>NC_090439.1:337132026-347132026 GCF_031143425.1 Pleurodeles waltl
AGCCGGCACCTAGGGAAACCTACCAAACCTGTGCATTTTTGAAAAATAGAGACTTAGGGGAATCCAAGATGGGGTGACTTGTGGGGCTCTGACCAGGTTCTGTTACCCAGAATCCTTTGCAAACCTCACAATTTGGCAAAAAAAACATATTTTCCTTACATTTCGGTGACAGAAAGTTCTGGAATCTGAGAGGAGCCACAAATTTCCTTCCACCCAGCGTTCCCCCAAGTCTGCCCGATATAAATGGTACCTCACTTGTGTGGGGTAGGCCTATCGCCCGCGACAGGATATGCCCCAAAACACAACGTGGACACATCACAGAAAACAGAGCTGTTTTTTGCAAAGTGCCTACCTGTAGATTTTGGCCTCTAGCTCAGCCGGCACCTAGGGAAACCTACTAAACCTGTGAATTTTTGAAAACTAGAGACCTAGGGGAATCCAAGATGGGGTGACTTGTGGGGCTCTGACCAGGTTCTGTTACCCAGAATCCTTTGCAAACCTAAAGATTTGGCTAAAAAAACATATTTTCCTTACATTTCAGTGACAGAAAGTTCTGGAATCTGGGAGGAGCCACAAATTTCCTTCCACACAGCGTTCCCCCAAGACTCCCGATATAAATGGTACCTCACTTGTGTGGGTAGGCCTACCACCCGCGACAGGATATGCTCCAAAACACAACGTGGACACATCACAGACAACAGAGCTGTTTTTTGCAAAGTACCTACCTGTAGATTTTGGCCTCTAGCTCAGCCGGCACCTAGGGAAACCTACCAAACCTGTGCATTTTTGAAAACTAGAGACCTAGGAGAATCCAAGATGGGGTGACTTGTGGGGCTCTGACCAGGTTCTGTTACCCAGAATCCTTTGCAAACCTCAAAATTTGGCTAAAAAAACACACTTTCCTCACATTTCGGTGACAGAAAGTTCTGGAATCTGAGAGGAGCCCACAAATTTCCTTCCACCCAGCGTTCCCCCAAGTCTCCCGATAAAATGATACCTCACTTGTGTGGGTACGCCTAGCGCCCCGCGACACGAAACACCCCAAAACACAACGTGGACACATCCCATTTTTTGAAAGAACACAGATCTGTTTTTTTGCAAAGTGCCTACCTGTAGATTTTGGCCTCTAGCTCAGCAGGCACCTAGGGAAACCTACCAAACCTGTGCATGTTTGAAAACTAGAGACCTAGGGGAATCCAAGATGGGGTGACTTGTGGGGCTCTGACCAGGTTCTGTTACCCAGAATCCTTTGCAAACCTCAAAATTTGGCTAAAAAAAACACATTTTCCTCACATTTCGGTGACAGAAAGTTCTGGAATCTGGGAGGGGAAACAAATTTCCTTCCACCCAGCGTTCCCCCAAGTCTCCATATAAAAATGGTACCTCACTTGTGTGGGTAGACCTAGCGCCCACGACAGGAAACACCCCAAAACACAACATGGACACATCCCTATTTTTTGAAAGAAAACAGAGCTGTTTTTTGCAAAGGCCCTACCTGTAGGTTTTGGCCTCTAGCTCAGCCGGCACCTAGGGAAACCTACCAAACCTGTGCATTTTTGAAAACTAGAGACCTAGGGGAATCCAAGATGGGGTGACTTGTGGGGCTCTGACCAGGTACTGTTACCCAGAATCCCTTTGCAAACCTCAAAATTTGGCGAAAAAAACTCATTTTGCTCACATTTCGGTGACAGAAAGTTCTGGAATCTGGGAGGAGCCACAAATTTCCTTCCACCCAGCTTTCCCCCAAGTCCCCCGATATAAAATGGTACCTCACTTGTGTGGGTAGGCCTAGCGCCCGCGACAGAATATGCCCCAAAACACAAAGTGGACACATCACAGACAACAGAGCTGTTTTTTGCAAAGTACCTACCTGTAGATTTTGGCCTCTAGCTCAGCCGGCACCTAGGGAAACGTACCAAACCTGTGCATTTTTTTAAAACTAGAGACCTAGGGGAATCCAAGATGGGGTGACTTGTGGGGCTCTGACCAGGTTCTGTTACCCAGAATCCTTTGCAAACCTCAAAATTTGGCTAAAAAAACACACTTTCCTCACATTTCGGTGACAGAAAGTTCTGGAATCTGAGAGGAGCCACAAATTTCCTTCAACCCAGCGTTCCCCCAAGTCTCCCCGATAAAAATGATACCCTCACTTGTGTGGGTAGGCCTAGCGCCCGTGACAGGAAACACCCCAAAACACAACGTGGACACATCCCATTTTTTTAAAGAAAACAGAGCTGTTTTTTGCAAAGTGCCTACCTGTAGATTTTGGCCTCTAGCTCAGCCCGGCACCTAGGGAAACCTACCAAACGTGTGCATTTTTGAAAAATAGAGACTTAGGGGAATCCAAGATGGGGTGACTTGTGGGGCTCTGACCAGGTTCTGTTACCCAGAATCCTTTGCAAACCTCACAATTTGGCAAAAAAAACATATTTACTTACATTTCGGTGACAGAAAGTTCTGGAATCTGAGAGGAGCCACAAATTTCCTTCCACCCAGCGTTCCCCCAAGTCTCCCGATATAAATGGTACCTCACTTGTGTGGGTAGGCCTATCGCCCGCGACATGATATGCCCCAAAACAACATCATGGACACATCACAGAAAACAGAGCTGTTTTTTGCAAAGTGCCTACCTGTAGATTTTGGCCTCTAGCTCAGCAGGCACCTAGGGAAACCAACCAAACCTGTGCATGTTTGAAAACTAGAGACCTAGGGGAATCCAAGATGGGGTGACTTGTGGGGCTCTGACCAGGTTCTGTTACCCAGAATCCTTTGCAAACCTCAAAATTTGGCTAAAAAAACACATTTTCCTCACATTTCGGTGACAGAAAGTTCTGGAATCTGGGGAGGAGAAACAAATTTCCTTCCACCCAGCGTTCCCCCAAGTCTCCAGATAAAAATGGTACCTCACTTGTGTGGGTAGACCTAGCGCCCACGACAGGAAAACACCCCAAAACACAACATGGACACATCCTATTTTTTGAAAGAAAACAGAGCTGTTTTTTGCCAAGTGCCTACCTGTAGGTTTTGGCCTCTAGCTCAGCCGGCACCTAGGGAAACCTACCAAACCTGTGCATTTATGAAAACTAGAGACCTAGGGGAATCCAAGATGGGGTGACTTGTGGGGCTCTGACCAGGTACTGTTACCCAGAATCCTTTGCAAACCTCAAAATTTGGCGTAAAAAACACATTTTCCTCACATTTCGGTGACAGAAAGTTCTGGAATCTGGGAGGAGCCACAAATTTCCTTCCACCCAGCGTTCCCCCAAGTCTCCCGATATTAATGGTACCTCACTTGTGTGGGTAGGCCTAGCGCCGGTGACAGGATATGCCCCCAAAACACAAAGTGGACACATCACAGACAACAGAGCTGTTTTTTGCAAAGTTCCTACCTGTAGATTTTGGCCTCTAGCTCAGCCGAAACCTAGGGAAACCTACCAAACCTGTGCATTTTTTAAAACTAGAGACCTAGGGGAATCCAAGATGGGGGTGACTTGTGGGGCTCTGACCAGGTTCTGTTACCCAGAATCCTTTGCAAACCTCAAAATTTGGTTAACAAAACACACTTTCCTCACATTTCGGTGACAAAAAGTTCTGGAATCTGAGAGGAGCCACAAATTTCCTTCCACCCAGCGTTCCCCCAAGTCTCCCGATAAAAATGATACCTCACTTGTGTGGGTAGGCCTAGCGCTTGCGACACAACACACCCCAAAACACAACGTGGACACATCCCATTTTTTGAAAGAAAACAGAGCTGTTTTTTGCAAAGTGCCTACCTGTAGATTTTGGCCTCTAGCTCAGCAGGCACCTAGGGAAACCTACCAAACCTGTGCATGTTTGAAAACTAGAGACCTAGGGGAATCCAAGATGGGGTGACTTGTGGGGCTCTGACCAGGTTCTGTTACCCAGAATCCTTTGCAAACCTCAAAATTTGGCTAAAAAAACACATTTTCCTCACATTTCGGTGACAGAAAGTTCTGGAATCTGGGAGGAGAAACAAATTTCCTTCCACCCAGCGTTCCCCCAAGTCTCCCGATATAAATGGTACCTCACTTGTGTGGGTAGGCCTAGCGCCCGCGACAGGATATGCCCCAAAACACAAAGTGGACACATCACAGACAACAGAACTGTTTTTTGCAAAGTACCTACCTGTAGATTTTGGCCTCTAGCTCAGCCGGCACCTAGGGAAACCTACCAAACCTGTGCATTTTTTTAAAACTAGAGACCTAGGGGAATCCAAGATGGGGTGACTTGTGGGGCTCTGACCAGGTTCTGTTACCCAGAATCCTTTGCAAACTTCAAAATTTGGCTAAAAAAACACACTTTCCTCACATTTCGGTGACAGAAAGTTCTGGAATCTGAGAGGAGCCACAAATTTCCTTCCACCCAGCGTTCCCCCAAGTCTCCCGATAAAAATGATACCTCACTTGTGTGGGTAGGCCTAGCGCCCGCGACACAAAAGACCCCAAAACACAACGTGGACACATTCCATTTTTTGAAAGAAAACAGAGCTGTTTTTTGCAAAGTGCCTACCTGTAGATTTTGGGCTCTAGCTCAGCAGGCACCTAGGGAAACCTACCAAACCTGTGCATGTTTGAAAACTAGAGACCTAGGGGAATCCAAGATGGGGTGACTTGTGGGGCTCTGACCAGGTTCTGTTACCCAGAATCCTTTGCAAACCTCAAAATTTGGCTAAAAAAACACATTTTTCCTCACATTTCGGTGACAGAAAGTTCTGGAATCTGGGAGGAGAAACAAATTTCCTTCCACCCAGCGTTCCCCCAAGTCTTCAGATAAAAATGGTACCTCACTTGTGTGGGTAGACCTAGCGCCCACGACAGGAAACACCCCAAAAACACAACATGGACACATCCTATTTTTTTAAAGAAAACAGAGCTGTTTTTTGCAAAGTGCCTACCTGTAGATTTTGGCCTCTAGCTCAGCCGGCACCTAGGGAAACATACCAAAACCTGTGCATTTTTGAAAAATAGAGACCTAGGGGAATCCAAGATAGGGTGACTTGTGGGGCCCTGACCAGGTTCTGTTACCCAGAATCCTTTGCAAACCTCAAAATTTGGCTAAAAAAAACACACTTTCCTCACATTTCGGTGACAGAAAGTTCTGGAATCTGAGAGGAGCCACAAATTTCCTTCCACCCAGCGTTCCCCCAAGTCTCCCGATAAAAATGATACCTCACTTGTGTGGGTAGGCCTAGCGCCCGTGACAGGAAACACCCCAAAACCCAACGTGGGACACATCCCATTTTTTGAAAGAAAACAGAGCTGTTTTTTGCAAAGTGCCTACCTGTAGATTTTGGCCTCTAGCTCAGCCGACACCTAGGGAAACCTACCAAACCTGTGCATTTTTTAAAACTAGAGACCTAGGGGAATCCAAGATGGGGTGACTTGTGGGGCTCTGACCAGGTTCTGTTACCCAGAATCCTTTGCAAACCTCAAAATTTGGCTAACAAAACACACTTTCCTCACATTTCGGTGACAAAAAGTTCTGGAATCTGAGAGGAGCCACAAATTTCATTCCACCCAGCGTTCCCCCAAGTCTCCCGATAAAAATGATACCTCACTTGTGTGGGTAGGCCTAGCGCTTGCGACACAACACACCCCAAAACACAACATGGACACATCCCATTTTTTGAAAGAAAACAGAGCTGTTTTTTGCAAAGTGTCTACCTGTAGATTTTTGGCCTCTAGCTCAGCAGGCACCTAGGGAAACCTACCAAACCTGTGCATGTTTGAAAACTAGAGACCTAGGGGAATCCAAGATGGGGTGACTTGTGGGGCTCTGACCAGGTTCTGTTACCCAGAATCCTTTGCAAACCTCAAAATTTGGCTAAAAAAACACATTTTCCTCACATTTCGGTGACAGAAAGTTCTGGAATCTGGGAGGAGAAACAAATTTCCTTCCACCCAGCGTTCCCCCAAGTCTCCCGATATAAATGGTACCTCACTTGTGTGGGTAGACCTAGCGCCCACGACAGGAAACACCCCAAAACACAACATGGACACATCCTATTTTTTTTAAAGAAAACAGAGCTGTTTTTTGCAAAGTGCCTACCTGTAGATTTTGGCCTCTAGCTCAGCCGGCACCTAGGGAAAACATACCAAACCTGTGCATTTTTGAAAAATAGAGACCTAGGGGAATCCAAGATAGGGTGACTTGTGGGGCCCTGACCAGGTTCTGTTACCCAGAATCCTTTGCAAACCTCAAAATTTGGCTAAAAAAACACACTTTCCTCACATTTCGGTGACAGAAAGTTCTGGAATCTGAGAGGAGCCACAAATTTCCTTCCACCCAGCGTTCCCCCAAGTCTCCCGATAAATATGATACCTCACTTGTGTGGGTAGGCCTAGCGCCCGCGACACAAAAGACCCCAAAACACAAACGTGGACACATTCCATTTTTTGAAAGAAAACAGAGCTGTTTTTTGCAAAGTGCCTACCTGTAGATTTTGGGCTCTAGCTCAGCAGGCACCTAGGGAAACCTACCAAACCTGTGCATGTTTGAAAACTAGAGACCTAGGGGAATCCAAGATGGGGTGACTTGTGGGGCTCTGACCAGGTTCTGTTACCCAGAATCCTTTGCAAACCTCAAAATTTGGCTAAAAAAACACATTTTCCTCACATTTCGGTGACAGAAAGTTCTGGAATCTGGGAGGGGAAACAAATTTCCTTCCACCCAGCGTTCCCCCAAGTCTCCCGATATAAATGGTACCTCACTTGTGTGGGTAGGCCTATCGCCCGTGACAGGATATGCCCCAAAACACAACGTGGACACATCACAGAAAACAGAGCTGTTTTTTGCAAAGTGCCTACCTGTAGATTTTGGCCTCTAGCTCAGCCGGCACCTAGGGAAACCTACTAAACCTGTGAATTTTTGAAAACTAGAGACCTGGGGGAATGCAAGATGGGGTGACTTGTGGGGCTCTGACCAGGTACTGTTACCCAGAATCCTTTGTAAACCTCAAAATTTGGCGAAAAAAAACACATTTTCCTCACATTTCGGTGACAGAAAGGTCTGGAATCTGGGAGGAGCCACAAATTTCCTTCCACCCAGCGTTCCCCCAAGTCTCCCGATATAAATGGTACCTCACTTGTGTGGGTAGGCCTAGCGCCCGCGACAGGATATGCCCCAAAACACAAAGTGGACACATCACAGACAACAGAGCTGTTTTTTGCAAAGTACCTACCTGTAGATTTTGGCCTCTAGCTCAGCCGGCACCTAGGGAAACCTACCAAACCTGTGCATTTTTTAAAACTAGAGACCTAGGGGAATCCAAGATGGGGTGACTTGTGGGGCTCTGACCAGGTTCTGTTACACAGAATCCTTTGCAAACCTCAAAATTTGGCTAAAAAAAACACACTTTCCTCACATTTCGGTGACAGAAAGTTCTGGAATCTGAGAGGAGCCACAAATTTCCTTCCACCCAGCGTTCCCCCAAGTCTCCCGATAAAAATGATACCTCACTTGTGTGGGTAGGCCTAGCGCCCGCGACACGAAAGACCCCAAAACACAACGTGGACACATTCCATTTTTTGAAAGAAAACAGAGCTGTTTTATGCAAAGTGCCTACCTGTAGATTTTGGGCTCTAGCTCAGCAGGCACCTAGGGAAACCTACCAAACCTGTGCATGTTTGAAAACTAGAGACCTAGGGGAATCCAAGATGGGGTGACTTGTGGGGCTCTGACCAGGTTCTGTTACCCAGAATCCTTTGCAAACCTCAAAATTTGGCTAAAAAAACACATTTTCCTCACATTTCGGTGACAGAAAGTTCTGGAATCTGGGAGGAGAAACAAATTTCCTTCCACCCAGCGTTCCCCCAAGTCTTCAGATAAAAATGGTACCTCACTTGTGTGGGTAGACCTAGCGCCCACGACAGGAAACACCCCAAAACACAACATGGACACATCCTATTTTTTTAAAGAAAACAGAGCTGTTTTTTGCAAAGTGCCTACCTGTAGATTTTGGCCTCTAGCTCAGCCGGCACCTAGGGAAACATACCAAACCTGTGCATTTTTGAAAAATAGAGACCGAGGGGAATCCAAGATAGGGTGACTTGTGGGGCCCTGACCAGGTTCTGTTACCCAGAATCCTTTGCAAACCTCAAAATTTGGCTAAAAAAACACACTTTCCTCACATTTCGGTGACAGAAAGTTCTGGAATCTGAGAGGAGCCACAAATTTCCTTCCACCCAGCGTTCCCCCAAGTCTCCCGATAAAAATGATACCTCACTTGTGTGGGTAGGCCTAGCGCCCGCGACACAAAAGACCCCAAAACACAACGTGGACACATTCCATTTTTTGAAAGAAAACAGAGCTGTTTTTTGCAAAGTGCCTACCTGTAGATTTTGGGCTCTAGCTCAGCAGGCACCTAGGGAAACCTACCAAACCTGTGCATGTTTGAAAACTAGAGACCTAGGGGAATCCAAGATGGGGTGACTTGTGGGGCTCTGACCAGGTTCTGTTACCCAGAATCCTTTGCAAACCTCAAAATTTGGCTAAAAAAACACATTTTCCTCACATTTCGGTGACAGAAAGTTCTGGAATCTGGGAGGAGAAACAAATTTCCTTCCACCCAGCGTTCCCCCAAGTCTTCAGATAAAAATGGTACCTCACTTGTGTGGGTAGACCTAGCGCCCACGACAGGAAACACCCCAAAACACAACATGGACACATCCTATTTTTTGAAAGAAAACAGAGCTGTTTTTTTGCAAAGTGCCTACCTGTAGATTTTGGCCTCTAGCTCAGCCGGCACCTAGGGAAACATACCAAACCTGTGCATTTTTGAAAAATAGAGACCTAGGGTAATCCAAGATAGGGTGACTTGTGGGGCCCTGACCAGGTTCTGTTACCCAGAATCCTTTGCAAACCTCAAAATTTGGCTAAAAAAACACACTTTCCTCACATTTCGGTGACAGAAAGTTCTGGAATCTGAGAGGAGCCACAAATTTCCTTCCACCCAGCGTTCCCCCAAGTCTCCCGATATAAATGGTACCTCACTTGTGTGGGTAGGCCTATCGCCCGCGACAGGATATGCCCCAAAACACAACGTGGACACATCACAGAAAACAGAGCTGTTTTTTGCAAAGTGCCTACCTGTAGATTTTGGCCTCTAGCTCAGCCGGCACCTAGGGAAACCTACTAAACCTGTGAATTTTTGAAAACTAGAGACCTAGGGGAATCCAAGATGGGGTGACTTGTGGGGCTCTGACCAGGTTCTGTTACCCAGAATCCTTTGCAAACCTAAAGATTTGGCTAAAAAAACATATTTTCCTTACATTTCAGTGACAGAAAGTTCTGGAATCTGGGAGGAGCCACAAATTTCCTTCCACACAGCGTTCCCCCAAGTCTCCCGATATAAATGGTACCTCACTTGTGTGGGTAGGCCTACCACCCGTGACAGGAAACACCCCAAAACACAACGTGGACACATCCCATTTTTTGAAAGAAAACAGAGCTGTGTTTTGCAAAGTGCCTACCTGTAGATTTTGGCCTCTAGCTCAGCCGGCACCTAGGGAAACCTACCAAACGTGTGCATTTTTGAAAAATAGAGACCTAGGAGAATCCAAGATGGGGTGACTTGTGGGGCTCTGACCAGGTTCTGTTACCCAGAATCCTTTGCAAACCTCAAAATTTGGCTAAAAAAACACACTTTCCTCACATTTCGGTGACAGAAAGTTCTGGAATCTGAGAGGAGCCACAAATTTCCTTCCACCCAGCGTTCCCCCAAGTCTCCCGATAAAAATGATACCTCACTTGTGTGGGTACGCCTAGCGCCCGCGACACGAAACACCCCAAAACACAACGTGGACACATCCCATTTTTTGAAAGAACACAGATCTGTTTTTTTGCAAAGTGCCTACCTGTAGATTTTGGCCTCTAGCTCAGCAGTCACCTAGGGAAACCTACCAAACCTGTGCATGTTTGAAAACTAGAGACCTAGGGGAATCCAAGATGGGGTGACTTGTGGGGCTCTGACCAGGTTCTGTTACCCAGAATCCTTTGCAAACCTCAAAATTTGGCTAAAAAAACACATTTTCCTCACATTTCGGTGACAGAAAGTTCTGGAATCTGGGAGGGGAAACAAATTTCCTTCCACCCAGCGTTTCCCCAAGTCTCCATATAAAAATGGTACCTCACTTGTGTGGGTAGACCTAGCGCCCACGACAGGAAACACCCCAAAACACAACATGGACACATCCTATTTTTTGAAAGAAAACAGAGCTGTTTTTTGCAAAGGCCCTACCTGTAGGTTTTGGCCTCTAGCTCAGCCGGCACTTAGGGAAACCTACCAAACCTGTGCATTTTTGAAAACTAGAGACCTAGGGGAATCTAAGATGGAGTGACTTGTGGGGCTCTGACCAGGTACTGTTACCCAGAATCCTTTGCAAACCTCAAAATTTGGCGAAAAAAACTCATTTTCCTCACATTTCGGTGACAGAAAGTTCTGGAATCTGGGAGGAGCCACAAATTTCCTTCCACCCAGCTTTCCCCCAAGTCCCCCGATATAAATGGTACCTCACTTGTGTGGGTAGGCCTAGTGCCCGCGACAGAATATGCCCCAAAACACAAAGTGGACACATCACAGACAACAGAGCTGTTTTTTGCAAAGTACCTACCTGTAGATTTTGGCCTCTAGCTCAGCCGGCACCTAGGGAAACGTACCAAACCTGTGCATTTTTTAAAACTAGAGACCTAGGGGAATCCAAGATGGGGTGACTTGTGGGGCTCTGACCAGGTTCTGTTACCCAGAATCCTTTGCAAACCTCAAAATTTGGCTAAAAAAACACACTTTCCTCACATTTCGGTGACAGAAAGTTCTGGAATCTGAGAGGAGCCACAAATGTCCTTCCACCCAGCGTTCCCCCAAGTCTCCCGATAAAAATGATACCTCACTTGTGTGGGTATGCCTAGCGCCCGTGACAGGAAACACCCCAAAACACAACGTGGACACATCCCATTTTTTGAAAGAAAACAGAGCTGTTTTTTGCAAAGTGCCTACCTGTAGATTTTGGCCTCTAGCTCAGCAGGCACCTAGGGAAACCTACCAAACCTGTGCATGTTTGAAAACTAGAGACCTAGGGGAATCCAAGATGGGGTGACTTGTGGGGCTCTGACCAGGTACTGTTACACAGAATCCTTTGCAAACCTCAAAATTTGGCTAAAAAAACACACTTTCCTCACATTTCGGTGACAGAAAGTTCTGGAATCTAAGAGGAGCCACAAATTTCCTTCAACCCAGCGTTCCCCCAAGTCTCCCGATAAAAATGATACCTCACTTGTGTGGGTAGGCCTAGCGCCCGTGACAGGAAACACCCCAAAACACAACGTGGACACATCCCATTTTTTGAAAGAAAACAGAGCTGTTTTTTGCAAAGTGCCTACCTGTAGATTTTGGCCTCTAGCTCAGCCGGCACCTAGGGAAACCTACCAAACGTGTGCATTTTTGAAAAATAGAGACTTAGGGGAATCCAAGATGGGGTGACTTGTGGGGCTCTGACCAGGTTCTGTTACCCAGAATCCTTTGCAAACCTCACAATTTGGCAAAAAAAACATATTTTCCTTACATTTCGGTGACAGAAAGTTCTGGAATCTGAGAGGAGCCACAAATTTCCTTCCACCCAGCGTTCCCCCAAGTCTCCCGATATAAATGGTACCTCACTTGTGTGGGTAGGCCTATCGCCCGCGACATGATATGCCCCAAAACACAATGTGGACACATCACAGAAAACAGAGCTGTTTTTTGCAAAGTGCCTACCTGTAGATTTTGGCCTCTAGCTCAGCCGGCACCTAGGGAAACGTACCAAACCTGTGCATTTTTTAAAACTAGAGACCTAGGGGAATCCAAGATGGGGTGACTTGTGGGGCTCTGACCAGGTTCTGTTACCCAGAATCCTTTGCAAACCTCAAAATTTGGCTAAAAAAACACACTTTCCTCACATTTCGGTGACAGAAAGTTCTGGAATCTGAGAGGAGCCACAAATCTCCTTCCACCCAGCGTTCCCCCAAGTCTCCCGATAAAAATGATACCTCACTTGTGTGGGTAT
Organism: Pleurodeles waltl; assembly: GCF_031143425.1. Taxonomy (NCBI): domain Eukaryota; kingdom Metazoa; phylum Chordata; class Amphibia; order Caudata; family Salamandridae; genus Pleurodeles; species Pleurodeles waltl. The sequence goes on from NC_090439.1 coordinate 337,144,086, forward strand.
GCCTAGCGCCCGTGACAGGAAACACCCCAAAACACAACGTGGACACATCCCATTTTTTGAAAGAAAACAGAGCTGTTTTTTGCAAAGTGCCTACCTGTAGATTTTGGCCTCTAGCTCAGCAGGCACCTAGGGAAACCTACCAAACCTGTGCATGTTTGAAAACTAGAGACCTAGGGGAATCCAAGATGGGGTGACTTGTGGGGCTCTGACCAGGTACTGTTACACAGAATCCTTTGCAAACCTCAAAATTTGGCTAAAAAAACACACTTTCCTCACATTTCGGTGACAGAAAGTTCTGGAATCTAAGAGGAGCCACAAATTTCCTTCAACCCAGCGTTCCCCCAAGTCTCCCGATAAAAATGATACCTCACTTGTGTGGGTAGGCCTAGCGCCCGTGACAGGAAACACCCCAAAACACAACGTGGACACATCCCATTTTTTGAAAGAAAACAGAGCTGTTTTTTGCAAAGTGCCTACCTGTAGATTTTGGCCTCTAGCTCAGCCGGCACCTAGGGAAACCTACCAAACGTGTGCATTTTTGAAAAATAGAGACTTAGGGGAATCCAAGATGGGGTGACTTGTGGGGCTCTGACCAGGTTCTGTTACCCAGAATCCTTTGCAAACCTCACAATTTGGCAAAAAAAACATATTTTCCTTACATTTCGGTGACAGAAAGTTCTGGAATCTGAGAGGAGCCACAAATTTCCTTCCACCCAGCGTTCCCCCAAGTCTCCCGATATAAATGGTACCTCACTTGTGTGGGTAGGCCTATCGCCCGCGACATGATATGCCCCAAAACACAATGTGGACACATCACAGAAAACAGAGCTGTTTTTTGCAAAGTGCCTACCTGTAGATTTTGGCCTCTAGCTCAGCAGGCACCTAGGGAAACCTACCAAACCTGTGCATGTTTGAAAACTAGAGACCTAGGGGAATCCAAGATGGGGTGACTTGTGGGGTTCTGACCAGGTTCTGTTACCCAGAATCCTTTGCAAACCTCAAAATTTGGCTAAAAAAACACATTTTCCTCACATTTCGGTGACAGAAAGTTCTGGAATCTGGGAGGAGAAACAAATTTCCTTCCACCCAGCGTTCCCCCAAGTCTCCAGATAAAAATGGTACCTCACTTGTGTGGGTAGACCTAGCGCCCACGACAGGAAACACCCCAAAACACAACATGGACACATCCTATTTTTTGAAAGAAAACAGAGCTGTTTTTTGCAAAGTGCCTACCTGTAGGTTTTGGCCTCTAGCTCAGCCGGCACCTAGGGAAACCTACCAAACCTGTGCATTTATGAAAACTAGAGACCTAGGGGAATCCAAGATGGGGTGACTTGTGGGGCTCTGACCAGGTACTGTTACCCAGAATCCTTTGCAAACCTCAAAATTTGGCGTAAAAAACACATTTTCCTCACATTTCGGTGACAGAAAGTTCTGGAATCTGGGAGGAGCCACAAATTTCCTTCCACCCAGCGTTCCCCCAAGTCTCCCGATATTAATGGTACCTCACTTGTGTGGGTAGGCCTAGCGCCGGCGACAGGATATGCCCCAAAACACAAAGTGGACACATCACAGACAACAGAGCTGTTTTTTGCAAAGTTCCTACCTGTAGATTTTGGCCTCTAGCTCAGCCGACACCTAGGGAAACCTACCAAACCTGTGCATTTTTTAAAACTAGAGACCTAGGGGAATCCAAGATGGGGTGACTTGTGGGGCTCTGGCCAGGTTCTGTTACCCAGAATCCTTTGCAAACCTCAAAATTTGGCTAACAAAACACACTTTCCTCACATTTCGGTGACACAAAGTTCTGGAATCTGAGAGGAGCCACAAATTTCCTTCCACCCAGCGTTCCCCCAAGTCTCCCGATAAAAATGATACCTCACTTGTGTGGGTAGGCCTAGCGCTTGCGACACAACACACCCCAAAACACAACGTGGACACATCCCATTTTTTGAAAGAAAACAGAGCTGTTTTTTGCAAAGTGCCTACCTGTAGATTTTGGCCTCTAGCTCAGCAGGCACCTAGGGAAACCTACCAAACCTGTGCATGTTTGAAAACTAGAGACCTAGGGGAATCCAAGATGGGGTGACTTGTGGGGCTCTGACCAGGTTCTGTTACCCAGAATCCTTTGCAAACCTCAAAATTTGGCTAAAAAAACACATTTTCCTCACATTTCGGTGACAGAAAGGTCTGGAATCTGGGAGGAGAAACAAATTTCCTTCCACCCAGCGTTCCCCCAAGTCTCCCGATATAAATGGTACCTCACTTGTGTGGGTAGGCCTAGCGCCCGCGACAGGATATGCCCCAAAACACAAAGTGGACACATCACAGACAACAGAACTGTTTTTTGCAAAGTACCTACCTGTAGATTTTGGCTTCTAGCTCAGCCGGCACCTAGGGAAACCTACCAAACCTGTGCATTTTTTAAAACTAGAGACCTAGGGGAATCCAAGATGGGGTGACTTGTGGGGCTCTGACCAGGTTCTGTTACCCAGAATCCTTTGCAAACTTCAAAATTTGGCTAAAAAAACACACTTTCCTCACATTTCGGTGACAGAAAGTTCTGGAATCTGAGAGGAGCCACAAATTTCCTTCCACCCAGCGTTCCCCCAAGTCTCCCGATAAAAATGATACCTCACTTGTGTGGGTAGGCCTAGCGCCCGCGACACAAGAGACCCCAAAACACAACGTGGACACATTCCATTTTTTGAAAGAAAACAGAGCTGTTTTTTGCAAAGTGCCTACCTGTAGATTTTGGCCTCTAGCTCAGCAGGCACCTAGGGAAACCTACCAAACCTGTGCATGTTTGAAAACTAGAGACCTAGGGGAATCCAAGATGGGGTGACTTGTGGGGCTCTGACCAGGTTCTGTTACCCAGAATCCTTTGCAAACCTCAAAATTTGGCTAAAAAAACACATTTTCCTCACATTTCGGTGACAGAAAGTTCTGGAATCTGGGAGGAGAAACAAATTTCCTTCCACCCAGCGTTCCCCCAAGTCTTCAGATAAAAATGGTACCTCACTTGTGTGGGTAGACCTAGCGCCCACGACAGGAAACACCCCAAAACACAACATGGACACATCCTATTTTTTTTAAAGAAAACAGAGCTGTTTTTTGCAAAGTGCCTACCTGTAGATTTTGGCCTCTAGCTCAGCCGGCACCTAGGGAAACATACCAAACCTGTGCATTTTTGAAAAATAGAGACCTAGGGGAATCCAAGATAGGGTGACTTGTGGGGCCCTGACCAGGTTCTGTTACCCAGAATCCTTTGCAAACCTCAAAATTTGGCAAAAAAAACACACTTTCCTCACATTTCGGTGACAGAAAGTTCTGGAATCTGAGAGGAGCCACAAATTTCCTTCCACCCAGCGTTCCCCCAAGTCTCCCGATAAAAATGATACCTCACTTGTGTGGGTAGGCCTAGCGCCCGTGACAGGAAACACCCCAAAACCCAACGTGGACACATCCCATTTTTTGAAAGAAAACAGAGCTGTTTTTTGCAAAGTGCCTACCTGTAGATTTTGGCCTCTAGCTCTGCCGGCACCTAGGGAAACCTACCAAACCTGTGCATTTTTGAAAAATAGAGACTTAGGGGAATCCAAGATGGGGTGACTTGTGTGGCTCTGACCAGGTTCTGTTACCCAGAATCCTTTGCAAACCTCACAATTTGGCAAAAAAAATATATTTTCCTTACATTTCGGTGACAGAAAGTTCTGGAATCTGAGAGGAGCCACAAATTTCCTTCCACCCAGCGTTCCCCCAAGTCTCCCGATATAAATGGTACCTCACTTGTGTGGGTAGGCCTATCGCCCGCGACAGGATATGCCCCAAAACACAACGTGGACACATCACAGAAAACAGAGCTGTTTTTTGCAAAGTGCCTACCTGTAGATTTTGGCCTCTAGCTCAGCCGGCACCTAGGGAAACCTACTAAACCTGTGAATTTTTGGAAACTAGAGACCTAGGGGAATGCAAGATGGGGTGACTTGTGGGGCTCTGACCAGGTACTGTTACCCAGAATCCTTTGTAAACCTCAAAATTTGGCGAAAAAAACACATTTTCCTCACATTTCGGTGACAGAAAGGTCTGGAATCTGGGAGGAGCCACAAATTTCCTTCCACCCAGCGTTCCCCCAAGTCTCCCGATATAAATGGTACCTCACTTGTGTTGGTAGGCCTAGCGCCCGCGACAGGATATGCCCCAAAACACAAAGTGGACACATCACAGACAACAGAGCTGTTTTTTGCAAAGTACCTACCTGTAGATTTTGGCCTCTTGCTCAGCCGGCACCTAGGGAAACCTACCAAACCTGTGCATTTTTTAAAACTAGAGACCTAGGGGAATCCAAGATGGGGTGACTTGTGGGGCTCTGAGCAGGTTCCGTTACACAGAATCCTTTGCAAACCTCAAAATTTGGCTAAAAAAACACACTTTCCTCACATTTCGGTGACAGAAAGTTCTGGAATCTGAGAGGAGCCACAAATTTCCTTCCACCCAGCGTTCCCCCAAGTCTCCCGATAAAAATGATACCTCACTTGTGTGGGTAGGCCTAGCGCCCGCGACACAAAAGACCCCAAAACACAACGTGGACACATTCCATTTTTTGAAAGAAAACAGAGCTGTTTTTTGCAAAGTGCCTACCTGTAGATTTTGGCCTCTAGCTCAGCAGGCACCTAGGGAAACCTACCAAACCTGTGCATGTTTGAAAACTAGAGACCTAGGGGAATCCAAGATGGGGTGACTTGTGGGGCTCTGACCAGGTTCTGTTACCCAGAATCCTTTGCAAACCTCAAAATTTGGCTAAAAAAACACATTTTCCTCACATTTCGGTGACAGAAAGTTCTGGAATCTGGGAGGAGAAACAAATTTCCTTCCACCCAGCGTTCCCCCAAGTCTTCAGATAAAAATGGTACCTCACTTGTGTGGGTAGACCTAGCGCCCACGACAGGAAACACCCCAAAACACAACATGGACACATCCTATTTTTTTAAAGAAAACAGAGCTGTTTTTTGCAAAGTGCCTACCTGTAGATTTTGGCCTCTAGCTCAGCCGGCACCTAGGGAAACATACCAAACCTGTGCATTTTTGAAAAATAGGGACCTAGGGGAATCCAAGATAGGGTGACTTGTGGGGCCCTGACCAGGTTCTGTTACCCAGAATCCTTTGCAAACCTCAAAATTTGGCAAAAAAAACACACTTTCCTCACATTTCGGTGACAGAAAGTTCTGGAATCTGAGAGGAGCCACAAATTTCCTTCCACCCAGCGTTCCCCCAAGTCTCCCGATAAAAATGATACCTCACTTGTGTGGGTAGGCCTAGCGCCCGTGACAGGAAACACCCCAAAACCCAACGTGGACACATCCCATTTTTTGAAAGAAAACAGAGCTGTTTTTTGCAAAGTGCCTACCTGTAGATTTTGGCCTCTAGCTCTGCCGGCACCTAGGGAAACCTACCAAACCTGTGCATTTGTGAAAAATAGAGACTTAGGGGAATCCAAGATGGGGTGACTTGTGTGGCTCTGACCAGGTTCTGTTACCCAGAATCCTTTGCAAACCTCACAATTTGGCAAAAAAAATATATTTTCCTTACATTTCGGTGACAGAAAGTTCTGGAATCTGAGAGGAGACACAAATTTCCTTCCACCCAGCGTTCCCCCAAGTCTCCCGATATAAATGGTACCTCACTTGTGTGGGTAGGCCTAGCGTCCGTGACAGGAAACACCCCAAAACCCAACGTGGACACATCCCATTTTTTGAAAGAAAACAGAGCTGTTTTTTGCAAAGTGCCTACCTGTAGATTTTGGCCTCTAGCTCTGCCGGCACCTAGGGAAACCTACCAAACCTGTGCATTTGTGAAAAATAGAGACTTAGGTGAATCCAAGATGGGGTGACTTGTGTGGCTCTGACCAGGTTCTGTTACCCAGAATCCTTTGCAAACCTCACAATTTGGCAAAAAAATATATTTTCCTTACATTTCGGTGACAGAAAGTTCTGGAATCTGAGAGGAGACACAAATTTCCTTCCACCCAGCGTTCCCCCAAGTCTCCCGATATAAATGGTACCTCACTTGTGTGGGTAGGCCTATCGCCCGCGACAGGATATGCCCCAAAACACAACGTGGACACATCACAGAAAACAGAGCTGTTTTTTGCAAAGTGCCTACCTGTAGATTTTGGCCTCTAGCTCAGCCGGCACCTAGGGAAACCTACTAAACCTGTGAATTTTTGAAAACTAGAGACCTAGGGGAATGCAAGATGGGGTGACTTGTGGGGCTCTGACCAGGTACTGTTACCCAGAATCCTTTGTAAACCTCAAAATTTGGCGAAAAAAACACATTTTCCTCACATTTCGGTGACAGAAAGGTCTGGAATCTGGGAGGAGCCACAAATTTCCTTCCACCCAGCGTTCCCCCAAGTCTCCCGATATAAATGGTACCTCACTTGTGTGGGTAGGCCTAGCGCCCGCGACAGGATATGCCCCAAAACACAAAGTGGACACATCACAGACAACAGAGCTGTTTTTTGCAAAGTACCTACCTGTAGATTTTGGCCTCTAGCTCAGCCGGCACCTAGGGAAACCTACCAAACCTGTGCATTTTTTAAAACTAGAGACCTAGGGGAATCCAAGATGGGGTGACTTGTGGGGCTCTGACCAGGTTCCGTTACACAGAATCCTTTGCAAACCTCAAAATTTGGCTAAAAAAACACACTTTCCTCACATTTCGGTGACAGAAAGTTCTGGAATCTGAGAGGAGCCACAAATTTCCTTCCACCCAGCGTTCCCCCAAGTCTCCCGATAAAAATGATACCTCACTTGTGTGGGTAGGCCTAGCGCCCGCGACACAAAAGACCCCAAAACACAACGTGGACACATTCCATTTTTTGAAAGAAAACAGAGCTGTTTTTTGCAAAGTGCCTACCTGTAGATTTTGGGCTCTAGCTCAGCAGGCACCTAGGGAAACCTACCAAACCTGTGCATGTTTGAAAACTAGAGACCTAGGGGAATCCAAGATGGGATGACTTGTGGGGCTCTGACCAGGTTCTGTTACCCAGAATCCTTTGAAAACCTCAAAATTTGGCTAAAAAAACACATTTTCCTCACATTTCGGTGACAGAAAGTTCTGGAATCTGGGAGGAGAAACAAATTTCCTTCCACCCAGCGTTCCCCCAAGTCTTCAGATAAAAATGATACCTCACTTGTGTGGGTAGGCCTAGCGCCCGTGACAGGAAACACCCCAAAACCCAACGTGGACACATCCCATTTTTTGAAAGAAAACAGAGCTGTTTTTTGCAAAGTGCCTACCTGTAGATTTTGGCCTCTAGCTCAGCCGGCACCTAGGGAAACCTACCAAACGTGTGCATTTTTGAAAAATAGAGACTTAGGGGAATCCAAGATGGGGTGACTTGTGGGGCTCTGACCAGGTTCTGTTACCCAGAATCCTTTGCAAACCTCACAATTTGGCAAAAAAAACATATTTTCATTACATTTCGGTGACAGAAAGTTCTGGAATCTGAGAGGAGCCACAAATTTCCTTCCACCCAGCGTTCCCCCAAGTCTCCCGATATAAATGGTACCTCACTTGTGTGGGTAGGCCTATCGCCCGCGACATGATATGCCCCAAAACACAACGTGGACACATCACAGAAATCAGAGCTGTTTTTTGCAAAGTGCCTACCTGTAGATTTGGGCCTCTAGCTCAGCCGGCTCCTAGGGAAACCTACTAAACCTGTGAATTTTTGAAAACTAGAGACCTAGGGGAATCCAAGATGGGGTGACTTGTGGGGCTCTGACCAGGTTCTGTTACCCAGAATCCTTTGCAAACCTAAAAATTTGGCTAAAAAAACATATTTTCCTTACATTTCAGTGACAGAAAGTTCTGGTATCTGGGAGGAGCCACAAATTTCCTTCCACCCAGCGTTCCCCCAAGTCTCCCGATATAAATGGTACCTCACTTGTGTGGGTAGGCCTAGCGCCAGCGACAGGATATGCTCCAAAACACAACGTGGACACATCACAGACAACAGAGCTGTTTTTTGCAAAGTACCTACCTGTAGATTTTGGCCTCTAGCTCAGCCGGCACCTAGGGAAACCTACCAAACCTGTGCATTTTTGAAAACTAGAGACGTAGGAGAATCCAAGACGGGGTGACTTGTGGGGCTCTGACCAGGTTCTGTTACCCAGAATCCTTTGCAAACCTCAAAATTTGGCGAAAAAAACACATTTTCCTCACATTTCGGTGACAGACAGTTCTGGAATCTGAGAGGAGCCACAAATTTCCTTCCACCCAGCGTTCCCCCAAGTCTCCCGATATAAATGGTACTTCACTTGTGTGGGTAGGCCTATCGCCCGCGACAGGATATGCCCCAAAACACAACGTGGACACATCACAGAAAACAGAGCTGTTTTTTGCAAAGTGCCTACCTGTAGATTTTGGCCTCTAGCTCAGCCGGCACCTAGGGAAACCTACTAAACCTGTTAATTTTTGAAAACTAGAGACCTAGGGGAATCCAAGATGGGGTGACTTGTGGGGCTCTGACCAGGTACTGTTACCCAGAATCCTTTGCAAACCTCAAAATTTGGCGAAAAAAACACATTTTCCTCACATTTCGGTGACAGAAAGGTCTGGAATCTGGGAGGAGCCACAAATTTCCTTCCACCCAGCGTTCCCCCAAGTCTCCCGATAAAAATGATACCTCACTTGTGTGGGTAGGCCTAGCGCCCGCGACACAAAAGACCCCAAAACACAACGTGGACACATTCCATTTTTTGAAAGAAAACAGAGCTGTTTTTTGCAAAGTGCCTACCTGTAGATTTTGGGCTCTAGCTCAGCAGGCACCTAGGGAAACCTACCAAACCTGTGCATGTTTGAAAACTAGAGACCTAGGGGAATCCAAGATGGGGTTACTTGTGGGGCTCTGACCAGGTTCTGTTACCCAGAATCCTTTGCAAACCTCAAAATTTGGCTAAAAAAACACATTTTCCTCACATTTCGGTGACAGAAAGTTCTGGAATCTGGGAGAAGAAACAAATTTCCTTCCACCCAGCGTTCCCCCAAGTCTTCAGATAAAAATGGTACCTCACTTGTGTGGGTAGACCTAGCGCCCACGACAGGAAACACCCCAAAACACAACATGGACACATCCTATTTTTTGAAAGAAAACAGAGCTGTTTTTTTGCAAAGTGCCTACCTGTTGATTTTGGCCTCTAGCTCAGCCGGCACCTAGGGAAACATACCAAACCTGTGCATTTTTGAAAAATAGAGACCTAGGGTAATCCAAGATAGGGTGACTTGTGGGGCCCTCACCAGGTTCTGTTACCCAGAATCCTTTGCAAACCTCAAAATTTGGCTAAAAAAACACACTTTCCTCACATTTCGGTGACAGAAAGTTCTGGAATCTGAGAGGAGCCACAAATTTCCTTCCACCCAGCGTTCCCCCAAGTCTCCCGATAAAAATGATACCTCACTTGTGTGGGTAGGCCTAGTGCCCGTGACAGGAAACACCCCAAAACACAACGTGGACACATCCCATTTTTTGAAAGAAAACAGAGCTGTTTTTGGCAAAGTGCCTACCTGTAGATTTTGGCCTCTAGCTCAGCCGGCACCTAGGGAAACCTACCAAACCTGTGCATTTTTTAAAAATAGAGACTTAGGGGAATCCAAGATGGGGTGACTTGTGGGGCTCTGACCAGGTTCTGTTACCCAGAATCCTTTGCAAACCTCACAATTTGGCAAAAAAAACATATTTTCCTTACATTTCGGTGACAGAAAGTTCTGGAATCTGAGAGGAGCCACAAATTTCCTTCCACCCAGCGTTCCCCCAAGTCTCCCGATATAAATGGTACCTCACTTGTGTGGGTAGGCCTATCGCCCGCGACAGGATATGCCCCAAAACACAACGTGGACACCTCACAGAAAACAGAGCTGTTTTTTGCAAAGTGCCTACCTGTAGATTTTGGCCTCTAGCTCAGCCGGCACCTAGGGAAACCTACTAAACCTGTGAATTTTTGAAAACTAGAGACCTAGGGGAATCCAAGATGGGGTGACTTGTGGGGCTCTGACCAGGATCTGTTACCCAGAATCCTTTGCAAACCTAAAGATTTGGCTAAAAAAACATATTTTCCTTACATTTCAGTGACAGAAAGTTCTGGAATCTGGGAGGAGCCACAAATTTCCTTCCACACAGCGTTCCCCCAAGACTCCCGATATAAATGGTACCTCACTTGTGTGGGTAGGCCTACCGCCCGCGACAGGATATGCTCCAAAACACAACGTGGACACATCACAGACAACAGAGCTGTTTTTTGCAAAGTACCTACCTGTAGATTTTGGCCTCTAGCTCAGCCGGCACCTAGGGAAACCTACCAAACCTGTGCATTTTTGAAAACTAGAGACCTAGGAGAATCCAAGATGGGGTGACTTGTGGGGCTCTGACCAGGTTCTGTTACCCAGAATCCTTTGCAAACCTCAAAATTTGGCTAAAAAAACACACTTTCCTCACATTTCGGTGACAGAAAGTTCTGGAATCTGAGAGGAGCCACAAATTTCCTTCCACCCAGCGTTCCCCCAAGTCTCCCGATAAAAATGATACCTCACTTGTGTGGGTACGCCTAGCGCCCGCGACACGAAACACCCCAAAACACAACGTGGACACATCCCATTTTTTGACAGAACACAGATCTGTTTTTTTGCAAAGTGCCTACCTGTAGATTTTGGCCTCTAGCTCAGCAGGCACCTAGGGAAACCTACCAAACCTGTGCATGTTTGAAAACTAGAGACCTAGGGGAATCCAAGATGGGGTGACTTGTGGGGCTCTGACCAGGTTCTGTTACCCAGAATCCTTTGCAAACCTCAAAATTTGGCTAAAAAAACACATTTTCCTCACATTTCGGTGACAGAAAGTTCTGGAATCTGGGAGGGGAAACAAATTTCCTTCCACCCAGCGTTCCCCCAAGTCTCCATATAAAAATGGTACCTCACTTGTGTGGGTAGACCTAGCGCCCACGACAGGAAACACCCCAAAACACAGCATGGACACATCCTATTTTTTGAAAGAAAACAGAGCTGTTTTTTGCAAAGGCCCTACCTGTAGGTTTTGGCCTCTAGCTCAGCCGGCACCTAGGGAAACCTACCAAACCTGTGCATTTTTGAAAACTAGAGACCTAGGGGAATCCAAGATGGGGTGACTTGTGGGGCTCTGACCAGGTACTGTTACCCAGAATCCTTTGCAAACCTCAAAATTTGGCGAAAAAAACTCATTTTCCTCACATTTCGGTGACAGAAAGTTCTGGAATCTGGGAGGAGCCACAAATTTCCTTCCACCCAGCTTTCCCCCAAGTCCCCCGATATAAATGGTACCTCACTTGTGTGGGTAGGCCTAGCGCCCGCGACAGAATATGCCCCAAAACACAAAGTGGACACATCACAGACAACAGAGCTGTTTTTTGCAAAGTACCTACCTGTAGATTTTGGCCTCTAGCTCAGCCGGCACCTAGGGAAACGTACCAAACCTGTGCATTTTTTAAAACTAGAGACCTAGGGGAATCCAAGATGGGGTGACTTGTGGGGCTCTGACCAGGTTCTGTTACCCAGAATCCTTTGCAAACCTCAAAATTTGGCTAAAAAAACACACTTTCCTCACATTTCGGTGACAGAAAGTTCTGGAATCTGAGAGGAGCCACAAATTTCCTTCAACCCAGCGTTCCCCCAAGTCTCCCGATAAAAATGATACCTCACTTGTGTGGGTAGGCCTAGCGCCCGTGACAGGAAACACCCCAAAACACAACGTGGACACATCCCATTTTTTTAAAGAAAACAGAGCTGTTTTTTGCAAAGTGCCTACCTGTAGATTTTGGCCTCTAGCTCAGCCGGCACCTAGGGAAACCTACCAAACGTGTGCATTTTTGAAAAATAGAGACTTAGGGGAATCCAAGATGGGGTGACTTGTGGGGCTCTGACCAGGTTCTGTTACCCAGAATCCTTTGCAAACCTCACAATTTGGCAAAAAAAACATATTTTCCTTACATTTCGGTGACAGAAAGTTCTGGAATCTGAGAGGAGCCACAAATTTCCTTCCACCCAGCGTTCCCCCAAGTCTCCCGATATAAATGGTACCTCACTTGTGTGGGTAGGCCTATCGCCCGCGACATGATATGCCCCAAAACACAACGTGGACACATCACAGAAAACAGAGCTGTTTTTTGCAAAGTGCCTACCTGTAGATTTTGGCCTCTAGCTCAGCAGGCACCTAGGGAAACCAACCAAACCTGTGCATGTTTGAAAACTAGAGACCTAGGGGAATCCAAGATGGGGTGACTTGTGGGGCTCTGACCAGGTTCTGTTACCCAGAATCCTTTGCAAACCTCAAAATTTGGCTAAAAAAACACATTTTCCTCACATTTCGGTGACAGAAAGTTCTGGAATCTGGGAGGAGAAACAAATTTCCTTCCACCCAGCGTTCCCCCAAGTCTCCAGATAAAAATGGTACCTCACTTGTGTGGGTAGACCTAGCGCCCACGACAGGAAACACCCCAAAACACAACATGGACACATCCTATTTTTTGAAAGAAAACAGAGCTGTTTTTTGCAAAGTGCCTACCTGTAGGTTTTGGCCTCTAGCTCAGCCGGCACCTAGGGAAACCTACCAAACCTGTGCATTTATGAAAACTAGAGACCTAGGGGAATCCAAGATGGGGTGACTTGTGGGGCTCTGACCAGGTACTGTTACCCAGAATCCTTTGCAAACCTCAAAATTTGGCGTAAAAAACACATTTTCCTCACATTTCGGTGACAGAAAGTTCTGGAATCTGGGAGGAGCCACAAATTTCCTTCCACCCAGCGTTCCCCCAAGTCTCCCGATATTAATGGTACCTCACTTGTGTGGGTAGGCCTAGCGCCGGTGACAGGATATGCCCCAAAACACAAAGTGGACACATCACAGACAACAGAGCTGTTTTTTGCAAAGTTCCTACCTGTAGATTTTGGCCTCTAGCTCAGCCGACACCTAGGGAAACCTACCAAACCTGTGCATTTTTTAAAACTAGAGACCTAGGGGAATCCAAGATGGGGTGACTTGTGGGGCTCTGACCAGGTTCTGTTACCCAGAATCCTTTGCAAACCTCAAAATTTGGTTAACAAAACACACTTTCCTCACATTTCGGTGACAAAAAGTTCTGGAATCTGAGAGGAGCCACAAATTTCCTTCCACCCAGCGTTCCCCCAAGTCTCCCGATAAAAATGATACCTCACTTGTGTGGGTAGGCCTAGCGCTTGCGACACAACACACCCCAAAACACAACGTGGACACATCCCATTTTTTGAAAGAAAACAGAGCTGTTTTTTGCAAAGTGCCTACCTGTAGATTTTGGCCTCTAGCTCAGCAGGCACCTAGGGAAACCTACCAAACCTGTGCATGTTTGAAAACTAGAGACCTAGGGGAATCCAAGATGGGGTGACTTGTGGGGCTCTGACCAGGTTCTGTTACCCAGAATCCTTTGCAAACCTCAAAATTTGGCTAAAAAAACACATTTTCCTCACATTTCGGTGACAGAAAGTTCTGGAATCTGGGAGGAGAAACAAATTTCCTTCCACCCAGCGTTCCCCCAAGTCTCCCGATATAAATGGTACCTCACTTGTGTGGGTAGGCCTAGCGCCCGCGACAGGATATGCCCCAAAACACAAAGTGGACACATCACAGACAACAGAACTGTTTTTTGCAAAGTACCTACCTGTAGATTTTGGCCTCTAGCTCAGCCGGCACCTAGGGAAACCTACCAAACCTGTGCATTTTTTAAAACTAGAGACCTAGGGGAATCCAAGATGGGGTGACTTGTGGGGCTCTGACCTGGTTCTGTTACCCAGAATCCTTTGCAAACTTCAAAATTTGGTTAAAAAAACACACTTTCCTCACATTTCGGTGACAGAAAGTTCTGGAATCTGAGAGGAGCCACAAATTTCCTTCCACCCAGCGTTCCCCCAAGTCTCCCGATAAAAATTATACCTCACTTGTGTGGGTAGGCCTAGCGCCCACGACACAAAAGACCCCAAAACACAACGTGGACACATTCCATTTTTTGAAAGAAAACAGAGCTGTTTTTTGCAAAGTGCCTACCTGTAGATTTTGGGCTCTAGCTCAGCAGGCACCTAGGGAAACCTACCAAACCTGTGCATGTTTGAAAACTAGAGACCTAGGGGAATCCAAGATGGGGTGACTTGTGGGGCTCTGACCAGGTTCTGTTACCCAGAATCCTTTGCAAACCTCAAAATTTGGCTAAAAAAAACACATTTTCCTCACATTTCGGTGACAGAAAGTTCTGGAATCTGGGAGGAGAAACAAATTTCCTTCCACCCAGCGTTCCCCCAAGTCTTCAGATAAAAATGGTACCTCACTTGTGTGGGTAGACCTAGCGTCCACGACAGGAAACACCCCAAAACACAACATGGACACATCCTATTTTTTTAAAGAAAACAGAGCTGTTTTTTGCAAAGTGCCTACCTGTAGATTTTGGCCTCTAGCTCAGCCGGCACCTAGGGAAACATACCAAACCTGTGCATTTTTGAAAAATAGAGACCTAGGGGAATCCAAGATAGGGTGACTTGTGGGGCCCTGACCAGGTTCTGTTACCCAGAATCCTTTGCAAACCTCAAAATTTGGCTAAAAAAACACACTTTCCTCACATTTCGGTGACAGAAAGTTCTGGAATCTGAGAGGAGCCACAAATTTCCTTCCACCCAGCGTTCCCCCAAGTCTCCCGATAAAAATGATACCTCACTTGTGTGGGTAGGCCTAGCGCCCGTGACAGGAAACACCCCAAAACCCAACGTGGACACATCCCATTTTTTGAAAGAAAACAGAGCTGTTTTTTGCAAAGTGCCTACCTGTAGATTTTGGCCTCTAGCTCAGCCGACACCTAGGGAAACCTACCAAACCTGTGCATTTTTTAAAACTAGAGACCTAGGGGAATCCAAGATGGGGTGACTTGTGGGGCTCTGACCAGGTTCTGTTACCCAGAATCCTTTGCAAACCTCAAAATTTGGCTAACAAAACACACTTTCCTCACATTTCGGTGACAAAAAGTTCTGGAATCTGAGAGGAGCCACAAATTTCATTCCACCCAGCGTTCCCCCAAGTCTCCCGATAAAAATGATACCTCACTTGTGTGGGTAGGCCTAGCGCTTGCGACACAACACACCCCAAAACACAACGTGGACACATCCCATTTTTTGAAAGAAAACAGAGCTGTTTTTTGCAAAGTGTCTACCTGTAGATTTTGGCCTCTAGCTCAGCAGGCACCTAGGGAAACCTACCAAACCTGTGCATGTTTGAAAACTAGAGACCTAGGGGAATCCAAGATGGGGTGACTTGAGGGGCTCTGACCAGGTTCTGTTACCCAGAATCCTTTGCAAACCTCAAAATTTGGCTAAAAAAACACATTTTCCTCACATTTCGGTGACAGAAAGTTCTGGAATCTGGGAGGAGAAACAAATTTCCTTCCACCCAGCGTTCCCCCAAGTCTCCCGATATAAATGGTACCTCACTTGTGTGGGTAGGCCTAGCGCCCGCGATAGGATATGCCCCAAAACACAAAGTGGACACATCACAGACAACAGAACTGTTTTTTGCAAAGTACCTACCTGTAGATTTTGGCCTCTAGCTCAGCCGGCACCTAGGGAAACCTACCAAACCTGTGCATTTTTTAAAACTAGAGACCTAGGGGAATCCAAGATGGGGTGACTTGTGGGGCTCTGACCAGGTTCTGTTACCCAGAATCCTTTGCAAACTTCAAAATTTGGCTAAAAAAATACACTTTCCTCACATTTCGGTGACAGAAAGTTCTGGAATCTGAGAGGAGCCACAAATTTCCTTCCACCCAGCGTTCCCCCAAGTCTCCCGATAAAAATGATACCTCACTTGTGTGGGTAGGCCTAGCGCCCGCGACACAAAAGACCCCAAAACACAACGTGGACACATTCCATTTTTTGAAAGAAAACAGAGCTGTTTTTTGCAAAGTGCCTACCTGTAGATTTTGGGCTCTAGCTCAGCAGGCACCTAGGGAAACCTACCAAACCTGTGCATGTTTGAAAACTAGAGACCTAGGGGAATCCAAGATGGGGTGACTTGTGGGGCTCTGACCAGGTTCTGTTACCCAGAATCCTTTGCAAACCTCAAAATTTGGCTAAAAAAACACATTTTCCTCACATTTCGGTGACAGAAAGTTCTGGAATCTGGGAGGAGAAACAAATTTCCTTCCACCCAGCGTTCCCCCAAGTCTTCAGATAAAAATGGTACCTCACTTGTGTGGGTAGACCTAGCGCCCACGACAGGAAACACCCCAAAACACAACATGGACACATCCTATTTTTTTAAAGAAAACAGAGCTGTTTTTTGCAAAGTGCCTACCTGTAGATTTTGGCCTCTAGCTCAGCCGGCACCTAGGGAAACATACCAAACCTGTGCATTTTTGAAAAATAGAGACCTAGGGGAATCCAAGATAGGGTGACTTGTGGGGCCCTGACCAGGTTCTGTTACCCAGAATCCTTTGCAAACCTCAAAATTTGGCTAAAAAAACACACTTTCCTCACATTTCGGTGACAGAAAGTTCTGGAATCTGAGAGGAGCCACAAATTTCCTTCCACCCAGCGTTCCCCCAAGTCTCCCGATAAAAATTATACCTCACTTGTGTGGGTAGGCCTAGCGCCCATGACAGGAAACACCCCAAAACCCAACGTGGACACATCCCATTTTTTGAAAGAAAACAGAGCTGTTTTTTGCAAAGTGCCTACCTGTAGATTTTGGCCTCTAGCTCTGCCGGCACCTAGGGAAACCTACCAAACCTGTGCATTTTTGAAAAATAGAGACTTAGGGGAATCCAAGATGGGGTGACTTGTGTGGCTCTGACCAGGTTCTGTTGCCCAGAATCCTTTGCAAACCTCACAATTTGGCAAAAAAAATATATTTTCCTTACATTTCGGTGAAAGAAAGTTCTGGAATCTGAGAGGAGCCACAAATTTCCTTCCACCCAGCGTTCCCCCAAGTCTCCCGATATAAATGGTACCTCACTTGTGTGGGTAGGCCTATCGCCCGTGACAGGATATGCCCCAAAACACAACGTGGACACATCACAGAAAACAGAGCTGTTTTTTGCAAAGTGCCTACCTGTAGATTTTGGCCTCTAGCTCAGCCGGCACCTAGGGAAACCTACTAAACCTGTGAATTTTTGAAAACTAGAGACCTGGGGGAATGCAAGATGGGGTGACTTGTGGGGCTCTGACCAGGTACTGTTACCCAGAATCCTTTGTAAACCTCAAAATTTGGCGAAAAAAAACACATTTTCCTCACATTTCGGTGACAGAAAGGTCTGGAATCTGGGAGGAGCCACAAATTTCCTTCCACCCAGCGTTCCCCCAAGTCTCCCGATATAAATGGTACCTCACTTGTGTGGGTAGGCCTAGCGCCCGCGACAGGATATGCCCCAAAACACAAAGTGGACACATCACAGACAACAGAGCTGTTTTTTGCAAAGTACCTACCTGTAGATTTTGGCCTCTAGCTCAGCCGGCACCTAGGGAAACCTACCAAACCTGTGCATTTTTTAAAACTAGAGACCTAGGGGAATCCAAGATGGGGTGACTTGTGGGGCTCTGACCAGGTTCTGTTACACAGAATCCTTTGCAAACCTCAAAATTTGGCTAAAAAAACACACTTTCCTCACATTTCGGTGACAGAAAGTTCTGGAATCTGAGAGGAGCCACAAATTTCCTTCCACCCAGCGTTCCCCCAAGTCTCCCGATAAAAATGATACCTCACTTGTGTGGGTAGGCCTAGCGCCCGCGACACGAAAGACCCCAAAACACAACGTGGACACATTCCATTTTTTGAAAGAAAACAGAGCTGTTTTTTGCAAAGTGCCTACCTGTAGATTTTGGGCTCTAGCTCAGCAGGCACCTAGGGAAACCTACCAAACCTGTGCATGTTTGAAAACTAGAGACCTAGGGGAATCCAAGATGGGGTGACTTGTGGGGCTCTGACCAGGTTCTGTTACCCAGAATCCTTTGCAAACCTCAAAATTTGGCTAAAAAAACACATTTTCCTCACATTTCGGTGACAGAAAGTTCTGGAATCTGGGAGGAGAAACAAATTTCCTTCCACCCAGCGTTCCCCCAAGTCTTCAGATAAAAATGGTACCTCACTTGTGTGGGTAGACCTAGCGCCCACGACAGGAAACACCCCAAAACACAACATGGACACATCCTATTTTTTGAAAGAAAACAGAGCTGTTTTTTTGCAAAGTGCCTACCTGTAGATTTTGGCCTCTAGCTCAGCCGGCACCTAGGGAAACATACCAAACCTGTGCATTTTTGAAAAATAGAGACCTAGGGTAATCCAAGATAGGGTGACTTGTGGGGCCCTGACCAGGTTCTGTTACCCAGAATCCTTTGCAAACCTCAAAATTTGGCTAAAAAAACACACTTTCCTCACATTTCGGTGACAGAAAGTTCTGGAATCTGAGAGGAGCCACAAATTTCCTTCCACCCAGCGTTCCCCCAAGTCTCCCGATAAAAATGATACCTCACTTGTGTGGGTAGGCCTAGTGCCCGTGACAGGAAACACCCCAAAACACAACGCGGACACATCCCATTTTTTGAAAGAAAACAGAGCTGTTTTTTGCAAAGTGCCTACCTGTAGATTTTGGCCTCTAGCTCAGCCGGCACCTAGGGAAACCTACCAAACCTGTGCATTTTTGAAAAATAGAGACTTAGGGGAATCCAAGATGGGGTGACTTGTGGGGCTCTGACCAGGTTCTGTTACCCAGAATCCTTTGCAAACCTCACAATTTGGCAAAAAAAACATATTTTCCTTACATTTCGGTGACAGAAAGTTCTGGAATCTGAGAGGAGCCACAAATTTCCTTCCACCCAGCGTTCCCCCAAGTCTCCCGATATAAATGGTACCTCACTTGTGTGGGTAGGCCTATCGCCCGCGACAGGATATGCCCCAAAACACAACGTGGACACATCACAGAAAACAGAGCTGTTTTTTGCAAAGTGCCTACCTGTAGATTTTGGCCTCTAGCTCAGCCGGCACCTAGGGAAACCTACTAAACCTGTGAATTTTTGAAAACTAGAGACCTAGGGGAATCCAAGATGGGGTGACTTGTGGGGCTCTGACCAGGTTCTGTTACCCAGAATCCTTTGCAAACCTAAAGATTTGGCTAAAAAAACATATTTTCCTTACATTTCAGTGACAGAAAGTTCTGGAATCTGGGAGGAGCCACAAATTTCCTTCCACACAGCGTTCCCCCAAGTCTCCCGATATAAATGGTACCTCACTTGTGTGGGTAGGCCTACCACCCGTGACAGGAAACACCCCAAAACACAACGTGGACACATCCCATTTTTTGAAAGAAAACAGAGCTGTGTTTTGCAAAGTGCCTACCTGTAGATTTTGGCCTCTAGCTCAGCCGGCACCTAGGGAAACCTACCAAACGTGTGCATTTTTGAAAAATAGAGACCTAGGAGAATCCAAGATGGGGTGACTTGTGGGGCTCTGACCAGGTTCTGTTACCCAGAATCCTTTGCAAACCTCAAAATTTGGCTAAAAAAACACACTTTCCTCACATTTCGGTGACAGAAAGTTCTGGAATCTGAGAGGAGCCACAAATTTCCTTCCACCCAGCGTTCCCCCAAGTCTCCCGATAAAAATGATACCTCACTTGTGTGGGTACGCCTAGCGCCCGCGACACGAAACACCCCAAAACACAACGTGGACACATCCCATTTTTTGAAAGAACACAGATCTGTTTTTTTGCAAAGTGCCTACCTGTAGATTTTGGCCTCTAGCTCAGCAGTCACCTAGGGAAACCTACCAAACCTGTGCATGTTTGAAAACTAGAGACCTAGGGGAATCCAAGATGGGGTGACTTGTGGGGCTCTGACCAGGTTCTGTTACCCAGAATCCTTTGCAAACCTCAAAATTTGGCTAAAAAAACACATTTTCCTCACATTTCGGTGACAGAAAGTTCTGGAATCTGGGAGGGGAAACAAATTTCCTTCCACCCAGCGTTTCCCCAAGTCTCCATATAAAAATGGTACCTCACTTGTGTGGGTAGACCTAGCGCCCACGACAGGAAACACCCCAAAACACAACATGGACACATCCTATTTTTTGAAAGAAAACAGAGCTGTTTTTTGCAAAGGCCCTACCTGTAGGTTTTGGCCTCTAGCTCAGCCGGCACTTAGGGAAACCTACCAAACCTGTGCATTTTTGAAAACTAGAGACCTAGGGGAATCTAAGATGGAGTGACTTGTGGGGCTCTGACCAGGTACTGTTACCCAGAATCCTTTGCAAACCTCAAAATTTGGCGAAAAAAACTCATTTTCCTCACATTTCGGTGACAGAAAGTTCTGGAATCTGGGAGGAGCCACAAATTTCCTTCCACCCAGCTTTCCCCCAAGTCCCCCGATATAAATGGTACCTCACTTGTGTGGGTAGGCCTAGCGCCCGCGACAGAATATGCCCCAAAACACAAAGTGGACACATCACAGACAACAGAGCTGTTTTTTGCAAAGTACCTACCTGTAGATTTTGGCCTCTAGCTCAGCCGGCACCTAGGGAAACGTACCAAACCTGTGCATTTTTTAAAACTAGAGACCTAGGGGAATCCAAGATGGGGTGACTTGTGGGGCTCTGACCAGGTTCTGTTACCCAGAATCCTTTGCAAACCTCAAAATTTGGCTAAAAAAACACACTTTCCTCACATTTCGGTGACAGAAAGTTCTGGAATCTGAGAGGAGCCACAAATGTCCTTCCACCCAGCGTTCCCCCAAGTCTCCCGATAAAAATGATACCTCACTTGTGTGGGTATGCCTAGCGCCCGTGACAGGAAACACCCCAAAACACAACGTGGACACATCCCATTTTTTGAAAGAAAACAGAGCTGTTTTTTGCAAAGTGCCTACCTGTAGATTTTGGCCTCTAGCTCAGCAGGCACCTAGGGAAACCTACCAAACCTGTGCATGTTTGAAAACTAGAGACCTAGGGGAATCCAAGATGGGGTGACTTGTGGGGCTCTGACCAGGTACTGTTACACAGAATCCTTTGCAAACCTCAAAATTTGGCTAAAAAAACACACTTTCCTCACATTTCGGTGACAGAAAGTTCTGGAATCTAAGAGGAGCCACAAATTTCCTTCAACCCAGCGTTCCCCCAAGTCTCCCGATAAAAATGATACCTCACTTGTGTGGGTAGGCCTAGCGCCCGTGACAGGAAACACCCCAAAACACAACGTGGACACATCCCATTTTTTGAAAGAAAACAGAGCTATTTTTTGCAAAGTGCCTACCTGTAGATTTTGGCCTCTAGCTCAGCCGGCACCTAGGGAAACCTACCAAACGTGTGCATTTTTGAAAAATAGAGACTTAGGGGAATCCAAGATGGGGTGACTTGTGGGGCTCTGACCAGGTTCTGTTACCCAGAATCCTTTGCAAACCTCACAATTTGGCAAAAAAAACATATTTTCCTTACATTTCGGTGACAGAAAGTTCTGGAATCTGAGAGGAGCCACAAATTTCCTTCCACCCAGCGTTCCCCCAAGTCTCCCGATATAAATGGTACCTCACTTGTGTGGGTAGGCCTATCGCCCGCGACATGATATGCCCCAAAACACAATGTGGACACATCACAGAAAACAGAGCTGTTTTTTGCAAAGTGCCTACCTGTAGATTTTGGCCTCTAGCTCAGCAGGCACCTAGGGAAACCTACCAAACCTGTGCATGTTTGAAAACTAGAGACCTAGGGGAATCCAAGATGGGGTGACTTGTGGGGTTCTGACCAGGTTCTGTTACCCAGAATCCTTTGCAAACCTCAAAATTTGGCTAAAAAAACACATTTTCCTCACATTTCGGTGACAGAAAGTTCTGGAATCTGGGAGGAGAAACAAATTTCCTTCCACCCAGCGTTCCCCCAAGTCTCCAGATAAAAATGGTACCTCACTTGTGTGGGTAGACCTAGCGCCCACGACAGGAAACACCCCAAAACACAACATGGACACATCCTATTTTTTGAAAGAAAACAGAGCTGTTTTTTGCAAAGTGCCTACCTGTAGGTTTTGGCCTCTAGCTCAGCCGGCACCTAGGGAAACCTACCAAACCTGTGCATTTATGAAAACTAGAGACCTAGGGGAATCCAAGATGGGGTGACTTGTGGGGCTCTGACCAGGTACTGTTACCCAGAATCCTTTGCAAACCTCAAAATTTGGCGTAAAAAACACATTTTCCTCACATTTCGGTGACAGAAAGTTCTGGAATCTGGGAGGAGCCACAAATTTCCTTCCACCCAGCGTTCCCCCAAGTCTCCCGATATTAATGGTACCTCACTTGTGTGGGTAGGCCTAGCGCCGGCGACAGGATATGCCCCAAAACACAAAGTGGACACATCACAGACAACAGAGCTGTTTTTTGCAAAGTTCCTACCTGTAGATTTTGGCCTCTAGCTCAGCCGACACCTAGGGAAACCTACCAAACCTGTGCATTTTTTAAAACTAGAGACCTAGGGGAATCCAAGATGGGGTGACTTGTGGGGCTCTGGCCACGTTCTGTTACCCAGAATCCTTTGCAAACCTCAAAATTTGGCTAACAAAACACACTTTCCTCACATTTCGGTGACACAAAGTTCTGGAATCTGAGAGGAGCCACAAATTTCCTTCCACCCAGCGTTCCCCCAAGTCTCCCGATAAAAATGATACCTCACTTGTGTGGGTAGGCCTAGCGCTTGCGACACAACACACCCCAGAACACAACGTGGACACATCCCATTTTTTGAAAGAAAACAGAGCTGTTTTTTGCAAAGTGCCTACCTGTAGATTTTGGCCTCTAGCTCAGCAGGCACCTAGGGAAACCTACCAAACCTGTGCATGTTTGAAAACTAGAGACCTAGGGGAATCCAAGATGGGGTGACTTGTGGGGCTCTGACCAGGTTCTGTTACCCAGAATCCTTTGCAAACCTCAAAATTTGGCTAAAAAAACACATTTTCCTCACATTTCGGTGACAGAAAGGTCTGGAATCTGGGAGGAGAAACAAATTTCCTTCCACCCAGCGTTCCCCCAAGTCTCCCGATATAAATGGTACCTCACTTGTGTGGGTAGGCCTAGCGCCCGCGACAGGATATGCCCCAAAACACAAAGTGGACACATCACAGACAACAGAACTGTTTTTTGCAAAGTACCTACCTGTAGATTTTGGCTTATAGCTCAGCCGGCACCTAGGGAAACCTACCAAACCTGTGCATTTTTTAAAACTAGAGACCTAGGGGAATCCAAGATGGGGTGACTTGTGGGGCTCTGACCAGGTTCTGTTACCCAGAATCCTTTGCAAACTTCAAAATTTGGCTAAAAAAACACACTTTCCTCACATTTCGGTGACAGAAAGTTCTGGAATCTGAGAGGAGCCACAAATTTCCTTCCACCCAGCGTTCCCCCAAGTCTCCCGATAAAAATGATACCTCACTTGTGTGGGTAGGCCTAGCGCCCGCGACACAAAAGACCCCAAAACACAACGTGGACACATTCCATTTTTTGAAAGAAAACGGAGCTGTTTTTTGCAAAGTGCCTACCTGTAGATTTTGGCCTCTAGCTCAGCAGGCACCTAGGGAAACCTACCAAACCTGTGCATGTTTGAAAACTAGAGACCTAGGGGAATCCAAGATGGGGTGACTTGTGGGGCTCTGACCAGGTTCTGTTACCCAGAATCCTTTGCAAACCTCAAAATTTGGCTAAAAAAACACATTTTCCTCACATTTCGGTGACAGAAAGTTCTGGAATCTGGGAGGAGAAACAAATTTCCTTCCACCCAGCGTTCCCCCAAGTCTTCAGATAAAAATGGTACCTCACTTGTGTGGGTAGACCTAGCGCCCACGACAGGAAACACCCCAAAACACAACATGGACACATCCTATTTTTTTTAAAGAAAACAGAGCTGTTTTTTGCAAAGTGCCTACCTGTAGATTTTGGCCTCTAGCTCAGCCGGCACCTAGGGAAACATACCAAACCTGTGCATTTTTGAAAAATAGAGACCTAGGGGAATCCAAGATAGGGTGACTTGTGGGGCCCTGACCAGGTTCTGTTACCCAGAATCCTTTGCAAACCTCAAAATTTGGCAAAAAAAACACACTTTCCTCACATTTCGGTGACAGAAAGTTCTGGAATCTGAGAGGAGCCACAAATTTCCTTCCACCCAGCGTTCCCCCAAGTCTCCCGATAAAAATGATACCTCACTTGTGTGGGTAGGCCTAGCGCCCGTGACAGGAAACACCCCAAAACCCAACGTGGACACATCCCATTTTTTGAAAGAAAACAGAGCTGTTTTTTGCAAAGTGCCTACCTGTAGATTTTGGCCTCTAGCTCTGCCGGCACCTAGGGAAACCTACCAAACCTGTGCATTTTTGAAAATAGAGACTTAGGGGAATCCAAGATGGGGTGACTTGTGTGGCTCTGACCAGGTTCTGTTACCCAGAATCCTTTGCAAACCTCACAATTTGGCAAAAAAAAACATATTTTCCTTACATTTCGGTGACAGAAAGTTCTGGAATCTGAGAGGAGCCACAAATTTCCTTCCACCCAGCGTTCCCCCAAGTCTCCCGATATAAATGGTACCTCACTTGTGTGGGTTGGCCTATCGCCCGCGACAGGATATGCCCCAAAACACAACGTGGACATATCACAGAAAACAGAGCTGTTTTTTGCAAAGTGCCTACCTGTAGATTTTGGCCTCTAGCTCAGCCGGCACCTAGGGAAACCTACCAAACCTGTGCATTTTGAAAACTAGAGACCTAGGGGAATCCAAGATGGGGTGACTTGTGGGGCTCTGACCAGGTTCTGTTACCCAGAATCCTTTGCAAACCTCAAAATTTGGCGAAAAAAAACACATTTTCCTCACATTTCGGTGACAGAAAGGTCTGGAATCTGGGAGGAGCACAAATTTCCTTCCACCCCAGCGTTCCCCCAAGTCTCCCGATATAAATGGTACCTCACTTGTGTGGGTAGGCCTATCGCCCGCGACAGGATATGCCCCAAAACACAACGTGGACACATCACAGAAAACAGAGCTGTTTTTTGCAAAGTGCCTACCTGTAGATTTTGGCCTCTAGCTCAGCCGGCACCTAGGGAAACCTACTAAACCTGTGAATTTTTGAAAACTAGAGACCTAGGGGAATGCAAGATGGGGTGACTTGTGGGGCTCTGACCAGGTACTGTTACCCAGAATCCTTTGTAAACCTCAAAATTTGGCGAAAAAAACACATTTTCCTCACATTTCGGTGACAGAAAGGTCTGGAATCTGGGAGGAGCCACAAATTTCCTTCCACCCAGCGTTCCCCCAAGTCTCCCGATATAAATGGTACCTCACTTGTGTGGGTAGGCCTAGCGCCGGCGACAGGATATGCCCCAAAACACAAAGTGGACACATCACAGACAACAGAGCTGTTTTTTGCAAAGTTCCTACCTGTAGATTTTGGCCTCTAGCTCAGCCGACACCTAGGGAAACCTACCAAACCTGTGCATTTTTTAAAACTAGAGACCTAGGGGAATCCAAGATGGGGTGACTTGTGGGGCTCTGGCCACGTTCTGTTACCCAGAATCCTTTGCAAACCTCAAAATTTGGCTAACAAAACACACTTTCCTCACATTTCGGTGACACAAAGTTCTGGAATCTGAGAGGAGCCACAAATTTCCTTCCACCCAGCGTTCCCCCAAGTCTCCCGATAAAAATGATACCTCACTTGTGTGGGTAGGCCTAGCGCTTGCGACACAACACACCCCAAAACACAACGTGGACACATCCCATTTTTTGAAAGAAAACAGAGCTGTTTTTTGCAAAGTGCCTACCTGTAGATTTTGGCCTCTAGCTCAGCAGGCACCTAGGGAAACCTACCAAACCTGTGCATGTTTGAAAACTAGAGACCTAGGGGAATCCAAGATGGGGTGACTTGTGGGGCTCTGACCAGGTTCTGTTACCCAGAATCCTTTGCAAACCTCAAAATTTGGCTAAAAAAACACATTTTCCTCACATTTCGGTGACAGAAAGGTCTGGAATCTGGGAGGAGAAACAAATTTCCTTCCACCCAGCGTTCCCCCAAGTCTCCCGATATAAATGGTACCTCACTTGTGTGGGTAGGCCTAGCGCCCGCGACAGGATATGCCCCAAAACACAAAGTGGACACATCACAGACAACAGAACTGTTTTTTGCAAAGTACCTACCTGTAGATTTTGGCTTATAGCTCAGCCGGCACCTAGGGAAACCTACCAAACCTGTGCATTTTTTAAAACTAGAGACCTAGGGGAATCCAAGATGGGGTGACTTGTGGGGCTCTGACCAGGTTCTGTTACCCAGAATCCTTTGCAAACTTCAAAATTTGGCTAAAAAAACACACTTTCCTCACATTTCGGTGACAGAAAGTTCTGGAATCTGAGAGGAGCCACAAATTTCCTTCCACCCAGCGTTCCCCCAAGTCTCCCGATAAAAATGATACCTCACTTGTGTGGGTAGGCCTAGCGCCCGCGACACAAAAGACCCCAAAACACAACGTGGACACATTCCATTTTTTGAAAGAAAACAGAGCTGTTTTTTGCAAAGTGCCTACCTGTAGATTTTGGCCTCTAGCTCAGCAGGCACCTAGGGAAACCTACCAAACCTGTGCATGTTTGAAAACTAGAGACCTAGGGGAATCCAAGATGGGGTGACTTGTGGGGCTCTGACCAGGTTCTGTTACCCAGAATCCTTTGCAAACCTCAAAATTTGGCTAAAAAAACACATTTTCCTCACATTTCGGTGACAGAAAGTTCTGGAATCTGGGAGGAGAAACAAATTTCCTTCCACCCAGCGTTCCCCCAAGTCTTCAGATAAAAATGGTACCTCACTTGTGTGGGTAGACCTAGCGCCCACGACAGGAAACACCCCAAAACACAACATGGACACATCCTATTTTTTTTAAAGAAAACAGAGCTGTTTTTTGCAAAGTGCCTACCTGTAGATTTTGGCCTCTAGCTCAGCCGGCACCTAGGGAAACATACCAAACCTGTGCATTTTTGAAAAATAGAGACCTAGGGGAATCCAAGATAGGGTGACTTGTGGGGCCCTGACCAGGTTCTGTTACCCAGAATCCTTTGCAAACCTCAAAATTTGGCAAAAAAAACACACTTTCCTCACATTTCGGTGACAGAAAGTTCTGGAATCTGAGAGGAGCCACAAATTTCCTTCCACCCAGCGTTCCCCCAAGTCTCCCGATAAAAATGATACCTCACTTGTGTGGGTAGGCCTAGCGCCCGTGACAGGAAACACCCCAAAACCCAACGTGGACACATCCCATTTTTTGAAAGAAAACAGAGCTGTTTTTTGCAAAGTGCCTACCTGTAGATTTTGGCCTCTAGCTCTGCCGGCACCTAGGGAAACCTACCAAACCTGTGCATTTTTGAAAAATAGAGACTTAGGGGAATCCAAGATGGGGTGACTTGTGTGGCTCTGACCAGGTTCTGTTACCCAGAATCCTTTGCAAACCTCACAATTTGGCAAAAAAAAACATATTTTCCTTACATTTCGGTGACAGAAAGTTCTGGAATCTGAGAGGAGCCACAAATTTCCTTCCACCCAGCGTTCCCCCAAGTCTCCCGATATAAATGGTACCTCACTTGTGTGGGTAGGCCTATCGCCCGCGACAGGATATGCCCCAAAACACAACGTGGACATATCACAGAAAACAGAGATGTTTTTTGCAAAGTGCCTACCTGTAGATTTTGGCCTCTAGCTCAGCCGGCACCTAGGGAAACCTACCAAACCTGTGCATTTTTGAAAACTAGAGACCTAGGGGAATCCAAGATGGGGTGACTTGTGGGGCTCTGACCAGGTACTGTTACCCAGAATCCTTTGCAAACCTCAAAATTTGGCGAAAAAAACACATTTTCCTCACATTTCGGTGACAGAAAGGTCTGGAATCTGGGAGGAGCCACAAATTTCCTTCCACCCAGCGTTCCCCCAAGTCTCCCGATATAAATGGTACCTCACTTGTGTGGGTAGGCCTATCGCCCGCGACAGGATATGCCCCAAAACACAACGTGGACACATCACAGAAAACAGAGCTGTTTTTTGCAAAGTGCCTACCTGTAGATTTTGGCCTCTAGCTCAGCCGGCACCTAGGGAAACCTACTAAACCTGTGAATTTTTGAAAACTAGAGACCTAGGGGAATGCAAGATGGGGTGACTTGTGGGGCTCTGACCAGGTACTGTTACCCAGAATCCTTTGTAAACCTCAAAATTTGGCGAAAAAAACACATTTTCCTCACATTTCGG
The DNA here is from genome assembly GCF_031143425.1 of Pleurodeles waltl. Taxonomy (NCBI): domain Eukaryota; kingdom Metazoa; phylum Chordata; class Amphibia; order Caudata; family Salamandridae; genus Pleurodeles; species Pleurodeles waltl. Next base: position 337,172,420 of record NC_090439.1, read on the forward strand.
TGACAGAAAGGTCTGGAATCTGGGAGGAGCCACAAATTTCCTTCCACCCAGCGTTCCCCCAAGTCTCCCGATATAAATGGTACCTCACTTGTGTGGGTAGGCCTAGCGCCCGCGACAGGATATGCCCCAAAACACAAAGTGGACACATCACAGACAACAGAGCTGTTTTTTGCAAAGTACCTACCTGTAGATTTTGGCCTCTAGCTCAGCCGGCACCTAGGGAAACCTACCAAACCTGTGCATTTTTTAAAACTAGAGACCTAGGGGAATCCAAGATGGGGTGACTTGTGGGGCTCTGACCAGGTTCCGTTACACAGAATCCTTTGCAAACCTCAAAATTTGGCTAAAAAAACACACTTTCCTCACATTTCGGTGACAGAAAGTTCTGGAATCTGAGAGGAGCCACAAATTTCCTTCCACCCAGCGTTCCCCCAAGTCTCCCGATAAAAATGATACCTCACTTGTGTGGGTAGGCCTAGCGCCCGCGACACAAAAGACCCCAAAACACAACGTGGACACATTCCATTTTTTGAAAGAAAACAGAGCTGTTTTTTGCAAAGTGCCTACCTGTAGATTTTGGGCTCTAGCTCAGCAGGCACCTAGGGAAACCTACCAAACCTGTGCATGTTTGAAAACTAGAGTCCTAGGGGAATCCAAGATGGGATGACTTGTGGGGCTCTGACCAGGTTCTGTTACCCAGAATCCTTTGAAAACCTCAAAATTTGGCTAAAAAAACACATTTTCCTCACATTTCGGTGACAGAAAGTTCTGGAATCTGGGAGGAGAAACAAATTTCCTTCCACCCAGCGTTCCCCCAAGTCTTCAGATAAAAATGGTACCTCACTTGTGTGGGTAGACCTAGCGCCCACGACAGGAAACACCCCAAAACACAACATGGACACATCCTATTTTTTTAAAGAAAACAGAGCTGTTTTTTGCAAAGTGCCTACCTGTAGATTTTGGCCTCTAGCTCAGCCGGCACCTAGGGAAACATACCAAACCTGTGCATTTTTTAAAAATAGAGACCGAGGGGAATCCAAGATAGGGTGACTTGTGGGGCCCTGACCAGGTTCTGTTACCCAGAATCCTTTGCAAACCTCAAAATTTGGCTAAAAAAACACACTTTCCTCACATTTCGGTGACAGAAAGTTCTGGAATCTGAGAGGAGCCACAAATTTCCTTCCACCCAGCGTTCCCCCAAGTCTCCCGATAAAAATGATACCTCACTTGTGTGGGTAGGCCTAGCGCCCGTGACAGGAAACACCCCAAAACCCAACGTGGACACATCCCATTTTTTGAAAGAAAACAGAGCTGTTTTTTGCAAAGTGCCTACCTGTAGATTTTGGCCTCTAGCTCAGCCGGCACCTAGGGAAACCTACCAAACCTGTGCATTTTTTAAAAATAGAGACTTAGGGGAATCCAAGATGGGGTGACTTGTGTGGCTCTGACCAGGTTCTGTTACCCAGAATCCTTTGCAAACCTCACAATTTGGCAAAAAAAACATATTTTCCTTACATTTCGGTGACAGAAAGTTCTGGAATCTGAGAGGAGCCACAAATTTCCTTCCACCCAGCGTTCCCCCAAGTCTCCCGATATAAATGGTACCTCACTTGTGTGGGTAGGCCTATCGCCCGCGACAGGATATGCCCCAAAACACAACGTGGACATATCACAGAAAACAGAGCTGTTTTTTGCAAAGTGCCTACCTGTAGATTTTGGCCTCTAGCTCAGCCGGCACCTAGGGAAACCTACCAAACCTGTGCATTTTTGAAAACTAGAGACCTAGGGGAATCCAAGATGGGGTGACTTGTGGGGCTCTGACCAGGTACTGTTACCCAGAATCCTTTGCAAACCTCAAAATTTGGCGAAAAAAACACATTTTCCTCACATTTCGGTGACAGAAAGGTCTGGAATCTGGGAGGAGCCACAAATTTCCTTCCACCCAGCGTTCCCCCAAGTCTCCCGATATAAATGGTACCTCACTTGTGTGGGTAGGCCTAGCGCCCGCGACAGGATATGCCCCAAAACACAAAGTGGACACATCACAGACAACAGAGCTGTTTTTTGCAAAGTACCTACCTGTAGATTTTGGCCTCTAGCTCAGCCGGCACCTAGGGAAACCTACCAAACCTGTGCATTTTTTAAAACTAGAGACCTAGGGGAATCCAAGATGGGGTGACTTGTGGGGCTCTGACCAGGTTCTGTTACACAGAATCCTTTGCAAACCTCAAAATTTGGCTAAAAAAACACACTTTCCTCACATTTCGGTGACAGAAAGTTCTAGAATCTGAGAGGAGCCACAAATTTCATTCCACCCAGCGTTCCCCCAAGTCTCCCGATAAAAATGATACCTCACTTGTGTGGGTAGGCCTAGCGCCCGCGACACAAAAGACCCCAAAACACAACGTGGACACATTCCATTTTTTGAAAGAAAACAGAGCTGTTTTTTGCAAAGTGCCTACCTGTAGATTTTGGGCTCTAGCTCAGCAGGCACCTAGGGAAACCTACCAAACCTGTGCATGTTTGAAAACTAGAGACCTAGGGGAATCCAAGATGGGGTGACTTGTGGGGCTCTGACCAGGTTCTGTTACCCAGAATCCTTTGCAAACCTCAAAATTTGGCTAAAAAAACACATTTTCCTCACATTTCGGTGACAGAAAGTTCTGGAATCCGGGAGGAGAAACAAATTTCCTTCCACCCAGCGTTCCCCCAAGTCTTCAGATAAAAATGGTACCTCACTTGTGTGGGTAGACCTAGCGCCCACGACAGGAAACACCCCAAAACACAACATGGACACATCCTATTTTTTTAAAGAAAACAGAGCTGTTTTTTTGCAAAGTGCCTACCTGTAGATTTTGGCCTCTAGCTCAGCCGGCACCTAGGGAAACATACCAAACCTGTGCATTTTTTAAAAATAGAGACCTAGGGGAATCCAAGATAGGGTGACTTGTAGGGCCCTGACCAGGTTCTGTTACCCAGAATCCTTTGCAAACCTCAAAATTTGGCTAAAAAAACACATTTTCCTCACATTTCGGTGACAGAAAGTTCTGGAATCGGAGAGGAGCCACAAATTTCCTTCCACCCAGCGTTCCCCCAAGTCTCCCGATAAAAATTATACCTCACTTGTGTGGGTAGGCCTAGTGCCCGTGACAGGAAACACCCCAAAACACAACGTGGACACATCCCATTTTTTGAAAGAAAACAGAGCTGTTTTTTGCAAAGTGCCTACCTGTAGATTTTGGCCTCTAGCTCAGCCGGCACCTAGGGAAACCTACCAAACCTGTGCATTTTTGAAAAATAGAGACTTAGGGGAATCCAAGATGGGGTGACTTGTGGGGCTCTGACCAGGTTCTGTTACCCAGAATCCTTTGCAAACCTCACAATTTGGCAAAAAAAACATATTTTCCTTACATTTCGGTGACAGAAAGTTCTGGAATCTGAGAGGAGCCACAAATTTCCTTCCACCCAGCGTTCCCCCAAGTCTCCCGATATAAATGGTACCTCACTTGTGTGGGTAGGCCTATCGCCCGCGACAGGATATGCCCCAAAACACAACGTGGACACATCACAGAAAACAGAGCTGTTTTTTGCAAAGTGCCTACCTGTAGATTTTGGCCTCTAGCTCAGCCGGCACCTAGGGAAACCTACTAAACCTGTGAATTTTTGAAAACTAGAGACCTAGGGGAATCCAAGATGGGGTGACTTGTGGGGCTCTGACCAGGTTCTGTTACCCAGAATCCTTTGCAAACCTAAAGATTTGGCTAAAAAAACATATTTTCCTTACATTTCAGTGACAGAAAGTTCTGGAATCTGGGAGGAGCCACAAATTTCCTTCCACCCAGCGTTCCCCCAAGTCTCCCGATATCAATGGTACCTCACTTGTGTGGGTAGGCCTACCGCCCGCGACAGGATATGCTCCAAAACACAACGTGGACACATCACAGACAACAGAGCTGTTTTTTGCAAAGTACCTACCTGTAGATTTTGGCCTCTAGCTCAGCCGGCACCTAGGGAAACCTACCAAACCTGTGCATTTTTGAAAACTAGAGACCTAGGAGAATCCAAGATGGGGTGACTTGTGGGGCTCTGACCAGGTTCTGTTACCCAGAATCCTTTGCAAACCTCAAAATTTGGCTAAAAAAACACACTTTCCTCACATTTCGGTGACAGAAAGTTCTGGAATCTGAGAGGAGCCACAAATTTCCTTCCACCCAGCGTTCCCCCAAGTCTCCCGATAAAAATGATACCTCACTTGTGTGGGTACGCCTAGCGCCCGCGACACGAAACACCCAAAACACAACGTGGACACATCCCATTTTTTGAAAGAAAACAGATCTGTTTTTTTGCAAAGTGCCTACCTGTAGATTTTGGCCTCTAGCTCAGCAGGCACCTAGGGAAACCTACCAAACCTGTGCATGTTTGAAAACTAGAGACCTAGGGGAATCCAAGATGGGGTGACTTGTGGGGCTCTGACCAGGTTCTGTTACCCAGAATCCTTTGCAAACCTCAAAATTTGGCTAAAAAAACACATTTTCCTCACATTTCGGTGACAGAAAGTTCTGGAATCTGGGAGGGGAAACAAATTTCCTTCCACCCAGCGTTCCCCCAAGTCTCCCGATATAAATGGTACCTCACTTGTGTGGGTAGGCCTACCGCCCGCGACAGGATATGCTCCAAAACACAACGTGGACACATCACAGACAACAGAGCTGTTTTTTGCAAAGTACCTACCTGTAGATTTTGGCCTCTAGCTCAGCCGGCACCTAGGGAAACCTACCAAACCTGTGCATTTTTGAAAACTAGAGACCTAGGAGAATCCAAGATGGGGTGACTTGTGGGGCTCTGACCAGGTTCTGTTACCCAGAATCCTTTGCAAACCTCAAAATTTGGCTAAAAAAACACACTTTCCTCACATTTCGGTGACAGAAAGTTCTGGAATCTGAGAGGAGCCACAAATTTCCTTCCACCCAGCGTTCCCCCAAGTCTCCCGATAAAAATGATACCTCACTTGTGTGGGTACGCCTAGCGCCCGCGACACGAAACACCCAAAACACAACGTGGACACATCCCATTTTTTGAAAGAAAACAGATCTGTTTTTTTGCAAAGTGCCTACCTGTAGATTTTGGCCTCTAGCTCAGCAGGCACCTAGGGAAACCTACCAAACCTGTGCATGTTTGAAAACTAGAGACCTAGGGGAATCCAAGATGGGGTGACTTGTGGGGCTCTGACCAGGTTCTGTTACCCAGAATCCTTTGCAAACCTCAAAATTTGGCTAAAAAAACACATTTTCCTCACATTTCGGTGACAGAAAGTTCTGGAATCTGGGAGGGGAAACAAATTTCCTTCCACCCAGCGTTCCCCCAAGTCTCCAGATAAAAATGGTACCTCACTTGTGTGGGTAGACCTAGCGCCCACGACAGGAAACACCCCAAAACACAACATGGACACATCCTATTTTTTGAAAGAAAACAGAGCTGTTTTTTGCAAAGGCCCTACCTGTAGGTTTTGGCCGCTAGCTCAGCCGGCACCTAGGGAAACCTACCAAACCTGTGCATTTTTGAAAACTAGAGACCTAGGGGAATACAAGATGGGGTGACTTGTGGGGCTCTGACCAGGTACTGTTACCCAGAATCCTTTGCAAACCTCAAAATTTGGCGAAAAAAACTCATTTTCCTCACATTTCGGTGACAGAAAGTTCTGGAATCTGGGAGGAGCCACAAATTTCCTTCCACCCAGCTTTCCCCCAAGTCTCCCGATATAAATGGTACCTCACTTGTGTGGGTAGGCCTAGCGCCCGCGACAGGATATGCCCCAAAACACAAAGTGGACACAACACAGACAACAGAGCTGTTTTTTGCAAAGTACCTACCTGTAGATTTTGGCCAGTAGCTCAGCCGGAACCTAGGGAAACCTACCAAACCTTTGCATTTTTGAAAACTAGAGACCTAGGGGAATCCAAGATGGGGTGACTTGTGGGGCTCTGACCAGGTTCTGTTACCCAGAATCCTTTGCAAACCTCAAAATTTGGCTAAAAAAACACACTTTCCTCACATTTCGGTGACAGAAAGTTCTGGAATCTGAGAGGAGCCACAAATTTCCTTCCACCCAGCGTTCCCCCAAGTCTCCCGATAAAAATGATACCTCACTTGTGTGGGTAGGCCTAGCGCCCGTGACAGGAAACACCCCAAAACACAACGTGGACACATCCCATTTTTTGAAAGAAAACAGAGCTGTTTTTTGCAAAGTGCCTACCTGTAGATTTTGGCCTCTAGCTCAGCCGGCACCTAGGGAAACCTACCAAACGTGTGCATTTTTGAAAAATAGAGACTTAGGGGAATCCAAGATGGGGTGACTTGTGGGGCTCTGACCAGGTTCTGTTACCCAGAATCCTTTGCAAACCTCACAATTTGGCAAAAAAAACATATTTTCCTTACATTTCGGTGACAGAAAGTTCTGGAATCTGAGAGCAGCCACAAATTTCCTTCCACCCAGCGTTCCCCCAAGTCTCCCGATATAAATGGTACCTCACTTGTGTGGGTAGGCCTATCGCCCGCGACATGATATGCCCCAAAACACATCGTGGACACATCACAGAAAACAGAGCTGTTTTTTGCAAAGTGCCTACCTGTAGATTTTGGCCTCTAGCTCAGCCGGCACCTAGGGAAACCTACTAAACCTGTGAATTTTTGAAAACTAGAGACCTAGGGGAATCCAAGATGGGGTGACTTGTGGGGCTCTGACCAGGTTCTGTTACCCAGAATCCTTTGCAAACCTAAAAATTTGGCTAAAAAAACATATTTTCCTTACATTTCAGTGACAGAAAGTTCTGGTATCTGGGAGGAGCCACAAATTTCCTTCCACCCAGCGTTCCCCCAAGTCTCCCGATATAAATGGTACCTCACTTGTGTGGGTAGGCCTAGCGCCCGCGACAGGATATGCTCCAAAACACAACGTGGACACATCACAGACAACAGAGCTGTTTTTTGCAAAGTACCTACCTGTAGATTTTGGCCTCTAGCTCAGCCGGCACCTAGGGAAACCTACCAAACCTGTGCATTTTTGAAAACTAGAGACCTACGAGAATCCAAGATGGGGTGACTTGTGGGGCTCTGACCAGGTTCTGTTACCCAGAATCCTTTGCAAACCTCAAAATTTGGCTAAAAAAACACACTTTCCTCACATTTCGGTGACAGAAAGTTCTGGAATCTGAGAGGAGCCACAAATTTCTTTCCACCCAGCGTTCCCCCAAGTCTCCCGATAAAAATGATACCTCACTTGTGTGGGTAGGCCTAGCGCCAGCGACACGAAACACCCCAAAACAAAACGTGGACACATCCCATTTTTTGAAAGAAAACAGATCTGTTTTTTTGCAAAGTGCCTACCTGTAGATTTTGGCCTCTAGCTCAGCAGGCACCTAGGGAAACCTCCCAAACCTGTGCATGTTTGAAAACTAGAGACCTAGTGGAATCCAAGATTGGGTGACTTGTGGGGCTCTGACCAGGTTCTGTTACCCAGAATCCTTTGCAAACCTCAAAATTTGGCTAAAAAAACACATTTTCCTCACATTTCGGTGACAGAAAGTTCTGGAATCTGGGAGGAGAAACAAATTTCCTTCCACCCAGCGTTCCCCCAAGTCTCCAGATAAAAATGGTACCTCACTTGTGTGGGTAGAACTAGCGCCCACGACAGGAAACACCCCAAAACACAACATGGACACATCCTATTTTTTGAAAGAAAACAGAGCTGTTTTTTGCAAAGGGCCTACCTGTAGGTTTTGGCCTCTAGCTCAGCCGGCACCTAGGGAAACCTACCAAACCTGTGCATTTTTGAAAACTAGAGACCTAGGGGAATCCAAGATGGGGTGACTTGTGGGGCTCTGACCAGGTACTGTTACCCAGAATCCTTTGCAAACCTCAAAATTTGGCGAAAAAAACACATTTTCCTCACATTTCGGTGACAGACAGTTCTGGAATCTGGGAGGAGCCACAAATTTCCTTCAACCCAGCGTTCCCCCAAGTCTCCCGATATAAATGGTACCTCACTTGTGTGGGTAGGCCTAGCGCCCGCGACAGGATATGCCCCAAAACACAAAGTGGACACATCACAGACAACAGAGCTGTTTTTTGCAAAGTACCTACCTGTAGATTTTGGCCTCTAGCTCAGCCGGCACCTAGGGAAACCTACCAAACCTGTGCATTTTTGAAAACTAGAGACCTAGGGGAATCCAAGATGGGGTGACTTGTGGGGCTCTGACCAGGTTCTGTTACCCAGAATCCTTTGCAAACCTCAAAATTTGGCTAAAAAAACACACTTTCCTCACATTTCGGTGACAGAAAGTTCTGGAATCTGAGAGGAGCCACAAATTTCCTTCCACCCAGCGTTCCCCCAAGTCTCCCGATAAAAATGATATCTCACTTGTGTGGGTAGGCCTAGCGCCCGTGACAGGAAACACCCCAAAACACAACGTGGACACATCCCATTTTTTGAAAGAAAACAGAGCTGTTTTTTGCAAAGGGCCTACCTGTAGATTTTGGCCTCTAGCTCAGCCGGCACCTAGGGAAACCTACCAAATCTGTGCATTTTTTAAAAATAGAGACCTCGGGGAATCCAAAATGGGGTGACTTGTGGGGCTCTGACCAGGTTCTGTTACCCAGAATCCTTTGCAAACCTCAAAATTTGGCGTAAAAAACACATTTTCCTCACATTTCGGTGACAGAAAGTTCTGGAATCTGGGAGGAGCCACAAATTTCCTTCCACCCAGCTTTCCCCCAAGTCTCCCGATATAAATGGTACCTCACTTGTGTGGGTAGGCCTAGCGCCCGCGACAGGATATGCCCCAAAACACAAAGTGGACACAACACAGACAACAGAGCTGTTTTTTGCAAAGTACCTACCTGTAGATTTTGGCCTGTAGCTCAGCCGGAACCTAGGGAAACCTACCAAACCTTTGCATTTTTGAAAACTAGAGACCTAGGGGAATCCAAGATGGGGTGACTTGTGGGGCTCTGACCAGGTTCTGTTACCCAGAATCCTTTGCAAACCTCAAAATTTGGCTAAAAAAACACACTTTCCTCACATTTCGGTGACAGAAAGTTCTGGAATCTGGGAGGAGCCACAAATTTCCTTCCACCCAGCGTTCCCCCAAGTCTCCCGATAAAAATGATACCTCACTTGTGTGGGTAGGCCTAGCGCTTGCGACACAAAACACCCCAAAACACAACGTGGACACATCCCATTTTTTGAAAGAAAACAGAGCTGTTTTTTGCAAAGTGCCTACCTGTAGATTTTGGCCTCTAGCTCAGCAGGCACCTAGGGAAACCTACCAAGCCTGTGCATGTTTGAAAACTAGAGACCTAGGGGAATCCAAGATGGGGTGACTTGTGGGGCTCTGACCTGGTTCTGTTACCCAGAATCCTTTGCAAACCTCAAAATTTGGCTAAAAAAACACATTTTCCTCACATTTCGGTGACAGAAAGTTCTGGAATCTGGGAGGAGAAACAAATTTCCTTCCACCCAGCGTTCCCCCAAGTCTCCAGATAAAAATGGTACCTCACTTGTGTGGGTAGACCTAGCGCCCACGACAGGAAACACCCCAAAACACAACATGGACACATCCTATTTTTTTAAAGAAAACAGAGCTGTTTTTTGCAAAGTGCCTACCTGTAGATTTTGGCCTCTAGCTCAGCCGGCACCTAGGGAAACATACCAAACCTGTGCATTTTTTAAAAATAGAGACCGAGGGGAATCCAAGATAGGGTGACTTGTGGGGCCCTGACCAGGTTCTGTTACCCAGAATCCTTTGCAAACCTCAAAATTTGGCTAAAAAAACACACTTTCCTCACATTTCGGTGACAGAAAGTTCTGGAATCTGAGAGGAGCCACAAATTTCCTTCCACCCAGCGTTCCCCCAAGTCTCCCGATAAAAATGATACCTCACTTGTGTGGGTAGGCCTAGCGCCCGTGACAGGAAACACCCCAAAACCCAACGTGGACACATCCCATTTTTTGAAAGAAAACAGAGCTGTTTTTTGCAAAGTGCCTACCTGTAGATTTTGGCCTCTAGCTCAGCCGGCACCTAGGGAAACCTACCAAACCTGTGCATTTTTTAAAAATAGAGACTTAGGGGAATCCAAGATGGGGTGACTTGTGTGGCTCTGACCAGGTTCTGTTACCCAGAATCCTTTGCAAACCTCACAATTTGGCAAAAAAAACATATTTTCCTTACATTTCGGTGACAGAAAGTTCTGGAATCTGAGAGGAGCCACAAATTTCCTTCCACCCAGCGTTCCCCCAAGTCTCCCGATATAAATGGTACCTCACTTGTGTGGGTAGGCCTATCGCCCGCGACAGGATATGCCCCAAAACACAACGTGGACATATCACAGAAAACAGAGCTGTTTTTTGCAAAGTGCCTACCTGTAGATTTTGGCCTCTAGCTCAGCCGGCACCTAGGGAAACCTACCAAACCTGTGCATTTTTGAAAACTAGAGACCTAGGGGAATCCAAGATGGGGTGACTTGTGGGGCTCTGACCAGGTACTGTTACCCAGAATCCTTTGCAAACCTCAAAATTTGGCGAAAAAAACACATTTTCCTCACATTTCGGTGACAGAAAGGTCTGGAATCTGGGAGGAGCCACAAATTTCCTTCCACCCAGCGTTCCCCCAAGTCTCCCGATATAAATGGTACCTCACTTGTGTGGGTAGGCCTAGCGCCCGCGACAGGATATGCCCCAAAACACAAAGTGGACACATCACAGACAACAGAGCTGTTTTTTGCAAAGTACCTACCTGTAGATTTTGGCCTCTAGCTCAGCCGGCACCTAGGGAAACCTACCAAACCTGTGCATTTTTTAAAACTAGAGACCTAGGGGAATCCAAGATGGGGTGACTTGTGGGGCTCTGACCAGGTTCTGTTACACAGAATCCTTTGCAAACCTCAAAATTTGGCTAAAAAAACACACTTTCCTCACATTTCGGTGACAGAAAGTTCTGGAATCTGAGAGGAGCCACAAATTTCATTCCACCCAGCGTTCCCCCAAGTCTCCCGATAAAAATGATACCTCACTTGTGTGGGTAGGCCTAGCGCCCGCGACACAAAAGACCCCAAAACACAACGTGGACACATTCCATTTTTTGAAAGAAAACAGAGCTGTTTTTTGCAAAGTGCCTACCTGTAGATTTTGGGCTCTAGCTCAGCAGGCACCTAGGGAAACCTACCAAACCTGTGCATGTTTGAAAACTAGAGACCTAGGGGAATCCAAGATGGGGTGACTTGTGGGGCTCTGACCAGGTTCTGTTACCCAGAATCCTTTGCAAACCTCAAAATTTGGCTAAAAAAACACATTTTCCTCACATTTCGGTGACAGAAAGTTCTGGAATCCGGGAGGAGAAACAAATTTCCTTCCACCCAGCGTTCCCCCAAGTCTTCAGATAAAAATGGTACCTCACTTGTGTGGGTAGACCTAGCGCCCACGACAGGAAACACCCCAAAACACAACATGGACACATCCTATTTTTTTAAAGAAAACAGAGCTGTTTTTTTGCAAAGTGCCTACCTGTAGATTTTGGCCTCTAGCTCAGCCGGCACCTAGGGAAACATACCAAACCTGTGCATTTTTGAAAAATAGAGACCTAGGGGAATCCAAGATAGGGTGACTTGTAGGGCCCTGACCAGGTTCTGTTACCCAGAATCCTTTGCAAACCTCAAAATTTGGCTAAAAAAACACATTTTCCTCACATTTCGGTGACAGAAAGTTCTGGAATCGGAGAGGAGCCACAAATTTCCTTCCACCCAGCGTTCCCCCAAGTCTCCCAATAAAAATTATACCTCACTTGTGTGGGTAGGCCTAGTGCCCGTGACAGGAAACACCCCAAAACACAACGTGGACACATCCCATTTTTTGAAAGAAAACAGAGCTGTTTTTTGCAAAGTGCCTACCTGTAGATTTTGGCCTCTAGCTCAGCCGGCACCTAGGGAAACCTACCAAACCTGTGCATTTTTGAAAAATAGAGACTTAGGGGAATCCAAGATGGGGTGACTTGTGGGGCTCTGACCAGGTTCTGTTACCCAGAATCCTTTGCAAACCTCACAATTTGGCAAAAAAAACATATTTTCCTTACATTTCGGTGACAGAAAGTTCTGGAATCTGAGAGGAGCCACAATTTTCCTTCCACCCAGCGTTCCCCCAAGTCTCCCGATATAAATGGTACCTCACTTGTGTGGGTAGGCCTATCGCCCGCGACAGGATATGCCCCAAAACACAACGTGGACACATCACAGAAAACAGAGCTGTTTTTTGCAAAGTGCCTACCTGTAGATTTTGGCCTCTAGCTCAGCCGGCACCTAGGGAAACCTACTAAACCTGTGAATTTTTGAAAACTAGAGACCTAGGGGAATCCAAGATGGGGTGACTTGTGGGGCTCTGACCAGGTTCTGTTACCCAGAATCCTTTGCAAACCTAAAGATTTGGCTAAAAAAACATATTTTCCTTACATTTCAGTGACAGAAAGTTCTGGAATCTGGGAGGAGCCACAAATTTCCTTCCACCCAGCGTTCCCCCAAGTCTCCCGATATCAATGGTACCTCACTTGTGTGGGTAGGCCTACCGCCTGCGACAGGATATGCTCCAAAACACAACGTGGACACATCACAGACAACAGAGCTGTTTTTTGCAAAGTACCTACCTGTAGATTTTGGCCTCTAGCTCAGCCGGCACCTAGGGAAACCTACCAAACCTGTGCATTTTTGAAAACTGGAGACCTAGGAGAATCCAAGATGGGGTGACTTGTGGGGCTCTGACCAGGTTCTGTTACCCAGAATCCTTTGCAAACCTCAAAATTTGGCTAAAAAAACACACTTTCCTCACATTTCGGTGACAGAAAGTTCTGGAATCTGAGAGGAGCCACAAATTTCCTTCCACCCAGCGTTCCCCCAAGTCTCCCGATAAAAATGATACCTCACTTGTGTGGGTACGCCTAGCGCCCGTGACACGAAACACCCAAAACACAACGTGGACACATCCCATTTTTTGAAAGAAAACAGATCTGTTTTTTTGCAAAGTGCCTACCTGTAGATTTTGGCCTCTAGCTCAGCAGGCACCTAGGGAAACCTACCAAACCTGTGCATGTTTGAAAACTAGAGACCTAGGGGAATCCAAGATGGGGTGACTTGTGGGGCTCTGACCAGGTTCTGTTACCCAGAATCCTTTGCAAACCTCAAAATTTGGCTAAAAAAACACATTTTCCTCACATTTCGGTGACAGAAAGTTCTGGAATCTGGGAGGGGAAACAAATTTCCTTCCACCCAGCGTTCCCCCAAGTCTCCCGATATAAATGGTACCTCACTTGTGTGGGTAGGCCTACCGCCCGCGACAGGATATGCTCCAAAACACAACGTGGACACATCACAGACAACAGAGCTGTTTTTTGCAAAGTACCTACCTGTAGATTTTGGCCTCTAGCTCAGCCGGCACCTAGGGAAACCTACCAAACCTGTGCATTTTTGAAAACTAGAGACCTAGGAGAATCCAAGATGGGGTGACTTGTGGGGCTCTGACCAGGTTCTGTTACCCAGAATCCTTTGCAAACCTCAAAATTTGGCTAAAAAAACACACTTTCCTCACATTTCGGTGACAGAAAGTTCTGGAATCAGAGAGGAGCCACAAATTTCCTTCCACCCAGCGTTCCCCCAAGTCTCCCGATAAAAATGATACCTCACTTGTGTGGGTACGCCTAGCGCCCGCGACACGAAACACCCAAAACACAACGTGGACACATCCCATTTTTTGAAAGAAAACAGATCTGTTTTTTGCAAAGTGCCTACCTGTAGATTTTGGCCTCTAGCTCAGCAGGCACCTAGGGAAACCTACCAAACCTGTGCATGTTTGAAAACTAGAGACCTAGGGGAATCCAAGATGGGGTGACTTGTGGGGCTCTGACCAGGTTCTGTTACCCAGAATCCTTTGCAAACCTCAAAATTTGGCTAAAAAAACACATTTTCCTCACATTTCGGTGACAGAAAGTTCTGGAATCTGGGAGGGGAAACAAATTTCCTTCCACCCAGCGTTCCCCCAAGTCTCCAGATAAAAATGGTACCTCACTTGTGTGGGTAGACCTAGCGCCCACGACAGGAAACACCCCAAAACACAACATGGACACATCCTATTTTTTGAAAGAAAACAGAGCTGTTTTTTGCAAAGGCCCTACCTGTAGGTTTTGGCCGCTAGCTCAGCCGGCACCTAGGGAAACCTACCAAACCTGTGCATTTTTGAAAACTAGAGACCTAGGGGAATACAAGATGGGGTGACTTGTGGGGCTCTGACCAGGTACTGTTACCCAGAATCCTTTGCAAACCTCAAAATTTGGCGAAAAAAACTCATTTTCCTCACATTTCGGTGACAGAAAGTTCTGGAATCTGGGAGGAGCCACAAATTTCCTTCCACCCAGCTTTCCCCCAAGTCTCCCGATATAAATGGTACCTCACTTGTGTGGGTAGGCCTAGCGCCCGCGACAGGATATGCCCCAAAACACAAAGTGGACACAACACAGACAACAGAGCTGTTTTTTGCAAAGTACCTACCTGTAGATTTTGGCCTGTAGCTCAGCCGGAACCTAGGGAAACCTACCAAACCTGTGCATTTTTGAAAACTAGAGACCTAGGGGAATCCAAGATGGGGTGACTTGTGGGGCTCTGACCAGGTTCTGTTACCCAGAATCCTTTGCAAACCTCAAAATTTGGCTAAAAAAACACACTTTCCTCACATTTCGGTGACAGAAAGTTCTGGAATCTGAGAGGAGCCACAAATTTCCTTCCACCCAGCGTTCCCCCAAGTCTCCCGATAAAAATGATACCTCACTTGTGTGGGTAGGCCTAGCGCCCGTGACAGGAAACACCCCAAAACACAACGTGGACACATCCCATTTTTTGAAAGAAAACAGAGCTGTTTTTTGCAAAGTGCCTACCTGTAGATTTTGGCCTCTAGCTCAGCCGGCACCTAGGGAAACCTACCAAACGTGTGCATTTTTGAAAAATAGAGACTTAGGGGAATCCAAGATGGGGTGACTTGTGGGGCTCTGACCAGGTTCTGTTACCCAGAATCCTTTGCAAACCTCACAATTTGGCAAAAAAAACATATTTTCCTTACATTTCGGTGACAGAAAGTTCTGGAATCTGAGAGCAGCCACAAATTTCCTTCCACCCAGCGTTCCCCCAAGTCTCCCGATATAAATGGTACCTCACTTGTGTGGGTAGGCCTATCGCCCGCGACATGATATGCCCCAAAACACAACGTGGACACATCACAGAAAACAGAGCTGTTTTTTGCAAAGTGCCTACCTGTAGATTTTGGCATCTAGCTCAGCCGGCACCTAGGGAAACCTACTAAACCTGTGAATTTTTTAAAACTAGAGACCTAGGGGAATCCAAGATGGGGTGACTTGTGGGGCTCTGACCAGGTTCTGTTACCCAGAATCCTTTGCAAACCTAAAAATTTGGCTAAAAAAACATATTTTCCTTACATTTCAGTGACAGAAAGTTCTGGTATCTGGGAGGAGCCACAAATTTCCTTCCACCCAGCGTTCCCCCAAGTCTCCCGATATAAATGGTACCTCACTTGTGTGGGTAGGCCTAGCGCCCGCGACAGGATATGCTCCAAAACACAACGTGGACACATCACAGACAACAGAGCTGTTTTTTGCAAAGTACCTACCTGTAGATTTTGGCCTCTAGCTCAGCCGGCACCTAGGGAAACCTACCAAACCTGTGCATTTTTGAAAACTAGAGACCTACGAGAATCCAAGATGGGGTGACTTGTGGGGCTCTGACCAGGTTCTGTTACCCAGAATCCTTTGCAAACCTCAAAATTTGGCTAAAAAAACACACTTTCCTCACATTTCGGTGACAGAAAGTTCTGGAATCTGAGAGGAGCCACAAATTTCTTTCCACCCAGCGTTCCCCCAAGTCTCCCGATAAAAATGATACCTCACTTGTGTGGGTAGGCCTAGCGCCCGCGACACGAAACACCCCAAAACAAAACGTGGACACATCCCATTTTTTGAAAGAAAACAGATCTGTTTTTTTGCAAAGTGCCTACCTGTAGATTTTGGCCTCTAGCTCAGCAGGCACCTAGGGAAACCTCCCAAACCTGTGCATGTTTGAAAACTAGAGACCTAGTGGAATCCAAGATTGGGTGACTTGTGGGGCTCTGACCAGGTTCTGTTACCCAGAATCCTTTGCAAACCTCAAAATTTGGCTAAAAAAACACATTTTCCACACATTTCGGTGACAGAGAGTTCTGGAATCTGGGAGGAGAAACAAATTTCCTTCCACCCAGCGTTCCCCCAAGTCTCCAGATAAAAATGGTACCTCACTTGTGTGGGTAGAACTAGCGCCCACGACAGGAAACACCCCAAAACACAACATGGACACATCCTATTTTTTTAAAGAAAACAGAGCTGTTTTTTGCAAAGGGCCTACCTGTAGGTTTTGGCCTCTAGCTCAGCCGGCACCTAGGGAAACCTACCAAACCTGTGCATTTTTGAAAACTAGAGACCTAGGGGAATCCAAGATGGGGTGACTTGTGGGGCTCTGACCAGGTACTGTTACCCAGAATCCTTTGCAAACCTCAAAATTTGGCGAAAAAAACACATTTTCCTCACATTTCGGTGACAGACAGTTCTGGAATCTGGGAGGAGCCACAAATTTCCTTCAACCCAGCGTTCCCCCAAGTCTCCCGATATAAATGGTACCTCACTTGTGTGGGTAGGCCTAGCGCCCGCGACAGGATATGCCCCAAAACACAAAGTGGACACATCACAGACAACAGAGCTGTTTTTTGCAAAGTACCTACCTGTAGATTTTGGCCTCTAGCTCAGCCGGCACCTAGGGAAACCTACCAAACCTGTGCATTTTTGAAAACTAGAGACCTAGGGGAATCCAAGATGGGGTGACTTGTGGGGCTCTGACCAGGTTCTGTTACCCAGAATCCTTTGCAAACCTCAAAATTTGGCTAAAAAAACACACTTTCCTCACATTTCGGTGACAGAAAGTTCTGGAATCTGAGAGGAGCCACAAATTTCCTTCCACCCAGCGTTCCCCCAAGTCTCCCGATAAAAATGATATCTCACTTGTGTGGGTAGGCCTAGCGCCCGTGACAGGAAACACCCCAAAACACAACGTGGACACATCCCATTTTTTGAAAGAAAACAGAGCTGTTTTTTGCAAAGGGCCTACCTGTAGATTTTGGCCTCTAGCTCAGCCGGCACCTAGGGAAACCTACCAAACCTGTGCATTTTTTAAAAATAGAGACCTCGGGGAATCCAAGATGGGGTGACTTGTGGGGCTCTGACCAGGTTCTGATACCCAGAATCCTTTGCAAACCTCAAAATTTGGCGTAAAAAACACATTTTCCTCACATTTCGGTGACAGAAAGTTCTGGAATCTGGGAGGAGCCACAAATTTCCTTCCACCCAGCGTTCCCCCAAGTCTCCCGATATTAATGGTACCTCACTTGTGTGGGTAGGCCTAGCGCCGGCGACAGGATATGCCCCAAAACACAAAGTGGACACATCACAGACAACAGAGCTGTTTTTTGCAAAGTACCTACCTGTAGATTTTGGCCTCTAGCTCAGCCGACACCTAAGGAAACCTACCAAACCTGTGCATTTTTTAAAACTAGAGACCTAGGGGAATCCAAGATGGGGTGACTTGTGGGGCTCTGACCAGGTTCTGTTACCCAGAATCCTTTGCAAACCTCAAAATTTGGCTAAAAAAACACACTTTCCTCACATTTCGGTGACAGAAAGTTCTGGAATCTGGGAGGAGCCACAAATTTCCTTCCACCCAGCGTTCCCCCAAGTCTCCCGATAAAAATGATACCTCACTTGTGTGGGTAGGCCTAGCGCTTGCGACACAAAACACCCCAAAACACAACGTGGACACATCCCATTTTTTGAAAGAAAACAGAGCTGTTTTTTGCAAAGTGCCTACCTGTAGATTTTGGCCTCTAGCTCAGCAGGCACCTAGGGAAACCTACCAAGCCTGTGCATGTTTGAAAACTAGAGACCTAGGGGAATCCAAGATGGGGTGACTTGTGGGGCTCTGACCTGGTTCTGTTACCCAGAATCCTTTGCAAACCTCAAAATTTGGCTAAAAAAACACATTTTCCTCACATTTCGGTGACAGAAAGTTCTGGAATCTGGGAGGAGAAACAAATTTCCTTCCACCCAGCGTTCCCCCAAGTCTCCAGATAAAAATGGTACCTCACTTGTGTGGGTAGACCTAGCGCCCACGACAGGAAACACCCCAAAACACAACATGGACACATCCTATTTTTTGAAAGAAAACAGAGCTGTTTTTTTGCAAAGGGCCTACCTGTAGGTTTTGGCCTCTAGCTCAGACGGCACCTAGGGAAACCTACCAAACCTGTGCATTTTTGAAAACTAGAGACCTAGGGGAATCCAAGATGGGGTGACTTGTGGGGCTCTGACCATGTACTGTTACCCAGAATCCTTGGCAAACCTCAAAATTTGGCGAAAAAAATACATTTTCATCACATTTTGGTGACAGAAAGTTCTGGAATCTGGGAGGAGCCACAAATTTCCTTCCACCCAGCGTTCCCCCAAGTCTCCCGATATAAATGGTACCTCACTTGTGTGGGTAGGCCTAGTGCCCGTGACAGGATATGCCCCAAAACACAAAGTGGACACATCACAGACAACAGAGCTGTTTTTTGCAAAGTACCTACCTGTAGATTTTGGCCTCTAGCTCAGCCGGCACCTAGGGAAACCTACCAAACCTGTGCATTTTTGAAAACTAGAGACCTAGGGGAATCCAAGATGGGGTGACTTGTGGGGCTCTGACCAGGTTCTGTTACCCAGAATCCTTTGCAAACCTCAAAATTTGGCTAAAAAAACACACTTTCCTCACATTTCGGTGACAGAAAGTTCTGGAATCTGAGAGGAGCCACAAATTTCCTTCCACCCAGCGTTCCCCCAAGTCTCCCGATAAAAATGATATCTCACTTGTGTGGGTAGGCCTAGCGCCCGTGACAGGAAACACCCCAAAACACAACGTGGACACATCCCATTTTTTGAAAGAAAACAGAGCTGTTTTTTGCAAAGTGCCTACCTGTAGATTTTGGCCTCTAGCTCAGCCGACACCTATGGAAAACTACCAAACCTGTACATTTTTGAAAAATAGAGACCTAGGGGAATCCAAGATGGGGTGACTTGTGGGGCTCTGACCAGGTTCTGTTACCCAGAATCCTTTGCAAACCTCAAAATTTGGCTAAAAAAACACACTTTCCTCACATTTCGGTGACAGAAAGTTCTGGAATCTGAGAGGAGCCACAAATTTCCTCCCACCCAGCGTTCCCCCAAGTCTCCCGATAAAAATGATACCTCACTTGTGTGGGTAGGCCTAGCGCTTGCGACACAAAACACCCCAAAACCCAACGTGGACACATCCCATTTTTTGAAAGAAAACAGAGCTGTTTTTTGCAAAGTGCCTACCTGTAGATTTTGGCCTCTAGCTCAGCAGGCACCTAGGAAAACCTACCAAACCTGTGCATGTTTGAAAACTAGAGACCTAGGGGAATCCAAGATGGGGTGACTTGTGGGGCTCTGACCAGGTTCTGTTACCCAGAATCCTTTGCAAACCTCAAAATATGGCTAAAAAAACACACTTTCCTCACATTTCGGTGACAGAAAGATCTGGAATCTGAGAGGAGCCACAAATTTCCTTCCACCCAGCGTTCCCCCAAGTCTCCCGATATAAATGGTACCTCACTTGTGTGGGTAGGCCTATCGCCCGCGACATGATATGCCCCAAAACACAACGTGGACACATCACAGAAAACAGAGCTGTTTTTTGCAAAGTGCCTACCTGTAGATTTTGGCCTCTAGCTCAGCCGGCACCTAGGGAAACTTAATAAACCTGTGAATGTTTGAAAACTAGAGACCTAGGGGAATCCAAGATGGGGTGACTTGTGGGGCTCTGACCAGGTTCTGTTACCCAGAATCCTTTGCAAACCTCAAAATTTGGCGAAAAAAACACATTTTCCTCACATTTCAGTGACAGAAAGTTCTGGTATCTGGGAGGAGCCACAAATTTCCTTCCACCCAGCGTTCCCCCAAGTCTCCCGATATAAATGGTACCTCACTTGTGTGGGTAGGCCTAGCGCCCGCGACAGGTTATGCCCCAAAACACAAAGTGGACACATCACAGACAACAGAGCTGTTTTTTGCAAAGTACCTACCTGTAGATTTTGGCCTCTAGCTCTGCCGGCACCTAGGGAAACCTACCAAACCTGTGCATTTTTTTAAACTAGAGACCTAGGGGAATCCAAGATGGGGTGACTTGTGGGGCTCTGACCAGGTTCTGTTACCCAGAATCCTTTGCAAACCTCAAAATTTGGCGAAAAAAACACATTTTCCTCACATTTCAGTGACAGAAAGTTCTGGTATCTGGGAGGAGCCACAAATTTCCTTCCACCCAGCGTTCCCCCAAGTCTCCCGATATAAATGGTACCTCACTTGTGTGGGTAGGCCTAGCGCCCGCGACAGGATATGCCCCAAAACACAAAGTGGACACATCACAGACAACAGAGCTGTTTTTTGCAAAGTACCTACCTGTAGATTTTGGCCTCTAGCTCATCCGGCACCTAGGGAAACCTACCAAACCTGTGCATTTTTGAAAACTAGAGACCTAGGGGAATCCAAGATGGGGTGACTTGTGGGGCTCTGACCAGGTTCTGTTACCCAGAATCCTTTGCAAACCTCAAAATTTGGCTAAAAAAACACACTTTCCTCACATTTCGGTGACAGAAAGTTCTGGAATCTGAGAGGAGCCACAAATTTCCTTCCACCCAGCGTTCCCCCAAGTCTCCCGATAAAAATGATATCTCACTTGTGTGGGTAGGCCTAGCGCCCGTGACAGGAAACACCCCAAAACACAATGTGGACACATCCCATTTTTTGAAAGAAAACAGAGCTGTTTTTTTGCAAAGTGCCTACCTGTAGATTTTGGCCTCTAGCTCAGCCGGCACCTATGGAAACCTACCAAACCTGTGCATTTTTGAAAAATAGAGACCTAGGGGAATCCAAGATGGGGTGACTTGTGGGGCTCTGACCAGGTTCTGTTACCCAGAATCCTTTGCAAACCTCAAAATTTGGCTAAAAAAACACACTTTCCTCACATTTCGGTGACAGAAAGTTCTGGAATCTGAGAGGAGCCACAAATTTCCTCCCACCCAGCGTTCCCCCAAGTCTCCCGATAAAAATGATACCTCACTTGTGTGGGTAGGCCTAGCGCTTGCGACACAAAACACCCCAAAACACAACGTGGACACATCCCATTTTTTGAAAGAAAACAGAGCTGTTTTTTGCAAAGTGCCTACCTGCAGATTTTGGCCTCTAGCTCAGCAGACACCTAGGAAAACCTACCAAACCTGTGCATGTTTGAAAACTAGAGACCTAGGGGAATCCAAGATGGGGTGACTTGTGGGGCTCTGACCAGGTTCTGTTACCCAGAATCCTTTGCAAACCTCAAAATTTGGCTAAAAAAACACACTTTCCTCACATTTCGGTGACAGAAAGTTCTGGAATCTGAGAGGAGCCACAAATTTCCTTCCACCCAGCGTTCCCCCAAGTCTCCCGATATAAATGGTACCTCACTTGTGTGGGTAGGCCTATCGCCCGCGACATGATATGCCCCAAAACACAACGTGGACTCATCACAGAAAACAGAGCTGTTTTTTGCAAAGTGCCTACCTGTAGATTTTGGCCTCTAGCTCAGCCGGCACCTAGGGAAACCTAATAAACCTGTGAATTTTTGAAAACTAGAGACCTAGGGGAATCCAAGATGGGGTGACTTGTGGGGCTCTGACCAGGTTCTGTTACCCAGAATCCTTTGCAAACCTAATAATTTGGCTAAAAAAACATATTTTCCTTACATTTCAGTGACAGAAAGTTCTGGTATCTGGGAGGAGCCACAAATTTCCTTCCACCCAGCGTTCCCCCAAGTCTCCCGATATAAATGGTACCTCACTTGTGTGGGTAGGCCTAGCGCCCACGACAGGATATGCTCCAAAACACAACGTGGACACATCACAGACAACAGAGCTGTTTTTTGCAAAGTACCTACCTGTAGATTTTGGCCTCTAGCTCAGCCGGCACCTAGGGAAACCTACCAAACCTGTGCATTTTTGAAAACTAGAGACCTAGGAGAATCCAAGATGGGGTGACTTGTGGGGCTCTGACCAGGTTCTGTTACCCAGAATCCTTTGCAAACCTCAACATTTGGCTAAAAAAACACACTTTCCTCACATTTCGGTGACAGAAAGTTCTGGAATCTGAGAGGAGCCACAAATTTCCTTCCACCCAGCGTTCCCCCAAGTCTCCCGATAAAAATGATACCTCACTTGTGTGGGTAGGCCTAGCGCTTGCGACACAAAACACCCCAAAACACAACGTGGACACATCCCATTTTTTGAAAGAAAACAGAGCTGTTTTTTGCAAAATGCCTACCTGTAGGTTTTGGCCTCTAGCTCAGCCGGCACCTAGGGAAACCTACCAAACCTGTGCATTTATGAAAACTAGAGACCTAGGGGAATCCAAGATGGGATGACTTGTGGGGCTCTGACCAGGTACTGTTACCCAGAATCCTTTGCAAACCTCAAAATTTGGCGTAAAAAAAAAATTTTCCTCACATTTCGGTGACAGAAAGTTCTGGAATCTGGGAGGAGCCACAAATTTCCTTCCACCCAGCGTTCCCCCAAGTCTCCCGATATTAATGGTACCTCACTTGTGTGGGTAGGCGTAGCGCCGGCGACAGGATATGCCCCAAAACACAAAGTGGACACATCACAGACAACAGAGCTGTTTTTTGCAAAGTACCTACCTGTAGATTTTGGCCTCTAGCTCAGCCGACACCTAGGGAAACCTACCAAACCTGTGCATGTTTGAAAACTAGACACCTAGGGGAATCCAAGATGGGGTGACTTGTGGGGCTCTGACCAGGTTCTGTTACCCAGAATCCTTTGCAAACCTCAAAATTTGGTTAAAAAAACAAATTTTCCTCACATTTCGGTGACAGAAAGTTCTGGAATCTGGGAGGAGAAACAAATTTCCTTCCACCCAGCGTTCCCCCAAGTCTCCAGATAAAAATGGTACCTAACTTGTGTGGGTAGACCTAGCGCCCACGACAGGAAACACCCCAAAACACAACATGGACACATCCTATTTTTTGAAAGAAAACAGAGCTGTTTTTTGCAAAGGGCCTACCTGTAGGTTTTGGCCTCTAGCTCAGCCGGCACCTAGGGAAACCTACCAAATCTATGCATTTTTGAAAACTAGAGACCTAGGGGAATCCAAGATGGGGTGACTTGTGGGGCTCTGACCAGGTACTGTTACCCAGAATCCTTTGCAAACCTCAAAATTTGGCGAAAAAAACACATTTTCCTCACATTTCGGTGACAGAAAGTTCTGAAATCTGAGAGGAGCCACAAATTTCCTTCCACCCAGCGTTCCCCTAAGTCACCTGATAAAAATGATACCTCACTTGTGTGGGTAGGCCTAGCGCCCGCGACAGGAAACACCCCAAAACACAACGTGGACACATCCCATTTTTTATAAGAAAACAGAGCTGTTTTTTGCAAAGTGCCTACCTGTAGATTTTGGCCTCTAGCTCAGCCGGCACCTAGGGAAACCTACCAAACCTGTGCATTTTTTAAAACTAGAGACCTAGGGGAATCCAAGATGGGGTGACTTGTTGGGCTCTGACCAGGTTCTGTTACCCAGAATCCTTTGCAAACCTCAAATTTTGGCTAAAGAAACACATTTTCCTCACATTTCGGAGACAGAAAGTTCTGGAATCTGAGAGGAGCCACAAATTTCCTTCCACCCAGCTTTTCCCTAAGTCTCCCGATCAAAATGATACCTCACTTGTGTGGGTAGGCCTAGTGCCCGCGACAGGAAACGCCCCAAAACGCAACGTGGACACATCCCATTTTTTTAAAGAAAACAGAGCTGTTTTTTGCAAAGTACCTATCTGTAGATTTTGGCCTCTAGCTCAGCCGGCACCTAGGGAAACCTACCAAACCTGTGCATTTATGAAAACTAGAGACCTAGGGGAATCCAAGATGGGGTGACTTGTGGGGCTCTGACCAGGTACTGTTACCCAGAATCCGTTGCAAACCTCAAAATTTGGCGAAAAAAAACACATTTTCCTCACATTTCGGTGACAGAAAGTTCTGGAATCTGGGAGGAGCCACAAATTTCCTTCCACCCAGCGTTCCCCCAAGTCTCCCGATATAAATGGTACCTCACTTGTGTGGGTAGGCCTAGCGCCCGCGACAGGATATGCCCCAAAACACAAAGTGGACACATCACAGACAACAGAGCTGTTTTTTGCAAAGTACCTACCTGTAGATTTTGGCCTCTAGCTCAGCCGGCACCTAGGGAAACCTAATAAACCTGTGAATTTTTGAAAACTAGAGACCTAGGGGAATCCAAGATGGGGTGACTTGTGGGGCTCTGACCAGGTTCTGTTACCCAGAATCCTTTGCAAACCTCAAAATTTGGCGAAAAAAAACACATTTTCCTCACATTTCAGTGACAGAAAGTTCTGGTATCTGGGAGGAGCCACAAATTTCCTTCCACCCAGCGTTCCCCCAAGTCTCCCGATATAAATGGTACCTCACTTGTGTGGGTAGGCCTAGCGTCCGCGACAGGATATGCCCCAAAACACAAAGTGGACACATCACAGACAACAGAGCTGTTTTTTGCAAAGTACCTACCTGTAGATTTTGGCCTCTAGCTCAGCCGGCACCTAGGGAAACCTACCAAACCTGTGCATTTTTGAAAACTAGAGACCTAGGAGAATCCAAGATGGGGTGACTTGTGGGGCTCTGACCAGGTTCCGTTACCCAGAATCCTTTGCAAACCTCAACATTTGGCTAAAAAAACACACTTTCCTCACATTTCGGTGACAGAAAGTTCTGGAATCTGAGAGGAGCCACAAATTTCCTTCCACCCAGCGTTCCCCCAAGTCTCCCGATAAAAATGATATCTCACTTGTGTGGGTAGGCCTAGCGCCCGTGACAGGAAACACCCCAAAACACAACGTGGACACATCCCATTTTTTGAAAGAAAACAGAGCTGTTTTTTGCAAAGTGCCTACCTGTAGATTTTGGCCTCTAGCTCAGCCGGCACCTATGGAAACCTACCAAACCTGTGCATTTTTTAAAAATAGAGACCTAGGGGAATCCAAGATGGGGTGACTTGTGGGGCTCTGACAGGTTCTGTTACCCAGAATCCTTTGCAAACCTCAAAATTTGGCTAAAAAAACACACTTTCCTCAGATTTCGGTGACAGAAAGTTCTGGAATCTGAGAGGAGCCACAAATTTTCTGCCACCCAGCGTTCCCCCAAGTCTCCCGATAAAAATGATACCTCACTTGTGTGGGTAGGCCTAGCGCTTGCGACACAAAACACCCCAAAACACAACGTGGACACATCCCATTTTTTGAAAGAAAACAGAGCTGTTTTTTGCAAAGTGCCTACCTGCAGATTTTGGCCTCTAGCTCAGCAGGCACCTAGGAAAACCTACCAAACCTGTGCATGTTTGAAAACTAGAGACCTAGGGGAATCCAAGATGGGGTGACTTGTGGGGCTCTGACCAGGTTCTGTTACCCAGAATCCTTTGCAAACCTCAAAATTTGGCTAAAAAAACACACTTTCCTCACATTTCGGTGACAGAAAGTTCTGGAATCTGAGAGGAGCCACAAATTTCCTTCCACCCAGCGTTCCCCCAAGTCTCCCGATATAAATGGTACCTCACTTGTGTGGGTAGGCCTATCGCCCGCGACATGATATGCCCCAAAACACAACGTGGACACATCACAGAAAACAGAGCTGTTTTTTGCAAAGTGCCTACCTGTAGATTTTGGCCTCTAGCTCAGCCGGCACCTAGGGAAACCTAATAAACCTGTGAATTTTTGAAAACTAGAGACCTAGGGGAATCCAAGATGGGGTGACTTGTGGGGCTCTGACCAGGTTCTGTTACCCAGAATCCTTTGCAAACCTAAAAATTTGGCTAAAAAAACATATTTTCCTTACATTTCAGTGACAGAAAGTTCTGGAATCTGAGAGGAGCCTCAAATTTCCTTCCACCCAGCGTTCCCCCAAGTCTCCCGATATAAATGGTACCTCACTTGTGTAGGTAGGCCTAGCGCCCGCGACAGGATATGCCCCAAAACGCAACGTGGACACATCACAGAAAACAGAGCTGTTTTTTGCAAAGTGCCTACCTGTAGATTTTGGCCTCTAGCTCAGCCGGCACCTATGGAAACTACCAAACCTGTGCATTTTTGAAAAATAGAGACCTAGGGGAATCCAAGATGGGGTGACTTGTGGGGCTCTGACCAGGTTCTGTTACCCAGAATCCTTTGCAAACCTCAAAATTTGGCTAAAAAAATACACTTTCCTCACATTTCGGTGACAGAAAGTTCTGGAATCTGAGAGGAGCCACAAATTTCCTCCCACCCAGCGTTCCCCCAAGTCTCCCGATAAAAATGATACCTCACTTGTGTGGGTAGGCCTAGTGCTTGCGACACAAAACACCCCAAAACACAACGTGGACACATCCCATTTTTTGAAAGAAAACAGAGCTGTTTTTTGCAAAGTGCCTACCTGCAGATTTTGGCCTCTAGCTCAGCAGGCACCTAGGAAAACCTACCAAACCTGTGCATGTTTGAAAACTAGAGACCTAGGGGAATCCAAGATGGGGTGACTTGTGGGGCTCTGACCAGGTTCTGTTACCCAGAATCCTTTGCAAACCTCAAAATTTGGCTAAAAAAACACACTTTCCTCACATTTCGGTGACAGAAAGTTCTGGAATCTGAGAGGAGCCACAAATTTCCTTCCACCCAGCGTTCCCCCAAGTCTCCCGATATAAATGGTACCTCACTTGTGTGGGTAGGCCTATCGCCCGCGACATGATATGCCCCAAAACACAACGTGGACACATCACAGAAAACAGAGCTGTTTTCTGCAAAGTGCCTACCTGTAGATTTTGGCCTCTAGCTCAGCCGGCACCTAGGGAAACCTAATAAACCTGTGAATTTTTGAAAACTAGAGACCTAGGGGAATCCAAGATGGGGTGACTTGTGGGGCTCTGACCAGGTTCTGTTACCCAGAATCCTTTGCAAACCTAAAAATTTGGCTAAAAAAACATATTTTCCTTACATTTCAGTGACAGAAAGTTCTGGTATCTGGGAGGAGCCACAAATTTCCTTCCACCCAGCGTTCCCCCAAGTCTCCCGATATAAATGGTACCTCACTTGTGTGGGTAGGCCTAGCGCCCACGACAGGATATGCTCCAAAACACAACGTGGACACATCACAGACAACAGAGCTGTTTTTTGCAAAGTACCTACCTGTAGATTTTGGCCTCTAGCTCAGCCGGCACCTAGGGAAACCTACCAAACCTGTGCATTTTTGAAAACTAGAGACCTAGGAGAATCCAAGATGGGGTGACTTGTGGGGCTCTGACCAGGTTCCGTTACCCAGAATCCTTTGCAAACCTCAACATTTGGCTAAAAAAACACACTTTCCTCACATTTCGGTGACAGAAAGTTCTGGAATCTGAGAGGAGCCACAAATTTCCTTCCACCCAGCGTTCCCCCAAGTCTCCCGATAAAAATGATACCTCACTTGTGTGGGTAGGCCTAGCGCCCGCGACACGAAACACCCCGAAACAAAACGTGGACACATCCCATTTTTTGAAAGAAAACAGATCTGTTTTTTTGCAAAGTGCCTACCTGTAGATTTTGGCCTCTAGCTCAGCAGGCACCTAGGGAAACCTACCAAACCTGTGCATGTTTGAAAACTAGAGACCTAGTGGAATCCAAGATGGGGTGACTTGTGGGGCTCTGACCAGGTTCTGTTACCCAGAATCCTTTGCAAACCTCAAAATTTGGCTAAAAAAACACATTTTCCTCACATTTCGGTGACAGAAAGTTCTGGAATCTGGGAGGAGAAACAAATTTCCTTCCACCCAGCGTTCCCCCAAGTCTCCAGATAAAAATGGTACCTCACTTGTGTGGGTAGACCTAGCGCCCACGACAGGAAACACCCCAAAACACAACATGGACACATCCTATTTTTTGAAAGAAAACAGAGCTGTTTTTTGCAAAGGGCCTACCTGTAGGTTTTGGCCTCTAGCTCAGCCGACACCTAGGGAAACCTACCAAACCTGTGCATTTTTTAAAACTAGAGACCTAGGGGAATCCAAGATGGGGTGACTTGTGGGGATCTGACCAAGTTCTGTTACCCAGAATCCTTTGCAAACCTCAAAATTTGGCTAAAAAAACACACTTTCCTCACATTTCGGTGACAGAAAGTTCTGGAATCTGAGAGGAGCCACAAATTTCCTTCCACCCAGCATTCCCCCAATTCTCCCGATAAAAATGATACCTCACTTGTGTGGGTAGGCGTAGCGCTTGCGACACAAAACACCCCAAAACACAACGTGGACACATTCCATTTTTTGAAAGAAAACAGAGCTGTTTTTTGCAAAATGCCTACCTGTAGGTTTTGGCCTCTAGCTCAGCCGGCACCTAGGGAAACCTACCAAACCTGTGCATTTATGAAAACTAGAGACCTAGGGGAATCCAAGATGGGATGACTTGTGGGGCTCTGACCAGGTACTGTTACCCAGAATCCTTTGCAAACCTCAAAATTTGGCGTAAAAAACAAATTTTCCTCACGTTTCGGTGACAGAAAGTTCTGGAATCTGGGAGGAGCCACAAATTTCCTTCCACCCAGCGTTCCCCCAAGTCTCCCGATATTAATGGTACCTCACTTGTGTGGGTAGGCCTAGCGCCGGCGACAGGATATGCCCCAAAACACAAAGTGGACACATCACAGACAACAGAGCTGTTTTTTGCAAAGTACCTACCTGTAGATTTTGGCCTCTAGCTCAGCCGACACCTAGGGAAACCTACCAAACCTGTGCATTTTTTAAAACTAAAGACCTAGGGGAATCCAAGATGGGGTGACTTGTGGGGCTCTGACCAGGTTCTGTTACCCAGAATCCTTTGCAAACCTCAAAATTTGGCTAAAAAAACACACTTTCCTCACATTTCGGTGACAGAAAGTTCTGGAATCTGAGAGGAGCCACAAATTTCCTTCCACCCAGCATTCCCCCAAGTCTCCCGATAAAAATGATACCTCACTTGTGTGGGTAGGCCTAGCGCTTGCGACACAAAACACCCCAAAACACAACGTGGACACATCCCATTTTTTGAAAGAAAACAGAGCTGTTTTTTGCAAAGTGCCTACCTGTAGATTTTGGCCTCTAGCTCAGCAGGCACCTAGGGAAACCTACCAAACCTGTGCATGTTTGAAAACTAGAGACCTAGGGGAATCCAAGATGGGGTGACTTGTGGGGCTCTGACCAGGTTCTGTTACCCAGAATCCTTTGCAAACCTCAAAATTTGGTTAAAAAAACAAATTTTCCTCACATTTCGGTGACAGAAAGTTCTGGAATCTGGGAGGAGAAACAAATTTCCTTCCACCCAGCGTTCCCCCAAGTCTCCAGATAAAAATGGTGCCTAACTTGTGTGGGTAGACCTAGCGCCCACGACAGGAAACACCCCAAAACACAACATGGACACATCCTATTTTTTGAAAGAAAACAGAGCTGTTTTTTGCAAAGGGCCTACCTGTAGGTTTTGGCCTCTAGCTCAGCCGGCACCTAGGGAAACCTACCAAATCTGTGCATTTTTTAAAACTAGAGACCTAGGGGAATCCAAGATGGGGTGACTTGTGGGGCTCTGACCAGGTACTGTTACCCAGAATCCTTTGCAAACCTCAAAATTTGGCGAAAAAAACACATTTTCCTCACATTTCGGTGACAGAAAGTTCTGGAATCTGGGAGGAGCCACAAATTTCCTTCCACCCAGCGTTCCCCCGAGTCTCCCGATATAAATGGTACCTCACTTGTGTGGGTAGGCCTAGCGCCCGCGACAGGATATGCCCCAAAACACAAAGTGGACACATCACAGACAACAGAGCTGTTTTTTGCAAAGTACCTACCTGTAGATTTTGGCCTCTAGCTCAGCCGGCACCTAGGGAAACCTACCAAACCTGTGCATTTATGAAAACTAGAGACCTAGGGGAATCCAAGATGGGGTGACTTGTGGGGCTCTGACCAGGTTCTGTTACCCAGAATCCTTTGCAAACCTCAAAATTTGGCTGAAAAAACACATTTTCCTCACATTTTGGTGACAGAAAGTTCTGAAATCTGAGAGGAGCCACAAATTTCCTTCCACCCAGCGTTCCCCCAAGTCTCCCGATAAAAATGATACCTCACTTGTGTGGGTAGGCCTAGCGCCCGCGACAGGAAGCACCCCAAAACACAACGTGGACACATCCCATTTTTTATAAGAAAACAGAGCTGTTTTTTGCAAAGTGCCTACCTGTAGATTTTGGCCTCTAGCTCAGCCGGCACCTAGGGAAACCTACCAAACCTGTGCATTTTTTAAAACTAGAGACCTAGGGGAATCCAAGATGGGGTGACTTGTTGGGCTCTGACCAGGTTCTGTTACCCAGAATCCTTTGCAAACCTCACATTTTGGCTAAAAAAACACATTTTCCTCACATTTCGGTGACAGAAAGTTCTGGAATCTGAGTGGAGCCACAAATTTCCTTCCACCCAGCTTTTCCCTAAGTCTCCCGATAAAAATGATACCTCACTTGTGTGGGTAGGCCTAGTGCCCGCGACAGGAAACGCCCCAAAACGCAATGTGGACACATCCCATTTTTTTAAAGAAAACAGAGCTGTTTTTTGCAAAGTACCTATCTGTAGATTTTGGCCTCTAGCTCAGCCGGCACCTAGGGAAACCTACCAAACCTGTGCATTTTTTGAAACTAGAGACCTAGGGGAATCCAAGATGGGGTGACTTGTGGGGCTCTGACCAGATTCTGTTACCCAGAATCCTTTGCAAACCTCAAAATTTGGCTAAAAAAACATATTTTCCTTACATTTCAGTGACAGAAAGTTCTGGAATCTGAGAGGAGCCACAAATTTCCTTCCACCCATCGTTCCCCCAAGTCTCCCGATATAAATGGTACCTCACTTGTGTAGGTAGGCCTAGCGCCCGCGACAGGATATGCCCCAAAACACAAAGTGGACACATCACAGACAACAGAGCTGTTTTTTGCAAAGTACCTACCTGTAGATTTTGGCCTCTAGCTCAGACGGCACCTAGGGAAACCTACCAAACCTGTGCATTTTTGAAAACTAGAGACCTAGGGGAATCCAAGATGGGGTGACTTGTGGGGCTCTGACCAGGTTCTGTTACCCAGAATCCTTTGCAAACCTCAAAATTTGGCTGAAAAAACACATTTTCCTCACATTTTGGTGACAGAAAGTTCTGAAATCTGAGAGGAGCCACAAATTTCCTTCCACCCAGCGTTCCCCCAAGTCTCCCGATAAAAATGATACCTCACTTGTGTGGGTAGGCCTAGCGCCCGCGACAGGAAGCACCCCAAAACACAACGTGGACACATCCCATTTTTTATAAGAAAACAGAGCTGTTTTTTGCAAAGTGCCTACCTGTAGATTTTGGCCTCTAGCTCAGCCGGCACCTAGGGAAACCTACCAAACCTGTGCATTTTTTAAAACTAGAGACCTAGGGGAATCCAAGATGGGGTGACTTGTTGGGCTCTGACCAGGTTCTGTTACCCAGAATCCTTTGCAAACCTCACATTTTGGCTAAAAAAACACATTTTCCTCACATTTCGGTGACAGAAAGTTCTGGAATCTGAGTGGAGCCACAAATTTCCTTCCACCCAGCTTTTCCCTAAGTCTCCCGATAAAAATGATACCTCACTTGTGTGGGTAGGCCTAGTGCCCGCGACAGGAAATGCCCCAAAACGCAATGTGGACACATCCCATTTTTTTAAAGAAAACAGAGCTGTTTTTTGCAAAGTACCTATCTGTAGATTTTGGCCTCTAGCTCAGCCGGCACCTAGGGAAACCTACCAAACCTGTGCATTTTTTGAAACTAGAGACCTAGGGGAATCCAAGATGGGGTGACTTGTGGGGCTCTGACCAGATTCTGTTACCCAGAATCCTTTGCAAACCTCAAAATTTGGCTAAAAAAACATATTTTCCTTACATTTCAGTGACAGAAAGTTCTGGAATCTGAGAGGAGCCACAAATTTCCTTCCACCCAGCGTTCCCCTAAGTCTCCCGATATAAATGGTACCTC
Organism: Pleurodeles waltl; assembly: GCF_031143425.1. Taxonomy (NCBI): domain Eukaryota; kingdom Metazoa; phylum Chordata; class Amphibia; order Caudata; family Salamandridae; genus Pleurodeles; species Pleurodeles waltl. Next base: position 337,204,697 of record NC_090439.1, read on the forward strand.
ACTTGTGTAGGTAGGCCTAGCGCCCGCGACAGGATATGCCCCAAAACGCAACGTGGACACATCACAGAAAACAGAGCTGTTTTTTGCAAAGTGCCTACCTGTAGATTTTGGCCTCTAGCTCAGCCGGCACCTAGGGAAACCTACTAAACCTGTGCCTTTTTGAAAACTAGAGATCTAGGGGAATCCAAGATGGGGTGACTTGTGGGGCTCTGACCAGGTTCTGTTACCCAGAATCCTTTGCAAACCTCAAAATTTGGCTGAAAAAATACATTTTCCTCACATTTCGGTGACAGAAAGTTCTGAAATCTGAGAGGAGCCACAAATTTCCTTCCACCCAGCGTTCCCCTAAGTCACCTGATAAAAATGATACCTCACTTGTGTGGGTAGGCCTAGCGCCCGCGACAGGAAACACCCCAAAACACAACGTGGAAACATCCCATTTTTTATAAGAAAACAGAGCTGTTTTTTGCAAAGTGCCTACCTGTAGATTTTGGCCTCTAGCTCAGCCGGCACCTAGGGAAACCTACCAAACCTGTGCATTTTTTAAAACTAGAGACCTAGGGGAATCCAAGATGGGGTGACTTGTTGGGCTCTGACCAGGTTCTGTTACCCAGAATACTTTGCAAACCTCAAATTTTGGCTAAAGAAACACATTTTCCTCACATTTCGGAGACAGAAAGTTCTGGAATCTGAGAGGAGCCACAAATTTCCTTCCACCCAGCTTTTCCCTAAGTCTCCCGATCAAAATGATACCTCACTTGTGTGGGTAGGCCTAGTGCCCGCGACAGGAAATGCCCCAAAATGCAACGTGGACACATCCCATTTTTTTAAAGAAAACAGAGCTGTTTTTTGCAAAGTACCTATCTGTAGATTTTGGCCTCTAGCTCAGCCGGCACCTAGGGAAACCTACCAATCCTGTGCATTTATGAAAACTAGAGACCTAGGGGAATCCAAGATGGGGTGACTTGTGGGGCTCTGACCAGGTACTGTTACCCAGAATCCTTTGCAAACCTCAAAATTTGGCGAAAAAAACAAATTTTCCTCACATTTCGGTGACAGAAAGTTCTGGAATCTGGGAGGAGCCACAAATTTCCTTCCACCCAGCGTTCCCCCAAGTCTCCAGATAAAAATGGTACCTCACTTGTGTGGGTAGGCCTAGCGCCCGCGACACAAAACACGCCAAAACACAACGTGGACACATCCCATTTTTTGAAAGAAAACAGAGCTGTTTTTTGCGAAGGGCCTACCTGTAGATTTTGGCCTCTAGCTCAGCAGGCACCTAGGGAAACCTACCAAACATGTGCATGTTTGAAAACTAGAGACCTAGGGGAATCCAAGATGGGGTGACTTGTGGGGCTCTGACCAGGTTCTGTTACCCAGAATCCTTTGCAAACCTCAAAATTTTGCTAAAAAAACACATTTTCCTCACATTTCGGTGACAGAAAGTTCTGGAATCTGGGAGGAGAAACAAATTTCCTTCCACCCAGCGTTCCCCCAAGTCTCCAGATAAAAATGGTACCTCACTTGTGTGGGTAGACCTAGCGCCCACGACAGGAAACACCCCAAAACACAACATGGACACATCCTATTTTTTGAAAGAAAACAGAGCTGTTTTTTGCAAAGTGCCTACCTGTAGGTTTTGGCCTCTAGCTCAGCCGGCACCTAGGGAAACCTACCAAACCTGTGCATTTATGAAAACTAGAGACCTAGGGGAATCCAAGATGGGGTGACTTGTGGGGCTCTGACCAGGTACTGTTACCCAGAATCCTTTGCAAACCTCAAAATTTGGCGTAAAAAACACATTTTCCTCACATTTCGGTGACAGAAAGTTCTGGAATCTGGGAGGAGCCACAAATTTCCTTCCACCCAGCGTTCCCCCAAGTCTACCGATATTAATGGTACCTCACTTGTGTGGGTAGGCCTAGCGCCGGCGACAGGATATGCCCCAAAACACAAAGTGGACACATCAGAGACAACAGAGCTGTTTTTTGCAAAGTACCTACCTGTAGATTTTGGCCTCTAGCTCAGCCGGCACCTAGGGAAACCTACCAAACCTGTGCATTTATGAAAACTAGAGACCTAGGGGAATCCAAGATGGGGTGACTTGTGGGGCTCTGACCAGGTACTGTTACCCAGAATCCTTTGCAAACCTCAAAATTTGGCGAAAAAAACACATTTTCCTCACATTTCGGTGACAGAAAGTTCTGGAATCTGGGAGGAGCCACAAATTTCCTTCCACCCAGCGTTCCCCCAAGTCTCCCGATATAAATGGTACCTCACTTGTGTGGGTAGGCCTAGCGCCCGCGACAGGATATGCCCCAAAACACAAAGTGGACACATCACAGACAACAGAGCTGTTTTTTGCAAAGTACCTACCTGTAGATTTTGGACTCTAGCTCAGCCGGCACCTAGGGAAACCTACCAAACCTGTGCATTTTTGAAAACTAGAGACCTAGGGGAATCCAAGATGGGGTGACTTGTGGGGCTCTGACCAGGTTCTGTTACCCAGAATCCTTTGCAAACCTCAAAATTTGGCTAAAAAAACACACTTTCCTCACATTTCGGTGACAGAAAGTTCTGGAATCTGAGAGGAGCCACAAATTTCCTTCCACCCAGCGTTCCCCCAAGTCTCCCGATAAAAATGATATCTCACTTGTGTGGGTAGGCCTAGCGCCCGTGACAGGAAACACCCCAAAACACAACGTGGACACATCCCATTTTTTGAAAGAAAACAGAGCTGTTTTTTGCAAAGTGCCTACCTGTAGATTTTGGCCTCTAGCTCAGCCGGCACCTAGGGAAACCTACCAAACCTGTGCATTTTTGAAAAATAGAGACCTAGGGGAATCCAAGATGGGGTGACTTGTGGGGCTCTGACCAGGTTCTGTTACCCAGAATCCTTTGCAAACCTCAAAATTTGGCTAAAAAAAACACACTTTCCTCACATTTCGGTGACAGAAAGTTCTGGAATCTGAGAGGAGCCACAAATTTCCTTCCACCCAGCGTTCCCCCAAGTCTCCCGATAAAAATGATACCTCACTTGTGTGGGTAGGCCTAGCGCCCGCGACACAAAACACCCCAAAACACAACGTGGACACATCCCATTTTTTGAAAGAAAACAGAGCTGTTTTTTGCAAAGGGCCTACCTGTAGATTTTGGCCTCTAGCTCAGCAGGCACCTAGGGAAACCTACATAACCTGTGCATGTTTGAAAACTAGAGTCCTAGGGGAATCCAAGATGGGGTGACTTGTGGGGCTCTGACCAGGTTCTGTTACCCAGAATCCTTTGCAAACCTCAAAATTTTGCTAAAAAAACACATTTTCCTCACATTTCGGTGACAGAAAGTTCTGGAATCTGGGAGGAGAAAAAATTTCCTTCCACCCAGCGTTCCCCCAAGTCTCCAGATAAAAATGGTACCTCACTTGTGTGGGTAAACCTAGCGCCCACGACAGGAAACACCCCAAAACACAACATGGACACATCCTATTTTTTGAAAGAAAACAGAGCTGTTTTTTGCAAAGTGCCTACCTGTAGGTTTTGGCCTCTAGCTCAGCCGGCACCTAGGGAAACCTACCAAACCTGTGCATTTATGAAAACTAGAGACCTAGGGGAATCCAAGATGGGGTGACTTGTGGGGCTCTGACCAGGTACTGTTACCCAGAATCCTTTGCAAACCTCAAAATTTGGCGTAAAAAACACATTTTCCTCACATTTCGGTGACAGAAAGTTCTGGAATCTGGGAGGAGCCACAAATTTCCTTCCACCCAGCGTTCCCCCAAGTCTACCGATATTAATGGTACCTCACTTGTGTGGGTAGGCCTAGCGCCGGCGACAGGATATGCCCCAAAACACAAAGTGGACACATCAGAGACAACAGAGCTGTTTTTTGCAAAGTACCTACCTGTAGATTTTGGCCTCTAGCTCAGCCGGCACCTATGGAAACCTACCAAACCTGTGCATTTATGAAAACTAGAGACCTAGGGGAATCCAAGATGGGGTGACTTGTGGGGCTCTGACCAGGTACTGTTACCCAGAATCCTTTGCAAACCTCAAAATTTGGCGAAAAAAACACATTTTCCTCACATTTCGGTGACAGAATGTTCTGGAATCTGGGAGGAGCCACAAATTTCCTTCCACCCAGCGTTCCCCCAAGTCTCCCGATATAAATGGTACCTCACTTGTGTGGGTAGGCCTAGCGCCCGCGACAGGATATGCCCCAAAACACAAAGTGGACACATCACAGACAACAGAGCTGTTTTTTGCAAAGTACCTACCTGTAGATTTTGGCCTCTAGCTCAGCCGGCACCTAGGGAAACCTACCAAACCTGTGCATTTTTGAAAACTAGAGACCTAGGGGAATCCAAGATGGGGTGACTTGTGGGGCTCTGACCAGGTTCTGTTACCCAGAATCCTTTGCAAACCTCAAAATTTGGCTAAAAAAACACACTTTCCTCACATTTCGGTGACAGAAAGTTCTGGAATCTGAGAGGAGCCACAAATTTCCTTCCACCCAGCGTTCCCCCAAGTCTCCCGATAAAAATGATATCTCACTTGTGTGGGTAGGCCTAGCGCCCGTGACAGGAAACACCCCAAAACACAACGTGGACACATCCCATTTTTTGAAAGAAAACAGAGCTGTTTTTTGCAAAGTGCCTACCTGTAGATTTTGGCCTCTAGCTCAGCCGGCACCTAGGGAAACCTACCAAACCTGTGCATTTTTGAAAAATAGAGACCTAGGGGAATCCAAGATGGGGTGACTTGTGGGGCTCTGACCAGGTTCTGTTACCCAGAATCCTTTGCAAACCTCAAAATTTGGCTAAAAAAACACACTTTCCTCACATTTCGGTGACAGAAAGTTCTGGAATCTGAGAGGAGCCACAAATTTCCTTCCACCCAGCGTTCCCCCAAGTCTCCCGATAAAAATGATACCTCACTTGTGTGGGTAGGCCTAGCGCCCGCGACACAAAACACCCCAAAACACAACGTGGACACATCCCATTTTTTGAAAGAAAACAGAGCTGTTTTTTGCAAAGTGCCTACCTGTAGATTTTGGCCTCTAGCTCAGCAGGCACCTAGGGAAACCTACCAAACCTGTGCATGTTTGAAAACTAGAGACCTAGGGGAATCCAAGATGGGGTGACTTGTGGGGCTCTGACCAGGTTCTGTTACCCAGAATCCTTTGCAAACCTCAAAATTTTGCTAAAAAAACACATTTTCCTCACATTTCGGTGACAGAAAGTTCTGGAATCTGGGAGGAGAAACAAATTTCCTTCCACCCAGCGTTCCCCCAAGTCTCCAGATAAAAATGGTACCTCACTTGTGTGGGTAGACCTAGCGCCCACGACAGGAAACACCCCAAAACACAACATGGACACATCGTATTTTTTGAAAGAAAACAGAGCTGTTTTTTGCAAAGTGCCTACCTGTAGGTTTTGGCCTCTAGCTCAGCCGGCACCTAGGGAAACCTACCAAACCTGTGCATTTATGAAAACTAGAGACCTAGGGGAATCCAAGATGGGGTGACTTGTGGGGCTCTGACCAGGTACTCTTACCCAGAATCCTTTGCAAACTTCAAAATTTGGCGTAAAAAACACATTTTCCTCACATTTCGGTGACAGAAAGTTCTGGAATCTGGGAGGAGCCACAAATTTCCTTCCACCCAGCGTTCCCCCAAGTCTACCGATATTAATGGTACCTCACTTGTGTGGGTAGGCCTAGCGCCGGCGACAGGATATGCCCCAAAACACAAAGTGGACACATCACAGACAACAGAGCTGTTTTTTGCAAAGTACCTACCTGTAGATTTTGGCCTCTAGCTCAGCCGGCACCTAGGGAAACCTACCAAACCTGTGCATTTATGAAAACTAGAGACCTAGGGGAATCCAAGATGGGGTGACTTGTGGGGCTCTGACCAGGTTCTGTTACCCAGAATCCTTTGCAAACCTCAAAATTTGGCTAAAAAAACACACTTTCCTCACATTTTGGTGACAGAAAGTTCTGGAATCTGAGAGGAGCCACAAATTTCCTTCCACCCAGCGTTCCCCCAAGTCTTCAGATAAAAATGGTACCTCACTTGTGTGGGTAGACCTAGCGCCCACGACAGGAAACACCCCAAAACACAACATGGACACATCCTATTTTTTTAAAGAAAACAGAGCTGTTTTTTGCAAAGTGCCTACCTGTAGATTTTGGCCTCTAGCTCAGCCGGCACCTAGGGAAACCTACCAAACCTGTGCATTTTTGAAAAATAGAGACTTAGGGGAATCCAAGATGGGGTGACTTGTGGGGCTCTGACCAGGTTCTGTTACCCAGAATCCTTTGCAAACCTAAAAATTTGGCTAAAAAAACATATTTTCCTTACATTTCAGTGACAGAAAGTTCTGGAATCTGGGAGGAGCCACAAATTTCCTTCCACCCAGCGTTCCCCCAAGTCTCCCGATATAAATGGTACCTCACTTGTGTGGGTAGGCCTAGCACCCGCGACAGGATATGCTCCAAAACACAACGTGGACACATCACAGACAACAGAGCTGTTTTTTGCAAAGTACCTACCTGTAGATTTAGGCCTCTAGCTCAGCCGGCACCTAGGGAAACCTACCAAACCTGTGCATTTTTTAAAACTTGAGACCTAGGGGAATCCAAGATGGGGTGACTTGTGGGGCTCTGACCAGGTTCTGTTACCCAGAATCCTTTGCAAACCTCAAAATTTGGCTAAAAAAACACACTTTCCTCACATTTCGGTGACAGAAAGTTCTGGAATCTGAGAGGAGCCACAAATTTCCTTCCACCCAGCGTTCCCCCAAGTCTCCCGATCAAAATGATACCTCACTTGTGTGGGTAGGCCTAGTGCCCGCGACAGGAAACGCCCCAAAACGCAACGTGGACACATCCCATTTTTTTAAAGAAAACAGAGCTGTTTTTTGCAAAGTACCTATCTGTAGACTTTGGCCTCTAGCTCAGCCGGCACCTAGGGAAACCTACCAAACCTGTGCATTTATGAAAACTAGAGACCTAGGGGAATCCAAGATGGGGTGACTTGTGGGGCTCTGACCAGGTACTGTTACCCAGAATCCTTTGCAAACCTCAAAATTTGGCGAAAAAAACACATTTTCCTCACATTTCGGTGACAGAAAGTTCTGGAATCTGGGAGGAGCCACAAATTTTCTTCCACCCAGCGTTCCCCCAAGTCTCCCGATATAAATGGTACCTCACTTGTGTGGGTAGGCCTAGCGCCCGCGACAGGATATGCCCCAAAACACAAAGTGGACACATCACAGACAACAGAGCTGTTTTTTGCAAAGTACCTACCTGTAGATTTTGGCCTCTAGCTCAGCCGGCACCTAGGGAAACCTACCAAATCTGTGCATTTTTGAAAACTAGAGACCTAGGGGAATCCAAGATGGGGTGACTTGTGGGGCTCTGACCAGGTTCTGTTACCCAGAATCCTTTGCAAACCTCAAAATTTGGCTAAAAAAACACACTTTCCTCACATTTCGGTGACAGAAAGTTCTGGAATCTGAGAGGAGCAACAAATTTCCTTCCACCCAGCGTTCCCCCAAGTCTCCCGATAAAAATGATATCTCACTTGTGTGGGTAGGCCTAGCGCCCGTGACAGGAAACACCCCAAAACACAACGTGGACAAATCCCATTTTTTGAAAGAAAACAGAGCTGTTTTTTGCAAAGTGCCTACCTGTAGATTTTGGCCTCTAGCTCAGCCGGCACCTAGGGAAACCTACCAAACCTGTGCATTTTTGAAAAATAGAGACCTAGGAGAATCCAAGATGGGGTGACTTGTGGGGCTCTGACCAGGTTCTGTTACCCAGAATCCTTTGCAAACCTCAAAATTTGGCTAAAAAAACACACTTTCCTCACATTTCGGTGACAGAAAGTTCTGGAATCTGAGAGGAGCCACAAATTTCCTTCCACCCAGCGTTCCCCCAAGTCTCCCGATAAAAATGATACCTCACTTGTGTGGGTAGGCCTAGCGCCCGCGACACAAAACACCCCAAAACACAATGTGGACACATCCCATTTTTTGAAAGAAAACAGAGCTGTTTTTTGCAAAGGGCCTACCTGTAGATTTTGGCCTCTAGCTCAGCAGGCACCTAGGGAAACCTACCAAACCTGTGCATGTTTGAAAACTAGAGACCTAGGGGAATCCAAGATGGGGTGACTTGTGGGGCTCTGACCAGGTTCTGTTACCCAGAATCCTTTGCAAACCTCAAAATTTTGCTAAAAAAACACATTTTCCTCACATTTCGGTGACAGAAAGTTCTGGAATCTGGGAGGAGAAACACATTTCCTTCCACCCAGCGTTCCCCCAAGTCTCCAGATAAAAATGGTACCTCACTTGTGTGGGTAGACCTAGCGCCCACGACAGGAAACACCCCAAAACACAACATGGACACATCCTATTTTTTGAAAGAAAACAGAGCTGTTTTTTGCAAAGTGCCTACCTGTAGGTTTTGGCCTGTAGCTCAGCCGGCACCTAGGGAAACCTACCAAACCTGTGCATTTATGAAAACTAGAGACCTAGGGGAATCCAAGATGGGGTGACTTGTGGGGCTCTGACCAGGTACTGTTACCCAGAATCCTTTGCAAACCTCAAAATTTGGCTAAAAAAACACACTTTCCTCACATTTCGGTGACAGAAAGTTCTGGAATCTGAGAGGAGCCACAAATTTCCTTCCACCCAGCGTTCCCCCAAGTCTCCCGATAAAAATGATACCTCACTTGTGTGGGTAGGCCTAGCGCCCGCGACACAAAACACCCCAAAACACAATGTGGACACATCCCATTTTTTGAAAGAAAACAGAGCTGTTTTTTGCAAAGGGCCTACCTGTAGATTTTGGCCTCTAGCTCAGCAGGCACCTAGGGAAACCTACCAAACCTGTGCATGTTTGAAAACTAGAGACCTAGGGGAATCCAAGATGGGGTGACTTGTGGGGCTCTGACCAGGTTCTGTTACCCAGAATCCTTTGCAAACCTCAAAATTTTGCTAAAAAAACACATTTTCCTCACATTTCGGTGACAGAAAGTTCTGGAATCTGGGAGGAGAAACACATTTCCTTCCACCCAGCGTTCCCCCAAGTCTCCAGATAAAAATGGTACCTCACTTGTGTGGGTAGACCTAGCGCCCACGACAGGAAACACCCCAAAACACAACATGGACACATCCTATTTTTTGAAAGAAAACAGAGCTGTTTTTTGCAAAGTGCCTACCTGTAGGTTTTGGCCTGTAGCTCAGCCGGCACCTAGGGAAACCTACCAAACCTGTGCATTTATGAAAACTAGAGACCTAGGGGAATCCAAGATGGGGTGACTTGTGGGGCTCTGACCAGGTACTGTTACCCAGAATCCTTTGCAAACCTCAAAATTTGGCGTAAAAAACACATTTTCCTCACATTTCGGTGACAGAAAGTTCTGGAATCTGGGAGGAGCCACAAATTTCCTTCCACCCAGCGTTCCCCCAAGTCTACCGATATTAATGGTACCTCACTTGTGTGGGTAGGCCTAGCGCCGGCGACAGGATATGCCCCAAAACACAAAGTGGACACATCACAGACAACAGAGCTGTTTTTTGCAAAGTACCTACCTGTAGATTTTGGCCTCTAGCTCAGCCGGCACCTAGGGAAACCTACCAAACCTGTGCATTTTTTAAAACTAGAGACCTAGGGGAATCCAAGATGGGGTGACTTGTGGGGCTCTGACCAGGTTCTGTTACCCAGAATCCTTTGCAAACCTCAATATTTGGCTAAAAAAACACACTTTCCTCACATTTCGGTGACAGAAAGATCTGGAATCTGAGAGGAGCCACAAATTTCCTTCCACCAAGCGTTCCCCCAAGTCTCCCGATAAAAATGATACCTCACTTGTGTGGGTAGGCCTAGCGCTTGCGACACAAAACACCCCAAAACACAACGTGGACACATCCCATTTTTTGAAAGAAAACAGAGCTGTTTTTTGCAAAGTGCCTACCTGTAGATTTTGGCCTCTAGCTCAGCAGGCACCTAGGAAAACCTACCAAACCTGTGCATGTTTGAAAACTAGAGACCTATGGGAATCCAAGATGGGGTGACTTGTGGGGCTCTGACCAGGTTCTGTTACCCAGAATCCTTTGCAAACCTCAAAATTTGGCTAAAAAAACACACTTTCCTCACATTTCGGTGACAGAAAGTTCTGGAATCTGAGAGGAGCCACAAATTTCCTTCCACCCAGCGTTCCCCCAAGTCTCCCGATAAAAATGATACCTCACTTGTGTGGGTAGGCCTAGCGCCCGTGACAGGAAACACCCCAAAACACAACGTGGACACATCCCATTTTTTGAAATAAAACAGAGCTGTTTTTTGCAAAGTGCCTACCTGTAGATTTTGGCCTCTAGCTCAGCCGGCACCTAGGGAAACATACCAAACCTGTGCATTTTTGAAAAATAGAGACGTAGGGGAATCCAAGATAGGGTGACTTGTGGGGCCCTGACCAGGTACTGTTACCCAGAATCCTTTGCAAACCTTAAAATTTGGCTAAAGAAACACACTTTCCTCACATTTCGGTGACAGAAAGTTCTGGAATCTGAGAGGAGCCACAAATTTCCTTCCACCCAGCGTTCCCCCAAGTCTCCCGATATAAATGGTACCTCACTTGTGTGGGTAGGCCTAGCGCCCGTGACAGGAAACACCCCAAAACACAACGTGGACACATCACATTTTTTGAAAAGGAAACATAGCTGTTTTTTGCAAAGTGCCTACCTGTAGATTTTGGCCTCTAGCTCAGCCGGCACCTAAGGAAACCTACCAAACCTGTGCATTTTTGAAAAATAGAGACCTAGGGGAATGCAAGATGGGGTGACTTGTAGGGCTCTGACCAGGTTCTGTTACCCAGAATCCTTTGCAAACCTCACAATTTGGCAAAAAAAACATATTTTCCTTAAATTTCGGTGACAGAAAGTTCTGGAATCTGAGAGGAGCCACAAATTGTCTTCCACCCAGCGTTCCCCCAAGTCTCCCGATATAAATGGTACCTCACTTGTGTGGGTAGGCCTATCGCCCGCGACAGGATATGCCCCAAAACACAACGTGGGCACATCACAGAAAACAGAGCTGTTTTTTGCAAAGTGCCTACCTGTAGATTTTGGTTTCTAGCTCAGCCGGCACCTAGGGAAACCTACTAAACCTGTGCATTTTTGAAAACTAGAGACCTAGGGGAATCCAAGATGGGGTGACTTGTGGGGCTCTGACCAGGTTCTGTTACCCAGAATCCTTTGCAAACCTCAAAATTTGGCTGAAAAAACACATTTTCCTCACATTTCGGTGACAGAAAGTTCTGAAATCTGAGAGGAGCCACAAATTTCCTGCCACCCAGCGTTCCCCCAAGTCACCCGATAAAAATGATACCTCACTTGTGTGGGTAGGCCTATCGCCCGCGACAGGATATGCCCCCAAACACAACTTGGACACATCACAGAAAACAGAGCTGTTTTTTGCAAAGTGCCTACCTGTAGATTTTGGCCTCTAGCTCAGCCGGCACCTAGGGAAACCTACTAAACCTGTGCATTTTTGAATTCTAGAGACCTAGGGGAATTCAAGATGGGGTGACTTGTGGGGCTCTGACCAGGTTCTGTTACCCAGAATCCTTTGCAAACCTCAAAATTTGGCTGAAAAAACACATTTTCCTCACATTTTGGTGACAGAAAGTTCTGAAATCTGAGAGGAGCCACAAATTTCCTTCCACCAAGCGTTCCCCCAAGGCACCCGATAAAAATGATACCTCACTTGTGTGGGTAGGCCTAGCGCCCGCGACAGGAAGCACCCCAAAACACAACGTGGACACATCCCATTTTTTATAAGAAAACAGAGCTGTTTTTTGCAAAGTGCCTACCTGTAGATTTTGGCCTCTAGCTCAGCCGGCACCTAGGGAAACCTACCAAACCTGTGCATTTTTTAAAACTAGAGACCTAGGGGAATCCAAGATGGGGTGACTTGTTGGGCTCTGACCAGGTTCTGTTACCCAGAATCCTTTGCAAACCTCAAATTTTGGCTAAAAAAACACATTTTCCTCACATTTCGGTGACAGAAAGTTCTGGAATCTGAGTGGAGCCACAAATTTCCTTCCACCCAGCTTTTCCCTAAGTCTCCCGATAAAAATGATACCTCACTTGTGTGGGTAGGCCTAGTGCCCGCGACAGGAAACACCCCAAAACGCAATGTGGACACATCCCATTTTTTTAAAGAAAACAGAGCTGTTTTTTGCAAAGTACCTATCTGTAGATTTTGGCCTCTAGCTCAGCCGGCACCTAGGGAAACCTACCAAACCTGTGCATTTTTTGAAACTAGAGACCTAGGGGAATCCAAGATGGGGTGACTTGTGGGGCTCTGACCAGGTTCTGTTACCCAGAATCCTTTGCAAACCTCAAAATTTGGCTAAAAAAACATATTTTCCTTACATTTCAGTGACAGAAAGTTCTGGAATCTGAGAGGAGCCACAAATTTCCTTCCACTCAGCGTTCCCCCAAGTCTCCCGATATAAATGGTACCTCACTTGTGTAGGTAGGCCTAGCGCCCGCGACAGGATATGCCCCAAAACGCAACGTGGACACATCACAGAAAACAGAGCTGTTTTTTGCAAAGTGCCTACCTGTAGATTTTGGCCTCTAGCTCAGCCGGCACCTAGGGAAACCTACTAAACCTGTGCCTTTTTGAAAACTAGAGACCTAGGGGAATCCAAGATGGGGTGACTTGTGGGGCTCTGACCAGGTTCTGTTACCCAGAATCCTTTGCAAACCTCAAAATTTGGCTGAAAAAACACATTTTCCTCACATTTCGGTGACAGAAAGTTCTGAAATCTGAGAGGAGCCACAAATTTCCTTCCACCCAGCGTTCCCCTAAGTCACCTGATAAAAATGATACCTCACTTGTGTGGGTAGGCCTAGCGCCCGCGACAGGAAACACCCCAAAACACAACGTGGACACATCCCATTTTTTATAAGAAAACAGAGCTGTTTTTTGCAAAGTGCCTACCTGTAGATTTTGGCCTCTAGCTCAGCCGGCACCTAGGGAAACCTACCAAACCTGTGCATTTTTTAAAACTAGAGACCTAGGGGAATCCAAGATGGGGTGACTTGTTGGGCTCTGACCAGGTTCTGTTACCCAGAATCCTTTGCAAACCTAAAATTTTGGCTAAAGAAACACATTTTCCTCACATTTCGGAGACAGAAAGTTCTGGAATCTGAGAGGAGCCACAAATTTCCTTCCACCCAGCTTTTCCCTAAGTCTCCCGATCAAAATGATACCTCACTTGTGAGGGTAGGCCTAGTGCCCGCGACAGGAAACGCCCCAAAACGCAACGTGGACACATCCCATTTTTTTAAAGAAAACAGAGCTGTTTTTTGCAAAGTACCTATCTGTAGATTTTGGCCTCTAGCTCAGCCGGCACCTAGGGAAACCTACCAAACCTGTGCATTTTTTAAAACTAGAGACCTAGGGGAATCCAAGATGGGGTGACTTGTGGGGCTCTGACCAGGTTCTGTTACCCAGAATCCTTTGCAAACCTCAAAATTTGGCTAAAAAAACATATTTTCCTTATATTTCAGTGACAGAAAGTTCTGGAATCTGAGAGGAGCCACAAATTTCCTTCCACCCAGCGTTCCCCCAAGTCTCCCGATATAAATGGTACCTCACTTGTGTGGATAGGCCTAGCGCCCGTGACAGGAAACACCCCAAAACACAACGTGGACACATCCCATTTTTTGAAAAGGAAACAGAGCTGTTTTTTGCAAAGTGCCTACCTGTAGATTTTGGCCTCTAGCTCAGCCGGCACCTAGGGAAACCTACCAAACCTGTGCATTTTTTAAAAATAGAGACCTAGGGGAATCCAAGATGGGGTGACTTGTGGGGCTCTGACCAGGTTCTGTTACCCAGAATCCTTCGCAAACCTCACAATTTGGCAAAAAAAATATATTTTCCTTAAATTTCGGTGACAGAAAGTTCTGGAATCTGGGAGGAGCCACAAATTTCCTTCCACCCAGCGTTCCCCCAAGTCTCCCGATATAAATGGTACCTCACTTGTGTGGGTAGGCCTATCGCCCGCGACAGGATATGCCCCAAAACACAACGTGGACACATCACAGAAAACAGAGCTGTTTTTTGCAAAGTGCCTACCTGTAGATTTTGGCCTCTAGCTCAGCCGGCACCTAGGGAAATCTACTAAACCTGTGCATTTTTTAAAACTAGAGACCTAGGGGAATCCAAGATGGGGTGACTTGTGGGGCTCTGACCAGGTTCTGTTACCCAGAATCCTTTGCAAACCTCAAAATTTGGCTAAAAAAACACACTTTCCTCACATTTCGGTGACAGAAAGTTCTGGAATCTGAGAGGAGCCACAAATTTCCTTCCACCCAGCGTTCCCCCAAGTCTCCCGATATAAATGGTACCTCACTTGTGTGGGTAGGCCTAGCGCCCGCAACAGGATATGCCCCAAAACGCAACGTGGACACATCACAGAAAACAGAGCTGTTTTTTGCAAAGTGCCTACCTGTAGATTTTGGCCTCCAGCTCAGCCGGCACCTAGGGAAACCTACCAAACCTGTGCATTTTTGAAAACTAGAGACCCAGGAGAATCCAAGATGGGGTGACTTGTGGGGCTCTGACCAGGTTCTGTTACCCACAATCCTTTGCAAACCTCAAAATTTGGCTAAAAAAACACACTTTCCTCACATTTCGGTGACAGAAAGTTCTGGAATCTGAGTGGAGCCACAAATTTCCTTCCACCCAGCTTTTCCCTAAGTCTCCCGGTCAAAATGATACCTCACTTGTGTGGGTAGGCCTAGTGCCCGCGACAGGAAACGCCCCAAAACGCAATGTGGACACATCCCATTTTTTTAAAGAAAACAGAGCTGTTTTTTGCAAAGTACCTATCTGTAGATTTTGGCCTCTAGCTCAGCCGGCACCTAGGGAAACCTGCCAAACCTGTGCATTTGTTGAAACTAGAGACCTAGGGGAATCCAAGATGGGGTGACTTGTGGGGCTCTGACCAGGTTCTGTTACCCAGAATCCTTTGCAAACCTCAAAATTTGGCTAAAAAAACATATTTTCCTTACATTTCAGTGACAGAAAGTTCTGGAATATGAGAGGAGCCACAAATTTCCTTCCACCCAGCGTTCCCCCAAGTCTCCCGATATAAATGGTACCTCACTTGTGTAGGTAGGCATAGCGCCCGCGACAGGATATGCCCCAAAACGCAACGTGGACACATCACAGAAAACAGAGCTGTTTTTTGCAAAGTGCCTACCTGTAGATTTTGGCCTCTAGCTCAGCCGGCACCTAGGGAAACCTACTAAACCTGTGCCTTTTTGAAAACTAGAGACCTAGGGGAATCCAAGATGGGGTGACTTGTGGGGCTCTGACCAGGTTCTGTTACCCAGAATCCTTTGCAAACCTCAAAATTTGGCTGAAAAAACACATTTTCCTCACATTTCGGTGACAGAAAGTTCTGAAATCTGAGAGGAGCCACAAATTTCCTTCCACCCAGCGTTCCCCTAAGTCACCTGATAAAAATGATACCTCACTTGTGTGGGTAGGCCTAGCGCCCGCGACAGGAAACACCCCAAAACACAACGTGGACACATCCCATTTTTTATAAGAAAACAGAGCTGTTTTTTGCAAAGTGCCTACCTGTAGATTTTGGCCTCTAGCTCAGCCGGCACCTAGGGAAACCTACCAAACCTGTGCATTTTTTAAAACTAGAGACCTAGGGGAATCCAAGATGGGGTGACTTGTTGGGCTCTGACCAGGTTCTGTTACCCAGAATCCTTTGCAAACCTCAAATTTTGGCTAAAGAAACACATTTTCCTCATATTTCGGAGACAGAAAGTTCTGGAATCTGAGAGGAGCCACAAATTTCCTTCCACCCAGCTTTTCCCTAAGTCTCCCGATCAAAATGATACCTCACTTGTGAGGGTAGGCCTAGTGCCCGCGACAGGAAACGCCCCAAAACGCAACGTGGACACATCCCATTTTTTTAAAGAAAACAGAGCTGTTTTTTGCAAAGTACCTATCTGTAGATTTTGGCCTCTAGCTCAGCCGGCACCTAGGGAAACCTACCAAACCTGTGCATTTTTTAAAACTAGAGACCTAGGGGAATCCAAGATGGGGTGACTTGTGGGGCTCTGACCAGGTTCTGTTACCCAGAATCCTTTGCAAACCTCAAAATTTGGCTAAAAAAACATATTTTCCTTATATTTCAGTGACAGAAAGTTCTGGAATCTGAGAGGAGCCACAAATTTCCTTCCACCCAGCGTTCCCCCAAGTCTCCCGATATAAATGGTACCTCACTTGTGTGGATAGGCCTAGCGCCCGTGACAGGAAACACCCCAAAACACAACGTGGACACATCCCATTTTTTGAAAAGGAAACAGAGCTGTTTTTTGCAAAGTGCCTACCTGTAGATTTTGGCCTCTAGCTCAGCCGGCACCTAGGGAAACCTACCAAACCTGTGCATTTTTTAAAAATAGAGACCTAGGGGAATCCAAGATGGGGTGACTTGTGGGGCTCTGACCAGGTTCTGTTACCCAGAATCCTTCGCAAACCTCACAATTTGGCAAAAAAAATATATTTTCCTTAAATTTCGGTGACAGAAAGTTCTGGAATCTGGGAGGAGCCACAAATTTCCTTCCACCCAGCGTTCCCCCAAGTCTCCCGATATAAATGGTACCTCACTTGTGTGGGTAGGCCTATCGCCCGCGACAGGATATGCCCCAAAACACAACGTGGACACATCACAGAAAACAGAGCTGTTTTTTGCAAAGTGCCTACCTGTAGATTTTGGCCTCTAGCTCAGCCGGCACCTAGGGAAACCTACTAAACCTGTGCATTTTTTAAAACTAGAGACCTAGGGGAATCCAAGATGGGGTGACTTGTGGGGCTCTGACCAGGTTCTGTTACCCAGAATCCTTTGCAAACCTCAAAATTTGGCTAAAAAAACACACTTTCCTCACATTTCGGTGACAGAAAGTTCTGGAATCTGAGAGAAGCCACAAATTTCCTTCCACCCAGCGTTCCCCCAAGTCTCCCGATATAAATGGTACCTCACTTGTGTGGGTAGGCCTAGCGCCCGCAACAGGATATGCCCCAAAACGCAACGTGGACACATCACAGAAAACAGAGCTGTTTTTTGCAAAGTGCCTACCTGTAGATTTTGGCCTCCAGCTCAGCCGGCACCAAGGGAAACCTACCAAACCTGTGCATTTTTGAAAACTAGAGACCCAGGAGAATCCAAGATGGGGTGACTTGTGGGGCTCTGACCAGGTTCTGTTACCCACAATCCTTTGCAAACCTCAAAATTTGGCTAAAAAAACACACTTTCCTCACATTTCGGTGACAGAAAGTTCTGGAATCTGAGTGGAGCCACAAATTTCCTTCCACCCAGCTTTTCCCTAAGTCTCCCGGTCAATATGATACCTCACTTGTGTGGGTAGGCCTAGTGCCCGCGACAGGGAACGCCCCAAAACGCAATGTGGACACATCCCATTTTTTTAAAGAAAACAGAGCTGTTTTTTGCAAAGTACCTATCTGTAGATTTTGGCCTCTAGCTCAGCCGGCACCTAGGGAAACCTGCCAAACCTGTGCATTTGTTGAAACTAGAGTCCTAGGGGAATCCAAGATGGGGTGACTTGTGGGGCTCTGACCAGGTTCTGTTACCCAGAATCCTTTGCAAACCTCAAAATTTGGCTAAAAAAACATATTTTCCTTACATTTCAGTGACAGAAAGTTCTGGAATATGAGAGGAGCCACAAATTTCCTTCCACCCAGCGTTCCCCCAAGTCTCCCGATATAAATGGTACCTCACTTGTGTAGGTAGGCATAGCGCCCGCGACAGGATATGCCCCAAAACGCAACGTGGACACATCACAGAAAACAGAGCTGTTTTTTGCAAAGTGCCTACCTGTAGATTTTGGCCTCTAGCTCAGCCGGCACCTAGGGAAACCTACTAAACCTGTGCATTTTTGAAAACTAGAGACCTAGGGGAATCCAAGATGGGATGACTTGTGGGGCTCTGACCAGGTTCTGTTACCCAGAATCCTTTGCAAACCTCAAAATTTGGCTGAAAAAACACATTTTCCTCACATTTCGGTGAGAGAAAGTTCTGAAATCTGAGAGGAGCCACAAATTTCCTTCCACCCAGCGTTCCCCCAAGTCACCTGATAAAAATGATACCTCACTTGTGTGGGTAGGCCTAGCGCCCGCGACAGGAAACACCCCAAAACACAACGTGGACACATCCCATTTTTTATAAGAAAACAGAGCTGTTTTTTGCAAAGTGCCTACCTGTAGATTTTGGCCTCTAGCTCAGCCGGCACCTAGGGAAACCTGCCAAACCTGTGCATTTGTTGAAACTAGAGACCTAGGGGAATCCAAGATGGGGTGACTTGTGGGGCTCTGACCAGGTTCTGTTACCCAGAATCCTTTGCAAACCTCAAAATTTGGCTAAAAAAACATATTTTCCTTACATTTCAGTGACAGAAAGTTCTGCAATATGAGAGGAGCCACAAATTTCCTTCCACCCAGCGTTCCCCCAAGTCTCCCGATATAAATGGTACCTCACTTGTGTAGGTAGGCCTAGCGCCCGCGACAGGATATGCCCCAAAATGCAACGTGCACACATCACAGAAAACAGAGCTGTTTTTTGCAAAGTGCCTACCTGTAGATTTTGGCCTCTAGCTCAGCCGGCACCTAGGGAAACCTACTAAACCTGTGCATTTTTGAAAACTAGAGACCTAGGGGAATCCAAGATGGGATGACTTGTGGGGCTCTGACCAGGTTCTGTTACCCAGAATCCTTTGCAAACCTCAAAATTTGGCTGAAAAAACACATTTTCCTCACATTTCGGAGACAGAAAGTTCTGAAATCTGAGAGGAGCCACAAATTTCCTTCCACCCAGCGTTCCCCCAAGTCACCTGATAAAAATGATACCTCACTTGTGTGGGTAGGCCTAGCGCCCGCGACAGGAAACACCCCAAAACACAACGTGGACACATCCCATTTTTTATAAGAAAACAGAGCTGTTTTTTGCAAAGTGCCTACCTGTAGATTTTGGCCTCTAGCTCAGCCGGCACCTAGGGAAACCTGCCAAACCTGTGCATTTGTTGAAACTAGAGACCTAGGGGAATCCAAGATGGGGTGACTTGTGGGGCTCAGACCAGGTTCTGTTACCCAGAATCCTTTGCAAACCTCAAAATTTGGCTAAAAAAACATATTTTCCTTACATTTCAGTGACAGAAAGTTATGGAATATGAGAGGAGCCACAAATTTCCTTCCACCCAGCGTTCCCCCAAGTCTCCCGATATAAATGGTACCTCACTTGTGTAGGTAGGCCTAGCGCCCGCGACAGGATATGCCCCAAAACGCAACGTGGACACATCACAGAAAACAGAGCTGTTTTTTGCAAAGTGCCTACCTGTAGATTTTGGCCTCTAGCTCAGCCGGCACCTAGGGAAACCTACTAAACCTGTGCATTTTTTAAAACTAGAGACCTATGGGAATCCAAGATGGGGTGACTTGTTGGGCTCTGACCAGGTTCTGTTACCCAGAATCCTTTGCAAACCTCAAATTTTGGCTAAAAAAACACATTTTCCTCACATTTCGGTGACAGAAAGTTCTGGAATCTGAGAGGAGCCACAAATTTCCTTCCACCCAGCTTTTCCCTAAGTCTCCCGATAAAAATGATACCTCACTTGTGTGGGTAGGCCTAGTGCCCGCGACAGGAAATGCCCCAAAACGCAACGTGGACACATCCCATTTTTTATAAGAAAACAGAGCTGTTTTTTGCAAAGTACCTATCTGTAGATTTTGGCCTCTAGCTCAGCCGGCACCTAGGGAAACCTACCAAACCTGTGCATTTTTTAAAACTAGAGACCTAGGGGAATCCAAGATGGGGTGACTTGTGGGGCTCTGACCAGGTTCTGTTACCCAGAATCCTTTGCAAACCTCAAAATTTGGCTAAAAAAACATATTTTCCTTATATTTCAGTGACAGAAAGTTCTGGAATCTGAGAGGAGCCACAAATGTCCTTCCACCCAGCGTTCCCCCAAGTCTCCCGATATAAATGGTACCTCACTTGTGTGGGTAGGCCTAGCGCCCGCAACAGGATATGCCCCAAAACGCAACGTGGACACATCACAGAAAACAGAGCTGTTTTTTGCAAAGTGCCTACCTGTAGATTTTGGCCTCCAGCTCAGCCGGCACCTAGGGAAACCTACCAAACCAGTGCATTTTTGAAAACTAGAGACCCAGGAGAATCCAAGATGGGGTGACTTGTGGGGCTCTGACCAGGTTCTGTTACCCAGAATCCTTTGCAAACCTCAAAATTTGGCTAAAAAAACACACTTTCCTCACATTTCGGTGACAGAAAGTTCTGGAATCTGAGAGGAGCCACAAATTTCCTTCCACCCAGCGTTCCCCCAAGTCTCCCGATATAAATGGTACCTCACTTGTGTGGGTAGGCCTAGCGCCCGCAACAGGATATGCCCCAAAACGCAACGTGGACACATCACAGAAAACAGAGCTGTTTTTTGCAAAGTGCCTACCTGTAGATTTTGGCCTCCAGCTCAGCCGGCACCTAGGGAAACCTACCAAACCTATGCATTTTTGAAAACTAGAGACCCAGGAGAATTTAAGATGGGGTGACTTGTAGGGCTCTGACCAGGTTCTGTTACCCAGAATCCTTTGCAAACCTCAAAATTTGGCTAAAAAAACATATTTTCCTTACATTTCAGTGACAGAAAGTTCTGGAATATGAGAGGAGCCACAAATTTCCTTCCACCCAGCGTTCCCCCAAGTCTCCCGATATAAATGGTACCTCACTTGTGTAGGTAGGCCTAGCGCCCGCGACAGGATATGCCCCAAAACACAACGTGGACACATCACAGAAAACAGAGCTGTTTTTTGCAAAGTGCCTACCTGTAGATTTTGGCCTCTAGCTCAGCCGGCACCTAGGGAAACCTACTAAACCTGTGCATTTTTGAAAACTAGAGACCTAGGGGAATCCAAGATGGGGTGACTTGTGGGGCTCTGACCAGGTTCTGTTACCCAGAATCCTTTGCAAACCTCAAAATTTGGCTGAAAAAACACATTTTCCTCACATTTTGGTGACAGAAAGTTCTGAAATCTGAGAGGAGCCACAAATTTCCTTCCACCCAGCGTTCATCCAAGTCACCCGATAAAAATTATACCTCACTTGTGTGGGTAGGCCTTGTGCCCGCGACAGGAAACACCCCAAAACACAACGTGGACACATCCCATTTTTTATAAGAAAACAGAGCTGTTTTTTGCAAAGTGCCTACCTGTAGATTTTGGCCTCTAGCTCAGCCGGCACCTAGGGAAACCTACCAAACCTGTGCATTTTTTTAAACTAAAGACCTATGGGAATCCAAGATGGGGTGACTTGTTGGGCTCTGACCAGGTTCTGTTACCCAGAATCCTTTGCAAACCTCAAATTTTGCCAAAAAAAACACATTTTCCTCACATTTCGGAGACAGAAAGTTCTGGAATCTGAGTGGAGCCACAAATTTCCTTCCACCCAGCTTTTCCCTAAGTCTCCCGGTCAAAATGATACCTCACTTGTGTGGGTAGGCCTAGTGCCCGCGACAGAAAACGCCCCATAACGCAATGTGGACACATCCCATTTTTTTAAAGAAAACAGAGCTGTTTTTTGCAAAGTACCTATCTGTAGATTTTGGCGTCTAGCTCAGCCGGCACCTAGGGAAACCGGCCTAACCTGTGCATTTGTTGAAACTAGAGACCTAGGGGAATCCAAGATGGGGTGACTTGTGGGGCTCTGACCAGGTTCTGTTACCCAGAATCCTTTGCAAACCTCAAAATTTGGCTAAAAAAACATATTTTCCTTACATTTCAGTGACAGAAAGTTCTGGAATATGAGAGGAGCCACAAATTTCCTTCCACCCAGCGTTCCCCCAAGTCTCCCGATATAAATGGTACCTCACTTGTGTAGGTAGGCCTAGCGCCCGCGACAGGATATGCCCCAAAACGCAACGTGGACACATCACAGAAAACAGAGCTGTTTTTTGCAAAGTGCCTACCTGTAGATTTTGGCCTCTAGCTCAGCCGGCACCTAGGGAAACCTACTAAACCTGTGCATTTTTGAAAACTAGAGACCTAGGGGAATCCAAGATGGGATAACTTGTGGGGCTCTGACCAGGTTCTGTTACCCAGAATCCTTTGCAAACCTCAAAATTTGGCTGAAAAAACACATTTTCCTCACATTTCGGTGACAGAAAGTTCTGAAATCTGAGAGGAGCCACAAATTTCCTTCCACCCAGCGTTCCCCCAAGTCTCCTGATAAAAATGATACCTCACTTGTGTGGGTAGGCCTAGCGCCCGCGACAGGAAACACCCCAAAACACAACGTTGACACATCCCATTTTTTATAAGAAAACAGAGCTGTTTTTTGCAAAGTGCCTACCTGTAGATTTTGGCCTCTAGCTCAGCCGGCACCTAGGGAAACCTGCCAAACCTGTGCATTTGTTGAATCTAGAGACCTAGGGGAATCCAAGATGGGGTGACTTGTGGGGCTCTGACCAGGTTCTGTTACCCAGAATCCTTTGCAAACCTCAAAATTTGGCTGAAAAAACACATTTTCCTCACATTTCGGTGACAGAAAGTTCTGAAATCTGAGAGGAGCCACAAATTTCCTTCCACCCAGCGTTCCCCCAAGTCACCTGATAAAAATGATACCTCACTTGTGTGGGTAGGCCTAGCGCCCGCGACAGGAAACACCCCAAAACACAACGTTGACACATCCCATTTTTTATAAGAAAACAGAGCTGTTTTTTGCAAAGTGCCTACCTGTAGATTTTGGCCTCTAGCTCAGCCGGCACCTAGGGAAACCTGCCAAACCTGTGCATTTGTTGAATCTAGAGACCTAGGGGAATCCAAGATGGGGTGACTTGTGGGGCTCTGACCAGGTTCTGTTACCCAGAATCCTTTGCAAACCTCAAAATTTGGCTAAAAAAACACACTTTCCTCACATTTCGGTGACAGAAAGTTCTGAAATCTGAGAGGAGCCACAAATTTCCTTCCACCCAGCGTTCCCCCAAGTCACCTGATAAAAATGATACCTCACTTGTGTGGGTAGGCCTAGCGCCCGCGACAGGAAACACCCCAAAACACAACGTTGACACATCCCATTTTTTATAAGAAAACAGAGCTGTTTTTTGCAAAGTGCCTACCTGTAGATTTAGGCCTCTAGCTCAGCCGGCACCTAGGGAAACCTGCCAAACCTGTGCATTTGTTGAATCTAGAGACCTAGGGGAATCCAAGATGGGGTGACTTGTGGGGCTCTGACCAGGTTCTGTTACCCAGAATCCTTTGCAAACCTCAAAATTTGGCTAAAAAAACATATTTTCCTTACATTTCAGTGACAGAAAGTTCTGGAATATGAGAGGAGCCACAAATTTCCTTCCACCCAGCGTTCCCCCAAGTCTCCCGATATAAATGGTACCTCACTTGTGTAGGTAGGCCTAGCGCCCGCGACAGGATATGCCCCAAAACGCAACGTGGACACATCACAGAAAACAGAGCTGTTTTTTGCAAAGTGCCTACCTGTAGATTTTGGCCTCTAGCTCAACCGGCACCTAGGGAAACCTACTAAACCTGTGCATTTTTGAAAACTAGAGACCTATGGGAATCCAAGATGGGGTGACTTGTTGGGCTCTGACCAGGTTCTGTTACCCAGAATCCTTTGCAAACCTCAAATTTAAGGTAAAAAAACACATTTTCCTCGCATTTCGGTGACAGAAAGTTCTGGAATCTGAGAGGAGCCACAAATTTCCTTCCACCCAGCTTTTCCCTAAGTCTCCCGATAAAAATGATACCTCACTTGTGTGGGTAGGCCTAGTGCCCGCGACAGGAAATGCCCCAAAACGCAACGTGGACACATCCCATTTTTTTTAAAGAAAACAGATCTGTTTTTTTGCAAAGTGCCTACCTGTAGATTTTGGCCTCTAGCTCAGCAGGCACCTAGGGAAACCTACCAAACCTGTGCATGTTTGAAAACTAGAGACCTAGGGGAATCCAAGATGAGGTGACTTGTGGGGCTCTGACCAGGTTCTGTTACCCAGAATCCTTTGCAAACCTCAAAATTTGGCTAAAAAAACACATTTTCCTCACATTTCGGTGACAGAAAGTTCTGGAATCTGGGAGGAGAAACAAATTTCCTTCCACCCAGCGTTCCCCCAAGTCTCCAGATAAAAATGGTACCTCACTTGTGTGGGTAGACCTAGCGCCCGCGACAGGAAACACCCCAAAACACAACATGGACACATCCTATTTTTTTAAAGAAAACAGAGCTGTTTTTTGCAAAGGGCCTACCTGTAGGTTTTGGCCTCTAGCTCAGCCGGCACCTAGGGAAACCTACCAAACCTGTGCATTTTTGAAAACTAGAGACCTAGGGGAATCCAAGATGGGGTGACTTGTGGGGCTCTGACCAGGTACTGTTACCCAGAATCCTTTGCAAACCTCAAAATTTGGCGAAAAAAACACATTTTCCTCACATTTCGGTGACAGAAAGTTCTGGAATCTGGGAGGAGCCACAAATTTCCTTCCACCCAGCGTTCCCCTAAGTCTCCCGATATAAATGGTACCTCACTTGTGTGGGTAGGCCTAGCGCCCGCGACAGGATATGCCCCAAAAAACAAAGTGGACACATCACAGACAGCAGAGCTGTTTTTTGCAAAGTACCTACCTGTAGATTTTGGCCTCTAGCTCAGCCGGCACCTAGGGAAACCTACCAAACCTGTGCATTTTTGAAAACTAGAGACCTAGGGGAATCCAAGATGGGGTGACTTGTGGGGCTCTGACCAGGTTCTGTTACCCAGAATCCTTTGCAAACCTCAAAATTTGGCTAAAAAAACACACTTTCCTCACATTTTGGTGACAGAAAGTTCTGGAATCTGAGAGGAGCCACAAATTTCCTTCCACCCAGCGTTCCCCCAAGTCTCCCGATAAAAATGATACCTCACTTGTGTGGGTAGGCCTAGCGCCCATGACAGGAAACACCCCAAAACACAACGTGGACACATCCCATTTTTTGAAAGAAAACAGAGCTGTTTTTTGCAAAGTGCCTACCTGTAGATTTTGGCCTCTAGCTCAGCCGGCACCTAGGGAAACCTACCAAACCTGTGCATTTTTGAAAACTAGAGACCTAGGGGAATCCAAGATGGGGTGACTTGTGGGGCTCTGACCAGGTTCTGTTACCCAGAATCCTTTGCAAACATCAAAATTTGGCTAAAAAAACATATTTTCCTTATATTTCAGTGACAGAAAGTTCTGGAATCTGAGAGGAGCCACAAATTTCCTTCCACCCAGCGTTCCCCCAAGTCTCCCGATATAAATGGTACCTCACTTGTGTGGGTAGGCCTAGCGCCCGCAACAGGATATGCCCCAAAACGCAACGTGGACACATCACAGAAAACTGAGCTGTTTTTTGCAAAGTGCCTACCTGTAGATTTTGGCCTCTAGCTCAGCCGGCACCTAGGGAAACCTACCAAACCTGTGCATGTTTGAAAACTAGAGACCTAGGGGAATCCAAGATGGGGTGACTTGTGGGGCTCTGACCAGGTTCTGTTACCCAGAATCCTTTGCGAACCTCAAAATTTGGCTAAAAAAACACATTTTCCTCATATTTCGGTGACAGAAAGTTCTGGAATCTGGGAGGAGAAACAAATTTCCTTCCACCCAGCGTTCCCCCAAGTCTCCAGATAAAAATGGTACCTCACTTGTGTGGGTAGCCCTAGCGCCCACGACAGGAAACACCCCAAAACACAACATGGACACATCCTATTTTTTGAAAGAAAACAGAGCTGTTTTTTGCAAAGGGCCTACCTGTAGGTTTTGGCCTCTAGCTCAGCCGGCACCTAGGGAAACCTACCAAACCTGTGCATTTGTGAAAACTAGAGACCTAGGGGAATCCAAGATGGGGTGACTTGTGGGGCTCTGACCAGGTACTGTTACCCAGAATCCTTTGCAAACCTCAAAATTTGGCGAAAAAAACACATTTTCCTCACATTTCGGTGACAGAAAGTTCTGGAATCTGGGAGGAGCCACAAATTTCCTTCCACCCAGCGTTCCCCCAAGTCTCCCGATATAAATGGTACCTCACTTGTGTGGGTAGGCCTAGCGCCCGCGACAGGATATGCCCAAAAACACAAAGTGGACACATCACAGACAACAGAGCTGTTTTTTGCAAAGTACCTACCTGTAGATTTTGGCCTCTAGCTCAGCCGGCACCTAGGCAAACCTACCAAACCTGTGCATTTTTGAAAACTAGAGACCTAGGGGAATCCAAGATGGGGTGACTTGTGGGGCTCTGACCAGGTTCTGTTACCCAGAATCCTTTGCAAACCTCAAAATTTGGCTAAAAAAACACACTTTCCTCACATTTCGGTGACAGAAAGTTCTGGAATCTGAGAGGAGCCACAAATTTCCTTCCACTCAGCGTTCCCCCAAGTCTCCCGATAAAAATGATACCTCACTTGTGTGGGTAGGCCTAGCGCCCGTGACAGGAAACACCCCAAAATACAACGTGGACACATCCCATTTTTTTAAAGAAAACAGAGCTGTTTTTTGCAAAGTGCCTACCTGTAGATTTTGGCCTCTAGCTCAGCCGGCACCTAGGGAAACCTATCAAACCTGTGCATTTTTGAAAAATAGAGACCTAGGGGAATCCAAGATGGGGTGACTTGTGGGGCTCTGACCAGGTTCTGTTACCCAGAATCCTTTGCAAACCTCAACATTTGGCTAAAAAAACACACTTTCCTCACATTTCGGTGACAGAAAGTTCTGGAATCTGAGAGGAGCCACAAATTTCCTTCCACCCAGCGTTCCCCCAAGTCTCCCGATAAAAATGATACCTCACTTGTGTGGGTAGGCCTAGCGCCCGCGACACAAAACACCCCAAAACACAACGTGGACACATTCCATTTTTTGAAAGAAAACAGAGCTGTTTTTTGCAAAGTGCCTACCTGTAGATTTTGGCCTCTAGCTCAGCAGGCACCTAAGGAAACCTACCAAACCTGTGCATGTTTGAAAACTAGAGACCTAGGGGAATCCAAGATGGGGTGACTTGTGGGGCTCTGACCAGGTTCTGTTACCCAGAATCCTTTGCAAACCTCAAAATTTTGCTAAAAAAACACATTTTCCTCACATTTCGGTGACAGAAAGTTCTGGAATCTGGGAGGAGAAACAAATTTCCTTCCACCCAGCGTTCCCCCAAGTCTCCAGATAAAAATGGTACCTCACTTGTGTGGGTAGACCTAGCGCCCACGACAGGAAACACCCCAAAACACAACATGGACACATCCTATTTTTTGAAAGAAAACAGAGCTGTTTTTTGCAAAGTGCCTACCTGTAGGTTTTGGCCTCTAGCTCAGCCGGCACCTAGGGAAACCTACCAAACCTGTGCATTTATGAAAACTAGAGACCTAGGGGAATCCAAGATGGGGTGACTTGTGGGGCTCTGACCAGGTACTGTTACCCAGAATCCTTTGCAAACCTCAAAATTTGGCGAAAAAAACACATTTTCCTCACATTTCGGTGGCAGAACGTTCTGGAATCTGGGAGGAGCCACAAATTTCCTTCCAGCCAGCGTTCCCCCAAGACTCCCGATAAAAATTATACCTCACTTGTGTGGGTAGGTCTAGCGCCCGCGACAAGAAACGCCCCAAAATGCAACATGGACACATCTCATTTTTTTAAAGAAAACAGAGGTGTTTTTTGCAAAGTACCTACCTGTAGATTTTGGCCTCCAGCTCAGCTGGCACCTAGGGAAACCTACCAAACCTGTGCATTTTGTAAAACTAGAGACCTAGGGAAATCCAAGATGGGGTGACTTGTGGGGCTCTGACCAGGTTCTGTTACCCAGAATCCTTTGCAAACCTCACAATTTGGCTAAAAAAACATATTTTCCTCACATTTCGGTGACAGAAAGTTCTGGAATCTGAGAGGAGGCACAAATTTCCTTCCACCCAGCGTTCCCCCAAGTCTCCCGATATAAATAGTGCCTCACTTGTGTGGGTAGGCCTATCGCCCGCGACAGGATATGCCCCAAAACACAACGTGGACACATCACATTTTTTTAAAGAAAACAGAACTGTTTTTGCAGAGTGCCTACCTGTAGATTTTGGCCTCTACCTCAGCCGGCACCTAGGGAAACATACCAAACCTGTGCATATTTTAAAACTAGAGACCTAGGGGAATCCAAGATGGGGAGACTTGTGGGGCTCTGACCAGGATCTGTTACCCAGAATCCTTTGCAAACCTCAAAATTTGGCTAAAAAAACACATTTTCCTCACATTTCGGTGACAGAAAGTTCTGGAATCTGAGAGGAGCCACAAATTTCCTTCCACCCAGCGTTCCCCCAAGGCTCCCGATAAAAATGATACCTCACTTGTGTGGGTAGGCCTAGCGCCGCAACAGGAAACACCACAAAACACAACGTGGACACATCCCATTTTTTGAAAGAAAACAGAGCTGTTTTTTGCAAAGTGCCTACCTGTAGATTTTGGACTCTAGCTCAGCCGGCACCTAGGGAAACATACCAAACCTGTGCATTTTTGAAAACTAGAGACCTATGGGAATCCAAGATGGGGTGACTTGTGGGGCTCTGACCAGGTTCTGTTACCCAGAATCCTTTGCAAACCTCAAATTTTGGCTAAAAAAACGCATTTTCCTCACATTTCGGTGACAGAAAGTTCTGGAATCTGAGAGGAGCCACAAATTTCCTTCCACCAGGCGCTCCCCCATGTCTCCCGATAAAAATGATACCTCACTTGTGTGGGTAGGCCTAGCGCCCGCGACACAAAACACCCCAAAACACAACGTGGACACATCCCATTTTTTAAAAGAAAACAGAGCTGTTTTTTGCAAAGTGCCTACCTGTAGATTTTGGCCTCTAGCTCAGCAGGCACCCAGGGAAACCTACCAAACCTGTGCATGTTTCAAAACTAGAGACCTAGGGGAATCCAAGATGGGGTGACTTGTGGGGCTCTGACCAGGTTCTGTTACCCAGAATCCTTTGCAAACCTCAAAATTTGGCTAAAAAAACACATTTTCCTCACATTTCGGTGACAGAAAGTTCTGGAATTTGGGAGGAGAAACAAATTTCCTTCCACCCAGCGTTCCCCCAACTCTCCAGATAAAAATGGTACCTCACTTGTGTGGGTAGACCTAGCGCCCACGACAGGAAACACCCCAAAACACAACATGGACACATCCTATTTTTTGAAAGAAAACAGAGCTGTTTTTTGCAAAGTGCCTACCTGTAGGTTTTGGCCTCTAGCTCAGCCGGCACCTAGGGAAACCTACCAAACCTGTGCATTTATGAAAACTAGAGACCTAGGGGAATCCAAGATGGGGTGACTTGTGGGGCTCTGACCAGGTACTGTTACCCAGAATCCTTTGCAAACCTCAAAATTTGGTGAAAAAAACACATTTTCCTCACATTTCGGTGACACAAAGTTCTGGAATCTGGGAGGAGCCACAAATTTCCTTCCACCCAGCGTTCTCCCAAGTCTCCCGATATAAATGGTACCTCACTTGTGTGGGTAGGCCTAGCGCCCGCGACAAGATATGCCCCAAAACACAAAGTGGACACATCACAGACAACAGAGCTGTTTTTTGCAAAGTACCTACCTGTAGATTTTGGCCTCTAGCTCAGCCGGCACCTAGGGA
Organism: Pleurodeles waltl; assembly: GCF_031143425.1. Taxonomy (NCBI): domain Eukaryota; kingdom Metazoa; phylum Chordata; class Amphibia; order Caudata; family Salamandridae; genus Pleurodeles; species Pleurodeles waltl. Next base: position 337,234,431 of record NC_090439.1, read on the forward strand.
AACCTACCAAACCTGTGCATTTTTGAAAACTAGAGACCTAGGGGAATCCAAGATGGGGTGACTTGTGGGGCTCTGACCAGGTTCTGTTACCCAGAATCCTTTGCAAACCTCAAAATTTGGCTAAAAAAACACACTTTCCTCACATTTCGGTGACAGAAAGTTCTGGAATCTGAGAGGAGCCACAAATTTCCTTCCACCCAGCGTTCCCCCAAGTCTCCCGATAAAAATGATACCTCACTTGTGTGGGTAGGCCTAGCGCCTGCGACACAAAACACCCCAAAACACAACGTGGACACATCCCATTTTTTGAAAGAAAACAGAGCTGTTTTTTGCAAAGTGCCTACCTGTAGATTTTGGCCTCTAGCTCAGCAGGCACCTAGGGAAACCTACCAAACCTGTGCATGTTTGAAAACTAGAGACCTAGGGGAATCCAAGATGGGGTGACTTGTGGGGCTCTGACCAGGTTCTGTTACCCAGAATCCTTTGCAAACCTCAAAATTTGGCTAAAAAAACAAATTTTCCTCACATTTCGGTGACAGTAAGTTCTGGAATCTGGGAGGAGAAACAAATTTCCTTCCACCCAGCGTTCCCCCAAGTCTCCAGGTAAAAATGGTACCTCACTTGTGTGGGTAGGCTTAGCGCCCGCGACAGGATATGTCCCAAAACACAACGTGAACACATCACAGAACACAGAGCTGTTTTTTGCAAAGTACCTACCTGTAGATTTTGGCCTCTAGCTCAGCCGACACCTAGGGAAACCTACCAAACCTGTGCATTTTTTAAAACTAGAGACCTAGGGGAATCCAAGATGGGGTGACTTGTGGGGCTCTGACCCGGTTCTGTTACCCAGAATCCTTTGCAAACCTCAAATTTTGGCAAAAAAAACGCATTTTCCTCACATTTCGGTGACAGAAAGTTCTGGAATCTGAGAGGAGCCACAAATTTCCTTCCACCCAGCGTTCCCCCAAGTCTCCCGATAAAAATGATACCTCACTTGTGTGGGTAGGCCTAGCGCCCGTGACAGGAAACACCCCAAAACACAACGTGGACACATCCCATTTTTTGAAAGAAAACAGAGCTGTTTTTTGCAAAGTGCCTACCTGTAGATTTTGGCCTCTAGCTCAGCCGGCACCTAGGGAAACCTACCAAACCTGTGCATTTTTGAAAAATAGAGACCTAGGGGAATCCAAGATGGGGTGACTTGTGGGGCTCTGACCAGGTTCTGTTACCCAGAATCCTTTGCAAACCTCAACATTTGGCTAAAAAAACACACTTTCCTCACATTTCGGTGACAGAAAGTTCTGGAATCTGAGAGGAGCCACAAATTTCCTTCCACCCAGCGTTCCCCCAAGTCTCCCGATAAAAATGATACCTCACTTGTGTGGGTAGGCCTAGCGCCCGCGACACAAAACACCCCAAAACACAACGTGGACACATTCCATTTTTTGAAAGAAAACAGAGCTGTTTTTTGCAAAGTGCCTACCTGTAGATTTTGGCCTCTAGCTCAGCAGGCACCTAAGGAAACCTACCAAACCTGTGCATGTTTGAAAACTAGAGACCTAGGGGAATCCAAGATGGGGTGACTTGTGGGGCTCTGACCAGGTTCTGTTACCCAGAATCCTTTGCAAACCTCAAAATTTTGCTAAAAAAACACATTTTCCTCACATTTCGGTGACAGAAAGTTCTGTAATCTGGGAGGAGAAACAAATTTCCTTCCACCAAGCGTTCCCCCAAGTCTCCAGATAAAAATGGTACCTCACTTGTGTGGGTAGACCTAGCGCCCACGACAGGAAACACCCCAAAACACAACATGGACACATCCTATTTTTTGAAAGAAAACAGAGCTGTTTTTTGCAAAGTGCCTACCTGTAGGTTTTGGCCTCTAGCTCAGCCGGCACCTAGGGAAACCTACCAAACCTGTGCATTTATGAAAACTAGAGACCTAGGGGAATCCAAGATGGGGTGACTTGTGGGGCTCTGACCAGGTACTGTTACCCAGAATCCTTTGCAAACCTCAAAATTTGGCGAAAAAAACACATTTTCCTCACATTAAGGTGGCAGAACGTTCTGGAATCTGGGAGGAGCAACAAATTTCCTTCCACCCAGCGTTCCCCCAAGTCTCCCGATAAAAATTATACCTCACTTGTGTGGGTAGGCCTAGCGCCCGCGACAGGAAACGCCCCAAAACGCAACATGGACACATCTCATTTTTTTAAAGAAAACAGAGGTGTTTTTTGCAAAGTACCTACCTGTAGATTTTGGCCTCCAGCTCAGCTGGCACCTAGGGAAACCTACCAAACCTGTGCATTTTGTAAAACTAGAGACCTAGGGAAATCCAAGATGGGGTGACTTGTGGGGCTCTGACCAGGTTCTGTTACCCAGAATCCTTTGCAAACCTCACAATTTGGCTAAAAAAACATATTTTCCTCACATTTCGGTGACAGAAAGTTCTGGAATCTGGGAGGAGCCACAAATTTCCTTCCACCCAGCGTTCCCCCAAGTCTCCCGATATAAATGGTACCTCACTTGTGTGGGTAGGCCTAGCGCCTGCGACAGGATATGCCCCAAAACACAAAGTGGACACATCACAGACAACAGAGCTGTTTTTTGCAAAGTACCTACCTGTAGATTTTGGCCTCTAGCTCAGCCGGCACCTAGGCAAACCTACCAAACCTGTGCATTTTTGAAAACTAGAGACCTAGGGGAATCCAAGATGGGGTGACTTGTGGGGCTCTGACCAGGTTCTGTTACCCAGAATCCTTTGCAAACCTCAAAATTTGGCTAAAAAAACACACTTTCCTCACATTTCGGTGACAGAAAGTTCTGGAATCTGAGAGGAGCCACAAATTTCCTTCCACTCAGCGTTCCCCCAAGTCTCCCGATAAAAATGATACCTCACTTGTGTGGGTAGGCCTAGCGCCCGTGACAGGAAACACCCCAAAACACAACGTGGACACATCCCATTTTTTGAAAGAAAACAGAGCTGTTTTTGCAGAGTGCCTACCTGTAGATTTTGGCCTCTACCTCAGCCGGCACCTAGGGAAACATACCAAACCTGCGCATATTTTAAAACTAGAGACCTAGGGGAATCCAAGATGGGGAGACTTGTGGGGCTCTGACCAGAATCTGTTACCCAGAATCCTTTGCAAACCTCAAAATTTGGCTAAAAAAACACATTTTCCTCACATTTCGGTGACAGAAAGTTCTGGAATCTGAGAGGAGCCACAAATTTCCTTCCACCCAGCGTTCCCCCAAGGCTCCCGATAAAAATGATACCTCACTTGTGTGGGTAGGCCTAGCGCCGCGACAGGAAACACCCCAAAACACAACGTGGACACATCCCATTTTTTGAAAGAAAACAGAGCTGTATTTTGCAAAGTGCCTACCTGTAGATTTTGGACTCTAGCTCAGCCGGCACCTAGGGAAACATACCAAACCTGTGCATTTTTGAAAACTAGAGACCTATGGGAATCCAAGATGGGGTGACTTGTGGGGCTCTGACCAGGTTCTGTTACCCAGAATCCTTTGCAAACCTCAAATTTTGGCTAAAAAAACGCATTTTCCTCACATTTCGGTGACAGAAAGTTCTGGAATCTGAGAGGAGCCACAAATTTCCTTCCACCAGGCGCTCCCCCTTGTCTCCCGATAAAAATGATACCTCACTTGTGTGGGTAGGCCTAGCGCCCGCGACACAAAACACCCCAAAACACAACGTGGACACATCCCATTTTTTGAAAGAAAACAGCTGTTTTTTGCAAAGTGCCTACCTGTAGATTTTGGCCTCTAGCTCAGCAGGCACCCAGGGAAACCTACCAAACCTGTGCATGTTTCAAAACTAGAGACCTAGGGGAATCCAAGATGGGGTGACTTGTGGGGCTCTGACCAGGTTCTGTTACCCAGAATCCTTTGCAAACCTCAAAATTTTGCTAAAAAAACACATTTTCCTCACATTTCGGTGACAGAAAGTTCTGGAATCTGGGAGGAGAAACAAATTTCCTTCCACCCAGCGTTCCCCCAAGTCTCCAGATAAAAATGGTACCTCACTTGTGTGGGTAGACCTAGCGCCCACGACAGGAAACACCCCAAAACACAACATGGACACATCCTATTTTTTGAAAGAAAACAGAGCTGTTTTTTGCAAAGTGCCTACCTGTAGGTTTTGGCCTCTAGCTCAGCCGGCACCTAGGGAAACCTACCAAACCTGTGCATTTATGAAAACTAGAGACCTAGGGGAATCCAAGATGGGGTGACTTGTGGGGCTCTGACCAGGTACTGTTACCCAGAATCCTTTGCAAACCTCAAAATTTGGCGAAAAAAACACATTTTCCTCACATTTCGGTGGCAGAACGTTCTGGAATCTGGGAGGAGCCACAAATTTCCTTCCAGCCAGCGTTCCCCCAAGACTCCCGATAAAAATTATACCTCACTTGTGTGGGTAGGTCTAGCGCCCGCGACAAGAAACGCCCCAAAACGCAACATGGACACATCTCATTTTTTTAAAGAAAACAGAGGTGTTTTTTGCAAAGTACCTACCTGTAGATTTTGGCCTCCAGCTCAGCTGGCACCTAGGGAAACCTACCAAACCTGTGCATTTTGTAAAACTAGAGACCTAGGGAAATCCAAGATGGGGTGACTTGTGGGGCTCTGACCAGGTTCTGTTACCCAGAATCCTTTGCAAACCTCACAATTTGGCTAAAAAAACATATTTTCCTCACATTTCGGTGACAGAAAGTTCTGGAATCTGAGAGGAGGCACAAATTTCCTTCCACCCAGCGTTCCCCCAAGTCTCCCGATATAAATAGTGCCTCACTTGTGTGGGTAGGCCTATCGCCCGCGACAGGATATGCCCCAAAACACAACGTGGACACATCACATTTTTTTAAAGAAAACAGAACTGTTTTTGCAGAGTGCCTACCTGTAGATTTTGGCCTCTACCTCAGCCGGCACCTAGGGAAACATACCAAACCTGTGCATATTTTAAAACTAGAGACCTAGGGGAATCCAAGATGGGGAGACTTGTGGGGCTCTGACCAGGATCTGTTACCCAGAATCCTTTGCAAACCTCAAAATTTGGCTAAAAAAACACATTTTCCTCACATTTCGGTGACAGAAAGTTCTGGAATCTGAGAGGAGCCACAAATTTCCTTCCACCCAGCGTTCCCCCAAGGCTCCCGATAAAAATGATACCTCACTTGTGTGGGTAGGCCTAGCGCCGCAACAGGAAACACCACAAAACACAACGTGGACACATCCCATTTTTTGAAAGAAAACAGAGCTGTTTTTTGCAAAGTGCCTACCTGTAGATTTTGGACTCTAGCTCAGCCGGCACCTAGGGAAACATACCAAACCTGTGCATTTTTGAAAACTAGAGACCTATGGGAATCCAAGATGGGGTGACTTGTGGGGCTCTGACCAGGTTCTGTTACCCAGAATCCTTTGCAAACCTCAAATTTTGGCTAAAAAAACGCATTTTCCTCACATTTCGGTGACAGAAAGTTCTGGAATCTGAGAGGAGCCACAAATTTCCTTCCACCAGGCGCTCCCCCATGTCTCCCGATAAAAATGATACCTCACTTGTGTGGGTAGGCCTAGCGCCCGCGACACAAAACACCCCAAAACACAACGTGGACACATCCCATTTTTTAAAAGAAAACAGAGCTGTTTTTTGCAAAGTGCCTACCTGTAGATTTTGGCCTCTAGCTCAGCAGGCACCCAGGGAAACCTACCAAACCTGTGCATGTTTCAAAACTAGAGACCTAGGGGAATCCAAGATGGGGTGACTTGTGGGGCTCTGACCAGGTTCTGTTACCCAGAATCCTTTGCAAACCTCAAAATTTGGCTAAAAAAACACATTTTCCTCACATTTCGGTGACAGAAAGTTCTGGAATTTGGGAGGAGAAACAAATTTCCTTCCACCCAGCGTTCCCCCAACTCTCCAGATAAAAATGGTACCTCACTTGTGTGGGTAGACCTAGCGCCCACGACAGGAAACACCCCAAAACACAACATGGACACATCCTATTTTTTGAAAGAAAACAGAGCTGTTTTTTGCAAAGTGCCTACCTGTAGGTTTTGGCCTCTAGCTCAGCCGGCACCTAGGGAAACCTACCAAACCTGTGCATTTATGAAAACTAGAGACCTAGGGGAATCCAAGATGGGGTGACTTGTGGGGCTCTGACCAGGTACTGTTACCCAGAATCCTTTGCAAACCTCAAAATTTGGTGAAAAAAACACATTTTCCTCACATTTCGGTGACACAAAGTTCTGGAATCTGGGAGGAGCCACAAATTTCCTTCCACCCAGCGTTCTCCCAAGTCTCCCGATATAAATGGTACCTCACTTGTGTGGGTAGGCCTAGCGCCCGCGACAAGATATGCCCCAAAACACAAAGTGGACACATCACAGACAACAGAGCTGTTTTTTGCAAAGTACCTACCTGTAGATTTTGGCCTCTAGCTCAGCCGGCACCTAGGGAAACCTACTAAACCTGTGCATTTTTGAAAACTAGAGACCTAGGGGAATCCAAGATGGGGTGACTTGTGGGGCTCTGACCAGGTTCTGTTACCCAGAATCCTTTGCAAACCTCAAAATTTGGCTAAAAAAACACACTTTCCTCACATTTCGGTGACAGAAAGTTCTGGAATCTGAGAGGAGCCACAAATTTCCTTCCACCCAGCGTTCCCCCAAGTCTCCCGATAAAAATGATACCTCACTTGTGTGGGTAGGCCTAGCGCCTGCGACACAAAACACCCCAAAACACAACGTGGACACATCCCATTTTTTGAAAGAAAACAGAGCTGTTTTTTGCAAAGTGCCTACCTGTAGATTTTGGCCTCTAGCTCAGCAGGCACCTAGGGAAACCTACCAAACCTGTGCATGTTTGAAAACTAGAGACCTAGGGGAATCCAAGATGGGGTGACTTGTGGGGCTCTGACCAGGTTCTGTTACCCAGAATCCTTTGCAAACCTCAAAATTTGGCTAAAAAAACAAATTTTCCTCACATTTCGGTGACAGTAAGTTCTGGAATCTGGGAGGAGAAACAAATTTCCTTCCACCCAGCGTTCCCCCAAGTCTCCAGGTAAAAATGGTACCTCACTTGTGTGGGTAGGCCTAGCGCCCGCGACAGGATATGTCCCAAAACACAACGTGAACACATCACAGAACACAGAGCTGTTTTTTGCAAAGTACCTACCTGTAGATTTTGGCCTCTAGCTCAGCCGACACCTAGGGAAAACTACCAAACCTGTGTATTTTTTAAAACTAGAGACCTAGGGGAATCCAAGATGGGGTGACTTGTGGGGCTCTGACCCGGTTCTGTTACCCAGAATCCTTTGCAAACCTCAAATTTTGGCAAAAAAAACGCATTTTCCTCACATTTCGGTGACAGAAAGTTCTGGAATCTGAGAGGAGCCACAAATTTCCTTCCACCCAGCGTTCCCCCAAGTCTCCCGATAAAAATGATACCTCACTTGTGTGGGTAGGCCTAGCGCCCGTGACAGGAAACACCCCAAAACACAACGTGGACACATCCCATTTTTTGAAAGAAAACAGAGCTGTTTTTTGCAAAGTGCCTACCTGTAGATTTTGGCCTCTAGCTCAGCCGGCACCTAGGGAAACCTACCAAACCTGTGCATTTTTGAAAAATAGAGACCTAGGGGAATCCAAGATGGGGTGACTTGTGGGGCTCTGACCAGGTTCTGTTACCCAGAATCCTTTGCAAACCTCAACATTTGGCTAAAAAAACACACTTTCCTCACATTTCGGTGACAGAAAGTTCTGGAATCTGAGAGGAGCCACAAATTTCCTTCCACCCAGCGTTCCCCCAAGTCTCCCGATAAAAATGATACCTCACTTGTGTGGGTAGGCCTAGCGCCCGCGACACAAAACACCCCAAAACACAACGTGGACACATTCCATTTTTTGAAAGAAAACAGAGCTGTTTTTTGCAAAGTGCCTACCTGTAGATTTTGGCCTCTAGCTCAGCAGGCACCTAAGGAAACCTACCAAACCTGTGCATGTTTGAAAACTAGAGACCTAGGGGAATCCAAGATGGGGTGACTTGTGGGGCTCTGACCAGGTTCTGTTACCCAGAATCCTTTGCAAACCTCAAAATTTTGCTAAAAAAACACATTTTCCTCACATTTCGGTGACAGAAAGTTCTGGAATCTGGGAGGAGAAACAAATTTCCTTCCACCAAGCGTTCCCCCAAGTCTCCAGATAAAAATGGTACCTCACTTGTGTGGGTAGACGTAGCGCCCACGACAGGAAACACCCCAAAACACAACATGGACACATCCTATTTTTTGAAAGAAAACAGAGCTGTTTTTTGCAAAGTGCCTACCTGTAGGTTTTGGCCTCTAGCTCAGCCGGCACCTAGGGAAACCTACCAAACCTGTGCATTTATGAAAACTAGAGACCTAGGGGAATCCAAGATGGGGTGACTTGTGGGGCTCTGACCAGGTACTGTTACCCAGAATCCTTTGCAAACCTCAAAATTTGGCGAAAAAAACACATTTTCCTCACATTAAGGTGGCAGAACGTTCTGGAATCTGGGAGGAGCAACAAATTTCCTTCCACCCAGCGTTCCCCCAAGTCTCCCGATAAAAATTATACCTCACTTGTGTGGGTAGGCCTAGCGCCCGCGACAGGAAACGCCCCAAAACGCAACATGGACACATCTCATTTTTTTAAAGAAAACAGAGGTGTTTTTTGCAAAGTACCTACCTGTAGATTTTGGCCTCCAGCTCAGCTGGCACCTAGGGAAACCTACCAAACCTGTGCATTTTGTAAAACTAGAGACCTAGGGAAATCCAAGATGGGGTGACTTGTGGGGCTCTGACCAGGTTCTGTTACCCAGAATCCTTTGCAAACCTCACAATTTGGCTAAAAAAACATATTTTCCTCACATTTCGGTGACAGAAAGTTCTGGAATCTGGGAGGAGCCACAAATTTCCTTCCACCCAGCGTTCCCCCAAGTCTCCCGATATAAATGGTACCTCACTTGTGTGGGTAGGCCTAGCGCCTGCGACAGGATATGCCCCAAAACACAAAGTGGACACATCACAGACAACAGAGCTGTTTTTTGCAAAGTACCTACCTGTAGATTTTGGCCTCTAGCTCAGCCGGCACCTAGGCAAACCTACCAAACCTGTGCATTTTTGAAAACTAGAGACCTAGGGGAATCCAAGATGGGGTGACTTGTGGGGCTCTGACCAGGTTCTGTTACCCAGAATCCTTTGCAAACCTCAAAATTTGGCTAAAAAAACACACTTTCCTCACATTTCGGTGACAGAAAGTTCTGGAATCTGAGAGGAGCCACAAATTTCCTTCCACTCAGCGTTCCCCCAAGTCTCCCGATAAAAATGATACCTCACTTGTGTGGGTAGGCCTAGCGCCCGTGACAGGAAACACCCCAAAACACAACGTGGACACATCCCATTTTTTGAAAGAAAACAGAGCTGTTTTTGCAGAGTGCATACCTGTAGATTTTGGCCTCTACCTCAGCCGGCACCTAGGGAAACATACCAAACCTGCGCATATTTTAAAACTAGAGACCTAGGGGAATCCAAGATGGGGAGACTTGTGGGGCTCTGACCAGAATCTGTTACCCAGAATCCTTTGCAAACCTCAAAATTTGGCTAAAAAAACACATTTTCCTCACATTTCGGTGACAGAAAGTTCTGGAATCTGAGAGGAGCCACAAATTTCCTTCCACCCAGCGTTCCCCCAAGGCTCCCGATAAAAATGATACCTCACTTGTGTGGGTAGGCCTAGCGCCGCGACAGGAAACACCCCAAAACACAACGTGGACACATCCCATTTTTTGAAAGAAAACAGAGCTGTATTTTGCAAAGTGCCTACCTGTAGATTTTGGACTCTAGCTCAGCCGGCACCTAGGGAAACATACCAAACCTGTGCATTTTTGAAAACTAGAGACCTATGGGAATCCAAGATGGGGTGACTTGTGGGGCTCTGACCAGGTTCTGTTACCCAGAATCCTTTGCAAACCTCAAATTTTGGCTAAAAAAACGCATTTTCCTCACATTTCGGTGACAGAAAGTTCTGGAATCTGAGAGGAGCCACAAATTTCCTTCCACCAGGCGCTCCCCCTTGTCTCCCGATAAAAATGATACCTCACTTGTGTGGGTAGGCCTAGCGCCCGCGACACAAAACACCCCAAAACACAACGTGGACACATCCCATTTTTTGAAAGAAAACAGCTGTTTTTTGCAAAGTGCCTACCTGTAGATTTTGGCCTCTAGCTCAGCAGGCACCCAGGGAAACCTACCAAACCTGTGCATGTTTCAAAACTAGAGACCTAGGGGAATCCAAGATGGGGTGACTTGTGGGGCTCTGACCAGGTTCTGTTACCCAGAATCCTTTGCAAACCTCAAAATTTGGCTAAAAAAACACATTTTCCTCACATTTCGGTGACAGAAAGTTCTGGAATTTGGGAGGAGAAACAAATTTTCTTCCACCCAGCGTTCCCCCATCTCTCCAGATAAAAATGGTACCTCACTTGTGTGGGTAGACCTAGCGCCCACGACAGGAAACACCCAAAAACACAACATGGACACATCCTATTTTTTGAAAGAAAACAGAGCTGTTTTTTGCAAAGTGCCTACCTGTAGGTTTTGGCCTCTAGCTCAGCCGGCACCTAGGGAAACCTACCAAACCTGTGCATTTATGAAAACTAGAGACCTAGGGGAATCCAAGATGGGGTGACTTGTGGGGCTCTGACCAGGTACTGTTACCCAGAATCCTTTGCAAACCTCAAAATTTGGTGAAAAAAACACATTTTCCTCACATTTCGGTGACAGAAAGTTCTGGAATCTGGGAGGAGCCACAAATTTCCTTCCACCCAGCGTTCTCCCAAGTCTCCCGATATAAATGGTACCTCACTTGTGTGGGTAGGCCTAGCGCCCGCGACAAGATATGCCCCAAAACACAAAGTGGACACATCACAGACAACAGAGCTGTTTTTTGCAAAGTACCTACCTGTAGATTTTGGCCTCTAGCTCAGCCGGCACCTAGGGAAACCTACCAAACCTGTGCAGTTTTGAAAACTAGAGACCTAGGGGAATCCAAGATGGGGTGACTTGTGGGGCTCTGACCAGGTTCTGTTACCCAGAATCCTTTGCAAACCTCAAAATTTGGCTAAAAAAACACACTTTCCTCACATTTCGGTGACAGAAAGTTCTGGAATCTGAGAGGAGCCACAAATTTCCTTCCACCCAGCGTTCCCCCAAGTCTCCCGATAAAAATGATACCTCACTTGTGTGGGTAGGCCTAGCGCCTGCGACACAAAACACCCCAAAACACAACGTGGACACATCCCATTTTTTGAAAGAAAACAGAGCTGTTTTTTGCAAAGTGCCTACCTGTAGATTTTGGCCTCTAGCTCAGCAGGCACCTAGGGAAACCTACCAAACCTGTGCATGTTTGAAAACTAGAGACCTAGGGGAATCCAGGATGGGGTGACTTGTGGGGCTCTGACCAGGTTCTGTTACCCAGAATCCTTTGCAAACCTCAAAATTTGGCTAAAAAAACAAATTTTCCTCACATTTCGGTGACAGTAAGTTCTGTAATCTGGGAGGAGAAACAAATTTCCTTCCACCCAGCGTTCCCCCAAGTCTCCAGATAAAAATGGTACCTCACTTGTGTGGGTAGGCCTAGCGCCCGCGACAGGATATGTCCCAAAACACAACGTGAACACATCACAGAACACAGAGTTGTTTTTTGCAAAGTACCTACCTGTAGATTTTGGCCTCTAGCTCAGCCGACACCTAGGGAAACCTACCAAACCTGTGCATTTTTTAAAACTAGAGACCTAGGGGAATCCAAGATGGGGTGACTTGTGGGGCTCTGACCCGGTTCTGTTACCCAGAATCCTTTGCAAACCTCAAATTTTGGCTAAAAAAACGCATTTTCCTCACATTTCGGTGACAGAAAGTTCTGGAATCTGAGAGGAGCCACAAATTTCCTTCCACCCAGCGTTCCCCCAAGTCTCCCGATAAAAATGATACCTCACTTGTGTGGGTAGGCCTAGCCCCGCGACAGGAAACGCCACAAAACGCAACGTGGACACATCCCATTTTTTTAAAGAAAACAGAGGTGTTTTTTGCAAAGTACCTACCTGTAGATTTTGGCCTCCAGCTCAGCTGGCACCTAGGGAAACCTACCAAACCTGTGCATTTTGTAAAACTAGAGACCTAGGGAAATCCAAGATGGGGTGACTTGTGGGGCTCTGACCAGGTTCTGTTACCCAGAATCCTTTGCAAACCTCACAATTTGGCTAAAAAAACATATTTTCCTCACATTTCGGTGACAGAAAGTTCTGGAATCTGAGAGGAGGCACAAATTTCCTTCCACCCAGCGTTCCCCCCAAGTCTCCCGATATAAATAGTGCCTCACTTGTGTGGGTAGGCCTATCGCCCGCGACAGGATATGCCCCAAAACACAACGTGGACACATCCCATTTTTTTAAAGAAAACAGAACTGTTTTTGCAGAGTGCCTACCTGTAGATTTTGGCCTCTACCTCAGCCGGCACCTAGGGAAACATACCAAACCTGCGCATATTTTAAAACTAGAGACCTAGGGGAATCCAAGATGGGGAGACTTGTGGGGCTCTGACCAGGATCTGTTACCCAGAATCCTTTGCAAACCTCAAAATTTGGCTAAAAAAACACATTTTCCTCACATTTCGGTGACAGAAAGTTCTGGAATCTGAGAGGAGCCACAAATTTCCTTCCACCCAGCGTTCCCCCAAGTCTCCCGATAAAAATGATACCTCACTTGTGTGGGTAGGCCTAGCGCCTGCGACACAAAACACCCCAAAACACAACGTGGACACATCCCATTTTTTGAAAGAAAACAGAGCTGTTTTTTGCAAAGTGCCTACCTGTAGATTTTGGCCTCTAGCTCAGCAGGCACCTAGGGAAACCTACCAAACCTGTGCATGTTTGAAAACTAGAGACCTAGGGGAATCCAAGATGGGGTGACTTGTGGGGCTCTGACCAGGTTCTGTTACCCAGAATCCTTTGCAAACCTCAAAATTTGGCTAAAAAAACAAATTTTCCTCACATTTCGGTGACAGTAAGTTCTGGAATCTGGGAGGAGAAACAAATTTCCTTCCACCCAGCGTTCTCCCAAGTCTCCAGATAAAAATGGTACCTCACTTGTGTGGGTAGGCCTAGCGCCCGCGACAGGATATGTCCCAAAACACAACGTGAACACATCACAGAACACAGAGCTGTTTTTTGCAAAGTACCTACCTGTAGATTTTGGCCTCTAGCTCAGCCGACACCTAGGGAAACCTACCAAACCTGTGCATTTTTTAAAACTAGAGACCTAGGGGGATCCAAGATGGGGTGACTTGTGGGGCTCTGACCAGGTTCTGTTACCCAGAATCCTTTGCAAACCTCACAATTTGGCTAAAAAAACATATTTTCCTTACATTTCGGTGACTGAAAGTTCTGGAATCTGAGAGGAGGCACAAATTTCCTTCCACCCAGCGTTCCCCCAAGTCTCCCGATATAAATAGTGCCTCACTTGTGTGGGTAGGCCTATCGCCCGCGACAGGATATGCCCCAAAACACAACGTGGACACATCCCATTTTTTGAAAGAAAACAGAGCTGTTTTTGCAGAGTGCCTACCTGTAGATTTTGGCCTCTACCTCAGCCGGCACCTAGGGAAACATACCAAACCTGTGCATATTTTAAAACTAGAGACCTAGGGGAATCCAAGATGGGGTGACTTGTGGGGCTCTGACCAGGTTCTGTTACCCAGAATCCTTTGCAAACCTCAAAATTTGGCTAAAAAAACAAATTTTCCTCACATTTCGGTGACAGAAAGTTCTGGAATCTGAGAGGAGCCACAAATTTCCTTCCACCCAGCGTTCCCCCAAGTCTCCCGATAAAAATGATACCTCACTTGTGTGGGTAGGCCTAGCGCCGCGACAGGAAACACCCCAAAACACAACGTGGACACATCCCATTTTTTTAAAGAAAACAGAGCTGTTTTTTGCAAAGTGCCTACCTGTAGATTTTGGCCTCTAGCTCAGCCGGCACCTAGGGAAACATACCAAACCTGTGCATTTTTGAAAACTAGAGACCTAGGGGAATCCAAGATGGGGTGACTTGTGGGGCTCTGACCAGGTTCTGTTACCCAGAATCCTTTGCAACCCTCAAATTTTGGCTAAAAAAACACACTTTCCTCACATTTCGGTGACAGAAAGTTCTGGAATCTGAGAGGAGCCACAAATTTCCTTCCACCCAGCGTTCCCCCAAGTCTCCCGATAAAAATGATACCTCACTTGTGTGGGTAGGCCTAGCGCCCGCTACACAAAACACCCCAAAACACAACGTGGACACATCCCATTTTTTGAAAGAAAACAGAGCTGTTTTTTGCAAAGTGCCTACCTGTAGATTTTGGCCTCTAGCTCAGCAGGCACCTAGGGAAACCTACCAAACCTGTGCATGTTTGAAAACTAGAGACCTAGGGGAATCCAAGATGGGGTGACTTGTGGGGCTCTGACCAGGTTCTGTTACCCAGAATCCTTTGCAAACCTCAAAATTTGGCGAAAAAAACACATTTCCCTCACATTTCGGTGACAGAAAGTTCTGGAATCTGGGAGGAGCCACAAATTTCCTTCCACCCAGCGTTCCCCCAAGTCTCCCGATATAAATGGTACCTCACTTGTGTGGGTAGGCCTAGCGCCCGCGACAGGATATGCCCTAAAACACAAAGTGGACACATCACAGACAACAGAGCTGTTTTTTGCAAAGTACCTACCTGTAGATTTTGGCCTCTAGCTCAGCCGGCACCTAGGGAAACCTACCAAACCTGTGCATTTTTGAAAACTAGAGACCTAGGGGAATCCAAGATGGGTTGACTTGTGGGGCTCTGACCAGGTTCTGTTACCCAGAATCCTTTGCAAACCTCAAAATTTGGCTAAAAAAACACACTTTCCTCACATTTCGGTGACAGAAAGTTCTGGAATCTGAGAGGAGACACAAATTTCCTTCCACCCAGCGTTCCCCCAGGTCTCCCGATAAAAATGATACCTCACTTGTGTGTGTAGGCCTAGCGCCCGTGACAGGAAACACCCCAAAACACAAAGTGGACACATCACAGACAACAGAGCTGTTTTTTGCAAAGTACCTACCTGTAGATTTTGGCCTCTAGCTCAGCCGGCACCTAGGGAAACCTACCAAACCTGTGCATTTTTGAAAACTAGAGACCTAGGGGAATCCAAGATGTGTTGACTTGTGGGGCTCTGACCAGGTTCTGTTACCCAGAATCCTTTGCAAACCTCAAAATTTGCCTAAAAAAACACATTTTCCTCACATTTCGGTGACAGAAAGTTCTGGAATCTGGGAGGAGCCACAAATTTCCTTCTACCCAGCGTTCCCCCAAGTCTCCCGATATAAATGGTACCTCACTTGTGTGGGTAGGCCTAGCGCCCGCGACAGGATGTGCCCCAAAACACAAAGTGGACACATCACAGACAACAGAGCTGTTTTTTGCAAAGTACCTACCTGTAGATTTTGGCCTCTAGCTCAGCCGGCACCTAGGGAAACCGACCAAACCTGTGCATTTTTGAAAACTAGAGACCTAGGGGAATCCAAGATGGGTTGACTTGTGGGGCTCTGACCAGGTTCTGTTACCCGGAATCCTTTGCAAACCTCACAATTTGGCTAAAAAAACATATTTTCCTTACATTTCGGTGACAGAAAGTTCTGGAATCTGAGAGGAGCCACAAATTTCCTTCCACCCAGCATTCCCCCAAGTCTCCCGATATAAATGGTACCTCACTTGTGTAGGTAGGCCTATCGCCCGCGACAGGATATGCCCCAAAACACAACGTGGACACATCACAGAAAACAGAGCTGTTTTTTGCAAAGTGCCTACCTGTAGATTTTGGCCTCTAGCTCAGCCGGCACCTAGGGAAACCTACCAAACCTGTGCATTTTTTAAAACTAGAGACGTAGCGGAATCCAAGATGGGGTGACTTGTGGGGCTCTGACCCGGTTCTGTTACCCAGAATCCTTTGCAAACCTCAAAATTTGGCTAAAAAAACAAATTTTCCTCACATTTCGGTGACAGTAAGTTCTGGAATCTAGGAGGAGAAACAAATTTCCTTCCACCCAGCGTTCCCCCAAGTCTCCAGATAAAAATGGTACCTCACTTGTGTGGGTAGGCCTAGCGCCCGCGACAGGATATGTCCCAAAACACAACGTGAACACATCACAGAACACAGAGCTGTTTTTTGCAAAGTACCTACCTGTAGATTTTGGCCTCTAGCTCAGCCGACACCTAGGGAAACCTACCAAACCTGTGCATTTTTTAAAACTAGAGACCTAGGGGAATCCAAGATGGGGTGACTTGTGGGGCTCTGACCCGGTTCTGTTACCCAGAATCCTTTGCAAACCTCAAATTTTGGTTAAAAAAACGCATTTTCCTCACATTTCGGTGACAGAAAGTTCTGGAATATGAGAGGAGCCACAAATTTCCTTCCACCCAGCGTTCCCCCAAGTCTCCCGATAAAAATGATACCTCACTTGTGTGGGTAGGCCTAGCGCCCGCGACAGGAAACGCCACAAAACGCAACGTGGACACATCCCATTTTTTTAAAGAAAACAGAGGTGTTTTTTGCAAAGTACCTACCTGTAGATTTTGGCCTCCAGCTCAGCCGGCACCTAGGGAAACCTACCAAACCTGTGCATTTTGTAAAACTAGAGACCTAGGGGGATCCAAGATGGGGTGACTTGTGGGGCTCTGACCAGGTTCTGTTACCCAGAATCCTTTGCAAACCTCACAATTTGGCTAAACAAACATATTTTCCTTACATTTCGGTGACAGAAAGTTCTGGAATCTGAGAGGAGCCACAAATTTCCTTCCACCCAGCATTCCCCCAAGTCTCCCGATATAAATGGTACCTCACTTGTGTGGGTAGGCCTATCGCCCGCAACAGGATATGCCCCAAAACACAACGTGGACACATCACAGAAAACAGAGCTGTTTTTTGCAAAGTGCCTACCTGTAGATTTTGGCCGGCACCTAGGGAAACCTACCAAACCTGTGCATTTTTGAAAACTAGAGACGTAGCGGAATCCAAGATGGGGTGACTTGTGGGGCTCTGACCCGGTTCTGTTACCCAGAATCCTTTGCAAACCTCAAAATTTGGCTAAAAAAACAAATTTTCCTCACATTTCGGTGACAGTAAGTTCTGGAATCTGGGAGGAGAAACAAATTTCCTTCCACCCAGCGTTCCCCCAAGTCTCCAGATAAAAATGGTACCTCACTTGTGTGGGTAGGCCTAGCGCCCGCGACAGGATATGTCCCAAAACACAACGTGAACATCACAGAACACAGAGCTGTTTTTTGCAAAGTACCTACCTGTAGATTTTGGCCTCTAGCTCAGCCGACACCTAGGGAAACCTACCAAACCTGTGCATTTTTTAAAACTAGAGACCTAGGGGAATCCAAGATGGGGTGACTTGTGGGGCTCTGACCTGGTTCTGTTACCCAGAATCCTTTGCAAACCTCAAATTTTGGCTAAAAAAACGCATTTTCCTCACATTTCGGTGACAGAAAGTTCTGGAATCTGGGAGGAGCCACAAATTTCCTTCCACCCAGCGTTCCCCCAAGTCTCCCGATATAAATGGTACCTCACTTGTTTGGGTAGGCCTAGCGCCCGCGACAGGATATGCCCCAAAACACAAAGTGGACACATCACAGACAACAGAGCTGTTTTTTGCAAAGTACCTACCTGTAGATTTTGGCCTCTAGCTCAGCCGACACCTAGGGAAACCGACCAAACCTGTGCATTTTTGAAAACTAGAGACCTAGGGGAATCCAAGATGGGTTGACTTGTGGGGCTCTGAACAGGTTCTGTTACCCAGAATCCTTTGCAAACCTCTCAATTTGGCTAAAAAAACATATTTTCCTTACATTTCGGTGACAGAAAGTTCTGGAATCTGAGAGGAGCCACAAATTTCCTTCCACCCAGCATTCCCCCAAGTCTCCCGATATAAATGGTACCTCACTTGTGTGGGTAGGCCTATCGCCCGCAACAGGATATGCCCCAAAACACAACGTGGACACATCACAGAAAACAGAGCTGTTTTTTGCAAAGTGCCTACCTGTAGATTTTGGCCTCTAGCTCAGCCGGCACCTAGGGAAACCGACCAAACCTGTGCATTTTTGAAAACTAGAGACGTAGCGGAATCCAAGATGGGGTGACTTGTGGGGCTCTGACCCGGTTCTGTTACCCAGAATCCTTTGCAAACCTCAAAATTTGGCTAAAAAAACAAATTTTCCTCACATTTCGGTGACAGTAAGTTCTGGAATCTGGGAGGAGAAACAAATTTCCTTCCACCCAGCGTTCCCCCAAGTCTCCAGATAAAAATGGTACCTCACTTGTGTGGGTAGGCCTAGCGCCCGCGACAGGATATGTCCCAAAACACAACGTGAACACATCACAGAACACAGAGCTGTTTTTTGCAAAGTACCTACCTGTAGATTTTGGCCTCTAGCTCAGCCGACACCTAGGGAAACCTACCAAACCTGTGCATTTTTTAAAACTAGAGACCTAGGGGAATCCAAGATGGGGTGACTTGTGGGGCTCTGACCCGGTTCTGTTACCCAGAATCCTTTGCAAACCTCAAATTTTGGCTAAAAAAACGCATTTTCCTCACATTTCGGTGACAGAAAGTTCTGGAATCTGAGAGGAGCCACAAATTTCCTTCCACCCAGCGTTCCCCCAAGTCTCCCGATAAAAAATATACCTCACTTGTGTGTGTAGGCCTAGCGCCCGTGACAGGAAACACCCCAAAACACAAAGTGGACACATCACAGACAACAGAGCTGTTTTTTGCAAAGTACCTACCTGTAGATTTTGGCCTCTAGCTCAGCCGGCATCTAGGGAAACCTACCAAACCTGTCCATTTTTGAAAACTAGAGACCTAGGGGAATCCAAGATGTGTTGACTTGTGGGGCTCTGACCAGGTTCTGTTACCCAGAATCCTTTGCAAACCTCAAAATTTGGCTAAAAAAACACATTTTCCTCACATTTCGGTGACAGAAAGTTCTGGAATCTGGGAGGAGCCACAAATTTCCTTCCACCCAGCGTTCCCCCAAGTCTCCCGATATAAATGGTACCTCACTTGTGTGGGTAGGCCTAGCGCCCGCGACAGGATATGCCCCAAAACACAAAGTGGACACATCACAGACAACAGAGCTCTTTTTTGCAAAGTACCTACCTGTAGATTTTGGCCTCTAGCTCAGCCGGCACCTAGGGAAACCGACCAAACCTGTGCATTTTTGAAAACTAGAGACCTAGGGGAATCCAAGATGGGTTGACTTGTGGGGCTCTGACCAGGTTCTGTTACCCAGAATCCTTTGCAAACCTCACAATTTGGCTAAAAAAACATATTTTCCTTACATTTCGGTGACAGAAAGTTCTGGAATCTGAGAGGAGCCACAAATTTCCTTCCACCCAGCATTCCCCCAAGTCTCCCGATATAAATGGTACCTCACTTGTGTGGGTAGGCCTATCGCCCGCGACAGGATATGCCCCAAAACAAAATGTGGACACATCACAGAAAACAGAGCTGTTTTTTGCAAAGTGCCTACCTGTAGATTTTGGCCTCTAGCTCAGCCGGCACCTAGGGAAACCTACCAAACCTGTGCATTTTTGAAAACTAGAGACGTAGCGGAATCCAAGATGGGGTGACTTGTGGGGCTCTGACCCGGTTCTGTTACCCAGAATCCTTTGCAAACCTCAAAATTTGGCTAAAAAAACAAATTTTCCTCACATTTCGGTGACAGTAAGTTCTGGAATCTGGGAGGAGAAACAAATTTCCTTCCACCCAGCGTTCCCCCAAGTCTCCAGATAAAAATTGTACCTCACTTGTGTGGGTAGGCCTAGCGCCCGCGACAGGATATGTCCCAAAACACAACGTGAACACATCACAGAACACAGAGCTGTTTTTTGCAAAGTACCTACCTGTAGATTTTGGCCTCTAGCTCAGCCGACACCTAGGGAAACCTACCAAACCTGTGCATTTTTTAAAACTAGAGACCTAGGGGAATCCAAGATGGGGTGACTTGTGGGGCTCTGACCCGGTTCTGTTACCCAGAATCCTTTGCAAACCTCAAATTTTGGCTAAAAAAACGCATTTTCCTCACATTTCGGTGACAGAAAGTTCTGGAATCTGGGAGGAGCCACAAATTTCCTTCCACCCAGCGTTCCCCCAAGTCTCCCGATATAAATGGTACCTCACTTGTGTGGGTAGGCCTAGCGCCCGCGACAGGATATGCCCCAAAACACAAAGTGGACACATCACAGACAACAGAGCTGTTTTTTGCAAAGTACCTACCTGTAGATTTTGGCCTCTAGCTCAGCCGACACCTAGGGAAACCGACCAAACCTGTGCATTTTTGAAAACTAGAGACCTAGGGGAATCCAAGATGGGTTGACTTGTGGGGCTCTGAACAGGTTCTGTTACCCAGAATCCTTTGCAAACCTCTCAATTTGGCTAAAAAAACATATTTTCCTTACATTTCGGTGACAGAAAGTTCTGGAATCTGAGAGGATCCACAAATTTCCTTCCACCCAGCATTCCCCCAAGTCTCCCGATATAAATGGTACCTCACTTGTGTGGGTAGGCCTATCGCCCGCAACAGGATATGCCCCAAAACACAACGTGGACACATCACAGAAAACAGAGCTGTTTTTTGCAAAGTGCCTACCTGTAGATTTTGGCCTCTAGCTCAGCCGGCACCTAGGGAAACCGACCAAACCTGTGCATTTTTGAAAACTAGAGACGTAGCGGAATCCAAGATGGGGTGACTTGTGGGGCTCTGACCCGGTTCTGTTACCCAGAATCCTTTGCAAACCTCAAAATTTGGCTAAAAAAACAAATTTTCCTCACATTTCGGTGACAGTAAGTTCTGGAATCTGGGAGGAGAAACAAATTTCCTTCCACCCAGCGTTCCCCCAAGTCTCCAGATAAAAATGGTACCTCACTTGTGTGGGTAGGCCTAGCGCCCGCGACAGGATATGTCCCAAAACACAACGTGAACACATCACAGAACACAGAGCTGTTTTTTGCAAAGTACCTACCTGTAGATTTTGGCCTCTAGCTCAGCCGACACCTAGGGAAACCTACCAAACCTGTGCATTTTTTAAAACTAGAGACCTAGGGGAATCCAAGATGGGGTGACTTGTGGGGCTCTGACCCGGTTCTGTTACCCAGAATCCTTTGCAAACCTCAAATTTTGGCTAAAAAAACGCATTTTCCTCACATTTCGGTGACAGAAAGTTCTGGAATCTGAGAGGAGCCACAAATTTCCTTCCACCCAGCGTTCCCCCAAGTCTCCCGATAAAAATTATACCTCACTTGTGTGTGTAGGCCTAGCGCCCGTGACAGGAAACACCCCAAAACACAAAGTGGACACATCACAGACAACAGAGCTGTTTTTTGCAAAGTACCTACCTGTAGATTTTGGCCTCTAGCTCAGCCGGCATCAAGGGAAACCTACCAAACCTGTCCATTTTTGAAAACTAGAGACCTAGGGGAATCCAAGATGTGTTGACTTGTGGGGCTCTGACCAGGTTCTGTTACCCAGAATCCTTTGCAAACCTCAAAATTTGGCTAAAAAAACACATTTTCCTCACATTTCGGTGACAGAAAGTTCTGGAATCTGGGAGGAGCCACAAATTTCCTTCCACCCAGCGTTCCCCCAAGTCTCCCGATATAAATGGTACCTCACTTGTGTGGGTAGGCCTAGCGCCCGCGACAGGATATGCCCCAAAACACAAAGTGGACACATCACAGACAACAGAGCTCTTTTTTGCAAAGTACCTACCTGTAGATTTTGGCCTCTAGCTCAGCCGGCACCTAGGGAAACCGACCAAACCTGTGCATTTTTGAAAACTAGAGACCTAGGGGAATCCAAGATGGGTTGACTTGTGGGGCTCTGACCACGTTCTGTTACCCAGAATCCTTTGCAAACCTCACAATTTGGCTAAAAAAACATATTTTCCTTACATTTCGGTGACAGAAAGTTCTGGAATCTGAGAGGAGCCACAAATTTCCTTCCACCCAGCATTCCCCCAAGTCTCCCGATATAAATGGTACCTCACTTGTGTGGGTAGGCCTATCGCCCGCGACAGGATGTGCCCCAAAACAAAATGTGGACACATCACAGAAAACAGAGCTGTTTTTTGCAAAGTGCCTACCTGTAGATTTTGGCCTCTAGCTCAGCCGGCACCTAGGGAAACCTACCAAACCTGTGCATTTTTGAAAACTAGAGACGTAGCGGAATCCAAGATGGGGTGACTTGTGGGGCTCTGACCCGGTTCTGTTACCCAGAATCCTTTGCAAACCTCAAAATTTGGCTAAAAAAACAAATTTTCCTCACATTTCGGTGACAGTAAGTTCTGGAATCTGGGAGGAGAAACAAATTTCCTTCCACCCAGCGTTCCCCCAAGTCTCCAGATAAAAATGGTACCTCACTTGTGTGGGTAGGCCTAGCGCCCGCGACAGGATATGTCCCAAAACACAACGTGAACACATCACAGAACACAGAGCTGTTTTTTGCAAAGTACCTACCTGTAGATTTTGGCCTCTAGCTCAGCCGACACCTAGGGAAACCTACCAAACCTGTGCATTTTTTAAAACTAGAGACCTAGGGGAATCCAAGATGGGGTGACTTGTGGGGCTCTGACCCGGTTCTGTTACCCAGAATCCTTTGCAAACCTCAAATTTTGGCTAAAAAAACGCATTTTCCTCACATTTCGGTGACAGAAAGTTCTAGAATCTGAGAGGAGCCACAAATTTCCTTCCACCCAGCGTTCCCCCAAGTCTCCCGATAAAAATGATACCTCACTTGTGTGTGTAGGCCTAGCGCCCGTGACAGGAAACACCCCAAAACACAAAGTGGACACATCACAGACAACAGAGCTGTTTTTTGCAAAGTACCTACCTGTAGATTTTGGCCTCTAGCTCAGCCGGCATCTAGGGAAACCTACCAAACCTGTCCATTTTTGAAAACTAGAGACCTAGGGGAATCCAAGATGTGTTGACTTGTGGGGCTCTGACCAGGTTCTGTTACCCAGAATCCTTTGCAAACCTCAAAATTTGGCTAAAAAAACACATTTTCCTCACATTTCGGTGACAGAAAGTTCTGGAATCTGGGAGGAGCCACAAATTTCCTTCCACCCAGCGTTCCCCCAAGTCTCCCGATATAAATGGTACCTCACTTGTGTGGGTAGGCCTAGCGCCCGCGACAGGATATGCCCCAAAACACAAAGTGGACACATCACAGACAACAGAGCTCTTTTTTGCAAAGTACCTACCTGTAGATTTTGGCCTCTAGCTCAGCCGGCACCTAGGGAAACCGACCAAACCTGTGCATTTTTGAAAACTAGAGATCTAGGGGAATCCAAGATGGGTTGACTTGTGGGGCTCTGACCAGGTTCTGTTACCCAGAATCCTTTGCAAACCTCACAATTTGGCTAAAAAAACATATTTTCCTTACATTTCGGTGACAGAAAGTTCTGGAATCTGAGAGGAGCCACAAATTTCCTTCCACCCAGCATTCCCCCCAGTCTCCCGATATAAATGGTACCTCACTTGTGTGGGTAGGCCTATCGCCCGCGACAGGATATGCCCCAAAACACAATGTGGACACATCACAGAAAACAGAGCTGTTTTTTGCAAAGTGCCTACCTGTAGATTTTGGCCTCTAGCTCAGCCGGCACCTAGGGAAACCTACCAAACCTGTGCATTTTTGAAAACTAGAGATGTAGCGGAATCCAAGATGGGGTGACTTGTGGGGCTCTGACCCGGTTCTGTTACCCAGAATCCTTTGCAAACCTCAAAATTTGGCTAAAAAAACAAATTTTCCTCACATTTCGGTGACAATAAGTTCTGGAATCTGGAAGGAGAAACAAATTTCCTTCCACCCAGCGTTCCCCCAAGTCTCCAGATAAAAATGGTACCTCACTTGTGTGGGTAGGCCTAGCGCCCGCGACAGGATATGTCCCAAAACACAACGTGAACACATCACAGAACACAGAGCTGTTTTTTGCAAAGTACCTACCTGTAGATTTTGGCCTCCAGCTCAGCCGACACCTAGGGAAACCTACCAAACCTGTGCATTTTTTAAAACTAGAGACCTAGGGGAATCCAAGATGGGGTGACTTGTGGGGCTCTGACCCGGTTCTGTTACCCAGAATCCTTTGCAAACCTCAAATTTTGGCTAAAAAAACGCATTTTCCTCACATTTCGGTGACAGAAAGTTCTGGAATCTGAGAGGAGCCACAAATTTCCTTCCACCCAGCGTTCCCCAAAGTCTCCCGATAAAAATGATACCTCACTTGTGTGTGTAGGCCAAGCGCCCGTGACAGGAAACACCCCAAAACACAAAGTGGACACATCACAGACAACAGAGCTGTTTTTTGCAAAGTACCTACCTGTAGATTTTGGCCTCTAGCTCAGCCGGCATCTAGGGAAACCTACCAAACCTGTCCATTTTTGAAAACTAGAGACCTAGGGGAATCCAAGATGTGTTGACTTGTGGGGCTCTGACCAGGTTCTGTTACCCAGAATCCTTTGCAAACCTCAAAATTTGGCTAAAAAAACACATTTTCCTCACATTTCGGTGACAGAAAGTTCTGGAATCTGGGAGGAGCCACAAATTTCCTTCCACCCAGCGTTCCCCCAAGTCTCCCGATATAAATGGTACCTCACTTGTGTGGGTAGGCCTAGCGCCCGCGACAGGATATGCCCCAAAACACAAAGTGGACACATCACAGACAACAGAGCTCTTTTTTGCAAAGTACCTACCTGTAGATTTTGGCCTCTAGCTCAGCCGGCACCTAGGGAAACTGACCAAACCTGTGCATTTTTGAAAACTAGAGACCTAGGGGAATCCAAGATGGGTTGACTTGTGGGGCTCTGACCAGGTTCTGTTACCCAGAATCCTTTGCAAACCTCACAATTTGGCTAAAAAAACATATTTTCCTTACATTTCGGTGACAGAAAGTTCTGGAATCTGAGAGGAGCCACAAATTTCCTTCCACCCAGCATTCCCCCAAGTCTCCCGATATAAATGGTACCTCACTTGTGTGGGTAGGCCTATCGCCCGCGACAGGATATGCCCCAAAACACAATGTGGACACATCACAGAAAACAGAGCTGTTTTTTGCAAAGTGCCTACCTGTAGATTTTGGCCTCTAGCTCAGCCGGCACCTAGGGAAACCTAACAAACCTGTGCATTTTTGAAAACTAGAGATGTAGCGGAATCCAAGATGGGGTGACTTGTGGGGCTCTGACCCGGTTTTGTTACCCAGAATCCTTTGCAAACCTCAAAATTTGGCTAAAAAAACTAATTTTCCTCACATTTCGGTGACAGTAAGTTCTGGAATCTGGAAGGAGAAACAAATTTCCTTCCACCCAGCGTTCCCCCAAGTCTCCAGATAAAAATGGTACCTCACTTGTGTGGGTAGGCCTAGCGCCCGCGACAGGATATGTCCCAAAACACAACGTGAACACATCACAGAACACAGAGCTGTTTTTTGCAAAGTACCTACCTGTAGATTTTGGCCTCTAGCTCAGCCGACACCTAGGGAAACCTACCAAACCTGTGCATTTTTTTAAACTGGAGACCTAGGGGAATCCAAGATGGGGTGACTTGTGGGGCTCTGACCCGGTTCTGTTACCCAGAATCCTTTGCAAACCTCAAATTTTGGCTAAAAAAACGCATTTTCCTCACATTTCGGTGACAGAAAGTTCTGGAATCTGAGAGGAGCCACAAATTTCCTTCCACCCAGCGTTCCCCAAAGTCTCCCGATAAAAATGATACCTCACTTGTGTGTGTAGGCCAAGCGCCCGTGACAGGAAACACCCCAAAACACAAAGTGGACACATCACAGACAACAGAGCTGTTTTTTGCAAAGTACCTACCTGTAGATTTTGGCCTCTAGCTCAGCCGGCATCTAGGGAAACCTACCAAACCTGTCCATTTTTGAAAACTAGAGACCTAGGGGAATCCAAGATGTGTTGACTTGTGGGGCTCTGACCAGGTTCTGTTACCCAGAATCCTTTGCAAACCTCAAAATTTGGCTAAAAAAACACATTTTCCTCACATTTCGGTGACAGAAAGTTCTGGAATCT
Source organism: Pleurodeles waltl (assembly GCF_031143425.1). Lineage (NCBI taxonomy): Eukaryota > Metazoa > Chordata > Amphibia > Caudata > Salamandridae > Pleurodeles > Pleurodeles waltl. The sequence goes on from NC_090439.1 coordinate 337,260,622, forward strand.
GGGAGGAGCCACAAATTTCCTTCCACCCAGCTTTCCCCCAAGTCTCCCGATATAAATGGTACCTCACTTGTGTGGGTAGGCCTAGCGCCCGCGACAGGATATGCCCCAAAACACAAAGTGGACACATCACAGACAACAGAGCTCTTTTTTGCAAAGTACCTACCTGTAGATTTTGGCCTCTAGCTCAGCCGGCACCTAGGGAAACTGACCAAACCTGTGCATTTTTGAAAACTAGAGACCTAGGGGAATCCAAGATGGGTTGACTTGTGGGGCTCTGACCAGGTTCTGTTACCCAGAATCCTTTGCAAACCTCACAATTTGGCTAAAAAAACATATTTTCCTTACATTTCGGTGACAGAAAGTTCTGGAATCTGAGAGGAGCCACAAATTTCCTTCCACCCAGCATTCCCCCAAGTCTCCCGATATAAATGGTACCTCACTTGTGTGGGTAGGCCTATCGCCCGCGACAGGATATGCCCCAAAACACAATGTGGACACATCACAGAAAACAGAGCTGTTTTTTGCAAAGTGCCTACCTGTAGATTTTGGCCTCTAGCTCAGCCGGCACCTAGGGAAACCTAACAAACCTGTGCATTTTTGAAAACTAGAGATGTAGCGGAATCCAAGATGGGGTGACTTGTGGGGCTCTGACCCGGTTTTGTTACCCAGAATCCTTTGCAAACCTCAAAATTTGGCTAAAAAAACTAATTTTCCTCACATTTCGGTGACAGTAAGTTCTGGAATCTGGAAGGAGAAACAAATTTCCTTCCACCCAGCGTTCCCCCAAGTCTCCAGATAAAAATGGTACCTCACTTGTGTGGGTAGGCCTAGCGCCCGTGACAGGATATGTCCCAAAACACAACGTGAACACATCACAGAACACAGAGCTGTTTTTTGCAAAGTACCTACCTGTAGATTTTGGCCTCTAGCTCAGCCGACACCTAGGGAAACCTACCAAACCTGTGCATTTTTTTAAACTGGAGACCTAGGGGAATCCAAGATGGGGTGACTTGTGGGGCTCTGACCCGGTTCTGTTACCCAGAATCCTTTGCAAACCTCAAATTTTGGCTAAAAAAACGCATTTTCCTCACATTTCGGTGACAGAAAGTTCTGGAATCTAAGAGGAGCCACAAATTTCCTTCCACCCAGCGTTCCCCCAAGTCTCCCGATAAAAATGATACCTCACTTGTGTGGGTAGGCCTAGCGCCCGTGACAGGAAACGCCACAAAACGCAACGTGGACACATCCCATTTTTTTAAAGAAAACAGAGGTGTTTTTTGCAAAGTACCTACCTGTAGATTTTGGCCTCCAGCTCAGCCGGCACCTAGGGAAACCTACCAAACCTGTGCATTTTGTAAAACTAGAGACCTAGGGGGATCCAAGATGTGGTGACTTGTGGGGCTCTGACCAGGTTCTGTTACCCAGAATCCTTTGCAAACCTCACAATTTGGCTAAAAAAACATATTTTCCTTACATTTCGGTGACTGAAAGTTCTGGAATCTGAGAGGAGGCACAAATTTCCTTCCACCCAGCGTTCCCCCAAGTCTCCCGATATAAATAGTGCCTCACTTGTGTGGGTAGGCCTATCGCCCGCGACAGGATATGCCCCAAAACACAACGTGGACACATCCCATTTTTTGAAAGAAAACAGAGCTGTTTTTGCAGAGTGCCTACCTGTAGATTTTGACCTCTACCTCAGCCGGCACCTAGGGAAACATACCAAACCTGTGCATATTTTAAAACTAGAGACCTAGGGGAATCCAAGATGGGGTGACTTGTGGGGCTCTGACCAGGTTCTGTTACCCAGAATCCTTTGCAAACCTCAAAATTTGGCTAAAAAAACACATTTTCCTCACATTTCGGTGACAGAAAGTTCTGGAATCTGAGAGGAGCCACAAATTTCCTTCCACCCAGCGTTCCCCCAAGGCTCCCGATAAAAATGATACCTCACTTGTGTGGGTAGGCCTAGCGCCGCGACAGGAAACACCCCAAAACACAACGTGGACACATCCCATTTTTTTAAAGAAAACAGAGCTGTTTTTTGCAAAGTGCCTACCTGTAGATTTTGGCCTCTAGCTCAGCCGGCACCTAGGGAAACATACCAAACCTGTGCATTTTTGAAAACTAGAGACCTAGGGGAATCCAAGATGGGGTGACTTGTGGGGCTCTGACCAGGTTCTGTTAACCAGAATCCTTTGCAACCCTCAAATTTTGGCTAAAAAAACGCATTTTCCTCACATTTCGGTGACAGAAAGATCTGGAATCTGAGAGGAGCCACAAATTTCCTTCCACCAGGCGCTCCCCCAAGTCTCCCGATAAAAATGATACCTCACTTGTGTGGGTAGGCATAGCGCCCGCGACAGGAAACACCCCAAAACGCAACGTGGACACATCCCATTTTTTTTAAGAAAACAGAGGTGTTTTTTGCAAAGTACCTACCTGTAGATTTTGGCCTCTAGCTCAGCCGGCACCTAGGGAAACCTACCAAACCTGTGCATTTTTTAAAACTAGAGTCCTAGGGGAATCCAAGATGGGGTGACTTGTGGGGCTCTGACCAGGTTCTGTTACCCAGAATCCTTTGCAAACCTCACAATTTGGCTAAAAAAACATATTTTCCTTACATTTCGGTGACAGAAAGTTCTGGAATCTGAGAGGAGCCACAAATCTCCTTCCACCCAGCATTCCCCCAAGTCTCCTGATATACATGGTACCTCACTTGTGTGGGTAGGCCTAGCGCCCGCGACAGGATATGCCCCAAAACACAACTTGGACACATCACAGAAAACAGAGCTGTTTATTGCAAAGTGCCTACCTGTAGATTTTGGCTTCTAGCTCAGCCGGCACCTAGGGAAACCTACCAAACCTGTGCATTTTTGAAAACTAGAGACCTAGCGGAATCCAAGATGGGGTGACTTGTGGGGCTCTGACCAGGTTCTGTTACCCAGAATCCTTTGCAAACCTCAAAATTTGGCTAAAAAAACAAATTTTCCCCACATTTCGGTGACAGTAAGTTCTGGAATCTGGGAGGAGAAACAAATTTCCTTCCACCCAGCGTTCCCCCAAGTCTCCAGATAAAAATGGTACCTCACTTGTGTGGGTAGGCCTAGCGCCCGCGACAGGATATGCCCCAAAACACAACGTGGACACATCACAGAAAACAGAGCTGTTTTTTGTAAAGTACCTACCTGTAGATTTTGGCCTCTAGCTCAGCCGACACCTAGGGAAACCTTCCAAACCTGTGCATTTTTTAAAACTAGAGACCTAGGGGAATCCAAGATGGGGTGACTTGTGGGGCTCTGACCCGGTTCTGTTACCCAGAATCCTTTGCAAACCTCAAATTTTGGCTAAAAAAACGCATTTTCCTCACATTTCGGTGACAGAAAGTTCTGGAATCTGAGAGGAGCCACAAATTTACTTCCACCCAGCGTTTCCCCAAGTCTCCCGATAAAAATGATACCTCACTTGTGTGGGTAGGCCTAGCGCCCGCGACAGGAAACGCCCCAAAACGCAACGTGGACACATCCCATTTTTTTTAAAGAAAACAGAGGTGTTTTTTGCAAAGTACCTACCTGTAGATTTTGGCCTCTAGCTCAGCCGACACCTAGGGAAACCTACCAAACCTGTGCATTTTTTAAAACTAGAGACCTAGGGGAATCCAAGATGGGGTGACTTGTGGGGCTCTGACCCGGTTCTGTTACCCAGAATCCTTTGCAAACCTCAAATTTTGGCTAAAAAAACGCATTTTCCTCACATTTCGGTGACAGAAAGTTCTGGAATCTGAGAGGAGCCACAAATTTCCTTCCACCCAGCGTTCCTCCAAGTCTCCCGATAAAAATGATACCTCACTTGTGTGTGTAGGCCTAGCGCCCGTGACAGGAAACACCCCAAAACACAAAGTGGACACATCACAGACAACAGAGCTGTTTTTTGCAAAGTACCTACCTGTAGATTTTGGCCTCTAGCTCAGCCGGCATCTAGGGAAACCTACCAAACCTGTCCATTTTTGAAAACTAGAGACCTAGGGGAATCCAAGATGTGTTGACTTGTGGGGCTCTGACCAGGTTCTGTTACCCAGAATCCTTTGCAAACCTCAAAATTTGGCTAAAAAAACACATTTTCCTCACATTTCGGTGACAGAAAGTTCTGGAATCTGGGAGGAGCCACAAATTTCCTTCCACCCAGCGTTCCCCCAAGTCTCCCGATATAAATGGTACCTCACTTGTGTGGGTAGGCCTAGCGCCCGCGACAGGATATGCCCCAAAAGACAAAGTGGACACATCACAGACAACAGAGCTCTTTTTTGCAAAGTACCTACCTGTAGATTTTGGCCTCTAGCTCAGCCGGCACCTAGGGAAACCGACCAAACCTGTGCATTTTTGAAAACTAGAGACCTAGCGGAATCCAAGATGGGGTGACTTGTGGGGCTCTGACCAGGTTCTGTTACCCAGAATCCTTTGCAAACCTCAAAATTTGGCTAAAAAAACAAATTTTCCCCACATTTCGGTGACAGTAAGTTCTGGAATCTGGGAGGAGAAACAAATTTCCTTCCACCCAGCGTTCCCCCAAGTCTCCAGATAAAAATGGTACCTCACTTGTGTGGGTAGGCCTAGCGCCCGCGACAGGATATGCCCCAAAACACAACGTGGACACATCACAGAAAACAGAGCTGTTTTTTGTAAAGTACCTACCTGTAGATTTTGGCCTCTAGCTCAGCCGACACCTAGGGAAACCTTCCAAACCTGTGCATTTTTTAAAACTAGAGACCTAGGGGAATCCAAGATGGGGTGACTTGTGGGGCTCTGACCCGGTTCTGTTACCCAGAATCCTTTGCAAACCTCAAATTTTGGCTAAAAAAACGCATTTTCCTCACATTTCGGTGACAGAAAGTTCTGGAATCTGAGAGGAGCCACAAATTTACTTCCACCCAGCGTTTCCCCAAGTCTCCCGATAAAAATGATACCTCACTTGTGTGGGTAGGCCTAGCGCCCGCGACAGGAAACGCCCCAAAACGCAACGTGGACACATCCCATTTTTTTTAAAGAAAACAGAGGTGTTTTTTGCAAAGTACCTACCTGTAGATTTTGGCCTCTAGCTCAGCCGACACCTAGGGAAACCTACCAAACCTGTGCATTTTTTAAAACTAGAGACCTAGGGGAATCCAAGATGGGGTGACTTGTGGGGCTCTGACCCGGTTCTGTTACCCAGAATCCTTTGCAAACCTCAAATTTTGGCTAAAAAAACGCATTTTCCTCACATTTCGGTGACAGAAAGTTCTGGAATCTGAGAGGAGCCACAAATTTCCTTCCACCCAGCGTTCCTCCAAGTCTCCCGATAAAAATGATACCTCACTTGTGTGTGTAGGCCTAGCGCCCGTGACAGGAAACACCCCAAAACACAAAGTGGACACATCACAGACAACAGAGCTGTTTTTTGCAAAGTACCTACCTGTAGATTTTGGCCTCTAGCTCAGCCGGCATCTAGGGAAACCTACCAAACCTGTCCATTTTTGAAAACTAGAGACCTAGGGGAATCCAAGATGTGTTGACTTGTGGGGCTCTGACCAGGTTCTGTTACCCAGAATCCTTTGCAAACCTCAAAATTTGGCTAAAAAAACACATTTTCCTCACATTTCGGTGACAGAAAGTTCTGGAATCTGGGAGGAGCCACAAATTTCCTTCCACCCAGCGTTCCCCCAAGTCTCCCGATATAAATGGTACCTCACTTGTGTGGGTAGGCCTAGCGCCCGCGACAGGATATGCCCCAAAAGACAAAGTGGACACATCACAGACAACAGAGCTCTTTTTTGCAAAGTACCTACCTGTAGATTTTGGCCTCTAGCTCAGCCGGCACCTAGGGAAACCGACCAAACCTGTGCATTTTTGAAAACTAGAGACCTAGGGGAATCCAAGATGGGTTGACTTGTGGGGCTCTGACCAGGTTCTGTTACCCAGAATCCTTTGCAAACCTCACAATTTGGCTAAAAAAACATATTTTCCTTACATTTCGGTGACAGAAAGTTCTGGAATCTGAGAGGAGCCACAAATTTCCTTCCACCCAGCATTCCCCCAAGTCTCCCGATATAAATGGTACCTCACTTGTGTGGGTAGGCCTATCGCCCGCGACAGGATATGCCCCAAAACACAACGTGGACACATCACAGAAAACAGAGCTGTTTTTTGCAAAGTGCCTACCTGTAGATTTTGGCCTCTAGCTCAGCCGGCACCTAGGGAAACCTACCAAACCTGTGCATTTTTGAAAACTAGAGACGTAGCGGAATCCAAGATGGGGTGACTTGTGGGGCTCTGACCCGGTTCTGTTACCCAGAATCCTTTGCAAACCTCAAAATTTGGCTAAAAAAACAAATTTTCCTCACATTTCGGTGACAGTAAGTTCTGGAATCTGGAAGGAGAAACAAATTTCCTTCCACCCAGCGTTCCCCCAAGTCTCCAGATAAAAATGGTACCTCACTTGTGTGGGTAGGCCTAGCGCCCGCGACAGGATATGTCCCAAAACACAACGTGAACACATCACAGAACACAGAGCTGTTTTTTGCAAAGTACCTACCTGTAGATTTTGGCCTCTAGCTCAGCCGACACCTAGGGAAACCTACCAAACCTGTGCATTTTTTTAAACTAGAGACCTAGGGGAATCCAAGATGGGGTGACTTGTGGGGCTCTGACCCGGTTCTGTTACCCAGAATCCTTTGCAAACCTCAAATTTTGGCTAAAAAAACGCATTTTCCTCACATTTCGGTGACAGAAAGTTCTGGAATCTGAGAGGAGCCACAAATTTCCTTCCACCCAGCGTTCCCCCAAGTCTCCCGATAAAAATGATACCTCACTTGTGTGGGTAGGCCTAGCGCCCGCGACAGGAAACGCCACAAAACGCAACGTGGACACATCCCATTTTGTTAAAGAAAACAGAGGTGTTTTTTGCAAAGTACCTACCTGTAGATTTTGGCCTCCAGCTCAGCCGGCACCTAGGGAAACCTACCAAACCTGTGCATTTTGTAAAACTAGAGACCTAGGGGGATCCAAGATGTGGTGACTTGTGGGGCTCTGACCAGGTTCTGTTACCCAGAATCCTTTGCAAACCTCACAATTTGGCTAAAAAAACATATTTTCCTTACATTTCGGTGACTGAAAGTTCTGGAATCTGAGAGGAGGCACAAATTTCCTTCCACCCAGCGTTCCCCCAAGTCTCCCTATATAAATAGTGCCTCACTTGTGTGGGTAGGCCTATCGCCCGCGACAGGATATGCCCCAAAACACAACGTGGACACATCCCATTTTTTGAAAGAAAACAGAGCTGTTTTTGCAGAGTGCCTACCTGTAGATTTTGACCTCTACCTCAGCCGGCACCTAGGGAAACATACCAAACCTGTGCATATTTTAAAACTAGAGACCTAGGGGAATCCAAGATGGGGTGACTTGTGGGGCTCTGACCAGGTTCTGTTACCCAGAATCCTTTGCAAACCTCAAAATTTGGCTAAAAAAACACATTTTCCTCACATTTCGGTGACAGAAAGTTCTGGAATCTGAGAGGAGCCACAAATTTCCTTCCACCCAGCGTTCCCCCAAGGCTCCCGATAAAAATGATACCTCACTTGTGTGGGTAGGCCTAGCGCCGCGACAGGAAACACCCCAAAACACAACGTGGACACATCCCATTTTTTTAAAGAAAACAGAGGTGTTTTTTGCAAAGTGCCTACCTGTAGATTTTGGCCTCTAGCTCAGCCGGCACCTAGGGAAACATACCAAACCTGTGCATTTTTGAAAACTAGAGACCTAGGGGAATCCAAGATGGGGTGACTTGTGGGGCTCTGACCAGGTTCTGTTACCCAGAATCCTTTGCAACCCTCAAATTTTGGCTAAAAAAAACGCATTTTCCTCACATTTCGGTGACAGAAAGATCTGGAATCTGAGAGGAGCCACAAATTTCCTTCCACCAGGCGTTCCCCCAAGTCTCCCGATAAAAATGATACCTCACTTGTGTGGGTAGGCATAGCGCCCGCAACAGGAAACACCCCAAAACGCAACGTGGACACATCCAATTTTTTTAAAGAAAACAGAGGTGTTTTTTGCAAAGTACCTACCTGTAGATTTTGGCCTCTAGCTCAGCCGGCACCTAGGGAAACCTACCAAACCTGTGCATTTTTTAAAACTAGAGTCCTAGGGGAATCCAAGATGGGGTGACTTGTGGGGCTCTGACCAGGTTCTGTTACCCAGAATCCTTTGCAAACCTCACAATTTGGCTAAAAAAACATATTTTCCTTACATTTCGGTGACAGAAAGTTCTGGAATCTGAGAGGAGCCACAAATCTCCTTCCACCCAGCATTCCCCCAAGTCTCCTGATATACATGGTACCTCACTTGTGTGGGTAGGCCTAGCGCCCGCGACAGGATATGCCCCAAAACACAACTTGGACACATCACAGAAAACAGAGCTGTTTATTGCAAAGTGCCTACCTGTAGATTTTGGCTTCTAGCTCAGCCGGCACCTAGGGAAACCTACCAAACCTGTGCATTTTTGAAAACTAGAGACCTAGCGGAATCCAAGATGGGGTGACTTGTGGGGCTCTGACCAGGTTCTGTTACCCAGAATCCTTTGCAAACCTCAAAATTTGGCTAAAAAAACAAATTTTCCCCATATTTCGGTGACAGTAAGTTCTGGAATCTGGGAGGAGAAACAAATTTCCTTCCACCCAGCGTTCCCCCAATTCTCCAGATAAAAATGGTACCTCACTTGTGTGGGTAGGCCTAGCGCCCGCGACAGGATGTGCCCCAAAACACAACGTGGACACATCACAGAAAACAGAGCTGTTTTTTGTAAAGTACCTACCTGTAGATTTTGGCCTCTAGCTCAGCCGACACCTAGGGAAACCTTCCAAACCTGTGCATTTTTTAAAACTAGAGACCTAGGGGAATCCAAGATGGGGTGACTTGTGGGGCTCTGACCCGGTTCTGTTACCCAGAATCCTTTGCAAACCTCAAATTTTGGCTAAAAAAACGCATTTTCCACACATTTCGGTGACAGAAAGTTCTGGAATCTGAGAGGAGCCACAAATTTCCTTCCACCCAGCGTTTCCCCAAGTCTCCCGATAAAAATGATACCTCACTTGTGTGGGTAGGCCTAGCGCCCGCGACAGGAAACGCCCCAAAACGCAACGTGGACACATCCCATTTTTTTTAAAGAAAACAGAGGTGTTTTTTGCAAAGTACCTACCTGTAGATTTTGGCCTCTAGCTCAGCCGACACCTAGGGAAACCTACCAAACCTGTGCATTTTTTAAAACTAGAGACCTAGGGGAATCCAAGATGGGGTGACTTGTGGGGCTCTGACCCGGTTCTGTTACCCAGAATCCTTTGCAAACCTCAAATTTTGGCTAAAAAAACGCATTTTCCTCACATTTCGGTGACAGAAAGTTCTGGAATCTGAGAGGAGCCACAAATTTCCTTCCACCCAGCGTTCCTCCAAGTCTCCCGATAAAAATGATACCTCACTTGTGTGTGTAGGCCTAGCGCCCGTGACAGGAAACACCCCAAAACACAAAGTGGACACATCACAGACAACAGAGCTGTTTTTTGCAAAGTACCTACCTGTAGATTTTGGCCTCTAGCTCAGCCGGCATCTAGGGAAACCTACCAAACCTGTCCATTTTTGAAAACTAGAGACCTAGGGGAATCCAAAATGTGTTGACTTGTGGGGCTCTGACCAGGTACTGTTACCCAGAATCCTTTGCAAACCTCAAAATTTGGCTAAAAAAACACATTTTCCTCACATTTCGGTGACAGAAAGTTCTGGAATCTGGGAGGAGCCACAAATTTCCTTCCACCCAGCGTTCCCCCAAGTCTCCCGATATAAATGGTACCTCACTTGTGTGGGTAGGCCTAGCGCCCGCGACAGGATATGCCCCAAAAGACAAAGTGGACACATCACTGACAACAGAGCTCTTTTTTGCAAAGTACCTACCTGTAGATTTTGGCCTCTAGCTCAGCCGGCACCTAGGGAAACCGACCAAACCTGTGCATTTTTGAAAGCTAGAGACCTAGGGGAATCCAAGATGGGTTGACTTGTGGGGCTCTGACCAGGTTCTGTTACCCAGAATCCTTTGCAAACCTCACAATTTGGCTAAAAAAACATATTTTCCTTACATTTCGGTGACAGAAAGTTCTGGAATCTGAGAGGAGCCACAAATTTCCTTCCACCCAGCATTCCCCCAAGTCTCCCGATATAAATGGTACCTCACTTGTGTGGGTAGGCCTATCGCCCGCGACAGGATATGCCCCAAAACACAACGTGGACACATCACAGAAAACAGAGCTGTTTTTTGCAAAGTGCCTACCTGTAGATTTTGGCCTCTAGCTCAGCCGGCACCTAGGGAAACCTACCAAACCTGTGCATTTTTTAAAACTAGAGACGTAGCGGAATCCAAGATGGGGTGACTTGTGGGGCTCTGACCCGGTTCTGTTACCCAGAATCCTTTGCAAACCTCAAAATTTGGCTAAAAAAACAAATTTTCCTCACATTTCGGTGACAGTAAGTTCTGGAATCTGGAAGGAGAAACAAATTTCCTTCCACCCAGCGTTCCCCCAAGTCTCCAGATAAAAATGGTACCTCACTTGTGTGGGTAGGCCTAGCGCCCGCGACAGGATATGTCCCAAAACACAACGTGAACACATCACAGAACACAGAGCTGTTTTTTGCAAAGTACCTACCTGTAGATTTTGGCCTCTAGCTCAGCCGACACCTAGGGAAACCTACCAAACCTGTGCATTTTTTTAAACTAGAGACCTAGGGGAATCCAAGATGGGGTGACTTGTGGGGCTCTGACCCGGTTCTGTTACCCAGAATCCTTTGCAAACCTCAAATTTTGGCTAAAAAAACGCATTTTCCTCACATTTCGGTGACAGAAAGTTCTGGAATCTGAGAGGAGCCACAAATTTCCTTCCACCCAGCGTTCCCCCAAGTCTCCCGATAAAAATGATACCTCACTTGTGTGGGTAGGCCTAGCGCCCGCGACAGGAAACGCCACAAAACGCAACGTGGACACATCCCATTTTTTTAAAGAAAACAGGTGTTTTTTGCAAAGTACCTACCTGTAGATTTTGGCCTCCAGCTCAGCCGGCACCTAGGGAAACCTACCAAACCTGTGCATTTTGTAAAACTAGAGACCTAGGGGGATCCAAGATGGGGTGACTTGTGGGGCTCTGACCAGGTTCTGTTACCCAGAATCCTTTGCAAACCTCACAATTTGGCTAAAAAAACATATTTTCCTTACATTTCGGTGACTGAAAGTTCTGGAATCTGAGAGGAGGCACAAATTTCCTTCCACCCAGCGTTCCCCCAAGTCTCCCGATATAAATAGTGCCTCACTTGTGTGGGTAGGCCTATCGCCCGCGACAGGATATGCCCCAAAACACAACGTGGACACATCCCATTTTTTGAAAGAAAACAGAGCTGTTTTTGCAGAGTGCCTACCTGTAGATTTTGACCTCTACCTCAGCCGGCACCTAGGGAAACATACCAAACCTGTGCATATTTTAAAACTAGAGACCTAGGGGAATCCAAGATGGGGTGACTTGTGGGGCTCTGACCAGGTTCTGTTACCCAGAATCCTTTGCAAACCTCAAAATTTGGCTAAAAAAACACATTTTCCTCACATTTCGGTGACAGAAAGTTCTGGAATCTGAGAGGAGCCACAAATTTCCTTCCACCCAGCGTTCCCCCAAGGCTCCCGATAAAAATGATACCTCACTTGTGTGGGTAGGCCTAGCGCCGCGACAGGAAACACCCCAAAACACAACGTGGACACATCCCATTTTTTTAAAGAAAACAGAGCTGTTTTTTGCAAAGTGCCTACCTGTAGATTTTGGCCTCTAGCTCAGCCGGCACCTAGGGAAACATACCAAACCTGTGCATTTTTGAAAACTAGAGACCTAGGGGAATCCAAGATGGGGTGACTTGTGGGGCTCTGACCAGGTTCTGTTACCCAGAATCCTTTGCAACCCTCAAATTTTGGCTAAAAAAACGCATTTTCCTCACATTTCGGTGACAGAAAGATCTGGAATCTGAGAGGAGCAACAAAATTTCCTTCCACCAGGCGCTCCCCCAAGTCTCCCGATAAAAATGATACCTCACTTGTGTGGGTAGGCATAGCGCCCGCGACAGGAAACACCCCAAAACGCAACGTGGACACATCCCATTTTTTTAAAGAAAACAGAGGTGTTTTTTGCAAAGTACCTACCTGTAGATTTTGGCTTCTAGCTCAGCCGGCACCTATGGAAACCTACCAAACCTGTGCATTTTTGAAAACTAGAGACCTAGCGGAATCCAAGATGGGGTGACTTGTGGGGCTCTGACCAGGTTCTGTTACCCAGAATCCTTTGCAAACCTCAAAATTTGGCTAAAAAAACAAATTTTCCCCACATTTCGGTGACAGTAAGTTCTGGAATCTGGGAGGAGAAACAAATTTCCTTCCACCCAGCGTTCCCCCAAGTCTCCAGATAAAAATGGTACCTCACTTGTGTGGGTAGGCCTAGCGCCCGCGACAGGATATGCCCCAAAACACAACGTGGACACATCACAGAAAACAGAGCTGTTTTTTGTAAAGTACCTACCTGTAGATTTTGGCCTCTAGCTCAGCCGACACCTAGGGAAACCTTCCAAACCTGTGCATTTTTTAAAACTAGAGACCTAGGGGAATCCAAGATGGGGTGACTTGTGGGGCTCTGACCCGGTTCTGTTACCCAGAATCCTTTGCAAACCTCAAATGTTGGCTAAAAAAACGCATTTTCCTCACATTTCGGTGACAGAAAGTTCTGGAATCTGAGAGGAGCCACAAATTTCCTTCCACCCAGCGTTTCCCCAAGTCTCCCGATAAAAATGATACCTCACTTGTGTGGGTAGGCCTAGCGCCCGCGACAGGAAACGCCCCAAAACGCAACGTGGACACATCCCATTTTTTTTAAAGAAAACAGAGGTGTTTTTTGCAAAGTACCTACCTGTAGATTTTGGCCTCTAGCTCAGCAGGCACCTAGGGAAACCTACCAAACCTGTGCATTTTGTAAAACTAGAGACCTAGGGGAATCCAAGATGGGGTGACTTGTGGGGCTCTGACCAGATTCTTTTACCCAGAATCCTTTGCAAACCTCACAATTTGGCTAAAAAAACATATTTTCCTTACATTTCGGTGACAGAAAGTTCTGGAATCTGAGAGGAGGCACAAATTTCCTTCCACCCAGCGTTCCCCCAAGTCTCCCGATATAAATAGTGCCTCACTTGTGTGGGTAGGCCTATCGCCCGCGACAGGATATGCCCCAAAACACAACGTGGACACATCCATTTTTTGAAAGAAAACAGAGCTGTTTTTGCAGAGTGCCTACCTGTAGATTTTGGCCTCTACCTCAGCCGGCACCTAGGGAAACATACCAAACCTGTGCATATTTTAAAACTAGAGACCTAGGGGAATCCACGATGGGGTGACTTGTGGGGCTCTGACCAGGTTCTGTTACCCAGAATCCTTTGCAAACCTCAATATTTGGCTAAAAAACAAATTTTCCTCACATTTCGGTGACAGTAAGTTCTGGAATCTGGGAGGAGAAACAAATTTCCTTCCACCCAGCGTTCCCCCAAGTCTCCAGATAAAAATGGTACCTCACTTGTGTGGGTAGGCCTAGCGCCCGCGACAGGATATGCCCCAAAACACAACGTGGACACATCACAGAAAACAGAGCTATTTTTTGCAAAGTACCTACCTGTAGATTTTGGCCTCTAGCTCAGCCGACACCGAGGGAAACCTACCAAACCTGTGCATTTTTTAAAACTAGAGACCTAGGGGAATCCAAGATGGGGTGACTTGTGGGGCTCTGACCCGGTTCTGTTCTCCAGAATCCTTTGCAAACCTCAAATTTTGGCTAAAAAACGCATTTTCCTCACATTTCGGTGACAGAAAGTTCTGGAATCTGAAAGGAGCCACAAATTTCCTTCCACCAGGCGCTCCCCCAAGTCTCCCGATAAAAATGATACCTCACTTGTGTGGGTAGGCATAGTGCCCGCGACAGGAAACACCCCAAAACGCAACATGGACACATCCCATTTTTTTAAAGAAAACAGAGGTGTTTTTTGCAAAGTACCTACCTGTAGATTTTGGCCTCTAGCTCAGCCGGCACCTAGGGAAACCTACCAAACCTGTGCATTTTTTAAAACTAGAGTCTAGGGGAATCCAAGATGGGGTGACTTGTGGGGCTCTGACCAGGTTCTGTTACCCAGAATCCTTTGCAAACCTCACAATTTGGCTAAAAAAACATATTTTCCTTACATTTCGGTGACAGAAAGTTCTGGAATCTGAGAGGAGCCACAAATTTCCTTCCACCCAGCATTCCCCCAAGTCTCCTGATATACATGGTACCTCACTTGTGTGGGTAGGCCTAGCGCCCGCAACAGGATATGCCCCAAAACACAACGTGGACACATCACAGAAAACAGAGCTGTTTATTGCAAAGTGCCTACCTGTAGATTTTGGCCTCTAGGTCAGCCGGCACCTAGGGAAACCTACCAAACCTGTGCATTTTTTAAAACTAGAGACGTAGCGGAATCCAAGATGGGGTGACTTGTGGGGCTCTGACCAGGTTCTGTTACCCAGAATCCTTTGCAAACCTCAAAATTTGGCTAAAAAAACAAATTTTCCCCACATTTCGGTGACAGTAAGTTCTGGAATCTGGGAGGAGAAACAAATGTCCTTCCACCCAGCGTTCCCCCAAGTCTCCAGATAAAAATGGTACCTCACTTGTGTGGGTAGGCCTAGCGCCCGCGACAGAATATGCCCCAAAACACAACGTGGACACATCACAGAAAACAGAGCTGTTTTTTGCAAAGTACCTACCTGTAGATTTTGGCCTCTAGCTCAGCCGACACCTAGGGAAACCTACCAAACCTGTGCATTTTTTAAAACTAGAGACCTAGGGGAATCCAAGATGGGGTGACTTGTGGGGCTCTGACCCGGATCTGTTACCCAGAATCCTTTGCAAACCTCAAATTTTGGCTAAAAAAACGCATTTTCCTCACATTTCGGTGACAGAAAGTTCTGGAATCTGAAAGGAGCCACAAATTTCCTTCCACCAGGCGCTCCCCCAAGTTTCCCGATAAAAATGATACCTCACTTGTGTGGGTAGGCATAGTGCCCGCGACAGGAAACACCCCAAAACGCAACATGGACACATCCCATTTTTTTAAAGAAAACAGAGGTGTTTTTTGCAAAGTACCTACCTGTAGATTTTGGCCTCTAGCTCAGCCGGCACCTAGGGAAACCTACCAAACCTGTGCATTTTTTAAAACTAGAGTCCTAGGGGAATCCAAGATGGGGTGACTTGTGGGGCTCTGACCAGGTTCTGTTACCCAGAATCCTTTGCAAACCTCACAATTTGGCTAAAAAAACATATTTTCCTTACATTTCGGTGACAGAAAGTTCTGGAATCTGAGAGGAGCCACAAATTTCCTTCCACCCAGCATTCCCCCAAGTCTCCTGATATACATGGTACCTCACTTGTGTGGGTAGGCCTAGCGCCCGCAACAGGATATGCCCCAAAACACAACGTGGACACATCACAGAAAACAGAGCTGTTTATTGCAAAGTGCCTACCTGTAGATTTTGGCCTCTAGGTCAGCCGGCACCTAGGGAAACCTACCAAACCTGTGCATTTTTTAAAACTAGAGACGTAGCGGAATCCAAGATGGGGTGACTTGTGGGGCTCTGACCAGGTTCTGTTACCCAGAATCCTTTGCAAACCTCAAAATTTGGCTAAAAAAACAAATTTTCCCCACATTTCGGTGACAGTAAGTTCTGGAATCTGGGAGGAGAAACAAATGTCCTTCCACCCAGCGTTCCCCCAAGTCTCCAGATAAAAATGGTACCTCACTTGTGTGGGTAGGCCTAGCGCCCGCGACAGAATATGCCCCAAAACACAACGTGGACACATCACAGAAAACAGAGCTGTTTTTTGCAAAGTACCTACCTGTAGATTTTGGCCTCTAGCTCAGCCGACACCTAGGGAAACCTACCAAACCTGTGCATTTTTTAAAACTAGAGACCTAGGGGAATCCAAGATGGGGTGACTTGTGGGGCTCTGACCCGGTTCTGTTACCCAGAATCCTTTGCAAACCTCAAATTTTGGCTAAAAAAAACGCATTTTCCTCACATTTCGGTGACAGAAAGTTCTGGAATCTGAGAGGAGCCACAAATTTCCTTACACCCAGCGTTCCCCCAAGTCTCCCGATAAAAATGATACCTCACTTGTGTGGGTAGGCCTAGCGACCGCGACAGGAAACGCCCCAAAACACAACGTGGACACATCCCATTTTTTTAAAGAAAACAGAGGTGTTTTTTGCAAAGTACCTACCTGTAGATTTTGGCCTCTAGCTCAGCCGGCACCTAGGGAAACCTACCAAACCTGTGCATTTTGTAAAACTAGAGACCTAGGGGAATCCAAGATGGGGTGACTTGTGGGGCTCTGACCAGGTTCTGTTACCCAGAATCCTTTGCAAACCTCACAATTTGGATAAAAAAACATATTTTCCTTACATTTCGGTGACAGAAAGTTCTGGAATCTGAGAGGAGGCCCAAATTTCCTTCCACCCAGCATTCCCCCAAGTCTCCAGATATAAATAGTGCCTCACTTGTGTGGGTAGGCCTATCGCCCGCGACAGGATATGCCCCAAAACACAACGTGGACACATCCATTTTTTGAAAGAAAACAGAGCTGTTTTTGCAGAGTGCCTACCTGTAGATTTTGGCCTCTACCTCAGCCGGCACCTAGGGAAACATACCAAACCTGTGCATATTTTAAAACTAGAGACCTAGGGGAATCCACGATGGGGTGACTTGTGGGGCTCTGACCAGGTTCTGTTACCCAGAATCCTTTGCAAACCTCAAAATTTGGCTAAAAAAACACATTTTCCTCACATTTCGGTGACAGAAAGTTCTGGAATCTGAGAGGAGCAACAAATTTCCTTCCACCCAGCGTTCCCCCAAGGCTCCCGATAAAAATGATACCTCACTTGTGTGGGTAGGCCTAGCGCCGCGACAGGAAACACCCCAAAACACAACGTGGACACATCCCATTTTTTTAAAGAAAACAGAGCTGTTTTTTGCAAAGTGCCTACCTGTAGATTTTGGCCTCTAGCTCAGCCGGCACCTAAGGAAACATACCAAACCTGTGCATTTTTGAAAACTAGAGACCTAGGGGAATCCAAGATGGGGTGACTTGTGGGGCTCTGACCAGGTTCTGTTACCCAGAATCCTTTGCAACCCTCAAATTTTGGCTAAAAAAACGCATTTTCCTCACATTTCGGTGACAGAAAGTTCTGGAATCTGAGAGGAGCCACAAATTTCCTTCCACCAGGCGCTCCCCCAAGTCTCCCGATAAAAATGATACCTCACTTGTGTGGGTAGCCATAGCGCCCGCGACAGGAAACACCCCAAAACGCAACGTGGACACATCCCATTTTTTTAAAGAAAACAGAGGTGTTTTTTGCAAAGTACCTACCTGTAGATTTTGGCCTCTAGCTCAGCCGGCACCTAGGGAAACCTACCAAACCTGTGCATTTTTTAAAACTAGAGTCCTAGGGGAATCCAAGATGGGGTGACTTGTGGGGCTCTGACCAGGTTCTGTTACCCAGAATCCTTTGCAAACCTCACAATTTGGCTAAAAAAACATATTTTCCTTACATTTCGGTGACAGAAAGTTCTGGAATCTGAGAGGAGCCACAAATCTCCTTCCACCCAGCATTCCCCCAAGTCTCCTGATATACATGGTACCTCACTTGTGTGGGTAGGCCTAGCGCCCGCGACAGGATATGCCCCAAAACACAACGTGGACACATCACAGAAAACAGAGCTGTTTCTTGCAAAGTGCCTACCTGTAGATTTTGGCCTCTAGCTCAGCCGACACCTAGGGAAACCTTCCAAACCTGTGCATTTTTTAAAACTAGAGACCTAGGGGAATCCAAGATGGGGTGACTTGTGGGGCTCTGACCAGGTTCTGTTACCCAGAATCCTTTGCAAACCTCAAAATTTGGC
Organism: Pleurodeles waltl; assembly: GCF_031143425.1. Lineage (NCBI taxonomy): Eukaryota > Metazoa > Chordata > Amphibia > Caudata > Salamandridae > Pleurodeles > Pleurodeles waltl. Next base: position 337,278,697 of record NC_090439.1, read on the forward strand.
TAAAAAAACAAATTTTCCTCACATTTCGGTGACAGTAAGTTCTGGAATCTGGGAGGAGAAACAAATTTCCTTCCACCCAGCGTTCCCCCAAGTCTCCAGATAAAAATGGTACCTCACTTGTGTGGGTAGGCCTAGCGCCCGCAACAGGATATGCCCCAAAACACAACGTGGACACATCACAGAAAACAGAGCTATTTTTTGCAAAGTACCTACCTGTAGATTTTGGCCTCTAGCTCAGCCGACACCAAGGGAAACCTACCAAACCTGTGCATTTTTTAAAACTAGAGACCTAGGGGAATCCAAGATGGGGTGACTTGTGGGGCTCTGACCCGGTTCTGTTATCCAGAATCCTTTGCAAACCTCAAATTTTGGCTAAAAAACACATTTTCCTCACATTTCGGTGACAGAAAGTTCTGGAATCTGAAAGGAGCCACAAATTTCCTTCCACCAGGCGCTCCCCCAAGTCTCCCGATAAAAATGATACCTCACTTGTGTGGGTAGGCATAGCGCCCGCGACAGGAAACACCCCAAAACGCAACATGGACACATCCCATTTTTTTAAAGAAAACAGAGGTGTTTTTTGCAAAGTACCTACCTTTAGATTTTGGCCTCTAGCTCAGCCGGCACCTAGGGAAACCTACCAAACCTGTGCATTTTTTAAAACTAGAGTCCTAGGGGAATCCAAGATGGGGTGACTTGTGGGGCTCTGACCAGGTTCTGTTACCCAGAATCCTTTGCAAACCTCACAATTTGGCTAAAAAAACATATTTTCCTTACATTTCGGTGACAGAAAGTTCTGGAATCTGAGAGGAGCCACAAATTTCCTTCCACCCAGCATTCCCCCAAGTCTCCTGATATACATGGTACCTCACTTGTGTGGGTAGGCCTAGCGCCCGCAACAGGATATGCCCCAAAACACAACGTGGACACATCACAGAAAACAGAGCTGTTTATTGCAAAGTGCCTACCTGTAGATTTTGGCCTCTAGGTCAGCCGGCACCTAGGGAAACCTACCAAACCTGTGCATTTTTGAAAACTAGAGACGTAGCGGAATCCAAGATGGGGTGACTTGTGGGGCTCTGACCAGGTTCTGTTACCCAGAATCCTTTGCAAACCTCAAAATTTGGCTAAAAAAACAAATTTTCCCCACATTTCGGTGACAGTAAGTTCTGGAATCTGGGAGGAGAAACAAATGTCCTTCCACCCAGCGTTCCCCCAAGTCTCCAGATAAAAATGGTACCTCACTTGTGTGGGTAGGCCTAGCGCCCGCGACAGAATATGCCCCAAAACACAACGTGGACACATCACAGAAAACAGAGCTGTTTTTTGCAAAGTACCTACCTGTAGATTTTGGCCTCTAGCTCAGCCGACACCTAGGGAAACCTACCAAACCTGTGCATTTTTTAAAACTAGAGACCTAGGGGAATCCAAGATGGGGTGACTTGTGGGGCTCTGACCCGGTTCTGTTACCCAGAATCCTTTGCCAACCTCAAATTTTGGCTAAAAAAACGCATTTTCCTCACATTTCGGTGACAGAAAGTTCTGGAATCTGAGAGGAGCCACAAATTTCCTTCCACCCAGCGTTTCCCCAAGTCTCCCGATAAAAATGATACCTCACTTGTGTGGGTAGGCCTAGCGCCCGCGACAGGAAACGCCCCAAAACGCAACGTGGACACATCCCATTTTTTTAAAGAAAACAGAGGTGTTTTTTGCAAAGTACCTACCTGTAGATTTTGGCCTCTAGCTCAGCAGGCACCTAGGGAAACCTACCAAACCTGTGCATTTTGTAAAACTAGAGACCTAGGGGAATCCAAGATGGGGTGACTTGTGGGGCTCTGACCAGATTCTTTTACCCAGAATCCTTTGCAAACCTCACAATTTGGCTAAAAAAACATATTTTCCTTACATTTCGGTGACAGAAAGTTCTGGAATCTGAGAGGAGGCACAAATTTCCTTCCACCCAGCGTTCCCCTAAGTCTCCCGATATAAATAGTGCCTCACTTGTGTGGGTAGGCCTATCGCCCGCGACAGGATATGCCCCAAAACACAACGTGGACACATCCATTTTTTGAAAGAAAACAGAGCTGTTTTTGCAGAGTGCCTACCTGTAGATTTTGGCCTCTAGCTCAGCCGGCACCTAGGGAAACCTACCAAACCTGTGCATTTTTGAAAACTAGAGACCTAGCGGAATCCAAGATGGGGTGACTTGTGGGGCTCTGACCCGGTTCTGTTACCCAGAATCCTTTGCCAACCTCAAATTTTGGCTAAAAAAATGCATTTTCCTCACATTTCGGTGACAGAAAGTTCTGGAATCTGAGAGGAGCCACAAATTTCCTTCCACCCAGCGTTCCCCCAAGTCTCCAGATAAAAATGGTACCTCACTTGTGTGGGTAGGCCTAGCGCCCGCGACAGGATATGCCCCAAAACACAACGTGGACACATCACAGAAAACAGAGCTGTTTTTTGTAAAGTACCTACCTGTAGATTTTGGCCTCTAGCTCAGCCGACACCTAGGGAAACCTTCCAAACCTGTGCATTTTTTAAAACTAGAGACCTAGGGGAATCCAAGATGGGGTGACTTGTGGGGCTCTGACCCGGTTCTGTTACCCAGAATCCTTTGCCAACCTCAAATTTTGGCTAAAAAAATGCATTTTCCTCACATTTCGGTGACAGAAAGTTCTGGAATCTGAGAGGAGCCACAAATTTCCTTCCACCCAGCGTTTCCCCAAGTCTCCCGATAAAAATGATACCTCACTTGTGTGGGTAGGCCTAGCGCCCGCGACAGGAAACGCCCCAAAACGCAACGTGGACACATCCCATTTTTTTAAAGAAAACAGAGGTGTTTTTTGCAAAGTACCTACCTGTAGATTTTGGCCTCTAGCTCAGCAGGCACCTAGGGAAACCTACCAAACCTGTGCATTTTGTAAAACTAGAGACCTAGGGGAATCCAAGATGGGGTGACTTGTGGGGCTCTGACCAGATTCTTTTACCCAGAATCCTTTGCAAACCTCACAATTTGGCTAAAAAAACATATTTTCCTTACATTTCGGTGACAGAAAGTTCTGGAATCTGAGAGGAGGCACAAACTTCCTTCCACCCAGCGTTCCCCCAAGTCTCCCGATATAAATAGTGCCTCACTTGTGTGGGTAGGCCTATCGCCCGCGACAGGATATGCCCCAAAACACAACGTGGACACATCCATTTTTTGAAAGAAAACAGAGCTGTTTTTGCAGAGTGCCTACCTGTAGATTTTGGCCTCTACCTCAGCCGGCACCTAGGGAAACATACCAAACCTGTGCATATTTTAAAACTAGAGACCTAGGGGAATCCACGATGGGGTGACTTGTGGGGCTCTGACCAGGTTCTGTTACCCAGAATCCTTTGCAAACCTCACAATTTGGCTAAAAAAACAAATTTTCCTCACATTTCGGTGACAGTAAGTTCTGAAATCTGGGAGGAGAAACAAATTTCCTTCCACCCAGCGTTCCCCCAAGTCTCCAGATAAAAATGGTACCTCACTTGTGTGGGTAGGCCTAGCGCCCGCAACAGGATATGCCCCAAAACACAACGTGGACACATCACAGAAAACAGAGCTATTTTTTGCAAAGTACCTACCTGTAGATTTTGGCCTCTAGCTCAGCCGACACCCAGGGAAACCTACCAAACCTGTGCATTTTTTAAAACTAGAGACCTAGGGGAATCCAAGATGGGGTGACTTGTGGGGCTCTGACCCGGTTCTGTTATCCAGAATCCTTTGCAAACCTCAAATTTTGGCTAAAAAACACATTTTCCTCACATTTCGGTGACAGAAAGTTCTGGAATCTGAAAGGAGCCACAAATTTCCTTCCACCAGGCGCTCCCCCAAGTCTCCCGATAAAAATGATACCTCACTTGTGTGGGTAGGCATAGCGCCCGCGACAGGAAACACCCCAAAACGCAACATGGACACATCCCATTTTTTTAAAGAAAACAGAGGTGTTTTTTGCAAAGTACCTACCTTTAGATTTTGGCCTCTAGCTCAGCCGGCACCTAGGGAAACCTACCAAACCTGTGCATTTTTTAAAACTAGAGTCCTAGGGGAATCCAAGATGGGGTGACTTGTGGGGCTCTGACCAGGTTCTGTTACCCAGAATCCTTTGCAAACCTCACAATTTGGCTAAAAAAACATATTTTCCTTACATTTCGGTGACAGAAAGTTCTGGAATCTGAGAGGAGCCACAAATTTCCTTCCACCCAGCATTCCCCCAAGTCTCCTGATATACATGGTACCTCACTTGTGTGGGTAGGCCTAGCGCCCGCAACAGGATATGCCCCAAAACACAACGTGGACACATCACAGAAAACAGAGCTGTTTATTGCAAAGTGCCTACCTGTAGATTTTGGCCTCTAGGTCAGCCGGCACCTAGGGAAACCTACCAAACCTGTGCATTTTTGAAAACTAGAGACGTAGCGGAATCCAAGATGGGGTGACTTGTGGGGCTCTGACCAGGTTCTGTTACCCAGAATCCTTTGCAAACCTCAAAATTTGGCTAAAAAAACAAATTTTCCCCACATTTCGGTGACAGTAAGTTCTGGAATCTGGGAGGAGAAACAAATGTCCTTCCACCCAGCGTTCCCCCAAGTCTCCAGATAAAAATGGTACCTCACTTGTGTGGGTAGGCCTAGCGCCCGCGACAGAATATGCCCCAAAACACAACGTGGACACATCACAGAAAACAGAGCTGTTTTTTGCAAAGTACCTACCTGTAGATTTTGGCCTCTAGCTCAGCCGACACCTAGGGAAACCTACCAAACCTGTGCATTTTTTAAAACTAGAGACCTAGGGGAATCCAAGATGGGGTGACTTGTGGGGCTCTGACCCGGTTCTGTTACCCAGAATCCTTTGCCAACCTCAAATTTTGGCTAAAAAAACGCATTTTCCTCACATTTCGGTGACAGAAAGTTCTGGAATCTGAGAGGAGCCACAAATTTCCTTCCACCCAGCGTTTCCCCAAGTCTCCCGATAAAAATGATACCTCACTTGTGTGGGTAGGCCTAGCGCCCGCGACAGGAAACGCCCCAAAACGCAACGTGGACACATCCCATTTTTTTAAAGAAAACAGAGGTGTTTTTTGCAAAGTACCTACCTGTAGATTTTGGCCTCTAGCTCAGCAGGCACCTAGGGAAACCTACCAAACCTGTGCATTTTGTAAAACTAGAGACCTAGGGGAATCCAAGATGGGGTGACTTGTGGGGCTCTGACCAGATTCTTTTACCCAGAATCCTTTGCAAACCTCACAATTTGGCTAAAAAAACATATTTTCCTTACATTTCGGTGACAGAAAGTTCTGGAATCTGAGAGGAGGCACAAATTTCCTTCCACCCAGCGTTCCCCCAAGTCTCCCGATATAAATAGTGCCTCACTTGTGTGGGTAGGCCTATCGCCCGCGACAGGATATGCCCCAAAACACAACGTGGACACATCCATTTTTTGAAAGAAAACAGAGCTGTTTTTGCAGAGTGCCTACCTGTAGATTTTGGCCTCTAGCTCAGCCGGCACCTAGGGAAACCTACCAAACCTGTGCATTTTTGAAAACTAGAGACCTAGCGGAATCCAAGATGGGGTGACTTGTGGGGCTCTGACCCGGTTCTGTTACCCAGAATCCTTTGCCAACCTCAAATTTTGGCTAAAAAAATGCATTTTCCTCACATTTCGGTGACAGAAAGTTCTGGAATCTGAGAGGAGCCACAAATTTCCTTCCACCCAGCGTTCCCCCAAGTCTCCAGATAAAAATGGTACCTCACTTGTGTGGGTAGGCCTAGCGCCCGCGACAGGATATGCCCCAAAACACAACGTGGACACATCACAGAAAACAGAGCTGTTTTTTGTAAAGTACCTACCTGTAGATTTTGGCCTCTAGCTCAGCCGACACCTAGGGAAACCTTCCAAACCTGTGCATTTTTTAAAACTAGAGACCTAGGGGAATCCAAGATGGGGTGACTTGTGGGGCTCTGACCCGGTTCTGTTACCCAGAATCCTTTGCCAACCTCAAATTTTGGCTAAAAAAACGCATTTTCCTCACATTTCGGTGACAGAAAGTTCTGGAATCTGAGAGGAGCCACAAATTTCCTTCCACCCAGCGTTTCCCCAAGTCTCCCGATAAAAATGATACCTCACTTGTGTGGGTAGGCCTAGCGCCCGCGACAGGAAACGCCCCAAAACGCAACGTGGACACATCCCATTTTTTTAAAGAAAACAGAGGTGTTTTTTGCAAAGTACCTACCTGTAGATTTTGGCCTCTAGCTCAGCAGGCACCTAGGGAAACCTACCAAACCTGTGCATTTTGTAAAACTAGAGACCTAGGGGAATCCAAGATGGGGTGACTTGTGGGGCTCTGACCAGATTCTTTTACCCAGAATCCTTTGCAAACCTCACAATTTGGCTAAAAAAACATATTTTCCTTACATTTCGGTGACAGAAAGTTCTGGAATCTGAGAGGAGGCACAAACTTCCTTCCACCCAGCGTTCCCCCAAGTCTCCCGATATAAATAGTGCCTCACTTGTGTGGGTAGGCCTATCGCCCGCGACAGGATATGCCCCAAAACACAACGTGGACACATCCATTTTTTGAAAGAAAACAGAGCTGTTTTTGCAGAGTGCCTACCTGTAGATTTTGGCCTCTACCTCAGCCGGCACCTAGGGAAACATACCAAACCTGTGCATATTTTAAAACTAGAGACCTAGGGGAATCCACGATGGGGTGACTTGTGGGGCTCTGACCAGGTTCTGTTACCCAGAATCCTTTGCAAACCTCACAATTTGGCTAAAAAAACAAATTTTCCTCACATTTCGGTGACAGTAAGTTCTGAAATCTGGGAGGAGAAACAAATTTCCTTCCACCCAGCGTTCCCCCAAGTCTCCAGATAAAAATGGTACCTCACTTGTGTGGGTAGGCCTAGCGCCCGCAACAGGATATGCCCCAAAACACAACGTGGACACATCACAGAAAACAGAGCTATTTTTTGCAAAGTACCTACCTGTAGATTTTGGCCTCTAGCTCAGCCGACACCCAGGGAAACCTACCAAACCTGTGCATTTTTTAAAACTAGAGACCTAGGGGAATCCAAGATGGGGTGACTTGTGGGGCTCTGACCCGGTTCTGTTATCCAGAATCCTTTGCAAACCTCAAATTTTGGCTAAAAAACACATTTTCCTCACATTTCGGTGACAGAAAGTTCTGGAATCTGAAAGGAGCCACAAATTTCCTTCCACCAGGCGCTCCCCCAAGTCTCCCGATAAAAATGATACCTCACTTGTGTGGGTAGGCATAGCGCCCGCGACAGGAAACACCCCAAAACGCAACATGGACACATCCCATTTTTTTAAAGAAAACAGAGGTGTTTTTTGCAAAGTACCTACCTTTAGATTTTGGCCTCTAGCTCAGCCGGCACCTAGGGAAACCTACCAAACCTGTGCATTTTTTAAAACTAGAGTCCTAGGGGAATCCAAGATGGGGTGACTTGTGGGGCTCTGACCAGGTTCTGTTACCCAGAATCCTTTGCAAACCTCACAATTTGGCTAAAAAAACATATTTTCCTTACATTTCGGTGACAGAAAGTTCTGGAATCTGAGAGGAGCCACAAATTTCCTTCCACCCAGCATTCCCCCAAGTCTCCTGATATACATGGTACCTCACTTGTGTGGGTAGGCCTAGCGCCCGCAACAGGATATGCCCCAAAACACAACGTGGACACATCACAGAAAACAGAGCTGTTTATTGCAAAGTGCCTACCTGTAGATTTTGGCCTCTAGGTCAGCCGGCACCTAGGGAAACCTACCAAACCTGTGCATTTTTGAAAACTAGAGACGTAGCGGAATCCAAGATGGGGTGACTTGTGGGGCTCTGACCAGGTTCTGTTACCCAGAATCCTTTGCAAACCTCAAAATTTGGCTAAAAAAACAAATTTTCCCCACATTTCGGTGACAGTAAGTTCTGGAATCTGGGAGGAGAAACAAATGTCCTTCCACCCAGCGTTCCCCCAAGTCTCCAGATAAAAATGGTACCTCACTTGTGTGGGTAGGCCTAGCGCCCGCGACAGAATATGCCCCAAAACACAACGTGGACACATCACAGAAAACAGAGCTGTTTTTTGCAAAGTACCTACCTGTAGATTTTGGCCTCTAGCTCAGCCGACACCTAGGGAAACCTACCAAACCTGTGCATTTTTTAAAACTAGAGACCTAGGGGAATCCAAGATGGGGTGACTTGTGGGGCTCTGACCCGGTTCTGTTACCCAGAATCCTTTGCCAACCTCAAATTTTGGCTAAAAAAACGCATTTTCCTCACATTTCGGTGACAGAAAGTTCTGGAATCTGAGAGGAGCCACAAATTTCCTTCCACCCAGCGTTTCCCCAAGTCTCCCGATAAAAATGATACCTCACTTGTGTGGGTAGGCCTAGCGCCCGCGACAGGAAACGCCCCAAAACGCAACGTGGACACATCCCATTTTTTTAAAGAAAACAGAGGTGTTTTTTGCAAAGTACCTACCTGTAGATTTTGGCCTCTAGCTCAGCAGGCACCTAGGGAAACCTACCAAACCTGTGCATTTTGTAAAACTAGAGACCTAGGGGAATCCAAGATGGGGTGACTTGTGGGGCTCTGACCAGATTCTTTTACCCAGAATCCTTTGCAAACCTCACAATTTGGCTAAAAAAACATATTTTCCTTACATTTCGGTGACAGAAAGTTCTGGAATCTGAGAGGAGGCACAAATTTCCTTCCACCCAGCGTTCCCCCAAGTCTCCCGATATAAATAGTGCCTCACTTGTGTGGGTAGGCCTATCGCCCGCGACAGGATATGCCCCAAAACACAACGTGGACACATCCATTTTTTGAAAGAAAACAGAGCTGTTTTTGCAGAGTGCCTACCTGTAGATTTTGGCCTCTAGCTCAGCCGGCACCTAGGGAAACCTACCAAACCTGTGCATTTTTGAAAACTAGAGACCTAGCGGAATCCAAGATGGGGTGACTTGTGGGGCTCTGACCCGGTTCTGTTACCCAGAATCCTTTGCCAACCTCAAATTTTGGCTAAAAAAATGCATTTTCCTCACATTTCGGTGACAGAAAGTTCTGGAATCTGAGAGGAGCCACAAATTTCCTTCCACCCAGCGTTCCCCCAAGTCTCCAGATAAAAATGGTACCTCACTTGTGTGGGTAGGCCTAGCGCCCGCGACAGGATATGCCCCAAAACACAACGTGGACACATCACAGAAAACAGAGCTGTTTTTTGTAAAGTACCTACCTGTAGATTTTGGCCTCTAGCTCAGCCGACACCTAGGGAAACCTTCCAAACCTGTGCATTTTTTAAAACTAGAGACCTAGGGGAATCCAAGATGGGGTGACTTGTGGGGCTCTGACCCGGTTCTGTTACCCAGAATCCTTTGCCAACCTCAAATTTTGGCTAAAAAAACGCATTTTCCTCACATTTCGGTGACAGAAAGTTCTGGAATCTGAGAGGAGCCACAAATTTCCTTCCACCCAGCGTTTCCCCAAGTCTCCCGATAAAAATGATACCTCACTTGTGTGGGTAGGCCTAGCGCCCGCGACAGGAAACGCCCCAAAACGCAACGTGGACACATCCCATTTTTTTAAAGAAAACAGAGGTGTTTTTTGCAAAGTACCTACCTGTAGATTTTGGGCTCTAGCTCAGCAGGCACCTAGGGAAACCTACCAAACCTGTGCATTTTGTAAAACTAGAGACCTAGGGGAATCCAAGATGGGGTGACTTGTGGGGATTCTTTTACCCAGAATCCTTTGCAAACCTCACAATTTGGCTAAAAAAACATATTTTCCTTACATTTCGGTGACAGAAAGTTCTGGAATCTGAGAGGAGGCACAAACTTCCTTCCACCCAGCGTTCCCCCAAGTCTCCCGATATAAATAGTGCCTCACTTGTGTGGGTAGGCCTATCGCCCGCGACAGGATATGCCCCAAAACACAACGTGGACACATCCATTTTTTGAAAGAAAACAGAGCTGTTTTTGCAGAGTGCCTACCTGTAGATTTTGGCCTCTACCTCAGCCGGCACCTAGGGAAACATACCAAACCTGTGCATATTTTAAAACTAGAGACCTAGGGGAATCCACGATGGGGTGACTTGTGGGGCTCTGACCAGGTTCTGTTACCCAGAATCCTTTGCAAACCTCAAAATTTGGCTAAAAAAACAAATTTTCCTCACATTTCGGTGACAGTAAGTTCTGAAATCTGGGAGGAGAAACAAATTTCCTTCCACCCAGCGTTCCCCCAAGTCTCCAGATAAAAATGGTACCTCACTTGTGTGGGTAGGCCTAGCGCCCGCAACAGGATATGCCCCAAAACACAACGTGGACACATCACAGAAAACAGAGCTATTTTTTGCAAAGTACCTACCTGTAGATTTTGGCCTCTAGCTCAGCCGACACCCAGGGAAACCTACCAAACCTGTGCATTTTTTAAAACTAGAGACCTAGGGGAATCCAAGATGGGGTGACTTGTGGGGCTCTGACCCGGTTCTGTTATCCAGAATCCTTTGCAAACCTCAAATTTTGGCTAAAAAACACATTTTCCTCACATTTCGGTGACAGAAAGTTCTGGAATCTGAAAGGAGCCACAAATTTCCTTCCACCAGGCGCTCCCCCAAGTCTCCCGATAAAAATGATACCTCACTTGTGTGGGTAGGCATAGCGCCCGCGACAGGAAACACCCCAAAACGCAACATGGACACATCCCATTTTTTTAAAGAAAACAGAGGTGTTTTTTGCAAAGTACCTACCTTTAGATTTTGGCCTCTAGCTCAGCCGGCACCTAGGGAAACCTACCAAACCTGTGCATTTTTTAAAACTAGAGTCCTAGGGGAATCCAAGATGGGGTGACTTGTGGGGCTCTGACCAGGTTCTGTTACCCAGAATCCTTTGCAAACCTCACAATTTGGCTAAAAAAACATATTTTCCTTACATTTCGGTGACAGAAAGTTCTGGAATCTGAGAGGAGCCACAAATTTCCTTCCACCCAGCATTCCCCCAAGTCTCCTGATATACATGGTACCTCACTTGTGTGGGTAGGCCTAGCGCCCGCAACAGGATATGCCCCAAAACACAACGTGGACACATCACAGAAAACAGAGCTGTTTATTGCAAAGTGCCTACCTGTAGATTTTGGCCTCTAGGTCAGCCGGCACCTAGGGAAACCTACCAAACCTGTGCATTTTTGAAAACTAGAGACGTAGCGGAATCCAAGATGGGGTGACTTGTGGGGCTCTGACCAGGTTCTGTTACCCAGAATCCTTTGCAAACCTCAAAATTTGGCTAAAAAAACAAATTTTCCCCACATTTCGGTGACAGTAAGTTCTGGAATCTGGGAGGAGAAACAAATGTCCTTCCACCCAGCGTTCCCCCAAGTCTCCAGATAAAAATGGTACCTCACTTGTGTGGGTAGGCCTAGCGCCCGCGACAGAATATGCCCCAAAACACAACGTGGACACATCACAGAAAACAGAGCTGTTTTTTGCAAAGTACCTACCTGTAGATTTTGGCCTCTAGCTCAGCCGACACCTAGGGAAACCTACCAAACCTGTGCATTTTTTAAAACTAGAGACCTAGGGGAATCCAAGATGGGGTGACTTGTGGGGCTCTGACCCGGTTCTGTTACCCAGAATCCTTTGCAAACCTCAAATTTTGGCTAAAAAAACGCATTTTCCTCACATTTTGGTGACAGAAAGTTCTGGAATCTGAGAGGAGCCACAAATTTCCTTACACCCAGCGTTCCCCCAAGTCTCCCGATAAAAATGATACCTCACTTGTGTGGGTAGGCCTAGCGACCGCGACAGGAAACGCCCCAAAACACAACGTGGACACATCCCATTTTTTTAAAGAAAACAGAGGTGTTTTTTGCAAAGTACCTACCTGGAGATTTTGGCCTCTAGCTCAGCCGGCACCTAGGGAAACCTACCAAACCTGTGCATTTTGTAAAACTAGAGACCTAGGGGAATCCAAGATGGGGTGACTTGTGGGGCTCTGACCAGGTTCTGTTACCCAGAATCCTTTGCAAACCTCACAATTTGGCTAAAAAAACATATTTTCCTTACATTTTGGTGACAGAAAGTTCTGGAATCTGAGAGGAGGCCCAAATTTCCTTCCACCCAGCGTTCCCCCAAGTCTCCAGATATAAATAGTGCCTCACTTGTGTGGGTAGGCCTATCGCCCGCGACAGGATATGCCCCAAAACACAACGTGGACACATCCATTTTTTGAAAGAAAACAGAGCTGTTTTTGCAGAGTGCCTACCTGTAGATTTTGGCCTCTACCTCAGCCGGCACCTAGGGAAACATACCAAACCTGTGCATATTTTAAAACTAGAGACCTAGGGGAATCCACGATGGGGTGACTTGTGGGGCTCTGACCAGGTTCTGTTACCCAGAATCCTTTGCAAACCTCAAAATTTGGCTAAAAAAACACATTTTCCTCACATTTCGGTGACAGAAAGTTCTGGAATCTGAGAGGAGCAACAAATTTCCTTCCACCCAGCGTTACCCCAAGGCTCCCGATAAAAATGATACCTCACTTGTGTGGGTAGGCCTAGCGCCGCGACAGGAAACACCCCAAAACACAACGTGGACACATCCCATTTTTTGAAAGAAAACAGAGCTGTTTTTTGCAAAGTGCCTACCTGTAGATTTTGGCCTCTAGCTCAGCCGGCACCTAGGGAAACATACCAAACCTGTGCATTTTTTAAAACTAGAGACCTAGGGGAATCCAAGATGGGGTGACTTGTGGGGCTCTGACCCGGTTCTGTTACCCAGAATCCTTTGCAAACCTCAAATTTTGGCTAAAAAAACGCATTTTCCTCACATTTTGGTGACAGAAAGTTCTGGAATCTGAGAGGAGCCACAAATTTCCTTACACCCAGCGTTCCCCCAAGTCTCCCGATAAAAATGATACCTCACTTGTGTGGGTAGGCCTAGCGACCGCGACAGGAAATGCCCCAAAACACAACGTGGACACATCCCATTTTTTTAAAGAAAACAGAGGTGTTTTTTGCAAAGTACCTACCTGTAGATTTTGGCCTCTAGCTCAGCCGGCACCTAGGGAAACCTACCAAACCTGTGCATTTTGTAAAACTAGAGACCTAGGGGAATCCAAGATGGGGTGACTTGTGGGGCTCTGACCAGGTTCTGTTACCCAGAATCCTTTGCAAACCTCACAATTTGGCTAAAAAAACATATTTTCCTTACATTTTGGTGACAGAAAGTTCTGGAATCTGAGAGGAGGCCCAAATTTCCTTCCACCCAGCGTTCCCCCAAGTCTCCAGATATAAATAGTGCCTCACTTGTGTGGGTAGGCCTATCGCCCGCGACAGGATATGCCCCAAAACACAACGTGGACACATCCATTTTTTGAAAGAAAACAGAGCTGTTTTTGCAGAGTGCCTACCTGTAGATTTTGGCCTCTACCTCAGCCGGCACCAGGGACACATACCAAACCTGTGCATATTTTAAAACTAGAGACCTAGGGGAATCCACGATGGGGTGACTTGTGGGGCTCTGACCAGGTTCTGTTACCCAGAATCCTTTGCAAACCTCAAAATTTGGCTAAAAAAACACATTTTCCTCACATTTCGGTGACAGAAAGTTCTGGAATCTGAGAGGAGCAACAAATTTCCTCCACCCAGCGTTACCCCAAGGCTCCCGATAAAAATGATACCTCACTTGTGTGGGTAGGCCTAGCGCCGCGACAGGAAACACCCCAAAACACAACGTGGACACATCCCATTTTTTTAAAGAAAACAGAGCTGTTTTTTGCAAAGTGCCTACCTGTAGATTTTGGCCTCTAGCTCAGCCGGCACCTAGGGAAACATACCAAACCTGTGCATTTTTGAAAACTAGAGACCTAGGGGAATCCAAGATGGGGTGACTTGTGGGGCTCTGACCAGGTTCTGTTACCCAGAATCCTTTGCAATCCTCAAATTTTGGCTAAAAAAACACATTTTCCTCACATTTCGGTGACAGAAGTTCTGGAATCTGAGAGGAGCCACAAATTTCCTTCCACCAGGCGCTCCCCCAAGTCTCCCGATAAAAATGATACCTCACTTGTGTGGGTAGCCATAGCGCCCGCGACAGGAAACACCCCAAAACGCAACATGGACACATCCCATTTTTTTAAAGAAAACAGAGGTGTTTTTTGCAAAGTACCTACCTGTAGATTTTGGCCTCCAGCTCAGCCGGCACCTAGGGAAACCTACCAAACCTGTGCATTTTGTAAAACTAGAGACCTAGGGGGATCCAAGATGGGGTGACTTGTGGGGCTCTGACCAGGTTCTGTTACCCAGAATCCTTTGCAAACCTCACAATTTGGCTAAAAAAAGATATTTTCCTTACATTTCGGTGACTGAAAGTTCTGGAATCTGAGAGGAGGCACAAATTTCCTTCCACCCAGCGTTCCCCCAAGTCTCCCGATATAAATAGTGCCTCACTTGTGTGGGTAGGCCTATCGCCCGCGACAGGATATGCCCCAAAACACAACGTGGACACATCCCATTTTTTGAAAGAAAACAGAGCTGTTTTTGCAGAGTGCCTACCTGTAGATTTTGACCTCTACCTCAGCCGGCACCTAGGGAAACATACCAAACCTGTGCATATTTTAAAACTAGAGACCTAGGGGAATCCAAGATGGGGTGACTTGTGGGGCTCTGACCAGGTTCTGTTACCCAGAATCCTTTGCAAACCTCAAAATTTGGCTAAAAAAACACATTTTCCTCACATTTCGTGACAGAAAGTTCTGGAATCTGAGAGGAGCCACAAATTTCCTTCCACCCAGCGTTCCCCCAAGGCTCCCGATAAAGATGATACCTCACTTGTGTGGGTAGGCCTAGCGCCGCGACAGGAAACACCCCAAAACACAACGTGGACACATCCCATTTTTTTAAAGAAAACAGAGCTGTTTTTTGCAAAGTGCCTACCTGTAGATTTTGGCCTCTAGCTCAGCCGGCACCTAGGGAAACATACCAAACCTGTGCATTTTTGAAAACTAGAGACCTAGGGAAATCCAAGATGGGGTGACTTGTGGGGCTCTGACCAGGTTCTGTTACCCAGAATCCTTTGCAACCCTCAAATTTTGGCTAAAAAAAACGCATTTTCCTCACATTTCGGTGACAGAAAGATCTGGAATCTGAGAGGAGCCACAAATTTCCTTCCACCAGGCGCTCCCCCAAGTCTCCCGATAAAAATGATACCTCACTTGTGTGGGTAGGCATAGCGCCCGCGACAGGAAACACCCCAAAACGCAACGTGGACACATCCCATTTTTTTAAAGAAAACAGAGGTGTTTTTTGCAAAGTACCTACCTGTAGATTTTGGCCTCTACCTCAGCCGGCACCTAGGGAAACCTACCAAACCTGTGCATTTTTTAAAACTAGAGTCCTAGGGGAATCCAAGATGGGGTGACTTGTGGGGCTCTGACCAGGTTCTGTTACCCAGAATCCTTTGCAAACCTCACAATTTGGCTAAAAAAACATATTTTCCTTACATTTCGGTGACAGAAAGTTCTGGAATCTGAGAGGAGCCACAAATCTCCTTCCACCCAGCATTCACCCAAGTCTCCTGATATACATGGTACCTCACTTGTGTGGGTAGGCCTAGCGCCCGCGACAGGATATGCCCCAAAACACAAAGTGGACACATCACAGAAAACAGAGCTGTTTATTGCAAAGTGCCTACCTGTAGATTTTGGCTTCTAGCTCAGCCGGCACCTAGGGAAACCTACCAAACCTGTGCATTTTTGAAAACTAGAGACCTAGCGGAATCCAAGATGGGGTGACTTGTGGGGCTCTGACCAGGTTCTGTTACCCAGAATCCTTTGCAAACCTCAAAATTTGGCTAAAAAAACTAATTTTCCCCACATTTCGGTGACAGTAAGTTCTGGAATCTGGGAGGAGAAACAAATTTCCTTCCACCCAGCGTTCCCCCAAGTCTCCAGATAAAAATGGTACCTCACTTGTGTGGGTAGGGCTAGCGCCCGCGACAGGATATGCCCCATAACACAACGTGGACACATCACAGAAAACAGAGCTGTTTTTTGTAAAGTACCTACCTGTAGATTTTGGCCTCTAGCTCAGCCGACACCTAGGGAAACCTTCCAAACCTGTGCATTTTTTAAAACTAGAGACCTAGGGGAATCCAAGATGGGGTGACTTGTGGGGCTCTGACCCGGTTCTGTTACCCAGAATCCTTTGCAAACCTCAAATTTTGGCTAAAAAAACGCATTTTCCTCACATTTCGGTGACAGAAAGTTCTGGAATCTGAGAGGAGCCACAAATTTCCTTCCACCCAGCGTTTCCCCAAGTCTCCCGATAAAAATGATACCTCACTTGTGTGGGTAGGCCTAGCGCCCGCGACAGGAAACGCCCCAAAACGCAACGTGGACACATCCCATTTTTTTAAAGAAAACAGAGGTGTTTTTTGCAAAGTGCCTACCTGTAGATTTTGGCCTCTAGCTCAGCCGGCACCTAGGGAAACATACCAAACCTGTGCATTTTTGAAAACTAGAGACCTAGGGGAATCCAAGATGGGGTGACTTGTGGGGCTCTGACCAGGTTCTGTTACCCAGAATCCTTTGCAACCCTCAAATTTTGGCTAAAAAAACGCATTTTCCTCACATTTCGGTGACAGAAAGATCTGGAATCTGAGAGGAGCCACAAATTTCCTTCCACCAGGCGCTCCCCCAAGTCTCCCGATAAAAATGATACCTCACTTGTGTGGGTAGGCATAGCGCCCGCGACAGGAAACACCCCAAAACGCAACGTGGACACATCCCATTTTTTTAAAGAAAACAGAGGTGTTTTTTGCAAAGTACCTACCTGTAGATTTTGGCCTCTACCTCAGCCGGCACCTAGGGAAACCTACCAAACCTGTGCATTTTTTAAAACTAGAGTCCTAGGGGAATCCAAGATGGGGTGACTTGTGGGGCTCTGACCAGGTTCTGTTACCCAGAATCCTTTGCAAACCTCACAATTTGGCTAAAAAAACATATTTTCCTTACATTTCGGTGACAGAAAGTTCTGGAATCTGAGAGGAGCCACAAATCTCCTTCCACCCAGCATTCACCCAAGTCTCCTGATATACATGGTACCTCACTTGTGTGGGTAGGCCTAGCGCCCGCGACAGGATATGCCCCAAAACACAACGTGGACACATCACAGAAAACAGAGCTGTTTATTGCAAAGTGCCTACCTGTAGATTTTGGCTTCTAGCTCAGCCGGCACCTAGGGAAACCTACCAAACCTGTGCATTTTTGAAAACTAGAGACCTAGCGGAATCCAAGATGGGGTGACTTGTGGGGCTCTGACCAGGTTCTGTTACCCAGAATCCTTTGCAAACCTCAAAATTTGGCTAAAAAAACAAATTTTCCCCACATTTCGGTGACAGTAAGTTCTGGAATCTGGGAGGAGAAACAAATTTCCTTCCACCCAGCGTTCCCCCAAGTCTCCAGATAAAAATGGTACCTCACTTGTGTGGGTAGGGCTAGCGCCCGCGACAGGATATGCCCCATAACACAACGTGGACACATCACAGAAAACAGAGCTGTTTTTTGTAAAGTACCTACCTGTAGATTTTGGCCTCTAGCTCAGCCGACACCTAGGGAAACCTTCCAAACCTGTGCATTTTTTAAAACTAGAGACCTAGGGGAATCCAAGATGGGGTGACTTGTGGGGCTCTGACAGGGTTCTGTTACCCAGAATCCTTTGCAAACCTCAAATTTTGGCTAAAAAAACGCATTTTCCTCACATTTCGGTGACAGAAAGTTCTGGAATCTGAGAGGAGCCACAAATTTCCTTCCACCCAGCGTTTCCCCAAGTCTCCCGATAAAAATGATACCTCACTTGTGTGGGTAGGCCTAGCGCCCGCGACAGGAAACGCCCCAAAACGCAACGTGGACACATCCCATTTTTTTAAAGAAAACAGAGGTGTTTTTTGCAAAGTGCCTACCTGTAGATTTTGGCCTCTAGCTCAGCCGGCACCTAGGGAAACATACCAAACCTGTGCATTTTTGAAAACTAGAGACCTAGGGGAATCCAAGATGGGGTGACTTGTGGGGCTCTGACCAGGTTCTGTTACCCAGAATCCTTTGCAACCCTCAAATTTTGGCTAAAAAAACGCATTTTCCTCACATTTCGGTGACAGAAAGATCTGGAATCTGAGAGGAGCCACAAATTTCCTTCCACCAGGCGCTCCCCCAAGTCTCCCGATAAAAATGATACCTCACTTGTGTGGGTAGGCATAGCGCCCGCGACAGGAAACACCCCAAAACGCAACGTGGACACATCCCAATTTTTTAAAGAAAACAGAGGTGTTTTTTGCAAAGTACCTACCTGTAGATTTTGGCCTCTACCTCAGCCGGCACCTAGGGAAACCTACCAAACCTGTGCATTTTTTAAAACTAGAGTCCTAGGGGAATCCAAGATGGGGTGACTTGTGGGGCTCTGACCAGGTTCTGTTACCCAGAATCCTTTGCAAACCTCACAATTTGGCTAAAAAAACATATTTTCCTTACATTTCGGTGACAGAAAGTTCTGGAATCTGAGAGGAGCCACAAATCTCCTTCCACCCAGCATTCACCCAAGTCTCCTGATATACATGGTACCTCACTTGTGTGGGTAGGCCTAGCGCCCGCGACAGGATATGCCCCAAAACACAACGTGGACACATCACAGAAAACAGAGCTGTTTATTGCAAAGTGCCTACCTGTAGATTTTGGCTTCTAGCTCAGCCGGCACCTAGGGAAACCTACCAAACCTGTGCATTTTTGAAAACTAGAGACCTAGCGGAATCCAAGATGGGGTGACTTGTGGGGCTCTGACCAGGTTCTGTTACCCAGAATCCTTTGCAAACCTCAAAATTTGGCTAAAAAAACAAATTTTCCCCACATTTCGGTGACAGTAAGTTCTGGAATCTGGGAGGAGAAACAAATTTCCTTCCACCCAGCGTTCCCCCAAGTCTCCAGATAAAAATGGTACCTCACTTGTGTGGGTAGGGCTAGCGCCCGCGACAGGATATGCCCCATAACACAACGTGGACACATCACAGAAAACAGAGCTGTTTTTTGTAAAGTACCTACCTGTAGATTTTGGCCTCTAGCTCAGCCGACACCTAGGGAAACCTTCCAAACCTGTGCATTTTTTAAAACTAGAGACCTAGGGGAATCCAAGATGGGGTGACTTGTGGGGCTCTGACCCGGTTCTGTTACCCAGAATCCTTTGCAAACCTCAAATTTTGGCTAAAAAAACGCATTTTCCTCACATTTCGGTGACAGAAAGTTCTGGAATCTGAGAGGAGCCACAAATTTCCTTCCACCCAGCGTTTCCCCAAGTCTCCCGATAAAAATGATACCTCACTTGTGTGGGTAGGCCTAGCGCCCGCGACAGGAAACGCCCCAAAACGCAACGTGGACACATCCCATTTTTTTAAAGAAAACAGAGGTGTTTTTTGCAAAGTGCCTACCTGTAGATTTTGGCCTCTAGCTCAGCCGGCACCTAGGGAAACATACCAAACCTGTGCATTTTTGAAAACTAGAGACCTAGGGGAATCCAAGATGGGGTGACTTGTGGGGCTCTGACCAGGTTCTGTTACCCAGAATCCTTTGCAACCCTCAAATTTTGGCTAAAAAAACGCATTTTCCTCACATTTCGGTGACAGAAAGATCTGGAATCTGAGAGGAGCCACAAATTTCCTTCCACCAGGCGCTCCCCCAAGTCTCCCGATAAAAATGATACCTCACTTGTGTGGGTAGGCATAGCGCCCGCGACAGGAAACACCCCAAAACGCAACGTGGACACATCCCATTTTTTTAAAGAAAACAGAGGTGTTTTTTGCAAAGTACCTACCTGTAGATTTTGGCCTCTACCTCAGCCGGCACCTAGGGAAACCTACCAAACCTGTGCATTTTTTAAAACTAGAGTCCTAGGGGAATCCAAGATGGGGTGACTTGTGGGGCTTTGACCGGGTTCTGTTACCCAGAATCCTTTGCAAACCTCACAATTTGGCTAAAAAAACGTATTTTCCTTACATTTCGGTGACAGAAAGTTCTGGAATCTGAGAGGAGCCACAAATCTCCTTCCACCCAGCATTCACCCAAGTCTCCTGATATACATGGTACCTCACTTGTGTGGGTAGGCCTAGCGCCCGCGACAGGATATGCCCCAAAACACAACGTGGACACATCACAGAAAACAGAGCTGTTTTTTGTAAAGTACCTACCTGTAGATTTTGGCCTCTAGCTCAGCCGACACCTAGGGACACCTTCCAAACCTGTGCATTTTTTAAAACTAGAGACCTAGGGGAATCCAAGATGGGGTGACTTGTGGGGCTCTGACCCGGTTCTGTTACCCAGAATCCTTTGCAAACCTCAAATTTTGGCTAAAAAAACGCATTTTCCACACATTTCGGTGACAGAAAGTTCTGGAATCTGAGAGGAGCCACAAATTTCCTTCCACCCAGCGTTTCCCCAAGTCTCCCGATAAAAATGATACCTCACTTGTGTGGGTAGGCCTAGCGCCCGCGACAGGAAACGCCCCAAAACGCAACGTGGACACATCCCATTTTTTTAAAGAAAACAGAGGTGTTTTTTGCAAAGTACCTACCTGTAGATTTTGGCCTCTAGCTCAGCAGGCACCTAGGGAAACCTACCAAACCTGTGCATTTTGTAAAACTAGAGACCTAGGGGAATCCAAGATGGGGTGACTTGTGGGGCTCTGACCAGATTCTTTTACCCAGAATCCTTTGCAAACCTCACAATTTGGCTAAAAAAACATATTTTCCTTACATTTCGGTGACAGAAAGTTCTGGAATCTGAGAGGAGGCACAAATTTCCTTCCACCCAGCGTTCCCCCAAGTCTCCCGATATAAATAGTGCCTCACTTGTGTGGGTAGGCCTATCGCCCGCGACAGGATATGCCCCAAAACACAACGTGGACACATCCATTTTTTTAAAGAAAACAGAGCTGTTTTTGCAGAGTGCCTACCTGTAGATTTTGGCCTCTACCTCAGCCGGCACCTAGGGAAACATACCAAACCTGTGCATATTTTAAAACTAGAGACCTAGGGGAATCCACAATGGGGTGACTTGTGGGGCTCTGACCAGGTTCTGTTACCCAGAATCCTTTGCAAACCTCAAAATTTGGCTAAAAAAACAAATTTTCCTCACATTTCGGTGACAGTAAGTTCTGAAATCTGGGAGGAGAAACAAATTTCCTTCCACCCAGCGTTCCCCCAAGTCTCCAGATAAAAATGGTACCTCACTTGTGTGGGTAGGCCTATCGCCCGCGACAGGATATGCCCCAAAACACAACGTGGACACATCCATTTTTTGAAAGAAAACAGAGCTGTTTTTGCAGAGTGCCTACCTGTAGATTTTGGCCTCTACCTCAGCCGGCACCTAGGGAAACATACCAAACCTGTGCATATTTTAAAACTAGAGACCTAGGGGAATCCACGATGGGGTGACTTGTGGGGCTCTGACCAGGTTCTGTTACCCAGAATCCTTTGCAAACCTCAAAATTTGGCTAAAAAAAACACATTTTCCTCACATTTCGGTGACAGAAAGTTCTGGAATCTGAGAGGAGCAACAAATTTCCTTCCACATAGCGTTCCCCCAATGCTCCCGATAAAAATGATACCTCACTTGTGTGGGTAGGCCTAGCGCCGCGACAGGAAACACCCCAAAACACAACGTGGACACATCCCATTTTTTTAAAGAAAACAGAGCTGTTTTTTGCAAAGTGCCTACCTGTAGATTTTGGCCTCTAGCTCAGCCGGCACCTAGGGAAACATACCAAACCTGTGCATTTTTGAAAACTAGAGACCTAGGGGAATCCAAGATGGGGTGACTTGTGGGGCTCTGACCAGGTTCTGTTACCCAGAATCCTTTGCAACCCTCAAATTTTGGCTAAAAAAACGCATTTTCCTCACATTTCGGTGACAGAAAGTTCTGGAATCTGAGAGGAGCCACAAATTTCCTTCCACCAGGCGCTCCCCCAAGTCTCCCGATAAAAATGATACCTCACTTGTGTGGGTAGGCATAGCGCCCGCGACAGGAAACACCCCAAAACGCAACGTGGACACATCCCATTTTTTTAAAGAAAACAGAGGTGTTTTTTGCAAAGTACCTACCTGTAGATTTTGGCCTCTAGCTCAGCCGGCACCTAGGGAAACCTACCAAACCTGTGCATTTTTTAAAACTAGAGTCCTAGGGGAATCCAAGATGGGGTGACTTGTGGGGCTCTGACCAGGTTCTGTTACCCAGAATCCTTTGCAAACCTCACAATTTGGCTAAAAAAACATATTTTCCTTACATTTCGGTGACAGAAAGTTCTGGAATCTGAGAGGAGCCACAAATCTCCTTCCACCCAGCATTCCCCCAAGTCTCCTGATATACATGGTACCTCACTTGTGTGGGTAGGCCTAGCGCCCGCGACAGGATATGCCCCAAAACACAACGTGGACACATCACAGAAAACAGAGCTGATTATTACAAAGTGCCTACCTGTAGATTTTGGCCTCTAGCTCAGCCGACACCTAGGGAAACCTTCCAAACCTGTGCATTTTTTAAAACTAGAGACCTAGGGAAATCCAAGATGGGGTGACTTGTGGGGCTCTGACCCGGTTCTGTTACCCAGAATCCTTTGCAAACCTCAAATTTTGGCTAAAAAAACGCATTTTCCTCACATTTCGGTGACAGAAAGTTCTGGAATCTGAGAGGAGCCACAAATTTCCTTCCACCCAGCGTTCCCCCAAGTCTCCCGATAAAAATGATACCTCACTTGTGTGGGTAGGCCTAGCGCCCGCGACAGGAAACGCCCCAAAACGCAACGTGGACACATCCCATTTTTTTTAAAGAAAACAGAGGTGTTTTTTGCAAAGTACCTACCTGTAGATTTTGGCCTCTAGCTCAGCCGGCACCTAGGGAAACCTACCAAACCTGTGCATTTTTTAAAACTAGAGTCCTAGGGGAATCCAAGATGGGGTGACTTGTGGGGCTCTGACCAGGTTCTGTTACCCAGAATCCTTTGCAAACCTCACAATTTGGCTAAAAAAACATATTTTCCTTACATTTCGGTGACAGAAAGTTCTGGAATCTGAGAGGAGCCACAAATCTCCTTCCACCCAGCATTCCCCCAAGTCTCCTGATATACATGGTACCTCACTTGTGTGGGTAGGCCTAGCGCCCGCGACAGGATATGCCCCAAAACACAACGTGGACACATCACAGAAAACAGAGCTGTTTATTGCAAAGTGCCTACCTGTAGATTTTGGCCTCTAGCTCAGCCGACACCTAGGGAAACCTTCCAAACCTGTGCATTTTTTAAAACTAGAGACCTAGGGGAATCCAAGATGGGGTGACTTGTGGGGCTCTGACCCGGTTCTGTTACCCAGAATCCTTTGCAAACCTCAAATTTTGGCTAAAAAAATGCATTTTCCTCACATTTCGGTGACAGAAAGTTCTGGAATCTGAGAGGAGCCACAAATTTCCTTCCACCCAGCGTTCCCCCAAGTCTCCCGATAAAAATTGTACCTCACTTGTGTGGGTAGGCCTAGCGCCCGTGACAGGAAACGCCCCAAAACGCAACGTGGACACATCCCATTTTTTTTAAAGAAAACAGAGGTGTTTTTTGCAAAGTACCTACCTGTAGATTTTGGCCTCTAGCTCAGCCGGCACCTAGGGAAACCTACCAAACCTGTGCATTTTGTAAAACTAGAGACCTAGGGGAATCCAAGATGGGGTGACTTGTGGGGCTCTGAACAGGTTCTGTTACCCAGAATCCTTTGCAAACCTCACAATTTGGCTAAAAAAACATATTTTCCTTACATTTCGGTGACAGAAAGTTCTGGAATCTGAGAGGAGGCACAAATTTCCTTCCACCCAGCGTTCCCCCAAGTCTCCCGATATAAATAGTGCCTCACTTGTGTGGGTAGGCCTATCGCCCGCGACAGCATATGCCCCAAAACACAACGTGGACACATCCATTTTTTTAAAGAAAACAGAGCTGTTTTTGCAGAGTGCCTACCTGTAGATTTTGGCCTCTACCTCAGCCGGCACCTAGGGAAACATACCAAACCTGTGCATATTTTAAAACTAGAGACCTAGGGGAATCCACGATGGGGTGACTTGTGGGGCTCTGACCAGGTTCTGTTACCCAGAATCCTTTGCAAACCTCAAAATTTGGCTAAAAAAACAAATTTTCCTCACATTTCGGTGACAGTAAGTTCTGGAATCTGGGAGGAGAAACAAATTTCCTTCCACCCAGCGTTCCCCCAAGTCTCCAGATAAAAATGGTACCTCACTTGTGTGGGTAGGCCTAGCGCCCGCGACAGGATATGCCCCAAAACACAACGTGGACACATCACAGAAAACAGAGCTATTTTTTGCAAAGTACCTACCTGTAGATTTTGGCCTCTAGCTCAGCCGACACCTAGGGAAACCTACCAAACCTGTGCATTTTTTAAAACTAGAGACCTAGGGGAATCCAAGATGGGGTGACTTGTGGGGCTGTGACCCGGTTCTGTTATCCAGAATCGTTTGCAAACCTCAAATTTTGGCTAAAAAACGCATTTTCCTCACATTTCGGTGACAGAAAGTTCTGGAATCTGAGAGGAGCCACAAATTTCCTTCCACCAGGCGCTCCCCCAAGTCTCCCGATAAAAATGATACCTCACTTGTGTGGGTAGGCATAGTGCCCGCGACAGGAAACACCCCAAAACGCAACATGGACACATCCCATTTTTTTAAAGAAAACAGAGGTGTTTTTTGCAAAGTACCTACCTGTAGATTTTGGCCTCTAGCTCAGCCGGCACCTAGGGAAACCTACCAAACCTGTGCATTTTTTAAAACTAGAGTCCTAGGGGAATCCAAGATGGGGTGACTTGTGGGGCTCTGACCAGGTTCTGTTACCCAGAATCCTTTGCAAACCTCACAATTTGGCTAAAAAAACATATTTTCCTTACATTTCGGTGACAGAAAGTTCTGGAATCTGAGAGGAGCCACAAATTTCCTTCCACCCAGCATTCCCCCAAGTCTCCTGATATACATGGTACCTCACTTGTGTGGGTAGGCCCAGCGCCCGCGACAGGATATGCCCCAAAACACAACGTGGACACATCACAGAAAACAGAGCTGTTTATTGCAAAGTGCCTACCTGTAGATTTTGGCCTCTAGCTCAGCCGGCACCTAGGGAAACCTACCAAACCTGTGCATTTTTTAAAACTAGAGACGTAGCGGAATCCAAGATGGGGTGACTTGTGGGGCTCTGACCAGGTTCTGTTACCCAGAATCCTTTGCAAACCTCAAAATTTGGCTAAAAAAACAAATTTTCCCCACATTTCGGTGACAGTAAGTTCTGGAATCTGGGAGGAGAAACAAATTTCCTTCCACCCAGCGTTCCCCCAAGTCTCCAGATAAAAATGGTACCTCACTTGTGTGGGTAGGCCTAGCGCCCGCGACAGAATATGCCCCAAAACACAACGTGGACACATCACAGAAAACAGAGCTGTTTTTTGCAAAGTACCTACCTGTAGATTTTGGCCTCTAGCTCAGCCGACACCTAGGGAAACCTACCAAACCTGTGCATTTTTTAAAACTAGAGACCTAGGGGAATCCAAGATGGGGTGACTTGTGGGGCTCTGACCCGGTCCTGTTACCCAGAATCCTTTGCAAACCTCAAATTTTGGCTAAAAAAACGCATTTTCCTCACATTTCGGTGACAGAAAGTTCTGGAATCTGAGAGGAGCCACAAATTTCCTTACACCCAGCGTTCCCCCAAGTCTCCCGATAAAAATGATACCTCACTTGTGTGGGTAGGCCTAGCGACCGCGACAGGAAACGCCCCAAAACACAACGTGGACACATCCCATTTTTTTAAAGAAAACAGAGGTGTTTTTTGCAAAGTACCTACCTGTAGATTTTGGCCTCTAGCTCAGCCGGCACCTAGGGAAACCTACCAAACCTGTGCATTTTGTAAAACTAGAGACCTAGGGGAATCCAAGATGGGGTGACTTGTGGGGCTCTGACCAGGTTCTGTTACCCAGAATCCTTTGCAAACCTCACAATTTGGCTAAAAAAACATATTTTCCTTACATTTCGGTGACAGAAAGTTCTGGAATCTGAGAGGAGGCACAAATTTCCTTCCACCCAGCGTTCCCCCAAGTCTCCCGATATAAATAGTGCCTCACTTGTGTGGGTAGGCCTATCGCCCGCGACAGGATATGCCCCAAAACACAACGTGGACACATCCATTTTTTGAAAGAAAACAGAGCTGTTTTTGCAGAGTGCCTACCTGTAGATTTTGGCCTCTACCTCAGCCGGCACCTAGGGAAACATACCAAACCTGTGCATATTTTAAAACTAGAGACCTAGGGGAATCCACGATGGGGTGACTTGTGGGGCTCTGACCAGGTTCTGTTACCCAGAATCCTTTGCAAACCTCAAAATTTGGCTAAAAAAACAAATTTTCCTCACATTTCGGTGACAGTAAGTTCTGGAATCTGGGAGGAGAAACAAATTTCCTTCCACCCAGCGTTCCCCCAAGTCTCCATATAAAAATGGTACCTCACTTGTGTGGGTAGGCCTAGCGCCCGCGACAGGATATGCCCCAAAACACAACGTGGACACATCCCATTTTTTTAAAGAAAACAGAGGTGTTTTTTGCAAAGTACCTACCTGTAGATTTTGGCCTCTAGCTCAGCCGACACCTAGGGAAACCTACCAAACCTGTGCATTTTTTAAAACTAGAGACCTAGGGGAATCCAAGATGGGGTGACTTGTGGGGCTCTGACCCGGTTCTGTTATCCAGAATCCTTTGCAAACCTCAAATTTTGGCTAAAAAACGCATTTTCCTCACATTTCGGTGACAGAAAGTTCTGGAATCTGAGAGGAGCCACAAATTTCCTTCCACCAGGCGCTCCCCCAAGTCTCCCGATAAAAATGATACCTCACTTGTGTGGGTAGGCATAGCGCCCGCGACAGGAAACACCCCAAAACGCAACATGGACACATCCCATTTTTTTAAAGAAAACAGAGGTGTTTTTTGCAAAGTACCTACCTGTAGATTTTGGCCTCTAGCTCAGCCGGCACCTAGGGAAACCTACCAAACCTGTGCATTTTTTAAAACTAGAGTCCTAGGGGAATCCAAGATGGGGTGACTTGTGGGGCTCTGACCAGGTTCTGTTACCCAGAATCCTTTGCAAACCTCTCAATTTGGATAAAAAAACATATTTTCCTTACATTTCGGTGACAGAAAGTTCTGGAATCTGAGAGGAGGCACAAATTTCCTTCCACCCAGCGTTCCCCCAAGTCTCCCGATATAAATAGTGCCTCACTTGTGTGGGTAGGCCTATCGCCCGCGACAGGATATGCCCCAAAACACAACGTGGACACATCCATTTTTTGAAAGAAAACAGAGCTGTTTTTGCAGAGTGCCTACCTGTAGATTTTGGCCTCTACCTCAGCCGGCACCTAGGGAAACATACCAAACCTGTGCATATTTTAAAACTAGAGACCTAGGGGAATCCACGATGGGGTGACTTGTGGGGCTCTGACCAGGTTCTGTTACCCAGAATCCTTTGCAAACCTCAAAATTTGGCTAAAAAAACAAATTTTCCTCACATTTCGGTGACAGTAAGTTCTGGAATCTGGGAGGAGAAACAAATTTCCTTCCACCCAGCGTTCCCCCAAGTCTCCAGATAAAAATGGTACCTCACTTGTGTGGGTAGGCCTAGCGCCCGCGACAGGATATGCCCCAAAACACAACGTGGACACATCACAGAAAACAGAGCTATTATTTGCAAAGTACCTACCTGTAGATTTTGGCCTCTAGCTCAGCCGACACCTAGGGAAACCTACCAAACCTGTGCATTTTTTAAAACTAGAGACCTAGGGGAATCCAAGATGGGGTGACTTGTGGGGCTCTGACCCGGTTCTGTTATCCAGAATCCTTTGCAAACCTCAAATTTTGGCTAAAAAACGCATTTTCCTCACATTTCGGTGACAGAAAGTTCTGGAATCTGAGAGGAGCCACAAATTTCCTTCCACCAGGCGCTCCCCCAAGTCTCCCGATAAAAATGATACCTCACTTGTGTGGGTAGGCATAGCGCCCGCGACAGGAAACACCCCAAAACGCAACATGGACACATCCCATTTTTTTAAAGAAAACAGAGGTGTTTTTTGCAAAGTACCTACCTGTAGATTTTGGCCTCTAGCTCAGCCGGCACCTAGGGAAACCTACCAAACCTGTGCATTTTTTAAAACTAGAGTCCTAGGGGAATCCAAGATGGGGTGACTTGTGGGGCTCTGACCAGGTTCTGTTACCCAGAATCCTTTGCAAACCTCACAATTTGGCTAAAAAAACATATTTTCCTTACATTTCGGTGACAGAAAGTTCTGGAATCTGAGAGGAGGCACAAATTTCCTTCCACCCAGCGTTCCCCCAAGTCTCCAGATATAAATAGTGCCTCACTTGTGTGGGTAGGCCTATCGCCCGCGACAGGATATGCCCCAAAACACAACGTGGACACATCCATTTTTTGAAAGAAAACAGAGCTGTTTTTGCAGAGTGCCTACCTGTAGATTTTGGCCTCAACCTCAGCCGGCACCTAGGGAAACATACCAAACCTGTGCATATTTTAAAACTAGAGACCTAGGGGAATCCACGATGGGGTGACTTGTGGGGCTCTGACCAGGTTCTGTTACCCAGAATCCTTTGCAAACCTCAAAATTTGGCTAAAAAAACACATTTTCCTCACATTTCGGTGACAGAAAGTTCTGGAATCTGAGAGGAGCCACAAATTTCCTTCCACCCAGCGTTCCCCCAAGGCTCCCGATAAAAATGATACCTCACTTGTGTGGGTAGGCATAGCGCCCGCGACAGGAAACACCCCAAAACGCAAAGTGGACACATCCCATTTTTTTAAAGAAAACAGAGGTGTTTTTTGCAAAGTACCTACCTGTAGATTTTGGCCTCTAGCTCAGCCGGCACCTAGGGAAACCTACCAAACCTGTGCATTTTTTAAAACTAGAGTCCTAGGGGAATCCAAGATGGGGTGACTTGTGGGGCTCTGACCAGGTTCTGTTACCCAGAATCCTTTGCAAACCTCACAATTTGGCTAAAAAAACCATATTTTCCTTACATTTCGGTGACAGAAAGTTCTGGAATCTGAGAGGAGCCACAAATCTCCTTCCACCCAGCATTCCCCCAAGTCTCCTGATATACATGGTACCTCACTTGTGTGGGTAGGCATAGCGCCCGCTACAGGATATGCCCCAAAACACAACGTGGACACATCACAGAAAACAGAGCTGTTTATTGCAAAGTGCCTACCTGTAGATTTTGGCCTCTAGCTCAGCCGACACCTAGGGAAACCTTCCAAACCTGTGCATTTTTTAAAACTAGAGACCTAGGGGAATCCAAGATGGGGTGACTTGTGGGGCTCTGACCCGGTTCTGTTACCCAGAATCCTTTGCAAACCTCAAATTTTGGCTAAAAAAATGCATTTTCCTCACATTTCGGTGACAGAAAGTTCTGGAATCTGAGAGGAGCCACAAATTTCCTTCCACCCAGCGTTCCCCCAAGTCTCCCGATAAAACTGATACCTCACTTGTGTGGGTAGGCCTAGCGCCCGCGACAGGAAAGGCCCCAAAACGCAACGTGGACACATCCCATTTTTTTTAAAGAAAACAGAGGTGTTTTTTGCAAAGTACCTACCTGTAGATTTTGGCCTCTAGCTCAGCCGGCACCTAGGGAAACCTACCAAACCTGTGCATTTTTTAAAACTAGAGTCCTAGGGGAATCCAAGATGGGGTGACTTGTGGGGCTCTGACCAGGTTCTGTTACCCAGAATCCTTTGCAAACCTCACAATTTGGCTAAAAAAACATATTTTCCTTACATTTCGGTGACAGAAAGTTCTGGAATCTGAGAGGAGCCACAAATCTCCTTCCACCCAGCATTCCCCCAAGTCTCCTGATATACATGGTACCTCACTTGTGTGGGTAGGCCTAGCGCCCGCGACAGGATATGCCCCAAAATACAACGTGGACACATCACAGAAAACAGAGCTGTTTATTGCAAAGTGCCTACCTGTAGATTTTGGCCTCTAGCTCAGCCGACACCTAGGGAAACCTGCCAAACCTGTGCATTTTTTAAAACTAGAGACCTAGGGGAATCCAAGATGGGGTGACTTGTGGGGCTCTGACCCGGTTCTGTTACCCAGAATCCTTTGCAAACCTCAAATTTTGGCTAAAAAAACGCATTTTCCTCACATTTCGGTGACAGAAAGTTCTGGAATCTGAGAGGAGCCACAAATTTCCTTCCACCCAGCGTTCCCCCAAGTCTCCCGATAAAAATTATACCTCACTTGTGTGGGTAGGCCTAGCGCCCGCGACAGGAAACGCCCCAAAACGCAACGTGGACACATCCCATTTTTTTTAAAGAAAACAGAGGTGTTTTTTGCAAAGTACCTACCTGTAGATTTTGGCCTCTAGCTCAGCCGGCACCTAGGGAAACCTACCAAACCTGTGCATTTTGTAAAACTAGAGACCTAGGGGAATCCAAGATGGGGTGACTTGTGGGGCTCTGACCAGGTTCTGTTACCCAGAATCCTTTGCAAACCTCACAATTTGGCTAAAAAAACATATTTTCCTTACATTTCGGTGACAGAAAGTTCTGGAATCTGAGAGGAGGCACAAATTTCCTTCCACCCAGCGTTCCCCCAAGTCTCCCGATATAAATAGTGGCTCACTTGTGTGGGTAGGCCTATCGCCCGCGACAGCATATGCCCCAAAACACAACGTGGACACATCCATTTTTTGAAAGAAAACAGAGCTGTTTTTGCAGAGTGCCTACCTGTAGATTTTGGCCTCTACCTCAGCCGGCACCTAGGGAAACATACCAAACCTGTGCATAATTTAAAACTAGAGACCTAGGGGAATCCACGATGGGGTGACTTGTGGGGCTCTGACCAGGTTCTGTTACCCAGAATCCTTTGCAAACCTCAAAATTTGGCTAAAAAAACAAATTTTCCTCACATTTCGGTGACAGTAAGTTCTGGAATCTGGGAGGAGAAACAAATTTCCTTCCACCCAGCGTTCCCCCAAGTCTCCAGATAAAAATGGTACCTCACTTGTGTGGGTAGGCCTAGCGCCCGCGACAGGATATGCCCCAAAACACAACGTGGACACATCACAGAAAACAGAGCTATTTTTTGCAAAGTACCTACCTGTAGATTTTGGCCTCTAGCTCAGCCGACACCTAGGGAAACCTACCAAACCTGTGCATTTTTTAAAACTAGAGACCTAGGGGAATCCAAGATGGGGTGACTTGTGGGGCTCTGACCCGGTTCTGTTATCCAGAATCCTTTGCAAACCTCAAATTTTGGCTAAAAAACGCATTTTCCTCACATTTCGGTGACAGAAAGTTCTGGAATCTGAGAGGAGCCACAAATTTCCTTCCACCAGGCGCTCCCCCAAGTCTCCCGATAAAAATGATACCTCACTTGTGTGGGTAGGCATAGCGCCCGCGACAGGAAACACCCCAAAACGCAACATGGACACATCCCATTTTTTTAAAGAAAACAGAGGTGTTTTTTGCAAAGTACCTACCTGTAGATTTTGGCCTCTAGCTCAGCCGGCACCTAGGGAAACCTACCAAACCTGTGCAGTTTTAAAAACTAGAGTCCTAGGGGAATCCAAGATGGGGTGACTTGTGGGGCTCTGACCAGGTTCTGTTACCCAGAATCCTTTGCAAACCTCACAATTTGGCTAAAAAAACATATTTTCCTTACATTTCGGTGACAGAAAGTTCTGGAATCTGAGAGGAGCCACAAATTTCCTTCCACCCAGCATTCCACCAAGTCTCCTGATATACATGGTACCTCACTTGTGTGGGTCGGCCTAGCGCCCGCGACAGGATATGCCCCAAAACACAACGTGGACACATCACAGAAAACAGAGCTGTTTATTGCAAAGTGCCTACCTGTAGATTTTGGCCTCTAGCTCAGCCGGCACCTAGGGAAACCTACCAAACCTGTGCATTTTTGAAAACTAGAGACGTAGCGGAATCCAAGATGGGGTGACTTGTGGGGCTCTGACCAGGTTCTGTTACCCAGAATCCTTTGCAAACCTCAAAATTTGGCTAAAAAAACAAATTTTCCCCACATTTCGGTGACAGTAAGTTCTGGAATCTGGGAGGAGAAACAAATTTCCTTCCACCCAGCGTTCCCCCAAGTCTCCAGATAAAAATGGTACCTCACTTGTGTGGGTAGGCCTAGCGCCCGCGACAGAATATGCCCCAAAACACAACGTGGACACATCACAGAAAACAGAGCTGTTTTTTGCAAAGTACCTACCTGTAGATTTTGGCCTCTAGCTCAGCCGACACCTAGGGAAACCTACCAAACCTGTGCATTTTTTAAAACTAGAGACCTAGGGGAATCCAAGATGGGGTGACTTGTGGGGCTCTGACCCGGTTCTGTTACCCAGAATCCTTTGCAAACCTCAAATTTTGGCTAAAAAAACGCATTTTCCTCACATTTCGGTGACAGAAAGTTCTGGAATCTGAGAGGAGCCACAAATTTCCTTACACCCAGCGTTCCCCCAAGTCTCCCGATAAAAATGATACCTCACTTGTGTGGGTAGGCCTAGCGACCGCGACAGGAAACGCCCCAAAACACAACTTGGACACATCCCATTTTTTTAAAGAAAACAGAGGTGTTTTTTGCAAAGTACCTACCTGTAGATTTTGGCCTCTAGCTCAGCCGGCACCTAGGGAAACCTACCAAACCTGTGCATTTTGTAAAACTAGAGACCTAGGGGAATCCAAGATGGGGTGACTTGTGGGGCTCTGACCAGGTTCTGTTACCCAGAATCCTTTGCAAACCTCACAATTTGGCTAAAAAAACATATTTTCCTTACATTTCGGTGACAGAAAGTTCTGGAATCTGAGAGGAGGCACAAATTTCCTTCCACCCAGCGTTCCCCCAAGTCTCCCGATATAAATAGTGCCTCACTTGTGTGGGTAGGCCTATCGCCCGCGACAGGATATGCCCCAAAACACAACGTGGACACATCCATTTTTTGAAGGAAAACAGAGCTGTTTTTGCAGAGTGCCTACCTGTAGATTTTGGCCTCTACCTCAGCCGGCACCTAGGGAAACATACCAAACCTGTGCATATTTTAAAACTAGAGACCTAGGGGAATCCACGATGGGGTGACTTGTGGGGCTCTGACCAGGTTCTGTTACCCAGAATCCTTTGCAAACCTCAAAATTTGGCTAAAAAAACACATTTTCCTCACATTTCGGTGACAGTAAGTTCTGGAATCTGGGAGGAGAAACAAATTTCCTTCCACCCAGCGTTCCCCCAAGTCTCCAGATAAAAATGGTACCTCACTTGTGTGGGTAGGCCTAGCGCCCGCGACAGGATATGCCCCAAAACACAACGTGGACACATCACAGAAAACAGAGCTATTATTTGCAAAGTACCTACCTGTAGATTTTGGCCTCTAGCTCAGCCGACACCTAGGGAAACCTACCAAACCTGTGCATTTTTTAAAACTAGAGACCTAGGGGAATCCAAGATGGGGTGACTTGTGGGGCTCTGACCCGGTTCTGTTATCCAGAATCCTTTGCAAACCTCAAATTTTGGCTAAAAAACGCATTTTCCTCACATTTCGGTGACAGAAAGTTCTGGAATCTGAGAGGAGCCACAAATTTCCTTCCACCAGGCGCTCCCCCAAGTCTCCCGATAAAAATGATACCTCACTTGTGTGGGTAGGCATAGCGCCCGCGACAGGAAACACCCCAAAACGCAACATGGACACATCCCATTTTTTTAAAGAAAACAGAGGTGTTTTTTGCAAAGTACCTACCTGTAGATTTTGGCCTCTAGCTCAGCCGGCACCTAGGGAAACCTACCAAACCTGTGCATTTTTTAAAACTAGAGTCCTAGGGGAATCCAAGATGGGGTGACTTGTGGGGCTCTGACCAGGTTCTGTTACCCAGAATCCTTTGCAAACCTCACAATTTGGCTAAAAAAACATATTTTCCTTACATTTCGGTGACAGAAAGTTCTGGAATCTGAGAGGAGCCACAAATTTCCTTCCACCCAGCATTCCCCCAAGTCTCCTGATATACATGGTACCTCACTTGTGTGGGTAGGCCTAGCGCCCGCGACAGGATATGCCCCAAAACACAACGTGGACACATCACAGAAAACAGAGCTGTTTATTGCAAAGTGCCTACCTGTAGATTTTGGCCTCTAGCTCAGCCGGCACCTAGGGAAACCTACCAAACCTGTGCATTTTTGAAAACTAGAGACGTAGCGGAATCCAAGATGGGGTGACTTGTGGGGCTCTGACCAGGTTCTGTTACCCAGAATCCTTTGCAAACCTCAAAATTTGGCTAAAAAAACAAATTTTCCCCCACATTTCGGTGACAGTAAGTTCTGGAATCTGGGAGGAGAAACAAATTTCCTTCCACCCAGCGTTCCCCCAAGTCTCCAGATAAAAATGGTACCTCACTTGTGTGGGTAGGCCTAGCGCCCGCGACAGAATATGCCCCAAAACACAACGTGGACACATCACAGAAAACAGAGCTGTTTTTTGCAAAGTACCTACCTGTAGATTTTGGCCTCTAGCTCAGCCGACACCTAGGGAAACCTACCAAACCTGTGCATTTTTTAAAACTAGAGACCTAGGGGAATCCAAGATGGGGTGACTTGTGGGGCTCTGACCCGGTTCTGTTACCCAGAATCCTTGGCAAACCTCAAATTTTGGCTAAAAAAACGCATTTTCCTCACATTTCGGTGACAGAAAGTTCTGGAATCTGAGAGGAGCCACAAATTTCCTTCCACCCAGCGTTCCCCCAAGTCTCCCGATAAAAATGATACCTCACTTGTGTGGGTAGGCCTAGCGACCGCGACAGGAAACGCCCCAAAACACAACGTGGACACATCCCATTTTTTTAAAGAAAACAGAGGTGTTTTTTGCAAAGTACCTACCTGTAGATTTTGGCCTCTAGCTCAGCCGGCACCTAGGGAAACCTACCAAACCTGTGCATTTTGTAAAACTAGAGACCTAGGGGAATCCAAGATGGGGTGACTTGTGGGGCTCTGACCAGGTTCTGTTACCCAGAATCCTTTGCAAACCTCACAATTTGGCTAAAAAAACATATTTTCCTTACATTACGGTGACAGAAAGTTCTGGAATCTGAGAGGAGGCACAAATTTCCTTCCACCCAGCGTTCCCCCAAGTCTCCAGATATAAATAGTGCCTCACTTGTGTGGGTAGGCCTATCGCCCGCGACAGGATATGCCCCAAAACACAACGTGGACACATCCATTTTTTGAAAGAAAACAGAGCTGTTTTTGCAGAGTGCCTACCTGTAGATTTTGGCCTCTACCTCAGCCGGCACCTAGGGAAACATACCAAACCTGTGGATATTTTAAAACTAGAGACCTAGGGGAATCCACGATGGGGTGACTTGTGGGGCTCTGACCAGGTTCTGTTACCCAGAATCCTTTGCAAACCTCAAAATTTGGCTAAAAAAACACATTTTCCTCACATTTCGGTGACAGAAAGTTCTGGAATCTGAGAGGAGCCACAAATTTCCTTCCACCCAGCGTTCCCCCAAGGCTCCCGATAAAAATGATACCTCACTTGTGTGGGTAGGCCTAGCGCCGCGACAGGAAACACCCCAAAACACAACGTGGACACATCCCATTTTTTTAAAGAAAACAGAGCTGTTTTTTGCAAAGTGCCTACCTGTAGATTTTGGCCTCTAGCTCAGCCGGCACCTAGGGAAACATACCAAACCTGTGCATTTTTGAAAACTAGAGACCTAGGGGAATCCAAGATGGGGTGACTTGTGGGGCTCTGACCAGGTTCTGTTACCCAGAATCCTTTGCAACCCTCAAATTTTGGCTAAAAAAACGCATTTTCCTCACATTTCGGTGACAGAAAGTTCTGGAATCTGAGAGGAGCCACAAATTTCCTTCCACCAGGCGCTCCCCCAAGTCTCCCGATAAAAATGATACCTCACTTGTGTGGGTAGGCATAGCGCTCGCGACAGGAAACACCCCAAAACGCAACGTGGACACATCCCATTTTTTTAAAGAAAACAGAGGTGTTTTTTGCAAAGTACCTACCTGTAGATTTTGGCCTCTAGCTCAGCCGGCACCTAGGGAAACCTACCAAACCTGTGCATTTTTTAAAATAGAGTCCTAGAGGAATCCAAGATGGGGTGACTTGTGGGGCTCTGACCAGGTTCTGTTACCCAGAATCCTTTGCAAACCTCACAATTTGGCTAAAAAAACATATTTTCCTTACATTTCGGTGACAGAAAGTTCTGGAATCTGAGAGGAGCCACAAATCTCCTTCCACCCAGCATTCCCCCAAGTCTCCTGATATACATGGTACCTCACTTGTGTTGGGTAGGCCTAGCGCCCGCGACAGGATATGCCCCAAAACACAACGTGGACACATCACAGAAAACAGAGCTGTTTATTGAAAAGTGCCTACCTGTAGAATTTGGCCTCTAGCTCAGCCGACACCTAGGGAAACCTTCCAAACCTGTGCATTTTTTTAAAACTAGAGACCTAGGGGAATCCAAGATGGGGTGACTTGTGGGGCTCTGACCCGGTTCTGTTACCCAGAATCCTTTGCAAACCTCAAATTTTGGCTAAAAAAACGCATTTTCCTCACATTTCGGTGACAGAAAGTTCTGGAATCTGAGAGGAGCCACAAATTTCCTTCCACCCAGCGTTCCCCCAAGTCTCCCGATAAAAATGATACCTCACTTGTGTGGGTAGGCCTAGCGCCCGCGACAGGAACGCCCCAAAACGCAACGTGGACACATCCCATTTTTT
The DNA here is from genome assembly GCF_031143425.1 of Pleurodeles waltl. Classification (NCBI taxonomy): domain Eukaryota; kingdom Metazoa; phylum Chordata; class Amphibia; order Caudata; family Salamandridae; genus Pleurodeles; species Pleurodeles waltl. The sequence continues at coordinate 337,315,610 of NC_090439.1, forward strand.
TTAAAGAAAACAGAGGTGTTTTTTGCAAAGTACCTACCTGTAGATTTTGGCCTCTAGCTCAGCCGGCACCTAGGGAAACCTACCAAACCTGTGCATTTTTTAAAACTAGAGTCCTAGGGGAATCCAAGATGGGGTGACTTGTGGGGCTCTGACCAGGTTCTGTTACCCAGAATCCTTTGCAAACCTCACAATTTGGCTAAAAAAACATATATTTTCCTTACATTTCGGTGACAGAAAGTTCTGGAATCTGAGAGGAGCCACAAATCTCCTTCCACCCAGCATTCCCCCAAGTCTCCTGATATACATGGTACCTCACTTGTGTGGGTAGGCCTAGCGCCCGCGACAGGATATGCCCCAAAATACAACGTGGACACATCACAGAAAACAGAGCTGTTTATTGCAAAGTGCCTACCTGTAGATTTTGGCCTCTATCTCAGCCGACACCTAGGGAAACCTTCCAAACCTGTGCATTTTTTAAAACTAGAGACCTAGGGGAATCCAAGATGGGGTGACTTGTGGGGCTCTGACCAGGTTCTGTTACCCAGAATCCTTTGCAAACCTCAAATTTTGGCTAAAAAAACGCATTTTCCTCACATTTCGGTGACAAAAAGTTCTGGAATCTGAGAGGAGCCACAAATTTCCTTCCACCCAGCGTTCCCCCAAGTCTCCCGATAAAAATTATACCTCACTTGTGTGGGTAGGCCTAGCGCCCGCGACAGGAAACGCCCCAAAACGCAACGTGGACACATCCCATTTTTTTTAAAGAAAACAGAGGTGTTTTTTGCAAAGTACCTACCTGTAGATTTTGGCCTCTAGCTCAGCCGGCACCTAGGGAAACCTACCAAACCTGTGCATTTTGTAAAACTAGAGACCTAGGGGAATCCAAGATGGGGTGACTTGTGGGGCTCTGACCAGGTTCTGTTACCCAGTATCCTTTGCAAACCTCACAATTTGGCTAAAAAAACATATTTTCCTTACATTTCGGTGACAGAAAGTTCTGGAATCTGAGAGGAGGCACAAATTTCCTTCCACCCAGCGTTCCCCCAAGTCTCCCGATATAAATAGTGCCTCACTTGTGTGGGTAGGCCTATCGCCCACGACAGCATATGCCCCAAAACACAACGTGGACACATCCATTTTTTGAAAGAAAACAGAGCTGTTTTTGCAGAGTGCCTACCTGTAGATTTTGGCCTCTACCTCAGCCGGCACCTAGGGAAACATACCAAACCTGTGCATATTTTAAAACTAGAGACCTAGGGGAATCCACGATGGGGTGACTTGTGGGGCTCTGACCAGGTTCTGTTACCCAGAATCCTTTGCAAACCTCAAAATTTGGCTAAAAAAACAAATTTTCCTCACATTTCGGTGACAGTAAGTTCTGGAATCTGGGAGGAGAAACAAATTTCCTTCCACCCAGCGTTCCCCCAAGTCTCCAGATTAAAATGGTACCTCACTTGTGTGGGTAGGCCTAGCGCCCGCGACAGGATATGCCCCAAAACACAACGTGGACACATCACAGAAAACAGAGCTATTTTTTGCAAAGTACCTACCTGTAGATTTTGGCCTCTAGCTCAGCCGACACCTAGGGAAACCTACCAAACCTGTGCATTTTTTAAAACTAGAGACCTAGGGGAATCCAAGATGGGGTGACTTGTGGGGCTCTGACCCGGTTCTGTTATCCAGAATCCTTTGCAAACCTCAAATTTTGGCTAAAAAACGCATTTTCCTCACATTTCGGTGACAGAAAGTTCTGGAATCTGAGAGGAGCCACAAATTTCCTTCCACCAGGCGCTCCCCCAAGTCTCCCGATAAAAATGATACCTCACTTGTGTGGGTAGGCATAGCGCCCGCGACAGGAAACACCCCAAAACGCAACATGGACACATCCCATTTTTTTAAAGAAAACAGAGGTGTTTTTTGCAAAGTACCTACCTGTAGATTTTGGCCTCTAGCTCAGCCGGCACCTAGGGAAACCTACCAAACCTGTCCATTTTTTAAAACTAGAGTCCTAGGGGAATCCAAGATGGGGTGACTTGTGGGGCTCTGACCAGGTTCTGTTACCCAGAATCCTTTGCAAACCTCACAATTTGGCTAAAAAAACATATTTTCCTTACATTTCGGTGACAGAAAGTTCTGGAATCTGAGAGGAGCCACAAATTTCCTTCCACCCAGCATTCCCCCAAGTCTCCTGATATACATGGTACCTCACTTGTGTGGGTAGGTCTAGCGCCCGCGACAGGATATGCCCCAAAACACAACGTTGACACATCACAGAAAACAGAGCTGTTTATTGCAAAGTGCCTACCTGTAGATTTTGGCCTCTAGCTCAGCCGGCACCTAGGGAAACCTACCAAACCTGTGCATTTTTTAAAACTAGAGACGTAGCGGAATCCAAGATGGGGTGACTTGTGGGCCTCTGACCAGGTTCTGTTACCCAGAATCCTTTGCAAACCTCAAAATTTGGCTAAAAAAACAAATTTTCCCCACATTTCGGTGACAGTAAGTTCTGGAATCTGGGAGGAGAAACAAATTTCCTTCCACCCAGCGTTCCCCCAAGTCTCCAGATTAAAATGGTACCTCACTTGTGTGGGTAGGCCTAGCGCCCGCGACAGAATATGCCCCAAAACACAACGTGGACACATCACAGAAAACCGAGCTGTTTTTTGCAAAGTACCTACCTGTAGATTTTGGCCTCTAGCTCAGCCGACACCTAGGGAAACCTACCAAACCTGTGCATTTTTTAAAACTAGAGACCTAGGGGAATCCAAGATGGGGTGACTTGTGGGGCTCTGACCCGGTTCTGTTACCCAGAATCCTTTGCAAACCTCAAATTTTGGCTAAAAAAACTCATTTTCCTCACATTTCGGTGACAGAAAGTTCTGGAATCTGAGGGGAGCCACAAATTTCCTTACACCCAGCGTTCCCCCAAGTCTCCCGATAAAAATGATACCTCACTTGTGTGGGTAGGCCTAGCGACCGCGACAGGAAACGCCCCAAAACACAACGTGGACACATCCCATTTTTTTAAAGAAAACAGAGGTGTTTTTTGCAAAGTACCTACCTGTAGATTTTGGCCTCTAGCTCAGCCGGCACCTAGGGAAACCTACCAAACCTGTGCATTTTTTGAAACTAGAGACCTAGGGGAATCCAAGATGGGGTGACTTGTGGGGCTCTGACCAGGTTCTGTTACCCAGAATCCTTTGCAAACCTCACAATTTGGCTAAAAAAACATATTTTCCTTACATTTCGGTGACAGAAAGTTCTGGAATCTGAGAGGAGGCACAAATTTCCTTCCACCCAGCGTTCCCCCAAGTCTCCCGATATAAATAGTGCCTCACTTGTGTGGGTAGGCCTATCGCCCGCGACAGGATATGCCCCAAAACACAACGTGGACACATCCATTTTTTGAAAGAAAACAGAGCTGTTTTTGCAGAGTGCCTACCTGTAGATTTTGGCCTCTACCTCAGCCGGCACCTAGGGAAACATACCAAACCTGTGCATATTTTAAAACTAGAGACCTAGGGGAATCCACGATGGGGTGACTTGTGGGGCTCTGACCAGGTTCTGTTACCCAGAATCCTTTGCAAACCTCAAAATTTGGCTAAAAAAACAAATTTTCCTCACATTTCGGTGACAGTAAGTTCTGGAATCTGGGAGGAGAAACAAATTTCCTTCCACACAGCGTTCCCCCAAGTCTCCAGATAAAAATGGTACCTCACTTGTGTGGGTAGGCCTAGCGCCCGCGACAGGATATGCCCCAAAACACAACGTGGACACATCACAGAAAACAGAGCTATTATTTGCAAAGTACCTACCTGTAGATTTTGGCCTCTAGCTCAGCCGACACCTAGGGAAACCTACCAAACCTGTGCATTTTTTAAAACTAGAGACCTAGGGGAATCCAAGATGGGGTGACTTGTGGGGCTCTGACCCGGTTCTGTTATCCAGAATCCTTTGCAAACCTCAAATTTTGGCTAAAAAACGCATTTTCCTCACATTTCGGTGACAGAAAGTTCTGGAATCTGAGAGGAGCCACAAATTTCCTTCCACCAGGCGCTCCCCCAAGTCTCCCGATAAAAATGATACCTCACTTGTGTGGGTAGGCATAGCGCCCGCGACAGGAAACACCCCAAAACGCAACATGGACACCTCCCATTTTTTTAAAGAAAACAGAGGTGTTTTTTGCAAAGTACCTACCTGTAGATTTTGGCCTCTAGCTCAGCCGGCACCTAGGGAAACCTACCAAACCTGTGCATTTTTTAAAACTAGAGTCCTAGGGGAATCCAAGATGGGGTGACTTGTGGGGCTCTGACCAGGTTCTGTTACCCAGAATCCTTTCCAAACCTCACAATTTGGCTAAAAAAACATATTTTCCTTACATTTCGGTGACAGAAAGTTCTGGAATCTGAGAGGAGCCACAAATTTCCTTCCACCCAGCATTCCCCCAAGTCTCCTGATATACATGGTACCTCACTTGTGTGGGTAGGCCTAGCGCCCGCGACAGGATATGCCCCAAAACACAACGTGGACACATCACAGAAAACAGAGCTGTTTATTGCAAAGTGCCTACCTGTAGATTTTGGCCTCTAGCTCAGCCGGCACCTAGGGAAACCTACCAAACCTGTGCATTTTTGAAAACTAGAGACGTAGCGGAATCCAAGATGGGGTGACTTGTGGGGCTCTGACCAGGTTCTGTTACCCAGAATCCTTTGCAAACCTCAAAATTTGGCTAAAAAAAAAATTTTCCCCACATTTCGGTGACAGTAAGTTCTGGAATCTGGGAGGAGAAACAAATTTCCTTCCACCCAGCGTTCCCCCAAGTCTCCAGATAAAAATGGTACCTCACTTGTGTGGGTAGGCCTAGCGCCCGCGACAGAATATGCCCCAAAACACAACGTGGACACATCACAGAAAACAGAGCTGTTTTTTGCAAAGTACCTACCTGTAGATTTTGGCCTCTAGCTCAGCCGACACCTAGGGAAACCTACCAAACCTGTGCATTTTTTAAAACAAGAGACCTCGGGGAATCCAAGGTGGGGTGACTTGTGGGGCTCTGACCCGGTTCTGTTACCCAGAATCCTTTGCAAACCTCAAAATTTGGCTAAAAAAACGCATTTTCCTCACATTTCGGTGACAGAAAGTTCTGGAATCTGAGAGGAGCCACAAATTTCCTTACACCCAGCGTTCCCCCAAGTCTCCCGATAAAAATGATACCTCACTTGTGTGGGTAGGCCTAGCGACCGCGACAGGAAACGCCCCAAAACACAACGTGGACACATCCCATTTTTTTAAAGAAAACAGAGGTGTTTTTTGCAAAGTACCTACCTGTAGATTTTGTCCTCTAGCTCAGCCGGCACCTAGGGAAACCTACCAAACCTGTGCATTTTGTAAAACTAGAGACCTAGGGGAATCCAAGATGGGGTGACTTGTGGGGCTCTGACCAGGTTCTGTTACCCAGAATCCTTTGCAAACCTCACAATTTGGCTAAAAAAACATATTTTCCTTACATTTCGGTGACAGAAAGTTCTGGAATCTGAGAGGAGGCACAAATTTCCTTCCACCCAGCGTTCCCCCAAGTCTCCAGATATAAATAGTGCCTCACTTGTGTGGGTAGGCCTATCGCCCGCGACAGGATATGCCCCAAAACACAACGTGGACACATCCATTTTTTGAAAGAAAACAGAGCTGTTTTTGCAGAGTGCCTACCTGTAGATTTTGGCCTCTACCTCAGCCGGCACCTAGGGAAACATACCAAACCTGTGCATATTTTAAAACTAGAGACCTAGGGGAATCCACGATGGGGTGACTTGTGGGGCTCTGACTAGGTTCTGTTACCCAGAATCCTTTGCAAACCTCAAAATTTGGCTAAAAAAACACATTTTCCTCACATTTCGGTGACAGAAAGTTCTGGAATCTGAGAGGAGCCACAAATTTCCTTCCACCCAGCGTTCCCCCAAGGCTCCCGATAAAAATGATACCTCACTTGTGTGGGTAGGCCTAGCGCCGCGACAGGAAACACCCCAAAACACAACGTGGACACATCCCATTTTTTTAAAGAAAACAGAGCTGTTTTTTGCAAAGGGCCTACCTGTAGATTTTGGCCTCTAGCTCAGCCGGCACCTAGGGAAACATACCAAACCTGTGCATTTTTGAAAACTAGAGACCTAGGGGAATCCAAGATGGGGTGACTTGTGGGGCTCTGACCAGGTTCTGATACCCAGAATCCTTTGCAACCCTCAAATTTTGGCTAAAAAAACGCATTTTCCTCACATTTCGGTGACAGAAAGTTCTGGAATCTGAGAGGAGCCACAAATTTCCTCCCACCAGGCGCTCCCCCAAGTCTCCCGATAAAAATGATACCTCACTTGTGTGGGTAGGCATAGCGCCCGCTACAGGAAACACCCCAAAACGCAACGTGGACACATCCCATTTTTTTAAAGAAAACAGAGGTGTTTTTTGCAAAGTACCTACCTGTAGATTTTGGCCTCTAGCTCAGCCGGCACCTAGGGAAACCTACCAAACCTGTGCATTTTTTAAAACTAGAGTCCTAGGGGAATCCAAGATGGGGTGACTTGTGGGGCTCTGACCAGGTTCTGATACCCAGAATCCTTTGCAAACCTCACAATTTGGCTAAAAAACATATTTTCCTTACATTTCGGTGACAGAAAGTTCTGGAATCTGAGAGGAGCCACAAATCTCCTTCCACCCAGCATTCCCCCAAGTCTCCTGATATACATGGTACCTCACTTGTGTGGGTAGGCCTAGCGCCCGCGACAGGATATGCCCCAAAACACAACGTGGACACATCACAGAAAACAGAGCTGTTTATTGCAAAGGGCCTACCTGTAGATTTTGGCTTCTAGCTCAGCCGGCACCCAGGGAAACTTACCAAACCTGTGCATTTTTGAAAACTAGAGACCTAGCAGAATCCAAGATGGGGTGACTTGTGGGGCTCTGACCAGGTTCTGTTACCCAGAATCCTTTGCAAACCTCAAAATTTGGCTAAAAAAACAAATTTTCCCCACATTTCGGTGACAGTAAGTTCTGGAATCTGGGAGGAGAAACAAATTTCATTCCACCCAGCGTTCCCCCAAGTCTCCAGATAAAAATGGTACCTCACTTGTGTGGGTAGGCCTAGCGCCCGCGACAGGATATGCCCCAAAACACAACGTGGACACATCACAGAAAACAGAGCTGTTTTTTGCAAAGTACCTACCTGTAGATTTTGGCCTCTAGCTCAGCCGACACCTAGGGAAACCTACCAAACCTGTGCCTTTTTTAAAACTAGAGACCTAGGGGAATCCAAGATGGGGTGACTTGTGGGGCTCTGACCCAGTTCTGTTACCCAGAATCCTTTGCAAACCTCAAATTTTGGCTAAAAAAATGCATTTTCCTCACATTTCGGTGACAGAAAGTTCTGGAATCTGAGAGGAGCCACAAATTTCCTTCCACCCAGCGTTCCCCCAAGTCTCCCGATAAAAATGATACCTCACTTGTGTGGGTAGGCCTAGCGCCCGCGACAGGAAACGCCCCAAAACGCAACGTGGACACATCCCATTTTTTTAAAGAAAACAGAGGTGTTTTTTGCAAAGTACCTACCTGTAGATTTTGGCCTCTAGCTCAGCCGGCACCTAGGGAAACCTACCAAACCTGTGCATTTTGTAAAACTAGAGACCTAGGGGAATCCAAGATGGGGTGACTTGTGGGGCTCTGACCAGGTTCTGTTACCCAGAATCCTTTGCAAACCTCACAATTTGGCTAAAAAAACATATTTTCCTTACATTTCGGTGACAGAAAGTTCTGGAATCTGAGAGGAGGCACAAATTTCCTTCCACCCAGCGTTCCCCCAAGTCTCCCGATATAAATAGTGCCTCACTTGTGTGGGTAGGCCTATCGCCCGCGACAGGATATGCCCCAAAACACAACGTGGACACATCCATTTTTTGAAAGAAAACAGAGCTGTTTTTGCAGAGTGCCTACCTGTAGATTTTGGCCTCTACCTCAGCCGGCACCTAGGGAAACATACCAAACCTGTGCATATTTTAAAACTAGAGACCTAGGGGAATCCACGATGGGGTGACTTGTGGGGCTCTGACCAGGTTCTGTTACCCAGAATTCTTTGCAAACCTCAAAATTTGGCTAAAAAAACACATTTTCCTCACATTTCAGTGACAGAAAGTTCTGGAATCTGAGAGGAGCCACAAATTTCCTTCCACCAGGCGCTCCCCCAAGTCTCCCAATAAAAATGATACCTCACTTGTGTGGGTAGGCATAGCGACCGCGACAGGAAACACCCCAAAACGCAACATGGACACATCCCATTTTTTTAAAGAAAACAGAGGTGTTTTTTGCAAAGTACCTACCTGTAGATTTTGGCCTCTAGCTCAGCCGGCACCTAGGGAAACCTACCAAACCTGTGCATTTTTTAAAACTAGAGTCCTAGGGGAATCCAAGATGGGGTGACTTGTGGGGCTCTGACCAGGTTCTGTTACCCAGAATCCTTTCCAAACCTCACAATTTGGCTAAAAAAACATATTTTCCTTACATTTCGCTGACAGAAAGTTATGGAATCTGAGAGGAGCCACAAATTTCCTTCCACCCAGCATTCCCCCAAGTCTCCTGATATACATGGTACCTCACTTGTGTGGGTAGGCCTAGCGCCCGCGACAGGATATGCCCCAAAACACAACGTGGACACATCACAGAAAACAGAGCTGTTTATTGCAAAGTGCCTACCTGTAGATTTTGGCCTCTAGCGCAGCCGGCACCTAGGGAAACCTACCAAACCTGTGCATTTTTTAAAACTAGAGACGTAGCGGAATCCAAGATGGGGTGACTTGTGGGGCTCCGACCAGGTTCTGTTACCCAGAATCCTTTGCAAACCTCAAAATTTGGCTAAAAAAACAAATTTTCCCCACATTTCGGTGACAGTAAGTTCTGGAATCTGGGAGGAGAAACAAATTTCCTTCCACCCAGCGTTCCCCCAAGTCTCCAGATAAAAATGGTACCTCACTTGTGTGGGTAGGCCTAGCGCCCGCGACAGAATATGCCCCAAAACACAACGTGGACACATCACAGAAAACAGAGCTGTTTTTTGCAAAGTACCTACCTGTAGATTTTGGCCTCTAGCTCAGCCGACACCTAGGGAAACCTACCAAACCTGTGCATTTTTTAAAACTAGAGACCTAGGGGAATCCAAGATGGGGTGACTTGTGGGGCTCTGACCCGGTTCTGTTACCCAGAATCCTTTGCAAACCTCAAATTTTGGCTAAAAAAACGCATTTTCCTCACATTTCGGTGACAGAAAGTTCTGGAATCTGAGAGGAGCCACAAATTTCCTTACACCCAGCGTTCCCCCAAGTCTCCCGATAAAAATGATACCTCACTTGTGTGGGTAGGCCTAGCGACCGCGACAGGAAACGCCCCAAAACACAACGTGGACACATCCCATTTTTTTAAAGAAAACAGAGGTGTTTTTTGCAAAGTACCTAACTGTAGATTTTGGCCTCTAGCTCAGCCGGCACCTAGGGAAACGTACCAAACCTGTGCATTTGGTAAAACTAGAGACCTAGGGGAATCCAAGATGGGGTGACTTGTGGGGCTCTGACCAGGTTCTGTTACCCAGAATCCTTTGCAAACCTCACAATTTGGCTAAAAAAACATATTTTCCTTACATTTCGGTGACAGAAAGTTCTGGAATCTGAGAGGAGGCACAAATTTCCTTCCACCCAGCGTTCCCCCAAGTCTCCAGATATAAATAGTGCCTCACTTGTGTGGGTAGGCCTATCGCCCGCGACAGGATATGCCCCAAAACACAACGTGGACACATTCATTTTTTGAAAGAAAACAGAGCTGTTTTTGCAGAGTGCCTACCTGTAGATTTTGGCCTCTACCTCAGCCGGCACCTAGGGAAACATACCAAATCTGTGCATATTTTAAAACTAGAGACCTAGGAGAATCCACGATGGGGTGACTTGTGGGGCTCTGACCAGGTTCTGTTACCCAGAATCCTTTGCAAACCTCAAAATTTGGCTAAAAAAACACATTTTCCTCACATTTCGGTGACAGAAAGTTCTGGAATCTGAGAGGAGCCACAAATTTCCTTCCACCCAGCGTTCCCCCAAGGCTCCCGATAAAAATGATACCTCACTTGTGTGGGTAGGCCTAGCGCCGCGACAGGAAACACCCCAAAACACAACGTGGACACATCCCAATTTTTTAAAGAAAACAGAGCTGTTTTTTGCAAAGTGCCTACCTGTAGATTTTGGCCTCTAGCTCAGCCGGCACCTAGGGAAACATACCAAACCTGTGCATTTTTTAAAACTAGAGACCTAGGGGAATCCAAGATGGGGTGACTTGTGGGGCTCTGACCAGGTTCTGTTACCCAGAATCCTTTGCAACCCTCAAATTTTGGCTAAAAAAACGCATTTTCCTCACATTTCGGTGACAGAAAGTTCTGGAATCTGAGAGGAGCCACAAATTTCCTTCCACCAGGCGCTCCCCCAAGTCTCCCGATAAAAATGATACCTCACTTGTGTGGGTAGGCATAGCGCCCGCTACAGGAAACACCCCAAAACGCAACGTGGACACATCCCATTTTTTTAAAGAAAACAGAGGTGTTTTTTGCAAAGTACCTACCTGTAGATTTTGGCCTCAAGCTCAGCCGGCACGTAGGGAAACCTACCAAACCTGTGCATTTTTTAAAACTAGAGTCCAGGGGAATCCAAGATGGGGTGACTTGTGGGGCTCTGACCAGGTTCTGTTACCCAGAATCCTTTGCAAACCTCACAATTTGGCTAAAAAAAAATATTTTCCTTACATTTCGGTGACAGAAAGTTCTGGAATCTGAGAGGAGCCACAAATCTCCTTCCACCCAGCATTCCCCCAAGTCTCCTGATATACATGGTACCTCACTTGTGTGGGTAGGCCTAGCGCCCGCGACAGGATATGCCCCAAAACACAACGTGGACACATCACAGAAAACAGAGCTGTTTATTGCAAAGTGCCTACCTGTAGATTTTGGCTTCTAGCTCAGCCGGCACCTAGGGAAACTTACCAAACCTGTGCATTTTTGAAAACTAGAGACCTAGCAGAATCGAAGATGGGGTGACTTGTGGGGCTCTGACCAGGTTCTGTTACCCAGAATCCTTTGCAAACCTCAAAATTTGGCTAAAAAAACAAATTTTCCCCACATTTCGGTGACAGTAAGTTCTGGAATCTGGGAGGAGAAACAAATTTCCTTCCACCCAGCGTTCCCCCAAGTCTCCAGATAAAAATGGTACCTCATTTGTGTGGGTAGGCCTAGCGCCCGCGACAGGATATGCCCCAAAACACAACGTGGACACATCACAGAAAACAGAGCTATTTTTTGCAAAGTACCTACCTGTAGATTTTGGCCTCTAGCTCAGCCGACACCTAGGGAAACCTACCAAACCTGTGCCTTTTTTAAAACTAGAGACCTAGGGGAATCCAAGATGGGGTGACTTGTGGGGCTCTGACCCAGTTCTGTTACCCAGAATCCTTTGCAAACCTCAAATTTTGGCTAAAAAAACGCATTTTCCTCACATTTCGGTGACAGAAAGTTCTGGAATCTGAGAGGAGCCACAAATTTCCTTCCACCCAGCGTTCCCCCAAGTCTCCCGATAAAAATGATACCTCACTTGTGTGGGTAGGCCTAGCGCCCGCGACAGGAAACGCCCCAAAACGCAACGTGGACACATCCCATTTTTTTAAAGAAAACAGAGGTGTTTTTTGCAAAGTACCTACCTGTAGATTTTGGCCTCTAGCTCAGCCGGCACCTAGGGAAACCTACCAAACCTGTGCATTTTGTAAAACTAGAGACCTAGGGGAATCCAAGATGGGGTGACTTGTGGGGCTCTGACCAGGTTCTGTTACCCAGAATCCTTTGCAAACCTCACAATTTGGCTAAAAAAACATATTTTCCTTACATTTCGGTGACAGAAAGTTCTGGAATCTGAGAGGAGGCACAAATTTCCTTCCACCCAGCGTTCCCCCAAGTCTCCCGATATAAATAGTGCTTCACTTGTGTGGGTAGGCCTATCGCCCGCGACAGGATATGCCCCAAAACACAACGTGGACATATCCATTTTTTGAAAGAAAACAGAGCTGTTTTTGCAGAGTGCCTACCTGTAGATTTTGGCCTCTACCTCAGCCGGCACCTAGGGAAACATACCAAACTTGTGCATATTTTAAAACTAGAGACCTAGGGGAATCCACGATGGGGTGACTTGTGGGGCTCTGACCAGGTTCTGTTACCCAGAATCCTTTGCAAACCTCAAAATTTGGCTAAAAAAACACATTTTCCTCACATTTCGGTGACAGAAAGTTCTGGAATCTGAGAGGAGCAACAAATTTCCTTCCACCCAGCGTTCCCCCAAGGCTCCCGATAAAAATGATACCTCACTTGTGTGGGTAGGCCTAGCGCCGCGACAGGAAACACCCCAAAACACAACGTGGACACATCCCATTTTTTTAAAGAAAACAGAGCTGTTTTTTGCAAAGTGCCTACCTGTAGATTTTGGCCTCTAGCTCAGCCGGCACCTAGGGAAACATACCAAACCTGTGCATTTTTGAAAACTAGAGACCTAGGGGAATCCAAGATGGGGTGACTTGTGGGGCTCTGACCAGGTTCTGTTACCCAGAATCCTTTGCAACCCTCAAATTTTGGCTAAAAAAACGCATTTTCCTCTCATTTCGGTGACAGAAAGTTCTGGAATCTGAGAGGAGCCACAAATTTCCTCCCACCAGGCGCTCCCCCAAGTCTCCCGATAAAAATGATACCTCACTTGTGTGGGTAGGCATAGCGCCCGCTACAGGAAACACCCCAAAACGCAACGTGGACAAATCCCATTTTTTTAAAGAAAACAGAGGTGTTTTTTGCAAAGTACCTACCTGTAGATTTTGGCCTCTAGCTCAGCCGGCACCTAGGGAAACCTACCAAACCTGTGCATTTTTTAAAACTAGAGTCCTAGGGGAATCCAAGATGGGGTGACTTGTGGGGCTCTGACCAGGTTCTGTTACCCAGAATCCTTTGCAAACCTCACAATTTGGCTAAAAAAACATATTTTCCTTACATTTCGGTGACAGAAAGTTCTGGAATCTGAGAGGAGGCACAAATTTCCTTCCACCCAGCGTTCCCCCAAGTCTCCAGATATAAATAGTGCCTCACTTGTGTGGGTAGGCCTATCGCCCGCGACAGGATATGCCCCAAAACACAACGTGGACACATTCATTTTTTGAAAGAAAACAGAGCTGTTTTTGCAGAGTGCCTACCTGTAGATTTTGGCCTCTACCTCAGCCGGCACCTAGGGAAACCTACCAAACCTGTGCATTTTTGAAAACTAGAGACCTAGCGGAATCCAAGATGGGGTGACTTGTGGGGCTCTGACCAGGTTCTGTTACCCAGAATCCTTTGCAAACCTCAAAATTTGGCTAAAAAAACAAATTTTCCCCACATTTCGGTGACAGTAAGTTCTGGAATCTGGGAGGAGAAACAAATTTCCTTCCACCCAGCGTTCCCCCAAGTCTCCAGATAAAAATGGTACCTCACTTGTGTGGGTAGGCCTAGCGCCCGCGACAGGATATGTCCCAAAACACAACGTGGACACATCACAGAAAACAGAGCTGTTTTTTGCAAAGTACCTACCTGTAGATTTTGGCCTCTAGCTCAGCCGACACCTAGGGAAACCTACCAAACCTGTGCCTTTTTTAAAACTAGAGACCTAGGGGAATCCAAGATGGGGTGACTTGTGGGGCTCTGACCAGGTTCTGTTACCCAGAATCCTTTGCAAACCTCACAATTTGGCTAAAAAACATATTTTCCTTACATTTCGGTGACAGAAAGTTCTGGAATCTGAGAGGAGGCACAAATTTCCTTCCACCCAGCGTTCCCCCAAGTCTCCCGATATAAATAGTGCCTCACTTGTGTGGGTAGGCCTATCGCCAGCGACAGCATATGCCCCAAAACACAACGTGGACACATCCATTTTTTGAAAGAAAACAGAGCTGTTTTTGCAGAGTGCCTACCTGTAGATTTTGGCCTCTACCTCAGCCGGCACCTAGGGAAACATACCAAACCTGTGCATATTTTAAAACTAGAGACCTAGGGGAATCCACGATGGGGTGACTTGTGGGGCTCTGACCGGGTTCTGTTACCCAGAATCCTTTGCAAACCTCAAAATTTGGCTAAAAAAAACAAATTTTCCTCAAATTTCGGTGACAGTAAGTTCTGGAATCTGGGAGGAGAAACAAATTTCCTTCCACCCAGCGTTCCCCCAAGTCTCCAGATAAAAATGGTACCTCACTTGTGTGGGTAGGCCTAGCGCCCGCGACAGGATATGCCCCAAAACACAACGTGGACACATCACAGAAAACAGAGCTATTATTTGCAAAGTACCTACCTGTAGATTTTGGCCTCTAGCTCAGCCGACACCTAGGGAAACCTACCAAACCTGTGCATTTTTTAAAACTAGAGACCTAGGGGAATCCAAGATGGGGTGACTTGTGGGGCTCTGACCCGGTTCTGTTATCCAGAATCCTTTGCAAACCTCAAATTTTGGCTAAAAAACGCATTTTCCTCACATTTCGGTGACAGAAAGTTCTGGAATCTGAGAGGAGCCACAAATTTCCTTCCACCAGGCGCTCCCCCAAGTCTCCTGATATACATGGTACCTCACTTGTGTGGGTAGGCATAGCGCCCGCGACAGGAAACACCCCAAAACGCAACATGGACACATCCCATTTTTTTAAAGAAAACAGAGGTGTTTTTTGCAAAGTACCTACCTGTAGATTTTGGCCTCTAGCTCAGCCGGCACCTAGGGAAACCTACCAAACCTGTGCATTTTTTAAAACTAGAGTCCTAGGGGAATCCAAGATGGGGTGACTTGTGGGGCTCTGACCAGGTTCTGTTACCCAGAATCCTTTCCAAACCTCACAATTTGGCTAAAAAAACATATTTTCCTTACATTTCGGTGACAGAAAGTTCTGGAATCTGAGAGGAGCCACAAATTTCCTTCCACCCAGCATTCCCCCAAGTCTCCTGATATACATGGTACCTCACTTGTGTGGGTAGGCCTAGCGCCCGCGACAGGATATGCCCCAAAACACAACGTGGACACATCATAGAAAACAGAGCTGTTTATTGCAAAGTGCCTACCTGTAGATTTTGGCCTCTAGCTCAGCCGGCACCTAGGGAAACCTACCAAACCTGTGCATTTTTTAAAACTAGAGACGTAGCGGAATCCAAGATGGGGTGACTTGTGGGGCTCTGACCAGGTTCTGTTACCCAGAATCCTTTGCAAACCTCAAAATTTGGCTAAAAAAACAAATTTTCCCCACATTTCGGTGACAGTAAGTTCTGGAATCTGGGAGGAGAAACAAATTTCCTTCCACCCAGCGTTCCCCCAAGTCTCCAGATAAAAATGGTACCTCACTTGTGTGGGTAGGCCTAGCGCCCGCGACAGAATATGCCCCAAAACACAACGTGGACACATCACAGAAAACAGAGCTGTTTTTTGCAAAGTACCTACCTTTAGATTTTGGCCTCTAGCTCAGCCGACACCTAGGGAAACCTACCAAACCTGTGCATTTTTTAAAACTAGAGACCTAGGGGAATCCAAGATGGGGGGACTTGTGGGGCTCTGACCCGGTTCTGTTACCCAGAATCCTTTGCAAACCTCAAATTTTGGCTAAAAAAACGCATTTTCCTCACATTTCGGTGACAGAAAGTTCTGGAATCTGAGAGGAGCCACAAATTTCCTTACACCCAGCGTTCCCCCAAGTCTCCCGATAAAAATGATACCTCACTTGTGTGGGTAGGCCTAGCGACCGCGACAGGAAACGCCCCAAAACACAACGTGGACACATCCCATTTTTTTAAAGAAAACAGAGGTGTTTTTTGCAAAGTACCTACCTGTAGATTTTGGCCTCTAGCTCAGCCGGCACCTAGGGAAACCTACCAAACCTGTGCATTTTGTAAAACTAGAGACCTAGGGGAATCCAAGATGGGGTGACTTGTGGGGCTCTGACCAGGTTCTGTTACCCAGAATCCTTTGCAAACCTCACAATTTGGCTAAAAAAACATATTTTCCTTACATTTCGGTGACAGAAAGTTCTGGAATCTGAGAGGAGGCACAAATTTCCTTCCACCCAGCGTTCCCCCAAGTCTCCCGATATAAATAGTGCCTCACTTGTGTGGGTAGGCCTATCGCCCGCGACAGGATATGCCCCAAAACACAACGTGGACACATCCATTTTTTGAAAGAAAACAGAGCTGTTTTTGCAGAGTGCCTACCTGTAGATTTTGGCCTCTACCTCAGCCGGCACCTAGGGAAACATACCAAACCTGTGCATATTTTAAAACTAGAGACCTAGGGGAATCCACGATGGGGTGACTTGTGGGGCTCTGACCAGGTTCTGTTACCCAGAATCCTTTGCAAACCTCAAAATTTGGATAAAAAAACAAATTTTCCTCACATTTCGGTGACAGTAAGTTCTGGAATCTGGGAGGAGAAACAAATTTCCTTCCACCCAGCGTTCCCCCAAGTCTCCAGATAAAAATGGTACCTCACTTGTGTGGGTAGGCCTAGCGCCCGCGACAGGATATGCCCCAAAACACAACGTGGACACATCACAGAAAACAGAGCTATTATTTGCAAAGTACCTACCTGTAGATTTTGGCCTCTAGCTCAGCCGACACCTAGGGAAACCTACCAAACCTGTGCATTTTTTAAAACTAGAGACCTAGGGGAATCCAAGATGGGGTGACTTGTGGGGCTCTGACCCGGTTCTGTTATCCAGAATCCTTTGCAAACTTCAAATTTTGGCTAAAAAACGCATTTTCCTCACATTTCGGTGACAGAAAGTTCTGGAATCTGAGAGGAGCCACAAATTTCCTTCCACCAGGCGCTCCCCCAAGTCTCCCGATAAAAATGATACCTCACTTGTGTGGGTAGGCATAGCGCCCGCGACAGGAAACACCCCAAAACGCAACATGGACACATCCCATTTTTTTAAAGAAGACAGAGGTGTTTTTTGCAAAGTACCTACCTGTAGATTTTGGCCTCTAGCTCAGCCGGCACCTAGGGAAACCTACCAAACCTGTGCATTTTTTAAAACTAGAGTCCTAGGGGAATCCAAGATGGGGTGACTTGTGGGGCTCTGACCAGGTTCTGTTACCCAGAATCCTTTGCAAACCTCACAATTTGGCTAAAAAAACATATTTTCCTTACATTTCGGTGACAGAAAGTTCTGGAATCTGAGAGGAGCCACAAATTTCCTTCCACCCAGCATTCCCCCAAGTCTCCTGATATACATGGTACCTCACTTGTGTGGGTAGGCCTAGCGCCCGCGACAGGATATGCCCCAAAACACAACGTGGACACATCACAGAAAACAGAGCTGTTTATTGCAAAGTGCCTACCTGTAGATTTTGGCCTCTAGCTCAGCCGGCACCTAGGGAAACCTACCAAACCTGTGCATTTTTTAAAACTAGAGACGTAGCGGAATCCAAGATGGGGTGACTTGTGGGGCTCTGACCAGGTTCTGTTACCCAGAATCCTTTGCAAACCTCAAATTTTGGCTAAAAAAACAAATTTTCCCCACATTTCGGTGACAGTAAGTTCTGGAATCTGGGAGGAGAAACAAATTTCCTTCCACCCAGCGTTCCCCCAAGTCTCCAGATAAAAATGGTACCTCACTTGTGTGGGTAGGCCTAGCGACCGCGACAGGAAACGCCCCAAAACACAACGTGGACACATCCCATTTTTTTAAAGAAAACAGAGGTGTTTTTAGCAAAGTACCTACCTGTAGATTTTGGCCTCTAGCTCAGCCGGCACCTAGGGAAACCTACCAAACCTGTGCATTTTGTAAAACTAGAGACCTAGGGGAATCCAAGATGGGGTGACTTGTGGGGCTCTGACCAGGTTCTGTTACCCGAAATCCTGTGCAAACCTCACTATTTGGCTAAAAAAACATATTTTCCTTACATTTCGGTGACAGAAAGTTCTGGAATCTGAGAGGAGGCACAAATTTCCTTCCACCCAGCGTTCCCCCAAGTCTCCCGATATAAATAGTGCCTCACTTGTGTGGGTAGGCCTATCGCCCGCGACAGGATATGCCCCAAAACACAACGTGGACACATCCATTTTTTGAAAGAAAACAGAGCTGTTTTTGCAGAGTGCCTACCTGTAGATTTTGGCCTCTACCTCAGCCGGCACCTAGGGAAACATACCAAACCTGTGCATATTTTAAAACTAGAGACCTAGGGGAATCCACGATGGGGTGACTTGTGGGGCTCTGACCAGGTTCTGTTACCCAGAATCCTTTGCAAACCTCAAAATTTGGCTAAAAAAACACATTTTCCTCACATTTCGGTGACAGAAAGTTCTGGAATCTGAGAGGAGCCACAAATTTCCTTCCACCCAGCGTTCCCCCAAGGCTCCCGATAAAAATGATACCTCACTTGTGTGGGTAGGCCTAGCGCCCGCGACAGGATATGCCCCAAAACACAACGTGGACACATCACAGAAAACAGAGCTATTTTTTGCAAAGTACCTACCTGTAGATTTTGGCCTCTAGCTCAGCCGACACCTAGGGAAACCTACCAAACCTGTGCATTTTTTAAAACTAGAGACCTAGGGGAATCCAAGATGGGGTGACTTGTGGGGCTCTGACCCGGTCCTGTTATCCAGACTATTTTGCAAACCTCAAATTTTGGCTAAAAAACGCATTTTCCTCACATTTCGGTGACAGTAAGTTCTGGAATCTGGGAGGAGAAACAAATTTCCTTCCACCCAGCGTTCCCCCAAGTCTCCAGATAAAAATGGCACCTCACTTGTGTGGGTAGGCCTAGCGCCCGCGACAGGATATGGCCCAAAACACAACATGGACACATCACAAAAAACAGAGCTGTTTTTTGCAAAGTACCTACCTGTAGATTTTGGCCTCTAGCTCAGCCGACACCTAGGGAAACCTACCAAACCTGTGCATTTTTTAAAACTAGAGACCTAGGGGAATCCAAGATGGGGTGACTTGTGGGGCTCTGACCCGGTTCTGTTACCCAGAATCCTTTGCAAAACTCAAATTTTGGCTAAAAAAACGCATTTTCCTCACATTTCGGTGACAGAAAGTTCTGGAATCTGAGAGGAGCTACAAATTTCCTTCCACCCAGCGTTCCCCCAAGTCTCCCGATAAAAATCATACCTCACTTGTGTGGGTAGGCCTAGCGCCCGCGACAGGAAACGCCCCAAAACGCAACGTGGACACATCCCATTTTTTTAAAGAAAACAGAGGTGTTTTTTGCAAAGTACCTACCTGTAGATTTTGGCCTCCAGCTCAGCCGGCACCTAGGGAAACCTACCAAACCTGTGCATTTTGTAAAACTAGAGACCTAGGGTAATCCAAGATGGGGTGACTTGTGGGGCTCTGACCAGGTTCTGTTACCCAGAATCCTTTGCAAACCTCAAAATGTGGCTAAAAAAAAAAAAATTCCTCACATTTCGGTGACAGTAAGTTCTGGAATCTGGGAGGAGAAACAAATTTCCTTCCACCCAGCGTTCCCCCAAGTCTCCAGATAAAAATGGTACCTCACTTGTGTGGGTAGGCCTAGCGCCCGCGACAGGATATGCCCCAAAACACAACGTGGACACATCACAGAAAACAGAGCTATTTTTTGCAAAGTACCTACCTGTAGATTTTGGCCTCTAGCTCAGCCGACACCTAGGGAAACCTACCAAACCTGTGCATTTTTTACAACTAGAGACCTAGGGGAATCCAAGATGGGGTGACTTGTGGGGCTCTGACCCGGTCCTGTTATCCAGACTATTTTGCAAACCTCAAATTTTGGCTAAAAAACGCATTTTCCTCACATTTCGGTGACAGTAAGTTCTGGAATCTGGGAGGAGAAACACATTTCCTTCCACCCAGCGTTCCCCCAAGTCTCCAGATAAAAATGGCACCTCACTTGTGTGGGTAGGCCTAGCGCCCGAGACAGGATATGGCCCAAAACACAACATGGACACATCACAAAAAACAGAGCTGTTTTTTGCAAAGTACCTACCTGTAGATTTTGGCCTCTAGCTCAGCCGACACCTAGGGAAACCTACCAAACCTGTGCATTTTTTAAAACTAGAGACCTAGGGGAATCCAAGATGGGGTGACTTGTGGGGCTCTGACCCGGTTCTGTTACCCAGAATCCTTTGCAAAACTCAAATTTTGGCTAAAAAAACGCATTTTCCTCACATTTCGGTGACAGAAAGTTCTGGAATCTGAGAGGAGCCACAAATTTCCTTCCACCCAGCGTTCCCCCAAGTCTCCCGATAAAAATCATACCTCACTTGTGTGGGTAGGCCTAGCGCCCGCGACAGGAAACGCCCCAAAACGCAACGTGGACACATCCCATTTTTTTAAAGAAAACAGAGGTGTTTTTTGCAAAGTTCCTACCTGTAGATTTTGGCCTCCAGCTCAGCCGGCACCTAGGGAAACCTACCAAACCTGTGCATTTTGTAAAACTAGAGACCTAGGGTAATCCAAGATGGGGTGACTTGTGGGGCTCTGACCAGGTTCTGTTACCCAGAATCCTTTGCAAACCTCACAATTTGGCTAAAAAAACATATTTTCCTTACATTTCGGTGACAGAAAGTTCTGGAATCTGAGAGGAGGCACAAATTTCCTTCCACCCAGCGTTCCCCCAAGGCTCCCGATAAAAATGATACCTCACTTGTGTGGGTAGGCCTAGCGCCGCGACAAGAAACACCCCAAAACACAACGTGGACACATCCCATTTTTTGAAAGAAAACAGAGCTGTTTTTTGCAAAGTGCCTACCTGTAGATTTTGGCCTCTAGCTCAGCCGGCACCTAGGGAAACGTACCAAACCTGTGCATTTTTGAAAACTAGAGACCTAGGGGAATCCAAGATGGGGTGACTTGTGGGGCTCTGACCAGGTACTGTTACCCAGAATCCTTTGCAAACCTCAGAATTTGGCGAAAAAAACACATTTTCCTCACATTTCGGTGACAGAAAGTTCTGGAATCTGGGAGGAGCCACAAATTTCCTTCCACCCAGCGTTCCCCCAAGTCTCCCGATATAAATGGTACCTCACTTGTGTGGTTAGGCCTAGCGCCCGCAACAGGATATGCCCCAAAACACAACGTGGACACATCACAGACAACAGAGCTGTTTTTTTAAAAGTACCTACTTGTAGATTTTGGCCTCTAGCTCAGCCAGCACCTAGGGAAACCTACCAAACCTGTGCATTTTTTAAAACTAGAGACCTAGGGGAATCCAAGATGGGGTGACTTGTGGGGCTCTGACCAGGTTCTGTTACCCAGAATCCTTTGCAAACCTCAAAATTTGGCTAAAAAAACACGCTCTCCTCACATTTCGGTGACAGAAAGTTCTGGAATCTGAGAGGAGCCACAAATTTCCTTCCACCCAGCGTTCCCCCAAGTCTCCCGATAAAAATGATACCTCACTTGTGTGGGTAGGCCTAGCGCCCGTGACAGGAAACACCCCAAAACACAACGTGGACACATCCCATTTTTTTTTAAGAAAACAGAGCTGTTTTTTGCAAAGTACCTATCTGTAGATGTTGGCCTCTAGCTCAGCCGGCACCTAGGGAAACCTACCAAACCTGTGCATTTTTTAAAACTAGAGACCTAGGGGAATCCAAGATGGGGTGACTTGTGGGGCTCTGGCCAGGTTCTGTTACCCAGAATCCTTTGCAAACCTCAAAATTTGGCTAAAAAAACATATTTTCCTTACATTTCAGTGACAGAAAGTTCTGGAATCTGAGAGGAGCCACAAATTTCCTTCCACCCAGCGTTCCCCCAAGTTTCCAGATAAAAATGGTACCTCACTTGTGTGGGTAGGCCTAGCGCCCGCGACAGGATATGCCCCAAAACACAACGTGGACACCTCACAGAAAACAGAGCTGTTTTTTGCAAAGTACCTACCTGTAGATTTTGGCCTCCAGCTTAGCCGGCACCTAGGGAAACCTACCAAACCTGTGCATTTTGTAAAACTAGAGACCTAGGGGAATCCAAGATGGGGTGACTTGTGGGGCTCTGGCCAGGTTCTGTTACCCAGAATCCTTTGCAAACCTCACAATTTGGCTAAAAAAACATATTTTCCTTACATTTCAGTGACAGAAAGTTCTGGAATCTGAGAGGAGGCACAAATTTCCTTCCACCCAGTGTTCCCCCAAGTCTCCCGATATAAATAGTGCCTCACTTGTGTGGGTAGGCCTATCGCCCGCGACAGGATATGCCCCAAAACACAACGTGGACACATCCCTTTTTTTGAAAGAAAACAGAGCTGTTTTGCCTACCTGTACATTTTGGCCTCTACCTCAGCCGGCACCTAGGGAAACATACCAAACCTGTGCATATTTTAAAACTAGAGACCTAGGGGAATCCAAGATGGGGTGACTTGTGGGGCTCTGACCAGGTTCTGTTACCCAGAATCCTTTGCAAACCTCAAAATTTGGCTAAAAAACCACATTTTCCTCACATTTCGGTGACAGAAAGTTCTGGAATCTGAGAGGAGCCACAAATTTTCTTCCACCCAGCGTTCCCCCAAGGCTCCCGATAAAAATGATACCTCATTTGTGTGGGTAGGCCTAGCGCCGCGACAGGAAACACCCCAAAACACAACGTGGACACATCCCATTTTTTGAAAGAAAACAGAGTTGTTTTTTGCAAAGTGCCTACCTGTAGATTTTGGCCTCTAGCTCAGCCGGCTCCTAGGGAAACCTACCAAACCTGTGCATTTTTTAAAACTAGAGACCTAGGGGAATCCAAGATGGGGTGACTTGTGGGGCTCTGACTAGGTTCTGTTACCCAGAATCCTTTGCAAACCTCAAATTTTGGCTAAAAAAACACATTTTCCTCACATTTCGGTGACAGAAAGTTCTGGAATCTGTGAGGAGCCACAAATTTCCTTCCACCTAGCTTTTCCCTAAGTCTCCCGATAAAAATGATACCTCACTTGTGTGGGTACGCTTAGCGCCCGGGACAGGAAACGCCCCAAAACGGAACGTGGACACATCCCATTTTTTTTAAAGAAAACAGAGCTATTTTTTGCAAAGTACCTATCTGTAGATTTTGGCCTCTAGCTCAGCCGGCACCTAGGGAAACCTACCAAACCTGTGCATTTTTTAAAACTAGAGACCTAGGGGAATCCAAGATGGGGTGACTTGTGGGGCTCTGGCCAGGTTCTGTTACCCAGAATCCTTTGTAAACCTCAAAATTTGGCTAAAAAAACATATTTTCCTTACATTTCGGTGACAGAAAGTTCTGGAATCTGAGAGGAGCCACAAATTTCCTTCCACCCAGCGTTCCCAAAAGTCTCCCGATATAAATGGTACCTCACTTGTGTGGGTAGGCCTAGCGCCCGCGACAGGATATGCCCCAAAACGCAACGTGGACACATCACAGAAAACAGAGCTGTTTTTTGCAAAGTGCCTACCTGTAGATTTTGGCCTCTAGCTCAGCCGGCACCTAGGGAAACCTACCAAACCTGTGCATTTTTGAAAACTAGAGACCTAGGAGAATCCAAGATGGGGTGACTTGTGGGGCTCTGACCAGGTTCTGTTACCCAGAATCCTTTGCAAACCTCAAAATTTGGCTAAAAAAACACACTTTCCTCACATTTCGGTGACAGAAAGTTCTGGAATCTGAGAGGAGCCACAAATTTCCTTCCACCCAGCGTTCCCCCAAGTCTCCCGATAAAAATGATACCTCACTTGTGTGGGTAGGCCTAGCGCCCGCGACACAAAACACCCCAAAACACAACGTGGACACATCACAGACAACAGAGCTGTTTTTTTAAAAGTACCTACTTGTAGATTTTGGCCTCTAGCTCAGCCAGCACCTAGGGAAACCTACCAAACCTGTGCATTTTTTAAAACTAGAGACCTAGGGGAATCCAAGATGGGGTGACTTGTGGGGCTCTGACCAGGTTCTGTTACCCAGAATCCTTTGCAAACCTCAAAATTTGGCTAAAAAAACACGCTCTCCTCACATTTCGGTGACAGAAAGTTCTGGAATCTGAGAGGAGCCACAAATTTCCTTCCACCCAGCGTTCCCCCAAGTCTCCCGATAAAAATGATACCTCACTTGTGTGGGTAGGCCTAGCGCCCGTGACAGGAAACACCCCAAAACACAACGTGGACACATCCCATTTTTTTTTAAGAAAACAGAGCTGTTTTTTGCAAAGTACCTATCTGTAGATGTTGGCCTCTAGCTCAGCCGGCACCTAGGGAAACCTACCAAACCTGTGCATTTTTTAAAACTAGAGACCTAGGGGAATCCAAGATGGGGTGACTTGTGGGGCTCTGGCCAGGTTCTGTTACCCAGAATCCTTTGCAAACCTCAAAATTTGGCTAAAAAAACATATTTTCCTTACATTTCAGTGACAGAAAGTTCTGGAATCTGAGAGGAGCCACAAATTTCCTTCCACCCAGCGTTCCCCCAAGTTTCCAGATAAAAATGGTACCTCACTTGTGTGGGTAGGCCTAGCGCCCGCGACAGGATATGCCCCAAAACACAACGTGGACACCTCACAGAAAACAGAGCTGTTTTTTGCAAAGTACCTACCTGTAGATTTTGGCCTCCAGCTTAGCCGGCACCTAGGGAAACCTACCAAACCTGTGCATTTTGTAAAACTAGAGACCTAGGGGAATCCAAGATGGGGTGACTTGTGGGGCTCTGGCCAGGTTCTGTTACCCAGAATCCTTTGCAAACCTCACAATTTGGCTAAAAAAACATATTTTCCTTACATTTCAGTGACAGAAAGTTCTGGAATCTGAGAGGAGGCACAAATTTCCTTCCACCCAGTGTTCCCCCAAGTCTCCCGATATAAATAGTGCCTCACTTGTGTGGGTAGGCCTATCGCCCGCGACAGGATATGCCCCAAAACACAACGTGGACACATCCCTTTTTTTGAAAGAAAACAGAGCTGTTTTGCCTACCTGTACATTTTGGCCTCTACCTCAGCCGGCACCTAGGGAAACATACCAAACCTGTGCATATTTTAAAACTAGAGACCTAGGGGAATCCAAGATGGGGTGACTTGTGGGGCTCTGACCAGGTTCTGTTACCCAGAATCCTTTGCAAACCTCAAAATTTGGCTAAAAAACCACATTTTCCTCACATTTCGGTGACAGAAAGTTCTGGAATCTGAGAGGAGCCACAAATTTCCTTCCACCCAGCGTTCCCCCAAGGCTCCCGATAAAAATGATACCTCATTTGTGTGGGTAGGCCTAGCGCCGCGACAGGAAACACCCCAAAACACAACGTGGACACATCCCATTTTTTGAAAGAAAACAGAGTTGTTTTTTGCAAAGTGCCTACCTGTAGATTTTGGCCTCTAGCTCAGCCGGCTCCTAGGGAAACCTACCAAACCTGTGCATTTTTTAAAACTAGAGACCTAGGGGAATCCAAGATGGGGTGACTTGTGGGGCTCTGACTAGGTTCTGTTACCCAGAATCCTTTGCAAACCTCAAATTTTGGCTAAAAAAACACATTTTCCTCACATTTCGGTGACAGAAAGTTCTGGAATCTGTGAGGAGCCACAAATTTCCTTCCACCTAGCTTTTCCCTAAGTCTCCCGATAAAAATGATACCTCACTTGTGTGGGTACGCTTAGCGCCCGGGACAGGAAACGCCCCAAAACGGAACGTGGACACATCCCATTTTTTTTAAAGAAAACAGAGCTATTTTTTGCAAAGTACCTATCTGTAGATTTTGGCCTCTAGCTCAGCCGGCACCTAGGGAAACCTACCAAACCTGTGCATTTTTTAAAACTAGAGACCTAGGGGAATCCAAGATGGGGTGACTTGTGGGGCTCTGGCCAGGTTCTGTTACCCAGAATCCTTTGTAAACCTCAAAATTTGGCTAAAAAAACATATTTTCCTTACATTTCGGTGACAGAAAGTTCTGGAATCTGAGAGGAGCCACAAATTTCCTTCCACCCAGCGTTCCCAAAAGTCTCCCGATCTAAATGGTACCTCACTTGTGTGGGTAGGCCTAGCGCCCGCGACAGGATATGCCCCAAAACGCAACGTGGACACATCACAGAAAACAGAGCTGTTTTTTGCAAAGTGCCTACCTGTAGATTTTGGCCTCTAGCTCAGCCGGCACCTAGGGAAACCTACCAAACCTGTGCATTTTTGAAAACTAGAGACCTAGGAGAATCCAAGATGGGGTGACTTGTGGGGCTCTGACCAGGTTCTGTTACCCAGAATCCTTTGCAAACCTCAAAATTTGGCTAAAAAAACACACTTTCCTCACATTTCGGTGACAGAAAGTTCTGGAATCTGAGAGGAGCCACAAATTTCCTTCCACCCAGCGTTCCCCCAAGTCTCCCGATAAAAATGATACCTCACTTGTGTGGGTAGGCCTAGCGCCCGCGACACAAAACACCCCAAAACACAACGTGGACACATCACAGACAACAGAGCTGTTTTTTTAAAAGTACCTACTTGTAGATTTTGGCCTCTAGCTCAGCCAGCACCTAGGGAAACCTACCAAACCTGTGCATTTTTTAAAACTAGAGACCTATGGGAATCCAAGATGGGGTGACTTGTGGGGCTCTGACCAGGTTCTGTTACCCAGAATCCTTTGCAAACCTCAAAATTTGGCTAAAAAAACACGCTCTCCTCACATTTCGGTGACAGAAAGTTCTGGAATCTGAGAGGAGCCACAAATTTCCTTCCACCCAGCGTTCCCCCAAGTCTCCCGATAAAAATGATACCTCACTTGTGTGGGTAGGCCTAGCGCCCATGACAGGAAACACCCCAAAACACAACGTGGACACATCCCATTTTTTTTTAAGAAAACAGAGCTGTTTTTTGCAAAGTACCTATCTGTAGATGTTGGCCTCTAGCTCAGCCGGCACCTAGGGAAACCTACCAAACCTGTGCATTTTTTAAAACTAGAGACCTAGGGGAATCCAAGATGGGGTGACTTGTGGGGCTCTGGCCAGGTTCTGTTACCCAGAATCCTTTGCAAACCTCAAAATTTGGCTAAAAAAACATATTTTCCTTACATTTCAGTGACAGAAAGTTCTGGAATCTGAGAGGAGCCACAAATTTCCTTCCACCCAGCGTTCCCCCAAGTTTCCAGATAAAAATGGTACCTCACTTGTGTGGGTAGGCCTAGCGCCCGCGACAGGATATGCCCCAAAACACAACGTGGACACCTCACAGAAAACAGAGCTGTTTTTTGCAAAGTACCTACCTGTAGATTTTGGCCTCCAGCTTAGCCGGCACCTAGGGAAACCTACCAAACCTGTGCATTTTGTAAAACTAGAGACCTAGGGGAATCCAAGATGGGGTGACTTGTGGGGCTCTGGCCAGGTTCTGTTACCCAGAATCCTTTGCAAACCTCACAATTTGGCTAAAAAAACATATTTTCCTTACATTTCAGTGACAGAAAGTTCTGGAATCTGAGAGGAGGCACAAATTTCCTTCCACCCAGTGTTCCCCCAAGTCTCCCGATATAAATAGTGCCTCACTTGTGTGGGTAGGCCTATCGCCCGCGACAGGATATGCCCCAAAACACAACGTGGACACATCCCTTTTTTTGAAAGAAAACAGAGCTGTTTTGCCTACCTGTACATTTTGGCCTCTACCTCAGCCGGCACCTAGGGAAACATACCAAACCTGTGCATATTTTAAAACTAGAGACCTAGGGGAATCCAAGATGGGGTGACTTGTGGGGCTCTGACCAGGTTCTGTTACCCAGAATCCTTTGCAAACCTCAAAATTTGGCTAAAAAACCACATTTTCCTCACATTTCGGTGACAGAAAGTTCTGGAATCTGAGAGGAGCCACAAATTTCCTTCCACCCAGCGTTCCCCCAAGGCTCCCGATAAAAATGATACCTCATTTGTGTGGGTAGGCCTAGCGCCGCGACAGGAAACACCCCAAAACACAACGTGGACACATCCCATTTTTTGAAAGAAAACAGAGTTGTTTTTTGCAAAGTGCCTACCTGTAGATTTTGGCCTCTAGCTCAGCCGGCTCCTAGGGAAACCTACCAAACCTGTGCATTTTTTAAAACTAGAGACCTAGGGGAATCCAAGATGGGGTGACTTGTGGGGCTCTGACTAGGTTCTGTTACCCAGAATCCTTTGCAAACCTCAAATTTTGGCTAAAAAAACACATTTTCCTCACATTTCGGTGACAGAAAGTTCTGGAATCTGTGAGGAGCCACAAATTTCCTTCCACCTAGCTTTTCCCTAAGTCTCCCGATAAAAATGATACCTCACTTGTGTGGGTACGCTTAGCGCCCGGGACAGGAAACGCCCCAAAACGGAACGTGGACACATCCCATTTTTTTTAAAGAAAACAGAGCTATTTTTTGCAAAGTACCTATCTGTAGATTTTGGCCTCTAGCTCAGCCGGCACCTAGGGAAACCTACCAAACCTGTGCATTTTTTAAAACTAGAGACCTAGGGGAATCCAAGATGGGGTGACTTGTGGGGCTCTGGCCAGGTTCTGTTACCCAGAATCCTTTGTAAACCTCAAAATTTGGCTAAAAAAACATATTTTCCTTACATTTCGGTGACAGAAAGTTCTGGAATCTGAGAGGAGCCACAAATTTCCTTCCACCCAGCGTTCCCAAAAGTCTCCCGATATAAATGGTACCTCACTTGTGTGGGTAGGCCTAGCGCCCGCGACAGGATATGCCCCAAAACGCAACGTGGACACATCACAGAAAACAGAGCTGTTTTTTGCAAAGTGCCTACCTGTAGATTTTGGCCTCTAGCTCAGCCGGCACCTAGGGAAACCTACCAAACCTGTGCATTTTTGAAAACTAGAGACCTAGGAGAATCCAAGATGGGGTGACTTGTGGGGCTCTGACCAGGTTCTGTTACCCAGAATCCTTTGCAAACCTCAAAATTTGGCTAAAAAAACACACTTTCCTCACATTTCGGTGACAGAAAGTTCTGGAATCTGAGAGGAGCCACAAATTTCCTTCCACCCAGCGTTCCCCCAAGTCTCCCGATAAAAATGATACCTCACTTGTGTGGGTAGGCCTAGCGCCCGCGACACAAAACACCCCAAAACACAACGTGGACACATCCCATTTTTTTAAAGAAAACAGAGCTGTTTTTTGCAAAGTGCCTACCGGTAGATTTTGGCCTCTAGCTCAGCAGGCACCTAGGGAAACCTACCAAACCTGTGCATGTTTGAAAACTAGAGACCTAGGGGAATCCAAGATGGGGTGACTTGTGGGGCTCTGACCAGGTTCTGTTACCCAGAATCCTTTGCAAACCTCAAAATTTGGCTAAAAAAACACATTTTCCTCACATTTCGGTGACAGAAAGTTCTGGAATCTGAGAGGAGCCACAAATTTCCTTCCACCCAGCGTTCCCCCAAGTCTCCCGATATTAATGGTACCTCACTTGTGTGGGTAGGCCTAGCGCCCACGACAGGATATGCTCCAAAACACAACGTGGACACATCACAGACAACAGAGCTGTTTTTTGCAAAGTACCTACCTGTAGATTTTGGCCTCTAGCTCAGCCGGCACCTAGGGAAACCTACCAAACCTGTGCATTTTTGAAAACTAGAGACCTAGGAGAATCCAAGATGGGGTGACTTGTGGGGCTCTGACCAGGTTCTGTTACCCAGAATCCTTTGCAAACCTCAAAATTTGGCTAAAAAAACACACTTTCCTCACATTTCGGTGACAGAAAGTTCTGGAATCTGAGAGGAGCCACAAATTTCCTTCCACCCAGCGTTCCCCCAAGTCTCCCGATAAAAATGATACCTCACTTGTGTGGGTAGGCCTAGCGCCCGTGACAGGAAACACCCCAAAACACAACGTGGACACATCCCATTTTTTTAAAGAAAACAGAGCTGTTTTTTGCAAAGTGCCTACCTGTAGATTTTGGCCTCTAGCTCAGCCGGCACCTAGGGAAACCTACCAAACCTGTGCATTTTTTAAAAATAGAGACCTAGGGGAATCCAAGATGGAGTGACTTGTGGGGCTCTGACCCGGTTCTGTTACCCAGAATCTTTTGCAAACCTCAAAATTTGGCTAAAAAACACATTTTCCTCACATTTCGGTGACAGAAAGTTCTGGAATCTGGGAGGAGAAACAAATTTCCTTCCACCCAGCGTTCCCCCAAGTTTCCAGATAAAAATGGTACCTCACTTATGTGGGTAGGCCTAGCGCCCGCAACAGGATATGCCCCAAAACACAACGTGGACACATCACAGAAAACAGAACTGTTTTTTGCAAAGTACCTACCTGTAGATTTTGGCCTCCAGCTCAGCCGGCACCTAGGGAAACCTACCAAACCTGTGCATTTTGTAAAACTAGAGACCTAGGGGAATCCAAGATGGGGTTACTTGTGGGGCTCTGACCAGGTTCTGTTACCCAGAATCCTTTGCAAACCTCACAATTTGGCTAAAAAAACATATTTTCCTTACATTTTGGTGACAGAAAGTTCTGGAATCTGAGAGGAGGCACAAATTTCCTTCCACCCAGCGTTCCCCCAAGTCTCCCGATATAAATAGTGCCTCACTTGTGTGGGTAGGCCTATCGTCCGTGACAGGATATGCCCCAAAACACAATGTGGACACATCCCTTTTTTTGAAAGAAAACAGAGCTGTTTTGCCTACCTGTAGATTTTGGCCTCTACCTCAGCCGGCACCTAGGGAAACATACCAAACCTGTGCATATTTTAAAACTAGAGACCTAGGGAATCCAAGATGGGGTGACTTGTGGGGCTCTGACCAGGTTCTGTTACCCAGAATCCATTGCAAACCTCAAAATTTGGCTAAAAAAACACATTTTCCTCGCATTTCGGTGACAGAAAGTTCTGGAATCTGAGAGGAGCCACAAATTTCCTTCCACCCAGCGTTCCCCCAAGGCTCCCGATAAAAATGATACCTCACTTGTGTGGGTAGGCCTAGCGCCGCGACAGGAAACACCCCAAAACACAACGTGGACACATCCCATTTTTTGAAAGAAAACAGAGCTGTTTTTTGCAAAGTGCCTACCTGTAGATTTTGGCCTCTAGCTCAGCCGGCACCTAGGGAAACCTACCAAACCTGTGCATTTTTTGAAACTAGAGACCTAGGGGAATCCAAGATGGGGTGACTTGTTGGGCTCTGACTAGGTTCTGTTACCCAGAATCCTTTGCAAACCTCAAATTTTGGCTAAAAAAACACATTTTCCTCACATTTCGGTGACAGAAAGTTCTGGAATCTGAGAGGAGCCACAAATTTCCTTCCACCCAGCTTTTCCCTAAGTTTCCCGATAAAAATGATACCTCACTTGTGCGGGTAGGCTTAGCGCCCGTGACAGGAAACGCCCCAAAACGAAACGTGGAGACATCCCATTTTTTTTAAAGAAAACAGAGCTGTTTTTTGCAAAGTACCTATCTGTAGAATTTGGCCTCTAGCTCAGCCGGCACCTAGGGAAACCTACCAAACCTGTGCATTTTTTAAAACTAGAGACCTAGGGGAATCCAAGATGGGGTGACTTGTGGGGCTTTGGCCAGGTTCTGTTACCCAGAATCCTTTGCAAACCTCAAACTTTGGCTAAAAAAACATATTTTCCTTACATTTCAGTGACAGAAAGTTCTAGAATCTGAGAGGAGCCACAAATTTCCTTCCACCCAGCGTTCCCCCAAGTCTCCCGATATAAATGGTACCTCACTTGTGTGGGTAGGCCTAGCACCCGCGACAGGATATGCCCCAAAACGCAATGTGGACACATCACAGAAAACAGAGCTGTTTTTTGCAAAGTGCCTACCTGTAGATTTTGGCCTCTAGCTCAGCCGGCACCTAGGGAAACCTACCAAACCTGTGCATTTTTGAAAACTAGAGACCTAGGAGAATCCAAGATGGGGTGACTTGTGGGGCTCTGACCAGGTTCTGTTACCCAGAATCCTTTGCAAACCTCAAAATATGGCTAAAAAAACACACTTTCCTCACATTTCGGTGACAGAAAGTTCTGGAATCTGAGAGGAGCCACAAATTTCCTTCCACCCAGCGTTCCCCCAAGTCTCCCGATAAAAATGATACCTCACTTGTGTGGGTAGGCCTAGCGCCCGCGACACAAAACACCCCAAAACACAACGTGGACACATCCCATTTTTTTAAAGAAAACAGAGCTGTTTTTTGCAAAGTGCCTACCTGTAGATTTTGGCCTCTAGCTCAGCAGGCACCTAGGGAAACCTACCAAACCTGTGCATGTTTGAAAACTAGAGACCTAGGGGAATCTAAGATGGGGAGACTTGTGGGGCTCTGACCAGGTACTGTTTCCCAGAATCCTTTGCAAACCTCAAATTTTGGCTAAAAAAACACATTTTCCTCACATTTCGGTGACAGAAAGTTCTGGAATCTGAGAGGAGCCACAAATTTCCTTCCACCCAGCTTTTCCCTAAGTTTCCCGATAAAAATGATACCTCACTTGTGCGGGTAGGCTTAGCGCCCGTGACAGGAAACGCCCCAAAACGAAACGTGGACACATCCCATTTTTTTTAAAGAAAACAGAGCTGTTTTTTGCAAAGTACCTATCTGTAGAATTTGGCCTCTAGCTCAGCCGGCACCTAGGGAAACCTACCAAACCTGTGCATTTTTTAAAACTAGAGACCTAGGGGAATCCAAGATGGGGTGACTTGTGGGGCTTTGGCCAGGTTCTGTTACCCAGAATCCTTTGCAAACCTCAAAATTTGGCTAAAAAAATATATTTTCCTTACATTTCAGTGACAGAAAGTTCTAGAATCTGAGAGGAGCCACAAATTTCCTTCCACCCAGCGTTCCCCCAAGTCTCCCGATATAAATGGTACCTCACTTGTGTGGGTAGGCCTAGCGCCCGCGACAGGATATGCCCCAAAACGCAATGTGGACACATCACAGAAAACAGAGCTGTTTTTTGCAAAGTGCCTACCTGTAGATTTTGGCCTCTAGCTCAGCCGGCACCTAGGGAAACCTACCAAACCTGTGCATTTTTTAAAACTAGAGACCTAGGAGAATCCAAGATGGGGTGACTTGTGGGGCTCTGACCAGGTTCTGTTACCCAGAATCCTTTGCAAACCTCAAAATATGGCTAAAAAAACACACTTTCCACACATTTCGGTGACAGAAAGTTCTGGAATCTGAGAGGAGCCACAAATTTCCTTCCACCCAGCGTTCCCCCAAGTCTCCCGATAAAAATGATACCTCACTTGTGTGGGTAGGCCTAGCGCCCGCGACACAAAACACCCCAAAACACAACGTGGACACATCCCATTTTTTTAAAGAAAACAGAGCTGTTTATTGCAAAGTGCCTACCTGTAGATTTTGGCCTCTAGCTCAGCAGGCACCTAGGGAAACCTACCAAACCTGTGCATGTTTGAAAACTAGAGACCTAGGGGAATCTAAGATGGGGAGACTTGTGGGGCTCTGACCAGGTACTGTTACCCAGAATCCTTTGCAAACCTCAAAATTTGGCGAAAAAAACACATTTTCCTCACATTTCGGTGACAGAAAGTTCTGGAATCTGGGAGGAGCCACAAATTTCCTTCCACCCAGCGTTCCCCCAAGTCTCCCGATATAAATGGTACCTCACTTGTGTGGTTAGGCCTAGCGCCCGCGACAAGATATGCCCCAAAACACAACGTGGACACATCACAGACAACAGAGCTGTTTTTTGAAAAGTACCTACCTGTAGATTTTGGCCTCTAGCTCAGCCGGCACCTAGGGAAACCTACCAAACCTGTGCATTTTTTAAAACTAGAGACCTAGGGGAATCTAAGATGGGGTGACTTGTGGGGCTCTGAGCAGGTTCTGTTACCCAGAATCCTTTTCAAACCTCAAAATTTGGCTAAAAAAACACACTTTCCTCACATTTCGGTGACAGAAAGTTCTGGAATCTGAGAGGAGCCACAAATTTCCTTCCACCCAGCGTTCCCCCAAGTCTCCCGATAAAAATGATACCTCACTTGTGTGGGTAGGCCTAACGCCCGTGACAGGAAACACCCCAAAACACAACGTGGACACATCCCATTTTTTGAAAGAAAACAGAGCTGTTTTTTGCAAAGTGCCTACCAGTACATTTTGGCCTCTAGCTCAGCCGGCACCTAGGGAAACCTACCAAACCTGTGCATTTTTGAAAAATAGAGACCTAGGGGAATCCAAGATGGAGTGACTTGTGGGGCTCTGACCAGGTTCTGTTACCCAGAATCCTTTGCAAACCTCAAAATTTGGCTAAAAAAACAAATTTTCCTCACATTTCGGTGACAGAAAGTTCTGGAATCTGGGAGGAGAAACAAATTTCCTTCCACCCAGCGTTCCCCCAAGTTTCCAGATAAAAATGGTACCTCACTTGTGTGGGTAGGCCTAGCGCCCGCGACAGGATATGCCCCAAAACACAACGTGGACACATCACAGAAAACAGAGCTGTTTTTTGCAAAGTACCTACCTGTAGATTTTGGCCTCTAGCTCAGCCTGCACCTAGGGAAACCTACCAAACCTGTGCATTTTTTAAAACTAGAGACCTAGGGGAATCCAAGATGGGGTGACTTGTTGGGCTCTGACCAGGTTCTGTTACCCAGAATCCTTTGCAAACCTCAAATTTTGGCTAAAAAAACTAATTTTCCTCACATTTTGGTAACAGAAAGTTCTGGAATCTGAGAGGAGCCACAAATTTCCTTCCACCCAGCGTTTCCCTAACTCTCCCGATAAAAAATGATACCTCACTTGTGTGGGTAGGCCTAGCGCCCCCGACAGGATATGCCCCAAAACACAACGTGGACACATCACAGAAAACAGAGCTGTTTTTTGCAAAGTACCTACCTGTAGATTTTGGCCTCTAGCTCAGCCGGCACCTATGGAAACCTACCAAACCTGTGCAATTTTGAAAACTAGAGACCTAGGGGAATTCAAGATAGGGTGACTTGTGGGGCTCTGACCAGGTTCTGTTACCCAGAATCCTTGGCAAACCTCAAAATTTGGCTAAAAAAACACACTTTCCTCACATTTCGGTGACAGAAAGTTCTGGAATCTGAGAGGAGCCACAAATTTCCTTCCACCCAGCGTTCCCCCAAGTCTCCAGATAAAAATGATACCTCACTTGTGTGGGTAGGCCTAGCGCCCGTCACAGGAAACACCCCAAAACACAACGTGAACACATCCCATTTTTTGAAAGAAAACAGAGCTGTTTTTTGCAAAGTGCCTACCTGTAGATTTTTGCTCTAGCTCAGCCGGCACCTAGGGAAACCTACCAAACCTGTGCATTTTTGAAAAATAGAGACCTAGGGGAATCCAAGATGGAGTGACTTGTGGTGCTCTGACCAGGTTCTGTTACCCAGAATCCTTTGCAAACCTCAAAATTTGGCTAAAAAAACAAATTTTCCTCACATTTCGGTGACAGAAAGTTCTGGAATCTGGGAGGAGAAACAAATTTCCTTCCACCCAGCGTTCCCCCAAGTTTCCAGATAAAAATGGTACCTCACTTGTGTGGGTAGGCCTAGCGCCCGCGACAGGATGTGCCCCAAAACACAACGTGGACACATCACAGAAAACAGAGCTGTTTTTTGCAAAGTACCTATCTGTAGATTTTGGCCTCTAGCTCAGCCTGCACCTAGGGAAACCTACCAAACCTGTGCATTTTTTAAAACTAGAGACCTAGGGGAATCCAAGATGGGGTGACTTGTTGGGCTCTGACCAGGTTCTGTTACCCAGAATCCTTTGCAAACCTCAAATTTTGGCTACAAAAACACATTTTCCTCACATTTTGGTGACAGAAAGTTCTGGAATCTGAGAGGAGCCACAAATTTCCTTCCACCCAGCGTTTCCCTAAGTCTCCCGATAAAAATTATACCTCACTTGTGTGGGTAGACCTAGCGCCCGCGACAGGAAACGCCCCAAAACGCAATGTGGACACATCCCATTTTTTTAAAGAAAACAGAGCTGTTTTTTGCAAAGTACCTATCTGTAGATTTTGGCCTCTAGCTCAGCCGGCACCTAGGGAAACCTACCAAACCTGTGCATTATTTAAAACTAGAGACCTAGGGGAATCCAAGATGGGGTGACTTGTGGGGCTCTGACTAGGTTCTGTTACCCAGAATCCTTTGCAAACATCAAATTTTGGCTAAAAAACGCATTTTCCTCACATTTCGGTGACAGTAAGTTCTGGAATCTGGGAGGAGAAACAAATTTCCTCCCACCCAGCGTTCCCCCAAGTCTCCAGATAAAAATGGTACCTCACTTGTGTGGGTAGGCCTAGCGCCCGCGACAAGATATGCCCCAAAACACAACGTGGACACATCACAGAAACAGACTGTTTTTTGCAAAGTACCTACCTGTAGATTTTGGCCTCTAGCTCAGCCGACACCTAGGGAAACCTACCAAACCTGTGCATTTTTTAAAACTAGAGACCTAGGGAAATCCAAGATGGGGTGACTTGTGGGGCTCTGACCCGGTTCTGTTACCCAGAATCCTTTGCAAACCTCAAATTTTGGCTAAAAAACGCATTTTCCTCACATTTCGGTGACAGAAAGTTCTGGAATCTGAGAGGAGCCACAAATTTCCTTCCACCCAGCGTTCCCCCAAGTCTCCCGATAAAAATCATACCTCACTTGTGTGGGTAGGCCTAGCGCCCGCGACAGGAAACGCCCCAAAACGCAACGTGGACACATCCCATTTTTTTAAAGAAAACAGAGGTGTTTTCTGCAAAGTACCTACCTGTAGATTTTGGCCTCCAGCTCAGCCGGCACCTAGGGAAACCTACCAAACCTGTTCCTTTTTTAAAAACTAGAGACCTAGGGTAATCCAAGATGGGGTGACTTGGGGGGCTCTGACCAGGTTCTGTTACCCAGAATCCTTTGCAAACCTCAAAATTTGGCTAAAAAAACATATTTTCCTTACATTTCAGTGACAGAAAGTTCTGGAATCTGAGAGGAGCCACAAATTTCCTTCCACCCAGCGTTCCCCCAAGTCTCCCGATATAAATGGTACCTCACTTGTGTGGGTAGGCCTAGCGCCCGCGACAGGATATGCCCCAAAACGCAACGTGGACACATCACAGACAACAGAGCTGTTTTTTGAAAAGTACCTACCTGTAGATTTTGGCCTCTAGCTCAGCCGGCACCTAGGGAAACCTACCAAACCTGTGCATTTTTTAAAACTAGAGACCTAGGGGAATCCAAGATGGGGTGACTTGTGGGGCTCTGGCCAGGTTCTGTTACCCAGAATCCTTTGCAAACCTCAAAATTTGGCTAAAAAAACATATTTTCCTTACATTTCAGTGACCGAAAGTTCTGGAATCTGAGAGGAGCCACAAATTTCCTTCCACCCAGCGTTCCCCCAAGTCTCCCGATATAAATGGTACCTCACTTGTGTGGGTAGGCATAGCGCCCGCGACAGGATATGCCCCAAAACGCAACGTGGACACATCACAGAAAACAGAGCTGTTTTTTGCAAAGTGCCTACCTGTAGATTTTGGCCTCTAGCTCAGCCGGCACCTAGGGAAACCTACCAAACCTGTGCATTTTTGAAAACTAGAGACCTAGGAGAATCCAAGATGGGGTGACTTGTGGGGCTCTGACCAGGTTCTGTTACCCAGAATCCTTTGCAAACCTCAAAATTTGGCTAAAAAAACACACTTTCCTCATATTTCGGTGACAGAAAGTTCTGGAATCTGAGAGGAGCCACAAATTTCCTTCCACCCAGCGTTCCCCCAAGTCTCCCGATAAAAATGATACCTCACTTGTGTGGGTAGGCCTAGCGCCCGCGACACAAAACACCCCAAAACACAACGTGGACACATCCCATTTTTTTAAAGAAAACAGAGCTGTTTTTTGCAAAGTGCCTACCTGTAGATTTTCGCCTCTAGCTCAGCAGGCACCTACGGAAACCTACCAAACCTGTGCATGTTTGAAAACTAGAGACCTAGGGGAATCCAAGATGGGGTGACTTGTGGGGCTCTGAACCAGGTACTGTTACCCAGAATCCTTTGCAAACCTCAAAATTTGGCGAAAAAAAGACATTTTCCTCACATTTCGGTGACAGAAAGTTCTGGAATCTGGGAGAAGCCACAAATGTCCTTCCACCCAGCGTTCCCCCAAGTCTCCCGATATAAATGGTACCTCACTTGTGTGGTTAGGCCTAGCGCCCGTGACAGGATATGCCCCAAAACACAACGTGGACACATCACAGAAAACAGAGCTGTTTTTTGCAAAGTACCTACCTGTAGATTTTGGCCTCTAGCTCAGCCGACACCTAGGGAAACCTACCAAACCTGTGCATTTTTTAAAACTAGAGACCTAGGGGAATCCAAGATGGGGTGACTTGTGGGGCTCTGACCCGGTTCTGTTATCCAGAATCCTTTGCAAACCTCAAATTTTGGCTAAAAAACGCATTTTCCTCACATTTCGGTGACAGTAAGTTCTGGAATCTGGGAGGAGAAACAAATTTCCTTCCACCCAGCGTTCCCCCAAGTCTCCAGATAAAAATGGTACCTCACTTGTGTGGGTAGGCCTAGCGCCCGCGACAGGATATGCCCCAAAACACAACGTGGACACATCACAGAAAACAGAGCTGTTTTTTGCAAAGTACCTACCTGTAGATTTTGGCCTCTAGCTCAGCCGACACCTAGGGAAACCTACCAAACCTATGCATTTTTTAAAACTAGAGACCTAGGGGAATCCAAGATGGGGTTACTTGTGGGGCTCTGACCCGGTCCTGTTATCCAGACTCCTTTGCAAACCTCAAATTTTGGCTAAAAAACGCATTTTCCTCACATTTCGGTGACAGTAAGTTCTGGAATCTGGGAGGAGAAACACATTTCCTTCCACCCAGCGTTCCCCCAAGTCTCCAGATAAAAATGGTACCTCACTTGTGTGGGTAGGCCTAGCGCCCGCGACACGATATGGCCCAAAACACAACGTGGACACATCACAAAAAACAGATCTGTTTTTTGCAAAGTACCTACCTGTAGATTTTGGCCTCTAGCTCAGCCGACACCTAGGGAAACCTACCAAACCTGTGCATTTTTTAAAACTAGAGACCTAGGGGAATCCAAGATGGGGTGACTTATAGGGCTCTGACCCGGTTCTGTTACCCAGAATCCTTTGCAAAACTCAAATTTTGGCTAAAAAACCGCATTTTCCTCACATTTCGGTGACAGAAAGTTCTGGAATCTGAGAGGAGCCACAAATTTCCTTCCACCCAGCGTTCCCCCAAGTCTCCCGATAAAAATCATACCTCACTTGTGTGGGTAGGCCTAGCGCCCGCGACAGGAAACGCCCCAAAACGCAACGTGGACACATCCCATTTTTTTAAAGAAAACAGAGGTGTTTTTTGCAAAGTACCTACCTGTAGATTTTGGCCTCCAGCTCAGCCGGCACCTAGGGAAACCTACCAAACCTGTGCATTTTGTAAAACTAGAGACCTAGGGTAATCCAAGATGGGGTGACTTGTGGGGCTCTGACCAGGTTCTGTTACCCAGAATCCTTTGCAAACCTCATAATTTGGCTAAAAAAACATATTTTCCTTACATTTCGGTGACAGAAAGTTCTGGAATCTGAGAGGAGGCACAAATTTCCTTCCACCCAGCGTTCCCCCAAGGCTCCCGATAAAAATTATACCTCACTTGTGTGGGTAGGCCTAGCGCCGCGACAGGAAACACCCCAAAACACAACGTGGACACATCCCATTTTTTGAAAGAAAACAGAGCTGTTTTTTGCAAAGTGCCTACCTGTAGATTTTGGCCTCTAGCTCAGCCGGCACCTAGGGAAACCTACCAAACCTGTGCTTTTTGTAAAACTAGAGACCTAGGGTAATCCAAGATGGGGTGACTTGTGGGGCTCTGACCAGGTACTGTTACCCAGAATCCTTTGCAAACCTCAAAATTTGGCGAAAAAAACACATTTTCCTCACATTTCGGTGACAGAAAGTTCTGGAATCTGGGAGGAGCCACAAATTTCCTTCCACCCAGCGTTCCCCCAAGTCTCCCGATATAAATGGTACCTCACTTGTGTGGTTAGGCCTAGCGCCCGCGACAGGATATGCCCCAAAACACAACGTGGACACATCACAGACAACAGAGCTGTTTTTTGAAAAGTACCTACTTGTAGATTTTGGCCTCTAGCTCAGCCGGCACCTAGGGAAACCTACCAAACCTGTGCATTTTTGAAAACTAGAGACCTAGGAGAATCCAAGATGGGGTGACTTGTGGGGCTCTGACCAGGTTCTGTTACCCAGAATCCTTTGCAAACCTCAAAATTTGGCTAAAAAAACACACTTTCCTCATATTTCGGTGACAGAAAGTTCTGGAATCTGAGAGGAGCCACAAATTTCCTTCCACCCAGCGTTCCCCCAAGTCTCCCGATAAAAATGATACCTCACTTGTGTGGGTAGGCCTAGCGCCCGCGACACAAAACACCCCAAAACACAACGTGTACACATCCCATTTTTTTAAAGAAAACAGAGCTGTTTTTTGCAAAGTGCCTACCTGTAGATTTTCGCCTCTAGCTCAGCAGGCACCTACGGAAACCTACCAAACCTGTGCATGTTTGAAAACTAGAGACCTAGGGGAATCCAAGATGGGGTGACTTGTGGGGCTCTGAACCAGGTACTGTTACCCAGAATCCTTTGCAAACCTCAAAATTTGGCGAAAAAAAGACATTTTCCTCACATTTCGGTGACAGAAAGTTCTGGAATCTGGGAGGAGCCACAAATGTCCTTCCACCCAGCGTTCCCCCAAGTCTCCCGATATAAATGGTACCTCACTTGTGTGGTTAGGCCTAGCGCCCGTGACAGGATATGCCCCAAAACACAACGTGGACACATCACAGAAAACAGAGCTGTTTTTTGCAAAGTACCTACCTGTAGATTTTGGCCTCTAGCTCAGCCGACACCTAGGGAAACCTACCAAACCTGTGCATTTTTTAAAACTAGAGACCTAGGGGAATCCAAGATGGGGTGACTTGTGGGGCTCTGACCCGGTTCTGTTATCCAGAATCCTTTGCAAACCTCAAATTTTGGCTAAAAAACGCATTTTCCTCACATTTCGGTGACAGTAAGTTCTGGAATCTGGGAGGAGAAACAAATTTCCTTCCACCCAGCGTTCCCCCAAGTCTCCAGATAAAAATGGTACCTCACTTGTGTGGGTAGGCCTAGCGCCCGCGACAGGATATGCCCCAAAACACAACGTGGACACATCACAGAAAACAGAGCTGTTTTTTGCAAAGTACCTACCTGTAGATTTTGGCCTCTAGCTCAGCCGACACCTAGGGAAACCTACCAAACCTATGCATTTTTTAAAACTAGAGACCTAGGGGAATCCAAGATGGGGTGACTTGTGGGGCTCTGACCCGGTCCTGTTATCCAGACTCCTTTGCAAACCTCAAATTTTGGCTAAAAAACGCATTTTCCTCACATTTCGGTGACAGTAAGTTCTGGAATCTGGGAGGAGAAACACATTTCCTTCCACCCAGCGTTCCCCCAAGTCTCCAGATAAAAATGGTACCTCACTTGTGTGGGTAGGCCTAGCGCCCGCGACACGATATGGCCCAAAACACAACGTGGACACATCACAAAAAACAGATCTGTTTTTTGCAAAGTACCTACCTGTAGATTTTGGCCTCTAGCTCAGCCGACACCTAGGGAAACCTACCAAACCTGTGCATTTTTTAAAACTAGAGACCTAGGGGAATCCAA
Source organism: Pleurodeles waltl (assembly GCF_031143425.1). Lineage (NCBI taxonomy): Eukaryota > Metazoa > Chordata > Amphibia > Caudata > Salamandridae > Pleurodeles > Pleurodeles waltl. The sequence continues at coordinate 337,357,297 of NC_090439.1, forward strand.
GATGGGGTGACTTATAGGGCTCTGACCCGGTTCTGTTACCCAGAATCCTTTGCAAAACTAAAAGTTTGGCTAAAAAACCGCATTTTCCTCACATTTCGGTGACAGAAAGTTCTGGAATCTGAGAGGAGCCACAAATTTCCTTCCACCCAGCGTTCCCCCAAGTCTCCCAATAAAAATCATACCTCACTTGTGTGGGTAGGCCTAGCGCCCGCGACAGGAAACGCCCCAAAACGCAACGTGGACACATCCCATTTTTTAAAAGAAAACAGAGGTGTTTTTTGCAAAGTACCTACCTGTAGATTTTGGCCTCCAGCTCAGCCGGCACCTAGGGAAACCTACCAAACCTGTGCATTTTGTAAAACTAGAGACCTAGGGTGATCCAAGATGGGGTGACTTGTGGGGCTCTGACCAGTTTCTGTTACCCAGAATCCTTTGCAAACCTCACAATTTGGCTAAAAAAACATATTTTCCTTACATTTCGGTGACAGAAAGTTCTGGAATCTGAGAGGAGGCACAAATTTCCTTCCACCCAGCGTTCCCCCAAGGCTCCCGATAAAAATTATACCTCACTTGTGTGGGTAGGCCTAGCGCCACGACAGGAAACACCCCAAAACACAACGTGGACACATCCCATTTTTTGAAAGAAAACAGAGCTGTTTTTTGCAAAGTGCCTACCTGTAGATTTTGGCCTCTAGCTCAGCCGGCACCTAGGCAAACCTACCAAACCTGTGCATTTTGTAAAACTAGAGACCTAGGGTAATCCAAGATGGGGTGACTTGTGGGGCTCTGACCAGGTACTGTTACCCAGAATCCTTTGCAAACCTCAAAATTTGGCGAAAAAAACACATTTTCCTCACATTTCGGTGACAGAAAGTTCTGGAATCTGGGAGGAGCCACAAATTTCCTTCCACCCAGCGTTCCCCCAAGTCTCCCGATATAAATGGTACCTCACTTGTGTGGTTAGGCCTAGCGCCCGCGACAGGATATGCCCCAAAACACAACGTGGACACATCACAGACAACAGAGCTGTTTTTTGAAAAGTACCTACTTGTAGATTTTGGCATCTAGCTCAGCCGGCACCTAGGGAAACCTACCAAACCTGTGCATTTTTTAAAACTAGAGACCTAGGGGAATCCAAGATGGGGTGACTTGTGGGGCTCTGACCAGGTTCTGTTACCCAGAATCCTTTGCAAACCTCAAAATTTGGCTAAAAAAACACATTTTCCTCACATTTCGGTGACAGAAAGTTCTGGAATCTGGGAGGAGCCACAAATTTCCTTCCACCCAGCGTTCCCCCAAGTCTCCCGATAAAAATGATACCTCACTTGTGTGGGTAGGCCTAGCGCCCGTGACAGGAAACACCCCAAAACACAACGTGGACACATCCCATTTTTTTTAAGAAAACAGAGCTGTTTTTTGCAAAGTACCTATCTGTAGATTTTGGCCTCTAGCTCAGCCGGCACCTAGGGAAACCTACCAAACCTGTGCATTTTTTAAAACTAGAGACCTAGGGGAATCCAAGATGGGGTGACTTGTGGGGCTCTGGCCAGGTTCTGTTACCCAGAATCCTTGGCAAACCTCAAAATTTGGCTAAAAAAACACACTTTCCTCACATTTCGGTGACAGAAAGTTCTGGAATCTGAGAGGAGCCACAAATTTCCTTCCACCCAGCGTTCCCCCAAGTCTCCCGATAAAAATGATACCTCACTTGTGTGGGTAGGCCTAGCGCCCGTCACAGGAAACACCCCAAAACACAACGTGAACACATCCCATTTTTTTAAAGAAAACAGAGCTGTTTTTTGCAAAGTGCCTACCTGTAGATTTTTGCTCTAGCTCAGCCGGCACCTATTGAAACCTACCAAACCTGTGCATTTTTGAAAAATAGAGACCTAGGGGAATCCAAGATGGAGTGACTTGTGGTGCTCTGACCAGGTTCTGTTACCCAGAATCCTTTGCAAACCTCAAAATTTGGCTAAAAAAACACATTTTCCTCACATTTCGGTGACAGAAAGTTCTGGAATCTGGGAGGAGAAACAAATTTCCTTCCACCCAGCGTTCCCCCAAGTTTCCAGATAAAAATGGTACCTCACTTGTGTGGGTAGGCCTAGCGCCCGCGACAGGATGTGCCCCAAAACACAACGTGGACACATCACAGAAAACAGAGCTGTTTTTTGCAAAGTACCTATCTGTAGATTTTGGCCTCTAGCTCAGCCTGCACCTAGGGAAACCTACCAAACCTGTGCATTTTTTAAAACTAGAGACCTAGGGGAATCCAAGATGGGGTGACTTGTTGGGCTCTGACCAGGTTCTGTTACCCAGAATCCTTTGCAAACCTCAAATTTTGGCTACAAAAACACATTTTCCTCACATTTTGGTGACAGAAAGTTCTGGAATCTGAGAGGAGCCACAAATTTCCTTCCACCCAGCGTTTCCCTAAGTCTCCCGATAAAAATTATACCTCACTTGTGTGGGTAGACCTAGCGCCCGCGACAGGAAACGCCCCAAAACGCAACGTGGACACATCCCATTTTTTTAAAGAAAACAGAGCTGTTTTTTTGCAAAGTACCTATCTGTAGATTTTGGCCTCTAGCTCAGCCGGCACCTAGGGAAACCTACCAAACCTGTGCATTATTTAAAACTAGAGACCTAGGGGAATCCAAGATGGGGTGACTTGTGGGGCTCTGACTAGGTTCTGTTACCCAGAATCCTTTGCAAACATCAAATTTTGGCTAAAAAACGCATTTTCCTCACATTTCGGTGACAGTAAGTTCTGGAATCTGGGAGGAGAAACAAATTTCCTTCCACCCAGCGTTCCCCCAAGTCTCCAGATAAAAATGGTACCTCACTTGTGTGGGTAGGCCTAGCGCCCGCGACAAGATATGCCCCAAAACACAACGTGGACACATCAAAGAAACAGACTGTTTTTTGCAAAGTACCTACCTGTAGATTTTGGCCTCTAGCTCAGCCGACACCTAGGGAAACCTACCAAACCTGTGCATTTTTTGAAACTAGAGACCTAGGGAAATCCAAGATGGGGTGACTTGTGGGGCTCTGACCCGGTTCTGTTACCCAGAATCCTTTGCAAACCTCAAATTTTGGCTAAAAAACGCATTTTCCTCACATTTCGGTGACAGAAAGTTCTGGAATCTGAGAGGAGCCACAAATTTCCTTCCACCCAGCGTTCCCCCAAGTCTCCCGATAAAAATCATACCTCACTTGTGTGGGTAGGCCTAGCGCCCGCGATAGGAAACGCCCCAAAACGCAACGTGGACACATCCCATTTTTTTAAAGAAAACAGAGGTGTTTTCTGCAAAGTACCTACCTGTAGATTTTGGCCTCCAGCTCAGCCGGCACCTAGGGAAACCTACCAAACCTGTGCATTTTGTAAAACTAGAGACCTAGGGTAATCCAAGATGGGGTGACTTGGGGGGCTCTGACCAGGTTCTGTTACCCAGAATCCTTTGCAAACCTCACAATTTTGCTAAAAAAACATATTTTCCTTACATTTCGGTGACAGAAAGTTCTGGAATCTGAGAGGAGGCACAAATTTCCTTCCACCCAGCGTTCCCCCAAGTCTCCCGATATAAATAGTGCCTCACTTGTGTGGGTAGGCCTATCGCCCGCGACAGGATATGCCCCAAAACACAACGTGGACACATCCCTTTTTTTTTAAAGAAAACAGAGCTGTTTTGCCTACCTGTAGATTTTGGCCTCTACCTCAGCCGGCACCTAGGGAAACATACCAAACCTGTGCATATTTTAAAACTAGAGACCTAGGGGAATCCAAGATGGGGTGACTTGTGGGGCTCTGACCAGGTTCTGTTACCCAGAATCCTTTGCAAACCTCAAAATTTGGCTAAAAAAACACATTTTCCTCACATTTCGGTGACAGAAAGTTCTGGAATCTGAGAGGAGCCACAAATTTCCTTCCACCCAGCGTTCCCCCAAGGCTCCCGAAAAAAATTATGCCTCACTTGTGTGGGTAGGCCTAGCGCCGCGACAGGAAACACCCCAAAACACAACGTGGACACATCCCATTTTTTGAAAGAAAACAGAGCTGTTTTTTGCAAAGTGTCTACCTGTAGATTTTGGCCTCTAGCTCAGCCGGCACCTAGGGAAACCTACCAAACCTGTGCATTTTTTAAAACTAGAGACCTAGGGGAATCCAAGATGGGGTGACTTGTTTGGCTCTGACTAGGTTCTCTTACTCAGAATCCTTTGCAAACCTCAAATTTTGGCTAAAAAAACACATTTTCCTCAAATTTCGGTGACAGAAAGTTCTGGAATCTGAGAGGAGCCACAAATTTCCTTCCACCCAGCTTTTCCCTAAGTCTCCCGATAAAAATTATACCTCACTTGTGTGGGTAGGCTTAGCGCGCGCGACAGGAAACGCCCCAAAACGCAACGTGGACACATCCCATTTTTTTTAAAGAAAACAGAGTTGTTTTTTGCAATGTACCTATCTGTAGATTTTGGTTTCTAGCTCAGCCGGCACCTAGGGAAACCTACCAAACCTGTGCATTTTTTAAAACTAGAGACCTAGGGGAATCCAAGATGGGGTGACTTGTGGGGCTCTGGCCAGGTTCTGTTACCCAGAATCCTTTGCAAACCTCAAAATTTGGCTAAAAAAACATATTTTCCTTACATTTCAGTGACAGAAAGTTCTGGAATCTGAGAGGAGCCACAAATTTCCTTCCACCCAGCGTTCCCCCAAGTCTCCCGATATAAATGGTACCTCACTTGTGTGGGTAGGCCTAGCGCCCGCGACAGGATATGCCCCAAAACGCAACGTGGACACATCACAGAAAACAGAGCTGTTTTTTGCAAAGTGCCTACCTGTAGATTTTGGCCTCTAGCTCAGCCGGCACCTAGGGAAACCTACCAAACCTGTGCATTTTTGAAAACTAGAGACCTAGGAGAATCCAAGATGGGGTGACTTGTGGGGCTCTGACCAGGTTCTGTTACCCAGAATCCTTTGCAAACCTCAAAATTTGGCTAAAAAAACACACTTTCCTCATATTTCGGTGACAGAAAGTTCTGGAATCTGAGAGGAGCCACAAATTTCCTTCCACCCAGCGTTCCCCCAAGTCTCCCGATAAAAATGATACCTCACTTGTGTGGGTAGGCCTAGCGCCCGCGACACAAAACACCCCAAAACACAACGTGTACACATCCCATTTTTTTAAAGAAAACAGAGCTGTTTTTTGCAAAGTGCCTACCTGTAGATTTTGGCCTCTAGCTCAGCAGGCACCTACGGAAACCTACCAAACCTGTGCATGTTTGAAAACTAGAGACCTAGGGGAATCCAAGATGGGGTGACTTGTGGGGCTCTGAACCAGGTACTGTTACCCAGAATCCTTTGCAAACCTAAAAATTTGGCGAAAAAAATACATTTTCCTCACATTTCGGTGACAGAAAGTTCTGGAATCTGGGAGGAGCCACAAATTTCCTTCCACCCAGCATTCCCCCAATTCTCCCGATATAAATGGTACCTCACTTGTGTGGTTAGGCCTAGCGCCCGCTACAGGATATGCCCCAAAACACAACGTGGACACATCACAGAAAACAGAGCTGTTTTTTGCAAAGTACCTACCTGTAGATTTTGGCCTCTAGCTCAGCCGACACCTAGGGAAACCTACCAAACCTGTGCATTTTTTAAAACTAGAGACCTAGGGGAATCCAAGATGGGGTGACTTGTGGGCTCTGACCCGGTTCTGTTATCCAGAATCCTTTGCAAACCTCAAATTTTGTCTAAAAAAAGCATTTTCCTCACATTTCGGTGACAGTAAGTTCTGGAATCTGGGAGGAGAAACAAATTTCCTTCCACCCAGCGTTCCCCCAAGTCTCCAGATAAAAATGGTACCTCACTTGTGTGGGTAGGCCTAGCGCCCGCGACAGGATATGCCCCAAAACACAACGTGGACACATCACAGAAAACAGAGCTGTTTTTTGCAAAGTACCTACCTGTAGATTTTGGCCTCTAGCTCAGCCGACACCTAGGGAAACCTACCAAACCTATGCATTTTTTTAAACTAGAGACCTAGGGGAATCCAAGATGGGGTGACTTGTGGGGCTCTGACCCGGTCATGTTATCCAGACTCCTTTGCAAACCTCAAATTTTGGCTAAAAAACGCATTTTCCTCACATTTCGGTGACAGTAAGTTCTGGAATCTGGGAGGAGAAACAAATTTCCTTCCACCCAGCGTTCCCCCAAGGCTCCAGATAAAAATGGTACCTCACTTGTGTGGGTAGGCCTAGCGCCCGCGACACGATATGGCCCAAAACACAACGTGGACACATCACAGAAAACAGAGCTGTTTTTTGCAAAGTACCTACCTGTAGATTTTGGCCTCTAGCTCAGCCGACACCTAGGGAAACATACCAAACCTATGCATTTTTTAAAACTAGAGACCTAGGGGAATCCAAGATGGGGTGACTTGTGGGGCTCTGACCCGGTCCTGTTATCCAGACTCCTTTGCAAACCTCAAATTTTGGCTAAAAAACGCATTTTCCTCACATTTCGGTGACAGAAAGTTCTGGAATCTGAGAGGAGGCACAAATTTCCTTCCACCCAGCGTTCCCCCAAGGCTCCCGATAAAAATTATACCTCACTTGTGTGGGTAGGCCTAGCGCCGCGACAGGAAACACCCCAAAACACAACGTGGACACATCCCATTTTTTGAAAGAAAACAGAGCTGTTTTTTGCAAAGTGCCTACCTGTAGATTTTGGCCTCTAGCTCAGCCGGCACCTAGGGAAACCTACCAAACCTGTGCATTTTGTAAAACTAGAGACCTAGGGTAATCCAAGATGGGGTGACTTGTGGGGCTCTGACCAGGTACTGTTACCCAGAATCCTTTGCAAACCTCAAAATTTGGCGAAAAAAACACATTTTCCTCACATTTCGGTGACAGAAAGTTCTGGAATCTGGGAGGAGCCACAAATTTCCTTCCACCCAGCGTTCCCCCAAGTCTCCCGATATAAATGGTACCTCACTTGTGTGGTTAGGCCTAGCGCCCGCGACAGGATATGCCCCAAAACACAACGTGGACACATCACAGACAACAGAGCTGTTTTTTGAAAAGTACCTACTTGTAGATTTTGGCCTCTAGCTCAGCCGGCACCTAGGGAAACCTACCAAACCTGTGCATTTTTTAAAACTAGAGACCTAGGGGAATCCAAGATGGGGTGACTTGTGGGGCTCTGGCCAGGTTCTGTTACCCAGAATCCTTTGCAAACCTCAAAATTTGGCTAAAATAACACATTTTCCTCACATTTCGGTGACAGAAAGTTCTGGAATCTGGGAGGAGCCACAAATTTCCTTCCACCCAGCGTTCCCCCAAGTCTCCCGATAAAAATGATACCTCACTTGTGTGGGTAGGCCTAGCGCCCGTGACAGGAAACACCCCAAAACACAACGTGGACACATCCCATTTTTTTTTAAGAAAACAGAGCTGTTTTTTGCAAAGTACCTATCTGTAGATTTTTGCCTCTAGCTCAGCCGGCACCTAGGGAAACCTACCAAACCTGTGCATTTTTGAAAACTAGAGACCTAGGGGAATCCAAGATGGGGTGACTTGTGGGGCTCTGGCCAGGTTCTGTTACCCAGAATCCTTTGCAAACCTCAAAATTTGGCTAAAAAAACACACTTTCCTCACATTTCGGTGACAGAATGTTCTGGAATCTGAGAGGAGCCACAAATTTCCTTCCACCCAGCGTTCCCCCAAGTCTCTCGATAAAAATGATACCTCACTTGTGTGGGTAGGCCTAACGCCCGTGACAGGAAACACCCCAAAACACAACGTGGACACATCCCATTTTTTGAAAGAAAACAGAGCTGTTTTTTGCAAAGTGCCTACCTGTACATTTTGGCCTCTAGCTCAGCCGGCACCTAGGGAAACCTACCAAACCTGTGCATTTTTGAAAAATAGAGACCTAGGGGAATCCAAGATGGAGTGACTTGTGGGGCTCTGACCAGGTTCTGTTACCCAGAATCCTTTGCAAACCTCAAAATTTGGCTAAAAAAAACACATTTTCCTCACATTTCGGTGACAGAAAGTTCTGGAATCTGGGAGGAGAAACAAATTTCCTTCCACCCAGCGTTCCCCCAAGTTTCCAGATAAAAATGGTACCTCACTTGTGTGGGTAGGCCTAGCGCCCGCGACAGGATATGCCCCAAAACACAACGTGGACACATCACAGAAAACAGAGCTGTTTTTTTAAAAGTACCTACCTGTAGATTTTGGCCTCTAGCTCAGCCTGCACCTAGGGAAACCTACCAAACCTGTGCATTTTTTAAAACTAGAGACCTAGGGGAATCCAAGATGGGGTGACTTGTTGGGCTCTGACCAGGTTCTGTTACCCAGAATCCTTTGCAAACCTCAAATTTTGGCTAAAAAAACAAATTTTCCTCACATTTTGGTAACAGAAAGTTCTGGAATCTGAGAGGAGCCACAAATTTCCTTCCACCCAGCGTTTCCCTAACTCTCGCGATAAAAAATGATACCTCACTTGTGTGGGTAGGCCTAGCGCCCCCGACAGGATATGCCCCAAAACACAACGTGGACACATCACAGAAAACAGAGCTGTTTTTTGCAAAGTACCTACCTGTAGATTTTGGCCTCTAGCTCAGCCGGTACCTGGGGAAACCTACCAAACCTGTGCAATTTTGAAAACTAGAGACCTAGGGGAATTCAAGATGGGGTGACTTGTGGGGCTCTGACCAGGTTCTGTTACCCAGAATCCTTGGCAAACCTCAAAATTTGGCTAAAAAAACACACTTTCCTCACATTTCGGTGACAGAAAGTTCTGGAATCTGAGAGGAGCCACAAATTTCCTTCCACCCAGCGTTCCCCCAAGTCTCCCGATAAAAATGATACCTCACTTGTGTGGGTAGGCCTAGCGCCCGTCACAGGAAACACCAAAAAACACAACGTGAACACATCCCATTTTTTGAAAGAAAACAGAGCTGTTTTTTGCAAAGTGCCTACCTGTAGATTTTTGCCTCTAGCTCAGCCGGCACCTAGGGAAACCTACCAAACCTGTGCATTTTTGAAAAATAGAGACCTAGGGGAATCCAAGATGGAGTGACTTGTGGTGCTCTGACCAGGTTCTGTTACCCAGAATCCTTTGCAAACCTCAAAATTTGGCTAAAAAAACACATTTTCCTCACATTTCGGTGACAGAAAGTTCTGGAATCTGGGAGGAGAAACAAATTTCCTTCCACCCAGCGTTCCCCCAAGTTTCCAGATAAAAATGGTACCTCACTTGTGTGGGTAGGCCTAGCGCCCGCGACAGGATGTGCCCCAAAACACAACGTGGACACATCACAGAAAACAGAGCTGTTTTTTGCAAAGTACCTATCTGTAGATTTTGGCCTCTAGCTCAGCCTGCACCTAGGGAAACCTACCAAACCTGTGCATTTTTTAAAACTAGAGACCTAGGGGAATCCAAGATGGGGTGACTTGTTGGGCTCTGACCAGGTTCTGTTACCCAGAATCCTTTGCAAACCTCAAATTTTGGCTACAAAAACACATTTTCCTCACATTTTGGTGACAGAAAGTTCTGGAATCTGAGAGGAGCCACAAATTTCCTTCCACCCAGCGTTTCCCTAAGTCTCCCGATAAAAATTATACCTCACTTGTGTGGGTAGACCTAGCGCCCGCGACAGGAAACGCCCCAAAACGCAACGTGGACACATCCCATTTTTTTAAAGAAAACAGAGCTGTTTTTTGCAAAGTACCTATCTGTAGATTTTGGCCTCTAGCTCAGCCGGCACCTAGGGAAATCTACCAAACCTGTGCATTATTTAAAACTAGAGACCTAGGGGAATCCAAGATGGGGTGACTTGTGGGGCTCTGACTAGGTTCTGTTACCCAGAATCCTTTGCAAACATCAAATTTTGGCTAAAAAACGCATTTTCCTCACATTTCGGTGACAGTAAGTTCTGGAATCTGGGAGGAGAAACAAATTTCCTTCCACCCAGCGTTCCCCCAAGTCTCCAGATAAAAATGGTACCTCACTTGTGTGGGTAGGCCTAGCGCCCGCGACAAGATATGCCCCAAAACACAACGTGGACACATCACAGAAACAGACTGTTTTTTGCAAAGTACCTACCTGTAGATTTTGGCCTCTAGCTCAGCCGACACCTAGGGAAACCTACCAAACCTGTGCATTTTTTAAAACTAGAGACCTAGGGAAATCCAAGATGGGGTGACTTGTGGGGCTCTGACCCGGTTCTGTTACCCAGAATCCTTTGCAAACCTCAAATTTTGGCTAAAAAACGCATTTTCCTCACATTTCGGTGACAGAAAGTTCTGGAATCTGAGAGGAGCCACAAATTTCCTTCCACCCAGCGTTCCCCCAAGTCTCCCGATAAAAATCATACCTCACTTGTGTGGGTAGGCCTAGCGCCCGCGACAGGAAACGCCCCAAAACGCAACGTGGAGACATCCCATTTTTTTAAAGAAAACAGAGGTGTTTTCTGCAAAGTACCTACCTGTAGATTTTGGCCTCCAGCTCAGCCGGCACCTAGGGAAACCTACCAAACCTGTGCATTTTGTAAAACTAGAGACCTAGGGTAATCCAAGATGGGGTGACTTGGGGGGCTCTGACCAGGTTCTGTTACCCAGAATCCTTTGCAAACCTCACAATTTTGCTAAAAAAACATATTTTCCTTACATTTCGGTGACAGAAAGTTCTGGAATCTGAGAGGAGCCACAAATTTCCTTCCACCCAGCGTTCCCCCAAGTCTCCCGATAAAAATGATACCTCACTTGTGTGGGTAGGCCTAGCGCCCGCGACACAAAACACCCCAAAACACAACGTGTACACATCCCATTTTTTTAAAGAAAACAGAGCTGTTTTTTGCAAAGTGCCTACCTGTAGATTTTCGCCTCTAGCTCAGCAGGCACCTACGGAAACCTACCAAACCTGTGCATGTTTGAAAACTAGAGACCTAGGGGAATCCAAGATGGGGTGACTTGTGGGGCTCTGAACCAGGTACTGTTACCCAGAATCCTTTGCAAACCTCAAAATTTGGCGAAAAAAAGACATTTTCCTCACATTTCGGTGACAGAAAGTTCTGGAATCTGGGAGGAGCCACAAATGTCCTTCCACCCAGCGTTCCCCCAAGTCTCCCGATATAAATGGTACCTCACTTGTGTGGTTAGGCCTAGCGCCCGTGACAGGATATGCCCCAAAACACAACGTGGACACATCACAGAAAACAGAGCTGTTTTTTGCAAAGTACCTACCTGTAGATTTTGGCCTCTAGCTCAGCCGACACCTAGGGAAACCTACCAAACCTGTGCATTTTTTAAAACTAGAGACCTAGGGGAATCCAAGATGGGGTGACTTGTGGGGCTCTGACCCGGTTCTGTTATCCAGAATCCTTTGCAAACCTCAAATTTTGGCTAAAAAACGCATTTTCCTCACATTTCGGTGACAGTAAGTTCTGGAATCTGGGAGGAGAAACAAATTTCCTTCCACCCAGCGTTCCCCCAAGTCTCCAGATAAAAATGGTACCTCACTTGTGTGGGTAGGCCTAGCGCCCGCGACAGGATATGCCCCAAAACACAACGTGGACACATCACAGAAAACAGAGCTGTTTTTTGCAAAGTACCTACCTGTAGATTTTGGCCTCTAGCTCAGCCGACACCTAGGGAAACCTACCAAACCTATGCATTTTTTAAAACTAGAGACCTAGGGGAATCCAAGATGGGGTGACTTGTGGGGCTCTGACCCGGTCCTGTTATCCAGACTCCTTTGCAAACCTCAAATTTTGGCTAAAAAACGCATTTTCCTCACATTTCGGTGACAGTAAGTTCTGGAATCTGGGAGGAGAAACACATTTCCTTCCACCCAGCGTTCCCCCAAGTCTCCAGATAAAAATGGTACCTCACTTGTGTGGGTAGGCCTAGCGCCCGCGACACGATATGGCCCAAAACACAACGTGGACACATCACAAAAAACAGATCTGTTTTTTGCAAAGTACCTACCTGTAGATTTTGGCCTCTAGCTCAGCCGACACCTAGGGAAACCTACCAAACCTGTGCATTTTTTAAAACTAGAGACCTAGGGGAATCCAAGATGGGGTGACTTATAGGGCTCTGACCCGGTTCTGTTACCCAGAATCCTTTGCAAAACTAAAAGTTTGGCTAAAAAAACGCATTTTCCTCACATTTCGGTGACAGAAAGTTCTGGAATCTGAGAGGAGCCACAAATTTCCTTCCACCCAGCGTTCCCCCAAGTCTCCCAATAAAAATCATACCTCACTTGTGTGGGTAGGCCTAGCGCCCGCGACAGGAAACGCCCCAAAACGCAACGTGGACACATCCCATTTTTTAAAAGAAAACAGAGGTGTTTTTTGCAAAGTACCTACCTGTAGATTTTGGCCTCCAGCTCAGCCGGCACCTAGGGAAACCTACCAAACCTGTGCATTTTGTAAAACTAGAGACCTAGGGTGATCCAAGATGGGGTGACTTGTGGGGCTCTGACCAGTTTCTGTTACCCAGAATCCTTTGCAAACCTCACAATTTGGCTAAAAAAACATATTTTCCTTACATTTCGGTGACAGAAAGTTCTGGAATCTGAGAGGAGGCACAAATTTCCTTCCACCCAGCGTTCCCCCAAGGCTCCCGATAAAAATTATACCTCACTTGTGTGGGTAGGCCTAGCGCCACGACAGGAAACACCCCAAAACACAACGTGGACACATCCCATTTTTTGAAAGAAAACAGAGCTGTTTTTTGCAAAGTGCCTACCTGTAGATTTTGGCCTCTAGCTCAGCCGGCACCTAGGCAAACCTACCAAACCTGTGCATTTTGTAAAACTAGAGACCTAGGGTAATCCAAGATGGGGTGACTTGTGGGGCTCTGACCAGGTACTGTTACCCAGAATCCTTTGCAAACCTCAAAATTTGGCGAAAAAAACACATTTTCCTCACATTTCGGTGACAGAAAGTTCTGGAATCTGGGAGGAGCCACAAATTTCCTTCCACCCAGCGTTCCCCCAAGTCTCCCGATATAAATGGTACCTCACTTGTGTGGTTAGGCCTAGCGCCCGCGACAGGATATGCCCCAAAACACAACGTGGACACATCACAGACAACAGAGCTGTTTTTTGAAAAGTACCTACTTGTAGATTTTGGCATCTAGCTCAGCCGGCACCTAGGGAAACCTACCAAACCTGTGCATTTTTTAAAACTAGAGACCTAGGGGAATCCAAGATGGGGTGACTTGTGGGGCTCTGACCAGGTTCTGTTACCCAGAATCCTTTGCAAACCTCAAAATTTGGCTAAAAAAACACATTTTCCTCACATTTCGGTGACAGAAAGTTCTGGAATCTGGGAGGAGCCACAAATTTCCTTCCACCCAGCGTTCCCCCAAGTCTCCCGATAAAAATGATACCTCACTTGTGTGGGTAGGCCTAGCGCCCGTGACAGGAAACACCCCAAAACACAACGTGGACACATCCCATTTTTTTTAAGAAAACAGAGCTGTTTTTTGCAAAGTACCTATCTGTAGATTTTGGCCTCTAGCTCAGCCGGCACCTAGGGAAACCTACCAAACCTGTGCATTTTTTAAAACTAGAGACCTAGGGGAATCCAAGATGGGGTGACTTGTGGGGCTCTGGCCAGGTTCTGTTACCCAGAATCCTTGGCAAACCTCAAAATTTGGCTAAAAAAACACACTTTCCTCACATTTCGGTGACAGAAAGTTCTGGAATCTGAGAGGAGCCACAAATTTCCTTCCACCCAGCGTTCCCCCAAGTCTCCCGATAAAAATGATACCTCACTTGTGTGGGTAGGCCTAGCGCCCGTCACAGGAAACACCCCAAAACACAACGTGAACACATCCCATTTTTTTAAAGAAAACAGAGCTGTTTTTTGCAAAGTGCCTACCTGTAGATTTTTGCTCTAGCTCAGCCGGCACCTATTGAAACCTACCAAACCTGTGCATTTTTGAAAAATAGAGACCTAGGGGAATCCAAGATGGAGTGACTTGTGGTGCTCTGACCAGGTTCTGTTACCCAGAATCCTTTGCAAACCTCAAAATTTGGCTAAAAAAACACATTTTCCTCACATTTCGGTGACAGAAAGTTCTGGAATCTGGGAGGAGAAACAAATTTCCTTCCACCCAGCGTTCCCCCAAGTTTCCAGATAAAAATGGTACCTCACTTGTGTGGGTAGGCCTAGCGCCCGCGACAGGATGTGCCCCAAAACACAACGTGGACACATCACAGAAAACAGAGCTGTTTTTTGCAAAGTACCTATCTGTAGATTTTGGCCTCTAGCTCAGCCTGCACCTAGGGAAACCTACCAAACCTGTGCATTTTTTAAAACTAGAGACCTAGGGGAATCCAAGATGGGGTGACTTGTTGGGCTCTGACCAGGTTCTGTTACCCAGAATCCTTTGCAAACCTCAAATTTTGGCTACAAAAACACATTTTCCTCACATTTTGGTGACAGAAAGTTCTGGAATCTGAGAGGAGCCACAAATTTCCTTCCACCCAGCGTTTCCCTAAGTCTCCCGATAAAAATTATACCTCACTTGTGTGGGTAGACCTAGCGCCCGCGACAGGAAACGCCCCAAAACGCAACGTGGACACATCCCATTTTTTTAAAGAAAACAGAGCTGTTTTTTTGCAAAGTACCTATCTGTAGATTTTGGCCTCTAGCTCAGCCGGCACCTAGGGAAACCTACCAAACCTGTGCATTATTTAAAACTAGAGACCTAGGGGAATCCAAGATGGGGTGACTTGTGGGGCTCTGACTAGGTTCTGTTACCCAGAATCCTTTGCAAACATCAAATTTTGGCTAAAAAACGCATTTTCCTCACATTTCGGTGACAGTAAGTTCTGGAATCTGGGAGGAGAAACAAATTTCCTTCCACCCAGCGTTCCCCCAAGTCTCCAGATAAAAATGGTACCTCACTTGTGTGGGTAGGCCTAGCGCCCGCGACAAGATATGCCCCAAAACACAACGTGGACACATCAAAGAAACAGACTGTTTTTTGCAAAGTACCTACCTGTAGATTTTGGCCTCTAGCTCAGCCGACACCTAGGGAAACCTACCAAACCTGTGCATTTTTTGAAACTAGAGACCTAGGGAAATCCAAGATGGGGTGACTTGTGGGGCTCTGACCCGGTTCTGTTACCCAGAATCCTTTGCAAACCTCAAATTTTGGCTAAAAAACGCATTTTCCTCACATTTCGGTGACAGAAAGTTCTGGAATCTGAGAGGAGCCACAAATTTCCTTCCACCCAGCGTTCCCCCAAGTCTCCCGATAAAAATCATACCTCACTTGTGTGGGTAGGCCTAGCGCCCGCGATAGGAAACGCCCCAAAACGCAACGTGGACACATCCCATTTTTTTAAAGAAAACAGAGGTGTTTTCTGCAAAGTACCTACCTGTAGATTTTGGCCTCCAGCTCAGCCGGCACCTAGGGAAACCTACCAAACCTGTGCATTTTGTAAAACTAGAGACCTAGGGTAATCCAAGATGGGGTGACTTGGGGGGCTCTGACCAGGTTCTGTTACCCAGAATCCTTTGCAAACCTCACAATTTTGCTAAAAAAACATATTTTCCTTACATTTCGGTGACAGAAAGTTCTGGAATCTGAGAGGAGGCACAAATTTCCTTCCACCCAGCGTTCCCCCAAGTCTCCCGATATAAATAGTGCCTCACTTGTGTGGGTAGGCCTATCGCCCGCGACAGGATATGCCCCAAAACACAACGTGGACACATCCCTTTTTTTTTAAAGAAAACAGAGCTGTTTTGCCTACCTGTAGATTTTGGCCTCTACCTCAGCCGGCACCTAGGGAAACATACCAAACCTGTGCATATTTTAAAACTAGAGACCTAGGGGAATCCAAGATGGGGTGACTTGTGGGGCTCTGACCAGGTTCTGTTACCCAGAATCCTTTGCAAACCTCAAAATTTGGCTAAAAAAACACATTTTCCTCACATTTCGGTGACAGAAAGTTCTGGAATCTGAGAGGAGCCACAAATTTCCTTCCACCCAGCGTTCCCCCAAGGCTCCCGAAAAAAATTATGCCTCACTTGTGTGGGTAGGCCTAGCGCCGCGACAGGAAACACCCCAAAACACAACGTGGACACATCCCATTTTTTGAAAGAAAACAGAGCTGTTTTTTGCAAAGTGTCTACCTGTAGATTTTGGCCTCTAGCTCAGCCGGCACCTAGGGAAACCTACCAAACCTGTGCATTTTTTAAAACTAGAGACCTAGGGGAATCCAAGATGGGGTGACTTGTTTGGCTCTGACTAGGTTCTCTTACTCAGAATCCTTTGCAAACCTCAAATTTTGGCTAAAAAAACACATTTTCCTCAAATTTCGGTGACAGAAAGTTCTGGAATCTGAGAGGAGCCACAAATTTCCTTCCACCCAGCTTTTCCCTAAGTCTCCCGATAAAAATTATACCTCACTTGTGTGGGTAGGCTTAGCGCGCGCGACAGGAAACGCCCCAAAACGCAACGTGGACACATCCCATTTTTTTTAAAGAAAACAGAGTTGTTTTTTGCAATGTACCTATCTGTAGATTTTGGTTTCTAGCTCAGCCGGCACCTAGGGAAACCTACCAAACCTGTGCATTTTTTAAAACTAGAGACCTAGGGGAATCCAAGATGGGGTGACTTGTGGGGCTCTGGCCAGGTTCTGTTACCCAGAATCCTTTGCAAACCTCAAAATTTGGCTAAAAAAACATATTTTCCTTACATTTCAGTGACAGAAAGTTCTGGAATCTGAGAGGAGCCACAAATTTCCTTCCACCCAGCGTTCCCCCAAGTCTCCCGATATAAATGGTACCTCACTTGTGTGGGTAGGCCTAGCGCCCGCGACAGGATATGCCCCAAAACGCAACGTGGACACATCACAGAAAACAGAGCTGTTTTTTGCAAAGTGCCTACCTGTAGATTTTGGCCTCTAGCTCAGCCGGCACCTAGGGAAACCTACCAAACCTGTGCATTTTTGAAAACTAGAGACCTAGGAGAATCCAAGATGGGGTGACTTGTGGGGCTCTGACCAGGTTCTGTTACCCAGAATCCTTTGCAAACCTCAAAATTTGGCTAAAAAAACACACTTTCCTCATATTTCGGTGACAGAAAGTTCTGGAATCTGAGAGGAGCCACAAATTTCCTTCCACCCAGCGTTCCCCCAAGTCTCCCGATAAAAATGATACCTCACTTGTGTGGGTAGGCCTAGCGCCCGCGACACAAAACACCCCAAAACACAACGTGTACACATCCCATTTTTTTAAAGAAAACAGAGCTGTTTTTTGCAAAGTGCCTACCTGTAGATTTTGGCCTCTAGCTCAGCAGGCACCTACGGAAACCTACCAAACCTGTGCATGTTTGAAAACTAGAGACCTAGGGGAATCCAAGATGGGGTGACTTGTGGGGCTCTGAACCAGGTACTGTTACCCAGAATCCTTTGCAAACCTAAAAATTTGGCGAAAAAAATACATTTTCCTCACATTTCGGTGACAGAAAGTTCTGGAATCTGGGAGGAGCCACAAATTTCCTTCCACCCAGCATTCCCCCAATTCTCCCGATATAAATGGTACCTCACTTGTGTGGTTAGGCCTAGCGCCCGCTACAGGATATGCCCCAAAACACAACGTGGACACATCACAGAAAACAGAGCAGTTTTTTGCAAAGTACCTACCTGTAGATTTTGGCCTCTAGCTCAGCCGACACCTAGGGAAACCTACCAAACCTGTGCATTTTTTAAAACTAGAGACCTAGGGGAATCCAAGATGGGGTGACTTGTGGGCTCTGACCCGGTTCTGTTATCCAGAATCCTTTGCAAACCTCAAATTTTGTCTAAAAAAAGCATTTTCCTCACATTTCGGTGACAGTAAGTTCTGGAATCTGGGAGGAGAAACAAATTTCCTTCCACCCAGCGTTCCCCCAAGTCTCCAGATAAAAATGGTACCTCACTTGTGTGGGTAGGCCTAGCGCCCGCGACAGGATATGCCCCAAAACACAACGTGGACACATCACAGAAAACAGAGCTGTTTTTTGCAAAGTACCTACCTGTAGATTTTGGCCTCTAGCTCAGCCGACACCTAGGGAAACCTACCAAACCTATGCATTTTTTTAAACTAGAGACCTAGGGGAATCCAAGATGGGGTGACTTGTGGGGCTCTGACCCGGTCATGTTATCCAGACTCCTTTGCAAACCTCAAATTTTGGCTAAAAAACGCATTTTCCTCACATTTCGGTGACAGTAAGTTCTGGAATCTGGGAGGAGAAACAAATTTCCTTCCACCCAGCGTTCCCCCAAGGCTCCAGATAAAAATGGTACCTCACTTGTGTGGGTAGGCCTAGCGCCCGCGACACGATATGGCCCAAAACACAACGTGGACACATCACAGAAAACAGAGCTGTTTTTTGCAAAGTACCTACCTGTAGATTTTGGCCTCTAGCTCAGCCGACACCTAGGGAAACATACCAAACCTATGCATTTTTTAAAACTAGAGACCTAGGGGAATCCAAGATGGGGTGACTTGTGGGGCTCTGACCCGGTCCTGTTATCCAGACTCCTTTGCAAACCTCAAATTTTGGCTAAAAAACGCATTTTCCTCACATTTCGGTGACAGAAAGTTCTGGAATCTGAGAGGAGGCACAAATTTCCTTCCACCCAGCGTTCCCCCAAGGCTCCCGATAAAAATTATACCTCACTTGTGTGGGTAGGCCTAGCGCCGCGACAGGAAACACCCCAAAACACAACGTGGACACATCCCATTTTTTGAAAGAAAACAGAGCTGTTTTTTGCAAAGTGCCTACCTGTAGATTTTGGCCTCTAGCTCAGCCGGCACCTAGGGAAACCTACCAAACCTGTGCATTTTGTAAAACTAGAGACCTAGGGTAATCCAAGATGGGGTGACTTGTGGGGCTCTGACCAGGTACTGTTACCCAGAATCCTTTGCAAACCTCAAAATTTGGCGAAAAAAACACATTTTCCTCACATTTCGGTGACAGAAAGTTCTGGAATCTGGGAGGAGCCACAAATTTCCTTCCACCCAGCGTTCCCCCAAGTCTCCCGATATAAATGGTACCTCACTTGTGTGGTTAGGCCTAGCGCCCGCGACAGGATATGCCCCAAAACACAACGTGGACACATCACAGACAACAGAGCTGTTTTTTGAAAAGTACCTACTTGTAGATTTTGGCCTCTAGCTCAGCCGGCACCTAGGGAAACCTACCAAACCTGTGCATTTTTTAAAACTAGAGACCTAGGGGAATCCAAGATGGGGTGACTTGTGGGGCTCTGGCCAGGTTCTGTTACCCAGAATCCTTTGCAAACCTCAAAATTTGGCTAAAATAACACATTTTCCTCACATTTCGGTGACAGAAAGTTCTGGAATCTGGGAGGAGCCACAAATTTCCTTCCACCCAGCGTTCCCCCAAGTCTCCCGATAAAAATGATACCTCACTTGTGTGGGTAGGCCTAGCGCCCGTGACAGGAAACACCCCAAAACACAACGTGGACACATCCCATTTTTTTTTAAGAAAACAGAGCTGTTTTTTGCAAAGTACCTATCTGTAGATTTTTGCCTCTAGCTCAGCCGGCACCTAGGGAAACCTACCAAACCTGTGCATTTTTGAAAACTAGAGACCTAGGGGAATCCAAGATGGGGTGACTTGTGGGGCTCTGGCCAGGTTCTGTTACCCAGAATCCTTTGCAAACCTCAAAATTTGGCTAAAAAAACACACTTTCCTCACATTTCGGTGACAGAATGTTCTGGAATCTGAGAGGAGCCACAAATTTCCTTCCACCCAGCGTTCCCCCAAGTCTCTCGATAAAAATGATACCTCACTTGTGTGGGTAGGCCTAACGCCCGTGACAGGAAACACCCCAAAACACAACGTGGACACATCCCATTTTTTGAAAGAAAACAGAGCTGTTTTTTGCAAAGTGCCTACCTGTACATTTTGGCCTCTAGCTCAGCCGGCACCTAGGGAAACCTACCAAACCTGTGCATTTTTGAAAAATAGAGACCTAGGGGAATCCAAGATGGAGTGACTTGTGGGGCTCTGACCAGGTTCTGTTACCCAGAATCCTTTGCAAACCTCAAAATTTGGCTAAAAAAAACACATTTTCCTCACATTTCGGTGACAGAAAGTTCTGGAATCTGGGAGGAGAAACAAATTTCCTTCCACCCAGCGTTCCCCCAAGTTTCCAGATAAAAATGGTACCTCACTTGTGTGGGTAGGCCTAGCGCCCGCGACAGGATATGCCCCAAAACACAACGTGGACACATCACAGAAAACAGAGCTGTTTTTTTAAAAGTACCTACCTGTAGATTTTGGCCTCTAGCTCAGCCTGCACCTAGGGAAACCTACCAAACCTGTGCATTTTTTAAAACTAGAGACCTAGGGGAATCCAAGATGGGGTGACTTGTTGGGCTCTGACCAGGTTCTGTTACCCAGAATCCTTTGCAAACCTCAAATTTTGGCTAAAAAAACAAATTTTCCTCACATTTTGGTAACAGAAAGTTCTGGAATCTGAGAGGAGCCACAAATTTCCTTCCACCCAGCGTTTCCCTAACTCTCGCGATAAAAAATGATACCTCACTTGTGTGGGTAGGCCTAGCGCCCCCGACAGGATATGCCCCAAAACACAACGTGGACACATCACAGAAAACAGAGCTGTTTTTTGCAAAGTACCTACCTGTAGATTTTGGCCTCTAGCTCAGCCGGTACCTGGGGAAACCTACCAAACCTGTGCAATTTTGAAAACTAGAGACCTAGGGGAATTCAAGATGGGGTGACTTGTGGGGCTCTGACCAGGTTCTGTTACCCAGAATCCTTGGCAAACCTCAAAATTTGGCTAAAAAAACACACTTTCCTCACATTTCGGTGACAGAAAGTTCTGGAATCTGAGAGGAGCCACAAATTTCCTTCCACCCAGCGTTCCCCCAAGTCTCCCGATAAAAATGATACCTCACTTGTGTGGGTAGGCCTAGCGCCCGTCACAGGAAACACCAAAAAACACAACGTGAACACATCCCATTTTTTTAAAGAAAACAGAGCTGTTTTTTGCAAAGTGCCTACCTGTAGATTTTTGCCTCTAGCTCAGCCGGCACCTAGGGAAACCTACCAAACCTGTGCATTTTTGAAAAATAGAGACCTAGGGGAATCCAAGATGGAGTGACTTGTGGTGCTCTGACCAGGTTCTGTTACCCAGAATCCTTTGCAAACCTCAAAATTTGGCTAAAAAAACACATTTTCCTCACATTTCGGTGACAGAAAGTTCTGGAATCTGGGAGGAGAAACAAATTTCCTTCCACCCAGCGTTCCCCCAAGTTTCCAGATAAAAATGGTACCTCACTTGTGTGGGTAGGCCTAGCGCCCGCGACAGGATGTGCCCCAAAACACAACGTGGACACATCACAGAAAACAGAGCTGTTTTTTGCAAAGTACCTATCTGTAGATTTTGGCCTCTAGCTCAGCCTGCACCTAGGGAAACCTACCAAACCTGTGCATTTTTTAAAACTAGAGACCTAGGGGAATCCAAGATGGGGTGACTTGTTGGGCTCTGACCAGGTTCTGTTACCCAGAATCCTTTGCAAACCTCAAATTTTGGCTACAAAAACACATTTTCCTCACATTTTGGTGACAGAAAGTTCTGGAATCTGAGAGGAGCCACAAATTTCCTTCCACCCAGCGTTTCCCTAAGTCTCCCGATAAAAATTATACCTCACTTGTGTGGGTAGACCTAGCGCCCGCGACAGGAAACGCCCCAAAACGCAACGTGGACACAACCCCTTTTTTTAAAGAAAACAGAGCTGTTTTTTGCAAAGTACCTATCTGTAGATTTTGGCCTCTAGCTCAGCCGGCACCTAGGGAAATCTACCAAACCTGTGCATTATTTAAAACTAGAGACCTAGGGGAATCCAAGATGGGGTGACTTGTGGGGCTCTGACTAGGTTCTGTTACCCAGAATCCTTTGCAAACATCAAATTTTGGCTAAAAAACGCATTTTCCTCACATTTCGGTGACAGTAAGTTCTGGAATCTGGGAGGAGAAACAAATTTCCTTCCACCCAGCGTTCCCCCAAGTCTCCAGATAAAAATGGTACCTCACTTGTGTGGGTAGGCCTAGCGCCCGCGACAAGATATGCCCCAAAACACAACGTGGACACATCACAGAAACAGACTGTTTTTTGCAAAGTACCTACCTGTAGATTTTGGCCTCTAGCTCAGCCGACACCTAGGGAAACCTACCAAACCTGTGCATTTTTTAAAACTAGAGACCTAGGGAAATCCAAGATGGGGTGACTTGTGGGGCTCTGACCCGGTTCTGTTACCCAGAATCCTTTGCAAACCTCAAATTTTGGCTAAAAAACGCATTTTCCTCACATTTCGGTGACAGAAAGTTCTGGAATCTGAGAGGAGCCACAAATTTCCTTCCACCCAGCGTTCCCCCAAGTCTCCCGATAAAAATCATACCTCACTTGTGTGGGTAGGCCTAGCGCCCGCGACAGGAAACGCCCCAAAACGCAACGTGGAGACATCCCATTTTTTTAAAGAAAACAGAGGTGTTTTCTGCAAAGTACCTACCTGTAGATTTTGGCCTCCAGCTCAGCCGGCACCTAGGGAAACCTACCAAACCTGTGCATTTTGTAAAACTAGAGACCTAGGGTAATCCAAGATGGGGTGACTTGGGGGGCTCTGACCAGGTTCTGTTACCCAGAATCCTTTGCAAACCTCACAATTTTGCTAAAAAAACATATTTTCCTTACATTTCGGTGACAGAAAGTTCTGGAATCTGAGAGGAGGCACAAATTTCCTTCCACCCAGCGTTCCCCCAAGTCTCCCGATATAAATAGTGCCTCACTTGTGTGGGTAGGCCTATCGCCCGCGACAGGATATGCCCCAAAACACAACGTGGACACATCCCTTTTTTTTTAAAGAAAACAGAGCTGTTTTGCCTACCTGTAGATTTTGGCCTCTACCTCAGCCGGCACCTAGGGAAACATACCAAACCTGTGCATATTTTAAAACTAGAGACCTAGGGGAATCCAAGATGGGGTGACTTGTGGGGCTCTGACCAGGTTCTGTTACCCAGAATCCTTTGCAAACCTCAAAATTTGGCTAAAAAAAACATTTTCCTCACATTTCGGTGACAGAAAGTTCTGGAATCTGAGAGGAGCCACAAATTTCCTTCCACCCAGCGTTCCCCCAAGGCTCCAGATAAAAATGGTACCTCACTTGTGTGGGTAGGCCTAGCGCCCGCGACAGGATATGCCCCAAAACACAACGTGGACACATCACAGAAAACAGAGCTGTTTTTTGCAAAGTACCTACCTGTAGATTTTGGCCTCTAGCTCAGCCGACACCTAGGGAAACCTACCAAACCTATGCATTTTTTAAAACTAGAGACCTAGGGGAATCCAAGATGGGGTGACTTGTGGGGCTCTGACCCGGTCCTGTTATCCAGACTCCTTTGCAAACCTCAAATTTTGGCTAAAAAACGCATTTTCCTCACATTTCGGTGACAGTAAGTTCTGGAATCTGGGAGGAGAAACAAATTTCCTTCCACCCAGCGTTCCCCCAAGGCTCCAGATAAAAATGGTACCTCACTTGTGTGGGTAGGCCTAGCGCCCGCGACACGATATGGCCCAAAACACAACGTGGACACATCACAAAAAACAGATCTGTTTTTTGCAAAGTACCTACCTGTAGATTTTGGCCTCTAGCTCAGCCGACACCTAGGGAAACCTACCAAACCTGTGCATTTTTTAAAACTAGAGACCTAGGGGAATCCAAGATGGGGTGACTTATGGGGCTCTGACCCGGTTCTGTTACCCAGAATCCTTTGCAAAACTCAAATTTTGGCTAAAAAACCGCATTTTCCTCACATTTCGGTGACAGAAAGTTCTGGAATCTGAGAGGAGCCACAAATTTCCTTCCACCCAGCGTTCCCCCAAGTCTCCCGATAAAAATCATACCTCACTTGTGTGGGTAGGCCTAGCGCCCGTGACAGGAAACGCCCCAAAACGCAACGTGGACACATCCCATTTTTTTAAAGAAAACAGAGGTGTTTTTTGCAAAGTACCTACCTGTAGATTTTGGCCTCCAGCTCAGCCGGCACCTAGGGAAACCTACCAAACCTGTGCATTTTGTAAAACTAGAGACCTAGGGTAATCCAAGATGGGGTGACTTGTGGGGCTCTGACCAGGTTCTGTTACCCAGAATCCTTTGCAAACCTCACAATTTGGCTAAAAAAACATATTTTCCTTACATTTCGGTGACAGAAAGTTCTGGAATCTGAGAGGAGGCACAAATTTCCTTCCACCCAGCGTTCCCCTAAGGCTCCCGATAAAAATGATACCTCACTTGTGTGGGTAGGCCTAGCGCCGCGACAGGAAACACCCCAAAACACAACGTGGACACATCCCATTTTTTGAAAGAAAACAGAGCTGTTTTTTGCAAAGTGCCTACCTGTAGATTTTGGCCTCTAGCTCAGCCGGCACCTAAGGAAACCTACCAAACCTGTGCATTTTGTAAAACTAGAGACCTAGGGTAATCCAAGATGGGGTGACTTGTGGGGCTCTGACCAGGTACTGTTACCCAGAATCCTTTGCAAACCTCAAAATTTGGCGAAAAAAATACATTTTCCTCACATTTCGGTGACAGAAAGTTCTGGAATCTGGAAGGAGCCACAAATTTCCTTCCACCCAGCGTTCCCCCAAGTCTCCCGATATAAATGGTACCTCACTTGTGTGGTTAGGCCTAGCGCCCGCGACAGGATATGCCCCAAAACACAACGTGGACACATCACAGACAACAGAGCTGTTTTTTGAAAAGTACCTACTTGTAGATTTTGGCCTCTAGCTCAGCCGGCACCTAGGGAAACCTACCAAACCTGTGCATTTTTTAAAACTAGAGACCTAGGGGAATCCAAGATGGGGTGACTTGTGGGGCTCTGACCAGGTTCTGTTACCCAGAATCCTTTGCAAACCTCAAAATTTGGCTAAAAAAACACATTTTCCTCACATTTCGGTGACAGAAAGTTCTGGAATCTGGGAGGAGCCACAAATTTCCTTCCAACCAGCGTTCCCCCAAGTCTCCCGATAAAAATGATACCTCACTTGTGTGGGTAGGCCTAGCGCCCGTGACAGGAAACACCCCAAAACACAACGTGGACACATCCCATTTTTTTTTAAGAAAACAGAGCTGTTTTTTGCAAAGTACCTATCTGTAGATTTTGGCCTCTAGCTCAGCCGGCACCTAGGGAAACCTACCAAACCTGTGCATTTTTTAAAACTAGAGACCTAGGGGAATCCAAGATGGGGTGACTTGTGGGGCTCTGGCCAGGTTCTGTTACCCAGAATCCTTTGCAAACCTCAAAATTTGGCTAAAAAAACATATTTTCCTTACATTTCATTGACAGAAAGTTCTGGAATCTGAGAGGAGCCACAAATTTCCTTCCACCCAGCGTTCCCCCAAGTCTCCCGATAAAAATGATACCTCACTTGTGTGGGTAGGTCTAGCGCCCGCGACACAAAACACCCCAAAACACAACGTGGACACATGCCATTTTTTTAAAGAAAACAGAGCTGTTTTTTGCAAAGTACCTACCTGTAGATTTTGGCCTCCAGCTCAGCCGGCACCTAGGGAAACCTACCAAACCTGTGCATTTTTGAAAAATAGAGACCTAGGGGAATCCAAGATGGGGTGACTTGTGGGGCTCTGACCAGGTTCTGTTACCCAGAATCCTTTGCAAACCTCACAATTTGGCTAAAAAAACATATTTTCCTTACATTTCAGTGACAGAAAGTTCTGGAATCTGAGAGGAGGCACAAATTTCCTTCCACCCAGTGTTCCCCCAAGTCTCCCGATATAAATAGTGCCTCACTTGTGTGGGTAGGCCTATCGCCCGCGACAGGATATGCCCCAAAACACAACGTGGACACATCCCTTTTTTTGAAAGAAAACAGAGCTGTTTTGCCTACCTGTACATTTTGGCCTCTACCTCAGCCGGCACCTAGGGAAACATACCAAACCTGTGCATATTTTAAAACTAGAGACCTAGGGGAATCCAAGATGGGGTGACTTGTGGGGCTCTGACCAGGTTCTGTTACCCAGAATCCTTTGCAAACCTCAAAATTTGGCTAAAAAAACACATTTTCCTCACATTTCGGTGACAGAAAGTTCTGGAATCTGAGAGGAGCCACAAATTTCCTTCCACCCAGCGTTCCCCCAAGGCTCCCGATAAAAATGATACCTCATTTGTGTGGGTAGGCCTAGCGCCGCGACAGGAAACACCCCAAAACACAACGTGGACACATCCCATTTTTTGAAAGAAAACAGAGTTGTTTTTTGCAAAGTGCCTACCTGTAGATTTTGGCCTCTAGCTCAGCCGGCACCTAGGGAAACCTACCAAACCTGTGCATTTTTTAAAACTAGAGATCTAGGGGAATCCAAGATGGGGTGACTTGTGGGGCTCTGACTAGGTTCTGTTACCCAGAATCCTTTGCAAACCTCAAATTTTGGCTAAAAAAACACATTTTCCTCACATTTCGGTGAAAGAAAGTTCTGGAATCTGTGAGGAGCCACAAATTTCCTTCCACCCAGCTTTTCCCTAAGTCTCCCGATAAAAATGATACCTCACTTGTGTGGGTACGCTTAGCGCCCGCGACAGGAAACGCCCCAAAACGGAACGTGGACACATCCCATTTTTTTTAAAGAAAACAGAGCTATTTTTTGCAAAGTACCTATCTGTAGATTTTGGCCTCTAGCTCAGCCGGCACCTAGGGAAACCTACCAAACCTGTGCATTTTTTAAAACTAGAGACCTAGGGGAATCCAAGATGGGGTGACTTGTGGGGCTCTGGCCAGGTTCTGTTACCCAGAATCCTTTGTAAACCTCAAAATTTGGCTAAAAAAACATATTTTCCTTACATTTCAGTGACAGAAAGTTCTGGAATCTGAGAGGAGCCACAAATTTCCTTCCACCCAGCGTTCCCCCAAGTCTCCCGATATAAATGGTACCTCACTTGTGTGGGTAGGCCTAGCGCCCGCGACAGGATATGCCCCAAAACGCAACGTGGACACATCACAGAAAACAGAGCTGTTTTTTGCAAAGTGCCTACCTGTAGATTTTGGCCTCTAGCTCAGCCGTCACCTAGGGAAACCTACCAAACCTGTGCATTTTTGAAAACTAGAGACCTAGGGGAATCCAAGATGGGGTGACTTGTGGGGCTCTGGCCAGGTTCTGTTACCCAGAATCCTTTGTAAACCTCAAAATTTGGCTAAAAAAACATATTTTCCTCACATTTCGGTGACAGAAAGTTCTGGAATCTGGGAGGAGCCACAAATTTCCTTCCACCCAGCGTTCCCCCAAGTCTCCCGATATAAATGGTACCTCACTTGTGTGGTTAGGCCTAGCGCCCGCGACAGGATATGCCCCAAAACACAACGTGGACACATCACAGAAAACAGAGCTGTTTTTTGCAAAGTACCTACCTGTAGATTTTGGCCTCTAGCTCAGCCGACACCTAGGGAAACCTGCCAAACCTGTGCATTTTTTAAAACTAGAGACCTAGGGGAATCCAAGATGGGGTGACTTGTGGGGCTCTGACCCGGTTCTGTTATCCAGAATCCTTTGCAAACCTCATATTTTGGCAAAAAAAACGCATTTTCCTCACATTTCGGTGACAGTAAGTTCTGGAATCTGGGAGGAGAAACAAATTTCCTTCCACCCAGCGTTCCCCCAAGTCTCCAGATAAAAATGGTACCTCACTTGTGTGGGTAGGCCTAGCGCCCGCGACAGGATATGCCCCAAAACACAACGTGGACACATCACAGAAAACAGAGCTGTTTTTTGCAAAGTACCTACCTGTAGATTTTGGCCTCTAGCTCAGCCGACACCTAGGGAAACCTACCAAACCTGTGCATTTTTTAAAACTAGAGACCTAGGGGAATCCAAGATGGTGTGACTTGTGGGGCTCTGACCCGGCCTGTTATCCAGACTCCTTTGCAAACCTCAAATTTTGGCTAAAAAAAGCATTTTCCTCACATTTCGGTGACAGTAAGTTCTGGAATCTGGGAGGAGAAACAAATTTCCTTCCACCCAGCGTTCCCCCAAGTCTCCAGATAAAAATGGTACCTCACTTGTGTGGGTAGGCCTAGCGCCCTCGACAGGATATGGCCCAAAACACAACGTGGACACATCACAAAAAACAGAGCTGTTTTTTGCAAAGTACCTACCTGTAGATTTTGGCCTCT
Organism: Pleurodeles waltl; assembly: GCF_031143425.1. Classification (NCBI taxonomy): domain Eukaryota; kingdom Metazoa; phylum Chordata; class Amphibia; order Caudata; family Salamandridae; genus Pleurodeles; species Pleurodeles waltl. Next base: position 337,385,552 of record NC_090439.1, read on the forward strand.
AGCTCAGCCGACACCTAGGGAAACCTACCAAACCTGTGCATTTTTTAAAACTAGAGACCTAGGGGAATCCAAGATGGGGTGACTTGTGGGGCTCTGACCAGGTACTGTTACCCAGAATCCTTTGCAAACCTCAAAATTTGGCGAAAAAAACACATTTTCCTCACATTTCGGTGACAGAAAGTTCTGGAATCTGGGAGGAGCCACAAATTTCCTTCCACCCAGCGTTCCCCCAAGTCTCCCGATATAAATGGTACCTCACTTGTGTGGTTAGGCATAGCGCCCGCGACAGGATATGCCCCAAAACACAACGTGGACACATCACAGACAACAGAGCTGTTTTTTGAAAAGTACCTACTTGTAGATTTTGGCCTCTAGCTCAGCCGGCACCTAGGGAAACCTACCAAACCTGTGCATTTTTTAAAACTAGAGACCTAGGGGAATCCAAGATGGGGTGACTTGTGGGGCTCTGACCAGGTTCTGTTACCCAGAATCCTTTGCAAACCTCAAAATTTGGCTAAAAAAACACGCTCTCCTCACATTTCGGTGACAGAAAGTTTTGGAATCTGAGAGGAGCCACAAATTTCCTTCCACCCAGCGTTCCCTCAAGTCTCCCGATAAAAATGATACCTCACTTGTGTGGGTAGGCCTAGCGCCCGTGACAGGAAACACCCCAAAACACAACGTGGACACATCCCATTTTTTTTTAAGAAAACAGAGCTGTTTTTTGCAAAGTACCTATCTGTAGATTTTGGCCTCTAGCTCAGCCGGCACCTAGGGAAACCTACCAAACCTGTGCATTTTTTAAAACTAGAGACCTAGGGGAATCCAAGATGGGGTGACTTGTGGGGCTCTGGCCAGGTTCTGTTACCCAGAATCCTTTGCAAACCTCAAAATTTGGCTAAAAAAACACGCTCTCCTCACATTTCGGTGACAGAAAGTTCTGGAATCTGGGAGGAGCCACAAATTTCCTTCCACCCAGCGTTCCCCCAAGTCTCCCGATATAAATGGTACCTCACTTGTGTGGTTAGGCCTAGCGCCCGCGACAGGATATGCCCCAAAACACAACGTGGACACATCACAGACAACAGAGCTGTTTTTTGAAAAGTACCTACTTGTAGATTTTGGCCTCTAGCTCAGCCGGCACCTAGGGAAACCTACCAAACCTGTGCATTTTTTAAAACTAGAGACCTAGGGGAATCCAAGATGGGGTGACTTGTGGGGCTCTGACCAGGTCCTGTTACCCAGAATCCTTTGCAAACCTCAAAATTTGGCTAAAAAAACACGCTCTCCTCACATTTCGGTGACAGAAAGTTCTGGAATCTGAGAGGAGCCACAAATTTCCTTCCACCCAGCGTTCCCTCAAGTCTCCCGATAAAAATGATACCTCACTTGTGTGGGTAGGCCTAGCGCCCGTGACAGGAAACACCCCAAAACACAACGTGGACACATCCCATTTTTTTTTAAGAAAACAGAGCTGTTTTTTGCAAAGTACCTATCTGTAGATTTTGGCCTCTAGCTCAGCCGGCACCTAGGGAAACCTACCAAACCTGTGCATTTTTTAAAACTAGAGACCTAGGGGAATCCAAGATGGGGTGACTTGTGGGGCTCTGGCCAGGTTCTGTTACCCAGAATCCTTTGCAAACCTCAAAATTTGGCTAAAAAAACATATTTTCCTTACATTTCAGTGACAGAAAGTTCTGGAATCTGAGAGGAGCCACAAATTTCCTTCCACCCAGCGTTCCCCCAAGTCTCCCGATAAAAATGATACCTCACTTGTGTGGGTAGGCCTAGCGCCCGCGACACAAAACACCCCAAAACACAACGTGGACACATCCCATTTTTTTAAAGAAAACAGAGCTGTTTTTTGCAAAGTGCCTACATGTAGATTTTGGCCTCTAGCTCAGCAGGCACCTAGGGAAACCTACCAAACCTGTGCATTTTTGAAAAATAGAGACCTAGGGGAATCCAAGATGGAGTGACTTGTGGGGCTCTGACCAGGTTCTGTTACCCAGAATCCTTTGCAAACCTCAAAATTTGGCTAAAAAAAACACATTTTCCTCACATTTCGGTGACAGAAAGTTCTGGAATCTGGGAGGAGAAACAAATTTCCTTCCACCCAGCGTTCCCCCAAGTTTCCAGATAAAAATGGTACCTCACTTGTGTGGGTAGGCCTAGCGCCCGCGACAGGATATGCCCCAAAACACAACGTGGACACCTCACAGAAAACAGAGCTGTTTTTTGCAAAGTACCTACCTGTAGATTTTGGCCTCCAGCTCAGCCGGCACCTAGGGAAACCTACCAAACCTGTGCATTTTGTAAAACTAGAGACCTAGGGGAATCCAAGATAGGGTGACTTGTGGGGCTCTGACCAGGTTCTGTTACCCAGAATCCTTTGCAAACCTCACAATTTGGCTAGAAAAACATATTTTCCTTACATTTCAGTGACAGAAAGTTCTGGAATCTGAGAGGAGGCACAAATTTCCTTCCACCCAGTGTTCCCCCAAGTCTCCCGATATAAATAGTGCCTCACTTGTGTGGGTAGGCCTATCGCCCGCGACAGGATATGCCCCAAAACACAACGTGGACACATCCCTTTTTTTGAAAGAAAAATGAGCTGTTTTGCCTACCTGTACATTTTGGCCTCTACCTCAGCCGGCACCTAGGGAAACATACCAAACCTGTGCATATTTTAAAACTAGAGACCTAGGGGAATCCAAGATGGGGTGACTTGTGGGGCTCTGACCAGGTTCTGTAACCCAGAATCCTTTGCAAACCTCAAAATTTGGCTAAAAAAACACATTTTCCTCACATTTCGGTGACAGAAAGTTCTGGAATCTGAGAGGAGCCACAAATTTCCTTCCACCCAGCGTTCCCCCAAGGCTCCCGATAAAAATGATACCTCATTTGTGTGGGTAGGCCTAGCGCCGCGACAGGAAACACCCCAAAACACAATGTGGACACATCCCATTTTTTGAAAGAAAACAGAGTTGTTTTTTGCAAAGTGCCTACCTGTAGATTTTGGCCTCTAGCTCAGCCGGCACCTAGGGAAACCTACCAAACCTGTGCATTTTTTAAAACTAGAGACCTAGGGGAATCCAAGATGGGGTGACTTGTGGGGCTCTGACTAGGTTCTGTTACCCAGAATCCTTTGCAAACCTCAAATTTTGGCTAAAAAAACACATTTTCCTCACATTTCGGTGACAGAAAGTTCTGGAATCTGTGAGGAGCCACAAATTTCCTTCCACCCAGCTTTTCCCTAAGTCTCCCGATAAAAATGATACCTCCCTTGTGTGGGTACGCTTAGCGCCCGCGACAGGAAACGCCCCAAAACGGAACGTGGACACATCCCATTTTTTTTAAAGAAAACAGAGCTATTTTTTGCAAAGTACCTATCTGTAGATTTTGGCCTCTAGCTCAGCCGGCACCTAGGGAAACCTACCAAACCTGTGCATTTTTTAAAACTAGAGACCTAGGTGAATCCAAGATGGGGTGACTTGTGGGGCTCTGACCAGGTTCTGTTACCCAGAATCTTTTGCAAACCTCAAAATTTGGCTAAAAAAACAAATTTTCCTCACATTTCGGTGACAGAAAGTTCTGGAATCTGGGAGGAGAAACAAATTTCCTTCCACCCAGCGTTCCCCCAAGTTTCGAGATAAAAATGGTACCTCACTTGTGTGGGTAGGCCTAGCGCCCGCGAAAGGATATGCCCCAAAACACCACTTGGAAACATCACAGAAAACAGAGCTGTTTTTTGCAAAGTACCTACCTGTAGATTTTGGCCTCTAGCTCAGCCTGCACCTAGGGAAACCTACCAAACCTGTGCATTTTTTTAAACGAGAGACCTAGGGGAATCCAAGATGGGGTGACTTGTTGGGCTCTGACCAGGTTCCGTTACCCAGAATCCTTTGCAAACCTCAAATTTTGGCTAAAAAAAAAAATTTTCCTCACATTTCGGTAACAGAAAGTTCTGGAATCTGAGAGGAGCCACAAATTTCCTTCCACCCAGCGTTTCCCTAAGTCTCCCGATAAAAAATGATACCTCACTTGTGTGGGTAGGCCTAGCGCCCGCGACAGGATATGCCCCAAAACACAACGTGGACACATCACAGAAAACAGAGCTGTTTTTTGCAAAGTACCTACCTGTAGATTTTGGCCTCTAGCTCAGCCGGCACCTAGGGAAACCTACCAAACCTGTGCAATTTTGAAAACTAGAGACCTAGGGGAATTCAAGATGGTGTGACTTGTGGGGCTCTGACCAGGTTCTGTTAAACAGAATCCTTTGCAAACCTCAAAATTTGTCTAAAAAAACACACTTTCCTCACATTTCGGTGACAGAAAGTTCTGGAATCTGAGAGGAGCCACAAATTTCCTTCCACCCAGCGTTCCCCCAAGTCTCCCGATATAAATGGTACCTCACTTGTGTGGGTAGGCCTAGCGCCCACGACAGGATATGCTCCAAAACACAACGTGGACACATCACAGACAACAGAGCTGTTTTTTGCAAAGTACCTACCTGTAGATTTTGGCCTCTAGCTCAGCCGGCACCTAGGGAAACCTACCAAACCTGTGCATTTTTGAAAACTAGAGACCTAGGAGAATCCAAGATGGGGTGACTTGTGGGGCTCTGACCAGGTTCTGTTACCCAGAATCCTTTGCAAACCTCAAAATTTGGCTAAAAAAACACACTTTCCTCACATTTCGGTGACAGAAAGTTCTGGAATCTGAGAGGAGCCACAAATTTCCTTCCACCCAGCGTTCCCCCAAGTCTCCCGATAAAAATGATACCTCACTTGTGTGGGTAAGCCTAGCGCCCGCGACACAAAACACCCCAAAACACAACGTGGTCACATCCCATTTTTTTAAAGAAAACAGAGCTGTTTTTTGCAAAGTGCCTACCTGTAGATTTTGGCCTCTAGCTCAGCAGGCACCTAGGGAAACCTACCAAACCTGTGCATGTTTGAAAACTAGAGACCTAGGGGAATCAAAGATGGGGTGACTTGTGGGGCTCTGGGCAGGTACTGTTACCCAGAATCCTTTGCAAACCTCAAAATTTGGCGAAAAAAACACATTTTCCTCACATTTCGGTGACAGAAAGTTCTGGAATCTGGGAGGAGCCACAAATTTCCTTCCACCCAGCGTTCCCCCAAGTCTCCCGATATAAATGGTACCTCACTTGTGTGGTTAGGCCTAGCGCCCGCGACAGGATATGCCCCAAAACACAACGTGGACACATCACAGACAACAGAGCTGTTTTTTTAAAAGTACCTACCTGTAGATTTTGGCCTTTAGCTCAGCCGGCACCTAGGGAAACCTACCAAACCTGTTCATTTTTTAAAACTAGAGACCTAGGGGAATCCAAGATGGGGTGACTTGTGGGGCTCTGACCAGGTTCTGTTACCCAGAATCCTTTGCAAACCTCAAAATTTGGCTAAAAAAACACACTTTCCTCACATTTCGGTGACAGAAAGTTCTGGAATCTGAGAGGAGCCACAAATTTCCTTCCACCCAGCGTTCCCCCAAGTCTCCCGATATAAATGGTACCTCACTTGTGTGGGTAGGCCTAGCGCCCACGACAGGATATGCTCCAAAACACAACGTGGTCACATCACAGACAACAGAGCTGTTTTTTGCAAAGTACCTACCTGTAGATTTTGGCCTCTAGCTCAGCCGGCACCTAGGGAAACCTACCAAACCTGTGCATTTTTGAAAACTAGAGACCTAGGAGAATCCAAGATGGGGTGACTTGTGGGGCTCTGACCAGGTTCTGTTACCCAGAATCCTTTGCAAACCTCAAAATTTGGCTAAAAAAACACACTTTCCTCACATTTCGGTGACAGAAAGTTCTGGAATCTGAGAGGAGCCACAAATTTCCTTCCACCCAGCGTTCCCCCAAGTCTCCCGATAAAAATGATACCTCACTTGTGTGGGTAGGCCTAGCGCCCGTGACAGGAAACACCCCAAAACACAACGTGGACACATCCCATTTTTTGAAAGAAAACAGAGCTGTTTTTTGCAAAGTGCCTACCTGTAGATTTTGGCCTCTAGCTCAGCCGGCACCTAGGGAAACCTACCAAACCTGTGCATTTTTGAAAAATAGAGACCTAGGGGAATCCAAGATGGAGTGACTTGTGGGGCTCTGACCAGGTTCTGTTACCCAGAATCTTTTGCAAACCTCAAAATTTGGCTAAAAAAACACATTTTCCTCACATTTCGGTGACAGAAAGTTCTGGAATCTGAGAGGAGCCACAAATTTCCTTCCACCCAGCGTTCCCCCAAGGCTCCCGATAAAAATTATGCCTCACTTGTGTGGGTAGGCCTAGCGCCGCGACAGGAAACACCCCAAAACACAACGTGGACCCATCCCATTTTTTGAAAGAAAACAGAGCTGTTTTTTGCAAAGTGCCTACCTGTAGATTTTGGCCTCTAGCTCAGCCGGCACCTAGGGAAACCTACCAAACCTGTGCATTTTTTAAAACTAGAGACCTAGGGGAATCCAAGATGGGGTGACTTGTTGGGCTCTGACTAGGTTCTCTTACCCAGAATCCTTTGCAAACCTCAAATTTTGGCTAAAAAAACACATTTTCCTCAAATTTCGGTGACAGAAAGTTCTGGAATCTGAGAGGAGCCACAAATTTCCTTCCACCCAGCTTTTCCCTAAGTCTCCCGATAAAAATGATACCTCACTTGTGTGGGTAGGCTTAGCGCGCGCGACAGGAAACGCCCCAAAACGCAACGTGGACACATCCCATTTTTTTTAAAGAAAACAGAGTTGTTTTTTGCAATGTACCTATCTGTAGATTTTGGCTTCTAGCTCAGCCGGCACCTAGGGAAACCTACCAAACCTGTGCATTTTTTAAAACTAGAGACCTAGGGGAATCCAAGATGGGGTGACTTGTGGGGCTCTGGCCAGGTTCTGTTACCCAGAATCCTTTGCAAACCTCAAAATTTGGCTAAAAAAACATATTTTCCTTACATTTCAGTGACAGAAAGTTCTGGAATCTGAGAGGAGCCACAAATTTCCTTCCACCCAGCGTTCCCCCAAGTCTCCCGATATAAATGGTACCTCACTTGTGTGGGTAGGCCTAGCGCCCGCGACAGGATATGCCCCAAAACGCAACGTGGACACATCACAGAAAACAGAGCTGTTTTTTGCAAAGTGCCTACCTGTAGATTTTGGCCTCTAGCTCAGCCGGCACCTAGGGAAACCTACCAAACCTGTGCATTTTTGAAAACTAGAGACCTAGGAGAATCCAAGATGGGGTGACTTGTGGGGTTCTGACCAGGTTCTGTTACCCAGAATCCTTTGCAAACCTCAAAATTTGGCTAAAAAAACACACTTTCCTCATATTTCGGTGACAGAAAGTTCTGGAATCTGAGAGGAGCCACAAATTTCCTTCCACCCAGCGTTCCCCCAAGTCTCCCGATAAAAATGATACCTCACTTGTGTGGGTAGGCCTAGCGCCCGCGACACAAAACACCCCAAAACACAACGTGTACACATCCCATTTTTTTAAAGAAAACAGAGCTGTTTTTTGCAAAGTGCCTACCTGTAGATTTTGGCCTCTAGCTCAGCAGGCACCTAGGGAAACCTACCAAACCTGTGCATGTTTGAAAACTAGAGACCTAGGGGAATCCAAGATGGGGTGACTTGTGGGGCTCTGAACCAGTTACTGTTACCCAGAATCCTTTGCAAACCTCAAAATTTGGCGAAAAAAAGAAATTTTCCTCACATTTCGGTGACAGAAAGTTCTGGAATCTGGGAGGAGCCACAAATTTCCTTCCACCCAGCGTTCCCCCAAGTCTCCCGATATAAATGGTACCTCACTTGTGTGGTTAGGCCTAGCGCCCGCGACAGGATATGCCCCAAAACACAACGTGGACACATCACAGAAAACAGAGCTGTTTTTTGCAAAGTACCTACCTGTAGATTTTGGCCTCTAGCTCAGCCGACACCTAGGGAAACCTACCAAACCTGTGCATTTTTTAAAACTAGAGACCTAGGGGAATCCAAGATGGGGTGACTTGTGGGGCTCTGACCCGGTTCTGTTATCCAGAATCCTTTGCAAACCTCAAATTTTGGCTAAAAAACGCATTTTCCTCACATTTCGGTGACAGTAAGTTCTGGAATCTGGGAGGAGAAACAAATTTCCTTCCACCCAGCGTTCCCCCAAGTCTCCAGATAAAAATGGTACCTCACTTGTGTGGATAGGCCTAGCGCCCGCGACAGGATATGCCCCAAAACACAACGTGGACACATCACAGAAAACACAGCTGTTTTTTGCAAAGTACCTACCTGTAGATTTTGGCCTCTAACTCAGCCGGCACCTAGGGAAACCTACCAAACCTGTGCATTTTTGAAAACTAGAGACCTAGGAGAATCCAAGATGGGGTGACTTGTGGGGCTCTGACCAGGTTCTGTTACCCAGAATCCTTTGCAAACCTCAAAATTTGGCTAAAAAAACACACTTTCCTCACATTTCGGTGACAGAAAGTTCTGGAATCTGAGAGGAGCCACAAATTTCCTTCCACCCAGCGTTCCCCCAAGTCTCCCGATAAAAATGATACCTCACTTGTGTGGGTAGGCCTAGCGCCCGCGACACAAAACACCCCAAAACACAACGTGGTCACATCCCATTTTTTTAAAGAAAACAGAGCTGTTTTTTGCAAAGTGCCTACCTGTAGATTTTGGCCTCTAGCTCAGCAGGCACCTAGGGAAACCTACCAAACCTGTGCATGTTTGAAAACTAGAGACCTAGGGGAATCAAAGATGGGGTGACTTGTGGGGCTCTGGGCAGGTACTGTTACCCAGAATCCTTTGCAAACCTCAAAATTTGGCGAAAAAAACACATTTTCCTCACATTTCGGTGACAGAAAGTTCTGGAATCTGGGAGGAGCCACAAATTTCCTTCCACCCAGCGTTCCCCCAAGTCTCCCGATATAAATGGTACCTCACTTGTGTGGTTAGGCCTAGCGCCCGCGACAGGATATGCCCCAAAACACAACGTGGACACATCACAGACAACAGAGCTGTTTTTTTAAAAGTACCTACCTGTAGATTTTGGCCTTTAGCTCAGCCGGCACCTAGGGAAACCTACCAAACCTGTTCATTTTTTAAAACTAGAGACCTAGGGGAATCCAAGATGGGGTGACTTGTGGGGCTCTGACCAGGTTCTGTTACCCAGAATCCTTTGCAAACCTCAAAATTTGGCTAAAAAAACACACTTTCCTCACATTTCGGTGACAGAAAGTTCTGGAATCTGAGAGGAGCCACAAATTTCCTTCCACCCAGCGTTCCCCCAAGTCTCCCGATATAAATGGTACCTCACTTGTGTGGGTAGGCCTAGCGCCCACGACAGGATATGCTCCAAAACACAACGTGGACACATCACAGACAACAGAGCTGTTTTTTGCAAAGTACCTACCTGTAGATTTTGGCCTCTAGCTCAGCCGGCACCTAGGGAAACCTACCAAACCTGTGCATTTTTGAAAACTAGAGACCTAGGAGAATCCAAGATGGGGTGACTTGTGGGGCTCTGACCAGGTTCTGTTACCCAGAATCCTTTGCAAACCTCAAAATTTGGCTAAAAAAACACACTTTCCTCACATTTCGGTGACAGAAAGTTCTGGAATCTGAGAGGAGCCACAAATTTCCTTCCACCCAGCATTCCCCCAAGTCTCCCGATAAAAATGATACCTCACTTGTGTGGGTAGGCCTAGCGCCCGTGACAGGAAACACCCCAAAACACAACGTGGACACATCCCATTTTTTGAAAGAAAACAGAGCTGTTTTTTGCAAAGTGCCTACCTGTAGATTTTGGCCTCTAGCTCAGCCGGCACCTAGGGAAACCTACCAAACATGTGCATTTTTGAAAAATAGAGACCTAGGGGAATCCAAGATGGAGTGACTTGTGGGGCTCTGACCAGGTTCTGTTACCCAGAATCTTTTGCAAACCTCAAAATTTGGCTAAAAAAACACATTTTCCTCACATTTCGGTGACAGAAAGTTCTGGAATCTGAGAGGAGCCACAAATTTCCTTCCACCCAGCGTTCCCCCAAGGCTCCCGATAAAAATTATGCCTCACTTGTGTGGGTAGGCCTAGCGCCGCGACAGGAAACACCCCAAAACACAACGTGGACCCATCCCATTTTTTGAAAGAAAACAGAGCTGTTTTTTGCAAAGTGCCTACCTGTAGATTTTGGCCTCTAGCTCAGCCGGCACCTAGGGAAACCTACCAAACCTGTGCATTTTTTAAAACTAGAGACCTAGGGGAATCCAAGATGGGGTGACTTGTTGGGCTCTGACTAGGTTCTCTTACCCAGAATCCTTTGCAAACCTCAAATTTTGGCTAAAAAAACACATTTTCCTCAAATTTCGGTGACAGAAAGTTCTGGAATCTGAGAGGAGCCACAAATTTCCTTCCACCCAGCTTTTCCCTAAGTCTCCCGATAAAAATGATACCTCACTTGTGTGGGTAGGCTTAGCGCGCGCGACAGGAAACGCCCCAAAACGCAACGTGGACACATCCCATTTTTTTTAAAGAAAACAGAGTTGTTTTTTGCAATGTACCTATCTGTAGATTTTGGCTTCTAGCTCAGCCGGCACCTAGGGAAACCTACCAAACCTGTGCATTTTTTAAAACTAGAGACCTAGGGGAATCCAAGATGGGGTGACTTGTGGGGCTCTGGCCAGGTTCTGTTACCCAGAATCCTTTGCAAACCTCAAAATTTGGCTAAAAAAACATATTTTCCTTACATTTCAGTGACAGAAAGTTCTGGAATCTGAGAGGAGCCACAAATTTCCTTCCACCCAGCGTTCCCCCAAGTCTCCCGATATAAATGGTACCTCACTTGTGTGGGTAGGCCTAGCGCCCGCGACAGGATATGCCCCAAAACGCAACGTGGACACATCACAGAAAACAGAGCTGTTTTTTGCAAAGTGCCTACCTGTAGATTTTGGCCTCTAGCTCAGCCGGCACCTAGGGAAACCTACCAAACCTGTGCATTTTTGAAAACTAGAGACCTAGGAGAATCCAAGATGGGGTGACTTGTGGGGTTCTGACCAGGTTCTGTTACCCAGAATCCTTTGCAAACCTCAAAATTTGGCTAAAAAAACACACTTTCCTCATATTTCGGTGACAGAAAGTTCTGGAATCTGAGAGGAGCCACAAATTTCCTTCCACCCAGCGTTCCCCCAAGTCTCCCGATAAAAATGATACCTCACTTGTGTGGGTAGGCCTAGCGCCCGCGACACAAAACACCCCAAAACACAACGTGTACACATCCCATTTTTTTAAAGAAAACAGAGCTGTTTTTTGCAAAGTGCCTACCTGTAGATTTTGGCCTCTAGCTCAGCAGGCACCTAGGGAAACCTACCAAACCTGTGCATGTTTGAAAACTAGAGACCTAGGGGAATCCAAGATGGGGTGACTTGTGGGGCTCTGAACCAGTTACTGTTACCCAGAATCTTTTGCAAACCTCAAAATTTGGCGAAAAAAAGAAATTTTCCTCACATTTCGGTGACAGAAAGTTCTGGAATCTGGGAGGAGCCACAAATTTCCTTCCACCCAGCGTTCCCCCAAGTCTCCCGATATAAATGGTACCTCACTTGTGTGGTTAGGCCTAGCGCCCGCGACAGGATATGCCCCAAAACACAACGTGGACACATCACAGAAAACAGAGCTGTTTTTTGCAAAGTACCTACCTGTAGATTTTGGCCTCTAGCTCAGCCGACACCTAGGGAAACCTACCAAACCTGTGCATTTTTTAAAACTAGAGACCTAGGGGAATCCAAGATGGGGTGACTTGTGGGGCTCTGACCCGGTTCTGTTATCCAGAATCCTTTGCAAACCTCAAATTTTGGCTAAAAAACGCATTTTCCTCACATTTCGGTGACAGTAAGTTCTGGAATCTGGGAGGAGAAACAAATTTCCTTCCACCCAGCGTTCCCCCAAGTCTCCAGATAAAAATGGTACCTCACTTGTGTGGGTAGGCCTAGCGCCCGCGACAGGATATGCCCCAAAACACAACGTGGACACATCACAGAAAACACAGCTGTTTTTTGCAAAGTACCTACCTGTAGATTTTGGCCTCTAGCTCAGCCGACACCTAGGGAAACCTACCAAACCTGTGCATTTTTTAAAACTAGAGACCTAGGGGAATCCAAGATGGGGTGACTTGTGGGGCTCTGACCCGGTTCTGTTACCCAGAATCCTTTGCAAACCTCAATTTTTGGCTTAAAAACGCATTTTCCTCACATTTCGGTGACAGAAAGTTCTGGAATCTGAGAGGAGCCACAAATTTCCTTTCACCCAGCGTTTCCCCAAGTCTCCCGATAAAAATCATACCTCACTTGTGTGGGTAGGCCTAGCGCCCGCGACCGGAAACACCCCAAAACGCAACGTGGACACATCCCATTTTTTTAAAGAAAACAGAGGTGTTTTTTGCAAAGTACCTACCTGTAGATTTTGGCCTCCAGCTCAGCCGGCACCTAGGGAAACATACCAAACCTGTGCATATTTTAAAACTAGAGACCTAGGGGAATCCAAGATGGGGTGACTTGTGGGGCTCTGACCAGGTTCTGTTACCCAGAATCCTTTGCAAACCTCAACATTTGGCTAAAAAAACACATTTTCCTCACATTTCGGTGACAGAAAGTTCTGGAATCTGGGAGGAGCCACAAATTTCCTTCCACCCAGCGTTCCCCCAAGTCTCCCGATATAAATGGTACCTCACTTGTGTGGTTAGGCCTAGCGCCCGCGACAGGATATGCCCCAAAACACAACGTGGACACATCACAGACAACAGAGCTGTTTTTTGAAAAGTATCTACCTGTAGATTTTGGCCTCTAGCTCAGCCGCACCTAGGGAAACCTACCAAACCTGTGCATTTTTTAAAACTAGAGACCTAGGGGAATCCAAGATGGGGTGACTTGTGGGGCTCTGACCAGGTTCTGTTACCCAGAATCCTTTGCAAACCTCAAAATTTGGCTAAAAAAACACACTTTCCTCACATTTCGGTTACAGAAAGTTCTGGAATCTGAGAGGAGCCACAAATTTCCTTCCACCCAGCGTTCCCCCAAGTCTCCCGTTAAAAAGCATACCTCACTTGTGTGGGTAGGCCTAGCGCCCGTGACAGGAAACACCCCAAAACACAACGTGGACACATCCCATTTTTTGAAAGAAAACAGAGCTGTTTTTTGCAAAGTGCCTACCTGTAGATTTTGGCCTCTAGCTCAGCCGGCACCTAGGGAAACCTACCAAACCTGTGCATTTTTGAAAAATAGAGACCTAGGGGAATCCAAGATGGAGTGACTTGTGAGGCTCTGACCAGGTTCTGTTACCCAGAATCTTTTGCAAACCTCAAAATTTGGCTAAAAAAACAAATTTTCCTCACATTTCGGTGACAGAAAGTTCTGGAATCTGGGAGGAGAAACAAATTTCCTTCCACCCAGCGTTCCCCCAAGTTTCGAGATAAAAATGGTACCTCACTTGTGTGGGTAGGCCTAGCGCCCGCGACAGGATATGCCCCAAAACACCACTTGGACACATCACAGAAAACAGAGCTGTTTTTTGCAAAGTACCTACCTGTAGATTTTGGCCTCTAGCTCAGCCTGCACCTAGGGAAACCTACCAAACCTGTGCATTTTTTAAACGAGAGACCTAGGGGAATCCAAGATGGGGTGACTTGTTGGGCTCTGACCAGGTTCCGTTACCCAGAATCCTTTGCAAACCTCAAATTTTGGCTAAAAAAACAAATTTTCCTCACATTTCGGTAACAGAAAGTTCTGGAATCTGAGAGGAGCCACAAATTTCCTTCCACCCAGCGTTTCCCTAAGTCTCCCGATAAACAATGATACCTCACTTGTGTGGGTAGGCCTAGCGCCCGCGACAGGATATGCCCCAAAACACAACGTGGACACATCACAGAAAACAGAGCTGTTTTTTGCAAAGTACCTACCTGTAGATTTTGGCAACTAGCTCAGCCGGCACCTAGGGAAACCTACCAAACCTGTGCAATTTTGAAAACTAGAGACCTAGGGGAATTCAAGATGGTGTGACTTGTGGGGCTCTGACCAGGTTCTGTTACCCAGAATCCTTTGCAAACCTCAAAATTTGGCTAAAAAAACACACTTTCCTCACATTTCGGTGACAGAAAGTTCTGGAATCTGAGAGGAGCCACAAATTTCCTTCCACCCAGCGTTCCCCCAAGTCTCCCGATAAAAATGATACCTCACTTGTGTGGGTAGGCCTAGCGCCCGTGACAGGAAACACCCCAAAACACAACGTGGACACATCCCATTTTTTGAAAGAAAACAGAGCTGTTTTTTGCAAAGTGCCTACCTGTACATTTTGGCCTCTAGCTCAGCCGGCACCTAGGGAAACCTACCAAACCTGTGCATTTTTTAAAACTAGAGACCTAGGGGAATCCAAGATGGAGTGACTTGTGGGGCTCTGACCAGGTTCTGTTACCCAGAATCTTTTGCAAACCTCAAAATTTGGCTAAAAAAACAAATTTTCCTCACATTTCGGTGACAGAAAGTTCTGGAATCTGGGATGAGAAACAAATTTCCTTCCACCCAGCGTTCCCCCAAGTTTCGAGATAAAAATGGTACCTCACTTGTGTGGGTAGGCCTAGCGCCCGCGACAGGATATGCCCCAAAACGCCACTTGGACACATCACAGAAAACAGAGCTGTTTTTTGCAAAGTACCTACCTGTAGATTTTGGCCTCTAGCTCAGCCTGCACCTAGGGAAACCTACCAAACCTGTGCATTTTTTAAACGAGAGACCGAGGGGAATCCAAGATGGGGTGACTTGTTGGGCTCTGACCAGGTTCCGTTACCCAGAATCCTTTGCAAACCTCAAATTTTGGCTAAAAAAACAAATTTTCCTCACATTTCGGTAACAGAAAGTTCTGGAATCTGAGAGGAGCCACAAATTTCCTTCCACCCAGCGTTTCCCTAAGTCTCCCGATAAAAAATGATACCTCACTTGTGTGGGTAGGCCTAGCGCCCGCGACAGGATATGCCCCAAAACACAACGTGGACACATCACAGAAAACAGAGCTGTTTTTTGCAAAGTACCTACCTGTAGATTTTGGCCTCTAGCTCAGCCGGCACCTAGGGAAACCTACCAAACCTGTGCAATTTTGAAAACTAGAGACCTAGGGGAATTCAAGATGGTGTGACTTGTGGGGCTCTGACCAGGTTCTGTTACCCAGAATCCTTTGCAAACCTCAAAATTTGGCTAAAAAAACACACTTTCCTCACATTTCGGTGACAGAAAGTTCTGGAATCTGAGAGGAGCCACAAATTTCCTTCCACCCAGCGTTCCCCCAAGTCTCCCGATAAAAATGATACCTCACTTGTGTGGGTAGGCCTAGCGCCCGTGACAGGAAACACCCCAAAACACAACGTGGACACATCCCATTTTTTGAAAGAAAACAGAGCTGTTTTTTGCAAAGTGCCTACCTGTACATTTTGGCCTCTAGCTCAGCCGGCACCTAGGGAAACCTACCAAACCTGTGCATTTTTTAAAACTAGAGACCTAGGGGAATCCAAGATGGAGTGAATTGTGGGGCTCTGACCAGGTTCTGTTACCCAGAATCTTTTGCAAACCTCAAAATTTGGCTAAAAAAACAAATTTTCCTCACATTTCGGTGACAGAAAGTTCTGGAATCTGGGATGAGAAACAAATTTCCTTCCACCCAGCGTTCCCCCAAGTTTCGAGATAAAAATGGTACCTCACTTGTGTGGGTAGGCCTAGCGCCCGCGACAGGATATGCCCCAAAACGCCACTTGGACACATCACAGAAAACAGAGCTGTTTTTTGCAAAGTACCTACCTGTAGATTTTGGCCTCTAGCTCAGCCTGCACCTAGGGAAACCTACCAAATCTGTGCATTTTTTTAAACGAGAGACCTAGGGGAATCCAAGATGGGGTGACTTGTTGGGCTCTGACCAGGTTCCGTTACCCAGAATCCTTTGCAAACCTCAAATTTTGGCTAAAAAAACCAATTTTCCTCACATTTCGGTAACAGAAAGTTCTGGAATCTGAGAGGAGCCACAAATTTCCTTCCACCCAGCGTTTCCCTAAGTCTCCCGATAAAAAATGATACCTCACTTGTGTGGGTAGGCCTAGCGCCCGCGACAGGATATGCCCCAAAACACAACGTGGACACATCACAGAAAACAGAGCTGTTTTTTGCAAAGTACCTACCTGTAGATTTTGGCCTCTAGCTCAGCCGGCACCTAGGGAAACCTACCAAACCTGTGCAATTTTGAAAACTAGAGACCTAGGGGAATTCAAGATGGTGTGACTTGTGGGGCTCTGACCAGGTTCTGTTACCCAGAATCCTTTGCAAACCTCAAAATTTGGCTAAAAAAACACACTTTCCTCACATTTCGGTGACAGAAAGTTCTGGAATCTGAGAGGAGCCACAAATTTCCTTCCACCCAGCGTTCCCCCAAGTCTCCCGATATAAATGGTACCTCACTTGTGTGGGTAGGCCTAGCGCCCACGACAGGATATGCTCCAAAACACAACGTGGACACATCACAGACAACAGAGCTGTTTTTTGCAAAGTACCTACCTGTAGATTTTGGCCTCTAGCTCAGCCGGCACCTAGGGAAACCTACCAAACCTGTGCATTTTTGAAAACTAGAGACCTAGGAGAATCCAAGATGGGGTGACTTGTGGGGCTCTGACCAGGTTCTGTTACCCAGAATCCTTTGCAAACCTCAAAATTTGGCTAAAAAAACACACTTTCCTCACATTTCGGTGACAGAAAGTTCTGGAATCTGAGAGGAGCCACAAATTTCCTTCCACCCAGCGTTCCCCCAAGTCTCCCGATAAAAATGATACCTCACTTGTGTGGGTAGGCCTAGCGCCCATGACAGGAAACACCCCAAAACACAACGTGGACACATCCCATTTTTTGAAAGAAAACAGAGCTGTTTTTTGCAAAGTGCCTACCTGTAGATTTTGGCCTCTAGCTCAGCCGGCACCTAGGGAAACCTACCAAACCTGTGCATTTTTGAAAAATAGAGACCTAGGGGAATCCAAGATGGGGTGACTTGTGGGGCTCTGACCAGGTTCTGTTACCCAGAATCTTTTGCAAACCTCAAAATTTGGCTAAAAAAACACATTTTCCTCACATTTCGGTGACAGAAAGTTCTGGAATCTGAGAGGAGCCACAAATTTCCTTCCACCCAGCGTTCCCCCAAGGCTCCCGATAAAAATTATGCCTCACTTGTGTGGGTAGGCCTAGCGCCGCGACAGGAAACACCCCAAAACACAACGTGGACCCATCCCATTTTTTGAAAGAAAACAGAGCTGTTTTTTGCAAAGTGCCTACCTATAGATTTTGGCCTCTAGCTCAGCCGGCACCTAGGGAAACCTACCAAACCTGTGCATTTTTTAAAACTAGAGACCTAGGGGAATCCAAGATGGGGTGACTTGTTGGGCTCTGACTAGGTTCTCTTACCCAGAATCCTTTGCAAACCTCAAATTTTGGCTAAAAAAACACATTTTCCTGAAATTTCGGTGACAGAAAGTTCTGGAATCTGAGAGGAGCCACAAATTTCCTTCCACCCAGCTTTTCCCTAAGTCTCCCGATAAAAATGATACCTCACTTGTGTGGGTAGGCTTAGCGCGCGCGACAGGAAACGCCCCAAAACGCAACGTGGACACATCCCATTTTTTTTTTAAAGAAAACAGAGTTGTTTTTTGCAATGTACCTATCTGTAGATTTTGGCTTCTAGCTCAGCCGGCACCTAGGGAAACCTACCAAACCTGTGCATTTTTTAAAACTAGAGACCTAGGGGAATCCAAGATGGGGTGACTTGTGGGGCTCTGGGCAGGTTCTGTTACCCAGAATCCTTTGCAAACCTCAAAATTTGGCTAAAAAAACATATTTTCCTTACATTTCAGTGACAGAAAGTTCTGGAATCTGAGAGGAGCCACAAATTTCCTTCCACCCAGCGTTCCCCCAAGTCTCCCGATATAAATGGTACCTCACTTGTGTGGGTAGGCCTAGCGCCCGCGACAGGATATACCCCAAAACGCAACTTGGACACATCACAGAAAACAGAGCTGTTTTTTGCAAAGTGCCTACCTGTAGATTTTGGCCTCTAGCTCAGCCGACACCTAGGGAAACCTACCAAACCTGTGCATTTTTGAAAACTAGAGAACTAGGAGAATCCAAAATGGGGTGACTTGTGGGGCTCTGACCAGGTTCTGTTACCCAGAATCCTTTGCAAACCTCAAAATTTGGCTAAAAAAACACACTTTCCTCATATTTCGGTGACAGAAAGTTCTGGAATCTGAGAGGAGCCACAAATTTCCTTCCACCCAGCGTTCCCCCAAGTCTCCCGATAAAAATGATACCTCACTTGTGTGGGTAGGCCTAGCGCCCGCGACACAAAACACCCCAAAACACAACGTGTACACATCCCATTTTTTAAAAGAAAACAGAGCTGTTTTTTGCAAAGTGCCTACCTGTAGATTTTGGCCTCTAGCTCAGCAGGCACCTAGGGAAACCTACCAAACCTGTGCATGTTTGAAAACTAGAGACCTAGGGGAATCCAAGATGGGGTGACTTGTGGGGCTCTGAACCAGGTACTGTTACCCAGAATCCTTTGCAAACCTCAAAATTTGGCGAAAAAAAGAAATTTTCCTCACATTTCGGTGACAGAAAGTTCTGGAATCTGGGAGGAGCCACAAATTTCCTTCCACCCAGCGTTCCCCCAAGTCTCCCGATATAAATGGTACCTCACTTGTGTGGTTAGGCCTAGCGCCCGCGACAGGATATGCCCCAAAACACAACGTGGACACATCACAGAAAACAGAGCTGTTTTTTGCAAAGTACCTACCTGTAGATTTTGGCCTCTTGCTCAGCCGACACCTAGGGAAACCTACCAAACCTGTGCATTTTTTAAAACTAGAGACCTAGGGGAATCCAAGATAGGGTGACTTGTGGGGCTCTGACCCGGTTCTGTTATCCAGAATCCTTTGCAAACCTCAAATTTTGGCTAAAAAACGCATTTTCCTCACATTTAGGTGACAGTAAGCTCTGGAATCTGGGAGGAGAAACAAATTTCCTTCCACCCAGCGTTCCCCCAAGTCTCCAGATAAAAATGGTACCTCACTTGTGTGGGTAGGCCTAGCGCCCGCGACAGGATATGCCCCAAAACACAACGTGGACACATCACAGAAAACAGAGCTGTTTTTTGCAAAGTACCTACCTGTAGATTTTGGCCTCTAGCTCAGCCGACACCTAGGGAAACCTACCAAACCTGTGCATTTTTTAAAACTAGAGACCTAGGGGAATCCAAGATGGGGTGACTTGTGGGGCTCTGACCCGGTTCTGTTACCCAGAATCCTTTGCAAACCTCAAATTTTGGCTTAAAAACGCATTTTCCTCACATTTCGGTGACAGAAAGTTCTGGAATCTGAGAGGTGCCACAAATTTCCTTTCACCCAGCGTTTCCCCAAGTCTCCCGATAAAAATCATACCTCACTTGTGTGGGTAGGCCTAGCGCCCGCGACATGAAACGCCCCAAAACGCAACGTGGACACATCCCATTTTTTTAATTTAAAGAAAACAGAGGTGTTTTTTGCAAATTACCTACCTGTAGATTTTGGCCTCCAGCTCAGCCGGCACCTAGGGAAACATACCAAACCTGTGCATATTTTAAAACTAGAGACCTAGGGGAATCCAAGATGGGGTGACTTGTGGGGCTCTGACCAGGTTCTGTTACCCAGAATCCTTTGCAAACCTCAACATTTGGCTAAAAAAACAAATTTTCCTCACATTTCGGTGACAGAAAGTTCTGGAATCTGGGAGGAGCCACAAATTTCCTTCCACCCAGCGTTCCCCCAAGTCTCCCGATATAAATGGTACCTCACTTGTGTGGGTAGGCCTAGCGCCCGTGACAGGAAACACCCCAAAACACAACGTGGACACATCCCATTTTTTTAAAGAAAACAGAGCTGTTTTTTGCAAAGTGCCTACCTGTACATTTTGGCCTCTAGCTCAGCCGGCTCCTAGGGAAACCTACCAAACCTGTGCATTTTTGAAAACTAGAGACCTAGGAGAATCCAAGATGGGGTGACTTGTGGGGCTCTGACCAGGTTCTGTTACCCAGAATCCTTTGCAAACCTCAACATTTGGCTAAAAAAACACATTTTCCTCACATTTCGGTGACAGAAAGTTCTGGAATCTGGGAGGAGCCACAAATTTCCTTCCACCCAGCGTTCCCCCAAGTCTCCCGATAAAAATGATACCTCACTTGTGTGGGTAGGCCTAGCGCCCGTGACAGGAAACACCCCAAAACACAACGTGGACACATCCCATTTTTTGAAAGAAAACAGAGCTGTTTTTTGCAAAGTGCCTACCTGTAGATTTTGGCCTCTAGCTCAGCCGGCACCTAGGGAAACGTACCAAACCTGTGCATTTTTGAAAAATAGAGACCTAGGGGAATCCAAGATGGAGTGACTTGTGGGGCTCTGACCAGGTTCTGTTACCCAGAATCCTTTGCAAACCTCAAAATTTGGCTACAAAAACAAATTTTCCTCACATTTCGGTGACAGAAAGTTCTGGAATCTGGGAGGAGAAACAAATTTCCTTCCACCCAGCGTTCCCCCAAGTTTCGAGATAAAAATGGTACCTCACTTGTGTGGGTAGGCCTAGCGCCCGCGACAGGATATGCCCCAAAACACCACGTGGACACATCACAGAAAACAGAGCTGTTTTTTGCAAAGTACCTACCTGTAGATTTTGGCCTCTAGCTCAGCCTGCACCTAGGGAAACCTACCAAACCTGTGCATTTTTTTAAACGAGAGACCTAGGGGAATCCAAGATGGGGTGACTTGTTGGGCTCTGACCAGGTTCCGTTACCCAGAATCCTTTGCAAACCTCAAATTTTGGCTAAAAAAACAAATTTTCCTCACATTTCGGTAACAGAAAGTTCTGGAATCTGAGAGGAGCCACAAATTTCCTTCCACCCAGCGTTTCCCTAAGTCTCCCGATAAAAAATGATACCTCACTTGTGTGGGTAGGCCTAGCGCCCGCGACAGGATATGCCCCAAAACACAACGTGGACACATCACAGAAAACAGAGCTGTTTTTTGCAAAGTACCTACCTGTAGATTTTGGCCTCTAGCTCAGCCGGCACCTAGGGAAACCTACCAAACCTGTGCAATTTTGAAAACTAGAGACCTAGGGGAATTCAAGATGGTGTGACTTGTGGGGCTCTGACCAGGTTCTGTTACCCAGAATCCTTTGCAAACCTCAAAATTTGGCTAAAAAAACCCACTTTCCTCACATTTTGGTGACAGAAAGTTCTGGAATCTGAGAGGAGCCACAAATTTCCTTCCACCCAGCGTTCCCACAAGTCTCCCGATAAAAATGATACCTCACTTGTGTGGGTAGGCCTAGCGCCCGTGACAGGAAACACCCCAAAACACAACGTGGACACATCCCATTTTTTTAAAGAAAACAGAGCTGTTTTTTGCAAAGTGCCTACCTGTACATTTTGGCCTCTAGCTCAGCCGGCACCTAGGGAAAACTACCAAACCTGTGCATTTTTGAAAAATAGAGACCTAGGAGAATCCAAGATGGAGTGACTTGTGGGGCTCTGACCAGGTTCTGTTACCCAGAATCCTTTGCAAACCTCAAAATTTGGCTAAAAAAACACATTTTCCTCACATTTCGGTGACAGAAAGTTCTGGAATCTGGGAGGAGAAACAAATTTCCTTCCACCCAGCATTCCCCCAAGTTTCCAGATAAAAATGGTACCTCACTTGTGTGGGTAGGCCTAGCGCCCGCGATAGGATGCCCCAAAACACAACGTGGACACATCACAGAAAACAGAGCTGTTTTTTGCAAAGTACCTACCTGTAGACTTTGGCCTCTAGCTCAGCCTGCACCTAGGGAAACCTACCAAACCTGTGCATTTTTTAAAACTAGAGACCTAGGGGAATCCAAGATGGGGTGACTTGTTGGGCTCTGACCAGGTTCTGTTACCCAGAATCCTTTGCAAACCTCAAATTTTGGCTAAAAAAACAAATTTTCCTCACATTTCGGTGACAGAAAGTTCTGGAATCTGAGAGGAGCCACAAATTTCCTTCCACCCAGCGTTTCCCTAAGTCTCCTGATAAAAATGATACCTCACTTGTGTGGGTAGGCCTAGCGCCCGCGACAGGAAACGCCCCAAAACGCAACGTGGACACATCCCATTTTTTTTAAGAAAACAGAGCTGTTTTTTGCAAAGTACCTATCTGTAGATTTTGGCCTCTAGCTCAGCCGGCACCTAGGGAAACCTACCAAACCTGTGCATTATTTAAATCTACAGACCTAGGGGAATCCAAGATGGGGTGACTTGTGGGGCTCTGACTAGGTTCTGTTACACAGAATCCTTTGCAAACTTCAAAATTTGGCTGAAAAAACATATTTTCCTTACATTTCAGTGACAGAAAGTTCTGGAATCTGAGAGGAGCCACAAATTTCCTTCCACCCAGCGTTCCCCCAAGTCTCCTGATATAAATGGTTCCTCACTTGTGTGGGTAGGCCTAGCGCCCGCGACAGGATATGCTCCAAAACACAACGTGGACACATCACAGAAAACAGAGCTGTTTTTTGCAAAGTGCCTACCTGTAGATTTTGGCCTCTAGCTCAGCCGGCACCTAGGGAAACCTACCAAACCTGTGCATTTATTAAAACAAGAGACCTAGGAGAATCCAAGATGGGGTGACTTGTGGGGCTCTGACCAGGTTCTGTTACCCAGAATCCTTTGCAAACCTCAAAATTTGGCTAAAAAAACACACTTTCCTCACATTTCGGTGACAGAAAGTTCTGGAATCTGAGAGGAGCCACAAATTTCCTTCCACCCAGCGTTCCCCCAAGTCTCCCGATAAAAATGATACCTCACTTGTGTGGGTAGACCTAGAGCCCGCGACACGAAACACCCCAAAACACAACGTGGACACATCCCATTTTTTGAAAGAAAACAGAGCTGTTTTTTGCAAAGTGCCTACCTGTAGATTTTGGCCTCTAGCTCAGCCGGCACCTAGGGAAACCTACCAAACCTGTGCATTTTTGAAAAATAGAGACCTAGGGGAATCCAAGATGGGGTGACTTGTGGGGCTCTGACCAGGTACTGTTACCCAGAATCCTTTGCAAACCTCAAAATTTGGCTAAAAAAACACATTTTCCTCACATTTCGGTGACAGAAAGTTCTGGAATCTGGGAGGAGCCACAAATTTCCTTCCACCCAGCGTTCCCCCAAGTCTCCCGATATAAATGGTACCTCACTTGTGTGGTTAGGCCTAGCGCCCGCGACAGGATATGCCCCAAAACACAACGTGGACACATCACAGACAACAGAGCTGTTTTTTTAAAAGTACCTACCTGTAGATTTTGGCCTCTAGCTCAGCCGGCACCTAGGGAAACCTACCAAACCTGTGCATTTCTTAAAACTAGAGACCTAGGGGAATCCAAGATGGGGTGACTTGTGGGGCTCTGACCAGGTTCTGTTACCCAGAATCCTTTGCAAACCTCAAAATTTGGCTAAAAAAACACACTTTCCTCACATTTCGGTGACAGAAAGTTCTGGAATCTGAGAGGAGCCACACATTTCCTTCCACCCAGCGTTCCCCCAAGTCTCCCGATAAAAATGATACCTCACTGGTGTGGGTAGGCCTAGCGCCCGTGACAGGAAACACCCCAAAACACAACGTGGACACATCCCATTTTTTTAAAGAAAACAGAGCTGTTTTTTGCAAAGTGCCTACCTGTAGATTTTGGCCTCTACCTCAGCCGGCACCTAGGGAAACCTACCAAACCTGTGCATTTTTGAAAAATAGAGACCTAGGGGAATCCAAGATAGAGTGACTTGTGGGGCTCTGACCAGGTTCTGTTACCCAGAATCCTTTGCAAACCTCAAAATTTGGCTAAAAAAACACATTTTCCTCACATTTCGGTGACAGAAAGTTCTGGAATCTGGGAGGAGAAACAAATTTCCTTCCACCCAGCGTTCCCCCAAGTTTCCAGATAAAAATGGTACCTCACTTGTGTGGGTAGGCCTAGCGCCCGCGACAGGATATGCCCCAAAACACAACATGGACACATCACAGAAAACAGAGCTGTTTTTTGCAAAGTACCTACCTGTAGATTTTGGCCTCCAGCTCAGCCGGCACCTAGGGAAACCTACCAAACCTGTGCATTTTGTAAAACTAGAGACCTAGGGGAATCCAAGATGGGGTGACTTGTGGGGCTCTGACCAGGTTCTGTTCCCCAGAATCCTTTGCAAACCTCACAATTTGGCTAAAAAAACATATTTTCCTTACATTTCGGTGACAGAAAGTTCTGGAATCTGAGAGGAGGCACAAATTTCCTTCCACCCAGCGTTCCCCCAAGTCTCCCGATATAAATAGTGCCTCACTTGTGTGGGTAGGCCTATCGCCCGCGACAGGATATGCCCCAAAACGCAACGTGGACACATCACAGAAAACAGAGCTGTTTTTTGCAAAGTGCCTACCTGTAGATTTTGGCCTCTAGCTCAGCCGGCACCTAGGGAAACCTACCAAACCTGTGCATTTTTGAAAACTAGAGACCTAGGAGAATCCAAGATGGGGTGACTTGTGGGGCTCTGACCAGGTTCTGTTACCCAGAATCCTTTGCAAACCTCAAAATTTGGCTAAAAAAACACACTTTCCTCACATTTCGGTGACAGAAAGTTCTGGAATCTGAGAGGAGCCACAAATTTCCTTCCACCCAGCGTTCCCCCAAGTCTCCCGATAAAAATGATACCTCACTTGTGTGGGTAGGCCTAGCGCCCGCGACACAAAACACCCCAAAACACAACGTGGACACATCCCATTTTTTTAAAGAAAACAGAGCTGTTTTTTGCAAAGTGCCTACCTGTAGATTTTGGCCTCTAGCTCAGCCGGCACATAGGGAAACCTACCAAACCTGTGCATTTTTGAAAAATAGAGACCTAGGGGAATCCAAGATGGAGTGACCTGTGGGGCTCTGACCAGGTTCTGTTACCCAGAATCTTTTGCAAACCTCAAAATTTGGCTAAAAAAAACAAATTTTCCTCACATTTCGGTGACAGAAAGTTCTGGAATCTGGGAGGAGAAACAAATTTCCTTCCACCCAGCGTTCCCCCAAGTTTCCAGATAAAAATGGTACCTCACTTGTGTGGGTAGGCCTAGCGCCCGCGACAGGATATGCCCCAAAACACAACGTGGACACATCACAGAAAACAGAGCTGTTTTTTGCAAAGTACCTACCTGTAGATTTTGGCCTCTAGCTCAGCCTGCACCTAGGGAAACCTACCAAACCTGTGCATTTTTTTAAACTAGAGACCAAGGGGAATCCAAGATGGGGTGACTTGTTGGGCTCTGACCAGGTTCCGTTACCCAGAATCCTTTGCAAACCTCAAATTTTGGCTAAAAAAACAAATTTTCCTCACATTTCGGTAAGAGAAAGTTCTGGAATCTGAGAGGAGCCACAAATTTTCTTCCACCCAGCGTTTCCCTAAGTCTCCTGATAAAAATGATACCTCACTTGTGTGGGTAGGCCTAGCGCCCGCGACAGGAAACGCCCCAAAACGCAACGTGGACACATCCCATTTTTTTAAAGAAAACAGAGCTGTTTTTTGCAAAGTACCTATCTGTAGATTTTGGCCTCTAGCTCAGCCGGCACCTAGGGAAACCTACCAAACCTGTGCATTATTTAAATCTACAGACCTAGGGGAATCCAAGATGGGGTGACTTGTGGGGCTCTGACTAGGTTCTGTTACACAGAATCCTTTGCAAACTTCAAAATTTGGCTGAAAAAACATATTTTCCTTACATTTCAGTGACAGAAAGTTCTGGAATCTGAGAGGAGCCACAAATTTCCTTCCACCCAGCGTTCCCCCAAGTCTCCTGATATAAATGGTACCTCACTTGTGTGGGTAGGCCTAGCGCCCGCGACAGGATATGCTCCAAACCACAACGTGGACACATCACAGAAAACAGAGCTGTTTTTTGCAAAGTGCCTACCTGTAGATTTTGGCCTCTAGCTCAGCCGGCACCTAGGGAAACCTACCAAACCTGTGCATTTTTTAAAACAAGAGACCTAGGAGAATCCAAGATGGGGTGACTTGTGGGGCTCTGACCAGGTTCTGTTACCCAGAATCCTTTGCAAACCTCAAAATTTGGCTAAAAAAACACACTTTCCTCACATTTCGGTGACAGAAAGTTCTGGAATCTGAGAGGAGCCACAAATTTCCTTCCACCCAGCGTTCCCCCAAGTCTCCCGATAAAAATGATACCTCACTTGTGTGGGTAGACCTAGAGCCCGCGACACGAAACACCCCAAAACACAACGTGGACACATCCCATTTTTTGAAAGAAAACAGAGCTGTTTTTTGCAAAGTGCCTACCTGTAGATTTTGGCCTCTAGCTCAGCAGGCACCTAGGGAAACCTACCAAACCTGTGCATGTTTGAAAACTAGAGACCTAGGGCAATCCAAGATGGGGTGACTTGTGGGGCTCTGACCAGGTTCTGTTACCCAGAATCCTTTGCAAAGCACAAATTTTGGCTAAACACATTTTCCTCACATTTCGGTGACAGAAAGTTCTGGAATCTGAGAGGAGCCACAAATTTCCTTCCACCCAGCATTTCTCCAAGTCTCCCGATAAAAATGATACCACACTTGTGTGCGTAGGCCTAGCGGCCACAACAGGAAACACCCCAAAACACAACGTGGACACATCCCATTTTTTAAAAGAAAACAGAGGTGTTTTTTGCAAAGTACCTACCTGTAGATTTTGGCCTCTAGCTCAGCCGGCACCTAGGGAAACCTACCAAACCTGTGCATTTTTTTAAACTAGAGACCTAGGGGAATCGAAGATGGGTTGACTTGTGGGGCTCTGACCAGGTTCTGTTACCCAGAATCCTTTGCAAACCTCAAAATTTGGCTAAAAAAACACATTTTCCTCACATTTCGGTGACAAAAAGTTCTGGAATCTGAGAGGAGCCACAAATTTCCTTCCACCCAGCGTTCCCCCAAGTCTCCTGATATAAATGGTACCTCACTTTTGTGGGTAGGCCTAGCGCCCACGACACGAAACACCCCAAAACACAACATGGACACATCCTATTTTTTTAAAGAAAACAGAGCTGTTCTTTGCAAAGTGCCTACCTGTAGGTTTTGGACTCTAGCTCAGCCGGCACCTAGGGAAACCTACCAAACCTGTGCTTTTTTGAAAACTAGAGACCTAGGGGAATCCAAGATGGGGTGACTTGTGGGGCTCTGACCAGGTACTGTTACCCAGAATCCTTTGCAAACTTCAAAATTTGACGAAAAAAACACATTTTCCTCACATTTCGGTGACAGAAAGTTCTGGAATCTGGGAGGAGAAACAAATTTCCTTCCACCCAGCATTTCCCCAAGTCTCCAGATAAAAATGGTACCTCACTTGTGTGGGTAGGCCTAGCGCCCGCGTCAGAATATGCCCCAAAACACAATGTGGACACATCACAGAAAACAGAGCTGTTTTTTGCAAAGTACCTACCTGTAGATTTTGGCCTCTAGCTCAGCCTGCACCTAGGAAAACCTACCAAACCTGTGCATTCTTGAAAACTAGAGACCTAGGGGAATCCAAGATGGGGTGACTTGTGGGGCTCTGACCAGGTTCTGTTACCCAGAATCCTTTGCAAACCTCAAAATTTGGCTAAAAAAACACACTTTCCTCACATTTCGGTGACAGAAAGTTCTGGAATCTGAGAGGAGACACAAATTTCCTTCCACCCAGCGTTCCCCCAAGTCTCCCGATAAAAATGATACCTTTCTTGTGTGGGTAGGCCTAGCGCCCGCGACAGGAAACACCCCAAAACACAACGTGGACACATCCCATTTTTTTTTAAAGAAAACAGAGCTGTTTTTTGCAAAGTGCCTACCTGTAGATTTTGGCCTCTAGCTCAGCCGGCACCTAGGGAAACGTACCAAACATGTGCATTTTTTAAAACTAGAGACCTAGGGGAATCCAAGATGGGGTGACTTGTGGGGCTCTGACCAGGTTCTGTTACCCAGAATCCTTTGCAAACCTCAAAATTTGGCTAAAAAAACAAATTTTCCTCACATTTCGGTGACAGAAAGTTCTGGAATCTGGGAGGAGAAACAAATTTCCTTCCACCCAGCGTTCCCCCAAGTCTCCAGATAAAAATGGTACCTCACTTGTGTGGGTAGGCCTAGCGCCCGCAACAGGATATGCCCCAAAACACAACGTGGACACATCACAGAAAACAGAGCAGTTTTTTGCAAAGTACCTACCTGTAGATTTTGGCCTCTAGCTCAGCCTGCACCTAGGGAAACCTACCAAACCTGTGCATTTTTTAAAACTAGAGACCTAGGGGAATCCAAGATGGGCTGACTTGTGGGGCTCTGACCAGGTTCTGTTACCCAGAATCCTTTGCAAAGCACACATTTTGGCTAAACACATTTTCCTCACATTTTGGTGACAGAAAGTTCTGGAATCTGAGAGGAGCCACAAATCTCCTTCCACCCAGCATTTCTCCAAGTCTCCCGATAAAAATGATACCTCACATGTGTGCGTAGGTCTAGCGGCCGCAACAGGAAACGACCCAAAACACAACGTGGACACATCCCATTTTTTTTAAAGAAAACAGAGGTGTTTTTTGCAAAGTACCTACCTGTAGATTTTGACCTCTAGCTCAGCCGGCACCTAGGGAAACCTACCAAACCTGTGCATTTTTTTAAACTAGAGACCTAGGGGAATCGAAGATGGGTTGACTTGTGGGGCTCTGACCAGGTTCTGTTACCCAGAATCCTTTGCAAACCTCAAAATTTGGCTAAAAAAACACATTTTCTTCACATTTCGGTGACAGAAAGTTCTGGAATCTGAGAGGAGACACAAATTTCCTTCCACCCAGCGTTCCCCCAAGTCTCCCGATAAAAATGATACCTTTCTTGTGTGGGTAGGCCTAGCGCCCGCGACAGGAAACACCCCAAAACACAACGTGGAAACATCCAATTTTTTTAAAGAAAACAGAGCTGTTTTTTGCAAAGTGCCTACCTGTAGATTTTGGCCTCTAGCTCAGCCGGCACCTAGGGAAACCTACCAAACCTGTGCATTTTTTAAAACTAGAGACCTAGGGGAATCCAAGATAGGGTGACTTGTGGGGCTCTGACCATGTTCTGTTACCCAGAATCCTTTGCAAACCTCAAAATTTGGCTAAAAAAACAAATTTTCCTCACATTTCGGTGACAGAAAGTTCTGGAATCTGGGAGGAGAAACAAATTTCCTTCCACCCTGCGTTCCCCCAAGTCTCCAGATAAAAATGGTACCTCACTTGTGTGGGTAGGCCTACCGCCCGCAACAGGATATGCCCCAAAACACAACGTGGACACATCACAGAAAACAGAGCAGTTTTTTGCAAAGTGCCTACCTGTAGATTTTGGCCTCTAGCTCAGCCTGCACCTAGGGAAACCTACCAAACCTGTGCATTTTTTAAAACTAGAGACCTAGGGGAATCCAAGATGGGGTGACTTGTGGGGCTCTGACCAGGTTCTGTTACCCAGAATCCTTTGCAAAGCACAAATTTTTATTAAACACATTTTCCTCACATTTCGGTGACAGAAAGTTCTGGAATCTGAGAGGAGCCACAAATTTCCTTCCACCCAGCGTTCCCCCAAGGCTCCCGATAAAAATGATACCTCACTTGTGTGGGTAGGCCTAGCGCCGCGACAGGAAACACCCCAAAACACAAAGTGGACACATCCCATTTTTTTAAAGAAAACAGAGCTGTTTTTGCAGAGTGCCTACCTGTAGATTTTGGCCTCTAGCTCAGCCGGCACCTAGGGAAACCTACCAAACCTGTGCATTTTTGAAAAATAGAGACCTAGGGGAATCCAAGATGGGGTGACTTGTGGGGCTCTGACCAGGTACTGTTACCCAGAATCCTTTGCAAACCTCAAAATTTGGCTAAAAAAACACATTTTCCTCACATTTCGGTGACAGAAAGTTCTGGAATCTGGGAGGAGCCACAAATTTCCTTCCACCCAGCGTTCCCCCAAGTCTCCCGATATAAATGGTACCTCACTTGTGTGGTTATGCCTAGCGCCCGCGACAGGATATGCCCCAAAACACAACGTGGACACATCACAGACAACAGAGCTGTTTTTTGAAAAGTACCTACCTGTAGATTTTGGCCTCTAGCTCAGCCGGCACCTAGGGAAACCTACCAAACCTGTGCATTTCTTAAAACTAGAGACCTAGGGGAATCCAAGATGGGGTGACTTGTGGGCCTCTGACCAGGTTCTGTTACCCAGAATCCTTTGCAAACCTCAAAATTTGGCTAAAAAAACACACTTTCCTCACATTTCGGTGACAGAAAGTTCTGGAATCTGAGAGGAGCCACACATTTCCTTCCACCCAGCGTTCCCCCAAGTCTCCCGATAAAAATGATACCTCACTGGTGTGGGTAGGCCTAGCGCCCGTGACAGGAAACACCCCAAAACATAACGTGGACACATCCCATTTTTTTAAAGAAAACAGAGCTGTTTTTTGCAAAGTGACTACCTGTAGATTTTGGCCTCTACCTCAGCCGGCACCTAGGGAAACCTACCAAACCTGTGCATTTTTGAAAAATAGAGACCTAGGGGAATCCAAGATGGAGTGACTTGTGGGGCTCTGACCAGGTTCTGTTACCCAGAATCCTTTGCAAACCTCAAAATTTGGCTACAAAAACAAATTTTCCTCACATTTCGGTGACAGAAAGTTCTGGAATCTGGGAGGAGAAACAAATTTCCTTCCACCCAGCGTTCCCCCAAGTTTCGAGATAAAAATGGTACCTCACTTGTGTGGGTAGGCCTAGCGCCCGCGACAGGATATGCCCCAAAACACCACGTGGACACATCACAGAAAACAGAGCTGTTTTTTGCAAAGTACCTACCTGTAGATTTTGGCCTCTAGCTCAGCCTGCACCTAGGGAAACCTACCAAACCTGTGCATTTTTTTAAACGAGAGACCTAGGGGAATCCAAGATGGGGTGACTTGTTGGGCTCTGACCAGGTTCCGTTACCCAGAATCCTTTGCAAACCTCAAATTTTGGCTAAAAAAACAAATTTTCCTCACATTTCGGTAACAGAAAGTTCTGGAATCTGAGAGGAGCCACAAATTTCCTTCCACCCAGCGTTTCCCTAAGTCTCCCGATAAAAAATGATACCTCACTTGTGTGGGTAGGCCTAGCGCCCGCGACAGGATATGCCCCAAAACACAACGTGGACACATCACAGAAAACAGAGCTGTTTTTTGCAAAGTACCTACCTGTAGATTTTGGCCTCTAGCTCAGCCGGCACCTAGGGAAACCTACCAAACCTGTGCAATTTTGAAAACTAGAGACCTAGGGGAATTCAAGATGGTGTGACTTGTGGGGCTCTGACCAGGTTCTGTTACCCAGAATCCTTTGCAAACCTCAAAATTTGGCTAAAAAAACCCACTTTCCTCACATTTTGGTGACAGAAAGTTCTGGAATCTGAGAGGAGCCACAAATTTCCTTCCACCCAGCGTTCCCACAAGTCTCCCGATAAAAATGATACCTCACTTGTGTGGGTAGGCCTAGCGCCCGTGACAGGAAACACCCCAAAACACAACGTGGACACATCCCATTTTTTTAAAGAAAACAGAGCTGTTTTTTGCAAAGTGCCTACCTGTACATTTTGGCCTCTAGCTCAGCCGGCACCTAGGGAAAACTACCAAACCTGTGCATTTTTGAAAAATAGAGACCTAGGAGAATCCAAGATGGAGTGACTTGTGGGGCTCTGACCAGGTTCTGTTACCCAGAATCCTTTGCAAACCTCAAAATTTGGCTAAAAAAACACATTTTCCTCACATTTCGGTGACAGAAAGTTCTGGAATCTGGGAGGAGAAACAAATTTCCTTCCACCCAGCATTCCCCCAAGTTTCCAGATAAAAATGGTACCTCACTTGTGTGGGTAGGCCTAGCGCCCGCGATAGGATGCCCCAAAACACAACGTGGACACATCACAGAAAACAGAGCTGTTTTTTGCAAAGTACCTACCTGTAGACTTTGGCCTCTAGCTCAGCCTGCACCTAGGGAAACCTACCAAACCTGTGCATTTTTTAAAACTAGAGACCTAGGGGAATCCAAGATGGGGTGACTTGTTGGGCTCTGACCAGGTTCTGTTACCCAGAATCCTTTGCAAACCTCAAATTTTGGCTAAAAAAACAAATTTTCCTCACATTTCGGTGACAGAAAGTTCTGGAATCTGAGAGGAGCCACAAATTTCCTTCCACCCAGCGTTTCCCTAAGTCTCCTGATAAAAATGATACCTCACTTGTGTGGGTAGGCCTAGCGCCCGCGACAGGAAACGCCCCAAAACGCAACGTGGACACATCCCATTTTTTTTAAGAAAACAGAGCTGTTTTTTGCAAAGTACCTATCTGTAGATTTTGGCCTCTAGCTCAGCCGGCACCTAGGGAAACCTACCAAACCTGTGCATTATTTAAATCTACAGACCTAGGGGAATCCAAGATGGGGTGACTTGTGGGGCTCTGACTAGGTTCTGTTACACAGAATCCTTTGCAAACTTCAAAATTTGGCTGAAAAAACATATTTTCCTTACATTTCAGTGACAGAAAGTTCTGGAATCTGAGAGGAGCCACAAATTTCCTTCCACCCAGCGTTCCCCCAAGTCTCCTGATATAAATGGTTCCTCACTTGTGTGGGTAGGCCTAGCGCCCGCGACAGGATATGCTCCAAAACACAACGTGGACACATCACAGAAAACAGAGCTGTTTTTTGCAAAGTGCCTACCTGTAGATTTTGGCCTCTAGCTCAGCCGGCACCTAGGGAAACCTACCAAACCTGTGCATTTATTAAAACAAGAGACCTAGGAGAATCCAAGATGGGGTGACTTGTGGGGCTCTGACCAGGTTCTGTTACCCAGAATCCTTTGCAAACCTCAAAATTTGGCTAAAAAAACACACTTTCCTCACATTTCGGTGACAGAAAGTTCTGGAATCTGAGAGGAGCCACAAATTTCCTTCCACCCAGCGTTCCCCCAAGTCTCCCGATAAAAATGATACCTCACTTGTGTGGGTAGACCTAGAGCCCGCGACACGAAACACCCCAAAACACAACGTGGACACATCCCATTTTTTGAAAGAAAACAGAGCTGTTTTTTGCAAAGTGCCTACCTGTAGATTTTGGCCTCTAGCTCAGCCGGCACCTAGGGAAACCTACCAAACCTGTGCATTTTTGAAAAATAGAGACCTAGGGGAATCCAAGATGGGGTGACTTGTGGGGCTCTGACCAGGTACTGTTACCCAGAATCCTTTGCAAACCTCAAAATTTGGCTAAAAAAACACATTTTCCTCACATTTCGGTGACAGAAAGTTCTGGAATCTGGGAGGAGCCACAAATTTCCTTCCACCCAGCGTTCCCCCAAGTCTCCCGATATAAATGGTACCTCACTTGTGTGGTTAGGCCTAGCGCCCGCGACAGGATATGCCCCAAAACACAACGTGGACACATCACAGACAACAGAGCTGTTTTTTTAAAAGTACCTACCTGTAGATTTTGGCCTCTAGCTCAGCCGGCACCTAGGGAAACCTACCAAACCTGTGCATTTCTTAAAACTAGAGACCTAGGGGAATCCAAGATGGGGTGACTTGTGGGGCTCTGACCAGGTTCTGTTACCCAGAATCCTTTGCAAACCTCAAAATTTGGCTAAAAAAACACACTTTCCTCACATTTCGGTGACAGAAAGTTCTGGAATCTGAGAGGAGCCACACATTTCCTTCCACCCAGCGTTCCCCCAAGTCTCCCGATAAAAATGATACCTCACTGGTGTGGGTAGGCCTAGCGCCCGTGACAGGAAACACCCCAAAACACAACGTGGACACATCCCATTTTTTTAAAGAAAACAGAGCTGTTTTTTGCAAAGTGCCTACCTGTAGATTTTGGCCTCTACCTCAGCCGGCACCTAGGGAAACCTACCAAACCTGTGCATTTTTGAAAAATAGAGACCTAGGGGAATCCAAGATAGAGTGACTTGTGGGGCTCTGACCAGGTTCTGTTACCCAGAATCCTTTGCAAACCTCAAAATTTGGCTAAAAAAACACATTTTCCTCACATTTCGGTGACAGAAAGTTCTGGAATCTGGGAGGAGAAACAAATTTCCTTCCACCCAGCGTTCCCCCAAGTTTCCAGATAAAAATGGTACCTCACTTGTGTGGGTAGGCCTAGCGCCCGCGACAGGATATGCCCCAAAACACAACATGGACACATCACAGAAAACAGAGCTGTTTTTTGCAAAGTACCTACCTGTAGATTTTGGCCTCC
Source organism: Pleurodeles waltl (assembly GCF_031143425.1). Taxonomy (NCBI): domain Eukaryota; kingdom Metazoa; phylum Chordata; class Amphibia; order Caudata; family Salamandridae; genus Pleurodeles; species Pleurodeles waltl. The sequence goes on from NC_090439.1 coordinate 337,419,933, forward strand.
AGCTCAGCCGGCACCTAGGGAAACCTACCAAACCTGTGCATTTTGTAAAACTAGAGACCTAGGGGAATCCAAGATGGGGTGACTTGTGGGGCTCTGACCAGGTTCTGTTCCCCAGAATCCTTTGCAAACCTCACAATTTGGCTAAAAAAACATATTTTCCTTACATTTCGGTGACAGAAAGTTCTGGAATCTGAGAGGAGGCACAAATTTCCTTCCACCCAGCGTTCCCCCAAGTCTCCCGATATAAATAGTGCCTCACTTGTGTGGGTAGGCCTATCGCCCGCGACAGGATATGCCCCAAAACGCAACGTGGACACATCACAGAAAACAGAGCTGTTTTTTGCAAAGTGCCTACCTGTAGATTTTGGCCTCTAGCTCAGCCGGCACCTAGGGAAACCTACCAAACCTGTGCATTTTTGAAAACTAGAGACCTAGGAGAATCCAAGATGGGGTGACTTGTGGGGCTCTGACCAGGTTCTGTTACCCAGAATCCTTTGCAAACCTCAAAATTTGGCTAAAAAAACACACTTTCCTCACATTTCGGTGACAGAAAGTTCTGGAATCTGAGAGGAGCCACAAATTTCCTTCCACCCAGCGTTCCCCCAAGTCTCCCGATAAAAATGATACCTCACTTGTGTGGGTAGGCCTAGCGCCCGCGACACAAAACACCCCAAAACACAACGTGGACACATCCCATTTTTTTAAAGAAAACAGAGCTGTTTTTTGCAAAGTGCCTACCTGTAGATTTTGGCCTCTAGCTCAGCCGGCACATAGGGAAACCTACCAAACCTGTGCATTTTTGAAAAATAGAGACCTAGGGGAATCCAAGATGGAGTGACCTGTGGGGCTCTGACCAGGTTCTGTTACCCAGAATCTTTTGCAAACCTCAAAATTTGGCTAAAAAAAACAAATTTTCCTCACATTTCGGTGACAGAAAGTTCTGGAATCTGGGAGGAGAAACAAATTTCCTTCCACCCAGCGTTCCCCCAAGTTTCCAGATAAAAATGGTACCTCACTTGTGTGGGTAGGCCTAGCGCCCGCGACAGGATATGCCCCAAAACACAACGTGGACACATCACAGAAAACAGAGCTGTTTTTTGCAAAGTACCTACCTGTAGATTTTGGCCTCTAGCTCAGCCTGCACCTAGGGAAACCTACCAAACCTGTGCATTTTTTTAAACTAGAGACCAAGGGGAATCCAAGATGGGGTGACTTGTTGGGCTCTGACCAGGTTCCGTTACCCAGAATCCTTTGCAAACCTCAAATTTTGGCTAAAAAAACAAATTTTCCTCACATTTCGGTAAGAGAAAGTTCTGGAATCTGAGAGGAGCCACAAATTTTCTTCCACCCAGCGTTTCCCTAAGTCTCCTGATAAAAATGATACCTCACTTGTGTGGGTAGGCCTAGCGCCCGCGACAGGAAACGCCCCAAAACGCAACGTGGACACATCCCATTTTTTTAAAGAAAACAGAGCTGTTTTTTGCAAAGTACCTATCTGTAGATTTTGGCCTCTAGCTCAGCCGGCACCTAGGGAAACCTACCAAACCTGTGCATTATTTAAATCTACAGACCTAGGGGAATCCAAGATGGGGTGACTTGTGGGGCTCTGACTAGGTTCTGTTACACAGAATCCTTTGCAAACTTCAAAATTTGGCTGAAAAAACATATTTTCCTTACATTTCAGTGACAGAAAGTTCTGGAATCTGAGAGGAGCCACAAATTTCCTTCCACCCAGCGTTCCCCCAAGTCTCCTGATATAAATGGTACCTCACTTGTGTGGGTAGGCCTAGCGCCCGCGACAGGATATGCTCCAAAACACAACGTGGACACATCACAGAAAACAGAGCTGTTTTTTGCAAAGTGCCTACCTGTAGATTTTGGCCTCTAGCTCAGCCGGCACCTAGGGAAACCTACCAAACCTGTGCATTTTTTAAAACAAGAGACCTAGGAGAATCCAAGATGGGGTGACTTGTGGGGCTCTGACCAGGTTCTGTTACCCAGAATCCTTTGCAAACCTCAAAATTTGGCTAAAAAAACACACTTTCCTCACATTTCGGTGACAGAAAGTTCTGGAATCTGAGAGGAGCCACAAATTTCCTTCCACCCAGCGTTCCCCCAAGTCTCCCGATAAAAATGATACCTCACTTGTGTGGGTAGACCTAGAGCCCGCGACACGAAACACCCCAAAACACAACGTGGACACATCCCATTTTTTGAAAGAAAACAGAGCTGTTTTTTGCAAAGTGCCTACCTGTAGATTTTGGCCTCTAGCTCAGCAGGCACCTAGGGAAACCTACCAAACCTGTGCATGTTTGAAAACTAGAGACCTAGGGCAATCCAAGATGGGGTGACTTGTGGGGCTCTGACCAGGTTCTGTTACCCAGAATCCTTTGCAAAGCACAAATTTTGGCTAAACACATTTTCCTCACATTTCGGTGACAGAAAGTTCTGGAATCTGAGAGGAGCCACAAATTTCCTTCCACCCAGCATTTCTCCAAGTCTCCCGATAAAAATGATACCACACTTGTGTGCGTAGGCCTAGCGGCCACAACAGGAAACACCCCAAAACACAACGTGGACACATCCCATTTTTTAAAAGAAAACAGAGGTGTTTTTTGCAAAGTACCTACCTGTAGATTTTGGCCTCTAGCTCAGCCGGCACCTAGGGAAACCTACCAAACCTGTGCATTTTTTTAAACTAGAGACCTAGGGGAATCGAAGATGGGTTGACTTGTGGGGCTCTGACCAGGTTCTGTTACCCAGAATCCTTTGCAAACCTCAAAATTTGGCTAAAAAAACACATTTTCCTCACATTTCGGTGACAAAAAGTTCTGGAATCTGAGAGGAGCCACAAATTTCCTTCCACCCAGCGTTCCCCCAAGTCTCCTGATATAAATGGTACCTCACTTTTGTGGGTAGGCCTAGCGCCCACGACACGAAACACCCCAAAACACAACATGGACACATCCTATTTTTTTAAAGAAAACAGAGCTGTTCTTTGCAAAGTGCCTACCTGTAGGTTTTGGACTCTAGCTCAGCCGGCACCTAGGGAAACCTACCAAACCTGTGCTTTTTTGAAAACTAGAGACCTAGGGGAATCCAAGATGGGGTGACTTGTGGGGCTCTGACCAGGTACTGTTACCCAGAATCCTTTGCAAACTTCAAAATTTGACGAAAAAAACACATTTTCCTCACATTTCGGTGACAGAAAGTTCTGGAATCTGGGAGGAGAAACAAATTTCCTTCCACCCAGCATTTCCCCAAGTCTCCAGATAAAAATGGTACCTCACTTGTGTGGGTAGGCCTAGCGCCCGCGTCAGAATATGCCCCAAAACACAATGTGGACACATCACAGAAAACAGAGCTGTTTTTTGCAAAGTACCTACCTGTAGATTTTGGCCTCTAGCTCAGCCTGCACCTAGGAAAACCTACCAAACCTGTGCATTCTTGAAAACTAGAGACCTAGGGGAATCCAAGATGGGGTGACTTGTGGGGCTCTGACCAGGTTCTGTTACCCAGAATCCTTTGCAAACCTCAAAATTTGGCTAAAAAAACACACTTTCCTCACATTTCGGTGACAGAAAGTTCTGGAATCTGAGAGGAGACACAAATTTCCTTCCACCCAGCGTTCCCCCAAGTCTCCCGATAAAAATGATACCTTTCTTGTGTGGGTAGGCCTAGCGCCCGCGACAGGAAACACCCCAAAACACAACGTGGACACATCCCATTTTTTTTTAAAGAAAACAGAGCTGTTTTTTGCAAAGTGCCTACCTGTAGATTTTGGCCTCTAGCTCAGCCGGCACCTAGGGAAACGTACCAAACATGTGCATTTTTTAAAACTAGAGACCTAGGGGAATCCAAGATGGGGTGACTTGTGGGGCTCTGACCAGGTTCTGTTACCCAGAATCCTTTGCAAACCTCAAAATTTGGCTAAAAAAACAAATTTTCCTCACATTTCGGTGACAGAAAGTTCTGGAATCTGGGAGGAGAAACAAATTTCCTTCCACCCAGCGTTCCCCCAAGTCTCCAGATAAAAATGGTACCTCACTTGTGTGGGTAGGCCTAGCGCCCGCAACAGGATATGCCCCAAAACACAACGTGGACACATCACAGAAAACAGAGCAGTTTTTTGCAAAGTACCTACCTGTAGATTTTGGCCTCTAGCTCAGCCTGCACCTAGGGAAACCTACCAAACCTGTGCATTTTTTAAAACTAGAGACCTAGGGGAATCCAAGATGGGCTGACTTGTGGGGCTCTGACCAGGTTCTGTTACCCAGAATCCTTTGCAAAGCACACATTTTGGCTAAACACATTTTCCTCACATTTTGGTGACAGAAAGTTCTGGAATCTGAGAGGAGCCACAAATCTCCTTCCACCCAGCATTTCTCCAAGTCTCCCGATAAAAATGATACCTCACATGTGTGCGTAGGTCTAGCGGCCGCAACAGGAAACGACCCAAAACACAACGTGGACACATCCCATTTTTTTTAAAGAAAACAGAGGTGTTTTTTGCAAAGTACCTACCTGTAGATTTTGACCTCTAGCTCAGCCGGCACCTAGGGAAACCTACCAAACCTGTGCATTTTTTTAAACTAGAGACCTAGGGGAATCGAAGATGGGTTGACTTGTGGGGCTCTGACCAGGTTCTGTTACCCAGAATCCTTTGCAAACCTCAAAATTTGGCTAAAAAAACACATTTTCTTCACATTTCGGTGACAGAAAGTTCTGGAATCTGAGAGGAGACACAAATTTCCTTCCACCCAGCGTTCCCCCAAGTCTCCCGATAAAAATGATACCTTTCTTGTGTGGGTAGGCCTAGCGCCCGCGACAGGAAACACCCCAAAACACAACGTGGAAACATCCAATTTTTTTAAAGAAAACAGAGCTGTTTTTTGCAAAGTGCCTACCTGTAGATTTTGGCCTCTAGCTCAGCCGGCACCTAGGGAAACCTACCAAACCTGTGCATTTTTTAAAACTAGAGACCTAGGGGAATCCAAGATAGGGTGACTTGTGGGGCTCTGACCATGTTCTGTTACCCAGAATCCTTTGCAAACCTCAAAATTTGGCTAAAAAAACAAATTTTCCTCACATTTCGGTGACAGAAAGTTCTGGAATCTGGGAGGAGAAACAAATTTCCTTCCACCCTGCGTTCCCCCAAGTCTCCAGATAAAAATGGTACCTCACTTGTGTGGGTAGGCCTACCGCCCGCAACAGGATATGCCCCAAAACACAACGTGGACACATCACAGAAAACAGAGCAGTTTTTTGCAAAGTGCCTACCTGTAGATTTTGGCCTCTAGCTCAGCCTGCACCTAGGGAAACCTACCAAACCTGTGCATTTTTTAAAACTAGAGACCTAGGGGAATCCAAGATGGGGTGACTTGTGGGGCTCTGACCAGGTTCTGTTACCCAGAATCCTTTGCAAAGCACAAATTTTTATTAAACACATTTTCCTCACATTTCGGTGACAGAAAGTTCTGGAATCTGAGAGGAGCCACAAATTTCCTTCCACCCAGCGTTCCCCCAAGGCTCCCGATAAAAATGATACCTCACTTGTGTGGGTAGGCCTAGCGCCGCGACAGGAAACACCCCAAAACACAAAGTGGACACATCCCATTTTTTTAAAGAAAACAGAGCTGTTTTTGCAGAGTGCCTACCTGTAGATTTTGGCCTCTAGCTCAGCCGGCACCTAGGGAAACCTACCAAACCTGTGCATTTTTGAAAAATAGAGACCTAGGGGAATCCAAGATGGGGTGACTTGTGGGGCTCTGACCAGGTACTGTTACCCAGAATCCTTTGCAAACCTCAAAATTTGGCTAAAAAAACACATTTTCCTCACATTTCGGTGACAGAAAGTTCTGGAATCTGGGAGGAGCCACAAATTTCCTTCCACCCAGCGTTCCCCCAAGTCTCCCGATATAAATGGTACCTCACTTGTGTGGTTATGCCTAGCGCCCGCGACAGGATATGCCCCAAAACACAACGTGGACACATCACAGACAACAGAGCTGTTTTTTGAAAAGTACCTACCTGTAGATTTTGGCCTCTAGCTCAGCCGGCACCTAGGGAAACCTACCAAACCTGTGCATTTCTTAAAACTAGAGACCTAGGGGAATCCAAGATGGGGTGACTTGTGGGCCTCTGACCAGGTTCTGTTACCCAGAATCCTTTGCAAACCTCAAAATTTGGCTAAAAAAACACACTTTCCTCACATTTCGGTGACAGAAAGTTCTGGAATCTGAGAGGAGCCACACATTTCCTTCCACCCAGCGTTCCCCCAAGTCTCCCGATAAAAATGATACCTCACTGGTGTGGGTAGGCCTAGCGCCCGTGACAGGAAACACCCCAAAACATAACGTGGACACATCCCATTTTTTTAAAGAAAACAGAGCTGTTTTTTGCAAAGTGACTACCTGTAGATTTTGGCCTCTACCTCAGCCGGCACCTAGGGAAACCTACCAAACCTGTGCATTTTTGAAAAATAGAGACCTAGGGGAATCCAAGATGGAGTGACTTGTGGGGCTCTGACCAGGTTCTGTTACCCAGAATCCTTTGCAAACCTCAAAATTTGGCTAAAAAAACACATTTTCCTCACATTTCGGTGACAGAAAGTTCTGGAATCTGGGAGGAGAAACAAATTTCCTTCCACCCAGCGTTCCCCCAAGTTTCCAGATAAAAATGGTACCTCACTTGTGTGGGTAGGCCTAGCGCCCGCGACAGGATATGCCCCAAAACACAACATGGACACATCACAGAAAACAGAGCTGTTTTTTGCAAAGTACCTACCTGTAGATTTTGGCCTCCAGCTCAGCCGGCACCTAGGGAAACCTACCAAACCTGTGCATTTTGTAAAACTAGAGACCTAGGGGAATCCAAGATGGGGTGACTTGTGGGGCTCTGACCAGGTTCTGTTCCCCAGAATCCTTTGCAAACCTCACAATTTGGCTAAAAAAACATATTTTCCTTACATTTCGGTGACAGAAAGTTCTGGAATCTGAGAGGTGGCACAAATTTCCTTCCACCCAGCGTTCCCCCAAGTCTCCCGATATAAATAGTGCCTCACTTGTGTGGGTAGGCCTATCGCCCGCGACAGGATATGCCCCAAAACGCAACGTGGACACATCACAGAAAACAGAGCTGTTTTTTGCAAAGTGCCTACCTGTAGATTTTGGCCTCTAGCTCAGCCGGCACCTAGGGAAACCTACCAAACCTGTGCATTTTTGAAAACTAGAGACCTAGGAGAATCCAAGATGGGGTGACTTGTGGGGCTCTGACCAGGTTCTGTTACCCAGAATCCTTTGCAAACCTCAAAATTTGGCTAAAAAAACACACTTTCCTCACATTTCGGTGACAGAAAGTTCTGGAATCTGAGAGGAGCCACACATTTCCTTCCACCCAGCGTTCCCCCAAGTCTCCCGATAAAAATGATACCTGACTTGTGTGGGTAGGCCTAGCGCCCGCGACACAAAACACCCCAAAACACAACGTGGACACATCCCATTTTTTTAAAGAAAACAGAGCTGTTTTTTGCAAAGTGCCTACCTGTAGATTTTGGCCTCTAGCTCAGCCGGCACATAGGGAAACCTACCAAACCCTTGCATTTTTGAAAAATAGAGACCTAGGGGAATCCAAGATGGAGTGACCTGTGGGGCTCTGACCAGGTTCTGTTACCCAGAATCTTTTGCAAACCTCAAAATTTGGCTAAAAAAACAAATTTTCCTCACATTTCGGTGACAGAAAGTTCTGGAATCTGGAAGGAGAAACAAATTTCCTTCCACCCAGCGTTCCCCCAAGTTTCCAGATAAAAATGGTACCTCACTTGTGTGGGTAGGCCTAGCGCCCGCGACAGGATATGCCCCAAAACACAACGTGGACACATCACAGAAAACAGAGCTGTTTTTTGCAAAGTACCTACCTGTAGATTTTGGCCTCTAACTCAGCCTGCACCTAGGGAAACCTACCAAACCTGTGCATTTTTTTAAACTAGAGACCTAGGGGAATCCAAGATGGGGTGACTTGTTGGGCTCTGACCAGGTTCCGTTACCCAGAATCCTTTGCAAACCTCAAATTTTGGCTAAAAAAACAAATTTTCCTCACATTTCGGTAAGAGAAAGTTCTGGAATCTGAGAGGAGCCACAAATTTCCTTCCACCCAGCGTTTCCCCAAGTTTCCAGATAAAAATGGTACCTCACTTGTGTGGGTAGGCCTAGCGCCCGCGACAGGATATGCCCCAAAACACAACATGGACACATCACAGAAAACAGAGCTGTTTTTTGCAAAGTACCTACCTGTAGATTTTGGCCTCCAGCTCAGCCGGCACCTAGGGAAACCTACCAAACCTGTGCATTTTGTAAAACTAGAGACCTAGGGGAATCCAAGATGGGGTGACTTGTGGGGCTCTGACCAGGTTCTGTTCCCCAGAATCCTTTGCAAACCTCACAATTTGGCTAAAAAAACATATTTTCCTTACATTTCGGTGACAGAAAGTTCTGGAATCTGAGAGGAGGCACAAATTTCCTTCCACCCAGCGTTTCCCCAAGTCTCCCGATATAAATAGTGCCTCACTTGTGTGGGTAGGCCTATCGCCCGCGACAGGATATGCCCCAAAACACAACGTGGACACATCCCTTTTTTTTAAAGAAAACAGAGCTGTTTTGCCTACCTGTAGATTTTGGCCTCTACCTCAGCCGGCACCTAGGGAAACATACCAAACCTGTGCATATTTTAAAACTAGAGACCTAGGGGAATCCAAGATGGGGTGACTTGTGGGGCTCTGACCAGGTTCTGTTACCCAGAATCCTTTGCAAACCTCAAAATTTGGTTAAAAACACACATTTTCCTCACATTTCGGTGTCAGAAAGTTCTGGAATCTGAGAGGAGCCACAAATTTCCTTCCACCCAGCGTTCCCCCAAGGCTCCCGATAAAAATGATACCTCACTTGTGTGGGTAGGCCTAGCGCCGCGACAGGAAACACCCCAAAACACAACGTTGACACATCCCATTTTTTGAAAGAAAACAGAGCTGTTTTTTGCAAAGTGCCTACCTGTAGATTTTGGCCTCTAGCTCAGCCGGCACCTAGGGAAACCTACCAAACCTGTGCATTTTTTAAAACTACAGACCTAGGGGAATCCAAGATGGGGTGACTTGTTGGGCTCTGACTAGGTTCTGTTACCCAGAATCTTTTGCAAACCTCAAATTTTGGCTAAAAAAACAAATTTTCCTCACATTTCAGTGACAGAAAGTTCTGGAATCTGAGAGGAGCCACAAATTTCCTTCCACCCAGCGTTCCCCCAAGTCTCCCGATATAAATGGTACCTCACTTGTGTGGGTAGGCCTTGCGCCCGCGACAGGATATGCCCCAAAACGCAACGTGGACACATCACAGAAAACAGAGCTGTTTTTTGCAAAGTGCCTACCTGTAGATTTTGGCCTCTAGCTCAGCCGGCACCTAGGGAAACCTACCAAACCTGTGCATTTTTGAAAACTAGAGACCTAGGAGAATCCAAGATGGGGTGACTTGTGGGGCTATGACCAGGTTCTGTTACCCAGAATACTTTGCAAACCTCAAAATTTGGCTAAAAAAACACACTTTCCACACATTTCGGTGACAGAAAGTTCTGGAATCTGAGAGGAGCCACAAATTTCCTTCCACCCAGCGTTCCCCCAAGTCTCCTGATAAAAATGATACCTCACTTGTGTGGGTAGGCCTAGCGCCCGCGACACAAAACACCCCAAAACACAACGTGGACACATCCCATTTTTTTAAAGAAAACAGAGCTGTTTTTTGCAAAGTGCCTACCTGTAGATTTTGGCCTCTAGCTCAGCCGGCACCTAGGGAAACCTACCAAACCTGTGCATTTTTGAAAAATAGAGACCTAGGGGAATCCAAGATGGAGTGACCTGTGGGGCTCTGACCAGGTTCTGTTACCCAGAATCTTTTGCAAACCTCAAAATTTGGCTAAAAAAACAAATTTTCCTCACATTTCGGTGACAGAAAGTTCTGGAATCTGGGAGGAGAAACAAATTTCCTTCCACCCAGCGTTCCCCCAAGTTTCCAGATAAAAATGGTACCTCACTTGTGTGGGTAGGCCTAGCGCCCGCGACAGGATATGCCCCAAAACACAACGTGGACACATCACAGAAAACAGAGCTGTTTTTTGCAAAGTACCTACCTGTAGATTTTGGCCTCTAGCTCAGCCTGCACCTAGGGAAACCTACCAAACCTGTGCATTTTTTAAAACTAGAGACCTAGGGGAATCCAAGATGGGGTGACTTGTTGGGCTCTGACCAGGTTCCGTTACCCAGAATCCTTTGCAAACCTCAAATTTTGGCTAAAAAAACAAATTTTCCTCACATTTCGGTAAGAGAAAGTTCTGGAATCTGAGAGGAGCCACAAATTTCCTTCCACCCAGCGTTTCCCTAAGTCTCCCGATAAAAAATGATACCTCACTTGTGTGGGTAGGCCTAGCGCCCGCGACAGGATATGCCCCAAAACGCAACGTGGACACATCACAGAAAACAGAGCTGTTTTTTGCAAAGTGCCTACCTGTAGATTTTGGCCTCTAGCTCAGCCGGCACCTAGGGAAACCTACCAAACCTGTGCATTTTTGAAAACTAGAGACCTAGGAGAATCCAAGATGGGGTGACTTGTGGGGCTCTGACCAGGTTCTGTTACCCAGAATCCTTTGCAAACCTCAAAATTTGGCTAAAAAAACACACTTTCCTCACATTTCGGTGACAGAAAGTTCTGGAATCTGAGAGGAGCCACAAATTTCCTTCCACCCAGCGTTCCCCCAAGTCTCCCGATAAAAATGATACCTGACTTGTGTGGGTAGGCCTAGCGCCCGCGACACAAAACACCCCAAAACACAACGTGGACACATCCCATTTTTTTAAAGAAAACAGAGCTGTTTTTTGCAAAGTGCCTACCTGTAGATTTTGGCCTCTAGCTCAGCCGGCACATAGGGAAACCTACCAAACCATTGCATTTTTGAAAAATAGAGACCTAGGGGAATCCAAGATGGAGTGACCTGTGGGGCTCTGACCAGGTTCTGTTACCCAGAATCTTTTGCAAACCTCAGAATTTGGCTAAAAAAACAAATTTTCCTCACATTTCGGTGACAGAAAGTTCTGGAATCTGGGAGGAGAAACAAATTTCCTTCCACCCAGCGTTCCCCCAAGTTTCCAGATAAAAATGGTACCTCACTTTTGTGGGTAGGCCTAGCGCCCGCGACAGGATATGCCCCAAAACACAACGTGGACACATCACAGAAAACAGAGCTGTTTTTTGCAAAGTACCTACCTGTAGATTTTGGCCTCTAGCTCAGCCTGCACCTAGGGAAACCTACCAAACCTGTGCATTTTTTTAAACTAGAGACCTAGGGGAATCCAAGATGGGGTGACTTGTTGGGCTCTGACCAGGTTCCGTTACCCAGAATCCTTTGCAAACCTCAAATTTTGGCTAAAAAAACAAATTTTCCTCACATTTCGGTAAGAGAAAGTTCTGGAATCTGAGAGGAGCCACAAATTTCCTTCCACCCAGCGTTTCCCCAAGTTTCCAGATAAAAATGGTACCTCACTTGTGTGGGTAGGCCTAGCGCCCGCGACAGGATATGCCCCAAAACACAACATGGACACATCACAGAAAACAGAGCTGTTTTTTGCAAAGTACCTACCTGTAGATTTTGGCCTCCAGCTCAGCCGGCACCTAGGGAAACCTACCAAACCTGTGCATTTTGTAAAACTAGAGACCTAGGGGAATCCAAGATGGGGTGACTTGTGGGGCTCTGACCAGGTTCTGTTACCCAGAATCCTTTGCAAACCTCACAATTTGGCTAAAAAAACATATTTTCCTTACATTTCGGTGACAGAAAGTTCTGGAATCTGAGAGGAGGCACAAATTTCCTTCCACCCAGCGTTTCCCCAAGTCTCCCGATATAAATAGTGCCTCACTTGTGTGGGTAGGCCTATCGCCCGCGACAGGATATGCCCCAAAACACAACGTGGACACATCCCTTTTTTTTAAAGAAAACAGAGCTGTTTTGCCTACCTGTAGATTTTGGCCTCTACCTCAGCCGGCACCTAGGGAAACATACCAAACCTGTGCATATTTTAAAACTAGAGACCTAGGGGAATCCAAGATGGGGTGACTTGTGGGGCTCTGACCAGGTTCTGTTACCCAGAATCCTTTGCAAACCTCAAAATTTGGTTAAAAACACACATTTTCCTCACATTTCGGTGTCAGAAAGTTCTGGATTCTGAGAGGAGCCACAAATTTCCTTCCACCCAGAGTTCCCCCAAGGCTCCCGATAAAAATGATACCTCACTTGTGTGGGTAGGCCTAGCGCCGCGACAGGAAACACCCCAAAACACAACGTTGACACATCCCATTTTTTGAAAGAAAACAGAGCTGTTTTTTGCAAAGTGCCTACCTGTAGATTTTGGCCTCTAGCTCAGCCGGCACCTAGGGAAACCTACCAAACCTGTGCATTTTTTAAAACTACAGACCTAGGGGAATCCAAGATGGGGTGACTTGTTGGGCTCTGACTAGGTTCTGTTACCCAGAATCTTTTGCAAACCTCAAATTTTGGCTAAAAAAACACATTTTCCTCACATTTCAGTGACAGAAAGTTCTGGAATCTGAGAGGAGCCACAAATTTCCTTCCACCCAGCGTTCCCCCAAGTCTCCCGATATAAATGGTACCTCACTTGTGTGGGTAGGCCTTGCGCCCGCGACAGGATATGCCCCAAAACGCAACGTGGACACATCACAGAAAACAGAGCTGTTTTTTGCAAAGTGCCTACCTGTAGATTTTGGCCTCTAGCTCAGCCGGCACCTAGGGAAACCTACCAAACCTGTGCATTTTTTTAAACTAGAGACCTAGGGGAATCCAAGATGGGGTGACTTGTTGGGCTCTGACCAGGTTCCGTTACCCAGAATCCTTTGCAAACCTCAAATTTTGGCTAAAAAAACAAATTTTCCTCACATTTCGGTAAGAGAAAGTTCTGGAATCTGAGAGGAGCCACAAATTTCCTTCCACCCAGCGTTTCCCCAAGTTTCCAGATAAAAATGGTACCTCACTTGTGTGGGTAGGCCTAGCGCCCGCGACAGGATATGCCCCAAAACACAACATGGACACATCACAGAAAACAGAGCTGTTTTTTGCAAAGTACCTACCTGTAGATTTTGGCCTCCAGCTCAGCCGGCACCTAGGGAAACCTACCAAACCTGTGCATTTTGTAAAACTAGAGACCTAGGGGAATCCAAGATGGGGTGACTTGTGGGGCTCTGACCAGGTTCTGTTCCCCAGAATCCTTTGCAAACCTCACAATTTGGCTAAAAAAACATATTTTCCTTACATTTCGGTGACAGAAAGTTCTGGAATCTGAGAGGAGGCACAAATTTCCTTCCACCCAGCGTTTCCCCAAGTCTCCCGATATAAATAGTGCCTCACTTGTGTGGGTAGGCCTATCGCCCGCGACAGGATATGCCCCAAAACACAACGTGGACACATCCCTTTTTTTTAAAGAAAACAGAGCTGTTTTGCCTACCTGTAGATTTTGGCCTCTACCTCAGCCGGCACCTAGGGAAACATACCAAACCTGTGCATATTTTAAAACTAGAGACCTAGGGGAATCCAAGATGGGGTGACTTGTGGGGCTCTGACCAGGTTCTGTTACCCAGAATCCTTTGCAAACCTCAAAATTTGGTTAAAAACACACATTTTCCTCACATTTCGGTGTCAGAAAGTTCTGGATTCTGAGAGGAGCCACAAATTTCCTTCCACCCAGCGTTCCCCCAAGGCTCCCGATAAAAATGATACCTCACTTGTGTGGGTAGGCCTAGCGCCGCGACAGGAAACACCCCAAAACACAACGTTGACACATCCCATTTTTTGAAAGAAAACAGAGCTGTTTTTTGCAAAGTGCCTACCTGTAGATTTTGGCCTCTAGCTCAGCCGGCACCTAGGGAAACCTACCAAACCTGTGCATTTTTTAAAACTACAGACCTAGGGGAATCCAAGATGGGGTGACTTGTTGGGCTCTGACTAGGTTCTGTTACCCAGAATCTTTTGCAAACCTCAAATTTTGGCTAAAAAAACACATTTTCCTCACATTTCAGTGACAGAAAGTTCTGGAATCTGAGAGGAGCCACAAATTTCCTTCCACCCAGCGTTCCCCCAAGTCTCCCGATATAAATGGTACCTCACTTGTGTGGGTAGGCCTTGCGCCCGCGACAGGATATGCCCCAAAACGCAACGTGGACACATCACAGAAAACAGAGCTGTTTTTTGCAAAGTGCCTACCTGTAGATTTTGGCCTCTAGCTCAGCCGGCACCTAGGGAATCCTACCAAACCTGTGCATTTTTGAAAACTAGAGACCTAGGAGAATCCAAGATGGGGTGACTTGTGGGGCTATGACCAGGTTCTGTTACCCAGAATACTTTGCAAACCTCAAAATTTCGCTAAAAAAACACACTTTCCTCACATTTCGGTGACAGAAAGTTCTGGAATCTGAGAGGAGCCACAAATTTCCTTCCACCCAGCGTTCCCCCAAGTCTCCTGATAAAAATGATACCTCACTTGTGTGGGTAGGCCTAGCGCCCGCGACACAAAACACCCCAAAACACAACGTGGACACATCCCATTTTTTTAAAGAAAACAGAGCTGTTTTTTGCAAAGTGCCTACCTGTAGATTTTGGCCTCTAGCTCAGCCGGCACCTAGGGAAACCTACCAAACCTGTGCATTTTTGAAAAATAGAGACCTAGGGGAATCCAAGATGGAGTGACCTGTGGGGCTCTGACCAGGTTCTGTTACCCAGAATCTTTTGCAAACCTCAAAATTTGGCTAAAAAAACAAATTTTCCTCACATTTCGGTGACAGAAAGTTCTGGAATCTGGGAGGAGAAACAAATTTCCTTCCACCCAGCGTTCCCCCAAGTTTCCAGATAAAAATGGTACCTCACTTGTGTGGGTAGGCCTAGCGCCCGCGACAGGATATGCCCCAAAACACAACGTGGACACATCACAGAAAACAGAGCTGTTTTTTGCAAAGTACCTACCTGTAGATTTTGGCCTCTAGCTCAGCCTGCACCTAGGGAAACCTACCAAACCTGTGCATTTTTTAAAACTAGAGACCTAGGGGAATCCAAGATGGGGTGACTTGTTGGGCTCTGACCAGGTTCCGTTACACAGAATCCTTTGCAAACCTCAAATTTTGGCTAAAAAAACAAATTTTCCTCACATTTCGGTAAGAGAAAGTTCTGGAATCTGAGAGGAGCCACAAATTTCCTTCCACCCAGCGTTTCCCTAAGTCTCCCGATAAAAAATGATACCTCACTTGTGTGGGTAGGCCTAGCGCCCGCGACAGGATATGCCCCAAAACACAACGTGGACACATCACAGAAAACAGAGCTGTTTTTTGCAAATTACCTACCTGTAGATTTTGCCCTCTAGCTCAGCCGGCACCTAGGGAAACCTACCAAACCTGTGCAATTTTGAAAACTAGAGACCTAGGGGAATTCAAGATGGGGTGACTTGTGGGGCTCTCACCAGGTTCTGTTACCCAGAATCCTTTGCAAACCTCAAAATTTGGCTAAAAAAACACACTTTCCTCACATTTCGGTGACAGAAAGTTCTGGAATCTGAGAGGAGCCACAAATTTCCTTCCACCCAGCGTTCCCCAAAGTCTCCCGATAAAAATGATACCTCACTTGTGTGGGTAGGCCTAGCGCCCGTGACAGGAAACATCCCAAAACACAACGTGGACACATCCCATTTTTTGAAAGAAAACAGAGCTGTTTTTTGCAAAGTGCCTACCTGTAGATTTTGGCCTCTAGCTCAGCCGGCACCTAGGGAAACCTACCAAACCTGTGCATTTTTGAAAAATAGAGACCTAGGGGAATCCAAGATGGAGTGACTTGTGGGGCTCTGACCAGGTTCTGTTACCCAGAATCCTTTGCAAACCTCAAAATTTGGCTAAAAAAACACATTTTCCTCACATTTCGGTGACAGAAAGTTCTGGAATCTGGGAGGAGAAACAAATTTCCTTCCACCCAGCGTTCCCCCAAGTTTCCAGATAAAAATGGTACCTCACTTGTGTGGGTAGGCCTAGCGCCCGCGACAGGATGCCCCAAAACACAACGTGGACACATCACAGAAAACAGAGCTGTTTTTTGCAAAGTACCTACCTGTAGATTTTGGCCTCTAGCTCAGCCTGCACCTAGGGAAACCTACCAAACCTGTGCATTTTTTAAAACTAGAGACCTAGGGGAATCCAAGATGGGGTGACTTGTTGGGCTCTGACCAGGTTCTGTTACCCAGAATCCTTTGCAAACCTCAAATTTTGGCTAAAAAAACAAATTTTCCTCACATTTCGGTGACAGAAAGTTCTGGAATCTGAGAGGAGCCACAAATTTCCTTCCACCCAGCGTTTCCCTAAGTCTCCCGATAAAAAGGATACCTCACTTGTGTGGGTAGGCCTAGCGCCCGCGACAGGAAACGCCCCAAAACGCAACGTGGACACATCCCATTTTTTTAAAGAAAACAGAGCTGTTTTTTGCAAAGTACCTATCTGTAGATTTTGGCCTCTAGCTCAGCCGGCACCTAGGGAAACCTACCAAACCTGTGCATTATTTAAAACTAGAGACCTAGGGGAATCCAAGATGGGGTGACTTGTGGGGCTCTGACTAGGTTCTGTTACACAGAATCCTTTGCAAACTTCAAAATTTGGCAGAAAAAACATATTTTCCTTACATTTCAGTGACAGAAAGTTCTGGAATCTGAGAGGAGCCACAAATTTCCTTCCACCCAGCGTTCCCCCAAGTCTCCCGATATAAATGGTACCTCACTTGTGTGGGTAGGCCTAGCGCCCGCGACAGGCTATGCTCCAAAACACAACGTGGACACATCACAGAAAACAGAGCTGTTTTTTGCAAAGTGCCTACCTGTAGATTTTGGCCTCTAGCTCAGCCGGCACCTAGGGAAACCTACCAAACCTGTGCATTTTTTAAAACAAGAGACCTAGGAGAATCCAAGATGGGGTGACTTGTGGGGCTCTGACCAGGTTCTGTTACCCAGAATCCTTTGCAAACCTCAAAATTTGGCTAAAAAAACACACTTTCCTCACATTTCGGTGAAAGAAAGTTCTGGAATCTGAGAGGAGCCACAAATTTCCTTCCACCCAGCGTTCCCCCAAGTCTCCCGATATAAATAGTGCCTCACTTGTGTGGGTAGGCCTATCGCCCGCGACAGGATATGCCCCAAAACACAACGTGGACACATCCCTTTTTTTTAAAGAAAACAGAGCTGTTTTGCCTACCTGTAGATTTTGGCCTCTACCTCAGCCGGCACCTAGGGAAACATACCAAACCTGTGCATATTTTAAAACTAGAGACCTAGGGGAATCCAAGATGGGGTGATTTGTGGGGCTCTGACCAGGTTCTGTTACCCAGAATCCTTTGCAAACCTCAAAATTTGGCTAAAAAAACACATTTTCCTCACATTTCGGTGTCAGAAAGTTCTGGAATCTGAGAGGAGCCACAAATTTCCTTCCACCCAGCGTTCCCCCAAGGCTCCCGATAAAAATGATACCTCACTTGTGTGGGTAGGCCTAGCGCCGCGACAGGAAACACCCCAAAACACAACGTTGACACATCCCATTTTTTGAAAGAAAACAGAGCTGTTTTTTGCAAAGTGCCTACCTGTAGATTTTGGCCTCTAGCTCAGCCGGCACCTAGGGAAACCTACCAAACCTGTGCATTCTTTAAAACTAGAGACCTAGGGGAATCCAAGATGGGGTGACTTGTTGGGCTCTGACCAGGTTCTGTTACCCAGAATCCTTTGCAAACCTCAAATTTTGGCTAAAAAAACACATTTTCCTCACATTTCAGTGACAGAAAGTTCTGGAATCTGAGAGGAGCAACAAATTTCCTTCCACCCAGCGTTCCCCCAAGTCTCCCGATATAAATGGTACCTCACTTGTGTGGGTAGGCCTAGCGCCCGCGACAGGATATGCCCCAAAACGCAACGTGGACACATCACAGAAAACAGAGCTGTTTTTTGCAAAGTGCCTACCTGTAGATTTTGGCCTCTAGCTCAGCCGGCACCTAGGGAAACCTACCAAACCTGTGCATTTTTGAAAACTAGAGACCTAGGAGAATCCAAGATGGGGTGACTTGTGGGGCTATGACCAGGTTCTGTTACCCAGAATACTTTGCAAACCTCAAAATTTGGCTAAAAAAACACACTTTCCTCACATTTCGGTGACAGAAAGTTCTGGAATCTGAGAGGAGCCACAAATTTCCTTCCACCCAGCGTTCCCCCAAGTCTCCTGATAAAAATGATACCTCACTTGTGTGGGTAGGCCTAGCGCCCGCGACACAAAACACCCCAAAACACAACGTGGACACATCCCATTTTTTTAAAGAAAACAGAGCTGTTTTTTGCAAAGTGCCTACCTGTAGATTTTGGCCTCTAGCTCAGCCGGCACCTAGGGAAACCTACCAAACCTGTGCATTTTTGAAAAATAGAGACCTAGGGGAATCCAAGATGGAGTGACCTGTGGGGCTCTGACCAGGTTCTGATACCCAGAATCTTTTGCAAACCTCAAAATTTGGCTAAAAAAACAAATTTTCCTCACATTTCGGTGACAGAAAGTTCTGGAATCTGGGAGGAGAAACAAATTTCCTTCCACCCAGCGTTCCCCCAAGTTTCCAGATAAAAATGGTACCTCACTTGTGTGGGTAGGCCTAGCGCCCGCGACAGGATATGCCCCAAAACACAACGTGGACACATCACAGAAAACAGAGCTGTTTTTTGCAAAGTACCTACCTGTAGATTTTGGCCTCTAGCTCAGCCTGCACCTAGGGAAACCTACCAAACCTGTGCATTTTTTTAAACTAGAGACCTAGGGGAATCCAAGATGGGGTGACTTGTTGGGCTCTGACCAGGTTCCGTTACCCAGAATCCTTTGCAAACCTCAAATTTTGGCTAAAAAAACAAATTTTCCTCACATTTCGGTAAGAGAAAGTTCTGGAATCTGAGAGGAGCCACAAATTTCCTTCCACCCAGCGTTTCCCTAAGTCTCCCGATAAAAAATGATACCTCACTTGTGTGGGTAGGCCTAGCGCCCGCGACAGGATATGCCCCAAAACACAACGTGGACACATCACAGAAAACAGAGCTGTTTTTTGCAAAGTACCTACCTGTAGATTTTGGCCTCTAGCTCAGCCGGCACCTAGGGAAACCTACCAAACCTGTGCAATTTTGAAAACTAGAGACCTAGGGGATTTCAAGATGGGGTGACTTGTGGGGCTCTGACCAGGTTCTGTTACCCAGAATCCTTTGCAAACCTCAAAATTTGGCTAAAAAAACACACTTTCCTCACATTTCGGTGACAGAAAGTTCTGGAATCTGAGAGGAGCCACAAATTTCCTTCCACCCAGCGTTCCCCAAAGTCTCCCGATAAAAATGATACCTCACTTGTGTGGGTAGGCCTAGCGCCCGTGACAGGAAACATCCCAAAACACAACGTGGACACATCCCATTTTTTGAAAGAAAACAGAGCTGTTTTTTGCAAAGTGCCTACCTGTAGATTTTGGCCTCTAGCTCAGCCGGCACCTAGGGAAACCTACCAAACCTGTGCATTTTTGAAAAATAGAGACCTAGGGGAATCCAAGATGGAGTGACTTGTGGGGCTCTGACCAGGTTCTGTTACCCAGAATCCTTTGCAAACCTCAAAATTTGGCTAAAAAAACACATTTTCCTCACATTTCGGTGACAGAAAGTTCTGGAATCTGGGAGGAGAAACAAATTTCCTTCCACCCAGCGTTCCCCCAAGTTTCCAGATAAAAATGGTACCTCACTTGTGTGGGTAGGCCTAGCGCCCGCGACAGGATGCCCCAAAACACAACGTGGACACATCACAGAAAACAGAGCTGTTTTTTGCAAAGTACCTACCTGTAGATTTTGGCCTCTAGCTCAGCCTGCACCTAGGGAAACCTACCAAACCTGTGCATTTTTTAAAACTAGAGACCTAGGGGAATCCAAGATGGGGTGACTTGTTGGGCTCTGACCAGGTTCTGTTACCCAGAATCCTTTGCAAACCTCAAATTTTGGCTAAAAAAACAAATTTTCCTCACATTTCGGTGACAGAAAGTTCTGGAATCTGAAAGGAGCCACAAATTTCCTTCCACCCAGCGTTTCCCTAAGTCTCCCGATAAAAAGGATACCTCACTTGTGTGGGTAGGCCTAGCGCCGGCGACAGGAAACGCCCCAAAACGCAACGTGGACACATTCCATTTTTTTAAAGAAAACAGAGCTGTTTTTTGCAAAGTACCTATCTGTAGATTTTGGCCTCTAGCTCAGCCGGCACCTAGGGAAACCTACCAAACCTGTGCATTATTTAAAACTAGAGACCTAGGGGAATCGAAGATGGGTTGACTTGTGGGGCTCTGACCAGGTTCTGTTACCCAGAATCCTTTGCAAACCTCAAAATTTGGCTAAAAAAACACATTTTCCTCACATTTCGGTGACAGAAAGTTCTGGAATCTGAGAGGAGCCACAAATTTCCTTCCACCCAGCGTTCCCCCAAGTCTCCCGATATAAATGGTACCTCACTTGTGTGGGTAGGCCTAGCGCCCGCGACAGGATATGCTCCAAAACACAACGTGGACACATCACAGAAAACAGAGCTGTTTTTTGCAAAGTGCCTACCTGTAGATTTTGGCCTCTAGCTCAGCCGGCACCTAGGGAAACCTACCAAACCTGTGCATTTTTTAAAACAAGAGACCTAGGAGAATCCAAGATGGGGTGACTTGTGGGGCTCTGACCAGGTTCTGTTACCCAGAATCCTTTGCAAACCTCAAAATTTGGCTAAAAAAACACACTTTCCTCACATTTCGGTGATAGAAAGTTCTGGAATCTGAGAGGAGCCACAAATTTCCTTCCACCCAGCGTTCCCCCAAGTCTCCCGATAAAAATGATACCTCACTTGTGTGGGTAGACCTAGAGCCCGCGACACGAAACACCCCAAAACACAACGTGGACACATCCCATTTTTTGAAAGAAAACAGAGCTCTTTTTTGCAAAGTGCCTACCTGTAGATTTTGGCCTCTAGCTCAGCAGGCACCTAGGGAAACCTACCAAACCTGTGCATGTTTGAAAACTAGAGACCTAGGGCAATCCAAGATGGGGTGACTTGTGGGGCTCTGACCAGGTTCTGTTACCCAGAATCCTTTGCAAAGCACAAATTTTGGCTTAACACATTTTCCTCACATTTCGGTGACAGAAAGTTCTGGAATCTGAGAGGAGCCACAAATTTCCTTACACCCAGCATTTCTCCAAGTCTCCCGATAAAAATGATACCTCACTTGTGTGCATAGGCCTAGCGGCCGCAACAGGAAACACCCCAAAACACAACATGGACACATCCCATTTTTTTTAAAGAAAACAGAGGTGTTTTTTGCAAAGTACCTACCTGTAGATTTTGGCCTCTAGCTCAGCCGGCACCTAGGGAAACCTACCAAACCTGTGCATTTTTTTAAACTAGAGACCTAGGGGAATCGAAGATGGGTGGACTTGTGGGGCTCTGACCAGGTTCTGTTACCCAGAATCCTTTGCAAACCTCAAAATTTGGCTAAAAAAACACATTTTCCTCACATTTCGGTGACAGAAAGTTCTGGAATCTGATAGGAGCCACAAATTTCCTTCCACCCAGCGTTCCCCCAAGTCTCCCGATATAAATGGTACCTCACTTTTGTGGGTAGGCCTAGCGCCCACGACAGGAAACACCCCAAAACACAACATGGACACATCCTATTTTTTTAAAGAAAACAGAGCTGTTCTTTGCAAGGTGCCTACCTGTAGGTTTTGGCCTCTAGCTCAGCCGGCACCTAGGGAAACCTACCAAACCTGTGCTTTTTTGAAAACTAGAGACCTAGGGGAATCCAAGATGGGGTGACTTGTGGGGCTCTGACCAGGTACTGTTACCCAGAATCCTTTGCAAACCTCAAAATTTGACGAAAAAAACACATTTTCCTCACATTTCGGTGACAGAAAGTTCTGGAATCTGGGAGGAGAAACAAATTTCCTTCCACCCAGCGTTTCCCCAAGTCTCCAGATAAAAATGGTACCTCACTTGTGTGGGTAGGCCTAGCGCCCGCGTCAGAATATGCCCCAAAACACAATGTGGACACATCACAGAAAACAGAGCTGTTTTTTGCAAAGTACCTACCTGTAGATTTTGGCCTCTAGCTCAGCCTGCACCTAGGAAAACCTACCAAACCTGTGCATTCTTGAAAACTAGAGACCTAGGGGAATCCAAGATGGGGTGACTTGTGGGGCTCTGACCAGGTTCTGTTACCCAGAATCCTTTGCAAACCTCAAAATTTGGCAAAAAAAACACACTTTCCTCACATTTCGGTGACAGAAAGTTCTGGAATCTGAGAGGAGACACAAATTTCCTTCCACCCAGCCTTCCCCCAAGTCTCCCGATAAAAATGATACCTTTCTTGTGTGGGTAGGCCTAGCGCCCGCGACAGGAAACACCCCAAAACACAACGTGGACACATCCCATTTTTTTTAAAGAAAACAGAGCTGTTTTTTGCAAAGTACCTACCTGTAGATTTTTGCCTCTAGCTCAGCCGGCACCTAGGGAAACCTACCAAACCTGTGCATTTTTTAAAACTAGAGACCTAGGGGAATCCAAGATGGGGTGAATTGTGGGGCTCTGACCAGGTTCTGTTACCCAGAATCCTTTGCAAACCTCAAAATTTGGCTAAAAAAACAAATTTTCCTCACATTTCGGTGACAGAAAGTTCTGGAATCTGGGAGGAGAAACAAATTTCCTTCCACCCAGCGTTCCCCCAAGTCTCCAGATAAAAATGGTACCTCACTTGTGTGGGTAGGCCTAGCGCCCGCAACAGGATATGCCCCAAAACACAACGTAGACACATCACAGAAAACAGAGCAGTTTTTTGCAAAGTACCTACCTGTAGATTTTGGCCTCTAGCTCAGCCTGCACCTAGGGAAACCTACCAAACCTGTGCATTTTTTAAAGCTAGAGACCTAGGGGAATCCAAGATGGGGTGACTTGTGGGGCTCTGACCAGGTTCTGTTACCCAGAATCCTTTGCAAAGCACAAATTTTGGCTAAACACATTTTCCTCACATTTCGGTGACAGAAAGTTCTGGAATCTGAGAGGAGCCACAAATTTCCTTCCACCCAGCATTTCTCCAAGTCTCCCGATAAAAATGATACCTCACTTGTGTGCGTAGGCCTAGCGGCCGCAACACGAGTCACCCCAAAACACAACGTGGACACATCCCATTTTTTTAAAGAAAACAGAGGTGTTTTTTGCAAAGTACCTACCTGTAGATTTTGGCCTCTAGCTCAGCCGGCACCTAGGGAAACCTACCAAACCTGTGCATTTTTTTAAACTAGAGACCTAGGGGAATCGAAGATGGGTTGACTTGTGGGGCTCTGACCTGGTTCTGTTACCCAGAATCCTTTGCAAACCTCAAAATTTGGCTAAAAAAACACATTTTCCTCACATTTCGGTGACAGAAAGTTCTGGAATCTGAGAGGAGCCACAAATTTCCTTCCACCCAGCGTTCCCCCAAGGCTCCCGATAAAAATGACACCTCACTTGTGTGGGTAGGCCTAGCGCCGCGACAGGAAACACCCCAAAACACAAAGTGGACACATCCCATTTTTTTAAATAAAACAGAGCTGTTTTTTGCAAAGTGCCTACCTGTAGATTTTGGCCTCTAGCTCAGCCGGCACCTATGGAAACCTACCAAACCTGTGCATTTTTGAAAACTAGAGACCTAGGGGAATCCAAGATAGAGTGACTTGTGGGGCTCTGACCAGGTTCTGTTACCCAGAATCCTTTGCAAACCTCAAAATTTGGCTAAAAAAACACATTTTCCTCACATTTCGGTGACAGAAAGTTCTGGAATCTGGGAGGAGAAACAAATTTCCTTCCACCCAGCGTTCCCCCAAGTTTCCAGATAAAAATGGTACCTCACTTGTGTGGGTAGGCCTAGCGCCCGCGACAGGATATGCCCCAAAACACAACATGGACACATCACAGAAAACAGAGCTGTTTTTTGCAAAGTACCTACCTGTAGATTTTGGCCTCCAGCTCAGCCGGCACCTAGGGAAACCTACCAAACCTGTGCATTTTGTAAAACTAGAGACCTAGGGGAATCCAAGATGGGGTGACTTGTGGGGCTCTGACCAGGTACTGTTACCCAGAATCCTTTGCAAACCTCAAAATTTGGTGAAAAAAACACATTTTCCTCACATTTCGGTGACAGAAAGTTCTGGAATCTGGGAGGAGCCACAAATTTCCTTCCACCCAGCGTTCCCCTAAGTCTCCCGATATAAATGGTACCTCACTTGTGTGGTTAAGCCTAGCGCCCGCGACAGGATATGCCCCAAAACACAACGTGGACACATCACAGACAACAGAGCTGTTTTTTGAAAAGTTCCTACCTGTAGATTTTGGCCTCTAGCTCAGCCGGCACCTAGGGAAACCTACCAAACCTGTGCATTTTTTAAAACTAGAGACCTAGGGGAATCCAAGATGGGGTGACTTGTGGGGCTCTGACCAGGTTCTGTTACCCAGAATCCTTTGCAAACCTCAAAATTTGGCTAAAAAAACACACTTTCCTCACATTTCGGTGACAGAAAGTTCTGGAATCTGGGAGGAGCCACAAATTTCCTTCCACCCAGCTTTCCCCAAGTCTCCCGATATAAATGATACCTCACTTGTGTGGGTAGGCCTAGCGCCCGTGACAGGAAACACCCCAAAACACAACGTGGACACATCCCATTTTTTGAAAGAAAACAGAGCTGTTTTTTGCAAAGTGCCTACCTGTAGATTTTGGCCTCTAGCTCAGCCGGCACCTAGGGAAACCTACCAAACCTGTGCATTTTTGAAAACTAGAGATCTAGGGGAATCCAAGATGGGGTGACTTGTGGGGTTCCGACCAGGTTCTGTTACCCAGAATCCTTTGCAAACCTCAAAATTTGGCTAAAAAAACAAATTTTCCTCACATTTCGGTGACAGAAAGTTCTGGAATCTGGGAGGAGAAACAAATTTCCTTCCACCCAGCGTTCCCCCAAGTCTCCAGATAAAAATGGTACCTCACTTGTGTGGGTAGGCCTAGCGCCCGCAACAGGATATGCCCCAAAACACAACGTGGACACTTCACAGAAAACAGAGCAGTTTTTTGCAAAGTACCTACCTGTAGATTTTGGCCTCTAGCTCAGCCTGCACCTAGGTAAACCTACCAAACCTGTGCATTTTTTAAAACTAGAGACCTAGGGGAATCCAAGATGGGGTGACTTGTGGGGCTCTGACCAGGTTCTGTTACCCAGAATCCTTTGCAAACCTCAAAATTTGGCTAAAAAAACACACTTTCCTCACATTTCGGTGACAGAAAGTCCTGGAATCTGGGAGGAGCCACAAATTTCCTTCCACCCAGCTTTCCCCAAGTCTCCCGATATAAATGATACCTCACTTGTGTGGGTAGGCCTAGCGCCCGTGACAGGAAACATCCCAAAACACAACGTGGACACATCCCATTTTTTGAAAGAAAACAGAGCTGTTTTTTGCAAAGTGCCTACCTGTAGATTTTGGCCTCTAGCTCAGCCGGCACCTAGGGAAACCTACCAAACCTGTGCATTTTTGAAAAATAGAGACCTAGGGGAATCCAAGATGGAGTGACTTGTGGGGCTCTGACCAGGTTCTGTTACCCAGAATCCTTTGCAAACCTCAAAATTTGGCTAAAAAAACACATTTTCCTCACATTTCGGTGACAGAAAGTTCTGGAATCTGGGAGGAGAAACAAATTTCCTTCCACCCAGCGTTCCCCCAAGTTTCCAGATAAAAATGGTACCTCACTTGTGTGGGTAGGCCTAGCGCCCGCGACAGGATGCCCCAAAACACAACGTGGACACATCACAGAAAACAGAGCTGTTTTTTGCAAAGTACCTACCTGTAGATTTTGGCCTCTAGCTCAGCCTGCACCTAGGGAAACCTACCAAACCTGTGCATTTTTTAAAACTAGAGACCTAGGGGAATCCAAGATGGGGTGACTTGTTGGGCTCTGACCAGGTTCTGTTACCCAGAATCCTTTGCAAACCTCAAATTTTGGCTAAAAAAACAAATTTTCCTCACATTTCGGTGACAGAAAGTTCTGGAATCTGAGAGGAGCCACAAATTTCCTTCCACCCAGCGTTTCCCTAAGTCTCCCGATAAAAAGGATACCTCACTTGTGTGGGTAGGCCTAGCGCCCGCGACAGGAAACGCCCCAAAACGCAACGTGGACACATTCCATTTTTTTAAAGAAAACAGAGCTGTTTTTTGCAAAGTACCTATCTGTAGATTTTGGCCTCTAGCTCAGCCGGCACCTAGGGAAACCTACCAAACCTGTGCATTATTTAAAACTAGAGACCTAGGGGAATCCAAGATGGGGTGACTTGTGGGGCTCTGACTAGGTTCTGTTACACAGAATCCTATGCAAACTTCAAAATTTGGCTGAAAAAACATATTTTCCTTACATTTCAGTGACAGAAAGTTCTGGAATCTGAGAGGAGCCACAAATTTCCTTCCACCCAGCGTTCCCCCAAGTCTCCCGATATGAATGGTACCTCACTTGTGTGGGTAGGCCTAGCGCCCGCGACAGGATATGCTCCAAAACACAACGTGGACACATCACAGAAAACAGAGCTGTTTTTTGCAAAGTGCCTACCTGTAGATTTTGGCCTCTAGCTCAGCCGGCACCAAGGGAAACCTACCAAACCTGTGCATTTTTTAAAACTAGAGACCTAGGGGAATCCAAGATGGGGTGACTTGTGGGGCTCTGACCAGGTTCTGTTACCCAGAATCCTTTGCAAACCTCAAAATTTGGCTAAAAAAAACAAATTTTCCTCACATTTCGGTGACAGAAAGTTCTGGAATCTGGGAGGAGAAACAAATTTCCTTCCACCCAGCGTTCCCCCAAGTCTCCAGATAAAAATGGTACCTCACTTGTGTGGGTAGGCCTAGCGCCCGCAACAGGATATGCCCCAAAACACAACGTGGACACATCACAGAAAACAGAGCAGTTTTTTGCAAAGTACCTACCTGTAGATTTTGGCCTCTAGCTCAGCCTGCACCTAGGGAAACCTACCAAACCTGTGCATTTTTTTAAACTAGAGACCTAGGGGAATCCAAGATGGGGTGACTTGTGGGGCTCTGACCAGGTTCTGTTACCCAGAATCCTTTGCAAAGCACAAATTTTGGCTAAACACATTTTCCTCACATTTCGGTGAGAGAAAGTTCTGGAATCTGAGAGGAGCCACAAATTTCCTTCCACCCAGCATTTCTCCAAGTCTCCCGATAAAAATGATACCTCACTTGTGTGCGTAGGCCTAGCGGCCGCAACAGGAGACGACCCAAAACACTACGTGGACACATCCCATTTTTTTAAAGAAAACAGAGGTGTTTTTTGCAAAGTACCTACCTGTAGATTTTGGCCTCTAGCTCAGCCGGCACCTAGGGAAACCTACCAAACCTGTGCATTTTTTTAAACTAGAGACCTAGGGGAATCGAAGATGGGTTGACTTGTGGGGCTCTGACCAGGTTCTGTTACCCAGAATCCTTTGCAAACCTCAAAATTTGGCTAAAAAAACACATTTTCCTCACATTTCGGTGACAGAAAGTTCTGGAATCTGAGAGGAGACACAAATTTCCTTCCACCCAGCGTTCCCCCAAGTCTCCCGATATAAATGGTACCTCACTTTTGTGGGTAGGCCTAGCGCCCACGACAGGAAACACCCCAAAACACAACATGGACACATCCTATTTTTTTAAAGAAAACAGAGCTGTTCTTTGCAATTGCCTACCTGTAGGTTTTGGCCTCTAGCTCAGCCGGCACCTAGGGAAACCTACCAAACCTGTGCTTTTTTTAAAACTAGAGACCTAGGGGAATCCAAGATGGGGTGACTTGTGGGGCTCTGACCAGGTACTGTTACCCAGAATCCTTTGCAAACCTCAAAATTTGACGAAAAAAACACATTTTCCTCACATTTCGGTGACAGGAAGTTCTGGAATCTGGGAGGAGAAACAAATTTCCTTCCACCCAGCGTTCCCCAAGTCTCCAGATAAAAATGGTACCTCACTTGTGTGGGTAGGCCTAGCGCCCGGGTCAGAATATGCCCCAAAACACAATGTGGACACATCACAGAAAACAGAGCTGTTTTTTGCAAAGTACCTACCTGTAGATTTTGGCCTCTAGCTCAGCCTGCACCTAGGAAAACCTACCAAACCTGTGCATTCTTGAGAACTAGAGACCTAGGGGAAACCAAGATAGGGTGACTTGTGGGGCTCTGACCAGGTTCTGTTACCCAGAATCCTTTGCAAACCTCAAAATTTGGCAAAAAAAACACACTTTCCTCACATTTCGGTGACAGAAAGTTCTGGAATCTGAGAGGAGACACAAATTTCCTTCCACCCAGCCTTCCCCCAAGTCTCCCGATAAAAATGATACCTTTCTTGTGTGGGTAGGCCTAGCGCCCGCGACAGGAAACACCCCAAAACACAACGTGGACACATCCCATTTTTTTTAAAGAAAACAGAGCTGTTTTTTGCAAAGTACCTACCTGTAGATTTTTGCCTCTAGCTCAGCCGGCACCTAGGGAAACCTACCAAACCTGTGCATTTTTTAAAACTAGAGACCTAGGGGAATCCAAGATGGGGTGACTTGTGGGGCTCTGACCAGGTTCTGTTACCCAGAATCCTTTGCAAACCTCAAAATTTGGCTAAAAAAACAAATTTTCCTCACATTTCGGTGACAGAAAGTTCTGGAATCTGGGAGGAGAAACAAATTTCCTTCCACCCAGCGTTCCCCCAAGTCTCCAGATAAAAATGGTACCTCACTTGTGTGGGTAGGCCTAGCGCCCGCAACAGGATATGCCCCAAAACACAACGTAGACACATCACAGAAAACAGAGCAGTTTTTTGCAAAGTACCTACCTGTAGATTTTGGCCTCTAGCTCAGCCTGCACCTAGGGAAACCTACCAAACCTGTGCATTTTTTAAAGCTAGAGACCTAGGGGAATCCAAGATGGGGTGACTTGTGGGGCTCTGACCAGGTTCTGTTACCCAGAATCCTTTGCAAAGCACAAATTTTGGCTAAACACATTTTCCTCACATTTCGGTGACAGAAAGTTCTGGAATCTGAGAGGAGCCACAAATTTCCTTCCACCCAGCATTTCTCCAAGTCTCCCGATAAAAATGATACCTCACTTGTGTGCGTAGGCCTAGCGGCCGCAACAGGAGTCACCCCAAAACACAACGTGGACACATCCCATTTTTTTAAAGAAAACAGAGGTGTTTTTTGCAAAGTACCTACCTGTAGATTTTGGCCTCTAGCTCAGCCGGCACCTAGGGAAACCTACCAAACCTGTGCATTTTTTTAAACTAGAGACCTAGGGGAATCGAAGATGGGTTGACTTGTGGGGCTCTGACCTGGTTCTGTTACCCAGAATCCTTTGCAAACCTCAAAATTTGGCTAAAAAAACACATTTTCCTCACATTTCGGTGACAGAAAGTTCTGGAATCTGAGAGGAGCCACAAATTTCCTTCCACCCAGCGTTCCCCCAAGTCTCCCGATATAAATGGTACCTCACTTTTGTGGGTAGGCCTAGCGCCCGCAACAGGATATGCCCCAAAACACAACGTGGACACATCACAGACAACAGAGCTGTTTTTTGCAAAGTACCTACCTGTAGATTTTGGCCTCTAGCTCAGCCGGCACCTAGGGAAACCTACCAAACCTGTGCATTTTTGAAAACTAGAGATCTAAGGGAATCCAAGATGGGGTGACTTGTGGGGCTCTGACCAGGTTCTGTTACCCATAATCCTTTGCAAACCTCAAAATTTGGCTAAAAAAACACATTTTCCTCACATTTCGGTGACAGAAAGTTCTGGAATCTGAGAGGAGCCACAAATTTCCTTCCACCCAGCGTTCCCCCAAGGCTCCCGATAAAAATGACACCTCACTTGTGTGGGTAGGCCTAGCGCCGCGACAGGAAACACCCCAAAACACAAAGTGGACACATCCCATTTTTTTAAATAAAACAGAGCTGTTTTTTGCAAAGTGCCTACCTGTAGATTTTGGCCTCTAGCTCAGCCGGCACCTATGGAAACCTACCAAACCTGTGCATTTTTGAAAACTAGAGACCTAGGGGAATCCAAGATGGGGTGACTTGTGGGGCTCTGACCAGGTACTGTTACCCAGAATCCTTTGCAAACCTCAAAATTTGGTGAAAAAAACACATTTTCCTCACATTTCGGTGACAGAAAGTTCTGGAATCTGGGAGGAGCCACAAATTTCCTTCCACCCAGCGTTCCCCTAAGTCTCCCGATATAAATGGTACCTCACTTGTGTGGTTAAGCCTAGCGCCCGCGACAGGATATGCCCCAAAACACAACGTGGACACATCACAGACAACAGAGCTGTTTTTTGAAAAGTTCCTACCTGTAGATTTTGGCCTCTAGCTCAGCCGGCACCTAGGGAAACCTACCAAACCTGTGCATTTTTTAAAACTAGAGACCTAGGGGAATCCAAGATGGGGTGACTTGTGGGGCTCTGACCAGGTTCTGTTACCCAGAATCCTTTGCAAACCTCAAAATTTGGCTAAAAAAACACACTTTCCTCACATTTCGGTGACAGAAAGTTCTGGAATCTGGGAGGAGCCACAAATTTCCTTCCACCCAGCTTTCCCCAAGTCTCCCGATATAAATGATACCTCACTTGTGTGGGTAGGCCTAGCGCCCGTGACAGGAAACACCCCAAAACACAACGTGGACACATCCCATTTTTTGAAAGAAAACAGAGCTGTTTTTTGCAAAGTGCCTACCTGTAGATTTTGGCCTCTAGCTCAGCCGGCACCTAGGGAAACCTACCAAACCTGTGCATTTTTGAAAACTAGAGACCTAGGGGAATCCAAGATGGGGTGACTTGTGGGGTTCCGACCAGGTTCTGTTACCCAGAATCCTTTGCAAACCTCAAAATTTGGCTAAAAAAACAAATTTTCCTCACATTTCGGTGACAGAAAGTTCTGGAATCTGGGAGGAGAAACAAATTTCCTTCCACCCAGCGTTCCCCCAAGTCTCCAGATAAAAATGGTACCTCACTTGTGTGGGTAGGCCTAGCGCCCGCAACAGGATATGCCCCAAAACACAACGTGGACACTTCACAGAAAACAGAGCAGTTTTTTGCAAAGTACCTACCTGTAGATTTTGGCCTCTAGCTCAGCCTGCACCTAGGTAAACCTACCAAACCTGTGCATTTTTTAAAACTAGAGACCTAGGGGAATCCAAGATGGGGTGACTTGTGGGGCTCTGACCAGGTTCTGTTACCCAGAATCCTTTGCAAACCTCAAAATTTGGCTAAAAAAACACACTTTCCTCACATTTCGGTGACAGAAAGTTCTGGAATCTGGGAGGAGCCACAAATTTCCTTCCACCCAGCTTTCCCCAAGTCTCCCGATATAAATGATACCTCACTTGTGTGGGTAGGCCTAGCGCCCGTGACAGGAAACATCCCAAAACACAACGTGGACACATCCCATTTTTTGAAAGAAAACAGAGCTGTTTTTTGCAAAGTGCCTACCTGTAGATTTTGGCCTCTAGCTCAGCCGGCACCTAGGGAAACCTACCAAACCTGTGCATTTTTGAAAAATAGAGACCTAGGGGAATCCAAGATGGAGTGACTTGTGGGGCTCTGACCAGGTTCTGTTACCCAGAATCCTTTGCAAACCTCAAAATTTGGCTAAAAAAACACATTTTCCTCACATTTCGGTGACAGAAAGTTCTGGAATCTGGGAGGAGAAACAAATTTCCTTCCACCCAGCGTTCCCCCAAGTTTCCAGATAAAAATGGTACCTCACTTGTGTGGGTAGGCCTAGCGCCCGCGACAGGATGCCCCAAAACACAACGTGGACACATCACAGAAAACAGAGCTGTTTTTTGCAAAGTACCTACCTGTAGATTTTGGCCTCTAGCTCAGCCTGCACCTAGGGAAACCTACCAAACCTGTGCATTTTTTAAAACTAGAGACCTAGGGGAATCCAAGATGGGGTGACTTGTTGGGCTCTGACCAGGTTCTGTTACCCAGAATCCTTTGCAAACCTCAAATTTTGGCTAAAAAAACAAATTTTCCTCACATTTCGGTGACAGAAAGTTCTGGAATCTGAGAGGAGCCACAAATTTCCTTCCACCCAGCGTTTCCCTAAGTCTCCCGATAAAAAGGATACCTCACTTGTGTGGGTAGGCCTAGCGCCCGCGACAGGAAACGCCCCAAAACGCAACGTGGACACATTCCATTTTTTTAAAGAAAACAGAGCTGTTTTTTGCAAAGTACCTATCTGTAGATTTTGGCCTCTAGCTCAGCCGGCACCTAGGGAAACCTACCAAACCTGTGCATTATTTAAAACTAGAGACCTAGGGGAATCCAAGATGGGGTGACTTGTGGGGCTCTGACTAGGTTCTGTTACACAGAATCCTATGCAAACTTCAAAATTTGGCTGAAAAAACATATTTTCCTTACATTTCAGTGACAGAAAGTTCTGGAATCTGAGAGGAGCCACAAATTTCCTTCCACCCAGCGTTCCCCCAAGTCTCCCGATATAAATGGTACCTCACTTGTGTGGGTAGGCCTAGCGCCCGCGACAGGATATGCTCCAAAACACAACGTGGACACATCACAGAAAACAGAGCTGTTTTTTGCAAAGTGCCTACCTGTAGATTTTGGCCTCTAGCTCAGCCGGCACCTAGGGAAACCTACCAAACCTGTGCATTTTTTAAAACAAGAGACCTAGGAGAATCCAAGATGGGGTGACTTGTGGGGCTCTGACCAGGTTCTGTTACCCAGAATCCTTTGCAAACCTCAAAATTTGGCTAAAAAAACACACTTTCCTCACATTTCGGTGATAGAAAGTTCTGGAATCTGAGAGGAGCCACAAATTTCCTTCCACCCAGCGTTCCCCCAAGTCTCCCGATAAAAATGATACCTCACTTGTGTGGGTAGACCTAGAGCCCGCGACACGAAACACCCCAAAACACAACGTGGACACATCCCATTTTTTGAAAGAAAACAGAGCTGTTTTTTGCAAAGTGCCTACCTGTAGATTTTGGCCTCTAGCTCAGCAGGCACCTAGGGAAACCTACCAAACCTGTGCATGTTTGAAAACTAGAGACCTAGGGCAATCCAAGATGGGGTGACTTGTGGGGCTCTGACCAGGTTCTGTTACCCAGAATCCTTTGCAAAGCACAAATTTTGGCTTAACACATTTTCCTCACATTTCGGTGACAGAAAGTTCTGGAATCTGAGAGGAGCCACAAATTTCCTTACACCCAGCATTTCTCCAAGTCTCCCGATAAAAATGATACCTCACTTGTGTGCATAGGCCTAGCGGCCGCAACAGGAAACACCCCAAAACACAACATGGACACATCCCATTTTTTTTAAAGAAAACAGAGGTGTTTTTTGCAAAGTACCTACCTGTAGATTTTGGCCTCTAGCTCAGCCGGCACCTAGGGAAACCTACCAAACCTGTGCATTTTTTTAAACTAGAGACCTAGGGGAATCGAAGATGGGTGGACTTGTGGGGCTCTGACCAGGTTCTGTTACCCAGAATCCTTTGCAAACCTCAAAATTTGGCTAAAAAAACACATTTTCCTCAAATTTCGGTGACAGAAAGTTCTGGAATCTGATAGGAGCCACAAATTTCCTTCCACCCAGCGTTCCCCCAAGTCTCCCGATATAAATGGTACCTCACTTTTGTGGGTAGGCCTAGCGCCCACGACAGGAAACACCCCAAAACACAACATGGACACATCCTATTTTTTTAAAGAAAACAGAGCTGTTCTTTGCAAAGTGCCTACCTGTAGGTTTTGGCCTCTAGCTCAGCCGGCACCTAGGGAAACCTACCAAACCTGTGCTTTTTTGAAAACTAGAGACCTAGGGGAATCCAAGATGGGGTGACTTGTGGGGCTCTGACCAGGTACTGTTACCCAGAATCCTTTGCAAACCTCAAAATTTGACGAAAAAAACACATTTTCCTCACATTTCGGTGACAGAAAGTTCTGGAATCTGGGAGGAGAAACAAATTTCCTTCCACCCAGCGTTTCCCCAAGTCTCCAGATAAAAATGGTACCTCACTTGTGTGGGTAGGCCTAGCGCCCGCGTCAGAATATGCCCCAAAACACAATGTGGACACATCACAGAAAACAGAGCTGTTTTTTGCAAAGTACCTACCTGTAGATTTTGGCCTCTAGCTCAGCCTGCACCTAGGAAAACCTACCAAACCTGTGCATTCTTGAAAACTAGAGACCTAGGGGAATCCAAGATGGGGTGACTTGTGGGGCTCTGACTAGGTTCTGTTACCCAGAATCCTTTGCAAACCTCAAAATTTGGCTAAAAAAACACACTTTCCTCACATTTCGGTGACAGAAAGTTCTGGAATCTGAGAGGAGACACAAATTTCCTTCCACCCAGCGTTCCCCCAAGTCTCCCGATAAAAATGATACCTTTCCTGTGTGGGTAGGCCTAGCGCCCGCGACAGGAAACACCCCAAAACACAACGTGGACACATCCCATTTTTTTTAAAGAAAACAGAGCTGTTTTTTGCAAAGTGCCTACCTGTAG
This sequence comes from Pleurodeles waltl, assembly GCF_031143425.1. NCBI lineage: Eukaryota > Metazoa > Chordata > Amphibia > Caudata > Salamandridae > Pleurodeles > Pleurodeles waltl. The sequence goes on from NC_090439.1 coordinate 337,454,640, forward strand.
ATTTTGGCCTCTAGCTCAGCCGGCACCAAGGGAAACCTACCAAACCTGTGCATTTTTTAAAACTAGAGACCTAGGGGAATCCAAGATGGGGTGACTTGTGGGGCTCTGACCAGGTTCTGTTACGCAGAATCCTTTGCAAACCTCAAAATTTGGCTAAAAAAACAAATTTTCCTCACATTTCGGTGACAGAAAGTTCTGGAATCTGGGAGGAGAAACAAATTTCCTTCCACCCAGCGTTCCCCCAAGTCTCCAGATAAAAATGGTACCTCACTTGTGTGGGTAGGCCTAGCGCCCGCAACAGGATATGCCCCAAAACACAACGTGGACACATCACAGAAAACAGAGCAGTTTTTTGCAAAGTACCTACCTGTAGATTTTGGCCTCTAGCTCAGCCTGCACCTAGGGAAACCTACCAAACCTGTGCATTTTTTTAAACTAGAGACCTAGGGGAATCCAAGATGGGGTGACTTGTGGGGCTCTGACCAGGTTCTGTTACCCAGAATCCTTTGCAAAGCACAAATTTTGGCTAAACACATTTTCCTCACATTTCGGTGAGAGAAAGTTCTGGAATCTGAGAGGAGCCACAAATTTCCTTCCACCCAGCATTTCTCCAAGTCTCCCGATAAAAATGATACCTCACTTGTGTGCGTAGGCCTAGCGGCCGCAACAGGAGACGACCCAAAACACAACGTGGACACATCCCATTTTTTTAAAGAAAACAGAGGTGTTTTTTGCAAAGTACCTACCTGTAGATTTTGGCCTCTAGCTCAGCCGGCACCTAGGGAAACCTACCAAACCTGTGCATTTTTTTAAACTAGAGACCTAGGGGAATCGAAGATGGGTTGACTTGTGGGGCTCTGACCAGGTTCTGTTACCCAGAATCCTTTGCAAACCTCAAAATTTGGCTAAAAAAACACATTTTCCTCACATTTCGGTGACAGAAAGTTCTGGAATCTGAGAGGAGACACAAATTTCCTTCCACCCAGCGTTCCCCCAAGTCTCCCGATATAAATGGTACCTCACTTTTGTGGGTAGGCCTAGCGCCCACGACAGGAAACACCCCAAAACACAACATGGACACATCCTATTTTTTTAAAGAAAACAGAGCTGTTCTTTGCAATTGCCTACCTGTAGGTTTTGGCCTCTAGCTCAGCCGGCACCTAGGGAAACCTACCAAACCTGTGCTTTTTTGAAAACTAGAGACCTAGGGGAATCCAAGATGGGGTGACTTGTGGGGCTCTGACCAGGTACTGTTACCCAGAATCCTTTGCAAACCTCAAAATTTGACGAAAAAAACACATTTTCCTCACATTTCGGTGACAGAAAGTTCTGGAATCTGGGAGGAGAAACAAATTTCCTTCCACCCAGCGTTCCCCAAGTCTCCAGATAAAAATGGTACCTCACTTGTGTGGGTAGGCCTAGCGCCCGCGTCAGAATATGCCCCAAAACACAATGTGGACACATCACAGAAAACAGAGCTGTTTTTTGCAAAGTACCTACCTGTAGATTTTGGCCTCTAGCTCAGCCTGCACCTAGGAAAACCTACCAAACCTGTGCATTCTTGAGAACTAGAGACCTAGGGGAAACCAAGATAGGGTGACTTGTGGGGCTCTGACCAGGTTCTGTTACCCAGAATCCTTTGCAAACCTCAAAATTTGGCAAAAAAAACACACTTTCCTCACATTTCGGTGACAGAAAGTTCTGGAATCTGAGAGGAGACACAAATTTCCTTCCACACAGCCTTCCCCCAAGTCTCCCGATAAAAATGATACCTTTCTTGTGTGGGTAGGCCTAGCGCCCGCGACAGGAAACACCCCAAAACACAACGTGGACACATCCCATTTTTTTTAAAGAAAACAGAGCTGTTTTTTGCAAAGTACCTACCTGTAGATTTTTGCCTCTAGCTCAGCCGGCACCTAGGGAAACCTACCAAACCTGTGCATTTTTTAAAACTAGAGACCTAGGGGAATCCAAGATGGGGTGACTTGTGGGGCTCTGACCAGGTTCTGTTACCCAGAATCCTTTGCAAACCTCAAAATTTGGCTAAAAAAACAAATTTTCCTCACATTTCGGTGACAGAAAGTTCTGGAATCTGTGAGGAGAAACAAATTTCCTTCCACCCAGCGTTCCCCCAAGTCTCCAGATAAAAATGGTACCTCACTTGTGTGGGTAGGCCTAGCGCCCGCAACAGGATATGCCCCAAAACACAACGTAGACACATCACAGAAAACAGAGCAGTTTTTTGCAAAGTACCTACCTGTAGATTTTGGCCTCTAGCTCAGCCTGCACCTAGGGAAACCTACCAAACCTGTGCATTTTTTAAAGCTAGAGACCTAGGGGAATCCAAGATGGGGTGACTTGTGGGGCTCTGACCAGGTTCTGTTACCCAGAATCCTTTGCAAAGCACAAATTTTGGCTAAACACATTTTCCTCACATTTCGGTGACAGAAAGTTCTGGAATCTGAGAGGAGCCACAAATTTCCTTCCACCCAGCATTTCTCCAAGTCTCCCGATAAAAATGATACCTCACTTGTGTGCTTAGGCCTAGCGGCCGCAACAGGAGTCACCCCAAAACACAACGTGGACACATCCCATTTTTTTAAAGAAAACAGAGGTGTTTTTTGCAAAGTACCTACCTGTAGATTTTGGCCTCTAGCTCAGCCGGCACCTAGGGAAACCTACCAAACCTGTGCATTTTTTTAAACTAGAGACCTAGGGGAATCGAAGATGGGTTGACTTGTGGGGCTCTGACCTGGTTCTGTTACCCAGAATCCTTTGCAAACCTCAAAATTTGGCTAAAAAAACACATTTTCCTCACATTTCGGTGACAGAAAGTTCTGGAATCTGAGAGGAGCCACAAATTTCCTTCCACCCAGCGTTCCCCCAAGTCTCCCGATATAAATGGTACCTCACTTTTGTGGGTAGGCCTAGCGCCCGCAACAGGATATGCCCCAAAACACAACGTGGACACATCACAGACAACAGAGCTGTTTTTTGCAAAGTACCTACCTGTAGATTTTGGCCTCTAGCTCAGCCGGCACCTAGGGAAACCTACCAAACCTGTGCATTTTTGAAAACTAGAGATCTAAGGGAATCCAAGATGGGGTGACTTGTGGGGCTCTGACCAGGTTCTGTTACCCATAATCCTTTGCAAACCTCAAACTTTGGCTAAAAAAACACATTTTCCTCACATTTCGGTGACAGAAAGTTCTGGAATCTGAGAGGAGACACAAATTTCCTTCCACCCAGCGTTCCCCCAAGGCTCCCGATAAAAATGACACCTCACTTGTGTGGGTAGGCCTAGCGCCGCGACAGGAAACACCCCAAAACACAAAGTGGACACATCCCATTTTTTTAAATAAAACAGAGCTGTTTTTTGCAAAGTGCCTACCTGTAGATTTTGGCCTCTAGCTCAGCCGGCACCTATGGAAACCTACCAAACCTGTGCATTTTTGAAAACTAGAGACCTAGGGGAATCCAAGATGGGGTGACTTGTGGGGCTCTGACCAGGTACTGTTACCCAGAATCCTTTGCAAACCTCAAAATTTGGTGAAAAAAACACATTTTCCTCACATTTCGGTGACAGAAAGTTCTGGAATCTGGGAGGAGCCACAAATTTCCTTCCACCCAGCGTTCCCCTAAGTCTCCCGATATAAATGGTACCTCACTTGTGTGGTTAAGCCTAGCGCCCGCGACAGGATATGCCCCAAAACACAACGTGGACACATCACAGACAACAGAGCTGTTTTTTGAAAAGTTCCTACCTGTAGATTTTGGCCTCTAGCTCAGCCGGCACCTAGGGAAACCTACCAAACCTGTGCATTTTTTAAAACTAGAGACCTAGGGGAATCCAAGATGGGGTGACTTGTGGGGCTCTGACCAGGTTCTGTTACCCAGAATCCTTTGCAAACCTCAAAATTTGGCAAAAAAAACACACTTTCCTCACATTTCGGTGACAGAAAGTTCTGGAATCTGGGAGGAGCCACAAATTTCCTTCCACCCAGCTTTCCCCAAGTCTCCCGATATAAATGATACCTCACTTGTGTGGGTAGGCCTAGCGCCCGTGACAGGAAACACCCCAAAACACAACGTGGACACATCCCATTTTTTGAAAGAAAACAGAGCTGTTTTTTGCAAAGTGCCTACCTGTAGATTTTGGCCTCTAGCTCAGCCGGCACCTAGGGAAACCTACCAAACCTGTGCATTTTTGAAAACTAGAGACCTAGGGGAATCCACGATGGGGTGACTTGTGGGGCTCTGACCAGGTTCTGTTACCCATAATCCTTTGCAAACCTCAAACTTTGGCTAAAAAAACACATTTTCCTCACATTTCGGTGACAGAAAGTTCTGGAATCTGAGAGGAGACACAAATTTCCTTCCACCCAGCGTTCCCCCAAGGCTCCCGATAAAAATGACACCTCACTTGTGTGGGTAGGCCTAGCGCCGCGACAGGAAACACCCCAAAACACAAAGTGGACACATCCCATTTTTTTAAATAAAACAGAGCTGTTTTTTGCAAAGTGCCTACCTGTAGATTTTGGCCTCTAGCTCAGCCGGCACCTATGGAAACCTACCAAACCTGTGCATTTTTGAAAACTAGAGACCTAGGGGAATCCAAGATGGGGTGACTTGTGGGGCTCTGACCAGGTACTGTTACCCAGAATCCTTTGCAAACCTCAAAATTTGGTGAAAAAAACACATTTTCCTCACATTTCGGTGACAGAAAGTTCTGGAATCTGGGAGGAGCCACAAATTTCCTTCCACCCAGCGTTCCCCTAAGTCTCCCGATATAAATGGTACCTCACTTGTGTGGTTAAGCCTAGCGCCCGCGACAGGATATGCCCCAAAACACAACGTGGACACATCACAGACAACAGAGCTGTTTTTTGAAAAGTTCCTACCTGTAGATTTTGGCCTCTAGCTCAGCCGGCACCTAGGGAAACCTACCAAACCTGTGCATTTTTTAAAACTAGAGACCTAGGGGAATCCAAGATGGGGTGACTTGTGGGGCTCTGACCAGGTTCTGTTACCCAGAATCCTTTGCAAACCTCAAAATTTGGCAAAAAAAACACACTTTCCTCACATTTCGGTGACAGAAAGTTCTGGAATCTGGGAGGAGCCACAAATTTCCTTCCACCCAGCTTTCCCCAAGTCTCCCGATATAAATGATACCTCACTTGTGTGGGTAGGCCTAGCGCCCGTGACAGGAAACACCCCAAAACACAACGTGGACACATCCCATTTTTTGAAAGAAAACAGAGCTGTTTTTTGCAAAGTGCCTACCTGTAGATTTTGGCCTCTAGCTCAGCCGGCACCTAGGGAAACCTACCAAACCTGTGCATTTTTGAAAACTAGAGACCTAGGGGAATCCAAGATGGGGTGACTTGTGGGGCTCCGACCAGGTTCTGTTACCCAGAATCCTTTGCAAACCTCAAAATTTGGCTAAAAAAACAAATTTTCCTCACATTTCGGTGACAGAAAGTTCTGGAATCTGGGAGGAGAAACAAATTTCCTTCCACCCAGCGTTCCCCCAAGTCTCCAGATAAAAATGGTACCTCACTTGTGTGGGTAGGCTTAGCGCCCGCAACAGGATATGCCCCAAAACACAACGTGGACACTTCACAGAAAACAGAGCAGTTTTTTGCAAAGTACCTACCTGTAGATTTTGGCCTCTAGCTCAGCCTGCACCTAGGTAAACCTACCAAACCTGTGCATTTTTTAAAACTAGAGACCTAGGGGAATCCAAGATGGGGTGACTTGTGGGGCTCTGACCAGGTTCTGTTACCCAGAATCCTTTGCAAAGCACAAATTTTGGCTAAACACATTTTCCTCACATTTCGGTGACAGAAAGTTCTGGAATCTAAGAGGAGCCACAAATTTCCTTCCACCCAGCATTTCTCCAAGTCTCCCGATAAAAATGATACCTCACTTGTTTGCGTAGGCCTAGCGTCCGCAACAGGAGACACCCCAAAACACAACGTGGACACATCCCATTTTTTTAAAGAAAACAGAGGTGTTTTTTGCAAAGTACCTACCTGTAGATTTTGGCCTCTAGCTCAGCCGGCACCTAGGGAAACCTACCAAACCTGTGCATTTTTTTCAACTAGAGACCTAGGGGAATCGAAGATGGGTTGACTTGTGGGGCTCTGACCAGGTTCTGTTACCCAGAATCCTTTGCAAACCTCAAAATTTGGCTAAAAAAACACATTTTCCTCACATTTCGGTGACAGAAAGTTCTGGAATCTGAGAGGAGCCACAAATTTCCTTCCACCCAGCGTTCCCCCAAGTCTCCCGATATAAATGGTACCTCACTTTTGTGGGTAGGCCTAGCGCCCGCAACAGGGTATGCCCCAAAACACAACGTGGACACATCACAGACAACAGAGCTGTTTTTTGCAAAGTACCTACCTGTAGATTTTGGCCTCTAGCTCAGCCGGCACCTAGGGAAACCTACCAAACCTGTGCATTTTTTAAAACTAGAGACCTAGGGGAATCCAAGATGGGGTGACTTGTGGGGCTCTGACCAGGTTCTGTTACCCAGAATCCTTTGCAAACCTAAAAATTTGGCTAAAAAAACACATTTTCCTCACATTTCGGTGACAGAAAGTTCTGGAATCTGAGAGGAGCCACAAATTTCCTTCCACCCAGCATTCCCCCAAGGCTCCCGATAAAAATGATACCTCACTTGTGTGGGGAGGCCTAGCGCCGCGACAGGAAACACCCCAAAACACAAAGTGGATACATCCCATTTTTTTAAAGAAAACAGAGCTGTTTTTTGCAAAGTGCCTACCTGTAGATTTTGGCCTCTAGCTCAGCCGGCACCTAGGGAAACCTACCAAACCTGTGCATTTTTTAAAACTAGAGACCTAGGGGAATCCAAGATGGGGTGACTTGTGGGGCTCTGACCAGGTTCTGTTACCCAGAATCCTTTGCAAACCTCAAAATTTGGCTAAAAAAAACACTTTCCTCACATTTCGGTGACAGAAAGTTCTGGAATCTGGAGGAGCCACAAATTTCCTTCCACCCAGCGTTCCCCCAAGTCTCCCGATATAAATGGTACCTCACTTGTGTGGTTAGGCCTAGCGCCCGCGACAGGATATGCCCCAAAACACAAAGTGGACACATCACAGACAACAGAGCTGTTTTTTGAAAAGTAACTACCTGTAGATTTTGGCCTCTAGCTCTGCCGGCACCTAGGGAAACCTACCAAACCTGTGCATTTTTTAAAACTAGAGACCTAGGGGAATCCAAGATGGGGTGACTTGTGGGGCTCTGACCAGGTTCTGTTACCCAGAATCCTTTGCAAACCTCAAAATTTGGCTAAAAAAACACACTTTCCTCACATTTCGGTGACAGAAAGTTCTGGAATCTGAGAGGAGCCACAAATTTCCTTCCACCCAGCGTTCCCCCAAGTCTCCCGATAAAAATGATACCTCACTTGTGTGGGTAGGCCTAGCGCCCGTGACAGGAAACACCCCAAAACACAACTTGGACACATCCCATTTTTTGAAAGAAAACAGAGCTGTTTTTTGCAAAGTGCATACCTGTAGATGTTGGCCTCTAGCTCAGCAGGCACCTAGGGAAACCTACCAAACCTGTGCATGTTTGAAAACTAGAGACCTAGGGCAATCCAAGATGGGGTGACTTGTGGGGCTCTGACCAGGTTCTGTTACCCAGAATCCTTTGCAAAGCACACATTTTGGCTAAACACATTTTCCTCACATTTCGGTGACAGAAAGTTCTGGAATCTGAGAGGAGCCACAAATTTCGTTCCACCCAGCATTTCTCCAAGTCTCCCGATAAAAATGATACCTCACTTGTGTGCGTAGGCCTAGCGGCCGCAACAAGAAACACCCCAAAACACAACGTGGACACATCCCATTTTTTTAAAGAAAACAGAGGTGTTTTTTGCAAAGTACCTACCTGTAGATTTTGGCCTCTAGCTCAGCCGGCACCTAGGGAAACCTACCAAACCTGTGCATTTTTTTCAACTAGAGACCTAGGGGAATCGAAGATGGGTTGACTTGTGGGGCTCTGACCAGGTTCTGTTACCCAGAATCCTTTGCAAACCTCAAAATTTGGCTAAAAAAACACATTTTCCTCACATTTCGGTGACAGAAAGTTCTGGAATCTGAGAGGAGCCACAAATTTCCTTCCACCCAGCGTTCCCCCAAGTCTCCCGATATAAATGGTACCTCACTTTTGTGGGTAGGCCTAGCGCCCACGACAGGAAACACCCCAAAACACAACATGGACACATCCTATTTTTTTAAAGAAAACAGAGCTGTTCTTTGCAAAGTGCCTACCTGTAGGTTTTGGCCTCTAGCTCAGCCGGCACCTAGGGAAACCTACCAAACCTGTGCTTTTTTTTAAACTAGAGACCTAGGGGAATCCAATATGGGTTGACTTGTGGGGCTCTGACCAGGTACTGTTACCCAGAAACCTTTGCAAACCTCAAAATTTGACGAAAAAAACACATTTTCCTCACATTTCGGTGACAGAAAGTTCTGGAATCTGGGAGGAGAAACAAATTTCCTTCCACCCAGCGTTTCCCCAAGTCTCCAGATAAAAATGGTACCTCACTTGTGTGGGTAGGCCTAGCGCCCGCGTCAGAATATGCCCCAAAACACAATGTGGACACATCACAGAAAACAGAGCTGTTTTTTGCAAAGTACCTACCTGTAGATTTTGGCCTCTAGCTCAGCCGGCACCTAGGGAAACCTACCAAACCTGTGCATTTTTTTCAACTAGAGACCTAGGGGAATCGAAGATGGGTTGACTTGTGGGGCTCTGACCAGGTTCTGTTACCCAGAATCCTTTGCAAACCTCAAAATTTGGCTAAAAAAACACATTTTCCTCACATTTCGGTAACAGAAAGTTCTGGAATCTGAGAGGAGCCACAAATTTCCTTCCACCCAGCGTTCCCCCAAGTCTCCCGATATAAATGGTACCTCACTTTTGTGGGTAGGCCTAGCGCCCACGACAGGAAACACCCCAAAACACAACATGGACACATCCTATTTTTTTAAAGAAAACAGAGCTGTTCTTTGCAAAGTGCCTACCTGTAGGTTTTGGCCTCTAGCTCAGCCGGCACCTAGGGAAACCTACCAAACCTGTGCTTTTTTGAAAACTAGAGACCTAGGGGAATCCAATATGGGTTGACTTGTGGGGCTCTGACCAGGTACTGTTACCCAGAATCCTTTGCAAACCTCAAAATTTGACGAAAAAAACACATTTTCCTCACATTTCGGTGACAGAAAGTTCTGGAATCTGGGAGGAGAAACAAATTTCCTTCCACCCAGCGTTTCCCCAAGTCTCCAGATAAAAATGGTACCTCACTTGTGTGGGTAGGCCTAGCGCCCGCGTCAGAATATGCCCCAAAACACAATGTGGACACATCACAGAAAACAGAGCTGTTTTTTGCAAAGTACCTACCTGTAGATTTTGGCCTCTAGCTCAGCCTGCACCTAGGAAAACCTACCAAACCTGTGCATTCTTGAAAACTAGAGACCTCGGGGAATCCAAGATGGGGTGACTTGTGGGGCTCTGACCAGGTTCTGTTACCCAGAATCCTTTGCAAACCTCAAAATTTGGCTAAAAAAACACACTTTCCTCACATTTCGGTGACAGAAAGTTCTGGAATCTGAGAGGAGACACAAATTTCCTTCCACCCAGCGTTCCCCCAAGTCTCCCGATAAAAATGATACCTTTCTTGTGTGGGTAGGCCTAGCGCCCGCGACAGGAAACACCCCAAAACACAACGTGGACACATCCCATTTTTTTTAAAGAAAACAGAGCTGTTTTTTGCAAAGTGCCTACCTGTAGATTTTGGCCTCTAGCTCAGCCGGCACCTAGGGAAACCTACCAAACCTGTGCATTTTTTAAAACTAGAGACCTAGGGGAATCCAAGATGGGGTGACTTGTGGGGCTCTGACCAGGTTCTGTTACCCAGAATCCTTTGCAAACCTCAAAATTTGGCTAAAAAAACAAATTTTCCTCACATTTCGGTGAGAGAAAGTTCTGGAATCTGGGAGGAGAAACAAATTTCCTTCCACCCAGCGTTCCCCCAAGTCTCCAGATAAAAATGGTACCTCACTTGTGTGGGTAGGCCTAGCGCCCGCAACAGGATATGCCCCAAAACACAACGTGGACACATCACAGAAAACAGAGCTGTTTTTTGCAAAGTACCTACCTGTAGATTTTGGCCTCTAGCTCAGCCTTCACCTAGGGAAACCTACCAAACCTGTTCATTTTTTAAAACTAGAGACCTAGGGGAATCCAAGATGGGGTGACTTGTGGGGCTCTGACCAGGTTCTGTTACCCAGAATCCTTTGCAAAGCACAAATTTTGGCTAAACACATTTTCCTCACATTTCGGTGACAGAAAGTTCTGGAATCTGAGAGGAGCCACGAATTTCCTTCCACCCAGCATTTCTCCAAGTCTCCCGATAAAAATGATACCTCACTTGTGTGCGTAGGCCTAGCGGGCGCAACAGGAAACACCCCAAAACACAACGTGGACACATCCCATTTTTTTAAAGAAAACAGAGGTGTTTTTTGCAAAGTACCTACCTGTAGATTTTGGCCTCTAGCTCAGCCGGCACCTAGGGAAACCTACCAAACCTGTGCATTTTTTTAAACTAGAGACCTAGGGGAATCGAGGATGGGTTGACTTGTGGGGCTCAGACCAGGTTCTGTTACCCAGAATCCTTTGCAAACCTCAAAATTTGGCTAAAAAAACACATATTCCTCACATTTCGGTGACAGAAAGTTCTGGAATCTGAGAGGAGCCACAAATTTCCTTCCACCCAGCGTTCCCCCAAGTCTCCCGATATAAATGGTACCTCACTTTTGTGGGTAGGCCTAGCGCCCGCAACAGGATATGCCCCAAAACACAACGTGGACACATCACAGACAACAGAGCTGTTTTTTGCAAAGTACCTACCTGTAGATTTTGGCCTCTAGCTCAGCCGGCACCTAGGGAAACCTACCAAACCTGTGCATTTTTGAAAACTAGAGACCTAGGGGAATCCAAGATGGGGTGACTTGTGGGGCTCTGACCAGGTTCTGTTACCCAGAATCATTTGCAAACCTCAAAATTTGGCTAAAAAAACACATATTCCTCACATTTCGGTGACAGAAAGTTCTGGAATCTGAGAGGAGCCACAAATTTCCTTCCACCCAGCGTTCCCCCAAGGCTCCCGATAAAAATGATACCTCACTTGTATGGGTAGGCCTAGCGCCGCGACAGGAAACACCCCAAAACACAAAGTGGACACATCCCATTTTTTTAAAGAAAACAGAGCTGTTTTTTGCAAAGTGCCTACCTGTAGATTTTGGCCTCTAGCTCAGCCGGCACCTAGGGAAACCTACCAAACCTGTGCATTTTTGAAAACTAGAGACCTAGGAGAATCCAAGATGGGGTGACTTGTGGGGCTCTGACCAGGTACTGTTACCCAGAATCCTTTGCAAACCTCAAAATCTGGCGAAAAAAACAAATTTTCCTCACATTTCGGTGACAGAAAGTTCTGGAATCTGGGAGGAGCCACAAATTTCCTTCCACCCAGCGTTCCCCAAGTCTCCGGTTATAAATGGTACCTCACTTCTGTGGTTAGGCCTAGCGCCCGCGACAGGATATGCCCCAAAACACAACGTGGACACATCACAGACAACAGAGCTGTTTTTTGAAAAGTACCTACCTGTAGATTTTGGCCTCTAGCTCAGCCGGCACCTAGGGAAACCTACCAAACCTGTGCATTTTTTAAAACTAGAGACCTAGGGGAATCCAAGATGGGGTGACTTGTGGGGCTCTGACCAGGTTCTGTTACCCAGAATCCTCTGCAAACCTCAAAATTTGGCTAAAAAAACACACTTTCCTCACATTTCGGTGACAGAAAGTTCTGGAATCTGAGAGGAGCCACAAATTTCCTTCCACCCAGCGTTCCCCCAAGTCTCCCGATAAAAATGATACCTCACTTGTGTGGGTAGGCCTAGCGCCGCAACAGGAAACACCCCAAAACACAACGTGGACACATCCCATTTTTTGAAAGAAAACAGAGCTGTTTTTTGCAAAGTACCTACCTGTAGATTTTGGCCGCTAGCTCAGCCGGCACCTAGGGAAACCTACCAAACCTGCGCATTTTTTAAAACTAGAGACCTAGGGGAATCCAAGATGGGGTGACTTGTGGGGCTCTGACCAGGTACTGTTACCCAGAATCCTTTGCAAACCTCAAAATTTGGCGAAAAAAACACATTTTCCTCACATTTCAATGACAGAAAGTTTTGGAATCTGGGAGGAGCCACAAATTTTCTTCCACCCAGCGTTCCCCCAAGTCTCCCGATATAAATGGTACCTCACTTGTGTGGTTAGGCCTAGCGCCCGTGACAGGAAACACCCCAAAACACAACGTGGACACATCACAGACAACAGAGCTGTTTTTTGAAAAGTACCTACCTGTAGATTTTGGCCTCTAGCTCAGCCGGCACCTAGGGAAACCTACCAAACCTGTGCATTTTTTAAAACTAGAGACCTAGGGGAATCCAAGATGGGGTGACTTGTGGGGCTCTGACCAGGTTCTGTTACCCAGAATCCTTTGCAAACCTCAACATTTGGCTAAAAAAACACACTTTCCTCACATTTCGGTGACAGAAAGTTCTGGAATCTGAGAGGAGCCACAAATTTCCTTCCACCCAGCGTTCCCCCAAGTCTCCCGATAAAAATGATACCTCACTTGTGTGGGTAGGCCTAGCGCCCGTGACAGGAAACACCCCAAAACACAACGTGGACACATCCCATTTTTTGAAAGAAAACAGAGCTGTTTTTTGCAAAGTGCCCACCTGTAGATTTTGGCCTCTAGCTCAGCCGGCACCTAGGGAAACCTACCAAACCTGTGCATTTTTGAAAACTAGAGACCTAGGGGAATCCAAGATGGGGTGACTTGTGGGGCTCTGACCAGGTACTGTTACCCAGAATCCTTTGCAAACCTCAAAATTTGGCGAAAAAAAACACATTTTCCTCACATTTCGGTTTCAGAAAGTTCTGGAATCTGGGAGGAGCCACAAATTTCCTTCCACCAAGCGTTCCCCCAAGTCTCCCGATATAAATGGTACCTCACTTGTGTGGTTAGGCCTAGCGCCCGCGACAGGATATGCCCCAAAACACAACGTGGACACATCACAGACAACAGAGCTGTTTTTTGAAAAGTACCTACCTGTAGATTTTGGCCTCTAGCTCAGCCGGCACCTAGGGAAACCTACCAAACCTGTGCATTTTTTAAAACTAGAGACCTAGGGGAATCCAAGATGGGGTGACTTGTGGGACTCTGACCAGGTTCTGTCACCCAGAATCCTTTGCAAACCTCAAAATTTGGCTAAAAAAACACACTTTCCTCACATTTCGGTGACAGAAAGTTCTGGAATCTGAGAGGAGCCACAAATTTCCTTCCACCCAGCGTTCCCCCAAGTCTCCCGATAAAAATGATACCTCACTTGTGTGGGTAGGCCTAGCGCCGCGACAGGAAACACCCCAAAACACAACGTGGACACATCCCATTTTTTGAAAGAAAACAGAGCTGTTTTTTGCAAAGTGCCTACCTGTAGATTTTGGCCGCTAGCTCAGCCGGCACCTAGGGAAACCTACCAAACCTGTGCATTTTTTAAAACTAGAGACCTAGGGGAATCCAAGATGGGGTGACTTGTGGGGCTCTGACCAGGTACTGTTACCCAGAATCCTTTGCAAACCTCAAAATTTGGTGAAAAAAACACATTTTCCTCACATTTCGGTGACAGAAAGTTCTGGAATCTGAGAGGAACCACAAATTTCCTTCCACCCAGCGTTCCCCCAAGTCTCCCGATAAAAATGATACCTCACTTGTGTGGGTAGGCCTAGCGCCGCGACAGGAAACACCCCAAAACACAACGTGGACACATCCCATTTTTTGAAAGAAAACAGAGCTGTTTTTTGCAAAGTGCCTACCTGTAGATTTTGGCCGCTAGCTCAGCCGGCACCTAGGGAAACCTACCAAACCTGTGCATTTTTTAAAACTAGAGACCTAGGGGAATCCAAGATGGGGTGACTTGTTGGGCTCTGACTAGGTTCTGTTACCCAGAATCCTTTGCAAACCTCAAATTTTGGCTAAAAAAACACATTTTCCTCACATTTCGGTGACAGAAAGTTCTGGAATCTGAGAGGAGCCACAAATTTCCTTCCACCCAGCTTTTCCCTAAGTCTCCCGATAAAAATGATACCTCACTTGTGTGGGTAGGCTTAGCGCCCGCGACAGGAAACGCCCCAAAACGCAACGTGGACACATCCCATTTTTTTTAAAGAAAACAGAGCTGTTTTTTGCAAAGTACCTATCTGTAGATTTTGGCCTCTAGCTCAGCCGGCACCTAGGGAAACCTACTAAACCTGTGCATTTTTTAAAACTAGAGACCTAGGGGAATCCAAGATGGGGTGACTTGTGGGGCTCTGGCCAGGTTCTGTTACCCAGAATCCTTTGCAAACCTCAAAATTTGGCTAAAAAAACATATTTTCCTTACATTTCAGTGACAGAAAGTTCTGGAATCTGAGAGGAGCCACAAATTTCCTTCCACCCAGCGTTCCCCCAAGTCTCCCAATATAAATGGTACCTCACTTGTGTGGGTAGGCCTAGCGCCCGCGACAGGATATGCCCCAAAACGCAACGTGGACACATCACAGAAAACAGAGCTATTTTTTGCAAAGTGCCTACCTGTAGATTTTGGCCTCTAGCTCAGCCAGCACCTAGGGAAACCTACCAAACCTGTGCATTTTTGAAAACTAGAGACCTAGGAGAATCTAAGATGGGGTGACTTGTGGGGCTCTGACCAGGTTCTGTTACCCAGAATCCTTTGCAAACCTCAAAATTTGGCTAAAAAAACACACTTTCCTCACATTTCGGTAACAGAAAGTTCTGGAATCTGAGAGGAGCCACAAATTTCCTTCCACCCAGCGTTCCCCCAAGTCTCCCGATATAAATGGTACCTCACTTGTGTGGGTAGGCCTAGCGCCCGCGACAGGATATGCTCCAAAACACAACGTGGACACATCACAGAAAACAGAGCTGTTTTTTGCAAAGTGCCTACCTGTAGATTTTGGCCTCTAGCTCAGCAGGCACCTAGGGAAACCTACCAAACCTGTGCATGTTTGAAAACTAGAGACCTAGGGGAATCCAAGATGGGGTGACTTGTGGGGCTCTGACCAGGTTCTGTTACCTAGAATCCTTTGCAAACCTCAAAATTTGGCTAAAAAAACACATTTTCCTCACATTTAGGTGACAGAAAGTTCTGGAATCTGGGAGGAGAAACAAATGTCCTTCCACCCAGCGTTCCCCCAAGTCTCCAGATAAAAATGGTACCTCACTTGTGTGGGTAGACCTAGCGCCCATGACAGGAAACACCCCAAAACACAACATGGACACATCCTATTTTTTTAAAGAAAACAGAGCTGTTCTTTGCAATGTGCCTACCTATAGGTTTTGGCCTCTAGCTCAGCCGGCACCTAGGGAAACCTACCAAACCTGTGCTTTTTTGAAAACTAGAGACCTAGGGGAATCCAAGATGGGGTGACTTGTGGGGCTCTGACCAGGTACTGTTACCCAGAATCCTTTGCAAACCTCAAAATTTGATGAAAAAAACACATTTTCATCACATTTCGGCGACAGAAAGTTCTGGAATCTGGGAGGAGAAACAAATTTCCTTCCACCCAGCGTTTCCCCAAGTCTCCAGATAAAAATGGTACCTCACTTGTGTGGGTAGGCCTAGCGCCCGTGACAGGATATGCTCCAAAACACAACGTGGACACATCACAGAAAACAGAGCTGTTTTTTGCAAAGTGCCTACCTGTAGATTTTGGCCTCTAGCTCAGCAGGCACCTAGGGAAACCTACCAAACCTGTGCATGTTTGAAAACTAGAGACCTAGGGGAATCCAAGATGGGGTGACTTGTGGGGCTCTGACCAGGTTCTGTTACCTAGAATCCTTTGCAAACCTCAAAATTTGGCTAAAAAAACACATTTTCCTCACATTTAGGTGACAGAAAGTTCTGGAATCTGGGAGGAGAAACAAATGTCCTTCCACCCAGCGTTCCCCCAAGTCTCCAGATAAAAATGGTACCTCACTTGTGTGGGTAGACCTAGCGCCCGTGACAGGAAACACCCCAAAACACAACGTGGACACATCCCATTTTTTGAAAGAAAACAGAGCTGTTTTTTGCAAAGTGCCCACCTGTAGATTTTGGCCTCTAGCTCAGCCGGCACCTAGGGAAACCTACCAAACCTGTGCTTTTTTTAAAACTAGAGACCTAGGGGAATCCAAGATGGGGTGACTTGTGGGGCTCTGACCAGGTACTGTTACCCAGAATCCTTTGCAAACCTCAAAATTTGATGAAAAAAACACATTTTCATCACATTTCGGTGACAGAAAGTTCTGGAATCTGGGAGGAGAAACAAATTTCCTTCCACCCAGCGTTTCCCCAAGTCTCCAGATAAAAATGGTACCTCACTTGTGTGGGTAGGCCTAGCGCCCGTGACAGGATATGCTCCAAAACACAACGTGGACACATCACAGAAAACAGAGCTGTTTTTTGCAAAGTGCCTACCTGTAGATTTTGGCCTCTAGCTCAGCAGGCACCTAGGGAAACCTACCAAACCTGTGCATGTTTGAAAACTAGAGACCTAGGGGAATCCAAGATGGGGTGACTTGTGGGGCTCTGACCAGGTACTGTTACCCAGAATCCTTTGCAAACCTCAAAATTTGGCGAAAAAAACACATTTTCCTCACATTTCGGTGACAGAAAGTTCTGGAATCTGGGAGGAGCCACAAATTTCCTTCCACCAAGCGTTCCCCCAAGTCTCCCGATATAAATGGTACCTCACTTGTGTGGTTAGGCCTAGCGCCCGCGACAGGATATGCCCCAAAACACAACGTGGACACATCACAGACAACAGAGCTGTTTTTTGAAAAGTACCTACCTGTAGATTTTGGCCTCTAGCTCAGCCGGCACCTAGGGAAACCTACCAAACCTGTGCATTTTTTAAAACTAGAGACCTAGGGGAATCCAAGATGGGGTGACTTGTGGGACTCTGACCAGGTTCTGTTACCCAGAATCCTTTGCAAACCTCAAAATTTGGCTAAAAAAACACACTTTCCTCACATTTCGGTGACAGAAAGTTCTGGAATCTGAGAGGAGCCACAAATTTCCTTCCACCCAGCGTTCCCCCAAGTCTCCCGATAAAAATGATACCTCACTTGTGTGGGTAGGCCTAGCGCCGCGACAGGAAACACCCCAAAACACAACGTGGACACATCCCATTTTTTGAAAGAAAACAGAGCTGTTTTTTGCAAAGTGCCTACCTGTAGATTTTGGCCGCTAGCTCAGCCGGCACCTAGGGAAACCTACCAAACCTGTGCATTTTTTAAAGCTAGAGACCTAGGGGAATCCAAGATGGGGTGACTTGTGGGGCTCTGACCAGGTACTGTTACCCAGAATCCTTTGCAAACCTCAAAATTTGGCGAAAAAAACACATTTTCCTCACATTTCGGTGACAGAAAGTTCTGGAATCTGAGAGGAACCACAAATTTCCTTCCACCCAGCGTTCCCCCAAGTCTCCCGATAAAAATGATACCTCACTTGTGTGGGTAGGCCTAGCGCCGCGACAGGAAACACCCCAAAACACAACGTGGACACATCCCATTTTTTGAAAGAAAACAGAGCTGTTTTTTGCAAAGTGCCTACCTGTAGATTTTGGCCGCTAGCTCAGCCGGCACCTAGGGAAACCTACCAAACCTGTGCATTTTTTAAAACTAGAGACCTAGGGGAATCCAAGATGGGGTGACTTGTTGGGCTCTGACTAGGTTCTGTTACCCAGAATCCTTTGCAAACCTCAAATTTTGGCTAAAAAAACACATTTTCCTCACATTTCGGTGACAGAAAGTTCTGGAATCTGAGCTGAGCCACAAATTTCCTTCCACCCAGCTTTTCCCTAAGTCTCCCGATAAAAATGATACCTCACTTGTGTGGGTAGGCTTAGCGCCCGCGACAGGAAACGCCCCAAAACGCAACGTGGACACATCCCATTTTTTTTAAAGAAAACAGAGCTGTTTTTTGCAAAGTACCTATCTGTAGATTTTGGCCTCTAGCTCAGCCGGCACCTAGGGAAACCTACTAAACCTGTGCATTTTTTAAAACTATGAGACCTAGGGGAATCCAAGATGGGGTGACTTGTGGGGCTCTGGCCAGGTTCTGTTACCCAGAATCCTTTGCAAACCTCAAAATTTGGCTAAAAAAACATATTTTTCTTACATTTCAGTGACAGAAAGTTCTGGAATCTGAGAGGAGCCACAAATTTCCTTCCACCCAGCGTTCCCACAAGTCTCCCAATATAAATGGTACCTCACTTGTGTGGGTAGGCCTAGCGCCCGCGACAGGATATGCCCCAAAACGCAACGTGGACACATCACAGAAAACAGAGCTATTTTTTGCAAAGTGCCTACCTGTAGATTTTGGCCTCTAGCTCAGCCGGCACCTAGGGAAACCTACCAAACCTGTGCATTTTTGAAAACTAGAGACCTAGGAGAATCCAAGATGGGGTGACTTGTGGGGCTCTGACCAGGTTCTGTTACCCAGAATCCTTTGCAAACCTCAAAATGTGGCTAAAAAAACACACTTTCCTCACATTTCGGTAACAGAAAGTTCTGGAATCTGAGAGGAGCCACAAATTTCCTTCCACCCAGCGTTCCCCCAAGTCTCCCGATATAAATGGTACCTCACTTGTGTGGGTAGGCCTAGCGCCCGCGACAGGATATGCTCCAAAACACAACGTGGACACATCACAGAAAACAGAGCTGTTTTTTGCAAAGTGCCTACCTGTAGATTTTGGCCTCTAGCTCAGCAGGCACCTAGGGAAACCTACCAAACCTGTGCATGTTTGAAAACTAGAGACCTAGGGGAATCCAAGATGGGGTGACTTGTGGGGCTCTGACCAGGTTCTGTTACCTAGAATCCTTTGCAAACCTCAAAATTTGGCTAAAAAAACACATTTTCCTCACATTTAGGTGACAGAAAGTTCTGGAATCTGGGAGGAGAAACAAATGTCCTTCCACCCAGCGTTCCCCCAAGTCTCCAGATAAAAATGGTACCTCACTTGTGTGGGTAGACCTAGCGCCCATGACAGGAAACACCCCAAAACACAACATGGACACATCCTATTTTTTTAAAGAAAACAGAGCTGTTCTTTGCAATGTGCCTACCTGTAGGTTTTGGCCTCTAGCTCAGCCGGCACCTAGGGAAACCTACCAAACCTGTGCTTTTTTGAAAACTAGAGACCTAGGGGAATCCAAGATGGGGTGACTTGTGGGGCTCTGACCAGGTACTGTTACCCAGAATCCTTTGCAAACCTCAAAATTTGACGAAAAAAACACATTTTCATCACATTTCGGTGACAGAAAGTTCTGGAATCTGGGAGGAGAAACAAATTTCCTTCCACCCAGCGTTTCCCCAAGTCTCCAGATAAAAATGGTACCAAACTTGTGTGGGTAGGCCTAGCGCCCGCGACAGAATATGCCCCAAAACACAATGTGGACACATCACAGAAAACAGAGCTGTTTTTTGCAAAGTACCTACCTGTAGATTTTGGCCTCTAGCTCAGCCTGCACCTAGGAAAACCTACCAAACCTGTGCATTCTTGAAAACTAGAGACCTAGGGGAATCCAAGATGGGGTGACTTGTGGGGCTCTGACCAGGTTCTGTTACCCAGAATCCTTTGCAAACCTCAAAATTTTGTTAAAAAAATCATTTTCCTCACATTTCGGTGATAGAAAGTTCTGGAATCTGGGAGGAGAAACAAATTTCCTTCCACCCAGCATTCCCCCAAGTCTCCAGATAAATATTGTACCTCACTTGTGTGGGTAGGCCTAGCGCCCGCAACAGGATATGCCCCAAAACACAATGTGGACACATCACAGACAACAGAGCTGTTTTTTGCAAAGTACCTACCTGTAGATTTTGGCCTCTAGCTCATCCGGCACCTAGGGAAACCTACCAAACCTGTGCATTTTTGAAAACTAGATACCTAGGGGAATCCAAGATGGGGTGACTTGTGGGGCTCTAACCAGGTTCTGTTAGCCAGAATCCTTTGCAAACCTCACAATTTGGCTAAAAAAACATATTTTCCTTACATTTCAGTGACAAAAAGTTCTGGAATCTGAGAGGAGCCACAAATTTCCTTCCACGCAGCGTTCCCCCAAGTCTCCCGATATAAATGGTACCTCACTTTTGTGGGTAGGCCTAGCTCCCGCAACAGGATATGCCCCAAAACACAACGTGGACACATCACAGACAACAGAGCTGTTTTTTGCAAAGTACCTACCTGTAGATTTTGGCCTCTAGCTCAGCCGGCACCTAGGGAAACCTACCAAACCTGTGCATTTTTGAAAACTAGAGACCTAGGGGAATCCAAGATGGGGTGACTTGTGGGGCTCTAACAAGGTTCTGTTAGCCAGAATCCTTTGCAAACCTCACAATTTGGCTAAAAAAACATATTTTCCTTACATTTCAGTGACAAAATGTTCTAGAATCTGAGAGGAGCCACAAATTTCCTTCCACGCAGCGTTCCCCCAAGTCTCCCGATATAAATTGGACCCTCACTTGTGTGGTTAGGCCTAGCGCCTGCGACAGGATATGCCCCAAAACACAACGTGGACACATCACAGAAACCAGAGCTGTTTTTTGCAA
Source organism: Pleurodeles waltl (assembly GCF_031143425.1). Taxonomy (NCBI): domain Eukaryota; kingdom Metazoa; phylum Chordata; class Amphibia; order Caudata; family Salamandridae; genus Pleurodeles; species Pleurodeles waltl. The sequence goes on from NC_090439.1 coordinate 337,475,390, forward strand.
AGTGCCTACCTGTAGATTTTGGCCTCTAGCTCAGCCTGCACCTAGGGAAACCTACCAAACCTGTGCATTTTTTTAAACTAGAGACCTAGGGGAATCCAAGATGGGGTGACTTGTTGGGCTCTGACCAGGTTCTGTTACCCAGAATCCTTTGCAAACCTCAAATTTTGGGTAAAAAAACAAATTTTCCTCACATTTCGGTGACAGCAAGTTCTGGAATCTGAGAGGAGCCACAAATTTCCTTCCACCCAGCGTTTCCCTAAGTCTCCCAATAAAAATGATACCTCACTTGTGTGGGTAGGCCTAGCGACCGCGACAGGAAACGCCCCAAAACGCAACGTGGACACATCCCATTTTTTGAAAGAAAACAGAGCTGTTTTTTGCAAAGTGCCTACCTGTAGATTTTGGCCTCTAGCTCAGCAGGCACCTAGGGAAACCTACCAAACCTGTGCATGTTTGAAAACTAGAGACCTAGGGGAATCCAAGATGGGGTGACTTGTGGGGCTCTGACCAGGTTCTGTTACCCAGAATCCTTTGCAAACCTCAAAATTTGGCTAAAAAAACACATTTTCCTCACATTTCGGTGACAGAAAGTTCTGGAATCTGGGAGGAGAAACAAATTTCCTTCCACCCAGCGTTCCCCCAAGTCTCCAGATAAAAATGGTACGTCACTTGTGTGGGTAGACCTAGCGCCCACGACAGGAAACACCCCAAAACACAACAAAGACACATCCTATTTTTTTAAAGAAAACAGAGCTGTTCTTTGCAAAGTGCCTACCTGTAGGTTTTGGCCTCTAGCTCAGCCGGCACCTAGGGAAACCTACCAAACCTGTGCTTTTTTGAAAACTAGAGACCTAGGGGAATCCAAGATGGGGTGACTTGTGGGGCTCTGACCAGGTACTGTTACCCAGAATCCTTTGCAAACCTCAAAATTTGACGAAAAAAAACACATTTTCCTCACATTTCGGTGACAGAAAGTTCTGGAATCTGGGAGGAGAAACAAATTTCCTTCCACCCAGCGTTTCCCCAAGTCTCCAGATAAAAATGGTACCTCACTTGTGTGGGTAGGCCTAGCGCCCGCGACAGAATATGCCCCAAAACACAATGTGGACACATCACAGAAAACAGAGCTGTTTTTTGCAAAGTACCTACCTGTAGATTTTGGCCTCTAGCTCAGCCTGCACCTAGGAAAACCTACCAAACCTGTGCATTCTTGAAAACTAGAGACCTAGGGGAATCCAAGATGGGGTGACTTGTGGGGCTCTGACCAGGTTCTGTTACCCAGAATCCTTTGCAAACCTCAAAATTTGGCTAAAAAAACACACTTTCCTCACATTTCGGTGACAGAAAGTTCTGGAATCTGAGAGGAGACACAAATTTCCTTCCACCCAGCGTTCCCCCAAGTCTCCCGATAAAAATGATACCTCACTTGTGTGGGTAGGCCTAGCGCCCGCGACAGGAAACACCCCAAAACACAACGTGGAAACATCCCATTTTTTTTAAAGAAAACAGAGCTGTTTTTTGCAAAGTGCCTACCTGTAGATTTTGGCCTCTAGCTCAGCCGGCACCTAGGGAAACCTACCAAACCTGTGCATTTTTGAAAACTAGAGACCTAGGGGAATCCAAGATGGGGTGACTTGTGGGGCTCTGACCAGGTTCTGTTACCCAGAATCCTTTTCAAACCTCAAAATTTGGCTAAAAAAACACATTTTCCTCACATTTCGGTGACAGAAAGTTCTGGAATCTGGGAGGAGAAACAAATTTCCTTCCACCCAGCATTCCCCCAAGTCTCCAGATAAAAATGGTACCTCACTTGTGTGGGTAGGCCTAGCGCCCGCAACAGGATATGCCCCAAAACACAACGTGGACACATCACAGAAAACAGAGCTGTTTTTTGCAAAGTACCTACCTGTAGATTTTGGCCTCTAGCTCAGCCTGCACCTAGGGAAACCTACCAAACCTGTGCATTTTTTAAAACTAGAGACCTGGGGGAATCCAAGATGGGGTGACTTGTGGGGCTCTGACCAGGTTCTGTTACCCAGAATCCTTTGCAAAGCACAAATTTTGGCTAAACTCATTTTCCTCACATTTCGGTGACAGAAAGTTCTGGAATCTGAGAGGAGCCACAAATTTCCTTCCACCCAGCATTTCCCCAAGTCTCCCGATAAAAATGATACCTCACTTGTGTGCGTAGGCCTAGCGGCCGCGACAGGAGACACCCCAAAGCACAACGTGGACACATCCCATTTTTTTAAAGAAAACAGGTGTTTTTTGCAAAGTACCTACCTGTAGATTTTGGCCTCTAGCTCAGCCGGCACCTAGGGAAACCTACCAAACCTGTGCATTTTTTTAAACTAGAGACATAGGGGAATCGAAGATGGGTTGACTTGTGGGGCTCTGACCCGGTTCTGTTATCCAGAATCCTTTGCAAACCTCAAATTTTGGCTAAAAAACGCATTTTCCTCACATTTCGGTGACAGAAAGTTCTGGAATCTGAGAGGAGCCACAAATTTCCTTCCACCCAGCATTTCCCCAAGTCTCCCGATAAAAATGATACCTCACTTGTGTGCGTAGGCCTAGCGGCCGCGACAGGAACCACCCCAAAGCACAACGTGGACACATCCCATTTTTTTAAAGAAAACAGAGGTGTTTTTTGCAAAGTACCTACCTGTAGATTTTGGCCTCTAGCTCAGCCGGCACCTAGGGCAACCTATCAAACCTTTGCATTTTTTTAAACTAGAGACTTAGGGGAATCGAAGATGGGTTGACTTTTGGGGCTCTGACCAGGTTCTGTTACCCAGAATCCTTTGCAAACCTCAAAATTTGGCTAAAAAAACACATTTTCCTCACATTTCGGTGACAGAATGTTCTGGAATCTGAGAGGAGCCACAAATTTCCTTCCACCCAGCGTTCCCCCAAGTCTCCCGATATAAATGGTACCTCACTTTTGTGGGTAGGCCTAGCGCCCGCAACAGGATATGCCCCAAAACACAACGTGGACACATCACAGACAACAGAGCTGTTTTTTGCAAAGTACCTACCTGTAGATTTTGGCCTCTAGCTCAGCCGGCACCTAGGGAAACCTACCAAACCTGTGCATTTTTGAAAACTAGAGACCTAGGGGAATCCAAGATGGGGTGACTTGTGGGGCTCTAACCAGGTTCTGTTAGCCAGAATCCTTTGCAAACCTCACAATTTGGCTAAAAAAACATATTTTCCTTACATTTCAGTGACAAAAAGTTCTGGAATCTGAGAGGAGCCACAAATTTCCTTCCACGCAGCGTTCCCCCAAGTCTCCCGATATAAATTGGTACCTCACTTGTGTGGTTAGGCCTAGCGCCCGCGACAGGATATTCCCCAAAACACAACGTGGACACATCACAGAAACCAGAGCTGTTTTTTGCAAAGTGCCTACCTGTAGATTTTGGCCTCTAGCTCAGCCGGCACCTAGGGAAACCTACCAAACCTGTGCATTTTTGAAAACTAGAGACATAGGAGAATCCAAGATGGGGTGACTTGTGGGGCTCTGACCAGGTTCTGTTACCCAGAATCCTTTGCAAATCACAAAATTTGGCTAAAAAAACACACTTTCCTCACATTTCGGTGACGGAAAGTTCTGGAATCTGAGAGGAGCCACAAATTTCCTTCCACCCAGCGTTCACCCAAGTCTCCCGATACAAATGATACCTCACTTGTGTGGGTTGGCCTAGCGCCCGCGACACGAGACACCCCAAAACACAACGTGGACACATCCCATTTTTAGAAAGAAAACAGGGCTGTTTTTTGCTAAGTGCCTACCTGTAGATTTTGGCCTCTAGCTCAGCCGGCACCTAGGGAAACCTACCAAACCTGTGCATTTTTGAAAACTAGATACCTAGGGGAATCCAAGATGGGGTGACTTGTGGGGCTCTGACCAGGTTCTGTTACCCAGAATCCTTTGCAAACCTCAAAATTTGGCTAAAAAAACACATTTTCCTCACATTTCGGTGACAGTAAATTCTGGAATCTGGGAGGAGAAACAAATTTCCTTCCACCCAGCGTTCCCCCAAGTCTCCAGATAAAAATGGTACCTCACTTGTGTGGGTAGGCCTAGCGCCCGCAACAGGATATGCCCCAAAACACAACGTGGACACATCACAGAAAACAGAGCTGTTTTTTGCAAAGTACCTACCTGTAGATTTTGGCCTCTAGCTCAGCCAGCACGTAGGGAAACCTACCAAACCTGTGCAATTTTGAAAACTAGAGACCTAGGGGAATCCATGATGGGGTGACTTGTGGGGCTCTGACCCGGTTCTGTTACCCAGAATCCTTTGCAAACCTCAAATTTTGGCTAAAAAAAACGCATTTTCCTCACATTTCGGTGACAGAAAGTTCTGGAATCTGAGAGGAGCCACAAATTTCCTTCCACCCAGCGTTCCCCCAAGTCTCATGATAAAAATTATACCTCACTTTTGTGGGTAGGCCTAGCGCCCGCGACAGGAAACGCCCCAAAACGCAACGTGGACACATCCCATTTTTTTAAAGAAAACAGAGGTGTTTTTTGCAAAGTACCTACCTGTAGATTTTGGCCTCTAGCTCAGCCGGCACCTAGGGAAACCTACCAAACCTGTGCATTTTTTAAAACTAGAGACCTAGGGGAATCGAAGATGGGTTGACTTGTGGGGCTCTGACCAGGTTCTGTTACCCAGAATCCTTTGCAAACCTCAAAATTTGGCTAAAAAAACACATTTTCCTCACATTTCGGTGACAGAAAGTTCTGGAATCTGAGAGGAGCCACAAATTTCCTTCCACCCAGCGTTTCCCCAAGTCTCCCGATATAAATGGTACCTCACTTGTGTGGGTAGGCCTAGCGCCCGCAACAGGATATGCCTCAAAACACAACGTGGACACATCACAGACAACAGAGCTGTTTTTTGCAAAGTACCTACCTGTAGATTTTGGCCTCTAGCTCAGCCGGCACCTAGGGAAACCTACCAAACCTGTGCATTTTTGAAAACTAGAGACCTATCGGAATCCAAGATGGGGTGACTTGTGGGGCTCTGACCAGGTTCTGTTACCCAGAATCCTTTGCAAACCTCAACATTTGGCTAAAAAAACATATTTTGCTTACATTTCAGTGACAGAAAGTTCTGGAATCTGAGAGGAGCCACAAATTTCCTTCCACCCAGCGTTCCCCCAAGTCTCCTGATATAAATTGGTACCTCACTTGTGTGGTTAGGCCTAGCCCCCGCGACAGGATATGCCCCAAAACACAACGTGGACACATGACAGAAAACAGAGCTGTTTTTTGCAAAGTGCCTACCTGTAGATTTTGGCCTCTAGCTCAGCCGGCACCAAGGGAAACCTACCAAACCTGTGCATTTTTGAAAACTAGAGACCTAGGAGAATCCAAGATGGGCTGACTTGTGGGGCTCTGACCAGGTTCTGTTACCCAGAATCCTTTGCAAACCACAAAATTTGGCTAAAAAAACACACTTTCCTCACATTTCGGTGACAGAAAGTTCTGGAATCTGAGAGGAGCCACACATTTCCTTCCACCCAGCGTTCACCCAAGTCTCCCGATAAAAATGATACCTCACTTGTGTGGGTAGGCCTAGCGCCCGCGACACGAAACACCCCAAAACACAACGTGGACACATCCCATTTTTTGAAAGAAAACAGAGCTGTTTTTTGCAAAGTGCCTACCTGTAGATTTTGGCCTCTAGCTCAGCTGGCACCTAGGGAAACCTACCAAACCTGTGCATTTTTTAAAACTAGAGACCTAGGGGAATCCAAGATGGGGTTACTTGTTGGGCTCTGACCAGGTTCTGTTACCCAGAATCCTTTGCAAACCTCACAATTTGGCTAAAAAAACATATTTTCCTTACATTTCGGTGACAGAAAGTTCTGGAATCTGAGAGGAGCCACAAATTTCCTTCCACCCAGCGTTCCCCAAGTCTCCCGATATAAATGGTACCTCACTTGTGTGGGTAGGCCTACTGCCCGCAACAGGATATGCCCCAAAATGCAACGTGGACACATCACAGACAACAGAGCTGTTTTTTGCAAAGTACCTACCTGTAGATTTTGGCCTCTAGCTCAGCCGGCACCTAGGGAAACCTACGAAACCTGTGCATTTTTGAAAACTAGAGACCTAGGGGAATCCAAGATGGGGTGACTTGTGGGGCTCTGACCAGGTTCTCTTACCCAGAATCCTTTGCAAACCTCAAAATGTGGCTAAAAAAACATATTTTCCTTACATTTCAGTGACAGAAAGTTCTGGAATCTGAGAGGAGCCACAAATTTCCTTCCACCCAGCGTTCCCCCAAGTCTCCCGATATAAATTGGTACCTCACTTGTGTGGGTAGGCCTAGCGCCCGCGACAGGATATGCCCCCAAACACAACGTGGACACATCACAGAAAACAGAGTTGTTTTTTGCAAAGTGCCTACCTGCAGATTTTGGCCTCTAGCTCAGCCGGCACCTAGGGAAACCTACCAAACCTGTGCATTTTTGAAAACTAGAGACCTAGGAGAATCCAAGATGGGGTGACTTGTGGGGCTCTGACCAGGTTCTGTTACCCAGAATCCTTTGCAAACCACAAAATTTGGCTAAAAAAACACACTTTCCTCACATTTCGGTGACAGAAAGTTCTGGAATCTGAGAGGAGCCACAAATTTCCTTCCACCCAGCGTTCACCCAAGTCTCCCGATAGAAATGATACCTCACTTGTGTGGGTAGGCCTTGCGCCCGCAACAGTATATGCCCCAAAACACAACGTGGACACATCACAGAAAACAGAGCTGTTTTTTGCAAAGTACTTACCTGTAGATTTTGGCCTCTAGCTCAGCCTGCACCTAGGGAAACCTACCAAACCTGTGCATGTTTGAAAACTAGAGACCTAGGGGAATCCAAGATGGGGTGACTTGTGGGGCTCTGACCAGGTTCTGTTACCCAGAATCCTTTGCAAACCTCAAAATTTGGCTAAAAAAACACATTTTCCTCACATTTCGGTGACAGAAAGTTCTGGAATCTGGGAGGAGAAACAAATTTCCTTCCACCCAGCGTTCCCCCAAGTCTCCAGATAAAAATGGTACGTCACTTGTGTGGGTAGACCTAGCGCCCACGACAGGAAACACCCCAAAACACAACAAAGACACATCCTATTTTTTTAAAGAAAACAGAGCTGTTCTTTGCAAAGTGCCTACCTGTAGGTTTTGGCCTCTAGCTCAGCCGGCACCTAGGGAAACCTACCAAACCTGTGCTTTTTTGAAAACTAGAGACCATGGGGAATCCAAGATGGGGTGACTTGTGGGGCTCTGACCAGGTACTGTTACCCAGAATCCTTTGCAAACCTCAAAATTTGACGAAAAAAACACATTTTCCTCACATTTCGGTGACAGAAAGTTCTGGAATCTGGGAGGAGAAACAAATTTCCTTCCACCCAGCGTTTCCCCAAGTCTCCAGATAAAAATGGTACCTCACTTGTGTGGGTAGGCCTAGCGCCCGCGACAGAATATGCCCCAAAACACAATGTGGACACATCACAGAAAACAGAGCTGTTTTTTGCAAAGTACCTACCTGTAGATTTTGGCCTCTAGCTCAGCCTGCACCTAGGAAAACCTACCAAACCTGTGCATTCTTGAAAACTAGAGACCTAGGGGAATCCAAGATGGGGTGACTTGTGGGGCTCTGACCAGGTTCTGTTACCCAGAATCCTTTGCAAACCTCAAAATTTGGCTAAAAAAACACACTTTCCTCACATTTCGGTGACAGAAAGTTCTGGAATCTGAGAGGAGACACAAATTTCCTTCCACCCAGCGTTCCCCCAAGTCTCCCGATAAAAATGATACCTCACTTGTGTGGGTAGGCCTAGCGCCCGCGACAGGAAACACCCCAAAACACAACGTGGAAACATCCCATTTTTTTTAAAGAAAACAGAGCTGTTTTTTGCAAAGTGCCTACCTGTAGATTTTGGCCTCTAGCTCAGCCGGCACCTAGGGAAACCTACCAAACCTGTGCATTTTTGAAAACTAGAGACCTAGGGGAATCCAAGATGGGGTGACTTGTGGGGCTCTGACCAGGTTCTGTTACCCAGAATCCTTTGCAAACCTCAAAATTTGGCTAAAAAAACACATTTTCCTCACATTTCGGTGACAGAAAGTTCTGGAATCTGGGAGGAGAAACAAATTTCCTTCCACCCAGCATTCCCCCAAGTCTCCAGATAAAAATGGTACCTCACTTGTGTGGGTAGGCCTAGCGCCCGCAACAGGATATGCCCCAAAACACAACGTGGACACATCACAGAAAACAGAGCTGTTTTTTGCAAAGTACCTACCTGTAGATTTTGGCCTCTAGCTCAGCCTGCACCTAGGGAAACCTACCAAACCTGTGCATTTTTTAAAACTAGAGACCTGGGGGAATCCAAGATGGGGTGACTTGTGGGGCTCTGACCAGGTTCTGTTACCCAGAATCCTTTGCAAAGCACAAATTTTGGCTAAACTCATTTTCCTCACATTTCGGTGACAGAAAGTTCTGGAATCTGAGAGGAGCCACAAATTTCCTTCCACCCAGCATTTCCCCAAGTCTCCCGATAAAAATGATACCTCACTTGTGTGCGTAGGCCTAGCGGCCGCGACAGGAAACACCCCAAAGCACAACGTGGACACATCCCATTTTTTTAAAGAAAACAGAGGTGTTTTTTGCAAAGTACCTACCTGTAGATTTTGGCCTCTAGCTCAGCCGGCACCTAGGGAAACCTATCAAACCTGTGCATTTTTTTAAACTAGAGACATAGGGGAATCGAAGATGGGTTGACTTTTGGGGCTCTGACCAGGTTCTGTTACCCAGAATCCTTTGCAAACCTCAAAATTTGGCTAAAAAAACACATTTTCCTCACATTTCGGTGACAGAATGTTCTGGAATCTGAGAGGAGCCACAAATTTCCTTCCACCCAGCGTTCCCCCAAGTCTCCCGATATAAATGGTACCTCACTTTTGTGGGTAGGCCTAGCGCCCGCAACAGGATATGCCCCAAAACACAACGTGGACACATCACAGACAACAGAGCTGTTTTTTGCAAAGTACCTACCTGTAGATTTTGGCCTCTAGCTCAGCCGGCACCTAGGGAAACCTACCAAACCTGTGCATTTTTGAAAACTAGAGACCTAGGGGAATCCAAGATGGGGTGACTTGTGGGGCTCTAACCAGGTTCTGTTAGCCAGAATCCTTTGCAAACCTCACAATTTGGCTAAAAAAACATATTTTCCTTACATTTCAGTGACAAAAAGTTCTGGAATCTGAGAGGAGCCACAAATTTCCTTCCACGCAGCGTTCCCCCAAGTCTCCCGATATAAATTGGTACCTCACTTGTGTGGTTAGGCCTAGCGCCCGCGACAGGATATTCCCCAAAACACAACGTGGACACATCACAGAAACCAGAGCTGTTTTTTGCAAAGTGCCTACCTGTAGATTTTGGCCTCTAGCTCAGCCGGCACCTAGGGAAACCTACCAAACCTGTGCATTTTTGAAAACTAGAGACATAGGAGAATCCAAGATGGGGTGACTTGTGGGGCTCTGACCAGGTTCTGTTACCCAGAATCCTTTGCAAATCACAAAATTTGGCTAAAAAAACACACTTTCCTCACATTTCGGTGACAGAAAGTTCTGGAATCTGAGAGGAGCCACAAATTTCCTTCCACCCAGCGTTCACCCAAGTCTCCCGATACAAATGATACCTCACTTGTGTGGGTTGGCCTAGCGCCCGCGACACGAAACACCCCAAAACACAACGTGGACACATCCCATTTTTAGAAAGAAAACAGGGCTGTTTTTTGCTAAGTGCCTACCTGTAGATTTTGGCCTCTAGCTCAGCCGGCACCTAGGGAAACCTACCAAACCTGTGCATTTTTGAAAACTAGATACCTAGGGGAATCCAAGATGGGGTGACTTGTGGGGCTCTGACCAGGTTCTGTTACCCAGAATCCTTTGCAAACCTCAAAATTTGGCTAAAAAAACACATTTTCCTCACATTTCGGTGACAGTAAATTCTGGAATCTGGGAGGAGAAACAAATTTCCTTCCACCCAGCGTTCCCCCAAGTCTCCAGATAAAAATGGTACCTCACTTGTGTGGGTAGGCCTAGCGCCCGCAACAGGATATGCCCCAAAACACAACGTGGACACATCACAGAAAACAGAGCTGTTTTTTGCAAAGTACCTACCTGTAGATTTTGGCCTCTAGCTCAGCCAGCACGTAGGGAAACCTACCAAACCTGTGCAATTTTGAAAACTAGAGACCTAGGGGAATCCATGATGGGGTGACTTGTGGGGCTCTGACCCGGTTCTGTTACCCAGAATCCTTTGCAAACCTCAAATTTTGGCTAAAAAAACGCATTTTCCTCACATTTCGGTGACAGAAAGTTCTGGAATCTGAGAGGAGCCACAAATTTCCTTCCACCCAGCGTTCCCCCAAGTCTCATGATAAAAATTATACCTCACTTTTGTGGGTAGGCCTAGCGCCCCCGACAGGAAACGCCCCAAAACGCAACGTGGACACATCCCATTTTTTTAAAGAAAACAGAGGTGTTTTTTGCAAAGTACCTACCTGTAGATTTTGGCCTCTAGCTCAGCCGGCACCTAGGGAAACCTACCAAACCTGTGCATTTTTTAAAACTAGAGACCTAGGGGAATCGAAGATGGGTTGACTTGTGGGGCTCTGACCAGGTTCTGTTACCCAGAATCCTTTGCAAACCTCAAAATTTGGCTAAAAAAACACATTTTCCTCACATTTCGGTGACAGAAAGTTCTGGAATCTGAGAGGAGCCACAAATTTCCTTCCACCCAGCGTTTCCCCAAGTCTCCCGATATAAATGGTACCTCACTTGTGTTGGTAGGCCTAGCGCCCGCAACAGGATATGCCTCAAAACACAACGTGGACACATCACAGACAACAGAGCTGTTTTTTGCAAAGTACCTACCTGTAGATTTTGGCCTCTAGCTCACCCGGCACCTAGGGAAACCTACCAAACCTGTGCATTTTTGAAAACTAGAGACCTATCGGAATCCAAGATGGGGTGACTTGTGGGGCTCTGACCAGGTTCTGTTACCCAGAATCCTTTGCAAACCTCAACATTTGGCTAAAAAAACATATTTTGCTTACATTTCAGTGACAGAAAGTTCTGGAATCTGAGAGGAGCCACACATTTCCTTCCACCCAGCGTTCCCCCAAGTCTCCTGATATAAATTGGTACCTCACTTGTGTGGTTAGGCCTAGCGCCCGCTACAGGATATGCCCCAAAACACAACGTGGACACATCATAGAAAACAGAGCTGTTTTTTGCAAAGTGCCTACCTGTAGATTTTGGCCTCTAGCTCAGCCTGCACCTAGGGAAACCTACCAAACCTGTGCATTTTTGAAAACTAGAGACCTAGGAGAATCCAAGATGGGTGACTTGTGGGGCTCTGACCAGGTTCTGTTACCCAGAATCCTTTGCAAACCACAAAATTTGGCTAAAAAAACACACTTTCCTCACATTTCGGTGACAGAAAGTTCTGGAATCTGAGAGGAGACACAAATTTCCTTCCACCCAGCGTTCACCCAAGTCTCCCGATAAAAATGATACCTCACTTGTGTGGGTAGGCCTAGCGCCCGCGACACGAAACACCCCAAAACACAACGTGGACACATCCCATTTTTTGAAAGAAAACAGAGCTGTTTTTTGCAAAGTGCCTACCTGTAGATTTTGGCCTCTAGCTCAGCCGGCACCTAGAGAAACCTACCAAACCTGTGCAGTTTTGAAAACTAGAGACCTAGGGGAATCCAAGATGGGGTGACTTGTGGGGCTCTGACCAGGTTCTGTTACCCAGAATCCTTTGCAAACCTCAAAATTTGGCTAAAAAAACACATTTTCCTCACATTTCGGTGACAGTAAGTTCTGGAATCTGGGAGGAGAAAGAAATTTCCTTCCACCCAGCGTTCCCCCAAGTCTCCAGATAAAAATGGTACCTCACTTGTGTGGGTAGGCCTAGCGCCCGCGACAGGATATGCCCCAAAACACAACGTGGACACATCACAGAAAACAGAGCTGTTTTTTGCAAAGTACCTACCTGTAGATTTTGGCCTCTAGCTCAGCCGGCACCTAGGGAAACCTACCAAACCTGTGCAATTTTGAAAACTAGAGACCTAGGGGAATCCAAGATGGGGTGACTTGTGGGGCTCTGACCCGGTTCTGTTACCCAGAATCCTTTGCAAACCTCAAATTTTGGCTAAAAAAACGCATTTTCCTCACTTTTCGGTGACAGAAAGTTCTGGAATCTGAGAGGAGCCACAAATTTCCTTCCACCCAGCGTTCCCCCAAGTCTCATGATAAAAATGATACCTCACTTTTGTGGGTAGGCCTAGCGCCCGCGACAGGAAACGCCCCAAAACGCAACGTGGACACATCCCATTTTTTTAAAGAAAACAGAGGTGTTTTTTGCAAAGTACCTACCTGTAGATTTTGGCCTCTAGCTCAGCCGGCACCTAGGGAAACTTACCAAACCTGTGCATTTTTTAAAACTAGAGACCTAGGGGAATCGAATATGGGTTGACTTGTGGGGTTCTGACCAGGTTCTGTTGCCCAGAATCCTTTGCAAACCTCAAAATTTGGCTAAAAAAACGTATTTTCCTTACATTTCAGTGACAGAAAGTTCTGGAATCTGAGAGGAGCCACAAATTTCCTTCCACCCAGCGTTCCCCCAAGTCTCCCGATATAAATTGGTACCTCACTTGTGTGGTTAGGCCTAGCGCCCGCAACAGGATATGCCCCAAAACACAACGTGGACACATGACAGAAAACAGAGCTGTTTTTTGCAAAGTGCCTACCTGTAGATTTTGGCCTCTAGCTCAGCCGGCACCAAGGGAAACCTACCAAACCTGTGCATTTTTGAAAACTAGAGACCTAGGAGAATCCAAGATGGGCTGACTTGTGGGGCTCTGACCAGGTTCTGTTACCCAGAATCCTTTGCAAACCACAAAATTTGGCTAAAAAAACACACTTTCCTCACATTTCAGTGACAGAAAGTTCTGGAATCTGAGAGGAGCCACACATTTCCTTCCACCCAGCGTTCACCCAAGTCTCCCGATAAAAATGATACCTCACTTGTGTGGGTAGGCCTAGCGCCCGCGACACGAAACACCCCAATACACAACGTGGACACATCCCATTTTTTGAAAGAAAACAGAGCTGTTTTTTGCAAAGTGCCTACCTGTAGATTTTGGCCTCTAGCTCAGCTGGCACCTAGGGAAACCTACCAAACCTGTGCATTTTTTAAAACTAGAGACCTAGGGGAATCCAAGATGGGGTTACTTGTTGGGCTCTGACCAGGTTCTGTTACCCAGAATCCTTTGCAAACCTCACAATTTGGCTAAAAAAACATATTTTCCTTACATTTCGGTGACAGAAAGTTCTGGAATCTGAGAGGAGCCACAAATTTCCTTCCACCCAGCGTTCCCCAAGTCTCCCGATATAAATGGTACCTCACTTGTGTGGGTAGGCCTACTGCCCGCAACAGGATATGCCCCAAAATGCAACGTGGACACATCACAGACAACAGAGCTGTTTTTTGCAAAGTACCTACCTGTAGATTTTGGCCTCTAGCTCAGCCGGCACCTAGGGAAACCTACGAAACCTGTGCATTTTTTAAAACTAGAGACCTAGGGGAATCCAAGATGGGGTGACTTGTGGGGCTCTGACCAGGTTCTCTTACCCAGAATCCTTTGCAAACCTCAAAATGTGGCTAAAAAAACATATTTTCCTTACATTTCAGTGACAGAAAGTTCTGGAATCTGAGAGGAGCCACAAATTTCCTTCCACCCAGCGTTCCCCCAAGTCTCCCGATATAAATTGGTACCTCACTTGTGTGGGTAGGCCTAGCGCCCGCGACAGGATATGCCCCCAAACACAACGTGGACACATCACAGAAAACAGAGTTGTTTTTTGCAAAGTGCCTACCTGCAGATTTTGGCCTCTAGCTCAGCCGGCACCTAGGGAAACCTACCAAACCTGTGCATTTTTGAAAACTAGAGACCTAGGAGAATCCAAGATGGGGTGACTTGTGGGGCTCTGACCAGGTTCTGTTACCCAGAATCCTTTGCAAACCACAAAATTTGGCTAAAAAAACACACTTTCCTCACATTTCGGTGACAGAAAGTTCTGGAATCTGAGAGGAGCCACAAATTTCCTTCCACCCAGCGTTCACCCAAGTCTCCCGATAGAAATGATACCTCACTTGTGTGGGTAGGCCTTGCGCCCGCAACAGGATATGCCCCAAAACACAACGTGGACACATCACAGAAAACAGAGTTGTTTTTTGCAAAGTGCCTACCTGCAGATTTTGGCCTCTAGCTCAGCCGGCACCTAGGGAAACCTACCAAACCTGTGCATGTTTGAAAACTAGAGACCTAGGGGAATCCAAGATGGGGTGACTTGTGGGGCTCTGACCAGGTTCTGTTACCCAGAATCCTTTGCAAACCTCAAAATTTCGCTAAAAAAACACATTTTCCTCACATTTCGGTGACAGAAAGTTCTGGAATCTGGGAGGAGAAACAAATTTCCTTCCACCCAGCGTTCCCCCAAGTCTCCAGATAAAAATGGTACGTCACTTGTGTGGGTAGACCTAGCGCCCACGACAGGAAACACCCCAAAACACAACAAAGACACATCCTATTTTTTTAAAGAAAACAGAGCTGTTCTTTGCAAAGTGCCTACCTGTAGGTTTTGGCCTCTAGCTCAGCCGGCACCTAGGGAAACCTACCAAACCTGTGCTTTTTTGAAAACTAGAGACCTAGGGGAATCCAAGATGGGGTGACTTGTGGGGCTCTGACCAGGTACTGTTACCCAGAATCCTTTGCAAACCTCAAAATTTGACGAAAAAAACACATTTTCCTCACATTTCGGTGACAGAAAGTTCTGGAATCTGGGAGGAGAAACAAATTTCCTTCCACCCAGCGTTTCCCCAAGTCTCCAGATAAAAATGGTACCTCACTTGTGTGGGTAGGCCTAGCGCCCGCGACAGAATATGCCCCAAAACACAATGTGGACACATCACAGAAAACAGAGCTGTTTTTTGCAAAGTACCTACCTGTAGATTTTGGCCTCTAGCTCAGCCTGCACCTAGGAAAACCTACCAAACCTGTGCATTCTTGAAAACTAGAGACCTAGGGGAATCCAAGATGGGGTGACTTGTGGGGCTCTGACCAGGTTCTGTTACCCAGAATCCTTTGCAAACCTCAAAATTTGGCAAAAAAAACACACTTTCCTCACATTTCGGTGACAGAAAGTTCTGGAATCTGAGAGGAGACACAAATTTCCTTCCACCCAGCGTTCCCCCAAGTCTCCCGATAAAAATGATACCTCACTTGTGTGGGTAGGCCTAGCGCCCGCGACAGGAAACACCCCAAAACACAACGTGGAAACATCCCATTTTTTTTAAAGAAAACAGAGCTGTTTTTTGCAAAGTGCCTACCTGTAGATTTTGGCCTCTAGCTCAGCCGGCACCTAGGGAAACATACCAAACCTGTGCATTTTTGAAAACTAGAGACCTAGGGGAATCCAAGATGGGGTGACTTGTGGGGCTCTGACCAGGTTCTGTTACCCAGAATCCTTTGCAAACCTCAAAATTTGGCTAAAAAAACACATTTTCCTCACATTTCGGTGACAGAAAGTTCTGGAATCTGGGAGGAGAAACAAATTTCCTTCCACCCAGCATTCCCCCAAGTCTCCAGATAAAAATGGTACCTCACTTGTGTGGGTAGGCCTAGCGCCCGCAACAGGATATACCCCAAAACACAACGTGGACACATCACAGAAAACAGAGCTGTTTTTTGCAAAGTACCTACCTGTAGATTTTGGCCTCTAGCTCAGCCTGCACCTAGGGAAACCTACCAAACCTGTGCATTTTTTAAAACTAGAGACCTAGGGAAATCCAAGATGGGGTGACTTGTGGGGCTCTGACCAGGTTCTGTTACCCAGAATCCTTTGCAAAGCACAAATTTTGGCTAAACTCATTTTCCTCACATTTCGGTGACAGAAAGTTCTGGAATCTGAGAGGAGCCACAAATTTCCTTCCACCCAGCATTTCCCCAAGTCTCCCGATAAAAATGATACCTCACTTGTGTGCGTAGGCCTAGCGGCCGCGACAGGAAACACCCCAAAGCACAACGTGGACACATCCCATTTTTTTAAAGAAAACAGAGGTGTTTTTTGCAAAGTACCTACCTGTAGATTTTGGCCTCTAGCTCAGCCGGCACCTAGGGAAACCTACCAAACCTGTGCATTTTTTTAAACTAGAGACATAGGGGAATCGAAGATGGGTTGACTTGTGGGGCTCTGACCCGGTTCTGTTATCCAGAATCCTTTGCAAACCTCAAATTTTGGCTAAAAAACGCATTTTCCTCACATTTCGGTGACAGAAAGTTCTGGAATCTGAGAGGAGCCACAAATTTCCTTCCACCCAGCATTTCCCCAAGTCTCCCGATAAAAATGATACCTCACTTGTGTGCGTAGGCCTAGCGGCCGCGACAGAAAACACCCCAAAGCACAACGTGGACACATCCCATTTTTTTAAAGAAAACAGAGGTGTTTTTTGCAAAGTACCTACCTGTAGATTTTGGCCTCTAGCTCAGCCAGCACCTAGGGAAACCTACCAAACCTGTGCATTTTTTTAAACTAGAGACATAGGGGAATCGAAGATGGGTTGACTTTTGGGTCTCTGACCAGGTTCTGTTACCCAGAATCCTTTGCAAACCTCAAAATTTGGCTAAAAAAACACATTTTCCTCACATTTCGGTGACAGAATGTTCTGGAATCTGAGAGGAGCCACAAATTTCCTTCCACCCAGCGTTCCCCCAAGTCTCCCGATATAAATGGTACCTCACTTTTGTGGGTAGGCCTAGCGCCCGCAACAGGATATGCCCCAAAACACAACGTGGACACATCACAGACAACAGAGCTGTTTTTTGCAAAGTACCTACCTGTAGATTTTGGCCTCTAGCTCAGCCGGCACCTAGGGAAACCTACCAAACCTGTGCATTTTTGAAAACTAGAGACCTAGGGGAATGCAAGATGGGGTGACTTGTGGGGCTCTAACCAGGTTCTGTTAGCCAGAATCCTTTGCAAACCTCACAATTTGGCTAAAAAAACATATTTTCCTTACATTTCAGTGACAAAAAGTTCTGGAATCTGAGAGGAGCCACAAATTTCCTTCCACGCAGCGTTCCCCCAAGTCTCCCGATATAAATTGGTACCTCACTTGTGTGGTTAGGCCTAGCGCCCGCGACAGGATATTCCCCAAAACACAACGTGGACACATCACAGAAACCAGAGCTGTTTTTTGCAAAGTGCCTACCTGTAGATTTTGGCCTCTAGCTCAGCCGGCACCTAGGGAAACCTACCAAACCTGTGCATTTTTGAAAACTAGAGACCTAGGAGAATCCAAGATGGGGTGACTTGTGGGGCTCTGACCAGGTTCTGTTACCCAGAATCCTTTGCAAATCACAAAATTTGGCTAAAAAAACACACTTTCCTCACATTTCGGTGACAGAAAGTTCTGGAATCTGAGAGAAGCCACAAATTTCCTTCCACCCAGCGTTCACCCAAGTCTCCCGATACAAATGATACCTCACTTGTGTGGGTTGGCCTAGCGCCCGCGACACGAAACACCCCAAAACACAACGTGGACACATCCCATTTTTAGAAAGAAAACAGGGCTGTTTTTTGCTAAGTGCCTACCTGTAGATTTTGGCCTCTAGCTCAGCCGGCACCTAGGGAAACCTACCAAACCTGTGCATTTTTGAAAACTAGATACCTAGGGGAATCCAAGATGGGGTGACTTGTGGGGCTCTGACCAGGTTCTGTTACCCAGAATCCTTTGCAAACCTCAAAATTTGGCTAAAAAAACACATTTTCCTCACATTTCGGTGACAGTAAATTCTGGAATCTGGGAGGAGAAACAAATTTCCTTCCACCCAGCGTTCCCCCAAGTCTCCAGATAAAAATGGTACCTCACTTGTGTGGGTAGGCCTAGCGCCCGCAACAGGATATGCCCCAAAACACAACGTGGACACATCACAGAAAACAGAGCTGTTTTTTGCAAAGTACCTACCTGTAGATTTTGGCCTCTAGCTCAGCCAGCACGTAGGGAAACCTACCAAACCTGTGCAATTTTGAAAACTAGAGACCTAGGGGAATCCATGATGGGGTGACTTGTGGGGCTCTGACCCGGTTCTGTTACCCAGAATCCTTTGCAAACCTCAAATTTTGGCTAAAAAAACGCATTTTCCTCACATTTCGGTGACAGAAAGTTCTGGAATCTGAGAGGAGCCACAAATTTCCTTCCACCCAGCGTTCCCCCAAGTCTCAAGATAAAAATTATACCTCACTTTTGTGGGTAGGCCTAGCGCCCGCGACAGGAAACGCCCCAAAACGCAACGTGGACACATCCCATTTTTTTAAAGAAAACAGAGGTGTTTTTTGCAAAGTACCTACCTGTAGATTTTGGCCTCTAGCTCAGCCGGCACCTAGGGAAACCTACCAAACCTGTGCATTTTTTAAAACTAGAGACCTAGGGGAATCGAAGATGGGTTGACTTGTGGGGCTCTGACCAGGTTCTGTTACCCAGAATCCTTTGCAAACCTCAAAATTTGGCTAAAAAAACACATTTTCCTCACATTTCGGTGACAGAAAGTTCTGGAATCTGAGAGGAGCCACAAATTTCCTTCCACCCAGCGTTTCCCCAAGTCTCCCGATATAAATGGTACCTCACTTGTGTGGGTAGGCCTAGCGCCCGCAACAGGATATGCCTCGAAACACAACGTGGACACATCACAGACAACAGAGCTGTTTTTTGCAAAGTACCTACCTGTAGATTTTGGCCTCTAGCTCAGCCGGCACCTAGGGAAACCTACCAAACCTGTGCATTTTTGAAAACTAGAGACCTATGGGAATCCAAGATGGGGTGACTTGTGGGGCTCTGACCAGGTTCTGTTACCCAGAATCCTTTGCAAACCTCACATTTGGCTAAAAAAACATATTTTGCTTACATTTCAGTGACAGAAAGTTCTGGAATCTGAGAGGAGCCACAAATTTCCTTCCACCCAGCGTTCCCCCAAGTCTCCTGATATAAATTGGTACCTCACTTGTGTGGTTAGGCCTAGCGCCCGCGACAGGATATACCCCAAAACACAACGTGGACACATCATAGAAAACAGAGCTGTTTTTTGCAAAGTGCCTACCTGTAGATTTTGGCCTCTAGCTCAGCCGGCACCTAGGGAAACCTACCAAACCTGTGCATTTTTGAAAACTAGAGACCTAGGAGAATCCAAGATGGGTGACTTGTGGGGCTCTGACCAGGTTCTGTTACCCAGAATCCTTTGCAAACCACAAAATTTGGCTAAAAAAACACACTTTCCTCACATTTCGGTGACAGAAAGTTCTGGAATCTGAGAGGAGACACAAATTTCCTTCCACCCAGCGTTCACCCAAGTCTCCCGATAAAAATGATACCTCACTTGTGTGGGTAGGCCTAGCGCCCGCGACACGAAACACCCCAAAACACAACGTGGACACATCCCATTTTTTGAAAGAAAACAGAGCTGTTTTTTGCAAAGTGCCTACCTGTAGATTTTGGCCTCTAGCTCAGCCGGCACCTAGGGAAACCTACCAAACCTGTGCAGTTTTGAAAACTAGAGACCTAGGGGAATCCAAGATGGGGTGACTTGTGGGGCTCTGACCAGGTTCTGTTACCCAGAATCCTTTGCAAACCTCAAAATTTGGCTAAAAAAACACATTTTCCTCACATTTCGGTGACAGTAAGTTCTGGAATCTGGGAGGAGAAAGAAATTTCCTTCCACCCAGCGTTCCCCCAAGTCTCCAGATAAAAATGGTACCTCACTTGTGTGGGTAGGCCTAGCGCCCGCGACAGGATATGCCCCAAAACACAACGTGGACACATCACAGAAAACAGAGCTGTTTTTTGCAAAGTACCTACCTGTAGATTTTGGCCTCTAGCTCAGCCGGCACCTAGGGAAACCTACCAAACCTGTGCAATTTTAAAAACTAGAGACCTAGGGGAATCCAAGATGGGGTGACTTGTGGGGCTCTGACCCGGTTCTGTTACCCAGAATCCTTTGCAAACCTCAAATTTTGGCTAAAAAAACGCATTTTCCTCACTTTTCGGTGACAGAAAGTTCTGGAATCTGAGAGGAGCCACAAATTTCCTTCCACCCAGCGTTCCCCCAAGTCTCATGATAAAAATGATACCTCACTTTTGTGGGTAGGCCTAGCGCCCGCGACAGGAAACGCCCCAAAACGCAACGTGGACACATCCCATTTTTTTAAAGAAAACAGAGGTGTTTTTTGCAAAGTACCTACCTGTAGATTTTGGCCTCTAGCTCAGCCGGCACCTAGGGAAACCTACCAAACCTGTGCATTTTTTAAAACTAGAGACCTAGGGGAATCGAAGATGGGTTGACTTGTGGGGTTCTGACCAGGTTCTGTTACCCAGAATCCTTTGCAAACCTCAAAATTTGGCTAAAAAAACGTATTTTCCTTACATTTCAGTGACAGAAAGTTCTGGAATCTGAAAGGAGCCACAAATTTCCTTCCACCCAGCGTTCCCCCAAGTCTCCCGATATAAATTGGTACCTCACTTGTGTGGTTAGGCCTAGCGCCCGCAACAGGATATGCCCCAAAACACAACGTGGACACATGACAGAAAACAGAGCTGTTTTTTGCAAAGTGCCTACCTGTAGATTTTGGCCTCTAGCTCAGCCGGCACCAAGGGAAACCTACCAAACCTGTGCATTTTTGAAAACTAGAGACCTAGGAGAATCCAAGATGGGCTGACTTGTGGGGCTCTGACCAGGTTCTGTTACCCAGAATCCTTTGCAAACCACAAAATTTGGCTAAAAAAACACACTTTCCTCACATTTCGGTGACAGAAAGTTCTGGAATCTGAGAGGAGCCACAAATTTCCTTCCACCCAGCGTTCACCCAAGTCTCCCGATAAAAATGATACCTCACTTGTGTGGGTAGGCCTAGCGCCCGCGACACGAAACACCCCAAAACACAACGTGGACACATCCCATTTTTTGAAAGAAAACAGAGCTGTTTTTTGCAAAGTGCCTACCTGTAGATTTTGGCCTCTAGCTCAGCTGGCACCTAGGGAAACCTACCAAACCTGTGCATTTTTTAAAACTAGAGACCTAGGGGAATCCAAGATGGGGTGACTTGTTGGGCTCTGACCAGGTTCTGTTACCCAGAATCCTTTGCAAACCTCACAATTTGGCTAAAAAAACATATTTTCCTTACATTTCGGTGACAGTAAGTTCTGGAATCTGAGAGGAGCCACAAATTTCCTTCCACCCAGCGTTCCCCAAGTCTCCCGATATAAATGGTACCTCACTTGTGTGGGTAGGCCTACTGCCCGCAACAGGATATGCCCCAAAATGCAACGTGGACACATCACAGACAACAGAGCTGTTTTTTGCAAAGTACCTACCTGTAGATTTTGGCCTCTAGCTCAGCCGGCACCTAGGGAAACCTACGAAACCTGTGCATTTTTGAAAACTAGAGACCTAGGGGAATCCAAGATGGGGTGACTTGTGGGGCTCTGACCAGGTTCTCTTACCCAGAATCCTTTGCAAACCTCAAAATGTGGCTAAAAAAACATATTTTCCTTACATTTCAGTGACAGAAAGTTCTTGAATCTGAGAGGAGCCACAAATTTCCTTCCACCCAGCGTTCCCCCAAGTCTCCCGATATAAATTGGTACCTCACTTGTGTGGGTAGGCCTAGCGCCCGCGACAGGATATGCCCCAAAACACAACGTGGACACATCACAGAAAACAGAGTTGTTTTTTGCAAAGTGCCTACCTGCAGATTTTGGCCTCTAGCTCAGCCGGCACCTAGGGAAACCTACCAAACCTGTGCATTTTTGAAAACTAGAGACCTAGGAGAATCCAAGATGGGGTGACTTGTGGGGCTCTGACCAGGTTCTGTTACCCAGAATCCTTTGCAAACCACAAAATTTGGCTAAAAAAACACACTTTCCTCACATTTCGGTGACAGAAAGTTCTGGAATCTGAGAGGAGCCACAAATTTCCTTCCACCCAGCGTTCACCCAAGTCTCCCGATAGAAATGATACCTCACTTGTGTGGGTAGGCCTTGCGCCCGCAACAGGATATGCCCCAAAACACAACGTGGACACATCACAGAAAACAGAGCTGTTTTTTGCAAAGTACTTACCTGTAGATTTTGGCCTCTAGCTCAGCCTGCACCTAGGGAAACCTACCAAACCTGTGCATTCTTGAAAACTAGAGACCTAGGGGAATCCAAGATGGGGTGACTTGTGGGGCTCTGACCAGGTTCTGTTACCCAGAATCCTTTGCAAACCTCAAAATTTGGCAAAAAAAACACATTTTCCTCACATTTCGGTGACAGAAAGTTCTGGAATCTGAGAGGATCCACAAATGTCCTTCCACCCAGCGTTCCCAGAGTCTCCAGATAAAAATGATACCTCACTTGTGTGCGTAGGCCTAGCGGCCGCGACAGTACACACCCCAAAACACAACGTGGACACATCCCATTTTTTGAAAGAAAACAGAGCTGTTTTTTGCAAAGTGCCTACCTGTAGGTTTTGGCCTCTACCTCAGCCGGCACCTATGGAAACTTACCAAACCTGTGCATTTTTGAAAACTAGAGATCTAGGGGAATCCAAGATGGGGTGACTTGTGGGGCTCTGACCAGGTTCTGTTACCCAGAATCCTTTGCAAACCTCAAATTTTGGATAAAAAAACACATTTTCCTCACATTTCGGTGATAAAAAGTTCTGGAATCTGAGAACAGCTACAAATTTCCTTCCACCCAGCGTTTCCCCAAGTCTCCCGATAAAAATGATACCTCACTTGTGTGCATAGGCCTAGCAGCCGCGACAGGAAACACCCCAAAATACAACGTGGACACATCCCATTTTTTGAAAGAAAACAGAGCTGTTTTTTGCAAAGTGCCTACCTGTAGATTTTGGCCTCTAGCTCAGCAGGCACCTAGGGAAACCTACCAAACCTGTACATTTTTTAAAACTAGAGACCTAGGGGAATCCAAGATGGGGTGACTTTTTGGGGTCTAACCTGGTTCTGTTACCCAGAATCCTTTGCAAACCTCAAATTTTGGCTAAAAAAACGAATTTTCCTCACATTTCAGTGACAGATATTTCTGGAATCTGAGAGGAGCCACAAATTTCCTTCCACCCAGCGTTCCCCTAAGTCTCCCGATAAAAATGATACCTCACTTGTGTGGGTAGGCCTAGCGCCCGAAACAGGATACGCCCCAAAACGCAACGTGGACATATCACATTTTTTTAAAGAAAACAGAGCTGTTTTTTGCAAAGTACCTACCTGTAGATTTTGGCCTCTAGCTCAGCCGGCACCTAGGGAAACCTACCAAACCTGTGCATTTTTTAAAACTAGAGACCTAGGGGAATCCAAGATGGGTTGACTTGTGGGGCTCTGACCAGGTTCTGTTACCCAGAATCCTTTGCAAACCTCAAAATTTGGCTAAAAAAACACATTTTCCTCACATTTCGGTGACGGAAAGTTCTGGAATCTGAGAGGAGCCACAAATTTCCTTCCACCCAACGTTCCTCCAAGTTTCCCGATAAAAATGATACCTCACTTGTGTGGGTAGGCCTAGCGCCCGCGACAGGAAACGCCCCAAAATGCAACGTGGACACATCACATTTTTTCATTGAAAACCGTGCCTACCTGTAGATTTTGTCCTCTAGCTCAGCCGGCACCTAGGGAAACCTACAAAGCCTGTGCATTTCTGAAAACTAGATACCTAGGGGAATCCAAGATGGGGTGACCTGTGGGGCTCTGACCAGGTTCTGTTACCCAGAATCCTTTGCAAACCTCAAAATTTGGCCAAAGAAAGACGTTTTCCTCACATTTCGATGAAAGAACGTTCTGGAATCTGAGAGGAGGGACAAAGTTCCATCCACCCAGCGTTTCCCCAAGTCTCCCGGTAAAAATGATACCTCACTTGTGTGGGTGGGCCAGGTGCCTGCAACAGAATAAGGCCCAAAACTTGTAGAGACAGAGGGGATAGCACAGCAAGTTTATAAGGACATATTCTTTTATACATCTTTAGACTGACTCTGCTTTGGGGACCCACATAAGTGAGGTGTCATTTTACTTGGGAGACTGAGGGGAACACTGGGGAGTAGGAATTTTGTGCTGGAGCGGTGATCCTACGAAGAAAAGTCAGGAAAATATGCTTTTTTAAGTACATTTTGAGGTTTAGAGAGGAGTCTGGGTAAGAAAATGTTGGGGGATCCACACAAGCCACACCTCTCTGGACTCCTTGGGGTGTCTAGTTTTAAAAAATGTCTGAGTTTGGGAGGTTTCCCTAGATGAAGGCCGCACCCAGGACCAAAAACATAGGTGCCCTCTCCCCCCCAAACACAGGTAGTTTTGTAATATATCGTTTTGATGTGTCCACATACGTCCGTGATGTGCCAAACACTAAAATTGTGAAAAGAAACGCACTTAGGTTATGTGAAAAAGACCCCTCACCCTCCAACCAAGTTGGTGGCATGCTTCATCATCGGGGTCCCACCTGAGGCACCTAGCGTGTCACAGGTGTGCTGCGACGCCTGATTACAGCGGAGCAGGTTTTGTCATTTTTACCACACATACTGGTTGGATTTGGCACAAGGGTGAGTGATGGTTCAGTGGATCAAATTTGACTAACAAGAGCTTTCACAAAAATGAAATGCACTGTTAATAACTGAAAGGCAAAAAACAGAACCAATGACTCACAGCTCGTGAGCTGGAAAGCCGCGACAAGGCACCAACCGCTTTACAGTCCATCCACACAACTTTCATACATGACACACACAAGACCATTCACACCGCCAGCCACGGGCCCAGCACATTACAACACTCACATTGACAGACAGCGCCACTCAAGGGCCCACCACCTACATACGCCCAAATGCCTGATACAACAATCACACCAGTTGATGGGAGTGTGTGGACTGGTGTTTGGCTGGCAGTGTGTTGCAGTAGCCAACAGCAAGTCAATATGTACACTCTCAGCCAAGCCCCACTCCACACACAAAGGCATCATTTGTTTTTATTTTTAAACAGAGGAACCCCTAACTAAGTAGAAAGAATTACAAAACTACAAACACAAAAGTTCTTACTAAGTACATGACAGAAATGCTAACCATGAAACTGAACACATGAAAATACAAAACAGACATGATTTTACACTCATGGTTGTTCCCAGAAATTCTTCTGGGTGTGGTAATTCTGAAAACAACCACCCACACACAGCCCAGGCTTTGAAGGACAATCTGGGCAGTACATTCGAGTCTCCCTCCGGATACCTCTTCGAAAACACACTCTACATTTCTTAGCTGGAAAGTCTTTTTTGGGTGTGGGAGGAATGTGCTCAGCAAAGTGGCGATCTCTCAATCTAGCCACATCCTCCACCACTGCTTGTCTAGGAACTCTGGCCTGTTCCAACACAATAAGGCTCCCTATCACTGACTCCTGAAATTTCACAAATGTCATCTTTGACTCTGGAGACCTATCCCTAAACACAATAAAAGCATTGAAGGTTGCTAAGTGAAAGAGGTGAATTGCTAACTTCTTATACCAAACGTAAGACTTACAAATAGCAGTATAAGGTTCCAACCTCTGATCAACTCTATCTACACCTCCCATGTGCTTATTATAATCTAAAATGCACACAGGTTTGCGCACTTCAGCAACCTGGCCCCAAACAGTCACGGGGGAAGTACTCTCATCATGGATGGTACTAAGCATGTAGACATCCTTCTTGTCTGAAAATTTCAAAGCTAGCAGCTCATCATTCCGCAAGGCACAGCACTGTCCCCTCTCAAGTTTTTCACAGACAAGCTCCCTTGGATAGCCTTTCCGGTTAGAACGGATTGTGCCACAAGCAACAGTGTCTACTCTAAACAATTCCTTGAACAACTGCACTCCAGTGTAGAAGTTATCTACATACAAATGGTGACCTTTGTTGAACAGTCGTCTACCAATATCCCACACAATTTTCTCAGTAACTCCAAAAGTGGGAGGACAACCAGGGGGTTCAATATTGGAATCCCTACCAGTGTAGACACGGAAACTATACACATATCCTGTCCTACTTTCAGACAGCATATACAATTTAATTCCATATCGTGCCCTTTTGCTAGGAATGTAATGCCTAAAAACCAAACGACCCTTGAAGAGGACCAAAGACTCGTCCACACTTATCTCTTTGCCTGGAACATAGACCTTCGAAAACCGATCTACAAAATGATGAAGGACAGGCCTAATCTTAAAAAGACGGTCAGAATCTGGGTGATCTCATGGCAAGACTAATGCATTGTCAACAAAATGCACCATCCTAAGAAGAAGCAAATACCGATTACGACTCATGGTCGCAGGAAATATAGCTGTTGCCATCAAGGGACTAGTAGACCAATAAGAAGCCATTGACAGCTTCCTTATCAACCCCATCAAAAAAGTCAAACCCAAAAACTTTTTTATCTCCTCCAAATTTGTGGGAATCCACTGGGCAGCTCTAGAGTGTGGCCTAAGTCTAGCAGCGTTGTCCCTCAAATGCTGCTCCGCATACAAATTGGTCTGCTCAACAATCTCTTCCAAAAACACATCATCCATGAATAACTCAAAGAAATTGATAGGCAAAAAGTTCTCTGTATTGGCGTTACACTCCGGGAAACCAGTAAAGGCAGGCAACTCTGGCTGCTCTATGTTTGGGGCAACCCAGACATCAGGTCTTATAACGGGAAACCTTTCAGCCCCAGGTTGCTGCACTATTGGCACATCCGTGTCCTCCTCTAAAACAGGACCTTCATCTGCACTGAGTGTGGCTTCATCATCAGAAGATTCCCCTCCAACAGAAACATCACTGCCAGAATCTCTCACTTCCTCCTCTGCCTCAGATGCATGATCAGACTGTGACTCAAAAAGCATACCAACCACCTGCTGAGCGGTCATCCTGCGGCTAGCCATGAACTCTCCTACTAAAATTAACTGGACAAATTCACCACCAACAACCAGCACTGTGTAAGACAAGTAACAAATTGTAGCTTTGTTAGTAAGAGTTATAAACTCAAAAACTATACCGCTCACTTGCCTGAAAAAGCTTGATTCACCAGCAACTACTCTGCACAGACACAGCAATCACCAATGATATCCCACTAAAAAGAAAGAAAGAAAGGCAAATTAGAAATAAGACAAAACAAATATCATTGTGCACAAATCTAAGGACAATTTCACACACAATCCTGCATTTAGTACACCCCCTACAAACATGTCATTCATGTATGGCAACAATACTCCTTTGGAGTAAATTGTTTTTACTTACCTAAAACATGCAACTGTGCAAACTGCAGGTCAACCACCGCCAAAACCGCAAGGAGCCACAGCAATTAAAGCAAAAGCTTTGAACTAGAACAAAAAGGAGGAAAACATTTTTTATCACAAATGCAAAGACTTCATCAGTTGACAAACACCCCACCATCAAACATTTAGAAATTGGTTCCTAAGTGGATTCTGCCATAGGGGCAGATGGGCCTACTAAAAAAATAGGCCTGTCTGCCCCAAGGAGGCCAGAAAATACCTTTAGTAGTGTGTCCTCATGGGGAGCGACCATTGCCAAAGGGGACAGCCCTAAAAAAAAAAAAAAAAAAAACACACACAACACTATCCCTGGTGCCTAAGTGGCTTCTGCCCCCCTTGGGGGCAGATCAGCCTAAAAATAATAGGCTGATCTGTCTCCAAGGGGTGCAGAAATGGCCTCGGTACAAGTGCCCCCAAAGTGGGGGGCGACCCTTGCCCAAGGCCCCCCCTCCTCCACTAACACACACACACACACACACACTATCCCTGGTGTCTAAGTGGCTTCTGCCCCCCTTGGGGGCAGGTGGGCCTAAGAAAATAGGCCCATCTGCCCCCAGGGGGGGCAGAAATGGCCAACAGGTCAATGCCCCCCTTGGGGGGCACCCCGTGCCCAAGGGGACGCCCCCCCACAAAAATAAAAAAATAAAAAATCCCTGGCGTTCTAGTGGTTTCAGCCTAAAAATAATAGGCTGGTCTGTCTCCAAGGGGTGCAGAAATGGCCTCGGTACATGTGCCCCCAAAGTGGGGGGCAACCTTGCCCAAGGCCCCCCCCTCCTCCACTAACACACACACACACACATACACTATCCCTGGTGTCTAAGTGGCTTCTGCCCCCCTTGGGGGCAGGTGGGCCTAAAGAAATAGGCCCATCTGCCCCCAGGGGGGGCAGAAATGGCCAACAGGTCAATGCCCCCCTTGGGGGGCACCCCGTGCCCAAGGGGACGCCCCCCCTCAAAAATAAACAAATTTTAAAAAATCCCTGGCGTTCTAGTGGTTTCTGCCCCCATAGGGGGCAGATCAGCCTAAATATAATAGGCTGATCTGTCTCCCAGGGGTGCAGAAATGGCCTCTGTACATGTGCCCCCAAAGTGGGGTGCGAGCCTTGCCCAAGCCCCCCCCATCCACACACACACACACTATCCCTGGAGGCTAAGTGGCTTCTGCCCACCTTGGGGGCAGGTGGGCCTAAACAAATAGGCCCATCTGCCCCCGGGGGGGCAGAAATGGCCAACAGGTCAATGCCCCCCTTGGGGGGGCGCCCCGTGCCCAAGGGGATGCCCCCCCCACAAAAATAAGCACATAAAAAGAATCCCTGGCGTTCTAGTGGTTTCTGCCCCCCTTGGGGCAGATCAGCCTAAAAATAATAGGCTGATCTGCCCCCAAGGGGGGCAGAAATGGCCCTAAAAGACATGCCCCCCAAAGGGGAGCGACCCTTGCCCAAGGGGCCGCCCCCCATCCACTACACACACAATCCCTGGTGCCTAAGTGGCTTCTGCCCCCCTTGGGGGCAGAGGGACCTAAAGAAAATAGGCCGATCTGCCCCCAAGGGGAGCAGAAAAGGCCAACAGTCCTATGCCCCCTTGGGGGGGCGCCCCTTGCCCAAGGGGGCACCCCCCCACATAAATACACAAATAAAAAAACATCCCTGGTGATCCAGTGGTTTCTGCCCCCCTTGGTGGCAGATCCGCCTAAAATAGTAGGCCAATCTGCTCCCAAGGGGGGCAGAAATGGCCGTAAGTAATTGCCCCCAAAAGGGGAGCGACCCTTGCCCAAGGGGCCGCTCCCCGCAAGTCAAAATCACAAAACAAATACCAAAAAAAGAAATCCCTGGTGTCTAGTGGGCATTCCTGCTGCCCGATCGCAATGCGATCGGGCAGCAGGAATGCTCAAAGAGACACCGGGGGAAAGGAAAAGCCTTTCCTTTCCCCTGGTGCCTCTTTCTGCAAAACCCCCCACCGGGAAGAGAAACTCACCTCTTCCTTTCTCGCCGCACAGGAAGCAAATGGCTTCCTGTGCGGCGAGAACCCCATAATGAAGTCAGCGCTCGATCGCGCGCTGATTTCATTATGGGGGTGGGGGGGTCGGGGTGGAAAGGGAAGGGCTTCCCCTTCCATCCCTGACTTTGGGGGGCTGGGGGGAAGCACACAGAGGGAGCGAGAGCGCTCCCTCTGGGCTATGTGCCGAGGACGTAGTGGTTACGTCCTCGGCACAGCAGCACTGTGCCGAAGGACGTAACCACTACGGCCTCGGCACAGAACGGGTTAAGAAAAGTGGCACTGCACCCAGTGCAGACCACTTTTCTTGCGCCCCTTAGCACCCGCTACCCCCACCATTTGTGCGCCATTTTTAGTATACGTATTAGTAGTAGTTAGGGAACTATTGTCAGAACCTTTGATGCTAGATCAGAGCTTTGCAGGATTAGCATGACAAATGTTGATGCTAATCCTGCAAAGCCCATCGAGGCCCATTGTAAACAATGGTTTGCCTCCTTTTAATGCCTGCTCAGAGAAGGCAATAAAAGTGGCGAAAAAAGATTTTGCAAAGAAATCTCAGATTTAGGGGGTCATTACAACATTGGCGGTAAAAGGCGCTTACCGCCGTGCAGAAGACCGCCAATACACCGCCACGGCCGCGGAATTCCACCACAGCTATTATGACACACATCTCGGAATCCACCGAAATTCAGACACCCACACAAGTCCGCCACACCAAAGGTCAGTGTTAAACTGGCAAAAACAAAACCTCCACCTCCACGCCAACAGAAACATGCCCATGCTATTACGACCCACGAATCCACGCAGCGGTCTTTCAACCACGGTATTCGATTGGCGGTACACACCGCCGCGCTCAAAATACACACACATCTCCGAAACACCGCCACATTGGACAATTACAAATACACACACCTGAGACACATACAAACAACACTCTCACACACCCAACACAATATAAAACACACACCCACATCACCCACAAACCCCTACGACCACAAATCAGAGACGAAGGCCAGATATAGACAACCCCACCACACAGAGGCAAACAACACCATCACCCACACAACATCAACGCACCAAACACCACACACCACAACACATCACCACCCTCATCACCACATACACCACCCCACACATCACCTACACCACCCCATGTCACGCCAAAGACACCCCCGGTTTTCCGAGGAGGAGCTCAGGGTCATGGTGGAGGAAATCCTACGGGTAGAGCCACAGCTATTTGGCTCAAAGGTGCAGCACACATCCATAGCCAGGAAGATGGAGCTATGGCGCAGAATAGTGGACAGGGTCAACGCTGTGGGACAGCATCCAAGAAATCAGGAGGACATCAGGAAGAGGTGGAACGACCTACAGGGGAAGGTGCGTTCCGCGGTCTCCAGGCACAACATTGCGGTTCAGCGGACTGGCGGCGGACCCCCACCTCCTCCCCCACAACTACCAACATGGGAGGAGCAAGTCTTGACGATCATGCATCCAGAGGGCCTCAGAGGAGTCGGTGGAGGAATGGACACTGGTAAGTCAAATCTTAACTATCATATCCCCCACCATACCTGCATGCTATCACACACCCCCACCCTCACACCCTCCCCTATCAATCCAACTCCTCACTAATGTACCAATAACACAAACCACCCATCTCAACACCAAGCCCTCCATGACACAACTAAGCATGGTCACCCCTCACCAAAGCATGCTCACTGCACATACACAGAACACCCCCCCAACCATCATCACACAAGCCCCCCCACAGGAATGCTTGCACTGGGGTACACGTGAGCCACCCATTGCACACCATGACACACACACATGCAATAATCATGCACTTATGCCCCTGCAGGATCACGAAGGACCGTCACCACACCGGAGGGTCCAGACAACTCCACTCCACCTACAGAAGAGGCCCACAGTGACGATAGCAGCTCTGCCCTACTGGATCCTGATGACCAGCCCAGACCATCGTGGGCCTCGGGACAGTCGGTTCCCCTTGCACAGGCACAGCCCAACACTGACCTTCCACCCTCTGGTAACACCAGCACAGCACACACCCAGCGGGCCCATACCGCCGTACCCAGGACACATCAATTAGCGGTGTGTCCACCACTACAGGGAACCGAGGATAACCCACCACCCCAACAACAACAGGGACCTAGGGGCAGTGGTAGTGGGCACACAGTCCAGGGGACGGAGGCACAGGAACACAGGGGAACTGGGAGGGCTGCTGTGTGACAGGGGGCGGACAGGCCAAGGGAACCCACTCTCCACAAGGCCCTATCCTCCATCATGGGAGCATACCACCACTCCCAGGAGACGATGGTGACGGTCCTGGCCAAGTTTCAGGACACCCAGCGCCTGCAGGAGGAGCAGTATTTGGGGTTCAGGGAAGAGCTCAGGACCATCAGCTCCGCCCTGGGCACCATCGTAGGGGTGCTGAAGGACATACAGCAGACCTTGAGGGACACCGTGGCACTCTAAGGGGCGCCTGACACTAGCATGAACGATGAAATGCCCACCACCTCCGCCGGTCCTAGTGGACAGGACGCCCCGCCACAGGACCACCACACTAGCACCCCACCCCCTGCAGACGGACAACCACCACTCTAGCGGTCCCTGAGATCCAGGAACAGGACAGAGCAAGATGGCAAGACCCCCGCCAGGAAATGAGACCACCCTGATTGTCCTCCCACTGTCCCACTTTGTTAGCCTGTCCATACTTTAACTGCCCCAGCTCCACTTCCTTTGCCCATATGGCCAGTGCACCTGTGTGACCAATGTACTGGACTCTGCCATGGACATTCCTCCACCGTCCCCCATCAGCATATTACAACCCCCCTCCATTTTTGAGCACTTAAAGTCTGTGATTTGTTAAAATGTATTATCAATGACAGTGTCAAAATGCGTTTCTAGTTGTAAAGTCAACATACCTATGTCACACATCACAAGTCCTCGAAGGATGCAAGCAGATAACACACGTTGGTAACCACACCTGTGAAACCGTAATGGAAAGGTACAACTCAGTTACCAAATAATGCTATGAAATTACACACAGGATAGAGGAAGACGTGTGACAGTGAATGTAATGGTAAAAATGAAAATGTTCTCACCTCTGTGTCACTGGAAATATTGCTGTATGACTGACTCCCTGTTGTCGATGTCTTCTTCCTCAGCTTCCTCCTCATCACTGTCCACAGGCTCCACAGCTGCCACAACACCGTCATCTGGACCATCATTCTGCAGAAAAGGCACCCGGCGTCGCAAAGCAAGATTGTGAAGCATCGAGCAGGCGATGATGATCTGGCACACCTTCTTTGGTGATTAGAATAGGGATCCACCTGTCATATGGAGGCACCTGAACCTGGCCTTCAGGAGGCCGAAGGTGCGTTCGATCACCTTCCTAGTCCGCCCATGGGCCTCATTGTAGCGTTCCTCTGCCCTGGTCCTGGGATTCCTCACTGGGGTCAATAGCCATGACAGGTTGGGGTAACCAGAGTCCCCTAATAGCCACACCCGGTGCCTCTGGAGTTGAGCCATCATATAAGGGACGCTGCTATTTCTCAGGATGTAGGCGTCTCCTTCCTCTCCGGAAGAACTCAGAGAGTCCGCCTCCCCCCCTTCAGATCCACAGCTACGGAGATCATCTGCGGCGTCCCCCAAGGATCCTCCCTCAGCCTCACCCTCTTCAACATCTACATGACCCCCCTGGCGAACATCGCACGAAAACACAGACTCAACCTCATATCCTACGCCGACGACACCCAGCTCATCCTATCCCTCACCAACAACCCCACCGCAGCAAGAACCAGACTACACAAAGTCATGAAGGAAGTAGCGAACTGGATGACAGACAGCCGGCTCAAACTAAACACAGAGAAGACGGAGGTCCTCATCCTCGGCCCTACACCCACCGCCTGGGACGACTCCTGGGGGCCCCCCGCCCTAGGCAGCACTCCCCAACCCACCGACCACGCACGCAACCTCGGCTTCATCCTGGACTCATCCCTCTCCATGACCAGACAGGTCAACTCGGTGACCTCTGCATGCTTCAACACCCTCCGCATGCTCCGCAAGATCTTCCGCTGGATCCCCACCGACACCAGGAAGACCGTCACCCATGCCCTCGTCACCAGCCGCTTGGACTACGGAAACACTCTGTACGCCGGCATCACCACCAAGCTGCAGAGGAAACTTCAACGAATCCAGAACGCGGCCGCACGACTCATCCTGAACATACCTCGCCACCACCACATCTCCAGACACCTGAAGAAACTCCACTGGCTTCCAGTCAACAAGAGGATCACCTTCAGACTCCTCACCCACGCACACAAGGCCCTGCACAATCTCGGACCAAAACTCATCAACAACCGCGTCTCCTCCTCGCACCCTACGCTCAACCGGACAAGCCCTGGCAGTCGTACCTCGCATCCGCAAAACCACCGCCGGAGGTAAGTCCTTCTCCTACCTAGCAGCGAAGACCTGGAACTCTCTTCCCGGCCACCTTCGCGCCATACAGGACCACCTCTCCTTCAGAAGGCAGCTCAAGACCTGGCTCTTCGAGCACTGACCCCCCCCCCAGCGCCTTGAGACCCTCACGGATGAGTAGCGCGCTTTATAAATGCAAATGATTGATTGATTGATGCACTGAGCCAGGGAACATAGCATTTACCCGGGAGATGTACTGGTCGGCCAAACATACCATCTGTACATTCATGGAATGATAACTCTTCCGGTTCCTGTACACCTTTCCACTCCTGTGGGGGGGGAACCAGAGCTACATGGGTCCCATCAATTGCACCTATGATGTTGAGGATATGTCCAAGGGCATAGAAGTCACCTTTGACTGTAGCCAAATCTTCCACCTCAGGGAAAATGATGTATCTCCTTACGTGTTTCAGCAGGGCAGCCAACACTCTGGACAACACGTTGGAAAACATAGGCTGGGACATCCCTGGTGCCATGGCCAGTGTTGTCTGAAAAGACCCACTTTCAAGGAAATGGAGCACTGACAGCACCTGCATGTCAGGGGGGATTCCAGTGGGATGGCGGATTGGTGACATCAGGTCTGGCTCCAACTGGGTACATAGTTCCTGGATAGTGGCACAGTCAAACCTGTAGGTGACGAGTAAATGTCGCTTCTCCATTGTCAACAGGTCCACCAGCGGTCGGTACACCGGAGGATTCCGCTATCTTCTCAATTGGCCCAGCTGACGGTGCCTAGGAAGGACAACAGCGACCACAGAGTCAACAAATTTGCAGGTATGTACCCACAGATACACAGAACAGGACACCAAACACAAAAGCCTTCCTGTATGTGTGTTGAGTGTAGGCCTAGCTATATGTGACGCAGAAGTATATGAAGCCATGTGGGCCCCTGAAATGGAGGCTGTCTGACCTCTAAACTGGGACAATGGTATTGTGAGGTAACTGCGCTGGCGTTGCACACCGTCGCGGTAGGCGGTCGTAGACCGCGACGCAATGCTGCATTGGTTAACATTGAAACCTATGGGTCCCAGGAACCAATGAACAAGTGCGCCGGCGTTGATGATACCACCGCCGCGGACGTCACCGCCGCGAACGTGACCGCCATTTTCTATCTGTTCAATCACTCGATACCTGATCTTCGACAGGAGAGGACCTACACTGCAAGTGCTGCTGTGACCTCGGTCTGGAAGAGACAATGGCTGCTGCGTCTGGGGAAAGGGCCCCTGCCTTCACTGCTCAGGAGTTGGAGAAACTAGTAGACGGGGTCCTCCCCCAGTACACACTACTCTACAGTCCTCCAGACCAACAGGTAAGTACACAGGGAGCACGTTGTATGGGCTAGGCCTGGGTGGAGAGGGCTGGTTGTAAGAGGGAAGGGGGAAGAGTTCAGGGAACATGAATGCATGTGAATGCATGTGCCACATGGCAAGGGTAGGGACGGGGACACTTACATCGACGGTGCAGTTGGTAATTACTTCTCTTCTTCCCTTGTGCATGTCATGTAGGTCAGCGCCCACCAGAAGAAGGACATTTGGCGTGCCATCGCCAAGGAAGTCCGGACCCTGGGGGCCCACCAGAGACGGGGCACCCACTGCCGGAAAAGATGGGAGGACATTCGCCGCTGTAGCAAGAAGACGGCGGAGGCTCAGCTGGGGATGGCCTCCCAACGTGGGAGGGGTGCCCGTCGCACCATGACCCCCCTGATGTTCCAGAGCCTGGCGGTGGCCTACCCTGAGTTGGATGGGCACTTGAGGGCATCACAGCAGACACAAGGGGGTGAGTACAACCTCATTCTGGGTACTTGGCGCAGTTGAGGGTCTGGCTGAGGGAGGAGGGCTGTGGGTGTACCTAGGCCAGGCAGAAATACGTAGGCTAGGCCCCTCCGTAATGCAGGGCATGTGGCACTCCACCCCACCTCAGTAGTGGCACAACTACAGGTATAGATGCCCCTGTGGCATCCATGTGTGCAGATGTCCACCATTGGCATGTAGGCCAGATCGCAGGATTTGCTTCTGTAGAGGCCAAGAGCACGGCGTAGTGCAGGGGGCTGCTGTGTCTGTATTGTCCACCAACGGTAGCAGTAAGCCATGCACTCAACCTGTCTTTCTTCTGTCGTCCCCTCCACCTTTTTCTTTTGTGCATCAGCATCATCAGACGGAGGTACAGTGGCACGAGGGAGCTGCATCCCACATGGCCATGGAGGGCCACACCACAGACTCAGAATGCACCAGTGGGACGGAGGGCGAGGGGAGCTACACGTCGGTCACCGGATCACCAACCAGCGACACGGACTCGTCCGCCAATGGGAGCTCCCTTGTGGTGGCGGCACCATCTGTGCCCCCCACTTCTACAGGTGCAGCCGCCACCTCCCCTACCAGCACCGCCCTCCCAGAAGCCCCTCAGTGTTCGCCCCGTGCCTGCTCACCCAGGAGGGTGGGCATCACCTTCGCCCCAGGCACCTCAGGCCCTGCCCCTGTCACCCCTGCTACCCTCAGTGAGGAGGCCATTGACCTCCTCAGGTCACTCACTGTTGGGCAGTCTACCATTGTGAATGCCATCCAGGGTGTAGAAAGGCAGTTGCAGCACACTAATGCATTCCTGGAGGGCATTCATTCTGGTCAGGCTGCCCATCATCGAACCCTGCAATCTCTGGCCTCAGCACTGATGGCAGCCATTGTCCCTGTCTCCAGCCTCCCCCTTCCAACTTCCTCCACCCAGACCCAATCCCCTGTACCCCAGCCTGTCCCAAGCACACCATCAGACAAGCACGCATACACCTCAACACAAAAAAGTAGCTCAGGCAAACATAGGCACCACACAACCCACAGGCACACACACAAGCATCACACACATTCAGACACAGCAACATCCACTGCCTCCACTGTGTCCCCCTCCTCGTCGTCTGCCTCCTCCCTCCCAGTCTCGTCTACACTCTCACCTGCATGCACTACATCTACAGGCACCAGGACTCGCACCAGAACACCCAGCACCACACCCCGCTCACATGCACTCACCACCTCCACTCCCATTTACATGTCCCCTTTGTCCTCTCCAAGTGTGTCTGTGACTCCCCCTCCCAAAGTACACAAACGCGGGCACCCACACACCCAACATCCATCCACCTCACGATAGCCTCCAGTACCTGCACCCAAAACACCTAAAGTTACACTTCCTACAACCACCTCCTCTTCCTCCACTCCCAGACCCCCTCCAGCTACCCATCCCAGTGTTTGTCAGAAACTGTCCCTCTGCAAAGTTGACCTTTTTGCCCCCACCCCTCCAATTCATCAGTCCCGTTGTAGCACCTCAGCCAAAAAGCCTCCAGTACCAGTGGTGCGTGTTCAAGGTGTGTGGAGTGCACCGGCCACCAGGGCAGGCAGTGTGACACGGAGCCAAGGCACTGCCAGTCCACCCCCTGTAAAGGCTCTGAAGTTGGAAAGTGGCCGTCGGGACCGGGTGAAGACTCCTGGAGGCAAAACAACTCACAGGGGTCCCAGGGGGATTGCAGAGTCAGCTGTGACTCCTCCAATGGTCGGGAAGGGGCAGAAGAAGTCTGCACAGCCTGGTGTGAGCATCACGGTGGAGAAGGGCGGCATCCTTCCCGGCGGCCGGGATGCCATCGCCAGCACTGTCCTCACTGGTCAGGAGACCACCGCCAGAGTCAATGCCCAGGAGGGCCCAAGTATTGTCACTGGTCAGGAGATCACCGCCAGAGTCATTGCCCAGGAGGGCCCAAGTATCGTCACTGGTCAGGAGACCACCGCCAGAGTCATTGCCCAGGAGGGCCCAAGTATCGTCACTGGTCAGGATACCACCGCCAGAGTCATTGCCCAGGAGGGCACAAGTATCGTCACTGGTCAGGAGACCACCGCCAGAGTCATTGCCCAGGAGGGCCCCGGCAGCCACAGCCCCACTGGGCAATGAGGGACCGTAATGCCACACACCAATGCACAGTCCAGAGACCACCATGGCAAAGCACCGCTGAACAGGGCAAGCACCGCTGAACAGTCCAGAGACCGCCATGGCAAAGCACCGCTGAACAGGGCATGCACGGCTGAACAGTCCAGAGACCGCCATGGCAAAGCACCGCTGAACAGGGCATGCACCGCTGAACAGGGCAGGCACCGCTGAACAGGGCAAGCACCGCTGAACAGTCCAGAGACCGCCATGGCAAAGCACAGCTGAACAGGGCATGCACCGCTGAACAGTCCAGAGACCGCCATGGCAAAGCACCGCTGAACAGGGCATGCGCCGCTGAACAGGGCAAGCACAGCTGAACAGGGCAAGCACCGCTGAACAGTCCAGAGATCGCCATGGCAAAGCACCGCTGAACAGGGCAAGCACCGCTGAACAGTCCAGAGACCGCCATGGCATAGCACCGCTGAAGAGGGCATGCACCGCTGAACAGTCCATGCACCGCTGAACAGGGCAAGCACCGCTGAACAGGGCATGCACCGCTGAAGAAGGAAAAGACCACCACATCAGCATCGTTATCCCATGTGCAGCTGGGACAGTGACAGGACAGGAACTGTCACGGGGAGACTAATCCAGTCTGGGCAGCATTCCCCCTCCAGAACCAGTGGAGAGATCCATCCACTACCTCTGTCCTTCACAGGATGAAGCACTCTGGGCACCAGTCCCCCTCCAGAACCAGTGGAGGCTGTTATCTACTTGAGAGACTGTGGCTTTGCACTCCCCAGGATTGAACAGTGGACAACCCACCCACTGTAGAGACTTGTGAGACTGTGGCTTTGCACTCCCCAGGATGTAACAGTGGGCAACCCACCCACTGTAGAGACTTGTGAGACTGTGGCTTTGCACTCCCCAGGATTGAACAGTGGGCAACCCACCCATTGTAGAGACTTGTGAGACTGTGGCTTTGCACTCCCCAGGATTGAACAGAGGGCAACCCACCCACTGTAGAGACTTGAGAGACTGTGGCTTTGCACTCCCCAGGATTGAACAGTGGGCAACCCACCCACTGTAGAGACTTGTGAGATAGTGGCTTTGCACTCCCCAGGATGTAACAGTGGGCAACCCACCCACTGTCGAGACTTCTGAGACTGTGGCTTTGCACTCCCCAGGATACATCAATGGGCATGGAGCCCCGTCATGGATGTGGCGTGGTGCTGTAATCCGTCCGAGGTGCCCACCCTTCCCTTCCCCCTGAGGTGCCTGTTGTTTTTCTCTCTGATGCCCCGGCAGTGTTCTCTCCGTTTGTGGACAGGTATCTTGTGTGGGCCTCGCCCATGCATTTTTGGCCTAATCATGCACGGACATTGAGATGTGTATATATGCACTACTTCTCGTAATTTATATACCTTTGTATGAGTTTATATATATCTGTATATTTTTGACACATGTATTTTGATACATTAAAATGTTTGAACTGATTTCCTTTTGTCTTTGCATTCTTCCGGGGGGT
Organism: Pleurodeles waltl; assembly: GCF_031143425.1. Taxonomy (NCBI): domain Eukaryota; kingdom Metazoa; phylum Chordata; class Amphibia; order Caudata; family Salamandridae; genus Pleurodeles; species Pleurodeles waltl. The sequence continues at coordinate 337,514,755 of NC_090439.1, forward strand.
TGTGGGTTGTTACTGTGATGTTTGTAAATGCATTGGTGTGTGTGTTGTAATATGCGAGGGTGGGGGTGTTGCGTGTGTGTGTCCCTGACTTTTGCCTCCCCTATGTCGTAGGTGCAGTACTCACCGTTGTCTTCGCCGCCGCCGCCGCTGGTCTTCGTAGATGAGTAGGAAGAGAAGGGCAGATAGGATTTGTAATTCCGGCTCCATGGTGTCCTCCTTCCTCGTGGGATGTGTTAAGGTGAGCGTTTTCCCATTGCAGAAACTGTTTCCGCCGTGTTTTTATCCACAGAGAATCAACCCCGGAAAAGGTGGCGGATTGGCGGGTTGTGATACTATGGGTGGTACATTGTCTCCCGCCTGTCTGTTGGAGGGTGACCGCCGCGCTGCTTGTCTGTACCGCCATGGCGGGTGGTGTGTTAAAGTGGCTGTCTTTGTTGCCGGTTTCCGCCACGGTCATGATTCCCTTTCTATGTCCGCCAGCCTGTTTGCGGTATTACCGCACCTTTAACACCGTCCGCCAGGGTTGTGATGACCACCTTAATGTAGCGCAAAGGGTTACAAAGTGGTGCAAGGCAAGCATTGCGCCACTTTGTGAATTTGGCATGGCAATTTTGGCCTTGATGGGCCACATTAGTGTAAAAAATATATATATATATATATATGCTAATGCCGTGCAAGGAGGCGCGGTGGGCTCTTACATTTGCCCCAAAATGTTTTCTAGTGCTTGGTAATCAAAAGTGCCAATTTGGACTTCTGGTCGCACTCGACCAGGTCAAAGTCAAAAGTTGAGGCCGACCGCGATGGAGCCCTGCTTGCCCACACTGAGTGGGAGGCCTTGGTTAAAGTTTTACCTTCACACTTTTAGGTATTAGACATATTTATGAAAAGTGGTGCTGCACCTATTGCAGTGCCACTTTTTTTGCGTCCCCCTTAGTGCCCATCTAACACCACCATGTGTGCGCCGTATTTAATATATGGTGCACCATGGTGGTAGTTAGGGAACTAGCATCAGAATTTTTGATGCTAGGTCAGCACTTTGCAGGATTAGCATAAAAAATGATGATGCTAATCCTGCAAAGCCACCATAGGGCCATTGTAACCAATGGGAGCCTCCTTTCAACACCTGCTCTAAGCAGGCATTAAAAGTGCCAAAAAAATGATGCAAAGAAATCTCTTAGATTTCTTTGGGCCATTTTATTGCCACCCTAATGAGAGAATGCCCCCTTTGCATACATTATGCCTGGCGCAGGCATAATGTATCGCAAAGGGGTTCAAAGTGGTGCAATGTGTGCATTGCACCACTTTGTAAATAAGGTGCACTGTTTTTGGCCATCTAACGCTGCATTAGCATTAAAAAAATTACAGTAATGGGTCATTAGAATGGCACTAAGCCCTGTTAAATCTGGGACTTAGTTGTTTTCTTACGTCAAAAACAATGATGTTAATGTGGCGAAAGAGGACGGATGGTGACGGTAGGGCACTGTAAATATGCTCCTTTAAGTTTTGATCTGGCTGAGCCTACCCACTGGTGTGGCTAGGTTTCCTATACCACACCCCTTTCTATCCCTCTCCTAATCTAATCAGGGGCCTCCTGATTGTCTGGGGCTGCAGGAAAGGGGGGAGATACAGTTGCTGTTCCAAATGTCCTTCCCTTCTTTGAAGTCCAGTTTGGCTGCCTTCCCCCACCCTGTTCGAACATCTGCTGAGGAAGATCTCCACCTACCAGATGCTTCCTTTGTTACAGCCCTGGCCACTTCCAGTGGGCTGCCAGAGGCTGACCAATCAGAGAAGGGCACTACAGGGCTGAAGTTGGTAACTTTTAGTAAGAGTTTTACAACTCTTTCCAAGTATAAGTAATTATTAAATTAAACAGTGGCAAGTTGTTGGATTTATTATGACTTTTAATTTGATGCTAAACTTGATTTATTTAGTTTCTTCCTATGGAAAATAATACTTTCTTATTTTAAAACAAAGTCTTTCCATGCTATGGAGCCTAGTCACTACAATGGGGAAAAATACTTTTGGTTATTATTTCCTCAGCTGGGCTTATAAAACATAGGGGCATATTTATACTCCATTTGTGCCGAATTTGCATCATTTGTTTTACGCAAATTCAGTGCAAAACTAACTCTATATTTATATTTTGACGTTAGACCGTCTAATGTCAAAATAATTGAGTTTGCACCATTTTTTAGATGTGTGAATCTACCTTGCGTCAATGAGATGCAAGGTAGGCATTCCCATCTAAAAATTGGTGCTAACCTCATAGCCCCATATTTATCCCCCTTGCTAAAATGACGCATGGGTGGGAGGAGGAGCTAAATAATGATGCAAAGCTTGCTTTGCACCATTATTTAATGCCTGGGTCAGACCAGGCCTAAGGGGACCTATGGACCCATTTCCATGGTTAAACACCATGGAATGGGTCCACAGGTGCACTCCTCAAGCCCCAGGAACACCCCCACCCACACCAGAGGGACACCAGAGGATGGGGGACACCATCCCATGTAAGTAGGGTAAGAATAGGTAAGTATTTTGTTTTTTTAATTGAAGTGCCATTGGGAGCACAACTTGGGGACCTGTGGACACTGGTCCCCTAGGCTGGTGGGCATAACTCCTGTCATTTCTAAGACAGGAGTCATGTGGTATGGACAGTTTTGCATCAGAAAATGATGTTAGGCTTGTTAGAGGCATTGTTCTTTTCCTCTGACCAGACTAATGTCATTTTTTGGTGCAAAACCCCCTTCTCCCTTACTGCCATCCCCACTAGGCTAACGTCATTTTCTTTTACGCTAGCCCACCCTTTGCGCCGGCTTGCACCATTCCATATATATGGCGCTTAGCTGGTGCTCAGGAATGGCGCAAGCCGGCTTGCGCCATTCCATATATATGGCGCCTAGCTGGTGGTCAGGAATGGCGCAAGCCAGTGCTATTCTTTTGGATGCAAAACTGCATTAGTGCTTTTACTTCCAAAGTAAAATTTGAGGTTAACTTTACCTTAAAAGCAGCCAGCAAGGCAAGCCTGCTTTTAAAATGACACTGGGCACCACATCAGTGCACCTATGGGTGTTCTACCTATGCTGGGGCTCCTGAACCTACATGCCCTACCATATACTAGAGATCTATCGGTAGGGTGCTAGAGCCAATTATAATTAGCCTAATTTGCATATTCATTTTAATCAGAGTACAGGCCCTGGGACTGTTTAGCAGTGCCACAGCACCATCAGAGTCCAAAAAACAGCTGCTTCTGCAATCAGCAATCAGCCCAGTTATCCCACAGTCTGCATACAGATGGGTTTCCCTGGGCAGGAAGGATGGAGGGACTCTCACTCACACTTCAAAAGAAAGTGGTCTGCCCTCACACAGGACTTTGAACCCCCACCCAGACAGGGCTGGGTTGAAAGGGGAACTTGTTCTGCCATTTTGTCTGTATCGCCGGTTAATTTTCCTATGGAAAATTGCATAGGGAAAATGTGATTTGTGGAAAACGTGTTTTGGGAAAGCCCCCCCTCCCTGTTTTTCTCTGTCTCATCTTGGTAGATTAACCAGAATTTGACGGCGAGCATAGCACTGTGCTAATCCTATGCTTAAAGACTTTGCTAGATAAGCAGACATTTGAGGTGAGCAAATCTAGAGTGTCGCTGGTGTTGCAGGGTGCTCCTTACTAGAGCAGCTCTCCACCTAAAATTGGGAACTTCCCAGAGTTCTCCTTTGTTTTTTGCATAATTTATGCGTCGCTCTATCCCTGAAAGGGTTTTGGTTTGACTTATACTGGGTGCTCCCTTGTGTCTGGACAAAGCTATACTCCTCTGAAGAGCTCTAATGAGAGCGAAACACGTGTCAGGGGTTGCTTTACTCATTCCAGGTTGGCTTGGATGGTATTTGACCAGTCCAAAGCTGTAATACTGTGCCTGGAGTGGTAAATGGCTTTTGTCATTTTACAGCTCGGCAAGGATGACACTATGTCAATCCTATGCTTAAAGATTTTGCTGTACAAATGGCAAGAGACTTTGTCATTATCTAGCTCGGCGAGGATAGCACTGTGCTAATCCTATGCTTAAAGACTTTGCTAGATAAGCAGACATTTGAGGTGAGCAAATATAGAGTGTCGCTGGTGTTGCAGGGTGCTCCTTACTAGAGCAGCTCTCCACCTAAAATTGGGAACTTCCCAGAGTTCTCCTTTTTTTTTTGCATATATATATATATATATATATATATATATATATATATATATATATATATATATTCACCAAGGAGACCCGAAATACCGAGGCTCAAAAAAGTGGTGGTCCGACCCATGGTTTTGGGAAACACCATAAATATAACAAGACAGAGTCTTGTAATAACAAGAAAGGTCAGCTTTTACTATCCACAGATTATTCCTCCCAACGCGTTTCAGCTGTAGCCTTGTTCACAGATGGGGGAACTTGGCACATTAGCATACAAATACCTGAGATCAACAAAACTAAAGACAGACAAATACAACGTTTACATCGGTTTGCTTTGACAACGTAGTGGCCATATTGGGCTGGTCCCTTGTACATAATATATCTTTCACACTTTGGTATTATTCTTTATCTTGGTGCTACTCAGCCTATATAGCAAATGTCTTAATTAAATTAGTTATTTATTGCTGTCCTGGATATTTTACATAGTATTGTTATGATCTCTTATACTTAATAAATGCCAAACTCCTATTCAAATCGTGTCTTCTACACTGCATTAAATATATACACGTGCTCATAACCCCATAACCAAAAGTCAAAGAAACCCTGTGTGTGAAAAATCAATACTAATACTAACAATACATGTATACCTAAAACTGATACAAAAGAAATATTCCATTCATATTATTAAATTTTTGCCCAGAAGTAGCTAACCCAGATGACTACACATCTCGCTGGAGTTCAACCCTCCAGGCGAGAGTGTCATAAACCTAATGATATATTTGGACTCCAAAGTGCGCAAAGTTTTTTGTCTATCACCACCCCGTATGTTACTCTTAACATGATCACATACCAAGTACCTCAGTAATTTTTCATTTCCTTGGTGTACCTCTTGAAAGTGTCTCGCTACCGGGTAATTGCAATCATTGTTCCGGATGGCTCTCATATGTTCAAGGACTCTCTTTTTAGCCTTATGGATTGTGCTACCCACATATATCCTATCACAGAAGCATTTGTTTAAACAAGTAAGGGACCTCCCGGCCCCTTCCTACTGCCCCTAGGACCTCCACTTTCCCAGGGCTTATGGTTGTTATGCAGGGGGGAGTGTGCCCCCGCTGCCCTGTGGACCACCACCTCCCCGGGGCATTACTGTGATAATATGTGGGAGGCCACATGCCACCCAAACTGCCCTGGGGACCATCACCTCCCCAGGGCTTTGTTTAAATAAGCGGAAGGCCGCATGACCCCTTCCACTGCCCCAGGGATCACCACCTCCCAGGGCATTACCGTAATAATATGCAGGGCATAAGGTCCCGCTACACTGGAGCCACCACCTCCCTAGAGATGTGATTAAAATGCGGGGCACCACATGCCCCCTTTGGCTGTACTGAGGACCACCACCCCTCGGGGTAAAATGTAATTTATTTGCGGGGACCATGTGCCCCCCCTCTGCTGATCTAGGGATCACCACTTCCCCAGGGCAAATATTTAAAAAAAGAAAGGGGGTCCCATTGGGACTCCCATTTGCCCTGAGGACCACCACCTTTGTAAGAGTTGTGTATAGGGAATAGTCTTATCCCACACCTTACTATACACATCCATTGTCGGAGAGAGTGGTGTTGGCAGGAAGGACAGTCACTGGATAGAGCATACTATGCATACTTGTCATCTCAGAGAGAGGTTTCAGTGGAGATGCCAGTTGTCTCTACACACCCTACTATGCACACCACCATCTGAGACAGAGTTGTAACAGAAGAGGCCGGACCATGTACAGAGCCTATTATTCATACCTGCGACCTGAAAGATAGGTCTGACAAGAGAGGGTAGTCTATGTACACACCCTTCTCTACACAGCCATCAGCTGGTACAGAAGTCTGAAAGAAGAGGCCAGACCATGTGCACACCCTAATGCATACACCCGTCATCTGAGAAAGAAGAGTTAGTAGAGAGGCAGCCTCTCTCCAGCCTCTCTCCATACACCCTACTAAACAAACCTGTCCTCTAGGAGAGAGGTATGGCAGGAGTGGGCAGTCCATATACATACCTTACTATGCATCCTTGTTATCTGAGAAAGAGGTGTAGAAAGAGAGGGCTGTCCATCCAGGCACCCTATTGCCCACACCTTTTATCTAAAAGAGAGGTATGAGTGAAGGGGCCAGTCTCTCTTCACACCCTACTATGCACACCCATAATCCAAGAGACGCATCTCATTGTAGTGGTCAGTTCCTCCATATACTCTATTACATTTACCTATACATGCCAATAGTCCCAATTCAAGCAGGAGACTCCAGATTTTATAAGCCAAAAACTGCTTTATTTTGTCTGTCTCCCACCTGAAATTGCCTCTACTTTAATAGAAGTCAATGGGGGAAATACATTTTCCTGATTATTTTTCTCGAATCTCCCCCTTTCCTCCAGCAAAATGTTGGCATGTATGTACACCTGTCTTCAGAAACAGCAGTCTTTGTGGAGAAGCCAGTATTTTCCTACACTCGACTACACACATCTGTCATGTAACAGATAGGTATCTGTAGAGAGGGAACCCCATCCTGCATACTACTATTTTCCTACAAGTTTGTTGCGATTCAGCAAAATGCACACAAGTGTAGCTCACAAGCTTTATTGTGTGAAGCTTGCTGCATGGACACATGCCATCTCGCAAGGGGGTTGCAAGACTTGGGGGAAATTTCTCAGCCTGCCACAAGGTGTTTTACAACTCCGCAAACCTCTTGCAAGACATGCATGGAAAAGTATCAGGCCTGTTATGAGGTGTTTTACGATCCCATGAGAGTCTTGCAAGATCGTATTTTAGGAAGTAAAAACAAAAAGGGCCAAGCTCAACCAATAGTTTCCGTTCTTATTGTATGGTTGAAAAGGTGCTGTGAGTAGACCTTGATGGAACTTGCAGAGTTTTGCTCCACAGAATTCTAAGGAGTCTCATAAAAACTCAGGGAGATTCTGGGGAACTCTGCAAACAGATAGCAGAATGCTCGCCCTTGCATGTACTGCTTTTTCAGGCCAGTAGTGCATTACATGCTAAAAAATCAATGTAAATGGCACCACGCTGTCCTCGTGGGCTTGGCCATTCTGCTTTACCTACTTTCTGTTCTCTGTATGGTGCTGGGCCTGATTTTTGTACCTGTTCCAATCATCTTCTATATCAATCATCGACCCCTCATTTACCATTTTTTATCAGTGTGTCTTTGTGTTTCTGTATTTTATGTTTTTGTCTTTTTTTCCTCTTTCTGTGACTTTTTGTACTTTTTTTATTTTCCTTTTCTACGTCCTTAGTTCTTTCTGCTTCCTTTGCTTATTCCTACTTTTTTTACACCCCAGTGCCATGTTAGAGCAGCAGACAGCGAGCGGCACCATTGCGGCTGCTTCAAGTTGCACGCTTTGTGGTTGCCGATACCTTCAAGGAGTGCAGCCCTGCCCCATTTTTTCTGAGGTGTAGGTGGCTGCACTAGTTTTTCATTTGCTTTGCCACCTCTCCTCCATGCTGGCAGCTGGTGGGAAGCCTGGGAGGGGGTCCACCCTGCAGGAGCATAAGCTGCTGTGCAAGAGAGTGCACCGATGCATGTGCCAGAGCACTTGGGTTCAGCGCATCATGCAGTAGCTGACCTGATGGACAGGGAATGGGACCTGCTTCACCTGCTGAGGGATGAGGTTGCGGGGCTCGGTGAGTAATTACTTATGTTTTGTGTTCTATAATGCTAATATCTTTTTTCAAATAGCACGTTGCTCACACTCAAAGGTAAGTTAAGTTCAAGTTACAAATATTATGTGATCCAGTTTGAGCTAGCCAAGTGCTCAGCATTACGTAATCATACTTGTCATGCTCATTTGGGCTGTTTATTTTTGAAGTCATGTGGACTCCTCTGTTCTGTCACTAAGGTAATGGTAGTAGTAATATCAGTGAGTCAGTATTCTCTGTGCCTTTCTTTATGTATCTCATAGAGACCCAGTCATCTCACAGTGATGTGTAGTATGCACCTGTGCATTGAAAAGAGGGACTGAGTGGGCCCATCAAAGAAGATTGAGAAGCAAACATCATTTGTTGTAATGCATTAGTAGTTCTAAATGACGTTTAGGTTTAGGAAATTAGGAATAGGGTTTAGGTTTAGGAAATTAGGAATTGGTCAACTCAATACTAGTACAGTAGGTGATCTGATTTAGGAAAGTACAATGCTACAGTGTTTGCCTGCCAAAATATTGTTTGGGAGATTAACTATACTACTAATCTATTTTTTTAATCTTCTTTATTTCTTACAACAGCACCTACGGGCAAGATGGCTTCTAAGGTGGGTGAAGGTAAAGGGGCTGCCATTACCAGTGCCAAAGCAGCTGGAACTACCACCACTAACACAAGCACCGCAGCCGATAGTCCTTTTGGCCTAAGTGAGTCCTGTTATTATTATTATTTCCATAACTTTTACCTCTCCCCACTATTAGAATAATTTTGCCTAGTTTATTTTTTTATACTGTCTCCTTTTTTTATTACTTCTGTATCAAATGTTTGTGGCATTCTTGTTATCCCTGCATTGAGCTTTTTTTCTATATTACATGTTTCTGTAGCTGACTTCCTCCTGTCTGTACTAGCCTGTAGCTTTCTTCTGCTTTTTTAGTAAGCTTTTCCTCTCCCCTCATATATCTTGGTGCTCTACTGTGAAGATTGCAGGCCCAAGTAAGCTATTATTTTCTTTCTCGTGCTCAAACATTTTAAACAAGAGAGTGGCCATGGTCAAAGAAACACCCCCTAATTTTGTGTTATTATTCATTTATACACTATACCAGCGGTTTTCATGACAGTGCAGTATGGCAGTAAAGTTTGAAGTCCCATTGTATTTGCCAACCCGGACCATATGTCCTTCATTGACCATTACTCCACCCCTTCATTGATCTTCAATGACTCAAAGTCCCCGTAGCTCTGCCCGTCCGTTACGAAAAGTTTTTGGTTGGCTTGACAGTCTGGGGGTCATTCTGACCGTGGCGGACGGCGGTCGCCGCCCGCCACGCGGTTCCCGCCGAAAGACCGCTCCGCGGTCAAAAGACCGCAGCGGTCATTCTGGCTTTCCCACTGGGCTGGCGGGCGACCGCCGAAAGTCCGCCCGCCAGCCCAGCGGGAAACACCCTTCCCACGAGGACGCCGGCTCAGAATTGAGCCGGCGGTGTGGGAAGGTGTGACGGGTGCAGTTGCACCTGTCGCGAATTTCAGTGTCTGCTAGGCAGACACTGACATTCTTTTTGGGGCCCTCTTACGGGGGCCCCTGCAGTGCCCATGCCATTGGCATGGGCACTGCAGGGGCCCCCAGGGGCCCCGCGGCACCCCCTACCGCCATCCTGTTCCCAGCGGGAGAACCAACAGGAACTGGATGGCGGTAGGGGGTGTCAGAATCCCCATGGCGGCGGAGCGCGCTCCGCCGCCATGGAGGATTCTCAAGGGCAGCGGAAAGTCGGCGGGACACCGCCGACTTTCCGTTTCTGGCCGCGGCTGAACCGCCGCGGTCAGAATGCCCAGCGGGGCACCGTCAGCCTGTTGGCGGTGCTACCTCCGACCTCCGCCATGGCGGTAATTACCGCCAGGGTCAGAATGACCCCCTCTGTCTTTTCTAACATTGTCACCCAACAAACTTCACAAAGTGATAGTTTTGATAGATCTGCTAACTGAGCTACAGTGAGGTATTTCTTTTAAAAAATAATAAGGGGGGCGTATCTGACATCCAAAATGTGTAATGTTTTTTCTGGCCACATAGGCCACCAGTGCCAGGGCCAGCTCCAGTGCCCCAAACGTGGCAGAAGAGGCGGTTGGAGGTGGAGTCCCAGCAGTGGCAGGGACCATTGGTGGTAAGTGACATTGCTTGCCTGTTATCAAATTAAGTATACTCATTGTATTTTTTAAGCAAGGCAGGTATCCCACCCATCATCATTCAATTCCCACTGTCTACTTATGTGAGATAGGGTATCCCCATTTTATATGTGACATATGTGACAAAGTATTATTATTATTCATCTGCCTCTTTAGAGTCAGAGTAGAATTAGAAGGCAGTTGGAGATGAGCAGGGCCATTCGAATTAAAGTAAGATAATAAATTGTCCATTGCAGCTGGCCAGTCTGCAGACTGTAGAGAGTACCAAAGTACCTGATGGGACTAGCAAGCCTCCATTATTTTGCACAACAAGAATACTTGAGCTGCATAGCAGCCTGCCTCCAGCAGCACCGGAGGGAGGCCATCCAGACTGAATATCGTCAGCTGATGGCACTGAAGGAGGATGAGGAGGTGGAGGCATTTGCTCCTGCCTTGAGACCCAGTTCCTCCAGCCAGCCTCCAGTACTTCCATCCTGGCCACAACATCACCAGTGCTGCCAGCAGCTGGGGTCCTCTCAATCCTCTAGTGTTGCCCCCCACCCAGACCGCTACAATGCTGCATGTTTTGCTAGCTGGCACAGCTTCCCCAGAAGGTGGCAAGCCTTTCCCACAAGTTGGGAAGTCTTGGAACCTACATAGATGAAGCCCTCCGGTGGCCTTTTTTATTTTTTGCTGTGTAGGGAAGAAATGTGGTTGTGGTTGTGGTTGTAGAGAGTTGGAATTGGGAATGGAATGGGACATTGGACTTTTTCTTTGGAAATTTTGAATATTGGTTTGGGAATGGGGTTGCTTGGGGACAGAATTGTGGGCCTTTTGTGGGTGGAGAGGGTGGGTTTTATATTGTAAGACAAATTAAAGTGAAATTATTCTTTTACTTGATGCTTGAAATTGTTTACTTTGCACTGCTGCCTTTTACCACAGCCTGTTTTTTAATTTGCTTATCAAAGTGTATACTAGTTAGTTATATCCTTGTCTTACTACCCTCTGTAACTATATTGACCACTGGGGAGTATGCCATTGCCTATGCCTATAATGCCTACAACAACTTATATAAACAACAGCTTACTCTTCAGTAGAAGTTAATTACTAACTAAACTAGTTCACTTCACTGCATAGTTCTCTTATCTGAATAGATGAAGTGATGGTTGCTACCTCTCTCAATCTTCCAAAATCTTACTGCAGGGTTTCCCAAGGTACCTTCTTTATGGTGGTGGTAGTAGTTGCAGCCTAGCACACAAACAGGGAAGACGCTACAAACGAGGTTCCAGTCCCACCTAGATGAACTCCAACTGTAGGATTAATCAGAAGGATTTTCCATCACAGGAAACTACATTGAATGAAAACACAGAGTTAGTGTGTTATTTAATTATACTATAACTTTACAAAGACTGAGACCAGACTACCACCTTGATATAAAGAAGACCTGATATTGTAAAAAAAACTAACAATAGTAACTTCTTCTTGGTAATGGGGAGCTTGTATTTGACTAAACTTACAATATCTTTGAGTCAGGAGAAGTGGACTCAGGAATGGAGAAGGTTTTGCGTTTATGCAACACAAGGCCTGAACGATGAGGTTGACGAATTATGTTACACATCTAAATTATGGATCCCTTTTATGCGTGGGTGGGTAAGTGGGGCTGGTGTGGGCTGTTGCTCAGGTGCTATAAGATCCCGCAGTGAGTTTGTGTTGCTTTCAACATATCCGTCCCACCAAGTGTGTGATCCATTCATGGTATAAATTAAGTCAGACTTCAATAAATGACACAACCTGGGGTAAGAAAGTTAGAGGTTTGATGAATGGATAGTAAAGGGGAGTTGGAGAAAGGTGTGACAAAGACAAAAACTACACAACAACAACAATATTAATCAGGGCAAAAGGCAGCACAACATCATCATAAAATCTGTTGTGGAAGGAGAAGAAGGAATGGCAGTTCAATTTAATGCACTGCAAACAGTCCTTCAGCCTCAGAGACCCAAGTTAATATATATGTAAATGTTATGTAAAGATACAAATTATAGAGGAATAATTGAACCCACATAGTTCTAAAAACTATGATTGTTGAGGTAAAATGACACTGCACATAAATGTCAAAGTGGACAATGCATCGGCATTCTTCTCGGAATGTCCTTCTTGGACGCTTAGCTGAACCAGTCCGGTAAGGTAAGCAGAAGTGTTGTGGAGCTTCCACCTTTCATGCAGGTGAAGGGAAGGTAGGTGGATTGCAAAATAGTAATGATATTATAGGGTCAAGGAGAGGGAAAGAAGGTAAGGTTAATGAGGAGAGGACCAAGGGACAGAGCAACGACATAGGCTGCTGCAATCAATCATGATGATTCCTCTGTGATTAAGTGAGAGCAATTTTGCAATCAACCCCAGACAAGTAGCTGCATGTACCTGGCTGATCAATCTCACAACTCTCATGACATTTAGCCAACAGTGTCCATCATGTGATGCTGATGAAGTGACATCATCACATGTCTGTCTCCAGTTACAGACTCTGCCCACATCCACATAACAGAGGAGTGTGAAATTTATTTGAGCCAGCAAACTACTCAGAATTTTACAAATCAACATACCTCTCTCCAGTCCAGAGAGCTGAGTAGGCCTCTTAGAGTCACCATCATGTTGGCTAGGTTTCCCTTTGAAGTAGATAAATTCCTTCTTCTGGCTGCTGAGGTAGTCCTGCCCTAAGTCTTGACTCTGAGTAACAAATCAGTCCTACTCCATCCTGACCCAAGAGAATGAGATTAAGAGAGATAGACTTGTTGTTCACTACTGTTTACGAACAATATAAAAAAATAATGTGAGCATTTTGTGCAGATTTGTATTCGTTGACCAAACTAATACACCAAAGAAAAAGTAGTGGATCAAGGGTCACCGCACCTGTCCCATGTTCCTAAACAGTTATGATATCATAAGTCAAATCCTGTCTGTGTGCACTCGCTATAAGCCCTTTTGCCAAGATGCAACCTTTAGAACAAGAACATCCCAGTTATACAGAATAGAGGTGCACCACAATCATTATTATATGAACAAAGGATTCCCAATCAGATTCCAGAGTGTATACAGTCCTTCACTTTATTTTCTTGCTCTTATTTTTATTCTTTTAAAATCATCACATATTTACAGCGAAGACAGTCAACGCATTTTGTCTGTAAAAATTGACTTCTTCAGGGCACATTCTGTTTAAATATTCACATTTCCAATTAAAGTTCACCAAAAACAAATTGTAGTCCCACTATTTTTGCTGCATTCGTAGAAAGTCTCAAACCAACCAGCTATTCACACCAAGAATCTCACTGGATGTTCAATTTTCCACTGACATCCATCAATCAAATCCCATTGGAATTCAGGTCAAGAAATATAGGCCCTCATTACAACCCTGGCGGTCGGTGGTAAAGCGGTGAAAAGACCGCCAACAGGCCGGCAAAAAAAAAAATGGAATCATGACCATGGTGGAAATCGCCAACATAGATAGCCACTTTAACACTCCGACCACCACGGCGGTACAACAAACAGCATGGCTGTCACCGCCAACAGACAGGCGGAAGACAATGTACCGCCCACACCATTATGAGAGGCAAATCCGCCACCTTTTCCGAGGCGGATTCAACGCAAACAAAAACACGGTGGAAACAGGACTTGGAAGGGAAAACGCTCACCTCTACACACCCCACGAGGAACCAGGACGCCATGGAGCCGGAACTCCAAATTCTACCTGCCAATGTCTTCCTGCTCCTCTACCAGGAGCACGACCTACGGCGGCTACGACCACGGTGAGTATTGCACCTACGACACAGGGGAGGGGGAGGGAAAAGAGAGTGACACACACAGGCAACAAGCAACACCCTCACCCACAACACCATACACACAAATACATGTTGAAATATTACATTTACACCCCCCTAACTGCCTGGAAGAACGCAAGGACAAAAGGAAATAATTTGAACGATTGTAATCAGGAAAAATCCATTAGTCAAAAATATATATACACTATTAACAAATATGTACACCAAGATTTCAAGTCCATGTACTGCACTTACATAGTCCGTGGACCACTGGGCCCAAAATGCATGGGCGAGGCCCACACTCAATACCCGATCCAGAGAGAACACTGCAGGGGCATCAGATCAAAATAAAACAGGCACCTCAGGGGGAAAGGAAGGGGGGGGCACTTCAGCCGGATGAGTGCACAACGCCAGCTCCACAAGGGGGCTCCATGCCCATTGATGTATCCTGGGGAGTGTAAAGCCACAGTCTCTCAAGTCTCTCCAGTGGGTGGTTTGCCATTGCTTTATCCTGGGGGGTGCAAAGGCACAGTCTCTCAAGACTCTCCAGTGGGTGGTTTGCCCACTGCTTTATCCTGGGGAGTGCAAAGACACAGTCTCTCAAGCCTCTCCAGTGGGTGGTTTGCCCACTGCTTTATCCTGGGGAGTGTAAAGCCACAGTCTCTCAAGTGGATGCCTTTCTCCACTGGTACTAGAGGGGGCTTTGTGCCCAGGGTGCTTCATCCTGCCAAGGACTGAGGTAGTGGATGCCTTTCTCCACTGGTTCTGGAGGGGGCTTGGTGCCCATAGTGCTTCATCCTGCATAGGACTGAGGTAGTGGATGTGATACTCCACTGGTTCTGGAAGGGGCTTTGTGCCCAGAGTGCTTCATCCTGCCAGGGACTGAGGTAGTGGATGAGATACTCCACTGATGGTGGGCCAACATGGAAGCTGTCCATGTCCTTGGCCTGGTTCCTTGCCACACTGGCTGCCCTGCTGCTTGCCACACTCCAGAAGCCGGTTACTGCTGGCACCACTGTTCCCGGTGATGTGGTGGCTGAGGTGCTGGGTGGGGACCTGGAAAGGCGGGCCCTAGGGGATGGAAGGGGTGGGGGAGGTGTAGGGAAGAGGTCACGGTTTGACAGGAAAAGTTTTTTAGACACACTGGGACGGGTAGATGAAGGTGGTTTGGGAGTGGAGGAAGAGGTAATGGTTGTAGGAGGTGTTCATTTGCTGACTTTGGGTGAAGGTACATGGGCTGGAGGCTGTCATGAGGTGGATGGCTGTTGTGTGGGTGTGTGACTGCGTTTTTGTGTAGTTTGGGAGGAGGGCTCACAGACACACTGGGAGAGGTCACAGGGGATGTGTGAATGGTAGTGGGGGTGGTGAGTGCACGTGAGTGGTGTGTGGTGATGGGTGTGCAGGTGATGGACGTAGTGGCTGAAGATGTAGTGCATGCAGGTGTGAGTGGAGACATTACAGGGAGGGAGGAGGGAGACGTGGAGGAGGGGGACACAGTGGAGGCAGTGGATGTTGGTATGTCTGCATGGGTATGATGCTTGTGTGAGTGCCTGTGGGATGTGTGGTGCTTATGTTTGCCAGAGCTACGCTTGTGTGTTGAGGTGTGTGCATGCTGGTCTGATGGTGTGCTTGGGATAGGCTGAGGTACTGGGGATTGGGTCTGGGTGGAGGAAGTTGGAGGTGGGAGGCTGGACACAGGGACAACGGCTGCCATCATTGCTGAGGCCAGAGTCAGAAAAGCTCGCTGTTGGGCTGCCTGACCAGAATGAATGCCCTCCAGGTATGCATTTGTCTGTTGCAACTGTCTCTCTACACCCTGGATGGTATTCAGAATGGTAGACTGCCCAACAGTGAGGGATCTGAGGAGATCAATGGCCTCCTCACTGAGGGCAGCAGGGCTGGCAGGGGCTGAGGTGCCTGGGGTGAAGGAGATGCCCACCCTCCTGGGTGAGCGGCCACGGGACACACGCTGAGGGGCTGCTGCGAGGGCGGTGCTGGTAGGGGGGTGGCGGTTGTACCTGTAGATGCGGGGGGCACAGAGGGGCCCGCCACTGCAATGGAGCTCCCATCAAAGGAGGAGTCTGTGTCGCTGGTCTCAGCTCCTGTCCCCGCCGTGGAGCTCCCTTCGCCCTCCATCCCACTGGTGAATTCGGAGTCCGTAGTCTCGCCCTCCAGGGCCATGTGGGATGCAGCTCTTTCCTGCTCCAGTGGCACTGCTCCTCCGCATGATGATGCTAATGCACACAAGAACAGGGAGACCACAAAAAGGGGGGGAAAGAAAGTAGAAAGACATGTTCAGTGCATGCAATACCGCTACCATTGGCAGACACTACAGACACTGCAGCCCTCTGCACTAGGCCATGCACTTAGAGTTCCCTAATTAATCACAGGGCCATGGGGTACAAGGCCTATGCCTGATTGCTGCACACATAGAAGTCACAGGAGCCTGACTAGGGGTAGATAGCTCTTAACACTGGTGGGGTGGGGTGGGGTGCCACATAGCCTGCCTCACAAAGGGACCTTGCTTGCAAAACTCGCCCTGGCCTAGCGGAACCCACTGCCCACCTCCCCCACCCAGACACCTCCCATGCGCTCTGAATCAGATGAATGTGATAGTACTCACCCCCTTGTGGCTGCTGTGATGCCCTCAAGCGCCCATCCAACTCCTGATATGCCCCCGCCAGGATCTGGAACATCAGGGGGGTCATGGTACGACGGGCACCCCTCCCACATTGGGAGGCCATCCCCAGCTGGGCCTCCGCTGTTTTCTTGTGCCAGCGGCAAATGTCCTCCCATCTTTTACGGCAGTGGGTGCTCTATCTGTGGTGGACCCTCAGGGTCCGGACTTCCTTGGCGATGGCACGCCAAATATCCTTCTTCTGGTGGGCGCTGACCTACAGGAATAGTACAGGGGGAAAGGAGAAAATATAACCGTCCGGACTGTCACAGTCATTGGCCCACGTTTCCACCCTTTCCAACGTTGTTTCATCACGCCTCATTCCCCCCATCTCCCATCCACACCACTCCAAACAGCCATTGCCATACAGCATGCTCACAGTGTACTCACCTGTTTGTCTGGAGGACCATAGAGTAGCTTGTGATGGGGGAAGACCCCATCCACTAGTTTGTCCAAGTCCTCCGATGTGAAGGCAGGGGCCCTTTCCCCAGACACTGTAGCCATTGTCGCTTCCAGACTGAGGTCACAGCAGCACTTGCAGTGTAGGTCCTCTCCTGTCAAAGATCAGGTATCAAGTGATTGAACAGACAGAAAATGGCGGTCACGTCTGCGGCGGTGCGTACCGTCACCGCCGGCGTACATTGTCATTGGCTCCTGGGACCCATAGGGTCCAATGTTAACCAATACTTGATTGAGCCGCGATCCTCAACCGCCTACTGCGACGGTGTACACCAGCGCAGTTACCTCATGTCCCATTGTCCCACCTTACAGGTCAGGCAGCCGCCATTTCAGGGGGTCACATGGCATTAATTTTAAATGCGTCGTCACACATATCTAGGCCTTGCATACACACTAAGACAGGCACATAGCGGATTGACAAATGTGTGCAATAAAGTTGTGTTTTCGTACCTCAGTGTTGGCTGACCCTCTGCTCGCTGTACTCATCCATAGAGCACGTCCTCTGGGCCAGGTGAGGAGATGGCAGCATCCTCCAGTGTACAGACCGCTGGTGGACCTGTCGACAATGGAAGAGCGACATGTAATAGTGACCTACAGACTTGATCATGCCACAATCCAGGAACTGTGTGTCCAGTTGGAGCCAGACCTGATGTCAGCTATCCGCCATCCCACAGGTATCCCCCCTCTAGTGCATGTCCTGTCAGTACTCCATTTCCTGGCAAGTGGGTCTTTTCAAACAACAGTGGCCATAGTATCAGGGATGTCCCAGCCTATGTTCTCAAACGTGTTGTCCAGAGTGTTTTCTGCCCTGCTGAAACACATGCACAGCTACATCGTGTTCCCTCAGGTGGAGGATTTGCCTACAGTGAAAGGTGACTTCTATGCTCTGGGACATATCCCCAACATCATAGGTGCCATTGATGGGACACATGTGGCCTTGGTCCCCCCGCAGGAGGGAACAGATGTACTGAAACCGATAGAGTTACCATTCAATGAATGTGCAGATGGTGTGTTTGGCCGACCAGTACATCTCCCATGTCAACGCCAAGTTTCCTAGCTCAGTGCATGACGCTTACATTCTAAGGAATAGCAGCATCCCTTATGTGATGGGGCAACTCCAGAGGCACCGTGTGTGGCTATTAGGTGAGGACATGGACCCTATACAGTGTGAATAGTTGTCTGGGTCTGGTTTTGTCCCTAAGGGTTAGTGTGTGTCTAACAGTTTTCCCTCGACATTTGCAGGTGATTCTGGTTACTTCAACCTGTCATGGCTACTGGCCTCAGTGAGGAATCCCAGGACAAGGGCAGAGGAATGCTACAATGATGCACATGGGTGAACTAGGAGGGTTATAGTGAGGACCTTCGGCCTCCTGAAGGCCAGGTTCAGGTTCCTCCATATGACAGGTGGTTCCCTGTACTACTCACCAAAGAAGGTGTGCCAGATCATCATGGCCTGCTGTATGCTGCACAACTTGGCTTTGCGACAACAGGTGCCTTTTCTGCAGGAGGATGGTCCAGATGGAGGTCTTGTTGCAGCTGTAGAGCCTGTGGACAGTGAAGAAGAGGAGGCAGAAGAAGAGGATATCGACAACAGAAACACCGTGATCCATCAATACTTCCAGTGAGACACAGGTAAGAAGACATCACTGCCACCTACATCTGATAAAATTGTTCCACCTTTCATCCGTCTGTCACGTTCACCCAGTGTATGGACCCTGATTTGTCACTTTCCCTTTCAATTTCACAGATGTGGGCCCCACTGTGTGACCTCTGCTATGTAACCTCATGGACTAGAGCTGTGTGACATAGGTATGTTGACAATACAATGGACATTGGTATTTTCCTAAGTTATAGCTAATACACAGACTGACTCCATATTGTTTTGTGATTCAAGGGTGTTGATTTGAGTGCAAATTAGTGGAGGGGGTTAGAAAATGGTCAAGGGTGATGGTGGAGGAATGTGCATTGTCCAAAGGGGCATAGGAAGTGGAGCTAGGGCATTTTAAGGATGGACAGGTGACAAAGTGGGAAAGAAGGATGACAATCAGGGTGGTCTCATTTCTTGGCAGGGGTCTTGGCATTGTTCTCTGTCTTTGTCCTGGATCTCAGGGACCGTTTGCGGGGTGGTTTTCCATCCGCAGGGGGTGGGGTGCTGGTGTTGTGGTCCTGTGGCGGTTCCTCCTGTCCACTAGCGCCGGCGGAGGTGGAGGGCAGTTCATCGTCCAGGCTAGTGTCAGGGGCCCCTTGTTGTGCCACAGTGTCCCTCCTGATGTTCACGAGGTCCTTCAACACCCCTACAATGGTGCCCAGGGTGGTATTGATGGACTTGAGTTCCTCCCTAAACCCCAAATACTGTTCCTCCTGCAGCCGCTGGGTCTCTGAAACTTGGCAAGTACCATTGCCATCATCTCCTGGGAATGATGGTAGGCTCCCATGATGTTGGAGAGGGCCTCGTGGAGAGTGGGTTCCCTGGGCCTGTCCTCCCCCTGTCGCACAGCAGCCCTCCCAGTTCCCCTGTGTGCCTGGGCCTCTGTCCCCTGAGCCGTGTGCCCACTACCACTGCCCCCAGGTCCCTGCTGTTCTTGGGGTGGTGGGTTAGCCTGGGTTCCCTGTAGTGGTGGACACACTGCTGCTTGACGCGTCCTGGGGACAGAGGTATGGGCCTTCTGAGTGGTTGCTGTGCTGTTGTTTCCTGAGGGGGGAGGCTCTGTGGTGGCCTGTGCCAGTGTGAGGGGGAACCAACTGTCCCGAGGTCCCAGATGGACCGGGCTGGTCATCTAGATCCAGTTGGACAGAGCTGCTGTCATCACTGTGGGCCTCTTCTGTCGGGGGAGTGGACATGTCTGGAACCTCCTGTCTGGTGACCTTGGGTAGGGGTCCTGCAGGGGTGTAAATGCATAGTTTTAATATCTGTGTGTGCCATGGTGTGCAATGGGTGGGTGACCCTGTACCCCAGTGCTTCCATTCCTGTGTAGGAGCTTGTGTGATAATTGTTTAGGGGTCTGTGTGGGTATGTGTAGTGGACATGTATTGGTGATGGGTGTCGATGCTTTGTTGTTGCATGCAGGGCTTGGTGTTGGGATGTGTGGTTTGTGCTAGTGGGACATATGTGAGGAGTTGGAGTGATCGGGGTGAGGACGAGGGTGGGGTATGTGATAGCATGCAGGTAGGGTGGGGGATGAAGTAGTTAAAGATTTATCTTACCAGAGTCCATTTTTCCAGCTACTCCTGCAAGGCCCTCAGGATGCATTATAGCCAAGACCTGCTCCTCCCATGTTGTTAGTTGTGGGGGAGGAGGTGGGGGTCCGCCGCCAGTCCTCTGAACCGCAATGTGGTGTCTTGAGACCACGGAACGCACCTTCCCCCGTAGGTCGTTCCACCTCTTCCTGATGTCATCCCGTGTTCTTGGGTGCTGTCCCACTGCTTTGACCCAGTCCACGATTCTGTGCCATAGCTCCATCTTCCTAGCTATGGGGGTGTGCTGCACCTGTGATCTGAATAGCTGAGGCTCTACCCGGATGATTTCCTCCACCATGAACCTGAGCTCCTCCTCAGAAAACCTGGGGTGTCTTTGCGGTGCCATGGGGTGGTGTTGGTGATGTGTGAGGTGGTGTGTTTTGTGATGTGGGGGATGATGTTTAGGGGTGTGTAGTGTTTTGTGTGTGGATGTGTATGTGTGATGGTGTTGTGTGCCTCTGTATGCTGGTGTTGTCTTTGCTTTGCTGTCTCTCTGGCCTTCTTCGGATTTTTGGGTAGTAAGGGTTTGTGGGTAATGTGGGTGGGTGTTTTATATTGTATTGGGTGTGTGGGAGTGGTGTGTGTATGTGTATCAGGTGTATTTTGAATTGTCCAATGTGGTAGTGTTTTGTACATGTGTGTGTATTTTGAGCGCAGCGGTGTGTACCGCCAATGGAATACCACGGTTAAAAGACCGCCGCATGGTATCGTGATAATGTGGGCGTATTCCTGTTGACGTGACGGTGGAGGTTTTGTTATCGCCAGTTCATCACTGACCTTTGGTGTGGCGGACTTGTGTGGGTGTCTAGATTTTGGCGGTTTCTCAGCAGTGGGTCGTAATAGCTGTAGCGGAATTCCGCTGCCACGGCAGTGTGTTGCCGGTCTTCTGCACGGCGGTAAGCGGCTTTTACCACCAATGTTGTAATGAGGGCCAAAATATTTATAAATGGGGGGGAGCAATCTGGCCCTTACGGGCACTCCAACTGGTGCTATAAGCTGCACAAGAGCACCCCTTCTCGTATTCCGTGCAGAGGAGTGATGTGGAAAATTAAACATCCTGTGACATTCTTGGTCTGAATAAGAGGTCAGTTTGAGATTTACTACCCATGCAGCAATTATAGTGGGTCTACAAGTAAACTGATTGGTCTCTGAATAACCAGAAAAAAAGTACAGCAAGGAGTAGACCAAGCAAGTAAATCTAGCTAAGTGTGAAAAGGACAATCACCTTCAGGCAAAATCAGACCCCAAACATTGTAAATCATCAAAATAAAGTTTACAAAATAGTTGAACACCCTCCCTCACTGTCTGTCGCCACATGACTCATCAATCATCACTCACAATCACTCATAATATATCACTCATTAATGCAATAGTTACCTGTTCCAATCGAAGCACATTGGTACACAATTGTATCTCCTCTTTTGATGGAAGCAACACATAGGCAATTTGGCAGTCTTGTGAATCAAATGACCTTTACTTGGGCAGCCATGCTAGGGAATGTAAAAAAAAAGGATAGGCATGGGATAGAGGAAGTCATTGCCCCCAATATCCTTGAATGGAATGAGGAGGCTTCTTCACTGCACACTGGTCCAACTCCAACATGGCAATGCACATGCCTAAAACAGTGGGGCTACATAAGTCAGACAAAAACAAAATATATAGGCCCTCATTACAACTTCGGCAGTCTTGGAAAAAGACTGCAAAAGCCACAGGAGCCAAAATACCGCCAGTGCTGGAGGTATGCTTGGCCCCCTACTATGACTTTTCTGCTGGGCCAGCGGGCAGGATCAGCGTTTCCACCAGCTGGCCCATTGGAAAAGTCACATCAACATTGAAGCCGGCACGTAATCGAGCCGGCGGCAATGTTGATGTGCAGCGGGTGCAGCAGCACTCGTCGAGCATTTCACTGCCTGTAATTCGGGCAGTGAAATGCACGATGGGGCCCCCACGGCAACCCAAGTCCCCCTTACCGCCAGCCTTTCAATGACAGTGTTTACCGCCATGGACAGGCTGGCAGTTGGGGACCCATAATCCCCAGGGCAGCGCTGCCCTGGGGATTATGACTGCAAGTCTGAAGCCTGGCGGTAACCTGGCAGGACCGGCGGCATGACCATGGTGAATGCACCATGGTCATAACACGCTGGCGGAACACTGGGGTCATAATGACTCCCATAATATTCCTCTAGCTATATACATTTTTTTCTTGGGCAAAGCAGTTCAATGATAATCTGAAAGATCTATGGTGGCCTTCTCAGTCAGACAAGTAGAGTTCATCCTCTCAGGGGGTTCGCTCAGAAGTTGGTCAGCTCATGCACTTGAGTTTGACCAATGAACCTCCTCCTCCTCCTCCTGTGGTGTTTTAGGAACAATGTAATTGTGTGGTATGAAGTGTTTGCTCATTCTAATCATGGCCAAGCTCTCCACATTTTGAGGCAAGAGCCTGGCTCTTCTGACTATAACAACTGTCCCAGAGGCACTGACTTCTAGCACGTTGAATGATCCTCAAATGCCTCTGGCTTGAAAAGAAGAGCTAAAATGAGTGCAGATCCTTCAGCAGGTGGTCAGCATGTTGATGACTATAACTTCCCTTTTGACAAAGTCCTGCACAATCAGTTTGAAACAATGCGCCAGACACAGGACCCTGAAATAGCCACCAACTGCCATGGCCTTAACTATATTACTGCCATTGTCCGTGGCAACAAATCCAAATCTGAGACCTCTGGGTCACAGCGATTCAAACACCTTGCTGTTAAAGTCTTCCAAGATGTCTGCAGCTGTATGGGATTTTGGCATGGTTGCATGCCACGGAAGGCTCTTAAATGTTTCTTCAGTGTTGAAACATGTAGATAGCGTTTGCCTAACCCCCACAAAAGAGATTCAGTGTGCAGTGATACACATGTAATCAATTGCTTGGCAACTCGTCCATATGTCTGTCATCAGGTGGATAGTGTGCTTGTCCAACCAATTGAAGCACATTGTGATAGAATGCTGGACCAGCAATTCTGGCAATATAGGTCCAGCTGGGAACCTTCCATTTCGGCAGATGTCAATAACAAATTCTAAAAATCCCATTACTTCCACAAAGGAAAAGGGAGGAGTTCCAGCGCTAACATTTTAGCCCATTGTACAAACATGCCAGTTGGTTGTTGCATTCATAGGGCCCATCCTGCCTTAACATGCCCGTAATAGCAGCCTGGATTTTTTTTTCTGGTGACACTGGCGCAGAAAACTTCAAAAGTGAACAAGGATTTGAGAGACTCAATGTGCATCTTGGTGCAGTCACTGTATGCTGTAGTGTCTCCATCTGACATTCTGAGAGTGCTGAAGCAGGTGATACTGGCACAGGCCTGGGGACAGGTTGCTTTGCATAAAGCTGTCACCCTTTTCTTCCTCATCACCTCTACCTCCCAGTCCTACCATGATCAGAGATTATTCCCTTTTCTCATCCCCACCACCACCTGCAGCAATCTTTTTAAGGTGCACTTCCAACCAGATGGCATGATGTGTTTTAAAATGACTTGTTTTTTCTCCAGTACTATAGTGTGAACCAGGCTTACCTCAACAAACACTCACATGGCAATAGAGCATATTGCAATATTATCCCCCTGCTTGCTAATCGTAAAGAAGTCCCAAACTGGGGAGAAGAACTTTTTAATGACCCACCAGTGCCACTGTCAATGCCCGATGAACTGGAAGTAGGTGGGTGTGTCGGTGATTGTCTCTCTGCAGTGCATACTTCAATTGAGGTAGTGGTGGACGCAGGGCTCAGCGGGGGCTTAGAAAGCTGACAGGTTGAAGGTTGAATAGGAGGGGTGATATTGGTGTCCTATGCACCAGCTTCAATGACAATGACTGCCTCGTCCTCCCCTTCCATAACCGTAAGACTTTCAGGAACTTTCCTTTTCCCTTGTCTCTCATGGCAGGTCTCTGATTCAGCCGGGGTCCAATCCATGTCCAGATCATTAGATGGTGGGGCTTGGAGATGATGGTGGAGTACCCTTCAATTTTTTTGCTGAAGGTCAGGAAGACAATGGTTCAAGAAGAGGTACATCTTGCTCAGCAGTAAGCTCAACCTCCAGTTCTGCTCCATCTTCAAGAAGATCTACTATTGGTGTTTGCGCTCCTGTTGTCTACCTTGCTCAGTTTCCTGCCACGATTGGGTACTAGTTTGCGGCTGAGACACCTCCAGGTTAGACTCATTGCTAGTTACCATGACTGCAGTGACTGTCTCTCTGAGAGACATGGCTTTGGGCTTAGGTTGGTGCTGGTGCCGTTGATGCGGAAGTGCTGCTACCAGCTTACTGGTCAGAGGACAGTGTGGAAGGTGCACATTTCAGGAAAAAAGGGTGGGTCAGCACACAAGTGGTAGAAATCTGCTTCATCCTCTCCTCCTCACTGGCCACTTTCTTAGCAGCACCTTCCTTGGGGGCCATCTTTAAGCTCTGTCAGTTGGCAGTGGCACTTCACAAGTGGAAAAGCGGGGATGTCATGTCACTTTGTGTTGGCCTTCTTTCTGATAGTACTCTGTGGGTGATGTCTCTTGTGCACCTAAAAGTTAACAAGCAATAAAAACATTTAGTGAAATGTGGCATTTTTGTAGTTTTGATTATTCATAGTACAGACAATATAATTCAGTGTGGTTAGTGTATCCATTCCAAGGTCAAACCACACCACCATAACATAATATTTCCTTTTCAATCAGGGTAAAAACATACAGATGTAACTATCAGCTTTAAGTGCATCTAAGGGGAGACACCTGTGGCAGGTAGGAAGGTCCAGAGGAAATTTGAATAATTCTTAATATATGAATGTTGGTGTGCACCTAGGCAGGCAAGGGGTCCAGTGAAAAACTGAACAGAAACCTTGGGGAAAATGGAATGATCTTTAAAACAAAATGGTGGTGTGCTCCTTTGGCAGGCAAGGTGGTCCAGCTAAAATGAAATAATTCTTAAAAAATGTATACTGGTGTGCCCCGATGGTAGGCAGGGCGGTCAGGGGCTTTAGGGGAAAGTGGAATAATCCAGCATATGGTAGGAAGGAGGTCCAAGGGGAAAATAGGACAATCCTAAAAAATAAAAGCTGTTGTGCTCCCATGGCAGGAAGGGTGGTCCAGGGGAAAATAGAATAATCTTTGAAAAAGAATGCTGGTGTGTGTGTGCGTCTGTGTGTCTATGGCAGACAGGGGGTCCAGGGGAAAATGAGTAATGAGAATCGCAAAATTAATGCTGGGTTGTGTCAGGTGCCTATTGTAGGCAGGGGGTAGAAAGAGGGAAAATATTCAAAAAAATTACATTAAATTTGTTTTTAAAATGTAAAAATAAAAAAGTTACAAACATAAAAATAAAAAAATGCTGGTGTACTATGAGGAACCCACTGGGATTTGGAAGGCAAGAATGTGCAGGTGAAAAATGGAAAACATTTAGGGGGTCATTCTGACCTCGGCGGTAAAAGGCGCTTACCGCTGGTCAGAAGACCGCCATAACACCGCCGCGGCCGCGGTAAACCGCCACGGTCATTCTGACCCGCAACTGGCAAACCGCCAAAAACCCGACATCCACAAAAGTCCGCCACACCAAAGGTCAGCGCAAAAATGGCGATGAACAAACCTCCCCCGTCACGCCAACAGAAATACGCCCAAACCATTCCGACCCACAAATCCACGCGGCGGCGGTCTTTCAAACGCGGTATTCCATTGGCGGTACACACCGCTGCGGTCAAAATACACACACACATAGAAAACTCAGCCACATTGGTCAGTTTGAAATACACACACCTGATACACATACTAACACCACTCCCACACACCCAACACAATATAAAACACACACCCACATCACCCACAAGCCCCTACGACCCAAAATTATTGACGAAGACTAGAGAGAGAGCACAGAATAGACAAACCCACAACACAGAGGCACACAACACCATCACCCACACAGAATCCACGCACCAAACACCACACACCACCACACGCACCACACTCATCACCACAAACACCACCCCACACCTCAACCACACCACCCCATGGCACCCCAAAGACACCCCAGGTTCAGTGACGCCGAACTCAGGGTCATGGTGGAGGAAATAGTCCGTGTAGAGCCCCAGCGCTTCGGGGCACAGGAGCAGCACACCACAATTGCCAGGAAGATGGAGCTATGGCAAAGGATAGTGGACAGGGTTAACGCGGTGGGACAGCATCCACGCAATCGGGAGGACATCAGGAAGAGATGGAACGACCTACGGGGTAAGGTGCGTTCTATGGTATCAAGGCACAACATTGCGGTGCAGAAGACTGGCGGCGGACCCCCACCTACTCCCCCCGAATTTGCCGCATGGGAGGAGGAAGTCTTGCACATCCTGCATCCTGAGGGCCTCGCAGGAGTAGGCGGAGGAATGGACTCTGGTAAGTCAAATCTTCACTACTGCTTCCCACTCCCACCCCACCTGCATGCCAAATCATACCCCCACCCTCACCCCCACCCCCATCACACCAACACCTAGCAAAAGGCTCACCATCACAACCCATCCATCCCAACACCAAGACCTGCATGCGACCACAAAGCATGGACACCCATCATCAAAGCATGCCCACTGCACACACAGATCACCCCCACAAGCCACCCTCACAAAAGCCCCCACAAGGAAATGCCTGCACTTGGGTACACGGACACCCACCCATCACACGAAATGCCACACACAGAAGCAATAACCATACCTTTATACCCCTGCAGGACCCGAATGCCACCACACCGCCACAGAGGGTCCAGAGATGTCCATCCCACCCCCAGAAGAGGCCCCCAGCGATGACAGCAGCTCTGTCTCCCTGGAGCCAGATGACCAACCCGGCCCATCGGGGACCTCTGGACAGTCGGTTCCCCAAAGACAGCCACAGGCTACACCAGACCCAACCCCCTCTGGGAACACCAGCACAGCTCCCACCCAGCGGGCCCATGCCTCTGTCTCCAGGACACGTCAATCAGCGGTGTGTCCACCACTACAGGGCACCCAGGTTGACCCACCACCCCAACAACAACAGGGACCTGGGGGCAGTGGTAGTGGGCACACCGTCCAGGGGACAGAGGCCCAGGAACACAGGGGAACTGGGAGGGCTGCTGTGCGACAGAGGGGGGACAGGCCCGGGGAACCGACTCTCCAAGAGGCCCTCTCCTCCATCATGGGAGCATACCACCGCTCAACAGGAGTCTCCTTGTATTCTTAACAAATGTATTACACATAACGGTGCAATAATGTCCAGTTACTTTGTGATGACAACATACCAATTTCAATAAGCTTTAGTCCATGGGCAAACAAAGCTGAAGTCAGGCAGTGGGTCATACAGCTTTGAAAAGGGAAGGGAAAGTCACAAATCAGTTAACAGGAACTGGGGGGAAACACAGACAGTGGAGACGCATGAGGCCTTAAGTAAATGTAAAATGGCGTGGCTGATTCTTACCTGTGTGCTACTGAAAATATTGTTGTATGACTGTATCCCTGTTGTCCTTGTCGTCCCCGTTGTCTTCCTCCTCTTCACTCTCCACAGGCTCCACAGCTGCTACAACACCACCATCTGGACCATCCTCCTGCAGAAAAGGCACCTGACGTCGCAAAGCAAGATTGTGAAGCATACAGCAGGCCACGATGATCTGGCACACCTTCTTTGGTGAGTACATTAGGGATCCCCCTGTCGTATGCAGGCACCTAAACCTGGCCTTGAGGACCCCGAAGGTCCTTTCTATGATCCTCCTAGTTCGCCCATGGGCCTCATTGTACCGTTCCTCTGCCCTGGTCCGGGGATTCCTCACTGGGGTCAGTAGCCACGACAGGTTGGGGTAACCAGAGTCACCAATTAGCCACACACGGTGTCTCTGTAGCTGTTCCATCACATAAGGGATGCTGCTATTTCGCATGACATACGCGTCATGCTCTGACCCAGGGAAGTTGGCATTTACATGGGAGATGTACTGGTCAGCCAAACAGACCACCTGGACATTCATCGAATGATAACTTTTTCTGTTTCTGTACACCTGCTCACTTTCTTTGGGGGGAACCAAAGCCACATGGGTCCCATCAATGGCACCAATGATGTTGGGGATATGTCCAAGGGCATAGAAATCACCCTTCACTGTAGCCAATTCGCCCACCTCAGGGAAAATAATGTAGCTCCGCATGTATTTCATCAGGGCAGACAACACTCTGGACAAAACCTTAGAAAACATAGGCTGAGACATCCCAGATGATATGGCCACTGTTGTCTGAAAAGACCCACTTGCCAAAAAATGGAGTACTGACAGAACCTGCACCAGAGGGGGAATCCCTGTGGGTTGGCAAGTGGGGGACATCAGGTCTGGCTCCAGCTGGGCACATAGTTCATGTATAGTTGCTCTGTCAAGCCTGTATGTAAGTATGATATGTCGTTCTTCCATTGTCGACAGGTCCACCAGCGGTCAGTACACGGGAGGATTCATCCTTCTCCTCGCAAGTCCCAGCGGACGGTGCCTAGGAAGGACAACATGGAGCACAGAGTCAAGCAACCCACAGGTTCGTTCACACAGCTTGCACAGTACACGAATCGCTATGCATTGAAAGGCTTGTATGACTGGCAATGCAAGGCCTAGGCCTGTGTGATGCAGTAGAAATCATGCCATGTGGGCCCTTGAAATGGCGGCTGCCTGACCTGTGAAGTGTGACAGTGGGATGTGAGGTCACTGCGCTGGCGTGGCACACCGTGGCGGTAGGCGGTCGAAGACCGCGGCGCAAAGCAGCATTGGTTAACATTGAACCCTATGGGTCTCAGGAGCCAATGACGATGTGCGCCGGCGGTCGCGTGACCGCCATTTTCTATCTGATTAATCACTCGAGACCTGATCATCCACAGGAGAGGACCTATACTGCAAGTGCTGCTGTGACCTCGGTCTGGGAGATACAATGGCTGCTGCGACTGGGGAAAGGGCCCCTGCCTTCACTTCCGAAGAATTGGAGAGACTTGTTGATGGGGTCCTCCCCCAGTATGCGCTACTCTACGGTCCTCCAGACCAACAGGTTAGTACACAGGGTGCACGTTGAATGGGCTATGCCTGTGTTGAGTGGGGTGTATGTAAGATGGTGGGGAGGGGAGCGAATGAGGAGTGCAACGCACGAAAGATGAGAGCATGTGCCACATGGCAAGGTTGGGGAGGGGGGGGCCACTCACATTGACCAGGCAGAAAACTGATGCGATTTCCTTTACCACCCTGTACATGTCACATAGGTCAGCGCCCATCAGAAGATCGACATTTGGCGTGCCATCGCCAAGGACGTCCGGGCCCTGGGGGTCCACAACAGACAGGGCACCCACTGCCGAAAGAGGTGGGAGGACATCCGCCGCGGGACCAGAAAGACCGCTGAGTCTCTGCTGGGGATGGCCTCCCAACGTAGGAGGGGTGCCAGCCGCCAATTGACCCCCCTGATGTCCCGGATCCTGGCGGTGGCCTACCCCGATTTGGATGGGCGCGTGAGGACATCACAGCAGACACAAGGGGGTGAGTATCAGCACATTCTGCTATCTTTGCGCGCAGTAAAGGTGTCTGGGTGGGGGAGGAGGGCTGTGGCTATCTCCAGGCCAGGGCGCATTCTGTAGGCTAGGCCCCTCCGTTAGACACGGCCCTGTGCCCCTGCCCCCCACCTCTGTAGGGTGCCAAGTACAGCTATCCATGGTCCGGCCTCACCCATGTGTGCATTTGTCGTCCGTAGACCTGTAGGCCTAGTCACAATAACTGAGTAGTGTACCCCGATTGCGCTGCCTAGTTCAGGGGGCTTCTGTGTCTGTCCTCTCCGACAACGGTGTTGCCAATGCATGCACTCAACCTGTCTTCATTTCTCCCCCCCCCCCATTTTCTTTGTCTTCCTATTCATGTGTGCATTAGCATCATCAGGCGGAGGAGAAGTGGCATCGGCGCACGAGGGAGCTGCATCTCACATGGCCCCAGAGCTCCACAACGGAGACCCGTGGAGACGTCAGCGACACCGACACGTCCTCAGAAGGGAGCTCCCTAGCGGTGGCGGCCACATCCGTGCCCACCGCCACAACAGGTACAGCCGCCACCCAACGCACCAGCCCCGCCCTCCCAGCAGCCCCTCAGCCTTCACTCCGTGCCCGCTTGCCCAGGAAGGCGGGCATCTCCTTCACCCCAGGCACCTCAGGCCCTGCCCCAGTTACCCCTGCTGTCCTCAGTGAGGAGGTCATTGACCTCCTCAGGACACTCATTGTTGGGCAGTCTACCCTTTTGAATGCCATCCAGGGTGTAGAAAGGGAGGTGCATCGGAGCAATGCATACCTGGGGGCATTCATTCGGGTCAGGCTGCCCATCAGCGATCGTTCAACGCTCTGGCATCAGCACTGACGGCAGCCATTGTCCCTGTCTCCAGCCTCCCTCTTCTGACTCCCTCCATCCAGTCCCTGTCTCCTGTTCCTCTGCCTATTCCATCCACACCATCAGACCAGCCTGCACACACCTCTACACCCAAGGGCAGCTCATCCAGACATAAGCACCACAGATCCCACAAGCATTCACCCAAGCAACATCCAGATGCAGACATGCCAACAGTCACTACCACCTCTGTGTCCCCCACCTCCTCATCTCCCTCCCCCCTCCCTGTGACGTCTCCAATCAAACCTGCATGCACACCACCATCAGCCAGTACTTCCATCACCAGCACACCCTCCATTACAGTCCGCAGACGTGCAGTCACCACCCCCACTGCCATTTACACGTCCCCTGTGTCCTCTTCCAGTGTGTCTGTCACCCCCTCTTCCAAAGCACACAAACGCAGGCAGCCACCCACCCAACAGCCATCCAGCTCACGACAGCCTCCGTTACAAGCACCTGCACCCAAAGACAGCACACTTGACTCTCCTACAACCACATCCTCTTCCTCCACTCCCATACCCACTACACCTACCCATCCCTGTCCTTTCCAAGTCGTTTTCCTTTCCAACCTTGAGCTCGTTCCAATCACTGACCCACCCCCTCCATCTGGTAAGAGTAAAAAAAGCACCTCAGCCACCACCAGCCCTGCATCTACTGTGACCATAGCGCAGGGCTATTGGAGTCCACCAGCTCCTAGGGCAGGAACATCGGCCAGCAGCAAGGGGACAGCCAGCCCACCCCTTGGGAAGAGGACAAAGAAAAAAAAGGCCCGGCGCGACAAGACTGAGACGGCTGCCACCAAGGGTAGTAGCCTTGCCCCGTCACCTGCCACATCATCCAAGGGAGGCAAGGGCCACAGAGCTTCAGCGAAGGAGGGCAAGGGCAGCAGGGTGGAGAAGTCAGGCAGCAGTCGAGCTGCCCAGGAGGGCCCCACCAGCCCCATTCCGGTTGTGACGGACGACACCCACGGGCCCAGGACTCCATCACAGGAGGGCCCCGCGACCGCAAGTTCGGATGGCGAATGAGCGGGAAGTCTTGCCCAGGTCTGGCTCCCTAGACACACAGGACAAGCACCGCTGAACAGGGCCCCGCCGGGAGGAGCACCGCTGAACAGGGCCCCGCCAGGAGGAGCACCGCTGAACAGTGGCCCGCCGGGACAAGCACCGCTGAACAGGGCCCGCCGGGAGGAGCACCGCTGAACAGGGCCCCGCCGGGAGGAGCACCGTTGAACAGGGGCCCGCTGGGACAAGCACCGCTGAACAGGGCCCCGCCGGGACAAGAACCGCTGAACAGGGGCCCGCCGGGAGGAGCACCGCTGAACAGGGCCCCGCCGGGAGGAGCACCGCTGAACAGGGGCCCACCGGGACAAGAACCGCTGAACAGGGGCCCGCCGGGACAAGAATCGCTGAACAGGGGCCCGCCGGGACAAGAACCGCTCCGCTGGGCCCTTCTTCTCAAGCACCGCTCCGCTGGGCCCCGCCGTCTCTGCACCGCTCCGCTGGGCCCTTCATCTCAAGCACCGCTCCGATGGAGCCTTCATCTGAAGCACCGCTCCGCTGGGCCCCGCCGTCTCTGCACCGCTCCGCTGGGCCCTTCATCTCAAGCACCGCTCCGCTGGTCCCCGCCGTCTCTGCACCGCTCCGCTGGGCCCTTCATCTCAAGCACTGCTCCGATGGGGCCTTCATCTCAAGCACCGCTCCGCTGGGCCCCGCCGTCTCTGCACCGCTCCGCTGGGCCCTTCATCTCAAGCACCGCTCCGCTGGGCCCCGCCGTACCTGCACCGTTTCGCTGGGCCCTTCATCTCAAGCACCGCTCCGCTGGGGCCTTCATCTCAAGCACCGCTGGCCCATTGACAGCGCCGGTTCTGTGTCGAGCAGGGCTTCAGGAAGCACTCTGGGCACCATGCCCCCTCCATTAACAGTGGAGTCGGTAATCCATCTGATGGACTGTGGCTTGGCACTTCCCAGGATGGAACAGTGGGCAACCAACCCACTGTAGAGACTTGAGAGACTGTGGCTTTGCACTCCCCAGGATGGAACAGTGGGCAAGCCACCCACTGTAGAGACTTGTGAGACTGTGGCTTTGCACTCCCCAGGATGGGACAGTGGGCAAGCCACCCACTGTAGGGACTTGAGAGACTGTGGTTTTGCACTCCCCAGGATGGGACAGTGGGCAAGCCACCCACTGTAGGGACTTGAGAGACTGTGGCTTTGCACTCCCCAGGATGGTACAGTGGGCAAGCCACCCACTGTAGGGACTTGAGAGACTGTGGCTTTGCACTCCCCAGGATGGTACAGTGGGCAACCCACCCACTGTAGAGACTTGTGAGACTGTGGCTTTGCACTCCCCAGGATGGGACAGTGGGCATGGAGGCCCCTCGTGGATCTGGCGTCAAGGACTCATGTGGCTGAGGTGCCCCCCCTTCCCTTCCCCCTGAGGTGCCTGTAGTTTTATCATCTGATGCCCTCAGCAGTGTTCTCTCCAATGGTATCTGGTCTCCTGTGTGGGCTTTGCCCATGTGTTTGGGCACATTAGCCCACGGACTATGGAACTTAGACGGAATGTGCAGGACTTATTCTCTATGTATATATTGTTGACTATGTTCATTCCTTATTTTTGTATCTTTTATATAGCATATTTCCCATACCTTTAATGGAGCTATTTATATATATATTTTATAGATCATTTTAATTGTGTCTTTGCATTATTCCGGTGGGTTTGGGTGGTGTCACTCTGACTTGTTGCTCGGCATTGGGGTGTAGGTATTTGTGGTGGGGGGGTGGGTGTATGGCGCATGTGTGTGCCCGTAAGCTTTCCTCCTCCCCCCTCCCCTGTGTCGTAGGTGCAGTACTCACCGTTGTCGTCTGGGCCGGCGTTCGTACTCCTGGTAGATGAGCTGGTAGGATGTTTAATTCGGGTTCCATGCTGTCCTCCTTCCTCGTGGAGTGTGTATAGGTGAGCGTTTTCCCGTTCGTAGTCTGTTTCTGCCGTGTTTTTATCGGCGGGGCTCCCGCCCCGGAAAACGTGGCGGATTGGTGAGTTGTGATAGGGTGGGCGGTACATTGGCTGCCGCCTGCCTGTTGGCGGTGACCGCCGTGCTGTTTGTCTGTCCCGCTGTGGCGGTCGGAGTGTTAAAGTAGCGGGCTGTGTTGGCGGTTCCTGCCAGGGTCAGAATTCCTTTTTTTTGACCGCCTGCCTGTTGGCGGGTTGGCCGTCGCTTTATCACAGCCCGCCAGGGTCAGAATGACCCCCTTATAGTATTAAACACTGTTCATACATAGACTCCAATGATCTTCAAGCATATTAAACTGATATCAGAGAAAAGTAAAAAGAAAAATTAACAAAAACAAAAAGGCTCAGCCCTCTTCTATCAATCAACCCAAAAAAAATGGCTTTGAAAACTAGAAAACTGGGGAAAGGGATTTACACACTGGCTTGCTGCACAAAACGGTTAACAGCCACATGGTCAACCAACAACAAGAAGCAAGGAGGCATGGAACACATGTATGTCTATGGTAAAAGCATGCTGTCTGTCTACACAAAATGGCCACCGGCCACATGGTCAAACAACAAGCAAGGAGGCATGGGCAACACAGAACACATGCAGGCCTATGGCAATGGCACACTGGCTGACTGCACAAAATGGCCACTGAGCACATTGTCAAAAACCATCAACAACAGCAAGCAGTGAGGCGTTGGAGAATAAGAACACATGCAGACCTATGGCAAAAACACACTGTCTAGCTGCACAAAATGGCCACTGGCCACATGGTCAAACAACAACAAGCAAGGAGGCATGAACAACAAAGAACACATGCAGCCATATGGGAAAGGCACACTGGCTGGCTGCACAAAATGGCCACCAGCCACATGGTCAACAGCAAGCAAAGAGATATAGATGACAAAGAAGAACATATCCAGGCCTTTGGCAAAAGCACACTGGCTGGCTAGACAAAAAGGTTACCTACCACAGGGTCAAACAACAATAGCAAGCAAGGAGGCATTGGAGAACAAAGAACACATGCAGGCCTATGGTAAATGCACACTGACTGTCTACACAAAATAAAAGGACTTGTTGTGAGGTCTCTTAATGAATCAGTCAATGTCTACAAAAAAAGAAGGGGAGTTTAGAAGATTTCATAAATATTCTTTATAGTCAAAGA
Source organism: Pleurodeles waltl (assembly GCF_031143425.1). Classification (NCBI taxonomy): domain Eukaryota; kingdom Metazoa; phylum Chordata; class Amphibia; order Caudata; family Salamandridae; genus Pleurodeles; species Pleurodeles waltl. The sequence continues at coordinate 337,549,520 of NC_090439.1, forward strand.
ATTTCAGAACAATCATAGGCCAACACATGTTTGCGACACACGTTGCTTCATCAGGGCTAGTGACTAACAACTAAAATCAATATTCAGTAATCATTATTGTAATGATAAGACAAACCAGGATCAGAGTGAGTAAAGAATTGTTTAGAAGAGGAAAGAAAAGAAACAAAGGGTAAGAGAATGAAGCACATAAACATTATTGAACGTGAATAAATCCGGCTCTGTAACAAGGATCATTAATGTAGCAATTCAAAAATTTCTAAGCCAAAATAAACTAATAATTCACAAAGGGCAAAGGTTTGAGGAATACTTAGTAACAAGAAAAGGAGGTGTCACGATCCAGATATGTGTGTCCACCTAGTATGTGATACAAAATAATGAACTACATGACACTAATGAGAACCCATCAAATAGAAAAAAACACTGAGTGACACTATGTAAAATGAAAACACCTAGAGAAGGCAATAAAAAGTCAGAATAAAATGTTCCTTAAAGAATGTGGGGTATGGTTGAAAAGAAGAACAAATAGTTAGCTGGAACTTTAAATAGATGCTCAGAATAGTTTAGAGCAAGAAGAAGAAAAATATATTTAAAAAAGAAAATCCTCAAATCATACTGAATGTATTTGTGGGATGCATAATAAATAATAAGATATTTTCTCTAATTTCAAGGTGATGGAAATCTTGGTAAGGTCTTTCATCTGAAATAGAGATAATAAATATCTAATTCAATACATAAGCATGACATCAACAAACAAAATGAACTGGGCATCACACAGTATATGCTGTATGTACTTAATAGAAACACAGAATACTTTAGAAGCTGGTAAAGATTAAAATGCAACAGAGTACAGTGCAAGAGCAAATAATCCGACATGCCACTATAAAAGAAAAAAGAAACTACCTAAATGTCAACGTGAAAGAGGGAGCGATTACAAATGGGGAAGCATGGTGACCACTTAAAATGGCCGAAAGCCACATGGTCAAACAACAAGCAAGGAGGCATGGACAACAAAGAACATATACAGGCCTAAGGCAAAAGACACCGGCTGGTTACACAAGATGGCCACTGGCCACATGGTCAAACAACAAGCAAGAATGCATGGATAACAGAGAACGCATGCAGGCTTATAGACACTGACTACACAAAATGGCCCTTGGTCACATGGCATAAAGAACAAACAAAGACAAATGGTGGCCTTTGGCAAACACACACACATAGTCACACACACACTGGCCAAACAAAAGAGGCATAGTAACAATGAAGAAAACACTACCATTAAATGAGTAATACACATTTTTCAAAAACACACATCCTCCCTAGGCATCAAATATTACTCCAGGAAAATACACTTTTTGCAGGGAAAAAAATGAGAAATACATAAAAACAAATGTTTAATTCAGTCCAATGCCATCCCTGGCCTAAATGATGTTTTAAAACAACATATACCATAAAACAGGTTTTTCATATACCCACGACTAGTACTGGCTGAATGGCCCACGGGCAGGCTAGGCCACATATTAAAATATATGAATAGTGCAAATGTAACAAACATGGACAGAATGTACTGAACAGTGCAACCCTTTTCCCTTACAAAAGAAAAGAAAAAATGCAAAATAATAACTAGGCCCCTACTTAAACTTCAGGCCACGCACTTCAATCAAATTTAAAAATCTAGGAAAGCGCAGATCAATACTTGTGCATGCTCTCTATCAAAAAACAATACAATTATGCAAAGTTTTTTCAACTTATTTGTGATATCACAAAAACAAAGTCCTTAAAATTAAAATTCAATCCTATATATGCAGCAGGTATTGCAGACAGAGAGAGTGACACTTCCACCTTCAAATCAAATCCAAATGAAAAGTGGACAGGAGATGGACAACGCACTGGGAAAAGCCTGCTGGAGAGGTAGAGGAAGTTGGGGCACGTTCTTCCTGCTAAAATATGTAAAATAAAAAAAATACTTTTTTCACTAAAAAATAATCTGAAGAGTCATTTGGAGTAGAATATTCACTCAAACATATCTTTCTTTTCAAGTAGATTTAGCTGCTTTTTGAGTAGAAAATCTGCTCGAGGAGCAACCAAGGCTGCTTACCAGCATCAAGTAAATGGTGCAGATATGCTCCGTGGCTACCAGAATCTTCATGAGCAGCCAGCAAATCTCATGTGCGCTCTCTAGTGGCCGGCAAATCTCATCACGCTCATCAGTACATGCTAAAACTAGTCACATGCGTGCCAAAACAAGTCTTGTGCACGCAAATAGAAAAATCTATCTACCATATACTGTATGGCAGAATTCAGCAGAAACTCAGGGGGTGATTCTGATTCTGGCGGGCGGCGGAGGCCGCCCGCCAGAATTCCGCCCCCAAAATACTGCGCCGCGGTCAAAAGACCGCAGCGGGTATTTCAAGTTTTCCCCTGGGCTGGCGGGCGGCCGCCAAAAGGCCGCCCGCCAGCCCAGGGGAAAACGACCTTCCCACGAGGATGCCGGCTCGTAATCGAGCCGGCGGAGTGGGAAGGTGCGACGGGTGCATTTGCACCCGTCGCGTATTTCACTGTCTGCCAAGCAGACAGTGAAATACTTGTAGGGGCCCTCTTACGGGGGCCCCGCGACCCCCCCTACCGCCATCCGGTTCCCGGCGGGCGGACCGCCGGGAACTGGATGGCGGTAGGGGGGGTCGGAATCCCCTCGGCGGCGCAGCTAGCTGCGCCGCCTTGGAGGATTCAACAGGGCAGCGGTACACTGGCGGGAGACCGCCAGTGTTGCCGGTCTGACCGCGGCTTTACCGCCGCGGTCAGAATGCCCTGCGGGGCACCGCCGGCCTGTCGGCGGTGCTCCCGCCGACCCTGGCCCCGGCGGTCTAAGACCGCCGGGGTCAGAATCACCCCCTCGGTGTTTTACACATAGCATGGAGTTCCCGTATTCCACCAACTCCAAAAGAAGAACTATATTTCTGCCCTGACCTAGTTGTGATGTGATTGCATGCAGAACCAGGAATAGCTTAGATTGTTCTAGGTGTTTTTTGAGGAGAAGGGAGCCTGTTAGAGTTGTGCTCAGCAAGCAGAAGTGAGTGAATTTGGAACTAAGACAGACTTGCCTCTTCAGCTAACATAAGAAACTGCTCTAAGGTCAGACAATTAGAAATAAACTTTATTAAATTTGTTGAGAAATGTCAGTAAGTGCACACACAACTGTTGGTAAATGTACTCTACACAATGATTAGTGAGTCAAAAGCTGTAAAGGGGCTTGCTTATTATATTATTTATTTATTGAATAATGAGGTAAACAGTTCAAAACATAAATTGCACAAGAAATAACAATATCTTATTTCTAATTCATTCATTGGTTAATACGAAGTACTATAACATTTATACAGAGTAATAAAGTGCATAATCTTACTTGATCACAATGTCCTGATGAGTTTCTCTATAAAGACCCAAAATTCCTTTGCTTCTTCTCAGCACACCCACCCTCTGAGCGTACATCTCTTCTAGATTCCTAACCAGATCCATTTTAGATGTCCAGGTTTCAAATTTAGGGGAGTTGGGGATTTCCATTTTTGTAAAATCAATGACTTGGCCACTAGAGATCCAATTAAAAAATGTTGCTGTTGCAGTCTTAATCTAAAAATAGGTTGGGGCAATACAAAATTAGGCCCCCTGCAGATCTGGTTTAATATGTACCTGCAATTTTACACCCATAAAGTTGAAGATATTATTTAAAAAATCAGCCACTCTGGGACAGAAAAAACCCACATGAGCCCAACCACCTCAAGAGTGATTACATCTAAAATATTTAGTTGAGGATGCTGGAAACATTTGCTGCAAGTGAAACAGACTATAATACTTAGCCCATTTAGAGTAGAAGGGCATGTGTTTGTAGTTTGCACCTCGCAGGGCTTTATGAGACATGCAGTTGAATCTGCTCTATCCTGCAGAATCCTTCCTTATTATCTGATCCGCTTCTAGAAAAAAATTATTGTTTTACTGCAATCATAACATTTGAGAAAATAAACAGGGGAAGAATCAAAATCTTAATTACCGCAATCCATTTTATGATGGATTGTGGTATATTGTGGCAATTAGCCAGAATAACGCATGTCTTTTTTTTTGGAGACCATATAGTTAACTTTGAAGATGGCCAAAAAGTCATGAATGACAAAGATACCTTATGGGGTGAGTGCCAGAATAATGCTTTTGCAATTGACTGCGTATATCTCAAATGAACAGTGATACAACAGCGCTTCTGATTTAGTCTGATTAATTATGTAGCCACCAAAATCAGAAAAAGATTGAATTCTTGCCAAAGCATACTGAACATTCGGGGCTGCTCTCACTAAATAGAGAAACATATCATCAGCAAATAATTTAAGTTTGGGGGCTCCATATACCAGCAGCAGAATTGCAGGATCCTGTCTAATGGCCGAAGCTATTGCTTCACATCTTATTCCATTTAACCGAATAGTGTAGGCAATGCACTCTTCCCCTGTAAAGGCTTTACACATCCCCCAAACTGAACAGTTGAAGCCGTTCCTTGATTCCTTAGTAGGAAGTCATTTAGGGCTGCCTGCATATTAGCTGTTCAATTGTCGGGAAAGATCTATCTAGGGACCATCATACCGCTTCCTTAGCCAAGGTATTCTTTTTCAGATCTACATACAGGGTGAAGTGGTCGGAGAAGGGGTTCAAAAATATACCTGATCCAGCTCTCCTACAGATGGGAAATATAAAAAAATAGTCACTGTGAAATGAAGAATTGAAGTGTTTGGAAAAACACATAAACTCCCGCCCCATGGGATGGCCAGCTCTCAGGAGGTCTATCAAAGTGAGATCCCTCCCTATCTGGGCCACAACCCTTGTGTTTTTTTTTTTTTTTCTATTTTGTTTCGACAGGAGCAATCATATTTGCCCTCTTCAATAAGGCTGTTAGTCCCCTCCCATTAAGACTAATTCTGAAAAGGGGTCTAAAGAATCATAGATTTCTTGTAATGATGTCACCTCATCTTCGATAGGCCAATAGAAGCTAACTAGATGAATTACTGTGCTGTTAGTTTTTACACTCACCAGGAATCAACTAGCTTTCGAATCTCGCACCAACTAAAGCACTTCTTCTATGAATCTTAGGGCCTCATTATGAGTTTGGTGGTTGGACCGCCAGACCGCCATGTTGGCTGTACTGAAAAACTGCCATGTTGGCAGTCTTCCAGGCTGCCCAATTCTGAGTTAGAGAGGCAGGACCGCCGACCACCAAGCAAAAATGGCAGACTGGCAGTGTCACAACAGCCTGGAAATAGGAGGTCCAACCTCCAGTGCCGACAGCATCGTGAACTACCACTGAGCATAATACAAGCACTCAGTTACTTTGGAGGACCCTTCATGGCAGTCAGCCAATGGTAGTCCGAACCTTTGCGGTTAATGGTCAGCAAAGTAATAGACAACTGCACATTAGATTAATTTGAAAATAGCACAGCTGACACACATTGCCACAGTGGACACACCTGCAAAGGATACTATAAAAGGCACCACTTCAAAGATCATAATTGTTTGCATTTCCAACACAGAACACTGAAGCTGAAACGCCTTTTTCCCACAGAGTACATATATTAGGCACCCCTTTTTTCACCATCCCATTGAACACCCTGCAAACACTTTTGTCTATTCACACTCTTTTGCACTTCCCCTGTTCAGTTAGTCACAGTCACTCATTTTTTTCGTTCCACCATGTCACGTTCACAAAATTCCCATTTGTCAGAAGATAAGTCATAGTAGATGAAATCATAAGAGTAGAGGCACAATTGTTTGGGGCACAAGTCTGGCATACTCCTCTCAGTAGAAAAATAAAAATGTGGGACAGGATCGTTGACAGATTGTCTGCTGTAGGCACAACCATGTGCACAAAGGAGGACATCAGGAACAGGTGGAATGCCTCATGGGAATACTGGTGGTGGCCCTCTTAGTTCCCCATTACATCTCTTTCCCTGGGAGGAGAAGGTCTTGGCCATCCTGAATCTGGAGGGCTTGACGGGAATCCCTTGGGGAGTGGAGCCTGGTAGGTCACAACACAAAACATTTCACCAAAATGAAATGTCATCAATGCTCCCAGCTCACCTTCTGCCACTGCCATGTTTATGTGCCCCACCAACATTTCATTTCCAGAGTATCTGAGTGTAAACACTGTCAAACTGTATTGTTGGAACCAACATACAGCTAATATTAACATTTGAGAAAGTAAAAATAAACAGGGGAAGAATCAGCATTTTAATTACCGTGACCCATCCTATGATGGATAGTGGTAAATTGTGGCAATTAGCCAGAATAGTGCATGTCGTTTTTTAGGGAGACCATATAGTTCACTTTGAAGAGGGCCAAAACATCATGATTAACAAAGATACCTTATGGGGTGAGTGCCATAATAATGTTGTTGTATTTTTCTAGATAGTATCTCAAATGAACAGTGGTACAACAACGCTTCTGATTTAGTCTGATTAATTTTGTAGCCCCACAATATCAGAAAAAGATTGAATTCTTGCTAAAGCATTCTGAACATTCAAGGCTGCTCCCACTAAATACAGAAATATATCATCAGCAAATGAATTACATTTGCGGGCTCCATATACCAGCAGCAGAATTGCAGGATCCTGTCTAATGGCCGGAGCTATTGCTTCACATCTCATTCCTTTTAAACAAACAGTGTAGTTGATGCACTCTCTTCCTATAAAGGCCTTACACATCCCCCAAACGGAAAAGTTTGAAGCTGTTCCTTGATTCCTAAGTAGGAAGTCAGTTAGGGCTGCCCGCATATTAGCTATCCATGCTTCTTGAGTCAGCAAAGATCTAACTAGGGACCATCATACCGGTTCCTTAGAAGAGTTACTCTTTTTCAGATCTACACACAGGGCAGAGTGGTCAGAGAAGGGGGTCCATAAATAAACCTGGTCCAGCTCTCCCACAGCTTTGCAATATCATAAAATAGTCGCTGTGAGATGATGAATTGAAGTGATTAGAAAAACACATAAACTCCTGCCAGTTGGATGGTCAGCTCTCCAGTGGTCTATCAAAGCGAGACTATCTGGGCCAAAACCTTTGTGGTTTTTTATGTATTGTGTATTTTGTTTTGACGGGAGCAATCATATTTACCCTCTTCAATAAGGCTGATGTCCCCTCCCATTGAGACTAATTCTGTAAGGAGGGGGGGTGGGCTAAAGAATCATAAATGTATTGTAATGCCAGTATATGGTGAATGAAATCATGTTGTTGAGTAAACTAGCATATTTCAAGGTACAGACCCCTAGACCACAGAAGGAAGGGATTTGTCAGACATTGTCCTGTAGAATAGGCAAACATTAAAGTGGTTGATGTCAGCAGCTTGAGCCTTATCACATACCACACCAAAGTAATCCAACATCAGATAATCCAAGATACAGAGATATGGCAGTACAACAGTCCTTGAACACAGGCGCATCATAATCTAATGTTCCTGCATCTGGTGGTATGACACAAAAATATTTTAGTGTTGTAGCATAGGCACCTTGGCCTGCAATGATGAAACACATCTACAGCTATTTACAGGTCACAGAAAAAGAGTGTTTAGCCAATGGGAAGGAAAAATGACTTGGTCAAAAGCTAGGACTACATGTTTTCGGACCACATGATGACACACATGATGCATCAGGCCTACTAAAAAACACTTACAATGGGTACTTCTGTACCTCCACCCAATCACTGTGCAAACTATCTTGGCACAGGTCTCATACATCTAAACTCTGCGACCAACATTACATGGAAACATCCATGCCTACTTTGTATGTCAGAACAGCATCAGATACCTGCCAATGTCACGACTCTGAAATGCCCACATGAAGATGCCATGGTGAAGGGACCTGTACAAAGAACAAAACAAGGTGCATAAGCTTGAAACCATACCTATGACACAAGTCACATAGCAAGTAATTGGAAAACAAAGTTCATTTCAAGGAAACTGACACAAACAAAGCAACATCATCAAGGTGGGGATGTGTCAAAAGCTATCTTATCAAGCAGCCTTTGGTTGAATATTGCAGAGTATCAGCTTCCTAGAAGTTTCTAAAACACTCAACTCTACACATTCTCACAACTACATTTCATTCACAGTCAGTCTTGACATCACATGACCTATTTACACTCCTGAAAAGTAACTGTTGATGAGATATTCCCACAAGCCAGCTCCTTCCTCTTTACCACTTGGCATTTCAGGAGTCTCACCTTTTGGCACTGCAGGCTCCCCCTCCTCTAGGATATATGGAAATAGACCTCCGCAGGGTGAAGTTGTGGAGCATGCAGCACGCCACAGTGATCTGACACACTTTCCGGGGTTGAGTAGAGGAGGGCTCTACCAGTCCGGTCTAGACAGAGAAATCTGGCCTTCAGGAGTCCAAAAGCCCACTCCACTGGCTACTGTGTTCTTCCATGGGCCTTATTGAAGCGGACTTCCATGGCGTAGCTGGATTGCTCAGCGGTGTCAGCAACCAAGAATGGGTTGGATATGCAGAGTCTCCTGTCAAGAAATGGGACATAAATGCAACAATGAGTCACTCACTTCATTATTGTAGCACCTGACCTTGCACACATACAATCAGGACAGACATGACTTACCAACCAGCCAGGCCCTCTCTGGGTGCAGTTGTGACATCAGCTGGGGTATGGTGCTGTTGCGCATTATGAAGGAATCATGGGCTGATCCTAGATAATGGGCACAGACATGTGAGATGTATATTTCCACCACACAGACGAATTCCATGTTGATGGAATGAAAGTTCTTTCTGTTGCAATGGCCTTGTTTAGTGGCCTGCGGTGGCACCAAGCCAACATGTGTGCCATCAATGGCGCCAACCACATGTGAGAGGAGTTGCTAAACCCTCACGTAGGAGGAACCTGATATAGGTGTCAATGTGTTACAACATTGTTGAGAGGAAATCCTTCAACATCAGACTGAACATAGGTTGGGACATACCAGCAGTTAAGGCCACTTTATTTTGGAATGACCCTGTGGTTATGGAGTGCAATACTGACATAATTTTTACAATCAGTGGTATGCATGTTGGATAACTGATAGCTGACATCAGATCTGGTTTCGACTGACAGCCTAAGTCCACTATTGTTTGCCTATCAAGGCAGTATAACATAATAATATGCCATTGCTCCATGGTCTGAAGGTCTGGCAGTGGACTGTGGACAGGAGGCTGTCACATCCTCCCTCTCCCAGGGTACCTATGTGTGACAATACATGATTTGGAACATTAGTCAGTATGACCACAACTATAGGAAAGTAGCCTCTTTCTAGCATGGTTACCCCCACTTTTGGCCTGTTTGTGAGTGTGTGTCAGTGTGTTTTTACTGTGTCACTGGGATCCTGCTAGCCAGGACCCCAGTGCTCACAGATAAAAACCCATATGTCAGTTTGTTTTGCATGTCTCACTGGGATCCTGCTTGCCAGGACCCTAGTGCTCATAGTTTGCGGCCTAATGTGTATGCCTGCGTAGTGCCTAACTGTGTCACTGAGGCTCTGCTATTCAGAACCTCAGTGCTTATGCTCTCTCTGCTTTTACATTTGTCACTGTAGGCCAGTGACTCCATTTACCAATTTCAATTTGCACACTGGACCCCCTTTATAAGTGCCTTTTATAAGCCGATGACTTCTTTCACCAATTTCTATTGGCATACTGGATTCCCCTTATAAGTCCCTAGTATATGGTACCTAGTTACCCAGGACATTGGGGTTCCAGAAGATCCATATGGGCTGCAGCATTTCTTTTGCCACCCATAAGGAGCTCAGACAAACCCTTACACATGACTGCCATGGCAGCCTGCGTAAAATAGTGCACACACTATTTCACAGCCATTTTCACTGCACTTAAGAAACTTATAAGTCACCTATATGTCTAACCTTCACTTGCTGAAGGTTAGGTGCAAAGTTACTAAGTGTGAGGGGACCCTTGCACTAGCAAAGGTACCCCCACATAGTTCAGGGCCATTTCCCCGGACTTTGTGAGTGCGGGACACCATTACACGCGTGCACTACATATAGGTCAATACCTATATGTAGCTTCACAATGGTAACTCCGAATATGACCATGAAACATGTCTAAGATCATGGAATTGTCACCCCATCCCAAATCTGGAACCGGGGAGCCAATTCCATGCATTCTGGGGGCTCCACCATGGACCCCAAGTACTGAAAATCCAGCTCTCTGCGGCTTGCACTGCAGCTACAGCTGCTGCCACCTCACAGACAGGGTTCTGCCCTCCTGGGGTCCGGGCAGCCCAGTCCCAGGAAGGCAGAACAAAGCCTTTCCTCTGAGAGCAGGGTGTTACACCCTCTCCCTTTAGAAATAGGTGTTACAGGCTGGGGAGGGGTAGCCTCCCCCGCCACTGGAAATGCTTCGAAGGGCACAGATGGTGAACTCCTTGCATAAACCAGTCTACACCGGTTCTCCTCTGCTCTGGTTGGAAACTTGACAAACAAAGGGGAGTTCCCACTCCCCTGTTCATTGCCTCCCCAGTGGTGGTGCCCAGAGCTCCTCCAGTGTGTCCCAGACTTCAGCCATCTTGGTTTGCAAGGTGTGAGGGCACTCTGGAGGCCTCTGAGTGGCCAGTGCCGGCAGGTGACACCAGAGACCTCTCCTGATAGGTCCATACCTGATAAGGTAGACAATCCCCCTCTCAGGGCTATTTAGGGTCTCTCCTGTGGGTTCTCCTCAGATTCTGCTTGCATGTTTCCTTCAGGAATCCTCTGCCACAACTTCAGACTCTTCTGACCTCAGATCAATAGCAGCCTTCTCCAAGAAACGCTGTAACTGCAACAAAGGGTCTACAAGAGACACTTTTCTTCAGCAACCACAGCTTCAAGTCAGCAACTGCAACAGTTTCCATGGTGTGCATGCTCTGGGGACTCCCTGTCTTCATCCTGCACCAGAAGAACCAAATAAATCTCCCGTGGAGTGACGAAGTCACTCCCCTGCTCCAAGCAGGCACCTTCCAAGACGACGACCGATACCCTGGGACTCCTATCACAATGACGAGCATGCTCCTAAGGATACAGAGGGTGGACATCATCAACATAGACTGCCTGAGGTCCTGCTGACTCAATTTGGAGGAGGTAATACCTTGCCTTCCCCAAGAACGACAGTACCCCTGTGTATTGTGTCTTCTTCGCCTCCTGAGGCCTCTGTGCACTGTTTGCAAAATTCCTTCATGCACAGAATGGTCCAGGTCACCACCACTCCACCCTGTGACACTCAACTCACTGAGTTGTTCTCCGGCAGCGTGGGACCTTCTTTTGTTGTGCTGCATTAACCACGATTTGCACCTTCTTTGAACCCGGATCCTGTGGCTTTTGGGGGCGCTGGCTGACATCCTCAGGGCTCTTCAAGTGCTGAGAGCCCTCTTTTCCTCCTCACACAGAGTTGAGGCCCCCAACTCCCTTCTGGATCCATTCAGCACCATTTTAATGAAAAATGCAGTTTTGTCGTAGCCAAGGCTTGTTGGTATCTTCCAACATGAAATCTCATCTGCAACAATCTTCACGCCGTGGGACATCTTTTGCATCATGCAGGAACCTAATGGCATCTTCCTAGGTGCATTTCTGCAGTCTTCTACTAACCAGGGACTCTTCTTTTGCACCCTCATCTGAGGTGGTAGGGGCTCCTGTCCTTCCTGGAACTTCTTTCAACTTCTGGACTTGGTCCCCTTCCTTTGCAGGTCTTCAGGTCCAATAATCCAGCAGTTGTTCTTTGCAGACTTGGTTGGCTGCTGCAAAATCCCAAAAACGAGGTATAGTGTGTCCTAGGGAAACTTGCAGTACTTTACACCTGCTTTTCTGGGCTCTGGGGTGGAGTAATTTACTTACCTTTACTGTATTCTTACTCTCCTAGCAATTCTTCACACACTACACTTGTCTAGGATGGAATTCGTGATTCACATTCCACTTTTTTAGTATATGGTTTGTGTTGCCCCAGACCTATTTTCTCCCATTGCATTCTATAGGATTGCCTACTGTTTGCATTGTTCTATGACTATTTACTTATTTAATGTTGGTGTCTAGTGAATATATTGTGTATAATACTTACCACATGCCAGTGGTACTCCTGCTGTTTTGGTTGTTCTTACTGCCTGTGTTGAACTCCTTTTTGTATATTTTTCAAATCAGTAAAAATTAATAATTTTTAAAAAAGTTTGTTGATTTTGCTGTTGTTGTAGTTTATTAACCCCTTCCCTGCCAGTCCTTTCCCCCATCCTGTGCCAAGCCTTTTTTTGGCAATTTGGGGTAGTTCGCGCTTAGGCCCTCATAACTTTTTGTCCACATAAGCTACCCATGCCAAATCTGTGTCCCTTTTTTCCACCATCCTAGGGATTCTAGAGGTACCCAGTGTTTGTGGGTTCCTCTAGAGGAGACCAAGAAATTAGCCAAAATACAGCCAAAATTGTTTTTTTTTTTTTTTAAATGAGAAAAATGGGCTGCAGAAGAAAGCATGTGTTTTTTCCCTGAAAATGGCATCAACAAAGGGTTTGCGGTGCTAAAATCACCATCTTCCCAGCTTTCAGGAACAGGCAGACTTGAATCAGAAAACCACGGGCCTTATTTATACTTTTTGACGCAAATCAGTGCCTGGGCAGATTTGCGTCAAAAAGTTTAGCGCCAGCTAACGGCATTACAATGCGCCAGACGGGAGCCTTGTTTATGGAATGACGTTAGCCAGCGCTGCGGCCTGCCTTGCGTAAAAATAAATGACTCAAACCGGGCAGCGGAGGCGTAGGGAAGAATGGGGGTTGTGTGTCAAAGAATGGTGCAAGTCAGGTTAGAGTAAAAAATATTGGCTCCAACCTGACCTGCGCCATTTTTTGATGCACAACCCCATGGAAATGACTCCTGTCTTAGCAAAGACAGGAGTCATGCCACCCTGCCCAATGGCCATGCCTAAGGGACTTCTGTCCCCTGGGCATGGCCATTGGGCACAGTGGCATGTAGGGGGGCCCAAGTTAGGCCCCCCCATGCCACTCTAAACAATAAAAAATTATACTTACCTGCACCTACCTGCACTCACCATGGACGGGTCCCCCATTCATGGGTGTCCTCCAGGGGTGGGCTAGGGTGGCAGAGGGTGTCCCTGGGGGGAGGGGAGGGCACCTGTGGACGGCTTCCATCGTCTCAAATCATAGAAAAGAGCCCACAGGTCCCTTAACGCCTGCCCTGACCCAGGCGTTAATTTTTTACACAAATAGGGGTTTACGTCATTTTCCGGCTCCACCTCCCTGCTGTGCGCCTTTTTTGCCCGGTTGGAGAAATATAGCGCACAGGTGTTTATGTCATTTTTTGGACGGGAACGCTTACCTTGCATGTCATTCACGCAAGGCGATTTCACGCATCCAGAAAATGAGGCATATTGATACATTTTGAAGTTACGGGGGGTCTAACGTCAAAGTATGAATATGGTGCTAGGTTTTCCTGGAATTTGCGTAAAAAAAAATGCCACAAACCCGGCGCAAACAGAGTTTAAATATTGGTCCACATTTTTCAACACAATTTTAGCGTTTTACTGGGACAAACCCCATTTTTCAGCGTCTTTCCAGTTAGTGACAGAAATGGGTGTGAAACCAATGTTGGATCCCAGACAGTTAAACACCTCTGAAAAGTTGAAAAGTAGACAAAATTCTGAATTTAGCCTTTATTTGTGTAGATCCTTCAAGGTTTCCTACAGAAGGTAACAGCTAAAATAAAAAAATATTGAAATTGAGGTGAAAAAATAGCTATTTCTGTCCATGATTTCTTCTATAATTTTTCCAGCCATGGCAGATTTTTTAAAGCACTATACAGTTACGTCTGCTGGATTCTACTGGCTGCTAGGATATATAGGGCTTGTAGGATCATCAAGAATCCTTGGTACCCAGAACCAATAAATTAGCTGCACCTTGCCATGGGTTTTCATTCTATACCGAGTATACAGCAATTCATTTGTTGAAATATAAAGAGTGAGAAATAGGTATCAAGGAAACCTTTGTATTTCCAAAATGTGCCCAAGGTAAGGTGTTGAGAAGCAGTGGTTACTGGCACATCTCTGAATTCCAGGGTCCCAATACTAGCATGTGAATTAGACGGCCTTTCTCAATAGACATCTTTTTCACACACTGTCTTTCCTTTGCATGAAAAAAATGTAGAGAAAGGCAAGGGGCAAAAACACTTGTTCTTCTATTCTATGTTCCCCCAAGTCTCCTGATAAAAATGGTACCTCACTGTGGGTAGGCCTATTGCCCGCAAAAGGAAATGCCCCAAAGCACAACATGGACGCATCACATTTTCCCAAACAAAACTGACCTGTTTTTAGCAAAGTGCCCAGCTGTGGATTTTGGCCTTTAGCTCATCCGGCGCCTTGGAAAACCTAGCAAACCTGGGCATTTCTGAAAACTAGACACCTAGAAGAACACACGATGAGGTAAATTGTGGCACTCTCACCGGGTTCTGTTACCCTGAATCCTTCGGAAACCCCAAAATTTGGCAAAAAAGACTTTTTCCTCACATTTCAGTGAAACAAAGTTCTGGAATCTGAGATGAGCCACAAATTTCCTTCCACCCAGGATTCCCAAAGTCTCCTGATAAAAATGACACCTCACTTGTGTGGGTAGGCCTAGTGCCCCTGACAGGAAATGCCCCAAAACAGAACATGGACACATCACATTCGCCCACAGAAAACGGGCCTGTTTTCTACAAAGTGTCTAGCTGTGGATTTTAGCCTCTAGCTCATCCAGCACCTCAAAAAACCTAGCAAACCTGGACATTTCTGAAAACTAGGCACCCAGGGGAACCCGGGATGGGGGTAACTTGTGGCGCTCGCTCCAGGTTCTGTTACCAAGAATCCTTAGAAAACCTCCAAATTTGGCAAAAAAACAACTTTTTCCTCACATTTCGGTGCTGCAAAGTTGTGGAATCTGAGAAGAGCCACAAACTTCCTTCTACCCAGCATTCCCCCACATCTCCCAATATAAATGGTACCTCACTTGTGTGGGTAGGTCTAGTGCCCACAACAGGAAATGCCCTAAAACGCTACAAGGACACATCAAAATGATGAATTACATTACCTGTTTTTACGGGGGCTCCTGCGTTTTTGATCCTGGGCTCAGTAGCCATCTAGGGAAACCTTCAAACCCAGACATTTCTGTAAACTAGACACACAAGGGATTCCAGGCAGGTGTGTCTTGCGTGGATCGTGGCTCCCCCAGCGTTTTCTTACCCAGAATCCTCAGCAAACCTCAAATTTAGCTAAAAAATTTAATTTTCCCCACATTTCTGTGTGGGATCATCCCAACAGCACACATTTCCTACCACCCACTGTTCCCCCAGTCTCCTGATAAAAATTATACCTCACTTGTGTAGGTGAGCTGAATGCCTGTAACAGGGAAGAGCCAAAAACATGTGGAAATTGAGGGGAAACCAAAGCGGGTCCAAAAGGGCAGTTTGAAAGAAAGTTTTTAGGCTGACAAGTAGGGCAGAAGGTTTTCGGTATAGATGCAACAATGCTGGGTAGTAGGAATTTTGTGGATTCCTGCAGATTTCAGAAGGATCTATCACAAAAATGTGGGGAAGATGTGCGATTTCAAGCAAAGTTGGAGGTTTGCAGGGCATTGTGGTTAAGAAAATGGTGTGGGGTGCATGTGAAGCACACCACCCTGGACTCACCCAGATGTTAAGTTTTCAGATGTGTTTAGGTCTCGTAGATTTTGCTACATGGCAGCGCCCCAAAGTCCAAAAAGTGCAGCCCTCACCATTCCAAGTGGGACGATTTTGAGAGTTAGCCAAACTCTCATGGCCTAAATGTAAAATCAAAACCCAAAATAATCAAATGTCCTCTTGCTTGCCGTTGGCATAGGTTCTTTTAGTGTGCAGGGGGAGAGCTGAAAGACTGTTACCCCCTTCCCATATTGGTTGGTAGCCACCACCCCATTATTTTTTTATTTTTTTTAACTCCCTGGCATCTAGGAGGCTTTCTGCCCCCCCAGGGAGTGGATCAGGGGTAATTGCCCCGTCTGCCCCCCAATGGTCAGAACAACTTTGTTCCCATTTATTTCGGGAGGGGGTATGGCCATACCCCCACCCACTTTTTTTGAAAACAAAATCTTCCATGGTGTCTAGTGGGCTTTCTGCCCCCCTTGGGGGCAGATGAGCCTTACATAAATAGGCCGATCTGCCCGCAAGAGGGGCAGAAACAGCCAACAGTAATGTGCCCCCATGGGGAGCGACCCTTGCCCAAGGACTGCCCCCCAAACAAAATACACACACCAACCCCTAGTGCCTAAGTGGTTTCTGCCCCCCTTGGGGGCAGATGGGCCTAATAGAAATAGGCCGATTTAGAAATAGCCTAAAATAATTTTGCCCCCAGGGAAGCGACTCTTGCCTAAGGGTGCTGCAGGAATACTCAGAGAGACATGAAAAGGAACAGCCGTTCCTTTCCCTTTTCATGCATCCCTGACCTCCCCTGCCCGTGTACCGAGGAAAAACGAATCTGTTTCTCCTCAGATCACACTGGAAGCCATGTTTCCAGTGCGATGGAGGCGACCTCTGCATGCATGCTGACATCATCAGACGTCACTGGTGGGTCAGGGTGAAAAGGGAATTCCCCTTCCATCCCTGCCAAGGAGAGGGGGTGGGAGGCCCATGGGGGGAGCGCTAGCGATCCCCCCGTAGGCAGGGTGTAGGACGTAACGGTTACGTCCTCCGCACCCGAGCTGTGCAGCCGAGGACGTAGCCGTTACATCCATGGCACCCAAGGGGTTAATGTTGTTATTGTTTATTATGTTGTTAAATTGGTGTTTTAAATAAAATGTCTGAATTTACTGCTGATTTATTTCCACAATAGCTTTTACAGATTTGAAAATTAATAGAGTCTTCCAAAGCTGACTTAGTTAATTCTTCAAGAACTGTAACTTTTCTCCTGCATGTATATGTACGTTTAAGGTAGTACAGAGAGGGCAGTTCTGTGCACACATGCCTGACCCCATAAGTAGTTGTCTGAGAGAGAGATGAGTGTGATTTTACTTTCACATGTGCACACTGGTTGTGCAAGACACAGTTGTCAACAGAAAGGATACTCAATTTTTCACTCTACTAATCACATTCATTATCATAAAGAGAGGTATGAGTAGAGACAGCAGTATCTACCCACATTGTATTTTTCACGTATTATTTTTAATATCATAGTCTCTAGAGTTGTTATGCAAGAAATACTTATGAGTATAAAGGTAATCTCAACTGCACACTTTACTTGTACTTCTTTCATAATGTGTCCACGACGGTAAGCCATTTTTCAAACCATAATTGCAGAAGCATTATCTGAGAGGCACATCACAGGAGAGACGCCAATCTCACTACACACTATACTGCACAGAGTTATCGTGCAAGACACTTGGCTCGAAAACAGAGCAGTTTCTCCTCACAATCTACTATACATACCTGTCACCATGAGAAGAGGTATAAATAAAGAGATACATTTCTCTCAAATCTTACTAGAGACACCTCTTACCCTGGTAAGATGTGTTAGCAGAAAAATGACTTACTTCCCTGACAGCACTACATACAGCTGTTATTCTAAGGAGTGGTAGGAGCATAGATGTAACTGGTTTATTACACAGCACTGTATATCCAGGTTGTCATGAAGATAGGTGTTAGTGCAGAGGACAAAGTTTCCCTGCATACTACTTTATATATCTGTTAGGTTGGGAAGAGCTGTGAGTGGACAGGTAAATCCATTCCCATACACTAATAAATATGGTTATTTCCATGGGGAGTGGTGCCAGTGAGCTAGTACTTGTTATACTTAGTATGGAATTGCAAGGTCTTACATCTGAGATAAGTACTTTTCCCACCCTACTGTGCATACTTCTGAGCCTGGGAAAGGTGTGAATGGAGAGGCAGTGGAGCATATTTACAATGACCTGACGTAGGGCAGTGCCACAAGTCTTTTTGCTGTGCTATGCCAATTTGAAAGGGCTGGATTACACCTTATTAACAAGACACAGTGCATTCCTGTCGTTCCAGCCAGTACCGGCACACAATTTGGTGCCTGGTGCACCATGGTGCAAGGGTGTCTGCATTGTTGGCAGGATTGTTTTTGCACAGGAAAGGACACCTTCTTGCACAAAACCAATCCATGACGGCATTTTCCCCTTTCTATGTGTGCTGCAAAATTCAGCATGCATAGAAAAAAAAAGCGAGACATAAAGATATTTATCCTTGTTACGCCTCCCCTGGGGAGGCATATAGCTTTGACTCATTCCAAGGTTTACAGATCCTTGTAAATCTGGGAATGCATTAAAACCTATGGGTGTTGTGTGGGAGAACCCACAGCAACACCCATGGAATACCACCCTGATGCAGTGTAAGGCAACACAGTGACTTGTCCTGCATTGCTATACACCATATCTGGGAGGCCATAAAAAGTCACACAAAGTAGCTATGAGTGGCCTTATATATCTGGGTCTGCACTCTGTGCTGCCAAAGCATCATGAAAAGTGATTCACCGGCAGCGGAAGGAGCTTGTAAATAAGTCCCAGTATCTCTTTACACGCTACCCTGCACACCAGTTATCTTTAGGCAAGGACTCTGTTGAGAGGTCGCTGTCTTCCCATAGTCTAGCAACGGGGATTGTAAGAGGTAAGTACTGTACTAAAGGAACATGTAAAATCTCCCTCAATGATATCTTTTGAGATGTCATCAGTGATGTCATAAAGGATGTCATGGAATAAGCCATGAGTGATGTCGTATGTGAGGTCATAAGAAGTGCATGGCGGAATGTAAGTTATAGTTAGTGCTGCTAACTATAACTGCTGAATTTCTGTATTTTTTTGTTCAAAACATTAGTATTGTCACTGTAACTGTAAAGTAACAATAGTGTTACTTTAGCATTTGTTTTGTCCAGTGAACATGGAAAATGCAAATGTTTTTACAACCCCTTTTTATCGGCCCCCGCTTGAAAGATCACCCCAAAAGCTTCAGTGCACAACAACAATCACAGTTACACTTCTGATTTGGAAAACTGTTAGAGGATTCGTCAAATGGCACCAAAGAAATTGGCAAGTCAAAAACCGCTTTTTCTATTTTTTCTATGGAAACATGGTCCTAACTATATCTACCTACTGGGGACCGCCAGTAGGTAATATATATCGCGTGAGTGTGTCTATAAATATATATATATATATATATATATATATATATATATATATATATATATATATATATATGTATATATCTATAGATAGATAGATAGATAGATAGATAGATAGATAGATAGATAGATAGATAGATAGATAGATAGATAGATAGATAGATAGATAGATAGATAGATAAAATAACAAGTCCCACCGTCACCGGTACTTAGTAAAATCGCACTCCAAGACTTCTGTTATGCGAAAGAAAAGATTACTAGCGACGCGTTTCGATCTCCAAGAGATCTTCCTCACAGCCAACGTAAACATTAAGTGCACCACCACCCTTAAAAACAAGTAAACCACATTAAAAATGGTAAAAAGACTACAAATCATTCACAAAGTGAAGGAAGAAAGACAATTAAATATATATATAAATAATACATCTCCTCTTGAAAGTGACCAATTGTGCAGAAATAATGTACCCAGATATAAAAAAATATATATATACCATCCATATAATAATAATAACAATAATATTGCTACCATATGGCACACCAAAATAGCTAGCTTTCATTCCATATCACCTAGATGAAAAAACAAGTTCACATTTTAATCATGCTCTAATTTCATTTTGCGAATGTCCATAACCTATCAAAGCTTGCTCAAGAGACACATAGAAAACTCTTATATAAGTTTCGGCCAATTGGCCATGTTCTTATTTTCATGAGGTCACTACTGGCACTGCTCTTATATCACAAAATAAAAAAAAATTATATACTAGTCAATTATATGAATACACTTGTCATTTAAATTTACAATTCATTATTCAAAGGGACCATGAAAGTGATCTCATAAGAAACATGGTTTCATTATATGAGTTTTACAATCGTGCACTCGCAACCCTTATTCAAACTCTTCATGAAAGCTAGGTCCACATATTGTATATCAGCCAAATGGATTTTATGATGTCTTTCTCCTACAATACAAACACTGTGCACCCCCTTATATATGTTTGAACTGGAAAAAAGTACTGAGAAAACTTTTACTCACCGCACTACAGAAGCAAACTGAAAGGAAAACATATATTACATATAAAATGACCCATTTGACCCATACATGAATGAAATATTACACAGAAGACAAACAGTGAAAATTAATGATTATCCCATATTATAAATGTTTTAAACCTATATGTACAGAAAGTTCCTCATCAAGATTCAGGCCCATCGGGCCCTACTATTGGAACGCACAATATATTCAGACTCTATAATCAGAGTTTTCTCTCCGTGTTGCCTCCTTTTGTTGACATCTCCAATCTGTCAATACCAAAAAAGGAAAGAGTGTCAGGACTGTTGGCATGAACTTGTTCCCAATTTAATGTAAGACCCAGAAATCACTGTTGCATGTGATTAACTTGTCAATCCGTCTATCCTGCCCATTTGGCATCAGATAAGACTTCACATTGCTACTGTTCTTACAGGCTTTGCATTTCTACACTTATAAAAACCTTTCTGTTCTGCTAGCCAGATGCCCTGTTTTGAAGCTATCTTCATATCACAATGAACCAACATATATCTCTCCCTGACCTTGGTTTGCCATATGTAATCAGCAGAAAAGGCAAGACCTTATTGCCAATTACAGTATCTGATTTCACCACATGCCAAATGTTTCAAAATCATCCTTTTGATTCCCTGTGATTCGACATTGTAGGTGGTAATAAGTCTTACCCTCCCATCTGAGGTAGAGATTTTAGATTTCTTAGCAAAAAGATCCTTCATGGGGACCATTCTTGCTCTGTCTCTAGTCACCAAAAGGATTTTATGGGGATACCCTCTCACTTGAAATCTATGCAACATAATGGCCTCCTCATTCTCATATGACTTAACATCACTACAGTTACACCTGGTTGTCAAAAGTTCCCCATAGGGGATGCTCCACTTCAAATTAGTTGGTTGATGACTTTGTGCATGCAATAAACCATTGCCTGCAGTCTCCTTACGATGAAGGCTAGTACACACCTTACCTCCCTGAATCTCCACATGTACATCTAAAAAATCAATTGCATTACTGTGGAAATGGTGGGTGAAAGCTAGATTTATCTCATTGCATGATATACAATTCAAAACCTCAAGTAAGAGACTGACAGACCCATCCCAGATAACAAATATGTCATCAATGTACCTTATCCAGAGAGCTATATGTCTTGTCCAATGCTCATTCTCGTCTGCCCAAACATGTTGTTGTTCCCACCAGCCCATAAAAATGCAGGCGAAACTTGGAGCAAAATAACTTCCCATAGCCGTCCTGTTAACCTGTCTAAACCACTTGTTACTAAAGATTAAAAAATTGTTATTGAAACAAAAATCCAACATGTCTAATAACATCATGGTGTGATAGTACATATGGATGGCCTTATCTAGAAAAAAATGTCTACATGCTCCAATTCCCAATGCATGGTTGATGCACGTGGACAAAGCCGCAACATCTATGGTGACCAAAAGATATGTGGGCTGCCAGGGTATTTCCTCAATTTTAGAAATAAAATCTGCACTACCCCTACAATATGAAGGACGATGCAGAACAAAGGGTAGCAGGAAAAAATACAAATAAATGGAAGTAGGCTCCAGAAGGGTACCATTTGCCGAAATAGTAGGTCTTCCAGGGGGATTGAGCTTATTTTTGTGGATTTTTGGAAGCATATAAAAACAAGGTGCTAGAGGTTTTTGTACATATAAGAACTAAACTTCTTTCATACTAAGCAGACCTCGTTCTCTACAATCACTAAGTTTGCTATGGTTGCATCCAATGGACTGTTTCTAAATTTTACAAAAAGAGGTCTCATAATCCCTAGATTTCATAAACTGACTATCAGCTTCCTTCAAATATTTTTGAACATCCCATAAGACTACATTTCCACTCTTATCAGAAGGTTTAATCACAATATTGGGATCCTCCGCTAATGATTGTAAAGACAATGGCCCTCATTACAACCCTGGCGGACGGGGGAGAAGTGGCGGTAACACCGCCAACAGGCCGGTGGAAGAAAAATTGAATTATGACCATGGCGGTTACCGCCATGGTCATCCGCCACTTCTCCACTCCAACCGCCAGGGCGGTGACGACCGCTGGGTTGGAGAATTCGGTCTCCAGCCCGGCGGCCGTCACCAGACCGCCAGCGGTATCAGGACCCTCCATACCGCCATGGATTTTGGGTGGTTTGGAACCGCAACAAAATCCATGGCGGTAGGCACTATCAGTGCCAGGGAATTCCTTCCCTGGCACTGATAGAGGTCTCCCCCACCCCAGAGTCCTCCCCCCACACCCCTGACCCTCCTACCACCCAACAAAGGTGGCAGGACCCCCCTCCCCAACCCCAACATACACACACCCCCTCCCCCTCCCCCTCCCCACTTCCACCCCCACCCCCAACATGCATATACACACACCCCCACACACACACATACACTACAACACATGCCTGCACACATAGAAACAGACATGCACACAGACCGACCCGCATACATTTCCCATACACACAACACACCCCTGCATGCATGCACGCACTCACTCACCTCCTCTACATACTCACACGCACACTCCCATACACGCGCACAACACCGGGATCCATGGGGGCTGCGCCACCGCCAGCACCCCGTCACCAGAACACCGCCACACCAAATCATGGGACGTGATTCAGTGGGCAGCGTTCTGATGATGAGGCAGTGGAAGTGGGGCAACCTCCACTTCCCCGCCGACCGCCGGTATGGCTGCTGGCGGCTCTCTGTCCAAAAAAGGATGGAGGGCTGCCAGGAGTCATAATACGCCATGCGGAAAACCGTCTGCACTGGCGGTCTTCAGCACGGCGGTACCTCGGCGGTCTTTACAAAAGACCGCTAAGGTCGAAATGAGGGCCAATTTCAGGAATAATGTGAGATTTTCCGCAAAATTATTCTTACCACATCTTCAACAGATCCCTTGTCACTAACTCCTGAAAGGTATCAATATTGTCATGTGGAATATTTGGGTTACATTTAGATTTAGGTTTAAATTAATTACTACTTGTTTTATCCAACTCAAGATTCTTTGATAACAAAAACTCTCTATCTGACTGAGAGGAAAGAACACCATATTCCAAATCATGCAAAGTCCTAAGACCCTCAATGTCACTTAAGCATGGATTATCAAACATGTGATCCACACTAGGAACAAAAGCAGAAGTTCTTGGAAGTCTATTCTCCTGTTGTGTGAAAATTCTAAATAATTTCAACTTTCTACAAAACAGGAACACATTAATTCAAGTCCTGCAATAATCCATATTTGTTACAGGGCAAAATGATAAACCTACCTCCAAAAGAGACTGTTCCCCTTGATTAAGTTCTTGGGATGACAGATTGATAACTGTCAACTGGTTCTCACCCATTATCTTTTCTTTGTTTGCCGTGATGATTTCCCCTGTGGCATTTTCGTGTTGTTTAGTTTTCTCACCTCTTAAGTTTTTCCACCTTTCTCGCTGCTGGCGTCTTTTTCTCCTGGCCAAGGTTTGTCTTGTGGGCCCCAGCTTTGCCGAAAAACATTATACTCATCCTAGGTGGACAACGGTGCACATTCCCTATAGCTACTGCTCGGAGGCTCTTCCAAGTCCGAATAAATCTCTGAACCAGATTCAGATGTACCCAATTCCTGCTGTCTCAAAGCCCCCCCTTGTTTGAAAACTATCCCTGCATTATCATATTTCCTACCAAACATAAGGATACAGCCAGATGCATTGTCATGTTTGTCTCTCAAATGTTTTTTCCATTTCTTCATCTGACTTTCCTGTTCATATTTGTTAAGTCTGTGCTCCATGCCAGCCACAAATTTCTTTACTTCATCCTGTTCCGTATGTTGATCCAAAATCAGTTTTACTTTCACTATTTCTTCACACATCTGTTCAAGTTCCAATTCGGCAAAGTTGGATAAAAGGCCCAACATGTCTTTACATGTAGGCGCCAGTAAAGTTGACCACACTTCCAACAATTCGGATTGGGATTTTGATATGTAGGGGGTAATAAAAATATGCAAGCCTCTAGGGACCCTGCCCACCTGAATGTATCTATATATATACATTTATATATATAGATAGATAGATAGATAGATATAGAGATAGATAGATAGATAGATAGATAGATAGATAGATAGATAGATAGATAGATAGATAGATAGATAGATAGATAGATAGATAGATAGATAGATAGATACACCAAAGGTAGATTGTGTCACAAACACATCCAAATACAGAAAATACGCCAACACTCTAGGACTTGCTCAGCTCTAAACATTTATTGGCGATGAGTTTTGATCTATGCGATCTTCCTCACAGCTGTGTTTTGAGCTGAGCAAGTCCTGGAGTGCAGCAATATTATTTTGTGTCCTTGGAAGGGTTTGTGAAACACTCTACCTTTGGTATACGTGAGCAGGACTTGCACATGCTGCCCGCACCAACCCCGACTGGTGGAAAAAGACTGGGCATGCAAGAATTTCCCCATTTAATATATTATATATATATATATATCAGTATACTATGCATTTCATATTGATCAATCAATCAATCAACATTTATAAAGCACGACTTATCACCGGGGGGCCACAAGGCGCTAGCTAGGGGACTCGGGTCAGTCGAAAACCCATATCACTCTGTTGCCGAGCTACCTACCATAGGAATGGCAAATAGACATATGGTTTAAACTCAAAGGAGGAGTTACATGTACATTTGGAGTAGAGAGGGCTGGGTGAGCATGGGTATGAAATTGGACTGCATTAACGTTGTTTTCGTAGTTATTGTGTTGTGATTAAAACTGTGTGAAATTTGAATGCCCCTTCAAAGATAAAATGTGCAACCATAATTGTGCCTATTCTTTACAGAAGAGAGGATGGGACTCTCACCTGGGCAACTTGTTCGGGAGGAGGCCCCAGCTGGGGCACCCTACCCTTGTCTTCTGGCACTTCGAACGCTTGGGTGATAGTTATTCTTTTTCTTTTTATTGTTATAATTGTGGAATTAGACTAGAGTGCTAGACACCAGTGATTGTTAACTGTGAACCCCCCCATGACGCCTACATTATGAATGGGGCAACTTGGTCTCCCCTCTAGCAGGGACATAGTGGAATGCCCACTTGAGCTCTATTGAAGATGGAACTTTGACACAATCAACTCCATTTTGGTGGCTTTATGGAGGATGGAATTTCTATGTAGTCAGGACTTCATCCCATAATCTTTAATCCATTGGTACTAGGCTGAACACTCCGAGCCATTGGGGTCTGTGATGGAGCATTCCCTACAGGTTAACTAGGGAGGTGCTATGTTATTATACACACCAATTCATACCTTCATATTCATTGCATTACTGTTCCCTTTGAATTGAAGCATTAGCCTTTTGTTCTGTTCGCCGACTGACAACACTGGTTAATTATTATTATTAATGCCACCCCCATCTTGATTAGCCCCAGCAGGTTATACCATACTTGTATTATGGAAACGCCTTGTATTTGTCGCCCGGGGACACTGGGGTAATGTAGCGTCCGTACCGCCAACATGCTGGCGGTACGGGGAGCCGTATTACGACCGTGGCGGTAGCACCACGGTCGCACCGCCGGGGCCGGCAGTTTCCCGCCGTTTTAGCCCCGGCGGTGATAATCCACCAGGGCAGCGCTGCAAGCAGCGCTGCCCTGGGGATTATGACCCCCCTACCGCCAGCCTGTTTCTGGCGGTTTGCACCGCCAGGAAGAGGCTGGCGGTAAGGGGTGTCCTGGAGCCCCTGGGGGCCCCTGCACTGCCCATGCCGCTGGCATGGGCAGTGCAGGGGCCCCCTAACAGGGCCCCAGGCAGCTTTTGCACCCGTCGCACGGCCGCAACACCGCCGGCTCCTATGTTGCGGCCTCATCCCCGCTGGGCTGGCGGGTGAAACTTGGTTTGCGCCCGCGGGCCCAGCGGGGATGTCGTAATGGGGTCCGCGGGAGTGCGGCTGCATTGGCGGCCGCACGGCGGTTACCGCTTGGCGGGCGGCGGTAGCCGCCCGCCATGCTTGTAATGACCCCCATACTCTTGAATATTTGGACATGTAATACGGTATGTCAATACCGCATCAGAATTTAGAATTTTATATTGTATGGATTTCTGTTCTCAACTTGCATTTGTCAGAATCTTTTGTTACACATAGTGCTAATGGGGGTCATTATTTTCTAGTCCTTCAATAGTGTTCATGTTCACTGCTTGTATTGAACAGTGCTGTTTAGCTGAAACATGTCACTGGGGTGTTGATTGTACCAAGATTAAAACTTTTTTGAAACATTCCTGAGTGTGTATATATACTCTTCATGGAGTGTTTTCCTTTGGATATATGTGTACATATATGAGTGTGTGTGTGTGTGTGTGTGTGTCTGTGTGTATGTGTGTATATGTATATATATATTATAGATGACATATATGTAATATATATCACACCTATGATCAAGGCATACCGGCCAAACTGCATCAGGATTTTGTGCATGCAGTAACTTCATTGTGAATACATGCTTGGATGTTATTAGATGCTGGGCTTCCGCAATTTCGTTTGCTTGGATTGTAACAATAGGTTGCTCTGTCCTTGAAGCTGAAGCTGCCCTGCAGGGTTTGGACTCCCGCCATGCACAGTTTTTTCATCAAAACTTTTACTGCAAAACTTTTACTATCAAAGATGTCACAAGTCCCGTAATTTGTGTGATAATTAGCAATGCATGGCGAGGGCGTCAGTTACAGTTGCCTTAGGGCATGAGTTATAGTTACTTGAGGTAACTTTAACTATAACTGTTGAATTTCCATAGTTTCATATGTTTAAAATATGAGCCTAACTATAATGTCCTTGTAACCTTTCGTTTTTTTATGTGAATTTCTATGGGTTTTGAATTCTAGTTCCTAACTATAATGTCCCTTAACCTGTTTTTTTTTTAACATACAGTAATTTTCATTACTATACGTTAATCCAACCACCATCGCACATGGCCTTCGGCTGTGCATGACAACGGTTGGCCACAGGGCCTGGCCTGTGGCCAGGACCTAAGGCCTCGACCCTATGAGCACCCAAACATGCACTGTGCATGGCCTTCGTCAGTGTGCAGCGGAGGTTGCCTTTAAGACCTGGCCTACATCCAGACACTGCGGCCAACCCCCCCAACCACCCAACCCCACGTTGTGCACAGTCCTTTGGCTGTGCATAGCAGTAGTTGGCCGTGGACTCTTTGGTTGTGAGAATAGGTGTGAGAGGGTGTATCTGGGAGTGAACATGGCTTTGAGAGTGTCTGTCTGGGTGAGAGAGTGCGTACATAAGTGTTTTAGTGGGTGTGTCACTGTGTGCGTGGGTCTGTGAGTGGGTGCATGAGGGTGTCAGTGGGTCTGTGAGTGGGTGTATGAAAGTCTGAGTGGGTCTGTTAATAGGTGTGGGAGGGTCTGACTGGGGCTGTGAGTGGGTGCACAAGGATCTAAGTGGGTCTCTGAGTTGGTGGATGAGTATATCAATGGGTCTATAAGTGGGTGCGTAAGTATCTGAGTGGGTGTGTGAGTGGGAGACAGACAGTGAAAGAGAAAGAGAGAGGGAGAGAAAGAAAGGGAGAGGGAGAGAGATAGAGAGGCTTTTAGGTTTTGATATATGATATACCTAGAATGAGATGTTTCTGCACAATTTGAAAATAAAAATGTATTTGTCATTTAAAAAGAGTAAACTCACCTTGCAGTATCAGCCTTGAACATTTGCACTTGAAAAAAAAAAAAAAAGAGGGGAATAACCAGGGATACACCTGGACTCAAACCCTCAATGCTCACACTAGAGTTATTCATTTTTAAAATCTTTTTTTGCCGTTTATGGGCTATCTGAGACCATGAAGGGAGCCTCACGGCCTCCCAGCAGTCCCTGACAATTTTAAAATGTATTTTATTATATGCACTTTACGGTCTATCTGAGACAGCAGGGAGCCTCAAGGCCTCCCCTGCGGTCCCATTGATTCAGCTTTCATTGCTTTCAATAGCAGCTCCCTGCTTGCTGGAGCAATGTTTTCATCTAGAGATGAAAAGTCTGCTTTCCAAAAAGGGGGACCTGTTTGACAGGTCCCTCAGTCTGAAAGCAGACTCTCATAACTGCTGCCAAGCCACAGCAAACAGCTATGTCCCAAGGGTGGGTACCCCAGGACATAGCAGGTGTCGGCCCTGGGGGGTTGACGGTCCCTAGGGCCATCAGTGGCTCCTTGAGGAGGGACGCACAGCCCCCAATCAACATGGAACAAGCACCAGGGAGGTGGTGGGCCCCTGGGAGTCCGAAATGGACCCTGTTCCCTTTTTTCTTATAGCACCGGGGAGGTGGTGGTCCGCGGGCCTGCGGGAGGTAGGCCAAGCTCTCCCCACACAGATTATGATAAATGCCCTGAGGAGGTTGTGCTTTATACAAGGACATTCAATTTGATTTTAGCCACTTGGATATTAAGTGGTTTTCCCAGAATCACAGAATGTTGAGCTGACGCTGAAACTCAAACCTGGTTCCCCAGTTGCAAAGTCTGAGCTTGGGCCATGATGACTAGGGCTGGGTGAAAAACTCTGCTCTTTTGGGGCAGATTGTGGAATTTGGCAATTTCGCACTCTGCAGAGAATGCTGAGTTCCTGATAGACTCCACACTCCTCAACATAGCAGAATTTTTTCAGATTTTTCCCCTCGTGGCGGGCTCTCTGTTATTTCGCACATGCGAGATGTGAGACTAAAGACTTCCGCCCTCTTGCAATCACAAACAAGATTTCGTACCCTCTTGCTAGAGTTAGCACCACAGGAGCAACTTCCGGCGCATCTTTTTTGATGTAGGCGAATGAACGCGATCGACTGCTGCTGCAACCTGGCGTAGCTGAAGCAGATAAAATCTTCAACTTCGAGTGAAAAATCTTCTGTAATTGACCGGTCGCTTTAATATTGTTGTGCGAGGAGTACCATTTTTTTTCTCCAATAACAAGAAGTGCCCCGGAGACTTCCTTTCCCAGCAGGCTCCTCCCACTGCTTTGTCCAACTCCTGGCCACTTTTCAGTTGGATTTCAAGCTGGAAGGATCACTTTTTTTGTCTCCTGGATATATATAATTGGATTTAAGGTCAGTTGTATTTGAGTTTTCACAAGTAAATTAAAAGCACTTGCATAAGGGTGTTGTACATTGTTTGTTTGATGGGGGCATGCCCTAGGATTGATCTGTATTTTTACTCATTTCTTTTAATTTATGTTGGTTGGTGGCCTGCATTTTGTTTACTTGTAATGTTTGTTCTACAAAGGAAAAATGTTTAACAGTTCACTACATTTGCTCCATGTTCTGTTTTGTAAATTTGCAATAAGTTAAATCGAATGTTCATGTAAAGTGGCTTAGCCTGCTAATGTAATAGGCCTTCCAGCTGTAGGCCCAGTACTAGTATTGGGTGCATGATGAAAAACAACTGTTTGTGGTGTCTGCGGAATCGAAATACCAAGGATGGCATTGGATTAAAGATAAAACATATTGTTTGGTGGTATTTCACATTTTATTCTGTAAACAGTGTATGGAGGGGTTATGTAGTACTTGATGCCTTTGCATGATGTGTGTTGTTGTAACATTTTGTAGCCCCTTCAGCATAAGTTCTTGGAACTACTAATACTGACTTAATGCTGTTTTTTTCTCCTGTACCAATGCATTCTTTGTCTGGCCAGTGCGTAAGAGTATTTGTCATAGGCTACCATTTTGTCTATACATCCTGCTTGTTGTTTGATGTGGCTGTTGGCCATTTTGTTTAGGTAGCCAGTAGTCCTGCATGTGTTCTTCTTTGTTGTGGTGGCTATACCTCCTTGCTGGTTGTTGTTTGGCCATATGGCTGGCAGCCATTGTATTTAGGCAGCCAGTGTGCTTTAGGCCTGCATGTCTTTCTTCTTTGTTGCGGTGGCCATTTTGTGTAGGCAGCCAGTGTGCCTTAAGCCTGTATGTATTTCTTCTTTGTTGTGGTGGCCATGCCTCCTTGCTGGCTGTTGTTTGACCTTGTGGCTGGCGGCCATTGTGTGTAGGCAGCCAGTGTGCTTTAGGCCTCCATGTGTTTCTTCTTTGTTGTGGTAGCCATGCCCCATTGCTGGTTGTTGTTTGACCGTGTGGCTGGCAGCCATTTTCTGTAGGCAGCCAGTGTGCTTTAGGCCTGCATGTGTTCTTTTTTGTTGCTGTGTCCATGCCTCCTCGCTGGTTGTTGTTTGACCTTGTGGCTGGTGGCCATTTTGTGTACGCAGCCAGTGTGCTTTAGGCCTGCATGTGTTTCTTCTTTGCTGTGGTAGCCATGCCTCCTTGCTGCTTGTTGTTTAAACATGTGGCTGGTGGCCATTTTGTGTAGGCAGTCAGTGTGCTTTAGGCCTGCATGTGTTTCTTCTTTGTTGTGGTTACAATGTCTCCTTGCTGTTTGTTGTTTGACCATGTGGCTGGTGGCCATTTTGTGTGGGCAGCCAGTGTGCTTCAGGTCTGCATGTGTTTCTTTGTTGTGAAGACCATGTCTCCTTGTACAAGACCTACTGTCTTCCAGATCTCCACCATCTTCTTTCTCAAGTCTCCCTTCTGATGATCCAGACTCCACTTGGATGGCACCTCAGTCTGAGACACAGCAGGAGAGGCAAGGAGTGAAAAGAAAGGTTCCAGAAAGCGTTAGAGTTATGGATGAAGAAGAAGAGGATGACAAGTCTGACGATGAGCCAGTCATCATGGATGTTAGCCCAGCCCTAGTGGAGTCAAACATTACCCCATCTTCTCAATCAGCTCCAAGAGATGTGGCAGGGATAAAACTTCCTCCACCAGCTTCGATATTTGCAAGGCCCACAACCTACAGCCCCTCTTACCTCAGTAGAAGAAGGCACCGCAGATGCAGACAGGCAAACATAATCAAAACAACATCCACCTACCGCCACTTCTTTAGACATTTGCAGTGGCACCAGTGTTAGAAAGTTGACCTCCCCGGTTTGGACTTCTTTACGGTTAGTGAAAAGGAGCCAAACATTGCCATATGCTCCATTTACCGAGAAATTGTTAGTCGGGGTAAGCTTGGTACAAACTATGGAACCGGAGGCCAAACAACCCATTTGAGAAAACACCATGCAATCCGCTGGGAGGCGTACCTTAGCGGCCAAATAGAAAAGTGGTGTTAGTGAAGGTGTTGAAAGCATGGAATCTGATCTGATCATGATGGAAGGTGAAGAAGAAGGTGACTTTTTGGTACAGAAATCAGTCTTGTCCCCAGCAGTGCAGTCATTTCGTCACCCACATCAGCAACATCGCAATGGCAAAGGAAGGCTCAGAGTGTGGTCGAAACACCAAGGTAAGAACCTATAGTGGCTGCCCCCCTGAGAGGCACATTGAGCCTACCACCACCTTCTAAGTCACCTGCATCAGTGGCACCAGCAAACAAATATATACAGACTACTATGACTGCCATGTCAATGCAGGAAGGGCAGTAAAAACGCAACCACCCAACGGCATGTGAGGAGGAGTCCAAGAGGCCTACTCCAATCTGTGGACTGGTGGTGAATGGTGCTTCAATTACTTGATTTCTGAAACACAATTCTGCTGTGTGTGTCTGCTGGCTGGCTCAAACCTGAAACTATGTAGTTGGGTGGGGGGCCAGTTGTAGGAAACTGGAGGAGACAGACATGTGATGGATGATAATAATTTCACATTATCCAATACTGTAGGCTAAATGTTATGATGAGCATTACGGTTGTGAGTTTGATTATCCCGATACATGCTGCTGACACCTGTCTGTGATTGTTGCTGGATGATTGCAAAGGTCTGTTCTCTTGACCTGCCACCTCTAAGTCTTCTTGGTACACTACTCCTCATGAAACTTACCTTCCATTCCATACTTATTTATTCTACAATATCCTGATGACAATCATTTCTGTTTTACAATACACAGACCTTCTCTTCTCCTGCATCATAACACTCATGCTTACCTTATCGGACCACTTATCGGACCACTTCAGACAGGCACCCAAGAAGGTTGACGGGGCAATCCCAGAAGATTGCAGATGTACCATCCAATTTGGCAATACAGACTAGTGCAATTTTTCTTTCAATATTCTTTTTTTTTAGAACTGTGTGTGTGTTACTTTCACCCCAAGATAAATTATTATAATATATACTATTTTTCAAATGTAGCTGACTGAACATTCTTAGATATATACAACTTGGTTCTCACTGGGGCTGGCAGAATATTAAGTTATTTGTGTCATACATATTCACGTTTTCTTTTTCTATTCCTCCCACAACAGGCTGATAATCATTTCCCCAGTGAATATTGTGTTTGTGTTCTGTTTTTCTTTTTGTTACACCTTTCCCAAAATCCCTTCCCCATCCATTCACTAAATCTCTATCCTTCTTCCCCAGGCTCTGTGATTGATTGAGGTATTACTTCATAATTTACACCATTGAATAATCTCACACGTGGTGGGGTGGGTGTGGTAGAAGTAACCTCAATTCAGTGTGCAGGATCTTCATTTCAGTTCACATAGGTGGAGTGGGACCTCGTTTCTGATGCCTTCACTGCTAGTGCGCTAGCATACTACTGCTACACCCCCATGGCACCTCGAGAAACTATGCAGCCCTCACTTCATCCATTCAGGTAAGATAATTATGGAGCATTGTTGTACCTTTTGTTTAGGCAACATATTTGGCAATGGAAAATCTCTCCACCCCATTCCTATGGGTCATATTTTGGAGAATGCAACGCAGAGACTAGAAGAGGCTTGGGACAAGTTTACCTAACTGCATAAATCATTCGTATACACTATTAGCAGATTTGCAAAACATGCTGTGCTAAAAGGAACACACTATCAGCAGATTTGGAAAACACGTTGAATAAGGGCAGCAGTGCAAAGTAAAACACCCCCAAAAAAAAGATTTTAGGCATAAAGAACTGTACATAACTATTTATTTTAAACCACATCCCTAATAAAATATAAATACCCACCCCTTCCACCCACGACCTGCCTACCTCTATCCTCAAACAATTGTCCCATTCCCCAAAGAATATCCAAAACAGAAATATTATCATATGTCCAATTATCCATGGCAAAAATGTCTCACAAAAAAGAAACATATTCACCCTCCCGACCCAGAACAAGTCCCGCCCACCAACATAATTTTTTTTAAAAGGGTCAGAGGAGGGCACTAACAGCGGGCCAGTAGTCTCCTGAGGAACCCCTCTATTTGTGTCTGATGGGCCTCTAGCTGGGCCAGCCTCCACAGGACGTAGCTTTGGAAGACAATCTCAGGGGTGGGGCAGCAGGGATGATGTGACGGCAGGCAGCGCCCTGGCACTGCGGGGTGGGTGTTGCTAAGCTGGAGGCACTGGGGCCCTGA
Source organism: Pleurodeles waltl (assembly GCF_031143425.1). Taxonomy (NCBI): domain Eukaryota; kingdom Metazoa; phylum Chordata; class Amphibia; order Caudata; family Salamandridae; genus Pleurodeles; species Pleurodeles waltl. The sequence goes on from NC_090439.1 coordinate 337,583,085, forward strand.
GTACCAGCAGCAGTGACAACTCTTCCTCGAGAACCACCAGCCAGTGCTATTTCCTGCCGTGAAGATGGACCAGCAGGAACAGCTAGATCAAGAAAGAAACAAGAGAAATTGTAAACAATGCTCTGAGCAAAGCACTTGTTTAAAATCATGTAGTGTTGTGGCACAGTAGCAGTACATTTGATGGTCACCTCAGGCCATTCAATTTTAAGGTGATAACTGTCATATCCAAAATATGCACTATGGAGTGCAAGTATTCTTCTCTCTACTGTTGTGCTAAACTAATGGTGGCATTGCTAGCTCAGTTGGTGCCATAGTCATAATCGTTACTGTCTGCTGATGGGGCAGCTGTACTAGAAAAATGATTTATTTCAATGGCCCTGTTTTTCTTTGTACCTGGACTACATGATGAATTCAGGCCAGGGCCATAGGCAGCAAAAGAAAGGTGCCATTTCAGGCGTCTTGTGCACTGGCATGAGCCGTGTGCACTGCTCACTGCACAGGCAAGTGCACAAGAGGCCTGGAATGGCAGCTTTCACTGCCTACGGCCATACTGAATGTACCCATCTCGGAAGCACTAAGCAGGTTCGGGCCATAGAGCTTCCAAGATGGGTGCATTCAGGAGAACTCAGCGGGGCATGGAACTCCGGTTTTTGCAGAATCACACAGAGTTTTTCTTTCAACTCTGTGGAATTCCACTAAGCTGGACTCCGTTCACTATGCCCAGGCCTACGTTCTCACGAAACATGTGTAGAATACCTTACATGGGCATGCAATCTTCAGTACGTATTCTCTGAGCCTTACCACCACTCCACAAGATAAGATACATAAGGGGAAAGGGAAGCAGAAGAAGGAAGCTACAGACAGACTATCATAGCCAGACAGTTCAAAGTAAAGAAACTCGAAGTATAGAAAATCAGTAAAGAGGATAATGCAGGGATAATAAGATTTTACAAAACAGATAAATCGAAGTGGAGTTAGAAAAAAAAGGAGACAGGACAGTAAAAGGTAGACAATAATTCTAAGTGTGGAGTGAAAAGTTAGGTAAATAAATATTAATATTCACAACAATAGAAGGACTTACTGGGGCCAGCAGACTTGTCTGCCCTGGCACTTGTAGAGGGGCTATGAGCTGCCTCACCCACCTCAACAGCCCTCTTCCTGCCCATGGATGCTGGATGATGTAAGAAAAAAAATAGAAAAGATTAGTGGTACTGTTAATAAATAATCTCTCCAAGAATATTACTTTTTTTAAAGGAAAAGGCAAACACAGTAACATTTCAACATCAGAGGTTCAGGGGGCCTCGGTACTATGATAATATTAGTATCAAGGACCATCCTCCTATTTCAAATTTCTTAACCCTGTTCCTAATTTCCTAAACTACATTTTGGAATTACTGATAACTTGCAATTAATGATTTTTACAGTTCTCATCTCATTATCAATCTCAGTGCATTAGATAGGCTGCATGCAAAACTACTACACATCACTGGGAAATTGCTTGCCAATTGGCACTGTACGAGCTACAAAAATGAAAGGCACAGAGAAGTGAGAGAACATGCAAAATCACTAATACTAATATATTAATGACAACTATTTTTGACAGGACACAGGACTCAGGGCTCAGGAGGAGTCTCTGCATTACTTCCTAATCCGCCTAAGCAAGAGCTAAAAAGAAGTACAATTAAGTCGCGCTGAGCATCTGCCTAGATGACGATCACACAATATTAGATTTGTAACATAAAGATAACTTAGCTGCATGTTACTGAGCAGCATGCTTGCTATTCGGGAAGAATGAATATTAGCATAGAGCACAACTAATAATAATTGATTTTTACTCACGGAACCCCGCAACCTCGATGCTTAGCAGGTCGAGCAGGTCCGTCTCCAAATCCACAATGTTGGCCAACCGGTACGTCAGCTGTTGCTGAGAGCCACGGACACCAGAGCTGTGGGTCACAGCCGAGCGCACCCTCTGCTAGAGCTCCCAGAGGCCATAACCCAGAACCAGGCCTGCTGCCTGCTTCTAAGGTGGAGGGGAGGTGGGGCTGGACATAAAAGACCAGGGCAGCCACCGCTACCTCTGAAAATATGATGTGGGCTGCACCCCTTGCCGTCGCTGCCTTCTGCAAGGAAGGCGGCTGGCAGATAGGGGCCTGGGACTCCCCTGTTATGCCATGGTGCTGGGGCCTTGGTGTGGGGGGGAGATAAGGAAGGAGGGATTAGGAAAAACAAAGGAAGAAAAGTTAAAAAAAAGAAAGAAAAAGTTAAAAAGTCGCAAAAAACACGCAAAAAATAGGAGAAAAGTTAAAATATAAAAAGAGGAAGAGAAAAGGTAGTACAATAAAGAGGAACTAGGTGAAAAAATATTTTAAAAGTGGGAGATGGGAGAGAAATATAGAGGATAATAAAAGTAGGCCCCAGCACCATAAACAAGCAAAAAAACAAGAAGGCCACGCCCATGCGAACCCCGTGGTGCAGTTCGCGTGAGAATTCCAACACAAGATACAACTTTGCCTTGCCAATGATGTTAAGCGTCATGTGAACGTGCGCTGCAAGAAACTCCGCCTGCTAGCGGAACTCCATGGAGCGCGACAGAGTTTTTTTTTACTCACGTAGCTCCACATATCACTGCAACACAATCTCCACCGAGACCTAGCAATGACACATCCTAAAAATAATCAAGTGATCGACTGGATAAAAAAAATATATATAGATAGCAAATCATTTAGAAGTGTTTTGTTGCTATTTGACTAACGATGTCCTCATTTAAATTTTTTAGAGCACTAACCATAATTTCTGTCATTTTTATAATTTCTAAATGAAGCTGCTTTAGGCATTACAGCTTTGATTACATCAAGATGACATCAGGCATGCCACACTTTTGTAAGGAATATAGAATGTTAGCCATCTAGTTGTTCATTAGGATACTGTGGGTAGGCAGAAGTCAGGGGCATGGGCTCGGATAATTGAAAACAGGCGGGAGGGTGCAGAGACAACAAGTTGACCATGGTGGGTAGGCAGGAGTGGCCGTGGTGGCACAATGGACCATGGAGAGCAGGGGAAATGGGGGCAGGGACAACAAACCAACCATGCAGGACAGGCAAGAAAGGCTGTAGCAATATAACAGACCATTGAAGGCAGAATGAAGAGGTAATGGGAGTATAACCCCACATTCTACCAGACCCGATTTAGGCAGGATCCACTTACTTTTTTAATCCCAAACAGGTTTTATTTTATTTGTCTCCTACCTAAAATCTCCTCTTATTCAATGGAGGTCAGCTTTTTTTTTTCAAAATCTCCCTCTTACCACGTTCAAAATGTTGACATGTATGGCACACTGTATCACAGAGGGCAGGGGGGATAGGGTAGGAACATGCACTGGGATAACAGAGGGCAGGTGGGAGATGGGCAGGGGTACCAAACTGACCTTACAGGGCAGGCGTCTGGGCTGCAGCATCACAATACACGACACAGGGCAAGCAGGACGTCAGTGCAGCACAACGGACCATAGAAAGCGATAGGGAGGGGACAGGCCCATGCACATGAACAAAAGAAAGCAGAGGTTAAAGAGACAAGGTTTGCAAGCTGACCATACTGGACAGACAGGAGGGACAGTTACAGCATAACAGACCATGAAGGACAGGAGTGTGGGGCATAACAACAGACTAGACGATGCAGGAGGGAGTGAATAGGGGCCTGCACATGGAAAACAGAAGGCAGGGGTAAGGGGGCAGGGCAGGAGCAGCAAGCTTACCATGGATGGCTGGTGGGATCAGCACTGTAAGCACAACACACCATGGAAAGCAACAGTAAGCAATTGTATTTTGTATGTTTGAGCCGTTTTTGCGTCAACAAATGACTCTAATGTGGCGCAAAAAAAGTATAAATCAGGGCCTAAGACTATAATGGCATATACACACAGACAACAGAGGGAAGGTAGGAAGAGGTTAGGGGCAGGAAGCTGACTGCACAGGGCAGATGGGAGAGGTTGCGGCAGCACAACATGCATGGCAAGCAGAAAGGATAGGGGCAGCACAACAGCCATGGGGGGGGGGTAAGAAGGAGGGGCAGGAGAATGCATTGTGGACCATGGAGGACAGAACAGAGGGGTAGGGGCTGCACACAGATAAGAGAGTACAGGGGCTTCACAACAGTCCATACAAGACAGGCAGAAGGAGCAGTTGTGGCACACCAGAGCATGGAGGGCAGAAGGGAGTGGCAGCAAAATGGACTATTGAAGACAGGAGGGAGGGGATAGGGGCATGAAACTTGGACAGACAGGGTAAAGGTGCAGGAACAGGCAGCAGTCATCTCACCATGCTGGGCAGGTGAGAGGGGCAGTGGCAGCTCAAGAGAACACTCATAGAAGATAGGAGGGGCCGTAGCAGGTTCATGGAACATGGTGGGCAAAAAGGTGGGAGCAAGGGCATTCACACAGACATCAGAGGGCATGGGGAGGAGGGGAGGGACAGCAAGCTAAGCATAGAGACTAAGCAGGAGGGCAATGATGGGGCATAGAATTGGGCAACGGAGGGCAGAAAGAGTGTGCAGGGACATCAAGTTAAGTGGAGGGTAGTAGCAGCACATCAGACCATGCAGAGTAGGAGGGAGGGGCTGGTGCATGGACTTGGACAACAGAGGGCAGGGAGGAAACTTAGAAATTTACTGAAAAACAAAGATTACAGGGACCTTATAGTTAGGTTCAGTAATTACATGCACAAAACCATAGAAATTAAAGTGTTATAGTTAGAGTTATTTCAAGTAACTGTAACTCGAGCCCTAAGCAGGGGGTTGCTACTTCATAAGGGCAGAGGAGCGTCGCCCCCTGCCAGCAGCAACCGCTGCAAATGCTTTCACAAGTAAGGGATAACAAACTGTGTTTCTTATCCCTTCCTTGAGAAAGGGGCGGGGCATTGGGGGTGACGAGAAGTGGAGAGTGCACTGTGCACACCCCTCAGAGCGCATGTGCGTTTGGCTTTCCGTCTCGGGCCAGCCAAACACACATGCACACAGGGCTCCCTGCAGCCCAGCAACACAATTTCTGGGCTGGAGAGAGCCTCCACAGCGATCAATTGCGCCACCCTGTAAATACGGCACAGGGATTACGGCCTCGTTGAGCCACATTAACGTCAAAATTAATGATGTTAATGTGGGGCAAGGTGGCACTAGGGCATTATATATATGGGTAGCGTCAGCATTGGCTGCAGGGCCGGCTGGGACCCTGTGCCTGCATGCAGCAGAGTAGAGGTGTGGCGCAGGAGCGGAGGTAAGTTTTTAAAAATGTTATTTTATCTTTTTTTGATGTTATTAATTACCCCCGTGTGCTGCGCTGCCCTGCCTCCAGGAATCCCTGAAAGCCGCGACTGGCTCTAAGGTAACTATAGCTTGCTCCCTCACCATGCACTACTAATTACCCAGATGTTACATCACTCATGACATCTTCTATGACATCATTGGTAATATCACTGTAACATTTGTATTAAAATTATTGATGAGAAAACTGTGCATGGCAAGGGCACGATTTAAAGTTACGTAAGGGCATGAGTTATAGTTACTTGGAATAACTCTAACAGCTAAATTTCTATGGTTTTGTGTGCGGGTAAACCTAACTATAATATCCTTGCAACCTTTGTTTTTTGTGTGAATACATATATACACAGCATAAATATATATATTCATATATGTCCCTTTCAAGTCCTTGAGATTTCGCCCATAAATCTGAGAGAGCGTGGTATAATCCTAGAAATTTGCATATGCAGTCCTGCTGTTCTAACAACTTGTACTTGCTTTCTATAGGATATCTAAATGCGCGAAAGCTGATTTTTAGTGATGGGTCAACATTGCAATTTTCAACCAATGTTGTGAGTGTTATGGAAAGGTTTGATGACACTGTATTATGCATAGAAAAAAGCAGTCATTAGAAACTCCAAGGCCCAGAATTATACTTTTTGCTGCAAAACTGCGCAAAAGCAGTTTTGCAGCAAAATGTATAGCGCCGGCTTGCGCCATTCCACAGCGCCAGCCAGGCACCAAATTAAGGGAATGGTGCAAGCCGGCACTAAACTTGAGCTAGCGTCTTCAAAAAGACGCTAGCCGGGTGGGGGTGGCGGTAGGGAAGGAGGAGGTTGTGCGTCAAAAAATGACTTTAGCCTGGTTAGAGGCAAAAAAATGCCTTTAACCAGACTAGCACCATTTCCTGGTGCACAACCATCAAAAACATGACTTCTGTCTTAGAAAAGACAGAAGTCATGCCCACCACCACAACGGCCAGCACAGGGGACAAGTGTCCTCTGGGCATGGCCATTGCACCATGTGCCATGCAGGGGGCCCCAAGTTAGGGCTCCCAATGGCAAAAAAAAATACTTACCTGGACTTACCTGGGATGTGGCCCCCATCCTCCGGTGTCCCTCTGATGGGGGTGGGGATGTTCGTGGGCCTCCAGGAAGGCACATGTGGACCCATTCCATGGTGTTTAACCATGGAAATGGGTCCACAGGTCCCTTAACACCTGGTCTGACACAGTTATTAAACAATGGTGCAAAGCAAGCTTTGCATTATTATTTAGCTCCTCCTCCCACCTGTGCGTCATTTTAGCATGGGGGTATAAATAGGGCTATGGGTATAGCACCATTTTTTAGATGGGAACGCCTACATTGCATCACATTGGCGCTAGTTAGGTGCATGTGTCTAAAAAAATTATGCAAACTCCTATATTTTGTTGTTAGACGTGTCTAACGTCAAAATATAAATACGGGGTTACGTTTGTGCTGAATTTGCATTAAAAAAATTATGCAAATTTGCGCAAACTAAAGAATGGAAGCCCCTTTTTAATGCCTGCTCTCGAGCAGGCGTTAAAAGCGCAGTAATAACTGGAGGCAAAAAATCTCATAGCCATTTTTCTGGCTCCCCTAATGTGAGAACGCCCCCTTGCATAAATTATGCCTGGTGCAGGCATAATGTAGAGCAAATGCATGCGTTGCGCCACTCAGTAAATACGGCGTGAAGATTTTGGCCTCGTTGGGACACATTCACGTAAAAAATAATGATGTTAATGTGGCACAAGGTGGCGCTAGAGCATTATAAATATGTCCCTTTGTCGCTTTTTAGGAACTTTTCCTCTTGTCTTTGGGCGAGGCTCCTCTTCAGACCGGGCTGTGATGCGACGAGGGTGGCTTGCTTCAGTGCAGGGTCCCTGTCAACTCCTGGAAGTCTCTTAGATGGAGAAAAGCCCAAGAGCTTCAGCAGGACGAACCTGAAATTCAGGCCAGGTCGTGGTTCGGCATCGCTGGCTTGACTCATTGACAGGTGGGTCACTTTATGGAACTTTTTTCCAAAGTTGCTCCAAACATCTCCAGATGTCTGGATCTTCTTCCTGTAGTACTTTTTGGGTCCTCAAAGTGTCCACAAACTTGCTCCAAGGTTCCAGAAGCTCTGAGTTGCCCCTTGGAAATTAAGACTACAGTTTCCAGAACGCACCTGGTCAGAATCCTCAAGTGGCCACTGGACACTGGTCAGTTGGGCTATTCATGCAGGACCTGATACAGGGGACACTGGTTGCTCCTTTCTACCCGTAACTTACAGAGAGTCAACTCCTGGAGCTGCAGAAGCAAGGCAAAGTCATTTTCTTGTTGAAGCCCAAAGTGTGCAGCTGGTGCAGTCCTTGTGAGTGCAGTGTCCAGGTGCAGGCAAGGTGTCCAGCAGGGTAGTCCTTCTTCTCCAGTATCTTTGTCTTGCAAGCATCTGAATTGTGGGGCAGCTCTGCCATATTTATCCTTGCTCCTGAGGCAGGAAAGCAGGGGTTGCTCCTGTCCAATGGGTGCAGGTCAAAACCCTCTGGGGTGACCACTTTATGTGGAGTGGTGCAAAAATCAATCCCGGGAAGCAACATTCTTTAAAAATTCAACATGGAGGAAATCTATCCAGGTGACATCTGACTGAGCCCTCCCACTGGTGTGGTCAAGTGCTCCTACCACACCTCCTCTGGCCCTCCTCTGAATCTAATCAGTGAGGCTCCTATCTGCCTGGGGGTGCAAGAAATGGGGGAGGTCCAGTTTCTGTCCCAAGTGGCTTTCCCTCCTATGAAGACCAATTCAGCCACTCTTCCTCCATCCTGCTCTGCCATCTGCTGTAGCCGTTCTACCCACCTCCCCCCAGCTGCTTCATTTGTGTCAGCTCAGGCCACTTCACACCTCATTAAGTTATCCTGGCTCAGGTTGACAGAGTCTGACCATTCAGGAAAGGGCACTACAGGGCTAAATTTGGTAACTTTCAGAAAGAGTTTTAAAACTATTTCCATGTGCTAGTTATAATAAATTCAACATTGGCAAGTTGTTGGATTTATTATAACATTTAATTTGGTAGCAAGCTTGCTATACTTAGCTCATCTCTATTGAAAATAAGACTTTATTATTTTAACATAAAGTTTCCAATGTTAGCCTATGCGGCGTATTGACTACAATGGGGAAAAACAAATTTGGCTCTCTTTCCCTCAACAGGGCCTATCAAACATCTTTTATAAAGCCCCAGTTTATATTTACACTGCACCCAACCCTGGGGGCACTTAGGGCAGACCATAGGGGTGACCGATATGTAAACATAAGGTAGTTTAGAACTTTGGAAGTACTTTTAATTCCAAAGTCAAATTTGGGGTTAACGTGACCTTAAAAGCACCCAACAATGCAGGCCTGCCTTTAAAATGACACTGGACACCACAGCAAGGCACCTATGGGTGCAATATCTATACTGGGGTACCTAAAGTTACATGCGGTATCATATACTCGGGACTTACAGGTAGGTTGTCAGAGCCAATAATTATTAGATCTCATTTGATATACCATTTTACACAGAGCACTGGTCCTGGGACTTGTTAGCAGTGCCCAGGGCACAGTCAGAGTCAGTAACCACAAGTATCAGTCCAAATGTTTAGTGAGATTTAGAGCAAAAGAGATGACTTTCCCACAAATTGTTCATGCTTTGTTGGAGTTCAACCAACGCTCACATCAATACTGTGGCATCGCTCCATCACAGCTTGGCAGATGTATGTGCTGGTAATTTTGAAGGTGTTTCAAGGCGACAATATGTTTTTCACACATTTTATATTTGTAAAGTTGTTATTAGGGGATGAAGAGTGTTGCAGTATAGTTCTTTAACTTTTTATAAACTTGGGCGAATTCTTATTTTTACTTCACCCTCTGCTGATTCCACCAAAGAGGCACCAATTTAGTTTAGTCACACTGGAATCTAGCTCTACCTGTGAGCTCAATTTTGGGCATATAAATGGGGTGTTAGAAATGGGGTATTTGGTTGGCAGTCAGGTTACCCCCTGTCCAAGCAAGGACCCTCACTCTAGTCAGGGTAAGTCACACACAATCCAAATTATCCTGTGCCCACCCTCTGGTAGCTTGGCACTAAGCAGTCAAGCTTAACTTAGAAGGCAATGTGTAAAGTATTTGTGCAATAATTCATGCAATAACACAGTATAACACCACAAAAATACACCACACAGTGTTTAGAAAAAATATAGAATATTTATCTGGTTAAATGCAGGTCAAAGCGATCAAGATTCAATAAGTACGCATTGAGATTTCACTTAGAAAATTAAATAAAAGGTCATTAGTTCTTAAAAAGCAATAAATGCCTCTTGCAAGCACAAAGTACCTGGTTTGCGTTCAAATTCTCCACAAGGGGCTGCAGAGGAGGAGATGCGTGGAAAATGAGGAGGTGTGTGTCGATTTTTCCGGTGCACACAGATGATGCATTGTTGAGTTTTCACTCAGGGCAGGCTTTGCGTCGATTTCCAGCACGTAGACTGGGATCCTCTTTGGGTTGCGGGGTTTTTGGACGCCCCGGGGATGATGTGTTGAAATCCTGGGCATGCAGGACGAAGTCACAGGAGCTGCGTCGATTCAGTGGATGATGCGTTGAAATTTCTACTGCACGGCTGGCACGTGCTTCGATTCCTCTCAGGAAGTCAGGCTGCGTCGTTCCAGCTCGGCTTTGCGTCAATTCTGTGGGTCGTGCATTGAAGTTCCAGTTGAAATGCTGGCGCCGCGTCGATCTCCACTTCGGAGAGCCAGGCTGCATCATTTTTGTTCGGCGTGCGGTGATTGTCTCACCTCGATGCAGGCTGTGCGTTGTTTCTTGCAGGTTGTACATTGAATTTTCGCCGCACAAGGAGTTCTTTTGCAGGATGAAGTTTTTTTGGTCCTGAGACTTCAAGGAACAGGAGGCAAGCTCTATCCAAGCCCTTGGAGAGCACTTCTCAGGAGAGCCAGAGGGCAGCAAGGCAGCAGGGCAACAGCAGAAAAGCAGTCAAGTGAGTCCTTTGGGCAGCCAGGCAGTTCCTCTTGGCAGGTTACAGGTTCTGGTTCAGGGATTAGTCTCCAGTGGTATCTTGTCCAGAAGTGTCTGGGTTGGTAGGGTCAGAGCCCCTGCTTAAATACCCAAATGTGCATTTGAAGTGGTGGAGACTTCAAAGAGTGGCTTAGAAGTGCACAAGGTCCCCTTTCAGTTTCATCCTGTCTGCCAGGGTCCCAGTAGGGGGTGTGGCAGTCCTTTGTGTGAGGGCAGGCTAAATGTAAGTGTCAGGCCCTCCACCCTCCCAGCCCAGGAAGACCCATTCAATATGCAGATGTGTGCAAGTGTGACTGAGCATCCTGTGTTTGAAGTTGTCTGAGTGAATGCACAAGGGAGCTGTCAACTAAACCTAGCCAGGCGTGGACTGTAAGGCACAGAAGGATTTAAGTGCAGAGAAATGCTCACTTTCTAAAAGTGGCATCTCTTAAACAGTAATATTAAATCCATGTTCACCAGTCAGCAGGATTTTGTATTACCATTCTGGCCATGCTAAAGATGACCTTGTTACTCCTTTCAGATCAGAATCTACCACTCAAACAGTATATGAGTGCAGCCCTAATGTTAGCCTATGAAAGGTGCAGGCCTCACAGCAGTGTAAAACGAATGTAGGAGTTTTACACTACCAGGACAGATAAACTACATAGGTACATGCCCTGCCTTTTATCTACATAGCACCCTTCCCTATGCGTTACCTAGGGCCTACCTTAGGGGTGACTTATATGTAGAATAAGGGGAGGTTAAGGCTTGGCAAGTACTTTTAAATGCCAAGTCGAAGTGGCAGTGAAACTGCACACACAGGCCTTGCAATGGCAGGACTGAGGCATGGTTGAGAGGTTACTTATGTAGGTGGCTCAATCAGTGCTGCAGACCCACTAGTAGCATTTAAACTACAGGCCCTGTGCACATGTAGTGCACTCTACTGTGGTCTTACAAGTAGATTAAATAAGCCAATTGGGTATGAACCAATGTCACCATGTTTTAAGGAGAGAGCATATGCACTTTAGCACTGGTTAGCAGTGGTAAAGTGTGCAGAGTCCTAAAACCATCAAAAACAGTGTACAAAAAGTGGAGGGAGGCAGGCAAAAAGTTAGTGGTGACCACCCTAAGGCTGTCAGGTCTAATATGGGGCAATGCCACAGACAACCACAGAAGGCGCACTCCTGGTGCGCTAAAGGCCCGCCACAGGCAAACTTGCTTGGGCCTGTCCGTGTCTGGTTCCTGTCCAGCGCCAGCCCTGCTGCTGGTGAGTCTAGCCAAAATATGTCTTCTCAGCTATACTCTAGGGAAGAATTGATTTGAGTTAAAAATGTAATCTGGATTTTAGCAACTGCCATATGTGCAGGTGTCCCTTATAGACTCCTCTGACCATAGTCAGCATGGATCTTGTAACACTTTAGCTAATGTTAACTCTCCACTAATGAACGCTTCTCATCATGATGCTCCTAAGGGTTAATTCTCTCTCTGCTTCTTTCGTCAATTGTAGATCTCATACTAAACATGACTTAGATATTTTTAACCGATTTCTTGATGGGAGTTAATGCTCCTTATGCAAACTTGGTTGAAAGACACTGCTTCACCCGCATTAGCTATCCAACCGGGCTTTCTTATCCAGCATACAAACCGGGTGGGAAAAATGGAGGTGGATTAGCAGTAGTGTGGTGATCAATTTTTTCATGTGATTGCAAAATTGTCTGATATAGGAAACATTAAAATATTTTCCTTTTCAATCTATTTGGCACCTTCTTGTTTTATATCTGGTATTATAATTTATAGACCTTCAGATTGCCTTACTCATTTTCTCCAACAACTTGATGATATGTTAAGGCAACTGTTGCTTCTTTATTTTAATGTCATAGTTTGTTTGGATTTTAGTCTACATAACAATGATTCAAATAGTAGTGCAGCCATGTAGTTTGAGGCTGCTTTATAATATTTTAATTTAAAACAATTAGTGATCAGCCCAACACATAAGTTGGGTCACACTTTGGATCTCATTTTTCTAATGAAATGTGTACGTTAAAACTGCCTTTAAGTCAATTTGGTCTGACCATTCTTTTAGTATGTGTGTGTTTACCATTCCTTTAAACTACAGGCGGCAGGATGCAATACAAAAGGTCTCAAGAGTATGGCATAAAGTGTAGGAACCTCTCTTGGTTGAAACCCTTCAATCTATTATAATAAGTCTTTCAGGGTCTTTATATACTAATGCTCAAAGCTTCAGTAGCTGGCTATCTGAGACTTAAGATCTTATTGTCCCAAAAAGAGTCTTTACCTAAAAAAGCAAAAGCCCCCTGCTCCTTGGTGCTCGCCTGCTTTAAAAGAGGAAACACATCAGTGTAAATTACTGGAAAGAAAATAGGAGAATTCATATGGTGATGACCCTAAAACGTATGCGACGACCTCTCAGATTACTTTTTGTTAAGAAAATACAAAGGGCCATATTTATACTTTTTGACACAAAACTGCGCTAACGCCAAAATTTGCGCCGGCTAACGCCATTCTGAAGCACCATGCGGGCGCCGTATTTATTCAATGGCGTTAACCGGCGTTAGCCGCCGGCGCTGCCTGGTGTGCGTGAAAAAAAACGACGTACACCAGGCAGCGCCGGCGTAGGGGGATATGGAGCTTGGGTGCCAAAAAATGGGGTAAGTCAGGCTGAGGCAAATTTTTCGCCTCAACCCGATTTGCGCCATTTTTTTCGACTCCCAACCCCCATTGAAATGACTCCTGTCTTAGCAAAGACAGGAGTCATGCCCCCTTGCCCAATGGCCATGCCCAGGGGACTTCTGTCCCCTGGGCATGGTCATTGGGCATAGTGGCATGTAGGGGGGCACAAATCAGGCCCCCCTATGCCACAAAAAAAATAAAATAAAAAAACTTACCTGAACTTACCTTAATGTCCCTGGGATGGGTCCGTCCAGCCTTGGGTGTCCTCCTGGGGTGGGCAAGGTGTGACAGGGGGGGTCCCTGGGGGCATGGGAGGGCACCTCTGGGCTCCTTCCGAGCCCACAGGTCCCTTAACGCCTGCCCTGACCAGGGGCTAAAAAACGACGCAAAAGCCGCTGGATGTCATTTTTTTTTACCCGCCCACGCCCGGGAGTGTAAATACGGCGCACATGCCTCGGAGTCACTTTTTTAGACGGGAACGCCTACCTTGCATATCATTAACGCAAAGTAGGTGTCAACGCTAAAAAATGATGCAAACTCCATGGACTTTGGCGCTAGACGCGTCTAACGCCAAAGTATAAATATGGAGTTCGTTTTGCGTCGGAATTGGGTCAAAAAAACGACGCAATTCCGTCGCAAACAGAGTATAAATATGCCCCAAACAATTTATGCCCAGTTTCCAATTTAAAGTCTGATTGATAATCCTGATGCTGCAAGTTTACACTCTGGTTTTCCATTATCATTTTTTAATCCTATATTTCTTGAGGAGCTTATGAACGTGCCAAATGCAAATATGGGCCCCTCTAGATCAATGTCCCACCAAAATATTAAAGTTAGCATCCTATTTTGAATGAGATCATGAATACTTTACTGGAGTCTAGGATAGTTCCCAAGAACTGGAAGCAGGTTCTTTTGCTTCCATTACTAAAGAAACCTTACACTGATTCAAACTAATTTCAGACCAATTTCACTCTTGCCAGCTGTTGTGAAAAAGCTGGAGAAACCTGTTAATAGTTACTTGTCAACTACTTGGAATCCAGTAATCTTCTGCATGACTCTCAGTCCGGATTCCATTCAGATTTTTGTACTGAACCTGCCTTGCATGAAGTCACAAAGTTTATTGAAGACAATTGCTTTTCTTATTGAGCAGAATATCAGAGGACAAAAAACAGAAAAATGCCAGCTTGCCTTTAATAATGGTGTATTAAAGACAATTGATCAGAATTCCTTGGCGGTGGTGATCCTACTAGACTTATCTTTGGCCTTTGAAATAGTCTTGCATACAATGTTATTAAATAGGCTCAGAAAATTTGGAATCTAAGGGTGAGCCTTGGCTTTACTTAAATCTTTCCTTGAATGCAAAACACATAGGCCCTCATTCTGACCCTGGCGGTCTTTGACCGCCAGGGCGGAGGACCGCGGGAGCACCGCCGACAGGCCGGCGGTGCTCCAATGGGGATTCCGACCGCGGCGGTAAAGCCGCGGTCGGACCGGCACCACTGGCGGGGTCTCGCCAGTGTACCGCGGCCCCATTGAATCCTCCGCGGCGGCGCAGCTTGCTGCACCGCCGCGGGGATTCCGACCCCCACTACCGCCATCCAGATCCCGGCGGTCGGACCGCCGAGATCCGGATGGCGGTAGGGGGGGTCGCGGGGCCCCTGGGGGCCCCTGCAGTGCCCATGCCACTGGCATGGGCATTGCAGGGGCCCCCGTAAGAGGGCCCCTACATGTATTTCACTGTCTGCTGCGCAGACAGTGAAATACGCGACGGGTGCAACTGCACCCGTCGCACAGCTTCCACTCCGCCGGCTCGATTCCGAGCCGGCTTCATCGTGGAAGCCTCTTTCCCGCTGGGCTGGCTGGCGGTCTGAAGGCGACCGCCCGCCAGCCCAGCGGGAAAGTCAGAATTACCGCCGCGGTCTTTCGACCGCGGAACGGTAACCTGACGGCGGGACTTTGGCGGACGGCCTCCGCCGCCCGCCAAGGTCAGAATGAGGGCCATACTGTTTTTCCTCCTCCTTACAAATCCACTCCTCAACCTCTGGCATACAAGGTTCCACAGGGTGCCGATTTGAGTCCTACTTTTTTTAATACATACATGGAGCCTTTGGCTAGTCTGATTGAATCATGGAGCTTGCGCTTGATCTCATATGCTGATGACATTCAGCTTCTCCTGCCTTTTCAGGATAATAATGTTGAAGCACTGAATTCTATAAAGCAATGACTAAAGTCAGTAGTGGAGTGAATGACCAGTAATTGTCCCAAACTAAATTCTGACAAAATGGAGATCCTTTTTTTCGGGGCTAAATGTTCCCTAAGTTCTTGTGACAGATGGCCAACTGAGGGCAGGTCTCCTCCCACGCTCACATCAACAGTAAGAAATGTAGGTGTCTAATCTTATACCAATCTTTCTTTTTACCCTCAAATTAAGACTATTTCCTCTTGTTGTTTTGCAGTGATGAAAGCTTTGAATTTTTTTTTGTACTAGGTCCCAGAACATATGCGAAAGATTATTCTTCACACTATGGTAACCTCTAGATTTGACTATGGGAACAGTTTGTATTTGGGCCTGCTGGCTTATTTGATTCGGTGCCTTCAGACTGTTCAAAATCTAGCTGCTTGATTAATTTTGAAAAATCCTTTTGGAATATCAGTGACACCTTATTTGCAAACGTTGCAGTGGTTGCCTGTAATCAAACCCACTCAATATAAGGCTCTTACTTTTGCCTCTCGAGAATATGAGTGGAAAGGCCCTCTCTAGTTAAGGAAGAGATTTAAGTCATGTCAGAACTCTTAGATCAAATAAGTCCAAATTGCTGCAAGTTTAAAGCTAGGAAAGAGGGAAGATCGTTTGTTTATCTTAGATCTAAACTATGGAATTCTCTCCCACTCGGGGTTGTATGATGGAACCACACATAGATTAAGCATGCATGCATGCCTTTACAACACGGGCAATACAATGAACGTGTCATTATAATGTGTTCCTTTACCATGCAAGTCATTACAACGACTTGCATTAGGGAAGCGCTGGACTTTGGAATAGCTTAATTTACTATTCCAACTCCAGTCTGCGCAACAGTAGGGAAGATGTTGGACTTAAAATCCAACACTAGTCCAACAACGTGTTCCCCAAGGTAAGTCATTGTAACAAATTGCGTGGTAAAGGAACACATGGTAACGATGTGTTCATTGTATTGCCCGCGAGTGGAAAGGCACTTTGTGGTTCCAGCTGCATGGTAAAGGCTGTTTCCCCCACTCGGTCTATGCTCGGCCCCTTCTGAAGGTACGTTTTAAAAAGACTCTTGAAACTTTTCTTTTTTAATTCTCGTTACCAGTTGATTTCCTTTGTTTTTCGTGGACAGTCTACTTGTCGCTAGCTCTAGGGCTCTTCTTTATAAACTGTATTGTATAGCTTACTAATCTATTTTCCTAAAAGGGCTTTTGCCATGCATGAATAAATCAAGAGCACGGGGTGCAAGAGAAGCACCTTGGCAGGAGCAGAAAGACTAATGCCTCGGCCGATCACAGGCCACTGTCGTAAAAGCAGGAGAGATGATTTTGCCGCCAGAATGACAGACACTAGAGAACAGCTTCAAGGTAGAAGAGCAGTGTAGTGTCCTGCTGGACACGTTCTAGTGTTTGGCCAGCCTCTCTGCTGAGGGCTGGCCTCCCACATACACCCCACACCCACCCAACACAGCCGTCACCGGTCAGGTGACCCTGGCAATAAAAGGGGCCGGGCGCACGTGCCCAGGGCGAGTTCCAGATACCAAACACCAGTGTCCGTGTCGTACATTCTAGTAGCATGGGGGCCTAGGGCCCCAACACTACATTGGCGACGAGGGCGGGTACAGCAACCCCACGTGGCCGCAGACGACTACTTCCCTCATGGAGGGAACAGGAAAGTAAACCAGTGGAGAGACTGGTGCCCGCTGTGAACCCTGAAAAAATGAAGGGAACGGGAGCGACATCCCCCACACACCGAGCATGAGGTGAGCCCGGGGGTATAAGCAAAAAGCCCCATCTGACAATAACCAACGCGGCCCGCAGCTCTGAGAAAACAGTTGCGGCCGCAAACAGAAAAGTGCGACGGTGCTAAAAAGCACCCACCAAGCGGTGCGGCGACCACAGCACTGCCAGGACGGCTGTGATCGCCGTGAACAGGACGCCGCTATTGCGCACCAAAAGAAGCGTGCGATAATGCCCAAGGCCGCCCCCCGTGTCGAGTGCAGCGCGGCCGGCAGCATGTGGGAAGGCTGCTGGGCCGCATAATGTGCACATATGGTGCTGTCACGCACCACAACGCAAAATAAAGAATGATCCAGGGCCGCCCCGCAGCGCTAGGAAAGGCAGCTGCGGCGGCCGCGGGTGAGAAATGCGATGGTGCTCCCAGGCACCAAAAGTACATGACACACGCCAGAGAGCATGAAGTAAAGCTGCCCCAATGAAGCTGAACAATGGTGCAAACACGCACCGAAACAAAGTAAAATATAAGGTGCAGACACGCACCAAAGTGCAAGAAAATGCCCAGGGCCGCTCCCTCTACAAGCGACCCGACCGAGAGGTGCTGACCTGCACCAGAATAAAGAAAAGCCCAGGGCCGGTCCCCCGTCACCGGTCAGGTGACCCTGGCAATAAAAGGGGCCGGGCGCACGTGCCCAGGGCGAGTTCCAGATACCAAACACCAGTGTCCGTGTCGTACATTCTAGTAGCATGGGGGCCTAGGGCCCCAACACTACAAGCAGCATGAATGTGCTCAGCCACAGGGGTGCTTTTGAGTGGAGCAAGGCACAGGTGTGTACACTAGTCAGAGAAAAGGCAGCCGGACATTTGGGGCTAGAGGAGAGTATCAGTAAGACGTGAAGTAAAGTAGAGAGAGGCAATGAAGAAAGGGAATTACAGGAGATCTCCCGAAATTTAAAGTGAAGTAACCAAGATAAATGGGAGTACTGATGACTAAAAAGAGGCTATTGTTGTAAAACAATAGAAAATAAAAAATACAAACAAAATGAAACACAGCACAAAATGTTATTAGTCCAAATAATAAAATGAACTGAAAAAATATATATAAACCAAAAACAAAATCGCCTAATTCACTGATACTTTTCGTTTCTGAACAATCATTTATGGAAAAATATAAAATGAATTACCTCATTTTTTAAAAGGGTTTCCTTTCCATCTTTATATCAAAATAATGTACAATACCCTGAACGTTTCAGCGACCAATTGTATGGTAATGGTTTTATTCTATGCCAGTGCTGTTTTCTGTTTTAGCAGCCTAAAAAGTGACAGTTAAGAAAGGAACGTGTACATGAACAGAAGCCCCAGTTTAGAGGTAAATAGTCCCTTCTGCTGAGTAAAGCAGGTCCTGGTTTGAGGGAAAGCTTACAAAAATTAGTATTTACATCAAAATAGTAGAGAACCAGTGCTTACTCTGTGCCAGTGGTTGCAGGTGCTGGGCATCAGCACTCATTTTAGAAACCCTGGTATAATGTATATCCGCAGAATTTGACCCAGAACAAGAAACAGAAAGTTAGAATACATAGAAAGATTAAGGAGGAGAAAAATAGGAAACAGTGTCAAAGAAGTAACTCGCGGTAAAAAAATAATCTGAAAGAGTGCAAAAATTGGAAGATGGTGGTACAAAGTGACATTAATGGAATGAATGGAATTAAAGTTAGACAGTCTAGGGCTTCTAAGACAAGCTTTTGGCCTTGCTCTCATTTTTTATGAACATTAATCACTGCATAGAACATTAAAAGGAATAATAGAATCCAATGGGGTGGACACCCTACCCTCCCAAATAATCCATACTAGCCTTCGCAGGAGAAACGTTGCAGATGCTAAAATCATTATGTGACATCTTTGAACCTGAGTACTACAAAAAATAATCACTTCCAGTACTGTGACCAAGCTAACTCTGCCTGCACATTATACAAAGAGACAAAACAGCTTCTCCTGAAAGCCAAAGCTATCACAATACAAAAGCTTATGAGTTTGGAGCAGCCGCCATCACAGGCTGCGAGTAGTTTAAAGTGTGTTCATAATCTGCCACCACACAGTGGGGATAATGATAAAATATTGAAAGACAAATGGATCAGATAATGACAGTAATAGACTACGATGTCTTCCGTTTCATCCAGTCTACCCAGGATGGAAGCAACCCTAGTTCTTTATGAAAATTCTTCTCATCTTTCAGGATAAGCAGGTGCTTCAGAAAGTGTTGGTAAATACTTTAAAACTGCAAAGCCGTTGCAGTGCTGCTCATGCGTATTATTTGGTCTGTGTGCAATGACACTGGGCACAATGTAGCACACCACTAGATGACAACAGATGCCGTGTTTTCTCTTTCCCTGAAGTATACTTTATAATACTTATAAAAAGGTGCTTCTTGTCTAACCTGGCAGAAGTATCCAGAGGGCCCCGCATTACTTTGTGGCCCCAGGCCTCGCACTAACTTCTGAAAGGTTGTGCCAGTCCATACTTCTCTCCTTCGTATACATTACCTCTTTTTCATTTGTATGTTTTATGCTCACCTACAGTGATATTACCTGAAATCATACTTTAGGTGGACAGCCAACTGTTATATAAATGTTTAGTGTAGAAATGAAATGATGCACTAGACAAATATTAAAGGCATGACATGTTGCCACTTGGTTCTAATAAAACACACAACTTCTGAATTTTTTATGGTTTTGTGAAGATTTGCTCCCGTATAGGATGCAGAAATGTGACAAATTTTACTGATTCAGGTCTAACTATGGTGTCCACCAATGAAAATCCATCCCCTTCTTCACAAAAGACCCTGTTTTCGTTTTGACCAGACTGTTTTGTTGAAGACTATAACGTTTGCTAAGTGAACGCAATCTGAGTTATAGGTGAGAGACACAGGTGAGGTCCGAGAACGAGAGAAGGCCTTTAAAAACCCTTTATAGCCCAAAGCAGAAGGGCTGCATGGCTATTGGAATATCTGGCGTAGAATATTTTAAAATAAACAGGGAGAAACAGGCAACCATTGTAATGTTGGAACAAAAGGTTTCTAGTAGGGGTGGCAGGAACTTGCAGAGTTTCACTCTGCAGAATTCCACTGAGTTAAATAAAAACTCTGTGATTTTCCATGGTGGCCCGCCAATTTGCAGAAAACGAGCTGCTTGCACTGCAATTTAACGCTGGTAGCACGAGCAGCACTGAATAATCAGCGTGAATGGCACTATGCATTCTGCAAGAGCGCAAGGCCAGTCAAATTGATTTTGCTACCACTCAAGTAGCAAATATACTCAAGCAGCAGCAAATCTACTCAATAAGTAGCCCGCTTTAGATAATGTTGCTAGAGAGCGACAAATCTAACTTGCGCTCACCAGTTTGCATTTTCTGGAGACTTGCAGGAGAAAACTTCTGCCAGGCAGCAATTTGGCTCGAACTCCACATTAGTGAGTAACATGTAATGACCAAAATTCTGTCAATTCTGCAGGTGTTACCAAACATTACACCCACCCCTAGTTTGTACCTGCCATTATTGGCCCTCGGAAACTCCATTATCTTCTGTGGATTTCAAAAATTTCCAATGTTCTAATATATGTTAAAATAATTAAAAGATAATCAACAGCCATTCCATAAATTTGCAGATTACAAAAACAAACTTAAAATAACTGTTCTTCTCTACTTTTTAATTACATCAAAATTAAACATTATAAGGTAAGTGATTTTAAGCAATGAACAGCTTTGCAATGTCTTTGCATTTGACTGAAGACTATAAGACAAATTAAAAAAAAAGTAACTGCTCATAAATTGTACTTGCTTAAAAGCGATAGCTCTAGAATTTTCTAAAACACTGCTACCACTGTTAAGTTTAAGTCAATTGTTACATCGTTTTTCTACACGTTCCAGGGGAAGAGAAATTGACACACTGAACAGTATACGGTTGTCTCTAATGGACGCTGTGTGTATCCGATGACTGTCATTTGGAAGTGCAATCAAACAGCTAAGTACTGAATATAAAACTGTGCAGTCAAGATTTTGTGCTTAAACCCATATTTATATCTGCTGTCTCTCTTGACACCTGTAGGAGGCACTGTATCAATACAACATTTTTCGAATGCACTTGGAAGAAGCAATCCAGTGTCGTAAAATATTCCACTCCCATTCTAGTGCTACATTCTGGTTACACTTTGGTTTGTTTAAGAGCCACACTATAATACTAGGAGCAAAGCAAAAATAGCTGCGGCCTAGAGGACTCGCGGGCAAGTTGTAAGCGCTGTCATTTCCTCTTTCCTTGCTTCCTCGTTAGCGCTCCCGGTGACGGCTGCAGAGACGTTGTTTTCTTCGGCTTATTTTCTTTGTGATAGCTTTCCTGTGTGACTTGCTGCATGGCCTGTTGAATAGCTGTTTGGACGATTTCTTTACTGACATTTTGTAGTTTAACCTCTTCCTGTTCATTTCCAGACTTCTCCCCTGGTAGAAGCGTGAAAGGAAAACAATTAACATGTTACGTTTAGCGTTCCACCATGTTGGCAACACCTAACAGTTGAAAATCGAGCATTTTGCTAGCCCTTTCACTTTTGCCAAAAATGCCAAAATCAACGAAGTTAGAAAACAGCTTTGGCTAGAGTGATCAGATTTCGAGAAGAAAAATCCAGGACAGGTCAGACATGTAAGTAGGACCAAAGCCTTACTTTTATATCTGGCCTGTCCCATTTTATGCGCAGCCTTGTCAAGATGTGTGTGTGTGTGTGTGTGTGTGTGTGTGTGTGTGTGTGTGTGTGCGCATGCGCTCTAAGCCTTTAAATCTCGTAAAGGTGTGCATATATACACACATTAACATGTACATATATGTGCACACACGTATTTAGAGGACTACTTAATATTAGAAATGGCAGGACCTGAACCCCATGCGCCTCCTCCCCATTGTGTGGTTCTGCTAGAAGCAGGCTTCTCCTGTGCTGCCTGGCAGAAACAGATACATTACTTAAATAGTTTCAACTTGAGCAGTGATTGTGGAAAGGAATGTATACCTTTCAGTTCTGCTTTGCGGGATGACCTGATCTTTGTCTCAAAAACCGGGACATTTATTCAAAAATAATAAAAGAGTAGGGACAGTCCCCTGAAAACAGGGACTGTCCAGGGAAATCCGGTCCGTCTGGTCACCCTAGCTTTGGCGCACATGCACATCACTTGTACTTATGCGTCTTAAGGAGCCTATGCAACTTGTGTTGCTTCACCGACACCTGTTCCTAGAATCATACACTCAGAGGGTGCTACACCATCGGAGAACCCATACCCATACATAGCGCTACAGCTAATCCCAAGAAAGCAAATATTGTTTACTTTAGTTGTTAAGAACAGTTGGGCATTTACTATCCCTGATCACCTGGTTTGTCCCTTAGCTAATGTTACTGTTTATTAGCTGTATTGATACATGCTATGAGACCAGGGGAGTCTCCTTCGCAATGGTGAAGGAGCGTCACCCCCTTGGGTAAGCCAGGAGATGAAAGATAAAACAATATTTCTTTATTGTTTTACCTTTCAGCTGCTGGCTCAGCAAGCAGCAAGTGAAGGGAGGGGCGGGCTGGGCCGCGGGAGGTGGGACGGAGGAGGAGAAGAGAAGAGAAGGCACCTAAGTGTGCATGTGTGTTTGGCCAGCCGTCTCGGGCCGGCCAAACACACATGCACACTTATATTTCTCCAGCCTGGCTGTGTTGAACAGCTGGGCTGGTGAAACTGCACAGACCTCAGGGTTGTGTCTGAGTGGCAGTCCAAGCCACTCAGACCAATCCTGATGCTGCTTTCATGCTAGGTTCGGCAGGAAAGCAGCACCAGGATTGCTGGGGCACCTGTGCTAGTGTCCCTACTGGGACACCAGATAAGGATCGAGGTGGCAGGTGGAGGAGGTGACAACGGGAAATAAAAAATATTTTATTTCTCCCTTCCCCATTCCTCCCCTTGAGATTTGTGGCAGCCTCTGCTGTATTAGAACATATTCAGGCAGGAGACTCACAATTTCTGAAGACAAAAATGGCTTTATTTTAACTGTTTCCTGTCTGAAGTTGATTCTCCTTCAATAGAAATTAAAGAGGGAAATATATTCTCCCAATTATTTGTTTTTAAATTTCCCACTTTGCTCTTCTAAATTGTTGGCATGTACGGGATGTGTGGACGCTGGGAGTCTCTGGAGAGAACGGACAGGATACCAAAGAACAGAAGAACAGATGGAAGGTTTTTGCCATTTTGGTTGCTGCCAGTTCCAGTTTGCCTCGCTGCCAGGGCTTTCCTGAAGCAGTAAAATTCGGTCACTTCCTGATTCTAACCAGCTCCATCTGACTCAGAGATAAGAAAGACCTTCTGGGGGATTGTTTGGTTTGCCATGTGCCAGCCTACTTCCTCCAGCTACAAAATGGAGTACTGAGGCTGACAACACCCTGCAACGGTATATCCTTTCTTCACCCCCAATGAAATTGAACGGTGGTGCAGATCACCCAATCCATACATGCCACTGGTTGTCATGCCATCATTTTAACTCTGGGGCAGCTTTTGATACTTCCCACATTTCCTTTATTTCTCACAGAAATAAGGTACATGGGGCAACAGACCTCTCTGCCCTGCCACCTGACTGAAGGCAGGTGAGTAGTACTAGTATTATGGTTATTAGACATTTCTCCCTAAAACCAGTACAAGTTCAAAAATGCAATTATCATTGTATTATTCAATCCTACTCATAAATACCTAAATGTCTCACAAAAAGTAAAACAACTTCCCAACTAACTGCAATATATAAAAATCGAATATATGATAAACTACATCTTGCAGTATGATTTCGAAATTTCTGGTTCATATTTAAAAATGAGAGAAAAATAAATTAAGACAGGAACATTAGTATCTTTCATTTTTAAAGTGGACGCACAGAGCTCCCCCTTTAGTTAATTTTAGTAGCCAGGTTTCGAACCCCCTTAAAGGATTACATCCCGGTCAAGATTTTAAGATTTCATGGTGGAGTAATGGATGTGGTAAATAAAAAACATGTAAACATCTACATTTCCCAGAGTTGGTAAGGACATCTTAATTGAAGGTTTTTGTCTAAGTTCTGCATATTCTTAGGATAGGTCAAGGACAGCACGTTCTCTTAAAGTATATTTTTATGGGGAAAGGAGTCCCAACTACCAAAAACCCCAACAGACATAAAATACTCTTTAATGTTTTAATGAACTTCAAGAGGGATGTACCCATTTTGGTTTATTTTATTGTACTGCAGACCAGCAGATGTGGGATACTGCCTTTGAGGTACCAACTAATGAAAGTCTGTTTAAAAAATGAAATGTTGCAAGTGAATTCTAGCCACATGTGACCATGATAACAATTTCAGTTCACACAAACAACTCTGAATCATAGACACTTTTGGGAGATTTAACATTCTTTTTAACCACTTACTCTGTACAGAATGTAAAATACCACTCTTATCTATACAAAATATTTCCGAACCATTTTTAAAAGTGACACTGAAGAGAAACCCCTATAGAAAGTTTTAAAATTCCCTTGGGCACCCACCTGTAATAGTGCTCTAGCTTTGATACCCCGTATATGCTGATTCCAATTTAAATGTGCGTTAAAAAGAAAGAAGTCCTAAATATACAGGCATGTGAGGCTACACTTAGACACGTTAGGTTGCAAATGGGCATATGAGGGTTAGAGGCCAGTGAAGCAAGGGGCATGAAAATTCACCTGACAAGGGACGAAAACTTGATCCCATGAGGCTATGGTTTGGAATTTTCGGCTCTCCTGGAAGGTGGAACCAGCATAATATGGCAGATTACAGCAGCTAATAGCTGGCTCTGGGCATATATCAGTCTGTATCAAGCAGTGGATGGCTGTAGCTGGCCATGTGAGTCTGTTTTGGTGGCATCAGAGACTGTTATATTGGGCCAGATAGTGTATTTACTCAATTATTCTGGTTTGCGTTAAGTGTTTTGGTGGATGAGTTTATGAAATAATCGAAGTTAATATTTATCAAGTTGATAAAGTTATTTAGTACTTTAAAGTCACAAACAGTTAGGAGCGCACCTGCCTGCCATCCCAGCAATTAATCTGCCCCATTGCATCATGGTAGATGTAGTATCTTCAAAAAACGAACTCCATTAATTTTTAAATATTTCACCTTTAAGTAGGTACAGCCTTTACTGTGCATCTCTGGACACATGTGTTTCTGGGTTAGTCCCTTCTTCAGCAGAGAACATATTTGCGGGGTGCTGGGAATGCTGCCATAAATCACCCGGTTTCAGTACCTCTTCCCTGGCCTGCTGGTGCCTGCTCCAGAGCTCGTCAGCCCAATAGCTCAAGGGAGCCTTTAAAGTCACAAACAGTTAGGAGCGCACCTGCCTGACATCCCAGCAATTAATCTGCCCCATTGCATCATGGTAGATGTAGTATCTTCAAAAAACGAACTCCATTCATTTTTAAATATTTCACCTTTAAGTAGGTACAGCCTTTACTGTGCATCTCTGGACACATGTGTTTCTGGGTTAGTCCCTTCTTCAGCAGAGAACATATTTGCGGGGTGCTGGGAATGCTGCCATAAATCACCCGGTTTCAGTACCTCTTCCCTGGCCTGCTGGTGCCTGCTCCAGAGCTCGTCAGCCCAATAGCTCAAGGGAGCCTTTAAAGTCACAAACAGTTAGGAGCGCACCTGCCTGACATCCCAGCAATTAATCTGCCCCATTGCATCATGGTAGATGTAGTATCTTCAAAAAACGAACTCCATTAATTTTTAAATATTTCACCTTTAAGTAGGTACAGCCTTTACTGTGCATCTCTGGACACATGTGTTTCTGGGTTAGTCCCTTCTTCAGCAGAGAACATATTTGCGGGGTGCTGGGAATGCTGCCATAAATCACCCGGTTTCAGTACCTCTTCCCTGGCCTGCTGGTGCCTGCTCCAGAGCTCGTCAGCCCAATAGCTCAAGGGAGCCTTTAAAGTCACAAACAGTTAGGAGCGCACATGCCTGACATCCCAGCAATTAATCTGCCCCATTGCATCATGGTAGATGTAGTATCTTCAAAAAACGAACTCCATTAATTTTTAAATATTTCACCTTTAAGTAGGTACAGCCTTTACTGTGCATCTCTGGACACATGTGTTTCTGGGTTAGTCCCTTCTTCAGCAGAGAACATATTTGCGGGGTGCTGGGAATGCTGCCATAAATCACCCGGTTTCAGTACCTCTTCCCTGGCCTGCTGGTGCCTGCTCCAGAGCTCGTCAGCCCAATAGCTCAAGGGAGCCTTTAAAGTCACAAACAGTTAGGAGCGCACCTGCCTGACATCCCAGCAATTAATCTGCCCCATTGCATCATGGTAGATGTAGTATCTTCAAAAAACGAACTCCATTAATTTTTAAATATTTCACCTTTAAGTAGGTACAGCCTTTACTGTGCATCTCTGGACACATGTGTTCCTGGGTTAGTCCCTTCTTCAGCAGAGAACATATTTGCGGGGTGCTGGGAATGCTGCCATAAATCACCCGGTTTCAGTACCTCTTCCCTGGCCTGCTGGTGCCTGCTCCAGAGCTCGTCAGCCCAATAGCTCAAGGGAGCCTTTAAAGTCACAAACAGTTAGGAGCGCACATGCCTGACATCCCAGCAATTAATCTGCCCCATTGCATCATGGTAGATGTAGTATCTTCAAAAAACGAACTCCATTAATTTTTAAATATTTCACCTTTAAGTAGGTACAGCCTTTACTGTGCATCTCTGGACACATGTGTTTCTGGGTTAGTCCCTTCTTCAGCAGAGAACATATTTGCGGGGTGCTGGGAATGCTGCCATAAATCACCCGGTTTCAGTACCTCTTCCCTGGCCTGCTGGTGCCTGCTCCAGAGCTCGTCAGCCCAATAGCTCAAGGGAGCCTTTAAAGTCACAAACAGTTAGGAGCGCACCTGCCTGACATCCCAGCAATTAATCTGCCCCATTGCATCATGGTAGATGTAGTATCTTCAAAAAACGAACTCCATTAATTTTTAAATATTTCACCTTTAAGTAGGTACAGCCTTTACTGTGCATCTCTGGACACATGTGTTTCTGGGTTAGTCCCTTCTTCAGCAGAGAACATATTTGCGGGGTGCTGGGAATGCTGCCATAAATCACCCGGTTTCAGTACCTCTTCCCTGGCCTGCTGGTGCCTGCTCCAGAGCTCGTCAGCCCAATAGCTCAAGGGAGCCTTTAAAGTCACAAACAGTTAGGAGCGCACCTGCCTGACATCCCAGCAATTAATCTGCCCCATTGCATCATGGTAGATGTAGTATCTTCAAAAAACGAACTCCATTAATTTTTAAATATTTCACCTTTAAGTAGGTACAGCCTTTACTGTGCATCTCTGGACACATGTGTTTCTGGGTTAGTCCCTTCTTCAGCAGAGAACATATTTGCGGGGTGCTGGGAATGCTGCCATAAATCACCCGGTTTCAGTACCTCTTCCCTAGCCTGCTGGTGCCTGCTCCAGAGCTCGTCAGCCCAATAGCTCAAGGGAGCCTTTAAAGTCACAAACAGTTAGGAGCGCACCTGCCTGACATCCCAGCAATTAATCTGCCCCATTGCATCATGGTAGATGTAGTATCTTCAAAAAACGAACTCCATTAATTTTTAAATATTTCACCTTTAAGTAGGTACAGCCTTTACTGTGCATCTCTGGACACATGTGTTTCTGGGTTAGTCCCTTCTTCAGCAGAGAACATATTTGCGGGGTGCTGGGAATGCTGCCATAAATCACCCGGTTTCAGTACCTCTTCCCTGGCCTGCTGGTGCCTGCTCCAGAGCTCGTCAGCCCAATAGCTCAAGGGAGCCTTTAAAGTCACAAACAGTTAGGAGCGCACCTGCCTGACATCCCAGCAATTAATCTGCCCCATTGCATCATGGTAGATGTAGTATCTTCAAAAAACGAACTCCATTAATTTTTAAATATTTCACCTTTAAGTAGGTACAGCCTTTACTGTGCATCTCTGGACACATGTGTTTCTGGGTTAGTCCCTTCTTCAGCAGAGAACATATTTGCGGGGTGCTGGGAATGCTGCCATAAATCACCCGGTTTCAGTACCTCTTCCCTGGCCTGCTGGTGCCTGCTCCAGAGCTCGTCAGCCCAATAGCTCAAGGGAGCCTTTAAAGTCACAAACAGTTAGGA
Organism: Pleurodeles waltl; assembly: GCF_031143425.1. Taxonomy (NCBI): domain Eukaryota; kingdom Metazoa; phylum Chordata; class Amphibia; order Caudata; family Salamandridae; genus Pleurodeles; species Pleurodeles waltl. The sequence goes on from NC_090439.1 coordinate 337,611,263, forward strand.
GCGCACCTGCCTGACATCCCAGCAATTAATCTGCCCCATTGCATCATGGTAGATGTAGTATCTTCAAAAAACGAACTCCATTAATTTTTAAATATTTCACCTTTAAGTAGGTACAGCCTTTACTGTGCATCTCTGGACACATGTGTTTCTGGGTTAGTCCCTTCTTCAGCAGAGAACATATTTGCGGGGTGCTGGGAACCGTTTTTTGAAGATACTACATCTACCATGATGCAATGGGGCAGATTAATTGCTGGGATGTCAGGCAGGTGCGCTCCTAACTGTTTGTGACTTTAAAGGCTCCCTTGAGCTACTGGGCTGACGAGCTCTGGAGCAGGCACCAGCATGCCAGGAAAGAGGTACTGAAACCGGGGGATTTATGGCAGCATTCCCAGCACCCCGCAAATATGTTCTCTGCTGAAGAAGGGACTAACCCAGAAACACATGTGTCCAGAGATGCACAGTAAAGGCTGTACCTACTTAAAGGTGAAATATTTAAAAATTAATGGAGTTCGTTTTTTGAAGATACTACATCTACCATGATGCAATGGGGCAGATTAATTGCTGGGATGTCAGGCAGGTGTGCTCCTAACTGTTTGTGACTTTAAAGGCTCCCTTGAGCTACTGGGCTGACGAGCTCTGGAGCAGGCACCAGCATGCCAGGAAAGAGGTACTGAAACCGGGGGATTTGTGGCAGCATTCCCAGCACCCCGCAAATATGTTCTCTGCTGAAGAAGGGACTAACCCAGAAACACATGTGTCCAGAGATGCACAGTAAAGGCTGTACCTACTTAAAGGTGAAATATTTAAAAATTAATGGAGTTCGTTTTTTGAAGATACTACATCTACCATGATGCAATGGGGCAGATTAATTGCTGGGATGTCAGGCAGGTGCGCTCCTAACTGTTTGTGACTTTAAAGGCTCCCTTGAGCTACTGGGCTGACGAGCTCTGGAGCAGGCACCAGCATGCCAGGAAAGAGGTACTGAAACCGGGGGATTTATGGCAGCATTCCCAGCACCCCGCAAATATGTTCTCTGCTGAAGAAGGGACTAACCCAGAAACACATGTGTCCAGAGATGCACAGTAAAGGCTGTACCTACTTAAAGGTGAAATATTTAAAAATTAATGGAGTTCGTTTTTTGAAGATACTACATCTACCATGATGCAATGGGGCAGATTAATTGCTGGGATGTCAGGCAGGTGCGCTCCTAACTGTTTGTGACTTTAAAGGCTCCCTTGAGCTACTGGGCTGACGAGCTCTGGAGCAGGCACCAGCATGCCAGGAAAGAGGTACTGAAACCGGGGGATTTATGGCAGCATTCCCAGCACCCCGCAAATATGTTCTCTGCTGAAGAAGGGACTAACCCAGAAACACATGTGTCCAGAGATGCACAGTAAAGGCTGTACCTACTTAAAGGTGAAATATTTAAAAATTAATGGAGTTCGTTTTTTGAAGATACTACATCTACCATGATGCAATGGGGCAGATTAATTGCTGGGATGTCAGGCAGGTGCGCTCCTAACTGTTTGTGACTTTAAAGGCTCCCTTGAGCTACTGGGCTGACGAGCTCTGGAGCAGGCACCAGCATGCCAGGAAAGAGGTACTGAAACCGGGGGATTTATGGCAGCATTCCCAGCACCCCGCAAATATGTTCTCTGCTGAAGAAGGGACTAACCCAGAAACACATGTGTCCAGAGATGCACAGTAAAGGCTGTACCTACTTAAAGGTGAAATATTTAAAAATTAATGGAGTTCGTTTTTTGAAGATACTACATCTACCATGATGCAATGGGGCAGATTAATTGCTGGGATGTCAGGCAGGTGCGCTCCTAACTGTTTGTGACTTTAAAGGCTCCCTTGAGCTACTGGGCTGACGAGCTCTGGAGCAGGCACCAGCATGCCAGGAAAGAGGTACTGAAACCGGGGGATTTATGGCAGCATTCCCAGCACCCCGCAAATATGTTCTCTGCTGAAGAAGGGACTAACCCAGAAACACATGTGTCCAGAGATGCACAGTAAAGGCTGTACCTACTTAAAGGTGAAATATTTAAAAATTAATGGAGTTCGTTTTTTGAAGATACTACATCTACCATGATGCAATGGGGCAGATTAATTGCTGGGATGTCAGGCAGGTGCGCTCCTAACTGTTTGTGACTTTAAAGGCTCCCTTGAGCTACTGGGCTGACGAGCTCTGGAGCAGGCACCAGCATGCCAGGAAAGAGGTACTGAAACCGGGGGATTTATGGCAGCATTCCCAGCACCCCGCAAATATGTTCTCTGCTGAAGAAGGGACTAACCCAGAAACACATGTGTCCAGAGATGCACAGTAAAGGCTGTACCTACTTAAAGGTGAAATATTTAAAAATTAATGGAGTTCGTTTTTTGAAGATACTACATCTACCATGATGCAATGGGGCAGATTAATTGCTGGGATGTCAGGCAGGTGCGCTCCTAACTGTTTGTGACTTTAAAGGCTCCCTTGAGCTACTGGGCTGACGAGCTCTGGAGCAGGCACCAGCATGCCAGGAAAGAGGTACTGAAACCGGGGGATTTATGGCAGCATTCCCAGCACCCCGCAAATATGTTCTCTGCTGAAGAAGGGACTAACCCAGAAACACATGTGTCCAGAGATGCACAGTAAAGGCTGTACCTACTTAAAGGTGAAATATTTAAAAATTAATGGAGTTCGTTTTTTGAAGATACTACATCTACCATGATGCAATGGGGCAGATTAATTGCTGGGATGTCAGGCAGGTGCGCTCCTAACTGTTGGTTATTTAGTACTTTAAGCTGATATTTGCAGAATGAGTGAGTGTATTTATTATATCCATCCAATACATTTGGGTCAACTACAGGACATTTACAGGAACAATGGAAAACTATATTATTAATGCACTATGGACTCGTGGGACCATGCTTGGACAGCTGAGATTCAATCTTTGGCGTGACGGTATATGTACAACATGAGACCAAATGGGGGACATACGTGTGTTACTTTGGGACTATGTTAATAAAATATGGTGCTTGCCAGTGGGGAGTTAGCAATTCATTTATAGAGTATTTAAGATGAAGCTTGGATAGCAAATAGATGCATTTTTGTAATATTAGCATTTGAAGTTATGGGGATATCTCAATGTATTCAGATAACATTGTATGTCAATGATATGTGGCAATTGGCAGATGTGATTAAAAGGAATCAAGAGAGATTGAAACATGCCACTTCACTCTAACACCTTATTCTGGGCATAACAAATGCCAGTGGCGGCTCCTCCATTTGGGCGGAGGAGCGTTGCCCCATGCCAGCAGCTGCAAAACCTTTTAAAGAAAACGATAATAAACCATGTTTATTATCGTTTTCTTTGAAAGGGGCTGGGTCACGGGGGTGACGTGCACTGAGGGCGAGTGCTCAGCACTCCACCTTTACAGCACATGTGTGTTTGGCCAGCCGACTCGGGCTGGCCAAACACAGATGCGCTGTAGGCTCTCTCCAGCCCAGCAACTATGTTGCTGGGCTGGTGAGAGCCTGTACAGGCTCCCAGTCTGCGTGGGAACGCCCTGGCATGGGTGCTCCCAGCCAATCCTGACACTGCTCTGAGCAGCATCAGGATTGTTGCAGGGCAGGCTGGGAGCCTGTGCCTCCAGCGAGGAGCGTCAAGGACCAGAGGAGCAGCGGAGGAGGTGAGTGATTTAAAAAAAATTAATTATTTAAATGTTAATTCCCTTCCTCCCCTCGCACTTCCCCATCCCGGCGCTTCCACGGCCCGCGAGCCACTACTGCCAAATGCTTGAAAATAACCTCTGCAAGCTAGATTTATAAATCCAAACTTCATACAGACATAATCTAGATGAAGGATACCACTAAAAGTCGCAAAAGGGCATCATCCCCTCTGGTAATATAACTGACCTTAAACTTGGGCTTTGAGAAAAAAAATAACGTAAAAACCATGAAAAGGGATAATAGGAAAAACATGAAACATGTAATTTATTATGTGAAAATGTAAATTAAAAATTGATAAAGAATATATCATATGGAAGAGAATGATATGGTGTATCTGCCTTTGGAATTCACACAAAGTTGTTATTTGTTGAATATAAAACAAGTATTAATGAGTGTGATTTTGAATTTGTGGCAAGTAATGTACACAAGCATTCTAGAGAGTACATGGGTACGAGAGCTTATATGTGAAAATGAGAAGTTATATAACTGTGCATTTAATTGATCATATGATTGCTGACAGTGGGCGTATGAGCTAGAACCACGTGTAATATGACAGTAACAGGGCATACAAGGCTACGTCTAGCATATGAAGCTGTAGCTAGTATCAGGACATATGAGAATTCACTGGGGCATATTGTGGCATCACCAGGGCTGATTCCAGCAGATAATGACATTACCTGGGCACATGAAGCAGCACTATCATGTCAATTTGGTGAAACATGCTTTATGATTTCTGCTTGTGTGCTCCACTGCATTTCATGTGTTCATGTACTCATGTTCATATTTCTCATGTGTAAACCCATGCTTCATTTAGTATTAAGAGCATGTTTATCATGTAATGTTTGCTTTATTATAGTTTGATGGAGCACCAATTGATTATACATGTATTATTGTTAACCACAATATGTAGCAGATTTTAGTGAATGTGAAACAGCATTAGTGTGCTAAACTTGTATCCTACAACATTAATCAGGACATTCAGCCTTTTTTTAATAATCAAAAAGGGTATTTAAGCCTGAGACAGGGACATTTTCGGTGAGAGACACCTTCAGCTTTCCTTGATAACTTTGTCTAAATTGTAAACATCCTCACTGAAGGTCACAGGCTCATGGAGCTAGGCTTTATCTGTGCTTTTCCCAACTCTGAACCCTATAACAGGAGTAGACTACAACTCTTCGAAGCACAGTACCTGATTGAATCAACCTCATTATCTAGCAAGGTATGCATGTTAGAGCCAAGTGTAATTAAGGTTATTAGTTGAAGAGGAAGGCAGATCCTTCTCAAGTAATAAGTCTGCAACCTTCCATCCACTGGGAACCATGTACCCTGTTGTAGTGCCTGACTTTCTCAGGATATCGAGGCAGAAAAATTTAAGGCCTACTCAAAGGAGGTGGTGTGGGCTATTGCCCCTATTCGCAGGCACACACACCCAATAAATCACTTTCTAGTTACTACATCTTCTAAAAGGAAAAGTACTCTATTACACACAGACTACTACATATCGTACATTAATTTACAAATATATCCATGATGGCAGGGTGAACTACCTATGGTGACACCCGCCTTACAGTTCACAACTTAAACCTAAACCCTGAATTAAGAATACACCCCACATGTTCTCGACTCAATAAAATGGGGGGTAGTTATCAAAAGAGTGGTCTCCTGGCTTTGTTTAGGTGTCACTAAATTGATAGAAGCAGACAAATGCCATAACAAACAAATGCAACACCATTAAAACCACCACAAAGGACGGTGCCATCTTACAATGACAGTCATTATGACATACTAATTCACTGTTAACTTTCCAGTTATCAATAAAGTATTTCAATTATCTTCATTAATACATGTAATGTTTCACTGCTACCTTCGTCATTGTCAAAAAACATAACCATTTCAATAGACGTTTGCCAAGAAAACGTTTCAGTGACCTTCATTAATACATGTAATGAATCATGGCTAACTTTGTCACTTCCAAGGAAGCATACTAAGTTTCAATAAACTATGCATGACTTTTTTTCTACTTTAATAGAGGCTGCAAAGCAGCCTTAGGCCACACCAACAGAGGTACCTATACTACAGAGCCTTGAGCTAAGAACCTCAGCTATTGGAGGGCTTGAAAGCCCAAGAAGAATCCCCCCAGGTCACTATTCAGTGCACCTAGGAGACCTAGATGGCACATTTAGATATCAACTAGGGGGCTCCAGTGGGGGCTGCTCAATCCTGGCAGCACCCCAGAACACAGCCCAGGAAGTTGGTGGGGGCTCTGATCTCTCAGAGGCACTACAGAAGAATATATGTGAATTTTAGTAAGCAGCCAAGATAATTCTGGTGCGATCTATTTACCTCAGGCTGTTTTTTTTAATTATCTTAATGCAGTTTTACCTGGCCTCTTTTTTTTTTGTTAAGGGTGCCATGGACCAAACCAGTGGGGCATATGCCTCTTTGAGACCATTGTGGTGTCTGTCGGGGAACGCCCCAGTGGGCTCTGCTGGCTGCCCACAGCCCAGCACAGCTCCTGCATGCTCTGCAAGAGCCAGCTTATTTCTCCTCTCTCCTGCCTGTCTACTATCAGCATGGGCAGGATCGGTTGCCCCCCAACCTGAACTCTGAGCCTGAAACCATGGCCTTCACTCTCACAGCTGACTGGCATCTTCCCCTCAAAACTTGATAGGGGAGCCCCTCCTGTGAATGGCTGCGGATGAACCTTCCAAAGCCTGGTACAGTGTAAAAAAGTAATTATCACATGCATATTTTATCCCCAACCTTTCCTTTCCATGGAACAAGCCCATGCACTAGTAAATGGCCCTATTGTGTGGAGAGGCCTTTGATTCTTCAGCTGGGCAGAAGAATAATTAGCTTTTCTCAGCAGTGGAAACAAAAGACCAGGAATCAAATTATGAGATAAGTCAGAGAGATATGACAAAACCTCAACTGCCAGAAGAAGTGCAGATATAATAAAAGTGACACTGAATCTGCACTCAGGATCCAGGTCTATCATGAGCAATGTGTCACGTAAGTCTTTAGTCCTAAGTACAGCGAAACTGTACTTTGGTGCAGTTAAGCACTACTGACTTACATTATGAATGCTCACTCACATTATAAGGCCTGCACCAGGTCAGCACCAACACTTCCTCAGTTCCTTCTGGAAAACGCCACCTGTGCGCAGATCCCAGGCAAAGCTGGAATGCAAAGAAAAACTGCTCTGCCTGCCACACGTGTGCACATGGCCACATGCAGCCAACCCAGAGACTTTTTCCCTAGCTGCGCTTTTGTTTTAAAAGGCAGATAGTGGCGGCTAGCACTCTCAATCCATTTTAACAGAGTTTACACTGTGAGTAAGACATACTCACCCTACAAATCCAAAAAGCAGGTAGTCCAAAAGCAAAAATAAATAGTGGCTTATATGGGTCAGAATATTATTTTCCAGCAGGTACTTTACTTCTCAAAAGGGTTAGCGAGGGCCTTGAAATTGAGGGATTTTACTATACACTGGAGTTCATAATTCAGTGCTTTTACCTAATGAACACCATAAAAAATGTAGCAGTTCTTGTTAATATATTGTTTAATAGCCTGTTTTATTACCACTATTATGTTTATTTTCATAGAAACATCTTTTCACATCATATGCACTTTATTACGGCATTGATAATGCAAATCATCCTATAGTCGCACAGGACTGATTGCTACCCTATACTCACCATCTTTATGCAATGCATGGCAGTTACATGTGTTACTGCTGCCTGATTTCCAGGCTCATGTTGAGAAGTTGGCTAAGCCAGCAGTTTTCAAAGGTTTTTTTTATTTCTAAAACTGGACTGTATTAGCAGGTAAGTCTGAAAAAATGTATCACATTGTATATGACAACATTTCAGGCCAAGGACCTCTTATACTCCACAGCAGAAGACATAGGGGGTTATTCCAACTTTGGAGGAGGTGGTAATCCGTCCCAAATGTGACGGATTTACCACCAGCCGTATTACGAGTTCCATAGGATATAATGGACTCGTAATACGGCTGGTGGTATATCCGTCACTTTACCGTCACTTTTGGGACGGATTACCACTTCCTCCAAAGTTGGAATAACCCCCATAATATTTATGATGATTAGGGACTCAAAACTTCAAAAGTTTAAGTAGTCTAGTGCAGTTTTTAAGGCAAACCCTTGTTGTCTCTTCTCTAGTTGCCGCTCTTTAAAATGGTGGTCTTAGGTGCAGCTTTCCAGCTAAGATCTGATGTTTATGTGACTTAGGGCCATATTTAGATTGTGGTTGATGGGATACTCCATAAAAATGTGGTGGATATTTCGTACGCCATACTACAAGTGTTATATGCTTGTAATTCGGCTGACAGGATATCCGCAATGATTATTATGGAGTATCCCATTCGCCAAACTCTAAATAAGGCCATAAGACCATTAGTCATCAGTTAGTAAGACAAAACAATCTGAATATTTCCTTCTTAGCATCTACTTTTATATTGTTTCACTGTGCACATTTACACATATGCAATGGTAACACATGTGTGTGTGTGTGTATGTGTGTCTGGATGTGTTTGTGTGTGCATGCATACGTACGTGTGCGCTTCTGTATGTCTAACAAGAAATTCACAATAGAATTTTTCCTGGAAATCTACAACTGCAACAGATCCCTTAGGGAAGAACAGGAATCCTTCAGAAATTCTGACACAGATCGGACCTTACACTTCCATAAATGTAAGCCAATGAGTGTAAACTTTTGATTGACTGTAGTGTTTTGGGCCTGTAATGAAAAACATTAACAAAACATACTAAGACAGACCAAAATATTTAATAACTATCTATATTAATACGAACACACACCTTTAAAGGGTCACTATTTTAAAGAACAACTTGATTTAGAGGACATCAAGTGGCAAGTAATTGAGAATGTTGTTCCTAATCCAAGTGGTTGTGACCTGAACAGAGAACTATAGTTACTTGAAAGTAGATAGATTGATCACCTGGTTTATGTGGCTCTGGGACTAAACACATTGGAAGACTTTAACCTTGCAATCATCTGACCATATGACTTTATAGTAAAGAAAAGCATTCCATGTTCCAGAACATGTTCTCTGGGTCATTAAGACAGCCAATGAGTGGCCACACTTATAGATGACATTGGTTTAATATTCCTTTTCCCTTCCTAATGTCACATTAACTAAGCCAAGGTTATCTAACCAGTAGTTCAGGAGCAATTGGTAGGTCACAAACATCCCCAAAGTAACTTGCAGAGGTTAATGCAGCCCAGTACCTCAGTCAGAGTGTTTGTGTATATTAATTAAGGCAGCACTGCTCATCTCAATACCCATAGAGTGACGGACAATCTAGCCAAAGGCAGAGCCTCCTGAGTCTGCCATATGACCATCTGTCTCCCATTCCAATCTAGCTAAGTCACAAGGAGATTGCCCATGTTGTAGGTCCTGCTCTATCAATCACACCATGTTAGTGAAGAGTGGACCATGAAAGAGGAGTGCTAGCAGTACCATGTGAACAAAACAGTGCAGACCCACTGAAGTGCCGGACTGCAGGAGCCATAGTGAAATTGTATTAGTTGGGTGCATGATCACCCTGAGAGATGAGGAGAGGAAGGTATAGAGCTGAGACAATTAGGAGCGTTTGTGTGTGTATGGATGTGTGCACATTTATATGTGTGTCTGTTTGACATAGTGGTCCTTCCTAATAAACACCTTTGCTCCCTGGAAGCTGTGTCTGGTGTCAAGGACCATGAGAAGTATATGTTACAACCGATCATAAGGGATCCATCTCTGGCACTATTGTGTCAGTTCATGACATACTAGTGCCAGAGGCATAGTAATGGTCATCCTTGACTATTTGGGACATTTTTCATCTATACATGGCATACTGGAAATCATCTTTGACAAGAGTATGATTGGAATACTTTTAGCTCTCCCTGACATAATGTTGGCTGTCCCCTGCATAATAATGGTCAAAACTGATATATGGTGGGCCTCCTGGCTGTTATGGTGTGCAGCCTTGGCACAGTGTTGGTCCTGGTACGATGGTGGGCATTATTGGCATATTACAGCCATCCTTGGCGTTATGGTGAGCAACTATGGACTATCATTGTAATACCTGTTCATTTGAAGCAGAATCTGTCTTTGTGAGACATTTGTACATTTGTACACTCAATAAAAATTACAAGTTGATGCTTTGGGACTATGTATTACCTAAATAGAAAAGTGATATTTTAGTGGCAAAAAGTATGCTTTTGGAAAGGGATTTTATTCTGGGCAATTGACTTTGTTTGACCAAAACGGAAAGTGGTTTTTGAAGTATTTTTCAGAAATTAATATGCCGATGAAGGCAACAGGTTGCAATTCCAAAACAAGTTAAAGTTGATAGTTGACTGATAAGGCAACCTAAGTCCCTTGCTATGCTCTCTTTTTTCATAATTGATCAGCAAAATAATTTCGCTTCATTTGGAATGTGACCTATACATCTCAATCCACCATTTTCCATGTGATTAGAAGCTAGCATTTGATGTTTAGTTTGTAAAAAGATCACTTTATGAGTGCATGATATTAGCATCTCAGTTTCTGGCTTTAAATATTTCACATTGCATATTGACCCCTCTATTTATGTTCTGACTTTGACAGGACTACTAAGGGACTGACTTATGGAGGACTGGTGCATGTGTTTCTTTAGCCTATATTGTGTGCCAAACTCACAAAGATGAACTTTGAAATCATGCCAACAATTTTGAAATCTATTGACTGGAAACAATATAGTTTTTACAAAGAATACGTTTGCAAAACCATAGTCTAACATCCATTTACTGGGTGAGGGTATTTGGGTATTTGAATTTGTTGCTCTGACAGCTCCAGAAATGCCATTGAAACTGGAGGATGTTTTCCATTCAAAACTCTAACCATGCCTCAAGTGGTATCACACTCAAAAGTAATCTATCTGGACATGTTTTCTAATCTTGAGTTTGGGGATTTGAGCAAGGATTTTCCAGAAGACATACTCTAAGCCCAGATCTTTAATTAATATTTGAACCACATTCTAAATTTTAGGCACAGACTCATTTTACTGAATGGTTTATAGACATCTGAGTTACATTTCCCGATCCAATTAGCTGTAAGAAGCTTTCAGATCTGGTAGTTTAATCTAACAAAGAATCATATTTAGGTCATATAAATAAATTAGGAGCTTATGTACTGTCAGCAGTGTGATTTTTCTCCTCACTAGGGTGTCATCATTCTGTGTAAATAAGCATTTCTAGAGCAGATTATCATCAGAGTAGCCCTTCTCCTGATGCCCACAGTTTCTGTGGAAATGTCTACTAGTTCTAACCAAATTGCCAAAATAAATTAATGATTCTGATAGGATATGTGTGTTTCTTACGGCAAAGAATAGCTGCTTTTGTTACGTCTCTGTCGTCCCATTTCTAGGGGGTGCTGTAGGGGACTGTCAGAAGCCTGGGAAATACTTGAACACTTATCTAGAGTCCTTTGCTGACTCCTGTTTGTTTCTCTTTTTGCCATGGTATACTTGTGTAGTACTACATTTGCTTCCTGGGACTGCAAATCCCATAATGCACAGCCTGGTAGTCAGGAAAGCCTGGATTCTGTTTCCCATTGTTTTCTAAGGGAGAAGTCCAGTTGCTCCTTTTCACCAGATCCTCTCCTCCAGGGCTTGGAATTGTCGGAAATTACACACACCTGAGACCTCTCCTGTGCAGCCCAGTTTGGAACTGCTTATAAGCAGCCATTTCCTCAAGATCCCCGTTGTGCATTGGAGTTCGATTCCTTTATGTTACAGACCCTTTATCGGATGGTGTTCCAGTTTTGTTCCTGTTCCTGATCTGTTCCAGCTTGAACCTGTTTCCTGTTTCTCTGCCCTGCTCCTGATTGTTCCAGCCAGTGTCTGCTCCCTATCTCTTAGCCTTGTACCTGTTTGTTTCCTCCAGAGCCTGCTCCCTGTTTCTCTGTCCTGCTCCTGCCTTGTTTCAGCCTTAACCTGCTCTCTGTTTCTCAGTCCTGTTTACTGCTTTTTCCTACTCTCCGTATTCCAGCCCTGTCCTTGCCTGTTCCAGCAAGAGCCTGCTCTCAGTTTCCCAGTCCTGTCTCTGTTTGTCCCAGCCAAAAGTTTGTGCACTGTTTTCCAGTCCTAGTCCTGCCTTTGCTTCAGCCTGAGCTTGTTCCCAGTTCTTGCCTCTGCCTCTTAGTTTGTTCGCTTATGTTTCCATTTCTTCTTGGTTATTTGTGTCTGGTAAGTGTTCTGTCAGTCTTCACCAGTGTCTAAGGGGCATATTTATACTCTCTTTGCGCCGAATGTGCGTCAAAATATTGGACGCACAATCGGCGCAAACCCTGCCCCATATTTATACTTTGACGTCCGACCCCGCGGGCGTCAAAGTTCCACCATGTGCGTCAAGAACCAGCCTTGCGTTAATTATATGCAAGGTAGGCGTTCCCTTCCAAAAAATGACTTTGAGGCCTGTGCGCCTTATTTATACTGTGATGTCATTTTGACGCACAGGAGGGGGCAGGCCTTAAAAAACGGCGCCCAGCCTGATGGGTGCCGTTTTTTAACGCCTGGGTCAGGGCAGGCGTTAAGGGACCTGTGGGCTCAGAAGGAGCCCAGAGGTGCCCTCCCATGCCCCCAGGGACACCCCCTGCCACCCTTGCCCACCTCAGGAGGACACCCAAGGATGGAGGGACCCATCCCAGGGAAGAAAAGGTAAGTTCAGGTAAAAATAAAAATCGTATTTTTTTGTGGCATAGGGGGGCCTGATTGGTGCCCCCCTACATGCCACTTTGCCCAATGACCATGCCCAGGGGACATAAGTCCCCTGGGCATGGCCATTGGGCAAGGGGGCATGACTCCTGTCTTTGCTAAGACAGGAGTCATTTCAATGGGGGTTGGGCGTCAAAGAAAATGGCGCAAATCGGGTTGAGGCCTGATTTTTGCCTCAGACCTGACTTGCCCCATTTTTTGACGCCCAAGCTCCATTTTCCCCTACGCCGGCGCAGCCTGGTGTGAGTCATTTTTTTTGACGCACACCAGTCCGCTGCGCCGGCTAACGTCATTCAATAAATAAGGCGCCCGCATGGCACTTTGGAATGGCGTTAGCCGGCGGTAAAACTTTTGACGCACAACTGCGTTGGCGCAGTTGTGCGTCAAAAAGTATAAATATGGGCCTAAGTGTCCTCCTTTGTACTGGGGTTGGCTCCTGGTTTCCAGGAGGCAATTCCAGCCCCCATCCTTTTCCAGTGTTATACGTTGTCTTTCGTGCCTAACAGTGACAGTGTGCTATTGCTGTTTTCTCAGGAATCGCCACTGTGTTTCCAGCTGGACCCACAAGAGCGTGTCTTGTGTATGTAAGTACTTTCCTTGTTTGTGCTCTAGGGTCCAGAGACAGAATCACTTCTGCTGCCTCCTTTCTATGGGGCTGGCAGGGTGACTACCTGCAAGAGCAAACTGCACAGAGGCATTGACATTCCCTGTCACTGTGGGAGTTTCTGCGCCTTACTCTGTGTACAACCCCAGTGTGTTTGCCCATTAGTCATCTGTTTCCTGTTTGTTCACACAAGGGTTGCTCTGTTTTTACTTTCCTGTGCCTATCCATAGCTGTCCTTTCCGTGTATGCCTTTAGCTGCTCTTCTGCTCCAGTACCTCTTTAGGATATTCGGTAACCTCAAGGGGTGTCCCAACCAGAGTCCTGATCAGACCCGCCCGAAACCGTGACAGCTTTTGTATTCCATACAGTGTGTGACATAGAGTATTTCTTTTGTTATTGTTGTGGAATATGCTGTAGTAATTACAAGATACCCCTGACTATCTTTGTCCATAAAGAAAGCAAAAGATGAAATAGTCTTATTCCTATTCTCTCTTTCATCCCAGTTAGCAGAAAATAATGAATCCATTGAGAAGTTGTTGTGGCTACCTTTTTACCTGTTTCCACCTTACTGTAGGCCTTCACACCCCTGCCTACCCTTCATCACAAGGGGAAGCACATACCTTGGACACTACAACCCTTCCTAGGAAACTGGTCCAAAAATCAAGGACTTTTAAACAGAGAGAACAAAAATACAGTTACCTAACTTAAGGGAAGCAAAGGGTGACAGAAACTGCATACATTCACTTCCACCAGAGCCTGAAGCTACCATTGACTTTCTCAGTACACCTAATCTTTAGCTAATATAATATTATCAGCATAGCACAATTGTTAGTGATGGATGTCATACCCTTTTGGGAGCCAAAGAGCAGGCAGAGTCAACTAGGCATCAGCCATGGTGGCTGGGTCGTTTGCCTCTGGTGTCCCAGGGTCCATCTGACTTTGGCTCTACAAAACTGGGGTAGGTACAACCGTGTCAGCACTTGAGTCTCATTGGTAGTGATGACTAGCAGTCGCAGACTTCTCAGAAAAACAGTGTGGGATGCAATAGCTCAGAACCCAACAACCAGCAAGCAGCACAATAGCAGATCGTTTAACCCAGTGCTTTGCCTTGGTGTAGAATGGTACTTTAATGCACACGTAAAACTTTCCATTTCACAGCACAAGCTACAGGTACAATTACTTTGTGCTTGGGTAACTGCACCTTGAGTCATGGTTGTACTCTTGGGTGTCCTGCTTTTTTGTATTTAGGCAGCTGTTCCCAGGTCGGTGTTCAAGCTCTCTATGGCAGGTATCAAGGGTCATGAGAAAATTACCTCTTTGAATAGCTTGTGCACTCAAATATGTCACAGTCTTTTGTTTCACCCTTTTTCTTCCATTTTTAGTAGTAAAATATTTGAAAGGCATTTGGTAAGTGTTAGAAATGGGGTCTCTAGTTGGAAGTCAGTTTACACCCCATCCAAGCAGGGAGCTTCACTCTAGCCAGGGTAAGGGAGATACACAGTTTAGACAACCCCTGCTCACTCCCTTGGTAGCTTGGCATAAGCAGTCAGGGAATGTGTAAAGTATTTGCACAAACACATACATTAACACAGTGAAAACACTACAAAAGGACCCCACAACAGTTTAGAAAAAAGCCAATATTTATCTAAATCAAACAAGACAAAAACAGCAAATATCCAACATACTCAAGAAAAGATATTACTTTTTAAAGTTAAAAGAATCTTAATCCATAAAAGTCAATGGTTGTATTGTTTTAGCACAAAGTGTAGGAGGCTGGCCTGGTTTGTAGTGGGTACCTAAGGTACTTACACTTTATACCAGGTCCTGTAATCCCTTATTAGTGAAATGTAGGCAGTGTCTAGAAGGCAGGCTCTCTAGGGGTAGCTGTAGCTGAGCATCCAAGGCTTATCTAGGAGACATGCAAGGCTCATGCAATACCACTATAGTCACACAGTACTCGCACACATAAAAGAAAATACTCAGTGTTACAAAAATAAAGGTACTTTGTTTTGGTGATACAAATGCCAAACATTACCATAGAGACTATACTCCCTTAGGAGGTAAGTAATACACAAATGATATACTCTAGTATGCAGAAATAGCTGTAAAAACAGATAGAAAACAGTACAAATAGTGAAAATCACAATAGTTAGAATTGGGCCAACAAACCATATGCTAAGAAAGTGGAATGCTAATGTCGGTTGCCCACCTAGGCAAGTGTAGTGTGTAGAGGGGCACTGGGAGTATTAGAAAACACAAAAAGTAAGTAATAGAACCCACCCCAGCGCCCAGGAAAGCGGGAGTAAATCACACTAACTTTCCTAGAATACACAAGAACACAAGAAAGAAGATTATGCAAAAACCAGAAGAGACTACAAGACACCAACAGTGGATTCCTGGACCTGAAGACCTGTGGAAGAAGGGGATCAAGTCCAAGAAGTACAGAAGAGTCGAGGAAGAACAGGAGCCCCTGCCCACCCGGATGAAGGTGCAAAAGAAGAACCACCGGTGAAGAACAACAGTCAGTACTACACCCAAGAAGACAGATGCAGGTTCCTGGTTGGTGCAGATGATGTCCCACGCCGGATGGATGATTGCAGTCTTGTTTGCGTCACTGGATTCCGCCAACAAATCTTGGCACACACAAAGCTTGCGGTTAGTGGAAAATGATGCTTCCCAGGACCTGGAGGGACTTGGTGGACTCTACACAGTAGGAGAAGTCAGAAGGGGCTCTCAGCCACTCAGAGAGTCCCCAGAAGAGCAGGCAGCATGCACAGGAATCTCACAGCACGGGGACAAAGGAGGTGCAAAAGGAAGCCTAAGCAGCACTACAACAAAGGGTCCCACGCCGCCGGAGAACAACGCAAGAAGCTGTGCATCACAGGATAGAGTACTGGGGGCTGGAGCTGCATGATGCACAAAGAACTTCATGGAAGGATTCCAACAAGCCTTGGCAACTGCAAAACATGTGGTGTACAGGGGTACTGTCTTGCATGGGGAGTTAAAGCTCTTACCTCCACCAAAGTTGGAAATTTGGATGTCAGGACCATCGGGACCACTTCAGTTCACCACCCGTGATGCGGGATCCACCAAACTTGTCAGGAGAAGGGACCCACACCACTGGTCGTCCATGCAGAGAGATGCCTACTGAAGCAGGGGAGTGACTCCTTCACTCCAAGGGAGATTCCTTCATTCTTATGGTGCAGACTGAAGACAAGCTGTCGTCTGAGGATGCACGGCCAGGAAACAGTTGCAGTTGCTGGCAGTAGCTGAAGATACAATGTTGCAGAAGTCATCTTTGCTTCTTTGTTGCAGTTTGTAGAGTTCCTGGAGGGTCCAGCTGCAGTTTCTTCAGTGAGAAGGTGAAGTAAAGGATGCAGAGGATTCCTTCTGGAGTCTTGCAATCTGAATCTGAAGAACCACCCAAGAGAGAGACCCTAAATAGCCCTAAAAGGGGGGTTGGTCAGCTACACAGGTAAGCACCTATCAGGGGAGGGCTCTGACGTCCCCTGCTGTCACTGGCTAATCAGATGCTTCCAGAGTTCCCAGTCAACTTGGAATCCAAGATGGCAAAACCTAGGGACCCTCTGGAGGACCTCTGAGCACCACCCCTGCCAGAGTAGGGAGTGGGGTCCCTGAACCTGTGTAGACTGGATTATGCAAGGGGGCACCATCTGTGCCCTTCAAAGCATTTCCAGTGGCTTGAGGAGGCTACCCCTCCCAAGCCTGTAACACCTATTTCCAAAGGAAGAGGGTGGAACACCCCTGTCCCAAAGGAAATGCTTTTCTCTGCCTTCCTGGGCTTGAGCTGCTTGAGCAACTGGAGGGCAGAAACCTGTCTGAGAGGTGGCACCAGCTGGGGCTGCCTGAAAAACCTCACAAGGCTGTTATGGCACTACAGGGGGCCCTCTAAAGAGCCCCCAGAGTGCATGGAATGATACAACCAATGCTTGCAAAAGCATGGGGGTATTATTCCTACATATTTGATACCAAACATGCCTATGTTCGGAGTTACCATTATGTAGCTGGACATAGGTAGTGACCTATGTCCAGTGCACATGTAAAATGTTGTCAACACACTCACGTAGTCTGGGAAAATGGTTCTGGAGGTCGTGGGGGCACCTCTGCTGATACAGGGTTGCCCTCACACACAGATACTCTGCACCCTGCCCTCAGGACTGGAGGGCCTGCTATAGGGGTGACTTATAAGTGACCTGGTGCTGTGTAAATGGCAGTGAAAGGGAGCATGCACCTTTTCACGCAGGCTGCAAGGGCAGTTCAGCAGAAGCCTTTGCATGGGCTCCCTATGGGTGGCAAAAGAAATGCTGCAGCCCATATGGATCCCCTGTAACCCCAATGCCCTGAGTACCTCAGTACCATATATAACTACTGGGGTCCTGATTAGCAGGATCCCAGTACACACAGTCAAACACACTGACAAACAGGCTAAAAATTGGGGTAACCATGCGAGAAAGAGGCTACTTTCCTACATAAAGTACCTGGGATGCATAAAAAATAACGCAGCAGGGGTGAGGGTGCATCAGAAAAACAAGTAATGCATTGATTCCTTACTCGCAAGTGAGGCTGTGCATCGATTCTTACCTCACAGGGAAGGGATGCATTTTTTCCAGATAGGCAGCTTTGGGTCCGTGCCGTGATGTTGAAGTTTGGGCACCCAGGGACGATGCATGGAAAATTCATGTTAGGCTGGCGATGCATTGATTTCAGCAGCCACTAGGCAGGTGCTGTGTCTATTTTACAGCCACTAGGTGGATGCTGCATTGATTTTACAGCCACAGTGCAAGTGCTGCATTAATTGTTTTGCCACTCGGCTCAGGTCTGTGGATTTTCACCCAGGTTTTACCAGCTTCTCCTTCCAAGGACCCAGGGACTGGAGTGGCACCACTTGGCAAATCAGGGGGTCTCACAAGACAGCCCATATGCTAGCAGATGTAGGCTTTGATGTCCCTGAGACAAACTCAGGCCAAGCCCTTGGAGAAACTTCATAAGCAAGATACACAGAAAAGTCCAGTCTTTGCCCTCTCTAAGGCAGAACCAGCAACTGCAGGCCAACCCAGCAAAGCACACACAGCAAAGGGGTAGTACTCCTCCTCACATCTCTTCAGCACTTCTCCTTGGCAGAGGCTCCTCTTGATCCAGAAGTGTTCTAAAATTGTGGCATCAGCAGTCTAATACTTATACTATTTTCTGCCTTTGAAGTAGACAAACTTCAAAGGAAAGTCTTTGTAGTACACAAGACCCTGTCTCTTCCTTGCCCTGCCCCAGCTACACTTTAGGGGGTTGGAGACAGTATTGTGTGAGGTCAGGCAGAGCCCTTTCAAGTGCAGATGTCAGCTCCTCCGTCGGACTCAAGCCCAGGAAGACACATCAGGATATGCATGACACATCTCAGCTCTCTTTGTGTTACTGCCTACAGTGAATTCACAAACAGCCATACTTTCAGTCTGAGCCAGAGGTGGATTCAGCAGCCAAGCAGAGGCACAGAATGGTTAAGCAAGAACATATCAACTTTCTAAAAGTGGCATTTTTAAACTTATAATGTAAAAATCAACTTTACCAAAAGATGTATTTTTAAATTGTAAGTTCAGAGACACCAAACGCCAAATCTCTATCTGTTCTCCCTGGGAAATTACCCTTAAAAGGTATTTAAAGGCAATCCCCATGTTAACCTGTGGGAGGGATAGACCTTGCAATATTGAAATCCGAATTTGGCATTATTTCACTACAAGGATATGTAAAACACACCAGTACATTCCCTATATTTTAAATACACTGCACCCTGCCCATGGGACTGCCTTGGGCGCACCTTTTTGGTGACCTATATGTAGTAAAAGGGAAGGTTTAGACCTGGCAAGTGGTTTCAGTTGCCAGGTCAAACTGGCAGTTCTAAACTGCCCACACAGACACTGCAGTGGCAGGTCTGAGACATGTTTACAGGACTACTCATGTGGGTGGCACAATCAGTGCTGCAGGCCCACTAGTGGCGTTTGACTTACTGACTTCGGGCACCTCTAGCTTACTTACTAGTAAATCAAATACGCCAATCAGTATTAACCAATCATAATTACAATTTACACAGGAAGCAATTGCACTTTAGCACTGGTCAGCAGTGGTAAAGTGCGCAGAGTACCAAAACCAGCAAAAACGAAAACCAGCACACAGTCAAAAATACAGGAAGCAGATGCAAAAAGATAGGGGGAACCAAACCAAAGATGCCAGGTATAAAAGTATGTGATCTGTACATCCAAAACCATCATTTTTCATGATATTAAAAGTGAGCATTCAATGATTAATTTGTAATAGGATCACTTTATCAGTGCATGATAATGGCATCTCAATTTGTGTCTCTAAATGTTTCCCATTCCATATTGTTCCAGCTCTTTCAGTTCTGACCTTGGCACAACTACTAAGAGCTGTTCTCGAAGTGGGGTAATGCACTGATGAGCATCGAATTTGAAAGGGCTCTTATACCTATATTAAATGTAAAATCTAGATTTAAAAACACATTTCTCATGATCATTCATGTTTTGCCACCATTGGAGTCAATGCAAAGGACAGTTAATATACATGAAGAACTTCAAAATGCAAATGCAAACCGTAACAAAAAACACATGTAATAAGTAATTGCTCTGCAATATTACCTTGAAATGGAACGAAAAGGATTTTCCATTCACTGATGTTTTCAATCAATCATATTTGTGGAGACTAACTCTAAGGGCCACATTTACATTGATTTCACTGCTTCACTACCAGTAAAAGCATTTGAGTTACCCTGTAGTGCTTGAATTCACAATGGATCATGGGGTCGGAACTCTGCTTCTGCTGAGTGCTCCAGCCACAAAGAATCATTTCAGCTGAACTCTTGAAGTTAAGTGCTATGTGTTTGCTATTTTGAGACAGCATAACAGTAGTACGCAGGTAATTCATGAGTCTGAATACAGATCATCATGACGCTGCTGGTATTAATCACATCTGATTCATTCTTGAACTATGGTGGTGCAAAACGTGAAGGTCAATGGAAGGCATTACTGCAATATTCACTCATAAGTAAGCCCTCTAACATTTCCTAATTGTGCTGCTCTAAATTGCCTTTGTGCATTGTGATTGTGTCGTGGAAAGAAAAGCGCTAGAAGGCTTAAAATTGTGCATTTTGTGAGTATTTTTTTAGAGTTCCGCCATTATTATGTGGGGTGTTCAGTGGACTAATGCTTCCATTGCAGGGTCTGTGTTTGACTTCCAAGGTATGGGGTTTGACTCCGCTCAGCCTTTCATTGTTTCAAGGGTTAAAATATCATTGTACAATCCAGGAAAGTTGATTGGTGTCTTTATTGCAGCATTAAATAAATGCTAAATATATAGCAAAATGCAGTATAATATAGGGGCACCACAGTGCTACTGAGAAGATGGATGCACATTATCTTTATTTATTTTTTATGAACAAATTTTATTGGATTTTCATGCTGGCATTTTGACATTTGGCTTCAAAATACAATAAGGGGACATGTAGGAAAACTCCCCACTTTCAAGAACATTAAATTAATAACCATATACGCAGAATCACGTCACCCACCCACTATTTCCTAGTTAGTACCATATTCAATACACAGTATACCTTGCATTATTATGTATGTGGTCCCTATCTCATCGTCACATAGTTACACATCTCTGTGCCTAGCAGGGATGTAGGAGTGTTAATAGGTGCCAACACTATACCTCGATAATAGGCCCACCATTGTCAGATTGTGAGGTATTTTGGGGGGCAATTCCATGCTTGGTGTACCACTACCTCAATGGCCCTGCAATGGTCCATCCACTTCTTCCAGATCCTGATCATCGGGTGGGAGTCTGCCTTCCACATTTTGGCTATGCCCCTTTTTGCCAATGTTAGTCCTAGGAATAGCAGCCGCCATTTATAGCGGTTACCGCCCATGCCATCTGTGCTATGTAGGATTACTACCTTTGGATCAAGTGGAATATTCCACTAAAGGACCTCACCAAGACAGGCCACAACACCACACCCAAAACTTGCCAGTGCTGGAAAGCTCCAGACAGTATGGAAGAAAGTGTCTCTTCCATTCTTAAGGAGACACACTGGGGAGGTAATCGCGCCCATGCCTCATAGGCGGTGCCATGTGAAATATGTGCGATGGAGGATTTAAATTGTACTTGGCAGAGGCATGCTGATAGTACCACCGAGCAAGAGGCTTCTAAGGCCTCCGCTCAATTGTCACCATCCAGCATGTTGATGTCTTCTTTACATCGCCTCTGCAACTCCTGGAGTGTATTGGGACTATGTGTAACCAATGATTGATAGGGCTTCGTGATTTTGTGAGCCCCTGAATACCCCATCAGAAGTCTCCCCTCGAGTGGATTGAACTCTGGAAGTGACTGCACATCACTGATATGTGGGAACAGGGCGTGTTGAAGTTAAAGGTATTGATAGAATTAATTACGGTGTAAATGGTAATCAATGTGCATTTCCTGAAATGTTTTAAGTACTGTGCCATGAATGACTTCACCGAGTGTAGAGATACCTATTAGATCCCATTTCTGTAAGTTTTCTAAGAAGGCCACCTAATGCAGTAGGGTACCATGCCAGAGGGGCACAATGGAGGCAGTGTCCCCCGCCATCCTATTCTTCAAATGGATTGTCTCCACACGGCTATGATGGTTTGGGTTGCGGGAGGTAGTGATCTTGTTGTCTTATTTCTATGTAAGTAGTCCAGGATAGAAGAGTTGCCTAAAGTCCAACGCTCAAGGACATATGCTGGGTCGCTCTGAGAGCCATAGCACCAGTCGCTGATAACCTGCAGGTGGGAGGCAGCATAAAAGTATTCCACATCAGTGGCTGCAATGCCTCCACAATATGTTGATTGGAAACATGTGTGAAGTGCCACCCTGACTGCACCGCCCTCTCAGAAACCCAGTTAGAATAGGGTTTAGTTGCCTGAACCATGATATAGGAATGATATATGGGTAGTTGTTACAGCAAACCTGGCAAGGAGACCTTTTTAAATGTCGCTGATCTGCCCGGTATAGCTAGTGGCAAGAGGGACCAGTGCTTGACCTCCTCTTTGAGATGGGTTAGCGTCGAGGACAAGTTAGCTGTCTATGCTTAGATTGGGTCTGGGGATATGAATACCCCCAGATAATTGATCCCTCCTGTGGCTATCGTGAGATCGGAGGCTGTGAGAAAGTAGCCTCTTTCTAGCCTTGTTACCCCCACTTTTGGCCTGTTTGTGAGTATATGACAGGGTGTTTTCACTGTCTCACTGGTATCCTGCTAGCCAGGGCCCAGTGCTCATAGTGAAAACCCTATGTTGTCAGTATGTTTGTTATGTGTCACTGGGACCCTGCTAGCCAGGACCCCAGTGCTCATAAGTTTGTGGCCTATATGTATGTGTTCCCTGTGTGATGCCTAACTGTCTCACTGAGGCTCTGCTAACCAGAACCTCAGTGGTTATGCTCTCTCTGCTTTCCAAATGTGTCACTAACAGGCTAGTGACTACATTTACCAATTCACATTGGCATACTGGTACACCCATGTAATTCCCTAGTATATGGTACTGGGGTTCCAGGAGATCCCTATGGGCTGCAGCATTTCTTTTGCCACCCATAGGGAGATCTGACAATTCTTACACAGGCCTGCCAGTGCAGCCTGAGTGAAATAACGTCCACGTTATTTCACAGCCATTTACCACTGCACTTAAGTAACTTATAAGTCACCTATATGTCTAACCTTCACCTAGTGAAGGTTGGGTGCAAAGTTACTTAGTGTGTGGGCACCCTGGCACTAGCCAAGGTGCCCCCACATCGTTCAGGGCAAATTCCCCAGACTTTGTGAGTGCCGGGACACCATTACACGCGTGCACTGTACATAGGTCACTACCTATGTACAGTGTCACAATGGTAACTCCGAACATGGCCATGTAACATGTCTAAGATCATGGAATTGTCACCCCAATGCCATTCTGGCATTGGGGAGACAATTCCATGATCCCCCGGGTCTCTAGCACAGAACCCGGGTACTGCCAAACTGCCTTTCTGGGGTCTCCACTGCAGCTGCTGCTGCTGCCAACCCCTCAGACAGGTTTCTGCCCTCCTGGGGTCCAGGCAGCCCTGGCCCAGGAAGGCAGAACAAAGGACTTCCTCTGAGAGAGGGTGTAACACCCTCTCCCTTTGGAAATAGGTGTGAAGGCTGGGGAGGAGTAGCCTCCCCCACCCTCTGGAAATGCTTTGATGGGCACAGATGGTGCCCATCTCTGCATAAGCCAGTCTACACCGGTTCAGGGATCCCACAGCCCTGCTCTGGCGCAAAACTGGACAAAGGAAAGGGGAGTGACCAATCCCCTGACCTGCACCTCCCAGGAGAGGTGCCCAGAGCTCCTCCAGTGTGTCCCAGACCTCTGCCATCTTGGAAACAGAGGTGTTTGTGGCACATTGGACTGCACTGAGTGGCCACTGCCAGCAGGTGACGTCAGAGGCTCCTTCTGATAGGCTCTTACCTCTCTTGGTAGCCAATCCTCCTTCCTAGGTAGCCAAACCTCCTTTTCTGGCTATTTAGGGTCTCTGCTTTGGGGATCTCACCAGATAACGAATGCAAGAGCTCACCAGAGTTCCCCTGCATCTCCCTCTTCACCTCCTGCCAAAGGATCGACCGCTGACTGCTCAGGACGCCTGCAAAACCGCAACAAAGTAGCAAGATGACTACTAGCAACCTTGTATCGCTTCATCCTGCCGGCTTTCTCAACTGTTTCCAGGTGGTGCATGCTCTGGGGGTAGCCTGCCTCCTTCTTGCACCAGGAGCTCTGAAGAAATCTCCTGTGGGTCGATGGAATCTTCCCCCCTGCAACCGCAGGCAACAAAAGACTGCATCACTGGTCCTCTGCGTCCCCTCTCAGCACAACAAGCATGGTCCCTGGAACTCAGCAACTCTGTCCAAGTGACTCCCTCAGTCCAGTGACTCTTCAGTCCAAGTTTGGTGGAGGTAAGTCCTTGCTTCCCCACGCTAGCCTACATTGCTGGGTACCGTGTGATTTGCAGCTGCTCCAGCTCCTGTGCACTCTTCCAGGATTTCTTTCATGCACAGCCAAGCCTGGGTCCCCGACACTCTAACCTGCAGTGCACAACCTTCTGAGTTGTCCTCTGGCGTCGTGGGACTCCCTTTTGTGACTTTGCATGGACTCCGGTTCACTCTTCTTCCAAGTGCCTGTCCAGGTACTTCTGCGGGTGCTGCCTACTTCTGTGAGGGCTCCTTGACTTGCTGGGCGCCCGTCTGTCTCCTCATTCAAGTGGCAACATCCTGGTCCCTCCTGGGCCACAGCAGCATCCAAAAACCTTAACCGCGACCCTTGCAGCTAGCAAAGCTTGTTTGCGATCTTTCTGCGTGGGAACACCTCTGCAAGCTTCTGCACAACGTGGGACATCCATCCTCCAAAGGGGAGGTTCCTAGTCCTCTTCGTTCTTGCAAAACACCAAGCTTCTTCCATCCGGTGGCAGCTTCCTTGCACCCTCAGCTGGCATTTCCTGGGCTCCTGCCCACTCTCGACATTGTCGCGACTCTTGGACTTGGTCCCCTTGTCTTACAGGTACTCAGGTCCGGAAATCCACTGTTGTTGCATTGCTGGTGTTTGTTTTCCTTGCAGAATCCCCCTATCACGACTTCTGTGCTCTCTGGGGGTTGTAGGTGCACTTTACACCTACTTTTCAGGGTCTTGGGTGGGCTATTTTCTAACCCTCACTGTTTTCTTACAGTCCCAGCGACCCTCTACAAGCTCACATAGGTTTGGGGTCCATTCGTGGTTCGCATTCCACTTTTGGAGTATATGGTTTGTGTTGCCCCTATACCTATGTGCTCCTATTGCAATCTACTGTAACTTTACATTGCTTGCATTACTTCCTTTTGCTATTACTTGCATAATTCTGGTTTGTGTACATATATCTTGTGTATATTTCTCATTCTCATACTGAGGGTACTCACTGAGATACGTTTGGCATATTGTCATAAAAATAAAGTACCTTTATTTTTAGTATATCTGTGTATTGTGTTTTCTTATGATATTGTGCATAGGCCACCAGTGGTATAGTAGGAGCTTTACATGTCTCCTAGTTCAGCCTAAGCTGCTTTGCCATAGCTACCTTCTATCAGCCTAAGCTGCTAGAAACATCTCTTCTACACTAACAAGGGATAACTGGACCTGGCACAAGGTGTAAGTACCTCTGGTACCCACTACAAGCCAGGCCAGCCTCCTACATTGGTTGTGCAGCGGTGGGATAAGTACTTGTAACTACTTACCACTTTGTCATTGTATACTTTTCATAAGAGAATAATATACAAAACAAGTTCAGTGTATTTACACCTAACCAAAATGTTTTGCTTTTCTCCTCTTACACTTTCTACTAAGTGCTGAAAAGTACTCCAAAACTTCTAAAAAGTTTCTAAAAGTTTGAAAAAGTTTTTTTCTCTGTTCTTTAAAAAGTTCTGAAACTTTTTCTTTCGTCTCACTGTCTCTAAACCTTTTTCTATCATGTTTGAAGTAGGGGCTGCTCTTAAAATGGTCAATAATACCTATGACAATTTAAATTTCAAGAGCCTAAGGAGTCTCTGCTTAGATAGAGGTTTAGTGATAGGAAAGAACCCTACAAGAACATTTCTGTATAACATGTTCATTGTGAATGATGAGTCCCTAGCTGGCACTTCAAATGAGAAGTGATGTGGATATATCATTGAATACAAATACTACAGATTTTGCCTTGTTTATGTAGAGACCGTAGGTCTCACTGAGGAGCTGTATGATTTTCAGAAGATGTAGCCCTGACATTGCGGGATTTGTAAAGAAGAATAACACGTCGTCTGCATAGAGAGCTATTCTATCGAACAGGGTCGGGTCCATTCGAAACCCCACACCTGAGTATATATCCGCACCCATGCTGCAAGTGGCTCCACAGCTAGGGAGAACAACAATGGGGACAGTGGACATCCCTGCTGTGTTCCCTGGCGTAGCAGGAAGGGGTAGGATACCACACCAGCCACTGTCGCAGTTGCAGTTAAGTCTGTGTATAGTAGACGTACATAGGCAGGCCCATGTTTAAGCATTTTAGGAGGGCAAATACATACTCCCAGTCGACTGAGTCAAAGGCTTTGTCCATGTCTGCCAATAAGACTGCTGCTGGCGACTCCAGCTGTGCTGCAAGAGCATATACATTGTATACACACCTAATGTCATGACAGTGGCTCTATGGGGCATGAAGTCAGCTTAGTCTGGGTGAATCAGCTTGAGCATATGGTTTATTAGTATATTAGCAATGGTTTAGACTAAGATTTTGACCTCTAGATTCAGTAGAAAGATCATACAGTAGGAAGAATGTTCTTTTGGAGGGGGCCCAAGCTTCAGGAAAACGACTATCTCTGTGCGCCGCCAGTTCAGTGGGAATATCGAATGCTCCAATGCTGAGTGGGTCACAGCTAAGAGGTGTTTCTTAAGCTGGGGCATATAAGGCTTGAAAAACTCACTTGGGAACCAGTTGGGGCTCGAAGCCTGCCCAATAGGCATCTCCACCAAGGTGAAGGAGAGCTCATCTTCTGTTATGGCCTCATCGAATTGGGCGCAAGCCTCTGCAGTCTGAGACTACAGGTGCAGCGCCTCAATGAACTCTATAATATGGTCAGATTCTATATGTCATCTATGAGCATAGACAGACCTGTAGTAGGTTGCAAAGCTTTGGGCAGTCTCCTGGGAGTCTGAGATAATCTTGCCCTGGTCATCTCTAATTAATGGCATTGGGGGAGTATTTAGGGCGGCCTTACAGAGGCGGGGTAATATCTTGCTAGATTTGTTGCGCCATTGATAGATGCGGCTTTAGGTAGCCTCCCATGTCTGCTTGGCCCCCTCAAGGAGCACTTGTCAATATTGCGGTTGTATCAGGCCTAACTGTCACTGTGCCATTTCACCATTTGGTCAGTGACTCTTGTCGTCTAGTGTATGCATTTGCATTTCTAATTCAATTAGGTTGTGGGCTCTGCGCCTATGTTCCCCGGTGCAGAAACTGATGTCCACGCCTCAGATTGTCGCTTTAAATGCCTCCCACAATATTTCAGGAGAAGAGACATAGGTACTTTTTAGAGTAAAGTATTCAGTAATGGATTTGTGAAGTAGGGACTTATAGGAAGTGTTTTGGAGAGGTGGCTAGGTCCCGCCCGTAGCCAAATCACTACAGGTGAGTGGTCAAATAGTCCTCTCGGTTGTGTGTCTATTTCTGATACTCTATGAAGGAGGCGGGAAGGGACCATGAAGTAGTCCAATCTCGAGAAGGAGATATGACCGTAGCATAGAAGGTGTGTCTAGGGTCATTTGGATAGTATGCTCTCCAAATGTCCATCCAGCCCAGAGCAGATAACATAGAGCCCAGATTGGACCCCGCAACCCTTTTACCAGTTCTCCCGGGCCGCCATCTATCACATCCCAGGCACATCACGTCATTCCAGTCTCCCCCTATCACGAAGAGGCAGTCAGGCAGATCGCCCCACCGATTCACCATATGGTCTATAAAGGGCTGCCCCAACAGGGGTGGGGCATATATGCTGCCAAGGGTAAGTGGTTCCCCTATAACATACCTGTCACTAAGGTGTACTTGTCGTAATTGTCAAGCCACAACTTTGTGAACTGGAATAGGACGCTACAGTGGATCAAGATGCTAGTGCCACGGGATCCTTGTGTAAAGCCAAAATGGTATATTTGTGTACACCTGTACCTGGCCAAGCACGGGGCATTAGTGCGCATGAGATGCGTTTCCTGGAGGAGTACGTCTGCGCCCAGTCTCTTAGCCTGTTTTAACACCGCATCCCTTTTTATCTTATCAATGACTCCCCGTACATTCCCTGTAAGGAAGCAGATATGCAGAGCTTGTTGTACCTGAGTCACTCATCTATTAGGGGGGCATACGTGTATGTTTTCTAATGAGGGATGAAGTAGGTGTATGCGCCCCATCTGTGTATAGGTACATGAACAATTAACCAGATTTCAAACCTCCACCCCACACCCCAATATTCCAATAAATAAGAAGTGTATATGACAGTAGATGCCCGCCGGAAGCTCCAATAGGGGCCCCCAAGGGAGCATCACCAATGGGTCCCCATGACCCACCCCAATCAAAAACTTTCCTAAAGAAGGTAGGCAATTATCTTTAGAGATACAGCCATAATATTAGTCCTCCACAGCATAATGTTAGTGTATGCTCATGTGCTATTGTCCCTCTGTCACCCTCATTCCTGGGTGTTGAGGAAGTGAACAGATCAAATGATAGAAGATATATCCACCAGCGAAGGGTTCATATAGTGTCATCTTGGCACGTGCTTTTCCAGGACGATCGAGAGTGGTTACAGCGCTTCCCAGGGGGCCCGGCGGGATGGGCGCATATATCGCTTTGGGATGAGTTGGAGTCCATCTGTGGCGGTGAGAGTGATTTTAGTGATATTGATTCTTCAGTCCATGTGAAGACCTCCTCTGGAGAGTCAAAGAATAATGTCTGAGAGTTATAGACAATCCGTACGCACGCTGAGTACAGCAACATGTAAGGAATTTTAAGGTCTCCAAGGTGCTGCTTTGCCGCCACAAATGACTATCATCTTTGTTGTACTATTTTCGTATAGTCTGGGAAAATCATGATGTGATGCGATTTTTCGAGGATCTTTCCTTGAATCCAGGCATGCCTAAGAATAGTGCCTCTGTCTATGTAGTTAAGTATTTTGGCAATCAGTGGATGCAGTCTTGTTCTGGGGGGGGGCCTTCCAAACCAGGGCCCGATGGGCTTTCTCCACAACAAAACAGGCTGATACGAAGTCTGGGGGGGACCGCTGACCGAAGCCAAGATGTCAAGAATTTTTCCATGTATGGACCCTTGCAGCCCTCCAGAAAGCCCACGACTCGCAGGTTATTGCGGCAAGCACGACCCGCAGCATCCTCAACTTGCACCGCCTGTTCCTTAGTGATGATTGACAGGGTACTGACGTTTTGTTGTAGGGCTGTGACTGAGTCTTCAAAGCCGGATACTATGGTCTCGGCTTTGGTAATCCTCTCCACCGCCCTCCTGAAGTCCTGGCGGAGCAGAGAGACATCATATCCCATGGCCTCAATCTTAGCATCAAGAATGTCTCTGGACTGTGTGATAGCTGTCAATAGTGCTGAGTTTTTCAGTGTTGCTTGGTTCATTGACATCGGATGTCATGGCACCCAAGTTGGTGAATTTATCTATTGTGTTCCGTTTGTCTGGTATGGACGGTGGTTTATCTTTGGTCATGATGAATGGTTGGTGTATCAGTGAGAAGATATGGTGAGTGTTACGGCTATTTCAGTGACCCACCAGACTTCTCAATGGAATGTGGGAGAGAAGCACGAGCAGTCAAAGCAAGATGAAATTTGGCATTTCGTCCCCCACAGCATTAGGTATCCTGCCCTGCCGGTATGCCACCAGATGTTTATATTCTATACTGTAGCGCCCTCCAGGTCACTAGCCATGCCAGGTCCTGGCCTGACTGCTTTTGCGACCAAGGAGGAGTCCTTCCTTATGGCTCCTTAATGGAGACACATGAAGGCTAATGTCTATGTAAGCCCAGTGGTAATAGGTGGATCCGGACACCAGGGCCTGTGGCAGCGAGACAGCAGGGGCCAGGTGATCTCTCCCCTAGGCCCCAGGTAGCAATTTCACTGAGCTGGAGGGAACCACCAGGTATGTCTCCCCAATGGGCACCAAGTCCATATGTCTGAAATGGGTGTAGGGCAGATGGGCAGAGGGCTGGCAGCGGGGGCCCTTGTGTTCACCGGCCACTTTTGTGGAGAATGGCCCAAGAGGCAGGCTGCCAGATCCAGTCAGGCAGTCCAAAGGTCTTGCGATATACCAGGTTGTCAGGGTCTATGTCAAGGGCTCTAGAGATTGCCGGGGCAGGCCTAGGGGCACCCAGCACACCCTCAGTCCTGACCGGACCCAGCACACAGGAGGCAGTGCCTCAGTGAGATCTACCCCACTCCCTTTATTGGGGCTGCTGACTCCTCTACCCCGCCCCAGGGGATCCCGGCACCCCTCTTCTCACCACCAATGTGCCAAGGTCTCCCCAGAGGCACTGCAGTCCCAATGGGCTTCCCAGGTCTGGCCATACGGCCATACGTCACTTTGCCCTCATGGTCTCAGTTTGCGACTCATTCACAGAACCCAATCAGGCTGCCTGTGCTGCTCTGCCATCTCAGATGCCCGATCTTGTCTCAACCCTCCAGAGCAGGTACAGTATTTCTGATCCTGCCAGGCCCGCCTCTGGAGTCACTGCTACCCCTTCAACTGAATGCCATGCAGTGGGGTGCTGGGTAGGAAGGATGATGGCAGATTATGCAGCTGGCTGTGGAGCAGCTCAAGTGTTACACATCCACCATGGTGGCTCGTCAGGCCACGGCCCCCAACTCTCTTTATTTCTAGTGCTAATTTTACTATAGGAATCTCTATTGGAAATATGCAGTTACCACCTGAATGATTCAGTAAAATCATCAGAGAGTTTCATGTGGATTTCTAAAGGGTACTAAATAGTCGTTCATTTCCAAACTAACTTTGATACCATCAGGTTTCAATCATATTTATTGGGTTTTAAAAAATACAATTGTTGTACAGTAATGATACAGGCTTGTAAACATTTATCTGAAAATATTCATCATAGTAGCAACTAGCCTAGTATGCTCTCCCCGACCCCTTAACTCCATCAATCATTCTCCATTGTAACAAGTCCTCTTCAAGAGGCTGTCTGTCATGACTGAGTCCTATGTGTGCCTCTTTCTATCATATACTCAGTGAGTCCATGGGTCTGATTCAGAAAGGTAAACTACACTTTTGAGTAAGTTTTCTATTGTTTGCTATTTACAATGTTATTTTACTAGCAGTATCTTCACGACTGCGACATCTCCGCACATAAAAAGATAGCCTGTCCTATGTTTTTATGTGCAGAGACTCCGCAGTCATAAAGATATTACTTGTAAAATACCTTTGTGAATAGAGAACAGTCATGTACATTTACCTTTTTAAATCAGGCCCAATATATTTTTACAAATCATAAAACTCTCAACCCCCTTTGAACAGCGTAAATCTCTAAAGCCTTTGGCCAGGTAATGTACTCATTGCCCTGAAAAATTCACACATTTCTGATTCTTCCCAAATGCTTTATGTGCCAATTTTTACATTTCTAGCATAGTCCACATCTATTTCCCCCATGTTGACGGTGGGCAGGAAAACAGATGAAAAGTCCACTCCTGGCGAGTGGGAGCAGTTTTCCTGCTCCCACTTACAGTTTGCTCTCATTTGGTGGAAGCTGTTATAGCTCCTGCCAAATGACAGCAATTTTCTATGTCCCTCAGGACATAGGGAAGCAGCCCTAGGGGGTAGCGGTCCCCAGGGCCTATAATGGCTCCAGAAGGGAGGCATTGTCCTTTGTTTATTAGGGCCAGCCCAGGGGTGGTGGTGATCCCTGTGGTAAAAAATGGGCCTGGGAGAGGGACCATGTGGCCCCTCTCCCTTTTCAGAAGTTTGCCAGGCCCCGAGGAGGTGGTGGTCCCCAGGGCCGAATACGGACGGGGAGGAGGGCCTTGCAGCTCTTTCCCCTTTATATGATAGTCATGGCCCTGGGGAGGTGGTGGCCCCAGGGACCTCTTGGGCAAAGGAGGTGGATCTATGCAGCACCCCTCAAATCTCTTCATCAAGCCCTGGGGTGGTAATGGTCCCCTGGGCTCTTAACGGCCTTCGAAGGGAGGGGCGCGCAGCCCCATCTAATCAAATTTACATTTGGCCTGCCCCTGGGAGGTGTCGGTCCCTGGTGCCAAGATTGGCCTGGCAGAGAGTGGCCAGGTGCACCCCACTCCTCAAAATATATAATTCTATATGCCACCAGGACCTGGCCCACAAGACCACGCTTGGTGTTTTAAAACTTTTTTCCCAAGACCCACAGAACCTCCGCAGTTTTGCAGACAACATTTTGCAACAAAAAACCTTTTTGGCCTTGGCGGGCTACCTGGGGCAACCCACCACCCGGTCTAGGGGGTCAGGGTTTTCCTACTCAGCCCCCTTCTCTTTTTTTTAAACTTCTTTTGGCACTTAGCTGAGATTGAGTCCCAAAATGGCTGCCAACACTTCCAGGTTGAAGTGTTTGCAGCCAATCAGATCTCAGCATGAACAGATGTACAGAAAATCACAAAAAAGCTCTTCCTGGACTAAGAGCTAGCTTTCTGCAAAATTTGGTGTAATTAGACCAGCGGCTCAGGCTGTAGTGATGTCTAAAATCCCTATGGCAAAAGTGCATAGGGAAAACACATTTTTGGACCCCCCCCCTGTTTTTCAGCCCCCACTTGACCAAGGAGCCCAAAACGATCGATATGGCTGGGTCTAAACTGGAATGGCACGGCAAGCAAAAAAACTGATGGATTAAACCGAGATCTGTGACTGGGGTTGAATGTTTGATTTGTTCTGCATTCCGTCCATCATCTGTTGTTTTTGCATTTGTCACCTCAAGTGGGAAGGGTATGCCCAGACGTGGGTCCCGTGCTTGCTATGCCACCAGATTCAAGCTAGCCTGGCCGACGAAGGGTGATACCCTGGAACCGGTCCCAGGATGCTTGTTTCTGGTCTAGGGAAGACCTGGCCTTGCAGTTCAGGCTGGACTGTTCCCATGTGTAACAGGGTCAAGACTGAGTTGCAAATGGCTGGGTATAAACTGGAATGGAATGACAAGCAAAAAAACTGATAGATGAAACCCAGATCTGTGACTGGAGGGTGAATGTTTGATTTGTTCTGCATTCCGTCCATCATCTGTTGTTTTTGAAAATGATCAAGACAGCAGCTGAATATTAGTGGCGTACTAGTTTTGAACATTTTGTGAGGATTCCTCAACAGAACTAAAGTTATTGAGAAAACAAAAAACACTTTTTCTATGGAAAGTAGGTCCTAACTATAACTACAACAACTACCTACTGGTGACCACCAAAATAAGTTCATCCACCTCAGCTCCTCCCTGGAAAATTTTGGGGTGATCAATCAAGCTGGGACCGAAAAAAAGGGAGGTCCATAAATGTATAATCCCTATGCATTTTACACAGTCTTCTATGGACAGAGCTACAGCAACAACTGCTAGATGGAATTACACTAAGTTCAGCAGGTAGCTAGATCTTGGTCCGTAGATTGTGTTTTGTGTGATTTGGTGTAAGTCTGTTCAGTAGTGCTTGAGAAATTAAGGGTAAAAGATAATTATATTTGAATAGTTGGGCTCCTGAGAGTCCAGCGGGCCTCCCTGGATAGTGTGAATTCAAAAGGTAACCCTTTTATTGGTTGAAAGGCCTGTTTTTCTTGTGAGCCTTTACGCATTTGCTGGAACAAGAGGCTCCTGTGAGTCTTGTGAAAGCAAGTGCTCTGATTGGTTGGTTGTTGGAATGGTAAAAATGAAATGGCTGCCATTACTGTGTACTGTGAAAAATTTGAGGTGCTGTGTGAATGAAGTAAAAAACGATGGCCCTCTTTATGAACACGGCAGTAAACACCGGCCTGAACCGCCAAACAATGAGCCCACCGTAAAAACAGGCAGCCTGAAAACCACTTACCGCCAGCAGAGGAGTGCCCACAATGATGGCAGAGCCCACCCATAGGCAGTCGGAAAGGCTCTAGCCGCCCATCAAATAATGAGACACTAGGCCGCTGTCAGTTCCGGGGCGGGAACCACCACCACGCAAAGCCAGGCAGAAAGGAACTAAATAAAAGGAAACACTCACCGGAGGCACACACAACATGCTGAAGCAGAAATGGATAAAGAGTTGCATATCATGCCAGCCTGCTCCTTGCCATATACCTCCACGACTGAGACCACCGACGAAGACGATGACGGTAAGTACCGCAACCTACTAAACAAGGGAAGAAAGGGCACAGTTACACACCCACCCACTCCACCCACCCCGCAACGCACTCACAATCTTTCACAACAGCACAAGCCATACACCCCACAGCAAGAGGTACTTACCCGACACAAGGCAAATCCAACCTGCCCAAAGTACACACACACACATGTGCCCAACACCCCCTACCAAAGAAACGATGAACCACGGATCCAGAGTGTGCAAAAACAACACTGGCCACATGATTTTTTATTCATCTCAATGAGCAACAGAAGTGCAACATAAGGCCAATGGCCAGTCCGTAGTCTGTAGTCCGATGGGCCAAATTGGCCCCAACTTGACTCCCACAAGTGCAAAGGTATTCCACCTCATAGGGGCAACAATGGGGCATCCAGGCACCTCAGGGAACACGGGCTGGTGTGTTTTTTTGGGGGGTTACTCCTGGATGGGTGGGCTTGTTCTTACGTTTCGGAGGTGGAGGGGGCCTAGATCTGGACCTTGAAGCAGGTGGAGCGGACTTGGCCTGGGGTGCGGCAGATGTTCCAGGGCTCACAGGGGAGGTAGCATGTGAATGGGAAGGGCGGACAGGGGGGCTCTGACATGGAAGGAGTGGATAGGGCAAGGAGGTGGGCACATTTAGGGACGAGACGCGGTGGGCCAGTGGGTTCGAATAGGTGAACACGGGATAGGAAAAGTTTTTTAGGGGCAATTGGACCTGGAGGAAGGCGTGGGAGTGGAGGTAGAAGGAGTGGTCGTGACAGGTGTAGGTGTGCGTAACATGGCTGCAGGTGACTGGACAGTATGCTGAGGTGTGGTGGTTGTGTGTTGGGTGGGTGTTTTGGTGCATTTGAGGGTCTTGGGAGGAGGGGCTGGACACAGTGGGACAAGACAGGCTGGCAGTGTAAATGTATGTTGTCTGCGTGTCTGCAAGTTTGGTGAGTGTGCTGCACGTGTCAACTAAAGTCATTGTGGTGAGTGCAGGTGTGGTGTATGGGGTGCATGAATGGATGTCTGATTTTGTGGTGACTGCAAGAATAGGGTGAACTACATTGAATAAGGGTACAGTGCCTGTTGGTGTGCATGTAGAGGGGACAGACAGGGAGGCGGAAGATGCGGACACACTGGGGGAAGTGGATGTTGGTGTGTGAGCCTGTGTATGTTGGCTGTGTGTATGCCTGTGGTGGAAAGTGTGGTGCTTGTGTTTTGAAGTGTGCTTCTTGTGTGTTGAGGTGTGTGCCTGCGTGTCAGAATGTGTGCTTTGGATGGGTGAAGAGAGTGGGGTGTTGGAAGGGGTAGAGGTGGTTGCAGGTGGGACGGAATGAACAGGAACACTGGCTGCCATCAAAGAGGAGGCCACAGCCTGAAATGATTTCTGTAGGCCAGACACGGCACAGTGAATGCCATCCAGGTAGGCATTGGTCTGCTGCACCTCTGATGCTAGCCCTTGGATGGCATTGACAGTGGTTGTCTGCCCTACAAAGATGGTTCTCAGGAGGTCAATAGCCTCCTCCGTGAGGGTAGCGGGGCTGACTGGGGCAAGGGAGAAGGTGCCTGGGGCAAAGGAGACACCCACCCTTCTGGGTGAGTGGGCACGGGCAACTCGGTGGGGGGGCAAATGGGAGGGGGGTGATGGTACGGGGTGGCAGAAGACAGCACAGAATGGGTGGGCCCACTAGGGTCCACCACCGCGAGGGAGCTCCCATCGGATGAGGTATCAGATTCACTACTTCCAGTGGTAGTTGCCTCCCCCATGGTTCTCCCCTCGCCCTCCAACCCACTGGTCCCCTTGGCGTCGAACGACTCTGCCTCCGTGGAACCGTGGGCCACTGCATCCCCACTCACCGGTGCCTCAGCTCCCTCACCAGATGATGCTGATGTACACAGACAACACAAGATAGTGATGGGAAGACAAAACACGAGAGACAATTGTAAATAGCTGAATGGAGGTACATACGTGGTTCACACATACACCAACCCTGCAAATATTCCACCAGGCAGCACCTACCGCTATACACATGGCTATGCCGCTGACTAGTGGCCACAACCCTGCTCTACAGCCATTCCCCATAGCACTGAAGGACCTGAAGTACTGCAGATCTGACCATTATTACCCTACTCCCCACGGGGGCCATTATGTAAAAGGACATCAGTCAGAGTCCCTGCCACTAGACAGCATGCATACCACAGCACATCACAGCACACTTACACATCCATCAAGGAGCCATACTATGGTTTCTGTACACCCCCCCCTTGTGACTGCTGTGCAGCCTTCAAGCACCCATCCAGGTCCGGATACGCCACCACCAGAATGCGTCGCATAAGGGGGTCAGTGCCCGACGGGCACCCCTCCCTCGTTGGGAGGACTTCCCCAGCTGGGCCTCGCAGTTCTTCCTCGCCCAGCGCCGCAGGTCCTCCCACCACTTCCTGCAATGGGTGCTCTGCCGGGTTTTAGACCCCCAGGGTCCGCACCTCCCTGGCGATGGCCTGCCATGGTCACCTCTTCTGATGGGCGCTGACCTATATGGGACACACAGAAAAAGGAACACAGAGGTCAGACAATGGCCATTACATACAGCTGGCTATACGTCCACTATGGGGTGGACATTACTACAGCATAACAGCACACACACATGCAGCATGTCAGGAATCCAGGACTATACAGTGTCAAGCATGCAGACATGTTTACAGACATCTACCACCATTACACACATCCATGCCCCCCAATCCTCCTACTCACCTGTACCTCTGTTCGACCGTAGAGCTTGGCGTACAGGGGCAGTACCCC
Source organism: Pleurodeles waltl (assembly GCF_031143425.1). NCBI lineage: Eukaryota > Metazoa > Chordata > Amphibia > Caudata > Salamandridae > Pleurodeles > Pleurodeles waltl. The sequence continues at coordinate 337,648,076 of NC_090439.1, forward strand.
ATCCAAGAGCTTCTCCAATTCCTTGCTGGTGAAGGTCGGGGGCCCTTTCCTCTTCCACACGTGCCATTTCCATGACCAGAGGAGGGACACAGCAGCACACTCAGTGGAGTATGCACGAGATCCAGGAGTCAAGTGAAGTTGGGGTGACGAGTTAGCGTATGCACCATGGCGGTGTGCGATTATGATATGCTAAGAAACCCCCATTGACAACCATATTAACCAATGAATGGTCGCACAGCGGTGAACACCGCCTTACGCTATTACATCAACCGCTAGCGGTATGAGGTCACTTCCAATACAGCATTTCTGGATTACAGGGGGCAGACATTTTGGCATTTACTACGCAGTTGTTAAATTCTCATCTGCCCCATGCAGGCCCTATTGTCCCCAAACCCCCATAGGCATGAACAAATATATATTTACTCACCACAACAGTCCTGATGTATCATTGAGGACATGTTACTCCAGTTTCACACCTACTATGCATATGTGTCGTCGACTTGTATGCCAGCTGTGCTGAATAGGAAACATTGTGGGCAGTTGTATGTGTGTCCCTCACATGTGTTCTGTACTCCTCCTAGGTACAGACCCTTGTGGCAAGGGAGGGCCCCATCGGTGTAAAGACCACTTGTTGATTTGAGGACCATAGTGGAGCGTCACATCATTATCAATTACAGACTCACTCGTGCTACTATTCATGAACTTTGTGCATTACTGGATCCAGCACTGAGACCAGCTAATCGGAATCAGCATGCCATCCCCACTGAAGTGCAGATGCTCTCTGCACTCCACTTCCTGGCTACAGACTCATTTCAAGTGACAGTGGTTTCCACAGCCCATGTTTAGCATTATACTGTCCAGATTCCTGAATGCATTTGTACTACACCTGCAGTCCTATGTGAGGTTCCCCAAAGTGCTGACCTCCCTGCCATCAAGTCGGACTTCTATGCCTTGCCATCGATGGCACCCACATTGCTCTCATCCCCCCAAGAGTCAGTGAACAGGTGAACAGAAACAGGAAGAACTTTCACTCCATGAACATTCAATTGGTGTGTACTGCAGACCAGTACATCTCCCATGTGAATGCCATGTTCCCTGGATAAGTCCATGATTCCTTTGCGCTGAGGAACAGTAATGTGCCACACAAGATGGAACAACTACAAGGGGACAGAGGATGGATCAAGTGTGTCTCACATTTTTCAGCACATAGCAGACAGCCAGGCTGTCTGCCACTGAGGGTTGTCAGTGACAGTCCTGTTTTGCACACTTTTTTAGGTTATGTCCTCCCCCAGTCTTCTGGACTGCAATGTTGTGCCGGGATGCCATGGACCTGACCTTCCCGCGTAGGCCGTTCCATCTCTTGTGGATGTAGTCCTTCGTGCGTGGAGGGTGTCCCACTGCATTGACCTTGTTCACTATTGTCTGCCATAGCTCCATCTTCCTGATGATGGGTGTGTGCTGGACCTGTGCCCCGAATATTTGTGGCTCGACCTTTAGTATCTCATCCACCATGGTCCTTAGCTCCCTTTCTGTGAAGCGTGGGCATTTGGGGGTGCCATGGTGTGTGTTGTGAGTGGTGTGTTGTGTGGATCTACGTGAGGGTGCTCTTGTGTGGTTGGGTGTATGTATCGTGTATTGTGGCGTTCAGTGTCTGCTTCTGGAGTTCTCTGTATCAGTTGTCCAAATGTCGTTGCAAAGGATTGTGGGGTGTGTTTGTGAGTGTTTTATAGTGTTGTGGATGTGTGTCAGGTGTGTGAGTTTCAGACTTGCCAATGTGTGCAGTTCCTACTGTTGGGTCCCACTGCTGGCCGTGGCAGGCTGTACCGTCGATGGTCGTTCGGCTTCCACTGACTGCCGCGGTGATTTGTGCATCATTATTTGGAGGGCGGGGAGTTTGTGTGCTCGCCGCTAGCAGGGTGGGAGGTCCTGTATTTCCGCCGACAAGGTCCTGGCGGTGACTGGTGCCTGGGATTTTTTGGGCGGATTCAGATTTTTGCATCTTTATATGGTGGGTGTCGGTTCACTGCCAATGGCGGTCTTCTGTTGACCGTCACCACGGCGGCCGACGGTGTTTACCTCTGTGTTCATAATGACCGCCTATATATGGAGGCACCAGAAAGGCATGCTGTCCCTCAAGATTTAGAGAGGAGGTATCTATGGGGTAAGCATTGTGGAAAAAATAAATGTATATTGTTTTTAACTAATTTTTATGATCTAGTGGGACTCTTGCTGGATCATGAAGAGTAAAAAAAAGGGGTAGATGAGTTCTGAATACAGGAATGCATATTGTAGTCATTGTTTTTGAGCGGAAGTGTGTAAGAGATAAGAATTGGGATGAGTAGATGGTTAATTACTATTTTCCCCAAAAGTTACGGTCTCACAACACTCTTGCAGGATCGTGAGCAGTAGAAAGGAGTAGGTGATCATTGAATACACTGTAGTATGCACAACACTCTTGCAGGATCGTGAGCAGTAGAAAGGAGTAGGTGATCATTGAATACACTGTAGTATACAAACTTTGAAACTGGTCATCTGAGAGAGAGCTTTCACAGGAGAGGCTCATCTATGTACATGTACTACTATGTACAGCCATCATCTGAGACAGAGGTCTGACAGAAGAAGCTAGTCTATGTATGTACTCTACAAAACACACTGGTCACCTGACATAGAGGTCTCACTGAAGAGGGCAGTTTTTCTCCACAGAGAGAGGTCTCGATGGGGAGAGTAAATCATGTACAGACCCTACTACGCTCAGCCATCATCTGAGACAGAGGTCTGACAGAAGAGGCCAGTTCATGTACACACCCTAATACATATACCTGTCTTCTGAGCGAGAGGACTTAGTGGGAAGGCAGTCTCTCTACATACATCCTACAATGCAAGCCCGTCAATTGAGAGGTAGGTTGGAAAGGAGAGGGCAGTCCATAAACACACCTTACTATGCACTCCTGTTTTCAGAGAAAAAGATGTGGAAAGGCAGGCAGCCGATGGAGACACCCTACTATGCACACCTCTCATGCAAGAGGGAGGTCTGAGGGAAGAGACCAGTCTCTCCTCACACCCTACTATGAACACCCATCATCCAAGAGAGGGGTCTCACTGGAAAGTCCAGTCCCTCCATACACACTGCCATGTACACCTGTCATCTGAGAAAGAGGTATGCATGGAAAGGCCAGTCTCTACCCACACCCTACTGCACATACATGTTATGTAAGAGATAGGTCTCAGTGGAGATGATACTCCACCCACATATTACGAATTCCCTACAATTTTCTAGTGATTCTGCAAGACTCTCACAAGAGTAGCTCATAAGCTTTGGGGAGTGAAGCTTGTTACGTAGACATGTGTGTTCTCACAAGAGGCTCACAAAATCCGAGGGGAAATTACTGAGCCTGTCAGGAGGTGTTGTACAATCCTGCGAGGTTCAATCCATCAATCAGTCAATTAGGTGGATTTAAATACTGCAACGAATCACCCGAGAGGCTATACAGGTGGTTAAGGGTCATGATGGTTAAGGTGACTCAGTCTAACAGCCAGGTCTTGAGTGCTCTCTGAAATTCCAGTAGAGAGGTGCACATCCGTAGATGCAGAGGGAGGTTGTGCCAGGATTTTGCCACGAGGTATGGTAAGCAGCATCCTCATCTGTTGCTTTGGTGGATGTGGGGTTGCAGGCGAGTGAATGGGAGGTGGAACATTGTTGTCTGGTAGGGTGGTGGAAGTTCAGGCGACAGTTAATGTTAGGTTGGTCCTTGGTTCTGCATGCTTTGTAAGCATGGATCATCAGCTTGAATTGGCATCTCTTCTGTATTGGGAGCCAGCAGAGTTTTCTGAGGTAGGGGGTAATGTGGGTCCCATTGGGGAGGTCAAGGATTAGTCTGGAGTTCTATATGGTCTGGAGTTTCTACTCCAGACCAGAAGGTGTGTGGTGATCCTAGCATAGAGTGCATTGCCATAGTCTAATCAGCTGGTGATTAGAACCTGAGTGTTAGTATGTCTGGTGTTCAGGGGGAGCCATTTGAAGACATTTTGTAATATGCAAAGTGTGCAAAAACAGGCAGAGGACAATTGTGTTGATCTGGGATTTTATTGTCAGTTTGCTGTCCAGGATTATCACAAGGTTTCTGGTGTGGTCAGTTGGTTCAGTGATGGTCATTGTTCAAGAGGGCCATCAGAAGTTGCCAATATCAGCACTTCCGTTTTGTCCATTTGAGCTTCAGGCATTTGTCCTTCATCCAACTGGTGATGCTCATCATACATCTGTTGAAGTTGGTTCTTGTGTCTTCTGAGAGCGAGAGGATGAGCTAGGTATCATCTGTGTAGGACTATGATGTTTAGTCCAGGGAATTTAACAATGTCAGCCAAGGGGGTCATATAGGTGTTGAAGAGGGTGGGGCTGAGGGAGGATCCTTGAGGGACATCGCAGATGATGTCCTTGGGTTCAGAGGTGAATGGAAATATGCAGACCTTCTGTGTTCTTCCGGTGAGGAAGGAGGCAATCCACTTGATTGCTTTTCCTTGAATACCAATATGATGAGATCTTCTCATCAAGGTGTGAGATACAGTGTAAAGGCTGCTGAGAGGTTGAGGAGGATAAGGGCCGCTGTTTATCCCTAATCAAGGAGGGCTCTGATGTCATTGGTGGCTGCGATCAAGGCAGTCTTGGTGCTGTCGTTTGCACTGAATCCAAATTGGGAGTTGACTAGGAGAAGGTTCTGCTCCAGATATTTTGTGAGTTGTAGGTTGATGCCTTTTCCAGGACTTCGGTGGGAGAACAGAGAAGGGAGATGGGACAGTAGTTTTTAAGTTTGCTCAGGTTGGCTGAATGTTTCTTGAGGAGTAGTTTGACTTCTGCATGTTTCCAGTCTTCGAGAAAGGTGACTGTGGCAAGTGAGGAGTTGATGAGGGTGGTGAGCTCGCTACTGATCATGCGTTTTCCATGGTTGAAAATGTGGTGCGGGCAGGGGACCGTGCATTGGTCCTGAACGAACGGATTTCATACTCTTGATGGTGTCTTGGGGGGTGAGCTGGTCCCATGATGTAAGTCGGTGGTCTGTGTTGATTATTGTAAGTGCATGAAGGTGAAATAAGTCTCTGGGCTTTGGCTGGGGTTCAAAGTTCTTATAGATAATGGGGATCTTGTCATGCAAAATGTCAGAAAATCTGTCACATAATTCTTGAAGGGGATAATGCTGTTCTCTGTGGCTGCAGGGTTGGCAAACTTTCTGATGATGTTAAAGAGCTCTTCACTGTGGTGGGAAGTGGTCTTGATGTGGTTGGCTAGTGCTTTCCTATTTATCTCTCTCAGTAGCTGGTGGTAGACATTGAGGAAGTACTTGAAGGTTGTCCTCTCTGATGTGTCCTTGCTCACGTGCCACCTTCTTTCCAGTTGCTTGCAGTGGCGTTTTGCTGTTCTCATTTCCTTGGTGTACCATCTTGACTGCTTGGTAGATCTCCTGTGTCTGCTGGTCTTGATGGGGGTGATGATGTCAGTGCAGTTGGCGATCCAGGAGCTGAAGCTTTTGATAGCTTGGTCCAGGTCTGATGTAGTGTTAGGGCGTGATGTGATGAGGGAGTCGGCAAATTGATTCTCTGACTCTTTGCTCCAGCTGTGATGGGGTGCGCTGGGTGGCTCGGTGGTGGAGGTGCAGAGGTTGGAGTTGTTAAAGTGTACAATGGAGTAGTTGGTCAAGATGAGTTTGGTGACGCGGCTGCACCTGACCATGTTCCTGAAAGTGAAGATGGGGTCCAGTGTGCATCCTGCATTGTGGGTGGGGTTGTGACAAGCTGGGTAAGTCAGGTGTTACACATGCAGTCAAGGAAGGTGGCGGTGGTGATGTTGTTGGGGTCATCAAAGTGGAAATTTAGATCTCCGAGGAAGATGTAATCTTTCGAGTCAGTGCTGAGAGGGGTGGTGAAGTCCAGGATGATGGTGCAGAACCTGGGGCATGTTCGAGATAGTCTGTAGGTGAGGGTGCATTTGACAGTGGTTTTCCTGTCTGTTTGGAGTTTGAAGTTGAGGTTATCCATGGTCTGGATGGTGTCTTCTTTCTTTGTGATGCAGTTGATGTATTCTTTGTGGATGGTGGTGATCCCTTCTCTCGGTTTGTTGGTGCAGTCTTGGTGTGTGATCTTGTATTGGGGTGTTGCTGTGGCGATGTCGGGAGTGGACAGTGTGAGCCAGATCCGAGTTAGAAAGACGATGTTGAGGTGAGTGTGGTCATGAAGTCCCAGAACTTGGTGGCGTGCTTCCATAGTGAGCTTGTGTTGAGAAGGAGGCAGGTAAGTTGTTGATAAGTGGGTGTGTTGTATTGGCTGGTCTGTGTGGTGGTGGATAGAGTGTTGGTGGGCAGTCTGATGATACAGGAGAAGGAGCAGTGGATGTAGGAGAAAGGTCCTACTGTGGATTGAGGGGAGGTGTGGCAACAATGGTTGTTGTGGTATCTGTGGTTCAGGACACAGAGTTCAGCAGTGCTGTAGTTGCGAGGTGTAGGAGAACCAGGGTTTCTGGTGCTTGGTGCAGTCCAGGCACAGATGGATGCATACAGGCTTGCCTTTGACAAGCCTTCAGCATGCCAGTGGCACAGACACGCTGCGGCCCCCATTAAGCAGGTCCTGGGAGGTGGAAGTGGTGTTGGAGAGTGGTGGGTGGGGCTAGCAGAGGTGGGATATGGGCGATGACAAAACCAGTGGGAGAAAAATGAGGGAGGAAAACAAAGGGAAAAATGAGGCACAGGAAGGCACAAAAAGGCACTTAGACAAAGGAAAAGGGCACAAAAGACAAAGACCAGACAAAGGAAAAAAAAAGAAGCATAAGGAGGGCAATAACCTGTCTGATCAGGGGTTGACAGCAAGAGAGCTGGGCTTGTGACCTTCTCAATGGGGTCATGCTGCAGCATCCAGTAGGTAGGTCCTGGGAGGAGAGAGGGGCGTTGGATGGCAGGGGTGGGGCTAGCGGGAGGTGGGAAATGGATGGAAGCAAAACAAGTGGGAGAAAAATGAGGGATAAAAAGGAGGAAATGGAGGGAGAAAAATAATGGGAAGAAAGGAGGGAAAATAAGGCACAGGCAGGCACAAAAGGGAAAGGTACTACAGCAAAGAAAAAAGGCAAAGACCGGAAGAAGGAAAAAATGAAGCACAAAGAGGACAAGAATCTGGCTGATGGGGGGCCGACAGTGAGAGAGAGAGAGAGCTGGGCCTGGCAAGATCGTATGGAGGGAGTAAAAAAAAAGGCCAGGACTCAACCAATAATTACCATTTTTATTGCAGAATTACCATTTTTGTTGCATAGTTGAAGAAATTCTGCAATGTGATTGGATGCAGAAACAGAGATAGTTCACATTGTTCTTGGTGACTTGGAGGAGAAGGAAGCCTGTTGGAGTTGTGCTTAACAGAAGTAACTGAATTTGGAACTGAGACAGACTGGTGTATTCAGCTGCATATGAGAAACTGCTCTAGGTTCAGGCAATTAACAATATACTTTTTAACTTTGTTGAGAAGTATCAGTAAGTGCACTACAGTTGGTAAACGTATTCTATGCAAAGTTTAGTGATTCAACTGCTGTTTGTAGAGGCCCATGTTATATCATATCTTTTGAGAGGTAACGTTTAGAATGTAGAAAGATATCACCAAGTATTGGAGATTGTGTTAAAAAATGAAATCTTTAATCTGTATGTTGTTGTTAGTAAAAGAGGCAGTATTTCTGAAATTACAAACAAAGAATCTAAAATCTGTTAATTCAAAGCCCAGTGTTTCTATGAACCTTGCTGTACCCATATTTAATCTCTATGAGATGTTTCAGTGGTAATATTGCTATTTTTAGAATAAAACACTGTCCTCACTGTTAGGAGGCTGTGTCCAGAGGAATGTACCACTTTATAAACTGTTGTGGAATCAACATTGATGGCATGTTATGATTTCATTGTTAAAAATGTACTGGTCAAGGGTGTTGCATTCTTCAAGAGAAAAGAATATGATGTTAGCGGCACAGTGCATGGGTGAAAAATGTAACAAAACTTTAGGGTATATAGTGATGCATCACTGTTATCAATTATTAATCAATATGCAACTTTAAATGTTTTGGTTTTCTTGTCTTTTTTTAGGTAGAAAATGGAAAGCCATTTTTTTTCATTTTTGAGAAAATGCTGTAATGTGATTGGGTGCAGAACCAGAGATAGTTCACATTGTTCTTGTCAGAAGATTACCGATTAAATCAAACTTCCACTGGAGGAGATGCCTTTTACCCAACTCCCTCCAACAGATGCGTGCTCAGACTTTAACTGATTATCTGAACCCTGCATCCGCTACGGGGAAAGATAAATGAGAATAGAAAAAGAGAGACCGCTTCCAGATCCAGTTCCAGACTGTGTTTCCCACTTGAAGATAGGATATTCAGTGTGTGTCTCCGAAAACCTGCACCTTTCTTCTTAATGTAATTTCTTTAAAGGAAGGACCTGCCATTCGGGGGATAAGAGCATAGATAAGTACATTCCTACTTCGTAATCAACTGTTTAGCCATTCACAATCACCCAATTCTATTGTTCTCCTTTCCTGGATCTTTTGAGAGACTAGCCTCTCTCTAAGGGAACAATGTTAACGTAATATCTTCTTTTCTCCAGGAGTCAGAGGTTTCCAATGTTCTCTGGAGAACAGTTCAGAAGTTCACAAATATACAAACAATTAATGTCTTTTTCAGGAAACAAAAACTCCTTCTCAAGAGTCTGAACACTGAAGCAAAGCAAAGAGTTATTGAACATATATGTACATATATATATTTGCAAGCCTGGAAATCATACAAAAGGATTCCTTACTGCAGTTGTTTGAAGTTCTGTTAAGCCAAAACAAATTCTCCTCAGAAAGCCAATAGCCAGTTGTTGGAAGAAGGGAAAAATTCAGCTTCTTCAAAAGGGATAAAGTAGCTTCTTCAAAAGGGAAAAAGTAGCTGGTGTGTAACAAGAAAAAGAAATAATTACTAAAAACTGGAAGGATTCTCTATGAAGCGAAGCACCTCAGGAACACTGCTCATTCTCCTCAGGATGACGGCTGAAGTGCAGGGCTCCCAGAGAGAAACAGCTGGAGGGGAGTTTCAGCACAAGACTAAGGTAGAAACACTAGAGCGCTGTCCTCACAAGGATTTGGGGCCACCATCTTGAGTTGCAGTTAAACCTGAAGATGCTAGTTCTAAGAACAGGCTACGCAGGAGCCACCAGGAGTGAGGACGCCGCTGCAACCAACATGGGTACAAGGAAAAGGGGAATCGTTTTTGCTGAGGGAAGAACTTAATGCTGGCAATAGTTTTTCTGACAGTTCTTGGTGATTTGGAGAAGAAGGAAACTTGTTGGAGTTGTACTCAACAGAAGTGACTGAATTTACAACTGAGACAGACAGCTCCATTTAGTTGCATATAAGAAAGTGCTCCAAGTTCAGGTAATTAAAAATACACTTTATGAACTTTGTGAGAAGTGTCAGTAAGTGCACTACATGGTTTAGTGAGTCAAAAGCTGTTTGCAGAGGTGCGTGTTTGAATGTAGCATTTGAGAGGTAGAGTATATCATGTAGAGAGATATCACCAAGTACTGGAAATTATGTTAAAAAATGAAATAGTTAATCTGAAGTGTAAGTAGTTGTAAGTAAAAACAAATAATCGTGGATTTGTAAAGTGCAGCTAATCACCCATAGGATCTCAAGGCGCTGAATGTAGGCATACTGCTCAGTCAAAGTACGAAATTAGTTGTAAGTAAAAGAGGCAGCATTTCTGAAATTATAAAACAAAGAATCTGCAATCCGTTAATACAAGGCCTAGTGTTTTTATGAACCTTACTGTACACATATTTTATCCCTGTGAGTTGTTTGATTGGTGATATTGCTAGGCTCACCGTTAGGAACACATTAGGCTCACTGTTAGGAAGGGTGTGTCTAGGGGAATATATTACTTTATAAACTGTTATGGAGCCAATTTTGATGGCATGTTACAATTCAATTGTGAAAGAATGCACTGGTTGAGGGTGTTATATTCTTCAAGAAAAAGGGATATGTGGTTAGTGGTACAGTGGATATATCTATGTGATTGTTGTGAAAATGTAAACAAAACGTTAGAGTATATAGTGATGTATCACTGTTAGCAATTATCGATCAGAATGTAACATTAAATGTTTTGATTTTCTTATCTTTTTTAGGTGGAAAATAGAAAACAGAAGTATCACATCACAAAATATATGGAGGAGAAAAACACAAATGATTTACTTTGGAAGAAAGAGGAAACAAAACTGTTTGGAAAGTCAAGAAAAAATTAATTGCCAAACTGATGTTGCTGTCACTGCCTACAGTGACATTTGTACCCCTGGAGAAGTTTGTTCTCTATAGCTCTACTTGTCTTTGATGAGAAAAATATAGTTTTTTAAACAACACAAATTTGCTTTGTTTAGAAAAGAAGGGTTGTTATCTGCTTGAGCAGGTTTAGATTCCAGTAATGGTGTAACACACTAGGGGGCATATTTAAGCGCCCCTAGCCTCTCCTTGCACCACATTAGCATCATTTATTTACACTAATGTGGCCCAAAAAGGCCATAATCACCATGCCAGATTTGAAAAGTGGTACAATGCATGCATTGCATCACTTTCTAACCCCTTGCGCTACAATAGACATGTGCCAGGCATAGTATATGCAAGGAGGGCATTCCCCCGTTAGGGAGACTGCAAAAATGGCACAAAGAAATCTTAAAGATTTCTTTGCATCATGTTTTGGGCATTTTTAACACCTGCGCAGAGCAGGCTTTAAAAGGGGGCACACCCTTTACTGTCCAGGGCCTACCCTGAACAGTACATTAATAGCATAAACAATTCTGATGTTATTCCCCCTACCCTGCACCATGGTGTGCCAGTTATTAAATACGGTGCACACATGGTTGCGGTAGTGGGGCGCTAAGGTGTGCAAATAAAGTGGTGACGCACTGGGCGCAGCACCACTTTTCTTAAATCTGCCCCTAGTTGTTTCCAATTTTCGAGCGGACTCCTTTTTGCAATCTTTATGTTATTTCAAGTGACCCTTTTGCCACGTAGCCTGCCAGAAAAAAGACTATTAAATCAGATATTGTTTGACAGGCTAGGGTGGCTGAAACAAAGGGAAAGAAGATCTACATAATGAAACAAAAGGGGAGGCTTGGTTAGAACCTGGTGATCAGAAGGAACAGAAAATGTAAAAAATAGATAAAGTGTATTGTTTTTGTACAGTTGTAGTTGTTGTTTGTAATGTTGTTAAATAGTTTTTTAAATAAAATGTTTAAAGTTACTCCTGAAATCTTTCCCTACGAGCATTTAAAGATTTTAATAACATTTCAGCCTTACAATGTTGGCTTAAAATGGCAGCTCCATCTTCAAGAACTGTAACTGTGCTAGGTGATGTATATGTATGTATACGGCAATATAAAGAGATTAGTGTTTCTTTTAACTGTAGTAAAAAGATTTCCATACAAGAGAGATACTTTGGCGCTGAGGTGAATATATCCTCATCGTATACTGCTCACTTCTGTCAGACGGTGGAGATGGAAGTTCATTTGCACGTCTTAGTATATATGATTGTCACTCTGGAGAGATGCTTCAGCGCAGAGCTCTGTCTCTGTGTACAACATACTACTCATGCCTGTCCCCATAGGGAGGGGTCTGAGAGAGAGAGGTGAGTGTGTCCTTATATTCAACTATGCAAAGTGGTTGTCCAGCACACAGTTGTCAACAGAGAGTATATTCCATTTTACACTGTACTAATGACACTCATGATCATGAAGAGTGGTATGAGCAGAGACAGTAGTCTCTACCCATAGCATATTTTGCACATATGTTCCTCTGGGGAGATGCCTCAGCTGCGAAGGCAGTATGTTTTCATTTCATAGTGTGTATAGTTGTTATGCAAGATAAACATATGAACATAAAGATAATTTGAAATTCACTTTCCTTATACTTCTGACATACTGGGGAGAGGGGTGACCACAAAGGTAAGCCCCTTTTCACACCCTAATTTGCACAAGCACTATCCAAGAGACACATCACTGAAGAGAGGCCAGTGTCTCCAAGCACTATACTATTCAGTGTTATCATTCAAGAGACCTGTCTCAGGAAACAGGATAGTTCTACCCACAGCCTACTATGCATACCATTCAGCCTGAGAAGAGGTATGGGTAGAGAGATACATTTATCTCAAAGCTTAATAGAGACACCTCTTTCCCTGGTAAGATGTGTTATCAGAGATGTGACTGCCTTCCCAGACAGCACTACATATTTCTGTTGTTCTAAGAAGAGGTATGAGGAAAGATGGGAGGACCTGGCTTGGCAGTTCGGGCTGGACTTTTCCCATTAGGAACAGGGTCAAGACTGATTTGCATACGGCTTGGTCCAAACTGGGATGGCATGGTGAGCAAAAGAACAGTGGATTAAACCCAGATCTGTGAATGGGGGTGAGTGTTTGTATTGTTCAGCACTCTATCCTTCATCCTTTTCTGTTGCTAAAGTTGCCCTATGTGGGAAGAGTATGCCCAGATGTGGATCCCATGCTCACTCTGCCACTGGATTCAAGCTAGTTTGACTGATGAAGGGTGATACCCTGAAACTAGTCCCAGGATGCTTGTTTCCGGTCCATGGAGAACCTGACTTGGCAGTTTGGGCAGGACTGTTCCCATGAGGAACAGGGTCAAGAATGATTTGCATATGGCTGGGTCCAAACTCGGGTGGCATGGTGAGCAAAAGAGCGATAGATTAAACCCAGATCTGTGACTAGGGGTGAGTGTTTGCGTTGTTCAGCACTCCATCCATCATCCTTTTGTATAGCTATGAGGAAAGATGCCATTGGTTCACTACACCGTACTGTATATCTAAGTTGTCCTGGAGATAGGTGTTGGTGGAAAGTTTCCCTACATACTACTATACATATGTTATGCTGGGGAGAACTGTAAGTGGACAGTGGAATTAATTCCCACACACTAATGATTATGGATATTTTCCTGGGGAGAGGAATTATTGGGGAGGCTAGTACTGGTTATACTTATAATAGAATAGTGAGGAGTTACATGCGAGGTATGTACTTTGTCCCCCTACTATGCATACAATTGAGCCAGGGAAGGATGTGAATGGAGAGGCAGAGTCTCTTTATACGCCAACCTACACATTAGTTATCTTGCAAGAGTCTTGAGGGATTGTATTATAAGAAAAATAAAAAAAGGGTAGCAGAAATCTGGTGCATATAGATCATACATATTACAATGGGAAATGTTCAGTGAAAATGCAAATTCCGTTATAAAAGTACACTTGCTCAATATGCTCATGAGTGCAAACCAGTAAGCTGCCCCTTCGCAGTGGACCCAGAGAGAGGACTGGGCGCCTGGCTCTTGCTTGAGGCTTGCGAGAGTCAGCCATGCTATGTATAAGAGCATCATGGCTCTCGCAAGAGTCTTACATGAGTGATCAAGAAGGAAAAAATAAGGGATTATATTACAAATAACATACATAACAAAAACGTAGGGTAGCTCTGAAAAGTACTTTTTCAAGTAACATTTCAAATAACTGTATTTTTTTTTTTGCTTACCATTTTAAACTTTTTTTGCATTTTTTTTAAAAAGTGATAGAACCAACACAAGAATATAGGTGTAAAAAAACATTAGCTCCTTCAAAACAAAGGGGACAAATATGTATGGAAAAAACTACTGCCTAAGTGGCCATTTATGATTCTGGACAAGCCTTCCCTGTGCAGACCTGCGAATGGAACCCCCCTGTATAAGCCACTGCTGGCCCTGTGAATTTTCATCCCACAGGGCCAAATTTATAATAAAGGGGAAGGGTATGCAAACCTTTTCCCCAAGCCACAATTGGGACCTGGGAACCCAATCCCACAGTGTTGATTTCTTTAAAAAAAGGGGAGAGGTGTGAGGCTTCCTTCCCCAAGCCACTTTTATGCCCTTGGGATCCCATCTGCTTGGGCCAAATTACTTTAAGATGGTGAGAGAAGCCATGCCCCCGTTATGGTATCTACCCCAGGAACCCCATCCCCAAGGGTGCAATACTTTATATTGTACTTTACATTGTCCTGGGGAGCCCAAGCGCAGGATACTATGGAACCCATCCAGGGAGAGAAATGACATTCCCTGGCCACACTCTGTCAGGCAGGAAACTAAAGTTTGCTCTCTGCAGGAGCAGTAGAAAAATGCTGCTCACAGGCAGGAGAAAGGAAAGGTGCTGGCTCCTGGCAGCACCCAGTATGCTGCTACCTAGGGAGTTGGCTGGGCCATGAGGGTCAATGTACCTCCAGTGCAGTGTTTCCACCCAAGGCACCCTGAACCATAAGGGCTCTGGGAAGGGGGCTGTGCGCCCTTTCCCTTAATTAAGAAAAAAAACTCAGGGGATGGGGACTGTCTGGGCTCTTAGTGGCACCACAAGGGAGGAGGGAATGCACCCTCCTCACCTTAGCAAAAGAATATGGCCAGAGAGATGAGTCCCCAAGGCCATAAAAAAACTGTTCCAGAGATGTGATCTTCATGGCCTACAAAGGCTCAGGTAGTGGGGCTGTGCATCCCCCCTATTAAAAAAATAAAGATATGTGCATCCCGTGTGGGCAACCACAGTACATTTTGAAAGAAAGTGATAATAAAGAAGTGGCAGGAGCCACTCATTTATTATTCACTGCTCCTAGGGCATTATAATATACAATACTTGTATGGTTGTGGTGCCTTTAGAAGTGGCAGGGGTACAACCAAGCATTTGTTTTAATGTTGTGGGGCTGCAGGAAGTACATTTTTACTAATAGGCAGACGGATATTTTAGGGCCAATTTATAAAGGTATATATGAGCATGTAAAGAAGTGTTCCTCCTGTAGTTCTATTTCCTGTACTCATAAATTAATCTGTTTATTTCCCAGCTTGTTTATCCACAGAAAGCAAAAGTATGGTTACTGATAGAAAATTACACAGTCATGTTGTCTACTTAGACAATGCTATTTTTGGTTTTGCAGCTCACCTGTAATCTGGCCAATAAATCTTCAATGTGGCGGTCGCACCACCACATTGGCTACGTTCCAACTGCTACTGCAAGTGTGGTGGTCATAAGACCGCCACACTTGTAATGAAGGCCAATGTCTTTACCAGACATTCTTGTGCCTAAATCTTTTAAGCAATAATCTTTAAAAAATTTCAAAGTCAGAGGAGGATCATGAGTACTAAATCATTTATATAATTTATGTATATTTTGTATAATTTCCATGCGATTTCACTATGGACATTGCTGGGATTAGCTCCCTTTTCTGGACAGGCTAGTCTATGGAGTGATCACGTAATTTTTGTGTATGAATGCAGAGTACATGGTCACTGATCACAGGTGAAAATGCTACATAGCATGTTGCCTCACCTGCATGCAGTAGATTGGGCTCAACTAAAAATACTTTACATAGTAAATATGTGCCCTTTCTATTCCTGTAGGGACTCAAAATAAGAAAAGGGAGGTGAACTATGACGGTTGAGAGCCCTAATGATCTATTGGACAAGAGGACATTGAAGAACACCTGTAATCTGGCCAATAAATCTTCTTGTGATTCCAGTATAGCAAGGGCTACAGCAATACATTTTACATGGCACGAGATTCACGTACAGAAAAGGTACTCTTCTAACAACTGTGGAGAGTTGACTTTTGAGAATAATATCTGCTATTTTTTTTTTATTTGCAATAATTCAAAACATTCTTAGTTTCATGTTTAGGCAGCCCCTCACCAAGGCTGAAAAGTGCAGCTCTGAATCACAATTTTTTTGCCCATGTGCCAAAAATTAATAACCACTATTTTCATGATATTGCGCTTAAGATTGCTTTTAGGCATCCATTTCCCTTTCCGTGTGAATGCATTAAGGAGTGGACAGCAAAATTAGCTCTTTAGCTCACAGTATTACAAATTGTTTCATTGCATACTATTGACATGACAAGGTATCCAAGAATGAAATTTGTAAAGGTAAACGTTTAGGTTCCCGTAAGTATTGTAATTGTTAGCTCGTTCGTCATGTAGTAACTACAGGCAATGGCCAGAGGACGAATTGTATAAAGAGGATAGACAATGACAATAAATAGGGTGAGTTTTAGCTCATCTGTAAAGACAATGGGGTCATTACAAATTCTGCAGACAGTTTTCATAGTACATGGAACTTCCGACTGGACGGGGGGCCCTGCACCTTTTTTATGGCAATGTTACTGCCATGAAAGGGCTGGCAGAGTTCAAGGTCGTAATCCCCAGGGCAGCACTGTGTTCAGTGCTGCTCTGGCGGATTAGGATCTCCGCCACCACCAGACTGCTGGGATCCAAGATCCTACTGGAGCTGGGAGTTCCCTGCCGGTCCGACCATCAAGGTTTTATTGTGGTGGTCGCACCACCGCATGGGCAGTGGTCCAACCGCCACGGCGAGTGTGGCGATCGTCAGACCACCACATTCGTAATGAGGGCCAATGTCTTTACTAGACATTCTTGTGCCTAAATCTTTTAAGCAATAATCTTTAAATAATTTCAAAGTCAGAGGAGGATCATGAATACCAAATCATTTATTTAATATTTGCTTATTTTGGATCATTTCCATGTGATTTCACTCTGGGCGTTGCTGGGATTAGCTCCCATTTCTGAACTGGCTAGTCTATGGAGTGATCATGTAGTCTTTGTGTTTGAATGCAGAGAATGTGGTCACTGATCGAAGGTGAAAATGCTACATGGCATGTTGCTTCACCTGCATGCGGCAGACTGGTCTCAAATGGAAAGACTTTACATAGTAGATATGTGCCCATTCCATCCTTGCAGGGGCTCAAAATGAGAAAAGGGAGGTGAACGATGATGTTTGAGAGCCCTAATGATATATGGGACACCTGTACATTGAAGAACTCCTGAACTAAAATACTAGATGTAAATATTACCACATTGCTGACAGGTGAGAGGTGTCTGAAAATAAGTACGATGGAGTCTTGTGAATTAAATCATTTTGTACTCCACATTCCTCCCTGCTCACAAATGTGTGTAAAAATACTTCCTGGATACCAAGTTATATTAATGCTCTTAATCTGACGTACATAAACTAAGATCTACTATTCATTTTAAATGAACAATCATGGTAGAAATAAGTAAATAACGAGAGGCTTGGCTATGCAATAAAGCACCATTATACATTTAACATAACAGAAATTATTGAAACATATTGCTTACCCAGATGTAAAATGAAAGCATTGTTAAAAACTAGAAACGTTCGAAGAAGACTTTTGTGTCACATTATTTAACTCAAGCATTTCACCATTTTGTCTATTTTGCTTTTAGTCTAATGGACTCATTTAAAGTGGGTTGGATTTCTTGCAGTAATACCACAGAGGGTTACGTATTTGCACACCTCCTGACATTATTGTAAATTTACTGGATATTACAGGTTTTGATGCATGCAAAGCTGCAAATGTTTGCTAGCGCTAGATGACACAGTTTTTCAGTGCAGGTAAGGAGCATTGTTATTCTTGTAATGCAGTGTTACCACTTTCTTTTAAATAGCAAAATTGTGATTTGTATGGGGAAATCTGTTTGCTGCAGTTAACAAAAACTTCAACACGTTTGACCTTTTTAGCATAAAAGTTTAATTGTTAGGCATTGTGCTGGTTGAACTGTAGAACTGTGAACTTTGTGATATCATAACAGAAATTGTCCTGCTATTGTAACAGAAAATAGGCTAGAAATGATGCCACAACCTCCGGAATAAAGGAGTGGAAGACAGACCAGGATTGGTGCTTGGGGGCAGAAAGATTGATCTAACAAAGTAGGGGATGCCCCAAAATATGGGACAAGATATGGGGTGGCTGGAGCGCTTATATGGGGATGAATGGATGGAGGGGAGGGAGGACAAGTGTGAGAGGGAAGGTAAAGTGCTACCCATCCTAGAACTTTCACTGCTATTGTTGAGATGCTGTATGCTTACTATGTGGGTGAATGTGTGTCAAACTATTTCTGCATGCCTGACGGATACTGTATCAAGTTCTGCCAATTGTCCATTCTGAGCAATAATTGTTTTACGTTGACTAATAAAAAGATTTCTAGGAAAAAGAAATTATGCCACATGGCAAAATAAAACAAAAATGTAAACTAGATACCATAAGAGGTTTAATAATTCTAGCGCTCACAACAATTTCCCTATTAGTTACCAGTAATGTCCATTAATCTGTTTTATCTTCCTATCATTGCAAGTCAAGTAGCAAGAACCAACCAACCAAATAAGTCGTAACAAAAGGCTCTGCAAGGAAAACCCACAAAATGAAAACTCCAAGTCAATACCCAGGCAAATAGCTCAAGTAGATAGTTTGCACACAAGCTGGACCACAGACATGGATTGATCACAAAGATGGGTGGCAATCAAGCGAAGCAAGTCCAGCTATAGGGCTTTGTGAACAAAGAAAACAAGGCATTTCGAATCAAAACTAGAACAGGCAGCCCAGTATCCCTCAAGGCCCAGCAAAACCAGATGAAAGCATAGAGAATAACGAAGAGCCAACAATTATAGCCGGTTACCTAAGCTGAATTTTATTTGTAATTCTATCCCCTTACAAATGGATAAACAACCCTGGTTACTCTTCAGCAGAAAATAAACTCTTTTATATGGGTGCAAAAAGGCCCCAGGATCTCATGGAAGAAATTGCGCAGAAGAAAAGAAAAGGGGGGGCCTTACACTTCCTGATATACATTAATATGGGTGGGCATTTCACCTTAAGAATGTTAGAATGCCATTCTCCTCACCAGACGTTCGGCGGCTGGAGAGATGTTTAAATTCATGGTAGCCACAGAAAAAGGCACAGTAAAATACTTTCTATATAAATTAAATGACCCTAAATTCTTCAAGAAAGTGAGATTGAAAATACTACAAGATGCAGCTAAAGCTTGGTACAAGTTGCGGCAAGTGGCAATAATTGAGTATTATAGTAAATGGGCTCCGGTTTGGGACTCCCTGGGAACCCACGAGTGCTTAACAGATGTATTGGCTTTGCCCCTTAATAATGCGGGGATTGAATTTTGCGGGGACCTAGTTAGTGATGGTTCTCTACTATCTTGGGAATAACTTATAGAGCGGACAAGAGGAAATCTCTCTAGGTTGAAGTACATTCAACTAAGGGATTGGATACAGAATGTCACAGTCTGGGGTCTGCAAATCAGTTAGAGGATGATTTAATTAAAAATCATTGGAGGTTAAAGAAGGTTTCAAGTTGGTATTGGGGTATGTTGGATATGTTGGATGGTGACTTTAAGCTACCTGACTCCCTTTGGGGGGAAGTGATGCCCCAGGGTCAAGTATAAGTATGGTGGGAAACATCAATACGTACATTATTTAAGGTAGTTAAATCTGCCTCATGAAGGAGGAATCATCTTTTTACCCTTCTTCGCCCTTGTAAGCTTTCTAAGATGAGAGGTGGAGAGGCAGTTAACTGTGCAAAATGTGGCTTACCGAGTGCGTCTGATATTCATATGTTCTTGGAATGTCCAGCAGTGTATAGCTTCTGGCAAAAGGTATGCAAAACGATCTCAAGCATTGTGAAGCAAAATATTTCAGTGAGTCTTCCTTTAGTAATTTTTCAGTAAACCGAATGAAGAGGGAGGCAAGCAGCAGAGTGACAAAGACAGCATTATTCTATGCAATACTCTTGGCCAGGAGGGAAATTTGTCGGAAATGGGCATCTGTGTCATCCCCTTCATATACAGACTTGCTTGACGCCCTTATCGGCACATCAAAGATGGACATGGAGGCGAACAAATTAAATAAGGAAAAGAAAGTCAAAATATGGTCACAGCTGCTGGAATGGAGGGATACTGGAGAGTAATTCACAATTCGGGTGCACTATCATGTTTGCGTCCTATGATTAGGGGCCAGATTACTCTCTTTCTTGGATGCAGATTCTCGCGCTAAGGCTCAAGTGAGAGAGATCCGGGCTCCCTGGCATTAGTCATCTCCACATAAGACAGGGTACGATCAGGCAATATGAAGTCGACTAGGAGCCAGAGGTGTATGAGGACAAAAAAAAAAAAATTATAGCCGGAAGCCACAAGGTCAAAACACCAGAGCTGGCAATTGCTATCTTGAAGAAGAAGCAGCTCAATAGTAAGGACACCCATGTAAGCAAGTAGACCACAAAAAAACTAGCAAAACTTAGAGCTGGTGCCAGCCAGTGCAAGGAAATGACACTACATGAGCCAGCTTCATCACCTCTGCTCTAGCTCGATCACTTAAGTAGGGTGGGCCACGGCTCACACTGAGATGTGAAAAAACTGGGCACAACAGGAATGGAAAAGCATGACAAAAGCAGAAAGAAACAAATTAATATAAATGCATAGTATTTTGTACTGGAACTGTACCCTTCATTTACAAACTCTATGCTAAATATCACAAACACCCTTGCACTAGGCACTATTATGCAAGGGTGTATGCATGGTGCAAGGCCACCAAAACTTCACCAACACGGGTAGAGAGAAAAAGAGCCACATTTTACTAAATATGGCTTTCTCCTTATGATGTAGTGCAGCACCATAACTTTGGTTGCTGTAGCTGCATTCAATGTTAGTAAACCTGCCCCTCATTTTATAAGTGAAGGTTGGTGTTTTCAAACATTTGCATTATTCCCTCATAACACCAACATGGTTTGCAATGTGCACCTTGTTTGGGTTGTGTAATATGTTTTATTTAGGGGTATACAAAAAGATTCTTCTAATTTTGCTCTTTCGATCTGAAACCTTCTTGATGTTCATCTACAAATGAGTGGGGAATAAGATGGTTGCCCTCTGAATATGTTTCAGATAGATTTCAGTTAACCAGTTTCATTTCCAAAAAAGATTACTAAGAAGAGGTCTTTTTTACTTTAAAAAAAATGTTCCTGATCTTCTCATGCAGACTAGCAGATTTGTCCTTCATACATAAATGTTCATTTGACAGCAACACTTTGGGGTTTTTCAGAAAAGATGGACGGACCACAATTTAAAAACCTTGAAAACCTGACTTCTAAATCTGTTTGATAATTGTTCTGACATTTGAGGATTTTTTTGTTAAATCTATTTGTTTGGTTTTCAACAGGTGCATAGCATACCCAAGTAAGCTTTACACAATGGTAGATCATCATAGGATCAAAACTAGAGAGAAATAAGCAACAGCCCCCCTCCTCCCAACAGCCTACAGACAGATGAGCGTTTAGTTAGTCATTATAGTCATTGGCCTCTCTTGCCATCTCTATACGGAATATCCGGATGTCTCTCGGTATTCATCAGTATATATTCTGCAGTATGGCCTGGAAGACCAGGATTTGGTAGGTATCTATACATCCAAGGAGTAATATGCCATCCAGGCCCCCCAGACTCTCCCGAACCTCCATGGACAGCCTCTATTAGTGTATGTCACCTTCTTTGTGAACATAAATCCATCCATCAATCTTCTCCACGTATTCACAGTTGGACATTTCTCAGAGCCCCAAAGACAGACAATTTCCCACTTGGCCACCACTAGAGCAAGGCCACAAAATAGAAGCTTAGCACAGGGTAAGTCAACATCATTAAGGATTCCCAGGAGAATTAATTTGGGATCAAAAGGGATCTGCTCCGACACCACCCCTTTTACTTCCCCCACAATCATTGTCCAGTACTCCTGAAGCACAGGGCATCCCCAGATTCTGTGTAGAAAGGTGCGAATGTTCTAGCAACATCTAGGACAGTTCAGGTGCTGTGCCCTTCCCATAGTATGTAAACGTTGTCTATCATAATAGAACCTATGAAGGATCTAAAATTGGATTAGTCTCGGTCTCGACCTGATAGCTACTTCGTGTGGGAACATCAATGCTGCCTCCCAATCTACATCCTCCAATTCCCCTAAATTGGTCTCCCAACAATATGTAGTCTGAGAAGTGTGTCAGGCATGTTATTATTGATAGTCCTATATGTCATAGACGTCGGTTTTATGTCTAGGCTGTTCAGCAATAATCTGCCTTCCAGTGGGGCATGGTCAGGTACCCCATCCCCCTGGCGACCCTCCGCGCTCCATGCGTGCCACACACACGCATAATGGAGGACCTGTGCCTTGCCAAGTACATACTCAGTTTAAAAGGATGCAAAAGGCATGACATCTTCCCACTTCATCACATCTCCCACCTTGGAAATACAGATGCGATCCCAGGCCTCAAAACCCTTCAGTTCACTAATTCTAGCAACCAACATCCCTCCCAAAGGGGGGTATCCCTTGTGGGTTGGTGATGTCATCCCAGTACAGTGGTAGCCTTAAACCATACCCTGAGGGACACCTGAGTGGCCGGGAGAAGGTGTTACCACCACCCCTCCATATAAATAATGAAGACAGGATTTCCTTCCCCGTTGCAGTCTCTCCAATAGGAAAGTAGGGTGATCACCGGGGCAAACATCCAGTCATTAAGGTTAATCAGGTGGGCTGCCCAGTAGTACGCCTCTAGGTCCAGGACAGATAAGCCCACGTTATACTGATTGCGCTGTAGCGTTTTGAGGGCAATTTTAGGGTGTTTCCCCTCCACAGCAAGTCTTGTGCCAAGGTTGTGAAGAATCCCAGAGGGATCTGATAATATGTATTTTGCAAAACATATAGGCCCTCATTATAACATTGGCGGTAAAAACCGCCTACCGCCGCTGCAACGGATGCCAAAATGCCATCGACGTGGCTACCAGCCATCCGCCGTATTATGACCACAGCCAGATTTCCACCATAAGGATGGCGGAAATCCAGCTGCGGCCATGGCCATGGTTATTATGACCCATAATACGGCCTGACGGTGTTCTGCTGGCGGACGCTGCTGGTGGCAGCAGACCCCCGTCCCGTCTCCTGCCGGAGGACCCCCTGACTACAGGTGAGTCCGGGGTCCGACAGAGGAGGTGGGTGGGGGTGTTGTGTGTATGTTTAGGGGTGTGTGTTTGTGTGTTCATGGATGCGGGTCTATGTTGCATGTTGGATGCAAGTGTGAATGTATGAAGGTGTGAGTGTGTGTGTTGTGTTTTGTGTCTGCGTGTATGTTTGAAAGTGTGTGTGGGCGGGTGTGAGTGGATGTCTGCATGCATGGATGATTGTGGGAACGTGTGTGTGTATGTGTGTGTGTGCAGAGGGAAGCCTGTATGTAGGGGGGTAACTGGAGTGTGAGGAGGAGAGGGGGAGACCCCTATCAGTGACAGGGAAGGAATTCCCTGTCACTGATGGTGCCTACCAACATTGTTTTTGTGGCGGTAAGGAAGCCACGTAAACAATTGCAGTAGGCGGGGTCATAATCCTGCGGGTGGTACAGTGACGGCCACCGGGCTGTCACTGTCATGGCAGTCGGAGCCAACCTGCCAATGTCATAATATGGCGATAGGTACTGCCAGCCTGATAGCGGTACTTACCGCCATATTACCACCGACTGCCGGGGTCATAATGACCATAGTAACTTCGGGAGAGGGATCATCTTAATCATGGCTACATGTCCCATCAAAGTAAGAGGGAGACCTCTCCGTTCCAAGTTGGTTCGGCAGGCTTTCATCACCCTACCCAAATTATTAGTATGACAGAGGTCTGCCCTATATGTTATATAGATACCAAGATATTTGAATCCCTCCTTGCAGATGATTTGGGAGTGAATGGGTATCTGTGTCTTTCTACGGGGCATACAAAATAGATTTTTTACCAATTAATCATGTATCCTGAGTAACTCCCATACTCCTCAAACAGGTGGAAAACTTGTGGGAGTGATATATGGGACCTCGTGATATACAGAAGCACGTAATCAACATATAAGGAAATGCATTCTTCTTCAGCCTCCTCCTCTCTCAGCCTGAAGCCATGCAACCCGGGGTGGGCACGAATCATGCACACCAGGGATTCTATAGTGAGAGCAAACAACAGGGGGCATCCCTGCCTAGTACCCCATGCAATGGGGAACTCAGATTAAAGAGTCACATTTACTCTCACTGCTACCACTGGGGTTATGGTAGAGCAGTCTCGCCCATTCCCGATTCCAAGGGCTAAATCCAAAATTTCGCCAGTGTGACTTCCATGAAGGGCCAGTGCACTGCATCAAATGATTTCTCAGCATCAAGGGCCAAATTTACGTGTGGATCCAGACGTTCCAGCATGGCATTCAGCCAGTTGTGCATACACCTCAGGATGCATCTCATAGAGCATCCTGACATAAAGCCGGTTTGGTCTCTGTGAACTAGGGGAGAAATAACACCATGGAGTCACATTGCTAATACTGTGGCCAAAACTTTCACCTCTACATAAAGGAGAGAAATTGATCTATAGGTTGCACAGGACGTTTTAGGCCTTCCTTCTTTGTGGATAATAACTATCTCGGCCCATCTCAAATCAGGAGAGAGAGCTCTTTGCTGTCTTGCCTCCAGGAACATATTTAGAAGATGGGGGGGCTAAGATATTACCCAATCTCTTAAATAGCTCAGCCAGGAACCCCTTGGGGCCAGGGACATTCGACCGAGCGTAGCTGTGTCATGGCAGCTTTAACCTCTCCCAAGGTGATATCCCCTTCTAAATCTGTCCAAGCCTCTGTGTCCAGAACTGGGACAGATGTGTTCTGCAGATATCCCGTAATCAGGTAAGTGTCTTTCAGTGGTCTTGCCTTATACAAATTACAATAACAGCAGGCAAAGACCTCTGTAGTTTCTTTACTTGAAGACACTCTAACTCCCTCTGGAATCACTATCTTGTGTATCCACCTCTCTTCCATCTCCCTCCTTCCAAGCCAAGTTAGGAGTTTCCCTGCTTTATCCCCCGTTTCATAGAGCCTGTGCTGGGTAGTACGCAGCTGACTTTTAACCTCCCTCTCTGCCATTCCCTGTACTCAGCCCACACTAGCTCCAGTTGTCGGGGTGCAAGGAGGGCCGGTTCCTGTCCCAAAGCCCCTTCAAGTGCCAGCAGCTAGTGTTCAAACTTTCTCAAGGTTTCCGATGCCTTCCTTCTCTTCTGGGACACTCAGTTCCCAGAGCTGTCCAGAAGCACTGTCTTGTATGCTTATCAGAGCACTACTGCAGATACGACTGACCACACATTTTCCTCGAAATATAGGTCAGTGTCTACCTGGAGCCCATGCGCCACCTCTCGGTCCTGCAGGTCCCAACACCACAGCCTCCATCTCTGCCCCCTTCCCCTTGACTCCCCATACACACTATCAGGGGGGAGTGGTCAGAATGACCTCATGCCAGATATTCCGCCTGATGTATAGCCACCACATCCCCCGCTGGGGTAAAGATATAATCTAATTTGGAAAAGACCTTATGGGCCCCAGAGAAATTAGATTACTTCCTGTCAGCGGGATGGGCATGTCGCCACAGATCAGACAACCCTAGGGCTACAGCAAAACAGTAAAGCTGGGTAGGGGGGCAAGACGACCCATCCCAGGCATCCATGTCCATCACCATGACATCATTGAAGTCTCCCCCTAGGACATGGAGCGAGGAGTCAGCCTCCAGCAAGATCCCCACTAATGTTACCAGCAACAGGGCCTGACCTACCTAGGCGAGGCGCAAGCGCTCAGGAACAAGACCACCTGTCTACCCCAGAACCCCCTAATCCCTACTTATCTACCAGCAGGGTCTGTCCATTGTTGTGTAATGTGGAAGGGGGGGACCTGCAAATCAAAATCACCACCCCCCTAAAGCCAAAAGTAGAACTTGCATGTGCCAAAGTAACATAGGGTCTTCTGCCCAGAAACTTCCACTTCATGCCTTTAAAATGCTTCTCCTGTAGAAGTACAACATCCAGGTACATCATCTTTAGACACTGGGATACCAAGCCACGCTTGACCTTATTGCCCAGTCCATTTACATTTCAAGAGAGAACTGTGATGGACTGTGAGTCCACCAAAGAAGGCCCTGATTCACTTACCGCAAGAGTCATTCTTGGTCTAAGGGAGAAATGTCATAGGTGGAGGCGCACCCCCCACCCAAGACACCAGGGATGCGAAAGGGAAGCCTGGAGTTCAATATCGCAGTAGGTGATAACTATTAGATGCATGTGTCTGTGGCACAATTCACTAACCATGAACAAGAAAAAAATGAACCCCCATGAACAGATACCCATCTCACCCCCTCCCCATCTCCCACAGGCCCCTGCAAGTACCAAACCCCATACACCATCTCGGCAAGAGTCAAGAGGTCTGTTTCCCACTCCCTTCTTACCCCGCCTCAGTGTCAAAACTGTAGAACCAACTTAGAGGCACCCGCCTTGGGGAGCGGAAACCCCTTGGATCAATACACACCACAGGAGAAGGTATTTTCTCTGTGGAAGAAAACTCCATTACCAACCTAAGGAGTCCTCTGCAAGAGGGGGGAGGCAGGAGAAGGCAGTCCATACTCCTCTGGCCCCTAATCACAGTGCTGCCTCCACAGTCCCACCGCCTCCATTGGCCCCAAGGCCTCCTTGTCAGTCTCTAAGTGATTTATGGCCACCACTAACAGATAGACAGACTCCAATTCAGTGTCAGTGTCTGCGCCCAAGTCGTCCACTGGTATGGCAGCGTCCTCTCTCCTGACTCTCTTTCGGGTTATCGTGTTTCAGCTTCCTTCCGAGTCAGATGAATCCTCTCCTCCCATTGTCAGCCGCAGCGGCTGCCACGTCGTATCTCTTCCTCTCTGCTCTCTCCGGCCTTTACGCATGTGGAGTGACCACTCCTATGGTCGCGCTCCCCCTTTGTCCATGGGCCTGCTGTCAGCCCCTTGACTCCCTTTTCCTGAGAGTTGGGGGTGCTGCTCCAACCACACCCAGGCATCCGCTGGGATCTGGAAGAAGAATGCTTTCCCTTAGAACAGGATCTCTAAGCCAGAAAGAGGAGCATATACTGTAACTGAAGCTTCAGAGTTTGGCCATCACACAGTCAAAGGTGCGACGCTGCCTCTGAACCTCTCTGGTAGAGTCAGGATAAATAATGATCTTAGAATTTTCATGTATGACTTCCCCTATTTTGCAAACCTCTGTCAGGATCATATCCCGGTCCTGGAAATTTAGGAAGCGGGCAATCACCGGTCTAGAAGGGACCCCTGGAGGGGGCCTACCCCTCCCCCCCAAGCCCAATGGGCACGCTCAATCACAAAACAGGCAGAGAACTTCTCAGGTGGCAGAACTCACCGGAGCCATGCATCTAAGAACAGGCTCATGTTTGTCCCTTCTATCCCATCTGGGAATCATACAAATCACAGATTGTTTATGCGGGCATGATTTTCTGCATCTTCCAGCTGCCACATGATATCCTTGTTATGGACCCTAGTCTCCGACATCTCTTTACACAGGGGTCGGATGGTGTCTTTGAGGTCCGATTTCCGTGTGTCCGCCAGTGTGACCCACTCCACCACAATACGGAGGTGTTGATACAGGAGGGAGACCTCTGACCACACCTCCCCAACACACTCCTCCAGGACCTCTCTAGAGGACTGAATCGCTGAGAGAAGAGTAGTATTGTCTGGCACTGCCAGGGGTTCCGGGGCCAACAGCGGAGGGGTCACAACTTTCATGTAGCAGTCCATTTTTCCCAGCTGGGGCGGCCTGAGTTCCTTATCTCTCGCCATCTGGCAAGGGTACCACGGCCAACCTCTCCAAGGACACCTGTCTGTGTAGCGAATCCCTCCCAAATGGGAAGTTCTAGTCTCTGGAGAGGTGGGGCGAGAGGCCCACAAAAAGGATAATCTGTCGCCAGTCAGTCGGTACCCCGTCAATGGCAAACCTGTCACTCGCGACTGCCAGTGTCTCGAGGCTCCGGGGTACACCGAAGACCGAGGACTGTGTGTGCAGTCTCATAAGCCCGGCCAGTGGAGGCCCTCAAAGACAAAGTAGGAATAGCCACTTCTTTGCCCGGGTCTCCTAGACATCCCCGGGAGGGTTTCATAGATGAACAGCGGGGCTCCCTACTATTCCTCCAATTGGACGTGACCACCAGTGGTCTATGCAGCCAGGTCCTGCAGGGAGCCACAACCTCTCTCATAATTGTTTGCCCCCGGGAGAATACTCACATTGTCCTTGGTGAGTTTCTAGGCCCCCACCATGCACAACCTCGCCAGCGAACCTGGGACCTCACCAACTATGCTCACAGGACACCCCCTCTCTTCCCTGGCACTCCACTCTCAAGGTCGCTGCAGGGTGGGATCCCCCTGGCTCTCACAGGCACCCATAGCGGGCCCTCGACCCGCTCGCCCACATCAGTGCTCCGGGCAGGGGGGCCGCACAGTCACTTGGAGCATGGGAGACTCCTCATCTGTCTCCCGGCCCTCGGCGTCTCCTCCTCACCCAATGCCGGTGCTGGCATCAGAGGCCTAGCAGCAGATCTCTCCCGACAGTTCACAGCAGCCAGCTACCAGACATTCCCTTTGGCCCCGGGGGCCCAGACTGGGAGCCATACGGATGAAAGTCAGGATTTTGCTGGAGGCCGTAATGGAGCTCGTTGAAACAGTGTCCGTCTCTGGCACCATCTTGGCTCCTCCCCAGGCATTTGAGCTTTTAAAAGAGAACCCTCCCTATGGTAATTTCCATTCTAAAGGTTCAAATACTTCAAATACTTTTCTTACCACCCCTTTCCCCTTATAACCTTGCCTCCCTTTGATCAATCTTCACTAAGTTTGGGAATTTCAAAAAGGATCTGATGTAATTTTGTTGTGCAAAGTTTGGTCTGGATTGTTTAAGATGGGGGATGGAGGGAAGTTTATCAGCTATAAAAAAACTGTTTTTCTGTGGCGTGTTATGTCAACCTTCATACAGAGGCATAGATCCGGATTCTGTAGTGCATAAATATACAGAGACACACATACATATATCTTAAAAGGGTTGTTAAAGGGAAATTAAGGTTCTTTCTTCACATTACAACATAATGGTTGTCATAAAAACATACAAATTCCCATAAAAACTTTACCTGAAATAGTATTATATTTGTGATCTTAAACTGATAAACCACTGGCCTTCAGTACACAACTATACCTCCCCTAAGGCATATCACCATTTACATTAATATTATGACTGAAACTACTTCACGCACAAAATGGGTGGGAACATGATAAACCTTATCCTAAAGTAAAAATCCCAGTCTTATAAGAGTTCAAATAAGTATTCATGAGAGAACAGTTTAGAGTTTGCTTTCTTCAGCAACACAACTTTTCGGAATAGTTTTCTATATTGACAATGCCCATCAGTATAAATCCCTGTTAAGCAATAGGTCTTGACACGGGAAATCCGTGATCTATCTAGCAAAGTTAGGGCTACAAGAACATTGTCCCATATGTATACCTTTTGACGCAAACCTGTGTTTGTGCAGTTTTGCATCAAAAAGAATAACGCCGGCTTGTGCCATTCCAAGATGCCAGCCAGGCACCAAATTTATGGAATGGTGCAATCCGGTGCAAAGGATGGGCGTTAGCGGAGTCAGGGTGGCAGTATGGGGAAAGGGGGTTTTGCACCAAAAAATGACGTTAGGCTGGTTTCAAGAAAAAAAATGCCTCTAACCAGCCAAGCATCATTTCCTGACGCAAAACCAACCATACCACATGACTCCTGTCTTTTAAAAGACAGGAGTCATGCCCACCACCCCAATGGCCAGCACAGGGGGCAAGGGTCCCCTGGGCATGGCCATTCCAGCCAGTGCCATGTAGGAGGGCCCATTTCAGGGCCCCCAATGGCACTTTAAGAAACTTTAAAACATACTTACCTCTACTTACCCTACTTACCTGGGATGGGTACCCCATCTTATGGTGGGGGTGTGGGTGTTCCTGGGGCTTGGGAAGGGCACTGTGGACCCATTCCATGGTGTCTGACCATGGAAATGGCTTTACAGGTCCCCTAACACCTGCCCTGACCCAGGCATTAAGTAATAGCGCTAAGCAGGCTTAGCACCATTATTTAGGCACGCCTCCCCTGTACACCATTTTTGCATGGGAGGATAAATAAGGCACCAGGGCCTTAGAGTCATTTTCTGGATGTGAACACCCACCTTGTATGTCAATGATGCGAAGGTGGTTTCACACACCCCAAAAATAAACTCCAATATTTTGGTGCTAGACGGGTCTAGCATCAAAATATTAATATGGAGTTAAGTTTGCGCTGAATTAGCCTAAACAAATGATGCTATTTCAGCACAAACCATTGTATATTGAGTGCCTAACAGAGGATGCAGCGAACCAAAAGGGAAGTTTCTAATCAAAGATTACCAGTGTCTCTCCTGAGTATGCAATACTGTGGAGCTTTCTGAGAATTGTACTTCATGGTCAGTCCCAGACTCACTCCAAACAGTGGCAGCACTTTGAAGACCAACAGCCTTTTCTTTGCTGAAAGCAAATTAGTGCAAAAGCAGGTTTGAGAATGACTGCCACGCACTCAAGACACACTTAGCAGTAAACAGTGTGTCCAGTCTGCTTCCTGACAATAGGCAGCAAGAATTCCTCTAGAGCCAAAAGGCATGGGCTGCAGCCTTCTCCATTGGGCTCTGAACCCTCAAAGTGCAGTGCCTCTGCCCCTAAAGCCACTTACAGCTTTCAGCAAATGCCCAGAACCCAGTCCACTATTAGGCTAATGCTCATGTGCCTGCTGTAGATATTTTTGGAATTTATATTCTTACAGTGTCAAACAGCTTGTAAAATTATGAAAGGTTTTTATAAGCATAGAGGGAGTTGTAGCAACATGCATATATCACAGCTTATCATATTATCCCCCAGTTTTTGAAGTGCAGAGGAAGTTCATAAATGTTTCATGAACCTATTCTTCAAACTGTCTACTTGTTCAGTGTCTTATGAACCAATGAAACCAGTGGCATTGTCCACTTACCCAACTTCACAATCTAGACTTTTTTTTTCCAAAAGAGATTTTCCTCTTCAAAGAGGTATGTAATCTGCTTTTTGGCCTGTGGTTTGTTGATCTGCTTGAACCCACATAGCCACCGAATATGTTTCTGTGGAAGGGAGGGGATCACAGACAAATGGATGTGAGCCACTTCTCATGGCATAGAGGTCTGCACAGTATTTACAAGCAGACATATCACAGACTTTGCAACCTCAACATGTTTTGTACGTCACCTTCATATTTCTCCTCCACACGTATATTGTAACACAACCATACAGTTGCAAATGTGGCAGTTCTGCAAAAATCCCTCTATTCCCTCAATACAATTAAGGGGTCTCAGTCCCAAAAATCAAATGAAAAGAACAGTTCATACACTAATGGTATTTATCCTAAACTTTAACAATTCAATTTGATCTAGCGTCGCTCAATTGCACCTTCCCCCATCAAAGTTAATATTGCATTTTGGACCTACGCAAGTGACCTGCTTGTGAAAATTTGACCACATATCATTTTGCTACTTCACTGAGAGCAAGTATAATTTTCAAGCTTTGGTGCCTGACCTGCAGTGCTATAAATACCAACAGGCCTTCTTACATTGATGTACTATTTAGGGAGGGCAAATAAGTCTGCAGAGCTGACAAGACCTGAGAATTGAAGTTCTCCAATGTAAACAGAACAGATCTGTCAATAGAGCAGCACATCCCTGATTGTCATTAGATCTTGGCATTATTCTGAAATTTTGAACAGAAACTGCCTGCACTCTAATTCTGGGTGAAATACCTGGTTAAAGGTCTGATATGAGGATCGGCTTGAATAACACTAGAAGATAAGTATGGCATAAATCAAAGCCTGACCACACAGGTATCCCTCAAAAGAGAGTGGAAGACAATTTCTTTCACAGACTCATTGTTCCATCTAACTGGAGTAGATCCGATTTTTATGCAGGAAAATAGGCACTGCATGTTTCATCCTGGAAACTTTTCAACTTCTTCTGTGGGGATTGTTAATACAGATAATCTTCTGTGCTTCAATGATTTACACAGAACATAATCTATGGAATTACATCATGATCTTAACTGGTTGAACTTTCTGAACATTAAAAACTAAGGAAATGAAGGTCCTAAAACCTTCAAAGTATCAATTACCTGTATCTCAATATGCGAAGATACATGGTTTACCTGCTTTCAAATAGCTAATTTATTGTCATAGTACAATGATCAAGCATCTACTTTATTGGCAAAACAGATCATTTTACTATTAAATTCTGAGTAGGAGATTTGAATGCTGTGGACGGTTGGAGAAAATGAAAGAATTATTATCTAAGGACAACTAACTTTTAAAAAATGATACGTATAATAGCTATATGGCTCACAGTGGAGTTACATTCCCATTGAATACTCATGACATTCTATTTTTGTTCTGTAATATTGTTGGCAAACTTCTCTATGTAGATTTACGTGAAAAGGCTGCTTATGCTTCTAATAGGTGCAGCTGTAAGCAAGAGGACATGATGGCTAGGTAAGGTATTTCATCTGATTCATACTCCAACACATAGATCCAACGTGAAAGGCATAATGCCTCCGCTATCACAGTTTGCAGCTACAAAACATTTTCTACAAACACTTCTTTGCGGTGATAAAATGCACATTATTTTCATTCATTTTAGGTTTACAATAATAGCATTTATTAAAGGTTAATCCTGCAGGTGCTAAGGGTTTCACACCCCAGCGATAAATACTTAATTTGCTGTTTATACATTCACACTTCATAACTTGAAACTAGGATCACATTTGCTCAGTATGTGTCTTGGGTAGCAGCGGCCACGATTTATGTTTTTTTCGCCAGTTATTTTTAATAATCAAAGTTGTCAAGAATTTAGTGGGTTCTTTTAAGCCAGCATGTTTTTCGAAGCATGTTCTGCAAATAACAGAACAAAAGCTTTACAATTCTAAAATTTCTAAGTTACTTTCGTCAATGTTTTCGGAAACAGGTTGAGTTTAAAAATAACACATATTTTTAAAATGATTTAACGGTGTTTGTCACATTCTAAATTTTTCATTTTTCTGGTTTCTACGTGTTTGCTCATGGAGTGGAAAAAGGTCAGAAAATAACAGGTTAACCTAGAACTATATATTTAAAAAGGGGGGCACAGCTTTGAATCCAGAAAACCATTTAAGTGCATCGAGCAAAACTCTCTTATTTACATGTCTCAAAACATCTTTCAAATATTATTATAAATATAAAATAATTTAGTGCCCAGAATAATAACACCTGTGTGTCTATTAATGCAGTTTTAAAAAGTAAACAGCCGAAGGAACACAGCGAGGTGGGACCTGCACTAATCAACAATACTTTCGAACCCAAAATGCCTCACAGATCCTTTCATTTGGGCTTGCACACCTTTACAGGGCTTTAGGCACCAGGCAACAATGGATACTTCAGTCCCACAACATAAATAGGCGGCTGGGGATTCACAATGATGCAAAAGATGGGTCAGGGAGCTGGCAGTCCCACTTTGGATTATATTGTTAGCTTTGAAATATTTATTTACCAAGGTAAGGCTCTTATCTGGCAAATGGGGGTGGTGTTCCAGAAGGTTCAAGATTACAGTTAATGTCCCATTGACGGCGGTCCTGTGACTCACTGAAGTGGAGCGAAATAAGAGGCTGATTATGAGTTTGGCAGTCAGAAAAACCAGGTTGTCAAACTCCCGAATAAGGAGACTGCCATGCTGCTGGTGGGCTCCCCACTGTTCCCATTATGAGTTTTCCACTGGGCTGACCAGCGGAGCCCAGTGGAAAACGTGCACAGGCATTGGACTCGGCTTCAATGCCGTCGCACAGGGGGCCCCCCTAGTACCCCTGAATGTCTGCTAAGAAGGCAATGTGCATTCCAAAAGTGCTGGGGAGGGGAGCCATGCAGGGGCCTCCCTGTGGCTCCCAGCACTTGTTCTTTGACAGCCTTTCCATGGCAATTGAACCTCCATGAAAAGTCTGGCAGAGAACATGGCAGTTATCAGCACAACGGCGCTGACAACCATGATTGCCGGTATCTCGTCAGGATCAAAGATCCTGGTGGGGAGACAGTGGTCTTTTGGCAGTCCAAATGCCAGGGTCACAATGTGGTGGTTGGACCGCCACAGCAGTCTGACCTCCACTGCCAGTCTGGAGGTATTCGGACCACCAGACTTATAATACGGACCAAAGTAAGGGCATGGGGACATTGCAATAAATAAATCAAAAAGTGTTTCCCACAAACTACTAGTTCAGTGTTTCCTTTTTCCAGCTGGAACCACTTCGCTCTGTTCACAGCTTTGTTAGATTTGTGTGGTAGCAATGATCCTGCATGCAGTATTGTCATAAGTGTTCAAAATGTCTCCCTTAAATCCCTTCTGGTGCTTTAGCTCAAATAAACACTTTGGGGCCTATTCAAAGTTTGTCAGACAGCTTACCAAACTGTCAGGTTGCCAGAAGGTCAACAGCCTGGTGGGTGGTAATCTATTAAATGAAACTGCCTCTGTTGGTGTGGCACTGTCATTACTGTTAAATAACAAGTGGGCAACAATACTGAAGTGGAACACTCAGAATTCTCTTTTGCTTTTCAGCATCATCCCCCCCACATACTATACCGGGTGAGTTGATGCTGCAAAGCAAATTATAAATGTCCCTGATGTGCAATTAGTTTTCTCAATATACATCAGGAAAATGTGAAAATTTTTCTTCCTGGGACCATAATAGGAAACATATTGATTGTGACCACACCTTTAATAGGGCAGAATTATCATCACTGTGGCCTGGTTGCACTGTAGCAGACAGGCTGCTTGGTCAAGAGAGTTTTGAAATAGAAATTAGTGAAACTCTTGTTTACAGAAACTCACCAGTTATCCCACCGCTAAATGGATAAGGGACCCACAACTGTGACAAGGCAGCTTGCCACCAATTTATGTTAGTGCTCTCTCTCCACCACACTCTAAATGTCCCCCTTTCTCTGATAAAAGTTGCTTCCTTCAGAAAAAACTACTTTAGGTCATTGGAAAGTGCTGACTACCCAATTAGGAGTTTTACAAGTTATGTCTTTTTATTACAGGCAGAATATTTCCAGGAGGAGTATGTAAATGCAAGTGTTATGCAATCTAAGACTCACTGCACAACTCAAATGAGAAGTTTGGATAACAGTCATTTCCTGTTATTTGAGAAAATACTGCCACTCTGTCCTATGTCAGTGCTTTTAAGTCCACATACATGATTTCTCTTTATGGTACAGGATAAGAGGTGTATTGGATTTTCACTGCACTATACAGGACCTGACTCCTATCTCAACTCAAAGAGGAGATTATATAAATAAAGGATTCTCCAGATGTACATTGATTCTAATCACCTCTGGATACTAACAAAACAAATGTGAGTTTTGAAACCTAATGGACAAGTGAACTCTGGAAAGGAAGAAAGATCAATTATAAATTAGAGTGTCTCCCCACTGATAGGTAGACCCATTACAGTGAAGCCATAATGTGGTATGTTGTGTGCTGTTTGTCTTGTGTTTGGCTCGCGAGTTGTGAGCAGAATGGGGATGGTGGAATGTGGCCTCGAGGGATGGAATGCGGGAGGTGCGGCGAGTGAGTGAAGGCAGTTGGAGTGGTGCCGGGGACATACTGTGGAGGTGGTTCTTCGCTACATGGAAATAAACGTGGAATTTAATCCTACCTTGTGCGATGTCGTATCTTTGTGAGCACAACATAATATTGGCGACGAGGAGTCTTCGCTGAACCACCTCCGAACTTACGCTCAGTCAACCTCTTTGAAGCGGTCGCAGCGCTATCAATGGATTTTCGGTGAAGGTGAGATCTATTTCTTCGGGGGAACGAGTCGCGGAGAGACTTTTGGCTGACTTGCTGTGGTGCTCTGAAGAAAGTTTATACGCGCTCTAAAACGCTTTTGCCATTATCGTGTGCATCGTATTAACGATTTGTTTATCTTCGGTCCCCGGCCACGAGCGCTGTCTCGCTCCACTTCATCATGCGCTCTCTCCTGCAACTGCCTGTGCGGCGCGTGTTTAAGTAACAGAGCACTCAAGGACTTACAATTCAGGACGTTTCGTCATTTAAAAAAAAAAAATAACGTTAAATGAAAAAGAAGGTGAATTTCCTTTAGAAAACGGACTAGTGGTTCGAACATTGAAAAACGAGGAGGTTGCAACTAGTGGCTGTATGTTTTTTTTTTTTGTTTTCTCTTTCTTTTTTGTCAAGATTTGTTTTCAACAACTTTATTGCTCCCTCTCAGGCTACGTATTTGAATTTTAAACAAAAGTTGTTCAGAATTACATCAGAAGTTCCTGTGAATGTGATTTATAATTTCTTTTTTTTCTACTTCTGGACGGTTTCATTATATTTGATAATTATGCAATCAGTCTCTGCTCCTCCTCCATTTCTTGAAACACCTGGTGAACCACCGGTGTCGTGGTCTCAATGGTTTGATGCTTTTGAGACTTACTTAGGAGCCATTGGGGCATCACGATATCGACCTGAAAGGAAGAAGTTTTTGTTATTACATTCGCAGGGATTTGAAGGCCGAGAGACTTTGAAACACCTATCTGAAATTGAAATGACAGATAATGAAGAATTGGATGAATATCAGTAAACAGTGAAGAAGCTAATCTTGAGATTTGATAAACAACCTAGTCTTGTTGTTTTGCGCCACAAATTCTTCAAGAGGGTCCAGCTACAAAGTGAATCGATAGATGATTTTGTTAGTGCGCTTCGTAAATTGTGTGCACAATGTCAATTTGGTGCATTTCGTGATCAATTAGTCAGGGATCAACTCATTGGGAATTGTTATGACAGACATATTCAACAAAGACTTCTTACGATGGGTGATCCTTCACTTGAGGAGGTTATTAAGCAAGCAAAAAGCATTGAGTTGGCCCAAGTTTCGCTTAAAGAAATTTCGTGTCAATGCCAGGAAGATGAGAGAGTTTGTGTCAATGTTGTCTCCTCCCGCAAAGAACTCAAGGCTAATGATAATCAGTTTTTCAAACGCAGCAATATTTGTTTTAGATGTGGGAATGTTCCACATTTGAAAGACTCTAAAGGGTGTCCCGCTAAGAATGTAATTTGTCACAAATGCGGCCGGACGGGCCACTTTGCTAGAGTGTGTCAGAGTGTCAAGAGTGACAAGAATGTTAAAATCAGTAGTGTGTCTGCAATCTGTGAAGGGTCCAATCAATGTTTGGAAAATTAATTCCGTGACATGATTGTGGTTGTCACAGATGAGCAAATTTCATTGAATGATTTTGAGAAGTGTGTGGACCCGTATGTAGATATTTGTGTGGGGGGTAAAACACTTCATTTACTTGTGGATTCTGGGGCACGCATTACTATGATAACTTTAGACTTGTTCAAGAGAACATGGGGTCATAGGAAATTGTTTCCACCTGACAGAGCTCCTGTTTCCTATGAAGGAAGGAGGATTGAATTGGAGGGTTTCATCGAAGATGTTTTGGAATTCAAGGGGCGCAAGATCCATGGTAAGATGTATGTTGCTGTCAAGGGTCTTAATATTTTAGGCTGGTTCCACCAAGGCCTATTTGGGATGGTATTGAGACCAGGTACCACTGAGCAGGTAATGGTGGTTAGAGACTGTGGTGATATGAATTTGTCTACTCTTCATTCGATGTTCCCTAAGGTATTTGGGAAAAAATTAGGTTGTATCAAAGGATTTAAGCATTCTATCAAAGTTAAGGATAATGCGATTCCGATAAAGCACAAGTTAAGAGCGATTCCATTCAGTTTGAGGGAGGACCTCAGATCAGAATTGGAAAAGTTACAATCCTCTGGTGTAATTGAACCGGTTGAATCTAGTTTATGGTTGTCTCCCATTGTGGTTGCTCGCAAACGCAACGGTGAGATCCATTTATGTATTGACTTAAGAAGTCTCAACAAAGAGATTTGGGTAGATTCTTTTCCTTTACCTAGAATTTGTGATCTTCTTGAGAAGCTTAGTGGCGCAGTCTGGTTTTCAAAAATTGACTTGGCCTCAGCTTATCACCAGGTTGTCCTTGATGAAAACTCTAGGCATTTAACAGCTTTCAACACTCCGTTTGGTACTTTCCAATTTCGTAGAATGCCCTTCGGCCTTGCTTCGGCAGCTTCAGTGTTCCAACGTATTATGTCATTTCTGCTGAAAGATGTCGAGGGGGTATTGGTTTTTCAGGATGATGTTTTGATTTTTGCCAAACAGTTACTGGCTCACAATACTGTGATCAAGATGGTTTTACAGATTTTTGAAGAGAATGGGGTTGTTGTTAAGGAGGAGAAATGTGTATTTTTGAGTAAAGAGATTGAATTTTTGGGACATGTTGTTTCGTCAGAGGGAGTTAAACTGAGACCTGGGCTAGTGGATGCTGCTCGCCATTGTCTTCCCCCTAAGAATGAGGATGAATTACGGTCATATGTAGGATTATGTGAATTTTATTCTAGGTTTATTCCGAACTATGCTTCCAAGATGAAATGTCTGTCAAATATGTTGAAGAAAAGTGTTGAGTTTAAATGGGACAAGGACTGTCAGGACACGTTTGAGTTGGTAAAAGCTGAAATGACTGATGCTAAAGCTTTACATTCCTATGATCCTGCGTTAACGTGTAAAATCATGGTTGATGCCAGCAAATATGGTTTAGGGGCAGTTCTGGTACAGGACACGGAACATGGTGAAGTCACCATCAGCTATGCTTCTAGAGTGTTGAGGGAAGCTGTAGTCAATTATTCGGTAATTGAAAAAGAATTGTTGGCTTGTGTCTGGGCAAGTGAGAAATTTAGGAGTTACATATGGGGCAGAAGGTTTGTCATAGTGACAGATCATAAACCTTTATTATACATTCTTGGTGGGGAAAAAACCAATTACACTACCCCACACATTGCTCGTCTTACCACTAAGTTGTTGCAGTATAATATGGAGGTTAAGTTTTTGCCGGGGAAGCTCAATGTGAGAGCAGATTTTCTGTCTAGGTTACCTGTAGATGAGTTAGAGGGTGTTGATGCTGAGGATGATAGAGAGGATTGTTTTATTGCTTCTGTGGATCTGCTGATGTCCAGAGCCTATAACAAAAATGATTGGGTGGTAGCTTTGGCAAAAGATCCCATTTTGAACCAGGTTAAAGAGTTTGTAGTTAATGGGTGGCCAAGTGAAAAGAATGTTCTTTTACCGTTACAACCATTTTGTAAGGTTGCGAATGAGATCTCAATAGAAGATCAGATATTGTTGAGGGGTGAAAGGTGCATTCCCCCGCACGATTTACGTTCGGGTCTGATTAATGTAGCGCATGAAGGACATTTTGGAGCGACTATGACAAAAAGGAGGTTAAGGGAGAGTTATTGGTGGCCATCTATGGACAAAGAAGTTGATATGGTCGACAAGGGGTGTCATGTTTGCAATTCGGCGGAAAAGGGGTTGAAAGTATCTACTCCACCGTTGCACCCTATTGAAATTCTTGCAAGACTGTGGTCTAAGCTGGGGATTGACATGATTGGCCCTTTTAATTTTCTTCCTCACAATTTACGGTATGCGTTTGTTCTCATGGATTATCAGAGTAGGTGGCCTGAGGTTCGCTTTTATGCTGTTCCTTCAGCGTTTAATGCTGTGAATTTTCTAAAGGAGGTCTTTTTGCAGGAGGGTTTTCCGGAAATCATTATTTCTGACAATGGTGTACAATTTGTTAATTCTGAAATGGAGAATTTTTTTAAGCAATCTGGTATTAAGCACTTGAAGAGTTCACTATACCACCCCCAGACAAATGGTTTGGTTGAAAGGATGAACCGTGTGGTTGGTGACTGTATAAAGTGGGCTAGGCACAATAATTACGACATACTTGAAGCGGTGAGCACCATGTTGTGGGTTTATCGCTCCACACCTCATTCATTAACTAATGTGTCACCTTTTGAAGCTTTAAAAGGGCGTAAACCAACCACCGTTCTCTTCCCTTCTTGGTTGGAGAGTTCGCTGAACAGCAAAGGACTGGGTGGTAGTAAAAAAGGATTGGAGTGGGAAAAGGTGAGGTCAGGTCAAGAACGTATGAAGAGGAGATATGATTTGATCAAAGCTACTAAGTTATCCAAGGTGTTCCCTGGAGATTTGGTGCGTATTAAAAAATTTGTGTCTGTAAAAAAAGGTGATGACAGTTTTGGGAAGCCTGTCAGGGTAAAGAAAGTTTGTGGAAGTGCAATTATGGTTGAAGATGGTCGCTGGTGGAATCTTTCCAGAGTGGTGAAGTTAGCTGATGATTCTGACTTGAGTCTTTGTAATGACATTGATAGGTGTGCGAATGGAAGTCCATTGTTACATGGTCAAAACTTACATGTCTCGAATACTCAAAAGTCGGTCTTACATTATGAAGGACATTTTCCACGCAGATCTTCCCGTGAAAAACTTTTGCCATGGAAATTAAGAGCTGATCAATAATATTTTTTTTTTGTTTGTTATTATTAGTGCTAGTGTTTGTTATTCCCTAGTCCTTATCGTTTTAGTGGTAGTTGTTGTATGGTTTTGTTTAAGTTTAAAAAAAAAAGAGAGATGTGGTATGTTGTGTGCTGTTTGTCTTGTGTTTGGCTCGCGAGTTGTGAGCCGAATGGGGATGGTGGAATGTGGCCTCGAGGGATAGAATGCGGGAGGTGCGGCGAGTGAGGGAAGGCAGTTGGAGTGGTGCTGGGGACGTACTGTGGAGGTGGTTCTTCGCTACATGGAAATAAACGTGGAATTTAATCCTACCTTGTGCGATGTCGTATCTTTGTGAGCACAACACATAATTAACATAAAAACATCCAAAGGATGAAGGCTACAGAATAAAGCCAATTGTCTTCCTGTAACTCCACTTTAAATGTCCCACAACCCCTAGATTTCAATAGTCACCCCTCTGCCACCACACATTATTTTCTTTGCTGGTCAGCTTTCTATTATAAACACTGCTGAACACAGACCAACCTACCACTCAGGAAGCTTCACAAGAAAGCTTTGTAACTAACATACAAAAGGGTCATTAATCCTTTAGAAGACGAGAAGAAAAACACAGTGCATGGGCACAACTGCATAGGTTCAACAGCAGTAAGCTATAACAGAAAACAAATTCTGAAGTGCATAGTAGGGACTCTTACATGTCTCCTATAAAGATTATCAATCTATAATGCAAGAGACTTAGCTAACAGAACGTTTTAAAACCTACTGTAACAGCTACCAACAATTTATGTGACAACTGGCATGTGTGCTAACATAACTTTGTAGTTTTTTTTTTATTGTGTGCTGTTACCTCACAGGTAAGTACATTGGGAGCTGTTGTATCACAGGTAGG
The DNA here is from genome assembly GCF_031143425.1 of Pleurodeles waltl. Lineage (NCBI taxonomy): Eukaryota > Metazoa > Chordata > Amphibia > Caudata > Salamandridae > Pleurodeles > Pleurodeles waltl. The sequence continues at coordinate 337,689,223 of NC_090439.1, forward strand.
TTGTCAATATTCTAGTATGTAGGCCTTCACTTTGCAGGGAAGATATTTTTTAATTATTTAAAATTGTCTGTTTCAGCATTATATGTGTATAAGTGTATATATGTTTAGATATGTACATGTCAATCTATAAAACATAAACACAAGCACAATGACAAGAAAAAATGGCTTTAAATTTATTTTAAAATATCTAAATTTAAATTAATGTATTTAGATATATAAAAATGAAATTGTTCATTATTCTGTTTGCGAGTGTGTGTGTGTGTGTATGAAACATAATATAATTATAACATTAACTTAATGCATCACATTTATGGTAATGACAAAAGAGAATATTAATATATCATTTTAATACACGTATTGGGGGAAGGAGATTTTAGGGTTCAGTGCTGTGCAGTTTTTAGGGGACTTTTTTAGGCGGCATGAGTTTCAGGGGTTCAAGGATGGATAGTATGTAGTGGCTGAAAGGACATTGAAGGGTTCAGGAATGGGTGGTGTTTAGAGGGAAACATAATTTATCATACAGTGTTTTCACGCATGTGTTATATATATCCTACGAGGGCCGTCAGTAGGTAGTTATAGTTAGGACCTAGTTTCCACTTGAAGAATCTTCAAGAATTTTTCAAAACTTATATTTCAGTTGGTTTGCCCAATCCCTGTTGTGCAAGGCTGAAGGTGTGTGCCGCAGGGGCTACATTAACATATAGTAATTTTTTTTTTTTTTTTAAACATAGAAATTCAAATTAAAAAAAACAAATATTACAGGGACATTATAGTTAGGATCTGAATTTATTCACACAAAGCAAAAGAAAATCAGCAGTTATATTTATGGTTAACTCAAGTAACTATAACTCTTGCCCTAAGGTAACTATAACTCATGCCCTCACCATGCACTGCTAATTACCCCACATATTACATCACTCATGACATCTTTGATAACCTCATTGATAATAGCAATGTAACATTTTCTGTAAAATTAATGAGAATAAAACTGTGCATGGCCAGGGCACAGGTTATAGTTACCTTAGGGCATGAGTTATAGTTACTTGAGCAAACCATAACTATAACTGCTGATTTTCTTTGGTTTTGTGTGAGTAAATTCAGATCCTAACTTAACATCACTGTAACCTTTGGTTTTTTATGAGAATGAACATAAATATATATATATATATGTATATATTTATATATATATATATATATATATGTATTTCAAACAATGCTCGGAACGCGGAAGCCCGGCCGCAGCGGTCCTGGTCGGGTTCTGAGAAGCCTGTAAATTACATAAACACTCCTCTTCATATATGGATAACCAGGACGCCTGTGAAGTGTTTATATTGCTAATTTATTCTGAAAATTGATTTCTCTCCAACGCGCCTATATTTCGGACAAAAAAGCTCCCCAATGAACCATTCAGAGCACTCAATGGGCTGTAGAATTAATTTTGTCAGTTGCACAGAGAATACCACTTAACATGCCCTTAAATACAAGTTCATTCTTTCCCATTCGGGGATTATAGATTACAACAGAGGACTGACAACTCTCCATTCAAGTATTGATTCTCTGATATGATAATGTAATTGTCTATTTATAAAAGGACCATTGCATACAATGAGAAATGTATACCTTTGAGTACTCAAGGGTAATTTACACAGGATGGTATATCATGTGTTCCAAAACTCAGGAGGGATTAATAACAAGAGATAGTAAGGCAATTTTATCAAAAAGAGGATTGGGCATTTAGAAAACACAAGCACATAAGGAACAAAGTAGATGAACTTACTAGAATATGAATTGGCATACTGTATCCCTTAATAATTCAGAGCACTAAGTTAATAGTTGTAATTTAGTGATTTTTTGACAATGTCACTTTTCCAGGACAAAGTTGATTGTTGAAAGTGAAAGCCAATGGTATTATGTAAAGCCCAGTTGGTTGATGGCATGTTATGAACAAATAAAAAAATTGCAAACAAAACACCCACTGGCAAATTTGTGTGTGCAAGGGAATAGTATCAAACGAATGTAAATAATGAAATGTTTGTAAAAAGTTGATGAATCAAAGTCCATGAAAGTATTATACATTTGAAGCATAAATTTGTTTTATTCTTGATTTGTTTTCACAAAATTTGATACTGATGGCCTATATGACCAATAATACCTTATGCGGCAAAAGGGTACTGGGACTATAAAAGTAATCAGAAAACTTGACTCATTTACGTGAATAATACCATTTGGTTGAAACACATTGGTGGTTTGGAATGTAAGAATCTCTGATAAACTGGAGAAATATTGATTCCCAGGAGCGTGGCTTCATCATTTTGGAACTGACACATTTTCAAAGGTTTGGTCGCCAGCAGGTAGTTATAGTTAGGACCTAGTTTCCATAGGAAAAGGGTTTTTTGACTTGGCTATATCTTTGTCGCTGTTCGATAAATCTTCATGAAATGTTCAGAACAAAAGTGCCAAGTCAGTCTTGTTGTGCGTGTAAAGTTTGGGGGTGATCTGTTAAGCGGGAGCCAAGAAAAAGGGCAGGTAAAAAATAGTTAGTTTCCTGTGTTAACTCTCATTGAGATTTTAGACACAACTACAGCCCTAACCGCTGGATGGAATTACACTACATTTGGCAGAAAGGTTGCTCTTGTTCCAGAAAGCATGCTTTTTGTTATTTGGTGTAAATTTGTTCAGTAGTTTTGGAGATATTAAATTAAAAAGAAATGTCTATATCTGGGCGGAGCCTAAGCACAGATCTCATGGTGAGATCTGATTGGCTCTCAGTACTTCAACCACAAAGTGATGGCAGCCATCTTGGGATCATTATGCACAATAGTACCCCATTGAATTGCATTGTAGTGAATGGGGGGCTTTTAAGGTCACAAAAAGGAGAACATATACAGGGCAATAGGAGATTTTTTAAAAAATATAAATATTTTGTTGCTAATGTGATTTTACCCTGTGAAAGAGGCTTTTGCTGGGATTTCATGGTTCATGTTTGAGAAAAAACAGTTTTCTCATGATTCTCCCATAGAAGTTACGGAAGGTGCTCCAGAAGCTAAAATGAGAGCATATTTTCTTTAAATTCACACCATCTTTCTCAGCCATATGAGAATGAAGTCTGACATTCTCATTACAACATGTACTTCCAACAGCAGCAGCCTGTCAGTTAATTCCCATGTGTTCTACTGCAGCCTCCCAGAGTGTTCTAAAGAACAACTAGAGCGCTAACAGTCTTACTTGTGACAAACATGTGGCACACCTAAAGCCATCTTGATTAAATCAAACTGGTAAAAGTTAAAACATTTTATTTGGAAAGGAATACAATGAGGTGGTTCATGTTGTCATAGAAATTATGGTTAGTGCTGTGGAAAGAAAAATTAAGGCACGTTTTAAGTGAGTTCTCAAATATCTTCCTGTTGTACTTCTAACAGGAGCCGCTTGTCAGTTGATACCCCTGTGTTCTACTTCTGCCTTCCAGGGTGTTCTAAAAACAAACAGAGTTTGAACAGTCTTACTTATGACAAAAGTGTGGCACACCTGAAGACATCTTGATTGAATCAAACTGCTATAACTTAAAACATTAAATTTAGAAAGGAACAACATGAGGGGTTTCATTTTGTCATAGAAAGTATGGTTAGTGCTGTAGAAAGAAAAATTAGGACACATTTTAAGTGAGTTTTCAAATATCTTCCTCTTCTATTTTATTAAAACATTCTAACATGAAGACGGAAACATGCACTTTCAACATCAGGAGCAGACTGCCAGTTATCTCCCTGGTGATCAGCAGTTTACTACAATGATCTAATGAGCAACTAGAGTGCTAAAATTCTGATTTAACGATAAAAGTGCTCCACATCTGCCTGCCATATCAATGGAATCGAAGAGGAACACTGGAAGCATTTTCTGCTGAGGGTACTACAGTAAATAAGGAGATTAGGGAGCCTCAGATAAGTCTCCCATAGACTGGAGAAAAAAGAGCTCAAATGTAGCACAAATATCACCCAAATGTAGCCCAAGTAAAGCCCAATGACAGAAGTGTGCAACACTTATGCCCATATTTATACTTTTTTTGCGCTGCATTTGTGTTATTGTTTGACGCAAAAGCGGTGCAAACTTCCAAAATACAATTATATTTTGTTAGTTTGCGCCGGTTTTTCATCAAACAATGAAGCAAATGCGGCACAAAAAAGTATAAATAAGGACCTTTTTTTTTTTTTTTTTTTTAGTTTTATATAGCTCAGACTTCACCCAAAGGCATTGGAGTGCTTCACATGAGCATCGGTTATATTACACAAGGACCCATTCGTTTTGGGCTTTAGGCATGGGGAGATTAAGTGGTTTGCCCAGAATCACAGGATGTTGAGCTAACGCCAAACCTCAAACCTGATTCCCCAGTAGCAAAGTCTGCAGCTCTGGTCGTAACATCACAGTTTCTCCCCGAAGTGAAACATATAAGTAAGTGATCAACTGGATGAAAAACAATAAAGATAGCAAATAATTTAAACGTGCTTTGTCACTATTTGAGAACTCAGACAATATGTCCTCAGTGTAATTTTTTAGGGCCGTAGCCATAATTTCTATGGGAATAAGTCCTTCTCATTTTTATAATTTCTAAAGGAAATGATTTAGCTATTACAGTTTTGATCACATCAAGGTGATGTCAGGCGTGTCACACTTTTCTAATAAATATAGAATGTTAACAATCTAGTTGTTCATTAGCATACTGTGGGGAGACAGATGCCAGGGCCACGGGCTTCGATTATTGAGGGCAGCGAGGAGGATGCAGAGGCAACAAGTTGAGCACGCTAGGAAGGTGGGAGGAGGAGTGGAAGCACAACGGATTATTGAAGGCAGGGGAAAGAGGGGCAGGGGCAACAAACTAACCATGCAGGACAGGCAAGAGAGTCTATAGCAATATAACATACAATTGAGGGAAGAAATAAAAATGAGGAAGTGGCAGTACAACCATACATGCCAACTGACCCAATTCAGGCAGAAGACTCCCAATGTTTTTATTCCTAAAAGGGCTTTATTTATCTGTCTCCTGCCTAAAATCACCTCTTTTTCAATGTAAGTCATTGGAGAAAATCAATCACAGGTTTTTTTTCACAATCTCCCTCTTACCAAGTTCAAAATGTTGGCAAGTATAGCACATTGCATCACTGAGAGCAGGAGAAATGGGGGAGGGACATCGACTTGCATAACAGAGGGGAGGAGGGAGATGGGCAGGAGCACCAAACAGACCATACAGGGCAGGTGTCAGGGGTTGCAGTGTGGTGGGTCCTGTTTGTTTTGTTTGGACTTAGGAGGTTGGCTTAGTCTTTTGGCGTGCAGGCCTGTGTCCCCGTCACCTAATGACTTTTAACCTACTTTGTTTGCTCTGTTTTAGCACATTTATTTTATTATTTATTTTAAAATGGCTGCCAAATGTATAGTTAGAGAAATGTTTTGATTTTGCATTATCAGTGCCACTCTGTGAAGGCGTCACTATCAGTGTCATAATCAAGTGATCTACGTAGGTAGGCACATCAAGTCCCCTTCTCACTTATGGGTGACAGGAACATAGGGGGTCATTCTAATCTTGGCGGGTGGCGGGAGCCGCCCGCCAAGCGGGAACCGCCAGAAGACCGTACCGCGGTCAAAAGACCGCGGCGGTCATTCTGAGTTTCCCGCTGGGCTGGCGGGCGACCGCCAGAAGGCCCAAACAGTTAGGAGCGCACCTGCCTGACATCCCAGCAATTAATCTGCCCCATTGCATCATGGTAGATGTAGTATCTTCAAAAAACGAACTCCATTAATTTTTAAATATTTCACCTTTAAGTAGGTACAGCCTTTACTGTGCATCTCTGGACACATGTGTTTCTGGGTTAGTCCCTTCTTCAGCAGAGAACATATTTACGGGGTGCTGGGAATGCTGCCATAAATCACCCGGTTTCAGTACCTCTTCCCTGGCCTGCTGGTGCCTGCTCCAGAGCTCGTCAGCCCAATAGCTCAAGGGAGCCTTTAAAGTCACAAACAGTTAGGAGCGCACCTGCCTGACATCCCAGCAATTAATCTGCCCCATTGCATCATGGTAGATGTAGTATCTTCAAAAAACGAACTCCATTAATTTTTAAATATTTCACCTTTAAGTAGGTACAGCCTTTACTGTGCATCTCTGGACACATGTGTTTCTGGGTTAGTCCCTTCTTCAGCAGAGAACATATTTGCGGGGTGCTGGGAATGCTGCCATAAATCACCCGGTTTCAGTACCTCTTCCCTGGCCTGCTGGTGCCTGCTCCAGAGCTCGTCAGCCCAATAGCTCAAGGGAGCCTTTAAAGTCACAAACAGTTAGGAGCGCACCTGCCTGACATCCCAGCAATTAATCTGCCCCATTGCATCATGGTAGATGTAGTATCTTCAAAAAACGAACTCCATTAATTTTTAAATATTTCACCTTTAAGTAGGTACAGCCTTTACTGTGCATCTCTGGACACATGTGTTTCTGGGTTAGTCCCTTCTTCAGCAGAGAACATATTTGCGGGGTGCTGGGAATGCTGCCATAAATCACCCGGTTTCAGTACCTCTTCCCTGGCCTGCTGGTGCCTGCTCCAGAGCTCGTCAGCCCAATAGCTCAAGGGAGCCTTTAAAGTCACAAACAGTTAGGAGCGCACCTGCCTGACATCCCAGCAATTAATCTGCCCCATTGCATCATGGTAGATGTAGTATCTTCAAAAAACGAACTCCATTAATTTTTAAATATTTCACCTTTAAGTAGGTACAGCCTTTACTGTGCATCTCTGGACACATGTGTTTCTGGGTTAGTCCCTTCTTCAGCAGAGAACATATTTGCGGGGTGCTGGGAATGCTGCCATAAATCCCCCGGTTTCAGTACCTCTTTCCTGGCATGCTGGTGCCTGCTCCAGAGCTCGTCAGCCCAGTAGCTCAAGGGAGCCTTTAAAGTCACAAACAGTTAGGAGCGCACCTGCCTGACATCCCAGCAATTAATCTGCCCCATTGCATCATGGTAGATGTAGTATCTTCAAAAAACGAACTCCATTAATTTTTAAATATTTCACCTTTAAGTAGGTACAGCCTTTACTGTGCATCTCTGGACACATGTGTTTCTGGGTTAGGCCCTTCTTCAGCAGAGAACATATTTGCGGGGTGCTGGGAATGCTGCCATAAATCACCCGGTTTCAGTACCTCTTCCCTGGCCTGCTGGTGCCTGCTCCAGAGCTCGTCAGCCCAATAGCTCAAGGGAGCCTTTAAAGTCACAAACAGTTAGGAAACCCCCTTCCACGAGGATGCCGGCTCCGAATGGAGCCGGCGGAGTGGAAAGGGTGCGACGGGTGCAGTTGCACCCGTCGCGATTTTCAGTGTCTGCTATGCAGACACTGAAAATCTTTGTGGGGCCCTGTTAGGGGGCCCCACGACACCCGTTCCCGCCAGCCAGGTTCTGGCAGTCAAAACCGCCAGAACCAGGCTGGCGGGAAGGGGGTCGGAATCCCCATGGCGGCGCTGCCTGCAGCGCCACCATGGAGGATTCTTCAGGCCAGGGGAAAACCGGCGGGAAACTGCCGGTTTCCCTTTTCTGACCGCGGCTTTACCGCCGCGGTCAGAATTGGCCTGGATGCACCGCCAGCCTGTTGGCGGTGCATCCGCGGTCCCCGGCCCTGGCGGTCTATGACCGCCAGGGTCAGAATGACCGCCATAATGCACACTTGTCAGGGATTGTTAACATAATTGCCGCTACAAGTATGCCTCCTTATCTATTGCTTTGGAACATACCTGCGACAGGGGTCCTACATTGTCTGTATAAATACACCTCACACAGATAGGGTTACCAGAGGGATTTGTAGCAGATGCCATCAACGCCATCTATGCTGCATGTCACCTTTCTGCAGAATTCAGCCTTCGTGTCACCACGGAGTCTGATCTAGAGACCTCAATCCAAGGTAACAAGGGTTGAGGGGCACTTTTTATGGACATGGTGCTGGCAGATTAGGTTTATCACTCGTACCAATCATTAGGGTAGAGATTAGGTTCTCCATGCTAGGGATTTTACATTTAATGTTTATTGCAAGATGGTGGGTGTCTTCATATTCACGACTCTCATCTTCACAATCATGCTTCTTTTATTATGCATTATCCTAATCATTGCAGCGCATTGTAGATTGCAGTCTTTTCAATAAACCTGTTGAAAACTCTCCTGCATCCTGTTCATTGCCTGTGTGTGACTGAGACTTATTACTAACGTGAGAAAAGGGTAACTTCTGTTCCACCATGACTCCTCTGAGATGTTGCATCCTAGAGTCCATGCGTAAGGCAGCCAGAAATCACTTTTACTGTTTGGGTTTTGGTGAGGTACAGCTTGTGAGCCGGGAGGGTTGAGCCGACAGTTGCGACTTGTAGGAGGGGCCTAGTCACCTACAAACAAAAGTGCTGTCATCCCCAAACCAGCAGTCTCATTTAGGAGCGAGAGTCCAACTACGACAGCAGCAGCACAATACACCACACAGGGCAAGCAGGATGACAGTGCAGCACAATGGTCCATGGAAAGCAATAGGGATGGGACAGGGCCAAACACACAATAGAGAGCAGAGTGGAAAGAGGCAAGGGCAGCGAGCTGACTATACCGGAAAGATAGGAGGGGCAGTTGCAGCATAACGGACCACAAAGTGCAGGAGGGAGGTGACAGGGGCATGAAAATGGTCCAGACAAGGCAGGAGGGAAGGCATGGGGCCGGCACATGGAATATGGAGGGCAGGGCTGGAGCAGCACGTTGACTATTAAAGGCAGGTGGGAAGGGCACTGGAGGCACAACATACCATGGAGGGCAACAGTGAAACCATACTGGCATATGCACAGACAATGGGGGAAGGTGGGAGGGAGTCAGGAGCAGCAAGTGGACCATACAGGGCAGATGGGAGGAGCTATGGCAGCACAGATGGCCATGCATGGCAAGTAGGAGGTTTAGTGGCAGCAGAACTGCCATGGTGGGCAAGAAGGAGGGGGCAGAGACAAGCACTGAGGACCATAGAGGTCAGAAGGGATGGGTAGGGGCTGGACGTGAAAGGCAGGGGAACGTCCTTCACAAAAGACCACGCAGGGTAGGCAGGAGGAGCAGTTGCAACACATCAGAGCATGGAGGGCTGAAGGGAGTGGCAACAAAATAGACCAGGCAGGACAGCAGAGAGGGAATAGGGGCATGGAACCTCAAACTGGCAGGGTGGAGGTGTCAGGGACAGGTGGCAGTCATCTGACCATGTTAGACAGGTGGGAGGGGCAATGGCAGCTCAACAGAACAATCAGAGTAGACAGGAGGGACAGTGGCAGGCCCATGGAATATGGTGGGAAATAAAAGAAGGAAGCAGGGGCAAGCACACAGGCATCGGACGGCAGTAGAAAGGAGAGTAGGGGTGGCAAGCTAAGCACAGAGGCTAAGCAGGAGGGCAATGATGGGGCACAGAATTAGGCAATGGAGGGCAGGAGGGAGGGGCTAGTGCATGGACTCAGGCAACAGAGGGTAGGATGGAGGTGGTTGGGAAGCAAGCTAACTGTTCAGGACAGGTGTGATGGGCAGTGGCAGAACAATGGACACCCAGGGCTGTAACAAGGGAGCAAGGGCATGGACTTGGACAATGAACGGCAAGGGGGAGGAGGGGCAGGAGCAGCAAGCTTGGGTGGGGGCAGCACCATGCCAGGCCACGCCCTGGGTCCAACTCACCCCCCCAATGTGCATTGCGATGGGCATTTTACTTATATATATTTTTTTAAATAGAAATTAACTGAAAAATAACAAAGCTTACAGGAATGTGATAGTTATAAAATAGAATTAAGAAATCCTTAGAAATTCACAAAAAAAAAAGGTAGAGGGACATTATAGTTAGGTTTAGATTTAACATGCACAAAACCATAGAAAAGCAGCTGTTTTATAGTTAGTTTTATTTCAAGTAGGTATAACTCATATCCAAAGGTAACTATAACTTGTGCCCTTGCTATACACTGCTAATTACCCCACATAGTGCAACACTCATGACATCTTCTAAGACATCATTGATATATTATCACTGTAACATTTGCAGTAAAATTATTGATGAGAAAATTGTACATGGCGTGGGCATGAGTTATAGTTACTTGAAATAACCCTTCCTATAACAGCTGAATTTGTATGATTTTGTACCTTTAAAATGTGAGCCTAACTATAACGAACCTGGAACCTCTGGTTTTTAAAATGAATTTCTATGTTTTTTTCAATCCTATTCCCTAACTATAACGTCCCTGCAATCTTTGTTTTTTTTAGTGATTATATATATTACCTACTGGCAGTTGCCAGTAAGAAGTTTTAGTTAGGACCTAACTTCCAACGAAAACGTGTTTTTTTACTTGCCTGTGTATTTGGCACCGTTTGATGAATCTTCGTTAAATTAAAAAAAAAAGTGTGTCCAAGAATCTTGTTGTGCATGGTAAGTTTTGGAGTGATCTGTCAAGCTGGGGCTGAAAAAAATGGGTGGGGGGTCAAAAAAGTGCATTTCCATTTTAATTCCCATTTTTAACACAACTACAGCCCAAACTGCTGGATGGAATTACACCAAATTTGGCAAAAAGGAAGCTTTTGGTCCAGAAAGAAGCCTTGTTGTTATTTGATGTAAATCTATTCAATAGTTTTTGAAATATTAAAAGAAAACCAAACTTGTATATATGGAGGCACGAAGGCTTCACGAATACTCCCAATCTTGTGCAGAGATCTGACAGGCTGCCAACACTTCAACCAGGAAGATTTGCCAGCCATCTTGAGACTTGACTTCAGCTGAGTCTCAAAAACAAACATTCAAAAAGTAAAGGGGCCTTGTTAGGCCCCTGAGCCCTTAGCCTTGGTGCAGGGATCCCCCTGGGATCCCCATGGCTTAAAAGTGTTTTTAAAAAAGAAAAATCACAGTGAAAATTGCGGTGGAATTTCACTGTGATAAAAAAAAAAAAAAGCAAGCGCAGTCTCCCTCGCTTGCTTTTCATTTTGTCACCCGGTGGGCCACGTCCAAAAGGCACTACCAAAATATAAGAGGGTAATTTCTATGTTTTTTGTAATTCTATTTCCTAACTATAACGTCCCTGTAACCTTTGTGTTTTTCAGTGAATTTCTATGGTTTTTTTTTACGTAAAGTAATTTTAGTTACTATACGTTAATCCAACCACAGCCGCGCATGACCTTTGGCCGTGCACAGTGAAGGTTGACTGCCAGGCCCTGCAGAAAACCCCTGATAATCACCCAACCCTGCACCACTTAGAATGAGAAATGTTTTGACAAATTGAAAATAAATGTATTTGACAAGTAAAAAGAGTGAGATCAACTTTCTGTAGGTACCTTAAATATTTGAAGTTGAAAATAGTTTAAAGCTGAGACATGACTACTGATACACCTAGACTGGAATCCTGAATCTTCTGCTGGAGGGTCTGAGACCGTAACCATTAGGCCAAGGGATGACTCATTACTGTGCATCGTCCAGCCATATCTATGACACTTAAACCAAACATTATTGATGGGAAAAATACATAATTGTACGTTAATCCAACCACAGCTGCAAATATTTTTATATATATTTGAATATTGCTCGCTGTGATGCAAAATTATATTAAACCTATGATTTCCACTAAAACACACCTATATCACACCCCTGGGGTCAGGGTGCCTTCACCCTGACCCCTTTTGCCACTTTCAATTTCAATTTTCACCCCCTGGGACCTTGTCCCATGAAATAAAATGGTAGTTGCAACTTTTTAGTCAGGTTGCGGTCAGCCAACTGCAATGCCTCTTTTCGCATGCGTATTTGCAGCAATTCATGAATTTTGTAATTAATCGCGACCAGCGATATAGAAATTTATTTGCCTTTAAATATCTTCTACACTACTGAATGGATTTACACCAAATAACAAAAAGCACAATGTGCATACCAGCACATAGTTTTCTGCCAAATTTGGTGTAATTCCGTCCAGTGGTTCAGGGTGTAGACGTATTGACAGGTCCTATGGGAATTAACATGAGAAGCACAATTTTTTTTAGCCCCTTTTTTCTCAGCCCCCTCTTGCAGATCACCTAGAAACTTCTTGTGTGCAACAAGGATCATCTGGCCAAATTTTTTGAAAATTTTGTGAAGATTTGTCAAACAGTGCCAAAGATGTAGACAAGTCAAAAAATGCTTTTTTTCTGGAAACCTTGTCCTAACTATAATTACCTACTGGCGACTGTATATATATTTACAGTTCTATATATATATATATATATATATTCACTGAAAAAAACTAAAGGTTACAGGGAATAATAATTAGGAAATATAAGTAAAAAAACATAGAAATCCACTTTAAAAAAACAAAGGGGCATATTTATACTCCGTTTGCGCCGAAATTGCGTCGTTTTTTTTTGACGCAATTTCAACGCAAAACTAACTCCATATTTATACTTTGGCGTTAGACGCATCTACCGCCAAAGTCCATGGAGTTAGAGTCATTTTTTAGCGTGGACACCTACTTTGCGCTAATTATATGCAAGGTAGGCGTTCCCGTCTAAAAAATCGACTCCGAGGCATGTGCGTGGGATTTATACTCCCGGGCAAAAATCACGCCCGGGAGTGGGCGGGTCAAAAAAAATGACGTACGGCCGCTTTTGCGCCGTTTTTTAGCGCCTGCAAAAGGCAGGCGTTAAGGGACCTGTGGGCTCTGAAGGAGCCCACAGGTGCCCCCCCATGTCCCCAGGGACACCCCCTGTCACCCATGCCCACCCCAGGAGGACACCCAAGGCTGGAGGGACCCATCCCAGGGACATTAAGGTAAGTTCAGGTAAGTTTTTTAAAAAGATTTTTTGTGGCATAGTGGGGCCTGATTTGTGCCCCCCTACATGCCACTATGCCCAATGACCATGCCCAGGGGACAGAAGTCCCCTGGGCATGGCCATTGGGCAAGGGGGCATGACTCCTGTCTTTGCTAAGACAGGAGTCATTTCTATGGGGGTTGGGAGTGAAAAAAAATGGCGCAAATCGGGTTGAGGCGCAAAAATTGCCTCAATCTGACTTGCCCCATTTCTTGACGTCCAAGCCACATATCCCCCTACGCCGGCGCTGCCTGGTGTACGTGTTTTTTTTTTATGCACACCAGACGGCGCCGGCGGCTAACACCGGCTAACGTCATTCAATAAATACGGCGCCCGCATGGCGCTTCAGAATGGCGTTAGCCGGCGCTAATTGTTTTGACGCAAAACTGCGCCAGTTTACAGGAATGTGATAGTTAGGCTCACATTTTAAATGTAAAAAAACATAGAAATTCGGCAGTAATAGTTATAGTTATTTCAAGTAACTTTAACTCGTGTCCTAAGGTAACCATAACTTGCACCGGTTAACAAATCTTCATGAAATGTTTAAAAATTAAAAGTGTGCTGTAATTCTTGATGAGCATGGAAAGTTTCGGGGTGATCCATCAAGCGGGGGCTGAGAAAAAGGGGGGTAAAAAAGTGTGTATTTCCCATGTTAATTCCCATTAGGAGTTTTTAACACGACTACAGCCCAAACCACTGGACGGAATTACACCAAATTTGGCAAAAAAGGTAGCTGGTGGAATATGCTTTCAGTTATTTGGTGTAAATCCATTCAGTAGTTTTTGAGATATTAATCCAAGTTTGTATATCTCTGGCTGCGATGACTTCAAAAATAATGTTGAGCTCATGCAGAGAAATGCAGCTCTCTGATTGGCTGCCAACACTTCAACCAGGAAGTGTTGGCAGCAATCTTGGGACTCAGCTTCAGCCGATTCCCAGAAAAAATAAGACAGGGGGCCAGAGTATACTCACCCTGAACCCTTAGCTCTGGTGCTGGGACCCAGGCTAAAAAACAGTTTAAAAAAAATAAATTGCTGCAATTTGCAAAGATGTCATGAATTAATGGGATTTCCCCCGGGTGGGTCAGGTCCCAAGGGCACTGATATTTTGAATGTGGGAAGGATGCATAGTCCCCCCACCACCCGCAGCCCTGGGGCCTGACACCTCCCCACAGCCCCAAGGACCACCACCTTCCTGGCACTTTGAAGAAATACAATGCAGGAGGGTCGCAAGGCCCCCCTGCACCCCTGGAGACCGCCATCTCCCTGAGGCTTTAAAGAAATACAGTCTGGGGGGCCGTGCAGACCCCCTGGAGTCCCAGGGACTGCCACTTCCCCCGGGCTTTAAGTAAATATAATCTGGGGTGCCACACATCCCCCCACAGCCCCTGGGACCAGAGCTGCAACCTCCCTAGAGCTTTAAAGAAATACAGTGCAGGGGGCTGTGTGCCCCCGCCACAGCCCTAGGGACTGCCATCTCCATGGAGCTATGATAAAAGAATGAACGGGGTCTGCTGCAGATCCCCGAGTCCCAGGGATCACCACCTCCCAGGGGCTATATTACGTTGGACGAGGCCATGCGCCCCTCCTCATGAAGCCAATAATGGCCCTGGGATCTGCCACACCCCAAGGTCAGCTCCTACTAAGTCCCGGGGTCCCAACCCCAGGACATAGATGTTTGCTTTTGCTTGGTGGGAGCTGATAGCTCCCACCGAGCATAAGCAAAGTCCACTTTCTGACAGTTGGAGCGGTCAAACAGGTCCAGCTGGCAGAAAGCATATTTTTCAGCTGTTGCCCTGCACGCAAATATGAGTCACTCTCTCTCTCGCTCTCTCTCTCTCTTTCTTAAAGAGAGAGAGAGAGAGAGATTGTTATTTGATGGTCTCTACATGTAATGACTTCAGAGAGTAAGACTATCAAGATGTTTGGAACAAATGTTATAGTTAAGTTTGTATACAGAGCAGAACATAGTCACATCTGGCCTTGTGGTCAAGGAATTGTGCTCACTCAGTAGGCTGAAGGTTCAAATCCTAGTATCACTTGGCAGTGTGTTTGCTTCTTTACTAGTGTTTTGACTGTTAACCCTTCCTAGTGATGGAACATTCATTTTTCTTTACAATCATTTGCGTGGATTGACTGTCATAGGTATGTCTTGAAGTATACCAGTAAAGAGTCATCTATAGCCTAAAGGTTAAGGTCACAGACCCTCACACTGAAAGTTGAGGGTTCTATTCCAGGTGTGCCTATGGTCTTTTCCCTTCTTTAATTTCTTCTAAACTTCAAATGTTTAAGGTTCATACTGAAAGGTGATCTCACTCTTTTCAATTTACAAATACATTTTTCTTTTCAATTTGTCCACAAATATCTCATTCTAAATATATCATTCATCAAAACCTAAAAATCTCTCTATCTCTCTCCCTCTCTTTCTCTCTCTCTCCCTCTCTCTCTCTTTCAATCTCTTAATTCCCACTCACACTACCACTCAGACCCTTATGCACGCTCTCACAGACCCACTTAGACACTCACATACCCACTCACAGACCCACTCAGACCCTTGTGCACCCACTCACAGCTGCATTCAGACTCTCACGTTCCCACTTACAGACCCACTCAGACACTGACACACCCACTCACAGACCCACTCAGCCTCTCAAACACCCACTCTCAGACCCACTGAAACCCTCACATACCCAATCACAGACCCACACAGACACTGGCACACCTACTCACAGACCCCCTAAGACACTGACGCACCCACTCTCACACAGACACTCTCACAGCCACTTTCATACCCAGATACTCCCTGTCACACCTATTCTCACACCCAGAGAAACAGGCTGTGTTCAAAGGTGGTTAGGAGGTTGGCTGCAGCATCTGGCCACAGACCAGACCCTGCGGCCAACCCCCACTGCACACAGCCAATGTGTTTGTGTGGCTGATTATAGGGGTTGGCTGAAGGGCCTGCCACAGGCCAAGCCCTGTAGCCAACCCCTGCTGTGCACGGCCAAAGGCCATGTGCAGTGCAGGGTTGGATTCTTATAGGGGTTGGCCGCAGGGCCTGACCACAGGCTTGGCCCTGTCGGCAACCGCCGCAATGCATGGTCAAAGTCCGTGCCCGGTGTGGTTGAATTAATGTATAGTAATGAAAATTACTTTACGTGAAAAATACCATTGAAATTCTCTGAAAAAACAAAGATTACAGGGACATTATAAAACATAGAAATTCGCTCAAAAAACCAAAGCTTACAGGGATGTTATAGTTAGGCATACATTTTAAATGTACAAAACCAAAGCAATTTATCGGTTTTACTCAGAGTTATCTCAAGTAGCTATAACTGATGCCCTCACCATGTGCTGCTAATTACCCCACAAATGATGGCACTCATGACATCTTTGATAACATCATTGATAATGTCAATGTAATATTTGCAGTACATTTTTTACAAAAAAACTGTGCATGGCAGGGGTATGAGTTATAGTTACCTTAGGGCACAAGTTATAGTTACATGAGATAACTCTAACTCTAACAGGTGAACGTCTATGGTTCTGTACATTTAAAATGTGAATCTAACTATAACGTCCTTGTGTGTGTTATTTGGTCTAAATCCTTTCAGTAGTTTTCAAGTAATTAAAAAAAAAGAAAGATAGATATCTGGGCAGAATCTAAGCAGGAGATCGGATTGGCTTTGAGCACTTCAACCAGGAAGTGCTGCAGCCATCTTGAGACCAATATACATGAAAGCACCTTCTAAATGATCTACAGAGCTGAAAACAAAAACTAAAACTTAAAACCCTAGAAATTCACTGAAAAAAAACAAAAGCTACAGGGGTGTTATGTTTAGGAAAAATAATGTTTTAAAAAAAGGTTACAGGGATGTTATAGCTAGGTTCAGATTTTACACGCACAAAACCACAGAAATTCAGCTCATTAGAGTTATTTCAGATAAATATAATTCATGCCCTAGGGTAACTACAACTCGCAGAAGAAACACACATTGACATACATCACTGTCACAACATACACACACCATTGACACTGCACCCACACAAGACACAGACACAACAACCAACCCAACTACACACTCAGCTACACAAACTCACTCAAACATGAGCACAACTACACATATCACAACAACGTGTGCCACACAACAACAGCACTCATGTAAATGAATCATATGGCAACGCAACATACACAACATAGGTCTCACATGCAAGTAACACACATACAAACACAACCACATCAACCACTCCTGCTCCCACCACCTCCAACAGCCAATACACACATATACATGCACTAACATATATACACAAGATAGCACAAGCCTACCCACACAGGTCCCCTTGCAATGTGCACATATGGACATCTTTGTCCAGTGTGAGTGTAAAGTCACTGTGGTGCCATCATTAATTTTGAAAGGCATAATGACACCACAATGACAGTTGTGTATGTGGGCAATATGCAATTGTGCCAGTGTGTTTTTTTTTTTTTTACTGTGACATGTATATGCCTGCAGTGGTCCCAACCTCCCGTTCAATGCCCACCCACTGTACCCTGGCAATGCGGCGTCCCTACCTTCAGGTCCGGCAACAGGGGGGTCTCTCTGTGGGTCAGTGGCTACAGTGACGGCAGGTGTTGTCCAGCCGAATACAGAGATGGAATGGGGAAAAACGTGAGTTGTTACCCCTTCCCCCCCAATCCCCTACATCAGACTGGAGGTCTAACAGCCACATTTTTCTTGGCGGTAAGGCACATCCAAATATGCATGGCAGGAAAGGTGTCTGAGTTCCAGCCATCACCCACTTTTTCCTCTCCCGCTGTTGACACGTGGTGTTTCTTGGCAGAGATGGTGGTTCAAATGCAGACTTTCATCTACGACCACAAACATTTAAATACTGTGGGTGGATCATCACGGCGGCAGACAGGTTTTCGGTCGAAAAGTTGACAGCAGGAACATTACCACCATGATCTAAATCCGGCCCTTAGTCCCCTGTTTCGCAGTAAAACAATAAACAATATGGGGGAAGGATAGGGATAACCTGCTCCCCTAGGCCTTGTGGGGGGGACCCAGAGGGACCACACCAGGGGCCAAAATAAAACAGAAATTGGTGGTTTTGCCACAATCCCATGGGACTCATGCAGGATTGCAGCAAAAATATATGAAAAATTGCAAATACCATGTTTTGAAAGTGTATGAGGAGAGGACGTGAGTAGGGCCCCCCTCACCTACCCCCCTTTGGTCCCTGTTAACACCATCCACAGGTGCTGGGTATATTATTTGAGGGGAGGGGGCACGCAGCCCTCTCCCTGAGCCGTATTCAGCCCAGGGGACACCATCCCTCAAGCCCCATGTATATATTTAGGAAAAGGGTGTTCACCCCTCCCTCCCCAAGGCTAAGGAGGCCTCCATGACACCATGCTCCTGTGCCATTTTCAAAAACTAAGCAGAAGGGTGCTGCACAGCTCTCCTCCCGAGTCTTAAAAAGGTCCTGAGATCCCATCCCCCAGGACCGTCTCTTTGAACAAAAGGGAGACCCCCCCCCATCTGAGGCTCTAATGGCAACAGGCACCCCATCATCCGGGCCGGGTCACTTTTTTGTCATAGGGATCCCACTCCTGGGACACAGTAGTTTCCCTGTCTGCACGGGCAGGGAAACATGTTTGTTCCCATCTGGTGGGAGCATTTTCAAATCTACAGTCAAATGGGAGCAAACAGTAAGTGTGCTCCCAGCTAGCAGGAGGTTAAAAAATGCTCTCACCAGCTGAAAGCAGACTGCTTCCATGCCCGCACTGATGTGGGCAGTGTAATGGAACACACATTGCACCTGCCAGGAGGGAGCAGCTACTTACGCAGGAGCAATGCCAGATCCCACCGCATGCAAGGAGCATTCAGGGCCAATGGAGGCCCCGGGGCTCCCCCCGCAGCCCCCAAAATATGGTATGGGGTGCTCCTGGAGGGCACCGGGGCACCTTCCTCTGGCCCCCTGGGATGGAGTCCCCAGGCCTGAGAAAGACCAGGGAAGGGGCCGTATGGTCCCCTCCCCCTTTCAAATAAATACAGACCTGGCAATAGGGTCCTCAGGACCTGTGAAGATCCAGGTAGTGGAGTCGCACAGTCCCCCTCCCTTTGTGAAATAAATGCAGTCCTTTGGGATACGGTCCTCTGGCCTAATGAGGCTTGGGGAGGGGGCCACGCAGCCCCTCTCCTTTTTAAGTACATCAGAACCCATGGGATGGTGTCCCTGGTGCCTGAGAATGCTTGCACTCTGGCCCCCACACCCATTTTCGAAAAAATGCATGGCCCTGGGGATGGGGTCCCGGGGCCTAAGAAGGCATGAGGAGGGGCAGTGCAGCCCCCCTCCCTTGTTTTATTCCATTTGGCCCCAGGGGATGGGGTCCCTGGTGCCTAATAAGGTTCATGGAGAAAGGCCAACTGGAACCCCTCCTCTTTTTTTATTTATTTTGGTTCCAAGGGATGGAGTCCCCAGGGCCTAAGAAGGCTTGGGAAGGTGGCTGTGTGGCCCTATTCACTTTTTTTATTATATTTGGCCCTCGGGTGGTGTCCCTGGGGCCTAATAAGCCTCAGTGAGGTGGGCACATGGCCTTCCTCACCTTTTTATTGTATTTGGACCTGGGGTTTGGGATCGCTGCTGCCTAATAAAGCTCTGGGTAGGTCGCTGCATGTCCCCACTCCTTAGATTTTTGCCCTGGAGGGTGGGGTCCCAAGGGTCTAAAAAAATTCAAGGTGGTCCCACTCCCCTTTTATATTATATTTAGCCCTGGGGGATCAGGCCCCTGGGCCTAATAAGGTTTAGGGAGAGGAGGGCCAAGCTGCCTCCCTCCTCTTTTTGATTTAGTTAGCCCCTGGGGATGGCGTCACCAGGGCCTAAAAAGGCTCGGGAAGTAGGGCTGCGCAGATCTTTCTTATTATATTTGGCCCTGATGCGATGGGGTCCCTGGGGCCTAATAAGGCTTGGGGAGGGGACCACATGGCCCCTCCTGTTTTTTATTGTATTTAGCTCTGGAAAATGGGGACTCCGGGCCTATTAGGGCTTGTGGAGGGGGACTCCATGCCTCACTTCCATTAGATTTTTGCCTCCGGGGATGAGGTCCCCAGGGCCTTTGAAGGTTCAGACAGGGTGGCTGACTGGCCTCCCCCCTCTTTATTAATATATTTGGCCCAGTGGGGTGCAGTCCCGGGGCCTATTAAGGATTGGTGTAGGGGGCTGCATGCCTCCCACTTAGATTTTAGCTCTGGAGAATGGGGTCCCTAGGGCCTAAGAAGGCACTGGGAGGTGGGCTGCATGCCCTTCTCCCCTGTTTAATTGTATTTGGTAATGAGGAATGAGATCACCAGGGCCTTTTAAGGCTTGGGGAGTAGGGCCACATGTACCCCTTTTCCTCTTTTCATTTGAACTGGCCCAGGGACATGGTGTCCCTGGGGCCAATTAAAGGTCAAGGCGGGGGGCTGCATGCCCCCGTCCCTCAATATATATGTTTTGGCCCCAGGGGATGGGGTCCCCCGTGCCCGAAGGCTTACCCTACGCTGAGCACGCTAAAGGCTGTTCACCTGTTCCAGAACCTCCAGAATGACTCACAAAAGCTAATTTGCTGCCTCCTGTTCAGAGCCACAGGACCACAAAAGGCTTCCTCCATCTTGAATCAGTACTTGGATCCAGCCTGAGTGAGTCCTGACCATCCAAGTTATGCCCCCAGTCCTGGCCCCTTAGAAGTGGTGCTAAAGGTGCCCAGATAGCCAAAATCTAAAAGTGGTGACTTTTTGGGCAAAAACCTACTCTAAGAACCAGGAGGAAACAGAGGCCATCCTGTTCACCTATCTGCCTGTGCTGCATCTCTGGTCAGATTGACTTAATGGCTTTTCCCGCTACGTTTTTCTCTGAAGCATCAAAACATTTTCAGCAGTCCTTCACCAAAAGCGTATCCAGCCTCGTGGAACTGTCTTTGGCTACAGCCCTCTGCCTTGTCCCACTGGAGATTTTCAACTTCCATTTCAGAGACTAAGGGCCTGATTACGATCTTGGCAGATGGGATACTCTGTCACAGATGTGACAGATATCCCGCCCGCTGTATTACAGATTCCATAGGATACAATGGAACTTGTAATATGGCAGACAGGGTTGCCATCATGTTTATGACAAAGTATCCCAACTGCCAAGATCGTATTCAGGCACTAAGTCCGGATGTAGAAATACTTACCGCTTCTTTGACCCAAGGCTATCTGATGACAACTCTCCCTTCTCAAACACCTCCTGAAGCCTTACTCTGCTGATCCTTACTTTCTCAGAACATTTTTCTCAGAAATGTTTTTATGTCTGAAGGTAAGTGTTGTCTGGCCAAATCCACTTCTTGTATTCCGACCACACTCCCTCGCGGTCAGACATATCTTTTTACTTTCACCCAATCTTGCACCAGTAGATATCTGTGGTTGGAGCTTTGTTCTTTTAGGCACTAGCTTTTAATGAAAACTTTAAAAATTGGGATTTTTCTTGTGTTGTGTTTTTACTTTATTGCTCTTTGTGTGCTGCATAAATACTTTACACATTGCCTCTAAGTAACACCTGACTCCTTTTCTGTGCCAAGCTACCAAATTAAGCACAGGTTAATTTAGTGACTTTTTGTGGCTCTTCCTGCAAGAGTTTGTGGCTGTTGCTTGACCAGGATTCACACCCTAGTCAACCAACAAACCAATTTCTAACAAAATGTAAATTGATTGAAAAATAAATTGTATAATCTTTATGAAATATTTAATATATTATAAAAACAATTTAACCTTTTCCTCCAAAAATGCGAAGGCATTTTTGGGGTACTTCACACTTATGCCTTCATAAGTTCTTTCCACATAAGGTATCAATGCCAAATGTGTGTCCTTTTTCCCAATATCAAAAGTATTCTAAGGATACCGTGGATTTGTGAATTTCCCTGGCGGGGACTGAGAAAATAGAGAAAATATAGCTACATTTGAGCGGTTAGAGCAAAATGGGAAAAAGGGCTCAGCAAAAAGAGGTCTGTTTTTCCATAAACATGACGTCAATTAAAGATTTGCTGTGCTAAAATCATCATCTTCTCAGCTTTCAGGAACACACACACAGATCTTCATCACAAATCTGGTTTTTACCACAGTTTGGCATTTTTTGATCAGACGTTAGCCAGGACCTTTTGATTTTTAAACAATATATGTACACTATGGCCTCATTATAACCCTGGTGGTCGGTGACCGCCAGGTCTATAGTGTTGGTAGTACTGCCAACAGGCTGGCGGTACTGCCAGCCTTATCACAACGCTGGCGCTCCTGCCATGGTAATACCGCTGGGACCGGTGATATACCGCCATGGCGGTTCGGGCGGTCGTTATCCACCAGGGCAGCGCTGGAAAGCAGTGTTGCCCTGGGGATTTTGACTCCCCTTACCACCAGCCTGTCCATGGTGGTGTCTGCCATAGACAGGCTGGCGGTAAGGGGACTCGGGGAGCCCCTGGGGGCCCCTGCACTGCCCATGCAATTGGCATGGGCAGTGCAGGGGCCCCCAGGTATAGCCCCATCGCGCATTTCACTGCCCAAATTCTGGGCAGTGAAATGCCCGAGGGTGCTACTGCACCTGCTGCACATCAGCATTGCCGCCGGCTCTATTACGAGCAGGCTGCAATGTTGATGTGACTTTTCCGCTGGGCCAGCGGAAAAGTCAAAATAGGGAGCTGAGGTTGTAATGAGGGCCTATATGTGTATAAACATTTAAATGGGGCTTAAGCCACCTTTTTTCATCCACTGGCCCATTGGTGTGTCATTCACATTTTGCTTCAGCCAACCACAGCATACAGCTTGGGGCAGCCCAATTCAACCACTAAATAACTTCACTTTGAGGGACTGCATTTTGCTATTTCACAAAGAGCACATCTACATCCAAGGTAATTCACATCTGTGCAAATGTTTTTGTGTGAAAGTAGGGTGCTTCATGCCAAATCTGAGAACAGACCACATTTCACACTTTATCAATTCCTGTCTACTGCCAATGCTGTTGTAACTTCCTTTTGGGAAAGTCCTTTGTTTATCTGACTTTCTCAGAAAAACACAGGACACTTCAAAACATTTTCACAGTATAACAATTTGCAGTATGTTTGAAAATGTTTGTTATTGTTGTCAAAAGAGTCACTATTATACATGTGAATTCATAAATGGACAATTCTTCAGAACGCATTTATTCTAGAGTCAGTGCCCAATTGGAGTTTGGTGGTCGAACTGCTAGACTGTCATGGCGGCAGTCTCAGAAAGCCCCCCGCAGTGGTGGTCCCAGAGCTGCCATATTATGATGTTCCTGCCAGCCCATCAGTCGTGCTGATGACGGTGATAGCCCAGCGGATGATGCGGTCAAGTAAACAGTGTATATTTTTCCATAGGTGTCAATGCAGGTGTGGAAATTGTGTGCAGAAAAATACACATATACATGACGCATATGGAAAAATATTTTAAACATGCTCCAATAGCATTGCTGAAGAAAGGACCATGCATGTGGCAGGTTTTACCTGCCTGTTTTGGGGAGTGGAGTTCCGAATGTGATTGGAGGGCCCTAGACAAAGGGGTCCACATCGGGGGCAACCCATTTCCCTCTATTCCGCCAGCTCAAGGCTGCAGTGCCCACCACCACATTTGGATCAACGGGATGGCACTTCATAATCTGGATGGCGGTCCCATTGCCTCCACCACCCCGTAGTGGTTAAAATTCCCCAACCGACAACATGGCATTCTGTAACAGGATGGCAGTGCCGCCCGCACCGTGGTGGTCTTGTGGCTATGCAACCGCCTGCATCATAATACGGCGGTCAGACCTCCAACGATGAGACTGTCGGACTGCTGCCAAGGCGGTCACCAGACCACCAAATTGGTAATCAGGTCCTCAGTTTCACTAATGGTTCTTTAATAAACTTTGCCCAGAATGAAAAACAGCTTTTATTGTGTTTAATTCACACTTTTGTGTGTGTTCTGTCTTTCCTTTCTTGTTTAATTTTTTCCTTCCCTTGTTCCTGCTTTCTTTCGTTCTTTCATTCCTTTTTTCTTTACTTTTTTGTTTCTCTCCTTCTTTGCCTTTCATTTTTCTATAACTTCTATTTTCCTTTCCTCCTTTCCTTCTTTCTTGCTATCATGTTTTCTTTCATTCCTTCTTTTTTGCTTTCCCATTTCTTTCATTCCTACTTTCCTTTTTTCTTTCATACTTTTTTCCTTCTTTCCTGCTTTTCTTGTTTTTTTTAGTTCATTCATTCTTTCATTTTTCTTTCATTCTGTCATACCTTCTTTCTTTATTTATTTATTTCCTTTTTGTGTTCATTTATTCCTTACTTCTTGCTTATCTTTTGTTTCTTCTTTCATTCTTTCTTTCTTTCATGCTTTCTTTTTTCTTTTATTCCTTCTTCCCTTCATTTTTTCTGTCTCTCTTGACTTCTTTCTTTTTCCTTTTTTCTTGCTTACATTCCTTCTTTGATGCCTTCAGTCCCTATTTTTTGCTTTCATTCCTTCTGTCTTGACTTCATTGTTTCTTGCTTTTATTCCTTCTTTTTGCTATCATTTATTCATCCTTTCCTTCTCCCCTTCCTTCTCTCTTCTTTCTTACTCTTTTATCTCTTTAGTTTTCTTTCTTTCTCCCTTTCATTTTCTTTCTTTGTCTTTCTTTCTCTATCTTTCTTCCTTTCTCTTTCCTTATTTCATTCATTCTTTCCATCTTTCTTGCTTTTGTTCCTTCTTTCTGCTTTTATTCCCTTTTCTTTCTTTCTTTCTTTCTTTCTTTCTTTCTTTCTTTCTTTCTTTCTTTCTTTCTTGCTTTCCCAAAGACAAGAGGCTGGCAGTTAATGGCATAACCATTGGCTTTTTTAGGTTAGCCAGTACCTTTCGATTTTACTAGAATTATGTGCATGACATAGTTACTCATAGGGATTTTCAGCGGCACTTCAACCTTTTGTCTGTGGTTGTGTCATTCACAGCCTTCTCCAATTCACTGAAGCATGCATCAATGGGCAAAGTCTCACCCCACTTCAGCCATTAGCTGTCTTCACTATAAACTACAGCATTCTGTCCTTCTAAAAGGAGCGTGTGCACACACAAAGTAGTTCTCTTCAGAGCCGGGGAATACTATGGTAATGAGTACTTTTGTGACCAAAAAACATTTTTGCTTTTGGCCAAAAAGAATTTAGATTGGCAATTGCCTGGCAGCTTCACAAACAATACAATTTTGCAAAAGCCATGAAAAAACAAAACTAGAGTTGCCAAAAGGCTGGTGGATGAAGCCAGACCTATTGGCTTTGCCAGTGCTCGTTCTAAGGGATACTCCGTTGTCCCTATATTTGGTGCTTTTAACCTACTTCCAGTTTGTGGTGGAAACAGGTGTGAAACCCATGGGTGATGCCAAAAACCTATACATTTCTTAAAGGTAGACAAAATTCTGAATTCAGCAAAGTGTCATTCGTGTAGATCCCTCAAGGTTTTCCTAAAGAAACCAACTGTTGAAATAAAACATTATTGAAATTGAGCAGGAATAAACAGCAACTTATGAAAAAGTTTTCATCTCTACCTTCTTGTCATGATGGCCAGTTTACAAAAGCAGTATGCTGATACATCTGCTAGACCCTTCTGGTCGCTGGGATACACAGGGTTTGCAGGTTCTCCAAAAACCTGAGAAACCGAGAGCTAACAACTGAGCTACACCATATAATAGTTTTTCATTGCATACATAGGTTAGAGCAATTCATATGTTAAAATATAAAGAGTTAAACATGTGCATGGATGTATTTCTGAAATGTACACTAGGGTTTAGGAGCAGTAGTTATTTGTACATCCCTGAATTTGTGGGTTCCAATACTAGCATGTGATTTGGTGCTCATTTTGCAAAATGTCTTCTTTTTTACACACTGGCTTGCATTTGAAAGGCAAAATGAAAAGAAATCCAATTGCTAATAACATGTGTTCTACTATTCTGTGTTCCTAAACATCTCCTGATACAAATGGCACCCCACTTATATAGCTGGGCCTAGCTCCTGCAACACGAAACACCGCAAAACATGACCCGGAGACATCATATTTCACCCATCAGAATCCACGCTTTATATAAAATGTGCTAAGCTGTGGATTTTGGGCCCCTAGCTTAGGTAGCACACAGGGAAACCAACCAAACCCACACATTTCTGAAAAGTAGACACCTGGAGGATTCCAGGGTGGTATGATTTGCGTGGCTCTGAAACTTTGGCTAAAAGAAACACACTTATGTGAGGTAAGGGTCTAGAATTTGCAGAGAGACACAAATTTCCTACAACCCAGCATTCCTCCACATCTCTTCATAAAAATGGTACCTCACTTGTGTGGGTGGGCCTAGCGCATACACCAGGAAAGGCTAAAAACGCAATGTGGAGACATCAACATTTCCCGTCAAAACAAATAACCCTCTTTGGAAATAGGGGTCACTGTGGTATTTGGGACCTGAAAACTAGACACTTGGAGGAGAAGAAGTTGATGTGCCGCACCTCTCGTACTTTGCCTAAAATCACACATTTTCCTTCCATTTATGTGATGCAAACTCCTGAATATCACTGGGATCCACAACATTCCTAACACCCAGCTTTATCCTACTTGTCCACATAAAACAACACAAAAACATATGCTAGAGGGAATTTGGACATGTGGGCAGATAACTCATATATTATGGTCATGTTTCAGGATTGTGACATAATGTGGAAAGTCAATGGGAGCCTATTAGCAAAACAGTCTGAGATTATGTTATAGTGGACTCCCTTATAACCCATTTACCCCACTAAAAAAAGGCAATCATATCTCACATGTGCTTATAGAGCTGAAACAAGAAATATAATCAAGATAGGGGTAAGGCAGAAACACCTAACATAGAAACATGGTGGACAAAGGTATGGACTTTGCTAAGGATGGAAAAAATTGGCACATAATGCATTGGGGAAGGATATGAAAAGTATGAAATTGTCAGGTGGCTTGTCAATACATTACCTGGCCATGAACTTTAGAGAGGTCCACTGCTCTAGAAGATTGAGTGCTCTACGCATTAAGGAAGACAAATACATTGCGGCTTAGGAAGTATGGAACTGAAACGGCAATAACTTGCACTCAGGTCAGATTGACTGCATCTTGGTGAGGTCTCATTACAAGGGAGGATGACCGTCGGCGTTAAATGTAGGGTGTACATTGGGTCTATGTAGAAAACTTTTACATGTGTGTTTACAGGCACATACAATGACATAATTCAAAACTGATGGAAGCCAAGTTAGTTTGGAAATTAATGACCAAATAGTACACTTAAGGAAGCCCTGTTAAATATTCTGATGATTTTACTGAAACATTCTGGTGCCTGTGAATCTAATTCAATGGAACTGTACATATTCCTATAATGATATTAGGACTAAAAATAAACACAATGTATGTCCATCTTTTTAGGTTGAGCATAGCAGCGCGCAAGCGCTGCTTTTCCAACCTGTTGTTATCTATCAGTGGGCTTTAAAAACACCCACCTCATGCCCATCACTTTCATTTGTTCCTGAGCTTGCCTTTAAAAAATCCCTTGATGTTATTGGTAAATGCTTTACGTTTGTCCCGCCTTGGGGAGGTTTTGTTTCTGCCCTGCAGACTGACCCGATTACATGGATAATTGCACATTGCCAAAATACTTCAGCGTAGGTGAACTACTTTTTTATTTAGTCTCTCCCCTTAGCATCACAGTCCATGGCGCTTTGAAGCTGCAAACAGCACTAACTCAATTGGAGGTACTGGAGCACAAGCAAAGGTAGTGACGAGGACACATAATAATTGATTAAACATCACTCAGCAAATATTGCCTTCTTTGCCCTCATCCCATTCATTGGTCATAAAAAAACACAAACACTGTTTTCATATAACGGATGAACTTAAGACAACACACCCACTTGGCGTGGAGTGAACTAATACTTTCAATACTTTTAAAACTTAAATATCCCCATTGTGGTTGTCTGCGTTACTGGAGCTAGGGGTCAAGTGTTTGTGGAGGGAGGAGATGGTGGTTAATGAGGGCACGTCAAATGTTGAAGGGGGAACACCAAACTCCTGTTCTTGGTTGCGCCTAGGCGCATATTCCCTTTGCTTGCTGAGGTCCTTGCAGTTTTCTTTAGATTAAGGGGGTCATTCTGACCTTGGCGGTCCATGACCGCCATGGCGGAGTGCGGCGGAAGCACCGCCAACAGGCTGGCGGTGCTTCCTGGGCGATTCTGACCGCGGCGGTAAAGCCGCGGTCGGAAAAGGGGAGCCGGCGGTTTCCCGCCGGTTTCCCGCTGGCCCAGGGAACCCGCCATGGCGGCGCTGCTTGCAGCACCGCCATGGGGATTCCAACCCCCTTCCCGCCAGCCTGTTTCTGGCGGTGTCCCCCGCCAGAACCAGGATGGCGGGAACTGGTGCCGTAGGGGCCCCCTAACAGGGCCCCACAAAGATTTTCACTGTCTGCTGTGCAGACAGTGAAAATCGCGACGGGTGCCACTGCACCCGTCGCACCCCTTCAACTCCGCCGGCTCCATTCCGAGCCGGCTTCATTGTTGAAGGGGCTGGCCCAGCGGGAAAGCCGGAATGGCCGCCGCGGTCTTTTGACCACGGAGCGGTCTGTCGCCGGGAACCGCTTGGCGGGCAGCGACCGCCGACCGCCGCGGTCAGAATGACCGCCTAAGTCATTTAGCATGCCACAGTGCAGTGCGCAGGCAGAATTTTGCCAGGCCTGCGATGTTAGCAGCCCCTCACTGAGGGAGCAGAGACAAGGCTAACATGCATTCACGCTCAAATAATAGCTGTTTTTAATCTGCCACTCTCTCCAACACACTTACTTTTACAACACCTTTCCCACTAAAGCCATCCCCCATGCCTGCCCCTCACTGAGTGCGGCTGAGAACCTATGGACTGTTTGGCATGAATCTTTGCAGCACACACTTCAACCCCCTGAGCTGTCTTACAAATGTATGCATATTTTATTAATTTCCTATTAGACGGCAGAAAACAGTCGATGTATAATTCTAAGTATGTGTAGTCTGGACATGGAAAAAAAGAAAACTTTACAGTTTGCTGTCTAACCTGTTTTTTCTTGCCTGTTCTCTGCAGGATGGGACTTACACACAATACCCCTTCTGTAGTTTCTGCTGCTAAAGTAATAACGTTATCTCCTAAACATGCAGGATGCTTCCTAGATCCCTGTATGCAGGCATCCTTTTGTCCCACTAAAATGTTCTTTTGTCCAATAATGCCATCCTTAGGTTTTGGTAGCATGGTAATAAATCGCTAGGCTATGAGAGATTGGCCGATGACGTTATTGGTTCATCTGGCATGCAGTTTATTATTTTTTTTATAACCAAACACGAAAATCGGCATTAAAGCCTGGTATCCAATTTTTTTTAAAGAAAAAAAAAAAAATAGGATATTTATCAGAAAGTGGTATTTTGGTAAATGTGTTGCCTAGTTAGTATGCTAGGATGAAAAAGCTCTTTTGCCATAAGATGTACTACGTTGTAAACAGATAACTTAGCCAAACAAACTCCGTAAGTCATGTTGAAGCATAGCTCCCAAGTAGCCATTGTCATGTGTAACAACTTTTGTGAGTCCAGTCTTTTTACACACCATTCAATGGTTTTCAGGGCTCTCGAGCATGTCTATGTGTGAGTAGCTGTCTCAGTCCAGGTTTTTAGGTCCAGCATAGGCAGCGCGCAAGCGCTGTCTCTCGACTGTTGTAATCTACTTCTATGTGTATATGTGTGTCATATAAATAAATATTTAAAATAATGGCAACATTTTCATTTTTTGCTGCATATAGAGGAAGAAGGTAAATGGAAGTGCCTTAGTTATATGCAGGGTCACTGGAATTATGTGGCAGAGAGTATACAAATATGCGGCAGGGTTGACCAATTTATGTGGCAAGCAGAGTCTAGTTATACATTCACATCGCCAATAGCTCCAACTCAAGCAAATGCGAGACCTATTGCATTGCAAATTATTGTTAGTTCATCTTTTTAGTGGCACCGTGATTCCTCCTAAATTCAAGTGTGTTTTGCACCATGTTTAGCATGTATTTCAAGTTTCAATAATAACTCCTAAGAACCTTTATAAACTGTATCATCATATTGTAAATTCTGGCCTCTTGAAGGCTGTATGGACTCCCCACATCTTCAAACCTTAGACCTAGGAGGACAAATACCAACCCTGCAATGGAAGAGTTATCCACTGAGCCACCAAACTCAGAAGAAATTAATGCAGATACTGTGATACAATACCCACAAAAACACGAAAAAACACAACCGTATATGCCTTGAATTGCTTTTTTCACATGGCACAATTACAATGCACAGAGGCAAAAGGCAACTTAGAGCAGCACAGTCATGAAATGCTAGAGGGATGATTTGTAAGCGAATGTTGCGACAACGGCTTTAATCAAACTTCACGTTTGAGCCACCATGTTTCAAAAATGAATCAAATGTGATTAATACCAACGCAGTCATGATGAGCTATATTCAGACCCAAAAGAAACCTAGGTAGCGTTAAGCCATCTCAAAATAGCCAGCACACAGCACTTAGTTTCCAGAGTTCATCTGAAGTGATTCTTTGTGGACGGAGCACTCTGCTGGCACACAACTCAGACCGCAGGATCCATTTTGAATCAAAGCAGACGGGGTAACTCAAAGGTTTTAATGCTGGTCAGGCTGTGGAATCAAAGCAAATGTGGCACCAATAGTCTGTACAACTATGATGGATTCAGAACATTAGTAAATGGAAAATCTATTCCATTTCAGGAGAATGTTGCAGAGCCATTACTTCTTACATGTGCTTTTTTGTTATGGCTTGTGCATTTGAATGTTGAAATTCTTCATGTGTAGGACAGCTGCATTGACTGCAGTGGTGGCAAAACATGAAATATCCTGCAAAATGTGCGTTTTCAAGGCTAGGTTTTATATTTAAAATAGATAAAAGTGCCTCATCAAAGTCGATGCTGATGAAGCAGAAAATGAAGGTTTTCATTTATTAGCGCTTAAACGTAGTACTGCAATAATCATGTGTGACTTTAACCGAACTAATAAAGATTGTACGGGGACAAAATGTGCCCTTAGAGTAGTTTGCCAACATTTATAAGCGTGCTTTATATAACGTGGTGTATTAGAATTGCACTAATCCGACATAATCATAAACGTGTGCTACGATTTGCTTGCTTGAAATGTTTTAGCTTAGCATAACTTTAGCGGAGGCTTTGGCCTAGTTGCCCGGTCTCACGGTTTAGAAGCTCGTATTTTTCCAATGTGCTATTAAACGTGTATTTTTGCTTGAAGCTGTACTTTTCCACTGAGATCGTTCACATGCTTATCTTAAAGTTTCGTGCCAGCCTGGCATATTTTCTCTTTACTCCAAGGTCGATCTGCAGGTGCGGACAAAAGAGGCTCTGAAAGTGAGTTAATTGGTATAAAATGTTGCAACTTGCGTACCCATCTCCAAGGATAATGTATGCTTAAGTAAAAGCTTGAGAACTGTCGTTTTTAATTGGACAATTTGAAGCTAACCTATGAACCCTCCAATGGAAGACCCTACTGGATTTGAACTGTTGTCTATAAAAACCAGGTGCACGAGAAGAAAGTGGCCATTATTGAACATCCCGCCATTTTGCAGACTTCGTAGCTATTATGGCCTATCTTGCTGCGACGCCATTTTGAGAGACTTTGATGCTTTCTCTAATCGAGAGAAAGAGACTTTAAATGATTCTTGCCCTAGAGACTTTAACTTTGATTTGATCCCCTTGCATGAAGTAGTAGTTTTACCTTGCCACCGTGAGGCAATTGCCCCGTCCACCCCTGCCCCTTTGCCCTGTCCCATGCCAATCGAAACGGTACCCATGCTGATCGAGAAACGGTACCTGTGAGACGAAGACTTCCTTGTATGCTGATCGTAATTGGTAAATATGAAAGGAAAATTGTAAAATTGCATTGTGTTTCTTTTAGGTAACCAACTGCTGATTTTTGACAAGATCCCTAGCTAGGAGTTTTCTAAATTAATGTTGCTAAATTGTTTTCGCATGAAGTCCCACATGCTGATGCTAATTTGAGGTTAGATGAGGATTCCTTTGTTGCACGATGCAATTTGAGACCTTGCTATGCTGACTAAATGTATGCAATTAGCTCTTTACAGATTATCGTATTAGTGATTTGCATAGCTATTATCGAATGCCTTGTGATTCAAATGCTACATAGATTACACTTGTTTCGCCGCTATGGACAGCTATTAATGTTCATTTATGTTTATCATTTGGTGTTGAGACACATTTATATTGTGCTAGCTTTGTTAATATAGGGAAATAAATTCACTAACTTTGCAATAAACTGGTGTGGTTCTTCCTGACTGAAAGGTCAGGGTTCGCCGAAATGTATTCTGGACTAATTGTTAAGTGTTATGTTGAGCAGGGTATTGCTTATGTTCGTTATTGATTATTGATTTGATGCAATTGAGCGACATAAGAGTACGGAGAGTTCCCACTTAGTCAAAAGATTCATCGGCCTAAAGATCGTCCAAATACAGGTAAATTATTAGTACGGACCGCTCTATCAGTAGATGGTAGCAGAGGACGGTTTCGTCTTTTGGGACCCTGTACTCTTAAAGTACATGGTGTTGAATTAACAGTTTCGACTTTTGAGACCCCATTCGAGAAGTTGAATTAGATTTTTCTTGGATAAAACTGATTGACAGAATGATGATGGGCTAGGTCCACCGCAACTTTCCCGGGATCTCGGAGCTTGCGAATGGAGAGAACGGAGGTGTGGAATCGGCGTTGGCGGTACTAGTGATGGTATGAGTGAAGTTAGGGTTTTGCGCTTGCACAGCTTATTGCCGCAGGGTGTGTGAAAAGGTTGCGAGGATTTTTTCTTTATAGAGGATAGCGGAGGTGCGACTCCGAGTGTAGAAGTAATTGTAATTGTAATTGTAATCGTATTTATATGGCGCTTACTACCCCTGACGAGGCGTCGAAGCGCTTTTCGATGAGTAGCACGCTACTCCGGTACCCAACAAGAATTAGTGATGGATTAGTATAATTTAATAAGGAGTACAGTTTTAGTATTATTATGAGTTAATTTGAGTTGCGGATATGAGAGTTTGTTAGTTAGATTGACTGGAGTAATGGAGGGGTGGAGGAGGAAATAAATCCAGAAGTGTTAATTGGGAGTTTATCCTTCATTTACTCAATCCAAAGGCTTGAGATGAATAAAAGGGGGGCGGAGGGGAAAGAGGATGTGGAAGGGTTAGGGAGAGCATAGTAGCAGGGTGAGATGAATGCAGGAGAATTAAGTAGGGTTGTGTGGGAGGTCACAGAGGTAGAGTGAGGTTTGGTGAGTTAGATGTGGGGGTGGAGGGATGAGCTTAGGCAGAGATATTTAGGAGATGAAAGTGGTCGAAGGGATTTGGGATGAGTCCGAGTGAGAATGGAGGATAGTTTGATAGAGACATGACATAAGAGCGATGAGTAGATAAGTGTGATAAAAAGAGAGCAGAAATTCATAGAAACATGCCAGGCACAGAAACAACATATACACATACATACACATATATATATATATTTATACACACACACACATGACTATACACACACATCTGCACATACAATACATAATTAGAATCATGGGTAGAAAATACTTAGTCGTCCATCCATCATCCTGGTAAAAAGGCGGGAACTCCCCCACCTACCTCGAGGGTGGACGGGGCGTGGCCCAGCGGGCGGAGCCCAACAGGTGCTCCACAAATGGAGAAACCCTCCACTCTGTGTCTCCAGCAGAGGAAGACAGAAACCGCGCGTCCCAGTCAGACACAGACCACGCTCCAGCACATCATCAGCTCACCTCCAGGAAGGATTCCAGATCCCCTCCGCCATGGGATCTCTGAGCGTACAGCCCCGCCCCGCCCCATCCCTGCTAAGCCCAAGAGCCAGGGTGGGCCGTCCTTTCCAGAAGGTGAGCTTCAACCGCGGCATCTGCCGCGTCCACATTGTACACTAGGGTACGTGATGGGCCACGGGGGCAAAACGTCTTCAGCAACCTTGTGTGCCCCCGGCAATGTCATTGCCACTAGTGCGTCCCCGCGGAGATGTCCTCGCGCCCCTGCGCATCAACAACGCACCACGCGAGTCGGCGGCAAACGCAGTGGGGGTCGCCTTGGAAAGCTGTCCATCATCCTGGCAAGAGGCGGGAATTCCCCTACCTACTTCGAGGGTGGACGGGGCGTGGCTCAGCGGGCAGAGCTTACAGGTGCGTCATAAAGGGAGAACCTTCTACTCTGTGTCTCCAGGAGAGGAAGATAGAACCCGCGCGTCACAGTCAGATACAGATTACGCTCCAGTACATCATCAGTTCACCTCCAGGAAGGATTCTGGATCTTTTCTGCTATGGGATCTCTGAGCGCACAGCCTTGCTTTATCTTTGCCAAGCCCGAGAGTTAGGGTGGCTTGTCCTTTCCAGAAGCTGAGCTTCGACTGCGGCACCTGCTACGTTTATATTGGTAAGTGCTTCCTTTGAGGTTTAGTTTCTGTAAAATGAGCATCGTGGCCTACACAACCGGAGTATTTTCTACGAGTATGTCAGTAAGCGTTACCTAGCATGTTTTATATACCCTGTTTATATTGTACACTAGGGGTACGTGATGGGCCACGGGGTAAACGTCTCCAGCAAACTTGTGTGCCTTTGGCAATGTTATTGTTACTAGTGCGTCTTTGTGGAGATGTCCTCGTGCTTCTGCGCATCAACAACACACCACCGGAATCAGCAGTAAACGCAGTGGGGTCGTTTTGGAAAGCTGTCCATCATCCTGGCAAGAGGCGGGAGTTCCCCTACCTACTTCGAGGGTGGACGGGGCGTGGCTCAGCGGGCGGAGCTTACAGGTGCTTCATAAAGGGAGAACCTTCTACTCTGTGTCTCCAGGAGAGGAAGATAGAACCCGCGCGTCACAGTCAGACACAGACCACGCTCCAGCACACCATCAGTTTACCTCCAGGAAGGACTCCAGATCTTCCTCTGCTATGGGATCTCTGAGCGCACAGCCGTGCTTCATCCTTGCCAAGCCCAAGAGCCAGGGTGGCTTGTCCTTTCCAGAGGCTGAGCTTCGACTGCGGCACCTGCTACGTTTATATTGGTAAGTGCTTCCTGTTGAGGTTTAGTTTCTGTAAAATGAGCATCGTGGCCTACACAACCGGAGTATTTTCTACGAGTATGTCAGTAAGCGTTACCTAGCATGTTTTATACACCCTGTTTATATTGTACACTAGGGGTACGTGATGGGCCACGGGGTAAACGTCTCCAGCAACCTTGTGTGCCTTTGGCAATGTTATTGTTACTAGTGCGTCTTTGTGGAGATGTCCTCGTGCTTCTGCGCATCAACAACGCACCACCGGAATCGGCGGTAAACGCAGTGGGGTCGTTTTGGAAAGCTGTCCATCATCCTGGTAAGAGGCGGGAATTCCTTTACCTACTTCGAGGGTGGACGGGCGTGGCTCAGCGGGCGGAGCTTACAGGTGCTTTATAAAGGGAGATCCTTCTACTCTGTGTCTCCAGGAGAGGAAGATAGAACCCGCGCGTCACAGTCAGACACAGACCACGCTCCAGCACACCATCAGTTCACCTCCAGGAAGGACTCCAGATCTTCCTCTGCTATGGGATCTCTGAGCGCACAGCCGTGCTTCATCCTTGCCAAGCCCAAGAGCCAGGGTGGCTTGTCCTTTCCAGAAGCTGAGCTTCGACTGCGGCACCTGCTACGTTTATATTGGTAAGTGCTTCCTTTGAGGTTTAGTTTCTGTAAAATGAGCATCGTGGCCTACACAACCGGAGTATTTTCTACGAGTATGTCAGTAAGCGTTACCTAGCATGTTTTATATACCCTGTTTATATTGTACACTAGGGGTACGTGATGGGCCACGGGGTAAACGTCTCCAGCAACCTTGTGTGCCTTTGGCAATGTTATTGTTACTAGTGCTTCTTTGTGGAGATGTCCTCGTGCTTCTGCGCATCAACAACGCACCACCGGAATCGGTGGTAAACGCAGTGGGGTCGTTTTGGAAAGCTGTCCATCATCCTGGTAAGAGGCGGGAATTCCTTTACCTACTTCGAGGGTGGACGGGCGTGGTTCAGCGGGCGGAGCTTACAGGTGCTTTATAAAGGGAGATCCTTCTACTCTGTGTCTCCAGGAGAGGAAGATAGAACCCGCGCGTCACAGTCAGACACAGACCACGCTCCAGCACACCATCAGTTCACCTCCAGGAAGGACTCCAGATCTTCCTCTGCTATGGGATCTCTGAGTGCACAGCCATGCTTCATCCTTGCCAAGCCCAAGAGCCAGGGTGGCTTGTCCTTTCCAGAAGCTGAGCTTCGACTGCGGCACCTGCTACGTTTATATTGGTAAGTGCTTCCTTTGAGGTTTAGTTTCTGTAAAATGAGCATCGTGGCCTACACAACCGGAGTATTTTCTACGAGTATGTCAGTAAGCGTTACCTAGCATGTTTTATATACCCTGTTTAGATTGTACACTAGGGGTACGTGATGGGCCACGGGGTAAACGTCTCCAGCAACCTTGTGTGCCTTTGGCAATGTTATTGTTACTAGTGCGTCTTTGTGGAGATGTCCTCGTGCTTCTGAGCATCAACAACGCACCACCGGAGTCGGCGGTAAACGCATTGGGGTCGTTTTGGAAAGCTGTCCATCATCCTGGTAAAAGGCGGGAATTCCTTTACCTACTTCGAGGGTGGACGGGGCGTGGCTCAGCGGGCAGAGCTTACAGGTGCTTCATAAAGGGAGAACCTTCTACTCTGTGCCTCCAGGAGAGGAAGATAGAATCCGCGCGTCACAGTCAGATACAGATTACGCTCCAGTACATCATCAGTTCACCTCCAGGAAGGATTCTGGATCTTTTTCTGCTATGGGATCTCTGAGCGCACAGCCTTGCTTTATCTTTGCCAAGCCCGAGAGTTAGGGTGGCTTGTCCTTTCCAGAAGCTGAGCTTCAACTGGGGCACCTGCTACGTTTATATTGGTAAGTGCTTCCTGTTGAGGTTTAGTTTCTGTAAAATGAGCATCGTGACCGAACCAACCGGAGTATTTTCTACGAGTATGTCAGTAAGCGTTACCTAGCATGTTTTATACGCCCCATTTATATTGTACACTAGGGGTACCTGATGGGCCACGGGGTAAAACGTCTCCAGCAACCTTGTGTGCCTTTGGCAATGTTATTGTTACTAGTGCGTCTTTGTGGAGATGTCCTCGTGCTTCTGAGCATCAACAACGCACCACCGGAGTCGGCGGTAAAACGCATTGGGGTCGTTTTGGAAAGCTGTCCATCATCCTGGTAAAAGGCGGGAATTCCTTTAGAGAAGTCGTCGAACTTCATAGAAATAGCAGAGGTGCGGCTCCGAGTGTGAGAGTAGGGAAGTCGTCGAACTTCACGTGTATGTGACGCTTTGTGCATAAAAAGGTCCACGTGGTTGTTGTTGTTGAGACGGGCCCTGCGAGGTCAAGAGACTCCGGAGTATGTTGATCCATGTTGTGGTCTGGGCGGTTTAGTAGGTTGATCGGGCGTGGTCAACGGGTCGGTACGTGTGTAAGGGAGTGAAAGAAACTTCGACTTCGGGCTTTGACAAGATTCTAAGTGCACTAGAATAGATCATTGACAAGTTGAGAGTAGGTCTGCGGGTCAGATTTGCTTGCGAACGTGGGGACCGAGAAAGACGGAATAGCGGCCGAGGCTAGTGAAAAGTCCCTAAGGTCCTGAAGCGACTGTGTTACCCTTCCTGTAGTAAACCGACAGATCTGTTTTATTTTTTGGTAGCTCGCGATACATGCAAGAAGTTGTTACGAGAGGAGCTGAGTGAAGGAGGACTAGCCGCGAGGCTTTGTCAGCCGCAGTGTGTGTGAGTGTGACGTCACTAGGAGCTGCGCTGGGATAGGTTGGTTGTAGAGAAGGGTCGCGCACGGATTGGACGCAGTCCGTGGGGCTCGTTTGGAAGGGGAAAGGCAAGCGAAGAGTATTCCGGGAATTAAAGTCACCTATTGATTACAAACTTTGTGAAATAAAAGACGAGAAAAATGAAATTCTTTAAAGCATTCAGGAGTGCGATGAAGGGGGAGTCTTACATTAAAGCGAGCGTAGGAGAGGAGACGCCGCCCGAAGGTACACCAGCTTACATTGTAATGGAGGAAAAGGGGATAGCTCTGTGCCTTTGGCTAAAGCAATGGCACAAGCTGACAGAGAAACATTGGAGCGTAGCGTTCCCGATCCATGGGACATTCAATATAAGGATACTAGAGAATTTGAGATTCACGATGTACGACATGAAGGTACCTCCAAGGCCAGCACAGTTTGAGGCTCTAGCAATTTGGGAACTGATGGCTAGACAGCAGCAGCAAAATAAGTTCGAGAACAGGATAAGGAAGGTAGAAAAGACACTAGCGGACGCTAGGTGGGATAATGCACAGAAGGTGTGGAGGTCAGATGTACAGCAGGGGATAAAATTGTTTCCCGCAATTACTAAGGAAGAAGAGGAGACAGGTAAGAAAGCTACCTGTAAGACAGACAGGAAGTGTTCCAAGGATAAGGAGGACGAGGAAAAGTTGAGAAGAGAAGAGGAGTTAGAGGATGAGGAGTTAATCATGCAATTGCTGAACGACCGTCCACCACCTTATGCAGAGAGTGGACAAGGTCCAAGTACCAGTTCTGCCCCTCCGGCATCGGTACAGAATAATGAAACACAGAGTTCAGGGGCTTCATCGGGATCTAAGGACCCGAGTCTACTGTTCACCCCGCAGATACCGCAGGTTAGAAGAATATATCCAGATGTGCCCATGCTGAAACCAGCAGAAAATTACCAGCCGCAGATCCCAGGGTACTACAGCAGTGACAACGGTGCAGGAATGATTATAGATCCAACCGTAAGGGGAGTACAGAATGGTCACAATCCAGCAATGGCACAAGCTGAATCAACTAAGTTTCTGATGCCTCAAAAGCAGATGCAGGGGGGAAATGCACATGCTCAGATGACGGGGAGTCAGATGGGCATGCCGGCAATGATGACCCATGGTGTGGGAATGAACATGCCTCAGAACATGGGGAATGGACAAAACCCAGATGCGATATCACTACCCATTACTGTAGGTCCACCGGTACCTCTGTACAGTCAGCCTAATTTAGGTATGAGCAGTCAGGGATCAATGCTGCAGAATGGGACAGAGAGGAGGTGCATAGAAAACACTCCAGGGATAACTCCGATAGCGGCTCAGCCAACTGGATCTGGGACTTTGATGGAGTTTAGTCCCATATGTGCTCAGTCGACACTGGTGAGGTCGAGTCCCCCACTGATAATACCTCTGTCATCGAACACTGAAAAGTTGCCGCAACCATCAATGGCAGTCGATGTGAACGCTACACTGATGGGGTTGAATGCGCAACAGCTGACACAATGGTTCAACAGTCTAAATTCCACACAAAGCTCGGACAGTGGGAAGGGAGACGATTATGTGAATAGGATGAGGTTGAACATGGAAGCACAAGAATTAGTGGAAGGGACTATGGGTGTGAATAGGTTAGAGTCCTACTCGGAAGAAGAGCTGAGGTATCTATGTCCAAGGATAACAAAAGAAGTGAACAAGGTACACAAAAGTTTGCAAGAAGTAGCTGACAAAAACGGGGTTGATATAGACAAGATGAAACACTTGAGCAGGAGCTATAGGTTGGATTTTGGGACCACAGATTTTGAACACATGAGGTCAGCAGGCATGAAGGCGCACCTTAGAGAATTGCTGCAGAGTGCACAAGTGTGGAGGTGCTTAGACAAGTGGGAAAGCAGGTGGGTAAAGAGAAAGGAAAAGAGGAGGGACAGTGCTACAGAGCTCAACGAGAAAAGACCACAGAGTAGTGAGGCAGTAACCATGTTACCAATGAGGGAGACAGCAGGGGGAAAACTAATACATGTACCATGGCACAGAAGCGACATTCAGTCTTTTACGGATGATTTTCCCAAATTGAGAGAGAAGCCGATTGAATGGTATCAACAGACTGATAGGTTTGTGAAGCTTGCAAAATGTCTCTGGGAAGACCTGAACACTCTCTTCGAGATTGTAGTTACAGCAGATTTGTGGGAGGATTGCAAAAGAGCTGTAGGTTGGCCGACAAGTGAACCAGAGAGAGACAGGGAGACGGGTGCACCATCACCTATGGTGATGAGCTTGTACTATAAAGTGATTGGGCATTTGAAGACGAAGGTTGCCGCGAAAAATGTGGATTGGCAGAAGATCGATCGAACGGCCCAAGAGGCTAAAGAGTCGATTCATAGTTACTATGAGAGGTTGTTGAAGGCGTTTAAGAACTACAGTGGCACAGAGACAATAGAGGTGAAGGACATGCTTCATTTTGTGTTCAGATTTGTGGAAGGGCTGAGACCAGAAATAAGTCAGATGATAAAGTCGCATTTGATTTGTTGGCAGTCGAAACCGATTGATGAGGTGTTGAATTATGCGAAATACTGTAGCGACGAAATTGAGGTGAAACAGAAAAGGTTGAAAGAGAAGGTGATGATGATGCAACTTAAAGCAGCTCAGACAGGTCTGAAAGGTTTGCAAGGGATGCAAGGGTTCCAACAGCAGGTACCGCAACCGCAGCCGCAGTTGCAGGGAAATATGGCATTTCAGCCACAGGCCAGAGGCAGAGGCAGAGGAGGTTTTGCGAATAATGGTCCGGATTTGAACACTGTTGTGACTGGTGTGCAGGCAATGA
Organism: Pleurodeles waltl; assembly: GCF_031143425.1. NCBI lineage: Eukaryota > Metazoa > Chordata > Amphibia > Caudata > Salamandridae > Pleurodeles > Pleurodeles waltl. The sequence goes on from NC_090439.1 coordinate 337,729,850, forward strand.
AGAAGGTGATGCCGTGTCACGTGTGCGGAATTGTCGGTCATTGCGAGTGCCCGATGGTGGTGCAGGAAGGTGCAGGTGCAGGTGCAGGTGTTGGTCAGCAAAACAATGATGTCAATGCATTTCAAACAATGAGGGGACCGAAAATGAGAGGTCCAAACCCAAATTTTCAGACCGTAAACCAGTTGCAGGGATTACAACCTATGCAGCCGCAGCAGATGCAGATGCCTCGTATGCAGATGACGCAAATGCAGCCAATGCAACAGCAGTTACCCATGGTACCTAATCAGCAAATGCAAATACCTTTGGCACCAATGAGTCAGCAGCAAGTGATGGTTCCTCCACAGGTCTCGGGTCAGGTAATGAGTACAAATGGCACAGTACAACAGTTCCCACTACATAGTGAGAGTGGAATAAACAATGTATGGGAGAGTGAAAGTTCAGAAGAAGAAGGAGATTGTGTGCTTGCAGCATCCTTGGAAGTTGATCAAAAGGGTCCGTACGTAGAGGGAAGAGTAATGGGTCATCGTGTTTCATTCTTGGTTGACACAGGAGCCACACGTTCAACTGTCAAGAGCAGTGAAGTACCAAATTTGCCACTCTCAGGGAGGACAGTTCAAGTGGTGGGAGTAGCAAACAGGCACCTGACGAACCCAATAACAGATCCGGTACCAGTCAGCATCGGTAACTATCAAGGGGTGCATCAGTTTGTGATATGTGACTCAAGCCCAATAGCACTGTTAGGGAGAGACCTATTGTGCAAATTGGGTTGTTCGATCATGTGTTCGAACGAAGGAATAACAATCCAGACGAGCAGTGATGGGGAAGAAGAGGACAGTGTAGAGGGGGATGAGGTGGAAACTGTCGATGAAGAGTATCCTCTGATTTGTCTTTTCCCGATGATAACTGAAAGAAGATATTCCAGCCGAATTACGGGAAACAGTCGGAAAGGAAGTGTGGGATATGACAGGGAAAGAGGTGGGATTGATGAAAGGAGTGGAACCAGTGAAAGTGACTGTAAAGCCCAATGCAATCTTTCCCCAGACCCCACAATACCACATGGCACAAGACACCCTCATGAAGGTTGCCCAACTTATTGACGAATTTGTAAAACAGGGAGTACTGAAAAGAGTGTTAAGCAGTCCATGTAATTCACCAATAATGGGACTAATAAAGCCAAGTGGAAAGGTCCGACTAGTGCAGGACTTGAGGAAAATAAATGACATCATAGTCAAGTGTTGCCCTGTCGTACCAAATCCAGCTGTGATAATGTTTCAAGTCCCTTGCGATGCCGAATGGTTCTCCGTCATCGACTTGTCACAAGCATTCTTTTCTGTGCCCCTTCATGAGGACAGCCAATTCCTCTTTTGTTTCAAATTCCTAGACAGAGTATACAGTTGGTGTCGAATTCCTCAAGGGTTCTCTGAGTCACCGTCCATTTTCAATCAGATTCTAAAGAAAGATTTGGAAGCATTAGAATTGCCATTCGAGTCAACTCTAGTACAGTACATTGATGACTTACTGATTGCATCAAAGACAGAAAGTGGCTGCACAGCCGATACCATTGCTCTGTTGAACCATTTGGGAAGGAATGGACACAAGGTGTCTCCTTCCAAATTGCAGTTCTGTCAGAAGAAAGTGAAATACTTGGGTCACCAAATAGAGAAAGGGTCACGGAGAATAATGAAGGAAAGAATAACGAGTGTACTTCAAATGAGTCCGCCCAAGACGAGGAAGGAGGTGAGAAAGTTTTTGGGTACGGTGGGCTATTGTCGCCAGTGGATTCCCAACTTCTCAACTCTAGCAAAGCCTTTACTGAAACTGACCCAGAAGGATGCCTTGGATCAAATTGAACTGAAAGGAGATGAGATGGATGCTTTTGTTGAATTGAAAGAGTGCATGTGCAGGGCTCCAGCTTTAGGTATGCCTGATTACACAAAGCCTTTCACATTGTTTTGTCATGAACGTGATGCATGTTCTTTGTCTGTCTTGACTCAAGCCCATGGTGGCATAAACAGACCAGTAGCGTATTTTTCAGCTACTTTGGATCCGGTTGCAGCAGCACTCCCAGGGTGTTTGCGCGCCGTAGCAGCAGTTGGTATCAGCCTCACTCAGAGTGAAGGAATAGTGATGGGACACCCAGTAACAGTCATGGTCCCTCACTCAGTTGAGATACTTTTGACCCGCTCCCGAACGCAACACATGACCGGAGCAAGACTCACAAGGTATGAAACGATAATTCTGGGCTCACCGAACGTGCAGCTGAAAAGGTGCAGTACGTGGAATCCAGCAACCTTGCTTCCTGGTGAAAATGCTGAAATTGAGAACGCTGAAGACGTCGAGCATGACTGCCTTCAGGTGACTGAATTTTGCACAAAACCTCGACCTGACATTAAGGATACTAAGCTCGATGAAAATGACCAAATTGTTTTTGTTGATGGTTCATGTCTAAGAGATGGGATGGGAATTTTGAAAGCAGGATATGCTGTATGTACTGTAACAGGTGTCTTGGAAGCGGCCTGGCTCCAAGGAGTCTATTCTGCACAAGTAGCAGAACTTGTAGCCCTTACAAGAGCATGTCAACTGTCTGCATTGATGAAAGTCACCATTTACACTGATAGTCAGTACGGGTTCGGAATTGTGCATGACTTTGGCCAACTATGGTCACAGAGAGGTTTCCTGACTTCTTCAGGATCCCCAGTGAAAAATGGAGAAAGGATGAGGGAATTGTTACACGCCATTCAAATGCCAGCCGAAGTTGCAGTGGTAAAGTGCAGTGCTCATACAAAAGGACAGGACTATGTTTCTCTGGGAAATGCATATGCGGATCAAGTTGCAAGATTTTGTGCCTTAAACTGTATATTACTCAGAGATGAATGGAATTCGATAAGTGAACCAGAACTCGAACCAGCTGAAGCATTTGCCTTGAAGGTTGTAGATACAATCGATGAATTAAAAGCACTACAGAATAACGTCAGGGAGGATGAAAGAGATTCCTGGATTAAATCACAGTGTATAAAGAGACCAGATGAGCTATGGGTTTCAATTGAGGGAAAATTTGTTTTGCCAAACAGTCTCTTATCACAGCTTGCGCGGTTCTATCATGGGCAAGCTCACCTAGGGAGAGATGCCATGATAAGATTGTTCAAAACTGATTGGTTTAACCCCAGATTTCGTCAAGCTGCAGAAGCAGTTTGCCATCGATGTGTCACTTGCCAGCAGATGAACCCAGGAAAGGGAACAGTTGTGAACGCCAGCCACATTGGCAGGGCCAGTGGGCCATTTAGTAGGATGCAGATAGATTTCATTGAGATGCCTGTGCATGGGGGTCTGAAGTATGTGTTGGTGATTGTGTGCATTTTTAGACACTGGATTGAGGCATACCCCACACGTAGAAATGACAGCCTTACAGTTGCAAAGCTATTGTTGAGAGAGTTGATACCACGTTTCGGATTCCCGATCTCTTTAGAATCAGATAGGGGAAGTCACTTCAATAACGAGGTGATAAAGTTACTTTGCGAAGCGCTGAACATTGAGCAAAAACTGCATTGTAGCTATCGCCCTGAAGCATCAGGACTGGTGGAGCAGATGAATGGTACACTGAAGTCAAGAATGGCGAAAATATGTGCATCGACAAATTTGAAATGGCCTGACGCATTGCCCTTGGCGCTAATGTCAATGAGAAACACCCCTGATAGAAAGACTGGATTGTCTCCGCATGCAATTCTCATGGGCAGGGCTATGAGGCTTCCTGCAGTTCCCGCAAACGCGCTTTTGAATATTACAGATGATATGGTGTTAGACTACTGCAAGGGTCTAGCTGACGTGGTTCGCTCTTTCTCTCACCAGGTGGAAGCGACCACCTTGCCACCGATCCAAGGTCCAGGAAACGCACTGAAAGCAGGTGACTGGGTCGTGGTAAAGAAGCATGTGAGGAAGTCGTGTCTGGAACCCCGTTGGGAAGGCCCTTTCCAAGTAATCCTGACGACAACTACCGCTGTGAAGTGTGCGGGGGTTCCCAACTGGATCCACGCCAGTCACACAAAGAAGGTGTTGTGTCCCACAGATGAGGAAGTTGAAGCGCTGAAACTGCCAGTGCCTGATAAAACAGTGCTGAGACAGAACAAAACCAAACTAGAAGCGAACAGGCAGAAGCAGGAGAGAGAGAGATATTATTGGAGGGCGAAGAGTTGGACTCACTTGGGGAAGACCAAGGAGAAAGTTCAGACAGCGACGAAGAAGCTGAAGGTGACAAAGAGCCTGAAGCAGCTGAGGGTAGCAAAAAGCCTGAAGCAGCTGAAGGTGACAAGGAACCTGAAGCAGCTGAAAGTGATACAGAGCCTGACGAAAGTAACAGTGACGGAGGGCTCGAAAAAGGTGAAAAAGCAGGAGAGCCTGATCAGAGGAGGGCTTTCCCAGAAGCAGACGATACAGAAAAAGAAAAGGAGAACGTGATCGATTCCCCAGAAGGAGGGGACAAGGCCGAACAGAACGAAAAAGTTCAAGCTTCTACAGAAAAGGTCGCAGGTCCGTCAAATGGACACGGTGCAAAGAGGAGACTAAGTATATCACCAGTTAAACAAAGGACTGGAGAAGGTTTGAATGACGGAGAAAGGCCAAAAGTGAAAGAGAAAAGAAAGGAAGTGTCTGTCGTGGTACCAACTTCGAGTGAAGAAAAAGACTTGACAAAAGAGGAAAGTACCAGTGAGGCAGAATCGAAAAGAGAAGCAAAATTGAAAAGGAAAAGGATACCGAATAGGAGATATTCCGGTCCAGAATGGGCATATGCAGTCAATGATGATTGGACTGACGAGTTTGTATCTCTAAGCATCGAGAACGAAGAAGAAGAGATACCAATAGAAAAGAAAAGTTTTATGGACAGTGTTGATTGAAAGGGTGATAAATGACATTGCCTGCTACAATCTAAAGTGAAACAAACAACCAGCTGAGACATTGCTAAACCGGATGAGACATTTGCTAAACCGATAAAGACTGAGTAATTGCCGAATTGAGACAAATGCTGCTAACCGATAAGTGACTTGGCCTCTTGAAGAAGACGGTGTGAACATTGCGCTCGTTCAGCTTTGTAACTGAATTGCTAAATAGTTTTTTATAGGTGCTTCTAGCTCTCTGATTCTATACAGATCATGACGCAAAACAGTAGAAAGAAATATTGTAAATATGTGTGTATAGGCCTGGTAATTGCATGTGTACTAATAATAATGGCCATAGTGCTTGGAATGAATGGTAAGGGTGAGAATGAGAAAATTGATGCTTCTACTTTTGCTCCTGTTACTGTCACTGAACTAACCACATTGAAAAGATTAGAGATAGATGAGAGACTCTTGCATGATAAGAAAGAGCTTTCATATAATGTTTTCTATCGCTTGCTAACCGAATACGTTGAGACCATGGATGCGAAAGATTGTTATGTGTGTACACAGATACCGACATCAGTAAAGGAAGGGGTGACATATCACCACATGCCGCTTACATACGGGATTACATGTAGTATAGTAATGTCTAGATTTTATGGTCAAACTAACATACAGTATTTTTACTCGAATTATGATGTTACCTTTGCTTATGTTCCTATAATAGCGCAGCTAAGCCAGATTGCTAAAGATTGGGATGCTAAAATAATGAGGGAATTTTTCGAGCCAATGCTACCTTTTGAAACGGCTCATAGGGAAAATCTTACCTGCTCGCTCTCTGCAGTGGAAATAAGCTTTTTAGATCGCACAGATGATAGAAGGGCACAAATGAATGCAAAATTAGAAAAAGAGCTACATAAGAGGACTTCAGTAGATAATTATGATTTTGCAGCAATAAAGACACAAGGGAAAATTGCTTTAGATGCTTGGCATGTAGGGAAATTTTGTATATATCGAGGTGAATCTTATTATGACAATATTTTTGTAGGAGCGAGTGAGTGTAAACATACGTTTATTTTTAAGGCCAAATGGACATTCATGATGAACGGACTTGACCCTGTCATTCCAGGTGTATATTACATTTGTGGGTATAATGTCTATTATCGTCTTCCAAAGGGATGGTGGGGGAGATGTTATTTGGGTATAGTATTCCCAAAGGTTTATCAACTGGATGACCTATCGATGATTCAAAAGACATCTGGATCCCATCGTATCCAGAAAAGAGAGACCGCAGCTGCTGTGGTAGGAGATATATTTGGAGCCATGATTCCTTCATTGGGAGTTGTGCTGAATTCCATCAAAATAAGAAAGTTGTCTACTATAGTGGATAACATGTTGACAAAGTTTTCAGGTGCTATAATCCTGATAGATGCTGAACTTGCAGCGGAAAGAGCTATGACTCTTCAAAATAGGCTTGCTTTAGACATTCTTTTAGCAAAGGATGGAGGCGTTTGCAAAATGCTTGGTGCACGACACTGTTGTACTTATATTCCCGACAATAGTGTGAAAATTAAAACTATGCTTGCTAATCTAACAAAAGAGAGTGCAGATTTGAAGGAATTGAAAGAACCAGGAGTGTGGGAGAAGGTTGGAAAAGGACTTGCTTCAGTGGGACATTGGATTGGGGGAATTTGGAATGGGATACTGTTAAAAATAATAGAGGGAATTTTAATAGTTATAATTTGTATATTTGGAATTTGGGGAATAAAAAGGGGAATAATAATGATTATGGAAAGAATTAAAAGAAGAAAGGAAGAGAAAATTATGAAAAGAATGGCAGAAGAATACAAAGCGACAACTAGGGGAATTAAAAGGAAAAGAGAACTGACAGAATTTTAATGGAATAAAATTTGTGGGCGTGGTTTGGTGTGATGACAAGTAGTCATCAGAGGAGGGATTGATGAAGCAGAAAATGAAGGTTTTCATTTATTAGCGCTTAAACGTAGTACTGCAATAATCATGTGTGACTTTAACCGAACTAATAAAGATTGTACGGGGACAAAATGTGCCCTTAGAGTAGTTTGCCAACATTTATAAGCGTGCTTTATATAACGTGGTGTATTAGAATTGCACTAATCCGACATAATCATAAACGTGTGCTACGATTTGCTTGCTTGAAATGTTTTAGCTTAGCATAACTTTAGCGGAGGCTTTGGCCTAGTTGCCCGGTCTCACGGTTTAGATGCTCGTATTTTTCCAATGTGCTATTAAACGTGTATTTTTGCTTGAAGCTGTACTTTTCCACTGAGATCGTTCACATGCTTATCTTAAAGTTTCGTGCCAGCCTGGCATATTTTCTCTTTACTCCAAGGTCGATCTGCAGGTGCGGACAAAAGAGGCTCTGAAAGTGAGTTAATTGGTATAAAATGTTGCAACTTGCGTACCCATCTCCAAGGATAATGTATGCTTAAGTAAAAGCTTGAGAACTGTCGTTTTTGATTGGACAATTTGAAGCTAACCTATGAACCCTCCAATGGAAGACCCTACTGGATTTGAACTGTTGTCTATAAAAACCAGGTGCACAAGAAGAAAGTGGCCATTATTGAACATCCCGCCATTTTGCAGACTTCGTAGCTATTATGGCCTATCTTGCTGCGACGCCATTTTGAGAGACTTTGATGCTTTCTCTAATCGAGAGAAAGAGACTTTAAATGATTCTTGCCCTAGAGACTTTAACTTTGATTTGATCCCCTTGCATGAAGTAGTAGTTTTACCTTGCCGCCGTGAGGCAATTGCCCCGTCCACCCCTGCCCCTTTGCCCCGTCCCATGCCGATCGAAACGGTACCCATGCTGATCGAGAAACGGTACCTGTGAGACGAAGACTTCCTTGTATGCTGATCGTAATTGGTAAATATGAAAGGAAAATTGTAAAATTGCATTGTGTTTCTTTTAGGTAACCAACTGCTGATTTTTGACAAGATCCCTAGCTAGGAGTTTTCTAAATTAATGTTGCTAAATTGTTTTTGCATGAAGTCCCACATGCTGATGCTAATTTGAGGTTAGATGAGGATTCCTTTGTTGCACAATGCAATTTGAGACCTTGTTATGCTGACTAAATGTATGCAATTAGCTCTTTACAGATTATCGTATTAGTGATTTGCATAGCTATTATCGAATGCCTTGTGATTCAAATGCTACATAGATTACACTTGTTTCGCCGCTATGGACAGCTATTAATGTTCATTTATGTTTATCATTTGGTGTTGAGACACATTTATATTGTGCTAGCTTTGTTAATATAGGGAAATAAATTCACTAACTTTGCAATAAACTGGTGTGGTTCTTCCTGACTGAAAGGTCAGGGTTCGCCGAAATGTATTCTGGACTAATTGTTAAGTGTTATGTTGAGCAGGGTATTGCTTATGTTCGTTATTGATTATTGATTTGATGCAATTGAGCGACATAAGAGTACGGAGAGTTCCCACTTAGTCAAAAGATTCATCGGCCTAAAGAGCGTCCAAATACAGGTAAATTATTAGTACGGACCGCTCTATCAATGCTCATCAATGCCTTACCCCTCTCCAGAGGACATTTCTTTAGTAGTCCTGTCAAGTTCAGAACAAAAATAGAGGGATCGATGTGCTAAGTGAAATATTTAGCACCTGAAACGGAGATGCCAATATCATGCAGTAAGACAATGTTCTCATTACAAACTGATCATCGAGGCCCATTTGTAATCACATGGAAAATGGTTTTTTTTTATGTACTGTTCCTCGCCGAATGCAATGCAAATATTGTATTGCTACATTATGAAGAAAGAGACGGCAATAAAGGGCTGTTTGTGATAGTTGAGCACAGAACCGATTCAAAGAGGTAATCGTCACATGTGCCTTGACAACTGGAGAACCTGAACCCGGAACCCGCCTTAATACATAAAGGAGGGACACCCAGGAGGGGCGGGCCATGACCGAAGACACACTAAAAAAATTGTTCCTGTAGCTTGTGCTGTGAATATTATACTTTACATGTGTATTCTAATTACTTTTCATTACCAAATTAAAGGACTGGATTGAACAATCTGTTATTGTGTTGCTGGGTGATTACTATCGCAGCCCCACACTAACTCCCTGAGAATGCTGTAGACTGCTTGCCATTGCTAGCAATGAGAGCCAAGTGCTGAAAGAGTTGTGCTTGGTCCAGTTTTGCAGAGACCAGTAGGACAGATCCTGGGGCACCAAAGGCAAACCATCCCAGGCTCCACGGCCGAACCCCAGTAAAATCTGTTTTAGTCTTAGAACAGGGTATGATATCCACCACTAACATGTTTGCTATCCTGATAAGATTATAGTGCCTATTGATACAGAGTAAAAGTTGATGGTGGCTTCAGACTCTGATCTAATTGAAATAATTCAGCCTTAGGTCACTCTTTCCTTTTCATAATTTTGGTAGCTGTATTTGTTTCTTTTCTTTCTTTTTGAGAAATGGTTGCTCTTTGTACCAGTTTCCTAGGATGGATTGTACTGTGCCGGGTAAGGGTTTCCCCGACGAAGATAGGGTCTTCAGGTGTGTGTATCTCTAGCATGGATGGGTGAAACAAGTAAAAAAGTATTGATGACAACTTCTTAATGAACTCATTATTTCCTGCCAGATTGGATGAAATAGGAGGGTAGACATAAGACCATTTCATCATTTGCTTTTTGAAGGGCAAAGATAATCAGGGGCCTCTTACAACGTTGACAAATTATTTCATTTCGATAAAAGGTGTAAAACACTATGGTGCTCATTACAACTTCGGCGGGAAAGACCGCTGACCACCGTGCTGGCTGCCGCCAAAAGATCTCGAGCACGGACGTCCTCAGACTGGCACTTTACGAGTGCTGGTGTCTTTCCACCATTTACCAGGTGGAAAACCACCAAGCAGTCGTACTGGCGGTCAGCGGTCTAGTGGAGGTCGCACTGCCGACACCGCCACGCCAACCAAACACCGCCTGCCGTATATCAATTAGAAAATTGATGTGGTGGTGTTATGTTGGTGGGGCGCTGGTGGTGGTTCAAGCGCCAAGACCCGTTCCCTCTCAGACGACCACCTCGACGACCAGGTAAGGTGACTGTCTGAAAGGGGAGGGGGGAAGAAGTGTGTTGTGTCTGTGCCCGTGTGTGCGTGTGAGTGTGTGTATGGATTCGGGGGAGGGGGTGTTGTGTGTGTGTGTGTGTGTGTGAGAAAGTGTAAGGGTGCTGTGAGTGTGTGTAAGTGAGTGTGTTAGGATGTGCGTTTTGGTGCGTGTGTGTCAGTGTGTGGAAGTGTGTGCGTTTGGGTGCATGAGTGTATGCAGGAGGAGGTAATTACAGAGTGTGGGGGGCTACTCCGGTGAGCGGGCGGAGGATAAGAATGTTGTAAGGGAAGGGGTGGGCGGCTCTTGGATGTAGGGGGTGGAAGAGTCATCTGCCGGTGACAGGAATTCAAATTCCTGTCGCCTGTAGGTTTTCCACCAGGGTTTTCGTGGTAGTGCTACCGCCACAAAACCCCTGGCAGAAAGGGGACTCGTAATACCACTGGCGGTCATAGGTGGACCGCCAGTTCAGAGATGCTTATCTCTGGCCCGGCGGTCCGACCGCCCTGGTGGTAGGAAAAGGAAAGTGACGGTTTGGCACAGGCCAAACAGCAACACTCGTAATATGGTGGTCCACACCGCCGGCCCATTGGCGGTGGGACCACCACTGCGAGTCTGGCAGTCTGAAGACCGCCAGACTCATAATGAGGGCCTATATCACCCACTATATGACACACAGGTAGCAATTACTTTGCTCATAAGTATAACGTTTTTATTGCACTTTGGTTAAACGTAGCTGACAGAGACTGGAAGCATCAGCAGGACTATCTGACCATATCTAGATCTAGAAAAGCATATTAACACAGAATGCTGACACCCTGTGGATTGCAATTCACTCAACTTTCAGAGATAATTTTATTGCTGACAGTAGATAAGGACCTATTTCATTCGTGTGTCATAAATATGATTCTAAGACTGCTGAATATATTATAAGATCTGGGTGGTTTCTTATAACTAGGGGAAGCATGAAACTTAACTCAGGTATTTATAAACCATTCAGTAAAAGGAGGCTGGATACAAAATGAAGAATGTGGTTCAATTTTACTGAAGGACCTGGACCTAGAGTATGTGCTCTGAAAACAAACTTAGTTTGAAACCCAAAACGGTATGGCATGTTATTTAACAAAGATTCGTCTTGCTGAGCTAATTGAAGGTAGTCAAGACGTATTTCCTCAGGCCACATCCAAGATTAATTAGGTGTTCGTGGCAGGCAGGGACAAGGAAAGGTTTCAACTAGCATGTTAAAAGAACTAGTGTACACATAAATGCAGACCAACGGCAGGATATTTTGAGCATGCTACTAACTTTGCTAGTAAAGCCTCAGGCAGGGAGAAACATTATAAGATAGTCTCGAGGTGGCACGTGTCATCAGAGAGGATATATGTGAGTAAATCGAACCACCCAAATATATGTTGAAGGGAATATGGACGTGCATATAACTCATATATCATGGTCATGTCCCAAGATTGTCACACAATCTGGAAAGTCACTGGGAGAGAAATTCGCCGACACTAGGTTCTTGGGAATTCTCTCAGGACACATTTACGCTACTCAAGAAAGGCAAGCATATGTCACATATGAGTCTAGAGGTGAAACAAGAAATACTAACATAAAAAACATGCTGGACAAGGGTATGGATATTGCTAGGGTTGGAAAACATTGGCACTTAACATAATGGGATATTGGGATAATACTTTACCGAGCCAAGCATTTAGAGATGTCCAGTGCCTGAGGAAGTGGAGATGTATACGCATTACAGAAGACAAATAAACCAAGACTCAGGCAGTATGGGATCGAAACAGTCATTGGTAACTTTCAGGCGAAATAGACTACATCAGTGGTTCCCAATCTGTGCGCCGCGGCTCGCTGGTGCGCCATCAAAACTAGCCAGGGGCGCCGCACACAGTTTGGGAACCACTGAGCTATTTATAGCCCTTGGGCCAGTTCGTACAAAATAAAACTACTCAGTTGTAGCAGCTCTTTTTTAATTTTGTCCTTGAGCGCCCTCAGGTGGTTAAACACAACTAAAGTGATTCTACATTTCACACTATTTAAACAGTTACGTTATAACTACATAAAAATGAGACCTGCCCATTTTACTAGGGTTACCGTCAACCAATATTTTCCCCTTACTAAAAAACCCTATGCATGCTGTAATTAAACAACTGTTACATTTTTATTTTTTACAGTTATATATAGAATTACAATACCTTCATTGGCGTCATCCCAATTCTTTTCAGGGAGAAAAATGGATGTACTCCCTAGGCCAGGCTTACATCCCCCACCCGCCAACAAAAAGTAACATAATGGGGAGCCGCAGCCAGTGGCCAATAGATCAAGGGAGCCGTGGGTCGAAAATGTTTGGGAACCACTGGACTACATCCTTGTTGAGGACTTTTTACAGTAGAGAATGATCTGCAGGGTTAAGTGGAGGTGTACAGAGTATATTGAGATAGATTGTAGTATGTTGAATACTTCTGCTTCTGCATGTCTGTTTACATGTGCGTACAGTGACTGCCGATAATTGTATTACTTTAAACACCAATAAACATGACTGAAACCTTGGAAGTTTACCAAGTTAGTTTAGAAGAGAATTTCCAATTAGTAGGTTTAAGCCCTGTGAAATAATCTGATGATTTTGGTTAACTATTCTGGAGGCTCTGAATTTAATTCACGGCACCTGCACATTTTCAAACCAAATGATTCATATGATAATATTAGGAATACAAATAAAGAGAATGTGTCCATCTTCTCCGTGGCACTATGGTTCCCCCTAAATTCAACTGCATCCAATCAATCCACATGGATTCTACCATCATATTGAAACTCTTGGAATGGTGAATGTCTGTACGGGCGCCTCACAATTCCAAACCTCTGACCTAGGCAGGCAAACAGACCCTGTAATTTAAGCGTAAATCCACCAAGTCACCAGAATCTGAAGAAAGTAATGCAGACGCTCAAAAAATACAGACAAACAAAACACAACAAATTGCAACCTTCTATGCACTGAATTGATTTTTCTGATGCAATGCACAAAAGCAAAAGATATCTTAGACCATGACAGTCGTGAAAGCTTACAGGGGACTGGCTTGTACATGAATAATGTGATAATGACTCCAATCAACCTTCAAGAACATATCAAACGTGATTAAAATCAACAGGGTTGTGATGATCTGTATTCAGATCCACAAGTAACTTAGGTAGTGTGATACCATCTCAAAATAGCAACTGCATAGCACTTAAAGCCAGATTTACAAGGCCCTAACGCAACAGGAGCATCACTTTTACGGACACTCAGGTGGCGTTGTGCAGCGCGCCACATTTAGAAGATGGCACTAAGCCACTGTTTGTGGCTTAAAGTGGCCTTGTAAAAGTGAGCCCCTCTGATGCAGTTTTATGTGTCAGAGGGGAGTGCAAACGATGTTGCTGTGTGTGTTCCACTGCAAAACCCATTGCTTTTAACACCATCACAGATTTACTAGAAGGCGTAAATCAGTGGTAGCACCAAAAACTAATGCCACCCCAGGGGTAGAAGTACACATAGAAAGAGCAAAAGGCCATGAATGGTTGTTTTTTGTGCAGGAAGGTGTCCCTTTGTGCACATAATCATTCAAAAATGACGATTAGGTACTTCTATGTATGCTGCATTCTGTAGCACACCTAGAAATGCCAAATCACCATTCTAGATTGTTTATGTGCAGTAAGGGACATCAGCCAGCACATAAACAATCACATCCCTTAATGTAGACACCCTTGCACTATTGTGTAAGAATGCCTGCGTTGGTGCAGACTGCTTCTGTAGCACACCTAGAAATGCCAAATCACCACTGTAGATTCTTTATGTGCAGTAAGGGACATCAGCCAGCACATAAACATTCACTGCCCTTAATGTAGACACCCTTGCACTATGGTGTAAGAATGCCTGCGTTGGTGCAGACTGCTGAATTTAGTGCCGGCGCAGGGGGAAACGCAAGGGTGCACCGTATTCCTGTAAATACAGTGCATCCCTGCATTTCAAAACTGGCGCAGTGCTGCAATTTTTGGTGCAGCACCGCACTGTGCCAGTTTCTTGTACAACTGTCCCTTAAGCTTCCAGAGATCAGCTGAAGTGATTCTCTTTCGCCGGAGCACTCAGCTAGATCAGAGTTCAGATCACAGGATCCATTCTGAATCCAAGCAGCACAGGGTAACTTACATATTTTATCGGCAACCAAGCAGTGAAATCAGCGCAAATGGAGTGCTAAGAGTTAGTCTGCACACATATGGTGCGCTGAAAAGATCAGTGAATGGAAGTCGTTTCCGTTCCATTTCAAGATAATATTGCAGACTAATTATTATATGTGTTTTTGTTACAGCTTGTACATTTCCATTTTGAAGTTCTTCATGTGCATGAACTGTTCTTTACATTGACTTGAGTGGGCATAAAGCATGGATTACCTTGGGAAATGTGTTTCCATGTCTAGGTTTTATACTTAAGATTAGATAAAAGAGACCCAACTAATTCGCTGCTCATGCATACCTCGCGCTTCTCCAGAAGACAGGCCCTGAGTTGTCCTGTCAAGGTCAGAACAAAAATAGACGGATCAATATGTGATGTGATAGTTACAGTTGAAATTGAGATGTGTTGGTTCAAAAAGAGAGGGATAGGGGGGTATTATTGTGGTCCAGTGTATATCCCCCAAGGAAGCTATAGAAAAATATCAATACACTGTTCCAGTAAGAGGTAAGGAAAACACACAAGAAGGTCCTAAATTATAGGAGCAAATAACCTCACACATCCAAAAGGATGTCATGCTTCATCATCGGTACAGCTCCTCGTCAGACCGGCGCTGCAATGTCTGACGGGCTCCACCCCAAATGGGGGGGCTCTTTGCCGGAGATCTTTTACAATGATGGTGCCGTGACCCCAGGATTGAGTGGGTGGAGGAAAAAGAAAATAGGAGATCAAAAGAGAAATGGTTAAAATTGGCTCTCACAACCTCCAATGGGTAAATGATTTATTGAACCAGTTGGAAGGTAGGGACCAAGATTAAAAAAAGAAGTGTAGTCAAACGTGTGAAATAGAAACAATGATCAATCACTCTATTGGAATCTAAGAGTGGGAGGGAGGTAGGACAGTTTTCAAACCACCCTTTTCAAGGGTCAACATGTTTCGCATCCTAGTGGCCCGTACGGGTCCGATTATGCTTCGTCAGGACCAAGTTGACTATCTATGTCTCCTAATCATAAGGGACTAATGGCAGTGAATATTGTGGGTTTTTCTGAGCATGCACTCAAAGACCAGTCTTGTCTTAAACTGCCCCGATAAGTTGGGGACTGATCTTCCAAACATCGTTTGCTGGGTGTCAGTGTTTAACCACTGCCACTGGCAGCTAACAGTCATGATGACAATCTTGGCTCATTACATTCATTGAGGCTCAAAGGTAGGGGGATTCCTTGCTTCCTTTTGCTTTTGACTTGTAAGCAAAAGCAATCAGGTCAATGCATTATTCATTCTACATTGGGACTCATAATGGTCCTTTAGTGCATCATGACTGGGAGGTGTGCATGTCTACAGAGGCGAGTGTCCATGTGCAATTCCGGTTCAGCATTTTGGTCTCAAAACCAACATGATTAAAATAATGAAGTGAGAATTTCCATAAATAAAAACGTCTAAATAAACCCACTATAGGCTAGGATACATTTCAAGCACATGTACATTCTGCAGGGAAACCTATTGATAACTTAAATTGAGACAGGTCACAGTCTGGATTTGAGTAATGACTGGGCCCTGTTTTGCTTCTGTTGTGGAACCTAATTTCTGTGAGAAACATTGTCTTGCCTTGTGTCACTGGCTCAAGCAGAAAGGCCCTCGAAAGGGGAACACATTTAGTACATTTGCAAAATCAGACAAACAGTTCAGGAAATAATGTAAAATGTTTTTTTCATATTAAACAATGATAATGACAAAGCAAATTTCGGTGTTATTCTCTACAAAGTGGTAGACCAGGCACTAGATTCCTTTCGGAACTAACCAGCAAAGGGGCACGTAGATTTTGGTGCTTCTTCCCAGTTAAATACATATTTAAGTAAACATTCCTCAGCATGGCAAGAGGAGTATCTGTATTTGAGGGTTGAGAGAGGAAGTATAAGCCCAAATACCTATATTGTTTATACCATCATAGCAAAATCAAGATCAGTGGCGCTGTAAGTTTTTCATAAGTGGGTTCTCTCCACTTCCAGATTTGTAACCACTTACATGAGAGAAAGAAATCATTAGGTAACCCATACATTTTCGGTCATCCCGCCACACTGTGTGGTGGGAAGCGGTAGCCCCTTTGGTTTAAAATGACTCTCATCTAGTAGTATCCCAATAGCATGCTTTATCAAGTCCTCACCCAGATAATAGCTGTATCTGGCCGGGCTATACCTTTAGTCTCAAGGGAGCTCTTTAGATTTTTCAGGGTGATGGAACACTGAATAAACTTGCCTACAGGTATACTGAAAAGTGTATGATTTATTATGGCATCCTGTGACGTGTAGCCTCAAACCTAAAGGTCAAAAACACAGATGGAAAAAAAGCTAATATGTAGTCATCGAGGTTGCATCTTTTTCAGATCGGATTGGCGCTTTTTCAGATGGGATTGGTGCTTCTTCAGATGGGATTGGTCTAGCTCCACCAATGATAATAGTTTTCAAAGCCATTAGTTTAAAAAATAAAAGTGCAGACTTTTTTTGATCTCGATGGTCAGAAGCCAAAATGTTCAGTTTAAAGGAAGACTCCAAACAACTCCAAAGCAGCTCCAGAAGAAACCTCCTAGTTTGAACTTTGTCTGTGTGTTCCTCTGTAGCAGCACCATCTCCCTTTGTCCGCTGGGGCCCACTTTCTCCCCAGACACCAATACAGGATGGAGAAATGTCCATTTAAACATGGACTGTTGTTGTGGTTCCAGGCAGATGCAGCCTACTCACTTACATTAACTCTTTGCACCCTCTAACTGCAGGAAAGAAGTTCCATGTGCGGGCAGTCACAACTGACAGGACCTGGGCGCTTGTGCCTTTGTGGGCCTGCAAGAGACTACCGTCTACTTCCCCCAGAACAGTGTTTCACTCCCAGAGATCATGACACAGCAGAAGATATAATCTTGCCACAGTTATCAATCGGGCAGAGAGGAAGTCACCAAGCAGCAAGGCTGATAATCGTTTCATCTTCTTAGTGTCTAGCTACCTGTCGCCTAACAGTTTGTCATGGAGGGCTTTAAAGAGGCAAGACAGACCGTGATTCATAAGGACGTTTGAGGAAATAAAACGAATGTTCTTACAATGTAGGCTTTCCACAAACTGAACCAGTTCTTTTCTTTGGAATATAGCTTCTGGCAAAAGCCATACCAAATTCCACTTAGCCACAGAAAAGTATCTTGTTTACTTATTCTCTTCCTCGCTTTCTATGTGTGGCTACAATATTCCCCAGTAGTCTCCCATTTCAAGTGTATCTGGGTCTTGTTGAAATAATTTGCAGGAAAGCTGGGAGTAGTTTCCATGGCTTGTCTGAATTATTTGTATCATTGGGATTTTAAACAAGGCAGTTGGCTTCCCCAGTACCCACCGAGATTAAACTTGAAAAGTTAGGCCTGGGAGTTAGTTGAAGATGAGATATAACAGCAAGAAGCCAACCAAAAATATGAATGGCGTCTTGCAAAACACTGCAGCTAAGTTACACCTAGGCTAGATTTCATACTTTAACACAATGATAAATAGTATAGGTATTCAGAAACACATGATTCCGTTCATTGTCTCCTACTTGATGAGCTGCATTGTGTAAATTCTGAGTTGGAGGTATATTTGTTAGAAATGGGATCTTTGGTTGGCAGTCAGGTTACCCCCTGTCCAAGCAAGGACCCTCACTCTAGTCAGGGTAAGTCACACACAATCCAAATTATCCTGTGCCCACCCTCTGGTAGCTTGGCACTGAGCAGTCAGGTTTAACTTAGAAGGCAATGTGTAAAGTATTTGTACAATAAATCATACAATAACACAATATAGCACCACAAAAATGCACCACACAGTGTTTAGAAAAATATATAATTTTATCTGGATATTTGCAGGTCAAAACGATAAAAGATGCAATAAGAGATTGTAAAGATATCACTGGAAAGTGATATAAAGTGTCTTAAGTCTTTAAAAATCAAACAAAGTCTCTTTCACGTACAAAGTACCTGGTTTGGAGTGAAAATCTCCGCAAAGGGCCGCAGAGGAGGAGATGCGTGGAAAAATGGTGTGTGCGTCGGTTTCGCCCCTTCACACACGGACTTGCGTCGTTATTTTTCACGCAGGGAAGACGTTGCATCGATTTCCGGCACACGGACAGGTCTCCTCTGTGGGTCGCGGGGTTTTCAGACGCCCCGGGGTCTGTGCGTGGAATCCTGTGCCTGTTGTCCGGCTGCGCGTCGTTCCGGTGGGCGATGCATGGAATTTTCTTCCTCACGGCAGGCGCTGCGTCGATTTTCCCTCTGGAAGTCGGGCGGCGTTGTCAAGGCGGGCCGCACGTCGAAGTTCCGGTCGCACTGCAGGCCCCGCATTGATCTTTTCCTTGTGAAGTCGAGCGGCGGCGTCCCGGGTCGGCGTGCGGTTAATTTTTCACCACAGAGCAAGCTGTGCGTTGAATTTTTCGCCGCACAAGGAGTCCAGTTGAAAGAAATAAGTCTTTTTGGTCCTGAGACTTCAGGGAACAGGAGGCAAGCTCTATCCAAGACCTTGGAGAGCACTTCTGCAGCAAGGCAAGAGTTCAGCAAGGCAGCAGGGCAACAGCAAGGCAGCAGTCCTCTGTGGAAAGCAGTCAGGTGAGTCCTTTGTGCAACGAGGGAGTTCTTCTTGGCAGGATGCAGATTCTGGTTACAAGTCTTCTTCTCCAGGAAGTGTCTGAGGGGGTAGGGCAGAGGCCCTGTTTTATACCCAAATATGCCTTTGAAGTGGGGGAGACTTCAAAGAGTGGCTTAGAAGTGCACCAGGTCTCTTTTCAGTTCAATCCTGTCTGCCAGGGTCCCAGTAGGGGGTGTGGCAATTCTTTTGTTTGAGAGCAGGCCCTCCACCCTCCCAGCCCAGGAAGACCCATTCAAAATGCAGATGTATGCAAGTGAGGCTGAGTACCCTGTGTTTGGGGTGTGTCTGAGTGAATGCACAAGGAGCTGTCAACTAAACCCAGCCAGACGTGGATTGTAAGGCACAGAAAGATTTAAGTGCAGAGACATGCTCACTTTCTAAAAGTGGCATTTCTAAAATAGTAATATTAAATCCAACTTCACCAGTCAGCAGGATTTTGTATTACGATTCTGGCCATACTAAATATTAACTTTGTACTCCTTTCAGATCAGCAGCTACCACTTCAACAATGTATTAGGGCAGCCCCAATGTTAGCCTATGAAGGGAGCGGGCCTCACAGTAGTGTAAAAACAAATTTAGGGGTTTTAGACTACCAGGACATGTAAACTACACAGGTACATGTCCTGCCTTTTTCCCACACAGCACCCTAGGGTTACCTAGGGCACACATTAGTGGTGACTTATATGTAGAAAAAGGGGATTTTTAGGCTTGGTAAGTACTTTTAAATGCCAAGTCAAGGTGACAGTGAAACTGCACACACAGGCCTTGCAATGGCAGGCCTGAGACAAGGTTAAGGGGCTACTTAAGTGGGTGGCACAACCAGTGCTGCAGGCCCACTAGTAGCATTTAATCTACAGGCCCTAGGCACCTACATTGCACATTACTAGGGACATATAAGTAAATTAAGTAGTCCAATTGTGTATGATCCAAGGTTACCATGTTTAAAGGGAGAGAGCATATGCACTTTAGCACTGGTTAGCAGTGGTAAAGTGCACAGAGTCTAAAAACCAGCAAAAACAGTGTCCAAAAAGTGGAGGGAGGCAGGCAAAAAGTTAGGGGTGACCACCCTAAGGCTGTCAGGTCTAACATGTGTCCCCCCAGCTGAAAGTGGGGAGAGCTATCCAACCTCCTGGGAGCTCTCATCGCTAAGGCGGAAGTATCTGGAGACACCATCAGCATTGGCGTGGTCAACCCCTAGGCAATGCTCCAACATAAAGTCCATCCCCTGTAGGGAAATGGACCACCTCAAGAGTTTTGGATTTTCACTCCTCATCTGCATGAGCCATCTGAGGGGCCTGTGGTCTGTCTGAACCCGGAAGTGAGTCCCAAACAGGTAGGGTCTTAGCTTCTTCAGTGCCCAGACCACAGCAAATGCATCTCTCTCAATAGCACTCCACCTTACGTACTCAGGAACTTGGCAGCGCCTAGTCTGTCAACGAGCTCATCAGCATCAGGTGAGCATCAGTCCGTGTGACTGAGTTGAGACCCCGGTAGTCCAGTCAGAACCTGAGTTCTGGCTTCGCACCTGGGGCAGTAGCCTTAGGAACCAGCACCACAGGGCGGGCCCAGGGACTACTGGATTTCTCAATAACCCCTAAAGTCAACATCTTGGAGACCTCCTCCTTGATGCTGGCCTTCACCTTATCCGATAACCTGTAAATGTTGTTCTTCACAGGGGGACTGTCACCTGTGTCAATGTCATGAACACAGAGGTGGGTCAGTCCAGGTGTAAGGGAGAACAGGGAGGAGAACTGCTTTAACAGCTCATAGCAGTCTCCTCTCTGGTTTAGAGTCAGGGAGTCTGAGAGAATGACACCCTCCACTGACCCATCACCTTCTTTGGAAGTGAGGAGGTCGGGGAGAGGTTCACTCTCCTCTTCCATGCCCTCATCTGTGACCAGGAGCATACTGACCTCAGACCTCTCAAAGTGAGGTTTGAGCCGGTTGTGATGGAGGACCCTTAGGGGGTGCCTAGGGGTCTTGAGGTCCACTAAGTAAGTGGCCTCCCCTTTACACTCCTTGATCTCAAATGGGCCAGTCCAGCGTTCCTGGAGAGCCCTGGGCTCTACTGGCTCCATCACCCAAACTTTGTCTCCAGGTGAGAACTCAACCAGAGTGGTCTTCCGGTCATACCACTCCTTCATGACCTCTTGACTGGCCTCGAGGTTACTCTTGGCCTGCTTCCAGAAGCGTTGGGTTTGGTTGCAGAGGGCCAGCATGTAGCTGACCACATCCTGGGGAGGTGTCTTGGGAGCTTTCTCCCAGCCCTCTCTAACAATGCTTAGAGGTCCCCTGACAGGGTGACCAAAGAGAAGCTCAAAGGGGATGAACCCCACCCCTTTCTGGGGCACCTCTCTGTAAGCAAACAACAGGCATGGTAAGAGGACGTCCCACTTATGCCTCATGGCTTCAGTCAGGCGACTAATCATGCCCTTCAGGGTCTTGTTGAATCTCTCAACAAGCCCATTGGATTGAGGATGATAAGGGGTGGTAAACCGGTAGGTCACCCCACACTCATCCCACATGGACTTCATGTATGCAGACATGAAGTTTGTGCCCCTGTCAGACACAACCTCCTTAGGGAATCCCACATGGGTAAATATTCCCAACAGGGCTCTGGTCACCACCGGTGGAGTCACTGTTCTCAGAGGGATTGCCTCTGGATAGCGGGTGGCATGGTCCACCAAAACCAGGATAAACCTGTTGCCCAAGGCAGTTTTGGGGTCCAAGGGACCAACAATGTCGATGCCCACCCTTTCAAAGGGGGTGCCAACGACCGGGAGTGGGAGCAGGGGAGCATTAAGCTGTTTCCCTGTCTTCCCACTAGCCTGGCAGGTGGGGCAAGCTCTGCAGAAGTTTATCTGAGGCTATCCTCATTCTGGGCCAATGGAAGTGGGTGACAAGCCTGTTAAAGGTCTTGTCTTGGCCCAGGTTTCCTGCCAGGTGGATGTCGTGAGCCAGACCCAGTAGGAAGGCCCGGTAACACTGGGAGACCACCAGCACACGGGCTGCCCCAGGACCTGGAACCTTAGGCTCACTGTAAAGGAGATCATTCTCCCAGTAAATATGGTGAGTGCCAGAGGCGTCACCTGCTGCTTGGGCTGTGGCCTGTTGCCTCAGACCCTCAAGGGTGGGGCATTCCTTCTGCGCCTTGCAGAATTCTGCCCTGGTTGGCCCACCCTCTACTTGCCAGCCAGCAAGTTCAGGTAGGTTACCCAGGTCAGCTATGTCCTCCCTAGTTGGCTTAGGGGCCTCCTCCTTCTCAGGGGCCCCTTCCACCACGTGGGAACATTTGAGGCGGGTTTCCCTCGCCTCTTGCCCTTCCTCTTTGCAGCTGTCTGGGCCATTGTTCCAGGCTCCAGACGCCCTTGACTCCCTTCCCGGGCAGCCATGGACCGTGTGGTCATGCAGACCCACTCAGGCAAACCTAACATCTCCAGGTGGGGTCTGAGCTCTACATCTTTCCAAGCACTATGCTCAAGATCATTGCCTAACAGACAATCTACAGGCATGGCAGGACTCACAGCTACTTTCAGAGTACCAGAGACCCCCCCCCCCACTCAAAGGGAACCAGAGCCACAGGTAGGTGACTCTCACGATTGTCAGCGACTATGACCTGGTGGAATGTATTAGGGACTATCTACTCTGTTAACACCAGCTGACTCTTGACAGTAGTCATACTGGCTCCTGTGTCACGCAGAGCCTCCACCCTTTGCCCATCAATGGTGACCCACTGCCGATACTTGGATGTATTTTCTGGCATGTGGGCTTTAGGCACCATCTCTCTTTCTCCCAGGGACTCTAGGGAAACCGCTACCTGCTCCCCAAAGCTAACTGGGACTGTCTCCCCCCTGAGCGCTACACTAGCCAACCCAGGTGTCTGTCCAGTGGTGGACTGTGCCCTCTTGAGGCACTGGGAGTCGCCCTTAGAGTGTCCATACTGGTAGCACTCTAAGCATTTGGGGATGAACTTCCCTAATGTTTTATCAAAATACCCTGGCTTCTTTGCAAACCTAGGAGAGGAATGGTGACCACCCCCCCTTGGGAATTCTTTTGGGGGCCTTTTGAGAACTCCTTATCTTTAAGTTTTTCTCCCCCCTCTTTCTTCTGGTGGGAACCCTGACCACCTTTGTGGGAATCCCCCCCAGATACCTTTTTGGACACTCTGGTGTTAACCCAGAGGTCCGCTTCCTCAGCAAGCTTCCTGGGGTTAGTCAGCTTACTATCTACCAAATGCTGGCGCAACTCTGTAAAAGTAACACTGAGCATATGCTCTCTCAGAATCAAGTCATATAACCCTTTGTAATCATCTACTTTGCTGCCCCGCACCCATCCATTCAGTGCCTTACTGGAAAAGTCAAAGAAATCTACCCATGTTTGTGTGGATTGTTTGGTGCTGTCCCTGAACCTCTGACGGTATCCCTCAGGGGTCAGCCCAAACTTGGCAAGTCAAATGGCTTTCTGAAGTGGGTATGTGTTTTGATCCTTTATGTCCAATGTGAGAAGTGTGTCCCTCCCCAATGGTGGCACATAACTCCACATAGCTGTACCCCATTGCCCTTCAGGAACCTCATGAGCCCTTAGTGCAACTTCATAAGCAGCTAACCATTTATCTATGTCATCTCCCACCACAAAACTGGGCACCACATTTTTGGGTATACGAACCTTCTTTTCTCCAGAAGGTCCTGCCTGTATGCTGCCACCATTATTGTTGGATTCAGACTGTCTTGTCTTAAGATCCAGCTCCTTGAGACTAAGTTCATGAGCCAACAAAAGTTTATTTTCAGCCAAGGCTCTCTCAGCTGCAGCTTCAGCTCTTTCAGCTTCAATCTGTGTGGCTGCTCTTTTAGCCTCAGCTTGCTTGGCTTCTCTCTCTGCCCTTCTTTCCTCCTGTTGAGCCTCAATTTTCAATCTTGCCATTTGCAATTGGAACTCCCTCTCTTCTCTCCTTTCCTCTGCGGTCAGGTCTTGCTCAGAGACTCTGCTCCCTGGTCTGGAAGGGGGCACAATTGCAGTGGTAACATTACCCACTGATGGCAAAAAATCCTCTGGGGGGCCATCTTCTGGCTCACCCTCCTCCTCAGCATCCTCTTCTAAATGGGCTTCTGCCCAGGTCCTCAGCACCACTTGAAAGTCCTCCTTTCTGGAGGCCCCTTGGGTGGGTACTCCCATCTCCCTGCAGAACCTTCTCAGCTGTTTGACAGTGTATGTCTCCAACAGGGCTAGGTCAAAATCTCCTGCTTGAGACCCAGCCAGAGACACATGAAATTGCAGAAAGAATATAAAAATCAAGTTGACTGTGATGGGGTATCAGCGGTACAGAGGACTCTGAGCCGTATATAGACTGTGAGAATATATTTATTCTTTTGGTATGGTGAACTTATAAGTAATGTCAGGTTAAAGTGGTAACAACAGCTCCAGGTGCCTCTTTCTTGTTTTAACCGTCTCGGTTCTTTGTCTTCGTTTAGGTCTGGATGGCGTCCAATCATGTGGCCTCCCTGTTGGCACCGGAAAAATAAACACAGGAACAAAACAAAGGTAAGTCGCTTGTGGGGTTCTGGTGTAGGCTTTTAGTGCTTAGGCATGCAAGGAAGGGCGGTGACTCTTGAGGAAGAGGTGGAGGTGTAGAAGGATAGGTCCTGTAGTGAGCGGTGAGGGTTTTAGGCACTTGTGACACTCTCTCTCTCTTAGTGCACTGTCCCAGGGCTCACCCGCCTTTCCCCTTCTCTGTGACCCCTTTTCCTCCCAGCCTCCCTCCGTCCCTCCCCTCGTTTCTCCGTCCACCCCCTCCCTTGTGTTCAAAATAAAAATGGGCTTATCGACGTCCTTGTAACAAGGACCGTACCTTGGTGAGCCACGACCCTGCAGGGTCATGGCGGAATGTGCATGTTTCCGGGACTCGGTCTCGATGGTCTCCGCGGGGTAGGGGAACCCCCTCTGGTCCGGTCTCCTCCTCCGTAGCACACGGCGTTCATCTTCTCTCGGTCGTCGGCGTCTCTCCAGGAAACTCCTCCTCCGTCTCTCTTCTGCAGTCCGTCGTTGCTTCTTTTCTAGGAACCCGGAAATCCACCTCCCAAGCATCTAGTGGCGTACCAATGTCACCATGGAGATGCGGGAGTTCTCCAAGCGAGGTGCGCGAAAGGCGCCAGTCCGCGGAGCTGTAAGACGCGGCGAGGAGACCCATCTACACTCCCCATCCCATGATCGGGACTGGTAGAGTACAGAAGAGTCGGGAAACCGGGATAGAAAATCGGCAGGGCCCTGCTGGGAACCCAGAACATGGCGGACCTGTAAAGTAAAAGGCTGAAGCTCAAGGAACCAACGCAGCACCCTAGAATTGGTGTCCTTACGGGTGTCCAACCAAGTGAGAGGGGCATGGTCGGTGAATAGGATGAAAGGTCTACCCAAGAGGTAATACCGTAAATTCTCAACGGCCCACTTAATGGCCAGACACTCCTTTTCAATAGTCGGGTAGTGGCATTCCCTAGGAAGTAGTATCCGGCTGATGAATACAATGGGATGTTTGTGTCCCTCACTGTCAGGTTGAGTGAGGACAGCACCCAAGCCGACATTGGAAGCGTCAGTTTATAAGTGGAGAGACATGGAAAAATCCAGACATTTTAGTACAGGTTCGGTTGTAAGGGAGCGCTTAAGTTGCTCAAAGCTGTGGAGTTGAGAGCTTGTGAACGAAGGTAATCTGGTGGGGTAGTGTTTTTTCAGGAGATCCGTGAGAGGGGTAGCAATTGTGGAATACTGGGGAATGAATCTGCGATAGTATCCCACCAAACCTAAAAAGGAATGCAGTTCTCTCTTGGTTTTGGGCACTGGTACCTGCAATATGGCCTCAATCTTATCTTTCTGTGGCTGTAGTACCCTGTTACCTATAAGGTAACCGAGATAAGATATTGCGTATTTCCTATGGTGCACTTTTTTGGATTGGCCGTAAGGCCGGCCCCATCCAAGGTGCGGAAGACTGCCTTGAGATGATGGAGATGATCAGCCCAAGTATTGCTAAATTTAACAATGTCGTCTAGGTAAGCCGCTGCAAACTTTTGGAATGGTTTTAACAGCTGATCCATTAAGCGTTGAAAGGTAGCTGGGGTTCCATGAAGCCCAAAGGGAAGGACAGTAAAATGATAAAGGCATGACTGGGTTGCAAAAGCTGTTTTCTCCTTGTCCATAGATGCGAGGGGGATCTGCCAGTACCCTTTTGTTAGGTCCAGGGTGGACAAATATCAGGCCCTCCCTAATTTCTCTAGTACATCATCCACACGTGGAATAGGATATGTGTCAAAGAGTGATATGTCATTTAACCTACGGAAGTCGATGCAAAACCGAACAGACCCATCAGGTTTTGGAACGAGAACCACCGGGGAGAACCATGGGCTCATGGATTGTTCAATAATGTTTAGGGCTAGCATTTTCTTTATTTCGTCTTCAATAAGTTGTTTTCGTGCTTCGGGGATTCAGTAAGGCTGTAGGTGAATAGTTTGGCCCTCCGGTGTTCTAATTCTGTGGTGAATTATCGTAGTTCTGCTTGGTGCCTCAGAAAAAAAATGCGAGTGGTTTTGTAACAGGGAAGATAGTTGGGACTTTTTAACTTGGGTAAGAGAGCTGTTTATACAGGGACCCTCCCACTGTTCTTTGCTCGTGGTGGGACAGAGGTCCATACTGAGGTCTGTGGTGGGTGTTATTAGAAACCCGATAGCAGAAGTGTTGGGGACGTCTTCTGGTGTTTCCCATTTTTTTTGTAAATTGACATGGTATATTTGGGTCCTCTTTGGACTTTGATTTAATTCGATGAGGTAGGTGACGGGGGACACTGCTTTTATCACTCTGTAGGGCCCTTGCCATTTAGCTAGCAGTTTATTTTCGGAGGTTTGCTGCATTATTAGAACTTGTTCATTAGGGTGGAAAGATCGTAATTTGGACCCTTGGTCATAATAAGCCTTTTGATTTGCCTGTGCCTTCTCTAGATGTACTCTTACATCTTCCCATATGGTTTGTAACTGTGATTTCAGTTTATGGACATACTCTAGTAAGGGTTTTTCTTCGTCTCCTTCCTTTTCCCACATTTCTGCGGCCATATCCAGTAGATTACGGGGTTGTCTCCCAAACACTAATTCGAACGGACTATGTCCCGTGGAGGATTGTTCATGAGTCCGGATGGCATAGAGGACCAGAGGCAGTTTCTGGTCCCAGTCCCTTCCAGATTCATCCACTGTTTTCCTCAGCAGGGTTTTGATGGTGCGGTTATAGCGTTCTACTAAACCGTCAGTTTGGGGGTGGTATACAGAGGTTTTTATCTGAATGATCCGTAGTAATTTACAGATCTGTTTCATAAGGGCTGACATAAAAGGAGTACCTTGGTCGGTTAGGATTTCTTGGGGAAACCCTACTCTAGAAAAAAAAGTTATCATGGCTTGGGCTACCGATTTAGTGGTCATACTGGGTAAGGGAATTGCTTCTGGATATCTGGTAGCATAGTTGACCAAGACTAGTATATAAGTGTGACCTTTGGATGAGGGCAAGAGGGGTCCGACCAGATCCATACCCACCCGACGAAATGGAATCTCAATAATGGGTAGGGGTTGTAAAGGGGCCTTCCTCAAGGTCCCTGATTCTGTTAGTTGACACCTAGGACACTGGGCACAGTATTTTCTGATTTGAGCATATACCCCTGGCCAGTAAAACCGCCTTAATAGATATTCCTCAGTCTTTTCTCGACCGTAATGTCCCCCCCGGTTGATTATGGGCTAAGAATAGGACCTGATTCCGATAGGACTCGGGTACCACTAGTTGTTTCTTCTCCCCGTTTGTGGACGTAGTAATTCTATACAAAAGATTCTTGTGAATCAGAAAATAAGGACCCACCTCCTTTGTGGATTCCGTTTTGGCATTTTTCCATGCGTGATCTAGAGTAGGGTCCTGTCGCTGGCTAGCTCTGAAAGAGATGGTGGAGTCGTCGGTACCGGCTACAAGTTTGTCTGGGGTCTGTTCAGACCTGGACTCTTGATACCTTTGTTTTCCTTGTCTTTTCTCTCTCCGGGTTAGTTTTATGCAAACTGGGGGACTCTCGATGTGACTGTTGGAAAACGGTGCTTCCGTCCACCAATTCTGAGACTGCATGGGTACTCTCGTTTTATCTAAGAGATCATAGAAGCGGATATAATCCGTACCGATGATACAGTCTTCTATCAGTCTGTCCATAATCCCTACAGGAAGAAAATCGTGATGCTCTCCCCACTCTATTTTTACCAGCCCTAGCGGATAGTGGTCTTTGTCTCCATGAATGCAACAGATAGTAACCCACTGGCTTGGGGTATGATCTGTTTGGTTTAACAAGTCTCTGCGAATTACTGACTGGCTACAGCCCGAATCAATTAAGGCTTCTATTGGGATTCTGTTTATGTTTATGGTCTGTTTGAACTTGCGGTTCCCTCTACCAGTACATAATACTCTACCCCGGGTGACCCCGATTTCCATAGGCTCTACCCCGTCGCCTCTTCTTGGGCACCCTCTTGCGATGTGCCCCCACTCTCGGCAGCTAAAACATTTGGGTTGTTGTATGGGGTTACCCTCTCCGTGTCTGTAGATCCCTGGTTCTTCCACTGGTCGTCGGGGAGAATATTTAAGTGAACCCATGGTCGGTCTGACAGGGTTTCTGGGGCCTAAAGACTTAACATCCACTGATCGGTGATAGGCGCAGGCTAAGTCTATAGCCAGTTCTGTATCTATCTTGGGAGGTTGTCTTATCCAGTTCCTGGTACTGCTTGGGAAGGAATCTAGGTACTGCTCTAAAATAACCCCTTTAATGACATCTTCACGGTTTGTTCCTACCGGTCCCAGCCATTTCAGTCCCAAATCCTTAACCCTGAAATAGAACATACGGGGATCTTCACTCTGTCCCCATTTCACCTTTTTGAACTTCGTTCTATAGTATTCTGAGTCACAACCGACCCTTTCTAGGATACTGCTCTTGATATCCTTGTATGGAGTGGTACCTCCGGGATTAGCAGCCTGGTATGCTGTCTGAAGGATTCCCGTTAGGAGAGGTGCGATATACTGACCCCATCGTTCCTCCGGCCATTGGGCCGAGGAAGCCACCCTTTCGAAGTTTGTGAAGAAGGAGTCAGGGTCTTCCTCTTCTTGGAATTTTTGCAAAACGGAACTCGGAACGTTAGGGTGTACTTTGCTGGCTGCGATGGTGTCAGTTAATTTCTGCAGTGCAGTCTCATGAACCAGCTGATTATTAGCCATAATGGTGGCTTGGCTTTTTAACGCCGTTTGAAGGGCCTCTCGGTCTTCTTTTGCCTCCCTTTGATGAGCCTCCCACACCAACTGGAGGTGCCGTTGTCCCTCCGCCAGCTGCTTAATCATATCCTCAAGCGTAGGTTTCTCCCCCATTTTGTTCACCTCTGTATACCGCCTCTGGTGTTCACAATCCCACTTCTGACACCACTGTGATGGGGTATCGGCGGTACAGAGGACTCTGAGCCGTATATAGACTGTGAGAATTTATTTATTCTTTTGGTATGGTGAACTTATAAGTAATGTCAGGTTAAAGTGGTAACAACAACTCCAGATGACTCTTTCTTGTTTTAACCATCTCGGTTCTTTGTCTTCGTTTAGGTCTGGATGGCGTCCAATCATGTGGCCTCCCCGTTGGCAACGGAAAAATAAACACAGGAACAAAACAAAGGTAAGTCGTTTGTGGGGTTCTGGTGTAGGCTTTTAGGCCCGTATTTATACTTTTTTAGCGCCGCATTTGCATCGTTTTTTGACGCAAAATCAGCGCAAACTTCCAAAACCCGTATTTAGACTTTTTTAGCGCCGCATTTGCGTCGTTTTTTGACGCAAAATCGGCGCAAACTTCCAAAATGTAATTGCATTTTGGAAGTTTGCGCTGATTTTGCGTCAAAAAACGACGCAAATGCGGCGCTAAAAAAGTATAAATACGGGCCTTAGTGCTTAGGCATGCAAGGAAGGGCGGTGACTCTTGAGGAAGAGGTGGAGGTGTAGAAGGATAGGTCCTGTAGTGAGCAGTGAGGGTTTTAGGCACTCGTGACACTCTCTCTCTCTTAGTGCACTGTCCCAGGGCTCACCCGCCTTTCCCCTTCTCTGTGTCCCCTTTTCCTCCCAGCCTCCCTCCGTCCCTCCCCTCGTTTCTCCGTCCACCCATCCCTTGTGTTCGAAATAAAAATGGGCTTATCGACGTCCTTGTAACAAGGACCGTACCTTGGTAAGCCACGACCCTCCAGGGTCGTGGCGGAATGTGCACGTTTCCGGGACTCGGTCTCGATGGTCTCCGCGGGGTAGGGGAACCCCCTCTGGTCCGGTCTCCTCCTCCGTAGCACACGGCGTTCCTCTTCTCTCGGTCTTCGGCGTCTCTCCAGGAAACTCCTCCTCCGTCTCTCTTCTGCAGTCCGTCGTTGCTTCTTTTCAAGGAACCCGGAAATCCGCCTCCCAATCGTCTGGTGGCGTACCCATGTCACCATGGAGACGCAGGAGTACTCCAAGCGAGGCACGCAAAAAGCACCAGTCCGCGGAGCTGTAAGACGCAGTCGAGGAGACCCATCTACATTGACCTTCAACTGTGGGTAGGTAGTAAAATACTTAGCTATTGTATGTCACTGCACAAATACAAGTTCTATCCTCACCAATGTTAGAGATGGGGTCTTTGGTTGGCAGTCAGGTTACCCCCTGTCCAAGCAAGGACCCTCACTCTAGTCAGGGTAAGTCACACACAATCCAAATTATCCTGTGCCCACCCTCTGGTAGCTTGGCACTGAGCAGTCAGGCTTAACTTAGAATGCAATGTGTAAAGTATTTTTGCAATAAATCATACAATAACACAATATAGCACCACAAAAATACACCACACAGTGTTTAGAAAAATATATAATATTTATCTGGATATTTGCAGGTCAAAACGATAAAAGATGCAATAACAGATTGTAAAGATATCACTGGAAAGTGATATAAAGTGTCTTAAGTCCTTAAAAATCAAAGTCTCTTTCACACACAAAGTACCTGGTTTGGAGTGAAAAATCTCCACAAAGGGCTGCAGAGGAGGAGATGCGTGGAAAAATGGTGTGTGCATCGGTTTCGCCCTGTCACACACGGACTTGCGTTGTTATTTTTCACGCGGGGAAGACATTGGGGGTCATTCTGACTTTGGCGGGCGGCTGATGCCGCCCGCCAAAGTAACCCCGTCGAAAGACCGCGGGGGTCATTTCGACTTTCCCTCTGGGCCGGCGGGCGACCGCCAAAAGGGCGCCCGCCGGCCCAGCGGGAAAGACCCTGCAACAATGAAGCCGGCTCTGAATGGAGCCGGCGGAGTTGCAGGGGTGCGACGGGTGCAGTTGCACCCGTCGCGATTTTCACTGTCTGCACAGCAGACAGTGAAAATCTTTATGGGGCCCTGTTAGGGGGCCCCTACACTGCCCATGCCAGTGGCAGTGCAGGGGCCCCCAGGGGACCCATGACACCCGTTCCCGCCATCCTGTTTCTGGCGGTGTAAACCGCCAGAAACAGGCTGGCGGGAAGGGGGTCGGAATCCCCATGGCGGCGCTGCAAGCAGCGCCGCCATGGAGGATTCTCCGGGCCAGGGGAAATCCGGTGTGAAACCGCCGGATCCCCTTTTCTGACCACGGCGTCAGAATGGCCCTGGAAGCACCGCCAGCCTGTTGTCGGTGCTTCCGTGTCCCTCCACCCTGGCGGTCCATGACCGCCAGGGTTGGAATGAGGGCCATTGTGTTGATTTCCGGAGTGCGGACAGATCTCCTCTGTGGGTCGCGGGGTTTTCAGATGCCCTGGGGTCTGTGCGTGGAATCCTGGACTTGTTGTCCGGCTGCGTGTCATTCTGGTGGGCAATGCATGGAATTTTCTTCCTCACGGCAGGCGCTACATCGATTTCCCCTCTGGAAGTCGGGCGGCGTTGCCCAGGCGGGCCGTGCGTCGAAGTTCCGGTCAAACCGCAGGCCCAGCGTCAATCTTTTCCTTGCGAAGTCGAGCGGCGGCGTCCCAGGTCGGCAAGCAATGAATTTTTCACCGCGGAGCAAGCTGTGTGTCGAATTGTTCGCCGCACAAGGAGTCCAGTTGAAAGAAAGAAGTCTTTTTGGTCCTGAGACTTCAGGGAACAGGAGGCAAGCTCTATCCAAGCCCTTGGAGAGCACTTCTGCAGCAAGGCAAGAGTTCAGCAAGGCAGCAGGGTACAGCAAGGCAGCAGTCCTCTGTAGAAAGCAGTCAGGTGAGTCCTTTGGGCAGCCAGGCAGTTCTTCTTGGCAGGATGCAGGTTCTAGTTACAAGTTTTCTTCTCCAGGAAGTGTCGGAGGTGGTAGGGCAGAGGCTTTGTTTTATACCCAAATATGTCTTTTGTGTGAGAGCAGGCCCTCCACCCTCCCAGCCAAGGAAGACCCATTCAAAATGCAGATGTATGCAAGTGAGGCTGAGTACCCTGTGTTTGGGGTGTGTCTGAGTGAATGCACAAGGAGCTGTCAACTAAACCCAGCAAGATGTGGATTGTAAGGCACAGAAAGATTTAAGTGCAGAGAAATGCTCACTTTCTAAAAGTGGCATTTCTAAAATAGTAATATTAAATCCAACTTCACCAGTCAGCAGGATTTGGTATTACCATTCTGGCCATACTAAATATGACCTTCCTACTCCTTTCAGATCAGCAGCTACCACTTCAACAATGTATGAGGGCAGGCCCAATGTTAGCCTATGAAGGGAGCAGGCCTCACAGTAGTGTAAAAACGAATTTAAGAGTTTTACACTACTAGGACATGGAAACTACACAGGTACATGTCCTGCCTTTTACCCACACAGCACCCTGCTCTAGGGGTTACCTAGGGCACACATTAGAGGTGTCTTATATGTAGAAAAAGGGGAGTTTTAGGCTTGGCAAGTACTTTTAAATGCCAAGTCGAGGTGACAGTGAAACTGCACACACAGGCCTTGCAATGGCAGGCCTGAGACAAGGTAAAGGGGCTACTTAAGTGGGTGGCACAACCAGTGCTGCAGGCCCACTAGTAGCATTTAATCTACAGGCCCTAGGCACCTACAGTGCACATTACTAGAGACTTATAAGTAAATTAAATAGT
Organism: Pleurodeles waltl; assembly: GCF_031143425.1. Taxonomy (NCBI): domain Eukaryota; kingdom Metazoa; phylum Chordata; class Amphibia; order Caudata; family Salamandridae; genus Pleurodeles; species Pleurodeles waltl. The sequence goes on from NC_090439.1 coordinate 337,762,800, forward strand.
CCAATTGGGTATGATCCAAGGTTACCATGTTTAAAGGGAGAGAGCATATGCACTTTAGCACTGGTTAGCAGTGGTAAAGTGCGCAGAGTCTAAAAGCCAGCAAAAACAGTGTCCAAAAAGTGACGGGAGGCAGGCAAAAAGTTAGGGGTGACCACGCTAAGGCTGTCAGGTCTAACAATATTCTTAAGAGAAGTTAGAAATGTAGTATTTTATTCATGTCTCACTTTCAAAAGCAAACCACTGTAGCGCAAAACATATTCATTGAAGATATTAGTGGAATAATATTCCCTTCATAATTGCATTCAATTAGTAAATGCTGTGCAATGAAACTGAACAATAGATTTGAACACAGTTTATTAACCAAAGTATCAGTTATGGAAACTTATAAGCAAAAAGATGTTTCATTTTCAGAGTAGAGGCCATGTAGTTGGGACATAAGATTGTGGCAGGAATAAACTTAATAAACTCCAATTAAAAATTGAATTAATATATTGCCTGATTGCTCACTTCTCTCTCCCACCCAGCTTCCTACTTAAGTTAATTAAGAAGACCACCATGGCAAATGGCACAAGGGTGTACAGCTCTAATTCAGTTAGGAAATGGTTGGCTCGGCTGTCCTGAAGCTCACCTTCCGCAGTACTTTGGTGAACGTATATTTGCTGGTATGCAGGCTTTAGGGTCGCTAACTAAGACAGAACATGGACAAGAGTGTCCGGAGGAAATATTTTTCAGTCATGTTTATCGTTTCCCAAAGTCATAATGCTTATGTTATCTTATCTTATTTTAAGTTCTGCTAGCTTATGTTATGTTATAATATGTTTTGGTAGCCATGTTAGGTCAAGTTATATTATGTAAGCAGTGCTATTTTCTTACAGAAGTATTTTTCCAAAATTGCCAGATTGTATTGCTTGTAAATATATTTATGGTCTTCAAACAACAGCATTTATTTGTAATGAAGTCATCACATTTACCACTGACAGACCTGAGGAGATGTTGGCCTTACAGACCCGTGTATTTTCATCACTTATGTACAATGCATATAATATGCCATGGATTTCAATCACTATTCAAGAAATATTATGTTATGTGGATTTGTATAGCACAGCTTATCACGAAGTAGGGGTTCCAGATGCTGAAGCAGGTCTAAAGTAGTGGGCCTAAAGGTGATACAGTTGAAGAGCCAGATCTTAGGCTTTTTGCAGAATTCAAGAAGCGAGGAGGTGGCCATTATGTGTAGAGGAAAGTCATTGCAAGCTTTGGGATCAATGTGGGAGAATGCCAGTTCTCCTGTTCTGTTATTGTGGATATGGGGTGTGTGTGCAAGTATGTGTGTGCATGAGTGCACAAGTGAGAGTGACACTGAGGCTGAGGGCAGGCTTTCTGGTTGGTTTGTGGAAGTGAAGGCTGTTGTTAAGGCATGTTGGGCCTCTGCTATACAGTGCCTTTTTTGCATATGTGAGGAGTTTGAATTGGCACCATTTATGTATGGAGAGCCACTGGAGCTCTCTGAGATATGATGTGATGTGGGTGTGCAGTAGGAGGTCTAGAATGAGTCTTGCCGCTGTGTTCTGGATGGCCTGGAGTCAGTGGAAGAGGTGGTTCGGGATTCGAGCGCAGATTGCGTTGCCGTAGTCCAGTCAGCTTGTGATGAGGGTTTGTGTGATGGTTCATCTGTTATTCCTGGGTAATCATTTAAAGATCTTGTGAAGCATGCAGAGTATATGGAAGCCGGAGGAGCTGAGTGTGTTGACTTGTGCTGTGTATCAAGCTTGTCATTGAGGATGATTCCCAGGTCTCTTGCATAGTTGATTGGAATAGGTCCAAGCTCTGAATGCCAACAAGTAGAGTGCAAGGGGGAGTTACTTCTCCCAAAAATCAACACTTCCAGCTTGTCAGAGTTGAGTTTTAGGCAATTAGCTTTCATCCACTCAGCTATGTAGAACATGCAGTCAGCAAATTTGGTTCTAGAGGTGGTGGACTTGTTGGACATCAATAGGATGAGTTGGGTGCCATCAGCATAGGAAATGATGGAGATGCCATATGCTCTGATGATGTCAGCTAGTGGAGTGATGTGAATGTTGAACAGGACTGGGCTGAGTGGTGAACCTTTTGGGACTCTGCAGAGCAGGTTCTTGGGTTCTGATGTGTAGGATGGTAGACTGATCCTATGTGTTCTTCCTGTTAGGAAGGAGCAGATCCAGTTGAGGGCTGGCCCTTGGATGCCTTTGTCTTGCGGGCTACTGATGAAGATGTAGTGTTGTACCAAATCAAATGGAGCAGGGAGGCTGAGTAGGATGAGCACAGTGGTTTCTCCACAGTCCAGTTTAGGGTGGACTTTGACCATGCATGAGTGCTATTTTCATGCAGTGATTGCTTTCAAAACCTGATTGAGTTTGATTGAACCAGTTGTGGAGTTCGAGGTGGTTGGTTGTTGATTGTCTTCTCTATCCTTTTGGCAGGGTAGAGGAGAAGAGAGATTATTCAGAGGTTGCTCTGTTCACTAGGGTTAGCCAATAGTTTCTTGAGGAGGGTATTGACTGCTGCATGTTTCCAGTCTTTGGGGAAGGTAGCTGATTTGATGGAGACTGTAGCAGAAAAAAAATGATTGAGGGGGAAAGGCCCCAAAAGAGGCACAAGAGTGGAGGGGGGACAGGAGAAGGAAAGAGCAGAAGGATGAAAGGCACTTGGGGGTGGGAAGAAAGAGGCAACTAAAACAGAAAAGAGTGTGGAAAGCACAAAGAGTTGAAAACATGTGGAAGAGGTATCAAAGTGTGACGACAAAAAGAGAGCAGAAAGTATGAACAAAGCAAAAGAAAGAGGGACAAAACTCTAAAAAAGAGGCAAAATAAAGGCAAAAAAGAGGGTCAAATCCCCAAAAAGACATAAAAAGAAAGGCAAAAAGAAAATACCGAAGGCCCAAAAAGAGCCAAAAAGAGAAAAATGCCCTGAAAACAGAGAGAGAACTAAAAGTTGAGAAGAGGCACAGGAAACATAGTGAGAGGAGAGTGAATTAGAGAGAGAGGAGACTGCAGGAGGAGTAACGTGGGGGCCTCGAGGCACAAGGCCAGGTCCGAAAGGGCCTATACTCGTCAGAGGACCAGTCCCAGGTAAGTGGTAGGAAGGCTGAGCCTAGGGATAGCCACAGTTATGTTAGGAAAGCCCACAATATGCCAAGGAATGGCCCTTTATGTCTTGCCTAGCTCTATTCTAGGAATAGGTGTATACTAATAGTAGTGCTGCCAAGAGCATAAAGTAGGCACCATGATGTTAAAGATGGTCACAAAATTCAAAGTGCTATCCAGGACACAGTTATGCCAGATATGGGCTCCAAAATTCCAGCGATACCCACAAAGTGCAAAGGATAGTCAGCATTATGTCAGGTGTGTGCTCAAGGCTAGTGCAAGGTTTAATGCCATCCCAGCTAAAAGTAAGTTTTCTCCTGCTTCCTCTCGCTCTCTCTTGCAGGGGTGAAAAGGAGCATTTGTTTCTGTAAGAAGTAATCTTATGCTAGTCTTGCTTAGATCTTATGGTGAAATATCCTCAAAACATCTCACAAAAGCACATCCTTAATATCCCAAAATATTAGAATAATGACTTTTCCGACTCCATCACACAGCAGCACTACACCAACAACTCTCTTCCCATTTCAGAGCTCCCCTTCTAAATTCCGGCTTCTTTAAACCACCACGCAATAGGTCTTCCTCCATCTCCCCTGCATTCTTTTCACTACCACTTCACCTCTCCACTCATATTTCTTCGTTGTTATTCTCACCTCTTTTTTGCCATTCTAAATTTCTACCTACCACTTTTATTTTTAAATTCCTGGTCTTTCCTTCTACTTTCTTTTCGACTACTGCCCCATATTCTTCATACTTAATTTCTACATTTCTACATCCTTCCTTTAACTTACACCCTGCTGCTCATCCTCCCCCTTTTTTTATAACTTTTTATTTTATTTCGTAGAATATGCGTGCAGCAACAGTGAAAGGTCACATACAATTATTTGGCGATAACAGCTGTTAGAGTGACATTGAGTATCATACTCAGTCTTACCTGAACATAAAGTGGCAACTATAAACACAGTCCATGTCCGAGTAGTGCCATATTGGTGATTCACTTACATGGAGTATGAAGCCCAGTGGCCTCAGATCTTCGGGTATTTTTGGCACAGACCCTTTATTTGTACACCTCCGTTTCTGCATTACAGCAAAAGTTATTTCCACTGCGCTACACAGAGATGGGGGGAGGCGGTTCAGGGAATGTCAAGATCCTGGCAATGTCTTGCCTGGCTACTAGATATCCTATCCCTGCCAATGTTCTATGTTGTGTATTGTCGGCCCATCCATCCATTATTCACAAGAGCACCACCGTGGGGCTTAGTTGTGCTGTACTCTGCAATGTTTATTCGATCTCAACATGGACTCACAATAGCTCACAATAGTGTGGCATGTCCAAATGACGTGATAGGAGGACCCCTCTGGGGCATCAAAGGACTGTAGCACGGTGATTTCTCTCGCCCCATTAATCAAGGCCTGTCTGGACTATAATGTACTCTGTGAAAATATCAAAGTTGCTGAGCCTGAGGTTGGTTGGAGGGAATGTCCAGGACTCCCAAGGCCATTTTCACCGGTGGCTAGTCATGGTCGTCGAATTCCCCTGAGACAGGTGCCCAGCTCACCTGGAGCTTTAAGAGTGTGGTCTGGGGAATTGGGTAGGAGGGACCTACATAACAGGCAGAACCTTGGTGGTCAAGGGGGGGCCATCTTTTGTTAGTCTCAAGTGGGTTGAATTCAGGGACCTCGATAAGTATCTCTCTATGCATCTCAAGGACATGTTGTACCTGCAGGTACTTAAAGAATTTTGATTTGGAAGTTATATTCAGTTTCAAGGTGGTCAAAGGAAACAATGTGATCTGTTTCCAATAGGTTGTCCAATGTATAGATCCCCATTCAGTCCCAACCTCAAAAGCCTTCCAATCGAGCCACCTGCCTCAGCCTCATTCCTTCCCATAGGGGGCCTGAGCCCTTGACATCCCCAGCCATTTAATTTGTGCTAATGCTGTCTGCAAGCATGTTAATGGGATCTTTCATATCTGGGGGACGGTGGCCGGAGGGCCCTAGGAGGTTATGGATGCCCCATTGCTCTAGGGTGTGCAGCTCTAGATACCAGGAGGAATCCTGTCTGTCTCGAAATATTCACTCTTTGAAGGGTACCATATGTGCCATCCAGTAGTAGAGTCAGAGTTCGGGTGCACCCAGGCCTCCTTCATCATTAGGTACTGTGCATTTGGCATAGGAGACTCTGGGTGCCTTGCTGCCCAGTAAAACCTTGTTGACATAGCCTGCAAGTCCTGAAAGAAGGAGGGGGGTTATTGTGAATAGGTGATTCTGTATCACATACAGGAACCTAGGGAGAAATAGCATCTTGTATAAGGCTATTCATCTCGGTGGATTCAAAGGGAGGATGGGCTGAGAGTCCCAGACTGCCTGTGTTTGTGCCAGAATGTGAGCAATGTTTAGTTCCCATGCAGTCGGTGGATCATGGGCAACGTTGATAGCTGGATATTTGAAAGATCAGGAGGTTATCTTTAGTCTGGCATCAGGTATTAGCTCGGGGACTGGGTCCATCAAGTGTATATTTGATGACTTTTACTATTTAAACCACAACGTGGCGGCATCTCCATAAATGACTAACATTCTAATGAGGTGGAGTAGGGTTGTCTTGGGAGATTGCATGTACAATAGCATATCATCAGTGTAAAGCGTTTCTCTATCTTCATAGTGCAAGGACCAAGAGAAACCCTGGACTTAGGCATCTGCACTGATCCAATGTGAAAGTGGTTCAATTACCATGGCAAAGAAGAGGTTTGACAGGTGGCAACCCTGCCTCATGCCTTGTTAAATGGAGATTGGTGTTGACAGTGTGCTGCTTTCACAAATTTTCTCACTAAAGAAGTCATATAAGATCTCAGTCAGGGCGAGACATTTTGGACCAAAATTCATTCAACTTTTTGAAATAGAAAGGACCAGTGGACAGTGTTGAATGTGATTCTGTGTTTAAGAAGGAGATGAGTCTATAGGAAGAGCAAAGCATTGACTGTTTACTAGGTTTAAGAATCGTGGTGATGGTCGCATTCATAAGATCACGTGGCATGGACCTTGTGCAGACCACCTTTCCAAAGAGGAGTGATAAATGGGGTGCCTAGAGGGAGGAGAACTTTTTTATAGAATTTGCTTGGGGTTTTCTTAGAGGGGCGGTCATGACAGCTGTCTGTAACTCCTCCAGTGTAAAGGGTTCCTCCAGTTCTTCATGCAGTTTGTGAACGTGAGCAGATAAGGAGGTCCGCTGCTATCAGGTGGGTAAAGTGGTGGAGTTCTGCATCCATAAAAAGTTCAGTGAATTTCAGCAAAGTTTCCTGTGATCTCAATGGGCTCATATTTGAGTCTTTCCTCTGGAGTTAGTATCGCAGGGATCACAAGAAGTGTCCGTAGGTGGGGTTCCAGTCCTCCTTGTCTGCCCTCGTAGCCAGAGCACAATCCATATCACACCAACTTCATTAGTTGGGGCCAATAAGTGTTTGGCGGCTGGGAGGGGTTCAGGGTTCAACCCCATGGTGAGGAGAACCCTGTGAGCCCTATGGGTCTTTGGGGATTCTAGAGACAGGCGCTGCAGTGTCTGTCACCTCCCAGGCAGGTGGAAGACAGGCGAGCGGGTGCACATATCAGGCAGGGTAGAAACAGGTCTTCCCGAGGCCTCACTTTGGAAGCCTCCCTCCAGGGCCTGACCATGGCCTTACCCAGTTGGTCGCCGCCTCTCAGTCGCCAGCCACAATGGGTCGACCACTAAGCACCATACCGGCTTCCCTCCAGCCCGATGGGGAGTATCATCTCCTCAGTGCCATGTATCCCCTCTCTCCAGCAATGGTTGGGGTGCTGACACTGTAAAGGCTGCGCCACTGCACAGGCTGCACTTCTCAGCCCGTCTGAGCTGCCTGAAACCTTTTGCATTGCTGCAGTCCCCGCCGCCAGATCCAGTGCTGGGGCAGGCAGGTTAGGCTGTATGGCACCCCTGGGGTCGAGGATTTTGTAGGATTAACAGCTCCGGACGTGAGCTCACTCAGTGTGGCCACTATCTTGCCGCTCCGGTCATGCCCATAGTTAGTCCTTCGCTGCTGTGCTATCTATTCCGTCTCCTTTTTCCCATCCTCTGTCTTAAGTGTTCATCATCTAATTTATACAATTCAATACATTTGCTGAGAAAAACAGACAACGCCGTTAGTGTAACTTATCTTCTGAAACAACAGAAAATATCCTTTGTTTATGTCCTTCTGTACAAGGCTTGAAAAGCAAACTTCTGAAACCTCTCTTTCAACATGCAGGTTGAAGACACTTAAGACGCTGTGTAGTTTTGTTTCTTCTGGTCTCCTCAAAAATAAATTGGTTGTGTAACTAATTTTCTCTCACTCGTAGACTTACGTATGAAGACAGAATGTAAATAACCAATATTGTGCGTCCGAATAGGGTTTATGGAAAGTTTGATGAATGATGTCAATTTCTTTTTATATTTTAGTGGAATGGCTGTTTTAGGAAATTGTTTTGATTTTAAACACAAAATATACAATAAACTTTACCTACCATATAATACACTAGGGGGCATGTTTATAGGCCCGAGCGCCACCTTGTGCCACATTAACGTCATTTATTTTGACTTTAATGTGGGTCAACAAGGATGAAATCCCCGCGCCCTATTTACAGTGGTGCAATGCATGCATTGCGCCACTCTGTAACCCTTTGCACTACATTGTGCCTGCGCCAGGCATAATGAATGAAAAGGGGGCGCTCCTCCGTTAGGAGAGCCGGAAAAATGGCACAAGGAAATATATGAGATTTCCTTGCTCCATTCATTAAAGCACTTTTAACACCTGCTCAAGAGCAGGCTTTAAAGGAGGCACGCCATTCTTTAAAATGGGCCCCTATGTACTCTGCAAGAGTAGCGCCAATATTTTGGCACCACTCCTGCAGAGTACATCAATAGAGTCATAAAAATGACAATATTGCCCCCTACTCTGCGCCATGGTGCGCCATATTTTAAATACAGGACACAGATGGTGGTGCTAGGGAGTGTAAGGGGTGCAGGGAAAGTGGTACTGCACTCAGTGCAGCGCCACTTTCAATAAATCTGCACCTAGGATTCTTGAAATATAACTAATTATTCTATTATCATGCACTAAACTTATAAAGAAAGAGATGGCTAGCCTAAACAATTGAGCATCAACCATGAATGTTATACGATAATGAGAGGAGTCTGTTTTGTTGTCGGTGCACACGTGTTGCTTTCGTGAGATGTGTGCTCAATTGTTTAATCAAGAGGTTGATAGATTTGCAACCCCCATGGCAAAGAGCACCTATGGAGAATCAATTGTAGTCGTGGGATATATTTATGCCATATGAAGGATGGTGGTGGTGAGATGGATGGTCTCTGGTTCATCAAACGTTTTGTAACAGGCTTAAAATGAAAGGATTGAATTCAAAAGCTTTTTCAACATGCATACAACATGCCTACAGAGAGGGTTTGTTCCATGTCTATTTACAGCTTGCCAACTACCTGGATGTAAGAGCTCTGAACTAACTTTTATTTGGCTGTCTACTAAATAATGTTTTGGGTCGCTGGTGCCCTTGTCCAAGAGAGTGTCCCTATGAATAAAGAAAGGGGAGTTTTAAATGGAATGTCCCTTGCAATAAACTTTGTAATAATGTCTGATTGAAGGCCATAGCATTGAGGCCAGGTATGCCTCGGATGATAGTACTTATCACACATGTTGATGTATGCATAGCATCACTGATTACATGCTAATCAAATTAAATATCTGGTTCCCTGTGATTTACGGACATCAGATCTAGAAATGTTTCATTCCAAACTCTACAGCTTGTCTGCTATTGGATTGTGAGTTTGAGTAAGGGTAACATCTTACAATGACAAATATATACAATTATCTGCAATCAGAAACATTGCTGCATAGAGACGTATTTATCAATAAAAGACTAAAGGAGAAAGGCAAACTGAAGAGTTAAAAAGAAAATTAATGCACATGGTATTAATGCACCACAGGAGAGGGCAAGATAAACCTCAAGGAGACCAGGATTCAATAAATGCTAAGATAGAAAAATAGGTTTATATCGTAACATAACAGAGGTTTCTGGAATTTATAGAAAATCAAAAGCAGAATGCTTTCCAAGAATACCAAAATGCAACATTAATCAAATAATGTTATAGATTGCCACAATAGTCATTCAGTGACAATGTTATAGCTGCTTATTAACCCCCAAACCAGCACAGTCACTGCCCACTATTATTTCAATCACTGCATTTCAATCTGCCTTCAGTTTTTTGCATTTATTGAACGACCTAATCTCTACTACTGCACAGTCCCCTGGTGGTTTACTCCCATTATCTATATGTTCAACATGAGCTCTTGCTTCTATATTGCCAATAATATTACGAGTTATTTGGTCCCCTCCTATGTAAATTATTGTTGGTCACTATCAATTCCACATCTCAAATTGGCACACAATTTAAGACCGCTCCAAACAATGGGATTTTATGTGGCAATAGTGTTTCCTCTTTGATTAGTCTTCATATCAAACCGGCATTTGTATCGACCCACTGGGATATTTTAGATCATCCCCAGCATTATTTCTTAGATTGACTACGTTATCGGTCTTTAAATTACCTTAGTATGAGCTATTAGGCACCAGAATCATCTCTTGTTGTGGTGCCAGTAACAGTTGTTAAACAGTCACTGAAAAAGCTTCCATATTTGCTACCTGAGTCAGCTCTGAAATTGCCCCAACTATCAGCTGTAAGCCAGACATCAGTTATCTGTTGAAATTAGCTATCTAAATGTGATATCTGCAAGCACAAACCGATGATACTGATTAGTAAAATTGGAATCTAGGGACATTTGTGCCCGAGATTTAAATTAGGACCATGAAAAGTCTGAAACCATTCCACATATTCTGTATTTGCAATTTTAGGCTCCTGCATTACATTATGCATATTCCCGGGGAAGGGGCTGGGGTGAGGCCATTAGGGAGGTGATTAACATCAATCCCATACAAATACATAACTTTGTTTGTATTCATTGCACTTGCCTATAGGTAGTACACTCATCTTGCACACTTAACTTCATTGGCGAAAATGCTGGATTGCCTTCGGTCTAAAAGCACCACTATATTTTCTCAGTTTGTAGGGAAATGAATGTCTCCACCTGAAAACCTAGCTTAATAGTTACCAGGTAGAGAAAAAAGTTTAGCAACTCATATTTGCAAATGCACATGTCTAAATGCACAAATAGAATGTCTAAAAGGGCACCACAAGAGGATTCCCCGTTAGGGGGGTCAGATTCTAATTATCTCAAACATGCTGTTTGTTACACAGGAGAAGGAGCACCCAAACGACAAATTGTCAATTTGTGGTGTTTTCTGGGAATGGGTGCACCAGTGCTGATTTTGAGATTCAGCCCATGATTTGATAATGATGCTTGTATTTGTACTGAACATCTATGTCACACTGGGCAGAGAAAGCAAAAGACAGTTTATAACAAACCTAGTAAATTTCTTAAAATCCATTGTGTTGTAGAGATCAAATGGTGTGATATTGATTTTAATTCAAAATTATTGTCAACCAACGCTGATGGAAAATAGAACAACAGGAAGAAGATATACCATGGAATGTCCTGAAACAATCCATTACAATGCAAACAGGAGACCTAATAAGCAAATGGTTACTCAAATCTCTAGAGAACATCAGTCGAGAACACTGAATGGGAGACATAGCCAAATAGCACTGCCTCAAAGAACGTGTAAAACAGAACAAAAATACAGAGTTACCTCTAGGTAGTTAGTCAACAGCCTTTCTACCTTTAAAATTCACACTGAAAAGTGACCCTTTTTCTCCAACGATGACCTTACATCTACAAGAGTACATAATCCCACGTTTTAATGCCGTAGGTGCAAATGAGTTGAAAAATTCAAGAGAAGTAAATGGACACATCAGGTGGAAAAGAAACTCAAAATTGGTTGCCTAGGTCACAATTCAACTTGTGTTAATTCTATAAAAGCCTAATAAGAGAGGCAGAATTAAATGACCATGCATCATGGAACACAGTCACTGATATAATTAGATTAGCAGCAAGCTGTGAACATACTACAAGCAGTGAAAGAAACAGTAAAAAGTCCTGGTTTTCATTAGAACTATGCCAGAAAATATGGAAACTTGCAAGAAAAGCAAGAATGGTAAATTTTTCAAGAAATAACAATGACAATCTAATTCAAGAATTAAAAAAAAAAAATCCGGAGGGAATAGAAAAGATTAATTTGGGAAGTAAAACATGCATAAAAGTCGGACAGCGGGCATCTTTATACAAAGTCAGTCAGTCTCTGAATTCAAGAGATTTCGAGGTTTCTGTCAACAGGATTTTCAATTGTGGAAGTATCTCAGCCACTAACAACACAAACGCTCTAAAATGGTGTTCATATTTGAAAGAACTATGTTTGTCGAATGAGCCTGATAGGAAAACAGAACGGAAATGTATTAATTCACAGAATCTGGGGGAACAAAGATGGTCGACTTATATAAAACGTTCCTGGCTCTTTCAAACAGCCAGAAAGATTAAAAAAAAGATGCATCTCTAAATTGTTTGGGCAACCCCAGAGCGACTATTACATCAATTGGAAAACAGAAGCTGTTGCAACAGAGTCAAATACCCGCTGCAATCAAGTTACTGGCTAGATATTTTACAAACTGTGTGTGAGAGGTGCTGCAATTCTGGTGAAATTCCAGTCTCTTAGGAAGGGTCATACTTGCATCCAATCCACATAAAAGGCAACAAACAAGATCCTACCAATTACAGATTAATTGCCCTTCTGGTGATAAATGCAATATACCTTACATCCCTTTTGTTGGAAGACCTGAGGAAACAGACAACAGCTCTCACTTTGCTCCCCTGGTTCCAAGTGTGTTTCAAGCCAAAATTGCATTAATACAGACAATATTAAAACATTAGCCTTTGTTAGAAATTGGGTTTCTGGGTGGCACTGGTATACACCGAATCCAAGCAAGAACCACAGCCCTAGTCAGGGTAAGTCACACACCCTAGGTTAACCAATGCTCAATCTCTGGTACCTTGGCACACAGCAGCCAGGCTAAACTTAACAGACAATGTTTAAAGTGTTTGTGCAGCACTTCAAACAGTAATACAGTGAAAAACACCACAAAAAATACCCCATACCGGGTTAGAAAAAGCTTAATTTTATGAATCACACAAGACCAAAATAAAAAAACTTAAATTAGTAAAAGTAGAGATAACAATTATCCCTGAAAAAATATAAAATAGTGCTTAGAAGTAATAAGCACTTAAATGGGATATCTGGTTGCACTGGACTGGGGCAAGATCAAATGTTCTGGAAGACTGCTATGGAGCACGGGCCATATACAGGGATTCACTTGGGCCCACTGAACCAATGAATGTTGATCCAGGATGCGTTGCCATCAACGAAGATGGGAGGCGCGGCCAAAGTGACGCATTAGTGTTGAGCTATGCGGTGGACGAGATGTGTCGATTTTCTCCTCGTAACTGCACCAATATGTCAGTTTCAAGTTTGATGTGCTAGTTCAAAATGCGATGCAAGGCTGTTGCTGCCGCAGTAGACAATGCCTCAATTCCAAAGGCAATGCACTGGTCCCAAAGGCAATGCACCTGGTCCTCTCCATGCATTGACGAGGATGTGCTGGTTGTGACTCACACAAAGGTGAAGACGCGCTGGTTCCGATGAGGATGCAAGATAAAGGCATTCATTATTGTGGACTAGTGTCCTTAGGAGGACTTTGCACTTCCCCGGATCATTTGGATCTTATATGGATCGATTATATGAGTGGAAGTGTCAGCGGCTTACTTATAGCCAGAGCGGAGGACAGAAGATGCGCCACTCCACGGCACCGTGAGCCAGGGCGGCAACAGTGATGGAGGCCCTGTGATCACCTTGCACCTGTTGATGTGCTCTTGGGAGGAAGATGATTGTTGCAGCAGAGGTGTGGGGGTCGGAGGCCTTGGCGCTGCGCGTCCGGCACAGACTTGAGAGTTGAGCCAAGTTGCAGAGGGATCCCACTAAAAGTCCGACACACTGCTGAGCCAAATGCAATGGAATAGGCCCTAGGGGCACAGAGAGTTACACTGCATAAGATGGAGGCCACAGTATAGAGCCTTACAAGCACGGGAAAGAGGAGCCAGACATGGCTCACAAGAGCGGGTGCAGCGCTGGGGCCTTCTGACATTAAAGAAGGGGGCTGCTTGGCATAAGCGGAGGAGGGACAGAGTACCGCTGAGGGGAATTGAAGCCATGATGGCTCTTGCCTGGGTGACACAGCTTATAGCTCACTACTACCACTGAGGAGCACCATAGATCTGAATAGCTGGGGGCTGAGATGCTATTGACGCACTAGAAAAATTGAATATCTAAGAGGCATACCCATATGTGACAGGCCTATCTAGCCTCTGGCGATTGTATAGACTTAGAAACCTCTAGGAACTGGTGTACTCCACCAGGAGAGATCCTGGCAGAACTCATTTGGGTGCTTATGCGTAAAGGGTGTCAGTCAGAAGCCATACAGAGGCCCAGAGACTGAGCGTGACCTTGATGGAGGCGTCCCAACTTCTATCCCTGTCATAGTGAGGGACGGGGCGAGCCAGCATCGTCAACAGATCCTGTAAACCTAGGACCACTTGGCCCTAGCCATCTTTACAGACGTACACCACCATGGGGCACCCCAAATCCTTGTGGCAAGCCAAGGGGGACCCAAGTAAGGGTGATAATGGTGTATCAGACTCCTCACATCACAGAGAAGAACTGTAGCTGGACTCCAACACAGCAACAGTATTGGCAGCTATTGACACTAAGGAATCCCTAGAAAACAAGATTTAAACAGTGGCAATTGATGTCAATCTACTACGGGAAGACTATAAAAATCTGGCAGAAAGGGTGGCAGAGGCTAAACCCACCCTGGTGCAGGCCAGACCTACAATTCTTTCACACAATGAGAAATTAGTGAAACTGGAAAACACTTTGTGCAAAAATGGATGATGCTGAAGGCCACTCTCGTAGAAATAATGTACGAGTAGTGGGACTCCCTGAAGGAGTAGAAGGAAAGTCTATGAAGCAGGATATGGAAGAGTGGCTGACAAACAAGATGTTGGAAAGCAGTCCATCCAAATGGTTTGGAAAGGGTGCATAGAGTGCCCACAAGGGAATTAGCCTCAGGATCACCTCCACAGAGAACAACAATGAGACTTTTAAACTACAGAGACAGCGACGCGATGCTGAAAATGGCAAGAAAACATGGATCATGGCAGGTGGAGGGTGTCACTGTCTCAATATATCCAGACTTTACGTGGGCAGTACAACAACAGAGAGCAACTTACCTATTGGTCAAGCGCCACCTCAGAAAGTTGGACATATAGGCCCTCATTCTGACCCTGGCGGTCGGCGGAGAGGCGGCGGTCGGACCGCGAACAGACCGGCGGTATTAAAAATGGCATTCTGACCGCGGCGGTCCCCGCCGCGACCGACCGCTACTTCTCCACTCCGACCGCCGCGGCGGTCATGACCGCGGGGCTGGAGTTTGCGCACTCCGGCCCCGCGGTCGTCCCAAGACCGCCAAGGGTATTATGACCCTGCCTACCGCCGCGGTTTCTTGCGGGCGGGAACCGCCGTGCGAACCATGGCGGTAAGCACTATCGGGGCCAGGGAATTCCTTCCCTGGCACTGATAGGGGTCTCCCCCACCCCCCACTACCCACCCGAGTCCTCCCCCCACACCCTCCACCCCCCTGCCACCCCCCAGAGGTGGTACGAACCCCCTCCCCACCCCCACCCCGACATGTACATACATGTACCCCGACATGCACACACCCCCAACATGCACATATACACACCCCCTACACACACATACACAACGGGGACACATACCCGCACACATACATGCCGACATGCGCACCTGCCGAACAGCACACATTACCCATAGACACAGCAGCACCCCTCTACACACTCACACGCACACCCCCATGCACGCACACATCACACAACACCCCCCCACCCCCTCCCCTCACGGACGATCAACTTACCTTGTGCGTTGGTCCTCCGGGAGGCGACGGGAGCCATAGGGACGTGACCGCCAACAGAAGACCGCCAACAGAAGACCGCCACACAGAAATGTGGGTCGTAATTCTGGGGGCGGTGTTCTGCTGGCGTGGCGGTGGAGGTTGACCAGTCTCCACTTTCCCGCCGACCGCCATTGTGGCTGCTGGCGGTATTCCGGCGGAACGCTCCCAGCGGTCGGAATACGCGCAGCGGCATACCGCCGCGGTCGGCGGTCTTTACCGCGGCGGTAACTCGGCGGTCTTGCGAAAAGACCGCCAAGGTCAGAATGAGGGCCATAGTATGCACTGTTCTTCCCGACTAGAATTCGTATCATAGTCGAAGGGGAAATTTACATTTTCCAAGACTCCACTGGAGGTCTGGAACTGGCCTGAGCAGCAGGGACACCCGTCCCTTCCACCCGATACAAGCACACACACACATGAAGGTTGGTGGATGCGTAGGTGGAAGAAGAGATCAAACAGATGGCCTCTCTGGGCAGCTCAAAAACCTAACTGTGAACAAGTAGAAAGGGAACGAGCAGAGGTCATGAAGGAGGTGAGGAGACAAAGAGGAACACCAAGGAGAAACAGATGGGATGTGTTACGAGACACTATAAGAGTCGGAGGAAAATGACTCAAGATCTGCTATCTCAGTAGCTACCTCTCCACCACCAGATGTGACCCCAATGACATCGGGGAATCAGTTGATGAATGGCATTGCTAGGATGCCTCTATCACATGGCAGATAAACTGATTATGGATATTCGCATCAGCAACTGAACTGGGCAGTGCTGCGATCCTCCCGCCACAGCTGATTGTTGACTAAGTCACTGTTTAATATTTAATAGTTCTCAAGGTTGAGGCGAATGGCATACTGTGAATTGGAGATGCATCTAGTTCAATGTCTCCAGCATGGTAAGGTAGGGTGAGGTGGGAGTTGGGGTAAGGTAATGTTTTCTTGGTTTTCTAATGCATTTTGAGGAAAGGGGTAAAACTGCTATCCAGAAGATATCAATGAGTGGGATGATGTCAGCAACACGTCTTCAAAGACAGAATCCACAACAACGCACACAGCCACAAGGAGCTCTTCAGCGTCGTAAATGAACTCTCCAACGTCAACGACATCCCGCCATCCCAAAACCTGTGCGACTCCCTAGCTTTCCACTTCCATCTCAAGATTGCAGACATCCACGATAGCTTCAGCACCCAGACTCCCCCGGCAACCACCAACACGACGGATTCACCTCCGACCAACCTCCTGCTCTCCTGGACCCCCATCAACGACACCATCGAAATCATGAACACCATCCACTGCGGCTCTCCATCTGACCCCTGCCCTCACCACATCCTCAACAAAGCAAGCTCCGTCCTCGCACCCCAACTATGGAAGATCATCAACAGCTCCTTTGAGTCCACCACCTTCCCGGAGAGCTGGAAACATGCCGAGATCAACGCCCTCCTCAAACAACTTAAGGTGGACCAAAAGGACCTCAAGAACTTCCGGCCTATCTCCCTGCTCCCCATCCCGGCAAAAGAAAATAACATAAAGTTACTGGAGCAGTACATATGAATATGTGGTTGTGGGTGAAAAATGAGGAAATCTTTTGAGAATGTAGTGATGCATCATTGTTATCAATTACTGATCTGAATGTTACTTTATATTTTTTGATTATTTCTTCTGTTTTTGAGGAGAACATGGAAAATAGAAGCTCTGAAAAACAGAAGTACCATGTCACACAATACATGGAGGAGTAATCCAAACATTTTTACTTTGGAATAAAGATGGAACAATAACTGCATGAAAAGTCAAGAAAAAATTTAATTGCACAACTGATGTTGCTCTTACTGCCTACGGCAAAATTTATACCGTTGGAGAAGCTTGGGCTCTACTCAACTTCTTTTTAATGACAAAATGATCTGTCTACTTAAGCAGAAAAAAGTGTTTTATTTATATAAGGAGAGTTGTTATCTGCTTGAGCATTGAGTTCCTGGGCAGGCACAGTGCCACCAGTTTCAAAGGATGAGGACACCCCTGAGCAGTTATCAAGCTCTGCAGCACGGGTTAATTCAGCCTGAGGAAGGCATTGAGGGTGCATAGCACTCAAATGACACCACATGCTAGTGGTACTCATGCTGTATTGGTTGTTCTTACTGCCCCCTGGTGAACCTTTTTTTGTATTTTTTCAAATCAGCAAAGATGGATAATAATTTGTAAAGTGTGTTGCTTTTACTGTGGTTGTTAAAGTTTATTACTGTTATTAATGTTATTTATGTTGTTCAATTTTTTTTAAACAAAATGTTTGAAGTTACTACTGACTTCTCTCCTTAAAAGCTGTTAAAGATTTGAACATTAGTAGAGTATGCTAATGTTGACTTAAAATGGCAGTTCATTCTTCAGAACTGTATCTGTTCTCCTGCATGTATATGTATGTTTGAGGCACCATTGAGAGATTCGTGCTTCTTCCCACTGTAAAATATTTATTTATACAAGAGGCAGGTTTTGGTACAGAAACAAATGCATACTCATAGTATACTATGCACTGTTGTCTGCTAGTATATATGCTTGTCACTCTGAAGAGACATTTCAGTGCAGATCTCTGTCTTTGTGTACACCTTACTACAAATGCCTGTCCCTATAAGGAATTGTCTGAAAGAGAGGTGAGTGTGTCCTTAGATACAAATGTGCACACTGGTTGCACAAGACACATTTGTCAACAGAAAGGATACTCCATTGAATTCTCTACTAATGGCATTCATTATCATAAAGAGAGGTAGAAGCAGAGATAGCAGTCTCTACCCACATGTATTTTGCACATGTGCTACTCTAGGGAGATGTCTCAGCTGAGAGGGCAGTGTGTGTTAATATCATAGCCTCTATAGTAGTTATGTAAGATATACTTATGAGTCTAAAGGTAATTTCAACTACATCCTTTATTTGTACTTCTTTCATAGTGGGAAGGCGTGTGACCAAAAAGGTAAGCCAATTTTCACACCTTAATTTGCACAAGCATTATTCAAGAAACTGATCACAGGAGCGAGGCTAATCTCTATATACACTATACCATGCAGACAAATCATGCAAGAGACTTATCTGAGGAAACAGGGAAGTTTCTCCCCAAGCTTACTAGTTATACCTGCCACCAGGAAGATAGATATGATTATAGAGATATATTTCTCTCAAAGCCTACTAGAGACACCTCTATCTCCAGTATGATGTGTTAGCAGAGAAGTCCCTTTGTAGAGAGCACTATATATCACTGTTGTTCTAAGGAGAGATATTAAGACAGATGCCAATAGTTCACTACACAGTACTGTATTTCCAAGTTATCATGGAGAATGGTGATAGTGCAGAAGACATAATTAAGCTACAAACTACTGTATATATATGTCAGGCTGGGGAGAGTTGTGAGAATACAGGGAAATCCATTCCCACATACTAATAAATATGGTTATTTCCCTGGGAAGAGGTGTCACTGGGGTGGCTATATCTTGTTATACTTAGTATTGAATAGTGAGTTCTTACATGTGAGTTGAGTTCCATCCCCACCCTACTATGCACACTACTGAGCCTGGGAAAGGTGTGAATGGAGAGGCAGTTTCTCTTTACAGCCTATTCCACATACCAGTTATCTTTATGCAAGGTCTTGGTAGAGAGATCAGTGTCTCCCCATAGTCAGGTAGTGGGGATTGTAAAAGGTAATGTAATGATGGCAAAAAGTGAATCCTTCCTCTAAAGTATTTTGTGAGAGTCTCAGGGGGTTGTATTAAAAAGGGATATATACGGTGCATATAAATTAGGTCATCAGGATTTGTTCAGCAAATATGCAAATTCCACTATAAAAGTACGCCCTCGTGAGAGGCTCTTGAGCATACAGCTGCAAACATGGTCCCCTCGCAGTGGCCGCGAAGGACTGTGAGCCTGACTCTCACAAGAGGCTTGCAAGAGTCAATCACACTAGGTATGACAGCATTACTACTCTTGCGAGTGTCTTGTGAGAAGCATAAAGAAGGAAAAAAGGAGGTACATAGTACAAAACAACATACATAATAAACAGGGTAGCTCTGAAAAGAGAGTTTTCAAGTAACATTTTTAACAAGTGTGTTTTTTGTGCTTTTTAAAAAAAAAAATTTAAAGTCTAGAACAAAAGCAAGAAACTAGGAGTAGAAAATTCAACATCCCCTTCAAAACAAAGAGGAGACAAATGTAGAAACAAGAACTGCTGCCTAGGTGGGCATGTATGATTCTAGACAAACGTATCCCATGCACCCCTGCTTGTCTCAGAATTAAAAATAACCTCCTTGCATAAACAGCAACAAAGAGCTTTGTTCAGCTATGTTGGGTTGTTATCACTTTGTGCTGTAGGTGCCTGGGCAGACACACTGTCCTGAGGTTGGAAAGTTGGGGATGCCCCTGAGGAGTTATCAAGCTCTGCAGCACCGGCTAACTCAGCCCAAGCAAGGCTTCAGGGTGCATAGCTCTCAAATGTCATCCCACATTCCAGTAGTGCTCGTGGAATATTGCTTGTTCTAGCTGCCCCTGATGAACTCTTTTTTGCATATGATACAAATTAAATATTTCCCCTAAGCCTCATCTGAAAAAAGATCCAGACCAAGGATTCCCTGGGTGGCTGAAGTAGCTGGCTAGCAGGCAAAAAAGTAAGATTCTCATCTGAACCAGAAGGTGACATTCTGATCACAGAAAGTCAGAGAGGTAGCCAAAAAGGTGTAATCAGAGTAAACCTGATAGGCAGGCAATTAATGCAACAAGAAAGGAATCTTTATTTGCTAAACAAAGACTTTCATATAGACCAATCACTATTCGTCCTTGGCATGTCTTTCCTGTCCCAGGCATCTCTCAGGTGTCTCACGAGAAGGCCTCTGGATCGTAAAATACAAATAACTTTCCTAGTATCCCCAATGCAAGAATACATCAACTCTGTTTGTACTTTAACCAACACTTTTCATATCTTACTTTCTTCAAAATGACAAAAATACACTGTTATGAACTTTATTCCAAATGTCCGATCTCATGAGCAGTCCACTTGTAGTTCCCGCAGGGGATTGTGTTTTCGGCTCCTATGATCGTTTCACAAGAGCCATAAGTATGTAAACAAAGTAACAAATACAATATATATACTGTACTGACTTTATTATTTAATATTAGCTTTTAATAATAACTGAGCAGGTGATGAAAAATAACTCTTTACAACAGATTACAATAAAATGTATAACTGTGATCTTGCAAGCCTCTCATAAGAGCGATCACACCCCTTAAAAATAGATGTACATAGTGAAAACACATAGTTTGCAGGATAGGAAAAACTGATCAGTGGCTTTTTGAAATATAAATATGAAGGTTATCTAAAGATACAAAGACTATGAAAACTATGCTGGGAATATTTATGTATATGTGAGTTACAAAAACTAAGTAGTTCAGCATTCGCAGCACAAATATTGTTGGAGTACTTAGTGTCTATGTATCGTTAAATATATTTTTATTTTATAAAACAAAAACTAGAAACTCACTGAAAAAACAAAGGTTAAAGTAACTATATAGTTAGGTTATAGTGAGGTGCAATAAAAATATTAGTATTCCATTAGAAAATCCTTAGAAATTCACTGAACAAAAACAAAGGTTAAAGTAATGTTATAGTTGGGCGAATTTCTCAGTGACAACACTAACGTTTTGAACCAAAAATAAAACACAGAAATCAGAAATTCAGCAGTTTTAGTTAGCATCACTAACTATAACTTGCATCTCGTCATGTACTGCTTATGACCTCACATATGGCATCACTTGTGACATGTCTAAAACATTATTTATGACATCACTGATGACATCTCAAAATGTGGGATGCCCATACTAGTACTTAATGGCGAGATAGGTGTGGAGAATTTCTTGGCCATTTTAATCCTGCATCATATCCTGATAGTGGCCCTTACGACTGGGTAAATAGACATCCCTGGCGGGCGATGTTTTTTGGGCAGCCATGGTATTTTCCATATATAATGCCAGTGATCACTTGGTCTACAAAGCATCAATGCTTTTCTGTGCCTGGTTTATTCCATTCCACCATATATCTTAACAGTGCCGCTTGACAGTCACGAAGCAGATAGGTGACACCCAGGGCCCCTTCGCCGTGGACAGGTAAGCATGTTTCTTGCCATGTGCACCCACTTGCAATCCCATATGCAAGTTTCAATCAGCTGTTGGAGTTTTTTAAGTATGTGTGAGGGTGGCTGCAAGGGAAGGGTTTGGATTACATAATGAATCTTCAAGAGAAAAGTCATCTTAACCACTGCTATACTGTCCAGCCAAGATATTGGGCTACCCCTCCAGGACTGAACATCTTAGCAAGCATTCGCCAGCAAAGTAGTGTAATTACATTCCACCATCTTTTCTATTTTGGGATGAATTTGAAGACCTACGTACTGAATCTCTTGAGTTGCCCATGGAAATGGGAAGAGGCTCTCTATCTGGATTCTGTCACCTCAGGGAATAATGAGGTTGAGGGCATGAGATTTCTGTGCATTTACTTTAAAGTCGGAGACCTTGCCATATTCCTCCAATTCTTGTAGAAGCCGGGGCAGAGAAGAGCAAGGTTGTGCAATTGCAATCATTACATCGTCAGGGCGATTATGTGTTCCTGGTGTCCCATAGGGTTGTATGATGGAACCATGCATGCTGGAACCACGCATTCCTTAAAAACACGGTCGGAACAACAACTGGTTGTTTCCACACATGCCTTTACTACGCATGCCTTTACAACTAGTTTTCGATGTAAAGGCATGTGTGAAAACAGCATTCAAAACAGCATGTGTGTTCTATCATACCACCTACCCTGTGGCCCAAAACTACCCCCACCCCTAATACCTAAACTACCCTGAGCCCCCCACCCGCCCTAAAAAACTATCCCTCACCTGTATAAAATAAAGTACCCTGACCTCCCACCCGCCCTAAACCTAAAATAAAACTATCCCTCCCCCACCCCATAAAAGTAAACTACTCCATCAGCCCCCACCCACCATCAGCCCTAAAAAAAACTACCCCTACACCCAACCCTAAATTCGAAACTACCACAACATCCCCCACGCACCCTGAGCCCTAAAAACTTGCCCCCTAATAAACTTACATGAGCCTCCCATCCACCGACCCTATGCCCTAAATAAAATAAACTAATAAACTATCCCAACACTCCCACCCCAGCCCCTAAGAACTATATTACCACAAACCCCCCACCCACCCTGAGCTGTAAAACAAATAAATACCCTGACCCCACCCCTAAAAACTACAGCTAAAGTACCCTGTCTCCCCATCCAATCTAAGCCCTAAATCCACCCAACTGCTAAAAACTACTCACCAACTCTACCCCAACCCCACTTACCTCATCGTGTACTCTCCATATCCTTCCTCCTCATCTCTCGTCCCTCTTCCCTCCCTTCCTTAAACCTTCCCACACCCTTTTAAAAAAGAAACTACCCGCACCCCACTGTAAATAAAAAATACCCAAACCCCCACGCCGTCCCTTGAAAACATATAGTCCGCCCCCTACCCCCACCCACTCCAATCTCTTAATCCACCACAACTCCTGCCCCATCCCCACTCACCTCATCACATCACTCCCTAATTCCTCAAAAAATACCCAAACCCCCACCCCTGTCACTTAAAAAAATAGCCCACCCCTACCCCCCCACCCACCCTAATCCCTTAATCCATCCCCACCTCTGTCCCAGCCCCACTCACCTCACCAAGTCACTCCCACCCCTAGTCCAACCCCCACCCTAAATCCATAAAAATAAAAAAACACCCCTGCCCCTTAAAAAATAATCCACCATGCCTGGAGCTTTATCTAGTTGTAGCCTTGCTATGGCTGTGAGGACCTCATCGTCCCTTATGTACTGTTCTAACCGGAATTCATGCTGAGATGGTAGAAAGGCAGGCAGGCAGTGGGTGCCCTGGCCACTTAGTCAGTGGTGTCCGATTGACTTAATTGTTCAGATGAGTATAAGTCAGCATAGAAGTATTCAAACTATTGTGCTACAGCAGCATCTTGGCATGCACGTCAACTGTGTGAACCATGAATTTCTGCAATTCTGTGTCGCTGAGTTTGGGCTCTCAAGCAGTGGGGAAGCAGGTGCCCCACTTTATTGCCCCTGGCATAGTACTTTTGTTTACTGCATAGAAAGGAATATGCTGCTTTATCAATATCAAGCATTTTAAGTTGCTTCCTGGCCAGTGCTAGTTGTCTCCTTACCCTATTAGAGCCTACTGTTTGTGACTGTCTTCTCGTTCTTCCACCTGGTCCTCCAGTGCAGCTCGTTTGTCCCTCCTGTCTTTGTTGAGTTGAGCAGAAATAGAAATGAAAGTGCCTCTTGAAACTGCCTTGAGGGTGTCCCAGAGTAACATCATTGGGGTTCCAGAGGTGTCATATGTACTGAGATAAGTTTGTGTAGTGTCTTTAATGTCTGTGAGGGTGGACTCATACATTAATAATTTGAAGTTGAGATGCCACTTGCATGGTAATGGATGGGACCAGGTATGTGCAAAGTAATCAAGACCGGGGAGCGGTCTAAAAGCGCAGCCACTCCAATTTTAATGTCTGTAGTTGCAGTAACAAGGGGGGCAGTTGATAGAAAATAATCGATTCTGGCACAGGATTGTTGAGCTGCTGAGAAAAGTGTGAAATCCTTATTGGTAGGGTTTTAGAGCCACAACATATCCACCAATCCCACCTCTTTCAGCCTTTGATGGTCTGTTGTTGTATAAGCACTCGATTGAACCATTTTGTGGGCTGATTGGTCCAGGTGCGTGTCATGGACTAGGTTGAAGTCACTTCCTATGAGGATATCTGTGTTTGGGAGGTCAATTTTAGCAACACAAAAGGATGATGGATGGAGTGCTGAACAATGCAAACACTCACCCCCAGTCACAGATCTGGATTGAATCCATTGTTCTTTTGCTCACCATGCCACCCCAGTTTGGACACAGCCATATGCAAATCAGTCTTGACCCTGTTCCCTCATGGGAACAGTCCAGCCCGAACTGCCAAGCCAGGTCCTCCCTGGACCGGAAACAAGCATCCTGGGGCCGGTTTCCGGGTTTCACCCTTCATCAGCCAGGCTAGCTTGAATCCAGTGGCACAGTGAGTAAGGGACCCACGTCTGGGCATACCCTTCCCACTTAGGTCAACTTTAGCAACACAAAAGGATGATGGACGGGGTGCTGAACAATGCAAACACTCACCCCCGTCACAGATCTGGGTTTAATCCATCCTTCTTTTGCTCACCATGCCACCCCAGTTTGGACCCAGCCATGTGCAAATCAGTCTTGACCCTGTTCCCTCATGGAACAGTCCAGCCCGAACTGCCAAGCCAAGTCCTCCCTGGACCGGAAACAAGCATCCTGGGGCCGGTTTCCGGGTTTCACCCTTCATCAGCCAGGCTAGCTTGAATCCAGTGGCACAGTGAGTAAGGGACCCACGACTGGGCATACCCTTCCCACTTAGGTCAACTTTAGCAACACAAAAGGATGATGGACGGAGTGCTGAACAATGCAAACACTCACCCCAGTCACAGATCTGGGTTTAATCCATCATTCTTTTGCTCACCATGCCACCCCAGTTTGGACCCAGCCATGTGCAAATCAGTCTTGACCCTGTTCCCTCATGGGAACAGTCCAGCCCGAACTGCCAAGCCAGGTCCTCCCTGGACCGGAAACAAGCATCCTGGGACCAGTTTCAGGGTTCAGGGTTTGGGGGTGAATGTTTGACAGAGTTCAGCATTCCGTCCATCACTTGTTGTTCTTGCATTTGTTGCCCTAAGTGGGAAGGGTATGCCCAGACGTGGGTCCCGTGCTTCCCATGCCACTGGATTCAAGCTAGCCTGGCTGATGAGGGGTGAAACCCTGAAACCGGTCCCAGGATGTTTGTTTCCAGTCCAGGGAAGACCTGGCCTAGCATTTCGGGCTGGACTGCTCCCATGGGGAACAGGGTCAAGACTGGTTTGCATATGGCTGGGTCCAAACTGGAATGGTATGGGCAGCAAAATAACAATGGATTTAGGCCCAGATCACAGTACTGGGGGGGAATGTTTGAAGGTGTTCAGCATTCCGTCCATCACTTGTTGTTTTTGCATTTGTCGCCCTAAGTGGGAAGGGTATGCCCAGATGTGGGTCCTGTGCTTCCCATGCCACTGGATTCAAGCTAGCCTGGCTGATGAGGGGTGAAACACTGAAACCGGTCCCAGGATGCTTGTTTCCAGTCCAGGGAAGACCTGGCTTAGCAGTTCGGGCTGGACTGTTCCCATGGGAAACAGGGTCAAGACTGATTTGCATATGGCTGGGTCCAAACTGGAATGGCATGGGCAGCAAAATAACGATGAATGCAGGCCCAGATCACAGTACTGGGGGTGAATGTTTGACAGTGTTCAGCATTCCGTCCATCACTTGTTGTTTTTGCATTTGTCGCCCTAAGTGGGAAGGGTATGCCCAGACGTGGGTCCCGTGCTGCCCATGCCACTGGATTCAAGCTAGCCTGGCTGATGAGAGGTGAAACCCTGAAACCGGTCCCAGGATGCTTGTTTCCAGTCCAGGGAAGACCTGGCCTAACAGTTCAGGCTGGACTGTTCCCATAGGTCCAAACTGGAATGGCATGGGCAGCAAAATAATGATGGATTTAGGCCCAGATTACAGTACTGGGGGTGAATGTTTGACAGTGTTCAGAATTCTGTCCATCACTTGTTGTTTTTGCATTTGAGTGGTCAATACCCGCCCCACAGCCGGCCTTACAAAATCTTCTTATCGTCTTGATGTTCATTAGGAGCATAAATTTATTGGGAGTCATAATGAAATGAGCCTACCCTTGGAAGTGCATTGCCAGCATGATGGCTACTCCTGCTTTTTTTCCCTGGGCCTGAGGAAAAATATTGTCTATCAACCAGCAGGACTTCATGCAGATCTAGTCTTTCTTAAGAAGGTGTGTCTCTGAAAGTAGGTATCACAATTGGAGGCTTTTAGAATGGTGAGGAGTCTGAGTCGATTTACTGGGGCATTAAGTCCACGATTGTTCAGGCTCAGGATCCTGACCATGGATTCACATTATGGGGCATATTTATACTCTGTTTGCGCCGGAATTGCGTCGTTTTTTTTGACGCAATTCCGACGCAAAACGAACTCCATATTTATACTTTGGCGTTAGACGCGTCTAGCGCCAAAGTCCATGGAGTTTGCGTCATTTTTTTGCGTGGACACCTACTTTGCGTTAATGATATGCAAGGTAGGCGTTCCCGTCTAAAAAATTGACTCCGAGGCATGTGCGCCGTATTTCCACTCCCGGGCAAAATTCACGCCCGGGAGTGGGCGAGTAAAAAAAAATGATGTCCGGCCGCTTTTGCGCCGTTTTTTAGTGCCTGGTCAGGGCAGGCGTTAAGGGACCTGTGGGCTCGGAAGGAGCCCAGAGGTGCCCTCCCATGCCCCCAGGGACACCCCCTGCCACCCTTGCCCACCCCAGGAGGACACCCAAGGCTGGAGGGACCCATCCCAGGGACATTAAGGTAAGTTCAGGTAAGTTTCTATTTTTTATTTGTTTGTGGCATAGGGGGCCTGATTTGTGCCCCCCTACATGCCACTATGCCCAATGACCATGCCCAGGGGACAGAAGTCCCCTGGGCATGGCCATTGGGCAAGGGGGCATGACTCCTGTCTTTGCTAAGACAGGAGTCATTTCAATGGGGGTTGGGAGTCGAAAAAAATGGCGCAAATCGGGTTGAGGCGAAAAATTTGCCTCAGCCTGACTTGCCCCATTTTTTGGCGCCCAAGCTCCATATCCCCCTACGCCGGCGCTGCCTGGTGTAAGTCGTTTTTTTTCATGCACACCAGGCAGCGCCGGCGGCTAACGCCGGCTAACGTCATTGAATAAATACGGCGCCCGCATGGTGCTTCAGAATGCCGTTAGCCGGCGCAAATTTTTTTGATGCAAAACTGCGTTTGCGCAGTTTTGCGTCAAAAAGTATAAATATGGCCCTATATGTTTTTGTGGCACCTGAGGACAGCAGACAGTAGTGAGCAATGGTCTCCATACAACATGCTGGACAGTCCATTACATTGTATGGTTGGCAATTGAGCTACTTGATCACCAAGTGTCAGGTAGGGTGGTATAAAACAGAACAGTCACTGCCTTTTTGAAGCCAGGTACATTATGTAGATGGGGTCTATGTCTCAGGCGTGAGGGTGTAGGTAGGTGAGCGTTGTGGTAGCAGAGCACCATCACAGTTAGCCTCATGAGGACCTCATGAGTACACAATAGAGTGGTGTATAAGGTAGTGCACCATCTGGTCATGCAAAAGACATAGAGGGTGGGGGCTCAGCATTAAAAGGCCTTTGCTACTGTGCTCAATTCTGGAATAGCCTTATTCTCTGCTTCATCACAGTAGTTGGGGTCCTCATCCGAAAGGGGCCCCCACTGCTAAAGTTAATGTAACAGGAATGATATTTTTTTGCAGCTCTCACAGCTGAAGGTTTGCTACTTCTTTTCATGACCTGTGGTGAGTATGCCCCTCATGCATTTGGTGGAAAACCGGTTCCTCTGTAGCATAGGTAGGGGGATCCTTCTCTTGCAGTCTCTGGCCCCATGATAAATCGTGCCTCCTCTAGGTCACAAACCATATGTGTTTGTTTTCCACATGAAAATAGGTTGTAATGGGTGGCCCCATTTATATCTGACTCTTTCCTCTCAGAGGAATGTTGGGTCTGGTTTCAGTGATCTGCGATGTTTCATGGTGATGACTGCCAGGTCCTGGAAAAGCCATACCTTTGTCCTTTTGAAGGCGATCAAGCCTTGATCTCTCACTGCTCACATTATCAGTTAATGGCGGTGAGGCACACAGCTCTTGAGGGGATCCTGGAGTTGCAGATGGGCATCTCACTCTGTGTGTGCAGTTGAGGATAATTTGTTTCTCCGTGAGGTCCAATACTATGTGGAGGAAAAGTCGAAATACATAGGGCCTGATTTGTGGGAGAGGAATACTCTGTCACAAACATGACGGATTTTCCATCCTCCGCATTGCGATCCCATGTAGATCGTAATATGGTGGATGGAATATCTGTCATGTTTGTGACATTGTAACCTCTCCTCCAAGATCGAAATCAGGCTCTAAGTCCTCTAACTCCCTGGATTCAGCCTTGAGAGGGACACCTTCAATTCTAATATTGGACTGGAAGAATCTCAAGTAGTTCACTCCAGTATTCATTAGGTTCCTCCTCTTTGGAGTTGCTGTTCTGCTCCTGGATGGATTCTCATTGGCCCACATCCCCCAGTTCATGCCTGATGTCTTTGATGTCAGCTGCCACTTCTTGTGTCAGGGCCGCTATGTCATCTTGCAGCATGTGGAGGAGGGTTTCCATGAAAATACATGTAACTGGTGCCATGTCCCCTGTCTGATCCCCCACATCCCTGGTTCGGGAGGTGGGGAGGAAGCAAGGGGTCTCAAGTTGGATCAGTTTTCTTGGTAGCAAACGTAGAGAGCATTTTCTTAAGTGTAATATTCTGCTTGGCGCGATTAGCAGCCATGGCGATATTCAACCTGTTCCAGAAAGAGTTGCTTCCCAAGTGAGATTGCGCTTCAGAGCTGCATGCTGCTAGGTTCTCTTATTCCAGGGGATCTTCAGCAAGGGAGTTCCAAGGATTATGCTCACTGGTTCCGGGGAAGGTACCAGTGTGTGCAGGTTCTCAGTAGCTTTCCCGGCATGCAGTCACTCTGTTGCTCCCAAGCACTGGGACCCATCTGCGGTGCGGGATCCACTCCCCCGGCATGAGGCTGTTTCAATCTCACTTTGCCTCCCTTCTCCTGGTCGCCTGTTGGTCACAGAGATTTACATTCCACTGCATTCTTTAGTCTTCTCAGTGATGTGGGGTCCCAAATAGGCAGCAGAGGCAGACTGCACAGTCCTTCACCTTGACCTCTGGGGCCCTTGCATTATGCATTGACTGGAAGTGCTTCAATGTGGCCTTGTTTGCTATGTGCAGGGTCTCACTGAGATTCAATGGATTCTGCACTGCCATTCCTGTTTGGGCCAATTCAGCGCTTTGGGTTTGAGGGCTTACGTGAAACCCACCTTTCGCCCCAAGGGGTCATCAGGCTTTGGGTTTCTCACGGGCTCCGCTGCCCATGCTCTGCCGCGACCATCATCTTAGTGGAACTTGCAGCTGCTCAGCTGCTGCACCCACTGGTCTCAGGAATCTGCAGCATCTGACTGCCACTGAAGCTTTGGGTCCTTGATGATGTATTCCCCCCTCAATCTGTGCTGTAGGTGACAGGTGGGAGCTCCTTAATATTCCCTTTGACAATTTCATGCAGCGGAGCTGCAAGAGATTGCTTTTACTCAGCCGCCTTTTGAATATGCACCTGAAATTTTATTTTTAAGGTGGGTGCCAACACAGGGCACCCACAACTGCTAGAATTGTTGAGAGATGTGGGTGAGCCCCAACATCCCTGCTGCCCCAGCTTACTTCCCATCTAGTACCCATTGGGGTGCTGGCGGGAGCCCCCATTGAGTTGGGGGAACTGCCAGAAAAAGGGAGCAGAAAACATGTGATTACCAGTGAAATGTAAGTTACTACAAAAATCTCATTAAACCGGATTAGAAACAGCAGCATGAGCAATACGTAACAGACGGTTATTTTGAGAATTTGGGTTACTGGTTGAAGGGCATGAAACCCCACTCAAGCAGCAAACACAATCTTTGTCAGGGTGAGGCATAAGCAAACCCCAATTAACCTATGCTCAACTCTCTGGTTTCTTAGCACAGAACACACAGGCTTAACTTAGAGGCATTGTGTAAAGTATTTATGCAGCAATTCAAACAGTAATAAAGTGAAAATCCAACACAAGAACAATCTCACACTAATTGCGAAAATAGAGTATTTTTTTATAGATAAAATAGGACAAAGGCAACAAAAATCCAATCAGCAGAACTGGAGATATGCAGTTCTAAAGATTTCAGTAAATATAGAGCCTGAAAGCACAAAGGACCATCTGTGGGTATCTGGTTGTGCTGGACTGGGAAAAAGTCAGATGTTCAGGGGACCAAGAAAGAGCATGGGCTGGAAACAGGGACCCAGTTAGGCCTGCTAAACAAGAGTACCTTAAATCCTGGTTGCCAAGCATTGTGAGGTCCTGCATCGAGGATGAGTTGCACAGTGATGCATCGGTTCTGAGGGGCTGCGAGGCTCTGATGTGAGGTCCTACACCATAGGCGATGCCATTGATGAGGGCTTGCAACAGGAAGTCTGGCATCGAGGATAATTTGCACAGTCGAGGTGATGTGTCGGTTCTGAGGAGCTGCGAGGCTGCGATGTAAGAACCAGCACTGTCGGCAAGGTGCTGTTGATGAGAAATTTGCGATGTGAGGTCCTGCATTGGTAAAGTTTTGCACAGCGGCCGTTCCAATGCAGGCTGCAAGGTTGATGCAGAGTTCTTGAGAAAGAAAGAATCCTCGCAGCAGAGGCAAAGCATTGGTTCTACTTTAGTGTGTGCTACTCAGCAGAGGAGATGCTTTGATTCTGCTGGATCCACAAATGGGCTGGCAGAGTACCTTCAGGCCCACTTTCAAGTGTCCAGGACTGGGGAGGCAACACTTGGCATGGTAGATCTCACAGGTGGCAGTGTCCAGGTGCTGGGTTCAAGGTTGTTGGGTCTTCTGCTCCTGAGTCTCTAGTCAGGAGGCTGGCCAAGTAGCCCTTGAAGTCAGTTTGGGGTCCTGGGTTCAACAGATGCAGCTCCAGTCCAGTCCTTCTTACCCAGGCAAGAGGGCAGCAATCAGCAAGTCATCACAGCAGGGCAGCAGTCCTTCAGAGCAGCAGTGTTATAGAGTGACAGTCCTTTTAGTGGCACAGCAGTCCTTGTTCCTGGCAGAGTATCCACAGTTCCAGAAGTGTGCTGAAGATCTGGTGTCTGGGAACCAATATTTATACATGGGCCTTCATTTGAAGAGGGAAAAGCTTCTAGAGGTTTTCCTTTCAAGTCCACAGGAATCCTGCCTTCTGGGCTGTCCAAGGCCTACCTATGGTTGGATTATATCTATTAAAAGGAAGGTTTGGTCCTGGCAACAGGTTTATTTTGCTAGGTCAACATGGCAGTTTGAAACTGCAGCCACTAGCTACAGTGGCAGGCTATAGGGCTACTTAAATGGGTGGCACAACCAGTCCTGCAGGCCTACTGGTAGCATTTAATTTACAAGCCCTGGTCACATGTAGTGCAACTTTACTAGGGACTTACAAGTACATTAAATATGCCAATAAGGTTTAAGACTAATCTTCCATGTTTAATGAAAAAGCACATAGAGTTTAGCACTGATTAGCAGTGAGAAAGTGTGCAGAGACCTAAAAGCCAACAGGAACAGGTTCCGAAAACAGCAGGGTGAAGGCAAAAAGTCAGGGGTTGACCTTTGTTAAAAATTGGGTTTCTGGATGGCAGAGGTATGCACCCTGTCTAAGCAGTAACCACAATCCTAGTCAAATTACGCCACCAATATATCTACATTCTAAATGAACCTGTGCCAACCAGGGCTATCTGGTATAGACTGGATGGAAACTGAAACGTCAGGCTGATCACAATAAAATAAGTGTTGGATACAGGGACTAATCCTTGGCTCGCTGAAAAGTACCTTGTTTTCATCAACGTTGAGGAAGATGCGGTGAGCAGAGGAAGCAATGTGTCTTCCTCGATCCTTGGGATGAAGGCCGTGCTTTGGCTCTGAGCAGCGCAAAGTTGGAGATACATCAGAACTGGATGCAATGCACCATGCATTCGATAATGTGTTGCACTTGATGCTTGCAGCAGCTGCAGTGCTTTGGTATCGATGGAGATGTGCCGGTTCCAAACGATGCAGCTGCATTGATTCCTTGATTCCTGGCAATGCTGCAGGTTGGCTAGTAGCATCTAACTTACAGGCCCTGGGCACATGTAGTGGACTTTACTAGAGAGGTATGAGTACATCAAATATGCCAAGTAGGTATATACCAATCACCCCA
The DNA here is from genome assembly GCF_031143425.1 of Pleurodeles waltl. Classification (NCBI taxonomy): domain Eukaryota; kingdom Metazoa; phylum Chordata; class Amphibia; order Caudata; family Salamandridae; genus Pleurodeles; species Pleurodeles waltl. The sequence goes on from NC_090439.1 coordinate 337,795,019, forward strand.
TGTTTTACAGAGAAAGCACAAGCACTTTATCACTGGTTAGCAACCAAACAACTTTAGCAAAATTGGAGGAAATCAGGCAAAATGTTTGGGCGAAGACCACCCTTAGGCTGACAGGTCTAACAATGCTGCAGAAAAGCTTAAGTCCAGCATGACCTCCTCCAGCCAAAAGCAAGGGGCGTCCTTGAACACGGACGAAGGCCCTACTATACAGGGATATTTGTCAGTTCTACACCTCTTTGAACTCAGTTGGATCTCTCTCTCTACACTCTCCTGTGTCACTGAACTGATTCATCATGAATCCTTATCCTCATCTGTAGACCCTCTACGTGAGGCACTTAACCTAAACTTGTTCACAGAGGCCTCCAATTAGGCAGACAGTACCACCAGGGCCAACAAACTGATGTGGCCCAACCTGCCACTTGGGCCAGACTTCTGTCCCGCACCCAAGAAAAATTCTGCGCATAAGGACAGCAACCAACAGAAGCCAAGGAGAGCTGTCAGAGTCAAGAACCAGGCCCCAGGCCATCCAGTGTGCTCTGACCTCTGATGTTTCTCACAGTGGTGGGCTGTAGCACTGTGTGTTTTTTACCCCATATCCACTCTCCTTCCCACCAGTTCAGGGGTGATATTCTGAGACTGGCCACTCAGTCCAAGGTCTGTATCCTGAGGCTGAACAGGGGTCAGGGTGAGTATTTTTCCCCTGCCCCTCCATCTGGGCCTCTATACTCTCCCTTTTGGAGTGGTACTCTAGAAAACTGAACTGTCAGGGCGCCCTGGGCAGTCACCCCTCCTAGCTCTTCCGACACCGGGGGCAACACATTCCCCAGAATGCAGTCTAAAGGCATCTGGGGACTAACTATGACCTTTCCATGGTTCACCTTCCTTCACCCCATTCCAGGCATACCAGGGCTATGGGGTGGACAAGGACTTGTCCTTAGGCTTGAGTTACCCTGCACACCTGGCTGGTGTACTGTTAAGGAGAAACCAGCTTTTCCGCTACCATGGTTTGGCTGGCCCTAGTGTCCCTCAGAGAAGTGACAGGGATCCCATTCACCTTGATCTGGTACAAGTGACGACTCCCATCCTCAGGGATCATGAGGCTACCCTCTGAGTTCACCTTCTAACTAAAGGAGATTAGCGTATAATCTACCTCCTGCCCCTGGGGAGTCCTTATACCTAAGGACACGCTGGTCACTCCTGTAAAGGTCACACCAGTGGGTGTTTTTTTTATGACAGACAGAGTTCCCCTGCATGTGTCCTAGCTGAGACCAATCAAAGCAGATGGGTTGACAATGCAATGCCCTGGACCATCTCTCACCAGAATCTTCTGTTTCCCAGAGGGGCATGGGAACCCTTTCCTCCCCCCTTATTCTGGGACTTGTCTGAGTCACTTTTAACCCCCCATCACTCTGCTGGGGGGGACCTGAACCACTCTTCTTGGAGTCACTTCCAGGTACCTTTTTATGGCCGCCTTCTTAGCAAGATCTCTGGGTCCAGAGAGCTTACTATCAATAAGGTATTGGCGCAGGTTTGCAAAACAAAGACTGATCATGTGCTCTCTTGCTATCAAATTGGACAGTTCCTGGTAACTCTTTGCTTAACTGCCTTTCATCCACCAATCCAGTGCCTTGCAAAAGGAATCCACATAATTCACTATGGAATGCTGGGGAAGCTTATGGCTGTCCCTAAATGTTTGCCTGTACTTCTCAGGGGTGAAGTCATATTTCCTTACAAGGGTTTACTTCACAGGGGATACCTCATCCTGCCCCCCCTTCTCAAGGACCAGTAGGCTGCCCTTCCTCTTGCTAGGGATATGCTTTCAGAAGCTAGCCCCCAATGCCCCTCAGGGATCATGTGCATCTGTAAAACCACCTCATAGGTTTCAAATCACTTGTCAATGTCAACCCCTACAAAAATGTCAGTCACCAGACCTTTAAGAATATGGGCATTCTTGTCTCCAGAGAGCACTGTAGGTACACTACCACCATCACTGCTGGACCCTGCAGTCTGGCCTTGATGTTCAGCTTCCTAAGGCTCCTCTCATACGCCAACTACTCCAAAGCAATTCTTTCCTCCATGGCAATGTTCTTTTCCTCTGTGGCCATTTTTCTTCCATTTTCAACTGGTTCATCTACAGCATGAACTCCCTCTCTGCCTGTCTGCTCTTCTGGGGACAGGCCTTAAGAAGTACCACTGCTCTCTGCTATGGTGGGAGTTCCAACTCGGGGTCAAATCATCCCCCTAATCTGACTGCTGCATCTCCGGGCTGGTGTCCAGGCCCTGCTCTGGCTGCTACACTTCATCCACCCCATCCTAATCCTCTGTTGTGACTGGCAACTGGTAGGCTTCGAGCCTGCCTTCTTGGTGCTCATTTTGCCAGCCAATCGTCTCTCCTTACAGAATTCCCTGAGCTCAATCATTGGGTAGCTCTCCAGATTGAGAAGCTCAAATTCTATTTTTGCAGGTGAAGTACCAGGCACAAACATTCAAGCAGAGTATGGGTAAATTTTGGAAAAACAAAAAGGTCAATCAAGGAGAATTTAAAACTCGAATTGATCTCATGTTATTTATCTAGGATCTTTATTGTAACACAAACTTACTGCATGGTACTGCCAAACACAAGTCCTAATCTAACGTCTGCCAACAATGTGCGAAAGTGTTTTGTTAGGTAACTTTGGTGTGAGCCCAGGTTGGCTCCCTAGCTAGTACCAGTTGGCAGAGTATCCACAAGTCCAGAAGTGTGCTAAAGTGTTGGTGTCTTTCTGTCCAATATTTATACTTGGACCTTCCTTTAACGTTGGAGAAGCTTCTAGAGGTTTCCCTTTGAAGTCCACAGACATCTTGCCTTCTGGGCTAGGGCTTACCCTAAAGTTGACATACATTAATTAAAAAGGAAGGTTTGAGCCTGGCAAAAGGCTTATTTTGCCAGGTCGACATGACAGTTTAAAACTGCACACACAGGCAGTGGCAGGCCTGAGACATATTTAAAGGACTACTTAAGTGGTTGGTTCAATTAGTGCTGCAGACCCACAAGTAGCACTTGATTTAAAGGGCCTGGGCACATGTAGGTATTTCTTTAATAGGGACTTACAAGTAAATTAAATATGCCAGTTTTATGTAAGCCAATTCAACCGTGTTTTAAAGGAGAGAGCACAGGCACTTTAGCTCTGAATGGCAGTGTTAAAGTGTGCAAAGTCCTAAATCCCATGGAAAAGTGTACAGAGTCCTAAATCCCAACAAAAATGTGTTCAAAGCGGGTTAGGGCAAAAAGTCTGGGGATGATCCTAAATAGAGGGCCAAGTCCAACAATTAGCGTGCATGGCCTCTCATCTCTTCAATGTATTTCCTGGAATATTGTCTTTTTTAATAAGCAGAAAGAAACTTTCTGAAGCAGGGTCCATTGCTCACAAAGTTTAGCAACGCATCTTTATGATATGGGTAAGTGCAAAGGTGTGAAACATCAAGATATAGAGATAACAGGAATTAGCAAACTGAAGATGCATTAAAAATGTGTCACAAAATGACTGGAGACATGTTTAACTGAGACGGCATGCTGTTTTCACATTTTGTTGAAGTCAAAATCAGTGAACTTGGTTAATTGGCACTCAGCAGTGGCAAAAAATAAAAGCAAACCTTTTAAAAGTTGAAAGAAGTGGAGTCTTTCACTTATGTGGTTAGGTTTTTCAAATGTGTCATATTCAAAATTCCTCCCTGAAGAATTGCAAATGTAAAAATAAAGCTGATAAAATCTTAGAGAAAGTCTAAATTACATGTTTTAGAGTAGCTTTTGCGGCTGAGACTTGAAGTTTAGGATCTCTGCATCCATAATCTGCTGCATTCCTCAAAAGTGCGCTCCGAGTTTTATTTGCAATACCTCACTAAAAATACTGTAAAGCGTATTAAGCCTTGCAAGGATTGCAGAAAGTGATAAACCAATAATAATAGAAGAATATGAAAAATGTGAAGATTGCAAAATGATTTGGCGTCATATGGTAGAAAATCAAACAGTCAGCTGTATTTTCTTCAACAAAGGCTGCGTATTTTACAGTGGCGATTTGCCTCGAAATCTGAATCACATTACACATTTGCCTCCAAAATTAGCCCTACCATAAGCAATGTTGTTTATATTTGCATATCATGTGGCCTTGTGGTCCACAACACCATCTGGCCGATCTTCCCCAGTACATAAACAAAAATGCTCTAAAAATAACGGATTCAGCAATAATGTGTATGGTATGTGTAGGAAGTTGGCTCCCTATGTACTATTTCAAAGTAAGAAATAGCATGCATAGAGTCCAAGGGTTCCCATTAGAGGTAAGATAGTTGCAAAAAGAGATAATTCTAATGCACTATTTTGTGGTAGTGTGGTCGAGCAGTAGGCTTATCAGAGGGTAAGTGTTAAGCATTTGTTGTACACACACAGGCAATAAATGAGAAACACACACACTCAAAGACAATTCCAGGCCAATAGGTTTTTATATAGAAAAATATATTTTCTTAGTTTATTTTAAGAATCACAGGTTCAAGATTTACAAACAATACTTTAAATGAAAGGTATGTCACTCAGGTATCTTAGGAACTTTGAATCGTCACATTAGCATGTACAGTTTTGGCAAAAATGGCAATAAGCTATTTTAAAATTGGACACTGTAAAATTCAACAGTTCCTGGGGGAGGTAAGTATTGGTTAGTTCTGTAGGTAAGTAAAGAATTTACAGGGTTCAAAGTTGGGTCCAAAGTAGCCCACCGTTGGGGGTTCAGGGTAACCCCAAAGTTACCACACCAGCAGCTCAGGGCCGGTCAGGTGCAGAGGTCAAAATGGTGCCCAAAACGCATAGGCTCCAATGGAGATAGGGGTGCCCCGGTTCTAGTCTGCCAGCAGGTAGGTACCCGCGACTTCGGAGGGCAGACCAGAGGGGTTTTGTAGGGCACCGGGGGGGACACAATTCAGCACAGAAAGTACACCCTCAGCGGCACAGGGGCGGCCAAGTGCAGAGTGCAAACAGGCGTCGGGTTCGCATTAGGTTTCAATGGGAGACCCGGGGGTCTCTTCAGCGATGCAGGCAGGCAAGGGGGGGGGCTCCTCAGGGTAGCCACCACCTGGGCTAGGAAGCGGGCCACCTGGCGGTCGCTCCTGCACTTCAGGTCCTGGGGGCTGCAGGTGCAGTGGGTATACCAGGCGTCGGGTTCTTTGAAGCAGGCAGTCGTGGTCAGGGGGAGCCTCTGGATTCCCTCTGCAGGCGTCGCTGTGGGGGCTCAGGGGCTTGCAGTCGCTGGGGAGTCCTCCCTCTACTGTTGGTTTTCCGCAGGTCGAGCCGGGGGCGTTGGGTGCAGAGTGGAAAGTCTCACGCTTCCGGCGGGAAACGTGTGGTCTTTTAAAAGTTGTTTCTTTGTTGCAAGTTTCAGTCTTTCTGGAACAGGGCCGCTGTCCTCAGGAGTTCTTGGTCCTTTTAGATGCAGGGTAGTCCTCTGAGGCTTCAGAGGTCGCTGGACCCTGGGGGATGCGTCGCTGTTGCAGTTTTTCTCAAAGTGGAGAGACAGGCCGGTAGGGCTGGGGCCAAAGCAGTTGGTGTCTCCGTCTTCTCTGCAGGGCTTCAGGTCAGCAGTCCTTCTTCGTCTTCAGGTTGCAGGAATCTATCTTCCTTGGTTCTGGGGGCCCCTAAATACTCAATTTAGGGGTGTGTTTAAGTCTGGGAGGTTAGTAGCCAATGGCTACTAGCCCTGAGGGTGGCTACACCATCTTTGTGCCTCCTCCCAGTGGGGAGGGGGTCACATCCCTAATCCTATTGGGGGAATCCTCCATATGCAAGATGGAGGATTTCTAAAAGTCAGAGTCACCTCATCTCAGGACACCTTAGGGGTTGTCCTGACTGGCCAGTGACTCCTCCTTGTTTTTCTCATTATCTCCTCTGGCCTTGCTGCCAAAAGTGGGGCCGTGGCTGGAGGGGGCGGGCATCTCTATTAGCTGGGATGTCCTGTGGTGCTGTAACAAAGGGGGTGAGCCTTTGAGGCTCACTGCCAGGTGTTACAGTTCCTGCAGGGGGAGGAGAGAAGCACCTCCACCCAGTACAGGCTTTGTTCCTGGCCACAGAGTGACAAAGGCACGCTCCCCATGTGGCCAGCAACATGTCAGGTGTGTGGCAGGGTGGTAAAACTAGTCAGCGCACACTGGAAGTCGGGTATGTTTTCAGGGGGCATCACTAAGATGCCCTCTGGATGTAGTTCACAATAAAATGTACACTGGTATCGGTGTGCATTTATTGTGCTGAGAAGTTTGATACTAAACTTCCCAGTTTTTAGTGTAGCCATTATGGTGCTGTGGAGTTCGTGTTTGACAGACTCCCAGACCATGTACTCTTATCGTTACCCTGCACTTACAATGTCTAAGGTTTTGCTTAGACACTGTAGGGGCATAGTGCTCATGCGCCTACGATATAGTGCACCCTATCCTTAGGGCTGTAAGGCCTGCTAGAGGGGTGACTTATCTATGCCATAGGCAGTGTGAGGTTGGCATGGCACCCTGAGAGGAGTGCCATGTCGACTTAGTCATTTTCTCCCCACCAGCACACACGAGCTGGCAAGCAGTGTGTCTGTGCTGAGTGAGGGGTCCCCAGGGTGGCATAAGACATGCTGCAGCCCTTAGAGACCTTCCCTGACATCAGGGCCCTTGGTACCAGGGATACCAGTCCAGTTACAAGAAGGGTCTTACCTGGATGCCAGGGTGTGCCAATTGTGGAGACAAAGGTACAGGTTAGGGAAAGAACACTGGTGCTGGGGCCTGGTTAGCAGGCCTCAGCACACTTTCAAATCATAACTTGGCATCAGCAAAGGCAAAAAGTCAGGGGGTAACCATGCCAAGGAGGCATTTCCTTACAGTTTGTGTTGCAAAACATTTGCAGCTAATTGGTGTAAGGATGGTACTGGCCTACAACGGGTAAAGCTAAATAATATTTCTTTAACACATTCATCACCAGCTATGAATTGATTGCTGCACTCAAAAGGCCCGTTGTGATCAGGGATGTGCTCCTCGGAGTAATGCAGCTTTTTCTGTGGACTATCTGCATAATGTATGTATATGAGGTTAACCCCGTGGACAGTTGTCGGCATTCAAAGGCACCGTTAGGTGATAGTAAAAAAAAATGCAGTTCAAATGAGGTGAGAACCCACCCTCTCTAAATCACAATATGGGGGACAGACATATCGACCTGCAAAAATATGGATTAGATTTCCATGGTAGACATATATGGGGAAATATACAATGATTAACCTTAACTTCGCATCTACTTGTCCCGTTGAAATAGTGCAAGTCATTGATTGTGGAGCTTATATTTTTGCACGTTAGTGTTAAAAACCGAGGCCCAGATTTATACTTTTTTTGCGCCGCGTTTGCGTCATTTTTTTACGCAAAAGCGGCGCTAACGTAAAAAATACAATTGTGTTTTGTAAGTTTGCACCGCTTTTACGTCAAAAAGTGACGCAAATGCGGCACCAAAAAAGTATAAATATGGGCCCGAATGTAGTAGAACTCCACACCTGCACAGTTCTAACTTTCACATACATATGTATTTATTTAGCACATTTCAGTTGTGCATAGCCACCCAAGGAATAGCTGGGCTCTACAGGTTAAAAATAACAGCGACACATGGCCTTTCAAAGCGGAGGTAAAGGCACATATGCATATCTACTTCTACTTTTAAAGCTGCACCTCTCAAAATGTAAGTGGTGCAGTAGGTGTTGGGAAATGAGCAAATAATTATTATTTTAATAACAGTATGTAAAGTGGAGACTCGGTAAAATGCAGGGTTAGGAAAAACAGCAATACACTAAACTTGTATGTCAAAATCTATACATGTTCTTATTAAGTTTTCAAACTCGGTCTGTATGCAAGTTTTGTAAATTAGGCCTGTAATGTGTAGGCATACACCTCGCTTGCAGACATTCAGGACGGTCTCCGTCAATTGCGGGATTTGGAAATGGGTAACTAGGCTCGTAGTGTTACTATATTGTTGTTGAGGGTCACGTGTTCTGGGTGTTGTTCGCTCCACAATCCCTGAATACGGATCGCCAACAAAGCTTTGTGGTCGTACTTTTCGCCCTCGTGTACGTTCCGTCTTGCTACCCTAGTGCCAAGGAATCTAAGAAGCACAACACTATCTGCTTCCAGCTGACTGGAAAATCAATAATAAACGAAGAGATATCCTCTTTGATTTTTTTTTCCATAGTAGGATTTTGTAAACATGCCAACATGCCCTTCTCTCCTCCCAAAGCTCCCTAATCCCACCTCTCATTCCACCAGCAAGAAACTGGAATCCTTATACAGATACCCTACTCCCCCACCAATCGGGGGTACAAGCTTAACAACTTTCTGCCTCTACCCTTTTCCCCCTCAGGGTTGCCTTTCAATTTTGGCTTTCATTACATTATAACCTTAGTGGTGCTGTAAAAACGTTAAAAACGAGACCTGCGGAGAGGAACAACAGCTGTTTAATAAAAACAGAAGCCTCGCGCCAGAAGACTTTGCAGACTTACTATTGCACATTGGAATAGAAATCAGGTTGACTTCTCCGGCGGTAGCAGCTCGCAGCCTGTCCTTGGGTGTGTAGGGAGGTCGCAATGGCTGCTCTTATTTCCCGTTCTCCCCTCCGCCACCTCCGGAAGCCGGCTAGTGCTCACAACCTGAGCGGTGCTCAATACTGGGAAGCGTGGCGCCTTTCCCTTGCTTTTCTCCCAATCTCATATCCCACCCATGCCCTTCTCCTCTCCCCTCCTGTCGTTACTCATCAAAGACCCCCAGGCGACAGAGGCCAGGCTCGGCAGGGGAGGGGGCGGCGGTACTTTACCTGGAGCAAACACCATAGCCTGCGCAGGACGCCTGGGTTGAGGCAGACAGTCTGGGCAGTGAGGGAGCGGAGTAGAGCGAGGGCAGGGCTTCTGTGGGAGGTGGTTTGGAAGGACTCTAGACTGCCATCTGCAACGATCCGGACAACAGCTGTCCTCTGGAATTATTGATTTGAGTTTTAAGGACGTTCAAGTTTTTTCTCGTGTTTTTATTTTAGTTTCTTTCTGAGATAGAGGCAGGCATTTGGGAGCCACAAGCAAACACAGCACGCTTTCATCGGGGAGTCCTACATAGTTCCGCATATAAGGAATATTTCAGCACCGGGTGACCATGGACAACGCCCAGAACAGACCCTTGTTTGGGAATGCTTTGGGAAATAGGACCCAGGACAGCAACCCACGAAGCCGCTAGCTCTTCCCTGGCCGAGAATGCGGCGCACATGGAGGACATACGCGCGAATAACCTCCAGTGCCTTTGCAGCATCCTTCCTCATCAGCATGTACTAAATAAAATATCAGCTCAGATGCATGCCTCCTAGAGTGATGGCCGGGTAGAGTGGAGAAGGGTAGCCGGTCGCAGATCATCTCAGCAGGCGGACGACTAATTGTTCTTAATTAACTGCTTTTAGCAGCTCAGAAGCGGACAGTGACAGCTACGCGTTTTCAATCATCAAACACTTGCCGAAGAACAGATACTTCATAGCAGGTTTTTATGATTAGGTTTTAATTGCTGGGGCACATCCGACGTGCTTCCTAACTTTTTACTGTCTCACAAATGTGACCCACAAGAGTACACGTGAAGCAGCTGGGTAACGCGTTGCACATTGTCCTCAGAGGCGTGAGAGGGACTCGTGGGTAAGTACAAGTACGCCCCCCCCCCCCTGAGGGCGGCAAGAGAGAGCCTCGTGAGTAAATAACAACAGGCCCTCAGCAATAAAAATATATGAAATTAAAGATTATATATGGAATTTAAAAACAACATTAATGTCGCACGCTACCAGTCTGGTGCATGCGCCATGCAGTAGGTAGATGACAATGCTACTAGTGAACTAAGAGGCAAGTAGATTGTCAGGCATACCCTACATATTGCCTGGATTCATTGGTACATGGGGCAAGGCTATAGTTTATCAAATTAAACACAAGAAAGGAATTTGTACATCACACATCTTAAACCCATGCATTTGAAAGTGCTCTCATGTGTGACAATTAAGATAGGGGGAAGCTGGGACTGATCCCAGGTTTGCTAGTTTCAGATTTTGCAACCCAGCCATTAGATGGGTATCCCCACCCCCCTCGTTCGTTATAAATCAAACGTCACTGCTTCTATTTAATTCTTGGTGCATGATGTACGAGCATGAGTGGCAGAAAGAAGCCACTTGAAAAGTCGGCTTGCTCTAATGAAAGAGGCTAAGATAACTGAAAGGGAAGTGAGAGTGCTTAGAGGTGGACGTGGGGTGAATGGAGGAAAGAGAGTGATGGGATGAGGCTCAGTGAAAGCTGTAGGGGGTAACTGAAAAGAGGACACCTAAATGAGTACCAAGAGCGAATGATGGAGGAAGGTAAGTGGATGGAGGTGGAGGGAGAGTGACGGAGACAGGGATGAGGGGAAGAGAAACAGGGAGGAAAGTAACTGAAAGAGAAGAGAGTGCTAGGATGTGGAGTGAATGATATTGCTTAGGGGGCTTTCATGGAGCAGTAAGGACTCAGGAAGCCTGAAAGAGGATACACTGGAAGCTGTTGCCTGGCAGAAGGCTGGTCTGTACACCAGGAAGCTGTGACACCACCACACAGCACTCAGAGGGCAGAGCACTGCCCTGTCTAAATCCAGAGGGGCACCACCAGGCACTCAGGACCCATCCCAGATCCCACCAGCCATCTCCCTTTTCCGCTGTCGTAATCATGACAAAATAAATGAACACGCTCTGTAGGGTGAACAGCGTCTACCCTCTAAAATAGTGAGTGGATGCCATCTACCCATGTCTACTGAGGACTTGTGCCCTGTGAGAAAAGCAAATCAAGGTATGCTCTGGAAACAGGCAGTAAACGTAAACACCTCAAGAGAGCTACATGCAGGCTTGTACTGGTTACACGCAACCAGGGCCCCAAAGACCGCAATTGGGCATGGAGGCCTACAATCTAAGATTTTAGTCAAACTAGACAGACACATCTGCCAGTCACACATAAGGAAGCTGTGGCCTAAGACTTGCAGATTGTTAATAATTCCTTTGTGATGTGGTGCTCAGTGAACTATTGCAGCAACTCTAGCAATTTGTATTTGATCCCATGGTTCAGGTTTTAACATTGGTAGGTTCACTCAGCCTTCCATCTTTTGAGGTCAATAGAAATGATTACCATTGAGTTGGGTAACAACATATATTTGTCATTCAGTGTGAAGGTGCCCAAAGAGGTACATATGCACCTTCGAAATACGTTATGTGAAGTTGGCATGGATAAATTGCAATGCCAAGCACATTTACATTTTACGTATTAGGGACAGTCTGGAGCTACAGGGCAGGCACCAGACTTCACTTGCTTGGGTCCATTCAGGAGTAACATCGAACAGCCTAATGGCATACACTTGTTACAGATAGCTTAAGTGTTGGTGCCTGAAGAAGAGTTTCAAGCTGTTTGGTAACAGGCAGCCAGAAGAAAAACCCTCTATGATCCACCCAGCAGTGAGGGGAGAATAACTTACACTGCTTCCCTTTCATTGACTTTCACTGCCAGAAAGTTCTTAAAAAGCCAGCTTTTGCTCCCTTTCTTCAAATCAGATGGCTCATAAAAAATTGAACTTCTACATAAAGAGAGGTAGACCTAATGTAACTAAGCCAGGGAATCTTGTGACTTGATCACACAACAAACAGTCTTGCTTTCTTGCTTTCTTTGCTGAGAGAAGCATGCTCGTTGGTTCAGATTGAAGTCCAAAGTAAATATGATACCAATTTGATATGGTCCTTGACATAATCCAGACCCAGCTCTTGATGAACAGCGTAATGTGAGCTGCATACAATCAGTTGTAATTGAGTTCTGTCCATTAAATACACCTCGATTGTATTTGCTTTTCGGATGACCAGGTTTTGGACTTTTTTTATTTTTTACTGTGGGTGAGTTTCACTATGTCTCACCCACGAAAATCACACAGCAAATAGACTGCACATATTTACCACCTGTGTACACCATTTATGATAAGGCTGCTGTGACACAACTACGGTAAGGAGCACTTAGATGTTAACACATGAACACGTCTGCACACATGTGAGGGCTGCATGAGTGAGACTACCGTCAAGCCAGCCCAGTAACTGCACACAGGTAGCCTGGTGCAGAGGGGACCTGGAGGATTAAGTATTGACCTGGGGTACACCTTATAATATTGGTTTACACTCCTAGGGAAAGTCAGTGTGATTCACAGTTTACACTTTATTATACACACAGGAGATAAAATGGCATAGAGTGCATTTTGGCTTCCCTTTAGCTTACAAAGTCCAGTGATATTTCAAAATGGTGTGGAACCTTTGTGAGGAAATCAAATCTGTAAGTTCCAAGAGGATATCTGTACAACATATGGATCATCCAGCATCGTCAAATCTCTCTTGCTCAGCTCAGGATCAGAGCCAAGATCTTTTGTCACAGTTCTGTACCAAGTGAATTACATTTCTTTCCAGTAGCAGGAACAAAGGGCGCCTCACACTAAAGGAGTAATCAACAGTGCTTCCCTCAGCTCCTGAGAGGAAAACGTAGGGATAAAAGATTGTGCATTTGTTAATTACTTGCCACACTGCACCAGGGCTGGGAGCAGCCCATGCCCACTGAACACATTAGGAAGTCCAGACAACTGGAGCCAACAGAGGAGGAGGGTACAGTCGAAAATTTGGTGGGAAAAGCCCTGACAATGATGTCGGTGAGAAGGTGGAGATGAGATCACAGGAGCAGATGTCAATAGTGGCTGCTGAATGAAACCATTTGAACTGTCCCATCATGCTATGCAGAAGGGTTGGGACAAGGGTGGAAAGGTATTGTGACACCCCAGGATTGGTTGTCCAGGGTTTCCTGGATTCAAGAACCATCCAACCCACTTTAAAAACTCTTGCACAAGGTGGAGACGCTCTCTTGATTGGTGTTGTTTATGCTTTCCCTGCTGTGCCCTGTGACTGCAACAGCCATGGACAACTGGAAAGAGAAACCCCCTGACTCCCAAGAGGACTTACGACTCTGCCCCCAGTTGGCTAGTGGGGCTCTCCAAGGGCAAGTGAGGCTGGCCTCCCTCCAGCCCCAATATAGAAAAAAAAACAAGAGAAAGGTTGCAGACTCCTAGCAAGGTGGGAGACCATCTGTTGTAATATTCACAGTTTCCTCAGAGCAGCACCCCACAAAGCCTCAGGAGAGGCTCTTCTGCATGGTTGTCTGCTTCTTGTGGTGGGCCTAGGAAGACAGGGCCACCATTAATGAACCTAAGAAGTGCTGAAGGACCAAGAGTGATAGCAGCCCCCATAAGCCATTTTAAAGGTACTCACATTATGTGTGTGGTCAAGAAATCCTTGACCCTCTAGGATTCTTTAAAACTTTCCCAAGACTCGAGCTTCTGCTGTACAGCTGGGAGTGTGGTACTCTAGGTGCTTGTTTTATGATCATGTTCAATGTAGCCTGAAAGTGTGTAACGAAGATACATGATCTGCAGCACTCTCTGGGGACCACAACTATGATTGTATTTTATGTAAACAGAACGTGGTGTTCGCTATGGGTTATTTTTTTATGATTGCATTTTATAACTTGAAAGTATATAAAAAAATATGCAGACACATGTTAGGTTCATTTTAAAATTCTTTATTGATATAATAATTACTGATCAACATGAATATGCTTTATTAGAACTAATAAGTGCATTTACACATGGTTATCATTGATTACTGAATCTTGCACAAAAGTATGGTGAACTTGAACTTTTGACTGAGCCAACAGACTTACCTTATATGTCTGTATGACCCCTCAGGGGTCAAATGTGATTTCATAATGTCATCTACGGTATTTTTAATCCTCCTTATGGATATATTTGTATGCTGCTGCATTGTATTCAGAAGTGTGTGTGTAATAAATGCACTTTTTCTCTGGTGGGCTACCCTGAGAGAGTCAACTGGTACAATGGGGTGCTTGGCTCCCCATAAGGAGAAATTTTGGACCTCTTACTTGTGTAGGTCACACAACAAATAGCACAATTTCCTACACAGGTATACTCTGAATTCTTCTTAAAACCCTGTTTTCCTCCACCTACAGATTGGAAACATTGCTATAGCCCCAAAACTCCGCTTCATAAGTTGCTACTGGGATACATCACCTTCTATAATTTTTCAGTAGGGGTCTGAAAGGTTTATTTGCTAGATTCAAGGCCAATCTAAAAAAAGACCAGATGACCGGAGTAAAACATAGTTTTGTGGCAGACAGACATGAAGCTCAAGTGTTTGAGTGATCAAAGGTTATCCCCAGATAGAGGAACTGACAGCTAGGGGAATTGAAAAACCCTTCCTAGTGGATTCCCTTTGATCAACAGATGTTGAGTTTTCACGTTTTTTTGGTGTGCAGGCCTTAATACAGGTTTTCAAATGGTTAGTTTTCGAATTCAACTGCTCCATAAAGTCAACAAAAGAGTCTAAAAGTATCTTAAAACCGTTAGGGGTTCTTACTCAAAGGACAGCATCATCCACATACAAGAGAACAGGTACAGGCTTGATTTTAACAACAGGCATTACCCTCCAGTACTAAGTAAGAACACTATTTAGGCTGTTGAGATATAGCAAAGAGGATATAGGGGCTAAAATAGATCCCTGGCACACCCCACACCATAGGGCAAATAAATTGATGCATTCCTCTGCTCTCCCATATCTGACTGATACAGAAATATCAAAATGCAAGGCTCCGAAGAAGTCCACCAGGCCCCCCTCAAGACCCAGTGAAAGCACCCATAAATTCAACCTATTTACACTGTAGAAGGTGCAAGAGAGGTCCATGAAGGCAATGAATAATGTGCCACATTTGGTGTATTTATTTTTGCCTATTAGGAAGTCCAAGTTAAGGCACTTCTCAAGCATTCCCAGGCCTGACCTGAATCCATACTGGAACTCAGTGAGTATGTTATGATCTGAGATCCAGACCAATAGCCTGTCAAAGAATTGTCCTGCCTCCAATTTTTACAGATTAATTTATCAGGGATAGTGGGAGATAGCATTTGGGGTTCTGGCGATTTCCCTTTTGAAAAAACATGATTATCGTAGCTGACTATTGCCCGGATTTAAACAATCCTGCTTTGCACAATGAATGTATGCTATTTGTCAGCAGACTTGCCCAAAAATCCATTTTATCTTTATATAGGTCTATATGGAGACAGTCAGAGCCCGTTCCTTATTCAGCAGTCTCTTGATAATTACAACCTTTACCTCTTCCAGGGGAAATGTGATATTAGGTGGAAGAGATGGCCCCAATGCACATGAGCAATCATTATCACTATCTGGTGGACTTTAGATACTTTCAAAATGAGTTGCCCATTCTATGAGTCCAGTATTGGAGCCCATGGGCTTCTTCTGTGTTTTGGAAGAAACATTAGAGTTAACAATCGGCCAGAACACCTTGGTGTCTTTCAGCTCACATGCACCAATCACTTCTCCCAGGTTTAAGTTTGGAGAATGGATTTCTTTATTTAATTGACAATTTATATTAGTTTCTGAAGGCCACTACCTATTTCTTGGGGAGGATGTCAGGGCATGACAAAGCCTTTTGTTGGTGCTTATAGTGAATCCATCAAACCAAGGAAAACCTCACTTTCTTTGCAAATCCCTTTCGGTTTCAAGAGCAGGGACCTTGTGTTATCACTGAGTTTGTCAGATAATTCTGCAACAAGCGAAGGACAAATATCAGAGGAAGGTCAACAATTTACAAGGCTTCTTTTGCCTTTAATCAACATATGTAATATTTGACCCTCGTTAGAGTCTTTCCAAAGCAAACGTTAGCCTTTGTCTTTAAAGCCAAGTTCAGTGCAGTTCCCCATTATTAACTTTTTTTCTTCCAAAAGGGACTGCCAAATATATTGACAATGAATTGTGGTCACAATAAATGCTTGCAAGTTTATCCAGTCAGTGCTTTTTTGTTTAAAAATTAAAAGTACATTTATTGCACACACGACTAAATACTATGCATTAAATTACAAATAAATACATGCAAGTAGATGGAAGTACCTTTGGTGACACCCTGATATAACATGTCACCTTTAGTGGGTACAGAACTCCATGATCACAATGCTCTCCAACTATACCAAATGCAGCATCACACTATAATGGGGTATGATTTTAATTAAGGCAGGCCTAGTGACTTTGCCAAAGGGGTCACCACATCAAGATGTATAAGGCAGGTCTACTAGCTTTGCCAAGGGGTCACCACAATAATAAAGCAGTCACATTTCATCATATCACCATTAAAACCAATGTGAATAATAATCATAAGTGACTGTAGTCATTGTAAGTATACACATTGCTTTGTTCATCATTAGGATTGTTAATAAAGGATATATATATAAATCATTGCAATTCAAAACAACCATAAACAGATATGCCAGAGTTTTTCTTTTACTCTCTTTAGGCCATATAATGCAACCATAGGACTAACTGCTAGGGGCCCCTGAACTCTAGAGCCTGAGAGCAAGAGCGCTAGCTATTGGAATGCTTAAAATCAACGTCAGGGATCAGGGGTTAAAGGTCAGATATTACATTCTAGGGTGAGGGATGTGATCCCACGGGAGAGGGAAGGTTAGTTATTTATGAGCATTCTTGGGGACAAGGGCTGCTGCAATTCTGCAGCTTCCATTGTCCTTTGCGTCAAAGTTGATGGTGCCCTTTCCCCTTCTTTGGCCATCGTTAAACAATGGGGTTGGGCCAACATAAAACAAAGTACCAGTTAGGTTGGTCAACAAAAGAAAAAAGGACTTTTATCGCTGTAATTTTCATCACTTTAAGTACCGTATCAATGAATCAGCGGTATCCTTCAACAAAATTGTGCAAATGGTTTTACTGTAACAGAAACATAAATCCATTATCTTCCTGGCCGCATTGAACAACAATTTAGATGCAAAACACAACTGGTGACTTGTGACAGGCTGTGGTCCTTCTTTAACTGCTCTGATGGTGGGAATTGAGTATCATAAGAAGATTTTTTTTTAAATCGCCCTCACTAATGTATCAGAGAGATGGTTAGAACTCAGATACATTTTCGGAGAGGGTATGAGAGATACCAGCTTGATGCTTTGTTCTTAATTTGCAATCGCACTTGTAATCAAATCAAACTGAACCGGGCTGAAAAGTAACAGCGGCTATAGTGAAATTCAACACACTATTTAAATGGTCAAAATAAGCGTTTTAATAATCTTTATGGCAGATCGACTAAAGGACACAAGGGAATACTCCTTTCCTAAGGCCCAGCTATATGTGGTTGTGTACCTTAATAGGCACCATTGTGATAGATCATTTGCTGTTTTAAAAAGGTCTTAAAATTTCATGTGACAGATGTTTCTGCTCGATCTGTACAAACTGAACACCATGTAT
Source organism: Pleurodeles waltl (assembly GCF_031143425.1). Classification (NCBI taxonomy): domain Eukaryota; kingdom Metazoa; phylum Chordata; class Amphibia; order Caudata; family Salamandridae; genus Pleurodeles; species Pleurodeles waltl. The sequence goes on from NC_090439.1 coordinate 337,812,435, forward strand.
TATTTTGTTTACGGAGGCACGGTATGTTTAAAAACAAAAAAATAAAAAAAAACAACGACGCAAATTTGCTGTATTTATTCCCTTCCAGTACATTTTTTTGTTTTGTTTACACATCTGAAATTGTTGACTGCTGCAATAACATATCTTCGATTACATGGTGTGATTGGGGTTCTTATACATTTGCTTTCTACTCTTTCCATTTGAAAAATATTTCACTTCATCCTCCAAATTGTGGCTTCCAATAGATCTCCAGATGATGGCTTTTCATGTTCATGTTTGGGGATGAAGAGTCATAAAAGTATTTTGTTTTAAAATTTGTCAACTGTGAATCGTGTGGGCTTTGTTATCTTCCAGACAGAATATTCAGCACGGCTCAAATTTTAATATGCTTTTTTTTCAGGCGGAGAAAAATTAGATTGTTTGATTCATGAGGTGACCTTAGAAGTTCACACTTCACAGAGATAGATTCATCGGCATTAGAAGCACAGCAAAGCAGAAGGAGCAGCACTTACATTTTCTGGTAGTTACAGGTGGTGAGCAACAACGCTCATTTTCCAGGAGCAGCGGTTATTTTTCATCATTAGACCTTGACCTAAAGCAAGAGAAGGAGGCAGAAAAAGGTGAAAAATAACAAAACACTGATAAATGTAGAAATTCGGGATACAATTAACCTACAAGAGTGAAAGAAATAAGGAAACAGGAAGTACAGAGAGGAAGAGAGAGAATAGAAGTGGGCTAAAGACTTCAGTATTCAGTGGCACATAGCAACTTTAAGCGACCGACCTTATTTTTTAAACATATTAATGACTGATTAGATCCATTTTGAGGGAAGAGCAAGACGTCAAATGGTCTTGTGCCTCTGGTAAAAACATAACTTTTCCAGTCCAATGTGATCCAGGAACAACTCCCATGGTGGAAAATTGCTTATGTAGGTGTGTCCATCATAGGTCCAGAAAGGTGTGATCCATGTCACATGTTCAAAGTAGCCCATAATCATGTAAAGCAATTCCAATTATGTTAATTGTGTGTACTTTTATTTTAAATGATGTCCTGAAAGTCAATTACAAATTCAACCCTCCCGACCTATGTTTCACATCCCTGACTTGATGCACTAGGGGATTTGCTGTTTAAAGTACGCATCACTGCATGAAAGTGTTGAAAAGCAAATACGTCAACCCATGCAAAAGATTTGCATTCTTCGAAGCCTCAATATTCAATGCTACTCTGAAATTTACAAGACCAAGACCAAGATCAAGTTCAGTCTTAGTGCAAATAGTTTTAAATAATCACAATTCTGATAATGCCTTACTGACACGTGCCTTGACAGACCCATGGCACATAAGACCTGCAGTCTCTCGAATTTATCAATGACAGCAAGTTAGAAAGTTCTCCTACAAGCCCAGCATCTCCAAAAATTATAGTTATCTCTCGACTGCTGCAAAATAAAAAGTAATTCTTAAAAACAGACTTATGAATCAGTATGGAAGGACAGGTCTTCTCTTGTCCGTATAATGGCCTTGCTTTGCTGGCTGGCAACCTGTCTTCATCTGTCTCCAATGAAGAGAAATTTCCACAGGATGCTTCATCAAAGATCCCCATAAGGAAAACCATAGATCATCCCATCCAAGACAGAACGACACCTGCTCTCACTCCAGATTTACCCCGTTCTACGAAAACTGGTGACATTTCTACAAGGAAGTAAGCAAAGACGTTCCTCGACCCGTTTGAAAAAACACAGTGTCTGATGGACAGCACAACACACAAACAGTTTGCATCTCCAAGCTGGAAATCAAAAAGTACAACAAGGAAATTACAAAAACGGTCCCAAGCCATACAGAATCATCCCACAACAGGTAAGGCACAATCCTTGCCTCCTTCCTCTCAGAAAGGATATCAACATGAATTTCTTCATGGACATCCTGGTTCTATAAGGGATTTCCTTCGTTCAGCAGAACTAGACTACCGTTATTTGTTGGCTGCCTTAAATACCACTGTTGATACTTTGCATTCATAGGCGAGGTTCTGAAAGTACCACAGTACTCTCTGAGATTGAAGCACCAGAGTTGATGTTTTCTTTACTAAGGAAAGAGTTACACCATACTAATGATCTGCAGTCATGCAGTAAGCCTACGATGACACCACTAGCCACCCAAAAACCTATGGTCATCCATCTTTCTGGAATTACCAAAGAAGTGTGATATTTGTTCAGTTCCATATCAAGGCCATGTAACAGTGTCTTCACCATCCCTTGTGCTATTTGGCACACCCACAGCTAGGACATCATCAGAAGTCAAACAAAAAAGTTTAAAAAGAAACAAAAGGACAATACAACAGACCTTTTTCATCTATGCACCCAGGAACTGCAACATCACCAAATCCATCAGGACTGAACGCTGCTCTTATTAAGGAAAGAGTTGAGGACTCACCTCTTCAAAGAACACTGCAGCACACTGCATTAATTATCCGCAACTCAGCTTCCTCCCTCATTAGTCGTCAACTTTAAGCTTTTCTTTGACCATATTTAGCGCTCCAGTGCTTTTTGGCTATGTTTGCACTATAGAAATATCATATATATACAAACATACACAAAGTGTACTCAAATAATTTTGTAATTTTAGACCTGACAGCCTTAAAGTAGTCTTCTCCCCAATTTTTGCCTGCCTCCCTCCATTTTCTGGCCTTGATTTTGCTGGTTGTAGGACTCGGTACACATTACCACTACTAACCAGTGCTACAGTGCTTGTGTTCCCTCCCCTACATCATGGTAACATTGGCTTAATCCTAATTGGCATATGTAATTTATTAGAAGTCCCTAGTAAAGTGCACTATATATGTGCAGGGCCTATAAATTAAATGCTACTAGAGGGCCTGCAGCACTGATTGTGCTTTTCACTTCAGTAGCCCCTTAACCATCTCTCAGGCCTGCCATTTGCAGAGCCTGTCTGTTGTTTGTTATGGCGAATGTTGAACCAAACAGGTTGGAATAAGATAGTGGTGTGTTTATTTCCAAGGTGTTACACACATATAAGCAGCCACCACTGTTGTCTACTCAGGACTAACTTCAACTGTCACTGTCAACTGTCACACCAAAACTACGTCAAACATACAATTACAAAAAGAGTAAATAATCTATAGAAAAACATGTCATCAATGGTATTACACACAAGAGCTTCACCTTATCTCAGTTTCCATGGGACAGACTTTTCATAAGTTGACCTATGTCAACTTCAGTTTTCAGTTTTACCCATTTCTGGCATCGTTACACCAGATGAGGAAGTCCTATTCTTGGGAACATGGTTTGATGGCTGGACTTGTATCGTCACCCAGACCCTTTACTAAATCTCTCTGTACCTTTACAACTTTACCAACATTCCACCAATGTCCACCCTCAACCCTCACAACATTCTCACACACTTTTTCCACCATCACAGGTTCTCCATAATTGGCAATCCCTTTCTGCACAAAATTATTATTTTTCACTCGTACCACATCCCTACAGTTATCAGGTGGGCTTTTTAAGAGTTAATCTTTCTTTTTGCTTCTTCTGTTCACTTTCCACTCTACTGAGCATAGCCCCCTGGCCCACATTCCTCGTATTTCTTTTAATCACAATTCTAGATAACTAGGTGGGATAAAGTATAGATGTGGGTTAACATCCTCTTAGTAGTTCAAAAGGAGACACCTTGGCAAGATAATGAGGTGTAGTACAATAGAAACACATCATGGATTTCATGGCTCCCTCAATGTTATACCCAGTGTTCTTTGCCCATTTTCTGCACTCAACAACTCCTCTGTTCATCCTTTCCACCAGGCAATTGGTTTTAGGATAATATAGCGAACTCCTTAGGTGTTTCACTCAGACTTCTTCAGGAATAGTTCCATATCATAGTTCACAAATTACACTACCTTGTCAGAGATGATATGTTCTGGGAAACCTTCCCTCATAAATATGTCCTTCAGAAATAATACCGCATTACCTGCAGTTGGTTTTGCAAAATAGTACTTTAGGCCATTTGTTGTGATAATCTACCAGCAAAAATACTGCACATGATGGGGTAGAAAATTAAATGGTACTGTCATGTCTATCCCTACTTTCACCAATGGCCTTCTGGGAACTGAATTGATTGTAAGAGCGGTGTCACTTCTTTGAATATTTTCTCACTCCTTCAGTACCATATCTATATTTCGGTCCATACAGGGACATCTTAACGGTCCCTATCCCTTTTTTTCATCATGGTTGATCCAAGATGCCCTTCATGGGCACTATATATCAACAGAGAACGAATAGTGCTAAGAGGAATACATTTGTAGCATCGTATAACAGCATCATCTTCTATTGAAAGTTTCTATGCAATCTTACAGAACGGTTACATTTCAGAACACACTCCTTTCCTTGGGCCACCCACTTACAATAAACTCCTTGACCTGCTCCAACACTGTATCTTCTTAACCTGCTTTCTTCCAATCAACCTCAGAACACGCTATAATGTCTACAACATCCACCCCTTCTAAAAAAAAAACAGTCTTCCTTATTGTCTTCAACATCTACAGCCTCAAGATCACTTACAGGTAATCTAGACAGTAGACCTCCCCACCAGTAGTGCTTTGAGTCAATACTGTGCACAATCCCTTGTTTACTAGCATGTACCGTTATAGTACAAGGTATACTCAGGTTATAAGTACTTAATGCCCTTGCATTAGTCATTTCTGACTTAATCATGTTAAATGTTTCTCGGCAATTATCATCCCAGATAAATTTCACATTTTTTAACATGTTAGTAGGAAATTTCATTTTTGTAGCATATCCAGGAATAAACCTGGAATAAAATTCACACAGTCCAATAAATGAGAACAATTCCTCTTTATTCTTGGGACTTGGACATTCCACCACAGCTTTAATCAACCCAGGCCTTGGACAAATGCCATTTCCAGAAATGGTATCTCTTTTACAAAACTTGTGTTTCTCTTTCTTTACAACCACCCTCTTTTCAGCAAACATCTGGAGAACCAATTTTAGCATCCTATCATATTCTTGCAAACGTTTTGCAAAGATCAAAGCATTGCCCTGAAAAACAAGGACTCCTTGAACATTCTTTAACACCTGGTGCTTAATTCGCTGAAAAACTGAGGCTACATTGCCAGCCCAAATGGCATTCGGCAAAATTGGAACGTACAAAAAGTTGAGTTGAAAGCAGTGTAATGTCAGGACTTTTCTTCCAACACCACTTGATAGTAAGCGGATGACAAAACAATTTTACAGATCCATTCTGCACCATCCGGTTCCTCTAACAGATCATTAATACTGGATAACGGATGAGACTGAACCCAGATTTCCTTATTGAGGTTCCTCAAATCAATGCATGTGATGAACCTCCATCCATAATCCCCTTCCTACCTGACAGCTCTCCCCTATAGGAGTCTGCTCCTGCTTCCCAAGTGAGACATCTAGAGAAAGAAATAGAAAATGCTGATCAAAACACACTTAATCCTCAACTGACAACAAACATAACAAAGGACTTTCGATTTCAGCCACAAGAACTCGGAAGCGAGCTCCCGTGCAAGAAGGCTGGGTGGTTAAAAGCAAACAATGCACCAGAAGGATTGAAGAAGGCAGACAAATCCAGGAAGACATGGAGGGTGAAGAGCTTGCGAGAGGGAGGAGATGGTGGAAGAGAGGAGAAAACCACAGTATGGATCAGAAGGGGAAGTGGAGAAGTTTCTGGCTGATTCAGACCATGTAGGCAAGACAGCCAAGTAGGAGTCCGGGACACAAGAAGACCAAGGGAACACCAACCCTCCAGACAAGGAAGAGACCTGGTGTGACGATTGGTGGAGCCTGACAAAACCTGACATTGTGCAAATGCCCGCCACAACTCACGGAGAGTTGTGGCAACCGCAGTGAGTGGGGGAGGGGCCACCTATTGCTATCCCCATTATCACGGGGCTGGGATTCACATGGGTTAGGAGAAACACTATTGGGATGGTGCGCCTTATACCATTGACTCCCTAGCTTGCCCTCCAAAAAAACCTCACATTCTTCTCCTTTATTGCAACACTTTCACAGGAACCCTGAAATAATGGAAAAGCCAATCAAAAGTTTTTAGAAGTGCCTTCCTTTTTCTTTTTTTTAAGGTCATAATATAAAGATAACAAAAACAAGTTTATTGAGAAGCATAAAATATGCTTAGGTAATTGATCTTGAATGTTTTGTTTGCTTGAAAAAGGGAACACAGATTTAGATTGGAGTGTCTTCCCTTCTCAGCATGCCTCAGCAGTACTAGGTGTATTGGTGATCGTCTAATGTAGAAAAAAGGCCCATATACTTTCTGAGTTGCTTTCATTCCTCTGAGGGTGTTGGCGGGCGTACATCTGGAAACCGGAAAGAAACAGAAAAAAAAGGAAAAGAAGATTATTACCACCAAATGTCAGCCAAGACCCAATTTGAGGATGTGTATCTAACCTAAAAACAGTTTAAGCAATTTGACTGTTCTAATGACATTTCCCTTGTTTTTTTAAATTTAATTTTCAACAAATGTCACAATTTCTCAAAGAACAAGGAATACAAAGCCATATTTCCATCCCTCCGTCTGACAATGCACAACCACACTTCCCCATTACATTTGTAGGTCATGACCAAGGACGATAACCACAGACTAGATTCAATAGGCTCAATAACCCCTCTCTTTTGTAGACTTTCTTAGAGTAAAGGGCACTGATCTAATTTTATGCTTGATGGGAATTGCTCATTGTTTAACTTTTATTTTATGTTTGAATCCTACAGTTGTCCCCAAACCATCTGAGAAGACACTCAGAAATTCACTTTCAATGGGATTGGAAGTTGGTAGATCTATAGTGCACTGATCTTCGCTGCTGTTCATTTGTGCATTTAATTGAGGCCTGAGGTGGGTTGATGTGAAGAAGGAAAAAAACTAGAGCGATAAATTACACATCTTTTCTGAAAGTCTTTAAAATGGTGGCTTTACGTGATGTGATGTAGCATACCAACTGGAGCGCAAACTTCCAATTTTAAAATGGCAGCCTTACGTGAAGCACCATTATGTTGCAAATGGAACAGTGACTTGTAATAGTCATTGTAGTATGCACGACACAATAAACTATCCTTACAATTTGGCGGACATTCAACTACGGCGTATGTGGTATGTTGTTCCGACGAATGTGGATCACCACCCCTAAATATGTCTGCCCCTCCATACTGCTTAAATCCACTGTGCCACAGTGGCAACTAAAAAGTCACATGACGGTGAAGGGGCAGTCCTCCCCTTGGGAAACAGTATAAACTGTACATATGATGCTTCACCACTGCAAACGTCAAACTGTGTGGACTATGCAGTGGCTTCTCCTTGTCTCCAATCGGTGTTAAGGCGAATGATGAATCCGACAGGTTAGAGAAAGCTAAAGGTGTGTTTATTTCTAAGACATTACACACATACAAAAAGCCACTGCTGTTGCCTCCTCAGGGCTCACTCCAACTGTTCCACAGTGGATTGTTCCCTACATGAGCTTCATCAATTGAATTCTCACATAAACATTCCAATTGCTCATATCCCAGAATCATTGAGCTGGAGCATAACACACTTCGACCTGGCAAGATAAATCGCTTGCCAAGCCTAAACCTTCCCTTTTTATACATATACGTCACCCCTAAGGTAGGCTGTATATGACCCAGAAAGCAGGGTGCAATGCATTTAAAAGGCAGAATATGTACTTTTAGGATTTACATGTGCTGGTAGTGAAAAACTCCCAAAGTCGTTTTTCATTACAGCAAGGTCCTATAGGATGACATTGGGATTACCTTATTATATTTTATAAGTGTAATTCACAATCTGGAACAGGCAAGTTTTCACGTTTGGTGTCTGTGGACTCACAATTGAAAATCACAACTTATGGTGAAGCCAGATTTTGAACTTCATTTCTGAAAATGCCACTTTTAGAACATTGGCAGTTTCTTACATTAGCTAATTGGTGCCTACTGCCTGTCTCCAATACACGTTTGGGGTGGGTGACAACTAGGCTTGCGTTTTCCCTCCAGACAGCCACACACAAAGGGAGCTTAAGTGTGACTGATGGGCCATCCTGGGCAGGATGGGAGGAAGGGCCTGATACACCAGAATGGGCAGTACCCTTCTGCACACTAAGGGTTGTAAGTATTGGACTTCTGACATCAACTCATTACGCTTCTGGACCTGTGAATACTCTGCCAGAAAGAATGACTGCTGTGCTGCTACAAGGACTGACACACTACTGAGCTGCTACTCTGCTGGACTCCTGCTTTGTTGTGCCAACCTGCTGCCTGCTGCCCTCTTGCCTGGAAGTGAGAAAAACTGGGCCTACATCTCTACCACCCAGAACCCAGAGTGAATTCAAGGGCCAGCTGACTGGTCTCCTGTTTTCTGAAGTCTCAGAGATGTAAAAGGCTTCAACTCACCCTGCTACAGCACCTGGACTTAGCTTGCTGCAAGTCTTGCCCTGCCAAGTGGTGCCAACCCAGTCCTGTGCCCTTGAAGTAGTTATAAAGTATTGCTTCAACCAGAACCCACGCATCCTCACCAGAAGTAATGAATCGTCGCCTTTGAATGAATCGAAACCAGTGCATTCTCATTGTTGCGTGGAGTGGACATCACTTTTGGAACCTGCGCTTCTCCTTCAGAGTTGATACATTGCCTACTGGAGGGGCAGCAGCTGCACATCGTTTTCAGGACCAACACGTCAAACGTGGATCCACCGCATCACCACAGATGCATGGAGAATATTGACGCATCTCGTTCACTGCTTGTCTCAACATCGACACATCACTTCGGCTGCTCCTCGCATCTTAGTTGACGGCGTTGCATCCTGGAACAAAGGTACTTTTGTTCAGCGAGTCCAAGTGGGTCCCTGCATCTGACCAATATTCAATTGCAGTCAACCCGAGCTTTTGACTTTGCTCCAGTGCAGCGTGACTAGATGTCCCAGTCAAGCGCTTATTGCTTCTAAGAATTATTTTACTTTTATTCTTTGAAAATTCACATCTCCACTTCTATTTGATTTTTGTCATTTTGGTCTTGTCCTTTTGTAAAAAAAAATGACGCTCTTTTTTTCTAACCTGGTATGGATTCTTTTTGTGTGGTGTTTTCACTGTTTTACTGTCTGAGGTTTTGCACAAATACTTTATCCTTTTCCTCTTAAGTTAAGTCTGACTTCTCTGTGCCAAGCTATGAGAGGGCAAGCACAGGTTAACCTAGTGTGTATCTGTGATTTACCCTGACTAGGATTGTGGTTCCTGCTTACATAAAGTGCATTCACTGTTTTACTGTCTGAGGTTTTGCACAAATACTTTATCCTTTTCCTCTTAAGTTAAGTCTGACTTCTCTGTGCCAAGCTACGAGAGGGCAAGCACAGGTTAACCTAGTGTGTATCTGTGATTTACCCTGACTAGGATTGTGGTTCCTGCTTAGATAAAGTGCATACCTCTGCCAACCAGAAACCCAATTTCTAACACTTAGGCATTCTGAAAAGACAACGTAGATGCCTCTTCAGGTTTAAGATCATAACGGGCTGCACAGTGCAGAAGAACTATCAAACTGAAAGTGCAGTGCCTCTACAAAAAAGAATGCAGTGGTCACTGAAGCATCGAATTCAAGGAAGATGTGTATAGGGGATTATGAGGGATGTAAATGATGAATCCTACTGGCACCTTTACCATATAACAACTAGCCATCCATGATGTAACACAGGAAATAAGCTATTTCTGTTTTATTTATGAACCTGTATTTGTAAAGCCACAAAAGTGTGACTTACAACAAGGAAATTAGGATTGCCTCATATTGTTGTAAAGACAGCACAGAGTGGTTTTGGTTCAGCCTATTTCAGCTATTAGCTTACTAGGGTCAGCCTCCTCATCTATAAGTGTCTTTCACATTTGGAATAGTCCACAGGCATATTCTACAGGTGTACATTTTGATGGCTAAAGTTAAAGAACTTGTCTCCGGTATAAAAGCTCGTGAGCCGCAGTAGCACCTGAGCCATGACAGCACCTTGGGTCTGATCTCCCCTGGATACTCAGAAGGGCATGCATGAGACAGATCACTACAGTGTGTGGCCCCACCTTCTCATTGCTGCTGCTAGCATTGCTGCCACCACCACTGTTGGCGGCAAAATCAGAGCATCAGAGCTTCTCTCACAGCATCCTAGATGGGGTATGTATGCTCTGCCTGCTGTGAAAAGAGCATAGGCACCCCTATTCTCAAGAGTTGTATCGGAGCCATTGTGTTCCCTCAGCAATATTGGGTCAACATTGGATGCAATATCTTTGCAGCTGGCTGGTGGTTCCCCGGAAAGACATGCTCTCATCTGTCTGTCACTGTATGAAAGTGCCCCTTTTTGACATCGTCACCTCCACTTTTTGTCCGGTATTCGATGCAGTTTTGACAGAAAGTGCACTGGGTTCTTGCTATCCTGGTCCCCAGTGCCATTTCTCTTTCCCTAAACTGTAAAATTTTTCCTCAATTGGCAAAATGTTCGGCACCCCTGTAAGTCTCTAGTAAATGGTACCCCAGGTGCTTAGGGCATGGGTACCAAAGAAGGTCCATGAGGGATGCAGCATGAATGGTGACAGCTTAAGGGACCCCTCACCTAGCACATGCAGACTGCCATTGCAGGCTGCGTGCCGGCACAGATAAAAGTGAAAACACAACATGACACACAGCCTGTGTGCCATGCCCACTAACACTGCATGCAAAATATGTAAGTCACTCATACAGCAGGCCTTTCAGCCCTAAGCAGGTGTGGATATATCTGCAAGAGCAGATAGACCCTTGCTATGTCTTTTTTCGATTCTTAGAAATAGTAGGTGATCAGGGGAGCCATTTCAACTACATGCGTTGGCCACTGGTCAATACGAGTCCCCTAGCTACATGATGGCTTCACTTAAATTAGGGATGTTTGGTATGAAACATCTTGTATAATAAACCCACTCTGATTTCAGTGATGGATGTAATATTACATGCAGCCAGAGGGCACCTTACAGGTGCTTCCTGAAAAACATACCAACTACTAGTGTGCTGGCTGACTGGTCGTGACCAGCCTGCCACCGCAGACACGTTTCTGACTCCCATGGATGAGAGCCTATGCTCTCTGGCTGTCAGGAACGAAGCCTGTTCCAGCAGGGGTGTTACGCACCCCCTCCAACAGTATGACATGTTAATTAGCATTCCAAGGCAAGTGACTTCAAAAAGCCCACTGCCTATGTTATGCAAATCTGGCTTCCCTCACAGGTGAGGAGATGCCGGCCCCTCTGATCCAGGGCCCATTTGATGCCTGGACAGGTGGGAAACTTAGCAGTCAGAGAGGTGTGTGCACCTTCAGACCAGTTCCATCCCTCAGCTGAGCTACCTGATGTAGTCATGAAATTTGAAAGCCTGCTATCTTGTTGATGGCAGAATTAGGAACTCTGGTACAGGGTTATGCCCACTTCGCAGAGGAAGTGGTCATATCAGGCACGTAGTGACCCTAAAGTCAGTATTTAGGAGAGCCCCAGGCATCAGAAAATCAGATCCTCCTGACCTGAAAGAAGTAGAAGGAAACTGAAGAGAGGCAAAAGCAAAAACAGAAGATGAGCTACTGACTTGGCGCCAACCATGCCAGTCTGCCTGATATCCTCGACAATTGCACTAAAGATGTCTCGTCCTCGGGCTGTTTGTGCCTTCAAAAGCTGAGAAGGACTGCCAGCCTTCACCCAAGAACCAGGAACTGCCATAGAGTAGCGGAGCTGCTCCCTGGCATCTTGCAGACACCCCAAGAAAAACTGCGAGGACTCAGGCCAGCCAAAACCCAACACCAGACAGCACCACTACACCTGCGTCCCCTAGCCAGAGTTGAAGTGGGTCAACGGTGCTAGCAAGGTCCCCAGACCCTCCAGAGAACAAGCCCACCTTGGGACTATCAACCGTTGACTTGATGTCTATGCCTGCAGCCTCTGTGTGAAGGCCCCCCTCTACTGTGTGTGCCCCAGAGAAAAAAGACCCAATGCCTCAGGACACCTCTGCACGTTGCTGCCCTGGACTGAGGAGAAGAGGACCAAAGGAGTCCCCATGTCCCTGATCCTCATGAGACCTTAGCCCACTTGTTGGTTCAGCTGGACTGGAATCCCAGTCCACGCCTGCAGCCTCTTTCTGCAGGCTCCCTCTACAGTGACTGTCTCCGGTGGCAGAAACCTAACACCTCAGTACACCTCTGCACCCAGCCATCCTGGCTCCAGGAGAAGAGGACCAAAGCATCCCCATGTCCCCAAGCATTGCAAGATCTGAACCTCATTGTTGGTTCACCTAGACTGGCCCCCCAGTCCCTACCTGCAGGTTCTTTCTGGCCGGACCGCTCCCCAACTTCAACAGGGCAACCAACACTGTACTGCACCTCTGCACCTGGCCGCCCCAGTGTCACCCGAGGTGACCTGTTGGTGTAACCTAGGACCCTGACCTATACTCTCCTTGAGTCTGGAAGACTGGCCCTGTAAGTCACTGTTGAGTACCTGCTTTCAGTACATGTTTTTCCTACATAATTTAACATTGCCACTTCAGAAAATTGCACTTTGTCGACTTATAACAACTATAATAATTTCTATTTCAAAACATACTTACCTGATCATATTGATTTTGGTACCTTAACATATATAAATTGGTGTGGATCCCCTTATTGAGTTGTGTGCATCATTTATTGACTGTGTGCCTATAGCAGATGTCTGTGATAAGCCTAAGGCTGCTCGACCACACTACCCCCTAAGAGAGTGCCTTAGGATTGCTAAAGCAAGCCCCTGTCCACTTGTGAGGGAATACTTGGATTCTTTGCACAGTATACCTCATTTTGGCATACTTTATAGAGCCTGCTTCTTACACTGGTGGTGCATCGGTGAGATACAAGACTTGACATCTGCATTAACTCAGTTAATGAGTGATTACACTAAGAATCCAGAATTTTCCTTAGCTAGAAATAATTTTTTCCATTCAGCTATTTTTAATTGTTTAAAATTAACAGTTATGGCCTTGTGTTGAGTACCTCAGTTCGAACTGTTTAGAGTTTAGTTAAACCCTTTTAGAAGTGTCCTTAGATTTCTTTTTCTAATTTTCTAATAAAGTCCCAACCACTTTAAAAACATGACTTGACTGAGGCAGCAGGTCATCCCTGGAGCTCCACCTAGGCCCTTACAAACATCTTAAGTTGGTCCAAAAAAGGTCCTCTACCAAGTATGGAAACGTGCAATGGGGTCTAAAACCCACTAAAGCCCATCTGCAAGAGTTGCTTGCAGAAAATGATAGAGACATGACAGGGAAAGAAACTCCCAATGAGAATGGGGAAGAGGATGCTGAAGAGGATGAAGATTCCCTCAGCAATCCTACTAATAGTAACACCACTGGGAGCCCTTCTGACAGTACCACGGAAGATGTCGAGAGTGAAGATGCTGATCTTCAAAAACCTGCTAAGAAGATAGGCGTAGAGGCTGAACGTCTAGCTATAGAAAAGAAAAAAGTTGAGATGGACCTAGTACCAATCTCTGGTGGCAGCAAAAATTTAAACAGGGAAAAAGAAAAAGCCTTTGACCCTAAGATCACTAAAGGGATTGTCCCCAAATATACAGAGGGTGATGATATCACCGACTGTGTCAACTTTTTAGAACTGTAATAATTTCTATTTCAAAACATACTTATCTGATTGTATGGACTTTGCTGCCTTAACATATATAAAGATATATGTTAGTTTTATAAATTAGTGTGGATCTCCTTAATGAGTCGTGTGCATCATTTATTGACTGTGTGCCTAAAGCAGGTGTCCAACACTCCTCTCTGATAAGCATAGGACTGCTCAACCACACTACCACCAATGAGAGCACTTTGGGATTGCTAGAGCAAACCTCTGTCCACTTGTAGAGGAATATCAGTACTGTCATACCAAAATACCTGACTAGCTCAGAGTGACTTACTTGTCAGTCAGCCAGTCAAAATTCTTTATTCTGCAAATTGCCATAGAGCACAAGACCATTTCATACCGATTAAAATAATTAGGGTACATTACAAAATATAGAATATTAATTGTAAAACATTTTATATAAATAACCCAGATCCAGGTCTAATTTCACTATCATCAACAAATTCATATTAATTCCTAATAACAATTAACAAAACTTAAGAATTTTAAAACCATTTTGAATATACAAAAATATTACAAATATTTACTTAAACAAAAAAAATCGCAAATTCATTTTGAGATCTAATCAATTCCGAAATTAAACTGTTTTACAGCTACATCAACCAATTCATATAGTTACCTGATAGCATGGCAGATCTAATAAAATGTAAAAAAGAAAAACAGATTTGAATTGTTGGTAGTTTCTGGATGTAAATCAATGCATCCTTATAGTGTTTAATTTTTAATTTACGTAAAAGGGGCAATATAAAAATAATGTCTGGGAGCAGTATATAGTGTACAAAATAAAAAAGTGACGTGCTCTGCTTACATTTTTCAACACAAGGGCAATTTAAAAGCTCTTTTTGCCAAGTACATTGTTTGGGAAAAGCCACTCCAAAATGTATTAAATGTAATTTAAATAAAGATAGGAAAGAGCATAGTAATGGGCTCGACAACCAAGTTAAATATGGTTCCATAGAAACTGTAGTTGAAATCTGAACATTAGGTTCCAAGGTTTTCAATTTCAGCGCCCCCTGGTGTCTAAGGCTCAGGGTATACTCAGTATGTTGTCACCAACTCCTTTGCATTTGTAGGCAGGGATTCTTGGTTTATAAACATATTCTCAAGCCCCAATTTTCGAAAAGATGTTTGCAAATATGATAGCCAAGGAGTTATCTTTGTTCTAGCCAATTGTCAAACAATCTTGTACAAAGCTGGCCGCAGGGTTTCTCCGACATCTAAGCCACAGCAGAAGAGGGGCAACAGCAATTATATCCTCTATATGCTGTAAACCCAATTCCTCATGGCAAATGATGTTTGCTACATTCTTGGGCACCAACAATAATCTATGCGCAAATGTATTCTCAACACATTGGAGCAGGTCTACTTTAGCGTAACCCCACAGACCCAACCCATATATAGCTGCTTATACACATTTAGAGTTATAAAGCATGTTGATCTGGTATATTGGTCTATGATCCAATTTACGTGCAAAGCAAAATATCACTTCTATATTTCTCACCATTTACTGGGACTTAATTTTAAAATGGGAGTTCAATAACATAGAGGAACTTACATTCATACCTAGATTTTTAAAAAATATATATTTTTATTAACATTTTTATTAACATTTGCCATTTACAGGTTGCATCCTTTACTATATGTATGTACAGTTTCAGACATTATTTGTGCTTCTTCATCATTATTATTTTTTTTCCCCCTCTTTTTTTTTTTTTTTCTCTTTTTCAGCATGCGTCATTGTTATTCTTTTCATTTATGTTCGATGTCTTATTCTGCATTCAGTTTAGTGAGGTGTAGTCATTGATTGGTCCTTACTCTTATCCTCTCGGCTTATCTAAACTTAAACATGAACCTAAACTTTCTGGGGCCATTTTCCCAAATGTCTTTTTATGTGGGTGCAGTTTAGAGCATTGTCTTATATCATCCTGCTGTTGATTAGTTCTTACCCTTTCTATTGATAAATTGGGTCATTTACTATTCATTGGTCTCTTCTTGCTATGCCTTATTTCACTTGCCAGTTGATAATCTGAGCCTTCTGTGTCCTTGTTTTCTTCCATTACTTCACTTCTCCAATTTGACAATATCTCTTCCCAGGCCTGGGCTATTGGTTTTTGACGCAACCCTCTTGCTTCCTCGCTCTTTAGGGCCTGTAATTCAGCCCTCGCCCATCTCTCTACATCCCGCCTCCACTCCGTTATTACTGGGGCCTTAGTTGATTTCCAGCCTGCTGCTATTAGCCGCCTATATAGTGCTAGCGCAGTATCTATGTACCGCTCCTGCACTTTCCCTATTTTGAGGTCTTGTTTCAAGCCTACCAAGCATATCGCCGGGGTCTGTGGGATTGGGCATCCCACTAGCTTCTGTAGGTCATTTGTCACCAGTCCCCATCCAGTTTGGATCTCTGGGCACTGCCATACCATATGGTCTAGATCAGCACTCACCACACCACATCTGGGGCATTCTGCCGGGGTGCCCGAATATATACGTGTTAAGCGCTGTGGGGTGAGATATGTCCTATGAGTGTAGTTATACTGGTTATATCTTAAACGGGTATTTCTCGATACTTTCTTTGGGTACGCCAGTATTTTCCTCCACTCCCAGTCTGTTAGGTCTTTTCCGAGTGTTCTTTCCCATTTATCTCTCAATGGTCTCAATTGGTCTAATGTGCCTTCAATTTGTGTTTTGTATAGCTTGGTGATTTGGTGGGCTTCTGTCCCTATTGTCAGTAGTTGGTGTAACATGCAGTGCGTGGCGGGTTCTGCGTTGACCGTTTCCCAGTGTTCTTGTATAATATGGGTTAATCTTTGGTGCACTAGGAACTGACCTCTGGGAACCCCTTTTTTTTCTGCTAACTCGGTGAATGAGCTCAGTACCCCCTCCTCAAATAGGTCTCCTATCGTCCCTATTCCAGCTCTTGTCCAGGGCCCTAGATCTGTGTCCATCCATTTCCCATCAATTGTCTCTGCCTTCAACACATGTAGTGGTAATGCCGGGGAGTAGGGTTTACCTATTCCTATCCTCTTTGAACATCTCTTCCAACACCTCAAAGCTACTTTCGTCAACATGCTTTTTCCTTGGAACTTCAGCTTTCGTCCTATCATTTCCGATATGATCTCTTCCATGCTTAACACTCTGCTCCCTGTGTGTCTTTCTAGCTTGCCCTCCCCTGCATTCCATCTGGTTGACCACTGTAATTGACAAGCTAAATAATATAACTCAAAGTCGGGAACTCCCAGTCCTCCCTCAGTAGTTGGTCTACATAATGTAGCTAGTGCTGTCCGACTTCGTCCTCCGTCCCAGACTAGCTCTCTGAGTAGTGAGTTTAGTTCGTTAAACCATTGCATTGGGATCAATATCGGTAAGTTAGTAAAATAGTAAAGGAGGCGAGGTAACATGATCATTTTGGATAGTGCTGTTCTGGCCATTATGGAGAGTTTCAGGGTTCTCCAGAACCCTACGGATGCTCTTAGAGAGCCGAGCGCCAAGGTTACCCTCCCGCAGATCCATCTGATCATGATACACCTGGATGCCTAGGTACCTAAATGTGTCAGGAGCCCATACCACTGTCTCCAGGAATGTCGCTGGCTGGGTACAGCCCTTTTTGATCGGGAAAATGTATGTTTTGCTTCTATTAAGTTTTAGCCCTGATAACTCAGCAAATCTATCCAGGGCCTGTAAGGCCCATTGAAGTCCAGTGTCCCCGTCATTAAGGTAGATTAGGATGTCGTCAGCATAGAGTGAGATATTGTGTTCACTCCCTCCCCATCTCACCCCTCTGTCTTTACCCTCCCTACAGAAGTAGGTGGCTAGCGGTTCAATGGCCAGGGCAAACAGTAGCGGTGATAATGGACATCCCTGCCTGGTTCCCCTATGGATGGCGTAGGGGGTTGAGATAACTTTCCCTGTCTTGACTCTCGCTTGTGGGGCTGTGTAGAGCAGGTATACCAATTTTACCCATTTGTCTCCCATACCCATCTTTAGCATTACTACACTAAGGTAATCCCAGCGGATCGAGTAAAAGGCTTTCTCAAAGTCTATAGCCAGCAACATCCCTTTGGGTGGTTTCGCTTCTGCTGGCATCTGTAAGATGGCAAAGAGTCGTCGGAGGTTGAGTGATGTATTGCGATTCGGTGCAAACCCGTTTTGGTCCACATGTACCAGAGCTGGTATATGTTGCAGCAGCCGGTTAGCTAGGATTTTGCTGAGGATTTTGAAATCGTTGTTTAACATTGAAAGTGGTCTAAAGTTGGTGACTGAGGCCTCGTTAGACTTTATTTTGGGCAGTGGAATCACCACTGCTTCCCTGAGTGTGTCTGGGAGAAGGCCTCTGTGTAGTGCCTCTGCATAAAGGTCTACCAGCTGTGGGGCCAATAGCTTGGGGTATTTCTTGTAAAAATCCATTGGCAACCCATCAGTTCCTGGTGTTTTGCCTGGGGCCAGCTGTGTGATAGCCTCCAGTACCTCTTCCTTCATAATTGGGCCCCCTAGTGTTTCACCTTCTCCCCTGTCTAAGGTCGGGAGCGGGAGTGATTGTAAGAATTCCGTTAGTTTGTCTTTCTCTAGTTCGTCTGGTTCCCTATAAAGGTGAGTGTAATACTCTTTAAAGGCCTCGTTAATGGGTCCGGGTTGGAATCTGTGGTTTCCTCTCATGTTGCGTACACTTACTATAGGTGTTCCCTCTCCTCCCGCTTTCACCAGCCATGCTAGCATCTTCCCCGATCTGCCCTCTTCAGCTTGTACTGTGGCCAAGTGTTTCTGGAAACAGTGGCATCTTAGCTGTTCCTCAGCGCAGGAGTAGGATTTCATCACCTGTTCGTACTCTTCCCTTTCTTGTGCGCTCTTGTGCACTTTCTTTTCCCATCTATGTATCACGTCTTCAAGCTTGATTACTTCTTGTTCTAGTGTGCGCTTAATCCCGACTGTCTGCCCTATACTGTAGCCCCTCACCTCCACCTTTAGTGCCTCCCATTCTAGATACCTAGAAGACGTTGATCCTTTGTTTATGTTAATTTGGTCTGCTAGGTGGGATCTAAGATTTTCTCTAAATGTCTGATCTTCTAATGCTGTTGGTGGAAGTCTCCAGATCGGAATGGAGGGCCTATCCTCATCTAGTCTCCATCTCACCAAAAGTGGGTTGTGGTCTGATATTGTTCGTCCCCGGTATTCCGTATGAAAGATACCTCTTGCTATACCAGTAGTACACACCACCCTGTCGATTCTAGTGTGTAATTGGTGTAGTGCAGAATAAAAGGAGTAATCCTTTTCGTTTGGGTGTTGTTCTCGCCAGATATCTACCATTCCCCAAGCTTCTATCCACTCTCTTACTTTCTTCGTTGTTTTATGTGTCGCTGCCCCCTGTAGTGGAGGTAAAGAGCGATCTAAGTCTACATTCATGACACTATTAAAGTCTCCTCCTATTAATAAGTCCCCATTTTGTTGGCAGGTGATGCGGCTCGAGAGACACTGCAGGAAGGGTGCTTGATCTTGATTGGGGGCATAGATGCTTTCCAGCATTATTGGGATCCCATGTAGTCGTCCCTCCACCACCACAAATCTGCTCCCTCGATCTACCTCTATTGATCTTGCTTCAAATGGCACACCAGCACGGATCCAAATCAGCGCCCCCCTCGGGTAAGACGAGTACCCGGTGGCAAACACCTGTCCTCGCCATCTGCGTTTTAACTTTTCTACCTCGTTCGTTGTCAAGTGGGTTTCTTGAAGCATTGCTACATGTATGCCTCTTCTTTTCAAGTAGGCCAATATTTTGTGTCATTTTACCGGTGACCCCATTCCCCGTACGTTCCATGTCAGGATGCTATAGTCTGTCATCTGGGTATGTCTGTGAGGGATGCTGGTCCACATTAATCTCTTCTCTCTGTTGTGTGTTCTGTCGACCCACATGTGTATGATATTTTCGGTTTATGCACCTATTGGTTCCAAACTTACGCAACCCCAACTCCCCCGCCCCAGGGCCCCTCCCTAACTGTAGGGTGCCCAGAAAAAATGTGCCAACGAGCAACTTAATACAACAAGTCTGTCTGGTTCTCGCCATTCTCCTGAATAGGCGTGAAGTCTGTTGGGGGGGCTGGTACAGAGACCGTTGGGGCCTTACTTCTGATCGGTGTGCCCCACCTTGGTGCGCGGCTGCACCACAATCTCCCTAATTCGTCCGCCGTCTGCGGTGTCACTGTCGGCTGGTTCTCTGAGCCGCAGGTGCTCTCTGCGGATGATGCTGCTGTGTCGTCCGATTCATTGTCAGTTTTCCTCTTTGGTGAAGTTTCTTTGTTCATTGAGGCCGCTGCTCTTAGGGCCTCTCTTTTACTCAGGTCTTTCTGAGTCTGTGATGGACCAGCTCGTGAGCGGGGTCTGCGTCTCGTCCTCTTGTTCCCGCCTCTGGCCGAGTAGGTGGGATCACGCCCTGGCGATCGACCTGGTGCCGGCTGTCTCGCAGGAACTCGGTGCGCTCTCTCTAGCGCGAAGAATGGTGTCAGGCAGTCTGGAGCTACTGTCTCCTTCATCCACTTCTCCAGGTATTCCACCATGTTTGTGCCCTCTGTTCCTTCTGGCAGTCCCACCACTCGTACATTGTTCCTTCGGCTTCGTCCCTCTGCATCTTCTGCTCTTTGTTCCAGCCTTGTCATTCTCTCCGTCAAGTGCAGTACAGTGGATTCCAAGTCCTTTTGTCTCTGGGATATGTCTATCAGGATCTTCTCTGTCTTTAACTCTGTCTGCTAGCTTTTGATGATCTGCTCGGAGGAGACCCACTTCCACTGCGACCTGACTGATGTTGTGTTGCAGTGTGGTTTTTGTGTCTTCTATTGCTCCTAGGATTTTGTCAAATTTTTCCTGCATCGTGGTTTGTGTTGGTTCATGCTTGTCTCCACCTCTACTTCCATTAAGTGCCTGACGATCCATTTTTTTCCCTCCTCGGCGGCTTTTTGATGTCATCAGCGCTGTTATATCGGGTTCCAGCCTTGGATATCACTTGTACTTCGGGCTTCTGTGTGCTTCTACTGCCATCTGTTTTAACCCCCGGTGATTCTGTTGGGAGCCGTACCACTCGCCTGAGTTGGTTATGCGTATGTGGTGCTGCTCCTCAGTGCTCGGGCTGTGTCACAGGTCCGTTTCGCCCTTTGCCAGGCTCTCCCTTATTCCTGCTCTCTCGGTTCTTTTGCTTGTGGGGTAGTCCCTGCGCCCCGTATCCCAGCGATTTACTGCGCCTTGGGGATAGCCGATAGCGTCCCCCATGCCCAGGGACAGGCCCGCTCCCTCTGTTCCACTTGTTACGACCTCGATAGGCGGGCATCACTCCCTCCGTTCTGCCAAGCGAGGGTAGTCGTCCCCCGTTCTGCTCATTCACGCGGGGGTAGGGGTCACTAGCATTCCATTCTCCTTATATGTCCGCGCCTCCTCTATTCATTCGTTCGATCCCTGCCGTCCGGCGTCTACGTTTACTCGAGCTACCGGTAGGCCCCAGGTGCAGCAGAGTTTCCGGCTCCTGGTCCCCCCAAGTCAAGCGGCTCTTCTTCACTCTACACCGCTATCTCTAGCGGCACACCAGCACTTCTCAGGAGCCGACAGTGTCTCCCGCGCTCAGGGGCAGGCCCGCTCCCTCAGCTTCGCTTGTTACTGCCTCAATAGGCAGTCTTCACTCCCTCCGTTCGGCCAAGCGAGGGTGGTCGTCCTCCGTTCTGCTCATTCACCCGGAGGCAGGGGTCGCTAGCGTTTCACTCGCCTTACATGTCCGCGCCTCCTCTGTTCAGTCGTTCGAGCCCTGCCATTCGGCTTCTACATTTACTCGAGCTCCCGGTAGGTGTAGGAGGCTGGACTGGCTTGTAGTGAGTACCAAGGGGTACTTACACCTTGCACCAGGCCCAGGTATCCCTTATTAGTGTATAGGGGTGTCTAGCAGCTTAGGCTGATAGAAAAGGTAGCTTAGCAGAGCAGCTTAGGCTGAACTAGGAGACGAGTGAAGCTCCTACAGTACCACTAGTGTCATATGCACAATATCATAAGAAAACACAATACACAGATATACTAAAAATAAAGGTACTTTATTTTCATGACAATATGCCCAAGTATCTCAGTGAGTACCCTCAGTATGAGGATAGCAAATATACACAATATATATGTACACAATACCAAAATATGCAGTAATAGCAATAGAAAACAGTGCAAACGATGTATAGTCACAATAGAATGCAATGAGGGCACATAGGGATAGGGGCAACACAAACCATATACTCTAGAAGTGGAATGCGAACCACGAATGGACCCCAAACCTATGTGACCTTGTAGAGGGTCGCTGGGACTGTAAGAAAACAGTGAGGGTTAGAAAAATAGCCCACCCCAAGACCCTGAAAAGTGGGTGCAAAGTGCACTGAAGTTCCCCAAAGAGCACAGAAGTCGTGATAGGGGAATTCTGCAGGAAAGACCAACACCAGCAATGCAACAACGATGGATTTCCAGACGAGGGTACCTGTGGAACAAGGGGACCAAGTCCAAAAGTCACGATCAAGTCGGGAGTGGGCAGATGCCCAGGAAATGCCAGCTGTGGATGCAAAGAAGCTGCCACTGGATGGTAGAAGCTGAGGATTCTGCATGAACGACAAGGGCTAGAAACTTCCCCTTTGGAGGATGGATGTCCCACGTCGTGAAGAGTTGTGCAGAAGTGTTTTCCCGCAGAAAGACCGCAAACAAGCCTTGCTAGCTGCAAAGCTTGCGGGTACGGTTTTTGGATGCTGCTGTGGCCCAGGAGGGACCAGGATGTCACCAGTTGCGTCAGGGGACAGAAGGGGCGCCCAGCAAGATAAGGAGCCCTCTCTGAAGCAGGCAGCACCCGCAGAAGTGCCGGAACAGGCACTACAAAGTGGAGTGAAACAGTGCTCACCCGAAGTTACACAAGAGAGTCCCACGCCGCCGGAGGACAACTCAGGAGGTCGTACAATGCAGGTTAGAGTGCCGTGGACCCAGGCTTGGCTGTGCACAAAGGAAATCTTCGTGGAGTGCACAGGAGCCGGAGTAGCTGCAAAACACGCGGTTGCCAGCAATGCAGTCTGGCGTGGGGAGGCAAGGACTTACCTCCACCAAACTTGGACTGAAGAGTCACTGGACTGTGGGAGTCACTTGGACAGAGTTGCTGAGTTCAAGGGACCTCGCTCGTCGTGCTGAGAGGAGACCCAGAGGACCGGTGATGCAGTTCTTTGGTGCCTGCGGTTGCAGGGGGAAGATTCCGTCGACCCACGGGAGATTTCTTCGGAGCTTCTAGTGCAGAGAGGAGGCAGACTACCCCCACAGCATGCACCACCAGGAAAACAGTTGAGAAGGCGGCAGGATCAGCGTTACAGTGTCGCAGTAGTCGTCTTTGCTACTTTGTTGCAGTTTTGCAGGCTTCCAGCGCGGTCAGCAGTCGATTCCTTGGCAGAAGGTGAAGAGAGAGATGCAGAGGAACTCTGATGAGCTCTTGCATTTGTTATCTAAAGAATTCCCCAAAGCAGAGACCCTAAATAGCCAGAAAAGAGGGTTTGGCTACTTAGGAGAGAGGATAGGCTCGCAACACCTGAAGGAGCCTATCAGAAGGAGTCTCTGACGTCACCTGCTGGCCCAGGCCACTCAGAGCAGTCCAGTGTGCCAGCAGCACCTCTGTTTCCAAGATGGCAGAGGTCTGGAGCACACTGGAGGGGCTCTGGGCACCTCCCAGGGGAGGTGCAGGTCAGGGGAGTGGTCACTCCCCTTTCCTTTGTCCAGTTTCGCGCCAGAGCAGGGCTGAGGAATCCCTGAACCGGTGTAGACTGGCTTATGCAGAGATGGGCACCATCTGTTCCCATCAAAGCATTTCCCGAGGCTGGGGGAGGCTACTCCTCCCCAGCCCTGACACCTTATTCCAAAGGGAGAGGGTGTAACACCCTCTCTCTGAGGAAGTCCTTTGTTCTGCCTTCCTGGGCCAAGCCTGGCTGGACCCCAGGAGGGCAGAAACCTGTCTGAGGGGTTGGCAGCAGCAGCAGCTGCAGTGAAACCCCGGGAAAGGCAGTTTGGCAGTACCTGGGTCTGTGCTAGAGACACGGGGAATCATGGGATTGTCTCCCCAATACCAGGATGGCATTGGTGGGGCAATTCCATGATCTTAGACATGTTACATGGCCATATTCGGAGTTACCGTTGTGAAGCTATACATAGGTAGTGACCTATGTATAGTGCACGCGTGTAATGGTGTCCCCGCACTCACAAAGTCCGGGGAATTTGCCCTGAACAATGTGGGGGCACCTTGGCTAGTGCCAGGGTGCCCACACACTAAGTAACTTAGCACCCAACCTTTACCAGGTAAAGGTTAGACATATAGGTGACTTATAAGTTACTTAAGTGCAGTGGTAAATGGCTGTGAAATAACGTGGACGTTATTTCACTCAGGCTGCAATGGCAAGCCTGTGTAAGAATTGTCAGACCTCCCTGTGGGTGGCAAAAGAAATGCTGCAGCCCATAGGGATCTCCTGGAACCCCAATACCCTGGGTACCTCAGTACCATATACTAGGGAATTATAAGGGTGTTCCAGTATGCCAATATGAATTGGTGAAATTGGTCACTAGCCTGTTAGTGACAATTTGTACAGAGAGAGCATAACCACTGAGGTTCTGGTTAGCAGAGCCTCAGTGAGACAGTTAGGCATCACACAGGGAACACATACATATAGGTCACAAACTTATGAGCACTGGGGTCCTGACTAGCAGGGTCCCAGTGACACATAATAAACATACTGAAAACATAGGGTCTTCACTATGAGCACTGGGCCCTGGCTAGCAGGATCCCAGTGAGACAGTGAAAACACCCTGACATACACTCACAAACAGGCCAAAAGTGGTTGTAACAAGACTAGAAAGAGGCTACTTTCTCACAGTAAGCCCCAGGTGCGGCGGGGTTTCTGGCTCAAGGTCCTCCCAAGTCAAGCGGCTCTTCCTCCCGCAATACCGCTATCTGTAGCGGCAGATCAGCACTTCTCAGGGGCACTTCTCAGGAGCCGACATCGTCTCCCCCGCTCAGGGGCAGGCCCGCTCCCTCCGCTCCGCTCATTGCAATAGGTGGGCGTCGCTCCCTCCGCTCGGTCAAGCGAAGGTGGTCGTCCTCCGTTCTGCTCGTTCACTCGGGGCAGGGGTCGCTAGCGTTCCACTCGCCTTATATGTCCGCTCCTCCTCTGTTTAGTCGTTCGGGCCCTGCCGTCCGGCTTCTACGTTTACTCGAGCTCCCGGTAGGCCCCAGGTGCGGTGGGGTTTCTGGCTCCAGGTCCCCTCAAATCAAGCGGCTCTTCCTCATGTGGCACCACTATCTCTAGTGGCAGATCAGAACTTCTCAGGAGCCGGGAGTGTCCCCCACGCTCAGGGGCAGGCCCGCTCTCTCTGCTCCGTTTGTTACGACCTCAATAGACAGGCGTCACTCCCCCCGTTCGACCAAGCGAGGGTAGCTATCCTCCGCTCTGTTCGTTCACCCGGGGGCAGGGGTCGTCAGCGTTCCACTCGCCTTATATGTCTGCGCCTCTTCTGTTCAGTCGTTCGAGTCCTGCCATTCGGCGTCTACGTTTACTCGAGCTCCCGGTAGGTCCCAGGTGTGGCAGGGTTTCTGGCCCCTGGGTCCCTGGGCCCCCCAAGTCAAGCGGCTCTTCCTCAGGCGACACGGCTATCTCTAGCGGTAGATCAGCACTTCTCAGGCGCCAGCTTCACTCTGGCGGGGCTCCGTTTTTGCGGATAATTGCAAGGCCCCTTCGGAGCGCACGGACTACACGTCCGACATCTTGGCTTCCCTAGCCACGCCCCTTACATGCATACCTAGATAACAGAAATATTTCACTTTGTTAATAATATTTCCTCCCGTGGTAAATTGTTTAGAACTTGTGTTTCGAGGGCCACACATCATAGCATATGTCTTTGTAAAATTTACTTGTAGATCAAGGTCCGGCATAAAGGTTAAAAAAAGATCCAACAGACCTTGAAGACCGTTGGTTGCACGAGCAATTAATACTGCGTCATCAGCATAAAATAAAACTGGGAGCTGTTTCTGTCCCATCTTAGGAAAATCCTTCCCATTTTTGACTAAAAAGTCATAGAGCCTGTTAACATACAGCAGGAATAAGAATGGCGCTAAAATACAACCCTGCCTTACTCCTCGCCTTGATGGCAAAGGGGAGGTTCTATCACCATGCAGGCCAAACTGCACTGAAACCATTAGATCGGTGTGTAAACGCTTTATTAACTCCAGCGGGTTCAGATCAACCCCCAAAGTTTCCATAATTTGCCAGAGTTTCCATCTGTTTACCAAGTCAAAGGCACTTCAGAGATCAATAAATGCCATATGAATGGACTCTTTCCTGGCAGTTACATATTTGCCCAGAATAAGGTGCAAATGTAATGCTTGTTCAACTGTACCTAGGCCAGGCCTAAAGCTGTGTTGAACTGGGGAAAGAATCTCTGCCTTCGTCACCCAATCCTCCAGCCGTGATAGGATCGCACTCCCTAATATCTTGGCGGTAGAGTCTACAAGGGAGATTGGCCTATAGCAAGTTAGATCTTGTCTGTTACCTTTTTTGAATACAGGGATAATTATAGCCAACTTCCATGAAGACAGAATTTTACTCTTTGTTACACTTCTCAGAACATTTGTGACGAGGGGACCCCAGAGATTTGGCATGGATTTAAAAAGGTCTACCGGAACCCCGTCTGGACCGGGTGCCTTTCATGATCTCAAACAGTTGATTGCTGTAATAACCTCATGATGCTCAAAAGATATGTATATTATATTCAAGTTGGATTCCGCTGACTTCTGCTTGTTACTTTCACCCCCTTGCCTTTGTAAATCATTTCCATGCTGGAATACCCTCGTAAAATGATTCACTCAGACAGCTTCTGAAATCAGGCAATCATCATCTTTGAAATCATATTCAGAAAAATATGGGTGCCTTACTTGCTCTCCTAACCTTGCAGAGTGACAAGAAATTGAGGCAACCTAAAAGGCACAACACTCTAGCCCCCTTTCTCAGGGAACAGTGGAAAACAGGTCAGTCCCTTTTACACATTATCTCAGTCATACATATCCATAGCAACAGTAAAAAACAACAATGAGAGTACACAATATATTTATTGCAACTAACAGTCTTTTATGAAGTGATGTGATCACAATACTGGCAATATTTATAAAAATCATAATAGCATAGAAAACTGTATAACACCACCATAATGCAAAACTAGTGGCCCCACCCTACCCTATAATTGTATGTACAGAAAGGCTATTATTAATATTTATGATCTCTGGGAGCGGAGAACCCCATACGTCCGTTTGCGTAGTCAAGTAGCCCTCGTAAAGGAAGTGTAAACCCAGTTTACACGGACTGCATGTCCTGGAGGGCATCTGTTCCCCAGACATGTCAGCTCTATAATTGTATGGCTATTATTAATATTTATGATCTCTGGGAGCAGAGAACCCCATACGTCCGTTTGCGTAGTCAAGTGCATTTGCGTAGTCAAGTGGCCCTCATAGGGAAGTGTAAACCCAGTTTACACAGTCTGCATGTCCCGGAGGGCATCTGTTCACTAGACATGTCAGCTCTGCTAGAATCCTTCTCTCTAAAAATAATCACTACGGGACCTAATTTATAACATTAGCTTGATAAAGTGAAGAGCTACTGTGTTATGTCTCTAAAAGCCTGAGAACGATTGCTGGATGGATAGAACAGATGGATAGAAAACAACACCTGCCACTTGTTGTGCCCCCTGAGCAATAAGAAAATGTACAAACAGATTCCCAGGTAAGTGGCTGCTCAGCAAGTGAAATTACAGTGCGTTTCAAAACAATGGCACAAAAGAAAAAATATGCAATGTACAACAGTGTAAGGCAAAGCGATCGGGATTTCTAGAGTGCAAAGAAATGAGGCATAACTATAGAGAGTCCATGCATAGGCCTCATGACATCTGTACTCTTTGCATAGTATACCTCAATTAGGTATACTATGTAAAAACCCAGCTTCCTACAGCCACATACAAAGCTGAAGTCCATTAATAAAAGTTCCTTTGAGCCTTTCTCGTGCCACATGGCCATTTTTTGCCTTGTCTCCTCCTTTGAAATTCATCTGATGATAATGACACTGACCACAAGCCCATTATAGTGCTTTTTCATCCTTATCCAGATCACATTTAAATCAGCCCTCCAGGACTGTGTGATTTAAAAAAAAAACACCAAATCATGACTTTTGTACAAAATCCCCCACTAAAAACCTGGGTAGACCCTCCTTTGAAAGGAGAGTGGACAAGAAAGAGTATTTTCTTAATTTCTTTCCTGTCCCATATGGTCTGTGATGCCAATACAATGGGCGCTAGGAGCTGGAGCCCAGCTGCTGAAACTCATGCTGCAAGAACAGTCAGGAGATAAAGACTGCCTGAGACCAGAACTCAGCTGATATCCGAACATACTGGCCTCCTCTGGGAGTTTTTCCTCTTACAGCTACTACCCGCTGTGACACCTGTTCTTCTCGTCCCCATGGCACCCACTCCCTACCCTGTAACATCCAGTCTCCTCCCCATGGAACTAGTCCTTCTGTCCTTCTTTCACCGTAGCACCTGTTCTCCTACCACTCTCACCTCCATACGGTCAGTTATTATTTAAGCTCTCACCATCAAACTTGTATTGCTGCCAGCCATGAAGGAGCCCCTGATCTCCTGTGATCCCAGCCTCTCTCTTTGCCTTAGCACCTGCTTTAGTTATGATTGTCCACATGAAAAACATAGCACCACATTAACGCAATTCTTTTTGATGTTAATGTAGCCCAACAAGGCCAAAATTCCCACGCCAGATGCATTGCGTCACTCTGTAACCCTTTGAGCTACATTATACATTATAGGGGAGCCGGAAAAATGGTGCAAGGAAAACTACGGCACTTTTAACGCCTGCTCATGAGCAGGCGTTAAAAGGGGGCTTCCATTCTTTAGAATGGGCCCCCAGGTACTCTGCAGGAGTAACACCAATATTTTGGTGCTACTCCTGAAGATACCATCAATAGGATCATAAAAGATGACACTATTGAGCCCCTACATATGGCGCACACATGGTGGCAGTAGGGGGGTGCTAAGGGGCGCAGGGAACGTGGCACTGCACTCGGTGCAGCGCCACTTTCCATAAATCTGCCCCAAAGTGCTGCAGGGAGCTGTTACCGTAGCCCCTCCACGCTCCAGCCACCTTAACTTAAGATGACTGCATAGTGAATGGGGTTCAGTAACAGCTTCCTACACCACCATGTATTTCGGTCTGGGGCTTTCAGGATAGGAAGCAAAATGTTGGCATTATTCTTTCTGTCACAACAACACAATTTGCAAATCTTTTGTTGTGAGGCCGCACAATTTAGGAAACTGGCCCATAATATCCTGTGGAGTATAGTAAGGGGCAGATTTATGGAAAGTGGAGCTGCACCGAGTGCAGCGCCACTTTCCCAGCGCCCCTTAGCACCCCCCTACTGCCACCATGTGTGCACCGTATTTAAAATATGGCACACCATGGTGCAGAGTAGGGGGCAATGGTGTCATTTTTTATGACGCTATTGATGTACTCTGCAGGAGTAGTGCCAAAATAATGGTGCTACTCCTGCAGGGTACATAGGGACCCATTCTAAAGAATGGAAGCCCTCTTCTAATGCCTGCTGTTGAGCAGGTGTTAAAAGTGCAGTAATAAATGGTGCAAGGAAATCTCATACAATTCCTTGCACCTTTTTTCCGGCTCCCCTAATGGGGGAACGCCCCCTTTGCATACATTATGCCTGGCGCAGGCATAATGTAGAGCAAAGGGTTACAAAGTGGCACAATGCATGCATTGCGCCACTCTGTAAATCCGGCGTGGGGATTTTGGCCTCAGTGGGCCACATTAACGTCAAAATGAATGACATTAATGTGGCACAAGGTGGTGCTATGGGCCTATAAATATGCTCCTAAGAGTTTCTTTCCTCTGTTTATGTTGCTTCTTTATGTTTCAGTGCCCATGAATGTTTTATTCGCTCACTTTACATGTTCATAATCGCAATTTTTTCGTTCCTCTTTTATTTTGATGCCCCAGCTCCTAGAGTCCCTCTGCTGTTATATATGCTTAGCAGGTGCAAGGTCTGTTTAACCGTACTAGTTGTGCAGCATTCTCAAAACTGTGCCATTCGCCTTCTTTTCAGGACGGTTAGTGCTGTGTTGAGCTTCTGTTTGTAGTACGTGTTTGATTCAGGCTCGTGTTCATGGACGATTGTTCTCATTTCAAGCTGCTTTTGAGAGAGAGTCTGCTTAATTTGGGACTTTATCTAACTAGAACCAGGTTTGTATTAATGTTGCCCCTTAATTTGATACCACACTCTTACGAGCTTTGCATTAAGGGTGATTTTCAACCAGAATATGTTTGAGCAGCAAAATTAGATTTTTGCTCCTTAACATGTTTTGCGCCTACACCTAACTCTCAAGGTGACTTTGCACCTAAACATGTTTTTTTTTGCGTGTAGATGTTGTATCTAAATGTGATGTTTGTAGCTAAACGTTTTTCCACCTTCTTTTGATGTTGCACAAATGGCGATTTTTCTCCCATAAATCTTTCGGCTTCTGCATGTGATTCATGCACCTAAATATGTTTCTCCACACTTTTTGAAACTTCAGCAAAGGATTGTGCACCTAAAAGTGAATTCGTAACTACATGTGCACTTAAGTACGTTTATGCACCTAGAAGTGTTTCCACACTCATGATAATATTGCACCCCAAAAATATTTTGCCTAAATCTGTATTTGCTCCTAATGTGATTTTGACTCTAAAAATGGTTACTCCCTCCTCCGCCTAAATGAGATTTTGCTTCTAAATATGAAAACACAATCATTCTTACTTTGCACCACGGATGGTTTTGCACCTAAATATGACTTTACACCTGCCTGCAATTTTCCAAATAAATGTGATTTGTTCTCTTAAACGTTTTCCACACAAATGCTGATACTGCACTGGGTGTTTTTTCATCTCAATGAGTTAACTACAATATATGAAGTCATACCAATGCACAACTTTTACATCTACTATGACATCTTTCTACAACATTTTGGTCTGTACTGTGTGATGCTTAACGCCTGCATACTGCAGCTCTCCTATATAGTAAATTGCTTTCACAAAAGTAATATTCTACACATTTTTGTATAGTTTTAGCATGGTCATCAAACCTAAAACTACAAGAGCTGTGTATCAGAATATACTCTAAAATTCACATATTAGCAAATCAGAGACCACTTCTTGAACTGGCCTTTCGAAACCTCCCTCAACTACCAAAGCAATTAAGAAACCTTATTCAGTGAAAAATACCATACTTTCAGACTGGGGTCCATTAAACCTAGTATTTTAACAATAGTCGTACACTATGTTTTCTTTTATTCTCAAAGAATACAAAATCCTGAAAAATAAAATAAAATAACATGCTCAAATTATCATTGCCAATATTGTAAACTATATATTACTCTGTATGAAAATGAGACGGTCATGATTTAATCCTCAGATATCAACTTACGTATCTAAGCCACATTGTTTGATACCCTAAAGGCTGTAAATGGCTCTGCCATGTCCAGGGATTTTAACATGACACCACTAGTTCGGCCACCTTCGTCCACTCCCCATCACTCTTTCATAACTTCTGAGACTCCTTGGGAACTATATCAACGTAATTATGCCAACATATATCTAGGTAGTTGGAACAGTAACCTGATACAAAACTACTCTGCATTGACACGTCTGAGATGCCATCCCAGAACAAATTAACAGCCCTCGAGGTAGCCACCACTGCCCTTCAAGGCTGCCTCACTCTGTCAGCAAATCTACTGGTTGAGTCTACCTGCATCAAAACAACAGCACACAAACTGACTCGCCACATAAAAACTCAAACACTCAATGTATGATGACTTACCCAATCTATGTGATTACTTGCCTTATACTTTATTACAGTCACTTACTACTGATTAGAGCACAGATCTCTGATATACTCCCTGCGATAAACTGCTTGACATCACATTTATGCTAGTTTACTGGCAAGCGCTGGTACAAAGGCTGCAAATCCCACTTTTCATCTCTCTCACATAGACACTCTCTTAAAGCGGTATGTTCTCTTAACTTTCCCTGTTACTCCT
Organism: Pleurodeles waltl; assembly: GCF_031143425.1. Lineage (NCBI taxonomy): Eukaryota > Metazoa > Chordata > Amphibia > Caudata > Salamandridae > Pleurodeles > Pleurodeles waltl. The sequence continues at coordinate 337,844,286 of NC_090439.1, forward strand.
CATATGACATACCTACTCAAGAAGAGCCAATATGAATAGCCTGCACAAAATTCTGAGCATTCTTACATGCACGTTATCTCTAATGCATTCCACACACCCAAATACGTTGTGACCACAGATCCCACAACACATTTTACTACAATCCCAAGAGCTATGTTTCCTAAAGACAATCAATGATCAGTTTGTGCAAGCAATCTCTGAAGAACAACTCCCTCTCAACTCCACTTTCCCATCTCCTACAAATCCTATGAATAGCCTCTTGATCTTTAATCATTCATTCTCTAATGCAATGTCCATGTATGTACTATTCCAAGACTACTACTGTGACAATGTGGCACTCACAGAAACTTGGTTCTGCTCAACCTCTATATCTACTGGTCCTTGTCCTGACTCTATGATACCCCATTCTCTTCAATTATAGAACAATAAATGCTGACTGGAGGAGGGTAATCTTATGCACGAGGAGGCCTTTACAGGGAATCTGATTAATTCAATAAGCTCCTTCCTGTTTGTAGGAAGTTGGCTCTGTGTATACTATTTCAAAGTAAGAAATAGTGTGCACAGAGTCCAATGGTTCCCTCAGAGGTAAGGTAGTAGCAACATTAGATAATTCTAATACTCTATTTTGTGGTAGTGTGGTCGAGCAGTAGGCTTATCAGAGGGTAGTGTTAAGCATTTGTTGTACACACACAGGCAATAAATGGGGAACACACAATCAAAGACAAACTCCAGGCCAATAGGTTTTTATATAGAAAAATATATTTTCTTAGTTAATTTTAAGAACCACAGGTTCAAGGTTTGCAGTAAACACTTTAAATGCAAGGTACTTCACTTAGATACTTTAGGAACTTTGAATAAAAGCAATATCATATACAGTCTTTGTAAAAATGGCAATAAGCTATTTTCAAAGTGGACACTGCAAAAATCAACAGTTCCTGGGGGAGGTAAGTAAAGGTTAGTTTGTGAGGTAAGTAAAACACTTACAAGTCTCAGTTCTGGGGTGTAGGCAGCCCACCGTTGGGGGTTCAAGGCAACCCCAAAGTTACCACACCGGCAGCTCAGGGTCGGTGCGGTGCAGAGGTCAAAGCGGTGCCCAAAACACATAGGCGCCTATGGAGAACAGAGGGGCTCCGGTTCCAGTCTGCCAGCAGGGAAGTACCTGTGTCCTCGGGGGGCAGACCAGGGGGGGTTGTAGAGCACTGGGGGGGAGACAAGTAGGCACACAGAACACACCCTCAGCGGCACAGGGGCGGCCAGGTGCAGTGTGCAAAGCAGGCGTCGGGTTTTGTATTGGTTTCAATGACCGGGGGTCACTCTAGCAGGGGGCTTCTCGGGACAGCCACCACCTGGGCTAGGCAGAGGGTCGCCTGGGGGACACTCCTGCGCTGAGGTTCGGTTCCTTCAGGTCCTGGGGGCACCGGATGCAGTGCTGGTTCCAGGCACCGGGTCCCTTGTTACAGACAGTCGCGGTTAGGGGGAGCCTCTGAATTCTCTCTGCAGGCGTCGCTGTGGTGGTTCAGGGGGGTTGTCTCTGGCTACTCACGGGCTCGCAGTTGCCGGAGAGTCCTCCCTGTGGTGTTTGCTCTCTGGATCTCGAGCCGGGGGCGTCGGGTGCAGAGTGTGAAGTCACACGCTTCCGGTGGGAAACGTGCAGTCTTTGAAAGTTGCTTCATTGTTGCAAAGAAGTAGCAAGGTTTTGAGCAGGGCCACTGCTCACGGGAGTTTATTGGTTCTTTAGTCCAGGGCAGTCTTCTGAGGCTTCAGAGGTCGCTGGTCCCTGTGGGATGCATCGCTGGTTGCAGGTTTTCGAAGTTGGAGACAGGCCGGTAGGGCTGGGGCCAAGGCAGTTGTCGTTGTCCGTCTTCTCTGCAGGCATGTAGGTCAGCAGTCCTTCTTGTTTCTTCAGGTTGCAGTTTCCTAGGTTCAGGGGTGTCCCTAAATACTGAATCCAGGGGTGTGTTTAGGTCTGGGAGGGCAGTAGCCAATGGCTACTGTCCTTGAGGGTGGCTACACCCTCTTTGTGCTCCCTGTGGGAAGGGGGGCACATCCCTAATCCTGTTGGGGGAATCCTCCAAAACTAAGAAGGAGGACTTTTCTAAAGGCAGGGGTCACCTCAGCTCAGGACACCTTAGGGGCTGTTCTGACTGGTGGGTGACTCCTCCTTGTTTTTCTCATTATCTCCTCCAGCCTTGCTGCCAAAAGTGGGGGCAGTGGCCGGAGGGGCGGGCATCTCCACTAGCTGGGATGACCTGGGACGCTGTAACAAAAGGGGTGAGCATTTGAGGCTCACTGCCAGGTGTTAAAGTTCCTACAGGGGGAGGTGAGAAGCACCTCCACCCAGTACAGGCTTTGTTCCTGGCCACAGAGTGACAAAGGCACTCTCCCCATGTGGCCAGCAACATGTTTGGTGTGTGGCAGGCTGGCAGAAACTGGTCAGCCTACGCTCGAAGTCGGATTGGTATCCAGGGGGCATCCTTGAGATGTCCTCTGGGTGTATGTTACAATAAATTGCACACTGGCATCAGTGTGCATTTATTGTGCTGAGAAGTTTGGTACCAAACTTCCCAGATTTCAGTGTAGCCATTATGGAACTGTGGAGTTCGTGTTTGACAAACTCTCAGACCATATACTTTATGGCTACCCTGCACTTACAATGTCTAAGGTTTTACTTAGACACTGTAGGGGCATAGTGCCCATGCACATATGCCCTCACCTGTGGTATAGTGCACCCTGCCTTAGGGCTGTAAGGCCTGCTAGAGGGGTGACTTACCTATACCACTGGCAGTGTGAGGTTGGCATGGCACTCTGAGGGGAGTGTCATGTCGACTTACTCTTTTTCTCCCCACCAGCACATAAAAGCTGTGAGGCAGTGTGCATGTGCTGAGTGAGGGGTCCCCAGGGTAGCATAAGACATGCTGTAGCCCTTAGAGACCTTCCCTGGCATCAGGGCCCTTGGTACAAGGGGTACCAGTTATAAGGGACTTATCTGAGTGCCAGGTCTGTGCCAATTGTGGAAGCAAAGGTACAGTTTAGGGAAAGAACACTGGTGCTGGGGCCTGGTTAGCAGGGTCTCAGCACACTTTCAATCAAAACTTAGCATCAGCAAAGGCAAAACGTTAGGGGGTAACCATGCCAAGGAGGCATTTCCCTACACAACCCACCCCCCAAACAAAAGAGGATGAGACTAACCTTTCCCAAGAGAGTCTTCATTTTCTAGGTGGAAGAACCTGGAAAGGCCATCAGCATTGGCATGGGCAGTCCCAGGTCTGTGTTCCACTACAAAGTCCATTCCCTGTAGGGATATGGACCACCTCAACAGTTTAGGGTTTTCTCCTTTCATTTGCATTAGCCATCTGAGAGGTCTGTGGTCAGTTTGAACTATGAAGTGAGTACCAAAAAGGTATGGTCTCAACTTCTTCAGGGACCAGACCACAACAAAGGCCTCCCTCTCAATGGCACTCCAACGCTGCTCCCTGGGGAGTAACCTCATGCTAATAAAAGCAACAGGCTGGTCAAGGCCATCATCATTTGTTTGGGACAGGACTGCTCCTATCCCATGTTCAGAGGCATCTGTCTGCTCAATTAACTGCTTAGAGTAATCTGGAGCTTTCAAAACTGGTGCTGTGCACATTGCTTGCTTCAGGGTGTCAAAGGCCTTTTGACAGTCCACAGTCTAGTTAACTTTCTTGGGCATTTTCTTGGAGGTAAGTTCTGTGAGGGGTGTCTCTATTGAGCCATATCCCTTCACACGCCTCCTATAGCACCCAGTCAAGCCAAGGAATGCCCTGACTTGAGTGTGGGTTTTTGGAGCTACCCTGTCCAGAATAGTCTGGATCTTGGGTTGGAGTGGCTGAACTTGGCCTCCACCTACAAGGTGTCCCAAGTAAACCACAGTACCCTGCCTATCTGACATGTAGATGCCTTGATAGAGAGGTCTGCTGCTTGCAGGGCCTGCAAAACCTTCCTCAGGTAGACTAGGTGATCCTGCCAGTTGGAGCTAAAGACAGCAATATCATCAAGATAAGCTGCACTAAAGGACTCCAAGCCAGCAAGGACTTGATTCACCGACCTTTAGAAGGAAGCAGGGACATTCTTTAAGCCAAAGGGCATCACAGTAAACCAGTAGTGCCCATCAGGTATAGATAATGCTGTTTTTTCTTTTACTCCTGGTGCCATTCTTATTTGCCAGTACCCTGCTGTTAAGTCAAAGGTAATTAAGTATTTGGCAGCACCCAATGGTCATGGTGACAGAATTAAGCCCTCTGTAGTCCACACAGAACGTCATCTCTCTCTTGCCATCTTTTGTGTGAGGTTTGGGGACCAAGACCACTGGGCTAGCCCAGGGTATCTCAGAGTGCGCAATCACTCCCAACTCAGGCATCTTGTGGACTTCCACTTTGATGCTTTCCTTAACTTGATCAGACTGTCTGAATAATTTGTTTTTGACAGGCATGCTGTCTCCTGTGTCCACATCATGGTTACACAGGTGTGTCTGACCAGGGGTTAGGGTAAAGAGCTCAGCAAACTGCTGGAGGACTTGCCTGCAGTCAGTCTGCTGTTGGACAGAGAGAGTGTCTGAATAGATCACTCCATCTACTGTGCCATCCTTAGGGTCAGTGGAGAGGAGATCAAGGAGAGGTTTACTCTCTGCTTCCTGGTCCTCAACTGTAAACATTAACATGTTTACATCTGCCCTATCATGGAAGAGTTTGAGGCGTTTAACATGGATAACCCTCTTGGGGGTCCTGCTAGTGCCTAGGTCCACCAGGTAGGTGACCTGACTCTTCTTTTCTAGCATTGGGTAAGGGCCACTCCATTTGTCCTGAAGTGCCCTGGGAGCCACAGGCTCAAGAACCCAGACTTTCTGCCCTGGCTGAAACTCAACCATAGTAGCCTTTTGGTCATACAACATCTTCTGGAGTTGTTGGCTGGCCTCAAGGTTTTTGCTTGCCTTTTCCATGTACTCTGCCATCCTTGAAAGTAGGCCTAGTACATAGTCCACCACATCTTGTTTAGGCTCATGGAGAGGTCTCTCCCAGCCTTCTTTTACAAGAGCTAGTGGTCCTCTAACAGGATGGCCAAACAGAAGTTCAAAGGGGGAAAACCCTACTCCCTTCTGAGGCACCTCTCTGAATGCGAAAAGCAGCCATGGCAGGAGGACATCCCATCACCTTTTGAGTTTTTCAGGGAGCCCCATGATCATGCCCTTCAATGTCTTGTTGAATCTCTCAACAAGACCATTGATTTCTGGATGGTATGGTGTGGTGAATTTATAAGTCACCCCACACTCATTCCACATGTGTTTCAGGTAAGTTGACATGAAGTTGTTACCCGTGTCAGAAACCACCTCCTTAGGAAATCCCACTCTGGTAAAAATACCAATGAGTGCTTTGGCTACTGCTGGGGCAGTAGTGGACCTAAGGGGAATTGCTTCAGGGTACCTAGTAGCATGATCCACTACTACTAGGATATACTGATTCCATGATGCTGTGGGAGGTTCAAATGGACCCAATATATCCACTCCCACTCTTTCAAAGGGGACCCCCACCACTGGAAGTGGAATGAGGGGGCCCTTTGAATGGCCACTTGTCCTACCACTGGCTTGACAGGTGACACAGGAAGTACAAAACTCCTTGAACGTTTGGGACATATTGGGCCAATAGAAATGGTTGACTAACCTCTCCCATGTCTTCGTTTGTCCCAAATGCCCAGCAAGGGGAATGTCATGGGCTAAGGTCAGAATGAGCTCCCTAACTTCTGAGGCACTACCACTCTCCTAGTGGCACCAGGTTTGGGATCTCTTGCCTCAGTGTAAAGGAGTCCATCTTCCCAATAGGCCCTGTGTGTTCCACTTACAATTCCTTTTTCTTGTTCAGCTGCTTGCTGTCTTAGGCCTGCAAGAGAGTGACACGTTTCTTGCCCCTTGCACAGCTGTTCCCTTCAGGGTCCCCCTGGGCCCAAGAGCTCAACCTGGTAAGGTTCTAGCTCCATGGACTCAGTTCCCTCAGGGGATAGAACTTCTTCCTGAGAAGAGAGGTTCTGTTTCTTTTTCTGTGCTGAAGCTGGTTCCCCAGTCTCCTTTCCTTTTATCTTGGAAGGTTGGGCCATTATCCAAACTCCAACACTTCTTTTTCACCTTGAGCCCTGCACTGTGCCCTAGTATTGACACACACCAGTTCAGGGATACCCAGCATGGCTGCAGGGGTTTTGAGTTCTACCTCAGCCCATGCCTGAGGACTGCAGATCATTTCCAAGCAGACATGCTACTGGTATAGCAGAAGAGACTACCACATGTTTCAGGCCAGTGACCCCTCCCCATTCTAAAGTTACCATAGCCATGGGATGTACTTTAGTCTCATTGTCAGCATTGGTGACTGGATAAGTTTGTCCAGTCAGGTATTGTCCTGGGGAAACCAGTTTATCTGTCACCATAGTGACACTGGCACCTGTATCCCTCAGGGCTTCTACTCTAGATTAATTAGGAGCTGCTGCCTGTATTTTTGCTTGTGAGGCGGCCAGGCAGCAAGTGTGGCTAGGTCCACCCCACCCTCTGAGACTAATGTAGCTTCAGTGTGAACCTTGATTTGCTCTGGGCACACTGTTGATTCCACCTGGAGACTGGCTATTCCAGTGCTAACTGGAGTAGTAGTTGTTGTGGAACCTTTCTTGGGATAGGCCTTGTCTCCAGTTTGGTGTCCATACTGGCTACAGCTGCCACACCAGGCCTTTTTGGGATCAAAGTTTTTACCCTTATACCAAAATGAGGATTGTGAAGAGGCTTTGGACCCACCCTCCTGTGCAGGTTTTTGGGGCCCTGTAGAAGACTCTTTACTTTTTCCCTTGCATGTCTCAACACTCTTCCCCTGGGGGGGCTTTGTGACCCCTTTCTTTTGGTCACCCCCTGTGGAAGTCTTAGTCACCCTTGCCTTGATCCAATCCTTGGGGAGAAATTGGACCTAGGTCTACCAGATGTTGATGCAGTTTATCATTAAAACAATTACTTAAAAGATGTTCTTTCATAAACAAGTTATAAAGCCCATCATAATCATTTACACCACTGCCATTAATCCAACCATCCAGTGTTTTGACTGAGAAGTCAACAAAATCAACCCAGGTCTGGCTCGAGGATTTTTAACCCCCCCCTGAACCTAAAACTGTACTCCTCAGTTGAGAATCCACAGCCCTCAATCAGGGTAGCCTTCATGAGGTCATAGGATTCGGCATATTTACCAGAGAGTGTGAGGAGTCTATCCCTACACTTTCCAGTGAACATTTCCCAAAGGAGAGCTCCCCAGTGAGATTTGTTTACTTTTCTGGTTGCAAAAGCCCTCTCAAAAGCTGTGAACCATTTGGTGATATCATCACCATCTTCATATTTTGTTACAATCCCTTTGGGAATTTGTAGCAGGCCAGTATTTTCTCTGACCCTATTTATGTTGCTGCCACCATTGATGGGAGCTCAACCCATCTCTTGTCTTTCCCTCTCTATGGCTAGGAGCTGTCTCTCCAAAGCCAATCTTTTGGCCATCCTGGCTAACAGGAGGTCATTTTCATTGAGGCTGCCCTCAATGCTTCCAGAGTTACTGGTCTCCCCTGTGGAAGAACCAGTATCTCTGACTATCACTTGTGGAGTCAGGGTTTGAGGGACCCTGGCCTCCCTATCTAGGACAGGAGGGAGGGAATCATCCTCCTGGTCACTAGCTTCCCCCTTTGTAGGGTTATCCTCAGAGGGGTGGTCCTTTGCAAACTCTGCCAAAAGCTCCTGGAGCTTTACTTTGGTAGGGTTGCACCCAGTCTTTATATTTTCTTAGCTTACAGAGAGTCCTCTGACATCCCTAGATGCAGGTAAGGGGCGAGGTTGAGTTCCAGCACCATCTCTTCTGTGCTAGACATTATTTCTCTAAAAGTTGGGATAACTTTTTAAGAATCTAAACACTATTTCTAGAACTTAAATCCAAACTTTTACACATTTTTAAACTCTCAAATAAATGCTAACAGGGACTTACACAAGGCCCTAGCAGGACTTTTAAAAATTTAGAAAAATAGCTCAAATTGCAAAAATCAGTTTCTAATGACAGATTTTTGGAATTTAGTTGTGTGATCAGGTATTGGCTGAGTAGTCCAGCAAATGCAAAGACTTGGACCCCACCGCTGATACACCAATGTAGGAAGTTTGTTCTGTATATACTATTTCAAAGTAAGAAATAGTGTGCACAGAGTCCAAGGGGTCCCCTTAGAGGTTAGATATTGGCAAAATTAGATAATTCTAATGCTCTATTTTGTGGTAGTGTGGTCGAGCAGTAGGCTTAACAGTGGGTAGTGTTAAGCATTTGTTGTACACACACAGGCAATAAATGAGGAACACACACTCAAAGACAAACTCCAAGCCAATAGGTTCTTAAAATAAACTAAGAAAATATATTTTTCTATATAAAAACCTATTGGCCTGGAGGGTGTCTTTGAGTGTGTGTTCCTCATTTATTGCCTGTGTGTGGACAACAAATGCTTAACACTACCCTCTGATAAGCCTACTGCTTGACCACACTACTACAAAATAAACTATTAGAATTATCTAATTTTGCCACTATCTTACCTCTAAGGGGATCCCTTGGACTCTGTGCACACTATTTCTTACTTTGAAATAGTATATACAGAGCCAAATTCCTACACTGTTCCAATGCCTCTCTGTGGAAATTATAATAATGACACCTAAAACAATAAGGGTGAACATCTTATAATGCCCACATAGAAGCTAAATTGATGTATTGCTGGGTTTTTTAGTATAACACTTATTAACCATCTATTCTTGTGATCACATTTTCCAGAAAGAGTTCATCCTCCTATGAGTACAAGACAGACAGACACTCACCCTCCTCAAATCCTTCCAATTGGACACCAATCTACTGCAACATTGCATACTCCTGACTTACTATAAAGGCTCTAGGTGTGCAAGATTTCTCTACAGAAGCACCACATCAAAAATAAACCCTCTCAAGTTGGACTGGTCAAACCACTTCTTCATTACGTTAAAATCCTAACCTTTCACATACCTTCCCTATGCTAAATGAAATATGGAAATGTTAAAATCCAGAGACCTCAAACACATTCACATGCATTGAGAAAGCCAAAAGGCACGGCTTTTATGTGTGAATATATGCAAACACTGGAATGAACAAATGCACATAGATATGTTTTGCTATATCTCTGTGCACTATATCTATTTATGTACCTCTTGTCGGTGCGTATTTGTGCAGGGCTGTATTTGCATTCATTTACCCATTAAAACGTACTTTGCCCATTAGGTTAATATGCAAAGTATGGCAGTTAGGAGTGACAGCATGGATAGTCATTGAAAAGTTGACCTACTATCCATGATGATTCCAGTATTAAAGCATAAATACAGACAGGCTGCGTTCCATCTGTCTTTTCCTGCAAAGGCTTTGAAATACAGTGGGTTTATTCTGTAAATTGGTGAACCACCATGTTTCGGACAGCAGAACCTCCCTTAGAACTGTCATCATAAACTCTTGGCCTGAAGGCCTGTTGGCCACAGGGTTGTTGGGTCACAGGGACAGATACCCCACACCAGGACACCTGCTCCTTACTTTCCTGCTTTGTGTTTGTTGCTGGGACAGAAACAAAGAACGCCAAAGAAACAGATCGAAATTGCTGCTTTTTCGGCATTCAGATCTGCTGCTTCAGCTGATGCACTTTCGCTGCTGAGATACATAACAGGAAGGCAAGAATCTCTATCTAGGGAAGGTGATGTTTCATCGTTCTGAGGTCAGTCTCTAAATTACCCATAACCTTGAAACCTCGTTCTGTGTAGGATCTCAACTTAAAGGGCTATTTCAAGTAGTTAGAGGCATTTCTTGTGTTCAGATTTACTAAAATCTCCACACTATAGTTCAGGAACATTAGAGCCAATAAGCACTTTGCTACAATTTAGCCAGAGTTATATAATCCAAATTCCAGGCTTCACCAAACATCTTTTTTTCTTATTTAAAAATGTACTTCTCAGATCAAAATATTTTTCTGTAACAATTCTTTCCTTCCAACATCTTCTTCCATTCAACAGTTGATATAATCTGTGTATGCACGTGTGCTGAAAAATGTAAAAAATGCATTTGAAGTTCCTCGCAAATAGTGACTTGGTGATACATCAGTGGGTGTTGGCCACATTTGCAGAGGGTTTCTTTCAGCTGGTCCCTGAACACACTCTTGGGCATGCTCACAATGGAATATACACGCATAATTTACACAAACGAGTAATTAATGTATATGTTGTCCATACATTTACTCCTGCAGTTAGACCTTTTTTATACATATATAATTTACATAAATAACAGCTGTACATTTTTCACATCTACATCTGCTTGTTCGTGGAAGAAGCTAGCATAAATTGAAAACATCACCCAGGGTAAAGTTGGAATAGTCATTTCAGGCAACAGTGGCATTGGAGGAAGAGTCATGTGTTTGTAACAATACATAACACAAGCACCAGAGGAGAAGCAGGTTTACTACCGGTAGTGTCAGTTCATATCTTCTTAAAAATGTTTTGTCAAGATAAATTCACACCTTCAGTTGCAGAGGTTCTGAGTTTGCACATTGTTAGAAATGGGGTCTTTGGCTGGCAGTCAGGCTACCCCCTGTCTAAGCAAGGACCGTCACTCTAATCAGGGTAAGTCACACACAATCCAAATTATCCTGTGCCCACCTTCTCGTAGCTTGGCACTGAGCAGTCAGGCTTAACTTAAAAGGCAAGGTGTAAAGTATTTGTGCAGTAAATCATGCAATAACACAGTAGAACTTCACAAAAATACATAACACAGTGTTTAGAAAAATATATAATATTTATCTAGTAAAAATACAGGTCAAAACGATTAAGATGCAATAATTATATTTTGGAATATCACTGTAAAATGAAATAAAGTGTCTTTAGTCTCTTAAATGCAACAAATGTCCCTTACAAGCACAAAGTACCTGGTTTGCGTGCAAAATCTCCGCAAGGAACCACAGAGGAGGAGACGCGTGGAAAACAGGGAGGTGTGCGTCGATTTCTCGGGCCGCACATGGTGATGCGTCGTTTATTTTTAACGCAGGGAATGTTTTGCGTTGATTCCGTGTAGGAGGCTGGCCTGGCTTATAGTGGGTACCTGATGGTACTTACACCTTGTGCCAGGTCCAGTTATCCCTTATTAGTAGATTAGTAGTGTTCTAGTAGCTTAGGCTGATAGAGGTAGCTCTAGCAGAGCAGCTTAGGCTGAACTAGGAGGCATGCAAAGCTCCTACTATACCTCTTATATCATATAGCACTACATCATAAGAATCACAATACTCAGAGTTACTAAAAATAAAGGTACTTTATTTTAGTGACAATGTGTCAGAAATATCTCAGAGGATATACTCCCTTAGGAGGTAAGTAAAATACACAAAATATAAACACAAACCAAAATCAGGCAAGTAAACAGTTAGAAAAGTAGTGCAAACACTGTAGAATAAATAGGAGGCAATAGGCCTAGGGGCAACACAAACCATATACTCTAAAAGTGGAATGCGAACCACGAATGGACCCCAGGCCTAGGGTAGTGTGTAGAGGGTCGCTGGGAGTGTAAGAAAACACTAAGGGTGTCCAAGATACAGGGACCACGCTCATCAAGATGAGAGGGGACCCAGAGGACCGGTGATGCAGATGTTTGGTGCCTGCGTTAGGAGGGGGAAGAATCCGTCGACCCACAGGAGATTTCTTCTTGGCTTTCAGTGCACGATGAAGGCAGACAGCCCTCAGAGCATGCACCACCACGAAACAGTTGAGAAAGCCGGCAGAATTAGGCGCTACAATGTTGCTGGTAGTCGTCTTGCTACTTTGTTGTGGTTTTACAGGCATCCTGGAGCAGTCAGCGGCCAATTCTTGTCAGAAGTTGAAGAGGGAGATGCAGAGGAACTCTGATGAGCTCTTGCATTTGTTATCTGACAAGAAACCCACAGGAGAGGACCTAAATAGCCCTCAGAGGAGGATTGGCCACCTAAACAGGTAAGCACCTATCAGGAAGGGTCTCTGACGTCACCTGCTGGCACTGGCCAATCAGAGGCCTCCATTGGGCCCTCACACCTCTGCATTCAAGATGGTAGAGGTCTGGGACACACTGGAGGAGCTCTGGGCACCACCCCTGGGGTGGTGATGGACAGGGGAGTGGTCACTCCCCTTTCCTTTGTCCAGTTTCGCACCAGAGCAGGGGCTGGGGGATCCCTGAACCAGTGTAGGCTGGCTTATGCAAGGAGGGCACCATATGTGCCCTTCAAAGCATTTCCAGAGGCTGGGGGAGGCTACTCCTCCCAAGTCCTTAACACCTATTTCCAAAGGGAGAGGGTGTAACACCCTCTCTCAGAGGAAATCCTTTGTTCTGCCTTCGTGGGACTGGGCTGCCCAGACCCCAGGAGGGCAGAACCCTGTCTGTTGGTTGGCAGCTGTGGTAGCTGCAGTGAAAACCCCAGAGAGCTAGTTTGGCAGTACCCGGGGTCCATGCTGGAGCCCCGGGGATGCATGGGATTGGCACCCCAATACCAGATTTGGCATGGGGGGACAATTCCATGATCTTAGACATGTTTCATGGCCATATTCGGAGTTACCATTGTGAAGCTACATATAGATATTGACCTATATGTAGTGCACGTGCGTAATGGTGTCCCTGCACTCACAAAGTCCGAGGAAATTGCCCTGAACAATGTGGGGGCACCTTGGCTAGTGCCAGTGTGCCCTCACACTTAGTAACTTTGCACCTAACCTTCACCATTGAGAGTTAGACATATAGGTGACTTATAAGTTACTTCAGTGCAGTGTAAAATGGCTGTGAAATAACGTGGACGTTATTTCACTCAGGCTGCAGTGGCAGTCCTGTGTAAGAATTGTCTGAGCTCCCTATGGGTGGCAAAAGAAATGCTGCAGCCCATAGGGATCTCCTGGAACCCCAACACCCTGGGTACCTAGGTACCATATACTAGGGGTTTGTAAGGGGGTTCCAGTGTGCCAATCAGAATTGGTAACAATGGTCACTAGCCTGCAGTGACAATTTTAAAAGCAGTGAGAGCATAAGCATTGAGATTCTGGTTAGCAGAGTCTTAGTGACACAGTTAGGCACCACACAGGGAACACATATAGGCCACAAACTATGAGCACTGGGGTCCTGGATAGCAGGATCCCAGTGACACAGGCGAAAACAAACTGACACACAAGTAAAAATGGGGGTAACATGCCAGGCAAGATGGTACTTTCCTACATTCCGGCACTCGGTCTTGGATCCTCTTCAGGTTGCAGGTTTTTTGATTGCCCTGGGGACGATGCGTGGAATTCCGGTGCTGACAAGACAAAGTCACAGGCGCTGCGTCGATCTGGTGGGAGTTGGAATTTCTACTGCACAGCAGGCTCTGCGTCGATTCCTCTCTGGAAGTCGGGCTGCGTCATTCCGGTTCGGCGTGCAGTGAATTTTTCACCACGATGCAGGCTGTGCATCGGTTCTGGCAGGCTGTGCGTCGATTTTCTCCACACAAGGAGTTCTTCTTGCAAAGATAAAGTCTTTTTAGTCCTGAGACTACAGGGAACAGGAGGCAAGCTCTATCCAAGCCCTTAGAGAGCACTTCTCAGCACAGCCAGAGAGCAGCAAGGCAGAAGGGCAACAGCAAAGCAGCAGTCCTTCACAGAAAGCAGTCAGGTGAGTCCTTTGGGCAGCCAGGCAGTTCTTCTTGGCAGGTTGCAGGTTCTGGTTCAGGTTTCTTCTCCAGGAAGTGGCTGAGTTGGTAGGGGCAGAGGCCTTGTTTAAATACCCAAATGTGCCTTTGAAGTGGAGAAGACTTCAAAGAGTGGCTTAGAAGTGCACAAGGTCCCCTTTCAGTTCAATCCTGTCTGCCAGGGTCCCAGTATGTTGGTGTGGTAGTCCTTTGTGTGAAGGCAAGCCACTGTCCTTTGACATGTAAGTGTCAGGCCCTCCACCCTCCCAGCCCAGGAAGACCCATTCAAAATGCAGATGTATGCAAGTGAGGCTGAGCATCCTGTGTTTGGGGTTTGTCTGAGTGAATGCACAAGAAAGCCGTCAACTGAACCTAGCCAGACGTGGATTGTAAAGCACAGAAGGATGTAAGTGCAGAGAAATGCTCACTTTCTAAAAGTGGCATTTCTAAAATAGTAATATTAAATCCAACTTCACCGGTCAGCAGGATTTTGTATCACCATTCTGGCCATACTAAATATGACCTTCCTACTCCTTTCAGATCAGTAGCTACCACTCAAAAAGTATAAGAGGGTAGCCCTAATGTTACCTTATGACAGGGTGCGGGTCTCACAGCAGTGCAAAAATGAATTTAGGAGTTTTACACTACCAGGACATGTACACTACACAGGTACATGTCCTGCTTTTTGTCTACACAGCACCCTAGGGGTGACTTATGTGTAGAAAAAGGGGAGTTTTAGGCTTGGCAAGTACTTTTACATGCCAAGTTGAATTGGCAGTGAAACTGCACACACAGGCCTGAGACACAGTTAAGAGGCTACTTAATTGGGTGGCACAATCAGTGCTGCAGGCCCACTAGTAGCATGTAATCTACAAGCCCGAGGCACATATAGTGCACAGTACTAGGGACTTATAAGTAAATTAAAAAATCCAATTGGGTGTGATCCAATGTCATCATGTTTAAAGGGAGAGAGCATATGGACTTTAGCACTGGTTAGCAGTGGTAAAGTGCGCAGAGTCCTAAAACCAGCAAAAACAGTATCCAAAAAGTGGAGGGAGGCTGGCAAAAAGTTATGGGTGACCACCGTAAGGCTGTCAGGTCTAACACACATTATGTGAGTCTCCTTTCTGTTTTTACACATCAAACTGTTGCCGACAGTATTTTGTCTTTGAAAAGATTTTATGAATGTAAGAAATAGCCTTTATTTGAAAAGCTAGTAGTTGGCCCATCTCCTCTCTATTTTTAAAACAGGACAAGTGTTTTGTCTAGTACTTCAGGTTAGTCCTATCCCAGATCTTTTTCTTTAATTTCATTCGCAAAGTGGTCAGTTGGTCAAATATTTTAGAACCAACATCTGAGCAAGAGTACCTACGTCTGAGAGAGTATTCCAGTTCCAGTTGAAGAAGTATTTTGTGTAACTGTACCCCAACAATCTGGTCCTCTTTACCCTTTCAGATAGTGCTCCGGCGCCCCTTCGGACCCCTGCCCGCTCTATCCACTCCGGCGCCCCTTCGGACCCCTGCCCGCACTTCATCTTTAACAAAGCCGACGACATCATCGCCCCGCACCTACAGACCGTCATCAACTCTTCTTTTTCTTCTGCTACCTTCCCCGAATGCTGGAAACACGCCGAAGTCAACGCCCTACTAAAGAAACCTACGGCTGACCCGAGCGACCTGAAAAACTTCCGCCCCATCTCTCTTCTGCCTTTCCCAGCCAAAGTAATAGAGAAGACCGTCAACAAACAGCTGACCACCTTCCTGGAAGACAACAACCTGCTCGACCCCTCACAAACCGGATTCCGAACCAACCACAGCACTGAAACCGCCCTCATCTCAGTCACTGACGACATCAGAACCCTGATGGACAACGGTGAAACAGTCGCCCTCATTCTGCTCGACCTCTCGGCTGCCTTTGACACCGTCTGTCACCGCACCCTAATCACCCGCCTCCGCTCCACCGGAATCCAAGGCCAGGCCCTGGACTGGATCGCCTCCTTCCTCTCAAACCATTCCCAAAGAGTTTACCTCCCTCCGTTTCGCTCAGAACCCACCGAGATCTTCTGCGGCGTACCCCAAGGCTCATCACTCAGCCCGACACTCTTCAATGTCTACATGAGCCCCCTCGCCAACATCGTACGCAAGCACGACATCATCATCACCTCCTACGCTGACGACACGCAACTTATACTCTCCCTCACCAAGGACCCCGCCAGCACCAAGACCAACCTACAAGAGGGTATGAAGAACGTCGCAGATTGGATGAGGCTCAGCCGCCTAAAGCTGAACTCTGAAAAAACTGAAGTCCTCATCCTCGGCAACACCCCGTCCGCCTGGGACGACTCCTGGTGGCCCACAGCCCTCGGCACCGCACCGACCCCCACAGACCACGCCTGCAACCTCGGCTTCATCTTGGACCCTCTTCTCACCATGACCAAGCAAGTCAACGCCGTGTCCTCCGCCTCCTTCCTCACCCTCCGCATGCTCCGCAAGATCTTCCGCTGGATCCCCCCCGACACCAGAAAAACCGTGACCCACGCCCTCGTCACGAGCCGCCTGGACTACGGCAACACCCTCTACGCCGGGACCACAGCCAAACTCCAAAATCGCCTGCAACGCATTCAAAACGCCTCGGCCCGCCTCATCCTTGACATATCCCGCAGCAGCCACATCTCTGCACACCTGAGACACCTCCACTGGCTCCCAGTCAGCAAAAGGATCACCTTCCGACTTCTCACCCACGCACACAAAGCCCTCCACGACAAGGGACCGGAATACCTCAACAGACGCCTCAGCTTCTACGTCCCCACCCGCCTCCTCCGCTCCTCTGGCCTCGCACTTGCTGCTGTCCCTCGCATCCGCCGCTCCACGGCGGGTGGGAGATCTTTCTCCTTCCTGGCGGCCAAGACCTGGAACTCCCTCCCCACCAGCCTCAGGACCACCCAGGACCACTCCGCTTTCCGGAGACTCCTAAAGACCTGGCTGTTCGAGCAGCGATAACCCCCCCTTTTTTCCCCAGCGCCTTGAGACCCGCACGGGTGAGTAGCGCGCTTTATAAATGTTAATGATTTGATTTGATTTGATTTGATTTGTATCTCAAAGTCCTGCCACGAATGACAGCTTTTAGGTCATCCCAAAACATTTGTTGGTTTTGCAGAACATCTATGGATATTGATAAGTTTGCTTGTGCATGTACCCATGAAGCTGACATATTTAGGCACCATCAATAAACTGTAATCAAAGGTCCAGTGATGTAGGAAGGTGGTATCAACCAATCTGCTTGACTCTACACACAAAGACAATGGATTGTGGTTCAGCTCAATCATTGGGTTTGCTTTAATGGACAGGGCAGCTACAAGTTTGTGACTTCCAAAGAACATCTATGTGGTAAGAGGTCCTATTTGGCATGGAATGATAAGTGAAGCCATGTTCCCACCACAACAAGCCTGCCAAACATCAATAAGGTCATGTGTATCAAGAATTTGTTTCAGGGCTGCTCTAGACCTCCTCATGTACACCTGGCTTGATTTGTGAGAAGCTGTTCAATCCACCCCTGGGGAACAGTCAAGTTAAAGTAATCTCAGATGCAAATTGGGTCCTGCCACAGGCTGAGCTTCCCAAGAATATAATGAAATATTGTTGGACTGCCAATATTAGAAGCGTAAATTAGGCAGACTGCTAATTGAAAGCTGACATTCCCTTTATGATGAATCGGTCATCTCCCTGAAGCAATCAGCCATTTCCCTGACTTATCAAGCTTGACCTGATTAGTAAGCCACTCCTTCCTCCTAGAAAGTAGTGCTACCTGCCTCTTTAGGATTTCAATCCCAGTTGCTGTAGGGTATGATAACCAAGGCTACTCAGTTTATGAAGCTTGCCAGTGGTAGGATGAGTCCCCTGGACACAGAGAAGATGGAGGTTCCAGTTACTTTATTCTCCTCTAATGTAATCAGCCTTAGTACTTGAGCACACACCAATAATGTTCCAACTCAGTATAGGACCATCCTGGTTAAGAATGTTAAAAGTGCTGGCCATAAGAGAACAACATTTTCCTACGAATGACATCAATGTTTAACTTAGATCTTCCTTTTTTTTCTTTTGCCTATTGTGCCCCTGCAACCTCCATAGAAGTGCTTGATTTTGCTACAATGTCCAAAGTGTCCCTTCGTGACTCCTGCCCTCCCCAGCCCTCCCTTCCCCAGAAGACCACTCTCAACCCTCCCTCCAAGCGCTCAACCATTCCTGTTCCCATCCAGCTTTTCCTAAGGAAAGCAGGAGTCAGAAAACATCGGTGTAAGCCTAACCCCTTTCCACCAATTCTGTCAAAATTGCAACAAGACCCACTCCAAGAGAATACACCAACAATAATATGCCCAGCCTACACCCCCAAATTCAAATATTTGTCAGAAAGAATACAATTAGTACTTCTCTTCATATACCATGCTAAATATAAGAAAAGGGCAAGAATCATTCAAAGAAAAAACTGGCATTTCCCTAATCCTCAGCTGCATATATGCCTAAACACATGGTCGAGCCAAATAATAATTTAGTGTTAACACCTCCCCCCCCCTATTGTTTTAACAGATCCTGCGCTTCCCGCGGGTCCTGACAGTAAATTTTTTGACCATTGTAACATATTGTCAGATTAGCATGCTCCATTAGAGAGACAGTTGCTTAAAGTTTCTGGAAAGGAGATATTGTCTCTCGTAGATGCCATCTGCGTTCCACTGTCTCATGACAGAAATCAGACCTACCAAAAACATGCTTTAATATATTTACGTGTACAGGCCAGTTAAACATTTGCTTGGAAATAAAATTCCCACATTGATCAGGATAGCACAGGGATACTAAGTTGCCCTACCCCTGCTTAGTTTACCGAAGGGGAATCTATGAGCCCACTGTATTTGGCAATCTATATCCCAGTCACTGAGCTAAGGGAACAATTGCTTAAATACATTAACAATGTAGCTTATTAGGGTTGTCCTCCTTGTTTCCCCCTGGAATCACGTGGAGATTATTTCACTTAATGCAATTTTCAATATCTTGTATCTTTTGGAAGTTTGCCATAATTTTCCTTTGTGTTGGCCAACGTGACTTTTAATAGCTTGTGTTGACTTAATGAGGCTACTGGATTTCAACTCCATATCATTCAAGCATAATATGCCCATATTGTTAGACATTTTAGACAATACCAACTGTTTTGAGATGGGAAGTTTTAAAGCCAGTGAGTCTATCTTAATTATAATTTGAGAATAAAGAGGGAAAATATGTTACTCCAGGCTCAGAGTTTTTTCCTCCCAAAATAGACTGCCAGGGCTTAGCAGCAGGCACGAAGGAGAATCTAAGGGCCGTTCCACAAAGGATGTATTCCCACTTTCTGTCAAACCTGGCTGAAATATCAATGACTGTGATTTTGGCTGGATTTCATTTGAAAGGGTTAGCTTAATTCATTTACAATCCAATAGTAGCTCCTATTTGATAGTCTCTCCAATGGCCCCATGTTATGGGACCATTTGCAGGGTCTATCCCAACCCTGGCGTCCATCACTTTTATTGAGCTCTTGGCGGCTAGCCCTTTACCCTCTCCTGCCTGTGCACTAGGTTCCTCAATTTCCTCCTCCGAATTTTGCTAACCTTTTAAGCCTGAGGTAGTTAGACTGCCAGTCTCAGAGAATTCTGATAAAGCTTTTAGGGCTTCCAGTTCCGGAGACTAATTTTCTATTATAGTATCGGGCCTAGGTCATGCCACAATGGGTAGAGTCTCCATCTGGGTTGTATTCAGGAATATATCCTTCCTTATGAAACCTTCCTCCACAGCAAGAGGAAAGGGGTACCTAACATTATAATTCATTATTGTTTTTAATGGATTTAAATGCCACGTTAGTCCCCAGTGTAGGTCTAGAAGAACTGAGGGGCATATTTATACTTTGTTTGTGCCGGATTTGCGTAACTGTTTTTATGCAAATCCGGCGCAAACTTAGCTCCATATTTATATTTTGACGCTACACTCTCCTAGCATCAACATATTGGAGTTAACGTCATTTTTTGCCTGCGGAAAACTACCTTACGTCAGTGAGATGCAAAGTAGGCATTCATGGGCAAAAAATGACTCTTAGGCCTTTGTGCCTTACACATGGGAGATGAGGGCCTTAAATAATGGCGCTAAGCCTGTTTAGCTCCATTATTTAACGCCTGGGTCAGGGCAGGCGTTAGGGGCCTGCGGGCCTTTTTCCATGGTCAGAGGCCATGGAAACAGCCCACAGGTGCCCTTCCCTGCACCCAGGGACACCCCCACCCACACCTGGAGGACACCGAAGGATGAGTGGACCCATCCCAGGTAAGTCCAGGTAAGTTTTGGGGTTTATTATAAAAGTGCCATAGGGGGGCCTAACTTGGGCCCCCTACATGGCACTGTGCCCAATGGCCATGCCCAGGGGACATAAGTCCCCTGGGCATGGCCATTTGGCAGGAGGGCATGACTCCTGTCTTTGCTAAGACAGGAGCCATGTCCATGGGGGTTGTGTCAAAAAATGACGCTAGTCAGGTTAGAGTCATTTTTCTAATGCTAACCTGACCAGCGCCATTCTTTGACGCACAACCTCCTGTTTCCCCTACGCCTCCCCCACCCGGTTAGCGTCATTTATTTAGATGCTAATCAGGCCTTACCGCCGGCTAGCATCATTCCTTAAATATGATGCCCGGCTGGCGTCCAGGAATGGCGCTAGCCGGCGGTAAACTTTTTGACGCAAACCTGGTTAACGCAGGTTTGCGTCAAAAAGTATAAATCAGGGCCCAAGTCAGGGAGTTGTGGAAGCAAGCACAAACAGTTGGAGTCAAAAAAATACACCATTGCTTTTTGCTCAGGGGTTTGTGGGGGGCATTGTGAGAAATTACAGCTGAGAAGTCCACTTGGGTGCCTACCTGAAGAGCCTTTGTTGCCTGTAGCAGCACGCCCGGGGTCCCCCATCGGCAGTAGAGTGCACCTTGCTCAACACAATCTCTCCAAATGTGTTATTTTCCACTAGCGTAGGGCATCTTCGGGGTTTCTGGGCAGCTTTTTGGGTGCTTTAGTCAACGCTACCATAGTGGACGTGGTCACTGCAAAGCCAGACCCTCACTGGCGATCTAGCTGCTCTCACCCCGTGAAATTGGTTGGGCATTGGTGTATTTCCTTACCCAGAGTGCAACCGCCACAGATCTCCAACATCTCTGTCCAGGTCCTGGTGCCAATCTGTGGAGACAGCAAGCTTCTGGCGGCACACGAACCATAGCGAACTGAAGTAAACAAATTTAGGAAGTACCCCTGCACTGCTGCTGGCATTCATTGCTCACCAAACAAATCAGCCAAGTAAGCAGTGTCAGCAGTGTACAAAGCTGTCAGCCTCTCCTCAATTGGCTCAAGCTTGTTATAGGCCATCATCAGACAAGCAGTAACCCGAGTCCTCATTCAAATCCCTCACAGCAAGTGAAAACCATGTCAGCCCAGCGCCACCGTTACACTTTCCTCATGGTGTCAGGTATTAAAGGCAAACAGGAAAGATTGTAACAGGCCACTATGATATTTTAGCACCCTGCCAACAATTTTATTCCAACCGTTATAATGACGTTTGAAGGGAAACTCAGGGCATGGTTGACAGTTATCTTCAGGCAGTTAGTCTAAACCGAAGGCAGGACTTCATATCACAATCACCAGGGATGAGATGGAAAGAGCTATCTCTCAATTGGGAGCTGGAAAAGTTGCAGGTCCTGATTCTATCCAGATGGATTTTTACAAAAGATTTTCAAAGTTAATTACTTCACTTCTGCTTGAACTTGTCAATTTCTCCCCTTTTCTTTTGCACAACCATGGTTGGTGGTGGGGGCTCCGTTACAGTTCCTGGCCCAGGCTCCTTGCCCTTCCTGCCTGCTGGTGCCGGCTCCTTCCCCTTTAGGCTGGCTGGTGCAGGCTCCTTGCTCTTCCTGCCTGCTGGTGCATACTCCTTTCTCTTCCTGCCTGCTGGTGCAGGATCCTTGCTCTTCCTGCCTGCTGATGCAGGCTCCTTGGCCTTTCGGGTGGCAGGTGCAGGCTCCTTGCCCTTCTTGCCTTCTGGGACAGGCTCCTTCCCCTTTAGGCTGGCTGGTGCAGGCTCCTTCCCCTTCAGTACATGTGGTCTGGATCCCTTTCCACCACGAGTAGGTGCGGTTAGGACTGGGCCTGTGGAATGTGTGGCTGAGATGCTTGGCTGGGTTCATGAGCGTAGAGTTGGCTGGAAGGGAGGTGGTGGAGGGGGAGGAAGAGGAGACAGTAATAGTGGATGTTGTTGTGTCTGCAACTGGATGGTGTTTGTGTGAGTACCTGTGGGATGAAGTGTGGTGCTTGTGTTTGCCTGTGACACTCTTGGGTGTTGTCCTGTGCACATGCTCAGTCTGGCTGTGTGTTTGGGATGTGTTGCAGTTGAGGGGAATGGGAATGGGAAGTGGCAGTTGGAGGGGGAATGGTAGAAACGGGGACAATGGCTGCCATCATAGAGGAGGCCAGTGCCTGGATCGATCTCTGTTGGGCCGCCAATCCACTGTGAATGCCCTCCAGGAATGCATTAGATTGTTGCATCTGGGCTGCTAGCCCCTGGATGGCATTCATAATGGTTGACTGCCCTACAGAGATGAATCTCAGGAGATCATTAGCCTCCTCACTCAGGGCAGCAGGGCTCACTGGGGCAGGGCCTGAGGTGCCTCGGGTGAAGGAGATGCCTACTCTCTTGGGTGAGTGTGCACGGGCAACTCGCTGAGGGGCTGCTGGGAGGGCGGTGCTGATATGGGGGTGGCGGCTGTACCTGTAGCTGGGGTGGTCACAGAACTGTCCGCCACAACCAGGGAGCTTCCATCGGAGGAGGTATCTGTGTCTGAACTGTCCCCTCCAATCTCCGCCATGGTGCTGCCCTCACCCTCCGTCCCACTGTGCCCTCACCGTCAGTGGACTCTGCCTCCTGGGTCCTGTGGGATGCAGCTCCCTCCGTTGCCGGTGCCTCTGCTCCTCGGCCAGATGATGCTAATGCACATAAGGACAGGATGACAAAACCAAAAAGGGGGGGGAGAGTCAAAGGATACACTAGGTCAATGGCTGAACCAACACCACTGTTGGCGTACACAGCACCCTCACGCACAGGGAACAAGCCTACACAATATGCATTGCACTCCCAGAGAAATAGCTTGCCACCAAGGCATGGGGATGGGCACACACCGCCAAATGCAGCACACCTGGGACCCACGAAGCCCTGACCAGTAGTGGATGCCTATGAGCTAGGTAGCAAGATTATCCCTTTTAGAACCCTAGCCACCAGGGGACCTATGCTGCAATGTCAGGCCTGGCCTAGGGGCACCCACTGACACACATCCCCCACCTGGATACTACCCTAACATGCGTAAGTTGTAATGATGGGTACTGTACTCACCCCCTTGTGGCTGCTGTGATGCCCTCAAGTGCCCATCCCCAGCTAGGCCTCTGCCGTCTTCCGTGCCCAGCGTCGCAGGTCCCCCCACCGTTTGCACCAGTGGGTGCTCCGCTTGCCATAGCTCCCCAGGGTCCGCACCTCTAAGGTGATGGCACACCATATACCCGGCACTGACCTGCAGAGGCAATATGCACAGGAAATTAGAATTAGACAAACAATCCTGCCTGTTACACATATGGCCCACCATACCCCTTCCCATCAACATTTCCACACACATGGCCCAGTACACAACCTGTACACTGCCAAGAGGACATCCACTCACTCCCCTTACACGAGGCCTTCACACACACACAACTCCATGCATTCATGCCATGCATCGTGCTCACAGTGTACTCACCTGTTGGTCTGGAGGACCATACAGCAGTCCGTACTGGGGTAGGACCCCATCCACCAGTCTCTCCAACTCCTCCGAAGCGAAGGCTAGGGCCCTTTCCCGGTCACACGGGCCATGGTAGGTTCCAGACACAGGTCACAGCAGCACATGCAGTGTAGGTCCTCTCCTATGGAAGGTCAGGTAGCAAGTGAGGAATCTGGTAGAAAATGGCAGTCACGTCCACGGCGGTGCATACCGTCACTGCCAACGTAGATCACCATTGGCCATGTTGGCCAATGAGGAGTTGCATGGTGGTTCCCGACCGCCTCCCTCAACGACGCACAACATCAGTGGAATTACCTCACTTCCACCTGTCCCTCTACACAGGACAGGCGGATGCCATTCCGGGGGGGGGGGTGGCAGGCCCTGGAATAATGCTGCATCACAGGAGATATTAGCACACACTGGACAAATCACAAAGCCCCATTACATGTTTTCAGGATGCAAAGTATTGTTGTAGCTCCATTGTTCAGTTTGTGACCAACTCCTCACTATTTTGTCGCTTAGATTCCTACCACTGCGGATGAATAGGAGATGGAGACATACCCTTGTGCACTGACCCCTGGTGGACCTGGCAACACTGGAGGACAGGCCCATTATCCTCACCTATTGACTTGACAGGGCCACAATCACAAAGCTGTGTGTCCAGTTTGAGCCTGACCTGATATCTGCTATCCATCACCCCACAGGGATCCCCCCTCTAGTGCAAGTGCTATCTGTACTCCATTTCCTGGCAACTAGTTCTTTCCAAGTGACAGTGGGCTGGGCAGCAGGAATGTAACAGCCAATGTTCTCAAATGTGCTGACAAGAGTGTTGTCTGCCCTGATAAAACACATGTGCAGCTACATTGTTTTCCCCCAGGTTAAAGATTTGGCCACAGTGAAGGCTGAGTTTTATGCAATGGGACATATCCCTAACATAATTGGGGCAACTGATGTAACACATATTTCATTTGTGTGTCCCCCCCACCGGCAGAATGAACAGGTGTTCATGAATAGTAAGAGTTTTCACTCCAACAATGTTCAGATGGTGTGGTTGGTGGACCACTACATCTCCCACGTCAATGCTAAGTATCCAGGGTCGGTGCATGATGTCTTTGTCCTAAGGAATAGCAGCATCCCAAATGTGATGGCTCAACTACAGAGGCACAGGGTGTGGCTAATAGGTGAGCCCGGGTTCCCACCTAGTATATGTTGGTGTATGGGTATGTGGGACATGTAGGATAGTGTGTGGCTAAATGTTGTCCCTCAGTATTTGCAGGTGACTCTGGTTACCCAAACCTATCATGGCTGCTGACCCCTGTGAGGAATGCCAGGGCAAGGGCAGAATAACGTTATAATGAGGCACATGGGCAAACCAGAAGGATAATTGAAAGGACCTTTGGCCTCCTG
This sequence comes from Pleurodeles waltl, assembly GCF_031143425.1. NCBI lineage: Eukaryota > Metazoa > Chordata > Amphibia > Caudata > Salamandridae > Pleurodeles > Pleurodeles waltl. Next base: position 337,869,265 of record NC_090439.1, read on the forward strand.
AAGGCCAGGTTCCTGTGCCTCCATCTAACAGGTTGATCCCTGTGCTACTCACCCAAGAAGGTCGGCCAGATAGTGGTGGCATGCTGCATGTTACATGCCCTCAGACGCCATGTCCCATTCCTGCAGGAGGAGGAGGCTGGAGATGCCCATGTGGCAGCAGTAGACCCTGTGGACAGTGAGGATGAGGAGGCAGAGGATGAGCATGAGGACAACAGAACATATGTGATCCGACAATACTTCCAATGACACACAGGTAGGACAGTGTTACTTCACATTTCAATGACTTTTGTTGTAATTTGTGTGGCAATGGCATGCTGATATTTTCACTTCTATGCCCACTTACTGTTCCCTCTGGCAATTCATTTTGCAGATGCTGGTGACCTGACATATACTCCTGGTGTGATCACTACAGCCACCTACAGGTCGTTAACGTAAGCTCATTCCCTGTACAGTTGATTTCCAGTGTTTGTGCCTGTTACAATGAATACATATTTTGATATTCATGACATACCCAAAAGGGTGTTTATTGAAGGTCTAATACATAGAGCGGCAAGTGCAATGGGATGGGGTGATGAAGGAGGAAAGTCCAGGGTATTGTTCCAGTCTATTTGTAGCACAGGTGCATTGTCCAAGGGGACATAGGAAGGGGAGCAATGGCAGTTCAAGGTGGACAGGGTGACTGAGTGGGACACAAGGGTGACACTCAGGAGAGTCTCATTTCCTGGCAGGGGTCTTGGCAAGTGTCTTGTGCTTCTGTCTGGACTGCAGGGAACATTTGTGGGGTAATTCACCTTCTGCAGGGGGAGGGGTGCTGGTGGCCTGTGAGTCCTGTGGTGGGGCCTCTTGGCCACTAGCGGCAGCAGAGGTGGAAAGCTGTTCAGATGTCTGGCTAGTGGCAGAGGCCCACTGTTGTGAGACTGCCTCCCTCATAACGTTGGTCATGTCTGCCAGCACCCCTGCTTTGGAGATAAGGGTGTTGTTAATGGCCTGCAAGTCCTCCCTGATCCCCTGGTACTGTCCCTCCTGCAGCCACCTGTGCTCCTGCACATTGTCCAGGATGTGGCCCATTGTGTCATGGGAATGTTGGTAGGCTCCCAGGGTATCAAAGAGTGCCTGCCGGAGAGACGGTTCCCTGGGCCTGTCCTCGCCCTGGAGCACAGCAGTCCTCCCAGTGTCTTTGTTGGCCTGTGCCTCTGTCCCCTGAACCGTGGGCCCACTGACCCCAGGTCCCTGATTGTCCTGGGGCAAGGTGTGCCCTGGGGTCCCTGTAGAGGTGGACACACTGCTGATTGACGTGTCCTAGTGTCAGAGGGATGGGTATGCTGGGTGGGTGCTGTGTTGGTGTTTCCTGATGGGGGAGGCTCTGTGGTGGTGTGTGACTGGGCCTGGGTAACCAGCTGTCCAGTGGTCCATGATGGGCCAGTTAGGTCATCTAGAACCTGAAGACCAGAGTTGCTATCATCACTGTGGGTCTCTTCAGTTAGGGGACTGGATTGTGCTGGCACCTTCTTTCCGCTGACATTGGCCGGGGTACCTGTGGGGATGTAAATGATGTGTTATGGTTTCTGTGACATATTGTTCATCCGTGGTTTCCTCTCTTTGGTTGGTTTTGCCCTGCCAGCTTTCGCTTGTGTATGTTATTGTATGGTGGGATAGTTAATTCTCTATAGTGTGCATGCTTTAGTGATGAGTGTCCATGCAGGGCTTGAGTAGTGTCCATGCATTGGTAAAGCATGCAGGGCTTGGCATTGGGATGAGTGAGATGTGATGGTGGGGTGTGTGGGAAGTATTGTGGGGAGTAGTGGAGTGATGGGAGTGAGGGTGAGGGTGATGGTATGTGATGGCATGCAGGTAGGGGGTGATAGTAGAAGAGATTTGACTTACCAGAGTTCAGTCATCTTTCCATTCCGGCCAGGCCCTCAGGATCTAGTATGGCCAAGATTTGCTCCTCCCACGCTGTGAGTTGTCGGGAGGAGGTGGGGATACACTGCCAGTCCTCTGTATAGAGAGCTGGTGTCTTGCTGCTATTGAACGTACCTTCCCTCGTAGGTCGTTCCACCTCTTCCTGATGTCATCCCTAGTTCTGGGGTGCTGTCCCATGGCATTGACCCTGTCCATGATTCTCCGCCATAGCTCCATCTTCCTAGCTATAGATATCGGCTGCACCTGTGCTCCAGATAGCTGTGGCTCTACCCTGACAATTTCCTCCACCATGACCCTTAGCTCCTCCTTTGTGAAACGGGGGTGTCTTTGTGGTACCATGGGTGTTGATTGATGTGTGTTGGTAAGGGTGTGTTGGGTAATGTGTTGGGGTGTGTGATGTGGAGTATGTGAGTGGTGCATAGGTATGAGTAGTGTGTGGGTCTAGTTGTGTCACAGGTCTTAGTGTCTCTCTGTTGGCAATGAATTGTATTGAATTGTAGGGTTGTGGGTAATGTGGGTGTGTGATTTATAGTGGTGTGGGTGTGGTGTGTGTATGGGTGTCAGGTGTGTGTGGTTTGAATTGTCCAATGTGTTTTGCCTGTGGGTGTCCATTGTGAGCGCAGAGGTCTGTACCGCCAATGGTTTGGAGCCGTTGAATGTCCACTGTGGTGATTCGTGGGTCAAAATGTGGTGGGTGTAGTTCTGTTGGTATAACGATTTATCACTGACCTTTGGTCTGGCGGATTTGTATTTGTGGCTGAATATTGACAGATTGCTGTGTGTGTGCCATAATATGGTGAACGGATATCCGCCACGGCTGCGGTAATTTGGCGGCCATCAGCGTGGGGGTAAGTGGGATTTACCACCAATGTCATAATGAGGGCCGAAATTTGGATAGGATGGAAATATTAGCAAGTATCTGTCCCGAAATTTCTGATGTTTGATATGTCTCTTCAGTCTCATATCTTTGCCTTCATATTTCTCCTAACATAGAAACCATCATTTCCCTTAATTATGATGCCCTATATGTAAAGTATCCTTCCATATTCATAATGGGCCAAACTGAATTTAGGCCTAATATGCAGAACCAATGTTATAAAAATGGTTATCTTGCCACTGTGTCTCTACTTATCAAATCTATACCTTTATATCTTTGTAAGAGCATTTTTAAAGAAGTAGAAAGTAGTTGGCAGAAATTCATCTGACAGTAAAAAAAACCTTGGTCTGCCTAATGCTATTTAGAGCTCCCCCGCAGCAAGGGTGAGTTAGTACTTCCTTCACTCTAGACTTACTATATCTTTTCATTTATTCTCAACAGTGGTTGGTTCATATAAATGAGACCTGGCCAGTTTATTTCTGGAATTCCAGGATTTTTCCCCAAATGAGTTTAAACCCCAAAGACATGATAGACACTTCCTATTGTAAACATATATGGTTTGGAACTCTCTTGGTTAACAATAAGGTCTGGCGGGCTATTCGGACCATCCACCATATACCAATTTTCTTTCAATATACATCTCTTGGGTATAATCTCAACTTGCCATAATTTTTTCAGGAAAAGTATCTAAGCTGTCAGCATGAGTCTTATTGTCTGACTTTGCAACAGCTGCACGGAAATGGAATCCCTTTGCCATTTCAGGAGTTAAGCAATTAATATGGGATCCTCAAAATAGGTTTTTTGCTACTTAGAGTTAAGGTAGTTTCTCTCCATCTCTCACCCAGTCAGGTTAATTAGGCCTGCAACACATGCTTACAGAGTTTTGTTAAAGTATTGAGACATTGATATATGCCTGTTTCTTGTCCAGTTTTAGTGAGTTAGAGGATTACGATACATACATTTGATGCTTTGGCAGCTAGATGGTCACATAACCTTAATACTAGAGTTTCACTTACTGAAATAATGTGAACAATTCAGTTTGCTCAAAGTATCCTAAACGTCTCGCAGATAAAGACCCATTAAAAAAAAAAACTTTCATGATCTAACTTATACACCATAAAAACTACAAAGATGGGGCTCAGGGAGACATCGAATTGTGTTAGTTGTAGGAAATTTGCAGCAGACATTTTATATGACCTGTGATATTATTATCCCATATTGGCATTACATTTGAACTAATTAACCAATTTCTGAAGACATATGCCCAACCTGAACCTAAAACCATCATGCCTGGTTATTCACCAAGTGTTCCATCCAATGTAGTTGGGGTTTTATTTTTTCGCTATAACAGCTAGGTTGTCGATTGCTCAGGCTTGGCTTCAGATTCCTTGTCCTGGTGAAAGGAATTTGTCTTTCTTTGTGGGTTGGAACTTGCAGTTATATGAAAAGATGCTGAAAGAAAAGCTGACCTCACACTTCGATACGCATGAGACATTCAAAGCTATTCTGTACACAAGTGTTATTGGTATCTTTAAAAAAAAACTATCTTTTTATTCCTAAGACTATTAGTTTGATATAAAATTGTAACTTACATATAATTTCTGATACTTATTATGCTGATTTGTAATGGTCCTGATGAAATATATCTTCCAAGTAAAAGCAGTAGGTAGTTATAGTTAGGACCAGTTTCTATAGGCAACGCGTTTTTTTCTTTTGGTAATAAATTTAGCGCTGTTTGATGAATCTTCATGAAATTTACAGGACTTGTATGCTAATCACTTCAGCTGTTGTCTGGAAAGTTTTGTGATGATTCATCAAGCGGGGGCTGAGAAAAAACTGGAATCCCAAAACATTTTTTCCCATGCACTTTCCCATGGGGATTTTAGTCACTACTATAGCCTGAACTACAGAACAAAATTAAAGTACATTTGGCAGAAAGCTAGATCTTGGTCCAGAAAGATCTCTTTTTGTGATTTAGTGTAAATCCATTCAGTAGTTTTTAAAATATAGATATCTAGGGATGCGGATCCTCCGCTGATCCAACAGATCCCATGCTTAGAACGGATTGGCTGCAAACACTTCAACCAGGAAGTGTTGGCAGCCATTTTGAACCCAGTCCTAGCTGGAAACATTGGAAACACATGTTTGTCACCCCTCCCCCTTTTTCTCTTCCCCTACTTGAGGAATCACGCCAAAACTTTCCATGCACAACAAGAACCAGGAGGGAACTTGTTTTGGAAAACGTTGTGAAGATTTGTCAAACAACACCAAATTTATAAGCAAACCTACTGGTGACTTAGAAACATAAAGTGCAAACCGGGGCTATCTGGTCACGCTAGACCAAGTAAAATTTGAAAGGTTAGGCAGACCGCAATGGAGCGCGGGGTGGATACAGGGACCAATCTTGTCCTGCTGCTTTGGATGGAGAGATGCTTCGACGTCGAAGACCTGATGTGAGGACCAGAGGAGGCGATGCATCTGCGTTGATACAGTTGGAGGCAGGCAATACATCGGTTCTGATCCACGCAGTCAGAGATGCATCTTGATCAAGCCGTGCAGCGATGTCCTCGAACAGCGTTGCTTCAGTGAACCCCTTTGCAAAGTAGGCGATGCGTCGTCATTGAATTACACAGTCAGCGATGCAATGTCTTTCTCCTCAGCAGCAGCAGCAGTGATGCGTCAACTTTCAGTGGCGGATGCATTGGTTCCCACTAGCAGAATGACAGCGACGCATGGATTTTAAAGCTGCAGCGCTTTCTACCCACTTCAAATGGCCGAGGACTGGAATGGCACCACTTGGCAGGGCAAGTATTGCAGCAAGCAAAGTCCAGCTGCTTTTGCAGGATGGAGTGAAGTTTTTGATGTCCCCAAGACTTCAGAACAGGAGGCAAGCCACCAAGCCCTTGCAGTTGCTTTAGTTCTGGGGGCGTAGAGATGCCGGTTCAGTTCCTCTCACTCCCAGGCAAGGAGGGCAGCAGTGCAGGCACAGCAGAGTATGAGTCCAGAAAAGTCCAGCAGGGTCCAGCAGAATGACAGTCTCTTTAGCAGCACAGCAGTCTTTCTTCCTGGCAGAATGTCCTCAGGTCCAGCAGTGTACTGATTGGGTGGCGTTAGAAAACCATTTCTTACCCAGTGGTGTCTCTGAAGTGGGTAAGACTTCAAAGAGAGGCCTTTGAAGTGCACAAAATCACTGTCCTTCCTGCCCTGGCTCAAGACTCACTACAGGGGGGTAGGCAGCTCTCTGTGTGGGGACAGGCAAATCCCTTTAAGTGAAAGTGTCAGCTCCCCCCTCCATTTCTGCCCAGGATGACCCATAATGGCCCATCAGGCACACGTAAGCTTCCTTTGTGTGTGGCTGTGTAAAAGGAATGCACCCCAGCCATCACTCACCCCAGACGTGTATTCAGTGACAGCCAGAAGCACAGTATGGTTAAAGAAAGGAAAAATCAACTTTCTAAAAGTTGCAGTTTCAGACTTGCAACTTAAATTCCAACTTCACCATAAGTTGTGATTTTATATTGTGAGTCTAGAGACACCAAACTCAAAATATCGATATTTTCCCAACTGGAAATTGCACTTAATAATGTAATAAGGTAATCCCAATGTTAATCTATTGGGGAGGTAGGCCTTGCAGTAGAGAAAAACTAATGTAATAGTTTTCACTACCAGGACATGTAAAACTTAATGTGCATGTCCTACTTTCTAAATACACTGCACCCTGCCTTAGGGCTGTCCAGGGCCTATTTTTGAGTAACTTATTCGTTTTAAAAAGGAAGGTTTGGGCCTGGCAAGTGGGTTAACTTGCAAGATCGACATGGCAGTTTAAAACTGCACTCGCAGGCCCTCCAATGGCCTACCCGGTCCCTGACAGCAGTTCAGGAACTCCATCATCAACGTCATCAGCACACATGCTCTTGCATCCACCAACTACATACTACTTACTCCTTGGGACTTTAACTTCCACCTCAAGAACACCAACAACAACAACACCGCCACCTTGCTTGACAACCTCTTCAACCTCAGCCTCAAACAGCTCATCACGACACTAGCCCACTCCGCAGGGCACACACTCAACCCCATTTTTTCCGCCAGCAATCACGTCACCTTCAGATACACCACTGAACTCCACTGGACAGACCACTGCGCTGCATCCTCTTCTCCTTCAAGAAACCCACAACAAACCACCACCCACAACGGATCCCCCACTGCATTTGGATCAAGGTCACCGAAGACCAACTTATCGCAATCCTCTCCAGGAACCCACCCATCGACACTGCCGACACTGATGAAGCTGCCCGCAACTTCAGGCAATGGGTGGACACCTCTGCAAATACTCTTGCCCCAATCAAGAATCCCTCCAACAGACACAGCGACAGAAAGGCCTTCTGGATTACCGCCAACCTCCACGAAACCTGCTGAAGACTCAAAAGAAAGTGGCGGCAAGATCAGACTCTGTACCACAACACAGCCTCAAAAACACCATCCGCAGACTCCACCAACTCATCCGAGCCGCCAAGAGAACCTTCTTCAAAGACCGAATCAACAACAATGCACACAGCCACAAGGAGCTCTTCAACGTCGTGAAGGAACTCTCCAATCCCAGCTCCAATGACATTCCACCATCCCAAGACCTCTGCAACTCCGTAGTCTCCTACTTACACAGTAAGACTGCAGACATCCACAACAGCTTCAGCACCCAGACCCCCCCGGCAACCACCAACACCACAGATTCACCTCTGACCAACCTCCTGCTCTCCTAGACACCGTGAATGACAACGACACCATTGAAATCATGAAAACCATCCACTCCGCCTCTCCATCTGACCCCTGCCCTCACCACATCCTCAACAAAAAATCTCTGTCATCGCACTTCAACTACGGAAGATCATCAACAGCTCCTTCGAGTCCACCACCTTTCCGGAGAGCTGGAAACATGCTGCGATCAACGCCGTCCTCAAAAAACCCAACGCGGACCCAAAAGACCTCAAGAATTTCCAGCCTATCTCCCTGCTCCCCTTCCCAGCAAAAGTCATAGAGAAAGCTGACAACTAACCCGCTTCCTCGAGGAGAACTACACCCTGGACCCTTCCCAATCCGAACTCCGCAGCAACCACAGTACAAAACTGCCCTCATCGCCGCAACCGACGACATCAGAACAACGGTGAAACCGCAGCCCTCATCCTCCTGGACCTCTTGGCCGCATCTGATACTGTCTGCCACCACACCCTATGCTCACGCCTCAGTAATGCAGGAATCTGCGACAGAGCCCTGGACTGCGTCACCTCCTATCTCACCGGCAAAACCAAGAGAGTCCGCCTCCTCCCATTGCACTCAGAGGCTACAGAAGTCATCTACGGCGTACTCCAGGGTTCCTCCCTCAGTCCAACCTTCTTCAACGTCTACATGGCCTCACTCGCTAACACCGCCTGATCCCACAACCTCAACATCATCTCATACGCCGATAACACCCAGCTGATCCTTTCCCTCACCAAGGACTCCACCAAGACCAACCTCCACGAAGGAAAGAATGCCATCACCGAATGGATGAAGAGCAGCTGCCTCAAACTCAATTCCGACAAGACGAAGTCCTCATCTTCAGCTCCACCCCCTCCGCATGGGATGACTCCTGGTGGCCAGCCACTCTCGGGGCTGCTCCGACTCCCACCGACCATGCACGCAACCTAGGATTCATCTTGGACTCTTCATTATCCATAACCCAGCAAGTCAATGCCATCTCCTCCTCCTGCTTCAACATCCTCCGCATGCTCCGAAAGATCTACAAATGGATACCCAATGAAACCAGAACAGCCACCCAAGCACTCGTAAGCAGCAAACTGGACTACAGCAATGCTCTCTACACAGGAACCATGGGCAAACTCAAGGAAAGGCTGCAACACATCCAGAATGCCTCCGCACTCCTCATCCTGGACATCCCCCGTCACTGCCACATCACAGACCACCTGAGAAACCTGCACTGGCTCCCAGTCAACAAGAGAATCACATTCAAACTCCTCACCCATGCTCACAAAGCACTGCACAACACCGGACCAGAATACCTCAACAGATGGCTCTCCTTCTACACCCGACCCGACATCTCCGCTCCACCAACCTCACCCTCACAACCGTCGCAAATTTCTCAAGACCTCCCCCCATTCTCCCCCTCCTCTGCAGCTTGAGGCCGTCATGGGTGAGCAGTGCGCTATACAATTTCCTGATTGAGTGATTGATGTTTAAAGGGCTACTGAAGTGAGTGGCACAATCAGTGCTGCAGCCCCACCATTAGCATTTAATTTACAGGCCCGGGCACAGGTAGGGCACTTTGCTAGGGTTTTATGAGTAAATTAAATATGTCAACTGTGGATAAGCCAAATGTTACCATGTTTTCGGGAAAAAGCCTATGCACTTTAGTACTGGTCAGCAGTGGTAACCTGCCCAGAGTCCTTACGCCAGCAAAAATTAAGTCAGCTAAACAGGAGGTCAGAGGGCAAAATTCAGGGGAAACCACACAAAGGATGCCAAATCTAACAATTACATTAATGTTTGGCAAACTAGAGAGTGAGCAACAGTTTATCTTATCGTATCATATAACACAATATATTGATTATTGGTTTCTCTCCCTAATCTCTCATACTGTTTTAATCTAAAAAATCATCCAACACATTCTTAGCACACTTAACCTTAATTATAATTAGGGCTACTGGTTTTATAATATTTTTTTTTTTCACATTTCCATCTGTATTTATCTATATTCATACGTTGCCAATCTTATTGGTATTTATCCATATTTATTTTGTGTTTTCAGAATAAATTGAGTCATAAAATGGTATGTTTCCATATTTATTTAACTGATAAACATGCACTCATTCTTTGATGTCTGTTGCGTTTTAGCAAATTAAGGAGCCGAATATAGCAAACCACTACACCCACCAGCATTATTCTACAAATATTTGTTAGCAAATGCCTGTATTTAGGGAAATCTCAATCTGTTTTTAACTTCCCATGCTGACTGTTTGCTTAGCTGTTTTCCTGGAATTCACAAAAACAGCATGGAGAGCCACTCACAAAAAGCACAATTTTCAGTATTTTTCCGCTTTGCAAGCCAAATAATGACAGGAAACATATTGTTCTCTAGTTGTATTTATATGTACAAATCAGTATAAACGGAAAAACTGTGAACCTTGATGATAATGCTTGAACTCAAAGGATGCTTACATAAGCAGAATTAACTTATGTCCCAAATTCAGTATATTGAGTAAATGTGGGGTATTTCAAATATTCTGGACATCACACCAGAAATGTGCTAAATGCTAAATTATTTTAGATTCACTTTTTGAAGGATTTTTGACTATCACATTTTGTCAAATGAATATTTGGTGAATTATATAAATTTCTCCAAAAAAGAAAATCATCCGCATCACATCGCTTGAGTGCTAGCAAAAGCATCCTGGATAAGGGAAGCCCAGTAACATTTTTCTTTAAAATCTGTCTATCTGAGTTCTGCTTCTTCTATGTCATGGTTAAGTCTTCTGGAGACTCTAGGGTTTTTACTCCAGCAGATAAAACAATACTGCTATAATATCGGTCGATGACTGCTGAAATGAAACAAGAAAAATTGATACAACCACTATTTTAACAAAATGATTTCACCTCACCAATGAAATATGAACATTTTATTTGCAATCTAACATTTGTTTTACTCCAGCCCACTTGCTGAGAAAATTATCTTTATAAATGTTCTCAATTTTTTGGGGAAATTGGAACCCAAGGTACCGTACTTGTTCCTTAACATGGAATTACGTAGATAAATGCTTAATTACATCCGAAGGAAGATTTCCTAACATGATCTCAGACTTTAGAATATTGATTTAATTGCTGAAAAATATTCAGAATGCTGAAAATGATCAATGTCCTCTTTTATTGCATACACGTCTGAAGTTAAGACATCAGTATGGAGTTTAACGTTTTGTCACAATGTGTTCAGTGGGTAACCAGGTACTAGCCTGTTATCCCTTAAAGAAAAAGGAAACGGTTATATAAAGATAGAAAACAATGAAAGAGAACCTTTGGCACATTTGTCTTGTCCCCATTGTATCCAAAGTTCCGTACTTTAGCATCCGTCTTCTATGACTCTGGCCCAAGCGTTCTGCAAGAAATATATAACTGTGAGTTCAAATAATGCCACTGTTGCCTATAAATATTTCCACTATACAAGGTTGAAGACTTTATCAGCACCTGTGCTACTAAAAGCAGCACTCATGATGAAGCATTAGCTGAAGCAATAGCATTAGCTGAAGATATACAAGCTGGGATTTAAACTATCGTTTCCCCATTCCCCGACTTTTCAAAGCTCCGTCAATTTAACTGAATAATATGAGACAGACTCTATTGTAATCACTCAGGAATTTCTTTGGTATCAGTTTTGAAGTCACTATTTAGGAGAAGAATAGGTGCGTATGATGGGAATAATGCAAGATTTTTTACGAGGTTTATCAAAAACAGTGATAAATGCTTTCTCACATGGTGTCGGAACAGTGCAAGAGCAGTTCTTTGTAAAATGCCTTATACAATGTAACAAAAGTATTTTTAATTGACTTCTTTAAGATTAGGGTGAAGCAGTTTAATCCAATTTCTATTCTGCCCTTCTAATGAGCTAGAATCTTCTCCAAACGTTTTTCAAACACCAAATCAACAGACTCCCTCTGTGCAATACTAGGGGCTTGTTAAAGTTTGGTGGGCTGTTTTGGCGGGGCAGCAGAGAGATGTACTCTGCTACTCTGGTGGTCTAAGAGCCCATCATATTTATAGATCTTAGGGCCTGATTTAGATATTGGTAGAGAAGATACTCCATCATAACAGTGACGGATGTCCCGTCCGGCAAAATATAAATCCCATAGCTTATAATAGGATTTAGATTTCAGCGACTGGGATATCTATCATCGTTATGACAGAGTAACTTGTCCACCAATATCTAAATCAGGCTCTTAGGGCCTGATTACAACTTTGGTGGTTGGACCAACAGACCACCATGTTGGCTGTCCCAAAAAGACCGCTCCGCTGGCGGTCCCTAGACCGCTTTGTTATGAGTTATACAGGGAGGACTGCCGTTCGCCAAGCAAAAAAGGCAGACTGCCAGTGGCACGGCGGCCCTTATGTGGGTGGTCCGCCTCCAGGACTGTCAGTGGCGTGGCCAACCACTGAGGCCATTACAATCACACAGTGGCGGTCTCTCGGTGGCGGTCAGCCAATTGCGGTCGACCGTCATGGTCCACAGTCAGCAAAGTAACAGACAACTGCACATTGGATTAATAATAAAAAACACAGCTGACACAAATTGCTCAAGTGAACCTCCTGCAAAGGACACTATAGAACTCATCACTTCACAGACCACAATCCTTTGCATTTCCATTGCAGCACAGCAAGACAGACCACACATCTTGCCATTCATGTTTTTAAAATAAGGCATCCCTTTTTTCCTCATCCCATTTTACACCCTTCACATACATTCTCTATTTTTCTACCCAATATTTGCTTGTCTTGATTAGTTAGTTACTGTCACACTCTTAATTTCCAATCAACTCATGGGCCAAAAACCCATAATTTTCAGAGAATGAGTTGAGAGTCATGGTGGATGAAATCACTAGAGTAGAGCCACAGTTGTTTGGAGCCCAAGTACAGCACACTCCTCTCAGTAGGAAAATTGAAATATGGGACAGGGTGAATGCTGTAGGCACCACCCTGCGCACAAAGGAGGACATTAGGAAGAGGTGGATAGACCTCAGAGGCAAGGTCCGTTCTATGGTCTCTAGGCACTAACTGAGGGCCAAGAAGTCTGGCAGTAACCCTCCCAGTGCCCCATTAACCCCTTCTGTGCCTTGGACGAGATGATCTCGTCCAAGGCTACAGTTCCCCTGTGCCTTGGACGAGATCATCTCGTCCATGGCACAGGGGAACTTGGGGGCGCGCTAGCGTGCCCCCCGTGCTCCCCCCTTCCCCCCCCCAAGTCGGGATGGAAGGGGAAGACCTTCCCCTTCCACCCCCGACCCCCCCCTCCCCCCCCTGTGACGTCAGCGTGCGAGCGCGCGCTGATTTGTCACAGGGGCCTCCCTAGTTGCGATTGAAAAAGAAATGCAAAAGCATTTCTTTTTCAATCACTTGGGAGGCCCGGAGGGGCTTCAAAGGGAAGGAAAAGTATTTCCTTCCCTTTGAAGTCCCTCCGAGGGTTTCAAAAGCCGGATTGCTTGCAATCCGGCTTTTGAAACCCCACTAGACACCAGGGATTTTTTTTTTTTTATTGAAACTGACAAAAGGGAGCGACCCCTTGGGCAAGGGTCGCTCCCAGGGGGGGCATTTTTTTGAGAAGGCCTTTTCTGCCCCCCCTGGGGGCAGATCGGCCTATTATTAGGCCGATCTGCCCCCAGGGGGGGCAGAAACCTCTAGGCACCAGGGACCATTTTTTTTGTTTATTTATTTTTTATGTTTCTTTTTTTTTTTTTGGGTGGGGAGCGACCCCTTAGGCAAGGGTCGCTCCCCTTGGGGGATAATTATATTTTGGCCATTTCTGCCCCCCTTGGGGGCAGATTGGCCTATTTTGATGAGGCCAATCTGCCCCCAAGGGGGGTAGAAACCACTAGACACCAGGGAATATTTTCTTTGCGTGAATTTCACGCAAAGGGAGCGACCCCTTAGGCAAGGGTCGCTCCCTGGGGGGGAGGGAAATTTATTTTAGGCCATTTCTGCCCCCAGGGGGGGCAGAAACCTCTAGGCGCCAGGGCAAATTTTTTTTTTGTGTTTTTTTTTTTTGTTGTTTCTTTTTTTAGAGATGGGGAGCGACCCATCAGGCAAGGGGCGCTCCCCTGGGGGGCAAATTGTATTTAGACCATTTCTGCCCCCCTGGGGGCAGATTGGCCGATTTTAGGTCAATCTGCCCCCAAGGGGGCAGAAACCACTAGGCACCGGGGATTTGTTTTGTGGCGCCAATGTCACGCAGGGGGAGCGACCCCGTAGGCAAGGGTCGCTCCCGGGTGGGGTGGGGGTTGGGGGGGGCAAATTTATTTTAGGCCATTTCTGCCCCCCCGGGGGCAGATCGGCCTAATATTAGGCTGATCTGCCCCCAGGAGGGGGGCAGAAACCTCTAGGCGCCAAGGCAATTTTTTTTTTGTTTGTTTGTTTGTTTTTTTAGAGATGGGGAGCGACCCATCAGGCAAGGGTCGCTCCCCTTGGGGGGCAAATTGTATTTAGGCCATTTCTGCCCCCCTGGGGGCAGATTGGCCGATTTTAGGTCAATCTGCCCCCAAGGGAGCAGAAACCACTAGGCACCGGGGATTTGTTTTTTGGCGCCAATGTCACGCAGGGGGAGCGACCCCGTAGGCAAGGGTCGCTCCGGGGGGGGGGCAAATTTATTTTAGGCCTTTTCTGCCCCCGGGGGGGGGCAGAAACCTCTAGGCGCCAGGGCAATTTTTTTTTTGTTTTTGTTTGTGTGTTTTTTTAGAGATGGGGAGCGACCCATCAGGCAAGGGTCGCTCCCCTATTATTAGGCCGAACTGCCCCCAGGGGGGGGGCAGAACCCTCAGGGCACCAGGGCAAATTTTTTTGTTGTGTTTTTTTTTTGTTTGTTTGTTTTTTTCGAGATGGGGAGCGACCCATCAGGCAAGGGTTGCTCCCCTGGGGGGCAAATTGTATTTAGGCCATTTCTGCCCCCCTTGGGGGCAGATTGGCCGATTTTAGGTCAATCTGCCCCCAAGGGGGCAGAAACCACTAGGCACCGGGGATTTGTTTTTTGGCGCCAATGTCACGCAGGGGGAGCGACCCCGTAGGCAAGGGTCGCTCCGGGGGGGTGGGGGCTGGGGGGGGGCAAATTTATTTTAGGCCATTTCTGCCCCCCCTGGGGGCAGATCGGCCTATTATTAGGCCGAACTGCCCCCAGGGGGGGGGCAGAACCCTCTAGGCACCAGGGCAAATTTTTTTGTTGTGTTTTTTTTTTTTTTTTTTTTTTTCGAGATGGGGAGCGACCCATCAGGCAAGGGTCGCTCCCCTGGGGGGCAAATTGTATTTAGGCCATTTCTGTCCCCCTTGGGGGCAGATTGGCCGATTTTAGGTCAATCTGCCCCCAAGGGGGCAGAAACCACTAGGCACCGGGGATTTGTTTTTTGGCACCAATGTCACGCAGGGGGAGCGACCCCGTAGGCAAGGGTCGCTCCCGGGGGGGGTGGGGGCTGGGGGGGGGCAAATTTATTTTAGGCTATTTCTGCCCCCCCTGGGGGCAGATCGGCCTATTATTAGGCCGAACTGCCCCCAGGGGGGGGCAGAACCCTCAGGGCTCCAGGGCAAATTTTTTTGTTGTGTTTTTGTTTTTGTTTGTTTGTTTTTTTCGAGATGGGGAGCGACCCATCAGGCAAGGGTCGCTCCCCTGGGGGGCAAATTGTATTTAGGCCATTTCTGCCCCCCTTGGGGGCAGAAACCACTAGGCACCGGGGATTTGTTTTTTGGCGCCAATGTCACGCAGGGGGTGCGTCCCCGTAGGCAAGGGTCGCTCCCGGGGGGGTGGGGGCTGGGGGGGGCAAATTTATTTAAGGCCATTTCTGCCCCCGGGGGGGGCAGAACTCTCAGGGCACCAGGGCAAATTTTTTTGTTGTGTTTTTTTTTTTGTTTGTTTGTTTTTTTCGAGATGGGGAGCGACCCATCAGGCAAGGGTCGCTCCCCTGGGGGGCAAATTGTATTTAGGCCATTTCTGCCCCCCTTGGGGGCAGATTGGCAGATTTTAGGTCAATCTGCCCCCAAGGGGGCAGAAACCACTAGGCACCAGGGATTTGTTTTTTGGCGCCAATGTCACGCAGGTGGAGCGACCCCGTAGGCAAGGGTCGCTCCGGGGGGGGGTGGGGGCTGGGGGGGGCAAATTTATTTTAGGCCATTTCTGCCCCCCCTGGGGGCAGATCGGCCTATTATTAGGCCGAACTGCCCCCAGGGGGGGGGGCAGAACCCTCAGGGCACCAGGGCAAATTTTTTTGTTGTGTTTTTTTTTTTGTTTGTTTGTTTTTTTCGAGATGGGGAGCGACCCATCAGGCAAGGGTCGCTCCCCTGGGGGGCAAATTGTATTTAGGCCATTTCTGCCCCCCTTGGGGGCAGATTGGCCGATTTTAGGTCAATCTGCCCCCAAGGGGGCAGAAACCACTAGGCACCGGGGATTTGTTTTTTGGCGCCAATGTCACGCAGGGAGAGCGACCCCTTAGGCAAGGGTCGCTCCCGGGGGGGTGGGGGCTGGGGGGGGCAAATTTATTTTAGGGCATTTCTGCCCCCCCCTCCCGGGGCCGGCTGAGCTAGAGGCCAAACTCCACAGGTAGGCACTTTGCAAAAAACACCTCTGTTTTCTGTGAAAAAATATGTTCTGTCCACGTTGTGTTTTGGGCCATTTCCTTTCGTGGGCGCTAGGCCTACCCACAGAAGTGAGGTACCATTTTTATTGAGAGACTTAGGGGAACGCTGGGTGGAAGGAAATTTGTGGCTCCTATCAGATTCCAGAACTTTCTGCCACAGAAATGTGAGGAACATGTGTTTTTTTAGCCACATTTTGAGGTTTGCAAAGGATTCTGGGTAACAGAACCTGGTCCGAGCCCCGCAAGTCACCCCATCTTGGATTCCCCTAGGTCTCTAGTTTTCAGAAATGCACAGGTTTGGTAGGTTTCCCTAGGTGCCGGCTGAGCTACAGGCCAAAATCCACAGGTAGGCACTGTTTTCTTTCAAAAAATGGGATGTGTCCACGTTGCGTTTTGGGGCGTTTCCTGTTGCGGGCGCTAGGCCTACCCACGCAAGTGAGGTATCATTTTTATCGGGAGACTTGGGGGAACGCTGGGTGGAAGGAAATTTGTAGCTCCTCTCAGATTCCAGAACTTTCTGCCACAGAAATGTGAGGAACATGTGTTTTTTTAGCCAAATTTTGAGGTTTGCAAAGGATTCTGGGTAACAGAACCTGGTCCGAGCCCCGCAAGTCACCCCTCCTTGGATTCCCCTAGGTCTCTAGTTTTCAGAACTGCACAGGTTTGGTAGGTTTCCCTAGGTGCCAGCTGAGCTAGACGCCAAAATCTACAGGTAGGCACTTCGCAAAAAACACCTCTGTTTTTTTCCAAAATTTAGGATGTGTCCACGTTGCGCTTTGGGGTGTTTCCTGTCGCCGGCGCTAGGCCTACCCACGCAAGTGAGGTATCATTTTTATCGGGAGACTTGGGGGAACGCTGGGTGGAAGGAAATTTGTAGCTCCTCTCAGATTCCAGAACTTTCTGCCACAAAAATGTGAGGGACATGTGTTTTTTTAGCCAAATTTTGAGGTTGGCAAAGGATTCTGGGTAACAGAACCTGGTCCGAGCCCCGCAAGTCACCCCTTCTTGGATTCCCCTAGGTCTCTAGTTTTCAGAAATGCACAGGTTTGGTAGGTTTCCCTAGGTGCCACCTGAGCAAGAGGCCAAAATCTACAGGTAGGCACTTCGCAAAAAACACCTCTGTGTTTTTCCAAAATTTAGGATGTGTCCACGTTGCGCTTTGGGGTGTTTCCTGTCGCCGGCGCTAGGCCTACCCACGCAAGTGAGGTATCATTTTTATCGGGAGACTTGGGGGAACCCTGGGTGGAAGGAAATTTGTAGCTCCTCTCAGATTCCAGAACTTTCTGCCACAGAAATGTGAGGAACATGTGTTTTTTTAGCCAAATTTTGAGGTTTGCAAAGGATTCTGGGTAACAGAACCTGGTCCGAGCCCCGCAAGTCACCCCTCCTTGGATTCCCCTAGGTCTCTAGTTTTCAGAACTGCACAGGTTTGGTAGGTTTCCCTAGGTGCCGGCTGAGCTAGAGGCCAAAATCTACAGGTAGGCACTTCGCAAAAAACACCTCTGTTTTTTTCCAAAATTTAGGATGTGTCCACGTTGCGCTTTGGGGTGTTTCCTGTCGCCGGCGCTAGGCCTACCCACGCAAGTGAGGTATCATTTTTATCGGGAGACTTGGGGGGAACGCTGGGTGGAAGGAAATTTGTAGCTCCTCTCAGATTCCAGAACTTTCTGCCACAAAAATGTGAGGGACATGTGTTTTTTTAGCCAAATTTTGAGGTTTGCAAAGGATTCTGGTTAACAGAACCTGGTCCGAGCCCCGCAAGTCACCCCTCCTTGGATTCCCCTAGGTCTCTAGTTTTCAGAAATGCACAGGTTTGGTAGGTTTCCCTAGGTGCCGGCTGAGCTAGAGGCCAAAATCTACAGGTAGGCACTTCGCAAAAAACACCTCTGTTTTGTTCCAAAATTTAGGATGTGTCCACGTTGCGCTTTGGGGTGTTTCCTGTCGCCGGCGCTAGGCCTACCCACGCAAGTGAGGTATCATTTTTATCGGGAGACTTGGGGGAACGCTGCGTGGAAGGAAATTTGTAGCTCCTCTCAGATTGCAGAACTTTCTGCCACAAAAATGTGAGGGACATGTGTTTTTTTAGCCAAATTTTGAGGTTTGCAAAGGATTCTGGGTAACAGAACCTGGTCCGAGCCCCGCAAGTCACCCCTCCTTGGATCCCCTAGGTCTCTAGTTTTCAGAACTGCACAGGTTTGGTAGGTTTCCCTAGGTGCCGGCTGAGCTAGAGGCCAAAATCTACAGGTAGGCACTTCGCAAAAAACACCTCTGTTTTTTCCCAAAATTTAGGATGTGTCCACGTTGCGCTTTGGGGTGTTTCCTGTCGCCGGCGCTAGGCCTACCCACGCAAGTGAGGTATCATTTTTATCGGGAGACTTGGGGGAACGCTGGGTGGAAGGAAATTTGTAGCTCCTCTCAGATTCCAGAACTTTCTGCCACAGAAATGTGAGGGACATGTGTTTTTTTAGCCAAATTTTGAGGTTTGCAAAGGATTCTGGGTAACAGAACCTGGTCCGAGCCCCAGAAGTCAGCCCTCCTTGGATTCCCCTAGGTCTCTAGTTTTCAGAAATGCACAGGTTTGGTAGGTTTCCCTAGGTGCCGGCTGAGCTAGAGGCCAAAATCTACAGGTAGGCACTTCGCAAAAAACCCCTCTGTTTTTTTCCAAAATTTAGGATGTGTCCACGTTGCGCTTTGGGGTGTTTCCTGTCGCCGGCGCTAGGCCTACCCACGCAAGTGAGGTATCATTTTTATCGGGAGACTTGGGGGAACGCTGGGTGGAAGGAAATTTGTAGCTCCTCTCAGATTCCAGAACTTTCTGCCACAGAAATGTGAGGGACATGTGTTTTTTTAGCCAAATTTTGAGGTTTGCAAAGGATTCTGGGTAACAGAACCTGGTCCGAACCCCACAAGTCAGCCCTCCTTGGATTCCCCTAGGTCTCTAGTTTTCAGAAATGCACAGGTTTGGTAGGTTTCCCTAGGTGCCGGCTGAGCTAGAGGCCAAAATCTACAGGTAGGCACTTCGCAAAAAACACCTCTGTTTTTTTCCAAAATTTAGGATGTGTCCACGTTGCGCTTTGGGGTGTTTCCTGTCGCCGGCGCTAGGCCTACCCACGCAAGTGAGGTATCATTTTTATCGGGAGACTTGGGGGAACGCTGGGTGGAAGGAAATTTGTAGCTCCTCTCAGATTCCAGAACTTTCTGCCACAGAAATGTGAGGGACATGTGTTTTTTTAGCCAAACTTTGAGGTTTGCAAAGGATTCTGGGTAACAGAACCTGGTCCGAGCCCCGCAAGTCACCCCTCCTTGGATTCCCCTATGTCTCTAGTTTTCAGAAATGCACAGGTTTGGTAGGTTTCCCTAGGTGCCGGCTGAGCTAGAGGCCAAAATCTACAGGTAGGCACTTCGCAAAAAACACCTCTGTTTTTTCCCAAAATTTAGGATGTGTCCACGTTGCGCTTTGGGGTGTTTCCTGTCGCCGGCGCTAGGCCTACCCACGCAAGTGAAGTATCATTTTTATCGGGAGACTTGGGGAAACGCTGGGTGGAAGGAAATTTGTAGCTCCTCTCAGATTCCAGAACTTTCTGCCACAGAAATGTGAGGGACATGTGTTTTTTTAGCCAAATTTTGAGGTTTGCAAAGGATTCTGGGTAACAGAACCTGGTCCGAGCCCCGCAAGTCACCCCTCCTTGGATTCCCCTAGGTCTCTAGTTTTCAGAAATGCACAGGTTTGGTAGGTTTCCCTAGGTGCCGGCTGAGCTAGAGGCCAAAATCTACAGGTAGGCACTTCGCAAAAAACACCTCTGTTTTGTTCCAAAATTTAGGATGTGTCCACGTTGCGCTTTGGGGTGTTTCCTGTCGCCGGCGCTAGGCCTACTCACGCAAGTGTGGTATCATTTTTATCGGGAGACTTGGGGAAATGCTGGGTGGAAGGAAATTTGTAGCTCCTCTCAGATTCCAGAACTTTCTGCCACAAAAATGTGAGGGACATGTGTTTTTTTAGCCAAATTTTGAGGTTTGCAAAGGATTCTGGATAACAGAACCTGGTCCGAGCCCCGCAAGTCACCCCTCCTTGGATTCCCCTAGGTCTCTAGTTTTCAGAAATGCACAGGTTTGGTAGGTTTCCCTAGGTGCCGGCTGAGCTAGAGGCCAAAATCTACAGGTAGGCACTTCGCAAAAAACAGCTCTGTTTTTTCCCACAATTTAGGATGTGTCCACGTTGCGCTTTGGGGTGTTTCCTGTCGCCGGCGCTAGGCCTGCCCACGCAAGTGAGGTATCATTTTTATCGGGAGACTTGGAGGAACGCTGGGTGGAAGGAAATTTGTAGCTCCTCTCAGATTCCAGAACTTTCTGCCACAGAAATGTGAGGGACATGTGTTTTTTTAGCCAAATGTTGCGGTTTGCAAAGGATTCTGGGTAACAGAACCTGGTCCGAGCCCCGCAAGTCACCCCTCCTTGGATTCCCCTAGGTCTCTGGTTTTCAGAAATGCACAGGTTTGGTAGGTTTCCCTAGGTGCCGGCTGAGCTAGAGGCCAAAATCTACAGGTAGGCACTTCGCAAAAAACACCTCTGTTTTTTTCCAAAATTTAGGATGTGTCCACGTTGCGCTTTGGGGTGTTTCCTGTCGCCGGCGCTAGGCCTACCCACGTAAGTGAGGTATCATTTTTATCGGGAGACTTAGGGGAACGCTGGGTGGAAGGAAATTTGTAGCTCCTCTCAGATTCCAGAACTTTCTGCCACAGAAATGTGAGGAACATGTGTTTTTTTAGCCAAATTTTGAGGTTTGCAAAGGATTCTGGGTAACAGAACCTGGTCCGAGCCCCGCAAGTCACCCCTCCTTGGATTCCCCTAGGTCTCTAGTTTTCAGAAATGCACAGGTTTGGTAGGTTTCCCTAGGTGCCGGCTGAGCTAGATGCCAAAATCTACAGGTAGGCACTTCGCAAAAAACACCTCTGTTTTTTTCCAAAATTTAGGATGTGTCCACGTTGCGCTTTGGGGTGTTTCCTGTCGCCGGCGCAAGGCCTACCCACGCAAGTGAGGTATCATTTTTATCGGGAGACTTGGGGGAACGCTGGGTGGAAGGAAATTTGTAGCTCCTCTCCGATTCCAGAACTTTCTGCCACAGAAATGTGAGGAACATGTGTTTTTTTAGCCAAATTTTGAGGTTTGCAAAGGATTCTGGGTAACAGAACCTGGTCCGAGCCCCGCAAGTCACCCCTCCTTGGATTCCCCTACGTCTCTAGTTTTCAGAAATGCACAGGTTTGGTAGGTTTCCCTAGGTGCCGGCTGAGCTAGAGGCCAAAATCTACAGGTAGGCACTTCGCAAAAAACACCTCTGTTTTTTTCCAAAATTTAGGATGTGTCCACGTTGCGCTTTGGGGTGTTTCCTGTCGCGGGCGCTAGGCCTACCCACGCAAGTGAGGTATCATTTTTATCGGGAGACTTGGGGGAACGCTGAGTGGAAGGAAATTTGTAGCTCCTCTCAGATTCCAGAACTTTCTGCCACAGAAATTTGAGGAACATGTGTTTTTTTAGCCAAATTTTTAGGTTTGCAAAGGATTCTGGGTAACAGAACCTGGTCCGAGCCCCGCAAGTCACCCCTCCTTGGATTCCCCTAGGTCTCTAGTTTTCAGAAATGCACAGGTTTGGTAGGTTTCCCTAGGTGCCGGCTGAGCTAGGGGCCAAAATCTACAGGTAGGCACTTCGCATAAAACACCTCTGTTTTTTTCCAAAATTTAGGATGTGTCCACGTTGCGCTTTGGGGGGTTTCCTGTCGCCGGCGCTAGGCCTACCCACGCAAGTGAGGTATCATTTTTATCGGGAGACTTGGGGGAACATAGATTAGCAAAACAAGTGCTATTGCCCCTTGTCTTTCTCTACATTTTTTCCTTCCAAATATAGGAGAGTGTGTAAAAAAGACATCTATTTGAGAAATTCCCTATAATTCACATGCTTGTATGGTCACCCCGGAATTCAGAGATGTGCAAATAACCACTGCTCCTCAGCACCTTATCTTGTGCCCTTTTTGGAAATGCGAAGGTTTTCTTGATAGCAATTTTTTACTCTTTATATTTCAGCAAATGAATTGCTGTATACCCGGTAAAGAATGAAAACGCACGTCAGGGTGCAGCTCATTTATTGGCTCTGGGTTCCTTGGGTTCTTGATGAACCTACAAGCCCTATATATCCCCGCAACCAGAGGAGTCCAGCAGACGTAACGGTATATTGCTTTCGATAATCTGACATTGCAGGGAAAAGTTACAGAGTAAAACGTAGAGAAACATTTATGTTTTTTTCACCTCAATTTCAATATTTTTCTTTTTCAGTTGTTATTTTCTGTAGGAAACCCTTGTAGGATCTACACAAATGACCCCTTGCTGAATTCAGAATTTTGTCTACTTTTCAGAAATGTTGAGGTTTCTGGGATCCAGCATTGGTTTCATGCCCATTTCTGTCACTGACTGGAAGGAGGCTGAAAGCACAAAAAATTGCAAAAATGGGGTATGTCCCAGTAAAATGCCAAAATTGTGTTGAAAAATTGGGTTTTCTGATTCAAGTCTGCCTGTTCCTGAAAGCTGGGAAGCTGCTGAGTTTAGCACCGCAAACCCTTTGTTGATGCCATTTTCAGGGGAAAAACCACAAGCCTTCTTCTGCAGCCACTTTTTCCAATTTTTTTGAAAAAAACAAAATTTTCACTGTATTTTGGCCAATTTCTTGGCCTCCTTCAAGGGAACCCACAAAGTCTGGGTACCTCTAGAATCCCTAGGATGTTGGAAAAAAAGGACGCAAATTTGGCTTGGTTAGCTTATGTGGACAAAAAGTTATGAGGGCCTAAGCGCGAACTGCCCCAAATAGGCAAAAAAAGGCCTGGCACAGGAGGGGGAAAAGGCCTGGCAGCGAAGGGGTTAAAACTCTTTCCTTGGTAGAAGGTCTTGGCCATCCTGCGTCCCTAGGGCTTGGCAGGAATACCTGGGGGAGTGGAGTCTGGTAAGTCACAACAAAAAAACTGTCACAGAAACTAATTGTCATGCATGTCTGCAGCTCAGCTTTTTGCACTGTCTAGTTCATGTACCTCACCAACATTCAATACCAAGAGTAGCTGAGATTTAACACTGTCAGTCTGCATAACTGGATCCAACATCACAGCTGCCAATGCCCATTACATGCCATATGCCCAAATGGTCCTGGAAAATCTCACAATAACAAAAACACATTCCATGATTCATGGTATGACCCAAAAAGTAAATGTATGCTCAAAACTAAATGCAGCCTGTATACAGATATGTAATAGCAAACATCTGTCAAGTGTTGGGGAGTAGAAAGAGTGACCTGATTGCAACTTCCAGCAGGCCATGTTTCAGCAACTCCAACCACCAGCCACGCTCACTTGTACAAAAGCCCCTTTTTGTGAACTCTTAATTGAAGTGTACTCACCTGGGAGGATATCATCTGTGTAGTGTTAGGGAGTTGAGAG
Organism: Pleurodeles waltl; assembly: GCF_031143425.1. Taxonomy (NCBI): domain Eukaryota; kingdom Metazoa; phylum Chordata; class Amphibia; order Caudata; family Salamandridae; genus Pleurodeles; species Pleurodeles waltl. The sequence goes on from NC_090439.1 coordinate 337,892,906, forward strand.
AGTGACCTGACTACAACTCTCAGCAGGCCCTGTTTCAGCAACTCCAACCACCAGCACAGAGCTCACGTGTACAAATACCCTGGTTTGTGAACTCCCAAATGAGATGTACTCACCTGCAAGGATATAATTTGTATGGTGTTGGGGGGCAGAGGGAGTGACTTGACTGCGACTCCCGGCAGGCCCTGTTTCAGCACCTCCAACCTCCAGCACAATGTTCGCTTGTACATGTACCCCTGTTTGTGAACTCCTATATGAAGTGTCCTCACCTGGGACTGCCCAAGATAAATGTCATGCTCAAATCAAAGATGTGTCTGTCTACCTAGCTCCATCTTGACTTGCCAAGCCAAGATGAAACTATTGAGGATCGGAATTACGCATTACCCAGTGTATACAAGTATTGCTAAGGCCCCAGGCTGCACCATCAGATTGGTAGCAACAGACACATTGACACACCACTGTGTACATGACGACTCCAGTCACTAATGCAAGAAAGTCCTGGGTCTGCTTGCATTCCACTCAACTAGCCTGCCAAATGCTCAAAGCCATATCTTGCCTCTCCACTGTGTTGGCTGCATTGGTGGTAACATGTCACATAAAGGGCATACTTCTGTTAACGCGTCCCTCTATGATACTTTATTACACATCAGGACTCGTTTTAGGCCAATGAATCTTTTGCCCCAGTTGAGAGACACCTTAGGACGAGATAGCTAATCAATATGTCAATCAATACGTCAATAATGTCATCAATATTTATTACGACAATACATTTCACTTTAGTCAAAGTCATTAATCAAATCTAGATGCTACCATGACCTTTCAGTCATGAATAATCACACCAGTTTAGTAGAATTTTATAACTGTTATTCCCTATTAATTACAATCTAATAGCATGTGCGTCAATCTCAAAACAAAGAAACATAATAGCATAGTCACAATATGGCAACTTTGGTAAGATTTTATTAAAGCGAGTATCACAAACATCAGAACATAACACGGCATGAACATAGATCAATTTAGCAGAGTGTCAATAATGCACCAGTTCAACAAAGCATAGTCTCAGTCGTTTGTCTATTTGCGTCAGTTTTGGTGAACACCTGTCCTAACCTCTGATTAGCATTAGCATGTTGGGCTTCATGCAAAACAATTTAGAACACTAATTTGGAAAACATCTAACTAAGGTCTCTGTCAAAATAAGCAGTTGGTACCTAAAAAGGAAAAGCAAACAGACAAATCACATTTGCATTGTCATAATTACCCTCCAAAGTTTAGGTCAGCACACAGGTTCAGTCTTCGTCTTCAGGACATCAGTCAATTCGCCATCAGTCAGAACTCAGCTCCGCGGCAAAAAGGTCACTTTCCTCATAAGGATGCAAAGTGTAAATGGACTATCTAAGGGCAAGGATGGTTTTTAATAAACCACCAAGTCATCAAACAGAGTGACAGAGTTTCCGGATAAAATCAATAGCATTCCCTAACCCACCTCCTCAATGATTCCCCGTGACATGGGTTTTTATCCCTTTTTCGTTGTACATTCCGCCAAAATTCTATTGGACATTTGTTATACCCCACTATCTTTAATCTATCAAAAAACGCATTAGGTAATCTAACTCTTCACCCCATATTATTTTACAAGTCTTTGATTGGTCTTCATAATTGACGTCTTCAGAGGTGGCACGTCCGGTATGATTTCCTCTTTCTCTAATTCTTTGCACATCTTTTAGTCAGCAGTTCCATTGTCTTCACTGGTTTGAATGACCTTGTACATTACATTAATGTAGACTGTTTCAGTTTATTTTAACATTTACTCTGCAAACAAGAAAAAATATGCCTGGGAACGGATCTAACATGGTTGCATTTGTCTTCTAATTTGAAGGAAAAGAACACGTAGGGTTGTGTCCCTTTATGAGTCAGCACACTGCAAAATAGATGAATACATTTAATATGAGAGCCAAGCAGTTAAACTTCGGCTCATGCTAACTTAAGGCCTATGAGGATTTCAGCATAGATTCAATAACGCAGTTATTAGTACAAACTTATTTAAACTTGATATAAACATTTTAGTCATTACTATTAGTCTACGTATACATTGGCGGCCACTCCACGTGGTCATATTTCAAGTGCACGTTTTAAGCCAAAATCATTATTATAGTTTCTATGCAGCACTATCATTTATTCATAAGCATTTCATGTTAATATATATATTATATAAGCTTCGCTCTCTCACTTCAAAGTGCACCTGATCTGCACATCCCATAGCCTGCATGAATCAAATTGGGTTGGCATGCTTCACATATGTCATGTGAAGTCACTCAATACCATGGTCACGTGGCACAATTGGATAACCATATACACAAGGGGTTTGGGGGGATCTAGTGAAGCAGCCATCAAGGTCTGTCCGACTAGTGAGAAGATCACTCTTTTCCATGATCTAGCTCAAGATATTGTATAGTTGTGTATCACCAGTGTAGCTCACACCCTTTAATGATGGTGTATGTTGATAAAGATAAAAACAACAGTGGGACATTTATTGGTATAATGACCCATAATATCACTCGAATCCTAGTGGCCAGTAGGATTTGAGAGACATTATGAGTCATTAAAGGGTGTGAGCTACACTGGTGATCTGTTAGGTAATTTTACCCACAAAACTGTATCCTCACATTATCCAGAGAAATTTCATTTCAGCACTCCCTCGAGGTTCTTTTAACCATAAGGTCGAGTCCGTCCAAGTGATATTATCCTACCTGGGTGGGGATAGGTGGTCAAATTATGAAGCATGACACTATAATGTGTGTGAGACCACCTATTCCATAAGGAGAAACCCCCACTAATAGGTCTTCAAGACACGGTTGTCACAACCATGCAGCATCTTGAGCTAGATCACAAAAAAGAGTGATCTTATCACTAGTCGGGCAGACCTTGACGATTGGTTCACTAGATCCCCCCATACCCCTTGTGTATATGGTTCTTGTTTTAGGGAGGTAGCATAGGGGCTTGTACCTCCCCTGTCTCTCTCAACGTGTAAACAATTGGATAACCTACAAGTTAACTTTGTCTAAGGTCCCTGCTAACTGTAACTTTAAATATTTGGACATAGATGCCACAATTCAACCATTAAACATGTACATTCTTCATCAACAGGTCGAGATGCCACTGTGCACATGGAGGACACAGAACAGGCTACAACTACCCCCCTGGATGAAGCCCTCGGTGATGACAACACTCCTGGACTTCTGGATGTAGAGGATAGTCCTGGCATATCTGGGCACCCTGGTGAGAAGGCAACAGAGAGTCTCACTGTGCCCACAACCACACCTCCCAGCTGTATTCCATCAACATCACCCCAACATCAACCCCTAGCACAGTGTGCACCATCGTGTGCCCCCCAGTTCTGGGCCCTGAGTTGAGGCACAACACTTCAGACAATGAGGGTCCAGGAACAAGTTGGAGAAGGCACCCTGTGGCAACGACACAGGCCCGTGGGTAGATTGTGTGGGAGGGATGCTGTGGGCCAGCAGGGTGAGGCCACTGGGGCTGCTCTTGACACAATCAGCCACACCTTGGAGGTTTATCAGGAGTCCCAAGGTGTGACTGGCTAGGTGTTGACTGAACTTGAGGAAATCAAGCAGCTATAGAGGGACATCCATAGGGACATGCGTGGTCAGATGGATGCCCACAATTCCAAGATGGCCTCCCTAACCAGGGTGTTGAGGTACATACACACCACCCTGAGCAGGTCTTTTCAAAACCAGTCTACCCCTTCCTTTCGCTAATCAACAGAAGGCCCATCAACATTGGCAGCAGCCACAGAAAGGAGGTCCTGCCAGTGGAACAAGCAGCCAAAGACACCCCTGCCCCTCTAGCTGATGATTCCCCTCAAGCAGAAATGTCCAGCAAAGAATCCAGGAGGTGCAGATTGCAAGACACCCACCACTGCCTCCCTCAACCCCCTTATTTAAGGACCTCCTTTTTGTGTTACACATTCACTTTGTGGACTGATCTTGAACTACCTTCCATTTCAAGTGGGAGGAATACTCTGGACGTTGGGTTCACAATGGTGTGGCATCTAGTCCAATGATTTAATTCACCATGGCCGACCTCTTCACATATTTTCTTCAGTTGATACGTCATGTATGTTTTCTGTTAGTCTTAGCTTCACAATAAAATCCCCGATCACTGATTCATTGTCTGCTGATTTTTCTTTCAAATTTCGCAATGTGGATACGTCAAAGAATGTGAACCATGCATTGATGATCCAAGATACTAGTTAAAGATGGGATATGTTGCATGTACACAGTCTCCAGCTCAGACGTACAACCATCTCACATAAACACATGCATACAAGTGTCTGGTTAAACCAAAAAATAGATTACAGTGTTCAGCACATAGGCTGTCAATAGATCAGAACTACTGGAAATCATAAATGTTTGACTCATACTGAGTAAATGAACAGATTTACAGGGACAGACCTCTAGACCACATACCACACCAAAGTAATTCAACAGCACATTATCTAAAATACAGACAGATGGCATTGCAACAGTCCCTGATCACAGGGCCATTACAATCCAATGGTCATGCATCAGGTGCTGTGGCCCAAACATATGCCAGTATTATGGCACAGGCACTGTGGCCTACAATAATGAAACACATCCACAGTTATATACAGGTCATACAAAAAAGGGTTTACCCGTCAATGTGTTTCAACATTGCTGAGAGGAAATCTTCCAACACCAGACTCAACATGAATTGGGATATTCCAGCAGATGGGGCAACTGTATGGTGGAAGGACCCTGTGGCCAGGAAGTGCAATACTGACATGACTTGTACAATAACATAACATGTGTATTTTGTAAAGCACACGTTCACCCGTAGGCCTCTTCGCTCTAAATAACAGATGTTTATTGTCACCCAACTCAATGGTATTCATTTTATTGAGCTCAGATCTTGGATGAACAGTTGAGTGGACCCACCAGGATTTGAACCTGTGACCATGAGGTCAAACACAGGCCCCTACAGTGGATGCATTAGTCCACTAAGCCACCAGACCCAACAATGGGTTGCATGCAGTGTGGGTTACTGTTAGCTGGCATCAGATCTGGCTCCAACTGATAGCACAAATCCACTTTTGTTTGCCTATTCAGACAGTACAACTCGATGACGTGGTGTTCCTCCATGGCCTGAAGGTCTGGCAATGGACAATAGACGCATCCTCCCTCTCCCAGGGTACCTATGTGTGGAAAGACATGACTTTGTACATTACTCATTGTGTCCACAGCAACATATATGATGTATGTCATCAATCTCAAGTTTAAAAGCATTAATGACTGTATAGACATAACACACAGTACACATCACAGCTGGCAATTACACATGGGTCAAATGTGATCCCCATAGTTGTCAACACACGTGTCCACAACATGGGTTCGGATGACACCCTACTATCTGCTAGACAATTGTTTCTTGAAATGTGAGGGTATTTTGCCACCACCAAAAATACGTCAGCAGTGGTGGGCAGTGAACCACCATCATATGCCATCTGTGCCAACACACTAAACTGGTAATTATGTCATCAGACGTACACAACAAGACAGATTGATAATGTTTGTGATCTCATTAAACTTTTATTGTTGTTGTGACACATTTTATAGGACCATTATCAGTATTTTAAGCCACCAAAATGGCAGATGTCTGACCTACTCCACTGGACTTCAGAAATCGCCCACGGCAGAAGTCAACTACGCAGTTTGCGGTTCCAACCACAGCAGACACAGCCACAGGCTAACATTGTTGCCTGTGCCAGTCGCGACCAAATGGCTGTGTTCATCGGTGGTGATGACCCCTCATGTGGCATACTTGTACACTGTATTGTGCAAAATCAATCACTTGACTGCTGCCTGCAATACGTCCACAACTTCAACTGCTGTGTGGCACCTCCGGGAGCAATCATGCCACATCCAGCAGGTGACAGGGCCTCTGCCTTCTTTACAGAAGAGAGACTTGTGAGCGAGGTCCTTCCTCTGTATGGACAGCACTATGGCTCATCAGAGGAGCAGGTAAGTACCTCATTGGCACAATTGATCCTGTGCAACACCATTCTTTGCCTCCTCATAAGTTACAATGTGCCCCTGTGTGCCAGTGAGACTTCTTGTGTGCCTGTTGTTGCAGTCTGTGTGGTATTAATGGGATGTACATGGTGCAGGTATTTGTGACTGGTACTATATGTTGTTTTCATTCAAATTGTGGTGTGGGCTATTTTTTGGGGTCCTAGATCCTCCTTGGGTTGGATGCATATAACTAGGCAAGGAGACTCTACTGCCATCTAGTGACCTTTCTTTGTTCATGATGGTCATAGATGTTAGACAACATGTATGTGCATGACAGCATAAGCTGTGTATGCATCCTGTCAGAGTCATTTGGGGATCTTCTGGAACAATGTGCATTGTGCCACAGATCTTTCACTCCAAATATGCCCCAGCCAAACTATTGTCTGGGAGGCCTATCATGACTCACTATGCCCATCAGGTTATCACACAAGCCACAAGTCACATTAATGATTGCCATATGACGTACTGCCATGCATGGAAGTTATGTAAATGTGTGTGTGATGTAGGTTCTGTATACTCAGCCTTCAGAGACAAGGGCCTGTCAAATGAATCTCACGGTATGGGACACAGTCCAGGCTTGGGAAGTCACAGTACCTACGCAACTGTGGCACTGTGCCCACTCCCCATAGACCTGCAGATCCTGTCTTGTGGCCAGTATGAGGTGTGAGAAAAAGCCTCTTTTGTCATAGTTAGCCCCCTCTTTTTGCCTGGGATTTGATATAGCCTCAAAGTTGTTAGTGCCCAGAGCCCTGTTAACCAGGTTCCCTGGGCCAGATCTCTTTCCATAAAACTGTTGTGATGCATTTGCTCAATTTGCACCACCTTTAGCTGCAACTATAAGTCCCTAGTAAATGGTACTTAGGTACCCAGTGTGATTGTGCCACCCTCTAGAGCCATGAATCCAGAAGCACCCAGCACTGCCTTTGCAGGCTGAGTGTTCTGATGCAATCCTAAAAGACAAACTCGACATTGCCCACAACCTGTGTGTCCTGTCCACTATACACTGCATGCACTATAGGCAACTCTCCCCTCTGGAAGGCCTTCCAGTCCTAAGACAGGGTGCAATAAATTGTATGTAGGAATGGTCATCCCCAATTTGCACCACCTCTAAGGTGTTGCAGCGAGGTGAGCCCTCCATTTCATTTTCCTCCTTCTTGCATGGAAGGAAAATAGCCAATCAGGTGTAGGAAAGTGACCTCTGCCCACAGGAAGTGGTCTCTTATGGGGTGTAGCCCCCTAACCTAGATGACCTATTGGTCACTACTACGTGCTCCCCTAAATGCCCACTAGATACAGTATTTAGCGGTCATCCCTAGACCAAGAAATCAGATTCAAAGTACAAAGGAAGACCAGCAACAAAGAAGACCCAATGCTCGAGAACTGAATTTCTGCTACACCAAGAAAAGGCGCCAAACCCTGCCTGCTGCACCCAGGACTTGGCAATCACCACAGAGGTGTTTGCTTGGATGTTGGATGGACTCTACAAACCCTCAGAGGATCTCCACACTTTACAAATCACCAAAGATTTCCCTCAAGAGTGAAGTAATCACTCTCCTGCAACCCAAGATCAAAGACCCAGTGAAGGTCACTTCACTGACCGGCTGCTGACCAAGGAACCAGATGGTGCAGCCAGATCAACCACAACGCTTTGGACCGTGAGAACAAACCCTGCAAGTGTGCTAGGTTTGGTGGTTCTGCGCCCTCCAGTGGCCAAACTGCAATAGCTCTAGGTACTGGTTGCCTAACATCGGACACCAAGAAGGCCAGTCCATTCAGGACTGTAAAAGGACCAGGAGGAAGTGCTAGTCGAGGGACTTCAGAAAGCACCAGGACTTCCCACCAGAGTGCCCCTGCTGACCGGCAAGTGACCCACAAAGTGACCTAACTCCTGCTTCCAAGGCCAACGCTGGGCACAGCTTCTGGCTAACCACTTCGCTCTGCACCCGGCTGCCCTACAATGAAGATCCAGCTGTGCCCTAAGGGTCCAAACCCCTTGCAACCTTGACTCTCCAAGGGGACCAACCGGACTTACCTTTAAGTCAACATGTGCAGTGCTTTTCCAAGTGGTCCCCCTCAGTGGCCTTGCACCAGCTCCAATGTCTTTCTGCAGCCGCTCCCACCAAAACCAGGAGCTGCCCGAACCTCTCCAGCTGGTCCATAGTGCCCACCAGTGACTTTGATATAACTGCAAAAGGAGACATTGTTAAATGCATTGTCTGAATTTATAAGCATTACATGCATTTTTTAATGATTTCTCCATTTAATCCTATGGTGTGTAATTACGCACAAAAATACTATTTTTATTAAACTTCAAAAGTTATTAACTTAAAAAGTGCTTACCTTATTATGATTATCTTGCTCCTTAAAATGTTATAAAAATCTGAAGTATTTTTTGTAAATAGGTCTCCAGTTATTCTTTTCAGTATGTCTTGCTTTATTGATACTGTGAGTACTACAAATGCTTTGCACTCCTTCAAGATTATCTTAAATGCTCAACCAAGCTACCATAAATATTAGAGCATTAAGTAGTCTAGTTTTTACCTCTGTGGTCACCTGGACTCTCTGCACAGTGTGCCTATCTCTGCACACTACATAGAGAGCCAGCCTCCAATATGAGGCTTCAGTCCAAAACGGGGCCTGCATCCCTTAGTCCATTGACTAGATTAGGAATGGGTACAGAGGTAAATCTTTCAACTACTCGATATGTGAATTTTGCATCATTGTCAACGTGTGTCTTTGCCTCATGACAGGTCCCTTACTCCCACAGCTCTGTTGTCACCTTCACAGAAGTCATATATGTCCTGTACAGACTTATTGCACAAATGACAGACCCACAGTGCAGATAGTGTGTAGATTCCTGGAAGACGATGACATATGTCTCAGTATCTTGGTTACATAGCATAAATTGTATAATACATAACTTTTGCATGTTGGAATGGCATACCAGAGAGTCTGCATTTAATAGGCCACACATCCCCACATGCACAAGGATTACTCTTGCCGTATCCACCATGCCAGCCCTTTCCTTGTCACTCAAGTGAAAGGGAGAGGGACATGACAGGTAGGACTAGAAATTTGACACACAATGTGAATTTCCATGGCATTGATGTGGCATCATGTGTACAATTGTACTGCACATGTGTACGGGAGGAAGGTTTGTTACCCAACTGTTGGTATGCATCATGGAGTGAGTTGCAGTTTTGTTGGAATCACATGTGGTTGTGTACAACAATTCATCAACTGACTTCTGGGTTTGCAGGACAAAAATCGTGACAGTGATGATGCTTCCCATCACTTGCTAATCTTGAGGCCTCTCCAACATACAAAGGATTAATGGCTTCTACAGATGAAATCAGAGTATGTCATTGTAAGGGGTGCCATACAGTAGTGGTGATTTCCCTGGGCTTGCTGATTATTTGTGTGGTAGATTTTAGAGACATATCTTCCTGACAAATTGCACATTGTGTCGACAGTGTACATTTCCATGCCAATTGTGCCGTATATCTGAGCAACATTAGTACTACCTCCATGACTCCATTAAGAAAAATTTCACATGGTGAAGTGTGTGTTGTTGATATCTTTCCAGTGTGACATGAGTATTTCCATGTCACCTTCTTCAGGCTACTGTATTGCTCTCAGCAACATGGCAGGATTTTGGATGATCATTTCTTATTGTAGTGTTATTGTGTATCTGACAAATAGATGTGTGCATGACCTTGTGTGGGATATGTGTGAATGAACTTGGCATTGGCCTATTTTTGTATGACAACAGGTAACTGAAGGATGCTCCATGAGGAAAAACATTGAGGTGATGTGGTCTCCTACATGCTCAATGCTTACTGTGATTGCATAACTTCACCCATCCAATTGGAGTTGTCTGAGGTCCTGATTTTCCTGTGGGCAACTGTTGAAAGTTCAGGTAACATTCATGCATATGGTATGGTACATGTAGAAGCCGCTTTGATGTAATTTGTTGCTCGGGTCTACTTGATATCATAGTAATGTTTTCTAATCACAGCTGATATTCGAGTGTGATCAAGAACATATGGTGACCCTTTTCCTCTTTGTGTTTGCAGCATCATCCCAGGCAAGCAAAAGAGAGAGGGCACAACAAAGTGGGGAAGCATCTGGCAATTGTGCCTCCAGTCATGACAACACTGACACAAAGGGACCCAGTGGCCAGGAAGGTAAGTGGACTGCCACGGAGGACACAGGATCAACATCTTCATCATCGGATTCTACCGGCAGTAGGCATTCCCTAGTGGTGATGGACCTATCAGGATGTGTTCCTGTACCATTGTTGTATGTCATCCCCAGTTCTATCACCACCCTCCTGGTTGCTCACCACCTAGTTGGCCGTGTCCACTCACCCAAGAGGGTGGGTGACTCCTTTGCTCCAGGCACCTCAGACCCAGCCCCTGTTACCCCTCCTGCCCTGAGTGAGGAGGCTATTGACCTCCTGAGGAGTATCTCTGTTCAGCAGACTGCCATTGTGAATGCCATCCAGGGGTTGGCCAGCCCAATTCAGCAGACCAATGCTTTCCTGGAAGGCATTCATAGTGACATTTCTGGCCTACAGAGATCTTTTCAGGCTCTGGCCTCCTCACTGACAGCAGCCATCCGCCCCCCACAATACTCCTCCCCTCTACCTCCCTCTTCCCAATCCCAATTCCCCTCTACCTGTCCCAAGCACACAGACACACCCACACTTACCCACCTCAACAAACACAAGCAGCACACATTGACACAAAGACCACAAGACACACCGTCACACAGGCACTCAACATTCACCGACAGACACCTCATCAGCCACCACTTGTAGGAGGCTTGCCTGATTTGTACTGGGTACCTAAGGTACTTACACCTTATACCAGGTCCAGTTATCCCTTATTAGTGAAATGTAGGCAGGGTCTAGCAGCTTAGACTGTCTAGGGATAGCTGTAGCAGAGCAGCCAAGGCTGAACTAGGAGACATGCAAAGCTCTTGCAATATCACTATAGTCACACTGTAGTTATAGACAATAAAAGACAATACTCAGTGTTACCAAAAGTAAAGGTACTTTATTTTAGTGACACAAGGACAAAAATATCTTAGAGGCAATACTCCTTATGGGGGTGAGTATTATACACAATATATACACTAGTAATCAAAATCAGGTAAGTAAACAGTCATAGCATAGTGCAAACAGTAGAAAATACAATAGATTCCAAAGAGCCTCGGGGCAACACAAACCATATACTAAAATATTGAAATGCAAATGTCAAATTCCACCCTAGGCAAGTGTAATGTGTAGAGGGGTGCTGGGAGTGTAAGAAAACACCAATGGTAGGTAAAGCACCCCACCCCAGAGCCTGGGAAAGCTGGAGTAGAGTACGCAAGTTTCCTCAGAACACACTACAAGTCGTGATGAAGAATTATGCAAGAACCAAGCAAGACTGCAAGCAACCAACAATGGATTCCTGGACCGGAAGACCTGTGGAGAGAGGAGACCAAGTTCAGAAGTCAAAGAAGAGTCCAGGGACAACAGGAGCCTCTGGCCATCTGGAAGAAGGTACAAACGTGGATTCTCTGGTTGGAAGAAAAGTACAGAAATGCAAAAAGGAGATGGCTGTGGGTTCCTGCTTGGGCCAAGAGATGTTCCATGTCAAGTTGTTGGATTCAGGATGTTTGCTTCGTTAAATTCTGCAAACAAGCCTTGGTTCACGCATGTACACGTTTTGCATCAAAGAGGAGTTGCCCAGACCCAGGAGGGACCTGGGGGTCTCAACTTGGACTGAGGAGACAGAGGGGGCTCTCAGCACTTCAGAGAGCACTCAGATGACCAGTCAGCACCCAGGGAGGTCCCAGAACACGGGGACAAAGGAGTTGCAAAGTGCGGTCGTCGCAGAACTACACAAGAGGTTCCCACGCCACCGGAGAACAACTCAGAGTGCTGTGCTCTCACAGGATGGAGTGCTGGGGACCTGGGTTACACTGTGCATGAAGAACTTTTGGAAGACGTGCACAGAAGCCCAAGGAGGTGCAGAAGACGTGGTGCACAGGGCTGCTGTCGCTGCGTGGGTTGGCAAGCTCTTACATTCACCAAATTTGGACAGCTGGACCTTTGGATAGTCAGGGTCACTTCGGTCTACCACCTGTGTTCCAGGGATCACGCTCCTCGACAGGAGAGGAGTCCCAGTGTACCAGTTGTTGTCACAGAGAGGTGCCTGCTGAAGCAGAGAAGTGACTCTGTCACTCCACATGTGATTCCTTCGGTTCTTCTGGTGCAGGGTGAAGACAAGCAGTCCTCAGAGCATGTACACCTTGGAAATTGTTGCAATTGTTGGCTGGAGCTGAAGTTGCAGGTAACAGGAGTCTTCCAGGATACTTTGTTGCAGTTACAGTGGTTCCTAGAGCAGACTGTGGTTGACCCGACGGTCAGAAGCTGAAGCAGAGGATGCAGAAGAGTCCTGGAGGAATCTTGCAAACTGAATCTGAGGAAACACCCAGAGGAGAGACCCTAAATAGCCCTGAGTTGGGCATTGGCTACCTACCCAGGTATGCACCTATCAGGAGGGGTCTCTGACGTTGTCTCCTGGCACTGGCCATTCAGATGCTCCCAGAGGGTCCCCACACCTTGGAATCCAAGATGGCTAACTCCAGGAGCTCTCTAGAGGAGCTCTGGGCACCACCCCTGGAGTGGTGATGGACAGGGGAGTGGTCACTGCCATTTCCTTTGTCCAGTTTTGCACCAGAGTAGGGACTGGGGGTCCCTGACCCGGTGTAAACTGGATCATGGAAGGAAGGCACCGTTTGTGCCCTTCAAAGCATTTCCAGACGTTCTGGGAGGATACCCCTCTCATGCCTGTAACACCTATTTCCAATGGGAGAGGGGGTAACACCCCTCTCCTAAAGGAAATGTATTGTTCTGCCTTCCTGGAATTGAGCTGCTCAATCCCCAGGAGGGCAGAAACCTGTCTGTGAGGTGGCAGCAGCTGGGGCTGCAGTGGAAACATCAGAGAGCTGGTTTGGCAGTACTGGGGATCCAAGGGTGGAGCCCCCTGGGAGCATGGAATTGGGCCCCCAATACCAGATTTGGATTGGGGGTTCAATTCCACAATCTTAGACACCTCACATGGCCATATTCAGAGTTACCATTGTGAAGCTACATATATGTATTGACATATATGTAGTGCGCGCTTATAATTGTGTCCCCGCACTCACGAAGTCTGGGGAATTGGCCCTGGACAATGAGGGGGCACCTTTGCTAGTGCGATGGTGCCCTCACACACAGTAACTTTGCAACTAGCCTTCAGTAAATGAAGGTTAGATGTATAGGTGACTTATAAGTTACCTGGTGCAGTGAAAAATGGCTGTGAAATAGTGTGTGCACTATTTCACTCAGGCTGCAGTGGCAGTCCGGAAAAAAAGATTTGTATGAGCTCCTTATGGGTGGCAAAAGAAATGCTGCAAGCCCATCAGGATCTCCTGGAACCCCAATGCCCTGGTTTCCTAGGTACCACATACGACGGTTTATAAGGGGGGTCCAGTGTGCCAATCAGAACTGGACTATGAGGTCACTAAACTATAGTGACAAATTTGGTACACAGAGAGAGCATAAGTACTGGAGTTCTGGTTAGCAGAACTCCAGTGACACAGTCAATCATACTGACAACACATATAGGCCACAAACTATGAGCACTGGGATCCTGGCTAGCAGGATCCCAGAGAGACAGTACAAACACACTGACAAACAGGCCAGAAATCAGGGAAACCATGCTAGAAAGAGGCTTCTTTCTCACACCACTTCAAAAGACACCCCAACCACCCTCACCGACCCACACACTACATCAAACATACCCCCAGACACCAGCACAACAATCAGACACATCCGCCACATCATCCACACCTGCAGACACAACCCCAACATACACAAACAAATCTACCACATCAACCATACCCGCAGACACCATCACAATACACACAGACACATCCACAAGATCCACCATACCTGCAGACAGCACATCAACACACACAGACACATCCACGACATCCAACGTAACTGCAGGCACCACACCAATACATAGACACACATCCACGACATCCATCATACCCATAGACACTACCCCAGCAAACACACACTTCCACCACTCCCACATCACCAAGCACCTCTGCCTCCCAGCCCCACAAGACACACAAATGTGCACTCTCACACACGTAGCAGACACCACCCAAAAACAAGAAAACCTCACACACATTCACCTCCAAGGCATCTACACCCACAGACACAACGACCACTCCCTCAACCTCCAAATCCGCAACCCCTTCTGTTGACTCTCCCTGTTTTCCCAAGGAGAGTTTCCTTTTCAAACTTGCCCTTTCCCCTGTTACCTCCAAACCCCTTCCCAAACCCAAGAGGCCCCAACCCACTTCCCAACCCTCCTCTGTCACACCTGCCCCACTGCAAGTAACCGTACCCTTTCTCCCCAAGAACAACCCTACCTCTCCAACGAAAGAGACCCACACTCCAAACCCAAACCCACTCATATCAAATCCAACCTCACCTCACCCAAGGATGCCCCCAGAGGTGCCAGCATACCTACTCGATGCCCCTTCCTGTGAAGGTTCCCTGGCAGGGATTGGAGTCAAGTTTGGGCACAGTAATGTGCATGAACTGATGTGGACTGGCCAATTGCCTTTGCTCTTGAGCTATTGTTGATAAATAAACCCAAGTTGTTGTTTAGTTGGGAATACACATTTGCCCTGCAATTACTTGCCTACATTTATGTTGTTTCTGAGTAACGTGCGTTGTATGCGTACAGTTGTATGTGGTTGACCAGGATTGCTGATCCATTTGCTGTTGTTTTCAACATCTGACTTTGTGGGCAGTGCTGGTGTCACCCTAGACAAAGGTAGGTGTACACGCTATGGATATAGTTTGTTAATCTAATTGGAGTGTTGCTGCATTGTGTTCTGTTTGCTATGGTATGTATTTAATCTTGTGTTGGTCTATGTCAGCATGTCTAGTGTTTGACTTGTCCTTCTGATGTGGATTGTACATTTGTGTCATGTGTGGAAGTGTAAGCTAGAGTTTATTTTGGGCACAGTTATGCTAGCTTCCTTTGCATTTGACTGAGCATGTGTTCATTTTGATGTGTGCACCTTGCAGCTACTTAATATAGATGCATGGCCATGTTGTTGTATGTGCTTTCTTGATTTGCACTAACACAGTGTGCAGACAGGTATGTGACTTGGCTCTACCTTTATTTGTTCCTGAGATACATGAAGGGCCAGTTCCTGTGCAAATTTTGCTTTGGGGGCATGTGCAAAGTGTGATGTGTCCCAGGGCAGCATCCTTCCATGAGTGTGCCTGATGCCCCCATCCCTGCTGTGCAGGTATTGTTTGCATTGTGAGCTTTGGATATTTGTCTCTCAAAATATTGTACATCCCATTGACCTTCCATTGTATTGAAAGGTGGGTGATGTGTGGGTCCATTGCAGGGCTGTTTTGTAGGAGCGGTATTTGTGTTCCATGACACATCCATACATATGTCTTCAATTTGACGACAGTCCATGGCATGTGTGCAATGAGGGTGTGAGTTGCATTATGTGGGATGTTCCTGTGGTGCTGGTGTTGTGTGACCTAATGTTCTGTAGACTTCACTGACCCTTTGCCTGAGATGAGCAGACATGTTGTTGTGGAGTGTGGTGGTGCAGTGTCAGAGATCTGCCCAAAGGGAGCGTTTAATAGCTGTGAATGTGTCATTCTTTGTGAATGTATCAGACCCTGGACACAATGACATGTGTACTTGGTGCCCTTTGCATGAGCATCATGCCATGTGCATGACGGCGCAACAAACTTGAGCTTCATGACACAGCTAGGTGTGTGTTCTTACCATTGGTTACGCCCGCGATGGCATGTATTTTGGGGTCCATCAGTGAGCAGCAGCAGGACATGTGTGATGAGCTCCATGGCAGCACAGGATATGTGATGCTGTCTAGAGGTGAATTGCTTCCTTTATGCTCTCCATTTCCTCATGCTGGGACATGGTGGTTGGACCGCCATGGTCACGTTGGCGGTTTGCAACATCATTATGTTCCCTCGGCCTGTTTAGCCTGCCTTGTCACTGTGGTGGTTGATGTTGCCTGGTGGTGTCGGTGGGACAGCATCAGTCTTTCCTCTGTGGGCCTGCCAGCACATTAATATGGTGGTGTGACTGCCAAGCCTACGGCGGTCGGACCACCATCATGGCCAGGGCAGTACACGGACTACCAAACTTGCAATCAGGCCCTAAGTCTGCCTGGCAAGGATTTCTGTTCCTGCAAAGAAATTGCTGCTTTATGACTCTTCTAATGGCACTAAAGCTTTGGAAACATTGGTGGAAGCATGATAATCTGCCCAACTTTAAAAAGAGTGTGCAAGCCAGTAGTTTAGCAGACAAGGCACTTCACACCTTTTTTGACAGAGAACTCTAAATATGGCCCTTCATTATTTTGCAAACTTTATTTTCATACTGGTTCTACCTCATTTTGGCTTTCAGTCTGCCGTGAGTGCCTTTCTGCCTTTTTCTTCTGTCTCACTCTAGTCATGAGTTCTGTTATCCTGGATTCACAAAGAGCATTCTAAGAGTTCCAAACAAAAATATGTGTTGATTCCAGGTTCCTTTCATAGTATTCTATTGCATGGTCTCGTATAAAAGACACAAACTCTGAATCACTCATTAGTGATGTATCAAATGGCCAGTGTGCAAACGTATTGGGTAGGCCAAAGTCATATGACCATAGTGTGATCAAAGAGACTAGGGAGTTTTTGCAGCATTTACCACCTCATCCGCAATGGCAGCAGAAGCGGAAAAAGAAAACAAATTGGCAAAATGAGTTGAATTGTGCCAAATGAAAAGTGCCCTGTAGATTCTAGTTTAGGGATCATAATGCTCTAGGCTTTGGGACCATCAGTGGCCAAGTCATAAACACTTATAACTGTCATCACTTGATTCCCAACTTTAACTGTTAATGCTGTCCACCTTTCAGTCTTATTTGTTCTTGGTCCCACTACAGTATTTGCAATGTTTTTTCTTAACAGAACTGGATTCCTGGTGTCAGATGGACATTGATCCTCAAAGTCAATACGATGCTCGTGTGGTCCACCTCCCAGCACTTCTAATTCAGCTTGTGGTAACAGCACAGCACAGCACAGCACCTTGGTGCGGCCAGGTGGGGGATGGGTTGGGGGGATGGATGCTGCAAGAAAGGAGATCTCGAAGAAAGCAACCAGAAAGTGATCATGTCACTTTCCTCCTTGTTTTTTTCCCTATCCAGCGTCTATTGGTCTTCCTTTCTAATTAACTGATGTTGAGCAGGAGGTCACACAAATCAAAGAGACTGTCCTCACCCTGCTTTAACAAAGTCATATTAGTAGCATCTTACTTTTGAGCCTTCACTTTTTAATAATTCTCCATAGGATTCAGCAAGGTTAATCAAATATCAGCTCAACTCAGTTTCTTTCTCACAAAGATCTCAAGGGAACTACACAAACAATGCCATGTTCTTGACAAAGTTCTTTTTGTGTGTTTTTCACACAAATTCACTTTTTCTTTAAGCTTCCATTCTAAATAACATCCTTTCTTTTTCAACATGCAAAATGCACTTTCTTTCCATAAATGGATGTCTTATCAGGGCAAGCACACCATGGGAATCCTATAAAGTGTTAGTGCTTAGTTCTTCAAAGGAAAGACACTGCTTCCAAAAAAAAGGAATTGGCCCCTAACCAATGTCACAAGCTTAGCCAATGCTTTGGTGCAAGTGCACCCTCACCTCAACATCAAACCAAGAAGTCTCTAAGTATCAGCAGAAGATCACGTCATCAAGGATGCCTATGCTGAATTCTTCTAAGTAGAGAGAAGTTGGTCCTGGGCATTACCACTTTTACAGTGAGATTTGGAAGGTGGTTTATTAGTAGGGGGTTGGTAAGTACCCACCACTAGTAATAAGGCCACAATCACAATATAAGGTCCAGTCAAGGTCTGAGTAAAATAATCTCTTGCTCAACCCTTGGTAGCTGGCAACAAGCAGGCATGCTTAACTTAGGAGACAGGTGTGTAAGCATTTACAAACACCAATACATTAAATAAGTAAAACAACACAAAATAAAAATCCCACACCAATTTATAAAAATAGAAAATACGTTCATGAGTAAAATGACACCAAAATGAAAAAATGTAGGGAACCAGAGATTTGAATTTTTAAAGATTAAAAGTAAAACTTGCGCTTAGAAGCAAATAGCGATCAAAGGGATAAAAATGGTTGTGCTTGAACGGGACACAATCAAGATTTCTAGTCGCACATGACGTAATACTTTTACAACTTACTTCTAGAAGTGTTCCTTGATGCAGGAAAGTGGTCCACAACCCTAATCCAAGGTTCCTCAATCTCTGAGTTTCTCCTTGGGTCGTTGACACTACAATTTTCACAATGCACTTGGCCAAATCCTTAAAACTCCACTGAACGCTGACCAGCTGGGCTCCTCTGGCAGGAGGTGATACAAGTGACTCTTGGTAGCTCCTTTATATCTGTTGCTATGTCAGTCCACTTCTGAATCCTTTAGAAGCCAGGCAACGTCATTTTTGGTCTGAAGACCAAAGTGTGCAGCAGGTTCAGCCATTAAGAATGCAGTTCTCTCTTGTGCAGTCCATGGGTCTAGCAGGGCAGCCCTTCTTCTTCTTGTAGATTTTAGGAATGGATCTTTGGGGGTCCACAAAACAAATGCAAGGGTATAGAAACTCTGAGATGGTCCTGGTGATGTTGGGACAATGTTTCCCAGAATGCACCAGGCCAACTCCATAAAAGGTCACTGGAGACTGTCCAGCTGGTGTCTTCTTGGTGGAGATAGTGCAGGTGGAGCTCTGTTAACCTGTTGCTTTCAAGGAGTCTACTCCTTCACTTCTTGAAGCCAGGCAAAGTCCTTAGGGCTGTAGTTCCACAGTGTGCAGCAGCTGCAATCTTCCAGAGTGCAGTCCTTTGGGGTGCAGATCAGGGTTCCAGCAGGGCAGTCCTTATTCTTGTAGTTGCTGGCAGTGTTCTAGGCTGCTAGGCAACTTTCCTATATTTATTCAGTGTTCCTGGCTGGCAAGCAGGCCTCGTCACACTTCATTTAGGCAGGTTGGCTCAGCCTGGCAGAAGATGGGCAATTAGTTTCGGGCTTAGGAAAGATTGGATTTTGGCTTACAGAAAATAAAGTTCTATAACGTCTTTTCTGTGTTATTTATAATAAATCTAACAGTGGGAATTTGCTGGATTTATTCAAACTATCATTTCGAGTCCAAGAAGGACATTTTGAGCTCTTTTCCCATGTTAGCCTATGGAGCTAATATACAACAATGGGGATCAGAAATGTTGGTTTTTCCTTCACCATGGCATATAAAACATACTTTATATTGTCCCTGCTTATAGTTGTAAGGCACCCTACCTCTGGGGCACTTAGGTGAGTCTTAGGGTGTTTTATATGTAAAAATAAGGTCGTTTGAGACTTTGAAAGTACCTTTAATTCCAAAGTCGAATTGCATATAAATTGAATTTAAAAGAAGCTTGCAAAGCACACTGGCTTTGAAAGATCAAGCAGGCACCACGGAAGAGTACAGTTAAGAGCGTCAAATCTGCTCGGTCTCTAAACCTACATGCCCTACCATATACTAAGGATTTATAGGTAGGTTGTCATGCCAATTATAATTATGCTTCATTTGCATATACTTTTAATCAGAGCACAATGCATGGGTCTGGTTAGCAGATCCCAGGTCACCCTCACAGTCAGAAAACGAGTATCTGGTAGTCACGGATGAGGGCAAAAAGTGGGGGTACACTGCAAAAAAGCCCTGGTTTCTCACAGTAAGGACCTGCCAAAGATGGCTGCTGCTCTGGAACTGTGTTACTTGTGGTCCTGTTTCTGTTCTTGATGCAGTGATCTTCTACCGAGCCTTGCACTATTGTATCCGCGAGCATAGGTGATGGTGGCAAGACCACCAGGTTTGTCCTGCTATCAGGGGATAAGTTGTATAGGAGTCACTGGTGAGGCTAGTGTCTTTGACTTAGCAGCCCTGAAAGCTTCATCTTGCCAGCCTTTGACACCTGGTGAGGTGTTGATGGTATTGTGTCCCAATACACGTTCATTAATTGGATCGGCTGCTTAAGTATTTGTTATTCCTCCCAGATAGACCTTATGCCATGGCTAACTTTCATTGTCGACAACTACTAACCTCCCAGTCTAAAAACGAGCTGGGTTCCCTCAGTATTCATGAAACACTAAATATACAGATTAAAGAGGTGAGGTGGCACAACAGATCTTTGGGGTACCCTACAGTCAAGCATTAAGAAGGAAGCAGTAATGAAGGCAAGATAACTAGAATGAAAATAGTCAGACAGGAAAAATTTAAACCAGGCATAGGTATATGTCTGCCCTCTGCAGACCAGAAATATGTCTATTTCTTCCAAAAGGCATATCTTATTGGCTTCTGATTACCAAATAAGGCCCCAAATGTCACCCTTGCAAAAGTATTAACATGACATGCATTAAAAAATAGGGTCTTGATAGAATTTCCTACTCAACAAGCTAATCTTTGAGAAAATGCTAAATAATATTCTCATCTAACATTATTTTCAAAAAGGCCCTTGGAAATAGTTAAGAGCTGTTCACCCATCAGCTCCAAATCTTATGAAATGCTGTTCACATATTGTGAATTTTATTAAAGTCTTAAACGTTTCGCAATTATTTACCCAACAATTCCAACTTTTGAAATTTCAACTAAAAGCTCTGCATTCCCTACCATTCAGGCTATGCTTAAGATTTGGATACACACCCACAAACTCCTTAAGAGTAATCCGAGGTTACATAATAAGGCTCCCATATGGCATAACGTTGATATTAGATAAGGGAAACAGACCATTTCCTGGGATACATGAGAGAGAGCAGGTATTCTAATTTGGATCATTTATTCACTTTAGAAGGCGTGCTTAAAACCTTTACAATGCTTCAGATAGAATTTCAACTCCCTAGCTCACAAAAGAGGACATACTTACAATTGAAACAAGCTCTACTTAGTAGACTAGGACCATTTCCGTGGATATCTGAGGATTCCCCAGTTTTACAATACTTAAAAACTTGGGGGAAATTGAAAGGAGCTCTCTCTGGATTTTATGATCTCATAAGCATAAGCTACACTCATCACCATTACTAGCACAACTCCACGTCAAAGGCAAGGGTTACTTAATGTAGCATTTTCTAATGAGGACTGGACGGATGTAGTTATGAACATGGATAAACAAATCAGAGAGGCAAGAATGAAATGTATTCTTTTCAAAATTCTTCATAACTGGTACTGGTCACCACAAAAACGCAAGACAGCAGGTTTACTACACCATTCTACCTGTTGGAGGTGTCCTCATGAGGATTGTGATATAGTACACATTTTATTTCGATGTCCAGTTTTGACGGAATACTGGACTTCTATAACTTCCTCTCTACACATAGCTATACATGTGCCCATTCCTTTAACAGAAAAGTTAGTTGTTTCACGTGATGTTACTGATCTCCCAAATCTAACAAACCATACAAGACGATTGATGGCTATCGCACTCACTGTAGCAAAACTTTGTATATTACGAAATTGGAGAACACCACAAAGTCCTACACATGATGAATGGCTTATTGAAATGTATGAAATGGCATCATATGAAAAGCTGATTTACAGATTGCAAGATAATGTTGGGATTTTCATTCAAATTTGTAACCCCCTTTCTAGCTAATACATATTCTATTAATATTCACACTTAAATGTTTTCTGCTTCTTTGTCTCCTATCCTTAAGACATTTTTATTATTGTTTTGAGTCATGATGTTATTATTAAGACAATTGACACTTCACCCAATAGCACTGTTATTTTAAGTAGGGCTTACTGCTCACCTATTCAACACTGATGAATTGGCAGGAATATCTCCATTTGAAATGCTATATATGTGGATTAGTATGATATTACTATATCAACTATCTTCTAACTACCTATAATATATGGTTTAATACATATTGCATAATTCTTTCTTTCCAGATTTTCTTTTATAGGTCACTTCTAAGAGTTAATTCACAGATGGATGCCTTATAAATAACATCATATGTTGCATTGATATCTGTGTAATGTTTTTTGTGTTTAGAAATCTGAGAACTAAGTATTTCATAATATTTTTACTATGTGACCATAATTTGATTTATTGTTTCTCTTCTTAACACATTGCTTATATATTGACATGTACTTCTCAATAAACATAAACAAAAAAATCTCAGCATTTCTATTTATTTCACTTTTCATGAACGAGTATACAAAACTTTATTATTTGTGGAAGCTTTCAAAAAATATTTTTATTGATAAAATCACATTGGGATCTAACATTTTGTTTCGGGCCTTAACACACTGAAGAAATTACAAGTCTACTACTTACGACTATACTGATGACACATATTATGCTAAGGATGGACAAACAACATTGTCTCTCATTTACCTTTCTTTTTTATTCAATGCAAACCCTTACATTTGGTAGGACCATCTTAAGTGGAATCCTGTCATGCAAAAGGCAATTCTCATTATGCTCCAGGTTAACTTCTGATCTGTAACTGTAGGCTTCAGCCCTCGCCCAAGTTCTAAAGTGACGAACTTCAGAGTCATGGTTGATGGCAATCTTTCACTGCCTCTGCATATCAACACTATTTTGTATACTTGCAAGTTCTATTGAACATTCAATCGGTAATGCACATTCGACAAGGCAAGCGCATGCCACAGTGCAGAGGCAGTCAGTCATATATCTTTTCCCCTTGGCTTACACTCTCAATCAATGGAAGAGAATTCTCAACTATGACACTGTGCAGCTGTCCCTCAGTGCTGCCCTATTCCATATGCATCATGCCTCCAGCCCACATCCAGAGAAGAGGACAATGCAGTCTCACACTTCCCTAAGGATGAGTAACATGGTGGAAATTGACACAGCTCTCAATATAATCCCTCATTATTGGGCGATGGTATCATAGACAGATGAGTAAAACAACAGGCTTTAGCTGGATATAGCGCAATTCTGCATAGGTTAATCAACAATATATGCCACGCAGCAGTTGAGTCCATTTCAACTCATTAGCTTGCTGTTCCCAAGAGAGTGTAATTTAAAGCAGCATTTATAGCGCACTGGTTTTCTGTTTCCATTTCTCACCCAGAAATATATGCCTGATATCCCGGGTCGCTTGCCTGCCTACTTGGACCTTCTTTTTCTCATGGCCCCTAAACTTAGGAAAGTCGTTTCAGAATTCCACATTCACTACATCTCTGGTAATAAAAACCTCTGCAGTCGGATTTAGACCATTTTTCAACCGATGGTCTGTATTTAAAAGTAGCTCTGCAAAGTAACATAGTCCAGTTTGCACAGTTGCTCTTTTGCAGGACAACTCGTTGAACATGGGGACTTGCAGAGTTGTTTTTTTATTCTGTCTTTTATTTTCATTCATAGACTGCTATGCTGTGGTGAAGCATTAGCCGCTGCAGCACCAGCAATGCGGGGGTGCACTGGCCTACACTAACAGCCAAATCGGCGTTCCAATCAATCGGGCGGGGGGCACCCGACTACTTTGCAGGCGGCCACCCACAAGTTTTGTTACCCCACTGCCCCTATGCCACTCGTTACGTTTCAGGATTGTCTGCTACGTTATTGTTTCATAAAAGTACATGGTCTTGATGAAGGGTGAGTAGTTAATTGAAGCATTCCACTGGAACGTCGGTCAACGTTTCAAATGTCCACTGTTGTTTGCCTTCATTACAGAGACTTGTGCTACACAAAAGGGGCCTAGTTTTAGGAATAAATAGACAACCTGGGTGATTTGTAAATGTGATTTTTGGGGGTACTTTCTTTTTATCTTTTCGAGTAGTTTAAATTTAGTCTGCAAATGAAATTGAAGATTTAATGTAATGGTTAAATATATTTTTAACTGAGTGTGGCAGTAGTCCTTCACATATATAAACCTACAATGTGGGGCATGGCCATAGATGATGGCAGTGTTGCCCTCTAAATGATTATTGGGTAAAGAGTGTTTTAGTTTTTTCTGGTATTCAACGGGTACTCTATAATCCTCTTTCCTTACTCCTGTTTGTTGGAGATCAACACTGGGACGCCAGATTTTTTTTGTTGCAGAAAAGCATGTGCTGAGAGTGATCCTGAAGGGAACCAGCTGTTACCAAACAGTCTTTTGCACACATGCCTTTATCACATCCGCATAGTAAAGGCAGCTTGGAAAAGGCGCACGTGATAAAGGCATACATTGTAATGTCATTCAACTTTTTCTGGAGAATGTACAGAAAGTATCTTTCACTATGAATGGCTTCTCATGGTTCTAGGATATGTTCCAAATATTGAGGTGATGCAGGTGCAAGGTGAAATTACGGTTCAAACACTTGAAAAGGAAACATAATCATAGGTTATGGATTGTGGTTTAAATGGACTCTGGCTTGGATTGGAACTAGGTACATTCAAGACCAGCTAAGATGTTAGAGTTATCTGACGTGTCTTGATCTGAAGATGAGATCATTGTAATTTGATTTGAACCAATATGATACTGTGAGAAGTTCAGTATTAATTTAGGGAAGTCATTATGTCTACTACATAGGATGTTGCTCTTGAAGCCAAAGGGAGAGGCCTGAAGGCTGAATGAGATGCTGGACCAGTGCTGCAGTTAGAATCTGTATCTTTTGGCGTGGCTGTATGCTACATCCTGAACAAGAGTCTTGGAAAGATTTCTCAGGAGATGATATTGGTTCTCTTATATACTGTGACAGATCTGGAATAAGAGACCACATATGACAAATTCCAAAGTAAGAGTAAATGTTTGTATGTGCCACTTAATCATTTTTCTGCCCTATGTTAATAAGATTACTAACACCTAACAAGGACAAGGTCTAGTTAGGATAGAATTTTAGTGCCTTGAGAAAAAGCAACCATTTAAAGAAGAAGGTTTTAAATCTAATTAATGGCAAACATATTGTCTTCATTTTTTTTAATGTATTCTCTTTGACCACAGCTACAATCTGTATAATGTCTTTCATCGTTTTCATACATCAGGTGATGCTACAGATGTGGCCCAAAATGTTCCCCAGGTGCGGACAGAAAATACATATATATTAAACCATTATTGACGTGAGCGCCTATGTGCAGAGTAGAGTACCTAAGATCCCATGCATAATAACCTGTGAGTCTCTGACAGGTAAAATGTCTTCTTCAATGTACATGTTTCAGATAAGATGAAAATACAAGATTCACCTGCAAGGTGACTTTCCTTATCGTTAGGATAGATGTCAATGATGTTCTATTCCCTTAGGCTAAGATACATAGCTGTAGTGTGCCTTTTCATCTAATAGGATTCTTTTGAGGCAAAAAATAAAGGTCTCAGCAGTGTTTGATGTTCAAGAGCTTTCATTTCCACACTTGCCCTGAAATAACTTCTCCCATCCATCAGAGCAAATTTACTCTCGTGTAAAATTAGAACATACTGGTTTGATCTTAATGGGGTAAATCAATTTCCAAGTGTAAATTCAAATTCTGTGAATTTCAAATATGAATTGATACTCAGAAATAAATCCATTTGCGCACATTTATTGAAATTAAGAGCACAAATAGCTTTGTGCATTCACAGGCTCTGAAGAAGTATATACTGTCAAACCAAAATATAAAATTTGAAATTTTAAAAGAAATGAGCTAGTATGCCTAAAATTTGGTTTCTCCTTGGGATCACTGCTTCCTGTATGGAAGGGACCCAGTACCAAATATGTCTTCCTCAGTTCTGGTAAAGAGATTAATGGCAAAGAAAAATGAGCCACCAGAGAGCCTGGTGACAAGTGGGGCAAGTGGCATTGTGAGATTGACCCTTGTGTTAGTCAGGCAGAAGCTGAAGGGACAGCATTCTCCAGGCACCACTTTACCATCTTACAAAGAGCAAGGGAGTCAGAAAAGTGAGGCCAGATCATGATGCCAAAAGGATGTTTTTCAAAAACATCTTCAGAAGAAGATAAGAAAATGGATACAGGAGAACACATCCCCTAAAACTGAAAAAAGCAAAGCTAAACAAGCATTTGCAATGCAATGGGTCTCGCATTTGCTCGAGTGAGAGCTATTTGCGTTGTAAATTCCAAACTGAATATTTCTTGTCACATAAATTGAAAATAAGAAGTAAAACAAAAGTTCACTCCATTCAAACATATTATCAATGTAACAGGGTTGATGTGATGTAAAGCGCTTGACTACTGCCCAGCAAGATCGCACTGCTTAGGAAATAAATAGAAAAAAGTAGTCCAGAAACCATACGGAAAAACCAGAGCCTCTCATGTTTTCTGTAGTTGGCCGGTGCACTCGAGGAGGGCTAAACACCGGAAAAGGCATGACGTATGCATGCCTTCCACTAATGAAAGCAAGCAAATTTAAAAGGCAAGCCCACAAACCAACCAAACTCATGGGCTTGCGGTGGTCGTGGTTACAAGCCCATAGAGAGATTACAGCAGGGCAGAGCGCTTTGCGCTTGACCCTAACCAGCAGGAGGTAGCATGAGTGAGTGCCATACATGGTGGCCCACTGAAATAGTTTAACTTTCTACGGAAACATGTTGAGCTAAAAGCATATTTTGTATGTATATAACCAAAAGTAGTTTTTTTTTATAAGGATTGTGCTACTTTAGCAGCTCAACATCCTGTGATTCTGTGCAAATTGACCTGTGCCTTAAAGGAAAAAAAATAATGTGTCCTTGTGTAATGTAATTGGTTGTCATGTAAAATGCTGCAGTGCTTTGGGGACGAGTTCAATCTATGTAAAACCACAAAGACAAACCACTGAGTTTGATTTATCACCTTCTAAAGATACAGCTAAAACTCATGGTCGTACACTAAGAAGACCCACACAAACGTTGTTATTACTACTACTGAGCAAACATGAGTGTAAAACAAAACATTCTCCGTATGATAGCTACATGAAACCTTTGTTTGGGAAAAGTTATTTAACTTTGCAAACTGCTTTACATTTTTAGTGACTCCCGCTAGTCTGACCATTCACCACAGGTTACCCTTATTCACATTTTTTAAACGCTGACTACAAAAGCTCTTTTCCCAACATAACACATACATTACTTAAAAAAGAAGATGCAGGCTGCCTTGCAAGAGCAACAAAAGCACTCAATTAAAAAGTTAAAAATAAGCTAGTCAGTTAGTAAAAAATCTTCCAATGAAAAACAACCCAAGCTTTCAGAACTTATGATAGATAGAATTTGTATAATGTGAGCAGCTGTATTTGTTGCACAAGTATGATGTCAGAGGTGACTTAAGGAGGAAGAATCCTTGCAGGCATTGTTCCAAAAGGGGCCTGCTTGAATGTAGTTGTCAATAACTTAGCAATGCTGGAAAGACTGTTATCGTGCTCACAAGTGGCATTTGGATTCTTTGCAGACACCAACAAAAGGAGTAAATTAACATAAATCACTATCTCTCAGCCAAATGTGTGTCTGTGTACATATTTGCGATTTTTATTTGCTGTCTCAAGCCGAAACATAAGTATTCTTTGTTTTTAAAATGTATTAACCCTCTGCCAAAAATCAAATCCATATAATAGTTTGTTTGTAATTCTTAAAGCAATTGTGATTTATTGTAAAAAGTAGCGTGTGGGCGCTTATGTAAGCAACTACTTTATATGCTCCCAAGTTGGATTGCAAAGCATCTGTGCGCACTACGAAGATTTCTTTCTTTCCTTCTAATACTTCCTGTATTACAAGCAAAGAAAGAAATATCTATAAAACGCGCACAGACGCTTCCTGCATCAAAGCTTGGAAGCACACACTACTTTTCACATTAAAATATCTTGCAGTCACTTAAATATATGGCTTATCATTAGGAAAAAAATCAAAACGCGCACACACGCTATCGTGTTAATTGGAAAACACATGTTTTAAAATTACCACAGCGGAAAATATGGCATTTAACAAGATGAAAAATGAAGGCAAATTACACTTCTCAGTAAAGAGGACCGCGAGCGCTTTCCAAGTTGCACTGCATGTATCATAATGAAAAACTGAACAGCCCCGCTAAAGTTAAGGTGTCTCGGTGATGAGGAGGTGCAGGCATTTCTTTAAATTATGTGGGCACATCAATGCACTGGATAGTTTGTTAATGCTCCTGAGTAGGCGCTGCATGTTCAAACAGGAAAGTGAGCTGACCTAAATAAGGGGCGCTTGAGTGCGTCATATTGACAAAAAATAAAGTGAAATGACAAGTGTGCAAGAATGCGCGGTTCAGAAAAGTGGTATAACCAGCTAGTAGATGATTCACCGGGGGCATTATTAGTGATTCCAACCAGGGACCGCTGCCACCTATGTCTGCAGTCTGATTCTCACTTACCTCCACTGGAACTGAGCTGCTGCATGGAGGCAAGAGCATCTGAAGTCTGCCCTGAGTTGAGACCTAGCAGAGACCTGGGAGGAGCACTGTAGGGAGAAGCTCAATGTCAGTAGCGATTACCAAATGCTGAAAAGGAGATGAAGACTCCAATAAAGTGTAGAGTAATGGGAATTTAAACAATGGTATGTCCATTCTGACTGTGGTCTTATTCCAAAAGATGTAGCAAACCTCTGCTACAGATTGATAGAACAGATTGGCATTGGTTAGCATACTAATGAAATGCTCTTAAGGTAGTATTATGGAAGGAATTCGGAGAAGAAGCCTTAAGGATTGGCCGATAAGAGATTTGCCTGTGACATAACAACAGTATTTAAAAGAGGAGTTAAAAGTAGAGTTTCTCACCAATCCTGCAAGGGTATTGTCATGGGACTGTCAATTAAAAATGGATTTGAATTTTGACATTTCCAAATCAACATGTGTACTTGCCATGCCCCCCCCCCCATATTACTGCTGTCTCCTACCTGTCATTGGCCTACGGAATGATGCTGTACCATTGAAATGTTGGTACCTGAGTGTTCTATGTTGAGCTTCAGACGAGATGCAGTTCTGAGGTGAAATGGTATAATGCCGCTGTGGCTGAGGTGTACAGAATAAAGCTTTGTTCACCTATTCTTGATCTCTTTTGAGTCTTCACTCTCATTCCACACTGGGGATGAGGATGAGATGCAGATAACATTGATGGTTGAACACCTCAACATGTTGGAAAAGAAGCTCTCAAGGAGGGAACTGACTGAAGAGCGAGAATCACACATTGGAGACACAGTCCCTGACACCATGATGGGAATTACAGAGTCGAGTGGCAGACGTTTATGGTGATGTTGTGAGTACATTCGTAGGGTGGGTTCATCTTGTATCTCATATCCTGAGAGAATTTACATCAGAAACTCACACCCACTTTTACTCATTAATCACTCTGAAATACCACTCACTATGCTCTCCTAAATTATGATGTGTACATTTCACATTCTAAAGGCTTGTAAGTGAGTAGTGGAGCAATCCTCTATGGGGGAACTGTGAGAGAATGACTTTGCCTCTGTAGTCTTTGATAAGAAGTAGTCATAATACTCATAGAGCAATTCCTCTCACTCCAAAGAAGGGCTCCCGGGGGCTGCGGGGTGAATTTCAACTATTATAGTCACTGTTATTGAGACTATTGACTTCTATGAACATCACAGTAAAGTGGCTTGGTGAGGCGATCAAGATCGTTCTTTATGTTACATTGGCTGGCACAACTGTTGGTTCCACCTGTCACACTGCTAATATTGAATGGCCAGTTATCTTCAGCACGTTACCAACATTGCTGATCAGAATCTGTTACTGACGTTGGCTTTGCTGCTCTTCTGTGAAGCCATGTTTCTTCAGCACGATAGTTCACATGAAACCTATCGTTCTGAAACACACATCTCCCACAATTATTCCCAGAACCAGGAACGCGAAAGAGGTGTAGCACAATGTAGTGTTTAGCACAAAGTCTGTGACTATGACAGGCACAGCATATTAAGGAGAGTACTTCCTCCAGTGAGATCTGTGTGTTATGTTTTTTAAGAGGAACTTTCGGTATATTCACAAAAACACGGTTTAGCTTTCAGATACTGAGGCCCTCATTACGAGCTTAGTGGTCACTGAATCGCCACGCCAGCAGTGGTGGACCGCCATATAACGTCCACGTCGGTGATCCAACAGCAATGCAGCCAAGACACTGCCAGTACCGCCAGTTCGGTTGGACCGCCACAGACGGTAGTAGCCATCTCCCGGCCACCGGGGACCAATTCTCCGCCCACCATATTACAAGTCAGCAGACCGACAGGATTTCTGGGGCAGTGCCACCGCCAGAAAAAGCCTGGTGGAAACTGGAAGTATAAAATGAGACACACTCCTACAGATATGTCTGGGGCCGCCATGGCAAACGAACTTCAAGTCTTGGAGGGAAAGGCAGCATTACATAACCACACACAACACACTCAACGACACATACAGTGAAGCCCACACACTCACATGCAAACAAACGTAACGTACCAGCACACACATCTACATATTCCCACACAAAATGCACAAACGCAAATGCCAAATGCACACCCCAAGCCAAACAGACATGTGCCTTAAACACAGCACAATGCACATGCACACCACCAACATAGTCATACACATCTATACACAACACCCCCACAATCACACAAAGACAACAACATCACAAACACACAAACGCAGTCATAGACAGGCACGTCGAGAAACACCACACAAACAAAAAGCTGTACGTAACAAGAACACACGAACAATATCACCGAACAGACATCCAAACAATGACGCAGGTGAGACGCCACGTACCAACATGCAAAGGAATTCACTGATGAAGCACCATGTGCATGGGCTCACACACTACTACCATACAATGCCACAAGCCAGCATACAAACACATCACTACGTGCATATGGCACAAGTCATATACCCAGCGTACGCAAGAACACAGACCGAACCCATACACAAATAACATGCACTGTAGCACACAGCTATCACACCACCAGGACACCAGGACAATTACTTCACCTTGACAACTACATTTCTGTGGGCAGATGTATTCCACATTATCAATATGAAATAACTATTTACAAAATGGCTTACTAGCCAGTCCTCTGTCCAAATGTGCACTTGCCACACAGGGCACTTTCCATAGCCCCCACTTGACTCTGGCTGCAAATAGGCCTCTATGTGAAAGGGGCATCAATGGTGCAGGCAGGCACCTTAAGGGTGGAGGATCCTTGGGTTTGGAAGGTTTTTTTTGGGTTTGGGAGGGGGTGGGACTTTAGGCTTTGGTCTGGGTGGTGCAGGAGGGTGTTTGTACTTTGGGGTAGGAGTAGGGATCTTAGATGTGGGTGTGGGTGGGTATTTTGTAGTGGAAGGGGCATGGGCATTAGTAGAGGGACCATGGGAGGACTGGGAGGTGGAAGGGCTGGGTAGGGGCAGGGGACATGGCGTTTAGGGGCAACAAGGGGTGGGACAGGAGTAGGGAACAGGTCAAGGGAGGCAAGGAAGACTTTATTAGGGGCACGGGTGGTCATATGAAAAAGATTTAGAAGTGGAGGTAGAGAGTGGTTGTATGAGATGTTGGTTGCTGGACGAGGATGCAGGTGTGTGCGATGTGTGCTTGTGTGTGGTGGGTGTATGTTGGGTGGGTGAGTGAGAGCGGTTGTGTTTCTTGGGAGGAGGGGGAAGAGATGCAGGGAGAGGGAATGGAAGATGTGTGAGTTATGTTGGGGTGGTGGCTGCAAGTGAGGTGGATGTGTAGCATATGGTATTGAAGGTGGTCATAGTGAGTGTGGCCACCACCGCAAGGGAGCTCCCATCAGAGGAGAAGTCCGTCTCGCTGGTGTCAGCTCCTGTCCCCGCCGTGGAGCTCCCCTCCGTCCCACTGGTGAATTCAGAGTCCGTAGTGTCGCCCTCCAGGGCCATGTGGGATGCAGCTCCCTCCTGCTCCAGTGCCACTGCTCCTCCGCCTGATGATGCTAATGCACACAAGTACAGGGATACCACAAAAGGGGGGGGGAGACAGAAGAAAGAAAAGTTCAATGCATGCAATACTGCTACCATTGGCGGACACGACAGACACAGAAGCCCCCTGCACTACGCCTTGCACTTCCACTATTCAATCCCTGGGACATGGCTTACAAGGCTATGGCCGATTTCTGCACACATGGATGTCACAGGAGCCTGACTAGGTGTAGTTGGCACTGTACACAGGTGGGGTGGGGTGCCACAGGGCCTGCCTGAAGAAGGGAACTTAACTAGCATACTCGCCCTGGCCTAGGGGAACCCACAGCCCACCGAGACACCTAAAATGCGCGCTGAATGCGCAGAATGAGAGTGTACTCACCCCCTTGTGGCTGCTGTGATGCCCTCAAGTGCCCATCCATGTCCAGGATCCTGAACATCAGGGGGGTCATGGTGCGACAGGCACCCCTCCCACGTTGGGAGGCCATACCCAGCTGGGCCTCCGCCATTTTCTTGCTCCAGCGGCGAATGTCCTCCCATCTTTTCCGGCAGTGGGTGCTCCATCTGTGGTAGACCCCCAGGGTCCGGACTTCCTTGGCGATGGCACACCAGATGTCCTTCTTCTGGTGGGCGCTGACCTACAGGAATTGTACAGGGAAAAAAAGAAGTAATTACCAACTGCACCGTCACAATCATTGGCCCGCATCCCTACCCTTGCCATGACGCACATGCACTCACCGTCGTTTCATGCACGCCTCATTCTCACCCCCACTATCTTTCATCCACCCCACTCCACACAGGCATTGCCCATACAGCATGCTCACAGTGTACTTACCTGTTTGTCTAGAGGACCGTAGAGTAGCGTGTACTGGGGGAGGACCCCATCCACGAGTTTCTCCAACTCCTCCGTGCTGAAGGCAGGGGCCCTTTCCCCAGACACACGAGCCATTGTCTCTTCCAGACTGAGGTCACAGCAGCACTTGCAGTGTAGGTCCTCTCCTGTCGAAGATCAGGTATCGAGTGATTAAACAGATAGAAAATAGCGGTCATGTCCGCAGCGGTGTGTACCATCACCGCTGGCGTACATCATCATTGGCTCCTGGGACCCATGGGGCCCAATGTTAACCAATGCAGAATTGCACTGCGGTCTTTGACCGCCTACCGCAACGGTGTAGAACGCCAGCGCAGTTACCTCATGTCCCCTTGTCCCACTATATAGGTCAGGCAGCCGCCATTTCAGGGGCCCACATGGCATTATTTTTGACTGCATCACACATACCTAGGCCTTGCCTAACCACTCATACAGGCAAATTTCGATTTAAGAATATTTTCTGAGTAAGCTGGTTACGTACCTCAGAGCTGGTTGACTCTCTGTTCGCTGTTCTCCTCCATAGGCACCGTCCGCTGGGGCATGTGAGGAGATGGCGGCATCCTCCTGTGTACAGACCGCTGGTGGACCTATCGACAATGGAGAAAAGACATGTGATCATCACCTACAGACTTGATCATGCCACAATCCAGGAACTGTGTGCCCAGTTGGAGCCAGACCTGATGTCAGCTATCCACCATCCCACAGGAATACCCCCTCAAGTGCAGGTGCTTTCAGTACTCCATTTCCTAGCAAGTGGGTCATTTCAAACAACAGTGGCCATAGCATCAGGGATGTCCCAGCCTATGTTTTCCAATGTGTTGTCAAGAGTGTTGTCTGCCCTGCTGAAACACATGCAGAGCTACATAGTTTTCCCTCAGGTGGAGGATTTGCCTACAGTGAAAGGTGACTTCTATGCCCTAGGACATATCCCCAACATCATAGGTGCCATTGATGGGACACATGTGGCCTTGGTCCCCCCCCGCAGGAGTGAACAGGTGTACAGAATTTGAAAGAGTTACCATTCGATGAATGTGCAGATGGTGTGTTTGGCAGACCAGTACATCTCCCATGTTAATGCCAAATTCCCTGGCTCAGTGCATGACGCTTACATCCTGAGGAATAGCAGCATCCCTTATGTGATGGGGCAACTCCAGAGGCACCGGGTGTGGCTATTAGGTGAGCACATGGACCCAAATCAGTGGGAATAGTTGTCTGGGTCTGTGCATGTCCCTATGAGTCAGTGTGTGTCTAACAGTTGTCCCTCGACATTTGCAGGTGACTCTGGTTACCCCAACCTGTCATGGGTACTGCCCCAGTGAGGAATCCCAGGACAAGTGCAGAGGAACGCTACAAAAGGCCCATGGGCGAACTAGGAGGATTATAGAGCGGACCTCCTGCCTCCTGAAGGCCAGGTTCCGGTGCCTCCATATGACAGGTGGTTCCCTATTCTACTCACCAAAGAAGGTGTGCCAGATCATTGTGGCCTGCTGTATGCTTCACAGCTTGGCTTTGCGACAGCAGGTGCCTTTTCTGCAGGAGGATGGTCCAGATGGAGGTGTTGTGGCAGCTGTGGACCCTGTGGACAGTGAAAACGAGGAAGCAGAAGAAGATGACATCGACAACAGGAACACGATGATCCTGCAATACTTCCAGTGAGACACAGGTAAGAAGACAACACTGCCTGCTACATCTGATTTTAATCCACTACCTCTCATCTTTCATTTTCACCTAGTGTATGGTCACTGAGTTGTCACTTTCCCTTACGATTTCACAGATGTGGGTCCCACAGTGTGACATCTGCTTTGTTTCCTCATGGACTAGAGCTGTGTGACATAAGTATGTTGACATTACATTTGGAAGAGCATTTTGCCACTGTAATTGCTAATACACTATTTCAAAATCACAGACAGACTCCTGATTGTTTTGTGCTTTAAGGGTGTTTATTTAAGTGCTGAATATTGGAGGGGGTTGTAAAATGGTGAGGGGTGATGGTGGAGGAATGTCCATGGCAGTGTCCAGTCTATTAGTCTCACATGTGCATTGTCCAAAGGGGTATAGGAAGTGGAGCTGGGGCAGTTTAAGGATTGACAGGGTGACAAGGTGGGACAAAAGGATGACAATCAGGGTAGTCTCATTTCTTGGCGGGGGTCTTGGCATCGTTCTCTGTCTTTGTCCTGGATCTCATGGACCGTTTGCGGGGTGGTTCTCTCTCTGCAGGGAGTGGGGTGCTGGTGTGGTGGTCCTGTGGAAGTGCCTCCAGTCCACTAGCGCCGGCGGAGGTGGTGGGCAGTTCATCGTCCAGGCTAGTGTCAGGGGCCCCTTGTTGTGCCACAGTGTCCCTCCTGGTGTTGAGGAGTTCCTTCAGCACCCCTACAATGGTGCCCAGGGTGGAATTGATGGATCTGAGTTCCTCCCTGAAGCCCAAATACTGTTCCTCCTGCAGCCGTTGGGTCTCCTGAAACTTGGCCAGTACCGTTGCCATCGTCTCCTGGGAATGGTGGTAGGCTCCCATGATGTTGGCGAGGGCCTCGTGGAGAGTGGGTTCCCTGGGCCTGTCCTCCCCCTGTCGCACAGCAGCCCTCCCAGTTCCCCTGTGTTCCTGGGCCTCTGTCCCCTGAACCGTGTGCCACTACCACTGCCCCCAGGTCCCTGGTGTTGTTGGGGTGGTGGGTTATCCTGGGTTCCCTGTAGTGGTGGACACACTGCTGATTGACGTGTCCTGGGGACAGAGGTATGGGTCTGCTGGGTGGGTGCTGTGCTGGTATTTCCAGAGGGGGCAAGCTCTGTAGTGGCTTGTGCCAGTGTGAGTGGAACCGACTGTCCCGAGGTCCCAGATGGGCCGGGCTGGTCATCTAGATCCAGTTGGACAAAGCTGCTGTCATCACTATGGGCCTCTTCTGTGGGTGGAGTGGACATATCTGGACCCTCGTGTCCGGTGACGTTGGGTAGGGGTCCTGCAGGGGTGTAAAGGCATGATTATTGCATCTGTATGTGCCATTGTGTGCAATGGGTGGGTGACCGTGTACCCCAGTGCTTGCATTCCTGTGTAGGACCTTGTGTGATGATGGTTTAGGGGGGTGTATGGATATGTGCAGTGGCAATGCATTGATGATGGGTGTCCATGCTTTGGTGTTGCATGCAGGGCTTGGTGTTGGGATGGGTGGGTTGGGATAGAGGGAAATATGTGAGGAGTTGGTGTGATGGGGGTGAGGGTGGGGGTATGTGATAGCATGCAGGTAGGGTGGGGGATGAAGTAGTGAAAGATTTGACATACCAGAGTCCATTCCTCCAGCTACTCCTGCGAGGCCCTCAGGATGCAGAATAGCCAAGACCTGCTCCTCCCATGTTGTTAGTTGTGGGGGAGGAGGTGGAGGTCTGCCGCCAGCCCTCTGTACCGCGATGTGGTGTCTTGAGGCCACGGAACGCACCTTCCCTCGTAGGTTGTTCCACCTCCTCCTGATTTCATCCCTATTTCTTGGGTGCTGTCCCACTAAGTTGACCCTGTCCATTATTCTTCACCATAGCTCCATCTTTCTAGCTATGGAGGTGTGCTGCACCTGTGATCTGAATAGCTGTGGCTCTACCCGGATGATTTCCTCCACCATGACCCTGAGCTCCTCCTCAGAGATCTTGGGGTGTCTTTGCCGTGCCATGGGTGGTGTGGGTGATGTGTGGGGTGGTGTGTGTTTTGATGTGTGGGGTGATGTTAGAGGTGTGTTGGGTGAGGTGCGTGGATGCTATGTGGGTGATGGTGTTGAGTGCCTGTGGATGCTCATTTGTAGATGTTGGTGTCTCTCTGTGGCCTTCAGTCGCAATTGTGGTCGTAAGGGTTTGTGGGTGATGTGGGTGTGTGTTTTACATTGGATTGGGTGTGTGGGAGTGGTGTGTGTATGTGTATCAGGTGTGTGTATTTCGAATTATCCAATGTGGTAGGGTTTTGTAAATGTGTGTGTATTTTGAGCGCGGCAGTGTGTACCGCCAATGAAATACCGCGGTTGAAAGACCGCCGCGTGGATTCGTGGGTCGTGATAGTGTGAGCGTCTTCCTGTTGGCGTGACGGTGGAGGATTTCTTATTGCCAGTTTATCACTGACCTTTGGTGTGGCGGACTTATGTGGGTGTCTAGATTTTGGCGGATTCCGGGCTTTGGGTCATAATGACCGTGGCGGAATTCCACAGCCGCGGCGGTGTGTTGGCGGTCTTCTGCACGGCAGTATGTAGCTTTTACTTCCAATATTGTAATGACCACCTTAGTCTGTTGTAGTGGGTAAATGCTGGTCTGTAGGTGTGATCTGGATGGGTTAAGAAAGAGGGGTCTTGGTTTGGGAACTGGTAGCTGGAGGGGGGGTGGAAGATGAAGCGAGACTGGCTGCCATCAAAGAGGAGGTCAGAGCCTGGAACAAACTCTGTATGCCAGCCAATGCACCGTTAATGCCTTCCAGGTAGGGATTGCTCTGCTGCAACTGGGATGACAGTCCCTGGATGGCATTCACAATGGTTGACTGCCCCACAGAGATGCACATCAGGAGGTCAATAGCCTCCTTATTGGGGGCAGACTGGGGCAGGGCCAGAGGCGCCTGCGGCGAAGGAGACGCCCACCCTCCTGGGTGAGCGGGTACGGGCAACTGGGTGGGGAGCTACAGGGAGGACGGTGCTGGTAAGGGGGGTGGCAGACAAGGTTTATGCCTGGCTGGTTCCAGATGGGTCCGCCACTGCCAGGGAGCCGCCAGCAGAGGAGGTATCCAAAGATTAGGTTGCAGCTGTTCCAGTTTCCCCTGTGGTGCTCCCCTCGCCCTCCATCCCACTGGTCCCCTCGACGTCGGTGGACTCTGCCTCCTGGGTCCTGTGGGATGCACCTTCCCCCACTCACCGGTGCCCCTTCTCCTTTGCCAGATGATGCTAAATGCACACATAGACAGAGGTAGATAGAGAAGGAGGTTGGGAGAGAAAGTAAGGAAGGAAAGGGTCAATACCTACCCATCTTGCTCACATACCAACAAGATATCTAGCTATCCCGGGCCTAACAAATAGTGGCTATAATACAATTACTATAAACATAGTTCAGGTAGCCATAACCAACTATATAACCTATTACCTCACCTCTTCACCCAAGAAACAATATTTAACAAACCAACATGTCTATTAATTTACTTCATGAACATGTCAATCATAACACAATGAAACAAAAAAAAAACTCAGAGGTACTGACTACACAGATATGACAGGTATGTGTGGCATACATTTTGTACAGATGTCCATTTATATTGCAATGAATCCTCCTTCAAAGTATACTACACACATATGTCATAACCCAAATACAGAGCAAACAAGATAACTTTGGCAGAGTAACGTAGAAAAAGGGATAGAGAATGAAGGTTGTAGAATGCCTCAACATTGAAGTTTGTCTTCATTGCAGTTGACAATTTGGTATAGTCCCACCACATCAATGCTTGCATGGCTTTACATAGCAAACCCACATCACTTCACCACAATTGAAGTGACAACCATGACTGTATACTCCTCTAATTCCATTAGACCTCGTCAATACCTACGTCCAGTAAGGGACACAGTAGAAAACCATATAAATGTCACCTAACAGTCTGCACTTACCTACTTGTGGCTGCTGTGCTGCCCTGAAGCGCCCATTCAACTCTGGGTAGTCCACCACCAGTATGCGGGCGATTGTGGTGGGTCAGGGTCTGACGGGCACCCCTTTCTTGTTGGGAGGCCATCCCCAACTGAGCCTCTGCAGTCTTCCTGGACCAGCGTCTAAGGTCCTCCCACCGCTTTCTGCAGTGGGTGCTTGTAGGAGGCTGGCCTGGTTTGTAGTGGGTACCCTGTGTACTTACACCTTATACCAGGTCCAGTTATCCCTTATTAGTGAAATGTAGTAGTGTTGTAGCAGCTTAGGCTGATAGAGGTAGCTATAGCAGAGCAATGCAATGGGAAAAAAAGTGGTCTAGGGGCAACACAAACCATATACTAAAAAAGTGGAATGTGAATCACAAATTCCCCCCTAGACAAGTGTAGTGTGTGCAGAATCAGAGAGAGTAAGAATACAGCAAAGGTAAGTAAATTACCCCACCCCTGAGCCCAGAAAAGCAGGAGGAAAGTACTGCAAGTTTCCTTAAGACACACTACACCTCGTTTTTAGGATTTTGCAGCAGCCAACCAAGTCTGCAAAGAACAACTGCTGGATTATTGGTCCAGAAGACCTGCAAAGGAAGGGGACCAAGTTCAGAAGTCAAAAGAAGTTCCAGGAAGGACAGGAGCCCCTGCCAACCCAGAAGAGGGTGCAAAAGAAGAGTCCCCAGTTAGTCAAAGACTGCAGAAATGCACCCTAGGAAGATGCCAGTGGGTTCCTGCATAATGCAAAAGATGTCCCACGGCGTGAAGATTGTTGCAGATAAGATTTTGTGTTGGAAGGCGGTAACAAGCCTTGGCTATGACAAAAGTGTGTTTTTCATCAAAACGGCGCTGGATGGACCCAGGAGGGACCTGAAGGCCTTAACTCTGTGTGATAAGGAAGAGGGGGCTCTCAGCACTTTGGAGAGCCCTCAGGATGCCAGCCAGCACCCCCAGAAGCCACAGGATCTAGGTTCAAAGGAGGTGCAAAATGCAGTTGATGCAGCACAAAAAAAGAAGGTCCCACGCCGCCGGAGAACAACTCAGCGAGTTGAGCGTCACAGGGTGGAGTGCTGGGGACCTGGGCCAGGCTGTGCAGAAAGGAATTTTGCAAAGAGTGCACACGGCCTCAGGAGGCAAAGAAGACATAATACACATGGGTACCGTCGTTCTTGGGGAAAGCAAATACTTACCTCCTCCAGATTGCGTCAGAAGGACCTCAGGACAGTCTATGTCAATGATGTCCACCCTCCTTGTCCTTAGGAGCACGCTCGTCACTGTGAGAGGACTCGCAGGGTACCGGTCGTCACTTTGGAAGGTGCCTGCTTGGAGGAGGGGAGTGATTCTGTCACTCCACAGGAGATTTCTTCAGTCCTTCTGGTGTAGGATGAAGACAGGGAGTCCCCAGAGCATGCACACCATGGAAACTGTTGCAGTTGCTGTCTTGGAGCTGAGGTTGCCGAAGAAAAGTTTCTCTTCTAGACACTTTGTTGCAGTTACAGCATTTCTTGGAGCAGGCTGCCGTTGATCCGAGGTCAGAAGAGTCTGAAGTTGGTGCAGCGGATTCCTGAAAGAAACTTTCAAGCAGAATCTGAAGAGAACCCACAGGAGAGACCCTAAATATCCCTGAGAGGGGGATTGCTACCTTATCAGGTATGGACCTATCAGGAGGAGTCTCTCACGTCACCTGCTGGCACTGGCCACACAGAGCCCTCTAGAGTGCCCCCACACCTTGCAAAGCAAATGGCTGAAGTCTGGGACATACTGGAGTAGTTCTGGGCACCACCCCTGGGATGGTGATGGGCAGGGGAGTGGTCACTCCCCTTTCCTTTGTCCAGTTCCCCACCATAGCAGGGGAGAAGGGGTCCCTGAACAGGTGTAGAATGATTTATGCAGGAAGGGCACCATCTGTGCCCTTCAAAGCATTTCCAGAGGCTCTTGGAGGCTACCCCTTCCCAGCCTGTAACACCTATTTCCAAAGGGAGAGGATGTAACATCCTGTTCTCAGAGGAAATGCTTTGTTTTGCCTTCCTGGGACTGGGCTGCCCAGACCCCAGGAGGGAAGAACCCTGTCTGTGAGGTGGCAGCAGCTGTAGCTGCAGTGCAAGT
Source organism: Pleurodeles waltl (assembly GCF_031143425.1). Taxonomy (NCBI): domain Eukaryota; kingdom Metazoa; phylum Chordata; class Amphibia; order Caudata; family Salamandridae; genus Pleurodeles; species Pleurodeles waltl. The sequence continues at coordinate 337,933,590 of NC_090439.1, forward strand.
CTCAGAGAGCTGGTTTGGCAGTACTGGGGGTCCATGTTGGAGCCCCCAGGATGCATGGAATTGGTTCCCCAATACAATATTTGGAAGGGGGGACGATTCCATGATCTAAGACATGTTACAAGGCCACATTCTGAGTTACCATTGTGAAGCTACATGTAGGTATTGACCTATATGTAGTGCACGCATGTAATGGTGTCCCCGCACTCACAAAGTCTGGGAAAATGGCCCTGAACTATGTGGGGGAATCTTTGCTAATGCAAGGGTGCCCTCACACTTTGCACCTAACCTTCAGCAAGTGAAGGTTAGACATTTATATGTGACTTATAAGTTACTTAAGTGCGGTGAAAATGACTGTGAAATAGTGTGTGCACTATTTCACGCAGGCTGCAATGGCGGTCCTGTGTAACGGTTTGTCTGAGCTCCCTATGGGTGGCAAAAGAAATGCTGCAGCCCATATGGATCTCCTGGAACACCAATGCCCTTGGGACCTAGGTACCATATACTAGGGACTTATAAGGGGGTCCAGTATGCCAATTGAAATTGGTAAATTAAGTCACTGGCCTACAGTGACAAATTTAAAAGCAGAGAGAGCATAAGCATTGAGGTTCTGGTTAACAGAGCCTCAGTGACACAGTTAGGATCTACACAGGCATACACATTAGGCCATAAACTATGAGCACTGGGGTCCTGACTAGCAGGATCCCAGTGAGACAGGCAAAACACACTGACATATAGGTTTTTATCTATGAGCACTGGGGTCCTGGCTAGCAGGACCCCAGTGACACAGTAAAAACACACTAACACACACTCACAAACAGGCCAAAAGTGGGGGTAACCATGCTAGAAAGAGGCTACTTTCCTACATTGCTCTGTTGGCTATGGACCCCAGGGTCTGCACTTGTTTAGCAATGGCTCTCCACAAACCTTTCTTCTGATGGGTGCTGACCTGCAGGGGAGACATAGAAAAAAGGAGAACATCATGTAGATGATACAAAACACCATCAGCATTTGACGACACACAGCATACATAGCACATGCACACACCCAGTACATTGTACACCACATATATGATTAGCATACTATTCCACCTTTCAGACATCCCATTTCAATGTGCACACACTTTCGCCATCAAACACCTGAGATGAAAGTAATCAAATGTTGGACTGACCTGTTTATCTGGAGCCCCATACAACTGTACATACCGGGGAAGGACCACTTGCACCAGTGTATCCAGTTCATCTGGAGTGAAAGCTGGGGCCCTATGCCCTACAGTACATGCCATTGTGGCTCCCAAATACAGAACACAGCAACTCATGAGGTGGAGGTCTTGCTTGCTTGAGTATCAGGAGTCAATTGAGCTGGGCTATACAATATGGCGGTCACAACTGCCATGGTCATGACCATCACAGCCAGCGGTGATCATCATGGGCCCCAGTTTCCACAGACATCAATGTTAACCAATAAGGAGCTGCACGGCGGTTCCGACTGCCTTCCACCATGACGAATCTCATAGGCAGAATGAGGTCACTTCCATCTGTCCTCTGCATGTGGGACAGATGGCTACCATTTTACATTTTTTAATGAATTTTAAGTGACCCGACTGTGTCTTTACTAACTTTTGCACAATATGCTTAATGTAAGGTGTCAACTCATTGACATTCACATAAGTAGTGGGTGTCAGCTGGCAATACTTCAGGTATATGTTCATATCCATGTAAGAACATTCCGTACTGTGTAACATATGGGAAGCTTTTGTTTGTTAACAACTTCAATTACTGCACACATCCCTTTGTCACAAGTATGGGATAGTGAGGTACTGCCATAATGTCTGGGTAGGAATGGTGTGTGGATTAATGTTTCCATCTGCAACATGGCTAACAACTTACAGGATCAACCCTTTCTGATTGTTCTATGTTATTTACCGGTGTCAAAACTGTAAGAAACGTACTGAGTACTGTTTGTCCCCCTGCCTAGATACCGCTAAATAGGAGTAATGAGGAATGCATCAGTCTACTAGCCCCTAATAGACCTAGAAACCATGGAAGAGAGGCACATTATGATAACCTATCGACTGAACCATCTGACCATCAGGGAACAGGTTGCCCAGTTGTAGCCAGACTTCCTGTCATCCTTAAGGAATCCCCATGCCATCCCTCCAACAGTATGGGTGTTGTCTGTCCTGCATTGTTTGGCTAAAGGCTGCAGAGATGTCACAGCTGATGTTCAGTGTAGTGTCACAGGATGTGCTGGAGGCCCTACTAAAGCATATGAACAGGTACCTAAGGTTCCCACAACGTCCAGAACGGAACACTGTTAAGGGAAGCCTTTTGCAACATTGCTCATGTGCCACATCTAATAGGGGCCATTGATGGTACTCACATTGCCTTGGAACCTCAGAGGGTCAATGAACAGATGTACAGAAATGGAAGAGTACATTTTTGATTGATGTTCAAATGGTGTGTCTTGCAGACCAGTATATATTACATGTCACTGTAAAATTCCCTGGTTTGGTACCTGATTCCTATGTCCTGTGGAACACAAGTGTCCCTGCACTGATGTTACATTTACAGTGAGAAAGGGCCTGGCTCATTGGTAAGTGTACTGCTGTCCATGTCAGACGTATGAACTACCTCTCTACAAAGTCAGTTCTATGCCTATCACAGTTCCTTAATGTACTGTTCATATGTGTACACAGGTGAATCCGGATACCCCAATCTGTCCTGGCTACTTACTCCAGTTAGAGATTCTAACTACAGATGGGAAGGACAGTTACAATGAGGCACAAGTCATGTGATAAAAACGGCTTTCAGCCTATTGAAAGCAAGATTTTGTTTCCTCCATGTGTCCGGTGGTTCCCTACAGTACCGACCAGGGAAAGTCTGCAAGGTTGTTGTTGCAAGCTGCATGCTACATAATATGGCTCTCAGAAGGCACATCCCACTGTTGGAGGAGGGGGGAATTGCTGCAGGATCTGTGGCTGAGGCTGGTGACCCTGATACTGATGAGGAGGCAGGCAAGGAGGATGCAGCTGACAACAGGACTGACCCAATTTGCCAATACTTTCAATGATTCTCCGGGATGTGTCATCTGAAGTTTAATGAACAGTTGAACCTTGTATGGAGATGTGATTTCGTCCTTCAATGTTCTATGCAGCAAGGTGTTTGAGGAGACTACTGCCTTCCATCTTTGTTTTCAAACCTGAAAGGAGGCTGACTTAGCATTAGGGGAACTGTAAAGTCAATGCTGCAATTTTCATGTGATAAATGCTGGTGCCATTGCATCTCATCCTTTTAGATGTATTCAAGTTGTAGGGTCCTAAGTCTGAATTGATAAGACAATGGAATGTACACATCTTTGAACTGTCCTGTTCAGCAGCTCTATCAGTTTGTACTCTGAGCTGCTGCCTGGCATCAACCTGTTATTGACAATGCAATGTGGTGTACAGATGGGGATGTCACCTATATGGACTGATACCATTACTTTGCATGTGGGTGACTGACTTCTAGCCTGTAGATATGTGGTATCCTACCCGTTGCAGCATGTATCCTGTGTATGTGAAATACTGCTATATGTGTATTAAAATGGCCTACATGGGTTACTTCATTTAAACTTTTCCCTATTTAGGTTTCTATTCACATGTGTGTTTACACATGTGTGTTTACAATCTGCTTCCTGACATGACTATTGGCACTCTTGACATTGGATGTTACTACCATATGGATGTACTGACACACCTGCTCGAAATTCCTGCAACATCTGTCAATCTGACAACTTTGTTGTACAGATATGTGTTGTGATTACTGTTTGTTACCAAAGATGTCACTTTAAACAATGAAGACACACCCACCATTAATAGAGCTCATTAGTGTTTATTTTGTCTTTCACATCACAGTTCTGAGGAGTGGGGTTATGGTTTCTGAAAATATCAGAGTGGGTGGTCCAGCTGTTGGTTCCACAGGTCCTGTATCCAAGAGCCTATGGATAATGGGGTTTGGGTTGGACAGTCAACAGGGTGTATCAGTGGCACACAAGGGATAATGTTCAGGAGAGGGATCACTTCTTGGTGGAGTGTTTGGTCTTGGCCTCAGGTCCTGCAGGATGTCTGGATAGATGGCCTCTTTTGTGGGGGGTTCCTCAGCTACAGGGGAACTAGTGGCCTGTGGGTCCCCTTGCTGGGCCTCCATTCCAGTAGCTGGGACAGATGTTGAGGGCACAGGTGTTGGAAGACTACTGGGTGGGCCTGCTGTTGGGTGCAGGGCGCACACTGGTTTCTTGTGAATTGATTGAGCACCCCTACAATGGAGACCATGGTGGCATTGTGTACCTGTCACTGCTGCATGGCCTCCTGATGGTATTCCATCTGCAGCCTCTGGTTCTCCTGCGAGGTGGTGAGTATCTGGCCCATCCTGTGGACTCAGGAGATGGCCTCCTGGCCAGTTGTGCAATTTTGCTGCCTCATCCCTTGACCCACATTTGCCCTCCGACTGACCTTTGCCCCTTGTGCTTATGCCCCTGGTACAGTGTACCCCCTCCTACTGACACCAGGACCTTCATTGTCTTGAGTTTGTGGTGTTGACTCCGGTCCCTGTACTGTGGAGCGCACTGATGATTGATTTGTCATGGGACACAGGTTTGGAAAGGTGGACTCAGCTGTTCTGTAAATGCCACAGGGGTGGGGGATTCAGTTGTGGGTAGGGTGAGGCTGATGGTGGTGGATTGACCAGTAATGCCTGATGGGCCAGATAAGTCGTCCCTTTCCAGGTATGCAGGGTATTCTTTCTCTAATGGACCTACTTACAGGGGCTGGCTTTCAGTTTCTGGCATCCTCTGCTGTGTGGCAGTACTAGGGCTACCTGTGGAGTGAGAGGAAGTGTGTTACATGATGGTATAGTAGTTGTGGTACACATGGTTGTTTGCTATCATTGCCTGCAATTGCTGACCATTAATGGCATTGACAATTTCCTGACAACTGCTAGTTTTTGGGTCTGTTGGAAGTTGCTATTGTATTTTTGCTATATAGTTCATGGTGGTCTTGACTGCTGTCATTGCCATGTACTGATGTGGAATCAAAATTTCTTGATTGTGAAGGGGGGTGACATGGTTATACGTGCAGGTGTCCAAATGTGGAGAGGAATTAGCAGTTCTACAATGGTTGGGAGTGTTGCATTGTGGTAGTTGACATCCGCTCCCTGCTGGAGAAGGGAGAGACGGCTTTTGACAAGGTCTCTCATCACATCCTGATAATAAGACTCCACGAAGCCGGCATCAGAGACAAGGCCCTCGACTGGATCCAATCCTTCCTCTCCAGCAGAAAGCAACGAGTGAGACTCGTCCGCTTCTTCACAGACCCCACACACACCACCTGTGGAGTGCCCCAGGGATCCTCCTTCGTCTACATTACCCCGCTAGCCAACCTCGTCAGAAGCTAAAGAATAAAGAATAAACATCATCTACACTGACAACACCCAGCTCATCCTCTCCCACTCCAATGAACCCGACAGGGCCAGACACAACTTCCACGAAGGCATGGAAGCAGATGCCAAATGGATGAGAAACAGCTGCCTTCAACTCAACATAAACAAGACAGAAGTACTCATCATGGGCCCTTAACCCAATGTGTGGAGCGACTCCTGGTGGCCTCCCGCCCTCGGAAACCCGCCAACCCCCACCAGCCAAGTCCGCAACCTCAGAATCATCCTGGACCCCGACCTCAGCATGGACCATCAAATCAACTCAGTCACCTCCACCTGCTTCCGCACCCACCGTCTCCTACGCAAGACCTTCAAATGGATCCCCCTCGTACATAGAAGGACCATGACACACGCCCTAATCACCAGCAGACTGGACTACGGGAATGCACTCTATGCCGGAATCAACAAAAAACCCACCTGCAAATTGCAAAACATCCAAAATGCCGCCGCCAGACTGGTCCTCGACCTACCCCGACACTGCCACATCTTGCAACACCTACGTACACTGCACTGGCTGCCCATAGGGAGAAGAATCACTTTCAAGATCCTCACCCACGCACACAAAGCCCTCCACAACTCTGGACCAGCCTACCTGAACCAGCGACTCAACTTCCACGTACCCCAAAGGTCCCTATGCTCAGCTCAGCTCTCTCTCACAGAAGTACCCCACATCAGGAAAACCAGAACAGGAGGACGCTCTTCTCCTACCTCTCAGCCACTGCCTGGAACGCCCTACCCATCCACATCAGACAAACCACCTCCCTCCTCAGCTTCACGAAGAAACCGAAGACATGACTTTTCTACACCACCTCACCGGTATATGCTACACTCCCTCCCCCTAGCGCCTTGAGACCCTAACAGGTGAGTAGCTGTGCTTTAAAAACACCGATTGATTGATAGTTGTAGTACTTGCTGCAGTGTGAGAAATCCATGCACTAGGTGGGCCTGTGTGGGAATGGTGTTAGTGAGGAGGTGTGGCATGCAAGGTAGGGTATTGGGTTCAGGGTGGATTGGTGCACATAAGGATGGTATTAAGGGGTGACAGGGTGGTGGGGTACATGCTGCACAGGCGTAAATAGTGCCTAGGGACTGTTGTTGACTTGCCAGAGTCCAATCCTCCTGGTATTCCTGTCAGGCCCTCTCGGTGTAGAATGGCCAAGACCTTCTCCTCCCAGGATAAGAACTCTGGGGGAGGAGGTGAGGGCCCTCTATCAGTCTTTATTACAGTGATTTTGTTTTGTGATGCCGTGGACTGTACCTATCCCGTAGGTCGCTCCACCTCCTCCTGATGTCGTCCCTTGTGCATGGATGGTTTCCCACTGCGTTCACCCTGTCAACGATCTTCTGCCATAACTCCATTTTCCAGGCTATGGATGTCTGCTGGTCCCGTGCTCCAAACAGCTGTGGCTCTACTCTGGCGATTTCATAGACCATGACCCTCATCTCCTTGTCTGTGAATCATGGGTGTTTTAGTTGTGCAATGGTGGTTGTGTTGTAGGTGGTGGGGTGTGTGATGTGCAGGGATGCTGGGTATGCTGTTTGTTGGGGTGAGGTTGAGAGCTACGGTGTGCGTTTGGTTTGTGGTGTTTGAGTGCAGTGGTGATGTGTATGTTGTGTTGCTGATGCTGTTGTGTGTTGTGAGATGCATGTTCAGTGTGATTGTGCCTATGATATCCAGGTGCAGTGTCTTCTGTGAGTGCGGTCTTCCCTCCCTCTGTCAACATTTCTGGATGCAAAGGATTGTGGGTGTGTGTAGGGGTGTGGTATTTAGTGCTGTGGCCAGGTGTGTGTGGTGTGTTTATGTGTTTATGTGTAGCAGGTGTGGGGTATTCGTATTGCCCAATGTGGGGTAGTGTTCTGGTGGAGGTGCATTTTTGACTGCGGTGGTTCAGTCTGCCAATAGATTTCCGTCGTGCAAAGACCACGGTGCTCATTTGTGAGTCATAATATGGAGGGAGGGATGTTGTCGGCATGGCGGTTCTGGCAGTGGAACCGCCTCTCTCCCGCCATCAGTCAGGCCGACAATGTTGGATTTTTGGCAGTTTTTGGGTGGTGTTCTGTTGGTGACTCGTAATACGCCAGTCTTCAGACCGCCATCACTGTCAGTCAATTGACGCCCGCTCAGAGGGTCCTTAATCTTTAGACAGTACCATCTAGACACGGAAACAATAAATAACATCATCAGTTCACTATATTGGTTCTTCAGTGTAACACTTGACATATAGGGGTTATTATGACCTTGGTGGTGAGTGTTAATGTGGCGGTAGTACCACCAACAGGCTGGCGGTACATACCCCCACATTATGAGAACGGCGAGTTGGATGCACTCATACCGCTATGGCGGTATCAGCCGTCAATCTCCAGCCCGGTGGCCAGCACAGTACCGGCGGCGACATTATGAGCCTGCCTACCACCATGGTTTTCGTGGCATTAGCAACACAACAAAAACTATGGCGGTAGTCCCTACCGGTGAAAGGGAATTCCTTCCCTGTCACCTGTAGGTGGCTTCCCCACCACCCCAACGCACACCTGACACCCCACTCCATCCAAACTACCCCTCACCCCCTCCGATACTCAGACTCCACCGCCCCCTCTGAACCTAATACACACACACCCACCTCCCTCCATCCAAACCGCCACACCCATACACACTAACCCCCCACCCCCAACATTCAAATACACCCCACGCCCTCAGATCATCACACACACACACCCATACACACACACCCACAGACACACACCACGCCTATATCCAATCACTCACACTGGCATACACGCATTCATACACGCATACTTCCAGACATACTCGCACACAATCACACTGACATGCAGACACGCACTCACTTCACCATTCTTACATGCATTCACTTACACGCATACAACTACGCAAACAACACAACACACACAGACACATTCACACACTCACTCACAAATTAATGCGCACATTCAGACACACACACACAACACCCCCACCCTCTGACCCCCTCCCCTGTCAGAAGCCTTACCTTGGTCAAGGAGGCCTTCCGGCAGAATTATCAGCGAGTGAGGAGCTTAACACTGAGTATGCATGAAGCAGTAACAAGGGAGTTAGAGAGACTACTTGTCTTGGTGTAATAGAGCCAGTAGAAGCCACAGAATGATAGTTGTGGACAAGTACACCCTGGCTAACATCGCGGAATTGATGACTAAAGTAGCAGTGGCTACAGTTTTCTCTACACTTGACCTTACACCTGCATATGATCCGGTCCGTTTACACCAAGAGTCGCAGGAACTCACAGCATTTATCATGCCCATGCTGGCATACAATTATAAAAGCATGCCATTTGGAGTAGTGTATGCTACAGCAGTCTTTTAGAAGATCATGACAAATATACTCCAAGCAATCTCTGGTTTGTTTTGCTACCAAGATGATGTTTAGTATTTTGGCAGTTTCAAGAACAATATGGTCAAGAATCAGGCAAGTGTGCAGAGGTTTAGTGAACAGGGACTCACAGTGAAAACAGAAAAGTGTAAAATAAGATGTTCTGAGATAAATTACTGAGCCACAGGATGACTGCTGAAGAAATACAACCCAAAACAGAACTGAATGATACCATAATGGGACCTGCTACACCTAAAACCAAAGAATAAGTTAAATTATTTCTAGGAATAATAGAATTATGCAGTAAATATGTCACTATTTTTTCTATAAGGACAAATCATATGTGATCACCACTAAAAAAAACGCAGTGCATTTTGGCTGGAATGAAAAATGCCAGACAGAATTTGAGGATACTACAACATCCTTATGCACCCATATCTAAAAGCATTTCTTGCAGGGAGAAAGACAATATTAGCAACCGATGCCAGTTCAAAAGGCCTATGTGCACTACTTCTACAGGAAGGTGAGGGGGGAAGAGCCCATTTACATGTTGAACAGATTATAAACCACCTAAAGAAATCTTTATTAAAAAAAGGTTAGACTCCATATCTAGCACGATTAGACAATGGGTGGTTAACTTACAAGAATTCACTTTCTATGTGGAATACCTCCCTGGGAGGGATACTTTGCAGCAGATTGCCTCTCTCACCTTGTTGGAGACATGAAAGATGAAAATGTTGGAGATAATACAGGAGAAAAGGTTGAAATACACAGAGAAGATCTATATGTCATAACTTAAGGGATCATTGAAGAAACCTTGTGGAAAGAGGAGTTTAAAATCTGACCCACTTCTGAGTTTAGTATATGGAAAATCAATGAAAGGTTGGTTAGGACAAGATAAATATGATGAACATCTTAAACCATTCTGGATAGTTCATGTTCAAGAATTGTCCGTAATTGATGCTTGTCACTTTAGGGGTACTAAATTAATTACTCTGGAATTCATAGAAACAAGCTCATTGACTTGGCACATGAGGGCCATCTCAGTATCACCAAGATGAAGCAAAGTCTACGCCTAGATCTTTATTGGCCGAACATGAACTTATGCATAGAGAGAAAGGTCCGAGGTTGCTTACCCTGCTCAGAAAGTGAAAGGGATTTAAAGCTATGGACCCAACCTCTACATTGTAGAATTCTACCAGAAGGTCCATGGGAAGATGTGGCGCTTGTTATAATTGGTCCTTTGACTGGTGAAAGGCAGTCACCTTACACCTTAATATGAACTGCCATGTCCTCCAGATCGCCACAGATAAAGTTGGTTTCTGAGGTCAACACAAAAACTGTCATAGGTTTTTTAGCAGAAATCTTTCTGAGAGAGGGTCTGCCTAACACAATTTTAACAGATAATGGTGTTCAATTATACTCTCAAGTGATGAAGGAATTCCTACATTGCAATGGTATAAAACGCAAATTATGGGGGTCATTTTGACCTCAGCGGTCTTTTTGAAAGACTGCCGAGGGACCGCCGTGCGGAAGACCGCCAGTGGTGACGGTTTTCCGCTCGGCCCATTATGACCGTTGGCTACTCTCTGTCCTTTTTCGGATGGAGAGCCGCCAACAGCCATACTGGCGGGAGGCGGGGAAGTGGAGGTTGCTCCACCTCCACCGCCACGCCAACAGAACACCGCCCAGCGAATCACGTCATGTGATTCGCCGTGGCGGTGTTCTGTTGGTGGTGTGGTGTCGGCGGAGCTGCCCCCATGGCTCCCGTCCCCTCCCGGAGGATCGTCGGACCAGGTAAGTCGATCATCCGTGAGGGGAGGGGGGTGGGGGGATGTTGTGTGTTGTGTGCGTGCATGGGGGTGTGCGTGTGTGTATGTGAAGGGGGGTGTGAGTGTGTGTATGCTTGCGGGGGTGTTGTGTGTATGGGAATGAGTGCGTGTATGTCTGTGGGTATGTCAGTATGGATGTGTGCGTGAATGTTTGAATGTGGGTGTGCGTGTCTGCCTGTGTGTGTGTGTATGTAGGCATGTGATGTTGGGGATCGGGGTGGGGAGGGGGACCCTGCCACCTTTGGGGTGTGGCAGGGGTGGTGCGGGGGGTAGTGGAGGGAGTCGGGGTGGGGGTGGGAGAGACCCCTATCAGTGCCAGAGAAGGAATTCCCTGGCACTGATAGTGCTTACCGCCATGAATTTCATGGCGGTTCAAACTGCAGGAAATCCACGGTGGTAAGCCGGGTCAAAATACCGCCGGCGGTATAGTGACGGCCGCCGGGCTGGAGACCCAGGTCTCGAGCCCGGCGGGCGGAACGGAGAACCGGCGGATGACCATGGCGGTAACCGCCATGGTCATAATCCCATGAGGGGAAACCGCCAGCCTGTTGGCGGTCTTACCATCGGTTCTCCGCCTTCCACCAGGGTCGTAATGACCCTCTATGTGCCTAATACCTCCAGGAATCTAACAGGATGGTAGAAAGGTTCAATAGAATTATCAAAGAGGAATCCAAATGGCCAAAGCCAATGGGTTAGGTTAAAAAAAAGAGAAAATAGAACGTTTGGAAACATACCAATTCACCCCCATCAAACCACAAATAAAACTCCATTTAAATTGATGAAAGCAAGAAAGCCCAACTCTAGGTTAATACATGGGTGGATGAAATAGCATAAAGGGTGGGTGAATTCCTCACAAAACACACAGAGGAGGAAAAGGGAATTTAGTTCTCAAGCAGCTCGCAATGAAAGGCACAACAGAATACACTGGACCAAAGCTACAGATTTCAAAATAGGTGATTTAGTTAAGGTTAAAGCTCTCCCTGGGAACACAAATTGCTCCAAGTCTATTGAGCCAATGAAAATTGCGAAAGTATTTAGAAAATGCTGTGAAAACACAAGATGGTAGAATTGGGAACCTGGGGAGGGTGGCGAAGTATGCTTTACTCGATGAAGACTCTTATGCTAAATGATGGTAAAGCAAGGGACAAAGGGACAAATGTATGAAGCCTTTTCCAAGTCGCAAACGGGCCGATGCAACTCGAAAAATGCTTTTTGGGATGTACAAAGCCCAAACTGCGATTCAGTAACTTGTTACCGAATCGCAGTTTGGGTTTTGCAATTTTATGTTAGGAAGGGGTGTGTCAAGATCGTCCCTTCCTAATACCAAATCCAAATGGTATGTATGATTGTTTTGTAACCGCAGTCGCAAAACAATCGCAGTTAGCACCAGTTTCAAATTGGTGCTAACCCATTTGCAAACTGGAAGGAGTCCCCATGGGACCCCTTCGTGAATGGCAGCGAAAATATTTTTTCAGAGCAGGCAGTGGTCCCACAGACCACTTCCTGCTCTGAAAAAATGAAAAGAAAACTTAATTTTTGATTTTTAAATGCATTTCGTTTTCCTTAAAGGAAAACAGGCTGTATTATTTTTTTTAAACTGCTTTATTTAAAAGCAGTCACAGACATGGTGGTGTGCTGTCTCCAGCAGGCCACCATCACTGTGAGGGTGGCCATTCCCAATGGGGTTGCAAATTGCGACCTACCTCATGAATATTCTTGAGGTAGGTCATTTGACACCCCATTGGGAATCGCAAACAGTGTAAAGTACACTGTTGTACATCCGTTTTTGCGAGTCGCAAAACCAGATCTTTGTACATGCGGCTCAAAATATGTACCCTTGAAGAGAAAAGTGTTCCCACCATGCTCACTAGTGAGAAAAACGGTGTTCCCATCAGGTCAAGTGGGAGAAAGACTATGTGGGTCAAACAACATAAATCCAGAGACATTTTGTGTGACTGAACTTTTGGAACCTTTTATTCTTGTTATTTAATCAAGTAATGTACCAGCATTCTCACTGTGAACAATATTCTTTCTGTGTTCCCTCCCACTTTGTATTCCCAACCCCACATAATTGTTATATTGTACAAATGCTCTTTATTGTAAAGAAGTGGGATGTGTGGCATCTTCCTCCCAAGGTTTGTACTTGCCCTGCCCCCCCCATACTAGTGGTATCACATCCCTGTTGTTATCCTATGGAATGATGCTGCATCATTGGAATGTTGGTGCCTGAGTGTACCATGCTGAGCTTCGGATAAAATGCAGTTATGAGGTGAAGAGGCATAATGCATCTGTGACTGAGGCGTACAGAACAAAGCTTTGTTCACCTATCATTGGTCTCTGCCCATCTCTCTGGAGTCTGCACTCACGTTCCACAACATGCTAATGTAACTTTGTTAAGTCAAAACACAGGTTAACATATAAATGATTAGATTACTTTGAGACAAGATTCAATTTCTTGCAACAGTTATGGAATGTTTTCATGAATGTTCTATGGAGCATAGGCATGTTTTAGGAGATGGGAAAGGTGTCTGACAGAGAGTGTACCAGACAAGTAATTTTGTTGAAACAAGCATGTGCTTCTGGTATTGAGTTTCGCCACCAGATGTAATCATTCAGGCGGAAATGTTTTGACTAATGGAACAAACTCTATTTACCTAGGTTGTGGTTTGGAGGTTTATCTTTCTAACACTAGTGAATCTAATGATTAGCATCATAGAGCATGTACACCATACGGTGAATTTCACAAAGGAACGGAGAAGGGATGACTGTAAAACAAAGATATATTACAGCACACACATAGTACATATCATTTGCACCTCTTTCATCGAGCCTCCACTTGCAAAATATGATAATATACAAATTTATGTTAGTGTTATCAATTCTGTTTGGCAAAATATTCCTGACTATTAATGGGAAAAGGAGGTATTGCAAGAGTCTCACGGTTATAGGTTTTGTCAGGTCCTCTTAAATGATTGGTAATATTTTCATGAGTTTTGTTACTCTGGCTCTGCAGGCTGGAATGGAAATACATGATATATAGTAGAGTTGCTTCAGCTAGCGCTACACAAGTCAAAGGCTAAGGAGAAAGAAAAAATGTTAATGTAAAGAACTTTCACATCAGCAAAGAATATTTTTTATAACACAATACTGTAAGTGCAAATGTATTCTCATACATTTCTATAAGCTTAAACAGCTATATATATAATATAGATCCCGCTGGCGATAAATGGGTGCCAATGCGATTACGAGGTAGAATCCCTTCATTCATTTGCTAGCTTGGTCCCATTCAAATGAGGCAATTCTTTGCCTTCACTGTATTACAGATATGGACTCAAAGACAAAGAGGCTGTCAGGAGGTGCACTGACTGGGAGTCACAGAAGGATGTTAAAGTTAAGTTTACCGTCCCTTAAAAGAGGAAAGGGCATGTCAGACAGCCCCCCGGAATTCCTACCTCCAGCCCGAGAGTTTCACTAATGAGGCTCTTTACGAGTTGGCAAAGATATTGTATTTTTTGTTTCTTTATAGAAACAACTTCTTTTACTGAAAGAAAATTCAGCACGTTTTCCAGGACTGCTGCTTCTGCGTGCAAGTATGTAAGAGTTAACATAATTTGCACATGTAGGCAGTAGCACATACACAAACTGAAAAGATAATTCTCAGTAAAGCTCCGTACATTTTGTTTCTTGTGAAATCGCAGGATTTGCTCCTGGAAGCTCACCTAATTCAATTTCACAAAAATGTGTACACATAATACAAGTTTCTAGCATGTCTAGAATCAACATAAATGGACCTTTTGAATCGACCAATGTTACATTATATAAATCCTGAACACAAGGTCATATGACAAGCATACAACTAAGTCGACATTCGGAATACAAAAGCCGGTACGATGCAAAGCAGATCAAATGCAACACTGAAGTACTAAGTACCGTTTGGACTATATTTTATCAGCTCAGTCTCCTTTAAAAAAAAAACATTCACCAGTTTTCAAAATTGATATTTTAGAATCTATATAAAAATCATGTTTCAATTCCTGATGGGCATCCTTGATATTGTTATAAATAAAAAGGAATATAGTGCAGAGGAAAAAATGAAAGATTTTCTATTTAAAAAAATGCTGTTTAAAAGGTGCTATCACCTGACATGAAAAACTACAAAATGTATTAAATTATAACAGTTCTTGAGCGACGCTATCGTTAGCGCAGTGGGTGCAGGTGCATCAGGGCCTAAGAAGTCCTTTGACACCCAATTTTAACCATTTTATTTCTACTGAACCAGAGGGAGCTGTAAAGGTTGAAAGTACATCCGAATTGAATTTAGTGAATTTAAGCATTGAGGTTGGATTTATAAGAATAAAACTATTTAATGTCCACATTTACAAAGTGATTTATATTATTCAACTATTTTTATTTTTTTCTAAAGCTCTAAGTATAGTTTGATCGTTGTCAGATTTTAAAATTGAAATTATTGCAAATGCTTACGCCTGGTTATATCTTCCTAATCGCCCTTTACAAACCTAGTGTATGTATTCTGGACCTTTTTTGCAACAGAAGATATATTTGAGAATGTATTGGTATCATGTAAAAAAGTATCGCTGGGATATGCTGGGGTCAAATGAGTGTTGGGGTTGTGGGTTCGTTGTAGGAACAAATGTGATGCCATTATGCAAATTATGAATCTGGTGGTTTGTAAGAAAATATTCAGCAGTATCACCTCCTTGCTCAAATCCAGCAGCTGAAAAATAAAATGATAATAAAACAATTTAAATTTTCACTGAAAGCCGACGAAAGTCTAGGGTGAGGCCAATCACCCATACCTAAAAATAAGGCACTTTGAGTTAAAAAATAATTTTGAGCCTAAGCAGAAACGGAATATGAAAGCCAGATATGCGCTAATGTCTAAATTGGCATCATTAGAACACCCACCTCATCAGTACCTGGGCCCCCTCCCAAGCCAGACCATAACATTTATAAATCAAGACGGTTACCATCATAAACAAGGATATGAGTCCCCGTGAACAGAATAAAAGCAGGGCAAAAGTCCACATGAAGATCCAGTTTAAATTGGAGAATAATATTTGGGAATCAATATTGAAACGCAATTTCTTGCATGTTATTCCCTATTCCAGACGTAGACTTTCGTCACGGCCTGTGATAGGTCTAGAAATACAGTGCTATAATGGTATTTGAGTAAGTTTTATTACCATTCAGTGGCGACTGCCAGCAAAATAAATTGGACGGGTGCAAAAAACTACAACATAAATGTATAAAATGACATAACATACACACATAACATACATAACAAACACACATACCATTCACACAGACCATGCACACCAATATGAATATCAAAAAAACACTTCCTTACTCGAGGTCCTGCAGCACGTCCTCGTTCTTCAGCACGCCTCAGAACGCGAAGCCTACAGCCAACTACCTCATCCAATCAAGACACTGTTTTCATGATGTTAAGCAACATGAAAAAAGTGTCTTGACTGGCTGGAGCAGGCCGGCTCCATGCTCCAAAAGGCACTGTATGCCTGTGCTTTCTCTCAAACCCAGCTGTCCAAGACAGCCGGGTTGGAGAGGTTTGAAATGCGCATGTCAGTTTGTCCATAGCAAGGTAGCCGGCCAAATCATCATGGCACTTCAAACAAAGGGGCCACTCTGCACTGCTGCCAATCATTGGCAGCAGTGACACACTGGCCCTTGGCCTCGCACTTTGTTTGGTGCCAGAAAGCGTCAAAAACAAAATGGTGGTAAAATAATTGTATTACCATTTTATGTTTTACTCTTTCTGCACAGCAGTGCAGGGGGACGACGCTCCTCTGCTCTTACGAAGGAACTACCACTGTTACCATTTCAGGTGTATTGAGACACTTTTTTGGATTCATGTTAGGGAGAATGATTTCCAGACACATTTGGAAATAGTTCCTTGACGGCAGTGACAAAATCCTGGTTGTCTGGTGGGTTGGGGTGTTAGTCCTGGTTTTAGGTTCTAATTTATGATTACTAGCTTTACACGTTTTGTGCACAGCATGTTGTATTTCAGGAAATTATGTTTTCATTCAGCTGCACATAAGATCTTTGGATAAAATGTCATACTATTTGTTCTTCTATTAACACAAAGAAGAAAATAAACACACACAAAAGTGAAAAAAATACTTTACAATACTGGAAAATTGTTGCTGCATCAGAATACAAAAATGAGCTGTCAGAAAATCACTTCTGCTGGACTGTGATGGAGATAATACCTTAAACTAATAGCAGATTTAAGTAAGACAACTTTAGATAAATACTGTATAATAGTTAGATAGATAGATAGATAGATAGATAGATAGATAGATAGATAGATAGATAGATAGATAGATAGATAGATAGATAGATAGATAGATAGATAGATAGATAGATAGATAGATAAATAGATAGATAGACTGTCAGAGACATTTTAAGGCATATGCAAAATATGCTGTTGCCCAGGGCCTCAGTCGTTCAGGGGTCTTCTCAAAGAGCCATCTCTGTTCTTCAGAGTCTTGCCCTAATGACCTTAAATAATTCTTAAATCTTTTGTTTTAAATACTGTTTTCCTTTCATTTATTTTTAATGTGGGTGGTGTGTGAGAGTCTATTAAAGAAGATTTGCAGTGAAAAAGTTGTGTTTATGTTACAAACACCAGCCATAAAAAAATTATTTTACCTCAACACAGGACTGCAGTTATGAGAAAAGGGTAAGTGTCACAAAGATTATTTTCTGTGATATTAGTGAGCAGCTGCTGTGTTATAATATTGAGAACACACATCACTATCTCTGGATGTTAGATGTAAACACATTCAGAATTTGGGCATGTGTGCCTGTGCCAAAGAGGGCATGAAAGAGCTTAAATTGCATCATAAATTCAAAACTGTCCCAAACTGAGACCCCCAAAATATGTTTGGCCCAGGGCCTCCAAAGTTCTTAAGCTGCCTCTGTTCATTGTTGTAGTTATCTCTAGTAGCTATAACTCGTGCCCTAAGTTAACTGTATCTCGATTCCCCGTCTGAATTGTCTTTTCATCAAAGATGTCATTTCAGATGTTGCACTGACGTAATCATTGACGTCACAGAACATGTCATGAGTAATATAATATGGAAGGTAATTAGCAGTGCAAGGGAGCAAGTTATAATTTAGGGCATGAGTTATAAGTTACTAGAAATAACTATAAAAGGTGAATTTCAGTGTTTGTTTTAAGTTTAAAACTTTATGTTGGCACTTAAGTTTTCACCTAACTATAATGTCACTTTAATCTTTGTTTTTTCAAGTGAACTTCTAAATTTTATTTGAACCTAAACTAATATTTGATTATAATATTTTTAACCATATATAAAGCCAACCCTGAGGCTTTGTACGGCTGGCTGGGCATGTGGCCAGGCCCTACAGCCGACCTCTTGCAGACAAGCAACCCTTCATTGTGCACGGCCTTTGTCATATATATATGTGTATATATATATATATATATATATATATATATATATATATATATATATATAGATATATACATGTATACATGTATATATATTACCTACTGATGGTTGCCAGTAGGTAGTTATAGTTAGGACCTAGTTTCTGTAGAAAGAATGTTTTTGTTTTGCTAATAACTTTGGCGCCGCTAGCCAAATCTTCATGACATTTTCAATACTTATACTTTGCTAAGTTCAGCTACTGTCTTGAAAGGCTTGGGGTGATCTGTCAAGCGGGGACCAAGAAAAAGGGGGGGCCCCAAAAGGTATTTTCCCCATTCATTTTTCCATGGGAGTTTTAGACACACCTACAGCCCGAACTACTTCACAGAATTACACCAATATTGGTACACAACTAGATTCTGTTCTGCAGATCAAACTTTTTGTGATTTGGTGTGAATCCATTCAGTAGTTCTGGAGAAATTTGAGGCCATAAAATTAAGATATACAGGGATGTGGTTCCTCTGTGGATCCACCGCAGGTCGATCCGCAGAGCCACACGCCACTTGAAGAATCTGATTAGCTGCCCACAACCTGGGAGAAATGTTGCATCCACCATTTTATTTCCTCGGTAAACCGTCCCCGGGGCTGAAATGTGGGGGGCTATTGAGTTGATGGGGTCAGAGTACAGGTTCCCTGACCCCATGGGAGTGATATAGTTGTAGTGAAGGGATAAATAATGCCTTTCAAATTCAGGAAAACATTTTTATGCTTTGCAAGATCCACGGATCCACCCACGGGGCCCAGCAAAGGCCTGGTGTGAATCCGTGGTTGGATCCGTGGAGCTCGGGAAACATAAAAAAAAGAGTACATTTTAATAGAGATACCCTCACATTCAGAATTACACAGAGAGAGACACTCTCACACTCAGTCTGACATGCAGACAGACACTGTCAAACCCACTCTCACACCTACAGAGATGCTGTTACATCCACTGTCACACGTAGGCAGATACTCTTACACTTACTCTCACATTCAGAAAGACACTCTCACACCCACCCTCACATCCAGACAGACACTGTCACACTACCTCTCACACCCTGACGCTCACGTTCAGTCTCACAGTAACATAACTCTCACATGTAGTGTCAAATCCAGAGAGGAACTCTAACACTCACCCTCACACCCAGACAGTTACTTTCACACTCTGTCTGACATCAAGGCAGACAGTGTTACAAGCACTTTCATACCGACACAGACACTCTCACACTCACTCACACTCTGAGAGACACTCTCACACCCATCCTCGCATCCAGGCAGACACTGTCACACTCCCTTTCACACCCAGACACATACTCTCATGCTCAGAGTCACACTAACACAGAGACTCTCACATGTAATGTCAAACCAATAGACGCACTCTGACACTCATCCTCACACCAAGACAGGTACTCTCACACCCAGTCTGACATCCAGGCAGACACTGTGGCAGCAACTCTCACACCTACAGAGATGCTGTTACATCCACTGTCACATGTACACAGAACAATCACAATCACTCTCACACTCAGAGAGACAGTCTCAAACCCACCCTCACATCTAGGCAGACACTGTCACACTCCCTCTCACACCCAGACAAAGACTCTCACGCTCAGTCTCACACTAATATAGAGACTATCACATGTACTGTCAAACCCAGAGATGCACTCTGACACTCACCCTTACTCCCAGACAGCTACTCTCACACTCAGTCTGACATCCAGGAAGACACTGTTACAAGCACTCTCACGCCTACACAGTCTAATACTCACTCTCACACTAAGAGAGACACTCTCACACCCACCCTTGCATCCAAAAAAGTGTTTTTTAAAAACTTTTGCTAGGTCCTCAGAGCCATTTACGTATCAAGCAAGATTTGAAAAAACAAGAAGTACATAAATAGAAATATATTTGTAGATGGGTAATAGATTGGCTCTGAAAAAAGCCTTTGGGGGTCATTCTGACCCCGGCGGCCGGGGTCGGCGGTAGCACCGCCAACAGGCTGGCGGTGCTCCGCCGGGCATTCTGACCGCGGCGGTACAGCCGCGGCCAGAAGCGGAAAGTCAGCAGTGTACCGCCGACTTTCCGCTGCCCATGGGAATCCGCCATGGCGGCGCAGCTTGCTGCGCCACCATGGGGATTCCGACCCCCTTACCGCCATCCTGTTCCTGGCGGTTCCGCCCGCCAGGAACAGGATGGCGGTGAGGGGTGTCGTGGGGCCCCTGGGGGCCCCTGCAGTGCCCATGCCAATGGCATGGGCACTGCAGGGGCCCCCATAAGAGGGCCCCACTTTGAATTTCAGTGTCTGCTCAGCAGACACTGAAATTCGCGACGGGTGCTACTGCACCCGTCGCACATCCTCCACTCCGCCGGCTCCATTCGGAGCCGGCATCCTCATGGAGGGGTGTTTCCCACTGGGCTGGCGGGCGGCCTTTTGGCGGTCGCCCGCCAGCCCAGTGGGAAACCCAGAATACCTGCGGCGGTCTTTTGACCGCGCAGCGGTATTCTGGCGGTTCCCTCCAGGCGGGCGGCTCCCGCCGCCCGCCGGGGTCAGAATGACCCCCACTGTGTTTAGGATGTGTAGGTGATTAATACACATGATAGTGGATACAGTCGCTCAAGTTATGCAGGAAAAGTTTGTTGTCTCTCTCTGTTAGGTTCATTACCAAAAGCATACATTAATATTCACTATAGGAATGTGAAGTTGAATGTTTAACGCTGGTGGATGTTACTCCACTATAAGCAATGACGTCACTAACTAGTTATTTGCAGTCAAAGTTTGCAATAATTTAAATGTGAACTCAACCTACCCCTGGTTGCCTTGGCACAGAACAGAAACATTTAACATATACATAACGTGTAAAGCATTTTGAAGTAACAAATCAGTAAATAAATTAGTGAAGAAGTTAAATACAAAACACAGTAAAATTCTGCAAACCAATTTTTATTAGTAGTCAAAAATGTAGTCAGCAAAATGACAGCAAAACAAAACAAATATAGCAAGTAGAACCGGAGATATGAATTTTTAAATGTAAAGATAAATATACCACCAAAAAGCACAAAGCACCCTTGGTAACACATGGAATTGCTAAATTGAAACCTAGGAATGATTTGAGGCTGACTCCGATGAAGCCCTGGATACAACAAGTGGGTTGGCACCCATGAAAGTATGGAAATCAAAACTCACAACAAATGTCAACATTTCAATACAGTAATAAAAGAAATGTACTTATTTTTTGTGAAAAAAAAAGACCTGATTTAGACTACTCTCTCTGCCAATGTTCTACCCGCTTTATTTAGAATCATGAAGAACTTGAGTATGTAGAAGGCAGACTGCTTTGTCTCTGCTGTCTACATGCCCCCTTGATGGCCGGACGGAGTAAGGACAATCAGAGGTTTGGCCATGTGTCAAACCACCCTGTTTAGAGTGAGCGCACACATGGCCAGTTCTCACTGTTTGTCACCACCAGGTAAACCTGACACTAACAGGCAGTGAAAAGTGCAAAATGACCCCCCACGTCATGGAAAAAATATCCCTTGGGAGCGTATCATTGTTTATTTTATTTTCAAAAAGAAAATCCCACTTAGGGATTTTCTTTCTGATAATAAAAAAAAAGTAAAAAGCTTGACAGATGACTCTATGATGTTGAGAGAGCCATCCTTGAAACTTTCAATGCATTTACAGGAACCATGGTGACAGCAGTTTCTGCAAGTACAAAACATTACCTCTGAACTGGCCGCAAACTCTAAATATTGGCGGGGGGAGTACCCTCACCATGGCAGGAGTAAAGTACCCCACCATGTTGACTGTACTAAATATATCAGCCAAATTTAAAATCTGGTCCAAAGTCTCTTTCTGTGTTTGGACTTAGACACATTTATGGAAAAAACTGCATTGGACTGATTTTCAAATTCATCTAGCTTCCCACCACTTTCTGTGTTGAAACTTAAAAAAAAATTCTTCACAAACCCATAAAGTTCCAGAGCTTCAGCAGAACCAATCTAGTTTGTGTTTCTAACCAGGGCCTCATCTTGCTCGTCCTCCAATGGCTAGGTCCTAGTCTTATTAGGATTTTCACATTTTAGCTGTCTATTTATCCGAAGCTTATTTATACACATTTTACACATACATGTGTGTAGTGAAGTTATTAATTGAAACATTTATATTGGCTTCACACAAGACACATTTCCACACAAATAAGATCACAACAAAAGACATACATCACAATTTTGTAAGAATTCAACTATGTGTGTTTATTATTATATGTAAAATATAAAAGTATTTGTGCTTTCAAATTCACCAGAAAGGAAAACATACCCATTATCTGAGTCTACAAACACTTGCCAAAATCGAAATCATGTAGATAGGACACCACATTAGAAAGAACTAAATAAACATAATTTTTCAGCATAACAAAAAAGAAAAATGTGGAGAAAAAATAAGTATCAAACACAAGAAATAAGTTACTTTTGGAACTCATCACCAAGACATAGAATATATACTATCTCACATAACCGGCCAACCTTTATATGTCGAATTGCAATGATGTCTTATGTTTTCTTATGTTTTATGTTATAGAAGATCAAATCTGTAACGTTTATGTTACTAAATGTTTGCAATATGACCTATAAAATACCATTAGTAGTAAACATTGTAAAGGAGGATACATACATATTGTAGAAATATATTGTCACTGTACTTCGATGCACTTATCATCGGGCAAAGATGTTTTCAACAAGATCACGTCTGAGGTCACTGTGTTAATTTTCATCACTGTCACAGCTCACCCAGTGGTATCCATTATTAGTCATCATCAGGGATTAAGGGGATGTTGCTTGGCAGGGCAATGTTGTGCAGCCTACAGCACATCACAACAAACCTTCCAAAGAGAGTGGAAGAGAGCCCTTCCAAACCTTTATGGGCACAGGGCGCACAAAGCCTTCCTCTGCACAGGCCCCCTTGTTCTCACATAGGTCTCATTGAACCAGATATCAAACCAGATGTTGGGTTTCGCAGTGGTGTTATACAACATGTAAGCTAGGATAAGCTGATTCTCCTGAAAAATATAAATCCAGATATTCAATAATTGCAACTGTGTCAGATTGCCAACATCTGAGCTAATAACAGCAATACAAACAAACGATTACACTTATCAAAAAGAAATATTCTCATTGCTGCAAGGTCTGTCATCTGTTGTGATATGTAGCTATTGCATAGCACTAGAGTGTCATGAGTTTAGGTAGGAAATCGTGTGCACACACACTGGTGAAGTAGAGATCTGGTATACAAACTACCTGTAGATTAATGGAGGGAAAATACTTTCAATTGCAGTAGCTTGCTTCGGGTCACGAGATGAAGCAAATGCTATGTGATATAAAAAGGCAATATCTGAGGTCCGAGAGTAAAGTACTGTTTATAATTATGATTCCTTCACAGTTCTTAACACAACACAGGAATACTCCTTATTTTGATAATTTTTAATATTCTTTATTCCTTCATTCAACAAGAACATGAGCCAATTTCCTAGAAAAAGGAAAATACACCAACAAGCATTTAATGACTATCCTGTTGCTTCACCAGGGCCAATGAACTTGCTAAATCTTTACAAATGATTAATGTCCAAATTATTTCAGTCCAATCGATTTGAAACAATGATTAAAATCACAAGCAATCAATCTTCATGTCATGAAAGAAAAAGTTAGTTGACTCTTTACTGCAACAGTGTCATACACATGGTTACTATTTTCAGTTTGGCATGATAAGTGTCTTAGCTCACTAGTGAGCCTGACTCCAATGAGAACATTGAAGGCAACTTTTTCTGCGGTCCTCAGCCAGGTTTTGGATGCTATGCGTAGACATGTGAATGAGTACATCTAATTTCCTGCAGACAATGGTACACTGCACAATATCTAGGCCTAGGTCTATGGTTTGAGAGGCATACCACATGTTGGTGCCATCAATGCAACTCACATTGCATTTGTGACCTAAGACCGAGATAGGGTAAAAAAAGCTATTATTATATACAACTGCAACATTAAAAATAATTGTAGTGCATTCTCCTTTGCACTAACAAACCATGAAGTAAAAAATGACAATATTGAGGTCAGAGAGTGAAGTATTGTTTATAATTATGATATCTCCTTTAAGACTTTCTTCAATGTTCTTAACACAGCACTACTACTTATTCTGATTATTCCTTGATTTGACAAGAAAGTGAGCAAATGTTTAGAGAAAGGGAAAGTAGTCCTTTGTTGTTGGACCGTGTGAAGCATGCTTGTGTAATTTGGAGTTCAGTAGTGAGATACTGTGCCTATTATATGACAAACAAGGCTTCCTGAGCCTACAATTAGTCTTGCCTCTGCATTCTCCCAGTTTCAAGGAGTATAAGCCAGTAGATGTTCAAAACAAGCTTTAACAAAGTTTGTATACATATGTATAGATGTCAGAAATATTAGTGGCTTTTTGATAAATATTTATGAAGAATTCATTGACCATTTAAGTTCTAATATAGTCCTTTGCTATTAATGTGGTTTTCAGCATAGGATTTATTGATTTGTTCATGTGGTATTAAAAATAACAGTAGAATGTTATAAATGGCATGCAAGTCCAGACCTTGACACAGTTAAGACGTGCGCATGTGTACATGTTCGGCTGCTACAACAGTAGTAACATTGGAAAGATCCATGGTGTCAAATATATTTCCACATTGTGGATTTAGAGCACATTACATAATCATTTTATGACAGGAAACTAGCCAAACCAAGTCATACCATGGCTGTGGTAAATATTTTATTTGTATAATTCACAACATGATAGTGTCCAAGGCCACAAATTGGTACACTACACTTATATAAAGAAATTCAGGTATTAAAGTGTGCCCTTTGTAGTCCTTGACATTTTTAAATATGAAACCCTATGCAGGAAATAGGATTGCCTACCATCAGTTTGAGAAAGAAGCCCTACTGCATCAGAATGTGACATACAGGCCATCCATAGAAAACAAAAATAGTTACTTTTTAACTCACTGTGAGTATGTTGTAGTGCCTTTCCATCACATTATCATGCATGTGTATTGAAATAACAATGAATACATGGGCATGAATTTGGCCATATATCTCACCACTATGCATTGAGTTCTGACCACTTAAAAACTTACAATATTTTTGTAAAATGCTATGGATGTGATTTGCCTTATTTTATATAGTATTGTACATTACATTGTCTTGATATGTAACAGGTATAACATCCACCTGAAAAAAATACTCCATTGCACATCATGTATTTACAGTAAGGTGGACTGCATTTTCTGTTTAATGCCAAACACATGACAACATTAATTTGACAACTATCTCAGTTATCTGTTTTACTTATCTAATAAAAATATGCATGACATTTTTTGTATGTTGAAGAAATATTTTTAGAAATATATATGTTTATTTTATTTTCTTACTCTCTATAGGACAGTCTCTATCACAAGAAGAAAATCTGGCGAGCCATTTTCAGGCAGGTGCGGCAGCAGGGGGACCATAAGCGCATCCACCTTTGCAAAATGTCAGAGGACCCAGAACACCACAGCTTTACGGAAACTTGGAAGGTCCTCCCAACAAATAAAGTGGGTGTGGAGGTCACTGACCCCCAAAATGCTCCACATTCTGACAGCGGCCTACCATGACTCTGAGAAGGAGCTAAAGGCCAGGAATCAGTGACATGGGGTTACATGTGTAGAGCTCTAATACCTTCCAAGTTGGTAATAAATATTTTTTTACAATTTTGCAGCTTCTACACGCGTGTCAGAAACATCAGTCTTGGAATTATGTTTTGGTGTAGGGTTTTGGCAACGGTTACTCCAGCACTAGCATCATGCACATCCTACCCACCTTATTCAAAGTGGAATATCGCCTAACTCAGGAATAAAAAATGTTGTGCCATCTGACACGTGTGTCAGAGACTAAGTTGTAATTTTTGTTAGTCTCTATATTAAATCATAAAAAATGAAACTGAAAGGAACATACTTTTAATTACATTTTCAAACAGATTATTTAATTGCTTTTTAGTGTTATTTACTCATAATGTGAAAAGTCACATATTTCTTTAGATGAAGGGAATTAAGATTCTAAGCACTAGGAATAATGAAGATTGGTTTTGTATCACTTTGACATGAAGTAACAGTCTGCGTAAATCTACATCTCTACCATAGTTATTGAAGGACAGTAGGATTAGAATGCTAAAGTAGAACTTTGAGTTTGAGTTTTGTAAAAAACTGAAATATCACTTTGGGTGAACAAATGTCCAACTAATGTAAAGTAAGTACTCTACTTAGGGTGGTCCTTCAAAGTCACAAATTTAACATGAGTTCAACCACCTGGAAGCTCTGGCACAGAGCAGACAGGCTAACCTTATGGCAATGGTCTGAGGTTGTTCAAAACAACAACACAACAAATAAAAATCCACCAAAAATGTTTAAAATATAAAAAAATGAAACACAAAAATAAGACCAAAGAGGAAATGCATCTTATAATTAAAACCAGAGAACTGATTTTTGAAAGTTTTTTGTAAGTATAACACCAAAAAGAGCAAAGTGGCAATCATACAGGGGTTTAGGCAAAATTTGAGGCCGACTGAGTTGGAATCCTGGTTGGGAACACCTAATGGATTGGCCCTGGTCAAAGTGTGGAAGTAAAAATGCACAAAACATGTTCTAAGCCTGAATGCAGAAAGGGTCTTTGAAAAATTAAATGACAAAGGACCGAATTTAAATCTTGGCAGGACTACAGCTGTCCCGCTGCGGCAGCAGGCCTAAGTATTCTGTTAAGTTGACAGAGTTCTGACCACCACATTTAGATCTATTGCATTTCAACTTTCATCCCTGTCGATGGAGTGTATTCCGGCACGTGAGCGGTATCCCGCAGCTGAAACAGCAGACTCCAATACTGGCTAATAGCACTCCTTCGCCATTGAAACGGCAGAATTGCTGCAACCATATTTAGATATCACAGTCTTGCTGGCAGTGTACCAGTGGCGGTCCCCTGGCGGTGGGAGTCGGTTGCAGGACCTGTTCAGCATTGTGCAATGGCTGTGGCTATTGGATAGAGGCTAGCAGCACACATCTCATGTATATAGGGCCAATTGTGAACAACTGCAAACCACACTATAAAACACACTCCATTTCAGACCATGATACTTTGCCATTCCTTTGCAGAAAACAATTTTGCTGCTGAATTCGCCACACAAAAGTATTGCAGGGGAGAGTGCGCTCACTGGCATCCAAGTGTCATCTCTGGGCCCAGAGAACTCGTGGTGGTTCTCTCAGTCCCCCATTGCAACTCTTTCTCTTAGAGGAAAAGGTCTTTCAGATAATACATCCTGAAGGCTTGACAGGAATCCTTAGTGGGGTGAGGACTGGTGAGTTAACTTAACAGTGTCTCACTAATCACAAATGTAGTTTTGCCCTTAAGTTAGCTATTCAGAATGTTTCAAGACCCTTATAAAAACATATATATTTAAACTTGATTCACCAAAATATCTTCTTTTATTCAAATTACTAGCATCATGGTTGTATCTAGGCCTGGGTGTAAAACTCAGCACCGCTTGCCAAGTTTGTGGACTTCGGCAACTACGTGTTCCACGGAGACTGCGGGGTTGCCGATAAACTCCACACTCCACAACAGAGTTTTTTTTTCTCTTGGTGCACACTAGATGTCATTGCATGCGTGCGGGAAGCAGAACAAGTGACTTGCCAGGCACTTGTGAGCGCAAACAAGATTTTCTAGCTGCACGCAAGCTACTGTGAGATTTTGCAGGCACTAGCGTGGCTCTAAGTCATGGCAGCGACTTCCTGTGCTTCTTTTTTGTCATAGGCGAGCGCCGGTTGGTGCACTTGACTGTGGATGCTACCTGGAACAGATTCTCTTGGCGGGAAGCAGCTAAATATCTTCAAAAAGACAAAATGGACTGCTTGCATTGTTTTTTCGTGCGAGGAGGAGTACGTTATTAATTTTAGTTTCTTTTCAACAAGAGGAAGCGCCCCAGAGACTCCAACTTCCTGCTCCTGTCCAGCAGGCTACTCCCAGTGCTTTGTGCATCTCCTGGTCACTTTTCATTTGGATTTGGATTTGAAAGGATCACTCTCCTTGTCTGCTGCATGTATAACATTGGATTTAAGGACTTTGGCCCTCATTAAGACATTGACGGTAATGACCGCCTACCGCCGTGGCGATGGCCGCCAAAACACTTTTTTCGCGGCCACCTACCATCTGCAATATTATGACTGTAGCCGGAATTCCACCAGAAGGCTTGCGGAATTCCGGCTACGGTCATGGCGGCGGACAGCGGTAAGGTGGCACTGATGCCAGCAGCAGCACCACGCCAGTAGACCGTCACAGACAGTATCATGATCCATGATATGGCCTGGTGGTGTTCTGGTGGCGGATGCGGCTGCTGGCAGCAGCGCTGCGTCCTGTCTCCTGCCAGAATAACCCTGCAAGCAGGTAAGTCAGGTACTCCGACAGGGGAGGAGGGTATTGTGTGTGTCTGTGGGCGGGTGTGTATATGTGATTGTGTGCTTGCATGCGGGTGTGTGGCGTGTGGAATGCGTGTGTGCATGAATGGGTGTGAGTATGCATGTATGTTGTCTGGAGTGCATGCGTGTGTGCTAGAATGTCAGTGTGTGTTGTGAATGACTGTATGCATGCGTGGGTGAATGTGGGTATGAGTGTGTGTATGCATGTGTATGTTGGTGCGTGAATGTGCGTGTATGTTGGGGGCTCAGGAGGGGGAAGAGGAGGGTGGGGAGGACTCTGGGGAGGGGAGGGGTGAGGGCGAGATCCCTATCAGTGTCAGGAAGGAATTCCCTTGCACTACCATCAGTAGAGATTACCACGAAAACCATGGTTGTAGGTGGGGTCATTATCCCATGGGTGAGACAGTGACGGCCGCCTCGCTGGAGACTGAAGTCTCCAGCCCGGCGGCTGCTACCACCCTGGTAGATAGAGTGGTACATTGGCGGTTTGGCTTGAGCCAAACCGCCAATGTCATATTTTGGGGAAAGGTACTGCCAGCCTGTGGGCAGTACCTTTCTCCAAAATACCACCGTTCGCCAGGGACATAATGAGGGCCTTTGTGTTTGAGATTTCACAAGTAAGTCCAAAAACTCTTGTATAAGGGTGTTGTACAACTTGTTCGTTTGATAGAGGGCATGCACCGGGATGTATTTTTATTTTTATTTTATTTTTTAAATTTACTGTGGTAGGTGGCCTGCAGTTTGAGTGTGTTTTGCTTGTATTGTTTCTTGTTTAAAGGAAAAATGTTGCACAGTTCAGTACATTTTGACCATGTTTTTTAATAAATTTGCAACATTCAATGAATTTACTATGTGGCCTAGTCTGCTAATGGGCTTCCAGCTGTAGGCCCAGTACTAGTCATGGGTGAATGATAAAACAACAGTTTTTGTGGTGTCTGTTGAAATGAAACATAATTTAGACCATGGAAGGCATTGGATTAAATTCCAAAATGTTGTTTGGTGGTATTTCACATTTTTTTCTGCAAACAGTGGATGGTAGGGTAATGTATTTGATGCCTTTGTAGGATGTGTTTTATTGTAAAATGTACTTTTCACCCATTTGATTTTTGTTTTTGGCATTGCTGACTTAATGCTGTTTTTTTTCTCCTGTGTTGCCAATGCCTCCTTTGTCTGGCCAGTGTGTGAGTGTGTTTCCCATAGGCCACCATTTGTCTTTGTTCCCCATGTCATGTGGCCAGGGGCCATTTTTTCAAATAGTCAATGCTCATAGGCCTATATGTGTTCTTTGTTTTCCATTCATCCTGCTTGTTGTTTGACCATGTGGCCACTTTGTGTAAGCAGACAGTGTGCTTTTGACATATGCCTGTATGTGTTCTTTGTTGTGGCCATGCATCCTTGCTGGTTGTTGTTGCCATTTGATCATGTGGCTGGCTGTCATTTTGTGTAGGTAACTAGTGTGATTTTACCATAGGCCTATATGTGTTCTTTTCTTTGCTGTGGCCATGCCTCCTTGCTGGTTGTTGTTGCTGTTTGGCCATGTGGCTGGTGGCCATTTTGTGTAGACAGCCAGTGTGCTTTTGCCGTAGGCCTGCACATATTCTTTGTTGTGGCCATGCCTCTTTGCTGGTTGTTGTTTGACCATGTGGCTTATGGCCATTTTGTGTAGGCAGCCATTGTGCTTTTGCCATAGGCCTGTATGTGTTCTTTGTTGTGGCCATGCCTCCTTGCTGGTGCTGTTGTTGATTCACCATGTGGCTGGAGGTCATTTTGTGCATCCAGCCAGTGTGCCTTTGCCGTAGGCTTGCATGGGTTTTTTGCTTGCCATGCCCCATTGCTCCTTGCTGTTGTTTGGCTATGTGGCTGACAGCCATTTTGTGCTTGCAGTCAGTGTGTCTTTGCCATAGGCTTGCATGTGTTCTTTGTTCCCCATGCCTACTTGCTCATTGTTGTTTGGCCATGTGGCTGGAAGCCATTTTGTGCATCCAACCAGTGGGTCTCTACCATAGGCTTGCATATGTTCTTTGTTCTCTTAGCTGATGTTGCTTCACTATGTGGCTGCACCCATTTTGTGTATCCAGGCAGTGTGCTTTTGCCATGGGCTTGCATGGATTGATGTGATACCAGTTTAGTATTGATATGCTTATGAATCATTATAGTAGTTGTATATCAAAAGAACATGATTCTGATGAAGATTGCTTATATTACCTCTTTACTTTTATGCATTTTTTTGCACCTCCTTTGTTCTTTCCTCACAATAGTTTTTTTTTCTTTTTGTCCTCCAACACAAACATTGACATTTATTGATCGTTGGTTTACTGTAATTTCTTAATTTGGTATTTTAATGTTTTATTGTTTTTATTTAAATTCATGGTTTTTTAATTTTAATTTTTGTTTTCAATTTGTAATTTTGTTTACATTTTTCATTCTTTCAATTTATTTGATTATACATTTTGCCTTGATCCATCCTTCCATCCATCCATCTATTCTTCCATCCATCCATCCACCATAGCTGCACAGCACCTGGTTTCTTAAGGCGTGTCATAATTCAATTTCCTCCTGGACACCCTAGCTGCACTGCTGACACATCCGCAGCATAATTACTTTTTTAAAATGATTATTCCATTTCCCTTGTACCACCTTGCCGCCATAGGTTTTTGAAGGATTATTCCATATACCCATGCACCTCTCTCTGACTACAAGTGTCTCCTTTAAAACAGATGGCAATAAAGCAAAGAGCTACATCTGCATGATGTGTTGCCTGATTTGAAATAAAATGTTATGGTGTAGTGGTGTGGTTTGACTTTACAATATTTGATTACATTGTTATTTATTACATAAGTAACCAACCACACTAATATTGCATTTGTCTGTACAATTTCAAACTGCAACAATGTCATGTTTCACTAACTACATGTTTTTCTTGCTTGGTTGCTTTTAAGTGCAAAAGAGAAGAGACATCACATCACCCCAGTTCTGCCAATGAGAAGGCCCTTACAGTTATTTCAATCCTCCAATCTCTTCCACTTGTGCAGCTTAGTGCCCCTGCCAACTGAGAGCCTTAAGATTGGCCAGTGTGAAGAAGCAGCTTTCCACCAGTGGCATGCCGACTACAAGCTTTTACAGGAGACATGCACCTCCAATCACAAAAACATGTAATGGCCTAAGTGCAGAGTTTGTAGTGCAACAATGAGTCACTGTTTTATCATGCAAACACATCACTGGCTTAGGTGCATACCCTAGCCAACCAGAAGCCCCATTTCGAATTCTGGTGATCAGGGTGAGGATAGGACTGGCATTTGTGTGATACCACAGTGACTCATTGTTGCACTACAAACTCTTCACATAGATCATTATGGCCCTCATTACGACCATGGCGGGCTGGGGAGAAGTGGCGGTAATACTGGCAACAGGCCCACGGAAAAAAATGCAATTATGACCATGGCGGTTACCGCCATGGTCACCCGCCACTTCTCCACTCCGACCGCCAGGGTGGTGATGACCGCTGGGCTGCAGACTTCGGTCTCCAGCCCGGCAGCAGTCACCAGACCGCCGTCGGTATCAGGACCCTGCATACCACCATGGATTTCGGTCTCCAGCCCGGCAGCAGTCACCAGACCGCCGTCGGTATCAGGACCCTGCATACCACCATGGATTTCGGGTGGTTTGGAACCGCCATGAAATCCATGGCGGTAGGCACTATCAGTGACAGGGAATTCCTTCCCTGGCATTGATAGGGGTCTCCCCCAACCTCCTCCCCCACCCTGAGTCCTCCATCCACACCCCCCACCTCCCTGCCACCCCCAAAGGTGGCAGGACTCACCTTCCCCCACCCCTAACATGTACATCCCTCATGTACACACTCACTCCCGACCCCCAACATGAACATACACACCCCCCTACACGCACACATACACTACAACAACACATACCCCCACATATACAGACATGCACACAGACCAACCTCACACACTTTCCATACACACAACACACCCCCTGCATGCATACATGCACTCACAAACCTCCTCTACAAACTCACACGCACACCCCCATGCACGCACACAACACACAACACCCCCCTAACCCATCCCCTACCGGACGATCAACTTACCTTGTCCGTTGATCCTCCGGGAGGAGACCGAATCCATGGGGGCTGCTCTGCCGCCAGTTCCCCTTCGGCAGAACACCTCCACACCGAATCCTGGGTTGGGATTCGGTGGGCGGTGTTCTGATGACAGGGCGGTGGAGGTGGAGCAGCCTCCACTTCCCCATCGACCACCAGTATGGCTGCTGGCGGCTCTCCGTCCGAAAAAGGATGGAGGGCTGCCAGCAGTCATGATTCGCTGCGCGGAATACCGCCTGCACTGGCGGTCTTCAGCACAGCGGTACCTCGCCAGTCTTGGAAAAAGACCGCCAAGGTTGAAATGAGGGCCTATGTGTTTATGTGATTCTTCTGTTCTCTCATTTGTCATTTGTATTTATTAACACTACTTCATATTGCACTGGGGACTATTGTTGTTTTACACTAGTGTTTTGCTACACTCACCTGGGCAGAACGAAATTTAGACCTCAGCTGTCTGTCATCCTGTCATCCTGCCAGTTGAGCAGGGTCTGCAAGGAGAGGGTCTACCTTTAAGGAGAAGTTCAGATAGTTTGGACTTTGGGTTGGCCCTCTGTGCATTTGAGCTCTAACGCAGAGAGGCAGCAACAACAAAGGATCAGGAGGTGGTGGTTTTGAAGAAGACCCTGAGGAGGTCCCTGAGATTATTAAAGGGAGAGCTTCCAGTTCACACCCCAGGGGGACAGTGACTCTAAAGTATTTGAAGCAGAGGGAGAAGATGATTGGGCAGGGAAGCCAGTAGAGAGGGAGGACCCCAAAGACAGGGAGTCCCTTACTGGGTCTAGTGCCAGGAGCAGGGTCATCTCACATACCCTGTCCCCTGAGGAACTCAAGGATAGACAAGCTGAGGGGAACCTGGGGATGCATCTGACACAGCTGGCTGTAGAGAAGAGAAGGCTAGAGGCTGAAAAAGTCTTAGCACAGGAGAGGATGGCAGAGGCTGAAAGGGCTGTCATCAGGAAAAGGCTTGCTTTTGAGTCAAGGAAACTGACCTTAGAGTTCTAGACTCATTAGCACTGCAGGTGAAGTCCAGTGTCCAGTAGTGGCAGCAGTAGTGGAGAATATTTGCAAAACACTAGATGGATGGATGAAGGGCAGCACAGCAAATAATTGTGAAGGGCTGTGCAATCTGATTATCAGAGAGCACATTCTGTTGTTTTCCAGGGCTATGATAAAACATGTTGGAGTGCAAGTTTTCTGACCCAAGGAACTTTCAAAGGAGGCAGACCTCTGGGTGAATACCAGAGGGTGTGGTAAGGCACTTGGGAGTGAAACCAAAGGGAGAGGCTCAGGTTTCCCCTACCCGAGGGTGGGGAAGGTTCAGAGTAGCCCAGACAGGTCCCTCTGTAGTAGGATGGGTGCAAGGTCCCATGTCACTTTTCAGAAGAGGAGGAGAGGTGGGGTGGGAGATGTCCCAGGGTGCCCTATGCCGAGCCTCAGAGCCTGGAGAGTACACAGAGTGGGGCCCAGGAAGGGAATCTAGTTTGTGCCTGGACACCATTCACTGTCCCTTCCACAGTGTTAGGAGAGCTGGGGGGCGGCTGAAACAGGCACCCAACCAGTTTCGATGTGTGGCAGTAACACACCACATAGGAGGGTGCAGAAGCCCAGATGTAGGCGGAGAAAGGACTCACCCCTAACCACTGTACAGCCTATGGCTATAGACCCTGGGTTGGAGGGCCTGGCTCAGAGTATCACCCTGACCTGGAGGAAGGGGCAGCTGTCACAAGCATTCCTTTGGTTTTGTCTTCTGGTGGTACCACTCCGTAAAGGAGAGTGCAGAAGCCCAGATGAAGGGGGAGGAAGGACTCACCCCTGACAAAGGGAGCGGTGGCTGCCACAAGTGTCCCTACCACTCCTGGTGGGAGTGTGCAGAACTCTAGAAGGAGGGTAGGGGGAAGAAGGACTCACCTCTCACCCCAGTTCAACACAAAGGAACAGACCATGATTTGGGAGGCCAGTCGCAGGGTAGCTCTCCTCAGGTGGTGAGAGAGCTGATCCGGACAGCTGACACAGCACCCTGAGAGCTTTAGAATCTGGGGGTACCACTTCCAAAAGGAGGGTACGGGACCACATAAGGAGAGGTAGTGGGAGGAAAGCCTCACCCTTGGCCCCTGTCCAGCCTAAGGGTACAGACCCTGGGCTGGAGAACCAGTCTTAGGATACACCCCCGAACTGGTGAGAGGTGGAGTGGAAAAAAGGATGCAATACAACTGGGGCTACCACCACCCACTCTGAGAAACCACAGAGGACAGCGACCCCTAGATGTTCTGGGGTCAGGCTGTTGACACTGACAGCTGTCAGTGCTCTCTGGTGGTTGCTGTCCTATTGGACAGAGTTCTCCTTGTGTTGGGGACAGACGTCTGACCCAAGGGGTGGCATGGTCCACTTCACTTTGTTGGTCATGGTGGTACTGTCTGCCTACTGGGATGCATCTGTGAGCAGGATAAAGTTAGGTACTTCACAAATGGTGTCCACAGATGAGGAGAAGAGTTCCCCCTGGGCTAGTGTAGGGGGTTCCGGGAGTACAGACAGAGGGATCCAACTGGGTACTGAGTGGTGTAGAACTGGCAAGTGTTGCCCCTGCAGTTGCAGGCACATTCTATCGCCCTAAGCAGGGAAGCCCATCAAGGTATTGATTGGGCTACCCCGACTTTAGGCTGGAGGAGAGTTGTGTTGGAAATGGCCCTTTGTGCAGGATTATCTGCAAACGTTTTGCCCTTCTATTCCTATTTGTTTTACCCTGTGTTGTTTGGTTTAGGACTCTGGGCACTTTACCACTGCTGATCAGTGCTAAAGTGCATGTATTCTGTCCCCTGAAACTTGGTATAATAGGCTTACACCTGTTTGGCTTATTTAATTCACCTGTAAGTCCCTTGTAAAGTGGTATACCATATACTCAGGGTTTGTAAATTAAATGCTAATAGGGGGCCTGCAGAGCAGATTGTGCCACCCACAGAAGTAGCCTTTCAAACTTGTCTCTGGCCTGCCACTGTAGGGCCTGCCTGTGCAGTTTACTGCCACATTGACTTGGCAAGTCAAACTACTTGCCAAGCTTGAAACTCCCTTTTTACTACATATAGGTTTCTCCTAAGGTAGGCCCTAGGTAGCTCCATGAGCAGGGTGCTGTGTAGGTAAAAGGAAGGGCATGTGCCTTCATTGCGAGGCATGTCCTAGTAGTGACAAACAGCCTAAACTGCTGTGAGTCCTACTAAAAGTTTAGCATAGGGAATCTCCTGAAAGGTATTATAGTGGCAATTTCTGACCTATGAGGAGTAGCGTGGGTATGTATGGAATGGTAGTGAGAAATCCTGCTCATTGGTGTAGGTAGATTTTGCATTATTATTGTGGAAATGCCACTTTTAGGAAGTGGGCATTTCACTGTGCTTATGACTCTTGTGCTTTGCAGTCTGACACTGATCCACGTCTAGGGTAGAGTGACAGCTGGGCATACTTTCCAGACAACCATCACACAGGGAGAGTGGAGATGTAACAGGAATACATCTGCATACTGAATGGTCTTCCTGGGCTGGAAGAGGGGGGGGCGGGTACACTTATATTTGTAAAGGCTGTGTGATCCAGGGCTGGGGTTGAAAGGGCGCGTTGTGCCCTTTTTTTTAAATGCCCCCTAGATCAAAGACATTTTGAGTGTAAGTACACAGGTTGTAACCCCATGTTTGTTAGAGCACTTTTGGAACTGGGACTGAGCCTCTGCAGAAGGACTGCTGAGCTGCAAAAGGACTCATTTGGACAGCTTTTCTGTTTGTTGCCTTGATGACTGGTGTTTGCTAGGTGGCACAAAGGACTAATCTGGATTGTTTTTCTGAATGTTGCTCTGCTGCCAGATGCTCCCTGACTTTAGGATTCACTCAACATTATTGGGCTGCCAGGAGGAACCAACATATAGCTCACCTGCTGCATTGTGCTGGCCTACCTGCCCCTGTGGTGCCCCCTTCAAAGTACCTCCCACGGAGCCCAGCCAGGGGGAGTGTTCTTTCCTGCTCCTTGGTTGACTCAGACCAGCGCATTAAGAGCCCTATTCCTTTTATTTTGCTAGCACCTGCAAAGCAAATTTCCTTTCCAGTTCCTAGAGTGTGTTGTTTCCTCCCATGTGACTGTTTCACTTGTATGGACAGTGCTTCCGCACTGCTAATTCTCCCCCAGGATAAGTGTGTGGCAGGCGCTGGGGGATTTCCTCATGTAGCATATGTCCCAGCTCGTGCACAGCTCTGTTGTCATTTCCATCCTCAGCACCTTTGGAACTCTCAGGGTGGTGTGCACCAGTTTGTCCAGCCTGAAGATTTTGCCGATCAGCAGCCCAAGTGCAGCCTGCCCCCCTGGAGTGTTTCTAGGCAACCCAGTACACCAGAGGAGACTTGTAACACGTGATCAGAGGTCAGAATCAGACCTCGAGTGCCACATTAGAATCACTGCCTCACCCCACCTCCTCAGGGGACTAGGAAACATGTGGTACAGCTGCAGCTGACCATCAGCCTGGGAGAGAAGGACACCCGTCCCCTGCCTTGATAGACTGCCACACTGGCCCCGAACATTAGAGGAAAGCAAGTACAACCCCAGCTGGAGACAGGTGCGGCATGCTTGGGCCGAGCGCTGCAGGAGAGTCAGGCCCCAGGGTAATTTTTCAGCTACCCTTCACAAGCCAGTGTTTTCTTTGTAGAGCAGCCATATTAAATCCCAGCCTCAGCGCCCTCTCTGGTGACCTGCTTCTGCCAGGAGGGAATGGTGGGTTCTTTTTCACTTCGTTGGATACTCACTAGCGTTGCCAGCATTGTGAGCAGGCCATTATTTAGCAACAATACATTATGACCCCTCATTCATGGATATACCTGGGGATCTTGTTCTTGGGCTTTACAGGGTGAGTTCGTGACTGAGGCTCCCCGATCAGGAACTTGCCTAAGTAAGGAAATGGCAGGAGAATTATCGGGTTACCAATAGTAGGAGCACAGATACTTCTGGCTCTACACTTGGTTTTTGTACCATTATACCCTATAATGTCTATTTGGAGCACAGGATTGCTGGGCCCTATGAAGGCATGGTTATATTGTTGGTATTAATGTGTGCGTAGTGGTACTTTGGTAATCTGCGTTCGTTCTGCCTCTAACTACGACAATTCATGCCCCGATATAATGCATATTGTGATTGGTGCTCACCTAGTCAGGATAGCAAGTGCTATTGGCAGGGTATGAACAGTACAAATGATATATGGTGATTCACATGTTTCTGCGCCATTTAGTGCCTAGATTTCATAATGTGTGTCATTCTGATTCTTGTTTGGTCAATATAACAAGTATTGCCTCAGTATTTGCATAATTTGCACAGTATGTATGATTGCCACTTAGGTCTATGTGATATGTACAATATACTATATATATTTGTGTGTATTCTTGTGTGGAGTCTTTTTTGTGGTGTTTTTATTGTCACTGGTATGAGTGCATTGCGCAAATGCTCTACACATTGCCTCTGAGGACAAGCCTGACTGCTCTGTGCCAAGCTCCCACTGGGTGAGCACAGGCTATCTATGGTGTGTAACTTACTTGCCCTAACTCCAGTGGTGGGTTCTGCCTGGCTTAGGTGCATACCCTAGCCAACCATAAACCCTATTTCTAACATTTCTTTTTTTCATCACTTAGAAGCGTTGCCTTAGAAGATCTTTGGATTTACAAGACCGCCAAATTCCAATCTGTTGCTTGCATCAAAGAGGAGATATAGGGGGTCATTCTGACCCCGGCGGGCGGCGGGAGCCGCCCGCCTGGAGGGAACCGCCAGAATACCGCTGCTCAGTCAAAAGACCGCCGCGGGTATTCTGGGTTTCCCACTGGGCTGGCGGGCGACCGGCAAAAGGCCGCCCGCCAGCCCAGTGGGAAACACCCCTCCATGAGGATGCAGGCTCCGAATGGAGCCGGCGGAGTGGAGGATGTGCGACGGGTGCAGTAGCACCCGTCGCGAATTTCAGTGTCTGCTAAGCAGACACTGAAATTCAGGGTGGGGCCCTCTTACGGGGGCCCTTGCAGTGCCCATGCCATTGGCATGGGCACTGCAGGGGCCCCCAGGGGCCCCACGACACCCCATACCGCCATCCTGTTCCTGGCGGCCGAAGCCGCCAGGAACAGGATGGCGGTATGGGGGTCAGAATCCCCATGGCGGCGCAGCAAGCTGCTCCGCCATGGAGGATTCTACAGGGTAGCGGAAAACCGGCGGGAGACTGCCGGTTTTCCCTTTCTGGCCGCGGCTGAACCGCCGCGGTCAGAATACCCTGTGGAGCACCGCCAGCCTGTTGACGGTGCTCCCGCCGACCCCGGCGGTCCTTGACCGCCGGGGTCAGAATGACCCCCATAATTGTGTACCTAGCACTGTGCTTGGATTGGAACAGGCAACCATTGCACCAATACGTGCTATTTTATTGAGTGATTGTGAGTGAAGATTGGTGATTCATGTGATGGCAGACAGTGAGGAACCGTGTTGAACTGTAATTTGTAAACTTGATTTACATGATTTGCATTGTATGCGGCCTGAACGGTGGGTGATCATTTTTCCTGAAGGTAATTGGCCCATTCACGCTTAGCGAGATTTACTTGCAGGGTTCACTCCTTTTTTAAGGTTCCTTAGAGACTAGACCTGTCAATTTAGTTAACAAACAAAAACCTATACAAAATACTGCAATTCTGTTTCTCTACTTGTTTTTCAACAGCATTGCACTGCATATCTATCATGCTTGGGTCGGGACTGAAGTGGAGTTACTTGGAGTCAAGAGGAGGATGGAGGAACTCAGACGGGACTACCTCATCAACAGCTAGAAGAAAGAAGTTATCGACTTCAAAGGGAAACCATGACTCAGAGGCCTAGTACTCAGCTATGTGGAATGGAGAGAGGTGTGTTCGTTTGGAAAATGCTGCTGAGTGTGTGTGTTACACATGTGGCAATAGTGAAACTCTGAGTCCTCTTATTTTTTGCTCTGCCTCTGAGTCTTCTTGGTACACTCATCATGAAGCTTTTCCTTCCTTCTGCCCTTCTCCTTGATTCTACACAACAATTTCTGTTTTACAAACTGCAGGTCTTCTCTTGTCCTGCATGAATGAAAAGCAAAAGCTGAGCTCAAAACTCCTGCATACTTACCGGACCCATGCAGACAGGCACCCAAGACAGGACCTTACCAGGGAAAATGCAGATGCACCACCAAATTTTGTAACACGGTATCACATTTCTTTTAATCATTCTTTTTAGAACTGGGTAGGTTCACTCCACCACAATTTGATTTTTTCAAACATAGACGACAGAACATTTAGATATTTGATAACTTGGGTCATTGGAGTAGAAGGGCTGTCTGCAACCCATTTTCACTGTACTATATCATACTTATTCCTTTGTTTCTTTCCTTCCACAATGATGATGTG
This sequence comes from Pleurodeles waltl, assembly GCF_031143425.1. Taxonomy (NCBI): domain Eukaryota; kingdom Metazoa; phylum Chordata; class Amphibia; order Caudata; family Salamandridae; genus Pleurodeles; species Pleurodeles waltl. The sequence goes on from NC_090439.1 coordinate 337,973,775, forward strand.
CTGCTCATTGACCAGATGAATATTGTCCTTGTGTAGTGATTGTCTTTGTCATAATTGTTTCGAAAATCCCCTTTCCCATCAATTCATCAAACCCCTAACCTATTCCTCCGGACTGTGTGATTTATTGAGGTGTGACTTAACTTACACCGTAAATGGATCACATACATCATTGCAGGATCTTCTCTTGACTAAGTATTCACCCACACTGCCCCTACTTACCCACCCATGCATAAAAGGGGTCCATATTTTAGATATAGCGGAACATCAGTGATCAGCATCATTATTCAGGCCTTGTGTTGCATAAAAGCTTAACCTCGTCCACTCCAAGCTTTAAGTCCACTTTTCATGATTTGAGGATCTCATAACTTTAGTTTTAATTCAACATTAGCTCCCCATTGCTCAGAAGAAGTTACTATTGATTTTGTTTGTTATTTATCACTAACAGGTATTCTTTGTTGCATCATGTAGTCGTCTGGTCTCAATTCTTTGTAAAGCTATGATATCATTTATAACCTACTAACTCAGTGTTTTAATTTCCATTTTGTTGCCTGTGATGGATAATCCATTCCAATAATTCTAGAGTTGGATTTCCACTGGGTGGGAAGTGGGACCCTGCTTGTGAAGTTATGATGCCTTTCCTGTTCATGCTTCATCTATTTTTAGGTAAGAGAAGGATGGAGTGAAATTATCTAGTTAAGTTAGTAAGTAAGCATCTAACTGCTACTGCAGATAAGTAATTGCTTTACTAGATTGTTGAATGTAATATAGGTCATGGTAGCAATCCCCGTAATGGTCAAGGTAGTTATAGAGGGCAATAAGACAAGGGTGTATCACTAACTATAATTAACCAGAATTCACTTTTATAAACAGATTAAAAAAGAACAGGCTGCACAAAAAGGCAGCAGTGCAAAGTAAAAGTGAAACACAAATAAACTACTTCAGGCATAAAGTGTGTTAAAATAAATAATTTTCCCCTGTAATATTTTACAAAAGAAACACCCTCTCCACCCACAACATGCCCATCCCTCTCCCCAAATGTACCCATCCCCTATCAATGTCCAAGCAGAAGTCCAAGAGAAAAACACCTAGTCCCAACTACCTTCCCACCCTCTCTATCCACAACAAGTCCCTCCCACCAAACAAACAAATTAAAAAGGGCATGGAGAGGGCATTGCCTATATGAGTCTCAAGCTGATCGGGGCTCTGCTCTATGCTCCCTAGCAGCCTTTCAATACGGTTGAGACACTGCAGGATGTACAGCAGCCAGGGCCCATGGCAGCTGGCAGCGATGCTGGCAGTGTAATTGCTCAAAGGTTGGAGGCTTGGGCTGGCTTGCTGAACTGGGGCTGGGGTCAGAGGTAACTATTTCCGCCTCTTCATCCTCCAGGGTCACAAGACACTGGTATTTAGACTAGATGTCTCCAGTCTCTGCCACTGCAGCCAGGCTGCTATCTCCTGCCTGGTGGGTGGTGCTGGTGCACCAGCAGGAGTAGCTATATCAAGAAAATGAAAAAATACAAATTGCAAACAAAGGTCCATGCAAACACTTTTTTGAATTAAGTTTTGGGTGGCACAGTAGCAGTACATCGCTGGTCCCCTACAGCCATTGGAATTAGATGTGATCATGATTAGGAAAAACAATTTTATTTTCTATCCACACATGGCAAACATAAAAAGTACTGACTGTCTGGCAAAAAAGAATTAAGACAAAATAAAACCAGATTTTAAAAAATCAGTGCTTTGTTTTTTTTTTCTTTCAAAGGTTGTTCTAGTAACAGACGAGTGGAAAAATAAAAATACATTACCTCTCATCAATGAGTAAGGCATTATGCACTATGGAGTACTGCTCTTCTCCAAATGCATTAGAACTAAAATTAAAGTACCCCCCACTTTGAACCATAGCTGTGATAACCATAAAACAAAGTAAGAGAAGGAGGTGAGCAGCATGCCCCGCTCCATAAGAGCTCCCTTGTTTATTCAGCCAAGCAATAATTCAATCATCCTTTCATTCTTCTATATTCACCCACAGACACCATGATTTAAGCTTTACTTACTCTCATCCAGTCTTTCACAAAAATGTCCAATCCATTATCCATCCATTCAACATCTACCCTTTCTTTCAAACATCCTTTCACCTATCCATCCATTTACCCAATATTCACCCACACATTGTTTCATGCATCCTTTCCTTTCACTCATATACCATATCACGCATCCTTTCTTTAACTGTTTCATGTTTCCATCAAGCTATTATTTTTAATGTTCAATATGTGAGCTTCTGCTGAGTTGTAGACAGAAGAGGCCATAGCTCAACCACCACTGTAGCTCGTAAAGCAGGGGGGTTTATGATCAGAAGTCACAATGACGCTCTTGTCACTAGTAAGTATAATAGTAGTTGTCAATAAGCAAGCAATGTGACTTACTCCCACCCATCTCTGCTGCTGCTTCTCCCTCCCCCTCTCCAAATGAAACTCCTTCCCCTCCTTTAGCAGCACTTGAGCCGGTGGCACCCTGTATGGCTTAGAAAACAAACATTATGCATTTTAAGGTGCCAGATACCCCTTCCAATTAATTTTGTTCATTAAAAAACACAACTACAATACATCGCTACAGATCGGTTAGCACTATAGTATCTTCTATCAAAAATATCACTCTAGGCATTTTGTTGGTTCACAATGTTAGAAAAGCCAGGTAGTCAAGCCAACCAAAAACTTTCCTTAATGGAAAGGCAGAGATATAACTTATGATGATGATGATGATGATGATTCTGATTCATTGAAGCACAATGAAGGGGTGGAATAATAACTGCCAATGAAAGACATATGGTGTTGGTTGGCAAATGCAATGGGATGGGACCTCATAATTTCCAGCCATGCTGCACTGTCATGAAAACTGCTGGTATACTGTATGAATGAATTACTCAGCACAACACTGGGGGGGGGTGTTGGTCCATGGCCATGGACACTCTCTCGTCAATTGTTAGAGCATGAGCAAGAAAAAGAAAGCCTTCTCAACAAAAATACATGATGAATATTATTTATAACACTAGCTTACTTGGGTCTGCAATTAGAGTAAAAAAAATCTGTTCTTAGTCTTACAGTACCACAAGATGTATAGGGTAGAGGGAAAGATTACCAAAAAAGCAGAATATAAGTGAACTAGAGACTAGTACAGACAGGAAAAGTCAGCTACCCAAAAAAAACATGAAATAAGGGAAAAAAAGATAATGTAGGGATAGGAATGAAACAAAAATTGGATAGGGGAGTTGAAAAGAAGATGGCAGATAAGTTGTCAGTGTAACGTTATTTTTAGCCAGCAACACCAGGCTCCAGGCAGCAACTCCCGCCCTGAAACCCAGCACCAACATTCCAATACCCCAAGATTGTACCCTAAGCCCAATACATTCATAAAACCCAACATTAGGGAAATAATAATACAAAATGTACTTACTAGGCTGAGCAGAGCCCTCATATGTAAAAAAAATAATTAGTGGTACAGTTAATCTCCACAAAATTATTATGAGAGGCAAATACAGTCACATTGTACTTATCTAAAAACAGATTGCATATAGTACTAGTTTTGAGTCTATTGACTATTGTTGAGTAGGCCATACTAATGCTAAAATCCCTTTTCCAAATTTCCTTTAAAAATCTACACTTGGAACTAACACATTGCAATGAATGATCTTTAATTCTTTTCTCATTTCTCAACTTCCTTCGTGGACCACCTCAGTCTCCCTTTTTTGTAATGCAGAGACGCATACTACACATCTCTGTGAAATAGCTTGGGACTGTATGAGCTACACAGAGAAAGTCACAGAGAACGCTAACTCACTGATATCACTGATTTACTATGATGATAGGAGGACAGAAGAGTCTGCAATGGCTTCCTAATTAATCTGCTAAAGCGAGCACCAATGAGTATGATTAGTTAGCGCTGAGCACCTGCCTAGCTGAAATGGGATCATATATCAATAATATTCGTAATGTAAACTAAACGTAACTTACCTCTGAGTGTGAGCAGCATGCTATTTGGAAACAAAATGTCTAAGCTAGCAACCCAGCAGTAAATCAGGTGCTGGACGGTGTGAGAAACCTGGCTGGTGTGTCACATGCACCGGCATACCCTTTCCCAGAACAGTCCGCCCTCCTGCAGAAAGAACCTACTGCTGCACCTGCCGCCTTCTGCCAGCATGAAGGGGAAGTTTTCGCAACACAAACAAAATTGTGCTGCCACCTCACAAAAATATCCAGTGCTGCACACCTTAGCAACACTGCCATCCGCAGGGTAGGCAATTACTTGGGTGACGAGCTGCGAAGCTCCCCTGTTTGACCTTCTCTGACATGGCACTGAGGGGGAGAGAAATACAGGGGAAGGAAGAAAGGAAATAAGAAAGTATATGAAATACAAAGGAAGTAGAGGAATAAAAGTGCAAAAAGTCACAAAAAAACACAAATAAGTTGAAAACAATGCAAGACACAAAAGCACACACTTGTATAATAAATAACAATTAGGGGTACATTAATTAGGAGGGTGGAGGATTGAAAAGATTAAAACAGGATTCAAAAATAGGGCCAAGAAGCATGAACAGAACAGAGAAAACAAGATGGCCATGTCCATGCAAACCACGTGGATGCATTCATGGGCGATTTCCAATGAGAGGACACACACTGCATTACGTTTGATGTGAAACGCAATATAAACAGGCTCGCCCGGAAATTCCACCTGCTCACAGAACTCCGTGTAGCGCGGTCGAGTTCTATGGCCTCTCTGGAATTCCACGAAGCACTACTCTGCGAACTCCACCCAGGCCTAATGATGACCAATGCCATTAATTCTAAGAGGTTGTACTATGATATTGTTTTAGCCTGTTAGGCCCTGGAATGGTTTCAATTATTCTCACTTCTGTGCTGGGTTCAAAGTCTGGTACATGTAATGTACACTTTCTAAATAATTTTTTTTTCATTTCAGGACATCTCTTCATCATTATTACTGAAGTCTGCATCTGTGTAAATTAACCTGCATGTGTGAAAATCACACAAGGCCTAATCATTCCATTAATCATAATTTTCAGACCAGGATCAAGCCTTCAGTGAAGAGACCACTCCTGCAAGCCACGATGATGTGAAGTTGCCTGGTTCATCTGATCCGTCTGGGCAGACAGCTCCAGTGAGTCTCACTTGGCCCACACCTACATCTCCCACCCCAGCTGCAACAACACCTCAGCCAATGGATACCCCCACTTCCTGTATCCAAAGGAACATCACACCAATCTTGTGCCCCCCAGTCCTGGCTGCTGCCAACACTACCAGTTCTGCCAGGACCCAGTGGGATGGGTCACACTGCCTCGAGGGCACAGGGTAGAGAAGGTAGGGGTTGTGGGAGGGAATCAGTGGAGAAGCAAACTGAGGCCACTGGGATAACTGACACCTAGACCACCACTGCCCAAAGCTTGGGAGCACTACAGCATTCCCAAGACGTGATGGCCCAGGTCCTTACAGAGCTCCAGGACATGAAGCAGATGCAGAGGGAGCATAATGTAGAGATGCAGAATCACAACTCCAATTTATTCTCCCTGACTGCGGTGATGTTTGACATTTACTATCACATGTGCAGGGCTTTTCCTGTACCATCTACCCCTGTTTGCGGTCCTTCAACATCAATGACAAAATACACCTCCTCAGTCATAGACATGGAGACCCTGCAACAACAGGAAACTGCTCCATCCACCCCAGCCCCTGTATCTAGGACCCCCCCATGAGGAAACGTTCATCCGGACCACTAGAAGAGGATGGCAAGACCTCCTCCACCACCTCCAAGGGATGCCAAACCTAATTCCCTCCAGTGTGTGTCTACCATTCACTCTGTAGACTATTTCATTGGCATATTTACCTTTCTCTGTGGACAGTTGAATTTTGAACATTGGACTTCAAACAAGTGGAGCTCATCATAAATAGTTTCATCCACCATGATGAACTTTATTTCTTTTTCCTTTGATTTTATGAATCAAACTATTTTTAGTTAATTTGAGTTAATAAAATAATTTCCCGTAACACAAAGTCAAAGACTGCTGTTATATTTATTGGTGTATTTCATTTTTTATGTCTTCCTTCCACCATCAATTTTAAAAGCTATTAATCAGTAAGATTTAAAAAAAAATAAGATATAACTATTAGATTATGTGTTTCCCATTTCTAAAAATTTTTAAAAAACTGAAATTTCAAAATCTCAATGTATTGGTGTATTACATTTGCAAGTAACAATTATTTGTCCAAATTGTAGATATTGTTTCCAACCCACGCATAATCCAAATAGTCTGTGCCATTTAGAATTTGACGCTCCAGGACCTTGACACCATGGAAGAAGGGGAAACAATCCAAATAAACATATCAAATATACAGACTATTATTGATTCTTGTCATCAGCTGGAGCCAGACATCTTACCTCACAATAGGAATACCACATCAATAGTCAAAATCATGGCAGTACTATACTTTGTGGCCACAGGATCATTTCAATGCATGGTGGCTGTATCTGCAGGCCTATCACACCCAACTTTCAGTGGTGTGCTCCAAAAACGTTGTTTGTACAATGATGAGACACATCAATACCTTCATACACAACACAAAATGAATATTTAGCCAATGTGAAGGGAAATCCATATGCTATGGCTTGACCTATACATGTGGTTAGAGCAAGGTAAGCAGCGCATTTTGCCTTGATGGCAACATCCAAAAGAAAACAGGTCTAATACAACCTTAAGAACTTCCATTCAATCACTGTGCAAGTAGGCTGTGTATAAGATCTGTACATTCAAAGTGTGTGCCTGTCCCAAGATCAACCCATGTTCCCTTTGCATTTTCCAACAGCAACATATCACTGCAAATGTCACAACTTTAAAAATGTTCAAATGAAATGAAGATGATATGGTAGAGGATTCTAAAATAGAATACCAAGGGAAAATTGATGATTTCACATATGAAAATTGACTCAAATGATAGGTTAGGAGGACACATATACTTAGCACAATCAAAGATAATCTATGTCAATAAACACAGTAGTATGGAAACTTTGATCAACAAACATATTTGCCCTAGACTTTCCTGCACTAACCATTACTACTAAATTACCATCACAGACTGATATGTTCACTATGTTATAAGCTCTTCTGACATTTGGTATTACAATATGTGAAGGTAAACTTACACTCAGATGAAGAAGTTGTCAATAAAATCTTGATGTGTGTAAAGTCCTTCCTCTTCACCACTGTTATCTTCATTGGCCATTTCAAAAATCCTCAGCCAGTGGCTTTTCTTGGTCTCCATCCTCTATAATGATTAGGATGGTCCATCGCAGGGCTATGTTGTGCAACATGCAGCAGGCAGCCATGATTTGGTACACCTTACCATCTGTCTTGTCCAGACATCTAAGGTTGGCCTCCATATTCTTCCATGAGCCTCATTGATACGGATTTCCCCTGCCATGTTTGGATTCTTCATCGTGCTAACAATCATGACCAGTTAGGATAAGCTGAGTCTCCTATATGAAAGTAAAAAATGTATTGAGCAAAAATATCTGACCTCATTGTACAATCCTAAACTAGGAATAATGCAAATTATCCTCATGTCATATTGTACTTACTAAAAAGCCAGGCCCTCTCAGGTCCAAGTTGTGACATTTTCAGGGGTATAGTGCTGTTCCATAGTACATAGGAATCATATGTTGACCCAGGGAAATGTGCACACACACACACACACACACACACATATTTGAGATGTACAAATCAGGTAAGCAAACAACTTGCACATTAATTAAGTAAAAGCTCTTCCAATTGCAGTAGACCTGTTCCCTGGCGAGTGATGGCACCAAGGCAATACATATGCCATCAATTGTTCCAACCATATGTGGTATGCCACCCAAAGCATACAAATCTTCCTTCACATTGGCACAACTCTGTTGCCGTGAAAAATGGATGAAGCTATTGAAGAAGAAAGGACTTGTTGTAGCACACCACTGAAAGTTGGTTGTGACATGCCTCCAGATACTGCTACAGTGTATTGGAAAGATCGTGGGGCCACAAAATGAAGTACTGACATGATTTTCACTATTGGTGTTATTGCTGTGGTATTCCGATTGTGAGGCAGAGGATCAGGCTCCAGCTGGTGACATAAATCCAGCCTAGTTTCCCTATTTAGTCTGTATTTGTTTTAAATGTCCCTTTCCTCCATTGTGGCAAGGTCTGGAAAGGTCTGAAGACTTGGGTTTCTATCCCTTGCTGGGTACATATGTCTGCATTTAATAAAAACAAAGTATCACTTAAAATGGTCCTACAATACTTTGATAATCAACACACATCTCATGTCTTTGTAGCAATGCATATGTTTGTGACATATATGTACATCACATTTTAGTGTTTTGTTGCAACTTCGAATAACAATTATTTACATGTTTGATTTGATTTTTGTCATAATAATGTGTAAATTATATAATTAAAAGGGATTATTTACATGTTCATAAAAAAAAATTAAAAACTGTCTACGGAAGTATAAAATACAGCATGTCACTATCGCTGTTAAACACAGTAACGGTTCACATTTTAAAATGACACATTTTGAAAAATAACTATGTTCTGCTTATCTTACATTGGTAAACAAATTAGCCACCATTTTGAGTGGTGGTGATGCACATCAAATTAAAAAATACACTGCTTCAGTACCTAAAATGGCGGGCGCCTGACCTTGACGTCAGGACATTGGCTGTCCTTCGATGGAAGTTTACCGCATAGTAGATGTGACACTCCACAATGGCACAGCCGCAGACTAACATGTGACAGCTACACACAACAGCCAATTGCTGGGTCCATCTCTGCTGCGGATTGTGTGTGCCATGTACTTGTATGCAGCGTCTCAGAAAAAAGCTCACTTGCCTCCTAACTCTGCAGCCAACAACACCTCCTCCACTTTTGCTGCTGTTACTAACTTGTGGGAGCCACAATGCCAAGCAAAGAAGGTGACAGGGCCCCTACTTTCTCCCCTGAGGAGTTAAAACTCCTCACCTAAGAGGTCCTGCCCTTGTACAGTCAGTTATACGGGAACCAAGAGGACAAGGTATATGTTTGAATTGGAAATGTTTTCTAAGTAACTTGTTTCTCCTTCATGCAGAGGCTAATTTGTCCCTTTTTGCTCATGAGTGAAGTGTTGTGATTGGAGTGTAGTGAACTGAATAATTCAGAAAGGGACATAATGAGGTTTGACAATGTTTTAAATGTCTGTCAATTGAAATGAAAAATCATCTGAATGAATTAGCTGACTTTTCAGTTAATTTTACTCACAAATCCAGATTTAATTTGACACATTACATGCCCCTTACTTCCAGTGGCCAGTAGACACCCTAGCAGTAATATGTGAAAAATACAGCCAGATGTCGAAATGAGAGAAACTTAAAGTGCAAGAAAAATGTTTCAAGTTATAGAGTTGCCTGATGTTTTTGTTTCAATTTAAACAGGTTCCCATTTTCTGAAAGATGAGTGTCTTTATGTTTTAGCCATGTAATGCTGCCACATATGGGGGAAAGGTATATCCTCAAGTATAAATGACAAGGGCTTTCAATCACCCATACAAGTATCTACAATTCCTACACACACTTGTTAATACATCACCAAAAACCATGCTCCCACAGATACACATGGTAACCCTTCCACACTGCCCCCAGTCACTGTATTTGTTTCAAATCATAGTATCTGCCTCTCCTAACATTTGACATTAAGCCAATGTGGCTGTGTGTGGTTGTGTGTGCTAATATTGTACAAGTTGTATAGCCTCTAGTAGCTCACAGTGAACTGTACTGCTCAGGATTGGCTCTCACTACAGGAAAGATTTCAGACCCCTGACCTAGATGATGTTTGTGACCTGGATTAGTAACATGAGGATTTAAAGAAAAATTAGGGTACTCAATAGGTCACTAAACATTTGGATTTTCTAGAAAAAATAAAATGTTGGTAAAAAATCTGCCCAGGCTTTTTAGAAATACTTGTGAGAGATGTTGCAAAACTGTGTCACAGCAATACAGACAAACAAAACCTGACACAATTGTTTTCTTTCTTTTTTCCTTATCTATATAGGTCAATGACCATTAGAAAAAGGTAATATGGAAGGCCATCGCCAAGAAGGTGTGGACCCAGGTTATTTATCAGCGGTGCAGCATCCATTGCCATAAGAGGTGGGAGGACATACGATACTGGAACAGAAAGTCAGCCGGAGTCGAGCTCGGCCAGTCCTCCTAAGCTAGGAAGCATGTGTGTCGCACCTTGACTTCCCCCTAATGTCAGGTGGTCTATTTGGACCTTGATGGGCAGTTGGGAGCCAAACACCAGCATCAACGAAGTAAGTTCTAGTATGAGTTCAACGTGTTAAATACCTATTTTTGTTATAGCAACTAATTTTGCCATCAACATTAAGGTAAACATATGCCCAATGCAGAAGAAGAGTTCTTGAAGGTGTAGGTTTTTTCAAAGGTGCATGATGAGGTGATGTATGTTCACTACTAAAGGACTAAGCAGACACATGCCTGCCTAAACAACAAATATATATCAGGTAGTTTGATGTTATAAGGGACAGTAGTACCAAACAGACCACTGGTCATTATTGTGTCAGGTGTGATGCTCCTTCACTATTATGAATGATGTTATGTTAGCCCTATTACAGGTGATAATACATAAAATGCTACTATGATACATTGGATGTTCCAAACGTCACTTTGGTAATATGGTTTTATACAAAAAGAGTGGACGCATGAGCTGAAATTACTAGTAACATCAGGTGAAATGGCTACATTTTAGTTTAAGTACATATCCCAGATGTGTTTTAAAACAAAAATACTATTTCATTCATGTTAAAAGAACCAGATTTGCATGATGTATTACTTCTCAAATGTGCATGTAAGCCAGTCTGTTTGGTGAAAAAATAACTGTGATAGGCATACAATGTTTGGGACAACACAGATAGGAATGTGTACCCATTGGTGACAGAGTACTGCATACTGTAAACCATGTTACAATGTATTTTGATATGTCCAGATGATAAATCAATGATAGAGATAAATGGGATACTTAAAGAGAGCTTTGCAGATGGAAGGTTCCATTACATATATATTGGGATATCCCATCGGGAAAACTGAGTATCAGTCCCAAATGATGACTCAGTTTGTAAATGTATAAATGCATCAAGGTGTAATCTGTAGCATATTGTGATCTGCATGTGAATCTTTGATGAAAAAACTATATATGGATCAGTGTATGTAATATTTACTGTGCTGTTGTACCAATTTGTGCCTAAAGTGAAAGGGAGCATATTTTGTGAAACAAATACACAATGGTAAAGCATATTTCAAATAACTAAAGATATTTAGGAGTAAAATGTGAAAATGTTTTTGTTCTGTACTTGATTAGAAATGTATCAAGGCCTATGCATTTACTTGTGCTGTAGGAGTCATTTGTCAGCCCACCACAAAATATTATTCTCAATTTCTTCAACAGCATAGGTATCTACATAGTGTATGATACATTGATAAGCTACTTCACATGAAGTAAGTGTTACCATTGTGAAATGCTCAAACAACGGAAACAGGCTTTCAGGTTAGACAAATATTGGTAAAACATTGAAAACACTTAGTAGGCGTGGCCACGGGCGTCAAGATGGCGGTCGCACTCTAAGAGTGCTACGGACCCCTACGCCATCCACCCTGCTAGGCCCAGCCATCCCGGTGCTCATCTGGCCCTAGTCGGCTCCCTGCCTGCGAGGGGATTGACTGGGATGGACAGGGGGCCGGATTTCCCACGGACCTGGGCCGGGATTACGCCGGGGCCCGGCAGCTTGGAGCTGGGTTGCCCGCAGAGTGGAGCGTGCCCTCGGCAGAGGCGCAGCAGCCTCCTGGGACAACTAGGAATATTTCCAAGCGGCGCCCCTTAGGGGAGGAGCGCCGCGGGCATGGACTGCTGTTTTCTTCTTCTTTTTTGGCCGCGGGAGGTGGCGGACGGATCAAGGGGTGCCCTGCCACCCCCCCCCCAGGCCGCGTATGGAGGCCTGTGCCGCGGCCGGGGGGAGGAGTGACTGTTGGCAGCGGAGTGGTGGCCCATGCCGCTTGGCGCGGACAGGGCACCCGGGCCTGCCGAGACCGGTGCCTGGGTGAGCCCTGAGCGGTCCCGCCTGGCTGCTGGAGGAGGACCTGCAGGGGATGCTGGGGCCGTTGTCCTGCACGAGTTGGTGCTGGGGCTGGGGCCCCGGGATCAGGACCAGAGTGTGGAGAAGATGCTGCAGCAGCGCAGACAGTGTGCGGTGCCGACAGACTGTGTGAAAGAAAGTAGCGGGGACCGTGGGCCCCGCCCAGTCGATGCAGGGGCTGCAAGGAGACAATGGCGACCCGAGAACGGTGGCGTGAGGCAGAGAGCTGAAGTGGGCGAGGCGGCCTGCTTCATGAAGAGAGGAGTGTGGCAATCAGCGGTGGACAAGGAGGGGGCCCACCCTCAGTGAAGCCAGTGTTGGTGCCTGGCCGGGCAGGAGTTAAGTGTGCTGCTGCTGCTTGGGCTGATCCCGATAGGTCCCCTCCACCGGGGTTATGGCCACCCCTGGCCCGGCCGGTCGCCTGCCGGGGGGTCCTGAGGGGCCGGGAGTGAGTCAGTAACGGCCTTCCTGCATACCATTTGGTGCTTGAGCCCCTGCAGGGAGTCCCAGTCGCACTGACGCCGCCAGACTGGAGACAGTGATGGGGAAAGACAAAGCAAGTAAGCAGCTGCCGGCGTCGCAGCAGCGCATTGATCACTTTGCCAAACAGATGTCCCCTCGGGTGGTGGATGACCAGGCTCCCGAGGCTGCAGCAGCAGAAGGGGTGAATACAATCCTACAAGCCATCCAATCTTCACAATTGGCTGTAGAGACTAAAGTCAGGGAGGTGCGAGAGGATGTGGGCTCACCGAGGAGCATCGGATGACATGGAGGGGTTTACCCCGGTTAGAGGGTGAGCGACGGGTGCCGACCCCCAGCAGCTCCCTGGAGGACCGGGGGTGCGCAGGTGAACCCGGTCCAGCAGGAGGGGGCGGGCTGGCCTGTGCAGCAGATTGGCGGAGAATGGCCGGACGGGCCTGAGTCAATCCGGGGATGAGAACACATTGGAAGGCCCTGGCGGAGGGAGTCTGGCTCTGGCTCCGGAAGTGGAGCGCCTTAGTCAGTCCCCCCGGCTTTCCTGTGACTGACCTGCCTGAACCTTGTGTCGGAAGGGAGAGCATGGATGTCGGCGTCCCCTTGACACTGGGCATGGGGCGGCAGATGGCCGTACTGCAGATCTCCATCTTGAAGGATGGGTTCACCACTCCACGCTTGCTGTTGACACTCTGTATTCACAGTTCTGGGCAACAGATGCTTCTGGGTTGGAAGTATGGGGAGGGGGGCAGTTGGGGGGAGTGGAGGGATTGTTTCTTCATTGTTGTCCATGGTTGGGTTTGTATTATGTTTTCCTGTTCTTGATTAGTTGGTCACAATGGGATGTTCGGACGGACGCACTCCATTTGAAATGACTGCATTTGTACCCATGCCTGAGCAAGCCAAGCGGGTCCTCTCTTGGAATGTAAATGGGCTCCTGGACAAAATTACGCGGTCCGCGGTCTTCTCCACTATACGTCGTTTTGCCCCATCCGTCGTTTTGCTCCAGGAGACCCACTTGTTGGGACTGAGGATTAAGGCAACAATGACCATTCTGTAGCTGCACATTCCTATCAGTATGAATGTCTAAATATCCGGTGCTCAAACACTAAACGCGTACCTGTTGCCAAAGCACATACACTGGAATAAAGTAAATTTAACCCACTTGTTGGGTACTAGGTGCCCCATGCTCATGAGGGGGGTCTATGACAGGGTTTACCACGCTGGATTCTCCAGGGGTTTGTGAGGTGTGACGGTGTTGTTGCATTGTTCCTGCCACTGGTGGTTGCTGTCTCTAGGTTGGATTCACAGGGGTGATACGTGGCGGTATCCGGCATACTTGGGGGGCATCCGGTCAATATTCTTAATGTCTACGCCCCTCCGGGTGCACAAGAGCGGTTCCTGGCGACCCTCAGGGATGTGGTGGTGGGACTTCCCCCTGGGCTGATCGTACTGGGAGGAGACTTTAACTCTGTCGTGGACCCTGAGGTTGATATCGCCGGGCCCCTGTCCTCGGGTTAAATAGTTGGGGCATCTGGACTGTGTAGATGGCTGGAGGGTCTGGGTCTCTGCGATGCGTGGTGGGTTTGGCATCCTCATCTGCGACAGTACACTCACACGTCGGCAGTGCACCGCACTCACACAAGAATTTATCTTTTTCTTGTGCCAGCTCTTGATGTGCCCCCAGTCTCGGGAGTGGAAATTCTCCCTCATGGGGTCTCAGATCACGCGCCGCTCCTTCTTCGTCTGGACGGGGTAGGCACTGACTGACGACCGATATGGCGGCTCAACGCCTGGTGCTTGCAGACAGTGAATATGTTCAGGCCCTCGGAGATCGGCTTTCTGATTTTTTCACTTTTAACCTGGGGTCCGTGATGTCACCGGGTACAATTTGGGGGGCCTGTTAGGCCACTATCAGGGGACACGCCAGGTAGCTCCTCCGGGCGTGGGTGCGTGCGCGTAACCAAAATGTATTGCACTCAAGGCAAGGTGTAGCGGTCACGCGGCAGTTGGTTTTAGTCTGAGAGGAGATTAAACACATAACACTTGAGACTGCGAGGCACATGTGGTGAGCCACAAAGGCCCGTGTATACGGGTGGGGGGACAAAAATGGAAAGCTCCTGCACTCGTGTGCTTTCTCGGGCACTGGGTGAGATAGCACAGAGTTTCTCTGCCTACTATCAAAAACTCTATGAGGAGCAGCCCAAGCCCCCGGTTGAGAATGAGGCCCCTTTATTGGAAGAGGTGACCTTCCCCAGAATTTCCATGGTGGATAGGCGTGACCTTGACGAGGAAATAAGACTTGAAGATTTTGCGGCGGCAATATCGGAGTTGGCTGCGGGCAAGACACCCGGCCCGACAGTTTCCCGGCTGAATTTTTTGTGAAGTTTCAGGACACCCTGGCCCCCCACCTCCTAGCCATGTACGAGGAGGCTGAAAAGACAGGGGGTTTCCCCCCAGGCTTTGATCAAGCCACCATTGTGGTGATTCCGAAGACTGGGCCCCCCGCGGAATTGTTCGGCGTACCGCCCCATATCACTTCTTAATACTGAACTTAAGATTTTTTCTACAGTGTTGGCCCAGAGATTGAAGAAGGTGTTATCCTTGTTGATCCACCCTGACCAATGCGGTTTTATGCCTACTAGAGATACCCGGCAATGCATTAGGTGGATGCACATGGCTCTAGCCAACTGGGCCCTCCTAAACTCTCCTCTGGCGCTTCTGCTCTTGGACTTTGAAAAGGCATTTGATACAGTAGATTGGTTGTACCTTCGGTGAGTCCTTGTGAAGGCCGGGTTTGGGCCGCGGTTCCGTGCATTGGTGGGACTCCTCTACTCTAATCCAACGGCCCGGGTACAAGTCAACGGGGTGGTCTCGGATCAGTTTCCTATCCGCAGGGGAACCCACCAGGGATGCCCGTGTCCACGTTCCTGTTCACCTTGGCGATGGAATTGCTGGCGAAACTAATTCGAAGGATCCCCTGGTCGAGGGTTGGTCGTGGCCTACTGGGAGGGAGGAATGCATCGCGTTATACGCGGATGATGTACTCCTGTTCCTGGCCAACCCAGCTAGTGGTGGACCCAGGGTGCTGCAGCTGCTGGGGCTGTTCGCTGAGGCATTGGGTCTAATAGTTAACCCTAGTAAATCTTTATTGATTCCACTCTGCCACTCCAGGGACTGCTATGACTGGCAAAACACCATTCCCATCTGACGCAATAGTTTCAGGTACCTGGGAATACAAATAGCATTGTTGCCAGAGTTGGCATGGTCTCTTAATGTTAAGCCCCTAACCCGAAGGGTCAGGGATGACCTCCAGAGATGGAAGTCTCTTCCACTTAATATCCTTGGTTGGATAGCATTGTACAAAATGATGTCGCTTCCCTGATTCTTTTACCTGATCCAGAACTTCCTCTATTACGTCCCCAGGCATTGGTTCACTGATATGGAGGCCGTAGCGCGGCAGTTCTTGTGGCAAGGCTCCCGCCCCCGCCTGGCACTTCGTGTCTGTTAAGGCGATGTGTATGAGGGCGGCCTGGGGATGTCTAATCTTTACCTCTACCACCTGGCGATGCACCTGCAGGTGGCTAATGACTGGCTGGGGTGGGTTGTTCGGACCCTGCCTATCAACTAGAGGTTCTGACAATAGGCTTCCCCGGTTTGCTTGGAATGTTGTACGGCAACCCCATACCACGTAAGATTCCTGAGGTGATGAGGGTGGTGCTGATGGGTGGAGAGCTGCGCAGCGGGTGGCTGGGTGGTGGCGCTGTCTCACCCAAAAGACTCCATTGTGGCAGGGTTCATGGCTGAGGGAAGTCTCTGCTCTTCAGTGGTTTCACAAGTGGGACCTCATTGGGATGTCGTTGCTTGGCGACGTCTGGGTGGGTGTGCATAAGTGGTCCTTCCAGGAACTGCAGCAGCACTTTTCACTCAACAGGACTCAGTTCCATAAGTATCTACAACTCCGCCATGCACTACAGGTGCACATTCAAACGGGAACGGTTCTCCCCGAGTTCAGCCCTGTTGAGGCCAAGACGCTAATGGGACATCTGGGTAGAGGGGGAGTAGCACGTATATACCGCATGTTGACTACTAACAAATCACATTCGCTTGATAACCTTCGAGAATGGTGGGAGCAATGGGTGGGTCCGATGGAAGACGAGGACTAGAGGGACGCCTTGATGGCCTGAGACTGCTGACCATGACTTCCTGTCTCAGAGTGGTGCAGACCTATTTTCTCCACATGGCATACCTCTCTCCTGAAAGGCTACACAGGGTGGGCCTTTGGCCGCAGGCTGAGTGTCCCCGGTGTGCGGGCCCGAATGCTGACTTTTTCCATATGGTATAGACATGCCCTTATTTTACTACTTACTGGCTAGCAGTGATGGCAGAGGTTTCCAGAGTCTTACAGGTGGAGATCGAGCCCGCCCCCTTGCCAATCCTATTAGGGGTTCTTGAGGGAGAGGGATCCAGTAGAGCGGATCGAGCCTTTGTGGGGATGGCTTGTTTGGTGGCCAAAAGGGACACTGCATTGAACTGGAAGGCGGAGACAGCTCCAGCACTTGAAGTAAGGAGAACCTTCTAGAGATTTTCCTTCTAAGTCCCCAGGCATCCTGCCTTATCGGTCCTGGCTCCAGACTAACTACAGCAGGGACGTGTGGATGTAGGACACAGCATATTAAAGTGTAAGTGGGGCTGTGCCCAGCTTCACCCTCCCATTGTGCCAGTGATGGTCCATCCAGGCACACCTATGCTCTATACTGTGTTTGACTGTTTAGAAGGAATACACAATGATCAACAGTTAGCTACACCCAGGCATGTGACTCAGAGACAGGCTGAGGGTGCAAGGACTACATGTCTAAGGCAGGAAAATGCCCACATTCTAAAAGTGGCATTTTCAAAATTGTAATTTAATCTTGAAAATCTGCTCTCATTTGGAAATTATCAGTTATTAGATGTAATATGGTAACTCCAGTGACAAGTAAAACTAAAAGTACATGTCCTACTTTTTAAATACACTGTACCCTGCCCTCTGGGCTGGGCTGAGCCTACCCATGGGGTGGCTTACATGTATTAAAAAGGGAGGTTTCGGTCTGGCAAAAGGTTTCTTTTGCAAGGTTGACATGGCAGTTAACAAATGCACACACGGGCTCTAATGTCAGACCAGAGACATGTTTAAAATGCTACTTACGTGGGTGGCATAATCAGTGCTGCATGGCCACTAGTAGCATTTAAATTACAGGGCCTGTGCACAGGTAGCGCAACTTTCCTGGGACTTACAAGAAAATTAAATATGCCAATTGGGGATAAGTCAGTTCTACCATGTTTTAAGGACAGAGCACAAGCTCTTTAGCACTGGTTAGCAGGGGTAAAAGTGGGCAAGGCAAACATTAGATTTACTCTTTTCCAACCTGAATTTGATGGCAATCCAATCAGTGGAGCCCACTAAGTGGTCAAGCCATTTTACAGTGCATTTGTGTAGGAAAGTACCATCTCTCTTGGCATGTTACCCCCAACTTTACATGTAAGTCAGTTTGTTTTTGCCTGTCTCACTGGGATCCTGCTAGCCAGGACCTCAGTGCCCATAGTTTGTGGCCTGAATGTGTATACCTGTGTAATGCCTAACTGTGTCACTGAGGCTCTGCTAACCAGAACCTCAGTGCTTATGCTCTCTCTGCCTTTAGATTTGCCACTATAGGCTAGTGACCACTTTTACCAATTTCAATTAGCATACTGGAACACCCTCATAATTCCCTAGTATATGGTACCTAGGTACCCAGGGTATTGGGGTCCCAGGAGATCCATATGGGCTGCAGCATTTCTTTTGCCACCCATAAGGACCTCAGACAAACCTTTGCACAGGACTGCCATTACAGCCTGAGTGAAATAACGCACACGTTATTTCACAGCTGTGTTCACTGTGCTTAATTAACTTATAAGTCACCTATATGTCTAACCTTCACTTGCTGAAGGTTAGGTGCAAAGTTACTAGCACTAGCAAAGGTGCCCCCACATAGCTCAGGGCCATTTCCCCGGACTTTGTGAGTGCGGGGACACCATTACAGGTGTGCACTACATACAGGTCAATACCTATATGTAGCTTCACAATGGTAACTCCGACTATGACCATGTAACATGTCTAAGATCATGGAATTGTCCCTCCATTCCAAATCTGGGATTGGGGAGTCAATTCCATGCATCGTGGAGGCTCCACTATAGTCCCCAGTACTGCCAAACCAGCTCTCTGGGGTTTTCTATGCAGCTACAAAAGAAAAGGACAGCAATGGGAAGAAGGTTATAGGACTAGGCGCTCACAGTGAATCACCAAGTTAGTACATAATCCAAACAATCATAGGCACGGTGCACCTGGCAGGAGGATCCTTCCCCCTCCTCCAATGTTTCTCAATAAAAAACACAACATAAACAACAAACGTCAAGGCACTCGTGAATAAATAAAGGGTCAGTAGTCCATGTACGTATATTTTCATGTCCTCTTCCAAGCAATCAGGTACAAAGTAGACCGTGGAAGGTTAGCATGAATCCAATTTATTCTTGAGATGGGATATTCATATACTGGTAAAACAGAAATCAGCCAACATGTGTTTCGTCTTAGGAGAAAATGATCTCAGTGACTTCATCGGGGCTGTAAAAGATACAATTGTAACTGAATTCACACATATAGACTCTGTGTCATATATTGAGAAATATATACAACAAATGGCACCTTAACAGAAAAATCCCTACATCACTTTTCACGTGACTTTGTGAAAAGACACCAATAAAAAAACCACCAAAGTTACTGCATTTGACAACTCGTGAATAACAAACAGTTATGAAGCCACACATAAGAATACTGACTGAATTTGTGAAATAATGTGAGACAGAAAATACCATGAAGGTCATGACACCAGCGTGAAAACAAGCCGCCTGGGAGCAATCAGCCAATAACCCCTACAGTCCACAACCAAATAAAAGTGATCACGAGTTCCCCAACCAGTATGAAAGAAGAAATCGTGCATTAACAAAAGACACATCTAGAAAAGAGGTTCATACCTCAACACGATGTTTAGAACAGAAAAGGACGAATCAAAAAAGCTATAGTAGCTCTCATGAAATCCCAAATGTTATTTATCTGCGAGAAAACCAAGAAAGTATGCACAGTAACAAGATTAGTTAAAAAATCTAATCCAGGGAATTGCGACTCGAGTTAAAAAGAATGAAAGATGTCAACATGGACACCTACCTGAATTTAATAGTCCGCGTAAGCTCGTAAGGGGTGTGTGTATAAACACCTCCTTAACTGCAATCAAAGAGCAAGAAAGTTAAGGGAATATCTAAAAAGAACATTTTAGTGTTTATACAACCGCAGTTAACAATGAACCGCTATCGTCAAAAGGAAAGAAAAACACTGTCTTACCTATAGCTACCAAGAGGATACAAAATAGCGTGTCCAGAGAGTAGAGTAACCCCCTCCGGTCGGCATATCAGAGGAGAGGAGTCCTTCATTTAAAGCTAGCTCATTAATGGGATTGAAACTAACAAAGGAATAAGCCCAGGTACTAGCAAACTAATTTTCTGGGGTTTTCTCTGCAGCTACAGCTGCTGCTACCCCACAGACAGGGTTCTGCCCTCCTGGGGTCTGGGCAGCCCAGTCCCAGGAAGGAAGAACAAAGAATTTCTACTGCGAGAGGGTGTTACACCCTCTCCCTTTGGAAATAGGTGTTAAAGGCTGGGAAGGGGTAGCCTCTCCCAGCCTCTGGAAATGCTTTGAAGGGCACAGATGGTGCCCTCCTTGCATAAGCCAGTCTACACTGGTTTAGGGTGACCCCCAGTCCCTGCTCTGGCGTGAAACTGGACAAAGGAAATGGGGGTGACCACTTCCCTGTTCACCATCACCCCGGGGAGGTGCCCAGAGCTCCTCCAGTGTGTCTCAGGCCTCTGCCATCTTGTTTCCAGAGGCATGGGGGTCCTCTGGAGGCCTCTGAGTGATCAGTGCTAACAGGTGACGTCAGAGACCCCTCCTGATAGGTGCATACCTGACTAGGTGGCCAATCCTCCTCTGAGGGCTATTTAGGCTCTCTCCGGCGGGCTTTTCCTCAGATTATGACTTGCAAGAATTCATCAGGGTTCCTCTGCACTTCTCTCTTCGACTTCTGCCAAGGATCGACCGCTGACTGCTCCAGGACACCTGCAAAACTGCAACAAAGTAGCCAGAAGACTACCAGCGACATTGTAGCACCTAATCCTGTTGTCTTTCTCGACTGTTTCCTGGTGGTGAATGCTCTGGGGGCTCTCTGCCTTCACCCTGCACTGGAAGCCACAAAGAACTCTCTTGTTGGTCTACACAATCTTACCCCTGCTTCAGCAGGCACCAAACTTCAGCTTCACCAGTACTCTGGGTCCCCTCTCATCCTGATGAGCGTGGTCCCTGGAACACAGGTGGTGGACCCGAGTGACCCAGACTATCCAGTGGTCCAACTGTCCAAATTTGGAGGAGGTAAGTCCTTGCCTCCCCTCCCCAGACAGTAATTCTGTGCACCATGTGTTCTGCAGGTACAAAGGCTTCTGTGCACATTTCCAGGAACTCCTGCATGCACAGCCAAGCCTAGGTCCCCAGCACTCCGTCCCGCGAGGCTCAGCTCTCTGAGTTGATCTCCGGTGTCGTGGGACCTCCTTTTGCAGTGTTGAGACGACCGCTGTGTTCAGTCTTCTTGAACCCATGTTCAAGGGCTTCTGTGGGTGCTTCCTTCCTGTGCATGGGCTCTCTACGTTGCTGTGCGCCCCCTCTGTCTCCTCTCCCAAGTGGAGACATCCTGGTCCTTCCTGGACCAGGGCAGCACCCTTTTTCTCCATCCGTGACTCTTGCAGGTAGCAAGGCTTGTTTGTGGTATTTTACCAAGGAAACAACTCTGCATCCCCCAGCACGCCGTGGGACATCTTCTGTATGAAGAAGAACATCATACCTCCTTTCATTGTTATAAAACCGGCAGCTTCTTCCAACTGGAGGCAGACATTTTGCACCTTCATCCGGGGTTTAGTGGGCTCCTCCCCCCCGGACACTTTAGCGACTCTTGGACTTGGTCCTCTTCCTTTGCAGGTCCTCAGGTCCAGGAATCCATCTTCAGTGCTTTGCAGTCTGTTGTGGTCCTTGCAAAATGCTTTATCACGAGTTTGGTATGTTTCTGGAAAAAAGTATTACTTTACTCCTGCTTTCCAGCGTCTTGGGGTGGGGTATCTTTTACACCCTTAGTGTTTTCTTACACTCCCAGCGACCCTCTACACACTACCTAGGGGTCCATTCGTGGTTCGCATTCCACTTTCTTAGTATGAGATTTGTGTTGCCCCAGGCCTATTGCATCCTATTGTATTCTACAGTGTTTGCACTACTTTCTGACTGTTTTACTTACCTGATTTGGTTATTTGTGTATATTTTGTGTATGTTACTTACCTCCTAAGGGAGTATATCCACTGAGATATTTTTGGCACATTGTCACTAAAATAAACTACCTTTATTTTTAGTAACACTGAGTATTGTCTTTCTTATGATATAGTACCTATATGATATATGTAGTATTGCATGAGCTTTGCATGTCTCCTAGTTCAGCCTTGGCTGCTCTGCTATAGCTACCTCTATCAGCCTAAGCTGCTAGAACACTACTACACTCTACTAATAAGGGATAACTGGACCTGGCATAAGGTGTAAGTACCATTGGTACCCACTACAAGCCGGGCCAGCTTCCTACAATTTCCCCTTTTGTTTGGTGGATGATTTGATGGCTAATCTGAACTCTACTCCTGTTTATCAGGCGATCATGGACGAAAGTAACCCCAGCTATTTTTACCAACAATTTCAGTCCCCCAATGATGAGGGAGGAGTGTTCTGTGGAACAAGCAGTCACAGAGGTTGCAAGCGCGATGTCTACATCATTGAATGTTTGTGCCCTGATAATGAAGGTCAACTCTGTAGATAGACAACAATCTGAAAAGTGGTACACAGGGGAGTTGAGGGCATTAAAAAGGGATTGCAAAGTCCTGCAGCACAAGTGGCAGTGCACCAAAGGGCCAGAGGATAGAGTGATCTATAAAAAGGTGCTTAAGACCTGCTATAAACAGCTAGGACAAGCCAAGAGACATTATTTAGTAAAACAGTTAGAGGTAAATAGTAGCTCATCTAGAGAACTGTTTAAAATAGTTAAGGAACGGGCTCATTAAGAAGTTCTGAATCAAACAACTAAAGCCTCAGTGTCCTTTAGTGATGAATTGGCTACATTCTTTAACAATAAGATCATGATAATGTATTCAGCATTTGGAGATCAACCACTTATGGAGGAGAAGTTATTTAGGGATGATAGATTACACCCAGAAGCCACCTCTAATTGGGGGCCGTTTGTGGAGCTGACAGTATAAATGGTGGAGGGGATCATGGGAAAGGTAAAGTCAGGCTCTGCAATGGATCCTCGTCCTCACTTTGTCTATGCTCTCTTAACCCCCATACTTGCTCCATATGTAACACTGCTCCTGTCTGAATATATATTTGAAGGAGGCAGAGTTTCCCATAGCTTTGAAACAGGCCTTGGTAGCCCCATTGGAAAAAAAAGAAGGGGTGGATGCCTCCACCTTGTCTAATTATCATTCCATTTCAATGACACCCTGTTTGGTCAAAGTACTGGAAAGATTGGTCAAA
Source organism: Pleurodeles waltl (assembly GCF_031143425.1). NCBI lineage: Eukaryota > Metazoa > Chordata > Amphibia > Caudata > Salamandridae > Pleurodeles > Pleurodeles waltl. The sequence continues at coordinate 337,997,148 of NC_090439.1, forward strand.
ATTCAATAAATCTAATATTTGGGGAGAAACAATTTATTAGACCCTTCACAAACAGGATTTAGGGTGAAAAACAGTACAGAAACCTACTTACTGGAAGTGTTAGATCACTAGTGGACCTAGGTAAATCAAAAGCATTAATCATTTTAGATCTGTCAGCAGCTTTTGGCACTGTGTCTCTTCCAAGGTTTACTCCAAAGGCTGGATGTAACTGGTTTGTTCTCAGCTATATTCAAGTGGTTCTATTCATTTTTAAGTAATAGATCCCAATTAGTGAGGCTACCCTGTTTATCCCACCAGTTCAAGGATGGTATCCTGAGACTGGTCACTTCGCCCAAGGTCTGCACCTTGAGGCTAAAGAGGGGTCAGTGGTGAATACTCCCTCACCCTGCCCTACTATCTGTGCTCCCATACTCTCTGCTTGGGTGTGGTACCCCCTAGAAAACGGAACTGCCATCCATCCCAGCTCTTCTGACACTGGGGGCAACTCATTCCCAGAACACAGTATATGGGAATCTGTAGACTAACTATGGCACTTGTCTGAGTTACCTCCTCACTCCACTTCAGGGTTACCAGGATCATTCAACAGAAATGGCCCTGCTCTTGGGCCTGAGTCACGCTGTACACTTGACTGGTATACTGCTCATGGGAAACTAGCTTTTCCACTACCATGGTGTAGCTGTCCCAGGTGTCCCTCAGGGCAGCGACAGGGATCCTTTTTATCTTGACCTGCTGGAAGTGAAGACTTCCACCCTCAGGGATCACCAGTCTACCCTCTGAGTTCATCTCCCAACTAAAGGAGATTAGGGCATGGTCTTGCACTTCACCTGGGGACTACTTACCCCTAAGGCCATCACTGTAGAGGTGCCACTGCTGGGTGACAAAAATCCAATCAGTAGAACCGGAGATGTACAGGGGTTGGGATTTCAGTGAATATAGCACCAAAAAAACACAAAGAGCAGCTGTGGATATCTGGTTGTGCTGGGCTGGGACAAAGTCTGTTGCGATTGCCAAGCACCATTGTTTATGCAAAAGGGCAAGGAAGCACATCAAGAAATTAGCTTTATGGAATAGCAATCTTAGTTTAATTGAACTGTACGAGAAACAGCTTTGTAAAGTAATGTGATCTTATCATTTCTATTAATTGGCAGAGAGCATAAATGTATGGTTTTAGCCATGCTCCATGAAACCACTGGTTTTTAGAGGGCACGAGAACTGTGGCGCAAGGAGATGTATGCACATGTAGAGTGCGAGGAGTGCAGCACAATGTGCTACAGAATGCACATAGCTTTTATGAAAGCAGCTGCGATGTGTGCTGAACTCTCATTTCATCAAAGCAATGTTATGCTTCGAGGTCAGGCTATGTGACCCTGTGGGGGCCATTTTGAAGGAATTTGATCTAACACTAATCAGAAGTATACTGATTCTAGGAAGCATCGAATCGGCAACCGAGTGAATATATGGTATTGCAAATTTGATAAGTGCATCCTTAAGCAAAAGAAAAACAAATATTACCTACTACATAAAAATTTAAGCAGGAATTGTCTACTACACTAGTAAGTTATATATTATACATAACAAAAAAGAACACTGTTGGTCCTCAGTGGATTGTAAAAACTATTCTTCACACAAGAAATACGTTTTTATTGATTAATAAAACTGAACAACAAGTTGCACTATGGCCAAACAAAGCTTCAAAATATGTTCTCTACATAGATTTTGGGCATCTGGTGCAGAGCCTAGTCTCAAGAGGATGGAATGGAAAGAGTACTTTCTAAATTGTATAGCTACTATAGACGAGTCAGGCAAAATGCCAGCAGAACAAAAGAAAAGGATTCTTTTACATTCACTATGACCATATGGATTTAAAGTATACAACCAAATGTTGAAAGCTCCTTTTGTAGGGGATATAAGTGTTTTTGAGGCGGCATTAAAAGATCTTGAAATGTACTTTACTCCCAAAGTTTGCATTGGAATTACTAGATATAAGGTTTTTCATCGTAAACAAGAAGCTGGGGAGCCAGTGGAGAATTACATAGCAAAACTAAAAAAAATCAGTCATAGATTACAAATTCGGCCCCTTGCAAGACAATTCCATCAGAGATCAATTACCTATGTATGTTAACAACCAGGCCATACAAGAACATCTGTGGGTGAATGGAGATTCACCTTTGGAAGACGTTATTAATATTGTGTGCAGGAATGAAGGTCTCAGGTAGATGTGTGAAAGAATTAATGTCCAAAGACAAAGGATCAGAAGCAATTTGTAAAATAAACAGTAAAACTACAAACAAGGTTTTCAACGCCCAGCCAAAAAACTCAACAAAGATTAAGGGTAGGTGTTACAGATGCAATAACAAGGATCATTTAGCATACAGTAAGAATTGGCCGGCATTGAAACAAAAATGTAGTAGTTGTGGAAACAGGGCATTTTGCAAAGGTGTGTAGAAAGGAAAAAAAGTGTTAAATGCATATTAGAAAATGAGAGATAGGATGACTGTGCTGGTAGTGATAATGATGATACGAAGTATGATAGTATCATGAACCTATCGAACAAAATGATTTTGAATATTTATTATGAATATATATAGAACAAGTCTGAAAGAGTATTGGCGGAGTGGAAATTAAAATGTTTGCGGATTCTGGAACACCATATACCATCATAAATAAGGAGTTGTGGAGAGAGAGTTTTGTTGGCAAAAATGGCAACAACTTGTTTGAATGAGATATACCACCACAAGGATATAGTGGGGAAAAAATGTATATGCTAGGCTACAGATGACTAACCTTCAGATTCAAAGGGAGGGGCTCAAGAGAAAAATTGTACATAGCAAAAAAGGACCCTCCAGTGCTCGGATGGTTTGACCAAGGGAAATTGCATATTATATGAGACCCTAACAGCAAGGAACAAGTGAAATTAATAGATAAACGTTCTGGCATGGCTAAAGAAATGCTACAAAAAATTTCCAAATGTTTTCAGCACAACATTAGGAAACTTGAAGGGGTTTGAACATTGCATCATTTTAAAAACCAAGGCTACCCCAAAAGTACACAAAATTAGGAGCGTTCCAATTACAATAAGGGATGAAGTGTCAAAAGAACTAGACAGATTGGTAGAAACATCTGTAATTGAACCTATGGAGTCCTCTGAGTGGATCTCTCCATGGGGTAGTGGCCAGATGCAGAAATGGAAAGATCCACTTATGTGTGAACTTGCGCCAGTTGCACAACAACATTGTGATTGACAAATTTCCACTACCTAAAATCAAAGAAATGGTAATGTGTCTCAAAGGTGCTAAAATATTTTCAACCATAGACTTACCGGATACATCCCATCAGATTGCACTAACAGCTGATCCCATGAAGTACACAGCAATTATCACACCTTCCGGATGTTTTAAATTCAGAAGAATGCCTTTCGGTCTACCTTTTGCAGTTGCAGTCTTCCAGAGACTCATGCACAATCTTTTTGTAAAAGAGAGAGGTATCAAGCTTTTCCAAGATGATATTTTAGAATTTGAAGAAAACAATGAGGTTCATGATTCTAGACTACAGAAGGTTTTGGATATTTTTCCATAGAGTGGTCTAATGTAGAATACATGAAATGTAAGTTTGCCGAAAAAATTGTGACAAATACTTTGGACATGAAATTAGCCTCGAGGGGGTGAAACCTAAGCTGTCCCTCAACAATGCAATAAAAGAAGCCCGAGCTCCAATTAACAAGGAGGAAATCATATCATTTTTGGAATTAGTGGAATATTGTTCAAAACAAAAGTTACCACATAAAGCAACTACTGAAAAGCAATGGAATGCCAAAAGGAATTCGACTTGATTACATCAGACATCGATAAAGCACAACCTTTAGAGTGTTTTGATCCTAATTTGGATTGCTGCATCACAACCGAGGCTACCGGGAAAGGGTTAGGTGCAGTACTAACTCAGAAAAAGAAGGATGGTAAAGAACTCAATTTTTGGGGGGATCAAGAGCACTTTCACCTACTGAGGAGAGATACCCAGTTATTGAAAGGAAGATGTTGGCATGCACATGGACTTTGGGCCATTACAGAGCTTTCATTTGGGGCAAACCAGTAATGATTTCCTGTGACCACAAACCTCTCGTCAAACTAATGACAGCTGAAAGGAATGTTACGGCTCCTGCAAGGATTGCCAGACTATCAATGTGAATGCAAGACATTACATTTATAAAGTTGTATATTTGCCAGGTAAAGATAATGTTGTGTTGGACTGTCCAGAATACCAACCATATTAGAAGAGTGTGAGGCTGAAGGTTGGAATAGTTTTCAAAGTTCTTTTTTGTTTCATGGAAATGGCTCTCAAGCAGTAGGTAAGGAAGAATGGATGGCAGAACATGAGAATGATGATGTGCTGACTCAAGTTAAAAATATATAAAAGAAGGTTGGCATACCAAAAATAATATGCAAAAAGAGGTAAATCCTTTTTGGGAAGTCAGGACACAGTTAACAGAGGATAATAGCACTATTTTAGGAGGTGGGAAAATCATACCACCCAAAGGCCCAAGAAAAGTAATTATTCTTTTATGCCAGGAAGTACATTTTAGTATTGTAAGAACTAAATGTTTAGTGGAGAATCTATTTTGGTGACCAGGGGAAGATGCAGAAGTGGAGAAGCTCATGAGAGAGTGTTCCAGTTGTGCAGGTGCTCACAAAAACCTTGCAAACTATTACTCCATCACAAACGTGAAGGATATCCTGTTCGCCGTACTGCAAGTTCAATAGGATATAATGGAACTTGTAATATGGTGGGTGGGATATCCATCACATTTGTGATGGAGTAATCCCCTCCGCCAAGATCAGGCCCTTTGAGATCACCCATGTAAATAGTAGCTATTGACTTTATACGGACTGTTGGTAAAGAATACTAATGTGTCATCATTCTCATTGATTTGTTTTTCAGGTGGCCAGTAGTCAAAATAATTGAAAGGGTTGATACTGCATCTGTTCGGAACTTTTGGACAACGTTTTTGTGTCTGAAGGAGTACCTATGACAGTGTTAAGTGACAATTGAGTGCAATTCTTGGCAAATGCATCTTAGGAGCAATTTAAGAGAGTAGGAGTCCAACAAAGAACCACCTCCCTTTACAATCCTAGTGGGAAATGTATGGTTCAGAGATTCAACTGAGTAGTATAGGGAATTATTCAATCAGCAGTGGCTAGTAATATGAATTGTGAATTACAATTACACAAGGCAGTTTGGGTGTTTAGAGTAACACAGAATGAGGTTTAGGACTATCGCCATTTGTGATAATGAGGTGGTGCAAACCTAGATCTAAATTCATCCCAAGTTGGCGGCACACAGAGCGTGTTGAAAAATGGTCTCTTGAGTCAGTGCAAAATAGAATAGCTGAAAAACACATAAGGAAGAAAAATACCTAACATGAAAAACATGGAGTTAAACCAGTGCTCATTGTAGTAGGTGACTGGATCTGAGTCAATATACCTGATAAAGTCAAAAAGGGACAAAGGCAATTCTATGAACATGAAGAAGTAAAAGAAGTATTAAATAATGCAGTCAGAGTGAGTAATGTAAACATTTAGAAAATGATAAGGGTATCGCTATGTTCAACGGGACTTTGCAAGCCTTGCAAGGAAGCCAGTTGCCTTCGGATGGAAGAAACTTTCATTTATTAGAACTGGGAAACACAGTTGAGAAAAGTATCATAAAGTTTACTAATCCAAGTGTTTCAAGGAAAGGGGATGAGGTGGGGAATGAAGGCATGGTGAGTGATGATACAGTAAAGAATAATGACATTTTGGTATATTACAATGAAGTGTGTGACACCACAGAAGAAAGTTGTAGCAGTGATGATGTAAATAGTGAACTGAGCAGGGATGAGTTGAGTGGGCAAGAAAGAAAAGATGAGTGTGTAGATAAGAAGGATAAAGATGTGAGAGAGGAGGCAAGAGTAAGAAACCCCCCTGAATGGTTGAATGTTTTTGTCATGGAGAAAAAACATTTTTTGATAAAAGATAAGACTAGTTTTGTTCTTACTCATGTTTAATTGCAGAACATTTCATATGGTGTTATAAATGATGTCTGTATATATATATATATATATAGAGAGAGAGAGAGAGAGAGATTTAATAATAGATGTATTGTACTTTTGTAAGTTTATATATACATTTTTATTTTTATTTTCAGTTTCTTTTCATTGAGTTACTCCTTGAACAGAACATAATTAATTGTACGCACCATAGGAATAAATGACATAATACTCTAAAAATGCATATAAACTGAGGCAATGCATTTACCAATGTCTTCATTTGCAGATAGGTTGAGGCCATCGGTGAGCCTTGTGGACCACCAGGAGAAGTTTAGGTGACTCGTGGTTTCGGCAGGAGCAGCTGCAGAAAGTCATTGGAGCTGGTGCAAGGCCACTGGAGAAGCACTACAAAGGTGGACTTCAAGGTGAGTCCGCTGGGTCCCCTTGGAGTCTTGAGGTCGCAAGGGTTGGGGGACCCTTAGAACACAGCTGGATCTTCGGTGCAGGACATAGGGCGACCGGTTGTAGAGCGAATCGGTGAGCCAGGAGATGTGGGTAAAGGTGTGCTTGGAAGCAGGAGGTAGGCATTGAAGGCTGCTTTCGGGAAGTATCAGACAAAGACTCTAACTTTTTGTCTGCATACCTAAAACACATGTAGAAGGAATGTAGTGTGCCTTATACGTTCACAACCCCATTCCACCCACAAACAAATGGGTTGGTTGAAAGATTTAACCAGACCATGAAAGGCATGATTGGAGGACTCCCTGAAAAACTAAGGATGAGATGGGATGTCTTACTTTCATGTCTGCTGTTTGCCTACAGGAAAGTGCCACATAAGGGATTAGGACTCTCTCCATTTGACCTTTTGTCTTGGCATCCAGTTAGGGGACCATTAAGTCTTGTAAGGGGAGGCTGAGAGACTCCTCTAAAAGAGCCAAAGCAAGACATAGGGGGTCATTACAACATTGGCGGTGAAAGCCGCTTACCGCCGTGCAGAAGACCGCCAACACACCGCCGCGGAATTCCGCCACAGCTATTACGACGCACATCCCGAAATCCGACAAAATTCAGACACCCACACAAGTCCGCCACACCAAAGGTCAGTGATAAACTGACAAAAACAAAACCTCCACCATCACGCCAACAGAAATACGTCCATGCTATCACGACCCACGAATCCACCCGGTAGTCTTTCAACCGCGGTATTCCATTGGCGGTGCACCCTGCCGCGCTCAAAATACACACACTCTTACAAAACACAGCCACATTGGACAATTCGAAATACACACACCTGATACACATACACACACCACTCCCACACACCCAATACAATATAAAACACACACCTACATCACCCACAAACCCCTACGACCAAAAATTCAGAAAGAAGGCCAGAGAGAGACACCACCATCCACAACCTAGCAGCCACAGGCACTCAACACCACCACCCTCACTACTTCCACGCACAAAACACCACACACCACTACATATCACCACACTTATCACCACATACACCACCCCATACATCACCTATACCACCCCATGGCACGGCAAAGACACCCCAGGTTCTCGGAGGAGGAGCTCAGGGTCATGGTGGAGGAAATCGTCCGGGTAGAGCCACAGCTATTTGGATCACAGGTGCAGCACACCTCCATAGCTAGGAAGATGGAGCTATGACGAAGAATAGTCGACAGGGTCAACGCAGTGGGACAGCACCAAAGAAATCGGGACGACATCAGGAAGAGGTGGAACGTCCTACGGGGGAAGGTGCGGTCTGTGGTCTCAAGACACAACATTGCGGTACAGCGGACTGGCGGCGGACCCCCACCTCCTCCCCAGAACTAACAACATGGGAGGAGCAGGTCTTGCCTATTCTGCATCCTGAGGGCCTCGCAGGAGTCGGTGGAGGAATGGACTCTGGTAAGTCAAATCTTAACTATCATATCCCCCACCCTCACTGCATGCTATCACAGACCCCCACCGTCGCCCCCTCCCCTATCACTCCAACTCCTCACAAATGTACTAATAACACAAACCACCCATCCCAACACCAAGCCCTGCATGACACAACAAAGCATGGACACCCATCACTAAAGCATGCCCACTGCACATACCCATAACACCCCCCTCAACCATCATTACACAAGCCCCCACACAGGAATGCCAGCACTGGGGTACACGGTCACCCACCCATTGCACACCATGACACACACAGATGCAATAATCATGCTTTTACACCCCTGCAGGACCACTACCCAACGTCACCAGACAGGAGGGTCCAGACATCTCCACCCCACCCACAGAAGAGGTCCACAGTGATGACAGCAGCTCTGTCCAACTGGATACAGATGACCAGCCCGGACCATCGTGGGCCTTGGGACAGTCGGTTCCCCACACCCAGTCACAGGCCACCACAGACCTTCCACCCTCTGGTAACACCAGCACAGCACCCACCCAGTGGGCCCATACCTCCGTCCCCAGGACACGTCAATCAGCTGTGTGTCCACCACTACAGGGAACCCAGGATAACCCACCACCCCAACAACAACAGGGACCTGGGGGCAGTGGTAGTGGGCACACGGTCCAGGGGACGGAGGCCTAGGAACACAGGGGAACTGCGAGGGCTGCTGTGCAACAGGGGGCGGACAGGCCTAGGGAACCCACTCTCCACGAGGCCCTCTCCTCCATCATGGGAGCATACCACCACTCCCAGGAGACGATGGCAACGGTCCTGGCCAAGTTTCAGGAGACCCAGCGGCTGCAGGAGGAACAGTATTTGGGGTTCAGGGAGGAACTCAGAACCATCAGCTCCGCCCTGGGCACCATCGTAGGGGTGCTGAAGGAGATACTTAACACCAGGAGGGACACTGTGGCACTCCAAGGGGCCCCTGACACTAGCATGGACGCTGAACTGCCCACCACCTCCGCCGGCACTAGTGGACACGATGCCCCGCCACAGGACCACCACACCAGCTCCCCACCCCCTGCAGACGGAGAACCACCCCGCAAACGGTCCCTGAAATCCAGGAACAAGACAGAGCACGATGCCAAGACCCCCGCCAAGAAATGAGACCACCCTGATTGTCATCCCACTGTCCCACTTTGTCACCCTGTCCATATTGGAACTGCCCCAGCTCCACTTCCTATGCCCGTAAGGGCAATGCACCTGTGAGACTAATAGACTGGACTCTGCCATGGACATTCCTCCACCATCACCACTCACCATTTTACAACCCCCCTCAAATATTGAGCACTTCAATAAACACCCTTGAAGCACAAAACAATCTGGAGTCAGTCTGTGTTATCGAAAATGTGTATTAGCAATGACAGTGACAAAATGCGTTTTCAAATGTAATGTCAACATACCTATGTCACACATCTCAAGTCCATGAGGAATCTAAGCAGATGACACACGTTGGAAACCACACCTGTGAAACCGTAAGGGAAATGTACAATTCAGTTACCATATACTGGTTGAAATCGACAGACAGGATAGAGGTAGAAGTGTGAAAGTACTTGTAGTAGGCAGGAATGTGTTCTCACCTATGTGTCACTGGAAATATTGCTGGATAACTGAATCCCTGTTGTCAATGTCTTCTTCCTCTGCTTCCTCCTCATCACTGTCCACAGGCTCCACAGCTGCCACAACACCGTCATCTGGACCATCCTCCTGCAGAAAAGGCACCTGTCGTCGCAAAGCCAAGTTGTGAAGCATACAGCAGGCCACGATGATCTGGCACACCTTCCTTGGTGAGTAGAATTGGGAACCACCTATCATATGGAGGCACCTGAACCTGGCCTTCAGGAGGCCGAAGATGCGTTCGATCACCCTCCTAATCCGGTCATGGGCCTCATTGTAGCGTTCCTCTGCCCTGGGATTCCTCACTGGGGTCAGAAGCCATGACAGGTTGGGGTAACCAGAGTCCCCTAATAGCCACACCCGGTGCTTCTGGAGTGGACCCATCACATAAGGGATGCTGCTATTCCACAGGATGTAGGCGTCATGCACAGAGCCAGGGAACATAGCATTTACCTGGGAGATGTACTGGTCTGCCAAACATACCATCTGTACATTCATCGAATGATAACTCTTCCGGTTCCTGTACACCTGTTCACTCCTGTGGGGGGGGACCAGAGCTACATGGGTCCCATCAATGGCACCTATGATGTTGGGGATATGTCCAAGGGCATAGAAGTCACCTTTAACTGTAGGCAAATCCTCCACCTGGGGGAAAACGATGTAGCTCCGCTTGTGTTTCAGCAGGGCAGACAACACTCTGGACAACACGTTGGAAAACATAGGCTGGGACATCCCTGATGCCATGGCCACTGTTGTTTGAAATTACCCACTTGCAAGGAAATGGAGCACTGATAGCACCTGCACTTGAGGGGGGATCCCTGTGGGATGGCGGATTGCTGACATCAGGTCTGGCTCCAACTGGGCACACAGTTCCTGGATTGTGGCACGGTCAAACCTGTAGGTGATGATCAAATGTCTTTCCTCCATTGTCGACAGGTCCACCAGCGGTCGGTACACCGGAGGATTCCGCCATCTCCTCACATGTCCCAGCGGACGGTGCCTAGGAATGACAACAGCGACCACAGAGTCAAACAACTCAGAGGTATGTACCCACAGTCTACACAGAACACCATTCATACACAAAATATGGCCTGTATTTGTGTTGTGCGATAAGGCCTAGGTCTGTGTGACGCAGTTGGTAATTAGGCCATGTGGGCCCCTGAAATGGCTGCTGCCTGACCTCTAAAGTGAGAAAATGGGATGTGAGGTAACTGCGCTGGCGTTGTACACCGTTGCGGTAGGCGGTCGAAGACCGCGGCGCAATGCTGGATTGGTTAACATTGGACACTATGGGTCCCAGGATCCAATGACGATGTACGCTGGCGGTGATGGTACGCACCGCCGCGGACGTGACCGCCGCGGACGTGACCGCCATTTTCTAGCTGTTCAATCACTCGATACCTGATCTTCGACAGGAGAGGACCTACACTGCAAGTGCTGCTGTGACCTCGGCCTGGAAGAGACAATGGCTCGTGCGTCTGGGGAAAGGGCCCCTGCCTTCACTGCAGAGGAGTTGGAGAAGCTCGTGGACGGGGTCCTCCCCCAGTACACGCTACTCTACGGTCCTCCAGACCAACAGGTGAGTACACAGGGAGCACGTTGTATGGGCTATGCCTGTGTCGAAGGGGCTAGTTATAAGAAGGAAGGGGGCACAGTTCTGCGTGCATGACGGACTGTGAATGCATGTGCCACATGGCAAGGGTAGGGATGTGGGCCACTCACTTCGACGGTGCAGTTGGTAATGACTTCTCTTCTTCCCCTGTACATGTCATGTAGGTCAGCGCCCACCAGAAGAAGGATATTTAGCGTGCCATCGCCAAGGACGTCCGGACCCTGGGGGTCCACCACAGACGGAGCACCCACTGCCGGAAAAGATGGGAGGGCATTCGCCACTGGAGCAAGAAGACGGCGGAGGCTCAGCTGGGGATGGCCTCCCAACGTGGGAGGGGTGCCCGTCGAACCATGACCCCCATGATGGTCCGGATCCTGGCAGTGGCCTACCCTGAGTTGGATGGGCGCTTGAGGGCATCACAGCAGACACAAGGGGGTGAGTACAACATCATTCAGCTGACTTTGCGCGCAGTGAAGGTGTCTGGGTGGGGGAGGACGGCTGTGGGTTTCCCTAGGCCAGGGCGAGTTCTGGTCACTAGGCCCCTCCGTAATGCAGGCCATGTGGCACCCCACCCCACCTCTGTAGTGTGCCAAGTACAGGTATACATGCCCCTGTGTCATCTATGTGTGCAGATGTCGACCATAGCCATTTAGGCCATATCCCAGGAATTGCATCTGTAAAGCCCAACAGCGCGACGTAGTGCAGGGGGCTGCTGTGTCTGTATTGTCCGCCAACGGTAGTGGTAAGCCATGCACTCAACCTGTCTTTCTTCTGTCGTCCCCCCCCCCCCTTTTTGTGGTCTTCCTGTTCTTGTGTGCATCAGCATCATCAGGCGGAGGTACAGTGGCACCGGAGCACGAGGGAGCTGCATCCCACATGGCCATGGAGGGCCACACCACGGACTCGGAATACACCAGTGGGACGGAGGGTGAGGGGAGCAACACGGCAGTCACAGGATCTGCAACTAGCGACACGGACTAGTCCTCCGATGGGAGCTCCCTTGTGGTGGCGGCAAAATCTGTGCCCCCCACTTCTACAGGTACAGCCGCCACCCCCCCTACCAGCACCGCCATCCCAGTAGCCCCTCAGCCGTCGCCCCGTGCCCGCTCACCCAGGAGGGTGGGCATCACCTTCGCCCCAGGCACCTCAGCCATTGCCCCTGTCACCTCTGCTGCCCTCAGGGAGGAGGCCATTGACCTCCTCAGGTCCCTCACTGTTGGGCAGTCTACCATTTTGAATGCCATCCATGGTGTAGAAAGGGAATTGCAACACACAAATGCATTCCTGGAGGGCATTCATTCTGGTCAGGCTGCCCTTCATCGAACCCTGCAAACTCTGGCCTCAGCACTGATGGCAGCCATTGTCCCTGTCTCTAGCCTCCCCCTCCAACTTCCTCCACCCAGACCCAATCCCCTGTACCCCAGCCTATCCCAAGCACACCATCAGACCAGCCTGCACACACCTCACCACACAAGGGAAGCTCAGGCAAACATAAGCACCACACATTCCACAGGAACTCACGCAAGCATCACACACATACAGACACACCAACATCCACTGCCTCCACTGTGTCCCCCTCCTCGTCTCCCTCCTCCCTCCCAGTCTCGTCTACACTCTCACCTGCATGCACTACCACTACAGCCACTACGTCCTGCACCAGCACACCCACCACCACACCCCATTCACGTGCACTCACCAACACCACTCCCATTTACACGTCCCCTGTGTCCTCTCCCAGTGTGTCTGTGACGCCCCCTCTGAAGATATACAAACGCAGGCACACACCCACCCAACAGCCATCCACCTTACGACAGCCTCCAGCCCATGCACCTTCACCCAAAGTCACCAAGCGTACACCTCCTACAACCACTACCTCTTCCTCCACTCCCAAAGCCCCTCCAGCTACCCGTCCCAGTGTTCCTAAGAAACTTTTCCTGGCCAACCTTGACCTCTTTCCCACCCCCCCCCCAACTCATAGGTCCCGTACTAGTACCTCAGCCAAAAAATCTCCAGTGGTTCATGTTACAGGTATGTGGAGTGCACCGGCCACCAGGTCAGCCAGTGTGGCACGGAGCCACAGCACAGCCAGTCCCCCCCTGTGAAGCACCAGAAGTTGGACAGTGCCCAGCGGGAGAGGGGGAAGACTCCAGCCAGCAAAGCCGCTCACAAGGGTCCCGGGGGGAGTGTCGACTCAGCTGTGACTCCTCCCAAGGTGGGGAAGGGGCAGAAGAAATCTCCAAAGTCTGGGAGGAGCAGCATGGCGGAGAAGACCGCCATCATCCCCGCTGCCCAATCGTCACTGGCCCGGAGGCCACCGCCAGAGTCACTGCCCAGGAGGCCAGCCCAATCGTCACTGCCCAGGAGGCCAGCCCCATCGTCACTGGCCAGGAGGCCACTGCCAGCCCCAGAGTCACTGGCCAGGAGGGCCCCGCAAGCCACAGCCCAGCTGACCCATGAAGGGCCGCCAGCCACAGCACAGCTGACCCATGAAGGACCGCCAGCCACATGACTGCTGGGCAATGAAGGACCGCCTTGGCAAGCACCGCTGAACAGGCCAGGGACCGCTGAACAAGGCAAAGACCTCCAGGGCAAGCACCGCTGAACAAGGCAAAGACCGCCATGGCAAGCACCGCTGAACAGGGCAAGTACCGCTGAACAGGTCAGAAACTGCCAACTCAAGCACCGCTGAACAAGGCAAAGACCGCCATGGAATGCACCGCTGAACAGGGCAAGCACCGCTGAACAGGGCAAAGACCACCATGGCAAGCACCGCTGAACAGGGCAAGCACCGCTGAACAGGGCAAAGACTGCCATGGCAAGCACCGCTGAACAGGGCAAAGACCGCCATGGCAAGCACCGCTGAACAGGGCAAGCACCGCTAACCAGGTCAGAAACTGGCAACTCAAGCACCTCCAAACACAGCAAAGACCGCAAGGCGAGCACCGCTAGCCCATTAGCGGCAGGGGCAGTGACGCAACTGGGACCGTCACGGGGTGAGTGCTGCACTCTGGGCACCAGTCCCCCTCCAGAACCAGTGGAGAAATGCATCCACTCCGTCTGTCCTGCACACGATGAAGCACTCTGGGCACCAGTCCCCCTCCAGAACCAGTGGAGACATGCATCCACTCTGTCTGCCCTGCACAGGATGAAGCACTCTGGGCACCATTCCCCCTTCAGACCAGTGGAGACATGCATCCACTCCGTCTGTCCTGCTCAGGATGAAGCACTCTGGGCACCAGTCCCCCTCCAGAACCAGTGGAGACATGCATCCACTTGGGAGACTGTGGCTTTGCACTCCCCAGGATGGTACAGTGGGCAACCCACCCACAGAGAGACTTGAGAGACTGTGGCTTTGCACTCCCCAGGATTGAACAGTGGGCAACCTACCCACTGTAGAGACATGAGAGACTGTGGCTTTGCACTCCCCAGGATGTTACAGTGGGCAACCCACCCACTGTACTGAGTTGAGAGACTGTGGTTTTGCACTCCCCAGGATGGTACAGTGGGCAACCCACCCACTGTAGAGACTTGAGAGATTGTGGCTTTGCACTCCCCAGGATGGTACAGTGGGCAATCCACCCACTGTAGTGAGTTGAGAGACTGTGGCTTTGCACTCCCCAGGATGGTACAGTGGGCAACCCACCCACTGTAGAGACTTGAGAGACTGTGGCTTTGCACTCCCCAGGATGGTACAGTGTGCAACCCACCCACTGTAGAGACTTGAGAGACTGTGGCTTTGCACTCCCCTGGATGGTACAGTGGGCAAGACACCCACTGTAGAGACTTGAGAGACTGTGGCTTTGCACTCCCCAGGATACAGCAATGTGCATGGAGCCCCCTCGTGGATCTGGCATGGTACACTCATCCGGCTGAGGTGCCCCCCTTCCCTTCCCCCTGAGGTGCCTGTTGTATTTCTATCTGATGCCCCTGCAGTGTTCTCTCCGTTTTGATCAGGTATCTAGTGTGGGCTTCGCCCATGCATTTTGGGCCCAGTGGTCCACGGACAATGAATGGTGCATTACCTGTACTACTAATCGTGGTGTATATTTTGTTTAATGTGTGTATATATATATATATATATATATATGTATATATTTGGTTACTGTATTTTGATATATTCCAATGGTTCAACTCATTTCCTTTTGTCTTTGCATTCTTCCGGGGGGGCTGGGGGTTGTTACTGTAATGTTTGGATATGCATTGGTGTGTGTGTTGTAGTGGGTGAGGGTCGGGGTGGGGGTTGTGTGTGTCCCTGTGTTTTTCCCTCCCCCTCCCCTATGTCGTAGGTGCAGTACTCACCGTGGTCTTTGCCGCCGGCATTGATGATCCTCATTTAGGAGCAGGAAGACTATCGCTGGCAGAATATGGAGTTCCGGCTCCATGGTGTCGTCGTTCCTCGTGGAGTGTGTAGAGGTGAGCGTTTTCCCTTTGAAATGCCTGTTTCCGCCGTGTTTTTATCCGCAGTGAATCCACCCCGGAAAAGGTGGCGGATTGGTAGGTTGTGATACTGTGGGTGGTACATTGTCCTCCGCCTATCTGTTGGCGGTGACCGCTGCGCTGTTTGTCTGTACCGCTGTGGCGGTCGGAGTGTTAAAGTGGCTGTCTTTGTTGGCGGTTTCCGCCACGGTCATAATTCCAATTTTTTTACCGCCGGCCTGTTGGCGGTTTTACCGCCGCTTTAACACCGACCGCCATGGTTGTAATGAGGGCCATAGTCTACTATGTACTTGCCCTATGCTCTAGGATGGCAGAGTACATGGGAAAAGCCATCCAAAATCTTCAGGACAACCAGGAGCTACTAAAGCTCTGGCATGACCAAAAACTGTTATGACGGAGTTCCAACCAGAGAGGAATGTTTGTGTGTTAGAGCCTGTTGCTCCAAGAGCTCTCCAGGACAAGGGGGTTTGGGCCCTATCCCATTCTTGAAAAGAAAGGGGAAGTCACCTATTTGGTGGACCTAGGCAGTTGTAAAAATCCCAAAAGAAATATATATGTCAACCACCTAAACTCCTATTATGACAGAGCTGATGTAACCATGCTTATGGTTACAGATGACGGACAGGAAGAAGAGAGTGAGCCTCTCCCTGATATCCTCTCCAGCAACCCACAAGATGGTTCTGTGGATGGAATGGTCTTATCAGACACAAACACAAAATTCCCTTTATGGATGTGTTAGTATCGGACCCAAAGAAATATTGCTAGTACACCACTACTTAATTCTGATGTAGTGATTATGTTGTAGCCGTGTTAGAACCTAGCCTTCGGCAAAAACACAACTGATCCTTTTCTTATTTATATCAATAATATTTTCATTTATTATATGCTCATAAAACATTATACTCCAAGTTTATTAAAGACAATCCCTAGATACTCATATTTCTTACTTCATTGATTGTTAACATAAAACTTTTTTTTACAGAATCTATTGCACAGTATTCGTATTAAAAATATGAACATTTTATAATCAAAACTACAAACACCCATACAATATTTGTATCTTAATTAAATTCTTTACACAAAAATCTTTTGTGTAAAGGAAATGTTGTGTTTGTGCATTATAAATTAACCCTGTCCCTTTACTTGGTTTCTGGGGGTTTCTCTCTAAATTTTTTGATGGTCTTATCAGACATCCTCTTGGAACAACAGCAGGCTGATTGAAGGCAAGCCCTCAACCAGTATGCTGAGTTATTCTCCCTGACCCATGGGAAGACAGATGGGTATATCCATGATGTGAACACTTGTGGCAGTTTATCTGTCAAAAACAACATTTACAGACAGTCAGAGCATGTCAGGAGCCGCATACAAGTAGAAGTAAAAAAAATGTTGGATTTGGGTGGCATTGAATACTCAGAGAGCCT
Source organism: Pleurodeles waltl (assembly GCF_031143425.1). Classification (NCBI taxonomy): domain Eukaryota; kingdom Metazoa; phylum Chordata; class Amphibia; order Caudata; family Salamandridae; genus Pleurodeles; species Pleurodeles waltl. The sequence continues at coordinate 338,014,217 of NC_090439.1, forward strand.
CTGGGCTAGCCCATTAGTTTTAGTCCCCAAACCTCACTCTAAAGGAGAGAAAAAGGAAATGAGGTTTGGTGTGGATTACAGGGGCCTCAATCCTGTGACAAAAACTGATGCACCCCCAATCCCAAGAGCTGATGAGCTCATAGACAGACCTAGGGGCAGACAAATATCTAAGCACTTTTAATTTAACCTCAGGTACTGGCAGATTGGCCTGACCCCAGGAGCAAAAGCGAGGTCAGCATTCTCCACTCCTAGTTGACATTATCAGTTCACGGTTGTGCCCTTTGGACTAGTAAATTAACCTGCCACCTTCTAGAGGTTGGTGAACAAAGTTCTTACTGGGCTGGAATCCTTTAGTGCAGTTTACCTGGATGACATAGCTGTCTATAGCTCCACCTGGCAGATTCACCTGATCCACTTAGAGAAGGTCTGTGAGGCTCTGCAGAAGGCAGAATTCCCTATCAAGGCCAGTAAATCCCAGATAGGGTAGGGTAAAGTTGTTTAGTTGGCCACCTGGTTGGTGGAGGCCAAGTCCTCCCCCCCAATCCCAAGGTTCAGACCTTTCTGGTCTGGTAAGCTACCACAACCCAGACTCAGGTGAGGGCATTCCTTGGCTTGAGTGAAGATTTTTGAGGGATTATGGCACCATAGTTACTCCCTCACAGAATTAACCTCCAATAAATGCCCAAAAAGGTTAACTGAACAGTGAGTTGTTAAAAGGCCCTTGACTCTCTGAAGAACGGTATGTGCTCTGCTCCAGTCCTTCGAGCTCCAGACTACTCCAGGCAGTTTATTGTCTAAATGGATGCCTCAGAACTGGGGGTCAGAGCTGTTTTAGCCCAGAAAAATGATGAAAGTCATGGCCAGCCCACTTTTATAAGCAGAAGACTACTCCATAGGGAACAAACATGGAGTGCCATAGAATGGGAAGCCTTTGCTGTGGTTTGAGCCCTGGAGAAGCTAAGGCCATACCTCTTTGGCCCTCACTTCATAGTTCAGACTGACCACAGGCCTCTCAGATGGCTACAACAGATGAGAGGTGAAAACCCCAAACTGCTTAGTTGGTTCATTTCCCTACAGGGAAGGAATTTTCAAGTCGAACGCAGACCTTGGACTGCCCATGCCAATGCAGATGTCCTTTCCAGGTTCTTTCACTCAGATAATGAAGACTCACTATGGAAAGTTAGCCTCATCCTCTTTCATTAGGGAAGGTAGTGTGAAAAAGGCCTCTTTGTCATGGTTAGTCCCCACTTTGCCTGGCATTTGATGTGGTCTCAAAGTTGTTATTGTCCAGGACCCCTGCTAAGCAGGTTCCCTGGGCCAGATCCCTTTCTCAAAACTGTTGTGATGCATTGGCACAATTGGCAACACCTTTACCTGCCACTATACATCCCTATTAAATGGTAATTAGGTATCCAGGGCATGGGGTACTAAGGGTAGGCCCCTGAGGGCAGCAGCCGAGATTGTGCCACCATCTAGGGCCATGCATCAAGATGCACCCAGCGCTACCATTGCAGTCTGGGTGTCATGGTGCAATCCTAAAATGCAAACTCAACATGGCACACAGCCTGTGTGCCCTGTCCACTATACACTGCATGCAATATAGATAATTCACCCCTCTGGCAGGCCTTCCAGCCCTAAGGCAGGGTGCACCATATTGCATGTTTGGGCATAGATGAATGAGAAATATGCCCCTACTGTGTCCTTGCCATACCTCGGACATAGTAAGTTAACAGAGCAGTAATTTTACATGCATGTGCTGGACACTGGTTAGTAAGAGTTTCACAGCCACGTGATGGCTTCTCTGAACCCTGGGTTGTTTGGTATCAAACAACTCAGAACGATAAGTCCAAACTGGTACCAGTATTTGATTTATTCCAAAATGTACCCAGGGGTTACCGTAGAGGTGCCCCCTGCAAAAGCTAACTACCATGGCATGGTTGTTGGCTGGTCAAAACTCTGTCACCACCAGACAAGATTCTGGAACCTTGGGGTTAGAGCTCCTGCTCTCTGGGTCCCAGAACAAAGCCCTTTCTGGGTGGAGGTGTCACACCTCCCTCCTCAAGAATGTGCACTGCCCTGCTAGCCAGCTTCAAAGGGCCTACCACCTTTGAAACTTGACCCCCAGGCCTGCTGCTAGCAGAAGATGGCTGCCCTTGTTGCAAACCCCTAGTTTAGGTGGGAGCAATGGCGGGAAAACACAAAAAGGGCAGGAGGAGAAGTCAGCCCCACCTTGCACCACCCCACAGTTGTTGCATGCAAGGTGACCCCTCCATTTCATTTTCTTCCATCTTGCATGGTAGGAAAACAGCCTATCAGGAATAGGAACTTGACATCTGCCCACAGGAAGTAGTCACTTAGTGGGCATAACCAACCTAAGGTAGAAGATCAATTGGCCACCACTAGGTGCTCCCCTAAATGCCCACTAAATACATTATTTAGTGGGCACCCCTAGACCAGAGATTCAGATTCCAAGTACACAAGAATACTAGCAACAAAGAAGACCAAAGGTTTGAGAACTGAAGTCCTGCTGTACCAAGATGAAGGTGCCAAACCCCACCTGCTGCACCTAGGACTTGACAATCACCACTGAGGGGTTGCTCAGACATCGGATGGACTCTACAAACCCCCAGAAGACCTCCACTCTTCTAACAATTACCAAAGATCTCCCTTCAGAATGAAAGGATCACTCTCCTGCAAAAGAGACCAAAGGACCAGTGATGTCCAGTTCACTGACTGGCTGCTGACCAAGGAACCGGACTGTGTAGCCAGAAATAATTTCACAGAATGGATCAAGAGGATGAACCCTACCAGTGTGGCAAGTTTGGTGGCACTGCAACCACCAGTGGCTGAACCATGCCATAACCCCAGGTACTAGTCACTCCACGTTGGACACCCAGAAGGACAGTCCACTCCAGACTGAGTAAAGGACCAGGAGGAAGCCCCAGTCCTCCTACCAGAGTGCCCCTGCTGACCTGCAAGTGACCCTCAAAGCAACCTACTGCTTCCAAGGGCACCTTTGCGCACAGCTCCTGGCTCACCTGTTCACTCTGCACCCGGCTGCCCTATGCCCTGCACCGAAGATCCAGCTGTGTTCTAAGGGTCCCCTGTGTCTTGCGACCTCGACACTCCAAGGGGACCAACCAGACTCAGCTCGAAGTCCACCTGTGCAGTGCTTTTCCAGGTGGTCGCCCGCAGTGGCCTTGCACCAGTTCCAACAACTTTCTCCAGCAGCTCCTGCCGAAACCGGGAGCCACTTGAACTTCTCCGGCAACTCCACAGGGCCCACTGACGACCTCAGCCTATCTGCAAAAGGAGACATTGGTGAACGCATTGCCTGATTTTATATGCATTTTTAAAGTATTTCTCTATTGATTCCTACGGTGCGTGATTACGCACAGAACTGAGACATTTTCTAAACTTGAAAATTCGTAACTTGAAAAGTACTTACCCGATTCTGATGATCTTGGTCTTAAACATTTTATAAAAATCTGGTGTATTTTTGTAAATTGGTCTCAAGTTATTCTTTTGAGTGTGTATCTTGCTGTATTGATACTGTGAGTACAACAAATGCTTTGCACTTCTCTGAGATTAGCCTAATTGCTCGACCAAGCTATCATAAAAATGAGAGCATTAGGTGGTCTAGTTTTTACCTCTGTAAATCAATATGTTGTGCCCAGACTCTCTACACAGTGTGCCTGGTTTTGCACAGTACATAGAGGGCCAGACTCCTACATATGGTGTCTCAGCAGTGGGATAAAGACTTTGCATTTACTGATACCTTTTTGTCAATTTGTGAGCACATCAATACCTCTCCAAATTGTCTTTAGAACAATTGCATTTTTTTCAGTTGGCTAGAATTTTTGCAAAATTGTAAACTAACTTGTAGGGCTCTGGTTAGGTCCTTAGAACTGGCTCCTGTACACTGAGGACAGCAACCTTAAGCCTGGTACAGACAGGAGGGTGGTAGTACCTCAGCAGTTCAGAGAGTTTTTCCTTACTCTAGCCGATGACATTCCCCTACCTGGGCATCTGGGCATCCTTTTCTCACAATCAGTGGTTCTTAACCTGTGGTCCGAGGACCCCTGGGGTCTACATAACCTATTTAGGGGGTCCAAAACTGTTCTAAAATTAAATAATATCAAAATTGATAAACAGAAATTAATAAAGTATATACAAATAAAGAAGCAAATTTGGAAAGGTGAAAACTTTTTCCATATTTGATTGTGAATTACACAAGAAATTGTAATGTTTGAGTATTTGTTTGGTGTATACTTGTTTTTGTATTTTTATGTATTGTTATGAGGTTCAAGTCTCAGAAATAGCTTGGGCCGAAGGTCCCCAACTTCCTATAATGACTCAGTGGGGGTTCCCGGATTCCAGTAATGATTCAGTGATGGACCACAGAAGTCAAAAGATTAAGAACTGTTGCTTTAGCCTGGCCCCAACTGGAGCAGCGTCAAGACTCATTTGCATATATGCTACGTCCAAAGTGAGGTGGCATGGTGTGCAAAATAATGATGAACTGGGCAGTGGCCACAAGCAATTACCAGAGGCTGTGATTAATTCAATTATTCCATCCATCACTATTTTGTAAACTTAACGTTCTAAAAGTGGGATTTTCAAAATAATAACTTAAAATCACCTTTACCAATAAAGAGAATTTTACATTACAATTCAAATGAGTGGAAGAAGCATTTCTCTATGTGTTCCCACACAGAGTATTACTTATTAAGTGTAATAAGGTAACTCAGTGTTAGTCTATGGGAGAGATAACCTTGCTTCAATGAAAAACAACTATGGGAGTTTTTCATTGCTAGGACATGAAAAGTTAGGTGTACATGTCCTACATTTCAAATACCATGCACCCTGCCCATTGAGCCCTTAGGGCCTACCCTAGGGGTGACTTACAAGTACTACAAAGGAAGGTTTAGGCCTGGCAATAGGTTTATTTTGCCAGGTCAAATTGCCAGTTAAAAACTGCACTACAGACTTCAGAGGCACGCCTGAAAAATGTTTTATGGTGCTACTTTAGTGGGTGTCAGAATAAGTGTTGCAGCTTACTAGTAGCATTTAATTTACAGGCCCTTAGTAACTGTAGTACCATTTACTAAGGATGTAGAAATAAATTAAATGTGTAAGTTAGGTGTATGCCTATTGTACCATATGTAAGGGTAAAACACATGCAATTTACCTCTAGTTAACATTGGTAAAGTGCACAGAGTTCTAATGCCAACAAAAATTAGTTCAGTAAAAATAGGGGAGTGAATGCAAAATGTCTTGAAGAATACCGTGCCAAGGATGCCAGGTCTAATGTGTCTCTCCCAGCAGAAGGCAGAGAGAACAAACCACCCTCATGGGAGTTCTCATTGCTAAGGCAGAAAGACCTGGAAACACAATCAGCAATTGTGGAGTCAGACCAAATGTGATGTTCCATAGTGAAAGTCCATTCCCTGTAGAGAGATGGACCACCTCAACAACTTGGGAGTCTCACCCCTCTTCTGCATCAACCATCTGAGGGGTCTGTTGACTGCCTGAACCTGGACGTGCGTCTCAATGGCTTCAGTGCCAGGACCACTGTGAATGCTTTCATTTCTACTGCACTCCACCTCTGTTCTTTGGGAAGTAGCCTCCTGCCGATGAAGGGTACAGGTTGATCCAAGCCCTCATCATTTAAATGTGAGAGAACAACCTCAATGCCATGCTCTGAAGCATCCTTCTGCACATCCTTCTGAGAAGTCAGGTATCTTGAGCACAGATGATGTTTACATGGCCTCCATCAGGGTGTCAAACGCTTTCTGGCAAACCTCAATCCAGATCACCTTTGTTAACAGCCTCTTACAAGTCAGCTCTGTTAAGGGGGCAGCAATGTTACCATATCCCCAAAACAAATCTCCTGCAATATCCAGTGAGGCCTATGAATACTCTTACATTAGTCTGGGCCTTGGAGGGGCTCCCAAGCCAGAAAGGCTTGTACCTTATGCTGGAGGGCTGCTTACTGGCTTCATAGCCAGGCCTGCCCTCTGCAGTGCCTGAAGCACTGACTGGAGGTCGTGCACATGTTTATCCGAGCTAGAGCTGAAGACAACAATGTCATCTAGATAGGTGGCACTAAAATCCTCCAACCCAGCCAGGACCCGGGAACAACCTCTGGAAAATGGCAGTGGCATTCTTTATCCCAAAAGGCATCATGCTAATCTGAAAGTGGCCCTCTGGTGTGCAGAATGCAGACATGTACTTGATCCTCTTGGGTAAGGCAATCTGCCAGTACCCTGATGTCCAATTGAATGTACTCAGGAACTTTGGAGCTCTCAAATGGTCAATGAGCTCATCAATGGGAAGATGGTGTGACCATCAGTCTCGATGACTGAGTTAAGCCCTCGATAATCCCCACAAAATCAGAGTTCTGCGGGGGTTCCCAGTGAGGCAGCCTTGGCTACAGGAACCAAGGGACTTGACCTTGGGCTGTTGGAGTGCTCAATCACCCCTAACTCCAGCACATTAGACACCTTTTCCTTGATGCTGGCTCACACTCCAGCAGAAAGCTTGTGAGTTTTATTCTTGACAGGTATGCTGTCCCATGTGTGGATGTGATTGGTGCACCAAGTGGTGAGCATGGGGATAAGTGATAACAGGGAGAAGAATCACTTCAGCACTTGACGGCACTCTCTCTCCCGGTCTGGAGTCAGAGAGGGGGAGCGGTTCATGTTCTCTGCTGAGCCACCTCGCTCTTTAGAAGACAAGAGACCTGGGAGAGGGTCACTGTCCTCCTTCTCACCTCCATCTGTCCCCAAGAGTATGGTGACTTTTGACCTCTCCAAATGGGGCTTGAGGTTGTTGACATGCAGGACACTCAAAAGGTTCCTGGAGGATCCAGGGATCCACCAGATAGGTGACCTCCACCTTCCAATCATTGACTTCTTAGGGCCCAGTCAAACAGTCTTGCAAAGCCTGGGACTCCACTAACTCCATCACCCGCACTTTTTGGCCAGGCTGAAACTCTACTGGAATGGCCTTATGGCCATGCCAGACCTCATGACTTTCTGGCTAGCCTCCAGTTTCTCATTGGCCTTTTTCAACGCATGCTTCATCTGAGACTGGAGAGCCAGTATTAGCTTAGTACATTGTGAGGAGTCTCTTTGGGATCTTGTTCTCACCCCACCTCTTTGGCTCTGCATTCAAATCCATAATAAGGCGTTGGTGCAGAAGCAAGTCTTTCCCTCATTTGAAAGGCCACCACTTAGGTTTGTGCCAATGCTATATGATTGCCAGTGAATCTGTGTTACAGCAGGGGCTGAGTGAGCATCCCCAGCCCCTTCTGTTATTCCAAAGTGTCCTGAGATTACAAAAAGCAGACACAGACCCGCTGTACCCCAGGGGCACTTCATGTAATAAGTTGTTTTCCCCGTGTCCAACTCTTTCAGTATGTTTTATCCAAGGAACTAGAGTAAAGATTTCCAATTCCACATACAAACTGAGAATCAGCCTTATGCATGTGTGTTGATAGTTATAATCATATAACAGACTAATACAACTGTCCATCCCGATAATGTGTTACCCAGTATAATACTGGACTCAGAAGAAATCCAAGAGCAAGGAATTAAATATGTCAACATAAGTAAATAGAATGCTGCACTTTGTGAACAACATGCAAGCTGCTGCCCACATCACCTAGAAACCAGCACAATTGGCAACCAACTTGCTTTCTCACCAACCCTATATTTTCCCACTACACATCAAACATTCTGTCTACCTATCTGGTCTCCTACACTTAAATACTCCAAGATTTTAAGTAAAATTTGATGACAAGAGCACAGTAAGTTTCTTTTAAACTGCGAATAAAATGTAGTATCTAAATGCGCAATTAACATAGTCAGTCATTCAGTCAGGGCAAATTTCATTCGCTGTATTTCTACAGCATAAAGGCACAAAACAAAACTTGCATCACAAATATATTTTTAAAAAACATATCCACAATCATATCATAAAAACACAATCTGGATGCAAATATATTAATAAAAGAGGGGCGTAATAAAAATTATATAAAAACAATGATAAAAGGGACCAGCCTTCAAATATCAGAGGCAGCATAACAACCGGATTCAATTGCCGATATGCTGTGAGAAATCCTTCTTACTTTCAATGCATACCAGATGAAATTAGCCACCAACTAATGCACCAAGGGATACTCCAGTTGCTTGAGTAATGACAAAGCTCATTGACACCGGCCAAAGTTAAGTAATTTGAGAAGTGGCAGAAGGAGCTCTCCTGGGATTTACTTAAAAAGGGCAGAAAAACATAATATGTAAATTTGACTGATAACATTTACCATCACAAGGACAAGGCATAAGCTCCGAAAGGGTGTGACAATTTGACGGATAACCCATCATAATTGGGAGAGAATTTAAGCAAAATCTGATAAGGACATAGCGATGTTGGTAATTCTGGATCATGGATAGATACATTTGGGTCCCTCCCTGTGTGTGTAGCTGCATATACCCATACACTGTAGGTTTGATACGATTGGCAGCTTCGCTAGCGGTCGTAGCTTTCTCCATATATTTCTTTCTCATCCTTGATATTGTACAGACAATCAATATCTCTGTCACAGATTTAGTGCCCAGATTTTTTACAAAAGTTCTTCTTCACCACTATGGTCTTTTTCAGCATAGCAATTTTATTAGACACCATAGGCTTCCATGTACATTTACTGTTGAAAAGGACACCGGGGTAAAAAAAGGCTGTTTTCTCAACTCTGAATTGCTAATATGAAAAAGTGGTATTTTCTAAGGGCGCTTCCCACACCTCATAATAAATGTTTTGTTTGCATTAACCTGTAAGACGAGATCCATCTTGAAGCTGATGTAATTGCCAATAAGCCCCTGTGATGCTACCCACGTTATTCCAACTTAAACCGCGCCAACTGCCTGAAGCAGATTCGGCATAGGGCAAGTGCCCACATAGTCGGTATCCCCTGATCTGGAGGTAAGTGCTTCCTCAATTCTATTGGTATAGCGAGAAGAGGAAGGGAGCGAGGACACAACCTTGCCTCACTCCTCGCCCTAAATCAAACAAGTCCGTACGCACACCATCCCTTCCAAAATGAACTGATGCTTTAGCCTCTGAATATGGTTGTCTAATTAAGCTAATGACATCTTCCCCAATACCCATCTCGCCCATGAGTGCCCAGAGCTTAGAGTGTGCTACGCAGTCAAAAGCTGCCAATAGCTCCATGAAAGCCATGAACAAAGTGTCTTTCTTAACAACAGAATATTTTGCTATAACCATGCTCAAGTTCAGGCACTGGTCAATTGTGCCCATTTCCTTCTTAAACCCATATTGGGTTTCATAGTCCTAGAACCTCGCCTGATTTCAGGGACTCCAAAGTCTACTGGGTCTAGCAAAGATAGCATAAGCTTCAGCAAAGCCGAAACTTATGGGTTTGGCATGCTAGTACAAACGCTATTTTCTTTTACATTTTGCAAGCAATACCCCAAAATATGAAGAAACAAAAAAAACAGGCCAATGCCTAAATACTGCTACCAGATGCTTGCAATAAAAATGCTAAATTTAGTAAAACCTTCTCTCATGTGGCTTTTCCCTAGTCATTAAAAAAAAAAAAGCCTTTCAGTTCTATTATGCATTTTTCTACAATGTTCATGAAGGTGGCTTAAGGAAATCATCACCCCAGCAGCATTAAAATTGCAAGTAACTACAATGTACATTGAACACTTTACAAAAGCAACTTTAACAAGCACTGACAAGGCCAATAGGTCGCTACAATGCCTGTTGGAGATGCTGTGCAGCATCAGCCAACAGAAAAAAATCTGCAAAGATTTGACTGCGCCATTTCGTAGGCCCGCAAGTGTGGTGATGTATGCACAAGCCTGTGAAATGACATGGGTGATATTTTATTAAATTTACCTATCCAAGATGAATCAGTAAATAAAAAAATTAAGATGGAGTAGCAAAAAATAGCTGTTTATCAATAAGGGTGGCTGGCAGTAATTTACTGCGTGGCCCTTCAAAACAACACATATTGAAAAAAAGAACTGCTGAGTTGGGAGGGCAATTGAAAAGCAGGTGGGAAGAGCAGGCAGGGTGTAAATAAATTAATAGTAAAGCCAGGAGGAGAGAGTAGGAGGAAAGCAGCATAGAAGTGAGAGAGCAACACATGGATGAGCAGAAGCACTTGAGGGAGAGAACAACGTAGAGCACCGGGAGAGACGTAAACAAGGGAGATAGCTGAACAACATATGCACTGTCATGGAGTGTTAAACTAAAAGAAAAGAGTATGTCCCTCGAAGTGATAACGTGTCCTGTCTTAGATAATTTACTTTCTCTGGAACTCGTTTTAAGCCAATGAATCTTTTGACCCTGATTGAAGACACCTTAGGACAGACAACTAATCAGCATATAAATCACCAGGTCAATAATTTTCTCCTTAACCAATATGTCAAAGTAAACCAATCCAGATAAATGCATTAATAAAGTTTGATCACATCATGACCCTTCACCCATGAATAACCACACAAGAATTAGTAAGATTTACGATATTTTATTCCATATTGATTACACTCTACTAGCAGGTTTATTAGTCTCAAAACCAGAAAACACATTAACACTGTCACGAAATGGCAACTCGAATAACATTTCATCAAAGCGAAGATCATGAACATTAGAACAAAACACGACGTCAACATGGATCAATTTTAACAGAGTATCATTAGCGCATTATTCAACAAAGCATCGATTCAGTCATTTGTCTATTTACGTTCGTTTAGTGAACTCCTTAACTAACCCCAAATTAGCATTAGCATGTTGGGTTTCATGCAAAACAATTTAGCAACACAAATTTAGAAAACATCTAACTATGGTCTCTATCAAAAAGTAGCAGTTGGTACCTAGAAAGGAAAAGCAAACAGACAATTACAATTTCATTATCATATAGTTACCCTCCGTAATGGGTCAGCATACAGAGTCAGTCTTCGTCCTCAGGACATCAGCTAATTCGTCCTCAGGACATCAGCTAATTCGCCATCATCCAGGAAACACAGCAAAGTTCAGCAAGACAGGCAATACGGGACACTTCCCTCTTAAGGAGGAAAAGTATGAATCAGGCAGGGCAAAGATAAGGATGGTTCGAAAAATTAAACAGCAAAGTCTTTAAGACAGAGTGACGAAGTGTCTAGGTAATAGCAAAGGCACGTAATGGCTGATTTCCCCTCGCGTCATGGGGTTATATCAAACTTGTTGTACAGTCCCCTAATTTCCAATTGGGAAAAATGTGGTGCATCATTATCTCCATCCCATAATCAGGTAATCACCTCATTAGAATTGTCACTTTAGAACAGTTCTCACGTAGTTTATTGGTTCCTGTAATTGACGTCTCCAACGGGTAGAATGTCAGGTACAAACTTTTATTCTCTCAGGCTGCTAGTAGTTCCATTGTCTTTACCAGTTCAGGCGACCTTGTACCTGTTGCAAGTTTACACTGTTGCATTCAGCAAGAATGTCTCCTTGAGCAAGTCGAGTTTCATGAGAAAGAATTTACTATGGTTACACACATCTTCTAGCTTTTGGAAAAATACGGCTACATGTCCTTCAGCAAGTCAGCACATTGCACGTTAGAAAAACACATTTAATATGAGACCGGCAGCTAGGCCCGACTCATGCTAACTAAGGCCTACTTATTAATTCTTAGCGACATCTTAACATATAACTCTTAATACTAATAGAGAATCATACATTAGTACATTAATAATCATTATTAGTCAATTACATTAATCGTCGTATACATTGGTGGACACTCCCCGTGGGCACATTTCAAGCACACGTTTAGTAAAACACAGCAATAAATTTTCTATGCGGCATCATTATACATTAATTTGCAAACATTTCATGTTAATTTTGATTATAAAAACTACACTCCAACAGAAGTCAGCAACGAAAGTACGCAAGTCAATCAAGCAAAAGGAATGGTAAAGAGGCTATGTTCCAGGGGAGCTTGCACAAGCCAATGCATAAGCAAGCAAACATGAGTGAGAGAGCTTTTGTGCATAAATCAAAATTGTGCATTATTGACAACTTGCACAATATTAGTGTACATTCAAATTCACACCTATACACTGACATGGTGCTATTGCTTTTGAAACAATTTTGATATGACCTGTTAAAGTGCATTTTCATCGCTTTGCTAACTGGGCCTCAGCTAGGCCTCAACACCAGACAATTGATGTCTGATCATCATTTATGCTCTTTTTATTATTTTTGCTGCTTATAGTCATGAAAGGCATGTTTGTTTCTTTACAATTGACACTACTCGAAAAAGTCTCTCTAGCACAGAATCAACATTGTATCTTTTCGTCAAAGTTCATCCACTTGCATGTGGTATTGCATCTATTCACAGTGGTTCACTGTTGTTTATCTAACTAGTTTGTTCTGACACCTCTGAATGACAATAGGTTGGAGGGGGCTGAATCAATATTCTTGTAGTGGGTTAGTGCTTAGCTGGTATGGCTGTATGACAACTCTAAAATCTTATTTCTGGCTTGTTGAAAATGTTTTTCTTTGCTCACACCAAAATGTTTTTGCACTTTCCATGCTTTCCTAAGAGCAAAGTTCCTATAAAAACCCTAAAATTTGAAAGTGAGCCAGAAGATTTTGGGGCGCTACATGAATGCTGTCCAATTTCTCACAGATTTTGCTGTACATTTCAGACTTAGCCTTTTTTTTATTTTGCCTATTATTCTGTATTGTCCTACAATTAAGAGCTTATATGGCAATGATTTTATGCATTTAATTGATACTTGCAGCATCAGCACTTTATAATCTCTGTATTGTACTTATTAAATTTGTGTAATAGATCTTCATAACTTTCTACTTCCACCCTGGAACTCATTTATTGAGTGAGTCCTTTCTCCTTTAACTATATTTTTAATCAGCCAATTTTGCATCGTATCTTGAGATGCATTGCCTATGAAATTGAGGTTTAACACTGTTCCTGATTCAACCACCTGTGGGCATATTATTGAGGTCTTAGATTTAAGGGGTTTAGCGTGACCACAAGAGTACTAATAAAGCCAACCAACGATAAACAGTAGGTGGGATGTAAGTCCTCAGTAAGTTCATTGTGAGCCCATTCTTGGGCCCTTATTTTGACTTCAGTGTATGGAAAAGTCCATCTGCCGAAGTCCCATGGCCAGGTCACTGGCAGTGACATGACCTTCCCTCGACCCCTATTACGAGTTTCCTGCTGGGTCAGCGGGCAGAAACGGAGTTTCCACCCGCTGGCCCAGCGGGAAACAGCCCAGAGATGGCGATAACGATGGTTTCAGTGCTGCATCAATGCTGATGTGTCACTTTTTGCAGGCAGGGGATGTCTCAGTCAATGCAGCAGTTCCAGAGGTGCTGCTTGGACTGAATGCGATGCACCAGTTTTTCTCATACAACAGGGTCAATTTGGTGGTTGCCTTTCCAGCAGACAGGGGATGTGTCAACTTTACTGGTGCAAGTATCTGGGTCCTCTTCCAGTCAACAAGGCGGAGGAGTAGGGATAGAGACTTTGATATACCTGCGTCCCTAGCAACAGCAGAAAAGCCGACAAGCCCTTGTACATCACTTTGGGGTGCAAGGCAGAATCCAGCTCTCCATTAGCAAGGTCAGAGAGCAGCAGGCAGTAAGGCAGCACAGCAGAAAATCAATCCTTCCAGGTTGGCAGTCCAGCAGAGTAACAGTCCTTGATGCAGCACAGCAGTTCTTCTGATAGAGTCCAGTTGTAGGTCCAGAAGTGTTTGATGTGGCAGGGTCAAAGGCCCAGAACTTATACCCAGTTGTGCCTTTGAAGTGGAGATGAATTTGAAGAAGGGCCTTTGAAGTGCACAGAAGTCCTTTCCTTCTAGCCCTGGCTCTAGACTATCAGTAAAGGTAATCAGCCCTCTGCATGGGGGCAGGTACTGCCTCATCAGGTATATTTGCCAGCATCTCCCGCCCTTCCTGTCCAGCAAGAGTAATCTGAATGCAGATCAGTGCTCAGACACACCTAAACTTAATGTATTTGTGGCTGTCTAGAGGGAATACACAACATGTAGCTGTCACCCATCCCAGACATGTATTGGAGACAGGCTGCAGGCACACAGAGCTGTAGGAGCAGATACATGTCCACTTTCTAAAAGTGGAATTTCCAAAATAGTAATGTTAAATCTAACTTTATCAGTAAAGAGGATTTATCATTACCCTTCCAATGATATGAAACATGACATAGCGACTCCTTCTCCACCAGGAATTACAGTTTAAAAGTGCAATAAGGAGTTCCCAATGTAAACATATGAGAGGGGTAGGCCTCAAAGTAGTGAAAAATAATAATAATTTTTTTTTCACTACCAGGAGATATAAAACTTAAAAGTGCATGTCCCACCTTTTAGTTACATGGAACTTTGCCCTATGCGCTACTTAGCTCCTACTTAGGGGTGATTTATATCTAATAAAAGGGGAGTTTAAGGCTGGGCGAGGGGTTTTAAATGCCAAGTCGAAGTGGCAGTCAAACTGCATGCACAGGCTCTGCAGTGACAGGCCTGAGACATGTTTAAAGGGCTACTTCAGTGGGTGGCACAATCAGTGCTGCACGCCCACTAACTAGTATCACTTCATTCACAGGCCCTGAGCACACATAGTGCACTTTACTAGGGACTTATAAAATGTGCCAATTGTGGATAAGTCAATGTTACCACATTTAAAGGAGACACCACAAGCAATTTAGCACTGGTTAGCTGTAATAAATTGCACAGAGTTCTAAAGCCAACAAAAACAAGGTCAAAAAAGAGGCAGGGCAAGGCAAAACATTTAAGGTGTCCCTTCAGAGAGGGCCATTTTCTACAAGGAGACCAGAAATAAACCACTATCTAACTGGGCAACTAAGTGAAGGCAAAATAAAGAGTCATTTTTAAAAAGATAACATACAAAAACAATTTAAAAAGTGCACTTTAAAAGAGCTAGGAAGAGAAAGAAACTACTTTTAAGAGGAAGTGAACAATGAGCACAAACTTTCTGCAGTATCTCATATTGAGAGAGCCAATTGGTCAAAAGGGGTGACCCAATATCCTACGCTGTATGCTGTGTTGGATGGAAGCAAAATGTGAATGACAATTCAACAGATCAATGGATCAAACAGGCTCACTAAAAGTTCCTCCATGTATTATAAAATGCCTGAATGATTTGGTATAAACAATAGTCTGTTGAGGCATCCAAAGCTGTCTGCGAGTCCAGGCCTAAAAATGGCATAAACCCATAAACCATTATGTTACAATATGCAGAACACCCGGTTCATATTCACTTTTATAGCTAGTCTCTCAGCTGCAGTTGCAGAATAGCAGTTGACATCAGCACTGAACTTACCAGCAAGTGTTGTGGAAGAATCAAATACAGTCCGTCATTTGCTGAATGTCCATGGACCTGCTAGAAATGCTTAAATATCTCTGAGTTCGACCAGTGCAACTTCTGAAAGCATGTCAACTGTGTATGCGGGATCAATGTGTCACCCTCAAGATGCATGTAAATGCAACTGTTGGTACTCCCTTCAGCCAAAAACACCTGATCAGAATACCTCTGCAGCACCATCGGCTGGGAAACTGACCAATGATTTTGCTACATCTGTTAGAGGCTACAACACAGACAGCGCAAAAACATTATACCACCATTCCTGCCACCACAAGTTTTGTAAACAGCAGGATCCTCTAAAGAAGACATATTCACATTGCAGCTATGGCCTATTCTGAAATTACCATAAAGTAGGGCATAGTAGTGACCACATGTTTTTGTCACATTTGTGTAGTAAAGATCCCCACATTATAGCAAGTAATGAAAAAAGTTAAAGGCTCTGGTAATCCATTTTACACTCAGAATGAGTAAAGACCTCCAGATTCATGTCTGTCATCACTTAATTTTGGTCTTTCTGCATATTCAGCCAAAGCATCAGAAATGTGGTTCATCCTGCGGCACAATTTTAAGTTTGAAAGGGTAAAGGATTGCCTACATAATATTGTAGCTGTCACTGCTTCTTTAACTGGATCAGTCATTTATGGCCACACTAAACTACAAGGGTAAAATCCAGGTATAAACTCACAGTGTTTTTCCTAAAACAGCTTATCACTCACTCTGGCAGCACTCAAAATGGCAATCTAGTCTTTGTAAAACCCGTGGCAACCATTGCCTTTGGGTCTTTCTATCACGAAAGATATCTTAGAGTCTGGCTTGGAACTCCAAATCAGTTTTCCACAAATGACACCATGGGTCATGATTCAATTGTGTCAAGATTCAAGGCGAGAATTACGTTTGTCCACCTTTTCTGCATTTTTAGACAGCAGCCAATTACAATTAAGAAAATCAAAAACTAAATTTCCCATGAGTATCACATTATACCAACAGCCACATGCTCCAATCACTATGAATCCAGCCTTACATTAACAGCAACCACCATCTAAGTGTTTTTTCTTTGCTGCTTTGCATCCAGTTAAGTGTCTATATATCATTATGGTCCTTGTACTTAAAACAATTTTGCTGATGTTTACTGAGGTTTATTGAACACTTGCTTATGATTTTATTGATTGTAATGTGTTTTACATCGCACATCTGCACGTTTGATTTATTGTTTAGACCCTGTGTTTTCTTCTTGTAGAACCACAGCTATTTGGCAGTGGAGTGGGAGTGGGACACAATGGTCTCATTGACCACATAGTTCCCTTTTCTATGTTTACTGTCCTGAGTTCTTCTAATGCATCTCCTTGGTAGGGTCACCTTGAATTTGCAATAGAACTATTGGCACCCTCTGATCACAGCCCATTAGACAGGACCTTTCAGTATTACTGAATGAAGAAAGGCCCCTCATATGAGTATAATTTCAGAACTGGAACATATTGTTTTTTTGTACAATCCACAGTATTGTGGCGTCATATGGTTATTCAGTTGCATAATGTTTTTTCATGTTTGATGTGATGTGGGTTACTTAACAACAGAAAATGCTAATGTAATGTTTGTTTGTGTTGGTTAAGGTTCCACTCTTTACGACCATTTTGTCAAAAAAAATCAAACAAATGCAGTATATATTTTGTTGTAAATAAACGGTGATCATAGTAATTCAATTATGTGTTCATGAATGTAAATGAATATTTTGTGTAAGTAAGGTCAGCACTTGCTCCTGCTTTGTTTTGATATTGTATAGTGGCCCAGCCTTGCTGACATTAAACGGGCCAAACCCCTCTTACTCTGTTCGTGGATTATCTACAGGTATTTCAAGGTGGAAGGAATCCATCTTCCTCACAATATTCTTCAAGGGAGAGACTGAATGGTTTGCATAGACATGAAAGATGATTACTCAATGATTCCAGTCTTTTCTCCACACTGGCACTTTCTACGGTTCATGTGGTTAGACCTTTGCAACAAGTTCAAAGTAATTAGCCTTTTCTCTCCTCTCCTTGGTGCTTCACAAAACTCCTCAGGCCAGCAGTGGAATCCCTGCAGGCGAAAGGAGAGTATTTAATCATTTATTTAGATGATCTCATTATAGTACCATAGGACTGTCAGACAATGCTGAAGCATCTGAACTGGATGATTCATCTCTTACAGGAGTGGGGTTTCACTATCAACTAACAAAAGTCACTTCTAATCCTTTCGCAATGCATAGCCATTCTGGGGTTGCAGATCAATTCTGTCCTTTCTCAACTGAGCCTCGCTCCTCAAAAAATTCAATAAGGATTTGAGGTGTGCCATGTGTAGCCCGAGAATTTCATTGAGATCAGTAGCCTGGACTGTGGGCCTTCTGGCAACCTTGATGCATGGCCATATTTCTGGGCTCTCTTCATTACATGGCTCTTCAGAATTCAAAGGTCCAACACCTTTGGAAGGGCCTCCAAGACTCAGATCAGGTCAGTTTCACAGAAGCCAAGATGGAGATGGCTTGGTGGCTCGACCACATGGAGGCCTTGAGCGCAAGGTGATCTGTGGCTCCTCTCTGAAGATAATTATCAAATCAGATCCAGTCGGTGGGGTTCGTGTGCAAGATGAGGCCTGAATTTCATAGGAGGTCACTGGTCAGAATCGAAGTTGAACCTTCACATCAAATGACTGGAACTTCTAGCAGGCTTGTTCGCAATAAAGAGTCCCTCCCTTGAAGACAGACTGCTGCATCCTGCTAAGGCTAGACAACATCTCAGCACTGCGGTATGTGAACAAGCTTGGGGGCACCAAAACTCAGTTTGTTTGGGAACACGCCAAAGAATTTGGCACTTTTGCCTTCAACTTTGGATTTCGGTCATGACGGACTATTTTCAGGTCAATGGAATATGATTTGCTGATTGGCATTTTCGACATCACAGGGATTTCAGTGTTTAGAGAACTCACCTGAAGATCTTCACTGTCATTCACCTCTGGTGTCTGTGCAAGGTGGATCTGTTTGCCTCCTGCCTCAATTGCCAGATCCTGGTCTTCTTAAGCTGGCATCCAGATCCGGCGGTGCAAGCAACATATGCTTTTCTCAGGGGCTGGCTGCCCTTCCTGCTTTATGCGTTTTACCCCATTCATGATGATCCCCAGCGTTCTTTCCCAGGCGAGGTGTCAGAAAGTAGAGACAGTTCTAGTGGAAGGCCCAGCCTTGTTTTCCTGTACTTTGGGAGCGGACTTGTGGTCTCTTTATCTTGATTCTGTTCCATTGGAACCTGTTGCTGAAGCCAGTGGGACAGCCTCATCCATTGATTCTCCCTTGACATGGAGGGCATCTGGAAGAGATGGAGTTTTCTGGGCATTTCGCGGAATGTTGCAGCCTTCATCAGACAGACATGGTCTACTAGTACCCATAAATGTTATGCCTTACCCTGGAAGTGTTGGTGTGGTTGGTACAGTGAATGAAGAGCAGATCCTGAAAGGGGCAGATTATTGCCTAGTGGTAAATGTTTTGTCTTCCTAAGCATCCTCTGATATGGCTTACAGATTGATTAGTAACTTCAGGTCAGCAATCTCTACGGGTCACCTATCTGTGAACGGTAAGCCAGTCGGTGAACACACTGTAGCTTGCAAACTCATGGCTAGTATTAGGATGCCCGATCCTCCCCAACCTAGATATTCCATGTTGTGAGATGTGAATATTGTCCTTAACTCCCCGGAACACTGGTCTGACAATAAATGTCTTTCCCGCAAACAGTTATTGGCTAAACTGACAGTATTGTTATGCTTGATTTCTTATGAAAGGGTTTTGGATGTAAGGGCCCTTGATTTCTCAGGTAGCGTCTTCTCTCTTGACAGAGTATCCTTTTCCATCACTAGGCGGAGGAAATCGAATTCCAGGATGGTTCCTGATCCGGCATTCCCAGGTAATGCTAAGTTTTGTGTGGTCCAGTGTTTGAAAGCGTATAAGGTGAGTATTAGCGAATTTTGATTAGATCTGCAAGGTCAATTGCTAATTGCTTTGCAGAAACCCTATAAACCGGTGGCAGTGGCCAATAGCAAGTTGGATGTGCAAGCTATTATAAGAAGCGGGTATTGACACGTCAGTGTTTGGTGCTCATTAAGCTAGGGGACCTATGGCTTGCAAGTCCTTTACTTTAGGTTCAAATTTTCTCAAAGGGGCTGATTAGAAGTCAAAGTCGAACTTCATGATTTGTTGTTATACATCTATTGTTGATGTAGTGTCATTGGTGGTGGCACAGCTTTAATCAAGCATAATCGGTCCTGACATAGAATATATTTTTTTTTAACTGACTCAATAAGAATATTAAATTCCATTAAGGACATGGATGCGAGGATTATCCCACCCTGGCTTATCAGTACATGTATATGTTTATAACTTTGATATTCAATGAGGTCTGATTGCATTACATTTGCATTATTTTGTGTGCCCACCCTGTTTATGGGGATCTGGACATTTATTTAAGTGTGCGACATTTATGGCTTGGTACTTTATCTCAGTAGGAAAAGATCAGAAGCACTCCTGAGCCGGGCTTAGGTCAAGCAATGTCTGGATGATCGAGTTTGTAGAGGTTAGACGCCCTTCCTTTCATCGAAGATATTGGTTCACCCTTCAAAGAGAAGATGTTCTAGAGTACCCAAGGTTAATGGTACTTTTCGAGGAGGACACCTGTTGACTCCTGTTTTCTCATATCCTTGGATGAAGGTTTTTACAGTCAGAGGATTCCTGAGTTACCGGTTTAGAGATCCACTTTTGATGGGCAAAGAAAGGGGACCTAAGATGGTGTTGGCTGTTAATATAATGCCGGCTTCATAGCGATTGGCAAACAAAAAAACTGGAGAAGCAGGAATAAAGATTTGAGTAAAAACTCTTCACACAAACAACACTAAGGCCCTCATTACGGGTCTGGCGGTCAGCGTACCACCATGGTGAAGTTGGCAGCCACACCGCCACGGGCCCGGCACTGAAGGCCGCCACATTACAAGTCCCACAAAGGTACCTGCAGAACACAGGCAAGTTACTATAGGGGCCACCACAGCGGAAGTGCTGGCACACCAGCCATATCCAGCCTGGAGGTCAGGCAGTATCCCACGACCATATTACGAGGTTGCACACCATCAGGATTTCTAGGGCGGAACCACCGCCGCCAAAACCCTTGTGGAAACTAACAAGATAATGGGAACACCTACCTTCAGGAACACAGGCAAGTCCGTAGGCGCCATGGCATGCAAAATGCAACTCCTTCCAACCCTCTACCTGGCCCTGCGACTCCCAGACCAGTGACAGCGACTACAACACCAACCGTAAGTACAACAGCCTAGCACACACTGGAGGGAACGACATTAGTAGACACACACACACACACTCACACACAACACACACACAAGACATGGAAGCCATGCCCACACACACACACACAAACAAACACCCGTACCAACACACACACACACAGACACCAATGCCCACAACCATTACACATACATGGAGAATGAAAGCCAGGACTAGGTAGGTAACAACGACACCAACGGTGTAGTGCCGCATGATAACCATATATGAGAATTGTGATAAAACGTATGTACATACAAGCCCAAGGGCCAGTCCAAAAACCATAGTGCCCTGAGCACACTGGGCACAAGATGACGTCCCAACTTGACTCCTGACTGCAAAGTGCAGACCTCCACAGGGCAGGAGCATCAATGGGGAATGTAGGCACCTCAGGGGTAGGGGAGGGGTAGGGGGGTCCTTGGGCTTAGAGGGGGGTCCCTCCATCTGGGCCTGGAGGGACCCCTTAGAGGTGTCCTTAGATGGGGGGTCCCTTACCTTGCCCTTGGATGGTGGGGGCTTAGCCAGGGGTCGCAGTTTGGGTTTGCCCTTGGATGGGTGGGGCTTAGCAAAGGGCGGCGGTTTGGGCGTGCTCTTGGATGGAGGGGGCTGAGCAAGGGGGGTGGGCATGGCTTGGCCTTGGAGGTGGAAGGAGTGGACCTGGCCTGGGAAGAGGAGGGAGTGGGCTTGAGTTGGCAGCAGGAGCTGTGGACGTCACAGGGGCAGAAGTGGCAGGTGACGGAAGAGCATGGGCAGGGGCAGTGGCAGACTGGGATGCGGAAAGCTAGGCCAGAGGAAGGGTAGCAAGGTGCTTGGTGGTGGGAAATAGGGAAAACTCACGCAGGAAAAAAAAATTGGGAACACAAGGGAGGTTACTAGAAAGATGTTTGGGAGTGGGGGGAGTAAGTATGGTTGTGAGGTATGTACGTGGGTGCGCCATGGGTGCAGGTGCGTGGGTGATTGAAATGGGTGAGCTGGGGGACTGCTGGGTGGGTAAGTGTGTGCATTTACATGTACTGGGAGGAGGTGGGGAGGAGATGTAGGGAGATGGCAGGGGGAAGTGTGAGTGTATGTTGGGGTGGCGTCTGCAGGTAGGGTGGATGTGCTGCATGTGAGTGTGTTGATAGTTGTGGTGTCTGCACCAGTGGTGTAGGGGGTGCATGAATGGGGGTCAGAAGATGTGGTGACGGTGGCAGTGAGGGCACATGTGGCAGGATCAGTGACTAATGTGATGCTGACTGCAGGTGTGAGTGTAGTGTCGACTGTGAGGGGGAGATGGTTGGGGAGTCGGTGCAGGGTGTGGATGTTGACATGTCTGCATGGGTGTGTTGAGTGTGTGCATGGCGGTGGTGGCGTCTATGGTGCCTCGTTTGTCCTTGCGCACCATGTCTGTTGAGTTGGGTATGTAGGTGTGCCTTGGAGGCCAGAGCCTGAAGCAAACTCTGTAGGCCAGAAAAAGCACTGTGAATGCCTCCCAGGAGCGCATTAGTCTGTTGCACTTGGAATGCCAGTTCCTGGATGCCATTCACAATAGTTGTCTGCCCCACGGATATGGACCTCAGGAGGTCCATAGCCTCCTCACTCAGGACAGCAGGACTGACTGGGGCAGAGGTGCCTGCGGTGAAGGAGAGGCCCATCCTCTTGGGTGAGCGGGCACAAGCAACTGGGTGAGAAGCTACAGGGAGAGCGGTGTTGGTATGAGGGGTGGTCGACAAGGATGGTGCTGGGGTGGTCCGCCACCGCCAGGGAGCCGCCATCGGAGGAGGAATCCGAAGATGTAGAGGTTGATCCGGTCTCCCACATGGCACTCCCCTCGCCCTCTGTCTTACTGATCCCCTCAGCTCCGCTGGTATCAGCTTCCTGGGTCCTGTGGACTGCATCTTCCCTACTTGCCCTTTCTCCTTCGGCAGATAATGCTGATGCACACTAAGATATAGGAGGACAGGGAGGGAGCGAGAGAGAGAGACAGGGTGCAATCGGTCAATGCCAGCACAACAGTCACACAGAGTAGTACATCTGCATTTGATGCCATGCCATGATACATTTTGCCCACCTATGAACATCCTACTACTTGGTGACATCATGGGGGAAAGAGCAACAATGCACATGTCAACCACTGATGGTCCAACTGAGGCATATCTTGACATAAGGAGTGTCATGTCCAGTACCTGCCCACTACCGACGGCCGACTGGACACCCAAGAGGATCTTGCACGACTAGTTGGATGCGCCCCTAGGCAAATGTCAAGAATCACTGTCACCACTTGGTGCACTCACCCCAACATACATGCAGTGCCTGCCAGCTGACTGAGGTCATGGATACACCCCTGGTACAATGCCCTGACACCGCAGCTCTGAAGATCCAGTTGCCATGTGCTGGCAGGCAGATCCAGCAAATAGGTGGCCACACAGTACTTCATTGAGGAATCTGCCCTGCTACCACTGGCTGCATGGCATTACTCACACCTGTGATGTCAATCCTGCCCAGATGGACACAACCCATAGTGGAGATCAGTGTATGAAACATCCACGCTACAGCTACCCAATGGTGCCCATCCAGAGCCACCATGTTACACATGTCACAAGTGTGAGTGAGTACTCACCCCTATGTGACTGCTGTGCTGCCCTCAAGCGCCCATCCACCTCAGGGTAGGCCACTGCCAATATGCGGGCCATTAGAGGGGGTCAGGGCACCTGCTTGGCGATGGCATGCCAAATCCCTTTCTTCTGATGGGCGCTGACCTGCATGAGTGACATAGACAGGAGAACACAGTCTTGTAGGATGGCATACCAGGGACAGTAGTGGACAGCACACATCACTCATCCACACTCACACATCGTCAGCCAACCCAGTCCTCTGACCCTCACCCATGTCCATGTTCCATTCACACTGCCACCTACCAAGGCCCCCATCCACATGCGTGCACCTCACATATAGGACAATGACAAGAGGCTCACCTGCTGCTCTGGCGCCGCACACAACTGTCCATACAGGGGCAAGACCCAGTCCACAAGCTGCACCAACTCTTCCTGTCTCCTGCAAGATGCAGCATCTTGGCTACAAGAGTCAGTACACAGCAGAGGTCTTCAGTGCACGAGGGTCAGGAGTCAAGTGAGCATGGACACATGAAATGGCGGTCACAGCCTCTGCGGACATCACCGCCAGCGGAGATCACCATTGGCTCCTGCCTCCCATAAGCAACAGTGCGAGCCAATGGTGAGTTGCATGGAGGTCGTGACTGCCTACCGTCATGACATGTTACGCCGATGGGATGATCTCACTTCCACCTGTCCCTTGAATGCAGATAGGCATCAACCATTTTACAATTACAATGTCTGATGTGTGTGAAATTTAGTGTGTCATACGTCTATGCTGCACAACATGTTGCCACCTCTCTCCTGTTCCCAGGTACTATGCACAGTTGAGGATGAGGAATGCACCAGTGTACAGGGCCCTAGTTGACCTTGCTACCCTGGAGAAGCATAACATTATCCAGACCTATCGCCTCAACCATGTGAGCATAATGGAACTAGTGGCCCAGTTGGAGCCAGATCTGTTGCCTGCCAGATGCAATCCCAATGCCATCTCTCCCATGGTGCAGGTGTTATCAGTCTTCCACTACCTTGCCTCTTGCTCCTTCCAGGTCACAGTGGCCTCACAAGTGGGATGTTGCAGCCCATGTTCAGCAACGTCCTGAGGGATGTACTGTGTGCTCTGATAAAACATATGGCCATCTACATCCGGTTCCCCAGATGTTCAGATCTGCACACTGTCAAGGCTACATTCTACGCTGTGGCACACGTCCCACATGTCATTGGTGCAGTTGACAGCATGCACATTGCCCTGGGGCCACCCAGGAGGAATAAACTGGTGTACAGAAACTGCAAGAACTTTCATTCGGTCAATGTGCAGGTGGTTTGTCTGGTGGACCAGTACATCTCCCAGTTGATGGACAAGTACCCAGGCTCTGTGCATAATTCCTACATCCTGTGGAACAGCAGCGTCCCACACATGATAGCACCATCCAGAGGGACTGGGCCTGATTCATCGGTATGTACACCTCCCGGTCTTGACATGCCTCTTCCCTCTATGCACACAGGTGACTCTGGATATCCCCACCTGCCTTGGCTCCTGACACTCATGAGGCGTCCATCCTCAGCTGCAGAGGACTGTTACAATGAGGCCCACAGTCACACCAGACGGGTCATTGAGAGATGCTTTGATTGGCTGAAGGCCAGGTTCCAGTGTTTTCATGTCTCCGGAGGTGCCCTGTTCTACAAGCAACAGAAGGTGTGCCAGATCATTGCGGCCTGCTGCATGCTGCATAATCTGGCCCTGAGGTGTCACATCCCTTTTCTGGATGCAGAGGAAGGGTAGCTCTGCCAGTGGCTGGTGAAGGGGACATGGGGAGTGATTAAAAGGAGGATGATGGGGATGCAGCTGACTCCAGGGTGGAGCTGATCCAACATTATTTTGGCTGAGATGCAGTTATGTGCAAACTGTGTGGTATGTGTCCTCTACAACTGTCTGCCATGCCCCTGCTGCCACTTGTTGTTTATGGCCATTGATGGTATTGGTTGCAGCTCTGATTCAGGGTGGGTTTGGGGAGGTGTCACATGTGGCCATGACTGAGGTAGTCCCAGTGTAAAGGTCAGGCCTATAGTCAGGCAGTTGTTGTGCTGGTGCACTGGTGCCATCTACGTGTATGTGGAATGTTCCCTGATTTGCCAGTTCAACTGCTATGCTTTGCCAGACAGGGTTCTTGCATGTGTGCAGCATCCATCCTAGGAGTTGACATTGGGTGGCAATGCAACATTCTTGTTGGTGGCAGTGGGTGTGGGTCCAGCTCTGAAGCTGGGTGATGTGAGGGTGGTACCATTGTGTTGGTGTGTGTTGTGTATGTGTGTTGGTACTGCCCATATGGTTTTGGATCTGCCTGGCATATCTACCCTGGATTCCTGTTCCTACAGTGCATTTGTGTGGAGTTGGCATGTGTGACTACTATAGTGATTGTTTTCCATGTCTTGGTCTCCTTTCAGGACAATGTAGTGGTGTTCTGTGCTCCCTGCCTGGGCTGTTGCCTCCATTGAAACATATGTCCTTCCAATGCCTGCTTCACGAACAATCTCCTGTCATTTTCCTCCCCACGCTGTCACTCTCCCAGGAATGTGCTGCTTGTGGGTTGCCACTTGTACACGTATTGGCTGTAACATACATACTAATGGAAAATAAACACGTAGAAATGGACTGTGCCCAGTTGTTTATTTGTGACGTACAGGTGCAAGGGGTGAGGAGTGGGTTCATGGCAGGGGAGATTATCGGAATGGTAAGGCCAGCTGTAGGTTGTCCAGGTCCTGTCTGCTGGCCATGGATAGACGGTGATATGGAAGTGGACAGTCGACACGGTGTCACACACAAGGGAGAATGTTCAAGAGAGGGTCACTTCCTGGCGGTGGTCTTGGTCTGGGCATCATGTCCGGCTGGATGTCTAGTTAGACGTCCTCACTTGCGTGGGGGTTCCTCATCTACAGGGGTAGTGGTGGTGGAGTCCTGCAAGACCTGTGGCGGGGCCTCCATACCACTGTCTGCCGCTGACGTGAAGGGCTGTGATGGGATGTGGCCAGTGCTAGGGGACTGCTGGTGGGTGGTGGACTCATGCATGACAGTGGTCAGGTCCTTGATCACCCCTACAATGGAGGCCAAAGTGGTATTGTGGGCCTGCCACTGTTGCATGGCCTTCTGATAGTATTCCCCCTGCATCCGCTTGGTCTCCTGCACGGTGGTGAGGATCTGGGCCACTGTGTCCTGGGTGTGCTGGTATACCCCCAGGACTTGGTTGAGGCCCTCCTGGGCAGTCAGTTGGTGTGACTGTGCTGACCCTTGAGTCACGGTTCCCCTCCTGCTACCCCTGGGCCCCTGTGCCTGTACCCCTGGTACAGTGTGCCCACTCCCAGTATCAGCATTGCCATCATTGTCTGGGGTGGGTGCCCTTGACCCTGGCCGCTGTACTATGGGGCACACATCTGATTTTTGGGTCCCTGGGGCACAGGTTTGGGGTTCAGGGTCTGGCTGTGGTGTTGTTGGCACATGGGTAGCATCTTCCAGTGTGTCCAGGGTGGGTGTGCCATTTGGAGGACTGCCCAGTGGCCCCAGATGGCCCAGGCAAGCCGTCCTTATCCAAATGTCCAGAGGGGCCTTTATCCTGGGGAGGGTTGTCTGAGCCTGGCATCCTATGCAGGGTGTCAATGCCAGGGGTACCGGTGGATGGACAAAGTAAATGTTAGTTGTTTGACTGTTGTTGTTGTGTCCCTGTTGTGATGCATGTATTGGCTCGACTTGTTACCCAGTGATCGCAATGACAGCTACTGCACTTGCAACACTGGTTTGGATTGGATTGTGGGAGCTGTGTTTCTTCCACACTGTACTTGACATCCATGCATTTGGGGGGTGTGAGTAAGGATGGTGGGAGTGGGGTGGTGTGGCATGCAGGGAAGAGGCGTGGGGTGTTTGGCACGGGTGTCAGTGAGGTGGGTTGCAGCGGTTTGGTGAGTGATGGGGTGGCATGCTGTGCATGGGTGGTTGGTGCTTGGGGGGTATTGCTAACTTACCTGTGTCGAGCCCTCCGCTGATGCATGATGTCCAGGGCCTTCGCCTCCCACGTTGACAGTTGGAGGGGAGGAGGTAGAAGTCCACCGCCGGTCTTATTAATGGCTATCCTCTGCCTGGACGCCATGGACCGGACCGTCCCCTGAGGTCACGCCACCTCTTTCTGATGTCCTCTCTTGTGTGTGAGTTTGGGTTTTGTGTCTGTATTTTGGTGGTTTGTGTTTTGTGTCTCGTAATATGGCAGTCACTTTACCGCCACCACTTCATTTTGCAGGGTGGTCTTGCCCGGGGACCACCAGACTCATAATGAGGGTCCAAAATGTGTTTGTGAGACACAAAATCAATTTATGTGTAAAAGGATTTTTTATTGAAAAAACTATTTAAGAAAACTAAGCTTAGCAACCATAAATCTTTTTCTTCAATTATTACATTTATTACAATCAGGATTATTCAGAATGTGGGCGTAATATCAAAGAAGCTCCTTTTCTTAAAACAAGATTACATTTACAAAACATAAATATACATGACCATTCAAACATATGCAATTACAACAAAAAAACAAAATATTTTTAGCCCACCAAGGCCATATTTTAGCACTATTGTGTATACGGTTGTTACACATATTGCTGCACAAATATAATCCTCAAATAAGGTAGCCAAAACTGAGACACATATCCCTCCTTTTTGTGTCACCTTGTTTAACTTTTAGAAGATCAGTTCTTACACTTATTCATTTTAAAATTGGGTCCTTACAAACAAACATTAGTGCAAACGTGTTTTGGCCTGTATACGTTGTAGTCCTCATAACAACTTATGGTTAGGTGACTCAACAGCTAAAAACAAACAAATTGGAATTATTAGTCATCTAGTTTTCCAAAATGCTCTATTATTCCAAGGTGAACCACCACCATTAGTGTGCCCACATTCACTGTGGTAAATCAAAATGTTAGGTATATATCTCCCAAAAACAAAACAAAAATAACCTTAGTCCCTTTCAGTCCATAACAGGCCACAGATCGGAATGAGAATCTGTAAGCATAAAGGGGTGTAAAAACCCAGAGTACACATCACACAGAGATTGATGTAGGCAACATCAGGCAATAATTAAATATCAAATGCTCTGTTGATGTGCCACTATAATGCCACAGATAAAGAACGAATGGGGGGTGT
This sequence comes from Pleurodeles waltl, assembly GCF_031143425.1. Lineage (NCBI taxonomy): Eukaryota > Metazoa > Chordata > Amphibia > Caudata > Salamandridae > Pleurodeles > Pleurodeles waltl. Next base: position 338,042,766 of record NC_090439.1, read on the forward strand.
ATTTAAATGCATGCTCCAACCCTTGGCTAGACATGATTTATAATAAAGAAATCATCAGTGAAGGGTTTTTGTTATTACAAGGGCTTGTCACAGTTTTTGGCCACATTATGTGAAATGATGTCATCTCTATACAATCTCCTCACAGCTACCCATATATATAAACCTCATGCTGAAACAAAGCTGCATCACCTATAACAAAATATTGGTGCAGCGTAAGAAAGCCTGTGTATCAACTTGCTTAAATGTAAGTGCATGACGGGCTAGCGGTGAAGACCACCACACCTGCCACATCCCCGCCTGCACCACCAGGGTGGTTGGACCCACCGCAGATTAGCATTTCTGACCCAGTGGTCCAATGAAGACCGCTGGGAGAATTAGGAGTCGGCTTTCCACCAGGGTTCCCGCGGCGGTAGCACCGTCATGAAAACCCTGGCGGAAAGGCTACCGGTGACAGGACATTTCTTTCCTCTCAGTGGTAAATGACTCCCCACCTCCCCCCCTGCAGGCCCCATACCCCCTCACTCCCCTTTCATACCAGAATCCCCACGAGTAAAGCACCCCCTTCCCCTCCTCACCAGTACGGCACCCCACTCCCCGCATACACGTACAGAGACACCCACATGCACCCTGCACACACTCATTCACACACCCTGCATACACTCATTCACCAGCACTTACATACACGCATTCACTCACAAGCATCCATACATGGATTAACTTACAAGCATCCATACATGCACACACTTCAACAATCATACACATTCACACACACAGATACACCCATACACTCATGCAGTCAAACATGCAGACAACATCCACTCAAATATGCATACACACAAGCATACACACTTACATTCACACACACTCACACACAACACCCCTCACCCTCCCACCTCCCTCCCCTGTCAGACTATCGCATTACCTTGTCCGGCGAGGAGGTCATCCGGCAGGGAACAGGCACTTCCACCACCAGCAACGCCCCGCCATGAGGACACGGCCAAGCCATATTACAGGTCAAAATATGGATGGTGGAGTCCTTTTGGCGGAGCGGGCCGGTGGTGGAACTGCCCATGCACCTCCAACCACCAGCACAACTACTGGAGGATTTCTACCCAAAATCTGACGGAAATCCTGCAGTACTTGTAATATAGTGGTCGGAATACCGCCAGCACTAGCGGTCTTCTGGCACCCGCGGCTTTGGTGGTCTTGTCAAAAGACTGCCAAAGTCATAATGAGGGCCTTCGTGTTGTTTTTTCAAGGAGATTTTATATAAATTTTTAATCCTGCTTTTCCAGTTTATTTGTTTAGGATTTTCATCCCCAGAGGAGCAGTGAATATTGAGGCAGCCCTAGAGACCTAGTGAGGCGTGTGGGTTTGTGGCACAGGATGGCCATAACAAATTTGGCAACTATACCTTTGTATTCAGTTAAGGTGTATATTTTGCAATAAAATTACAGAGCCTCATATAGTCAGCTATACCAATGACCAAATAAACAAACTCTTAGAGCTCCCTTCCTTTTTTAGTGGTGACAATACAATGTTACCTGCTATAAATTTAGATTAAATTGGGAGGCTAAAACAACTTAAGAAAAACACATACATTCACAGGTGCATGCACAAGTATTATTGGAGCATTTGAAACACAAGCCAATACCGCTTGGGGTTCAAGTTAAAAATGTACCTGTGATTGTTATGACAGATAAACATTATTGAGCCCAATTCAGTGGAGTAGTGAGAAAGTGTTCCAGAGACTGGTTGACTATGTCCATTGAGACAGCATTAAGAATAAGTGAAGCTGAACTCAAAGTGATTGAAGCCCTTGGGAAAAGAAATACCTGGTGATTCAACAAATGCAGATAGCAAACACTTATTTGAAGATGTTGCTAAGGTGATGACTTTAAAACAGCTACAAATAATCAAAAAACAACTAAGGCTGCCTGAGATAGCAAGAATTTTAGTGTTGATAAAGTTTATTCATACTTGAAGAAAGACTATTATCAAACTAATAGTGCATCAAAACAACTACATATGGGCAGATCTAAAAGAAAGTTTAGCACCTTTTCGGAAACCTCACTGGATTCTGGCTACAGTTCATCAGTTACTTTAATCTTTAGTTTCTCTCATCCAAATAGCCAGTCTTTTTAGAAAAGGTCAACAAACGATGGAGGCGGGAGGAGGGGTTGAGCACAAGACTGTGGCGAGATACGAACCAGGAGAAGAATATACAGGTGGTAGCAATAGACATCAAGGAAATCCAAATGATACCCATTCATAACCTAACAAAAAGATCATTATCAGATTTGGAAACACAGGTACTCAGTAAATATTGTATTTTGTTCCATTAACTATTCAGCACCCTATAGATACCAAATGTAAAGTTTGCCTTAAGATATACTTTGGTGACAAGGAAAGACAAATGGAACATATTTTGACATGTTTACATAAAAAAATCTATGTTTTGTCCACTAATGATAGAAATGCCTTCCCAAGTCATAGCGCTCAAGAAAGTGTTCCTTAATTAGATAAATCTGCTGAACAACAGAGAAATCCAATTTAATAACACTATGTCAAAAGCTAAAAGAGAATGGCTAAACTAACTAGCTACCGATCAGAAAATAGTCATCAAGGCAGCAGACAAAGAGGGTGGCATTGGTATTTTAGACGTAGAAAAATACGATGCATAAGTTCTGAGACAATTGTAAGATATAAAACACTACAACAGATTGACTCCTTCCCACATTAAAGGTCTGAATACAGAAAATTGATCAGGTGCTAAACAGGCATTTGGTGAAGTATGAATTTCAGAATCGAAAGGATCCTCATATGCTCGCTCTGTATATTCTCCCGAAAGTCCATAAAAACCTGACTAATCCACCTGGACGTCCGATTATATTAGCATGTGGGTTACTTTTGGAACTTTTGGCCCAATAGGTGAACTTTGTCTTGAAACCCTTGGTGATAACCACACAGGCATAAATAAGAGACTCTATGGACTGCATAAATAAAATTCAAGGGAAATATTTTGATAACAGCACACAAATATTAGTGACTTGCGATATAGAGTCGCTATTTACAAATATACTGCAAGATGAGGCTCTTGCAGTGCCTACAGTTGCCTTGGATTCTAGGCCTCTTCTGCATGTAGCCCCTACAGAGTTCTTAGTGAATCTTGCAAAAATGTGTCTGAAAAATAATGTATTCATGCTTAAAGAAGATCTCTACTTGCAAGAAAATGGAGTTGCAATGGGTTGCATCTTTGCCCCAGAGGTGGCAAACCTTTTTCTTGCCTTCTTTGAGGATAAATGGATTTCTGAATGTACCAACAAACCCTTTGCATAGTTGATTGTCTGCTGTTATTGATACATTGACAATGTTTTCATGACAAGGGAGGGCTCCTCTGACTCCTTGGCGGCATTTTACAATGGGTAATACAACCGGATTGAAGATTTGAAATTTACCATCACACAAGACAGACTTTCCTCGTGTGGCCTGAAGCGATTTGATTATCGTGCCAAGGGCGCTTTACTCATTTAGCATGAAGCGCTTTGATTGTCGTGCCAAGGGCGCTTTACTCGTTTAGCCTGAAGTGCTTTGCTCATTGTGCTATGGGGCGCTTTACTAGTGTGGCCTGAAGTGCTTTGATTGTCGTGCCAAGGGCGCTTTACTAGTTTGGCCTGAAGCGCTTTGATCGTCGTGCCAGGAGCGCTTTACTTTTGGTCTAAAGCATTTTACTCGTTTTGCTAAGGGGAGCTTTACTTTTGGGAGTAAACAACCCCTTCAAGATTTGACTCATCAAGACATTACTGATACGAGTACGACCTACTCGTTTTTGAATTCACCATGGAAACAAGGATACTCTGACATGCTACCACCCTGCCATGCAGGAAATCCACTTTCTTCAGAGGAACTCCCCACGGGGTCCGACTTCACTGAATTCTTCAAAATAGTGAGCAATGTGCTTGGGTGTAGCTGGGCTTTATAGGCTTGCCGCACCCCAAGATGGCGGCTGCCTCTAAAAACTTGGGAGTTGTAGTCCATTCATAGAATGGTATTGAGAAGTGCATCTTGTCCACCAATGTCCTGACCCTGCAGCTACATGAGATTTACCACAGGGCAGGCGATGCTGATGACCACTTCTGGAGCAAGTGGGGATGACAAGCGGCGCGCATGACGCGCCGCAAAGTCGCGAAGCAAAGGTCAGGGCGGGTCCTGGACCGCGCACAGCCTCCTGACAGAACTGTGGGCCACATACATTACAGATTTAATAAGGGTACAACCAGTACTGTTATGGCATAAAGTCTGGTCGTCGGGGCATGCGGGCCTAAATCAAGCCATATTAAAAGACTGTCTAGACCTAAGCTTTTCTTTGAGAATCCCCTGGTTGATGGACATTAAGAACTTTTTTAAGAAACTGGGCCACCCGGAATACTACGAGATGCCAGAAATAATGGAAGCACTCTGAGAATGGAGTGCCTCACTTATCTGGCGGATCGCAGGTGGTCCGCAGAAGCACAAAAACCCAGTGTTCTAAGCCACCAATTGATGTAAACTGTGGATGTCATGGAGCCTTACTTAATGCATGTTATGAAATCTAGGCATCGGTATGTTCTCACTTGTCTAAGACTAGGTACGATTCATCCCCTAGTTAGTTTCCCTACATTGAATGATTGGAGTGCTACCTTAGAGAACTGTCCTTGTGATTCAATCTCAATCCAAAGTACAATTCATGTAGTTTTATTTTGTAAATTGTACGCTAGACAGAGGAAGCGGTTTGTAATACAATTTTTAAGATCCTTGCACATATGACAATACCGTCCAGCTTATTTGTTTCTTCAAACTCTTCCAACAATTGAAATTTGTTATGGCCTCGCACAATGTCTATGTGCGGTACTGAAAGTCAGAAAGTGTTTTTAGATAACTGCGTATGCACTGTACTTATAAATTCTGCAATGGCCCACAGTGAACTTTTAGCTGCTCTGCATAATTTTAACGGATTACGCTTTTTTTCTCATCATGGTTTTTATTCAACAAATGCACTTTATGATTGTGATTACATAGAACAATGAACAAAACTTTTTCTTTTTTATTGAAACGTTTCTTGGATATAGGCTGCTCACTGGTATCACCAAATTGCTATTTATGGATGTCTGGTTGTTATGCTTGACGAATAAAACCGAATAAAGTGATTACTACTACTGCCTTATAATTCCATCAACAGTTTGCCATTTCCTTCCAGTCCTAAACCCATATATGTTCCAAGAGAACAAACTAATGCTGTGCAGAGAAGCCTGCTCCTAATCAACCCCACTTAACTCACAAGCCGCGTCCTCCCTCTCCAAACAATCGTACCTATTTGGTTCAAGTGGAATTTCCTTGAATTAATTTTCATCATGTGAAGGAATAGTGACCAAAATCCTGCCTACTCTTTTTTCTAACTAGTCAGTTAATAATAGAACATTCATGCAGCCCCCATTTGACTTCATTTGACTTTAATCCACTGTGATGATTCAAGAACCCTAGAGTGTAACTTGAGGGATATCCCCCATCTATTTCTCCAGCCAATTCCCCAGATATTTTCACCCCATGGATCTGTAACTCGATTTCAGAGTTGAGAATGGTATCTCTAATTAATCCTGAGTACAGCAGGAGCTTTGTGACGTCTTTACCATCGATATTCTACAAAAAGCCTAACTGTTCCAAGTCAGTTGTTTAAACAGCCTTTCAGCTAGGACACAGGGAGAATACTTCAAGGATCCTTGATCTATTTAAGGGATTTTAATTCCTTATCCTTTTCCCTCGACATCCACCTGATGTTGGTTCCAGATAGACCCATAAAGAGTTTGTCTTCTTCTCATCAGCTTCCAGAGTACTCAATATTGGCTACCCTACTTTGGGCTGACCCTGTGCTACTGTAGATGTATACTTCTTATTTCACTAATATGTGCTTTTCTACACACTTTCTCCTGATTCCCCTATATCACATTCATCACAGGATGCCTCCCACTGCCAATCATTACACCCTGGTTGCACTTTCTGGTGTCTACCACTCAAGTCCACTTGCAATGTCCTTGAAGTAAAATTTGTTATCTTATATTTACTGGTATTTTCTTTAACCTGGGTCTTAACCTTAACCTTAGCCGTCACAGGGTTGTTAAGCCTTTTAAAAATAATATACTCCCTCTACCCTTTACACTATCACCCATTTGATCACCCTGTAGTGTTAAACTGACAAGATTTCTTTGTTCTCTCTTTGCCTAAACTCTCCTGCCCTCTTTTCTTTTAAGCCTCCCTTGGGATCCGATATAAGAGAGGGTGCCATATCCATACCGACTACCCCTTCCTTTTATTTACATCGGGCATTTGGAGATATAGACAGAGGGCTTCTCCTCTAATACTGGGGCTTTATCTCTTGGGCTAACAAATTCACTCTCCTCACACATTAAACTTCCAACTTTACCTGCCTCGTCTGAACCTACATGCCAACTCCACACTTCAACAGGTCTTACCAGGTTGGGCATATAGTTATTAATTTACTTTAACTCCGGGGCTATACACTGTAGGTAAACCTTGTGTGACTTCAAAGTATCTGAGATCAATACACACAGCTTAAAGAATACCATGTAATTTTTTTGGGATCAGAAACATCACATTTCACCTTGATGCTGTGGAGCAGGGGTCAAATGCAAAGTCAGATGGAAACATAGGAGTAAGATTTTCACCCCCAAGCAGATTGAACTGGGTGGCAACTCCCCAGGCTCCCCATTTACACTATGTCCAGTGACCTTGGGGTGGCTCCGCTTGCAGCAACTTCCCCCATATCCAATCTATCTTCGTCCCGCAATTCTTGCAAAAGCTCATGAGAATGAACACTCCCAAAGCTCCTCACTAGGAGGCAAGGTGATGAGTATAATCTTGGTCCCAAATGGTACATACCCTCATACAGTGGTATGAGGAGCAGGGAATCCCCCTAACTTTTCCTTCACTGACGACTGAGAGATAACACTGCCAGATGTATGGGACATTTTTTCAGACCTTTTTCTAGTTGAGACACCGTTAAAGTGTTTCCCCACAAACTCCCTATTAGACCTCACCATACCCCTTGTGGATCAGCAATAACCTCCTCATGTAAACTTCCAAGCCCTGAATGACCCACCAATGTCGTCATGTCCTCATTATCCTTTATGCTAGGGGAGGTTACTTGAGCATTTATTTTCCTCCCCATCCTTGCAATTGGGCTTACCTGACCACTGCTTCCACCCCCAGAATTTGTATTCACGTCCAGAAACCAGTCACTGAAAACTTTGGTGTGGTGGATTTTCCAGATACACGTTTAATGAAAAGGTTAAACTTTCATTGGGTGGAACACTACTAAAGAGCAACTCCTTATGTTCTTGTAGTCCCATGTGGAGATGGAGAACCACAGTCTCAGCCTGAAAACCGACCAGCCCAGACAAGACCAGGGGAGACAGATCACAAACGCTGTGCATTGCGTACTGACCGATGCAATCCAACACCCCTCCTCCTCTCACCTGAAAATAACATACTCTGGGTGGGAGTTGGCGGGATGGAAGGCAGAGGGGAGGCAAGATGGACAGCCCCCACTTCCCACTTCCCACCACTCACTAGCTGCTGCAGACATAGTGACATTAAGGCAGAACTCTGACCCTTGGGAGCAACAAGAATGCGCTTCAATCGAGCGCTCAACACACGGAAAATCCAAGGATCCTTCTTCCAATCTCCGTTCTCTGCAGCATGGGATGGATAGCGTGAAACAGAAAGTTTCCGAGGGCCGGCGAGCGGCGGAACATCTGAGCGGAACATCTGTACACCGTCCGGCACGCACTAGGGATCCGAGGTGCTTCAAAGATGGGAGTAGGAAGAGCATGGTTACAGTTCACGCAAGTGTGGACGCTGATATGTTGATGTTCTCACTGAGGGCTCACTACCAGACATGCCAGGTCCTCAGATAACCTGTATCATTCAGTCTGTGCATGCACTGTCTTCTACTCTTTCCCTAGTAGAAACATTCAGGCATGTGCATTTGTTCCACCCCCTTCCCCAGAGTGTACAAGTCTGCACAGACTGTACTCTTCTCCTGCTCGGGGAGAAGCAGAGGGAGCTGCCTGGGCAGGCGTCAGAGGACAAAGAGCTCCTCTGCCCACAGACAGGAGGTGGTCTGTCTGCCCACGTCAGAGCGAGGAAGGTGGAGGAGGATCTTTCTGATGAGAAAAAAGAGGAAACGCTGCTCAGCAAGAACCTCAGTACAGAGGGAGCCAGCAGGCAGAACGAGCTGCAGTTGAAAATGATGGTGAGGGATTCTCCTACCTAACAATGGCACGTAGTGGACTGAAAGGAACTAAGGTTATTTTTGTTTTTATTTTGGGAGATATATATAGCTGATTTTCCACAGTGAATGTGGGTACACCAACAGTGGTGGTTCACCAAATAATGGACAACATTGGAAAACTAAATGGCAAATGATTCCAATATGTTTGCTTTTAGCTGTTGAGTCACCCATCAACCATAGGTCCTGATGAGGTCTACAAAGTATACAAGCCAAAACGCATGACCACTACTTTTTGCTTCTAAGGAGCCAATTTAAAATGAATAACCATAAGAGCTGATGCTCTGAAGGTTAAGCAAGGTGACACAAAAAGGAGAGATATATGTCTCTGTTATGACTACCTGATTTGTGGAATATGTTTGTGTAGCAATATGTATAACCACTTTGGACACAATTGGCCTAAAATATGGTTTCTGTAGGCTAATAAATGTTTTGTTTGTGTTGTACTTACATATGTTTTTGAATGGTAATGTATATGTAGTCTTGTTTTAAGAGAAATAGCTTCTTTGATATTCCACCTACATTCTGAATAATCCTGAATGAAATACATGTAATAATTGAAGACAAAGATATGTGGTTGCTGAGTTTGATATTCTTAAATTGTTTTTTGCAATAAAAAAAACTCCTTTTCCACACAAATAAATTTTGTGTCTCACAAACACATTGGCCCTCATTACGAGTTTGGCGGTACCCAGACCGCCATGTTGGCGGTTGTACTACCGAAGGACCGGCAGTGAAGACCGCCAAATTATGACCATGGCCGTCTTCTCAACAGTTTACAGTCAATACACGGCCAGTACCGCCAGTGCTGTTAAGAGGAGTGGCAGACAGGCTGTCGAGGACGGTAATAGGCACCTTCAGAACGGCAGGGACTATGTTACAGCAGGACATATTACAAGGCTGTACATCGCCAAGGTTTCCGCCGCAGTCGCACCGCCACCAAAACCCTGGCGGAAACCAACTCTATAAAAGGTAACACTCACCTTCAGGAACGCAGACACGTTCGTAGCTGTCATGGAAACAGAACTCAAAGTCCTCCTACTGTTCCTGCTCGTACAAGGACTCCGGAACCAGTGACGGCAAGGAAGACAACTACTGTAAGTACACACACCTAGCACACACTGGAGGGAAAGCCATTAGAACACATGCACACACAACACACACATCCTGGACAGGCAACCACACACCCATACCAACACACACACAGCTACATACACACACGCACACACAAACCACACACATGCACACCAAAAATACACACACCATGTCCAACACACACAGTAACCACACACCACCCTGCACACACACATCATCGCCACAGGCTAACTCACACAAACACAACACCACCCAGTCACACAACGATATAACAACCGCAACTACACAAACGTATTGGCAAGCCAGTGCACTGCACACCTACACATGACAACACATACTGACAACACGGAATGACAACTCACAACCAATCAACACCACACACCAGTACCACGCCCACACAACCCATTTGGCATAGAAATCATCACACACACGGACACACAACAACTAAACAATAGCCCACAACACCACCACAACACATCACACCAAAAACAATATACAATATAGCTACACACATGCATGTAACTACACAATCATATCCCACACACAATACACACCCATAACAGCGGGACTGATGGCAGGGCCTCACACACACACACACACATGTAGGTCATGCATACCAGCACACACAACCAGCACACACACGTCACACACACGTCACACACACATAAAAAGGACCACAAACACAAATCTGACATGGAGAAAGAAAGGTAGGACAAGTTGTGCACGTGGGATGCCAACATCTTGTTGGCCCAGATGTATTAAATATTGTAATGTAATGTAAAATATAACTATATACAATACAACGCCATAGGCCAGTCCAATGACATAGGTGCCAAAGGCACATAAGGTACCAAACTGTGCCCCAACTTGACTCCTGGCAGCAAACTGACCTCCTTTTTGGCAGGGGGAGGGGCATGGGCACTAGCAGGGGTGGCAGGGGAGGACTTGGAGGTGGAAGGGCTGGACTTGGGGAAGGACACAGAGCACCCAGATGTCTCATGGGGTGGGAGAGGGGTAGGGAACAGGGAAAGCTCATAAAGAAAACATTTCTTTGGCACACAGAAGCGGTCATGGATTAAAAGGGTTTTGAAGTGGAGGGAGAGGTGGTAAGATGTGTCTTTGTGGGTGGCTTGGGTGCAGGTGCGTTTGTGGAGTGCTTGTGTGTGCTGAGTGTCTGTTGGGTAGGTGAGTGTGGGCGTTTAGGTGTTTTGGGAGGAGGGGGTGGGGAGGTGTTGGGAGATGCCATGCTGGATGGGTGACTATTTGTTGGGGTGGTGCCTGCAGGTATGGTACATGTGCTGCATGTGGGGGTATCAGGGGTTGTGGTGAGTGCAGATGTGGTGAATGTCTGAGGGTCTGATATTGTAGTGACTTTGGGTAAAATGGGACTGGTGGCTGAATCTGCAAATGATGTGCTGGCTTCAGGAGTGTCAGGTGTAGTGTCTGAGAAGGAGTGGGTGGTGGGGGAGTCTGTGCAGGGAGTGGATGTTGTTGTGTCTGCCGGTGGGTATTGTCTGTGTGCATGCCGGTGGTGGGTCTTGTGGTGCTTGTGATTGTCAGTGCCAACTGTGTCTGCTGAGGTGGATGCATGCATGTGTGAATGTGTGCTCCGGATAGCTATGAGGAGAGGGGTTTGGGATTGGGAAGAGGTAGGTGGAGGGGGATCGGGAGACAAAGGAACACTGGCTGCCATCAGGAAAGAGGCCAGAACCTGAAAGGACTCTGGAGGTCAGCCATTGCACTGTGAATGCCTTCCAGGAATGCATTGCACTGTTGTACTTGAGCTGCCAGTCCCTGGATGGCATTCACAATGGTTGACTGACCCACAGATATGGACCACAGGAGGTCAATAGCCTCCTCACTGAGGGCATCAGGACTGACTGGGGCAGGGGCAGAGGTGTCTGTGATGAAGGAGACGCCCACCCTCCTGGGTGCGCTGGTATAGGCAACTGGGTGGGGAGTAACTGGGAGGGCGGTGCTATTAAGAGGAGTGGCAGACAAAGTTGGTGCTGGGGTGGTCCCGATGGGTCCGCCACCGCCAGGGAATGTCCACTGGAGGAAGATTCCAAAGATGATGTGTTGGATCCAGTCTCCCCCGTTGCACTCCCCTCATCCTCCATCCCGCTGGGTCCCTCAGTGTCAATGGTGCCACCAGCAGAGAAGCGTTGCCCCCCGCCAGCAGTGGGGGGCCAACGCTCCCTTGTTTCCTTGTAACGCTCCCCTGTTTCCTTGTAAAGGGGCAGGCCACGAGGGTGATGAGTGTGAAGGTGAGTGACAGAGCTAATCATGTACAACTGTCACTATACTTATCATGGCTAGGCAATCTCATTTGCAAGGACACATTACCTACATCATGTCATGACAAGGCACTAGTATCCACATCTGTCTGCCAACCGTCACACCTACAGCACCTATGTTGGACTGCACTACTAGACTCATCCCCATGATGCCAACTAACACCATCTTAAGCTGCCACAGCATGCCGTGGATGTATTATCAATACTATGTCTGAATACACATCATACCTCTCAATTCACTTATCACCCATTGTATGTGCAGCTGACACAACAGAACACTGCAGGCCTTTACAGTGACAACACCTAATTAGTTAATGTCCCCTGGAATATGTCCATGACGGTGAAGACAACTCAACCGCGGAGCACACACCACTAACCTCTCCTTACACATGGCTGGCCACTCAGTATGGTGCTGCCATTATGGAGGACAATGCAGATATTGCTACTGCCAGTCAGACAACCGAACACTTCACATCAGATGTGTATTATGTGAATCTGTGGTTTAGTCATGTGGCACAAAACACATATATCACCATTCAGCAAATTGCTAAGTGCATCCACAATGGGCCATGTACCACATTTGAAAAAACAAACTATCACATCCACTGAGTTGTGTCACAACAGATTAACCTCTGGAACACACATACCACATCATGGACCACTTCCCAAGCAACCACACATGTAGTTACACCAGTTGTACTACACACCATGACAACTCCACCCTACACAGATGGCAGTGGACTGACACCTCAGAGCCACTAATGCAGATGGAGGGAGCTGCTCATACACAATGCTTGGGTGCTACTGACACTCAAATCCATTGTTGGGCAGGATGGAGTCAGACATGTGCTTATGTCATTAGTACTTCTCCACATTACAAATGTGGAGAGGTGTGGAACAGGGAGATGTCAATCAACTGGCAGTAAGCCTGGCAACACATCTACAAAATATACTCTACCAGGTTGCCTATTGCCAATTTCCAAATGTTGATTGTTAGACCTCACAGCCTTAAGATGGCCATCCCCCAACTTTCTTGCCTGCCTCCCCCGACTTTTTTGACACTGTTTTTGCTGGTTTTAGGACTCTCCACATTTGACCACTGCTACCTACTGCTACATTGCATACGCTGTCTCCCTTAAACATGGTAACATTGGTTAATTCCCAATTGTCATATATGATTTATTTATAAGTCCCTAGTAGAGTGCACTACATGTGCCCAGGTCCTGTACAGTGAATGCAACTAGTGGGCATGCAGCACTGGTTGAGCCACCCATATAAGTAGCCCCTTAACCATATCTCAGGCCTGAATTGCAAGGCCTGTGTGTGCAGTTTCACTGCCACTTCGACTTGGAATTTAAAAGTACTTGTCAAGCCCTAAACTCCCCTTTTTCTACATATGTCACCCCTAAAGTAGGCCTTAGATAACCCATAGGGCAGGGTGCTATGCAGGTAAAAGGCAGGACATGTACATATGTGTTTTGTATGTCTTGGTAGTGGAAAACTCCTAAATTCGTTTTCCACTACTGAGGCCTGCTCCTTTCATAGGTTAGCATTAGGACTGACCTCATATACTGTTTCAGTGGCCGATTCTAATTGAAAGGGGTAACCAGGTCATATTTTGTATGGCCAGAATGGTAATAGGAAATCCTGCTTATTGGTAAAATTGGGTTTTATATTACTATTTTAGAAATGCCACGTTTACAAAGTGTGCATTTCTCTGCACTTAAAATACATCTGTGCCTTACAGCCTGGTTCCAATCAACGTCTGGGCTGGTTGACAGCTTCCTTGTGGATTTCACCCAGACAACAACAAACACGGGACACTCATTCACACCTGCACTCATCTGCATACTGAATGGGTCTTCCTGGGCTGGAAGGGCGGAGGGCTTGACACTTACATTTCAAAGGCTAGTTGCCTGCCCTCCCACAATGGACTGCCAAAACCCCCACTGGGACCCTGGCAGACAGACCTGTACTGAAAGGGGAACTTGTGCACTTCAAAACCACTCTTTGAAGTCTCTCCCACTTCAAAGGCATTTTTGGGTATATAAACTGAGTCTCTGACCCCCCCAACTCAGACACTTGTGGACCTGAACCTGCAACCTGTCAAGAGGAACTGCCTGGCTGCCCACAGGACTCTTCTTTGTATGCTTTGCTGAAAAGGACTACTGCCTTGCTGACCTCTGACTTTGCCGAGAAGTGCTCTCCAAGGGCTTGGATTGAACTTGTGTCCTGTTTTCTGAAGTCTCAGGGCCAAAAAAACGTAGGGGGTCATTTTGTAAAGACCGCCGAGGGACCGCCGTGCGGAAGACCGCGAGTGGTGGCGGTTTGCCGCTCGGCCTATTATGACCGTTGGCAGCTCTCCGCCCTTTTACAGACGGAGAGCCGCCAACAGCCATACTGGCGGGAGGCGGAGAAGTGGAGGTTGCTCCACCGCCACGCCAACAGAACACCGCCCAGCGAATCACGTCCTGTGATTCGCCATGGCGGTGTTCTGTTGGCGGTGTGGTGTCGGCGGAGCTGCCCCTATGGCTCCCGTCCCCTCCTGGAGGATCGTCGGACCAGGTAAGTCGATCGTCCATGAGGGGAAGGGGGTGGGGGGTGTTGTGTGGGTGCATGGGGGTGTGCGTGTGTGTATGTTGAGGGGGTGTGTGAGTGCGTGTATGCTTGCGGGGGTGTTGTGTGTATGGGAATGAGTGCGTGTATGTCTGTGGGTATGTCTGTATGGATGTGTGCGTGTATGTTTGTATGTGGATGTGCGTGTCTGACTGTGTGTGGATGTAGGCATGTATGTCGGCGTGTGTGCGTGTAAGTGTGTAGGTGGTGCCTGCGTGCGTGTCCTGTGGGTATGGGTGATGTGATGTTGGAGGTCGGGGTGGGGAGGGGGGCCCTGCCACCTTTGGGGGGTGGCAGGGGTGGTGGGGAGGTAGGGGTGGGAGTCGGGGTGGGGGAGAGCCCTATCAGTGCCAGGGAAGGAATTCCCTGGCACTGATAGTGCTTACTGCCATGGAATTCATGACGGTTCAAACCGCTGGAAATCCACGGTGGTAAGCCGTGTCAAAATACCACCGGCGGTATAGTGACGGCCGCTGGGCAGGAGACCCAGCTCTCCAGCCCGGCGCTCGTCTCCGCCCTGGCGGGCGGAACGGAGAACCGGCGGATGACCATGGCGGTAACCGCCATGGTCATAATTCCATGAAGTAAGACCGCCAGCCTGTTGGCGGTCTTACCGCTGGTTCTCCGCCTTCCGCCAGGGTCATAATGACCCCCTTAATCTCTCCAGGAAACTCCTTGTGTGCCGATAATTGGCGCACAGCCTGCCCGAAATGATGCACAGCCTGCCTTGCCACTGAGAAATAACCTCACAGCCAAACCAAAACAATGACGCCCGACTTCCCGGGTGGAAATTCAACGCAGCGCCTGCCTTGCAACAGAAAATGTGATGCACAGCCCTACCAAATAGGCGCAACACCACTGACTTCATCCAGCACACCCCGGATTTCCCCACATCAATCCGGGGCATCAAAACAATCCCCGCATTACAGTGAGGAACCAAGACTGCATGCTGAAAAGCGGCACAAACCCCTTGCAGCGTGGAAAGAAACAATGTATCGTCTGTGCCACTTTGTAAAATCCGGCGTGCACCATATTTTCCTATGCATCTCCTCCTCTGCGGTCTCCATGCATTTTATTTTTGATGCAAACCAGGTACTTTGTGTAATCAAGAGACTGTTGATTTCTAAGATGTAAGACTCTTTTTAAACCTGCAAAAGTGATATCTCAACTTGTGCTTATTGAATCTTTATAATTTTTACCTTATTTTATTCAGATAAATATAAACTATTTTTCTAAACCTGTGTAGTGTATTTGTTTGTGGTGTTTTCATTGTGTTACTGTATGATTTATTGCACAAATACTTTACACATTGCCTTCTAAGTTAAGCTTGACTGCTCAGTGCCAGGCTACCAGAGGGTGGGCACAGGATAATTTGGATTGTGTGTGACTTACCCTGACTAGGACTGTGGTCCCTACTTGGACAATGATGTATACCTCTGCCAACTAGAGACTCCATTTCTAACATTGATGCACACATAGCATTAACTACAATGGCACATTGCCTGCATTGAGGCACCCAATCCCAACTAAGGCCAGCCAAGTACCAGGATCCAGTCAGTACTCACCCCATTGTGGCTGCTGTGCTGCCCTCAAATGCCCATCCACCTTAGGCTAGGCCACCAACGAAATGCGGACCATTACGGGGGGGTCAGGGTCCGAGGGGCACCTATCCCTCATTGGGAGGCCATCCCCTGCTGGACCTCGATGGTCTCCCGTACCCAGAGTATCTGGTCCTCCCACCTCTTACGACAATGGGTGCTCCACCAGGCATGGACCCCCAGGGTCCGCACTTGCTTGGCGATGGTACGCCAGCTACCCTTCGCCTGATGGGCTTTGACCTGCAAGGGTGACAGACAGAAGAATAAGTCATGTACACTGGCCCCATACCAACAGCAGTACACTCTTAACAGCAGACCCATCACATGCCCACACAAGGTCACTTCATGGTTCACACGCCTAAACTCCATGCCCCCTACCTGCATGTACTCCCTGACGAGTACATGTATGCCATTCACCTGCACACACCCCTATCACACATGACTATGGCATATGGTTCACCTGCTCCTCTGGTGCACCATACAGCTGTCCATCCTGGGGAAGGACCCCTTCTACCAGCTTCTCCAGCTCTTCCTGGGTGAAGGCAGGAGCCCTATCACCTGAAGGATGTGGCATGATGGCTCCCAGAGACAGTACACAGCAGCTCACATAGTGGAGGTCTTGCTTGCTCGAGTGTCAGGAGTCAAGTGAGCAAGGCAGCAGAAAATGGCGGTCACCCTCACCGAGTACAGCACCGTCACCGCCGGCGTTGATCGCCATTGACCCCAGTCCTCCATAGGCAGCAATGTTAACCAATGAGGAGTTGCATGGCAGTTGCCACAGCCTACCACCATGACGACATGCGCCGACAAACTTAGGTAACTTCCACCTGTCTAATGCAGCAGGTCAGGCGGCTGCCATTTTAGGCACATATCGTGCCTTGATGTAGCAAAAATAAGTGCGCCATACACCACTTTCGGCAGTATGTGGAATAGGTCTCGGTTGGGCCATCATGGTTTGGCTTTTATATGTGATGTGAATGACACAGTGACCTTATGTGGCTGGCTGTCTAATGACCAGCATGTTCAGTTACATGTCGGCTGACTGGCCCTGTCACCGTATTGGTAAATGGCATGACTACATACCAGATATGGAAAATGACACATGTGATGTATGTAAGGATCTATGGATCAGGGGCAGCTATGTGCATCAAAGGTGGAGCCCATGTCGCTTCACCATGCCCAATATAGTATGTGTTTGCAGTGTGTGGCATGTCTACAGTGTTAGGTGTGTGCTATTTTGATATATTCCGCTAACATGTGTGGTGTCCATATCACAGTGTACATTCTTTCCTCTCTATCCTAGATACCCTGTCAAGAGGATATTGAGACATGCATCACTGTACCATCAGCTAGTGGACCTTGCAACCCTGGAGGAGACATACAATTCAGACCTATCCTCTGAATCGTCAGATCATCATGGATCTATGTACCGAGTTGGAGACAGATCTATTGCCTGCCATTCGCAATCCCTTTGCCATCCCTCTCACAGTTCAAGTCCTGCAACTGCTAAACTTTCTTGCTACAGGATCGTTTCAGAATTCAGTGGGCTTGGCAGCAGGGATATGACAGCCCATGTTCAGTCTTTTGTTGAAGTATGTACTGTGTGCTGTTTTGAAACACCTGGACAGCTACATCAGGTTCTCCCAACAAGGGGACTTTGCCTATGTGAAGGCTGAATTCTATGATGTGGGACACATCCCTTGTAATAGGGGCCATAGATGGCACCCATATACCCTTTGTTCTGCCCAGTGCCAATGAACAGGTGTATAGGAACTGCAAAAACTACCACTCCATCAATGTACAGGTGGTGTGTGTGGCAGACCAATACATCTCCCAAGGGACAGCCATGGTTCCTGTTTCAGTGCATGGCTCCTACATTCTGATAAACAGCAATGTCCCCCACGAGATGGCACAAGAGTGGCTTGGTTCATTGGTATGTATGCTTTTGGATGTGTGTTTCTGTTATAGAACCTGTCATCACATTCTTCCCTGTGTCTGTACCTGTATTCTAACAGGTCATACCTCTGTGCACACAGTAGACTCTGGCTATTCTAACCTTCCCTGGCTGTTGACACCAGTGAGATACCCTGCCACTAATAGGGAAACTCCATTTCAATGAGGCCTACGGCAGGACAAGGCATGTAATTGAAAGGACATTTGGCCTCCGAAGGCCAGATTCAGGTGTCTGTCCATCTACGAAGGTGCCCTCCTCTACAGTCCCCAAAACGTATGCCAGATCATATTTTGCCTGCTGCATGCTACACAATCTGGCCCTGAGATGTCAGATACCCTTACTAGGTGATGAGGAGGAGGTAGCTGGACCAGTGGCTGGTGCTGCAGAAGTGGAAAGTGATGAGGAGGCAGATGTGGAAAGTGCACCTGACTCCAGAGCAGAGCTCATCGATCAGTACTTCCAGTAACATACAGATATTGTGTGTGTATTTGCATGTGTACCATTTCACCATAGTTTGCTGTCAATGGTCCTCCTGATTTGGTTTATCAGTGGTGGTGTACTGTGTACCTATCCCTGTGCGTGTGTTGTTGTTGGGGGTGACTGCATGTATGTAAGGTGCTGTCTGTAAATTTATCATCTCTACCATGTGTACTCTCTGGAGGTAGTAAGATTCACATCTCCTATGGACAGGTCTGTATTGTGCTATGTGTCCTGCAATCTCCTGTTCTCATGTCACATCTGTTGTGGCCAGTTTAGATGGCCATCTACACTGGACACAACAACAATGAACTGCATATGTGATCTTTGTGGTACAATGCCTTCAATCCTGATGGTAGTCTCTGTCATGTTCTTTTTGTAGGTTGTATATTTGGGTGTACTCTGTTGTGTGGCTGTACTAGTGACTCCCTTACATCTACCCTGGGACATATCTGTTGTACTGTGTCTCCTGCAGAGGATGCCTCCCTCTGCAGTCCATTAAACAGCCTGTTGGATTATGGCGCCAAACCTACATGACATTTTGCAGTCCAAACATTTGTATGGGTACAAATGAAGACACAAAAGCAGTAGCTGTGATCTATAGGGGCATATTTATACTCAGTTTGCGCCGATTGTGCGTAAAAAAAATTGACGCACAATCAGCGCAAACGTTGCCCCGTATTTAAACTCTGACGCCCGAGCCTGCGGACGACAAAATTCCGCCGTGTGCGTCATTTCTTGGATGCGGCAACCCACCCTGCATTAATGATATGCAGGGTAGGCGTTCCCGTCCAAAAAATGACGCAAACGGCCGTGCGTCGTATTTATGCTTTCGGGCAAAAATGACGCACGGCCGGGAGGCGGAGCCAGAAAATGACTCACAGCCCGATTTGCATCAAAATGTAACACCTGGATCAGGGCAGGCGTTAAAATGGGGCAAACACACCTGTATTTAATCAGAACACACAGAACAAACAGCAGAGCAGCAGAGCAGCAGAGCAGCAAAAGGGAGACATGGAGGTGATTCTTATCCAGCGTGCACGCAGACGCAGAGCCCAGCAGCAACAACAGCAGCTACCACAACACCAGCAGGGACCCCAAAGGCAGCGCAGAAGGCAGGAGAGGATATTCTGCCCAAGAACAACCCTTCAGGGCCTCAGGGAACACGACATCATACAGAGGTACCGGTTGAACTGGCAGGCCATTCAGCAGCTGCTGCGAAACATTGAACAGCAGTTGGCCCCCACTTTGGTGACACTCCACACCATACCAACAGAAACAAAGCTGCTTGCCGTACTTCACATGCTGGCAAGTGGCTCATTTCAAACAACTGGTGCCCTGGTTGGCGGAATATCACAACCATCATTCTCCGCATTTCTGCCCAAAGTACTGGATGCCATCATTCGCCTGACACCCCGCCACATCTGCTTCCCTAACACAATGCAGAAGCAGCAGGAAACTAAACAGGGGTTCTACGCCATCAGTGGCTTCCCACATGTCCTTGGTGCAATCAACAGCACACATGTACGCCTTGTGCCACCTGCTGCAACTGAACACCTCTACCGCAACAGGAAGCACACACATTCAATCAACGTGCAGGCCATAGTCGATCACCAAGGAATGTTCACCAACATCGTGGCTAAATATCCTGGAAGTGTCCATGACTCATTCATCTTCCGTTGCAGTGTGGTTAGTTTTACGTATTTATTGCGCTTTAGCTTCAGGCTTTAGGCCTTTGTGCATTTTGCCCTGAATATATTTTATTCATTTGCTAATAGCTTAGAGCCACTTTGCTCTACATGCTTTTTATTAGGCTTCGTACTGTTATTTTTCAAATAGCCAGTTCTACGGTGTTGTTTTTTATTCATATCACACTGTTTTGCCTACTCTGCACTGGAGTTCTCCATAACATATTTACTCTGTGCTTCAGTCAAGGATACAGTCTGGTACATTGCCGATAGACGTGGTAAGAGTTTAGACTCGGCATTCCTGCGTAGGGACATTTTGTGATCACGCTGACATGTTAGTTATAAAATCACTTCCTTGTCCCAGTACACGCAAGAGGGAGTTTCCGACCAGGGAACCACAACTTGACGCTGACTGCCTCGTTGCAGATGCTGAACCAAGATCACAGGTCTTTGCTCAGGTATGAGGGCTGATATCCCCATAGTGATTCTAATAGGCAAGCTAGAAGCTTAACATGCTGTGCTCTAGATAGAACAAGCAGAGGGAGAGTAGAAACTGTTTGACAATATGATAGCTTTGTTTTTATGTTTTACTCTCCTGGTAACTATTACAATCCTACTGTGTTGTATCATTCTGGTTATTGCGGCTCACGCCTTAATATCTAAAATACAGTCGTTTTATTAAAACATTATATAAAACTTATACTGTCTTTGTCATTTGTATATGAGATCATATTGGAAATAAGAGAGTTGGTTTGGATCTGAGTAACCACGACTTCCCTGAGAAGTTCCAAAGATGTCATGCGCTCGGCTGCCAAATCATTCCTTCCATGTGGGAGAAATGAGGCACTGCTAGTTAGCCGGAGCAAAAACTGGATTTAGGGTGACAGAGTTCTTTACACGTGGGTCAGACTCAGTCCCCCACACCGTTATCGATCCTGCTACCTAGAAATCCAGTAGTCTCATTTAGAATAATGAGAGCCCACGCGACACCGTCACTCTACCATCAACCAACACTTCCAGGATGGACGTTATGGCAATGGACTACTTGTTGGTAAGTAGAAAAACCTACTTATTTACACACTGCACAGCAACCCTCTAGGACACACAACACATACACCACAACAGCAACATCTAGACAGGAACACACTGAGGTCCTGACATCACTAGACATGTTTCTTAAGTCACCATTGAACTTGTCACACATCGGAATTTACTGTACAGCCTAATGTGAAGACATTAATGAGTGTGGTAGCCGAAATGTCACCTTGCAAATTGTAAGTGTCACAATGACCTTTACATTAATACACTGCCTAAGTCTAAAGGTAAGGGATGTCCAGGGTACTTTCATATGAACGTGCTAACAACACTTATAAATTAAACTCTACATTGAACTATCTACTCACCCCAAGTGAAGACACAAGGACACCTGTATCACAAGTCACAATTTTAGGGAGGGCACACCGCACTGAAAATCACAAAACATACTGATGACATACTGTTAGCAGACAAACACGTGCTCAGCCAAGGTAAAAACACAATGCAGATGGTATAGCCTACAAGTATAGGATGTCACATTAGTACACTAAATAGTCACAGACAACACAAGACAACTACTGCTATAGAAGGTCTTTTCAATAGTGCAATCTACATCAACATGATCCCATTCTTTTTTTCTTTCAGCTGATCAGGGGTATGGCATCCAGCCATGGCTAATGACACCATTTGGCAACCCGAGTACTGCTGCAGAGCGGGCATTCAACGATGCCCATAAGAGGACACGCAGCATTGTCGAGCGGACCTTCGGCATCCTCAAGTCAAGGTTCCGCTGCCTCTACATCACTGGTGGTAGCCTACTATATTCCCCCGAGATGGTCTGTAGGATCATACTAACATGTGCAATATTGCACAACATTTGTGTCAAAAGGAACATTCCCCTCCTCGAACCAGACCCATACATGCCTGAAGACGAGGAAGAGGAGGATGCTGGCCTGCAACAGGAGGGGGAACAACCAAACACGGCTGCTGGAGTGCGTAGGCGCCAACACATTGTGAACAATTTCTTTTCATAATTATCACCATCACCACTTAATGAACTATTGTAAATAAACACTGATAACAAACACCACATCATGGTCTGGCCTATTCATTTCTGAACACCTTTAGCTTTAAATATCAGAAGAAGAATGTCGTCTCATGGAGCAATAATGATATAACAATCAGGACAGAGAAAAACACACAACAAATGTAATGCCTATCATACAACAGTCACATACACACACAATGTAAATGACTGACATCCTGTACAGTTCACCTTTGAAGGGCAATAGCTGAGGACCACACATACATGTAGGAAACATGGTTCATCGCAGCAGGTGGCACACAACTAAAACACCATCACTCAACTAGGGGAAAACAGGCCTCATACATCAGGCAGTTGACATGCTTATGCTTCAGGAACAGGAATGTATCACCAGACTCTTGGCAGCAGTAATTCCAACTACTTACAATCTTTGCAATGACTATCTGTCACTAGAGTTACACATAAGCAGAACATACACAGCACAAGTGCCACACATATGACAAACATCCAGCACATCACATCCCATCTACATGTCAGCCCTTTTCTAAAAACCTTACACACCCATGCGGCTGGTCACACCCCACCTGTCTGAAGAGGTCCCTGGAATACAAATATGTGTACCCTGAAATTCCCTCATCTACATACACACACTCACAAGAGTCATCCAGTGTGCCATACCCTTTCCTGTGCCTACAATTGTCATAGTACCATCTCACTGCATGGAACTCAGCTCATATAATACACTGGCTTGGAGTTTTGAAGGCCTGGTTTCACCTGTAGATAGATTCTCGTGTGAAAGGTACTGTAGGCCATTTTAAGCTAATCTCATCCGACAGGACTTGTGAGACACTGATGGAGGCCACACCAGTGATCCCCTCCATGCACCCCACCCAAATTTATATGCCCCGTCCCTGCTGATGCCTCCTACAGCATAGATGTTGACATTTGTGCAATCACACCATTACGCATTGCTACTAATGTTGCTGTGTAACACTTTATCAGGGTTCATGTGTCACCTTCAAGGCAACACAGGACATACACAGTGTGACATGTCAACAGTCTACTCCTCCCTCTGACCAGTCCTAGTCAGACCACTGATCATGTAATTTGTGAAAGAGCTGGCTCCTGATTGACCCAGCATCCTGTCAGCCTGACTGGCACCTGGCCGTGGGTCACCCTAAAGATACCCGGTGTCCACCTATGGACCACACGTGCTGTCCAAAACCTCTCGTACCTCAGAGGCTAATTTGTCATTTGCCTCGTCAATGTATACTCAAATACATTGTATTGCATCATCTGACTGTTATTTGTATCATATTTTTGACAGTGCCCTTGAATAGCTAAATCATGGCCCTTCCGTTGTCTGGGCCTCATTAATGCCTAAACTACAAAGTGTGACAGTGGACCTGGCCCATAGCGTTTAATGGTGTACGTGGCCTCCAGCAGAACCAGCAACCTCAGATAATGTCCATGAAAAGTCAACACATATGAGGACCCTGACAGGTCACACGCTGAGTAACATTGTTCAAATAATAGAGATGAGTCGTGTGTGCTGAATACCAGCCATTTACTTCTGCACAGAGGCTATGATGTTTCCTGATGCATTTCCATCCACAGAGGCCAACTTCAGTACAAATGTTGCAATGACACATGCCGGATCCAGACACCTGAGACATTCTCTCACTCAGCACACCACGGTTGCCCAGTTGAACGTCTCATTACACGTCTTCAGTGACAGGGTGGGACCATCCACGTGTAGGTTACCATGTCCTCAATGACTTTTGTCACATTTAGCTACAAACGATACTCATTAGATACACGATTAGCTGCCAATAACTCATGATGAGACGTGGACGTTACAGTGACAACATACACCTTAACACTTGATACTGGATCAACATTGGACCACACACATGTACAAGTACCATCCAATCAACAAAATGGTTGCAAGCAGCCTATCACAGTGGTGTCCTAGTTGTAACCTAGCAGGAAGAATGAAACATGCCACTAAACCAGGTAATGCATAAAGGGCCACATACATCAAAAACCTATTTGCTAACATGACATAAGGAACGTTGAGATTTTGCTATTAAATCAATGCTAAATGGTATGTCAGAATTCTCCAAAGAATCAATAGGGCAAACGTCAAATGGGCACATGGGATTACAGATTAGCAAACTGAGAATCATACTCAATTTGCTTCCATGGGCCTGCTGCCAATGGTTTAGCATTACTGAATTTGGGAAAAGCCTGGATAAAGTTGCAAGTCAGGACAGCAAAGCCCAGGGTGCTGGGGGCCTAAGTCCCCCTCTACTGCACCACAAATATAAATTTTTTATGCACATGTGAAGCACACACATGCATAAGGCGCATGTGTGCCCTACATGTCAATAGTGAAACACATTTTAGATACATCAACTCGTAATTAGGACATGGTTACCCCCAAAAAAGGTTTAGGCGACAATTGCATTACCTAATTGGCCTTAATGCAATTTGGAATAGCTTGATACATGTGCTCACAATTTTGCTAAGGAATACATCCAGGTATCTCTTTCATATTTAGAAATTTACAATCAGCAATTACCTACATATGTGCACAATTATGAGTAATATCCATTCTGGCCAATCATTACTATTGCACTGTGAATACCTTCTATACATCCTATAAGGGACATTTGCTATAGCTAACCCCAAAGTTTATCACTTAGCACCATTTGGTCATGCAAAATTACATTACTCAATTGGACAAAGGAAATACATATTTTTCATAATGCGTCATATTTTCACGCATACTGCTTGTACGTCAATATTTTAGACGCACAGGAGTGCAAATAATGCAGAGTCCATTTTTTTTTTCATAAGTAGATATCATATTTGCCTGCAGCTTAATTTTCACCTCTAGAACTGTAATATGCCGCAAACAAATAGTATTTACCAAATATGAAAAATATTTTGACTCTGCATTATCTGCACTCCTGTGCGTCAAAATATATGACACACAACCTGTATGCGTGAAAATATGACGCATAATGGAAAAAAACGGCGGCCATTTTATGCAGGATGTGATGTAATAGGATATCCTGTTTACAGAATCTGTACAGTGGGTGTAATTTCACTTTGCAGTCTCTGATTATTCTAGACTGTGTGGCTGTGTGCAAAGTGTTGTCCTGTGTATTAGTGCTTTTGTGTCCAGTGTGCCATCTCACTTGTTGTTTTGTCATCATTATCTTGTTGTAGAATACTGTCTGAGTCTGTGTTGTATAAATTTGTCAAGTCCAGTGTTGTATATATTGTCTGTGGGAGTCTGTTGTGGGTACTGTGATATAGGGGATAGTTGGGCTCTTTTATTTGTTAAGTTTTCTTTCTATTTCCCCACTCTAACTTTCCCCATTTCCCCCTTTTCTTTTTTTCTACTACTTTTTCAACATTTTCAGTGCTTAAATGTCTGGTAGGCCACGGCTTTCCAGGATGGGTGAGGAGGAATTGGGGGGGTTTATATGGCTTGTTTGCCATTTCCTCCCACTTATGCTGGAGGCTGGGGGTAGGGTGATACAGGGGTATCACACGGAGGCCCGAAAAGTCCGGTGGGGGAAGGTGCGCCATCACTTGGTGCGTCTATATGGGAGCCAACGGAATGACCATCAATTGAAGCACCGCTGGGCTGACCTGATCTCCAGGGAGCAAGATCTGCTGGACCACCTGGGAATCAGGATTGGTGGCCATGTTGGTGAGTACAGATCATGTAAATGTGCACAATTTAAAGCTGTGTTGTGACATGTGATGATTGTTACCCAATCTGACAGATAAGTAGCTGACTGTGTGTAATGCTAGGGAAACATACAGGGTAATTGATGCACTATGTGAAGGATGACAAATGCTAGCAGTCAGGTAGCTCATGTTTTCCACACATACAGGTTGCTTGTAGCAGAATGTAATGTAGTGCCACCTTTGTGTCAGACAAGCAACACATTAATGACGCAATCAGGACTCTACAGGTCACAATAGCCAGTGAAGTATGGATGTAGTAACATCATACCTACGTATGTTGACGCTATAGCTAGACTGACATTTGAAACCCTACATGATGCTGAAAATGAGTGCTGCCTTCACGTCAATTGAAGTTAGCAATGTGGCCCACACATATGTCACATGTGTGTCTGGTTAGTGTGTAGGGAAAATGTTCACGGAAGTGCCATGCCTTGTCGTGATAAATGTGCTCCTTCACATTTTATTGTTACATGCCAGATCTGAGAATGAACCATATTTGTAAAGGACTCAGGTGGCCTCAGCTAACATATTAGACAGGTATTTATTGTTACTTGTGCCAAAATCAGAATAGGGATCGCAGTCCAAAGGTATGTACTAGGGTACAAACATCTATGTTTGGTGCTAATCACCATTGTTTGGACACATCAATTTATGAAACTGTAACAACATGAGGTATTGCCAAAGTACCTGGCCCTCTGTACCATGTACCTATCTGTCACAAATGTGTCATGACCACATAGGCTGTTTGACAGGTCATGCAGTCCTCAAGTAACCAGCTTTTGGATGTCTCTCTTGGATGCACATGATGAGATGAATGCACACCTATATTGTTGCTGCATACTAATGGAGGTGCATCTTTGCCACCACATGACAGTCCAGGCCACTGCATGTGTGTAGAAGTGTGTGTAACTGTAGCAGGAGACCCATCCTATGTAAATGTTGCACATGAATAATTCCATGCAGTATGAGCATGTTTGAAAGTGTTTCATTACTCATGTCAGATTATCACATTGTGTTTGTATTTGAAATTGTTTGTCAGTGCACGGATTCTGAGTATATTCTTCCTTCCATGCTTTACAGGTGGACCTGCACCGTACACAGTGGGAGAGGTGGCTCATTTTGAGGACCCCGACACCTACAGTGAGTGTTGCATGTGTGGTATGTTTTGTGTTTGCTGGTGATGTGTGATGGACTACTGTGTGTTGAACACATTGCAAGGTTTGATGCGCTGCCCAATCATTAGTCTTGTTCCATTAGTGGGATTTCAGTTATCACTTCATTTTGAGTTGACCTATGCTTATCCATTTGTCTGATTTTGGGTCTGTAGGCCATTCCTGTAGGGCCCGCTATGGGAAATGGGGTGAGTCATGTGGAATACACTAGTTAATGTAAGAGTTGCACTGGGACTCGTCTCGGACTGAGTCTGCATGTCAGACTGACATTCTCCCAGATAGCTTCTGCAAATGGCTTGTCTGAAATCTGCTGCTTCCCTAGTAACCGATGTACCGAGTACACTGTAGGTTGCATCTTCCGGGTGCATGTACTTCCAGAAGTTGTACTAGATGTGTGTGGGACTAGAGTGCAACGGCCTAGGTGTGCATGCTATTCATGATCATGGGTGTTCTTGCTCCTCTGTGTCTGTAGAAAAATATGCCTCACTGTAAGTATGTGATGTTGGCCTAGGTCAGTACATTTTGACATGTGTGGACCTTGGATAGGACAAGGTTTAGCTGACTCCAATTTGTTGATAGCCCTTACTGGTGGTGTGTGTGGAGGCAAAAACATGTTGAGGTTTCTATCCACTCCTGGGTGTGCATCTATTTTGGGATTGTTGGTTGTTCTTCCCACCCCCCCCTCAAAGACAGGCATGTGTTTGGGAATAGGGTACCTAGGACTGAAGCAACCAGTATGTTACACATACTTGTGACCATTTTAAACTTTGTTTTGAACCGAGTGTACACACTTGGTTATGGCACATGAGTTCTATACTAGCAAATCCCATTACAAATTGCAGATCTTGAGGTTTGTGATTGTTATCACATACACTGACATATGTAGTCCAGGCAATAGGCGGAGGAGGTGCAGCATGATTGTTGGCTGCAATTGTAATTTTTTTGATGACAAGTTATTGGCAGTTGTTACCCATCATGTAGATTATTGTATATGCTATGTGTGAGATGACCTTTGTATGCAGGCTTCCCATGTACTTCCTCTGAGACTTTCAATGATCTATATGGTGATATGAGCTGTTACAAGTACAGTAAATGTATTGTCAGATTGACCACTTGTGCTATTCCACACAATGCAGTTCCTATGGTAAATAGTTGCCCTTTGTCTTCACAGCTGCAAACATGAGTGCCGCACAGAGGTATGAATTTGAGAGGCGGGCCATGAGGTACCGACACATCCTGCAGGTGCAGTCGGGGTTCCGACGGATGGCCCGTAAATACCAGTTTGATCGGGCCTCCGGAGCATGGTGGGCTTCACCACAGGGTGGCCCAACGTTGCCCACTACAGCCACCACCACCGCAACCACCGGTTCTCCCCAAGTGGCCCCAGCCACAGCGGGGACTGTTGTCCCTGCCTCTGCAGCACAACCAGGACCCAGCATTATGACAGCTGTAGGACAGCCCAGTGGGCTAGGCTCAACACCCACACAGAGCACCTCTGCCGGGACCCAGACAGCAGCAGCACCTCCAATTGACCCTGCGGCATTCCAGGCTTTGGAACGCAAAATGGACAAATTTATGAGGAAGGTGGACAAGCTGAGCCAGGATGTGGCCTACATCAAGAAGCGGGTCAGGTCTATCAGGCGGACCCTCCGGAGGGCCAACCTCTAGGACTGATATGGTCAATGTGCATAATTCCCTCCCCTCCCTCCTCTTTCCTTGTTATCATGATTTGTGGGCTTGGGGATTAGTGTTAGGTTAGTATGGGTTGTTAGCTTAGTTAGTGTTAGGGAGGAGGGTGGGGGGTCCTGATTCTTTCTACTTTTCATTATTAAGTGGTGGGTGAGTGGGTGGGGGTCAATGTTGGGGTTCCTGTGTGTTTAAAAAATAAAATAAAAAATAAAATTCAAAAAAACTTACAAAAGAATATATGATTGTTTAGGATAGTAGAGTATGTGTGTAGGTTAGTATGTGTTGTCCTGCATGTGTCCTGTCTCATAATGGTGGGTGGGGGGGTTGATGTTTAGATCGATTCGTTATATGTGTAGAGTAAGTTTAGCTTAGGTTAGTTAGGGACAGTTGTGGGTAAGGAGTAGTCAGGTTAGATTAGTGTAGGTATGACTTTTCCCTTAGTTGCCTCTGGTGTGATTACTTATGAATAAATATATAGTTAACCCTTTGCATTATGTGTTAACTGCTACTTGATCATGGCCTTGCCATCAGTGTAGGTGATTGTTGTTCTATGACATTTGTGTCCTATGCTACAAGCCAAAAAAAACTGAGCTTTAAAATGGCAGCTACCCCTGTGCTACCTTGGTAAGTATCCACCATTTGATAGAACCACCAATTGGAGTTTACATGGATCACAAAGGATTTGTGTCGATGAGTATGTTTTCTACGTCACAAAGTGTGCTTTCAGACTTGGTATTGTGGGAACTTTTTTAGGTCGGACTGCAGTGTGATGTTCAGGGACATCTTTGAAGATGAGGTCTTGTTAACACTCTTGTCTTCTTGTCTTCATAACTGGCATAGATCATTTGTGCAAAAATTCAGCATGATTACCTATTTGGATGTTTACTCAGAAAGGTTGACTGATGCTGTGTTTAGTTGTGTTTGCTTAGATTAGACTGCATAATTCAATGGGTTAGTATTGCATGGTGACAACATTTATCAGCCACCATTAGTTGACTTTGATTTCTCTTGATGAAGCATTATTCTGTCCAACACAGCATGATTGTGTGTGGTTACTCACTTCATCAGTTATTCTCCTCAGGATGGGCAGGCTATGATGCAATCCTGGCCACTGCACAGATGTATCTGACTACATGATGTCAGGACAGTTGTATTGACAAGCTACATGGTTGTCACACAGTCACTTTTGTGTTATCTACTGCACAGTTGATGTGTCAAATTACACAGAGACATATTTGGTGTGCAAGTGCTATTTATTGATAGGTGTTGTAGTGCAATATGTACATTGTCCATGTTTGCTGAGTCCGTTCTAGTTCAATCTTACATGGTGATCCTACAGAAGGGGTGTGGATAATGCTCCTGACATGCTGGGGTGATGTTACAGACAGTGCAGAGGGACAGGATTTGCCAATTAGTAGGAGAGAGACATTCACTAGCACTGCTGACAAGTTATACAGTGGTTAGCAGAACAGTCATTGAGTATAGTTGTAGTGAGACTGGCATTTGACAATACGTAGGACCTTGGTCGAAGTAGGCCATGTTGCAGGGACTAGTGTTTCCGGGTACTCTTCCTTGTGAATGTGATCTGTTCCATGTCTTCATCTTCTGATGTGTGTGTTGCCTGCTTCGTCCTTGTTGTTGTTGGTTGTGAAGGGGCAACACACACCTCAGTGTTAGAAGACGTGGAGTCAGACATCCCGGTGGCTGCTCCGTGTGAAGTTCTTAAGGGCAATACTGCAGCAAGGAGGGTCTGCTGGTTTTTGAGAATAGCAGCCACATCACGATGGTAGGCAGCCAGGTCGGCCCTGAGGGAGTCATGATTGCATTTGTGCATGCAGTGGAAAGTTTGGGGTGCGAGGTGTTGTGGCAACTCCCTTACTGCAGATGACATCATGCACGAGCGCACCCCCTCAAGGCTGGCTGCCATAGTTTGCATCCCCACCCGCACCTCCTTGGCCAGCTCCTGCTGTACTCCAACTACAGTTCTTTCAAAGCTGGTGCCAGTGTCGTCAGAGTCCTCAGCTGTATAGGAGCTGGCAGGTCTTGCAATTGGGGTGGTGGGTGGTTCTTCTGTGATGGCTGCTTGTTCTGTGCTCCTCCTTGTGACTGAAGGTGGGGTCTGGAGGGTTTCTAGGACCTTTTGGATGGTCTCCTGGGGAATGTTTATGGGCTTGTCATCCATGTCATCAGGGAAATCTGGGACAGGCATATCGGCAGGAGAGTCATCTTCCTCTGCAATGAAACAGGGTACAATTAGTGTGTCTGTGTTGTGACAATTTTGACGTAACGTGCCTGCCTTTTGATGAATTCACTTTGTGATCTTGTTTGGTATTGGTATCTGCTGTCCTTCAGATGGGCATTGTTATAGGCCT
The DNA here is from genome assembly GCF_031143425.1 of Pleurodeles waltl. NCBI lineage: Eukaryota > Metazoa > Chordata > Amphibia > Caudata > Salamandridae > Pleurodeles > Pleurodeles waltl. The sequence continues at coordinate 338,073,916 of NC_090439.1, forward strand.
ATGGCCCACCTGTGAGCCACATGTATGATATTGAGTTATCGGACTTGTCTGCCTAATCGCCTCTAGGTGTTGCTTTATACCAAATAGAGAACAGCCACCTTTTTGTCCTACTCGACCCTCCGTGTATATCCATTCTCATGGTGAGACCTTTCACTGGCTGTGGGTGTTCTGATGGTCCTGGCAGCACAATTGCCTCTCAGGACCTGCCCCAATCCCTGATTGTTCACATTGACTTAAATTTAATTGACATGTAGCATATCCTATGCATGGCAATGTTATGATGTGATATGGATGTTGATATTGTTAATGTGTCCTGCTGATGTTGGGTAATGTGTGTTACATTGGATTGCCCTGATTATCGTATCAGTGTCCTATTTCCCCCTCTGACTGTGCAGGTGTATTTCAGTGACCAGTTCGATGTGTCCCCTCCTCAATGCTGTTGTCTGAGCAGTATGACTTTTGTGATGTTGCCTTGTTTGCCAGGCATAGGATGGACCCTGGCATATGCAGCATGGGTGTGTCCTTAGTGCTGTGTCGCTCCTATTGTTGTTTACATTGGCTGATGTTTGCGGCAACTATGGGCATTGACATTTGAGTGTACTGGGGGCTTTGTCTTGTTTCTGGAGATTGTTGCTGATGTCATCCTCATCCTCTAATTTAGGCATGTATGTTCCATGGGGAGGTTACTGCCATTGGCTACTTGAGCTGCACACAGATCAGAGGTGGTAGTGTCAACTGTTGTGGCAGTTACATTGCAGTTGTCGTTTTGGCTAGAGGATTGCTGATAGGGCCCTAGTTAATGTAGGAGATATGTTGGCTGACGAGTGCCAGGATGTAAGTTTGACGTAGTGGCCTTCCCTCCTGTCGAGGCTTTCCCTTTGCTCCATTGTTGGTATGACAGCATGCCCCCAAAGGACTGTTGTTGGTGTAGTGTAATGTTGTGCCCCAGCTTCTGTTTGTGCAGGCCATGGCCCCCTGCAGTACCCCTTTACCCATGCCACTCCATGTATATGATGACTTACATGCAATGTGTAGTAGGTATTTCCCCCCCTGCTTACAGTCAACATTATTGTATTTTAATTCCCCATGCGACTTACCCTGCATGTGCGTTGTCTTGTGGTAGTCTGCGCTGTTCTGTCCTTGAATCCCTGTGACGATCTCCTCAGGGATGACGGCTGCGACCAGCTCCTCCATGTGGTCCAGGGCCTCCTGGTGTGCTGGACTCCCACCTCCAGTCTGCAGTGCTGCCTTCCTGCTCCTGGCCATTTTTTCCTTTGTCCTACGTTTGCAGTCATGCCAGCGTTTCTTACACTCGGTGACTGTCCTGCGTACTTCAGCCACACTGTTGATCTTGTCAACAATTTGTTGCCATATGGCCTCTCTCCTACTGATTGGCAACTTAGAGGTGATAAGCAGTTGGTGCTGGTGTTCCGTCACCTCTTTAACCAGGATTTCCTGCTCCTCTGCACTGAAGCGACACTTTCTTTTCTTTCTATAAATGTCCTGGTTCTTGTATGGATCGTCCTGGCTGGTTCCTGGTCTGCTGTCATCTTCCTGGGGTCTGTAATGGCATCTGGGATCCATTTTGGCTCTCCTCTGCTGAAATGGCAGTGTTCGTGGGTATTTTTGACGCTATTGCGTAAAAAAAAATGGCGCATATCTGGGTTGCGGTGTCGTAAATCGACCCACAGTCATTTACCCCGCGTTAACGTCGTTTCCTTTACGACTTGATGCCGCGATGTGCGTCAAAAAAACGACTCCCACCTGTTGATTGCGCCGCCGTGCGTCAAAGCATAAATTTGACACCCGCACGGTGCTACGAAATGGCATTAGCCGGCGGTAAAATAAATTACGCAAAACTGCAGCGGCGCAGTTTTGCGTCAAAAAGTATAAATATGGCCCATAGTGTTTATTGCAAATACAGTGGCAAACAGGTGATGAGTGGGGTCATGGTAGATGGAATCCTCAGAGTATGTGGCATAGCTGTAGTTACCACACCGGTCCAGTGTCCATGGGCCATAGGAAAATGGAGTTCTGTCTCAGAGCCGTCAACAGGGTATCTCAATGGCACACAAGGGAGAGAAATCAGGAGAGGGTCACTTTCTGGCAGTGGGTTTTGTCTTGGCATCTGCTGCAGCCAGATGTCTGGATGGACATCCACATTTGTGGGGGGTTTCTCAGCTACAGAGGGAGGGGTGGCTGAGGCCTGTGGTTCCCCTGGCAGGGCATCCATTCAACTAGCAGCCGCGGATGTAGAAGGCTCAGGTGTGATGTGGCTAGTGGAAAGGGCCTGCTGGTGAGTGGAGGAAGCACTCATGATGGTGGTGAGGTCCCTGAGCACCCCTGCAATGGAGGCCTTGGTGGCATTGTGGGCCTGCCACTGCTGCATTTCCTCCTTATGGTACTCCCTCTGCAGCCTCTGGTTTCCCCTAACATGTTAATGATCTGGCCCATCCTGTTCTGTGATAGCTGATTTGCTCCCAGGACTTGGGAGATGGTTTTCTGGTCAGAGGCCTCCCTTGGCTGCCCCGTCCTCAAGCCCATAGGTTCCCTCCCACGCCGCCTATCCCCATGTTTTTGGGTGTGAGGGGTTGACTCAACGTACTGTGGGGCACACAATTGACTGAACAGTCCTTGGGGCACAGGTTTGGGGGCAAAGGGTTGGCTGAGATGTTGTTGTCACAGGGTGGAAGGAGTTATGTGGGCAGGGTGAGGCAGGGAGTGGTAGACTGACCAAGGGTCCCAGATGGGCCAGATATGTCATCAATGTCCAGACTTCCAGTGTAGTTGTCCTCCCTGGAGCCTTCATCCAGAGGATGGCTGGCAGTCTCTTGTAACTTATCCGTGGTGGCGGTGGCAGGTGTACCTGTGGATGGAGTGAGAGAGAGTTAAATGTTGAGGGTATGAATGGTTGTTTGTTAGTCTGATGCATACAGTGGCTCAACTTGATTTCCAGCAATGGCACTGACAGGTGCAGCACAGCTAACACTATTTTTGGATGGTGGATAGTGAAAAGTGCACCATGCTCCTTGGGGTTGTTGTGAATCAGGCTTGGTCACTTTAGCTGGGTGGGTTCTGTTCCTGTGTATTGGTTCACATGACAGGTTTGCCCTGTTAGCTGGCGGGCATTCTGGCTTGGTATATGTGAGTGAGAATGGCTGTACATTGCTGCATGGTGTCCAAATGTGAAGGGGGTGCATGGCTGTTTGGCCTGTCTGTGTCTGTTGTGCATGGAGTATACCTTCTTACTTTCAAGGCCAGGATTAGTCCATTTCAGGGTAGTAGGCCTAGATTAATGGCCCTTAGGATTGGTGACAGTGCTGTGTCTGCATTTGGGCTAGTTTAGCAATGTGTAGTGCCATTGCATCATTGCTGTCATTGCCATGTTGTGATCCTCAGTTGGGTCATCCAGTTGTTGTAGCTAGTGTAATAGGCATACATGCAGGAAGTGTGATGTGACGTGCACATTGCAGGTTTTATTGTGGATGGGATAGTGCATTGTGGAGGTCATAGTGATTGTACCTGGCAGTGCTATCAGTGCACCTGGCAGAGAGTGTCTGGGCATTGTGGGTGGGTGGTGGTGTGGCATGCAAGAGAGGGGCATTAGGTGACTAGGTGGGAGGTGTTGTGGGAAATAGGGTGACTTGGGGAGTGTTTGGATGGTGAGGAAGCATGCTGGACAGGAATAATTGGTGGCACGATAGTGTTAGTTACTCTAGCTTTTCCCATCAGGCCCTGAGGATGCAGGATGTCCAAGACCTTCTCCTTCCATGATGTGAACTCTGAGGAGGAGGTGGGGGCCCACTGCCAGTCTTCAGTACTGCCAGCTGGTGCCTGGGCACCATGGAACTCACCTTCCCCCGTAGGTCGTTCCACCTCTCCCTGATGTCCTCCCTTGTGTGTGGATGGTTGCCCACTGAGTTGACCCTGTCAACTATTCTCTGTCATAACTCCATTTTCCTGGCTATGGACGTTTGCTGTACCTGTGCTCCTAGCAGTTGTGGCTCTACCCTGATGATTTCATTGACCATGACCCTCAACTCGTCGTCAGTGAAGCATGGGTGATTTTGACGTAACATGGTGGTTGTGTTGTGGGTGGGTGTTGTGTGTGTAGAGTGCAGTGTAAGGTGCTTTGTGGTATTGGGGTGTTTGTGAGTGCTGGTAGGTTGTAGTGTTTGTGTGTAGTTGTGATGTGTGTATTGAGTTGGTGGTGCAGTTGTGTGGTGAGTGTGAAGTGCATATGTGCCTCTACTGTGTAGGTGCTAGCTTAGTGATTGTGGCTGCTCTTGTCTCTCGTTCAGTGGATTTTGTAGCAAAGGCTTGTGGATTGTGTGTGGGTGTGTTTTATAGTACTGTGGGTAGGTGTGTCTGGTGTGTGTATGTGTGTCAGGTGTGGGGTCTTAGAACTGTCCAATGTGGTGTTTTGTTCTGACAGGAGTATATTCTGTCTGTGGCGGTTTGGCCACCAATGGTTTTCTGCCATGGAAGGACCGCTGTGCTGATTTGTGGATCGTAATATGATGGGCGGAAAGTTGTTGGTGTGTCGGTGCTGGTTTTGGAACCGCACCTTTCCAGCCAGCCAGTGTCCTGGCAGTGTCAGATTTGTGACTGTTTTTTGGGGGTTTTCATTATGGACTCTTAATATGGCGGATGGGATAATGCCAAGACTGGCAGTCTTTTGGGGGCCCTCACCGCAGCAATCTTGCCAAAAGACAGCCAAACTCATAATGAGGGCCATTGTGTTGTTTGTTCAAGAAGCTGTTATCTAATTCTTTATTCCTGCATCTCCAGTTTTTTGTTTGTGATTTTCAGCCCCAGAGGAACAGTGATTATTGGGGCTCCCCATTCCTTTTGGAGTCATGGTGACTGGAGCATGTAAGTGTTAGTATAACCTGATGCTTCTGGGAAATTCAGTTTTAGATTTTCTTGATTGTAACTGTCTGCTGTCTAAAATGCAGTAATGATGGAGAAGCATAGTCCTCACCTCCGTGTCCTCAATAGAATTAAACACTCTTATTGTGTAAACCATAAAAGCTTTTATTCTCACTTGCAAACCCTGGATGCAATGTTATTTTTACTAACTCTTTACCACTTATCGTCTGAATATGACAGATGGTTCACTTGAGTTCACTAGTAAGGGATTGGACTGTCTCTTCCAGCTTATGTACACCATCCTCAGTGGAGCTCCCTCTTCCATCTCCTTAGTGACTCTATTCATGACAAAGTCCTAATACATTTGCATCAGGACCTTTACTTTCAAAGTTTAGTTTTAGATTTCTCATCTCATACAACAGAATAGTATACTCATTGGGCTGTGACAAGTCCTTTTATGTATGCTGGATCTCTTGTTCAATCAAGTTATCTGCAGTGTGTTACCTTATGGTACTGCTTTGGTATATTGTAAACTGCTAATTTTTCTTTTGCATCTTTTCTGTCTTGCCCACATCGAGAGCAGAAATTAGTTTTGTTAGCCAGTTACTCCAGTAAACATTAAGGGGGTAATTATGACCCTGGCGAAAGGCGGAGAACCGGTGGTAAGACCGCCAACAGGCTGGCGTTCTTACTTCATGGAATTATGACCATGGCGGTTACCGCCATGGTCATCCGCCGGTTCTCCGTTCCGCCCGCCGGGCTGGAGACCTGGGTCTCCAGCCCGGCGGCCGTCACTATACCGCCGCCGGTATTTTGACCCGGCTTACCGCCATGGATTTCTAGCGGTTTGAACCGCCATGAAATCCATGGCGGTAAGCACTATCAGTGCCAGGGAATTCCTTGCCAAAGGTGGCAGGGCCCCCCTCCCCACCCTGACCGCCAACATCACATCACCCCTACCCACACGACACGCACGCAGGCACCACCTACACACTTACACGTACACACGCCGACATACATGCCTACATCCACACACACAGTCAGTCACGCACACCCACATACAAACATACATGCACACATCCATACAGACATACCCACAGACATACACGCACTCATTCCCATACACACAACACCCCCGCAAGCATACACGCACTCACACACCCCCTCTACATACACGCACACTCCCATGCACCCACACAACACACAACACCCCCCCACCCCCTCCCCTCACGGACGATCGACTTGCCTGGCCCGACGATCCTCCGGGAGGGGACGGGAGCCATGGGGGCAGCTCCACCGACACCACACCACCAACAGAACACCGCCACGGCGAATCACAGGACGTGATTCGCTGTGCGGTGTTCTGTTGCCGTGGCGGTGGAGGTGGAGCAACCTCCACTTCCCCGCCTCCCGCCAGTATGGCTGTTGGCGGCTCTCCGTCCGTAAAAGGACGGAGAGCTGCCAACGGTCATAATAGGCCGAGCGCCAAACCGCCACCAATGGCGGTCTTCCGCACAGCGGTCCTTTGGCGGTCGTTACAAAAGACCGCCAAGGTCAAAATGACCCCCTAAATATCTTCTGAAACACAATTTCTGGTGGTTACATAATCTTCTCAGAAATTCCTCACCATAGGAATATTCTTCCAGGAGGTAACCTGGTCCAGAAAACCTTTCCCCACTGATATTCCTCCAGTACTGCCAGGTGACATCGGGAGTCTTCAGCCGTGATCTGGCCAGCAGATTATGACAATATCAGAGTATGCTAATCATCAACTGGAATGCTGGCATTAATTCCTGAAATGTTTCCCCTGCAATATGGAGACATACATGGGTGGCAGAATTCCACGAGCATCCACAATAGCAACATTACAGTATGACTGCATAGCTTAGGATCTTATTATTCATAGAACTAAGTGATTAGGGGAGTAGAGAGAGTGGTGAAAAATTTGTGGGAAGCTTATACATCTATCAGAAATATAATTACTTTTTATTATGATAGAGACAACGTCCTGAAGGCTCCTCTCCTTAAGAATGAGTTTCCAGGAGATGAGATTGAGTATGACTGATTAACCAAGGAAATCAAGCAACACAGACCTAGTTAAATATCTGCCTCTATATGTCTGAGCATTGAGGCAGTAATGTTTGGCAAGAATATGCAGAGAAGATCATGTGGCCATCCGGCAGATAGCAGCCACCAAAAAGCATCTTAAAAGAGCATTGAACGCAGTCATGGCTCTGGTGGCATAAGAATCAGTGCACTCTGTAGATTCTTTCTTGGCCAAGGTTCAGGAGATCTGGATACAGAGAATGACCCAATGAGAAATGATGCCTCTGATTACCACTTTGGCCTTTTTAGCTTTGGTGATACCCACGAGGAATTGTTTATCCACATTATCCTGTTGTGTGTAATCAATTTTATAGGACACAGCAAACCTGAGGTCTAATCTGCGTGGCCAGTCTTCCTCTGTGGTGGGTATGAGGAGGAAGGAGGGAAGACGAAAGAGTGAAGGAGTGGCCTATCTGAAAGGCAAATGTGCTGTATTACCTGCAGCTCCAGCACATCTATATGAGGATGCTACTCAGACACAGACCATAGGCCTCCCTTTGACATGTCCCCACCTCAGTGAGGAGGTGTCTATGACTCCGGTATCCTGTGCCTGTGGAACAGCTAAAAGATCAACCTATAACAAAGTTGGATAGTTTATCCAATAGTGGAGACCTGGCTGAACTGATTGGTGGATGTCCATGTGAGCTGGGAGGCTTCCTTGATGCTGGAGCCACTTTCATCACATACACTACTAAATGGCTCTCATATGCAATCTGCTGTGTAGCACTAACAAGTAATGAGGACAAGCAGATGTAACTCGTGGAGAACCATACATTGTGGTGACCTGTCATATCTAGCTGATTGCCTGTGGACTTCAGGTTCTGAGATAGGTTTTCCCATGAACCTTGATAGACTCCAAAAGAGCCTAATTTATAAAGAATTGAGGGCAGAACAACTGAGAAGGAGAATGATTACAACTGAGGATTAAAAGATCTCTTTCAAAATGTTAGACATTCAATCTGCAGAGGCCAGGATCAGTTCTAAAGCTGCTGCTTCTTTTTGTACTACAGTGGAGAACAAAAAGATTTAATATTTATGTGGGCCTTGGGGTAATAATTGTAACCATCTAATGAGATATTCAGCAAAGGCCTCGAAAAATCTACTAGACCACTCGCTCTGGCAAGTGAGATTTTATCAGGTTGAGCTTTATTTAGGACCTACTGGTCCTTTCTGGCGTGTGAACTTAAGCTGGAAATGAATAGGTGTTTTGTTCATTCAGAAATGAATAAGCAATGAAGATGCCTTTACATCTTGCTTTATCTTGACACATTTCTTGACATTTCAAGGACAGAGGTCAAATGTCAGTTTGTCTTTTTACTAAGTGTTGCTTGTCTTATCCTGAAAAATAGTGTTGACTTTTTTATCTTACTAAAGTTAGACGATTTTGTAAAGTGAGCTTTCTGACAATCCTTGTGAAACAAAAGTCTTTAGGATGTTAGTTTTTTAAAAACACAGCATTTAAATAGTTTGTAAATAAATAGTGCACATATTTCAAAACGTATCAGGAATTGATTGTTGACGTGTATATTCTGTTAAGTTGTGTAGGTGAAGTTTGTCTTGATTACTATTTGTTTTTTTATCCAGCTGCATTGAAGCTTTGACATTTTCTGTTTTATCTTTTTAGTTCTGCATTTCCCCAAGGTGCTTGTTTTCCTTTGCCCTGTTTTGTTGTTCTTAGTAGTATTAGGATATCACATGCTTCCTGGAGCCACTAAAAGTTTTTCAATGGAATACATTTGAACCCCTTCTGTGCCCAGGACGTAATGGTTACATCCTGAGGCACAGTGCTCGTGTGCCCAGGACATTACCATTACGTCCTGGGCACAACTCCCTCTGTGAGGTTTCCCCCCACCCCCCAAGGCAGGGATGGAAGGGGAAGCCCCCCACCCCCGTGACATCAGCGCGTGAATGTGCGCTGACTATCACAGAGGCCTCCTCCCATCGCGATCGGAAGAGAAATACAAAGCATTTCTCTTCCGATCATGTGGAGGAGGCCGGAGAGGCTTCAAAGGGAAGGAAATGAATTTCCTTCCCTTTGAAGTCTCTCTGAGCGTTTTAGCAGCCGGATTGCAAGCAATCCGGCTGCTAAAACGCCCACTAGACCCCAGGGATTTTTTTTTATTTTTATTTGGAAAATGACATGAGGGAGCGACCCCATGGGCAAGGGTCGCTCCCAGGGGGGGCATTTTTTTTAAGGCCTTTTCTGCCCCCCGGGGCAGACCGGACGATTATTGGGCCGATCTGAACCGACCTCTAGGCACCAGGGTATTTTTTTTTTTTTTTTTTTTTAGAGGTGGGGAGCGACCCCTTAGGCAAGGGTCGCTCCCCTAGGGGGCAAGATTGGCCTATTTTTATAAGGCCAATCTGCCCCCAAGGGGGACAGAAACCACTAGTCACCAGGGAGGTTTTTTTTTACATCAATTTCACGCAAGGGGAGCGACCCCTTAGGCAAGGGTCGTTCCCCTGGGGGGAAATTTATTTTAGGCCATTTCTGCCCCCCTGGGGGGAAGATCAGCCTATTTTAATTAGGCCAATCTGCCCCCAAGGGGGGCAGACACCACTAGGCACCGGGGATTTTTTGTTGCTGTTGTTGTTTTACAAATGGTCAGCGACCCGTTAGGCAAGGGTCGCTCCCCTGGAGGGGCAAATTGTATTTAGGCCATATCTGGCCCTTTGGTGGCAGATCGGACGATTTTAGGTCAATCTGCCCCCAAGGGGGGCAGAAACCACTAGGCACCGGGGATCTTTTTATTTGCACCAATGACACGCAAAGGGAGCGACCCCGTAGACAAGGGTCACTCCCGTTGGGGGTGGGGGCAAATTTATTTTAGGCCATTTCTGCCCCCCCTAGGGGCAGATCGGCCTATTGTTATTAGGCCGATCTGCCCCCAGGGGGGGCAGAAATCTTTAGGCGCCAGGGCTAATTTTTTTTGTTGTGTTTTTTTTTGTTTGTTTGTTTTTTTAGAGATGGGGAGCGACCCATTAGGCAAGGGTCGCTCCCCTGGGGGACAAATTGTATTTAGACCATTTCTGCCCCCCTTGGGGGCAGATCGGCGGATCTTAGGTCAATCTGGCCCCAAGGGGGGCAGGAACAACTAGGCACAGGGGATCTTTTTTTTGTGCCAATGTCACGCAAGGGGAGTGACCCGTGGGCAAGGGGTGGTTCCCAGGGGGATGGGGAGGCGGGGGCAAATTTATTTTAGCTGATTTCTGCCCCCCGGGGGGCAGATCGGCCTATTGTTATTAGGCCGATCTGCCCTCAGGGGTGCAGAAGCCTCTGGGCGCCAGGGCACATTTTTTGGTGTTTTTTCTTTTTTTGTTTAGAGATGGGGAGCAACCCATTAGGCAAAGGTCGCTCCCCTGGGGGGAAAATTGTATTTAGACCCTTTCTGCCCCCGTTGGGGCAGATCGGCCGATTTTTGTTAGGCCAATCTGCCCCCATGGGGGCAGAAACCCCTTAGGCACCAGGGATTGGTGTGTGTGTATGCGTGTGTTTACTTTAGGGTGGCAGCCCCTTCGGTAAGGGTCGCTCCCCATGGGGGCACATTACTGTTGGCCATATCTGCCCCCCCATTGGGGGCAAATTGGCCTATTTTTGGAAGGCCCATCTGCCCCCAAGGGGGGACAGAAAGCCCACCAGAGGCCAAGGAAGTTTTTTTTTCAAACTCCCACCCCAAATAAATGGGGCCAAAATTGTTCTGCCCACCAGTGGGCAGATGGGGCAATTACCCCTGATCCACACCCCGGGGGCAGAAAGTCTACTAGATGCCAGGGAATTTTTAAAAAAATATATATATATTGGGGTGGTGGCTACCAACCAGTATGGGCCTGGTTTCGCCCCCACCTCAAGTGAAGGGGGTAACAGTCTTTCAGCTCTCCCCTGCACACTAAAACATCTTATCCCACAGCAAGCAAGAAGACATTTGATTATTTTGGGTTTTAGTTTACATTTGGGCCATGAGAACTTGGCTTACTCTCAAAATCGTCCCATTTGGAATGGTGAGGGCTGCACTTAATGGACTTTGGGACGCTGCCATGTAGAAAAATCCACAAGACCTAGACACATCTGAAAACGAAACATCTGGGTGATTCCAGGGTGGTGTGTTTCACATGCACCCCGCACCATTTTTGTACCCACAATCCCCTGCAAACCTCCAACTTTGCTGGAAATCACACATTTTTCCCATGTTTTTGTGATGGAACCTTCTGGAATCTGCAGGAATCCACAAAATTCCTACCACCCAGCATGGTCTCATCTATACTGATAAAAATTCTGCTGCACTTGTCAGCCTAAAAATGTTTTTTTTCAAACTGCCCTTTTGGTGCCCCTTTTTTTCCCCTCAATATTGACATGTTTTTGGCTCCTCCCTTTCACAAGCACTTGGCCCACCTACACAAATGAGGTATCATTTTTACCGGGAGACTGAGGGGAACATTGGGTGGTATGAAATGTGTCCCAGTGCGGTGATCCCACACAGAAAAGTGGGAAAAATATGATTTTTTTAGCTAAATTTGAGGTTTGCTGAGGATTCTGGGTAAGAAAACACTGGGGGATCCACGCAAGTCACACCTCACTGGACTCCCTCAGGTGTCTAGTTTTCAGAAATGTCTGGGTTTGGTAGGTTTCCCTAGAAGGCTGCTGAGCCCAGGACCAAAAACGCAGGTGCCACCCTGCAAAAACAGGTAGCTTTGTATTTGATAATTTTGATGTGTCCAGATAGTGTTTTGGGCCATTTCCTTTCGTGAGCGGTAGGCCTACCCACACAAGTGAGGTACCATTTTTATCGGGAGACTTGGGTGAACGCTGGGTGGAAGGAAATTTGTGGCTCCTCTCAGATTCCAGAACTTTCTGTCGCCAAAATGAGAGGAAAAAGTGTTTTTTTGGTCAAATTTTGAGGTTTCCAAAGGATTCTGGGTAACAGAACCTAGTCAGAGCCCCACAAGTCACCCCATCTTGGATTCCCCTAGGTGTCTAGTTTTTAAAAATGCGCTGGTTTGCTAGGTTTCCCCAGGTGCCGGCTGAGCTAAAGGCCAAAATCCACAGGTAGGGACTTTGTAAAAAACACCTCTGTTTTCTGTGAAAAAATGTGATGTGGCCACGTTGTGTTTTGGGCCTTTTCCTTTCGTGGGCGCTAGGCCTACCCACACAAGTGAGGTACCATTTTTATCGGGAGACTTGGGGGAACGCTGGGTGGAAGGAAATTTGTGGCTCCTCTCAGATTCCAGAACTTTCTGTCACCGAAATGAGAGGAAAAAGTGTTTTTTTGGGCCTAATTTTGAGGTTTGCAAAGGATTCTGGGTAACAGAACCTGGTCAGAGCCCCACAAGTCACCCCATCTTGGATTCCCCTAGGTGTCTAGTTTTAAAAAATGCACTGGTTTGCTAGGTTTCCCCAGGTGCCGGCTGAGCTAGACGCCAAAATCCACAGGTAAGCACTTTGTAAAAAACACCTCTGTTTTCTGTGAAAAAAGGTGGTGTCCACGTTGTGTTTTGGGCCATTTCCTTTCGTGGGCACTAGGCCTACCCACACAAGTGAGGTACCACTTTTATCGGGAGACTTGGGGGAACGCTGGGTGGAAGGAAATTTGTGGCTCCTCTCAGATTCCAGAACTTTCTGTCACCGAAATGAGAGGAAAAAGTGTTTTTTTGGCCAAATGTTGAGGTTTGCAATGGATTCTGGGCAACAGAACCTGGTCAGAGCTGCACAAGTCACCCCATCTTGAATTCCCCTAGGTGTCTAGTTTTTAAAAATGCGCTGGTTTGCTAGGTTTCCCCAGGTGCCGGCTGAGCTAGAGGCCAAAATCCACAGGTAGGGACTTTATAAAAAACACCTCTGTTTTCTGTGAAACAATGTGATGTGGCCACGTTGTGTTTTGGGCCATTTCCTTTCGTGGGCGCTAGGCCTACCCACACAAGTGAGGTACCATTTTTATCGGGAGACTTGGGGGAACGCTGGGTGGAAGGAAATTTGTGGCTCCTCTCAGATTCCAGAACTTTCTGTCACCGAAATGAGAGGAAAAAGTGGGTTTTTTGGCCAGATTTTGAAGTTTGCAAAGGATTCTGGGTAACAGAACCTGGTCAGAGCCGCACAAGTCACCCCATCTTGGATTCCCCTAGGTGTCTAGTTTTCAAAAATGCACTGGTTTGCTAGGTTTCCCTAGGTGCCGGCTGAGCTAGAGGCCAAAATCCACAGGTAAGTACTTCGTAAAAAACACCTCAGTTTTCTGTGAAAAAATGTGGTGTCCACGTTGTGTTTTGGGCCATTTCCTTTCGTGGGCGCTAGGCCTACCCACATAAGTGAGGTACCATTTTTATCTGGAGACTTGGGGGAACGCTGGGTGGAAGGAAATTTGTGGCTCCTCTCAGATTCCAGAACTTTCTGTCACCGAAATGAGAGGAAAAAGTGTTTTTTTGGTCAAATTTTGAGGTTTGCAAAGGATTCTGGGTAACAGAACCTGGTCAGAGCCGCACAAGTCACCCCATCTTGGATTCCCCTAGGTGTCTAGTTTTTAAAAATGCGCTGGTTTGCTAGGTTTCCCCAGGTGCCGGCTGAGCTAGAGGCCAAAATCCACAGGTAGACACTGTAAAAAACACCTCTGTTTTCTGTGAAAAAATGTGATGTGTCCACGTTGTGTTTTGGGCCATTTCCTTTCGTGGGCGCTAGACCGACCCACACAAGTGAGGTACCATTTTTATCGGGAGACTTGGGGGAACGCTGAGTGGAAGGAAATTTGTGGCTCCCCTCAGATTCCAGAACTTTCTGTCACCGAAATGAGAGGAAAAAGTGTTTTCTTGGCCAAATTTTGAGGTTTGCAAAGGATTCTGGGTAACAGAACCTGGTCAGAACCCCACAAGTCACCCCATCTTGGATTCCCCTACGTAACTAGTTTTCACAAATGCACTCGTTTGCTAGTTTTTCCCAGGTGCCTGCTGAGCTAGAGGCCAAAATCCACAGGTAGGCCCTTTGTAAAAAACACCTCTGTTTTCTGTGAAAAAATGTGATGTGTCCACGTTGTGTTTTGGGCCATTTCCTTTCGTGGGCACTAGGCCTACCCACACAAGTGAGGTACCACTTTTATCGGGAGACTTGGGGGAATGCTGGGTGGAAGGAAATTTGTGGCTCCTCTCAGATTCCAGAACTTTCTGTCACCGAAATGAGAGGAAAAAGTGTTTTTTTGGCCAAATGTTGAGGTTTGCAAAGGATTCTGGGCAACAGAACCTGGTCAGAGCCCCACATGTCACCCCATCTTGAATTCCCCTAGGTGTCTAGTTTTCAAAAATGTGCTGGTTTGCTAGGTTTCCCCAGGTGCCGGCTGAGCTAGAGGCCAAAATCCACAGGTAGGCACTTTATAAAAAACACCTCTGTTTTCTGTCAAAAAATGTGATGTGTCCACGTTGTGTTTTGGGCCATTTCCTTTTGTGGGCGCTAGGCCTACCCACACAAGTGAGGTACCATTTATATCGGGTGACTTGGGGGAACACAGAATATCAAAACAATTGTTATTGTCCCTTGTCTTTCTCTACATTTGTTCCTCCCAAATTGAAGGCAGTGTGTAAAAAAGACCTCTAGTTGAGAAATGCCCAGTAATTCACATGCTAGTATGGGCACCCCAGAATTCAGAGATGTGCAAATAACCACTTCTCCTCAACCCCTTATCTTGTGCCCATTTTAGAAATACAAAGGTTTTCTTGGTACCTTTTTTCATTTTTTATATTTCAGCAATTGAATTGCTGTATACCTGTATAGAATAAAAACCCATTACAAGGTGCAGCTCCTTTATTGGCTCTGGTTACCTAGAGTTCTTGATGAATCTACAAGCCCTATATATCCCTGCAACCAAAAGAGTCCAGCTGACGTAATGGTATATTGCTTTCAAAAATCTGATATCGCAGAAAAAAGTTACAGAGTAAAACGTGGAGAAAAATGGCTGGTTTTTTTACCTCAATTTCAATATTTCTTTATTTCACCTGTTATTTTCTGTAGGAAACACTTGTAGGATCTACACAAATGACCCCTTGCTGAATTCAGAATTTTGTCTACTTTTCAGAAATGTTTAGTTTTCTGGGATCCAGCATTGGTTTCTCACCCATTTCGGTCACTAACTGGAAGGAGGCTGAAAGCACAACAAATAGTAAAAATGGGATATGTCCCAGTAAAATGTCAAAATTGTATTGAAAAATTGGGTTTTCCAATTCAAATCTGCCTGTTCCTGAATGCTGGGAAGATGGTGATCTTGCTACCGCAAACCCTTTGTTGATGCTATTTTCAGGGAAAAACCACAAGCTGCCTTCTGCAGCCCTTTTTTCCCATTTTTTTGAAAAAAACTAAATTTCCACTGTATTTTGGCTAATTTCTTGATCTCCTTCAGGGGAATGCAGAAAGACTGGGTACCTCTAGAATCCCTAGGATGTTGGAAAAAAGGACGCAAATTTGGCGTGGGTAGCTTATGTGAACAAAATGTTATGAGGGCCTAAGCGCGAACTGCCCCAAATAGCCAAAAAAAGGCTCGGCACAGGAGGGGGGAAAAGGCCTGGCACCGAAGGGGGTATTTAGATTGTGTTCGAAGTTAGTTGTGTTTCTAAGTATTAAAAACTGAGTTTGTTCCACTGTTGATAAGTGGATGCATGTATGGTGGCCTGAGGTATGTTGATTTTTGGTGTTTTGTGTTGGAAAGCTACCAGATGGTGCTCTGACCACATGCTTGGAGTAATCCTTTGAATGGGAAATAGTGTTGGATTTGCAAAAAATAAATCTATCATTTGTCCAGCGATATATGTGGATTTGTCAACAATCTAATGTAGGTTTAGTGTGTCTAGCCCAGTGTTGATAGATTTTAGATGCAGCATATTCTGTTTGTAAAACCATATGTCTAGGTCACCAAGGATGCATATGTTGTAGTGTAGTGCCATAAGGTTTGAAAGTTATCTAGAAACATGTCTGGGAATGTTGCATTGCTAGTTGGTGTCCTGTAAAGGAGGACGTTACAGGAGGAAGTTGATGTAGGGTTGGATCTGATCATGAGGGCCTCACAATCTTGTATGGCAATGCCGTCAACTTTGGTGAGATTTATTGTTTCCTTGAATGTAACAGCTAGTCCACCTCCTTCTTTTCCTGTGCAATTTTGTGTGACTATTCATAGCCTGGAGGAACGGTGTCTTGCAACACAGGAGCCATGTAATTCCCCAACCAGTATTCAGTTATGAAGAGTAAGTCATCTTGTGAGTCAATGAGTAGGTCGTAGATGTGGTGCTTGTTTTTAGAGTGCTCAAGCAATTACTATTAGGCAATCTAGAGATTGTGTGTGCACTACATATGGGAAGTGCTACTTGCCCCAGCATTAAAACATCTCATAGTTTCTGCAGCCACTGGCAAAATGTAGGGGGTTCATTTTATTTTCATTGCAGGGTTAAACATCCATGGCGCAGAAGAAATGTTGTAATAGTCTTCACTTAGTCCTATAGACAAGGTATGTTTTCCTGCAGAAAATACCATTGTCTTTCTGAACCATCATGTCAAGTGCAATACCGTGTGCTGAAAAAGGGATGTGCAACTGCTCTGAACACTCTATACTGCAAGAAGAGAGTGCCTTCTTGACATCTGATTGATCCATGCATGCATGTGACTGTATCAAAGTACTTCCCTCTTACAGACACATGTTCTAAAGTACACTGATGCTTCATGCCCAAAGTGCAGCAAGGACACATAAGCATAGGCAATGCTTGATTTCCTTTGCACTTTCTGAACTGTGAATGAGACATGCAGCGCTACCCTTGAACCATGATGGTCTCACCTCCTTTGAAATAATGCACTGGTCAGTCAAGTCCCTACCAAGTACGCAAGACATAGTCAAGGTGTTGTTTAAACGATTCATTATTACTACTACTATGCTACTGACCAGATTGTGTGTTATTTATGTGTGATGTACCTGAACTTCTATCTCACAACCAGACTTTAAGAGCAAGCGCTGGTTGTTTGGCCTCAGTACTTCCTGAAAAAGAATGCCCAAAAAAGAAGGTCCTTGATAATTTAGTGAGCCTTCAGTAGTAACTAGTAGTTTTGAGTGAATGATTTATTATTATTTATAACAGACTTGTTTGCATAAGGATTCTACCCCAGAATTGACATTGGCTATAACACGTGGTTTAACAGTCTACCACTTTGCTCGTACTGGTCTTACAGGTGGGGAGAGGGTAGGTATCATTTTCTGAGAATATTTATCTTGTAAAAATGTGTACATTTCTAAATAGGATTCAATGGAGCCTCTTGTTTTTAAAACTTCTTCAGCAGATTGTTTTAATAATTTTGTATTTGTTGTCCCAAAATCAGGGGACTAACTATGTTTCTGATTCATGATAGTTTCTAAGAACATGTTGGTTGTCTATTACATAAAAACTCAATTATCTCAGGTGATTTTAATATACATATAGAGGTGGAAATTAACTTTAAATCATTATGGTCACAATACACTCATGTGCGATATATAAGCTTATCTCTTCCCTGGCACATTCCACGATATATCGGACAATATCTGGACTGAGAGTATTCTAATTTCAAAACTAAATATTCTCCTTTTATTGAGGTTGGATCATAATTTTATTAATTCCAAAATTAAACCAACAAAAGAGGAAAGGGTGATTCTGTGAGATCTGTAGTTGAAATAAGTCGCTGGAAATTATTGCAAGGTCCTGATATAAATAAACTTTATTAGTGCTAAAAGAAAATATATTTCAGACTAGACAGTTCTAGATCATTAAATGCAGCTTCGATCTATCTTTCAGATCACTTTATTCCATACACTTTAAGAAAATGCTGTGAATGGAAGCATTCTTTCCCTTGGTTTATTGAAAACCTGAAAAAGAAAAGACTAATTGTAAGACAAACAGAAAGGAAATGCTGCAGGACATATGAAGCCAATGCTCTCATGATGTGGACATGTGGACCATTACAACTTGGTGTCCCGTTTAGACGGCATCAGGCTTCCAGGGCAGATGCTGGCATAGTTTTTCTTTTCTCTCAGTAATCGCATACAAACAGTTTAGGACTAGATGTCATGTAACTTTCTCCAGCTCAACACTGATATGACAGGCCTGTCCAAATGTGACTGGCCCCAACCCTGTAAAATCAGTAAAACCTCTGGGATTCCATCTGCACTCTCAGCTGGCTATGGCTTCTCATGTACAGTCAGTAGACGGCCACACTAATTTTTCATCGATTGAAGGTCTTGAAAAAAGTCCTATGATTTTTTCCTCCAAGTTCCATGGGTCAGTTACATCCTCATATGTGCTATTTAGGTTGGATTATTGCAGACTACTTTACATAGATCTATCTGAATCTCTGCTCTATCAACTGCAAAGAGCATAAACCTTTGTAGTTAAAAGTTGTGTGCGGCCCAGAGAGTAATGATAATATTACCTCATCCCAAATCAGTTTACACTGGCTTCCCATGAAACAGAGAATTCTATTCAAGATCCTGTGTCTTCTGCATAAAGTTTATTACAGGCCGCAGAATTCTTGACTAACCTCCTTAAACTCTATGCACCTTGTTATTTTCTGCTCAAGGGTGAGGGAAGCTCGGATTTGTGGAAGATCATTAAGAGCATGTGTTCCTCAGTTATGGAATGATTTATTGATTAAATTACAATTCATCCCTTCCCACGCCACTTTTAAGAAAGCTCTAAAAATGTTTAAATTTTGTGAAGTGTGTTCAAGTATGAAGGATTCCATAAAGCAGAGTTAGACTCTGAACTAATGAAATGTCAAGAGGCCTACAGTATAACAAGTACACTCTTGGGGCTGAAACGATTTTGTGGGTAAATGGAACCCCTGGCTTTGAAATTGTATATGAGATGAAAAAAGTTGAGTGAAAATGCAAAATTTCCTAAAGCGCTTTCCTTTGGTCACAAATTAAAATGTTGTAGAGTTGAATGAGGTTGTCAGAAAGAAGAACCAATGTATGAATGACACAATAATTTGCACATTTGAGCTGGCCTACCCAATACTACAAACAGCTAAGAGCAGGTATTAAGTCCTTACTGTAAGCTTGGAAACATGATGTTTTAAAAAATATCTTAACTGACCCCACACCACATCGCCAGACTCGAAGGTATGGGATACCGCATTACCAGGGTACATTGGGTGGGCACCGCATGGAAAGTCGATGCCACCTCAGGCATTTACATGTCACAGTAATTTCTCAAAATTACTATGACATGCATATGTGGGGTAAACAATGGTGCATGTACAACACGCACATCACACACATAAACAACTGTCATTGTGGTATCATTATTCATTGTAAAATGAATCCTGGCATCACAATTATGGTGCACTCACACTAGACAACGTTGTCCATGTGTGCACATTTGAAGGGGACCTGTACGGGTAGGTTTGTGCTGTCTGTTATCTATTTGAGTTAGTATGTGTGTGTGTGTGTGTGGATTGTCTGTTTGAGGTGGAGGGTGCTGGAGTGGGTGGTGTGGTTGTGTCGGTATGTGTTACTTGCATGTGGGACTGATGTTGTTGTGTATGTTGTGTTGCCATGTGACACATTCAGATGAGTGTAGTTGTGTGGCAGACTTTGTCGTGCTGTGTGTAGCTGTGCTTGTCTGTGAGTGTGTTTGTGTAGCTGAGTGTGTAGTTGTGTTGGTTGTTGTGTCATGTGTGGGTGCAGTGTCAATGATGTGTGTATGTTGTGTCATGGATGTATGTCAATGTGTGTGTTCGGCATGTATGAGCTGTGTTGTAATGGAATGGCAATGGGTTATTGTGTGTATGTGGTGTGTTGTATAGTGTGTAGTGCAGGGGTACACATATGGCTAAGGGACCGTGTGTGACTCTTGCCTCTCTTTCATAGCCGCTGCCACTGCACAAAGTCCATTGAGTCCTGCAGCCATCTCCGTTCGTTGGCAATCCATCACCAGTCAATCCGCTTGCAGAGCTGTAACATTTAAATTTAGCAGGTGGAACAAAGTTGGCTTGACAGTTTTTTCGGGTCCGCCATCCACATGGCTTGGCTAAGGTCTAAATCAGGCCTCTAGCCGGGAAAATCGGTCCTTAAAAAAGTAAACAAGCTTCATCTGAGATTGTTCCCAAATTCAAGACCTCCATCCCTCCTGCTATAAAAATGAACCTTCCTTAGGTCAATTCGCAGCAAAGAGCTTAAGGGACTACTCTTCCATTGTCACTTTAAGATATGACCTGGCACATAATGGTCTCCAATTACATTTTGAGATCTAGGTGATCTAGAAGAAAGTGTGATTAGGATATTACTGAGAGTGCTTATAGGTTAAAATATGCATACAACTCTAAAATTAAACTTGTTAGTGATCTCATCTTAAACTCTCTACAATAATATTTGGTGAAAACCACAAATGGCAAATCTGTTTAATTATATTGCAACTCATTAATATTGTACAAGCCTTAAACTACCTTGTTGGTTGTCGGTTCCCCCACATGACTTTTTATAGCTTACAGCATAATTCTTACTATTAAATCTGTATCAGTGCTTGGTTAATTTCTTAACCAAAGAGCGCAAACTACAACACACAATTGGGTAATAAGCTGGTTTGGTCAGAAAGTGACACGTATATCTTGTAGCAGGCCCAAACTTTGAAAAATGGGCAAATCCATTTTTGTGTGACTCCATATGTGTGAAAACAAGAGGGGAAATTATTAAATTTGAATAGTTACAACAATGGTAACAGTGAGTGGGGCAGTGGAGAGTAACTCCAAACAGAACCCAGGGAAGGGTGGTACTGTTGGAACAGAAATCAAGGTATCAAACCCCAAACTCTTCCATTCAGCTAGAATTATCTGAAGCCTTTAGTGGTGGATTTCAGCACATTCAGTGGCAAGTGGAACACTGGTGTGAGTCAGGCTAGGGTTGACAAGCAGTAGGCCATCTAAGATAATTCCTCAGGTCTAATTGTCACATCACCTCACCCAGTCAGCAATGTGGAGGTACAGATAATTAGTGAAACCCAGCAGGCCCTTGTTGGAGTAAAGGAAGACTTCAGAATCAATCACCTTTTGGAGAATGAGCCGCCTACAAAAAGGAACCACTGTGTCTTGATTCCATCTTGTGCCCTATATGCAGTGGGTTTTACTCACCGGGCTCATGTCACCCTTCCCTTGTGGCATCTCCATAACCTGAATAATCCCAGTCATGCTTTCTTCCCTAGTAGCTCCTCTCAGGTTTGCGCTCTCTCTTTGGTTTCCCCCCCTCCTGAGAAGTCTGAACGATTGACCCTCCTGTTATGTTGCTATGCAAGTTTCATCCAGTTTGCACATGCAGAGATCACATGTCTAGCTAAGATAGTCTTGTTTTCTCTGTGGAACACTGGGTTGTACCATCAGGCACTTGGGTTCCATTGTAATAGTTAGATGTCAATTACTGTTTGCACCCAGTAGACTCTTTCCCTTGTTATGTAACATGTGCCTTCTCCCCCCAGGTTCATTGGAATATCTCATGCTTCCACGTGGGCCATGTGTCCTTCTGGAACACTCTTGGCTTCCGGGATAAATACCCCCCATGAACCTGCATCGGGTCTTGGCCATGAACCTGTTCCCGACATGTACAAACATCATTCCTGAACTCACCTTCGGGAGTTCCAGTTCTGCACAAGTTTCTTCTCTGCAATTGTCTCCTGATTCGCCCAGAGTTTCCAATGCTCTAGACTTCCAGGCTCTTCTGATGACTCTATGATTCTGACATCTGCAATGCTTCCAGTGTCATCCTTTATGAGCTATGATTCCACCTCTTGAGCTTCTTGTACTGAGTATTCTGTCGCCTTGGATTCCAGTTCCAGTACGGTTAAGGCTAAGTACTTAACTTCCAGGTTAGAACGCACTATAGACTACCAATATTTCGAGAATTATCATCCTGAAGGCCAAAGGCCATTTTGAATTTGGAGCATTTTTAGAGTATTGAACCCTACCCATGAGGCCCAGCCCTCTGATAGCTTTTATTGTAGTGCTCTGAACTCCTTATCCAATGAACTGACAGTTGTCATTGCGTTTTTCAACAAGTTGTATCATGTGCTTTGGAATAAGTTCCCAGAGTCTAAAGATGCATTTGTTTAGATTTGGAAATCCTGTATGTTGTGGAGTTCTGAAAAATCACCATTTGTTCTTGAATTGATAGCTGCTCTCTTTCATGCCAAGTTTATGATGATGCCTATAAATGTACCACAAGCAAAAACTATTGTTTGAGATTCTAAGTTGGGAAAATATATATATATGTGTATATGTGTGTGTGTGTGTGTGTGTGTATATATATATATATATACGTGTGTATATGTGTGTGTGTGTGTATATATATATATATATATACGTGTGTGTGTGTATGTGTGTGTGTGTGTGTGTGTATATATATATATACGTGTGTGTGTGTGTGTGTGTGTGTGTGTGTGTGTGTGTGTGTGTGTGTAGAGGTAACATTGTTTTTTGTTGTTTATAGTGTTTCAGACATTTCGAGGACCAGAAAGTCCCTACCTTCTAGGCTGGCATGAGGCTGTCAAGCAGTTCCCACAGAGACGTAAGTTCATATTTTTCTTGTTTTATCCCATTTCCCTTCCCCCCCGGGGGCTGTCAGTAGAACTAGGAAGTCATTACTTGTTACACAGTGCAGCCCGACTGGTATTGGAGGTCCAGCATTACCCTGCGGTTGGATCTAGGTGAGTGTGTGACACACTGGAGGCTGGTTAACCAGAGTATACTGTAGAGATCCACCATTGTAAAAATGGGGAAATAAGAGATTCCTTAGAGTATGTTTCATTCTGCAGACACAGAGGTGTCAGGGTCAGGTTTAGGTTAACTGAGCTGTCTGTGTCGCAAAAAGGAAATCAGAGCTGGCAAGAGCAGAACATATGCTAGATATGGGCAGCCCACCAGAATTTCAAGGCTTTCTTGATGCCCTTGCAAAGATGGTTATCAAAGCTTATTCTGGCAGAACTGCATCAGAATTCTCAGGTATAAGCTTAATGGAAAGAAACTGATAATTCTGCACCTGGATATGATTATGGGCTGCTCTACTGTAAACTCTCAGGTCTGTAAGCAGGAACCAGAAGAGAATGATAGGCACACAGCAGTTCCAGTATGCCTTAATCCAACTAACCCACAAAGCTCACTTATCAGGTCACTTGGCGGGAAAAGCTATAAAAAATGGCTATTTGTATTAGCTTGGCATTAGTGTAGCAATGGGATGCTTTGGTGCTCATGGCCTACTTGTCAGAGGAGAATTAACTCCGAAAGACAAAGAGGGTAGAGACAGATATTGTTCGTCTCTTGGAGTCTACCATATCTTCCAACAAAAATTATGTCTTTGTTGTTGTGGAATATATGAAAATATATAGGAAGTGAGGTGTGGTCTTGCCACAAACAAAGATGGCTGCTTCATTAAAAAGCTCTGTGTGCCAGGGTGGCACAGCAGAGGCTGACGGAGTGATCCCAGCTGTGGAGGCATCAACTATCATTGCCTCTTCCCCCTCCGGTGCAGCGGGGGGCCAGGATCACCACTCAGGGCATGGAGCATCACCGAACGCCCATGTGCTGATGAGGCTGCAGAAGTGGCAGCCCCAATCAATGCAACCCAGGCCCAAAGCAGCGGCCCATAGCAAAGCTGGCGCCCACATCACATGAGACTGAGGTGCCAGCTCCCCGGGCTGTGCACTGCCTAGGGGGCGGCACCTCTTCACCCCAGCGGCTCTTATCTTTCACTGTACACCTGCCCGGGCACAAAGCCAGCGGCAGTGCACCATGCTTCTTTACATCTTTTCTTGACCTTCATGTATTTCCTATAAAGTGTGGAAATGCCCTATAACAGCCTGCCTGCCTCTCAGTGTAGCTCACTGTGAGTTGTTCCACTGACCACTCCACTCACTTCTCATCAAGGCGGCATGGTGAGCAGAGAGGGGCTGAGAAGACACAGTAGCCATGGGAGACCAACAAGGCCCACCAATTCTGCTGCCATCCTGCTGGGCTCCCCCGAGAGGAACTATAGAGACACAGACAGGAGCCTGAAGTACAGTGGAAATCGCTACATCATGCAAAGGCCTACCTGGCTATCGCCTCGTGACAGTCCTGACTCCTGATGTCTCCTACCCTGCTTTGGACACTACATCCCCTGTTAGCCCACTGAGCTAAAGTGCAGGCCCACATGCAGACTTTCTCCCTCTCTCTCATCGCCCAAACCGGTTGAACAGACAGCCTTCCTCAATGCCACCTTCATTGTTGGTCTCACTCTAACGTAAGCCACGGACCACTGGCTGCTGGACCTCACCATTGGCCCTATGTCAGGAATAATTTTCCCATGGGATCCTACCTTTTCAGGCCCCCCTCTGTACCACTACCAGCCCCGCCTCATGCAACCGGCAGATCTCCTTGATGCCATTTCCAGAGAGGACAGAGTAACCTACAATAACAATCTGACCCTCCATCCCAACAATTTTGGGGGGAGTGAGGCAAATCCAGAACTCCCCAGCATGAAACACCCACCAACTATTGGACGGTACCTCCTCCACCCAGAGGATCTGTTGCTGCCAGACCTTCAGTACATAGGATATCCCAGGCTTGTGGTGCGATCCTGCATGGCCCCACATGGGATCTTTTAGTCATCAGCTTTGGAGATGCCCTCTCACAAACACAGGCAAATCACCCCATGGTTGGATCCAGGTGAGTGTGTGACACACCTAAATCCTCCCACCAAATGCTCTTCTTAGAGACTGTCTCCCAGCACCGCACCATGGCTGCCCCACAATCCCCTGCTGACCAAGCAATGGCACCTGCCTCCAACCATCCCTGCAGCAAGAGTCTTCCATGGACTGCATCCTACAGGAGGTTACAGCAGTCAGTAGATGCCTGGAAAGCATAGTATCCAAGATCAAAGAGCTAGCGACCAACACCAAATCCATCCACGGGCTTTCAGTAAATGGTTGAGGGGGTGGAGCAGCTATTGGAAGCTGTAGAAGACCATCTCAACACCTTACTGGATAGGGATCAGGAACTTATCATCCTGAGAAACAAACTTATGGCCCTGGAGGACAGGAGCCAGAGAGATAATGTTTGCTTTTTCAGTTTCCTGGAATGCGCAAGGGACAGGTGTCGAGGACTTCCTCAAGAGCACACTGCCAATACTCATGGCCCTTACATTCCCCCCTTTCCCCGAGCCCCCTAGAGATCCAACATGCTCACCGCATGGGCCCAACAAGGCCAGAAACCTCGGGCCGCCCCGCCCTTTGATAGCCTGTCTCCTCTGCCGCAAACAGGCATGACAGCTAACAATGTGGCCAGATCCCACGGCTCATATGACTATGAGGGGCATGAGAGCCACATCGCTACAGACTTCTAACTGGAGACCAAAGACAAGAGGAAGGTGTTTTTGGCCCTTCGGCCCACAACTTCGGAAACTAGACATCAAATTTGGCATGTTCAAACCTGCCCGTATGTGGATCACGAAGGACAGTAGATCCAGGGGCTTCCTCAACCCAGATGCCCTACGCACTTCCTGGAAGACCTTACTTACCACCCCCCCCCCCCCCCCCCCACAGACTCTTCCACAGTGCCCAGAGGCCATTGGCGCTCTGAACAGAGCCGTCACAGAGACAGAGGCATGGAGTGACCGCCTCACTCTCAGGATAACAGAGATTTGACCTTCAAGGCAGTGGCAACGCTCACCCAGGACCTGGGTGGATGACAAATCTCGCTCCCTGGTGAAACCTCTCCAGTTGAAGACTGCAATCCACCTCTTTGTACTGCTATGCAGGGCCTGGGGCCCCCAACCCGCCTTCCATAAACTATGATGAACTGGACATAAATCTCTGTGATCCCTGGCTCCGCAACAATAGACAGCTGAGTATATACTTCCAACTGCATGTTTGTTTCTGAGACTGTTGCTAAATATTATTGCTTGTTGCTCACTGACCGCAATGTATTTCTATATTTCACTACAAATTTTCCAAATATTCCCAATGTTTCATTATATTCCTGGTTGCACTGTCCTCACTTGCCGCTAGCATGCATGCCTATGTATCGCCCTTGAAGGACTATTGATATTTAACCCATTGGGACTGCTTCTGTCACATTCACTGCACAGGGCTGCACCTACAAACTGGAAAATGCCATAAGCACTGTTGCACCCAGGCCCACGAACCCCTGACCATTTATCCGGTGACCTATGACCTGCCATTATTCACCTGACCGTACACCACCCCCGTTGTTTGTTTCACCCCTCAACACACATCCTGACCTCATCACCCCCTCCTGACAGAACTAAGGTGAAATCCTCTCCTTTCCCTCCCATAAAACACTACTGTCCACCACCAATGGGTCACAATACAGAATACACCCTGGCCTGACATGGATCCAAACCCCTTAGACACAAGGTTAATTGAACTAGGAGCTCTCTGGGACCCACTTCTGGCATATTACACCCCTTAACACAACACTGGGAAGTTTTGCCCGCATTACCCCCAAGGACCCTCACAGTGACTCCTTCTCCTCAATCAATCAATCAATCAATCAATCAAGAATTTGTAAAGGACGGCTAATCACACATAGGGTCTCAAGGCGCTGAATGAAGGTGTGCTGCTCAGTCGCAGAGCCAGATCTTAAGGTCCTTCCTGAACTGCTTCAGTGATGCGGTCTGTCTGAGCTTGAGGGGAAATGTGTTCCATGTCCAGGCTGCTATGTAGGAGAAGGATCTTCCTCCTGCTGTATTTTTTAGGATCTTGGGGATGGCTGCAAGGGCGAGCTGGGAGGAACGGAGACATCTGTTGGGTACGTAGAAAGTGATGCGGTGGTTGAGGTATGCTGGTCCTATGTTGTGCAGTCCCTTGAGGGTGAGGATCAGGAGTTTGTATGTGATGCGCTTGTTGACTGAGAGCCAGTGTAGGTCTATGAGGGGGGAGGAGATTCAACTTTGTCGGGGGATGTCCAGGATGAGTCTGGCTACTACATTTTAGACTCTTTGTAGTCTTGATTGAAGTGTCTTGGTAATGCCGACATATAGTGCATTGCTGTAGTCCAGTTTGCAGGTGATGAGTGTGTGGGGGACGGTTTTCCTCGGGTCAGGAGAATCCATTTGAAAATCTTCTACAGGAGATGGGCAGTGTGGAAGCTTGATGAGTAGACTACGTTAACTGGGCAGGTCATCGATAGAGTGGAGCCCAGAGTGATGCACAGGTTTAGCGCATGGTCTGTGGGCGTTACCCAGTGTGGTGGGCCGCCAGGAGTTGTTCCAGGCAGAAGGGATGGAGCTGATCACGAGGATCTCTGTCTTGTCCGAGTTGAGCTTGAGGCAGTTGGTCTCCATCCAGGCAGCGACTGCTCTCATCTCGTTGTGGGAATTCCTCTTGGCTTGCTCTGAGTCCTCGGACAGGGAGAGGACCAGTCCCCTCATCTTGCCTCACCCCTCCTCCTAACTCATCCCCCCTTTTTTCTCTCACTTTCTGCCCCCACACATCTCCCTTACACCACTACTCCCTTGCACTAAAAGCCCTGCGACCCAGCGTTGTCCCCCAGCCTACATGCCATCCTGATGCCGGCCATCCTGCAGGCACCTGCCTCCTCCCTAAGTGCCATCTTCTTGAATGTCAAGGGCCTGACACACTACATCAAGCGCAATAAGGAGCTCTCTAACTTACAGTCCAAAAGAGTGGATGTGGCTCTCCTCCAAGAGACCCATCTCTCATGCTCTGAGTCTGACAAACTGTGATGGGATAGGGTGGGACGAGTGATTCACAGAAGCTGCCCAGAGATGACTGCCTCCGGGTCCGGCCCCCTCTGGAAATGCAGCATTGTGATTCTGATTAGATCGTCCATACCCGTCACTGTTCTCAAGTCCTGGTCTGACCCGAACAGAAGCTACGTCTTTGGAAATCCGAAATTTGGGGACCGGACACTGAATTGGCTCGGTCTACTCCCCACGGACTCCAAGCATCCATTCCTCTTACACCGCAATCACCTCTACACGGAAATCAGCACATCTCACCTCCTCATCGGGGTGACTGGAACCTGGCGCAGGATGAGGTGTTGGACGCCATGGGTCCCCTAGACACTGAAAACAACACTGACAGAGCTCTCCTAGAAGACATGATCTCTGATCACAGCTTGGCAGGTCACTGGTGACTCTACCACCCAGCAGACAGGGAATACTCTTTCTTCTCTGCAGTGCATGGCCCCCAATCCAGGCTAGACTACTTTGTGCTTTCCCATTGGATGGTGGCCCTCGCCCAGGAATCATGAATCCTAGAGGCGGCATTTTCTGATCACTCCCCAGTCCTGCTTATCCTCCCCAGGTCGAATGCTGTGGCGCCTGAACGTGAGGGCAAACAACAACTCTGCTCCCATATCTCCTCACTCCTATCAGACAACAAGAGCTTGGTCTCCTCTCACATGGTCCTATGGACAGCAGCAAAGGCTATCATAAGAGGACAACATATGAGGGATGTACCCCTGGGTGACAAGAGGTGGACAGCCCAGCAGAGAGATCTAGAGGCTGATATTATGACCCTCACATGCCTCTATACCCTGAAACCATCCCCTGCCACCCACAGCAAGCTGGAAAAGTCTTGTATGGACCTTAATTGCCTGTCCATCACCAAGGCCGAAAACGCACTCCAGAGGCTGAAGGGTCACCACTATGAACAGGTCAGGAAACCAGGAAGCCTCCTGGCAACACAACTAGGACAACAGGATGTGGCACTCACTATCCCCGCCCCGCCATTCGATCCACAGATGGCGCGCTAATTACATAACCGCAAGATAGTCAACAAATTCACCACCTTCTGCTGGAGGTGGCAGTGGAACCTACCTGCTTGGAGGCCTTTTATGAGAGGATCCACCTCCCTAGACTTAACGATTCAGGCAGAGGCCTTTTGGATAGGGAGATCAGCAAGACTGAAATTGCGAAAACAATTTCCGTGTTCCACTACTAAGCCACTGGGGAAGACGGCTTTCCTGACAAGTTTTATAAAGCTGAACAGATGGGCTCCCTTGACTCCATCTCCAACAAGATGGTGATAGCCATCCTCTTTGAGCAAGGAAAGGACCCTTTCCTCTGTGGCAGCTACTTGCATACATCACTACTCAATCGAGATATCAAAATACTTGCCGGGGTCCTCACAGCCTGCCTTCGCAAGGTGATTACAACCTTGATCCACCATACTCTGGTGAGTTTTGTCCCTGAATGCTCCTCAAGGAACCACCTCCAAATCCTGCCACACACTGTGGGCCTCCAAGGACCTTCAGGACGAGGTGCTTGCCCTCTCTCTGGACACCAAGAAGGCGTTTGACGAGGTAGAGTGGGGCTACCTCTTTGGGACACTGCAACAGTTCAGCTTGGGGGAAGGTTCATCTTCAAGGTCTGCTGGCTCTATGACTCCTCCACAGCTCAGGTCAACTGCAGCGGCTTCTTGTCAGAAACATTTCTGATCAGACACAGACCTTACAGGATTGTCTATTGTCACCCCTGCTATTTGTTTTTTCAATGGAACCCCTGGTGGCCTCCATACATCCATCCCCTATACTTTTGGCTGTCCCTAAATCAGGAGTGTCCTCCAAGATCTATCTATACATGGATGACGTACCCTCACCCTCATAGACCTACCACAATCCCGCCCGGCCTTGCAAGACATCATTACTGGCTTTGCAGTGCTCTTGGGATATCGAGTGAACTGGGACTCTCATGAACAACCACTTGCGTTGCAATAGCCGGCCACCCCTTTCATTGGAAAGTGCTGCAACTTAGATACCTAGGGGTCTATATAAACAGGGGCCTGGAACGCATGATAATGGAAAACATAGGCCTCTTGATAGCCTGCATGAAACTCGACTTTGATAAATGGTTCCATCTTGGACTAACTATGTGGGGGAGAGTACAGGCAGTCTGAATGGTGATCCTACCACAGTTTACCTATGTATTGGGCATGCTGCCCCTACTGATCTGCTAAGATCAGTGGATGCCGGCATACGCTCTTTTGTTTGGGGGTCCAACCGCTCTCGCCTAGCCCAGTCTAAACTTTCTCACACACCACTCGTGCGGTGTTAGAAATGGGGTCTCTAGTTGGTAGTTATATACCCTAGTCCAAATAGGGACCACAATCCTAGTCAGGGTAAGTCACACACAATCCAAATTATCCTGTGCCCACCCTCTGGTAGCTTGGCACTGAGCAGTCAGGCTTCACTTAGAAGGCAAAGCGTAAAGTAATTGTGCAATAAATCATGAAATAACACAGTGAAAACACCACAAAAATGCACCACACAAGTTTAGAAAAATATAGAATATTTATCTGAGAAGATTAAGATCAAAATTATCAAGATTTGATAAATACAAGTTGAAATATCACTTTTGTAATGATAAGAAGAGTTTTAAGTTCTTAAAAGAAACAATTGTCTCTTGCAAGCACAAAGTACCTGTTTGCGTCAAAATTACATGCACGAAGACCGCGACCGCAGAAGAGGAGATGCATTGAAAAAGATAGGTGTGCGTCAGATTTCCAGGCATACACAGACGATGTGTTGATTTTTTTCCACACGGCAAGGGCTTGGTGTGGAATTCCAGCGCGCAGGCTTGAATCTTCTTTGGGATAAGGGGTCTTTTGACACCCAAGGACGATGCATGGAAATCCTAGGCATGCAGGACGAAGTCACAGGTGCTGCGTCGAGCTGGTGGGTGATGCGTCGGAGTTTATGTCACATGGCAGGCGCTATGTTGATTCCTCTTGCATGTAGTCGGGCTGCGTTGTTGCGGCTCGGCAATGGCTCGATCCAGTGGCCTGTGCGTTTTAAGTTTCGGTCGCAATGCTGGTGCTGCGTCGATCTCCACTCAGGGAGCCGGGCTGCGTCGTTCAAGTTTGGCACTGCGAGGATTCTTTCCCCGCTAAGCAGGCTGTGCGTTGTTTACAGCAGGCTGTGCGTCGATTTTTTGTCGCACAAGGAGTTCTTTGCAGAGATGAAGTCTTTTTGGTCCTGAGACTTCAGGAAACATGAGGGAAGATCAATCCAAGCCCTTGGAGAGCACTTCTCAGCAGAGCAAGAGGCCAGCAAGGCATCAAGGCAACTGCAAGGCAGTAGTCCTTTACAGCAAAGCAGTCCAGGTGAGTCCTTTAGGAAGCCAGGCAGATTCTCTTGGCAGGTTGCAGGTTCTTGTTCAGAATTTCTTTCCCAAGAAGTGTCTGAATTGGTAGGGTCAGGGACCCAGTTTATATACCCAAAAGTGCCTTTGACATGAAGGAGACTTCAAAGAGTGGTTTTGAAGTGCACAAAGTCCCCTTTCAGTACAACCATGTCTGCCAGGGTCCCACTAGGGGGTTTGGCAGTCCATTGTGTGAGGGCAGGTCACTGTCCTTTGAAATGTGTCATGCCCTCCACCCTTTCAGCCCAGGAAGATCCATTCAGTATGCAGAGGTGTGCAGGTGTGACTGAGCATCCTGTGTTTGTGGTTGTCTGAGTGAAATATACAAGGGAGCTGTAAACCAGCCCAGCCCAGACGTAGATTATAAGGTGCAGAAAGATTTAAGTGCAGAGAAATGCTCACTTTCTAAAAGTGGCATTTCTAAAATAGTAATATAAAATCCAACTTCACCAGTCAGCAGGATTTTGTATTACCATTCTGGCCATACTAAATATGACCTGTTTACCCCTTTCTAATAAGAATCTACCACTCAAATAGTTTATGACTGTAGCCTTAGTGTTAGCCTATGAACGGAGCAGGACTCACAGCACTGGAAAATGAATTTAGGAGTTTTCCACTACCAGGACATATAAAACACACAGATATATGTCCGGCCTTCTACCTACTCAGCACCCTGCTTTCTTGGTTACCTAGGGCCTACCTCAGGGGCGACTTATATGTAGAAAAAGGGGAGTTTACGGCTTGGCAAGTACTTTTAAATGCCAAGTCGAAGTAGCAGTGAAACTGCACACACAGGTCTTGCAATGGCAGACCTGAAACATAGTTAGGGGGCTACTTATGTGGGTGGCACAATCAATGCTACAGGCCCCCTAGTAGTACTCAATCTACAGGCCCTGGGCTCTTGTATTGCACTTTACTAGGGACTTACCAGTAGATCAAATATGCCAATTGGGTATGAACCAATGTTACCATGACTTAAGGGTGAGAGCATATGTACTTTTGAACTGGTTAGCAGTGTTAAAGTGGGCAGAGTCCTAAAACCAGCAAAAACAGTGTCAAAAAGTAGTAGGAGGCAGGCACAAAGTCAGGTCTAACATGTGTCCACCCCAGCTGAAAGTGGAGAGAGCTACCCAACACCTTGGGAGCTCTCATCGCTAAGGCGGAAGTATCTTAAGAGACCATCAGCATTGGTGTGGCCAATCACCAGGCGATGCTCCATTGTAAAGTCCATCCCTTGTAGGGAAATGGACCACCGCAAGAGTTTAGGATTTTCCCCCCTCATTTGCATGAGCCATCTGAGGGGCCTGTGGTCTGTCTGAACCCGGAAGTGAGTATGGATCTTCCCTCAGTCAAGCATTGTACCCACGCCCTGCAACTATCCCAGCTGGCTTACATGCTCTCTGGTACACCAGACTCCCCCTTGTGGGTAGCATCAGAGAGCTCCATAATTACCCATGGGAAACCACTGTACGGGTACGGGGGTCCCAGTCACACCCCACCAACTGGATTATACAAGCCATGCTGAATTCCGGGCAATAAGCTCACCTCCTCAATATGCTCCTCCGCCATGAGCACATGCCTTTATGGGGGAATTTGGCCCTCTGCATAGGAGGAAAGGCTCTTGACTGGGGTAACTGGCAAAAGGCAAGGTCCTGGATGGAGGTGCTCTCAAACCCTTGGTAACACTCTGAGGGGAATTCGGATGACCCCACAACATGAATGGGGTAATTTCTGTGAAAGCATGTATAGGTTTTCCGGTCTAATAAGCAGATAGCTCTTCTCTTATGCCCTCCTCATCAACCTCTGACTTAAAAAGCAGAACCGTCTGCAACCGGTCTACGAGGAAAAAGCGGAACCGGCTGCAACTGGTCTACGAGGAAGAAGATTGGGTTGGCCTCCTAGAAATGTTTAAAAGCGGGATGTGGAAGGCACTCCTGAAATTTTGTCTCTCCAGACACTGCACAACTGGCACTGGACTCCTTTGAGGCTGTGTGCAGCAGGCTTATTAACCCCATTCCTCTGATTGGTGATTGCCCCTCGATTCAGACTCTCTGAAACACGGTGGGGTCCACATTGGGCGAGATGCTGCAGCTCAGGACACCCCTTCCCCGCACCATGCTCTTTCTACATTACGCAGGGGATACCCCAGACCTCTCCTGTCCCCAAGGCCGTCTCTTGCACACAGCCGTCGCCAATGCAAACATATGTATTCTCCACCACTGGTACTCCCCTAATCCCCCTACCCATGATGAATGGCTGACAGCAACATACTAGGTGGCCTCCAACAAGCATATCATCTATGCTCTCCAAGACAGTACAGAATCCTTTCTCCAAACGTGGTCACCCTTCATACAGGCCTCGGTCTCAGTCTGCTCCTGCTAGCATTAATTCCCATACCAGAACCGCAATGTCAATCTACCTCCCTCACTCAGAATGCCATGGCAGCAGGTCATACATAAAAGCACCTTGGGCCAAGGACAAAAAACCACCCGACTCCTATTTGCCTCTCTTATCACTACTACCTCCCTCTCCCCACCCCCTACAGTATACGAAATACCCCTTGGCCAAAAATGCACCCAATATGTATCACATTCCACATGCCAGATGGACCCTCATACCCCTGCCTGCATCTTGCCAAAGCAGATACATTGTGATGCAGCACTGAGCAGTGCCTCACCTTCCCCTCCCCCCACCCTTCTAGCCCTCCTTGCTTGGTTTTGTTATTGTACTGATATATACTGTTTCCTTCTGTTTTCTTCTCAATAAAGCAATGTGAAACGAAAATAAAATATATAGGTAAACAAGTCCAGTGAAAAGCACAACTGTCCCTGAAGTAGAAGGCTCTGACTGACATCTTTTCACCAACTGGATTCCCTAGTGCTGTAAGCTAAACTTTTTTTTGCTGCTTACCGAGTCAAATCAATGTGCTGGATGAGGGAGTCAACAAGACTCTGAAAGGAAAGATGGGTGTTTTAGAACCAGAAGTGGGATACCCCACATAAACACCCAGAAGTGCAAATGCTTTAGTCAATTTGAACATCTGCACATGCACCAGGCCCTTCTCTACTCTCTTTGGTGAAGGACAGATGAGAAAGGAACCCAAGATTGTCTACACGACAGGATGGATTATGAATGTGTTCTCAGGAAGGAGATGACACAGCTGATGTATTAAGGAACAAGTAACTTTCAAGGCAAGCTGCTTAAGGATTTGTAAGACCAGAAAGCAACGATGGCTGGAAACCAAAAGGACACAGGCCCTCATTACAACATAGGTGGTAAATGCCGCTTATCGCCGTGCTAATGGCTGCCAACATACCGTCACTGCGGAAGTATACTGCTATGCATATTATGACCCACACAGAGAAATCCACCATTATACAGACACACACACAAGTCCGCCAGCCCAAAGGTCACTGATAAACTGGCGGTACCAAAACCCACACCGTTACACCAACAGAAATACGCCCACAGCATCATGACCCACGAATCACCGTGGTGGACATTCAACCATGATAAACCATTGGCGGTACACACCGCTGCACTAAAAATACACACGCACTAACAAAACTACACCACATTGGACAATTCAAAATACACACACCTGACACACACCACACCCACACCCCCAATCCAATATAAAACACACACCCACAAAACCAACAACCCCTTACAATGAAAAGACATATTGCCAACTGAGAGATAAGCCAGGAGCACCCACTGAATCTGAGCCACATAACACCATCACCCATCCACGCACCTCACAGCACACACCTCAACACATCACCCCACACACCCTCACATATACCACTCACACTGCACCCATTGCACCACAAAGACACCTCAGGTTCTCAAAGGAGGAGCTAAGAGTCATGGTGGGGGAAATCATCCGGGTATAGCCACAGCTATTTGGATCACAAGTGCAGCAGACGTCCATTGCTAGGAAAATGGAGCTATGGTGGAGTGTCGTGGACAGGGTCATCGCGGTGGGACAGCACCCAAGAACAAGGGATGACATCAAGAAGAGGTTGAACGACCTACGGGGGAAGGTGCGTTCCGTGGTTGCAAAACACCAGGTAGCTATACAGAGGACTGGCGGTGGACCCCCATCTCTTCCCCCACAACTAACAACATGGGAGGAGCAAGTCTTGCCGATAATGCATACTGAGGGCCTTGCAGGAGTAGAAGGAGCAGGAGTAAGTCAAATCTTTACTACTCCCCCCCACCTGCATGCCATCACAAACTCCTACCCCTACCCTCACCCCATCACTCCACCACCTCACATATACCCCACCATCACAACCCACCAATCCCAATACCAAGCCCTGCATGCAACACCAACGCATGGACCCCCATCACAGACCTGCATGGACACCCATCACCAGAGGGAAACATATCCATGCACAAGATGACACACGAAGATACAATAGCACGGCATTTACATCCCCACAGGACCTCCACTCAATGTCACTGGAGAGGAAGTGCCAGCCACATCCAGTCTCCCCACAGAAGAGGCCCAAAGTGATGACAGCAGCTCTGCACGCCTGGATCACGATGACCAACCGGGCCCATCAGGAACCTCTGGACAGTCGGTGACCCAGCCACAGTCCCAAACCACCACAGATTCTCCCCCTCAGGAAACACCACCACAGCACCCACCCAGCGGGCCCATCCCTCTGTCCCCAGGACACATCAACCAGCAGTGTGTCCACCCCTACAGGGACCCCTGGCAACCCCACAAACACAGGACGATCAGAGACCTGGGGTCAGTGGGCACACGGTTGAGGGGACAGAGGCACAGGACAACAGGGAAGCTGGGAGGACTGCTGTGCGACAGGGGGAGGACAGGCCCAGGGAACCGACTCGCCACAAGGCACTTGCAGGGATCCCGGGAGCATACCACCATTCCCAGGAGACCATGGGCCAAATACTGTACAAGTTGCAGGAGAGCCAGCGGCTGCAGAAGGGACAGTACCTGGGGATCAGGGAGGACCTGTATGACATCCACACCACCGTGGTCACCATTGCAGGGGTACTGGCGACCTGGTCAACACCATGAGGGAGGCACTGGCACACCAACGTGCCCCTGACACTAGCCACACTGATGAACTGCCCTCCACCTCTGCCAGTGGACAACAGGCCACCAGCACCCCACCCCCTGCAGAAGGAGAACCACCCAGCAAACAGTCACTGAGATCCAGGCAGAAGCCAGAGAACATTGCCAAGACTCCGCCCAGGAAATAAGACTCTCCTGATTGTCACCCGTGTGTCCCGCTCTGTCACCCTGTCCACCTTGAACTGCCATTGCTCCTGTTCCTATGTCCCCTTGGACAATGTACCTGTGATACAAATAGACTGGACTCTACCCTGGACTTTCCTCCATCAGCAACCCAGCCCATTGCAATACCCCCTCCACTTATTAGCACCTAAATAAACACCCTTTGAACAAATTCAAGTATGGAGTCTGTGGATTATATGACAAATGTATTAGTTTCACAAACTGTAAACATTGCTGCCACACAACTATCTCCAGGCTCATCCTCGTGCAGAAAAGGCACCTGGTGTCTCAAGGCCAGGTTGTGCAACATGCATCGATGATCTGGCACACCTTCTTGGGTGAGTAGTACAGGAATCCACCTGTGAGATGGAGGCACCGGAATCTGGCCTTCAGGAGGCCAAAGATTCTCCCAATGATCCTCCTTGTTCGTCCATGTGCCTCATTGTAACGTTCCTCTGCCCTTGTCCTGCCATTCCTCACTGGGGTCAGTAGCCATGAGAGGTTGGGGTAACCAGAGTCACCTGTAAATATCAAGGGATACCTGAAAGCCACACACTCACCCTTAGGGCCAAACCCACACACATATACCTACATCAACTGGGTAGGGACCATGGGCTCACCTATTAGCCACACCAGGTGCCTCTGGAGTTGAGACATCACATATGGAATGCTGCTATTCCTCAAGATAAAGGCATCATGCACAGAGCCAAGATACTGGGCATTGACATGGGATATGCACTGGTCCGCCAGCCACACCATCTGCACATTCAGATTGAAAGCTTTTTTTTATTCCTGAACACTTGTTCATTTCTCCGGGGGGTGGGGACAAATGCAATATGTGTACCATCAATGGCACCAATGATGTTCGGGATATGTCCCAGGGCATAAAAGTCAGCCTTCACTGTGGCCAAATCCTCCACCTGGGGGAATACGATGCAGCTGCGCATGTGTTTCAGCAGGGCAGACAACACTCTGGTCAGCACGTTTGAGAACATTGGCTGAGACATCCCTGATGCCATGGCCACTGTCGCTTGGAAGGAACCACTTGCCAGGAAATAGAGCACTGACAGTGCCTGCACTAGAAGGGGGGATACCTGTGGGCTGGCGGATAGCTGAAATCAGGTCTGGCTCCAATTGGGAACACAGTTCTTGGATTGTGGCCCTATCAAGTCTGTAGGTCAGGATAATGTGCCTGTCCTCCATTGTCGCCAGGTCCACCAGGGGTCTGTACACGGGGGGATGTTTCCATCTCCTATTCATCCTCAGCGGTTGAACTCTAGGATGAAAAACGGTGAGCAGAGGGTGATATTCACACGTATGTTAAAATTAATATGCATTTCTTCCTTTACAGAAACAGTATGTGAACTTGAGAGTCAGTTGATGTGCCAATGTCTGTTGTGACGCAGTCAGGTTCCACGGCCTGTGCCCCCCCTGAAACGGTGACTGCCTAACCTGTGAGGAGAAACAAGTAAAAATGAGGTCATTCCGCTGGCGTTGTGCGCCATTGCAGTCGGCGGTTGACGACCGCATACAACATCGCATTGGTTATCATTGGGCCATATGGGCTCCAGGAGCCAATGGCTATGTAAGCCGGCGGTGACGGTATGCACTGCCGTGGACGTGACCGCCATTTTCTATCTGTTCACTCACTTGCTACCTGACCTTCAACAGGAGAGGACCTACACTGCAAGTGCTGCTGTGACCTGTGTCTGGAAGCAACGATGGCTCGAGTGTCTGGGGAAAGGGCCCCAGCCTTCACTTCGGAGGAGTTGGAGAGACTGGTGGATGGGGTCCTACCCCAGTACACTTTACTCTATGGTCCTCCAGACAAACAGGTGAGTACACTGTGAGCATGATGCGTGGGCCATGAATGTATGGATTGCTGTGTGTGTAAGCCTCGTGTAGGGGGGGGTCTGAGGGGTTCTGGGCAGAGTGCTGCATGTCTGGTTTTCAATGTCTGTGCTTAAGGGGATGGGAGGTATATGCTGAGCCATGAGTGTAACAGGCCAGACTGTATGACTCATACCTTTTTCTATGCATATTTTTCTGCAGGTCAGCGCCCATCAGAAAAAGGGTATTTGGAGTGCCATCGCCAAGGAGGTGCCGACCCTGGGGGTCTTTGACAGGCAGAGCACCCACTGCCACAAACGGTGGGAGGACCTGTGGCACTGGGCAAGGAAGACGGCAGAGGCCCAATGAGGAAGGGGTGCCCCTCGTACCCTGACCCCCCTGACGTTCCGCATCCTGGCGGTGGCCTATCTGGAGTTGGATGGGTGCTTGAAGGCATCACAGCAGCCATAAGGGGGTGAGTACAGATTCTGAATTATGACTTTGCACGTGTTAAGGTTTTACCTGGGTGGGGAATGTGGGCTGTGGGTGCACCTAGGCCAGGGTGAACATGGCAGGGTAGGTCCCATGTTGGGCAGGCTCTGAGGCACTCCAACCCCAATAGTGTTAGTGGGCATCTACTACTGGGCAGGGTCCTGTGGGTTTCAGGTGTGCAGCTAATGGTGTTAGGCACCTCCACCTGCCCCGCCACCATCAGCAGCCCCAGTGGGCAGCTGTCCGAAGCTGCAGGTGAAGGCCTGGAGGCTACCACCACCACTGCCTGCACGGCCACCTGCAGCGCAACTGACATACACTGAGCAGCCGTCACCACCGGAGAGCAGTGTGTAGTGGTGAATACATGGGCTGCAGTGCATCCTGCCACCTGCAAAAGCTGTCGTTGGGACACCCAGGTGAGAGACTGTGACCTTGCACTGCAAAACATCTGCATCACAGGGCGCAATGCCCCCTCCAGAACCAGTGGAAGAAGCCATCCACTCAGCCCCTCCTTGCCAGGATGAAGCTCACTGGGCACAAGGCCCCCTCCAGAACCGGTGGAAGAAGCCATCCACTCAGCCCCTCCTTGCCAGGATGAAGCACACCGGGGACAAGGCCACCTCCAGAACCAGTGGAAGAAGCCATCCACTCAGCCCCTCCTTCCCAGGATGAAGCACACTGGGCACAAGGCCCACTCCAGAACCAGTGGAGAAGCTATCCACTTGAGAGACTGTGGCTTTGCACTCCCCAGGACCAAGCAGTGGGCAAACAACCCACTTGAGAGACTGTGGCCTTTCACGACCCAGGAGCAAGTAGTAGGCAAACCACCTACTTGAGGGACTGTGGCCTTGCACTCCCCAGGACCAAGCAGTGGGCAAACCACCCCCTTGAGAGACTGTGGCTTTGCACTCCCCAGGAGCAAGCAGTGGGCAAACCACCCACTTGAGAGACTGTGGATTTGCACTCCCCAGGAGCAAGCAGTGGGCAAACCACCCACTTAAGAGACTGTGGCCTTGCACTCCCCAGGACCAAGCAGTGGGCATGGAGCCACCTCCAGGAGCAGTGGCGCTGTACCATCTTCCGGCTGAGGTGCCCCCCATTCCCCACCTCCCTGAGGTGCCTGTGTGCTTTCGACCTGATGCTCCTGCAGTGCTCTCTCCGTATTGAGGCAGGAGTCAAGTGTGGCCTTGGCCTATGTGTTTTGGCCCAGTGGGCCACGGACAATTTTTGAGTGGGCATTGTACCGCCTTTTGTATATATTGTACATACTGTTTTTTCTTCATGAACGTATGTCTAAGAATTACTAATGTTACACTCATTTTACTCCATTCCTTTTGTCCTTGCTTTATTCCAGAGGGTTACGGGGTGTATATGTAATGTTGTTGCATGTGTTTGTGTGTATAGTGTTGGGAGTGAGGGTGGGGGTGGGTGTGTTGCATGTGTCACTCTATTTTTCCTCCCCCCTCCCCTGTGTGCTAGGTGCAGTACTCACCATGGTCGTCGTCGCCGGTGTTCATGTTCCTGGTGTATGAGGAGATGCACCAGCATGGGGAAACACCTGCAGCTCGGGCTCCATGGTGTCCTGGTTCTTCCTTGAATGTTGAGAGGTGAGTCGTTTCCCTTCTGTGTTCTGTTTCTGCCGTGCTTTTGATGGCATTGGTACCGCCCCAGAAAAGCTGGTGGATGGGCATGTTGTAATGCAGTGGGGGGTACGTTGTCTTCCGCCTGGCTGTTGGTGGTTACCGCCGCGGTGTTTGTTGCTACCGCTGTGGTCATGATTCCATTTTTTTTCCCGCCGCTTTATCACCGACCGACAGGGTTGTAATGAGGGTCACAGTGTCTTGATGATGAAGCCTGATTGTCCTAAGGATCTCCAGCACAAATGAAGCAGGGCCTTTACTGCACCTGCAAAAAGA
This sequence comes from Pleurodeles waltl, assembly GCF_031143425.1. Lineage (NCBI taxonomy): Eukaryota > Metazoa > Chordata > Amphibia > Caudata > Salamandridae > Pleurodeles > Pleurodeles waltl. Next base: position 338,114,538 of record NC_090439.1, read on the forward strand.
TCAATGAAGTGAACTGCTAGGCTGGTACGAGAACTGGCTGTGAAGAGCATGAAGCCATCCCTCCAGTAAGTGGAGATGGCTATGACCCAGGCAGCCAGAATGAAAGAGGGGTGGGAAACCACGCTGCTCCACTACTTGCAACATAGCGACCTCAATGATCACGCAGAACCTGCCACTTTCAAGACAGTGCTGGGACAATTCTCAGGCCTCTTCTCCATGACTTGTGGATTGACAAAGGGGTGGACACACAACATCAACAATTAATGAATACATTCTGAATCGACAAGCACAATGCTATTGTAAGGTGTCCTGCTACAAAGGATAGATCTTCTTTGAAGAGCAGAATTTACAGGAAGTCAGACAAGGTCCATGATTGCATAAAGGCAACAATAAATTGCACCCAATCTATATAAACTTAGGGTAACACTCAAACTGGTTCTTGCACTGCAGTCCTTGCAACAGGGTAAAACCTTTGAATTACCTGCTTCCTGTAACTTAGTTTTACTGATCTGAAATGTAGGAGTGTATATATATATATATATATATATATATATGGTGGCACCAGGCAGCATTAGATTATATGGAGGTTGTCTTTTTGTACTTCCTTTCCAGATTTTGCATCTTTCCTAATAGTTGATTCTTCTGTGTTATTTTGGTTTTTTTCTGCCTCTTTGCTCTGCAGAGTTAGATCCTCCAGACAATGCCAAATCATAGTTTTTGTATTCTTTTCAGCCTTTGGAAAATGGGTCATATCCCGTTACTACGCATGTACATTGGTTCCCAATCAACATTTTGAGTTCTGGGTGGTTTGGAAGCCCATTCACAGTGTTGCCTCTCTGAACTTGCTAAATCCCATTTTTGCTTCATCGACTGGGTTTTTGACCTTTAGAGTTAAAAGCACTTATGGGGTAACGTACATTGAATTACTGTCTATTTCTTTCCAAATTGCTTTGATCTTTGACTGTTATATGAATGTTCTGTTTTGTATATTAATTGCGAGTTTCATAGAATAACAAGTTACTTACCTTCGGTAACAATTTATCTGGTAGAGACATATTCTAGTTGTAGATTCCTTACCTTAGAATTTCCCCAGGCGTCAGACAGGATTCAGAGATTTTTTCTTTGAGCAGTACCCTTGCGCGCCGTCAGGTAGTTGGTCGACTCCACATCCGTCTCTGGCATCGTGGGCACCGTGATGATGTTGGGGTCGAATATAGACGCTGCCTCAGTGCAGTGACGTCAGTTTCTTTTCACGACTTTCCAAGCCAAAGCGCAGAGCCATGAAGAACACTAAAATGGTGCACCAGAGCTAAGGCCCTTAAAGGGGAATCCCTGTCCCTAGAAATCAGTTTGCAAGGGGGGAGGATGTGGCGGGTCGGTAAGAAATTTGCAACTAGAATATGCGTCTACTGGTTCATCTGATAGAGACTTCTAGTTGCAGATTCCTTACCTTAGAATTGATAACCAAGCAATGCAATCCTCTGAAGTGGGCTACGAACCAAAATCATACTAAAATGTCCTGCAGGACTTAACGACCCAAGTAGCTGTCTCTGCGGACCTAACTGTCCAGGCAAAAATGTTAAGCAAACGTGTGCAATGATGCCCACGTTGCTACCCGGCAGATGTCCAAGACAGGAACACCGCATGCTAACGCCATGGTAGCAGCAGTTTCTCTGGAGGTTGCTTCTTCGCCAAAGTGTAGCACATGTTGATGCAGAGAATCACCCATTGTGAGATGGTACGCTTCTGCACTGCCTTTCCTTTATTCACATCCACATACCCAACAAAAAGTTGATGGGCCACCGGAAATCTTTAGTGCAACTAAGATAGAATGCCAATGCTCTTTTTGGATCCAGACAGTGGAGTCTCTCCTCCTCATGAGAAGGATGTGGGGTTGCATAAAAAAGTAGACAAAGTGATGGATTGGCCTACGTGAAAAGGTGTGACAACCTTGGGAAAAAAGAAGGCCCTTGTGCATAGCACTACATTGTCAGGATGTACAGACAAGAATTGAGGTTTGGAAGAAAGAGTCTGAAGCTCACTCACTCTGCAAGCAGAAGTGATAGCCACCAGGAAGACAGTCTAGAGGGTAAGGAGCCGCAAGGGACAATTGTGTAACGGCTTAATGGGAGCACACATCAAATAAGTGAGGACAGGATTGAGATTCCACTGAGGCATGATAAATGGAGTGGGAGGATACAAGTGGGTTAGAACTTTAAGAAATCTACCAACAATAGGGGATTTGAAAAGAGAAGGTTGATCTGGCAATCTAAGAAAAGCCAAGTAGCATTTAAGAGGGCCCAAAGCAAAACCTTACTGGGCTAGTGAAAGAATGAACAAAAGAACCTCAGAAAGAGGGGCAGATAGAGGATCAACAGACTTGTCGTGCACCATGCCACAAATTTGTGCCAACGACAGGTGTATTCCATCTTGGTGGAGAGACGCCTGGCTGGCAAGATAACATCGCAGACTTTGGGCGGAAGGTCAAACGCTGTCAATTGCACTCCCTTAACCTCCATGCAAGAAGACAGAGACTGGACAGGTTTGGGTGAAGAACCATCCCCTGCTGCTGTGACAGAAGATCCTCCCGAAGAGGCAGACTGATTGGAGGATCCCTGGCCATGTTCAGTAGCACTGGGTACCAAACTCTTCATGCCCAGTCCGAAGCCACAAGAATGACTTGGGCCCGGTCGTTCTTGATCTTCTTGAGAACTCTGGGCAGAAGTGGTATTGGTGCGAAGGCCTACTGGAGGCCGGAGCTCCACTCGAGACAAAAGGCGTCGCCGAGCAAGAACTGCCATGGAAACTCCAATGCGCAAAACTCAGACATTGCATGTTCTCTGCGAAGGCGAACAGATCTAACCAAGGGTATCCCCACTGTTGAAAGAGACCTTGCGCCACCTCTGGATTGAGACGCCGTTCGTGATTGTCTAAGCATTGACAGCTGCGTTTGTCTGCTCTGACGTTCAGAGAGCCAGCCAGATGTTGAACCACCAGGGAAATGCCCTGATGTTCCAGCCATGTCCAAAAGTCTTTGAAGAGCCTTTTGACAAAGGGTCCATGACCCCACTCCGTCCTGTTTCTTGCAATACCACATGGCAGTGGTGTTGTCGGTTAACACCTGCACCGCTTTCCCTTTGAGAGAGGGAAGGAATGCTTTTAATGCAATTTGAATCGACCGGAGCTCCAAAAGACTGATGTGGAGCTCAGACTCGGCCTCTCCCATGTGGCCGCCTCATCCCAGAAGTGACGCATTTGTCACGACTGTGATATCTGGTTGGGGAAGGGAGAGGGATCTGCTGTTGACCCAATCCTGATTCAAAAGCCTCCACTGCAGATCTTTTGCAGTCCCCTTCGAGATCTGGACCATGTCGACGAGAGTCCCCTGGTGCTGCACCCACTGGCACTTCAGGTCCCACTGCAGAGCCAGCATATGCCATCTGTCATTTGGTACTAATAGGATGCAGAAGGCCATGAGGCCCAGCAGCCTCAGAGTCATTCTCACCAAAACCCGGGCTAGAGGTTGAAATATCGGAATCATAGCCCGAATATCCCAGACTAGCTGATCAGGAGAATAGGTCCAAAACTGCACTGTTTCCAGAAGGGTCCGATGAAAGGGAGCACCTGAGAGAGAGTCAGGTGTGACTTCGGCATGTTTATAGTGAACCCCAGTGAATGCCGGAGGTTCACCAAAGTCTGAAGGTGGGAGACGACTTTCTGAGGCGTGTCTGCCTTCAACAGCCAGTGTCAAGGTAGGGAAAGACTTAAATTCCCGACCTGCGCAGATGAGCTGCAACCACCGCCATCACTTTTGTGAACATCCGAGGGGCACTGGTAAAGCTGAAGGGGAGCACAGTAAACTGAAAGTGCTTGTGACCTACCCGTGGGCAGGCAAGACTGGGATATGAAAATAAGTGTCTTCCAAATCCAATGCCACCATTCAGTATCATTGGGGCCAAGGCAGAAAGGACCTGAGCCAACATCAGCATTTTGAACTTCTCCTTCCTGAGGAAGAGATTGAGGGTTCTGAGGTTGAGGATAGGACGCAGACCCTTATCTTTCTTGGGCACGGTTAAGTAGCGGGAATAGCAACCACGGCCTACTTCTGATGCAGGAACCCTCTCTATGGCACCCTTGGCCAAAACAGCTATAATTTCCTCACGGAGAAGTGCCAAATGATCCTCTGTTAGAGGGCCAAATGACAGCGACATGGCAGAAGGGGAAGTCTCGAAGGGGAGGGAGTAGCCCCTTCGGACGATCTCCAAAACCCAACTGTCCGTCGCAATGGATTCCCAGTGGGGCAGGTGATGGCTTATCCTGCCTCCAACTGATCTAAGGTGGGGGGACGGACTAGGAAGGTTTGGAGGCTGCAGCCGTGGTGGGGGTGGACTGGGAAGATCTCTGGTTCCATGTCCCACAAGCCCGTGGGATTCCACGCAGGGACTGTACAGCATGCGTGGCATGGTGGCCAGGGAGGGGCGTGACAGGGAGCCCTTTCTGTGTCCACAAAAGGAGCGTAAGGCGGACTAGTGGGGTTAAGGGGCAGTGGAAAGTCTAAGGGACCGGGCCATAGCCAGGGAGTCCTTGAATCTCTTGAATCTCTCCAGTGCCAAGTTTGCTTAATCACCAAAGAGATGAGCGGCATCAAAGGGCATGTTCATGAAGGTCTGTTGGACATGCCCCAAAAAACCACAAGTTCTTCACCAGGCGTCACGTCGTAATGCCCCTGTCAACACGATGGATCTGCCCAGAGAGTGGGTCATATCCAGCCCACATTTTATAATGAACTTGGCCGCATCTCCCCTATTGACAGCAGCCTGGGAGACAATTGCACGGGCCTCCTCCAGGATCTGCGGAAAAACTTGTGCGACTATTTCCCACAAGGAGTGGGTATAACAGCCTAAAAGGCAAGCGGTATTCACCGACCGCAACACCAGACTGGAGGAAGAAAACATCTTCTTCTCAATATTATCCAGCCTTTTTGATTCGCTATACGGGGGAGTGTAAGGGAATGCACCAGATGATGAGGATGCCTGAATGACCAAGCTCTCACGTGTGGGATGTTGGGTAAGGAATTTAGGGTCGTGTTGGGCGGGCCGATGGCGGCGAGCGACTTCCTATCCACAGGAGCCCCCTGTTCTTGTTCTGGACCAGGTACCCAGTAGGACATCAGTAAGGGCTTTGTTAAATGGGGTCGTGGTCGTGCTCCAGACACCACAAACAGACCCGATGCAAATCAGTCACTGACATCATTCGGTGACAATCCTTGCAAGGCTTGAACCCGGTCTTCGGGGGCATCCTAGATGCGCCAAAAGTAACCAGATAATTCAACAAAAGTGTTGCAGCTGGTCAAAAAGTGGCCAAGGTAGCTCTTCCCCAGGGAAGCGAGTGGTGCGGGGAGAAAATAACTGATGTCACAGTGCCAAGGTGACCCCCAACGTCATCACAGCGACCACAACGCTAACGACGGATGCGGAGTCAACCAACACCACCTAACGGCATGCAAGGGTACTGTTTGAAGAAAAAGTCTCCGGATCCAGTCTGACGCCTGGGGAAATTCTAAGGTAAGGAATCTGCAACTAGAAGTCTCTATCAGATGGCCTTATTCATTTCTGCTATGGTTTGAATAAAGGTAGTTGTGTCACTGCCTTGAAAATGGACTGGACCAGAAATGCTGTGTGATATAAAGCAATAAATAAATCAATCAAATGTCACCCTGGGAGTTTCAGGCTGGGATACCACTTTCTTAACTGGTTCAAGTTGCTGTATGCTGACATCACTGCATTTATTCACAGTGACTCCAAAGCATTTGTTCATACCAACACCACAACCTTTGAGTCACTTCAGACACAAGGAATAACCAGATAATGTTATCTACTTTGTCCCACTTGTTCTATCTTGGTGTTAGATCCATTTTCCAGTTTAATTAGATGATATTTATGCTAATAGGTTTAATTGCCATGGAGAGATGCATTTTATGACTCAGTAAACGAACTACATTTTGTTACACCTGACTGAGCTAGCCAGGGTCTTCACCCAAAACCTCAAATTACCTGAGGATTTTATCTTGGTAACTTGGTCGTTGGTTTAATTTGGTAGACATCATTTATTTACTCCCTCTCATGATCTCAGTCAAATGGACAGCATGAGCCATCAATATCAGTTCCTAGTTCGTCTTCTAAGCCCACATGCATAAAGATAAGCAAAGGATTAAGAGGCATGTACCAACATTTTTAGAAAGGGCTCTAAAGAAGGTCACTAAATATACAAAGCATTTCTTCAGATTGTCAATCATCGTAGGGGTAGCATGAACTGAAATAATATAGCTACTTCTATTTTTGTATAGTAAGCAAATAATGCCAGAAGAAGCCCTACAACCATATTAAGGAGCTGGAAATACAGAACCTCACTTTATACTGAAATGGGGCAACTGCTATAATAGCTTTTTGAAAATTACAACTTCTCTCTGAAGAGGGTGGGCATGTGCAGTGCATTGAATATAACTAATATACTACCACACTGAAACATGCAGTGGAATGGTTTGGGAATAACTCAAGGCACCAAGCTTAAGGGGATGTTGAGTCCGTCCTTGGTGGTTTTGAGCTGGTAAAATGTTCCCATATTTGGTTCAAGGGATGCCAAGAACTGCGTGACCCTATTATCAGGTTACAGGATGTCTGGAATAAAGTGACTTTCCGATCAGGACAACAAAGTACTGTACATCCTGGTTTTCCCAATTGAAGTACATTATTTGTCCATTAACATGAGCACAATGTGCGAGGGGCAATAAAAAAAACCTTGAACCAAGATTGCTGGGCAAAGAAAATGTAACATATCAAGAGAACGTGGGTCGTTTGAGGCATCTGGAAAATATATCTGGGATTTGCATATCCCAGATACTGTATGAAATCTTCACTCTCGAATTATCAATACAGATGTGCTTCATCATCCAGTCCAACCACGGAACTGAATCAATCCGCGCTACCACCCCATGCTCAGTCCACATAGAAAAGAAAGAAATATTTTACCATCCAATCCCCAGTAAATATTTGTACCACCAGTAAATATTTGTAACACCCCCTTCCCCGCCCCACCCAAAACCACTCCTAAAGTCTCTGAAAGTTGCCTTGATATGAATTCAAAACTTTAAAATCAATAATTTAGTGTGTGACACTATGAATGACCCCGGGAAAATTTACATTTGCTTATTTTCAGGCCAACAATTTGCTTACGTATAAATAGTATATTCAATCGTCATGTTTCCCATACTGACTAGCACTGAACCATCAGATGAACTGTGCAGTCCTTATCTGTAATAAAACAATTTAGTAAGTATTTAATAATAAATATATGGGGACATTTATTAACAAATGTGCACACGCACACATACATACAGCATACAGAATATCAGGACCTTATATACATATTTTATTAAACTATTATGAAATGACTAACACCCAGCAGAGGGTGTATCACAAACAACTGTTTTACCGTAGTGACTGAAAAATCATTACAGTAAAGCAACCAGTTACCATTTGTGGAACATGAAAATGCATATAGTTGGAACATGAAAACGACGGTGTTCAGCTTACTTTAAAAAACGTAAAAATTGCTGTGTTTCTGGAACACATGGTTGACAAATCGTGCAAATACTCAGTTATGGTCAAGTAGTGTGGTAAGAGAATGTATAACTGTCTCAAGTCAAGAAATGGGGAATTGTAAGATCAGTCACATAAATGTAGACAGTAAACTAATGTTAGTTTACCAAAAGGGCTTTGAGGGATAAATAAGGAAATACATTTAAAACAGTTTCGTTGTTTTAAAAAGAAAGTATTTTTCTCGTTGTTTTTCTGTGGCTGTAGAACTAGTACATTGATTTATCCAAAGTTAGTATCTTACCAAAAATGTTCTTCTCTTAAATAAAATACAGTCTGTGTACACATATGATTTGATATCTTTAAAAAAAGGTTACAAAGTTAGTTTTCTATGAATAAGAGCACTGTCACTGCCTACATTTTAAGCCTTGATTTTATATTTCACGTAAAACAAATTCACCGAGTGCCTGACGTTTATTTAATTGTAATTAAATAAAGTTATTGTCTTGATGGTGAAGAAAAGTAAACGAGGAACACTCTCGACTCCTTTTTAAGAAAGCATTTTCTTATAAAATGGAACACGTCTGCAGCAAAGTTTATAAAGTATTTATCAAAATTCATCAGCCCAGTAAAAAAGAAAAATGCTGAAACCCATCAACTTACTGGCATATTTTACATATTTTTAAATGGAATTTAGCTTTGTAAGCTACAAGGCAATGTTTGAAAGACATTCTGACATATTAACTGCAAGCTATACTTTCGAGTTGCTGCTCAGCTTCCGCAGCCATTGCTGCTGCTTGCAGCTGCTCTGTTTCACTCTGAATGACACCAGAGACTTGCTTTCTCTCACTATGCATATTGTTCTCGTGACGCTTTAGGTCTGAGGCTTTAGCAAAGGCTTTAGTACAAGAAGCACAGATGAAAGGTTTCTCTCCTCTATGCCTCCTTTCGTGATCCTTCAGATGAGACTTGTGCTTAAAGGCTTTGTCACACATATGGCAGGCAAAGGGTCTTTCATTGCTATGTACTCTTTCGTGCTTCTTCAAGTCTGGCGCCCGAATAAAAGACTTTCCGCACACTTCACAACTATAAGGTTTGTAACCTGTGTGGATTTTCAAATGTTCTTTCAGATGAGCCTGTGTTGTAAAGGCTTTGGTGCACATTTGACACACAAATGGCCTGTCTGCAGTGTGGAGTTTTTCGTGCTTTCTCAGCCGTGCTTCGTCAGTGAATGTTTTTCCACATGCTTGACAGGCAAATTGTTCCCTATGACCGTAAAGCAAATACTCAAATTTCATGTCAGTGGCAGCCGTTGTCCATCCTGGTGTTTGCTCATCTTTTACTTCACTCATACTGTCATTAAATGTCAACGTCTGAGGGGTTGGGGATCCTAAATCCTTAGGCTCTGTGGTGTCCATTGCTTCCACATCCTGACCATAGCAGTTTACTTTCCGTACCTCTTCACTTCCGAGTTCTTTCAAAATGGCCTCTTGTACCCTCAGTGTGGAAGTAGGTGATTTCTCCTCTTCATGACTAGGGGTGGTTCCGTCAACTGTGTCATCTGATGGACTATCATCCGGATCACCAATTTCTTCTACATCATCATCTTGGGTGTCATTAGACTCTACAACAGAACTATTAATTTTTAAGCTTGTGTCATATGAATACTTGTTCTTTGGATCAGTCGTGTTTTCTTCAGAACTTGAAAGGTCACGTTTCTGAGAGCAGAGTTTATCCAAAAATCGTATTCCAAGTATCTGTCCAGAAGACATCATCAGATTTACATCTTCTTTTTTTACAGCAATCTTTGAAGTGTACATATAATTTAGAACCTCTTCAAAAATGTCAGAACGGAGGAAATCTATTTCTATCACTGAAGAACTGTCCACCTCCAGTTTCTTGAAGAGCTTCTTGAAGTATGTACTGCAGGCTGCAAGTACACACCGGTGTGCTCTAAATTTGACATCTTCCACCACAATAGCAATGTCACAAAACTCTCCTTCAAGGCGTTGCTCATTCAATGTTTTCAAGAAGATAGTTTTATGGTCATCGTCATTATATTTTATAGTTTCAGTCATACTGATGAAGAAATCCTGAAGAAAAAAGGCAAGTAAAATAGTTGAGTAAAACAAGTGATAAGTAATAACGTACAGTAAAAAAACACATGACATCCAAAACACAAAAACACTTTGAAAGTGAGCAATATATAATAAAGAGAAACAGATTGATTACAAGATTAAGGACCATATGTACGTAGGTTCAGGTTTGAGATTACCAAATAGCAAATTTTTGCAATTCGCTATTTGGTAATCGCAAAACCCATGTATCAACATTTTTAAAACACTGCACGAGTCGCATTGGGTCGCAAATATACCTACCTCATGAATATTCATGAGGTAGGTCTTGCATTGCGACCCATTAGGAATCGCTAAAATTACAGGGTGGTGGTCTGCTGGGGTCCGCAGACCACCATGTCTGTGGTTGCATTTCAATAAAGCATTTTTTTTTAAATGCAGCCCGTTTAAAAAAAAAATTACCACTGAGACCACTGTCTGCTCCTAACATTTTTTTACAAACATTCTCAAGGTCCCATTTACGAATGGGTTACTACCTACTTGATGTAGGTAGTAATATGCAAATATTTTGCAACCATTTCGGTTGCAAAACATTCACACATAACACTGCGATTCGGTGTTAGGAGGGGATGCCCTAGCCACGCCAGTTACTAATACCGAATCTCAATTTGCGATTCGATATCAGGCTATCGAATTGCATTTAGGACCTTTGTACATTTAAAAATGCCTTTTTTTCTGCATAGAGGACCTTCTGCGACCTAAAAGAAGCTTTGTACATCTGGCCCCTAAACACAGGAGTACAAGACAAAGGGATAAAGAGAGTAAATGAAAGACAGGAGAAAAGAAGGTATTGTTTAGGAAGAAAGTCATTCCCATGCCACAGAAAATACCAAATGATGTGCAACAGGGAGAAATGCCTGACTGGTTACTACCCAGTTCTGTAATAAATGCTGCAATGAGAAAAACAAACCCATATATCAGTCAGCTATGAAACAAAGCTCACTTAAACTAAGGAACTATACTGATGGTCAGTGTCACCAATACTAGATTCAATCGCTGAAATGTGTAAATTCCTAGTGGCATGTAGCATAAAATGATGCAAAAGTGTAAAGAGAGACCAAAACAATATCTGTATTATAGCAACAGTCCTACATACAGAAAATTCAGACCACACACAGCAAAGTCAATGAGTCTATCAGCTTGAAATACTACTAAAAGCAGGTTCGGATAGAACAGCTCCTACCATTAATCATAGTTCTAACCTGAACATCTTCATCTATGGTACTACAAGAGTCAGGACCAGATTAAGGTCTCTATGGGGCATCACAAAAGGAGAGGTGGAAATATATGTTAGAGCCCTTTTAAAAATTGCACCACAATAGGCGACTTGAAAAGAGAGGGCTGACCTGGCCAACATAGTAAGTCCAAAGATGACCCTTAATTGCGCCCAAAGTAAAGCCTTGCTAGGCAAAAGGCAGATAGAATAACAGAATGTCATATAACTAGGACTGAAGGGGGTCAATCTGGCAAGACCCACACCCAGCCACAAACTTGTCTCAACAACAGAGGTGGTCAGTTTTCATCAGGGGGTGTCTGGCTGCTAAGATGATATCAACCACCTCGACAGATCGAAGGTGTTCAGCTGTCTCCACTCAAACTCCAAGTATGAAGGTGGAGATTAAGAAAGCCCAGGTGCAGAACCATGCCCTGTCGCTGTAACTGCAAGCTATCCCAAAAAGGCAGCATGATTGAAGGATATATGCGCAAGCCCAAGAGTTCCAGATACCAAACTCTCCATGCCCAATTTTGAGCCACTAGGATGATTTAGGCCCAGTCTGCCATGATCTTCTTGATACCTCTGGGCAGAGATAGTACCTGCGGCTAGGCATACAGAGGTCCTGTGTTCCACTCAAGGCAGAATGAGTCTCTGAGCGATAGTCACCTTGGAAACTCCAAAGAGCAGTAGTGCTGATATTGGGCATGCTTGGCCATGGCAAATAGATTGAGCTGAGGTTCTTCCTATTCGCAGAAGAGACCTTGCTCCAGCTTAAGAGTGTAGCTTCCTATCGGGATCCACTAGGTGGCGGAGGCTGAGCGTGTCCACCCTGGTATTCAAAGGCCCTGCCAGATGGTTAGCTACCAGAAAAATCTATTTCCAGAAGCCCAAGGCCTTCTGGCACAGGTTCTGTGACCCCCTAACCCACCCTGTTTGTTGTAACACCAAATGGCGGTGGTGTAGTTCATAAGCACATTTACCAGCTTCCATTTGGTGGGCGGCAGGAAGGCTTTCAGTGCCAAGCAGTTGGCCATTAGCTCCGGAATGTTGATGTGGAACCATCTCTGCCAGAGATGAGAAGCCTCTGATCTCCACATCTCCTAAATGGACACCTCAACCTAGAAGCGATGTATCAGTGGCCACTGTTAGCTCTGGGTGGGAAGGAAGAGGGGTCTGCCGCGGACCCAATTGCAGGCCAGCAACTCCACTGCAGATCTCCTGCAGTCCCTTCTGAAATTTGAACATGGCTGGAGACGCCCCCATGATGTTGAGCATTGCTAGGGTTTCAGATTTCACTGCAGAGCCTGCAAACGCCACCTGGCGTGCTAGACCTGCACGTCGCAGGAGGCCATCAGTCACAGCAGTCTCCAAGTCGCCCACACTGAAAGGCAGGACTGATGGTGAAAGATAGACATCATAGCCTGAATGTCCTGGACTCTTTTCCTGTGAAAAGGCACAAAAACAAACCATGTCTGGATTGGCTCCGAGAAAGGGGAGAGTCTGAGAAGGAGTCAGGTACGAACTTAGCACGTTGATAGTGAAACCTAAGGGTGACATGAGGTTCGCCATAGTGTGGGGGTGGTTGACGACTGCATCGGGCGAGACCGCCTTCAACAGCCAGTCATCAAGGTAGGGGCAGATTGATACCCCAGACCTTTAAAGATGAGCTGCCACCACCGCCATCACTTTTGTGAATACCTGAGTTGCACTAGTGGGACGAAAGGGGAGCCGAGTGAACCACAGGCAGCACTGATGGGCCGTCACAACAGGAATATGAAAATAGGCATCCTGCTGGTCCAACGTCACCATCCAGTCTCCAGGTCAGGGGCAGACAATACCTAGGCCAGGGTGAGCATCTTAAACTTCTCCTTTTGGAAGAAGGCGATGAGAGGGTGCAGGTCTAATATAGGTCTCAAGCCTTGGGCACCAGAAAGTAGCAGGAATAGCAACTACACCCTGCTTCTGGCACCATCTCAATAGCCCCTTTTGGCCGAAAGAGCTTGCACTTCCTAGCAGTAAATGCAGAGATGATCTTTCATCTGTTGTGGGAGGTGAGGCACAGTGGAAGGTACGATGGGGAATAAAGGAATAGGAGACCATACCCCCTACCAACTATCTGCAGAACCCACCTGTCAGACGTGATGTGCTGCCAATCTAGAAAGAATCATCAAATTCTGCCTTCAACAGGCTGTGCTCAACCAAGGGCAGGCTAAAGAGATTTGGCAGGTGGAGCTGTGGGGTGGTGGACTGATTGGCACGTGGGTGGGTAGACCTCAATGGCGAAACTGCAGGGTCCCCTGAGGGGCTTGGACAGGGGGGCTATAAGGATGCCTCATCAAAAACCACAAAAGGAGTGTTGAAAGTGGTGCAACTGGTGAGGAGGGGACGAGAAGCCTAGAGTGCGAGCTGTACCTCTGCTCTCTATAAAATGCTTGAGGGAGGAGTGCGCCTTGTCCCCAAACAGGCATGTCCTATCAAAGGACATGTCCATTAGTCAGGACTCGACACTGCGAGAGAACCCAGTAGATCACAGCCACATGTGAATGGAAACACTGATACTGACAACTCACCCAATGGAATCAGTGGTGTCTAAGCCACAAAGTACTGTGAACTTGGCCGCATCATGACCATTGTGAACTGCTTGCGTCAAGACAGGGCTAGGGGCATAATAAACACCTGGGAGGATTTGAGCTATCAAATCTTAAAGGGCATGGGATTAATGGTTTGACAAACAGATGAAGCTGTCAGAATAGAGGGCTAGGCTGGTGGACAAAAAGACTATGGGCCTGATTAACACCTTCCTCCAAAGTTGTAATCTGTTCCAAAAGTGACGGATATACCACCAACCGTATTACGAGTCCATTACATCCTATGGAACTCGTAATACGGCTGGTGGTATATCCGTCACATTTGGGACGGATTAACACCTCCTCCAAAGTTGTAATCAGGCCCTATCTTTCCAAATTTTCCATACGTTTAGATTCCTGGTAAGGAGGAGTGGAGGGAAACATGTTTGAAATAGACAGACTTGTGGAAGCCTGAACAACAAGGCTGTCCGGTCATGGATGCTGTGAGAGAAAAGCAGCAGCACCCTGAGTAGGATGTTGGCACCTGCCAATTTGTTGGCTGACAGAGGGCACAGAGCAAGGTTGGGCACAGGCCCCTAATAGAGTGACCGTCAAAGCCTCGTTAAATGGTAGACGAGGCTCAGCAGATGTCTATTCAGGTTGTAGGGCCTCAGTGAAACCATTAGTTTTGATCTCCATAGTGGGAAGATGGAGGTCAAGAACTTTGGCTGCCTATGCATAAACAGCTTAGAAAGCGGATTCCTCTGTGGCAGGTCCAGGAAGAGGAAAAAGGGCTGTCTCAGAGAGAGGTGTTGAGGCCATTAACCTTCTGCGAGCCTTCATACTGATTGTCACTGGTACAGGGCTGAGCGAGCTCAACACCTTACTCATAGTTGTCAAAACCAATGCAAAAAAGGGAGTGCAAGGTGGGTTCCTCCATTGAGGAAAAGGAACGTTCAGTAGAGGAAGTGGCGCCTCAATCTGATTCGGGCTCGACATAGACAGGTATTGACTCAACGTCAGAGAGAATGATAGGTCCTCCTCCTCTGGCGCCAACAGAGTCAGCATGGGCATTAAGGAACCCAGTGCCAGCACAGGTCTCAGGCTAGAAGTAGGGTCAGAAGCGGAGAGGAAGGCAAAACAGGCTTGGAGGGTCCAATGCAAGGACAAATCTGCTGGTAGTATCCTAAATAGAGGGCTTTGCAACTCCTTGGAAACTGGAGGCACGCCAGAGGGAGTTGGAAGGGATCCAAAGAACCCAATCATAGCCACCCGGAACTCTTCGATCTGACACAGTGTGACATTAAGCCCAGGAAACTCAGTTGTGCCGGCATGAAATGCGTGATCGGCTTCAAAGTAGGCTGGCTTTGGGAGCATGATTGAGAAGATTGACACCGTCCCCGCACCTACTCAGGCTAATGCGAGTGGCGTGAGGGAAAGGAATGCCGCATTACCTTCTTGTGTTTCTTTTTAGATTAAACTGAAGATTTGGAACATGACAAAGACCGCCCTCTAGAGCGGCTCCGATGACTCTGGGAACAAGAGTGGGAACAATCTTGGACACAAGCTGCAACAGGAGCGTCCCGGATGCATTTTCTTTATGCTTGGTGATGTAGAGTTTCGCCTTGCAGTCCCTGATAGCCTTAAGGTACATCGATGTGCAACGGGTTCAGGCCTTGGAGTCGTGACTCGACCCCAGGCCTCACAAGCACGCTTAATGGGGATCCATCACAGACATCTGTTTGCAACACTCCTAAAACAGTTTGAAGCCTGCAGTTTTGACGGCAGGGAGATAAAACACCCTTTGTACACTGGTAAATTTTTGAGGTACAAGTCTCAATGCGATAAAGAATGCGCTCAGGATCCATTTTTGGTCGCACAAAAAGAAAGAAACTGACTTTAGCGAGTGGGAGTTGCGCCTCCATAGGCCCTGCATACCATTTCCAAGGGGGAACAGCTTCAGTGAGAAGCCACAAGGTGCGACCTTTTGGCAAGCACTGTTACTGCTGAAAAGTTTCTGGATGAAGTCCTGACTCCTGGGGAATATTCAAAAGGCGAGAAATCAGCAGCTAGCAGTCCCTATCAGAAATAAAGCGTTAATTTACCTAATCTCAAAAGACTGAGTGAACACTAAAAAAAAGATTTGCAGTAAACTGTTAGTACTTTATTCACAAAGTGAAAGAATATTACAGAACATGTAGCCAGAGTTTGTGCATCGTAGTCTAAATGTAGATTACAGACAACTGGTGTGACCGAACTGTTGGGCCTTTGTGGTTCGAAGGTCACACATGTTTGCCCAACGCCAGTCTGGATGTATTTGATTTAGCATAAAGTTGTTAAAATTCAGTTTGGGCACTTTCTGTAAATATTGTAAGTAAGCTGCCAGTAACAGTCCAGAGTTCTGCCTTTCATTTTCATATAAGCAATCCTAAATCCTGACACTTATTCATTTTTTTAAATTACAATACTAATCAGTTAGATTGAGGCGAACAACTATGGCAAGTGATTTAGTGATGAAGACATTGAGAACTTAAAGCAGAGAATCAGAATATGCTATGTGAGAGTACAGAGTAATGAAATGGAAGTCTCTTTTCAATTTCCTCAGTTTGCTAACTAGACAGCAATAAACAATAGCTAGCTACCATGACAGAGTGGGAGCGGAAATGACATTTCATCACATGGACTGATCGGACCACACCTGAAGGATCAGTGTGGGTGTGTGAAAGCTAACATTAATATTTGGTCTGATGGAACAAAGAGACTTTCCTTGAAACAGCTGCCATAGTCCTTTCACTTTAGTAACAATGGTCAACTGCTCGCTGGGATACAAAACTGTATGCTACAGTACCTTATTAGCAGATTCTTCTAGGTCTGTAATTGAAGTTATAATACCATGTCTATTTATTTATTTGACAGTTCAGATGCTTAAAATCCATCAACAACACACATACAATTTCATAGTACGTGTTAAAAATATAAAAACAGCTAAAATTTACATAATACGTTAATTAAATAGAGCTCAGTTGTGTCCAGTCTTTGTGCAAATTACATCAGATATGTCTCATTTTGTCAATGTAACATTTGGTGTTTGTGCACGTATTAATGCAAAGGGCGCTAATTGCTTACTGTTTACAATACTTTTGTTCTCATATACCACACTACTTAAAGGAATTTCTACACTCCAAATACTATGCTGTAGCTGGTTTTCCATTTGCATATCTATAGGAGGCTGGCCTGGCTTGTAGTGGGTATCAGAGGTACTTACACCTTGTGCCAGGTCCAGTTATCCCTTATTAGTGTAGAAGAGGTGTTTCTAGCAGCTTAGGCTGATAGAAGGTAGCTATGGCAAAGCAGCGTAGGCTGAACTAGGAGACATGTAAAGCTCCTACTATACCACTTATATCATATGCACAATATCATAAGAAAACACAATACACAGAGTTACTCAAAATAAAGGTACTTTATTTTTATGACAATATGCCAAAAGTATCTCAGTGAGTAGCCTCAGTAAGAAGATAAGTTATATACACAAGTTATATGTACACAAACCAAAATTAGGTCAGTAAGGGCAAGAAAAGTAATGCAAACAGTGTAGAATTACAATAGATTGCAATAGGAGCACATAGGTATAGGGGCAACACAAACCATATACTCCAAAAGTGGAATGCGAACCACGAATGGACCCCAAACCTGTGAGCTTGTAGAGGGTCGCTGGGACTGTAAGAAAACAGTGAGGGTTAGAAAAATACCCCACCCCAAGACCCTGAAAAGTAGGAGTAAAGTACACCTACTACCCCCAGAGAGCACAGAAGTCGTGATAGGGGGATTCTGCAGGAAGAACAAACACCAGCCATGCACTGACAACAGATTTCCGGACCTGAGTACCTATAAGACAAGGGGACCAAGTCCAATAGGCGCGACAGTGTCGAGAGTGGGCAGGAGCCCAGGAAATGCCAGCTGAAGGTGCAAGGAAGCTGCCACCGGTTGGAAGAAGCTTGGAGTTCTGCAAGAAAGAAGAGGACTAGGAACTTCTCCTTTGTAAGACGGATGTCCCACGTCGCGATGAAGCTTGCAGAGGTGTTCCCATGCAGAAAGACCGCAAACAAGCCTTGCTAGCTGCAAGGGTCGCAGTAGAGGTTTTTGGGTACTGCTGTGGCCCAGGAGGGACCAGGATGTCGCCACTTGGAGGAGGCGACAGAGGGGGCGCTCAGCAACTCAGAGAGCCTTCACAGAAGCAGGCAGCACCCGCAGAAGTACCCCAACAGGCACTTAGAAGAAAAGTGAACCAGAGTCCACACGAAGTCACAAAAGGGGGTCCCACGACGCCGGAGTACAACTCAGAATGTTGTGCACTGCGGGATGGAGTGTCGGGGACCCAGGCTTGGCTGTGCACAAAGGAAATCCTGGAAGAGTGCACAGGAGCCGGAGCAGCTGCAAATCACGTGGTACACAGCTTTGCAGTCTAGCGTGGGAAGGCAAGGACTTACCTCCACCAAACTTGGACTGAAGAGTCACTGAACTGTGGGAGTCACTTGGACAGAGTTGCTGTGTTCCAGGGACCTCGCTCGTGAGGACTCATCCTCTCAAGGGGACCGAGAGGACCAGTGTTGCAGTCTTTTGGTGCTTGCGTTAGCAGAGGGAAGATTCTATCGACCCACAGGAGATTTCTTCGGAGCTTCTGGTGCAGGGTGAAGGCAGGTTACCCCCAGAGCATGCACCACCTGGAAACAGTCGAGAAAGCCGGCACGATTAGGCGCTACAATGTTGCTGGTAGTCATCTTGCTACTTTGTTGCGGTTTTGCAGGCGTCTTGGAGCAGTCAGCGGTCGATCCTTTGGTAGAAGAGGGAGATGCAGAGGAACTCTGGTGAGCTCTTGCATTCGTTATCTGAAGAATTCCCCAAAGCAGAGACCCTAAATAGCCAGAAAAGGAGGTTTGGCTACCAGGTTAGGAGGATTGGCTACCAAGAGATGTAAGAGCCTATCAGAAGGAGCCTCTGACATCACCTGCTGGCACTGGCCACTCAGAGCAGTCCAGTGTGCCCCCAACACCTCTGTTTCCAAGATGGCAGAGGTCTGGGACACACTGGAGGAGCTCTGGGCACCTCCCCTGGGAGGTACTGGTCAGGGGAGCGGTCACTCCCCTTTCCTTTGTCCAGTTTCGCGCCAGAGCAGGGCTGGGGGATCCCTGAACCGGTGTAGACTGGCTTATGCAGAGATGGGCACCATCTGTGCCCATCAAAACATTTCCAGAGGCTGGGGGAGGCTACCCCTCCTCAGCCCTTCACACCTATTTCCAAAGGGAGAGGGTGTAACACCCTCTCTCAGAGGAAATCCTTTGTTCTGCCTTCCTGGGCCAGGGCTGCCTGGACCCCAGGAGGGCAGAAACCTGTCTGAGGGGTTGGCAGCAGCAGCAGCTGCAGTGGAGACCCCGGAAAGGCAGTTTGGCAGTACCCAGGTTCTGTGCTAGAGACCCGGGGGATCATGGAATTGTCCCCCCAATACCAGAATGGTATTGGGGTGACAATTCCATGATCTTAGACATGTTACATGGCCATGTTCGGAGTTACCATTGTGACGCCATACATAGGTAGTGGCCTATGTATAGTGCACGCGTGTAATGGTGTCCCCGCACTCACAAAGTCCGGGGAATTTGCCCTGAACAATGTGGGGGCACCTTGGCTAGTGCCAGGGGGCCCATACACTAAGTAACTTTGCACCCAACCTTCACCAGGTGAAGGTTAGACATATAGGTGACTTATAAGTTACTAATGTGCAGTGGTAAATGGCTGTGAAATAACGTGGACGTTATTTCACTCAGGCTGCAGTGGCAGGCCTGTGTAAGAATTGTCAGAGGTCCCTATGGGTAGCAAAAGAAATGCTGCAGCCCATAGGGATCTCCTGGAACCCCAATACCCTGGGTACCGCAATACCATATTCAAGGGAATTATATGGGTGTACCAGTATGCCAATGTGAATTGGTAAATTTAGTCACTAGCCTGTTAGTGACACATTTGGAAAGCAGAGAGAGCATAACCACTGAGGTTCGGGTTAGCAGAGCCTCAGTGAGACAGTTAGGCATCACACAGGGAACACATACAGGGCACATACTTATGAGCACTGGGGCCCTGCCTGGCAGGGTCCCAGTGACACATAGACTAAAACAACATATATACAGTGAAATATGGGGGTAACATGCCAGGCAAGATGGTACTTTCCTACAATATCCTTAACACTTTGTGGTACTGCCTTACTTCCAAATTTAAGTAGAGGTTTAATCCATCTGGCTCTGGGCTCCTTAGATACTGGGCAAAAGAACAACACATGTTCTTCAGTTTCATCAGCGATATTACAGATAGGGCATGTTCCAGATCGACGAACAGATGTCAGCCAGGGCTTGCAAAAGATGCCAGATAAAGCATTCCCAGGCTGAACTTCAATAAGCTTTCTTCAAAGTTATAATCATTTTTCATGTTTAAAAAAGTACTAGTGAATTTTCCAAATGAGGCAGAGTTTGTTTGTAAGTCCTGAACACGGTGCCAGAATCGCCTCTTCACAATGAGAGGAACATCTGATGGAACAGACACAGTGTTTGACCAATAACCCCCTACTCTCAGGTCAGCCAGTGAAGATTTGACATACCTCAGCCAAGAGATATTGGTCGTAGGTGATCTGCTGATGACATGACATAAACACATTCTAATATGATACAGTTCTTTTGTGGGACACATTTTTATACAGTACAAGATAGGTTTTAGCCTAGCATATTCAGGTTTTGGCTTTAAGGCTAGATCTAATAGCAGTGGCATGAGAGGTGAACTCCATGGCAGTCTCAACAAAGACCTTATAAAGTGTGTTCTCACCTCTCCCAAGGTTTTCAGCTCCAAAGTGATCCCATAGTTCTGCACTGTATAGGGCAGCACTAAGAGCCTGTGCTCTGTAGATCTCTAGATCCGGGGATGCAGGATAAGTTGAGGCTCATCTAACAAACTTAGTTATGGCAGCTGCCCTGTGATTTAACAGAAGCCTGCTCTTTGCAATTTGTTCATGCCACAAGTTGGTGTAAAATAATCTTAAACCCAGGTAGTCAAATTAATGTACTCTTTCAAGGGTGTTACCATCCAATGTCATGCTGCATCGTGACTTCCTGTTAGAGTTGAATTCCAAAAGTTTGTTTTTTGGTTATGTATCTCCAGCTCCTGTTAGCTACACAAGAAACCAAACTTCGTGAATAATATCTGGAGACATTTCTGCGTTTTGGAGATCAATAAAGTGCTGTCTGCAAAGAAGAGCACTGGTACCTTCAGCCCTGCCGATATGGATGAATCATTCTCGCAATCTGCCAGGAAGTCTACACAGTCATTAATGAAAAAAAGAAAATGTGTTGGAGCTAGAATGCATCCCTAGCAAACCCCGTTTTCAAAATCTATTGTTCCTGGAAGTCCGCCATTTGGACAACAACAGACCAGTGCTAAATTAAAAG
This sequence comes from Pleurodeles waltl, assembly GCF_031143425.1. Taxonomy (NCBI): domain Eukaryota; kingdom Metazoa; phylum Chordata; class Amphibia; order Caudata; family Salamandridae; genus Pleurodeles; species Pleurodeles waltl. Next base: position 338,135,532 of record NC_090439.1, read on the forward strand.
TGCACATACGGCTGATTGGTTTTAAAACATCAGATGGAATTCTCAGCTCAGAAAGCACCTGCCACCGTTTAGCTCTTAGGTCTGTGTAGAAAGTTGCTCACATGTCAACAGAAGATATGTATAAGCTACCCCGACTCATGTCTACAACCTTCCACCTGATCAAAAAAATAAAAATGTCTTGTTGATGGTGCTTTTCTTCAGTCTAAATCCTGTCTGGAATGATTCTCCATCATCAAGGCAGTAAGCTTATCAAGTACCTGTCTGCAGAATATTTTTTGCACGTTATCCATCAGGCTTATTGGTAGTAGTTGCTTGTTGCATTACGAGATCTCTTTTTAAATATGGGAACGATCTCTGCTCCATTCAATGTGGTTGGTATAGTGACGCCCGCTAGTACAGCATTAGCTGGAACATTTAATTTTGCCACCCATTTGTAAAGTTGGGAGCAAAAAATAATGGCTGAGAACTCGCCTGGGCTTGGAGCTTTACCTGGTGTCTGGGTCATAACTGCCAATAGTGTTTCAGAGAGAGAAGGTAGTCATACATTTCGGGATGAAATCATTCTGGTGAGGGAAAGGTTTGGTAATGATAGCAGTGGCTGTTTCATCTATGTCTGCAAAATGAAAGGCACTAAAGGAAGCAACCCATTTTCTCACAAGAATGTGTTCCTCAAGTCTTGTAAGTTCTTTCCAAACCCTGTGGAGCACTCGGTGCATAAAAAACTCATATCATTGCTTTTCACCACTTTTGAAATCTTCTGCTAGCTTGCATTTTCCATTCATTTTTTTGCCATTTGCAAAGCAAAGTTTTTCTATCGGAGACCCTCATCGCCTTTATTATATCTCGGTCACCCAACTTGCTAGTGTATATAAGATTGGTCTTTCCAGACCGGTTGTTAGAGTTGAACCATTCTTGGGCTCTCTGAGGTCCCAGCCCACAGTGGTATTCTTCATAAAAATCCCCCTAAGGTCATTGAACAGCTTTTCATGGATGTCTAGTAGTCTGGCTAGAAAATTCGTATTAACTTTAAAGAGGTCTAACGCTGAAGTGATGGTTTCATAGATTAATTTTAGTGCTGCTTCGTTGGTCCGGATGGGGCCCCATTTAACATTTTTCTTATTGTTTTTAATAATGAAATCATTGCTCCTATAATTGGTCCAGGAAATAAACCATTCATCAATGGGCCAGAAATGTAGAGGACCAAGCGATCATGAACACACACGTCTCGGCACCACCATCATGTCAACCATCTCATCCACAGTCCAACATTGATAAATATATAATCTGTGTTGCTCCCATAAGATCTCTGTTTAAAGTTGGAGCAGGGTTTCTATCTGAAACAAAACGTCAGTTGCAAAGGACAGCGATAAAGGCGTCTATAAACCGTATTTTAGTGATGCCCATAATTGTGCAACTACATCTGACAATCAGCTCATGGGCATCGAGTGAATGTTTATGGCCCAAGGAACTACAATTTTACTCGAACAGGGAGAGTTCTCAAATGCTCATGGGAGTTTTATTCTGGCTGAGTTTAATAAGGGGATGTTTTCTAACTTCATACCTTTGGTGGTAGCAGTGCATGGGAAAATAGATTCACCTTTTCCTGTTCTAACACTCTTGAGTATTACTTATATCTCTTTAAAGTTCCTCTGAATCCTGTCCCATAGATGACTCACGACTGGTTATTATTGTAGACGTTGCTTGTATATTAATTAATGTTAAATGGTGTTCTGGGCACTATGGTATACACCTGTTTCAGTCTCCATTTAGACTTGGACCCCAATTGGAGTTTGGTAGACTAGTTACTCAGTCACAAACATCCTTATAGATATATACATGTTCTATGGCACTCTTAGAACACAGACGGAATATCCATCATATTTCTGACAGAGTAACCTGTTCGCCAAACTTAAAATGAGGCACTTGGTTTTTTTGATGTGAGGAACCCCTGAAGTGTGTCCTGGTAGGTCAGCTGGGTTTCCTTCAAACACCATTAGTCAGGTAAAAAAGAGTCTACAAAGAGCATTTACAGTTTCCAGAGCCGCCTTTTTAAAAATAATGTAATTGTTGATTTGTTAGAATGGTTAATGGCTTTCTGATTCTAAGGATCTTAGCACGAGGCTATGTGCGCTATTCCTCACTGAAACACCAACTTTTCAACAAAGCAAGCCACCTATCATGAATATTGTGATATTTCTTCCATATTATCTAGGTCTACTTCCCCATCGCTGATATTGTCCACAACCTGAAATGGATTAGCCCTTACTTATCTGTTAGCCTTGCCATTTCCTCTGTTTTAGTTGGTACTTTGATGTTCTGGGCCCTCAACTACATGACTCGCAAGCTGCACAACTCTGTCTTCCTTGTAGCACACTACAAATGTTGTTAACACCATCCTTTCCACTTCCTCAGTCAGCCTTTCTTTGGTTGATGTCGTTTCTGATATTATGTGTCTTTCAGGAGGGACTGCCTTATGTATCTGCGCTCTCATTGTTTTTCCCTCATTGCTCTATCCTACTCCCTACAAAGAAGCATTAAATAAGTTGATCATGGGTTGTGTAGTCTATTCCAATATATCCATCACTCTTTTTTTTTTAACCAAGAAAGCAAAGACGTTAATTCACGCATTTTGTAACCTTTGTAAAAAGCTGAAAGGCCCCTCTTTTAAGCTCTTACTGTCAATAATGGCTGACGAATTTCTTCCAGCAATAGTATACACAAGTGCCGCCCTGCATGGGAAAGATGCATTGATCCTGGACAATTGGCAAATTAATAAAGTACATGATAGTGTTTGGTCTCCAAAAAAATGCCTTGCCAGCACAGGTTTGCTTGGAATTTGGTCTTACACTCCAGCTTCTGGGAAAAATATATACCACTATAAAATCTTGGTATAAAATTAGAGTGGCCCAGGGCAATTCATTCACCAACACTCTAGTCTGCCATGGATAGTGATCCTTCTTCCGGTCACCATAAATATCTCTACACGTCGCTAAAACAAAACGAATACGGTGGAACTCTGTGATAAGAATTTGCCTTTTCAGCATTTAATCAAGTGGTAAATAGAGCAGCAAAATTTAATTTCATCATGGATGATAAAAATACCTCCAGTGACCGATCGCACGCTTGGATGGTAATTAACAACTATGATAGGATGAAACAGCTACATATTTAACCCAGTCATTTTCAATTCACGTCACGCGAAGGCTGTGATGGTGATACTTTTTGGTCAGCTCCCAGCATCAGTAGAACCACTGCCCTCGAAATATAAGGGACCAATAATACCTATGCGGATCAGAAAAAGAAAACTTTATACACTTAATCTATATCTGCCCCATGCTAATGCAGACCAGTGTGACGTTACTTGAAAAAAGCTTCTTGGAAAGAGACATACGCACGTGAAGGCTTGCAATAATCAGAAGCCTCGACCTGGATGACACTCAAATAAACTCTTAACTGATCAAATTACTGTTGGTATGAGAGAGTGTAGTTAAAATATTACATATACTAGAAGTAGTGCTTATATCAATGCTTAACAAAGCCGCATAGAAAACGACAATAAACAGTGATTTGCTTAACGTGCATTTGAATTATAACGTACAGTTATTATTGCGTACACAAACTAATGACGGTTATAAGAAATGATTGTTTGCATTATGATTAGTCAAGTATACATTAGCGCTTTTACCATATTGCATTTGTACTAAAACCTATAGGCCTTAAGTTAGCGTGAGCTGTGGATTTAGCTGCCTAGCTCTCATATTAAAAGCATTTTTCTCTGTTTTTCAGTGTGCTGACTCACAAAGGGCCATGACCCTGCATTTGTTCCTTTTTCTCCATATCATGTATCTATACCAATTCTGTTCCCATCCGCATACTAGCTGTCTTAGTATGAGTTTTATACAATGTTGAAACAAAAGTAGATTAAAGAAACGTACAAGGACATTTGACCATGGACAAAGGAACTTACGACCCGAGGAACGTGCCAAAAACGATGAAGTAACCCCGGATGTGCCACCTCCGAAGACGTCAATTATGAAGACCAATCAAAGTGTTTTGAATTATCGTGGGGTGACAATTGGAATTACCTAATGTATAATTTGATAGGTTAAAGATAGTGGGGTATAGTGAATATCCAATAGAATTTTGGGGGAAGGCATTATGAAGAAGGGATAAAATCCCATGTCACAGAAGAGACGTTGGAACTAGGTAGGGAATGCTATTGATTTCATCCAGAAACTCTGTCGCTCTGTTTGGTGATTGGAGACTTATTAAACCATCCTCACCTATATACTGCCCCTTGAACTTCACCTCCTTATGAGGGAAGTGTCCCCTGCCTTTGGTGAAGTTAGACTGAAGGCGATTTTGACTGATGTCCTGAAGACGAAGACTGATCCTGTGTGCTGACCTATTCCTGGAGGGTAATTATGACAATGCAAATTATAATTTGTCTGTTTGCTTTTCCTTTCTAGGTACCAACTGCTGTATTTTGAATAGAGGCCATAGCTAGATGGTTTATCCAAATTTGTGTTCTAAATTGTTTTGCATGAAGCCCAACATGCTGATGCTAATTAGGGGTTAGGTTAGGAGTTCACTCTTGACTGACGCAATAAACAAATGACAGCCTTGCTGAACTAAGATATAATTGACTCTTACTGTGTTCTGATCTATGTTTACGCCGTGCTATGTTCTTATGTTTGTGATCCTCGCATTAATGAAATCTTATCATAGTTGCCATATTGTGACTATACTCTTATGCTTCTTAGTTTTGAGATTGACTCTGCTGCTCGTAGATTGTAATCAATAGGGAATAAAATTCATAAAAATTCTATCAACAGGTGTGGTTTTTCATGACTGAAAGGTCATGGTTGCGTCGATAATTTGATTAATGCCTTACTCCAAAGTGAAGTACATTGTGGTGATAAATATTGATGAAATTATTGATATATTGCTTGACATATTGATCAGTTATCTCAGTGGTTCCCAAACTTTTTCGATCCCCGGCTCCTTTGACCTATTGGCCGTGTTGGCCACGGCTCCCCATTATGTAACTTTTTTTTGGCAGGTGGGGGAACGTAATCCCAGCCTGTACCTGTACCTACACTATTTACAGTTTGTCTTCTTTATTCTCTCCTTCAGGTTGCTGAAACCCATTTATTGGAAACTATTTTTGTTCTTTGGTCATAGGGATATTATTAATGGTACTTTGGCGCCCTCCGCTGGTCACAATAATTAATGCAGGGGGTTTTGTTTCCAATACCACGATGAAAAGCTGCCGATTCAAAGCACCTCCGAGTGGTTTCCAGACTGTGTGCGGCGCCCCTGGCTAGTTTTGAGGGCGCACCAGGGAGCCACGGCGCACAGTTTGGGAACCACTGAGTTATCTCGTCCTACAGTGTCTCTCCACTGGGTCACAAGATTCATTGGCCTAAAACGAGTCCTAATGTGTATAAAATTGACATAAAAGGACGCGTTATCAGATGCACAAAAAGGCAGTGAAAAGCATGCAGGAATAATTTAATTTGAAAAGAACTGCTCAAACAGCTTTTATGGTGGACTTAGGCAAATCGATCAAACTTTAGCTGTTCAACGAATTGTACATGAAAAGCAAGTTGAAACAATGCAAACTGGAAAAGGTGGATTCAGGCAGCTCTGATGTCAACTAATTGTCTCTTTTTTATACTGCGAAGATAAGAGAAACGATAAGTAAGATAATTATGAATGATCTGTTTTGACCTAAGGACGGTTTGAATCCTTTTAACGGGTGATTTTAGATGTCTTTTATGATAGATGAGCTAGTAGCAATGGCTTTAAAGAATATTACTGACTTTTGTAACATAATTCTAGTTTTAATTAACTAAACAAAGATTTCCTTCCACCATCACTCATGCTTTCTGGTTCCTTTCATAGGCGGTAAATATGCCTACTTGTGGAGAACAATGAGTATTTACTGATTTTGCCATGTACTGGCGTTTCTCTTTATTTATTTTGTATCTCTCTTTCAGTCATCATTTCAGTGTAATTTAATGGAAACATATGTCTTTTCATCTTTCTTTTGTAAAGGCTCACTTTTGAATGATTTGTCAGTTTTGGGACTGTAACTTTTTGGAACGAGTAGGCCTGAAGTGGATATTTCTAGTGGGGTAGGTTCTTCCACTCTATCTGCAATTAAGATTTCCTAGTCTATGTGTGATTACACTCACTACAAACTTTACATCAAGGCTACAGCCGGCATACTTGTAAATGAGAGACAGAGGTGACCTCACTTTGAGAAGTCCATCCACTTCGGTTTCACTCAGTTCAAACACTATCTGCAGATATGATTTTTCTATTTCTCTGTAACTTCACCTGGTGACCCCCTATTCAATATAGTTACTTAACAACACATCACATGAGTGATACATACAGTGAGGCAAGTTGCACAGCTAGCACTAAAAAGGGGATGATGGTATGCCTATAAAGCATGACTGTCACCTTTCCTCATGACCTGGAGTATGACTTTTAACTCAGGAGGGGCAGGAGTGTCCTGCTACAATTCTGTTGATGAGTTACGAGATGCCAAAAAGTGGGGTGCAGCACTGGCTTTGCTGACATGCAAAATGCCTAGTGTAAGCAGAAAGTCTTGCAACTTTGTTGGTTCATCTCCCAATAACGTCAGCAATAAGGAATGTGCTAGTTCTTTCAGGTCTGATCTTGGGAATACTTTACCAGGCCTAATTTTGGGGTTGTAGGTTGCACTTTCGATAAAAGGTGCAGGCAACAGTTTCATTCCTCGGAGGCTAGTGTGGAAACATTTCGTGACCTCCAGTACCAGCTAGGAAAGAAGCAAAAGCTCCCTCTAAGCCAGAAAAACAGCTTAGTGAGTGAAGCATAACATGTAATATGGCTCTGCAAATTAAGAGCTCAATGCTCGCATTTGGTTTACAAATACTTTGAATCCCGTTGGGGACAAATCACAATTGTAGCCTTAAAATGCTGAGAAACTATGAATAATTACACTGAGTTATAGTAACACCTGTTGTTTACATTGCTAAGAAACAGCAAAAAACACCACGATATAAAGCAGGATATGAAAAACAAGTTATTGTTGTTATCAAAGCACAGGCCTTAGTGGGAAGTTCCATATCCATACTAAGTGACAGAACAATAGTGCATTACGTTATTAATCATCATTTAAAGTGGTAAAGTAGGATAAAATGAACGGCTAGCAATAAAAAAGGACTCATTATATATTTACAAAGCACGACTTATCAATCATTTGTGTTACTGCAAGGCCTTGAACAATATTACAGGAGCCTATTTGTTATTCTGTGTCATAATTTGTCATTTTCAGCATCTTTTGTGCACAAGCAACTTAGGCCTGTGCGTATTACTGATATTTATTTTCTTGTTGATAGCATTCAGTATCAAATACATACCAATCTATTTTTGAATACTGGTTTAAATTACACAAGATAACAGCTTAAATTCTAGCTTAGAGATGCGGAAAGAGTTACCTAAGAAAGAGCTAGAAACATATAGGGAAGGTTTAAAGAAAACTTTCTGTTAGACAGACAAAAGCTAATCCCAGGCCCAGAAAAAGTTCTGGTTACAGCATTTTTTGACTCTAAAGATTTGATCTTTCAACCCTGGAAACAGCAAATATTTCATTAGGAAGGGTCTCAAGAGTGTGGGCATGTCACTTTCTAGCAAATACCAAAGTCAATGCCAACATGAGGACGGCATCAGTGCCAGATCTAACTCACCTCTGCAATGGTAGGAGAATTCCATGGATTCATGAGGGATCGGGTTGTGTAAATGTTTCCTCACACAAATGATCCGATTCCGAAGAGAACATCCGGCAATCTGAGAATACAAAGTACACCTGGAAATGAGTTCTCCTTGTTTCCCATCTTTCTTTGCCAAATATCCCCACTCCCCAAGCGAACAGATCCTAATGTTTAAAACAACCCACATGCATAAAACCTTGTAAACTCCCCTATCACATAATTTATGTAGTGCATGTTTCTAATTCCTAGTATAAATCACTGGGGCCACAACATCCGAGTTCACTTGCTGGCCAATAACATTGTCTCCTTGTTTTTGACGAGGGAGGGCAGTTTTAAGATCCGGACAAATGCCTGGTACATATAACATTTTTAAGCTGAAGTATTTTGACAAAGTTTAATGTTCCAAAGAGAGACTATACTTCAATCCTGTAGGAGGCTGGACTGGCTTGTAGTGAGTACCAAGGGGTACTTGCACCTTGCACCAGGCCCAGTTATCCCTTATTAGTGTATAGGGTGTCTAGCAGCTTAGGCTGATAGATAATGGTAGCTTAGCAGAGCAGCTTAGGCTGAACTAGGAGACGTGTGAAGCTACTACAGTACCACTTAGTGTCATATGCACAATATCATAAGAAAACACAATACACAGTTATACTAAAAATAAAGGTACTTTATTTTTATGACAATATGCCAAAGTATCTTAGAGTGTACCCTCAGTGAGAGGATAGAAAATATACACAAGATATATATACACAATAGCAAAAATATGCAGTATAGTCTTAGAAAACAGTGCAAACAATGTATAGTTACAATAGGATGCAATGGGGAAACATAGAGATAGGGGCAACACAAACCATATACTCCAAAAGTGGAATGCGAACCACGAATGGACCCCAAACCTATGTGACCTTGTAGAGGGTCGCTGGGACTATTAGAAAATAGTGAGAGTTAGAAAAATAACCCTCCCCAAGACCCTGAAAAGTGAGTGCAAAGTGCACTAAAGTTCCCCTAAGGACAAAAGAGTCGTGTTAGAGGAATAATGCAGGAAAGACACAAACCAGCAATGCAACAACTGTGGATTTCCAATCTAGGGTACCTGTGGAACAAGGGGACCAAGTCCAAAAGTCACAAGCAAGTCGTAGATGGGCAGATGCCCAGGAAATGCCAGCTGCGGGTGCAAAGAAGCTTCGACTGGACAGAAGAAGCTGAGGTTTCTGCAGGAACGAAAAGGGTTAGAGACTTCCCCTTTGGTGGACGGATCCCTCTCGCCTTGGAGAGTCGTGCAGAAGTGTTTTCCCGCCGGAAGGACGCCAACAAGCCTTGCTACACGCAAATCGTGCGTTTGGCGTTTTTGGACGCTGCTGGGGCCCAGGAGGGACCAGGAGGTCGCAAATTGGACCTGCAGAGAGAGGGGACGTCGAGCAAGACAAAGAGCCCTCACTGAAGCAGGTAGCACCCGGAGAAGTGCCAGAAACAGGCACTACGAGGATGCGTGAAACGGTGCTCGCCGAAGTTGCACAAAGGAGTCCCACGTCGCCGGAGACCAACTTAGAAAGTCGTGCAATGCAGGTTAGAGTGCCGTGGACCGAGGCTTGGCTGTGCACGAAGGATTTCCGCCGGAAGTGCACAGGGGCCGGAGTAGCTGCAAAGTCGCGGTTCCCAGCAATGCAGCCCAGCGAGGTGAGACAAGGACTTACCTCCACCAAACTTGGGCTGAAGAGTCACTGGACTGTGGGGGTCACTTGGACAGAGTCGCTGGATTCGAGGGACCTCGCTCGTCGTGCTGAGAGGAGACACAAGGGACCGGTGATGCAGCTTTTTGGTGCCTGCGGTTGCAGGGGGAAGATTCCGTCGACCCACGGGAGATTTCTTTGGAGCTTCTGGTGCAGAGAGGAGGCAGGCTACCCCCACAGCATGCACAAGCAGGAAAACAGTCGAGAAGGCGGCAGGATCAGCGTTACAGAGTTGCAGTAGTCGTCTTTGCTACTATGTTGCAGGTTTGCAGGCTTCCAGCGTGGTCAGCGGTCGTTTCCTTATCAGAAGGTGAAGAGAGAGATGCAGAGGAACTCGGCTGAGCTCGTGCATTCGTTATCTAAAGTTTCCCCAGAGACAGAGACCCTAAATAGCCAGAAAAGAGGGTTTGGCTACCTAGGAGAGAGGAAAGGCTACTAACACCTGAAGGAGCCTATCAGCAGGAGTCTCTGACGTCACCTGGTGGCACTGGCCACTCAGAGCAGTCCAGTGTGCCAGCAGCACCTCTGTTTCCAAGATGGCAGAGGTCTGGAGCACACTGGAGGAGCTCTGGACACCTCCCAGGGGAGGTGCAGGTCAGGGGAGTGGTCACTCCCCTTTCCTTTGTCCAGTTTCGCGCCAGAGCAGGGGCTAAGGGGTCCCTGAACCGGTGTAGACTGGCTTATGCAGAATTGGGCACATCTGTGCCCAACAAAGCATTTCCAGAGGCTGGGAGAGGCTACTCCTCCCCTGCCTTCACACCATTTTCCAAAGGGAGAGGGTGTCACACCCTCTCTCAGAGGAAGTTCTTTGTTCTGCCATCCTGGGCCAGGCCTGGCTGGACCCCAGGAGGGCAGCTGCCTGTCTGAGGGGTTGGCAGCAGCAGCAGCTGCAGTGAAACCCCAGGAAGGGCAGTCTGGCAGTACCAGGGTCTGTGCTACAGACCACTGGGATCATGGAATTGTACCAACAATGCCAGGATGGCATAGAGGGGGCAATTCCATGATCATAGACATGTTACATGGCCATATTCGGAGTTACCATTGTGAAGCTACATATAGGTAGTGACCTATATGTAGTGCACGCGTGTAATGGTGTCCCCGCACTCACAAAGTTCAGGGAATTGGCTCTGAACAATGTGGGGGCACCTTGGCTAGTGCCAGGGTGCCCTCACACTAAGTAACTTTGCACCTAACCTTTACCAGGTAAAGGTTAGACATATAGGTGACTTATAAGTTACTTAAGTGCAGTGTAAAATGGCTGTGAAATAACGTGGACGTTATTTCACTCAGGCTGCAGTGGCAGGCCTGTGTAAGAATTGTCAGAGCTCCCTATGGGTGGCAAAAGAAATGCTGCAGCCCATAGGGATCTCCTGGAACCCCAATACCCTGGGTACCTCAGTACCATATACTAGGGAATTATAAGGGTGTTCCAGTAAGCCAATGTAAATTGGTAAAATTGGTCACTAGCCTGTTAGTGACAATTTGAAAGTAATGAGAGAGCATAACCACTGAGGTTCTGGTTAGCAGAGCCTCAGTGAGACAGTTAGGCACCACACAGGGAACATATACATGCACACCTATGAGCACTGGGGCCCTGTGTGACAGGGTCCCAGTGACACATACATATAGGCCACAAACCTATGAGCACTGGGGTCCTGCCAAGCAGGATCCCAGTGACACATAACAAACATACTGAAAACATAGTGTTTTCACTATGAGCACTGAGGCCTGGCTATCAGGATCCCAGTGAGACAGTGAAAACAGTGACAAACACCCTGACATACACTCACAAACAGGCCAAAAGTGGGGGTAACAAGGCTAGAAAGAGGCTACCTTCTCACACAACCCCCCCCCAAACGAAGGACAATAAGGCTAACCTTGGCCAGTTGAGACTTTATTGTCTAAGTGTTGATAAGTAGAGAGTAGCTCTGCAATAGACTGGTTACTCCCTTTATCATCCACTATATGGTCACTTCCCTGTGGGGATGTAAACCACCCTGTTTGAAGTTTTTTTAGCTAACCAACAATGTGAAGATGTATTTTCAGAGTTTCTATCAGTAAGTTTTAGTTTAGAGCAGTGGGAATTATCCACTGAACCTATTTGTAATGATGGAAATGCCAGACAGGGATGCTGTCTCAGAAAAGCCATGGCTGGGCAAAAACTTTGTCCATATGGCTGGAAGAGAGAACAGGGATGCTGTTTCTCTTGAGTTGGAGCAGGGCAGGGATGCTGTCCTATGAGCTCCACACTAGGGCAGGGATGCTGTCCTAAGTGTTGTGAGGCAGTGCAGAGTTTCTGCACTAAAGTTTCTCTGGGAGGGTTGGAGGGATGCTCCATGTTAACTAAAATGGTGCTCTTTTTCTCACCAATGTTAGTTATCCCACAGAGAGGTACTTCCACCTCAGGGAGTACAGTTTTGCCAACTGATTCCCTTGGAACAGGTGCCACCCCAGGAGAGGTTTCTCCCACCACAGGAATGGTATCCTGAATGGCAGGGTGGTTAGGGAATACTGTGATACCCTTTTTACCTGTTGATGGAGAGGGATCCTGAGTTTTCAGGCCTTCTCTCCTTTGCTTTTTCATTTCACTTGAAATGAGAGGGAACAATTCCTCAGGGATGCCCAGCATGGCTGCATGGGCATAAAACTCTACATCAGCCCAACCTGAGGCCTCTAGGTCATTACCTAAGAGACAGTCTACAGGTAAGCTAGGTGATACCACCACCTGCTTAGGGCCAGTAACTCCACCCCAACTAAACTGAATTATAGCTAAGGGAAGAAACTTAGTGGAGTTATGGACATCAATAATCTTATACTGTTGTCCAATGATGTGTTGTTCAGGAGGCACTAGGTTTTCAGTCACCAAAGTGAAACTGGCACCTGTGTCCCTGTAGGCCAAGGCCTCAACACCATTTATTGAAACTGTCTGCCTGTACTTATCCATTGTAAGGGGACAAGCAGCCAGTGTGGCAAGGCCAATGCCACTAGGTGTGACAGAAACTGTCTTGGGAGTGACTACCCCAGTTTCTACTATGGACCCAAAAGTGAACCCAACTACACCCTTAACTTGACTGTTGCCAGCAGTCCCACCACTAGTACCACTACTGCTAGGGGCACTAGAGCTTGATGTATTAGTGGTGGTAGGCTCAGGGGGTTTACCTGGACAGGACTTATCCCCTGGCCTATGGCCTCTATTTTTACACACAAAGCACCAAGGCTTTTTAATGTGTGCAGGTTGGGAAGAAGAGGAAGAATTAGTTTTATCCCCACCCTCTGAAGAGTGTTTAAGATTTGAAGTGGGATCTTTGGTTTTACCCTTATCCCCATGCTTATCTTGAGATTTTTCACCATCTTTCTTCTTATTGCCATCTTTGTCACCCCCTGTATGAACTTTTCTGTTCACCCTTGTTCTGACCCATTTGTCTGCCTTCTTTCCCAATTCTTGGGGAGAGGTCAGATCAGAGTCTACCAGGTACTGGTGCAACAAATCAGACACACAATTATTAAGTATATGCTCTCTCAGGATTGTGTTATACAGGCTTTCATAATCAGTAACTTTACTGCCATGTAACCACCCCTCCAAGGCCTTCACTGAATGGTCAATGAAATCAACCCAGTCTTGTGAAGACTCCTTTTTGGTCTCTCTGAACTTTATCCTGTACTGTTCAGTGGTTAAGCCATAACCATCCAGGAGTGCATTCTTAAGAACTGTAAAATTATTGGCATCATTTTCTTTCACAGTAAGGAGCCTATCCCTACCTTTTCCACTAAATGATAGCCATAGGATAGCAGCCCACTGCCTTTGAGGGACATCCTGTACAACACAGGCCCTCTCAAGTGCAGCAAACCACTTGTTAATGTCATCCCCCTCCTTATAAGGGGGAACTATCTTGTGCAGATTCCTGGAATCATGCTCTTTTGCAGGATGACTATGGGGAATACTGCTGCTGCCACCATGGGTATCTAAACCCAACTTCTGTCTTTCCTTCTCTAATTCTAAAGACTGTCTATCCAAATCCAGCTGTTGCTTCTTGAGCTTCAGTCTGGTTTGTTCCACTCTCAATCTATTGAGCTCCCTTTCTAACAATCTGTCATCAGGGTGGGTGGGAGGGACATTTCTAGATACAGAGGTATGATGGGAATGAACAGAAGGAGACCTGTCCCTTACAGAGGGCACCCTAACAGCTTGGCTACCAGCATAATGTGAGAGCACACCATCAGTATGGTGTGATTCAATTTCTGTACCAACTATGCTAGACTGTCTAGTAATGGGCAGGCTGAAAAGTTTCTTTCCTGAACCTTTTCCTGGGGGAGTCCCTGGATCAGATTGAGAACCATTAGCTACTTTTTCACCAGATTGGGCACTTATGGCCTTATCCTGTACTCTAAGCATATTAATTAACAGTTCTAAGGAAGGATTCTTCCCTACACTCAAACCTCTCTCTATGCAGAGACTCCTTGCTCCTTTCCAGCTAAGGTGATCATATGCAATTTTGGACAGTTCAACATTTTGGCCTGCACCAGACATTTTTTAGAGAGAGTTAAAGTGATAGAAAAAGAGAAAAAAGTTTTCAGAACTTTTTGGAAAGACAGAAAAAAACTTTTTAAACTTTTAAGAACTTTTTGAAAGTTTAGGAGTACTTTTCAGCACTTAGAAAAGAGTGAAAAGAGGAAATGCAAAACTTTTTGGCTATGTGTATATACACTGACCTTGTTTTGTATATTTTTCTCTTATGAAAAGTACAATGACAAGAGTGGTAAGTAGTCTCAAGCACTTATCCCACCACTGCACAACCAATGTAGGAGGCTGGACTGGCTTGTAGTGAGTACCAAGGGGTACTTGCACCTTGCACCAGGCCCAGTTATCCCTTATTAGTGTATAGGGTGTCTAGCAGCTTAGGCTGATAGATAATGGTAGCTTAGCAGAGCAGCTTAGGCTGAACTAGGAGACGTGTGAAGCTACTACAGTACCACTTAGTGTCATATGCACAATATCATAAGAAAACACAATACACAGTTATACTAAAAATAAAGGTACTTTATTTTTATGACAATATGCCAAAGTATCTTAGAGTGTACCCTCAGTGAGAGGATAGGAAATATACACAAGATATATATACACAATAGCAAAAATATGCAGTATAGTCTTAGAAAACAGTGCAAACAATGTATAGTTACAATAGGATGCAATGGGGAAACATAGAGATAGGGGCAACACAAACCATATACTCCAAAAGTGGAATGCGAATCACGAATGGACCCCAAACCTATGTGACCTTGTAGAGGGTCGCTGGGACTATTAGAAAATAGTGAGAGTTAGAAAAATAACCCTCCCCAAGACCCTGAAAAGTGAGTGCAAAGTGCACTAAAGTTCCCCTAAGGACAAAAGAGTCGTGTTAGAGGAATAATGCAGGAAAGACACAAACCAGCAATGCAACAACTGTGGATTTCCAATCTAGGGTACCTGTGGAACAAGGGGACCAAGTCCAAAAGTCACAAGCAAGTCGTAGATGGGCAGATGCCCAGGAAATGCCAGCTGCGGGTGCAAAGAAGCTTCGACTGGACAGAAGAAGCTGAGGTTTCTGCAGGAACGAAAAGGGTTAGAGACTTCCCCTTTGGTGGACGGATCCCTCTCGCCTTGGAGAGTCGTGCAGAAGTGTTTTCCCGCCGGAAGGACGCCAACAAGCCTTGCTACACGCAAATCGTGCGTTTGGCGTTTTTGGACGCTGCTGGGGCCCAGGAGGGACCAGGAGGTCGCAAATTGGACCTGCAGAGAGAGGGGACGTCGAGCAAGACAAAGAGCCCTCACTGAAGCAGGTAGCACCCGGAGAAGTGCCAGAAACAGGCACTACGAGGATGTGTGAAACGGTGCTCGCCGAAGTTGCACAAAGGAGTCCCACGTCGCCGGAGACCAACTTAGAAAGTCGTGCAATGCAGGTTAGAGTGCCGTGGACCCAGGCTTGGCTGTGCACGAAGGATTTCCGCCGGAAGTGCACAGGGGCCGGAGTAGCTGCAAAGTCGCGGTTCCCAGCAATGCAGCCCAGCGAGGTGAGGCAAGGACTTACCTCCACCAAACTTGGGCTGAAGAGTCACTGGACTGTGGGGGTCACTTGGACAGAGTCGCTGGATTCGAGGGACCTCGCTCGTCGTGCTGAGAGGAGACCCAAGGGACCGGTGATGCAGCTTTTTGGTGCCTGCGGTTGCAGGGGGAAGATTCCGTCGACCCACGGGAGATTTCTTCGGAGCTTCTGGTGCAGAGAGGAGGCAGGCTACCCCCACAGCATGCACAAGCAGGAAAACAGTCGAGAAGGCGGCAGGATCAGCGTTACAGAGTTGCAGTAGTCGTCTTTGCTACTATGTTGCAGGTTTGCAGGCTTCCAGCGCGGTCAGCGGTCGTTTCCTTATCAGAAGGTGAAGAGAGAGATGCAGAGGAACTCGGCTGAGCTCGTGCATTCGTTATCTAAAGTTTCCCCAGAGACAGAGACCCTAAATAGCCAGAAAAGAGGGTTTGGCTACCTAGGAGAGAGGAAAGGCTACTAACACCTGAAGGAGCCTATCAGCAGGAGTCTCTGACGTCACCTGGTGGCACTGGCCACTCAGAGCAGTCCAGTGTGCCAGCAGCACCTCTGTTTCCAAGATGGCAGAGGTCTGGAGCACACTGGAGGAGCTCTGGACACCTCCCAGGGGAGGTGCAGGTCAGGGGAGTGGTCACTCCCCTTTCCTTTGTCCAGTTTTGCGCCAGAGCAGGGGCTAAGGGGTCCCTGAACCGGTGTAGACTGGCTTATGCAGAATTGGGCACATCTGTGCCCAACAAAGCATTTCCAGAGGCTGGGGGAGGCTACTCCTCCCCTGCCTTCACACCATTTTCCAAAGAGAGAGGGTGTCACACCCTCTCTCAGAGGAAGTTCTTTGTTCTGCCATCCTGGGCCAGGCCTGGCTGGACCCCAGGAGGGCAGCTGCCTGTCTGAGGGGTTGGCAGCAGCAGCAGCTGCAGTGAAACCCCAGGAAGGGCAGTCTGGCAGTACCAGGGTCTGTGCTACAGACCACTGGGATCATGGAATTGTACCAACAATGCCAGGATGGCATAGAGGGGGCAATTCCATGATCATAGACATGTTACATGGCCATATTCGGAGTTACCATTGTGAAGCTACATATAGGTAGTGACCTATATGTAGTGCACGCGTGTAATGGTGTCCCCGCACTCACAAAGTTCAGGGAATTGGCTCTGAACAATGTGGGGGCACCTTGGCTAGTGCCAGGGTGCCCTCACACTAAGTAACTTTGCACCTAACCTTTACCAGGTAAAGGTTAGACATATAGGTGACTTATAAGTTACTTAAGTGCAGTGTAAAATGGCTGTGAAATAACGTGGACGTTATTTCACTCAGGCTGCAGTGGCAGGCCTGTGTAAGAATTGTCAGAGCTCCCTATGGGTGGCAAAAGAAATGCTGCAGCCCATAGGGATCTCCTGGAACCCCAATACCCTGGGTACCTCAGTACCATATACTAGGGAATTATAAGGGTGTTCCAGTAAGCCAATGTAAATTGGTAAAATTGGTCACTAGCCTGTTAGTGACAATTTGAAAGTAATGAGAGAGCATAACCACTGAGGTTCTGGTTAGCAGAGCCTCAGTGAGACAGTTAGGCACCACACAGGGAACATATACATGCACACCTATGAGCACTGGGGCCCTGTGTGACAGGGTCCCAGTGACACATACATATAGGCCACAAACCTATGAGCACTGGGGTCCTGCCAAGCAGGATCCCAGTGACACATAACAAACATACTGAAAACATAGTGTTTTCACTATGAGCACTGAGGCCTGGCTATCAGGATCCCAGTGAGACAGTGAAAACAGTGACAAACACCCTGACATACACTCACAAACAGGCCAAAAGTGGGGGTAACAAGGCTAGAAAGAGGCTACCTTCTCACAAATCCCAAAGATCCAATAAGACCCTAAAACCTCCCTCATCTTTTATCACACCGTATGACACAGCTGCAAAGCCAGTATTTTTCCTGAACCAGGGCTGCACCATAGATGTACAAACTCACAAACACAAACAGAAGTATCCTCATTTGCACAATCCCTAAACCAGAAGTGTCGCCGTTTCCCATTACCGTTCCAGAAGTTCCACCTCTAGCCCTAAGAGGGCCAATTATCTTCTGCCAAGGACACTAACTGCATAAATCCGGTTCGCCAATGTACCAGATCGCTCATGCTGCAGTGCTGTAAATTAGAACTGGGATTATAACAGCAAGTATCAACAAAATAAGCCAGGGAAAGTCCTGCAAACTTTTGACTCAACCACAGGTAAGTGTCATGCCTTATCATGATTTAAAAATCGTTTTAGTGGTTTTAAAAGTAATAAAAAGTATTCAGCAATAAGCATCAGTAAATATGTCTACATATATACGTCTTATGCATCGAAACAGAAGAACACTATTCTTTTCACTGGTCCAAATAAAGCGGTTCTGCTGTATCTGTATGTCGTAGCTTCCCAGTCTCTCTTAACTTCATGGTACTGTGCCCCAGTCCAGGCCCATTGCATCTTCTCGCCAGGTACCTGTTTGATGTCATATATGTAAGACCATAACTTTCTATTGGTTTCAATGTCACCCTGCCAACCAATTATTCAAATTTAGGATCAAGAAGTGCGTCTGAGAGTGCTCATCAGTCTTACACCGACAAATAGAACATACTTGTCTGGTCAATAATTAGGCAGCTGCCCACTTTACTATGCCATAAGGCCAATACCTGATCCAGGTCTGTCCTGTTCACCAGCTAAAATAAATTCTCAGTACATAATGCCAGAACATGGGCCTCTTTGCTAACTGTATCGTTGAATCTTAGGAGACCTTGATAAGGCCTAAAAAGACAGAGTGATGGGGTTCTTGGAAAAAGTGAAGTAGCCGACTCCACCCTCATCCTCCTCTGGGATCCCAAATGGAATGTTAATAAGTGTTTTCACAGTTCCTAAAATGGGCTGATAATAGTCTGCCAATGAAGACGTTTTCAGGGAAATTAACAATGTTACTCTTTCTCATTTCTTGCATGCGTCTCAGCTGTCAGGTCCCTTAAGGCTTCATATGCAACTGTTCTAGCCAAATTAAAAACGTCTTTGGTCAAGTACATCAAAGAACACAAGGTAAGACTAAGGTCTCATTTAGAGCATGGTTGAGTGGGAGCCCTGTAAGAACCTGACCCGAGTTCCTTCGCCTCGTTTAGAGGTGTGGAAACTGCTTTGCTTTCAACAACAGAGGCTCAGCTGGCTCCGCCGTCACACTCCTTTGATTGGTGGCCCATCTGCCACCAGGCGTGCTCTATTCTATTTTCTATGCCCTTTTATCCTGCCCGGACCACAAATGTGAAATTGTGCAGGAAAAATCAGAGCATGAACAAATTAATGCCACTCACGGGCACTGAGACATCTCCTTACACATCAGGGCTTTTGGTTTTTTTGTTCTATAAAAGAACCCTCTCCAATTTTGACAGCTTGTCTTTTTATAGAGTGTATATTTAGTTGTTGTTGAATATCATCTCAGCATACTGTCTTTAATATCAAACATATAGTGATGGTACGCAGGTTTTGGTAAAGATACAAGGGGAGAAGGCTGATTTAACACACTTTTGACAAACACACAGAAGATGAAATCCTGGATGGCTAATGGAGCTTAAATGGAGCCCTTAAAGTGACCGCTTGACATGTGGCTGAAGGCCTCCCTCCCCTGGTCTAAAACACTTGCAAGCATTGGCAAATATTGACTTTTGGATTGTGCAGAACCATCATCGGGCCTCGAGCCGCCTTTTATTTTTCTCAATGTTGGCAGCCCGTAGTTCGGCGTTGATGTTCTCGCTGTCTTCCTCTTTGAAGCTAAAGAGACTTTTTTTTTACAAATCGGTCATCACGCTTCTATGGTCTGAGCGCAACCTTTCATGTTTCGGCTTTGAAATATCTTTTCCTTGTACGAGTTCCTTGTATGAGTTTTTCCTCCTGCGGTCTCTCTTTCAAGGGTTCTGAAGAGTTCCTTGTCTAGGGTCACGGATGTGGTTGTTGAGTGTTTCGACGTCAAGGCTCCCTTTGAAGCTCTTAAGTTGGTTTTATGTGACTCAGGTATGGTTTTCGAGGTAGATGGTCCTCTTACCTCAGGCCTGAGTGTATTTTTGCCCCCCTGGCTTTTACATCAACAATCTTTAGGTTGACCTCTATTAAATCCCTTTCTGCTCCTTCGACGAAGCTCTCCTCCTTGTCACTCTTGAGGCCGAAATCTCGTAGGGGGTACGCTGTCCCTGCATGGTGTGGTGGGCTCCCCTCTGCTCTCTCTCACTCTCAGTGTCTTCAGTGTAAATGCGGGGCAGGTGTTGCAGTCCTCACTTCGATGGTCTACTGGTAGAGGTTGCAGACCCGGTGTTTGTCCTTCTGCAAGAACTTGTGATGGCAATTTTTGCAGAAATGGAAATGTGCTTCCTCCATTAGGCTGCCCACTTAGGGCATTTTCTCAAACCTTTGAGAAACTTCTTCTCCTTCCCTTGATATCCCTACTGGTTCCTTTTGTGGACTTTCGGTGCTCTTCTCCCGAACTTCAGTGAAATTCTTCTACTTCCAATTGTTGGGAGACCCTTCAGCAAGCATCCAGACCCAGAAGCGGAAAAAATGAATCTGAAGATGTCAACCAAAGGCGGGTGCTTCCGGAGGAAGTACATAGACATCCCAAGGGGCATCATTGGAGGTACATCGACAATCAACAAAACAAAAAATGAAGAAGGACTAAAACATTTCGGAGACACTTACGGATCCCACCAGTAGATGGTGGAATAATGCACAGCATGAGAATCGAGAAAAGATTCACGCTGCAAAACCTAGTGGCTCACACTTCTTGCAAACTATTCTCTATGGGATGAAACCGTTAATGATGCTATGGGGCTCCCTTCTGAAATACCTTCATACCTCTCTACAATCTGAGGTAAATTTCTTAATATTAAGACACAAACATAAATTATACCACTTCAAATTGTAAGATCAATGATTGTGTAGCCCATGCTTTGAAACAGCTTTGCTTGATAAACGTACTGCATAAGCACAATAACATAATATCAAACCAAGTGCCCTCCTTCAACGTCTAAGGCATTAGAGAACACACCAACAGCAGCTAGCTATTTGATGCAGGGAATCACTTTCCATCTGTGCAAAGATGGGCCCTAATAAAAGGTATCTTTTGGGCTAAGACCAAGAAAGACTTTGCCTTAATCATGAGGTTAAACTCTACAAGATGTCACTTGCCAAAGCAAATCCAGAAAAATACGGCCATCCCCAATCAGTCTTCCAGGCAGCCATACATGGGTATATTCCAAAATCTGAGACATTTTCCACCTACCTAAACATGGCAAAGAAATGCCTGATAAACTTACGCCAGACGAGAATTTTTTTTACTGATTACTGATCATGTACCCCTGGAGCACACCTGAGATACTCGTCACACAGTCATCACTGTGGTTCAGAGTGCACACACATTCTCCTACCACGCCACAAGTCAAATCTACACCAAAATCAATAGCACTAGGAGACATTGAGAGGGTGTGGTCATCAGAGGCGTTGAATTGATGAGGTGTAGAAAACCACATACTTGGCAAAAAAATAAATGTAGAAAATAAAAGTGTTTTCTGTTTCAACAGAAGAGCTAAAGACACCAGCTCAAGGTTACTGGGCCTGGGTGAGAAAGGCTGAAGGAGAGGAACAGGCATGATATGGGATTTCATCCCATGCTTGTCCACCAATCAGTCATCAGTCTTGGAGAGTGAGGGAGAATACTGGAATGTACTTGCCAATTTTGATTGTCGAGCTCCATATGGAGAACAGATGCAAAACATTCTCTGAAGATTTTCAGCTTCTCATCAACAAAGTCCTGAGAATGTAGAGAAATGTCCAATGACTGATGGTGGTGCAGATGACTTGTCATAACTTCAGTCAACGGTCACCCCTAAAACATCAACACTAAAGCTCTAGGTCATGCAGGACGAACTAGCATGGTCAAATTTTCAACGATTTTGATGTGCAAAATTTCCATTCCTTGAAACTAGTCTCTATGGCAGGTGTGGAATCCAGGAAATATGCAAATATGTTAATGGTAAAGGAAAATTTCCCGTTTTCTCTTCTTGAGTGAAGAAAGGGAATTGACTGGGAAGGAAACTAACAACTCGCTTGTGCTACAATGCTACCATGAGCCACAGCATCCAAATTTTACGTTATGCTTCACAAAAGGCCTCTACTCTCTGTTCTTAGCAACGACATTATCACTATTGACTAATGAGAGAGGTACTTAATCATCAAGATCTTTATAAAAACTGAACCTCACAGAGGGCCTTTTTAAGATTTTACCGATGATGTGCATTCACCAAAAAGTTATGGACGACCTATACTCCCTATTTGAAGTGTACTGGGCCTCTACGCACTCTTAATAGCGTGACATAGAGGGACAACTGCCACTTCTCCGACATTCTCCAAACTATTAATGTTGAAGATCATTTTTTCAGGAAATAACCACTACCAGAGACTGAGACTTTTAACTGTATTCTGGATAAGGAGCTTAACAAACCTGTGATGGGTGGTAGATTCGGAGGTCAGTGTACAAATATTTAATGCAGATCATAGAGGCTTAGGGTTAGTGCTGAGCTATAGGCTGCAGTACGACTATACTGAAAAAGCAACAAAAGGCTTCCTTCCACATATATTTGGTAAACACAAAGGTCTACTCTTTCCTCGCTGTTGGACCTGGCCCTTTTTGCAGGGCTATCGCCAAACTTGTTGCCTTCTTCCTCCTATTCCTTCTGCTCTGTTCTTGTTGCTAACCAGTGCTAAAGTACATTTGTTCTCTGTCTAAAATGTATTGATGATTGGTTTATCCACGACTGGCATATCTAATTTACTAGTAAGCCTCTAGTACAGTGCACTCCATGTGACCAGGGCCTGTAAATCAAATGCTGCTAGCGGGTCTGCCACCCACATGAGTAGCCTTGCAAACATGTCTCAGGCCTGCCACTGCAGTGTCTGTAAGTGCAGTTGTTATCTGCCATTTTGGCCTGGCAATCGCGCCCACTTGCCAGGCCCAAACCTTCCCTTTTACTACATATAAGCCAACCCTAAAGTAGGCCCAAGGCAGCCCCGTGGGCAATGTGCAAAGCATTTATAAGGTAGGACATATACTGGTGTGTCATGTCCTCATATGAAATACTGCTAAATTTGATTTTCACTTTTGCAAGGACTATCTCTCCTGTAGGGTAACATGGGGAATGAAATCTCTTTTAAGTGTAATTTCCCAATGGGAGCAGACAGAGATGTGGAGTTTGGAGTGTCTGTACTCACAATTTAACAATACATCTTTCAGTGAGGTTGTTTTTTGAATTGGAAGTTTGAAAATGACACTTTTAGAAAGTGGCCATATTCTTGATTAACCATTCTGTGCCTCTGCTGTCTGTGGAATACTCGTCTGGGTCAGGACGATATTTGGACAGTTTGTGCATTCACTGTAGGCAGTCACACAAAAGGAGCTGAGGTGTGCCCTGCGTACCTGATGGCCCATCACCAGGCTTATGGGTCATCCTGAGAAAGAGTGGTGGGAGGAGCTGACACGTGAACCTGGAGAGGGCTGTGCCTGTCCTCACACAAAGCAGTCTCCAACCCCCTGGTGTGTGTCTGGGGCCAGGGAAGGGATGGCAGGGTATTGTGCACTACAAAGACTTCTCTTTGAAGTTTGCCTACTTCAAAGACAGAAATGAGTATAAGTAATGGACCTCTGCCACCACATAGAACACTTTTGGAGTGAGGACATTCTGCCGAGAAGAAGAACTAGATGTTTAGTAGAGACTGCCATTCTGCCTGTAGCTTTGCTGTGCTGGCTTGCTGCTTCTGTCCTGGGAGTGAAAGGACTAGACTTTGCTTTCTACATTCTGCTTTTCAAGGTTCTCCAAGGGCTTGAACTGAGCCTGCTTCCTGTTAAGAAGTCTCAGGGCCATCAAAAACTTCACCTGCTAGCGACTGGGCTCTCTTGTTAAGAGTCCTGACTTGCCAAGTGGTGCCAAATCCAGTTCTCAGCCGTTGGAAGTGAGCTCTGGTGCAACCAAGAAGAGATTGAGCACACTGACTCCATAGCAACTTTGGAACCCACGCCACTCGCCAACGCTGTGCTGCTGCCTGGAGCTGTGAACTCAGCTGAGTGCAACTACCATAACCTGAAGCCTGTCGCAGTGCCTCCAGGTCCAGCCAAAGCCTGAGTCCTGAGTGCTGTTACACTGACGTCTCTGACACCCGACTCTGACTCCACTGCAGCACCTGTGGTGTGTCTGTGACACCGCTATGTCAACGGCTCACATCTTGACCTGCTGGATTCATCGACCTTGCCTTGTCGTAAGGAACCAACACCTCGCAACCATTGCCGCTTCACCTCCTCTACCTAGCAGTAATTAACCAATGCCTCGCCTCCCCGGTAGAGGGAACCGACGCCGCACCAGCTCCAGCAACACCTTACGTTTCCCACAATGTGCAACGCCTTTGTTTCCTCATCGTTTTCCAAGGCACTGTACCCGGTATCCATGCAACTCTGTGACCTGCTTGCATTCCCTCACCAGAGGCATTGGATTGTTGGAAGCGACTCCATCAAGACGCTGTGATAGCCCCAGCTGGAGCTATTGTGTTTCTAAGTGCTATACTAAGATTGAATCTTTGAAAATGTGTATCTTTACTTGAGTATGTTGGATTTTTGTTGTTTTGGTCTTGTTTTACTTAGATAAATATTGGTTATTTTTCTAAACTGGTGTGGAGTACTCATATGGTGTTTCCACTGTGTTACTGTGTGTGTGTGTGTGTGTACAAATACTTTACACACTGCCTCTGAGATAAGCCAGACTGCTCGTACCAAACTACCAAGGGGGTGAGCAGAGGTAAGCTTAGCTGTGTGTCTCCCTGACCCCGATTAGAGGGAGGGTCCCGACATAGACAGGGTGTAAACCACTGCCAACTAGAGACCCCATTTCTAACACTCACTCAAACTACTTGGATAGATCTGTCAATGATCATGCAACAACTTCCATGTTGAATGGACAACATAGTCAGTCTGCAGTATATACATTTTTCCTTGACATCCAGTTAGACATGCTTCATGTCTTAATCATTTGTTCAATGCTTATGGCAGGTTGGGGAAGGAATATTGCAATTATAATTGTTTTTATAGAGCACTTATTACCTCCTGACGAGCCTTTGATGCACTTTTCGGTGAGTAGCACACAACTCCAGAACCTAAAGGATTAGTGGTGGGCTAGTGTAGGGAAATATGAGTACAGTATTAGTATAGGGAAATATGAGTCTGTTAGTTAGACTGAATAGAATAATGGAGAGACAGAAGAGGGAAGAATACAGAAAGTGTTAATTGGAAGATTACAGTAGTAGGATGAGGTTTGGAATGAGTAAAGGAGAGATGGAGGAGGGATGAGTCTGCAGAAAGGGATTAGGCAGATTATACTACTAAACTGAGGTTTGGGAAGAGTCAAAGTAGAGATACATGAGGGAGAATTTAGTACTGTTGTTTTGGAGATTATAGTAGTAAACTGAGGTTTGGGGTGATCCAGGAGGGTCAGAGGAGGGAAGAGTCTAGGAAGGGTTATTTTAGAGATCACAGTAGTAGACTGTAGTTTGGGATGAGCCAGAGACTGGAAAGTGAAAGACTGAGAGAGGTATAGAGTGAGAAATAGTAGTACATTGGAGAGAGTGGGTTTTTTGGTTAAGTTCAATGAGGGTGCAGGTGGAACCCATGGTGGAACAACTCTCTTGAGCTCCTCCATGAAGGCTTTAATGACTGGTATTTTGAATAAAGAGATATGTTGTCTATAATGTAGCTAAGCAGTCATTGCAGAGGTATATAATGCTAAGGCTCTGAATGCCAGTCCAGATTTTTGTAAATGAAGAAGGTAGCAGACAATGTCTTGTACATTGGCTCTGAAAGGATCAATAGGTTTTGAATGACAATAAGGGACAAACCTTTTCCATTTTGCAGTATAGCATGCTCTGGTGGTAGGTCTACGGGCTTCATTAAGAATGGTGATGCACTCAGGTAGTAGACTGAGGTCACCAAACTATGACCTCAGGAGCCAGATCGCTAAGTTGAGAGTTTTGGGATCTGGGTGCCTGCTTTTTCCATGGTTCTGAGGGACAAAGTCTGGCCTGATGGGGAGCTTCACAAAGGGAACTACAGAGAGGTCCTGCAATAGCGTGAACCAGGGCTGACAGGCCCAAGTGGGTGCCACTGGTATCATTGTAAGAGATGTTTACTTGAGCTTCCAAACCGGAAATGGAAGGAGAGGGAGAAAGCATAGGCAAATATCCCTGACCAACTCACCCATAGTGCGTTGCCCATGAATAGTGGGTATGGGAACCTGGGTGTGAAGTTTGGGCATTTTGCGTTTTCTGCAGTTGCAAAGAGACCTATTTGAGGGAAACCCCATTTGTGGAAGTATGGGAGGAGGACTTGTGGATTGAGTTTCCACTTGTGGACTTGTTGCTGCATACTGCTGAAGAGGTCTGCAAAATCATTGTCTGTACCCGGAAGGTAAACCTCTAACAGGTGAATGTTGTGATGAAGAGCCCATCTCCAAATGGTTTGGGATAGGCAAGACAACTGGGGAGAGTGTGCCCCTCTTCCCCGCATATGTAGATAATAAATGGCTGTCAAACTATCTAGGCTAGGACAACCTTGTGAATCAGGTGAGGTAAGAATGCTTTCAATGCACAGTGAAAGGCTTCAAGCTCCAGGTAGTTGGTGGAGACCCCAGTGTTTGGTGTCCCAGAGACCCTGTACTGTGAGATCCCTCAAATGTGCACCTCATTTTGTGAGTGATGCATCCGTTGCAACAGTTAGGTGGGGAACAGGCTGCACTTTTAACAAGTTGTTGGTATCCCACTATTCTAGAGAGTGATGAGTTTGGCAGTCTATCAACACTAAATCCTCTAACTGACTCTGTGACTGAGACCACTGCCAAGGTAAATATTAACGTAACGGACACATGTTTAGTCAGGCATGGGGTACTTTGGCAATGCAGGAGGCCATCATCCCAAAGAGGCGCATGACTGTTTTCACTGTGAGTTGTTGATTTGTCTGAAATTGAGGTAAAAGTGTTTGAAAATTCTGGGCTCATGCAAAATTTGGTTGGCTAAACCTATTTATGTGTTTAGAACAGCCCCTAAAAAGAGGGTGTAGGTGAGACCTGGTAACAATGAAATGACAGTGAACCTCTAGCAGTATTGTACTTGGAGTGTGTTGCTGACACTGTTGAGGAGTGTTGACTGATAAGCCAATCATCCAGATATAGAAATAAGTGGACTTTCTGTCTGCGTCGATGGGCTTCTACCACCGCTAGGCACTTGTTGAATACCCAAGGTGCAGTAGTCACCCCAAAGGGGAGCACTTTGAACTAGTAATGTTTGAGGCCTACCACAAACCTCAGGTATTTGCGATGAGGTGTGTTTGGTATGTGGAAATAGGCATCCTTTAGGTATATTGTAGCCAAAACTCCTCTTGTTGAAGGAGTAGAATCACATCTCGCAAGGTGACCATGTGGAAGCGCTCTGATAGGATGTACTCTGTTAGTGGCCTGAGATCTAGGATTGGCCATAAAGATTTGTCTTTTTGGGGTATTAGGAAGTATAGAGAGTATACTCCTGAGCCCTGGTTTTGAAGAGGAACAGATTCTATGGCTCCTTTGAGAAGAAGAGCTTGGACTTCCTGTTTGAGCAATGTCTCATTTTCCAGTGGTAGCCTGTGAGTGCAAGGTTGAACACTGGGGAGGTTTGATAGTGAGTTTCAGACAATAGCCATGTTGGATAATGTCTAACACCTACTGGTCTGATGTAATTATTTGCAATGTGGTAGAAAATCCTGTAATCGGCATCCGACAGGTGTTATATGTTCAAGGGGTAGGAGAGGAAAGTTGTTGTTTAGTGGTGGGTGTTGCTCCACGCGGGTAGGCACCCTTACCTCTACCTTTGGCATAGTTACCTCTGTAGGAGCCACGGTAGTAGCCCCTTGAGGAGGTATTTTGGCCCTAGTGCCTAGGGACATCTGAGGAGGTTACATTTGAGCTTCCATGAGAACAGGGACGGTGAAGAGGCCCATATGTGAAAGGGTCGAAACGTGTCAACCTAATAATTGGAGAGGTTGCAACGAAAACTAATTCGACCTGTAAGGTTCTTGGTACAACATCTCTTCTTAAATAATGACAGGAAGTGAAAAAAGGAGTAAAGATGTGATTAATCAAGCAACCATCTCCGATAAGTGGATTATTATTACTACTAATGAAGATACACACATTGATCGAAAACAAGGAGATCTGTGAAGGACCTTGTATATATGGAAATTTGCCAGTTTGTATATTCGTCTTTTTGACTAGCCTTGATGTTGGAGAAAGAAAATGAAATAATTTATTGCTCAATTAAATTGCAATCTCAAGGAATGATTTATAGTTTCATTGGATGTGAATCATTGTTTGAATTTTTCCCTACTATTTGACCATTTGTCTTTATATGTCGAACATTTATTTAAGCAGTTACAATACATGCCGATTTGAAGAGGATAACATATCAACACATAAGTAGCACAATGTGTTAGTAGGGAGAAGGGCTAGACCACATTTGATGTACAATAGGTCTTAGGTATGAAACTGCCTCAAAACTAAAATTTAAAGCATTTTCACCAGTTTTTTCATTCAAGTATATACAATAAACAAAGAAACGTTATGGAGGATACAGTGACATCTGGTAAGGCAGGTGGGGTACCAAAGATGTTAGATACAAAATGGGGAATGTTTAAAGATCGGAATAGAATTGAAGATACGGTTGGCAATTAAAAATATGGTATGAAAAATACACCGATTTTTTGTTCTAGAACAGCTTATAAGTTATCTATGATGAGTTTTATTGATATCAACGAGTCAAATGGATTTACTCCTCAAAACCTTAGATGGAAGGGAAGGAATGCAGGACAGATTGATGCCTCTGGTTGTTGAATCGCACCACCACAATATTGAGCACTATATTAGTTGGAAGTCTAGTGGAGAAGATAGCAAGAGTAATCCATGAAGAACATATGCAGAACCAGGCAATCCTTTGTAGCTGGCCTTTTGCACTGCAAAATAACTTAGTGCACCAATTTTTCTCTGAATTGACCATAACACACCGTCTCTCTTTATCTAGATGTTGTGCTACTTTCTATAAAGGAATTATCAGCTAGCGCAAAGCTTCTGCCACACAGCGGGCCTTATGGTCAACTGGTGTTGGTTGATTCTGGACTCAAATGTGGCAACTGAGCCCTACACATTAACACACTTTCCACTTAAAATGTATAGTGGCGGGTTTAGGCACTTGGAGAACAAAGAGGTGTTTTTCTCATAATGTAGAGAGTGCTAAATAGGCTGGTGAAGTGCACAGAATTCTATATAACACAGACCATTCCTTGATGTGCAGGCTTGCTCTGAGACACACTGAGGTCCCATTCCTCTTCCATCATTTTGTGGTTCTGACACTGTATATGGCAACTTTTTTTTCCAAAGAGACTGAACCTCCTTATTGATAAAACTGCCAGCAGAACATGCTGTCTCTAAGGTAAATAGATGTCTAGGGCCAGAAAGTGGAAAGAGTATTTTGGAAATATAAGGGCCGACTTACAACATCAATTCCTAGTGTAACTAAGTGGGAGATATATAAAGTTCTTCGTGACTGACATATTAGAGGTGCCCTTGCTCACACACGCCAGTTTCTCAGTAGCAGCAGTTTTATACTGCCACATTACATCTCTCAAACCTGTGTAAATCACATTTCTCTGAAACACAGAATAGATCAGAATAAGGCCACTACCTTTCTAAGATGCACAGACAGAGAACTTTGTTTCTGCCTACATCGTGGATTGTGCAAAGTCCGTCCTTTCTAACAGAGTGTTCTACAAGCTAGGGATTCAGGCTGAAGAAATATTTATCCCTTCTTGGCCTTGGATTTACGACTGGTGTATTGCAGGGACGGCCAGCAGTGAAGACCAGGGGCCAGATGTCCATAATTCATGAATTGCGACTCGCAAATTGAGAGTCAAAGAGACTTGCAATTTGCAAATCGCAATTCAGTATTGTAGGAGGCTGGCCTGGCTTATAGTGGGTACCTTGTGGTACTTACACCTTGTGCCAGGTCCAGTTTTCCCTTATTAATAGATAAGAGGTGTTCTAGCGGCTTAGGCTGATAGAGGTAGCTATAGCAGAGCAGCTTAGGCTGAACTAGGAGACATGCAAAGCTCCTACTATACCACTTATATCATATAGCACTATATCATAAGAAAACACAATACTCAGAGTTACTAAAAATAAAGGTACTTTATTTTAGTGACAATATGCCAAAAGTATCTCAGAGGATATACTATCTTAGGAGGTAAGTAATATACACCAAATATATATAGACACAAACCAAAATCAGGTAAGTAATAGTTATAAAAGTAGTACAAACAATGTAGAACACAATAGAATGCAATAGGGAGAAATAGGCCTAGGGGCAACACAAACCATAAACTCCAAAAGTGGAATACGAACCACAAATGGACCCCAGGCCTAGTGTAGTGTGTAGAGGGTCGCTGGGAGTGTAAGAAAACACTAAGGCTGTCCAAGATGCCCCACCTCAAGACCTTGAAAAGTAGGAGTAAATTTACCCTACTGCCCCAGAAAGACAGTAAAGTCGAGATAGGGAATTCTGCAAGGACAACAACTGACTGCAAAACACTGAAGACGTATTCCTGGACCTGAGGACCTGTAAAGGACGGGGACCAAGTCCAAGAGCCACGCAAGTGTCCGGGGGGGCAGGAGCCCACTAAACCCCAGATGAAGGTGCAAAAGGGCTGCCTCTGGGTGGAAGAAGCCGAAGATTCTGCAACAACGGAAGGTGCCAGGAACTTCTCCTTTTGTCAGAAGATGTCCCACAGCGTGCAGGAGGATGCAGAGTTGTTTCCACGCAGAAAGACCGCAAACAAGCCTTGCTAGCTGCAAGAGTCGCGGTTCAGGATTTTGGGTGCTGCCAGGGCCCAGGAAGAACCAGGTGGTCGCCTCTTGGAGGAGGAGACATCGGGGGCGCTCAGCAACACAGAGAGCCCATGCAGAAGCAGGCAGCACCCACAGAAGCAAAGGAACAGGCACTCAGAAGATCGGAGGACAACGGTCGACTCAGAGCCACAAAAGAAGGGTCCCACAACGTCGAGTCCAACTCAGCGAGTTGGGCAATGCAGGACTGAGTGCTGGGGACCTGGGCTAGGCTGTGCACAAAGGAAGTCTTGCAAAAGTGCACAGAAGCCCGAGCAGCTGCAGTTCATGCAGTACACAGGATTACTGTCTGGCGTGGGGAGGCAAGGACTTACCTCAACCAAATTTGGACAGAAGGGCCACTGGACTGTTGAAGGCACTTGGACCCAGCTCCTGTGTTCCAGGGACCATGCTCGTCAGGATGAGAGGGGCCCCAGAGGACCGGTGATGCAGAAGTTTGGTGCCTGCGTTGGCAGGGGGAAGTTTCCGTCGACCCACGGGAGATTTCTTCTTGGCTTCCAGTGCAGGGTGAAGGCAGGCAGCCCTCAGAGCATGCACCACGAGGAAACAGTTGAGAAAGCAGGCAGGATGAGGCGCTACAATGTTGCTGGTAGTCTTCTTGCTACTTTGTGGCGGTTATGCAGGCATCCTGGAGCAGTCGATTTTTGGCAGAAGTCGAAGAGGAAAGTGCAGAGGAACTCTGGTGAGCTCTTGCATTCGTTATCTGGTGAAATACCCACAGGAGAGACCCTAAATAGCCCACAGAGGAGGATTGGCTACAGAGAAAGATAAGCACCTATCAGGAGGGGTCTCTGACGTCACCTGCTGGCACTGGCCACTCAGAGCTGTCCATTGTGCCCTCACACTTCTGCATCCAAGATGGCAGAGGTCTGGGACACACTGGAGGAGCTCTGGGCACCTCCCTTGGGAGGTGCTGGTCAGGGGAGCGGTCACTCCCCTTTCCTTTGTCCAGTTTCGCGCCAGAGCAGGGCTGGGGGATCCCTGAACCGGTGTAGACTGGCTTATGCAAGGAGGGCACCAACTGTGCCCTTCAAAGCATTTCCAGCGGCCAGGAGAGGCTACCCCTCTCAGGCCCTTCACACCTATTTCCAAAGGGAGAGGGTGTAACACTCTCTCTCTCAGAGGAAATCCTTTGTTCTGCCTTCCTGGGACTGGGCTGCCCAGGCCCCATGGGGGCAGAAACCTGTCTGAGAGTTGGCAGCAGCGGGAGCTGCGAAGAAAACCCCGGAAAGTTAGTTTGCAGTACCCGGGCTCTATGCTGGAGACCCGGGAATGCATGGAATTGTCACCCCAATACCAGAAGGGCATTGGGGTGACAATTCCATGATCCTAGACATGTTACATGGCCATGTTCGGAGTTACCATGGTGACGCTACATATAGGTATTGACCTATATGTAGTGCACACGTGTAATGGTGTCCCCGCACTCACAAAGTCCGGGGAATTTGCCCTGAACAATGTGGGGGCATCTTGGCTAGTGCCAGGGTGCCCACACACTAAGTAACTTTGCACCTAACCTTCACCAAGTGAGGGTTAGACATATGGGTGACTTATAAGTTACTTAAGTGCAGTGTAAAATGGCTGTGAAATAACTTGGACGTTATTTCACTCAGGCTGCAGTGGCAGTCCTGTGTAAGAATTGTCTGAGCTCCCCATGGGTGGCAAAAGAAATGCTGCAGCCCATAGGGATCTTCTGGAACCCCAATACCCTTGGTACCTAGGTACCATTATACTTGGGAATTATAAGGGTGTTACAGTGTGCCAATCAGAATTGGTAAAATGAGTCACTAGCCTGTAGTGACAATTTTAAAAGCAGAGAGAGCATAAACACTGAGGTTCTGGTTAGCAGAGCCTCAGTGATACAGTTAGGCACCACACAGGGAACACATATAGGCCACAAACTTATGAGCACGGGGGTCCTGGCTAGCAGGATCCCAGTGACACATATCAAACATACTGACAACATAGGGTTTTCACTATGAGCACTGGGCCCTGGCTAGCAGGATCCCAGTGAGACAGTAAAAGCACCCTGACATATACTCACGAACAGGCCAAAAGTGGGGGTAACAAGTCTAGAAAGAGGCTACCTTCCTACAAGTATGCAGGATGGTGTCCCTGACACCATCTGCGACTCGCAAGGGGGTCGCAAAGGCCCACCTCATTAATATTAATGAGGTGGGTCGTAATTTGCGACCCCCTTGAGACTCACAGCACTCACAGGGATGGTGGCCTGCTGGAGACAACAGACCACCATGTCTGTGACTGCTTTTATATAATATATATATATATACCACTGCCTGCTCTGAAAAAATGTTTTCCATGCCATTAAGGGGAAGGGGTCCCGTGGGGACCCCTTCCCTTTTGCGAATGGGTTACCACCAGTGTGACACTGGTAGTAACTGCGATTGCTTTGCGACCGCATTGCGCTGCGACTCGGGAACACCCCTTCCTAATTGCGACTCGCAGTCCCGTTTTACGAGTCGGTAACCAGGTTACCGACTCGCAAAACGGGGATTGGGTATCGCAATGTGCTTTTTGCACATCGCAAACAGTGAAATTTGCTGTTTGCTATGTGCAAAAACGTTGCTACATCTGGCCCCAGATTCCCCATGCTTTGCTGATGGGTTATGTGACCTGAAAAAATAGCTTTTTGTGGAAATGGATTTGCTGCAAACGAGGAGTGGGGAGCAAGGAGGTGAGATGGGCTTCAAAATATGGGATGAATTCAGACTAAAGGTCAAAAACAGGAACTTTCTACTCTTAGAGTAACCTGGCAGTTAGTATAACGTTAGTGTCTGAGAGCTCTGAAGATATGAGAGGTTGCAATTGTGAGAAGCAAAGTAAGAGGATATTAGTGTCTATACATGTCTATACATCTCTGTAACAGGAGAAGAAATGGTAAATTATGATTTTACTACGGTGAGACAGTTACATGGCAATAATTACATGTCTTTAGTGAATATTTTACTAGCAACCTGAAATTATCCAGTCTAACGGTTTGTAGACCCTTGTCAACCAAGTGATGTTATGATACATTTCATAACCTGTAACAATTTTGAAGCGGATTTCAGTTACCAGTGTCTTTTTTTGCATGCTTAAGTTATCTTTTTTACAACTAGATGTATTGAAAAAGTAATTGGAAAAAAATGCAGTTTATCTGAAAAATTGCATGTTGCTTTATTTATTCTAAGGTGCAGAAAACATATTTCACATATTCACTTTTAGTTGGCTTTGTATTAAATTCCATACAGTCACGAAGTAAAATGTTGTTCAAAAAATGCCGTACTATACCATGAACAATAGAGTGTCCTCTTCTCAATTATCAGCAGATTGTAAAACTTCTATCCTTGGAATATATCAGATAAATATATTCTGATGAGTCCAATACTTTGAGCTGGGCGCTGACAAATCTAGAATTGACAGAAAACAGAAATATAAAGGAAAGTCAGAAGTATCAATACATTATAATTCATATGAGTAACATCTGTGGTACAGACAGACTGCAGGATTTATCTGTGGTAGAGAAGGCAAGTTGGAGTTACCTATAAATGTATAAATGAGCATGTCTATTGCCTGTATACTATACGGTGGTGTGATTTTTGATGCTGACAAATGAATATGTATTCAGATGTTTACTCCATAATAACGAGCTTAGAAACCATGTGTCATAACATGCGGACATTTGATGGCTGCTACTCCAGATGTGTTTTGGCCGTCTGTGATTTGCAAAGTGCTAGCCTCATGAACAGGTTGCATATAAACTCTTGCTCTTCAATCATAATGTCTGAGGAAGCTGACTGCAGTATGTTCAGGAGTTGAATAAGTTAGTGATGTTAGGGAAGGCATCTGGAAAGAGACCTAAAAGATGTAAGTGATGTATCCAGTTAAAAGCTCTTCTCAAGGGTTCTGGTCTACTGCCCCTTGTTGTGAATGGAGGCATCAGGACAAAAGCTAAGACTTTGGCCTTGAATACAAGTATGGGATGAGCTCATGGTGGCTTTCAAGTTTGAGACTGCACTAAATAATAACTGATGGAAAGGTTACTGCAGCCAGTTCGCTATAAAGATCAGGCTTATGTCTGCATATTTGAAAAAGTTTGAACAAACAAACAAAGAACAAAGATTTCTGATACATTCACAAAAGGAATATTTATCTTCTACGATACATCAGTTACTTTGTCACTAGTGTGTTGCCGACTGAACCCTACTTTGCCTACAAGCCATTCATAGTATAGGTCAATGGATAAAAACAGTATGGGTAAACATATGGCAAAGAGGGGGTTAAAATACTGCTTCAAAGATGGCTTGCTAGCATGGAGAAATAGTCTAAACTTTTTACAATGGCCCAAGTGATGAAGTTCACAGTTTCAACTCAAAGACTTATTAGCCTTACTGCAAAATGTATTTACCTAAGAAAACGTGTCAGAAAGGAAGGCTAAACTTTCATCTAAAAGTGGCAACTTATCAGTATAAAGGTGAAAATGTTAACCATTTTGTAAAGTTAGGTGGTGGTATGAAGTTTTGAATTTGTGGAGGTGAATGACTGAATTGTTAAATGTTCAGGACTGATGCCATTACATTGGCATACTCTCACTATATTGCATGTTTTATATCAGATGACAATAGTAATGCATCCACTACATTGGCTTTACCACTCCACTACAGGTAAGTAGATGTAGAGGTAAGAATTGTGATGACATTGAATACACTGACCTCCATTTTGAGTTCATCACTGTCTCTACAGAGTGATACCCACAACTGAATTAACGATTCAGGCGCAGATATGCCTATGAGGTAACAGGGATTATCAGTCCCGGGAATGGGGAAAAAGCTGCCAGACCCAAAATGACCAGGACCTTTTGTGCAGATTGTTCCTGATTCCAAGGAGTTTTATGTAGGGTTTTAGAAGATTAACTGACAAAGTAATAAATATGAAAGAATGGCACTGCCACTCCCAAAGGAGAATCCTGGCGCTAAGTGGCAATGAATGCATCTACATAAAACAGGTTGACCTGAGTGGAGTGTGCATCAGAGGAATGAGTGAGTAACACAAAGCATTAGAAATACCAAAAAGCCATGTCTTGAGCTGCCTTCAAAAGATGGCTTCCGATTCGATAAATCTCAAATGCCTGGGGAGATGATTCAAAGCCTTTGTACCCTAGACTGTAAAGGATTTCCCTCCTCGTGTTTTAAGTCTGAACGTAGGAGGTTTAAAAATGTTGGCTTGTGAGCAACTAAGCGTCTGTACAGTTGGGTGGTGAGTTACTCTGTAAGCTCTGAAAGCAAATAAGATGACTTTAACAAGCATTTGCAATGCAATGGGTCTTGCATTTGCTCGAGTTAGAGCTAATAACCTTGTAAATTACTAACTGGACTTTTCTTGCCACACAAACTGAAACAAAAGTAAAACAGTTGACATAAGTGAGCTGATTTAAAGTGCCACCATTAGCGTGAATTAGACACACAAAAGGAAAAAGAAGTTTGCTCATTGTCAAAGTTATTGGCAAACGTGCAATTATCCATGTAGCAGGGTCGATGGCCAAGGCGGTAACAAAACCGCCCTATGGAGGGACAAAAGTAAAGCCGTTACCAACGAAAAGAAAGGATTTTTTAAAGGCAAGCCCACAAACGAGTGATAGTGATAGGAATGCGGTGGGCATGGTTAAAAGCCCAGATACATACCAGCATGTCAGAAAAGCAGCGCTTGTGCACTATATGCTCAACTTAAAGAGGACCCTTTTTAGGTTGAGCATAGCAGCGCACAAGCGCTGCTTTTCCAAAGTTTTGGTATCAATGTGAACGTTTAACCACGCCCACCTCATGCCTATCATTTTCACTTGTTCGTGGGCTTGCCTTTTAAAAATACTTTGTTATCCTTAGTAAAGGCTTTACGTTTGCCCCGTTTTGGGGAGGTTTGGTTAACGCCTCGGACACCCTGTTACATGGATAATTGCATGAATGCGATATGTTTGACTATGAGATAACTTTTTTTTTTCCTTTTGTGTCTCTCCTTCGCTATCATGCTTGTGGCAGCCATGGCACTTTGAATCAGCGTGCTTATGTCAACTGTTTTACTTTTCATTTTCAATTTATGTGGCAAGAAAAGTCCAGTCAGGAATTTACATTGCCAATAGCTCTACCTGGAGCAAATGCAAGACCCACTGCATTGCAACTGCTTGTTTCTTTCAAAGTTAAGGGAAGGCTGTGTTTAGTTTGCATTATTATCATCAGGCTGCAGATAGCAGGGCCTGATAAGCAGCAGTGATAGAGTAAGGTACAGAGGTGAAGAATTGAAGCCCTAAGGTATTTATCTCTTAAATAAAAATCCTTGTCAACTCAATATTGGAGGTGAGAACAAAACGTTTCTCAATGCTTTTAAATCAGAGAAAGTTAAAATGAATCATTAAGTTAACTTTTCATGTTAATATTGTTGAATCTTCTTTTCAAAGTGTTGCAATTACAAACAGCAGGCCACTTGCATCCAGTGGCCAGTAGAACACTGTGCCATATTTATTACTACAGTCATTTTTAAATGAGAGAAATTTAAAGTGCAAAAAAATGTTCGCCATTATGAACGTTTTTGCACTTTTAATTTCACCCATTTAAAGAAATGGTTGTTTCATTTGTGTTATACATGTAACGGTGCCACATATGGCGGAAGGTATGTCCTGTGCCAAAAGTGCGTACGATACAGGCACTCACTTACCCATACACATATGTCCCATTCATATTCACACATGTTCATACATCCCCAAAGCTCTCACTGACACACATAGCAGCCCTGTCATTGTGCCCCTAGTCAAGGTATTTTGTTCAGACCACAGTATCTTGCTCTATGGACATTAGGCTTATAGTCAAGGCAGGCGGGTGTGGAAGTGTCTGGTAATAATACGCATGTTGTTTAGCCTTCGGTAGTTCATGATGATTTTCACTGA
Source organism: Pleurodeles waltl (assembly GCF_031143425.1). NCBI lineage: Eukaryota > Metazoa > Chordata > Amphibia > Caudata > Salamandridae > Pleurodeles > Pleurodeles waltl. The sequence goes on from NC_090439.1 coordinate 338,173,081, forward strand.
TCAGAATTAGATCACGCTACAGAAAAGGTTGGAGACCCCTAGCATAGATCAACTATCAAGACTTTCTTTCCAGATCAGTTTTAGTGATTAGAGGGACGTATCACAGATTACCCTTGTCTCCACTCTTGATTCTTCTCACCCTTCAACCATTTAACCAAGCTTAGCCTGCGCATATAGGCAAACTGAAGACACTTATGTGCAAATGATATCATGCTCATTATTACGTCGCTGTGAACCACAATGCTGGCTCGATGTCTTTGATACAGTTTTTCTCAGAATGCTCACAATATAAGATTAATTGGAGAAAGGGCAAAGCATTACCAATGTCATTTGCAACTACCAGAGCCAGTATGCCTGACTATGACATGAGATTGAAGTCCAAAGGTTTGAGATGTCTAGGAGTTAGTATTAACAGAGGTCTTAAAAATATGGTGAGAGATAATCTAGATCCCCTAATGACACAAATTAAAAATCACTTTACAAGGCAGTCTTAATCTTTCAATGTGGGACAGGGAACAGCGAGCTAAATATGGTTGTCACCCCAAAATATAATTGACTTCTGTAGGCAATATCCAAGTCCATGCTTTCTAATATCAATGTGGTTATGAAACAATTTGTCTGGGGAGGATCAAGGCCTAGAGTGAACACATGCAAGTTGCTGGCTCATAGCATGATTGGGGGCTCACGCTAGCCACATCTGGGTACATGCAATTTGGAACACTAACACTCAATTTGTGTACTACATGCTGCAGGCTACTTTCCCTCTGGAATGGTTGATTTTGAAGTGAGACTTACTGTCTATGTGGAGAGAGCAAGCGTGCCTAATAAGTTTATGGTTCTGCCCTAACATCTGCTACTGGTGGGGCATCTGGGATGTACAGTATGTCACCTGTACCCTTCTGATGATCCTTTTGGTGTAGCTGACACCACTGCATTTCTGGCACAGCCTATCTAACTACAGCTGCAGATGGCAGGCCTAGGCCCCTGTGGATGCCAAAACATGTATTATGAAAGACAGGAGGAAGGCTACTATCCCTGATCAGTTACAGTGGCTTACCAAAGTGATGGCGTATCTACCAGTCACTGTATGGTTTAGAAAGTGCAAGATCCAAATCAAGCCTTCACACAATTATAGGACCGTTTTTATATAATCCCTCGTGTGTGTAAATGATAAATAACTTATATGGCTACTATAGCTATATCAATAAGGACAAAGATGCGCCTCTGCTGGACACATGGGACTTTGCGCAATATACTGGCACACTAGTTCAGCAAATATTTACTGCAGAGTTGTGAATGTCAACTGAGAGTCCCCAAATACTTTATCTGTACATATATTTTCAGATTTGCATCCCTCTGCATGAAAGATTCAACATATCACCTCCACTCATTAACTTGCATACAGAGATGAAAGTCAGCTATATAATACAATGCTGTGCTGTAACATAATGGACCGGTAAAACTTTGATGAAAGCATACATTTTATGCCCCCTTATCCTTCACCTCTTTAACTCTGTCAGTAGTACACATATGCTAAATTGAAGTAATTTGTTTGATTCCGCTGATTTAGTTATCTTTGTATGTCATTTTAATTAATAATGTTATATAGATTGTATTGATATGTCCGTACAACTGCTGCAGGGTTAAATAAATGTCCTACTGTGGATGTTCATCCTTTGTATGTAGGCTCTATATCTCCATTATGTTACAGAGACACCTATCACTGTTTCTTCTGACCATGTCATCAATATTGCTTTTTTAATTAGTTCAATAAAAAATATAGCAAAAAAGAGGGTTTCAGTATAGGAGAGCGAATGTAATGGCAGAGGCAGGGTAGTTTATGACATACCTAGAACACACACTCACACACACTCCCATACTGGAGCGATGGACTCCAGTGACAAAGATGGGAACCCAGGGTCCGGTTCACAAAGCATTTTATGTGTTTAAGTTTGGCCTGAGCAAGCAAGTAGCCTCTTTTAATAGCATAAAACTACTTAGAATTAAGACTATTTTTTGTTTGAAAAGAATTTACTCACAAAAAGATTTTCATGTGAATACATTTAATTTGAGGGTCGAAGAGTAGGTGGGCGAGGGCTGGAATACCCTGCACGTTTGTGCACAAGCATAAACCTTTGAATGTTTAAAAATGGAGACTGCAAATTAGAACACTCTGGGGTTGCCCCAGTATGTATGAAATCCAAACTGCGATTCGCTAAAACACGATACTGAATCCCTATTTGAGTTTGTGAACAAATACCGATTTGGTATTTGGAAAGAGCATACCATCCAAATACTGAAAAAGAATGGTATGTATTAATGCTTTGCAACCAAATTCCGGTCGCAAACACTTAACTGAGCATAAGCACGTACTGGTGACCCATTCGCAATTGGGAAGGGGGGTCCTCCTGTGACAGCTTTCCCTTTGTGAATTTAAAAAAAAGAAAGATTGTTTAAGAGGCAGCTCTGGGACACAGGACCACTACATCTTCTTAACAAACAAACAAAATAAAGAAAACAATGCATTATTAAAAAGCATGCCATCTGCTGACCCAAGCAGGCCATCATCCAAGTGACAGAAGCAATTTTTAAAGAAGCTCAATTTGCGGTCTTACTTATTAATATCCAAGGCATAGGTCAATTTAGAAATCTCTAATTTAAAAAGAGAACTTTCATACATTTAGAATAGCACCCACCAAATAGCGAATCCAGATGCCCTGAGGCACTATCACCTGAACTGCAAAGATATCTCCTATGACAACCAGTCTGTTAACCTTCGGTGAAGTGGCATGAAGATGCAGGCACTGCACCTCCTTGCAAGACTAATCTTTTAGGCTACCGATGAGGGGATTCAGGACTACTCAAACTGAGAGCAAGATATAAAGATACTTAGCAGACAAATAATTTCAGCAGGTCATGGGTAAAATGTTTTTTATATGGGAAGAGGGGAAGTGTAAAGTAATATTATAATTAAGAGCAGTAGCCCTCATTCTTTAACTGTGAAACTGAAAAACTAAGTAAATTTTTAACTCTTAATGTGTTTGTCATCTAGCTTAGGAAGCAAGGTAAGTTGTGCCTCTCTCCAAGGGTGAGGACCAGTCCAAGAAGGCAGTATCGACTGGGTAATTATGTGTCTTCTACTTTTGTTTGCTTCATGATAGATTATACACCTGCCTCATATTCCACATACACACATATCTATGATTGCTAAAACGAGGGGTTAAACTGTTACCCTCCATTGTTACTATCCCTAATTGGTGTAATGAACAGAACGTTTGTCTCTATCATAAAAACTACCTTTTACTTTTACCTATAATTCATAAAGTGTGAAAATAAAGATTAATTCTTGGTCATGAAAATGGGTTGTTTAAATATTAGTGCAAATTTTTGTTAATCCAAAGAAATTGATCTCAGAGCAACAGTAATTTCAAAAGGCCACTCAGAGTACAACAATATACCAAACACTTTAGTTCTCTTTTTTATATCTGATATCTTGAATATTTCAATGCCTCCAACCAGGACATTTACATTATTATTATACGAAATAGACAATACTGTTTTGCAGGACTCTTTCTTAATCTAAACTTTGCTTACAAATGTTCAAGTGTGAAAAGAGACTATACCTAAATTAGAAGATCAGTTCTAAAACATAATTGGAATATGCAGACTAAAAGAGGCACACCTTATATTGGATGAAGTGTTGATATATTGAAGAGTAGTATTCCTTATTGTGAATTACTCAGAGTTAGAAGGAATTGTAGTACTCTGGAATTGTAGAAGGAGGAGGAGAGTAGGGTGATTAGGAGACTACAAGCAAGGGATTATCCTGATAAGGTATTACAAATGGCTTGTGAGAAGGTAACTAATATTAAAAGGGAAGCTCTATTGGTCAAGACCGAAAAGGAATATAATTGTATCCCTGAAATGAGGATGATTACGACTTATAACACTGCTAGTCCAATGGTTAGGAGGATAGTGATGAGACATTGGCATTTGGTAAAGCATGATCCCATAACTGGGAAAACATTGTCTCCTTGTCCTCAATTTACGTATCGTAAGGCAAAATGACTGCAAGACATTTTGGTTCATAGCTATCTACGGCAACAAGAGAATAGAAACATTGGTTGGTTCAACCAGCAGAGGGGTTTCTACAAGTGCGGTAGATGCAAGGCATGTAGGAATAGTAAAAATGTTAAGATGTATAAAACAGTCTTCGGTGAGACTAAAAGAATTAACAAAGCTATTTCATGTGTCTCGGATTACCGCATTTATGTATTACGATGTCCCTGTGGTTTACAGTATGTTGGCAGCACTATTGGCCCTGTCAAAAAGAGGATTTGGGAAAATTACAGGGCCATTAAGAATTATGACACCTCATATCCTGTGGCGAGACATTGGTCAAAGATGCATAATAGGGATGCTGATTGTTTGGTATACTTTGACATTGATAGAGTTGAGAGGAATTTACGTGGAGGGGACAGGGAGAGGCTCCTTAGGATCAGGGAATCGGAATACATTATTCTTCTTGGGTCTAAGACACCGGGGGGCCTCAATGAGGATGAGGAGCTTCATGTGCAAGTTGGACAAATGTGAACATTAATTAATGGCAATGTTTATTTTATTCTTCTCTGTTCTCTCCGGTTAGGCGCTCCCGTACTGATTATAACCTGTGACATTTAGATACCAGTATATTATTATTTTTTTATATTTGATATTCATATTATGAGGATCACTCTTGAATTTGTTATGGTATCACCCCTAAATTGTTATTTTGTATTGGAATTTCCAATTTTGTGACATTGACAATTGTATATGGTTTGGAGAGAAAATAATTATTTTGTATAAAATAGGGTGATATTGCATTAATCTTTACAAATATTTTACTTAAAATGTATTTTAGTATTTACTTTGTTGCCCCCTTTGATATAATTGTAATTATCCTATATGAAGTAGTATTTTTTCTGTGTTTAACAACAAGGGGTATTTAAGTCTAGCTGGGTAAGTGAGCAGGTTTTTTTCAATTTGGCCATGATGTGTTGAAACGCGTTGCCATCTTAGTAGTAAATATATTTTTTTTCTTTTTACATCAGTTTGCTCTTTGGAATGATTTAATATTTTGTTCAAATAAAGCTTTATGCTTGAGGAGTGGACATGTTGAGTGTGACTCTTTCTTTCTGCCTTTTAATGAAGTGGCAGAAATCTTTTTTGCATTTATAACGGGCTCCACTACCATTTGTTTGCACCAGCCTCGTTTTGTGGATGTAGCCGGTTGAAGTGGATTTTCATTTGTAAATATATATATATATATATATATATATATGGAAAATGTCACTTACCCAGTGTACATCTGTTCGTGGCATGAGACGCTGCAGATTCACATGCTTTGCACATCCCACCATCTAGTGTTGGGCTCGGAGTGTTCCAAGTTGTTTTTCTTAGAAGAAGTCTTTCGAGTCACAAGATCGAGGGACTCCTCCCCTTTCGGCTCCATTGCGCATGGGCGTCGACTCCATCTTAGATTATTTTCCCCGCAGAGGGTGTGGTAGGAGTTGTGTATTATAGTAATAGTGCCCATGCAATGGAGTAAACATGTATGTACATAATGTAGTTTAAAGTGATATATTTACAAATTTACAAATGTTCAAGATCAACTTCGAAACGGCTACAGGCTCCCGGGGAGGTGGGTGGGCGCATGTGAGTCTGCAGCGTCTCATGCCACAAACAGATGTACACTGGGTAAGTGACATTTTCCATTCGATGGCATGTGTAGCTGCAGATACACATGCTTTGCATAGACTAGTAAGCAGTTATCTCCCCAAAAGCGGTGGTTCAGCCTGTAGGAGTTGAAGTTGTTTGAAACAAAGTTCGTAGTACTGCTTGTCCTACTGGGGCTTGTTGAGCTGTTAACACATCCACACAGTAGTGCTTGGTAAACGTATGAGGCGTAGACCATGTGGCTGCCTTACATATTTCAGTCATTGGAATGTTTCCTAGAAAGGCCATGGTAGCACCTTTCTTTCTAGTTGAGTGTGCCCTTGGTGTAATAGGCAGTTCTCTTTTTGCTTTGAGATAACAGGTTTGAATGCATTTAACTATCCATCTAGCAATGCCTTGTTTGGAAATTGGATTTCCTATATGAGGTTTTTGGAAAAGCAACAAATAATTGTTTTGTTTTCCGAATTTGTTTTGTTCTGTCAATGTAGTACATTAACGCTCTTTTGATGTCTAATGTATGTAGTGCTCTCTCAGCTACAGAATCTGGCTGTGGGAAGAACACTGGTAGTTCCACTGTTTGATTCAAGTGGAACGGTGATATGACTTTTGGTAAAAAATTTGGATTTGTCAGTAGAACTACTTTATGCTTGTGTATTTGAATAAATTGTTCTTGTATGGTAAATGCTTGGATTTCCCTAACTCTTCTTAGAGATGTGATGGCAATTAGAAACGCAACTTTCCATGTTAAATATTGCATTTCACATGAGTGCATTGGCTCAAAAGGTGGCCCCATGAGTCGTGTTAAGACAATGTTGAGGTTCCATGAAGGAACTGGTGGTGTTCTTGGTGGTATAATTCTTTTTAGGCGTTCCATAAAGGCTTTTATGACTGGTATCCTAAACAGTGAAGTTGAGTGGGTAATTTGCAGGTAAGCTGAAATTGCAGTAAGATATATCTTAATGGATGAAAAAGCTGGTTTTGACTTTTGCAAATGTAGCAAGTAGCTTACGATGTCTTTAGCAGATTGTATTTGATTAATATTGCAATAATAAACAAAACTTTTCCACTTATTTGCATAGCAATGTCTAGTGGTTGGTTTTCTAGCTTGTTTTATGACTTCCATGCATTCCTGTGTAAGGTCTAAGTGTCCGAACTCTAAGACTTCAGGAGCCAAATTGCTAGATTGAGCGATGCTGGATTGGGATGTCTGATCTGTTGATTGTGTTGAGTTAACAGATCTGGTCTGTGTGGTAGTTTGATATGAGGCACTACTGAGAGGTCTAGTAGTGTCGTGTACCAAGGTTGTCTTGCCCAAGTTGGTGCTATGAGTATGAGTTTGAGTTTGTTTTGACTCAACTTGTTTACTAGATACGGAAGGAGTGGAGAGGGGGAAAAGCGTATGCAAATATCCCTGACCAACTCATCCATAACGCATTGCCCAGAGACTGATCTTGTGGGTACCTGGATGCGAAGTTTCGGCATTTTGCGTTTTCTTTTGTTGCAAACAGGTCTATTTGTGGTGTTCCCCAATTTTGGAAGTAAGTGTGTAGTACTTGGGAGTGAATCTCCCATTTGTGGATCTGTTGGTGATCCCGAGAGAGATTGTCTGCTAATTGATTCTGAATCCCTGGAATGAACTGTGCTATTAGGCGAATGTGGTTGTGTATCGCCCAATGCCATATTTTCTGTGTCAGGAGACACAACTGTGTCGAGTGTGTTCCTCCCTGTTTGTTTAGGTAATACATTGTTGTCATGTTGTCTGTTTTGACAAGAATGTGTTTGTGGCTTATTATTGGTTGAAATGCTTTTAACGCTAGAAATACTGCCAATAGTTCTAAGTGATTTATGTGAAACTGTTTTTGCCGAGAGTCCCATTGTCCCTGAATGCTGTGTTGATTGAGGTGTGCTCCCCACCCTATCATGGAGGCATCTGTAGTTATTACGTATTGAGGCACTGGGTCTTGAAAAGGCCGCCCTTGGTTTAAATTTATATTGTTCCACCATTGAAGCGAGGTGTATGTTTGGCGGTCTATCAACACTAGATCTAGAAGTTGACCCTGTGCCTGTGACCATTGTGATGCTAGGCACTGTTGTAAGGGCCGCATGTGCAATCTTGCGTTTGGGACAATGGCTATGCATGAGAACATCATGCCTAGGAGTTTCATTACTATTTTGACTTGTATTCTTTGGTTTGGATACATGACCTGTATTACATTGTAAAATGCTTGTACTCTTTGTGGACTTGGCGTGGCAATCGCTTTTGCTGTGTCGCTTGTTGCCCCTAAGTATTGCTGTGTCTGACACGGCTGAAGGTGTGACTTTGTGTAGTTGATTGAGAAACCTAGTTTGTGTAGGGTTTCTATGACGTACTTTGTGTGTTGTAAACACCGTTCTAGTGTGTTGGTTTTGATTAACCAATCGTCTAGGTACGGGAACACATGTATTTGCTGCCTTCTGATATGCGCAGCTACTACTGCCAGGCATTTTGTAAAAACTCTTGGCGCAGTTGTTATTCCGAATGGCAACACCTTGAATTGGTAATGTACCCCTTGGAATACTAATCTTAGGTACTTTCTGTGTGAAGGATGTATTGGTATATGGAAATATGCATCCTTTAGGTCTAGTGTTGTCATGTAGTCTTGTGGTTTGAGCAGTGGGATTACGTCTTGTAATGTCACCATGTGAAAGTGGTCTGATTTGATGTAGGTATTTAATGTTCTGAGATCTAATATAGGCCTCAGTGTTTTGTCCTTTTTGGGTATGAGAAAGTACAGAGAGTAAACTCCTGTTCCTTTCTGTCGAATTGGTACTAATTCTATTGCTCCTTTTTGTAGCAATGCCTGGACCTCTAGTCCTAGAACATCCATGTGTTGTTTTGACATATTGTGTGTTTTCGGTGGAACGTTTGGAGGGAATCTGAGAAATTCCATGCAATAACCATGCTGGATAATTGGCAGTACCCAAGTGTCTGTTGTTATCTCCTCCCAATGTTTGTAAAAATTGCTTAGTCTCCCCCCCACAGGTGTTATGTGTTGGGGATTTGTGACTTGGAAGTCACTGTTTGTTTTGAGGAGTTTTAGGGCTTTGGAACTTCCCTCTATTCTTTATATTGCCCCCGAAAACGTCCCCGCTGATATTGGCTTTGATAAGTGGGCCTTGTTTGTGAGGTTGTGGGTTCTGTTGCTTGTCCTCGAAACCCCCCTCTAAATTGTGTTTTGCGAAATGTGCCTCTGCTCTGTGGGGAGTAGAGTGTGCCCATGGCTTTGGCCGTATCAGTGTCTTTTTTAAGTTTTTATATAGCAGTGTCCACCTCCGACCCAAACAGCTGCTGTCCATTAAAAGGCATATTCAGCACGGCTTGTTGTATTTCCGGCTTGAGTCCTGACGTACGCAACCACGCGTGTCTCCATATTGTTACTGCAGTATTTACTGTCCTTGCAGCTGTATCTGCTGCATCCATTGCTGACCGTATCTGATTATTTGAGATACTTTGTCTTTCCTCCACCACTTGTTGTGCCCTTTCCTGGAACTCTTTGGGTAAGTGTTCTATGAAATGCTGCATTTTGTCCCAATGAGCCCTATCATATCTTGCCAGAAGTGCTTGTGAGTTGGCAATGCGCCATTGGTTTGCTGCTTGTGCTGCAACCCTTTTCCCAGCAGCGTCAAATTTGCGACTCTCCTTGTCTGGAGGTGGTGCGTCTCCCGAGGTGAGAGAGTTTGCTCTCTTGCGAGCTGCCCCTCCTACCACAGAGTCTGGTGTTAATTGCTGCGTGATATACACAGGGTCTGTAGACGCTGGTTTGTACTTTTTCTCCACCCTTGGAGTTATGGCCCTGCCCTTCACAGGCTCCTGAAACACCTGTTTGGAGTGTTTTAGCATTCCAGGTAGCATAGGTAAGCTCTGGTATTGGCTATGAGTGGAGGATAGTGTATTAAACAAAAAGTCATCCTCAATTGGTTCTGCATGCAAGGTGACAAATATGAAATGCCGCTGCCCTCGAGACCACCTGCGTGTAGGATGTACTGTCCTCAGGTGGGGACGGTCTCGCTGGGTAACAGTCTGGGCTGTTATCCGATACTGGCGCATCTTAAAGGTCCCATACGTCGGGATCGTCCTGACTCATTGCAGTATGCGTTGGGGATTGCATCAGTGGTGGAGTGACTACCGGTGATGTGTGCATTGATGGTGGTGGAGATGGTGGCGGAGTTGTCTGTCTTGCCACCTTTGCCTGTGGCTGCTTTTCCTTTTCTTGAAAGGCAAGTCTCCTTTTCATTTTAATTGGGGGAAGAGTGCTTATCCTCCCTGTGTCCTTTTGAATGTGGAGCCTCCTTTGAGTGTAGTCTGGCTCCATTGATTCTAGTTCTTGTTTGAACTTATGTCCTTGCATTTGGGAGGACAATCCCTGTTCCTCTGTGTAGGGACCTGATTTCGGTTCAGAGGCTGGATGTTTCGGAATGGAAACCTTTTCGGTAGTCTGTTTCGGCTCCGACGACACTTTCTTTATTTTCGGCGTCGTGGTCTCTCGGTGCCGACCCATTTCGGTGCTGCTGTCTCGGTGCCGAACTTGCTCGGAGCCGCTGTCTCGGGCTCGAGATTGCTATGTGCTGGTATCTCGACCGGAGTCGGATGACTTCGACACAAGCGTGCCCTTTTTCGGTGTCGATGATCAGTCACCTATTTTACGGGTTAAGCCATGGCCTGTTGGCGGTGGCGTCCCCTGGGCTTTTGTGGTCTTCTCGTGAGTTTTATGTTTCGACGTCTTACTCACGGTTTTAGGCGTTTCTTCGGGATCAAGTTCGTCCGAGTCCGACTCCTGGATGGAGAAGGTTTCCTCTTCCTCCTCCAAATGCCTTTGTCCTGTCGGCGCCGACGCCATTTGCAGTCTTCTCGCTCTTCGGTCTCTTAATGTCTTCCTCGACCGAAACGCTCGACAGGCTTCACAAGTATCTTCTTTGTGTTCTGGAGACAAACACAAGATACAGACCAGGTGCTGATCTGTATAGAGATCATTGTTGTGACATTTTGGGCAAAAGCGGAATGGGGTCTGTTCCATCAGCCTTGAAGAGACACGTGGCCGGGCCGACCAGGCCCCGACGGGGGATCGAAAAAACCCAGAAGGGCCACCGGAGCTCTTCAAAAGTCGGTGTCGATCTGTAGTAACTAACCCGATACAGGACGCAAACAATACCGTCGAATTTTCCGAGATTCTAACTAACTTTCCGAACCGAAACACGGAGCGAAAAGGAACACGTCCGTACCCGATGGCGGAAAAAAAACTATCTAAGATGGAGTCGACGCCCATGCGCAATAGAGCCGAAAGGGGAGGAGTCCCTTCGATCTCGTGACTCAAAAGACTTCTTCTAAGAAAAACAACTTGTAACACTCCGAGCCCAACACTAGATGGCGGGATGTGCAAAGCATGTGTATCTGCAGCTACACATGCCATCGAACATATATATATATATATAAGCCACATCCACATTTCTTGTAACACACACTGTTTTATTCATGAAATTTAAATGGACGGTATTGATAACAAGCATTGGCAGAGTCAATAGGACTGGAGTTGGCTACCAGATTTTGGCTTTCACAATGCTTGTTTTGTCTAGTCACTGCTTTTGTAAAACTTAATTGCTGAGGGATCTCCATGCCTGAAAACATTTTTGTGGTTTTTAAAAGCACACATTTCCATAGTAGCCTCTAGAACTAAGGGAACGACTTTGGGTCCTGGTGTGCACCTTGAGAAATAGTAGAAAGCGGTTATTCACAGTGAAGATAGTCAATGGCTGAAGCGGGCTGAACAATTAGCCCAATGCTGTATGTATTTAATTTGGGTATATATAGCACTTATTATTCCTGAGATGGAGTAAAAGCACTGAAAGAAGAGTGGCATGCTACTCCGGAACCCAAGGTTAATAGTAATCCAGATTTCTTTGATTATCATTGTTCACAGGAATTAGACAGGTGCTGCCAAGAAAATCAATCCGTATATTCACTCCAGATTCTTTGTGGTAAATTAGATTGACAGGAGTTAGGTGTGCATCTTAGTCAGGGATATGTGATTATTGTAAAAAGCAATTGCATTGGTTGGTGGGATTAATAGATAAACTAGAGGATATTAAGTATTCTTAGGTTGCACAGACATGGTGTCAAAGAAAGGCAGGTTGTGATTTATGAAATGAGGAGTAGGCAAGTTGCAGAAATACAATAAACGATTATTAAAGGAAACAAGCATGCAACACAGTAGATCATACTCAAAGAGGAGGCATACAAAGGATGGAGGTAAGGGGAGTAATTCAAAAGAAAAACAGGGACTATTGAAAGCTTTAAGTCATGGTAAGATTTTAATGCAGAGATTTAGAATACAATGGGAGGAGGCATTAAAAGATGGCATACAATCTGAGGATTTAAAATAAGAGTAAAAACTAGAATTGGGTGAAATTTAAATTGTGCCAGTGTTATTTGTGTTGGTTCAGGAACTTCTTGTTACACTTCTTATGCTAAAATACAGAAATTATGCCATTGCATTACTATGTGTAATTACATGCCATTCATGATTAAAAAAAATTACCACAAAAGCATGGGGCAGCAAACAAAGGGAGCTTCTGTTTGCAGTGCACTCTGCAATATTTTTTACAAGCACAATGTGTTTTTGCATCGAAAAATTGATGCAATGGCGCATTCTGTGCTAAAGTATAGCAAAATATGATAGATTCCCATTTTGCATTATCGTGTAGCTTTGCCGAAATTTTGTGTAAGTACATGAAAGCAACTTACGTGAATTTCACTCACCTCTTATAAGAAATTGGAGGCAGAAAACAACATTATTTGCATGTGAGATAATGTTGGATGAAGTATTTTGGTAGGCACCAGAATCAGAAGGACAGCCTTTCTGCCACTATGACAGATTTCTGCACGGTATACAGGTATGCACCCCTGTCCCGATTGCCTGACTTCATGAGCATCGGGTTACCTAACTTTTGTTTTGGCTCTGGCGTCATGCTAATGTACCCTGTGCAGAGGCTTAGATCTGTCCATGACTATACAAGATTGAGCACCTGTGTGACCTGGAGGGGTACACCAAGAGTGGACAGACGACTACTGTCCCTGTCTTTGGTTTAGCACATAAGCCATTGCTGGCAGCATATTGTGCTTTATTTTCCTATGCTGAAAAAATTATGAATGACAACAACAGACCAATGGGTGTTGGCTAAAGGAAAGCCCCTATAAATAATGTGTATATATCATTTTAGTATTATCAAAAAGTCTTGGCTAACACTAGACTTAAAAAGAGTGTTCCTGAGCTTCAATCCAAGACCAAGTCTTATTTTGTTGGTGGATAACCTTTTCAGTCGAATCTGGTGAATGTGTCAGAAACCTCAGTATTTTGCACAGTGTCTGGGTCCTTTTGTATCAATGCTTGTAAAAATGAAAATATTGTGAATACCAGAATGAGTCACATGAACTTTTTCAATTTGCCATTTCTTGATGCTTAAGTGAGTCAATCATACTGCACAAATGCAAAGAATACAAATATAACTTAGCGATCTTGAAGGATTAAATGAGTGAGGCTTTCCTTTGACAGGGCAAGGTCTTGTCCCACTGCCAGGGAGACCCTGAATCGTGCCTGCTCTAGCAGGCTCTGTGGGGCTTCTCATCTCTAAAACTTCAAACATAGGAAATGAGGCATGTGCCCGGCAACCAGCCTCAAACAGGAAAGTCAGTATCTACCAGTTCCCAACAGTGCATAATTTGTAAATAAAACATAAGTGACAGGGCCTTGGTCGGGAGACCTCTGCAGTTTACACCACTCATTGCCCCTGCCAGCGCCTCCAAAGACAGAACCAACACAACCAATAACCATCCCACCCCACCCCACAAGTGTGACAATTCAGACTACTTAGGACCCTAAAGATAGAGGAATAGCTTAAGCAGCAAGCATTAGTCATTGTTAATGTATAGTCAATTAATGAATAACTGTTGTTGTGTTCATCTGTAATTTAGACAAACAGTTCTACCATGTGGCACACTTTCCTATGTGCCGGTGCTGAGCACTGGAAACCAATGGCTCAAATTAGGAGCTAGTTCCCAGGGGTGGAACCTCCGAGTCCTGTGCCAGGTATGCCTGGCTATCAGCCTAAGACTCTTGAGGCCTTTTCTCATTGACTGGGAGTGGAAGAAGAAGCAGATAGCTGCAGACTAAGAGAAAAGACTTACCCATGAGAAAAGAACCATAACAGAGCAAACAGATTGGGCATCTGTTCACGGCAACCACAGACACTGCATACAATTAAGACTCCAGGGAAAGGTTAGCACAGTCACAACCCAACCCCTAAGCATGCTGGCGGGCATAGAAGGTAAGTTCAAGTACCAAAGCCCATACACACTACTGCTTTTTAGGAAGAAAGGCTAAGACATAGTTCCACTCCTGCTAGTCACAGTATAACCAATGTATCAAAAAAGAATCATTGGCAAAACCAATCACCTTCAAAGCTTTACTAGATCCCCTCTTAGTTTAAAAGCAAGTGCTTAGCAACTATCACAAAACTGCAGGACCTGAAGTTGTTACCTGATGTCCCTCTCGAGTCAGATGCAACTTCTTTAACTGTCCTTCACAAAGTTGAGGTGTGTAACCTTAGCATAAAACTTTGGATATACCCTTTCACTACCCTAGTTTATTGACCTTGTTTTCTAAATATGCCCAAGGGGGTCTACGATGGTGAGAGTCAGTACTGCAACTTTTAAATGTCTTTTACTATACAACATTTGTCATGAGAAACAAGGACACACAGGTACTAGTAGTCTCTGGTAAATTCATGCATAGTGTATGGGTGACTCACAGGCAGGGCCACTGGAATTATGCGGTTGTGCATCTGCAGTGTTTTTTGCATAGTTATGGATTTGACGCATTTGCCACACATTCCATCATCTACTGCAAAATATGCAGATTTCAACAAAAAAATGATTCCTAGCTCGAACAGTTCATAAATTACTAAAGACGCAGCAACACATATTGCCTTGTAGTGTAAGGCCCTTTGCAAAATTCGACTGGTCACCTTTCCATTGCTTAATGCTAAATTTAAGTGTTCAGCTGCTATTTATGAGGTGCAACCTATGTCCAGACAGTGTTAACAAGTGTAACAAGCATTGGCAAAGCCAATATGTCTTGCTTATACAAGAGCTATTGGGTTGGCAATGTGACAGGTAGTACACCAGTGTGGCGTCTGCTCAGCATGGATAAAAGTTAGGGGTGTGGCGTGTCAGAGTAAAGTTGGGGGAAGTGTTGAGGAGTTAATTTGTTGGAGCAGAATGTGCTAGGATGAGGTGAGGTAGACTGTATTGCAGTGGGGTGGATTGGACTGGATTGAGGTGGATTGGATTGGGGTAGAGAGGTTTGGGTATGGTGGGGTGGATTGGAGTGGGGGGGACTGTAGTGGACTTGATTTCAGTGGACTGGAACTGAGTGGGATGAATTGGACTGTAGAGCAGCGGGAAGGACTAAGGTGGGGTGAATTGGATTGGTGTGTAGATTGAATTGGAGTGGGGGAACATTTTGAAGTGGGGTCGATTTTTGGAGTGGGATGGATTGGAGTTAGGTGGATTGGTGAGGGGTGGATTAAATGGGGGTGGGGTGGATTGTGGTGGTTTTGAGTGTGGTGGATTGGATTGAAGTGGGTGGATTAAAGTGGACTAGATTGAGGTAGATTAAGGTGAACTGAATTGGAGTGGGAAGGGAAGGACTGGATGGGTGTGTAGGTGGTTTGGAGTTGGGTGGACTGGGTTGCAGAGAACTGGATTGGAATGAGGTGGATTGTTTTGAAATTGGGTGGAGTGGATTTGAGTATGTAGATTGGGTTGGACTGGACTGGAGTGGGTTGGATTGGACTGGAAGGAGGTGGACTGGATTGGAATGGAATGCATTGGCATGGTGTGGGGTAGACTGGTGTGGGCTATATTGGACTGGTGTGGGGTGAAATGGGATGGATTGGCATGGGGAGGTGGATTGGATTGGAGCTGGGCAGACTTGAGTGGTGAAGACTGGAGTGAGGCAGATTGGAGTAGAATATACTGTTCTGGGTTGGAGTGGGGCAGATTGGAGTGCGACGGATTGTTTTTAAATGGAGGGGAGCGGACTGGAGTGTGGCAGATTGTTTTGGACTGGAGTGGGCTGATTGGAGGGGGTCAGATTGTTTTGGATTGGCGTGGGACAGACTGGAGCGGGGAAGATTGTTTGGGATTGGAGTGCAGTAGATTTGAGATTGAGAGTAGGGCAGACTGGAGTGGGACACATACTTTTAGATTGGAGTGGGACAGACTGGAGTGGGCAGATTGTTTTGGATTGGAGTGGAGCAGATTGTTCGGGGCCGGAGTGGGGCAGATTGTTTTGGTTTGAAGCAAATTGTTTTGGATTGGATTGGGGAAGATTGTTTTGGATTGGAGTGGGACAGATTGTTTTAGATGGGAGTGGGTCAGATTAATTTAGATTGGAGTGGGGCAGATTAATTTAGATTGGAGTGGGCCACATTGGTGTTGGGCAGATTGTTTTAGATTGGAGTGGGGCAGATGTTTTAGAATGGAGTGGGGCAGATTGTTTTGGACTGGAGCAGCGCAGACTGGAGTGGGGAAGATTGTTTTGGATTGGATTGGAACAGATTTTTATGGATTGGAGTGGGGCAGATTGTTTTAAAACTGGAGTGAAGTAGAATATTTTAGATTGGTGTGGGACAGACTGGAGTAAAGCAGGCTGTTTTAGATTGGTGTGTGGCAGACTGGAGTGGGGCAGAATGTTGGGACTTGAGTGGGGCAATTTGTTTTGGATTGAATTAGGGTAGATTGTTTGGGATTTAAGTGGTTTGGGAAGACTGGGGTGTGGTGGATTGGAGTGCATTTGGGTGAGTGGTTTGACTTGAGAGTGGGGTGGACTGGATTGGTCTACGGTCAAGTGGGTTGAGTAGTGTGGTTTGTTCTGGGACTGAGGTGAGGTGGATTGGAATTTGGTGGATTGGGGTGTACTGCATGGTTATGTGCTAAAGCATAATTTTTGAAATAACACATAAGAAAGAAACAATGTTCATTTGCAATATTTAGAACAAGATAATTGTCACCTTTTGAGAACAGTGCCCACGTGCAAAAACAAAACAAAAACAGAGTGAAAAGTGAGAAAAGAAGGCTTGGCAAAGTAAAAGAAAAAAGTTAAGTATAGAAAATAAAACTTAGCAATTTTGTTTGTCCTGCAGGGCACGTTTTTGCCAGCCACAGGCTTTCTGTTTGTAGGGTCCTAGAACTTAAAAAGAAGTACCTCAATCACGTCAGTAGCAGTGGACAGGCACTAATTAAGTTGAGTCAATCAGTGCTTGGTCCCTGATGCACATACAAGAATGGAAATTATGCTTGGCCTGCAGTGACAAATTACAAGGCTTTAAAAAGAGTGCCACGCAAGCCAACAATAACGACGAGTGGGATCCGATGTCCCTTTTTACACCGCGAAATAATCTTGCATGAGAGATGCATGCACTAGCACATTCTCTCGCAGACTCGACCCTAAAAATGGCACAATAGTGAAGTAATATAATTACAGAATGTGCCACATTAAGCAGCATAATTTGCCTGTACGTAATGCATTACTTGGTGAACCTTGCTGCATAATGTCACTCTCTTCTGTCACATAATTCAAGGGGCCCTGCTTACAGGTGATGCATATCACAGTATGATTGTAAGCGATTGTAAGTCTCGTTAAAATGTTATACACCATAAAGTTCATTTCAGGAATATGTATTAGGTATTTTTACATAGTACTGAGAGTTGTCCATAGTGACTGGGAGTACATGCCTTACATGGCTAGTATATAGAAGTGAAGTCACTGACTTCAAATTCTATGTCAGAAGAGATATTTAACACACACCTCTTGAAGTTAAATAATAACCAAACTGCTTTTGAATGGTATTCAAGGTTTGAGTTGCTAATGTGACCTATGTCTAAACAGCCATTATATACCTTATGCAACTTATTGGCACTATATAAAGGAGCTATACAGGTGATTTCACACATACATTTCATATTTTGCTTTTTCTGCTTGTTGCCGAAAGATATGCCCATTAGTAGTACACATGTTATGGAATATTGGATCTGCGTGTACATTACTTTAATAACTTCCAGTATGAAAGGGATAGCAAACTGACATATATATTGGATAATGTGATCAGTGTTGTCATTTGAGATGTTATCAGAAATGTCACTTACCCAGTCATGAATGATGTAATATGTGAGGCCACAGAGAGTACACAGTGGGGATGTAAGTTATAGGTATGTTAGTAAAGTATAACTTTTGAACTTAAGTGTTTTTTTAGGTTTTTAAACGTTAGTTTTTATATTATTGCAAAACCTAACTATAATGTCATTTTAACCTTTGGTTTGTTGGGTGATTTTCAAGGTTTTTTTTTGTTTAATGGAGTGAAAATCTTATAATGAGATCTAACTATAATGTCACTTTAACTTTTGTTGTTTAGAGAATTTCTGAGGGTTTTTTAACATAAAATAAAATGTTACTTACCATACTTAACTACAACAACACTTTAACCTTTGTTTATTTTTACTGAACTTCCGGGAGATTTTGATCATATTCACCGAACTAAATATTGCATTACGCCATGGGTGGCGTATGGCCAGGCCATGTGCCCAACACCTACCCCAAGCCCCACCACTGTGTAATATATCATATTTCACTGAAAACAAAGGTTAAGGTGACATCATAGTTGAATGTTGAAATGAATGAGATTAAAGCTAATGTTTAAAATACAAAAAAAAACTTCAATATACCAGTTATAATTTACTAAGCTAAAAATAAATTGTGCCCCTGAAATACAATAATTATTTTATTTACATTTGACAATATGATATCACTCATGAAATGTTAAATGCCATCATTGACGTCAATGATAACATCTCAAATTACATAATTGATGACATCTCAGATAACACCATAATCAATTGTAGCATATACTTACTGTGAGTACACACATGGATGCATAGAACGTAAATAGTGTGAACTCTGAAGGTAAGAGCGGTTGTGCATGTTTAAACCTATATGGCGTACAGTTTACAAATCTCAGAAGTTGGGTCCAAGCAGTACTCCATGTTAAACAGGATAAAGGATGAGTGCCCTGATGTGAGTTGCACTTAATGTTTCACAGTAGGCTGTTGCTTGAAGCCAAGCATTTGCAAACAATCTGTTAGAAATGTCGATAACAGATTACCCACTACTGGATATTTGGACACATGCCCATACTGAGTAGTTGTAGTTCAGTGCTGTAGACAAATTTTATGTACCAAGGATGTTTATAAGATGCGGATGAATATTTTTTCAGAACTTTGCTTAAGATTCTGAGGCTTTTCAGATTTTTGAATAATGTAGAATGTAGGGATGCCCCAATTAAAGATAGTTCCTCTCACACAAGGCTTGTAAGCATGGCTATAAAGCTGTAGGAGATTGTGCCCATCAGAGGAATGCATGTAGCGTATTTTACCAAACTACGGAGGGTTGTCCAAAGGGCATGGAAAAAGGTGCCTGTTCAGTGGCAGATGCATACCTGGCAACCTCTTGACTTAAAAGTCCAGGTTATGTGAAGTCTTTAAGAGGGTAATGCGGTTAAGGTAAATAGGGTACGAACCCTTTTCTCAGGGGTGTTTGAGGTTTAACAATATGGTGACTCCATTAAATTCCATAGAGACACGTTGGCGGTCATTACAACATTGGCGGTAAATGCCGCTTACCGCCATGCAGAAGACCGCCAACACACCGCCGTGGCCGTGGAAATCCGCCACAGCTATTATGACCCACAACTCGGAATCCGCCAAAATTCAGGCACCCACACAAGTCCGCCACACCAAAGGTCAGTGATAAACTGGCGAAAGAAAAACCTCCACCGTCAGGCCATCAGAAATATACCCACACTATCACGACACATGAATCCACGCGGCGGTCTTTCAACCGCAGTATTCCATTGGCGGTACACACCGCCGCGCCTAAAATACACACACGTCTACAAAACACAGCCAAATTGGACAATTCAAAATACACACACCTGATAACATACACACACCACTCCCACACACCCATTACAATATAAAACACACACCCACATCACCCACAAACCCCTACGACCACAATTACAGAGAGAAGGCCAGAGAGAGACTCTACAAACAACTACCAAGCATCCACAGGCACACAATACCATCACCCACATAACTTCCACGCACCTCACACAACACACCACTAAATACCACCCCACTTATCACTACACACACACCACCCCACACATCACCCACACCACCCCATGGCACGGCAAAGACACCCCAGGTTCTTTGAGGAGGAGCTCAGGGTCATGGTGGAGGATATCGTCCGGGTAGAGCCACAGCTATTCGGATCACAGGTGCAGCACACCTCCATAGCTAGGAAGATGGAGCTATGGCAAAGATAAGTGGACAGGGTTAACGCAGTGGGACAGCACACAAGAAATAGGGATGACATCAGGAAGAGGTGGAACGACCTACGGGGGAAGGTGTATTCCATGGTCTCAAGACACCACCTTGAGGTTCAGTGGACTGGCAGCGGACTCCACACCTCCTCCCCCACAACTAACAACATGGGAGGAGCAGGTCTTGGCGATTCTGCATCGTGAGGGCCTCGCAGGAGTAGATGGAGGAATGGACTCTGGTAAGTCAAATCTTAACTATTACATCCCCCACCCTATCTGCATTCCATCACATACCCCAACCCTCACCCTCACCCCTATCACTCCAACTCCTCACAAATGTCCCAACTTCACAAAACACACATCCTAACACCAAGCCCTGCATGCATCAACAAAGCATGGACACCCATCACCAAATCATGGCCACTGCACATACCCATACACCCCCCTAAACCACCATCACACAAGGTCCCACACAGGAATGCAAGCACTGGGGTACACGGTCACCCACCTATTGCATACCATGGCGCACACAGATGTAATAAACATCCTTTTATACCCCTGCAGGACCCCTACCCAACGTCACCGGACAGGAGGGTCCACACATGTCCACACCAACAACAGAAGAGGCCCACAGTGATGACAGCAGCTCTGTCCAACTGGATCTAGATGACCAGCCCGGCCCATCGGGGACCTCGGGATAGTCGGTTCCCCTGACACAGTCACAGGCCACTACAGAGCTTCCCCCCTCTGGCAACACCAGCACAGCACCCACCGAGTGGGCCCATACCTCTGTCCCCAGGACACGTCAATCAGCAGTGTGTCCACCACTACAGGGAACCCAGGCTAACCCACCACCCCAACAACAACAGGGACCCGGGGGCAGTGGTAGTGGGCACACAGTCCAGGGGACGGAGACCCAGGAACACAGGGGAACTGGGAGGGCTGCGGTGCGACAGGGGGAGGACAGGCCAAGGGAACCCACTCTCCAAGAGGCCCTCTCCAACATCATGGGAGCCTACCACCACTCCCAGGAGACGATGGCAACGGTACTGGCCAAGTTTCAGGAGACCCAGCGCCTGCAGGAGGAACAGTATTTGGGCTTAAGGGAGGAACTCAGATCTATCAATTCCACCCTGGGCACCATCGTACGGGTACTGAAGGAAGTACTCAACACCAGGAGGGACACTGTGGCACAACAAGGGGCCCCTGACACTAGCCTGGACGATGAACTGCCCACCACCTCCTCCGGCACTAGTGGACAGGAGGCACCGCCACAGGACCACCACACCAGCACCCCACCCCCTGCAGAGGGAGAACCACCCCGCAAACGGTCCCTGAGATCCAGGACAAAGACAGAGAACGATGCCAAGACCCCCGCCAAGAAATGAGACCACCCTGATTGTCATCCTACTGTCCCACTTTGTCACCCTTTCCATGCTCAAACTGCCCCAGCTCCACTTCCTACGCCCATTTGGGCAATGCACCTGTGAGACTAATAGACTGGGCTCTGCCATGGACATTCCTCCACCATCACCCCTCACCTTTTTACAACCCCCTCCAATATTCAGCACTTAAATAAACACCCTTGAAGCACAAAACAATCTGGAGTCAGTCTGTGATTTTTAAATAGTGTATTAGCAATTACAGTGACAAAATGCTCTTTCAAATGTAATGTCAACATACCTATGTCACACAGCTCTAGTCCATGAGGAAACAAAGCAGATGACACATTGTGGGTCCCACATCTGTGAAATCGTAAGGGAAAGTGACAACTCAGTGACCATACACTGGGTGAAAACGACAGACAGTAGAGAGGTAGTAGTGTTAAAGTACATGTAGTAGGCATGTTTATATTCTTACCTGTGTCTCACTGGAAATATTGCAGGATCACCGAGTTCCTGTTGTCGATGTCCTCTTCTTGTGCTTCCTCGTCTTCACTGTCCACAGGCTCCACAGCTGCAACAACACCGCCATCTGGACCATCCTCCTGCAGAAAAGGCACCTGTCGTCGCAAACCTAAGTTGTGAAGTGTACAGCCGGCCACGATGATCTGCCACACCTTCTTTGGTGAGTAGAATAGGAATCTACCTGTCATATGGAGACACCTGAACCTGGCCTTCAGGAGGCCGAAGGTCCACTCTATTATCCGCTGAGTTCGCCCATGGGCCTCACTGTAGCGTTCCTCTGCCCTTGTCCTGGGATTCCTCACTGGGGTCAGAAGCCAAGACAGGTTGGGGTAACCAGAGTCATCTGCAAATGGCGAGGGACAACTGTTAGACACACACTAACCAGTAGGGATATCCCCAGACCCAGACAACCATTCCGACTGACTTGCTTCCAGGTGCTCACCTAATAGCCACAGACGGTGCCTCTGGAGTTGACCCATCACATAGGGGATGCTGCTATTCCGCAGGATGTAAGCCTCATGCACTGAGCCAGGGAATTTGGCATTAACATGGGAGATGTACTGGTCTGCCAAACACACCATCTGCACATTCATGGAATGATAACTCTTCCGGTTTCTGTACACCTGTTCACTCCTGCGGGGGGTACCAAAGCCACATGTGTCCCATCAATGGCACCTATGATGTTGGGGATATGTCCCAGGGCATAGAAGTCACCTTTCACTGTAGGCAAATCCTCCACCTGAGAGAAAACGATGTGGCTCCGCATGTGTTTCAGCAGGGCAGACAACACGTTGGAAAACATAGGCTGGGACATCCCTGGTGCTATGGCCACTGTAGTTCGAAAAGACTCACTTGCTAGGAAATGGAGTACTGACAGCACCTGCACTTGAGGGGGGATTCCTGTGGGATAGCGGATAGCTGACATCAGGTCTGGCTCCAACTGGGCACACAGTTCCAGGATTGTGGCACGATCAAGCCTGTAGGTGATGATCACATGTCTTTCCTCCATTTTCGACAGGTCCACCAGCGGTCTGTACACCAGAGGATGCCGCCATCTCCTCACATGTCCCAGCGGACGGTGCCTATGAAGGACAACAGCGAGCACAGAGTCAACCAACTCAGAAGAACGTACCCACAGCTTGCACAGAACAAGAATCATAATCCGAAATTTGGCCTGTATGAGTGTTGAGGCAAGGCCTAGGTATGTGTGGCGCAGTTAAAAATTAAGCCATGTGGGCCCCTGAAATGGCGGCTGCCTGACCTGTAAAGTGGGACAATGGGATGTGAGGTAACTGCGCTGGCGTTGTACACCGTCGCGGTAGGCGGTCGAAGACCGCTGCGCAATTCTGCATGGGTTAACATTGGACCCTATGGATCCCAGGAGCCAATGACGATGTACGCCAGCGGTGATGGTACGCTGCACCACGGACGTGACCGCCATTTTCTATCTGTGCAATCACTCGATACCTGATCTGCGACAGGAGAGGACCTACACTGCAAGTGCTGCTGTGACCTCGGTATGGAAGAGACAATGGCTCGTGCGTCTGGGGAAAGGGCCCCTGCCTTCACATCGGAGGAGTTGGAGAAACTCGTGGATGGGGTCCTCCCCCAGTACACGCTACTCTACGGTCCTCCAGACAAATAGGTAAGTACACTGGGAGCATGCTGTATGGACTATGCCTGTGTGGAGTGGGGTGGATGAAAGATGAGGGGGGGGGATTGAGGCGTGCATGAAACGACAGTGAGTGCGTGTGCATCATGGCAAGGGTAGGGATGGGGGCCAATTACTGTGACGGTCCATTTGGTAATAACTTTTCTTTTCCCCCTGTACAATTCATGTAGGTCAGCACCCACCAGAGAAAAGATATTTGGCGTGCCATCGCCAAGGACGTCTGGACCCTGGGGGTCTTCCACAGACGGAGCACCCACTGCCGTAAGAGATGGGAGGACATTCGCGCCTGGAGCAAGAAGATGGCAGAGGCCCAGCTGGGGATGGCCTTCCAACGTGGGAGGGGTGCCCGTCGCACCATGACCCCTCTGAGGTTCAGGATCCTGGCGGTGGCATACCCGGAGTTGGATGGGCGCTTGAGTGCATCACAGCAGCCACAAGGGGATGAGTACACTCTCATTCTGCTGAATTTGTGCGCAGTGGAGGTGTCTGGGTGGGGAAGGTGGGCTGTGGGTTTCCCTAGGCCAGGGCAAGTGTGCTAGTTAGGTCCCCTTGTTCTGGCAGACCCTGTGGCACCCCACCTCACCTGTGTACAGTGCAAAGTACACCTAGTCAGGCTCCTGTGTCATCCATGTGTGCAGATGTCGGCCATAGCCTTATAGGCCATGTCCCAGGGATTGAACAGTGGAGCCCAAGTGCGCGGCGTACTGCAGGGGGCCTCTGTGTCTGTCGTGTCCGCCATCGGTAGCGGTAATGCATACAATCAAAATGTCTTTCTTCTGTCGCCCCCCCCTTTTTTTGGTCTCCCTGTTCTTGTGTGCATTAGCATCATCAGGCGGAGGAGCAGTTGCACCGGAGCAGGAGGGAGCTGCATCCCACATGGCCCTGGAGGGCGACACTACGAACTCAGAGTTCACCAGTGGGACGGAGGACGAGGGGAGCTCCACAGCGGGGATAGAGCTGACACCAGGGACACGTTCTCTGATGGGAGCTCCCTTGTGGTGGCGGCAACATCCGTGCACCCCGCATCTACAGGAACAGTCACCACCACCCCTACCAGCACCGCCCTCCCAGCTCCCCTCAGCCTTTGCCCTGTGCCCGCTCACCTAGGAGGGTGGGCATCACCTTCGCCCCAGGCACCTCAGGCCCTGCCCCAGTCAGCCCTGCTGCCCTCAGTGAGGAGGCCATTGACCTCCTCAGGTCCCTCACTGTTGGGCAGTCTACCATTTTGAATGCCATCCAGGGTGTAGAAAAGCAGTTGCAACAAACAAATGCATTCCTGGAGGGCATTCATTCTGGTCAGGCGGCCCTTCAGCGAGCTTTTCAGACTCTGGCCTCAGCACTGATGGCAGCCATTGTCCCTGTCTCTAGCCTCCCCACTCCAACTTCCTCCACCCAGACCCAATCCCCTCTACCTCAGCCTATCCCAAGCACAACCTCAGACCAGCATGCACACACACCAACACACAAGGAAAGCTCTGGCAAACATAAGCACCACACATCCCACAGGCACTCACGCAAGCATCACACACATGCAGACACACCAACATCCACTGCCTCCACTGTGTCCCCCTCCTCTTCGTCTCCCTCCTCCCTCCCAGTCTCGTCTACACTCACACCTGCATGCACTACCTCTACAGCCACTACGTCCCTCTCCAGCACACCCACCACCACACCCTGATCATGTGCAGTCACCACCCCCACTGCCATTCACACGTCCCGTGTCCTCTCCCAGTGTGTCTGTGACGCCACCTCCCTAGATACACAAATGCAGGCACACACCCACCCAACAGCCATCCACCTCATGACAGCCTCCAGCGTATGCACCTTCACCCAAAGTCACCAAACAAACACCTCCTACAACCACAACCTCTTCCTCCACTCCCAAACCCCCTCCAGCTACCGTCCCTGTGTTCCCAGGAAACTTTTCATGTCCAACCTTGACCTCTTTCCCTCACCTCCCCAACCCGTCTGTCTCATAGGGCCCGACTCTCCAGGTCCCAACCTAGCACCTCAGCCGCAACATCTCCGGGACCAGTGGTGCCTGTAGTCACCGGAATCTGGAGTGCACCAGCCACCAGGGCAGCCAGTGTGGCACGGAGCCACAGCACGGACAGTCCCCCACCTGTGAAGCATCAAAAGTTGGCCAGTGCCTGGCGGGAGAGGGGGAAGACTCCTGCCACCAAAGCCTCTCCCAGGGGTACAGATGGGAGGGTGGAGTCAGCTGCGACACCTTCCAAGGTGGGGAAGAGCCACAAGAAAGTCAGCAAGTCTGGGAAGAGCAGCACGGCGGAGAAGACTGCCATCATCCCCGCTGCCCAGGAGGCCACAACCAGCACCAGCCCAGCTGCCCAGGAGGCGACCGCCATCATCCCCGCTGCCCAGGAGGCCACCGCCACCAGCCCTGCTGCCCAGGATGCCACCGCCACCAGCCCTGCTGCCCAGGAGGCCACCGCCATCATCCCCGCTGCCCAGGAGGCCACCGCCAGCACCAGCCCCGCTGGGCCATGAAGGACCGCCAGCACCAGCCCCGCTGGGCCAGACAGGACCGCCAGCAGCAGAGTCACTGCAAAGGACCCCGCCACCACAAGCACCGCTGAACAGGGCACCGCCGCCACAAGCACCACTGAACAGGGCACCGCTGCAACAAGCACTGCTGAACAGGGCACCGCCGCCACAAACACCACTGAACAGGGCACCGCCACGAGCTGGATGAAGCACTCTGGGCACCAAGCCCCCTCCAGAACCAGTGGAGTGTCACATCTACTACCTCAGTCCTTGGTAGGATGAAGCAGTCTGGGCACAAAGCCCCCTCCAGAACCAGTGGAGTATCACACCCACTACCTCTGTCCTTGGCAGGATGAAGCACTCTGGGCACAAAGCCCCCTCCAGAACCAGTGGAGAAAGGCATCCACTTGAGAGACTGGCTTTGCACTCTCCAGGATTGAACAGTGGGCAAACCACCCACTGTAGAGGCTTGAGAGACTGTGGCTTTGCACTCCCCAGGTTTGAACAGTGGGCAAACCACCCACTGTAGAGACTTGAGAGACTGTGGCGTTGCACTCCCCAGGATGGAACAGTGGGCAAAACACCCACTGTAGAGACTTGAGAGTCGGTGGCTTCGCACTCCCCAGGATTGAACAGTGGGCAACCCACCCACTGTAGAGGCTTGAGAGACTGTGGCTTTGCACTCCCCAGGATGGAACAGTGGGCAAACCACCCACTGTAGAGACTTGAGAGACTGTGGCTTTGCACTCCCCAAGATTGAACAGTATGCAAACCACCCACTGTAGAGACTTGAGAGACTGTGGCTTTGCACTCCCCAGGATGGAACGTGGGCATGTGACCCCTCATGGATATGGCATTGTGCACTCAACCGGCTGAGGTGCCCCCGCTTTCCCTTCCCCCTGAGGTGCCTGTTTTATTGCTATCTGATGCCCCTGCAGTGTTTTCTCCGTCATGTTCGGGGATTGAGTGTGGGCCTCGCCCATATCGTGTGGGCCCAGTGTTCCACGGACTTCAATGGAGCACTACTTTAACTAGTATTCTTGGTGTACATTTTGTTTATAGTGTATATATATATATTTGTGCGTACTGGATTTTAATATATTACAATGGTTACACTCATTTTCTTTGGTCTTTGCATTCTTCCGGGGGGCAGTGGGGGAGAGGTTGCGGGGTGTAACTGTAATGTATCATGCTGTATTAGTGTGTGTGTTGTCGTGGGTGAGGGTGGGGGTGTTGCGTATTGCGTGTGTGTGTCCCTGTTTTTTTCCCTCCCCCATCCCCTGTGTTGTAGGTGCAGTACTCACCATTGTCTTTGCCGCCGGCGTTCGTGCTTCTGGTAGAGGAGCAAGAAGATAAGGGCTGGCAGGATCTGGAGCTCGGGTTCCATGGCGTCCAGATTCCTCATGCGGTGTGTAGAGGTGAGCGTTTTCCCTTCGAAGTGCTGTTTCCGCCGTGTTTTTGTCCACAGTGAATCCGCCCCGGAAAAGGTGGCGGATTGGTAGGTTGTGATACTGTGGGCGGTACATTGTCCTTCGCCTGTCTATTGGCGGTGACCGCCAAGCTGTTTGTTTGTACCACTGTGGCGGTCTGAGTGTTAAAGTGTCTGTCTTTGTAGGCGGTTTCCGCCACGTCGTGATTAAAAAAAAATTCCGTCGGCCTGTTTGCGGTTTTATCGCCTCTTTAACACTGACCGCCAGGGTTGTAATGATCTCCTTTGTTTGTTAGATGGGTAAATGTCACTAAAGCAAGAGTAACATTTACCAAATAGGGGTGACTTGACAGATAAGCTATGTGTCCAGCATTTAGTCAAGGATTATGTTCATTATTATGTGACTTGTGATAGAAACTTTGCCACAAATACAGTATGGTAAAGGACTTCAAGTCCACGGTCCCTATTATAAGCTACCATAATGACTCCATGATGTCATCATTGATGTAAACAATGTCATTTGAAATGTCATCAATGATTGAACATGTCACGAGTGATGTAACATGTGAGTGCATGACAGGGGTGAAAGTTAAAGCTAGTTCACTTACTATAAATGGTGACTTTCAGCGATTTAAAACATTTTTAAACCTCCTTTCTATGCCTAATTATTATGTCAATTTAACCTTTGTTTTTCAATTTTTTTTTCTCACATTCAAAGTCAAAGCATAAGCCTATCACCCTCACAGAATGTGCAGCCAACATCCTGGCTGTGTGTGATTCAAGCCCCAGCTCACAGGAGGCCACCCATGTGCATCAATTGGTTGGCCGGAAGGCCTGGTATATGGCTGAACCCTACACCCAACCTGCAGTCTCCCCTTTTTTTTTCTTTCAAAAAAATATATTCTTTTGGGCCCTGCTGTACTTCCGGAGCATTGGCCATGAAAACTTCAACCTCATAGTACTGCAGTACTGTGCAAGCTTCATCAGGGAAACGTGCATGGCACCATGGGGCAGAAGCTTGTGCAATGGCTCCTGCAGTACCCCGCGGGAGATCCTGCGCCATTACACCATTAAAGGAAGTCCGAATGTATTTATTATATATATATATATAAAAAAATATATATTCACTGAAAAATCAAAGGTTACATGGACGTTATAGTTGGAATCAGATTTTACACACACAAAAATCATAGAAATTCAGGCGTATTAGTTACACTTATCTCAAGAAACTATACGGAGTGCCCTAAGGTAACTATAACTCGCACCCCCACCATGCATAGTTTTCTCATCAATACTTTTGCAGCAAATGATGCACTGATATGATCAATGATTTCATAGAATGATCTTCTGAATTTCTATGTTTTTTACCGTAATTTATATTTAATTCCATAAGTTAATTCACCGCCTGTCGAGTGCAGCCTTTGGTTGTGAACAGAGGGGGGTTTGGCACTGCCGCCAGGCCCTGCAGCCACACAGCGGGGCTCGATGGAGAGTGCGGGGTTGGCCACAGGGCCTGGCGGCCTACCTCCTACCTCAAAGGAAGTCAACACAGGTGGGGGCACGCAGCCCCCTTCCTCAGACTAATTTCAGCCCCGGAGCCACATCCCACCGTGGCCAGCCATTTTGTGTTTTGTTGGGGGTTATGTGGCTTTCCTCTTCGGCCCGTATTTGTCCCCTTGGAACCAATTACCTCATGCACCCACTCACAGAACCACTCAGAAATTTACACACCCACTCAGACCCTCATACACCCACTCACAGACCCAATCAGCACTGACGCACACACTCACAGACCCAGAGACTCAAGCACACACTTACAGACCCACTGATACTCATACACCCACTCACAGACTCACTCACACACTCATGCACCCACTCACACACCCACTCAGACTCACGCACGCACTCACAGATCCACTCAGAGACTCACACACCCACTCACAGACTCTCACACCCAGACACCTTCTCACACCCACTCACACATCCACAAACACCCTAAACACCTATTGTCACACCAAGGAAGACAGACCCTATAGCCAACTCTCATAATTACCCTAAATATTACAGTGCTCATGACAACTTTTATAATGTCAATAAAACTTTTATAACATCAATAAAAATATCAATGATACATTAGCAGTCAAATTATTGAAGAAAAACTGTGCATGACGGGGGAGCGAGTTATAATTACTTTAAATAATTCTAACTGCGGAACTTCTATGGCTTGTATGACCAAATTCAGAGCCTAACTGTAACGTCCCTGTAACCTTTTGTTCTTCATGTGAATTTCTATGATTTTATTGTTCTATTTCCTAACTTTAACATCCCTGTAACTTTTGTTTTATATATATATATATATATATATATATATATATACGTGATATATAGACATATATATATATATATATATATATATATATATATATACATATATATATATATATCATTTATCTTCAAATATCAGTTTGCTAAGAGTTAATTTGAATTTACCTGTTTTTGCTGGTGTATACTAGAATGTCATGGTGATGTTTTCGAAAAGCTCAGTACTTCAAGTGATTACTGGTGTCCCTCTGGAACAGATCTAACTGAAGTCTCTACAAACTTGCAGTTAATCAAGGGCCTCATTATGGGACTGGTAGTCTTCAGACCGCCAGACTCACTCTGGCGGTCAGACCGCCACATTATGATTGTGGCAGAAACGCCACGATCGGACCGTCGACACTGCCAGGCTGCCGCCAGCCTGGCGGTCCCAGTGGTTGTAATCCGTGAACCCCCATCCGCCAGCCTGTCCACAGGTGGTTTGCACTGCAATGGAAAAGCTGGAGGAATGGGGGTGTTGGCGGCCCCTGGGTCCCCTGCACTTGGCATGGGTAGTGCAGGGGCCGTCATGCACAGCCCCGTCGTCCATTCCACTGCCCGAATTACAGGCATTGGAATGCGCGATGGGTACTGCTGCGCCCACCCCGCCGCCACATTGCAGCCAGCTCAATTACGAGCTGGCTGCAATGTTATGGCCCTGTTCCCCGCTGGGGAACAGTGATTCCGCCTCCGGCCCAGCGGGAAACTCAAAATAGGACCGGCAGGTTTTAGCCCCCAAGGGAAGTGTAGTGGCGTTATGAGTTTGGCAGGCAGCCTCCGCCACCCGCCAAACTCATAATGAGACCCTAAGTCACTGCTAGCGGTCCCTCTAGAGTAAGAAGTCAAGGACTGAAAATTCTTTCATCAACCTTAAGGAACTCAACTGGTTACTAGGTGTCTCTCCCAAGCCAAATGCTAGTGCTTCAAATGATCTTCACACTGCTGAGGAGGTGTAGCTTCAAAATAGGAATATCATATGCTTCTGCTATTTTAATGACTTGTGTTTGTTTTCATAGGATAAATAAATATACCAAGGTGGTTTAATATAACGAGTCAACACTGCAGTTTTATGTAAATATCCTGAGTTTTATCACAGTAAGTGATGCCAAATTACTCTATAGAGGTACTAGCAGTCACTCGTAAATAGAAGTGCCTTGAAATGACCAACACTGGGGACTATTTTTGAGGTCGATACCTGCATGAGCACAAACAAAATGCAGTCACTAAAAAAGTGAATGCGCCCAGTGGCTAAAGTGAACCGACCCCTTGTCCTGTGGTGTGGTGGCTCGGAGCATTATTTGAGTCACATATGTATTTGTATTTTGTTGCTTTTTAAAAACCATGATGATAAACCTGTCCTTAGGACAGAACTAAATCACTCAACAGCAATGGGACATTGATGAAGCTGGGGAATGAGGGATTAAATACACACCTGACTGTTGGCATGAGACAATTAATGGCCCTAGTCTATGGGCTCAGGAAGTGTGACTCCTGAAGGTATGAGAGCTGGAGGACTGATAAGAGCAGACTACATGTCAGGTGGCAGAACCAATGACGGACAACACTATGGATCCTCTACAGTATATGGCTAAGCCTCAATTACACAAGGGCCCGGATCATTGAAACGGGAAGTCACTAGACCTGCCAAGTGCAGTAGAACATTTACCCAGGGGCCGAAATGCATTGTCTGGGTCGTCACTGACGGCCACACAGATGACCGCAGGCAGAGGTGGGGGGAGATTCGAGATAATGGGGGGGTGATTCAGGATTGGAGACGGGGCTAAGTTGGGCAGGACATGGCATGGAGGGGAGTTTGGTGGACAAATTGTACTAAGTGGAGAGAAAACATGTATGGAATTCACAGAAGTAGTTCTTTAAATGAACTACTACAAAGATTACGAGAATGCTCCATTGTCAAACAAAGACGTAGATAGGTTTGAAATATACCCATTCCAAAGAATGTTCACGTAAATCATAAAAAATGTGGTATAAATCAACACATTGATGTAAAATGTCTTCTATTCTGATAAAAAAAAGTAGCATTCCGATTAGGTACTTAATGCATTCTTATTATTAGGCACCACTGGTAATGTTGGAGAAACGTGAATCAAATTAGAATTCAAAGACGAAAAGTAGCTGAGGTATAATCAGTTCCTGTACATTATACATCAATATATTCAGTGAAGAAGACATGCAGAGTGCTCTCCAGTGTGCAAGACTTGCAGTGCAAATCCCCCCATCTTGATGCTGCAAAAGGACTGTTTCTCTGATTTGAAAGCCGTTTAGTGAATACAGAACAGTGTACTAAGGCACACAATGCAGGCAAGGTCTTTTCCAAGGCACAGAGTTTACACACTAATTTTACACTTGATGCCCCCAATGAATTTCCTGTACTCTGGAACCATCTCAGCTTGTGCTCTTTTCAAAGCAGGACGTTAAAGGTTCCTTGCACGAATCATCCGTGGATTTTTTACAAGCCTGAAAAGTGGAGTGAGAACTCAAAAAGGATAAGCACACAGATTGAGACTCAACAACATTTCCAGAGGTTTTTCAACCCTCTGGGTTAAAGCCTGCAACTTGGGAAAGTGTGTGAGATCATCTTCCAGCTCCTTTCAGAACAGGTCAAGTTTGCTTTCAAACGAATATATGGCAATAATCATTGAGGACATAACCTTCTGTCTACCTTTAAGAGCCAGATTGAGGGTGTTAAAATTTGAGAACATTTCATACAGAAAATGAAGCATGGTGAGCAACTGCAAGTCATACAATTCTAGGAAGGACTGTCCTCGGCTGATTAAAACATAAGTGTCCAATTTCTGGAAGCAAAGAATAAATCTTTCTAGAACTCTACCTTTGCTCAGCCACCTTACTTCAGTGTGCAACAACAGGTCTACAAATTCAGTTTCGGCATCTTTCAGCAAAAATTTGAAAAGTCTGCTTTTGCTTCAATAAAATTAACAATTCTTACTACTTGCTTCATAATAATCATTTAGTTGTCCTTGTTTTATTTTCACGCTCAATGCTTCCTGATGAATTATACCATGATAACCAATGAAAGTGAAAGGTGGAAGTTTTTTTCTTAACAGAGATAAAAAGTCCCTCTCATGTCCAATCATGGAGGGTGCCCCATCTGTGGTGATACTAACAAGATTATTAAATGTCAGGTAATGAGATTCGAAGAAATGACACATGCTGGTCAATACATTCTCTCCTCTTGTGTGACCATGCAATGGTAAAAGGCAGAGGAGCTCTTGCTTTGGAATGATTTATTGTTTCAAATGCCTAAACTATTAACTGAGCCAAATCACCTACGTCTGTTGACTCATCAACAGCAATGCTAATGTAAGGCAACAGTTTGACTACATTGATGACCTGTGCTAGAACACTATCACTAATTGACTCAGTGCTACACGTGCATGTGGAACCTGACAGTTGTAATGTCCAGATTTCCTTCATAATGTTTGATTTATTAGCTTGGTTGGGAAATAAAATGTCTGCTGCCAAAAGAAAACATTTCTTAACAGTTCTGCCTCTGTAAATGTTTTTTTTTAATGTTTTGTCAACAAGTAGCATATTTGGAAGGATGCCTCAGTTACAGCCTCAGATTCTTTCATCTGGCACAGAAAGAGCTTTTACTAGGATGGAAGGGCTTGATTCATTGATGCCACTTTCGTATAACACAGTTTTGAGGACATTGGGAAGTTTTCTGTGAAGTCAGAATGCTAGGGCTTATAGTGCCACTGCAGGTTACATCTTTTAAGAACATTAACCCTTCCTTTGCAAAGGATACAAGTAGCTTTATCTTTTGGACACTCCATAAAAAAGATATTCTGCTTCCCACAAAGCCTGGAACACCCTATGTTCACTCTGTATGAACCTGGGTCTTTTGCAAGACTATGTTACCGGCCTGTTTACCACTTCCGTTGGGTTCCCTAAGAACACTGCAGGAAAACAGGATTTGTGTTCATGACCAACGGCACGATCTGAATGGAGATGTATGGTGGAGGTAGAGCCCTGTTCCTAAGACGATCTGAACTTCCTTTAGAAAAAAGCACAACCAAAAAAAAAAAAAACGCTAATGTGTGGCTACAAAAACTGAAGAATGAAAAAAGGCCAACAAGATATGTTTAATCCCTCGTTAAACAGTAAAAATGTCGAATTTTTAAGTTAAGCATATTTTAACAGTTATAGATAATGCACATGCCTCCTTAATACCTCGTCTCTATACCCCTGCAGTTTGAATACTTGAACACTTTACTTCATTAAACCCTTCATCCACGCTCCACACTGTTTCCTGGCTGCCTCCCATCTCCTGGCAATGTTTGGCAGTCTTACTGCTGTGGCACCAGTCCCAAGAAGACTACTGAGTTGGTAGTTTTAAGCCTGACCTATTATGATGTTTCCATTGTGCCTCCAGCCTTCTGGCGGGGGTCTTCAGACAGAGGTGGACCGTTGTGCTATGGCCTCACTTTCTGTAGGTATTATTCCACAGTGCAAATACATATATGGGTATGTACACAAAGCAAGTGTGAAAATACACACACATGAATTTCACCTATTGAAAACATACCGTGTCCAACAGCATGGGTCAACAGCCATTGTAACAGTGATTAAATGTATAAGTGGATTACTTTGTGAGTTGACCCCGACAGTGTCGATTTTCTTTGTGGACAAGTGTCTGCTGCAAATGGAATGCCCTGAAGAGGGGCTCTGTGATGGGAAGATGAGTGGAAACTGGATGTAAGGTGAGTAATTACTGTATTTCTCTTGTTTTTCGACAGGTCTAGTAGGATGGTCTTCCTGCCACAGTCAGTGTGGAGGTTAGCCACATCGTAAAACCACTGGCGGGAACAGGGGCTGGACTCCAGCTGTCAGACGCTGACCATCGTTGATACGGGCAGCGAGAGACTGTCAGTGGGACCGCATCAATCTTTCATCTATGAAACTGCATGCATCGTAATAGGGTGGTTGGAACACTGACGACTCTGCAGCAATTCCAATGTTGCTGCGACAGTAGTACCAAGAACGCCAAACTCGTAATCAGGCCCCTACTTTTCAACGAGGCACTTCGACTCCAGATCTTCGAGTATGTGCCTTTTCCTTTTGCAGGCAGCTTGGCATCAGAGGGGCTGAACGAGACAACAACAATGTCTGTGGGTAAGGCAAAGCTGGCAATAGTGTGGGCAAGGTGAGGCTGAGGGCAGGTAGGTGCGCTGGGAAAGAAAGGCAACGATCTGTGTGCCCTCTTTTAAAAGCCTCTTCACCTCTGCTGCGCCGCAAGTGATGTCACAGAGGACAGGGAGCGAAGATGAGCTTGCGAAACACTGATTGTCCACACATGCCACTTCAATGCTTTCCCCAGAGAATGCAGCCCCCAG
Source organism: Pleurodeles waltl (assembly GCF_031143425.1). Taxonomy (NCBI): domain Eukaryota; kingdom Metazoa; phylum Chordata; class Amphibia; order Caudata; family Salamandridae; genus Pleurodeles; species Pleurodeles waltl. The sequence continues at coordinate 338,208,520 of NC_090439.1, forward strand.
GCATCACAACATAGAGAAATGATTCCAAATCCTTGACTGTTGTTTTCCACAGTGGCCATATGGAAAGGCCTGGTGATCCGCAAGCGGTCCATGGGCCGTACTTTGAGTACTGTGGCCGTAGAGTGATGAGGTGAGTGTTAAAACGTGGTGAAGAGAATGCAGGTTTAGAATAATGAGTTTGTGGTTACATGCAGATGCATAAAGACATGTAATACATAGCTCTGTGTGTGGTGTATTCACTGGCGAATACCCAGACTGGCGAGCATGATACAACTGGCAACAAGATAAGGGATAAGCAACCCAAAGATCGACAATGCTTTCCCAGAGAGTTTGTCATGTCCAAGCAAACTGCTTGTGCGTGTCATGTGTACCTTCATCGAAATGCAGAATCAACATTAGGTGTATGTGAAGTCAAAACGCAACTCCAGCCCGCGTGAATAGTTTGAAGATAAAGAAAGCTTCACTGAGAAGTATAAGCATCATTGACCAAGAAAGAACAAGCAAGGCTATACTGAAAGATACTGCGCTATTACGCAATTTAAAGCTATACAGTGCACGTTGTAATAACACTAAAGGTAGCCACAGATATGCAAAAGAACGCTAGCTCACAGAACACTTAATAACAAAGCATACTGCAGTTACACATATCTAAGCCAAGAGAAAAAGAGCTCTGCGGCCTCAGCATCGGGTGAGGATACCCAAGAAGCAGCACTGGGGCTGTGCTTACTGAACTGTACTATACCTGAAGTGGCACACCACCAAAGCTGCCAGGAGGTGGCTCAGCACAACTCCAGAATGTGTAGGGTGCCAATGGAGAACAAGAAAGAGGTCACAGTTCCACAGACCATTCGAGATGACCCAGAGGCCAGGACGTCACAAGGTCTCAGACATGGTATGCATGAACAAATTCACCAAGATCACCAGATGGAGTCAGAGAGAGCTCCAGTCGCAGTGTCAGCCACTTCCCTGAACATTTGTAATCCTGCCACCTTGCTAGAACCACCACCACCCTTCAATACCGCTAAAAAGCAAAATATTGGCAACAGATGAAGTGCTTGGATAGAAACATTTGATGAGTTCACTGATGCCCTAGAACAAATTTAACCAAAAGGTTATAAAGTGCCTGAAGAATTTTGCTGGTAGTGGTGTAAAAGAAGTTATAAAGAAAATACTGCAAGTTATTGACGGATGCCTGTCAGATTCAGACAACGAATGCTGAGAGAAACCCTTAGTCTGGAGCGAATCTGCAGCTGATCGACAAGCTGCTGACATGGAGGCCGGAGGTGCCCACTGTGAGTCATTCAACATAAAAAGCAAGCAGAGACACAAAGCTGAAGCACACAAAGTGATGTCTCCATGGAAAAAAGAGTTGTGTTTCACATGTGGACAGTCGTTTCAACACAAACGTAAATGTCTCACGATTGTACAGATATGCAAAGGGTGTGGGTAAAGAGAAACATTTTGCGACTGTTTGCAGGGCGAAGGGAAAAGTGTGTCACGGCGAGGAGGCAACATGGCCGATCGAACATTCCAGACGCGATGCTTGATGTACGCCCATAGGCCAAGCGACATCAGTTGAGACAAATCAACTGCAAACGAAGTTGTTTCTCATCTAAATCATCTTTGGAAAGTTTGTAAATGTCAGTATCAAGTGAAAGTGAATAAGATGACGGTGCAAAGTCAATGTTTACCTCAGAAAAATGCCCATATGTTGGACTGGCCGAATATGAAGACAAATATCAGTCAAAGAAAATCCCACATGAAAAAGTGCCCGTTGTTCAAACGCTGTCCCAAGATTACACTGAAGACAAATGGTTGTTCACTGCCTTTCGTCATCGACAGTGGAGCATCGATAAACATTATGAATGAGGAGGAATATAATGAACTATCTCCACTGCCATGACTGGAGCCATCGAAAACCAAAGTGTACACATGGGCTACATCAACACCCTTGAAAATTAAAAGCTAATTCGTAGTGACTATGAAACACAAGAAAACAAAAGAGCAAAAGCCCATTCACATTGTTACGGGACACCAGGTAATGCCTATTTACTCTGTTTCAGCACAGCTGCTGATATGGGAGCAATCTCAGTGAACTACAATATGAACGCTCATCATGAAATAACAAGTCAGTACTCTTCATTGTTCCATGGATTGGGAAAACTTAAGACTATGTGTAGGAAGTTGGCTCTGTATGTGCTATTTCAAAGTAAGGAATAGCATGCACAGAGTCCAAGGGTTCCCCTTAGAGGTAAAATAGTGGTAAAAATAGATAATACTAATGCTCTATTTTGTGGTAGTGTGGTCGAGCAGTAGGCTTATCCAAGGAGTAGTGTTAAGCATTTGTTGTACATACACATAGACAATAAATGAGGTACACACACTCAGAGACAAATCCAGCCAATAGGTTTTTATATAGAAAAATAACTTTTCTTAGTTTATTTTAAGAACCACAGGTTCAAATTCTACATGTAATATCTCATTCGAAAGGTATTGCAGGTAAGTACTTTAGGAACTTCAAATCATCAAAATTGCATGTATACTTTTCAAGTTATTGACAAATAGCTGTTTTAAAAGTGGACACTTAGTGCAATTTTCACAGTTCCTAGGGGAGGTAAGTATTTGTTAGATTAACCAGGTAAGTAAGACACTTACAGGGCTCAGTTCTTGGTCCAAGGTAGCCCACCGTTGGGGGTTCAGAGCAACCCCAAAGTCACCACACCAGCAGCTCAGGGCCGGTCAGGTGCAGAGTCCAAAGTGGTGCCCAAAACACATAGGCTAGAATGGAGAGAAGGGGGTGCCCCGGTTCCGGTCTGCTTGCAGGTAAGTACCCGCGTCTTCGGAGGGCAGACCAGGGGGGTTTTGTAGGGCACCGGGGGGGACACAAGTCCACACAGAAATTTCACCCTCAGCGGCGCGGGGGCGGCCGGGTGCAGTGTAAAAACAAGCGTCGGGTTTGCAATGTTAGTCTATGAGAGATCTCGGGATCTCTTCAGCGCTGCAGGCAGGCAAGGGGGGGGTTCCTCGGGAAAACCTCCACTTGGGCAAGGGAGAGGGACTCCTGGGGGTCACTTCTCCAGTGAAAGTCCGGTCCTTCAGGTCCTGGGGGCTGCGGGTGCAGGGTCTCTCCCAGGTGTCGGGACTTTAGGTTCAAAAGAGTCGCGGTCAGGGGAAGCCTCGGGATTCCCTCTGCAGGCGGCGCTGCGGGGGCTCAGGGGGGACAGGTTTTGGTACTCACAGTATCAGAGTAGTCCTGGGGTCCCTCCTGAGGTGTTGGATCGCCACCAGTCGAGTCGGGGTCGCCGGGTGCAGTGTTGCAAGTCTCACGCTTCTTGCGGGGAGCTTGCAGGGATCTTTAAAGTTGCTGGAAACAAAGTTGCAGCTTTTCTTGGAGCAGGTCCGCTGTCCTCGGGAGTTTCTTGTCTTTTCGAAGCAGGGGCAGTCCTCAGAGGATGTCGAGGTCGCTGGTCCCTTCGGAAGGCGTCGCTGGAGCAGGATCTTTGGAAGGCAGGAGACAGGCCGGTGAGTTTCTGGAGCCAAGGCAGTTGTCGTCTTCTGGTCTTCCGCTGCAGGGGTTTTCAGCTGGGCAGTCCTTCTTCTTGTTGCAGGAATCTGATTTTCTAGGGTTCAGGGTAGCCCTTAAATACTAAATTTAAGGGCGTGTTTAGGTCTGGGGGGTTAGTAGCCAATGGCTACTAGCCCTGAGGGTGGGTACACCCTCTTTGTGCCTCCTCCCAAGGGGAGGGGGTCACAATCCTAACCCTATTGGGGGAATCCTCCATCTGCAAGATGGAGGATTTCTAAAAGTTAGAGTCACCTCAGCTCAGGACACCTTAGGGGCTGTCCTGACTGGCCAGTGACTCCTCCTTGTTATTCTCATTATTTTCTCCGGCCTTGCCGCCAAAAGTGGGGCCTGGCCGGAGGGGGCGGGCAACTCCACTAGCTGGAGTGTCCTGCTGGGTTGGCACAAAGGAGGTGAGCCTTTGAGGCTCACCGCCAGGTGTGACAATTCCTGCCTGGGAGAGGTGTTAGCATCTCCACCCAGTGCAGGCTTTGTTACTGGCCTCAGAGTGACAAAGGCACTCTCCCCATGGGGCCAGCAACATGTCTCGGTTTGTGGCAGGCTGCTAAAACTAGTCAGCCTACACAGATAGTCGGTTAAGTTTCAGGGGGCACCTCTAAGGTGCCCTCTGGGGTGTATTTTACAATAAAATGTACACTGGCATCAGTGTGCATTTATTGTGCTGAGAAGTTTGATACCAAACTTCCCAGTTTTCAGTGTAGCCATTATGGTCCTGTGGAGTTCGTGTAAAACAGACTCCCAGACCATATACTCTTATGGCTACCCTGCACTTACAATGTCTAAGGTTTTGTTTAGACACTGTAGGGGTACCATGCTCATGCACTGGTACCCTCACCTATGGTATAGTGCACCCTGCCTTAGGGCTGTAAGGCCTGCTAGAGGGGTGTCTTACCTATACTGCATAGGCAGTGAGAGGCTGGCATGGCACCCTGAGGGGAGTGCCATGTCGACTTACTCGTTTTGTCCTCACTAGCACACACAAGCTGGCAAGCAGTGTGTCTGTGCTGAGTGAGAGGTCTCCAGGGTGGCATAAGACATGCTGCAGCCCTTAGAGACCTTCCTTGGCATCAGGGCCCTTGGTACTAGAAGTACCAGTTACAAGGGACTTATCTGGATGCCAGGGTCTGCCAATTGTGGATACAAAAGTACAGGTTAGGGAAAGAACACTGGTGCTGGGGCCTGGTTAGCAGGCCTCAGCACACTTTCAATTGTAAACATAGCATCAGCAAAGGCAAAAAGTCAGGGGGCAACCATGCCAAGGAGGCATTTCCTTACACAACCCCCCCCCAAACGAAAGAGGATGAGACTAACCTTTCCCAAGAGAGTCTTCATTTTCTAAGTGGAAGAACCTGGAAAGGCCATCTGCATTGGCATGGGCAGTCCCAGGTCTGTGTTCCACTATAAAGTCCATTCCCTGTAGGGAGATGGACCACCTCAACAGTTTAGGATTTTCACCTTTCATTTGCATCAGCCATTTGAGAGGTCTGTGGTCAGTTTGAACTAGGAAGTGAGTCCCAAAGAGGTATGGTCTCAGCTTCTTCAGGGACCAAACCACAGCAAAGGCCTCCCTCTCAATGGCACTCCAACGCTGCTCCCTGGGGAGTAACCTCCTGCTAATGAAAGCAACAGGCTGGTCAAGGCCATCATCATTTGTTTGGGACAAAACTGCCCCTATCCCATGTTCAGAGGCATCAGTCTGCACAATGAACTGCTTAGAATAATCTGGAGCTTTGAGAACTGGTGCTGAGCACATTGCTTGTTTCAGGGTGTCAAAGGCCTGTTGGCAGTCCACAGTCCAGTTCACTTTCTTGGGCATTTTCTTGGAGGTGAGTTCAGTGAGGGCTGTCACAATGGATCCATATCCCTTCACAAACCTCCTGTAATACCCAGTCAAGCCAAGGAATGCCCTGACTTGAGTCTGGGTTTTTGGAGCTACCCAGTCCAGAATAGTCTGGATCTTGGGTTGGAGTGGCTGAACTTGGCCTCCACCTACAAGGTGTCCCAAGTAAACCACAGTTCCCTGCCCTATCTGGCATTTGGATGCCTTGATAGAGAGGCCTGCAGATTGCAGAGCCTTCAAAACCTTCCTCAGGTGGACCAGGTGATCCTGCCAGGTGGAGCTAAAGACAGCGATATCATCAAGATAAGCTGTGCTAAAGGACTCCAAGCCAGCAAGGACTTGATTCACCAACCTTTGGAAGGTGGCAGGGGCATTCTTTAAACCAAAGGGCATAACAGTAAACTGATAATGCCCATCAGGTGTGGAGAATGCTGTCTTTTCTTTTGCTCCAGGTGCCATTTTTATTTGCCAGTACCCTGCTGTCAAGTCAAAGGTACTTAGGAATTTGGCAGCACCTAATTTATCAATGAGCTCATCAGCTCTTGGAATTGGATGGGCATCTGTCTTGGTGACAGAATTGAGCCCTCTGTAGTCCACACAAAACCTCATCTCTTTCTTTCCATCTGTGGTGTGAGGTTTGGGGACTAAGACCACTGGGCTAGCCCAGGGGCTGTCAGAGCGCTCAATTACTCCCAATTCCAGCATCTTGTGGACTTCCACCTTGATGCTTTCCTTAACATGGTCAGACTGTCTGAAGATTTTGTTCTTGACAGGCATGCTGTCTCCTGTGTCCACATCATGGGTACACAGGTGTGTCTGACCAGGGGTTAGGGAGAAAAGCTCAGGAAACTGTTGTAGGACTCTCCTACAATCAGCCTGCTGTTGGCCAGAGAGGGTGTCTGAGTAGATCACTCCATCTACTGTGCCATCTTTTGGGTCTGATGACAGAAGATCAGGGAGAGGTTCACTCTCTGCCTCCTGATCCTCATCTGTTACCATTAACAGATTCACATCAGCCCTGTCATGGAAGAGCTTAAGGCGGTTCACATGGATCACCCTCTTGGGGCTCCTGCTTGTGCCCAGGTCCACCAGGTAGGTGACCTGACTCTTCCTCTCTAGCACTGGGTAAGGGCCACTCCATTTGTCCTGGAGTGCCCTGGGAGCCACAGGCTCCAGAACCCAGACTTTCTGCCCTGGTTGGAACTCAACCAGTGCAGCCTTTTGGTCATACCAAAACTTCTGGAGTTGTTGGCTGGCCTCAAGGTTCTTGGTTGCCTTTTCCATGTACTCTGCCATTCTAGAGCGAAGGCCAAGTACATAGTCCACTATGTCCTGTTTAGGCTCATGGAGAGGTCTCTCCCAGCCTTCTTTAACAAGGGCAAGTGGTCCCCTTACAGGATGACCAAACAGAAGTTCAAAGGGTGAGAACCCTACTCCCTTCTGTGGTACCTCCCTGTAAGCGAAAAGCAGACATGGCAGGAGGACATCCCATCTCCTTTTGAGTTTTTCTGGGAGCCCCATGATCATGCCCTTTAATGTCTTGTTGAATCTCTCAACTAAGCCATTAGTTTGTGGATGGTAAGGTGTAGTGAATTTATAAGTCACTCCACACTCATTCCACATGTGCTTTAGGTATGCTGACATGAAGTTGGTACCTCTGTCAGACACCACCTCCTTAGGGAAACCCACTCTGGTAAAGATACCAATGAGGGCCTTGGCTACTGCAGGGGCAGTAGTCGACCTAAGGGGAATAGCTTCAGGATACCTGGTAGCATGATCCACTACTACCAGGATATACATATTTCCTGAGGCTGTGGGAGGTTCTAGTGGACCAACTATGTCCACACCCACTCTTTCAAAGGGCACCCCCACCACTGGAAGTGGAATGAGGGGGGCCTTTGGATGCCCACCTGTCTTACCACTGGCTTGACAGGTGGGGCAGGAGAGGCAAAACTCCTTAACCATGTTGGACATATTGGGCCAGTAGAAGTGGTTGACTAACCTCTCCCACGTCTTGGTTTGTCCCAAATGTCCAGCAAGGGGAATGTCATGGGCCAATGTTAGGATGAACTTCCTGAACAGCTGAGGCACTACCACTCTCCTAGTGGCACCAGGTTTGGGGTCTCTGGCCTCAGAGTACAGGAGTCCATCTTCCCAATAGACCCTATGTGTTCCATTTTTCTTGCCTTTGGACTCTTCAGCAGCTTGCTGCCTAAGGCCTTCAAGAGAGGGACAGGTTTCTTGTCCCTTACACAGCTCTTCCCTGGAGGGTCCCCCTGGGCCTAAGAGCTCAACCTGATAAGGTTCAAGCTCCAAAGGCTCAGTTCCCTCAGAGGGCAGAACTTCTTCCTGAGAAGAGAGGTTCCCTTTCTTTTGCTGTGTTGCAGTTGGTTTCCCAACTGACTTTCCTGTTCTCTTGGTAGGCTGGGCCATTTTTCCAGACTCCAGCTCTACTTTTTCACCCTGTGCCTTGCATTGTGCTCTGGTTTTCACACACACCAGTTCAGGGATACCCAGCATTGCTGCATGGGTTTTTAGTTCTACCTCAGCCCATGCTGAGGACTCCAGGTCATTTCCAAGCAGACAGTCCACTGGGATATTTGAGGAGACCACCACCTGCTTCAGGCCATTGACCCCTCCCCATTCTAAAGTAACCATTGCCATGGGATGTACTTTTCTCTGATTGTCAGCGTTGGTGACTGTGTAAGTTTTTCCAGTCAGGTATTGGCCAGGGGAAACCAGTTTCTCTGTCACCATGGTGACACTGGCACCTGTATCCCTCAGGCCCTCTATTCTAGTCCCATTAATTAAGAGTTGCTGTCTGTACTTTTGCATGTTAGGCGGCCAGACAGCTAGTGTGGCTAAATCCACCCCACCCTCAGAAACTAGAGTAGCTTCAGTGTGGACCCTGATTTGCTCTGGGCACACTGTTGATCCCACTTGGAGACTAGCCATACCAGTGTTACCTGGATGGGAGTTTGGAGTGGAACCTTTCTTGGGACAGGCCTTGTCTCCAGTTTGGTGTCCATGCTGTTTACAGCTATGACACCAGGCCTTTTTGGGATCAAAGTTTTTACCCTTGTACCCATTGTTTTGTGAAGAGGCTCTGGGCCCACCCTCCTGTGCAGGTTTTTGGGGGCCTGTAGAAGACTCTTTACTATTTTTAGTTTTGGTTGTCTCATCACCCTTCTGCTGGGGAGTCTTTGTGACCCCTTTCTTTTGGTCACCCCCTGTTGAAGTCTTGGACACCCTTGTCTTGACCCAATGGTCCGCCTTCTTTCCCAATTCTTGGGGAGAAATTGGTCCTAGGTCTACCAGATGCTGATGCAGTTTATCATTGAAACAATTACTTAACAGGTGTTCTTTCACAAATAAATTGTACAGCCCATCATAATTACTTACACCACTGCCTTGAATCCAACCATCTAGTGTTTTCACTGAGTAGTCAACAAAGTCAACCCAGGTCTGGCTCGAGGATTTTTGAGCCCCCCTGAACCTAATCCTGTACTCCTCAGTGGAGAATCCAAAGCCCTCAATCAGGGTACCCTTCATGAGGTCATAAGATTCTGCATCTTGTCCAGAGAGTGTGAGGAGTCTATCCCTACACTTTCCTGTGAACATTTCCCAAAGGAGAGCACCCCAGTGAGATCTGTTCACTTTTCTGGTTACACAAGCCCTCTCAAAAGCTGTGAACCATTTGGTGATGTCATCACCCTCTTCATATTTAGTTACAATCCCTTTAGGGATTTTCAACATGTCAGGAGAATCTCTGACCCTATTTATGTTGCTGCCACCATTGATGGGTCCTAGGCCCATCTCTTGTCTTTCCCTCTCTATGGCTAGGATCTGTCTTTCCAAAGCCAATCTTTTGGCCATCCTGGCTAACTGGATGTCCTCTTCACTGGAGTTATCCTCAGTGATTTCAGAGTTGTTGGTCCCTCCTGTGAGGGAACCAGCATCTCTGACTATTATTTGTGGAGTCAGGGCTTGAGAAGCCCTGCTCTCCCTAAGTAGGACTGGAGGGGGGGAATTTCCCTCCAAGTCACTATCTTCATCCTCTGAGTTGCCATCCTCAGAGGGGTTGGCCTTTTCAAACTCTGCCAACAGCTCCTGGAGCTGTACTTTGGTAGGTTTGGGGCCCATTGCTATTTTCTTTAGTTTACAGAGTGACCTTAGCTCTCTCATCTGTAGATGGAGGTAAGGTGTGGTGTCGAGTTCCACCACATTCACATCTGTGTTAGACATTATGCTTCTAAAAGTTGGAATACTTTTTAAGAAACTAAAACTGGTTCTAGAATCTAATTCAAACTTTTACAAACTTTTAAACTCTAAAAGAAATGCTAAACAGGATCTAACCCAAGGCCCTAGCAGGTCTTTTAAGAATTTAGAAAACTTTTCAAATTGCAAAAATCAATTTCTAATGACAATTTTTGGAATTTGTCGTGTGATCAGGTATTGGCTGAGTAGTCCAGCAAATGCAAAGTCTTGTACCCCACCGCTGATCCACCAATGTAGGAAGTTGGCTCTGTATGTGCTATTTCAAAGTAAGGAATAGCATGCACAGAGTCCAAGGGTTCCCCTTAGAGGTAAAATAGTGGTAAAAATAGATAATACTAATGCTCTATTTTGTGGTAGTGTGGTCGAGCAGTAGGCTTATCCAAGGAGTAGTGTTAAGCATTTGTTGTACATACACATAGACAATAAATGAGGTACACACACTCAGAGACAAATCCAGCCAATAGGTTTTTATATAGAAAAATAACTTTTCTTAGTTTATTTTAAGAACCACAGGTTCAAATTCTACATGTAATATCTCATTCGAAAGGTATTGCAGGTAAGTACTTTAGGAACTTCAAATCATCAAAATTGCATGTATACTTTTCAAGTTATTGACAAATAGCTGTTTTAAAAGTGGACACAGTGCAATTTTCACAGTTCCTAGGGGAGGTAAGTATTTGTTAGATTAACCAGGTAAGTAAGACACTTACAGGGCTCAGTTCTTGGTCCAAGGTAGCCCACCGTTGGGGGTTCAGAGCAACCCCAAAGTCACCACACCAGCAGCTCAGGGCCGGTCAGGTGCAGAGTCCAAAGTGGTGCCCAAAACACATAGGCTAGAATGGAGAGAAGGGGGTGCCCCGGTTCCGGTCTGCTTGCAGGTAAGTACCCGCGTCTTCGGAGGGCAGACCAGGGGGGTTTTGTAGGGCACCGGGGGGGACACAAGTCCACACAGAAATTTCACCCTCAGCGGCGCGGGGGCGGCCGGGTGCAGTGTAAAAACAAGCGTCGGGTTTGCAATGTTAGTCTATGAGAGATCTCGGGATCTCTTCAGCGCTGCAGGCAGGCAAGGGGGGGGTTCCTCGGGAAAACCTCCACTTGGGCAAGGGAGAGGGACTCCTGGGGGTCACTTCTCCAGTGAAAGTCCGGTCCTTCAGGTCCTGGGGGCTGCGGGTGCAGGGTCTCTCCCAGGTGTCGGGACTTTAGGTTCAAAAGAGTCGCGGTCAGGGGAAGCCTCGGGATTCCCTCTGCAGGCGGCGCTGCGGGGGCTCAGGGGGGACAGGTTTTGGTACTCACAGTATCAGAGTAGTCCTGGGGTCCCTCCTGAGGTGTTGGATCGCCACCAGTCGAGTCGGGGTCGCCGGGTGCAGTGTTGCAAGTCTCACGCTTCTTGCGGGGAGCTTGCAGGGATCTTTAAAGTTGCTGGAAACAAAGTTGCAGCTTTTCTTGGAGCAGGTCCGCTGTCCTCGGGAGTTTCTTGTCTTTTCGAAGCAGGGGCAGTCCTCAGAGGATGTCGAGGTCGCTGGTCCCTTCGGAAGGCGTCGCTGGAGCAGGATCTTTGGAAGGCAGGAGACAGGCCGGTGAGTTTCTGGAGCCAAGGCAGTTGTCGTCTTCTGGTCTTCCGCTGCAGGGGTTTTCAGCTGGGCAGTCCTTCTTCTTGTTGCAGGAATCTGATTTTCTAGGGTTCAGGGTAGCCCTTAAATACTAAATTTAAGGGCGTGTTTAGGTCTGGGGGGTTAGTAGCCAATGGCTACTAGCCCTGAGGGTGGGTACACCCTCTTTGTGCCTCCTCCCAAGGGGAGGGGGTCACAATCCTAACCCTATTGGGGGAATCCTCCATCTGCAAGATGGAGGATTTCTAAAAGTTAGAGTCACCTCAGCTCAGGACACCTTAGGGGCTGTCCTGACTGGCCAGTGACTCCTCCTTGTTATTCTCATTATTTTCTCCGGCCTTGCCGCCAAAAGTGGGGCCTGGCCGGAGGGGGCGGGCAACTCCACTAGCTGGAGTGTCCTGCTGGGTTGGCACAAAGGAGGTGAGCCTTTGAGGCTCACCGCCAGGTGTGACAATTCCTGCCTGGGAGAGGTGTTAGCATCTCCACCCAGTGCAGGCTTTGTTACTGGCCTCAGAGTGACAAAGGCACTCTCCCCATGGGGCCAGCAACATGTCTCGGTTTGTGGCAGGCTGCTAAAACTAGTCAGCCTACACAGATAGTCGGTTAAGTTTCAGGGGGCACCTCTAAGGTGCCCTCTGGGGTGTATTTTACAATAAAATGTACACTGGCATCAGTGTGCATTTATTGTGCTGAGAAGTTTGATACCAAACTTCCCAGTTTTCAGTGTAGCCATTATGGTCCTGTGGAGTTCGTGTAAAACAGACTCCCAGACCATATACTCTTATGGCTACCCTGCACTTACAATGTCTAAGGTTTTGTTTAGACACTGTAGGGGTACCATGCTCATGCACTGGTACCCTCACCTATGGTATAGTGCACCCTGCCTTAGGGCTGTAAGGCCTGCTAGAGGGGTGTCTTACCTATACTGCATAGGCAGTGAGAGGCTGGCATGGCACCCTGAGGGGAGTGCCATGTCGACTTACTCGTTTTGTCCTCACTAGCACACACAAGCTGGCAAGCAGTGTGTCTGTGCTGAGTGAGAGGTCTCCAGGGTGGCATAAGACATGCTGCAGCCCTTAGAGACCTTCCTTGGCATCAGGGCCCTTGGTACTAGAAGTACCAGTTACAAGGGACTTATCTGGATGCCAGGGTCTGCCAATTGTGGATACAAAAGTACAGGTTAGGGAAAGAACACTGGTGCTGGGGCCTGGTTAGCAGGCCTCAGCACACTTTCAATTGTAAACATAGCATCAGCAAAGGCAAAAAGTCAGGGGGCAACCATGCCAAGGAGGCATTTCCTTACACTATGGAAGTGCAATTGCATGTTAATAAGGATGTCCATCCTGTTGCTCAAAGAAACATAAGAATTGCATTTCATTCACTAAAAGCTGTTGAAAGGGAACTCAAATCATTAACTTAAGCATGACATCATTGAACATTCTCCTGGTCTGATGCTATGGATTTCTCCCATAGTGGAGGTGTCCAAAAATTACAGTGAAAAAGCTGTACACATCTGTGTGGATAAGCACCAAATGAACAAGGCAACTGAAAGAGAACATCCAGGTCCGCACATTGCTGTCATGATAACACAGTTGAATGGTGCAAACGTTTTCTCTCAACTTCATTTGAATGAAGGATATTATTAGTAGGTACTCAAGGAGAATTGCAGGTACATTACGATCTTTTCTGTACATATTGGTCTGTTTTGATAATAAAAAGACTATGTTTCGGTGTGTCATCAGCTGCAGAGGTTTTTCAAGATGTCATTAGATGTACCATACAGCCTGTTGTGAATCATTTAAACTACAGCAATGATATATTCGTTTTCAGAGCTACGCAGAAGGAGCATGCTAAAGCCCTCAGGCAAGTGTGTTGTTTACTCACTAATACAGGCTTAACGCTAAATGCTGAGAAATGTGAATTCAATAAGACGAAGCTAAAATTCTTTGACCATATCTTTTCAGATGGGGGCATGACACCAGATCCAGCAAAAGGACAAGCTAGTCCTTCGCAAGATGTTTCCATGCTATGCTCATTCCTTGGCATGGCCAGTTATAGTTCTAGATACCTACAAGACTTTGCCACTGTGAGTGCTATATTGTAAGAGATGACAAAAAAGAATGTGTCGTGGCACTGGTCACATGTGCGAGCAAACTTTTAAGGGAATCAAACAAGCTATTGACAAGCCTACAGAAATGGCAGATTTTGATCCAAAGTTATAAACAGAAATTGTTGCTAATGCTATCTCAGTAGGGTTAGGCGTAATTCTTGCACAGCACAACAGACATACAAATGCTCAAAGACATATTGTAGCATATGCAAGCATTAGGTTGTCCCAGAATGAACATGCTTATTCACAACCTGAAAAATAAAGTTTGGCAATGGTGTGGACTTGTGAACATTTCCACATGTTCCTATACAGAAAACCTTTTAAGATTGTGACAGATCATCAAGAACTGCTGACCATCTTTGGCAATCTAAAGGCCAAGGTTCCTCCGTGCACTGAATGTTGAGCTCTACAATTACAAGAGTACAACTACACAATTGTGCATTATCCACGGAAAAATCAAAACCCTACCAACTACTTTTCCAGAGTGTCTGTACAGTGTTAACGTTTCCATCTAAGACAGCTGAGGCCCACATAAATGTAATTGTGAAATCAAACAAACCATCAGCTATTTCATTGGAACAAATTGTCAGGATAGTGGCATGACTGAAAGAGCAAATTATTACACATCAGTCATGAAACCAACATACTCACTTCTTACTAGTGACAGAGGATACCAGAAGTTTAAAAATGTCTAAATGAACTGTCCATGACACAAAAAGCCATTATCCTGAGAGGTTTGGGAATTGTCATTCCGGAAAGTCTGCAGCAACAGATAATTGAAGTAGCCCATGAAAGCCATTGTGGAATCGTTGACACAAAACAAGCTCTATGAGATCAAATCTTTTTTCCTCATCTCAATGAAAGAGTTCAAAGAGAGCTGAAGGCCTATCCTTTATGCAACTGCCTGTCATCAAACACTACTCAGCACTTAAATATCCCAAAGCATGCATGGGAAAGAACTGCTGTTGAATTTTTCGGTCCAATGAACAATGGACATCACCTGAAGAGTCATCGAGAGATTAGATGGCATTTTTGCGACATAGGGCATTCCTGTAATTTTAAAATCTGACAATGGCCCACCTTTCAATAGTCGAGAATTCAGAGAATTTCTCTATCTGGGTAATGTGAAGCATCAGAAGACCACACCTCTCAGGCAAGACTAATGGCCTCGCTGAACGTTTGATGAGTACATTAAAGAAAGCTATTCAGTGTGTTGCATTAGAAAAGCTCAACCTCAAGGATGTCTTGAAGTCTAACCTATGTGCTTACCGTTCAACTCCTCACTCGACCACTGGTGCAAGCCTGCAACTTTGATGTTCAGAATAGCAATGACGACCAAGTTACCTCAGTGGATCAACACAAGATGAAGAATAGATGAAGAGACTTATACGAAAGACTTGGATCGTAAAAAGAAAATGAAGGCCTATGCCAACAAGAGAACAACAAGCCAAAGACATTGTTTTCACAAGAGGAGATCAAGTACTTGTCCGTCAGCCGAGAAAACATACATCTGATGCTTCATTTGATACCAAGACATTGCTAAATATTAACAGCAAAGGACACATGGTGACTGTCCAATGTCTTGGGAAATCCAACACGTGAGATTCCTCGCATTTCAGACATATGACTCACTGCTTGTCAGATACCGATGTTGACACAGTGACTGGTTCCAAAAAGATGATTGGAAAACCAGACTGCTGCTCCCCCTGCATTGCCAACACAGATTATGGACATTCCTGTTGCTGATTCCCAGTTTCCGAAGACATGATTGGGACGAGTCATCAAAGCACCAAGAAGGCTTATTGAAGAGTTTTGATTGTGCAAATGTTTGTAAAAAAATGTTTTTGTTGTTTTTTTTTTGTTTTTACAGAGGGGGAGATGTAGAGCTGTGTGAGTGTGAATGACAGAAAGCTTATGGCTCCTGAAAGACTCCGTAGAGTGATGATGTGAGTGTTAGAACGCAGTGAAGTGAATGCAGATTTAGAATGCTGAATTTGCGGTTATATGCAGACGTATAATACATTGCTACTTGAGTGCATATTCATTGGTGGGTACTCAGGCTTGGGAGCATGCTACACTATCCTTTTTTGCTATTATTTGTTTTAAAAAAAATCACTATGCAAAGCTGCTATGCAGATGTATAGGGAAAGATGACATCCAAATGCCAGAAAAGTTCACCAGTGGTTTGGGCCTGGCTCCAACACATAGGCCAGCGACCATAACGGGGGCTGTAAGTATTGGCAATGATAACCACACTTATTTTTACAGATCTGCAAAATATAGCACTCTTAATCATGGCTTCCTAACTGACACAGTCCATGAGGTTGAGGTTAAGAGACTGAGCTCTATGTCAATCAGGGAGTTTTCATACTGGTCACATGAAAAGGGTGTGAATTTAAAAAAATGCTTTTTTTGCCCTGGGATGTCCCTGGACCAAGGGAGGTAGAGTAATGGTACCCTACTCCCTTTTCTTTTTTTTCATTTTTCTTTTTAGACTCAGCTGAAGCCGAGTCTCAAAATGACTGCCAAAACTTCCTGGTTGAAATGTTGGCAGCCAATCAGATCACTGCATGAGATCAGGAGGATTTGTGAACACTTTGCGGGCCCCGCCATACAATATATATATATTTTTTTAATGTTTCAAAAACTATTGAACGATTTACAGAAAATAACAAAAAGGCTTCTTCCAGGACCAAAATTTACCTTTCTGCTAAATCTGGAGTATTTCCGTTGAGCAGTTCAGACTGTATTCGTGTTCCCTATGGGAATCAACATTGGAAACACACTTTTTTTTAACACCCTCCCCACCCCCCCTTTTTTTTTCTAACCCCTGCTTGATGGATTATCTGGAAAGTTTTCATGTACAACAAAACCCAACGTGACACTTTTTTGGGGGAAAATTTCGTTAAGATTTATCAAACGCTGCCAACGATACAAGCAAGTCAAAAAATGATTTTTCTATGGAAACTAGGACCTAACTATAACTAACTACTGGCAACCGTATATATTAGAGCTCAATGTATAGTTTCTACATAAGCTGTTTGATTAGATACTTGTGAGTCTCTGTTTTATTTATCTATCACAATAGGTAACTATTATCTTAACTATCTACAAGCATTTCACAATTGAAATATTGAGGAAAAGATAAATACATTCACATACTGCAACACTTGAAAGTCTGTTTATACAATACAACTTTAAATCTCAATATATTATCTTTCTTATACATATATTCCCTTTCTATACAATCATGTAAATATATATTTAGTCCTATTGTACAAGAAATATACATATACCTCACTCTCTCCAATGCACTACTCGGTCTCCCCCTATACCTCTCCCAATCTATCCTCTATCTCCACTCTCTGACTCATCCCAAACCTCATTATACTACCATGATCTCCAAAATAACCCTTCCTAGACTATTCTCTCCTCTATCCTTCCTGGTTAACCCCAAACCTCAGTTTACTACTATGATCTCCCAAACAGACCTAATAAATCATCCTCATGTATCTCTCTTTTGACTCATCCCAAACCTCATCTTACTACTATGATCTCCCTAATCCCTTTCTACAGACTCTTCCCTTCTCCATCTCTCCTTTACTCATCCCAAACCTCATATTACTACTATGATCTCCCAATTAACTCATTCCAGATCCTTCCCTTTTCTATCCCTCCATTATTTTATTTAATCCAACAAACAGACATGCATGCCCACTGCTCAAATTAACTCATATTTCCCTATACTAATCCACCACTAATCCATTTGGGTTCTAAAGTAGTTTGCTACCTGCCGCAAAGAGTTTCAATGCCTCATCAGGGGTGGTAAGAACTATATAAATACAAAAACAATACCTTGTGCCTGCCTTTGTGTGAGGGGGATTCCCGGTCCTACCATCACACCTGGTATATTCTTCCCCTGTCAATAGCACCAGACTATCTGGATTGACAAAAAGACAGGGAAGGCCTGGTGTAAGATTCCTTTGGGTGCAGGAGGCAAAGGCTTTGAAATGTAAATGGGGCTCGGGACAGCACCTCCCTGTCATCCTGCCAGGATGGTCCATCCTGTCCACACCTATGCCCAACCCCAACAGAAAAGCTATTCGCAGTCATACATCCCTGGACACTGGCAGAAGGCACACATCTTTAGGACAAGAAAATGTCAACTTTCTAAAAGTGTCATTTTCAGAATTATGACTTAAAATCTGAACTTTGGTGTCATCCAGTTCTACCATGTTTGAAGGAATGAGCACAAGCAATTTAGCACTTGTTAGGAGTGGTAAAGTGCAAACAGTCCTAATGCCAACAAAAGCAAATTCAGCAATATAGGAGTGAAGGAAAAAAGGTACTGGGGAATACGGTGCCAATGATGCCAAGTCTAACAGGTGATAAGTCATATTTTTAGCAACATTCAATGGAATCTGAAAGTGCTAAATTTCAACTTAGTAATTTTTTGTCAATCGCTATAATTCAAAATATCTTTAAAATGCAATAAATGCACACTGAATTTAGTGTAGAGATTTGTTTTTTCCACTCATTATGCAGTTGAGACAATTACGATTTTAGTAGATTGGACTACCTCATTAAAAAAAAAACACAAGTAAATTTTTGTAGTTTCCATCAGTGTCTTTGACATTAAAAGAATGTATTTAAATGTATGCTCTACATATAGGTTTGCATTGATGCCATGAGTATTACTAGTTTGAAAAGTGAGGGCAATTGGTGGGATGCTTTCTCCATCGTTCTTAGGGCAGATTTTTTCTTCAAAATAATCTCCAGAGAACGTAACTGCAAAACATTTGGACATCTTTGGTTTATATGAGGCACTAACTCATCAAGAATTACATTGATTTTATTCAGTAATGATTGCGTCTACACCATGTTTAGACCATATAGAGAAAGAGAAATTGGACAATTCAAGAAAGAACAGAAGTCATTGGATGTGTGCTTGCACTGAATATAATTTGTATAAATTATTGCAACTCCTACATCAGATCTACCCTCCTGTTTGCAACTAATAGATTAATCAGGGCTGGTGGAAGGTAAGTCCATGATGTTGTGTGAGGATTTGAAGACGTGTCTCAGTCTTGACTAGGAGATCAAGACTGACACTATAAAAAGATAACAGTAAACTCTAATCCATGCATCAGACCTGGTGTGAATGTTTAAAGACACAGTGATGACTTGGCACTTTTAGTAAAAGTCGTAGCATGGGGCCAAGCAGGATCTGAATATGTTTTTTTAACCTTTTTTATATTATTAAATTCGTTTATTTAGCATTACATCAGCCAGATACCAACTCAGGCAACATAAGCATTGTTAAACATCCAGATGGCTTCAAATTAGATGAAAAAATAAAAATAAAAAATTGATCAGACCCAATTATAACTTTAGAACTCTAACATGCCCTCCCTAACCCATCCCACAAGCATCCAAAAACGTGTCAGCATATTCCAATACTAGATACTTAATGTAGCCATTCTCACACTGTTCCATACTGTTATCATAGTGTCTCATATATGGGTACCAAGGACAATCACCATACCCTTCTCTGTGCCCCGGAATTATTCCAGCCCTGCAAACTTGGGTTAAGGGGAGTTGGGGTGTGTGCCATTATATTCGAGCAGAGTTTTAGTCATGTCCGACCAAGCCCTTAATATGTCATGTGCCTTTTGGGATTTTCTGGTCTGTTGGATGTGGACTTCCTCAGCCCCTGCCAAATCTATTATATCTGCTTCCCAAGAAGCTCTCTTCGGTGCCCAGGGGCTTACCCAATGAATGGTGTTGCGCAGTTTTGCGACCACTAGACCCAACATCTTAAACATCCTACTGTTTTTTTGGCTGGGTTTTCTTGGATTAGATGCAGCAAGCACTGTTCAATCCCAAATGATACTACCCAACTTGTTGCTGCTTCAAGTTGCACCAGGATCTTCTCCCAAAAAGTACGTATTTTGGGGCACATCCATGCTAGATGAAGGAAGTCTGCTTCGCCTCTACCACATTTAAGACAACTATGGTCATATGCAGAGTAAATGCCATGCATACGTTTGGTGGTTAGGTATATCATGTATATTAAAGTTATAATGGACCATCTTGAATCGGGCACAGAATGCTCCCTCCCTGACCCCTTTATGTATTCTGGCCCATTCCCCTGATGTCAAGGATCTAAATACGTTTGTTGTGTTCTTTCTCCTTTGAAATTCTTCTGCTGGGCAAAAGGCCATGAAAGGCTGGCGGAGAGGGGGACTCGTAATCCCCTGGGCAGCGCTGCGCTGGAGGATTACTTCTGCCAGGACAAAAGTGGCGGAAAACCGCAGGTCCCGGCGGCGCGACCGCGGTCGGAATCCCCCATGGAAGCACCGCCAGCCTGTTGGCGGTGCTTGTAATGACCCCCATATTGTCTTAGGAAAGGTAAGATCCTGTAATTTATGGGTACAGGACAAAGAAGCTCATGGGAAATGTGTGTATTAAGATTCTAGTTGCAGCCAGGACACAAGTGATCATTCAAATGAAGAAAGGTATTAAGTTTAGACACTTCAAAGGAAAATATGATATTGATCTTGAGAGAAAGGTGACCTAAAGGGAGAGAAACATCTGTGTCTTGCTGCACAAACAATATCACTCGGTTGATAATATAAATCAACTTCAATATCCTTTACCCTTCGTACTCCCTACTAGCCCTGCAACTATTTCTGATTAGGAACTTACAACCATTTACAAACTTCTGGATACAATAGAAAAGGTTCTATAGAAAATTAAATGAATTAGGATAAACAAAGAAGAGTAGAGTCATACTTTTTGGTGAATTTCCTTGCAATGTACAGAAAGACTTGGCGACACTCACAAAGGATCCATAAAGGAACATCTGTTTTGCTTTAACTTGGGCTCCCCTACTACCTCCTAGATGTCCTTTCAATAGGTAGTATACAAAATGCATTTCCAGTAGTGAAAGGTTCTAATAATGAGCTCTCAACACTACCTAGTAGCCACACTCAGGAGGGTATCTCACGCATCTAACAAGGCTGGTTGCATAATGGTTGCCTCTTTATCACTTCACTTTGGACCCATAAATAATATGCAATAAATGGTTGTATATTGCATAGTCCTATCGATATGTTCCTATCACACCTGAGTGAATTCCTCTGGCACTTTATGTGGTGAATAGCATAAGGATTATTCCCCTAGAAGTCCACGGAGATCCATCAGAGCATATTATAAGGCTGACATCCTGTTGGTTGCATGCCACTACCTAGTGATTTTACCGCCAGTATTAGGGGGATTCTTCAGAGAATATATCCATGCTGGGTTTGTAATGCCCATTTTTATAGACTGCTTGATTGACACTGTGTAAACCTTAAAACATACATGCAAGCTGATGCAAGATGGCACCACTAAAGGTATAATCTTTCACCAATGGGCATTTTGTCTGCCCAAATTCAGTGTGGTTTAAGCTGTATGATACAAAACAATCCAAAACTGGTAGGTATCCACATGCTAACATGACTGTCTTTTCTCAATTTTATCCTAGAACAACCTCACTTTCTTAAAAACAAACTTACTGAACTCATCACCTCGGCCTCCTCTCATTTGGCACTATCTTCTGGAGGTTTCATTAACATTAGGAACAAATACTCGGAACCTACCACATCTGAACTGACATGTTTCCTCTCATCCAACGATTTTGTGCAACCCTGTAGCAAACCTACAAATGGAAAAGGCCCAATTCTGGAGCAGATAATTTGTAAACAGGGCTGATTCCAAAGATTTCCGGTCATCATGAACCATTCAACCTCCTTATTTGTACTTTTCTACTAATCTTGCTCTACCACTGGAACTCAAATTTAAATGGAACGACGGTACACCAAAGCCCTGTTTACGCATCTGACCGAATCAAGATGCTACTTATGATATTTATTGCACCTCATAATTAACGCACCCCGGGGCATATTTGTTATGTATCGGGTGCTATAAACATCCCCTATTCTGAGGTTTTGGGGAACAACAGGAGGATTTTGATGATTAACCCAACAAATTCCACAAGATATTGTAAATAAGGTATTATTACAACCTATCACGACAGAGAAACAGTGTGTTTCCATCTCCTCCACCTGCCTCTAGTGACGCTAATCTACTCCCAGAAAAAAAATATATATATATTTCCTTCTGAGCCATTGTAGCCATGTGCCTGTATGCTGTCCGTCAAGAAAAGCGCGTCAGCACCGCCTCCGAGGGCTAGGAAGCACAACATAAATGCAACTACATTTCAATAGCTAGTGTTAATTAAAATGGCAATAGTAACATTTAACCATCGCTACTTGTTATCCAAGCCCCAACAAATGTCTAAGTGCCACTGAGCATTCTAATTACTAAACTCTGATATCTAGCTATCAGAAAAAATAAGCTGTTAGTATAAGTATGAACAGCAATACAAACTTCTACAGAAAAAAAGGACACCATGAGTTCCGCTTCGCAAAAACATTACAGATACCAAGCCCCATATCTACATCTACTTTTCTGTAGAATTAAAACTACTTACTACTTCAATTTTATATTTGCCACTTACTATATATGCAAGACTGGGGCTATGTTTTATTTCGTTAAATCTTTTTCAATTTACTCGTGATATATATATATAGTTAAATTAGTAAATAGTCTCATGAAACCCGGAACTTATTTCAGCATTCGTGCGGCTAGGCATTTGTGTAGGAACATCGTATCTCAAAAAAAAAAAAAAAAAAAAGTTGATTTATGTACAGATGTAATTGAGAAAAGTGACACTATAAACTGCTCATATAGCCTTTTTGCCGCTAAAACGTCAAAAATAAACATAATTGTGCTACCAGTGTTGTACAAATGCATTGAAAATAGAAAAATTATTTTAATGTAAAAATTAGGACAATCATGGCGTATCCTGATTCAAAATGGGGGGCACTGCGCGGACCCCTTACGAGAGCAGTAAACAGACAAGCTCTGTGCTCGCGCCATGGGTCCGGACGAAACGGCCTCGCGCTTTGGAGCACAGGCACGAGAAGCTGCGGCGGCTGCAAACACCCGAGCCATGCACAGTCAGCTCCCTATTCTCGCGCTGCGCGGCGGCGGCGAAACGGCCCTGTACAGGAAGAGGCGGCAGCCACCATGCACTCTCCTCCCGATGCGTCCGCGAGAGCGCGCCACCCCTCAACAGAGACGCGCGCGTGCCGGTTCCGTCGTCGGGCCCCCACCTTATTATATTACGGCGCCTTACCTCCGGTGAAGCGATAGGCAAGTGGTAGATGCGCAGTCGGGTGCTGCACGGGATCTGATTCTTATTTTGGGGCGCTCGTACGTTTTCGGGGGTTCGGGTCGTGCACTTCTCTCGATCTATCTAGCACGAGCTTTTGCTCTTTGTGCATGCGCGGTGTAGGACGCGCAAGCACGGAACGCAGCGCAAAGGGGGAGGGAGGAGGGCACAAGTAACACATCAAGGAGTGCTGACACGTTTAATTGAAGTTTGGGTTTTGTGCTCAGATACAGAACGCTAACGATACATTTTTTACAGCCTACATATTGCCCATGTTGAAGTTACTTTATTGTGTTTTGTTATTCCTTCCTGAAAGGCGCAGTCAGGACAGTAACACAACCAAGCCCCGCCGTGCATGACGCAGCGGGCACGCCCACCGTGCACTCAGCCTCGCGACACAGCCAAAGTTGATTGTAGTCTCGCGCGCCTGCGCGTGCAGTAGTAGTAGTAAAGCGTCCTAGGGCTTTCTACTCGCGCGCCTGCGCTTGCCAAAGCTCGAGCCCGGCCGCCCACTCTCGCGCGCCTGCACAAGTAATATGGGGCTGTTGCTGGTGACGCGACATTCTGACGTCGGAGAAGCTTGCTGTGGGAGTCTCCTCTCTGTTGAAACTAGTTTTAGGCCGGGTACCGCTGCCTCCGAAGGTTTTTCTCTGTTACCGTATGTACGTACACCCATCCTAAAAGATGGCGATTCTCAATGACGTTGCGAAAACAACAGCTTTCTATGAGAGGAATGTTGTTCGCAGCCCTACGTGGTAATTATTTGTCTTTCATTATGCTGCAACATTCTGCATTCTCTTGGTTATAATATAGTACACCAGGGATCTTCAAACGGGGCGGGGGGAGCGGTATGTTATTATTGCATTTTTGAAAAGGTACTTAACTGCAATGTTTAAATACGGATAGGCATATTTAAACATTGCCATCTTTATAAAATATTTGTGCAAAATCAAGGGGGGGGTTATATTTCACAGGGGGGCGTGGCATTAAAACGTTTGGAGACCATTGACAGGTTACACAAGGACAGGAATAAAGTAGAGGGGTTGAACCTGTGGTGGAGAGAAAGAACGACGCACAGGAGGAGCACGTGTAATGGTAGCATAAAAACGATGAAAGGACGCAGGTGAGTAAGTCAAAGGATTAGTTTATTCCTTCAAATAAAAGGAGCCCTCAGAGAAATTCGTCGTCCTGTGCTCACCGATCCAAACCGTCACGGTCGTCTGGATTGGAATGCCCAGCAAGAGGAAAATCGAAGGGTAGAGTTTTAAACAACAACACAACGTGAATGACATAACTGTGAGCTGACATCATAATATAGTTAAACTCGTGACAGATAACAAATTACTCACTGCAACGTCTTTCCCCTTTTGAAAAATGATAAAGAAAGTACAATCAATAAAGAAGGAAATCTTTGTACCTAGTAGGTACAGAAACATTACGTGAAGATCTGTTTGCCTTTCCAGATGACAAGTTAACATTTCCTGTGTCAGATAATGTGTCTTGACTGGTTTGAAGTTGACTAGCAACACATGCTTGTGAATCATGATCACCGTTGATTTGCACATCAGAGAACATGTTTGGTTGAGTAACCAGTGGTTCATTAGTATCATGCAAAACATAGGGAGCATTAGAGTGACAAGGAGAAGTATCAACAGTTCTGTTATGGGAACAAGTGACATCAAAAGGCCAATTAAATAAATCACCTGAATCATTTCCTTGCAAGTTCTTGTGAGCCAAAATGCTACAAGCCTGTTCCTGAGTAAGTTTGACCAAACATCTGTTTTAAAATTCTACAAGTTTCTCCTACTCCTAAATGTCCTTCATGAGCCGCTTCAATAAGTTTATTGCACAGCAAGGTAGGTGGAATACAAACATCAGCACGCATCAAAATACCTTTAACTAAGGATAGCTCAGTAGCTACCTGTGCAAAGGGTTTTAACGGGGAGGGAAGTGAACGCTCCTTGGGCCAACCTTTTTTTTACAAAACTAATGGCTGCTTGCAGAATTTCATCCTTCTGTGTAGCCTCAAACCATTCTCTATAACGTATAACACCTAAGGATTCCACCATATCTTCAATATTAGCCACAACACATTCAACTTCATCTTGACAGTCCTCTAATGTGTTATTTTGCAAAGGCATTCTGGATAGACAATCAGCCCTGATATTACGACCTCCAGAAATGTATCTCATCACAAAATTGAATTCTTGTAAACGAGACAAGAGCCTAACCAATCTTGTAGAAGCCTTGCCTGTTCCATTGCCATTCAATAGGTGTAATAACGGTTTATGATCAGTAAAAATTTCAAAATGTGTACCCCACAAAAATGTTTTGAACTTTTCCACGGCCCAAGAACAGGCAAGGGCTTCTCTTTCAATCGTACTGTAATGAGACTCTGCTTGTTTGAGACTTCTGGAAGCAAAACCAATTGTATGTTCTTTGCCTGAAATCCATTGACATAGTACAGCACCTAAACCATGTTGGCTGGCATCAACAGTGAGGTAACATTTCTGACCTGAAGCGTAAGACGATAAACTAGGAGCATTAATAATCAATTTCTTGACATTCTGAAATGCTAAATCACAAGTGGTCTCCCAGTTGAAGGAAACACCTTTCCTAAGCAAGGAACGTAAAGGTTGAACTACTAGTGCATACCCAGGTACAAACCTGGAATAATATTCAGATAAACCAAGGAAGGATCTAAGAGCATCCTTATCTTTAGGAGGAGGAGCATCAGCTATGGCTTGTGTAAGAGAAAACTTGGGTCTGATACCTGTAGAGGTGATAGAATGACCTAAGTAGTTCAAATTATCAGATAGAAATTTGCATTTGTGATGACTCAAAGTGATCCCTACTTCTTTAAAGAGATTTAAAACCTTACGCAAAGTTACTAAGTGATCCTGAATAGTTTTAGAAAAGATAGTACATCATCTTGATAAGCTTGCACACCATCAATCCCTTTCAGAATGTGATCCATAAATTTTTGAAAAACGCTGGCTGCTGAAGCCAAACCAAAAGGTAAACGTAAAAATTTAAATGCTCCAAAAGGAGTGACAAAAGTAGTAAGATCACATGACTCTGGTGCTAAAGGAATCTGATGATATGCAGACTTTAAATCCAAAAGGCAAAAAATCTTGGCACCCCCAATGTTAGCAAGAAGATCTTGAATTTTAGGAAGCGGGTGACAATCAACTACAATGTTCTTATTCAGTGAGCGTAAGTCTGCACATAATCTGATCTCATTATTCTTCTTGCGGACAACCACAATGGGACTAACCCACTCAGAGGAATCTGTGGCCGAAATGACACCTTCCAAAACCAATTTATCCAACAATTTTTTTAGATCACCCATAACACTCAAAGGAATCGATCTAACTTTGTGTGCAATAGGAATTGCATTTTGTTTGAGTTTTATAACATGTTCAAACTTTGTAATCTTACCAATTTTGGAATCAAAGACTTCTCGGAAATTTTCTAAAAGCATTTGTAACTCTGAGTCTTCTAGTTTATCAGAAACTAAAGCAATTTGAGAATCATTCAACTGTACTGGATTTTCAGAACCAGGAACCAACTTTAACCCCATTTTTGCTAAATCTTGCCAGCCGACAATGTTTTTACCTTTCAATGCCACATAGATTTTGGTAACTACTTGTCTACCCAAACATGAAACAGATTCAATAAAATAGCCTAACATATTGATGTCATTGTCTCCATAAGCTTTTGGTGATATATCTGTTTCCAGTAAATGAACTTTGGGAAACCAGAGTTTGTAGTATAATTGATCTGAAATTATGGTGACAGGTGCACCAGAGTCTGCCATCATATTTAAAGAACAATCACCAATCATAACCTGACAAAAAGGACCTTTAACAATGACCTGGTGTTGAGGAGAAACTACAGTATCAACTGTCAAAACCATCTTCTGAAAATCATTTTGCACGCAATCAACATTGTCCTGAACTAGTACATTGCTTACTTGAAGAACATTTTTAGCTTTGCAGACTGCTTGAAAATCACCTATCTTGTGACATTTTAGGCATTTCTTACTTGCAGCCGGACATTTGGGACTATTAGCAACATGAGAATTTGAGCCACATCTATAACATACTGTGTTTGACTTCCTAAATAAAGGTTTGCTGGCCTTATTTTTAATTAAAAGAGCATTGACTGTCTCTGTTTCATGCATTGAATTCACAAAAGAACTACAAGAAGTGTCATTGGAAATGTATTTGGAAGAAATCATGGCACGTTCAATCCCTTTCGCTATATCAATAACTTCAGCAAGAGAGGGATCCCTACAACTCAAAATTCTTTCTTGTATTTTTTTAGAGTGACAGCTATAAACAAACTGATCTCTAATATAGGTGTCCAACGTTGGTCCAAAATTACAGTTTGATGCCAAATTTCTGAGAGCAGATATGTACTCTTCCACAGTTTCATCTACTTCCTGTTTTCTTTTCATGAAATTAAAACGTTCTAGCATCACATTGGGTTCTTCTAAAAATTTCTTATTGAGTCTCTGAATTGCCTCAATGTAAACAGTCCAATTATCACCATCACCAGAAGGAGGATTGAGTACAGGAAGATTGTCAAATATTTGTTGTCCCTCAGTGCCAAGATAGCTGAATAGTAATGCCAATTTTCTTTTTGGGTTGTAATTCTCTGCATCAATTGCTGTCACAAAATTCTCAAAAGAACGATACCAAATCTTCCAAGGTATTTTAGGTTTACTAGGTAATGGCAGAAAAGTAGGTAATTGTACAAACTGATGTGCAGTAGCCATGTCACAAGAAGAAAAATGTTAAAAATAAATGTTGTGAGTAGATTGCCAAGACATACAAGGCAGAGGTGAAATCCAAAATTCAAAGTATTTAAAACGAAGAGTAAGATATATATATATATATATACATATATATATATATATATATATCCCAATTCAAGATGGACGCCAAGCTTGACTTCGTGACATCACAGTTCACATGAGAAGAATCAGCATGAAGGGACTTTCCCAGGAGGGGGCTAAACAGACATGACAGGCATACCTCGAGGAGTTGACTTCCCAGGTGCTCTTTTTTTTTTTTCTGACACATCTATCACAAAGAAACAAGGAAAAAAAAAAAAAGAGAGGCTTGAAAGCACTTCAGGAAGAATCCCAGAAGCAAAGGTGCTTCAAATCCGAACAATCACTGTGCATTCTGATCCGATGGGCTCCTGCTGAAACACCATCCTCGTCATCAAATGTAATGGTAGCATAAAAACGATGAAATGACGCAGGTGAGTAAGTCAAAGGATTAGTTTATTCCTTCAAATAAAAGGAGCCCTCTGAGAAATTTGTCGTCCTGTGCTCACCGATCCAAACCGTCACAGTCGTCTGGATTGGAATGCCCAGCACGAGGAAAATCGAAGGGTAGAGTTTTAAACAACACAACGTGAATGACATAACTGTGAGCTGACATCATAATATAGTTAAACTCGTGACAGGGTGGGGCGTGGCCAAGATGGCGTTCGGAGCGGCAGCATAAACTGCAGCTCCGTCACCCAGCCCGCACAATTATCCTGCTGTTGAGCCCCCCTCCCCCGTTGCAGGGTGGGGAAACCGCTTGGGGGGCCCCGGAGGGCTGTATTGACAACCGCGACTGCGACTTCGCAGCCGCTGTATTCCCAGAGAAAAATGCATCTATAAGACTCGTGCTCGCTTTAAAGACCGCGCTGCCCAGCAGATCGGAGCTGCATGCTCGGTGAACCGGAGCTGCCGCTCAGTCCCCGGCGTTGCCACAAAGGTAGGAGCTCGTCGCTACGCCCCCGCCACGCGCGCCGGGGCTGTTCGTTGGCCCGCAGAGGGCTCCCCAGCGTGCGCAGGGCCGGCCGAGTCCTCCCGAACACAGCCCTGCTTAATCCCTTGCCGCGCCGGAGCGCGTCTGCTCGAGCCGCTACTTCCCCTCGCCCAGGCACCCATCGGACGCCCGCAGTGCGCCCGGAAGACTTGTCCCATACTTGGAACCAATTTAAATTAAGCACCGCTGCCGGCCTGAAAAACGAAGAAAAAAAAAAATGACTTAATCGGACGGCCGCATACTCGGAGTCCGCCATTTTGGGTGATTCAAAACTTTGCGGGGCCGTGATCCTCTGGCTCAGAAGTACCGTACCCATCGGCAAAGGAAACCACACTGCTTAAACACCCCCCACAGACGTTTTGTCTCATACCTGGGACCAATTTAAGCCAAGCAACGCTGCCGGCCTGGAAAATTGCCCGAAAAAGTATCCCACAATTGGAGGCCGCCATTTTGGGTGCTTTAACACTTTGTGGGGCCGCGATCCTTCGGCCCAGAAGTGACGAACTCATCGGCAAAGAGTATCACACTGCTTAAGCACCCTCCCCACAAACGCTATGCACGCCACGTGCACTGTCTGACCATATTTGTGCGACAACATCACCCCAAGCCCCACTGTGACCTCCTAAGGCACCAAGAAAGACAGAACCAGTAAAGTTGAATCATTCTGCATAGTCATTCCGAGCCCACACCAACTTTACCGCACTCCACTCCTTAGTAGTGTAGGGGTAGCTGCAGAACAAATTGCGGACGGATACCTGGGGCACAAGAGGTGCAGCCAATAACGCAAGGTGAGCCTCCTGGCGTCACTCCTCAGACCAAAATTTCATAATACGTCAAATACTCCTTTCAAAAACCCAAAAGGTCAAACACAGACACTGCTCCTATCTAGTCTAAAAGCGCCAAGTCCACGCCTCTTCAACAGCGTGGTACCCGGCTGGCACCACTAACTGCATCCTTCTTAAGCTGGTAGTCAACGCTTCTGGCTGATCCTCCCCAAGTTATTCGTCGGACGTGTGCCCAGATCGGCTGGCTTGCCACAACATCTGACCAAGCGGCTTTCACTGCAGGGACTCCAAACCCAATACTAACTCACGGACACTGCTGCAGCTCTCAAATGGTGAAACCAAAGACCACCAGAGCACCTCTCACCAAAATGGATCACACTATAACACCCCCTCCAGAAGCTCACACCACTGCGCAATCAACGTTACAGAAGCTGGAACTAACTTTACAATCACATACTTCACAATTCGAAAAAATCTTGCAAGCCATTCTAGACACTAAGACCACCTTGGAAGCCAAAATAGGCTCTGTAACAGAAGATCTCAACATCCTTCGTACGGACCAACATGCTTTAGCCGATAGAGTATCCGAACTTGAAAAAGACACGGCGTCCTTACCTGGCTTCATGAAAGACCTGCAAACACAGCTAACGCAGCTGTCAACAGAAGTTGATTTCTTGAAGCGCAGAACGGAAGATGCAGAAGGCAGGTCCCGCCGCAACAACATACGCCTGGTCGGATTCCCCGAACGCACAGAGGGCCTAAGCGCGGAACTGTTCATTGAACAATGGCTCATAGACACAATCCTTAAAAACAATATCCCGAAGTTCTTCTCGGTTGAAAGAGCACATAGGATCCCAGGTAGACCTCCAGCACCCGGCTCACAGCCACGTCCTCTTATAGTAAGACTCCTCAACTACCGAGACAGAGACCTTATCCTCCAACTATTTCGCAAATCAGGTCCAGTGTGCTACGAAAATGCTACGATAACAGCCTATCCGGACTTTACAGCAGAAGTGCAAAAAAAACGCAACTCCTTCTATCGTGTTAAAACATGCCTCCGCAAACACGATATCAAATACGCACTGATGTTCCCAGCCAGACTTCGAGTACAGGATGACTCTCGTTCTTTCTTTTTTACAACCCCAGAGGATGCCTGGACTTGGCTGCATGCTAGAGGCCTAGCGGACCCGCTGGACGCAAGTACTCAGGATGACACTAGATCTCTCTTTACGCTGAACCGCAAACAACGCAAGAGACAAGGAGCCGGACCCTCACCTGAGCAGGCAAAATCCGAGCGCTCTCGGCTCCTCCGGGCAACATCTAATTTTGTCAATGCTTCTTCCGTCGTACTACCTTTGCAAACGGAAATCGAACTGGAACAGGATACAAACTCTGACTCAACCGAGTCCACACGAGGTCCTCTCCTTACTCCACGCACGGCGGATGACATCTGCTGAATGGCCGGACTTGCTTACTCAACGTCTAAAAGCTTTCACCACAGCTTCTTCAATGCTCCTGCGCGCAGTCTTGCAACCAACGGGTGCCCCCCCCCGGCTGGCGCGCTTCGCTTTCTAAACCACAGGAAACCCGGGCAGGTAAGACCGTATTCTTGCACCAACGCTAATCGCCACCCCCCTGCTCCATATGGACAAGTATCTCACACTGGATTTTTCCGGTATTGTTTTCTATATGTTAATAGTTTATTTGTTGTATGTTGTTTTAGTGTGCACCTC
This sequence comes from Pleurodeles waltl, assembly GCF_031143425.1. NCBI lineage: Eukaryota > Metazoa > Chordata > Amphibia > Caudata > Salamandridae > Pleurodeles > Pleurodeles waltl. The sequence continues at coordinate 338,239,573 of NC_090439.1, forward strand.
TATATTAGGAGTACGGATTTACAGTAGGCGGGTTAAACATAAAAAAAGCGGCAAACACATAAGAAACGCTTACTGTAGTAACGGATGTACAGCTGACAGCTTATTACTTACTGGTCGGCCAATCACAGCGACTGGGTCCCATAACAATGTCAAAATCGGGTTGACAGATAATTATAATTCAGATTATATAATAAACAAAAAACAACTATGGCCACTCACAAGCACCAAGGGACCCTGAAATACAAAATACTCACATGGAATGTTAAGGGTATGGCAAATCCTCGGAAACGCCAAAGGATTCACGCTTTTCTTACAAGATATCAAATACACATAGCTCTGCTACAAGAGACACATTTCACCAAATCCATCCTGGACACTGCACGTTCAAAATGGAAGGGTCAATTATACGGCACCACTTTTTCGTCCTTTGCTCGCAGAGTAGCCATCTGGATAGCACCCAGTGTCCCGTTTGTACTCTCTCGCATACAATGTGATCCAAATGGTAGATATGTAATACTTGAAGGCGCCCTAGACGGGTCCCCATTAGCTCTGGTCGCACTATACTCCCCAAACGCGAACCAGCGTGACTTCTTATCCACGCTCACTACTGGCAACCTTAGCGACCCCACACTGGAATGCATATGGGGGGGTGACTTCAATAGTGTCCTGGACACTCAAATGGATCGCTCATTTCCCCCACTCATTGCAGCCCCTGCTAATCGCGCCTCAGAGACTTTGGCGCAGTGGGCATCAAACAATGGACTAAGAGATATATGGAGGGTGCACCACCCCACTCACCGCGAATATTCTTACTTCTCCCCAGTACATAAACTGCATACTAGGATAGATATATTCTTTGTATCCGCCACTATTAATCATAAAATATGCTTATCTGAATATTTGGCGCGCACAATATCAGACCACAACCCATTATGCCTAACACTGACATGGGGACACATGCACACTCGGATACCAACATGGCGTCTGCAACCAGAAACCCTCCTAGATCCTCCTTTTCAACAAGATATCTCCAAAAGTCTAACTGATTACTTTCTATCAAATAAAAACACAACCTCATCCCGAGCCATTGAATGGGACGCTCATAAAGTGGTGATAAGGGGTCACTGCCTTTCGGCCACGGTAGGTGTCAGAAAGGTACTCATTAAGGAATTACAAGACTTAGAAACAAAGCTCCGAAACGCAGAGAATGCAAACGATAACAGTGAACCCGCACTAGCAACACTACACCTGCTTAGGGCTACTCACAAGGAGACAGACAATAGATTGAGTAAACATGATTATAGACACTACATGACCAGACAACACGCTGAAGGTGACAGATCTGGTAGATTATTAGCTTGGCTGACTCGGCAGCCATCACAATCAACACCCATTGGCGCAATACGCGTAAACTCTGACACCATCGTTAATACCCAAGCAGGCATAAACGACGCCTTCTTCACATACTATCGCACCCTCTATACACCCCCTCCACAACCTCCAGAGCAATATCTTATTAACACACTATACTTGGTCCCCCAAAATCAACTTATCCTTGACAACACCGCCACCCTAGACGGCCCCATCACTATTGAAGAACTGCGGCTTGCACTATCACAAATGGCACGTAATAAAACACCCGGATCAGATGGCCTACCGATAGAATATTACAATTCCCACGCCGCCCTCTTACTACACCCACTTACAGAAGTACTCAATGAAGCACATCGTAAATTACAACTACCGGACTCAATGTGCGAAGCACTGATAGTTGTTCTTCCAAAAATGGGTCGTGACCCTCTAGATGTCAAATCATACAGGCCGCTCTCTTTGCTAAACACAGACTGCAAATTATTAGGAAAAGCACTCGCAAACAGGCTCCTCCCCTACTTATCGTCTTTAATACACCATGATCAATCTGGCTTCATTCCTGGCAGAAGCACTTTCCTGAACATTAGGAGACTCTTACATATAATACACAGCAATGCAAACTCGGAAGCAGTGGCTCTTTCCCTAGATATAGAAAAAGCATTTGACACACTCAGTTGGAATTATCTTTTACACACACTCAAAGCATTTGGTTTCGGCACTGGTTTTATTAACTGGATCAAAACGCTTTACTCCAGGCCCACTGCCCGTGTCAAAAATGGACGAGTCATCTCTGAAGCATTCCCCATAGGCAGGGGCACTAGACAAGGCTGCCCATTATCCCCATTGCTGTTCGCTATTGCCATGGAGCCACTAGCGATTAAACTACGGAGCTACGCACATATATGGGGTATCCCGGAGCCTAATACCCACCACATCGTATCTCTGTATGCAGATGATGCCTTAATATATCTGTGTGACCATTCGGCCCACATGACGGAGGTATTGCAGATACTAGACTCCTTCGCCATCGCCTCTGGACTGCACGTCAATTGGTCCAAATCAAGCATATTCCCTATTTCTCCGTCCCCGGTAGCCCACCATACGACACTACCGCAATATAAATTACCCTGGTCATATATAACCTTTAAATATCTGGGAGTGCAGATTTATCACTCCATTATAGATCTAAAAGAAGGAAACATAGGGTCCTTGCCTCCGTTCGTGGCTCAATATCCTTCTGGAGCTCACTCCCTCTATCACCAATGGGCCGAGTGGCGATAGCCAAGATGCTCATTCTTCCAAGGTTCTTGTATTACTTTACAGCCCTCCCGCTGTGCTTGCCACGTTCCTTTTTTAACAAGCTGCAATCAATGCTAACTGATTTACTCTGGGGTAAAGATAGACGCAGAGTGGCGTTGTTAATAACACAACACCCGCAGGAGATGGGTGGACTGGGAATGCCTAACTTTGAAAGATATTATGCAGCCGCTCAATTATCATGGCTGTCCACATGGTTACGAGACACCCCGTCGGTTGAAAGCAAGATGTTACAGACACATACAGCACCACAGGGGCTGCTGCTCTCGATACTAACTAACGCTCCTCACACGCCTCCCAGACTAATATTACTAGAGGCAGCCCGATTCTGCTGGCGCAGATATGTCCAAAATAAGACCACATCTCTCCCCTATTCGCCCCTGTTGCCACTGCTTCAATTGCCAGGTACCCAAACCCTGTCACTACACCACGATACACTAGAAATGAATAGGCTCCAACTAGGTGATTTATACTCTAGCTCCGTGATGCATACTTTCGCGGAACTGGTGACTGTAGGCATTATGCAAAATGGGGCCTTTCTAACATTTAATGCCATAAAGTTACTGCTCAACAATATCTGGGGCGTAGGAGACTCGGAACCTCCCGAATCCTCACTGCTCACCACTATCCTAACCATTGGCAGCTCAAAGGGCATTATTACCACACTATATAAAGCATTGCTTGAGGCAATATGCACAACACTGCCACATGCGAAAGCGCGCTGGGACTCTGTCCTTTCTACCCCACTACCGCAGAAGACCTGGGTTACTGCCCTTGCAACAATCAAATCAATATCCCGTAATCCTCGCCTACGTTACACCCAATTTAATTATCTTCACCAATCATATCTATCACCAGCTCGCATCCAAAAAATCTACCCCAATACAACACCAACATGTCCCAGATGCGCTACACCAGCAGCTGACTTCTATCATATGGTTTGGAGTTGCCATCCCATAAACTCGGCCTGGCAACGAGTGACGGAGATCACAGCAGAGATCTCATCTCACACCCTGGTACCCACGCCTGACTCCTGTTTACTCGGCATACGTCATCGTGCCAAAAAAGATAAACATATACGCACAGGTTTATAGACCTGGCATTTGTGGTGTATAAACGTTTGATAGCAACACATTGGAAAGCTCCACATGCCCCCTCCCACGCGTCATGGCTACAGGAGTTACATAGCCGATCTCAAGCTGAAGCCCAGACGCTGCACTTGCTACAACACAGAGGTCTCATTCTTTCGGGCCCGGAGGTTTGGGACACGTTTTTGGTGGCAATAGAGGCCAGAGATGACATGTATCCTCCGTGAACAGGATACAACATACAAACAACACAGTTTGAGCTGACACTGCTAATACTTTAGCCACACGGCATCAGATCTGATTGTCCTTAACTGCACTCATCGCTAATATCCTCCTTCTTTCTCAAATGACACTTCCCAGCTGTACCCATCCACACCCCACGAGCTAACACATGCATGTAACATACATTTACAACATGTAAAATATTCTTGCCCTTGAACCTGTCAATACCACAGACACTTTTTACACCCTTGAGGTGTACTCCACCTTAATTACGGATACCGTCAGAGATTGGCCAGACACTCTTAAGCCGCAATCATTTCCCACAATAGCTCTCACGCTAAATGCCACTGTACCCTCCTTTTACCCCGCCCTTAATTTCCTCGCACTCTTAGGGTTGGTTATAAATGTTCTCCCTTTCAGTTACTCTCGTTCCCCTCTTTCTATCCCCCCTTCCCCACCTTTCTCTTTGACATCTTACGGTGTAGCAATGCTGTGTAAAATTATACAATTGTACAAACATATTGCAAAATGACGTACAGCTATTGTATTGTAGTGTGAAGATTGTGTTCAATAAACAGATTTAAAAAAAAAAAAACTCGTGACAGATAACAAATTACTCACTACAGCACGGCCCTTGGCTCACAAAGCGATGCACACTAACACTAGTACACCGTCTCCCAGTTAAACGATAAACTACGATTGTCGAATGAGTTTGAACAGTTTTCTAGGGCAAAAACAACAAAAGGTAAACAAGATGACTGTTGTCCACACTGACTACTGTTAAAGATGTAAAAAGGGTCTTGAAATGCCATTAATAATGGCAGGGCCACATCTTTAATCGACTCGCAATACCACCTGGTCACATGACATCATTTCACCTATGACCTTCAGAAAATAGCACACTCAGTTCTCATATTTCTCTCTTTAGATCATCTAATGGATATCTCACTTCACCATACCCAATTCAACAGTTTCCTTCAGAAACTGTCCCCTATCATTACACTACTCACTACTCTCCACTACATTCTTATATGTAAAATCCACTTTATACACATGATCGTCAATCTAACACATTTTATCACTACGCAGTGGCAAATAAGATTAATCCAATCGCAAAACGTTTCTGGCACATATTCAGTGGTCCATTGAAACATGCAATTTTTGAAGATGGCAGCACCAATCGTTTCTACCTCCATTTGAACTCAGCACCTTACCTAATGGTTTGTATTCTGTTCCTAGACAAATTTCTTTCTCCAGTACATACATTATGTAACGTTCTGCTACACACATTGCTTCTAACAACTTGCCCTCAATCACAGAATAGTTTCAGCTGAGGATACATGATCCTTAAGATAACACTCTCATATCTCTTTTTTTCTGGGATTACACTGCTCCAATACCATATCTTCTTGCATCTACTACAGGTATACACTCCACACCCATAAGATAAGGTTTCAAACAAAGTGTAATAAAAATCAAATTTCTGTTTAATGTAAAACAGTTGCTCTGGTCCAGAGACTGTACATTTCACATGTTTCTTAAGTAACAATCTTAGTGGTGTAATTGTCTACACATCTTTCATAAAACACAGAAAGTCCTAATAAGCATTGGCAAAGCCAATAGGTCTCACTTGTAGGAGAGTGATTGGCTTTGGCAGTGTGTTTTGCCATACTGTACACCAGTGTGGCTGCTGTTTAGCATAGCTAAAAGGTAGCGGCGTGGAGTGGCATAGGGGAGTAGTGTCACAGAGTGCATTTTGTGGAGTAGGGGGAGTTGAATTCAGTGGCAGAGAGTGTCGTGGAGTGGATTGAGATAGTGGGGTAGACTGGAGTAAATTGGGGTGGATTGGATTGTGTAGAGTGGGTTGGACTGGATGGGGGATTGGATTAGGGTGGATTCGAGTGATTTGTGTTGGGTGGATTGGAGTGATAGGACTGGGGTGGATTGGATTAGGGTGGGGTGTGGATTAAATTAGAGTGGGGTGAATTAAAGTGGAGATGGGTGGATTAGACAATTTGTAGGGGTGGACTGAATAAGAGTATGGTGGATTGGAGTGGGGTGGATAGGACGGCAATGGGGAGGGCTGGATAGATTGGATTGAGTGGCATGGACCAAACTGTGGTGCGCTGGATTGCATTGGGGTAGAGCGGGATGGATTGGAGTGAAGTGGAGTAGGGGTCGAGGTAGATTGAAGTGGGGTAGTGTGCAGTAGATTGTTCTGGAGTGGAATGGTGACAATTGGAGTGGATTGGATTGAAATGGGGCCAAGTAAGTAGATTGTTTTGGATTGGAGAGGGGTTGGTTGGAGTGTGACAGATAGTGGATTGGAGTAGGGCAGATTATTTTGGATTGGAGTGGGGTAGATTGTTTTGGATAGGGCTGGGGCAGATTGGTGTGGGGTGGATTAGAGTGGGGCAGATTGTTTTGGAGTGGGGCGGATTGGAGTAGAGCAGATTGTTTTGGACTGCAGTGGGGCAGATTGGAGTGGGTAGATTGTTTTGCAATGAGTGCGGTGAATTAAAGTGTGGCAGATTATTTTGGAGTGGGATGTATTGTTTAGGATTGTATTAGGGCAGATTGGAGTGGGAAGATTGTTTTGGATTGAGCTGGGGAGGATTAGAGTGGGGCAGACTGGCATGGGATGGATTAGAGTGGGGCAGATTGTTTTGAGTTGGAGGGGAGCAGATAGTTTTGGAGTAGGGCTAGTTGTTTTGGACTGAAGTGGGGAAGATAGTTTTGGGTTGGAATGAATGGGTTTGATTGGTGTGAGGTGAGTTGGAATGGAGTAGAGTGGGGTTGGGTGGATTGTGGATTGAAATGGGGTGAATTGGGTTTGGTACACAGGGGTGGAGCAATTGTTTTGGATTGGAGTGGGATGGATTGAAGAGGGGTCAATTATTTTGGAGTTGGGCGGATTGGAGTGTGGCAGATTGTTTTGGACTGGAGTGGGGCTGATTAGTTGAGATTGGAGTGGGGCAGATTGTTTTGGATTGGAGTGTGGATGATTAGAGGGGGTGGGAGGTCTGAGGTGTGGTGGATTGGGGTGAGTGATTTAGATTGGATTTGTCTGCGCTGCATGGAATTAAGTGGGGTGGATTGGTCTGGGGTGGTTCGGAGTGCGGCGGTTTGCAGTGTACTGCATGATTATGTGTTAAAGCATAACTTCAGAAATTATACATAAGAATGAAACAATGTTGATTTGCAATATTTATAACAAGATAATCCTCATCTTTTGAGAACAGCTCCCACAAGCGGGAACAAAAGAAAACCGGAGTGCAACATGAAAAAAGAAGGCTTGGCAAAATAAAAGAAAGTTGTAATGTTGTTTGTTCTGCTATACATATTTTTTGCTCCAACCCCTTATTGATAACAACAGTATCTCGCAAGCAAGACGTTTTGGCGCATGCTTTCGGAGGCTCGACCCTAAAAACAGATGGATGAGAAGTTAGTTGTTTATAACTGAAGTATGCTGCTCCTGTTCTCTTCATAGGTACAGGACATTTCTTGAATTCTGGATCACCTCTAAATTATGTTCCTTAGAATAGCAGTGCAGACCCTTGTGTGTGAAGGAGTGAAGGCAGGGTGCCAGCTGCTCCAGTAGCACTTACCTGCCTTTTCATGGCAAAATGCTGGAAATATTGGGTGGGTTGCCAACTCTGCCTCTGGTATAAAAGTGCTAGTCTGTCTTAAATTGACAGATGTGATGATTTCACGGAATTTGTAAAGCGCACCACTCACCCGTGAGGGTCTTGAGGCGCTGAGGGGGCAGGGGTACTGCTACTGCTCGAACAGCCATGTCTTGAGATGTCTCCTGAAGGTAAGGAGGTCCTTGGTCTGACGCAGGTGGGTGGGAACAGTGTTCCACGTCTTGGCGGCGAGGTGCGAGAATGATCTGCCGCCGGTGGTTGTTCTGCGGCTGAGTGGGACGGTGGCGAGGGCAAGGCTGGCAGAGCGAAGCTGTAGGGTCGGGGTGTAGAAGGAGAACCGTCTGTTGAGGTATTCTGGTCCAGTGTTGTGCAGTGCCTTGTGAGAGTGGGTGAGGAGTTTGAAGGTGATTCTCTTGTTTACGGGGAGCCAATGTAGGTCTCTCAGAAGGGCTGTGATGTGGCAGTGGCGGGGGATGTCCAGGAAGAGGCGTGCGGAGGCATTCTGGCCGCGTTGCAGTCTTTTCTGGAGTTTGGCCGAGGTTCCTAATATGAAAAGCTATGGCAGAAGAGATAATATGCATACGTATGCATCTATGCAGGTTATCTCTTCCAGGACACATCAACATTCAGCACCTAAGATATCTTAGTTTTTTTTACTACTTGGATATTTTCACAGAAGCAGCAACAACTGTGTTTCTGTGTTCAGGAACAGATGGGCAGTGATTCCTCACATAGGAGACACAGTTTCACTCTATTCTATATAATACTGTACTTTGTGTACGTGATGTCTGTAATATTCAGGACAAATTCTGAATGTATAGGGACAAATCCTTAGGGATTAAGAAAAGAACTTTGAACTGTACATTACAAAAGTGTTTGCTTAATGCTTGAGCACCTATGCATTCCCTAAAAAATACACAAAAGATGGAATGTCACAGACCGACATGGTGAGGGGAAGAGTTCAGGAAAAACCTACCTGGTAGTGAGAGACTAACTTTCTCAAGAGTAGACCGCAAGATTGTGCTAAGCATCAACAAAACAAAGTATGTCAAACATGATATTTAAAATAATGTTACTGCGGTTTCCCTCTGACTGTACATTTATAGCACAGAGTAAAACCCGTAGAAGAGGAGTTACGAGGCAGCCAAAAAATCTCTCAGGAGATCCTTCACTGACTGACTCAAAATAAACTCTAAATGAATTCGATACTGTACACACTTCGTCTTCAACATTCTTGTGTAATAGTACATGGGAAAAGTAAGACAGCAACTGCACTATTACACCCCTGTAGAAGGATGCCCTTCAACATAATCAAAAATACATGTACAAGGTGAAGACTACCAAATCAGATTACAAACGAAGCACAAATGTACACAACAAAATGTATGCTGCCTTATTTCCTTGTTATAATCGTATGTTTTAAGGATTCAGGATCAGAAACCATTACATGAAACAACTCTACTGTGGAAGTCTATTAAGGAAAATAGGTAGCTTGTGCACATGACAGCGGAAATAAAAACTTCCATACTAAAAGTAACAGTAAGTGTACAATAGCCTATCTCAGCTTAGGGAAGAGCAGTTCACCCTTACAATATTTACACAGATATCCAGGAAGTTGAAATGTTCTCATGCTTGGATGAATTCCCAAAACGAAAGGTCAGTGGCATCTATTCTATTAGGAGACTGTCAAGATGGCAGGTCCAGCCTAATCAAGAAATGCAGTCATGACAGGCAAAGCTCAACCTTGCAAATAAAACACCTCAGTAGGCTGAGGAGCATTCAGGCACGTAGCTCAACGTTTGATCCAGGACAGCATCGTCCTTTAATTCTTTGGGTGACAATAAGATCAATGGTAAAAAAAAAATTGGCGCCTAAAGATGATTACATTATTTAATTACGTGCCATTGGGGAGCGGACATGAAAGACATTTCATAATGTGCCATTGAAGATCAGGCATGAAAGGCATATCATGCCTGAATTGGCACACAAGGCTCCATCTGACATGTTAGTCCCCACCCTCGATCCAAGTCAAGCCAGGTGAATTTGTCATGCCATGCTGGATCTGATGCCTCAAGCAGAATATAACATGCTAAATATGATTTTAAATTACCACACTGAGAGTTGGTAGAATAAGTCGGGTTTCTGCATAGCACTTCATGCTGTTCCAGTGCAACACACCTAAGTTATTAAAGTTCTCATGTGGTCTGGTCATCAGCGTTCTTTTATTGTCGTGCCTTCTGGATGATAGAGCCATGTTGAGGACGTGATGACTGAGGGAGAGTGCAGCATGACAAGTCAGGCCCTAGCGTCATGGATCTTTGTACTCCTGTGCCATGATGTGCCAGGGAAGAATGAAGCTGCACTTAACCCATGCTGAAAATAACATCTGTGTGCCAGTCAAATAAAGAGAAAATGCATAATTTCTTTAAAAAAAATATGATAAAAAGAACGTGTGCACTAATGGGTGTGGCACTGAAGCACTTCTCTGTTCCTTGGTTAACTGTTAAAGCGTTCGGATGCAGTGCCTACAAACCAAGTACAGTAAGAGTCGTATGAGTAACTAATTTCAGGATACATACTCATTCATTTCCCCCTTATGTCTGTCTTCCACACCACCAAAATTCCCCAGAACGTTTATTTTTTGTGGCTGTCCTTTTTCTTAACCATCTCACAGGGTAACGTTGAAGCTTAAAGTGGAGGCTGATAAAGGAAATTGACTGCTTTGTTTGTGTTCATCTCATAAACACTATGGGGGTCATTACAACCCTGGCGGTTCAAGATCGCCAGGGCTGTTTTGACGGAAGCACCGCCAACAGGCTGGCGGTCATTCGCCTCGGTCGCACGCCAGCCCTGGCGGTTTTAATCCGCCAGGGGATTACGAATCCCCCTACCGCCAGCCTTTTCCTGGCGGTTTGAACCGCCAGGAAAAGGCTGGCGATACAAGGAGTCGCGGGGTCCGTGGCATGAGCAGTGCAGTGGCTCCCTGACAGGGCCCCGTGCAGCTTTCCACTGTCTGCTATGCGCGACGGGTGCAACTGCACCCGTTGCACGGCCGCAACACCGCCTGCTCCATTTGGAGCCGGCTCCTGTGTTGCGGCTGAGATGCCCACTGGGCTGGCGGGTGGAAACCAGGTTTCTGCCCGCCGGCCCAGCGAGGATCTTATAATGGCCGCAGCGGGAGTGTGGCCGTCCGGCGTTCCGATCTTGAGGGCCTATGTTCCAATTACTTAATTCTGCTCTCAGTCTATTATGTGAGTACTTCCAGTAACAAAACAGAAGAAATGCTGTGGTCAAAAGAAATCGGGTGCAAGGGAGGGCAGAGAGTATAGAGAAAAATATAGGGTAGAGAAAGGATAGGCAGAGAAATAGTTCTACGATGGATCTGACCAGATAGGTGGTGAACTAACAGCGTGGGGCGTGGGTGGGGGAACCTGGGAGTCTTAAAGGGCTATGTCCTCGCAGTAACAAGTTCATGTGTGGCAGCTACCACAGATAATGTCTGCTTCCTGATGTTATTCTCACATTCAAAGCGTACAGACCATCTAGCCCACACCACAAGTGGGAGTGTAACATGACACATCAAAGAGAATTTGCCTGAAAGAACCTGACTGCATTCCAAAGAATTCAGCCGGAGCTTAAAATGACAATGCTACACATGGTCTTCCTTTGTTCTTCTCATTTTCCCTAGCGGAAAGCATTATGCCTAAATTATTTAAGCTTGTTGTTTCCCTCTTTGTTTTACACTGTTTTCCTTTATATTTCTCATTTCCCCAGCAGGAAGCAATACGCCTAAAATATTTAAGCTTCTTGATTTCCCGCTTTGTTTTACACTGTGCTCTTTAGCGCAACCAGTTGAGGTTGTTCGCCTGCACATGGCCTGGAAGAATTTACCCAGAACTTTCATCCCCTCACCTCTGTCAATGTTTGTAATCCGTTAACATTGGACGTATAGACCTAAAAAATGGCAAGCTAGATATGCCTCTGCCATATCAAGCTACAAAAGAAACAAGGAAGGATCACAATTTAGGAAATTCTCAATTCGTACATGGGCCACTGTGTCGGCTAGCTACTTCTTAAGTCAAACTGTATTTCTAGTTTAACAGATAACACAGCACACAGATTATATTTCTGTTTGGTAATGCTTGATGACAATACATTGCCAATATATTCACAAGCAATGATGAGGGAGGGGGTAGTGGCAAGGAACAGGCACCCCCTGAAAACAGTGTCTGATATTTGATCTCTGTCTTTGAATGCTCAACAAATGTGACGAGATAAGAACAAGATTTACATTCTAGTTTATAGTAACGGAGCGGGACTCAGAGCGAGTGAAAACAGGGTCGACTGTGTGAATTGTTTTTCAACAAAGGAAAAAGTAGTTTCCAAAACAGATGCTGAAATGAGACCAGTGTATTGATATAGCAAATGGTTTTTGTTCTTGGGGAGGGCTAAACACAGGAAGAGGCATGACACGTGTTCCATGGTCAATTGGGGAGAAAGAATAGGAGAGCGACAATGGAGCCAGCAAATGTAATCCCGGCCCCCTGACATACCTCCATAAAAAATTTTGTCCATAGATTTTCATTTTTGATTTGTGTTTTTGGATCATTAGAGAAGTCATTTAGTTTAGGTAGACATTGCTGATCCGGGCTGATATTTTCTGGACAGCATTTTAAAAAATGGCGGATGTGCTGCAGTGATGATGTAATATTTCAGGAACCATGAGACCTATATACTTAATTTTGGTGTGAAAACATAGGTTTTGGGGATCAAGTAGTCTCAGAGCGACAGAAAATCACTTCTCAGAGCAACCCTTCACCATTTTCCATAATGGCAACTCTATAATGATGTGTTTTAGCCATCATACTTGTTGGAAATGGCCCTTTTTGCAGGTTTATCCCCACACTTTTTGCCTTCTTCCTCCTATTTTTCGAGGTCTGTTTTTGCTGGTTTATTGTCTCTGTGTACTTTACCACTGCTAATCAGTGCTAAAGTGCAAGTGCTCCCTATAGAAATTGTACTGTTGATTGGTTTATCCATGATTGGAATATTTGATTTACTAGCCAGGCTAGCTTGAATCCAGTGGCACAGTGAGCCCGGGACCCATGCCTGGGCATACCCGGCGCACTTAGGCCGGCAAAAGCAAAGCAAAACACAAACGCTGTGGGTTAGCGTAACTGGATGGACGGAATGCTGAACCAATCAAACATTCACCCCCAGTCACAGATCTGGGTTTAATCCATCCATTATTTTGCTCACCATGGCACCCCAGTTTGAACCCAGCAATATGCAAATCAGTCTTGACCCTGTTCCTCATGGGAACAGTCCAGCCCGAACTGCCAGGCCAGGTTCTCCCTGGACCGGAAACAAGCATCCTGGGACTGGTTTCAGGGTGTCACCCCCTCGTCAGCCAGGCTAGCTTCAATCCAGTGGCACAGTGAGCCTGGGACCCACCTCTGGGCATACCCGGCGCACTTAGGGCGGCACAAGCAAAGCAAAACACAAACACTGTGGGATAGCGTAACTGGATGGACGGAATGCGGAACCAATCAAACATTCACCCCCAGTCACAGATCTGGGTTTAATCCATCCATTATTTTGCTCACCATGCCACCCCAGTTTGAACCCAGCCATATGGAATGGCATGGGCAGCAAAAAAACGATGGATTTAGGCCCAGATCACTGTACTGGGGGTGAATGTTTGACAATGTTCAGCATTCCATCCATCACTTGTTGTTTTTGCTTTGTCGCCCTAAATGGGAAGGGTATGCCCAGACGTGGGTCCCGTGCTTCCCATGCCACTGGATTCAAGCCAGCCTGCCTGATGAGGGGTGAAACCCCAAAACCGGTCCCAGGATGCTTGTTTCCAGTTCAGGAAAGACCTGGCCTAGCAGTTCGGGCTGGACTGTTCCCATGGGGTACAGGGTCAAGACTGATTTGCATATGGCTGGGTCCAAACTGGACTGGCATGGGCAGCAAAAAAACGATGGATTTAGGCCCAGATCACTGTACTGGGGTTGAATGTTTGACAATGTTCAGCATTCCGTCCATCTCTTGTTGTTTTTGCTTTGTTGCCCTAAGTGGGAAGGGTATGCCCAGACGTGGGTCCCGTGCTTCCCATGCCACTGGATTCAAGCTAGCCTGGCTGATGAGGGATGAAACCCCGAAACCGGTCCCAGAATGCTTGTTTCCAGTCCAGGGAAGACCTGGCCTAGCAGTTTGGGCTGGACTGTTCCCACGGGGAAAAGGGTCAAGACTGATTTGCATAGGTCCAGATCACTGTACTGGGGGTGAATGTTTGACAATGTTCAGCATTCTCATCTCTTGTTGTTTTTGCTTTGTCGCCCTAAGTGGGAAGGGTATGCCCAGACTTGGGTCCCGTGCTTCCCATGCCACTGGATTCAAGCTAGCCTGGCTGATGAGGGGTGAAACCCCGAAACCGGTCCCAGGATGCTTGTTTCCAGTCCAGGGAAGACCTGGCCTAGCAGTTCGGGCTGGACTGTTCCCATGGGGAACAGGGTCAAGACTGATATGCATATGGCTGGATCCAAACTGGAACGGCATGGGCAGCAAAAAAACGATGGATTTAGGCCCAGATCACTGTACTGGGGGTGAATGTTTGACAATGTTCAGCATTCCGTCCATCACTTGTTGTTTTTGCTAGGTAGCCCTATGGGCAGGTTGCAGTGTATGTTTAAGGTAGGGCATACACCAGTGTGTTTTATATGTCCTAACAGTGAAATATTGCCAAATTCGTTTTTCACTGTGCAAGGCCTATCTCTCTCATAGGTTAACATTGGGGCTGCTTTAAATATCCTTAAAGCGCAGATTCTCTTTGACAGCAGATACAAATGTGGAGTTTAGGGTCTCTGAGCTCACACTTTAAAAATACATCTTTTAGTGAAGTTGGTTTTTAGATTGTTAGTTTGAAAATGCCACTTTTAGAAAGTAGGCATTTTCTTGCTTAACCCATTCTGTGACTCTGCCTGTTTGCGGATTCCCCGTCTGGGTCAGTTTGACAGTTGGGCTGTTCACACCTCTCCTCTAGACAGTGACACAAAGGGGGCTGGGTTGTAGCCTGCATATCTTGATTAGCCATCTGTGCTGGAGGGGAGGAGAGGAGTGGTCACACACCTGAAAGGACTGTGCCAGCTCTCACACAATGCCGTCTCCGACCCCCTGGTGAGTGTCTGGGGCCTGGCCTGGACAAAGAAGGGATCTTGCAAACACTTGAGACTTTGCTTTGGAGTTTGCCAACTTCAAAGGCAGAACAGGGTATGAGAAGAAGACCCAAAACCCCAGACTTTTAGAATCTTTCTGGAATCAATAGGAACCTCTGCCCAGGAGAAGAGCTGAAGGAGGAGTACTGTCCCTTTGCTGTGATGCTTTGCTGGACTGGTCTGCAGTTGCTGCTTCTGCCTGAAAAGAGTGCAAAGGGTGAACTTTGCTGTGTGTCCTGCTTGAGAAAATTCTCCAAGGGCTTGGAGTAGAGCTGCCTCCTGTTGGAAGTCTCAGGGACACCAAAGACTTCAGTTTCCTCGACCTGCAGCACTGGGAACTGTGGGGCATATTTATACTCTGTTTGCGCCGGAATTGCGTTGTTTTTTTTTACGCAATTCCGACGCAAAACTAACTCCATATTTATACTTTGGCGTTAGACGCGTCTAGCGCCAAAGTCCATGGAGTTTGTGTCATTTTTTAGCGTGGACACCTACTTTGCGTTAATGATATGCAAGGTAGGCGTTCCCGTCTAAAAAATTGACTCCGAGGCATGTGCGCCGTATTTACACGCCCGGGCAAAATTCACGCCCGGGAGTGGACGGGTCAAAAAAAATGACGTCCTGACGCTTTTGCTCCGTTTTTTAGCGCCTGGTCAGGGCAGGCGTTAAAGGACCTGTGGGCTCGGAAGGAGCCCAGAGGTGCCCTCCCATGCCCCCAGGGACCCCCCCTGTCACCCTTGCCCACCCCAGGAGGACACCCAAGGCTGGAGGGACCCATCCCAGGGACATTAAGGTAAGTTCAGGTAAGTTAATTTTTTATTTTTTTTGTGGCATAGGGGGGCCTGATTTGTGCCCCCCTACATGCCACTATGCCCAATGACCATGCCCAGGGGACAGAAGTCCCCTGGGCATGGCCATTGGGCAAGGGGGCATGACTCCTGTCTTTGCTAAGACAGGAGTCATTTCAATGGGGGTTGGGAGTCGAAAAAAATGGCGCAAATCGGGTTGAGGCGAAAAATTTGCCTCAGCCTGACTTGCCCCATTTTTTGGCGCCCAAGCTCCATATCCCCCTACGCCGGCGCTGCCTGGTGTATGTCATTTTTTTTACGCACACCAGGCAGCGCCGGCGGCTAACGCCGGCTAACGTCATTGAATAAATACGGCGCCCGCATGGTGCTTCAGAATGGCGTTAGCCGGCGCTAATTTTTTTGACGCAAAACTGCGTTAGCGCAGTTTTGCGTCAAAAAGTATAAATATGGCCCTGTGTGTTTTGTGCTGTTCAAGAGGAGAACCCACTGCGACGCTGGCACGACGCTGCTGGCCTGCACCCTGACCTGCCGACACCACACGGAGTCGCATTGCCCTGCTTCGCACCGCAACCCTGGTCCCACTGATGCCGTCATCGGACAACTTCACCGAGCCACTGCTCTCACCGTGACCTGTGGGCCCGGCACTCTGGCATCGGCCTGCTCACACTGCAGCCTGGACATCCCCGACGATGATGCTCCTGCCGACACTGGCGGCGCTGCCTGCACCATGGCCTGTGGACACCGCTCGTGAGGTACACGAAGCACCGTCCCATCCTGCACTGCAGCCCCGGTCCCCCGACGCCAGCACTATCGACTCCTGTGTCGTCACCAGGCATCCTGCCTGCACCGGGGCCTGTGGACACCGCTCGTGAGGTTCACAAAGTACCGTCCCGTCCCGCACCGCTGGTTTGGGCCTACCGACGACAGCGCTTCAGCAACGACAATGCCGCTGCCTGCACCGTGACCTGTGGATACTGCACATCGCACCGCCCCGCTTCACACCGCAGCCCTGGTCTCACCGATGCCGATGGATGTGTCACTGAGCCGCTGCCTGCACCGTGACCTGTGGGCACCACACGTCGCATCGTCCTGCTTTGCACCACAGCCCCAACGCCATCCACGCCGGCGCACCTGACTTCATCAGCCTGGAGTTCGATCTGCAACGCGTGTGACCTCAAGGGCCCGACGACTCCTGCACCGACTCCG
Source organism: Pleurodeles waltl (assembly GCF_031143425.1). Lineage (NCBI taxonomy): Eukaryota > Metazoa > Chordata > Amphibia > Caudata > Salamandridae > Pleurodeles > Pleurodeles waltl. The sequence continues at coordinate 338,256,453 of NC_090439.1, forward strand.
GAACTGACACCGCAACATCAGTGACGCCGCTCTCCCGAGCTCACCGCGAGGATCACGACGCCCTGAAAATCCAAGGTACGGTTTGCAGGGCTTCCCGACACCGTAGCTGGCCAGCAACACCGCGGCCGGCCTGAACTGTTGGTATTGTTGATCACGACGCTGTGATAGCCCCAGGTGGAGCTATCGACTTCAAGTAACTGTAGTTATGAGTAAATCTTGCAGAATTCATATTTTTCTTACTGTACGTTGGATGTTTATTGTATTTGGTATTGTTTTATATAGATAAATATTGGCTATTTTTCTAAAACTAGTGTGGTGTCCTTTTGTAGTGTTTTCACTTATTACTCTGTGTTATGTGCAAATGCTTTACACATTGCTTCTGAGATAAGCCTGACTGCTCGTGCCAAGCTACCAAGGGGGTGAGCAGGGGTTATCTGAGCGGGTATCTCCCTTATCCTAACTAGAGTGAGGGTCCCTACTTGGGTCCCTAAACCGACTGCCAACTAGAGACCCCATTTCTAACAATACTGGTAATTTATTTTAATATTGTTTTTGTTTCAGGTTTTCCGTTGATTTAAATTAGTAAACATCAGCAAAGCAACACTGCTACAAACTGAAGTTCTTGAGTTTGGAACAGAAGCTGACAACATTGTAGTATTGCATCATTCAGTTTTTAGGTCATAGCCTACCAGACAGCAACTTTCTGTTTTGCTAAAGACTTCTTGGGGACTTTCAGAAAGTTGACCTAGGAATGCATTCTGCTTGTTGATTACCACTGACTTTGTGGTTTGTAACTCACACTTTCTGGCTTTCCATTTCCTGGTTTTATTTGCTTTAGGCTCTTCAGGTTCAATTTGTCCCTCCTGTTGTGTAAATCATGTTTTCTGTATTTTTCCACAAATTCGATTTCTGTTAACAGGCCTTTAACTATTGTTCTTATCTTGTCACAGTGCTGTGCTTTCAAAGACAGGTCAAATGTCAGGAGCTGTCTTCCAAGGGCACTTGTTACTTTTTTTTTTCTCTGACTTCAAATTGAGAGGATGTATGTGACAATCTTGCTGGATACTGGGGGGCAGGAAATAGTTTTTTCCTAGCACACAACAACATTTAAATGAACTGTGTAAGTATTGCAGTATGTATCAGAATTATGAACGCACAAATGAAGTACATTTTCTGTTATTTCTGAAGTGTGTTGGAAACAAATACTTTAATATGATTATAACAAATCAGTCAGTCAGACAAGTCTTTATTCAGCCGGAGCCATAAAAGCACAACAATAAGAATAAAAATACAGTGAAAATCAAAGATATCCTTAACCCGTTCTGTGCCCAGGACGTAATGGTTACGTCCTGAGGCACAGTGCTGCTGTGCCCAGGACGTAACCATTACGTCCTGTGCACAGAGCCCAGAGGGAGCGCTCCCTCTGTGGGGTTCGCCCCCACCAAGTCAGGGATGGAAGGGGAAGCCCTTCCCCTTCCACCCCGACCCCCCCAACAACCCCTGTGACGTCCGCGCGCGAGAGCGCGCAGTGATTAGTCACAGGGTCTCCCCCATCGCGCTGGAAGCTCTGCTTCCAGCACGATTGAAAGAGAAATGCAAAGCATTTCTCTTTCAATCCCATGGGGGAGGCCCGGAGGGGCTTCAAAGGGAAGGAAATGTATTTCCTTCCCTTTGAAGTCTCTCCCAGGGTATCAAAAGCCGGATTGCTTGCAATCCGGCTTTTGAAACCCACTAGACACCAGGTTTTTTTTTTATTTTATTGAAACTGACAAAGGGAGCGACCCCTTGGGCAAGGGTCGCTCCCAAGGGGGGTCATTTTTTTGGGAAGGCCTTTTCTGCCCCCCCTGGGGGCAGGTCGGCCTATTATTAGACCGATCTGCCCCCAGGGGGGGCAGAAACCTCTAGGCACCAGGGATCATTTTTTTGTTTTTTCTCTTTTTTGTTATGTTTTCTTTTTTTTTTAGGAGGGGAGCGACCCCTTAGGCAAGGGTCGCTCCACTAGGGGGCAAATTATATGTAGGCCATTTCTGCCCCCCTTGGGGGCAGATTGGCCTATTTTGATGAGGCCAATCTGCCCCCAAGGGGGGCAGAAACCATTAGACACCAGGAAGTTTTTTTTTTATTTCACGCAAGGGAAGCGACCCCTTAGGCAAGGGTCGCTCCCTGGGGGGGGGGGGGAATTATTTTAGGCCATTTCTGGCCCCCTGGATGGTAGATCTGCCTATTTTGATTAGGCTGATCTGCCCCCAAGGGGGGCAGAAACCACTAGGCACCAGGGATCTTTTTTTTGCGCCGTCACGCAAGGGGGGCGACCTTGTAGGCAAGGGTCGCTCCCCGGGGGGAGTGTGGGGGGGCAAATTTATTTTAGGCCGTTTCTGCCCCCCTGGGGGCAGATCGGCCTATTGGTATTAGGCCGATCTGCTCCCAGGGGGGGCACCAACCTCTAGGCGCCAGGGCAAATAGTTTTTTTGTGTTTTTTTTTTTTTTGTTTGTTTTTTTAGAGATGGGGAGCGACCCATCAGGCAAGGGTCGCTCCCCTGGGGGCAAATTGTATTTAGACCATTTCTGTCCCCTTGGGGGCAGATTGGCCGATTGTAGGTCAATCTGCCCCCAAGGGGGGCAGAAACCACTAGGCACCAGGGATCTTTTTTTTGGCGCCGTCACGCAAGGGGAGCGACCTTGTAGGCAAGGGTCGCTCCCCGGGAGGGGTGGGGGGGGCAAATTTATTTTAGGCCATTTCTGCCCCCCCTGGGGGCAGATCGGCCTATTGGTATTAGGCCGATCTGCCCCCAGGAGGGGGCAGAAACCTCTAGGCGCCAGGGCAAATAGTTTTTTTGTGTTTTTTTTTTTTGTTTGTTTGTTTTTTTAGAGATGGGGAGCGACCCATCAGGCAAGGGTCGCTCCCCTGGGGGGCAAATTGTATTTAGACCATTTCTGCCCCCCTTGGGGGCAGATTGGCCGATTGTAGGTCAATCTGCCTCCAAGGGGGGCAGAAACCCCTAGGCACCAGGGATCTTTTTTTTGCGCCGTCACGCAAGGGGAGCGACCTTGTAGGCAAGGGTCGCTTCCCGGGGGGCGGTGGGGGGCAAATTTATTTTAGGCCATTTCTGCCCCCCCTGGGGGCAGATCGGCCTATTGGTATTAGGCCGATCTGCCCCCAGGGGGGGCAGAAACCTCTAGGCGCCATGGCAAGTAGTTTTTTTTATTTTTATTTTTTATTTTTATTTTTTTTAGAGATGGGGAGCGACCCATCAGGCAAGGGTCGCTCCCCTGGGGGGAAAATTGTATTTAGACCATTTCTGCCCCCCTTGGGGGCAGATTGGCCAATTCTAGGTCAATCTGCCCCCAAGGGGGGCAGAAACCACTAGGCACCAGGGATCTTTTTTTTGCGCCGTCACGCAAGGGGAGCGACCTTGTAGGCAAGGGTCGCTCCCCAGGGGGGGTGGGAGGGCAAATTTATTTTAGGCCATTTCTGCCCCCCCTGGGGGCAGATCGGCCTATTGGTATTAGGCCGATCTGCCCCCAGGGGGGGGCAGAAACCTCTAGGCGCCAGGGCAAATAGTTTTTTTGTGGTTTTTTTTTTTTGTTTGTTTGTTTTTTTAGAGATGGGGAACGACCCATCAGGCAAGGGTCGCTCCCCTGGGGGGCAAATTGTATTTAGACCATTTCTGCCACCCCTGGGGTCGGCTAAGCTAGAGGCCAAAATCCACAGGTAGGCACTGTTTTCTATGAAAAAATGTGATGTGTCCACGTTGTGTTTTGGGCCATTTCCTGTCGCGGGTGCTAGACCTACCCACACAAGTGAGGTATCATTTTTATCGGGAGACTAGGGGGAACGCTAGGTGGAAGGAAATTTGTGGCTCCTCTCAGATTCCAGAAGTTTCTGTCACCGAAATGTGAGGAAAATGTGTTTTTTTAGCTAAATTCTGAGGTTTGCAAAGGATTCTGGGTAACAGAACCTGGTCAGATCCCCACAATTCACCCCATCTTGGATTCCCCAGGGTTTCTAGTTTTTAAAAATGCGCTGGTTTGCTAGGTTTCCCCCGGTGCCGGCTGAGCTAAAGGCCAAAATCCACAGGTAGGGACTGTTTTCTATGAAAAAATGTGATGTGTCCACGTTGTGTTTTGGGCCATTTCCTGTCGCGGGCGCTAGCCCTACCCACACAAGTGAGGTATAATTTTTATCGGGAGACGTGGGGGAACGCTGGGTGGAAGGAGATTTGTGGCTCCTCTCAGATTCCAGAACTTTCTGTCACCGAAATGTGAGGAATTTTAGCCAAAAATTGAGGATTGCAAAGGATTCTGGGTAACAGAACCTGGTCAGAGCCCCAAAAGTCACCCCATCTTGGATTTCCCTAGGTCTCTAGTTTTCAAAAATGCACAGGTTTGGTAGGTTTCCCTAGGTGCCGGCTGAGCTAGAGGCCAAAATCTACAGGTAGGCACTTTGCAAAAACAGCTCTGTTTTCTTTAAACAAATGGGATGTGTCCACGTTGCGTTTTGGGGCGTCTCCTGTCGTGGCTGCTAGGCCTACCCACACAAGTGAGGTATCATTTTTATCGGGAGACTTGGGGGAACGCTGGGTGGAAGGAAATTTGTGGCTCCTCTCAGATTCCAGAACTTTCTGCCACAGGTGTTTTTTTAGCCAAATTTAGAGGTTTGCAAAGCATTCTGGGTAACAAAACCTGGTCCGAGCCACACAAGTCACCCCATCTTGGATTCCCCTAGGTCTCTAGTTTTCAGAAATGCACAGGTTTGGTAGGTTTCCCTAGGTGCCGGCTGAGCTAGAGGCCAAAATCTACAGGTAGGCACTTTGCAAAAAACACCTCTGTTTTCTTTCAAAAATTTGGATGTGTCCACGTTGCACTTTGGGGCGTCTCCTGTCGCGGGCGCTAGTCCTACCCACACAAGTGAGGTATCATTTTTATCGGGAGACTTGGGGGAACTCTGGGTGGAAGGAAATTTGTGGCTCCTCTCAGATTCCAGAACTTTCTGCCACAGAAATGTGAGGAACATGTATTTTTATAGCCAAATTTTGAGGTTTGCAAAGGATTCTGGGTAACAGAACCTGGTCCGAGCCACACAAGTCACCCCATCTTGGATTCCCCCAGGTCTCTAGTTTTCAGAAATGCACAGGTTTGGTAGGTTTCCCTAGGTGCCGGCTGAGCTAGAGGCCAAAATCTACAGGTAGGCACTTTGCAAAAAACACCTCTGTTTTCTTTCAAAAATGTGGATGTGTCCACGTTGCGCTTTGGGGCGTTTCCTGTCCCGGGCACTAGGCCTACCCACACAAGTGAGGTATCATTTCTATCGGGAGACTTGGGGGAACGCTGGGTGGAAGGAAATTTGTGACTCCTCTCAGATTCCAGAACTTTCTGCCACAGAAATGTGAGGAACATGTGTTTTTTTAGCCAAATTTTGAGGTTTGCAAAGGATTCTGGGTAACAGAACCTGGTCCGAGCCACACAAGTCACCCCATCTTGGATTCGCCTAGGTCTCTAGGTTTCAGAGAAGCACAGGTTTGGTAGGTTTCCCTAGGTGCCGGCTGAGCTAGAGGCCAAAATCTACAGGTAGGCACTTTGCAAAAAACACCTCTGTTTTCTTTAAAAAAATGGGATGTGTCCACGTTGCGTTTGGGGTGTCTCCTGTCGCGGCCGCTAGGCCTACCCACACAAGTGAGGTATCATTTTTATCGGGAGACTTGGGGGAACGCTGGGTGGAAGGAAATTAGTGGCTCCTCTCAGATTCCAGAACTTTCTGCCACAGAAATGTGAGGAACGTGTGTTTTTTTAGCCAAAGTTTGAGGTTTGCAAAGGATTCTGGGTAACAGAACCTGGTCCGAGCCACACAAGTCACCCCATCTTGGATTCCCCTAGGTCTCTAGTTTTCAGAAATGCACAGGTTTGGTAGGTTTCCCTAGGTGCCGGCTGAGCTAGAGGCCAAAATCTACAGGTAGGCACTTTGCAAAAAACTCCTTTGTTTTCTTTCAAAAAATTGGATGTGTCCACGTTGCGTTTGTGGTGTCTCCTGTCGCGCCCGCTAGGCCTACCCACACAAGTGAGGTATCATTTTTATCGGGAGACTTGGGGGAACGCTGGGTGGAAGGAAATTAGTGGCTCCTCTCAGATTCCAGAACTTTCTGCCCCAGAAATGTGAGGAACATGTGTTTTTTTAGCCAAATTTTGAGGTTTGCAAAGGATTCTGGGTAACAGAACCTGGTCCGAGCCACACAAGTCACCCCATCTTGGATTCCCCTAGGTCTCTAGTTTTCAGAAATGCACAGGTTTGGTAGGTTTCCCTAGGTGCCGGCTGAGCTAGAGGCTAAAATCTACAGGTAGGCACTTTGCAAAAAACACCTCTGTTTTCTTTTAAAAAATTGGATGTGTCCACGTTGCGCTTTGGGGCGTTTCCTGTCGCGGGCGCTAGGCCTACCCACACAAGTGAGGTATCATTGTTATTGGGAGACTTGGGGGATCGCTGGGTGGAAGAAAATTAGTGGCTCCTCTCAGATTCCAGAATTTTCTGCCACAGAAATGTGAGGAACATGTTTTTTTTTATCCAAATTTTGAGGTTTGCAAAGGATTCTGGGTAACAGAACCTGGTCCGAGCCACACAGTCACCCCATCTTGGATTCCCCTATGTACCTAGTTTTCAGAAATGCACAGGTTTGGTAGGTTTCCCTAGGTGCCGGCTGAGCTAGTGGCTAAAATCTACAGGTAGGCACTTTGCAAAAAACACCTCTGTTTTCTTTCAAAAAATTGGATGTGTCCACGTTGCACTTTGGGGCGTTTCCTGTCGCGGGCGCTAGGCCTACCCACACAAGTGAGGTCTCATTGTTATTGGGAGACTTGGGGGAACGCTCGGTGGAAGGAAATTTGTGGCTCCTCTCAGATTCCAGAACTTTCTGCCACAGAAATGTGAGGAACATGTGTTTTTTTTAGCCAAATTTTGAGGTTTGCAAAGGATTCTGGGTAACAGAACCTGGTCCGAGCCACACAAGTCACCCCATCTTGGATTCCCCTAGGTCTCTAGTTTTCAGAAATGCACAAGTTTGGTAGGTTTCCCTAGGTGCCGGCTGAGCTAGAGGCCAAAATCTACAGGTAGGCACTTTGCAAAAAACACCTCTGTTTTCTTTCAAAAAACGGGATGTGTCCACGTTGCGTTTTGGGGTGGCTCCTGTCGCGGCCCCTAGGCCTACCCACACAAGTGAGGTATCATTGTTATCGGGAGACTTGGGGGAACGCTGGGTGGAAGGAAATTTGTGGCTCCTCTCAGATTCCAGAACTTTCTGCCACAGAAATGTGAGGAACATGTGTTTTTTTAGCCAAATTTTGAGGTTTGCAAAGGATTCTGGGTAACAGAACCTGGTCTGAGCCATACAAGTCACCCCATCTTGGATTCCCCCAGGTCTCTAGTTTTCAGAAATGCACAGGTTTGGTAGGTTTCCCTAGGTGCCGGCTGAGCTAGAGGCCAAAATCTACAGGTAGGCACTTTGCAAAAAACACCTCTGTTTTCTTTAAAAAATGTGGATGTGTCCACGTTGCGCTTTGAGGCGTTTCCTGTCGCGGGCACTAGGCCTACCCACACAAGTGAGGTATCATTTCTATCGGGAGACTTGGGGGAACGCTGGGTGGAAGGAAATTTGTGGCTCCTCTCAGATTCCAGAACTTTCTGCCACAGAAATGTGAGGAACATGTGTTTTTTTTGCCAAATTTTGAGGTTTGCAAAGGATTCTGGGTAACAGAACCTGGTCCGAGCCACACAAGTCACCCCATCTTGGATTCCCCTAGGTCTCTAGTTTTCAGAAATGTACAGGTTTGGTAGGTTTCCCTAGGTGCCGGCTGAGCTAGAGGCCAAAATCTACAGGTAGGCAGTTTGCAAAAAACACCTCTGTTTTGTTTCAAAAATTTGGATGTGTCCACGTTGCGCTTTGGGGCGTTTCCTGTCACGGGCGCTAGGCCTACCCACACAAGTGAGGTATCATTGTTATTGGGAGACTTGGGGGAACGCTGTGTGGAAGAAAATTAGTGTCTCCTCTCAGATTCCAGAACTTTCTGCCACAGAAATGTGAGGAACATGTTTTTTTTTAGCCAAATTTTGAGGTTTGCAAAGGATTCTGGGTAACAGAACCTGGTCCGAGCCACACAAGTCACCCCATCTTGGATTCCCCCAGGTCTCTAGTTTTCAGAAATGCACAGGTTTGGTAGGTTTCCCTAGGTGCCGGCTGAGCTAGAGGCCAAAATCTACAGGTAGGCACTTTGCAAAAAACACCTCTGTTTTCTTTAAAAAATGTGGATGTGTCCACGTTGCGCTTTGGGGCGTTTCCTGTCCCGGGCACTAGGCCTACCCACACAAGTGAGGTATCATTTCTATCGGGATACTTGGGGGAACGCTGGGTGGAAGGAAATTTGTGACTCCTCTCAGATTCCAGAACTTTCTGCCACAGAAATGTGAGGAACATGTGTTTTTTTAGCCAAATTTTGAGGTTTGCAAAGGATTCTGGGTAACAGAACCTGGTCCGAGCCACACAAGTCACCCCATCTTGGATTCGCCTAGGTCTCTAGGTTTCAGAGAAGCACAGGTTTGGTAGGTTTCCCTAGGTGCCGGCTGAGCTAGAGGCCAAAATCTACAGGTAGGCACTTTGCAAAAAACACCTCTGTTTTCTTTAAAAAAATGGGATGTGTCCACGTTGCGTTTGGGGTGTCTCCTGTCGCGGCCGCTAGGCCTACCCACACAAGTGAGGTATCATTTTTATCGGGAGACTTGGGGGAACGCTGGGTGGAAGGAAATTAGTGGCTCCTCTCAGATTCCAGAACTTTCTGCCACAGAAATGTGAGGAACGTGTGTTTTTTTAGCCAAGTTTTGAGGTTTTCAAAGGATTCTGGGTAACAGAACCTGGTCCAAGCCACACAAGTCACCCCATCTTGGATTCCCCTAGGTCTCTAGTTTTCAGAAATGCACAGGTTTGGTAGGTTTCCCTAGGTGCCGGCTGAGCTAGAGGCCAAAATCTACAGGTAGGCACTTTGCAAAAAACACCTCTGTTTTCTTTAAAAAATGTGGATGTGTCCACGTTGCGCTTTGGGGCGTTTCCTGTCGCGGGCACTAGGCCTACCCACACAAGTGAGGTATCATTTCTATCAGGAGACTTGGGGGAACGCTGGGTGGAAGGAAATTTGTGGCTCCTCTCAGATTCCAGAACTTTCTGCCACAGAAATGTGAGGAACATGTGTTTTTTTAGCCAAATTTTGAGGTTTGCAAAGGATTCTGGGTAACAGAACCTGGTCCGAGCCCCACAAGTCACCCCATCTTGGATTCCCCTAGGTCTCTAGGTTTCAGAGAAGCACAGGTTTGGTAGATTTCCCTAGGTGCCGGCTGAGCCAGAGGCCAAAATCTACAGGTAGGCACTTTGCAAAAAACACCTCTGTTTTCTTTCAAAAAATGGGATGTGTCTACGTTGCGTTTGGGGTGTCTCCTGTCGCGGCCGCTAGGCCTACCCACACAAGTGAGGTATCATTTTTATCGGGAGACTTGGGGGAACGCTGGGTGGAAGGAAATTAGTGGCTCCTCTCAGATTCCAGAACTTTCTGCCACAGAAATGTGAGGAACATGTGTTTTTTTAGCCAAATTTTGAGGTTTGCAAAGGATTCTGGGTAACAGAACCTGGTCCGAGCCACACAAGTCACCCCATCTTGGATTCCCCTAGGTCTCTAGTTTTCAGAAATGCACAGGTTTGGTAGGTTTCCCTACGTGCCGGCTGAGCTAGAGGCCAAAATCTACAGGTAGGCACTTTGCAAAAAACTCCTTTGTTTTCTTTCAAAAAATTGGATGTGTCCACGTTGCGTTTGTGGTGTCTCCTGTCGCGCCCGCTAGGCCTACCCACACAAGTGAGGTATCATTTTTATCGGGAGACTTGGGGGAACGCTGGGTGGAAGGAAATTAGTGGCTCCTCTCAGATTCCAGAACTTTCTGCCCCAGAAATGTGAGGAACATGTGTTTTTTTAGCCAAATTTTGAGGTTTGCAAAGGATTCTGGGTAACAGAACCTGGTCCGAGCCACACAAGTCACCCCATCTTGGATTCCCCTAGGTCTCTAGTTTTCAGAAATGCACAGGTTTGGTAGGTTTCCCTAGGTGCCGGCTGAGCTAGAGGCTAAAATCTACAGGTAGGCACTTTGCAAAAAACACCTCTGTTTTCTTTTAAAAAATTGGATGTGTCCACGTTGCGCTTTGGGGCGTTTCCTGTCGCGGGCGCTAGGCCTACCCACACAAGTGAGGTATCATTGTTATTGGGAGACTTGGGGGATCGCTGGGTGGAAGAAAATTAGTGGCTCCTCTCAGATTCCAGAATTTTCTGCCACAGAAATGTGAGGAACATGTTTTTTTTTATCCAAATTTTGAGGTTTGCAAAGGATTCTGGGTAACAGAACCTGGTCCGAGCCACACAGTCACCCCATCTTGGATTCCCCTATGTACCTAGTTTTCAGAAATGCACAGGTTTGGTAGGTTTCCCTAGGTGCCGGCTGAGCTAGTGGCTAAAATCTACAGGTAGGCACTTTGCAAAAAACACCTCTGTTTTCTTTCAAAAAATTGGATGTGTCCACGTTGCACTTTGGGGCGTTTCCTGTCGCGGGCGCTAGGCCTACCCACACAAGTGAGGTCTCATTGTTATTGGGAGACTTGGGGGAACGCTCGGTGGAAGGAAATTTGTGGCTCCTCTCAGATTCCAGAACTTTCTGCCACAGAAATGTGAGGAACATGTGTTTTTTTTAGCCAAATTTTGAGGTTTGCAAAGGATTCTGGGTAACAGAACCTGGTCCGAGCCACACAAGTCACCCCATCTTGGATTCCCCTAGGTCTCTAGGTTTCAGAGAAGCACAGGTTTCGTAGGTTTCCCTAGGTGCCGGCTGAGCTAGAGGCCAAAATCTACAGGTAGGCACTTTGCAAAAAACACCTCTGTTTTCTTTAAAAAAATGGGATGTGTCCACGTTGCGTTTGGGGTGACTCCTGTTGCGGCCGCTAGGCCTACCCACACAAGTGAGGTATCATTTTTATCGGGAGACTTGGGGGAACGCTGGGTGGAAGGAAATTAGTGGCTCCTCTCAGATTCCAGAACTTTCTGCCACAGAAATGTGAGGAACATGTGTTTTTTTAGCCAAATGTTGAGGTTTGCAAAGGATTCTGGGTAACAGAACCTGGTCCGAGCCACACAAGTCACCCCATCTTGGATTCCCCTAGGTCTCTAGTTTTCAGAAATGCACTGGTTTGGTAGGTTTCCCTAGGTGCCGGCTGAGCTAGAGGCCAAAATCTACAGGTAGGCACTTTGCAAAAAACACCTCTGTTTTCTTTAAAAAATGTGGATGTGTCCACGTTGCGCTTTGGAGCGTTTCCTGTCGCGGGCACTAGGCCTACCCACACAAGTGAGGTATCATTTCTATCAGGAGACTTGGGGGAACGCTGGGTGGAAGGAAATTTGTGGCTCCTCTCAGATTCCAGAACTTTCTGCCACAGAAATGTGAGGAACATGTGTTTTTTTAGCCAAATTTTGAGGTTTGCAAAGGATTCTGGGTAACAGAACCTGGTCCGAGCCACACAAGTCACCCCATCTTGGATTCCCCCAGGTCTCTAGGTTTCAGAGAAGCACAGGTTTGGTAGATTTCCCTAGGTGCCGGCTGAGCTAGAGGCCAAAATCTACAGGTAGGCACTTTGCAAAAAACACCTCTGTTTTCTTTCAAAAAATGGGATGTGTCCACGTTGCGTTTGGGGTGTCTCCTGTTGCGCCCGCTAGGCCTACCCACACAAGTGAGGTATCATTTTTATCGGGAGACTTGGGGGAACGCTGGGTGGAAGGAAATTAGTGGCTCCTCTCAGATTCCAGAACTTTCTGCCACAGAAATGTGAGGAACATGTGTTTTTTTAGCCAAATTTTGAGGTTTGCAAAGGATTCTGGGTAACAGAACCTGGTCCGAGCCACACAAGTCACCCCATCTTGGATTCCCCTGGGTCTCTAGTTTTCAGAAATGCACAGGGTTGGTAGGTTTCCCTAGGTGCCGGCTGAGCTAGAGGCCACAATCTACAGGTAGGCACTTTGCAAAAAAACACCTCTGTTTTCTTTCAAAAAATTGGATGTGTCCACGTTGCGTTTGGGGTGTCTTCTGTCGCGGCCGCTAGGCCTACCCACACAAGTGAGGTATCATTTTTATCGGGAGACTTGGGGGAACGCTGGGTGGAAGGAAATTAGTGGCTCCTCTCCGATTCCAGAACGTTCTGCCCCAGAAATGTGAGGAACATGTGTTTTTTTAGCCAAATTTTGAGGTTTGCAAAGGATTCTGGGTAACAGAACCTGGTCCGAGCCACACAAGTCACCCCATCTTGGATTCCCCTAGGTCTCTAGTTTTCAGAAATGCACAGGTTTGGTAGGTTTCCCTAGGTACCGGCTGAGCTAGAGGCTAAAATCTACAGGTAGGCACTTTGCAAAAAACACCTCTGTTTTCTTTCAAAAAATTGGATGTGTCCACGTTGCGCTTTGGGGCGTTTTCTGTCGCGGGCGCTAGGCCTACCCACACAAGTGAGGTATCATTGTTATTGGGAGACTTGGGGGAACGCTGGGTGGAAGGAAATTAGTGGCTCCTCTCAGATTCCAGAACTTTCTGCCACAGAAATGTGAGGAACATGTGTTTTTTTAGCCAAATTTTGAGGTTTGCAAAGGATTCTGGGTGACAGAACCTGGTCCGAGCCACACAAGTCACCCCATCTTGGATTCCCCTAGGTCTCTAGTTTTCAGAAATGCACAGGTTTGGTAGGTTTCCCTAGGTGCCGGCTGAGCTAGTGGCTAAAATCTACAGGTAGGCACTTTGCAAAAAACACCTGTTTTCTTTAAAAAAATTGGATGTGTCCACGTTGCGCTTTGGGGCGTTTCCTGTCGCGGGCGCTAGGCCTACCCACACAAGTGAGGTATCATTGTTATTGGGAGACTTGGGGGAACGCTCGGTGGAAGGAAATTTGTGGTTCCTCTCAGATTCCAGAACTTTCTGCCACAGAAATGTGAGGAACATGTGTTTTTTTTAGCCAAATTTTGAGGTTTGCAAAGGATTCTGGGTAACAGAACCTGGTCCGAGCCACACAAGTCACCCCATCTTGGATTCCCCTAGGTCTCTAGTTTTCAGAAATGCACAAGTTTGGTAGGTTTCCCTAGGTGCCGGCTGAGCTAGAGGCCAAAATCTACAGGTAGGCACTTTGCAAAAAACACCTCTGTTTTCTTTAAAAAAACGGGATGTGTCCACGTTGCGTTTTGGGGTGTCTCCTGTCGCGGCCACTAGGCCTACCCACACAAGTGAGGTATCATTTTTATCGGGAGACTTGGGGGAACGCTGGGTGGAAGGAAATTTGTGGCTCCTCTCAGATTCCAGAACTTTCTGCCTCAGAATTGTGAGGAACATGTGTTTTTGTAGCCAAATTTTGAGGTTTGCAAAGGATTCTGGGTAATAGAATCTGGTCCGAGCCATACAAATCACCCCATCTTGGATTCCCCTAGGTCTCTAGTTTTCAGAAATGCACAGGTTTGGTAGGTTTCCCTAGGTACCGGCTGCGCTAGAGGCTAAAATCTACAGGTAGGCACTTTGCAAAAAACACCTCTGTTTTCTTTCAAAAAATTGGATGTGTCCACGTTGCGCTTTGGGGCGTTTCCTGTCGCGGGCGCTAGGCCTACCCACACAAGTGAGGTATCATTGTTATTGGGAGACTTGGGGGAACGCTGGGTGGAAGGAAATTAGTGGCTCCTCTCAGATTCCAGAACTTTCTGCCACAGAAATGTGAGGAACATGTGTTTTTTTAGCCAAATTTTGAGGTTTGCAAAGGATTCTGGGTAACAGAACCTGGTCCGAGCCACACAAGTCACCCCATCTTGGATTCCCCTAGGTCTCTAGTTTTCAGAAATGCACAGGTTTGGTAGGTTTCCCTAGGTGCCGGCTGAGCTAGTGGCTAAAATCTACAGGTAGGCACTTTGCAAAAAACACCTCTGTTTTCTTTCAAAAAATTGTATGTGTCCACGTTGCGCTTTGGGGCGTTTCCTGTCGCGGGCGCTAGGCCTACCCACACAAGTGAGGTATCATTGTTATTGGGAGACTTGGGGGAACGCTCGGTTGAAGGAAATTTGTGGCTCCTCTCAGATTCCAGAACTTTCTGCCACAGAAATGTGAGGAACATGTGTTTTTTTTAGCCAAATTTTGAGGTTTGCAAAGGATTCTGGGTAACAGAACCTGGTCCGAGCCACACAAGTCCCCCCATCTTGGATTCCCCTAGGTCTCTAGTTTTCAGAAATGCACAAGTTTGGTAGGTTTCCCTAGGTGCCGGCTGAGCTAGAGGCCAAAATCTACAGGTAGGCACTTTGCAAAAAACACCTCTGTTTTCTTTCAAAAAACGGGATGTGTCCACGTTGCGTTTTGGGGTGTCTCCTGTCGCGGCCACTAGGCCTACCCACACAAGTGAGGTATCATTTTTATCGTGAGACTTGGGGGAACGCTGGGTGGAAGGAAATTTGTGGCTCCTCTCAGATTCCAGAACTTTCTGCCTCAGAATTGTGAGGAACATGTGTTTTTTTAGCCAAATTTTGAGGTTTGCAAAGGATTCTGGGTAATAGAACCTGGTCCGAGCCACACAAGTCACCCCATCTTCGATTCCCCTAGGTCTCTAGTTTTCAGAAATGCACAGGTTTGGTAGGTTTCCCTAGGTGCCGGCTGAGCTAGAGGCCAAAATCTACAGGTAGGCACTTCGCAAAAAACACCTCTGTTTTCTTTCAAAAAATTGGATGTGTCCACGTTGCGCTTTGGGGCATTTCCTGTCGCGGGCGCTAGGCATACCCACACAAGTGAGGTATCATTTTTATCGGGAGACTTGGGGGAACGCTGGGTGGAAGGAAATTTGTGGCTCCTCTCAGATTCCAGAACTTTCTGCCACAGAAATGTGAGGAACATATGCTTTTTTAGCCAAATTTTGAGGTATGCAAAGGATTCTGGGTAACAGAACCTGGTCCGAGCCACACAAGTCACCCCATCTTAAATTCCCCTAGGTCTCTAGTTTTCAGAAATGCATAGGTTTGGTAGGTTTCCCTAGGTGCCGGCTGAGCTAGAGGCCAAAATCTACAGGTAGGCAGTTTGCAAAAAACACCTCTGTTTTCTTTTAAAAATGTGGATGTGTCCACGTTGCGCTTTGGGGCGTTTCCTGTCGCGGGCGCTAGGCCTACCCACACAAGTGAGGTATCATTTTTATTGGGAGACTTGGGGGAACGCTGGGTGGAAGGAAATTTGTGGCTCCTCTCAGATTCCAGAACTTTCGGCCACAGAAATGTGAGGAACATGTGTTTTTTTTAGCCAAATTTTGAGGTTTGCAAAGGATTCTGGGTAACAGAACCTGGTCCGAGCCACACAAGTCACCCCATCTTGGATTCCCCTAGGTCTCTAGTTTTCAGAAATGTATAGGTTTGGTAGGTTTCCCTAGGTGCCAGCTGAGCTAGAGGCCAAAATCTACAGGTAGGCACTTTGCAAAAAACAGCTCTGTTTTCTTGAAAAAAATGGGATGTGTCCACGTTGCGTTTCGGGGTGTTCTGTGTCGCGGCCGCTAGGCCTACCCACACAAGTGAGGTATCATTTTTATCGGGAGACTTGGGGGAACGCTGGGTGGAAGGAAATTTGTGGCTCCTCTCAGATTCCAGAACTTTCTGCCACAGAAATGTGAGGAACATGTGTTTTTTTTGCCAAATTTTGAGGTTTGCAAAGGATTCTGGGTAACAGAACCTGGTCCGAGCCACACAAGTCACCCCATCTTGGATTCCCCTAGGTCTCTAGTTTTCAGAAATGTACAGGTTTGGTAGGTTTCCCTAGGTGCCGGCTGAGCTAGAGGCCAAAATCTACAGGTAGGCAGTTTGCAAAAAACACCTCTGTTTTGTTTCAAAAATTTGGATGTGTCCACGTTGCGCTTTGGGGCGTTTCCTGTCACGGGCGCTAGGCCTACCCACACAAGTGAGGTATCATTGTTATTGGGAGACTTGGGGGAACGCTGGGTGGAAGAAAATTAGTGGCTCCTCTCAGATTCCAGAACTTTCTGCCACAGAAATGTGAGGAACATGTTTTTTTTTAGCCAAATTTTGAGGTTTGCAAAGGATTCTGGGTAACAGAACCTGGTCCGAGCCACACAGTCACCCCATCTTGGATTCCCCTATGTACCTAGTTTTCAGAAATGCACAGGTTTGGTAGGTTTCCCTAGGTGCCGGCTGAGCTAGTGGCTAAAATCTACAGGTAGGCACTTTGCAAAAAACACCTCTGTTTTCTTTAAAAAAATGGGATGTGTCCACGTTGCGCTTGGGGTGAATTCTGTTGCGGCCGCTAGGCCTACCCACACAAGTGAGGTATCATTTTTATCGGGAGACTTGGGGGAACGCTGGGTGGAAGGAAATTAGTGGCTCCTCTCAGATTCCAGAACTTTCTGCCACAGAAATGTGAGGAACATGTGTTTTTTTTGCCAAATTTTGAGGTTTGCAAAGGATTCTGGGTAACAGAACCTGGTCCGAGCCACACAAGTCACCCCATCTTGGATTCCCATAGGTCTCTAGTTTTCAGAAATGTACAGGTTCGGTAGGTTTCCCTAGGTGCCGGCTGAGCTAGAGGCCAAAATCTACAGGTAGGCAGTTTGCAAAAAACACCTCTGTTTTGTTTCAAAAATTTGGATGTGTCCACGTTGCGCTTTGGGGCGTTTCCTGTCACGGGCGCTAGGCCTACCCACACAAGTGAGGTATCATTGTTATTGGGAGACTTGGGGGAACTCTGGGTGGAAGAAAATTAGTGGCTCCTCTCAGATTCCAGAACTTTCTGCCACAGAAATGTGAGGAACATGTTTTTTTTTAGCCAAATTTTGAGGTTTGCAAAGGATTCTGGGTAACAGAACCTGGTCCGAGCCACACAGTCACCCCATCTTGGATTCCCCTATGTACCTAGTTTTCAGAAATGCACAGGTTTGGTAGGTTTCCCTAGGTGCCGGCTGAGCTAGTGGCTAAAATCTACAGGTAGGCACTTTGCAAAAAACACCTCTGTTTTCTTTCAAAAAATTGGATGTGTCCACGTTGCACTTTGGGGCGTTTCCTGTCGCGGGCGCTAGCCCTACCCACACAAGTGAGGTCTCATTGTTATTGGGAGACTTGGGGGAACGCTCGGTGGAAGGAAATTTGTGGCTCCTCTCAGATTCCAGAACTTTCTGCCACAGAAATGTGAGGAACATGTGTTTTTTTTAGCCAAATGTTGAGGTTTGCAAAGGATTCTGGGTAACAGAACCTGGTCCGAGCCACACAAGTCACCCCATCTTGGATTCCCCTAGGTCTCTAGTTTTCAGAAATGCACAAGTTTGGTAGGTTTCCCTAGGTGCCGGCTGAGCTAGAGGCCAAAATCTACAGGTAGGCACTTTGCAAAAAACACCTCTGTTTACTTTAAAAAAACGGGATGTGTCCACGTTGCGTTTTGGGGTGGCTCCTGTCGCGGCCCCTAGGCCTACCCACACAAGTGAGGTATCATTGTTATCGGGAGACTTGGGGGAACGCTGGGTGGAAGGAAATTTGTGGCTCCTCTCAGATTCCAGAACTTTCTGCCACAGAAATGTGAGGAACATGTGTTTTTTTAGCCAAATTTTGAGGTTTGCAAAGGATTCTGGGTAACAGAACCTGGTCCGAGCCACACAAGTCACCCCATCTTGGATTCCCCTAGGTCTCTAGGTTTCAGAGAGCACAGGTTTCGTAGGTTTCCCTAGGTGCCGGCTGAGCTAGAGGCCAAAATCTACAGGTAGGCACTTTGCAAAAAACACCTCTGTTTTCTTTAAAAAAATGGGATGTGTCCACGTTGCGCTTGGGGTGAATTCTGTTGCGGCCGCTAGGCCTACCCACACAAGTGAGGTATCATTTTTATCGGGAGACTTGGGGGAACGCTGGGTGGAAGGAAATTAGTGGCTCCTCTCAGATTCCAGAACTTTCTGCCACAGAAATGTGAGGAACATGTGTTTTTTTAGCCAAATGTTGAGGTTTGCAAAGGATTCTGGGTAACAGAACCTGGTCCGAGCCACACAAGTCACCCCATCTTGGATTCCCCTAGGTCTCTAGTTTTCAGAAATGCACTGGTTTGGTAGGTTTCCCTAGGTGCCGGCTGAGCTAGAGGCCAAAATCTACAGGTAGGCACTTTGCAAAAAACACCTCTGTTTTCTTTAAAAAATGTGGATGTGTCCACGTTGCGCTTTGGGGCGTTTCCTGTCGCGGGCACTAGGCCTACCCACACAAGTGAGGTATCATTTCTATCAGGAGACTTGGGGGAACGCTGGGTGGAAGGAAATTTGTGGCTCCTCTCAGATTCCAGAACTTTCTGCCACAGAAATGTGAGGAACATGTGTTTTTTTAGCCAAATTTTGAGGTTTGCAAAGGATTCTGGGTAACAGAACCTGGTCCGAGCCACACAAGTCACCCCATCTTGGATTCCCCTAGGTCTCTAGGTTTCAGAGAAGCACAGGTTTGGTAGATTTCCCTAGGTGCCGGCTGAGCTAGAGGCCAAAATCTACAGGTAGGCACTTTGCAAAAAACACCTCTGTTTTCTTTCAAAAAATGGGATGTGTCCACGTTGCGTTTGGGGTGTCTCCTGTTGCGCCCGCTAGGCCTACCCACACAAGTGAGGTATCATTTATATCGGGAGACTTGGGGGAACGCTGGGTGGAAGGAAATTAGTGGCTCCTCTCAGATTCCAGAACTTTCTGCCACAGAAATGTGAGGAACATGTGTTTTTTTAGCCAAATTTTGAGGTTTGCAAAGGATTCTGGGTAACAGAACTTGTTCCGAGCCACACAAGTCACCCCATCTTGGATTCCCCTGGGTCTCTAGTTTTCAGAAATGCACAGGGTTGGTAGGTTTCCCTAGGTGCCGGCTGAGCTAGAGGCTAAAATCTACAGGTAGGCACTTTGCAAAAAACACCTCTGTTTTCTTTCAAAAAATTGGATGTGTCCACGTTGCGCTTTGGGGCGTTTCCTGTCGCGGGCGCTAGGCCTACCCACACAAGTGAGGTATCATTGTTATTGGGAGACTTGGGGGAACGCTGGGTGGAAGGAAATTAGTGGCTCCTCTCAGATTCCAGAACTTTCTGCCACAGAAATGTGAGGAACATGTGTTTTTTTAGCCAAATTTTGAGGTTTGCAAAGGATTCTGGGTGACAGAACCTGGTCCGAGCCACACAAGTCACCCCATCTTGGATTCCCCTAGGTCTCTAGTTTTCAGAAATGCACAGGTTTGGTAGGTTTCCCTAGGTGCCGGCTGAGCTAGTGGCTAAAATCTACAGGTAGGCACTTTGCAAAAAACACCTGTTTTCTTTAAAAAAATTGGATGTGTCCACGTTGCGCTTTGGGGCGTTTCCTGTCGCGGGCGCTAGGCCTACCCACACAAGTGAGGTATCATTGTTATTGGGAGACTTGGGGGAACGCTCGGTGGAAGGAAATTTGTGGTTCCTCTCAGATTCCAGAACTTTCTGCCACAGAAATGTGAGGAACATGTGTTTTTTTTAGCCAAATTTTGAGGTTTGCAAAGGATTCTGGGTAACAGAACCTGGTCCGAGCCACACAAGTCACCCCATCTTGGATTCCCCTAGGTCTCTAGTTTTCAGAAATGCACAAGTTTGGTAGGTTTCCCTAGGTGCCGGCTGAGCTAGAGGCCAAAATCTACAGGTAGGCACTTTGCAAAAAACACCTCTGTTTTCTTTAAAAAAACGGGATGTGTCCACGTTGCGTTTTGGGGTGTCTCCTGTCGCGGCCACTAGGCCTACCCACACAAGTGAGGTATCATTTTTATCGGGAGACTTGGGGGAACGCTGGGTGGAAGGAAATTTGTGGCTCCTCTCAGATTCCAGAACTTTCTGCCTCAGAATTGTGAGGAACATGTGTTTTTGTAGCCAAATTTTGAGGTTTGCAAAGGATTCTGGGTAATAGAATCTGGTCCGAGCCATACAAATCACCCCATCTTGGATTCCCCTAGGTCTCTAGTTTTCAGAAATGCACAGGTTTGGTAGGTTTCCCTAGGTGCCGGCTGAGCTAGAGGCCAAAATCTACAGGTAGGCACTTTGCAAAAATCACCTCTGTTTTCTTTCAAAAAATTGGATGTGTCCATGTTGCGTTTGGGGTGTCACCTGTCGCGGCCGCTAGGCCTACCCACACAAGTGAGGTATCATTTTTATCGGGAGACTTGGGGGAACGCTGGGTGGAAGGAAATTAGTGGCTCCTCTCAGATTCCAGAACTTTCTGCCCCAGAAATGTGAGGAACATGTGTTTTTTTAGCCAAATTTTGAGGTTTGCAAAGGATTCTGGGTAACAGAACCTGGTCCGAGCCACACAAGTCACCCCATCTTGGATTCCCCTAGGTCTCTAGTTTTCAGAAATACACAGGTTTGGTAGGTTTCCCTAGGTACCGGCTGAGCTAGAGGCTAAAATCTACAGGTAGGCACTTTGCAAAAAACACCTCTGTTTTCTTTCAAAAAATTGGATGTGTCCACGTTGCGCTTTGGGGCGTTTCCTGTCGCGGGCGCTAGGCCTACCCACACAAGTGAGGTATCATTGTTATTGGGAGACTTGGGGGAACGCTGGGTGGGAGGAAATTAGTGGCTCCTCTCAGATTCCAGAACTTTCTGCCACAGAAATGTGAGGAACATGTGTTTTTTTAGCCAAATTTTGAGGTTTGCAAAGGATTCTGGGTAACAGAACCTGGTCCGAGCCACACAAGTCACCCCATCTTGGATTCCCCTAGGTCTCTAGTTTTCAGAAATGCACAGGGTTGGTAGGTTTCCCTAGGTGCCGGCTGAGCTAGTGGCTAAAATCTACAGGTAGGCACTTTGCAAAAAACACCTCTGTTTTCTTTCAAAAAATTGTATGTGTCCACGTTGCGCTTTGGGGCGTTTCCTGTCGCGGGCGCTAGGCCTACCCACACAAGTGAGGTATCATTGTTATTGGGAGACTTGGGGGAACGCTCGGTTGAAGGAAATTTGTGGCTCCTCTCAGATTCCAGAACTTTCTGCCACAGAAATGTGAGGAACATGTGTTTTTTTTAGCCAAATTTTGAGGTTTGCAAAGGATTCGGGGTAACAGAACCTGGTCCGAGCCACACAAGTCCCCCCATCTTGGATTCCCCTAGGTCTCTAGTTTTCAGAAATGCACAAGTTTGGTAGGTTTCCCTAGGTGCCGGCTGAGCTAGAGGCCAAAATCTACAGGTAGGCACTTTGCAAAAAACACCTCTGTTTTCCTTCAAAAAACGGGATGTGTCCACGTTGCGTTTTGGGGTGTCTCCTGTCGCGGCCACTAGGCCTACCCACACAAGTGAGGTATCATTTTTATCGGGAGACTTGGGGGAACGCTGGGTGGAAGGAAATTAGTGGCTCCTCTCAGATTCCAGAACTTTCTGCCACAGAAATGTGAGGAACATGTGTTTTTTTAGCCAAATTTTGAGGTTTGCAAAGGATTCTGGGTAACAGAACTTGTTCCGAGCCACACAAGTCACCCCATCTTGGATTCCCCTGGGTCTCTAGTTTTCAGAAATGCACAGGGTTGGTAGGTTTCCCTAGGTGCCGGCTGAGCTAGAGGCTAAAATCTACAGGTAGGCACTTTGCAAAAAACACCTCTGTTTTCTTTAAAAAAATTGGATGTGTCCACGTTGCGCTTTGGGGCGTTTCCTGTCGCGGGCGCTAGGCCTACCCACACAAGTGAGGTATCATTGTTATTGGGACACTTGGGGGAACGCTGGGTGGAAGGAAATTAGTGGCTCCTCTCAGATTCCAGAACTTTCTGCCACAGAAATGTGAGGAACATGTGTTTTTTTAGCCAAATTTTGAGGTTTGCAAAGGATTCTGGGTAACAGAACCTGGTCCGAGCCATACAAGTCACCCCATCTTGGATTCCCCCAGGTCTCTAGTTTTCAGAAATGCACAGGTTTGGTAGGTTTCCCTAGGTGCCGGCTGAGCTAGAGGCCAAAATCTACAGGTAGGCACTTTGCAAAAAACACCTCTGTTTTCTTTAAAAAATGTGGATGTGTCCACGTTGCGCTTTGGGGCGTTTCCTGTCGCGGGCACTAGGCCTACCCACACAAGTGAGGTATCATTTCTATCGGGAGACTTGGGGGAACGCTGGGTGGAAGGAAATTTGTGGCTCCTCTCAGATTCCAGAACTTTCTGCCACAGAAATGTGAGGAACATGTGTTTTTTTAGCCAAATTGTGAGGTTTGCAAAGGATTCTGGGTAACAGAACCTGGTCCGAGCCACACAAGTCACCCCATCTTGGATTCCCCTAGGTCTCTAGGTTTCAGAGAAGCACAGGTTTCGTAGGTTTCCCTAGGTGCCGGCTGAGCTAGAGGCCAAAATCTACAGGTAGGCACTTTGCAAAAAACACCTCTGTTTTCTTTAAAAAAATGGGATGTGTCCACGTTGCGCTTGGGGTGAATTCTGTTGCGGCCGCTAGGCCTACCCACACAAGTGAGGTATCATTTTTATCGGGAGACTTGGGGGAACGCTGGGTGGAAGGATATTAGTGGCTCCTCTCAGATTCCAGAACTTTCTGCCACAGAAATGTGAGGAACATGTGTTTTTTTAGCCAAATGTTGAGGTTTGCAAAGGATTCTGGGTAACAGAACCTGGTCCGAGCCACACAAGTCACCCCATCTTGGATTCCCCTAGGTCTCTAGTTTTCAGAAATGCACTGGTTTGGTAGGTTTCCCTAGGTGCCGGCTGAGCTAGAGGCCAAAATCTACAGGTAGGCACTTTGCAAAAAACACCTCTGTTTTCTTTAAAAAATGTGGATGTGTCCACGTTGCGCTTTGGGGCGTTTCCTGTCGCGGGCACTAGGCCTACCCACACAAGTGAGGTATCATTTCTATCAGGAGACTTGGGGGAACGCTGGGTGGAAGGAAATTTGTGGCTCCTCTCAGATTCCAGAACTTTCTGCCACAGAAATGTGAGGAACATGTGTTTTTTTAGCCAAATTTTGAGGTTTGCAAAGGATTCTGGGTAACAGAACCTGGTCCGAGCCACACAAGTCACCCCATCTTGGATTCCTCTAGGTCTCTAGGTTTCAGAGAAGCACAGGTTTGGTAGATTTCCCTAGGTGCCGGCTGAGCTAGAGGCCAAAATCTACAGGTAGGCACTTTGCAAAAAACACCTCTGTTTTCTTTCAAAAAATGGGATGTGTCCACGTTGCGTTTGGGGTGTCTCCTGTTGCGCCCGCTAGGCCTACCCA
This sequence comes from Pleurodeles waltl, assembly GCF_031143425.1. NCBI lineage: Eukaryota > Metazoa > Chordata > Amphibia > Caudata > Salamandridae > Pleurodeles > Pleurodeles waltl. The sequence continues at coordinate 338,279,726 of NC_090439.1, forward strand.
CACAAGTGAGGTATCATTTATATCGGGAAACTTGGGGGAACGCTGGGTGGAAGGAAATTAGTGGCTCCTCTCAGATTCCAGAACTTTCTGCCACAGAAATGTGAGGAACATGTGTTTTTTTAGCCAAATTTTGAGGTTTGCAAAGGATTCTGGGTAACAGAACTTGTTCCGAGCCACACAAGTCACCCCATCTTGGATTCCCCTGGGTCTCTAGTTTTCAGAAATGCACAGGGTTGGTAGGTTTCCCTAGGTGCCGGCTGAGCTAGAGGCTAAAATCTACAGGTAGGCACTTTGCAAAAAACACCTCTGTTTTCTTTCAAAAAATTGGATGTGTCCACGTTGCGCTTTGGGGCGTTTCCTGTCGCGGGCGCTAGGCCTACCCACACAAGTGAGGTATCATTGTTATTGGGAGACTTGGGGGAACGCTGGGTGGAAGGAAATTAGTGGCTCCTCTCAGATTCCAGAACTTTCTGCCACAGAAATGTGAGGAACATGTGTTTTTTTAGCCAAATTTTGAGGTTTGCAAAGGATTCTGGGTGACAGAACCTGGTCCGAGCCACACAAGTCACCCCATCTTGGATTCCCCTAGGTCTCTAGTTTTCAGAAATGCACAGGTTTGGTAGGTTTCCCTAGGTGCCGGCTGAGCTAGTGGCTAAAATCTACAGGTAGGCACTTTGCAAAAAACACCTGTTTTCTTTAAAAAAATTGGATGTGTCCACGTTGCGCTTTGGGGCGTTTCCTGTCGCGGGCGCTAGGCCTACCCACACAAGTGAGGTATCATTGTTATTGGGAGACTTGGGGGAACGCTCGGTGGAAGGAAATTTGTGGTTCCTCTCAGATTCCAGAACTTTCTGCCACAGAAATGTGAGGAACATGTGTTTTTTTTAGCCAAATTTTGAGGTTTGCAAAGGATTCTGGGTAACAGAACCTGGTCCGAGCCACACAAGTCACCCCATCTTGGATTCCCCTAGGTCTCTAGTTTTCAGAAATGCACAAGTTTGGTAGGTTTCCCTAGGTGCCGGCTGAGCTAGAGGCCAAAATCTACAGGTAGGCACTTTGCAAAAAACACCTCTGTTTTCTTTAAAAAAACGGGATGTGTCCACGTTGCGTTTTGGGGTGTCTCCTGTCGCGGCCACTAGGCCTACCCACACAAGTGAGGTATCATTTTTATCGGGAGACTTGGGGGAACGCTGGGTGGAAGGACATTTGTGGCTCCTCTCAGATTCCAGAACTTTCTGCCTCAGAATTGTGAGGAACATGTGTTTTTGTAGCCAAATTTTGAGGTTTGCAAAGGATTCTGGGTAATAGAATCTGGTCCGAGCCATACAAATCACCCCATCTTGGTTTCCCCTAGGTCTCTAGTTTTCAGAAATGCACAGGTTTGGTAGGTTTCCCTAGGTGCCGGCTGAGCTAGAGGCCAAAATCTACAGGTAGGCACTTTGCAAAAATCACCTCTGTTTTCTTTCAAAAAATTGGATGTGTCCATGTTGCGTTTGGGGTGTGTCCTGTCGCGGCCGCTAGGCCTACCCACACAAGTGAGGTATCATTTTTATCGGGAGACTTGGGGGAACGCTGGGTGGAAGGAAATTAGTGGCTCCTCTCAGATTCCAGAACTTTCTGCCCCAGAAATGTGAGGAACATGTGTTTTTTTAGCCAAATTTTGAGGTTTGCAAAGGATTCTGGGTAACAGAACCTGGTCCGAGCCACACAAGTCACCCCATCTTGGATTCCCCTAGGTCTCTAGTTTTCAGAAATACACAGGTTTGGTAGGTTTCCCTAGGTACCGGCTGAGCTAGAGGCTAAAATCTACAGGTAGGCACTTTGCAAAAAACACCTCTGTTTTCTTTCAAAAAATTGGATGTGTCCACGTTGCGCTTTGGGGCGTTTCCTGTCGCGGGCGCTAGGCCTACCCACACAAGTGAGGTATCATTGTTATTGGGAGACTTGGGGGAACACTGGGTGGGAGGAAATTAGTGGCTCCTCTCAGATTCCAGAACTTTCTGCCACAGAAATGTGAGGAACATGTGTTTTTTTAGCCAAATTTTGAGGTTTGCAAAGGATTCTGGGTAACAGAACCTGGTCCGAGCCACACAAGTCACCCCATCTTGGATTCCCCTAGGTCTCTAGTTTTCAGAAATGCACAGGGTTGGTAGGTTTCCCTAGGTGCCGGCTGAGCTAGTGGCTAAAATCTACAGGTAGGCACTTTGCAAAAAACACCTCTGTTTTCTTTCAAAAAATTGTATGTGTCCACGTTGCGCTTTGGGGCGTTTCCTGTCGCGGGCGCTAGGCCTACCCACACAAGTGAGGTATCATTGTTATTGGGAGACTTGGGGGAACGCTCGGTTGAAGGAAATTTGTGGCTCCTCTCAGATTCCAGAACTTTCTGCCACAGAAATGTGAGGAACATGTGTTTTTTTTAGCCAAATTTTGAGGTTTGCAAAGGATTCGGGGTAACAGAACCTGGTCCGAGCCACACAAGTCCCCCCATCTTGGATTCCCCTAGGTCTCTAGTTTTCAGAAATGCACAAGTTTGGTAGGTTTCCCTAGGTGCCGGCTGAGCTAGAGGCCAAAATCTACAGGTAGGCACTTTGCAAAAAACACCTCTGTTTTCCTTCAAAAAACGGGATGTGTCCACGTTGCGTTTTGGGGTGTCTCCTGTCGCGGCCACTAGGCCTACCCACACAAGTGAGGTATCATTTTTATCGGGAGACTTGGGGGAACGCTGGGTGGAAGGAAATTAGTGGCTCCTCTCAGATTCCAGAACTTTCTGCCACAGAAATGTGAGGAACATGTGTTTTTTTAGCCAAATTTTGAGGTTTGCAAAGGATTCTGGGTAACAGAACTTGTTCCGAGCCACACAAGTCACCCCATCTTGGATTCCCCTGGGTCTCTAGTTTTCAGAAATGCACAGGGTTGGTAGGTTTCCCTAGGTGCCGGCTGAGCTAGAGGCTAAAATCTACAGGTAGGCACTTTGCAAAAAACACCTCTGTTTTCTTTCAAAAAATTGGATGTGTCCACGTTGCGCTTTGGGGCGTTTCCTGTCGCGGGCGCTAGGCCTACCCACACAAGTGAGGTATCATTGTTATTGGGACACTTGGGGGAACGCTGGGTGGAAGGAAATTAGTGGCTCCTCTCAGATTCCAGAACTTTCTGCCACAGAAATGTGAGGAACATGTGTTTTTTTAGCCAAATTTTGAGGTTTGCAAAGGATTCTGGGTAACAGAACCTGGTCCGAGCCATACAAGTCACCCCATCTTGGATTCCCCCAGGTCTCTAGTTTTCAGAAATGCACAGGTTTGGTAGGTTTCCCTAGGTGCCGGCTGAGCTAGAGGCCAAAATCTACAGGTAGGCACTTTGCAAAAAACACCTCTGTTTTCTTTAAAAAATGTGGATGTGTCCACGTTGCGCTTTGGGGCGTTTCCTGTCGCGGGCACTAGGCCTACCCACACAAGTGAGGTATCATTTCTATCGGGAGACTTGGGGGAACGCTGGGTGGAAGGAAATTTGTGGCTCCTCTCAGATTCCAGAACTTTCTGCCACAGAAATGTGAGGAACATGTGTTTTTTTAGCCAAATTGTGAGGTTTGCAAAGGATTCTGGGTAACAGAACCTGGTCCGAGCCACACAAGTCACCCCATCTTGGATTCCCCTAGGTCTCTAGGTTTCAGAGAAGCACAGGTTTCGTAGGTTTCCCTAGGTGCCGGCTGAGCTAGAGGCCAAAATCTACAGGTAGGCACTTTGCAAAAAACACCTCTGTTTTCTTTAAAAAAATGGGATGTGTCCACGTTGCGCTTGGGGTGAATTCTGTTGCGGCCGCTAGGCCTACCCACACAAGTGAGGTATCATTTTTATCGGGAGACTTGGGGGAACGCTGGGTGGAAGGAAATTAGTGGCTCCTCTCAGATTCCAGAACTTTCTGCCACAGAAATGTGAGGAACATGTGTTTTTTTAGCCAAATGTTGAGGTTTGCAAAGGATTCTGGGTAACAGAACCTGGTCCGAGCCACACAAGTCACCCCATCTTGGATTCCCCTAGGTCTCTAGTTTTCAGAAATGCACTGGTTTGGTAGGTTTCCCTAGGTGCCGGCTGAGCTAGAGGCCAAAATCTACAGGTAGGCACTTTGCAAAAAACACCTCTGTTTTCTTTAAAAAATGTGGATGTGTCCACGTTGCGCTTTGGGGCGTTTCCTGTCGCGGGCACTAGGCCTACCCACACAAGTGAGGTATCATTTCTATCAGGAGACTTGGGGGAACGCTGGGTGGAAGGAAATTTGTGGCTCCTCTCAGATTCCAGAACTTTCTGCCACAGAAATGTGAGGAACATGTGTTTTTTTAGCCAAATTTTGAGGTTTGCAAAGGATTCTGGGTAACAGAACCTGGTCCGAGCCACACAAGTCACCCCATCTTGGATTCCTCTAGGTCTCTAGGTTTCAGAGAAGCACAGGTTTGGTAGATTTCCCTAGGTGCCGGCTGAGCTAGAGGCCAAAATCTACAGGTAGGCACTTTGCAAAAAACACCTCTGTTTTCTTTCAAAAAATGGGATGTGTCCACGTTGCGTTTGGGGTGTCTCCTGTTGCGCCCGCTAGGCCTACCCACACAAGTGAGGTATCATTTATATCGGGAAACTTGGGGGAACGCTGGGTGGAAGGAAATTAGTGGCTCCTCTCAGATTCCAGAACTTTCTGCCACAGAAATGTGAGGAACATGTGTTTTTTTAGCCAAATTTTGAGGTTTGCAAAGGATTCTGGGTAACAGAACTTGTTCCGAGCCACACAAGTCACCCCATCTTGGATTCCCCTGGGTCTCTAGTTTTCAGAAATGCACAGGGTTGGTAGGTTTCCCTAGGTGCCGGCTGAGCTAGAGGCTAAAATCTACAGGTAGGCACTTTGCAAAAAACACCTCTGTTTTCTTTCAAAAAATTGGATGTGTCCACGTTGCGCTTTGGGGCGTTTCCTGTCGCGGGCGCTAGGCCTACCCACACAAGTGAGGTATCATTGTTATTGGGAGACTTGGGGGAACGCTGGGTGGAAGGAAATTAGTGGCTCCTCTCAGATTCCAGAACTTTCTGCCACAGAAATGTGAGGAACATGTGTTTTTTTAGCCAAATTTTGAGGTTTGCAAAGGATTCTGGGTGACAGAACCTGGTCCGAGCCACACAAGTCACCCCATCTTGGATTCCCCTAGGTCTCTAGTTTTCAGAAATGCACAGGTTTGGTAGGTTTCCCTAGGTGCCGGCTGAGCTAGTGGCTAAAATCTACAGGTAGGCACTTTGCAAAAAACACCTGTTTTCTTTCAAAAAATTGGATGTGTCCACGTTGCGCTTTGGGGCGTTTCCTGTCGCGGGCGCTAGGCCTACCCACACAAGTGAGGTATCATTGTTATTGGGAGACTTGGGGGAACGCTCGGTGGAAGGAAATTTGTGGTTCCTCTCAGATTCCAGAACTTTCTGCCACAGAAATGTGAGGAACATGTGTTTTTTTTAGCCAAATTTTGAGGTTTGCAAAGGATTCTGGGTAACAGAACCTGGTCCGAGCCACACAAGTCACCCCATCTTGGATTCCCCTAGGTCTCTAGTTTTCAGAAATGCACAAGTTTGGTAGGTTTCCCTAGGTGCCGGCTGAGCTAGAGGCCAAAATCTACAGGTAGGCACTTTGCAAAAAACACCTCTGTTTTCTTTAAAAAAACGGGATGTGTCCACGTTGCGTTTTGGGGTGTCTCCTGTCGCGGCCACTAGGCCTACCCACACAAGTGAGGTATCATTTTTATCGGGAGACTTGGGGGAACGCTGGGTGGAAGGAAATTTGTGGCTCCTCTCAGATTCCAGAACTTTCTGCCTCAGAATTGTGAGGAACATGTGTTTTTGTAGCCAAATTTTGAGGTTTGCAAAGGATTCTGGGTAATAGAATCTGGTCCGAGCCATACAAATCACCCCATCTTGGATTCCCCTAGGTCTCTAGTTTTCAGAAATGCACAGGTTTGGTAGGTTTCCCTAGGTGCCGGCTGAGCTAGAGGCCAAAATCTACAGGTAGGCACTTTGCAAAAATCACCTCTGTTTTCTTTCAAAAAATTGGATGTGTCCATGTTGCGTTTGGGGTGTCACCTGTCGCGGCCGCTAGGCCTACCCACACAAGTGAGGTATCATTTTTATCGGGAGACTTGGGGGAACGCTGGGTGGAAGGAAATTAGTGGCTCCTCTCAGATTCCAGAACTTTCTGCCCCAGAAATGTGAGGAACATGTGTTTTATTAGCCAAATTTTGAGGTTTGCAAAGGATTCTGGGTAACAGAACCTGGTCCGAGCCACACAAGTCACCCCATCTTGGATTCCCCTAGGTCTCTAGTTTTCAGAAATACACAGGTTTGGTAGGTTTCCCTAGGTACCGGCTGAGCTAGAGGCTAAAATCTACAGGTAGGCACTTTGCAAAAAACACCTCTGTTTTCTTTCAAAAAATTGGATGTGTCCACGTTGCGCTTTGGGGCGTTTCCTGTCGCGGGCGCTAGGCCTACCCACACAAGTGAGGTATCATTGTTATTGGGAGACTTGGGGGAACGCTGGGTGGGAGGAAATTAGTGGCTCCTCTCAGATTCCAGAACTTTCTGCCACAGAAATGTGAGGAACATGTGTTTTTTTAGCCAAATTTTGAGGTTTGCAAAGGATTCTGGGTAACAGAACCTGGTCCGAGCCACACAAGTCACCCCATCTTGGATTCCCCTAGGTCTCTAGTTTTCAGAAATGCACAGGGTTGGTAGGTTTCCCTAGGTGCCGGCTGAGCTAGTGGCTAAAATCTACAGGTAGGCACTTTGCAAAAAACACCTCTGTTTTCTTTCAAAAAATTGTATGTGTCCACGTTGCGCTTTGGGGCGTTTCCTGTCGCGGGCGCTAGGCCTACCCACACAAGTGAGGTATCATTGTTATTGGGAGACTTGGGGGAACGCTCGGTTGAAGGAAATTTGTGGCTCCTCTCAGATTCCAGAACTTTCTGCCACAGAAATGTGAGGAACATGTGTTTTTTTTAGCCAAATTTTGAGGTTTGCAAAGGATTGGGGGTAACAGAACCTGGTCCGAGCCACACAAGTCCCCCCATCTTGGATTCCCCTAGGTCTCTAGTTTTCAGAAATGCACAAGTTTGGTAGGTTTCCCTAGGTGCCGGCTGAGCTAGAGGCCAAAATCTACAGGTAGGCACTTTGCAAAAAACACCTCTGTTTTCCTTCAAAAAACGGGATGTGTCCACGTTGCGTTTTGGGGTGTCTCCTGTCGCGGCCACTAGGCCTACCCACACAAGTGAGGTATCATTTTTATCGGGAGACTTGGGGGAACGCTGGGTGGAAGGAAATTTGTGGCTCCTCTCAGATTCCAGAACTTTCTGCCTCAGAATTGTGAGGAACATGTGTTTTTTTAGCCAAATTTTGAGGTTTGCAAAGGATTCTGGGTAATAGAACCTGGTCCGAGCCACACAAGTCACCCCATCTTCGATTCCCCTAGGTCTCTAGTTTTCAGAAATGCACAGGTTTGGTAGGTTTCCCTAGGTGCCGGCTGAGCTAGAGGCCAAAATCTACAGGTAGGCACTTCGCAAAAAACACTTCTGTTTTCTTTCAAAAAATTGGATGTGTCCACGTTGCGCTTTGGGGCATTTCCTGTCGCGGGCGCTAGGCCTACCCACACAAGTGAGGTATCATTTTTATCGGGAGACTTGGGGGAACGCTGGGTGGAAGGAAATTTGTGGCTCCTCTCAGATTCCAGAACTTTCTGCCACAGAAATGTGAGGAACATGTGCTTTTTTAGCCAAATTTTGAGGTATGCAAAGGATTCTGGGTAACAGAACCTGGTCCGAGCCACACAAGTCACCCCATCTTAAATTCCCCTAGGTCTCTAGTTTTCAGAAATGCACAGGTTTGGTAGGTTTCCCTAGGTGCCGGCTGAGCTAGAGGCCAAAATCTACAGGTAGGCAGTTTGCAAAAAACACCTCTGTTTTCTTTTAAAAATGTGGATGTGTCCACGTTGCGCTTTGGGGCGTTTCCTGTCGCGGGCGCTAGGCCTACCCACACAAGTGAGGTATCATTTTTATTGGGAGACTTGGGGGAACGCTGGGTGGAAGGAAATTTGTGGCTCCTCTCAGATTCCAGAACTTTCGGCCACAGAAATGTGAGGAACATGTGTTTTTTTAGCCAAATTTTGAGGTTTGCAAAGGATTCTGGGTAACAGAACCTGGTCCGAGCCACACAAGTCACCCCATCTTGGATTCCCCTAGGTCTCTAGTTTTCAGAAATGTACAGGTTTGGTAGGTTTCCCTAGGTGCCAGCTGAGCTAGAGGCCAAAATCTACAGGTAGGCACTTTGCAAAAAACAGCTCTGTTTTCTTTAAAAAAAATGGGATGTGTCCACGTTGCGTTTCGGGGTGTTCTGTGTCGCGGCCGCTAGGCCTACCCACACAAGTGAGGTATCATTTTTATCGGGAGACTTGGGGGAACGCTGGGTGGAAGGAAATTTGTGGCTCCTCTCAGATTCCAGAACTTTCTGCCACAGAAATGTGAGGAACATGTGTTTTTTTTGCCAAATTTTGAGGTTTGCAAAGGATTCTGGGTAACAGAACCTGGTCCGAGCCACACAAGTCACCCCATCTTGGATTCCCCTAGGGCTCTAGTTTTCAGAAATGTACAGGTTTGGTAGGTTTCCCTAGGTGCCGGCTGAGCTAGAGGCCAAAATCTACAGGTAGGCAGTTTGCAAAAAACACCTCTGTTTTGTTTAAAAAATTTGGATGTGTCCACGTTGCGCTTTGGGGCGTTTCCTGTCACGGGCGCTAGGCCTACCCACACAAGTGAGGTATCATTGTTATTGGGAGACTTGGGGGAACGCTGGGTGGAAGGAAATTTGTGGTTCCTCTCAGATTCCAGAACTTTCTGCCACAGAAATGTGAGGAACATGTGTTTATTTTGCCAAATTTTGAGGTTTGCAAAGGATTCTGGGTAACAGAACCTGGTCCGAGCCACACAAGTCACCCCATCTTGGATTCCCCTAGGTCTCTAGTTTTCAGAAATGTACAGGTTTGGTAGGTTTCCCTAGGTGCCAGCTGAGCTAGAGGCCAAAATCTACAGGTAGGCACTTTGCAAAAAACAGCTCTGTTTTCTTTAAAAAAATGGGATGTGTCCATGTTGCGTTTTGGGGCGCGTCCTGTCGCGGCCGCTAGGCCTACCCACACAAGTGAGGTATCATTTTTATTGGGAGACTTGGGGGAACGCTGGGTGGAAGGAAATTTGTGGCTCCTCTCAGATTCCACAACTTTCTGAAACAGAAATGTGAGGAACATGTGTTTTTTTAGCCAAATTTTGAGGTTTGCAAAGGATTCTGGGTAACAGAACCTGGTCCGAGCCACACAAGTCACCCCATCTTGGATTCCCCTAGGTCTCTAGTTTTCAGAAATGCACAGGTTTGGTAGGTTTCCCTAGGTGCCGGCTGAGCTAGAGGCTAAAATCTACAGGTAGGCGCTTTGCAAAAAACACCTCTGTTTTCTTTCAAAAATGTGGATGTGTCCACGTTGTGCTTTGGGGCGTTTCCTGTCGCGGGCGCTAGGCCTACCCACACAAGTGAGGTATCATTTTTATCGGGAGACTTGGGGGAACGCTGGGTGGAAGGAAATTTGTGGCTCCTCTCAGATTCCAGAACTTTCTGCCACAGAAATGTGAGGAACATGTGTTTTTTTAGCCAAATTTTGAGGTTTGCAAAGGATTCTGGGTAACAGAACCTGGTCCGAGCCACACAAGTCACCCCATCTTGGATTCCCCTAGGTCTCTAGTTTTCAGAAATGCACAGGTTTGGTAGGTTTCCCTAGGTGCCGGCTGAGCTAGAGGCCAAAATCTACAGGTAGGCGCTTTGCAAAAAACACCTCTGTTTTCTTTAAAAAATGTGGATGTGTCCACGTTGTGCTTTGGGGCGTTTCCTGTCGCGGGCGCTAGGCCTACCCACACAAGTGAGGTATCATTTTTATCGGGAGACTTGGGGGAACGCTGGGTGGAAGGAAATTTGTGGCTCCTCTCAGATTCCAGAACTTTCTGCCACAGAAATGTGAGGAACATGTGTTTTTTTAGCCAAATTTTGAGGTTTTCAAAGGATTCTGGGTAACAGAACCTGGTCCGAGCCACACAAGTCACCCCATCTTGGATTCCCCTAGGTCTCTAGTTTTCAGAAATGCATAGGTTTGGTAGGTTTCCCTAGGTGCCGGCTGAGATAGAGGCCAAAATCTACAGTTAGGCACTTTGCAAAAAACACCTCTGTTTTCTTTAAAAAATGTGGATGTGTCCACGTTGCGCTTTGGGGCGTTCCCTGTCGCGGGCGCTAGGCCTGCCCACACAAGTGAGGTATCATTTGTATTGGGAGACTTGGGGGAACGCTGGGTGGAAGGAAATGTGAGGCTCCTCTCAGATTCCAGAACTTTCTGCCACAGAAATGTGAGGAACATGTGTTTTTTTTGCCAAATTTTGGAGGTTTGCAAAGGATTCTGGGTAACAGAACCTGGTCTGAGCCACACAAGTCACCCCATCTTGGATTCCCCTAGGTCTCTAGTTTTCAGAAATGCACAGGTTTGGTAGGTTTCCCTAGGTGCCGGCTGAGCTAGAGACCAAAATCTACAGGTAGGCACTTTGCTAAAAACAGCTCTGTTTTCTGTGATGTGTCCACGTTGTGTTTTGGGGCATATCCTGTCGCGGGCACTAGGCCTACCCATACAAGTGAGGTACCATTTTTATTGGGAGACTTGGGGGAGCGCTGGGTGGAAGGAAATTTGTGGCTCCTCTCAGATTCCAGAACTTTCTGTCACCGAAATGTGAGGAAAATGTGTTTTTTTAGCCAATATTTGAGGTTTGCTAAGGATTCTGGGTAACAGAACCTGGTCAGAGCCCCACAAGGCACCCCATCTTGGATTCCCCTAGGTCTCTAGTTTTAAAAAATGCACAGGTTTGGTAGGTTTCCCTAGGTGCCAGCTGAGCTAGAAGCCAAAATCTACAGGTAGGCACTTTGCTAAACACAGCTCTGTTTTCTGTGATGTGTCCACGTTGTGTTTTGGGGCATATCCTGTCGCGGGCGCTAGGCCTACCCACACAAGTGAGGCATCATTTTTATCAGGAGACTTGGGGGAACAGAGAATAGCAAAACAAGTGTTATTGCCCCTTGTTTTTCTCTACATTTTTCCCTTCCAAATGTAAGACAGTGGGGCTCATTCTGAGCCCAGCGGGCGGCGGGCGCCGCCCGCCTGGCGGGAACCGCCATATGGCCGGCCATTCTGGCTTTCCCGCTGGGCTGGCGGGCGACCGCCAGAAGGCCGCCCGCCAGCCCAGCGGGAAACCCCTTCCCACGAGGAAGCCGGCTCCGAACGGAGCCGGCGGAGTGGGAAGGTGCGACGGGTGCAGTTGCACCCGTCGCGAATTTCAGTGTCTGCAAAGCAGACACTGAAATTCTTTGTGGGGACCTGTTACGGGGGCCCCTGCAGTGCCCATGCCATTGGCATGGGCACTGCAGGGGCCCCACGACACCCCATACCGCCATCCTGTTCCTGGCGGGCGACCCACCAGGAACAGGATGGCGGTATGGGGTGTCGGAATCCCCATGGCGGCGCAGCTTGGGGGATCGCTGGGTGGAAGGAAATTTGTGGCTCCTCTCAGATTCCAGAACTTTCTGCCACAGAAATGTGAGGAACATGTGTTTATTTTGCCAAATTTTGAGGTTTGCAAAGGATTCTGGGTAACAGAACCTGGTCCGAGCCACACAAGTCACCCCATCTTGGATTCCCCTAGGTCTCTAGTTTTCAGAAATGCACAGGTTTGGTAGGTTTCCCTAGGTGCCGGCTGAGCTAGAGGCCAAAATCTACAGGTAGGCGCTTTGCAAAAAACACCTCTGTTTTCTTTCAAAAATGTGGATGTGTCCACGTTGTGCTTTGGGGCGTTTCCTGTCGCGGGCGCTAGGCCTACCCACACAAGTGAGGTATCATTTTTATCGGGAGACTTGGGGGAACGCTGGGTGGAAGGAAATTTGTGGCTCCTCTCAGATTCCAGAACTTTCTGCCACAGAAATGTGAGGAACATGTGTTTTTTTAGCCAAATTTTGAGGTTTGCAAAGGATTCTGGGTAACAGAACCTGGTCCGAGCCACACAAGTCACCCCATCTTTGATTCCCCTAGGTCTCTAGTTTTCAGAAATGCACAGGTTTGGTAGGTTTCCCTAGGTGCCGGCTGAGCTAGAGGCCAAAATCTACAGGTAGGCGCTTTGCAAAAAACACCTCTGTTTTCTTTCAAAAATGTGGATGTGTCCACGTTGTGCTTTGGGGCGTTTCCTGTCGCGGGCGCTAGGCCTACCCACACAAGTGAGGTATCATTTTTATCGGGAGACTTGGGGGAACGCTGGGTGGAAGGAAATTTGTGGCTCCTCTCAGATTCCAGAACTTTCTGCCACAGAAATGTGAGGAACATGTGTTTTTTTAGCCAAATTTTGAGGTTTGCAAAGGATTCTGGGTGACAGAACCTCGTCCGAGCCACACAAGTCACCCCATCTTGGATTCCCCTAGGTCTCTAGTTTTCAGAAATGCACAGGTTTGGTAGGTTTCCCTAGGTGCCGGCTGAGCTAGTGGCTAAAATCTACAGGTAGGCACTTTGCAAAAAACACCTGTTTTCTTTCAAAAAATTGGATGTGTCCACGTTGCGCTTTGGGGCGTTTCCTGTCGCGGGCGCTAGGCCTACCCACACAAGTGAGGTATCATTGTTATTGGGAGACTTGGGGGAACGCTCGGTGGAAGGAAATTTGTGGTTCCTCTCAGATTCCAGAACTTTCTGCCACAGAAATGTGAGGAACATGTGTTTTTTTTAGCCAAATTTTGAGGTTTGCAAAGGATTCTGGGTAACAGAACCTGGTCCGAGCCACACAAGTCACCCCATCTTGGATTCCCCTAGGTCTCTAGTTTTCAGAAATGCACAAGTTTGGTAGGTTTCCCTAGGTGCCGGCTGAGCTAGAGGCCAAAATCTACAGGTAGGCACTTTGCAAAAAACACCTCTGTTTTCTTTAAAAAAACGGGATGTGTCCATGTTGCGTTTTGGGGTGTCTCCTGTCGCGGCCACTAGGCCTACCCACACAAGTGAGGTATCATTTTTATCGGGAGACTTGGGGGAACGCTGGGTGGAAGGAAATTTGTGGCTCCTCTCAGATTCCAGAACTTTCTGCCTCAGAATTGTGAGGAACATGTGTTTTTGTAGCCAAATTTTGAGGTTTGCAAAGGATTCTGGGTAATAGAATCTGGTCCGAGCCATACAAATCACCCCATCTTGGATTCCCCTAGGTCTCTAGTTTTCAGAAATGCACAGGTTTGGTAGGTTTCCCTAGGTGCCGGCTGAGCTAGAGGCCAAAATCTACAGGTAGGCACTTTGCAAAAATCACCTCTGTTTTCTTTCAAAAAATTGGATGTGTCCACGTTGCGTTTGGGGTGTGACCTGTCGCGGCCGCTAGGCCTACCCACACAAGTGAGGTATCATTTTTATCGGGAGACTTGGGGGAACGCTGGGTGGAAGGAAATTAGTGGCTCCTCTCAGATTCCAGAACTTTCTGCCCCAGAAATGTGAGGAACATGTGTTTTTTTAGCCAAATTCTGAGGTTTGCAAAGGATTCTGGGTAACAGAACCTGGTCCGAGCCACACAAGTCACCCCATCTTGGATTCCCCTAGGTCTCTAGTTTTCAGAAATGCACAGGTTTGGTAGGTTTCCCTAGGTACCGGCTGAGCTAGAGGCTAAAATCTACAGGTAGGCACTTTGCAAAAAACACCTCTGTTTTCTTTCAAAAAATTGGATGTGTCCACGTTGTGCTTTGGGGCGTTTCCTGTCGCGGGCGCTAGGCCTACCCACACAAGTGAGGTATCATTGTTATTGGGAGACTTGGGGGAACGCTGGGTGGAAGGAAATTAGTGGCTCCTCTCAGATTCCAGAACTTTCTGCCACAGAAATGTGAGGAACATGTGTTTTTTTAGCCAAATTTTGAGGTTTGCAAAGGATTCTGGGTAACAGAACCTGGTCCGAGCCACACAAGTCACCCCATCTTGGATTCCCCTAGGTCTCTAGTTTTCAGAAATGCACAGGTTTGGTAGGTTTCCCTAGGTGCCGGCTGAGCTAGTGGCTAAAATCTACAGGTAGGCACTTTGCAAAAAACACCTCTGTTTTCTTTCAAAAAATTGTATGTGTCCACGTTGCGCTTTGGGGCGTTTCCTGTCGCGGGCGCTAGGCCTACCCACACAAGTGAGGTATCATTGTTATTGGGAGACTTGGGGGAACGCTCGGTTGAAGGAAATTTGTGGCTCCTCTCAGATTCCAGAACTTTCTGCCACAGAAATGTGAGGAACATGTGTTTTTTTTAGCCAAATTTTGAGGTTTGCAAAGGATTCTGGGTAACAGAACCTGGTCCGAGCCACACAAGTCCCCCCATCTTGGATTCCCCTAGGTCTCTAGTTTTCAGAAATGCACAAGTTTGGTAGGTTTCCCTAGGTGCCGGCTGAGCTAGAGGCCAAAATCTACAGGTAGGCACTTTGCAAAAAACACCTCTGTTTTCTTTCAAAAAACGGGATGTGTCCACGTTGCGTTTTGGGGTGTCTCCTGTCGCGGCCACTAGGCCTACCCACACAAGTGAGGTATCATTTTTATCGGGAGACTTGGGGGAACGCTGGGTGGAAGGAAATTTGTGGCTCCTCTCAGATTCCAGAACTTTCTGCCTCAGAATTGTGAGGAACATGTGTTTTTTTAGCCAAATTTTGAGGTTTGCAAAGGATTCTGGGTAATAGAACCTGGTCCGAGCCACACAAGTCACCCCATCTTCGATTCCCCTAGGTCTCTAGTTTTCAGAAATGCACAGGTTTGGTAGGTTTCCCTAGGTGCCGGCTGAGCTAGAGGCCAAAATCTACAGGTAGGCACTTCGCAAAAAACACCTCTGTTTTCTTTCAAAAAATTGGATGTGTCCACGTTGCGCTTTGGGGCATTTCCTGTCGCGGGCGCTAGGCCTACCCACACAAGTGAGGTATCATTTTTATCGGGAGACTTGGGGGAACGCTGGGTGGAAGGAAATTTGTGGCTCCTCTCAGATTCCAGAACTTTCTGCCACAGAAATGTGAGGAACATGTGCTTTTTTAGCCAAATTTTGAGGTATGCAAAGGATTCTGGGTAACAGAACCTGGTCCGAGCCACACAAGTCACCCCATCTTAAATTCCCCTAGGTCTCTAGTTTTCAGAAATGCACAGGTTTGGTAGGTTTCCCTAGGTGCCGGCTGAGCTAGAGGCCAAAATCTACAGGTAGGCAGTTTGCAAAAAACACCTCTGTTTTCTTTTAAAAATGTGGATGTGTCCACGTTGCGCTTTGGGGCGTTTCCTGTCGCGGGCGCTAGGCCTACCCACACAAGTGAGGTATCATTTTTATTGGGAGACTTGGGGGAACGCCGGGTGGAAGGAAATTTGTGGCTCCTCTCAGATTCCAGAACTTTCGGCCACAGAAATGTGAGGAACATGTGTTTTTTTAGCCAAATTTTGAGGTTTGCAAAGGATTCTGGGTAACAGAACCTGGTCCGAGCCACACAAGTCACCCCATCTTGGATTCCCCTAGGTCTCTAGTTTTCAGAAATGTACAGGTTTGGTAGGTTTCCCTAGGTGCCAGCTGAGCTAGAGGCCAAAATCTACAGGTAGGCACTTTGCAAAAAACAGCTCTGTTTTCTTTAAAAAAATGGGATGTGTCCACGTTGCGTTTCGGGGTGTTCTGTGTCGCGGCCGCTAGGCTTACCCACACAAGTGAGGTATGATTTTTATCGGGAGACTTGGGGGAACGCTGGGTGGAAGGAAATTTGTGGCTCCTCTCAGATTCCAGAACTTTCTGCCACAGAAATGTGAGGAACATGTGTTTTTTTTGCCAAATTTTGACGTTTGCAAAGGATTCTGGGTAACAGAACCTGGTCCGAGCCACACAAGTCACCCCATCTTGGATTCCCCTAGGTCTCTAGTTTTCAGAAATGTACAGGTTTGGTAGGTTTCCCTAGGTGCCGGCTGCGCTAGAGGCCAAAATCTACAGGTAGGCAGTTTGCAAAAAACACCTCTGTTTTGTTTCAAAAATTTGGATGTGTCCACATTGCGCTTTGGGGCGTTTCCTGTCACGGGCGCTAGGCCTACCCACACAAGTGAGGTATCATTGTTATTGGGAGACTTGGGGGAACGCTCGGTGGAAGGAAATTTGTGGTTCCTCTCAGATTCCAGAACTTTCTGCCACAGAAATGTGAGGAACATGTGTTTTTTTTAGCCAAATTTTGAGGTTTGCAAAGGATTCTGGGTAACAGAACCTGGTCCGAGCCACACAAGTCACCCCATCTTGGATTCCCCTAGGTCTCTAGTTTTCAGAAATGCACAAGTTTGGTAGGTTTCCCTAGGTGCCGGCTGAGCTAGAGGCCAAAATCTACAGGTAGGCACTTTGCAAAAAACACCTCTGTTTTCTTTAAAAAAACGGGATGTGTCCACGTTGCGTTTTGGGGTGTCTCCTGTCGCGGCCACTAGGCCTACCCACACAAGTGAGGTATCATTTTTATCGGGAGACTTGGGGGAACGCTGGGTGGAAGGAAATTTGTGGCTCCTCTCAGATTCCAGAACTTTCTGCATCAGAATTGTGAGGAACATGTGTTTTTGTAGCCAAATTTTGAGGTTTGCAAAGGATTCTGGGTAATAGAATCTGGTCCGAGCCATACAAATCACCCCATCTTGGATTCCCCTAGGTCTCTAGTTTTCAGAAATGCACAGCTTTGGTAGGTTTCCCTAGGTGCCGGCTGAGCTAGAGGCCAAAATCTACAGGTAGGCACTTTGCAAAAAACACCTCTGTTTTCTTTCAAAAAATTGGATGTGTCCACGTTGCGTTTGGGGTGTTACCTGTCGCGGCCGCTAGGCCTACCCACACAAGTGAGGTATCATTTTTATCGGGAGACTTGGGGGAACGCTGGGTGGAAGGAAATTAGTGGCTCCTCTCAGATTCCAGAACTTTCTGCCCCAGAAATGTGAGGAACATGTGTTTTTTTAGCCAAATTTTGAGGTTTGCAAAGGATTCTGGGTAACAGAACCTGGTCCGAGCCACACAAGTCACCCCATCTTGGATTCCCCTAGGTCTCTAGTTTTCAGAAATGCACAGGTTTGGTAGGTTTCCCTAGGTACCGGCTGAGCTAGAGGCTAAAATCTACAGGTAGGCACTTTGCAAAAAACACCTCTGTTTTCTTTCAAAAAATTGGATGTGTCCACGTTGCGCTTTGGGGCGTTTCCTGTCGCGGGCGCTAGGCCTACCCACACAAGTGAGGTATCATTGTTATTGGGAGACTTGGGGGAACGCTGGGTGGAAGGAAATTAGTGGCTCCTCTCAGATTCCAGAACTTTCTGCCACAGAAATGTGAGGAACATGTGTTTTTTTAGCCAAATTTTGTGGTTTGCAAAGGATTCTGGGTAACAGAACCTGGTCCGAGCCACACAAGTCACCCCATCTTGGATTCCCCTAGGTCTCTAGTTTTCAGAAATGCACAGGTTTGGTAGGTTTCCCTAGGTGCCGGCTGAGCTAGTGGCTAAAATCTACAGGTAGGCACTTTGCAAAAAACACCTCTGTTTTCTTTCAAAAAATTGTATGTGTCCACGTTGCGCTTTGGGGCGTTTCCTGTCGCGGGCGCTAGGCCTACCCACACAAGTGAGGTATCATTGTTATTGGGAGACTTGGGGGAACGCTCGGTTGAAGGAAATTTGTGGCTCCTCTCAGATTCCAGAACTTTCTGCCACAGAAATGTGAGGAACATGTGTTTTTTTTAGCCAAATTTTGAGGTTTGCAAAGGATTCTGGGTAACAGAACCTGGTCCGAGCCACACAAGTCCCCCCATCTTGGATTCCCCTAGGTCTCTAGTTTTCAGAAATGCACAAGTTTGGTAGGTTTCCCTAGGTGCCGGCTGAGCTAGAGGCCAAAATCTACAGGTAGGCACTTTGCAAAAAACACCTCTGTTTTCTTTCAAAAAACGGGATGTGTCCACGTTGCGTTTTGGGGTGTCTCCTGTCGCGGCCACTAGGCCTACCCACACAAGTGAGGTATCATTTTTATCGGGAGACTTGGGGGAACGCTGGGTGGAAGGAAATTTGTGGCTCCTCTCAGATTCCAGAACTTTCTGCCTCAGAATTGTGAGGAACATGTGTTTTTTTAGCCAAATTTTGAGGTTTGCAAAGGATTCTGGGTAATAGAACCTGGTCCGAGCCACACAAGTCACCCCATCTTCGATTCCCCTAGGTCTCTAGTTTTCAGAAATGCACAGGTTTGGTAGGTTTCCCTAGGTGCCGGCTGAGCTAGAGGCCAAAATCTACAGGTAGGCACTTCGCAAAAAACACCTCTGTTTTCTTTCAAAAAATTGGATGTGTCCACGTTGCGCTTTGGGGCATTTCCTGTCGCGGGCGCTAGGCCTACCCACACAAGTGAGGTATCATTTTTATCGGGAGACTTGGGGGAACGCTGGGTGGAAGGAAATTTGTGGCTCCTCTCAGATTCCAGAACTTTCTGCCACAGAAATGTGAGGAACATGTGTTTTTTTTGCCAAATTTTGAGGTTTGCAAAGGATTCTGGGTAACAGAACCTGGTCCGAGCCACACAAGTCACCCCATCTTGGATTCCACTAGGTCTCTAGTTTTCAGAAATGTACAGGTTTGGTAGGTTTCCCTAGGTGCCGGCTGAGCTAGAGGCCAAAATCTACAGGTAGGCAGTTTGCAAAAAACACCTCTGTTTTCTTTTAAAAATGTGGATATGTCCACGTTGCGCTTTGGGGCGTTTTCTGTCGCGGGCGCTAGGCCTACCCACACAAGTGAGGTATCATTTTTATTGGGAGACTTGGGGGAACGCTGGGTGGAAGGAAATTTGTGGCTCCTCTCAGATTCCAGAACTTTCGGCCACAGAAATGTGAGGAACATCTGTTTTTTTAGCCAAATTTTGAGGTTTGCAAAGGATTCTGGGTAACAGAACCTGGTCCGAGCCACACAAGTCACCCCATCTTGGATTCCCCTAGGTCTCTAGTTTTCAGAAATGTACAGGTTTGGTAGGTTTCCCTAGGTGCCAGCTGAGCTAGAGGCCAAAATCTACAGGTAGGCACTTTGCAAAAAACAGCTCTGTTGTCTTTAAAAAAATGGGATGTGTCCACGTTGCGTTTCGGGGTGTTCTGTGTCGCGGCCGCTAGGCCTACCCACACAAGTGAGGTATCATTTCTATCGGGAGACTTGGGGGAACGCTGGGTGGAAGGAAATTTGTGGCTCCTCTCAGCTTCCAGAACTTTCTGCCACAGAAATGTGAGGAACATGTGTTTTTTTTGCCAAATTTTGAGGTTTGCAAAGGATTCTGGGTAACAGAACCTGGTCCGAGCCACACAAGTCACCCCATCTTGGATTCCCCTAGGTCTCTAGTTTTCAGAAATGTACAGGTTTGGTAGGTTTCCCTAGGTGCCGGCTGAGCTAGAGGCCAAAATCTACAGGTAGGCAGTTTGCAAAAAACACCTCTGTTTTGTTTAAAAAATTTGGATGTGTCCACGTTGCGCTTTGGGGCGTTTCCTGTCACGGGCGCTAGGCCTACCCACACAAGTGAGGTATCATTTTTATCAGGAGACTTGGGGGAACGCTGGGTGGAAGGAAATTTGTGGCTCCTCTCAGATTCCACAACTTTCTGCCACAGAAATGTGAGGAACATGTGTTTTTTTTGCCAAATTTTGAGGTTTGCAAAGGATTCTGGGTAACAGAACCTGGTCCGAGCCACACAAGTCACCCCATCTTGGATTCCCCTAGGTCTCTAGTTTTCAGAAATGTACAGGTTTGGTAGGTTTCCCTAGGTGCCAGCTGAGCTAGAGGCCAAAATCTACAGGTAGGCACTTTGCAAAAAACAGCTCTGTTTTCTTTCAAAAAATGGGATGTGTCCACGTTGCGTTTTGGGGCGTCTCCTGTCGCGGCCGCTAGGCCTACCCACACAAGTGAGGTATCATTTTTATTGGGAGACTTGGGGGAGCGCTGGGTGGAAGGAAATTTGTGGCTCCTCTCAGATTCCAGAACTTTCTGCCACAGAAATGTGAGGAACATGTGTTTTTTTAGCCAAATTTTGAGGTTTGCAAAGGATTCTGGGTAACAGAACCTGGTCCGAGCCACACAAGTCACCCCATCTTGGATTCCCCTAGGTCTCTAGTTTTCAGAAATGCACAGGTTTGGTAGGTTTCCCTAGGTGCCGGCTGAGCTAGAGGCCAAAATCTACAGGTAGGCGCTTTGCAAAAAACACCTCTGTTTTCTTTCAAAAATGTGGATGTGTCCACGTTGTGCCTTGGGGCGTTTCCTGTCGCGGGCGCTAGGCCTACCCACACAAGTGAGGCATCATTTTTATCGGAAGACTTGGGGGAACGCTGGGTGGAAGGAAATTTGTGGCTCCTCTCAGATTCCAGAACTTTCTGCCACAGAAATGTCAGGAACATGTGTTTTTTTAGCCAAATTTTGAGGTTTGCAAAGGATTCTGGGTAACAGAACCTGGTCCGAGCCACACAAGTCACCCCATCTTGGATTCCCCTAGGTCTCTAGTTTTCAGAAATGCACAGGTTTGGTAGGTTTCCCTAGGTGCCGGCTGAGCTAGAGACCAAAATCTACAGGTAGGCACTTTGCTAAAAACAGCTCTGTTTTCTGTGATGTGTCCACATTGTGTTTTGGGGCATATCCTGTGGCGGGCACTAGGCCTACCCATACAAGTGAGGTACCATTTTTATTGGGAGACTTGGGGGAGCGCTGGGTGGAAGGAAATTTGTGGCTCCTCTCAGATTCCAGAACTTTCTGTCACCGAAATGTGAGGAAAATGTGTTTTTTTAGCCAAAATTTGAGGTTTGCAAAGGATTCTGGGTAACAGAACCTGGTCCGAGCCACACAAGTCACCCCATCTTGGATTCCCCTAGGTCTCTAGTTTTCAGAAATGCACAGGTTTGGTAGGTTTCCCTAGGTGCCGGCTGAGCTAGAGGCCAAAATCTACAGTTAGGCGCTTTGCAAAAAACACCTCTGTTTTCCTTCAAAAATGTGCATGTGTCCACGTTGTGGTTTGGGGCGTTTCCTGTCGCGGGCGCTAGGCCTACCCACACAAGTGAGGTATCATTTTTATCGGGAGACTTGGAGGAACGCTGTGTGGAAGGAAATTCGTGGCTCCTCTCAGATTCCAGAACTTTCTGCCACAGAAATGTGAGGAACATGTGTTTTTTTAGCCAAATTGTGAGGTTTGCAAAGGATTCTGGGTAACAGAACCTGGTCTGAGCCACACAAGTCACCCCATCTTGGATTCCCCTAGGTCTCTAGGTTTCAGAGAAGCACAGGTTTGGTAGGTTTCCCTAGGTGCCGGCTGAGCTAGAGGCCAAAATCTACAGGTAGGCACTTTGCAAAAAGCACCTCTGTTTTCTTTCAAAAAATGGTATGTGTCCACGTTGCGTTTGGGGTGTCTCCTGTTGCGGCCGCTAGGCCTACCCACACAAGTGAGGTATCATTTTTATCAGGAGACTTGTGGGAACGCTGGGTGGAAGGAAATTAGTGGCTCCTCTCAGATTCCAGAACTTTCTGCCACAGAAATGTGAGGAACATGTGTTTTTTTAGCCAAATTTTGAGGTTTGCAAAGGATTCTGGGTAACAGAACCTGGTCCGAGCCACACAAGTCACCCCATCTTGGATTCCCCTAGGTCTCTAGTTTTCAGAAATGCACAGGTTTGGTAGGTTTCCCTAGGTGCCTGCTGAGCTAGAGACCAAAATCTACAGGTAGGCACTTTGCTAAAAACAGCTCTGTTTTCTGTGATGTGTCCACGTTGTGTTTTGGGGCATATCCTGTGGCGGGCACTAGGCCTACCCATACAAGTGAGGTACCATTTTTATTGGGAGACTTGGGGGAGCGCTGGGTGGAAGGAAATTTGTGGCTCCTCTCAGATTCCAGAACTTTCTGTCACCGAAATGTGAGGAAAATGTGTTTTTTTAGCCAAAATTTGAGGTTTGCAAAGGATTCTGGGTAACAGAACCTGGTCCGAGCCACACAAGTCACCCCATCTTGGATTCCCCTAGGTCTCTAGTTTTCAGAAATGCACAGGTTTGGTAGGTTTCCCTAGGTGCCGGCTGAGCTAGAGGCCAAAATCTACAGTTAGGCGCTTTGCAAAAAACACCTCTGTTTTCCTTCAAAAATGTGGATGTGTCCACGTTGTGGTTTGGGGCGTTTCCTGTCGCGGGCGCTAGGCCTACCCACACAAGTGAGGTATCATTTTTATCGGGAGACTTGGAGGAACGCTGGGTGGAAGGAAATTCGTGGCTCCTCTCAGATTCCAGAACTTTCTGCCACAGAAATGTGAGGAACATGTGTTTTTTTAGCCAAATTGTGAGGTTTGCAAAGGATTCTGGGTAACAGAACCTGGTCCGAGCCACACAAGTCACCCCATCTTGGATTCCCCTAGGTCTCTAGGTTTCAGAGAAGCACAGGTTTGGTAGGTTTCCCTAGGTGCCGGCTGAGCTAGAGGCCAAAATCTACAGGTAGGCACTTTGCAAAAAACACCTCTGTTTTCTTTCAAAAAATGGTATGTGTCCACGTTGCGTTTGGGGTGTGTCCTGTCGCGGCCGCTAGGCCTACCCACACAAGTGAGGTATCATTTTTATCGGGAGACTTGTGGGAACGCTGGGTGGAAGGAAATTAGTGGCTCCTCTCAGATTCCAGAACTTTCTGCCACAGAAATGTGAGGAACATGTGTTTTTTTAGCCAAATTTTGAGGTTTGCAAAGATTCTGGGTAACAGAATCTGGTCCGAGCCACACAAGTCACCCCATCTTGGATTCCCCTTGGTCTCTAGTTTTCAGAAATGCACAGGTTTGGTAGGTTTCCCTAGGTGCCGGCTGAGCTAGAGGCCAAAATCTACAGGTAGGCACTTTGCAAAAAACACCTCTGTTTTCTTTAAAAATTGTGGATGTGTCCACGTTGCGCTTTGGGGCGTTTCCTGTCGCGGGCACTAGGCCTACCCACACAAGTGAGGTATCATTTCTATCGGGAGACTTGGGGGAACGCTGGGTGGAAGGAAATTTGTGGCTCCTCTCAGGTTCCAGAACTTTCTGCCACAGAAATGTGAGGAAAATGTGTTTTTTAAGGCCAAATTTTGAGGATTGCAAAGGATTTCTGGGTAACAGAACCTGGTCCGAGCCACACAAGTCACCCCATCTTGGATTCCCCTAGGTCTCTAGGTTTCAGAGAAGCACAGGTTTGGTAGGTTTCCTAGGTGCCGGCTGAGCTAGAGGCCAAAATCTACAGGTAGGCACTTTGCAAAAAACACCTCTCGTTTTCTTTCAAAAAATGGGAAGTGTCCACGTTGCGTTTGGGGTGTCTCTTGTCGCGGCCCGCTAGGCCTACCCACACAAGTGAGGTATCATTTTTATCGGGAGACTTGGGGGAACGCTGGGTGGAAGGAAATTAGTGGCTCCTCTCAGATTCCAGAACTTTCTGCCACAGAAATGTGAGGAACATGTGTTTTTTTAGCCAAATTTTGAGGTTTGCAAAGGATTCTGGGTAACAGAACCTGGTCCGAGCCACACAAGTCACCCCATCTTGGATTCCCCTAGGTCTCTAGTTTTCAGAAATGCAAAGGTTTGGTAGGTTTCCCTAGATGCCGGCTGAGCTAGAGGCCAAAATCTACAGGTAGGCGCTTTGCAAAAAACACCTCTGTTTTCTTTCAAAAATGTGGATGTGTCCACTTTGTGCTTTGGGGCGTTTCCTGTCGCGGGCGCTAGGCCTACCCACACAAGTGAGGTATCATTTTTATCGGGAGACTTGGGGGAACGCTGGGTGGAAGGAAATTAGTGGCTCCTCTCAGATTCCAGAACTTTCTGCCACAGAAATGTGAGGAACATGTATTTTTTTAGCCAAATTTTGAGGTTTGCAAAGGATTCTGGGTAACAGAACCTGGTCCGAGCCACACAAGTCACCCCATCTTGGATTCCCCTAGGTCTCTAGTTTTCAGAAATGCAAAGGTTTGGTAGGTTTCCCTAGATGCCGGCTGAGCTAGAGGCCAAAATCTACAGGTAGGCGCTTTGCAAAAAACACCTCTGTTTTCTTTCAAAAATGTGGATGTGTCCACTTTGTGCTTTGGGGCGTTTCCTGTCGCGGGCGCTAGGCCTACCCACACAAGTGAGGTATCATTTTTATCGGGAGACTTGGGGGAACGCTGGGTGGAAGGAAATTTGTGGCTCCTCTCAGATTCCAGAACTTTCTGCCACAGAAATGTGAGGAACATGTGTTTTTTTAGCCAAATTTTGAGGTTTGCAAAGGATTCTGGGTAACAGAACCTGGTCAGAGCCACACAAGTCACCCCATCTTGGATTCCCCTTGGTCTCTAGTTTTCAGAAATGCACAGGTTTGGTAGGTTTCCCTAGGTGCCGGCTGAGCTAGAGACCAAAATCTACAGGTAGGCACTTTGCTAAAAACAGCTCTGTTTTCTGTGATGTGTCCACGTTGTGTTTTGGGGCATATCCTGTCGCGGGCACTAGGCCTACCCATACAAGTGAGGTACCATTTTTATTGGGAGACTTGGGGGAGCACTGGGTGGAAGGAAATTTGTGGCTCCTCTCAGATTCCAGAACTTTCTGTCACAGAAATGTGAGGAACATGTGTTTTTTTAGCCAAATTTAGAGGTTTGCAAAGCATTCTGGGTAACAGAACCTGGTCCGAGCCACACAAGTCACCCCATCTTGGATTCCCCTAGGTCTCTAGTTTTCAGAAATGCACAGGTTTGGTAGGTTTCCCTAGGTGCCGGTTGAGCTATAGACCAAAATCTACAGGTAGGCACTTTGCTAAAAACAGCTCTGTTTTCTGTGATGTGTCCACGTTGTGTTTTGGGGCATATCCTGTCGCGGGCACTAGGCCTACCCATACAAGTGAGGTACCATTTTTATTGGGAGACTTGGGGGAGCGCTGGGTGGAAGGAAATTTGTGGCTCCTCTCAGATTCCAGAACTTTCTGTCACCGAAATGTGAGGAAAATGTGTTTTGTTAGCCAAAATTTGAGGTTTGCAAAGGATTCTGGGTAACAGAACCTGGTCAGAGCCCCACAAGTCACCCCATCTTGGATTCCCCCAGGTCTCTAGTTTTCAGAAATGCACAGGTTTGGTAGGTTTCCCTAGGTGCCGGCTGAGCTAGAGGCCAAAATCTACAGGTAGGCACTTTGCAAAAAACACCTCTGTTTTCTTTCAAAAATGTGGATGTGTCCACGTTGCGCTTTGGGGCGTTTCCTGTCGCGGGCACTAGGCCTACCCACACAAGTGAGGGATCATTTCTATCGGGAGACTTGGGGGAACGCTGGGTGGAAGGAAATTTGTGGCTCCTCTCAGATTCCAGAACTTTCTGCCACAGAAATGTGAGGAACATGTGTTTTTTTAGCCACATTTTGAGGTTTGCAAAGGATTCTGGGTAACAGAACCTGGTCCGAGCCACACAAGTCACCCCATCTTGGATTCCCCTAGGTCTCTAGGTTTCAGAGAAGCACAGGTTTGCTAGGTTTCCCTAGGTGCCGGCTGAGCTAGAGGCCAAAATCTACAGGTAGGCACTTTGCAAAAAACACCTCTGTTTTCTTTCAAAAATGGGATGTGTCCACGTTGCGTTTGGGGTGTCTCCTGTCGCGGCCGCTAGGCCTACCCACACAAGTGAGGTATCATTTTTATCGGGAGACTTGGGGGAACGCTGGGTGGAAGGAAATTAGTGCCTCCTCTCAGATTCCAGAACTTTCTGCCACAGAAATGTGAGGAACATGTGTTTTTTTAGCCAAATTTTGAGGTTTGCAAAGGATTCTGGGTAACAGAACCTGGTCCGAGCCACACAAGTCACCCCATCTTGGATTCCCCTAGGTCTCTAGTTTTCAGAAATGCACAGGTTTGGTAGGTTTCCCTAGGTGCCGGCTGAGCTAGAGGCCAAAATCTACAGGTAGGCACTTTGCAAAAAACACCTCTGTTTTCTTTCAAAAATGTGGATGTGTCCACGTTGCGCTTTGGGGCGTTTCCTGTCACGGGCACTAGGCCTACCCACACAAGTGAGGTATCATTTCTATCAGGAGACTTGGGGGAACGCTGGGTGGAAGGAAATTTGTGGCTCCTCTCAGATTCCAGAACTTTCTGCCACAGAAATGTGAGGAACATGTGTTTTTTTAGCCAAATGTTGAGGTTTGCAAAGGATTCTAGGTAACAGAACCTGGTCCGAGCCACACAAGTCACCCCATCTTGGATTCCCCTAGGTCTCTAGTTTTCAGAAATGCACAGGTTTGGTAGGATTCCCTAGGTGCCGGCTGAGCTAGAGGCCAAAATATACAGGTAGGCACTTTGCAAAAAACACCTCTGTTTTCTTTCAAAAAATTGGATGTGTCCACTTTGCGTTTTGGGGTGTGTCCTGTTGCGGCCGCTAGGCCTACCCACACAAGTGAGGTATCATTTTTATCGGGAGACTTGGGGGAACGCTGGGTGGAAGGAAATTAGTGGCTCCTCTCAGATTCCAGAACTTTCTGTCACCGAAATGTGAGGAACATGTGTTTTTTTAGCCAAATTTTGAGGTTTGCAAAGGATTCTGGGTAACAGAACCTGGTCCGAGCCACACAAGTCACCCCATCTTGGATTCCCCTAGGTCTCTAGTTTTCAGAAATGCACAGATTTGGTAGGTTTCCCTAGGTGCCGGCTGAGCTAGAGGCCAAAATCTACAGGTAGGCGCTTTGCAAAAAACACCTCTGTTTTCTTTCAAAAATGTGGATGTGTCCACGTTGTGCTTTGGGGCGTTTCCTGTTGCGGGCGCTAGGCCTACCCACACAAGTGAGGTATCATTTTTATCGGGAGACTTGGGGGAACGCTGGGTGGAAGGAAATTTGTGGCTCCTCTCAGATTCCAGAACTTTCTGCCACAGAAATGTGAGGAACATGTGTTTTTTTAGCCAAATTTAGAGGTTTGCAAAGCATTCTGGGTAACAGAACCTGGTCCGAGCCACACAAGTCACCCCATCTTGGATTCCCCTAGGTCTCTAGTTTTCAGAAATGCACAGGTTTGGTAGGTTTCCCTAGGTGCCGGTTGAGCTATAGACCAAAATCTACAGGTAGGCACTTTGCTAAAAACAGCTCTGTTTTCTGTGATGTGTCCACGTTGTGTTTTGGGGCATATCCTGTCGCGGGCACTAGGCCTACCCATACAAGTGAGGTACCATTTTTATTGGGAGACTTGGGGGAGCGCTGGGTGGAAGGAAATTTGTGGCTCCTCTCAGATTCCAGAACTTTCTGTCACCGAAATGTGAGGAAAATGTGTTTTGTTAGCCAAAATTTGAGGTTTGCAAAGGATTCTGGGTAACAGAACCTGGTCAGAGCCCCACAAGTCACCCCATCTTGGATTCCCCCAGGTCTCTAGTTTTCAGAAATGCACAGGTTTGGTAGGTTTCCCTAGGTGCCGGCTGAGCTAGAGGCCAAAATCTACAGGTAGGCACTTTGCAAAAAACACCTCTGTTTTCTTTCAAAAATGTGGATGTGTCCACGTTGCGCTTTGGGGCGTTTCCTGTCGCGGGCACTAGGCCTACCCACACAAGTGAGGTATCATTTCTATCGGGAGACTTGGGGGAACGCTGGGTGGAAGGAAATTTGTGGCTCCTCTCAGATTCCAGAACTTTCTGCCACAGAAATGTGAGGAACATGTGTTTTTTTAGCCACATTTTGAGGTTTGCAAAGGATTCTGGGTAACAGAACCTGGTCCGAGCCACACAAGTCACCCCATCTTGGATTCCCCTAGGTCTCTAGTTTTCAGAAATGCAAAGGTTTGGTAGGTTTCCCTAGATGCCGGCTGAGCTAGAGGCCAAAATCTACAGGTAGGCGCTTTGCAAAAAACACCTCTGTTTTCTTTCAAAAATGTGGATGTGTCCACTTTGTGCTTTGGGGCGTTTCCTGTCGCGGGCGCTAGGCCTACCCACACAAGTGAGGTATCATTTTTATCGGGAGACTTGGGGGAACGCTGGGTGGAAGGAAATTTGTGGCTCCTCTCAGATTCCAGAACTTTCTGCCACAGAAATGTGAGGAACATGTGTTTTTTTAGCCAAATTTTGAGGTTTGCAAAGGATTCTGGGTAACAGAACCTGGTCAGAGCCACACAAGTCACCCCATCTTGGATTCCCCTTGGTCTCTAGTTTTCAGAAATGCACAGGTTTGGTAGGTTTCCC
Source organism: Pleurodeles waltl (assembly GCF_031143425.1). Lineage (NCBI taxonomy): Eukaryota > Metazoa > Chordata > Amphibia > Caudata > Salamandridae > Pleurodeles > Pleurodeles waltl. Next base: position 338,307,962 of record NC_090439.1, read on the forward strand.
TAGGTGCCGGCTGAGCTAGAGACCAAAATCTACAGGTAGGCACTTTGCTAAAAACAGCTCTGTTTTCTGTGATGTGTCCACGTTGTGTTTTGGGGCATATCCTGTCGCGGGCACTAGGCCTACCCATACAAGTGAGGTACCATTTTTATTGGGAGACTTGGGGGAGCACTGGGTGGAAGGAAATTTGTGGCTCCTCTCAGATTCCAGAACTTTCTGTCACAGAAATGTGAGGAACATGTGTTTTTTTAGCCAAATTTAGAGGTTTGCAAAGCATTCTGGGTAACAGAACCTGGTCCGAGCCACACAAGTCACCCCATCTTGGATTCCCCTAGGTCTCTAGTTTTCAGAAATGCACAGGTTTGGTAGGTTTCCCTAGGTGCCGGTTGAGCTATAGACCAAAATCTACAGGTAGGCACTTTGCTAAAAACAGCTCTGTTTTCTGTGATGTGTCCACGTTGTGTTTTGGGGCATATCCTGTCGCGGGCACTAGGCCTACCCATACAAGTGAGGTACCATTTTTATTGGGAGACTTGGGGGAGCGCTGGGTGGAAGGAAATTTGTGGCTCCTCTCAGATTCCAGAACTTTCTGTCACCGAAATGTGAGGAAAATGTGTTTTGTTAGCCAAAATTTGAGGTTTGCAAAGGATTCTGGGTAACAGAACCTGGTCAGAGCCCCACAAGTCACCCCATCTTGGATTCCCCCAGGTCTCTAGTTTTCAGAAATGCACAGGTTTGGTAGGTTTCCCTAGGTGCCGGCTGAGCTAGAGGCCAAAATCTACAGGTAGGCACTTTGCAAAAAACACCTCTGTTTTCTTTCAAAAATGTGGATGTGTCCACGTTGCGCTTTGGGGCGTTTCCTGTCGCGGGCACTAGGCCTACCCAGACAAGTGAGGTATCATTTCTATCGGGAGACTTGGGGGAACGCTGGGTGGAAGGAAATTTGTGGCTCCTCTCAGATTCCAGAACTTTCTGCCACAGAAATGTGAGGAACATGTGTTTTTTTAGCCACATTTTGAGGTTTGCAAAGGATTCTGGGTAACAGAACCTGGTCCGAGCCACACAAGTCACCCCATCTTGGATTCCCCTAGGTCTCTAGGTTTCAGAGAAGCACAGGTTTGCTAGGTTTCCCTAGGTGCCGGCTGAGCTAGAGGCCAAAATCTACAGGTAGGCACTTTGCAAAAAACACCTCTGTTTTCTTTCAAAAATGGGATGTGTCCACGTTGCGTTTGGGGTGTCTCCTGTCGCGGCCGCTAGGCCTACCCACACAAGTGAGGTATCATTTTTATCGGGAGACTTGGGGGAACGCTGGGTGGAAGGAAATTAGTGACTCCTCTCAGATTCCAGAACTTTCTGCCACAGAAATGTGAGGAACATGTGTTTTTTTAGCCAAATTTTGAGGTTTGCAAAGGATTCTGGGTAACAGAACCTGGTCCGAGCCACACAAGTCACCCCATCTTGGATTCCCCTAGGTCTCTAGTTTTCAGAAATGCACAGGTTTGGTAGGTTTCCCTAGGTGCCGGCTGAGCTAGAGGCCAAAATCTACAGGTAGGCACTTTGCAAAAAACACCTCTGTTTTCTTTCAAAAATGTGGATGTGTCCACGTTGCGCTTTGGGGCGTTTCCTGTCGCGGGCACTAGGCCTACCCACACAAGTGAGGTATCATTTCTATCAGGAGACTTGGGGGAACGCTGGGTGGAAGGAAATTTGTGGCTCCTCTCAGATTCCAGAACTTTCTGCCACAGAAATGTGAGGAACATGTGTTTTTTTAGCCAAATGTTGAGGTTTGCAAAGGATTCTAGGTAACAGAACCTGGTCCGAGCCACACAAGTCACCCCATCTTGGATTCCCCTAGGTCTCTAGTTTTCAGAAATGCACAGGTTTGGTAGGTTTCCCTAGGTGCCGGCTGAGCTAGAGGCCAAAATATACAGGTAGGCACTTTGCAAAAAACACCTCTGTTTTCTTTCAAAAAATTGGATGTGTCCACTTTGCGTTCTGGGGTGTGTCCTGTTGCGGCCGCTAGGCCTACCCACACAAGTGAGGTATCATTTTTATCGGGAGACTTGGGGGAACGCTGGGTGGAAGGAAATTAGTGGCTCCTCTCAGATTCCAGAACTTTCTGTCACCGAAATGTGAGGAACATGTGTTTTTTTAGCCAAATTTTGAGGTTTGCAAAGGATTCTGGGTAACAGAACCTGGTCCGAGCCACACAAGTCACCCCATCTTGGATTCCCCTAGGTCTCTAGTTTTCAGAAATGCACAGATTTGGTAGGTTTCCCTAGGTGCCGGCTGAGCTAGAGGCCAAAATCTACAGGTAGGCGCTTTGCAAAAAACACCTCTGTTTTCTTTCAAAAATGTGGATGTGTCCACGTTGTGCTTTGGGGCGTTTCCTGTCGCGGGCGCTAGGCCTACCCACACAAGTGAGGTATCATTTTTATCGGGAGACTTGGGGGAACGCTGGGTGGAAGGAAATTTGTGGCTCCTCTCAGATTCCAGAACTTTCTGCCACAGAAATGTGAGGAACATGTGTTTTTTTAGCCAAATTTAGAGGTTTGCAAAGCATTCTGGGTAACAGAACCTGGTCCGAGCCACACAAGTCACCCCATCTTGGATTCCCCTAGGTCTCTAGTTTTCAGAAATGCACAGGTTTGGTAGGTTTCCCTAGGTGCCGGTTGAGCTATAGACCAAAATCTACAGGTAGGCACTTTGCTAAAAACAGCTCTGTTTTCTGTGATGTGTCCACGTTGTGTTTTGGGGCATATCCTGTCGCGGGCACTAGGCCTACCCATACAAGTGAGGTACCATTTTTATTGGGAGACTTGGGGGAGCGCTGGGTGGAAGGAAATTTGTGGCTCCTCTCAGATTCCAGAACTTTCTGTCACCGAAATGTGAGGAAAATGTGTTTTGTTAGCCAAAATTTGAGGTTTGCAAAGGATTCTGGGTAACAGAACCTGGTCAGAGCCCCACAAGTCACCCCATCTTGGATTCCCCCAGGTCTCTAGTTTTCAGAAATGCACAGGTTTGGTAGGTTTCCCTAGGTGCCGGCTGAGCTAGAGGCCAAAATCTACAGGTAGGCACTTTGCAAAAAACACCTCTGTTTTCTTTCAAAAATGTGGATGTGTCCACATTGCGCTTTGGGGCGTTTCCTGTCGCGGGCACTAGGCCTACCCACACAAGTGAGGTATCATTTCTATCGGGAGACTTGGGGGAACGCTGGGTGGAAGGAAATTTGTGGCTCCTCTCAGATTCCAGAACTTTCTGCCACAGAAATGTGAGGAACATGTGTTTTTTTAGCCACATTTTGAGGTTTGCAAAGGATTCTGGGTAACAGAACCTGGTCCGAGCCACACAAGTCACCCCATCTTGGATTCCCCTAGGTCTCTAGGTTTCAGAGAAACACAGGTTTGCTAGGTTTCCCTAGGTGCCGGCTGAGCTAGAGGCCAAAATCTACAGGTAGGCACTTTGCAAAAGACACCTCTGTTTTCTTTCAAAAATGGGATGTGTCCACGTTGCGTTTGGGGTGTCTCCTGTCGCGGCCGCTAGGCCTACCCACACAAGTGAGGTATCATTTTTATCGGGAGACTTGGGGGAACGCTGGGTGGAAGGAAATTAGTGGCTCCTCTCAGATTCCAGAACTTTCTGCCACAGAAATGTGAGGAACATGTGTTTTTTTAGCCAAATTTTGAGGTTTGCAAAGGATTCTGGGTAACAGAACCTGGTCCGAGCCACACAAGTCACCCCATCTTGGATTCCCCTAGGTCTCTAGTTTTCAGAAATGCACAGGTTTGGTAGGTTTCCCTAGGTGCCGGCTGAGCTAGAGGCCAAAATCTACAGGTAGGCACTTTGCAAAAAACACCTCTGTTTTCTTTCAAAAATATGGATGTGTCCACGTTGCGTTTTGGGGCGTTTCCTGTCGCGGGCACTAGGCCTACCCACACAAGTGAGGTATCATTTCTATCAGGAGACTTGGGGGAACGCTGGGTGGAAGGAAATTTGTGGCTCCTCTCAGATTCCAGAACTTTCTGCCACAGAAATGTGAGGAACATGTGTTTTTTTAGCCAAATGTTGAGGTTTGCAAAGGATTCTGGGTAACAGAACCTCGTCCAAGCCACACAAGTCACCCCATCTTGGATTCCCCTAGGTCTCTAGTTTTCAGAAATGCACAGGTTTGGTAGGTTTCCCTAGGTGCCGGCTGAGCTAGAGGCCAAAATCTACAGGTAGGCACTTTGCAAAAAACACCTCTGTTTTCTGTGATGTGTCCACTTTGTGTTTTGGGGCATATCCTGTCGCGGGCACTAGGCCTACCCATACAAGTGAGGTACCATTTTTATTGGGAGACTTGGGGGAGCGCTGGGCGGAAGGAAATTTGTGGCTCCTCTCAGATTCCAGAACTTTCTGTCACCGAAATGTGAGGAAAATGTGTTTTTTTAGCCAAAATTTGAGGTTTGCAAAGGATTCTGGGTAACAGAACCTGGTCAGAGCCACACAAGTCACCCCATCTTGGATTCCCCTTGGTCTCTAGTTTTCAGAAATGCACAGGTTTGGTAGGTTTCCCTAGGTGCCGGCTGAGCTAGAGACCAAAATCTACAGGTAGGCACTTTGCTAAAAACAGCTCTGTTTTCTGTGATGTGTCCACGTTGTGTTTTGGGGCATATCCTGTCGCGGGCACTAGGCCTACCCATACAAGTGAGGTACCATTTTTATTGGGAGACTTGGGGGAGCGCTGGGTGGAAGGAAATTTGTGGCTCCTCTCAGATTCCAGAACTTTCTGTCACCGAAATGTTAGGAACATGTGTTTTTTTAGCCAAATTTTGAGGTTTGCAAAGGATTCTGGGTAACAGAACCTGGTCCGAGCCACACAAGTCACCCCATCTTGGATTCCCCTAGGTCCCTAGTTTTCAGAAATGCACAGATTTGGTAGGTTTCCCTAGGTGCCGGCTGAGCTAGAGGCCAAAATCTACAGGTAGGCGCTTTGCAAAAAACACCTCTGTTTTCTTTCAAAAATGTGGATGTGTCCACGTTGTGCTTTGGGGCGTTTCCTGTCGCGGGCGCTAGGCCTACCCACACAAGTGAGGTATCATTTTTATCGGGAGACTTTTGGGAACGCTGGGTGGAAGGAAATTTGTGGCTCCTCTCAGATTCCAGAACTTTCTGCCACAGAAATGTGAGGAACATGTGTTTTTTTAGCCAAATTTAGAGGTTTGCAAAGCATTCTGGGTAACAGAACCTGGTCCGAGCCACACAAGTCACCCCATCTTGGATTCCCCTAGGTCTCTAGTTTTCAGAAATGCACAGGTTTGGTAGGTTTCCCTAGGTGCCGGTTGAGCTATAGACCAAAATCTACAGGTAGGCACTTTGCTAAAAACAGCTCTGTTTTCTGTGATGTGTCCACGTTGTGTTTTGGGGCATATCCTGTCGCGGGCACTAGGCCTACCCATACAAGTGAGGTACCATTTTTATTGGGAGACTTGGGGGAGCGCTGGGTGGAAGGAAATTTGTGGCTCCTCTCAGATTCCAGAACTTTCTGTCACCGAAATATGAGGAAAATGTGTTTTGTTAGCCAAAATTTGAGGTTTGCAAAGGATTCTGGGTAACAGAACCTGGTCAGAGCCCCACAAGTCACCCCATCTTGGATTCCCCCAGGTCTCTAGTTTTCAGAAATGCACAGGTTTGGTAGGTTTCCCTAGGTGCCGGCTGAGCTAGAGGCCAAAATCTACAGGTAGGCACTTTGCAAAAAACACCTCTGTTTTCTTTCAAAAATGTGGATGTGTCCACGTTGCGCTTTGGGGCGTTTCCTGTCGCGGGCACTAGGCCTACCCACACAAGTGAGGTATCATTTCTATCGGGAGACTTGGGGGAACGCTGGGTGGAAGGAAATTTGTGGCTCCTCTCAGATTCCAGAACTTTCTGCCACAGAAATGTGAGGAACATGTGTTTTTTTAGCCACATTTTGAGGTTTGCAAAGGATTCTGGGTAACAGAACCTGGTCCGAGCCACACAAGTCACCCCATCTTGGATTCCCCTAGGTCTCTAGGTTTCAGAGAAGCACAGGTTTGCTAGGTTTCCCTAGGTGCCGGCTGAGCTAGAGGCCAAAATCTACAGGTAGGCACTTTGCAAAAAACACCTCTGTTTTCTTTCAAAAATGGGATGTGTCCACGTTGCGTTTGGGGTGTCTCCTGTCGCGGCCGCTAGGCCTACCCACACAACTGAGGTATCATTTTTATCGGGAGACTTGGGGGAACGCTGGGTGGAAGGAAATTAGTGGCTCCTCTCAGATTCCAGAACTTTCTGCCACAGAAATGTGAGGAACATGTGTTTTTTTAGCCAAATTTTGAGGTTCGCAAAGGATTCTGGGTAACAGAACCTGGTCCGAGCCACACAAGTCACCCCATCTTGGATTCCCCTAGGTCTCTAATTTTCAGAAATGCACAGGTTTGGTAGGTTTCCCTAGGTGCCGGCTGAGCTAGAGGCCAAAATCTACAGGTAGGCACTTTGCAAAAAACACCTCTGTTTTCTTTCAAAAATGTGGATGTGTCCACGTTGCGCTTTGGGGCGTTTCCTGTCGCGGGCACTAGGCCTACCCACACAAGTGAGGTATCATTTCTATCAGGAGACTTGGGGGAACGCTGGGTGGAAGGAAATTTGTGGCTCCTCTCAGATTCCAGAACTTTCTGCCACAGAAATGTGAGGAACATGTGTTTTTTTAGCCAAATGTTGAGGTTTGCAAAGGATTCTAGGTAACAGAACCTGGTCCGAGCCACACAAGTCACCCCATCTTGGATTCCCCTAGGTCTCTAGTTTTCAGAAATGCACAGGTTTGGTAGGTTTCCCTAGGTGCCGGCTGAGCTAGAGGCCAAAATCTACAGGTAGGCACTTTGCAAAAAACACCTCTGTTTTCTTTCAAAAAATTGGATGTGTCCACTTTGCGTTTTGGGGTGTGTCCTGTTGCGGCCGCTAGGCCTACCCACACAAGTGAGGTATCATTTTTATCGGGAGACTTGGGGGAACGCTGGGTGGAAGGAAATTAGTGGCTCCTCTCAGATTCCAGAACTTTCTGTCACCGAAATGTGAGGAACATGTGTTTTTTTAGCCAAATTTTGAGGTTTGCAAAGGATTCTGGGTAACAGAACCTGGTCCGAGCCACACAAGTCACCCCATCTTGGATTCCCCTAGGTCTCTAGTTTTCAGAAATGCACAGATTTGGTAGGTTTCCCTAGGTGCTGGCTGAGCTAGAGGCCAAAATCTACAGGTAGGCGCTTTGCAAAAAACACCTCTGTTTTCTTTCAAAAATGTGGATGTGTCCACGTTGTGCTTTGGGGCGTTTCCTGTCGCGGGCGCTAGGCCTACCCACACAAGTGAGGTATCATTTTTATCGGGAGACTTGGGGGAACGCTGGGTGGAAGGAAATTTGTGGCTCCTCTCAGATTCCAGAACTTTCTGCCACAGAAATGTGAGGAACATGTGTTTTTTTAGCCAAATTTAGAGGTTTGCAAAGCATTCTGGGTAACAGAACCTGGTCCGAGCCACACAAGTCACCCCATCTTGGATTCCCCTAGGTCTCTAGGTTTCAGAAATGCACAGGTTTGGTAGGTTTCCCTAGGTGCCGGTTGAGCTATAGACCAAAATCTACAGGTAGGCACTTTGCTAAAAACAGCTCTGTTTTCTGTGATGTGTCCACGTTGTGTTTTGGGGCATATCCTGTCGCGGGCACTAGGCCTACCCATACAAGTGAGGTACCATTTTTATTGGGAGACTTGGGGGAGCGCTGGGTGGAAGGAAATTTGTGGCTCCTCTCAGATTCCAGAACTTTCTGTCACCGAAATGTGAGGAAAATGTGTTTTGTTAGCCAAAATTTGAGGTTTGCAAAGGATTCTGGGTAACAGAACCTGGTCAGAGCCCCACAAGTCACCCCATCTTGGATTCCCCCAGGTCTCTAGTTTTCAGAAATGCACAGGTTTGGTAGGTTTCCCTAGGTGCCGGCTGAGCTAGAGGCCAAAATCTACAGGTAGGCACTTTGCAAAAAACACCTCTGTTTTGTTTCAAAAATGTGGATGTGTCCACGTTGCGCTTTGGGGCGTTTCCTGTCGCGGGCACTAGGCCTACCCACACAAGTGAGGTATCATTTCTATCGGGAGACTTGGGGGAACGCTGGGTGGAAGGAAATTTGTGGCTCCTCTCAGATTCCAGAACTTTCTGCCACAGAAATGTGAGGAACATGTGTTTTTTTAGCCACATTTTGAGGTTTGCAAAGGATTCTGGGTAACAGAACCTGGTCCGAGCCACACAAGTCACCCCATCTTGGATTCCCCTAGGTCTCTAGGTTTCAGAGAAGCACAGGTTTGCTAGGTTTCCCTAGGTGCCGGCTGAGCTAGAGGCCAAAATCTACAGGTAGGCACTTTGCAAAAAACACCTCTGTTTTCTTTCAAAAATGGGATGTGTCCACGTTGCGTTTGGGGTGTCTCCTGTCGCGGCCGCTAGGCCTACCCACACAAGTGAGGTATCATTTTTATCGGGAGACTTGGGGGAACGCTGGGTGGAAGGAAATTAGTGGCTCCTCTCAGATTCCAGAACTTTCTGCCACAGAAATGTGAGGAACATGTGTTTTTTTAGCCAAATTTTGAGGTTTGCAAAGGATTCTGGGTAACAGAACCTGGTCCGAGCCACACAAGTCACCCCATCTTGGATTCCCCTAGGTCTCTAGTTTTCAGAAATGCACAGGTTTGGTAGGTTTCCCTAGGTGCCGGCTGAGCTAGAGGCCAAAATCTACAGGTAGGCACTTTGCAAAAAACACCTCTGTTTTCTTTCAAAAATGTGGATGTGTCCACGTTGCGCTTTGGGGCGTTTCCTGTCGCGGGCACTAGGACTACCCAAACAAGTGAGGTATCATTTCTATCAGGAGACTTGGGGGAACGCTGGGTGGAAGGAAATTTGTGGCTCCTCTCAGATTCCAGAACTTTCTGCCACAGAAATGTGAGGAACATGTGTTTTTTTAGCCAAATGTTGAGGTTTGCAAAGGATTCTAGGTAACAGAACCTGGTCCGAGCCACACAAGTCACCCCATCTTGGATTCCCCTAGGTCTCTAGTTTTCAGAAATGCACAGGTTTGGTAGGTTTCCCTAGGTGCCGGCTGAGCTAGAGGCCAAAATCTACAGGTAGGCACTTTGCAAAAAACACCTCTGTTTTCTTTCAAAAAATTGGATGTGTCCACTTTGCGTTTTGGGGTGTGTCCTGTTGCGGCCGCTAGGCCTACCCACACAAGTGAGGTATCATTTTTATCGGGAGACTTGGGGGAACGCTGGGTGGAAGGAAATTAGTGGCTCCTCTCAGATTCCAGAACTTTCTGTCACCGAAATGTGAGGAACATGTGTTTTTTTAGCCAAATTTTGAGGTTTGCAAAGGATTCTGGGTAACAGAACCTGGTCCGAGCCACACAAGTCACCCCATCTTGGATTCCCCTAGGTCTCTAGTTTTCAGAAATGCACAGATTTGGTAGGTTTCCCTAGGTGCTGGCTGAGCTAGAGGCCAAAATCTACAGGTAGGCGCTTTGCAAAAAACACCTCTGTTTTCTTTCAAAAATGTGGATGTGTCCACGTTGTGCTTTGGGGCGTTTCCTGTCGCGGGCACTAGGCCTACCCACACAAGTGAGGTATCATTTCTATCGGGAGACTTGGGGGAACGCTGGGTGGAAGGAAATTTGTGGCTCCTCTCAGATTCCAGAACTTTCTGCCACAGAAATGTGAGGAACATGTGTTTTTTTAGCCACATTTTGAGGTTTGCAAAGGATTCTGGGTAACAGAACCTGGTCCGAGCCACACAAGTCACCCCATCTTGGATTCCCCTAGGTCTCTAGGTTTCAGAGAAGCACAGGTTTGCTAGGTTTCCCTAGGTGCCGGCTGAGCTAGAGGCCAAAATCTACAGGTAGGCACTTTGCAAAAAACACCTCTGTTTTCTTTCAAAAATGGGATGTGTCCACGTTGCGTTTGGGGTGTCTCCTGTCGCGGCCGCTAGGCCTACCCACACAACTGAGGTATCATTTTTATCGGGAGACTTGGGGGAACGCTGGGTGGAAGGAAATTAGTGGCTCCTCTCAGATTCCAGAACTTTCTGCCACAGAAATGTGAGGAACATGTGTTTTTTTAGCCAAATTTTGAGGTTCGCAAAGGATTCTGGGTAACAGAACCTGGTCCGAGCCACACAAGTCACCCCATCTTGGATTCCCCTAGGTCTCTAATTTTCAGAAATGCACAGGTTTGGTAGGTTTCCCTAGGTGCCGGCTGAGCTAGAGGCCAAAATCTACAGGTAGGCACTTTGCAAAAAACACCTCTGTTTTCTTTCAAAAATGTGGATGTGTCCACGTTGCGCTTTGGGGCGTTTCCTGTCGCGGGCACTAGGCCTACCCACACAAGTGAGGTATCATTTCTATCAGGAGACTTGGGGGAACGCTGGGTGGAAGGAAATTTGTGGCTCCTCTCAGATTCCAGAACTTTCTGCCACAGAAATGTGAGGAACATGTGTTTTTTTAGCCAAATGTTGAGGTTTGCAAAGGATTCTAGGTAACAGAACCTGGTCCGAGCCACACAAGTCACCCCATCTTGGATTCCCCTAGGTCTCTAGTTTTCAGAAATGCACAGGTTTGGTAGGTTTCCCTAGGTGCCGGCTGAGCTAGAGGCCAAAATCTACAGGTAGGCACTTTGCAAAAAACACCTCTGTTTTCTTTCAAAAAATTGGATGTGTCCACTTTGCGTTTTGGGGTGTGTCCTGTTGCGGCCGCTAGGCCTACCCACACAAGTGAGGTATCATTTTTATCGGGAGACTTGGGGGAACGCTGGGTGGAAGGAAATTAGTGGCTCCTCTCAGATTCCAGAACTTTCTGTCACCGAAATGTGAGGAACATGTGTTTTTTTAGCCAAATTTTGAGGTTTGCAAAGGATTCTGGGTAACAGAACCTGGTCCGAGCCACACAAGTCACCCCATCTTGGATTCCCCTAGGTCTCTAGTTTTCAGAAATGCACAGATTTGGTAGGTTTCCCTAGGTGCTGGCTGAGCTAGAGGCCAAAATCTACAGGTAGGCGCTTTGCAAAAAACACCTCTGTTTTCTTTCAAAAATGTGGATGTGTCCACGTTGTGCTTTGGGGCGTTTCCTGTCGCGGGCGCTAGGCCTACCCACACAAGTGAGGTATCATTTTTATCGGGAGACTTGGGGGAACGCTGGGTGGAAGGAAATTTGTGGCTCCTCTCAGATTCCAGAACTTTCTGCCACAGAAATGTGAGGAACATGTGTTTTTTTAGCCAAATTTAGAGGTTTGCAAAGCATTCTGGGTAACAGAACCTGGTCCGAGCCACACAAGTCACCCCATCTTGGATTCCCCTAGGTCTCTAGGTTTCAGAAATGCACAGGTTTGGTAGGTTTCCCTAGGTGCCGGTTGAGCTATAGACCAAAATCTACAGGTAGGCACTTTGCTAAAAACAGCTCTGTTTTCTGTGATGTGTCCACGTTGTGTTTTGGGGCATATCCTGTCGCGGGCACTAGGCCTACCCATACAAGTGAGGTACCATTTTTATTGGGAGACTTGGGGGAGCGCTGGGTGGAAGGAAATTTGTGGCTCCTCTCAGATTCCAGAACTTTCTGTCACCGAAATGTGAGGAAAATGTGTTTTGTTAGCCAAAATTTGAGGTTTGCAAAGGATTCTGGGTAACAGAACCTGGTCAGAGCCCCACAAGTCACCCCATCTTGGATTCCCCCAGGTCTCTAGTTTTCAGAAATGCACAGGTTTGGTAGGTTTCCCTAGGTGCCGGCTGAGCTAGAGGCCAAAATCTACAGGTAGGCACTTTGCAAAAAACACCTCTGTTTTGTTTCAAAAATGTGGATGTGTCCACGTTGCGCTTTGGGGCGTTTCCTGTCGCGGGCACTAGGCCTACCCACACAAGTGAGGTATCATTTCTATCGGGAGACTTGGGGGAACGCTGGGTGGAAGGAAATTTGTGGCTCCTCTCAGATTCCAGAACTTTCTGCCACAGAAATGTGAGGAACATGTGTTTTTTTAGCCACATTTTGAGGTTTGCAAAGGATTCTGGGTAACAGAACCTGGTCCGAGCCACACAAGTCACCCCATCTTGGATTCCCCTAGGTCTCTAGGTTTCAGAGAAGCACAGGTTTGCTAGGTTTCCCTAGGTGCCGGCTGAGCTAGAGGCCAAAATCTACAGGTAGGCACTTTGCAAAAAACACCTCTGTTTTCTTTCAAAAATGGGATGTGTCCACGTTGCGTTTGGGGTGTCTCCTGTCGCGGCCGCTAGGCCTACCCACACAAGTGAGGTATCATTTTTATCGGGAGACTTGGGGGAACGCTGGGTGGAAGGAAATTAGTGGCTCCTCTCAGATTCCAGAACTTTCTGCCACAGAAATGTGAGGAACATGTGTTTTTTTAGCCAAATTTTGAGGTTTGCAAAGGATTCTGGGTAACAGAACCTGGTCCGAGCCACACAAGTCACCCCATCTTGGATTCCCCTAGGTCTCTAGTTTTCAGAAATGCACAGGTTTGGTAGGTTTCCCTAGGTGCCGGCTGAGCTAGAGGCCAAAATCTACAGGTAGGCACTTTGCAAAAAACACCTCTGTTTTCTTTCAAAAATGTGGATGTGTCCACGTTGCGCTTTGGGGCGTTTCCTGTCGCGGGCACTAGGACTACCCAAACAAGTGAGGTATCATTTCTATCAGGAGACTTGGGGGAACGCTGGGTGGAAGGAAATTTGTGGCTCCTCTCAGATTCCAGAACTTTCTGCCACAGAAATGTGAGGAACATGTGTTTTTTTAGCCAAATGTTGAGGTTTGCAAAGGATTCTAGGTAACAGAACCTGGTCCGAGCCACACAAGTCACCCCATCTTGGATTCCCCTAGGTCTCTAGTTTTCAGAAATGCACAGGTTTGGTAGGTTTCCCTAGGTGCCGGCTGAGCTAGAGGCCAAAATCTACAGGTAGGCACTTTGCAAAAAACACCTCTGTTTTCTTTCAAAAAATTGGATGTGTCCACTTTGCGTTTTGGGGTGTGTCCTGTTGCGGCCGCTAGGCCTACCCACACAAGTGAGGTATCATTTTTATCGGGAGACTTGGGGGAACGCTGGGTGGAAGGAAATTAGTGGCTCCTCTCAGATTCCAGAACTTTCTGTCACCGAAATGTGAGGAACATGTGTTTTTTTAGCCAAATTTTGAGGTTTGCAAAGGATTCTGGGTAACAGAACCTGGTCCGAGCCACACAAGTCACCCCATCTTGGATTCCCCTAGGTCTCTAGTTTTCAGAAATGCACAGATTTGGTAGGTTTCCCTAGGTGCTGGCTGAGCTAGAGGCCAAAATCTACAGGTAGGCGCTTTGCAAAAAACACCTCTGTTTTCTTTCAAAAATGTGGATGTGTCCACGTTGTGCTTTGGGGCGTTTCCTGTCGCGGGCGCTAGGCCTACCCACACAAGTGAGGTATCATTTTTATCGGGAGACTTGGGGGAACGCTGGGTGGAAGGAAATTTGTGGCTCCTCTCAGATTCCAGAACTTTCTGCCACAGAAATGTGAGGAACATGTGTTTTTTTAGCCAAATTTAGAGGTTTGCAAAGCATTCTGGGTAACAGAACCTGGTCCGAGCCACACAAGTCACCCCATCTTGGATTCCCCTAGGTCTCTAGGTTTCAGAAATGCACAGGTTTGGTAGGTTTCCCTAGGTGCCGGTTGAGCTATAGACCAAAATCTACAGGTAGGCACTTTGCTAAAAACAGCTCTGTTTTCTGTGATGTGTCCACGTTGTGTTTTGGGGCATATCCTGTCGCGGGCACTAGGCCTACCCATACAAGTGAGGTACCATTTTTATTGGGAGACTTGGGGGAGCGCTGGGTGGAAGGAAATTTGTGGCTCCTCTCAGATTCCAGAACTTTCTGTCACCGAAATGTGAGGAAAATGTGTTTTGTTAGCCAAAATTTGAGGTTTGCAAAGGATTCTGGGTAACAGAACCTGGTCAGAGCCCCACAAGTCACCCCATCTTGGATTCCCCCAGGTCTCTAGTTTTCAGAAATGCACAGGTTTGGTAGGTTTCCCTAGGTGCCGGCTGAGCTAGAGGCCAAAATCTACAGGTAGGCACTTTGCAAAAAACACCTCTGTTTTGTTTCAAAAATGTGGATGTGTCCACGTTGCGCTTTGGGGCGTTTCCTGTCGCGGGCACTAGGCCTACCCACACAAGTGAGGTATCATTTCTATCGGGAGACTTGGGGGAACGCTGGGTGGAAGGAAATTTGTGGCTCCTCTCAGATTCCAGAACTTTCTGCCACAGAAATGTGAGGAACATGTGTTTTTTTAGCCACATTTTGAGGTTTGCAAAGGATTCTGGGTAACAGAACCTGGTCCGAGCCACACAAGTCACCCCATCTTGGATTCCCCTAGGTCTCTAGGTTTCAGAGAAGCACAGGTTTGCTAGGTTTCCCTAGGTGCCGGCTGAGCTAGAGGCCAAAATCTACAGGTAGGCACTTTGCAAAAAACACCTCTGTTTTCTTTCAAAAATGGGATGTGTCCACGTTGCGTTTGGGGTGTCTCCTGTCGCGGCCGCTAGGCCTACCCACACAAGTGAGGTATCATTTTTATCGGGAGACTTGGGGGAACGCTGGGTGGAAGGAAATTAGTGGCTCCTCTCAGATTCCAGAACTTTCTGCCACAGAAATGTGAGGAACATGTGTTTTTTTAGCCAAATTTTGAGGTTTGCAAAGGATTCTGGGTAACAGAACCTGGTCCGAGCCACACAAGTCACCCCATCTTGGATTCCCCTAGGTCTCTAGTTTTCAGAAATGCACAGGTTTGGTAGGTTTCCCTAGGTGCCGGCTGAGCTAGAGGCCAAAATCTACAGGTAGGCACTTTGCAAAAAACACCTCTGTTTTCTTTCAAAAATGTGGATGTGTCCACGTTGCGCTTTGGGGCGTTTCCTGTCGCGGGCACTAGGACTACCCAAACAAGTGAGGTATCATTTCTATCAGGAGACTTGGGGGAACGCTGGGTGGAAGGAAATTTGTGGCTCCTCTCAGATTCCAGAACTTTCTGCCACAGAAATGTGAGGAACATGTGTTTTTTTAGCCAAATGTTGAGGTTTGCAAAGGATTCTGGGTAACAGAACCTGGTCCGAGCCACACAAGTCACCCCATCTTGGATTCCCCTAGGTCTCTAGTTTTCAGAAATGCACAGGTTTGGTAGGTTTCCCTAGGTGCCGGCTGAGCTAGAGGCCAAAATCTACAGGTAGGCACTTTGCAAAAAACACCTCTGTTTTCTTTCAAAAAATTGGATGTGTCCACTTTGCGTTTTGGGGTGTGCCCTGTTGCGGCCGCTAGGCCTACCCACACAAGTGAGGTATCATTTTTATCGGGAGACTTGGGGGAACGCTGGGTGGAAGGAAATTAGTGGCTCCTAGCAGATTCCAGAACTTTCTGCCCCAGAAATGTGAGGAACATGTGTTTTTTTAGCCAAATTTGGAGGTTTGCAAAGGATTCTGGGTAACAGAACCTGGTCCGAGCCACACAAGTCACCCCATCTTGGATTCCCCTAGGTCTCTAGTTTTCAGAAATGCACAGGTTTGGTAGGTTTCCCTAGGTGCCGGCTGAGCTAGAGGCTAAAATCTACAGGTAGGCACTTTGCAAAAAACACCTCTGTTTTCTTTCAAAAAATTGGATGTGTCCACGTTGCGCTTTGGGGCGTTTCCTGTCGCGGGCGCTAGGCCTACCCACACAAGTGAGGTATCATTGTTATTGGGAGACTTGGGGGAACACTGGGTGGAAGGAAATTAGTGGCTCCTCTCAGATTCAAGAACTTTCTGCCACAGAAATGTGAGGAACATGTGTTTTTTTAGCCAAATTTTGAGGTTTGCAAAGGATTCTGGGTAACAGAACCTGGTCCGAGCCACACAAGTCACCCCATCTTGGATTCCCCTAGGTCTCTAGTTTTCAGAAATGCACAGGTTTGGTAGGTTTCCCTAGGTGCCGGCTGAGCTAGAGGCTAAAATCTACAGGTAGGCACTTTGCAAAAAACACCTCTGTTTTCTTTCAAAAAATTGGATGTGTCCACGTTGCGCTTTGGGGCGTTTCCTGTCGCGGGCGCTAGGCCTACCCACACAAGTGAGGTATCATTGTTATTGGGAGACTTGGGGGAATGCTGGGTGGAAGGAAATTAGTGGCTCCTCTCAGATTCCAGAACTTTCTGCCACAGAAATGTGAGGAACATGTGTTTTTTTAGCCACATTTTGAGGTTTGCAAAGGATTCTGGGTAACAGAACCTGGTCCTAGCCACACAAGTCACCCCATCTTGGATTCCCCTAGGTCTCTAGTTTTCAGAAATGCACAGGTTTGGTAGGTTTCCCTAGGTGCCGGCTGAGCTAGAGGCTAAAATCTACAGGTAGGCACTTTGCAAAAAACACCTCTGTTTTCTTTCCAAAAATTGGATGTGTCCACGTTGCGCTTTGGGCCGTTCCCTGTCGCGGGCGCTAGGCCTACCCACACAAGTGAGGTATCATTGTTATTGGGAGACTTGGGGGAACGCTGGGTGGAAGGAAATTTGTGGCTCCTCTCAGATTCCAGAACTTTCTGCCACAGAAATGTGAGGAACATATGTTTTTTTAGCCACATTTTGAGGTTTGCAAAGGATTCTGGGTAACAGAACCTGGTCCGAGCCACACAAGTCACCCCATCTTGGATTCCCCTAGGTCTCTAGTTTTCAGAAATGCACAGGTTTGGTAGGTTTCCCTAGGTGCCGGCTGAGCTAGAGGCCAAAATCTACAGGTAGGCACTTTGCAAAAAACACCTCTGTTTTCTTTAAAAAAATGGGATGTGTCCACGTTGCGTTTTGGGGAGTCTCCTGTCGCGGCCGCTAGGCCTACCCACACAAGTGAGGTATCATTTTTATCGGGAGACTTGGGGGAACGCTGGGTGGAAGGAAATTTGTGGCTCCTCTCAGATTCCAGAAATTTCTGCCTCAGAAATGTGAGGAACATGTGTTTTTTTAGTCAAATTTTGAGGTTTGCAAAGGATTCTTGGTGATAGAACCTGGTCCGAGCCACACAAGTCACCCCATCTTCGATTCCCCTAGGTCTCTAGTTTTCAGAAATGCGCAGGTTTGGTAGGTTTCCCTAGGTGCCGGCTGAGCTAGAGGCCAAAATCTACAGGTAGGCACTTCGCAAAAAACACCTCTGTTTTCTTTCAAAAAATTGGATGTGTCCACGTTGCGCATTGGGGCGTTTCCTGTCGCGGGCGCTAGGCCTACCCACACAAGTGAGGTATCATTTTTATCGGGAGACTTGGGGGAACGCTGGGTGGAAGGAAATTTGTGGCTCCTCTCAGATTCCAGAACTTTCTGCCACAGAAATGTGAGGAACATGTGCTTTTTTAGCCAAATTGTGAGGTATGCAAAGGATTCTGGGTAACAGAACCTGGTCCGTGCCACACAAGTCACCCCATCTTGGATTCCCCTAGGTCTCTAGTTTTCAGAAATGCACAGGTTTGGTAGGTTTCCCTAGGTGCCGGCTGAGCTAGAGGCCAAAATCTACAGGTAGGCAGTTTGCAAAAAACACCTCTGTTTTCTTTCAAAAATGTGGATGTGTCCACGTTGCGCTTTGGGGCGTTTCCTGTCGCGGGCACTAGGCCTACCCACACAAGTGAGGTATCATTTCTATCGGGAGACTTGGGGGAACGCTGGGTGGAAGGAAATTTGTGGCTCCTCTCAGATTCCAGAACTTTCTGCCACAGAAATGTGAGGAACATGTGTTTTTTTAGCCACATTTTGAGGTTTGCAAAGGATTCTGGGTAACAGAACCTGGTCCGAGCCACACAAGTCACCCCATCTTGGATTCCCCTAGGTCTCTAGGTTTCAGAGAAGCACAGGTTTGCTAGGTTTCCCTAGGTGCCGGCTGAGCTAGAGGCCAAAATCTACAGGTAGGCACTTTGCAAAAAACACCTCTGTTTTCTTTCAAAAATGGGATGTGTCCACGTTGCGTTTGGGGTGTCTCCTGTCGCGGCCGCTAGGCCTACCCACACAAGTGAGGTATCATTTTTATCGGGAGACTTGGGGGAACGCTGGGTGGAAGGAAATTAGTGGCTCCTCTCAGATTCCAGAACTTTCTGCCACAGAAATGTGAGGAACATGTGTTTTTTTAGCCAAATTTTGAGGTTCGCAAAGGATTCTGGGTAACAGAACCTGGTCCGAGCCACACAAGTCACCCCATCTTGGATTCCCCTAGGTCTCTAATTTTCAGAAATGCACAGGTTTGGTAGGTTTCCCTAGGTGCCGGCTGAGCTAGAGGCCAAAATCTACAGGTAGGCACTTTGCAAAAAACACCTCTGTTTTCTTTCAAAAATGTGGATGTGTCCACGTTGCGCTTTGGGGCGTTTCCTGTCGCGGGCACTAGGCCTACCCACACAAGTGAGGTATCATTTCTATCAGGAGACTTGGGGGAACGCTGGGTGGAAGGAAATTTGTGGCTCCTCTCAGATTCCAGAACTTTCTGCCACAGAAATGTGAGGAACATGTGTTTTTTTAGCCAAATGTTGAGGTTTGCAAAGGATTCTAGGTAACAGAACCTGGTCCGAGCCACACAAGTCACCCCATCTTGGATTCCCCTAGGTCTCTAGTTTTCAGAAATGCACAGGTTTGGTAGGTTTCCCTAGGTGCCGGCTGAGCTAGAGGCCAAAATCTACAGGTAGGCACTTTGCAAAAAACACCTCTGTTTTCTTTCAAAAAATTGGATGTGTCCACTTTGCGTTTTGGGGTGTGTCCTGTTGCGGCCGCTAGGCCTACCCACACAAGTGAGGTATCATTTTTATCGGGAGACTTGGGGGAACGCTGGGTGGAAGGAAATTAGTGGCTCCTCTCAGATTCCAGAACTTTCTGTCACCGAAATGTGAGGAACATGTGTTTTTTTAGCCAAATTTTGAGGTTTGCAAAGGATTCTGGGTAACAGAACCTGGTCCGAGCCACACAAGTCACCCCATCTTGGATTCCCCTAGGTCTCTAGTTTTCAGAAATGCACAGATTTGGTAGGTTTCCCTAGGTGCTGGCTGAGCTAGAGGCCAAAATCTACAGGTAGGCGCTTTGCAAAAAACACCTCTGTTTTCTTTCAAAAATGTGGATGTGTCCACGTTGTGCTTTGGGGCGTTTCCTGTCGCGGGCGCTAGGCCTACCCACACAAGTGAGGTATCATTTTTATCGGGAGACTTGGGGGAACGCTGGGTGGAAGGAAATTTGTGGCTCCTCTCAGATTCCAGAACTTTCTGCCACAGAAATGTGAGGAACATGTGTTTTTTTAGCCAAATTTAGAGGTTTGCAAAGCATTCTGGGTAACAGAACCTGGTCCGAGCCACACAAGTCACCCCATCTTGGATTCCCCTAGGTCTCTAGGTTTCAGAAATGCACAGGTTTGGTAGGTTTCCCTAGGTGCCGGTTGAGCTATAGACCAAAATCTACAGGTAGGCACTTTGCTAAAAACAGCTCTGTTTTCTGTGATGTGTCCACGTTGTGTTTTGGGGCATATCCTGTCGCGGGCACTAGGCCTACCCATACAAGTGAGGTACCATTTTTATTGGGAGACTTGGGGGAGCGCTGGGTGGAAGGAAATTTGTGGCTCCTCTCAGATTCCAGAACTTTCTGTCACCGAAATGTGAGGAAAAAATGTTTTGTTAGCCAAAATTTGAGGTTTGCAAAGGATTCTGGGTAACAGAACCTGGTCAGAGCCCCACAAGTCACCCCATCTTGGATTCCCCCAGGTCTCTAGTTTTCAGAAATGCACAGGTTTGGTAGGTTTCCCTAGGTGCCGGCTGAGCTAGAGGCCAAAATCTACAGGTAGGCACTTTGCAAAAAACACCTCTGTTTTGTTTCAAAAATGTGGATGTGTCCACGTTGCGCTTTGGGGCGTTTCCTGTCGCGGGCACTAGGCCTACCCACACAAGTGAGGTATCATTTCTATCGGGAGACTTGGGGGAACGCTGGGTGGAAGGAAATTTGTGGCTCCTCTCAGATTCCAGAACTTTCTGCCACAGAAATGTGAGGAACATGTGTTTTTTTAGCCACATTTTGAGGTTTGCAAAGGATTCTGGGTAACAGAACCTGGTCCGAGCCACACAAGTCACCCCATCTTGGATTCCCCTAGGTCTCTAGGTTTCAGAGAAGCACAGGTTTGCTAGGTTTCCCTAGGTGCCGGCTGAGCTAGAGGCCAAAATCTACAGGTAGGCACTTTGCAAAAAACACCTCTGTTTTCTTTCAAAAATGGGATGTGTCCACGTTGCGTTTGGGGTGTCTCCTGTCGCGGCCGCTAGGCCTACCCACACAAGTGAGGTATCATTTTTATCGGGAGACTTGGGGGAACGCTGGGTGGAAGGAAATTAGTGGCTCCTCTCAGATTCCAGAACTTTCTGCCACAGAAATGTGAGGAACATGTGTTTTTTTAGCCAAATTTTGAGGTTTGCAAAGGATTCTGGGTAACAGAACCTGGTCCGAGCCACACAAGTCACCCCATCTTGGATTCCCCTAGGTCTCTAGTTTTCAGAAATGCACAGGTTTGGTAGGTTTCCCTAGGTGCCGGCTGAGCTAGAGGCCAAAATCTACAGGTAGGCACTTTGCAAAAAACACCTCTGTTTTCTTTCAAAAATGTGGATGTGTCCACGTTGCGCTTTGGGGCGTTTCCTGTCGCGGGCACTAGGACTACCCAAACAAGTGAGGTATCATTTCTATCAGGAGACTTGGGGGAACGCTGGGTGGAAGGAAATTTGTGGCTCCTCTCAGATTCCAGAACTTTCTGCCACAGAAATGTGAGGAACATGTGTTTTTTTAGCCAAATGTTGAGGTTTGCAAAGGATTCTGGGTAACAGAACCTGGTCCGAGCCACACAAGTCACCCCATCTTGGATTCCCCTAGGTCTCTAGTTTTCAGAAATGCACAGGTTTGGTAGGTTTCCCTAGGTGCCGGCTGAGCTAGAGGCCAAAATCTACAGGTAGGCACTTTGCAAAAAACACCTCTGTTTTCTTTCAAAAAATTGGATGTGTCCACTTTGCGTTTTGGGGTGTGCCCTGTTGCGGCCGCTAGGCCTACCCACACAAGTGAGGTATCATTTTTATCGGGAGACTTGGGGGAACGCTGGGTGGAAGGAAATTAGTGGCTCCTAGCAGATTCCAGAACTTTCTGCCCCAGAAATGTGAGGAACATGTGTTTTTTTAGCCAAATTTGGAGGTTTGCAAAGGATTCTGGGTAACAGAACCTGGTCCGAGCCACACAAGTCACCCCATCTTGGATTCCCCTAGGTCTCTAGTTTTCAGAAATGCACAGGTTTGGTAGGTTTCCCTAGGTGCCGGCTGAGCTAGAGGCTAAAATCTACAGGTAGGCACTTTGCAAAAAACACCTCTGTTTTCTTTCAAAAAATTGGATGTGTCCACGTTGCGCTTTGGGGCGTTTCCTGTCGCGGGCGCTAGGCCTACCCACACAAGTGAGGTATCATTGTTATTGGGAGACTTGGGGGAACACTGGGTGGAAGGAAATTAGTGGCTCCTCTCAGATTCAAGAACTTTCTGCCACAGAAATGTGAGGAACATGTGTTTTTTTAGCCAAATTTTGAGGTTTGCAAAGGATTCTGGGTAACAGAACCTGGTCCGAGCCACACAAGTCACCCCATCTTGGATTCCCCTAGGTCTCTAGTTTTCAGAAATGCACAGGTTTGGTAGGTTTCCCTAGGTGCCGGCTGAGCTAGAGGCTAAAATCTACAGGTAGGCACTTTGCAAAAAACACCTCTGTTTTCTTTCAAAAAATTGGATGTGTCCACGTTGCGCTTTGGGGCGTTTCCTGTCGCGGGCGCTAGGCCTACCCACACAAGTGAGGTATCATTGTTATTGGGAGACTTGGGGGAATGCTGGGTGGAAGGAAATTAGTGGCTCCTCTCAGATTCCAGAACTTTCTGCCACAGAAATGTGAGGAACATGTGTTTTTTTAGCCACATTTTGAGGTTTGCAAAGGATTCTGGGTAACATAACCTGGTCCTAGCCACACAAGTCACCCCATCTTGGATTCCCCTAGGTCTCTAGTTTTCAGAAATGCACAGGTTTGGTAGGTTTCCCTAGGTGCCGGCTGAGCTAGAGGCTAAAATCTACAGGTAGGCACTTTGCAAAAAACACCTCTGTTTTCTTTCCAAAAATTGGATGTGTCCACGTTGCGCTTTGGGGCGTTCCCTGTCGCGGGCGCTAGGCCTACCCACACAAGTGAGGTATCATTGTTATTGGGAGACTTGGGGGAACGCTGGGTGGAAGGAAATTTGTGGCTCCTCTCAGATTCCAGAACTTTCTGCCACAGAAATGTGAGGAACATATGTTTTTTTAGCCACATTTTGAGGTTTGCAAAGGATTCTGGGTAACAGAACCTGGTCCGAGCCACACAAGTCACCCCATCTTGGATTCCCCTAGGTCTCTAGTTTTCAGAAATGCACAGGTTTGGTAGGTTTCCCTAGGTGCCGGCTGAGCTAGAGGCCAAAATCTACAGGTAGGCACTTTGCAAAAAACACCTCTGTTTTCTTTAAAAAAATGGGATGTGTCCACGTTGCGTTTTGGGGAGTCTCCTGTCGCGGCCGCTAGGCCTACCCACACAAGTGAGGTATCATTTTTATCGGGAGACTTGGGGGAACGCTGGGTGGAAGGAAATTTGTGGCTCCTCTCAGATTCCAGAAATTTCTGCCTCAGAAATGTGAGGAACATGTGTTTTTTTAGTCAAATTTTGAGGTTTGCAAAGGATTCTTGGTGATAGAACCTGGTCCGAGCCACACAAGTCACCCCATCTTCGATTCCCCTAGGTCTCTAGTTTTCAGAAATGCGCAGGTTTGGTAGGTTTCCCTAGGTGCCGGCTGAGCTAGAGGCCAAAATCTACAGGTAGGCACTTCGCAAAAAACACCTCTGTTTTCTTTCAAAAAATTGGATGTGTCCACGTTGCGCATTGGGGCGTTTCCTGTCGCGGGCGCTAGGCCTACCCACACAAGTGAGGTATCATTTTTATCGGGAGACTTGGGGGAACGCTGGGTGGAAGGAAATTTGTGGCTCCTCTCAGATTCCAGAACTTTCTGCCACAGAAATGTGAGGAACATGTGCTTTTTTAGCCAAATTGTGAGGTATGCAAAGGATTCTGGGTAACAGAACCTGGTCCGTGCCACACAAGTCACCCCATCTTGGATTCCCCTAGGTCTCTAGTTTTCAGAAATGCACAGGTTTGGTAGGTTTCCCTAGGTGCCGGCTGAGCTAGAGGCCAAAATCTACAGGTAGGCAGTTTGCAAAAAACACCTCTGTTTTCTTTCAAAAATGTGGATGTGTCCACGTTGCGCTTTGGGGCGTTTCCTGTAGCAGGCGCTAGGCCTACCCACACAAGTGAGGTATCATTTTTATCGGGAGACTTGGGGGAACGCTGGGTGGAAGGACATTTGTGGCTCCTCTCAGATTCCAGAACTTTCGGCCACAGAAATGTGAGGAACATGTGTTTTTTTGCCAAATTTTGAGGTTTGCAAAGGATTCTGGGTAACAGAACCTGGTCCGAGCCACACAAGTCACCCCATCTTGGATTCCCCTAGGTCTCTAGTTTTCAGAAATGTACAGGTGTGGTAGGTTTCCCTAGGTGCCAGCTGAGCTAGAGGCCAAAATCCACAGGTAGGCACTTTGCAAAAAACAGCTCTGTTTTCTTTAAAAAAATGGGATGTGTCCACGTTGCGTTTCGGGGCGCTCTGTGTCGCGGCCGCTAGGCCTACCCACACAAGTGAGGTATAATTTTTATCGGGAGACTTGGGGGAACGCTGGGTGGAAGGAAATTTGTGGCTCCTCTCAGATTCCAGAACTTTCTGCCACAGAAATGTGAGGAACATGTGTTTATTTTGCCAAATTTTGAGGTTTGCAAAGGATTCTGGGTAACAGAACCTGGTCCGAGCCACACAAGTCACCCCATCTTGGATTCCCCTAGGTCTCTAGGTTTCAGAGAAGCACAGGTTTCGTAGGTTTCCCTAGGTGCCGGCTGAGCTAGAGGCCAAAATCTACAGGTAGGCACTTTGCAAAAAACACCTCTGTTTTCTTTAAAAAAATGGGATGTGTCCACGTTGCGCTTGGGGTGAATTCTGTTGCGGCCGCTAGGCCTACCCACACAAGTGAGGTATCATTTTTATCGGGAGACTTGGGGGAACGCTGGGTGGAAGGAAATTAGTGGCTCCTCTCAGATTCCAGAACTTTCTGCCACAGAAATGTGAGGAACATGTGTTTTTTTAGCCAAATTTTGAGGTTTGCAAAGGATTCTGGGTAACAGAACCTGGTCCGAGCCACACAAGTCACCCCATCTTGGATTCCCCTAGGTCTCTAGTTTTCAGAAATGCACAGGTTTGGTAGGTTTCCCTAGGTGCCGGCTGAGCTAGAGGCCAAAATCTACAGGTAGGCGCTTTGCAAAAAACACCTCTGTTTTCTTTCAAAAATGTGGATGTGTCCACGTTGTGCTTTGGGGCGTTTCCTGTCGCGGGCGCTAGGCCTACCCACACAAGTGAGGTATCATTTTTATCGGGAGACTTGGGGGAACGCTGGGTGGAAGGAAATTTGTGGCTCCTCTCAGATTCCAGAACTTTCTGCCACAGAAATGTGAGGAACATGTGTTTTTTTAGCCGAATTTTGAGGTTTGCAAAGGATTCTGGGTAACAGAACCTGATCCGAGCCACACAAGTCACCCCATCTTGGATTCCCCTAGGTCTCTAGTTTTCAGAAATGCACAGGTTTGGTAGGTTTCCCTAGGTGCCGGCTGAGCTAGAGGCCAAAATCTACAGGTAGGCGCTTTGCAAAAAACACCTCTGTTTTCTTTAAAAAATGTGGATGTGTCCACGTTGTGCTTTGGGGCGTTTCCTGTCGCGGGCGCTAGGCCTACCCACACAAGTGAGGTATCATTTTTATCGGGAGACTTGGGGGAACGCTGGGTGGAAGGAAATTTGTGGCTCCTCTCAGATTCCAGAACTTTCTGCCACAGAAATGTGAGGAACATGTGTTTTTTTAGCAAAATTTTGAGGTTTTCAAAGGATTCTGGGTAACAGAACCTGGTCCGAGCCACACAAGTCACCCCATCTTGGATTCCCCTAGGTCTCTAGTTTTCAGAAATGCATAGGTTTGGTAGGTTTCCCTAGGTGCCGGCTGAGATAGAGGCCAAAATCTACAGTTAGGCACTTTGCAAAAAACACCTCTGTTTTCTTTAAAAAATGTGGATGTGTCCACGTTGCGCTTTGGGGCGTTCCCTGTCGCGGGCGCTAGGCCTGCCCACACAAGTGAGGTATCATTTGTATTGGGAGACTTGGGGGAACGCTGGGTGGAAGGAAATATGAGGCTCCTCTCAGATTCCAGAACTTTCTGCCACAGAAATGTGAGGAACATGTGTTTTTTTTGCCAAATTTTGGAGGTTTGCAAAGGATTCTGGGTAACAGAACCTGGTCCGAGCCACACAAGTCACCCCATCTTGGATTCCCCTAGGTCTCTAGTTTTCAGAAATGCACAGGTTTGGTAGGTTTCCCTAGGTGCCGGCTGAGCTAGAGACCAAAATCTACAGGTAGGCACTTTGCTAAAAACAGCTCTGTTTTCTGTGATGTGTCCACGTTGTGTTTTGGGGCATATCCTGTCGCGGGCACTAGGCCTACCCATACAAGTGAGGTACCATTTTTATTGGGAGACTTGGGGGAGCGCTGGGTGGAAGGAAATTTGTGGCTCCTCTCAGATTCCAGAACTTTCTGTCACCGAAATGCGAGGAAAATGTGTTTTTTTAGCCAAAATTTGAGGTTTGCAAAGGATTCTGGGTAACAGAACCTGGTCAGAGCCCCACAAGGCACCCCATCTTGGATTCCCCTAGGTCTCTAGTTTTAAAAAATGCACAGGTTTGGTAGGTTTCCCTAGGTGCCAGCTGAGCTAGAAGCCAAAATCTACAGGTAGGCACTTTGCTAAACACAGCTCTGTTTTCTGTGATGTGTCCACGTTGTGTTTTGGGGCATATCCTGTCGCGGGCGCTAGGCCTACCCACACAAGTGAGGCATCATTTTTATCAGGAGACTTGGGGGAACAGAGAATAGCAAAACAAGTGTTATTGCCCCTTGTTTTTCTCTACATGTTTCCCTTCCAAATGTAAGACAGTGGGGCTCATTCTGAGCCCTGCGGGCGGCGGGCGCCGCCCGCCTGGCGGGAACCGCCATATGGCCGCTCCGCGGTCGAAAGACCGCGGAGGCCATTCTGGCTTTCCCGCTGGGCTGGCGGGCGACCGCCAGAAGGCCGCCCGCCAGCCCAGCGGGAAACCCCTTCCCACGAGGAAGCCGGCTCCGAATGGAGCCGGCGGAGTGGGAAGGTGCGACGGGTGCAGTTGCACCCGTCGCGAATTTCAGTGTCTGCAAAGCAGACACTGAAATTCTTTGTGGGGACCTGTTACGGGGGCCCCTGCAGTGCCCATGCCATTGGCATGGGCACTGCAGGGGCCCCACGACACCCCATACCGCCATCCTGTTCCTGGCGGGCGACCCACCAGGAACAGGATGGCGGTATGGGGTGTCGGAATCCCCATGGCGGCGCAGCAAGCTGCGCCGCCATGGAGGATTCCTCAGGGCATTGGAAAACCGGCGGGAGACCGCCGGTTTTCCTGTTCTGACCGCGGCCACACCGCCCCGGTCAGAATGCCCTGCGGGGCACCGCCAGCCTGTTGTCGGTGCTCCCGCATCCCGGGGTCGGAATGACCCCCAGTGTGTAAAAAAGACATCTATTTGAGAAATGCCCTGTAATTCACATGCTAGTATGGGCACCCCGGAATTCAGAGATGTGCAAATAACCACTGCTTCTCAACATCTTATCTTGTGCCCATTTTGGAAATACAAAGGTTTTCTTGATAGCTATTTTTTACTCTTTATATTTCAGCAAATGAATTGCTGTATACCCAGTATAGAATGAAAACCCACTGCAGGGTGCAGGTCATTTATTGGCTCTGGGTACCTAGAGTTCTTGATGAACCTACAAGCCCTATATATCCCCGCAACCAAAAGAGTCCAGCAGATGTAACGGTATATTGCTTTCGAAAATCTGACATTGCAGGAAAAAGTTAGAGAGTAAAACGTAGAGAAAAATTGATGTTTTTTTCACCTCCATTTCAATATTTTTCTTTTTCAGTTGTTATTTTCTGTAGGAAACCCTTGTAGGATCTACACAAATTACCCCTTGCTGAATTCAGAATTTTGTCTACTTTTGAGAAATGTTGCGGTTTCTGGGATCCAGCTTTGGTTTCATGCCCATTTCTGTCACTGACTGGAAGGAGGCTGAAAGCACAAAAAATCGTAAAAGTGGGGTATGTCCCAGTAAAATGCCAAAATTGTGTTGAAAAATTGGGTTTTCTGATTCAAGTCTGCCTGTTCCTGAAAGCTGGGAAGCTGGTGATTTTAGCACCGCAAACCCTTTGTTGATGCCCTTTTCAGGGAAAAAAACACAAGCCTTCTTCTGCAGCCCCTTTTTCCTATTTTTTTGAAAAAAACTAAATTTTCACTGTATTTTGGCTAATTTCTTGGCCTCCTTCTGGGGAACCCACAAATTCTGGGTAACCCTAGAATCCCTAGGATGTTGGAAAAAAGGACGCAAATTTGGCGTGGGTAGCTTATGTGAACAAAAAGTTATGAGGGCCTAAGCGCGAACTGCTCCAAATAGCCAAAAAAAGGCTCGGCACAGGAGGGGTAAAAGGCCTGGCAGCGAAGGGGTTAAACAATATGGGTTAATAAACTCAGATATATTTATTAAATGTAAATTCTACAAGATGTTAAAATCATAAGATTTCTTCCTTGGCCCTAAAAACCAAGCCTATAACAGAAAGGGGGTAATTTGTTAGACATAAAGTACTCTAATATAAATTGATGCCCAACTATTTTATTTAATGGGGTTCATATCTTTTCCTCACATTAAGAAGCTGATTTTATAAAATGTAACAACGCATAGCAAATTCTGGGGATCCTAAACACTGCTGGAATATTAGCCCATCCTTATGATGTCTAAAATTGAACTTATGCAATATTGGGACCAAGAAGGAATGCTTCTGCCCTGAATATAAAGTGCAAAACAGTGACTAGTGCATTGCATTGAAATATTGTCACAGCCACACTGAGGTAAATCCTGTTGCCAAACCCCTGGCATAGGAAAAGGAAATTTGAAGTGCAAGATGCAGAGCCTAAAAAGTGTAAACCAATAACTGTGTAGAGTTCGCAATCCATCATAAATAGGGCTCTACACTGCATGTTGTTGACGCTAGAGAGTATGTAACTATTGATTACTTAGCCTTAGCCTTTTCTAGACGTAAGTTCATACAATGTTCCAGGTAGTGTACCTTAACATGTAGTTTGTATTGTAGTTTGTATTGTGGCCCAATTACAAGAGGCTTTTCGTGCAGTTCCTGGAGACCTATGATCTTCAATGATTTCTTCAAATAAGAGAGCCAGGGTATTTGGTCTGCCCTATCAAGTAACAAGCAGGTTATGGTTAAGCAGGCTTCAAAGTTTTCCCAAGTTTTGACCCAAAGTAACAAAGGGGCTAGTCCAATCAAGTCCTTCGGGTAAAACATCCCACATTCCTTATGGTATATATAGGTGCTCCCCGATGCTGACAATAATCTACGCATACAGCAATTTTCTGCTACTTGGAGTATGCCAATTCTGCAATAGCTCCATAGCCCCGCATCATATGTCCCAACTAAAATATATTTACTTCTGTACAGGCTCAACATTTTGATAACTGGTTTATTTTGTTAGCTTGTGGGAAAATCTAAATATGGCCTCAGAGTTCCTGTTAAAGTGCTGCAGTCTTGATGTGAAAAGTGTGGTCCAGCTAAGAGATTGATACTGGTTTTAAAAATATTACCTGAAACACCATACGGACCCAGCACTTTTCCTGGAATGTATTTAATAGCTAAAATCACCTCACGAACTTCAATAGTGTTTGAAGATGTTGAGGGGGCCCCAATAGTCAGGTTACAATTAACCCCTTGTGACGTGGGCAAGTCTCCTGGTGAAAAGATTTTGTAAAATGAGACACTCACGCATGCACAGTAATTACATTACAGATTTTAGGAGCATCCACCTCAGTGAAAAATGGCCTCTTCACCACTTCCCAAACTTTTGAGCTGTTCCTTAGATTCCCACTCATTATAAGGTCTTGCCACACTTTGTTTCTGAGCTCAGATTTCCTTTCCTCAAGGACCTGTTTATATTTCCTTCTGGCATCTTTAATATCACATATTACCCATGGATGGCTTTTCAGTGCAACCATCAATTGCTTGTGAGCAGCAGAACATGCCGCATTAAACCATCAATAGGGTGACGTCAGTCTCAGGGGGAAAATCAGAGGATGTGATATTATTCGAGATAGATCTACAAATATTAGCAAATTCAATTTGAACCTCAGCTGGCCCTACGACATCTGATAAGCAAGCTATAATAGAATCCATAGAGTCTTCAACAATAGTTTGGTTAAACACAACAGGATCAACCTTATCCCATTTTCATTTTAATCCCTTATTTCTAGAGAACTCGAATCTGTCAAGTCTTTTTGAATTAGGCATTTTAATAAAGAAGTCCAATTTAATAAAAAAGTGGGTTATAGTCACTCACACAACCACTAGACACCACAAAATCAATTAAAAAGGGGAATAACTTAACTGATGGAAATCGGCCATCATCCAAGTTTCTTGGTAGCATATAATGTCAAAACTGACCCAATCTGCATTTGAAATCTTTGCATGCGCTCCCGCCACATTCCAGGAAACATTACTGAGGACATTCCCAACAGGACTTGTTGTATGGTTTCCCAACAATACTTCGTCAAGCTGAGTCTGCCCATATTTACGAGGAACAGGGTCAGAGTGAAGTTTCTGAGTTATGGATATATCCTCCCCTTTAACCGGATGATAAGATGTTTCCTGTTTCGAGAGTTTAGGGTCTGCTGACCCAGCAATAAAATCCATTTTAATACAGCGTCACTCTATGTCTTCCAGTGCAGCCATTGCTTGAAGACATTGCTGGTGGAAAGGGTATACCTATGTCTAATTGGGTTGAAGTGATCATAGACCTCAGCACCATTTACCCTAGGGAGTACAGGTGGTCTGTAAAAGTAACCCAAAGGCAGCCCCTGTATGGATCCTGGAGGTTGGAATGAATTACGCAAGACATTTGAGAGGGATTTAACACCCCATGGCAATCTAAAACGAATGATCAAACAATTTTCCTTAGTCACCTTTTTACTAGGTCCTAACCCCAGTGTTTTTCTAACTATTATGATTTTAGATGGTAATTCCGGCACCAGCCAGCCTTACTTTTGAGCCAGTGTTTTGCTCTTCAAGCCCACAATATCTTCATGAATCGATGTGAAGATGTTGGGACATTTTTCGAAACTAAGACACAAGGGTTACATTCAGGCGGAAATTAGCGAAAAGTCTGAATTTAATGTCGGGACATGGAGGCTAACATTAAGCAAAACTCCCTTATTGCCCACTCATAGCAGCAACAATTGAAAGAATTCAGAACTTTATGAACATACTAGTAAAGTATAAAGTCCATAAATGCACTGCCATCTTCCTTCTTTGTTGCTACTGCTCAAAAGATAAGTACTCTGCCCCTCATTACAACCCTGGCGGACTGTGATAAAGCGTCGATAATACCGCCAACAGGCCGGCGGTAAAAAAAAGGAATTATGACCACGGTGGAAACCGCCCAGACAGGCAACCACTTTAACACACCGACTGCCACAGCGGTAGCAACAAGCACCACGACGGTAAGCGCCAGCAGCCAGACGGAAGACAATGTTCCACCCACTGTATTAAGGCAGGCCTATCCGCCACCTTTTCCGGGCCCGTACCAATGACAACAAGCACGGCGGAAACAGAACACGGAAGGCAAAGGACTCACCTCTGGAGACTCAGGGAACAACCACGACACCATGGAGCCTCAGTTGCACATCTTCCCCATGCTGCTATACCTCTTACTGCATTATGAACATCAATGCCTGCGAAGACGACCACGGTGAGTCTTGCTGCCTAGCACACAGGGGAGGGAGAGGAAAAAGAGGGTGGTACACACACGCAACATGCAACACCCCCACCCACAACATGATACACACAACCACATGCAACAGTATTACATATCCACTCCGTACCCCTCAGGAATAAAGCAAGAACAAAAGGAACGTGAGTGTAATAAGATAAAATAGTATAAATACGTGCTTCAAAATCAAAAAGTATATACATATTTACAAATGGAGGGACACTGGCCAGTCCTCAATGTCCGTGGGCCACTACACATAAGCCAAGGCCCCACCTCACTCCTGCAACAACACGGAGAGAACACTACAGGGGCATCAGGTCGAAAATACACAGGCACCCCAGGGGGACGGGGAATGGGCGGGCACCTCAGCCGGAGGATGGCACAACACTATTGGTCCTGGAGGGAGCTCCATACCCACTGCTTGGTCCTGGGGAGTGCAAGGCCACAGTCTCTCTAGTGGATGGTTTCTTCCACTGGTTCTGGAGGGGGCCTTGTGCCCAGTGTGCTTCATCCTGGCAAGGATGGGGTGAGTGGATGGCTTCTTCACTGGTTCTGGAGGGCCTTGTGCCCAGTGTGCTTCATCCTTGCAAGGATGGGGTGAGCGGATGGCTTCTTCCACTGGTTCTGGAGGGGGCCTTGTGCCCTGTGATGCAGATCTTGGGGAGTGCAAGGTCACAGACTCTCACCTCAGTGTCACACCTACAGGATTTGCGGGGTCCAAGACGCACTACAGCTCATGGAGGCAGGACTACACACTCAGTGGTGACGGCTGCTCAGTGGTGGGGCTGGTGTCAGAAATGGCAGTGGTGAGGGGAGGCTCCAGCCCTTCCCCTGAAGCCTCGGACAGCTGCCCACTGGGGCTGCAGCTGGCAGTGGTGCTGGTGGTGGCAGTGGTGGCAGTGGTGGGGGAGGCTCCAGCCCATCCCCTGCAGCCTCAGATGGCTGCCCACTGGGGCTGCTGCTGCTGGCAGTGGTGCTGCTGGCGGTGATGGTGGCAGTGCTAGCAGTGGTTGGGGAGAGGCTCCAGCCCTTCTCCTACAGCCTTGGACGGCTGAACCACCATGGTTGGTGGTGGGGGCCTCAGAATCAGTCCCAGCACCAGGCCTCCTGTCCTTCCTGCCTGCTGGTGCAAGCCCCTTGCCCTTCCCTTTGGCAGCTGGTGGTGCCTCCTTGCCCTTCCCTTTGGCAGCTGGTGGTCCCTCCTTACCCTTCCCTTTGGCAGCTGGTGATGCCTCCTTGCCCTTTGCTTTGCCAGCTGGTGGTGCCTCCTTGCCCGTCCCTTTGGCAGCTGGTGCAGGCACACTTTCAGTGTTGATGCCTGGTTCCCTGGAGCCTCTCCCACCTGCAGTAGCTGTCTACACTACTGTGGCAGTGGACAGGGTGGCTGAGGTGCTTGTCTGGGTTCTGACCACCCTGGACCAACGTGAAGGTAGGTGGGGTAGGGGTAGGGAAGAGGTAAACGGTGGAGAGGAAAAGCTTCTTAGGGACATTGGGACGGGAAGAGGGTGAAGGTTTTGCAGTGGAGGAAGATGAAGTGGTTGTTGGAGGTGTCTGCTGATTTTGGGTGCATGGGTTGGATGCTGTTCTGATGTGGATGGCTGTTGGCTGGCTGAGTGCTTGCATTTGTATACTTTGGGAGGAGGGGGCACAGACACAGTGGGAGAGGACACGGGATGTGTGCATGGATGTAGGAGTGGTGACTGCCAGTGAGGGGTGTGTACTGATAGGTGTGCTGGTGATGGTGGTAATGGATAAGGATGTAGAGCATGCAGGTGTGAGTAGAGATACTACTGGGAGGGAGGTGGAGGACGAGGAGGAGGGGGACACAATGGAGGCAGTGGATGTTGGTATGTCTGCATCTGGATGGTGTTTGTGTGAGTGCCTGTGGGATGATGTGTGGTGCTTGTGTTTGCCTGAGCCACTCCTGTGTATTGTCTTGTGTGCATGCTGGTCTGCCTGTGTGCTTGGGATAGGTTGGGGTTGAGGGGAATGGGACTGGGTAGAGGAAGTTGTAGGGACAGTGGCTACCATCAGGTTGGAGGCCAGAGCCTGGATTGATCTCTGTTGGACCGCCATGCCAGAGTGAATGCCCTCCAGGAATGCATTTGTTTGTTGCAAATGGGCTGCCAGCACCTGGATGGCATTCACTATGTTTGACTGCCCAACAGAGATGGATCTCAGGAGGTCAATAGCCGCCTCACTCATGGCAGCAGGGCTAACTGGGGCAGGGCCTGAGGTGCCTGGGGCGAAGGAGATGCCCACACTCCTGAGTGAGCGGGCACAGAAAACACTCTGAGGGGCTGCTGGAATGGCGGTGGTGGTACGGGGGTGGCAGCTGTACCTGTAGTTGGGGTGGGCACAGAGGTGTCCACCACCACCAAGGAGCTTCCATCGGAGGAGGTATCACTGGCAGAACTGTCCCCTCCTGTCTCCACCATGGTGCTCCCCTCACCCTCCGTCCCCCTGGTGCCGTCACCTTCGGTGGATTCGGCCTCCTGGGCCCTGTGGGATGCAGCTCCCTCCATCACTGGTGCCTCTGCTCCTCCACCAGATGATGCTAATGCACATAAGGACAGGGTGACAAAACACAAAGTGGGGGGAAGAGACAATGGATACACTTGGTCAATGGCACCAGCAACACCACCGTTGGCGTACACAACACACACACACACACACACACACGGAACAGCCCTGTGCACTAGACAATGCTCAACCAGTAGCAATACAAGTCACCAGGCCCTGGACAGGAATACCTAATGCCAATAGCAGCATACCTGACACCCACAGACCCCTGCCCAGTAGTGGATGCCTACCAGCTTGGTAGGAGGTGGTGTTCATCAGCCCCTGCCCAACATGGGAACTACCCTCAATGTCCGGCCTGGCCTGGGGCACCCACAGGCCCACATCACCCACCCGGAGACCACCTCACCATGCGCAAGTAGTATATTGGGAAACTGTACTCACCCCATTGTGGCTGCTGTGATGCTCTCAAGCCCCCATTCAGCTCCGGATAGGCCACTGCCAGTATGAATGCCATCAGGGGGGTCAGGGTTTGATGGCCATCCCCAGCTTTGCCTCCACCGTCTTCCTTGCCCAGCGTCTCAGGTCCTCCCACCGTTTCCGACAGTGGGTGCACCGCCTGCCGTAGACCCCAGGGTCCGCACGTCCTTGGTGATGGCACGCCATATACCCTTTTTCTGATGGGTGCTAACCTGCAGAAAAATACACATGGTCAGACCGTCCGGCTTGTTACACTCATGGCCCACCATAGCCCTCCCATCCCCTAACGCACAGACATTGCCCACCATACATGCAGCACGCTGCCCAGAACCCTTCCACCAATCCCCCTACACGAGGCCGCCACACAGCACTCCATGCATTCATGCCCCGTGCATCGTGCTCACAGTGTACTCACCTGTTGGTCTGGAGGCCGAAACAGCATTCGGTACTGGGGTAGGACCCCATCCACCAGTCTCTCCAACTCCGCTGCGGTGAAGGCAGGGGCCCTTTCCCCAGTGACATGAGCCATGGTAGGTTCCAGACACAGTTCACAGCAGCACGTGCAGTGTAGGTCCTCTCCTGTTGAAGGTCAGTTAGCAAGTGAGTGAACAGATAGAAAATGGCAGTCACATCCGCAGCAGTGCGTACCATCACCGCCGGCATACATCACCATTGGCCACTGTAACCCATAGGGCCCAATGACAACCAATGAGGAGTTGCACAGTGGTACTCGACCGCCTCCCGCAACGGCGCACAACATCAGCGGCTTTACCTCATTTCCACATGTCCATCCACACAGGACAGGTGGACGCCATTTCTAAGGGGGGCAGGCCATGGCACCTAACTGCATCACAGTACACAAAGGCACCATTTGGGCCTCTCCAACAATATACTGTTACAGTCACAACATGCAATGCAGTGTAGTGATTGGAATTGTGGAATACTGACCAGCTGCTCACCGTTTTGACCCCTAGATTACGACCGCTGCGGATGAATAGGAGATGGAGACATCCCCCTGTGTACAGACCCCTGGTGGACTTGGCAACAATGGAGGACAGGCACATTATCCTCACCTATAGACTGTACAGGGCCACAATCACAGAGCTGGGCGCCCAATTGGAACCTGACCTGATATCTGCTATCCGTCACCCCACTGGTATCCCCCCTCTTGGGCAAGCCCTGTCTGTGCTCCATTTCTTGGCAACTGGCTCCTTCCAAGTAACAGTGGGCTTGGCAGCAGGAATGTCATAGCCAGTGTTCTCAATAGTGCTGACCAGAGTGTTGTCTGCCATGATTAAACACATGCGCAGTTACATCGTTTTCCCCCAGGGCGAGGATTTGGCCACAGTGAAAGCTGACTTCTATGCAATGGGACATATCCCCAACATCATTGGGGCAATTGATGAAACACATATTGCATTTGTTCCGCCCCCCGGAGAAATGAACAGGTGTACAGAAATCAAAGGAGCTTTCACTCGAATGTGCAGATGGTGTGCCTGGCAGACCAGTACCTCTCCCACATCAATGCATAGTATCCTGGGTCTGTGCATGATTGCCTTTATCCTGAGGAATAGCAGCATCCCATATATGATGGCTCAACTCCAGAGGCACCGGGTGTGGCTAATAGGTGAGCCCTGGTTCCCTCCCAGTGGATGCTGTTGTATGGGTATGCTGTTGGCCCTAAGGGTTAGTGCAGTGGTACCCAATCTGTGCGCCGCAGCACCCTGGTGCGCTGTCAAAACTAGCCAGGGGCGCCACACATAGTTTAACAACCACTGGCCTAACAGCTCCTCAAGCCAGAGGGGGATCATGAGAGGAGCTTCCACGATGAAAGAAAGTATCCTGTGCAGCAATTGCTGTGCTATGCTGCATGGCAAAAATCATTTGTGCTCTGGCGGCCCCGCCCCTCGGAGGCACCGTGAGGTGCTGGAGCACTTGACCGGGGCACAGCTAAACTGTAACAGAGTAAGATAAATGAATAATATCAAGCCCAGCTTCGGATGACAGTCCCAGCGGTACTGCAGTTATATTTTCCAAGTGTTCCTCGTCAGTGCCATGCGAGGGGTCCTCGGGGCACCTCTCTGTGCCCAGTCTATTTTGGATGAGAGAGCAGGTCACAGACCATCATATATTTGCATTCAGCTCCAAAATGAAATTGAAACTGGCAGCAGCAGGCTCTAGTAATGTAACTCAGCAATACAACCATTTTTTAATGTTATCTTGCGCTCCATTTTTGCATGTTTTAGGTCATATTACCTCTGGGGTTTCTTTTCATGCTGCTCGTGCTCACATCAGCTGCATGATACTGTAGGGAGGCTGCTAGTGTATGTCTGTGTCGCGGCACTATCTCTACTAATTCAGATCTTCTGCAGCCTGCGGAAGATGCTGTGCAAACCTCTTATCATGGAAGAGAGAAGACACGTGAGCCGACTCAAAGTATTTGTACCACTCCCCACGTCGGTTGGTTTGATAGAGAAATGAACCTGTCGCACTCTGCAGGTTTTTCTAGCCTAGGTTTCAGGCGGTTCCCTTCCTGATGCATTATCAGGAAATCCAAACCTTAAAAAACTTTGACTTTAATACGCTCCCTAAAAGCATTTGAATTGTCCAGACAATGTTGTGATTTTTTTCAGTATTTATAGTGTCTGGGTCAGTTAAAGCTTATGGCCAGAGCTTCTCACAGTGCCTGTATGTGGGTGAAAAAGAGGTGATCAGCCTGTCCAACCTTTGGCCATTCTGTAGAGCGATGTTCACATATGTGCCAATAGCAACTTTTATTTTATATGAAAGTGTCTGAAGTAGTAATACATAGATGTTGAAATACTGGCAGCATGAAAAGAAAATGGTATGTTTACAGGTGAGGAGAGAGGGTGGGTGGTTGTGTGGTGAAGGGGGCCACCCAAGTAGTTATTTAGGACACAGAGAAAAACCAGGCATGAAGAGGAAAGAGACGACATCTAAGATGTACAGAAGAGGACTTCAGATTCAAGGAAAAACAGGGTGTAAGTGGTTAACAGTGAAACTCAGAAGATGAGAGTATTTTAAAGAGACCACAGGAGTGATCGGATTGAGAAACTCCAAAGACCACTAGCCCTTTCACAAATCCTATTAATGTTTAATTCACAATTACATCTTTTCATACTCCAAATATTTTCAAATGTACTAATTTGATTCATTTAGCTGCTGCTGTTATCAAGAATTGGCAGTGCCAATAGGTCTGGCTTGTTTCAAGCGTGTGTTCATTATTGGGATATGTCTAGATATAAGTATAGAAAATTCACAGAGAGCACTTGAGTACTACTTACTGCTTTGATTTACTTGCAAGAGTGTCACTCAAAGTGTCAGCCATTTGACAGTGGAATGTCACTCATACACACACTAAAAACACCAAAATGTCACACATAAGCAGTCTGACACCTTGGCAGCTATGTACCCATATGGCGTTGCAAAGCAAATTTTATGCTTCATGATGGTTTGAGAACCTAGAAAACAGATGATACATATGCAGACACTCACACAAAATGTCTCTCTCTTGCTCTCTCTCTTCCCTTGTCTACCTCTCTGTCTCTCCTCTCTCCCTCTCCCCTTTTCCTCTCTCTCGCTCTTCATCCTAACAGGGCTTCTTTCCTCCACTTGAAGGGCTTTTTTTGAAGGGTGATTTCAGAGGCAACAGACACTTATTTCAGAAAAAGAAGGTGGGTGTTTTAAAACGTCTAGTCAGACAAAATTAAACCAAAAACTGCAGGTTTCACCAAACTACACCTTAATAAGGCCACAGAGTTCTGCAATCCTTCTCAGGTGAGAGGAAAACCGAACTGCCTCACTGATGTTGCAGTGCATAATGATTAAAATACCTTCATCTCAATTATTTTCAGGGAGGAAAATGGAAGTACTCCCAAAGCCAGGCTTACATCCCCCACCCGCCAAAAAACCCATAAGATAATGGTGAGCCACGGCCAATGGCCAATAGGTCAAGGGAGCCACAGGTCAAAAAAGTTTGGGAACTACTGGGTTAGTGTGTGTCTAACAGTTGTCCCTCGATATTTGCAGGTGACTCTGGGTACCCCAACCTCTCATGACTACTGACCTCTGTGAGGAATCCCAGGACAAGAGCAGAGGAACGTTACAATGAGGCACATGGGCGAACAAGAATAATAATAGAAAGGACATTCGGCCTCCTGAAGGCCAGGTTTTGTTGCCTCCATCTAACTGGTGGATCCCTGTACTACTCACCCAAGAATGTCTGCCAGATAATCGCGGCCTGCTGCATGTTGAATAACCTTCCCTTGAGACGCCAGGTGCCTTTTCTGAAGGAGGATGAGGCTGGAGTTGGGCGTATGGCAGCAGTGGACCCTGTGGACATTGAAGATAAAGCAGAGGATGAGGATGAGGACAACAGAACAGCAATAATACGACAGTACTTCTAGTGACACACAGGTAAGACACTGCAACTTCACTTTACATTGACAGTTTTGTGTTTGACATTGTACATGGCAGGCAGATTCTCCCAAATTCTATGGCCACTTACACTACTATTTGGCATCTCTATTTCCAGATATCTGTGCCCCACTCTGGCACCTGGTGTGTTGACTGCAGCCTACTACAGGTCATTCCTATGTATTTATTCCTGTACAGTTGTATTGCAGTGTTTCAAGCTTGTTAAACGAATACATAGTTCAATCATTTGACAGACTCCATACTTGTATTTTTTTCACTGGTGTTTATTTAAGTGCTAATAAGTAGAGGGAGTAGTGGAATGGGCTGGGTTGATGGTGGAGGAAAGTCCAGGATAGAGTCCAGGCTATTTGTATCCATCCTCCTATGCTGATGACACTCAGCTCATCATTCCTGTGTCTAGGAGCAACTGGGAAGAAGTGGCAGTGCAGTTTAATAGCTGCATGCAGGATATTAATCAGTGGATGAGACAGAATTGGCTTAAGCTTAATACCAACAAGACGGAGATTGTCTTGTATGGCTGCAGTAAAGATCTGTGGAGTCCGCGTTGGTGGCCGGATGAATGTGGGCAATTACCGGTCCCGTGCGGAGCTACTAGAAATTTAGGAGTGATCTTTGATGAATCATTAAGCTTCAAACCACAGGTTAATGCCTTAGTTAAGTCTTGCTATTGGACCTTGAAAATCCTGAGGAAAATCTTACCGTTGTTGAAGCAGGAGGAAAGAGTCACGGTTATGTTAGCACTGATCATGTCCAGAGTGGATTATTGCAACTCTTTCTTATTGGATATTGATGATTGTACTTTGAGGAAACTGCAACTAATTCAGAATAACGCTGCTCGTATGATTTTGACACTTCCTCGTTTAGCGTCGGCTTCCCTCAGCCTAAAGTGTCTTCACTGGCTACCGGTGGGCAAGAGGATTATTTTTAAATCTCTCTGCGTTAACTTTAAAGCACTATATGGGGATGGTGCGGAACACCTGGTTGACGGACTCAGGTGGTATCGTCCAGGACGCGTCCTAAGATCGGAGAAGTCTTTCCTGATCCAGGTCTGTAGAACGCGTAGAGTTAGGTGGGGAGATAAAGCGTTCACAGTGGCAGCTGCCAGATATTGGAATGGTTTACCGCTTGATATCAGGAAAGAACAGAACTTCTCGAGCTTTAGGAAAAGGGTGAAAACCTGGCGGTTTCCACTGTGGGGATGTAGGCTTTTCTGTCGTCCTCTTATCTTTTATGTCCTCAAGCGCTTCGATGCTAAGGCCGGAATGCGCTACATAAATGCCCATATACATACATACAGGTGCATTGTCCAAGGGGGCATAGGAAGGGGAGCAATGGCAGTTGAAGGTGGACAGGGTGACAGAGTGGGACACAAGAGTGACAATCAGGAGAGTCCTATTTCCTGGCGGGGGTCTTGGCACTGTTCTCTGGCTTCTGCCTGGATCGCAGGGACCATTTGCGTGGTGGTTCTCCTGTGGGGGAGGGGTGCTCGTGGCCTGTTGTTCCTGTGGCGGGGCCTCCTGTCCATTGGCAGTAGCAGAGGTGGAGGGCTGTTCATCGGTGTGGCTAATGTCAGGGGCCCGGTGGTGTGCCACTGCCTCCCTCATGGCGTAGGCCATGTCTGCCAGCACCCCTGCAATGGTGACCAGAATGGTGTGGATGTCCTTCAGGTCCTCCCTAATCCCCAGGTACTGTCCCTCCTGCAGCCGCTGGGCCTCCTGCAACTTGTCCAGTATCTGGCCCCTCGTCTCCTGGGAATGGTGGTATGCACCTAGGATATTGGTGAGTGCCTCCTAGAGAGTCGGTTCCCTGGGTCTGTCCTCCCCCTGTCGTACAGCAGTCCTCCCAGCTTCCCTGTTGTCCTGTGCCTCTGTCCCCTGAACCGTGTGCCCACTGCCACTGACCCCAGGTCCCTTATAGTCCTGTGTTTGTGGGGTGGCCTGGGGTCCCTGTAGTGGTGGACACACTGCTGATTGTCGTGTCCTGGGGACAGAGGTATGGGCCCACTGGGTGGGTACTGTGGTGGTGTTTCCTGAGGGGGAGGCTCTGTGGTGGTATGGGACTGTGCCTTGGTAACCGACTGTCCGAAGTTCCCTGATGGGCCAGGTTAGTCATCCAGATCCAGGTGTCCAGATCTGCTGTCATCCCTGTGGGCCTCTTCTGGAGGGGGACTGGATGTTGCTGGCACCTCCTCTCCGGTGATGTTGTGTGGGGGACCTGTGGGGATGTAAATGCAGTGTTATTGTTTCTGCTTGTGACATCTTGTGCATGGGTGTGTTGCCCTCTATGGTTGTGATTGCCCTGTCAGCTTTGCCTTGTGTGAGTAGTGATTTTGTGAGCTAGGTGATTCTCTCTAATGTGCATGCATTAGTGATGTGTGTCCATGCAGGTCTGTGATGGGGGTCCGTGCATTGGTGTTACGTGCAGGGCTTGGTATTGGGATGGGTGGGTTGTGATGGTGGGGTATATGTGAGGTGGTGGAGTGATGGGGGCGAGGGTAGGGGTGGGGGTTTGTGATGGCATGCAGGTAGCGGTGGGTAAAAGTAGTGAAGAGTTGACTTACCAGAGTCCAGGTCTCCTGCTACTCCTGCCGGGCCCTCAGGATGCATGATTGCCAAGACCTGCTCCTCCTATGTTGTTAGTTGTATGGGAGGAGGTGGGGGTCCACCGCCAGTCCTCTGTACTGCTATCTGGTGTCCTGCTGCCACGGAATGCACCTTCCCCCATAGGCCGTTCCACCTCTTCCTGATGTCATTTCTTGTTCTGGGGTGCAGTCCCACGGTGTTGACCCTGTCCACGATTCTCCGCCATAGCTCAATTTTCCTAGCAATGGATTTCTGTTGCACCTGTGACCCGAATAGCTGTGGCTCTACCCAAATGATTTCCTCCACCATGACCTTTAGCTCGTCCTCAGAGAACCTGGGGTGTCTTTGTGGTGCCATGGGTGTAGTGTGTGTGGTGTGTGTGAGGGTGTGTGGGGTGATGTGTTGGGGTGTGTGCTCTAAAGGTATGTGGATGGTGTATGGGTGATGGTGGTCTGTGGCTCTGGTTCTGTGGGTGCTCTTGATGTCTCTCTCTCTCTGTTGTAAATTTTTTGTAGTCATAAAGGATTGTGAGTAGTGTGTATGTGTGTTTTATATTGGTGTGTGTGTGGTGTGTGTATGTGTGTCAGGTGTGTGTAGTTTGAATTGTCCAATGTGGTGTCGTTTTGAATGTTTGTGTGTATTTTGAGCGCAGTGGTATGTACCGCCAATAGTTTACCGTGGTTGGATGTCCGCCACGGTGATTCGTGGGTCATAATGTTGTGGGAGTTGTTCTGTTGGCGTAACGGTGAGGGTTTTGCTACCGCCAGTTTATTACTGACCTTTGGGCTGGTGGACTTGTGGCTGTATAGTGATGGATTGCTATGTGTGTGTCATAAAATGGGTAGCGGTAAACCGCCATGCCGGCGGTATGTTGGCAGCAGTCAGAATGGCGGTAGGCGGGACTTACCACCAATGTCATAATGAGGGTCTCTGTGTTTTACTCTCTTGTATAAGCCTTGTGGTACTTGATTACCCCACCTCCTCTTCTTCCCCCACCCCCTCCTTCCTATGAGGGAAACATATATATTTGTCTTGTCCCCTTCCTCAGCGATTGCCTATGAAGTAGTATTTCTCTGCCATTCTGCTTATTTTAATATCTTTAGTTTTACTGTATTTTTCAATTATTATAACTATTTCATGTATGCCTATGCGTGATTTTGGCTCATACCTTTTGACGCCTTGTTTTCAGGGACCTTGAGCCCCGGTTGTCTGGCATTGATATTTGCCGCCATGTTCAAATCACAGCCTGACCGCAGAGCTTTGACTGGATTGCAGGGGCACACTGACTCTTCGGTGGCCACTGCGCACCCCTCCGACTCTGGCCGAGACAAACCCTTTGTGCTGAGAGCTGCAGGTGCTCATCCCTGTGGCCTCTCGCTTTTGGGACTTTACCAGTTGCGGCCGCTGTGGTCTCTGCCTTTCCGCTGTTCCCTCCAATGCAGCATGACCACATTTGCCCTGCTTAAGGGCACATATACAAAATTCCTATTTAAACAATGGGGTGACCATTTTATTAAGTTGGCAATGTAGTTACATTACAGCAGTATTCTGGCAGCTGTAGTTCGTTTATTAAGCCCAATTGTTTTTTCACATAACCAACTCCTCACTCAATAGCTCATTGCCTCTGGTCTCTCCTGCGCTTAGTCCCTGCTAATTTCTGCAGCCCTGGTTATTCTGAACTGACAACATGTCTGAGGGACAGACAGAGGGCAAAATGGCGGAAAGATCAGAGGCTATGGTGAATAGGGCGCTTAAAAAGTTGATGGGATCGCTTGATAACACCATCAATAAGAAATTGGATCCCTTTGCTAGGAAAGGTAATATTCTAAGAAGTATTGAGCAGCCAGATGGCTCGAGATCAGTAAATAAGACCCACAGGAAAAGAGGTTCTGTTGACACCCTGGCTAAGCAAGCAAAAAAGTAAAAAAAACTTCAGGGCAGGATCTCACACTTGGACAGGTCTAGTGCCTCAGGCACTACAGATGGGCAGGAAAAAGGCCCGTAGGTTCCCATTTGCATTGATAGTGATGAGGCTTTTGAGCCTGAGATTGACCTCTCTGACTCCTGTGATTTTGACTCAGAGCACAAGCATATCAGTCAAGAGGAAGGGAACATCGGAAGAGGCACCCAAAGCCTCTAAGTTCAAGATGGGCTTTGTCGACCCCCTGGTGGATAGTAGGTTCAATCCCCTCATTAAGTATCCCCCTAACTCCTGAATGGTCTCCATGATTAGAATGTCACAGATTATATTGCCTTCTGGATCAGAAAAGAGATCCCCAAGTTAGGTCTCCCCACAAAGGTTAGATCTCGTTTGAGGTCTGAGTGCCCCCGCCCTTCCCTCCGTGACAAGGTTGCAACGACCCCAGAATTGGACGCCCCAGGTGGTGGCATTATTAGCAGAGGTATTAAGGATCTTAGCAAAGGACTTGACAAAGGCATGAAATCCTGCTAGGATTGGCTGCTGTAACTTAATTGGCTCTCTGACTAAAATGTTCAAGATGGCCTAACTCAAAGAGACATTAGTTGATCCCCAGGAATTATGCAGTGGACCCAAAGGTCCGTCTGGCTCTTGGGAAATGCGAACACTGCTCTCTCCAATGAGAGAAGGAAGAGCATCAGGATCAATTCCAAACTAATTGATCTGGCATGCAAGAAAGGGGGCCCTTCCGTGCAGGCACATCTTTTTGGATATGACTTCATTAAAGACATGGCCAAGCATGTAGGAGTGTTTAGCTCCATTTAAAAGTCACAGAAGGACA
The DNA here is from genome assembly GCF_031143425.1 of Pleurodeles waltl. NCBI lineage: Eukaryota > Metazoa > Chordata > Amphibia > Caudata > Salamandridae > Pleurodeles > Pleurodeles waltl. Next base: position 338,351,835 of record NC_090439.1, read on the forward strand.
TTAAAAGGGTTTTCCTGGACAGGTTGTTGGTTGGGCTGGAAGAACGAGGGGTCGGCTCCTCAGCCGAGGTCAAACTTCATCCAGACCCTTCCTGAGGCATGGCATTAGGTTTGCCCGGACGAGCTTTGGATCCCACTACAGCCTCTATCCCCAAAGACAAAGGACCCGTAGCAGTTTCTCGAGAGGAGATTGGAGGCAAATGGGTTTTTCCACAGGGAAGAGTTTCGGGAGACCTTTTACTTTCCCCTAATAAGGTGAGAGGCAGGCTGGCCCACTTTTGTGGGATCTGGAAGTTGGAGGCACAGGATCCCTGAGTCTTGGATACCGTCAGGGGATACAAACTGGAGCTTATATATCTTCCAGTCCAGGTGAAGACACTTCATGAGTTAAGGCTTTCAGAGGAAAACTCAAGGTTGGTGATGGAGAAGGGAGAGGATTTACTGGTCAAAGGGGCTATTCGGGAGGCCTCAATCCCCGGTACAGGTTTTGTCAGCAATATTTTCCTGGTTGAAAAGAAAGACAAAGGTATGAGACCAGTAATAAGTTTGAAAGAGCTAAACGAGTGGGTGATCTACAACCACTTCAAAATGGAAGGGATTTATCTGTTGAGGGTTGTCCTGAGAAAAGGGGATGGGTTAATAAGGTTAGACCTCAAAGATGCACATTTAACAATTCCAATTTGGCCTCCTCATCAAAAATTCCTGGTTTGGGAATTTTGCAGTCTACTGTTTGGCCTTTTCTAAGCACATTGGTGCTTCACCAAAGTTCTTCACCTTGTACCAACCTGGCTTGGGGCAAGAGGGGTGAGTCTAATTATCTACTTGGATGATATTCTGATAATGGATCAGTTCAGGGAGGTGGTTTCCAATCATACAACAATCACCATACATCTACTAGAGCATCTCAGCTTTGTAATAAACCAAAATAAATGTTGCCTGATCCCATTCCAGGAGACACAGGGGGTCATTCTGACCCTGGCGGTCCAAGACCGCCAGGGTCGCGAATGACGGAAGCACAGACAACAGGCTGGCGGTGCTTCCAAGCCCATTCTGACCGCGGCGGTAAAGCCGTGGTCAGAAAAACGGGGCCGGCGGTTTCCCGCCGTTTTTGCCCCGGCTGGGCGAATCCGCCATGGCAGCGCTGCAAGCAGCGCTGCGATGTGGATTCTGACCCCCTTACCGCCAGCCTGTTTCTGGCGGTTTTCACCGCCAGGAAGAGGCTGGCGGTAACGGGTGTACTGCAGGGCCCCTGGGGGCCCCTGCACTGCCCATGCCACTGGCATGGGCAGTGCAGGGGCCCCCTAACAGGGCCCCATGAAGCTTTTCACTGTCTGCCTAGCAGACAGTGAAAAGCGCGATGGGTGCAACTGCACCCGTCGCACGCCCGCAACACTGCCGGCTCCATTCGGAGCCGGCTTCTGTGTTGCAGGCCTCCTTCCTGCTGGGCCGGCGGCCGCTAACATGGTTAGCGCCCGCCGGCCCAGCGGGAAGGTTGGAATGCCGGAAGCGCTATTTTGGCCGCGTGGCGGCCAAATGGCGGTTCCCGTCTGGAGGGCGGCTACCGCCGCCCGCCAGGCTTGGAATGACCCCCACAGTTTCTAGGCTTTGTAGTTGATAAACCATCCTTGGCATGGTATCCACAGTCTTTTTGCCTCACCTTCCTGTATTTTTGACTGTGTACTGGATTTCATTTTGCTGGTTTTTGGTACTCTGGGCACTTCACCACTGCTGACAGTGCTAAAGTGCAAGTTCTCTCTCTGTAAATTGTGATTATGATTGGTTATCCATGATTGGCATATTTGATTTACTGGTAAGTCCCTAGTAAGGTACACTATGGGGGTTATTCTAACTTTGGAGGAGTGTTAATCCGTCCCAAAAGTGACGGTAAAGTGACGGATATACCACCAGCCGTATTACGAGTTCCATAGGATATAAAGGACTCGTAATACGGCTGGTGGTAAATCCGTCACTTTTCCGTCACTTTTGGGACGGATTAACACCTCCTCCAAAGTTAGAATAACCCCCTATGTGTGTACAGGGCCTGTAAATCAAATGCTACTAGTGGACCTGCAGCACTAATTGTGCCACCCACATGAGTAGCCCTGTAAACCTGTCCCAGGACTGTCACTGCAGTGTCTGTGTGTGCAGTTATGTACTGCCAGTTCGACTTGGCAAGTGTAACCACTTGACAGGCCCAAGCCTTCCCTTTTACTACATGTAAGTCACCCCTAAGGTAGGCCCATGGGCAGGGTGCAGTGTATTTTAAAGGCAGGACATGTACTGCAGTGTTTTACATATCCTGGTAGTGAAATACTGCCACATTTGTTTTTCACTATTGCAAGGCCTATCTCTCCCATAGTTTGACATGGGGATTGCCTTTAAATATCATTTAAGTGCAGTTTCTCATTGGGAGAAGATAGAGATGTGGAGTTTGGGGTATCTGAACTCACAGTTTAAAAATACATCTTTTGGTAAGGTGGTTTTTTAGAATGTCTGCAAATGCCACTTTTAGAAAGTGGGCATTTTTTTGCTTAACACTTCTGTGCCTCTGCTTGGCTGCTGAATCCTCTAGACAGTAACACAAAGGGACCTGAGGCGTGTCCCGCATATCCTGAGGAGTATTTCTGGGCTAGAGTGGGAGGGAGGAGCTGAATCCTGCAGTTGAAAGGGCTGTGCCTGACCTCACACAATACAGGCTCTAACCCCCTAGAGTGTGGCTCAGGCAGGGCAAGCAAGAGGCAGAGTCTTGTGCACTACAAAAACTTTCCTTTGAAGTTTGCTTGCTTCAAAGGCTTACTTCAAAGACAGAAATGAGTATAAGCAGTGAACCCAAACCCCCCCAGAATTTTAGAACACTTCTGGCTCAAGAGGAACCTCTGCAAGGAGAAGTGCTGACAAGCTGTGAGGAGGAGTACTGTCACTTTGCTGTGTGTGCTTTGCTGGGTTGTCCTGCGGTTGCTGCTTCTGCCTTAGAGAGGACAAACACTAGACTTTGCTGTGAATCCTGCTTGTGAAGTTTCTCCAAGGGCTTGGACTGACCTTTCTTCCTCAGTGACTCAGTGACATCAAAGACTTAATTTGCCAACATGTGGGCTCTCTGACTGAGACCCCCTGCCAAGTGGTGCCACATCCACTCCCTTAGCACCTGGAAAGAGAAGTTGGCAGAACCTGAGTGAAAATCCACACACCTTCGCCGAACGACTGAAAAAATCAACGTAGCGCTTGTGAAATCGATGCATCGGCAGCTCAGCACGGATTAACCACTGCTGTGCATCTGGATTTTCCACGCATCTTCCCTGGGCGTCAAATCTTCAACATCACCACAGGGACCCAAGACTGCTCCCCCAGAAATCGATGCAAACCCTCCTCTGTGAGGAAAAATGGACGCATTGCTTACCCAGTGGTGAAAGAATTGACGCACTGCCTCAATTGCAGGAAAAGAATTGACGCATCGCTTGCTTTTCTGATGCACCCACGCAGCTTTATTTTTGACGCATACCAGGTACTTTGTGCTAGACCACGCATCCATTGATTTATGTGGATTAAGACTCTTTTTACATTAAAATTTGGTATCTTTCATTGTGTATGTTGGATTTTAGTTGTTTTAGTCTTGTTTGATTTAGATAGATACTGGCTATTTCTCTGAACCAGTATGGAGTCTTTTTGTGGTGTTTTCTCTGTGTTACTCTTTGTGTTTGTACAAATACTTAACACATGAGATAAGCCTGACTGTTTGTGGCAAGCTACCAAGGGGTTGGACAGGGGATATCTGAGCTGTGTATCTCCCTTACCCTGACTAGAGTAAGGGTCCCTACTTGGGCAGGGTGTAAACTGACTGCCAACTAGAGACCCCATTTCTAACATTGGTGATCAGCGGTGAGGATAGGACTTGTATTTGTACCTGACATACAGTGATTGGTATACACTACTGTCTTAATGCAGACCATTGCACAACCAAATAGTGTTTTTCTCTGATTTTTGCTTCTCTTATTTGTCCTTTTTGTGATCTCACTGCCTTCCAAAACATTGCACCTTTGTTGCGCCATATCCACCAACATGTCTCAGTCTGGGGGCCATCAGCAGTTGCCACAAATGTGGTGTTTGAGCTGGAGAAGTCGGGGGATTATGCAGTAGCCCAGCTCAAGCAGTTTTGCAAGGAATTCAAGTGTCCAATCAAAAGTTCCATTAAGAAAGAGCAGCTGCAAAAGGCGCTGTGGGCCTGTTTGGCTGCAAAAAGGACTGAGAAGCACACATCGCAGGAGAATATTGCTGTGGATGAGGAGGTGCACAGCATACATGGCGAGGAACTGAGGGACAGACAAGCACAGAGAAGGCATCATTTGGAACTTGAGAAGCTCAAGCTGAGAAAAAGGCAAGGGCCATGGAGGAGAGAAACGTTTTATTAGCTCATGAGCTGAGCTTAAAGGAGCTGGATCTGAAGGGCAGGTCCAGCCCAGATGGTGGCAACAATATCACAGTGCAATCTGAAAGGAGGGTGCACATTCTCAAAGATATAGTTAAGGATTATAAGAGGGAGGATGACATAAACTTGTGGTTCAAGGGGTATGAGTCAGCTCTCCACATGAACATGATGCCTGAGGTACAGTGGGGGCCAGGTCTGTGGAAGCGCTTTGAGGCAGAGGGGACGGACACCTTGGCAGCCCTAGGGGATGCTCAGGGTCTCACCTACCCTACCATGAATGATACCCTACTCACTAGGTATGGTCTAACTCCAGAGTAGTACAGGAAAAGTTTAGGTCTTAAAAGAAGGAGGATTCTCAAACTTGTTTGGAATATGTTCATTCTTTTTGCAGAGCACTGGATGGGTGGGTGAAGGGCAGCAAGGTAACAGCTTATGAGGGGCTGTATAATTTGATTGTATGGGATTACTTGTATAGTCTCTATTTTCCAGAGCTGCGCCAGCACCTGATTGACAGCAAGCTGACTGATCCCAGGAAGCTTGCCAAGGAGGTGGACCATTGGATGTTGGGAGGGGAGAGTAAACAGGGGGAGTTTTCTAAAGGCCCCCAACCTAGTTCCCAGGGTAAGGATTCCCATCCCCAAGGTGAGAATAAGTTTTGGATCTCTACAGGGAAATCTGCAGAGAATGTTCCCCACAGGTGTTATGCATGTGATCAGGAGGGTCACATGAGGGGGAATTCCAAGTGACCCAAGCGGACACTAACACACACTGGTGCACAGTCACGTGGTTTGGCCAGTGTAGTACCTGAGAAGGAGTTGGTTCCAGGAGAGGGTGGGGGCCAGCTGAGATGACCCTTGTCTCACTAGGGGACAGTGAGATGGTCCAGAGGACCCTTGTGCCTCAGAACACGAAGTACAGGCAGTGGGTGACCATGAATTAACAGAGGATGGAGGCTTTGAGACACACTGGAGTCAGTGTGACTTCTGTCAGATGTCACCTGGTATCTGAAGAGCAGGTGGTCCCCAATTTGCTTCACCAAGTAGTTGATGTAGACAGCTCTGAGCACCTATATAAGGTGGCGCAGGCTCCTTTTGAATGGGGGTCTCAGTTTTTGTGAGGGTAGCTGTGAATCCCACCATGCCTGTTGATTGTATGCTAGGTAACGACTTGGAGGATTCACCTTGTTGTGAGGTGGGATGTGGGGCGCACTTGGAGATGTTGGCTCTGCCTGGGTTGTCATGCGTGACTAGGAAGACCTGGAGCCTGAAAGAGTGGCTCAGGTGCCTGCCAGGAAGAAGAGGAGCAAGGGGCGCAGGAAACCCACCCCAGAAGTTCCCACTGTCCGGGAGGAGGCTGAACCTGAGACAGACGCCCCGGAGCCTACGCAGGAATAAGTTGCTGAACTGGGGGATGTGCCTGAGCTGACCCATGGGCATCAGGAAGGGGGTATTTCCAAGGAGGAGTTCTGCGAGGCAAAAAAACATGTTCTTCTCTTGAAGGTCTACAGCGGCAGGCTGCAGACCAAGCTGTTGGCAAGGAGTCTGTATCACAATAGAGTTACTGGGCGGATGGCCTCCTGTATAGTGAGCCTAAAATTGCTGAGCCTGGGGCAGCAGGAGTGCTCGTGGTACAGAGTACTTCAGAACATTCCTACTGGGTCTGGCTCATGATGTGCCTTTGGCAGGAATTTTTGGGAAAGACAAAACTTTTGAGAGGATTGTCTCCAATTTTTTACTGGCCCCAAATGAGCAGACACTCTGATGCACCTTGTAGGTCTTGCCAGACTTGCCAGGCAAGTGGCAAGAGTGGGGAGAAATGCAGGGCTCCCTTCCAACCATTCCAAATTGTTAGTACCCCGTGTCAGCAGTGAGGATCGACATTGTAAGGCCTCTGGACCCCAAGACAGCCATGGGCAACAGGTACACCCTGGTCTTGTTGGACCATGCCACCCGGTACCTGGAGGCAATGCCTCTGAGGTCAGTAACAGCACCCGTGCTGGGCCGGGCATTGATGGGGATCTTTTCCCACCTGGAGTTCCCTAAGCAGGTGGTATCTGACCGGGGTACTAACTTCATATTCACCTGTATGAAGTCTCTATGGGAGAAGTGTCGGGTGACCTACAAGTTCACCACTCCTTACCACCCCCAAGGAAACAGGTTGGTTAAAAGGTTTAACCCTACCCTAAAAGGCATGGTCATGGGTCTGTCAGACTACATGAGGCATAGTCGAATGTCCAATTGCCATGCCTTCTCTTTGCATACAGGGAGGTACCACAGAAGAGACTTGATTTTAGCCGTTTTGAGCTGCTGTATGGGCATCCTGTGTGACGACCTCTGAGTCTGGTGAAAGAAGACTGGTAGAAAGTTCCCAGTAAGGCTCCCCAGGATGTATTTAGCTATGTGCTGTCCTTCAGAAACCAGACTTCACTCTTCAAGAAGCTTGCTCAGGAGAACCTTAAAGCAAGCCACGAAGACATGAAACGATGGCACGACCAGAATGCCACCCTGGTTGAGCCTCAACCTGGCCAGAAAATGTTGATCATGGCCCCAGTGGAGCCTCCCACCCTTCAGGACAAGTGAACTGGGCCCTTTGAGGTGGTGGAGTGCAAACGTAATGTCACCTATCTGTAGAACTTGCAGACTCCCAGGAACCCTTTGAGGGTCCCACATGTGAACCGCCTCAACCACATTTTGAGAGGTCTGAACTGACTATGCTCTTGGCAGCAGATGCTTTGCAACAGATGATGGAATTGAGGAGGAGAGTGAACCTCTTCCTGACCTCCAGTCTGTCCAGGAAAAAGATGGGCCTGTGAACCTCTCCCCAACATTGACTCTGGAACAGCAGAGGGACTGTCACCAGTTGCTAGGAAAGTTTGCCTCTCTGTTTTCGTTGACCCCAGGGGTCACTCATTTGTGTACACACAATTTGGACAATGGGGCAGTCCACCTATGAAACATAAGATCTACAGAGTGACTGATAAGGTTAGAGCCAGTATCAAGGATGAGGTTTCCAAGATGCTAGCCTTGGTTGTGATATAGTTCTCCAGCAGTCCTAGGGCAAGCCCAGTGGTCTGGGTCCCAAAGGCTGCTGCCCCAAGTGCCACTCTTGAACTTCTCAGTGGACTACCGTGGACTCAACACCGTCACTAAGACTGACTCGCATCTCATCCCCAGAACTGATGAGCTCATAGACCAGCTAGGAGCTGACAAGTTCCTCAGTACGTTTAACTTAACGTCTGGGTACTGGCAGATTGCCTTGACCGATAGGGCCAAAGAGAAGTCAGCATTTTCAACACCAGAGGGGCACTACCAGTTCAGGGCTCATGCCCTTTGGGTTGCAGAATGCCCCTGCCACCTTTCAGATGTTGGTAAACCATGTTGTGGCTTCACTGGAGGATTTCAGTAGCACCTATTTGGATGACATTGCAGTGTTCGGCTCCAGCTGGGAGGATCACCTGCATCACCTCTGTGAAGTGTTGAAGGCCCTGCAGAAGGCAGGACTCATTATTGAGGCTAGTAAGTACCAAATAGGACAGGGATCTGTGGTTTACCTTGGGCAACAGGTGGGTAGTGGCCAAGTGGCCCCCTACAGCCCAAAATGGATGCCATTCTGGCTTGGTAGGCTTGGTAACCTGCCAAGACCCAGATAGAGGTGAGAGCTTTCTTAGTTCTTATCGGCTACAACAGGAGATTTATCAAAGGGTATGGCACCATTATTGCCCCTTTGACAGAGCTGACTTCTAGGAAGTAGCCCAAGAAAGTGATGTGGACTGAGTCTTGTCAGACTGCCTTTGATGCCCTGAAATCAGCCATGTGCACGCCACCCGTGCTGAAGGCGCCCGACTTCTCCAAGGAATTCATTGTGCAGACTGACATTTTAGAGCATGCTGTGGGGGCAGTTCTAGCACAGCTAAACGAAGAGGGCCTAGTCCAGCTGTAACCTTCATTAGAAGGAGGTTACTCCCCAGAGAACAGAAGTGGAGAGCAATTGAGACAAGCTTTTGTTGTGGTCTGGGCACTGAGGAAGCTAAGACCCTACTTGTTTGGGACTTACTTCCAGGTTCAGACAGACCATTGGCCCATCAAATGGTTAATGCAGATGAGAGGTGAGAACCCAAAACTGTTGAGGTGGTCAATTTCCCCACAGGGATGGACTTTAGTTGGAACACTGCCCTCTTACAGAACACACCATTTCTGATGGTCAGTCCAGATTCTTCAGCCTTAGTGACGAGAACTCCCATGAGGGTGGGTAGTTCTCCCCAAATTCAGCTGGGGGCAGTATGTGGTACACCTGGCACCCTTGGCATTGTTACCCCTGTCTTTTTGCTTCTGCTTCCTGTAGTTTGGACTGTGTGCTGGATTAAGTTTTTACAGATTTTTGGTGTTCTGGTCACTTTACCACTGCTGACCAGTGCTAAAGTGCAAGTGTTCCCTGTGTAAATTGTGAGTATGATTGGGTATCCATGACTGGCATATTTGATTTACTGGTACATCCCTAGGAAAGTGCACTATGTGTGCCCAGGGCCGGTAAAGAAAATGCTACTAGTGAACATGCAGCACTAATTGTACCACCCGCATGAGTAGCCATACAAATCTGTCTCAGACCTACCACTGCAGTGTCTGTGTGTGCAATTTTATACTGCCAGTTCGACCTGGTAAGCGTACCCATGTGCCAGGCCAAAACGGTCTCTTTTACTACATGTAAGTCACCCCTAAGATAGGCCCTTGGTAGCACCATGGGCAGTGTGCAGTGCATTTAAAAGGTAGGGCATGTACTGGAATGTTGTACATGTCCTGGTAGTGAAATACCACCAAATTTGATTTGTTTTTCACTATTGCAAGGCCTATCCCTCCCATATGTTAACATAGGGATTGCGTTTAAATGTCTTTTAAGTGCAGTTTCCCATTGGGAACAGATAGAGATTTGGGATCTCTGAACTCACAATTTAAAAATACATCTTTAAGTAAACTTGTTTTTTAGATTGTCTGTTTGAATATGCCAGTTTTAGAAAGTGGGCATTTTCTTGTTTAACCATTCTGTGCCTCTGCTTGTCTGCTGAATCTATGTCTGGGTCAGACTGACTTTTAGGATGTTTGTGAATTCAATCTAGACAGTAACACAAAAGAAGCTGAGGGATGCCCTACATATCCTAGTGAGTCTTCCTGGGCTAGAGTGGGAGTGAGGAGCTGAATCCTGCACTTGAAAGGGCTGTGCCTGACCTCACACAATACAGTCTCCAACACCTTAAAGTGTAGCTAGGGCAGGGCAAGGAAGAGACACGGTCTTGTGCACTACAAAGACTTTGGTGGTCATTCTGACCTCGGCGGTAAAAGGCGCCTACCGCCGGTCAGAAATCCTCCATAATCCCGCCGCGGCCGCGGAAACCCGCCACGGTCATTCTGACCCACAGAAGGCAAACCTCCGAAAATCCGACAGCCACAACAGACCGCCAGACCAGCGGTCGGCGGAAAAGTGGAGGTGACAAAACCTCCACCGTCACGCCAACAGAAATACGCCCATGCCATTACGACCCACGAATCCACGCGGCGGTCTTTCAAACGCGGTATTCCATTGGCGGGACACACCGCCGCGGTCAGAATACACACAAACGAACAAAACTCAGCCACATTGGCCGATTTGAATACCACACACCTGATACACATACACACACCACTCCCACACACACAATACAATATAAAACACACACCCACATCACCCACAAACCCCTACGACAGAAAATTCTGAAAGAAGGCCAGAGCGAGACACCACCATCCACAAACTAGCAGCCACAGCCACTCAACACCATCACCCACACACTATCCACACACAAAACAACACACACCACCACACTCAACACACTTAACTACACATACTCCACCCCACACATCATACACACCACCCCATGGCACCCCAAAGACACCCCCGCTTCACAGACGAAGAACTCAGGGTCATGGTGGAGGAAATCGTTCGGGTAGAGCCCCAGCTCTTCGGCACACAGGTCCAATACACCAGCATTGCCCGGAGGACGGAGCTATGGCAGAGGATTGTCGACAGGGTCAACGCTGTGGGACAGCACCCCAGAAATCGGGAAGACATCAGGAAGCGATGGAACGACCTACGGGGGAAGGTGCGTTCCATGGTATCCAGGCACAACATCGCCGTGCAGAAGACTGGCGGAGGACCCCCACCTCAACCCCCACAATTTACAACATGGGAGGAGGAAGTCTTGAACATCCTGCATCCTGACGGCCTCGCAGGAGTCGGCGGAGGAATGGATACTGGTAAGTTGAAGCTTCACTACTGCTTCCCCCCCCTGCATGCCAAATCATACCCCAACCCTCACCCCCATCCTCGAACCCCACCCTCACCCCCACCACCATCCTCACCCCCACCCTCACCCCCACCACCATCCTCACCCCCACCCCCAGCACACCTATTCCCTGCCAATGTCTCACCATCACAACCCACACATCCCAAAACCTAGGCCTGCATGCGTCCACTAAGCATGGACACCCATCACCAAAGCATGCCCAATGCATATACACATCCCCCCCACAAGCCACCCTCACCAAAGACCCCACACACGAATGCCAGCACTTGAGGACACGGGAACCCACAGATACACCCAGATGCCACACATTGAAACTATAACCATACCTCTATACCCCTGCAGGACCCGACCGTCAACACACCGCCGCGGAGGGCCCAGAATTCTCCACACCCCCCACCCAAGAGGCCGTCAGCGATGACAGCAGCTCTGTCGACCTGGACACCGATGACCAGCCCGGACCATCGGGGACCTCTGGACAGTCGGTTCCCCTCACACAGGCCCAGGCCACTACAGACCCAAACCCCTCTGGGAACACCAGCACAGCTCCCACCCAGCGGGCCCATGCCTCTGTCTCCAGGGCGCGTCAATCTGCGGTGTGTCTACCACTACAGGGCACCCAGGATAACCCACCACCCCAACAACAACAGGGACCTGGGGCAGTGGTAGTGGGCACACCGGCCAGGGGGCAGAGGCCCAGGGAAACAGGGCAACTCGGAGGGCAGCTGTGCGACAGGGGGGGGGACGGGCCCAGGGAACCCACTCTCCACGAGGCCCTCACCACCATCATGGGAGCATACAACCGCTCCCAGGAGACGATGGCGACGGTACTGGCCCGGTTCCAGGAGATCCAGGTACTGCAGAAGGAACACTATCGGGGGTACAGGGAGGACATCAGAGCCCTCACCTCCACCCTGGTTACCATGGTAGGGCTGCTGCAGGACCTCGTCAACACCAGGACGGACACTCAACAACACCCAAGGGCCCCTGCCACTAGCCTGGACCAAGAACAGCCAACCACCTCCGCCGGCGCTAGTGGACAGGAGGCCCCCGCACAGCAGCAGCCCACCAGACCCCCACCTCCTGCAGGAGAAGAACCACCCCGCAAGAGGGCCCTGAGATCTCGCAAGAAGACAGAGTAGGATGTCAAGACCCCCGCCAGCAAAGGATACCACCTGATGTCATCCCACTGTCCCACATTGTCACCCTGTCCATCCTTGAACTGCCCATGCTCCATCTCTCCACAGGCCTCTGGACAATGCACCTGTGTGACTGTTACTCTGGACTCTGCCATGGACATTCCTTCACCATAGCCCCCACCCACTTGAAACCACCCATCCCATTTTGAGCACTTAAATAAACACCTATTTTGCACAAAACTATCTGGAGTCTGGCTGTGATTTCAAAATATTGTAATTGACATGACAGTGCAAATATGTCCTTGTACATAGTGAAGTCAACAAACAGCTGCCACAAAGCTGTAGTCCATGGGGAAACGAAGCACAGGACTCGTAGTGGGGACCCCAGATCTGAAATAGGGAGGGAAAAGCCACAACTCAGTCATCATACACTGGGGCAAATAGACAGGCAGCAGAGATGCAGGAGAGTAGTTCACATTTACTAAATTATTTTTGAATTGTTACCTGTGTCCTATTGGAAGTACTGTTCAATGATTCTGTCCCTGTTGTCTGTTTCAGCCCCGTCGTCTTCCTCCTCGTCACTCTCCTCAGGTTCCACCGCTGCCACAACACCACCGTCTCGACCATCCTCCTGCAGGAAAGGCACCTGGCGGCGCAAAGCCAGGTTGTGAAGCATGCAGCAGGCCACGATGATGTGACACACCTTCTTAGGTGAGTACATTAGGGATCCACCTGTCATATGCAGGCACCGAAACCTGGCCTTTAGGAGGCCAAAGGTGCGTTCGATCACCCTCCTAGTACGCCCATGGGCCTCATTGTACCGTTCCTCTGCCCTGGTCCGGGGATTCCTTACTGGGGTCAGTAGCCACGACAGGTTGGGGTACCCAGAGTCCCCCAATAGCCATACACGGTGTCTCTCTAGCTGTTCCATCACGTAAGGGATGCTGCTATTCCTCAGGATGTAGGCGTCATGCACTGACCCTGGGAATTTGGCATTTACATGCGAGATGTACTGGTCAGCCAAACACACCACCTGGATGTTCATTGAATGGTAACTTTTTCTGTTCCTGTACACCTGCTCCCTGTCTCTTGGGGGAACCAAAGCCACATGGGTCCCATCAATGGCACCAATGACGTTGGGAATATGTCCGAGGGTGTAGAAATCACCCTTCACTGTAGCCAATTCGCCCGCCTCAGGGAAAATGATGTAGCTCCTCACGTATTTCATCAGGGCAGACAACACTCTGGATAACACCTTCGAAAACATGGGCTGAGACATCCCAGAAGCAATTCCCACTGTTGTCTGAAATGACCCACTTGCCAAGAAATGGAGTACTGACAGGACCTGCACCAGAGGGGGAATCCCTGTGGGTTGGCGGATGGGGGACATCAGGTCGGGCTCCAGCTGGGCACACAGTTCATGTATAGTGGCACGGTTAAGACGGTAGGTCAGGATAATGTGGCGTTCTTCCATTGTCGACAGGTCCACCAGCGGTCGGTACACGGGAGGATTCATCCGTCTCCTCGCCAAACCCAGCGGACGGTGCCTAGGAAGGACAACATGGAGCACACAGTCAAGCAACCCACAGGTACGTACTCACAGCTAGCACAGTAAACGATTCTCTATGCAGTGAATGGCGTGTCTGAGTGGCTATGCAAGGCCTAGGCCTGTGTGACGCAGTTGAAATTGAGCCATGTGGACCCTCGAAATGGCGGCTGCCTGACCTGTGCAGTGTGACAATGGGATGTGAGGTCAATGCGCTGGCGTGGCACACCGCGGCGGGCGGCGGGCGAAGACCGCGGCGCGAAGCCGCATTGGTTAACATTGAAGCCTATGGGTTTCAGGAGCCAATGGCGAAGGGCGCCGGCGGTGGCGGTACGCACCGCCGCGGTACACACCGCCGCGGACGTGACCGCCATTTTCTATCTACTTATCCACTTGCGACTTGAACTTTCACAGGAGAGGACCTATACTGCAAGTGTTGCTGTGACCTCGGTCTGGAAGGGACAATGGCTGCTGCGCCTGGGGAAAGGGCCCCTGCCTTCACTGGAGAGGAGTTGGAGAAACTTGTGGATGGGGTCCTCCCCCAGTATGCGCTACTCTACGGTCCTCCAGACCAACAAGTGAGTGTACTTCAATCTGGATTTGGGGCCACTGGCTGGCTTGGGGGCCTGGCGGGGGGCCTGGCGGGGATGGGGGGGCATGTTGGGGCTGGCGGGGGGCCAGGCGGGGATGGGGGGCATGTTGGGCCTGGTGGGGGGCATGGCGGGGGGCCTGGCGGGGATGGGGGGGGCATGTTGGGGCTGGCGGGGGGCCTGGCGGGGATGGGGGGCATGTTGGGCCTGGTGGGGGGCATGGCGGGGGGCCTGGCGGGGATGGGGGGGCATGTTGGGGCTGGCGGGGGGCCTGGCGGGGATGGGGGGCATGTTGGGCCTGGTGGGGGGCATGGCGGGGGGCCTGGCGGGGATGGGGGGCGTTGGGCTACTGGCAACGAAAATGCAGACAAACTTGAACGTGGTATTTCTCCCTCCCTGTACGTGTCACATAGGTCCGCGCCCATGAGAAGATCGGGATTTGGCGTGCCATCGCCAAGGAAGTCCGGACCCTGGGGGTCCACCATCGACGGGGCTCCCACTGCCGCAAGAGGTGGGAGGACATCCGCCGCGGGACCAAGAAGACCGCCGAGTCTCTGCTGGGGATGGCCTCCCAACGTAGGCGGGGTGCCTGCCATCAACTGACCCCCCTGATGTTCCGGATCCTGGCGGTGGCCTACCCTGATTTGGATGGGCGCGTGAGGGCAGCACAGCAGACACAAGGGGGTGAGTACAAGCATTATCTACTCTGTTGTCGCGCAGTGGAGGTGTCTGGGTGGGGGAGGAGGGCTGTGGGTCCCCCTAGGCCAGGGCGATATCTGTAGGCTGGGCACCCCCGTAAGCCCCTGTGTCCCCAGCCACCACCCTCAGTAGTTTGTCAGTACAGCCATCCCTGGGCCGTGTCATCCATGGGTGCAGTTGTCAACTCTAGGCGTGTAGGGCATGTTCCACGGAATGCGTAGCGGACCCCAAGTGCGCAACTTAGTGCATGGGGCATCTGTGTCTGTCATGTCCGCTAACTGTACCGGAGATCCATGTACTCAATATCCCTTTATTTCTCTCTCCCCCCCCCCTTTTTGTTTGTCTTTCTGTGCTTGTGTGCATCAGCATCATCAGGCGGAGGAGAAGTGGCATCGGGGCAGGAGGGAGCTGCATCTCACATGGCCCAGGAGGGCCATGCCACAGAGTCAGACTGGACCAGTGAGACGGAGGGCGAGGGGAGCTCCACAACGGGGACGACTGGACCCTGCAGCGACACGGACACGTCCTCGGAAGGGAGCTCCCTTGCGGGGGTGGCACCATCCGTGCCCCACGCTATTACAGGTACAGCCGCCACCCAGCGCACCATCTCCGCCCTCCCAGCAGCCCCTCAGCGTTCGCCCCATGCCCGCTCTGCCAGGAAGCCGGGCATCTCCTTCGCCCCAGGCACCTCAGGCCCTGCCCCTGTTACCCCCGCTGCCCTCAGTGAGGAGGTCATTGACCTCCTCCGAACGCTCATTGTTGGGCAGACTACCCTTTTGAATGCCATCCAGGGGGTGGAGAGGGAGGTTCATCGCAGCAATGCGTACCTGGTTTGCATTCATTCGGGTCAGGCTGCCCATCAGCGATCGTTCCAGGCTCTGGCCTCAGCACTGACGGCAGCCATTGTCCCTGTCTCCTGCCTCCCTCTACTAACTCCCTCCTCCCAGTCTCCTGTTCCTCTGCCTGTCCCACCCACACCATCAGACCAGCCTGCACACACCTCAACACCCAAGAGAAGCTCATCCAAACATAAGCACCACAGATCACGCAGACATTCACACACGCAACATTCCGATGCAGACATGCCAACAGTCACTACCACCTCTGTGACCCCCACCTCCTCGTCTCCCTCCTCCCTCCCTGTGACGTCTACACTCACACCTCCATTCACCTCACCATCAGCCAGTGTTTCCATCACCAGCACACCCTCCACTCCAGTCCGCACACGTGCAGTCACCACCCCCACTGCCATTTACACGTCCCCTGTGTCCTCTCCCACTGTGTCTGTCACCCCCTCTTCCACACCACACAAACGCAGCCACCCACCCACCCAACAGCCATCCACCTCACGACAGCCTATCCCTCCTGCACCTGCACCCAAAGACAGCAAACGTGACTCACCTACAACCACATCCTCTCCCTCCACTCCCATTCCCACTGTACCTACCACTCTCCATTGTCCCAAGAAACTCTTCCTCGCCACTGCTAACTTCTTTCCTGACCCTGAGCCCCCCCCTCCTTCTCGTCGGGGTAAGAAGAGCACCTCAGCCACCACCAGCCCTGCAGCCCCCTTGACAAGGGTGCAGGGGTATTGGAGCCCACCAGCCCGCATGTCTGGATCTTCGCCCAGCAGCAAGGGGACAGCCAGCCCACCCCCTGGGAAGAGGAGCAGAAGGCGGAAGGGGCGCCGCAGGAGCCCGGCTTCTACATCCCCCCCGGACACCACCCAGACACAGTCACCAGCCACAGCTCCAAAGGGAGGAAAGGGCCACAGACTCCCGACTAAGGAGGGCAAGGGCAGCAAGTCGGAGAGGTCAGGCTGCAGGCCTGCTGCCCAGGAGGAGCCCACCACCCCCATAGCCGCTGCCCAGGGAGGACCCAGCCCAGCTGGCCAGGAGGGCCCCACCACCCACAGCCCAGGTGGGCATTGAAGGAGCACCATCCCCGCTGCCCAGGAGGGCACCACCAGGCAATGAGCAGTTGGCCATAGACCGGCCGCCGTCTCAAGAACCGCTGAACTGGGCCCGCCGTCTCAAGCACCGCTGAACTGGGCCCCGCCGTCTCAAGAACCGCTCCGCTGGGCCCCGCCGTCTCAAGAACCGCTGAACTGGGCCCCGCCGTCTCAAGAACCGCTCCGCTGGGCCCCGCCGTCTCAAGAACCGCTGAACTGGGCCCCGCAGTCTCAAGAACCGCTCCGCTGGGCCCCGCCGTCTCAAGCACCGCTGAACTGGGCCCCGCCGTCTCAAGAACCGCTCCGCTGGGCCCCGCCGTCTCAAGAACCGCTGAACTGGGCCCCGCCGTCTCAAGAACCGCTCCGCTGGGCCCCGCCGTCTCAAGAACCGCTGAACTGGGCCCCGCCGTCTCAAGAACCGCTCCGCTGGGCCCCGCCGTCTCAAGAACCGCTGAACTGGGCCCCGCCGTCTCAAGCACCGCTGAACTGGGCCCCGCCGTCTCAAGCACCGCTGAACTGGGCCCCGCCGTCTCAAGAACCGCTGAACTGGGCCCCGCCGTCTCAAGAACCGCTGAACTGGGCCCGCCGTCTCAAGCACCGCTCCGCTGGGCCCCGCCGTCTCAAGAACCGCTGAACTGGGCCCCGCCGTCTCAAGCACCGCTGAACTGGGCCCCGCCGTCTCAAGAACCGCTCCGCTGGGCCCCGCCGTCTCAAGAACCGCTGAACTGGGCCCCGCCGTCTCAAGCACCGCTCCGCTGGGCCCCGCCGTCTCAAGAACCGCTGAACTGGGCCCCGCCGTCTCAAGAACCGCTCCACTGGGCCCCGCCGTCTCAAGAACCGCTGAACTGGGCCCCGCCGTCTCAAGAACCGCTCCGCTGGGCCCCGCCGTCTCAAGAACCGCTGAACTGGGCCCCGCCGTCTCAAGCACCGCTGAACTGGGCCCCGCCGTCTCAAGCACCGCTGAACTGGGCCCCGCCGTCTCAAGAACCGCTGAACTGGGCCCCGCCGTCTCAAGAACCGCTGAACTGGGCCCCGCCGTCTCAAGAACCGCTCCGCTGGGCCCCGCCGTCTCAAGAACCGCTGAACTGGGCCCCGCCGTCTCAAGCACCGCTGAACTGGGCCCCGCCGTCTCAAGAACCGCTCCGCTGGGCCCCGCCGTCTCAAGAACCGCTGAACTGGGCCCGCCGTCTCAAGCACCGCTCCGCTGGGCCCCGCCGTCTCAAGAACCGCTGAACTGGGCCCCGCCGTCTCAAGCACCGCTGAACTGGGCCCCGCCGTCTCAAGAACCGCTCCGCTGGGCCCCGCCGTCTCAAGAACCGCTGAACTGGGCCCCGCCGTCTCAAGCACCGCTCCGCTGGGCCCCGCCGTCTCAAGAACCGCTGAACTGGGCCCCGCCGTCTCAAGCACCGCTGAACTGGGCCCCGCCGTCTCAAGAACCGCTCCGCTGGGCCCCGCCGTCTCAAGCACTGCTGAACTGGGCCCCGCCGTCTCAAGAACCGCTGAACTGGGCCCCGCCGTCTCAAGAACCGCTGAACTGGGCCCCGCCGTCTCAAGCACCGCTCCGCTGGGCCCCGCCGTCTCAAGAACCGCTGAACTGGGCCCCGCCGTCTCAAGCACCGCTGAACTGGGCCCCGCCGTCTCAAGAACCGCTCCTCTGGGCCCCGCCGTCTCAAGAACCGCTGAACTGGGCCCGCCGTCTCAAGCACCGCTCCGCTGGGCCCCGCCGTCTCAAGAACCGCTGAACTGGGCCCCGCCGTCTCAAGAACCGCTCCGCTGGGCCCCGCCGTCTCAAGAACCGCTGAACTGGGCCCCGCCGTCTCAAGAACCGCTCCGCTGGGCCCCGCCGTCTCAAGAACCGCTGAACTGGGCCCCGCCGTCTCAAGCACCGCTGAACTGGGCCCCGCCGTCTCAAGCACCGCTGAACTGGGCCCCGCCGTCTCAAGAACCGCTGAACTGGGCCCCGCCGTCTCAAGAACCGCTGAACTGGGCCCCGCCGTCTCAAGAACCGCTCCGCTGGGCCCCGCCGTCTCAAGAACCGCTGAACTGGGCCCCGCCGTCTCAAGCACCGCTGAACTGGGCCCCGCCGTCTCAAGAACCGCTCCGCTGGGCCCCGCCGTCTCAAGAACCGCTGAACTGGGCCCCGCCGTCTGAAGCACCGCTCCGCTGGGCCCCGCTGTCTCAAGAACCGCTGAACTGGGCCCCGCCGTCTCAAGCACCGCTGAACTGGGCCCCGCCGTCTCAAGAACCGCTCCGCTGGGCCCCGCCGTCTCAAGAACCGCTGAACTGGGCCCCGCCGTCTCAAGCACCGCTCCGCTGGGCCCCGCCGTCTCAAGAACCGCTGAACTGGGCCCGCCGTCTCAAGCACCGCTGAACTGGGCCCGCCGTCTCAAGAACCGCTCCGCTGGGCCCCGCCGTCTCAAGAACCGCTGAACTGGGCCCGCCGTCTCAAGCACCGCTCCGCTGGGCCAGGCCGTCTCAAGAACCGCTGAACTGGGCCCCGCCGTCTCAAGCACCGCTCCGCTGGGCCCCGCCGTCTCAAGAACCGCTGAACTGGGCCCCGCCGTCTCAAGCACCGCTGAACTGGGCCCCGCCGTCTCAAGAACCGCTCCGCTGGGCCCCGCCGTCTCAAGCACTGCTGAACTGGGCCCCGCCGTCTCAAGAACCGCTAAACTGGGCCCCGCCGTCTCAAGAACCGCTGAACTGGGCCCCGCCGTCTCAAGCACCGCTCCGCTGGGCCCCGCCGTCTCAAGAACCGCTGAACTGGGCCCCGCCGTCTCAAGCACCGCTGAACTGGGCCCCGCCGTCTCAAGAACCGCTCCGCTGGGCCCCGCCGTCTCAAGAACCGCTGAACTGGGCCCGCCGTCTCAAGCACCGCTCCGCTGGGCCCCGCCGTCTCAAGAACCGCTGAACTGGGCCCCGCCGTCTCAAGAACCGCTCCGCTGGGCCCCGCCGTCTCAAGAACCGCTGAACTGGGCCCCGCCGTCTCAAGAACCGCTCCGCTGGGCCCCGCCGTCTCAAGAACCGCTGAACTGGGCCCCGCCGTCTCAAGCACCGCTGAACTGGGCCCCGCCGTCTCAAGCACCGCTGAACTGGGCCCCGCCGTCTCAAGAACCGCTGAACTGGGCCCCGCCGTCTCAAGAACCGCTGAACTGGGCCCCGCCGTCTCAAGAACCGCTCCGCTGGGCCCCGCCGTCTCAAGAACCGCTGAACTGGGCCCGCCGTCTCAAGCACCGCTGAACTGGGCCCCGCCGTCTCAAGAACCGCTCCGCTGGGCCCCGCCGTCTCAAGAACCGCTGAACTGGGCCCCGCCGTCTGAAGCACCGCTCCGCTGGGCCCCGCCGTCTCAAGAACCGCTGAACTGGGCCCCGCCGTCTCAAGCACCGCTGAACTGGGCCCCGCCGTCTCAAGAACCGCTCCGCTGGGCCCCGCCGTCTCAAGAACCGCTGAACTGGGCCCCGCCGTCTCAAGCACCGCTCCGCTGGGCCCCGCCGTCTCAAGAACCGCTGAACTGGGCCCGCCGTCTCAAGCACCGCTGAACTGGGCCCGCCGTCTCAAGAACCGCTCCGCTGGGCCCCGCCGTCTCAAGAACCGCTGAACTGGGCCCGCCGTCTCAAGCACCGCTCCGCTGGGCCCCGCCGTCTCAAGAACCGCTGAACTGGGCCCCGCCGTCTCAAGCCCCGCTGAACTGGGCCCCGCCGTCTCAAGAACTGCTGAACTGGGCCCCGCCGTCTCCAGCACCGCTGAACTGGGCCCCGCCGTCTCAAGCACCGCTCCGCTGGGCCCCGCCGTCTCCAGCACCGCTGAACTGGGCCCCGCCGTCTCAAGAACCGCTGAACTGGGCCCCGCCGTCTCAAGCACCGCTGAACTGGGCCCCGCCGTCTCAAGCACCGCTGAACTGGGCCCCGCCGTCTCAAGAACCGCTGAACTGGGCCCCGCCGTCTCAAGCACCGCTCCGCTGGGCCCCGCCGTCTCAAGCACCGCTGAACTGGGCCCTTCAAGGCAAGACCCGCTGAACTGGGCCCTTCAAGGCAAGAAGCGCAGAACTGGGCCCTTCAAGGCAAGAAGCGCTGGCCCTTTGGCAGACGTGGCAGGGCAGGATCTGTCTCGGGCAGGGCTGCAGGATGTCCTCTGGCCAACATGCCTCCTCCAGTGGCAGTGGGGTCTGGTATGGACTGTATGGACTGTGGCTTTGCACTCCCCAGGATGGCCCAGTGGGCAGGCCACCCACTGTATGGACTGTATGGACTGTGGCTTTGCACTCCCCAGGATGGCCCAGTGGGCAGGCCACCCACTGTATGGACTGTATGGACTGTGGCTTTGCACTCCCCAGGATGGCCCAGTGGGCAGGCCACCCACTGTATGGACTGTATGGACTGTGGCTTTGCACTCCCCAGGATGGCCCAGTGGGCAGGCCACCCACTGTATGGACTGTTTGGACTGTGGCTTTGCTCTCCCCAGGATGGGCCAGTGGTCATGGAGTCCCCTCGTGGATCTGGCGTCGTGTACTCAAGTGGCTGAGGTGCCCCCCCTTCCCTTCCCCCTGAGGTGCCTGTCCTATTTTCTTTCTGATGCCCCTGCAGTGTTCTCTCCGTGGAGTTCTTGTCGTGGGACTGGGCCTTGCCCCTTTGCACAGGACCCCTGTGGTCCACGGACAGTGGTTGGACTACATTTAGTAGCTGTATATATTTTGTACATAGTTTATTTATTTATTGGGATTACTGGTGTCCATATTTCAATATATCTGCCCGTTTATGATCTCTTCTTTTGGTCTTTGCATCATTTCGGAGGGGGGGGGTTTGTGGGTTGTGACAGTGATCTGTGGGAATGCATTGATGTGTGTGTTGTAGTGGGTATGGGTGGGTGGGTGTGTGCCGGTAATCTTTTCCCTCCCCTGTGTCGTAGGTGCAGTACTCACCGATGTCTTCCGCGCCGCCGGGCGTGCTCCTGGTACAGGAGCAGGTATAGGAGTGCGGGGATGACCTGCAACTCGGGTTCCATACTGCCGGAATCTCGCGTGGAGTGCGTAGAGGTGAGCGTTTTCCCGTTCGTAGTCTGTTTCCGCCGTGTTTTTATCGGCGGTGCTCCCGCCCCGGAAAAGGTGGCGGATTGGTGGGTCGTAATGGGGTGGGCGGTACATTGTCTGCCGCCTGGCTGTTGGCGGGGACCGCCGCGCTGTTTGTCTGTCCCGCCGTGGCGGTCGGAGTGTTAATGCGGCGGGCTGTGTTGGCGGTTCCCGCCAGGGTCAGAATAGCATATTTTGGACCGCCGGCCTGTTGGCGGCTTGGCCGCCGCATTATCACCGACCGCCAGGGTCAGAATGAGGGCCTTTGTCTGGAAGTTTGCCTACTTTAAAGTCAAAGGCAGAAATGGGTATAAGTAGTGCAGCCAAAACCCCAGATTTGTCGAACACTTCTGGATCAAGAGGAACCTCTGCCAAGGAGAAGAGCTGACGAGCTGTGAGGAGGAGTACTACCCGTTTGCTGTGCATGCTTTGGTGGGTTGGCCTGGAGTTGCTGCTTTTGCCATAGAGAGGACAAAGACTGTACTTTGCTGTGTATCTTGCTTGTGAAGTTTGTCTAAGGGCTTGAACTGAGCTTGCCTCCTTTTAAGAAGTCTCAGGGATATCAAAGGGTTCATCTGCCAGCACCTGGGCTCTCTTGCTGAGACCCCCGGACTTGCCAAGTGGTGCCACATCCATTCCCTGGCCCCCAGGAAGGAGAAGCTGGTAGAACCTGAGTGAAAATCCACACACTGGAGCAGAGCGACGAAAAAATTGGTGCAGCACCTGCACTGCAGCTGAAAAATGGACACATCACCATTAAAATCCACACATCAGCAGCTCAGCGCAAATTCACTGCTGCTATGCGCCCTGATTTTCCATGCATCGTTCCTGGGCATCAAATCTTCAACATCACCTGTTGGACCTGAGGCTGCTACCCCAAAAATCTACGCATACTCGGTGGAGAAAGAATCGACGCACAGCCTCACTTGCGCATAATGATCGATGCATCGCTTGCTTTTCTGACGCCCCTTCGCCCCTGCTACTTTATTTATGACGCATGCTGGGTGCTAAAACCACACATCCATTAAGACTATTTTCACTTTAAAATTTTATATATTTACCTGTGTATGTTGAATTTTGTTGTTTTGGTCTTGTTTAATTTAGATAAATATTGGCTATTTTTCTAAACTGGTGTGGAGTCCTTTCGTGGTGTTTTCACTGTGTTACTGTATGTGTTTGTACAAATACTTAACACATTGCCTCTGAGATAAGCCTGACTGCTTGTGCCAAGCTACCAAGGGAGTGAGCAGGTGTTATCTGAGCTGTGTATCTCCCTTACCCTGAGAAGAGTGATGGTCCCTACCTGAACAGGGTATAAACTGACTGCCAACTCGAGACCCCATTTCTAACAGTGGTAGACACCATTCAGGCAGAACTCAAGCTTCCCAGGGAGAAGCTAAGGAAACTACGCAGGGATTTAAGGAAGGTGTTAGTGAGAATGGAACTTCCACTAAGGTTTTTGACAAGCATTCTGAGCCTGTTACCCTCCACAATTCAGACAATATTTCCGGGCCCCTTGTACTATCAGGGCCTCTAAAGACTCAAAGTGAAATGTTTATGGACCAGTCGGTCAGGCACTCAAATGTCCTGAGAACAGGGATCAAGGGAGGAGCTGTTGTGGAGGTTCAAGAATACAGAAGCATGGAACGGCAGAGCCATTTTTGGGGAGGAACTGAAAATAGTAACAGAGTTATATGGCAGTTTAGAAGGGTGGGGAGCGTGATGGAGGAACTCATCCACCGGGGGACGTTGGTGAGATCAAGAGAGGAAGTTGCACATCAACTGCTTGGAATTGTTGGCAGGTTCATATACAATTCATTGCTTTATCAAAGGTATGATGAGATGTGTGATGCTGCGTATGAACAATGTGTCAGCAGTGAGGTACGTCAACAAGATGAGCAGTCCTCATTCGAAGAGTCTTGCACCTTTAGTGAAACACTTTTGGAGGTACTGTTGTAGCGGAACATGTTCTTGGGTTAAACAATGGTGTGGCGGACTGCTTATCTCTGAACTTCAAAGATTTCAGCAACTGGATGTTGAACAGGAAGTAATAATTGAGTATTCAAGTGAGATGGGGTCCCTTTGGGTTGGACCTCTCTGCAGACAGATTGAACACACAGCTGATGAGGTTCTTTAGTTGGAGGCCAGACCCACATGCTTCAGGGATAGATGCCTTCCTCCAGATTGGAGGGGCTTGGCGCCCTATGCTTTCCCTCCATTTGCCATGCTGCCAAGAGCCCTCTTGCATGTTCTCAGATGCAGGGAAACTGTTGTAGTGATAACTTTCTAGAGGTCACAATCTTGGTTTTCAATCATGTTAGAAATGACAGTGGACTTCTCTATCCTAATACCGATATTCAGGGATGTAATCTTAGGACAAGGAGGGGAATTTCATCCTCTTGTGGAGCAGAGTCTGCTGGTTCTGATGGCCTGGAGAATTATAGGGGACAATGGGAAATCCCAGGGCTTTTGGCAGACGCGTTCTGACTCATATCAGAGTTGTGGGCACCTGGGTCAAGGAAAGTATATTGATTGACTTGGAAGAAATGGGTATGGTGGTGTGTTCAACTGAATTGCGATCCTGTTTCAACTGATCTAATGCATGTCATTAACTGTCAGAGTTGTTCACCTCAGGTTTGTCTTACAGGACAGTCAGTGTTGACAGATCAGTTATAGTGGCCTGTCATTGCTTGGTGGACAGCGTATCTGTTGGCCAGAATTTACTGACTAAGAAAATCATGTGGAGTATACATGTTTTGAACCCACCCAGAGCATAGTAAAATTCCCTATGGGGTGTTAGGGATGTCTTACAAGTCCTGACAGGATGAGGTGAGAACTCTAACATGTCTGTAAAATGTATCTCTTACAAACCAACAGTTTTACTCTGCCTGGTGTCATTTAGACAGACTTCGGACGTAAGAGCTTTAGACATCACTATCAAAGCCTACCAGCCTGTGGGAGTCTGTTTTTTATAATAAAAGAAGAACAAAGACTCTGGCAACCTCGGCTTTCTACCCCTACTTTAAGTAGAACGAAAGGCTTTACCTGAGGAAATGGTTGAAAGAGTACGCGAGGAGAACTGCAAGTTTGAGGTAGAATGTGGCACAGTTGTTGATTTTTTACACAAGTGGCCTCATAAGGCTTTTTCTTTCCCCACTTTTTCTAGATGGGTGAAATAGGTTATGAGTGAGGCTGCTGTAGATATCACTAGATGTGCGTCTCACTCCATTAGGGGTGCATCAGCGTCAAGAACTTTTATCTAGGGAGGTGGTTTGCAGGATACATTCAGAGCTGCTGATTGGTCCAACGAAAGTATGTTCAAAAGTTGCTATTTAGACATGTCACAAATGCAATTGATAATTTGTTAACAGCACTTTAAACTTGCATAACGTTAGCCTCAGTATCCTGATATAAAATGTACATTTTCACAGCCCAGTGGGAAGAAAACCTGGATTTTATCGATGACGTAGAGGCAAACATTACCCCTCCACTTTAATACCCTCACTAATGGAATAGGGTAAAGGAATATTGTCTAAATTTAAATTTTTTCTTTCAGATTGAGAACCTATGTCTGATTTGGGACTCCGTTAGTGAAGCCTTCATTGTTGAAGATTAGTCCTCTGTTGGAGTTATCTTGTTAACACCACTGTAAGAGGGAAGGTGCAGTGCGTTGATGAACTTTATACCTTTCTAGAATGTTCTTAAAGTTCTGAATTCCTTTAATTGTTGCTACTGTGAGCGGGCAATAAAGGAGTTTTGGATAATCTTAGCCTCCATGTCGTTCATTTTTGAGTTTCCTTATAGGTTCCAGTCCTGCCAGTCTCGCATAGACCTAGCCTTACTGGGGGAATCTATTCCCTTTGGTAGTCCATAGGGGCCCTTAAACAGGTATTCGAAGTATTCATTAGAGAAGAGGTAGATCTAACCTGTTTTATGATGGGGGGCTTATATCCGTACACTCCAGGCCTTGCCTCTTGATTAAAAGGGTTCGATGATACCCAATTTGTTGAGGCCAAGTGACTTAATTTGGCTGCAGTAGCCCCCAGGCAGGCATAGGTAGGTTTGAATTTACTGAATGTAAGTTCCAATATAGAATCCTTAAGGTCTCTTTGAAGGACATTTATTTTCCTGATAAAAGCGTCCTCTTCTGCCAGTTCTTTTTCAGTTGTTGGTGAAAGAGTTTAACTATGAGGCCTTTTAGATTTAGAGATTACTGCCTCCCCCAGTTGTCCTACTATGTGCTTGAGGACTGGGTGCCTTTCCCAAGCCAATGTATGTAAAGAGGTGTTAGCTGATGCTATCTCTGCCATCTCTGGGCTTCGCACTGTATCCAATATAATGGATTCACTATTTACGCTACAATTTTGAGCGACCATCAAGGCCGATACAGAACTCAAGGGGCTATTAGGAAGCGACAAAGAGTGATAGCTCGATTTCTTTTGAAATAATTCCAATCAGCCATTTTAAAAACCCATCCAAGGTAGTTCCTGCACCACCAAAGAAGCCGCCATGGTTTTGCGCTTTCTCATGAGTCAAAAAATAATCACCAAAATGGTGGAGGGAGAAAGAATTTGAGAGTGGTTCCTCGAGGTAAATGGAGTAAGGGGCAATATCTCAGCCCAGCCTCCTCCTCCTCCTCCTCCTACTCACTCCTGCAGACTCTGGGTTCAAGCACACCCTTTACAATAAACAATATGAAAGTCTTCTATGGCCCCAAAAAACGTTAGAAGCTCTTAACAGTCTAATGGTTTCTTCATGCAGAGCCAAGTGGCATGGCCGTGCCCTGCCTCTTGCTGTCACTGACAGGCACAGAACGGGCCTGCTCTTGGCCCTGGCACGGCCCGCACGTGTCCCGGGCAGTGGGGGTGGTTTACCATGCCATATATTTCTTCCGTCGAGTGCATGTGATGAAGGGCCTCCTCCTTGCCCTTTGGAAAGCTGGAGCTCGTAGTCCTTTACAGCAACCTCACAGTAGCCTAGCTTGCAGTTAGTCTGCTCCTGTCCAGTTGCTGTGTTGCACTGCGCTGGAGTGTTTGAGAGTGCCCAAAAGACAAGCAACAGCTGGGGGCACCAAGTGCTGTGATGTTCACACCAGTTCAGGGGGTTTTACTTATCCTGGACCTCTCCAAAAGCCCTTACGCTTGCCTCCTTGTACCCCCTTCCCTTAGGTATATTAGCTGTTAAGGGAGCCTCTGATGGACTCAGCTTAGCTGCAGGTTGTCGGCGGGGAGATCAGCGAATACCAGAAGGTGCACAAGCCGCACCAACCTAATGCTGACCACCTCCGTGCGACCAGCGGCACCACAGCCTAGTGCTCACTGCCAGCTCCACCCACTCGATTCTGCCTCGGTTTGACTGCCTCCCCCTGCCGCCTAAACAGAGTCTATGCTCTGATGCGCCAATGCATCACGGTGCTGGCGTCTCACCTTTGCTTCGCTGTCTTCTCTGATGGTCACTGATGCTCCAACAAGATCTCTTATAAGCACAAGCTCATTCTGCTCCTTTGCAGCTGGCTTGTTAGGGCTGGTTCAGGTGCTGGTGCTGGCTTCACATGCCATGCCATAGGCCCGTGGGCCGTGAGCCCCCAGTGATGACGGGCAGTAGGTGGCGGGCCCCACATAGAGCCAACTGTGCCAAACGCAAATGGGTCAATGAGAGAGTCAATGAACGTTTGTAATGGGCCAGGACCAGGCCACTTTGCCCTTCACCCCAGGAAAGGCCACCCCCACACCAAAAATGAAGCATTAAACTAGGTGATGCAATTTTCACAGATTTTTGTCAGTACACTGTATAGTTTTATTAGTAAAGCTGTATGTCTGTGTAAATGTAATGGTAATTTCAATGGAAGATAGGTTTTCTGTAACAGCATTGTGCTACCACACCATATATATTCCACTCTATGCCACTCCACTCTACTATGCACCACTCCACACCACTGCACTCTTCTGTGCACCACTCCACTGTACACCACTGCACTCTACATCACTCCACTCTAAGCCACTTCACTCTATGCCACTTCATGCTACGCCTCTCTACACTACTTTGTACCACTCTATTCTATACCAATGCATTTTTTGCCACTCTACTCTACCCCACTGCACTCTTCACCACTGCACTCTACAGTACCCAAGTCTAGGCCACACATTCTACTCTACAGAACTTCAGTCTACGCTACTGTACTCTATGCCACTCTGTAACACTACACTTTACGCTACTGCACTCTATGGCAATATACTCTATGCGAATACACTGTACTCTGTAACACTCAAATATGTGCCCCTGCCCTCCCTGCCAGTCCACAGTACGCCATTCAAATCTACTCGGCAGCACTGACCTCTGTGCCACTGCACTCTACACCATTTTACTCTACACCATTACACTCTATGCCACTCTACACAACTGCCCTCTATACTGCACCACTCCATTTTATGCCAGTTCACTGTACTCTGAAACAATCTACTCCACACCCCTGCACTCTACGCCACTCAACTCCACTCTGGTCCACTCCACTCCATGCCACTGCACTCTACGCCATTTTACTCTTAACCACTGCACTCTACGCCGATGCAGTCTATGTCACTGCACTCTATGCCACTGCACTCTACTCTTCATGACTGTACTCTACACCACTCTGCTGCACTGTACAGCACTGAACTCTGACTCTCCACTCTGCAACACTCTTCACCACTGAACTCTACACCACTCTGTACTGTTCCACTCAACAGTACTGCAGTCCATGCCGTTATATACTACTCTATGCTACTTCACTCTTCACCACTGTACGCCACTGCACTCTATGCCACTTGAGTCTCCTCTGCACTTTACACCGCTGGAATCTATGCTACTCAACTCTACTCTGCTCTTCTACCCTCTGCTTCACTCAACTCTACGCTACTCCACTCTTCACCACTCTACAACATCACACTCTGCGCCACTCTACTCTGAGCCACTCCACTTTGCGCCAATCCACTCTGCGCCACTGCACTCTTCTGTGCACTACTATAATCCCCACCACTGCATTGCATACCACTGAATTCAATGCCACTGCACTCTAAGCCACTAAACTGTGCAAGACTCTATGCCAATGCTCTCTACACCACTCCACTCTAATCGATGCAACTCCACTCTATGCCACTCCAATACACAACACTTTCTCCCACTCCACTCTTCCCCATTCCACTCTATGACACTCCACACCACATCACTCTCCTCTTTGTCACTAACTTTTAGCCATGCTGAGCAACAGCCCGCTGGTGAACAACATGACTAAAACACATTGGCAAATCCAATAGCTCTTGCATAGGGGAGACCTAATGGCTTTGCAATTGTTTGTTCATTTTAACACATGTTAACACTAACTGTCCATTGGTTGCACCTCATTCGTACCAGTTTAACACCCTAATATAGCAAAAAGCAACAGAAGTTTGAACTGGCACACTTTGCAAAGGGCCTTCCACTGCTCAGCAACACATATTGCTATGTTTTAGTAACTTTTAAACCGTTTGAACATTTTGTTTGTTCAAATCGGCCTAATATGTGGCAGATGATAAATTGAGTGGGAAAATCTACAATTATGCAAAAAACGCCGCACAATCTCATAATTTCCAGGGCCCTGCTTCTAGTGCTCCTTGATTAAATGCAAATAGGTTCAGAACTTGAAAGCAGCATTGGTCACTGGTTGCCTTCAAAACAAAACGTACACAACAAATGAGCCTAGAAGAATACCTTTTGCTACACTGTTGTTCTATTGTAGGTACAATTTCTGTGATGAGTCATTTAGTCAAAACCTATTCGAAGGATTCCAGTATTTCTAGTACAGTTTAATAATGGAGAATTATTGTAAAACTGATTTCAGTAAGATTATAGGAAACATGCAAATAAACAAGCATTGACAAAACCAATAGTTCTGGATATATTGCCAGCCTTTTTGCTTTGTCATTGTGTATTTTGTTTTCACATTGTTCTTGTAAAACTTTATTAATGGGGGAACAGCTGCACCCTCACCATTATAAAAACTAGCTAAAAGCAAAAATATTATTTTGGTTTCAGAATGGACACATTGCCATAGGAGTTCCTGGCACTAGTTTATGTGTGCTGATGTGCTCCTTGTGAAGTAAAATGCTTTCACTAACAGTGAAGACAGCGAGTGGCTGAAGTAGGCTGACCCCTAATATAACAACCGACCAGTGGAGGGAGAGGACTGGTTGAAAGCTCATATAAGTGTTTTATATATTTATTGTAATTAAATCTAAAGGTTTTGGGCAATTCTGGATCTAACTGGGGACCCAGTTCTCAAAGAAAATCACAAAAGTGCATTCATGGTGCATGTCTGTGTATTAGGTCATGTTGGAAATGGCCTCTCTGAAGGCTCGCCCCAAAACATTTTTGCCATCCTCCTCTCCTTTGTCTGACCCCATTTTTGCTGGCTTTAGGACTTTGGACACTACAACTGCTCACCAGTGCTAAAGTGCATGTGCTCTCTCCCTAAAACCATGGTAATATTGGTTCATACACAATTGACATATTTGATTTACTTGTAAGTCCCTACTAAAGTGCACTACATGTGCCCTGGGCCTGTAAATTAAATGCTACTATTGGGCCTGCAGCACTGATTGTGCCACCCACCTAAGTAGCCTCTTAACCATGCCTCGGGCCTGCCATTGCAAGGCCTGTGTGTGCAGTTCACTGCCACTTCAATGTGGCATTTAAAAATATTTGCCAAGCCTTAAATTCCCCTTTTTCTACATATGAGTCAACCCTAAGGTAGGCCCTATGTAACCAATAGGGCAGGCTGCTATGTAGGTAAAAGGCAGGATGTGTGCATATGCATTTTATATGTCCTGGTATTGAAAAACCCCTAAATCCGTTTTCCACTTTTGTGAGGCCTGCTCTTTTCATAGACTTGCATTAGAACTGCCCTCATATACTTTTTGAGTGGTAGATTCTGATCATAAAGGAGTAAGCAGGTCATATTTAGTATGGCAAAAATGGTAATAGAAAAGCCTGCTTTTTGGTGAGGTTGGATTTTATATTACTATTTCAGAAATGCCACTTTTAGAAAGTGAGCATTCCTCTGCACTTAAAAACCATCTGTGACTGACAGCCTGTCTCCAGTCAATGTCTGGGCTGGTTGACAGCTTCCTTGTACATTTCACCCAGACAACCACAAACACAGGACACGCAATCACACCTGGACTCATCTGGATACTGAATGGATCTTCCTGGGCTGGAAGGGTGGATGGCCTGACACTTACATTTTAAAGGCTAGTGGCCAGCCCTCACACAGTGGTCTCCCAAACCCCATACTGGTACCCTGGCAGACAAGCCTGTTCTGAGAGGGGAACTTGTGCACTTCAAAACCACTCTTTGAAGTCTCCCCCACTTCAAAGGCATTTTTAGGTATATAAACTGGGTCTCTGACCCCACCAACTCAGACACTTCTGGACCTGAACCTGCACCCTGTCAAGAGGAACTGCTTGGCTGCTGACAGGACTCATCTGGACTGCTTTGCTGAGAAGGACTGCTGCTTAGCCGTTGCCCTGCTGCCCTGCTGACCTCTGACTTTGCTGCAAAGTGCTCTCCAAGAGCTTGACTTGAGCTTGCCTCCTGTTTTCTGAAGTCTCAGGGCCAAAAAAACGTAATCTCTTCAGGAAACTCCGAGTGCACCAAAAATCGACACACAGCCTGCCTGAAATGACACACTCTGACTTGTGACCGAGAGATCGTCGCCCAGCTGAACCGGAATGACAGAGCACGACTTCCCAGTGGAAATTCAATCCAACGCCTGCCTTGCGACAGAAAATTTGACGCACTGCCCTACCGGATCGACGCACAGCTGAACCAGAACGATGCAGCCGAGTTCACGAGTGGAAACCCAACACAGCATCTGCTGTGCAACAGAAAATTTGATGCATCGCCCTTTTGTGTTGACGCAACACTTGTGACTTCTTCCAGCGCACCCAGGATTTCCCTGCATCGTTCCTGGGCGTCAAAAAGATCCCCCACATCGCAGTGAGGAACCAAGATGCAAACTCCTTACAGGGTGGAAAGAAACAACGCAACGTCTGTGCTGTGTCGGAAAATCCAACGCACACCTTATTTTTCCATGCGTCTCCTCCTCTGCGGTCTGTGTGCATGTTATTTTTGACACAAGCAAGGTTCTTTGTGTAATCAAGAGACAACTGTTGACTTCTAGGAATTAAGACTCTTTTTAAACTGGCACAAGTGATATTTCATTTTGTGCTTATTTAATTTTTATTGTTTTGACCTTCTTTCATTCAGATAAATATCATCTATTTTTCTAAACCTGTGTGGTGTTTCCACTGTGTTACTGTATGATTTATTGCACAAATACTTTACACATTGCCTTCTAAGTTAAGCCTGACTGCTCATTGCCAAGCTATCAGAGGGAGAGCACAGGATAATTTGGATTGTGTGTGACTTACTCTGACTGGGATTGTGGTCCCTACTTGGACAAGGGGTTATACCTTGGTCAACTAAAGACCCCATTTCTAACAGTGCAAATTTACAGCTTTTAAGAACTGCAGAGAATTTAGAGAATTAGGCCAGAACACTGGACACCTAGAAAAAGGTTATGTATTGCCTTTACCAATGGCCTAATAAACTCACTTGAAAAACAAATCCGTTGAGCTTTTGCAAGTTCAGTTTCCATATAACACTTTTTCCACACCCTGGAAACAGTTTTATTTCTGCCCTTGTCAGGAGTAAATTTCCATTCTTTCCCAGTGTGGAGTTAGATTGGAGAGGAGTTGGTGGAAACCCTTAAACATGCACATTTGCATATGCACACATACTCAAAGGTCATTCCAATCCTGGAGCCACTGCTACTTCCAGCCCTGGTATGTAGATTGACATTACTAAAATCAAAATCATGAAATAATATGAGCCTTGGCATAATCTGAGAGGCTATTATCAGAGTTCTGATATGAGAACTCTGCCACAATTGGCCAATTCACTGAATCACACCAAAAGAACAAGTAGATTTTTTTTACTGGGCAAGCAGATTTATGGATCATCTCGTCCCATGGACAATCAGGTATATTTACGAGATTCCACACCCCTGGCACATAATGGTGCACTAGGCGTATGAATCCTCTATTGCTGTCATTGTTTTGACATTGACTAACTCGCATTTGGGTAACACTTTCTGTTTCTGCTTATTACTGGTATAATCAGCACATACACACAATCCATCCTCATCAGTGGTGGGTGGATCCACACTTATTCTCATACACATTATTTTTCTTGCTTCTGTTCTTACACATGTATAGCACTGCTTGCATCATTCCAGAGGGCCAACTGGGTGCCAAATTTATGGAATGCTGCAAGCCGGTGCGAAAGGTGGGCTAGCATAAAACAAAATGTTTTTAGCCAGGTGTGGGGGGGGGGGAGTGTGCTATGGGAGAAGGGGGTTTGCACCAAAAAATGACATTAGGCTGATTAGAGGCACAAAAAAATGCCTCTAACCAGCCTAGTGTCATTTTCTGACCCAGAACCATCCATACCACATGACTGCTGACTTAGAAAAGAGAGGAGTCATGCCCACCACCCCAATGGCCAGCACAGGGTTCCAGTGTCCCCTAGGCATGGCCATTGCACCCTGTGCTATGGAGGGGTCCCCAAGTTCGGCTCCCAATGGCACTTTAATTAAAACAAAATACTTACCTGGGATGGGGTTCCCCATCCCCCGGTGTCCATCTCGTGTGGGTGGGGGTGTTCCTGGGGCTTGAGGAAGGCACCTTTGGACCCATACCATGGTGTTCAACCATGGAAACGGGTCCACAGGTCCCCTAACGCCTGGTCTCACCCAGGCGTTCAATAATGGTGCAAAGCAAGCTTTGCACTATTATTTAGCCTCTTCTCCCACCCGTGCGTCATTTTCACACTAGGGGATAAATATGGGTCTATGGGGTTAGCACCATTTTTTAGATGGGAATGCCTACCTAGCATCTCATTGACACAAGGAATTTTCACACATCTAAAAAATAGTGCAAACTCCAATATTTTGACGTTAGACAGGTCTAACATCAAAATATAAATATGGAGTTATTTTTGCACAGAATTTACATAACAAATTATGCAAATTCAACGCATTAATTTGAAAAACGTGTTTTCTCTCCTATTATCATCAGTCACATTCTCTTCTCTTTCATCCCTCCTTATTGTCTTACATGTTCTCGCTCTTCTCTATTACTATTCTTTATATTGTCTCTGCCACTCTTTTTTCAAAATGTCTTTCCTCAGTCCTTTCCTTTTCGCTCCCACCCTCCCTCCTACGTTCTCCTCCTGACTCCCTTGTGGAGACAGGCTATGTCAGACACTAACCACTCCCACAGATTAGGAGCTGGTGACTGGTATCTGAGTCCCCACAAAAGTTTAGCAATTACTTGGCAGAAACAAATGCTGAAAGAGCAGAACTCTGCCTGTGAACAGGCTCAACACAATGTATGCGCCAATGCAGTTTTGCATCAAAAAGTATAGTGCCGGCTTGCACCATTCCAGGATGCCAGCCGGGCTCCATATTAATGGAATGGCTCAATCGGGCACAGAGGGTGGGCTAGCACCATACAAATTGATGTTAGCTGGTGGGGGTTTTCCACCACAAAATGACATTAGGCTGGTTGGAGTCAATAAAAATGACTCTAACCTGCCTAGCCTCATTTCTTGACACAAAACCTACCATACCACATGACTCCTGTCTTACAAAAGACAGGAGTCATGCCCACCACTCCAATGGCCAGCACAGGGGACAAGGGTCCCCTGGGCATGGCCATTGCACCCTGTGCCATGTAAGGGGGCCTATTTCAGGGCCCTCAATGGCACTTTACAAAATAAAACAAAATACTTACCTCTACTTACCTATACTCACCTGGGATGGGGTCCCCCATCCTCCGCTGTCCATCTGGTGTGGGTTGGGGTGTCCCTGGGGCTAGAGAAGTGCACCTGTGGGCTCTTTCCATGGTCTCTGACCATAGAAAAAGGCCCACAGGTCTCCTAACACCTGCCTGGACCCAGGCGTTAAATAATGACGTTAAACAAGCTTAGTGCCATTATATAGGCCTGCCTCGCTCCGTGCTCCATTTTTGCACGGGAGGCTAAATAAGGCACCTGGGTCTTAGAGTCATTTTTTGCCCGAGAACGCCTACCTTGCATCTCATTGACAGGCAAAAAATGACTTTAACTCCAGTATTTTGGCGCGAGACATGTCTAGCGCCAAAATATAAATATGGACTTAAGTTTGCCCTGAATTAGCATAAAAAAAATGATTTTAATTCAGCGCAAACATAGTATAAATATACCTCTTTGTGTGTAGTGGCTCAGATCTATGTATACAGGGACTCTGCTCTGGTTTAGTGCAAGAAACAAACTGTCTGCAAAAAAACCCAACATTATGGGCCTCATTACGCCCCTGGCGGCCGGCGGTAAGCTGGTGGTAACACCGCCAACAGGCTGGCGGTGTTCTGCCAGCTACTATGACCGTGGTGCAATAGCCACAGTCATACCGCCGACCCCAGCACTATACCGCCAGGCTTTCGCCTGGCGGTCATAATCCCCAGGGCAGCGCTGGGGATTATGAGTCCCCTACTGCCAGCCTGGCCATGGCGGTAAACACTGCCATGGAAAGGCTGGCGGTAAGGGGGACTTGGGGTGCCACTGGGGGCCCCTGCACTGCCCATGCACTTGGCATGGGCAGCACAGAGGCCCCCAGGCATAGCCCCATCGCGCATTTCACTGCCTGAATTTCGGGCAGTGAAATGCGCGACGGGTGCTACTGCACCCGCTGCACATCAGCATTGCTGCCAGCTCTATTACAAGCTGGCAGCAATGTTGATGTGACTTTTCCGCTGGCCCAGCGGAAAATTCTAAATAGGGAGCCAGGAATACCGCCAGCACTGGCAGTATTCTGGCGCCCGCTGCCTCAGCGGTCTCCTAAGATGACCGTCTAGGTTGTAATGAGGGCCTATATCTGGAGGAGTTCAGCTCCATCCTTGCACAAACTCTGCTGTATCTGTTCAGCTGTTCTGAACTATGTATGCAGAGACTTAGCTGTATTGTTACAGCCGTTGCTGCTACCTTTGGAACTGAGGAGCCAGGATCAAGTCTCAGCACTGGCTCAGCATCCCCTGATTCTAGGAAACTCCCTTAATTCACTAATACTTAAAAAATGAATGTGACCTTATGTAATGTCACTGGTGCGCCTGTAAAGCGCCCGCGAACATTTGGAAAAAAATTGCAAAAATAGTACATTCTACAACGCAGTTTTCATTATATATTAAAATGTCTTAGGGCCTCATTTTGACTTTGGTGATCCTAAAAGTGGACCACCAAAGCCGTGGGATGTTGCCACTGTCATACTGTCATGGGTATGACGGTATGACTCCCCGCCATGGAAAGGTTGGCGGAAAGCTGAGTTGTAATCAGCCAGGCATTGCTGAGTTCAGCACCGCCCTGGCTGAGTACAACTCAGACCACTGTCACCCCATCGGGAACGATGTTCCGGGTGGGGACAGCGGTTTCCCCACCGGTCTGCCCTCCAGGTTTGTAATGTGGCAGTCGAACAGCCACAGTTGCGGTGGTACGACTGTCACTGCGAGGCTGGCAGTCCTTGGACCGCCAGCCTCGTAATTAGGCCCAAAGTGTTAAAAGCATAGTAAATGGAGACCTTACAGAGCACCAGGATACGGCAATCTGTATAGGGGCTCTTTGGTGATTCGTTCACCATCACTTTCTAACAGTGCCTCTCATCTCTCCATAACTCCTCCCTCACATGCATTCATTTGTTTTATAGTCCTTCTCTTACCAGAGTAGGGTGGTGGGGCACTTTACATCACAAACAAATACAGAGACAATGAATCGTGTGTAAATCAGTGTATAGAAAATGTTATGTAAGACAAAGGTGACTACAAGGTGTAGGATTCACATGTCATCCTTGCTGAAAGGCGGAGGAGCCAAGATGGCGACCGGGATGGATGGCTAGTGAGTGCGCTCCATCCCGGATTCGCTGCGAGATATCCTGTAGGACGCCCCCGGGGCAGATTCAGCGTTCGGGGGCGCGGGAACGACTTGCAGCTCTCCGGCGTCCCAAGCTGGAGCCCTGTGCCATTGGAGGGGGAGAACGCGTTCGGGAGTTCGAGCGCCGGCACAGTGGGCGCCGGCCATTACGGGACCACAAAGACAGGCAAGGCGGCGGGAGTGCCCGGGCGCGAGAGCTCGCTATTCCTGGCGGAGCCGGCATCTCGGGGCCTCCTGCGCGGAACCCAAACCCCAGGACACTTCGATCGGGGATTGGGTGGGGCTGTCCGCCCGGAGCCCCGAAGCGCCGAACTCGGCGAATAAAAGGGGAAATATGGAGCACCGAGCAGCGCACACGCTGCGACACTGAATCGTTTCAAAGCCCCCCTGCAGACCGGAGGAAACAGCGCCGGGGCAGGAGAGATTGCCTCTCTGGAAATTTCGGCTCGTGCACCGGGAATGAATGATGGGCCCTGGTCTCCTCACCACCCACAGTACCAACCAACTTCAAAAGGAACGGCGGTAAGAGGGATCTTGGAAGGGTTGCTGCGCCCGAGAAAGAAACAATTAGCGCGGCCCGGCCTGCGCCCCCTCTTCCCTTCTGCTGCCTCCCTCTCTCCTTCTCCTTGATCTCGACCTCGCTCGTGCGAGACAGCGCAAAGAACCCTCGTCAGTATTGGCACATTCCCCCCTCCCCCCCCGGGAAGTACAAGACTTGAGTGAATAAAAGCGGCAGAGGTGAACCTGGCAGATACAAGGAGCAGTAAAGGCTGCCCCAGACCGCACTGGGCAGCCCGCCCCCCCTTAGCTGCATTAAGGGCCCTGCAACCTGGCAGTACAGGCGCCCACCCTTGAAGTTTACTCACACCGGGCATCTACGCCCCTGCTGCATATTAGGTGCCCTTCAGGCCCACTATCGCCACTCTGCGCCGCAATAAGACTGGACTACAATTTGGCCGGGGAACCCCCCACACCACCCTGTGGGCAGATGGGAGTAAGCCCTAGAAAGCCAAGAATACATACAAGGCTAGGTTAAAGCTCATCCCTCTCTACGAAGGACCTGCGAAAACACAGACAGGAGCATTGAATTAGTGCAAAGAGACAAAAGAGCGGCCAGCTGTTAAACAACCTCCAGAAAAACTCCGACACATCCCAATAGACCTCCCTCGGACGTACACAATGGCTGGTAGGCTCAAGTCAACTAAGAACCAAGGCCGTGCAGGGCACGCAGCAGCGTCCACTGACCAACAAACAACCCCGACCCTACAATCTCTTGAGAGTACACTCATGACCCAATCTGCGCAACTAGAGAAGGTACTACAGGCGGTCATGGACACTAAATTGTCCTTGGAAAATAGAATAGATGCGGTATCACAAGACCTGAACCTACTCAGGGTGGACCATCGCAAACTGTCAGAAAGAGTCAAGACGGCAGAGGAGGGGCTGGCCGAACTGTCCCCCACGGCTCAGGACAACCAGAAACAGATTCAACGCTTGGACGCGGAGCTGAAGGCACTATGGAGTAGGGCAGAAGAGGCTGAAAGCAGATCGCGCCGAAACAACATCCGATTCCTGGGGTTCCCCGAAAGCATGCAGCAACAAAGTATGGAAATAACTTTAGAACAATGGCTAATCAAAGAGGTGTTAAGCGGGGCTCCATCTAAGTACTTCACAGTCGAAAGGGTACACAGAATCCCGGGCAGGCCACCGCAACCGGGGCAACCCCCCAGGCCACTGATCGCCAGATTCTTAAATTTCCGGGACCGTGATGCAATCCTACAACAGTTTCGTAATAAAGGTCCATACAAATTCGAGGATTCAACCATCAACGCTTATCCAGACTTCACACAAGAGGTGCAAAGAAAACGTAACTCTTATGTAAAGGTTAAACAAAGATTGCGTGAACATGTTATTAAATACGCTCTACTGTTTCCAGCCATACTGAGAGTGATATCAGAAGACCGCACGCACATATTCACCTCCCCTGAAGATGTCTGGGCATGGTTACACGCTAAAGGATTAGCGCACACGTGCGACGAAGAGGAAAGGGGAGAAGAGTGGTCGCTCTCTACGTCAAGGAAGCGATCCAAGAGGCGCACCAAGGTTCAACCATCTGCTCAACAAGCAGCGGAGGAAAGAGCAAAAGTCTTGAAGGAAACGCCCCTGCTGACACAAAATAATTTTGGCCTGATAAGGGTGACCCCTGAGATTAATTTAGACTCGGACACGGCCAGCTCTGTCTCTACTATTACCGGGGACCCGCCGGGACCAAGGCTCACCCCCAGAACAGCGGACGACCTTTGATTTTGACTTACAGCATTTAAATCGCTTCAGAACTCGGAGGATATATGCTGGCTGACGCGGTGGATCCCGTGACGTCACGGGATCCCGAAACAAGAACATCCACTTAAACAAAGTGTATCTTTTGAACAGACCTGGGGATGTTCCGGCAGGGCCACACCAAGGGGCGGGGGGGAACCGGCCTGGGCTGGGGGGGGCGGGGGGACTACACCACACGCCTCGGGGGCGCACACAAATAATTGCAGACATAGTCTGCGGTCTGTTGCGTGCCTTACAAATGAGCCGCATCAGTCCGTCATGTTATTACCACCACGGATATCCAGAAGGATACAGGTTTTTCTACATATATACGAGTTAGGTAGTTTTACATTAGTTGTTAGGAGAGTGGGGGATTCAATTGGGGGAGGG
The DNA here is from genome assembly GCF_031143425.1 of Pleurodeles waltl. Lineage (NCBI taxonomy): Eukaryota > Metazoa > Chordata > Amphibia > Caudata > Salamandridae > Pleurodeles > Pleurodeles waltl. The sequence continues at coordinate 338,391,314 of NC_090439.1, forward strand.
AAGATTTATGTCAGTTAACTTGCACACCTTAGTCACATTTCAAATATATGAAACTACTGTGAAATGCGAATGTGACAGCCCGCGCTACCATGGGAGCATCAAGAGGAAGGCTTGCAGACCAAGGTGGTGGCAAAAGGTCAGGTTCACCTCATAACCCCTCATGGCACCACAATTTAAACGCAACAGTAACAAATATGATATAATAACATGGACCGTGAGGGGAATGGGCACATTGAATAAGAGATCTCGAATTTATGCACGCCTTAAGCAACTGGGTACACACATCGCTATCCTTCAAGAGTCACACTTAATGGAACCAGATCTGCGTGAGTTACGCGCGAAATGGAGAGGACAACTGGTAGGCACAACATATTCAGCATTCGCAAGGGGAGTTTTGATTTGGATTGCAGGAGGGGTCCCATTTCACCAATCAGCATATAAAATAGAACCAGGGGGTAGATTCGTAGTGGTGGAAGGCCAGCTAGACAGCAAACAACTTTCAGTGGTGGGCATATATGCCCCAAACGGCGGCACAGTGGGATTTCTGGGCACACTCACACCGTCATTGTTAGCAAACCCATCAGCCCCGGCTATTTGGGGGGGGACTTTAATAGTATGCCGGACTCTGGTCTGGATAGATCTAGTCCGCAAGGGGACCCGAAGATGAAAAGGAGCAATATAAGTCCATTGCAACAATGGGCGGGTGACATGAGACTACACGATATTTGGCGCATAAGACACCCCCATCAGAGGGAATATTCATTTTATTCCCCCTGCATAAAACATATACCAGAATAGATATAATATGGGGCACACAGGACATATCCGACCTGATAAACGGCTCAGAATACCTAGCGAAGACACTGTCAGACCACTCACCGCTGAGAGTAACACTAAACTGGGGCAGGAGCCAACAGGGGATCTCCACTTGGCGCCTACAAGTAGAAGCGCTTCAAGACCCAGCATTTGTGGACACATTGAGCACCACACTACGCCAATACTGGGAAACAAATGACCTCACAGCAAATTCATGGGCGCTGGAGTGGGACGCCCACAAAGCGGTGGTGAGAGGCCAGTGTCTCTCTGTGAGCTGGGGAGTGAGGCGCACTCTGAATGTCAAAATCGCTAAACTAGAAAAGGAACTAAGAATAACGGAAATAGCAGTAGCAAGGGGGGAAACCCCATACACAGCACCAACAACAGCCCGCACAAAATATAACGAAGCAGATAGCAGACTTCGGTGCCATGATTACAACTATCATTTAACGCGTTTGCAATCGGAGGGTGACAGATCAGGGAAAATGCTGGCATGGCTTCTGCGGGAAGACAGACAACATTCTCCCATCGGTGCTATCAGGATTGACAAGCACACCACGGCTACCACACAAGTAGAGATAAATGGAACGTTCAAAGAGTACTACGGAAATTTATATTCCAAACACACCTCATGCACAGCTATACAACTTGAGTCTTTCTTGGTAGGCTCCCTCATACCGCAATTATCCCAGACGGACATGGATACACTGGAAGCTCCTCTTACAACAGGGGAGATAGATTTAGTTATAGCGCAGATGCCCAGGAATAAATCGCCGGGCATAGATGGCCTCCCAATAGAATACTATTCTGCATATTCGGCGCGCCAGAAGCCCCAATTACTGAGAGTATTCAAGGAGGCGTGGGCTACTGAACTACTGCCCCCCTCCCAGAGAGAGGCCTTGATAGTGGGCGGGATCCTAGAACCGGGGCGGGATCCTACGGATGTCAAATCTTATAGACCACTCTCACTACTAAATTTAGATTGCAAAATATTGGGTAAAATACTGGCCAATAGACTCGCCCCCATCATACACAACTTAATACACAAAGATCAAAATGGATTCATTCCAAAGCGCAACACCTTCCTAAACATCCGCAGGCTCCTGAGCGTAATAGGAGACGCTCCCCCAGATGCATATGATGAAATGGTGCTCTCACTGGATATAGAAAAGGCGTTCGACACATTGGAGTGGGACTTCCTTTCTGGCCACAATGAGACAGATGGGAATAGGCCCTAATTATGTGCATTGGGTTCGCACACTATACTCAAACCCAAGTGCTAGAGTGAAAACGGGGGGGGGTGATATCTGATAGCTTCCCAATATCTAGGGGCACGAGGCAGGGCTGCCCCCTCTCCCCACTACTATTCGCTATAGCCATGGAGCCGTTAGCGGCTAAAATACGATCCATGGCAAGTGATTGGGGTATACTCAGGAATGGAACACACCACGTAATATCGTTATATGCGGATGACGCCCTAATATACACCCGGAAGGGCACGGAGACACTGCCTTCCATAATGTCACTTCTAGACGAGTTTGGATTGATATCTGGCCTAGCAGTAAACTGGGAAAAGTTGTGTGCGTTCCCACTGATTAGATGGCCCCCAGGGAAACAAGAGGCTCCGAGAGGACGCCTAAAATGGTGCTTCGAAACATTTAAATACCTCGGGGTTCACATATATCACAGCACAGAGGACCTCAGAGACGGCAATCTGGGGAAAGCATTAGCCTCTATGAAGGGATCGCTATGCTTTTGGAACAAACTACCGCTCTCTCCACCAGGCAGAGTGGCGATCGCGAACATGCTGATCCTGCCCAGGTTGTTATATTATTTCACGGCTCTACCACTCATTCTCCCAAGGAGCTTTTTCAGTAAACTGAACACAACATTACTACAGCTCATATGGGGTGGCGGGAGAGCGCGTGTGGCATTATCCACACTGCAGCGTCCGGTGGAATCGGGTGGAAGGGGAGCCCCTAACTTTGAACTCTATTATGCTGCGGCACAGCTACAGTGGATACAGCTTTGGTTCCATAGCTCATCGACAGCCGAGTCTGAATGGCTGCAGACTCGGCTAAATGGAATCCAACTGTTGTCTTGGCTGGCCAACAAGCATCCCAAAAGTGCATCCACCAACCCATTGCTGGCCGTGGCGCACGCTTGCTGGGGGAGATATGTCCAGAAGGGGCACGGATCACTCCCATATACCCCGTTAATTCCGCTGGACTGTCTCCCTGGACTCTACCTGATTGACCCGCACTCACTGCCGCTGTGGTTGGAAGCAGGGATACAGTTATTGGGAGACTGTTTCGAGGGCGGTAAATTAATGTCGTTCGAAGACATCCGGGCCCTCACTGCAGTGAACCCCGGCCAATTCTTAGCATATTATACAATATGCCACGCAATTAAAAAAACATGGGGAGCAGGCGCCTTAGAACCAGAGACTTCTCCCATAATACATCATATTTTGCAAAGCGATGCACAAACTAAAGCAATATCAAGCCTATACAAGACACTCAGTAAACTCCCGGAACCCTACCTGGAGAGGGCCAGAGAAAGATGGAACTCGGTCCTCCCTGATCCGATCCCTCCAGAAGACTGGACAAAAGCACTGTCTTACGCACAGGGTGTATCAAGGAACCCTAGATTCCGCTACACCCAGTTCAACTTTATACACCAAACGTACTTATCACCGGCCAGACTGAAGCGGATGTTTCCAGGCACGGGTCCGTCGTGCCCTAGATGCCTGGAGCCATCAGCTCACTTTTACCATATGGTCTGGGATTGTCCTCAGGTGCAAACAGAATGGAAAAAGGTGGTGAAGGAGACCTCAGAATGGACAGGGCTAGCGCCATCAGCGGACCCCAGGCCTTGTTTACTGGGAGTGAGGTCCGGAGTAAAAAAACACAGACACCTGTACAGGTTTGTGGACTTGTCCTATGTGATGTATAAAAGGCTGATAGCAATGCACTGGAAAGCTCCAAAGGCCCCTGACCAGAAGTCCTGGCACACCCTCACTCTTCAGTGGGCCCGCACGGAGCTTCAGGTGCTTAAAAAACTGGCACGGGAGGGCCAGCAACACACGGGGTGCGACATTTGGGAAACACTGGTAACTAAGCTTGAGACAAAGAATGATAATAAACCCCCATGAAGGGGGATGTAAAACACAAAAGATGAATACATCAGGACCCCTACTAGAAATAATAAAATAAGAGCCCATCTGGACAAGAATGTAGTTAATGGGTGCAATTCTCCACAGCTCCCTAGACTGCGAACAATTAGATCAAGGGTAATACTGTTGGTACACAGGGGAAGACAATGGGCAAGACTTAGATATATCTCCCGCCTACCTAATCCGATCACAAACAGGATCACACTTATTCATCCCCCGCGGCCCGACTAAATAGAAACCGGAGCTCCATAAGAACCACTAGCAGGGCCTCCCGGAGCTGCAACAAAAATATAATACTATGAGCAAAACAGTAGGAAACAATTACTGAATGTAACGATTGCTATAAATGTTTCGATAGGTGTGTAAACGGGGGGGGGGTTGTTTGTTTCTAAGTAACATTAACCAGATAATTATGATCCTGTATTATTGTGTGACAACTGTTTGTATCGTAAATCTGCTATAAAAAATCCTTGATGAAAGGCATTTTTTTAAGAGTGTTTGGTCTGGAGAAGCATCAACTCAGAATTCAGAATGTAACACAGTGGATAGGGTTAACTTTACTAATAACAATTTATTTCTACCCAAACAAACCCTTTTTAGCAAAATTGGGATAACCAAACACTGAGAAAAACATAACATTCCAACCTGTATCATGCAGTTTGCATGCAGCTATTTGATGGCAGTTCTTAGCTTGCTGTACTATATTGTGATTGTAAGTTATGAACTGCGCAGTAATCAAATAACACACAAGTTTATTAGTTAACTAAAACCATAAAACGTTTCCTTCCACATAAAAGTTTAACAGAGCAATATTAGTGCAATAAGGCAATTACAGATCTTAATGAAAAAAATATATAAAATGTAATTCCTCGTAAAATTTGTTTTTACTTACTAATGCTATATGACATTAATAGGGAAGCAGAACAAACTTAGTATAGATAAGGCAAATACAGCTTAAAAAGGTCCTGTGTTTAAATGAAATTATATGCACAGTAACAAAAGCAACATCCCACTAATTTATGCACATAAAATACTGTTCTGTAATCTGCATAGTACGTGTTGTTTGCAGCAGGCACATTAACCCTCTGCGCTACCTTAAATGAGTTAAAACTGCCACTAGATAAAGCTCTGATCTCTTCCAGCAGGGACATTAATCCCCAGACTTATCTTGCTACTTTTATTGTTGCCTGCCAAACTTCTGGGTATACGAGGAACTCTGCAGTGCTTTTAAAACTGCTGCACAGTTACAAAAGCACCCCCCCAGGGGCAAAAGTGTCCGACCACCCTTCCAGTCTCCAGTTTGCCCACCACTCTGTGTGAATACAAAATAATTGTGCCAAAAACAATAGTTGCAGAGATAAATAATGAATGCTCGGATTACTTACTGGTAATCTTTATTAAGCCGATACTTCCTTCCTCGTCCCAGTCCGAATGAATGGAGTGAAGTGCCTATTCACTCCTTATGTCACGTCTAGAAAGCTACTTCTTCCCTTTCTGTGAAAGGGAGGAAGGACAAGGAGCATGTAGCCCCTCCTTTCCTCTGGAACTACCTGTGTATCACCAAGCACCACAACACTGGCTGATGAAAGGGAGGGAGGAATGTACAGGATGGGGAGAGGAAGGAAGTATCAGAGTAATGAAGATTACCAGTAATTAATCCAAGCATTATCTACTCATCTTCCTTCCTCGTCCCAGCCCAAACGAATGGAGGAATGCCCAAGCCAGACCACTTTCAGTAGCCACACGAAAGAACGACAAGGAACACAATCAGTGCAGTGCAAAATTTTATGAGGCACAAAAAACAGAAGCCCTGGATTACAACAAACCACAAGCCAGTGACATGAACAGTCCATACACAAGGAGCTGCCTCAGGAGGAGTAAGCAGCAGCGACTAGGAGCTTGGAACCAAAGGACAGTTCGGAACCTTGAGCAACGTGCAACCTGTAACGGGTAATGAAAGTGGAAGGAGAGGGCTCCAGAACAACTTTGAGGCCACACCTGTAAAATAAGATAAATCATTCCATGGGGCCCCAAAAGGTTTTCATTGAGCATCGCTGAAGTTGCAGAGTAACCACGGAGAGACCCTTATCAAAACCTTCCTGAAGAAACTGAAAAACTGCAGAGGAAGGGGCAGATACAGGAGACAAAGACCGGGCCCTGCACTAAGCATCAAAGGAACCCCAATGATGCGCATAAGCCTTGTTAGTGAAACCCCATCTAGAAGCCTGGAGGGAATGGGAAACCTGCAAAGAAATACCCTGCTTCATGAGGCCCTCCCTCTGAACCTCCAGACTATGAGACGCAAACCTGCCAGAGTCTATAGAGGATGGAGAGGGATTGTAGGAAGTTCGCTCTGTATATACTATCTCAAAGTGAGAGATAGTGTGCACAGAGTCCAAGGGTTCCCCTTAGAGGTTGATAGTGGCATAATTAGAAAATACAAATGCTCTATTTTGTGGTAGTGTGGTCGAGCGCTAGGCTTATCAGAGGGTAGTGTTAAGCATTTGTTGTACACACACAAGCAATAAATGAAGAACACACACTCAAAAACTTAACTCCAGGCCAATAGTTTTTATATAGAAAATATATTTTCTTAATTTAATTTAGAACCACAAGATTCAAGATAAGTACATAAAATGCAAGGTACTTCACACAGGTAAGAATAGAACTTTGATTCAAAGCAGTAGTACACACAGTTTAGGTTAAAATGGCCATAAGCTATTTTTAAAGTGGACACAGTGCAAAAATCAACAGTTCCGGGGGGGGGGGGGGGTAAGTTTGGTTAGGTTTTGTAGGTAAGTAAAGCACTTACACAGTCAGTCTCCTGGGCATAGGCAGCCCACCGGTGGGGGTTCAAGGCAACCCCAAAGTCACCGCACAAGCAGCACAGGGCCGGTCAGGTGCAGAGGTCAAAGAAGGGCCCAAAACACGTAGGCGCCTACGGAGAACAGGGGTGTCCCGGTTCCAGTCTGCTGGCAGGTAAGTACATGCGTCCTCTGGGAACAGGCCAGGGGGGTTTTGTAGAGCACTGGGGGGGACACAAACAGGCACACAAAACACACCCTCAGCAGCACAGGGGCGGCCAGGTACAGTGTGCAAAGTAGGCGTCGGGTTTGCCATAGGAAGCAATGGAGGGACCCGTGGGTCACTTAGGCGATGCAGGCAGGGCACAGGGGGGCTTCTCGGGCCAGCCACCGACTGGGCTAGGAAGAGGGCCGCCTGCTGGTCACTCCTGCACTGGTGTGTGGTTCCTCTCAGTCCTGGGGGCTGCGGGTGCAGTGCTTGGTCCAGGCGTTGGGTTCCTTGTTACTAGGCAGTCACGGTCAGGGGGAGCCTCTGGATCCTCTCTGCAGGTGTTCCTGTGGGGGTGCAGGGGGGTCGACTCAGGTTACTCATGTTGTCGCAGTTGCCTGGAAGTCCTCTGTGCAGTGTTAGTTCTCTGGAGCTCCAACCGCTTACGGCAGGAAGGGAGAGTTCTTTCAAAGTTGTTTCAAAGTTGCTAAAAATGTTTCAGTTGGTGAACAGTGCCGCTGTTCCTCAGAGTTTCTTGGTCCTTCGGGTTCAGGTCAGTCCTCTGTCAGATGCGTCGCTGTGCAGGTTCTTTGAGTCTAGAGACAGGCCAGTAGGGCTGGGGCCAAGTCAGTTGTCGTCTCCATCATCTCTGCAGGGCTTTCAGGTCAGCAGTCCTTCTTTGTGTAGGTTGCAGGAATCTGATTTCCTGGGTTCAGGTCACCCCTAAATACTAAATTTAGGGGTGTGTTTAGGTCAGGGGGCAGTAGCTAATAACTACTGTCCTGGAGGGTGGCTACACCCTGTTTGTGCTTCCTCCCTGAGGGGAGGGGGGCACATCCCTATTCCTATTGGGGGAATCCTCCAATCTCAAGATGGAGGATTTCTAAAGGCAGGAGTCACCTCATCTCAGGGCCACTTAGGGGCTGTCCTGACTGGTGGGTGGCTCCTCCTTGTTTTTCTCATTATCCTCTCCTGCCTTGCCGCCAAAAGTGGGGGCAGTAGCCGGAGGGGCGGGCATCTCCACTAGCTGGGATGCCCTGGGGTGCTGTAACAAAAGGCATGAGCCTTTGAGGCTCACCGCCAGGTGTTACAGTCCTGCAGGGGGAGGTGAGAAGAACCTCCACCCAGTGCAAGCTTTGTTCCTGCCCACAGAATGACAAAGGCACTCACCCCATGTGGCCAGAAACTTGTCTAGTTGTGGGAGACTGGCAGAAACTGGTCAGCCTAGCACTAGGAGTCGGACTGGTATTCAGGGGGCATCTCTAAGATGCCCTCTGGGTATATTGTACAATAAATCCCACACTGGCATCAGTGTGCATTTATTGTGCTGAGAAGTTTGATACCAAACTTCCCAGATTTCAATGTAGCCATTATGGAACTGTGGAGTTCGTGTTTGACAAACTCCTAGACCGTATACTCTTTATGGCTACCCTGCACTTACAATGTCTAAGGTTTTGCTTAGACACTGTAGGGGCATAGTGCTCATGCACTTATGCCCTCACCTGTGATATAGTGCACCCTGCCTTAGGGCTGTAAGGCCTGCTAGAGGGGTGACTAACCTATGCCACAGGCAGTGAGAGGTGGACATGGCACACTGAGGGGAGTGCCATGTCAACTTAGTCATTTTCTCCCCACCAGCACACACAAGCATGTGCTGAGTGAGGGGTCCCCAGGGTGGCATAAGACATGCTGCAGACCTTCCCTGGTAATAGGGCCCTTGGTACCAGGGGTATCATTTACAAGGGACGTATCTGTGTGCCAGGGCTGTGACAATTGTGGGAACAAAGGTATGGTTTAGGGAAAGAACACTGGTGCTGGGGCCTGGTTATCAGGGTCCAGCACACTTTCAATCATAATTGGCATCAACAAAAGGCAAAAAGTTAGGGGGTAACCATGCCAAGGAAGATATTTCCTTACAGGGATGGACAGAGGGGAAGGCGTCAGAGGAAGACACCACTCCGGCCCCATCACCAGGGTACGGAGAAGAGGGAACCAAGGTCTCCAAGGCCAAAAAGGAAGGACTACAACCACCTTCACCACCTCCTGGAGCAGGCGAGACAGGAACTACTGGATCAGGAAAATTGGGGTGGGGGGGCGAAAAGAAGACCCAGAGGCCAATGACTGGTCAGGGCATCGGTCCCCAGCGCACTCTGAGTGAGGAAGCGGGTGAAGCTTGGCATTCAAAGGGGTAGCAAAGAGATCTACTGTTGGAACGCCCCAGCGACTGCAAATCTGGAAAAACACTGAAGGAGCCAGAACAAACTCCAGGGAGGACAGGAACACCCTACTCAGAGAATCCGCGTGACGATTCAGCACCCCCTGAATGTGAATGGCCCACAACCTGAGGAGATGGAACTCTGCCCAGGACATGATGAGGTGGGCAAGGAGATTGAGGGAGCAGCACCCAGTTCCAAACTAGCAATTGCTGTACGGCATTGTCACTCGGTTGTCCACCTGGACCAACACCAAGTGATCCCGAAGAGGGGAGGCAAAGACCTGGATGACATTCCAGACCCCCGTAGCTCCCTCCAATTAGAAGACATTGAAACCTCCTCCATGGACCAGAGGCCTTGAGCAGTGAGGTCCCCCAATATTGCCCCCCAGCCCAGGCTTCTGGTATCGGTAGTGAGGGCCAAAGGAGTCAGAGACTGAAGAGGAAAACCATGTTCCAGGTGAGGAGGATGCAACCACCAGAGGAGATCCTGGTGAATTGAAGCGGAAACAGGCATAAGTGTCTTATAGTTGCCACTGGCCAGAGTCCAGTGAAGCAGGATATGGTGTACCACTGGACCCAAGTGGAGGTGTGCCCACAGCACGGCATCCAAAGTCGCCGACTGAAAGAAAGAAGAGAAACAAAGTAGCACCATAGAATCCAACAAAAGGGACAAGCAAGATAGTGGCAAGGAAGGGGGAGAAACACTGGAAAATAAACTCCATTTTACCATCAGACCCTGCAGATGCAGCCATTCACTTGCAGAACCGTCCTGAACCTGCAGGAGGCTCTGACGAGACTGACGGAGCCGGGCACACTGGTAGGCAGGAAGGAACACCATTCCCTGCTCCGTATAAAAAAGGCACCATTATACTCCAGTTGCTGAAAGTGAGTCAGGTGGGACTTGGAGGGATGGATCAGGAAGGATGGATCAGGATGGATCAGGAAGAGCCAAGAGGGACACCGTGGAGGCAGTGTTTGCCAGAGAACTGTCCAAAGAAGTCTCATGGATCAGAAGGTTGTCGAGATACGGGTGGACCAAGACACCCCTGGAATGAAGGAGACCCACCACTGGGGCCAGAACATTTGTGAAAATCCTAGGGGAGGACTTGAGTCAAAGGGAAGCACCCTGAAATACCAGTGATGGAAGCCCACTGCAAACCTCAGGAACATCTGAGAAGCAGGAACCAACGGAACATGGAGATAGGCATCCTGAAGATCAATCTATGTCAGGAACTCCCCCTGAGAGACCAGCGGGATCACCTGATGCAAAATGGACATCCGAAAGTGCATGGTTGGGAAAAGCGGTTCAGAACTGCAGGTCGATGATCAGTCGAAAATCCCTGTCAAAGCCCAGCTCACCTGAGTCCTTGTTCAGTTCTGATGGAGGTTGAAGACAATCCGACCCCACCCTGAAACTGCTTGTTCCAGCACACTAGTTTTTAAAACAGTGCACTAAGAACAGAAGCTCAAGGGAAGGGGGGAAGTGGATAAAATAAAATAAAGAGACAACAGCGTTCTTGCGTTTCCACTGTTGAAGTGCTGCACAAATCTGCGGCCCTCTCTGACTTCGGTAGAAACTGGTGCCTAATGAAACATAAACAAAGAACAGATAAGTACATCCTATTCCTAACTGGGTTCCTGACTATCCCTTTATTTATTAGAAATTTTCTTCTAAAAGTACCTCTTGGATCCTGGTCTCTAGTTTCCAGGTTTGGAATGTGTTACTGCTCTGGGATGTGCTTTCTATTACTCTAAAGCTTCTAAAACATTAAACAAATACCGTTATCAGAATTATCAATATCAAACATTCATCTTAATATAACTAAAGCCTAAATTGCCATAGCAGACTCACTTTTCCCATATTTCCAGAATCTTTTATAAAACAAATACTGTACTTTTACGTCAAAATACAGCATGTAATTTGTGCAAGTCCTTGATTTACTGTTTGCCTTGCTGTTAATGGTTTCCACGGTTCGATTCTTAAAAGTTCCATAAAAAAATGTTTGCTTCACAAAGTTCCGCAAAGTATTGTTGTAACAAAGAGTTTGAATCACAATGTTCGTGGAAGGTATCTTGTTTCAAATTGTCTATACACGAATCCAGAAATTGTTGTCAAAGTTCGTTCAGGTAATAAAAGTTTTGCACTTACTTGTTGCTGGCAAGAGATACTGATCAGTCTAACCTTGTCTTCTTTCTCTTTTGCAGGTTGCTTGTAGGAGAGAGGCTGAGGCAAGGAGGAACCGGGAACCGGAAGAAGGAAGAGCCAGCAGCTGCGCCCATTGAATGCCAATGAAAGTCTGTAGAGAGCAGGAGTGCTAGCGCCGAGGGATCTGTCCTCAGGTAAGCGGGAGGTAGATGAGCACAAGCACTGGGCGAGGCTCTAGGGCTGCCTTTTATAGACAGGGCTGCGTGTGGTCCTCACATGCTGCACATGTTCTTGAAAGGTGTGCAGAGCTGGGTGTGGTTTGAAGAGCTGGGTGTGGTCCTCACATGCTGCACATGTTCTTGAAAGGTGTGCAGAGTTTCAGTTATTATGCAAACGAGTTAAATTAACACATGGCCTAGAGAGGAGTGTTTTAAAGAAGCCTTGGTAAAAGCAAGGCCCAATGTGTAAACAAAACAGCACATTAAACAACATACACAGAAGCCTGGGGGGGGAAGGTGAGATAACAACAAAGGCTTTCAATAGTAAGTTTAAAAGGGAGCTATTACAGAACCCACTAGTGCAGTGAGAGGGGACATGCTCTTTGCTGTGCACAAACCCTAACAATCCCCCATGACCTTCCTGACCATGAAGACAAGGGAATAGCAACTGCACCCCTTCTCCAGAGGAGAACCACAAGGAGGGCAAGTTCAGGACCAGGGAGGCGACACCATCGGCTAGGGCCAATCTCTTCACCGGATCCGGAGGCCATGCCGTCTGCAGGAAGTGAGGATCTGGAAACTCTGGAGAAACATCCAGACCAACACCCAGGGAAACCACCTGAAGAACACAGGCATCTGTGATGGAAGCAGCCCAAACAGGAAGTAACTGACCTAGATGCCTCCCATGGGAGAAACGGAGGGGGTGGCTCAGTCAGTTTTGGACCCTCCTTATCACCAGACTAATGAGAGGCACCGGCTGAAGGAGGACCCCTACTCTGGAACCGGGAGCAGAAAGGCTGGGAATTGGGGTGGCGTTTTCAAAATGATCCTCCTGTCTCCTACAACCATCCTAAACCTTAGGATTCTGATGGAAAGGTTGAACATGTTTCTGACTTTTGAAGGACTTCCTGAGGACACCCTCCAGTTCATCACCAAAGAGTTTAGAACTGCCAAAGGGACAGCGCAAGAAAAAGTTCTCCTGAGATGAATCAACCCTCCAGCCCCTGAGATGAAGATGACACTGAGCAGAAACAGAACCAGCAGTGGCCACTGCAGAGGCCCGAAAAGAGACAAAGGCAATATTGGAAAAAACTTTGTCTGAATTTCCATACGAGACAGCAAATCAGAGAAGTTCACACCATCCTGAATAGCAGAGGAGAGTGACTGAAAATCCTAGACCAGGGACTGGGAAGTATAGACCCCATACATTTCAGAACGTAAGGAGAGACTGAGTCCAGTGTGAGATCAGTCAAATTAACCTCCTCTGAAAGCAAGGAAAGTTTTCCTGTAAGGTTAGAAATCAAAGGATCCAAAGTGTGAATTTCAGGAATGGAAGTCGCCCCTTGGGACAAAGGATAAAGGCGGCCCATAAAGTGAGGAACATAGCTTCTATCAGGATCCCTCCATTCACGTTGCAGCAAGGATTGAACAGCAGGGTTAACAGGAAGCTTAGGAAGGGAAGAACACTGAAACTGACAGAACCATTCCCCACTAGTGCAAGAGTGGTCCAAATCCACAGGGAGCTAGTGATTGGATGACAAATAAGAGACCACTGGTTCCAAATCCTCCTTCAGAATATATTTCCCCTTAGCAGACGTACCTGCCGGAAATCCCAGTTCATCCTCATCATAATCAGCAGACAACCAGGAGGACACTAAAGAAGGGGAAGAAACAGACCAGGCAGAACCAGAAGAAGATGCATGAGAAACAGGAGAGGACTTCCCCTGCTGCAAATTATAAGCATCTGACAGCTGACGATCCTTGTCCTGGAGTTAGAAAACAGGAACCAGGGGTTGGCGAATCTCACCATCATGCACCCCTTTAGGTGGTCAGGAGAAAGATGGTGACTCTTCCGAGCGTGTTTCCCCATGTTGTCTGTGTGAGGAACAGAAGAAAAACACACAGAACGACCTTGAATAAAACCCAACTGAGGACCCCAAAGAACCACCCAAAAAACCTGGGAAAAAAGAAGGACCCCCGGGCAGTTGAAAAAGACATCCTAGGGTGGAGCAAAAGGCGTGAAGGCTGTAACCAGCCCCACCACAGGACCTCAGCTACCAGGTAAGGCAGGCCAAGAGCCACACCGTAGGTCCAAACCACAATGGAAGACACCCAGCCAGACTAAACATGGCAGGGGGCAGAAACTGAAAGCTGCCAAAATGAAAGCGAAAGGGCAAACAGGGAAAACGGCAGACTCAAGAAGGCAAGCACCAACATGACCCAGGGCAAAGGGGGGTCCCACCACCAACCCAGGGACCAAACCATGCACAGTTCCCTGTGCAACATGTAAAGCACAGACAACACCTAATGGAGGATGGGAGCCCGACCAGTGCAGCTATGCTGTGCCCACAGAAGCCCCTACCCTCACAAACTGGAGGTCAGAGCAACTAAGGCACCGGCCGTGGGAAACCAGGACGCCCCCCTCACAGGTAAGCAAGGCGCCCTGGAGGTGCCCACACAACCCACAAGAAAGCGCCCATGCCAAACAACAAAGAAGCTGCAAAGCACGCCAGACACACAGCAACCAGCAAAACAGCTGAGTGCAAAAAACAGCAACCCGCAGTGCCAAAGAAATGTGCAATAATCATAAAGCAAGCATCACCCACGCAGTCACCCTTACCGACAATGTTGAAGAAGAATAAAAATAATTCTAGCTATCGCATCAAGAATTTTAGACTCTATTAAGCACATGGAGGTGAGGATTATGCTTTCCTTCTTTGCTGTTTATTGTTACTAAAAACACAGCAGTCAATTGAAATAAACTTTTGTAATAAACTACATTTCCCATCAACACGACATCATGTCCACTGCGCAATGATGGGCCTCGCCCTATATATGCTTGGTATGGCATCATATTCCTCCTCTTTCTTTGCCTAACGGCGTAACTTTAACTTGAATTTCACCATTTGATTCTGGCTTAGCTGGGACCATAGTTCGAATCAACAGAACCTGAGCAGAAAGAGCTTAATGGATGACAAACAGGATCTGGAAATCCCAAACAGGGAGAGAAAACATATTACTTCATCCATTCTTTTGTTCAGAATCTGTAAAAGAAATAAAAGAGGACCTGGTAATACCCAACCTCTGACATATGTCATCATAACAAACTACACAATTTGGGAGGGAAAAACATTCATCGAGACATTTAACATTGCTGCTTTATTACAAAATGTTATTGTATAATGTTAATGTTAAATTAATGGGAGGGATAATCCTCGCCTCCGTGTCCTTAATAGAATCTAAAATTCTTGACGCAATAGCTAGAATATTTTTTATTATTTGTCAGGACCGGAGGCTTCGGATTATGCTTATTTAAAGCTGTTGTTAAACTAAAGATGCAACATCTATTATAGCTTTATAATAAAAGGTTTTAAATGTGGAATCAGTAGACCAGTCTGCTGCTTTCATGATGTCTTGTAACTGTGAATCTAAGGAGTAAGACTTAGAAGCCATGGCTCCTCTCACTGAGTGTGGGCCAAAAATAGATGTGTCTATACCTGCTTCTGTCAAAATCCATTTCACCCAGTGAGCTCACGTGGCGGAAGACACTGGATGAAAGAGTTTCTGAAGGTCAATAAGGAGTTGACCACCATTAGACTGTCGAAATTCACAACTGCGGTCTTCATACTCTTTTAGGTAATGCACAACACAAAGTTTCTGGTTTTCATGGAAACGTGGATAATAAATCTGCCTAAAAAACATCTTTGTGCGCCTTGGGATGGAAAACGTGACTCCAACCTGAGGAAAATACATGACCTGAGAGGTCCGAAGCCTTGACATCAGACACTCTCCTATAAGTTACCAAGCATAGTAGAAGTGTTAATTTGGCTGAAAGCTGTTTCCTAGACAGATCTGCGTTACATGGCCAACGTTGCAGGAACTTTAGAACAATGTTGACGTCCCGGAGAACTGAATATTTAGGAAGGGGAGTATTAGAGAGGCGAATACCTCTCAAGACTCTACTTACAGGGGATGTTCTCCGATAGGCTTACAATCTAAAGAAACAGGACCTGCGGAAATGGCAGCTCGGTAATTGTTAACTGAACAATAACTAAGATCATTGGAGGCCATTTCGGCTAAGAAGTTGATGACAAAGGTAACCAGAGCCCCGATGCGATCCACATTCTGTGAGTCGCACCAACCCAGCCATTTTCGCCATGCTGAAATATTTCTCTTGTGAGTGGATTCGGACCAAGATGAAGTTAATAGCCTGTTCCAAAAGTTTTGGCACAAACCATCTTGTCTGGAAATGCGCCAAGCCATGAGTTGAAGGTTGCCCTGCTGAAGAAGAGGATGCCTGTTGCCCATCGGGTCTGTCAAAAGATCCGGTACCAAGCGTATTAGCACTGAGCAATCTAGAGACATCTCTAACAGAATAGGAAACCAGGTCTGATCTCTCTAAAGCGGTGTGATCAGAATAAGTTTGGCTTCTTGAATGAGGACTTGTGCTGCCACCCTCTGGATCATGAGGAATGAGGGAAAGGCGTAGTGCAGATGACCCCTCCATAGTTGGAGAAAGGCATCCGTGGTGCTGGCTAGAGGATCAGGTCTCCAAGAGAAGATCCGGGGCAGATGATGTGACTTGCGAGATGCAAATAGGTCTGTGTGGCACAGTCCCCACTGATTCTGAAGAGCTTGGAAGACTGAATGGAGTATTTTCCATTCGCTGGAGTCTCTGAGGTATCTCGAGTTCCAGTCCATGACCACATTGCACTGACCTGGGAGGTATTCTGCAGTCACTGAAATGTGACGTTTGGGGCAGTATTGTCAAAAGTTCTTTGCTAGGATACGGGAGCGTGTTCCCCCCAGCTTTTTGATATAGCGGACCGCTGAGATGTTGTCCATCCTCAGCAGAACGCAGCATTTGGAGAGGGGAGCAGTGTCTGGATTGCAAAGGAACCGGCCAGGAGCTCTAAGCAGTTGATGTGCAACTGGGATTCCCCTTGGGACCATCCACCCCTAGTGGAAATGTCACTGCATCTGGCACCGCAACCCCACTGACTGGCATCTGATTCTAGAACGCCATCCGGTTGGGAACTGAAGATGGCCCTGCCGTTCCATGCCAACATGTGGTCTAGCCACCACTGAAGTTCTGCTGTTGTCCCTGGGTTGAGAGATATGAGATCCCTACTCCCTTCTGGAGGTGTTGAGTCTTTAATTGTTGAAGTGCCCTGTAATGTAGAGGGGCAGGAAAGATCGCCTAGATCGAGGATGCCAGGAGACCTACAATCCTGGCTAAGGACCTGAGGGAAAACTGGTCTTTCTGTAGGACAGACTTTACTTCTTTCAGTTTTTGAGACGGAAGAGAGAGAACGGATTACAGAGAGTTGATCTGGAAACCTAGAAACTCTATGGAACGGGAGGGAGAAAGGAACGAGTTCTTCTCATTGATAATGATAGATCTTGAAACAGCTGAACTGTCCAATTCAGATTGGTCATGAGAGTATGAAACTATTGGGCCATTATGAGGTAGTCGTCTAAATAAATTATGAGAAAAATGTCCCTGGAGCAGAGGAACTCTACCACAGGGTGGATTATTTTGGTGAAACACCATAAGGTGGATGATAGGCCAAAAGAGAGAACTTTGAAATGGAACCACTGGCTTCTCCATTGAAATTGGAGAACTTTCTGGTCATGATGCCAAGTTGGAATTGAGAGATACACATCCTTCAGGTCCAGATGGACTATCCAATTGCCTTCCCGAAGGATATCCTTCTGAAGGTGGATTCCCTCCATTTTGAAATGGCGGTAGAGAATCCAGCCCTTGAAGTCTTCAGGTTTATGACAAGACAGGAACTTCCCCCTTTTTTCATTAAATAGAAAATATTGCTGCAGAAAACAAATGCTTCTGGAAGGAAGGGGCATATTGCATCTTTCATAAGCAGTTGATCTATCTTCTTTTGAAAAAAGACTTGATCTGTTTGGGAAAAATGGGGAACCGGTGGACACAGAGTGTGTTGGGCAACTCCTTAGAATTCTATTCTGAAACCCTTGACTGTCTCTAATACCCATGGGTGTGACGTCGGAAGAGACCATTTGATCAGGAAAAACCATGTCCTGCCCCCAAAGATCACAGACGTTGGCGGGATTAAGCTTACCTTGGGTATTTGTTCCGGAATTATATACAGCGTGGGCTCAGAGGAGCATCTGTTGTAACAAGGCCGACTACCATGATTTCTGGTGGGGTGGAAGGTATCTTAGCACTGGTTGTAGTAGCCACGACCTCCGGAAGAGGTGGAGGTGAGGGGGCTGCAGTTGGCAAGGCAGCCAGGCGATTGCCCTCTGTAATAACCGGCCTTAGCAAAAAGGCGCTGATTCAACACCTTCTTATGGAGTTCTGAGCCTTGTCCAGGGTTGTAAAGGTGTGTACAAATTTCCCTAGATCCTTCACAAATGTGTTTGCCAAAGAGTAACCCTTTGGCTAAGAGTCCTGGTTCTGCATGAGCTAGTTCGGTCAGCTTGGGGTCTATGCGCATAAGAACTGATCTTCTGTGCTCTGCTAATAATGCACAGTTGGCATTGCCTAAAATGCATAGAGTGCATTGAGCCGAGCCTGCTAGTGTGTCAGGGTCGACAGACATATCAGATTGTTTGTCAGTCACCGTCATGTCCTGGATCTTACATAAGAGACCAGAAATATCTAGTAACTTATCCAGGCAGGCCTTCCAGGATCTGTCAATCACCTTCTTAGGGTCTTTGGAGGAGCATTTAAAAAAGTGATCAGGTTTACTTCTAGCTCTGGGGTCTCAGCAACCTTGTGTGGAATGTCAGGACCTGGCATTCAGATCTAAGTCTGTTCCAGACTTCTTTGTTGAATGCTTTACGAAGTCTGTCATGGGATTAGTCAGCTACAGGGGGAAGAGGTGACCAGTCTGAAGGGCATGGGTGGGCAATACTGTCTGGGTCGAAGTCAAGAGAGGAGCCTTGAGGATGAGGTGAGTTTGAGGGGGCTGGGGTGTGGCCTTGTGGGTTGTGTTTATGATGTTTGGTGGCCCTGTATGAGTCACCACCATCAGACTATGAATTGTTGGAGTATGAGGCCCGTGTCACTGTCTCGTTGGTGATCGTCGGGGGGCAGTACTGCTTGACGCTTTGGATGTGGAATAAGCGTGGTCTAAGGTGAAGGCCTGGAGGATACGAGCCATGGTCCTGTTGTGGGGCCAGTTATAGGGATGGGGAACTTCGTCTCCATGGGGAAGGGGGAGAGGGGCGATAGGGTTACTGTCATAAGGAGGTACTAAAGGAGCATACCTTTTTAATTGTTGCACTATAGGTTGAAGAGCGACCACCAAAGCTCTATTTATGGATTACGTGACAGCAGCATCTAGGGCATGGACAATGTCGCCTGGAAGGAGTAGGTCCTCATCGTCTTGAGGAAGATTCTCTGTCAGGTCTTTTTGGGCAATGACCACAGGTAAATTGGCTGGCAAAAATCTCACCAGAACTGTCAAGAGGGGCCAACCCACTTATATATATAGGTCGCTATTGAGGCAATGAGCAAGGAAAAAATTCTAGCTGCAATAAATTGCAGGCTTATAGGATATATGCCCCTCTAGATCAACCTGTAATAGCCTGCACTTGCACTGGCAGAGGGCGTATGGGAGATGTTTCCAAACTTCCAGGGTGCAGATTACCGATGCTGTCAGAGGGCTCTGACTTGCTGAGCCTAAGTGTGGAGTTCCCATCCTGTTATGCCCTGGGGACCACCTGCAGTGAGGAGAACATGCAGGGCAAGCTAGAAATAGGACTGGCCGGCCTCGCGTTAGAGCGCGTCGTCTCCCGCCCCCAGGTGCCCATGTCGGGTGCTAGCAGCGACTTGGCGAGCGAAGCGCTCAGCCAAATGAAAAACAATGTGTGATTGTATACAAGGATTAACTGAACAAAATGTATGAATCTACTTATCTGTCTCTCTGAAGCACCAAAGAAAGAGGAGGAGTATGGTGCCGGACCAAGCATATATAGGGCGAGGCCCGTCATTGGTGCAGTGGACACAGCATTGTGTTGATGGGAAATGTAGTTTATTATAAAAGTTTATTTTGAATGGCTGCTGTGTTTTGTAGTAACAATAAGCAGCAAAGAAGGAAAGTATAATCCGAAGCCTCCGCAGGCAGCTTCACAGTACACAACAGAAGACGTTGATGGTACAAAAAAAGAACAGGTAGTTCTGAGAGAGAGGAGGGGCTCTGTGCTCCTTGTCCTTCTTTCCTTTCTAGATGTGAGGAGCGAATAGGGCATTTCACTCCATTCGTTTGGACTGGGACGAGGAAGGAAGATGAGGAGGTAATGACATACTTTTCAAGATGGGTGTGTCACCGCAATGTAAATAAGCAGGTACCATATGGAATCACCAGGAACTTTACCCCACTGTGACCATCACTGTATGCTAAAGAGTGAATTAGCAAGTTGTTCATTCAATGCTAAACAGTATCCAATATGGATGTGAGTATCATATTTCCTTCACCAGTGTCTAATGTGAGGCATGCTCAGACTTGCCCTGACCCACATTTTTGTTGCATGTCATATGTTGATGAGCTGTCATGCCTAGTCGCCATGTGTACCCCACTCCGCTGCAAGCCACAAGCAGCCACCTACAAAACTTTGTACTATTTAATTGTTCAATTAAAAGTAGCACCACCACATCAGGACAATTGCAGTCCTTAGCACAGCGCCACTCCTCCATAGTCACACCTTCATTTCCTATAAACAGTGCTGCTCAGCAGAACTCCCATCCTCATCTCCATTGTTCTATTCTGTTGATAATTGGATGGGCAGGTAAGTTCCACTTGTTTATTTGCAGATAAGTTACAATGAAGAAAAGAGCAACACCAAGAGAGATCCAACAGTGCCCTAACCGCTCACTACTCTACATTCTCTTTCTCACACTCACCATTCTATTAACATCCCTCCATACCCCATTCCACTCTTCATTGGCACAGTCCCCCATAATGATAGTCCACTTATCTCACCAAAATACACACCCCATGTCTAACTCAGAACCACAGAAAATACTTCATTATTGAATGTTCAGATAACCAAAAGAGCTATGTTCATACAAGTATGTCCTGAAATCTAAACTAGAATCTACTGTAGTCCATCTACACCATAGGTGCTTGGAAACACTTTCTCAGGCAAAATCTGCAGTATCTGTTATGTGTAGATGCCAGCAAAAACAAGTGAGCAGAAAAAACTTTATGAGAGATGAGTCAAAAACATATCACTAATCATCACTCTAGCTTAGAACAATTATATTGTGAGGAAGGTATGCTTCCTAGATGCACAATGTTCTTTATAAAGTAACCTATCCTCAACTATCACATCCATTTCTTTTGATTGTCTTGGATATGGCATGGGTCACCTGTGGTGCATCGACTTTTGTGTTCTTATGAAAATAAAAATCCTCTCTGAGGAGTCATTCGGGAATTCAAGCTTCGGCTATACAGAGCGAGCAGGCCTTTTGAGGAGACATGTTGTGGCCTATTTGCTCCTGCTTGAGACGAGACGGTAAGCCCGAGTGTGTATCTGCTCTGACAGAGATGGAGTGGCTGTGCGTGACCAGGACTCTTACTTATGAGTGTAAGGAAAAGAGAAGCCTCTCTGGGGACCTTGTCAGAATGTTGGTCTGAGGAGGCAGTGGGCACCTTCAGAGGACCAAAGAATAGTGAATGGCACATAAATTAAGTGAAGTCACCCTTTTAGGCCATAGTTTATGCTTTTGTGGCATTCCATTCTCATTGAACAAAGAATAGGCTATCTTAGCTTGAAGCTGATTGTTAGAAATGTGGTCTCTAGTTGGCAGAGGTTTCCTCTCTGTCTAAGTAGTGATCACAACCCTAGTCAGGGCAAGTAGGAAACACACTAAGGACCATATTTATACTTTTTTAACGCTGCATTTGCGTCATTTTTTTACACAAAAGCAGCACAAACTTACAAAATACAATTGTATTTTATAAGCTAGCGCCGATTTTGAGTCAGAAAACGACGCAAATTCGGCGCTAAAAAAGTATAAATATGGGCCGAAATGTTTATCTGTGCTCACCCTCAAGTAGCTTGGCACAGGGCAGTCAGGCTAAACTAAGACCAAAACAACAAAAGCCAATGTACATAAGTCAAGTAATGAATTTGTAAAGGTTAAATCAGAATGCAGAGCTTAAAAGACAATAGCTCCAACCGGAGTTATCTAGTCGCGCTGGACCAGGGCAAATCCAGAAGTTCAGTTCAACCACTGTGGATCGCGGGTCAGATACAGGAGTCATGCAGACCCACTGGTAGTACCTTGCTTGCATTGATGCTAGGTGATGATACATTAATTCAACAAGGGGATGAGTTGCGCTTACAGGCAATGCATTGTTTCCTGATCAGGCAATGTCATTGATGCATTGATGTCCAGAAGCGATGTGTGCCGGTTCCGATGTGTCGGTGCTGTGTCAGCTAAGTCAGGCTGCTTTGAAAGTTGGGTCATTGCGTCTAGCAGTTGGCAATTGGTGTCCGCAGCTTTGGTGCAGGCAACAGAAAAGCATTAGTTCTGCAGTGGAATGCGTTGGTTCCAAGTGACGTGCAAGTTCCGATGCGTCAGTTCTTGTGTTAGCACTACACTCACCTTCAAGGGCCCAGGACTGGATTTGGCACCCCCTGTCAGAGCAGGGCCCATAGCAGAAGAGCCCAGGTGCTGGTAGCAAGATGCAAATTAAGTATTTCATGTCCCTGAGACTTCAGAAACAGGAGTCAAGCTCAGTGCGGCCCTTGGAGAAACTTTGGTTTGCAGGATATAGCTAGTTCAGTCCAGTCCTCTCACTCCCAGGCAAGAATTAGCAGGCCGACACAGCAAAGCAAACCGCAAAGTGGCAGTCTCTCCAGGGAGCACAGCAGTCACAATCTGGACCATGAATTCTGAGGGTCTTTGAGCATAGCGCCGTGCAAATAGCCTTCTTCAGGGTGTCACCAGCATTCTGGAACACCTCTCTCCAGATCACCTGATGCGGCTGCTTCTTGGGGGGCAGCTCTCTGAATGGGGCAACAATGGTGCCATATCTGTTGACAGATTTCCTGTAGTAGCCAGTGGGGCCTTAAAAGGCTCTAACTTCAGTTTGGGTCTTGGGAGGGTTCCCAAGCCAGAATTGTATAAATCTTGGGTTGCAAGGACTGCACCATGCAACCCCCTACTTGGTGTCCACGTAAACCATAGATCCCTGCCCTATCGGGCTCTTACTGGCCTTGATAGTGAGGCCTGCACTCTGCAGGGCCCTCAGCACTTCCTGGAGGTGGTATAAATCGTCCTCCCAATTGGAGCTTAAGACTGCAATGTCGTCAAGGTAGACAGCACTGAAGTTCTTCAACCCCTACAGGACCTGATTAACCAACCTCTGTAAGGTGGCAGGGGCGTTCTTCAACACAAAAGGTATGCCACCAAACTAGTAGGGTCTTTCTGGGGTTGAGAACACTGATCTTTCTTTTGCCTCACCCAGTCAAGGCAGTCTGCCAGTACCCAGATATTAAATAAAACATGCTGAGGAACTTTGCAGCTCCAAGCCAATCAATGAACTCATCAGCTCTGGGGATGGGGTGTGTGTCAGTCTTAGTGACTGCATTGAGCCCCCGGTAGTCTACACAGATCTGTAATTCAAGTGTGAAAACGGGTGGGGAAACCTTGGGGACCAGAACTACTGGACTGGACCAAGGACTGTTGGAGTGCTCAATAACCCCAAACTCTATCATCTTGGCAGCACCTCCGTGATGCTAGCACTCTGGCAGACAACCTGGAATTCTTCTGTGCAATTTTCCAGAAGCGGGCTGTCTGGTGTGGAAGGCCAGCATGTAGCTAAATACATCTTTGGGTGTCTTCCTGGGAGCCTGTTCCCCGCCCTCCACCAAACTGAGAGGTCCTCTCATAGGGTGCTCATACAGAAGCTCAAAAGGGCTGAAGCCAATCTCTTTCTGTGGTACCTCCCTTAGGCAAATAGCAAGCATGGTAGGAGGATGTCCCACTTAAGCCTCATGGGTTTCGGCAGACCCATTATCATGCCTTCCAGGGTACATTGAATCTCTCATCCAACCAATTGGTTGGGGGTGGTAAGGCTTGGAGAACTTGTGAGTTACCCCACAGGCCTTCCATATGGCCTCCATTGTCAACGACATGAAGTTAGTACCACGGTCGGAAACCACCTCCATGGGGAAACCCACCCGGGTAAAGAGCCCCATCAGTGCACTGGCTACAGCGGGTACAGTCACTGTCCTCAGAGGGATACCGTCTAGACGGATACCAGGTGGCATTGTCCACCAAGACCAGGATGAACCTCTTTCCCGTGGCTGTCTTGGGATCCAGAGGCCCCACAATGTTATGGGTGCTCAGAAAAGGAAATGGTTGTAGGGGGGCTTTGCATTTCACCCCTATTTTGCCACTCGCCTGGCAGGTGACACAAGACCTGCAGAAAGCATCTGTGGTCTTCCTCATTTGAGACCAATAAAAGTGTATCACAAGCCTGTCAAAGATCTTGTCCTGCCCAAATGTCCTGCTAGTGGCAGATCATGAGCCAGATGCAGTAGCAAGGCCCTGAAGAGCTGGGGTACCAACAGCCCACGGGCTGCCCCAGGTTCAGGAGTGTTAGGCTCACTATACAGCAGACCATTCTCCCAATAAGTCAGGTGCTTGCCAGAGGCTTCACCAGTTGTCTGAGCCTTGGCCTGCTGTTGAAGGCCCACAAGAGCAGGGCACTCCTGCGCTGCACAGAACTCCTTCCTGGAGGGTCCTTCTTCCCGCTGCCAATTGGTCAGCTGAGGCAGGTTCCTGAGTTTGGTCACATGCCTCCCCTGTAGGTTCCGGTCCGTTCTCCTTAAGGTCAGCCTTCTCCTGGACCGTGGGAATTTCAGGGGTGAATTTCCAGGTCCCTTTGCCCTTCCTCTTCTTGGCAGACACCTGGACTACTCTTTCAGTCTCCAGATCCTTCTGACTACCCTCACATGCTGCCATGGACCATGTGGTCAGGCACACCTATTCAGGCAACCTGAACATCTCTAAGTGTGACCTGAGATCCACTTCTTACCAGGGGGTATGCCCCAGAGGATTGCCCTGCAGACAATCCATAGGCATGAACGGACTCACAGTTACCCTCAAGGAACCTGAAACTCCCCCATTTAAAAATAACCTGTGCCACCATACATGAAGTTCTTGCGATTGTCTACAGCAAAAACTTGGTGGACCACATTAGGACTACCTGCTCTGAAGACACCAGATAATACTGGCCGGTTGTCATACTGGTTCCTGTTTCTCTCAGATCATCCACCCTATGCCCATTAATGGTAACCCACTACCCATACTTCTTAGTAATGTCAGGCATGAGGGTTCTCTGTACCATTTCACTGTCAGCTGTGGACACTAGGGTAATCTCAACTATCTCCCCAACACTAGCTGCGGCCAACTCCTCCGCAACACTTGCCATACCCTGTGATTGTACCCCAATGGGGGGCTGTGTCATCTAGAACATGTAGGAGCCCCTCTGAAGTGCCCTTCCTGACTACAGTCAAAGCACTTCCAGGTCCCTTTCCTACAGTTTTACATGACAGGAACTATTTCTTCTTCTCAGGAAGGGGTTAGGAACCCTGATCCTGGTAACTAGTTGGGAGCCCTTTCGAGAACTCCTTACTATTATTTTCCCTATAGGAAAGTAGCCTCTTTCGATCTTGGTTACCCCCACTTTTTGCCAGTTTGTCAGTGTGTTCGACTGTGTTCACTGGGACCATGCTAACCAAGACCCCAGTGCCAGTGCTCTCACCTCTAAATTTGATTGCTGGTAACTTTCTTTTCCCCGCAATTGGCATACTGGTGCCCCCATGTAAGTCCCTAGTTTATGGTACCTAGGTACCCAGGGCATTGGGCTTCCAGGGGATCCCTATGGACTGCAGCAGTTATTCTGCCACACATACAGAGCCCATGCAAAGGGTTCTGCAGGCCTGCCATTGCAGTCTATGTGAAACGGGTGCATGCACCCATTTTTACTACAGGTCACTACACCAGGTCACTGTAATTCACCCCTGTGGTAGGCCCTCTCAGCCCAGAGGGCAGGGTGCAGGTACCTGTGTGTGAGGGCACCCCTGTAATAGCAGAGGTACCCCCACAAACTCCAAATCCATTTTCCTGGACTTTGTGAGTGGGGGGATGCCATTTTACACTTGTACTGGACATAGGTCACTACCTATGTTCAGCTACATAATGGTAACGCTGAATATTGGCATGTTTGGTATCAAACATGTCAGAGTCATAGGGGCATATTTATACTCTGTTTGCACCAAATTAGTGTCATTTTTTTTAACTCTAATTCGGTGCAAAACTAACTCCATATTTATACTTTGGTGCTAGACCCCTCTAGCACCAAATTTATGGAGTTAAAGTCATTTTTTGAAAGTGGAGACCTACTTTGCCTTAATGAGATGCAAGGTAGGTGTTCCCGTGCAAAAAATGACTCTATGGCCTTAACGCCATATTTAGGGGCATATTTATACTCTGCGGCATATTTATACTCTGTTTGCACCGAATTAGTGTCATTTTTTTTTACTCTAATTCGGTGCAAAACTAACTCCATATTTATACTTTGGTGCTAGACCCATCTAGCACCAAGGCCCTGATTTAAACCTTTTTTGCACCGCATTAACGTCATTTTATGACACAAAAGTGGCGCAAACTTACAAAATATTGGCCCTTATTTATACTTCTTGCTGCAAAACTGCACTAACTCAGTTTTGCACCAAAAAGTTTAGCACTGGCTTGCACCAATTCTGTGCACCAGCCGGGCACCATATTTATGGAATGGTGCAAGCCGGTGCAAAGGGTAGGCTAGAGTTTAAAAAAATGACTTTAGTCGGGTGGGGCTGGCAGTATGGAAGAAGAGGGTTTAGCACCAAACAATGGCTTTAGGCAGGTTAAAGTAAAAAAAAATGACTCTAACCAGATTAGCGTCATTTTATGGTGCTAAACCTACCATGCCACATGACTCCTGCCTTAGAAAAGGCAGGAGTCATGCCCACCACCCCAGTGGCCAGCACAGAGGACAGGGTTCCCCTGGGCATGGCCATTGCACCTGGTGCCATGTATGGGGGCCCATTTCAGGGCCCCCTATGGCACTTTCAAAAATAAAATGCACTTACCTGTACTTACCTGGGATGGGGTCCCCCATCCTCGCAGTCCCTCTAGTGTGGGTGGGGTGCCCCTAGGGCCTAGGGAGGGCACCTCTGGGCTTATTCCATGGTGTTCCACCATGGAAATAGGGCCTCAGGTCCCCTAACACCTGCCCTGAACCAGGTCTTAAAAAATGGGGCAAAGCAAGCTTTGCCCCATTTTTTGACCCCTCCTCCCTCCCTTGCACCATTTTTACATGGGAGTATAAATATGGTGTTAAGGCCATAGAGTCATTTTTTGGCACGGGAACGCCTACCTTGCATCTCATTAAGGCAAGGTAGGTTTCCACTTCCAAAAAATGACTTTAATTCCATAAATTTGGTGCTAGACGGGTCTAGCACCAAAGTATAAATATGGAGTTAGTTTTGCACTGAATTAGAGTAAAAAAATATTACGCTAATTCAGTGCAAACAGAGTATAAATATGCCCCTTAGCGTCACAAAATAATGTCAATCTGGTCAGAATCATTTATTTTGACTCAAAACTGCCTAACGTCATTTTTTTTAAGCTAGTCTACCCTTTGCACCGGCTTGCACCATTCCATAAATATGGTGCCCAGCTGGTGCTAAAAAATGGTGCAAGCCGGTGCAAAACTTTTTGGGGCAAAACTGCCTTAGTGCAGTTTTGCACCAAAAAGTATAAATAAGGCCCATAGTGTCAGAGTCACCAGATCCTCGGGGTCTGCGCATGTTCCCAACACGTCCACCACTGAACAGCTCCAAGACTCTGATAAATAAATCACAGAGGCTAAGAGAGTTCAAGAGGGGAAGACGGGACTAGGAAGGGGACAGCTGGGAAAGAGACCTGTGGGAAGCAAAAGATTAAACAACACAACATCAGATTCAAAACCAACATTTAGATTTATAAAGACTCTCTGTTGGATCTATGGTTCAATGATACTTGGAACATGAAATAATACTCTATTGAGTTCCAGAATTCTATGACACTCGGGACATGAAATAACACTCTGTTGAGCCTAAAGTTCAGTGATACTTGAAACATGAAATATACACTCTGTTGAGCCTAGAGTTCAGTGATACTCGGAACATGAAATAACACTCTGTTGAGTCTAGAGTTCAGTGATACTCAGAACATGAAATAACACTCTGTTGAGTATAGAGTTCAGTGATACTCGGAACATGAAATAACACTCTGTTGAGCCTAGAGTTCAGTGATACTCGGAACATGAAATAACACTCTGTTGAGTCTAGAGTTCAGTGATACTCGGAACATGAAATAACACTCTGTTGAGCCTAGTGTTCAGTGATACTCGGAACATGAAATCACACTGTTGAGTCTAGAGTTCAGTGATACTCGGAACATGAAATAACACTCTGTTGAGTCTAGAGTTCAGTGATACTCGGAACATGAAATAACACTCTGTTGAGTCTAGAGTTCAGTGATACTCGGAACATGAAATAACACTCTGTTGAGCCTAGTGTTCAGTGATACTCGGAACATGAAATCACACTGTTGAGTCTAGAGTTCAGTGATACTCAGAACATGAAATAACACTCTGTTGAGTCTAGAGTTCAGTGATACTCGGAACATGAAATAACACTCAGTTGAGTTTAGAGTTCAATGATACTTGAAACATGAAATAACACCTAAAACTAAGAAAACATGAATGGTCTAGAACTAGACTCTAATTAGACCTTACTAAATCTAGATACCTGGAAAAGAATCAAAAATGGTTAGTACAATGTTTCATAAAGTATTTTCATGAATTGAAAACATACTGTTCTGGGATACTAGAACCTTCCTGAATAATGTCCCAAAACAAACACAGCCTCATTACATGAGGATAAGACTCTCCAAACATTCCTTGGAAAACAATAGGAATTGTACTAGAGACCCTACATGCACATAGAATACAATGTCCAGAATTCTAGCACAATAGAAATTTAGAATGTCAGAGCATAGATTGCGCACATCGCGGATTTCCACAAGAGTTCTGTAAATCTCATGAAATAGTTGCGCACAATTAATAACATGAATTATGCAAGGGAAACAAATTGCGCGGTTTACCGATTTGAAGGCAACTTTATAAATGCCAGAAAATGGTTGCGCGCACTGAATATCTTGATTTATACACGAGTAAGACTCGCGCGTCTTGCCGATTCGAAGACAACTTTGTAAATGCCAGAAAATGGTTGCGCACAATGAATATCTTGATTTATACACAAGTAAAGAATCGCGCTTCATGCCGATTCAAATGCAACCTGGAAAATGTCAGAAAATGGTTGCGCGCAATGAATATCTTGGTTTATACACAAGTAAAGAATCGCGCTTCTTGCCGATTCGAAAGCAACCTTGTAAATAACAGAAAATGGTTGCGCACAATGAATACCAAGGGTTAAACACGAAAAGCGAATCGCACGTCTTGCCGATACGAATGCCACCATGTAACTGGCAAGTAATGGTAGCGCACAATGAATATCACGAATTAAGTACAAGGACAGAATCGCGCGTCTTGTCAATTCGAATGCCACCATAAAACTGCCAAGGAATGGTAGCACGCAAAGAATATCACTAATTGAACACAAGGAAAGAATTGCGCGTCCTGCAGATTCGAATGCCACCAAGAAACTGCCAAGGAAATGGTAGCGCACATTGAATATCATGAAGTAGACACAAGGAAAGAGTTGCGCGTCTTGCCGATTCGAATGCCCCCATGAAACTACTAAGGAATGGTAGCGCACAATGAATATCATGAATTAAAACACAAGGAAAGAATCGCACATCTTGCCGATTCGAAGGCCACCATGTATCTGCCTTGAAATGGTAGCGTACAATGAACAACACGAATTAAGCACAAGGAAAGAATTGAGTGTCTTGCCGATTCGAAGGCCACCATGTATCTGCCAAGAAATGGTAGCGTACAATGAACAACATGAGTTAAACACAAGGAAGGAAATTGCGCGTCTTGCCGATTCGGATGCCAGCATGCAAACGTAATGAAAAGTCCAAACGCACATTCACACACGCAAGAGCAAATTATTTAGCAAGAAAAAATTAGGCCCAAGAATTTGAGCGTCATTGATACGGAGTCGGGGGCCCAGCCCAACCTCCGTCTTACCGCCCTGATCAAGAATCACCCAGCGAGGGAAAGGGCGAGGCCTGGAAAATCAAAGTAGGCCACCGGAACAGGAGCTCAGGAAGTTGCTGCTGCTCTGCACCGGGACCTCTGAATAGTGAGCACGTGGAGTCGGGCCCAGCCCACAACCACACCCAGGCATGCTGCAGGGAAAGCGTCTAGAAGGCCCTGGAAGGGGACCACACCCTGACACACTCGGAAAGCCTGCAGCAATACATTGCAAATTAACAGTATTTATAAGCACCTTAAAAATAAGTTTTCAGGATTGAACTCTGCAATGCAAAAGGTTAAACAACAGCATATCAACGTAATGCATGAATTGCGTCATCTCATACGTGCTGGGGTTTTGCATTCCAGTCGCCCGTAAAGCGCGCACTGCCCGGATGTTGACACATAGCCCAATACTGTTGCAAGTTTTGGAAGTTTGATCCCATGCACCCTGGGGGCTAATTAAAGGACCCACAGCATTCCTACCACCAGTCTTACAGGGTTTTCAGGGCATCCCAGCTGCTGCCACCCTTCAGACAGGTTTCTGCCCTCCTGCTGCTTGATATGATCAAGCCCAGGAAGGCAGAACAAAGGATTTCCTTTGCTAGAGGGAGGTAACACTCCCTCCTTTCGAAATAGGTGTGGAGGGGTAGCCTCCCTAAGCCACTAGTTTGCTTTGAAGGGCACATTTGGTGCCCTCCGTGCATAAACCAGTCCACACCGGTTCAGGGACCCCCAGTCCCTGCTCTGGCATGAAACTGGACAATGGAAAGGGGAGTGATCACTCCCCTATCCATCTCCACCCCAGGGGTGGTGCCCGGAGCTCCTCAAGAAGGTTCCTGGGTTCTGCCATCTTGCTTCCAAGGTTGGCAGGGAACTCTGGGAGCATCTGAGTGGCCAGGCCAGGCAGGTGATGTCAGAGCCCCCTCCTGATAGGTGCATACTTGGTTAGGTGACCAATCCCCCTTTCAGGGCTAATTAGGGTCTCTCTCTTGGGTGGGTCCTCAGATTTGGCTTGCAAGATTCCAGCAGGACTCCTTCGCAACCTCTGCTTTGAATTCTGGCCAGTGGAACGACGACTGGGCCCTCAGGAACTGACAAACACTGCTACAACCAAGAAGACTCTTCTGCAACTTTGCTTCCACGTCTCCTGCCAGCTTTGCAACATTTCCCCAGCAGTGCATCCTCAGAAGACTGCAATTCTTCAGCCTGCAAAAGAGGAAGAAGGAATCGCCTTTGGAGTGAAGGAGAAACTTACCTGCAACCACAGGCACCTTCAGCAAGCGACGACCAGCTCCGTGGATCTCCTCTCATCTTGAGCTGTGTGGATCCTGCATCACAAGTAGTGGTCCAGAGTAGTCCTCTTGGCAGCCAGCTGTTCAACGTTGGTGGGGGTAAGCCTTGCCTTCCCATGAGGGACAGTACCCCCGTACACTGCACCTCTTGCAGCTGCCAATGCTTGTTTGCATCTCCTCCAAAGGATCTTCAGGCTATGTGTAGCTCCAGCCCCTAGCACTCCATCCTGCAAAGCACAGCCACCTGCGCGGTTCTCCTGAGGCGTGGGATTCTCTTTTGTAATGCTGTGTGGACTTCTTCTGCAACTCCTGTGTCCCTGTCCTAAGGTACTCCTGTGGATGCTGCCTCTGCTCCTGTGGACTCTCTGCAATACTGATGGTCCCTTGTGACTCCTCTTCCTGGGTTGTGTCCTCCTGGGCCTTGCTGGTCTCCGGCAACACCTCTTTTCCACTAACAGCAAGTTTGCCTTTGCCAAGGCCTGTTGGTGGAATTCCTGCACCAACACCCATCTGCAATCTTTCTTCTAGCGTGGGACTTCATCTGCATCCATCAGGAACTCTTGTACGGCTCCAGGGCTGCAGTGCTGACCTGTTCTTTATCACCGTCGACCAACTCCTGCCTTCTTTTTTTCTTTTCTTCCTTTTGGGTAGTTTGGGGAAAATCCAGTGCTTTACTCCTGCATTACTGGTCGCTGGGGGGGCTACTGTATTACTTCCCTCTGTGGTTTTCTAGCTCTACTCTACACATTTTACTTACTTAGGTGGGGGTACATTATTTGTATTCCATTTTTTAGTATATGGTTTGTGCTCCCCCTAGGGTCACTATTGGTGATTGCTATTTGCACTGTTTTCTAACCTTTTCTATGCCTGTTTCTGATTACTAGTGTATATTTTAGTGTATTACTTACCTCTCAATTGTAGGTTACCTTTCTAGTATTTTCTGGTGATTTACATGCCTCCTAGATAAGCCTTGGCTGCTCACCTACAGCTACCTCTAGAGAGCCTGGCTTCTAGACACTGCCTACACTTTACTTAGATGGGATACCTGGACCTGGTATAAGGTGTACGTACCATAGGTACCCACCACACACCAGGCCAGCTTCCTTACCCCTTCCTCCTTATTATGCTGGTAACCCAGACCACCCTTGGCTGGATCTCCCGTAGAAAATTTATTGTGGACCAAGGTGCTGAATCAGCTGTTCGCTTCCTTAGCAAGCTCCCTGGCTCAGATAGCTAACTACAATCAAGTGCTGGAGCAGCTCTGTAAAACAAAGCCTAAACATGTGCTGTTGTGCAATCAAATTGTACAGCCCCTGATAGAGTTGTGGGTTCATATTTGCACATTGCTTGGGCACACATATTTTAGCTTAGCTTAGGCCTGCGGCCTATGCCCTTTCACCTACATATGTGCTCTGATCTCATTTTTTCATTTTAGTTAGCCGGCTTTTCAGTCCAGATATTTTGATGTTATCAAGAACAGTGCATGATAATCCAGCTAGCATTGTGACCACAAGAGTATGTAAACAGTCATACACTTAGGCACATGCCCACATCTGCCCTATTTCACGGAACGGAAATATGTTTCTTATAAAAACTTTGTATAGGCCAAGGGAAGACAGGGAGGTCATTCCAACCAGGATATCCATCAATGCTGCATGCCATTTTATTGCTGACTTCAGCCCTGTCTCTAATCCAACAGTTCCATTCCAATAACAAGAGGACGCCCAGGGACGATGAGGGGAAGTCTTGGGTGTGCGG
Source organism: Pleurodeles waltl (assembly GCF_031143425.1). Taxonomy (NCBI): domain Eukaryota; kingdom Metazoa; phylum Chordata; class Amphibia; order Caudata; family Salamandridae; genus Pleurodeles; species Pleurodeles waltl. The sequence continues at coordinate 338,424,200 of NC_090439.1, forward strand.
GATGAAGTCACAGCTGTAGCGTCGATCTGGTGGGCGATGCAGTGGAGTTTCTGTTGCATGGCCAGCGCTGCATCAATTCCTTTTGCAGGAAGTCAGACTGTGTCATTTCAGCTCAGCGATGTTTCGATCCGGTGGGCTGTGCATCGGCATTCCAGTCACAACGTTGCTGCTGCGTCGATCTCCACTCGGAGAGCCTGGATGCATCATTCCGGTTCAGCGATGCAGTGAGTTTCTCACCACCGGACAGGCTGTGCATCGATTCCAGCAGGCTGTGCATTGATTTTCGCCGCACAAGGACTTTCTTTGCAGAGATTAAGGGGGTCATTCTGACCTTGGCGGTAAAAGGCGCTTACCGCCGGCCAGAAGACCGCCATAACACTGCCGCGGCCGCAGTAAACCGCCACGGTCATTCTGACCCGCAACTGGCAAACCGCCAAAAACCTGACATCCACAAAAGTCCGCCACACCAAAGGTCAGCGAAAAAATGGCGATGAACAAACCTCCACCGTCACGCCAACAGAAATACGCCCATACCATTCCGACCCACAAATCCATGCGGCGGTTTTCAAACGCGGTATTCCATTGGCGGTACACACCGCCGCGGTCAAAATACACACACACATAGAAAACTCAGCCACATTGGTCAGTTTGAAACACACACACCTGATACACATACTAACACCACTCCCACACACCCAACACAATATAAAACACACACCCACATCACCCACAAGCCCCTACGACCCGAAATTATTGACGAAGGCTAGAGAGAGAGCACAGAATAGACAATCGCACAACACAGAGGCACACAACACCATCACCCACACAGAATCCACGCACCAAACACCACACACCACCACACGCACCACACTCATCACCACAAACGCCACCCCACACCTCAACCACACCACCCGATGGCACCCCAAAGACACCTCAGGTTCAGTGACGCCGAACTCAGGGTCATGTTGGAGGAAATAGTCTGTGTAGAGCCCCAGCTCTTCGGGGCACAGGTGCAGCACACCACAATTGCCAGGAAGATGGAGCTATGGCAAAGGATAGTGGACAGGGTTAACGCGGTGGGACAGCATCCACGCAATCGGGAGGACATCAGGAAGAGATGGAACGACCTACGGGGGAAGGTGCGTTCCATGGTATCAAGGCACAACATTGCGGTGCAGAAGACTGGCGGCGGACCCCCACCTACTCCCCCCGAATTTACTGCATGGGAGGAGGAAGTCTTGCACATCCTGCATCCTGAGGGCCTCGCAGGAGTAGGAGGAGGAATGGACTCTGGTAAGTCAAATCTTCACTACTGCTTCCCACCCCCACCCCACCTGCATGCCAAATCATACCCCCACCCCCATCACACCAACACCTAGCAAAAGGCTCACCATCACAACCCACCCATCCCAACACCAAGCCCTGCATGCGACCACAAAGCATGGGAACCCATCATCAAAGCATGCCCACTGCACACACACATCACCCCCACAAGCCACCCTCACAAAAGCCCCCACAAGGAAATGCCTGCACTTGGGTACACGGACACCCACCCATCACACGAAATGCCACACACAGAAGCAATAACCATACCTTTATACCCCTGCAGGACCCAGACGCCACCACACCGCCACGGAGGGTCCAGAGATGTCCATCCCACCCCCAGAAGAGGCCCCCAGCGATGACAGCAGCTCTGTCTCCCTGGAGCCAGATGACCAGCCCGGCCCATCGGGGACCTCTGGACAGTCGGTTCCCCACAGACAGCCACAGGCTACACCAGACCCAACCCCCTCTGGGAACACCAGCACAGCTCCCACCCAGCGGGCCCATGCCTCTGTCTCCAGGACACGTAAATCAGCGTTGTGTCCACCACTACAGGGCACCCAGGTTGACCCACCACCCCAACAACAACAGGGACCTGGGGGCAGTGGTAGTGGGCACACCGTCCAGGGGACAGAGGCCCAGGAACACAGGGGAACTGGGAGGGCTGCTGTGCGACAGGGGGGGGACAGGCCCGGGGAACCGACTCTCCAAGAGGCCCTCTCCTCCATCATGGGAGCATACCACCGCTCCCAAGAGACGATGGCGACGGTACTGGCCCGGTTCCAGGAGATCCAGGAACTGCAGGAGGAACGGTACATGGGTTCAGGGAGGAACTGAGGAACATCGGTTCCGCAATGGGGACCATCGTCGTGGCCCTTACCCAGATCGTCACCACATTGCGGGACCATGTGGCACCCCAAAGGGCCCCTGTCACTAGCCCAGGCCAGGAACAGCCTACCACCTCCGCCGGCGCTAGTGGACAGGAGGCCCCCACCCAACGACAGGCCACCGGAACCCCACCTCCTGCAGAAGAAGAACCACCCCGCAAGCGGAACCTGAGATCTCACAAGAAGACAGAGTAGGATTGCAAGACCCCCGCCAGCCTAAGATACCCCCTGATGTCATCCCACTGTCCCACATTGTCACCCTGTCCAACCTTGAACTGCCCCTGCTCCATCCTTCCCCAGGCATATGGACAATGCACCTGTGCGACTGAGAACTGGACTCTGCCATGGACATTACTCCACCCCCACCCATCACCGTTTCCCAATCATGTACCTATATGTAGCACTTAAAATAAATCACTTATTGCACTTAAAAAAACAGGAGTCTGCTTGTATTCTTAACAAATGTATTACACATAACGGTGTAATAATGTCCAGTTACTTTGTGATGACAACATACCAATTTCAATAAGCTTTAGTCCATGGGCAAACAAAGCTGAAGTCAGGCAGTGGGTCATACAGCTCTGAAAAGGGAAGTGAAAGTCACAAATCAGTTAACAGGAACTGGGGGGAAACACAGACAGTGGAGACGCATGAGGCCTTAAGTAAATGTAAAATGGCGTGGCTGATTCTTACCTGTGTGCTACTGAAAATATTGTTGTATGACTGTATCCCTGTTGTCCGTGTCGTCCCCGTCGTCTTCCTCCTCTTCACTCTCCACAGGCTCCACAGCTGCTACAACACCACCATCTGGACCATCCTCCTGCAGAAAAGGCACCTGGCGTTGCAAAGCAAGATTGTGAAGCATACAGCAGGCCACGATGATCTGGCATACCTTCTTTGGTGAGTACATTAGGGATCCCCCTGTCATATGCAGGCACCTAAACCTGGCCTTCTGGACCCCGAAGGTCCTTTCTATGATCCTCCTAGTTCGCCCATGGGCCTCATTGTACCGTTCCTCTGCCCTGGTCCGGGGATTCCTCACTGGGGTCAGTAGCCACAACAGGTTGGGGTAACCAGAGTCACCAATTAGCCACACACGGTGTCTCTGTAGCTGTTCCATCACATAAGGGATGCTGCTATTTCGCATGACATACGCGTCATGCACTGACCCAGGGAACTTGGCATTTTCATGTGAGATGTACTGGTCAGCCAAACAGACCACCTGGACATTCATCGAATGATAACTTTTTCTGTTTCTGTACACCTGCTCACTTTCTTTGGGGGGAACCAAAGCCACATGGGTCCCATCAATGGCACCAATGATGTTGGGGATATGTCCAAGGGCATAGAAATCACCCTTCACTGTAGCCAATTCGCCCACCTCAGGGAAAATAATGTAGCTCCGCATGTATTTCATCAGGGCAGACAACACTCTGGACAAAACCTTAGAAAACATAGGCTGAGACATCCCAGATGATATGGCCACTGTTGTCTGAAAAGACCCACTTGCCAAAAAATGGAGTACTGACAGAACCTGCACCAGAGGGGGAATCCCTGTGAGTTGGCGGATGGGGGACATCAGGTCTGGCTCCAGCTGGGCACATAGTTCATGTATAGTTGCTCTGTCAAGCCTGTATGTAAGTATGATATGTCGTTCTTCCATTGTCGACAGGTCCACCAGCGGTCGGTACACGGGAGGATTCATCCTTCTCCTCGCAAGTCCCAGCGGACGGTGCCTAGGAAGGACAACATGGAGCACAGAGTCAAGCAACCCACAGGTTTGTTCACACAGCTTGCACAGTACACGAATCGCTATGCATTGAAAGGCTTGTATGAGTGGCAATGCAAGGCCTAGGCCTGTGTGACGCAGTAGAAATTATGCCATGTGGGCCCTTGAAATGGCGGCTGCCTGAACTGTGAAGTGTGACAGTGGGATGTGAGGTCACTGCGCTGGCGTGGCACACCGTGGCGGTCGAAGACCGCGGCGCAAAGCAGCATTGGTTAACATTGAACCCTATGGGTCTCAGGAGCCAATGACGGCGTGCGCCGGCGGTCACGGTACGCACCGTCGCGGGCGTGACCGCCATTTTCTATCTGATTAATCACTCGAGACCTGATCATCCACAGGAGAGGACCTATACTGCAAGTGCTGCTGTGACCTCGGTCTGGGAGATACAATGGCTGCTGCGACTGGGGAAAGGGCCCCTGCCTTCACTTCCGAAGAATTGGAGAGACTTGTTGATGGGGTCCTCCCCCAGTATGCGCTACTCTACGGTCCTCCAGACCAACAGGTTAGTACACAGGGAGCACGTTGAATGGGCTATGCCTGTGTTGAGTGGGGTGTATGTAAGATGGTGGGGAGGGGAGCGAATGAGGAGTGCAACACACGAAAGATGAGAGCATGTGCCACATGGCAAGGTTGGGGAGGGGGGGGGCCACTCACATTGACCAGGCAGAAAACTGATGCGATTTCCTTTACCACCCTGTACATGTCACATAGGTCAGCGCCCATCAGAAGATCGACATTTGGCGTGCCATCACCAAGGACGTCCGGGCCCTGGGGGTCCACAACAGACGGGGCACCCACTGCCGAAAGAGGTGGGAGGACATCCGCCACGGGACCAGAAAGACCGCCGAGTCTCTGCTGGGGATGGCCTCCCAACGTAGGAGGGGTGCCAGCCGCCAATTGACCCCCCTGATGTCCCGGATCCTGGCGGTGGCCTACCCCGATTTGGATGGGCGCGTGAGGACATCACAGCAGACACAAGGGGGTGAGTATCAGCACATTCTGCTATCTTTGCGCGCAGTGAAGGTGTCTGGGTGGGGGAGGAGGGCTGTGGCTATCTCCAGGCCAGGGCGCATTCTGTAGGCTAGGCCCCTCCGTTAGACACGGCCCTGTGCCCCCGCCCCCCACCTCTGTAGGGTGCCAAGTACAGCTATCCATGGTCCGGCCTCACCCATGTGGGCATTTGTCGTCCATAGACCTGTAGGCCTAGTCACAATAACTGAGTAGTGTACCCCGATTGCGCGGCCTAGTTCAGGGGGCTTCTGTGTCTGTCCTCTCCGACAACGGTGTTGCCAATGCATGCACTCAACCTGTCTTCATTTCTCCTCCCCCCCCCATTTCTTTGTCTTCCTGTTCATGTGTGCATTAGCATCATCAGGCGGAGGAGAAGTGGCATCGGCGCACGAGGGAGCTGCATCTCACATGGCCCCGGAGGGCCATACAACAGACTCCGAGTACACCAGTGAGACGGAGGGCGAGTGGAGCTCCACAACGGGGACCCGTGGAGACGTCAGCGTCACCGACACGTCCTCGGAAGGGAGCTCCCTAGCGGTGGTGGCAACATCCGTGCCCACCGCCACAACAGGTACAGCCGCCACCCAGCGCACCAGCCCCGCCCTCCCAGCAGCCCCTCAGCCTTCGCTCCGTGCCTGCTCGCCCAGGAAGGCCAGCATCTCCTTCGCCCCAGGCACCTCAGGCCCTGCCCCAGTTACCCCTGCTGCCCTCAGTGAGGAGGTCATTGACCTCCTCAGGACACTCATTGTTGGGCAGTCTACCCTTTTGAATGCCATCCAGGGTGTAGAAAGGGAGGTGCATCGGAGCAATGCATACCTGGAGGGCATTCATTCGGGTCAGGCTGCCCATCAGCGATCGTTCAACGCTCTGGCCTCAGCACTGACGGCAGCCATTGTCCCTGTCTCCAGCCTCCCTCTTCTGACTCCCTCCACCCAGTCCCAGTCTCCTGTTCCTCTGCCTATCCCATCCACACCATCAGACCAGCCTGCACACACCTCTACACCCAAGGGCAGCTCATCCAGACATAAGCACCACAGATCCCACAAGCATTCACCCAAGCAACATCCAGATGCAGACATGCCAACAGTCACTACCACCTCTGTGTCCCCCACCTCCTCATCTCCCTCCTCCCTCCCTGTGACGTCTCCACTCACACCTGCATGCACACCACCATCAGCCAGTACTTCCATCACCAGCACACCCTCCATTACAGTCCGCACACGTGCAGTCACCACCCCCACTGCCATTTACACTTCCCCTGTGTCCTCTCCCAGTGTGTCTGTCACCCCCTCTTCCAAAGCACACAAACGCAGGCAGCCACCCACCCAACAGCCATCCACCTCACGACAGCCTCCGTCACAAGCACCTGCACCCAAAGACAGCACACTTGACTCTCCTATAACCACATCCTCTTCCTCCACTCCCATACCCACTACACCTACCCGTCCCTGTCCTTCCCAAGTCGTTTTCCTTTCCAACCTTGAGCTCGTTCCAATCACTGACCCACCCCCTCCATCTGGTAAGAGTAAAAAAAGCACCTCAGCCACCACCAGCCCTGCATCTACTGTGACCATAGTGCAGGGCTATTGGAGTCCACCAGCTCCTAGGGCAGGAACATCGGCCAGCAGCAAAGGGACAGCCAGCCCACCCCCTGGGAAGAGGACAAAAAAAAAAGGCCCGGCGCGACAAGACTGAGACGTCTGCCACCAAGGACAGTAGCCTTGCCCCGTCACCTGCCACATCATCCATGGGAGGCAAGGGCCACAGAGCTTCAGCGAAGGAGGGCAAGGGCAGCAGGGCGGAGAAGTCAGGCAGCAGGCGAGCTGCCCAGGAGGGCCCCACCAGCCCCATTCCGGTTGTGACGGACGACACCCACGGGCCCAGGACTCCATCACAGGAGGGCCCCGCGACCGCAAGTTGGGATGGTGAATGAGCGGGAAGTCTTGCCCAGGTCTGGCTTCCTAGACACACAGGACAAGCACTGCTGAACAGGGCCCTGCCGGGAGAAGCACCGCTGAACAGGGCCCCTCCGGGAGGAGCACCGCTGAACAGGGGCCCGCCGGGAGGAGCACCGCTGAACAGGGGCCCGCCGGGAGGAGCACCGCTGAACAGGGCCCCGCCGGGAGGAGCACCGCTGATCAGGGGCCCGCCGGGACAAGAACCGCTGAACAGGGGCCCGCCGGGAGGAGCACCGCTGAACAGGGGCCCGCCGGGACAAGAACCGCTCCGCTGGGCCCTTCATCTCAAGCACCGCTCCACTGGGCCCTTCCTGTCAAGCACTGCTCCGCTGGGCCCCGCCGTCTCAAGCACCGCTCCGCTGGGCCCTTCATCTCAAGCACCGCTCCGATGGGCCCCGCTGTCTCTGCACCGCTCCGCTGGGCCCTTCATCTCAAGCACCGCTCCGCTGGGCCCCGCCGTCTCTGCAACGCTCCGCTGGGCCCTTCATCTCAAGCACCGCTCCGCTGGGCCCCGCCGTCTCTGCACCGCTCCGCTGGGCCCTTCATCTCAAGCACCGCTCCGCTGGGCCCCGCCGTCTCTGCACTGCTCCGCTGGGCCCTTCATCTCAAGCACCGCTCCGCTGGGCCCCGCCGTCTCTGCACCGCTCCGCTGGGCCCTTCATCTCAAGCACCGCTCCGCTGGGCCCTTCTTGTCAAGCACTGCTCCGCTGGGCCCCGCCGTCTCAGGTACCGCTCCGCTGGGCCCTTCATCTCAAGCACCGCTCCGATGGGCCCCGCCGTCTCTGCACCGCTCCGCTGGGCCCTTCATCTCAAGCACCGCTCCGCTGGGCCCCGCCGTCTCTGCAACGCTCCGCTGGGCCCTTCATCTCAAGCACCGCTCTGCTGGGCCCCGCCGTCTCTGCACCGCTCCGCTGGGCCCTTCATCTCAAGCACCGCTGGGCCCCGCCGTCTCTGCACCGCTCCGCTGGGCCCTTTATCTCAAGCACCGCTCCGCTGGGCCCCGCCGTCTCTGCACCTCTCCGCTGGGCCCTTCCTGTCAAGCACCGCTCCGCTGGGCCCCGGCGTCTCTGCACCGCTCCGCTGGGCCCTTCCTGTCAAGCACCGCTCCGCTGGGCCCCGCCGTCTCTGCACCGCTCCGCTGGGCCCTTCCTGTCAAGCACCGCTCCGCTGGGCCCTTCGTCTCAAGCACCGCTCCGCTGGGCCCTTCCTGTGAAGCACCGCTCCGCTGGGCCCAGCCGTCTCTGCACCGCTCCGCTGGGCCCTTCATCTCAAGCACCGCTCCACTGGGCCCTTCCTGTCAGGCACCGCTCCGTTGGGCCCCGCCGTCTCAGGCACCGCTCCGCTGGGCCCTTCCTGTCAAGCACCGCTCCGCTGGGCCCTGCCGTCTCTGCACCGCTCCGCTGGGCCCTTCCTGTCAAGCACCGCTCCGCTGGGCCCCGCCGTCTCAAGCTCCGCTCCGATGGGCCCTTCCTGTCAAGCACCGCTCCGCTGGGCCCCGCCGTCTCTGCACCGCTCCGCTGGGCCCTTCATCTCAAGCACCGCTCCGCTGGGGCCTTCATCTCAAGCACCGCTGGCCCATTGACAGTGCCGCTTCTGTGTCGAGCAGGGCTTCAGGAAGCACTCTGGGCACCATGCCTCCTCCATTAACAGTGGAGTCGGTAATCCATCTGATGGACTGTGGCTTGGCACTTCCCAGGATGGAACAGTGGGCAACCCACCCACTGTAGAGACTTGAGAGACTGTGGCTTTGCACTCCCCAGGATGGAACAGTGGGCAAGCCACCCACTGTAGAGACTTGTGAGACTGTGGCTTTGCACTCCCCAAGATGGGACAGTGGGCAAGCCACCCACTGTGGGGACTTGAGAGACTGTGGCTTTGCACTCCCCAGGATGGGACAGTGGGCAAGCCACCCACTGTAGGGACTTGAGAGACTGTGGCTTTGCACTCCCCAGGATGGTACAGTGGGCAACCCACCCACTGTAGAGACTTGTGAGACTGCGGCTTTGCACTCCCCAGGATGGGACAGTGGGCATGGAGGCCCCTCGTGGATCTGGCGTCAAGGACTCATGTGGCTGAGGTGCCCCCCCTTCCCTTCCCCCTGAGGTGCCTGTAGTTTTATCATCTGATGCCCCAGCAGTGTTCTCTCCAATGGTATCTGGTCTCCTGTGTGGGCTTTGCCCATGTGTTTGTGCACATTGGCCCACGGACTATGGAACTTTGACGGAATGTGCAGGACTTATTGCCTATGTATATATTGTTGACTATGTTCATTCCTTATTTTTGTATCTTTTATATAGCATATTTCCCATACCTTTAATGGAGCTATTAATACATATATTTTATAGATCATTTTAATTGTGTCTTTGCATTATTCCGGTGGGTTTGGGTGGTGTCACTCTGACTTGTTGCTCGGCATTGGGGTGTAGGTATTTGTGGTGGGGGGGTGGGTGTATGGCGCATGTGTGTGCCCGTAAGCTTTCCTCCTCCCCCCTCGCCTGTGTCGTAGGTGCAGTACTCACCGTTGTTGTCTGCGCCGGCGTTCGTACTCCTGGTAGATGAGCAGGTAGACAATAGCTGGTAGGATGTTTAATTAGGGTTCCATGCTGTCCTCCTTCCTCATGGAGTGTGTATAGGTGAGCGTTTTCCCGTTCGTAGTCTGTTTCCGCCGTGTTTTTATCGGCGGGGCTCCCGCCCCGGAAAAGGTGGCGGATTGGTGAGTTGTGATAGGGTGGGCGGTACATTGTCTGCCGCCTGCCTGTTGGCGGTGACCGCCGCGCTGTTTGTCTGTCCCGCCGTGGCGGTCGGAGTGTTAAAGTAGCGGGCTGTGTTGGCGGTTCCCGCCAGGGTCAGAATTCCTTTTTTTTGACCGCCTGCCTGTTGGCGGGTTGGCCGCCGCTTTATCACCGCCCGCCAGGGTCAGAATGACCCCCTAAGTCTTTTTGGCCCTGAGACTTCAGGAACAGGACGCAAGGTCAATCCAAGCCCTTGGAGAGCACTTCTCACCAGAGCCAAAGGCCAGCAAGGCAGCAGTCCTTTACAGCAAAGCAGTCCAGGTGAGTCCTTTGGGCAGCCAGGCAGCTTCCCTTGACATGTTGCAGGTTCTGATGCAGAGTGTCTGTCCAAAGAAGTGTCTAGGTTAATAGGGTCCGGGACCCAGTTTATATACCCAAAAGTGCCTTTGAAGTGGGAGATACTTCAATGAGTGGTTTTGAAGTTAACAAGGTCCCCTTTCAGTACAACCCTGTCTGTCAGGGTCCCAGTAGGGGGTTTGGCAGTCCATTGTGTGAGGGAAGGCCACTGTCCTTTGAAATGTAAGTGTCAGGGCCTCCACCCTTCCAGCCCAGGAAGACCCATTCAGTATACCGATGTGTACAGGTGTGACTGAGCATCCTGTGTTTGTAGTTGTCTGGGTGAAATGCACAAGGGAGCTGTCAACCAGCCCAACCCAGACATGGATTGGAGACAGGCTGTAAAGCACAGATGGTTTTTAAGTGCAGAGAAATGCTCAATTTCTAAAAGTGGCATTTCTAAACTAGTAATATGAAACCCAACCTGGCCAGTCAGCAGGATTGTTTATTACCATTCTGGCCATACTAAATATGACCTGTCTACCCCTTTCTGATCAGAACTTACCACTCAAACAGTATATGAGGGTAGCCCTACTGTTAGCCTATGAAAGGTGCAGGCCTCACAGCAGTGGAAATTGAATTTAGGAGTTTTCCATTACCAGGCCATATAAAACACATAGGTATATGTCCTGCCTTTTACCTACATAGCACCCTGCCCTGTGGGTTATCCAGGTCTACCTTAGGGGTGACGTATATGTAGAAAAATGGGAGTTTCAGGCTTTGCAAGTACTTTTAACTACCAACTCTATGTGGCAGTGAAACTGCACACACACACCTTGCAATGGCAGGCCTGAGGCATGGTTAAGGGGCTACTTATGTGGGTGGCACAATCAGTGCTTCAGGCCCACTAGTACATTTAATTTACAGGCCCTGGGCACATGCATTGCACTTTACTAAGGACTTACAAGTAAATTAACTATGCCAATTGGGTATGAGCCAATGTCACCATGTTTAAGTGAGAGAGCATAGGCACTTTAGCACTGGTTAGCAGTGGTAATGTGCGCAGAGTCCTAAAACCAGCAAAAACAGTGTAAAAAATAGAGGGAGGCAGGCAAAAAGTTGGGGGTGACCACCCAAAGTCTGTCAGGTCTAACAGCGTCCCTCCCCTCTGTTGGAAACTGCTTCCACAAACTGTCGCCCCCATTCTTCCTTAGGGATCCTGTGTATTTGAAAAGCAATCTTGTGGGCCTCAAACCGGGTATGTCCTTCCCTACCTTGTAGTCAGCTATCAGACTGTTCGGTATATGGACTCACCCTTCTAGGCTTTCAGGTCCAGGTGCTTCATGCTCAACTCATAAGCCAACAGAATTTTCCTTTCCTCAATGGACAAGCTCTTTTCCTCCATAGATTTTGCCCGGTCATTCTCCATTTTGAGCTTTCCCAGCTTTAACTTGAGCCTCCTGGCTTACCGTCTGTCCTCCCAGCTCCTTTGGGGACAGACCTCTGGAGGTCAATCTGCTGCCTGCTTTAAAGGGCACCCTCTGTCCATTGACACTGGCCCCTCACCCCCAGGCAGTTCTGGGCTGTCTAACAACTCCAGATGCATATTCTTCTCGCCATTCACAGCACTGCCCTGCTCCAAATGCGCAGCTGCTTCCCAGGTTGCCAGCTAGGCCCTCAGCACCTTTTGCAGCTCCTCCTTTTCAGTAAGGCCTTTAAAACAGCACTTTAGTTCACCACAGTAACTGTTGAGCTGGGACACTGTATAGGTTTCCAATTTCTCCTGCACAAACACCACTCCTGCAGTTGCAGCTGTTGGCTCTCCAGATTGAGACATGACTGTTGCAAAAACTCAAAAAAGTTGCCATAGAGAAAAATAAAGTATACTAATATGTAATAGTCTTAGAAATGGAAGTAGAGTACACCAATCACTGTATGAAATTAACAAATACAAGTCTTATCCTCACCGCTGATCCCCAGTGTTAGCAATTGTCATGACCACACAAACTTGCCAAGTCAAATCAAAGAGGTGCATGAGAAAAGCAAAGAGATATCCTCAGTGGAGACAGCAAAGCCCAAACTGGAAGAAGGTTTGCAGAGTAATCTTGCGCTTATTTCAAAGGAAGAATCAAGAAGAGAAGATCCAAGATGGCCGCTGTGAGTCCTGAAGGTTAGTTACAGTTCTAGTCTTGCAATCGGTTGGTTGCTAGGTTACGAGCTCTCCAGCTGGAAGCCTTGCACTTCAACTGAGGTCTGACAGGAATCAGCTGTGTGGAGAGAGCGCTTCAGAACAGAAACTCCTGTGAGGTAAAATTACATTTGAAGATTATATTACAGAAAACGGATAAATATTGTCAAGGTTTATTCAAAGAGTTTGATAGTAGACCGTTCCCGTGGAAGTCGGCAAGGCTACAGAGTTAATGGATGAATTAACCTTATGTTTACAAGGTTCTTGTTTAAGATATTAAAGTCAAAGAAAAAACGAACTTTAAAAGAGCAAGTATCTACAAATGTCAAGGTTATAAACAAAGGCCAAGTTTAAAGGAGAAACGAACTGTTAACAAATAAGCATTTACAAATTCAATGGTAATAAACCAAAATAGAGTTTAAAAGAGAAACAAACTTAAATAAACAAGCATTTACTACTACAAGTTATCGACAGATGTCGAAGTAAGGAAGGAGAAACTAACTGTAATAAACAAGCATTTACAAATACAAGTTATCAACAAATGTCGAAGTAAGAAAGGAGAAACAAACTTTAATAAACAAGCATTTACAAATACAAGTATTGACAGAAGTCACAATAAGACAGCAGAAATTATCACCAACTATATATATATATATATATAGCAACATAAAACCAATCTCTAACAAAGGTTGAGAAGTTCTTCCAGAATCAGTAATAAGCATTTTTTTAAGAAGAGCTATCATTTATAGAGAGAAGCAAGGCTACAGAGAACTCAGGGTGAGTGAAGAAATAATAGAATTAAAGAGAATTAAGGGGGTCATTCTGACCCTGGTGGTAATTACCGCCATGGCGGAGGTCGGCGGTAGCACCGCCAACAGGCTGGCGGTGCACCGCTGGGCATTCTGACCGCGGCGGTTCAGCCGTGGCCAGAAACGGAATGTCGGTGGTGTACCGCCGACTTCCCGCTGCCCTTGAGAATCCTCCATGGCGGCGGAGCGCGCTCCGCCGCCATGGGGATTCTGACACCCCCTACCGCCATCCTGTTCCTGGCGGGTCTCCCGCCAGGAACAGGATGGCGGTAGGGGGTGCCTCGGGGCCCCTGGGGGCCCCTGCAGTGCCCATGCCAATGGCATGGGCACTGCAGGGGCCCCCGTAAGACGGCCCCACAAAGAATTTCAGTGTCTGCTTTGCAGACACTGAAATTCGCGACGGGTGCAACTGCCGGCGTCCTCGTGGGAAGGGTGTTTCCCGCTGGGCCGGCGGGCGGACTTTCGGCGGTCGCCCGCCAGCCCAGTGGGAAACCCAGAATGACTGCTGCGATCTTTTGACCGCGGAACGGTCTTCTGGCGGTTCCCGCTTGGCGGGCGGCTACTGCCGCCCGCCAAGCTTAGAATCACCCCCTAAGTGTTGAGAGTAGAAAGTGAAAAAACTGATGTTGTATGTCCCTAGTAATTGCGACTGTGACTCTTGCAGGTGCTGTATCCAATCTTAGATGTGAAGAGGCAGACTGAGTACTGGCGTTCATCATCTCTGTGGCAGTCTCTCTACCATCCCATTCCCCTTTCTCCCTCCGGGTTACTCAGCACGAAGGATTAATATTCGTTGTGAGTAGCTCGGGTCGGGACTGAGGAGTTATCTTCTGCTTCTGAGGAAATCGAATTGAAGTATCCTGACAGCAATTGAGTCTCTAGTTGACAGAGGTTTGAACTCTGTCCAAGTAGGGGCCACAATCATAGTCAGGGCAAGTAAGATAAAGGTTTACCTGTGCTCACCCTCTTGTAGCTTGGCACAGAGCAGTCAGGCTAAACTAAAGATGCAATGTGTAAAGTAGTTGTGCACACACACAGTAACATAGTGAAAACACCTCAAAATGACTTCATTCCAGTTTAGAAAAAGAGCCAATATTTATCTGAGTCAAATGACCAAAAAGACAAAAAATCCAACATACACAAGTCAAGTTATGAATTTTTAAAGGTTAAATAAAAATGCAGTGCTTAGATATCAATAGCTCAACCTGAGCTATCTGGTCGCACTGGACAAGGACAAATCCAAAAGTTCTGTCCAACAGTGATGTAGCTCGAGCCAGATACAGGAGTCACGCACACCCACAGACAGTAACTTGGTAGCATTGATGCTTGGTGATGAAGCGCTGATTCAAAGAGGGGATGGGTCACTGTTGAAGATAAAGGGGGTCATTCTGACCTTGGCGGTCCATGACCGCCATGGCGGAGGGCGGCGGAAGCACCGCCAACAGGCTGGCGGTGCTTCCTGGGCGATTCTGACCGCGGCGGTAAAGCTGCGGTCAGAAAAGGGAAGCCGCCGGTTTCCCGCCGGTTTCCCGCTGGCCCAGGGAATCCGCCATGGCGGCGCTGCTTGCAGTACCGCCATGGGGATACCGAGCGCCTTCCCGCCAGCCTGTTTCTGGCGGTGTCCACCGCCAGAACCAGGATGGCCGGAACCGGTGCTGTGGGGCCCCCTAACAGGGCCCCACAAAGATTTTCACTGTCTGCTGTGCAGACAGTGAAAATCGTGACGGGTGCCACTGCACCCGTCGCACCCCTTCAACTCCGCCAGCTCCATTCCGAGCCGGCTTCATTGTTAAAGAGGCTGTCCCGCTGGGCCGGCCGGCGGTCTTCTGGTGGTCGCCTGCCGGCCCAGCGGGAAAGCCGGAATGGCCGCCGCGGTCTTTTGACCGCGGAGCGGTCTTTCGGCGGGAACCGCTTGGCGTGCGGCGACCGCCGACCGCCGCGGTCAGAATGACCGCCAAAGTTTCTTGATCGGGAAACATCGTTGCTGCATCACTATCCAGAAGCAATGTGTACCGGTTCAGATGTGTTGGTGCTGTGTCGGCCAAGTCAGGGATGCGTTGAAAGTCAGGTTGTTTCATCACGTAGTCGGCGAGCCGTGTCCGCAGCTTCAGTGCAGGCATCAGCAAAACGTCATTTTTGCAGTGTGATGTGTTGGTTCCAATTGATGCACCAGATTTCGCCCCACTTGGCAGAGCAGGACTCACAGCAGAGGAGGCTAGATGCTGGCAGCAAGGTGCTGGTCAAGTCTTTGATGTCCCTGAGAGTTCAGAAATGGGAGGCAAGCTCAGTCGGGCCCTGGGGGAAACTTTAGATTGCAGGATATAGAGCATTAAGTCCAGTCCTCTCACTCTCAGGCAAAAAGCAGCTGTCAGAAGGCCAACACAGCAAAGGAAACAGTAGAGTGTTAGTCTCTCCTGGCAGCACAGCAGCCGTTCTTCCTGATAGAATGTCCTAAGTCTATAAGTGCTCTGAGTATATGGTGTATAAGGCCTTTGATGTAGGGGTAGCTTCAAAAGAATTCTCTGGAGTGCACAAGGATCCCTTCCAACGGGCTGGCGGTAATGACTGTCAAATCATGACCATGGCGGTGATCTCTCCCATAGACAGCCAATGTACCTCACCAACCCCCAGCGCGGTACGAACAACGAAAACAGTGGTAGCCACCTACAGGCAGGCAGAAGACAAGGATCTGCCCACCATAGTATGACATATCTGACCACCACGATTTCCGGGGCAGTAGCAATGACACCAAAAGGCTGGCAGAACGGAGACACTCACCTCCAGGGGCACACAGGAGTCCACGGCCACCATGGAACCTGAACTGCAAGTATTCCTGATGCTGTACCACGCCATGGCCGTCCTGGAGCACCAACGCTGACAAAGACGACAACGTTGAGTACAGCCACGCAGCAAACAATGGTGGGAAAGAGGGGGGGAGAATGACACACACACGCACAACACACACCATACACACACCACCCACTCAGAACCAGATGCAGAGGAAAATAACAGTAACAGAACCCTAGAGTAAAGAAACCCAGGACACATACACAGTGGCAGCCACTGCATTTCTTTTGTATGAACATGTAAAATGGAAAAAACATGCACAACTGCAGAAATAAATAAATAAATGCAGGCCCAAAGGCCAGTCCAAAGTCACAAATGCCCACAGTGCAAAGTCCAAGCCCCAACTTGACTCCTGACAACACTGGGACTCCACTGTTCAGGGGCATCATGTTGGAAATGGGTAGGCACCTCATGGGGTGGGTGGGGGTTGCATCTCATTGTGAGGGGGGTTCCTGCTCACTGGTTTAGGAGGGGGCTGCCTGCCCACTGGTTCAGGAGGGGGATGCCTGCTCACTGGTTCTGGAGAGGGCTGCCTGCCCACTGGTTCTGGAGGGGGTTTCCTGTCCACTGGTTCTGGAAGGGTCTGCCTGCCCACTGGTTCTGGAGGGGGCTGCCTGCTCACTGGTTCTGGAGGGGGCTTCCTGCCCACTAGTTCAGGAGGGGGCTGTCTGCCCACTAGTTCAGGAGGGGGCTGTCTGCCCACTAGTTCAGAAGGGGGCTGTCTGCCCACTGGTTATTGATGATGCCCCTTGGCCTCTGGTTACGGATGCTGCTTCTTGGCCTCTGGTTCTGGAAGCTGCTCCATGGCCTCTAGTACCGGATGCTGCTCCATGGCCTCTGGTACTGGATGCTGCTCCTTGGCCACAATTTTGAGTGGGTGCCCTTGGACATGGTTTCAAGTGGGGCATCCTTGTTCAGGGAATCTGTTGGGGCCTCCTTGTCCAGGGATTTCTTTGGGGCCTACTTGTCCAGGGACTTCTGTGGGACCTCCTTGGCCTTGGATTTCTGCGGGGCCTCCTTGGCCTTGGATTTCTGGGGGGGCCTCCATGTCCAGGGATTTCTAGGGGGCCTTGGACTTCTGGGGGTCTCCTTGGTATTGGATTTCTGGGGGGGCCTCCTTGTCCAGGGATTTCTGTGGGGCCTCCTTGGTCTTGGACTTCTGGGGGGCCTCCTTAGCCTTGGATTCTGGGGGGCCTCCGAGTCCAGGGATTTCTGTGGGGCCTCCTTGGCCTTGGATTTCCGTGGGGCCTCCTTGTCCTGGAATTTGGGTGGGGCCTCCTTGGCCCTAGGTTTTGGAGGTGGCTCCATGGTCTTGCCAGTCTGTTTGGGAGGGGGCGGCACTTTAGCCCTCTGTTTTGGGGTGGGAGGAGTTACTTAGTGTGGGGGGGGAGCTTCTCACTCATGTGCCCATTAGTGGCAGCTGGAGACTTTGAGGGTCGAGCTGTGTCAAACTGGGTGCTTAAGGTACTGGGCTGGGGTGGTGTGACCTTCCTCTTATGGGCAGGATGTGGAGGGGAGGGAAGAGGTCAAGGCGGGCAAAGAAAAGGTTCATAGGGACAGTGGAGCGGGATGTGGGATTAGGGATGGGTGTGAAGGTACAGGGAGTAGTTGTAGGAGGAGGAGGTGTGCTGGACTTGGGTGCAGGTGCATGGACAGTGTGCATGTGTGAGGTGAATGGCTGTTGGGGGTCTGAGTGCAAGCATTTGTGTGTCACTGGAGGGGGAGGCAGACAGGGTGGAGATGGACAAACATGACGTGTGGATGGATGTTGTGGTGGTGTCTGCATGTGAGGTGGGTGTGCTGCATGAGGTGGAGGTGGTGGTGACTTTGCATGTGGTGTGTGGGGTGCATGTCTGCTGGTCTGCTTTTGTGGTGACTGTGGGCAAGGCTGTGCAAGTGGCAGGTTCAGGGACTGTTGATGCAGTGCATGCAGGTGTGAGTGCAGATGTGACTGTGAGGGAGGAGGAGGAGGGGGTGTAGGAGGCTGGCCTGGCTTATAGTGGGCACCTGATGGTACTTACACCTTGTGCCAGGTCCAGTTATCCCTTATTAGTAGATTAGTAGTGTTCTAGCAGCTTAGGCTGATAGAGGTAGCTATAGCAGAGCAGCTTAGGCTGAACTAGGAGACATGCAAAACTCCTGCTATACCACTTATATCATATAGCACTATATCATAATAATCACAATACTCAGTGTTACTAAAAATAAAGGTACTTTATTTTAGTGACAATGCACCAAAAATATCTCAGAGGATATACTCCCTTAGGTGGTATGTAAAATACACGAAATATACACACAAACCAAAATCAGGTAACTAACAGTTAGAAAAGTAGTGCAAACGCTGTAGAATACAATAGGATGCAATAGGCAACACAAACCATATACTCTAAAAGTGGAATGCAAACCACAAATGGACCTCAGGCCTAGTGTAGTGTGTAGAGGGTCGCTGGGAGTGTAAGAAAACACTAAGGGTGTCCAAGATACCCCACCCCAAGACCCTGAAAAGTAGGAGTAAAGTTACCCTACTTCCCCAGAAACACACTGAGGTCGTGATAGGAGATTCTGCAAAGACAACAACTGACTGCAAAGCACTGAAGATGGATTCCTGGACCTGAGGACCTGTAAAGGAAGGGGACCAAGTACAAGTGTCACGCAAGTGTCCGGGGGCAGGAGCCCACTAAACCCTGGATGAAGGTGCAAAATGGCTGCTTCCGGGTGGAAGAAGCTGGAGATTCTGCAACAACGGAAGGTGCCAGGAACTTCTCCTTTGCACAGAAGATGTACCACAGCGTGCTGGAGGATGCAGAGTTATTGTAGAGTTGTTTCCAGGCAGTAAGACCGCAAACAAGCCTTGCTAGCTGCAAAGGTCGCAGTTGAAGAAAATGGGTGCTGCCCGGGCCCAGGAATGACCAGGAGGTCGCCCCTTGGAGGAGGAGACAGAGGGGGCACTCAGCAACACAGAGAGCCCATGCAGAAGCAGGAAGCACCCGCAGAAGCACTTGATCAGGCGTTCAAGAAATCTGAGCACAGCGGTCATCTCAACACTACAAAGGAGGGTCCCACGAAGCCGGTGGTCAACTCAGTGAGTTGAGCAATGCAGGACAGAGTGCTGGGGACCTAGGCTATGCTGTGCATAAAGGATTCCTTGCAAAAGTGCACAGAAGCCCTAGCAGCTGCAGTTCACGCAGTACACAGGATTACTGTCTGGTGTGGGGAGTCAAGGACTTACCTCCACCAAATTTGTACAGAAGGACCACTGGACTGTCAGGGTCACTTGGATCCATCTCCTGTGTTCCAGGGACCACACTCGTCGAGATGAGAGGGGACCCAGAGCACCGGTGAAGCAGAAGTTTGGTGCCTGCATTAGCAGGGGGAAGATTCAGTCGACCCACTGGAGATTTCTTCTTGGCTTCCAGTGCAGGGTGAAGGCAGACAGCCCTCAGAGCATGCACCACCAGGAAACAGTCGAGATAGCCGGCAGGATTAGATGCTACAATGTTGCTGGTAGTCGTCTTGCTACTTTGTTGCAGTTTTTCAGGTGTCCTGGAGCAGTCAGTGGATGATACTTGACAGAAGTCGAAGAGGGAGATGCAGAGGAACTCTGGTGAGCTCTTGCATTCGTTATCTGAAGCGAAACCCACAGCAGAGACCCTAAATAGCCCCCAGAGGAGGATTGGCCACCTAGTCAGATAAGCACCTATCAGGAGGGGTCTCTGGCGTCACCTGCTGGCACTGGTACTCAGAGGCCTCCACTGTGTCCTCACACCTCTACAATCAAGATGGCAGAGGTCTGGGACACACTGGAAGAGCTCTGGGCACCACCCCTGGGGTGGTGATGGACAGGGGAGTGGTCACTCCCCTTTCCTTTATCCAGTTTCGTGCCAGAGCAGGGGTTGGGGGATCCCTGAACTGGTGTAGACTGGCTTATGCAAGGAGGGCACCTTCTGTGCCCTTCAAAGCATTTCCAGAGGCTGGGGGAGGCTACTCCTCCCCAGCCCTTAACACCTATTTCCAAAGGGAGAGGGTGTAACACCCTCTCTCAAAGGAAAACCTTTGTTCTGCCTTCCTGGGACTGGGGAGCCCAGACCCCAGGAGGGCAGAAGCCTATAAGTGGTTTGGCAGCAGTGGTAGCTGCAGTGAAAACCCCAGAGAGCTGGTTTGGCAGTACCCGGGGTCCATGCTGGAGCCCCGGGGATGCATGGGATTGGCACCCCAATACCAGATTTGGCATGGGGGGGACAATTCCATGATCTTAGACATGTTACATGGCCTTATTCGGAGTTACCATTGTGAAGATACATATAGGTATTAACCTATATGTAGTGCACATGTGTAATGGTGTCGCCGCACTCACAAAGTCCGGGGAAATTGCCCTGAACAATGTGGGTGCACTTTGGCTAGTGCCAGGGTGTCTTAACACTTAGTAACTTTGCACCTAGCCTTCACTAAGTGATTGTTAGACATATAGGTGACTTATAAGTTACTTTAGTGCAGTGTAAAATGGCTGTGAAATAACGTGGACGTTATTTCACTCAGGCTGCAGTGGCAGTCCTGTGTAAGAATTGTCTGAGCTCCCTATTGGTGGCAAAAGAAATGCTGCAGCCCATAGGGATCTCCTGGAACCCCAATACCCTGGGTACCTAGGTACCATATACTAGGGAATTATAAGGGTGTTCCAGTGTGCCAATCAGAATTGGTAAAATGGTCAATAGCCTGCAGTGACAATTGTAAAAGGAGAGAGAGCATAAGCACTGAGATTCTGGTTAGCAGAGTCTCAGTGACACAGTTAGGCACCACACAGGGAACACATATAGGCCACAACTATGAGCACTGGGGTCCTGGGTAGCAGGATCCCAGTGACACAGGCAAAAACAAACTGACACACAAGTAAAAATGGGGGTAACATTCCAGGCAAGATGGTACTTTCCTACAGGGGGCGACAGCGGAGGCAGTGGATGATGATGTGTGTGCATCTGGGTGTTGGCTGTGTGAGTGCTTATGGACTAAAGTGTGCTGCTTGTGTTTGTCTGTGAGAGTCTTGTGTGTTGTTTTGGGTGCATGCTTGTTAGAATGTGTGCGTGAGATGGATTGGGGGTGTGGAGACTGGGACTGGGTAGTGGTACTTGGAGAGGGGACAGATGAAACAGGGCCGCCGGCTGCCGCCAGCGAAGAGGCCAGAGCCTGAAATGATCTCTGTAGGGCCGCCAACCCACTGTGGATGCCCTCCAGGAATGTATTGCCTTGCATTGCTGCATCTGGCATTCACTATGATTGACTGCCCTACAGAGATAGATCTCAGGAGGTCAATAGCCTCCTCACTGAGGGCAGCAGGGCTAACTGTGGCAGGGCCTGAGGTGCCTGGGGCAAAGGAGATGGCCACCCTCCTGGGTGAGTGGGAACAAGCAACTCGGTGGGGGGCTACTGGGAGGGCGGTGCTGGTACGGGGGTGGCATAGTACCTGTAGCTGGACTGGTCCCAGAGGGGTCCGCCACCACCAGGGAGCACTGCTCAGAGGACTAATCAGAGTCAGTGGTGTCACTTCCTGTCTGTCGTGGTGCTCCCCTCGTCCTCCACCCCACTGGCCCCCTCGGCATCAGTGGACTCTGCCTCCTGGGTCCCGTGGGCTGCATCTCCCTCACTCACCGGTGCCCGCCAGGGTGGATGTCGCAGGAAGTACCGCCAACAGGCTGGCGGTGCTTCATTTGGCATTCCGATCGTGGCTGTAAAGCCGCGGTCGCCCAGCCGGGTCCGGCGGTTTCCCGCCGGATTACCCCCGGCTGGGAAAATCCTCCATGGCGGCGCTGCAAGCAGCGCCGCCATGGGGATTCCAACCCCCTTCCTGCCAGCCCGTTTCTGGCGGTTTTCACCGCCAGAAACAGAATGGCGGGAACGGGTGTCGTGGGGCCCCTGGGGGCTCCTGCACTGCCCATGCCACTGGCATGGGCAGTGCAGGG
Source organism: Pleurodeles waltl (assembly GCF_031143425.1). Classification (NCBI taxonomy): domain Eukaryota; kingdom Metazoa; phylum Chordata; class Amphibia; order Caudata; family Salamandridae; genus Pleurodeles; species Pleurodeles waltl. The sequence goes on from NC_090439.1 coordinate 338,446,034, forward strand.
GCCCCCTAACAGGGCCCCAGCATGATTTTCACTGTCTGCATAGCAGACAGTGAAAATCGCGACGGGTGCAACTGCACCCGTCACACCCCTGCAACACCGCCGGCTCCATTCGGAGCCGGATTCAATGCGGGAAAGTCTGAATGGCCTCCGCGGTCTTCTGACCGCGGAGCGACCATTTGGCGGTTCAGAATTATCCCCATAGTGTTCTCACCTGTTGGTCTGGAGGCCCATACAACTGCCCATACTGGGGCAGAACCCTGTCCACAAGGCACGCCAACTCCTCCGACGTGAAGGCTGGGGCCAGTTCCCCTGTTGCACGATCCATGGCAGGTTCCAGACACAGGTCACAGAAGCACACAAGGTGGCAATGTCGTCCTGTGGAAAGTCAGGAATCAAGTGAAGTGGTAGAAAGGAAATGGTAGCCACATCCGCGGCGGTGAATACCGTCACCGCCGGCATTTATCATCATTGGTTCCCATAATCCATATAGGGCCATGTTAGCCAATGAGGAATTGCACAACAGTGCAGACCACCTTCCACCATGATGCAAACGCCAGTGGAATGAGTTCACTTCCACCTGTCAATGAATACAGGACAGGCGGGTGCCATTTTCTAATGCTGGTACACTTGTACAGATTAATTAGTGCGTCCCTGTGGTCGAATGTACTCACTTACACCATTCCAGTGTCCAACATACAAGCATGCTCTGTGTACACTGTTCTAGTGTGTTCATGGTTCCTGTTGTCACTCCTTTCTTAAATGTGGGTCCTGTATGTACCAACCACTGGGGAGGAATAGGAGGAGGCACACACCGGTGTACAGACCCCTTGTGGACTTGGCTACACTGGCAGACCGATACATCATACTCATCTATCGTCTGGACAGGGCCACAGTCACAGAGCTGTGTGAACAATTGGAGCCTGATCTGCTACCTGCTATCTGTTGCACCACAGCAATCCCCCCTCTTCTGCAAATACTCTCAGTGCTCCATTTCCTGGCAACAGGATCCTTCCAGGTGACAGTGGGCTTGGCTGCAGGGATGTCACAGCCAGTGTTCTCTATTGTGCTTGCAAGGGTTTTGTCTGCCTTGCTCAAACACATGTGCATCTACATTGCATTCCCACAGCTACATGATTTACCCACTGTGAAAGCTGGATTCTATGCAATGGGACATATACCTCATGGTATGCCCATCAACTGGACCCATATTGCTTTATTCTCCCCCAGGGCCAATAAACAAGTGCACAGCAATCAGAAGAGTTTCCACTCACTCAATGTCCAGATAGTGTGCCTGGCTGACCAGTACATCTCCGACGCCACTGCCAAGTATCCAGGGTCGGTGCATGATGCCTTTGTCCTGAGGAATAGCACTGTCCCACAGCTGATGGGCCAACTACAGAGGCACAGAGTGTGGCTAATAGGTGAGCCTGTGTCCCCACCCAATGTTTGTGAGTGTATGCCTTCAGGAGTCATAGCCCATGCCAATGTGCAGGGCTGATGTTTGTCCCTTACTTCTTGCAGCTGATTCCGGCTACCCAAACCTGTCCTGGCTCATGATCCCTGTTAGGAATCCAAGAACAGGGGTTGAAAATAGGTACAATGACGCTCATGGGCGTACCAGGAGGATTGTAGGATTGACCTTCGGGCTCCTGAAGGCTAGGTTCAACTGCCTCCATGTGACAGGTGGATCCCTATGCTACTCCCCTGAGAAGGTCTCCAGAATCATTTTTGTGTGCTGCATGTTGCACAATTTGGCCCTTAGATGGCATGTACTCTATCTGCAGGAGAAGGGAGGTAACAATGCAGCTATGGCAGCAGTAGACACTGAGGACAGTGAGGAGGAGGAAGAGGAGGGTGTGGACAACTGGTGACATTTGATCCAGCAGTACTTCCAATGATTCTCAGGTAAGACTGTTGAACTTAACATTTCTACATTTTGGTGTTGTACTGTGTGACTGAGCATAATGCCAGTCATTTCCTTTGCATCCCACCTGACTGTCACCTATGCCTTCCCTTAATGCAGATGTTGGTGTTGTTCCAACAGTGTACTTCTGTGATGTGTACAGACTGCTGAGATACATTTATTGGATTTACACAGGATCATGCAGTTCATTACAGTTCATTACATTGTACATTACCTGTAGATAAAGCACTATTACTCAAGTTGTGTACAAGGGTGCTTTTTGAAAATTGTTCTATAATAGGAAGTGCAATAGAGTGGGGTGATGGTTGGGAATAGTCCTGTGTAGTGGGCCAGTCTGTTTGTAGCACAGGTCCGGTGTCCAGGGGGCCATAGGAAGGGGAGCAATGGCATTTCAAAGTGGACAAGATGACACAGTGGAACACTAGGGGGACATTCAGGAGGGGGTCATCTCCTGGCTGTGGTCTTGGTCTTGGCAAGTGTCTCTGGTGTCTGTCTGGGTCGTAGAGAACGTTTGCGTGGTGGTTCACCTTCTGCAGTGGGAGGGGTGCTGGTGGCCTGTGGGTCCTGTGGTAAGGCCTCCTGTCCACTAGCTGCAGCAGATGTGGAGTGCTGGTGAGTTGACTGGCTAGTGGAAGGGGCCCGCTGGTGTGATGTGTACTCCCTCATAATGTTGGCCGTATCACCCAGCACCCCTGCAATGGAGGCCATGGTGGTGTTCAAGGCCGGCAATTCTTTCTTGATCTCCTGGTGGTGTTCTTCCTGCAGCCACTGGTTCTCCTGCATGATGACTATCACCTGACCCATCTCGTCCTGGGATTGTTGGTAAGCCACCAGGACATTAGTGAATGCCTCCTGGACAGTCGGCTCCCTGGGCCTGTCCTCCACCTGGCGCATAGCTGTCCTTCAAGTGTCCCTAGCCCATTGTGCCTGTGTCCCCTGAACGGTGTGCCCACTGCCACTGACGCAGGACCCTCATTCTCATGCCTTTGAGGTAGTTGACTGACCAGTGGTCCCTGATGGGCCAGGGAGTTTATCCAGATCCAGAACTCCAGAGTTTCTGTCATCACTGGGTGCATCTTATGGTGGGGGACTGGGTAGCTGTGGAACCTCCTCATTGCTGAGATTGGCTGGGGTACTTTTGGGGATGTAAGTTGTGTATTATGCTACATGCGTGTGACATATCCTGCATCCCTAGCTTCCCATTCATTGTTGCTGTTGCCCTGCCACCTTTGTTTATGTATGATGATGTATTGTGAGATTGTTAGTTCTCTATTGCTGTGCATTCATTGGTGGCAGGTGTATATGAAGGGTTGGTGGGTATGTGCATGCAGTGGGTATGGCATGCAGGGCTTAGCATATAGGTTTGTTAATTGTGGTGGTGCACTGTGTGGGATAGAGTGAGGGGTGGTGGTGGTGGCATGCAGGTATGGGGGTGATAGGTAGTAAATGTTGACTCACCTGTGTTCAGTCCTCCGGCAACTCCAGTGAGTCCCTCAGGATACAGGATTGCCAAGAATTGCTCCTCCCATGCTGTCAGCTGTGGGGGAGGAGATGGAGGTCCACCGCCAGTCCTTTGAATGGCGAGCTGGTGCCTTGCTGCTATGGAACGCACCTTCCCCCATAGGTCGTTCCACTTCTTCCTGATGTCATCCCTTGTTCGTGGATACTGTCCCCACGGCGTTTACCCTGTCCACAATCCTTTGCAATAGCTCTATCTTGCTGGCAATGGATATCTGCTTGATCTGTTCTCCAAACAGCTGTGGCTCTACCCTTACTATTTCCTCAACCATAACCCACAACTCCTCATCAGTGAAACAGGGGTGCCTTTGTGGGGACATGGGTGTTGTGTGGTGTGTGTGTTGTGCAGAGGTTGTTGAGTAATGTGAGGGGGTGTGGGGTGTGTGGTCCGTGACGGATGAATGGGTGGTTGTGGTGTGTGTGTGAAGTTGTCTCTGTGATTTGCGTGGATAGCTATTGCGGTCTTTTCATATTATCAAAGGATTGTGGGTGATGTGGGTGTGTGTTTTATAGTGCTGTTGGTATGTGTGTGGGGTGTGTGTAATTGTGTCAGATGTGGGTTTTTTGTTCTGGCCAATGTTGTCTTGTTTTGTCTTTGTGTGGCCTTCTCTGCTACGGCGGTGTTCACTGCCAATGGTTTAAGGCCCTCATTGTGACTTTGGCAGTAAGTCCCGCTTACCTTCATGCTGACTGCTGCCAACATACCTCTACCGCTGCGGTATACCGCTGCCCATATTATGACACAAACATAGTAATCCGTCACTATACAGACACACACATAAGTCCGCCAGCCCAAAGGCCAGTGATAAACTGGCGGTACCAAAACCCACACTGTTATGCCAACAGAACTACGCCCACAACATTATGACCCACGATTCACTGCAGCGGACATTCTACCCCAGTAAACCATTGGTGGTACATACCGCCACGCCAAGAGATGGGAGGACCTGCGCCTCTGGCCAAAGAAGACGGCAGAGGCCCAGCTGGGGCTGGCCTCCCAACGTGGAAGGGGTGCCCGTCGCACCATGACCCCCCTGATGTTCCGCATCCTGGCGGTGGCCTATCCGGAGTTGGATGGGCGCTTGAGGGCATCACAGCAGCCACAAAGGGGTTAGTACAGATTCTGAAAGCTGACTTTGCACATGTTAGGAGGTACCTGTGTGGGGGATGTGGGCTGTTGGTGCCCCTAGGCAGGGCGATCATGGCAGGGTAGGTCCCTTGTTGGGCAGGCTCTGGAGCACTCCAACCCCAATGGTGTAAGTAGCCAGCTACTACAAGGCAGGGTCCTGTGGGTTTCTGGTGTGCAGATGCTTACGTTAGGCATTGTACCCCATGGGCTGGTGACTGTCTCAGTAAATGGTTGGGCATGGCCTAGTGCATAGGGCTGCACCCTGTGTGTAATGTACACCAGCGGTGGTGTTGTTGCTGGCATTGACCAAGTGTATCCTCTATCAACCCCCCTTTTTGTTTTGTCACCCTGTCCTTGTGTACATTAGCATCATCTGGCGGAGGAGCTGAGGCACTGGCGACAGAGGGAGCTGCATCCCACATGGGCCTGGAGGCCCAATCCACCGAGGGTGAAGGCACCAATGCGACAGAGGGCAAGGGCAGCACCACGACGGGGACAGGAGGGGAGACCACAGACAGCGACTCCTCCTCCGATGGAAGCTCCCTGGTGGTGGAAGACCCTCTGTGCCCACCCCAACAACAGGTACAGCCGCCACCCCCCTATGAGCACTGCCCTCTCAGCAGCCCCTCAGCTTGTTTCCCGTGCCCACTTACCCAGGAGGGTGGGCATCTCCTTCACCCCAGGAACCTCAGGCCCTGCCCCAGTCAGCCCTGCAGCCCTCAGTGAGGAGGCTATTGACCTCCTGAGATCCCTCTCTGTTGGGCAGTCAACCATTCTAGATGCCATCCAGGGTGTTGAGAGTCATTTACAACAAACAAATGCATATCTGGAGGGCATTCACTCTGGCGTGGCAGCCCATCAGAGAGCATTGCAGGCTCTGGCCTCAGCACTGATGGGAGCCATTGTCCCTGTGTCTAGCCTCCCCCCTCCAACTTCCTCTACCCAGTCCCAATCCCCTCAACCAAGCACGACCCACCCAGCAAGGCCTCCTCCAAACTCCAGCTGCCAGTGCCAAGGTCCCAGCAGCATCTGCCAAGGTGAGGAAGGGGCAGAAAAGCCAAGGCAAGGCACTTCAGGCCTCGGAGGCTCCAAGTGAGGGCCTGCTGCCCACCATCAGAACCGCCAGCCCCGCCACCTGTACCGCAGCAAGCACCAACACCTGCACCACCACCTGCACCGCCACTGTCACAAAAACTGTCAGCAGCAGCATCCCCAGTGGGCAGCGGTCCGAGGCTGCAGGAGACGGGCTGGTGCCTCCCTCAACCACGGCCAGCAATGCCAGCATCCCCGCTGCAGGCACCACCGCAAGCACCGTCACCTTCACCGCCACCTGCACCGCCACTGGCCCCACCGCTGCCACAACAACTGTCAGCAGCAGCCTCCCCAGTGGGCAGCCGTCAGAGGCTGCAGGAGATGGCCTGGAGCCTACCACCACCACTGGAAGCACCCCCACCAGCACCGGCACTACCACCAGTTTGCAGCCTTAGTCACCACAGGATGGAGTTTGGCCCTGCCTCCATGGAGTATCATGCTACCTGTTCTTTGCAAATCTCATGCCTCAGACACCCAGGTGAGGGAATGTGAACTGCCACACCCCAAGTGCTGCATCACTGGGCACAAAGGCCCCTCCGGAACCAGTGGAGAAAGGCATCCACTCCCCCTATCCTTGGCAGGATGAAGCAGACTGGGCAGAAAGCCCCCTCCAGAACCAGTGGAGAAAGGCATCCACTCCCCCTATCCTTGGCAGGATGAAGCAGACTGGGCACCAAGCCCCCTTCAGAACCAGTGGAGAAAGGCACCCACTCCCCCTATCCTTGGCAGGATGAAGCAGACTGGGCATAAAGCACCCTCCAGAACCAGTGGAGAAAGGCATCCACTCCCCCTATCCTTGGCAGGATGAAGCAGACTGGGCATCAAGCCCCCTCCAGAACCAGTGGAGAAAGGCATCCACGGAACCAGAGGAGAAAGACATCCACTTCCCCTATCCTTGGAAGGATGAAGCAGACTAAGCACAAGGCCCCCTCCAGAACCAGTGGAGATGCCACCCCCTTGAGAGACTGTGGCTTTGTACTCCCCAGGAGCAAGGAGTGGGCAAACCACCCACTTGAGAGACTATGGCTTTGCACTCCCCACGACATCGCACAGGGCATGTTTCCCCCTCCAGGACAAGTAGTGTTGTACCATCTTCCAGCTGAGGTGCCCCCCCATTCCCAGTCCCCTGCGGTGCCTGTGTATTTTCGACCTGATGCCCCAGCAGTGTTCTCTCCATGTTGATACTGTTTTGAAGTTTAAGGAAGTGTTTCTAGAATTTTATCTTATTACACTCACTTTGATCACTTCCTTTTGTCCTTGCATTATTCCTGAGGGGTACCGGGTGGATGTGTAATGTTGTTGCATCTGTTTGTGTGTATGTTGTTGGGGATGGGGGTGTTGCATGTGTGTGTCACTCTCTTTTTCCTTCCCCCTCCCCTGTGTGCTAGGCGGCAGTACTCACCATGGTCGTCGTCGCTGGCGTTGGTATTCCTGGTGTAGGAGGAGGTAGACCAGCATGGGGAACACCTGCAGTTCTGACTCCCTGGCGGCGTGGTTCTTCCCTTAGTGTCCAGAGGTAAGTTCTTTGAATTCTGAGATCTGTTTCCACAGTGCTTTTTGTTGTTGTTGGTAACGCCCAGGAAAAGGTGGCAGATAGGCCTGCTTTAATACAGTGGGCGGAACATTGTCTTCCACCTGACTTTTGGTGGTTACCGACGTGGTGCTTGTTGATACCGCCGTGGGGGTCGGTGTGTTAAAGTGGCTGTCTGTGTTGGCGGTTTCTGCCGTGGTCATAATTGCATTTTTTTTACTGCCGGATTATTGGCGGTATTCACGCCACTTTATCACCGACCGCCAGGGTTGTGAAGAGGGCCTAAATGTCTGCTGTGGTGATTCGTGGGTCATTATTTGGAGGGTGTTGTTTTGTTGGGGTAACAGTATGGGTGGTAGTACCAACAGTTTATCAAGTTCAGTGGGTCTGGCGGATTTGTGGTTGTGGCTGTTTTCTGTTGATTTTGTGTGTATGTGTGATAATGTGGCGGATGGATGTTTGCCTATACGGCAGTATGCCGGCGGCAGTCAGCATGGCAGTATTCAGTATTAAACCCCCAACGTCATAATGAGGGCCTAAATGCCATATTTCCTTCTTTTCCCAATTAGAAATTGCACTTAACAGACGTTTTAAGGTAACCCCAAATTGTAGTCTATGTGAGAGATAGTCCTTGCAATACTGAAAAACTCATTGTGTACTCTACTAGGGTCTTACCATTAAATCAAATATACCAGTCATGGAGCAGCCAATGTTATAATGGTTTAGATACAGAGCACATGCACTGTAGCAATGGATAGCAGTAGCAAAGTGTGTAAAGTCCTAAAACCAGCAAAAAGGAAGTTCAGCACACAGTCAAAATAGGAGGTCAGAAATCAACAAGTCAAGGGAAACCACACCAAAAGATGCCAGGTCTAACACTGTTGATTTGTTAAAAAGGTGAAAATGTCTTATTCATTTTGCCTGGCTCCATATTGACCTGTCAAGCTATATATTCCCTCACTTTTCTCACAGGCGAGTTATTGTGATCTAACAGCAAAACCAAGGAGAAAAGAAGGCATTTTTGCTCGGCCTCTTCTGATTTCAGTAGGGAGGATGGCGAGCCGGTGAAACGTTGGTCTGGAGACTAGATCAGTATCTCCTGGAACCACGGTTGCTGACTGCTAGACGAATAATTGAGCTATTTGTGTCTGAGGCTTTGACTGTCAAGCCTAAGAAAAATAAGAAGTCCAGTTCTTTGAAAAAAAAGGGCCCAGTAGCTGATCTCATCCTCTGAGACAGCAGTAGAGATGCCAAGTACCTCAGTATCAGAGAAATATGTGACAATAGAAGAGGTAGCACAGTTACTGGAGCACATTAGAGAAAATCTGGGGTTTGATTCCACTCCAGCCCTGAAAGAGTAGGGAAGGCTCTTTCCACAATATGTAAGACCACCTGCTATGGCCTTACGCAAACACAAAAGGGTTAAAGAATTGATCAATCAATGATTCCAAGATTTCTGCTGAAGGCTTATGCTTGAGAAGATTCGTAGGAGATGATTCCTAATAATATAATGGACAATGCAATCTAGGCTCCTCTATTAGGAAGGACTGCGTTAAATCAGGAAAATTGTTTTCTCGTTGATGCAGTAGGCCTCAACCTTGATAGCATGTATAGACGTCTGCTGCTAAAAATGTCACCCTTAAAGCAGCTGCCTCTGCTGTGCACGCCTACGCCTCTTGATCCCTGGTGAGGTATTTCAACTCCTAGTGCAGATGGAACAAGAAGCAAAATATTTGGCTGATGTTATCAAATTGACAGCTGTGGTGTCTGAGGCAGCAATTCTAGCCAGACGGAATTTATGGATAACAGACTGAAAGCAGATTTTTCTGAGAAGTTGTCATTACTAAAGATCCCTTTTGTGGATAAATCCCCCAACTTTTTGCCTGCCTCCCTCCACTTTTCTGACACTGTTTTATCTGGGTTTAGGACTCTGTGCACTTTACCACTGCCAACCAGTGCTAAAGTGCATATGCTGTCTCACTTAAACATGGTAACATTGGCTCATACCCAATTAGCATATTTAATTTACTTATAATTTCCTGGTAAAGTGCACTACATGTACCTAGGGCCTATAATTTAAGCGCTACTAATAGACCTGCAGCACTGGTTGTGCCACCCACATAAGTACCCCTTTAACCATGTCTCAGGCCTTCCATTGCAGGGCCTGGGTGTGCAGTTTTGCTGCCACTTCAACTTGGCACCTAAAAGTATTTGCCAAGCCTCAAACTCCCCTTTTTCTACATATAAGTCATCCCTAAGGTAGGCCTAGGTAGCCCATAGGGCAGGGTACTATGTAGGGAAAAGGCAGGACATGTACATGTGTGTTTTACATGTCCTGGTAGTGGAAAACTCCTAAATTCCTTTTCTACTACTGTGAGGCCTGATCCTTTCACAGGATAGCATTAGGCCTACCCTCATTTACTGTTTGAGTGGTAGATTCTGATCAGAAAGGGGTAATTAGGTCATATTTCGTATGGCCAGAATGGTAATAAAAATCCTACTTATTGGTGAGGTTGGATTTTATATTACTATTTTAGAAATGTCACTTTTAGAAAGGGAGCATTTCTCTGCACTTAAAATATATCTGTGCTTTACAGTCTGTCTCCAATCCATGTCTGTGTTGGGCTGGTTGACAGCTCCCTTTTGCATTTCACCCAGACTACCACAAACACAGGATGCTCAGTCACACCTGCACACATCGGCATACTGAATGGGTCTTCCTGGGCTGGAAGAGTGGAGGGCCTGACACTTACATTTCAAAGGACCTTCCCTCACACAATGGACTGCCAAACCCCCTACTGGGACCCTGGGAGACAGACCTGTAAAGAAAGGAGACCTTGTGCACTTCAAAACCCCTCTTTGCAGTCTCCACTATTTCAAATACATTTTGGGGTATATAAACTGGGTCTCTGACCCCACCAAATCAGACACTTCTGGACTTGAACTTGCAACCTGTCAAGAAGAACTGCCTGGCTGCCCAAAGGACTCATCTGGACTGCTTCTGCCCTGCTGTTGCCCTGCTGCCTAGCTGCCCTCTGACTTTGCTGAGAAGTGCTCTCCAAGAGCTCGAATTGAGCTTGCCTCCTGTTTGCTGAAGTCTCAGGGACAAAAAGACTTCATCTCTTCAAGGAAAGAAAATTGATTGAAAGCCTGCCGGAAACGATGCACAGCCTGCCTTCTGACAAGAAAATCGCCACACAGCCGAACCTGAACGACGCAGCCCGACTTCCTGAGTGAAGATTCCATGCAGCGCCTGCCTTGCCACCGGAAGTTCGATGCACAGCCCTACCGGATCAATGCACAGCCAAACCGGAACAATGCAGCCCGACTTCCTGAGTGAAGAATCGTCTGCCGTGCGACTGAAAATTAGACGCATTGCTATACCGGATCGACGCAACGCCTGTGACTTCATCCTACATGCCCAGGATTTCCACGCATCATCCCTGGGTGTAAAAAGATCCCTGCATTGCACTGAGGAACCAAGACTGTGCGCTGGAAATCGACGTAAAGCCCCTTGCAGCGTGGAAAGAAATTATGCATTGTTTGTGCCACGCCTGAAATTCCGAGGCACACCGTATTTTTCCACACATCTCCTCCTCCTCCTCTGCGGTCTCCGTGTGTGTAATTGTGATACAAACCAGGTACTTTGTGCAAACAAGAGACAACTGTTGATTTCTAAGATTTAAAGACTCTTTTTAATCTTGCAAAAGTGATATCTCAACTTGTGCTTATTGGGTCTTTATCGTTTTGAGCTTAATTTAACCAGAAAAATATCTTATATTTTTCTAAACCTGTGTGGTGTATCTTTGTGGTGTTCTCACTGTGTTACTGCATGATTTATTGCACAAATACTTTACACATTGCCTTCTAAATTAAGCCTAACTGCTTAGTGCCAAGCTACCAGAGGGTGGGCACAGGATAATAGGGTTGTGTGTGACTTACCCTGACTAGGACTGTGGTCACTATTTGGACAAAGGTGAATACCTCTGCCAACTAGAGACCCCATTTCTAACAGATATTAGTTAGATACGATGATAATAAAAGCCTTTATGGATAGGAAACGGACCGTGCCTTATAAAGGTGGGTCTTTTACATCCTTTAAACCCTGCAACAAGGATCCTCGTGACCCTTTCGAGAGGGAGATGATGTCCTTTTTTTCTTTGTGTAGAAGAAGAATCCAGCCTAAGAATCACCCCACGGTCCAGGAATTGGAGAATCTGCCAGGGGCCTTCAAACATAAGTCAGAACTACTACAATCATCCTTCAAATTCTTAGCAGGCTGGAGATGGGATTACAGACTTTTACAGAGTTTGGGAAGGGACAATCACAGATTGATGAGTACTGTATTAGTTATCAGATAGATTTCACTGCTTGGCCTCCAGATTCAAGAATCATCTGTACACCTATCCTTAACAATCACATTAAGAAGGAAGCTCTCTGGTCAGCAATGCAGTCCTTATTGGACTGAAGAGAAATAATGCTAATTGTACTGGAAGAGATAGGAACAAAAGAGTGCTGTATTTTTTTCATGCAAAAGCCCTTCGGAGGATAGCAGTCAATCTTCCACCTCAAAAGATTCAAGTCCTAGCTCAAAACGATCCATTTCAGGAGGATAACACTGCAGCAAATCATCCCCTTAATTTTAAACAAGTGTCTTGTATCATCAGCATCTTTAGAGTTAACAGATGCACATGTGGCAAGAGTACTGTCTGCATTAAAGGAGCATGGATTTTTGATAAATCTAAATCCTAGTTAACACCTTCACATGGCAAGATCTTTATTGGGGGGAGGTTGCATACAGCCAGGTGGATTGGTCTCTCTCAGACAAAAGGGTGCGGAAAATCCAAGACTATTTTGCAGATCTAGGGCACGATTATGAGTTTGTCGGTCTCAGCACCGTACTGCCATGTTGGTGGTCCCAAGAAGGCTGCTAAGCCAGCAGTCTTCCACCCGCCGTATTACTATGTATACAACCTGAACCATTGACTGTGTCGACAGAGTGTTTCCGCCAGCGGCCCAGCAGGCTGCAATGTTGGCTGAAATGTTGGTGGTGCATACTCCCTCTCCGTCAGTGTCCTGCTGAACCGATTATGAAAACTCAGTTGTACTGGTGGCCATATTACGACGGTTACCCAATGGCGGTAGACCTTCGTGGTGCGCTCTCAGCAGAGCATAAGAACAGTGCCCATCCCAGACCATGATTCTTTGCCTCTCAACTGCAGCACAGCAAGACATGTTTTTGCATTTTTTTCTATGATGTCTTGTATTTTTTGATTGATTGTCACTCATTTTAAGTTAGAGTCATGTCACGTCCCAAAAAATCCACATTTTTCTGAGGGCGAGTTAAGAGTAATGGTGGATGAAGTTATAAGAGTAGAGCCACTATTGTTTGGAGCCCAAGTCCATCATACTTTTCTCAGTAGGAAAATAGAAATGTGGGAAAGGATTGTCGACAGAGTGAATGCTGTAGGCACTACCTTGCGCACAAAGGAGGAAATTAGGAAAAGATGGAATGACCTGAGGGGGAAGATGTGTTCCCTGGCCTCTAAGCAACACCTGGAGGTCCAGAAGAATGGCGGTGGTCCTCCCAGCACCCCATTACAATTGTATCCTTGGGAGGAGAAGGTCTTGGCCATCCTGCACCCTGAGAGCTTGACAGGAACAGCTTGGGGAGCAGAATCTGGTAAGTTACACCTCACTAACTGCCACTACACTTCAATGTACTGTATGCTCTTATCTCAGCTTTTGCTATTGTGTTGTCTATCTACTTTCCTAACATGCAATACCGAAAGTTTCAGAGATTTGTGATTGTCAGTGTCAATGTACTTTGTTGCATATAAGATCACATGTATCAATCTCCATTACATGCCACATGTCGGAATGGGGTCTGTAAGTGGATTATTAGAAAATCATTATCAAAGGAACCATGATATGTTTCAATATTTAAATGTATGGTCCAGGCCAACTGCATGTTGTGGGACTAAGCATTTGCCAAGTGTCGGGAAGTAAAGCGTGACATGACTAAAATTACCAAGAAGCCCTGTTTCTATGACAGAAAACAAGATACAATTGTGATTTGTACCCATTTTCACTTGTCTGACATGTTACAACTGATGTTCACTTTTTAATGGAGTTTAACATTAATCAAGTGTTGGGAGGTAGAAAGTGAATTGACTACAGCTTCCACAACTACCATGAGGCCCTGTTTCTGTAATGGAAAACAAAATGCAATTGTGAATTTGCCCATTTCACTTGTCTGACTTGTTACAACTGATGTTCACGTCTCGTAGACTTTACCATTTGTCAAGTGTTGGGAGATAGAAAGTGACATGACTACAACTACTATGAGGCCCTGTTTCCGCAGCAGAAAACAAGATGCTATTCGGAATTTGCCCATTTTCACTGGTCTGACATGTAACAATTGAGCAATCTACATATAATGCTCTTCTCAGAGACGTCTGTCTGATTTGCTTGATGTTGTCCTAGTCTCCTCAACTAAAACTAATGATGGCATAAGTGACACAATACCAGGGGCCTGATTACAACTTTGGAGGAGGTGTTAATCCGTCCCAAATGTGACGGATATACCATGAGCCGTATTACGAGTTCCATAGGATATAATGGACTCGTAATACGGCTGGTGGTATCTCTGTCACTTTTGGGACGGATTAACACCTTCCTCCAAAGTTGTAATCAGGCCCCAAGTGTGTACATCAATTATTTGTAAGACATTAAGCTAGGTCAGCTGATTATAAGTGACAGTTCATCCACTGACTCAGATCTGCTTACAGGATGACTATTGCTACTTATGCACCCAAGTTGTCTGTTCACCTGTATCATACAGAACTAGGCCTTAGAATGGTCAAATACACATTACTTCTCCACTGTCTTGACATCAATGTTTGTGAGATGTCATGTTCATTCGTGAATCGAAAATGTAACTTATCAGCACATCTAATGAGCTACTCAATTCAAATACGTTTTCAACGTCTACAAATGTCTTGAAAACAAGTTCAATATTATGGAAATATATCTCAATAGTAATCCCTACCTATTTAGATTTTCCTAGGTCTCTACTTCCTGTGATACCAAATATTTGGATGTAAATTCCACACTTCCCAACAATAACAATGTTCTTTATTTCACAAGAGGTTATCTGGCACAGCACCTTAGCAGAGACTGGCCACCGAACAGACTCCCACTCCCCCCCCAAGTATGAATCCTTCTGTAATGACAACACTACTGGACATGTTGATGTGGATGACAGACCCTGCATCTGGTCAGCCTGGGCAGACGGCAACAGTGAGTCTCACTGTGCCCACACCAACACTTCCCACCCCAGCTGCAACAACTACTCAGCCAACCCCAGTCCCCCAACCTATGTATCTAGCACAGTTAGTCCTATCTTGTGTCCCCCCATTCCTGAATTCTGAGGAGAGAATCACCAGCCCTGACACAGAGGATCCAGGACCCAGTGGAAGAGGACACCCTTGGCCTAGGGTACAGGCTTGTGGGGGGAGGGTCTGAGGGAGGATACTGTGGGCTGGCAGAGTAAGGCCACTGTGGCCACTCACACCCAGGACACCATCAACCAAGTCTTGGATGTCTATCAGGAGTCGAAGACCTGGTACTTATGGAACTCCAGGAGATGAGGTGGCTGCAGAGGGACATACACCAACAGATGAAGGCCCATAACTCCAACATGGTCTCACTAATAGGTGTGCTGAAGGACATCCATACAACCCTGAGCAGGGCTTTTCCACAACCACCTACCTCTTCCTGTGGTACAACTACATCAAGTCCATCTACATCTGCGGCAGCCACAGGAAGAGAGGCCTGGCCAGAGGAAGAAACAACTACAGACACCCCTACCTCTGTAGCAGCAGAAACCCCCACCCTCGCAAGCGGGGACATCCATGTGAAATCTGGGAGGTGTGGATGACAAGACTGCCCGCATGATACCACAACCAAAAATTCCTTCATTGTGTATCACACATCCACTCTTTGGACTAATTCTGGATACTTTTCCATTTCTGGTGTGAAGAGTAATTTGGACTTTGGATTTCAGAATTTTGGGCATCTACATCTATGGTATCATTCATCATGACTGACTACTTCACTTTTATATTTGTTTTTGCACTAAGTATGTCTTCACCTTTACTACTTTAATAAATTCACAAGTCAGAAACTCATTGTCTGCTGTAGTAAATTTCACATTTAGCAATGTAGATATGTAATACCATGTGAACTATACAATGAAAACACAAGCTACTTGTGTAAACATGGATGTGTTGCATGTACACAATGTTTAGCTCAGGATCACAACCATGTCACACCAACACATGCATACAAGTGTCTATATTATTACATTGATTCAATCATAGGCTGGCATGATGTCTGAAACATAGCAAATCATGGATGACTCAATTATACTGTGTAAGTGATCACATTTACAGGTGCCCACCTTAATAGCATGGAATGAGAGGATAGATCAGACATTTTCCTATAGAATAGACAGTAATACAATTGGGCTATATCATCAGCTGGGGCCATATTGCCTACCTCACAAAAGAAATCATACATCATGTAAAGCAAGACTCAGACAGATGGCAGTACAACAGTATCTTATCACTGGGTCATTACAGTCCAGAGTTTCTGCATCAGGTGGAATGTCACAAACAAATGCCAGTGATGTGCCACAAGCATGGCCTGCGAAGATGAGACATATCAACAGTTACAACTCATACAAAATTAGTATTTAGCCATTTTGAAGGGAAACTAACAAGATTTGAGCCTACAGAAACATATTGTTTGAGTACATGATGACACACAAAATGCATTATGGCCATCATACGACTAGGAATGAGTCCAATGGATTCTTCTTAACTTCCATCCTATCACTGTATAAGCTGTCTTGGTACAGGTTTTGTACACCCAATGTCTGTGGCATACATTCCCAGGAACAATCCATGTACACTCCGTATGCATCAACAGCATCATTTACCTGTCACAACTCTGAAATTTCCAAATGAAGATGTCATGGTGAAAGCACCTAAAACACATCAAAACAAAGAGATTGGCTATGAAACCATACATTTGACACAATTCACATAGTGCATTTCTGGAGAACACAGTCTATGGCACAAATCTCAGCTAAACAAACCAATAATAACAAAATGAGCGTGTCTCAAAATCTTCCTACACAAACACCTTTTGCCAGAATTTACCAGAGCTTCAGCTTCCTAGCATTTTCCCTGAACATACTCATCATATCATCACAAAAAGAGTTGCTTTAATGGTCAAAGCCATAACATCTCATAAAATACTTACATTCATGAGAAGTAGTTGTTGATGAGATCTTAATGCAAGTCAGCTCCTTCCTCTTCTCAACTGTCATCATGTGGCATTTCAGGATCCTCACCCGATGGCACTTCAGGCTCTCCATCCTCTGTGATATAAGGGATCTTCTGTCCCAGGGCAATGGTATGGAGCATGCAGCAGGCCACAGTGATCTGACACAGCGTCCTGGGTGAGTAGAGGAGGGCTCCCCCAGTCTCGTACAGATGGTTGGGATATGCTGAGCCTCCTGTTTTGAATAAAGACATAAGTGCTACAATAAGTCACACACTTAATGATTATAGGACCTGACATTACACACAATGTTAGGACAGATCACACTTACCAACAATACAGGCCCTCTCTGGTAGTAGTTGGGACATCAGCTGTGGTGCGGTGCGGTGCTCTCCTGCAATATGTTCGGAATCAAGGCTTAATCTGGAGACCAGGCACAGATATTTGAAATATACAAATCTGGCAAGCAGACAACATGAACGTTGATAGAATGGAAGTTCTTCCTGTTCCGATAAACGTGTTCACTGGCTTGTGGCAGTAGTAATGCAATATGGGTGCCATCTATGGCTACAACCACATGTGGGAGGTAACCAAATCCATAGAAGTTAACATTCACATTGCTATCAATGTGTTTCTTCATTGATGAAAGCACATCTTGTAGTATACCACTGAATGTAGGTTGTGACATACTTCCAGGTTTAGCCACAGTATATTGAAAGGATCCTGAGGCTAGAAAAATGCAACATTGCAATAAGTCTCACATTTGGTGGGATGCATGTAGGATTAGTGTTTTGAGGCAGGAGATCAGGCTCCAACTGATGACATAAATCCTGTATTGTTTGCCTATTCAAATGAAACTTCTTTATCACATCCCTTTCTTCCATGTCTGATGGTCTGAAAATGGGTGGTACACTAGAGTTTGTGCTCTCCTCCCTCCCCCAGGATACCTATGTGTGGAATAAAAAAATTATGAGTGGTTACAGTGTCCAGAGTAACCTATATGAAGAGTAAGCCAAATGTTATGTGTCATGTGGTGCAAAAAGCATTACACGTGATTCCCATAACAATTGACTACTGTTCAAAATCCACCACTAATCCCCATTGTGGGCCACACGATGTGTCTTTAACACAAATGTGCACATTATACACCTAACTATAGCTCATGAGTACCTTCATATTGTAAAGTTAGATTTGTTCTCGCAAAATATTGTCACCAGCAGTGTACAGTGCACCATGGATATATGGTGTTTATGCTCAGTAACACACTACACTGATGTTTGTGTAAAATAAGTTACAGACCAATGGAGTAATACATATGTAAACATGTTACAAAATAGTTGTAGTGATGGTGACGCACTTAACAGTCACCAATACTGTAGTTTGTGCAACTAAAATGGCAGATGACTGATCTATCATATTGAACATTTGGAAGCTTCTGCTACTGGCAGAAGTCAACTGTGTGATGGAGGACACCGCCAAGGCTAACGTTGTTGACTTTAATAGCCGCAGGCCAGTGGCTGTGTCCATCTACTCTGATGACGGCGTACATATACACTGTGGTTTGAAAAATAACTCACTTGCATCCTGACACTGCTGCTATCAACACTGCCACCACTTTAGCTGCTGTCTGCTACCTCTAGGAGAAATCATGCCAGGCCAAGCAAGAAAGAGGGCCCCTGCCTTCTCTCAAGAAGAATTAGAGAAACTGGTTGACGAGGTCCTTCCCCTGTATGGGCAGCTCTATGGCTTACCAGAGGAACAGGTAACTATTGCATATACATATTACGCTCTGTTCAACTCCATCCTTTACATTCCCACATGCTACGATGTGCCTCTGAGTCCCAGAGTGAAAAGAGATTACTGTAGTAACATTTTGTGGTACCTACATAGGATAAAATGTAATGGATTGTGGAGCCCTGTAGTTTGTGTACTTAACATCACCATTGTGATGTGTGATAAGCCCCAGGTCCTCCTTGTTTTGCATTCACATATCTATTCAAGTATACTTTTCAGTGTACCTGTAAGGGTGCTAAATAACTGGGAAGAGGTCTATAAGGGTGTTTTCAATGGTATGGTCTTTATTTTCTTTTCACCGCTGCCCTTTCCAGAAAAACTTAAACATAAGAATTGGCTTAAGGACATCTCTTTTAAAACACTCTTCTCTTTTCCCTCTTGTAGCTGTCAGGAAGGAGACCTGTGTGAACTATCCTGGCTTGGTCCTTTGTCATCAGTCTTCATGCGGATGTCCCTCAAACAAAATACAGAAAGGACAATTTCAGGTAAGTGTCCACTTAGGGTTATTATAGGAATATATCTCCAGGGGACCAGGGAGGTGTTGGAGGTAAGTAAGGGTGGAATAACAATGCTTCAAGTGCACACACAGTGATTGACACCTCTAAAGTAGTGCAGTAGACTGTTTGTGTATTGCATGCAAGGAAGACAGAGTCTCCTATTGGAAGCGGGCTTCTTTCTCCTTTGTGTACCTTAAGTTTGGGTTTCCTACTGGTTCCCCTTGTAACTGGGTTTCCCTCCTGCCTCTCCCCACCCCTGGTTCTCTGGGATGCTTTTTAGCTGCTGCCTGACACTCCTTCCAATAAGCTTGTACCTTGTGGAGCCACGCTCCTCCTGGAACGTGGCTGGGCTGCTTTGCGGTGTACTTTGCCTGGGGTGAAGCGGAGCGCTTCGTCTGCTCCCACAGGGACTCCTCCGCATTCTCCTCGCTTCCCTGCTCTTTCTCTCTGTGCCGTCCTGGTCCCGCTTCGCTTCCTCATCCTGGGGCTTCCTTCGGGACTATACCATCTGTTGGAGAGACCTCTGTGTCTCTCCTGACCTCCTTTTCTTCTGGCATGATGTGCGCCATGAGGTTGCAACCCCGGAAGTTCTCTGTATTCAGCGAAGAGCAGGTCTCTGAAGTACCCTCGAAGCACTTTGAGTGGGATCCTCCATTTGCGTCGTGGTCCGACGTGGGGGTCGGCACGTGACAGCACTTATGATATATTTGCTTTTCAGATCATGGCAAATGAGGAAATATGTGTATGCATTACAGCCTGAGCTTTGTATGCATACTGCTAGAAACAGTTGAAGATGGTGTTAGCTATGTGCATAGTCCCACATATCACTCAGCCCAGATCAGGCCATTCCAGAATGTTGTCTGAGAGATAGCTATACCTCACTGACTCCTTCAGAGTGCCACACAACCTTGAGCTCAAGTATTGGATGTCCATAAGATGTACATTTATGTATTGATGTGATGGAAATGTGATGTTCATGTGGGTTCAGTATACTGAACCTGCAGAGAGCAAGCCCTGACAATGAGTTGTGCCCATTATGGGCCATGTCACAGGCAGAGTTAATGGCGCAATACAACCGATGCACAGGGTAATCTCCCTGTAGACCTGCAGATCCCTGGATGTTCCCACAATGAGTTGTCTGAACCAAAAGTAGCCCTGGTTGCTTGTTCATGGACTACATTTGGAATGGTGAAATAGATAACACCATGACCTAATACTTCTATCCATTGACCAGCATTGTCAATGTGTGACATTTACTAATGATAGGCCCCTTATTGCCACAAGTCTGTTGTCTCTTTTCCATAGGTCATGTTTGCAATGTACAGGCCTATGGCACTTGTGACAAATTAACAGTGGAGATAGCTGGTTAATTCTAAAGAGAGCCTATGTGAATTACTGGCTTTGTTACATTCAACCAATCTAACAAAACATACAATGGTATGTTGAATGTCATCTCTGTAACAGTGCCACATATGGCTAACATGTCCTGTGATGTCAGTGCATACCACACAAACTCAATCAGACGTAGTATGATATTCCATTAGGTAGTTCACATGTCCACAGCAAGGAATCTCTCAGTGACTGACACACATGCCAGCTCTTTCATTGTGACCTAAGTCTTAGGATGTAGTCAATACTATGGTGCTAGCCTGTATGGACCATATGCAACAAGTCAGTGGGCCTGGTTGAAAAGGTGTCTGTAGAGTCATGCACAAGTAGTTTAACCTTCAGAAGGTCACAGTGTTGTGCTGTGTTTCATAGTAGCTCTCGTCACAGTACATGTCGGTGGGCCTGAGCTTCATGATGTTAGTGGGCTGCTTAGTCACCGTAAGACATGACCAGTGTTGAGGATAGTCAGCAGATAACCACAAAATTTTGTGTTTATATCTCTGTACTCTTCAGCATGTAAGATTTACACATGTAGTGTGTTGACAACTTAGTGATGCTTGTGCTAGGAGTGTACCAAATATGTGTTATCAAAACATATCCGAAAAATTGCAATTATGATCTGTCTACTCATCTATTGCATCCATGCAGGTCAACGGCCATTAGAAGCAAGCCATTTGAAGACCCATTGCCTGGAAGGTGCGAATCCTGGGGATCCATTGCTGGCACAGCGTCCGATGCCGGAAAAGGTGGGAGGATCTGAGACGCTGGGCCTGGAAGATCACGGAGGTCCAGCTGGGGTTGGCCTCCCAACGTGGATGGGCCGCATGCCAGACTCTGATGCCCCAAATGGCTTGTTACTGGCAGTGGCCTACCTGAAGCTTGATGGGCGGTTGAGGGACTCACAGCAGCTACAAGAGGGTGAGACCTGTCCAGAGTCCTACATGTTACATTGCCAACTTTGTGTGTTACAGAAAGGTATCTCATCGTCAATATTGGAGATGGCCCATGTGCTATGCACAAGAAGAGTTATTATTTGTGTAGATCTGGTAGTAGGTGCATGCTGATGTGCTTTGCCTATTTCCTTAAGAACAGGAACAAAGCAAAGTTCAGTCCACTACAAATTTCCTATCTTGAGAAGACACAAGGCTGAGTAAAGTGATTAATCAGCTCATGTTGTTTGATGTTGTGGGTGACATTTGTACCCAACAGGCCACTTGTCTTCAGTGTGCCAAGAGTGATGCCACCTCACTACTGTGTTCCATGTGATAGTGACCGTCTTACATGTGAGATAGCACACAGTGCGCTTTAGGAGCAATCACTGAGCAATACTTCCCCTTCGTAAGTAGGGAATGTACAGTTACTAGAGACAGCAAACATAACTGGTGCCATCAGTATTAGTGCCTATATGATGGCATGTGTACCTTTCCCATTTGAAGTATCATCTGCACTACTATTTCACACATGATCTGCATGTCTTCATAGGTTAATGTCTGATTCCATTACATATGTGTATGTAAGCCAAACTGTGTTGGAAAATAGTTACATGGAATTACTGTACAGGTCATGGGTTACCACAGACAGAAGTGTATAAACATTGGTTAGTGGGTCACACATACCCTAAGCCATTACTCAATGCCATTAGTCTAGTCAAATTGATGAAGCAATGAAGGACATGACAGGGAGACTTACAGAAATTTCTCACAATGTGATTTTCTGTGCCATTGTTGTGGAAGTATTCAGCTATACGATTTGCACATGTTGATTTGTGAAGGTAAATTCACTGACTTTTGATATGCATCAGGGAGTAGGATGTCACAATGTAGGTATCATATGTGAGTGTCTGCACCCAGTTTTACAGGGCCATTTGTATTTTCAAAACAAAATGATGCTGTGATGTGCCATCTAATTATGAATGAAGTGTGTCCACCTCTTCATGCCACAGATATTCACTGACACACACCAATCTCCAAAGGTGTATTTGCTTTTAGGCATCCAATCTAAGAATGTTGTTGTCACCAGTACCAAGCAGGATTGGGGATGTTGATAGGGCAATGTGGACTTTCGTAATATGTACATTTGAAGTAGATATCTCCCACCGCCTAGGCCATGATTATCTTTAGCCTAATTTTCTATGCTACATGTATTATGGAGAAGTGCTACCTCAGTACAACTTTCATTTTACTATCTTGACGATGGACATATGAGGTAGAATCAAGGGAAAACATTACATCAGTGTGAATAGAGCCTTTGCATGTGACTTGATTTTTGCTACAGCACGTATTGCTGCTATATTGATGTATGACTTGGTCATCATCACATCATGATGTTGTTTCAGGGAAATTAGCATTAGCTGAATTCAGAGGCTTGTGTGGACACCGTAGGAATATATTTTTGTTAGCCATCATATCTTGTGACATCAATTCAGCATGATATGCTACAGGTGCCAGAATATACAAGTTAATTCATGTTATAGGATATTTTTGTGATTATGACATCACTGTGACCAACTGTTTTGAGCTAATGTAGCATGCCTGCACATGCTCATGCTAAAGCTGAAGCCCATGTAGTGAACCATGCAGCTGGAGTAATATGTACCCTTCTGTAATTTTATGTGTTTGAATATGATGGTCAGGTGTGTTCATGCAGATGCAATCAACCATTTTTCATGTGTCATTTCAGATTTATCAAGAGCCAGCAAAGGAGACAGGGCCAACATGGCTGAGGAAGCGGCTGGCCACAGTGGTTCAGGTTATGAGTCTATTGACACTGAGGGACCAAGCGGCTGAGAAGGTGTGGGGGGTGCCATGAAGGATGCAAGCTCAACATCATCATCAGAGTCATCCTCCTGTGGACACTCCAGAATGGTGGAGTACACCACGTGATCTGTTCCCACTTCGTCCATGTCCACCACCCCCAGTTCCAACTCTACCCTCTCTGTTGCTCCCCACCCACTTGGAAGGGCCCACTTTCCTAAGAGGGAAGCCGTTTTCTTTTCTCTAGGTACCTCAAGCCCAGCTCCTCTCTCCCCGCACAGAGTGAGGAGGCTATTGACCTCCTAAGAACCATCTCTGTGGGTGAGACTGCCATTCTGAATGTCATCCAGGGGCAAGGCAGCCATCTGCAGCAGATGGTGTCCTACCTGGAAGGCATTCAAAGTGCAATGTCTGGCCTACAGAGAACTTTTCAGGCTCCGGCCCCCTCCCTCAGTCCACCCTCCCACCTCCCCCCCAAACTTTATGTCCCTCTCCCACCTCTTCCCCTTCCCAGTATCCTATTCTCAAACCTATCCAAAGCACAAACAGATATTTACACACACCCACTCATACAGACCCAAGCAGCATATCCACACATAAACACAAATACTAAAAGAAACCAGGCACACATCCAAACATACAAACACCACCCCCACCACAACCCCCACAGACACCCACACCACAATCACATCCACATCCACCACTGACAACACCACATCAATATATTCCCCCATCACAGCTCCATACAGCACAGAAGATAGTACACTTACATGCACACACCACACCCCCACAACCAAACCCACAGCCAGCGCAGACAACACCCACATGCACCCCCACCCACTATCACATCCGTTCACACACCACACCCACTGTCACCATCACATTAACATCCACAGCACCCTCACCCAGCACTTACACTGCAGCAACATCCACAGATACAAAAATCTCAGTGCCCACACCTAAGAAACATAGATGCACACAATCAAGCACATCAGCCACAATCACTTCTTCTCTCTCGAAAATCCCACTCCTTCCCATTCCAATTCTTAAGTACCCTATTGAAGATTCTCCCTTTTCCCTGGCCCTAAACCCTCCCACGCCACGACTCCCAAGACAGTTCCTACTCCTCACACACCCCAGACCACCTCTCCCACCTCCAAACCCACCCCTATTATCCACCCACCTGCCCCTTCCAGGTCCCAAGGTACATCAACAAAACGTCCTTCCACGCCTTCCACTTCCCAACCCCCCCATCTTAAACGTAGGTCTAGCCCTTCCTCTTCCCAACCCACAACTTCCCATACCAAACCCACCCCTCCAAACCCAAATTGCCCACTCCCAAATTAGATCTTTGAGGTGCCTGCCCCTTTGTGAGGAGGTTCCCTGGCAGTGTCAATATGGGCAAGTGCGATGGCATAGCAATGTGCTTCTGCACACAATGTTGATATGGACTGGCCAGTGGCCTTTGCTTTCTTCAATCTATTTATACCAAAGTAAAGATTTGCTTTGTTTGGAACCCATTAGTCCTGCCATTACTATTCAAACAATTTGGGGGCATATTTATACTCCGTTTGTGCCGAATTTGCGTTGTTTTTTTCGACGCAAATTTGGCGCAAAACTAACGCCATATTTATACTTTGGCGTTAGACGCGTCTAGCGCCAAAGTATGAGGAAAGAGCGTCATTTTTTTGCGTGAACGCCTTCCTTGCGTTAATGAGATGCAAGGTAGGCGTTCCCGTCTAAAAAAATGACTGCGCCGCAAATGCGTCGTATTTATACTCCCGGGCAAAAATGACGCCCGGGAGTGGGCGGGGCAAAAAACCCCGCATTTGCGCCAGATTTTAGCGCCTGGGTCAGGGCAGGCATTAAGGGACCTGTGGGCTCAAAATGAGCCCACAGCTGCCCTCCCATGACCCCAGGGACCCCCCCTGCCACCCTTGCCCACCCCAGGAGGACACCCAAGGATGGAGGGACCCACCCCAGGGACATTCAGGTAAGTTCAGGTAAGTATAATTTTTTTTTTTTTTATATATTTTTTTGGCATAGGGGGGCCTGATTTGTGCCCCCCTACATGCCTCAATGCCCAATGACCATGCCCAGGGGACATAAGTCCCCTGGGCATGGCCATTGGGCAAGGGGGCATGACTCCTGTCTTTACTAAGACAGGAGTCATGTAAATGGCGTCTGGGCGTCGTTAAAAATGGCGCCAATCGGGTGGAGGCGATTTTTTGCGTCAACCTGACTTGCACCATTTTTAAGACGCCCTAGCGCCATTTTTCCCAACGCCGGCGCTGCCTGGTGTACGTGTTTTTTTTCCACGCACAACAGGCAGCGCCGGTCTGCTTGCGCCGGCTAACGCCATTCAATAAATACGGCGCCCGCATGGCGCTTCAGAATGGCGTTAGCCGGCGCACAATTTTTTGACGCTAAACTGCGTTAGCGCAGTTTAGCGTCAAAAAGTATAAATACGGGCCTTGATGTCATTGGATACTTTATGATGTGAGACTACAGTTGTGTTTGTTGTTCATCCCTGATTGCTGATCCATTTTGGTATGCTGGAGTTAACCAGAAAAAGTGGAAATGTTCAATTGATTGATATGTGGGATGAATTCCAATGGTGGCTGACATTGCATTGGGTGCTACTCCATATGGTAAGTATTTCAGCTTGATTAGCCAATATCAACATCATCATTTAGGTTGCACTTCTCTCTATGATGTAGGTTGGAAATGTGTGGGATGTGTGCAATTAGTTATTTGTCCATCCACACACAGAGGGTGCTACATTATCATACCTTATCAGGTATTTCAATTGACATGTGTCCATTTTTGTGTTACCTTACACCTACTTCATATTAAAGTGAGACAAATGCTGTTACTGCTGTGATGCTTTCATTTCTTGCACTTACACATATATTCATGTCACTTCGTTATGCTATTGGTTGACCCTGATATACTTCAAGCCACAGGTCCTGTGCACATAGATGTTTTGAGGTGTGTGCAAAGTGGTTTGTGGCACAAGGACCCAGCCTTCCAGGGGTTCCCTTGGTAGAGGCAAACCTAATCCGAAGAGAGTCTTTACATTGTGATCTTTGAATGTTGCTCACACGAATTATTTTTAATCCCGATTACCTAACATGACCTTTAAATGTGGGTGAGGTGTCAATGTCCATTACAGAGATTTAGCAGAGAAGGTGCGTTTAAGTTTCATGACACATTCATACAGATGTATCTGTGATATTACAACAGTGGACAATGTGAGGGTGTCACTTAGATTGATTGGTGTGATGTTGTGTGACACAATGTAATGCACACATCACTATCCCTGAATATGAGATGTAAACATGTCTACTTTTGAAAGTGTGCCTGTGCAGTGTCAGTGACTTGGCCAAAGAGTGCATCATGGACCTTTAATAAGTTCATACATTGTGAACAATTCTGAACAGGGGGCCACAAAATATATTTGGCCTGGGGACCACATACCCCTTGCCAGGTCCTTGCGGGCATCTATTTGCTGAAAAATCAATGAAAACTGGTAAGAGTTTAGGTTACGGTTGGTTCCGTCTTCACTGGTGTCAGTTTTGGACATCATCGAG
The DNA here is from genome assembly GCF_031143425.1 of Pleurodeles waltl. Taxonomy (NCBI): domain Eukaryota; kingdom Metazoa; phylum Chordata; class Amphibia; order Caudata; family Salamandridae; genus Pleurodeles; species Pleurodeles waltl. The sequence continues at coordinate 338,472,605 of NC_090439.1, forward strand.
CAGCACCAGCAGTGGCAGGAAGTGTACATTCACTTCCATGGCTTCACCGGATGTTTGCAGCTGAGTACAGGTCAATTTCAGCATTTTATCCCTCCCTTTCTGCCATCTCAGATGTGGTGGTTGGACCACCACAATCACTTTGGTGGGAAGGCACTTCGTAATTGGTCCGGTGGTAACACTGGCGGTCAACCCTCTGACAGACGCATCCGCCTATCCTGACCCGGTCAAGATTTGCTGGCAGGGGCAGCAAAACAGCAGGGGAGTTTTGTGTATCTAACCACATGCATCATAATAGGGCGGTCGGACGGTCAACTGTGTGGCAGTGATTCCGACACCAAATCTATGGGGGTACAATGACTGCCAAATGAGTCATCAGGCCCCTACTCACTTTAGACACTCCAATGGTAAAAAATTGGTTACAGATGCAGGGAGATCTAGTCGTTCTGGTTCCTTGGGGCAGATTCCATCTGAAAACGCTAATGAGGCATATCCTCATGCACTGGAGTGTGCCAGGATATGATTCTGAAGTTTCCAATATTTCATGAGATAAGGCAGGACCTTACTATGGTGAATGAAATCAGGGAACATTCTGAAGGGTGTTACTTTATCATCTCTGTCACCAGTACTCCTAACTTCCGATGCCAGTAAAGTGGACTGGGGGAGCAAGGTTAGGAGTGGTGTTCACATGCGCTATTTTCATAGCACAAAATGCACCCTCACATCCATTTTTGGACATGAGTGTGGATTTTGCATTAAGAAAATAGTTCAAAATGCCCACTCTGCCCTGTCATGGAATCCCACGGAATCTTGCAGAATTTTAATGTAATTCTGTGGAATTCCACCGAATGAAACTCCTCCAGTTTTGTAACCTTGCCACTCTCACTTTATACCATGGTCAATTTTAAATTGCCGTACCTAGAGATGCTGTGTTTTGTTTTATTTTTCTTTTGGTGGTGGAGCTACACTGCCTATATAGTCCATGGTGATGTCCATAGTGATGTAATCAATGATGTCATTGGCGAGGTGGTATTTCATTTCTGAAGTGATGCCAATTGTGATGTGATCTTTGTCTTCATGTGTGGGGGCATGAGCAGTGCATTGGCAGCAAATGATGGGCTTGGGAGCATTGTTAACCATAACGTACCCTTTAAGAAAATGTTTACGTGAGCCTTGAAAGTTTTTTTAAAGATATACTGCATTCATTTTGCCTGTACATAAAGGCCCTCATTACAACCCTGGCGGTCGGTGTTAAAGCAGCGGTAATACCGCCAACAGCCAGGCGAAAAAAAAATGGAATCATGACCATGGCGGAAACCGCCAACATAGACAGCCACTTTAACACTCCGACCGCCACAGCAGTAGAAACAAACACCGCAGCGGTAACCGCCAACAGACAGGCGGAGAACAAAGTACCGCCCACACTATTACAAAAGACCTATCCGCCACCTTTTCCGGGGCAGTACCAAAGCTATCAAAAGCACAGCGGAAACAGGACTTGGAACGGAAACCACTCACCTCTCGACTCCCAACGAGGAACCAGGACGCCATAGAGCCTGAACTGCAGGTCCTGCCCATGCTTGTCTTCCTCCTCTTGTATCAGGAGCAGTAAAGACGCCGTTGGCGACCATAATGAGTACTGCACCTACAACACAGGAGAGGATGGTAGGGAAAAGAAAGTGACACACACATGCAACACGCAATACCCCCACCATCACCCACAACACCATACACACAAATACTTGCAGTAACATTACATGTACACCCCCTCACCCCCTGGAAGAACGCAAGGACAAAAGGAAATTATCGTATTAATTGTAATCAATAAAAATCAGATACTGCAATTTCAAAAATCAGTATATACAAATATGTACAGCAACTACACAAATCCGGATAGTGTTCTAATCATTGACCGTGGACCAGTGGTCCCAAAATGCATGGGCGAAGCCCACACAAGATGCCTGACTTGAAACGGAGAGAACACTTAAGGGGCTTCAGATCAAAATGAAACAGGCACCTCAGGGGGAGCAGGAGGGGGGCACCTCAACCGGATGAACGCACGACGCCACTGGTGCACGAGGGGGCTCCATGCCCACTGTTGTATCCTCGGGAGTGCAAAGCCAGAGTCTCTGAAGTCTTTCCAGTGGGTGGCTTGCCCACTGCTCTATCCTGGGGAGTGCAAAGCCACAGTCTCTCAAGTCTTTCCAGTGGGTGGTTTGCCCACTGCTCTATCCTTGGGAGTGCAAAGCCACAGTCTCTCAAGTGGATGCTATTCTCCACTGGTTCTGGAGGGGGCTTTGTGCCCAGAGTGTCGGAGTAAGCCTCAGCAAGGCATACTAGTGCAAGGGGTTCGCCCTTCTCTGCACAAAGTCCTCAGACCATATAGGAAGAAGTTGGCACAGAAACTGAAATAAAAGACAAAGTTTATTAAACCTCAAGAGGTGGTACTACAGTTCAAACAGCACCCTTCGGTAATATTTGAAGTAGCACACCGAACTAAAATAGCATGGTCCTTATATACCCACGCAGGGGCTCAAAAGAAGGTGGTACAATCATAGAAGCAAGATTTATATACATATAAGGTCATATGGAAACGCACAGTTGATAAGTAGGAGGAGCTAACAGTTTTCAAGAACTAGTAGACACATTACTGTTTGTTACTAATTACTAACAGCTGCAGACCCTACTGGGCATATGCGAAAGTGGGGGATGCTAAATATAACTTGTTCACTAGACAGATTTCAAGAGGAGTTAACAGGAAGGTAGGACAGAGCACATGGCGAGCACATGGCAGCATGTGGCAGAGAAAATGGCTGCCATGAATACTAATGGATTCTGTGAAATGTTCACGATAGTTGTTAAATACAAGATGTCTTCTGCTAATGTTTAATCGCTGCTAAATTACAACAGACAAACCTTTCAGCATTAGCTGAAGACATTCGTCTTTCTGGGATAATCTAAATATTCATCCTGTATATTTATGCTCATCATTTCAGCTATTTCCTTATCAAACATATGTTGTGCTTTCATTTCTGTAATACCTCTCTTGGTAGGCATACAAGCAGTGATACACATGGAGCAAAACATTGGACCACACTGAATACAGATACAGCATGTGAGAAATATTGCAATCATTACACACAGGATAGTCAGTAGTTTACAGCCCCAAGCGTAAACAAGAGCCCAAAACCATCCAGCAAAAGTCCAAGTACTAGTCCCTGTGTGAATTTCTGCAACAATTTTATGCAATTTAGATATTGCATCACATACTGAAGGTGAGTGATCAGGAATGAAAAGGCAGCAACTACTACCGATGATGCGACATGCACCACCTCGATCAGCTAATACCACATCTACCACCATACGATTTTGGAGCACTACAATCCTCACAATTCGGAGCTCCTCGGTAATATTCCCAAGTGCCAGAGCTGCCTGATTGGTAACAACTTCCACAACCCCCTAGTCAATCGTCTCACTTTCCTACTGTTTAATGCAGCACCCACAAATAAGAACAAACCTAAATTAAAATCAACATATTGTTGCAGGCTAGTGTCCGTTTGATCTACCTCATTTGTACTTATTGTCCTTTTATATCTATTTTTAATGATGTCATTGAACAGTTTAAAATCTCGGTGATATGATGCAGGTGCCAAAAACACAGAGGGTAATAGAAAAGATACATAACACACACCTGACCACCCTACAGGTAGTTGGTAATATCCATAGTTACCACAAAAAAAATGTATCATGTGAAGCTGTAAAAATACTATTATTTACACCCTCAATAGTTAAAATCAAGGTACAATCGCTTATCCCCACTGGAATTCGCCCAATGCTACGTATAAATAATCTGCTTTAGTTTTTGTAACAGAAATCACAAATTGTTCTTTCTTGTCAGAGTCTCTTATATTTGTGAAGACATATGGTGTTGAAACATTGTCCGGTTGATACTCTTCCCATTCCCAGTTAGTTCCTTTGGCTTGGGGATACCCATCTTTGTCTTGGTAGCATACTTTATAAGGCGAAAAAGAAGTCCGCCCACTGTACGTTTTCCAGATGCAAATAAAAGCATATACCAAGCTTGACAAGATTCATTGTGTGAAAAAGGAAGAGGAATGAAAGGTGTTCCTCCTTTCTTTTGATGCGCAGGTATCATTCCACATACCCAACAGTTAGTAGTATTTGTAGCATTATGAGTATGATGCAACATCTGAATGAAAGTATTATTGAAGTACGATTGACGGTGCTTCTGCTCATGATAGGGAAGCGTAAAGTAATAGTGATCCTCTGGTACTGGAGTAGTGATAACAAAAAGCTCACGAGCAGGGGCCATCTTTTCAGCAGACCAGGTAATTGTTGCCATAACCACCAAAACAACAACAAACCCCATAGTACCAATGATCACTTTGTTATTCATTTTAGCAACAGCGATAATTGACCCTTCCAGAGACGAATTGAAGACAATCGTTGGAGCTCTTATCCCTGGGCAGCCACTGATTTCTTCACCACGGGTCAAGACGGGTGTCAGTACTCTAATGCATGGCTGATCCCCCCCTTGCCACATTGGCTCTCCGTTTCACTAACCCAGGGCGGTAGCTCAACCAGCTTTCTCCAGCCAACAGGTTCTTTCCTCGGTCTCAAATTATTACGTGATGCTCCAGGAACCGTATGGTCTGGGAAGAACTCTGCAGATTTGTCAGGCGATATAGCACGGCCTTTCTCCGTAGTCAAGATCTCTCGATGATCGGTCAGCACAGCAGGTTCCACCAAGGTAGGTAGCACTCTCTTGCAGTGAGTACTATGGACCCAATTCTTTCGATTCATCATTCGACCTGCTGTCCTCGTCGCAAGGAGCACCTGCTCTGGGCCTCACCACCTCGGTTCCAAGCTGCTTGACCTTTCAAAGGACTTAATCATCACCTGTTCACCAGGTCAGAGTTTATGGCCTTCACCTGTAGATCTGTCAGGAAGTGCTTCTCGACCCTGTTGATGAATAGAAACCAAACTGTCGGCTAACTGTGCCAAATAATCATTTATCAGGACATCAGGTACATCGTATATATTGCTTGGCTTAGGAACTCCCCAAATGTTCATTGGCCTTCCAAATACTATTTCATAGGGGGTAAGGCCTATTCGAGAGTGTGGCACTGACCTAATAGACAATAATGCCAACTTTAGTGCATCCGGCCAAGTTAAAGATGTGGAAGCCTGTATCTTTGCTAACTTCAGTTTCAAAGTAGCATTATACCTTTCCACCAGCCCTGCTGATTGTTGATGGAAAACCCCATAAAACTTCTGTTTGATCCCTAATCCTTTTAGGACATACTTAATAACTTCCCCACCAAAATGAGGTCCGTTATCATTCCATAAAAATCTGCAAACACCAAACCTAGGGAAAAATTATTTCAAGAGTACCTTCGCTGCAGTAAATGCAGTATTGTCCTTTTTGGGGTACACCTCTATTCATTTACTGAAGGCACATACCACCACCACCAAGACATACTTTAAATTGTTGCAGCGTTCAAGCTGAATATAATCCCTTTGCAGAACTTCAAAAGGTGCAGTTGGTGTAGCAAACCTTCCCGCACAAGCTTGTGTCCCTTTTCCAGGATTGTATTGTAAACAGATCAAACAAGACTCGACTAGTCTCTTAACTGTGCTGGAAATTTCTGGATGCTTCCAAACTTGCGTAAGCAACTTCGTTATTGCTGAAGCTCCAACATGTGCCAACCCATGTGCCATCTGAACCATAGGTTATACAAAAGCTATAGGCAATTTCCATTTATCCATCTGCTTATTCCGCCAACAGCCCTCATCATCCAACTCTCCTTCTTCAGACCATTGCTCACGCTCTTTCACAGAAGCAGATTTCTGTATATCTAATACGTCTTGTCTAGCATTATGCCAATGTTCAGCTTATGACTTCACTACATACATAGAAGTACTACTTCGCTGCATCGCAGTCTCACGTGCTACGTGGTCTGCAAGGGCATTACCTTGCCCTATCTTATCAGTCACTTTCTTGTGTGCACTACATTTCACAATAGCTATTTTCTTTGGATATGTCAATACAGTCAAAAGGTTATGCACTAATTCTCCGTGCATTATCTGCATCCCGTGGGATGTAAGAAAGCCTCTCTCCTTCCAGAGCAGGCCAAAATCATGAGCCACTCCAAAAGCGTAGCAGCTGTCTGTATAAATGTTCACACATAAGTCAGTGCTAAGCTCACATGCTCGTGTCAAAGCTATTAGTTCAGCTGCTTGAGCTGACTTCTGTGGCATACGAGCTGTCTCCACTACCGTGTGTATTGTAGTGATTGCATTTGCAGCTGAGGTCGTACCGTCTGGCAACTTCAAACAAGACCCATCAACCCACAATTCCCCGTCTACATCTGGAAGGGGCGTATCTTGCAAATCAATACGATCCTTTGTCTGTTCTTCGGTAAGGAATATACAATCATGTATTTCTTGTGACTGAGGCTGAGTCACCGGGTATGGCAAAAAAGTGGCTGGATTTAGTGTTGCACATCTCTTTAGTGTAATGTGAGAAGCCAGCAATGTCAATTCATATCCTGTCAGACGATCGCTAGTTAAATGCTGCGTCTTTGTTTGATTTAAAAGAGCATCAACTGCATGGGGTACTAACACCAACAGCTTATGTGACAAAACTATCCCTTCACTCTGACGTATTGACACAGCTGTTGCCGCAACTGAAGGAAAACACCCAGGCAACGCTCGAGCGACAGGATCAAGTACTGCTGAAAAATATACACAGGGACGCTGCTTATCGCCATGTGTCTGCACTAAGACTGACAATGCACATTCATCTTTCTCATGTACGTAGCGTGCAAAAGGCTTAGTGTAATCTGGAGTACCTAACACTGGTGCTGAAAAAAGGGCTTGTCGTAACTGCCGGAAAGCAGCCTCGCATTTGTCTGTCCATGGGAGAGGCATTGGAGTATCTTTAGTCAAAAGTGCTAGCAAAAGTTTGATAATGTGTGAAAACCCTAATATCCATTGCCTACAAAAAGAAGTAAGACCAAGGAATGCACGAACATCTTTCTGAGTAGAGGGTACTGGTGTGTCTAAAATTGCTTGAATACGATCTGGTGTAAGTGCACAGCCCTCCTTAGACAAAAGGTGACCTAAATAGGTTACCTTTGGTCTACAATATTGCAATTTCTTTCGTGACACTTTATGATGGTGTGAAGCAAGAAAAGAAAGTAAGGACAAAGTGCACTTTTCACATTGTTCAGGGGTATCGGCTGCCAACAAGATATCATCGACATATTGTATGAGAGCCACACCTTCAAGCAAAACAAAAGAATCAAGTTGTAATTTTAACTCTTGACTGTAAATACTAGGACTCTCAGTATAGCCTTGAGGAACTCTGCAAAATCTATAAGATTGTTTATTCAAAGTGAAACCGAACAAATATCGGCTATCAGAATGAATAGTGATCGAAAAGAAAGCATTCTTCAAATCTATCACAGAGAACTTAGTTGCTGTCGGGGGAACCAGAGTAGGAAGTGTTGTAATGTCAGAGACCACAGGATATTGTGGTACCACAATCTTATTCACTTCTCGTAAATCAATAATGAATCGGTAAATTCTAGTATCAGTATCCTTTTTCAGAACAGGAAAAATCAGACTGTTACAAACATTATACAGAACTTCCTCAACAACTCCAACTGCAATAAGATCATGCACAATCCGTATGAGTGCTTCTTCACCCTCCTGTGAAATTTTGTATTGAGGCAAATGTGGCAATACAACTCCCTTCTTGACACTAATATGTACCGGTGGAATAATCATTTGTCCCACATCAGTATCTGAAGTAGCCCACAAAGAACTAGGGAGTGAAGTTAATGCAATATCCTCTTTAACAAGACAAGCTCTTTCCATCACAGGATGATTATCATTCAAAATAACATGCCCCCCTTCAGGAGAGCATCATATTGTAGCCCTAAAATACTTGAGCATATCAAGACCCACAATATTGTCTGGTGTATTTGAAGAAAGCAAAAACGGACATGGAGCAGTAAATTTATCAACATGGAATGCAAGTGGTTGTGACAATGGGCTAGGGGAAGGTGTTCCATCTAAACCTATCGATGTAATGGTTAAGCCAGACAGGGGAGCCCTTGGAACAAATTGTTTAGACAAGGCGCTCCGAGTAGCTCCTGTATCAACCAGAAACTGATCAGTAGAACCCAAAACATGTGCTGTAACGTAGGGACCCCTCTGATCTACTGGAACTTCAACTGATTCCTTACCCCATCCTAGGCAATCCTATGCATAAGCAGAATCTTGGAAATGAGGCTGCACATAGTTAAACATCTGGTATTGGTTCTGTCTATCAAAAGTGTTAAACCCATCCTGCCCTCGTACATTAGCATCAAACCTAGCACAATCATTCGTGCTTCCTCTAGGCCCTGAATATCCTGAGCGATTTCTCATTTCTCCTTGACCACGTGAACACTGCTGAACACGTAGTGCTGGGCAATCGGCAGCCCAATGCCCAAATTTCTTACAATATGCACACTGATCAACAGACAAATTCGAACGAGTGTAAGAAGAACCATAAGATCCACGTCCACCTCTATCACTACCTCTTAAAGGCGGACCATAAGCTTGAGCCAACATAACCTTCGTCTTTAATTCTTTAGTCTTTTTATCCTCGCTACCTTTTGCTTCTAATTCTTGACGTTCATAATACTGAGCCATAGTCAAAAGAGAAACCGGAGTAGAGGTAGTCCATGAACTTTCACTAGCTTTTAGGCGACTAGCTATTCCTGGTAACAGATTTGCAACATATTTATCGACAAACAGATGTCTGCCTGTATCATCTGACAATGACTGGCCGCTAAAATCATGAAAAGCTTCTTCAAAGCGTGTAAAGAAATCAGAGACCAATTCATCTGCCTTTTGCTTACAAGACGCTAAAACAGTCCAATCTGTCTTTTTAGGGGGAATAATCGTTTTTAACTTAACTAATATAGCTGTGGGAAGATCTAAAATCAACTGATACGGCTTATTCGCAGGTTTCCTATCCTCGTTCATCTGTTCTAAATCTTTCTATAATGCTCCAAAAGCTACACAATTGTCAACTTTATTAACAGTTCTCCACATATCTGGCGGTAATATCAATCCGAAAAATAAATCAATGTCAGTCAAAGTCATAGTACAAGAGCTAATGGCTCCCTCAACTTCCTCATAAAAGGCGGCTGGATTTTTCCGCGGGTCAGGTAATGCTGTTTTAGGTGCCATTACATCTGCCCTATTCCAAGGAGTATATACCCAATTATAAATAAAATAACCCTTAGCATCAAAAGAAGTTGTATCATCACTTGTACCCGATCCTTTAAGAGGAACATACAGAGGCGCGGCCTCCCGCATTGGTTTCGCGTGAACTATCATAGTCTTATCTGTTCCGAAGATGGAAGCTTGCACCCCGCAGGTCTGAGATGTCCGTACAACTGTGTCTGCGGCCTTTTTCTCCTCTCGCAAACGGACTGCCTCAACACATAGTTTCACCAAACGCATGATTGCATCAGCCACCTGGGAGAAAACAAAAAGACCATCACGCATTTGCTTACGATCAGCTGCTACATCATCGGGCTCTAACTCATCAGAATATTTCCAAAATAGTTCAATAACTTCTGTGCCAAACGCCTCAGTAAAATATAGCTGCTCCCTTTCCGTCCACCCTTTTCATGACGTTTAAAAGTTCAGAAGCGGAGACAACCCCACAAATTGCTTTACGAGCGATAGATCTAAGCTCAGACGCGCGCTCAGCAGGCAACATAGAGCGAGTGTCTTGTATCTTCTGTTGCTCCGAACCGGAGTCCTCAGCTAACTCATGAGGGGCAGAAGGAACAGCATACGGAGGTGGAGGGCGATCTAGTAACAAAAAATCATCACATGGTTTATTAAGGATAGGATAGACAGGTTGCCGAACAGCGTATTGGCCAGTTACCTGTAATTTACGTTCTTTCTCTTCTATCTCTTTTAAATCGTTTATTTCTTTCATTCTTATTTCCAATGCTTTCGCATATACATTCTTCCACTGCTCTTTCTCAATCAAGGCTTGCTCACGCTTCATTCATTCACGCACTTCTTTCTCCCACATTCGTACACAGTCAAACATATCTTGTCTAGACCTTCGCTTAAACATACATTGTTCCACATACTCAATCTTTCGCATATCAAATGACCCATGCATAGGCCAACATAACTCAGGATCCGCACAAGTGTATTTATTCATAATGTGCTGTACATTATAGAAGAAAGACCATGTTTAACATACATATCTCTATTGAGCGTCCCCTCCGGGGGTGCCGGTTGTGATTCTTCCAGTCTTAATTTGGTACAATTACAAAAGCAACACTTCCTACAAAGTGCGCAAAAAAACAGGCATGCCAAAAAATAGTGCAGAATATGCAGTATTATAATCAAAGTAGCACTTAAGGTATCTCTAGTACGATGTGCCGTTCGAATCAAAATGAAATTGGAGAAAATTTTCCTCATTACTTGCCTATATAAATTGCAATTTATATATTAATACAAAGGACACAAATTGACTATTCACCCAAAACACGAGAGCCACAGTAAGTGTTGCTAAACTACATTACCAAACAAAGGCATCAAAACCCACAGCAAGTGTCGTAAAACGGCTCTTACCAATCACAAGGCGTCCAGTTTCCAACTGCCAAGTTCTAAGATTGACCAAATGGTCACTGCACGGCTAATCAACAGAAGAGATCTAAGTCGAGGACCGGCGCCACCTGGATGGTCAGATCAGAAAGAAGGGAAAAATGCTGTGGTTGCCAAGACTTGGGTCTCCTCGGGCATCGATCGTCTGCAGCGAGACCCCAATCCTTCGTTGTGACCAATCCTTTGGGCATCCGAGCCGCCGATGAGTCCCTGTTCAGGCGCCAATTTGTCGGAGTAAGCCTCAGCAAGGCCTACTTGTGCAAAGGGTTCACCCTTTTCTACACAAAGTCCTCAGACCATATAGGAAGAAGTTGGCACAGAAACTGAAATAAGAGACAAAGGTTATTAAACCTCAATAGGTGGTACTACAGTTCAAACAGCACCCTTCAGTAATGTTTGAAGTAGCACACCGAACTAAAAGATCATGGTCTTTTTATACCCACACAGGGGCTCAAAAGAAGGTGGTACAATCATAGAAGCAAGATTTATATACATATAAGGTCATATGGAAACGCACAGTCGATAAGTAGGAGGAGCTAACAGTTTTCAAGAACTAGTAGACACATTACTGTCTATTACTAATTACTAACAGCTGCAGACCCTACTGGGCATATGCAACAGTGGGGGATGCTAAATATAACTTGTTCGCTAGACAGATTTCAAGAGGAGTTAACAGGAAGGTAGGACAGAGCACATGGCGAGCACATGGCAGCATGTGGCAGAGAAAATGGCTGCCATGAATACTAATGGATTCTGCAAAATGTTCACGATAGTTGTTAAATACAAGATGTCTTCTGCTAATGCTTAATCTAATCGCTGCTAAATTACAACAAGAGTGCTTCATCCTGCCAAGGACTGAGGAAGTGGATGTATCTCTCCACTGGTTGTGGAGGGGGCTTTGTGTCCAGAGTGCTTCATCCTGCCAAGGACTGAGGAAGTGGATGTATCTCTCCACTGGTTGTGGAAGGAGCTTTGTGCCCAGAGTGCTTCACATGCAGTGTGGCAGGTCCCATTCCCTCACCTGGGTGTGTGTGCCACAAGATTGCCTGGGAATAGTTAGCATGATACGCCATGGAGGCAGAGACACACTCCACTGTGCTGCGGCTTCGCCTGCCACCTGCAGGTACAAACAGTGCTGAGAGGCATGCCTCATGGATGCTGGGCAGGCTCCAGGACATCTCCATCACCATCGGACATCTGCCCACTGGGGATGATTGCCATGTCAGCTGTGGTGGCACTGTCTGAGCACGTCGCGGGGATGGTGGCGGTGGTTGCGGCGGTGTCTGTGGCAGAGGTGCTGGCAGTGGTGGATGTGTCTGCACCTGTTGAGGGACACAGCAGGACGTCTCCTGCAGCCTCAGATGGCTGCCCACTGGGGATGATGCTGGGGACTGTTGCTGAGGCAGCAGACGTGCTGATGGTGGTGCAGGTGGCGGTGTCCACCGCCGTACAGGTTGGTGTACTGGTTGACAGAAAGGGTGACTCTGGTCCCTCAGCCGGATCCACCGTGCCCTGTCCTGACCTACTCTTCGGTTTGTGTCCCTTCCCCACCTTTGATGTTGCTGCTGGTGTCTTGCCACTGTCCCCTTTTGGTTTGGAGGAGCCCTTGCTTTCTGGTAGGTGTGCTTCTCCCACCGGCATGTGGGCACCTTCTTCACCTTGGCAGGTGGTGGAATGACCTGCTCCTTGGCCTCGCTAGGTGGCACACTGGCAGCCCTGATGGGTGGCGGCCGCAGTGAGACCGGAGTTGCTGTGACCGATGTGCTTGGGGATTTGGTGGCTGAGGTGCTGGGCTGGGACCTGGACAGCCTGGTCCTAGGAGAAGTACGGGGGAGGGAGGTATAGGGAAGAGGTCAATGTTAGCCAGGAAAAGTTTCTTAGACACACTGGGACGGGAAGATGGAGGGGGTTTGGAAGTGGAGGAAGAGGTAGTGTTTGTAGAAGGTGTACGTTTGCTGAATTTGGGTGAAGGTCCATGGACTGGAGGCTGTTGTGAGGTGGATGCCTGTTGGGTGAGTGTGTGCCTGCGTTTGTGTACTTTGGGAGGAGGGCTCACAGACACACTGGGAGAGGACACAGGATGTGTGAATGGTAGTGGGGGTGGTAAGTGCTTGTGAGCGGTGTGTGGCGATGGGCGTGCTGGTGTTGAAGGTAGTGGCTGAGGATGTAGTGCATGCAGGTGTGAGTGGAGATGAGACAGGGAGGGAGGAGGAGGACGTGGAGGAGGGGACATAGTGGAGGCAGTGGATGTTGCTGTGTCTGCATGGGGATGGTGCTTGTGTGAGTGCCTGTGGGATGTGTGGTGCTTATTTTTGCCATGTCGACTCTTGTGTGTTGATAAGTGTGCATGCTGGTCTGATGGTGTGCTTGGGATAGGCTGAGGTACAGGGGATTGGGTCTGGGTGGAGGAAGTTGGAGGGGGAAGGCTGGACACAGGGACAATGGCTGCAATCAGTGCTGAGTCCAAAGCCTGAAATGCTCTCTGTTGGGCCGCCTGCCCAGAATGAATGCCTTCCAGGTATGATTTGTCTGCTGCAAATGCCTCTCAACACCCTGGATGGCATTCAAAATGGTAGATTGCCCAACAGTGAGGGATCTCAGGAGGCCAATAGCCTCCTCACTGAGGGCAGCAGGGCTGACTGGGGCAGGGCCTGATGTGCCTGGGGCAAAGGAGATGCCCACCCTGACCTGGCATAAGTCTGCCTTTTACCTCTGTGTATGGACCCTGACTTGCCACTTTGGCTTTCCATTTCACAGATCTGGGTCCCAATTTGTGCCCTCTGCTATGTTTACTCCTGGCCTACAGCTGTGTAACATTGGTATGTGAACAAGTACATTGACATTGCTATATTCCCGAGATTTTGCAATTACACATTTGTGAAAGCACAGACTGACTCCAGATTGATTTGTGATTCAAGGGTTTTTATTTCTGTGCAAATAAGTGGAGTGGTGTGTGAAATGGGCTGGGGTGATGGTGGAGGAATGTCCATGGCAGAGTCAAGTCTCTTGGTCTTGAGGGTGCATTGTCCAATGAGGCATAGGAAGTGGAGTTATGGCAGTTTATGGTGGACAGGGTGACAAAGTGGGGCAGAAGAGTAACATTCAGGAGGGTCTTATTTCCTGGCGGGGGACTTGGCAATGTTCTCTGTATTGTTCCTGGATCTCGGGGACCGTTTGCGGGCTGGTTCTCCTTCTGCAGGGGGTAGGGTGCTGGTGGCATGTAGGTCCTGTGGCGGTGCCTCCTGTCCACTAGCACGGGCGGATGTGGAGGGCTGTTCATCGTCCAGGCTAGTGTCAGGGGCCTGTTTGTGTCCCACTGTGTCCCTCATGGTGTTGACAAGGTCTGCCAGCAACCCTGCAATGGTGACCAGGGTGGTGTTAATGGACTTCAAGTCCTCCCTGATCCCCAGGTAGTGTTCCTCCTGCAGCCACTGGGTCTCCTGAAACTTGGCCAGTACCGTGCTCATGGTCTCCTGGGAATGGTGGTAAGCTCCTATGATGTTGGATAGTGCCTTGTGGAGTGTCGGTTCCCTAGGCCTGTCCTCCCCCAGTCGCACAGCAGTCCTCCCAGCTTCCCTGCTATCCTGTGCCTCTGTTCCCTGAACTGTGTGCCCACTGCCACTGACCCCAGGTCCCTGATTGTCTTGGGTTAGTGGGTTTGCCTGGGGTCCCCGTAGTGGTGGACACACTGCTGATTTACGTGTCCTGGGGACAGAGGGATGGGCCCGCTGGGTGGGTTCTGTGGCGGTGTTTTCTGAGGGGGGAGGCTCTGTGTTGGTTTGGGACTGTGTCAGGGGAACCAACTGTCCCAAGGTCCCTGATGGGCCGGGCTGGTCATCTTGATCCAGGCATGCAGAGCTGCTGTCATCACTGTGGGCCCCTTCTGTGGGGGGACTGGATATTTCTGGCACCTCCTGTCCGGTGACATTGGGTATGAATCCTGTTGGAGTGTAAATGCATAGTTTTAGTATCTGTGTGTGCCATCTTGTGTATTGGGTGAGGTACCCTCTACTTCTGTGCTTGCGTCATTATGTTACCCCTTTTGTGATAGTTAGTTCGGGGTCTGTGTGGGTTTCTGTACTGGACATGCTTTGGTGACAGTGGTTCATGCATAGGTGTTGCATGCAGGGCCTTGATATTGAGGTTTGTGGGTTGTGATAGTGGGACATACGAAGATGATGGTGTGATGGGGTGAGGGTAAGAGTGGGAGTATGTGATGGCATGCAGGTGGGGTGGGGGGGATGAAGTAGTTAAGATATGACTTACCAGAATCCAGTCCTCCGACTACTCCTGCGAGGCCCTCAGGATGCATTATTGCCAAGACTTGCTTCTCCCATGTTGTTAGTTGTGGGGGAGGAAGTGGGGGCCACTGCCAGTCCTCTGTACAGCAATCTGGTGTCTTGATACCACGGAACGTACCTTCCCCCGTAGGTCGTTCCACCTCTTCCTGATGTCATCCCGTGTTCTTGGATGCTGTCCTACTGCGTTGACCCTGTCGACGATTCTCCGCCATAGCTCCATCTTCCTTGCAATGGATGTCTGCTGCACCTGTGATCCGAATAGCTGTGGCTCTACCCGAATGATTTCCTCCACCATGACCGTGAGCTCCTCCACTGAAAACCTGGGGTATCTTTGAGGTGCCATGATGTGGTGTGGGTGATGTGTGAGGTACTGTCTGTTGTGATGTGTGTGGAGATGTGTTGGTGTGTGTTGTTTGAGGTGCGTGGATGTTGTATAAGTGATGGTGTTGTGTGTCTGTGGATGCTGGTGTTGTGTTAGCTAATCTCTCTCTCTGGCCTTCTTCGAAATTTTTGGTTGTAAGGGTTTGTGGGTAATGTGGGTGTGTGTTTTATAGTTTTGTGTGTATGTGTATCAGGTGTGTGTATTTTGAATTGTTCAATGTGGTTGTGTATTGTAAATGTGTGTGTATTTTGAGTTTGGCGGTGTGTACCACCAATGGATTACCGCGGTTGAAAGACCACTGCGTTGATTCGTGGGTCGTGATAGTGTGGGTGTATTCTTGTTGGCGTGACGGTGTAGGTTTTGGTATCGCCAGTTTATCACTGACCTTTGGTGGGCGGACTTGTATGGGTGTCTGAATTGTGGCGGATTCCGAGCTGTGGGTCGTAATAACTGTAGTGGATTTCCGCCGCTGCAACGGTATGTTGGCGGTCTTCAGCATGGTGGAAAGCGGGATTTATCGGTAGGGTTGTAATGAGGGCCAAAATGTAGTGCACATACCCTTGGACCATCCACAGTGGGTTGCGGGCAAAGGGCATGGCAGCAATTCTGTGCAAGCCTCCATGCAACCGAACCCAATGAGTTGGCCTTTGGCGATGTAAGCGAGGTGGCTTGTTGGCGCCGGGCCAAGCACTAGCCCACGTCTGCAGTACTCCTTGTACACTTGCATTGTCCTATGGTGAACTTTCCTATTTTTTAAAGAAAGTGTCAGAAATCATCAAATCAAAACAGTTTTAAACAAGTGTGAATGCGAGTGTAGGTCTGCACAATATTTATGTTTTTTGGTGACAGTATCTGATACTTTGGTACCCCGAAACCCCCAGTGATCCCTTGGATCAGGCAATGTTTGCCCTTATAAAATCCTGACATCTTTTTCCACAATGAGTGCTTTGATGCCTATGATAATGTTCTGGTTTCTAAAACAAAATTTTACATTGCTGCCAGCCAATAAGATTGTCTAGATTTGTGGACCCTAGGGGAGTCCTCAGACACTACATTTGGTTGGAGGGGTAAAACTGTCCCCATGTAGAATCAAAGCTTTTTTCATTTTGTTTCGGATAATATAAAGTTGAAACAACTAATACAGCAAATGCATTTTGGCAGCATCTGATATCACAGCAAAAAAACATTGTCACTGTAGAGCTCATGTGCAAATTCAATAATGCGCCTCACATTTTATTATACACATCTCTATTGAGTAGGCTGTTTCATTCAGACAGTTCCCGTTTGATTTTATCTTTTCTCTTTCCTTTATTGCTTTTTCCCTCCTTCCAGGTGTTTTTTACATAAATTTCAATTTCTAATGTTCAGCAATTAACAAGTCCGACTGTAGGAAGTTGGCTCCGTATATTCTATCTCAAAGTGAGAGACAGTGGGCACAGAGTCCAAGGGTTCCCCTTAGAAGTTGATAGTGGCAAAATTAGATAATACTAATGCTCTATTTTGTGGTAGTGTGGTCGAGCAGTAGGCTTATCAGAGGGTGGTGTTAAGCATTTGTTGTACCCACACAGGGAATAAATGATAATACACACTCAAAGACTTAACTCTAGGACAGTAGGTTTGATATAGAAACATATTATTTTCTTAATTTATGCTAGAACCACAAGATTCAGAATTTAGGTAAGTACATTAATTGTAAGGTACTTCACACAGGTAAGTATGGAACTTTGGGCCATATTTATACTTTTTGACGCAAAGCTGCGCCGGCGCAGTTTTGCGTCAAAAAAATTACCGCCGGCTAACGCCATTTCGATGCGCTGTGCGGGCGTCAAATTTATACTTTGAGGCACGGCGGCGCAACCAACAGGTGGGAGTCATTATTTTGTGACGCACACAGCGGCGTCAAGTCGTAAAGGAAAACAACGTTAACGCGATGCAAATGACTGTGGGTCGATTTACGACAGCGCAACCCGGAAAGCGCCGTTTTTTTTAACGCAATAGCGTCAAATTTACCCACGAACACTGCCCTTTCAGCAGAGGAGAGCCAAAATGGATCCCAGATGCCACAACAGACCCCAGGAAGATGACAGCAGACCAGGAACCAGCCAGGATGATCCATACAGGAACCAAGACATATATAGAAAAAAAAGAAAGTGTCGCTTCAGTGCAGAGGAGCAGGAAATCCTGGTTACAGAGGTGACGGAACACCAGCACCAACTGTTCATCACCTCTAAGTTGCCAATCAGCAGGAGAGAGGCCATATGGCAACAAATTGTTGACAAGATCAACAGTGTGGCTGAAGAACGCAGGACAGTCACCGAGTGTAAGAAACGCTGGCATGACTGCAAACGTAGGACAAAGGAAAAAATGGCCAGGAACAGGAAGGCAGCACTGCAGAATGGAGGTGGGAGTCCAGCACACCAGGAGGCCCTGGACCACATGGAGGAGATGGTCGCAGCCGTCATCCCTGAGGAGATCGTCACAGGGATTCAAGGACAGGACAGCGCAGACTACCACGAGACAACGCACATGCAGGGTAAGTCGCATGGGGAATTATAATGCAATAATGATAACTGCAACCGGGGTGGGGAATACCTACTACACAATGCATGTAAGTCAGCATATATATGAAGTGGCATGGGTAAAGGGGCACGGCAGGGGGGCATGCCCAGCACAGACAGAAGCTGGGGCACGACAAAACACAGCACCAACAACAGTCCCATGGGGGCATCCTGTCATGACAACAATGGAGCTAAGGGAAAGCCGCGACAGGTGGGAAGGCCACTACGTCAAACTTACATCCAGGCACTCGTCAGTCAAAATGTATCCTACATCGACTAGGTCCCTATCAGTAATCCAGTAGCCAAAACAACAACTGCAATGTAACTGCGACAACAGTTAACACTAACACCTCTGATCTCTGTGTAGCTATAGTAGCCAATGGCAGTAACCTCCCCATGGAACATACATACCTAAATTAGGGGGTGAGGATGACATCTGCAACTATTTCCAGAAATAAGACAAAGGCACCAGTACACTCAAATGTCAATGCCCATAGTTGACACATACATCAGCCAAAGTAAACAGCAATAGGAGCCACACAGCACTAAGGACACACACATGCTGCATACGTCAGGGTCCCTCACGTGCCTGGCTAACAAGGCAACATCACTAATGTCATACTGCTCAGACAACAACATTGAGGAGGGGACACCTGCACAGTCTGAGAACCAAATAGGACATTGATACGATAAACAGGGCAATCCAATTAAACACACATTACCCAACATCAGCTGGAAACATCAACAATGTCTACATCCATATCACATCGTAACATTGCCATGCATAGGATATGCCACATAACAATTACAATTAGGTCAATGTGAATACAAAGATTGTGGGGCAGGTCCTGAGAGGCAAGTGTGCTGCCAGGGCAATCACAACACCCACAGCCAGTGAAAGGTCTCACCATAAGAATAGATATACACGGAGGGACGAGTAGGACAAAAAGATGGCTATTCCCTAATTGGTACAAAGCAACACCTAGAGGCGATTAGGCAGACAAGTCTGATAACTCTATATCATACATGTGACACACAGGTGGGCCATAGGCCTATAACAATGCCCATATGAAGGACAGCAGATACCAATACCAAACCAGAGCACAAAGTAAAGTCAGCAAAAGGCTTGCATGTTACGGAAAAATTGTCACAACACAGACACACTAATTGTACCCTGTTTCATTGCAGATGAACATGGATCTCCTGCCGATATGCCTGTCCCTGATTTCCCTGATGACATGGATGACGAGCCCATAAACATTTCCCAGGAGACCATCCAAAAGGTCCTTGAAACCCTCCAGACCCCACCTTCAGTCACAAGGAGGAGCACAGAACAAGCAGCCATCACAGAAGACCCACCCACCACCCCAATTGGAAGACCTGCCAGCTCCAATACAGCTGAGGACTCTGACGACACTGGCACCAGCTTTGAAAGAACTGTAGTTGGTGTACAGCGGGAGCTGGCCAAGGAGGTGCGGGTTGGGATGCAAAATATGGCAGCCAGCCTTGAGGGGGTGCATTCATGTATAATGTCATTTGCAGATCAGGCAGCTGCTATGCAAGCCCTAACATCTCTCTTGCAGGAACTTGCAAAAACACAGAAGGAAATCAGCACAGCTGTAATACAGTTGACACAACACCTACAACTGCAATCCAGTCAACGCGTGCACAAATGCAACATTGAACCCCTCAGGGCCGACCTGGCTGCCTACCATCGTGATGTGGCTGCTATTCTCAAAAACCAGCAGGCCCTCCTTGCAGCAGTACTGCCCTTAAGAACTTCACAGGGAGCAGCCCCCGGGATGTCTGACTCCACGTCTTCTAACACTGAGGTGTGTGTTGCCCCTTCACAACCAACAACAACAAGGACAAACCAGGCAACACACACATCAGAAGAAGAAGACATGGAACAGATCACATTCTCACGGAAGCACTAGTCCCTGCACCATGGCCTACTTTGACCAAGGTCCTACGTTTTGTCAAATGCCAGCCTCACTACAACTACACTCAATGACTGTTCTGCTAACCACTGTATGACTTGTCACCATTGCCAGTGAATGTCTCTCTCCTACTATTCGGCAAATCCTGTCCCTCTGCACTGTCTGTGACATCACCCCAGCATGTAAGGAGCATCATCCACACCCCTTCTGTAGGATCACCATGTAAGAATGCACCAGAACGGACTCAGCAAACATGGACAATGGACATTTTGCACTACAGCTCCTATCAATAAATAGCACTTGCACACCTAATATGTCTCTGTGTTATTTGACACATCAACTGTGCAGTAGATAACTCTAAAGTGCCTGTGTGACAACCATGTAGCTTGTCAATACAACTGTCCTGACATCATGTAGTCTGATACATCTGTGCAGTGGCCAGGATTGCATCATAGCCTTACCATCCTGAGGAGAATAACTGATGAAGGGACAAACCACACACAATCATGCTGTGTTGGACAGAATAATGCTCCATCTATAGCAATTCAAGTCAACTAATGGTGGCTGATAAATGTAGGCACCATGCAATACTAAAACATGAAATTATGCAGCATAATCTAAGCAAACACAAATAAACACTGGATCAATCACCCTTTCTGAGTATACTTCCATGAAGGGAAGTCATGCTGAATTTTTACACACATGATCTATGTCAGCAATGAAGGCAACAAGACAAGAGTGTTAACAACACCTCATCTACAAAGATCTCCCTGAACATCACACTGCAGTCTGACCTAATAAATTACCCACAATACCAAGTCTAGAAGCACACTTTGTGATGTAGAATACCTACTCATCAACACAAATCCTTGGTGATCAATGTAAACTACCAATGGAGGGTCTCCCAAATGGTGGATACTTACCAAGTTAGCACAGGGGTAGCTGCCATGTTAAACCTCCATTTTCTGTGGTGTGTAGCATAGGACACAAATGTCATAGAAAAACATTCACCTACACTGATGTCAAGGCCATGATAAAGTAGCAGTTAACGCATAATGCAAAGGGTTAACTATATGTTTATTCCTATGTATTCACACCAGAGGCAACTAAGGGAAAAGTCATACCTACACTAATCTAACCTGACTACTCCTAACCCACAACTGTCCCTAACTAACCTAAGCTAAACTTACTCTACACATATAACGAATCGATCTAAACATCAACCCCCCACCCACCATTATGAGACAGGACACATGCAGGACAACACATACTAACCTACACACATACTATACTATCCTGAACAATCATATATTTTTTTTTTTTTTTTTTAATAACAAACAGGAATCCCAACATTGACCCCCACCCACCCACACAAAAATGAAAAATAGAAAGAATAAGGACCCCCCACCCTCCTCCCTAACACTAACTAAGCTAACAACCTACACTAACCTAACACTAATCCCCAAAACCCAACTATCAGTACAAAAAAGGAAAGAGGAGAGAGGGGAGGGGTAAATGTAAAACATGCAATAAAGTCCTAGAGGTTGGCCCTCCGTAGGGTCCGCCTGATGGACCGAACCCTTTTCTTAATATATGCCACATCCTGGCTTAGCTTGTCCACCTTTGAAATAAATTTGTCCATTTTACGGTTTAATGCCAGGAATGCCGCTGGGTCAATAGGAGGGGCTGCTGCAGTCTGTGTGCTGGCCGAGGTGGACGGTGTGGCAGTAGTTGTTTGCCCACTGGACTGTCCTGCGTGTTGGAAATTGCTGGGTCCAGGTCGTGCTGACGAGGCAGGGTCAACTGTCCCCGCCGTTGCTGGGGCCACTTGGGGAGACCTGGTGGATGTGGTGGTGGTGGCTGTTGTGGGTAATGTAGGGCCACCCTGTGGTGAGGCCCACCATGCCCCGGAGGCCCGATCGGCTTGGTATTTTCGGGCCAACCTCCTGAACCCCGACTGCACCTGCAGGATGTGCCGGTATCTCATTGCACGCCATTCAAACTGATGTCTCTCTGCGGCACTCATGTTTGCAGCTGTGAAGAGATATGGCAACTATTTACCATAGGAAATGCATTGGGTGGAATTGCACAATGGGTCAATTGCACATTACTTGTACTGTATTTATTACAGCGATTGTCACAACATAGTTCATTGAAAGTCTCAGAGGAAGTACATGTGAAGCCTGCATACAAAAGGGCATCTCACACCTAGCATATCCATGTCTCAACATGATGGGTGACATCAGCCTAAACTTCTCATCCAAATAATGGGTAATGCAGCTGACATTATGGCTGAACCTCTTCCGCATACTGACTTCACTACATATGTCACTCTATGTGATAACTATCACAACCCTCACTCAATGCCATTTGTAAATGTTTTTTGCAAATATTGAACTCATGTGCCATAACCGAATGTGTACACTAGGTTCTAAACAAAGTTGCAAAAGGTCACAAGTATGTGTAACATACTGGTTGCTACAGTCCTAGGTACCCTATTCCCAGTCACATGGCAGTCTTTGAGGGTGGGGTGGGAAGAACAACCAACAATCCCAGATTCAATGCACACCCAGGAGTGTATAGAAAGGTCAACAAGTATTTGCCTCCACACACACCAATGAAGGGCTAGCAACAAATTCGAGTCAGCCAAACCTTGTCCTATCCAAGGTCCACACATGTCAAAATGCACTGACTTAGGCCAACATCACATACTACCAGTGAGGCATATTTTAACACACACACAGAGGAGCAAGAACACCCATGATCATGAGTAGAATTAACACCTAGGCCATTGCACTCTAGTCCCACACACTTCTAGTTCAACTTGTGGAAGTACATGCCCCCGGAAGATCCAACCTACAATGTACTCAGTCCATCCTCAACTAGGGAAGCTGCATATTTAAGACAAGCCTTTTGCAGAAGCTATCTGGGAGAATGTCAGTCTGAAATGCAGACTCAGTTCAAGCCAAGTCCCAGAGCAACTCTTACATTAACCAGTGTATTCCACATGACTCATCCCACTCCCCATAGCGGGGCCGACTGGAATGACCTACAGCCCCTAAATCTGAGAGATGGATAAGCATTGGTCTACTGAAACTGAAGTGATATTTGAAATCCCACTAATGCAACAATACCAATAAATGGGCAGCGCATCAAACCTTGAATTCTGTTGTACACACAGTAGTCCATCATGCATCACTAGCAAACAATAAAAATAGCACTCATGCCACACTCACTGTAGGTGTCGGGGTCCTCAAAATGAGCCACCTCTCCCACGGTGTATGTTGCAGGTCCACCTGTAAAGCATGCAAGGAAGAATATACTCAGGGGCATATTTATACTCCGTTTGCGCCGAAATTGCGTCGTTTTTTTCGACGCAATTTCGACGCAAAACTAACTCCATATTTATACTTTGGCGTTAGACGCGTCTAGCGCCAAAGTTCATGGAGTTAGCGTCATTTTTTGGCGTGAACACCTTCCTTGCGTTAATGATATGCAAGGGAGGCGTTCCCGTCTAAAAAAATGACTCCCAGGCATGTGCGTGGTATTTATACTCCCGGGCAAAAATCACGCCCGGGAGTGGGCGGGGCAAAAAACCCTGCATTTGTGCCTGAATTTAACGCCTGGGTCAGGGCAGGCGTTAAGGGACATGTGGGCTCAGAATGAGCCCAGAGGTGCCCTCCCCTGCCCCCAGGGACACCCCCTGCCACCCTTGCCCACCCCAGGAGGACACCCAAGGATGGAGGGACCCACCCCAGGGACATTAAGGTAAGTTCAGGTAAGTTTTTTTTTTTTTTTTTTTGGCATAGGGGGGCCTGATTTGTGCCCCCCTACATGCCACTATGCCCAATGGCCATGCCCAGGGGACAGAAGTCCCCTGGGCATGGCCATTGGGCAAGGGGGCATGACTCCTGTCTTTGCTAAGACAGGAGTCATGTTAATGAGGGATGGGCGTCGTAAAAAAATGGCGCAAATCAGGTTAAGGCGATTTTTTTGACTCAACCTGACTTGCCCCATTTTGAGACGCCCATACGCCATTTTCCCCTACGCCGGCGCTGCCTGCTGTACGTGGTTTTTTTCCACGCACACCAGGCAGCGCCGGTCGGCTAACGACGGCTAACGTCATTCTATAAATACGGCGCCTGCATGGCTCTTCAGAATGGCGTTAGCCGGCGCTAATTTTTTTGACGCAAAACTGCGTTGGCGCAGTTTTGCGTCAAAAAGTATAAATATGGGCCTCAGACTCCGTGCACTGACAAACAATTGCAGTTACAATGACAATGTGAGAATATGACATGCGTAATGAAACACTTTCACACATGCTCATACTGAATGGAAGAATTCTTAGCCAACATTTACATTGGATGAGTCTCCTGCTACAGTTACACACCCTACTACACACATGCAGTGGCCAGGACAGTCATGTGGTGTCAAAGATACACCTCCATTAGTATGCCCCAACAATATCGGGGTGCATTCATCTCATCATGTGCATCCCAGAGAGACATCCAAAAGCTGGTTACTTGAGGACTGCATGACCCCTCAAACTCAAACAGGCTATGTGGTCATTTTCAACACACACCAACCAGACACACATGTGACATATGTGTGGACAACATAGCTAACTTCAATTGACTTGAAGGCACCACTCATTTATAGCATCATATTGGGTTTACAAATTTCTGTCTAGCTATGGCGTCTACATATGTAGGTATGATCTTTCAACATCTATTTTTCACCGGCTATTATGACCTGTAGAGTTCAAATAGAGGCATTAACGTGTCGCTTGTCTGACACAAAGGCAACACTACATTACACACAGCTACAGGCATCCGGTATGTGTAGAAAACATGAGCTATCTGACTGCTAGCATTTGTGTTCCTACACATTGTGCAACAATCACCCGGTAGGTTTCCCTAGCATTACACACAGTCAGCTACTTATCTAGCAGATTGGGTAACAATCATCACATGTCCCCACACAGCTTTCAATTATTCACATGTAATTGATTTGTACTAACCAACATGGCCACCAATCCTGATTCCCAGGTGGTCCAGCAGATCCTGCTCCCTGGATATCAGATCAGCCCAGCGGTGCTTGAGTTGATGGTCATTCCTCAGGCTACCGTAGACCCGGACCAAGTGATGGCGCACCTTCCCCCACCGGACTTTACGTGCCTCTGTGTGATACCCCTGTATCACACGGCCCCCAGCCTCCAGCATGAGTGGGAGGAAATGGCAAACAAGCCATATAAAACCCCCCAATTCCTCCTCACCCATCCTGCCAAGCCGTGGCCTACCTGACATCTCTGCACTTATAAAGGTGAAAAAGTTGGAACAAAAAGGAAAAGGGGGGAATGGGGAAAGGTAGAGTAGTGAAAAATAAAGGAAACTTAAGAATAAGAGCCCAACTAACCCCAAATTTAAACTACCCAGAACAGACTCCCACAGACAATAAAAGAAACACTGGACTTGACAAAAGTATACAAAGCAGACTCAGACAATATTCAACAACAACACAATGATCACAAAAGCACAATAGAGAAGGTACACTGGACACAAAAGCACTAAAACACAGGACAACACTTTCCACACATCCACACAGTCTAGAATAATCTGAGACTGCAAAGTGAAAGTGAAAGTACACCCACAGTACAGAATCTGTAAACAGGATATCCTATTACATCACATCCTGCATAAAATGGCCGCCGTTTTTATTTTTCCGTTATGCGTCATATTTTCACGCATACAGATTGTGCGTCATATTTTTTGACGCATAACAGTCCACATAATGCAGAGTCAAATATTTTTTCAACATTGTTCCCTTATATTTGTGTGAGGCTTATTTTACAGTTCTAGAGTTGAAATTTATGCCGCTGGCAAATATGATGACCAGATATGAAAATTAATTTTGACTCTGCATTATGTGCACTCCTGTACGTCAAATAATTATGACGCCCAAGCTGTATGCGTGGAAATATGACGCATCATCGAAAATATGGTGGCCATGTAATTCTGCTTATTAATATATTAATTTCTACATGATATTTTTTGACTCTGCATTATGTGCACTCCTGTACGTCAAAAAATTATGACGCCCAAGCTGTATGCGTGGAAATATGACGCATCATCGAAAATATGGTGGCCATGTAATTCTGCTTATTAATATATTAATTTCTAAATTATATTTTTTGACTCTGCATTATGTGCACTCCTATGCATCAAAAAATGATGACGCCCAAGCTGTATGCGTGGAAATATGATGCATTTTGAGAAATATGTCTTAAATTAGTTAGATTGTGAAAGGAATTTTGGGGGTTATTCCAACTTTGGAGGAGGTGGTAATCCGTCCCAAATGTGACGGATTTACCACCAGCCGTATTACGAGTTCCATAGGATATAATGGACTTGTAATACGGCTGGTGGTATATCCGTCACTTTACCGTCACTTTTGGGACGGATTACCACTTTCTCCAAAGTTGGAATAACCCCCTTTGTCATGACCAAACGGTGCTAAGTGATACACATTTGGGGTTAGCTATGACACATGTCCCTTATAGGATGTATAGAAGGCATTCACAGTGTAATAGTAATGATTTCTCAAAATGGTTATTACCCATAATTGTACACATATTTTGGGTAATTGCTGATGGCTAATTTCAAATGATGAATGGGATACCAGGATGTATTCCTTCGCAACAATGTGTCCACATTTATCACAGTAATCCAATTATCTATAGTCCAAACAGGTTGTGCAATTGTCACTTACACTTTTTATGGGGGTAACCATGTCCTTATTTTGAATTTGTGTATCTTATATGTGTTTTACTTTTGACATGTATGCCACACATGCGCCTTATGCATGTGTGTACTTCACATGTGCATATTTCATGTATATTTGGGGGGCGGTATAGGTGGACTTAGGCCCCCAGCACC
This sequence comes from Pleurodeles waltl, assembly GCF_031143425.1. NCBI lineage: Eukaryota > Metazoa > Chordata > Amphibia > Caudata > Salamandridae > Pleurodeles > Pleurodeles waltl. Next base: position 338,499,434 of record NC_090439.1, read on the forward strand.
CTAGGGTTTGCCCTTCCAGATTTGCTAATTTATCCAAGGGTTTCATTTATTCAGTAATGCTAAACCTGCAGCAGCAGGCTCATGGAAGGCCATAGGGTATTATTCACTGTTTGCTATTCAATAATCCCATTTGCACATTTGACGTTTGCCCTATGGATTATTTGGAGCAATCTGACATACCATTTTGCATTGAAATGTTTTTCTAAATCTCGGCGTTCCTCATGTGCTGATGACAAATAGGTTGTTGATGTATGTGGCCCTTCATGCATTACCTGGTTTAGTGGCATGTTTCATTCTTCCTGCTAGGTTCCAACTGGGACACTACTGTGATCGGCTGCTTGCAAATATTTGGTTGATTGGATGGCACATGTTTATATGTGTGGTCCAATGTAGATCCACTATCAACTGTCTGGGTGTATGTTGTCACTGTAACTTCCAGGTCTCCTCATGAGTTAGTGGCAGCTAATCTTGTTCTAATTGGGCATTGTTTGTAGCAAAAATGGAGAGAAGCCATTGAGGACATGGTCACCTACACATGGATGGTCCCACCCTGTCACTGAACACGTGTAATGAGACTTTCAAATGAGCTACATGTTTGTGCTGAGTGAGAGAATGTCTCAGGTGTCTGGATCAGATATGTGTCATTGCCACATTTGTACTCCTGTTGGCCTCTGTGGATGGTAATGTATCATGTAACATCATAGCCTTTGTGCAGACATTTGTGGTGTATATTTTTTGTGTGATGAGTGTTATGTCATTATTGCTCAATGAGACGACATTCTTCTTCAGCAATTTCAAACTAAAGGTGGGCAGAAATGAATAGGCCAAACCATGATGTGGTGTTTGTTATCTGTGTTTATTTACAATTGTGCATTATGTGGTGATATAAGAAATTATGAAAATAAATTATTTACAATCTGTTGGCGCCTACGCACTCAAGCAGCCGTGTTTGGTTGTTCCCCCTCCTGTTGCAGGCCAGCATCCTCCTCTTCGTCGTCTTCAGGCATGTCTGGGTCTGGTTCGAGGAGGGGAATGTTCCTTTTTACACAAATGTTGTGCAATATGGCACAAGTGAGTATAATCCTACAGACCATCTCTGGGGAATATAGTAGGCTACCGCCAGTGATGTCAAGGCAGCGGAACCTTGACTTGAGGATCCCAAAGGTCCGCTCAACAATGCTGCGTGTCCTCTTATGGGCGTCATTGTATGCCTGCTCTGCAGCAGTAGTCGGGTTCCCAAATGGTGTCATTAGCCAAGGCTGGATGCCATACCCCTGATCAGCTGAAAGAAAAACACAGAATGGGATCATGTAGATGTAGGAGGCACTCTTGTAAAGACCTTTAATGGCAGTAGTTGTCTTGTGTTGTCTGTGACTCTTTTGTGTACTAATGTGACAACCTATACTTGTAGGCTAAAACTTTTGCATTGTGCTTTTTCCTTGGCTGAGCAAGTGTTTGTTAGCTAACCGTTTGTCAGCAGTATGTTTTGGGAATTGCAATCGAGTGTGTCCTCCCTAGCATTGTGACTTGTGATACAGGTGTCCGTGTGTCTTCACTGGGGGTGACATGATAGTTCCATGCAGAGTTAAAATTGAAAGTGTTGTTAACACGTTCATATGAAAGTACCCTGGACATCCCATACCTTTAGACTTATGCAATGTATTAATGTACAGGTTGTTGTGACACTTACAATTTGAAAGGTGACATTTAGGCAACCACACTCATTAATGTCTTCACATTAAGCTGTACAGTAAATTCCAATGTGTGAGAGGTTCAATGGTGAGTTAAGAAACATGGCTAGTGATGTGAGGACCTCAGTGTGTTCCTGTCGACATGTTGCTGTTGTGGTGTATGTGTTGTGTGTCCTAGAGGGTTGCTGTGCAGTGTGTATATAAGTAGATTTCTGTACTTACCAACAAGTATTCCATTGCCATACCGTCCATCCTGGAAGTGTTGGTTGATGGTAGAGTGACGGAAGATGAAGGAGTTATGTACACTCCCAGGATATTTAGCCACAATGTTACTGATCAATCCTTGGTGATAGACTATGGCCTGCACGTTGATGGAATGTGTGTGCTTCCTGTTGCGGTAGAGGTGTTCTGTTGCAGCAGGTGGCACAAGGCGTACGTGTGTGTAGTCGATTGCACCAAGGACGTGTGGGAAGCCACTGATGGCGTAGAACCCCTGTTTTGTTTCCTGCTGCTTCTGCAGTGTGTTAGGGAAGCAGATGTGGAGGGGTGTCAGGCGAATGATGGCATCCAGTACTTTTGGCAGAAATGCGGAGAATGATGGTTGTGATATTCCGCCAACCAGGGCACCAGTTGTCTGAAACGAGCCACTTGCCAGCAGGTGAAGTACGGCAAGCAGCTTTGTTTCTGTTGGGATGGTGTGGGGTGTCACTAAAGTGGGAGCCAACTGCTGTTCAATATTTCTCAGCAGCTGCTGAATGGCTCAATTAGGGGTGTGTTAAGGTCTGGGGGGCAGTAGCCAATGGCTACTGTCCTGGAGGGTGGCTACACCCTCTTTGTGCCTCCTCCCTGTGGGGAGAGGGGCATATCTCTAACCCTTTTGGGGGGAATCCTCCAAAACAAGATGATGGATTTCCCAAGTCAGGGGTCACCTCAGCCCAGGATACCTTAGGGGCTGTCCTGACTGGAGGGTGACTCCTTCTTGTTTTTCTCATTATCTCCTCCGGACTTGCTGCCAAAAGTGGGGGGGTATGTCCGGAGGGGCGGGCATCTCCACTAGCTGGAGTGCCCTGGGGCACTGTAACACCAGGCTTGAGCCTTTGAGGCTCACCCCCAGGTGTTACAGTTCCTGCACGGGGAGGTGTGAAGCACCTCCACCCAGTACAGGCTTTGTTCCTGGCCACAGAGTGACAAAGGCACTCACCCCATGTGGCCAGAAACCTGTCTGGTTGTGGCAGGCTGGCAGAAACTGGTCAGCCTAACACTAGTAGTTGAATTGGTATACAAGGGGCATCTCTAAGATGCCCTCTGTGTGCATTTCTCAATAAATCCCACACTGGCATCAGTGTGGGATTTATTGTGCTGAGAAGTTTGATACCAAACTTCCCAGTATTCAGTGTAGCCATTATGGAACAGTGGAGTTCGTGTTTGACAAACTCCCAGACCATATACTCTTTATGGCTACCCTGCACATGCACTGTCTAAGAATTTGCTTAGACACTATAGGGGCATAGTGCTCATGCATCTATGCCCTCACCTGTGGTATAGTGTACCCTGCCTCAGGGCTGTAAGGCCTGCTAGAGGGGTGACTTACCTATGCCACAGGCAGTGGGTTGTGGGCATGGCACTCTGAGGGGAGTTCCCTGTGGACTTAGGGCCAGATGTATCAAGCTCCCGGTTTGCATTTCTTACATGGCGAATTTTAAGAAATCGCTATTTAATAAATGCAAAATGGGATGTATGAAAATTGCGAGGCAGTAAATACGATTTCTTAAAATTCGCAATCGCTATTACCGAATCACAATTAGGGAATGGGACTCCATTCATCCCCATGGGCCTGTAGGCCCATAGTTGCGAATGGTTTTGCATTACCTAATTTTCAAATTCCAGTTAGGAATTCGCAAATTAGTTAATGCAAACCCCAGGGTGCTGGGGGCCTAAGGCCCACTTTGATGCACCCCAAAAAAATATTTGCGGACATGTGAAGCGCACACATGCCCTAGGGCATGTGTGCGCTACATGTCATTTTTAAAAATGCATTTATAATGCATTTTTAAAAATTGCACATGCTTACCACCAAATTGGATTTGGTGGTAAGTGCATTTCCTAAATGCCCAATTCGCATTTAGGAAATGCTTGATACATGTGATTTGGAAATCGCAAATAGGAATTCCCTATTTGGGATTTCCTATTTAGAGAATCGTAATTTGCGATTCTCTAAATAGGTCACAATTTTAAGGAATCGCTATTTTTGCGATTCCTTATAATTGCACAGCGAATGCCTTTCATACATCTTGAAAGGCATTTTTGCATTCGCAAACGGCCGAATTTTGTGACTCGCACCGTTTGCGAATGCAAAATTGCTTAATACGTCTGGCCTCAAATCACAAAAAGCACACTTTCTGACTAAAGATTTAGCTTTCTGTCAAACATGGACTAATTCTATATGGTTGGGTTTTCCAAAACACTTACAAAAATGTATATGGTAAATTGCGAAGGAAAATGTGTTTTGGGACCCCCACTGTTTATCTCCGTCTCACTTGGTGGCAGTTCTTAATTTGTAAATAAAAATGTGCCGGTGCCCAAAGCGCTCCTTTGAAATATGTGGCTGCTGCAATTAAATGTGAGAGCACTGAGGGCCATATTTATACTTTTTGACGCCAAACTGCGCTAATGCAGTTTTGCGACAAAAAAATTAGCGCCGGCACGCCATTCTGAAGCGCCATGCGGGCGCCGTATTTATTCAATGACGTTAGCCGGCGTTAGCTGGCGGCGCTGTCTGGTGTGCGTTAAAAAAACGACGTACACCAGGCAGCGCCGGCGTAGGGGGAAAATGGCGTATGGGCGTCCACAAATGGTGCAAGTCAGGCTGAGGCAAAAAAATCGCCACAACCCGATTTGCGCCATTTTTTTACGACGCCCATCCCCCATTGAAATGACTCCTGTCTTAGCAAAGACAGGAGTCATGCCCCCTTGCCCAATGGCCATGCCCAGGGGACTTCTGTCCCCTGGGCATGGTCATTGGGCATAGTGGCATGTAGGGGGACACAAATCAGGCCCCCCTATGCCACAAAAAAAAAACTTACCTGGACTTACCTTAATGTCCCTGGGGTGGGTCCCTCCATCCTTGGGTGTCCTCCTGGGGTGGGCAATGGTGGCAGGGGGTGTCCCTGGGGGCAGGGGAGGGCACCTCAGGGCTCATTCTGAGCCCTCAGGACCCTTAACGCCTGCCCTGACCCAGGCGCTAAAATCCGGCGCTAATGCGGGTTTTTAGACCCGCCCACTCCCGGCGTCATTTTTGCCCGGGAGTATAAATACGACGCATATGCATCGGAGTCATTTTTTAAGACGGGAACTCCTACCTTGCATATCATTAACGCAAGGAAGGTGTTCACGCAAAACAATTACGCTAACTCCATGAACTTTGGCGCTAGACGCGTCTAACGCCAAAGTATAAATATGGAGTTAGTTTTGCGTCGAATTTGCGTCGAAAAAAACGACGCAAATTCGGCGCAAACAGAGTATAAATATGCCCCTGAATGCTGAGGCAGCATAATCCTAAAGCCATCTTGGGCCGCTTTAATCCATTTACAGACACTCACTGCCCCTTCAGCTCACTCTTGCAGCCTCCTGCTTCCCCCTTTGTGACGATTTTCCGTCCTTCTTATCCGCCGTCTTTCCCATATGTGTCTTTTGCTCGCAGTAAATGCTGGATGTGGAAAACAAACTCCCGGTCCTCAAAAATAAGTGCTGGTGCCCCACACAGGAAACCATTGGCTCAAATTAAGCACTGCTTGGAAGATTGCTTGCAACTTTTCCAGGCAGGCGAAAAGGGAGATGACTTTTTTTAAATGTAAGTTTTGAACAGATTTGTTAAATGATGCTAAAGTTATTAGCAACAAAAACTGCTCTTCCTGTGGAAACTCCAACCTTACTATAACTACACAGTGGCAACATGAGATGTGATGTCATCAATTATGTGATTGAACATGTAATGAGTGATATATGTGAGGTCATAAGCAGTTTCTGGTGGGGAAACAACTTATAATTAGCTTGCTGAACTATAACTAGTGGCTTTCAGAGGTTTTTCTGGTTTAAAATATTACCTTTTCACTGACGTTGTCTAACTATGATGTACCCTTAATCTTTGTTTTTTTGTGAAAAGATGTATATATTGGTGTGGAAAATGAGCCAGGGCTTACTGGTTCGATGACTAAAACTTGCTTTTTCATCTGAGACCCACACTCTGACTCTACCTAAGACACTTAGGCCCATATTTATACTTTTTGACGCTAAACTGCGCTAACGCAGTTTAGCGTCAAAAAGTTTTGCGCCGGCTAACGCCATTCTGAAGCGCCATGCGGGCGCCGTATTTATTGAATGGCGTTAGCCGGCGCAAGCAGACCGGCGCTGCCTGGTGTGCGCGAGAAAAACCACGTACACCAGGCAGCGCCGGCGTAGGGGGAAAATGGCGCATGGGCGTCTTAAAATGGGGCAAGTCAGGTTACGTCGAAAAAATCATCGTAACCCGACTTGCGCCATTTATTTTCGACGCCCATCCCCCATCAACATGACTCCTATCATTGTAAAGATAGGAGTCATGCCCCCTTGCCCAATGGCCATGCCCAGGGGACTTCTGTCCCCTGGGCATGGTCATTGGGCATAGTGGCATGTAGGGGGGCACAAATCAGGCCCCCCTATGCCAAAAAAAATTATTAAAAAAAAAAAAACAATACTTACCTGAACTTACCTGAATGTCCCTGGGGTGGGTCCCTCCAGCCTTGGGTGTCCTCCTGGGGTGGGCAAGGGTGGCAGGGGGGGTCCCTGGGGGCAGGGGAGGGCACTCTGGGCTCATTTTGAGCCCACTTGTCCCTTAACGCCATGCCTGACCCAGGCGTTAAAAAGCGGCGCAAATGCGCCGTTTTTAGCCACGCCCACTCCCGGGCGTCTCTTTTGCCCTGGAGTATAAATACCACGTAAAGGCCTGGGAGTCATTTTTTAGACGGGAACGCCTCCCTTGCATATCATTAACGCAAGGAAGGGGTTCACGCTAAAAAATGACGCACATTCCGGGAACTTTGGCGCTATACGCCTCTAACGCCATAGTATAAATATGGCGTTAGTTGGCGTTAGTTTAGCGTCGAATTTGCGTCGAAAAAAACGACGCAAATTCAGCGCAAACGGAGTACAAATACGGCCCTTAGGGCCTGATTCCAACCCCGGCGGTCAAGGACCGCCGGGGCCGGGGTCGGCGGGAGCACCGCCAACAGGCTGGCGGTGCTCCCCAGGGTATTCTGACCGCGGCGGTTCAGCAGCGGCCAGAAAGGGAAAACCGGCGGTCTCCCGCCGGTTTTCCGCTGCCCTGTAGAATCCTCCATGGCGGCGCAGCTGACTCCCATACCGCCATCCAGTTCCTGGTGGCTTCGGCCGGCAGGAACAGGATGGCGGTATGGGGTGTCGTGGGGCCCCTGGGGGCCCCTGCAGTGCCCATGCCAATAGCATGGGCACTGCAGGGGCCCCCATAAGAGGGCCCCACCCTGAATTTCAATGTCTGCTTAGCAGACACTGAAATTCGCGACGGGTGCTACTGCACCCGTCGCACATCCTCCACTCCGCCGGCTCCATTCGGAGCTGGCATCCTCATGGAGGGGTGTTTCCCACTGGGCTGGCGGGCGGCCTTTTGGCGGTCGCCCGCCAGCCCAGTGGGAAACCCAGAATACCCGCGGCGGTCTTTTGACCGTGCAGCGGTATTCTGGCGGTTCCCTCCAGGCGGGCGGCTCCCGCCGCCCACCGGGGTCAGAATGACCCCCATAGGGCCTTATTTATACTTTTTGGTGCAAAACTGCACTAAGGCAGTTTTGTCCCAAAAAGTTTTGCCCCGGCTTGCACCATTTTTTAGCACCAGCTGGGCACCATATTTATGGAATGGTGCAAGCCGGTGCAAAGGGTAGGCTAGCTTAAAAAAAAATGACGTTAGGCAGTTTTGAGTCAAAATAAATGATTCTGACCAGATTAGCATCATTTTTTGACGCTAAGGCCCATATTTATACTTTTTGACGCTAAACTGCGCTAACGCAGTTTAGCGTCAAAAAGTTTTGCGCCGTCTAACGCCATTCTGAAGCGCCATGCGGGCGCCGTATTTATGGAATGGCGTTAGACGGCGCAATCAGACCGGCGCTGCCTGGTTTGCGTGGGAAAAAACCACGTAGACCAGACAGCGCCGGCGTAGGGGGAAAATGGCGCATGGGCGTCTTAAAATGGGGCAAGTCAGGTTACGTCGAAAAAATCGTCTTAACCCGACTTGCGCCATTTATTTTCGACGCCCATCCCCCATCAACATGACTCCTATCATTGTAAAGATAGGAGTCATGCCCCCTTGCCCAATGGCCATGCCCAGGGGACTTCTGTCCCCTGGGCATGGTCATTGGGCATAGTGGCATGTAGGGGGGCACAAATAAGGCCCCCCCTATGCCACCAAAAAAAAATATAAAAAATAAAAAATTATACTTACCTGAACTTACCTGAATGTCCCTGGGGTGGGTCCCTCCATCCTTGGGGGTCCTCCTGGGGTGGGCAAGGGTGGCAGGGGGGGTCCCTGGGGGCATGGGAGGGCACCTGTGGGCTCATTTTGAGCCCACAGGCCCCTTAACGCCTGCCCTGAGCAGGCGTTAAAAAGTGGCGCAAATGCGCCGTTTTTAGCCACGCCAACTCCCGGGCGTCTCTTTTGCCCGGGAGTATAAATACCACGTAAAGGCCTGGGAGTCATTTTTTAGACGGGAACGCCTCCCTTGCATATCATTAACGCAAGGAAGGGGTTCACGCTAAAAAATGACGCACATTCCGGGAACTTTGGCGCTATTCGCCTCTAACGCCATAGTATAAATATGGCGTTAGTTGGCGTTAGTTTTGCGTCGAAATTGCGTCAAAAAAAACGACGCAATTTCGGCGCAAACGGAGTATAAATATGGCCCTAAGGGGCATATTTATACTCTGTTTGCACTGATTTAGCGTCATTTTTTTTAACTCTAATTCAGTGCAAAACTAACTCCATATTTATACTTTGGTGCTAGACCCGTCTAGCGCCAAATTTATGGAGTTGAAGTCATTTTTTGGAAGTGCAAACCTACCTTGCCTTAATGAGATGCAAGGTAGGCGTTCCTGTGCAAAAAAATGACTCTATGGCCTTAACACCATATTTATACTCCCATGTAAAAATGGTGCAAGGGAGGGAGGAGGGGTCAAAAAATGGGCCAAAGCTTGCTTTGCCCCATTTTTTAAGACCTGGGTCAGGGCAGGTCTTAGGGGACCTGTGGCCCTATTTCCATGGTGGAACACCATGGAATAAGCCCAGAGGTGCCCTCCCTAGGCCCTAGGGGCACCCCCACCCACACTAGAGGGACTGCGAGGATGGGGGACCCCATCCCAGGTAAGTACAGGTAAGTGCTTTTTATTTTTGAAAGTGCCATAGGGGGCCCTGAAATGGGCCCCCATACATGGCACAGGGTGCAATGGCCATGCCCAGGGGACCCCTGTCCTCTGTGCTGGCCATTGGGGTGGTGGGCATGACTCCTGCCTTTTCTAAGGCAGGAGTCATGTGGCATGGTAGGTTTAGCACCATAAAATGACGCTAATCTGGTTAGAGTCATTTTTTTTACTCTAACCTGCCTAAAGCCATTTTTTGGTGCTAAACCCTCTTCTTCTATACTGCCAACCCCACCCAACTAAAGTCATTTTTTTAAAACTCTAGCCTACCCTTTGCACCGGCTTGCACCATTCCATAAATATGGTGCCTGGCTGGTGCACAGAAATGGTGCAAGCCGGTGCTAAACTTTTTGGTGCAAAACTGAGTTAGTGCAGTTTTACAGCAAAAAGTATAAATAAGGGCCAATATTTTGTAAGTTCGCACCACTTTTGCTTCATAAAATGACGTTAATGCAGTGCAAAAAAAGTTTCAATCAGGGCCTTGGTGCTAGATGGGTCTAGCACCAAAGTATAAATATGGAGTTAGATTTGCACCGAATTAGAGTAAAAAAAAAATGACGCTAATTCGGTGCAAACAGAGTATAAATATGCCGCAGAGTATAAATATGCCCCTAAATATGGCGTTAAGGCCATAGGGTCATTTTTTGCACGGGAACGCTTGCATCTCATTAAGGCAAAGTAGGTCTCTACTTTCAAAAAATGACTTTAACTCCATAAATTTGGTGCTAGAGGGGTCTAGCACCAAAGTATAAATATGGAGTTAGTTTTGCACCGAATTTGAGTAAAATAAAATGACACTAAGGCCCATATTTATACTTTTTGACGCAAAACTGCGCCAACGCAGTTTTGCGTCAAAAAAATTAGCGCCGGCTAACGCCATTCTGAAGCGCCATGCGGGCGCCGTATTTATTGAATGACGTTAGCCGGCGTTAGCCGCCGGCGCTGTCTGGTGTGCGTTAAAAAAACGACGTACATCAGGCAGCGCCGGCGTAGGGGGAAAATGGCGTATGGGCGTCCACAAATGGTGCAAGTCAGGCTGAGGCAAAAAAATCGCCATAACCCGATTTGCGCCATTTTTTTACGACGCCCAGCCCCCATTGAAATGACTCCTGTCTTAGCAAAGACAGGAGTCATGCCCCCTTGCCCAATGGCCATGCCCAGGGGACTTCTGTCCCCTGGGCATGGTCATTGGGGATAGTGGCATGTAGGGGGCACAAATCAGGCCCCCCTATGCCACAAAAAAAAAGTTTTAAAAAAAACTTACCTGGACTTACCTTAATGTCCCTGGGGTGGGTCCCTCCATCCTTGGGTGTCCTCCTGGGTTGGGCAAGGGTGGCAGGGGGTGTCCCTGGGGGCAGGTGAGGGCACCTCAGGGCTCATTCTGAGCCCACAGGTCCCTTAACGCCTGCCCTGACCCAGGCGCTAAAATCCGGCGCTAATGCGGGTTTTTTAGACCCGCCCACTCCCGGGCGTCATTTTTGCCCGGGAGTATAAATCCGACGCATATGCATCGGAGTAATTTTTTAAGACGGGAACGCCTACCTTGCATATCATTAACGCAAGGAAGGTGTTCACGCAAAAAAATGACGCTAACTCCATGAACTTTGGCGCTAGACGCGTCTAACGCCAAAGTATAAATATGGAGATAGTTTTGCGTCGAATTTGCGTCGAAAAAAACGACGCAAATTCGGCGCAAACCGAGTATAAATATGCCCCTAATTCGGTGCAAACAGAGTATAAATATGCCCCTTACATCTTCCCCTGATTATTCAGTATAATTACTGTCTTTATCAACTGTACACTTCTACACTTCCTAATTTGATCTCTATATCAATGTTAACTGATATATAGTGGTCTGAGGCTATCTCTAAGTGCTCTGTATCAAAGCTTGTTGAGCTATATAAAAAACAAAAAAAAAAAATGAAATCATTTTGTGGTGGTTTATTTCTGTTCCTGTCTTGTCTTCATTTTATTGATTGGTTAATTTCAAGATCCTTCTCCAAAGTCTCCCCATGTGTATCATTGCTGTTGTATGCATCCTTAGTTAGCTGCAGTTAATGGTAGCCAGATTGAAAGCTGTAGGGGCCAGATGTATCAAGAGTGCAGGTGGCGATTTCCAAATTGCGATTTTTAAGAAATCACAATTTTAGAAATGCAAAACATGATGTATCAAAGTAGAAAATCGCAAATTGCGATTTCTTAAAATTCGCAAATGCTATTTGCGAGATGCAAATACCGAATCGCAAAAAAAATTGCGATTTGGTAAGTGAAAATCGCAGATAGCGAAAACGGCAAACCAGAACAGCCTCATGACATCACAACCAGGAAGTGAGTCAGCCCGTGCTGCTTCCAGATGCCACACCCCTAGGAGCAGTGAGAGAGGCACAGCCCAGCACCAGGGAGTCAGCATTGTGAGGAAGCCAGGATCAAACTGCAACATGGCCAATGCTGGCAATGGGAAGGAGAAGGGAGACAGGAAAAGGAGCTTAAATTCAGTGAGAAAGAATTGAAGGTGCTCATTGAGGAGGTTGTTGGGAACCATGATAGACTCTTTGGCAAAACCTCACTCCAAGTACCTGAGAATGAGAAGCGGAAACACTGGTCTGACATACAGACAAAAATATGCGCAGTGGGTGTTGCACAGCGCTCTGTGGAGGAGATACGCAAGTGATGGTATGACTTGCGGTCCCATGCCAAGGAGAGGGAGGCCAGCAGGCTTATGGAGGCAAGGAGCACCGGAGGCAGAACATCCACCCACACACCGTCCACCCCTATGGAAGACCTGGTAGAATCCACATTGCTGCCAGAAGCTGTCAGTGGTGTAACTGACATTGACACCTCAGGGACACCCAGAACCAGCAAAGGTAAGGACAGTGATTATGTGTATCCCCACATGTGCATGTACACATGCCCCTTAGGAAATAGAACATAGCTTGATGCACAATGAAAAGTAGTCCAGATCACATCTTACATACAACACAACAGTGCCTTGTGGGAGTGGTAATACAAAACCCTAAGGTAAATACACCACATAAATAGCAAGATAGTGGTCAGCCACATAGAGAAACACCACAAATGACTCAGGGTGACAAAATTTAATTGACAAAGCAAAAACAACAAGTGATGGACGGAATGCTGAACATTGTCGAACACTCACCCCCAGTCATAGATCTGGGTTTAATCCATTGTTCTTTTGCTCACCATGCCACCGCAGTTTGGACCCAGCCATAGGCAAATCAGTCTTGACCCTGTTCCTCATGGGAACAGTCCAGACCGAACTGCCAAACCAGGTCCTCACTGGTCCGGAAACAAGCATCCTGGGACCGGTTTCGGGGTTTCACCCCTCATCAGCCAGGCTAGCTTGAATCCAGTGGCATGGGAAGCACGGGACCCACGTCTGGACATACCCTTTCCACTTAGGGCGACAAAGCAAAAACAACAAGTGATGGACAGAATGCTGAACATTGTCAAACACTCACCCCCAGTCATAGATCTGGGTTTAATCCATCGTTCTTTTGCTCACCATGCCACCCCAGTTTGGAACCAGCCAAACAAGCATCCTGGGACCGGTTTCGGGGTTTCACCCCTCATCAGCAAGTCTAGCTTGAATCCAGTGGCATGGGAAGCATGGGACCCACGTCTGGGCATACCCTTCCCACTTAGGGCGACAAAGCAAAAACAAGTGATGGACGGAATGCTGAACATTGTCAAACACTCACCCCCAGTCATAGATCTGGGTTTAATCCATCGTTCTTTTGCTCACCATGCCACCCCAGTTTGGACCAAGCCATATGCAAATCAGTCTTGACCCTGTTCCTCATGGGAACAGTCCAGACCGAACTGCTAAGCCAGGTCCTCACTGGACTGGAAACAAGCATCCTGGGACCGGTTTCGGGGTTTCACCCCTCATCAGCCAGGCTAGCTTGAATCCAGTGGCATGGGAAGCACGGGACCCACGTCTGGGCATACCCTTCCCACTTAGGGCGACAAAGCAAAAACAACAAGTGATGGACAGAATGCTGAACATTGTCAAACATTCACCCCCAGTCATAGATCTGGGTTTAATCCATCGTTCTTTTGGTTACCATGCCACCCCAGTTTGGACCCAGCCATATGCAAATCAGTCTTGACCCTGTTCCTCATGGGAACAGTCCAGACCGAACTGCCAAGCCAGGTCCTCACTGGACCGGAAACAAGCATCCTGGGACCGGTTTCGGGGTTTCACCCCTCATCAGCCAGGCTAGCTTGAATCCAGTGGCATGGGAAGCACGGGACCCACGTCTGGGCATACCCTTTCCACTTAGGGCGACAAAGCAAAAACAAGTGATGGACGGAATGCTGAACATTGTCAAATAATCACCACCAGTCATAGATCTGGGTTTAATCCATCGTTCTTTTGCTCACCATGCCACCCCAGTTTGGACCCAGCCATATGCAAATCAGTCTTGCCCTGTTCCTCATGGGAACAGTCCAGACCGAACTGCCAAGCAAGGTCCTCACTGGACCGGAAACAAGCATCCTGGGACCGGTTTCGGGGTTTCACCCCTCATCAGCCAGGCTAGCTTGAATCCAGTGGCATGGGAAGTACGGGACCTACGTCTGGGCATATCCTTCCCACTTAGGGCGACAAAGCAAAAATAACAAGTGATGGACGGAATGCTGAACATTGTCAAACACTCACCCCCAGTCATAGATCTGGGTTTGATCCATCGTTCTTTTGCTCACCATCCCACCCCAGTTTGGACCCAGCCATATGCAAATCAGTCTTGACCCTGTTCCTCATGGGAACAGTCCAGACCGAACAGCCAAGCCAGGTCCTCACTGGACTGGAAACAAGCATCCTGGGACCGGTTTCGGGGTTTCACCCCTCATCAGCCAGGCTAGCTTGAATCCAGTGGCATGGGAAGCACAGGACCCACGTCTGGGCATATCCTTCCCACTTAGGGCGACAAAGCAAAAACAACAAGTGATGGACGGAATGCTGAACATTGTCAAACACTCACCCCCAGTCATAGATCTGGGTTTAATCCATCGTTCTTTTGCTCACCATGCCACCCCAGTTTGGACCCAGCCATATGCAAATCAGTCTTGACCCTGTTCCTCATGGGAACAGTCCAGACCGAACTGCCAAGCCAGGTCCTCACTGGACCGGAAACAAGCATCCTGGGACCAGTTTCAGGGTTTCACCCCTCATCAGCCAGGCTAGCTTGAATCCAGTGGCATGGGAAGCACAAGACCCACGTCTGGGCATACCCTTCCCACTCAGGGCGACAAAGCAAAAACAACAAGTGATGGACGGAATGCTGAACATTGTCAAACACTCACCCCCAGTCATAGATCTGGGTTTAATCCATCGTTCTTTTGCTCACCATGCCACCCCAGTTTGGACCCAGCCATATGCAAATCAGTCTTGACCCTGTTCCTCATGGGAACAGTCCAGACCGAACTGCCAAGCCAGGTCCTCACTGGACCGGAAACAAGCATCCTGGGTCCGGTTTCGGGGTTTCACCCCTCATCAGCCAGGCTAGCTTGAATCCAGTGGCATGGGAAGCACAGGACCCACGTCTTGGCATACCCTTCCCTCTTAGGGCGACAAAGCAAAAACAACAAGTGATGGACGGAATGCTGAACATTGTCAAACACTCACCCCCCAGTCATAGATCTGGGTTTAATCCATCGTTCTTTTGCTCACCATGCCACCCCAGTTTGGACCCAGCCATATGCAAATCAGTCTTGACCCTGTTCCTCATGTGAACAGTCCAGACCGAACTGCCAAGCCAGGTCCTCACTGGACCGGAAACAAGCATCCTGGGACCGGTTTCGGGGTTTCACCCCTCATCAGCCAGGCTAGCTTGAATCCAGAGGCATGGGAAGCACGGGACCCACGTCTGGGCATACCCTTCCCACTTAGGGCGACAGAGTAAAAACAACAAGTGATGGACGGAATGCTGAACATTGTCAAACACTCACCCCCAGTCATAGATCTGGGTTTAATCCATTCTTTTGCTCACCATGCCACCCCAGTTTGGACCCAGCCATATTCAAATCAGTCTTGACCCTGTTCCTCATGGGAACAGTCCAGACCGAACTGCCAAGGCAGGTCCTCACTGGACCGGAAACAAGCATATTGGGACCGTTTTCGGGGTTTCACCCCTCATCAGCCAGGCTAGCTTGAATCCAGTGGCATGGGAAGCACGGGACCCACGTCTGGGCATACCCAACAAAGCAAAAACAACAAGTGATGGACGGAATGCTGAACATTGTCAAACACTCACCCCCAGTCACAGATCTGGGTTTAATCCATTGTTCTTTTGCTCACCATGCCACCCCAGTTTGGACCCAGCCATATGCAAATCAGTCTTGACCCTGTTCCTCATGGGAAAAGTCCAGACCGAACTGCCAAGCCAGGTCCTCACTGGACCGGAAACAAGCATATTGGGACCGTTTTCGGGGTTTCACCGCTCATCAGCCAGGCTAGCTTGAATCCAGTGGCATGGGAAGCACGGGACCCACGTCTGGGCATACCCTTCCCACTTAGGGCGACAAAGCAAAAACAACAAGTGATGGACGGAATGCTGAACATTGTCAAACACTCACCCCCAGTCATAGATCTGGGTTTAATCCATTGTTCTTTTGCTCACCATGCCACCCTAGTTTGGACCCAGCCATATGCAAATCAGTCTTGACCCTGTTCCTCATGGGAACAGTCCAGACCGAACTGCCAAGCCAGGTCCTCACTGGACCGGAAACAAGCATCCTGGGACCGGTTTCGGGGTTTCATCCCTCATCAGCCAGGCTAGCTTGAATCCAGTAGCATGGGAAGCACGGGACCCACGTCTGGGCATACCCTTCCCACTTAGGGCGACAGAGCAAAAACAACAAGTGATGGACGGAATGCTGAACATTGTCAAACACTCACCCCCAGTCATAGATCTGGGTTTAATCCATCGTTCTTTTGCTCACCATGCCACCCCAGTTTGGACCCAGCCATATGCAAATCAGTCTTGACCTGTTCCTCATGGGAACAGTCCAGACCGAACTGCCAAGCCAGGTCCTCACTGGACCGGAAACAAGCATCCTGGGACCGGTTTCGGGGTTTCACCCCTCATCAGCCAGGCTAGCTTGAATCCAGTGGCATGGGAAGCACGGGACCCACGTCTGGGCATACCCTTCCCACTTAGGGCGACAAAGCAAAAACAACAAGTGATGGACGGAATGCTGAACATTGTCAAACACTCACCCCCCAGTCATAGATCTGGGTTTAATCCATCGTTCTTTTACTCACCATGCCACCCCAGTTTGGACCCAGCCATATGCAAATCAGTCTTGACCCTGTTCCTCATGGGAACAGTCCAGACCGAACTGCCAAGCCAGGTCCTCACTGGACCGGAAACAAGCATCCTGGGACCAGTTTCAGGGTTTCACCCCTCATCAGCCAGGCTAGCTTGAATCCAGTGGCATGGGAAGCACGGGACCCACGTCTGGGCATACCCTTCCCACTTAGGGCGACAAAGCAAAAACAACAAGTGATGGACAGAATCCTGAACATTGTCAAACACTCACCCCCAGTCATAGATCTGGGTTTAATCCATCGTTCTTTTGCTCACCATGCCACCCCAGTTTGGACCCAGCCATATTCAAATCAGTCTTGACCCTCTTCCTCATGGGAACAGTCCAGACCGAACTGCCAAGCCAGGTCCTCACTGGACCGGAAACAAGCATATTGGGACCGTTTTCGGGGTTTCACCCCTCATCAGCCAGGCTAACTTGAATCCAGTGGCATGGGAAGCACGGGACCCACGTCTGGGCATACCCGACAAAGCAAAAACAACAAGTGATGGACGGAATGCTGAACATTGTCAAACACTCACCCCCAGTCATATATCTGGGTTTAATCCATTGTTCTTTTGCTCACCATGCCACCCCAGTTTGGACCCAGCCATATGCAAATCAGTCTTGACCCTGTTCCTCATGGGAACAGTCCAGACCGAACTGCCAAGCCAGGTCCTCACTGGAAAGGAAACAAGCATATTGGGACCGTTTTCGGGGTTTCACCCCTCATCAGCCAGGCTAGATTGAATCCAGTGGCATGGGAAGCACGGGACCCACGTCTGGGCATACCCTTCCCACTTAGGGCGACAAAGCAAAAACAACAAGTGATGGACGTAATGCTGAACATTGTCAAACACTCACCCCCAGTCATAGATCTGGGTTTAATTCATTGTTCTTTTGCTCACCATGCCACCCCAGTTTGGACCCAGCCATATGCAAATCAGTCTTGACCCTGTTCCTCATGGGAACAGTCCAGACCGAACTGCCAAGCCAGGTCCTCACTGGACCGGAATCAAGCATCCTGGGACCGGTTTCGGGGTTTCATCCCTCATCAGCCAGGCTAGCTTGAATCCAGTAGCATGGGAAGCATGGGACCCACATCTGGGCATACCCTTCCCACTTAGGGCGACAAAGCAAAAACAACAAGTGATGGACGGAATGCTGAACATTGTCAAACACTCACCCCCAGTCATAGATCTGGGTTTAATCCATCGTTCTTTTGCTCACCATGCCACCCCAGTTTGGACCCAGCCATATGCAAATCAGTCTTGACCCTGTTCCTCATGGGAACAGTCCAGACCGAACTGCCAAGCCAGGTCCCCACTGGACCGGAAACAAGCATCCTGGGACCGGTTTCGGGGTTTCACCCCTCATCAGCCAGGCTAGCTTGAATCCAGTGGCATGGGAAGCACGAGACCCACGTCTTGGCATACCCTTCCCACTTAGGGCAACAAAGCAAAAACAACAAGTGATGGACGGAATGCTGAACATTGTCAAACACTCACCCCCAGTCATAGATCTGGGTTTAATCCATCGTTCTTTTGCTCACCATGCCACCCCAGTTTGGACCCAGCCATATGCAAATCAGTCTTGACACTGTTCCTCATGGGAAAAGTCCAGACCGAACTGCCAAGCCAGGTCCTCACTGGACCGGAAACAAGCATCCTGGGACCGGTTTCGGGGTTTCACCCCTCATCACCCAGGCTAGCTTGAATCCAGTGGCATGGGAAGCACCGGACCCACGTCTTGGCATACCCTTCCCTCTTAGGGCGACAAAGCAAAAACAACAAGTGATGGACGGAATGCTGAACATTGTCAAACACTCACCCCCAGTCATAGATCTGGGTTTAATCCATCGTTCTTTTGCTCACCATGCCACCCCAGTTTGGACCCAGCCATATTCAAATCAGTCTTGACCCTGTTCCTCATGGGAACAGTCCAGACCGAACTGCCAAGCCAGGTTCTCACTGGACCGGAAACAAGCATCCTGGGACCAGTTTCGGGGTTTCACCCCCCATCAGCCAGGGTAGCGTGAATCCAGTGGCATGGGAAGCACGGGACCCACGTCTGGGCATACCCGACAAAGCAAAAACAACAAGTGATGGACGGAATGCTGAACGTTGTCAAACACTCACCCCCAGTCATAGATCTGGGTTTAATACATTTTTCTTTTGCTCACCATGCCACCCCAGTTTGGACCCAGCCATATGCAAATCAGTCTTGACCCTGTTCCTCATGGGAACAGTCCAGACCGAACTGCCAAGCCAGGTCCTCACTGGACCGGAAACAAGCATCCTGGGACCGGTTTCGGGGTTTAATCCCTCATCAGCCAGGCTAGCTTGAATCCAGTGGCATGGGAAGCACGGGACCCACGTCGGGGCATACCCTTCCCACTTAGGGCGACAAAGCAAAAACAACAAGTGATGGACGGAATTCTGAACATTGTCAAACACTCACCCCCAGTCATAGATCTGGGTTTAATCCATTGTTCTTTTGCTCACCATGCCACCCCAGTTTGGACCCTGCCAAATGCAAATCAGTCTTGACCCTGTTCCTCATGGGAACAGTCCAGACCGAACTGCCAAGCCAGGTCCTCACTGGTCCGGAAACAAGCATCCTGGGACCGGTTTCGTGGTTTCATCCCTCATCAGCCAGGCTAGCTTGAATCCAGTGGCATGGGAAGCACGGGACCCACGTCTGGGCATACCCTTCCCACTTAGGGCGACAAAGCAAAAACACCAAGTGATGGACGGAATGCTGAACATTGTCAAACACTCACCCCCAGTCATAGATCTGGGTTTAATCCATCGTTCTTTTGCTCACCATGCCACCCCAGTTTGGACCCAGCCATATTCAAATCAGTCTTGACCCTGTTCCTCATGGGAACAGTCCAGACCGAACTGCCAAGCCAGGTTCTCACTGGACCGGAAACAAGCATCCTGGGACCAGTTTCGGGGTTTCACCCCCCATCAGCCAGGGTAGCGTGAATCCAGTGGCATGGGAAGCACGGGACCCACGTCTGGGCATACCCGACAAAGCAAAAACAACAAGTGATGGACGGAATGCTGAACGTTGTCAAACACTCACCCCCAGTCATAGATCTGGGTTTAATACATTTTTCTTTTGCTCACCATGCCACCCCAGTTTGGACCCAGCCATATGCAAATCAGTCTTGACCCTGTTCCTCATGGGAACAGTCCAGACCGAACTGCCAAGCCAGGTCCTCACTGGACCGGAAACAAGCATCCTGGGACCGGTTTCGGGGTTTAATCCCTCATCAGCCAGGCTAGCTTGAATCCAGTGGCATGGGAAGCACGGGACCCACGTCGGGGCATACCCTTCCCACTTAGGGCGACAAAGCAAAAACAACAAGTGATGGACGGAATTCTGAACATTGTCAAACACTCACCCCCAGTCATAGATCTGGGTTTAATCCATTGTTCTTTTGCTCACCATGCCACCCCAGTTTGGACCCTGCCAAATGCAAATCAGTCTTGACCCTGTTCCTCATGGGAACAGTCCAGACCGAACTGCCAAGCCAGGTCCTCACTGGTCCGGAAACAAGCATCCTGGGACCGGTTTCGTGGTTTCATCCCTCATCAGCCAGGCTAGCTTGAATCCAGTGGCATGGGAAGCACGGGACCCACGTCTGGGCATACCCTTCCCACTTAGGGCGACAAAGCAAAAACACCAAGTGATGGACGGAATGCTGAACATTGTCAAACACTCACCCCCAGTCATAGATCTGGGTTTAATCCATCGTTCTTTTGCTCACCATGCAACCCCAGTTTGGACCCAGCCATATGCAAATCAGTCTTGACCCTGTTCCTCATGGGAACAGTCCAGACCGAACTGCCAAGCCAGGTCCTCACTGGTCCGGAAACAAGCATCCTGGGACCGGTTTCGGGGTTTCATCCCTCATCAGCCAGGCTAGCTTGAATCCAGTGGCATGGGAAGCACGGGACCCACGTCTGGGCATACCCTTCCCACTTAGGGCGACAAAGCAAAAACAACAAGTGATGGACAGAATGCTGAACATTGTCAAACACTCACCCCCAGTCATAGATCTGGGTTTAATCCATCGTTCTTTTGCTCACCATGCCACCCCAGTTTGGACCCAGCCATATGCAAATCAGTCTTGACACTGTTCCTCATGGGAACAGTCCAGACCGAACTGCCAAGCCAGGTCCTCACTGGACCGGAATCAAGCATCCTGGGACCGGTTTCGCGGTTTCATCCCTCATCAGCCAGGCTAGCTTGAATCCAGTAGCATGGGAAGCACGGGACCCACATCTGGGCATACCCTTCCCACTTAGAGCGACAAAGCAAAAACAACAAGTGATGGACGGAATGCTGAACATTGTCAAACACTCACCCCCAGTCATAGATCTGGGTTTAATCCATCGTTCTTTTGCTCACCATGCCACCCCAGTTTGGACCCAGCCATATTCAAATCAGTCTTGACCCTGTTCCTCATGGGAACAGTCCAGACCGAACTGCCAAGCCAGGTCCTCACTGGACCGGAAACAAGCATCCTGGGACCAGTTTCGGGGTTTCACCCCCCATCAGCCAGGGTAGCTTGAATCCAGTGGCATGGGAAGCACGGGACCCACGTCTGGGCATACCCGACAAAGCAAAAACAACAAGTGATGGACGGAATGCTGAACATTGTCAAACACTCACCCCCAGTCATAGATCTGGGTTTAATACATTGTTCTTTTGCTCACCATGCCACCCCAGTTTGGACCCAGCCATATGCAAATCAGTCTGGACCCTGTTCCTCATGGGAACAGTCCAGACCGAACTGCCAAGCAAGGTCCTCACTGGACCAGAAACAAGCATCCTGGGACCGGTTTCGGGGTTTCATCCCTCATCAGCCAGGCTAGCTTGAATCCAGTGGCATGGGAAGCACGGGACCCACGTCTGGGCATACCCTTCCCACTTAGGGCGACAAAGCAAAAACAACAAGTGATGGACGGAATGCTGAACATTGTCAAACACTCACCCCCAGTCATAGATCTGGGTTTAATCCATTGTTCTTTTGCTCACCATGCCACCCCAGTTTGGACCCAGCCATATGCAAATCAGTCTTGACCCTGTTCCTCATGGGAACAGTCCAGACCGAACTGCCAAGCCAGGTCCTCACTGGTCCAGAAACAAGCATCCTGGGACCGGTTTCGTGGTTTCATCCCTCATCAGCCAGGCTAGCTTGAATCCAGTGGCATGGGAAGCACGGGACCCACGTCTGGGCATACCCTTCCCACTTAGGGCGACAAAGCAAAAACACCAAGTGATGGACGGAATGCTGAACATTGTCAAACACTCACCCCCAGTCATAGATATGGGTTTAATCCATCGTTCTTTTGCTCACCATGCCACCCCAGTTTGGACCCAGCCATATGCAAATCAGTCTTGACCCTGTTCCTCATGGGAACAGTCCAGACCGAACTGCCAAGCCAGATCCTCACTTGCCCGGAAACAAGCATCCTGGGACCGGTTTCGGGGTTTCACCCCTCATCAGCCAGGCTAGCTTGAATCCCGTGGCATGGGAAGCACGGGACCCACGTCTTGGCATACCCTTCCCACTTAGGGCGACAAAGCAAAAACAACAAGTGATGGACGGAATGCTGAACATTGTCAAACACTCACCCCCAGTCATAGATCTGGGTTTAATCCATAGTTCTTTTGCTCACCCTGCCACCCCAGTTTGGACCCAGCCATATGCAAATCAGTCTTGACCCTGTTCCTCATGGGAACAGTCCAGACCAAACTGCCAAGCCAGGTCCTCACTGGACCAGAAACAAGCATCCTGGGACCGGTTTCGGGGTTTCACCCCTCATCAGCCAGGCTAGCTTGAATCCAGTGGCATGGGAAGCACGGGACCCATGTCTGGGCATACCCTTCCCACTTAGGGCGACAAAGCAAAAACAACAAGTGATGGACGGAATGCTGAACATTGTCAAACACTCACCCCCAGTCATAGATCTGGGTTTAATCCATCGTTCTTTTGCTCACCATGCCACCCCAGTTTGGACCCAGCCATATGCAAATCAGTCTTGACACTGTTCCTCATGGGAACAGTCCAGACCGAACTGCCAAGCCAGGTCCTCACTGGACCGGAAACAAGCATCCTGGGACCGGTTTCGGGGTTTCACCCCTCATCAGCCAGGCTAGCTTGAATCCAGTGGCATGGGAAGCACGGGACCCACATCTGGGCATACCCTTCCCACTTAGGGCGACAAAGCAAAAACAACAAATGATGGACAGAATGCTGAACATTGTCAAACACTCACCCCCAGTCATAGATCTGGGTTTAATCCATCGTTCTTTTGCTCACCATCCCACCCCAGTTTGGACCCAGCCATATGCAAATCAGTCTTGACCCTGTTCCTCATGGGAACAGTCCAGACCGAACTGCCAAGCCAGGTCCTCACTGGACCGGAAACAAGCATCTTGGGACCGGTTTCGGGGTTTCACCCTCATCAGCCAGGCTAGCTTGAATCCAGTGGCATGGGAAGCACGGGACCCACGTCTGGGCATACCCTTCCCACTTAGGGCGACAAAGCAAAAACAACAAGTGATGGACGGAATGCTGAACATGCTTCCCATGCCACTGGATTCAAGCTGTCCTGGCTGATGAGGGGTGAAACCCCGAAACCGGTCCCAGGATGCTTGTTTCCAGTCCAGGGCAGACCGGGCCTAACAGTTCGGGCTGGACTGTTCCCATGGGGAACAGGGTCAAGACTGATTTGCATATGGCTGGGTCCAAAACTGGAATGGCATGGGCAGCAAAAAAACGATGGATTTAGGCCCAGATCACTGTACTGGGGGTGAATGTTTGACAATGTTCAGCATTCCGTCCATCACTTGTTGTTTTTGACACAATTTAATTGCACATTTAAAGCAACACTGTGGAAATCTGTGACAAATGCTAGAACTGACATGCTGCACATTATCCTTGCAGATGACTCGGTCCCTGCTGCTGCAGGATCTGAAAAAGTGGGGGAAGCAGAAACGCAGACACAGTCAGACTCAAATACAAGTGATTCCTACAGTATTTTTCTGACTAGACGCAGAGCAACGGTGTTACCACTGCCAGAGTACAACCTGGACTCAGATGAGATGCCAAAACATGAACCCACACCACCACCAGAGCTGAGTCCCACAGGAAGACAGCAGTCCCTTTACCAGCGCCAGCATCAGTCAACTCCCCTTAGGAGGCACCACGATGCAGGCAGACAGGGCACAAAAGAAGGAGTGGGCCCATCAATCTTTGGTGGCCTGGAAGCTTCCATGCTGAAGGTGCAGCGCCTGCAATGCAAACATTTGAAGTCACTGCACAGACAGTTTGTGTCTCACAATAGCAATGTGGGGTTACAAAACAAGCACTTGGAGACCCTGACTGAGGGACAGCAAAGAGTTGCTGAAAACACCAAGGAGTTGACAAAGGCCATTGGGGAACTATGCACTGAGATACGACAGGAGCGCGTCAGCCAGCGCAGGCACCATCACCAATATTTGTTTGACATCTTCTGTAGGTCAGTCAATTGGCTTGCAAGTTCAACAGCCCAAATATCACGGCGTTCCATTGCCACACAGGTGGAGATGGCACATTCAAGTCGGGACATTGCACAGGGACTTGTACAAATTACCAATGTAGTGGATGCCATGCAAACAGCACGCAGTGCCACAACCAGCGAACGGGGTGTTGGGGACAGTGAGGAGTCCTCTAGCCTCAACAGTCTGAGAGTCCCTGTGATTGATCCGAGGTGTCGCAGTGGCAGACACAGTACTGCAGGTGAACCTGCTACTAGAGGTGCCAGCGAGGGCACTGAGCACTCAAGTGGAGTGCGTGGACGTAAGAAGTGATGTGGAGGGCTACAGAGGACCACCTCAACATGTGTATTAAAGTCATGCTATGATGCTAATAGTGTGACACTGTTAATAGATCATGTCTGCCCATTGTGAATAGCTATGTCCTACTGACACATTGTTTACCTGAAGTCAAGGTAATAAAGATGCTAACTACTGAAATACATAATATTGAAGTGGATTTGTCATTACTTACATCAAAAATGGTTGCGCGTGATGTCAGCACGGCTTTGCCTGCCTTCTGCTGCACTGGTCCTGTCTGCTGGTAGAAGGGGTGGTAAGGGATCATCATCCTCATCTGAGTCTGGCTCCAGGAGTTCCACTGGTATGCCCCTGGTGGTTGCTATGTTGTGCAGGATAGCACATGTGGCCACAATTTTGCATGTTGTCTCAGGGATGTACTGTAGTGCACCTCCACTCCTATGGATGCACCTGAAATGGCTCTTAAGCAGCCCAAAAGTGCGCTCCACCACATTGCGGGTAGCCCTATCTGCAGCATTGTACCTCCTCTCTGCTGGGGTGGCAGGGCTCAGGTAGGGCGTTAGCATATAGGTGCGCACTGCATAGGCACTGTCTCCTGAATGCACAGACAGTAAAATGAGTACATTTTCTGTCTGACGTCATGCTTGCATCAATGCATTATTGTGAACTATCAAATTACCTAGTAGATATCCTTCCCCAAACTCCCCAGCTAGCAGTCTTGTGTGTATCCCGCTGTGGCGAAAGATGTAGGAGTCATGTGTGTTCCCTGGGTATCTGGCCATGAGATCGGTAAAGATGTAGGAGGCAGTGCATATCACCTGTATGTAACGGAATGATGGTTTTTACGGTTGCGATACACATACTCGGTGGCCGATGGTGGACAGATTGCTACATGTGTCCCATCAATGGCACCTAGCACATGTGGGAACTGTGCTATCTGGTAAAAACTAACTTTGGTTGGTTGTACTGCCTGTGGGGTGTTGGAGAATCTGATGTACAGTTGTATTCTGCTCAGTATGGCATTGAGAAATGCATTGAAAAATCTAGAAAGGGCACTCTGTGATACCCCTCCAGCTGCTGCTATGACCCTTTGATAGCTCCCTGAGGCTAGTAGGAGCAGGGAGCATAATACCTGCACATATGTGGGTATGCTATTGATCCTGTGTGTTGCGTGCTGCAGCATGGGTTGTAGCTCAGCTATCAGGTCAAGTATCATGGCTGAGCTTAACCTGTACTTATCATTAATTTCCTCCTCAGTCTGGTCAAAAAGGGTTATGCGCACTCTGAAAATGCGCTCCTGTCTCCTCCTCTCTCTCCTCAAACCTGCAAAGATCCTCATTCTCCTCCCCATGACATAGAGCGCAGCCATTGTGGAAGAGGAGCTGAGGCATTTGGGGCCTCTTTATATAGGTTACAGCTGGTTACCACCTGGTTTCAGTTCGTGGTAAATTGCATGTGCAAACGGCCATTCTGCGAACAATCGCAAATTGCAATTTTTTGCTACATCGCATTGCAAATCAGTTTTATGCATGTCGCAATCTGCATCTCGCAAATAGCAGCACGATTTAGGAAATCGGTATCTGCGAATCGCTATTCTGTATCGCAATAAGCGTTTCACTAAAAGCGATTCGGTAAATCATATTGCTATTTGCGATACGCTGCTTGCGACATGCTAATTCATCTCTCATTCACAAAAATTCGCTATTTTTGCGATTTCTTATTTTCCCACTGCAAATGCATTTCATACATCGTAAAACGCATTTTTGCATTCGCAAACGGACATTTGCACCGTTTGCGAATGCAAAAATGCTTGATACATCTGGCCCTTAGTCTTTTTCTCCCCACCAGCACACACAAGCTGCGAGGCAGTGTGCATGTGCTGAGTGAGGGGTCCCCAGGGTGGCATAGTACATGCTGCAGCCCTTAGAAACCTTCCCTGGCCACAGGGCCCTTATTTCCCGGGGTACCATTTACAAGGGACTTATCTGTGTGCTAGGGCTGTGCCAATTGTGGAGAAAAAAGGTACAGTTTAGGGAAAGAACACTGGTACTGGGGCCTGGTTAGCAGGGTCCCAGCACACTTTCAATCATAACTAGCGTCAACAAAAGGCAAAAGGTTTGGAGGTGACCATGCCATCAGAGGCATTTTCCTACACCGACCTTCCATTTTGTAATGCTGTGAGACTGTGGGTTCCTCCCGTTCTGCATCATGTCTCTCTTACCCAAGACCAATCAGACTCTGAGAAATGCTTTTTCATATTGTATAAATACCTCACCAGTAGTGAAACTAAATTTTGATTCAACAGGGGTGGTTTTACATCAAGGTCCTATTGTGCACTTAGAGGGGGCGCCATGCCCAATATGCATATCCAGCCATCTGGAGTTGATGCCCAAATTATTTTTTAAACCTATCATACAGAAGAAAGTGGAGATGAAGTGTTTATGATGTTCTGGACCTTCAACATTTCTGTGCTCATCACTTCCAGGCCGCATAAGTACAAAACTTTGCCACAGAGCATGTCCAAGCAACCATCATTATACAACAAGGTCACTAGCACTTACAGATATGTGTATATATGGTCAGTCATTGTACTACTACTTACATGTTTGCAGCTGTGTCAGTCACTTAGGTGTTTTGAGCCTTTTCCTTCTCTAACCTAACACCAACTTCGGGGTCAAGACACAGACCAACTTCCACCTTCTAGTACTCCTCTGTCACAAAGAAACCACACAAAGCCAAAGAAGATAGAATACAAACAGATAATGCCATTCATAGAGGGAAGCAGTCGAAAGGTGCAGCAAATAGGTTCCAATCTGAGAGGCTCACAAAGCGTGCCCTCATTTGCTTGACAGTGTACAACCATCCCTGTCAGGTTTAGCATATAGAGCGGTGGTGGTACTATACCATGTTTTGTTAACAGGACTAGAGGCCTTCTTCCACTCATGTGAAGATCGCTGCTACTTCTAAACTAGGTCTAGCAGTGACACCCCAATCCATGTATGTATGTGCATGGTCTGTGTGGTACATACTTTGCATACATGAGCCAGAGTAATGGAGGACTTTGCTTTGGGCGCCATTTTCAAATCCTCTGGCATGTTCATGTGCACAAGATGGTGCGGAGGTTTTTTCCCAGAAGGTGGAGGTGTGTTGTTAACATTCCTGTCATCGGTTTAGCATGTAGCGGGAAGACGCACCGTACCACGTTTTGTGAATAAGTAGTTGTAGCCACAGTTTCTTTTTTTATTTGTCACAAGAGTGCTAACATTCCTCAAGCTGGAGGGAAGGGACCTAGACAGTGAAGTGGGGAAACAGGAGTTAGGTCTTCTTTTAGAAACTCTATTAGGTCCTTGCTGAGGAACTGCTTATTTTTTTTATAGCCAATTTTATTACTTTTGGGAGTAAGACAGTTCAGTGATCTCATAACAGTTCAGTCAGTTGAAACAGATCAATACAGTTGACGACAATCCCCCATTTTCCCCCACATAAACAAAGTCATTCCAATCAGAGAGGCAACCCATGATGAGTCCGCCATTTCACCCACTTTTTCTCATATTTTCAAGGGCAACCATCCCCTTCATATATTGGCTTTTCTAATTGAGAGCACCAGTCACCCACCGCCGTCCATTTAGGCACCGATGGTGCCACCGGGCTTCTCCATAATTGTGCAATGTCTCTTTTGGCCACCAGGCATGCAGCCCCCACAAAGGTTCTATCCTTTCTTGGCCCCCTCAACTCCACCAGAGGCACCATCTTAACAGTCAGCTCAACTGGTCACTCCACAACCTCAGAAATCTCCTGCTTCACCACCTCCCAGAAGGGACGCAACTCCTGACATTCCCCTGCTACGTGCAGAAGGTGCGCCTCCAGGTGACCATATCTCTAACAGCCAGGAGGTGTCACCAGACAAATGTGTTGCAGGTGCAATGGGGACAGACACGTCATGTGGAAGTAATTGATCTGTATTATCCGTAGGCACGCAGATATGGCCAGTTCTCTGGGTGCAACATATGCCAACAAACTCATCCCCCAGGTAGGTAATCCCAATTTTGTGCCACTGGCTAAAGCCCCTCAATGGAACACCTGTCTCAACCATGTGCCCTGCCATAAGGGTGTCAGCTTAGTAAAGGGCCGGCCCCACCCCATTCAATCAATCATTTAATCAGTGCTTGTAAAGCGCAACTACTCACCCATTAGGGTCTCAAGGCGCTGGGGGGGCAGGGGGAAAACGAGTACTGTATACCTGTGAGGTGGTTATTAAAAAAGCCATGTCTTCAGGTCCTTCGTGAAGCTGAGGAGGGAGGTGGTTTGTTTGATGTGGAGTGAAAGGGAGTTCCAGGCGGTGGGTGTGAGGTAGGAAAACAAGCGTCCTCCTGTTCTGGTTTTCCTGATGTGGGGTATTTCTGCAAGAGAGAGTTGGGCTGAGCATAGGGCCCTGTGGGGTACGTGTAGGTTGAGTCGCTGGTTCAGGTAGGCTGGTCCGGTGTTGTGGAGGGCTTTGTGTGCATGGGTGAGGATCTTGAAGGTGATGTTGTTTTCTATGGGAAGCCAGTGCAGTGTACGCAGGTGTTGCAAGATGTGGCAGTGTCCAGGTAGGTCGAGGACCAGTCTGGCAGCGGCGTTCTCGATGTTTTGTAGTTTGCGGGTGCGTTTATTGTTGAGTCCGGCATAGAGTGCGTTGCCATAGTCCAGTCTGCTAGTGATCAGGGAATGTGTGACGGTCTTTCTATGTTCGAGGGGATCCACTTGAAGGACTTGTGTACGAGGTGGAGGTTGCGGAAGCAGGTGGAGATGACTGAGTTGATTTGCTGGTTCATGCTGATGTTGGAGTCCAGGATGATTCCGAGGTTGCGGGTTTTGCCAGAGGGGGTGGGCGGGTTTCTGAGGGTGGTTGGCTACCAGGAGTCGTTCCATCTGATGGGTTGAGGGCCCATGAAGAGTACTTCTGTCTTGTTTGCGTTGAGTTGAAGGCAGCTGTATCTCATCCAGTTGGCGACTGCTTCCATGCCTTCGTGGAAGTTGTGTCTCACTTTGTCAGGTTTGTTGGAGAGGGAGAGGAGGAGTTGGGTGGCGTTGGCGTAGGAGATGATGTTGATTCCGTAGCTTCTGACGAGGATGGTTAGCGGGCCATGTAGATGTTAAACAGCGTGGGGCTGAGGGAGGATCCCTGGGGCACTCTGCAGGTTGTGGGTATGGGGTCTGCGAGGAAGGGGGCGAGTCTCACTCAGTTCTGCCAGAGAAGAAGGATTGGATCCAGTCGAGGGCCATGTCTTTGATGCTCACTTCGTGGAGTCTTCTAATCAGGGTGTGATAGGAGACTGTGTCGAAGGCTGCATAGAGGTCTAGTAGGATGAGTGCCGCCGTCTCTCCCTTGTCCAGCAGGGAGCTGATTTTGTCTGTTGCAGCCAGGAGGGCTGTTTCGGTGCTATGGGTTTTCCTGAATCCGGATTGGGAGATGTTGACGATGTTGTGGTCTTCTATAAATGTGGCAAGTTGGCCGTTGACTGTTTTTTCAATGACCTTCGCAGCAAATAGGAGTAGGGAGATGGGTCTGAAGTTTTTGAGGTTGGTTGGGTCTGCCGAGGGTTTCTTGAGGAGGGGGATTGATCTCGGCATGTTTCCAGTCATCAGGGAAGGTGGCAGCAGCTAGTGAGTGGCTGCTGGTGAGGCGGAGGTTGCGGATCTCTTGAAAATGTGGTGAGGGCATAGGTCCGTGGGGGCCCCGGAGTGTATGGATCTCACTGTTCTCAGCCTAGGTTCGGTAATGAAGGGGTCAAGGTGGTGACTGTTGGCTTGTTGGTGTCTGGTTTTGGTAGAAGGGGTTCTGTGCTTAGGTTGTCCTTTCTGAAACTGTCCTAGATGGCCTTGATTTTGTGGTGGAAGTAGGTGTTGAGTCTGTCACAGATGTCCTGTGAGGGTGGGATGTCCGTTGTTTCGTTGTTGGGTTGGGCGAACTCCTTGATGATGCTGAAGAGTTCCTTGCTGTTGTGTGCGTGTGAGGAGATTCTGTCTTGTATAGCTTTCTTTGTGGTGTTTCTGATAAGTTGCCGGTGTGCGGTGGTGGCAGCTCTGAAGTTGCTATGGGCTTCTGTGGATTTGGTATTTCTCCAGATTTTTTCCGAGGCGGTGACAAGTGTGTCTAGATGGCGAGGGCAGAGGTGAGCTGATCGTCAGTTATTCTTGTCCAGTTTCTATGTGATAGTTGTTGTTGGGGTCTGATGGCTGTGGGAATGTTGAAGGTGAAATGGATGCATCGATGGTCTGTTCATGGGAGTTCTGTTGTGGGACTGAAGGTAGCTGAGGTTCCTGTGGTGAAGATGGGATCGAGGGTGTGTCCTACTGAGTGTGTTGGCTCCATCATGGTCTGTCGGAGTCCTATGTTGTGGAGGTTGTCTAGGAGGGATGCTGTGTTGGGGTCTTGTAGATTTTCGAGGTGAAAGTTGAGGTCTCCCAGTAGTGTGTAGCTGGTGGCTGTGATGGCTTGTGCAAAGATGCAGTCCATGATGGAGTCGGCAAAGGGTGTACGTGGTCTGGGAGGGCGGTAGATGAAGGTTCTCCTGATGGTGGATGTCGGGCTGGTGTGTGGCTTGAACTGGAGGCGTTCTCTCAGGTTTGTGGATTCTTCGGAGTGTGTGTTCAGGCAGAGGTTAGTCTTGTGTATGATGGCGATTTCCTCCCAGAGCAGCTGGGGTGATCTTTCCGGGTGATCTTGTATCCCTGGGGGATGGCGTTGGCGATGTCCGGACCTGAGGTGGTGTTGGTCCAGGTCTCGGTTAGGAACGCGACGTCCAGGGTGGTGCTGTCAAGGAGGTCCCAGATTTCGGTAGTGTGTTTATGGAGGGAGCGGATGTTGAGGAGAATGCACTTCAGAGTTTTCGGGGTCGGAGTGTTGTTGCAGGTGGGTTGTGCTCTGTGGAAGGTCTTGGTGGTGGTGTAACTTTGGCGGCAGCAGAGGCAGCTGAAAGGACCGTGGGTGTTAGCTAGTGATGCTTGCTTGCAGTTGTTGTTGCATCCTGGGTTGAGTGCGATGAGTGCTGCTGATGTGTAGAGGCGGCTGGTGGCAGGACCAGGGGTCCTGGCACCGGTCGCGTTTGGGGGCGCGGACGGGTGCAGATGGTCTTGCCTTAGACGCAACTTTTGTGCGCCCACTGAGCATGGCCACACAGTGGCCACCATTAAGTAGGTAGGGGAAGGAGAGTATAGCTGGGAGGCGGGAGCAGGGGCTGGAAACGGCATTAAAAAAAAGGGGTGGGGCAGCAGGGCAGGAAAAGCAAACGAGAGAGAGGAGGGGGCGGGCCGCAGGGACAGCAGCAGCGGGAAGAGTGAACAAGAGAGAAGAGGGGTTAGGGCCGCAGGGGCAGCAGCAGCAGGAAAAGCAAACAAGAGAGAGGAGAGGTGTGGGGGCAGCATGAAGAGTGAACAAGAGCGAGAAGGGGGTGGGGCCGCAGGGGCAGCAGCGGCAGGGAGAGGGGAGAGCAAGAGAAATGTGAGAAAGAGCAGAGTGAGGGGAAAAACAAGGAAGAGAGAGAAAAAGCGCAGAAAGCGAAAGGCACAACAGAATAAACATTAGGAGAAAAGAGAAAAGAGGCAGAGGGTAGCCTAGCAGAAGAGTAGAGCTCTCCCACTAGAAACCAGGGATGAGGCACAGGCAGAATCCTGCAGGTGGAGGAGAGCCTCGAACGACTGACAGAGGTCAGAGTTCAGGGAACACCAGGGCTTCAATTGCCGATGGAGCTATGGGGTGGTAGAGCAGTTTACTGACCGGGCCATTAGTCATAGGGCCACCTTGCAACACCACACTGCCACTCGCATGCAGTCAGGGGTGGCCTGCGGGACCAGACCACAGTACAGCAAGCCTAGTAGGCCATCGAATTCCAGGTGGTAGAGCTCCAAACGATAAGCCGGGTCCCACCCACCAGTGAACCATTCATTCACCGGTACCAATGGAGCAGCCAGATAATAAATATAGATGTCTACTATCCCTAGTTCACCCTTGTAGGGAGATTTCCTTGTGGAGCAAAAAGCCATTCTATATTGTCCTCCTACCCAAATAAAAGAGGTATGTTTGTAGGTGAGGGACCGGAACCAGGTACAAGGCACTGAATATGGGAAGGTTGTCAGGACATACAGATAACAAGGGAGACAGATCATCTTGAAGAGGGCATTGCGGCCTAGATTACAGTCACCAAAGACATACATTTCGAGGCCTGGTTTTAGAGACCAGCTCATCCTCTGTTGTGGAAATTTGCTTCTCGGCCTTGGTGACCCATCACCCTCTGCAAGTCCTGCCGTATCAGTGAGACTTCTATATGGAGTTCATCAACCTTCTGTTCCACAGCCTCCCTTGAGCCGCGGACCGCCTTAAGGATGGCATTGAGGTCTGGCTGCAGCACAGAGGGCCCCAGAGATGAACCAGCTGCCCCAGCAGTATCATCCGCAGCAGGGTTGGGAATCGTGTATTGATCCATCTTCGTCTTTGCCTGCACGGGCGGCGATGGCCTGGTCCGTCTCATGGCGAGGCAGCCCGTCTCCCCAGGCCACAGGGTGGAGGATAAAAGGCCCAAACAGTGCAGGTCAAACACCAGCAGCAACCACCACCAGTTCGGAGCCAGACCAGGGGACCGCCACCAGCCATCAGGTCTTCAACTCAGGTGCCCTCCCAGCAGCCCACCCCCCAACACCACGGTCCCAGCCACAGGGCGGACGGCAATCAGGATGCACACCCCAGCGTTCTACAGGCCCAGGCCTTCAGCACTCTTCAATCTCTTCAGGCTGGCTAGAGAATTCACCTCTCCCGCAGCAGGTCCCGGGGGTGTAGAGGGCTCCTCCAGCCACCACCCAACATGCACTTTAAGTATAAGGTTTGGGAGCATGACCTCTGGGCGACTCTTCCAGTCGGACCCCAGTCTGTCCCCTTAAGTCCACGTTAAAACCCCTAGGCCAATACCAGGGGGTGTTTTCACACACCACCTCAGGCTAGCCCCAGCTCTCCTCCTCCAGCTGGTCGCACCAGTAAAGGCCAGGCTAGCTTTTCTCCTCAGATGGTCCCACCAATCACCAGGCTTCGCTGGGCCTTGAGTCACTCATGTGAAGGGGGGGAGAAAAAAAAGAGAAGAAAAAAAGTGGGCATCTGACAGCCCCACCCCCGGGAGGGGGTGGAGATTGCGTTATGTTTCCCCTGTGGAAAGGCCTGGCTGTGCCATAGGCCCCATCCGGCTGCTCTTCTCTCCTCACCTCCTCTCCACTGCCATGCTATCATCTATGGGTGTCCCACGGGGCCCCCAGAGGGACCAGAACACCCAGCCCAAGGCCCCAGGGGAGGGGCCCACCTCCACAAACCCCGCGAGACACCCAGGCCCCAGGAATCGCTGTGGGACTGGGTCAGTTTCATGCAGTGCCTGCCATCTTAGAGTCAGGCAGGCACTGCGAATGCGCACACCGTGCCGGTCCAGCTGCACTACGGTCCGATGCATCCGCGCCTGTTCCTTCCTCCTGTCCCCAAAGGCAGATAAGCAGCCCCAGGGTCCACCGGGGGCCGCCTCGTCAGGCAGGATATTGGTGGTCTTTCGGCAGGCCACAGAGCTTGCCTAAAACACAGCCGCCATATTGACCTACATGGCCACACCAGAGGAACTGCTTATTAATCTTGCTGACCACTTTCATTTTGTAAATGATGGGGCTGAAGAGTAGGAGTGCTGTTTCTTTTAAGAGTGTGAAGGATCCTTTAGCGGAGACCAGCCTTTTATCTCTTTTTCTGATTACCGTTCAGAGTGGCTGTTTATAGCCAGGTGCAAAAAGCTCACACCTCTTTGTGCCTCTGATGTGGATGCTCTACCCTGGAGATGGCTCTGTAGTTAGAACACAAAGGCTGTCTGGAAGACTGTCTGGAAAGGTACATGAAAGAAAAACCAACACAACTAGTTCTGAGAATCCACATCCTCTGTTTGCTTTATCTGCATAAAAGTGGGACCTGCAGGCCCGTTTCCAGTTCCACATTATTTTTGTCCAAAGATTCCAGAGGACTACTGTGCAACGAAAGGTGATGCCTGCTGACAGCCTGCTTCTTAGAAATGACCGTAACCTGTGAAAGCTCTCATTAAAATTCCAAGTAGGAGAACAGCTCTTGCTTTCATGTCACTGAAAATACTTTATTGCTAACATTCTGAACAAAAGAACCACTTTCTTATGTCTTCATCTGCCAGTAAAGCCAGAAAGTGAACTCTTTTGACAGGCATACGAAAACTCGCTTATATCTAAATTCCTTTAGCTATCACAGCTCATGTCATCAACATATGCAAATACACAGAGAGTATGATATGGGACTGCCCAGTGGAGTTGTTAGCTTGTTTGGGTCAGCCCAGACCCAAGCCATTGCTTGTTTACAAAATGTCCTTCCCTTTTTTGAATTCTTGATCAAAGCGTAGACGTATTGTGCAGTTCTACGATTTGCAATGATTATAGGAAAAGGTGCCTGACTACAGCACTAATTCTGAGTTGATTGAATAAAGTTTACCTAACCTGATGACTTAGTATTGTAACTAATAGGGAAATAAAAATTGTTAAGCACTTTACCAAGTTGTGGTTATTCATGAATTCATTGTTATAGTTGTTTTCATTATAATGTTATTAATTGGTGCTTTGTGCTCAACAGTTGTCCACGTGGTTGTTGGTGGTGTACGGACCCTGCGTGGTCTAAGATTCCGGAGTATATTGACAAGTATAGGAGACACTTGGTTATGATCTGTCTGGTTTAATAGGTTGATCTGGAATGGTCAACAAGTCGGTGCGTGAGTTAAGCGAGTGAGAGACATTTTTCGACTGGGATTTGGCGAGTTCTATGTGCACCAGAACAGACCCATTGATCAGTTGAGAGTGAAATTTGCGGGTCGAATTTTACTTGCGAATGTGGGAGACCGAGAAAGAGGAATAGCTACATGAGCGAAAGGGTCATTAGTGAGGTCTCTGAAGCAATTGTGTACCTTCCTGTAGTAAACCAGCAGGTTTGTTTTGGTTACTGGTTTTTGGCTAAGTGCTCACAATATTTTGCATTAGTTCTGTGTGAGTTGAAGTTTTAAGGAGACAAGCCGCAAGACTTTGTCAGCCACAGTGTGTGAGGGTGACGTCAGAAGTGTGCCGCGCTGGGATAGGTTGGTTAGTGAGAAGAGTAGCGAGCAGATTGGCAGCCGTCCGTAAGAGCCAATTGGTTGAGTAAGCGGGTGAAAGGAATCTTGGGAGTAAAAGTAATTTCATTATTGAATCAAAATAAATACAACAGAGAAAATGAAGTTTTTCAAAGCGTTTAGAAGTGCCATGAAGGATGATTCTTACATTAGGCCACAGTGGGGGAGCCGACCCCACCGGAAAATTCTCTGGCATATATTGTGATGGAGGAGCGAGGTGTCGCCTCATGTCTTTGGTTAAAGCAGTGGTACAAAATGACAGAGAAATTAGGAGTTTTAGCATTTCTAGAGCATGGAACGTTTAAATTGAGAGTTTTGGATGAATTGCGAATGACATTATATGAGACAAAGCCATTATCGAGGCCAGCACAGTTTGAGGCTTTAGCGGTTTGGGAGCTAGTAGCCAGACAGCAACAAGAGATGAAGTTTCAGAGGAGAATAAAGAAGGTAGAAAAGTCATTAGCAGAAGCAAGGTGGGATTGGGAACAGAAAATGTGGAGAACAGAGACATTACAGGGTATGAAATTATTTCCTGCAATTGCAGAAGAAGATGAGTCAGAAAAAGAAGATTCTGCTAAGAGTGATAAGAGTTCAGGGACTAAGAAGAAGAAAAAGACCTGTGTAGAACAAGAAGGTTCAGATGTTGAGGATCTTATTACACAATTGTTGAGGGATCGACCTCCGCCATATGCAACGCATGTAGAGGGTCCAAGTACCAGTTCTGCCCCAACTGCTCCAGCCCAAGCATTGGGGGGAGTGGGACCAGTGCAGACAGATAACGGACAGGTACAAAGGGTAGTGCAGAGTACTCCTACTGCAGTGACTACTTCGGTGGTCCAAGCTCAGATGCACCCACCGTTGATACAGAGAATCTTTCCAGATGTACCAGTTCTTGAGATGACTTTGAACTTAGTGGTGCCATCAGAGCAAGTGCTGCAGAGGCCAATGCTAGTTCAGACTGAGCCGACTCCAATGTTGTTGCCTCAGGCACAGCCCCAGGGTCTGCCAACGTTTACGTCGATGACAGGGACACAATCAGATGTGATACCAGTAATGAATCAGACTATGGGAGTAGCCTTTCCACAAAGTGTCAGGGCAGCACCAGATGCAATATCGCTACCGAAAACCGTTGGTCCAGTGGTACCATTATTTGCGCAAAAAAAAGTGGTGGCAGGAGATCAGAGTGAAATGTCACAGAGCCTCATGAGGAGGGAACTGAGTGGTCATGTGCAGGTGGTATCATCTATGGGTCAGACCTTTGATGGATCTAGACCATTAATGGATCTTAGTCCACTTGTTGTGCTTCCAGATGCAGTAAATGACCTGAGTGCGAGTCAAAGTTTGAAACTTTTGACGCCGCAAACTCCAGGTGCAGCGATGCAACAAATGCCTTTGCCAAGTGCAAGTAACATCTTGTTACAGGGATTGACGGCACAGCAATTGAGTGAATGGTTGGATAGCTTAAATACTCTTCAAAATACATCCAAGGGTGAAGAGCAAATAAATCGTGTAAGGCTATCTACAGAAGTAATAGAGTTAGTTGAGGGAACGATGGGAGTAAACATACTAGAATCGTACACAGAAGAAGAGCTGAGGTATTTGTGCCCAAGGATTACAAGGGAAGTGAGTAACATACATCAGAAATTGGCAGAGCTGGCAGACAAACATGATATAGAGATTGAGAGAACAAAACATTTGAAACTAAGCTACAGGTTAGATTTTGAGGCAAAGGATTTTGAGCACATGAGGTCAGCAGAAAAGAAGGCTCACTTAAAAGACTTGTTGCAGAGTGCTCAGATTTGGGGAGCATTAGAGAAGTGGGAAGGTAGATTGGCAAAAAAGATGGATAAACGGAAACAAGATTCACAAGAAGGTCTGACGGTGGTCAGAGAGAAAAAGATCCAGTAAAAATGTTACAGATGAAAGAAATTCCAGGAGGGCAGTCGTTCATGTCACGTGGCACAGAAGTGATATATTGTCATTCACAAATGATTAGCCAACACTGAGAGAGAAACCAGTTGAGTGGTACCAGAAGACAGATAGGCTTGTGATGCTTTCTAAATGTCTGTGGGAAGACTTGAATACATTGTTGTAAATAGTGGTTCCAGCTGATTTGTGGGTTCAATGCAAGAGGGCAGAGGATTGGCCAACGAGTGAACTGGAAAGTGATAGAGTTACAGGCGCACCATCACCTGAGGCGATGAAACCTTATTACAAGGTGAATGAGTTCCTGAAGACGAGAATTTCTCCCAAAAATATTGATTGGCAGGGAATTGACAGGACAGTACAATAGGTGAAAGAGTCGATACATACCTACTATGAGAAATTGCTAAAAGCATTCAAGGAGTACAGTGGCAAGGAAGCAATTGAGCCGAAAGACATGTTGCACTTTGTGTTCAGGTTCGTCGAAGGGTTGAGGCCAGAAATAGAGCACATGATCCAGACTTATTTGATTTGTTGCCAAGCGAAGCCGATTGATGAGGTGTTGCAATATGCAAAATACTGTAGTAATGAGACTGAATTGAAGCAGAAAAAGCTGAAGGAGAAAGTGATGGTGATGCAAATAAAGGCAGCTCAAACAGGAGTGCAAGGAGCTTTGGTACAACAGATGCCGCAGCAGCAGGGAACTGTCATGTTCCAACCTCAGATGAGAGGTAGGGGTTGTGGAGTCAAAATGTTACTTGGTCCACATTTGAGTACTGTAGTGGTCCAGAATGATATGCAGGGAATGAAAAATATGTTACTGTGTTATTTGTGTGGAAATGTGGGACACTGGAATAGGGAGTGTCCATTGATGGTGCAGGATGGTGTTGTTCAGCAAAGTGGTGATGTCAATACATTTCAAACTGTGAAATTTCCTAGAATGAGAGGAATTAATCCGAATGTTCAGAATCAAATGCAGAATTTCCAACCCATGCAGCAGGTGCAAGTGCCGTGTGCACAATTGACACAGTTGCAACCAATGCAGCAGCAGGTTCCCATGGTACCTAGACAGCAAATGCAGATACCTCAAACCCCAGTGGAACAGCAACAGATGATGCTTACTCAGCAGGTCACAGGTCAGAGACAAGACAGTAGTAATGACACAGTACACCAATTCCCATTTCATAGTGAGGATGAAATAAACGAAGAATGGATGAGTGACAGTTCAGATGAAGGACCGTGTATGCTTGTAGCGTGCTTAGAAGTAGATCAGAGAGGACCTTTTGTGAAGGGAAAAGTGATGGGTTACAAGGTCTCATTTTTAGTGGACACAGGAGCTACACGCTCTACAATGAGAAGTGCAGAGGTTCCAAACTTACCTCTTTCAGGTAGAACAGTTTAGGTTGTGGGAGTAGAGAACAGACAATTGACAAATCCAATCTCAGATCCGGTACAGGTTGAAACTGGGAAATTCCAGGGACTGCATAGGTTCGTAGTCTGTTACTCAAGTCCAGTTTCCCTACTGGGAAGGGACTTACTGTGTAAGACAAAGTGCTCTATTAGTTGTTTGAATACTGGAATAGAGGTACAAACTAATAGTGATGATGAGGAAGAACAGACATCTGAGACCATAAATAACAATGTTAATGAGGAATATCCATTGATGGAGTTTTTCCCAATGTTTACTGTGAAATAATTGCATGCATATCTACAGAGAACAGTACAGGAAAATGTGTGGGATTTGACAGGTAAAGAAGTGGGTTTGATTAAGGGAGCGGAACCGATTAAGATCCCTTTGAAGCCAAATGTAGTATTTCTGCAGCTTCCACAGTATAACATGGCACAGGATGTCCTGATGAAAGTGGCAGAGATAATTGGAGATTTTCTGAAACAAGGAGTTTTGAAAGAAGTGTTGAGCAGTCCATGTAATTGACCAATAATGGGCTTGAAGAAGCCATGTGGAAAAGTGCACATTGTGCAGGACTTACAAAAAGTAAATGACATGGTGGTCAAGTGTTGTTCAGTAGTGCCAAGTCCAGCAGTGATACTGTTTCAGATTCCTTGCGATGCAGAGTGGTTCGCAGTGGTTGACTTGTCACAAGCTTTCCTTTCTGTGCCTCTTCATGAGGATAGTCAGTTTCTTTTTAGTTTCAAATTCCTAGGCAGAGTCTACACCCGGTGCAGACTTCCACAAGGGTATACGGAGTCACAGTCTTTGTTTAATCAGATCCTGAAAAAGAATCTGAAGTCCTTGGAACTACCATACCAATCGACTCTAGTGCAGTACATTGACGATTTGCTGATTGCATCCAGGACAAGGGACGAGTGTAAGTACGACTCAATTGCCCTGTTCAATCACTTGGGAAATTCGGACATATGGTGTCACCTTTGAAATTGCAGTATTGTCAGAAATCAGTGAAATACCTGGACACCAGATTGCGAAAGGGTCAAGGAGAATCTCCAGGCAGAGGATTACCATGATGCTGCAGAGAAGTCCTCCGACTTCACAAAGAGATGTCAGAATGTTTCTGGGAATGGTAGGGTATTGTCGACAGTGGATTCAAAATTTTTCCTAGATTGCCAAACCATTGCATCAGCTGACACAAAAGAAAGTTACAGACCCCATTACATTAGATGAGGATCAGATTAAAATGTTCACTGAATTGAGAGAGAGTTTGTGTAGAGCTCCAGCATTGGGAATGTCTGATTACACAAAGCCATTCACATTCTTCTGTCATGAACGTGATGCTTGTTCTTTGTCAGTTTTGACATAGGTCTATGGAGGTGCTTTTCACCCAGTAGCCTATTTTTCCACTACCTTGGGCCCAGTCGCAGCAGCTTTACCAGGTTATCTGTGTGCAGTTGTCGCAGTTTGTCAAAGTCTTTCTCAATGTGAGGGAGTAGTGATGGGATACCCTTTGACGGTAATGGTACCACACTCTGTTGAGATCTTACTGACAAGGACGAAAACACAGTATTTGACTGGTGCAAGACTAACAAGGTATGAGACGAGCATATTAGGTGCTCCCAATGTAACATTGAAAAGATGTACAGTGTTGAATCCAGCAACATTACTTTCAAGTGATGTTGAAATTGAAAATGAGGAAGACATCAAGCATGATTGTCTTGAGGTAAATGAGCTGTGTACAAAACCAAGGCCTGATATCAGAGATACACGATTCGAAGAAAATGACCAAATTGTCTTTGTCGATGGTTCATGTCACAGAGATGGTGCAAGGACATTGAGAGCATGATATGTTGTATGCACAATCACAGGCACATTAGAAGCTTCCTGGCTTTGTGGTGTATATTCTGCACAGGTGGCAGAATTGGTAGCTCTTACTAGAGCATGCCATGTTTCTGCGAGACTGAGGGTCACAATCTGTACTGACAGCCAATATGGATTTGGAATTGTTCATGATTTTGGTCAATTATGGTGACAAAGAGGGTTCCTGACCTCTGCTGGTAAACCAGTGAGAAATGGCGACAAGATAAAAACGTTGTTGTATGCAATACAGTTACGTGAAGAAATTGCTGTGGTAAAATGCAGTGCACATCCAAAGGCACAGGTTTACATCTCAGTGGGAAATGGATATGCGGATCAAGTCGCATGGTTTTAAGCATTGAACTGTATATCGTTTAAAGACAAGTGGGAATTGATGACAGAAGATGACAATATATGTTCAAGCTTTGCATTAAAGGTAATTGATACTTTAGAAGAGTTGAAAGCATTGCAAGATAATGTTGACAAAGAAGACAAACGTCTCTGGGTAAAATACAAATGTGTCCAAAGACCTGATAAAATTTGGGTTTCTGAAGAAGGTCAAATGGTCCTGCCCAATGATTTATTGTATCAGATGGCCAGGTACTACCACGGGCAGGCACATATTGGAAAGGATTCCATGGTTAGA
This sequence comes from Pleurodeles waltl, assembly GCF_031143425.1. NCBI lineage: Eukaryota > Metazoa > Chordata > Amphibia > Caudata > Salamandridae > Pleurodeles > Pleurodeles waltl. Next base: position 338,540,801 of record NC_090439.1, read on the forward strand.
TTGTTCAAGATTGACTGGTTTAATCCTAAATTTAGGCAAGCAGCAGAAGCAGTATGTCATCGCTGCATAGTTTGTCAGCAACTAAATGTGGGAAAAGGGACAGTGGTGAATTTGAGCCACATCGGAAGAGCAGGAGGTCCATTCAGCAGAACACAATTGGATTTCATTGAAATGCCTGGGTGTGGAGGTTTTAAGTACGTGTTGGTGATTGTGTGTGTCTTTAGTCACTGGATTGAAGCATACCCCACAAGAGGAAATGACAGTCTCACAGTAGCAAAGCTGTTGCTTAGGGAGTTGATACCACGTTTCGGGTTTCCGATCTCTTTAGAATCAGATAGGGGAACTCACTTCAATAACGAGGTGATTAAACTCTTATGTGCAGCACTAAACATAGAGCAAAAGTTGCATTGTAGTTATCGCCCTGAAGCATCAGGACTAGTGGAACAGATGAATGGTACCTTGAAATCAAGAATTGCAAAGATGTGTGTAGCTACAAATCTGAAATGGCCAGATGCATTACCTTTGGTGTTAATGTCAATGAGAAACACACCTGACAGAAAGACAGGGCTGTCACCCCATGAAATCTTCATCGGCAAAGCAATGAGATTACCAGCAGTTCCAGCCAATGCACTTGTCAATATTACAAATGATATGGTGCTGGACTACTGCAAGGGTCTGGCTGATGTGGTTCGCTCTTTCTCTCAGCAGGTGCAGGCCACTACCCTGCCACCCATCCACGACCCAGGTCACAATCTGAGAGCCGGAGACTGGGTCATTGTCAAAAAGCATGTTCGCAAGACCTGTTTGGAACCACACTGGAGGGGTCCTTACCAGGTGGTGCTAACAACTACGATAGCTGTGAAGTGTGCAGGACTCCCGAGCTGAATACACGCAAGCCATACAAAGAGAGTGGTATGTCCGCCGGAGCATGAAGACGTGTTATTGAGAGCACTAACAAAAGGAAAATAGGTTGCTGCACCTGAGACAGGAAAAGAGCCAACAGAGCCTGAAATTGAACCAGAGCTTGTGGGAGATGGGTCTGTCACCCCTGAAAGAGACGAAAGTGAGGAATTACAGGAGGGTGTGCAAGAGCCTATCTCACAGGATACAGCAGGAGAGCCTAGCTCAGCAGATGTTCTCCCAGAAGCAGATAGTGCTGAAAAGCAGGCAGAGCAAGTGCCAGACCAAGAGGGTGAAAGAGTTGAGACAGACAAAAGTCAAGGTGATTCGACTCCTCCTGAGCTCGTTGCAGGTCCATCAAGAGAAAACACCATAGAAAAGGAGAAAGAAAAGAAGAATATTGATGGAAGGAACAAGAAAAGGAGACAATTGGCCTGAATCACAGATTGGAAAGAAGAAGGAACTGGTCCTAAATGAAACAATAGAAGAAGAAGTGGATACTACGAGAAAGGAAGAATTAAGTGAAGGAGAATTAGGTGGTGAATGAAGGTTGAAAAGAAAGAGAATAGCAAGTCAACGTTACACAGGTCCTGAGTGGACATATGCAGCTACCAACGAATGGCAACATGAGTTTATGTCTTTTTGTTTTGATAGAGAAGTTCAGAGTCAGTATTTTGATGTAACCTGAAGGTGATTGAGAAGCTGAATTGTTGAGCTGATCTGAGAAATGTAAGAAAGAAACCGGATGTGACAAGCTGCTAATTGATTTTGACAAAGGAAGAGGGTTCCTGGATGTGAAAGTGAACTGGGAGAAAATAATTTTTCCTTCATTTTTTATTTTTACTGCACTTTATCCAAGAGTTACTTCTGCTTTCTGATTCTTTACAGATCATGGCTGAGCTAAATAACCAAGAGAGAAATATTAGGCGCTGTAGATACATGAGTGTTGGATTGGCAGTAATCCCCTTCGCTGCCAGGCCTTTTCCCCCTCCTGTGCTGAGCCTTTTTTTGGTTATTTGGGGCAGTTCGCACTTAGGCCCTCATAACTTTTTGTTTACATAAGCTACCCACGCCACATTTGCATAATTTTTTTCCAACATCCTAGGAATTCTAGAGGTACCCAGACTTTGTGTGTTCCCCCGAAGGAGACCAAGAAATTAGCCAAAAAACAGTGAAAATTTAGTTTTTTTCACAAAAATTGGAAAAAGGGCTGCAGAAGGCAGCTCGTGTTTTTTTCCCTGAAAATGGCATCAACAAAGGGTTTACGGTGGCAAGATCACCATCATCCTAGCTGTGAGGAACAGGCAGGCTTGAATTTGAAAACCCAAATTTTCAGTACAATTTTGACATTTTACTGGGACAAACCCCATTTTTACTATTTTTTGTGCTTTCAGCCTCCTTCCAGTGAGAAACCAATGCTGGATCCCAGAAAGCTAAACATTTCTGAAAATTAGACAAAATTCTGAATTCAGCAAGGGGTCATTTGTGTACATCCTACAACTGTTTCTTACAGAAAATAACAGCTGAAATTAAAAAAATATTGAAATTGAGCTGAAAAAAACAGCCATTTTTCTCCACGTTTTACTCTGTAACTTTTTCCTGCGATGTCAGATTTTTTAAAGCAATATACCGTTACGCCAGCTGGACTCTTCTGTTGTGAGAATATATAGGGCTTGTAGGTTCATCAAGAACTCTAGGTACCCAGGGCCAATAAATGAGCTGCACCTTGCAATGGGTTTTTATTCTATGCAGGGTATACAGCAGCTCATTTGCTGAAATATAAAAAGTGAAAAATAGATATCAAGAAAACCTTTGTATTTCCAAAATGGCCACAAGATAAGGTGTTGAAAAGCAGTGGTTATTTGCACATCTCTGAATTCCGGGGTGCTCATACTAGCATGTGAATTAAAGGGCATTTCTCAAATAGACGTCTTTTTTACACACTGCCTTACAGTTGGAAGGAAAAAATGTAGAGAAAGACAAGGGGCAATAACACTTGTTTTGCTATTCTGTGTTCCCCCAAGTCTCCCGATAAAAATGGTACCTCACTGGTGTGGGTAGGCCTAGCTCCCACGAAAGGAAATGGCCCAAAACACAACATGGACACATCACATTTGTTCACAGAAAACAGAGGTGTTTTTTACAAAGTGCCTACCTGTGGATTTTGGCCTCTAGCTCAGCCGGCACCTGGGAAAACCCAGCAAACCAGCGCATTTCTGAAAACTAGACACCTAGGGGAATCCAAGATGGGGTGACTTGTGGGGCTCTGACCAGGTTCTGTTACCCAGAATCATTTGCAACCTCAACCTTTGACCAAAAAAACACTTTTTCCTCTCATTTCGGTGACAGAAAGTTCTGGAATCTGAGAGGAGCCACAAATTTCCTTCCACCCAGCATTCCCCCAAGTCTCCCGATAAAAATGGTACCTCACTGGTGTGGGTAGGACTAGCTCCCACGAAAGGAAATGGCCCAAAACACAACATGGACACATCACATTTTTTCACAGAAAACAGAGGTGTTTTTTACAAAGTGCCTACCTGTGGATTTTGGCCTCTAGCTCAGCCGGCACCTGGGGAAACCTAGCAAACCAACGCATTTCTGAAAACTAGACACCTAGGGGAATCCAAGATGGGGTGACTTGTGGGGCTCTGACCAGGTTCTGTTAACCAGAATCCTTTGCAAACCTCAAAATTTTACCAAAAAAACACTTTTTCCTCTCATTTCGGTTGACAGAAAGTTCTGGAATCTGAGAGGAGACACAAATTTTCTTCCACCCAGCGTTCTCCCAAGTCTCCCAATAAAATTGGTACCTCACTGGTGTGGGTAGGCCTAGCACCCACGAAAGGATATGGCCCAAAACACAACGTGGACACATCACATTTTTTCACAGAAAACAGAGATGTTTTTTGCAAAGTGCCTACCTATGGATTTTGACCTCTAGCTCAGCCGGCACCTGGGGAAACCTAGCAAACCAGCACATTTCTGAAAACGAGACACCTAGGGAAAACCAAGATGGGGTGACTTGTGGGGCTCTGACCAGGTTCTGTTACCCACAATCCTTTGCAAACCTCAAAATTTGGCCAAAAAAACACTTTTTCCTCTCATTTCGGTGACAGAAAGTTCTGGAATCTGAGAGGAGCCATAAATTTCCTTCCACCCAGCATTCCCCCAAGTCTCCCGATAAAAATGGTACCTCACTTGTGTGGGTAGGCCTAGCGCCCACGAAAGGAAATGGCCCAAGACACAACGTGGACACATCACATTTTTTCACAGAAAACAGAGGTGTTTTTTGCAAAGTGCCTACCTGTGGATTTGGGCCTCTAGCTCAGCCGGCCCCAGGAGGGGCAGAAATGGCCTAAAATAAATTTTCCCCCAGCCCCCCTTGCATTGGTGCAAAAAAAAAGATCCCCGGTGCCTAGTTGTTTCTGCCCCCCTTGGGGGCAGATTGACCTAAAATCAGCTGATTTGCCCCCATAGGGGGCAGAAATCGCCTAAATACAATTTGCCCCCTCCAGGGGAGCGACCCTTGCCTAATGGGTCGCTCCCCATCTCTAAAAAAACAAACAAACAAAAAAACACACACAAAAATTAACCATTACATCCTGGACACAGAAGGGGATAAGTGTGGAATAATGTTTATAATAATTATTATGGGAATGTCTATTCATGAAATGAAAAAGGCTACTATTACTTCTGTTCCTGAAACTACTACACTAACAGCTTTAGAGAGGTTTAAGTTAGATGAGAAATACTAGCATGACTATACTATTGCTTAAGGAGAGCTTTCTTCTAATGTTTTCTATCGCTTGTTGAGTGAGTATGTTGAGACAATGGATGCGAGGAATTGTCTTGTGTTTTCCTTCATCAGTAAAGGAAGGAGTTACGTACCATAGTCTTCCCTTAACCTATGGCATACGCTGTAGTTTGCTTCTAACAGATTCTATAACGAAGAGTACTTGCAATATTTTTACTCAAATTATGACTTAGGCCCTCATAATGAACACGGCGGTAATCACCGTCGACCGCTGTGGCGACGGCAAACAGAAGACCGCCATTGGCAGTGAACAGAAACCCGCCATATAATGATGCAAAAATCTGAATCTGACAAAAATCTCCCTGCCACCAGTCACCGCCAGGACCTTGTCAGTGGAAATGCTGGACCTCCCTCCCCGCCACCGCCGAGCACACAAACACCCGCCCTTCAAATAATGAAGCACAAATCACCGCAGCGGTCAGTGGAAGCCGAAACGACCATTCGCGTTGCCGACCGCCACGGGCGGCAAGTGGGCCCAACAGTAAGAAATTCATACATTGGTAAGTTTGAAACCTACAAACCTGACACACATCCACAACACTATAAAACACTCACAGACACACCCCACAATTCTTTGCAATGAAATCAGGCCAAACTAATATAGAGAACTCCAGAATCAGACACCGAATGTCACAATCCACGATACTTACACCCAACCACACAAGAGCACCCTCACCTAGATCCACATAAGACACCATTCACAACACTCACCATGGCACCCCCCCAAACAACCACACTTCACAGAAAAGGAGTTAAGGACCACAGTGGACGAGATCCTGAAGGTCGAGCCACAATTATTCGTGGCACAGGTCCAGCACACACCCATCACCAGGAAGATGGAGCTATGGCAGACAATAGTGAACAAGGTCAATGCAGTGGGACACCATCCACGCAACAAGGACGACATCCGCAAGAGATGGAACGACCTGCATGGGAAGGTCCGGTCCATGGCATCCAGGCACCACATTGCAGTCCAGAAGACTAGGGGAGGACCTCCTTCAACACCACCCAACTACACTGACTGGGAGGAAAAGGTACTGGCCATCCTGCACCCTGAGGGACTCACTGGACTCACTGGAGGAATGGATTTGGGTAAGTCATCTACAATTACCCCATATCCATCACACCTGGAATGCATGCACCACCACACCCCTCCAACTACCACCAGGACCACAACCCCACCCAGGCCACAATCACTTAATCCAGTCCCTGTGCATGCCCACAAACCCACTAACAGCCCCACATCTCTCCCCCTGTGCACAGCCACCCACCCCTGCAAGGAATCACAGTAGCCTACAGCACCCACAATGCACCTCCACATCCTAAGCAAAAAGCAATGCTAACCTCACAAAAGCATCTTGCATGGCCCTACAGTGTGCAAACCTACACAAAACCGCCCAGGCCTGTGCACCCTATCCGATCATGCTAATGTAACAGACATGTCCATTCCTCCCAAAAGGCACCACCACCCATGCCACTCTGACGGACAGGACAAGGAGTGACAGTGTCCCACAGGGAAACAGAGGCACCTCCCAGGACATTGTGGATGGAACCCTGGACACTGACGATCACCCTGGCCCCTCACACAGTCCTGGACTGTCACCATCCAGCAGCCCCACCCAGAATACAACTGACACCCCTACCGCCCAGCCAACTCCATCAGCCCAGGGCAACCGTCCCCACACCTGTGTATCCAGGCCACAGACTGGTGGAACACAAGTACAGAGGCCACAGTCACCCCCTACCAACAGGCAGGAAGACGATGGCCCCAGTAAAAGTGGTACCGTCAGATCTGTGCAGGGGACACAGGCACAGGAGGCTAGGCCCAGTGGGAGGGAATCAGTGGTCCAGGGGGGAGGCCATAGGATGGATGCTGCAGGCCATGATGTGATCTATGAGGTCCTGGGAGCATATCACCATACCCAGGACAGATTGGCCCAGATAGTATCCACTCTGGAGCAGAGTCAAAGGATGCAGCTAGCACACCACCAAGAGGTCATGGAGCAGTGGAAACTGCAGAATGCCACAATGGCCAGCATAGCAGGTGCGCTGCTGCAGCTTGTCCCAACACAGCCTGAGGCCCACACAGACCAGGAATCCCCTACTATAGGCCTACTATAGGCCAGGATACAGAGCGGACAACAACAGCATCAGAGCAACTGCACATGTACCACCCTCTCAGGACACACAGGGGACATCCAGCTCAACATGTACCTGCCAACACTAGGCACGCAAACGGACCCTCAGGCCCAGATATGGCACAGGAACACCTGCCAAGAACAAGGCTCCCTTAAAGAAGTGACTTTGCCAAAAACTGTCCTCCAAGTGTCCCACTTAATCAACCACCAAATTGTGTGAAAAATACAATAAACTCTTGTAAGCATGGCTGGACCGACCACAACTGCCAACAATGCTGCGACCATGTTGCCATATCGTACAACCACCAGTAGCCCACTCCCATCACTGTAATCTGCACGATTTAATCCCTGCACTAAATAAAACACCTTTTCACCTGTTAAAATGTCCCCTGTCATTAAGTTTAAACAAAGTGAAGTATGGATGCAACTGTATGATAAATCTTTTATTGTTATCTGAGTAGCAGGAAATGCACCACATGCCTTACATGTTGTTGTGCCTACAGATGTGTTGAACTTCTAGATTATATTGTAATCTGTCCTCTGCAGACCTGGTCACAGTGGCAAGTCTGGATATACAGCACCCTCCTCCTCCAAGAATTGGATAGAATTTCTCACAGCCATGGTGTGCAGCATGCAGCAGGCCACCACTATTCTACACACTTTTTCAGGGCCATCGGCCAGGGAACCGCCAGAGATATGAAGGCAACTAAATCTAGCCTTCAGGAGACCTACTGTCTGTTCCAGGATTCCTCACTGGTGTCAGGAGCCAACGCAAGTTGGGATAGCCATAATCACCTAGAAAAAGGTGAAAAACAGGACTTTCATTGAGAACCTTCAGAGGCAGACACCCTGGCTGTCTTCCATGTGGCAATAAGTGTCAGAAACACCTACCTATGATCCACCCTCTGTCCTCTTGTAGTTGCTCCATCTGTTCCTCAGCACAAAGGAATCATGGACTGAACCAGGGAACATGGCATTCACATGTGAGATGTACTGGTCTGCAGTACACACCAATTGAATGTTCATGGAATGAAAGTTCTTTCTGTTTCTGTACACCTGTTCACTGACTCTTGGGGGGATGATAGCTATGTGGGTGCCATTGATGGCACCTATCACATGGGGTATGTTGGGAAAGGCATTGAATTCTGACTTGATGGCAGGGAGGTCAGCACTTTGGGGAAACCTCACATAGGACTGTAGGTGTTGTACAAATGCATTCAGGAATCTTGATAGTATAATGCTAAACATTTGCTGTGAAAAACCTGCACCCATGCCCACTGTCACTTGAAGTGAGCCCGTGGCCAGGAAATGGAGTGCAGAGACCACTTGCACTTCAGTAGTGATGGCATGCTGATTCCGATTTGCCGGTCTCAGTGCTGGATCCAGTAATGCACATAGTTCAAGAATAGTTGCATGAGTGAGTCTGTAATTGATAATGTTCTGACGCTCCACCATGTTCCGCAAATCAACAAGTGGTATGTACACCGATGGAGCCCTTCCTCGCCACAAGGGTCTGTAGGAGGAGTTGAAAACATGTGTGAGGAACACATATACATCTGCAAACATTGTTTCTCATTCAGCACTGCTGACATGATTGTCGACGACACTAATGCATAGTGTATGTGACATTACAGCAACATGACCACAATGAGATATCAGGGCTGGCCAGGTGAGGTAATGTATATTGTTATATGCCTATGGGTGTTTATGGGACAATAGGGCATGCATTGTGCTGATGAGAGGTTTCCAACTGCGTAGTTAAGGCCAAAATGTCCTGAGTAGCTCAGTGCCCAGTGATAGAAGGAGTAGGTGGTTATGAGGAAGAAGAGGATGAAAGCATTACAAAAAGCAGCATTGTCTCCTGTAGTGTGGCAATATCACCTGGATTACCAGCCTCCAAATAGCACAAGACTTAGATGCAGACACTTCTGCCACATGCAGTGGTTTTCCCCAAGACTCACTTTATGTCTACCACCTCCTAGTTCTATCCGGAAGCCGCCTGTGTCAGTGGCCCCTCAAAAGAAAAAAATCCAAGCTACTATTACAAGCATGTTTAGACAGGAGAGGCCCTACGAATGCAGCTGTCCAACGCCACATTTGTACAATGTGAAGCTGGTTTAAATGTTAGCATTGGACCTCCACCCTTATTTTTTTGGGAAGGAGTGGGATTTTTAGAATTTTTTTCGGCTATCTGCCCAAAATGGAAGGTTCCCAGACTGACCTATTTTGCCAAAGTTGCTGTTCCAGCATGCCATCATGATGTGCTGCAATTGGTTGGCCAAGCTATGCCGCAGAGTGCTGTTCACCCTATCCACCTGATGAGTCATATGGACCAGTTGTCAAGCAACTGATTACATGTGTATGACTGCACTCTGGATCTTTTTTGTGGGGGTAAGGCAACATCTATCTGCGGTTCTCAGTGCTGAAGAATGTTTTAAGGGCGTTCGGTGGCATGCAACAATAGCGATGTTCCCCAGGGAGAAATCTCATACAGCTGCAAGCACCTTGGAAGAGTTTATCCACAGGGTGTTTGAATGGCTTTAGCCCAGAGGTCTCAAAATTGGATTTGTTGCTGCGGACAATGGTAGTAATGTAGTCAAGGCCATGGCAGAATGTGGATATTTCAGGGTCTTGTGTTTGGAACATTGTAACAACCTGATTGTTCGGGACTTTCTGAAAAGAAGACAAGGTCAGCAACGTATTCACCATCTGCAACGGAATCTGCACTCATTTCAATCATTCTTTTAAATCCTGAAAGCAGATGTGTATCATTCATAGTGCTAATACAGTACCAGTTAAAACCCCCATACGGGAGGTGCCAACACGTTGGAACTCGACCCAGTACATGCAATGCCTGAGTAGTACAGACCGATCACTGAAGGTGATTGGTCAGACTCAAGTTTGTTAGGTGATGAACTTCTGGGTGAACACGCTGAATTTGTGGACAAACTCTACTTCCCTGACTTCACCAGAACTTTCATATAATATTGTCAAACTGCTTTGCTAAAATAAAAAGAAAATGGAGATATAGAATAACATTTATTTATTTGGTGTCTTACTTTTGCAGCCACATTTATTCACATGTATGGAGTGGATCAGTGTGCACCAAAGAAGCCTCCCCATTCACTTAAAAGATATGAAGATAATGTTTCCCATACTTATCCTTCCTTTTTTCATTCCATTGCTAATCTGTCAGTAAAGATCATTATGTAGTTATACAAGACTGCCATTGATTGTTGCTTCCATGGGAAAAGAGACGCTACATTTGACTAATATTCATTGTGCTTGAAACAGATAACTATTACATGAATTAGTGATATATTTAGTGATTGATGATTTGTGTGGTGGCATGCAGTAAGTCGTAACTAATTTGCGAACTTGATTTGTAATGTTTGGGGCCTTGTAATGTTTGTGAACTTGATTTGTAATGTTTGGGGCCTAATGGATGATTCTGCCTGAATGATTGCCCTCCTTTCACATGTCACTATAATTGCATGGTCCACTCATTTCATGTACTGTTTTTTTCAGAGACCAGTCAGTTTAGTTAACAAAACAACACAAAATGCTCAAATTCCTTTGCTGTTGTTTATCAACACTACAGGTTTGTCTCATTTTGGGTTGGGGCTTTCAGTCCGGATGGAACACCACCAACAGCCAGAAGAAGGAAGTTATGAACAATGCCTCTCTCTAATCTACTTGAACATGAAACAAACAACATGACTCAAAGAGGCCTACTCCTGTGGACTGGAGAGAGGTGTGTTGATTTAGAAAATGGCAAGTAGTGTGCTAGCTGAAAAGCCAAATTCTAATTAAGTGGTTGTGGTGTTGTGGTCTGGGAGGACTATCACTGGACACTTTGCATGATGGACACACAGCTAAATCTTATTGACTATTGACATTTGTGACATTGATCAGCCAGGTGCATACCACTACTTTTCTGAGATTGGTGGCGAAAGATTGTTCCCACTTCTCTGTTAATCACATATGAATGCTCAAGCCTATTTTTTGTCTTCTTGATCCTCATCCACCATAAAGCTTATCTACTCTTCCACTCTGCAATAGGCCTTCTCATTTGCACATAAAATCCGTAACACTCCTGCTTACTGGACTGGTTCATCCCTGCACCCAAGACAGACATTCCAAAAAGAAGAATGTAGATACACCTTCTATTTTTGGCATTTATATAAAGTAATATTGTTCTTGTCTTAACAATAACAATTTGTAAAATGGTGTGGGTTCTCGTTATTTTGTATTTTTCAAACCTAGGTAACAAAACAATTTGATAACTTGGGACTCTGGGGCTGAAGGACTATTTGCATTTAGATACTGAACTGTGTCATTGCTTCAGCAGAGATGTGATGGTGATGTACTGCTTATCAACTTGATGAATGGTGTGTCTGCCTTTGTATTACCTTTCCCCAAAGCCCTGTTGCCATCCAGTCATCACCCCTTAGTACATTACCCTCAAGCTCTGTGATCTATTGAGGAGTGATTTAATAATTTACACCATAAATGAATCACAGACTTGGCAGGCGGATGTGGTATAAGTGACGCCAACTCACTGTTACAGGATTATTATAACGAAACAACAGCCTACACCAGTGGAACTACACACTCAGGCATAAAAGAGACATCACCATAGTGCTGAGTCTTAATTAGAACTATGACTGTCCCAAGATACGTAGTACTAGTGTGCACTGTGGCCTGAGTCACAAAGGTGAATTTACACTTTGGTGTCAGTTCAATTTCAATATTTAAATAAATAATTCCTAGCTCCTCAGATTGCTGAGAAGTTACTGCTGCTAGTTGATGTTTGTAATATGCCATTTTTGTCATGGTAGCCTTGGTCTTGAATTACCCACTACCTGTTTTCTTTCAATTTAGTTGCTGGGATGGATAGCCTTCTGAATAATTCTACAGTTGGAGTTCACCTCGTAAACATAATTTGGAATATGTGGGAGTGGGACCTTGCTTTGTGATTTCTTCCCTGAGAGCTCTAGCCCACTACTGCCAGCAGCATTAAGAAGGCCTTTGGTAAACCCTGGAGTAAGTTTTGTTAGGATTGAGAGACCTAGCAGGCACCGCTTAATCTATTCAGGTAAGAAGTTAAACACGAAGGGGGTCATTTTGACCCTGGCGGTACGGGACCGCCAGGGCTAAAATGACAGAAGCACCGCCAACAGGCTGGCGGTGCTTCCAGGCGTATTACGACCGCGGCGGAATCGCCGCGGTCGCACCGCCGGGGCCGGCGGTATTCCACCACTTTTGCCCCGGCGGTGTTAATCCCCCTGGGCAGCGCTGCTTGCAGCGCTGTCCAGGGGATTACGAGTCCCCGACCGCCAGCCTTTTTCTGGCGGTTTGCACCACCAGGAAAAGGCTGGCGGAACGGGGAGTCGTGGGGCCCCTGCACTGCCCATGCCACTGGCATGGGCTGTGCAGGGGCCCCCTGACAGGGCCCCATGCAGCTTTTCACTGTCTGCTATGCAGACAGTGAAAAGCGCGACGGGAGCAACTGCACCCGTCACACGGCCGCAACACCGCCGGCTCCATTTGGAGCCGGCTCCTATGTTGCGGCCATGATCCCCGCTGGGCCGGCGGCCGGAAACCAGGTTTCCGCCAGCTGGCCCAGCGGGGATCTCCAAATGGCCGCGGCGGGGGTGCGGCCGCATTGGCGGCCACATGGCGGTCAGTATTGATGTAATTTTCTGGAAGGAGAGATAGATAAGACTGAGATTTTTGTGTATGTTGTTGGCAGACCCCATTGGTGGTCAATAGTTACAGAGGGTAAGACAAGGGCAGTAACTAACTAGTATACAGTATCATTGATCGGTGGTTGGGTGCTGCAAAACCTTATCAAGTAATAAAGTCAAACATAATTAGTCAGCTTCATGTTCCCCCTTTGGTAGCGGGATATACTGGGCTACTTGGAGAGGTAAGTATACCATAATGAAGAATAACTGCATGGCAAGGGACTTAAGGTATCAAGAGTCTAAGGGGAAAAGTTGATGGACATATCAGTGATGTCGTTTGAGATGTCATCAATGATGTCGGCAGTGAAGTCACTGACCATGTAATGAGTGATGTAACATGTGAGGTTATAATCAGTGCATAATACATTTTGGAAGTCGTGCACCCGTTGGTAACCTCGGCAATAGGTAAGTGACTCCGGCGTACTTTGACTAGTACTAAAAAACATATATAGACTGTCTGAACATTTACATTTTCAGAAGAGGTTTTCTAACAACATTATAAATGTATTGGGAAAGTTGTGACACCACTGCTTCTGTCGCTACCACATATGTCTGGAATCGTGGTGGGTACGCAACTCTGGCGTTTTTAAAAGAAATCAAAATACACACTTTTCTAAAGTTCAATTTAACTAATGAGGTTTACTAATAGTGATAATAAAGTACTACCGGTAAGAAAACTATTTATTTCTGAAGTCATTTTAACATACGTTACGGAGCCGCGACCTGCACGGGTCGGTGCAGCATAGGGGTTGCGTACCACATGTGATATAAGAAAAATTGCTTCTGACAGGTAGAACACCTTTCTATCAATAATACAGAAAGGTCCCACCTCTTTCCCTCATCATTTCAGGTGTGGCAGCACATGTGCACACCTATACTAGGAGAGTTGCAGACTGCATTTGGCCTTCTTCCTTTTTGGATTTTTCTTACCAGCAAAAAATGACATCTGCTGCAGAAAATGTCCAAGGGGAAGGACAGAATATCATGGTGGGAGAAGAACAACAAGAAGAGCCTCCAAAGAAAAAAAGAGAGAGCTTTGTCTGGGACGTCTTCAGTATCCCAGAGAGGCAAAAAAAAGTAAGTGCTCACAAAGTTACCTGCAATGTATGCCAAAAGGTACTTTCAAGAGGCAGTGAGAAACACCTTAGAAAAATTCATTCCACTCACTTGGCAAGAGTGGAAATGAATAGGTTGAAAACAAACAAAGGTACAACATTTTCTTCATGCAACCTGCCGGGAACATCATGCAGCACTGCTAGTGTTTCCTCAGTGCCACCTACCATTCCAGAGTTCTCCAAAACTGGTATATTTTGTCCAAAATGCAGTGCTACACTAAGTGTAGGAGAGCAAGCAGTCCCTGCACTTGTGCAAACAATAAATTTGCATACATGTTATTTTTTTTCTATTTTAGTTATTTCACAGTTTGTGAATTTTCTACTTGCCGTTGCAAGTTATATTCCTTATTTCATAAAATAAAAAAAACAAACAACAAAAAAAATCCAAAATAGTTTAAAAAGTAAAAAAAAAACACTAACTTTTCAAAAATACAAAAAAACAAATGTTCTTGTCAGAACCATCACTTTTACTTTATGACTAATTGGTGCATAAGTGGCTGTATGGATGAGTGAAAGGGTGCATGAGTGCATGTATGGGTGACTAATTAGGTGTGTAAGTGGTTGTATGGGTGACTGAGTGGGTGCATGAGGAACTGTATTGGTGAGTGACTGGGTGCGTAACATCTGTGTGGGTGAGTGAATGAGTGCAGGAGTGGCTGTATGTGTGAGTGAATGGGTGCATGAGTGCCTGTATGGGTGAGTGACTGGGTGTGTAAGTGGTTGTATGGGTGAGTGATTGGGTGCATGAGTGGCTATATAGGTGAGTGAATGGGTGCATGTGTGTGTGTATGGGTGAGTGAATGAGTGGCTGTATGGGTGAGAGAATGGGTGCATGAGTGCCTCTATGGGTGAGTCACTGGGTGCATGAGTGTCTGTATGGGTGCATGAGTGACTGTATGGGTGAGTGACTGGTGCATACATGTCTGTATGGGTGAGAGAATTGGTGCATCAGTAATGGGTGAGTGAATGAGTGCATGAATGTCTGTATGGATGACTGACTGTGTGCATGAGTGATTGTATGGGTGAGTGGCTGAGTGGGTGAATTAGTGCATGAGTGGCTGTATGGGTGAGTGAGTGGGTGCATGAGTGACTGTATGGGTGCATGACCGGGTGCATAAGTGTATGGGTGAGTAAATAAGTGCATAAATGGTTGTGTGGGTGAGTTAATGGGTGCATCAAAGGTTAATGGGTGAGTAAACAGGTGTATGAGTGGTTGTGTAGGTGAGTTAGTGGGTGCATGAGTGACTATGGGTGAGTGACTGGGTGCATAAGTGTATGGGTGAGTGAATAAGTGCATAAGAGGCTGTATGGGTGAGGAATGGGTGCATCAGGGTTAACGGGTGAGTGAATGGGTGCATGAGTGTCTGTATGGATAAGTGAGTGTGTGCAGTAGTGACTGTATGGGTGAGTGACTGGTGCATAAGTGTCTGTATGGGTGAGTGAATTGGTGCATCAGGGGTTAATGGGTGAGTGAATGAGTGCATGAATGTCTGTATGGGTGACTGAGTGGGTGCATGAGTGAATGTATGGGTGAGTGGCTGAGTGCATAAGTATCTGGGTGGGTGAATTAGTGCATGAGTGGCTGTATTGGTGAGTAAATGAGTGAATGAGCTCATGTTTGGGTGAGTGACTGGGTATGTAAGTAGTTGTATGTGCGAGTGAGTGGGTGCATTAATATCGGTATGGGTGAGTGAATGGGTGCACAGGTTTTTGTATGGTGAGTGAATGAGGGCATGAGTGTCTGCATGGATGAGTGAGTGAGTGCATGAGTGACTGGGTGTGTAAGTGATTGTATGGATGAGTGAGTGGGTACGTTAGTGGCTGTATGGGTAAGTGTATGGATGCATGAGTGTCTGTATGGGTGAATGAGTGTGTGCATGACTGACTGTATGGGTGAGTGACTGTGTGCGTAAATGTCTGCCTGGGAGAGTTAATGAGTGCATGGGTGGCTGTATGGGTGAGTGACTGGGTAAGTGTCTGCATGGGTGAGTTAATGAGTGCATGAGTGGCTGTATGGGTGAATGAATGGGTGCATGAGTATATGGGTGAGTGAATGGTGTATGGGTGGTTTTATAGGTGAGCAAGTGGATGCATGATCGGATGTATGGGTGAATGAATGGGTGCATGAGTGTTTGTATGGGTGAGTGAATGAGTGCCTGTATGGGTGAGTGAGTGGGTGGATGAGTGCTTGTATGGGTGAGTGACTGGGTGTGTGAGTGGTTGTATGGGTGAGTGAGTGGGTGCATGAGTTGTTGTATTGATGAGTGAATGGGTGCATGGGTGCCAGTATGGGTGAGTGAATGGTTGCATGAGTGTCTGTATGGATGAGCGAGTGTGTGCATGAGGCACTGTATGGGTGAATGACTGGGGGTCTACATGTCTGTATGGGTGAGTGAATGGGTGGATGAGTGCATGTATGGGTGAGTGACTGGTTGTGTAAGTGGCTGTTTCAGTGAGTGAGTGGGTGCATGAGTGTCTCTATATGTGAGTGAATGGGTGCATGAGTGCCTGTATTGGAGAGTGGGTGTGTGCATGAGTGATTGTTTGGGTGAGTGTCTGGGTGCATAGGTGTCTCTATGGGTGAGTGAATGAGTGCACAAGCGGCTGTATGGGTGAGTGAATGGGTGCATGAGTGTCTGTATTAGTGATTGAAAGGGTGCCTGAGTTGTTGCAAAGGTAAGTAAGTGGATCCATGAGTGACTGTATGGGTGTGTGACTGGGCGCGTACGTGCCTGTATGGGTGAATGAATGGATTCATGAATGGCTGTATGGGTGACTGAATGGATGCATTAGTGACTGTATAAGTGAGTTACTTGGTGCTTGAGAGTCTGTGGGTGAGTGAATGGGTGAGTGAATGGGTGGGTGGAAGAATGGATGCTTGATTAGCTGTATGAGTAAGTGTCTAGGTGCATATGTGGGTGTATGGGTGAGTGACTGGGTGCATATGTTCCTGTTGTATGCATGATAGGATGTATGAGTGGTTGTAAGGGTGAATCAGTGGGTGCATAACTGACTGTATGGATGAGTGAATGGGTGCATAAGTGACTGTATGAGTGAGTGACTGGCTGCGTTATGGAATATCTATCAATGAACGAACATTTAGTTACTTACTTTTATTACTGCCCACAAACTCCTTTAATCTGTATTTCAAGAGAAAGAAGACAAATAATAGTTAAACTTTCATATAATTATTATAGCTATCAAAAGTTTTTAACCTGTAATATAAAAGTCATTATTAATAACAAAATATAAGCAACTTTTGTTTTTTGTATGACAATTATACATATTATATAGACATGTTATGTTACCTTTTCCACTGTTTTCAGTTTCTATACTTTTTCACTAGAAACGAAGGGCCATATGTAGGAACGCATTTTCCCATAGACACAGAAGGGGCAAAACTGTTTGGTACATCTGGCCCGAAGTGTGTATAGCTGCTCATCACTGAACAGTGGGAGAACAAACTTAGTCATACAGACTTGAAAAAAACCCATAAGCACATAGCACGTTATTTAAAATTAATAATACTATGGATGACAGTTGTAACTTCATAGCATTTCACTCGAAATAACTGTGATTTGCAGACACTATCTATTCAAAAAAAAAATCTTAAACTACAATTACTATACTAAACAAAACGTATGGATCCTGAAAACATGTTGCTTAGTAATATACCTGGTACAACAGTATTTTGTTCATAGAAATAGTATTGACCTATTCTTACAGAATTCATTTTTCCATAGCTTTTCTTGACATCACCTTTGATAGGCTGAATGATATCTTAACCATTGATGATTGACACGCAGAGAAGGCTATATACCTGTTTTTTCCTGAAAACTATTTGAATACATTTAATGCACACACAACTTTTCACATCTTTTTGAAGATATCACCTTTGTTAGACACAATGATATCTTAAGTAGTAATGATCCACATAGAAAGAAGGCTGTATCCAATATTATCCTACTCATCCATCTTAGAACTTTGGATGAAGAAGCAATAAATAATAATTAGGAAGTTTGAAAGGTAGTTTTTTGTTTAAATTGCAGAGCTCCTTCCCAGGGCTGCAGAGGGTAGGGGCGGCTTCACGTGCCGGCGCACGAGCTCTGCAAGCGGCAGGAAGTCTGACACTTCCCACATGGAAGGACCCCCGTGGGCATCTGGATGAGGGCTGGCCGGTGTTTTCATAGTTTTTAACCGGGGCTCTTTTTGATCCAGGTCGAAAGTGATCAGATTTGTTCGTCTCACCCTCAGGTGCTGCTTGGAGGTCTTTTATGGGTGCTGAAGAAATGAGCTCTTTGATCTACTCTAGACTGAGCATGAAAGATCGTGAGGCAATGACCATCCTTCATTACCCTGCCACATCCATGAATACCACCAAGGCTAGCGTGGGCAACCCTCACATTCCCGCTACTGCACTCATGGCTTCTGCTCCATCTACGCCACCATCCAAGCAGTCGGCCTTCAACCTGCAGGCCACCCCTCACCTGCTGGCCAGCATGCAGCTACATAAACTCAACAGTCATTATCATGGTCTGGCTAGCCCCTGCCTCCCTACGGATTCCACCTCCATCCCCACCTGTAGCTTCAGCACTCCACCACTGGGACAAGGGACTCTGGCACCAGCAGTGGGTGCCCACCACGGCTCTGGCATCATAGATTCTGACCCTGTGGATGAAGAGGTGCTGATGTCGCTGGTGGTGGAGTTGGGACTGGACCGTGCCATGGAGCTCCCAAAGCTGTGGCTGGGGCAGAATGAGTTTGATTTTTCATCAGATTTCCCTCCCACTTCCTGATGCCTTAATGGTCTACAAGTTGAGCCTCAACAAGAGAATCCAAAGTTTGCGTTTCAGACTTCAGTTGAAGGAAAATATTTTTGTTGAGAACTTGAGGAATCTGGTTTCCAGATCAGTTTATTGTACAGGAATGACCACTGACCAAACACATTCTTCTGCCTCCAGGCGATTTTCCCCACATGTTCCAGCTGACCTGTTTCTTTTCTCATTTTTTTCGTTGTCCCAATCTTCAGCTCTTGCCATGGCATATCGTGCACACTTTCCAAAGCTTCTCTTTCACTGCTTTCTGTCTCCTACCCCAACCCTGTCTCTCCAGGTCTTCCAAAGGGAGAGTGGACGCTCTTCGAGCTGTTTTCTTTTTTCTTTGTGTAGCTACTTCTAGCTATTGATGTCAAGGCTCTG
The DNA here is from genome assembly GCF_031143425.1 of Pleurodeles waltl. Classification (NCBI taxonomy): domain Eukaryota; kingdom Metazoa; phylum Chordata; class Amphibia; order Caudata; family Salamandridae; genus Pleurodeles; species Pleurodeles waltl. The sequence continues at coordinate 338,559,716 of NC_090439.1, forward strand.
CCTTGTTCTTTGTTTTGGATGAGGGGTTAAAGGGGATGTTGTGTCAGTAGTAGATTATAGACTTGTTCTGCTGGGCCCCATCGATGTTTTATAACATTGTTTGGCAATATTAATAATGAAAGCGTGCGTCATGGAATTGCTGTTTATTTACATAGCTTCTACAGAAGTAAATGTCCACGAGGGAAGTTTACATTCTGTTTATTTACAAGCTTAGTTGAAAGCCTGTCACTCGTTATGTAGAAGGTTGTATTACTGGAGGGCATTTTCCTAGTCATCAGAGGGGGGAAGAACAAAAACCATCCTAATCCAACTGGAAAATAAAGGGGTTACAATTAAAAACATTTGTGAACTTGGGAATGAGTTGGGGGTGGTGAAGGTGAATGAGTGGTGGAATTCGAGGTGGATTCGATTCCGTGCAAGTATGTGTTTTTTGGTTCCCTTGTTGGAGACTTTTTAAAAATTTTATTTTTCAACCTCATGCTTTCCTTTTTTGTTTTCTCAGTCTAGCATGGACTGTATGGAAGACAGACTTGATTAGCAAGTTATTATTCTGATATAAGAGAATGTACATTTTGAGAAAATGTTACCCACTACACCCCAGCCTTCTGCCTTTACTCTTGAATGTAACTGTTTTTGCCAAAACAAGATGTTCTGATCGTCATTATGGCAATTTTTCCAGTTTTTACCCAGCACATGATGTAATTTTATATTTTACTCTTACTGGAGGAAAGGAAGCATCTTTCTTCCAGGGTAGTTCATATTGCAGTACAGAAATATGTTTATGAATATAAATAAACTTTGATAATATTTTTTTGGTAGCTCAAATGGGTCTTGTGCTGCCTTATTCGTCACTGAGTTTTGGCCTTTAATGATGTTTGTTGGCTATCACGGCTGCATGTTTCTCGCGGTAACTAAGAACCCAGTGCTGTGCATTTGCAGGATGTAATATCCTACTCTGCATCCTGTTCTGCAAAGATTGTCTGCTTTTGCCATCCAGTGGTTGTGAACTAAACTACAGAAAAAATATATATATGAAACATTTGAGCATTTTAGTTGGCTGAGGTTTCAGAAAAATAGTTTACTGAAATGTGAAACCATGCTTGAGTAAACACCCTAAAATCACTTTTTGACAGTCATTTGCAAGAAAGGCATACTGTTTCCAAGCCCCTTAATGATTAAAATAAATTTGCCAGTGGGGCACAACATCTAAAGCACACACACTGCCCCTTAATGCATCCCCCCTTCTTATTTTCATTACAAGTGAAAAGTGTACTTTTTTGTAGTGCTGCTTTTTATCAAATAAATGGTAGCAGTGCTATTCCACTCCTTCATTTGATGTTGGTGCTGGGTAATGGTATGGGGGGGCCAGGGGGTGTCAAGTATAGTTGACAGCAGTTTGAACATGTGAATACAGGGATAATTAAAAACATTCATAGCCGGTGAGTACAAAAATATATTTGACATTGTTGTATTTTCAGTACAAAAGTGATTGAAAGTAGGGAAAGGAAGGAAAATATTTTTATTGCCTTAGTTCAAAATATTTGGTAGGTAATAATTACGTTTGAACTTGTTTTTGCATAGGGACTGTTTTGGCCACAATGTTTGTCAGAAATGGTGTTCTTTGACACTCTGTACTTTTCAGTTCAACAGGCTGGTGCCAAATAAAAGGTAACCAAATATTTATCTTTATTTTGTGTTTCTGTGAGAAACTTGCAGCCCGGAAAAGACAACAAAACAGTGATGGCTGGAACGAATACAACTCGATCTGACTGTATAACTCCTTACTTTTCAAAATATTTGTGGTGCAGACACGGTCAGCCATTTAATCCTTTCCCCTTTCCTTCTAAGTTCTTTGAAAATTATGTTGTTATTGTGTATGTTTTTAGAAAAGGACACAATAGTTATCTACAGCGGAAGATGGCTTGACTTTTTCAACTGACTTACAATTGTGTTAGAGGGGCCTGTAAACAATTACCAAGGTGTCAAATGTAAAATTTAGTTTTGTATATATGTGTACATTTAATGTTTTGATTTGTTTGATTAAAACAAAATGGTTTAAATTGCAGAGTGCTATAATTACATTCCGTCCATCCGCTTTGAGGCTTCAAATATACAGCATAATGTCCAGGTGTAATATTTGTGTCTTTGCCTTTATGGAAGATGATAGCCAAAGTACAATATGTTTTATCAGAAATTGATAACTGTCCAGCTTTAAAGTTTGTAATCTCGGTATCCAATTTTGTTCAATCGGTTCTGCATCATTTAAACATTGCTATAATATATTTGACACTCCTCTGTATAACCAATGTAGAAAATACATTTGATTTACAGGTTGGACAGGTCATATTTTCATCACTTTTTTTTAACTAATTGATCAAAAGGCAAGCTTTTAGTATCTGGTAGGGTTAAGTACAGAAATCGCTCAGACTAGATTTGAGTGGTAAATGAGAATGAGCAATCTTCACATTTATGGTTCCATGTATAACTCATTCCAAATATGTCATCTATATTTACATCTTCTTCTTCTAAAACTCCAAGGATTACCATAATAAATTACGTCTTAAAATTATTCTAAAGCTTTTGCAGACACATAAACACTTCTGTAGTCCAGCAGTCTTTGATATAGATTTCTCCAAAGAGTTTAATTTATTTTGTAAGTTTTCACTGAGTAGTACAGTTACTCCTTGATGTTCCATTTTGTCAATAGCAGTAATCTCCAAAATGTCTTCAATCTCCAGTTTTAGCAATTCTTTCATAAATTCAGTACACTCTGGAAGTGTAGGCGTCAAAGAAACTATGGGTTCCCCACTTTACAAAAGTTATGCATTAGCTCTGCTGCTGTCTTTTTAGAGTCAAAACCGTTCTTAATAAGTTGACTTTCCAACATCAGATTTCCCTCCTCTGTCAGAATTCCTACTCTAATGTCCTTTAAAATGTTTCCATACTCCATGTCACAGTCTTGAGCATATTTTTCAAAAGTTCCTTGTACTGAAAATATTGCCAAATGTTTACATTGCCAATACTTCCTAATGAGTTACAACTGTCTTCATGAGAAAGAGCTTTGAAAACAGGCTGTCCTTTTACAGGAGTAAGTTGTAGTAGGTCTCCAAAATCAATCAAATGCTTTCCACCAAACAAGATGTCATATTTAGTTATTAATACATGTTGCTTTCTTAGGCGAACAAAAGCAAGCATTCGATTTTAAACCATGCTTGCCTCATCAATTATAGAAGCTTCTTTTTCTTTAGAACTCTTGCCACCTTATGACGAGCTTTACAGAATGACTTCTGGAGACGTGCTGAACTCCAGAGTGGGAATACAAATCCCAGACTGCTTTGTGGCCCCAGGAGGCGGCCATTTTCACCAGCACCTGCATCCACTTGACCAGACCAACAGGCGCTATAAAGTGTGTGGGGGCACTTCACAGCGCGGGATACGCTGAACTCCAAAGTGGGACTACATATCCCACACTGCTTTGTGGCCCCAGGAGGCAGCCATTTTTACCAGCACCTGCTTCCACTTGACCAGATCAACAAGCGCTTTAAAGCGTGTGGGGGCACTTTGCAGCTCAGGCGCGCTGAACTCCAAAGTGGGACTACATATCCCATACTGCTTTGTGGCCCCAAGAGGTGGCCATTTTCACCAGCACCTGCATCCACTTGACCAGATCAATGAGGGCTATATAGCGCGTGTGGGCACTACGCAGGGCGGGACGTGTGCAGGATGTGCCCAGGTGAAGCATGGGCCAAGGGTGGGCCCATCCATGCCCGTCAGAGCCCAGAGGAGGCTGGGCCCCCCCTAACATCTATCTCCAAGTAGGCCTCGCTGATTCTCTCCTTTTTATTATTGTATCATCCTGCAGGTTGTATTATTGAACTAACTTTCTGCAGAACACTTATCCACTAATTACAGTCCTTTGATGGGTAAAAGGAAAGTAACAGAGGGTGGGGCAGGGGCGGTGTTAAAAACCAAGCAGAAAAGGCATAAGCATACAGCTAATAACTGTGTTATAGACAGAACGGACAACCTTCTTAGTGAATGTGAAGAAATCTTTACCTCTTCCCCGGACTGTGGCTCCAATAAAACTGCGAGTGCTCTCCAGTCAGGAAGGGGGTGGGTCACATGAATCATATCTGTAGCCCAATGCCAAACCCATCAGGTACCCCAATGAAGTTGCCTAAATTGTCAGCGACTAGTTTTGCTGGCCAACCTTTAGCGGGTGCTAAGATCAAGAACTCTTATCAGCCTCCCCCACACAACAGCCTAGGCGCAGGAAAGGCATCTAGTGTCTGTCATCAAATCCCTAAATCTACGAGCGACACTGTCCCTAAATGCACTGCACAACCTGTCATTGACTGTTCCCACCTTAATAACACTGTTCTAATGGTCAGTGTTCCCAAACTACACCCACTGGCACAAAGTGAAGGGGGAGATTCTGTCAGAAATAAGGCAATTCATTGGATTCACTATGTGAGAGGCTGCTACTCTGTAATACGTGAGGATATAATTGGTGCAGTCAGAAGGCCCGACCCAAACACACACTTTGATATGTTACAGTTGACATTTAGGAACAGGAGCATGGTGGATAATCTGGTGGCCCTAGACAAGTGCCCTAGGGCAATCCTGTATCCAGTTAAAATACTCTAGGCTGCCTGCAACTATGGGGTTTGCCCTATCCATTGTCAAGCAGGTAACCTATCTGTTCTTAGTGAGAATGATTGACTTGAAGTACCATCTAAAACACATGCTGAACTACCCTCCGACTCATATATAACAACTGTCCCTGGTCTGCCTGTAGTTCTCAACATTGTCAACACAAGCACCCATGCTCCTCTTCCTAACAGATCCCATCAGACCGCCCAGGACCCATTGCACAACTGTGATAACATCATACATTCCTTTCCCGATGAACATCACTTGCCAATCCAAGAACAGACAGCTAAGAATGAGAACACTACACCTATGGTTAGGCTAGCTCGCCTAGATAGATACCACCAGTCAACCCAGGACCCGTCGGGCAATAGTGATAACGACCCAACTCCCCTCAAGCAACTCCACCTGCGAAACCAATGTCTGATTGCTAACCCTTCAAATATCTAATCAGAGGACTGGGCGGTCCCTCTAATAACTGGGGTACAACTTGTCTCATGGAATGTGGCAGGTTTGAGATCTGTCCTACCCCTCCTGTCCTTTGCCTCCTTTATTGAGGAACATGACATACGTCTTCTCCAGTAGACATGATTGACTGATCCACTTTTTCGGTCTGGCTACTCAAATTCTCATATCCCTCCTTTGCCCAGTACCAGGTGTAGGCCTTCCGGGGGCTTAAACTGTTATATATCACAGCTATCCATTGATTCCCCCGACCTATTAGGTCTTCGCCTATCATTTGGGGCAGATACAGTTGTGATAATTTTTAACATCTATACTAGAGGGGTGGGGGGGTTGGGTCTCCAAAACCCTTTGTGTTCTGGAGACATTTTTGCATTTTTCCCAGGATTACAAAATTGTTGTGGCAGGTGACTTCAGTGTCACATTTGAACCTCTTGACTAGGATGATTTTGGGTTGGGTTTAACCACGAGGAGGATCGGGCATGGTCTATCCCTGCCTTGGATATCCCGCCCATCAAAAGTTGGACACAGGTTCAAGTAAAATCATTGACCGAGGAATTTGGACTCAGGGCACTTAATGGTAGGATTAAATTTGACGCAAAGGGTTGCCATACATATAACAAAGTCAACCACACCAGTAGAATTGATTATTGTCTAGTCGACATAAGATTATGGCCCCTAGTCATCGACATGATGGTCATTGAGAGATCTGAAAGCGAACATAAATCTCTTTCAGTCCATATGACTGTTTTGTGTAACCACTTGTCCATGATTAACACCCCAGTAATGGCACCAAAGGGAATTAGTCTGGTTAATGACAAATGTCACCTAAAGTGGAATAAGGTTTTGACTCGACCAACGCTCATCAGTGCTGCTAACAACACCTCGAAGACCACATTGATGGGTTTAGAGGCACATCCCTCAATCCCCAAAGAGAAAATTAGCTTAACTCACAACTCATGCTTCGAGGGCATTGCGGCACGCTTCTCAGCAGATATAGTTCCTGATTGCAAGAGGCTTAAGGGTAGGCATCGCTGGTTTAATAAAGCTGTCGGTCCTCAAACAAGCACTTCATCCAAGCAATTGAATCTAAGGATGGAAACGCCATTCACTCAGCTAGAAAGTCTTACAAATCAGCTGTTTGTAAAGCCAAGCGTGAACAAGATGACAAGTGGTGGGCTGCACTTAATGACGCTGCATGAGAGAGGAACTGTAGTGAGTTCTGGTCCTTGGCAGCGCGCTGGCCAGGAAATAGCACACTGAACATTACAACTAATATTGCTCCAAACAAATGGGTAGACCATTTTAGTGGGCTGTACTCCTATGACCATGATAGTATAACCTCTGAACATAAGGACTCTTGCTCAAATATCATTCTAACACCCATTCCTCCAGTGAAGCAACTGTTCTCCCATGCAGATATAGCATATTCCTTAGGTACTCTAAAGCGTGGTAGGGCACCTGGCTCGGATGGTGTTCCAGCAGACTGATTTTTAACCGACATTGAAATCTGGTCAAGATATATCACCAGCATATTGAATGCAATAGCATCTGGTTCGCCAATCCCTCAGTCCTGGAAGGGTGCCATTGTAGTCCCGATTTTTAAAAAGGGTGACATAGCCCTCCCTTGTAATTATAGGCCAATTAGCTTAATGGAATATGTGAAGAAAGTGTTTTGTCACTGCCTTTTGGGCAAAATTCAAGACTGGATGGCTGAAAATGACATTCTTAGTCCTCTTCAGGCAGGTTTTCGTAAAAAAATATCCACCATTGAGCAAGCCCTCAGGTTTTTGATTGCATACTGGAAGACAGTTTTCATTGGCAAAGGGAATCTGTATTTTGCCTTTGTGGACCGGAAATCTGCATTCGATCTAGTACCCCGTAACAAGTTGTGGAAAGTTCTTTCCCTAATTGGAATCCCCAAGCAAATTCTTGCACTATTAATTTGGCTTCATGAGGGTAATTATGCACCTATCAGGTGGGATGACAAGAGGCAGCTAACCTACAGATTCCAGGTGTCAAGGGGTGTACCGCAAGGGTGTGTCCTTGCCCCCACCTTGTTCTCTTTGTACATTAATGATATTGTCCCCTCTCTACTCAGAGTGGAGGCTGATGTGCCATCACTAGGCACACAAAAAATTCCGGTCTTGCTCTTTGCAGATGATACACTCCTGATATCTAAGACCCCAAGCGGATTACGGAAACTCCTCATGTGCTTTGAAGAATTTTGTTCCACGCGGGGACTTGAAATTAATGCCTCCAAAACTAAATGACTGACACTCAATCCTCACAGATCCTTCAGAGAGAAGTTTATCCTCAAGGGTACCCCACTTGAAAAGGTGGGCACATTTAGTTACTTGGGCCTAATGTTAACTGAAAAAATGTCACCTATTGCAAAGCAGGCACTAAAACTAAAGCATACAACAGGGGTTTTAATAAAGGATTTTAATCTCTCGCACACCAAACCAATATGCCCTGCAATCCAGATATATAAAGCCAAGGCTGTGAGCTTGGCTTTTTACAGGGCTGAACTACAGGGCTATGCCAAAGCCCAAGAAATAACAATCTCTGAAAATAATTTCCTAAGAAATCTCATGTCCCTCCCGCCAAGCACTCCACTGTTCCCCCTTTTTAAGGACCTAGGTATGAAATGCATTGGCCACAAGGCCCACCTATGTCCCCTCTTGTACTGGCGGCATCTTTGGACTACCACAGAGCTTGCTTCCTTTACTGTAGCCCGAAGGTCATTTTAGAAGCTGACACTCTCATAGTATCCCCTGGCTCAGACACATCAAGGGGTTACTTTATTCTCTTGGGCTTAGAGAACTCTGGGACTTTCCAACTACTGCCTCCTTTCCATCAAAAATCAACCTCAAAAAATTGTATTGGCAAACGGTAGACTCAGAACATCTGGGGGTTGCACTTCACTCCACACTATCATGTGAAATTGCCAACCTAAAAGACACATGCAAATACAAGGCCTTCTGGGACATAATCACGGTGCCTAGAGAAAGGAACTTGTACTTCCAGCTCTGCATAGGCACCACGCCACAAAGATCTCGCTGGTCATATGAAGAAACAACCATCTGCCCAGCTTGCAAAGCACCTATTGAAAACCTCCCTCATGTTTTATTTGTCTGCCCTGCAAACACTGCCTCTCACAGGAAATGGTTGTCCCTGGCTTTTAGACTGCTGGGAGTCCACATGTCTGACATAGCCCTTCGAATTCTTAGATGAGACACTCGCTCGACATTAGTGATTGCTGTTGCCAAGTTGCTTGGGGCTAGTTGGGTTATAAGAGGAAAACTTTTATCTGTATAATAGTTTTAGTAAGAATGTATCAATTCACTCTAGGAGTGCACTTCATTTTATTATTTTTATTTATTTACATGTGCATATTCTATATAACCTTGTTTATTTATTTATTGCTGCTAGGTGCTTTTATGGACCCTGTGGCCGAAATAAAGTTTTTTGACTGACTGACTTCTGGTATTTCAGCTTATTGTCATGTTCAACTGGTAGTATTAGTAGTCTATGTAGAGTAATTCCTTTGGTATTGTGTGCAGCTAGTCCAGTAGGTGCGTCCACTACATACAATAAGTTTGAATCTGTAGCCTTTTGTAGGTAAGTAGAGATATTTTTTATTAAAAAGCTTTTTCCGGTACCACCTTGAACACTGATATATATTAGTATTGGTTTGAATGGCGAGCAATTGCATTTTTTCTCCTCATGAAGAAATCCATGTTCTATTTTGTGACAACAAAAGACGTATCTTTCTGTTTGTTGTTTCCAACTAATTGTTCAAGATTTACAGAGTCCTGCCTAGCTTGTTCCATTGCAGTTTTCCTCTTCATTCATAGCTTTTGCAGCTTCATTTTCAATAATAGGTTGTCCAAGAGGATCTTGACATAAAGTTACTGAACTTTGGCTCCTTTGAGAGCTATCCTTATCTAGCTCTGCAGCTATTATTTTTTCCTTTTGGATCTCATCATTAAACATTTGTAAATAATTTTGAAAGATGGGACACTGAGTAGTATCTTTCACAACATCAAAAGAATCTTGATAGCATTCATAATCTCCAAGTATTTCCAATTCAGTACGCAAATGTTTGAATAGGTGAAGAAGAACTAAATAGAATAATTAACTTTTTTCAGGACTTGGACAGCCAAGTTTTCAGTGGTTAATTAGGTTTTCTTTTCCATGTTTTACTAAACAACCGTCACATCCATGTACTACATATTTCCTTTCTTCTAGGTTTTCAATTACGTTACTTATGTATCTCTAGTTTTGAAGAATTTGATAAAGGACCTGTCTTCTAACTGTTGACTTCTGCTTAGATAGCATATAGCCAACAAATTAGATTTTACGATGTCTGTGCTTTCTGGTTCAAAATCTGCTAGGTAGGGAAAGGCTTTTAGGGAAAGGCTTCAGTACTCTGTTTCTTTTAGTAGATAGACCACAACTTACGCAAACAATTCCTTTTGATTCTGAGAATAAACTTGCTGAACTCAACCTGTCACAGGCTTCATAGGACCCCATTTCCCTATAGCAAAGCATTTTCAGACTAAAGGAATACAATATATTGCTAAGACTCTTCTCTGAAGAAATCTCCTCCCACATCTCCTTCATCTCAGTTTTTTCAGATTTTGTGATGTACGATGTAACATACCGAACCACAGCAATGGAGTTGTCTGTAACAAATTGAATGTCCATGTTAGCATTCAACATTTTTAAAATCACAGGATTGTAGTCATTTATATATTAGGAATCTTCAGTTTTCTTTACGTTTCCGTGTCAGAGTATGTCTGACTGAAGACACAAAGCTGTTTACTCTTCCTTTTGAAATGACAGGGCATGGAATTCCAAATCTACATCTTGTGTAAAGCTTTTCTTTGGACCTGTATGTATGACGACAGAACTTCCCACATCTATGTGTTTGGAAATGCAAAACGTGTTCTCTAAGACCTTTTTTCACCAGTGTGTTTTGGTATGCTACATGTGACATACTGTTCTATAAAAAACAACACACACTCATCACTTTCTGCTCACAATTTGGGGGCATCTTTTATTCATAGTAGCATGTGAATATGAGAAGCACCTCTTGCCTGGTACGCTTTCCGCCAAAAGAAATCACTTACTTCTCCAAGAGGAGGATTGCATTTGTTGCAGATAAAAACAAGCATAACTTGGAACCTGTGATTGAAATATCGACAAACATTAGCAGGATCTAGTGAACACATTTATCCTGCTGTCTTTAAATTTATATATTTTATGTTAGAATTTGCTTCTCTCAAGAATTGAATCAGATCATTCCACACATACTCTGTGCAACTCAATGTCAAAAAACAGGTTGGTAGTCCCAGGTTTCTCAGCATACATTTCAGTTCTCCATGACGACAGAACCAATATTTGTTGATGCCAAGTTGGCATGCCACTAAATTAATCAAGTTGCATTATAAGTTGTCATCCTTTTCTTGTACTTTGTTAACAAAATCTTGCACAGACACATTTTGAAGATTAACTCCTGTTTTTAGAATGTGATTCACTGTATATCAAAGTCCAGACAAGTCACTCTCAAATAGAAGGTGAAATATGTATCGAATACACTGTATGCATCTTGGATCCTCTGAATATAATCATGTTGATCGGTATTCAGCTGCTGGTATTTGTATGGGCCGGTCTTCATACCAACCTCCTACTCCTGTGGGAAACAAGTGGGGGAAACAGCAAGCCTCTAAACTCTTTTCACACAAGCTCTTTTAGCTTGTTTCATTTGGAAAAGGTCTGTAGCATCACCATTAACTTATTTGGAATGTAATGGATGGATGCTGTTGTTCTCATAAATGTTTTCTGATCGGGATGAATCAACTTTTTCTATTTGTCTACTTAATAATGAACTGTCATCATCATTAACAATATTTGAAACATCAGGCTCACCATTAACATTTTTGCAATAAACATTATTTTGTACCAGGTATAATGTTGTTTGTTTAACCTTATTAACATCAACCAACTCTTGCCATAATGTTTTATTCTTAGTCGGTACACTATTTAACAGGATAATAAGTGGTTTTTCATTGTCTTTCTCTATTCCTAAAGTTCCAACATTGTCTTTGACATCTAATGGTAAATACACTACTTTTCCTTTAAGGCCTTTCAATAGGTCTGTACTATGCATTTTACCTGTTTTTTAATCCAATCGTATAATCGCTTGAAATGGATGTAAAGATTGTATGAGGCTAGATTCTTATACATTTAAGTCTCATAGTTGTTCTGGAATACTCACAATTTCTAACCTATTAAACACAATTATAGCTGGTGTTTTCATGTCCTCTAACATCATAGCAGTACTTACATATAGCTGCAGAGTGGACAAGTCAAAATGCTCTTCTACAAATAAATAAGCAGCAAATTCTTACCACTTTTCTCTGTTTCCCCTTCAGTTTTGGAAAATATGTCTACATTTTATGTTTTACTTTTATAGTGAGATCATCTTCAGTAAATGTAAACATAGTTTGGCTATTCAGAACAAGTTGTATTAAACTTTATAATCTCTTGTGCAAAATTCTTAGTAGCAATACCTGTGCTCTCTTCTTCAATACATGTGCCTACCAATTCCTCATTCTCCCTAGAATCTTCTTCAGGACCAAAAAAGGAAACTGCACATCCTCAAAAACGTTTTCTACCTCTTGTATGGTACCATGCAAAAGTACTCTATTCATCTCTCCTAAACGCAATGCTGGAATCTTCACATATAAAAGACTGCTTACTAAACTTTTTGAATAGTGAACTGCCAACATGAAAGTTTCTTTGGCACACTTTCTTGGATAAACATGCTAATGAATGTCCTTGTAAATTACCATACTTTCTTACTTTACATGGAGCTAATCCTTGCAAAATTAAAACATTTTGCTTCAGATTTTGCTTGGAATGTCACGTACAAACGTTTGTAATAAATCAATAGATTGGTGAGGAATGCTAAAAATACTACTACAATTCAATTTGTAAACAGGCCTGTTTACACCTTCCCTGAACTTCTTCAGCTAGCAACAATCTCCTCTTTTACCATAGGACTCCCATCCTTAATCTTATAACAACAACTAGTTGAATCAACTGCATGTACTAATGTGTCCTCTTGGAAATAACCTTCTTTGTTAAAGAAAGGCTCTGTACTTGACATATGTTTCCATTCACCAATAAATATTCTAAAAAATTAGTTTTACTAACCATTATTTTTCTTTGGCTGCATCTTTTCATACCCAAACACCATTTTATCCAATGTTCTCAATTAATAATCAAAATGAAAAGCTTCCTCTTCAGGGCAAAATCCTTATCAACTACATCCTCCACAGATTTTTTGGTTTCACTACTTCTCTTCTCCTTTTGTATTTTTTCATATTATTAATGAGATTCTGAATTACCCTGGCACGAAACATTCTCACTCTAATTTATTTGAAAACTTGCTGCCTTCTGGTTGATATTTCGGCTACCTTCTTTAACTTCTTGTTTCTACTCTGACAACTTTTTTTAAACTTTCTGAGATTGATTTGAAAGTGTCTTTTTCGTATTCTTCATTTTGCAAACATTTCAGTTTCCCACAAACAGTTCCTAAAAATTGTTTGGTTTTCTTACCTGCAGCTCCTTTCTCTATATTGACATTGTTCACATGTTGTTCTTGTTTTTTCTGACTTGAAAGTAAGTGATATAGTTTACTCAATATTATTTTTTCTTCTATTTTCTTTGGCATTTTTGGTTTGTCTCGTAATGCATGAATAGATCTCTAAAAATAAAAAAATACCCAAATGTATACCTTCTCATTATAAACTACTCAATGTTATCTCATAACCATATCAATGTAATAACAAAATTGCACAATTATAGTCTCACACTACATGTCATGTTATGTTTTGTGTTTAAATAACAGTACTCCTCTCTCTGTTATCATATGTATGACTGTCTAACTCATTTTTTTCAGTTTATGAATGAATGTGTGCTTTACTGCAGTATAGTGTGTATCAATGTATGCTTGGGTATCTTCTAACCTATATTAGTGTTTCTGTAGGTACATTAGTCTATACTCTATGACCCTGAATGTGTCAGTATATGTATCAATCTATGCCTGGGAGTTTAATTGCATATGTAAATATATGCATCCTTGTTTCTTTGTATGGATTAGAATCTAATTGCGTGCATCAGTTTATCTATAAGTGTGTTATCATATGTGCTAGTGTGTACATAATACTATACATAGAGTTTTACTGAATTCATTGTACTCTAATTATGTGAAGCTGTCACGTAGGCCCTCATTATTCTAATGAGTCTACTGGATTTTGAGTGGCAGAATCGCCTGCGGTATGGGAGACTTAGTCTGACCCACTACAGATGACACCTGTTGCTCCTATCAGGGTTCTGCTCCGGCTAGCTAGCAGTGCTTCATCTCTACCCAAGGGCAGGGATGATTGGGCAGCCAAGCACATGACATAACTGGTTTCTTAGGGAACCCGTAGTCACTCAGGTCTTATCCGTTTCTCTCAGTTACATTAGTCTCACATACACAATGACAAAGAGAGGCAGTATATATTTCAATAATGCTTTAATAAAGCGACTGCATCTTAGATAGCAAAGCGTGGACTGTAATAACCAGGACGATACAGCATGACAATATTAAAATTGTGACAAGGAGAGTAAAACATTAAAATAATGCTACCATATTGTCACTAGAGTCAACAGACTAATTCCTACCTAGTCTATGATAGAGCACAGCGTGTTAAGCTCTAATTCTGCCCTTCTGGTTCCCCTGGGAAGACATCATCTCCTATACCTGAGCAAAGGCCTGAAGTCTGCAAAGCAGTTGTAGCGAAGCATTCGTCAATCAGAATACAGTTGTGGTTCTCTGGCTAGAATCTCCCTCTAAAGTGTAAGGGAAAGGGAAGTGCTTTTATTATAAAACAGCTGATGTTCTGAGAAAATGTCCCTATGTAAGGATGTGTATTTTCTATGAATGTCAGAGACTAAACTTATACCACGTTCACCGGCAGCCTATCTTACTGCATCCTTGGAAGAAGCACAGAGTGAGCAAGAATGTCTTGTTTGAGAACAGAGTGCTGGCCTAGGCAAAAACAGTCAGATAGAGAGAAAATAAAACAAGACCTTAAAAGTGGCTACTGTAAGAATAATAAAGCAAAGCCAAATAAAATATATCTAGGTTAAAGTGCACAGCGGCAGGCCTAGTATGTTAAAATAACGTGCATGGAGCTATAAGTAAAATGGCTACACAATAAAGCCACATGAATATCATGCATTCCCACCTTTAGAAATCTACGAACTCATCAGATTCCTACACCAACTTTTTTTACATCTATTTTGTCATTTATCTTTAATGAACCATATTTTTTCTTCTTTGTATCCTAGCTGCATTCTGCAGCACACAAAGACATAGAAGAACGCCTCTCATGAATGCTTTTGTGTAGGATGGTATCATTTCCTGCACAAATAAATCACCCCCACAATCTGCATCACTGGAAAATAAAAGTACAGAAATTCACTCTATCTTGTACATACACTACATTTCTAAAATGTTGAAGTGGACCAGGCAATTCTACAAAGCACATGCCACACTGCTTTGCAGCATAGGCCTTGTAAATGAGGTTCTATATGTCTTTCATTACAAACACATACCATCCTTCCTATAACTAATGTACTTCCTAGTTCAGATGTAATCTCTGTCTAGGGAAAAAGGAACAATAAGTCTACAGCCCTCATTATGACAATGGCAGTAAATCCCACTTACCGCCACGCTGACTGCCGCCAACTTACCGCTGCTACGGTGGATAGCCATTCATCATATTATGACGCACAGACATCAATCTGTCACTATCAGCCACAGACACAATTCCACCACACCAAAGGTCAGTGATAAACTGGCGGTATCAAAACCCACACCGTTACCCCTACAAAACTACGCCCACCACATTATGACCCACAAATCACCACAGCAGACATTCAACAGCGGTAAACCATTGGCGGCACATACCGCCGTGCTCAAAATCGACACACAAACAAAACACCACATTGGACAATTCAAACAACACACACCTGATACCCATACACACACCACACCCACACACCCACACCACTATAAAACAAACACCCACAGTACCCACAACCCTTGACCATTACAAACAATTGCCACCAGAGAGACAGCAAGACCAGTGCCACAACCAGAGCCACACACTACTCACACCTATACACTACTCATGCACCCCACATCATACCCCAACACTTTACCCAACACACCCTCACCTACACACCGCACACAACAACCTTGGCACCACAAAGACACCAACGCTTCAAAGAGGAGGAGCTAAGGTTCATGGTGGAGGAAATTATCAGGTAAGAGCCACAGATTTTTGGAGCACAGGTGCAGCAGATATCGATAGCTAGGAAGATGGAGCTATGGCTGAGAATAGTGGACAGGGTCAACGCCGTGGGACAGCACCCAAGAACTAGGGATGACATCAGGAAGAGTTGGAATGACCTACAGGGGAAGGTACGTTCTATTGTAGCCAGGCACCAGCTCACTGTAAAGAGGACTGGTGATGGACCCCCACCTCCCCCCCCACAACTAACAACATGGGAGGAGCAAGTCTTGGCAATCCTGCATCCTGAGGGCCTGGCTTGAGTGGGAGGAGCTCTGGACTCTGATAATTCAACTCTCCACTATTATCACCCCCCCAACTGCATGCCATCACATACCCCCATCCTCACCCTCACTCCCATCAATCCACTACTTCCCACACACCCCACCATCACATCTCACTTATCCCAATGCCAAGCCCTGCATGCTCTACCAATGCATGGACACCACTCACAGCCCTGCATGGACACTCAGCTCTAAAGCATGCACACTATAGAAAACTAATCATCCCACCATACACCAATGTACACAAGTGAAAGATGCCAGGGCAAATCCAACCAAAGAGGGCAAGCCACGGATGCACAATATGTCAGACACAGAAACCATAACACATCATTTACATACCCACAGGTACCCAAGCCAATGTCAGCGGAGAGGAGGTGCCAGCAGTATCCAGTCCCTCAACGGAAGAGGCCCACGGTGATGACAGCAACTCTGGTTTTCTAGATTTGAC
Organism: Pleurodeles waltl; assembly: GCF_031143425.1. Classification (NCBI taxonomy): domain Eukaryota; kingdom Metazoa; phylum Chordata; class Amphibia; order Caudata; family Salamandridae; genus Pleurodeles; species Pleurodeles waltl. Next base: position 338,575,978 of record NC_090439.1, read on the forward strand.
GACTAACCTGGCCCTTTAGGGACCTCTGTACACCTGGTTACCCAGGCCCAGTCACACACCACCACAGAGCCTCCCCATCAAGAAACACCACCACATCACCCACCCAGCGACCCATACCGCTGTCCCCAGGACCAATCAATCAGCAGTGTACCCACCTCTACAGGGACCCAGGACACACCTCATACCCAAGACAATTGGGGACCTGGGTTCAGTGGCAGTGGGCACACGGTTCAGGGGACAGAGGCACAGGCCAACAGGAAAACTGGGAAGAGTGCTGTGTACCAGGGGGAGGACAGGCCCAGGGAACCGACTCTCCAGGAGGCACTTGCAGAGATCCTGGGAGCATATCAACATTCCCAGGACACGATGGGCCACATCCTGGGCAATGTGCAGGAGAACAGGTGGCTGCAGGAGGGACAGTACCAGGGGATCAGGGAGAACTTGCAGGCCATCAACAACACCCTGAGCTCAATAGCAGGGGTGCTGGCAGATATGACCAGTAGTATGAGGGAGGCAGTCACACAACAGCGGGCCCCTGCCACTAGCCAAACATCTGAACTGCCTTCCACCTCTGCTGACACTAGTGGCCAGGAGGCCCGCCACAGGACTCACAGGCCAACAGCACCCCTCCCCCTGCTGAAGAAGAACCACCCCGCAAACGTTCTCTGCGATCCAGACAGAAGCCAGAGACACTTGCCAAGACCCCCGCCAGGAAATGAGACTCTCCTGATTGTCACCCTTGTGTCCCACTCTGTCACCCTGTCCACCTTGAACTGTCATTGCGCCCTTTCCTATATCCCCTTGGACAATGCACCTGTGCTACAAACAGACTAGAACAATACTCTGGACTTTCCTCCATCATCACCCCATCCCATTGCACTTGCACCCTTGGAAAAAAAAGTATTGAGTATGTCAACATTTTCAAGTGTGTATTCATGGAAACAGGTACAAACATTGCAATTCAACTGTACAGAAAATGAGCATAGATTAATGACCTGTAGCTGGCTGCAGTGATCACACCAGGAGCATATGTGAGGTCACCAACATCTGCAAAATGAATTTGCAAAGGGTACAGTAAGTGGGCATAGAAGTGTGAAAAAACAGCATGCCAGTGCCACAGATATTCAAACAAATGTCGTAGAAAAGTGAAGTAACACTGTCTTACCTGTGTGTCATTGGACGTACTGTCTGATCACTGATGTTCTGTTGTCCTCATCCTCTGCCTCCTCATCCTCACTGTCCACAGGGTCCACTGCTGCCACCCAGGCATCTCCAGCCTCCTCCTTCTGCAGAAAAGGCACATGGCATCTCAGGGCAAGGTCGTACAACATGCAGCATGCCACTACTATCTGGCAAACCGTCTTGGGTGAGTAGCACAGGGATCCACCTGTCAGATGCAGGCCTTCAGGAGACCAAAGGTTCTTTCAATTGTAATTGTAATCGTATTTATATAGCGCTTACTACCCCTGACGAGGCGTCGAAGCGCTTTTCGATGAGTAGCACGCTACTCCGGAACCCAACAAGAATTAGTGATGGATTAGTATTGTTTAATAATGAGTACAGTTTTAGTATTATTATGAGTTAATTTGAGCCGCGGATATGAGAGTTTGTTAGTTAGATTGACTGGAGTAATGGAGGGGTGGAGGAGGAAAGAAATCCAGAAGTGTTAATTGGGAGTATATCCTTCATTTACTCAACCCAAAGGCTAGGGATGAATAAATGGGGCGGAGGGGGAAGAGTATGTGGAAGGGTTAGGGAGAGCATAGTAGCAGGGTGAGATGAATGCAGGAGAATTTAGTAGGGTTGTGTGGGAGGTCACAGTGGTAGAGTGAGGTTTGGTGAGTTAGATGTGGAGGTGGAGGGAAGAGCTTAGGCAGAGATATTTAGGAGATGAAAGTGGTAGAAGGGATTTGGGATGAGTCAGAGTGAGAATGGAGGATAGTTTGATAGAGACATGACATAAGAGTGATGAGTAGATAAGTGTGATAAGATGAGAGCAGGAATTCATAGATATCTAGTATAACAACCCAAAACCAGGAGCCATGCAATGATCCACGAACATGCCAAGCACAGAAACAACATATACACATACATACACATATATATATATATATACATATATATATATATATATATATATATATATATATATATATATACATATATATATATATACACACACACACATGAATATACACACATATGCACATACAATACATAATTAGAATCATGGGTAAAAAATACTTAGTCAGACAGGTTTAAAGAGTGTGTGTGTATTTTATTGTTCTGACAGTAGCAATACATATTTTCCAAAGAAACTATAAATAAATAGAAATATACATATGATCTGAAAAAAATATTTATCCACATAGGCATATGCAGTTCATAGTTGTTTGAAAAAGGTGGTTATGAAGGAAAGAGCCAACTCTTGAGTATTTTTCTGAAGACAAGAAAGTTATCTGTGGCTCTTATAGTTGGGGGTAATGAATTCCATAGTTTGGCTGCTTGGACGGAGAAGGATGTACCACCTACAGTCTTTTTCTTGTATGGTGGTGTTCTAAGGCGGGGTACCAGTCTTGAGTGAAGAATTGTCCTCAATGAATTGTGACATCTGGGCGAATGCTGCTCTTTCTATCAATTTGCCAAGGAAAGGTCCATTTGAGATTGGTCTGTAGTTGTTGGGGTCTTGCGGGTCTAGGTTTGTTTTCTTTAATAATGGTCGTATGTATGCCTTTTTCAGGTCTGCAGGAAAAGTTCCTGAAGTTAAAGAGTTGTTGATGATTCTTCTTACAGGTGTGGCAGCAGAAGTAGATAGCAGGATGTTCTTGAAGATTTGTGGTGGGCAAGGGTCAGAAGGGCAACCAGAAGGTCTGCTTGCTTTGACCAAATCCATAAATTCATCCTGGGATATTTGTTTGAAGGACTGTAGAGGTTGGGATGGTTTATTCTTAAAGGGTATTTTAGTAAAGTGGTAGGTGCTGATGGTTTTCTTCTGTTTTAAATAGGAGTCCAATGTGTCTGCCTTGGTTGTGTAGTGAGTTGCCAATTTGTTTGTGAAATCTTGAGTGGTGGGATGACTTCCTTCCATGCATGTAGGTTTTCGAAATTCATTGAGAATTTTATAAAATTCCTTGGTTGTAGATTGAGCATTTAGGATTCTGTCTGAGTAGTATCTTTTTTTAGCTTTTTTGATTGATGATTTGTATATCCTGTTAAGTTTGTGTAGCTGCAGTTTGTCGTGACTGTTGTTTGTTTTGAGCCAGGTCCGCCGCAACTTTCTGATTTGTTGCTTTATCTTTTTAAGTTCTGTGTTTCTCCAAGGTGTTGGTTTTCTTTTGTCGTGTTTAGTTTTTCTGAGTGGTATTTGGACATCAAAAGCTTCCTGTAGCCACTCATAAAGTTTTGGTACATAATTAATTGTATCTAGATCTGTGTTTGCTGTTAGTTGTGTTTCTAAGTGATCCAAATTGAGTTTGCTCCATGGTTGATAGGGGTATGTATGTAAGTAGTTGTGGGGTGTGTTGATTTGTGGAGTTGTATGTCGGAAAGTTATCATATGGTGGTCTGATCAGGTGGTTGGTGTGATGCTATGAATAGTAACAAGTTCAGGCTTAGCAAAAATGACATCTAGGATGTGGCCAGCGATGTGTGTTGGATTGTGTACAATCTGATGTAGGTTCAATGCGAGTAGGCCAGTGGTGATAGCTTTTGGATGGGGCATATTGGGTTTATCAAACCAAATGTTTAGATCCCCAAGAATGCATAGATTGGAGTATAGTGTAATAAGGTTTGAGACTGTGACAAGAAAAGCATCAGGGAAAGTGGAGTTGCTAGGTGGCGGTCTGTAAAGGAGGAGAAAGTTACAGGAGGAAGTTGGAGCAGGGTGGCATCTGGTAAGGAGGGCTTCACAACCTTGTATGGAGATGTTGTCTGTTTTACTGAGGTTTATTGCCTGTTTGAATATAATAGCTAGTCCACCTCCTCTCTTGCCTATACGGTTTTGTGTGATGGTTTGATAGCCCGGAGGAAGGGCTTCGTGCAACACTGGTACCATGTCATCTCCCAACCAGGATTCCGTAATGAATAGTAAGTCAGGTTGTGTGTCTGTGAGCAGGTCGTAGATGTGGTGCTTGTTTTTTGAGAGTGATCGAGCATTTATGAGCTGGCAGTTTAGATAAGGTGTGTTAGTGGTAGTGTTGTTTTGTTTAGTAGAAGTGTAAGTAGTGTAATGTGAGCTTGAAGCAGGAGTGTTGCTAGTTGTGATAACTGTTTGAGGCTCACAATACTCTTGCTTTTCAATATAGTGTTTCTCTTCCAGCAGGTTAAGGAGGCATTTTGTTGGGTCTGTGTGTGTGGGTGGTGGACTTGGTGGCTGAGAGAGCCATGAGGGGTGTAGTGTTTTTTGTAGGGTAGTTTTATTATGTAACAGACAAGGGGATGCGAGGTTGCTATGAGTGGCATGTTTTTTATTTTGTTTGCGTTTGTTTAGTGTGGATGGAGTATTGGTTAGGGGTGGTGGAGGAGCATGTGGATCATGATGTAAGGCTCTAAATTGTGCAATGGAGGAGAGGCGAGTGAATGAAAGTTGCTGGGTTGGGGTGCTTGAGGTAGGTGTTTGTGAAGAGTGGGGGGGTAGGGGTGGAGATAGGATGGAATTTGTATCCTTTGTGTAGTCCTGGGGGTGGGAGTGGGTATGACGATGAGTGCAATGTAAGTTTGTGTTGCTTTGATGTGCTGATGTTTGTGGTTGGTATTGTTTTTGTAGAATAATGAGAGGGGATATTGGTGTAGTTGTTTTTGGTGAGGGATTTGTATGTGAGTTAGTGCTGCTAAGTGGAATTTGAGTGTTAGATGGGGTGTTGATGTGTTTTGGAGATGAATGTATGAGGTGTGTAAGAGGTGATGGGTGTGTGTCAGGGAAGTAAGTATTAGTTGAGATGAACGGAAGAGGTAATATGTGTGGTGGGGTGAAATGTGGGGATTGTATTGTTGTGTGTAATTGGTGAGGAGAGGGGAAGAGCGTTTGTAGAGGATGTGTTTGAATGCAGGGTTTGGGCATTGTTATGATGACAGGTGGTCTGTGTGGAGCGAACAGCGGATAGTGTTGTTGGTTAGTATCAGCAGAGAGTGTGTATCTGGGAAACTGAAACTGAGAGAAATGTATGTTGTAGTTTTGTATTGTGTGGTTGGTGGCAGGTAGTGTTCGTGGGAGAGGACAGTGTAGTGCTTGCTGTGAGAATGAAGGTGTTTGACTGTAGAAGTTGTGGGGGGTATGTGTATATGTGTTGTATGTAGGGTATTGTGTTGGGTGGTGGGGCAAGCAATCTGTCTGTGGTCAGTTTGTGATGCATGGTTTGGATGCCTTTGTAGAATATGTGGTTGCATGTTGAGGGATGTGCAGGGGTTGTCACCATTCCTGGCCATATGTGAATTGGGCAGCATTTCTGGCCCTAGTCCCTAGTCCCTAGCTGTCCTGAACAGGCCCAAACAGGCAACTGCCCTTGGCCTCTCCGCCCTTGGCCTCGACACCCGGGCTCAGACGCCCTGAATCCTAGCCTTTTATAACCCTACTGGCCAATAAGAAGCTGGTACTGACCCTAGCCAATCCAATTTCAAACCCTGATTTAGCCAACTAATGGGAGACCCAGCCCTAATCACCAATCATAGCCCTATTCCTGACCACCAATCACAGCCCCAGCCCTAAAACCAGCAACCAATCAGAACCTCATCCCTATCTACCAATCACAGCCCTAGAACCAACAGCCAATCAGAAGCCCAGCCCTATCCACCAATCACAGCCCTAGAACCAACAGCCAATCAGAATCTCAGCCCTATCCACCATTCACAGCCCTAGAACCAACAGCCAATCAGAATCTCAGCCCTATCCACCAATCACAGCCCTAGAACCAACAGCCAATCAGAATCCCAGCCCTATCCACCAATCACAGCCCTAGAACCAACAGCCAATCACAATCCCAGCCCTATCTACCAATCACAGCCCTAGAACCAACAGCCAATCAGAATCTCAGCCCTATCCACCAATCACAGCCCTAGAACCAACAGCCAATCAGAATCTCAGCCCTATCTACCAATCACAGCCCTAGAACCAACAGCCAATCAGATTCTCAGCCCTATCTACCAAACACAGCCCTAGAACCAACAGCCAATCACAATCTCAACCCTAACCACCAATCATAGCTGCATCCTTGGAGCTAGCAACCAATGAAACACCGTCTCCCAACAACCTATCACAACAGCATATGCAACAACCAAAAGAAACTTATATAAGGAGCAAGTTAACTAAAGTCCAGTCCCTGTGGGCAGGGGGAAAAGCAACTGCTGCTCTATTCAGAATCTCCTTGGATACAGACAGGCTGAATCCACACTTCCAAGCTAGAATAGTCTACTTTCCAGGTAAGGGGGAGATTGTTTAAGACACAAACTCTGCAATAGTGCTGGGCGCACACTCTAAAATCGGGCTTTTTTAAAGGCAAAAATACAGGGGGGCAGACAGTTTTTAAGCCCAATTTAAATCACACAAACAGATTAAAACAGTCTCCTAAAACCACACTCTGCAAGATGTGTGTAGCCTTTTTACTTAGAAGAGAGGGGAAGAAGGGGGGGGGAGGGGGGAAGGGGGGGGTGCCACAAACTAGCTAGGGAATTCACACAGTCACGGCAAAAACTATTTAAAAAAAAACACCACTTTAACAGAGGCCAGGCTGCCTGAAACACAGAGAGTCCACAGTAAAACAAACACTTTTGAACAAATAATACTATTTACCCAGATGAATCTTTGGGCTCCTTACCTAGGTCTTTTGCAATCCTTGAACACTGGGCTGTATCAGGACACAGGGGAGAGGCACAGAGGAACACAAAATGGAGGTGCCTGTCTTGGCCTTCCTTCCACAAACTTAAGGAGCCAGAGCAGGTGGGGGGGCGGGTCTCAGGTACAGCAGAGACTCAGGGAGCCAATCAGCTAAGTCCAGTCCCTGTGGGCAGGGGGAAAGGCAACTGCTGCTCTATTCAGAATCTCCTTGGATACAGACAGGCTGAATCCACACTTCCAAGCTAGCAGAGTCTACTTTCCAGGTAAGGGGAATTTTTAAGCACAATTTAAATCACACAAACAGATTAAAACAGTCTCCTAAAACCACACTCTGCAAGATGTGTGTAGCCTTTTTACTTAGAAGAGGGGGGAAAAAGGGGGGACAGAGGGGGGAGGGGGGGTGCCACAAACTAGCTAGGGAATTCACACAGTCACGGCAAAAATGATGAAAAAAAAAACACCACTTTAACAGAGGCCAGGCTGCCTGAAACACAGAGGGCCTGATTACAACTTTGGAGGAGGTGTTAATCCGTCCCAAAAGTGACGGTAAAGTGACGGATATACCACCAGCCGTATTACGAGTCCATTATATCCTATGGAACTCGTAATACGGCTGGTGGTATATCCGTCACTTTACCGTCACTTTTGGGACGGATTAACACCTTCTCCAAAGTTGTAATCAGGCCCAGAGAGTCCACAGTAAAACACTTTTGAACAAATAATACTATTTACCCAGATGAATCTTTGGGCTCCTCACCTAGGTCTTTTTGCAATCCTTGAACACTGGGCTGTATCAGGACACAGGTGAGATGCACAGAGGAACACAAAATGGAGGTGCTTCTGGTTCACCCATGTGCCTCATTATAACTTTCTTCTGCTCTTGTTCTGGCATTCCTCACAGGGGTCAGCAGCCATGATAGGTTGGGGTAGCCAGAGTCACCTGCAAATATTGAGGGACAACATTTAGCCACACAGTATCCCATATGGCCCACCCCATACCCATACCCCATCATCTACTGGGTGGGAACCAGGGCTTACCTATTAGCCACACCCTGTGCCTCTGTAGTTCATCCATCACATTTGGGATGCTGCTATTCCTCAGGAAAAAGGCATCATGCACCGACCCAGGATACTTTGCATTGACGTTGGAGATGTACTGGTCCACCAAGCACAATATCTGTACATTAATAGAATGGAAATTCGTACGATTTCTGAACACCTGTTCATTCTGACCGGGGCGGGGGGACAAATGGAATATGTGTTCGATCAATCGCCCCAATCATGTTGGGGATATGTCCCATTGAATAGAACTCGGCCTTCACTGTGGCCAAATCTTTAACCTGGGGAAATACAATGTAGCTGCACATGTGCTTAATCAGGGCAGACAACACTCTTGTTAGCACTATTGTGAACATTGGCTGTGACATTCCTGCTGCCAAGCCCACTGTCACTTGTAAAGAACCAGTTGCCAGGAAATAGAGCACCGATAGAACTTGCACAAGTGGGGGGATCCCAGTGGGGTGACGGATAGCAGATATCAGATCAGGCTCCAATTGGGCACACAGCTCCATGATTGTGGCCCTGTCCAGTCTATAGGTGAGGATAATGTGCCTGTCCTCAATTGTTGCCAAGTCCACCAGGGGTCTGTACACGGGGGTATGTCTCCATCTCCTATTCATCTGCAGCGGTAGCAATCTATGGGGCAAAAGAGTGAGGAACCGGTTGAAAACTGAACAATAGGGCTACAACAGAAATTTGAATGCTGTTAACTTGTAATGGGTCAGCGTGATTTGTACAGTATGTCCTAATTTCACCAATGATGCAGCAATTAACCAGGGCCTGCCCCCCCTCAAATGCGTCCACCTGTCCTGTGTGGAGGGACAGGTGGAAATGAGATAATTCTGCTGACGTGGTGCACCTTTGCGGAAGGTGGTTGGGAACCGCTGTGCAACTCCTCATTGGTTAACATTGGGCCCTATGGGGTACAGTGGCCAATGGTGATCTACACCGGAGGTGACGGTGTGCACCGCCGCGGACGGGACTGCCATTTTCTATCTGATCCCTCACTTGCTACCTGATCTTCAACAGGAGAGGACCTACACTGCATGTGCTGCTGTGACCTGTGTCTGGAACCTACCATGTCCTGTGTGACTGGGGAAAGGGCCCCAGTCTTAACTTCGGAGGAGTTAGAGAGACTGGTGGATGGGGTCCTACCCCAGTACGGACTGCTGTATGGGCCTCCAGACCAACAGGTGAGTACACTGTGGGTACAATGCATGTGGCATGAATGCATAGAGTGATGTGTGTGAAGGCCTCGTGTAAGGGGGGGTGGGTGGATGTCCTCTGGACAGCGTATTGGTTGTCTGCTGGGCCATATATGTATAAATGTTGGTGTGAAAGGGAATGGGGGGTCATAAGTGTAACATGCAGGACCGTTTGACTGATTCCATTTTCCTGTGTGAATTGCCTCTGCGGGTCAGCGCCCATCAAAAGAAGGGTATATGACGTGCAGACCCTGGGCGTCTAAGGCAGGCAGAGCACCTACTGTAGGAAACGGTGGGAGGTCCTGAGATGCTGGGCACAGAAGACGGCAGAGGCCCATCTGGGAAGGGCCTCCCAACAAGGAAGGGGTGCCCATCGAACCCTGACCCCCCTGATGGCCTGCATACTGGCAGTGGGCGATCCTGAGTTGGATGGGCGCTTGAGGGCATCACGGAAGCCACAAGAGGGTGAGTACAGTGACCATCATTACAACTTACGCATGGAAAGGTGGTACCTGGGTGGGGGATGTATATCAGTGGGTGCCCCTAGGCAAGGCCTGACATTGCAGCATAGGTCCCCTGGTGGCTAGGGTTCAGAAGGGAGAATCTTGCTACCTAGCTTGTGGGTGGGTACCAGGTGTGCTGCATTTGGCGGTGTGTGCCCCTCCCCATGGCTTGGCTGAAAACTATTTCTCTGGTAGTGCTAAGGCATATTGCGTAGGGCTGTTCCCTGTGTGTGAGGGTGCTGTATACGCCAACTGTGGTGTTGGTGCAGCCATTGACCCAGTGTATCATTTGTCGCTCTCCCCCCCTTTCTTGTTTTGTCATCCTGTCCTTATGTGCATTAGCATCATCTGGTAGAGAAGCACAGGCACCGGCGACAGAGGGAGCTGCATCCCACAGGAGGCAGAGTCCACCGACGCTGAGGGAACCAGTGGGACGTAGGGTGAGGGGAGCACCACGGTGGAGACTGGAGGGGACAGTTCTGACACAGATGCCTCCTCTGATGGAGGCTCACTGAATGTGGCGGACACCTCTGTGACCACCCCAGCTACAGGTACCACCCCCACCCCTGTACCAGCACTGCCCTCCCTGCAGCCCCTCATTGAGTTGCCCATGCCCGCTCACCCAGGAGGGTGGGCATGTGCTTCACCCCAGGCATCTCAGGTCCTGCCCCAGTCAGCCCTGCTGCCCTGAGTGAGGAAGCTATTGACCTCCTGAGATCCATCTCTGTAGGGCAGTCAACCATTGTGAATGCCATCCAGGGGCTGGCAGCCCAGATGCAACAGACTAATGCATTCCTGGAGGGCATTCACACTGGCTTGGCAGCCCAACAGAGATCAATCCAGGCTCTGGCCTCCTCTCTGATGGCAGCCTTTGTCACTGTTTCTACTCTCCCCCCTCCAACTTCCTCTTCCCAGTCCCATTCTCCTCAACCCCAACCCATCCCAAGCACACAGCCAGACGAGCATGCACACAAGACAACACACAAGAGTGGTTCAGGCAAACACAAGCACCACACTTCATCCCACAGGCACTTATACAAACACCATCCAGATGCAGACACACCAACATCCACTATTTCCACTGTCTCCCTCTCCGCCTCCTCCTCCACCTCCCTCCTAGTTCCATCTACACTCACACCTGCATGCACTACATCATCATCCACTACCAGCATCATCACCACACCAAGCAGAACACACACCTCACTGGCACACACCCCCACAACAGCCATGCACACTTCCCCTGTGTCCTCTCCCACTGTGTCTATCCCCCCCTCCTAGGGTACACAAACACAAGCACTCAGACACCCACCAGCCATCCACCTCACAACAGCATACAGCCCATGCACCTGCACCCAAAATCAGCAGACAGACATCTCCAACAACCACTCCCTCTTCCTACACTCCCATTCCTTCTCCCTCTTCCCGCCCGAATGTCCCTAAAAAACTGTTCCTATCTACCATTGACCTCTTCCTACCCCTCCCCCATCCTGCATGTTTGGCCAGGGTAGGGAGAACCCAGCCAAGCGCCTCAGCCACCCAGTCTATTGGCCCACTTGTCTCAACACCCACTTGTGGTGGAAAAGGATCCAGGCCACATGTCCTGAAGGTGAAGGAGCCTGCACCAGGCAGCCTCAAGACAAAGGAGCCTGCCCCAGCTGCCAGTAACACCAAGGAACCTGCCCCAGCAGCTGCTAAGAAGGTAAAGAAGCCTGGCCCAGCTGTCAGAAAGACCAAGGAGCCTGCACCAGCAGCTGCTAAGAAGATAAAGGAGCTTGCCACAGCTGCCAGGAAGAGCAAGGAGTCTGCACCAGCAGGCAGGAAGAGCAAGGGGCCTGGGGCAGGATGCAGGAAGAGCAAGGGGCATGGGGCAGGAACTGTGACGGTGCCCCTACCACCTGCCATAGTTGTGCAGCTGTATGAGGTTGCAGAGGATGGGCAGGAGCCTCCCCCCGAGCAGCACCACCACCTCCAGTGGGCAGCCATCCAAGGTTGCAGGGGAGGGGCAGGAGCCTCCACCCCCTCAGCAGCACCACCACCTCCAGTGGGCAGCCGTCCGATGTTGCAAGGGATGGGTAGGAGCCTCCCCCCCACCAGCAGCAGCACCACCACCAGTGGGCAGTCATGTGAGGTTGCAGGGGATGGGCAGGAGAATCCCCCAGCAGCACCACCACTTCCAGGGGGCAGCCGTCCGACGTTGCAGGAGATGGGCAGGAGCCTCCCCCCCAAGCAGCACCAACACCTCCATTGGGCAGTCGTCTGACGCTCCAGGGGATGGGCAGGAGCCTTATCCCACCAGCAGCAGCACCACCACTGAGCAGCCATCACCTCCGGCGGACGATATGTAATCGTGCCTCCATGGCCTGCTGTGCGGCCTGCCCCCTGCAAATACAGTGGGTATTACACTCACCTGAGAGACTGTGACCTTGCACTCCCTAGGTTCAGGAACACAGCACACAAGGCCCCCTCCAGAACAAGTTGGTATGACTCCCACATCGCTAAGACTACCCAGGATCAAGAGCACAGGGCACGAGGCCCCCTCCAGAACCAGTGGGTATGATACCCACTTCGCCAAGACTATCTAGGATCAACAGCACAGGGCCCAAGGCCCCCTCTAGAACCAGTGGGCATGACACCCACATCACCAAGGCTACCCAGGATCAAGACCACAGGGCACGAGGCCCCCTCCAGAACCTGTGGGCAAGTCACACACTCAAGAGACTGTGGCCTTGCACTCCCCAGGACCAAGCACAGGGCATGTTGCCCCCTCCAGAACCAGTGGCCGTGTTCCATCTCCCAGCTGAGATGCCCCCCTCCACCCTGAGGTGCCTGCCTATTTACCAACTGATGCCCCTGCAGTGTTCTCTCTGTGTTGATGCAGATGACATGTGAGGCCTTGGACTTTGGCCTGTGGCTATTTGGCCTACGAACATTGTGGACTGGGCTATGTCCCTTTTTGTGTACATATGTATGTATCTATTATCTTGCCTAAGTTATTTATCTTGATGTGTTGCTCTCATTATATTCCCTTTTTCAAAATCGAGTTGTCCTTGCATTATTCATCCGAGTTACAGGATCAAAATGTTTGTGTGTATGGTGTTGGGGGCGGTGTTGGGTGTGTGTGTCACTCTCTTTTTCCTCCCTCCCTCCCTTGTGTGCTAGGTGTCTGTACTCACCGCCATTGTCTTCGCCGGCATTGATGTTTGTGGTGGAGCAGCACGTAGAAGATCATGGGGAAGACATACAACTCGGACTCCATGGCAGCGTGGTTGTTCCCTGTATATCCAATGGTGCATCCTTTCCCTTCTGAGCTCAGTTTCCTCCAGGCATATGATGTCATTGGTACTGCCCCAGAAAAGGTGGTGGTTTACTGTGTCTTAATACGGTGGGTAGAACATTTACTTCCTCCTGGTTGTAGGCGGCTACCGCCGTGGTGGCTATTGTTTCCGCCCTGGCAGTCGTTGTGGTACACTGGCTGTCTATCGGAGATCTTACCTCCATGGTCATAATTTGACGGTAATTTCCACCGGCCTGTTGGCAGTATTATCGCCACTTTAACACCAACCACCAGGGTTGTAATGAGGGCCTAAGTTTTTTCAGATGCCAACTCAACTTGCAAGTTCAAGAGTACACAAAAAAATCTATAGTACTAAATGAAAGGTATGGTTGTAAATGTTGTGGAGGAGGAGCCAAGATGGCAACCGAGTCGGACGCCTAAGCAGTGAGCTCCGACTCGGGCCCAAAGCAACGATCCTGCAGGGCGTTCCCGACCAGGAGATTGGAGCCCTGAAGAGCACAACCGGTCCCGGGGTCGACCACGGAACCGGGGGACCGAGCGGAGCCGCACAAGAGCGGGGCGCACGAGCACCGAGGTGCGAGCGAGGCCGTGTAGTGGCAGCGCCTCGGAGGCTCGAGCCCCCAAAGAAAGAAGATCAGAGTGCCCCGGTGCAGCAGGGGCAGAGGTAAGAGGCGGGGGGGCTTCGGCGTGGGGGAGGCCCTGAGGAGTGAAGCCTGTGCGTCAGTGCGGCTTCTCCCCTCGCCTTTGCGCGCCCCCACTCCCCACCTCCAGCGGATCCGAGCGGAGCGAGCCGGCGGGCCGGGCCGGCTCTCCATTGTAGGGCGGTTCGCCCCCGCAGAACACACGAGGGGGTGCGGCAGTGCGGTGGTGCTACGGCTGGGTGCTGGAGACGGCCCGGCCGCGCCAAATGCACAAGGCGACAAGCGCAGGGGGTGAAGTAAGGAATCGGCCGCGAAGCCGCATGGGCCTCACAGGCGCTCACCCGATCTAAGGGTGCAGCGCCCAAACACATCGGGGATAGCCCCCCCTCACTGCCCAATTAAGGAAATAATTGCCTCCCCCCCCCAGAAGCGTGGGGATAGTGAAAAATGAAAAGAGGGCAACAATATGGACAGCAAAAAATAGACGAGGGGGTGGATTAACCAGGAGGCTTTCCCCCAGTGCCACCGCCTTCGATAACAGTGACCTCCCCTGCAGGCCTCCCAGCGCTATGTCGGCGGAGGCTTAGGGACACGCGCAGGAGCGGTCTCGGTGGTGGACCACTGCGGGCATCTGGGCCGCCTCGAACCCCCAAAGGCTCTACACAGGGTGGGCACCCTCCGGGGGGCACCTACACGCACGCCGGGATCAGAGTACCCAACCAGTAGCAGCAAGACCCCCCGAACTGATCCCATCGATCCAGCACAAGGTCCCACCGATAGATCTGACAGACAGGGCCCACAGGCAGGCTACAGGGGCCTCAGTAGGGCAATACACGCCGAAAGAAGAACCGGTGCTCTTGGGGCGCCCGGCCGTTCAAGAAATGCATAACAAAGCTGCCCCCTTGCTGTGGGAGTTACTCAAAAGATAAAACAATGGCTGGGAAGTCCAAGTCCGATAAAATTCAAGAACGAAATGCGCCTGGTCTGGCGCCCAGCGACCAACAGCAAATCCCAACCTTGCAGTCACTGGAGAGCACACTCCAATCCCACTCTATACAATTCGAAAAAGTGCTACAGGCAATCATGGACACTAAATCCTCCTTAGAACTCAGAATAGACACAGTACCGCAAGATCTGAACCTACTCAGAGTGGACCATCGGAGCTTGTCAGAGAGAGTGAAAACGACGGAAGATACCCTGAGCAAGATGAGCCCTATGGTCTCAGAATACCAGAAACAAATTCAGCGTCTGGACGCAGAGGTGAAGATCCTATGGAGGCGTGCCGAAGAAGCAGAAAGCAGATCCCGGCGCAATAATGTTTGCTTCGTAGGGTTCCCTGAGAAATTACCAGAACAGAGCTCGGAACTATTCATAGAGCAATGGCTAATTAAAGAGGTGCTGTGTGGGTCCCCCTCGAAGTTCTTCTCTGTTGAAAGGGCGCACAGAGTCCCGGGAAGACCGCCATTGCCGGGTCAACCACCCAGACCATTAATAGCGAGATTCCTAAATTATAGGGACCGAGACCTGATACTGCAGCAATTCCGCAGCAAAGGCCCATTCCGACATGAGGGCTCAGTGGTCCATGCCTACCCAGACTTCACACAAGAGGTACAGAAACAACGGAATGCCTATGTAAAGATTAAACAACGACTTCGGGAGCACAATCTCAAATATGCTCTCCTTTTCCCTGCCAAACTGAATGTAATTTCAGAAGAACGCACCCACATGTCACCTTCCCCCGAAGACGCCTGGACCTGGATGCACGCTAAAGGCATAGCGCAGACTAACGAAGAAGTGAATGAAGAGGAGGAATGGCTGACCTCCACATTGAGGAAGCGCATCAGGAGACGCCCCAGGGGTCAACCCACGGAGAGACAGGCAGCGGAGGAAGGAGCAAAAGTGTTGAAAGAAACCCCGCTGCTCATGCAGAACTCTTTTGAGACATTCAGGTCGGGCCCCTTGGCGGGCTCGGACTCGGCCAGCTCGGACTCCACGATTACAGAAGCGCTCAGGGGCCCGGAGGTCACCCCTAGAACTGCAGACGAACTGTGAACGGTAATAACAAGACGGCCTCCTCAGCCCTATCGGGGCAGCAAGCGGCTAGGAAACAGAAGGGACCGCAGTAGGAACCGAACTGCCAGCCATGTTGGCTATAAAGAGTATCTTTTGAACGATTAATCCCTACCTGCTGTGATCGCTGATTAATATCTGTGTGCATACGGAATGAGGGGGCTAACATATCGGGAGCGCCCACACTTACATATATACATACACGCAGACTAGGTCTGAGGAGGGATGTGAGCTCCGTACAAGGGACACATCTGGCACCTAAAATGGCTCCCCCACAGGTATTCGTACGGAGACAGGCCTCACCAAATAGTAGAGTGTGTTTGTTTCAATGCGTGATAGTAGTTGGTTAAGGGAAATAGTTAGAATGGGGGGAGGGGAGGGGGGAGTTAAGTTGTATGTTATAGGTCAATTCAGTGGACAGGGTATACTACTGCGGATGTCAGTCTTAAATGCGCACCCAGCGAAATGGGGGGGAGCTCGGAAGGAAGTCGCAATCCGGAATGAGTATTGTGGAGGTGCACCACACAATAATACATGTCCCAACGCACGAATGTACATGCACACCAATATGAAATAGTCACATGGAATGTGAGGGGCAGGGGCACGCCAGGCAAAAGAGCGCAAGTGCACGCGCGTCTCAGGCGCCAGAGGTTTCACATAGCTATCCTACAAGAAACACACTTACTGGAGCCTGAGCTACAGGAGATCCGCGGGAAATGGGGCGGGCAGATAATAGGCACAGCCTACTCAGCATTTGCTAGGGGAGTACTGATATGGATAGCAGGCGGCGGCCCATTTGTCAGAACTTCGTATAAGTTAGACCTAGGGGGCAGATACGTAATAGTAGAGGGACAACTAGACGGGAGACACTTAACGATTATAGGGATTTACGCCCCCAACAACGCATTGACGGGATTTCTGGGTACACTCTCGCCGGCACTACTAGTAAACCCTGCAGCCCCGGCCATATGGGGGGGCGATTTTAACAGCTTACCAAATGCAGTGCTGGACAGATCAAACCCCCCAAGAAAGGTATAACAAACAGAAGTGCTAAGAGCCCTTTGCAGATGTGGGCGGAAGATATGAGACTATACGACTTATGACGCATGCCACACCCCCAAAAGAGAGAATACTCATACTATTCAATACCCCACAAAGTACACACTAGAATAGATATAATCTGGGGCACTGCGGATATATGCACATTGACTAACGGGACAGAATACCTGGCTAAGACACTATCGGACCACTCACCGCTCAGAATGATATTAAAATGGGGAAGAGGACACTCAGTGATCCCTACATGGCGACTACAGCCAGAAGCACTCCAAGATCAGGCATACGCAGAGGGACTGGACACGGCATTGAGGCAGTACTGGGAAATTAACACAGACTCCGCGGGCTCGAGGGCGGCAGAGTGGGAGGCGCATAAGGTGGTAGTCAGGGGGTACTGCATGTCGTCCACTTGGGGGTTAGGCGTACCCTATGGAGATCAGCAACTTAGAAAAGGAACTGAGAGCACTTGAAACAGCGGTGGCAAGGAGGGAGGTACCCTACACCGCATTAAAAGAGGCGCATCTAAAATATAATGAAGCAGATTCTCGCCTCCGTAGACACGACCACAAATATC
The DNA here is from genome assembly GCF_031143425.1 of Pleurodeles waltl. Taxonomy (NCBI): domain Eukaryota; kingdom Metazoa; phylum Chordata; class Amphibia; order Caudata; family Salamandridae; genus Pleurodeles; species Pleurodeles waltl. The sequence goes on from NC_090439.1 coordinate 338,593,210, forward strand.
ATTTAATGCGGCTATAGTCGTAGGGTGACAGATCAGGCAGGCTGCTGGCGTGGCTCCTGAAGGAGGACCGACAGCAGTCTCCAATAGGGGGCCATAAAACTAGACAACGGCGAGACAGTCACCACGCAAGCAGAGATAAATGGGGCGATCAGGAAATACTATACGAACCTCTATGCCAAACGAGCGGCCTGTACACCCGCACAGCTCGCATCTTTTCTTGCAGGATCTCAATTGGCACAACTATCTCAGGAAGATGGTGAGAAACTAGAGGCCCCTCTGAGCGCAGTGGAATTGAACATAGCATTAGCACAGATGCCCAGGAACAAAGTGCCGGGAATAGACAGCCTTCCACTAGAATACTATGCGAAGTACTCAAAACATTTAAAGCCCCATCTGCTGAAAGTATATGAGGAGGCTTGGAACCACAAGGCATTGCCCCCCACGCAGAGAGAAGCTATGATAGTGGTCCTACCCAAGCAGGGGCGGGACCCCACGGACGTTAAATCCTACAGGCCACTTTCACTCTTAAATACTGACTGTAAAATCCTGGGTAAAATATTGGCTAATAGGTTAGCACCCGTCATCCACACTTTGATACATGACGACCAAAATGGCTTCATCCCCAAACACAACACCTTTTTAAATATCCGCAGATTGCTGGGAGTGCTGGGGGGCACTCCGCCGGAGGCGTATGAGGAAATGGTGCTTTCACTGGACGTCGAGAAGGCATTTGACACACTAGGGTGGGACTTCTTATTCACCACCATGCGCATAATGGGAATCAGCCCTAATTATATACAATGGGTACAGACACTGTACTCTAACCTACATGCTTGTGTGAAAATGGGGAGAGTTGTATCTGATAGCATCCCAATTGCTAGAGGCACCAGACAGGGATGCCCCCTGTCCCCCTTGCTATTCGCAATAGCAACGGAACCATTGGCGACCCGCCTGCGGATAATGGAGGACAGCTGGGGTATACTCAGGAATGGGGCGCACCATATAATATCTTTATATGCAGACGACGCCTTAATATACGTGCGGAAGGAAAGCAAGATGATTCCGTTAGTAATTTCACTCCTGACCGAATTCGGAGAGATGTCAGGACTGGTAGTGAATTGGGAAAAATCGTGCGTGTTCCCCTTGACCATACGGCCCCTGTCAAGCAGAGAAACATCCCCGACTGGGCACCTGAAATGATGCTTTGACTCATTCAAATACCTGGGGGTAACAAATATCTCACAGACCAGAGGATCTTAGAGATGGAAATTTGGGGAGAGCACTGTCTTCCATAAAAGGGTCGTTACGTTTCTGGAGTAAACTACCACTATCACCGATGGGCAGAGTGGCGATAGCAAACATGCTGATATTACCCAGGCTCTACACTACTTTGCGGCACTGACGCTCTTGGTCCCCAGGAGTTTCTTCTGAGATTTGAACTGAACTTTGCTGCAACTTATATGGGGGGGGTAGAGCGCATGTCACAGTCACTACACTGCAGTGCCCAGTGATTGCGGGCGGCCTGGGTGTCCCTAATTTTGAACGCTACTATGCGGCTGCACAGCTACACTGGATACCGAGCTGGATGCATAGACCCACGTTGGCGGAGTCGGCATGGGTACTGACGAGTTTGTGCGGTGCACCCTTGGTCGCTTGGCTGGCAACCAGGTCTCCGAAGGGGGCAACCGACAAACCACTTATGCTAATGGCGCAGGCATGCTGGAAGAGATATATCCAAAAGGGCCACAGCGTGCTCACCTACTCGCCGCTCCTTCCGTTAGGTATGGTCCCTGGTTGGGAAAGAGGGGAAAGAAAACACTTGTTAGCGGCCTGGACAGAGGCGGGCATAGTGACGGTAGGTGACTGCTTTGAGGAAGGAAAATTAATGCCTTTTGAATCAGTACGGGACCTCACTTCAGTAAATCCTGGGCAGTTTATGACATATTATGCCATATGCCATTCCATCAAGAAGACGTGGTTGGCAGGAAACCAAGAACCAATGATCTCCCCCACACTGCACCACATGCTGCAATATGACAGCCAGACAAAGGTTGTATCAAATCTATATAAACCCTGAATAAATACCCCGCTCCCAACCTGGAGAATGCACAGGTAAGGTGGAACGCTGTTCTTCCAAACCCAATTTCACAAGAGGAGTGGCCGAACGCTTTACATCACACACAGGGGGTATCGAGAAACCCCAGATTTCGCTACACGCAATTTAACTACACACATCAAACGTACCTCTCACCAGCCAGGATTAAATTTATGGTCCCCAGCTCGGACCCAACCAGCCCAAGATGTAAGGCCCCGCTGGCACACTTCTACCACATGGTTTGGGAATGTGCCCAGGTGCAAAGGGAATGGAGTAGTGGAGAGGGTATCGGAGTTGACGGGGTTGGTGCTCACAGTGGACCCTATATCCTGCCTGCTAGGTATGAGACAGAGAGATAAGAAACATAAGCACCTACATAAGTTCACAGACCTAGCATACATGATGTACAAAAGACTGATATCGGCCACAGCTCCAGATCTGAAAACCTGGCACAGCATGACACTGAGATGGGCTAGCGCAGAGTCAATGGTACTGCAGAAATCAGCTAGGGAGGGCCAACAGCATACAGGAAGCGAGGTCTGGGAAACTTTAATAAGCAGACTAGAAGCCAAAAGCGATGAGTAACCGCCATGAATTGAAACAAATGGCGACCATGAGACAAACATTCTGTTACCTAACTAATCTTCATACTCCGAGTAGGCTGGACGGGACAAATTGTATAATCAGAGTATGCTCCCACGCCCACCTCTTCCACCAGAAGCAACCCACAGTGACTATTTAGAGCGGACCTAGTGCCCCGCACAGGAACACAAAGTCAAGGGGACCCACATTCCACAAATTGTCACTAAACTGGGTCTCCCCCACCAAAGCAAATAACTGCATATTCCAGTAAATTAACATAACTAAGCCGGGGCACACAAGTCCATTAAAACCACATGGTTAATTTGATCATCCAGAAACCGCATTTGAATACCCTTTAAGCATAATGACAAGACCTAAGTTAAGTTTTATTGTTAATTTGTGTGATAATTGCGTAATAGATCTACCATATCCTGAAACTGTAAATGTTGAATGATAGTAATGGATCTAAAGTGAAAATACAATAAAAAATTTTTTTTTTAAATGGTTGTAAATGTTGTACTTTTATTCATTTAAAAAAATGATAAATACATTACTACATACATAAATAAAATTATCAAAACCTCTCTGGCTATACCTGTTTTAAAATACATTTATGTATATCACATGAACTTTCAATACTTTTATTTACAAACACAGCTTGGTTTAAAATGAATGCTGTAATTCAAATGCCTGCTACTAGCTTTTGTTGTAGATAAAATGCTGTCACAATAATTCTTCTACTCTTTTTATTTTATAACGATGGAATCTTAGAATAAGAATGGTAGCCTACCCTTAAACCAGCAATCAGTAATGGCAAACTGTTCACCTTGGCTTTCACTGATACTGTCCTAATTATCTCATCGCAAACTGTGTTTCATCTTTTTTTTATGTTATGCCACATCTGAATGGCTAGTGGCTGTTAACCCTTTCTTGTCTTATTTTGGTAAGAAGCCTAATCTGGTACTGTGTGCTCTTGGAGTAGCTTCTAGGTCGTGGTCCCTACTGGGGCCCCCTGTGTACCTTGTTGCGACTTCAGTTTGGGGGTTTGAAAATATAGGGGCATATTTATGCTCTGTTTGCGCCAAATGTACGTCAAAAAGTTTGACGCACATTCGGCGCAAACCTTGCACCATATTTATACTATGACGCCCGACCCAGCGAATGTCAAAATTCCTCTGTGTGCGTCATTTACTGGATGCGGGAAACCGCCTTGCGTTAATAACATGCAAGGCAGGCGTCCCCGTCCAAAAAATGACTTTAAGGCCTGTGCGCTTTATTCATACTCCCACTTCATTTTGATGCACAGGAGGGGCGGGCCTTAAAAAACGGCGCCCAGCCTGTTGTGCGCCGTTTTTTTACACCTGGGTGAGGGCAGGCATTAAGGGACCTGTGGGCTAATTTCCATGGACTCTGACCATGGAAGCAGTCCACAGGTACCTTTCCCTGCCCCCATGGACACCCCTTGCCACCCCCACCCACCCCTGGAGGACACCCATGGATGGGGGGACCCATCCCAGGAAAGTACAGGTAAGTTGAGGTAAGTATTTAAAAAAAAGTTTTTAGTGCATAGGGGGGCCTAACTTGGGCCCCCCTTACATGCCACTGTGCCCAATGGCCATGCCCAGGGCACAGAAGTCCTCTTGGCATGGCCATTGGGCAGGGGGGCATGACTCCCATCTTTGCTAAGACAGGAGTCATTTCCATGGGGGTTATGCGTCAAAAAATGGCGCAAGTCCGGTTAGAGCCATGATTTTTTACTCTAACTTGACTTGCACCATTTTTTGACACACAACCCACATTTTCCCCTACGTCAATCCATAAATAAGGTGCCCGCATGGTGTGTTGGAATGGCGTTAGCCGGCAGAAATGTTTTTGACGCAAACCAGCGCCACCGCTGGTTTGCGTCAAAAAGTATAAATATGGGCCTTATTTCCCATTATTATTTTCCAAACGTTCTCCAACATTTTACTTCCTGTGATATCACTGAATTGAAAAATGATTCATTATATTTCTTTGTATAAGAAAACATCTCTTATACAAAATGTATGCGAGCTTTAACAGTTCACCTTCCCCCACTTTCTTTCACCTCAACTGCCATAGCAACCTCCTGTACAACATTGTACTATAACAGTAATTTAAAGGTTCATTGCATTTTTTTACCTGCATACTAGCTTCAATATGTGCCATAGCAGTTGTGGTTGACTATTATAGAATGCTAGTATATCCAGAATGGCTTAACTTCGTTATGGAAAATTAAGAACCAATCAGTGATTGACTGACTTACTATTTTACACCACAACATATTTTCTCCCAATTTATATAAAATATCCAATCAAAATTACATTTTTTAAATCCACTGCCCCTTCATTTCAACCACCTCACATTTTGAAAACTCCCTCATTCAGCTGCATCCTTCTACTTTGTGCTTCTACTTCTTCCTGACAACATTTTCAGATAGTGGATTGTAGGTCACAGCTATGTTTTTTGGGCTAGTGAGTATGCTAGAAAGAGTGACATTAACAGGTACCTGGGTTTGCCTAATGTGAATATTACTTGGGTTATCAACAAAAGAGAGGGATCGGGAGAATTGAAGGTCCAGTGTACGTACTCCCAATATGATTAATCAATACAAAAAGTACACTGTTCCTATCTCTAGGGTGGACGATTAGAGTTCAGGAGCTAGAGCCCTCACACACCCGAAGGGTGTCATGCTTCATCATCGGGAAGCTCCTCGTCAGACCGGCTGGTGCAATGTCTGACGGGCTCCCCTTTCGGGGGCTCTTTGCCGGAGATCTTTTTATATATGATGACTGCCGTTGAATCATAAAGGTCAGGCACTTATTATGGCAGGAGAGTGAAAAAATAATTAAGATTGATTAGAGACCCCTAAACTCATCTGTTTACTAACACTCAAAAGGGGTCACGGTGTGTCCCTGGGTATGTTTGTCTATGCATCAGCATGTGTCTAGTTGTATTAATCTATGCATCAAGTGTGTCTGGGTGTGTCAGTGTGTATATTAGTGTGTGCATTGGTGTGTCAGTGTGTACCTGGATGTCTCAGTGTATACATCAGTTGTGCATGGGTGTGTCAGTGTATATATCGGTGTGCACCTGCGTGTGTCAGTGTAGGCCTGGGTGTGTTAGTCTGTGCATCAATGTGTGTCTAGTTGTGTCAGTGTATGTAAAGTGTGTGCCTGGGTGTATCAGTGTATGCATTAGGGTGTGCCTCTGTGTATCAATGTATGTATCAGTGTGTGCCTGGGAGTGTCACTTTATGCATCAGTGTGAACCTGGCTGTGTTAGTCTATGCATCAGTGTGTGTGTCTGGTTGTAGCAGTGGATGCATCAGTGTGTGCCCTAGGTGTGTCAGTGTATGCATCAGTGTGTGCCTGTGTGTGTCAGTGTATGCATTGGTGTATGTGTCAGTGTGTCAGTGTGTGCATCACTGTGAGTCTGTGTGTGTCATTGTGTGTATCAGTGTGTTCCAGGGTGTGTCAGTGTATGCATTAGTGTGTCCTGACTTGGTCACTGTATGCATCAGTGACTGCCTGAGTGTGTCAGTGTGTGTATCAGTGTGTGCATGGGTGTGTCAGTATATGTATCAGTGTGTGCCTGGGAATGTGAATCTTTGCATCAGTGTGTGTCTGGTTGTGTCAGTGTATGTATCAGTGTGTGCACTGGTGTCTCAGTCTTTGCATTAGTGTGGCCCTGGGTGTGTCAGTGTGTGCCTGTGTGTGTTTTCGTCTACACATTAATGTGTATGGTTGTATCAGTGTATGTATCAATGTGTGCCTGGGTGTGGCAGTTTATGTATTAGTTTGTGCCTGGGTGTGTCAGTGTATGCATCAGTGTGTACCTGGGTGTGTCACTGCATGCATCAGTGTGTCCCAGGGTGTGTTTGTCTATGCATCATTGTGTGTCTGGTTGTGTCAGTCTATGCATCAGTGTGTGCCTAGGCATGTCAGTGTCTACATCAGTGTGTGCCTTGGTGTCTCAGTGTGTACATTAGTGTTTGCCTTGATGTGTCAGTGTGTGCATCAGTGTGTGCCTGAGTGTCTCAATTTATGCATCATCTGTGCCTGGGTGTGTTAGTGTATATATCATTGTGTGCCTAGGTGTGTCAGTGTGTGTATCAGTGTGTGCCTGGGTGTGTCCATGCATACACCAGTGTGCACCTGGGTGTGTCAGTGTAAGCATGAGTGTATGCCTGGGTGTGTTAGTCTTGCATCAGTGTGTGTCTGTTTGTGTCAGAATATGTACAGTGTGTGCCTGCGTTTGTCAGGGTATGCATTAGGGTGTGCCTTGGTGTTTCATTGTATGCATCATTTGTGCCTGGGTGTGTCAATGAATATATCAGTGTGTGCCTAGGTGTTTCAGTGTATGCATCAGTGTGTGCCTGGGTCTGTCAGTGTATGCATCAGTGTACACCTAGGTGTGTCAGTGTGTGCATCAGTGTCTGGCTGGGTATGTTAGTTTAAGCATCAGTGTGTGCATCTTGTTATGTCAGTGTATGTATCGGTGTGTGTCTGGGTGTGTCAGTATATGCATTAGAGTTTGTCTGGTTGTGTCAATGTATGCATCAGTGTGTGTCTGGGTGTCTCAATGTGTGCATCAGGGTGCACCTGTGGCTATTACTCTATGCATCCGTGTGTGACTTGGTGTGTCACTGTGTGCATCAGCGTGTGCCTGAGTGTGTCAGTGAATGCATCAGTATGCACCTGGGGGTGTTGGTGTGTGCATTAGTGTGTGTCTGGGTGTATCAGTGTATGCATCATTGTGTGCCTTGGTGTGTCAGTGTATGAATCAGTGTTTGCATGTATCAGTTTGTGCCTAGATGTGTCAGTGTATGGATTAGTGTGTGCCTGGGTTTGTCAGTATATGCACTAGTGTGCCTGTGTGTTTGTGTATCAGTGTGTGCATCACTGTGTGCCTGGGTGTGTCAGTGTGTGCATCAGTGTGTGCCTAGGTGTGTCAGTGTATGCATCAGTTTGTGCCTAGGTGTTTCATTGTGTGCATTAGTATGTGCCTGGTTGTGACAGTGTGTGCATCAGTATGAGCCTGGGTGTCTCAGTGGATGCATCAGGTGTGCCTGTGTCTGTTAGTCTATGCATCAGTGTGTGTCTTTTTGTGTCAGTGTATGTATCAGTGTGTGCCTGGGTGTGACAGTGTATGCATTAGTAGGTGCCTGGGTGTGTCAGTGTATCCATAAGTGCGTGCCTGGATGTGTCAGTGTATCCATTAGTGTGTGTCTGGGTGTGTCAGTGTATGCATTAGTGTGTGCCTGTGTGTGTCACTGTATTCATCAGTGTGCACCTGGGTGTGTTAGTCTATGCGTCAGTGTGTGCCTTGATGTGCATTGTGTGCATCAGTGTATGCCTGGGTGTGTCAGTGTATGAATCAGTTTGTTCCCGAGTGTGATAGTGTGTGCATCAGTGTGTGCCTGGGTATGATAGTGTGTGCAGTAGTATGTTCTTAGGTGTGTATATGTATACATTAGTGCATGCCTGGGTGTGTCAGTGCATGCATTAGTTTGCATGTGTGTGAGTGTGTCAGTGCGTGCATCACTGTGTGCCTGGGTGTATCAGTGTGTGTATCAGTGTGTTCCAGTGTGTGTCAATGTATGCATTAGTATGTCCTGAGTGTGTCACTTTATGCATCAGTGTGTACATTGGTATGTCACTGTGTGCATTTGTGTGTGCCTGGCTGTCTCAGTGTATACATAAGTTGTGCCTGGGTGTGTCAGTGTATCTATCAGAGTGCCTAGGTGTGTCAGACTATGCATCAGTGTGTGCCTGAATATGTCAATGTATACATCAGTGTGCACCTGCATGTGTCAGTGTAGACCTGGGTGTATTAGTCTATGCATTAGTGTGTGTCTGGTTGTGTCAGGGTGTGTAACGTGTGTGCCTGGGTGTGTTAGTATATACATTATGGTGTGCCTCGATGTATCAATGTATGTATCAGTGTATGCCTGGGAGTGTCACTGTATGCATCAGTGTGCACCTGGCTGTGTTAGTCTATGCATCAGTATGTGTTCCAGGTTGTGGCAGTGGATGCATCAGTGTGTGCCAAGTTGTGTCAGTGTATGCACTAGTGTGTGCCTGTGTGTGTCAATGTATGCATTAGTGTGTGTGTGTGTGTGTGTATGTCAGTGTGTGCATCACTGTGAGTCTGTGTGTGTCATTGTGTGTATCAGTGTGTTCCAGGGTGTGTCAGTGTATGAATCAGTGTCTGCCCGGGTGTGATAGTGTGTGCATCAGTGTGTGCCTGGGTGTGTTAGTGTATGCATTAGTGTGTGCCTAGGTGTGTTAATGAATGCATTAGTGTGTACCTGGGTGTGTCAGTGTATACATTAGTCTGTGCATCAGTGTGTTCCTTGGTGTCTCAGTGTATGCAGCATTTGTGCCTGGGTGTGTCAATGTATATATCAGTGTGTGCCTAGGTGTGTCAGCGTATGCATAAGTGTGTGCCTGGGTCTGTCAGTGTATGCACCAGTGTGCACCTGGATGTGTCAGTGTGTGCATCGGTGTCTGGCTCGGTATGTTAGTTTAAGCATCAGTGTGTGCATCTTGTTATGTCAGTGTATGTATCAGTGTGTGCCTGCTTGTGTGTGTCAGTATATGCACTAGTGTGTGCCTGGTTGTGTCAATGTATGCATCAATGTGTGTCAGGGTGTGTCAGTGTATGCATCAGTGTGCACCTGGGTGTGTTAGTGTGTGCATTAGTGTGTGTCTGGGTGTATCATTGTCTGCATCAGTGTGTGCCTAGATGTGTCAATGTATGCATTAGTGTGTGCCTGGGTGTGTCAGTGTATACATTAGTGTATGTGTTTTTTTGTGTGTGTGTCAGTGTGTGCATCACTGTGTGCCTGGGTGTGTCGGTGTGTGCATCAATGTGTGCCTAGGTGTGTCAGTATGTGCATCAGTTTGTGCCTAGGTGTGTCATTGTGTGCATTAGTATGTGCCTGGGTGTGTCAGGGTGTGCATCAGTATGTGCATGGGTGTCTCAGTGGATGCACCAGGTGTACCTGGGTCTGTTAGTCTATGCATCAGTGTGTGTCTTTTTGTGTCAGTGTATGTATCAGTGTGTGCCTGGGTGTGACAGTGTATGCATCAGTGTACACCTAGGTGTGTCAGTGTGTGCATCAGTGTCTGGCTGGGTATGTTAGTTTAAGCATCAGTGTGTGCATCTTGTTATGTCAGTGTATGTATCAGTGTGTGTCTGGGTGTGTCAGCATATGCATTAGAGTTTGTCTGGTTGTGTCAATGTATGCATCAGTGTGTGTCTGGGTGTCTCAATGTGTGCATCAGGGTGCACCTGTGGGTATTACTCTATGCTTCCGTGTGTGACTTGGTGTGTCACTGTGTGCATCAGCGTGTGCCTGAGTGTGTCAGTGAATGCATCAGTATGCACCTGGGGGTGTTGGTGTGTGCATTAGTGTGTGTCTGGGTGTATCAGTGTATGCATCATTGTGTGCCTTGGTGTGTCAGTGTATGAATCAGTGTGTGCATGTATCAGTTTGTGCCTAGATGTGTCAGTGTATGGATTAGTGTGTGCCTGGGTTTGTCAGTGTATGCACTAGTATGCCTGTGTGTTTGTGTATCAGTGTGTGCATCACTGTGTGCCTGGGTGTGTCAGTGTGTGCATCAGTGTGTGCCTAGGTGTGTCAGTGTATGCATCAGTGTGTGCCTAGGTGTGTCATTGTGTGCATTAGTATGTGCCTGGTTGTGACAGTGTGTGCATCAGTATGAGCCTGGGTGTCTCAGTGGATGCATCAGGTGTGCCTGTGTCTGTTAGTCTATGCATCAGTGTGTGTCTTTTTGTGTCAGTGTATGTATCAGTGTGTGCCTGGGTGTGACAGTGTATGCATTAGTAGGTGCCTGGGTGTGTCAGTGTATCCATAAGTGCGTGCCTGGATGTGTCAGTGTATCCATTAGTGTGTGTCTGGGTGTGTCAGTGTATGCATTAGTGTGTGCCTGTGTGTGTCACTGTATTCATCAGTGTTCACCTAGGTGTGTTAGTCTATGCGTCAGTGTGTGTCTTGATGTGCACTGTGTGCATCAGTGTATGCCTGGGTGTGTCAGTGTATGAATCAGTTTGTTCCCGAGTGTGATAGTGTGTGCATCAGTGTGTGCCTGGGTATGATAGTGTGTGCAGTAGTATGTGCTTAGGTGTGTATATGTATACATTAGTGCATGCCTGGGTGTGTCAGTGCATGCATTAGTTTGCATGTGTGTGAGTGTGTCAGTGCGTGCATCACTGTGTGCCTGGGTGTATCAGTGTGTGTATCAGTGTGTTCCAGTGTGTATCAATGTATGCATTAGTATGTCCTGAGTGTGTCACTTTATGCATCAGTGTGTACATTGGTATGTCACTGTGTGCATTTGTGTGTGCCTGGCTGTCTCAGTGTACACATAAGTTGTGCCTGGGTTTGTCAGTGTATCTATCAGAGTGCCTAGGTGTGTCAGACTATGCATCAGTGTGTGCCTGAGTATGTCAATGTATACATCAGTGTGCACCTGCATGTGTCAGTGTAGACCTGGGTATATTAGTCTATGCATTAGTGTGTGTCTGGTTGTGTCAGGGTATGTAACGTGTGTGCCTGGGTGTGTTAGTGTATACATTATGGTGTGCCTCGGTGTATCAATGTATGTATCAGTGTATGCCTGGGAGTGTCACTGTATGCATCAGTGTGCACCTGGCTGTGTTAGTCTATGCATCAGTATGTGTTCCAGGTTGTGGCAGTGGATGCATCAGTGTGTGCCAAGTTGTGTCAGTGTATGCACTAGTGTGTGCCTGTGTGTGTCAGTGTATGCATTAGTGTGTGTGTGTGTGTGTGTGTGTGTCAGTGTGTGCATCACTGTGAGTCTGCGTGTGTCATTGTGTGTATCAGTGTGTTTCAGGGTGTGTCAGTGTATGAATCAGAGTCTGCCCGGTTGTGATAGTGTGTGCATCAGTGTGTGCCTGGGTGTGTTAGTGTATGCATTAGTGTGTGCCTAGGTGTGTTAATGAATGCATTAGTGTGTACCTGGGTGTGTCAGTGTATGCATTAGTCTGTGCATCAGTGTGTTCCTTGGTGTCTCAGTGTATGCATCATTTATGCCTGGGTGTGTCAATGTATATATCAGTGTGTGCCTAGGTGTGTCAGCGTATGCATAAGTGTGTGCCTGGGTCTGTCAGTGTATGCACCAGTGTGCACCTGGATGTGTCAGTGTGTGCATCGGTGTCTGGCTGGGTATGTTAGTTTAAGCATCAGTGTGTGCATCTTGTTATGTCAGTGTATGTATCAGTGTGTGCCTGCTTGTGTCAGTATATGCACTAGTGTGTGCCTGGTTGTGTCAATGTGTGCATCAATGTGTGTCTGGGTGTGTCAGTGTATGCATCAGTGTGCACCTGGGTGTGTTAGTGTGTGCATTAGTGTGTGTCTGGGTGTATCATTGTCTGCATCAGTGTGTGCCTAGATGTGTCAATGTATGCATTAGTGTGTGCCTGGGTGTGTCAGTGTATACATTAGTGTGTGTGTCTTTTTGTGTGTGTGTCAGTGTGTGCATCACTGTGTGCCTGGGTGTGTCGGTGTGTGCATCAATGTGTGCCTAGGTGTGTCAGTATGTGCATCAGTTTGTGCCTAGGTGTGTCCTTATGTGCATTAGTATGTGCCTGGGTGTTTCAGGGTGTGCATCAGTATGTGCATGGGTGTCTCAGTGGATGCATCAGGTGTACCTGGGTCTGTTACTCTATGCATCAGTGTGTGTCTTTTTGTGTCAGTTTATGTATCAGTGTGTGCCTGGGTGTGACAGTGTATACATTAGTAGGTGCCTGGGTATCCATAAGTGTGTGTCTAGGTATGTCAATGTGTACATCACTGTGTGTCTGGATGTGTCAGTGTATGCATCCATGTGTGCTTAGATGTGTCAGTGTATGCATCAGTGTGTGCCTGTGTATCACTGTATACATTAGTGTGTGCCTGGGTGTGCCACTGTATGTGTAAGAGTGCATCTGGGTGTGGCAGTATATGCATCAGTATGTGGCTGGGTATGTAGCCTATGCATCAATGTGCCTGGCTGTGTCAATGTATTTATCAGTGTGTGTCAGGGTATGCATTAGCATGTGTCTCGGTGTGGCAGTGTATGCATTAGTGTGTGTCTGTGTGTCACTGTATGAATCAGTGTGTACCTGGGTGTGTTAGTCTATGCATCGGTGTGTGCCTGGGTGTGTCACTGTGCGCATCAGTGTATGCCTTGGTGTGTCAGTGTATGACTCATTGTGTGCCTGGGTGTGATTGTGTGTGCATCAGTGTGTGCCTGGGTGTGTTAGTGTATGCATTAGTGTGTGCCTAGGTGTGTCAATGCATGAATTAGTGCACACCTGGTATTTCAGTGTATGCATTAGTGTGTGTGACTGTGTCAGTGTATGCATCACTGTGTGCCTGGATGTATCAGTGTGTGTATCAGTGTGTTCCAGGGTGTGCCAATGTATACATTAGTGTGTCTTGAGTGTGTCACTGTATGCATCAGTGTGCACATTGGTGTGTCACTGTGTGCATCGGTATGTGCCAGGTAGTCTCAGTGTACACATCAGTAGTGCCTGGGTATGTCAGTTTATCTATCAGTGTGTCCCTTGGTGTGTCAGAGTATGCATCAGTGTGTGCCTGAGTATGTCAATGTATACATCGGTGTGCACCTGTGTGTGTCAGTGTAGGCCTGGGTGTGTTAGTTTATGCATCAGTGTGTGTCTGGTTGTGTAAGTGTATGTAAAGTGTGTGCCTGGGTGTGTCAGTGTATGCATTCGGGTGTGCCTTGATGTATCAGTGTATATATATCAAAGTGTGCCTAGGAGTGTCACTATATGCATCAGTGTGCATCTGTATGTGTTAGTCTATGCATCAGTGTGTGTCTGGTTGTGTCAGTGGATGCATCAGAGTGTGTCTAGGTGTGTTACTGTATGCATCAGTGTGTGCCTGTGTGTGTCACTATATGCATTAGTGTGTGTGTGAGTGTGTCGGCGTGTGCATCACTGTGAGTCTGTGTGTGTCATTGTGTGTATCAGTGTGTTCCAGGGTGTGTCGGTATATGCATTAATGTGTCACTGTATGCATCAGTGTCTGCCTGAGTATGTCAGTGTGTGTATCGGTGTGCGCCTTGTTGTGTCAGTGAATGTATCAGTGTGTGCCCGGTTGTATCAGTGTATGTATTGGTGTGTGCCTTGGTGTCTCAGTCATTGCATTAGTGTGTCCCTGGGTTTGTCAGTGTGTGTGTCAGTATGTGCCTGTGTGTGTGTTTGTCAATGTAGCAATGTGTATGGTTGTATCAGTGTATGTATCAATGTGTGCCTGAGTGTGGCAGTGTATGCAGTAGTGTGTGCCTGGGTGTGTCAGTGCCTGCATCAGTGTGTAACCGGGTGTGTCACTGCATGCATCAGTGTGCCCCTGGGTGTGTTTGTCTATGCATCAGTGTGTGTCTGGTTGTGTCAATCTATGCATCAGTTGTGCCTGGGTGTCAATGTATGCATCAGTGTGTGCCTAGGTGTGTCAGTGTATACATCAGTGTGTGTCTGGGTGCCTCAGTGTGTACATTAGGGTTTGCTTAGGTGTGTCAGCGTGTGTATCAGTGTGCACCTGGGTATGTCAGTATAAGCATGAGTGTGTGCGTGGGTGTGTTAGTCTATGCATCCACGTGTGCCTGTTCGTGTCAGTATATGTAAATTGTGTGCCTGGGTTTGTCAGTGTATGCATTAGGGTGTTCCTCAGTGTTTCAGTGTATGTATCAGTTTGTGCATCAGTGTGTGCCTCAGTGTCCTCAGTATATGCATCATTTGTGCCTGGGTGTGTCAATGTTTATATATGAGTGTGCCTAGGTGTGTCAGTGTATACATCAGTGTGTGCTGGGGTCTCTCAGTGTATGTATCATTGTGTGCCTGGGTGTGTCAGTGTGTGCATCAGTGTCTGCCTGGGTATGTTAGTTTAAGCATTAGTGTGTGCATCCTGTCATGTCAGTGTATATATCTGTGGTGCCTGGGTGTGTCAGTATATGCATTAGTGTGTGCCTGGGTGTTTCAATGTATGCATCAGTGTGTGTCTGGGTGTCTCAGTGTGTGCATCAGTGTGCGCCTGTGGGTATTTCTCTATGCATTATTGTGTGCCTAGGTGTGTCACTGTGTGCATCAGTTTATGCCTGGGTGTGTTAGTGTATGCATCAGTGTGTGTCTGGGTGTGTTAGTGTGTGCATTAATTTGTGTTTGGGTGTATCAGTGTCTGCATCAGTGTGTGCCTTGGTATGTCAGTATGTGCATCAGTGTGTGCCTAGATGTGTCAATGTATGCATTAGTGTGTGGCTGGGTGTGTCAGTGTATGCATTAGTGTGTGCGGGTTTGTGTGTGTGTGTGTGTCAGTGTGTGCATCAGTGTGTTCCTGGGCATTATGGTGTGTGTATCAGTGTAAAGCAGGATGTGTCAGTGTATGCATCACTGTGTGCCTGGGTGTGTCAATGCATGCATCAGTGTGTGCCTTGGTGTGTCAGTGTATGCATTAGTGTGTGTGTGTTTGTGGGTGTGTGTCAGTGTGTGCATCAGTGCGTGCCTGGGCGTTACGGTGTGTGTATCAGTGTAAACCAGGATGTGTCTGTGTATGCATCACCGTGTGCCTGGGTGTGTCAATGCATGCATCAGTGTGTGCCTTGGTGTGTCAGTGTATGCATCAGTATATGCCTTGGTGTGTTAGTCTATGCATTGTTGTGTGTCTGGTTGTGTCAGTGTATGTATCAGTGTGTACCTTGATGTCTTGTTATTTGAATTAGTGTGTGCCTGGGCGTGTCAGGGTGTGTATCAGTGTATGTCTGGCTGACTCAGTGTATGCAGTAGTGTGTCTGCAGGTGTCTCTCTGTATGCACCAATTGGTGCCAGGGGTGTCAGTATATACATCTGTGTATGCCTGGGTATGTTAATGTGTGCATCAATGTGTGCTTGAGAGTGTCAGCGTAAGCATTGGTGTATGTGTGAGTGGGTCAGTGTGTGCATCACTGTGTGCCTGTGTGTGTCAGTGTGTATCAGTGTGTTCCAGGGTGTGTCAGTGTATGCACTGGTGTGTGCCTGGGTGAGTCATTGTGTGCATCAGTGTGTGCCTGGGTATCTCAGTGTATAAATCAATGTGTGCCTAGGTATGTCAGTGTATGAATCAGTGTATGCCCTGGTGTGTTAGTGTGTGCATCAGTGTGTGCCTGGGTGTGTTAGTATATGCAGTAGTGTGTGCCTATGTGTGTCCGTGTATGTATCAGTATGTGCATTAGTGTGTACCTGGATGTGTCAGTGTATGTATTAGTGTGTGTGTGTGTGTGTGTGTGTGAGTGTGTCAGTGTCTGCATCTCTGTGTGCCTGGGTGTATCAGTGTGTATATCAGTGTGTTCCAGGGTATGTCAATGTATGGATTAGTGTGTCCTGAGTGTGTCACTGTATGCATCAGTGTGCCTGGTGTGTCAGCGTATGCATTAATGTATGTCTTGGTGTGTTGGTGTATGCATTAGTGTGTGCTTGTGTGTGTCACTGTATGCATCAGTGTGCACCTGGGTGTGTTAGTCTATGCATCAGTGTGTGCCGGGGTGTGTCACTGTGTGCATCAGTGTATGCCTGGGTGTGTCAGTGTATGAATCCCTGTGTGCCCGGGTGTGTTAGTGTGTGCATCAGTGCGTGCCTGAGTGTATTAGTGTATGCATTAGTGTGTGCCTTGGTGTGTCTGTGTATGCATCATTGTGTGCCTAGGTCTGTCAGTGTGTGCATTACTGTGTACTTGGATGTGTCTGTGTGTGCATTAGTGTGTGTCAGTGTGTGCATCACTGTGTGTCTGGGTGTATCAGTGTGTTCCACAGTTTGTCAATGTATACATTAGTGTGTCCTGAGTGTGTCACCTGCCTACAACAGTGTGTGCCTGGGTGCTTCAGTGTGTGTATCAGTGTGTGCCTCAGTGTGTCAGTGTCTGTATCAGTGTGTGCCTAGGCGTGTGAGTCTATGCAACATTGTTTGTCTGATTGTGTTAGTGTATATATCAATGTGTACCTTGGTGTCTCAGTCTTTGCATTAGTGTGTGCCTGGGTGTGTCAGTGTGTGTATCAGTGTGTGTATCAGCGTGTGTATCAGTGTGCGTCTATGCATCACTGTGTGTGTGTGTAGTTGTCTCAGTGTATGTATCGATGTGTGCCTAGGTGTGGCAGTGTATGCATTTGTGTGTGCCTGGGTGTCAGTGCATGCATCTCTGTGTACCTTGGCGTGTCACTGTATGCATGTGTGCCCCTGTGCGTGTTTGCCTCGGTGTCAGTGTATGCATCAATCTGTGCATAGGTGTGTCAGTGTATACATCAGTGTGTGCCTGGGTGTGTCAGTGTGTACATTAGTGTATTCATTGGTGTGTCAGTGTGTGCATCAGTGTGTGCCTGGGTGTCTCAGTATATGCATCAGTTGTGCCTGGGTGTGTCAACGTATGCATTAGTGTGTGCCTGAGTGTGCCAGTGTAAGGCCTGAGTGTGTGCCTGGGTGTGTTAGTCTATGCATCAGCGTGTGTCTGGTTCTGTCAGTGTATTCAAAGTGTGTGCCTGGTCGTGTCACTGTATGCATTAGGGTATGCCCCTGTGTGTCAGTATATGCATCAATGTGTGCCTGGGAGTGTCATTGAATGCATCAGTGTGTGCCTAGGTGTGTCAGTGTATGCATCAGTGTGTGTCAGTGTATGCATTAGTGTGTGTGTCAATGTGTGCATCACTGTGTGATTGTATGTGTCATTGTGTGTATCACTGCATTGCAGGGTGTGTCAGTGTATGCATTAGTGTGTGCCTGGGTGTGTCAGTGTGTGCATCAGCGTGTGCCTGGGTGTCTTAGGCCCATATTTATACTTTTTTAGCACCGCATTTGTGTCATTTTTTAACGCAAAAATGGTGCAAACTTGCACAATACCATTGTATTTTGTAAGTTTGGGCTGTTTTTGCATCAAAAAGCAGCGAAAATGTGGCGCTAAAAAAGTATAAATATGGGCCTTAGTGTATGCATCCGGTGTGCCTGGGTGTGTCAGTTTATGTATCATTGTGTGCCTGGGTGTGAATCTATGCATCAGTGTGAGTCTGGTTGCATCAGTGTGTGCCTTGGTGTCTCACTCTTTGTACTTGTGTGTGCCTGGGTGTGTTAGTGTAAGGCCGGAGTATGTGACTGGGTGTGTGAGTCTATGCATCAGTGTGTGTCTGTTTGTGTCAGTGTATGTATCAGTGTGTGCCTTGGTGTCTCAGTATTTGCATGTGTGTGGGTGTGTGTGTGTCTATCAGTGTGTGCTTGTGTGCGTTCGTCTATGCATCAGTTTGTGTGTGGTTGTGTCAGTATATGTATCAATGTGTGCATGGGTGTGGCAGTGTATGCATTAGTGTGTGCCTGGGTGTGTCAGTATATGCATTAGTGGGTACCTGTGTGTGTCCCTGTATGCATCAGTGTGCCCCTGGGCGTGTTTGTCTATGCATCAGTGTGTGTCTGGTTGTGTCAGTCCATGCATTAGGTGTGCCTGGGTGTATCAGTGTATGCCTCAGTATTTGCCTAGGTGTGTCAGAGTATACATCAGTGTGTGCCTGTGTGTCAGTGTGTACATTAGTGTGTGCATTGGTGTTTCAGTGTGTACTTAGGTGTTTCAATGTATCCATTAGTTGTGCCTGGGTGTGTCAGTGTATACATCAGTGTGCACGTGGGTGTGTCAGTATAGGCATGAGTGTGTGTCTGGGTGTATTAGTCTATGCATTCCTGGGTACCTGGATGTGTCCCTGTATACATTAGGGTGTACCTCGGTGTGTCAGTGTGTGCCTGGGTGTGTAAGTCTATGCATCAGTGTGTGTATCTGGTTGTGCCAGCATATGTATCAGTGTGTGCCTGGTTGTGTCAGTGTATGCCTTAGTGTGTGCCTGGGTGTGTCAGTGTGTGCCTGTGTCTGTTAGTCTATGCATCAGTGTGTGCCTTGTTGGGTCAGTGTATGCATCAGCGTGTGCCTGAGTGTCTCAGTGTATCCATTAGTGTATGCCTTGGTGTATCAGTGTGTGCATCAATATGTGCCTAGGTGTGTCAGTGTATGCATCAGTTTGTGTCTAGGTGTGTCAGAGTGTGCATTAGGGTGGGCCTGGGTGTGTCAGTGTGTGCATCAGTGTGTGCCTCGGTACCTCAGTGTATGCATCGTGTGCCTGGGTGTCAGTGTATTTATCAGTGTGTGTCTACTTGTGTCAATGTATGCATCAGTGTGTGTCTGGGGGTATGCATTAGTGTGTGAATGGGTGTGTCAGGTGCATGTGTCATTTTGTAACTAGGTTTGTCAGTGTACACATCAGTGTATGACTGTGTCTTTAAGTCAATGTATGAGAAGGTTGCTGGATGTCTTAGTGTGTGATGACTCTGTTCTGCGTGTGTTAGTCTGGTCATCAGCTGCGCCTGGGTGTGTGAGTGTAGGCATCAGCGTGTACCTAGCTGTGAAAATCTATGCATCAGTGTGTGTCTGGGTGTGTCAATGTGTGCCTGGGTGTGTCACTGGGTGCATCAGTGTGTGTCTGGTTGTGTCAGTGTATGCATCAGGTTTGCCCTGGTCTGTTAGCCTATATATCTGTGTCTACCTAGGTATGTCAGTGTATGCATTAGTGTGTGTCTGGGTATGCCGCTGTGTGCATCAGTGTGTGCCTGGATGTGTCAGTGTATGCATCTGTGTGTGCTTAGGTGTGTAAGTGAATGCTTCTGTGTGTGCCTGTGTGTCACTGTATTCATTAGTTTGTGCCTGGGTGTGCCACTGTATGCATCAGAGTCAGTGCGTGGCTAGGTGTGTAGTCTATGCATCAATGCCTGTACTTGCTTGTGTCAGTGTATGTATCCGTGTGTGCCTCGGTATATCAGTGTATGCATTTAATGTGTCGGGGAGTGTCAGTGTATGCATCAGTGTGCGCCTGTGTGTCTCACTGTACGCATCAGTGTGCACCTTGGTGTGTTAGCCTATGCATCAGTGTGTGTCTGGGTGTTTCACTGTGTGCATCAGTATATGCCAGGGTGTGTCAGTGTATGAATCAGTGTGTGCCTGACTATGTTAGTGTATGCACTAGTGTGTGCCTAGGTGTGTCAGTGTATGCATCAGTGTGTGCATTGTTGTGCCAGTGTTTGCATTAATGTATGCCTGGGTGTGTCAGTGTATGCATTAGTGTGTGTGTGAATGTGTCAGTGTGTGCATCACTGTGTGCCTGGATGTATGCATCACTGTTTGCCTGAGTGTGTCACTGTGTGTATCAGTGTGTTCCAAGGTGTGTCAATGTATGCATTTGTGTGTCCTGGGTGTGTCACTGTGTGTATCAGTGTGTCTCTGGGTGTGTCACTGTAGGTATCACTGTGTGCCTAGGTGTGAGTCTATGCATCAGTGTGTGTCTGGTTGTGTCAGTGTATGTATCAGTGTGTGCCTTGGTGTCTCAGCCGTTGTATTAGTGTGTGCCTGGGTGTGTCAGTGTATGCATTAGTGTGTGTGTGAGTGTGTCAGTGTAGGTATCACTGTGTGCCTAGGTGTGAGTCTATGCATCAGTGTGTGCCTGGTTGTGTCATTGTATGTATTAGTGTGTGCCTTGGTGTCTCAGTCGTTGTATTGGTGTGTGCCTGGGTGTGTCAATTTGTATATCAGTGTGTGTCTGTGTGTGCACATCTATGCATCAGTGTATGTGTGGTTGTGTCAGTGTATGCATTTATGCGTGCCTGGGTGTGGCAGTGTGTGAATTAGTGTGTGTCTGGGTGTGGCAGTGCATAAATCAGTGTGTACCTTGGTGTGTCACTGTATGCATCAATGTGCCCCTGGGCGTGTTTGTCTATTCATCAGTGGGTGTCTGGTTGTGTCAGTATATGTATCAGGTGTGTCTGGGTGTCAGTGTATGACCAGGTGTGTCAGTGTATACATCGGTGTGTGTCTGAGTGTGCACATTAGTTTGGGCGTTGGGGTGTCAGTGTCAGCATCAGTGTGTACCTGGGTGTCTCAGTGGTTGCATCAGTTGTGGCTGAATGTGTCACTGTACATGCCAGTGTGCACCCAGGTGTGTCAGTGTAGGCTTGAGTGTGTGCCTGGGTGTGTCAATGTAGGTCTGAGTGTGTGCCTGGGTGTGTTAGTCTACGCATCTGTGTGTGTCTGGTTGTGTCAGTGTATATAAAATGTGTACCTGGGCGTGTCAGTGTATGCACTGAGGTGTTCCTTGGTGTTTGAGCCTATGCATTAGTGTGTGTCTGAATGTGTCACTGTGTGCATCAGTGTACACCTGGCTGGGTTAGTCTATGCATCAGAGTGTGTGTCTGGTTGTGTCAGTGTATGTATTAGTGTGTGCCTGGGTGTGTGAGTGTATGTCTTAGTGTGTGCCTGGGTGAGTCAGTGTATTTATCAGTGTGTGCCTCAGAGTGTCTCTGTATGCATCAGTGTGCACCTGGCTGTGTTAGTCTATGCATCAGTCTGGGTGTCTGGTTGTGTCAGTGTATGCATCAGTGTGTGCCTAGGTGTGTCAGTGTATGCATCAGTGTGTCCCTGTGTGTGTCAGTGTATGCATTAGTGTGTGTGTGAGTGTGTCAGTGTGTGTATCACTGTGTGTCTGTGTGTTTAATTGTGTGCATCAGTGTGTTCCAGGGTGTCAGTGTATTCATTAGTGTGTGAGTCTGAGTGTGTCAGTGTGTGCATCAGCGTGTGTCTGGATGTCTTAGTGTATGCATCAGGTGTGCCTGGGTGTGTCAGTTTATGTATCGTTGTGTGTCTGAGTGTGTGAGTCTGTGCATCAGAGTGTGTCTGGTTGCATCAGTGTGTGCCTTGGTGACTCACTCTTTGCATTTGTGTGTGCCTGGATGTGTCAGTGTGTGTATTAGCTTGTGCTTGTGTGTTCATCTATGCATCAGTGTGTGTGTGGTTGTCTCATTGTATGTATCGATGTGTGCCTGGGTGTGGCAGTGTATGCATTAATGTGTGCCTGGGTGTGTCAGTGCATGGATCAGTGATTATCTGGGTGTGTCACTGGATTCATCAGTGTCCCCCTGGGCGTTTTTGTCTATGCATCAGTCTGTGTCTGGTTGTATCAGTCTATGCATCAGGTGTGTCTGAGTGTTTCAGTGTATTCATCAGTGTGTGCCTGGGTGTGTCAGTGTGTACATTAGTGTATGCATTGGTGTTCCAGTGTGTGCAAGAGTATGTGCCTGGGTGTCTCAGTATATGCATCAGTTGTGCCTGGGTGTGTCAGTGTATATATCAGTGTGTGACTAGGTGTGTCTATGCATACATCAGTGTGCACCTGGGTGTGTCATTGTAAGTATCTGTGTGTGCCAGGATGTGTTAGTCTGTGTTTCTGTGTGTGTCTGTTTGTGGCAGTGTGTGCCACAGTGTCTCAGTTTATGCATTATTGTGTTTCTGGGTGTGTCACTGTGTGCATCAGTGTGTGCCTGAGATGTCAATGTATGCATCAGTGTGTGCCTGGCTATGTTAGTCTATACATCAGTCTGTGTGTCTGGTTGTGTCAGTGTATGCATCAGTGTGTGCCTAGATGTGTCAGTGTATGCATAAGTGTGTCCCTGTGTGTGTCAGTGTATACATTAGTGTGTGTGAGTGTGTCAGTGTGTGTATCACTGTGTGTCTGTGTGTGTAATTGTGTGCATCAGTGTGTTCCAGGGTGTGTCAGTGTATCAATTAGTGTGTGCACCTGAGTGTGTCAGAGTGTGCATCAGTGTGTGCCTGGGTGGCTTAGTGTATGCATCAGGTGTACATGGGTGTGTCAGTTTATATATCATTGTGTGCCTGGGTGTGTGAGTCTATGCATCAGTGTGTGTCTGGTTGTATCAATGTGTGCCTCGGCATCTCACTCTTTGCATTTGTGTGTGCCTGGATGTGTCAGTGTGTGTATTAGCGTATGCTTGTGTGTTCGTCTATGCATCAGTGTGTGTGTGGTTGTCTCAGTGTATGTATCGATGTGTACCTGGGTGTGGCAGTGTATGCATTAATGTGTGCCACGGTGTGTCAGTGCATGGATCAGTGATTACCTGGTGTGTCACTGTATTCATCAGTGTCCCCCTGGGTGTTTTTGTCTATGCATCCATCTGTGTCTGGTTGTGTCAGTCTATGCATCAGGTGTACCTGGGTGTTTCAGTGTATGCATCACTGTGTGCCTGGGTGTTTCAATGTGTACATTACTGTGTGCATTGGTGTTCCAGTGTGTGCCTGGGTGTCTCAGTATATGCATCAGTTGTGCGTGGGTGTTTCAGTGTTTATATCAGTGTGTGCCTAGGTGTGTCAGCAGATGCATCAGCGTGTGCCTAGGTGTGTCAATGCATACATCAGTGTGCACCTGGGTGTGTCAATGTATGTATCAGTGTGTGCCAGGATGTGTTTGTTTGTGCTTATGTGTGTCAAAGCCCAGCTCACCTGAGTCCTTGTTCAGTTCTGATGGAGGTTGAAGACAATCCGACCGCACCCTGAAACTGCTTGTTCCAGCACACTAGTTTTTAAAACAGTGCACTAAGAACAGAAGCTCAAGGGAAGGGGGGAAGTGGATAAAATAAAATAAAGAGACAACAGCGTTCTTGCGTTTCCACTGTTGAAGTGCTGCACAAATCTGCGGCCCTCTCTGACTTCGGTAGAAACTGGTGCCTAATGAAACATAAACAAAGAACAGATAAGTACATCCTATTCCTAACTGGGTCTCTGACTATCCCTTTATTTATTAGAAATTTTCTTCTAAAAGTACCTTTCGGATCCTGGTCTCTAGTTTCCAGGTTTGGAATATGTTACTGCTCTGGGATGTGCTTTCTATTACTCTAAAGCTTCTAAAACATTAAACAAAAACCGTTATCAGAATTATCTATATCAAACATTGATCTTAATATAACTAAAACCTAAATTGCCAATAGCAAACTCACTTTTCCCATATTTCCAGAATCTTTTATAAAACAAATACTGTACTTTTACGTCAAAATACAGCATGTAATTTGTGCAAGTCCTTGATTTACTGTTTGCCTTGCTGTTAATGGTTTCCACGGTTCGATTCTTAAAAGTTCCATAAAAAAAAATGTTTGCTTCAAAGTTCCGCAAAGTATTGTTGTAACAAAGAGTTTGAATCACAATGTTCGTGGAAGGTATCTTGTTTCAAATTGTCTATACACGAATCCAGAAATTGTTGTCAAAGTCCTTTCAGGTAATAAAAGTTTTGCACTTACTTGTTGCTGGCAAGAGATACTGATCAGTCTAACCTTGTCTTCTTTCTCTTTTGCAGGTTGCTTTTAGGAGAGAGGCTGAGGCAAGGAGGAACCGGAAACCGGAAGAAGGAAGAGCCAGCAGCTGCGCCCATTGAAGCCAATGAAAGTCTGTAGAGAGCAGGAGTGCCAGCGCCGAGGGATCTGTCCTCAGGTAAGCGGGAGGTAGACGAGCACAAGCACTGGGCGAGGCTCGAGGGCTGCCTTTTATAGACAGGGCTGGGTGTGGTCCTCACATGCTGCACATGTTCTTGAAAGGTGTGCAGAGCTGGGTGTGGTTTGAAGAGCTGGGTGTGGTCCTCACATGCTGCACATGTTCTTGAAAGGTGTGCAGAGTTTCATTTATTATGCAAATGAGTTAAATTAACACATGGCCTAGAGAGGAGTGTTTTAAAGAAGCCTTGGTAAAAGCAAGGCCCAATGTGTAAACAAAACAGCACATTAAACAACATACACAGAAGCCTAGGGGGGGGGGAAGGTGAGATAACAAGAAAGGCTTTCAATAGTAAGTTTAAAAGGGAGCTATTACAGAACCCACTAGTGCAGTGAGAGGGGACATGCTCTTTGCTGTGCACAAACCCTAACAATGTGTGTGTCTGTTTGTGGCAGTGTGTGCCAGGGTGTCTCAGTTTATGCATTATTGTGTTTCTGGGTGTATCACTGTGTGCATCAGTGTGTGCCTGGGGTGTCAGTGTATGCATTAGTGTGTGAGTGTGTCTGTGTGTGCATTACGGTGTGCCTGGGTATATGTATCACTGTGTGCCTGGGTGTGTCCCTGTGTGTATCATTGTGTTCCACGGTGTGCCAATGTATGCATTTGTGTGTCCTGGGTGTGTCAGTGTGTGTATCAGTGTGTCCCTGGGTGTGTCACTGTAGGTATCAGTGTGTTCCTGGGTGTGAGTCTATGCATCAGTGTGTGTCTGGTTGTGTCATTGTATGTATTAGTGTGTGCCTTGGTGTCTCAGTCGTTGTATTGGTGTGTGCCTGGGTGCGTCAGTTTGTATATCTGTGTGTGTCTGTGTGTGCACGTCTATGCATCAATGTATGTGTGGTTGTGTCAGTGTATGTATTTATGCATGCCTGGGTGTGGCAGTGTGTGAATTAGTGTGTGTCTGGGTGTGGCAGTGCATAAATCAGTGTGTACCTTGGTGTGTCACTGTATGCATCAATGTACCCCTGGGCGTGTTGTCTATGCATCAGTGGGTGTCTGGTTGTGTCAGTATATGTATCAGGTGTGTCTGGGTGTCAGTGTATGCCTAGGTGTGTCAGTGTATACATCGGTGTGTGTCTGAGTGTGACCATTAGTTTGTGCATTGGGGTGTCAGTGTCAGCATCAGTGTGTACCTGGGTGTCTCAGTGGTTGCATCAGTTGTGGCTGAATGTGTCACTGTACATGTCAGTGTGCACCTGGGTGTGTCAGTGTAGGCCCGAGTGTGTGCCTGGGTGTGTCAATGTAGGTCTGAGTGTGTGCCTGGGTGTGTTAGTCTATGCATCTGTGTGTGTCTGGTTGTTTCAGTGTATATAAAATGTGTGCCTGGGCGTGTCAGTGTATGCACTAAGGTGTTCCTTGGTGTTTGAGCCTATGCATTACTGTGTGTCTGGATGTGTCACTGTGTGCATCAGTGTTCACCTGGTTGGGTTAGTCTACGCATCAGTGTGTGTGTCTGGTTGTGTCAGTGTATGTATGAGTGTGTGCCTGGCTGTGTGAGTGTATGTCTTAGTGTGTGCCTGGGTGCTTCAGTGTATTTATCAGTGTGTGCCTCGGAGTGTCTCTGTATGCATCAGTGTGCATCTGGCTGTGTTAGACTATGCATCAGTCTGTGTGTCTGGTTGTGTCAGTGTATGCATCAGTGTGTACCTAGGTGTGTCAATGTATGCATCAATGTGTCCCTGTGTGTGTCAGTGTATGCATTAGTGTGTGTGTGTGAGTGTGTCAGTGTGTGTATCACTGTGTGTCTGTGTGTGTAATTGTGTGCATCAGTGTGTTCCAGGGTGTGTCAGTGTATTCATTAGTGTGTGAGTCTGAGTGTGTCAGTGTGTGCATCAGCGTGTGCCTGGGTGTCTTAGTGTATGCATCAGGTGTGCCTGGGTGTGTCAGTTTATGTATCATTGTGTGTCTGGGTGTGTGAGTCTGTGCATCAGAGTGTGTCAGGTTGCATCAATGTGTGCCTTGGCGTCTCACTCTTTGCATTTGTGTGTGCCTGGATGTGTCAGTGTGTGTATTAGCTTGTGCTTGTGTGTTCATCTATGCATCAGTGTGTGTGTGGTTGTCTCAGTGTATGTATCGATGTGTGCCTGGGTGTGGCAGTGTATGCATTAATGTGTGCCTGGGTGTGTCAGTGCATGGATCAGTGGTTATCTGGGTGTGTCATGGGATGCATCAGTGTCCCCCTAGAAGTTTTTGTCTATGCATCAGTCTGTGTCTGGTTGTATCAGTCTATGCATCAGGTGTGCCTGGGTGTTTCAGTGTATTCATCAGTGTGTGCCTGGGTGTGTCAGTGTGTACATTAGTGTGTCCATTTGTGTTCCAGTGTGTGCAACAGTGTGTGCCTGGGTGTCTCAGTATATGCATCAGTTGTGCCTGGGTGTGTCAGTGTATATATCAGTGTGTGCCTAGGTGTGTCAGCATATGCATCAGTGTGTGCCTAGTTGTGTCTATGCATACATCAGTGTGCACCTGGGTGTGTCATTGTAAGTATCTGTGTGTGCCAGGATGTGTTAGTCTGTGTTTCTGTGTGTGTCTGTTTGTGGCAGTGTGTGCCACAGTGTCTCAGTTTATGCATTATTGTGTTTCTGGGTGTGTCACTGTGTGCATCAGTGTGTGCCTGAGATGTCAATGTATGCATCAGTGTGTGCCTGGCTATGTTAGTCTATACATCAGTCTGTGTGTCTGGTTGTGTCAGTGTATGCATCAGTGTGTGCCTAGATGTGTCAGTGTATGCATAAGTGTGTCCCTGTGTGTGTCAGTGTATACATTAGTGTGTGTGAGTGTGTCAGTGTGTGTATCACTGTGTGTCTGTGTGTGTAATTGTGTGCATCAGTGTGTTCCAGGGTGTGTCAGTGTATCAATTAGTGTGTGCACCTGAGTGTGTCAGAGTGTGCATCAGTGTGTGCCTGGGTGGCTTAGTGTATGCATCAGGTGTACATGGGTGTGTCAGTTTATATATCATTGTGTGCCTGGGTGTGTGAGTCTATGCATCAGTGTGTGTCTGGTTGTATCAATGTGTGCCTCGGCATCTCACTCTTTGCATTTGTGTGTGCCTGGATGTGTCAGTGTGTGTATTAGCGTATGCTTGTGTGTTCGTCTATGCATCAGTGTGTGAGTGGTTGTCTCAGTGTATGTATCGATGTGTACCTGGGTGTGGCAGTGTATGCATTAATGTGTGCCACGGTGTGTCAGTGCATGGATCAGTGATTACCTGGTGTGTCACTGTATTCATCAGTGTCCCCCTGGGTGTTTTTGTCTATGCATCCATCTGTGTCTGGTTGTATCAGTCTATGCATCAGGTGTGCCTCGGTGTGTCAGTGTGTGCATCAGTGTGTGCATTGGTGTTCCAGTGTGTGCATCAGTGTGTGCCTGGGTGTCTCAGTATATGCATCAGTTGTGCGTGGGTGTTTCAGTGTTTATATCAGTGTGTGCCTAGGTGTGTCAGCATATGCATCAGTGTGTGCTTAAGTGTGGCAATGCATACATCAGAGTACACCTGGGTGTGTCAATGTATGTATCAGTGTGTGCCAGGATGTGTTTGTCTGTGCTTATGTGTGTGTCTGTTTGTGGCAGTGTGTGCCATGGTGTCTCAGTTTATGCATTATTGTGTTTCTGGGTGTATCACTGTGTGTATCAGTGTGCGCCTGGGGTGTCAATGTATGTATCAGTGTGTGCCTGGGTGTGTCAATGTGTGTCTGGGTGTGTCACTGGGAGCATCAGTTTGTGTCCAGTTGTGTCAGTGTATGCATCAGGTGTGCCTTGGTCTGTCAGCATATATATCTGTGTCTGCCTAGGTATGTCAGAGTATGCATTAGTGTGTGCCTGGGTATGCTACTGTGTGAATCAGTGTGTGCCTGGATGTGTCAGTGTATGCATCTGTATGTGCTTAGGTGTGTAAGTGTATGCTTCTGTGTGTGCCTGTGTGTCATTGTATACATTAGTTTGTGCCTGGGTGTGCCACTGTATGCATCAGAGTCAGTGCGTGGCTAGGTGTGTAGTCTATGCACCAATGTCTGTGTCAGTGTATGTATCCGTGTGTGCCTCGGTATATCAGTGTATGCATTTAATGTGTCAGGGAGTGTCAGTGTATGCATCAGTATGCACCTGTGTGTCTCACTGTATCCATCAGTGTGCACCTTGGTGTGTTAGCCTATGCATCAGTGTGTGTCTGGGTGTGTCACTGTGTGCATCAGTGTATGCCAGGGTGTGTCAGTGTATGAATCAGTGTGTGCCTGACTATGTTAGTTTATGCACTAGTGTGTGCCTATGTGTGTCAGTGTATGCATCAGTGTGTGCGTTGTTGTGTCAGTGTTTGCATTAATGTGTGCCTGGGTGTGTCAGTGTATGCATTAGTGTGTGAGTGTGTCAGTGCACGCATCACTGTGTGCCTGGGTATATGCATCACTGTGTGCCTGGGTGTGTACCTGTGTGTATCATTGTGTTCCACGGTGTGTCAATGTATGCATTTGTGTGTCCTGGGTATGTCAGTGTGTGTATCAGTGTGTCCCTGGGTGTGTCACTGTAGGTATCAGTGTGTGCCTGGGTGAGAGTGTATGCATCAGTGTGTGTCTGGTTGTGTCATTGTATGTATTAGTGTGTGCCTTGGTGTCTCAGTCGTTGTATCAGTGTGTGCCCGGGTGTGTCAGTTTGTATATCAGTGTGTGTCTGTGTGTGCACGTCTATACATCAATGTATGTGTGGTTGTGTCAGTGTATGTAGTTATGCGTGCCTGGATGTGGCAGTGTGTGAATTAGTGTGTGCTTAGGTGTGGCAGTGCATTAATCAGTGTGTACCTTGGTGTGTCACTGTATGCATCAATGTGACCCTGGGCGTGTTTGTCTATGCATCAGTGGGTGTCTGGTTGTGTCAGTATATGTATCAGGTGTGTCTGGGTGTCAGTGTATGCCTAGGTGTGTCAGTGTATACATTGGTGTGTGTCTGAGTGTGTACATTAGTTTGTGCATTGGGGTGTCAGTGTCAGCATCAGTGTGTACCTGGGTGTCTCAGTGGTTGCATCAGTTGTGGCTGAATGTGTCACTGTACATGTCAGTGTGCACCCGGGTGTGTCAGTGTAGGCCTGAGTGTGTGCCTGTGTGTGTCAATGTAGGTCTGAGTGTGTGCCTGGGTGTGTTAGTCTATGCATCTGTGTGTGTCTGGTTGTGTCAGTGTATATAAAATGTGTGTCTGGGCATGTCAGTTTATGCACTAAGGTGTTCCTTGGTGTTTGAGCCTATGCATCAGTGTGTGTCTGGATGTGTCACTGTGTGCATCAGTGTGCACCTGGCTGGGTTAGTCTATGCATCAGTGTGTGTGTCTGGTTGTGTCAGTATATGTATTAGTGTGTGCCTGGGTGTGTGAGTGTATGTCTTAGTGTGTGCCTGGGTGTGTCAGTGTATTTATCAGTGTGTGCCTCGGAGTGTCTCTTTATGCATCAGTGTGCACCTGGCTGTGTTAGTCTATGCATGAGTGTGTCCCTGTGTGTGTCAGTGTATGCATTAGTGTGTGTGTGAGTGTGTCAGTGTGTGTATCACTGTGTGTCTGTGCGTGTAATTGTGTGCATCAGTGTGTTCCAGGGTGTGTCAGTGTATTCATTAGTGTGTGAGTCTGAGTGTGTCAGTGTGTGCATCATTGTGTGCCTGGGTGTCTTAGTGTATGCATCAGGTGTGCCTGGGAGTGTCAGTTTATGTATCATTGTGTGTCTGGGTGCGTGAGTCTGTGCATCAGAGTGTGTCTGGTTGCATCAATGTGTGCCTTGGCATCTCACTCTTTGCATTTGTGTGTGCCTGGATGTGTCAGTGTGTGTATTAGCTTGTGCTTGTGTGTTCATCTATGCATCAGTGTGTGTGTGGTTGTCTCAGTGTATGTATCGATGTGTGCCTGGGTGTGGCAGTGTATGCATTAATGTGTGCCTGGGTGTGTCAGTGCATGGATCAGTGATTATCTGGGTGTGTCACTGGATTCATCAGTGTCCCCCTGGGCGTTTTTGTCTATGCATCAGTCTGTGTCTGGCTTATCAGTCTATGCATCAGGTGTGCCTGGGTGTTTCGATGTATTCATCAGTGTGTGCCTGGGTGTGTCAGTGTGTACATTAGTGTGTGCATTTGTGTTCCAGTGTGTGCAACAGTGTGTGCCTGGGTGTCTCATTACATGCATCAGTTGTGCCTGGGTGTGTCAGTGTATATATCAGTGTGTGCCTAGGTGTGTCTATGCATGCATCAGTGTGCACCTGGGTGTGTCATTGTATGTATAAGTGTGTGCCAGGATGTGTTAGTCTGTGCTTCTGTATGTGTCTGTTTGTGGCAGTGTGTGCCACAGTGTCTCAGTTTAAGCATTATTGTGTTTCTGGGTGTGTCACTGTGTGCATCAGTGTGTGCCTGGGATGTCAATGTATGTATCAGTGTGTTTCTGGCTATCTTAGTCTATGCATCAATCTGTGTGTCTGGTTGTGTCAGTGCATGCATCAGTGTGTGCCTAGGTGTGTCAGTTTATGCATTAGTGTGTGTGAGTGTGTCAGTGTGTGTATCACTGTGTGTCTGTGTGTGTAATTGTGTGCATCAGTGTGCTCCAGGGTGTGTCAGTGTATCCATTAGTGTGTGCACCTGAGTGTGTCAGTGTGTGCATCAGTGTGTGCCTGGGTGGCTTAGTGTATGCATCAGGTGTACCTGGGTGTGTCAGTTTATGTAATATTGTGTGCCTGTGTTTGTGAGTCAATGCATCAGTGTGTGTCTGGTTGTATCAATGTGTGCTTTGGTATCTCACTCTTTGCATTTGTGTGTGCCTGGATGTGTCAGTGTGTGTATTAGCATGTGCTTGTGTGTTCGTCTATGCATCAGTGTGTGTGTGTGTGGTTGTCTCAGTGTATGTATCGATGTGTGCCTGGGTGTGGCAGTGTATGCATTAATGTGTGCCACGGTGTGTCAGTGCATGGATCAGTGATTACCTGGGTGTGTCACTGTATTCATCAGTGTCCCCCTGGGTGTTTTTGTCTATGCATCCATCTGTGTCTGGTTGTGTCAGTCTATGCATCAGGTGTGCCTGGGTGTTTCAGTGTATGCATCAGTGTGTGCCTGGGTGTGTCAGTGTGTACATTAGTGTGTGCATTGGTGTTCCAGTGTGTGCATCAGTGTGTGCCTGGGTGTCTCAGTATATGCATCAGTTGTGCGTGGGTGTTTCAGTGTTTATATCAGTGTGTGCCTAGGTGTGTCAGCATATGCATCAGCGTGTGCCTAGGTGTGGTTATGCATACATCAGTGTGCACCTGGTTGTGTCAATCTATGTATCAGTGTGTGCCAGGATGTGTTTGTCTATGCTTATGTGTGTGTCTGTTTGTGGCAGTGTGTGCCAGGGTGTCTCAGTTTATGCATTATTGTGTTTCTGGGTGTATCACTGTGTGCATCAGTGTGTGCCTGGGGTGTCAATGTATGTATCAGTGTGTGTCTGGGTGTGTCAGTGTGTGCCTGGGTGTGTCACTGGGAGCATCAGTGTGTGTCTAGTTGTGTCATGTATGCATAAGGTGTGCCTTGGTCTGTCAGCCTATATATCTGTGTCTGCCTAGGTATGTCAGTGTATGCATTAGTGTGTGCCTGGGATGTCAATGTATGCATCAGTGTGTGCCTGGGTATGTTAGTGTGTGCATCAGTGTGTGCCTGCATGTGTGAGTGTATGCATCAATGTGTGCCTGTGTGTGTCAGTATATGCATTAGTGTGTGTTTGTGTACATCATTGTGTGTATCAGTGTTTTCCAGGGTGTCTCTGTGTATGCATTAGGGTGTGCCTGGGTGTGTCAGTGTGTGCATCAGCTTGTGCCTGGTTATCTGGTAGTGTATTTGTCAGGTGTGCCTGAGTGTGTCAGTGTATATATTAATGTGTGCCAAGGTGTATCAGTGTATGTATTAGTGTGTGCCTGGTTGGGTGAATGTATGCATCAGTTGTGCCTGGGTATGTCAGTATATATATATCAGTGTCTGCCAAGGTGTGTCAGTATATTCATCAGTGTGTGGCTGGGTGTGTCACTGTGTGCATCAGTGTGTGCCTGGGTGTGTCTGGGCTTTTATCAGTGTGTGCCTGGGTCTGTTAGTCTATGCATCAGTGTGTCTGGTCGTGTCAGTGTATGTCTCAGTGTATGCATTAGTGTGTGCCTGTGTGTTTCAGTGTGCGCATCAATGTGTGCCTAGGTATGTCAGTGTTTACATCAGTTTGTGCCTAGGTGTGTCAGTGTGTGCAATAGAGTGTGCCTCAATGTGTCAGTGTGTGCATCAGTGTGTACCGGGTGTCTCAGTGTTTACATCAGGTGTGCCTGGGTGTCAGTGTATTTATCAGTGTGTGCCTTGGGGTGTCAGTATATGCATCATTGTGTGTCTGGGCATAAGTGAATGCATCATTGTGCGCCTAGGTGTGTCAGTTGCATGTGTCATTTTGTACCTGGGCTTCTTAGTGTACACATCTTTGTGTGACTTCATCTGTCAGTCTATGTATGAGAATGTTGCTGGATGTCTTAATGTGTGAGTGACTGTTCTGAGTGTGTTAGACTATGCATTAGTGTGCATCTGGGTGTTAGGAATCATGCTTGAACTCTTTTTCGAAAGTTAATGGTGCGCAGTAATAACCAGAATACAGTCTCACATGGTACCCCTGTTTGAACTCTGTTTGACACTTGGGGCCTGATTGCAACTTCGCCGGAGAGGGTTAATCCGTACCAAATGTGACGGATATCCCGTCCGCCCTATTACGAGTTCCATAGGATATAATGGACTTGTAATTCGGCGGGCGGGATATCCGTCACATTTGGGACAGATTAACCCTCTCCGCTGAAGTCGTAATCAGGCCCTTGGAGTTTGTTTTCCAGAACATAATTATGTGTGGACTCTTTTTGTTCCTAGGCCCAGATTTATACTTTTTCGTACAAAGCTGCATGAGCACAGTTTTGTGTGAAAAAGTATAGCGCCGCCTAGCGCCATTCCAAGACGCCAGCCAGACGCCATATTTATGGTATGGCGCTAGCCGGCGCTAATGCCCTGTTAGTGTCCTTCAAAAGGACGCTAACAGGGTGGGGGAGGCGTAGTGGAAACCGGGGCTTGTGCGCCTAATTATGGCCCTATACTGTTTAGAAACAGAAAAATTGCCTCTAACCAGAGTAGCGCCATTTTCTGGCGCACAGCCCCCATGGACATGGCTCCTGTCTCAGTAAAGACAGGAGCCATGCCCACCACCCCAATGGCCATGCCCAGGGGCTAGCGCCATGCAGAGGACCCCAAGTCAGGGCCCCCAAGCAGGGTAAAATAGAAAAAAATATATACTTACCGGAACTCACCTGGGATTGGTCCCCATCCTGTGGTGTCCCTCTGGTGTGGGTGGTGGTGTCCCTGATGCCAGGGAACGGCACCTATTTGGCACTTTCCATGTTCTCTGACCATGGAAATATGCCTATAGGTCCCCTTAAGCCTGGCCATACCAAGGCGTTAAATAATGACACTAAGCAAGCTTAGCGCCATTATTTAAGGCCCCAATCCCCCTGTGCTGGATTTCAGCACAGGGGGATAAATATGGCGCAAAGGCCATATCGTCCTTTTCTGGACGGGAACACCTACCTTGCATCTCATTGACACAAGGTAGGTGTTCACATCCAGAAAACGATGTTAACTCCATAACTTTGGCGCTAGACATGTCTAGCGCCAAAGTGTAAATATGGAGTTAGGTTTGCGCTGAATTAGCGTAAAAAAAATGGCGCTAAGTCAGTGCAAAACGGGTATAAATATGGGCTCTAGTTTCCTGATCAAAGTGCACCTGCTAGATCAGTTTCACAGCATGCTGATGACTTATGAAAGAAACGTGCAGAACCAATCAAGCCGGCACAATAAGCTCCCCCACGTGTTTTCCAAAATGACTCATCATAATGAAGTAAATATAAACCATCTGTCACCACATCCTAAATGACTCATCGTAAGATGATAAAAACAATCAGCCACGTGGTTTTAAATGACTCATCACCAGATGATAAACATGTTCAGTAATCATGAACATTCTAAATGACTCATCAAAGACCAAAGACATAACTATGTAGACCCCCTCCACGCTTAAACCAGTGCTTTGTGTTGAGAATCCAGAGACTGGTCAAGCTTCCTCAGACCCTCAAAGAGCCTAAGTTCAGAGCATCTACTTATTCCATAGTTTGTTCCGAAGACCGGAACCTTCTTCCTTGACCTCCGGCCAGCTCGGCACCTGTAGGAAACAAGAAAATACAAGATTAAAAGGTAAATTCTAACCGCAGGGCAGCATGCATTTATAAGAATCAGAAATCAGCACAAGCAGGGCCCCTGTTAGATTGCACTAGTATCAGGACGGCATTGGGTGCACTGAGCCTACCAGAAGGGAACCAATTTGAAAAAGTCATATATTTCACCGACAAAATACCACGACCAGATGGACTATGCCACAATTTACATATACATGGTAAATCAGGAGGCACTTCAAGCCAAAAGGTGAGATTGTTTTCATAGCATACCAGCAAGTTAGTGGGAAAATGTTCTTGCATGTATAGTTGGTTTACTGAGACAAGCTTTGAATAAAAGTTCTTGTACTAAAACAGAATTATGTATCTGTCCCTAGAAGCAACTCATCCCCACGACTCTTTATATCACTACCACAATATCCAGCAAGTTTCCAACACACCCCTTACAAGATAATCTTCAGCTGGATACCGGGCCAAATAAAGAACAAGGAGATAAGAGGTGAGTCCCTATCGTCACTGCAACGCAAAAGGAATGACTCCTCTTCCTAAGTAAGAGCATTCCACTGATCCTGACATTGGATGTGTTAGTGTTTGCATGAGTGTGCTTGGGTGTGTTGGAGTATGCATGCATATGTCTCTGGATGCTTTACTGTATGCATATGTGTATACTTAGGTGTGTTTTCATTAATGTATATCGTTGTTTTATTATAATTATATTTGTAGATTGCAAATAAATAATCAGTAAATAATGACAATATGCTACTTCAGTGTGTGCTGCATTGTGTAGTGGGGGAAAACAATCACATAGATTGGAAAAAAAACAATAAGAACATAGCACAGTATTTCAAATTAACATTACTATGCATCACACTCAATACAAATATTTACCTGTTTTACCTATACTTGCTAAATATTACAACATGTATTATATAGTTTTAATATATAATGAATGTGTATGAATGTCATAGCTGAAAGGTTATATAAAGACATCACTCTTGGTAGGCAGGATGATGTCATAAAATCTGCTCAGCCCTTGCACAAGAGTAAAATATATCCATGGCGTAAGTCTTTTCATATTGTTTTGAGCTGTTCTTCAAACATAAGTTTAGCAATATTCATTTTTCTCTTCAGTAGCTCTTTGTCCTGGTTTGTAGTTTCTCATCTGTGGTTCCAATTTAGTCATAGCTCTGTTGTTTCCCTGCAGGAGTAAGTTCATTTCAAGATTTTAAATTCTTTATAAAGACTTCACCCCTGGTAGGCTGTATGATGTGTTAATGTTTTGTATTAGAAGTCCTAGAAGTGTAGTATTCAATTTTCTAAGTTGTAATCATCCTTAGAAATTTGCTTCAAGAAAGCAAAAGTAAGAATTTGGCAGTTTATAGGATGATTTCTACTTTAATGTATGATTTCTATCATTATACACTGTCCACCCAGTTTTATTTTTTAAGTAGATGTTGTAGTGTCCCGATGTAACATTCACTCCTTCATGAAAAATAATGGCTATACACGTATATGTTTTTCCGGAAATAGAGATTTGTCCACCTTTCAAAATTTTAATTTGAAGTTCCAATTTAGTTCAATCTGCATTGCATCACTGTAGCATTACGATGATATACTTGCCAGTTCTTATGTTCAAAGTTGCCAGCATATCCAACTTACATTTTGTGTAGGTATTATTCTGTGATGCATCTTTAAACAATTTGTCAAAACTGACAGTTTTACAATCCGGTAGAGTTAAGTAGATAAATCATTCTAACTCTTTTTCTGTTTTTGAGGAAAATGAACAATTTTCACAGTCATGCTGCCATGAGTAATGTAGTTTAAAAAGTTCATCAATGGGTAACCTCTCTTCTTCTAAGATACCAAGTAAGATCATCCATAGTTATTGTGTATCGTCTTGAGTGTTTTGAGTGAAGTGTACAGAGCAAGTGCACAGATATGCAGGATCATTAATAAAAGATGCAGAATATGTTTTTGTTTGATCTCGCACAAGGGTTCCAATAAGGTAAAGAGTGCAGAGCACAATCTTTTATCCTTTTTCTGTTTAATTTAATTAACCAAAGGAGGGAAGGGAAACAGTGCATTGAGAACTACATTGGCATAGCAGTTGACTCCAGAGAGGTCTGAGAACTGGTAATTGTTGGAAATGGCCCTTTTTGCAGGGTGATTCCTTTAAAGGTTGCCTCTTTCTTCCTAGTTTTTATGGCTTGTTTTTGTTGGCTTTAGGAGTCTGGGCACTTTACTACTGCTAACCAATGCTAAAGTGCATATGCTCTCTGGGTAAATTGTATTGTTGATTGGGTTATCCATGATTGGCATATTTGATTTACTAGTAAGTCCCTAGTAAAGTGCACTAGAGGTGCCCTGGGTCTGTAAATCAAATGCTACTAGTGGGCCTGCTGCACTGGTTGTGCCACCCACAGAGGTAGCCGTGTAAATATGGCTCAGACCTGCCACTGCAGTGCCTGTGTATGCAGTTTTAAACTGCCAATTCAGCTTGGCAAATGTACCCACTTGCCAGGCCTACACCTTCCCTTTTTATGCATGTAAGGCATCCCTAAGGTAGGCCCTAGGTAGCCCCATGGGCAGGGTGCAGTGTATATTAAAGGTAGGCCACGTACCAATGTGTGTTACATGTCCTAACAGTGAAATACTGCTAAATTCAGTTTTCACTGTTGCAAGGCCTATCTCTCTCCCAGGATAACATGGGGCTGCCTTTAAATATCATTAAGTGCAGGTTCCCTTTGAGAGCAGATCTGGAGTTTGGGGTCTCTGAACTCACAATTTAAAAATACATCTGTTAGTGAATTTGGTTTTTAGATTGTTAGTTTGAAAATGCCACTTTTAGAAAGTAGGTATTTTCTTGCTTAAACCATTCTGTGATTCTGCCTGTTTGTGGATTCCCTGTCTGGGTCAGTCTGACAGTTGGGCTGTTTTGAATCACATCTAGACAGTGAGACAACGGGAGCAGGGGTGTAGCCTGTATATCCTGATTAGCCAGTTGTGCTAGAGTGGAGAGAGGAGTGGTCACTTACACCTGAATGGGCTGTGCCTGCCCTCTCACAATGCAGTCTCCAAGCCTCTGGTGTGTGTCTGGGGCCACGCCTGTGCAAGGCAGCATCCTGTGAACAACAGAGACATCCCTTTGAAGTTTGCCAACTTCAAAGGCTGAAGGGGTATAAGTAGGGGACCCAAAACCCCAGACTTTAGATTTCTTCAAGGTCACTTCTGGAATCAAGAGGAACCTCTGCTAAAGAGAAGAGCTGAAGAGCTGAGGAGGAGTGCTGCCCCTGCATGTGACTGTGCTTTGTTGGGCTATCCTGCAGTTGCTGCTTCTGCCTGTGGAAGGGGACAAATGCTGGACTTTGTGGTATATTCCTGCTTGTCAAGAATCTCCAAGGACTTGAACTAAGCTTGACTCCTGTTTTGAAGTCTCAGGTCCATCAACAACTTCCTCTGCTAACATCTGGACTCTCTGATGAGACTCCTGCCCTGCAAAGTGGTGCCCTATCCAATCCCTGGGTCCTTGAAAGGTGAAGTTGGCAGACCAAGAGCTACAAATCCACACACAGAACGCCGTGTGGGGAGATTTTCAACACACCATCTGCAGCGCGGCTGATAAACGATGCGCCGCCGGCCTCGCGGCTAACATCGACGCTCCACCTGCATCGGAGCTGGGAGATCGATGCATCGTGGCTGGAAAAAAAACACACAACACCTGCTTGCGGATGTTGATAATGAGGCAAACCCCACACAGCGGGGTTTTCTAACACTGTGCAACTGGATTTTCCACGCATCATCCCTGGGCGTCAAGGTCAGCCCGACTCTGCTCAGATTTGAGGTGCTCCGTCTGGAAATCGACGCATCGCTCTCTTGCGAGGGAGAAAAACTACACCCAGAAGAAATGGCGCACGTCCTCCTTTGCAAGGAAGGAATCAACGCATCGTGATTTTTCCGATACACACTCACCTATGCTGCTTTATATTTTACGCTAACCAGGTACTTTGAACAAAATCAACATTTCCATTTTTTTCTATGGAGTAAGACTTGTTTTTTGAAAATTCATATTTTAAATGGTGTATGTTGGATTTTTGTCGTTTTGGTCTTGTTTGATTTAGATAAATATTACCTATTTTTCTAAACTGGTGTGGTGTCCGTATTTTAGTGTTTTCACTGTATTACTGTGTGTGATGATACAAATACTTTACACATTGTTTCTGAGTTAAGCCTACCTGCTCAAGCCAAGCTACCAAGATGGTGAGTGGGGATTAGTCTGGTGTGTTTCTCCTTTGCACTGACTAGAGTGAGGGTCCTTGCTTGGACAGGGGGGTAACCTGACTGCCAACCAAAGACCCCATTTTTAACAGTAACCAACAATTTGTAGTATTTTCAGTATTTGTTTTCACCAATTCTTGTTCCTTCTCTTTTTTCTTCTTTTTTTTAGGAACATCACTATGATCCTTTTAAATCTTTCATTTTGGTAATATTCTAGGCTTTTCATAAGCTGGGTGCTGTTCAAAATGAGGAGCATACAGACTTCTCTTACGGTTATGCTCCATCACACAACTTGAATCAGCATTTTCTTTACTGTCATCAAACTCAATAAGATACAAACCAGACAAAGTTCTAACGTGTGACAGTGCTACATGTGCCATACCTTCCCTGAATATAATGCTACCAGTATTAATAAATGCTGCATCTACACTTAGACCTTGAGACTTATGTATTGTTTCAGAATAGGCTAGAAATATTGGAAATGGCTTTCTGTGAACATACAAGTCTTTTACATGCAAGAAATGTGCAACAGACCTTGTTATCTCTTATACACCTTCAAGTTCGTCAAATTTACTTGCTAGGTGTTCAACATCATTTCTATTTGAATACAAAATTAAATCAATTATTTTCACCAAATTACAAATCCTTCTTTAACATTTAAATTTCGACGCATAATCACCCTATAGTTCTTACAAACACATAAACACTTTTCTAATCTGGTAGTTGTAGAAACAGATTTCTCCACATAATCCAATTTTGATTGAAGTTTTTCAGCCAACAGTATTGTCACTTCTTGGTGTTCCATTTTATCAGTTGCTGTGAGATCCAATATTTGTTCTTTTTACAGTTCATTGAACAATGTACATTCTTGAAGAATAGGCATTAGACACACAATGGATTTTTGTTGTTGAATAAATTCAAACATTAGCTGTGCTGTAGACTTTTTGGAAGGAAATATGTTCGTTATAAGTCGAGTTTCTAAGTAATTTTTCCTTCTTTTGACAGTATTCCTATTCTAATATCCTTCAGAATATTTCCATATTACATATTGGATGCTTTACGCATGTTTCTAATTTGTTCTTTGTATTAGAAATAAAAAAAAAATGTTTACATTTCCAATCCTTCCTAAGGAAATACGAGTTTCTTCATGTAGGATTGTGTTAAAGACAGGATGTGTTTTTTACAGGAATAAGTTGCAATAAATCACCAAAAACAACTACATGCTTTCCTAAATGTACATCATACTCTGCCTTCAATATCTGCTGCATTCGCAAATGCACAAAGGCAAGCATTATCATACAATGCTCACCTCATCATTTATTAAAAGCCTGAATTTCTTCAAGACTCTAGAAACTTCATAACAAGCTTCACCAGATAACGTTTGGTATTCCAGTTTGTTATTGTGTTCAACAGGTAGCATAAGTAGATGATGCAAGGTAATTCCTTTGAAGTTGTGTGCAGCTAATCCAGTAGGGGCTGTTACTACACATGACAAAATGGAGTCTGTAGTCATCTGTAAAGAAGTGGTTAGAACTTGGATTAAAAAGCTTTTTCCAATGCCAGCTTGTCCATTGACATACAAATGAAATGGCTTAAAACTGGAACATTTACATTGATTGTTTTCATGAAGGAATCTATGCTCAATTTTTCCTTTGATTTCCATATATATTTCTTTCTGCTCATCGTTCAGTTGTTCTACAAAGTGTTCCAGGTCAACATTTTGATCCCTTGCTTATTGCATTGCTTTCTGTCCTCATTCATCAATATCTCTGCTTCATTTTCGATTATTGACTGTCCAAGAGGCTCATGACTGAGAGGTCCGGATCTCTGGCTGCTTTGTGACCTGTCTTTTGCTATGTCAGTAGCAATTGTTTACTCTTGTTCAATTTCTTCATTTACTATTTTGAGGTAGTTAGGAGATATTAGACACTCAATGCTGTCTTTTACAGCATTAAAAGAGTCTTCATAGCAATCACATTGTCCAAGTAGCTCTGTTTCAGAAAGCCAAGGTTTGAATAGCCGGAGAAGTGCTAAGTAGAAAAACTCTTTTATTCTCAGCAGTTTGACAAGTATGTTTTCTATTGTTTATTCAGTTACCTTTTGCATGCCAAATCAAACAACCTTCGCAAACAACTACACTATATTTGCCTTCATCATTGTTTTCCTAAACATTATTTTTGTACCTATAGTGCTGCAGAATTTTGTAAAGACACATATTTTTGAGGTGTGGACTTCTTCTTGGATAGTAGGTATCCAAAATATTTGTTTTTGCAATATCTGTTTGTTCCGGCTCAAACTGCTACATATCGAATTTCTGGGAAAGATTTCAAGATTCTGTTTTGCATGTTAGCAAGGCCTAGACTAAGCCAAACAATTCCCCTAGACTTCACAAACAAGCTATCTGAACTAAATCTGTCACATTGCTCAAATCCGCTGATCTCCCTATGCGTGAGCATTTTCAAGCTGAGACTGTATACAATGAAGTTGTAAATATAACTGCTGTCTAGGTTGTGTGTATGAATGTAGAATTACCCTCTAAGGGCCATATTTATACTTTTTGACGCAAAACTGTGCGACGCAGTTTTGCGTAAAAAAGTTTAACGCTGGCTAACGCCATTTCTTAGCACCACCCGGACTTCAAATTTATACTTTGATGCTCTGTGGCACAAACCACAGGTTAGAGTAATTTTTTTTAACTCACCCCATTGCGCCACGTCGTAATGAAAAATGACATTAACATGGCGAAAATGACTTTTATCCAGTTTACGATGTGGCAAACCGGATACATGCCTTTTTTTGCCGCAATAGCGTCAAAAAGCAATGCAAACACAGCAAAATGTGCAAAGGAGCCCCAAAATGGATCACAGAAGCCATGAGAGACCCCAGGAAGACTACAACTGACCAGGAACCAGGGGGGCGTGGCCTGGCGCCATGGCGGTAGCAGCTTCTTCTTGAGGGTCCCGCCTTTCTCTCCTCATCCCCGGGGCTATAATACGCAATTCGGCTCCAGATTCCGCACAGAGGGAGCGGAATACGTGGTGCCCCCCCGGGCTATCGATGTTCGGCTTCTGACCCCCAGAAACCGCCAGTTTGGGCTCCGATACGAACAGGCTAGATGCGAGTCGGAAGAGAGCTCGAGGGGACAAGAATGCGGCTGCCATGCACTCCGGTACCTGGGCGGCCGGGGTAGCACCCTTGGGCATCACCTTGGCTGACTGAGAAAAACACGGAGGCCTAGAATGAACCATACTGAGCCAAAACGAGCAAAAAGAAGGAAGAAATCGGCTGACAGGCAATGCTGGAGCAGACGGCCCGGCACAGCGGGGTCGTTATAAGAGGAGGTGAGGAGGCCTGGCATCAAGAGGGGATCGAGGGCGCAACCATCCGACACAGTAGACCGTGATAAACCCACTGGGAGGAGATGGCCCGGGGTACTGTAATCCGGAGACACGAATAGCGAGAAAGCAACCGAAGGTTAGAAGGGGCCTGACGAAACGAGGCTGAAACCTAGTGAGGCCGCTAAAGAAGGGGTGGGAGATCGGCCGGACCAGTAATACGGGGAACCAAAGTAGAGGGACGCCTCCCCAAGCCGGAACATTGAGAGACGGCCGCTAGGAATACACCGACATAACAATATCCAAATCAGACTTTTCTAACAGATGAATCGACTAGCGGTCGAATAAAGAAAGGAACTGTGGCGTAACTTAAAAATACAGCCTGGCTCCACGCCTTACCCCTAAGTTCCGACACTTTAATAAATATAACCAGCAGCTCAATTTAGAAGGTCCAACAGATTATTCGCCAATCCAGTTTATTAATCTAAGACAATTGGCTCAATAAAAGACAGGCCGGACCCAGGTGGGCCCATCCAGCAACTTTTGGAAAATCAGGTAAACACTATCATCGGCTCTATACTGCCCTTACACTATCAAGTGCTCACCAGCAAAAACGCCGCACACCGCCAGAGATGGGCAAACCAAATAGAAGACGAGAAGCCGATAATACTAGGGATATAACAGTCAATGCACCCCCAGAACAGGAGGTTGTGGGGAAATTTTCCTCAGTAGAGGAGGGAGCCACAAAAGAGCCTACCCTGCAGGATGTAATACAGGCTATCGATGCCTCCAGAACCGCTCTTGAAATGAAAATAGACTCCCTCGCATCAGACTTTACAGTACTCAGAGACGATCAACGGCGCCTAGCAGAAAGAGTGACCTCAACAGAACAACAGCTGAAGGAACTGGGACCAGAGCTTCAAGGCGCTTCCAAAGCATCAGGACAAATGGAGAAACGAATAAAAGACTTGGATGTGAGGGCAGAAGATGCTGAAAACAGATCAAGAAGAAATAACATCAGAATCATGGGACTACCGGAGAAAATCGAAGGAACCAACATGGTTGACTTCCTTGAAAAATGGTTGAAGGAAAATATAGCGAACGAAGGACTGTCCCAATTTTTTGCAGTGGAAAGAGCACATAGAGTCCCGGCACGTCCTCCTCCGCCGGGCGCTCCTGCTAGACCGGTGGTGGCCAAACGATTGCACTATAAAGACAGAGACCATTTACTCACCCAAAGCAGGAAAAAAGGAGACTGCTTATTGGACAAACAAGTGATTCGGATCTTCCCCGATTTCTCACGAGAAGTATTAAGGCAGAGGGCTTCTTTCAGGGAGGCCAAGCAGAGACTCACAAATCTAGGGGTCCAATATCGGATGCTATTCCCGGCCAAACTCCGAATAATAACCACAACAGGCACACAGTTTTTTAACTCGGCGGAGGAGGTTTGGAACTGGATGGACAAGCAACATCTCAACGAGAAACGAATTAACCCTGAAAAACCCCAACTAAATCTTAAAGGAAAATCTAACAGCAGAAATGCTACAAGACGCACTAGTCCATCCCCTCTGGAGATTCTAAACGACCATCAAAAAGCAGTGGAGGCAGCTGCGTCCATCGGCTGTTCTAAACAGAGTTCACCTAAGCAAACGCATAGTGACGTAAACCAATCAGACTCGGAACATGAATCAGATCTGTCACTCACACCTAATCAAAAGGGCCCGGATGTAACCCCAGGGACGTCAGACACCATAATCTGAAGTACATGCTTGAATTACAAACAGAGCTCCTGAGAGATATGATATATGTAAACCTCAGGGACAAATAGGAGTACACCTACGGCATCTAAAACCGAATGAAAAGTCTGCAAGAAAAATCTAACCCACTGACACCCGATAACCGAAACTCTGGAGCCACTGAATTTCAGTCTTTCTTCCACCCGGGGGGTGAGGAGAGGCCGCCCTGCTGAGCTTTGGTTTGCTATCTGAGGCACACCCCACGTGGTTGGACAGTTAACTTTTTTTTGTTTCACACAAGTTTGGGCGAGAGAGGTTCGACTTTTGTCCTAGGGATGGGGAATTGGGTAGTTATTATGTTGGGGAATTTGCTAGGGTTTAATATCGGTCTGAGAATTACCACAGAAATTGCAAAATGGAGCAGGGAGCAAGAAATCACCAGGGAACCCAATCATAATACTAGGCTACCAGGAATCACCCCTCAGTAGAACCACAAAAACACTACTATGGCTACACCAAAATTGTATAAGGTCATTACCTGGAACATCAGAGGTATGAACTCTTTAGTCAAGAGATATAAGATATCTTCTTATTTTCAGAGAAGGGGTATTCAAATAGCTATGTTACAGGAAACTCACTTAACATCGAAAGAGGGCAAAGCCTTACAAAAAAGAGTGAGAGGTCAGGCATTCTATACTACTTATTCAGCATACTCGAGGGGCACTCTGATTTGGATCCGAGCAGGGGTCCCATTTCAGTTGACAGATAGCCAGGTGGACCCAGAGGGGAGATTCGTAGCGATCAAAGGCAGACTGGAGGGGAAGGACATAGCACTAATCAATTTATACGCCCCTAACACTGGACAGGGCGACTTCTTTACTCGACTATCCAATACACTAGCGACATTCCTGCAAGCACCGGTAATAGTGGGTGGTGATTTTAACTGTGTAAGTGACGTAGGTGCAGATAGATCACATCCTCCCCTATCACACTCTCCATTAGTGAAGATAGCTCAACAGTTCACCATATGGCAGGCAAATTGGGGCCTCATCGATTCATGGCGTGAACTACATCCTAGTGCCAAAGACTACTCCTTTTTCTCTGCCCTCCACAAGCTCCATGTTAGATTAG
This sequence comes from Pleurodeles waltl, assembly GCF_031143425.1. NCBI lineage: Eukaryota > Metazoa > Chordata > Amphibia > Caudata > Salamandridae > Pleurodeles > Pleurodeles waltl. Next base: position 338,638,037 of record NC_090439.1, read on the forward strand.
ACTCCTTCTTGTGCTCACCAGACATACACTTACTTGTATTAAACACAGAATACCTGTCTCGCACAATATCTGACCATAACCCCCAGTTGCTGTCATTAGGATGGGGGTCCCCCACCCCATGCATACCCACATGGAGACTTAGGCCCGAATTACTAGAAGATCCCCCCTTCCGAGATGATATACACCAAGCCATAGAACGTTATTTCGAAGAAAACAACAACACCACGACTAGCGGGCTGATAGAATGGGATGCCTTTAAAGTAGTAATAAGAGGGAGATGCATTGCTGAAACAGTATGGATTCGTAGGACCTTATTAGGAGAGACTGAGAAAGCTGAGGATATATTAAGAGAAACAGAGAAAAATAGGCCTGGAAACCCTCATTTACAACCCCAAGTACAAGAAAACAGATCAAAAGTAGCACACTCTGTCGAACGCCTCAGATGTTTCGACCATAAGCAATATCTCGCAAGAGTGCATGGCGAAAGAGATAAAGCGTGTAAACTGCTTGCCTGGGTAATATCGCAGTCAGAAAAATCCCCCCCTATAATGAGCCTGACCACAGGAGATGGGACCCAAATGCACGACCCTAAACAGATTAACGCCCAGTTCTTGGCCTTTTATGAATCGCTTTACCAAAAAAGATCTAACCTAAGCAGAGACCTAACTGAGCAATACTTATTAACAATAAACTTAAAACCCTGGGAACCAACATCCACCGATACATTAGAAGGAAATATCACAACAGATGAGATCAAAGGGGCTGTGAAAGACCTGGAAAGGGGAAAAACACCTGGTACTGACGGCCTGCCTGCCAAATTTTACAAAACCTTTGCTGAGATACTCGCACCTCACTTGGAAAAAATGTTTAAATGCGCCAAGGATCAGGGCCTGTTACCAGAAACCACTAGGGAAGCCATTATAGTCCTGCTGTTCAAGCCCGGCAAGGACCCAACTGGGATGGGGGCATACAGGCCGCTCTCCATGCTGAACCTCGATTATAAGATACTCAGTAAAGTCTTGGCAACTAAACTCCTTCCTCTGATGCCTTCTTTCATCCACCCAGACCAAGCAGGCTTCATCCCAGGCCGTAACACAGCAGGAAACATACGCAGGCTCTTCGCAGTCATGGATGGAATTACCCCCTCGACTGAATCTCTGGGCATATTGGCAGTAGACATCGAAAAAGCCTTTGATAGCCTAGAGTGGGACTTCCTTTATAAAGTTATGGCCCAAATGGGAGTTGGCCCTGATTATATTGCATGGGTGAAACTGCTTTACACTAACCCTGCAGCTAGAGTCCGTACGGGACGTATTATATCATCCAGATACGCAGTGGAAAGCGGGACGAGACAGGGTTGCCCCCTCTCCCCCCTGTTGTTTGCACTAGCAATGGAACCTCTGGCTGCGGTGGCCAGGGCGGGACAGGGGGACCTGGAATACTGATCGGAAACGTAAGACATTTCATAGCCTTATATGCAGACGACCTCCTGATATTTTTGGGTGACATGCAGAGGGATCTCCCAGTAGCTCAACTAATGCTGTCCAACTTCGAAAAACATTCAGGCCTAAAAGTAAACTGGGACAAAACAGGTCTATTCCCCCTAGTGAAACATCATCAACCCCCACTGACTCTGGGAATGGTTAGATGGATACCCGAAGGGCTTCCATATCTAGGAGTAAAAATATATCATGAGACTAGAGACATTTTTGATGGAAATTTGGGCGGCGTATTCCGCTCCATAAAATCCTGCATGACATTCTGGCAAACACTCCCTCTTTCGGTGATGGGTCGCATCGCGATTCTTAAAATGATAGTACTACCAAGACTGTTATACCATTTCGCGGCCCTTCCGATATGAATTCCTAAGTCCTTCTTCAGAGATATGAATTCAGCAGCAAGCTCATTTATATGGGCTAGCGGCAGGAAAAGGGTGGCTCTAATAAAGCTCCAGAGACAGATGTCAAATGGGGGCCTAGCAACTCCTGACTTTGAGTCATATTACATTGCGGCTCAATTACAGTGGCTGGCGCTTTGGATCTCTAACAGCCTGGTGTTACAACCTAATGCAGAGTCCTCCGTGCCACAGAAAACAAGACTGTTTGAAATACTGCTGGGCCCCACAAAAGAAGAAAAGCAGGACAGCCCAGAAGTGAAAATAATAGCTAAATGTTGGAAATCATACTTACACAAAGCTAAAACTAAAACTCCCTATTCAGCGGAACTCCCTCTCAGTGCGCTGCAAGCAATAACTCAGAAAAGAGCTGAACTTGAACTTAGAGACTGGCTGGAGGCCGGGGTTAATACTTTAGGCACTTTATTCGAGAACAATAAATTGAAATCGTTTGAGACCCTTAGAGCACAATATAATATACCGGCGAAACACTTTTTAACTTACAGGACCATAAGGGCTAGCATAGGCAACCACTGGCGAACAAACAATTCTGAACCACCAGCGCAGGGTATGTGCACGTACCTGGCATCCTCAACTCCCAAGACTAGGGTTGTTTCTAATTTATATGCATTGATTAGAACAGATAATACAGTCCCCCTTCCATACCTAAAACAACAATGGGAAAAAACCTTAAACAGAGATATCTCTGAAACAGAATGGGAACGTACACTACAGAACTTACCTAAAGCATCGCGGAATGCCAGATTTAAACTGATCAATTTTTATGTCTTACATCAAGCCTACCTTACACCTGCCCGCATTAACAAATACTTCAACAAAACAGAAGAGTGCTGTCCAAGATGTAAGACAATAGATGCAGAATTCAACCACATGTTTTGGGAATGCCAAACACTGACATCTAATTGGTCTGAGATTTGCCAAAAAGTATCCCAGATACTAGGTAGGACTGTGTCATGTTCAATTGACACCTGCCTCTTGCACACATTTACACATTCTAGAAAACATAAAGCCTCAGACAGATTCCTAGACCTAGCTCTTACCCTGGCGAAACTGGAAAAATCCGGTGGGCCCCAAACTAACAAGCTGGAAAAATGAACTACTCAAGTGGGCTACTGCTGAAGGCACTCTGCTACAAAAAGAAGCCAGAACCGGGATGAGACCTCCTGAAGTATCAGATAACTGGGAGCTAATAATGGATTCACTAAAAAACGAATTAACCATACAGCACTCCCCCAACACTCCATAACAACGCCCAAGTTGCCTATATAAATACACAAGAGCATTCAGCCCTCAAAAACAAAACATAGCTCTCATACGGACAAAGTCAGCAGACCCATAAACATGCAAACTACCTCCAGAGACACAATTAAGTTCATTGAAAGTCTCCAACTTTCCTTTTGCAGATGTACTATCATTGAATAAGTATCCGGACCGAGGGGTTAGGGTAGGAAGAGGGAGGGGGGGAGTTGGATTTCGATAATACCAAATAAATAATGTTTATTAAAAATGAATCTCTACCAGTTTAAGCGCGCAAATAAATAAATCCAATGTGTTATACAGAAAGATGGAGAAGAAGGAAATACAATGTAAACTGTTTTGAATTATGTATAAAATCAATAAAATTTGGTTTAAAAAAACTGACCTGGAACCAGCTAGGAGGACCCAGACAAAACCCAAGAGCAGGAAAAGAAGAAAAGGAAGTGGTGGTTCAGTGCAGAGGAGCCGAAAATTGTGATGAAAGAGGTGACGGAACACCAGCATCAACTTTTTGTCACCTCAAAATTGCCAATTGGGAGGAGAGAGGCAATTTGGCAACAAATTGTTGATAAGATCAACAGTGTGGCAGAAGTACGGAGAACAGTCACTGAGTGCAAGAAACGCTGGCATGACTGCAAGTGAAGGACCCAGGAAAAGATGGCAAGGAACAGGAAGGCAGCACTGCAGAATGGAGGTGGGAGTCCAGCACCGCAGGAGGTCCTGGACCACATGGAGGAGATGGTGGCAGCCGTCATCCCTGAGGAGATCATCACAGGGATTCAAGGACAGGACAGCGCAGACTACCAGGATACAACACAGATGCAGGGTAAGTGGCATGGGGGACAAAAATGCCTAATTGTTAACTGCAAGCAGGGAGAGGGCACACCTACTACACAATGCATGTCAGCCATGATAATCTGGTAGTGGAATAGCAAAGGGGCACGGCACAGGTGCATGGGCTGTGCAGGGGAAACCTGGGGCACAGCACAGCACAACACTACACCAACAACCTTTGCATGGGGGTACTCTGCCATGCCAAGGCTGTTGGAAAGGCAAAGGCAGTCCAGGAGGGTAGGGTACAACTTAAAACTGGCCTGCTGTCACACGACAGCTGGTATTGTCGCTACATGAACTAGGGCTCAATTTCCAGTCTTAGGCCATATCCACAAGTGGTATTTACCATTGACAACAGTTGCCACTACCACCTGTGCTGTGTGTGCAGGTCAAGTAGCCAATGGCAGTTATGTGCCCATGGATCAAGCACACCCAGGATGACAATGTTATCAATCGCCTGTAATTACTAACAATGTGCAAATCCTGTCAAATGCTCATGTCTGTAGGCGCTATAAACATCAGGTATAGTTATTAACATTATGAGGTACACAGCAGTAATGTCATACCCATGCTGCACATTTCAGGGTCTACCCTGTGCCTGTGATACAATAGCTGCAATGCCACCATGCAACATCTCAAGTGTCATAGTGCTAAGACAACAGCATTGAGGGGGAGGACATATGTGTCTAGCTAGTGAAGCACACCTGCACAGCCATAAGAGGAAAAGGAACACTGCTAGGACCATCAGTGCAATCCATTGTAGCACACATTCCCCAGCATCAGCAGCACAAACTACCAATGCTGACACCTGTATTGTGCCATGCCAATGCTATACATAGTATATGCTGGGTCTCAGCAACATATAGGTGGATGTGAACTATCAGAGACTGGGTCAGTTGCAGATTGTTAAGTATGATGCAATTGCCATCAGCACACCCACAGCCAGTGCAAGGCCACACCATGATAATGGAAGTAGAGGGAGGGTTGAGTAGTGCAATAAGGTGTCAACATACAATTTGGACACAACCTATACCTAGTGGATGTGACGCAGACAATTCCCCAAACTGCCCACACTACATGTGACATGCAGGTGGGGTCATAGGCCTGTGAGACTGCTAATCTATATGACAGGAACAATGAACAGGAACCAAGATCACAATGTTCAACTAATAGGAAGTCAGGAAAGTCACATTACAAATGCCACAACACAGACACACTAATTGTACAATATATCATTGCAGAGGACGAAGGCTCTCCTGGGGATATGGCTGTCCTGGGCTTCCCTGATGACATGGATGACGAGCTGACAAACATTAGCCAGCAGATCCTCCAAGATGTCCTTGGAACCCTCCAGACCCCACCTTCAGTCGCAAGGAGGAGCACAGAAGTAGCAGCCATCACAGAGGACCCACCCACCACCCCAATAGTATGACCTGCCAGCTCTAACCCAGCTGAGGACTCTGAGGACACTGGTACAACCTTTGAGAGGACTGTAGTTGGAGTACAGTGGGAGCTGGCCAAGGAGGTGCGGGTGGGGATGCAAAATATGACAGCCAGCCTTGAGGGGATGCGTTTGTGCATGATGTCATCTGCAGAACAGGCAGCAGCCATGCAAGCGCTAACATCTATCCTGCAAAGACTACAACAAAGTGTAAGGAAATTCACCACTGCAGTAAAAGGGAGTTGCCACAACACCTGGCACCCCAAATCTTTCACTGCATGCAGAAATGCAATCATGACCCCCTCAGGGCCGACCTGGTTGCCTACCACAGTGATGTAGCTGCTATACTCAAGAACCAGCAGCTCCTCCTTGTTGCAGTAATGCCCTTAATAGTCCCACAGTTGGAAGATACCGGGATTTCTGACTCCACGTCTTCAAACACTGAAGTGTGTGTTGCCCTTTCAAACCCACCTCCACCAAGGGCAGAGGAGACGACACACACATCAGAAGATGAAGACATGGAACAGATCACCTTCACAGGAGTACCCGTTAGCACAAGTCCATGCCACATGGGCACTGATATCCTATGTCCTGTGCCTGTTAACATGCCAGTCTTGCAAATGTTGGTCACATGCACTGTTCTCCAGCACACTGTTTACCTTGCCACTATGCTCTGTGATTGTCTCTCACTACCTCATTGGAAATTCATGTTCCTCTGCACTGTATGACACTTCACCCTAGCATGTCAAATGACATGTCCCATTGCACTTGTGTAGCATCACAATAGAAGGCGTCACACTAATGGACGCACAGTCCTAGACTATGTAATTATTGCGCTACAGCACTTTCAAATAAATAGCACTTACACAACCCATTTGTCTCTGTGTAATGTGACACATCAACTGTGTAGGAGATTAGTGATGTATGTCACATGTCAATGGCCATAGAATGTCAATACAACTGCGTTGAAAGATTGTGGTGTGATAACTATGCACTGGGGTCTAGATAGTCAATACAACTGCGTTGAAAGATTGTGGTGTGATAACTATGCACTGGGGTCTAGATAGTATCATCATCTGCGCTTCCTGAGGCTTATTTCTGAAGTAAATTGAAAACAAACAGTATAATGCTGTGTTGGACTGAAAAAGTCTGCTTCAAGGTATGTATAAGCTGAAAATCAATGTGTCCAACATTCCCTTCAAGACAATCTTTATGTATGTGACATCTGACTATAAACTTTCATCACACACACACACCATACAGCAGGAATGGATGTGTATGAGTGTATGGACAATTTTGTAACTTGGGAGTGCAATGTAAGAAATTATAGGTGTGAGTTATGTATACAATACTACATAAGATTATAACATCATTCAGCTTATCAGGGTTCACATGAACATCAGGATGCAGGCAGATGCGCCACAGTGCCCAAGATTCCAAATCAGGTCTCAAACAATGACAGATTTAAAAACACATCCAAACTTCACAACACATTGGGAACCATAGTAACCTTGAGTGGTGGGTGCAATAGATTGCAGATGCATTGAGAATTAGCTTTGGTGGACGGCCAATGTGACTGCACATTAGGAATTGTGAAAAACCATGTCAATAATGTGTTTCGGATGCAGGATGGAACACAAATGCAAATACTAAATTGACACTGTTCACCCATGCCAAGGCCCTGATCCCCAAGCATATGACACATACTGTAAAGGAGTACCTAAATATTTATTTAACAGTAAACAAGGATAATAAAACTAGGGGAAACACCTTAACTAACCTATCCTAACTACAAATTACCCACGACTGGCCCTAACTACCCTAATCTAAACTTGCATATCACATTTAACTATACACTCTAAACATCAACCCCCCACCCCCCTTATATGATGGGACACATGTAGGACAACATATACTATGCTAAACACATACTATCTTATCCTAAACAAATATATATTTGTTCTGTATTTTTTTTTTATATTTGTAAATATTTGTTTATTTTTTTATAAACATAAACCCCAACATCATCCCCCACCCACCCACAAAAAAAGCACATGTAATAATATAACCCCCTCCACCCCCAACCCACTTATACTAACTAAACTAACAGCCTACTCCAACCTAACACTAAGCCCCTAAACCCACAAAAGATAAGAACCAGGAAAGAGGAGGGAGGGAAGGGAATCATGGCTGAGGGTCTAAAAGTCACAAATTTGCCCTCCGCAGGATCTTCTTTATTACCCGCAGTCTCCTGCTATTGCGGGACACCTCCTGCTGCAGCCTGTCCATCCTGCTCAACATCCATTGCATGTTACATCTCATAGACTGAAATTCGGCATTGTCTATCACTGCAGCTAGGGTTGTCTGTGTGCCACTACTGGATGAGACTGCTGGTGCCGGTGCCGTGCTTGGAGGGGGATGTGCAGGAGCTGCTGTCTGTGGGCCTGGAGCTGATGAGGTTGATGGACCTGCAACATTAGCTGTCATCCTTTGGGCGACTGTGGTCTGAGCGGTTGTGCTGGTGGAGGTGGCTGTTGTGGGCAAGGATGGCCCCCCGTTGGGCAAATGCCCTCCAGACCCCTGTGGCTCTCTCATGGCGATAACGCCGTGCCATATTGCGGAACCCTGACTCCACATCTAGTATGTGGCGGTAACGCATTGCCAGCCTCTGGAATTCCCTGATCTCATAAGCATTCATGATGGCAGCTATAAAAATAGAGAAAGCCAAACATTAGTGACATCATTGTGTGATACATCTACAGATGATATTGTAACACTTCCTCAAAATTAGCCGAAACAGTCCAAATCACAGTACAGATCATAGAATGTCCCTGAGGAATGACAGACCAACGCAGCGAACACATCTACTATCTAACAGCACAGCAATGCTCAAAAAGGTGTGTTCCTACTTAAATGAACTGTGCATCATTGTACTGCCATTAGTCACATAACAAATGGTGCATGTACTCCACATGTGACAGGCCAACTAATGACTATCTTCTGGATAACAATCAAGGCCCACAAGATCTGTGATTTGTAAACGGAATTGCCTGGAAGGTATGCAGTTGCTAATCATGAGGGGGTATCCTAGGTTTGAACAAATGAATGTTGGAATTACATGTCTGTCTTCTACACTGGGATCCTCACACCTAGGTACACATATTTCATAATCCTAACCCTGTGCCTCAGGGGGTGATGGACATGCAACACATACTTTCAAACATCAAGGACAGCCAGGAAGCTTTGGACAGCTGTTCATGGGGTTAGTCAGTCCACCACAGGTAAGGAGGGCTGCCAACTATGATTGACTCAAACATTGGACAATCACATCCACATTTATGTTCCTAATTGTGGACAATTGTCAACATCATTTAATCTCACTAATACCTTTCCAAAAACAAGTACATAGATGCAAGCACCCATCTGGGCTTGAGCTGCATGCACACCTATGACATTCTACACAAGTGCCACATAAACATAGCACAACATGTGGAGCTATATGCTGCTAGGAAGTCAACCATACAGTCCTACATGTTCATTAGTTAACAGGGGGGCTCAAGTCTGTAGGTAATACTTCGGCATCACTGGTCTGTGTGAATCAGGGTATGACTTGCTGACTAAATCATGAAACTGGCCACCTCCAAATTTATCATTGGCATAAATGTAGCAACAAACATCACCCTGTTCACCTTCCCATGCCTATAGCACAGCACTAGAATCCCAAAATATGACTCTCCGCCACTGATTGTCCAACTCAAACATGGAACAAAATGTCAAACTCCAAGCAAGTCACATATCAGATCACGTGCCAGCACATCATGCCTTGCAATGTGTCCAACACACAGGAGTCAATCACACAACAGCTGCAAACACAACACAGAACTAACATATCAACACCTACTGGATATGTCTGGGTCCGCAAATCGAGCCACTTCTCCAATTGTGTAAAGGGCTGGTCCACCTGTAAAACATGGAAGGGTGAAATGTGCTCAATGTCTGCTCAGTGTACAAAACTTGGAACAACAAATCTGTGTGTGTGTGACATTTTATATGATAGAGCAGCACCTCAGGCATGTAGACACCCCAACAGACATACTACTACAAACATGCATTGACCCTGTCACTCCAGTGAGTGATAGACACACATATGCACACATGCACTGGCCCTAACAATCATGTGGTGCCAAACATGATTACTCAATTTTGTGCAGAATTATTTCTAAACAGTACTCAATTTCTTTATTTGTTGTTATGAGAGACATACAAAGCCACATTCCTGGTGCGCAGCAATACCAGTTACTCTGGTATTGTGGATCGTGCGTCAAGGGACAATGAGTTACTGTGTGATGCTCATGTGGGTTGAGTTTAGTTTAGGAATTATTGTGCTTTCTATGGTCCATTATATGTGTGCCTGTGTTGTATGTAGGTTACATATGCCACATTGGCAGTGTACCCAGAGCGGTATATGCCCCCTATGACACCATGATGGCAGGGATCCTGTGTGTTACTTGATGACAATGCTACGATAAACATGGATTGGCCATTTATCTAAATCAAAACAACAAAGAAATATATGCTAACAGTGTCTAATTTGATCATCCGTGACAGAATGCATGGGCACAGATGTAGTCATTGCACCTGAAATGTGTTACTCAGGGCCCTGTGTACCTTTATCAGGTATTGTAGATCACAGTTAGCCACATTCATTATCTTACATTTGCCAAGTTGGGTGATCAGTGGTTATACAACGAACTGACACTGTCCCCTAATTGAAACATGGTTCAGCAAATGTCCTACTTTGGCAATCTTGATGAGGTAGGTCTCAATTTGTATGCACCTTGGGAATGGCAGCACTCAAAGGAATGCTGGTCTGCTGATCTTAGCATTCACCCATGTCTGTGATAGCCTTCATACTGAGAACTTAACAATTGTACATATGCTGCACTAGATCATCAGGGGTGTACCAAACGTAAACTAGCAAACTATTTCATCACTTTAAATGTATGATGGAAGAAGTCAGGTTCCCTTGCACAACATCATGCAAATAATTAATTTGTGACCATGCATTCAAAAAGTTCAGGGATCCCATGATGACCCATTAACTTATGAAAATTGCGTGGCTATAATGTGACACAGATGGCAAATGCATCAGCTCTGTACCAGCAATTGTGCCCAAAGCAAAATAAAATGCACAGGAACAAAGAACTTAGGGCCAGATCTTTTTTTTTATGTGTAGCATTTGCTTCATTTTTTTACGCTACAGCTATGGAAAGTATCACAAAACATTCCGATATTATCAAGTGTGCATTACTTTGGCATCCATAATTAATTTAAATGCTGCACAAACCACGTCAAAATATCACCCTAAGATATTACTAGAGGTTAGGAAGATCTTTGTACGTATGGCCATGAATACAGTTCAGGCATGTATTCAAAATAATTGGGGATTACATTCGTTCCTTGCATTGGCATGTGAAATACATCTCATTCCTGGTACACTCACAGGCCATGAATAATACTTTTGTTTGTGCCGCATTAGCATCATCTATTGATGTCAAAGTGGCACTAATTTACAAGATGAAGTTGTCTTTGTGAGTTTGTACAGCTTTTGCGTCAACAAATGACAGTAATGCGTAGCAAATACTGTATAGAACAGGGCCACTGTATGCTCAACTTGCATTCCACATGTCCACAAACATTGCATGCAGCATGTCACAAAATCTGCTACTGTCACTACAGAGCATTTTACTGTACACATTAGTCTGATTTGTACTCACCAACAGGGCCACCAATCACCACACCCAGGTGGTCCAGCAGGTCTTGCTCTCTGGCCACAAGGTCAGCCCAGCGATGTTTAAGTTGGTGGTCGTTGCGCTGGCTGTTGAACACTCTCTTTAGGTGGAACAGCACCTTGGACCACCTGAGCCTCCTCTCCTTGTTGTGATATCCCTGTATCACCCTGCCACCAGCCTCTAACATCAGGGGGAGGAAGTGGCACACCAGCCAAATGAAAGCCCCCAGCTCCTCCTCACCCATTCTCCCCAGACATGGCCTTCCCAATATCACAAAAATTGTAGGGATAGGAAAGGGAAAACAGGGAAATACAGGTAAAGGAGGTATGAAAATGAAACTTAAAGAACCCACAAACAGCCCAGCAATACCCCAACTAACAATACCCACTACACACTCCCAACAGTACAAAGACAAAATTAGACACAAAACATTACAAAAACACACTTACACTGATTTACAGAGACAATTACAAAAACAACTGGTGACAATTGAAATGGCAAACAGGAGACAAAAGCACAATTTTGACAGACACAACTCTCTACACAGCCACACAGTCTAGAAGAATCACAGACTGCAAAGTGAAAGTGAAAGTGAAAGTACACCCACTGTATAATTTCTTTAAAAAGGATATCCTTGTCACAGTGCCCTTTCCTCGGGATCTGCACACTTCTGAACATAAGGCCCACCTTCCGGCGTCACCAACTCACAGAGTTATGATGAAGCCTGGCAGGGGGAAGGGAATTAGGATAGGGAACTGCAGGGAGAGAGATCTGAAAAGAAACGGTTAGAACAAATATGCATATACTCATTCATAACAGTATAAACTCACCAATAGACTCTTGAATAAAGGCGTCTCCATGATATCAGATTGAGACCCTTTGTGAATTGGGCGTGGCCCCTTCTTTGAATAATGGAACAAGAACAAACTGCAACCTCTGAACCTAGAGATGGCAAGAGCTTTGGACTATAGTAATACTCTGAATATCAATCATGTAACAACTATGCATTCCTAACATAAACGTTTGATCTCAGCCTAGAAATTCTCAAAGACGTAAATATGTATCTCACATATTATGCTTCCCAAAAAACAATGAAACTATAATTTGCTTATCTCCAAAATGCTTTCACATTTACTATTAAGGCCTGAAAGTTTTACTCATTGAACTTGAAGCGCTTTGTTCGTTGGGCAGAAGCGCCTTGTTTGTTGTTCATGACGTGCTTTGATCATCATACATGAAGCGCTTTGTTTATTATGCCAAAGAGCGCTTTTACTCATGTGGACTGAAGCATTTTGATCCTCATGTCAAGACCGCTTTACTCATGTGGCCTGAAACGATTTGATTGTGGTGCCAAGGCTGCTTTACTTGTTTGGCCTGAAGCGCTTTTATAGTTTTGCCAGGAGCGCTTTACACTTTGGACTGAAAGCGCTTTGCTCATTGTGCTAAGGGGCGCTTTACTTTTGGAAGTGACAACTCCTTTCAAGATTGGGCTCATCAAGACCTTACCGCTACGTGCTACCTACTCGTATCTGAATTCACCATGGAAAGAAGGATACTCCGATTTGCTGTCAATCTGCCATGCAGGAAATATGCTCTTCTTCAGAGGAACCCCCACGAGGTCTGACTGCATCGAAGTCTTCAAAATAGTGAGCAATGTGCTTGGGTGTGGTTGGGCTTTATAGGCCTGCCACACCCCAAGATGGCCGCTGCCTTTAGAAACCTGGGAATTGTGTCTGGATACTGAGGACCAGGCTGGTGTTTTTTGTCTTATTGCATTTTATATTTTGTCTTTTCTTGGTGTAGATTTGTTTGCAATTGTGAATGTACCTTTTCATGTGTGTTGACATGTCCATGACTGCTGGAGTGGTTTGAGTAGAAGCAGGTAGCGTAACTGGCAAAATGTGCGGATGACGCCCATATAAACCATAGAAAGGAGTTGAGTTTATTGAAGAGTGGTGAGAGTTGTAATAAGCCAGTTCTGCAAGCCACAAGAGATCCAGACAGGTTTTGGGAGACTTTGTTGCATAACATTGTAAGTATTGTTTTAGAGTTTGGTTTAGTCTCTCTGTTTGACCATCCGTTTGTGGATGATAGCTAGTGGATAAAGTTGAATCAATCCGTAAAGCCTTGCACCATTGCTGCCAAAAACGTTCAGAAAATTGTGTCCTTCTCTCAGAAAGGATGACTCTTGGAAGTCCATTAAGGCGAACAATGTTTTCTAAGACGATAGTTGCTAAGGTGTTGGAGGTTGGGAGACCTTTACATGCAATGAAATGAGCATATTTGGTAAGACTATCCACCACCACTAAAATGGTTGTAAATTGCTTTACTTGAGGAAGACCAGTTATAAAATCCATAGAGATATGTTCCCATGGATGATTGGGAATGGGTAGAGGTATCAATAGACCTTTGGGCTTGCTATGTTCGCTTTTGCATCTTGCACATACTTCACATGATTGTAGCATTTGCTTTAAGTCATGAACAAATGCAGGCCACCAAAAATACCTTTTCATGAGTTCAAGTGTTTTTTGAGGACCTGGATGACATGCCAGAGGATGACTATGCAACCAATGAAAAGCTGTCTCTCTTAACTCCTCAGTAGGCAGGAATACTCGAGATTCATGGAGAGGTAGGCCTTGTTGAATGGACCTTTTGGTGTCTTGTTGTAACCACTCTTGCCACTTGGTGATGTGAAAATGATTACCAATGAGATCACAGAACTTCTCGGCTGCTATTAAACACAACACTTTTGAAGGCGTTATAGGCATGGGTTTTTGTTCAGTATGTGTGATCAAAGAATCTTTCCTAGACAATGTGTCAGCCTTACGATTATCTACTCCTAGTCCAAAAGTCACTATGAAATCAAATTCTGCAAAGAATAGCATCCATCTCAGTTGCCTGGGAGTTAGTAGTCTGGCAGAGCCCATAAATTGTAAGTTTCTATGGTCAGAGTATACAGTTATGGTGTGTTTTGATCCCAATAGATAATGTCTCCATTCTTTGAAAGCATTGCAAATTGCTAGTAATTCTTTTTCTGCTATGGTGTAATTCTGTTCTGCTTCATTCAGTTTTCTGGACACATATGCTATGGGGTGCAATTGTTTTGTTTCTCGGTGACGTTGGGATAGGATGGCCTCAACAGCGACATCGGATTCATCGGCTTCCACAATGAATGGTTCCTCCACATTGGGATGAGCTGGAACGGGAGCTGATGTAAAGGCCTTTTTTAAGTCTTGAAATGCTTCCTCTGTCTCTTGGGACCAGTTGAAGAAGGCCTTTTTCCTTAGCAATTTGGTAATTGGTGCTGCCTTTTGGGAAAAGTGATGGATGACGCGTCGATAAAAATTCACAAAAACCCCCAAAACATTGGATATCATGTACTGATTTTGGTGTGGGCCATTCTGATACAGCTTGAATTTTTCTTTCAGTCATTTGCATGCCGTCAGGTGTTGAAATTACTCCCAAAAATTCAACCTCTTTGGTATGGAATTTGCATTTACTTAATTTGCAAAACAAATTATAGTTTCGTAGCGTTTGTAATACTTTTTTACATGTTCTTCATGTATTTCTTCAGAGTTTGAATAGATCAATATATCGTCAATATAAACGATGACAAAGATGTCTAGGTATTCTCTCAGAACATCGTTTAGGAAATATTGAAAAGCTGCTGGGGCATTACATAGACCAAACAGCATCACTAGATACTCAAAGAGACCATAATGAGTCTTAAAAGCTGTTTTCCACTCATCTCCCTCTCAAATTCAAACTAGGTGATAAGCACCTCGTAAGTCAAGTTTGGTGTAAATAAAGGCGGATTTTACCTGGTCTAACAAAACTGGTATGAGAGGTAGTGGATATTTATTTTTAACAGAGATCTTGTTTATCACTCTAAAGTCAATACAAGGTCTCAATTTGCCATTAGCTTTGGGTACGAAAAACAGCAGAGAAACCGCTGGAGATTTTGATGGCCGAATTATTTCGTAGGCTAAGCATTGATCAAGGTATTCTCGTAGGACTTGATTTTCCTTCTCTGACAATGCATAGATTCTACAGTTTGGTATATTGGTGCCAGGCACAAGGAGCTCACTTTCTTTTCACAGAAAACGTCAGTATATTCTGAATACTGTGGTGGTAGATCACTTTCCTTCTCGACTGCAGTAGCAATAGAGTGTTGAAGATTTCCTTCTTTGTCTTTTCTTGGTTGAAGACATTTTTTTAAACAAGGGGAAGAAGAAAAACGGAATACCTGGTTGCGCCAGTCTATGCATGGATTGTTTAACATTAACCACAGCATTCCTAAGATAAAACCATATTGGGGTGCTTGGATTATATCGAAACAAATTATCACACAGTGGCTCAAATTCCCATCATCTTTGCAAATCATTTGCATTTGTAAGGTTTGTTTAGTAACGGGGCCTCCTGCCAATTCACTACCATCAACTGTATAAACAACTTTTGGAACCTTTTTCTTGACACTGGGTATATGCAAGTCTAGTGCAGTTTGTTGGTCAACAA
This sequence comes from Pleurodeles waltl, assembly GCF_031143425.1. Lineage (NCBI taxonomy): Eukaryota > Metazoa > Chordata > Amphibia > Caudata > Salamandridae > Pleurodeles > Pleurodeles waltl. The sequence continues at coordinate 338,653,791 of NC_090439.1, forward strand.
AATTTCCTGTTGCCCCTGAATCAATGAGAACTATGGCCCTCATTGCAACCTTGGCGGTAAATCCCACTTACCGCTGTGCAGAAGACCGCCAGCACACCGCCGCGGCCGCAGAATTCCACCACAGCTATTACGACCCACAGCTCAGAATCCGCCAAACTCTAGACACCCCCACAAGTCCGCCACACCAAAGGTCAGTGATAAACTGGCGATTACAAAACCTCCACCGTCACGCCAACAGGAATACGCCCACACTATCACGACCCACGAATCCACACGGCGGTCTTTCAACCGCGGTATTCCATTGCGCTCAAAATACACACACATTTACAAAACACAACCACATTGGACACCTGATACACATACACACACCACTCCCACACACCCAATATAATATAAAACACACACCCACATTACCCACAAACCCTTACAACCAACAATTTTGAAGAAGCAGGGAGACAGCAAAGCAAAGACCACACCAGCATACAGAGGCACACAACACCATCACTCATACACCAACATCAGGAAGAGGTGGAACGACCTACGGGGGAAGGTGCGTTCCGTGGTCTCAAGACACCACATTGCGGTTCAGAGGACTGGCGGCGGACCACCACCACCTCCCCCACAACTAACAACATGGGAGGAGCAGGTCTTGGCTATACTGCATCCTGAGGGCCTCACAGGAGTAGCAGGAGGAATGGACTCTGGTAAGTCAAAGCTTTAACTACTTCATCCCCACCCTACCTGCATGCTATCACATACCCCCACCCTCGCCCTCACCCCATCACTCCAACTCCTCACATATGTCCCACTATCACAAACCACACATCCCAACACCAAGCCCTGCATGCAACAACAAAGCATGGACGCCCATCACCAATGCATGTCCACTACAAATACTCACACAGACCCCTAAACAATGATCACACAAGGTCCTACACAAGAATGTAAGCACTGGGGTACAGGGTCAACCACCCATTGCACACCATGGCACACACAGATGCAATAATCACGCCTTTACACCCCTGCAGGACCCCTACCCAACATCACCAGGAGGTTCCAGACATGTCCACTCCCCCCACAGAAGAGGCCCACAGTGATGACAGCAGCTCTGTCCAACTGGATCTAGATGACCAGCCCAGCCCATCTGGGACCTCGGGACAGTCGGTTCCCCTGACCCAGTCACAGGCCACCACAGAGCCTCCCCCCTCAGGAAACGCCAGCACAGCACCCACCCAGAGGGCCCATACCTCTGTCCCCAGGACACGTCAAGCAGCAGTGTGTCCACCACTAGAGGGAACCCAGGCTAACCCACCACCCCAAGAACATCAGGCACCTGGGGGCAGTGGGTACACGGTTCAGGGGACAGAGGCCCAGAAAAACCGGGGAACTGGGAGGTCTGCTGTGTGACAGGGGGAGGACAGGCCCAGGGAACCCACTCTCCACGTGGCCCTCTCCAACATCATGGGAGCGTACCATTATTCCCAGGAGACGATGGCAACAGTACTGGCCAAGTTTCAGGAGACCCAGCGACTGCAGGAGGAACAGTATTTGGGGTTCAGGGAGGAACTCAAATCCATCAACACCCTGGGCACCATTGTAGGGGTGCTGAAGGACCTCGTGAACACCAGGAGGGACACTGTGGCACAACAAGGGCCCCCTGACACTAGCCTGTATGATGAACTGCCCACCACCTCCGCCAGCGCTAGTGGACAGGAGGCAACGCCACAGGACCACGACACCAGCACCCCACCCCACCCCCTGCAGATGGAGAACCACTGCGCAAGCGGTCCCTGAGATCCAGGACAAAGACAGATAACAATGTCAAGAAATGAGACCACTCTGATTGTCATCCTTCTGTCCCACTTTGTCACCCTGTCCATTCTTAAACTGCCATAGCTCCTCTTCCTATGCCCCTTTGGACAATGCACCTGTGAGACAAATAGACTGGACTCTGCCATGGACATTCCTCCACCATCACCCCTGCCCACTGTAGTTTGAAAAGACCCACTTGCCAGGAAATGGAGTACTGACAGGACCTGCACTAGAGGGGGGATTCCTGTGGGATGGCGGATAGCTGACATCAGGTCTGGCGCCAACTGGGCACACAGTTCCTGGATTGTGGCACGATCAAGTCTGTAGGTGACTATTACATGTCGCTCTTCTATTGTCAACAGGTCCACCAGTGGTCTGTACACCGGAGGATGTCGCCATCTCCTCACCTGCCCCAGCAGACGTGCTCTATGGATGAAAACAGCAATCAGAGGGTCAGCCAACACTGAGGTACTAAAAAAACAACTTTATTGCACACATTTGTCAATCCGCTATGTGCCTGTCTTAGTGTGTATGAAAGACCTAGATATGTGTGACACATTTAAAATTAATGCCATGTGGCCCCCTGAAATGGCGGCTGCCTGACCTGTAATGTGGGACAAGGGGATATGAGGTAACTGCGCTGGCGCTGCACACCGTTGCGGTAGGCTGTCGAAGACCACAGCACAATCCTGCATTGGTTAACATTGGACCCTATGGGTCCCAGGAGCCAATGACGATGTACGCCGGCGGTGACGATACGCACCGCCGCGGACGTGACCGCCATTTTCTCTCTGTTCACTCACTTGATACCTGATCTTCTACAGGAGAGGACCTACACTGCAAGTGCTGCTGTGACCTCAGTCTGGAAGCGACGATGGCTCATGTGTCTGGGGAAAGGAACCCTGCCTTCACATCAGAGGAGTTGGAGAAACTAGTGGATGGGGTCCTCCCCCAGTATACGCTACTCTACGGTCCTCCAGACAAACAGGTGAGTACACAGTGAGCATGCTGTATGGGCAATGCCTGTTTGGAGTGGTGTGGATGGGAGATGGGGGGGGATGAGGCCTTCATGATCGGACGGTGAGTGTATGTGCGTCAGGGCAAGAGTGGGAACGTGGGCCAATGACTGTGACGGTCAGGACAGTTAAAGTTTTTCCTTTTCCCCTGTACTATTCTTGTAGGTCAGCGCCCACCAGAAGAAGGATATTTGGCGTGCCATCGCCAAGGACGTCTGGGCCCTGGGGGTCCACCACAGACGGAGCACCCACTGGCGTAAAAAATGGGAGGACATGACCCCCCCTGATGTTCCAGATCCTGGCGGTGGCATATCAGGAGTTGGATGGGTGCTTGAGGGCATCACAGCAGCCACAGGGGGGTGAGTAAAGTCACATCCATTTGACTCTGGGCGCATTGGAGGTGTCTGGGTGGGGGAGGTGGTCTGTGGGTTCACCTAGGCTAGGGCGAGCCTTGTAGGCAAGGACCCTTTGTGAGGCCGGCTAAGTGGTACCCCAACCCCACCAGTAGTAAGAGCCATCTACACCTAGTCAGGCTCCTGTGACTTCCATGTGTGCAGCAATCAGGCATAGGTCATGTACCCCGTGTCCCTGTGATGAATTAGGGAACTCTAAGTGCATGGCGTAGTGCAGAGGGCTGCTGTGTCTGTAGTGTCCGCCAACTGTAGCGGTATTGCCTGTACTGAACATGTCTTCCTACTTTCTTCCCCCCCCTTTTTGTGGTCTCCCTGTTTGTGTGTGCATTAGCATCATCAGGCGGAGGAGCAGTGGCACAGGAGCAGGAGGCATTCCTCATAGCCCTGGAGGGCGAGACTACAGAGCCAGAATTCACCAGTGGGACGGAGGGTGAGGGGAGCTCCACGGCGGGGACTGGAGCAGAGACCAGCAACACCGACTCCTCCTCTGATGGGAGCTCCCTTGCGGTGGTGGGCCCCTCTGTGCCCCCGCATCTACAGGTACAGCCGCCACCCCCCCACCAGCACCGGCCCCGCCCAGCAGCCCCTCAGCGTGTGCCCCGTGGCCGCTCACCCAGGAGGGTGGGCATCTCCTTCGCCCCAGGCACCTCAGGCCCTGCCCCAGTCAGCCTTGCTGCCATCCGTGAGGAGGCCATTGACCTCCTGAGATCCCTCACTGTTGGGCAGTCTACCATTCTGAATGCCATCCAGGGTGTATAGACAAATGCATACCTGGAGGGCATTCATTCTGACCAGGCAGCCCAACAGCGAGCATTTCAGACTCTGGCCTCAGCACTGATGGCAGCCATTGTCCCTGTGTCCAACCCCCCTCCAACTTCCTCCACCCAGACCCAATCCCCAGTACCTCAGCCTATTCCAAGCACACCATCAGACCAGCATGCACACACCTCAACACACAAGGGTAGCTCTGGCAAACATAAGCACCACACATCCCACAGGCACTCACACAATTATCACACCCATGCACACATACCGACATCCACTGCCTCCACTGTGTCCCCCTCCTCCACGTCCCCCTCCTCCCTCCCAGTCTCGACTCCACTCAGACCTGCATGCACTACATCCTCAGCCACTACCTCCATCACCAGCACGCCCATCACCACACACCGCTGAAGTGCAATCACCACCCCCACTATCATTCACACATCCCCTGTGTCCTCTACCAGTATGTCTGCGAGCCCTCCTCCCAAAGTACATAAACGCAGTCACACACCCACCCAACAGCCATCCACCTCACGACAGCCTCCAGCCCATGCACCTTCACCCAAAGTCAGCAAACGAACACCTCCTACAACCACTATCTCTTTCTCCATTCCCAAACCCCCTCCATCTACCCGTCCCAGTGTGTCTAAAAAACTTTTCCTGTCAAACCTAGACCTCTTCCCGTCACCTCCCCCACCCCTTCCGTCCCCTAGGGCTCACCTTTCCAGGTCCCAACCCAGCACCTCAGCCACCATATCACCGGGAACAGTGGTGCCAGCAGTAACCGGATTCTGGAGTGCGCCAAGCAGCAGGGCTGCCAGTGTCCCAAGGAGCGAGGCCAAGGACATTCCCCCACCTCCCAAGCAGAAGAAGTTGCCCACATCCCGGAGGGAGAAGGTCAAAACACCTGCCACCACGGGCTCAGCAAAGACAACAGTTGGGAGTGGCAAGACAGCTGCGCCACCATCCAAGGTGGGGAAGGACCTGAACAAGAAAGGCAAGTCAAGGTCGCCGCCAACCTGCACGGCAGACAAGACCGCCACCGCCACATGCACTGCCGCCACGGGCACCGCCGCCAGCACCCAAGCTACTGAGCCCTTTACCAGCACTTCAGACACCTGGCCCTTCAGCAGCACCGAGGTCAGTGAGCCCGCCACCAGCACAGCCGCTCATGACACCGCCACCAGCACCGAGGTCAGTGAGCCCCCCCCACCAGCACCGCCGCTTATGACATCGCCGCCAGCACCGAGGTCAGTGAGTCCCCCACCAGCACCACCGCTCATGACACCGCCGCCAGCACCGAGGTCAGTGAGCCCCCCACCAGCACCGCCGCTCATGACACCGCCGCCAGCACCGAGGTCAGTGAGCCCCCCACCAGCACCGCTGCCCAATGACCACCGCAAGCACTGCCCCTACTGAGCCCGCCGCCAGCACCACCAGAGGCCACGCCACATCCTGAGCCAGTGGCACCACCGCAGACATGGCTGCCATCCCCAGTGGTCATTCGTACGAGGCTGGTGGTCAGTTCCAGGGGCCTGGGCAGCTTCCATGTTACCCCACCGTCAGTGGACTGTCACATCCACTACCTCAGTCCTTGGCAGGATGAAGCACTCTGGGCACCAAGCCTCCTCCAGAACCAGTGGAGAATTACATCCACTACCTCAGTCCTTGGCAGGATGAAGCACTCTGGGCACCAAGCCCCCTCCAGAACCAGTGGAGAATCACATCCACTACCTCAGTCTTTGGCAGGATGAAGCACTTTGGGCACCAAGCCCCCTCCAGAACCAGTGGTGAAAGGCATCCACTACCTCAGTCCTTGGCAGGATGAAGCACTCTGGGCACCAAGCCCCCTCCAGAACAGTGGAGAATCACATCCACTACCTCAGTCCTTGGCAGGATGAAGCACTCTGGGCACCAAGCCCCCTCCAGAACTAGTGGTGAAAGGCATCCACTACCTCAGTCCTTGGCAGGATGAAGCACTCTGGGCACAAAGCCCCCTCCAGAACCAGTGGAGACCGTTATCCACTTGAGAGACTGTAGCTGTGCACTCCCCAGGATAAAGCAGTGGGCAAACCACCCACTGGATAGACCTACGAGACTGTGGCTTTGCACTCCCCAGGATAAAGCAGTGGGCATCCCACCCACTTGAAAGACTTGAGATACTGTGGCTTTGCACTCCCCAGGATAAAGCAGTGGGCAAACCACCCACTGGAGAGACTTGAGAGACTGTGGCTTTGCACTCCCCAGGATAAAGCAGTGGGCAATCCACCCACTGGAGAGACTTGAGAGACTGTGGCTTTGCACTCCCCAGGATAAAGCAGTGAGCAACCCACCCACTTGAAAGACTTGAGAGACTGTGGCTTTGCACTCCCCAGGATAAAGCAGTGGGCAACACACCCACTGGAGAGACGTGAGAGGCTGTGGCTTTGCACTCCCCAGGATACATCAAGGGGCATGGAGCCCCCTGTGGAGCTGGTGTTGTGCACTCATCCGGCTGAGGTGCCCCCCCTTCCCTTCCCCCTGAGGTGCCTGTTTTATTTCGATCTGATGCCCCTGCAGTTTTCTCTACATTTCAATCGGGTATCTTGTGTGGGCCTCGCCCATGCATTTTGGGCCCAGTGGTCCACGGACTATATAGGTGTAGTACCTGGACTTGAATTCTTGGTGTACATATTTGTTTATAGTGTATATAAATTTTTAAGTAATGGATTTTTCTTGATTACATTTGTTCAAGTCATTTCCTTTTGTCCTTGCGTTCTTCAAGGGGGGCTGGGGGGTGTAAATGTAATGTTGCAGCATATATTTGTGTGTGTGTTGTTGTGGGTGAGAGTGGGAGTGGGGGTGTTGCGTGCGTGTGTCACTCTCTTTTCCCTCCCTCCTCCCCCCTTCCCTGTGTCGTAGGTGCTGTGCTCACTGTGGTCGTCGCCGCCGTCGGTCGTGCTCCTGGTAGAGGAGCAGGAAGACAATTGGAGGGAGTATTTGGAGCTCAGGCTTCATGGCGTCCTGGTTTCTCGTGGGGTGAGTAGAGGTGAGTGTTTTCCCTTCCAAGTCCTGTTTCCGCCGTGTTTTCGTTCGCGTTGAATCAGCCCCGGAAAAGGTGGCGGATTGGCCTGTCATGATACTGTGGGCGGTACATTGTCTTCCGCCTGTCTGTTGGCGGTGACCGCCATGCTGTTTGTTTGTACCGCCGTGGCGGTCGGACTGTTAAAGTGGCTTTCTATGTTGGCGGTTTCCGCCATGGTCGTGATTCCATTTTTTTTTCTGCCGGCCTGTTGGCTCTCTTACCGCCGCTTTAACACCGACCACCAGGGTTGTAATGAGGGCCTATGTCTTTTTCCCTGTACAGTTAGTTGTACTATAATTCAAAAATGTTTGACATAACGATTTGTGAAAGAACACACTGAAGGGATTGTCAATTTGCCCAAGAGGTCCCTTTTGTTTTTTCTTGGCCACTTTAGTTTTCCTGTCAACATTCCAAAGCAATCGCTATCTTTTTCTTTGTCACAAATGTTGAATCAATTTTACCTTTGAGTTTCTTTTGACATTCCTTTACGAAATGACCCTTTTTTCCACAATACAGGCACTGTCCATTTCTTCGTCGCATGTTTTTCTCCTCTTTGGTCAATGATGAGCGAACAGTTCCAATATCCATTGGTTCTATCATAGGATCTGAGGACAGCTGAAGGTGTCTGGACCTTTCCATTCGCCAGTTGGGTTTTTCCTATTTTTTCCTTACTTCTTTTCTTTCTGAGAGTGTATGATCTATCCGCAGATTTAGATTAATTAAATCAGTACAAGTTTCCGGTTGCGGTTCAACTTGGGCCAATACGTCTTTCAGTTCGTCTGTTAGCCCTTGATAAAATACTGCTGACCTTTTTTCCTCTGGCCAAGCGGTTTCCACTACTAACCGGTTGAATTGTGACAAACACTTTATCAAGTCTTTGGTTTCTTGGCGTAATTCTAGTAACTCTTTGTCTGCAGACATAGTTATTGCTCGCCTGTCAAATACCTTTTCAAATTCTTCTACAAAATGACGCCAATTATACAAAAGGGGACTGTCTAATCGGACTAATGGCACTGCCCAAGTAGCTGCATCACCATTCAGATAGGATATAAGGAATGTAATTTTAGATTGTGCGTCCAGAAAGGCACTGGGACAACACGTAAAATGTAGTTCCACCTGTGTGAGAAAAACTTGAACCTTATTGGGGTCCTCAGAAAACCTTTCTGGTGCAGCTAGAGGAATCTGTGTCGGCACGTTCACAGCTATGCTAGTAGGTGTGGAAAGCGTCGTACGAGACTCAGATTCAGAACCATCCACCTTACTCTGTAACTGGGTTACTTTGTTAACTAATTTGGCTGTAACATTTTTTGAGTCTGTCAAATCCCTTTGCATTTGAGTGACTACTTGCATAAGGGTGTCTAAGGTGGCCATTTTGCGCGGCTCACGTACAGACCAAGAGGAAAGTATAAACTTGTGGGCTCACTATTCTGTCACAGTGCCCTTTCCTCGGGATCTGCACGCTGCTGAACAAAAGGCCCACCTCCCGGCGTCACCAACTCAGAAAGCTATCAGAGCACAGAGTTATGATGAAGCCAGGCGGGGGGAAGGGAATTAGGGTAGGGAACTGCAGGGAGAGAGATCTGAAAAGAAACGGTTAGAACAAATATGCATACACCCATTCATAACAGTATAAACTCACCGATACACTCTTTAATAAAGGCGTATCCTTGATATCAGATTGAGACCCTTTGTGAATTAGGCGTAGCACCTTCTTTGAATCAAGGAACAAGAACAAACTGCAACCTCTGAACCTAGAGATGGCAAGAGCTTTGGACTATGGTCATATTCTGAATATCAATCATGTAACACTTATGCATTCATAACATAAACGTTTGATCTCAGCCTAGAAATTCTCAAAGGCTTAAATATGTATCTCACATATTATACTTCCCAAAAAAACAATGAAACTATAATTTGCTTAGCTCCAAAATGCTTTCACATTTACTATTAAGGCCTGAAAGTTTTACTCATTGAACTTGAAGCGCTTTGTTCATTGGGCAGAAGCGCCTTGTTTGTTGCTCATGAAGCACTTTGATCATCATACATGAAGCGCTTTGTTCATTATGCCAGAGAGCGCTTTTACTCATGTGGACTCAAACGTTTTTATCCTCGTGCCAAGACCGCTTTACTCATGTGGCCTGAAATGCTTTGATTGTCGTGCCAAGGGCGCTTTACTCTTGTGACCTGAAACGCTTTGCTCGTTGTGCTAAGGGGGTGCTTTACTCATGTGGCATGAAGCGCTTTGACTGTCGTGCCAAGGTCGCCTTACTCGTGTGGCCTGAAACACTTTTGATTGTCGTGCCAAGGGCGCTTTACTCATGTGGCCTGAAGCGCTTTGATTATCGTGCCAAGGGCGCTTTACACATGTGGCCTGAATCGCTTTGCTCGTTGTGCTAAGGGGCGCTTTACTCATGTGGTCTGAAGCACTTTGATCGTCGCGCCAAGGCCGCTTTACTCATTTGGCCTGAAGCGCTTTCATCGTCGTGCCAGGAGCGCTTTACTCTTTGGACTGAAAGCGCTTTGCTCGTTTTGCTAAGGGGCGCTTTACTTTTGGAAGTAACAACTTCCTTCAAGATTGGGCTCATCAAGACCTTACCGCTATGACTACGACCTACTCGTATCTGAATTCACCATGGAAACAAGGATACTCCGATTTGCTGTCAATCTGCCATGCAGGAAATCTGCTCTTCTTCAGAGGAACCCCCACGAGGTCTGACTGCATCGAAGTCTTCAAAATAGTGAGCAATGTGCTTGGGTGTGGCTGGGCTTTATAGGTCTGCCACACCCCAAGATGGCTGCTGCCTCTAGAAACCTGGGAATTGTAGTCCATTCATAGAATAGCACTGATAAGTGCATCTTGTCCACCAATGTCCTGACCCTGCAGCCACATGAACTTTACCACAGGGCAGGTGACGCTGATGACCACTTCTAGAACAAGAGGGAATGACAAGTGGTGCTCATGAAGTGCCGCAAATAGGTGCAGCGGAGTTTTAGTTTTAGGTGGGACCTGGAGCGCGCACAGCCTTATTCCTGACAATCCTATTACATCACTTCCTGTCTCAAATGCGGTGCCTTTTTATGATGATGCATGGAATTTTATGACGCTTACGGGCTTTGCGTCAATATTTTTTGATGCATATGCTTAAAAATTCCCCCACATTCAAGGATCAATATATTTTTCATGGATAACCAATTTCATGGGGTGCAGTGTTGAAATTAACTGTAGGGACCAATGGATGTATAATGGCTGTGAGCGTCATTTTTTAACGCATATGCTGCATATTTTGATGCATATTCGTCTTTTTTACGCTTTTGTGTAAAAATATCTGTGTTTGTGTCATTTTTCTCATTTTTAACATACAAGAAGGCTATAACTATACAAAGATAGGCTGTTAGGGCCTGTTGTGTGTGTTCTAGTGTTTGGGCACATGTGGCAGACCACACTACTGCGGACCATAATACTCATGTTGTTGTGCCGGATTAGCACTCTTATCTGACACAACAGCAACCCAAACATTTGGAATTAAAATTGGTATTCCCTAGTTTGAGCAGGTGGTGCATCAATAGAGGATAGCAAGGCTACGCAACTTAAAAAATGTACTCATGGCCTTTGTGTTTATGTCTGTGAATCAGCTATTTCAATTGTTGTTGGGCCTCTGTGTGAACGTCACAAGACGTGTTTTGCATAATGTGCTTGTTTGCATGTGTTGTAATTGTGGATAACCATCAGATGCCATTCATTGAGGTACATCAGTCATGGTATGTGTTTGTCATATCGGTTGCATCTTATGATGTGTGAACTTCCCTGACTTTGGGGACAAAACATCTCCCATGACAAACTGGACACAGGATAGGTAGAGGACAGTTGATAATGGCAATGTTACAAATGTAAGCCATCACATGTGAAGGAATGTTGGATACCACTTCATGGTCACTTGTGTGTATCCTACCCATGAGTCAGGCATTTGAACATGATAGGTAAGCACAGTGTTTGTGACACAGAGTCCTGACTCCAATCCAAAAAAGTTATGGTACACCACAGTTTGAGTCATGTAAATTACCTATGTTTCTCCTGTGGCTGTGGTGGACCAGCAGACCATGCTGCATGTGTTCACATATTTCCAGTGGTTCAGTGCACAAAGGTCTCCAGTTCAACTGTGTGTCCATGTGTACCCTGTATCAGTATTGGCCTCCATGTTGTCACAGTTATATGAAGGTCTAGTCATGAGTCTGTGGAGCCATTCCCTGATTTAACAGAGTATCCTTCAAAGCAGATTTGAACTAAAGCCAAAGAACAACTAACGACAGACATGGGAATAGTCCAGCTATGGCACTGCAGAACTATAATACGGCTGATGACAGGGCAACCTTGGTGTGCTTAAAACTTTATGGATCAGTAATAGGTAACAGGCAACTTTCATCACAACCTTTCTACACAGGGTGGTCTAAAATTCCCACTGCAACAGGGAACATCAATGCCTCTGTGCTGATTAATCTACAGCTAGTCACCACGCAAGCACCATCAAAAGGTGGTGGCAGAAGTGAATCTGTTTGTGGACTGTCAGGGCACAAACATGTTTTGTCCTTATATACACATTGACAACCCTTGTTTGTTGTGCTGGAGGCACCGTACTAAATCCATGCATACAGCCATAGCACACTGTCACTGTTTGGCACTAATGAACACATGCAAAACCAGACAAGGGATGGGGCTGGATTAGGCTATTTGAATACATGTCCCAGAACAGAATACAATAAGGAACCTGATTAAACTATACTTTATATCTGAGGATTCATCGTAGACCTACCAAACACAATACTCCAGGAGGAAAGAGAGGGCATGGAAAGCAACTATGAGACAAATGTAGCCCAGTGAACCTCTATAGTTAACACAAAGACAGGATACAGTCAGGCTAACAGGATGCAGGCTCTGTCAGGAACTAACATGAACATGGCAAATACACAGTGAGCAGACTCTGACTGGGAAAAGCTGGTGCAACACTGTGGGAACTAAAAACTGTTTTTGTGCTGTGGTCTGCAATATTACACAATCCCCCAAGGGCTCTGTTACACAAGTGATTTGTACAGCTATGCACAACAAGGAGATTCAGAAAATGGCAGCTTCCAAGCAGTTCCAGGCAGCAGCAATAGCAGGGCAGGTTCAAATGGCAGGTGGAAGTGCTCACAGGTGTGTGCAGTTTCAGTCTCTCACAAGTCCTGGAGCTGAGAATCAAGTTCAAAGGGCCAACTGGACCTTTCACATGGGAAGCAATGGACAGATGATTACAGGTCCTACCGACTACCAGGCAGTGCATTATCGGACCTGAAGTCCATGAAGACTGATGAACTATGACTATGGCATGCCATACTGAAGAGGGAAGCACACAGGAGTCAGAATGGGAGTCTAGGTGTGTGTAGATGAAGATTCTCAGGGCACAGATAGTCCATTTACAGGGCCCCCTTGAGAAGGGTGGGCAGAGACTGAAAACATGGCAGTGGCAGGACTTATTACCTGGGATGGACTGCGCAGGGCATGTCTTGTGAGCAATGCTTGTCATACCTGGGGCACTCGTGCTATCCATTTTCTGCTTAGATGGACTCCTTGTCACACATGCTCCTTGCAAAGATAGCTAATGTCACACTCACTGATCTCAAGGCTCTGGTCATACATTCCTGGTACCAATGCAATAGCACACCCACTGCCTCATGTATGAAACTTTTTTACCTTATGAATGATGGTGTCTTAGTTGTGTGTCCTGTGCTGCAATGGACCATGTTGGCGACAGGGATGTGTGTCATAGCTGTGGTCCTCTGATATTGCCCTTCACATGTGAAATAGACAGGATATATGTCATTTACACTCTGTGTGGTGTTGGCTGTACATTCATACCCCTCAAATGTGATGTGGCTTTTTCAGTATCCTAATCTGTATTTCTGCAATGCTCCATGAGGATAAACTCTGATTATGATTCCTAGGGATCATGTGATGCATACAAATTACCCAGAGCATGATTGAGTGATGAAGGCAGGTGTTTAATGACATATGATAACAAAGTGGTGATGGTGACTATAGTTAGAAGAAGTTTTGTACAATGTGTTGTCTCCGACTCAATACTGCTGCAGTGTTTGGATGGTCCCCCTCATTTTCAGGAACAGCATCCTCCTCTTCCTCCTCTTCAGGCATTTGTGGGTCTGGTTCATAGAGGGGAATGTTCCTCCTTACACAAATGTTGTGCAGGATGGCACAGGTCAAAATGATCTTGCAGACCATTTCAGGTATGTATAGGAGGCTGCCTCCGGTGATGTCAAGGCACCGGAATCTGGACTTCAGGATGCCAAAAGTCCTCTCTATTATGGTGTGTGTCCTCCGATGTGCCTCATTATAGGCAAGCTCTGATGCTGTGCTTGGGTTGGGAAATGGGGTCATGATCCATGGCTGGATCCCGTAACCCTGATCAGCTGAAAGAGAAAATGAGTGTAAATATTTGGATGTTGCTTGCACTTTGATTATCACTTTGCATGGCAGTTGTTCTCTTGTGTCGTCTGTGACTCATCTGTGTTTGTGTTATTGTGTGGGATCCTAGGCTTCTAGGATGCTCTTTCTGCATTGGTTTGTTTAATGATCAAAACTGGTGTATGGCTGATTGACCTGATATCAGAGGTATATTTGTAAACTTGCAGTTCATTGTGTATCTCCCATGCATTATGTCATGTGAAAGAAGTGTCCATGTGCCTTCACTGGAGGTGACATGACATTTCCACACACACAATCAATTCCACTGTGGTGGTAACACAGTTGCACTATATGGCCTGAACATCCCATCCAATTCAACATATGTAATAGCATGTGAAATACAACAGTGAGGCCCTTTGACTTGGCTAGGTGACAATTTACCACACATCTCCATAAGTTGGCACCACTGAGGTGTTCACAATTGACAATGCACAAATATCCCATGTGTGTCAAGTTCTAGGCAAACCTATTTTTATGCCCTCACCAAGTTGACTCATGTGCAAATATGTACCTACACTACTGAACTTGCTCCAGGTAAGCTGGCTAACTTGGTTGTGGGGGTGAAGAGTTAAGTGTCAGAAGGTCCATGTGCCTGTGCATCTGTTATGTATATATGTAATTGTCTCAATCTGTGTGTGTAGCAGTTGCACATTGCATTATTGTCACATCAATATGTGTTCATAGCAGAGTCCATTTCCTTATGGCTAACAGGCAATGTCACCCCAGGAGTGATGTGAGATGTTGGTACTGCCTCAATGATTCCATGTCACCTTCATTAGAGTCAGCATCATCATGCTATGTGTCTCATGGTGTTTGACCTTCAGCAAAACACATTACACACCCCTTACACAGCACGTATTGGTTGGAAGGGTGTGTGATTGAGTGTTATTGATGTGATATTGGAAGATTCATCTTCCAAGTTGTACTTCCAGTTAAGGCCATGTCATTGCCACTGTGTGGTTTTAAATTGGTCCCTTGTGGCTCTGAGGTGGCATCTGTTGTTATTTGCATCTGTCACTTGTCCATAGGTGTGTATCCCATTGGGTCAGGATATCAAACATGACTAGCAGTGTCACAACCTCAGAGTCTTCCTGGCCACGTGTCAATGTAGTGGTGTATGTGTTGTGTGTTCTACAGGGCTGCTGTGCAGTGTAAATATAACTAGGTTTCTGTACTTACCAACAAGTAGCCCATTTCCATATCGTCCATCCTGGAAGTGTTAATTGATGGTGCTGTGGCGGAAGATGAATGAATCATGTACACTCCCAGGATACTTTGCCACGATGTTGATGATCAATCCCCGTTGATCCACAATGACCTGCACATTGATGGAGTGTGTGTGCTTCATGTTGCAATATAGATGCTCTGTTGCATCAGGTAGCACAATCCGTACATGTGTGCAGTCATTGGCACCAAGCATGTGTGGGAAGCCATTGATTTGATAGAAGCCCTGGTTGGTCTCCTGATGCTTCTGCTGTGTGGTGGTTAAGCTGATGTTGTGGGGTGTGAGGAAGATGATGGCATCCAGTACCTTGGGAAGGAAGGCAGAGAATGAGGGCTGTGAGATCCCGGCAACCAGGGCACCAGTGGTTTGAAAAGAGCCACTTGCCAACATGTGCAGGACAGCTAGCAGCTTAGTCTCTGGTGGAAAGATGTGGGGTGTCTGCAAGCTGGGTGCCAACTGTGGCTCAATGTGGTGCAGCAGCTGCTGTATGGCTTGCCAGTTTAGTCTGTACCTCTGGATGATGTCATGTTCCCTGAGGCCCTGAAGGGCTGTCCTGGTCCAGAATATCCTTTCCTGCCTTCTGCGTTGGCTTTGGGGTCCCTGTTGGAAGCTGCTGCTATTGCTCCTGTGCTCTGCATCTTCGTGCATGCTGGATGAATAGCACCTCCATGTCTCCCTTTTGGAGCTCTGATGTTGCTTCTGTGGGTTTTCCTTAAGTACTGGTGTGTTTGCCCCATTTTAACGCCTGCCATGACCCAGGCATTAATTTTTGCCACAAATCGGGATGTGCGCCATTTTCCGACTGCGCCTCCCAGCCGTGTGGGATTTTTGCGCAGTTGGATAAGTATGGCGCATGGGTGTTTAAGTAATTTTTTGGATGGGAACGCCTACCTTGCATCTCATTAAAGCGAGGCGGTTTCACGCATCCAGAAAATGACGCACAATGAGATATTTTGACGTTAGACGGGTCTAGCGTCAAAGTATAAATATGGTGTTAGTTTTGCACCGAATTTGCATTAAAAAAAATGACACAAATCTGGCACAAGCAGAGTATAATTATGGGCCTAAATATTTTGATGCTAGATGGGTCTAGCATCAAAATATAAATATGGAGTTAAGTTTGCGCTGAATTAGTGTTAAAAAAAATGAAGCTTATTCAGCACAAAGCAAGTATAAATCTGGGCCTAAATGTCTAAGTGACTGTGTCAGTTAATCTACACTTTTGTTAATAGGAATATGACTTCCAATATGCATGTCAGACTCCATATATATGTGAGGATAAGGATCTGCAATGCTACATATAGCTCAGTTAAACTGACAAGCATATGTTTCACCTCTTAATAACAAACTACACTGCTCTATGGTCTACCTATAGCCTAGCTAAGTGTTCACTCTTATGTGCTTAAACGGAACTGTAATTTCTTTTTACTGATTATTCGTTGTTTCGTCATTGTTATCACATAGCTGTTATTTATATTCTTTTATAGTTGTTATGAACATTCTATTCAATCTCATTCACAGTAACACATGATTAAATAAAATATATTGTACTTCACATTCCTATTAAGTGTGTTTGGTGTTATGCATATTTGTCTCTCAGTGTCAGTTAGAATTTCTTCTCACTGAAAGTGTGCAAAAACCAAGCAGAAGTATGGTACCCCACTCTCACACATGAAAACTATAAATGGAAACCTTTTCAACTTTGTTATCAAGGTTATTCAATCAGAAAGCAAATCAGAATTTCTCTTTTTTTTATATACATCTCCTGTCTGGACCTTGTACTTAACCTCTTTGAACACTCCTCAAAAGATTTGCCAATTCGATACCAGATTTTCCGCGTCCCTCAGCGCGACCCCCTGGTGTAAATCCATGGTAGATCCATGGATTTGCATGGGAGTATGAACTTCATTTTCCCAATACATTGTCAAATACTGCCATATGTATATTCCTCTTTCAAGAAAATAGTTTATTCACAATAAAACACTTTTAAACATGTTTTTCTCAGTAGAACTGCAGCTACCAAGGCACAGTCTAGCCTTTATTATTCCCACCCCCATGCTCCTGTAGCTCTGCTACCATGGTAACATACTTTGCAACATTCTGCTGGAGCAGTAGGTCACATGTTCATAACAGTTTTTCAAAGCACCGTACTCCTTTGTAAAAGAAAAATAGCAGGTCTAGTTGTTTTTTTCAAATAATGTACATAACCCTAACACCAACAGTTTTTCTACTTTCTCAAAACCCAATCCAACATCAATTTTCTTTTCTCAAAAATGTACTACCTTTCTTTATACAATATATGTAGAACAGCCAATAAAAGGGGTCCTTTCAAATTCTAACTAATAGTCTTCATTTTCAACTGCATTTCATTAAAAAAATTGCCTCATTCAACTAAAGCGTTGTCCTGAGAGCTAGTCCAGCTTCCATTCAGAATGCTCATCTGAAAAAAGAAAAACAAATAAAACATTTTTTTAAACATTTTCTACCCACAATTTATTTCCATGCCACATTTCTACCAACCCATGAGAATCAGGGAACTTCTACCCTGATCCCTTCACATGCACTTCAGCGTACATTTTACCCCCAGGACTGTTTTACAGATACAACAAAATCACTAGAAGACTATGGTGGTCATTACAACCCTGGCGGTCGGTGTTAAAGCGGCGGTAAAACTGCCGACTGTCCGGCGGTAAAAAAAAATTTGAATTACGACCGTGGCGGAAGCCACTTTCTCCGACCGCCACAGCGGTACAAACAAACACTGCAGTGGTAACTGCCAACAGACAGGCGGAAGACAATGTACCGCCCATAGCATTACAACAGTCCAATCCGCCACCTTTTGCGGGGTGAATTTCCTGCGAACAAAAACACGGCGGAAACAGGACTTGGAAGGGAAAACGCTCACCTCTACACACCCCACGAGGAATCAGGACGCTATGGAAACGTAACTTCATATACTCCCAGCCTTTATCTTCCTGCTACTTTACCAGGAGCACGAACGCCAGCGGCGAAGACCACGGTGAGTACTGCACCTACGACACAGGAGAGTGACATACACACGCAACACGCAACACCCCCACCCCCACCCTCACCCACAACAACACACACACTAATACAGCATGATACATTATAGTTACACCCCCCAACCTCCCCGGAAGAATGCAAGGACAAAAGGAAATGAGTCGAATAATTGTTATATATTCAATTACATTAATCAAAAATATTTACATATGTATACATTTACACTATAAACAATTATATACACCAAGAACACAAGTCCAAGGGATTCCACCATCATAGTCCGTGGACCACTGGGCCCAAAAGGCATGGGCGAGGCCCACACTGAATACCCGAACAAGATGGAGAGAACACTGCTGGGGCATCAAATAGAAATAAAACAGGCACCTCAGGGGGAAGGGAAGGGGGGGCACCTCAGCCGGATGAGTGCACGATGCCAGATCTACGAGCTGGCTCCATGCCCACTGTTCAATCCTGGGGAGTGCAAAGCCACAGTCTCTCAAGTCTTTACAGTGGGTGGGTTGCCCACTGTTCAATCCTGGGGAGTACAAAACCACAGTCTGTCAAGTCTCTACAGTGAGTGGGTTGCCCACTGTTCAATCCTGGGGAGTGCAAAGCCACAGTCTCTCAAGTCTATCCAGTGGGTGGTTTGCCCACTGCCTTATCCTGGGGAGTGCAAAGCCACAGTCTCCCAAGTCTTTCAAGTGGGTGGGTTGCCCACTGCTTTATCCTGGGGAGTGCAAAGCCACAGCCTCTCAAGTCTTTCAAGTGGGTGGGTTGCCCACTGCTTTATCCTGGGGAGTGCACAGCTACAGTCTCTCAAGTGCTTAGCAGTCTCCACTGGTTCTGGAGGGGGCTTGGTGCCCAGAGGCCATGTGGGATGCAGCTCCCTCCTGCTCCGGTGCCACTGCTCCTCCACCTGATGATGCTAATGCACACAAGAACAAGGAGACCACAAAAAAGGGGGGGGGGAGAAAGAAGAAGGACATGTTGAGTGCATGCAATACTGCTTCCGTTGGCGGACACGACAGACACAGAAGCCCCCTGCACTACGCCGTGCACTTGGAGTCCACTATTCAATCCCAGGGACATGGTATATAAGGCTATGCCCGATTTCTGCACACATGGATGTCACAGGAGCCTGACTAGGTGTAGTTGGCACTGTACACAGGTGGTGTGGGGTGCCACAGGGCCTGCCTCAAGAAGGGTCCTTGCCACTAGGATCCTGAACATGAGGGGGGTCATGGTGCGACGGGCACCCCTCCCACATTGGGATGCCATCCCCAGCTGGGCCTCCGCCATCTTCTTGCTCCAGCGGCGAATGTCCTCCCATCTTTTCCAGCAGTGGGTGCTCCGTCTGTGGTACACCCCCAGGGTGCGGACTTCCTTGGCGATGGCACGCCAAATGTCCTTCTTCTGGTGGGCGCTGACCTACAAGAATTGTACAGGGGAAAAAGAGAAGTAATTACCATCTGCATCGTCAGTCATTGGCCCACATCCCTACCCTTGCCATGACGCACATGCACTCACCGTCGATTCATGCACGCCTCATTCTCACCCCCCCTATCTTTCATCCACGCAGGCATTGCCCATCCAGCATGCTCACAGTGTACTTACCTGTTTGTCTGGGGGACCGTAGAGTAGCGTGTACTGGGGGAGGACCCCATCCACGAGTTCCTCCAACTCCTCCGTGCTGAAGGCAGAGGCCCTTTCCCCAGACACACGAGCCATTGTCTCTTCCAGACTGAGGTCACAGCAGCACTTGCAGTGTAGGTCCTCTCCTGTAGAAGATCAGGTATCAAGTGATTGAACAGATAGAAAATGGCGGTCACGTCCACGGCGGTGCGTACCGTCACCGCCGGCGCACATCGTCATTGGCTCCTGGGGCCCATAGGGTCCAATGTTAACCAATGCAGGATTGCGCCGCAGTCTTCGACCGCCTACCTCGACGGTGTACAACGCCAGCGCAGTTACCTCATATCCCCCTGTCCCACTTTACAGGTCAGGCAGCCGCCATTTCAGGGGCCACAAGGCATTATTTTGGACTGCGTCACCCATATCTAGGACTTGCCTAAACACTCATACAGGCATATTTCAATTTGCTAATATTTTCTGAGTAGGCTGTGTTTACATACCTCAGAGTTGGTTGACTCTGCTCGCTGTTCTCCTCCATAGGCACAGTCCGCTGCGGCATGTGAGGAAATGGCGGCATCCTCCGGTGTACAGACCGCTGGTGGACCTGTCGACAATGGAGGAGCGACATGTGGTCATCACCTACAGGCTTGATCGTGCCACAATTCAGGAATTGCATGCCCACTTGGAGCCAGACCTGATGTCAGCTATCCGCCATCCCATAGGAATCCCCCCTCAAGTGCAGGTGCTGTCCGTACTCCATTTCCTAGCAAGTGGGTCTTTTCAAACAACAGTGGCCATAGCATCAGGGATGTCCCAGCCTATGTTTTCCAACGTGTTGTCCAGAGTGTTGTCTGCCCTGCTGAAACACATGCAGAGCTACATAGTTTTCCCTCAGGTGGAGGATTTGCCTACAGTGAAAGGTGATTTCTATGCCCTGGGACATATCCCCAACATCATAGGTGCCATTGATGGCACACATGTGGCCTTGGTACCCCCCGCAGGAGTGAACAGGAGTACAGAAACCGAAAGAGTTACCATTCCATGAATGTGCAGGTGGTGTGTTTGGCAGACCAGTACATATCCCATGTAAATGCAAAATTCCCTGGCTCAGTGCATGTCGCTTACATACTGCGGAATAGCAGCATCCCTTATGTGATGGGGCAACTCCAGAGGCACCGTGTGTGGCTATTAGGTGAGGACATGGACCCAATACAGTGGGAATAGTTGTCTGGGTCTGTGGATGTCCCTATGAGTTAGTGTGTGACTAACAGTTGTCCCTCACCATTTGCAGGTGACTCTGGTTACCCCAACCTGTCATGGCTACTGACCCCAGTGAGGAATCCCAGGACAAGGGCAGAGGAACACTACGATGAGGCCCATGGGTGAACTAGGAGGATTATAGAGCGGACCTTCGGCCTCCTGAAGGCCAGGTTCCGGTGCCTCCATATGACAGGTGGTTCCCTATTCTACTCACCAAAGAAGGTATGCCAGATCATCGTGGCATGCTGTATGCTTCACAACTTGGCTTTGCGACAACAGGTGCCTTTTCTGCAGGAGGATGGTCGAGATGGAGGTGTTGTGGCAGCTGTGGAGCCTGTGGACAGTGAAGACGAGGAAGCAGAAGAAGAGTACATCGAGAACAGGAACACAGTGATCCTGCAATACTTCCAGTGAGACACAGGTAAGAAGACAACACTGCCTGCTACATCTGATTTACATCTACTACCTCTCTACTGTCTGTCATTTGCACCCAGTATATGGTCACTGAGTTGTCACTTTCCCTTACGATTTCACAGATGTGGGTCCTACTGTGTGACATCTGCTTTGTTTCCTCATGGACTAGAGCTGTGTGACATAGGTATGTTGACTGTTTGCGGGGTGGTTCTCCCTCTGCAGGGGGTGGGGTGCTGCTGTGGTGGTCCTGTGGCGATGCCTCCTGTCCACTAGTGCCGGCGGAGGTGGTGGGCAGTTCATCATCCAGGCTAGTGTCAGTGGCCCCTTGTTGTGCCACAGTGTCCCTCCTGGTGTTGACGAGTTCCTTCAGCAGCCCTACAATGGTGCCCAGGGTGGAATTGATGGATTTGAGTTCCTCCCTGAACCCCAAATACTGTTCCTCCAGCAGCCGCTGGGTCTCCTGAAACTTGGCCAGTACCGTTGCCATCGTCTCCTGGGAATGGTGGTAGGTTCCCATGATGTTGGAGAGGGCCTCGTGGAGAGTGGGTTCCCTGAGCCTGTCCTCCCCTTCTCGCACAGCAGCCTTCCCAGTTCCCCTGTGTTCTTGGGCCTCTGTCCCCTGAACCGTGTGCCCACTGCCACTGCCCCATGTCCCTGGTGTTGTTGGGGTGGTGGGTTAGCCTGAGTTTCCTGTAGTGGTGGACACACTGCTGCTTGACGCGTCATGGGGACAGAGGTATGGGCCAGCTGGGTGGGTGCTGTGCTGGTGTTTCCAGAGGAGGGAAGCTCTGTAGTGGCTTGTGCCAGTGTGAGGGGAACCGACTGTCCTGAGGTCCCAGATGGGCCAGGCTGGTCATCTACAGTAGATCCAGTTGGACAGAGCTGCTGTCATCACTGTGGGCCTCTTCTGTGGGTGGAGTGGACATATCTGGACCCTCCTGTCCGGTGACGTTGGGTAGGGGTCCTGCAGGGGTGTAAAAGCATGATTATTGCATCTGTGTGTGCCATGGTGTGCAATGGGTGGGTGACCGTGTACCCCAGTGCTTGCATTCCTGTGTAGAACCTTGGGTGATGATGGTTTAGGGGGATGTATGGGAATGTGCAGTGGCCATGCTTTGATGATGGGTGTCCATGCTTTGGTGTTGTATGCAGGGCTTGGGTTTGGGATATGTGGTTTGTGCTATTGGGACATGTGTGAGGAGTTGGAGTGATGGGGGTGAGGGCAAGTGTGTGGGTATGTGACAGCATGCAGGTGGGTGGGGGATGAAGTAATGAAAGAATTGACTTACCAGAATCCATTCCTCCAGCTACTCCTGCGAGGCCCTCAGGATGCAGAATAGCCAAGACCTGCTCCTCCCATGTTGTTAGTTGTGGGGGAGGAGGTGGGGGTCCGCCGCCAGTCCTCTGTACCGCGATGTGGTTTCTTGAGACCACGGAACGCACCTTCCCCCGTAGGTCGTTCCACCTCTTCCTGATGTCATCCCTAGTTTTTGGGTGCTGTCCCACTGCGTTGACCCTGTCCACAATTCTTCGCCATGGCTCCATCTTCCTAGCTATGGAGGTGTGCTGCACCTGTGTTCCGAATAGCTGTGGCTCTACCCGGATGATTTCCTCCACCATGACCCTGAGCTCCTCCTCAGAGAACCTGGGGTGTCTTTGCGGTGCCATGGGGTGGTGTGGGTGATGTGTGTGGTGGTGTGTGTTGTGAAGTGTGGGGTGATATTTAGAGGTGTGTTGTGTGAGGTGCGTGGATGTTATGTGAGTGATGGTGTTGAGTGACTGTGGATGCTCGTTTGTAGATGGTGGTGTCTCTCTCTGTGCTTCTTTCTCAATTGTTGTCGTAGGGGTTTGTGGGTGATGTGGGTGTGTGTTTTAAATTGTATTGGATGTGTGGGAGTGGTGTGTGTATGTGTATCAGGTGTGTGTATTTCGAATTGTCCAATGTGGCTGTGTTTTGTAAATGTGTGTGTATTTTGAGCACGGCGGTGTGTACCACCAATGGAATACTGCAGTTGAAAGACCGCCGCGTGGATTCGTGGGTTGTGATAGTGTGGGCGTATTCCTGTTGGCGTGACGGTGGAGGTTTTGTTATCGCCAGTTTATCACTGACCTTTGGTGTGGCGGACTTGTGTGGGTGTCTAGATTTTGGCAAATTCCGGGCTTTGGGTCATAATGACTGTGGTGGAATTCCGCTGCCGCAGGGGTGTGTTGGCGGTCTTCTGCACGGCGTTAATGTTGTAATATCCCCCAATGTGTCTAGCTGTAAGAGTGGATGGTGTAGGTGTGAGAGTAGGTGTGAGATTATCTGTCTTGGTGTGAGAAAGGGTGTGACAGTGTGTCTCTAATTGTGAGAGTGGGTGTGAGAGTGTCCTAGATGTGAGAGTGGGTGTAAGAGCATCTGCCTAGATGTTAGCATGGGTGTCAGAGTCTCTGTCTAAGAGTGGGTGTGAGACTCAATGTGAGAGTGGGTGTAAAAGTGTTTCTCTGGGTGTTAGTGTGAGGGTGTCTGACTGGGTGTGAGAGTGTATGTAATTCTGTCTGAATGGATGTCAGAGTGGATGTAAGAGCATCTGTCTGGGTGTGGGAGTGTCTTTCTGGGTATGATTGGGTGTGAGAGGATCTGTCTGGGTGTGACAGTGGGTGTGACAGTGTCTGTCTTGGCATGAGAGTGGGGGTGAGAGTGGGTGTGGGACTGTCTGTCTGGGTGTGAGAAAGGGTGTAAGAGTGTCTCTGTGGGTATGGGAGTGGGTGTAGGAGTTTCTGGGTGTGAGAGTGTCTGTGGATGTGAGAGTGGGTATAAGAGCATCTGTCTGGGTATGAGAGTGTGTCTCTCTGGGTGTGAGAGTGTCTTCTCTGTGTGTGACAGTGTGTGAGTGTCTGTCTTGGTATGCAAGTGGGTGTGAGATTGTCTCTCTGGGTGTGACAGTGGGTGTGAGAGTGTCTGTCTTGGTGTGAGAGTGCATGTGACAGTCTCTCTCTGGGTGTAAGAGTGGGTGT
Organism: Pleurodeles waltl; assembly: GCF_031143425.1. Lineage (NCBI taxonomy): Eukaryota > Metazoa > Chordata > Amphibia > Caudata > Salamandridae > Pleurodeles > Pleurodeles waltl. Next base: position 338,677,921 of record NC_090439.1, read on the forward strand.
GAGACTGTCTGGATGTGAGAATGGGTGTAAGAGCATTTGTCTGGGTGTGAGAGTGGGTGTGAGAGAATCTGTCTGGGTGTGAAAGTGAGTGTGAGAATATCTCTCTTGGTGTGAAAGTGGGTGTTAGCCTCTCTCTGGGTGTAAAAGTGGGTGTGAGAGTGCCTGTCTGGAAGTGAAAGTGGGTGTGAGACTGTCTGGGTGTGATAGTTGATGTGAGAGTGTCTGAGTGTGAGAGTGGGTGTGAGAGTGTCTCTATTGATGTAAGAATGGGTGTGATAGTCCCTCTCTGGGTTTGAGAGTGGTTGTGATGCCATCTGTCTGGGTGTGAGAGTGAGTGTGGCAGTCTCTCTCTGGGTATGAGAGTGGGTGTGAGAGCAGTTGGGTGTGACTGTGGGTGTGATAGTGTCTGTCTTCTTAAGAGAGTGTTTTTGAGAGTGTCTTTCTGGGTGTGAGAGTGGGAACATCTGGCTTGGTGTGAGAGTGGATGTGACAGTCTCTCTCTAGGTTTGAGAGTGGGTGTGAGTGTCTACGTGGATGTGAGAGTGTCTGGGTGTGAGAATGGGCATGAGAGTGTCTTATGGATGTGAGAGTGGGTGTAAGAGCATCTCTGTGGGTGTGAGACTGTCTGGGTGTGAGAGTTGGTGTGGCAATGTGTCTCTTGGTATGACAGTGGGTGTGACAGTCTCTCTCTGGGTGTGAGAGTCTCTGTCTGGGTGTGAGAGTGGGTATGAGAGTGTCTGTGTGGATGTGAGACTGGGTGTGAGAGTGTCTGGGTATAAGAGTAGGTGTGAGAGTGTCTATCTGGGTGTGAGAATGGGTGTGAGAGTGTCTGTCTTGGTAAGAGATTTGGTGTGACAGTGTCTGGGTGTGAGAGTGTCTGTGTAGATGTGAGACTGCTTGTGAGAGTGTCAATCATGGTGTAAGAGTAGAAGCGAGAGTGTCTGATTGTGAGAGTGGGTGTGAGAGGATGTGTCGGGTGTGAGAGTGGGCGTGAAAGTATCCATTTATATTTGATGTATCGTTAAATTCCCGGATCCATCTGCGTATGTACATTGGGGGCTGTGCTAGGCCCACCTGGATTTCGGCAAATGACAAAAAAATGTTTTTAAATCATTCCAACCCATTAACTACTGTTTTATTACATTTATATAAACCCACATGAGGTCAGGGAACCTCTACCCTGACTCCTTTATCTCCATTGCAACCCCAATTTCAGCCCCAGGGACCATTCCTCGAAAAAACTAAATTGCAGCTACAACTTCCCTGACAGGTTGTGGCCAGCCAATCAAATTCTTACTTTGGCTCACGAATCCGCCAATCAGCAGAGCATTCGCAGAGTATCCACATGCCTAGATATCTATATTTTTTGCACTTTAATGTTGCTGAAACTACTGAACGGATTTACACCAAATCACAAAAATCCTGCTTTTTGGACCAAGAGCTAGCTTTCTGCCCAATTTGGTCTAATTCCATTCAGCTGTTTGGGCTGTAGTCACGTCCAAAATCCCTATGGGAAAAAGCATAGGGAAAATGTGTTTTGGGACCTCCCTTTTTCTCGGTCCCCACTTGATGGATCACCCTGAAACTTTCAAGATAGCAGCTAAACCCACAGTATAAGTTTGAAAATTTTGTGAAGATTCCTCAAGCGGTGCTAAAGTTATTGGCAAAATAAAAAAAATACTCTTCCTATAGAGGCTAGGTGCCATATGTAGGTAGATTCCAATTTGCAACTTGCAAATTGTGAGTCAGAGCGACTCGCAAATTGGAATGTAGGATGGTGTCCCTGACACCATCTGCGACTCGCAAGGGGGTCGCAAAGGCCCACCTCATTAATATTCATGAGGTGGGTCGCAATTTGCGACTCCCTTGCGAGTGGCGACATTCACAGGGATGGTGGTCTGGTGCGGACAGCAGACCACTATGTCTGTGACTGCTTTTTAATAAAGCAGTTTTGTCTTTTTTTGTAATGCAGCCCGTTTTCCTTAAAGGAAAACGAGATGCATTACAAAAACGAGAAACGAAAAATGAAACGTTTTCGCTTCATTTTTTTCAGAGCAGACAGGCCTATGGACCACTGCCTGCTCTGAAAAAATGTTTGCAGTTCCATTAACAAAGGGGATTTCAAATGGGTACAAACTGCGATTGGTTTGGGAACGCGTTCGCGGGCACAAAGCAATCTGGCATTGCACTGCAACTCGCAATTAGGAAGGGGACTCCCCTTCCTGATTGCGACTCGCAAACCTGTTTTGAGATTCGGTAACCAGGTTACCGAATCGCAAAACGGGTTTTGTGCATTGCAAAGTGCAGTTTGCATGTCGCAAACAGCAAAATTCGCTGTTTGCGACGTGCAAACTGTTTCCTACATCTGGCCAAAGGTCCTAACTATAATTACCTACTGGCTAATGCCAGCAGGGTATATATCTTTATATCTTTTTATATATATATATATATATATATATATATATATATATATATATATATATATGCAAAAAAAGAGAATAGAGAACTCTGGGTAGTTCCCAAGTTTAGGTGGAGAGCAGCTCTAGTATGGAAAACCCTGCAACACCAGCGTCACTCTAGATTTGCTCACCTCAAATGTCTGTTTATCTAGCAAAGTTTTTAAGCATTGGATCAGCACAGTGCTATCCACGCCGAGCTAGATAGTGACAAAGGCCCTCATTCTGACCTTGGCGGTCGGCGGAGAGGCGGCGGTCGGACCGCGAACAGACCGGCGGCATTAAAAATGGCATTCTGACCGCGGCGGTCACCGCCGCGACCGACCGCCACTTCCCCACTCCGACAGCCACAGCGGTCATGACCGACGGGCTGGAGTCTGCGCACTCCGGTCCGGCGGTCGACCCAAGACCGCCAACGGTATCATGACCCTGCTTACCGCCGCGGTTTCTTGCGGTCGGGACCGCCATGCGAACCATGGCGGTAGGCACTATCGGGGCCAGGGAATTCCTTCCCTGGCACTGATAGGGGTCTCCCCCACCCCCCACTGCCCCCCCGAGTCCTCCCCCCACACCCTCCACCCCCCTGCCACCCCCCAGAGGTGGTACGAACCCCCTCCCCACCCCCACCCCGACATGCACATACACGCACCCCGACCTGCACACACCCCCAACATGCACATATACACACCCCCTACACACACACATACACAACGGGGACACATACCCGCACACATACATGCCGACATGCGCACCCGCCGAACTACACACATTGCCCATAGGCACAGCAGCACTCCCGCCCGCATGCACGCACTCACACACCCCCTCTACACACTCACACGCACACCCCCATGCACGCACACATCACACAACACACAACACCCCCCCCACCCCCTCCCCTCTCGGACGATCAACTTACCTTGTGCGTTGGTCCTCTGGGAGGTGACAGGAGCCATGGGGAGGTGACCGCCAACAGAAGACCGCCAACAGAAGACCGCCACACAGAAATGTGGGTCGTAATTCTGTGGGCGGTGTTCTGCTGGCGTGGCGGTGGAGGTTGACCAGTCTCCACTTTCCCGCCGACCGCCAGTGTGGCTGCTGGCGGTTTTCCGGCGGAACGCTCCCAGCGGTCAGAATGCGCACAGCGGCATACCGCCGCGGTCGGCGGTCTTCACCGCGGCGGTAACTCGGCGGTCTTGCGAAAAGACCGCCAAGGTCAGAATGAGGGCCAAAGTCTTTTGACATTTGTACAGCAAAGTCTTTAAGCATAGGTTTGACACAGTGTCAACCTTGCCGAGCTGTAAAATGACAAAAGCCATTTACCACTCCAGGCACAGTATTACAGCTTTGGACTGGTAAAATACCATCCAAGCCAACCTGGAATGAGTAAAAGCAACCCCTGACACGTGTTTCGCTCTCATTAGAGCTCATCAGAGAGGTTTAGCTTTGTCCAGACACAAGGGAGCACCCAGTATAAGTCAAAACAAATCCCTTTCAGGGTTAGAGTGCTGCATAAATTATGCAAAAAAAGAGAATAGAGAACTCTGGGTAGTTCCCAAGTTTAGGTGGAGAGCAGCTCTAGTAAGGAGCACCCTGCAACACCAGCGACACTCTAGATTTGCTCACCTCAAATGTCTGTTTATCTAGCAAAGTTTTTAAGCATTGGATCAGCACAGTGCTATCCACGCCGAGCTAGATAGTGACAAAGTCTTTTGACATTTGTACAGCAAAGTCTTTAAGCATAGGTTTGACACAGTGTCAACCTTGCCAAGCTGTAAAATGACAAAAGCCATTTACCACTCCAGGCACAGTATTACAGCTTTGGACTGGTAAAATACCATCCAAGCCAACCTGGAATGAGTAAAAGCAACCCCGGACACGTGTTTCGCTCTCATTAGAGCTCATCAGAGAGGTTTAGCTTTGTCCAGACACAAGGGAGCACCCAGTATAAGTCAAAACAAATCCCTTTCAGGGTTAGAGTGCCGCATAAATTATGCAAAAAAAGAGAATAGAGAACTCTGGGTAGTTCCCAAGTTTAGGTGGAGAGCAGCTCTAGTAAGGAGCACCCTGCAACACCAGCGACACTCTAGATTTGCTCACCTCAAATGTCTGTTTATCTAGCAAAGTTTTTAAGCATTGGATCAGCACAGTGCTATCCACGCCGAGCTAGATAGTGACAAAGGCCCATATTTATACTTATTGATGCTAAACTGCGCTAACGCAGTTTAGCGTCAAAAAATTTTGCGCCGTCTAACGCCATTCTGAAGCGCCATGCGGGCGCCGTATTTATGGAATGGCGTTAGCCGGCGCTAGCAGACCGGCGCTGCCTGGTGTCCGTGGAAAAAAACCACGTAGACCAGGCAGCGCCGGCATAGGGGGGAAATGGCGTTAGGGTGTCTTAAAATGGGGCAAGTCAGGCTGAGGCAAAAAAATCGCCTCAACCCGATTTGCGCCATTATTTTCGACGCCCAGACGCTATTTAAATGACTCCTGTCTTAGTAAAGACAGGAGTCATGCCCCCTTGCCCAATGGCCATGCCCAGGGGACTTATGTCCCCTGGGCATGGTCATTGGGCATAGTGGCATGTAGGGGGGCACAAAGAAGGCCCCCCTATGCCACCCTTTTTTTTTTTTTAAATATAAAAAATTATACTTACCTGAACTTACCTGAATGTCCCTGGGGTGGGTCCCTCCATCCTTGGGTGTCCTCCTGGGGTGGGCAGGGGTGGCAGGGGGGGTCCCTGGGGGCAGGGGAGGGCACCTGTGAGCTCATTTTGAGCCCACAGGCCCCTTAACGCCTACCCTGACCCAGGCGTTAAATAGTGGCGCAAATGTGGGGTTTTTTGACCCGCCACCTCCCGGGCGTGATTTTTGCCCGGGAGTATAAATACGACGCATTTGCGTCGCCGTCATTTTTTTAGACGGGAACGCCTTCCTTGCATCTCATTAACGCAAGGAAGGCGTTCACGCAAAAAAATGACGCTATTTGCCCATACTTTGGCGCTAGACGCGTCTAACGCCAAAGTATAAATATGGCGTTAGTTTTGCGCCGAATTTGCGTCGAAAAAAAAGACGCAAATTCGGCGCAAACAGAGTATAAATATGCCCCTAAATCTTTTGACATTTGTACAGCAAAGTCTTTAAGCATAGGTTTGACACAGTGTCAACCTTGCCGAGCTGTAAAATGACAAAAGCCATTTACCACTCCAGGCACAGTATTACAGCTTTGGACTGGTAAAATACCATCCAAGCCAACCTGGAATGAGTAAAAGCAACCCCTGACACGTGTTTCGCTCTCATTAGAGCTCATCAGAGAGGTTTAGCTTTGTCCAGACACAAGGGAGCACCCAGTATAAGTCAAAACAAATCCCTTTCAGGGTTAGAGTGCCGCATAAATTATGCAAAAAAAGAGAATAGAGAACTCTGGGTAGTTCCCAAGTTTAGGTGGAGAGCAGCTCTAGTAAGGAGCACCCTGCAACACCAGCGACACTCTAGATTTGCTCACCTCAAATGTCTGTTTATCTAGCAAAGTTTTTAAGCATTGGATCAGCACAGTGCTATCCACGCCGAGCTAGATAGTGACAAAGTCTTTAAGCATAGGTTTGACACAGTGTCAACCTTGCCGAGCTGTAAAATGACAAAAGCCATTTACCACTCCAGGCACAGTATTACAGCTTTGGACTGGTAAAATACCATCCAAGCCAACCTGGAATGAGTAAAAGCAACCCCGGACACGTGTTTCGCTCTCATTAGAGCTCATCAGAGAGGTTTAGCTTTGTCCAGACACAAGGGAGCACCCAGTATAAGTCAAAACAAATCCCTTTCAGGGTTAGAGTGCCGCATAAATTATGCAAAAAAAGAGAATAGAGAACTCTGGGTAGTTCCCAAGTTTAGGTGGAGAGCAGCTCTAGTAAGGAGCACCCTGCAACACCAGCGACACTCTAGATTTGCTCACCTCAAATGTCTGTTTATCTAGCAAAGTTTTTAAGCATTGGATCAGCACAGTGCTATCCACGCCGAGCTAGATAGTGACAAAGGCCCATATTTATACTTATTGACGCTAAACTGCGCTAACGCAGTTTAGCGTCAAAAAATTTAGCGCCGTCTAACGCCATTCTGAAGCGCCATGCGGGCGCCGTATTTATGGAATGGCGTTAGCCGGTGCTAGCAGACCGGCGCTGCCTGGTGTGCGTGGAAAAAAACCACGTAGACCAGGCAGCGCCGGCGTAGGGGGAAAATGGCGTTAGGGTGTCTTAAAATGGGGCAAGTCAGGTTGAGGCAAAAAAATCGCCTCAACCCGATTTGCGCCATTATTTTCGACGCCCAGACGCCATTTAAATGACTCCTGTCTTAGTAAAGACAGGAGTCATGCCCCCTTGCCCAATGGCCATGCCCAAGGGACTTATGTCCCCTGGGCATGGTCATTGGGCATAGTGGCATGTAGGGGGGCACAAAGAAGGCCCCCCTATGCCACCCAATTTTTTTTTTTAAATATAAAAAATTATACTTACCTGAACTTACCTGAATGTCCCTGGGGTGGGTCCCTCCATCCTTGGGTGTCCTCCTGGGGTGGGCAGGGGTGGCAGGGGGGGTCCCTGGGGGCAGGGGAGGGCACCTGTGGGCTCATTTTGAGCCCACAGGCCCCTTAACGCCTACCCTGACCCAGGCGTTAAATAGTGGCGCAAATGCAGGGTTTTTTGACCCGCCACCTCCCGGGCGTGATTTTTGCCCGGGAGTATAAATACGACGCATTTGCGTCGCCGTCATTTTTTTAGACGGGAGCGCCTTCCTTGCATCTCATTAACGCAAGGAAGGCGTTCACGCCAAAAAATGACGCTATTTGCCCATACTTTGGCGCTAGACGCGTCTAACGCCAAAGTATAAATATGGCGTTAGTTTTGCGCCGAATTTGCGTCGAAAAAAACGACGCAAATTCGGCGCAAACGGAGTATAAATATGCCCCTAAGTCTTTTGACATTTGTACAGCAAAGTCTTTAAGCATAGGTTTGACACAGTGTCAACCTTGCCGAGCTGTAAAATGACAAAAGCCATTTACCACTCCAGGCACAGTATTACAGCTTTGGACTGGTAAAATACCATCCAAGCCAACCTGGAATGAGTAAAAGCAACCCCTGACACGTGTTTCGCTCTCATTAGAGCTCATCAGAGAGGTTTAGCTTTGTCCAGACACAAGGGAGCACCCAGTATAAGTCAAAACAAATCCCTTTCAGGGTTAGAGTGCCGCATAAATTATGCAAAAAAAGAGAATAGAGAACTCTGGGTAGTTCCCAAGTTTAGGTGGAGAGCAGCTCTAGTAAGGAGCACCCTGCAACACCAGCGACACTCTAGATTTGCTCACCTCAAATGTCTGTTTATCTAGCAAAGTTTTTAAGCATTGGATCAGCACAGTGCTATCCACGCCGAGCTAGATAGTGACAAAGTCTTTTGACATTTGTACAGCAAAGTCTTTAAGCATAGGTTTGACACAGTGTCAACCTTGCCGAGCTGTAAAATGACAAAAGCCATTTACCACTCCAGGCACAGTATTACAGCTTTGGATTGGTAAAATACCATCCAAGCCAACCTGGAATGAGTAAAAGCAACCCCTGACACGTGTTTCGCTCTCATTAGAGCTCATCAGAGAGGTTTAGCTTTGTCCAGACACAAGGGAGCACCCAGTATAAGTCAAAACAAATCCTTTTCAGGGTTAGAGTGCAGCATAAATTATGCAAAAAAAGAGAATAGAGAACTCTGGGTAGTTCCCAAGTTTAGGTGGAGAGCAGCTCTAGTAAGGAGCACCCTGCAACACCAGCGACACTCTAGATTTGCTCACCTCAAATGTCTGTTTATCTAGCAAAGTTTTTAAGCATTGGATCAGCACAGTGCTATCCACGCCGAGCTGGATAGTGACAAAGTCTTTTGACATTTGTACAGCAAAGTCTTTAAGCATAGGTTTGACACAGTGTCAACGTTGCCGAGCTGTAAAATGACAAAAGCCATTTACCACTCCAGGCACAGTATTACAGCTTTGGACTGGTAAAATACCATCCAAGCCAACCTGGAATGAGTAAAAGCAACCTCTGATACGTGTTTCGCTCTCATTAGAGCTCATCAGAGAGGTTTAGCTTTGTCCAGACACAAGGGAGCACCCAGTATAAGTCAAAACAAATCCCTTTCAGGGTTAGAGTGCTGCATAAATTATGCAAAAAAAGAGAATAGAGAACTCTGGGTAGTTCCCAAGTTTAGGTGGAGAGCAGCTCTAGTAAGGAGCACCCTGCAACACCAGCGACACTCTAGATTTGCTCACCTCAAATGTCTGTTTATCTAGCAAAGTTTTTAAGCATTGGATCAGCACAGTGCTATCCACGCCGAGCTAGATAGTGACAAAGTCTTTTGATATTTGTACAGCAAAGTCTTTAAGCATAGGTTTGACACAGTGTCAACCTTGCCGAGCTGTAAAATGACAAAAGCCATTTACCACTCCAGGCACAGTATTACAGCTTTGGACTGGTAAAATATCATCCAAGCGAACCTGGAGTGAGTAAAAGCAACCCCTGACACGTGTTTCGCTCTCATTAGAGCTCATCAGAGAGGTTTAGCTTTGTCCAGACACAAGGGAGCACCCAGTATAAGTCAAAACAAATCCCTTTCAGGGTTAGAGTGCCGTATAAATTATGCAAAAAAATAGAATAAAAAGCTAAACCTCTCTGATGAGCTCTAATGAGAGCAAAACACGTGTCAGGGGTTGCTTTTACTCACTCCAGGTTGGCTTGGATGGTATTTTACCAGTCCAAAGCTGTAATACTGTGCCTGGAGTGGTAAATGACTTTTGTCATTTTACAGCTCGGCAAGGTTGACACTGTGTCAAACCTATGCTTAAAGACTTTGCTGTCCAAATGTCAAAAGACTTTGTCACTATCTAGCTCGGCGTGGATAGCACTGTGCTGATCCAATGCTTAAAAACTTTGCTAGATAAACAGACATTTGAGGTGAGCAAATCTAGAGTGTCGCTGGTGTTGCAGGGTGCTCCTTACTAGAGCTGCTCTCCACCTAAACTTGGGAACTACCCAGAGTTCTCTATTCTCTTTATTTGCATAATTTATGCGGCACTCTAACCCTGAAAGGGATTTGTTTTGACTTATACTGGGTGCTCCCTTGTGTCTGGACAAAGCTAAACCTCTCTGATGAGCTCTAATGAGAGCGAAACACGTGTCAGGGGTTGCTTTTACTCATTCCAGGTTGGCTTGGATGGTATTTTACCAGTCCAAAGCTGCAATACTGTGCCTGGTGTGGTAAATGGCTTTTGTCATTTTACAGCTCGGCAAGGTTGACACTGTGTCAAACCTATGCTTAAAGACTTTGCTGTACAAATGTCAAAAGACTTTGTCACTATCTAGCTCGCCGTAGATAGCACTGTGCTGATCCAATGCTTAAAAACTTTGCTAGATAAACAGACATTTAAGGTGAGCAAATCTAGAGTGTCGCTGGTGTTGCAGGGTGCTCCTTACTAGAGCTGCACTCCACCTAAACTTGGGAACTACCCAGAGTTCTCTATTCTCTTTTTTTGCATAATTTATGCGGCACTCTAACCCTGAAAGGGATTTGTTTTGACTTATACTGGGTGCTCTCTTGTGTCTGGACAAAGCTAAACCTCTCTGATGAGCTCTAATGAGAGCGAAACACGTGTCAGGGGTTGCTTTTACTCATTCCAGGTTGGCTTGGATGGTATTTTACCAGTCCAAAGCTGTAATACTGTGCCTGGAATGGTAAATGGCTTTTGTCATTTTACAGCTCGGCAAGGTTGACACTGTGTCAAACCTATGCTTAAAGACTTTGCTGTACAAATGTCAAAAGACTTTGTCACTATCTAGCTCGGCGTGGATAGCACTGTGCTGATCCAATGCTTAAAAACTTTGCTAGATAAATAGACATTTGAGGTGAGCAAATCTAGAGTGTCGCTGGTGTTGCAGGGTGCTCCTTACTAGAGCTGCTCTCCACCTAAACTTGGGAACTACCCAGAGTTCTCTATTCTCTTTTTTTGCATAATTTATGCGGCACTGTTACCCTGAAAGGGATTTGTTTAGACTTATACTGGGTGCTCCCTTGTGTCTGGACAAAGCTAAACCTCTCTGATGAGCTCTAAAGAGAGCAAAACACATGTCAGGGGTTGCTTTTACTCATTCCAGGTTGGCTTGGATGGTATTTTACCAGTCCAAAGCTGTAATACTGTGCCTGGAGTGGTAAATGGCTTTTGTCATTTTATAGCTCGGCAAGGTTGACACTGTGTCAAACCTATGCTTAAAGACTTTGCTGTACAAATGTCAAAAGACTTTGGCCTGTATTTATACTTTTTGACGCTAAACTGCGCTAACGCAGTTTAGCGTCAAAAAGTTTAGCGCCGGCTAACGCCATTCTGAAGCGCCATGCGGGCGCCGTATTTATTGAATGGCGTTAGCCGGCACTAGCAGACCGGCGCTGCCTGGTGTGCGTGGAAAAAAACCACGTACACCAGGCAGCGCCGGCGTAGGGAAAAATGGCGTTAGGGCGTCTTAAAATGGGGCAAGTCAGGTTGAGGCAAATAAATAGCCTCCACCCGATTTCCGCCATTTTTTACGACGCCCAGACGCCATTTACATGACTCCTGTCTTAGTAAAGACAGGAGTCATGCCCCCTTGCCCAATGGCCATGCCCAGGGGACTTCTGTCCCCTGGGCATGGTCATTTGGCATTGTGGCATGTAGGGGGGCACAAATCAGGCCCCCCTATGCCAAAAAAATATATAAAAAAAAATAAAAAATTATACTTACCTGAACTTACCTGAATGTCCCTGGGATGGGTCCCTCCATCCTTGGGTGTCCTCCTGGGGTGGGCAAGGGTGGCAGGGGGGGTCCCTGGGGGCATGGGAGGGTAGCTGTGGGCTCATTTTGAGCCCACAGGTCCCTTAACGCCTGCCCTGACCCAGGCGTTAAAAAGAGGCGCAAATGCAGGGTTTTTTGCCCCGCCCTCTCCCGGGCGTGATTTTTGCCCGGGAGTATAAATACGACGCATTTGCGTCGCAGTCATTTTTTTAGACGGGAACGCCTACCTTGCATCTCATTAACGCAAGGAAGGCGTTCACGCAAAAAATTGACGCTCATTCATCATACTTTGGCGCTAGACGCGTCTAACGCCAAAGTATAAATATGGCGTTAGTTTTGCGCCGAATTTGCATCGAAAAAAATGACGCAAATTTGGCGCAAACGGAGTATAAATATGCCCCTTTGTCACTATCTAGCTCGGCGTGGATAGCACTGTGCTGATCCAATGCTTAAAAACTTTGCTAGATAAACAGACATTTGAGGTGAGCAAATCTAGAGTGTCGCTGGTGTTGCAGGGTGCTCCTTACTAGAGCTGCTCTCCACCTAAACTTGGGAACTACCCAGAGTTCTCTAATCTCTTTTTTTGCATAATTTATGCGGCACTCTAACCCTGAAAGGGATTTGTTTTGATATATATATATCTTCACTTAGTGGCGGTCGCCACTAGGTAGTTGTAGTTAGGACCATGTTTCTATAGAAAAAGCATTTTTTGAACTGCCTATATCTTTAGCACCATTTGACGAATCTTCACGACATTTTACGAAAAAAGGGGCCTAATGATTCTTGCTGTGCATGGAAAGTTTCAGGGAGATCTGTCAAGCGGGGGCTGAGAAAAAGGAGGCTCAAAAAAGTTTGGGTTTCCCATTTTAATTCCCATAGGACACAGTCCGAACTGCTAGACGGAATTACACCAAATTTGGCAGAAAGTAAGCTGTCAGTACGCAGATTGTGCTTTTTGTTAATTGGTGTAAATCTGTTCAGTAGTTTTTGAGAAATTTAGGGAAATTCAAATTTGTATATCTCTGGGCGCGAAGTTCTCTCAAACAAAGATGAGCTTGTGGAGGGAAATGCACAGCTCTGATTGGCTGCCAACACGTCAAACCAGGAAGTGTTCGCAGCCATCTTGTGACTCGGCTTGAGCCGACTTCTTGCAAAAAAATAAAAAGAAAAGAAAAGAGCCCAGAGTAGAGACACCCTGACTCCTTAGCACTGGTGGCGAGGGTCCAAGAAGGACACCCCGAAAGCAAAAAAGCATTTTTTAATTGTTTTTTTTTGCTGTCACATTGTGATATTCGCAGCAAGAAAATAAAACAAGAGTGGGCTCCCATGCTTGTTTTTTTACAGACCCCCGGGTGAGCCAGGTCATGGGGGCATTAAAAATGTTATGTGTGGGCCTACCGGCTCCACCACAGCCCGGGGACCACCACCTCCCTGGAGCTTTAATTTTTATATATGTGGGGGGAGGGGAGGGCACCACACCCCTGCTGCCCTAGAGATAGCCACCTCCCCAGGGCTTTCATTTTTATATATGTATCTGGGGGTAAGAGTCGCTGTCAGAGTGTCTGTCTGGGTGGGAGAGTGCATACTTCAGTGTTTTAGTGGGTGCTTCAGTCTCTGCGTGGGTCTGTGAGTGGGTGCATCAGGGTGTCATTGGGTCTGTCAGTGGGTGTGTGTGACCTTCTGAGTGGGTGTGTGAGTAGGTGCGTAACTGAGTAGGTATGAGTCGGTGCGTGAGGGTTTCACTGGGCCTCTAATTTAATTTTAGCTCTTAATGGACTTACGGGGACCGTGGTCCGTAGTGATTTATTTATTTATTCATTACATTTTTTTTTTTTTTTTTTTTATTAAAATGCCCTTACAGGCTACCTGACACTGCGGGGAAACCTTAGGGCTTGCCTTGCAGTGCAATTGCTTCAGCAAGCAGAGAGCTGCTTTAAAAGTTTAAAAAGTAGCTCTGTGCTTGCTGAAGCATTTCATTCCCATCCTCTGCACGTGTGCAGGGGACAAAGATGAAAGGTTTGGATTTTGAAACCCAAAGTGTTTGCAATGGCTTGGCTGCAGATGCAGATCCAACGAGGACATAGCCCCAGAGGGTGGTGGTCATTGGGACTTGGGGGGTCCCAAAATGACCCCCTTTCTTTTTTAAATATTTGCCTCAGGGGGTGGTGGTCCTCGGGGCAGTGGGAGGGAGCCGGACGGTCTCCCCCCCACATAATATAATTAACGCATTCCTGGGGCAGTGGTGGTCCTCAGGGCAGTGGGGGGCCATGGGGGTGCCCGCATTTATAAAAATGAAAGCCCCAGGGTGGTGGTCCCCCGGATGCGGGTTAGTGTACGGGTCCCCCTACATACATAAAAATTAAAGCCCTGGTGAGGTGGTGCTCCCTAGCTCAGCATGGGGGTGGTAGGCCCCCCTGCATATATAAAAATGAATTTTCCGGGGAGGTGCTGGAAGGCCCCTACACATAAAAATTTTCATGTCCCCAGGACCTGGCCCACCGGGGGGTTTATAAAAAAATAAGCATGGGAGCCCACACTTGTTTTATTTTTATTTTTTCGGCTGAGAATATCACGATTTCGCTGAAAAAAAATAATAATATTAAAAACGCATTTCTGCTTTCGGGGGACCCCCCCCCCACCAGTGCTAAGAGTCACATATATTGACATATAATATCATCACATAATGTTATCTGACCTGTGATCATACTGCTTGAAACATTCTAATAAAATCAGAATTTTCAGCAAGCAAAAATATTACTGAGCCCACAGCCTCAAAGCCTAGCAGATCATGTTGCCTGTCCAGGATATCTGCCCAGCTGTGTGTCAGCTGCTGCTGGGTGCCCTGAGTATCGGTAGCTGCTGCACAGACATCACCACGCTCCAGTGCACCAGATGCTCCACATGGCATAACCTTTACCAGGCCTGCTGCCAACATGAGAGGAACATGGTACTGCATCCAGAAATTGAGTGCGGCCACTTTTGCCTCACCATTTGTGGGGAGGGCTGCACCCCTATCTGCCTGTGCTGCCCACAGGGGCTGTGGAAGTCGGGATAGAAGGGAGTTGGACTGGGATGGGAAGGAAACAGGAGGACAGAGAGGACAGGTCAGGAAAGGAAAACAAAAAAAATCAAAATTGCACAAAAGTCACAAAAACACACACAGGAGCGTAAGTACACACACGGACAGTGATAACAATAAGTAAATAAAAGGTGGATTGGGAAGTGGGTGATCAAATGGGGTGGATTGGGTTGGAATGGAAAGTTAAGAATCAAAAGCAAAGCAGCAGGGAGAAAGCTAGGCACGAGCAAGTGAAACAAAATGTCTGTGCATGTACTTCCTTTTGCACTGATTTTTCAGCATCCAAAGAACTACCTGGGCTAAATCATAGCACAACATGTATTTTCTAGCCCTTCACGGAACTCCACAGAATCTCACAGAGCTTTTATGTAACTCCGTTGAAGTGTGCAGAGTGAAACTCCGCACATTCCTCCCAATCCTAATTTCCTCACTCTTGTGGATTTTTCAGCTGTGTGATTTTCAGCTCAATGTGCTATTTGCACTAACAATTGTTTCCACACTCATGATGATGTACCACCAAAGCTGATTATGCACAGCCAAGTGACTTTATACGTAAATGTGATTTTGCTTCTACAAGTATTGCCACAGTCCTGTTGATATTGTACTAAGGGCAATACTGCACTAAGTATGACGTGTGCTCCTAAACATTCTCTACACTCATGCTGCAAAACGTATCTTGTTGCACATCAGTATACTATCAGTGACACTCACAGTTATCTTGCTCAGTTTTAGAAAATACAACTGCATTACGACTTTGCTTTTTTGTAGTGAGTGCGGCGACAACGAATACAAACGTACTCAGTGTTAGAGATGGCCCTTTTGCAGGGTTATCCTCAAACTTTTCACCTTCTTCCTCCTATTTTTTCTCATTTATTTTTGCTGGTTTATTGTCTCTGCACACATTGCCACTGCTGATCAGTGCTAAAGTGCAAGTGATCCCTATGTAAATTGTATTGGTGATTGGTTTATCCATGATTGGCATATTTGATTTACTGGTTAGTCCATAGTAAAGTGCACCAGGGGTGCCCAGGGCCTATAAATCCAATGCTACTAGTGGGCCTGCAGCCCTGATTGTGCCACCCAGATGAGTAGCCCTGTGAGCATGTCTCAGACCTGCCACTGCAGTGTTTGTGTGTGCAGTTTTAAACTGTCAATTTGGCCTGGCCGGTGTACCCTATTGACAGGCCCAAACTTTCCCTTTTACTACATGTAAGGCACCCCTAAGGTAGGCCCTAGATAGCCCGATGGGCAGGGTGCAGTGTATTTAGAAGGTTGCACATGTACTGATGTGTTTAACAAGTCATAACAGTGAAATACTGCCAAATCAGGTTTTCATTGTTGCAAGGCCTATCCCTCTCATAGGTTCACATGGGGGCTGCCTTTACATATCCTTAAAGGGTAGTTTCCATTTGAGAGCAAATAGAAATTTGGAGTTTGGGGTCTCTGAACTCACAATTCAACAAATACATCTTTTAGTGAAGTTGGTTTTTAGATTGTTCGTTTGAAAATGCCTTTTTTAGAAAGTAGGCATTCTTTTGCTTAAACCAGTCTGTGCTTCTACCTGTTTGTGGATTCCCCATCTGGGTCAGTTTGACAGTTGGGCTGTTTGCACCTCTCCTCTAGACTGTGATACAAAGGGAGCTGGGGTGTAGCCTGCATTTCCTGATGAGCCATCTGAGCTAGAGTTGAAGGAGGAGTGGTCACTTACACCTCAAAGGGCTGTGCCTGTCCTCACACAATGCAATCTCTGACCCCCTGGAGTGTGTCTGGGGCCAGGCCTGGGCAAGGCAGGATCTTGTGAACAGAGTCTTTAATTTGAAGTATGCCTACTTCAAAGGCAGAAAGGAGTGTAAGTAGCGAACCCAGAACCCCAGACTTTTAGAATCTTTCTGGATCAATAGAAACCTCTGCCAAGGAGAAGAGCTGAAGAGCTGGAGAAGGAGAACTCTCCCTTAGCTATGTATGCTTTGCTGGGTTGGCCTGCAGTTGCTGCTTCTGTCTTAAAAGAGGGCAAAGGTTGAACTTTGCTGTGTGTCCTGCTTGACAGAGTTCTCCAAGGGCTTGGAGTAGAACTTGCCTCCTGTTGGAAGTCTCAGGGATACCAAAGACTTAATTTTCATATGCCTGCCGCACTGGGAACTGTCTAATTTGTTTTTGCTGCTTTATTGTCTCTGCACAATTTACCACTGCTGCTCAGTGCTAAAGTGCACGTGCTCCCTATGAAAATTGTATTGGTGATTGGTTTATCCATGATTGGCATATTTGGTTTACTGGTAAGGCCCTAGTAAAGTGCACCAGGGGTGCCCAGTGCCTGTAAATCAAATGCTACTACAGGGCCTGCACACTGATTGTGCCGCCCACATGAGTAGCCCTGTGAACATGTCTCAGACCTACCACTGCAGTTTCTGTGTGTGCAGTTTTAAACTGCCAATTTAGCCTGGCCAGTGTACCCTCTTTCCGGACCCAAACCTTCCCTTTTACTACATGCAAGGCACCCCTAAGGTAGGCCTAGGTAGACCCATGGGCAGGGCGCAGAGTATTTAGGTCGGACATGTACTGATGTGTTTTACATGTCCTAATAGTGGAATACTGCCAAATTCGGCTTTCACTCTGCAAGGCCTATCTCTCTCATAGGTTAACATTGGGGCTGCCTTTAAATATCTTAAAGTGCAGATTCCTTGTGAGAGCAGATAGAAATTTGGAGTTTGGGGTCTCAGAACTCACAATTTAAAAATACATCTTTTAGTGAAGTTGGTTTTAAGATTGTTCGTTTGAAAATGCCACTTTTAGAAAGTGGGTATTTTCTTGCTTAAACCATTCTGTGCCTCTGCCTGTTTGTGGATTCCCCATCTGGGTCAGTTTGACAATTGGGCTGTTTGCAACTCTCCTCTAGACAGTGACACAAAGTGAGCTGGGGTGTAGCCTGCACCTCCTGATGGGCCATCTGGGCTAGAGTGGAGGGAGGAGTGGTCACTTACACCTGAAAGGGCTGTGCCTGCCCTCACGCAATGCAGTCTCAGACCCCCTGGAGTGTGTCTGGGGCCAGGACTGGGCAAGGCAGGATCTTGTGAACAACAGAGACTTTCTTTTTAAGTATGCCTACTTCAAAGGCGGAAAGGGGTACAAATAGTGAACCCAAAACCACAGACTTTTAGAATCTTTCTGTATCAAGAGGAACCTCTGCCAAGGAGAAGAGCTGGAGGAGTAGTACTGCCCCTTTGCTTCGTGTGCTTTGCTGGGTTGGCCTGCAGTTGCTGCTTCTGCCTTAAAAGAGAGAAAAGGGTGAAATTTGCTGTGTATCCTGCTCAACAGAGTTCTCCAAGGGCTTGGAGTAGACCTTGCCTCCTGTTGGAAGTCTCAAGGATACCGAAAACATCAGTTTCATCTGCCTGCAGCACTGGGAACTGTGTGTTCTGTCCTGTTCAAGAAGAAAAACCACTGCGACGCCGCCAACAATGCCACTGGCCTGCACCGTGTCCTGCAGATGCCGCATGGAGCTGCACCACCCCGCTTCACACCGCAACCCTGGTCTCACTGATGCCGCCACCGAGCTGCTGCTTGCACTGTGACCTGTGGGCCCTCACTCCGGCATCACCTTCCTCACACTACAACCTGGGCATCCCCGATGATGCCGCTCCTGCTGACACCGGTGCTGCTGCCTGCACCGTGGCCTGTAGACACTGCCCGTGAGGCACACAAAGCACCGCCCTGTCCTGCACTGCAGCCCTGGTCCACCGACGCCAGCACCAAAGACTCCAGTGTCGACACCAGGCATCCCTGTCTGCATCGCAACCCATGGACGTTACACAGAGCCCATCCTGTGCCGCGGACTTGGGCCAACTGCCGACAGGACTTCAGCAACAACGACGCTGCTGCCTGTACAGAGACCTGGTGACACCACACGTAGCACCACCCCGCTTCACACCACAGCCCTCATCTCACTGACACCACTGCACGCTGTCACTGAGTCACTGCCTACACCGTGACCTGTGGGCACCGCATGACGCATCGTCCCACTTCGCACCACAGCCCCGACACTATCCATGCCAGCACTCCTGACTTTATCAGAACAGAGTTCGATCTGCAACACATGTGATTTCAAGGGCTCGACGACCCCCACCCCAACCTCTAGAACCGACACCACAATGCCAGAGGGGCCCTCCCCAAACCTCATTGAGAGGATCACGACGCCCTGCATTTCTAAGGTACTGTTTGTGGGTCTTCCCGACACCGTAGCTGGCGCGCAATGCCTTGGCTGGCCTGAATTGTTGGATTTTTTGTTCACGATGCTGTGATAGCCCCAGACGGAGCTATCTACTTCAAGGAACTGTCTTTTTAAGTAATTTATGTAAAATCTTTATCTTATTTATTGTATGTTGGATTTTTATCGTATTTGCTCTTGTTTTATATAGATAAATATTGGCTATTTTTCTAAAACTGATGAGGTGTCCTTTTGTAGTGTTTCACTGTATTACTGTGTGTTATGTGCAAATGCTTTACATATAGCTTTTGAGATAAGCCTGACTTATCGTGTCAGGCTACCAAGGGGCTGAGCTGGGGTTATCTGAAAGGGTGTCTCCCTTATTCTGACTAGAGTGAGGGTCCCTACTTGGACAGGGTGCAAACTGACTGTCAACTAGAGATCCCATTTCTAACACTCAGGTTTCTCAGAACACAGTGCATTGAGCTTTCCTATCTCCTTTGTAAATTTTTCAGTACTAATCTCTGTATCCACATCCTCTACAGCTCTCATCACTACCTCCTCATTTTCCCTATGATCTTCTTCAGGCCCTAAGAAACAGAACTGAGGCCTGATAACGACCTTGGCGGATGGGAGACTACACAACAAACGTGACGGATATCCCATCTGCTGTATTACAAGTTCCATTATATCCACTGGAACTTATAAAACGGTGGGCGGGCTATCTGTCACGTTTTTAGCAGAGTATCCCATCCGCCAAGGTTGTAATAAAGGCCCCAAATGTCTTCAGAAGCTTTCTCAACTTTGCCACACTACCATGCAACAGAGCTCTATTCAAATCTCCTAAACATAAAGCTGGAGTTTTTACATAATAAAGCTTTCTAACTAAATTGCGCATTTTTGAATGATGGACAGCTAACATTCTAAAGTAATGAACAGTGCTTCTACACACCTTCTTTGGTAGACATACCAAGGACCGGCCTTGTACATTAATGTATTTTGTAACTTTGCATGGATCAAATTCTTAAAGCATTTTAATTTTCTGTTTGAGACTTCCCCATGAAAATTCTCTTTAAAAAGTTTTGAATTTATCAATTGATTCCTGAAGGATAGTACAAAAACTGCTACACTTCCACTTGTGCATAAGCTTACTTACTCCTTCCTTGTATTTCTTCAGCTATCACGTGTTTTCCATTTCTATGAACGATCTATTCTTTTTCTATGGGAATACCATTCTTTACTTCCTAGCAACTACCACTTGTGTCAACTGCATGCACTAAGGTTTTCTCTTGCAAGTAGCTCTCTTCATTACAAAATGGATCTGTGCTAGATGTGTTCATCTATCCACCTTTAAAAACGTTACAAAAATTACTTTTGTTAATAAGCCTTTTCCGTAACGTTTTGCGCATAGTACTGTTTTGTCTAGTGTCTTCATTCTGTACAATATTGAGATAAAAAGTTTGCTTTTTAGAACAAATGCTTTGTCCACTATGCCCTCAATAAGTTGCTTTTGCTTAGCTATAGCGCTTCTCCCCTTATACTGCTTCTTCTTTAGAAACCTTTGTTTTACTCTAGTTTGAAACATTTTTACACTTATCTTCTTAATCTGTTTTTGTCTCCAAGTCAAATTCTTTCTTCCCACATTACATGCTCTACTTTTACGAGCATGTTGCCCTTCCTTTTTATCATTTGATTTACAACTCCTCTTTTTATTGGACATTTTTTTTCAGTTTGTAGTTTTCAACATACTTTTTTTTTAACGGTTCTTAGTGCTCTTACCAGCTGCTTGTTTTTTCTTGTCCACATTCTCCACCTTATCTGTCTTTTTACTGTCAGTTTCAATTAGGTAGAATTGTTTCCTCTGTTTCTTTCTGCAAATCAAATAAAAATTAATTTAGCTCTTCAATAAACAGTATAAAATTACATGTTAAAAATAATTAGGTATGCCAGTGTGTTCACTGCCAAGTACATGTCTCTCACTGATTGTCTAATTGAGGGACAAGTTACTTCTACTAAAAGTAGACTTTAAGACTTTGCAAATTAAGCTTAATAGGTAGAAGTAAATTGAGGGACAAGTTACTTCTACTAAAAGTAGACTTTAAGACTTTGCAAATTAAGCTTAATAGGTAGAAGTAAAACTGTATAGTTAGGCTCTGCAGTAGTAGGCCTGAGCTGTCTTTAACCCCTTCGCTGCCAGGCCTTTTCCCCCTCCTGTGCCGAGCCTTTTTTTGGCAATTTGGGGCAGTTCGTGCTTAGGCCCTCATAACTTTTTGTTCACATAAGCTACCCACGCCAAATTTGCGTCCTTTTTTTCCAACATCCTAGGGATTCTAGAGGTACCCAGACTCCAGAAGGAGGCCAAGAAATTAGCCAAAATACAGTGAAAATTTCGTGTTTTTTTCAAAAAAATGGGAAAAAGGGGGCTGCGGAAGAAGGCTTGTGGTTTTTTCCCTGAAAATGGCATCAACAAAGGGTTTGCGGTGCTAGAATCACCAGCTTCCCAGCTTTCAGGAACAGGCAGACTTGAATCAGAAACCCCAATTTTTCAATACAATTTTGGCATTTTCCTGGGACATACCCCATTTTTACAATTTTTTGTGCTTTCAGCCTCCTTCCAGTCAGTGACAGAAATGGGCATGAAACCAATGCTGGATCCCAGAAACCGCAACATTTCTGAAAAGTAGACACAATTCTAAATTCAGCAATGGGTAATTTGTGTAGATCCTACAAGGGTTTCCTACAGAAAATAACAACTGGAAAAAAAATATTGAAATTGAGGTGAAAAAATCTGCAATTTTTCTCTATGTTTTACTCTGTAACTTTTTCCTGCAATGTCAGATTTTTTATAGCAATATACTGTTACGTCTGCTGGACTCTTCTGGTTGCGATATATAGGGTTTGTAGGTTCATCAAGAACTCTAGGTACCCAGATCCAATAAATGACCTGCACCCTGCAGTGGGTTTTCATTCTATACAGGGTATACAGCAATTAATTTGCTGAAATATAAAGAGTAAAAAATAGCTATCAAGAAAACCTTTGTATTTCCAAAATGGGTACAAGATAAGGTGTTGAGGAGCAGTGGTTATTTGCACATCTCTGAATTCCGGGGTGCCGATACTAGCATGTGAATTACAGGGCATTTCTCAAATAGACATCTTTTTTACACACTGTCTTACATTTGGAAGGAAAAAATGTAGAGAAAGACAAGGGGCAATAACACTTGTTTTGCTATTCTATGTTTCTCCAAGTCTCCCGATAAAAATGATACCTCACTTGTGTGTGTAGGCCTAGCGCCCGCGACAGGATATGCCCCAAAACACGACGTGGACACATCACATTTTCAGAAAGAAAACAGAGCTGTTTTTTTACAAAGTGCCTAGCTGTGGATTTTGGCCTCTAGCTCAGCCGGCACCTGGGGAAACCTAGCAAACCTGTGCATTTTTTAAAACTAGACACCTAGGGGAATCCAAGATGGGGTGACTTGTGTGGCTCTGACCAGGTTCTGTTACCTAGAATCCTTTGCAAACCTCGCAATTTCGCAAAAAAAATACTTTTTCCTGTCATTTCGGTGACAGAAAGTTCTGGAATCCAAGAGGAGCCACAAATTTCCTTCCACCCAGCGTTCCCCCAAGTCTCCCGATAAAAATGGTGCCTCACTTGTGTGGGTAGGCCTAGCGCCCGCGACAGAATATGCCCCAAAACACGACGTGGACACATCACATTTTCAGAAAGAAAACAGAGCTGTTTTTTACTAAGTGCCTAGCTGTGGATTTTGGCCTCTAGCTCAGCCGGCACCAGGGGAAACCTAGCAAACCTGCTCATTTTTGAAAACTAGACACCTAGGGGAATCCAAGATGGGGTGACTTGTGGGGTTCTGACCAGGTTCTGTTACCCAGAATCCTTTGCAAACCTCAAAATTTGGCTAAAAAAACACATTTTCCTCAAATTTCGGTGACAGAAAGTTCTGGAATCTGAGAGGAGCCACAAATTTCCTTCCACCCAGCGTTCCCCCAAGTCTCCCGGTAAAAATGATACCTCACTTGTGTGGGTGGGCCAGGTGCCTGCAACAGAATAAGGTCCAAAACTTGTAGAGATAGAGGGGATAGCACAGCGAGTTTATAAGGCCATATTCTTCTTTTATACATCTTTAGGCTGACTCTGCTTTGGGGACCCACATAAGTGAGGTGTCATTTTACTTGGGAGACTGAGGGGAACAATGGGGAGTAGGAATTTTGTGCTGGAGCGGTGATCCTACTAAGAAAAGTCAGGAAAATATGCTTTTTTAAGTAAATTTTGAGGTTTACAGAGGAGTCTGGGTAAGAAAATGTTGGGGGATCCACGCAAGCCACACCTCCCTGGACTCCTTGGGGTGTCTAGTTTAAAAAAATGTCTGGGTTTGATAGGTTTCCCTAGATGAAGGCCGCACCCAGGACCAAAAACATAGGTGCCCCCTACCCCCAAACACAGGTAGTTTTGTAATATATCATTTTGATGTGTCCACATACGTCTGTGATGTGCCAAACACTAAAATTGTGAAAAGAAACGCACTTAGGTTATGTGAAAAAGACCCCTCACCCACCAACCAAGTTGGTGGCATGCTTAATCATCGGGGTCCCACCCGAGGCACCTGTGCTGCGACGCCTGATTACAGCTGAGCAGGTTTTGGCATTTTTACCACACATACTGGTTGGATTTGGCACAAGGGTGAGTGATGGTTCAGTGGATCAAATTTGATTAACAAGAGATTTCACAAAAATGAAATGCACTGTTAATAACTGAAAGGCAAAAAACTGAACCAATGACTCACAGCTCGTGAGCTGTAAAGCCACGACAAGGCACCAACCGATTTACAGTTCATTCACACACCTTTCATGCATGACACGCACAAGACCATTCACGCCGACAGCCACTCAAGGGCCCATCACTTACATACGCCCACATGCCTGATACAACAATCACACCAGCTGATAGGAGTGTGTGGACTGGTGTTTGGCTGTCAGTGTGTTGCAGTAGCCAACAGCAAGTCAATATGTACACTATGTACACCCTCAGCCAAGCCCCACTCCACACACAATGGCATCATTTTTATTTATTTTTTTAAATAGAGGAACCCCTAACTAAGTAGAAATAATTACAAAACTACAAACACAAAAGCTCTAACTAAGTACATGACAGAAATGTTAACCATGAAACTGAACACATGAAAATACAAAACACACATGAGTTTACACTCATGGTTGTTCTCAGTAATTCTTCTGGGTGTGGTCATTCTTAAAACAACCACCCACACACAGCCCAGGCTTTGAAGGACAATCTGGGCAGTACATCCGAGTCTCCCTCCGGATACCTCTTCGAAAACACACTCTACATTTCTTAGCTGGAAAGTCTTTTTTGGGTGTGGGAGGAATGTGCTCAGCAAAGTGGCGATCTTTCAATCTAGCCACATCCTCCACCACTACTTCTCTAGGAACTCTGGCCTGTTCCACCACAATAAGGCTCCCTATCACTGACTCCTTAAATTTCACAAATGTCATCTTTGACTCTGGAGACCTATCCCTAAACACCATAAAAGCATTAAAGGTTGCTAAGTGGAAGAGGTGAATTGCTAACTTCTTATACCAAACGTAAGACTTACGAATAGCAGTATAAGGTTCCAACCTCTGATCAACTCTATCTACACCTCCCATGTGCTTATTATAAACTAAAATGCACACAGGTTTGCACACTTCAGCAACCTGGCCCCAAACAGTCACGGGGGAAGTACCCTCATCATGGATGGTACTTAGCATGTAGACATCCCTCTTGTCTGAAAATTTCAAAGCTAGCAGCTCATCATTCCGCAAGGCACAGCACTGTCCCCTCTCAAGTTTTTTACAAACAAGCTCCCTTGGATAGCCTTTCCGGTTACAACGAATTGTGCCACAAGCAACAGTGTCCACTTTAAACAATTCCTTGAACAACTGCACTCCAGTGTAGAAGTTATCTACATACAAATGGTGACCTTTGTTGAACAGTCGTCTACCAAGATCCCACACAATTTTCTCAGTGGCTCCAAAAGTAGGAGGACAACCAGGGGGGTCAATATTGGAATCCCTACCAGTGTAGACACGGAAACTATA
Organism: Pleurodeles waltl; assembly: GCF_031143425.1. Taxonomy (NCBI): domain Eukaryota; kingdom Metazoa; phylum Chordata; class Amphibia; order Caudata; family Salamandridae; genus Pleurodeles; species Pleurodeles waltl. The sequence continues at coordinate 338,702,630 of NC_090439.1, forward strand.
CAAATATCCTGTACTGGGGAAGCGCTGCACCGGGGGTCTGACAGGGCAGGAGCCCTTTAATTTCTACATCGCGCTCCCGCCGTCGCGGGAAGCACTGCACCCGAGCCTGATAGGGCAGGAGCCCTTTTGGAGCCCTTTAAAACTGATCAGTGTTCCCGCCGTCGCGGGAAGCGCTGCACCGGGGGTCTGACAGGGCAGGAGCCCTTTAATTTCTACATCGCGCTCCCGCCGTCGCGGGAAGCACTGCACCCGAGCCTGATAGGGCAGGAGCCCTTTTGGAGCCCTTTAAAACTGATCAGTGTTCCCGCCGTCGCGGGAAGCGCTGCACCGGGGGTCTGACAGGGCAGGAGCCCTTTAATTTCTACATCGCGCTCCCGCCGTCGCGGGAAGCTCTGCACCCGAGCCTGATAGGGCAGGAGCCCTTTAAAACTGATCAGCGTTCCGGCCATCGCGGGAAGCGCTGCACCGGGGGTCTGACAGGGCAGGAGCCCTTTAATTTCTACATCGCGCTCCCGCCGTCGCAGAAAGCGTTGCACCCGAGCCTGATAGGGCAGGAGCCCTTTAAAACTGATCAGCGTTCCCGCCGTCGCGGGACGCGCGCGGGCGACGCCCGGTCCAAGGGCGGGCCCGTCCTTGCCCGTCATTGCCAGGAAGAGGCAGGGCAGGGCCACCCCCCTGACATCTCACCAAAAAACTCTGGACTGGACATCTACGAACATAGGGCTGCCTGAAGGTACTGTGACGCTCTGTCTGTTCTCCTTCCCTCTCAAACCTTCCCTCTAACTATTGCGCTGCGTTTTGCTGAGGGGGCAGGAGCCCTCTAAATCCAATTTTTTTTATCTGGACTGGCCGTTAGGCCCATTGCACGAAGGAAACCTCTGTCCCTCGTCTGATATCAACGGGAAGTGGTTGATCTGGGCCCCCCCTCTGTACCCCTGTACTTTTGTGTTTTAAGCTGGTCCCTTAGTGACTAGAGTCTTCTTCTTTTTTTTTTTTTTTTCTTTTACGAATACAGCTCTCCGAGCGACCGGCCACTACTAAAATTATGGGCAAAAGGAAGCACTCAAAACCAAACATTTCAACAAATTTAAAAGACAGTTCATCTATATTAAAATACATCTCTGGGGCGATAGGAATGATAGATAAGCAAATTGCTAATGTTGAAGGGAAAATGTCATTATCTAAAGATCAATCTCGTGATTCATTAGGGTCTGTAATACCGCAACATAACTCCCCAACTAGTGAACCTGGGGACGGGCATTCAAACCCAAGGTTTACAAATGGTTGTATTAAAGACTCTTCGAACATAATCTATTCCATGGATGAAATATCCCCTGTTGCTAAACGACCAAGGAAACCGGAGAAGGGCCTGGTGGACAAGACCTCAAAGAAAACCCCAGTGATAGACTTAATAACCACTCCAATTAAAAAACATCCAAAAAAACTAACTCGGAAGAAGCCCCCAACCTTAGCAGGAGACACTGTTCGATCACTCCTCATAAAACTCCATGAGACAGTAAATTCATTGAAATCATCTATCGAAGTCACTTTGGACTCAATGTCGGAGCGCCTAAAGGGGGTGGAGTCTAGTCTTAAGGCAGGCCTCGAAACAATAAAGTCCTTACAACGGGAAGACACGCATTCTACAAGTAAGGATCCCGGAAACACATTGCGGTCCTTAGAACACGATAACAACACACAATCTACTCCGTTTAACAGGCCAAGTAGCACACATCGAAACGTTGATTCCCAGAATGAGCCCCAACCTCACCCAAAAGCTTCTGCCATGAATCATCATAACCAACACTCATCTTTACCTCATAATTTTTCCTCAGATAAAAAAGTTTTAAAACCCACTTTATGCAAGATAGCGAGTAGTGCTACATGCAGGACAGCAAATACCAATCCCCATTTAAATCCGGGGAGAAATATAAATAGCAGGCCTAGATCGCCGAATCCCGCCAACCTCCCTAGTGATCTGTTACATCTTCCCCCGGAGGCTACACCATATGTAGTGGTCCTGGCAAACGTCCCTCCGATAGATGGTCAACAACGAGAAACTTGGACAGCCTTAAGAAACAAGCCCCTTAATTGGATCGGGTCCCGTATGAGCCCTGGAACGGTGAGGACTCTTTTTGATGATATAAAAATGGTCAGAAGAATTAAATGGATAGGAACCAGTGGGAAAGTGCTGATGGGAGACTGTGTGGTCCTTTCTTTCGGCTCACCACATTTAGTGAATAGGATTATTTTTGATTTAGGAGCCAGACAACCCACTTCACAAGGAATCTCGCTATTACCCTTGGGATATTTTTATCAAAGACCAGAGGGGAACAATTCCATCTGCTCACAGAGAGCTGTAGCACCCTCATCCAGCCCAGACTTGTCTAAAATGTGCAATAGATTCTATCCCCTTTCAAGGCTGGAAAATATAGACTGACTGGACATGAAACAGCTACCTCTCCATGATAGAGAAGCACAGTTAAAACATAGATCAGGGAGGGAACTACAAAAGGAAGATACATCACATAAAACGGTTGCTATAAGGAATGAGATATTACCTCATCTAAGCCAGGGCAATGATGAACCTAGTAATATACCAAATACCACTTTGTGCAATGTTCCCCCTCTTTCCCCAAAGAACCGGCCCTGCAAGTTTAAACAGAATCCTAACCAGAAACCTGAAATAGTCTTACTATTCTGGAACATTGCAGGTCTAGTAAATAAGTTAGGCAACGAGATCTGGGTTAATTTTTTAGAAGACTATCTATGTGTTTGCCTACAAGAGACGTGGCTTCTAACCCCAGTCCATCTAAACGGCTACAAAACATTCCACACCCCTGCTGAGCAGTCCAGGCATGGTAGACCTAAAGGAGGACTGTGTACATATATCTCTAATAAGCTGCCCTTACAGAATCTAGTGATGCAATTTATGAGTCCATACTACCAAATGATAGAGAGTGACTTAGATCACAAAACCCACCTGGTCATTATTAATTTTTATAATAACGTTCCTTCAGGAGAATTTTCCAATACTCTCGTGGAAATGGGAAATGACTTAAAAAAAATAGGTGGAAAAAATAACCGTGAGATCCTACTGATATGGGGTGGTGATTTTAATATCCATCCGTGTAAGGAAAATTCAGATAAGATATGTGGTTGGGACTCGGAAGGTATAGGTGCAAGCCTCCACTTTTCTCACAACATCCAAGGAGATGAAATGAATTTGCTAGCTCAAACCTATAACCTATCCTTTGTAAATGAACTATTCTTGGACGAACCACACTTTAAACCAACGTATAACGGAAGGGGCGCAAACACAGTGATCGACTATGTCCTAATGTCCACTCATTTTGCACACCATCTTACAAACTATACCTTACACGACATCGCAATTAGTGATCACTACCCCCAGAGCTTAAACCTCCTTCTATCCCTCCCTTCAGCAGCTAGAGAAGAAAGCATCACACTGGTAGGTGACATTGAACTGGTGCCGCGCAATGGATACACTATGAAGTGGTCCCAGACAGATCCCAAGTCTTTATTAAAACAGGTTATATCCCAATGTAAACATGCTTTCGCAGACTGCTTAAGAGAGAACCCACACCCAGGACAATGTCTAAATGCGTTTATGATGATTACTCAAACCATAAAAGAAGCTCTCACTATTAGAAGCAGTAAGTTAGGGAAAAGGACGTACGGATGGTTTGACCATAACTGCACTCAAGCACACAAGAGATTGAAAAAGGCCCTAAATGCCACAAAAAGATGCCTGAGTGACATACGTAAACGCAGACAGGAATATAAGACAGCAATAAAGGAAAGGAAATTGACTATAAAAACAAACCTGTGGGAAACCCTCCATATAGCAAGCCGTAAGAAAGACAATATACTTTTCTGGCAGACAATAAATTCCCCCGTGTTAGGGGACAGAGACACTCCTAGGATGGAAATCGCCATCTCCGAAGAAGATTGGGTAGCACACTTCTCTAATATATATTCACTGACGAGTGATTTATTAGACCATACACATGACCACGACCACCAGGAAGGCACGCGCCTAGATATAACCCCCCAATTTAGCCTTCAGGAAGTAGAGGAAGCTATAATTGAAAGCAAACCAGGGAAAGCGCCTGGCCCTGATGGCGTTCCAATCGATATATTTAAGGCCAACATCGAGCTGTGGGGTCCTGTACTGACCCAGACGTTGAGGGCCATCTGCACATGCGGACCCCCACCATCTTGGAGAGTCTCCAACATAATTCCAATATATAAAAAGGGTGACCGCCTTAATCCAGCCTGTTACAGGCCAATATCCCTGGTGGACACAACAGCTAAACTAGCAGGGAGAATAATCCTGAATAGGCTGCAATCATGGGCAGAGGAAAAGAACGTTCTATCTCCGGTACAGTATGGATTCCGGAAAGGAATCGGAACAGTGGAACAAAGTTTAAATTTAAGTCTTATCATCTCAAAGTATACTAAGATTAGAACAGGCAATCTGTATCTGGCCTTTATTGATTTATCATCAGCTTTCGACTGTGTAATCCATGATAAATTGTGGGACATTTTAAAAAGCATGGGGGTAGAACCAGCCCTAATTCAATTTATTCACAAAATGTACACAGGGTGCAGAGCAAGAGTGAGGTACGGCCTAAAAGGGGAATGTACTCGCCCCTTTGGTCTACACAGAGGAGTGCGCCAAGGCTGCGTTCTCGCACCGTTTCTGTTCTCAATGTATATAAACAATCTAGACAAAGAATTGGCCACTAGGTGTAAAGATGTACCACAAATAGATAAGCAACCTGTCCCAGCATTACTCTACGCAGATGACGCAGTACTAATGGCCAGAACCCCAATAGCTCTCCAGAAACTTCTAACAACCTGTATTACATCCATGTCACAGCTGGGACTCACTGTTAATCGCTCCAAAACCTTCATCATGAACTGCGGAAGGAAGCGCGGCAAGACTTATAACACCACCATTCTAGATAGCAAGGTCGAAATCACGCAAACCTTTTCATACCTGGGCATAACATTTGATAAGCTGGGTTCCTGGGTCAACTGCAGGAAGATGAAGAGAGTACACCTGACCAAAACAACGATGGCACTTCGACTTTTCTCTAAAAGGCTTGGGGGGATTACACCACCTAACATGATAAAGATCTATAAAGCCAAGTGTATTCCGGCCGTTACGTATGGGGCTGGAATTTGGGGACATACAAACTGTGATCTAGTGCAGACAGTGGAAAATGACTTCCTACGGCATTTGTTGAGGGTACCAAAAGGCACCTCATCGTACGTCACACATTCGGAACTTGGGGTTCCCTATATTGCAGACTTAATAAAGATCCAGCCACTACTACTATGGCATAAAGTCTGGACTTCGGAACACACCAGTTTTAATAAGGCTATTCTGACCGACTGTACAAAATCATTATATACATTAAGGGTACCATGGTTAAAATACATCATGACCTTTTTTGAAAAAATGGGCAAGCAAGACTTCTATACAAACCCAGTCTCTTTGCAGAAGATATCCAGGAAGGACCTGAGTATCTTGGCACTAAACTATCTAGAAGACATACGTTGGGAGGTGGAATAAAAAAAAACCTCAGTCATTTATAATCAAATAATTTTAACGGTTGAGGGTATGCAGCCATACTTGGCAAACATGGTACTTCCTCGCCACCATTACGTTCTCACAAGATTTAGACTAGACACATTCCATCGTCTAGTTTCTTTTCCAAGTATGAACGATTGGACCACTGTGTTAAAACCATGTCCCTGTGACGCAAAAACACTTCAATCTACAATTCATGTGGTTTTATTCTGTAATTTCTACGCCTACCAGAGGAAGCGTCTAGTTGTTCCGCTCCTAAGGTCAATTAATCTCCCCCAGTGTCGCACAGCCTATGTTTGTCTCCAGTCACTATCTTCTTTAGAGATGTGCGGAATTTTAGCTAATTTTTTATGTTCTGTATTAAAGATAAGGAAATCTATGGGGGAGGCGATCGAATTTTAACTCATTGTGATAGGGTGTTTATTTTCTTGATTTTATGATATATTGATATACTAGACTGATTTATTGTTGTGTGCTTTTACATCTTCTTTTTATTATTCTTACTATTTTATTCTATTTTTATCTCCTTGACTTTTTCTTATTATTGAATTGTATGTATGCATCATAATTGGAGATCTTTTATGACTGTTATGTCTTTTATGACTTGTTGAAAGTCGAATAAAGATTTTGTACTACTACTGTACTACTTTCAGTCAGCATATACAATTTAATTTCATATTGTGCCCTTTTGTTAGGAATGTACTGCCTAAAAACCAAACGACCCTTGAAGAGGACCAAAGACTCGTCCACACTTATCACTTTGCCTGGAACATAGACCTCCGAAAACCAATCTACAAAATGATCAAGGACAGGCCTAATCTTAAAAAGACGGTCAGAATCTGGGTGATCTCGTGGCAAGGCTAATGCATTGTCAACAAAATGCAGCATCCTAAGAAGAAGCAAATACCGATTACGACTCATGGTCGCAGGAAATATAGCTGTTGCCATCAAGAGACTAGTAGACCAATAAGAATCCAGTGATAGCTTCCTTATCAACCCCATCAAAAAAGTCAAGCCCAAAAACTTTTTTATCTCCTCCAAATCTAGAGTGTGGCCTAAGTCTAGCAGCGTTGTCCCTCAAATGCTGCTCGCATACAAATTAGTCTGCTCAACAATCTCTTCCAAAAACACATCATCCATGAATAACTCAAAGAAATTGACAGGCAAAAAGTTCTCTGTATTGGCGCTACACCCCGGGAGACCAGTAAAGGCAGGCAGCTCTGGCTGCTCCATGTTTGGGGCAACCCAGAGATCAGGTCTTATAAAGGGAAATCTTTCAGCCCCAGGTTGCTGCACTAATGGCACATCAGTGTCCTCCTCTAAAACAGGCCCTTCATCTGCACTGAGTGTGGCTTCCTCATCAGAAGATTCCTCTCCAACAAAAATATCACTGCCAGAATCTCTCACTTCCTCCTCTGCCTCAGATGCAGAGTCCGTCTCATAATCATGATCAGACAATGACTCAAAAAGCATACCAACCACATGCTGAGCGGTCATCCTGCGGTTAGCCATGATCTTTCCTACTAAAATTAACTTGACAAATTCACCACCAACAACCGCACTGTGTAAGATAAGTAACAAAGTGTAGCTTTATTAGTAAGAGTTATAAACTCAAAAACTATACTTCTCACTTGCCTAAAAAAAAAAGAATCACCAGCAACTACTCTGCACAGACACAGCAATCACCAATGATTTCCCACTAAAAAGAAAGTAAGAAAAGCAAATTAGAAATAAGACAAAACAAATATCATTGTGCGCAAATCTAAGGACAATTTCACACACAATCCTGCATTTAGTACACCCCCTACAAACATGTCATTCATGCATGGCAACAATACTCCTTTGGAGTAAATTGTTTTTACTTACCTAAAACATGAAACTATGCAAACCGCAGGTCAACACCGCCAAAACCGCAAGGAGCCACAGCAAATAAAGCAAAAGCTTTGAACTAGAACAAAAAGGAGGAAAACATTTTTTATCACAAATGCAAATACTTCACCAGTTGACAAACACCCCACCATCAAACATTTAGAAATTGGTGCCTAAGTGGATTCTGCCATAGGGGCAGATGGGCCTACTAAAAAAATAGGCCTATCTGCCCCAAGGAGGGCAGAAAATACCTTAGGTAGTGTGTCCCCATGGGGAGCGACCCTTGCCCAAGGGGACAGCCCCCAAACAAAAAAAACAAAAAAACACACACACACTATACCTGGTGCCTAAGTGGCTTCTGCCCCCCTTGGGGCAGATGGGCCTAAAAATAATAGGCCGATCTGTTCCCAAGGGGTGCAGAAATGGCCTTGGTACATGGGCCCCCAAAGGGGGGGCGACCCTTGCCCAAGGGCCCCCCATCCACTAACACACGCACACACTATCCCTGGTGTCTAAGTGGCTTCTACCCCCCTTGGGGGCAGATGGGCCTAAAAAAATAGGCCAATCTGCCCCCAATAGGGGCAGAAATGGCCAACAGGTCAATGCCCCCCTTGGGGGGGCACCCCTTGCCCAATGGGACGCACCCCCCACAAAAATAAACATATAAAAAAAATCCCTGGCGTTCTAGGGGTTTCTGCCCCCCTTGGGGGCAGATCAGCCTAAAAATAATAGGCTGATCTGTCTCCAAGGGGTGCAGAAATGGCCTTGGTACATCTGCCCCCAAAGGGGGGGCAACCCTTGCCCAAGGCCCCCCTATCCACTAACACACACACACACTATCCCTGGTGTCTAAGTGGCTTCTTCCCCCCCTTGGGGGCAGATGGGCCTAAAGAAAGAGGCCCATCTGCCCCCAAGGGGGGCAGAAATGGCCAACAGGTCAATGACCCCCCCACAAAAATAAACATATAAAAAAAATCCCTGGCGTTCTAGTGGTTTCTGCCCCCCTTTGGGGCAGATCAGCCTAAAAATAATAGGCCTATCTGTCCCCAAGGGGTGCAGAAATGGCCTTGGTACATGTGCCCCCAAAGGGGGGCGACCCTTGCCCAAGGGCCCCCCCCATCCACTAATACACACACACACTATCCCTGGTGTCTAAGTGGCTTCTACACCCCTTGGGGGCAGATGGGCCTAAAAAAAATAGGCCCACCTGCCCCCAAGGGGGGCAGAAATGGCGAACAGGTCAATGCCCCCCATGCCCAATGGGACGCCCCCTACAAAAATAAACATAGAAAAAAAAATCCCTGGCGTTCTAGTGGGCCCCCCCCATCCACTAATACACACACACACTATCCCTGGTGTCTAAGTGGTTTCTGCCCCCCTTGGGGGCAGATGGACCTAAAACAAATAGGCTGATGGGGGCAGAAAAGGCCAACAGTTCTATGCCCCTGTGGGGGGGGGGCGCCCCTTGCCCAAGGGGCCACCCCCCACATAAATAAACAAAAATAAAAACATCCCTGGTGTTCCAGCCTAAAATAGTAGGCCAATCTGCCCCCAAGAGGGGCAGAAATGGCCGTTTATAGCTTGCCCCCAAAAGGGGAGCGACCCTTGCCCAAGGGGCCGCTCCCCAACACTCAACAATCAAATGAAAAAAAAAAAAATCCTTGGCGTCTAGTGGACATTCCTGCTGCCCGATCGCAATGCGATCGGGCAGCAGGAATGCTCAAAGAGACACCGGGGGAAAGGAAAACCCTTTCCTTTCCCTCGGTGCCTCTTTTTGCAAACCCCCCACCCGCTGGGAAGAGAAATGTACCTCTTCCTCTTTCGCCGCACAGGAAGCAAATGGCTTCCTGTGCGACCGGCACCCTGTAATGAAGTCTGACGTCATTATGGGGGGTGGGGGAGTGCGGGTGGAAGGGGAAGGGCTTCCCCTTCCGTCCCTGCCTTTGGAGGATGGGGGGAAGCACACAGAGGGCGCGAGAGCGCTCCCTCTGGGATGTGTACCGAGGACGTAATGGTTACGTCCTCGGCACAGCAGCACTGTGCCGCAGGACGTAACCATTACGTCCGCGGCACAGAACCGGTTAAAGAAATATTTCTCTGGATGGGTGAGTACACTGTGTATGTAATTGGCTAGATGTTTGACAAAGTGTAGCTGTACCTCCAGGAGTGTCCCACAACATGTTTAAATAAATATGGTGAATACTGGGTTATGTAACTGTGTGCACAGCTAGGTCCAGTACTGCTGGATACATACCTACAGTCGAGGTGTGCATAAATGTATAAGTAGCTGTGTCGGTGTCTGACTGGATGTGTCAGTGGCTCTATCTTTTTCTGAATAGGTATACTAGTTGCAGTATGGTTGGACACTGCATATATTTGTGAGCATAAAAGTCTGAATCTGCACGTCTAACTCAGTGAAAGTTAGAAGGACATTTTTCATATAAACTTCAAAGCTCTGTGCTCTATGGCCTACCTACAGCCTAGCGGAGTACTCAACTTTCAGCAGTAAAAAGACAATTTAAAGTTTGACAGCTATTAACAAAAGGATATACCCACTGACACAGCCACTCATATACTAATAGGGCTAGTACACCCAGACAGCAGTTATGTTTCCAGCAGTTTTGCAGCCACTTGCATACTTTGTTATATATCCCTGTACTTAACATATTTACTTAAATATCTGGTGGGATACTTGTACAGGGACTAATACAGTCAGTGAAACTTATAGACAGATACTGACACAATCTATTCACCTATCCACACATGTACTACTTTAGACATAGGTGAGACCGACTGCTGAAGACTCTAAAGGCCAGATTACAAGGCCCTATCACCACCGGAGCATCATTTTTTGTGACGCTCTAGCGGTGCTAACCATTTCTCCATGTTTACAAGGCGGTGTACCGCCACTTTTTGTGGCTTGACGCCACCTAAATATGGGCCCCTCTGATGCAGATTTCTATGTCAGAGGGGCATGCAATGGGTGTTGCAGTGGGCGTTCCATCGCAACACCCATTGCATTTGACACTGACCCACATTTATGAGAAATTGTAAATCTGTGGCAGCGCCAAAAATTAACGCTATCCCAGGGGTGGCGTTAGTATGGCAAAACAAGGAAGAATACTTTTATTCCTCCTCGTTTTGTGCTTTTTGCATGTTTGCTGCATTCTGCAGCAATAATAAAAGAAGCAAAATGCCATCAATTATTATTTATGTCCAGAAAGGTGCTCCTTCCTGCACATAAACAATCATTCAAAAATGACACTTTGGTACTTCTATGTGTGCTGCGTTCTGCAACACACATAGAAGTGCCAAATCACCATTGTAGATTGCTTATGTGCAGGAAGGGTCACCTACCTGCACATAAACAATCACTGCCCTCGATGCAGACACCCTTGCACAAGGGTGAAGGATACCTGTGTTGGTGCAGGCAGCTTAATTTAGCTCCAGCGCACGGGGAAAGGTAGGGCTGTGCCATATTCTTGTAAATACGCTGTATCCCTGCGTTTCAAAACTGGTGCGGCGCTGCTGATTTTACCCCAGTTTCTTGTAAATCTGGCCCTAAGTGTGCACTTTTGGTGAGTGGTGAGTACAGGGGTATGTATCTGTCTGCGCAGCTAACTCTCATACTATTGGAAATATTACTGCTGCCTGGGAGTGTGCATGAATGTGTAAGTGCCTTTCTGACTCTTTGACTGGATGTGTCAGTAACTCCATCCTTTTAATAGGTATATCAGTTGCAGTATGGCCTGGACACTCAATATATAACTGAGCATAAGAACCTGCAAGTGCACGTCTAAGTGAATCTTAGAAGGACATGTTTCATCTTTTTACCCAAAATAAATCCTGGTCTATGGTCTACCTACATCCTAGTTTTGTACTTTGTTTTGTGTTTAAAAATAACAGTTTAATGATTATCGAGCAACATTACTAATGGCAAATCGAGGAGACAATAAAACTGCACTCACAGGTTGAAATAGTAGCCCTGACCCATATTTAAAGGACTACTTGTGTGGTTGTATCAGTAGATTGTGCCAGTATTTCATCACATATCTCACTGACTGTATCAGTACCACCTTTATGGATGTGCTGCCAGATATTTAAATAAATATGGTGAGTAGAAAGGTAGGTAATTAAATGTGCAACTGACTCCACTAAAGATGTAAATATAACTGCTGTCTGGGTGTGAGTATGAATGTAGAATTACCTTCTAAGGGCCAAATTTATACTTTTTGACGCAAAACTGCACAAACACAGTTTTGCATTAAAAAATTTATCGCTGGCTAGCACCATTTTTTAACGCCAACCGGGCGTCATATTTATAATATGATGCTTGGTGGCGCTAAATTCGGGTTAGAGTCAAAATGTTTGACATTAACCATTGTGCCTTGTCGTAAGGCAAAATGACTTTAACACTGGAAAAATGACTCTAACCTGTTTTACGACACATAAACATGTCGCAAAACAGAAATGTACAATTTTTAACAGCGTTAGCATCAACTTTAGACGCTAATGCAGCAAACAGTGCAAAGGAGAGGCAAGGTGGAGCCAGAAAACCAGGAGAGACCCCAATCAACCAGGAACCAGCCAGGAGGACACACACAAGACCCAGGGGAGGTAGAAGAAAAAGAGAAAGTGTTGTTTCAGTGCGGAAGTGCAAGAAGGGGGAGGCACATAGGACACACACAATGCATGTCAAAAGGAGCACAGAGGGACACACTGCACGTGAAGCATGTTGCACCATGCTGACGTAAGCTACACATGTACCTACGCCTCGGTAGTGCCATGCACCACAACACATACAGAACCTGGACATATGTCAAACACCAGGGCTAAATACCTACATGTACATATGCAGCACATGGGATGGATGGCATGTCTAATGACTGTGCCTCTGGTTGTGTCATCACAACATCCCTCGCATATAGTCAAATGAACCCTACCAGCACGACCAAGACATCAGAGACTAGGAAGTCAGTCAATAGCATTCTTGGGGTTACGTCATGGTGGTGTCCCTTGCAATAACACTTTGCAACTGCCTTGCCTCATTGCTCAAACATGTGTGCTGCATCTTACAGCACACAATTCATTACAACCATCCCAACATTACAGGAAAAATAATCAGAGCAGGTGCTGGGGGAATAGCTGGGTGGTTATGTATCACTGGAAACATGCCACTACCCAGAGCAACTAAACTGATGTAGTGTTGAACCACACATCTTATGTTGATAAGAAATGTGCCACTACAGAAAATATATACCATAGATAGCAAACTGTAGGTCACAACAGATACAGGCTGAGCCCACAACTACTCACACATACAACACATGGTGTATGACTGTGAACATAATGGTGTACAATTCCACACTGACAGGTGGGGGATGGTACATGGCAAGTCTGGTGTGGTAAGATTGCCAGTGCAGTGTAATCTTTTCGGTTGGCAATATGAGTCATGCATTGGGATGGCGGGTGGAAATCTGTCTGCTCATGGTAGCTCTGTGGGGCACTTAGCACAACATCGTTGATGGATCAAATAGAGTCAAGGTCAGTCTTGGGGTGCATTGGGTGTGACAGGACACACTGCTCTTAGCCCTGCAAATCAGGCAGTGGAAAGGGCTAAGGGGCAAGGCATGGGACCCCCTGCACTGCCCATGCCCGGTGCATGGGCTGTGAAGGGGCACCTAGGGGCAAACCACACCACATCACCACCAACCTTTGCATGGGGGTTTCACAGCCATGCAAAGGCTGGTGGAAAAGCTGGAACTTACCTGGAGAGTAGCGTTGATCCTGATACTGGTCTGGTGTCACAAGACAGGTGGCATTGCGATTCTGTGAGCTGTTGGAAACCTGCCAGACCACTGGCCCATTGGGCAGTCCGCATTGATAACATGTGCCACTACCACCTGCGCTGTTGGCGATGGCCATATAGACAATGGGAGTCAGGTGGTCATAGGACTGCCGCACTTGTAAGAGGTACCAGTATGAATACCTGCAGAATCACCATCAAACTAGCTTGAGGTCCTGACCTAAGTTCAACTTCATTTAACTGGCTATATCCATGAAATAATTTAACATCAGGTACTGTCATATACAAAATAATGTACACAGCAAAACATGATACCCATGCTGGCCATCCCTGGGTCCACCCCTGTGCCTGTCTCAATTTAGCTGCACTGCCACTATGCTGCATCTCTTGCATCATAGTGCAAGGATGGCTGCATTGAGAGGGAGATCATAGTTGTGTAGGAAGGCACACCTTCCAGCACAGACAGAAGATGAAATGGAAATCTGCTAGGGCTATGTGTGCTGTGCAATGTAGCACACATACACATACATCAACATGAGGAGGTATAAAAGGAAACAACAGCATAGTGTTTTGGTAATGCCATCCCTGGGGTGGTGCAAGGTTTCAGTACCGCCGGGTGTATGTGAAACATGTAGGACTGGGACAGGGGCATATTGCCATGTGTGGTGCTGTGGCTTGACCACTGCAACACCCATTGCAAGTCCCTAAGATGCAAATGGATGCATAGGGAGGTTTGACAATAACAAGATGGTGTCAAGCCACAAAAAGGATATACATCACACCTAGTAGATGTGACGCAGCCACTTGTGCCACCTGAGCTTCCCCTCATGTGACCCTCAAGTGGGGCAAAGGGCTGATAGACTGCAACCATGATGTACAGGAACAATGTTTGGGGAGTAAGATGACAATGAGCCTCCAATAGCAAGTCAGTGACGTGACATGTCAACTGCCCCAACACAGAAAGATTGATTTTACACCATCTCATTGCAAAGGATGATGGTTCTCCTGCTGATCTGCATGTCCTGGAGTACCCCAATGACCTAGATGACCAGCTGACAAACATGAGCCAAGAGACCCTCCAAGAAGTCGTCGTATCCCTCCATCCCTCCAGACACCATCTCCAGTCGCAAGGAGGACAAATAATGTAGCTGCCGTCCCAGATGCCCCACCCAACACCCCAATAGTATGACCTGCCAGCACCTACACAGCTGAGGACTCCGAGGACCCAGGGAGCAGCTTTGAGAGGAGACAGTGGTAGGAGTCCAGCGGGAGCTGGCCAAGGAGGTGCGGGTGGTGATGGAGACTGTGGCAGCCATCCTTGAGGGTATGCACACGTGGCTTGTTACAGCCAATGAACAGACTGCAGCCAAATGAGGCACACACTCCCCACTGCATGGAATTCAGCAGTGTCTGAGGGACATAGCTACTGCCATGAGGGAGAAGCCACAACAACTGCCCTCCCAAACTGGCAGCAGCGTGATTGAGAACAAGCTGGACTCCATGCACCAGGAAGTGGCCTCCCTCAGGGCAGACATGGCTGCATACCACCGGGATGTTGCTGCTATCCTCAAAAATCAGCAGCTCCTTGTTGCAGTGATGCCATGTCTTGTTCCACAGAGGGCAGCTGCTGGGAATTTGGAATCCAGATCTCCAACCACTGAAGTGTGTGTGGCCCCCTGTACCTCCCCACCACCACCATCAAGGGCAGAGGAGGCACCATACACATCGAAGGATGAAGATGTGGAACAGATTATTTTCACTGGTAAGAGTTCCCGGTAGCACCAGCCCATGCCACGTGGGCAGTGTTTACCTGTGTCCTGTGCTTGAGATCATGCTAGTGTTAGCTTAGTTGGATATGTGCTCTCTTCACCGACACACTGTTGACCTGCCTGCTATGTTCTGTCATTGTCTCTCACTTGCCAATTGGCAATTCATGTTCCTCCACACTTAATGACACTTCACCCAAGCATGTCCCATGAAGGTTCCTCAATCCTGGACTTGTGTTGTGTCACAATTGTATGGGTTTCACAAATGGGGTCACTGACTTGGGCATTGTAAATTTTGCACTACAACACTTGTAAATAAGCACTTCCTACACAAACAGCATGTCTGTGTATTGTGACACAACTACTACGCTTAGGAATTGTGATGTGTGTACCCAAGTCATTAGTCACAGAGTGTAAGTACAAGAGTGCAGCAATATGGGGGCACATACCTACACACAAGTTTCCAACATGAGAAATATCAATGCTGGTCTCATTCCCTACAAGCAATTCACTGAGTATGTCAAAAATGAAGAACACATGTATGCTTCACTCACTACATATGGCAGGAATGGCTGTGAAACCGTTCTCGGGCAATATCGTAAGCTGGGAGTACAAGTAGAACACTTTGATGTGAAACAGAGGTACCTAATCTTATTAGTGATTGCCACCGGTCACTTTTGCAGGATAGAGTTCAAATGTAGGCAGTTGCCAAATGTGCCACAGTCCCCAACATTCCTACACAGGGCCCCAACAATGACAGCTGAATTACCACACATACCTGTCCAATACAAAGTAAACATAGTCACCTTGAGTGGTGGGTACACTGGATGGAAGATGCATGGACAAGTAGACGTGTTGTTGCTGCCAATGTGAGATTTCAGTTGTCAATAGGTGATGCACATGTCAAGAGAGGGATTCGGAGGCAGGATGGAATCCCTAGGCCAACACACAATTTGCACTGTGCACTCATGGGAAGACCCTGAGACGCTAGCATATATCACAAAATGTATAGGAGTACACAAAAATGTTTATTAAGTATTAAACTGAACTAAAAACAATTAATAAAACCTACCCTATCCTAAGTTAACCTATTCTAACTATACTTAACCAATAACTAAGCTAACTACCCTGTGCTAAACTTAACTTACATATTTAACACCCACTCTAAACATTGGCCCCCACCCCCTAAAAATTACAGGACACATGCAGGACAACATATACTAATACTACACATATACTAACTAAATCTAAACAAATATATATGTTTTGTATTATTTGTAAAAAAAAATGTATATATATATTTTTTTATTAAACACATAGATACCCCAACATGACCCCCAACCCACACACCAATTAACACGTAATAAGTAAATAATCCACCCCACAAATCCACTTATCCTAACTATACTACATACCAACACTAACCTAATGCTATCCGCCAAAAACCCACAATAAATCATAACTTAAAAGCAGAAGGGAGTGGACAGAACTTGGAGATGGCAGTTCAGTTCAACTCAGAGTTTGGCCTTCTTTTTTAATGAACTTCAGCCTCTTGGTGTTGCCGACCTCCTCCTCCTCCAAACTGTCCAAACGTTTCAGGACCGGGGAAACGTCCCTCTTCAGATCCTGTAGCAAGTGCATGTCCATGTCAGCAGGTGGCATGGGTTGTTGCACTGTTGTAGTTGTTGTAGCCGAGGTAGTGGGAGTAGTGCCAAATGTGCCCCCCTGCACTGCTGAGGAGACATGTGTTTACAGCGCCTTCTTTGCCACCGCGATGACCCTTGTGGGAATGCCCACCATTCCCCTGTTGCCCTCTCAGCTCGGTCGTGGCGAGCCATTCCACGGAAGCCTTAGCATGATCTTAACGACACTAAGGCCCTCATTACAACCCTGGTTGAAAATCCTGCTTACCGCCATGCCGATGGGCGCCAACATACCGTGACCGCGGCGGTATTCCCACACAGAGAAATCCGCCACAATACAGACACCCACTCAAGTCCGCCACACCAAAGGTCAGTGATAAACAGGCGATAGCAAAACCCACACCATCACGCCAACAGGAATACACCCACAGTATCACGACCCACGAATCAATGCAGCTGTCTTTCAACCGCGGTAAACCATTGGCGGTACACACCGCTGCAGTCAAAATACGCACACACTTACAAAACTACATTGGACAATTCAAAATACACACACCTGACACACAGACACACACCACACCCACACACTCACACCACTATAAAACACATACCCACATTACCCACAACCCCTTACAATGAAATAATTTGAACAAGCACAGAGAGAGAAAAGCAAAGACCACACCATCATCCACAGGCACAGAACACCATCACACATACACCATCCATGCACATCACATAATACATCACAACACAGCACCCCACACATCACCTCAAACATCACTCACACAACATCATGGCACCTCAAAGACAACCCAGGTTTACTGAGGAGGAGCTCAGGATCATGGTGGTGGAAATCATCCGGGTAGATCCACAGTTATTCGGATCACAGGTGCAGCAGACATCCATTGCAAGGAAGATGGAGCTATGGCGGAGAATCATCGACGGGCTCAACGCCGTGGGACAGCATCCCAGAACCAGAGATGACATCAGGAAGAAGTGGAATGACCTACGGGGGAAGGTAAGTTCTGTGGTTTCAAGACACCAGATTGCTGTACAGAGGACTGGCAGTGGACCCACACCTCCTCCCCCACAACTAACAACATGGGAGGAGCAAGTCTTGGCAATAATGCATACTGAGGGCCTCGCAGGAGTAGCAGGAGGACTTGACTCTGGTAAGTCAAATCTTTACTACTTTATCCCCCACACCGTACCTGCATGCCATCACAAACGCCTACCCCTACCCCTACCCTCACCCCATCACTCCAACACCTCACATGTACCCCACTAGCACAACCCACCCATCCCAATACCAAGCCCTGAATGCAACAACATTGCATGGACACCCATCACAGACCTGCATGGACACCCATCACCACAGCATGCACACTAGATAGATTCACCAAGCCCACCTAATCAGCAATCACACAAGGCCAAGGCGACAGTGCAAGCACATTTATACAGGGAAACACACCCATTGCACAAGATGGCACACACAGATACAATAACAATGCATTTGCATCCCAACAGGACCCCTACCCAACGTCATCGGACAGGAGGTGCCAGCTATATCCACTCCCCCAGAGAAGAGGCTCACAGTGATGACAGCAGCTCTGCATGCCTGGCCCATCTGGGACCTCTGGACAGTCGGTTACCCTGCCACAGTCCCAAACCACCACAGAGCCTTCCCCCCTCAGGAAACACCACCACAGCACCCACCCAGCGGGCCCATGCCACTGTCCCCAGGACACGTCAATCAATAGTGTGCCCACCACTACAGGGACCCCAGGGAAACCCACTAACCCAGGACAATCAGGGACCTGGGGTCAGTGGCAGTGGGAACACGGTACAGGGGACAGAGGCACAGGACAACAGGGAAGCTGGGAGGACTGCTGTGCGACAGGGGAGGACAGGCCCAGGGAACCCACTCTCCAGGAGGCACTCTCCAACATCATGGGAGCATACCACCATTTCCAGGAGACCATGGGCACGGCAGTGGCCAAGTTTCAGGAGACCCAGCGGCTGCAGGAGAGACACTACATGGGGATCAGGGAGGACCTCACCAAAATATACACCATCCTGGTCACCATAGCAGGGGTGCTGGCTGATATGGGCAAGACCATGAGGGAGGTAGTGGCTCAACAAAACCAAGGAAAAACCTTCCACCTCCGCCGGCGCTAGTGAACAGGAGGCTCTGCCACAGGACCAACAGGCCACCAGCACCCCACCCCCTGCAGAAGGAGAACCACCCCGCAAACGGTCCCTGCGATCAAGGCAGAAGACAGAGAACATTTCCAAGACCCCTGCCAGGAAAAAGGACTCTCCTGAATGTCACCCTTCTGTCCCACTCTGTTACCCTGTCCACCTTGAACTGCCATTGCTCCCCTTCCTATGCCCCATTGGACAATGCACCCGTGATACCAAGAGACTAGACTCCACCATGGACCTTCTTCCACCATCACACCAGCCCCTTGCACTTACCCCTATACCCCATTAGCACCTAAATAAACACCCTTTAATCAAAAAATAATCTGGAGTCAGTCTGATCTTTCACAAATGTATTATCACAACATTAGCAAAAATTTGTAATGTAAATGTACACTTACTCATACCAATGTATGACAGATGTTGGGCAGCAGTACACATAGCAGAAGGCAGAATGGGGTACACAGATCTGAAAAAAGGAAATCCAAAGGGAACAGTCAGTGTACATAGACAGAGGTTAAGAGGCTGCCATGTACAGTGTCCGAAAGTCAACTGAAATGTGAAGTGGAATTACAGTCTCTTACCTGTGTGTCACTGGAAGTACTGCATGATGATGTTCGTTCTGTTGTCAGTATCTTCTTCCTCTGCCTCCTCTTCCTCACTGTCCACAGGCTCCACAGCTGCCACAAGATCATCACCAGGCTCATCCTCCAGCAGAAAAGGCACCTGGCATCTCAATGACAGGTTGTGCAACATACAGCATGCCAGGATGATCTGGCACACCTTCTTTGGTGAGTAGTACAGGGGGCCACCTGTTAGATGGAATCTGGCCTTCAGGAGGCCAAACGTCCTCTCAATAATACACCTAGCTCGCCCATGTGCCTCATTGTAGCGTTCCTCTGCCCTTGTCCTGGCATTCCTCACTGGGGTCAGTAGCCATGAGAGGTTGGGGTAACCAGAGTCACCTGCAAATTTCGAGGGATACCCACACTAACCCTTAGGGACTACCCCATACCCAGACACCTACTCATACTGTGTGGGGACCTTGCGCTCACCTATTAGCCACAGCTGGTGCCTCAGAAGCTGGCCCATCACATAAGGGGTACTGCTATTCCGCAAGTCATGCACAGAGCCGGGATACTTGGCATTCACATGGGAGATATACTGGTCCGCCAAACACACCACTTGCACATTCATCGAATGGTAGCTTTTTCTATTTCTGGACACTTGTTCATTTCTGCGGGGGGACAAATGCCACATGTGTACCATCAATGGCACCAATGATGTTGGGGATATGTCCCAGGGCATAGAAGTCACCTTTCACTGTGGCCAAATCATCCACCTGGGGGAACAGGATGTAGTTGCACATGTGTTTCAGCAGGGCAGACAACACCCTGCTCAACACGTTAGAATACATTGGCTGAGACATCTCAGATGCCATGGCCACTGTAGTTTGGAAGGAGCCACTTGCCAGGAAATGGAGCACTGACAGGACCTGCACTAGAGGTGGGATACCTGTGGGTTGGCGGATAACTGACATCAGGTCTGGCTCCAATTGGGCACACAGTTGTTGGATTGTAGCACGATCAAGTCTGTATGTGATTTTGATGTGTCGGTCTTCCATTGTTGATAGGTCCACCAGGGGTCTGTACACCGGAAGATGTCGCCATCTCATCATCTGCCCCAGCGGTTATAGCCTATGGAGGAGAACGATGAGCAGAGGGTCATTTACTACAAAGGTAGTAGAACTGTGTCTGAAGTCATGTTAGAGAATCCGTGTGTGAAATCTTGAGTCCCTGTAAGTGTCAATATGTGCTGTGCCGCAGTTAGGTGCCATGCCATGTGCACCCCTGAAATGGCGGCTGCCTGACTTCTGAGGAGGGACAAGGGGAAATTAGGAAACTGCGCTGGCGTTGTGCAGTGACGCGTTAGGTGGTCGAAGACCGCTGCGCAACTCCGCATTGGTTATCATTGGGCCCTATGGGTTCCAGGAGCCAATGGTGATGTACGCCAGCGGTGACGCTATGCACTGCTGCGGATGTGACCGCCATTTTCTATCTGTTCACTCACTTGATACCTGACCATCAACAGGCAGGACATACACTGCAAGTCCTGCTGTGACCTGAGTCTGGAAGCGACAATGGCTACAGTGTCTGGGGAAAGGGCCCCTGCCTTCACTGCGGAGGAGTTGGATAAACTGGTGGATGGGGTCCTCCCCCAGTACACGCTACTCTACGGTCCTCCAGACAAACAGGTGAGTACACTGTGAGCATGATGCGTGGGCCATGCCTGTTTGGAGTGGTGTGGATATAAGGCACATGTTGGGGGGTGGGCTGAGTGCTGCATGTGAGGATGGTCAGTGTATGTGCATCAGAGCATGGGTGGGAACTGGTGGGCAATGGGTATGATGGTCAGGACGGGTGAGTAATTTCCTTTCCTCCTGTACCTTCTCTCTAGGTCAGCGCCCACCAGAAGAAGGGTTTTTGGCGTGCCATCACCAAGGAAGTGCAGACCCTGGGGGTCTATCACAGATGGAGCACCCACTGCTGCAAGAGATGGGAGGACCTGCATCGCTGGAGCAAGAAGACGCCGGAGGCCCAGCTGGGCCTGGCATCCAAACATGGAAGGGGTGCCTGTCGCACCATGCCCCCCTGATGTTCCGCATCCTGGCGGTGGCCTATCCGGAGTTGGATGGGCGCTTGAAGGCATCACAGCAGCCACGAGGGGGTGAGTACAGAATCTGTAAGCTGACTTTGCGCGCGTTAGGATGTACCTGGGTGGGGGATGTGGGCTGTGGGTGCCCCTAGGCCAGGGCAAACATGGCAGTGTAGTTCCCTTGTTGGCCAGGCTCTGAAGCCCTCCAACCCCAATAGTGTTAGTGGGCATCTACTACTGGGCAGGGTCCTGTGGGTTTCAGGTGTGCAGCTAATGGTGTTAGGCATTGTACCCCATGGGTTGGTGACTATATTAGTAACTGGTAGTGCATGGCCTGGTGAATAGGGCTGCTCCCCGTGCGTTGTGTACTCCAACGGTAGTGGTGTTGCTGGCATTGACCAAGTGTATCCTCTCTCTCTCCCCCCCTTTTTGTTTTGTCACCCTGTCCTTGTGTGCATTAGCATCATCTGGTGGAGGAGCAGAGGCACCAGCGATGGAGGGAGCTGCATCCCACATGGCCCATGAGGGTGAATCCACGGAGGGCGAAGGCACCAGTGGGACAGAGGGTGAGGGAAGCTCCACGACGGGGACAGGAGGGGGTACCAGCGACAGCGACTCCTCCTCTGATGGAAGCTCCCTGGTGGTGGCAGACACCTCTATGCCCACCCCAACTAAAGGCACTGCCACCACCCCCCCTACCAGCAGCCCCTTAGCGTGTTTCCCATCCCCTGCTCAGCCAGGAGGGTGGGCATCTCCTTCCCCCAGGCACCTTAGGCCCTGCCCCAGTCAGCCCTGCTGCCCTCAGTGAGGAGGCTATTGACCTCCTGAGACCATTCTGAATGCCATCCAGGGTGTTGAGAGGCATTTGCAGCAAACAAATGGATACCTGTAGGGC
The DNA here is from genome assembly GCF_031143425.1 of Pleurodeles waltl. Taxonomy (NCBI): domain Eukaryota; kingdom Metazoa; phylum Chordata; class Amphibia; order Caudata; family Salamandridae; genus Pleurodeles; species Pleurodeles waltl. The sequence continues at coordinate 338,725,089 of NC_090439.1, forward strand.
ATTCATTCTGGCGTGGCGGCCCAACAGAGAGCATTCAGGCTCTGGTCTCAGCACTGATGGCAGCCATTGTTCCTGTGTCCAGCCTCCCCGCTCCAACTTCCACTGCTCCGACCCAATCCCCTCTAACTCAGCCTATCCCAAGCACACCTTCAGACCAGCATGCACACACATCAACAGACAAAAGTGGCTCTGGAAAACATAAGGACCACACATCACAGACACTCACACAAGCACCATACCCATGCACACACACCAACATCTACTTCCTCCGCTGTGTCCCCCTCCTCCACGTCCTCCACCTCCCTCCCAGTCTCGTCTCCACTCACACCTGCATGCACTACTCAGTGTTGTCCAACCTTTTTATCGCCGCGGACCGGTAAATGTTGGATAATTTTTCCGTGGCCCGCTTGGGAGGGCGCAATGCTCTGCGCCTCAGCCGCCCGCCACAGTGAAATTAAGTTGAAGTTCCTCGGGCGGCCCGGTGCCAATTGATCCACGGACCGGCACCGGTCCGCGGCCCGGGGGTTGGGGAACACTGCACTACATCATCAGCCACTGCCTCCATCACCAGCACACCCATCACAACACACCGCTCACGTGCAATCACAAGCCCCACTACCATTCACATGTCCCCTGTGTCCTCTTCCAGTGTGTCTGTGAGCCCTCCTCCCAAAGTACACAAACACAGGCACACACCCACTCAACAGCCATCCACCTCACAATAGCCTCCAGCCCATGCACCTTCACCCAAACTAAGTAGACGTACACCTTCTATAACCACTACCTCTTCCTCCACTCCCACACCCCCTCCATCTTCCCGTCCCAGTGTGTCTGAAAAACTTTTCCTAGCTAACTTTAACCTCTTTCCTACACCTCCCCCCGCCAGTCCCCTAGGGCCAGGATGTCGAGATCCCAGCCCAGCACCTCAGCCACCACATTTGCATCTGCTGTGATCCGTGCAAGTCCGGGTGGATCGAAGGGGGCACCCATCAGAGCTGCCAGTGTGCCACCTACAGATGTGAAGGAGTACCTGTTTCCGCCACCTACCAAGGTAAAAAAGTGGCCGGCTTAGAGTGGGGAAAGTCGTACCACCCACCCAGCAAGGCCGCAGCAAAACACAGAGAGGACAGTGCCAAGGTCCCAGCAGCGACTGCCAAGGTGGTGAAGAGACACAAGACAAAAGGCAAGTCACCTCAGGGCACGATGGTGAGGGGCTCGTGACCACCATTTCCTCAGGAATGCCAGCTACCTGTACAACAGTCACCATCACGACAACGACCACCTACACCGCCACCTGCACCGCTGCTGCCACAACGCCAGTCTGCAGCATCCTCCACAAGTATCAGCCATCCGAGGCTTCCGGAGACGGTATGGTGTCTCCCTCCATCACAACAGACACCTGCACCACGGTCAGCACCGGCAGCATCTCTGCCACAGCCACAGCTGCAGCCACCTCCACCTGCACCACCATCTGCACTGCCACGTGCCCAGCCGGTACCACTTTATCGGACGTCAGCAGCATCACCAGTGGGCAGCTGTCCGAGGCTGCAGGTGGCGTCCTGGACCCTGGACATGCCACTTGAGGCACCACCACCAGCATTGGGACGAGCAGCAGTTGGCAGCCTAAGTCTCCACAGGATGGAGTGTGGCTCTGCCTCCATGGAGTATCATGCTACCTGTTCCATGTGCATCTCGTGGCTCAGACACCCAGGTGACAGGAGGGTAACTGCCACACCCCAGGTGCAGCATCACTGGGCACAACTCCCCCTCCAGAACCAGTGGATAGATGCATCCACTCACCCCCTCCTTGGCAGGATCAAGCACTCTGGGCACAAAGCCCCAGCCAGAACCAGTGGATAGATGCATCCACTCCCCCAAACCTTGGCAGGATCAAGCACTCTGGGCACAAAGCCCCCTCCAGAACCAGTGGATATATGCATCCACTCACCCCCTCCTTGGCAGGATCAAGCACTCTGGACACAAAGCCCCCTCCAGAACTAGTGGATAGATGCATCCACTCACCCCCTCCTTGGCAGGATCAAGGACTCTGGGTACAAAGCCCCCTCCAGAACCAGTGGTGGAAGGCATCCACTCACCCCCTCCTTGGCAGGATCAAGCACTCTGGACACAAAGCCCCCTCCAGAACCAGTGGATAGATGCATCCACTCCCCCAAACCTTGGCAGGATCAAGCACTCTGTGCACAAAACCCCCTCCAGAACCAGTGGATATATGCATTCACTCACCCCCTCCTTGGCAGGATCAAGCACTCTGGACACAAAGCCCTCCCAGAACCAATGGATAGATGCATCCACTCCCCCAAACCTTAGCAGGATCAAGCACTCTGGGCACAAAGCCCCCTCCAGAACCAGTGGATAGATGCATCCACTCACCCCCTCCTTGGCAGGATCAAGCACTCTGGACACAAAGCCCCCTCCAGAACCAGTGGATAGATGCATCCACTCCCCAAAACCTTGAGAGGATCAAGCACTCTGGGCACAAAGCCCCCTCCAGAACTAGTGGATAGATGCATCCACTCACCCCCTCCTTGGCAGGATCAAGGACTCTGGGTACAAAGCCCCCTCCAGAACCAGTGGAGGAAGGCATCCACTTGAGAGACTGTGGCTTTGCACTCCCCAGGACCAAGCAGTGGGCAAACCACCCACTAGAGAGACTGTGGCCTTGCACTCCCCAGGACCAAGCACTGGGCAAACCACCCACTTGAGAGACTGTGGTTTTGCACTCCCCAGGACCAAGCAATGGGCAAACCACCCACTTGAGAGACTGTGGCTTTGCCCTCCCCAGGACCAAGCAGTGGGCAAACCACCCACTAGAGAGACTGTGGCCTTGCACTCCCCAGGACCAAGCAGTGGGCATGGAGGCCCCTCGAGGGGCAGTGGCGTCGTACCATCTTCCGGCTGAGGTGCCCCCCTTCTCCTTCCCCCTGAGGTGCCTGTGTTTTTTTCGACCTGATGCCCCTGCAGTGTTCTCTTCGTTTTGAGGCAGGTGTCATGTGGGGGTTTCGCCAATGCTTTTTTGGACCACTGGTCCATGGACATTTACAAGGGACAGTGTACGGCCTTGTGTATATAATGTAAAATTTGTATATACTGTTTATTTAAATTCTACTGCTATATCTGAATGTTCCAATATAACACTGGTTAGACTCATTTCCTTTTGCCCTTGCGTTCTTCCAGGGGGTGACGGGGTGTGTCAGTATTGTTGTTGGATGTGTTTGTGTGTATGTTGTTGTGGGTGAGGGTGTTGCGTGCCGCTTGTGTGTGTGTCACTCTCTTTTCCCTCCTGTGTGCTAGGTGCAGTACTTACCGTCATTGTCACCGCCGCCTTCTTTCTACTTCGCGGTGTATGAGAAGATACACCAAAATGGGGAGGATCTGCAGTTCGGGCTCCATGGCATCCTGGTTCTTCATGGAGTGTCGAAAGGTGAGTGGTTCCCCTTCGATGTACTGTTTCCGCCGTGCTTTTGATGGCGTTGGTACCGCCCCAGAAAAGCTGGAGGATTGGCCTCTAATAATAGTGTGGGCGGTACATTGTCTTCTGCCTGTCTGTTGGCGGTGACCGCCGCGGTGTTTGTTGCTACCGCCGTGGCGGTCAGAGTGTTAAAGTGGCTTTCTATGTTGCCAGTTTCCGCCGTGGTCGTGATCTCAATTTTTTTTTACCGCCGAACTGTTGCCGGTGTTACCGCCTCTTTAACACCGACCGCCAGGGTTATAATGAGGGCCTAAGTCAATGCAAAACGTAAAAATGAACCAAACATATGTAAGTGTGCATCGCTTTTGCATTAGAAACAATAATGCAAAGGCAGTGCAAACTTGACATTGATCAGGCCCAAACTTCCTCATCATCTGTGTCTATTTACAACTAGACATCACCAGGAACTTGGACATGTTAATGGGAGGATGGGATGCTGTTGGTAACCATAAGGGATTAAAACTGATAGGTACACATGAAAGCCTCATCAATATGACTGTCACCTACACTGTGAGCATAACATCTATCTACAAATTTGTTATTCAACTCCCCCCAAGCCTAAGGGGGGGATGGCCATGCAATCCATTATCTTAACTCTCCTGGTCATCCAACAAGGCATGCCCTACTCAAACATATAGTCAAGGAGTGGACCATATGTTAGAAGGGCTGACAACTAGGAAGCTGGTATCCATAGCACTATCAAATCTACATTCATGTGTCCAGGTGTAGATACCCATCAATACGTGATCTGCCACTACTATTCCTTATTCACTCATTTCCATGCCAGCACAAGTTTGGCCTTGACCTGCATGCAAGCCAATTACATTCTGCATAAGTGTAACGTACATGTAGTGCAAAAGACGGAGCGCCATGCTGGGAGACAATTGCCAGCCCGGTCCTCCATCTTCATGACAACACAGGGATGAACCAAATTGGGTTCAACATGGTGCATTCCCGTGTTGTGAGAATGATGGAGTGCGCTACCACCAATATTATCAAAGAGTTGCCCTCTGTCATTTTTAGTCACATTTGGCCCTACATGTGGCTTGTCATCACTTTGTGTACACGATGCTGGCCATTGTGCACCGCATGCCTCACAAGATGTGATCCTCTGTTGGTGCATGGGGTTCCTTTAAGAGGGCCTTAATATCAGCATGCAGCCTACTTTGATATCTGATCATTGGACAGCTTCTCACCTCTTGCATGGTATTCAACACACAGGACTCACTCACCCAAAACCCTGGATTACTTCACCGGACACACATTATCACACTTACTAGATAAATCTGGGTCCTCAAATCGCACAGCTTCTCCATTCGTGTAGGGGGCAGGTCCACCTGTAAGACATGAATGGAAAACCATGCTTAGTTTCATATCACAGTCACTGCGAGTGGACAACGAATTTCAGTGTGAACTAGTTGAGAGGAGTGAGCTAGTTATCCTAGTGGAAAACAGGGCAACAGACACACCACTACAATCACACAGTGACAAAGACATTCAGGTGAGTTAGAGCCAAACATCTGAACACTAACACTTGGCCAGAGGCTCATGTAGTGCTACACCCTGCAACAACCATATGTGGGCCATCTATAGAAGACGGAATAACATGGTATAAGGGGGAGTTATGTAAAAAACAGGACACTACCCTGGCGCTTTGCAAGACATATGACTCAGGTACTCAAGCCTCTCCTGCAAGGCACCCAGAGGTGCTTTGTGATAGACTTGCCGCTCAATTCTAAGTCTGCAATGATCATGCGTTGATTAACCCATGACTATGTTGCAAAGTTGTCTAATGGTATCAAATGCCTCAAATACATAGCCCCCTATGGCGGGTGAGCCCCTTTTGCTACTATAATGGCAGGGCCAGGGGTCATGTGCGTTAAATGATGACAAACTTACGCTATACATGAATTGCCCAATTTTGTTGACACAATCCAAGGAAAATACGGTATGCTGGCGGTGCCTTGGTGTTTCATACATGACACTATGCCAGGTCACAGGTGTCGCCATGGTCTCTGAGATGTGTGCCTACGTGATGGTTGTGCAAGACTCACCAGACATCTGACCTGCATTGGTATCATGGTTGGACATGAGAACTCCAGGCCTAGACTGGCGCAGATACACTTCATTCTGGTTGCATACAACCTGTCCAGAAGCATAGCATGCAGCACTCCAACTCATCTGCTACTGTCATTCAAGAGCAGTGAACAGTAAATAGTATGCCAATGAGAGACTCACCAACAGGTCCGCCAATCTCAACACCAAGGTGATCAAGCAGATCCTGCTCCCTGGCCATCAGATCTGCCCAGCGATGCTTGAGCTGGTGCTCATTCCTGCCACCCCTGTACACACTCTTCAGGTGGTGGAGCACCTTGCCCCTCTGCAGCCGCCTGGCCTTGGTCCGATATCCCTGGATGACCCGGCCACCCATCTCTTCCATCATTGGTAGGTAGTGGCATACCAGCCACGCAAATCCTCTGACATCCTCGGCAGCCTCCCCCTTCCAGAGATGTTGTAAATGGTCAAATTTCACCCCAAATACCACGAAAAAATAGAAATAAATGGAAACTTAACCCCACAAACTAATCCCAACTATCCCAAATGCATAACTACCACAGAAAGACACATTTAGACAATAAACACACAAAATCACAACTACTGGGACAAAATGCACACAATAAATGGCAGGACACAACAGGAGGGACACCACAAACTGCAATCAACAACCGAGACACAACCACCAGCTCCAAAGCACAACCACACAATCAGAAAGGCACAGACTGTAAAGAGAAAGTGAAACTACACCACTGTACCATGCTTGTAGACAGGATTTACTATTACATCACTTCCTATCCCCGTGCATCAAATTTTTCAGTTATGCGTGTATTTATTTGACGCATTTGACATTTGCGTAGGTTTTTTTAGATGCATGACGCACATGCGCCTTTTATATACACGCATAACGGTTATGCGTTGATTTCACTGAAGGCAGAATGGAGGAGTGCGAAGGTGGTATTCAAGCTAAGGGCCCATGCGTCATTTACTTTGCGTTTGCGGATGTTTTAGACGCATTTGCGTCATATTTTTTTACTCAATTGCTGATTGTGTGGTTTTTTACGTTGTCCTCATATGCACCCTGAATCAACATAGATATGACAGGGGCTGTGCTGCAGTGTGGCATTTTGGGTATGGCCGCATGTGGTAGTCCATGCAACAATGTGACAAGGGTGTGATTGGTCTACTACACCAATGTGTGTGTTACAGACTCAACAGCATGCAAATTGTTGCACGTTGTGCACATATATGCATGTGTGACAACAGTGTATCCACATATTTTTGGCATTCAGTTCAATGCAATAGTTCTGATTAGTGATTGCATATTGTGTTTTTTCTGTGATGTGTGATATTGTTATAAAAAGCATAATATTTAAATCTACATACACAGGTCAGGCATTGCAGATGATGGGTTGATGGGTGAACCATTGCTACCTAGTAATTATTACATGACAACTGACTCTGTATGTAGATTTTGAGTTCATGGAGACATCTGTGAAGCCTATATATTTGTCTGACATGTGTACATCTTTGGTACATAGGCCCATATTTATACTTTTTTAGAGCTGCATTTGCGTCATTTTATGACACAAAAGCAGCACAAACTTCCAAAATACAATTTTATTTTGTGAGTTTGTGTCGATTTTGTTACAAAAACGACGCATATGTGGCGCTAAAAATGTATAAATATGGGCCATAGTGTGTATGACACACTCTGTCTACATTCCACCCAGAATGTGTTTTGATCATAAAAGTTTGATTAAACTTGCTGAAATTATCAATGGTTGATGGTTTTGGGTGGTACACCTGCAGCCCTAGCTGCATATGGTCTCATCCATGATGTTGTGCACTTCACTGATGTGTCCGTTGAATGTGTGAGGTCATGTGTACCCTGTGTCAGGACTGTGTCCTATGGCAGTGGCAGGACAGATTACCATGGATATTCTGTGCAGGCCCAACTCCTACCATTGGCTTTTATACCTGGGCAAATCATGATGACCATTGTTACTAATGATGTCCCCCCCCCCTTGTCCCACATGTCCCATGCAGACATTGCAAGTCTCACACTGATTTATGATAGTGTTCAGTTCCAAAATGACTTAATTTCTATTTTTTTACATCCATTAGCTCATGAGTGGGCCCCTTGCATACATCCTATTTGGACATGATGTGGTTGTATCTGATGACCTATTGACTAACAAGTTGGCAACGTGGAAGTAAAAAATATGTAGTGGTTCATAGATTGCGTCCTTCAGTTGTCAAATACCAGTGATGAGGCTGATAGTGATGTGTGTGATGGCGGCAGTACAATCTTACACATCACATATGATGTTGCAAGAGTACTTGTCAGATTCCTATTTGTAACTTGATCCCTGACCTTTGACTCACATTCCCAAACTATGTGTTTGGAGTGGAGATTGAAAAGACCAAAGCAGGATTGGTTGTATTAGTGAAATGTTTATTTATAAAATTGACAAGGTGAATTTAGTGGTTCTTAAGAGTAAAAGTTGTCAACTATGTGCTGTCTCCCGTGTACATCAGCAGCTGTGTTTTGCTGTTCCCCCTCCATATTGTCACCACCATCCTCCTCCTCCTCCTCAGGCAGGTCATCTACCTGGTCATACATCGGAACGTTCATCCACACACATATGTTGTGCAGGATAGCACATGTCAAGATGATTTTGCACACAATGTGTGGGGCATATAGAAGGCTGCCTCGTGTGAGGTTCAGGCACCTGACTCTTGTTTTCAGTATGCCAAATGTCTTTTCCACGATATTGTGTGCCTTACGGTGTCCAATGTGGCTTCAAGTCACAAAAGAGTGGTCATCCACAAACTTGTACATACAGTGCAGGCCATGACAATGGCACTGGGGGCTCTTACATAGGCCCCTTAGTGGTTCTGAGTGGCAGCTGATGTTTGTGCAAACCATCAGGTATCCAAAGGTGTGTATCCCATTGTTTCAGGATGATCAGCATCACTACCAGTGTCTCTCCTATCTTCCAAAACACGAATCAGCATTTATACTGTCCACCCATGCACAGTGCAGGCTATGGGATGGAGCTCAGCTACTTAGCAAATGTGTCCCTTAGCACAGTGCATGTAAGGTCAGTGATGTCCTAATTATTCATACAGGGTCCACTATGACAACCATGATCTGCATTGTCTAACAGTGACTCTACCCATTTATTGTTTACACTACAGACATAATGGTGTTGTGGGCCAGTAAGTGGTGCATGTGAGTTGGCACTACAGTGGGTGTGGTGCCACTTCCCACAAATCTGGCACATGGTATTTGATGATCATTGATGTTGTATTCCTATTTGTGTGACCCAATGCATCGGGCAGTGGTATATTCACACTACAGGTAAGTCAGGCATGTGTTGATGAGATATAGTTTGTATTGGCACCAGTTGTCTGACATGTGATGTTTGTTCTTGCAGAGAATTGCACAGAGTTGAGTGATATGTGCCTATGTGTGACTTACGTTACATGAGCATGGTGTATGCCATTGACATTACTGTGCTATTCTTTGTTTGGTGTACTGTGTGTGTGAAGTGTACATAATAGGCAACCTGTGGGTACTTGTAGTGGTTTGTGTACATCTTCTGTTTGTAAAGGGTACATAGCTGCACCTGTCATTCATGTGGTGTGCCTGTTAAGTTGTGGGCGTGTTTCGTACATGTGGGTGTATGTGTTTATGGTGTGCACTGATTGTGCTTTACTGCAGCATGCTACATATGTGTTGTTACCTGCACATCTGTGTTACCCTGGCCATGTGTTTTTTGGAGTGCTGTATGTCTTGTGTGTCCTACAGGATTGGTATGTTGTGTGTAAGTTGCTAGGTTTGTTGACTTCCCCACAAGTAGGCAATTTCCATATTGTCCATTGTTAATCCTGCTGTCCCTGAATATGTAGGCGTCATGGACACTCCCAGGATACCTGGCCAAAATGTTTGTTGATAGTCCTCGGTGGTCCACTATGGCCTGCACATTTGTGGAATGCATGTGTTTGCGATTCTGGTATAAATACTCTGTTGCTGCAGGTGAAACAAGTCGGACATGGGTGCAATCAATTGCACCGAGCACATGCTGGAAGCCATGAAATTGGTAGAACCCCTGTTTTATCTTCTGCTGCATTTGCTGGGTGTTGGGGGAGCAGATGTGGTGGGGTGTCAGAGAGGTTATTGCATCTAACATCTTTGCAAGGAACACCAAGAATAATGGCTGTGACACACAAGCAACGAGGGCCCCCGTTGTTTGAAATGAGCCACTTGCCAGCATGTGCAGGACAGCTAGCAGCTTTGTCACAGGTGGTATATTATGTGGGATCTGCAGGCTGGCTGTGATCTGTGGCTCAATGTGGTGCAGCAGGTGTAGTATAGCTTGCCGGTTCAGTCTGTATGTCCTTGTGATGTCTTATGGCCAAGGAGTGTTGTCCTGTTTCAGAATATCCTCTCCTGCCTTCTGCGTTGCCTTTGTGGGCCCCATTGTGGTGGTTGCAGTTGTTGCTGTCCTCTGCATCATCTTGCAAGCTGAAGCAGTATCACTTTCATGTTGTCCTGTCGGTTGGTAATGTTGCTTCTGTGTGTTTTCCTTAGGTAGTGATATGTGGGCCTCATTTTAATGTCTAGTCTGACCCAGGCGTTAAAATTTGACGCAAATCGGATTTAATGTCATTTTTTGGGTCCGCCACCCATGCGTCATTTTTGCCTGGTGGATAAATATGGCGCTAGGGGCTTAGAGTAATTTTGTGTATGGGAAAGCCTACCTTGCATCTCATTGGTGCAAGGTGGTCTCACGCATCCAAAAAAATGACGTTAACCCCATTATTTTGATGCTAGATGGGTCTAGCATCAAAATATAAATATGGAGTTAAGTTTGTGTTGAATTAGTGTTAAAAAAATTAAGCTTATTCAGCGCACAAAGCAAGTATAAATCTGGGCCTAAATGTATAAGTGACAGTGGCAGTTAATCCACACTTTTGTTAATAGGAATATGACTTGCAGTATGAATGTAAGACTGCATATATGATAGCATAAGGGTCTGGAATGCCTCATATAACTCAGTTAAACTGACAAGAATACGTTTCACCTCTTAGTAACAAACTACCCTGCTCTGTGGTCTACCTATAGCCTAGATAAGGGTTCAGTCTTATGTGCTAAAACAGAACCGTTATTTTACTTTACTGATTATTCTTCGGTTCTTTGTTGTTATCACATAGCTATTATTTATATTCTTTTTTAGTTGTTAAGAATGTTCTATTCAGTCTCATTCACAGTAACACATGATAAATTAAAATGTATTGTACTACACATACCTGCTAAGTGTGTTTGGTGTTCTGCATATTTGTCCCTCAGTATCAGTTAGAATTTTTTCTCACTGAAAGTGTGCAAAAACCAAGTAGAAGAATGGTAACCCACTCTCACACAAGGAAACCATGAATGGCAACCTTTTCAACTTTGTTATCAAAGTAATTCAATCACCAAGCGAATCAGAATCTCTCTTTTTTGTTATACATCTTCTGGCTGGATCTTGTACTTAACCCCTTCCAACACTCCTCAAAAGATAGCCCAATTCGATACCAGATTATCCACGGCCCTCAGTGCGACCCCCTCAAGTAACTCTGAGGTGTGTAAATGGATTTGCATGGGAGTACAAACTTAATTTTTCCAATATATTGTCAAATACTACCAAATATATTCCTCTTTCAATAAAATAGTTTATTAACACTAAAACAATTAAAAAAATAATTTCTCAGTAGAACTGCAACTACAATGTCACAGTCTAGCCTTTATTATTCCCACCCCCCATGCTGCTGTAGCTCTGCTACCATGGTAACGTACTTTGCAACATTCTGCTGGAGCAGTAGGTCACATGTTCATAACAGTTTTTCAAAGCACCATTCTCCCCTGTAAAAAACAATTAACAGGTCTAGTTGTTTTTTTCAAATAATGTGCATATCCCAAACACCAACAGTTTTTCTACTTTCTCAAAACCCAATCCAACATAAATTTTCTTTTCTCAAAAATTACTACCTACTTTTATACAGCAATATATTTAGAACGGACAATAAAAAGTGTCCTTTCAAATTCTAACTAATAGCCTCCATTTTTGACTGCATTTCATTTAAAAAACTGCACCATTCAACTACAGCGTTGTCCTGAGAGCTAGTCCAGCTTCCATTAAGAATGCTCATCTGAAAAACAATACCAAATAAAAAAATTTTTTAAAGTGACCACCCATTATTTATTTTAATGCCACATTTCTACCAACCCATGGGAATGAGGGAACTTCTACCCTGATCCCTTCATATGCATTTCAGCATACATTGTACCCCCAGGACAGTTTTACAGATACAACAAAATCACTATAAAACTATGGCCCATATTTATACTTTTTGACACAAACCAGCGCTGGCGCTGGTTTGCGTCAAAACATTTACCGCCGGCTAACGCCATTCCAATGCGCCAGGCGGGCGCCTTATTTATGGATTGATGTTAGCCGGCGCTGCAGGCTGGTTAGAGTAAAAAAAAATGACTCTAACCGGGCAGTGCAGTCGTAGGAAAGAATGGGGGTTGTGCATAAAAAAATGGTGCAAGTCAGGTTAGAATACCCCCATTGAAATGACTCCTGTCTTAGGAAAGACATGAGTCACGCTCCTCTGCCCAATGGACATGCCCAGTGGACTTCTGTCCTTCTGTCCCCTGGGCATGGTCATTGGGCACACAGTGGCATGTAGGGGGGGCCCAAGTAAGGCCCCCTATGCCACTTTTTTTATTTTTTTATTTACTTACCTCAACTTACCTGGGATGGGTCCCCCATCCATGGGTGTCCTCCAGTGGCGGGCGAGGGTGGCAGGGGGTGTCCCTGGGGGCAGGGAAGGGCACCTGTGGACTACTTCCATGGTCAGAGACCATGGAAATGAGCCCACAGGTCCCTCAACACCCAGGCGTTAAAAAACGGTGCAAATCAGGCTGTGCACCATTTTTTAAGGCCCACCCCCTCCTGTATAAATAAGGCGCACATGCCTTAAAGTCATTTTTTGAACGGGAATGCCTACCGTGCATCCAGAAAATGACGCACACTTCCGAATTTTGGCGTTCGAGGGTCGGGTGTCAAAGTATAAATCTGGTGTTAGGTTTGCGCCGAATATGACATAAATTCGGCACAAACAGAGTATAAAATGTGCCCCTATGTGTCTCGCTGTAAGAGTGTATGTGAGACTGTGTGTCTGGGTGTGAGAGTGGGTGTGAGACTCTCTGGGTTTGAGGATGGATGTGAGAGAATGTTTCTGTATGTGAGAGTGGGTGTGAAAGACTGAGAGTGACAGTGCATGTGAGAGTGTCTGTCAGGGTTCAAGAGTGGGTGTGAAAGGATATGTCTGGGTGTGAGAGTTGGTGTCTGAGCATGTCACTGGGTGTCTGAATGTGAGAGTAGCTCTCTTGGTGTGACAGTGGCTATGAAAATGTTTGTCTGATTGTAAGAGTGGGTGTGAGAGGGTGTGTCAGGGTATCAAATTAATTGTGAGAGTTTCTCTGTGGGTGTGAGAGTGAGTGTAAGAGTGTCTGTCTGTGGGTGTGACAGTAAGTGTGAGAGGGTGTCACTAGGTGTGAGAGTGGGCATGAGATTGTCTGTCTTGGTATGAGAGAGGGTGTGACAATGTGTCGCTGATTGTGAGAGTGGGTGTGAGAGTGTCCTGGATGTGAGAGTGGGTGTAAGAGCATTTGTTTAGGTGTTAGAATGAGTGTCAGAGTCTCTGTCTAAGAGTGGGTGTGAGACTTGGTGTGAAAGTGGGTGTAAAAGTGTCTCTCTGGGTGTGAGTGTGAGGGTGTCTGACTGGGTGTGAGAGTGCATGTGATTCTGTCTGAACGGATGTCAGAGTAGGTGTAAAAGCGTCTGTCTGGGTGTGAGAGTGTCTCTCTGGGTATAATTAGTTGTGAGAGGATCTGTCTGGGGGTGACAGTGGATGTGGAAGTGTCTGTCTTGGTGTGAGAGTGTCTCTTTGGGTATGAGAGTGGGTGCGGGAGAGTCTGGATATGGGAGTGTCTGTGTGGATGTGAGAGTGGGAGTAAGAGCATCTGTCTGGGAGTGAGAGTGTCTCTCTGGGTGTGAGCATGGGTGTGAGAGGTTCTTGTCTGGGTGTGAAAAAGAGTGGTTGAGTGTCTGTCTTGTTATGAGAGTGAGTGTGAGAGTGTCTCTCTGGGTGTGGGAGTGGATATAAGAGTGTCTGGGTGTGACAGTGGATGTGAGAGCATCTTTCTGGGTGTGAGAGTTCTTGTCTTGGTGTGAGAGTGGGTGTGACAGTCTCTCTCTGGATGTGAGAGTGTCTGGGTGTGAGAGTGGTTGTGAGACTATGGCTGTGAGAATGGGTGTAAGAGGATCTGTCTGGGTGTGAGAGTGGGTGTGAGAGGGTCTATGTGGGTGTGACAGTGGGTGTGAGAGTGTCTGTCCTGGTGTGAGAGAGGGTATGCGAGTCTCTCTCTGGGTGTGAGAGTGTGCATATGAGTGTCTAGCTAGATGTGAAAGTGGACATGAGAGTGCCTGTCTGGATGTGAAAGTGGGTGTGAGACTGGGTGTGATAGATGATGTGAGAGTGTCTGAATGTGAGAGTGGGTGTAAGATTGTCTCTCTTGGTGTGAGAGTGGGTGTGCTGGTCCCTCTCTGGGTGTGAGAGTGGATGTGAGGGTGTCTGAATTGGTGTGAGAGTCAGTGTGACAGTCTCTCTTTAGGTATGAGAGTGGGAGTGAGAGTGTCTGTCTGAGTGTGAGAGAGGGGATGAGATTGTCTGTGTGGGTGTGAAACTGGGTGTGAGAGTGTCTGGATATAAGAGTAGGTGCGAGAATGTCTCTCTGGGTGAGAGAGTAGGTAGGAGAGTGTCTGTGTGAGTATAAGAATGGGTGTGACAGTGTCTGGGTGTGATATTGGGTGTGAGAGTGTGTGGATTTGAGACTGGGTGTGAGTGTCAATCAGGGTGTTCGAGTAAGTGTGAGAGTGTCGGTCTGATTGTGAGAGTGAGTGTGTGAGTATGTGTCTGGGTGTGAGAGTGTGTGTGAAAGTAGCCATATATATTTTTGGGATGTTTCGGGAAATCCACAGATCCATCGGAGTCTGTACACCGAGGGGCGCGCTGGTTTTGGCAAATGACAAAAACAATTGTTTTAAACCATTTCAACCCATTCATTACTGTTTTATTACATTCATATAAACCCACATGGGGTGAGGGAACCTCTACCCTGACTCCTTTATCTCCATTGCAGCCCCACGTCAGCACCAGGGACTAGTCCCCAAAAAAACTAAATGGTGGCTGCAACTTCCCTGACAGGTTGCGGCCAGCCAATTACATTCCTGCTTTGGCTCGTGACTCCGTCTATTGATCACCCCGAAACTTTCCCTGTGGATTCTAGAGCACTGCCTCACAGAAATGTAAGGAGAATGTATGGTTTTAACTAAAGTTGGATGTTTGCAGGGCATTCTGGGTAAGAAAATGTAGTGAGATCCAAACAAGCCACACAACCATAATTCACCTGGGTGTCTAGGTTTCAGAAATTCCATGTGTTAATAGCGTTTCCTGGTTGCTGCCTGACATAAAGCCCAAATAATGTGGTCATTCACCAAGACAAGTGAGAAGAAGTAGAGATTTACCCCAGCTCTGCCTGCTCATATGTAAAAACTTTAACCAAGAGAATCCAAATTGCCTCTTGCTTACAATGGGTGTGGGGATTCTGTAGCTCCCATGGTGGCAGAAAAACTGTTGAGGCATTAGGCATGGAGGTTGGCCTGATGTCGGCCCCTTCACCATTGTTTTTTTTACAATGTACTTAGCATCCAGTGGGCTTTCTGCCTCCCCCACCCCAGGGCATATTGGTAGTTATATTCCTGCTTTGGCTCGTGACTCCGTCTATTGATCACCCCGAAACTTTCCCTGTGGATTCTAGAGCACTGCCTCACAGAAATGTAAGGAGAATGTATGGTTTTAACTAAAGTTGGATGTTTGCAGGGCATTCTGGGTAAGAAAATGTAGTGAGATCCAAACAAGCCACACAACCATAATTCACCTGGGTGTCTAGGTTTCAGAAATTCCATGTGTTAATAGCGTTTCCTGGTTGCTGCCTGACATAAAGCCCAAGTAATGTGGTCATTCACCAAGACAAGTGAGAAGAAGTAGAGATTTACCCCAGCTCTGCCTGCTCATATGTAAAAACTTTAACCAAGAGAATCCAAATTGCCTCTTGCTTACCATGGGTGTGGGGATTCTGTAGCTCCCATGGTGGCAGAAAAACTGTTGAGGCATTAGGCATGGAGGTTGGCCTGATGTCGGCCCCTTCACCATTGTTTTTTTTACAATGTACTTAGCATCCAGTGGGCTTTCTGCCCCCCCACCCCAGGGCATATTGGTAGTAATCATTCCCTCTACACCCTGGGGCAGGGCAGCAAAAAGAGTTTTAGGTAATTGTTGGGGTGGGGCATGGCCTGATGCCTGGGCAGGCCACCCCATCCCCTATGTTTTTTAAATAATAGCACTGGTCTCTAGTGAACATTCTACCTCTCAGGGAGTTAGGGGGGAGCAGATTGGGGGCAATGCCCCCAGTCTGCTTCTGTGGTTGGTCAGAAACACTGCTGGGGCTGTTATGGCACTGGGGCACAGAAAGATGCATGGGAAAGCTGACCTGATCTCCTTCTTTTGCCCAAGAGTCTAGTGGGCTTTTTGCCAACATTAGGTGAGCAGATTGAGGGTAAGAAAATACCAATTTGCCTACGGGGGGCAGAAACACTGTTGGGCCTCTTTTCGGGCGGGAATCGGGCCCAGTACCAGGGCTAGCTATTCCACCACAATAAACAAATATATATATATATATATATATATATATATATATATATATATATATATATATATATATATATATATATATATATATACACGCATATATATATATATACACATATATATATATATATATATATATATATATATATATATATATATATATATATATATGAAAGACGTGACTCAAACAGATGATCTCACTAAAGAACAAAAATATATTTCTACTACAACGTTTCAGCTTGTTTCCATCTTGTACTACCTGAGGAAGGTGGAAGCTGAAACGTTGTAGTAGAAATATACTTTTGTTCTTTAGTGAGATCATCTGTTTGAGTCACTCCTTTCTTGGATATTACATTTTCTTGCGGCTCTTTGTATCCTTTGGGATCCAGATTTTTGCCCTGGCTGGCTGTTGTTTTCTTGTGATCCTGCATCTTCCAATATATATATATATATATATATATATATCCCTAATGGGTTTTCTACCTTCTACCGCCCTAAAGTGAACCCCCAAATCTAACCGCCCAGAGGGAGCAGAAAGTCTGAAGGGGCTGTTACTGCATGGGGCTGCCCCACCCTCCCTTTTTAAAAATAAATAAATATATACCAGGTCACTTCCTGGGGAACAGGGTGGGAGTAAATACCCCAATACCCCACCCCCAGAGGGGGGTATTTTTAATAAACAATATATATTCATGGTGATAGTGAGGGCTCTCTGTTTTTTAACATTTGCACGTGTTGTAAGACCTTACAATGGTTAAGGTGATTAATTCGCCCCAGAAATGCCTTGCCGGGTGTTTAATGGGTGGGTTCCTGCTTGGGGTTTGTGGTCATGCCCACGGTAATCCCAAAGCAGGAAGC
This sequence comes from Pleurodeles waltl, assembly GCF_031143425.1. Taxonomy (NCBI): domain Eukaryota; kingdom Metazoa; phylum Chordata; class Amphibia; order Caudata; family Salamandridae; genus Pleurodeles; species Pleurodeles waltl. The sequence goes on from NC_090439.1 coordinate 338,742,319, forward strand.
CTCATGGGAGAGATACCACTGGAAAGGGATCACTGCCATTCCACCTTTGAAACTGTGACATCTGTGTTCTACTTGTCACAGTGCCAAAAAACATTCAGGATGTGGGGAAAACTCTTCTCTTGCATTTTGAATATCTTTTGTGAAAAGGAAGTCTTTCTGGTACTTACACAAGAAAGATTTCCTTTTTTAGTATAGTGGATGAACTATCCATGTCCTCTGTATTACAGACGTAACGCAGTGGAGGTGAATGTCTTGTCAACTGCATAAAGACGTTAAACAATATATTGTATTTTTCACAGCCTATAGCAGGCTGTCTGCTAATTTTCACTTATTTAAGCCAATTCAAAAAATCAGACAAACCACTCACAAATGGTTGGATCAGTACTTTTCTGGACACAACAGGCGCAGAACATCTTCAATTAGAAAGAATAAGTCATTGTCTTCCCTCTTTTACAGTGTTCATGCAATCTTGTGGAAGATTTAAATATCCATATTGCAAGCGCTCTGGAGCCAAGATCAATAATGAAATGTTGGGGGTCACAAAGTGGCCCCCAAAGTTAAATACAAGATCTGGTCTGTATGGTGGCAGTTTCTTGTGAGGACATTTTGACAGATGCAATGTTTGTGTTATACTAATCACACCGGAGTGTAGTTTACCTGACCACTCTGATATGATGAGGATAACCTGAGTGTTGCTTCTTGTCACCTTGGTGATGAGGAAGTGACTCAGGTGTATCTGGGATATGCGTGCACAAACATCTTTGACACTCTTATGAAAAAGGCAGTTCCCAGAGTGTCTGGGTGTTAAAACCTGAATGTGTCATATGGGCATTTTCTTTTTTCCTGTCTTTACAAGTAATATCTATTTGGGGAAAGACCCATTCACAAAAGACATTGTGTAGCACTGCATCTTTTATAACCTATTATTATCATCTTGAAGTCCCCTTCTGAGAAAGTCTGCTTCAACATTAAGGACATAAGAAAGATGGTTGTGATGTGCAAGTTCTTGGCAATCATCCTTTTAGGAATCAGCTGCGCCTCTTAAGACAAAGCTCTAGATCTTCTTTGAGATAACTTTTCTGTCTTTGCAAGCAGAGATTTCAATCTGGTGCTTGACAGAAAAGACCTGAGGGCAAGATAAACTACCATCACCTCTAGCTAGTTGGGTGTCAGGTCTTTTTATCCATATTCCCTGTGCTTGCAGTTGATACGTGTGCTCCCTAGTCTAGCACGGAAACATCCATCGTAGTGGTTTGAGATTAAGGCCCTCATTACAACCTTGGCGGTCGGTGATAAAGTGGCGGTAATACCACCAACAGGCTTGCAGTAACTACCGCCAAATTATGACCATGGCGGTTAGAAGTCAGATAGACATCCACTTTACCACACCGACCGCCAGAGCGGAAACAACAGCCACCACAGCGGTAGCCGCCATCAGCCATGCAGAAGACAATGTTCCGCCCACCATATTATGAGACAGGAAACCGCCACCTTTTCCGGGGCGGTACCAACAACATCAAAAGCCTGTATGAAACACTGCACAGAAGGGAAAGGGCTCACCTTTGGACAAACAGGGAAGAACCACGCCTCCATGGAGCCCAAGCTGCAAATATTTCCAATGATTTTCTACGTCCTGCTCCACCATGAACACCAACGATGGCGAAGACGAGCACGGTGAGTACAGCCGCCTAGCACACATTATTTGTATTTTTTCAAAGGGTGCTTATTGAAGTGCTAAGAAGAAGAGGGACAAGTGCATTGTGATGGGGTGATGATGGAGGAAAGTCCAGTCTATTTGGTGCACAGGTGCACAGTCCAAGGGGACATAGGAAGGGGAGCAATGGCAGTTCAAGGTGGACAGGGTGACAGAGTGGGACACAAGGGTGACAATCAGGAGAGTCTCATTTCCTGGCGGGGGTCTTGGCAATAGTCTCTGGCTTCAGCCTGGATCGCAGGGAACATTTGCAGGGTGGTTCACCTTCTGCAGGGGGATGGGTGCAGGTAGCCTGTTGTTCCTGTGGCGGGGCCTCCTGTCCACTAGCGGCAGCGGAGGTGGAAGGCAGTTCAGATGTCTGGTTAGTGGCAGGGGCCCGCTGTTGTGAGACTGCCTCCCTCATAATGTTGATGGCCTGCAAGTTCTCCCTTATCCCCTGATACTGTCCCTCCTGCAGCCGCCTATTCTCATGCACATTGTCCAGGATCTGGCCTGGTGTATCCTGGGAATGTTGGTAGGCTCCCAGGATCTCTGCAAGTGCTTCCTGGAAAGTCAGTTCCCTGGGCCTGTACTCCCCCTGGCACACAGCAGTCCTCCCAGTTTCCCTGTTGTCCTGTGCCTCTGTCCCCTGAACCGTGTGCCTACTGCCACTAACCCCGGGTCCCTGATTGTCTTAGGTATGAGGTGTGCCCTGGGGTCCCTGTAGTGGTGGACGCACTGCTGATTGACGTGTCCTGGGGACAGAGGTATGGGTACGCTGGGTGGGTGCTGTGGCTGTGTTTTCAGATGGGGGAGGCTCTGTGGTGGTGTGTGACTGGGCCTGGCTAACCGACTTTCCAGAGGTCCCGGATGGGCCAGAATGGTCATCCACATACAGACGACCAGAGTTGCTGTTATCACTGTGTGCTTCTTCAGTTCGGGGACTGGATAGTGCTGGCACCTCTTCTCCGCTGACATTGGCTGGGATACCTGTGGGGATGTAAACGCTGTGTTATTGTTTCTGTGTGTGACATATTGTGCATCAGTGGGTTGCCCTCTTTGTTTGTATTTGCCCTGGCAGGTTTCACTTGTGTACGTTGGTGTATGGTGGGATGATTAGTTCTCTCTAGTGTGCATGCTTTAGTGATAGGTGTCCATGCAGGTCAGTGAGTAGTGTCCATGCACTGGTATGGTATGCAGGGCTTGGCATTGGGATGGGTGAGATGTGATGGTAGGGGGTGTGGGAGGTGGTGGAGTGATGGGAGTGAGGGTGGGGGTATGTGATGGCATGCAGGTAGGGGGGTGATAGTAATAGAGAGTTGAGTTACCAGAGTCCAGTCCTCCTGCTACTCTGGCCAGGCCCTGTGATGCATGATTGCCAAGACTTGCTCCTCCCATGTTGTTAGTTGTGGGGGAGGAGGTGGGAGTCCACTGCCAGTCCTCTGTACAGCGAGTTGGTGTCTTGCAATGGAATGATCCTGCCCCCGTAGGTCATTCCACCTCTTCCTGATTTCGACCCTTGTTCTAGGGTGCTGTCCCATGGCGTTGACACTGTGCACGATCCTCCGCCATAGCTCTATCTTCCTAGCAATGGATATCTGCTGGACCTGTGCTCCTAATAGCTGTGGCTCTACCCTGCTGATTTCCTCCACCATGACCCTTAGCTCTTTCTCTGAGAATCTGGGGTGGCTTTGTGGTGCCATGGGTGTTGTGTGAGTTGTGTAGGTGAGGGTGTGTAGGGTGATGTGTTGGGATGTTTGATGTGGGGTGCGTGAGTGGTGTATAGGTGTAGGTGGTGTGTGGCTCTGGTTTTGTCTGTAGTTGTGGTGTCTGTCTCGTGCCAATGGTTTGTATTCATAAGGGGTTGTGGGTAATGTGGGTGTGTGTTTTATAGTGGTGTTGGAGAGGGTGTCAGGTGTATGTTGTTTGAAATGACCAATTTAATGTTGTTTTGTATGTGTGTGTGTGTTTTGGGGACCGTGGTATGTACAGCCAATGGTTTACCGCCATTGAATGTCCGCCGTGGTGATTCATGGGTCATAATGTAGTGGGCGTAGTTCTGTTGGTGTAATGGTGTGGGTTTGGATACCGCCAGTTTATCACTGACCATTGGTGTGGCGGACTTGTGTGTGTGGCTGAATACTGCCGTATTGGTGTGTGTGTGTCATAATATGGTGTACAGACATCCACCGCGGCAGCGGTATGTTGGTGGCAATCAGCATGGCGGAAAGTGAGATTTACCGCCAATGTCATAATGAGGGCCTAAATGTCCATTTGGAAAGGAGTCCTTCCTGAAAATTAGTTGTTCGACAGGTGCACAATAGAGATTTGATTAAACTTAGGTGGTAAATTAATCTGTAGTCCCAACTGTCCAAGTACTGGCATCATTGATCTTCTGGTCACACATCCAATCGCTCCATGGAGTTGGGGGTAGATTTGGTGAAAAGCCAACATTTGAAATTTCTAGGTCTTTACTAATTATTTGGTGTTTTAAGTTTGAGAATGGGTCAGTATTGTGCTGGCTCTTTTTTCAAATTGGTCCAATTACTGGCATCATTGATCTTCTAGTCGTTGCTGCAATGTTTTTGTAGACAATGTCTTTATGCACTGTTTCTTAATCAGTACTACAAAATTGCAAGATTCCGTTGGCCCCAATGAGCAAGAAATTTGATGGGCTGGTGAATGTTTCATCTTTAGAAATGTCAGACTATTAAAATGACAGACAACAGTCTCCACTTTGAAGAATACACACTTGCTGCCTGCCTGCCTACAGTAGCTTCAATCTAGTGAATGGACTATACTGAAAATGCAATTGACTTGGATTGCTTCACTGTGAGAACCAATCAGTCACAAATTTGTGATGTTTCTGCATGAGGGGGACATGGGAGCCCTGGAAATCTATGGCACACATCCAATCGCCCCATGGAGTTGGGTGTAGATTTGATGAAGAGCCAACATTTGAAATTCCTCCCTCTTTACATATTTATTTGGTGTTTTTAGATCGAGAGTGGGCCAGTATTGTGCCGGACCTTCTTTTGAACCAAAAAGTAATGGGAACAAATTCCCTTTCTTTTTTGGGAATGAGGAACCAGTTCTAAAGCTTTATTTTGATTAGGAAAGTGCTGACCTCCAGTTCAACCAAATGCCACAAGCAGTATTCTTGTCCTGGACCCTTCTTTCAAATGAGAAAGTAATGGGAATCAATTCCTTTACCTTTTTGAGACTGAAGAACCAATTCTAAAGCCTATTTGTAATTGAAAGTGCTGACTTCCATTGGGAGTAGATGTCAATGGTGTTGAGAAATGTTCTTTGGAGCAATGGCAGGAGGACATCAGTACAAACTTGAGAGAATATGCATTTTGCACAGCATTTAGCACCTCTTTGCGAACTTTCCTGTTGCAGCTGATATTTGACCACTGCTTCTTCCCTTTGCAGGCTTACAAAGGTTAGCACTGTTGCTTCCACACAGTTCCTTTGCTTTCTATGGTAAAAATTGTTATTTTTGGCCCCACTTTTTTCTATGTTTTCTGTCGTGTCTTTTTCTTTAGTGGGTGGAGATGTGCTTCTGCAGCAGCAGGGTACAAACCTGTTTTGTTTAACTATTAATCTATGTAATATTACATTTATTGTATGGACATTGGAGTACACATCAATTTAATTAAAAATTAGAGCATTTAGGATTTTTTTTTTAAGCGTAGAAAGTGAGTTTCGGGAGTACTTTCAGGAGTGTGTTTATTTTTTATTTTTTTTAAAATGTGTTTTCTAATTTCAGATGATTTTGCTCCTGGACAGAGAAGCTCTGTGGAATCTAGGGGCCAGATGTATCAAAAAACCCTTTTGCGATTCGGTAATAGCGATTTTTAAGAAATCGCTATTTCTGAGTCGCAATTGGCTATGTAACAAATTTGCGATTCGGAATTAGCGATTTCTTAAAAATCGCTATTTGTGGTTTGCGAGGCCCATTTACCGAATCGCAATTTGCATTCTCACAATTTGCTTTTTTTTTGCGATTCTGTAAAAAATCGCAAATTGTGAGAAAGTTCGAGAATGCACACCTGGAGGAGCCTGATGACATCACCAGCAGGAAATGAGTCATCCCAGACAGTTTCAGGTGCCACACCCAAACCAGCATCCTGAGAGAGAGCAGCCCAGCCACACAGAGCAGCACTCAGCAGGAGCAGAAACACCTGAGCCAGGATGGAGACCCCAGGAACATCACAGGAGAAGCAAGAAAGGAAGCGCAAGCTTAAATTTAGTGAACAGGAGCTGGAGGTCCTGACTGAAGAGGTGGTGAGGAGCCATGACTGCCTGTTTTGGAAATCTTCACTCCAGGTTCCTGAGAGTGAAAAAAGAAGATTATGGCTGGACATTCAAGGGAAAATCTGCGCCATTGGAGTGGCAGAGCGCTCCATAGAGGAGCTAAAGAAACGGTGGTACGACCTGCGCTCCTGTGCAAAGGAGAGGGTGGCAAGGAGACTTGCGGAGGCAAGGGGTACAGGTGGCGGATCACCAACCGAACCACCATCCACACCATTGGAGGACCTGGTGGAATCCACACTCCTCCCTGAAGCTGTGACAGGGGTCACAGACATCGACACCTCCGGTACACCGAGTACCAGCCAAGGTAAGTGCAATGTTGTTTGTGAACCCGATATGTGTATGCACAAAGGCCCATTAGGAATTAGCAAGTAATGTGAAGCAGTGTGTGAAGTAGTCCAGTCCACATCTTAGAAGCAGCACAACAATGCATTATGGGAGTTGCGGTCCACAAACTATTACAGACAGTAGCATAACAATGTAATGAAGCATAGTGACACCCAAGGTAACACAACACACAGAACACTGTGTAGAGCAGTACCTGTACCTTTATTGCCATTTTCAAATAGATAATGTAACATACAGAATTGACATGCTGCATATTGTTGTTGCAGGTGGGCCAGGCCCAGCAGCCACACACAGTCCATGTGTATGGGAGACAGACACCCATCAGCCCTCGGACACCAACACCAGTGGGTCCCTCAACATCTCCACTGTCCGCCGCAGGCCCAGGGCACTACCACTGCCAGAGTTCAGCGGCGACTCGGATGTGCAGCAGGAAGGTCCAAAGCACACCGTCTGCACCAGACAGGCGCAGGCAGATTCTGGAGGGCAGGGGTCAGCCAGCACCACGCAGGAGTGCAACAGAGTCCCAGCAGCAACCTCATGAGGCAGGTGAGGGTCCGTCCTTGTTCAGGGGCCTTGAGGCTGCTATGTTGCAGCAGCAGCGCCTGCAAAACAAGCAGATACTTAGTTTGGACCGGAACCTGCGAGTCCACAATAGACACATGATGGGCCTGCATCGGCAACTGGACGCACTGAATACCAACATTACACAGCTGCGTGAGGGACAGGTGCAGGCTTCTGAGGACACTAGGGACCTAACTAGTACAGTCCGTGACCTCTGCCAGGAGCTGCGCCAGGAAAGGGTTAGCCGGCGCAGACAGGAACACAGATTCCGGACAATGTTTGGCAGCTACTGCAGGTCCTCCAACAGGATGTCGAACTCAACAGCACTAATCGCCCATCGCGCAGTGGTGGCACAAGTGGAGGCTGCACACACCAGCAGGGACGTTGTCCAGGGCCTTGTGCACATCACAAATGTGATTGAACATGTCATGGGACAGAGATCTGCCACTCCCAGTGAGGTAGCCTTGGAGGACACTGAGGACAGTTCAAGCCTCAGTAGTGTTGCCGTACCAGCAGCAGACACCAGACGGCGCAGTGCCAGGCGCAGCACTGCCACTTGTGACAATCAAGGTGCCAGTGAGTTAACTGGGCACCTGAGTGGTGTGCGTGGGAGGAGAAAGTGACTTTTGCCACCAATACACTGCTGTTGCCACTATGACGGAATAGTGCGTGACTCAGTTCATTTGTTAATTTGAGTTTCTAACAACACTTGTTTACTTTCTTTATCACTCATTTATTACCTGACGTAAGGTCATAAATTTATATCACTACAGGTACAGTTGTCAGTGGATTTTTGTAATTCATACTCACATCTGAAATGGTTGTGTGTGATGTTGGCACGCCTTTGCCTTCCCTCTGCTGCACTGGTCCTGTCTGCTGGCTGTAGAGGTGGTATGGGATCGTCATCCTCATCTGATTCAGTGTCACTGATTTCTATAGGTATGCCCCTGGTTGTAGCTATATTGTGCAAGATTGCACAAGTAGCCACTATTCTACATGTGGTTTCTGGACTGTACTGTAGTACCCCTCCACTTTTGTGGAGGCAACGGAAGCGACTCTTAAGCAGTCCAAATGTGCGCTCCACAACGTTGCGGGTTGCCCTGTGTGCTGCATCATATCTCTGTTCTGCTGGTGTTGTGGGATTGAGGTAGGGCGTCATCATGTAGGTGCGCACTGCGTAGGCACTGTCTCCTGGAAGGGACAGAAGGTGTGATGAGTAACTGAGCCATCTGATATGGGTTCGCCATCTATGCACCAGTGTACAGAGTAACATTACCTAGTAGATATCCTTCACCAAACTCCCCAGCTAGCAATCTTGTGTGAATGCCGCTGTGGCGAAAGATGTATGAATCATGTGTGCTCCCTGGGTACCTGGCCACGAAATAAGTTATGATATAGGAGGCATTGCATATCACCTGCATATTCATGGAATGTTGGTATTTACGGTTTCGGTACACATACTCTGTGGCTGATGGTGGACAGATTGCCACATGTGTGCCATCTATGGCACCTAGGACGTGGGGGAACTGTGCTATCTGGTAAAACTCTATTTTTGTCTGCTGTATTTCCTGTGGGGTGTGGGGGAATCTGATGTACTGTTGGAGTTTGCTTAGCATTGCGTTGATAAATGCACTGAAAAATCTGGAGAGGGTACTCTGTGACACCCCCCCAGCCGCTGCTATGACCCCTTGATAGCTCCCTGATGCGAGTAGGTGTAGGGAGCATAATACCTGCACATGGGTGGGTATGCTGTGAGTCCTTAGTGTTCTGCGCTGCAGTATGGGTTGTAGCTCAGCTATCAGATCAAGTATCATGGCTGAGTTCAACCTATACCTCTCAAATATTTCCTCCTCTGTCAGGTCAAATAGTGTTATGCGCACTCTGAAAATGCGCTCCTGTCTCCTCCTCCCTCTCCTCAAACCTGCCAAGATCCTCATCCTCCTCGCCATGACATAGAGTGCAGCCATTGTGGAAAGAGGCATTCTGGGCCTCTTTATATAGGTTGCACCTGGTTACCACCTGGTTTCACTTAGTGGTATTTTGCATGTGCAAAATGCCATTGTGCGAAAATTCGCAAATTGCGATTTTTTGATGCATCTATTTGCGACTTGGAATTTGCAAATCGCATTTTTTGCCTTGCAATTTCCTACTGGAAATACCCAATCGCAAAATGCGAGTCCCAAAACCAGGTCGCAACGCAAAAAATTGCAAACATTGCGATTTCTTATTTTTGGTCTGCGAATGCCTCTCATGCATTGCAGACCACGTTTTTGCACTCGCAAACGGCCGATTTTTGAGATTCGCACCGTTTGCGAGTGCAAAAACCTTTCATACATCTAGACCTAGGTGCTTGAACTTCATTGGTAGGGGTGTACCAGATATCTACTCTGACATAATTATCTCCCTATCTTTATTTCTCCATTTTCAATGCAGCATTGTTTTGGGAAATATCTATTGCTTTTCATGTTTTTAATGATAGCGAATGCAAAATTGATATGTCTGGATTTCAGGCACTTTGTTCCAGGAATGAGGTTGTCTGGTTGTCAGTAATGACAAGCCTATTTTTTATCCTGTTTATGTTTGGTTGTTCATCATTGTGAATGAACCATATTTTTCTGAACATTCACTGGTTAGACTTTTTAACCCTTTGTGTGTGCAGGATGCTCAGAACCGTCCACAACCACAGTGGGTGTGTGTACAGGGGCTCTGAGCCGTCATGGCACACGAGGCAGGAAAAGCACTATAGGGATTTCCTGAAGCTGAAAATAGCCTCAGGAGATGGGGAAGAGCTTCCCACAGCTCCCAAGGCTAGTTAAATTTTTTAACTGAAATGATGATAGTCGCACATGTTGTGCTGATGTAGTTTTAATGAAAATGAAAATGTCACTTTCACTGCATCGGTGCTCGGGTAGCACCTACTAATATGGGGAGGTATCATTGGAAAGTTGATCCCTGCTTGGGGATAGCCACGGTGTGTGATCCTAAAACAACAATCCACCCACTAGACAACAGGGAGGGAGGAGTGGCCCCTTGGGCAAGGGCTTGAGGCCCCCCTAAAACATTGTAAAGTATACTGTCTTTCTGCCCCCCTGCGGGGTGCATAGGGACCATTTCCCCATCTGCCCCCCCAACGGTGAGGCCGAAATCCCAAAAGACACCACAGATTATTTTTTTTATTTGTAGGTTTAGGGTCTGCCCGGTATAGGCATGGACATGCTCCCAACCCCCTAAAATGAAAACAGTCTTTCTCGAAGGGACAGATGGGGACAATTACCGCATCTACTCCCCTCAGGGGCAGAAAGCCCATTTGACACCAGGGACTACCTTTTGTTTAATTACAGGGGTGAGGGCTGCTCAGCATGAGTGTGGTCATGCCACCACCCCCCTAAAAAATAAATAGAATTTCTGCCCCACTGGCGGGCAGATGGAGCAATTACCCCCATCTGCCACCCGGGGGGCAGAAAGTCCACTAGATACGAGGGATTACATTTTTATTTTAATTTGAGGGGCTAGGGCCATGTCCCTATTCCCGAAAAAACCAAAACAGTCTCTCTGCCTTTACCCCCCGGGGCAGATGGGGACATTTACCAGAAAAACAACTAGATACAAGGAATTACTTTTTTATTGTAGGGGTGGGGGCTGCCCAGGATGGGCATAGCCATGCCCACACCTGGTAAAAATGGGGATTCAGTCTTTCTGCCCCCACGGGGCAGATGAGATAATTAATCAAATCCTCTCCCATTGTGGGTCAGAAAGCCCACGAGATACCAGGGATTACCTTCTTTTAATTGTAGGGGTGGGGACCCTGTATGAGCGTGGCAATGCCCCTACCTCAATAAAATGGGGAAACAGTCTTTCTGCCGCCCTTGAGGGGCAAATGGGGGCAATTGTTTCATAACTGTGAGACTAACTGGCTCTGTTACTCCTACATATGTAACTGTTGTATGGGCATATCACTGTATATAAACATGCCTCTGTCTCTCTAACTGCCTCCCTAACTCTGCTTTTCTAAATATATATACATATTCTAAATATATATATATATATATATCTTGCAATATGGGTGAAAGACTGCATACCTAATTATGTATAGAGGTGTCAAAGTATACAGGTAACTAAGTGACACTTCAAACTGCATCTCTTACCTTCTAAGCAAATAACAGCCTGCCCTGTCACTTACGCACACCCATTCATAAATCTACAAAACACTCACACAGCAACTCACATATCCCCACATGCAGTTACAATACATTTCTATATCTTACACACTTTTATCAACCTCGCATGCATGTATACCTTTCCAATCACATTTTTTTAAGTACACTCTAAATTGAGTTGGTCGGCCAGATAATTTATTTTTATGTTGTTAGATTCAACTCTCACAGAAAATGGGAAAACTAAGCATAAGTATAGTACACTGCTCCCATACAAAGCAACCATTAATGGCAACTTTTTCAACTTTGTACTCAGTGATACTGTCGAAGGTATCAAATCAAAACATCCTTTCATATTTTACTTTTGTAATTCCACTTCTTAATGGTTAGACTTTTTTAACCCTTTCCTGCCCGTCTGTCAAGAAGCCCAATATGGTATGGTATTTGGGCATATTTACAAATTTGCTTTGTGCTCAGTGATACTGTCTAAGGTTCAAATCAAAACATCCCTTTCATATTTTACTTTTGTAATTCCACTGCTCAGTTGTTAGTCGTTTTTAACCCTTTCCTGCACTTCGGTCAAAAAGCCCACTATGGTAGGCTATATGGACATATTAGCAAATTCATTGTGACCCTCAGCGTGGCCCCCTGTATAACTTCGCAATGAATTCACAAATAAGTACAGAGGTCCAAAAACATATTTAGCTGAGTACTTTTAATACTTTACAACTACACTACACTTCTTAAGAAAGTCCTCCATAGGAAAACAAACCCTCATTCATTAAGAATGAGTCTAAACAACTCTAATGTGAAAAAAACAGACTATACTATGTTTAATACCCTTCCCCCAACACTCTCTTAGCAGAGTTTCCATAGCAACTCACTTTAGAATGCTGATTTCAACCAGTAGGTCAGAAGTTCAGAAGACATTCCAGAAAGAGCACATTACTTTCCAATTCAAATGCAGCAGGTGTGGTTGACTGTTTCCAATTATAGGCATATCCAAGACTGTATTACATTTTTTTTATTTTAACCCCAGCCAATCACAGACCTATTTACCTTTTCTTTAAAAAAAATCCTAATTTTAAGTACCTGCATATTTACACCATCCAATGAAATATATAATTTTTTAAAACAACTTCTGTCCTCCATTTTAACTGCCTTCATTTCCAAACCTATCTCATTCTGCTTCAACCTTCTTCTCTGTGCTACTCCTGCTTGCCTTCAAAGTAGTTAGAGTGTGGATTCGGGGTCACAGCTTTGTGTTTTGGGCCAAAGAGTGTGCTAGAAAGAGTGGCATTGACAGGGACCTGGGTTTGCCTAATGTGGACATTACTTGGATTGGACAGAGAGGACTAAAATGGCATCAATTTCTGCCTTTGGTTAAATGCATTACAGATTGCAATCTGGCGGACCTCATGATTGTGCACTGTGGTGACAATGACCTACGCTACTGGGGTATGACTGGAAGTCCTAACGAAATCCTAATGAATGATACTTTTACTCAATTAATGATACTTTTCTCTCAGACTGCCTTGGTGTTCTCCAGCATGTGCCAAAAGCAGAACTGAAAGTGATCAAGCGAATTCTGTCCACAGATAGACAAAGCAAGAAAACATGTTAATAAAACTGTTACTGCATTGCTAGGAGACCATAACATGGGCTCTATCTACAACAACAACATGTGGTTTGACATGGATGGAATTCATAGACGTGATGGAGTTCACTTCACCGAGAAAGGCAAGAGAATGTTTCTCAACAACTTGAAACACAGCACCCTGTTTTATGTGTAGTTATCACATATACACAATAAATACATGTCAGAGCCACCCTGTTTCCCAAAAACGTGTTCATTTTCTTTTAAAATCTCTTTTTTATAATACTTTTCAATATTTGCTAATACATCGCAAACACACAAAACAAAAGCACACATTGAGTAGACACTAGCACATAAAAAATTCATAACTATGTAAGTGATTATGTGCATCACACTGGATGTGTCACTGTTTGAATGAGCCTGTGACTGGATGCATGAGTCTCTAAGTGGGTCTCAGAGTGGGTGCGTGAATGCCTGAGTGGGTGTCAAAATGTGAGTAGCTCTGTCACTGTGTGTCTGAGTGTGTGTGTGTATCTGTGAGTGGGTGCATGAGTGTCTGAGAGGGCCCATAAGTGAGTGGGTGTATGAGTCTCGAAGTAGGTCTGTGAGTGGGAGCATGAGTGTCTGACTGGGTCTGTGAATGCCTGTGTGAGTCTCTGAGTGGGTCTGTAAATTAGTGTGTGACTCACTGCGTGGGTGTGTGAGTGGGTTTCTGAGTGAGTGCGTGACTGAGTGGGTGCATGCATTTCTCAGTAGGTGAGTGAGCAGGCGTGTGAGTCTCTGAGTGGGCCTATAAGTGGATACATGCGACTTTGAGGGGGTGTGTGAGTGGATGGATTAGCCTATGAGCAGGTAAGTTGGCGCATAAGTGTCTGACTAGGTCTGTGAGTGGGTCTATGACACTCTAAGTGGGATTGTGGGTGTATGAGTCTCTGATAGGGTCTCTGAGTCAGTGTGTAAATCTCTGAGTGGGTCTGTGAGTGGGTGCATGAGTGTTTGACTGGATCAGTGAGTGGGTGTATGACTCTGAGTGGGTCTGTGAGTAGGGGCATGAGTGTCTAAGTGAGCATGTGAGTGGGTGCATGAGTGTCTAATAGGGCCTGTGAGTGGGTGCTTAAGTGGATGAGAGGGTGTATGAGTGGATGGATGAGTCTCTGAGTAGCTTAGTGAGTGGGTACATTTGTGCCTGACTCGATCTGTGGTTGAATGCATGAGTGGGTCCATCAGTTAGTGTTTGAGTGTCAGAGTGGGTCTGTGAGTGGGTGTGGTAGTGTCTGAGTGGGTCTGTGAGTGGGAGCATGAGTGTCCGGGAGGATCTGTGACTGTGTGTTTGAGTGTCTGAGTGGGTCTGTGAGTGGGTGTGAGAGTGTGAGTGGGTGCATAAGTGTCGGTGTGGGTTCCTAAGTAGGTGCATGAGTGTCTGTGAGTGGGTATGAGAGTGTCTGAGAATGTCTGTGGGAGGGTGTTTGAGTTTCTCAGTGGGTTTGTGAGTAGGTGTGGCAGTGTCGGAGTGGGTCTGTGAGTGGGAACATGAGTGTCCGAGAGGATCTGTGACTGGGTGTTTGAGTGTCTGAGTGGATCTGTGAGTGGGTGTGAGAGTGTCTGAGTGGGTCTGTGAGTGGGTGCATAAGTGTCAGTGTGGGTTCCTAAGTAAGTACATGAGTGTCTGAGTGGGTCTGTGAGTGGCTCTGAGAGTGTCTGAGAATGTCTGTGGGAGGGTGTTTGAGTTTCTGAGTGGGTTTGTGAGTGGGCGTGAGAGTGTCTGAGTGGCTCTGTGAGTGGGTACATGAGTGTCTGAGTGGGTCTGTGGTTGAGTACATGAGTGTTTGCATGGGTCTGTGAGTGGGTGTATGATTGAGTGGGTCTGTGAGTAGAGGCATGAGTGTCTGAGTGAGCATGTGAGTGGGTGCATGAGTGTCTAATTGGACCTGTGAGTGGGTGCTTAAGTGGATGAGAGGGTCTATGAGAGGATGGATGAGTCTCTGAGTAGCTCAGTGAGTGGGTACATGTGTGCTTGACTGGATCGGTGGCTGAATGCATGAGTCTCTGAGTGTACGAGTAAGTTGGTGCTTGAGTTTCTGATTGAGTGGGTGCATAAGTGTCTGAGAGTATCATTGAGTTGGTGTGTGAATCTCTGACTGATCCCTCTGAGTGGGTGCATGACTGCCTGAGTGGGTCTGTCAATGGGTGTCTGACGTCCCTGTAACCTTTTTTTCTTTGAATTTCTAAGGATTTTGTGTTCTATTTCCTAACTATAAAGTTCCTATAACCCTGTAACCTTTAATATATATATATATATATACATATATATATATATATATATATATATATATATATATATATATATATATTTAATCCTACTCTCCCGATAGTAGGAGTGACAGCAGCCATCGAGCTGAGAGGACTGAGAAAGCAGTGAGAAGGAGGGCCTGGAAGACAGCAGGCACACAGACCATCGAGAGGACTGAGAAACAGTGAGAAGGAGTGCCTGGAAGACAGCAGGCACACAGACCACAGAGCTGAGAGAAAGAAGAAAGCAGAGAAGAGGAACTAGCAGCAGGCACACAACCAAGGGGCTGAGAGGAAAGAGAAAGCAGTGAGAAGGAGGGACAGGTGGGCAGCAGGCACTCAGACCCACAGGCCTGAGAGCGAGGAGAAAGCAGCGAGGAAGGAGAGGCATGCAGCAGGCATGCAATCCACTGGGCTGAGAGGATGGAGAATGCTGTGACAAGGAATGACAGGCAGACAGCAGGAATGCAGACCATAGGGCTGAGAGGAAGGAGAAAGCAGTAAGAAGGAGGGACAGGCAGAGACACACAGACCACGGGGCTAAGAACCTGGAGAAAGTAGTGAGAAGGAGGGACCGGCAGACAGCAAGAACACAGACCAGGAGGCTGAGAGGGAAAGCAGTGAGGAGGAGGAACAGGCAGGCAGCAGGCACCCAGGCCACTGGGCTGAGAGGAAGGAGAAAGCAGTAAGAAGGAGGGACAGGCAAGCAGCAGGCATGCAGACCACTGGGCTGAGTGAGAGGAGAAAGCAGATAAATAGCACGGGAGTAAAGGATCGCTCATTTTACTGACTTTTGACCTGATGTATCTAAAGCATGATTTGAAGTACAAGATTGCCTTCTGCACAAAAAACTGTATCTGAAGGGAAATAGAAGCGTGTGGGTCCATCAGTTTTAGAGCTTAATAATGATGTTGAGGGCAGATCCATGTTCTCATTGTGACAAAATAAAATGTTTTGAGTATGTTATGTTATGTTATGTTAATTGACTTATATAGCACCAGCTACCCAGAGGCCTTGCAGCACTTAAATGACAACAACATAAGCCGAAGGCGGGGACAGTGATGCCTAAAAAAGCCAGGTTTTAATGGCCTTTCGGAAGTCAAATTCATGGCTAAGTAGCCGAATGCTGAGAGGGAGAGAATTCCACAATTTTGCCCCTAAATATCTCACTGTGGTGCCACCCCATCAAGCTTTTTTAATTTTAGGCAAAGTGTCCAAGGCTAATGTTGCGGATCTAAGCACTCTGTTGGGCTTATAGAAAGTGGCAAGGTTTTTTAACAGGTGAGGACCTCTGTTATGTAGTGATCTATGGATGAAGCATAAGGTTTTTAATTTTATACGTTGCTCCTCAGGGAGCAAGTGGAGGGAATCTATGTATCAGATTAAATGATAATGGGCTATTTGTTAACTTTGGGGACTTAAAAAGTGTTTATTCACTACGGGATGTGATATAAACAGCACTAGGGTTATTTTAAGTTAAAGAGAACATGTGCAAATTTGTTCAAGAGTATCTGGTGTGAGATCAAAATAAAAACACTGGCATCAGAAACTTCTCTAAGTGTGTTTTTCTAATTCTCGCTAAACTGAATGACCTAATAATAAAAGTGACAGGTTGGTAACAGGCACGCATACCATGGGGGTGGCAGGGAGGAGAAAGTGGTGAGAAGGAGAGACAGGCAGGCAGCGGGCACGTACAAATTGGGACCGAAACCCAGGAGAAAGCAATGAGAAGGAGCGACAAGCAGACACACACCACGGGCCGAGAGAGAGGAGAAAGCAGTGGGATGG
The DNA here is from genome assembly GCF_031143425.1 of Pleurodeles waltl. Lineage (NCBI taxonomy): Eukaryota > Metazoa > Chordata > Amphibia > Caudata > Salamandridae > Pleurodeles > Pleurodeles waltl. The sequence continues at coordinate 338,759,066 of NC_090439.1, forward strand.
TGGGACCGGCAGGCACACAGACCACAGGGCTGAGAGCCCTTAGAAAGCAGCGGGGAGGAGAGACAGGCATGCAGACCACTTGGCTGACGGGAAGGAGAATGCAGTGAGAAGGAGGGACAGGCAGGCAGCAGGTTCATATACCACAGTGCTGAGAGGGGGGTGAAAGCAGTGAGAAGGAGTGGCAGACTTGCAGAGCACAGGGCTAAGAGGAAGGAGAAAGTGGTGAGAAGGAGGGATAGGCAGGCAGCAGGCATACAGAACATGGGACTCATAAGTAGACGAAAGAGGTATGAAGAAGGGACAGGTAGGCAGCAGGCACGCAGACCCTAGTGCGGAAAGGAATGAGAAAGCAGTGAGAAGGAGGGACCGGCAGGCAGCAGGCACGCAGACAATGGGGCTGAGAGCCAGGAGAAAGTGATGATAAGAAAGGACAGGCAGGCACGCAGACCGCAGGGCTAAGAGCCCAGAGAAAACAATGAGAAGAAGGTACAGTCAAGCAGCAGCCATGCAGACCACAGGGCTGAGAGGAAGGACAAAGCAATGAGAAGGAGGGACAGGCAGGGTTACAAACCACAGGACTGAGAGCCTAGAGAAAGCAGTGAGAAGGAGGAATAGGTAGGCAGCAGGCACGCAGACAACAGGGCCGGGAGGAAGGTTAATGTGGTGAGAAGGAGGAGTAGGCATCAGACACAGACCACACGGCTGAGAGCCCTGAAAAAGTGGCAGAAAGGAGGGACAGGCAGCAGGCATGCAGACCATGGGGTGCCAGCATGGAGAAAGCAGTGAGGAGGGACAGGCAGGAAGGAGGCATGCAGACCACAGAGCTGAGAGCCCTGAGAAAGCACAAGAAGGAGGGACAGCTAGGCAGCAGGCTTGTATACCCCAGAGCTGAGAAGGAGGTGAAAGCGATGAGAAGGAGGGGCAGCCATGCTGAGAACGAGGCTAAGAGTCCATAGAAAGAGGTGAGAATGAGACAGGCAGGCAGCAGGCATGCAGACCACAGGGATGAGACGCCGGAGAAAGTGGTGAGAAGGATGGACAGACAGGTACGCAGACCACAGGCTGAGAAGAAGGAGCTCCAGAACAGAAATCAATAAACAGCACACATTAATCAATAATCATTTGTCAAATCAATAATCAATAATCAATGGAGTCAGTAATTTTCACTCACCATGACTTTTCAGCCATGAATAACCACACCTATAGTAAAGTTTAGTAATTTTTTTGCCCTTATATTAGCAACGCTAAGATCATGAGTTTGTCTCAAAATCAAATCAGCACGCATATAAGAATAGAATTTATTAACCAAAATGATGCAAGAAACACAACCTAATCAAAGCTTGAATCACAATACATTCTAAAGCATCAGTGCAAATCATTAGCAAAGTTAACTTCAATAAAGCTTCATAGTCCATAAGGTTCAACAAAGTAATCCGTCAACCATTTATCTCTGTAATTTGTCAGTCATCATGTAAATACCCTAAACTAATCCAAATTAGCATCAGCATGAGGGGCTTCATGCAAAACAATTTAAAACACAAATTTAGAAAACATCTAGCTAAAGAAAAATATTAAGACAGCGCAGTTGGTACCTAGAAAGAAAAAGGCATGAAAGTGCAATTCAGTCATATTGTCATATCTACCTATCTACTGTATGGGTCAGCAAACAGAATCAGTCTTCGTCCTCAGGTCATCAATCGATCAGCAAAGCATCAGGCTTTCAATCAGAGAGTATGAGCCCAATGACAGAATCTCAAATCTCTTCTAAGTGTCTTCTTCTCCACAGCGTTCTGCCTAAAATCTCTGCATAAGGTCTGAAGTCTCTTCCCTTTGTCCCGTTGTTATATCAAACTCACCCAAACTATCCCCTAATTCCCAATTGGTCAATTAATCATACGTTATTACTCTGTCCAATAATTTTCATATATCGAATCTATGTATTCTGGTATTTCACACTTCACATGTCGTTGATTGGTCTTCCATATGATGTTCTCATCATCCGGCTCGTTAGGTATCGAATTTGTTGCATCTTCGTCTCCAGTCAGTGTCTTCATTGTTCGGCCCTGGGAAAGAACCTCTTGCCCATATTACACACATTTTGATACATTACGAGAGACCTCATCTCCTGTCCATCGGTTCCGATAGAGAATTTTGGTTAAGCGTTTTATTAAAAGAATGAGCATTTCACAGTTAGTTCATTCTGTCAGCATTTTCTATTAAACGCTAAGAAATACAGCTTCTGTATGAGGCCCGTCAAACTAAGCCAATGCACTCGCTAAGTTAAGACCTATGATTACTAAGCAAGAACATAATTCATAACCCTTAATATGACATATTACTACATTATTCGAATACATTTTCAATATTTCAAAATTATTAATCATAAATTAGTACATTTCGTGAACACTGATGGCCATTCTTCGAGGTCACATTTTCAAACGTGCACATTATTGTTGTCTACATTATTAATTTTTCTACATAAGTCAATATTCGAAATTCATAAACACTCATTAATAATTTCTAATTAAGTCATCTGCTTCCGCATATCTATTTATCTATCTACCAGTAGGCAGTTATAGTTAGGACCTTGTTTCCATAGGAAAGCTTTTTGACTTGGCTATATCATTGAAGCCGTTTGATGAATCTTCATGAAATGTTCCCCCAAAAAGTGCCCTGTAGGGTTGTGTTGGGCATGAAAAGTTTTGGGGTGATCCGTCAAGTGGGGGCCGAGAAAAAGGGGGAGGGGTAAAAAAAAGTGCATTTCACATGTTAACTTCCACAGAGATTTTAAAAACATCTGCAGCGCGAACCGCTGAAGGGAATTATACCAAATTTGGCAGAAAGGTAGCTCTTAGTCCAGAAAGCACCCTTTTTGTTATTTGGCATAAATCAGTTTGGTAGTTTTTGAGATATGTAAAGAAAACCAAATTTGTACATCTGGGCAGAGCCTAAGCACAGATCCCATGATGAGATCTGATTGGCTGCCAGCACTTCTACCAGGAAGTGCCATCAGCCATCTTGGTACCAATATACCTGATAGCACTCCATTGAAATGCATTGTAATGCATGGCACGTTTTGAGAGTCACAAAAAGGAGAACATATAAAGGGTGATAACAGATTTTAGTTACAATATAAATAATTTCATGATGGTGACATAATCATTTTAGGAATTGTGGTGTGTGCTAAGGTGATTTTACCCTGCAAAAAAACCTTGGGCTGGAAGTGCATAGATCATGTTTGAGAGAAAGCTGTTTTCTCATCATTCTCCCATAGAGGTGATGGAAGATGCTGCAAAAGCTAGAATTATTGCATATTTTCTGTAAATTCACACTATCTTTCTCAGCCAAATAAAAATGAAGTCTGACATTCTCAGTAAAACATGCATTTTCCACAGGAGCAGCCTGTCAGTTCATTCCATTGTATTCTACTGCAACTTCCCAGAGTCTTGTAAAGAACAACTGGAGCACTATAATCTTACTTATGACGAACGTGTGACACACCTGAAGCTATCTTGATTGAATCAAATTGGTAAAACTTAAAACACTTAGGCCCATATTTATACTCTGTTTGCGCCGGATTTGCGTCATTTATTTTGGTGCAAATCCGGCGCAAGCCTAACTCCATATTTATACTTTGGCGCTAGACTCTTCTAGCACCAAAGTTATGGAGTTTGAGTCATTTTTTGTATGTGAAAACCTACCTTGCGCTAAAGACATGCAAGGTAGGCGATCCAGTGCAAAAAATGACTCTAAGGCATGTGCGCCTTATTTATCATCCAGCGTCAAAATGACGCACAGGAGGAGGCGGGCCTTAAAACATGGGTCCCAGCCGGATTTGCGCCGTTTTTTAATGCCTGGGTCAGGGCAGGCATTAAGGGACCTGTTGGCTCATTTCCATGGTGGGAGACCATGGAAACAGTCCACAGGTGCCCTTCCCTGCACCCAGGGACTCCCCCTGCCACCCTCGCCCACCCCTGGAGGACACCCATGAATGGGGGGACCCATCCATGGTGAATGCAGGTAAATGCAGGTAAGTATATATATATATATATTTTAAGTGGCATAGGGGGCCTAACTTGGGCTTCCCTACACGCCACTGTGCCCAATGGCCATGCCCAGGGGACGTCCTCTGAGCATGGCCATTGGGCAGGGGGGCATGACTCCTGTCTTTGCTAAGGCAGGAGTCATTTCCATGGGGTTTGTGCGTCACAAAATGGCGCTAGTCAGGTTAGAGCCAATATTTTTGACTCTAACCTGACTTGCAACATTCTTTGGCGCACAACCCCCAGTCTTCCCTTCGCCTCCGCTGCCCGGTTACCATAATTTATTTTGATGCTAACGAGGCCACAGCGCCGGCTAACGTCATTCCATAAATAAGGCGCTCGGCTGGTGCATTGGAATGGCGTTAGCCGGAGGTAAACTTTTTGATGCAAGTTTGCGCTGATTTGCGTCAAAAAGTATAAATATGGGCCTTAATTTAGAAAGGAACAAAATGAGGGGTTCATTTTGTCCTGGAAATTATGGTTAGTGCTGCAGAAAGAAAAATTAGGTCATGTTTTAAGTGAGTTCTCAGATATCTTTCTCTTCTATATCATTAACACATTCTGACATGCGGACTGAAACATGCACCAGCAACAGACTGCCAGTTAACTCCCTGATGATCAGCAGCTTACAGTGTTCTAATGAGCAACTAGGGTGCTAATTTTTGAATTTAAGGCAAAAATGTGGCACATCTGAACACCATCTTGATGGAAAATTGAAAGCATTTTCTACTGAGGATGTTGCAACAAATTAGGAAATTAGGGGGCTTCACAACAAAGAAGTCTTCCAAAATGGCCACCAGAGAAGAAAGAGCCCAAATGTAGCACATCTATCACCCAAGTGTAGCCCAAGTATAGCCCAAGGACAGAAGTGTGCAAAACACTTAACCTGTCCTTACAGGGCAGGCGGCAAGGGTTGCAGCAGCATAATGCACCACACAGGGCAAGCAGGACAGCAGGGCATCACATTGGACCAAGGAAAGTAATATAGAGGGACAGGGCCATGCACATGGACAACAGAGAGCAGTGGGGAAAGAGACAAGGGAAACAAGCTGATAATACCAGATAGACAGGAGGGTTAGTTGCAGAAAAATGTACCATAAAGAGGAGGAGGGAGGGGCAGGGGCAGGACAATGGACCACACAAGACAGGAGGTAGGGAATAGGGGCCTGCACATGGAAAATGGAGGGCAGGGAGCAAGGAGGCAGGGCTGGAGCAGCATGCTCACCATGGAGGGCCGGTGGGATAGGTACTGGAAGCACAGCACACCATGGAGTGCAACAGTGACACTATAATGGAATATACACAGACAATGGAATGAAGGTAGGAGGGGGTCAGGGGCAGCAAGCTCACCACACAGGGCAGGTGTGAGGGCCTGTGGCCGGCAGCACAGAAGGCCATGAATGGCAAGTGGGAGGGTTAGTGGCAGCAGAGCATCCATGGTAGGCAAGAGGGAGGGGGGAAGGGGCATGCACAAAGAACCATGTAGGACAGAACCAATGGGTTGGGGCTGGACACAGACAAGAGACGGCAGGGAAAGGGGCTTCACAACAAACCGGGGGGGTAAGCAGGAGGAACAGTTGCATCACAACAGAGCATGGAGAGCAGTAGGTAGTGGCAGCAAACTGAACCATGGAGGAAAGGGGGAAGGGAATAGGGGCATGGAACTCTTCAGGCAGAGTGGAGGTGGCAGGGACAGTCAGCAGTCATCTGTCCATGCTAGGGAGGTGGGAGGGGCAGTGGCAGCTCAACAGAACACACATAGGAGATAGGAGGGGAAGTAGCGGATGCATGGAATGCAAAAAGTAGGGAGCAGGGGCAAGCACCCTTGCCATGCACTGCTAATTACCACAGATATTACATTACTCATGACATCTTCTATTACATCATTGATAATATCACTGTAGCATCTGCAGGAAGATTATTAATGAGAAACCCGTGCATGGCGAGGGCAAAAGTTATAGTTAGCTTTTTTTAACCTATTGGCGGTTGCCAATTGATAGTTTTAATTAGGACTTAGTTTCCATAGAGAAGGTGTTTTTTGTCCTGGCTATATCTTTGGTACTGTTTGACGAATCTACATTAACTTTTCCAAACAAAGTGTCAAATTGGGTCATGTTGTGCGTGCCAATTTTGGGATGATCCATCAAGTGGGGGCAGAGAAAAAGTGAGGCTTAAAAAAAAGTGTGTGTCCTATGTTAATTCCCATTCTCTGGACATGCCTGCAGACTCAATGGCTGCACAGAATTATACCAAATTTGGCAAAAAGATAGCTTTTGGTCAGGAAATCATGCTTTTTGTTATTTGGTGTAGTTTTCAAGATATTAAAGGAACTTCAAATTTGTATATCTAGAAGTGTGAATACTGCAAGAATAGTCCTGATCTCGTGCTGAGATTTGATTGGCTGCCAAGACTTCAACCAGGAAGTGTTGGCAGCCATTTTGAGACCTCAGCCGAGCCCCAAAACAAAAGTGCAGGAAGAAAAGAAAAGGGGGCGTGGTAGGAATACCCTAACCCCTTAGTCTTGGTCCAGGTGTCTCCCTGGAAGTCCCCCTGCAAGTCTGCCAGGGCAAAAATATATATATTTTTTAATTCAAACCAACATTCTCGAATATTTGTGAATTTTGCTGTGAATTAAAAAAAAGCAGTTTCCTGCACTCACTTTTAATTAATTTCTAATGATTTGCATTTATTAATAGTTAAGAATTTGCCTGGAATTAGGCTAAGATAGAAAACAATATGCAACTTGGAAAATGTGCCCACTTGAGTGGCCGCTATAAAATGCGTAATGTTTTAGTGAATGCATATTATTAGTTATTGTGCACAAGTAGAGAATAATGTACTAGTATATCAGCTTAACCGTTACATGCTGTGTATTTGTTTTATTGACTTTAGGCCATAAGATGGCGAAATTTGGGCCTAGTTTTGCAAAACCTCACGTCAAGCTGCAATGTTTAATAAAGGGGGGAAAATGTATTGTAAAACTAGAGAATGAATGCGTTCAATTTTGACACTGCGCTGACCAAACGATTTGCAGAGGTTTATAACTTTATCATGAGAACTGCTTGTAGAACCATGTTGTACTAAGAGATCGATACAATGTAAACTTGATACGTGAGACTGAAATGTTCCCATGAATTAACAATGCATGCACTGAATGAAGTATGGATTGCAACAAAAGAGTTACCTGATGAGCCTGACGATGGGAATAGGAGAAGAGGAGCCAATCATCAACTTGTTAAAGACAGTTTGGTAATATCTTAGATTTAGTTTTAGTTTTTATTGAGCCAACTGTAAACGTACGATTTTCTGACCAATGACGATTTGGGAAGATTCTTTAGGAAATTCTAACTTAGCTAGACTGCTGGGAGAGTTCTTTGGCATTTTGCGATTTTTGCATTCTTCTTCTGTTGCGCACTGTCTTATTCTGTTTGAAGAGCTGAACAGTTCCTGATTACTTTATTTCCTAACTTTAACGTTATTGCTCAAATTGTTAATGAAATATTGATCACTTAGAAATCGCTACTTAAAATGGTTTAGATAGCTGAGAGCCCACCGTGTCTGAGCCATTTCCCTTTCACTGCACCGTTGTTAAAGCTGACTGGAAGGATGTCCAACTGACGAAGAAAATCGCAGTTTGCTGGCCCATTGAGGAGAAGTATATTAAATGCTATTGTTGTTGTAGATTTTGTTCTTTAAGTTTCTAGGTACCAACCGCTTTTTTGATAGAGCCATAGTTAGATGTTTTCCAAATGAACTTTGACTAAAATTACTTTTTCATGAAGTACAAAAATGGTACTCTAACTGGAGAGTTAGTTAGTAATCCCAATGTAGGCAAATGCTAATAACTGAGAATTGAATTTGTTCACCTGATTGAATTTAGATGTATGTCCTTTCTATTCTGCAGTTATTGTTGCTATTGATTTGTACTGTGACTTTGGAATGCTTAATTGTAAACACTTTGGTTAAATTGAGATTCTTTAGAAGATTTGGTCAGCCATTGCTGTTCATATACGTGTACCATTTGGTATTGAGACGAATATACGTGATGTTAGCATTGTTAAGATAGGGAAATAAACTTTCGAACTTTTACCAAAAGGTGTGGTTATTCATAGCCACATGGGTCATGAGGCGTGGGATTTACTGACTCAAGGTTCTTGACAAGTTAATTGTTGTTGTCAGGAGATTTGGTTGTACACAAACTGAGATTAGAGATGGTGAGATTCCTCTAAGCGTGGTCAAATAATTTATCGAACCTCTAACGCATCCCCTTATGAATAAATTATAAAGAACAAATAAGGTCAGGTGCGCTCACATCACCACCTCCCTGGGACTACATTTTATAAATATACAGGGGCTGTGGAGATTCCCCTGGACTCTGGGGACCACCACCTTCCCGGGGCAAAAGGACAAAATTTGTTGGGGGACACACGACCCCCCCCCCTTGCCCCGGGGACCACCACCTCCCCAGAGCCCAATAGATGTTTACAAAGAAAGAGCCATATATGGCCCAGGGAACTGCCACCCCCTGGGCTGCCTCCTGCTACCACCCAAGGTGCCCACCCTCAGGAGGTAGCTGTTTGCTTTTGCTTGGCGGGAGCTGTGACTGCTTCCGCTAAGCAAAAGCAAACACTACACTTCCAGCAAGCAGGAGCTGTGAAAAGGCTCCCATTTGCTGGAAGCGGAGTTTCATTATTTTTCCTGCCTGCAGATACTTCTGCTGTGAGAAGAATCACTCTACAAAAAAAGGCTGTGTCTGGGGAGCAGCCTGGAAAAGACACATGAAAGGAGACCTGTCTGAGCCACTTCTGAAATTTCAGACAGTGGATCCACATCTTTTTCGTTTGACCTTATAAACACGTAGGAGCTACTGGCGGTCTTGTTGTCCCAGTTCTGTGAGCTCTTTGACTATGGGAGGGAATGCTCTGCAAATTATTCACAGGGGTGGTGTGCAACCAGAGCTGGTGTCTTTCTGACAGCCAGCTTCACAGAGGTGGGAGCTTATCACCTTAATTCTACCAATGCTAAATTAATCTTTTCCTCTGACCTGAGGCACGTAGTAGGCAATCCACCTGCAGCCCTCTTAAGCAGCAAAACCCCATTGCTGACAGGGTCTACCAGGAGAGGGAGTACTGCAGAGAGCGATCTGTGAATCATAGGAATGGTGGGCACAGTCTTCACATAATTGTGGTTCTATGCTAGAATCGCAGATCAACAGCCAACATCATCACTGTGCAAGAAGAGCAAATGCAGCTGACCTCACCGCCTAAACCAAGAACTGTGCTTGTGGCAGACTTTGCTGCCATGACCAAGAGCTGTATCCATGGCTTATTGTGCCACCCTGACCAAGAAATGTTCCTGTGATAGACTTTGGCACTGCCACACTGCTTCAGAGCCCACCATGGCTGCATTGCGCCACTGTGACCTCCTTCTATGTAACAACCCACCTGCTACGAATCGCACTGTGACCCAGAAGTGGGCATAATGCCTGCAGTGGTCCTCTGCAATGCCCATTGCCTGTGTTCGCTGAAGGACTTCCGGCAGCGGTTCCTTCTGCGATATACCTGGATTGAGGGCTGCTCCTGCAACAACCAAATCTTCACCCGGAGTGGTAGCGAGTGGATAGGCATGTTTCTGGTACCCCTGCCAGCCGCAGAGAACATGGATACGTGCATTGTTGTGAGACTAGATCATGGGGACTGTACTGAACAGACTGCTATGATTAGTGATCCGATATAATCCACACTTGAGTCTTAATTTGTGGCACACGGCCCCTCCACCCTTAGGGGGACCAGGGTAAACCCCAGAGAAATTAAGAGATGGGAAGTATCCCGAAGTGTAGCAGCCCAAGCACACGTTAATTTTATTGTACTTGTTATATCTTCATTTTAAGTGTGTATATTAACCCATTACCTGTTGATGCTGTTCCACCTCTAACGCTGAATTATTTTTTTGGGGTGTTGGAGCAGTTTGCACATAAGCCTTCATAACTGCGTATGGCCTCGATGACAGTGAAGATGGCTGCTTTGCAGGCCATCTCGCCGAGTCCAAGCTCGAGATCCTACAGTTAAACAAGTGCTCTGGAGACCTAAGAAGAGGTGGGTAGGGAGCTAAGCAGCAGACATCAGTTACATGGCTGAGTGGGTTCACAGAAACATGCAGATTGCACATGCCACTTAACTGCATAACTGAGAAGGAAGACCTCAGAGACCCAGCCACAGCAGGGGGTACCAATGAGGTGACAACATCCCACCTCGCCTGGCAACACCCACTGGAATACGCTGGGTGTCAGAGGCCCTTGGCCTGGGCCTGTGCTGCAGACAGATCAGCTTTGGAGCTACAGAGGCCTTTGGACAAGCTGCAACTCAAAGAGGCAGGGGAAGAGAGGCCCAGTGCATCAGTCATAAACGACTGGCACACTGGCTAACACACTGATTTCCAGGGTTTGAGCATTTACCAACTTTTCCAACAGGCACTAGGAAGCGACCACATGAAATAACAACAAATTGCTCAACTGGCATACACAACTCAATAGCGCAGAGGTGGGGGTGGCAACACTCAATTTTTAGAGAAGCAAGCGAGATAAGCCCTTTCCACACTGGACTGTATCTTTAAATTGGGCTGGACCTGGGTGGTAAGTGTCAATCCTTCTGGCTGAGATCTTGAGAAGATCTACAGCACATAGTATTGTGAGATACTCTTGTACCCCACACAAGCACTAGCCATATTATACATGATGGACACTGTGCGAGACACCCATAATGATGCAGTAATGGGCAAAGCTGACCACAAATAAAGTACACTGTTTTTCAAATAGCGTATGCCTTAGAGACTCATGAATATGGCTTAGATAGGGGAAATGGAGAGGCAGACCAACCAAGTACTAATGGACCCATTAAGGACTGTCATCCTTCTGGAACTTAGGCCTAGCCTGAGGTTGTCTGATAATGAAATCAATATGGTTACATCTTGCCTTGCATCTTTTGGAGAGCACTGACCACCAAAGTTTAAGGATTGATGGCACAGAGCATTTATGTTCTGAGTTGGAGGATGATTCATCCACTACCTCAGAAACAATACTACAAATGTAAAAGCAGGTCAGTATCACTGAAGGGAAAAATGAAGATTTGGAGGTTTGCTGCTGATGCAATAACATACATATTGTTTGTGTTGCTAAGTGCATGAATATGGGGCACACATACCTCTTCGTAAAAAATTCTCTAAGTGAGCTATTTGACCAGCTATGCTTCTCCAATATGTTCCAGGTCGAAAGGTGTAATCGATCACTTGGTCCCAGACCACCACCTGGGGCTACCCCTTATCCGATTATAGCAAAACTCCTTAGCTTCAGAGATGTGATCCTCCAGATCCACTACAATATGAAGGCATGAGCTTAGCGATCTACCCTGTTTTCACTGTAGAGTTACAAGAAGCTAAATGCAAAATTTCAGAAGCAAAACAAGTCCTGCAGTTCAAAGACAGAAAATACACCATGTTATACCCTGTCAAAGGAAAATAGATCTGGATGGGAGAACCAAACTATTCTCTGTCAGTGGCATGGGCATAAATTCTGCAAGAGACACTTCAATGTTGGTAGGACACTCCAGACCACGGAGCAGGCTCCATCCCCCACAAACAGGGTGGACCAACTTGACAGGACCAAATAATACTGAGTAGAAAGCATCACCATTGCTCCTGTGAACTTTACTTCTGGGCACTGCTCAAGAGAATGGGAGCCTGTGAGCTGCTACCCCACTGCTCCAGCAAGCATGGAACAATTGTAAGAACTGCTCCTCACTCCATCAAACACTTCAAGACATAGGCCTACACACATAATGCACACCATGCCTTTTACACAGGCATGTACAAATCTACAGAGGCTGTTTGGTACACCATGCCCCTATGTGTATCACCACCATGCTATCTTAGTGACTGTGTATATTAGTAGTTTGGAGAAATTGGTGCTGACAGTTGGGGAAATCAGTGTGGGAGGCAGTTGGAGGGAAATTGGGGACAATTCAACATTCTAAATGTTATTTACTAATACTTGCATTAGAGCGTTATGTAAAGGTACAGTTTATGGCTATATTATTGCTTCCTTAGGGATGATGATGTGTAACCCCTTCTAGGAAAGCAGTGACATTGGTATCCCAAATATCTGAGACCTAAGTAATCCTCAAAAGCCCAGGATGGTGTTAGCATACCTTGACAGGTATGGTGTGGATCTGGTAATGTTACAGGAAACACACCTAGACCCATGACACACTACTAGCTTTGCCAGGACATGAGGCCACACAGATTCTTCTCATCATTTAGAACTTATTCTAGAGGAGTGTGTAACCTGGTATGCAGTTCCATTGATTTCAGATTATTAGCAAATTTTGAGATTCAGAAGGTAGATTCATAGTGCCATTCCGGTCCCTGCATATTAGTATAGTAGCCCTCATCGAAGTGTCTGCACCATATGTAGACACACCCGATTTTTCACTAACATACTTAATATAATGAAAGGTCTGGACACAGAAATGTCAACTTAACATTGAACCCATAACTAGATAGGTTCAGGACATATAGCTTACATAATACAACGGCTGCTGACAAGCTGACTTACATTACTGGAACCCTTGATCTGATAGACATATGGAGACCATGACATAGAGAAGCTTGATTATTCATGTCCACTCGGCGTACTCTTGAACATAGATTATTAACTCATGTCACAGGAAGTTGTGCCCCACGTCTTGGAGACTGCATATCCTACCCCGTACACTCACAGACTTTTCTCCAATAAATTTGAACCTGTCTCTGCCTTGCTCTAGGCTATGCTGCCCCAGGTGGAGAATCCCCTTGATGTCTCTGCATGATGTGGTGTCCGGAATAAACAATGTATTGCCATTATTGAATTCTTCCAATACAGCACAGGTTTAGTTATCAAATGAGTCACACTGCGGTATGACTTTAAAGTATAAAAACATGGCATACTAATTTCCAGACATGCAGGTATTCTGAAGACATACAGCCAAAATTGGAATACATGGAACAGGACATTTAGAACATAGAGTGGAAGCCCCAGGTATGGTCTGGAGCACATATACAAATGAGATGCCTTCTGTAGAGATTGCAAGAGCAGACTGATAGCTGTTTTTCCTGGGGCTTCATGCGCTAGCCATACAATATAACAAGGGTACCCATCCTGGGAAAACTTTGTGGGCTGTACTAGTGAGGACGTACTAGGAGAATTCGTAAGATGCTATAAATGGTTATGTGAATCTCAAGTGTAGACCCGGACAATTCTGAGAAATACCTAGTTGACATTGCCCTAGTATGGTTGGAAGATTGTTATGGACAATTTTTAAATGTACCCATATCCTTAGAGTAAATAGAAGTGCCCATTCAAAAACATGCTGGAGGGAAATCTTCAGGATCAGATGGCTTATCCCCTGGGGTCTACAAGATATATCGATGAGTCACTTGCTAGAGGTCTACATGGAAGCTTGGTGTGACAACACATTACTGCCTCATTATGGGAAGGCATCATTATGGTGCTCCAGAAACTCGTCAGGAATTTAACCAAACATACATTATTATGGCCATTATCACTGTAGAGTTTAGTTAAGAAAATACTGGGAAAGGTGACTGCGAACTGCCATCTCTGCAGAAGAACATAGGCCCATATTTATACTTTTTGATGCAAAGCTGCGCCGGCGCAGTTTTGCGTCAAAGATTTTACCACCGGCTAACGCCATTTCGATGCACCGTGCGGGCGTCAAATTTATACTTTGACGCATGGCGGCGCAACTAACAGGTGGGAGTCATTTTTTTTTACGCACCTCGCGGCGTCAAGTCGTAAAGGAAAACAACGTTAACGCGACGTAAATGACTGTGGGTCGATTTACGACAGCGCAACCCGGAAAGCGCTACTTTGTTTTAACGCAATAGCGTCAAAAATACCCGCGAACACTGCCCTTTCAGCAGAGGAGAGCTAAAATGGATCCCAGGTGCCACTACAGACCCCAGGAAGATGACAGCAGACCAGGAACCAGCCAGGATGATCCATACAGGAACCAGGACATTTATAGAAAAAAAAGAAAGTGTTGCTTCAGTGCAGAGGAGCAGGAAATCCTGGTTAAAGAGGTGACGGAACACCAGCACCAAGGGGCATATTTATACTCTCTTTGCGCCAAATGTACGTCAACATTTTTGACGCACAATCAGCGCAAACCCTGCCCCATATTTATACTTTGACGTCCGACCCCGCGGGCGTCAAAGTTCCACCATGTGCGTCATTTTTTGGAAGGGGGAACCAGCCTTGCGTTAATTATATGCAAGGTAGGCGTTTCCTTCCAAAAAATGACTTTAAGGCCTGTGCGCCTTATTTATACTGTGACGTCATTTTGACGCACAGGAGGGGGCAGGCCTTAAAAAACGGCGCCCAGCCTGATGGGCGCCGTTTTTTAACGCCTGGGTCAGGGCAGGCGTTAAGGGACCTGTGGGCTCAGAAGGAGCCCTGAGGTGCCCTCCCATGCCCCCAGGGCCACCCCCTGCCACCCTTGCTCACCCCAGGAGGACACCCAAGGATGGAGGGACCCATCCCAGGGAAGAAAAGGTAAGATCAGGTAAGTTTTTTTTTCCGTATTTTTTTTGTGGCATAGGGGGGCCTGATTTGTGCCCCCCTACAGGCCACTATGCCCAATGACCATGCCCAGGGGACATAAGTCCCCTGGGCATGGCCATTGGGCAAGGGGGCATGACTCCTGTCTTTGCTAAGACAGGAGTCATTTCAATGGGGGTTGGGCATAAAAAAAATGGCGCAAATCGGGTTGAGGCCTGATTTTTGCCTCAGACCTGACTTGACCCATTTTTTGACACCCAAGCTCCATTTTCCCCTACGCCGGCGCAGCCTGGTGTGAGTCATTTTTTTTATGCACACCAGTCTGCTGCGCCGGCTAACGTCATTCAATAAATAAGGCTCCCGCATGGCGCTTTGGAATGGCGTTAGCCGGCGGTTACATTTTTGACGCACAACTGCGTTGGCGCAGTTGTGCGTCAAAAAGTATAAATATGGGCCCAAATGTTTGTCACATCAAAGTTGCCAATCAGTAGGAGAGAGGCCATATGGTAACAAATTATTGACAAGATCAACAGTGTGGCTGAAGTACGCAGGACAGTCACCGAGTGTAAGAAACGCGGGCATGACTGCAAACGTAGGACAAAGGGAAAAATGGCCAGGAACAGGAAGGCAGCACTGCAGACTGGAGGTGGGAGTCCAGCACACCAGGAGGCCCTGGACCACATGGAGGAGATGGTCGCAGCCGTCATCCCTGAGGAGATCGTCACAGGGATTCAAGGACAGGACAGCGCAGACTACCACGAGACAACGCACATGCAGGGTAAGTCGCATGGGGAATTATAATGCAATAATGTTAACTCCTACCGGGGTGGGGAATACCTACTACACAATGCATGTAAGTCAGCATATATATGGATTGGCATGGGTAAAGGGGCACGGCAGGGGGGCATGCCCTGCACAGACAGAAGCTGGGGCATGACATTACACAACACCAACAACAGTCCCATGGGGGCATCCTGTCATGACAACAATGGAGCTAAGGGAAAGCCTCGACAGGTGGGAAGGCCACTACGTCAAACTTACATCCTGGCACTCGTCATCCAACATACCTACTACATCAACTAGGTCCCTATCAGTAATCCAGTAGCCAAAACAACAACTGCAATGTAACTGCAACAACAGTTGACACTACCACCTCTGATCTCTGTGCAGCTATAGTAGACAATGGCAGTAACCTCCCCATGGAACATACATACCTAAATTATGGGGTGAGGATGACATCTGCAACAATCTCCAGAAATAAGACAAAGGCACCAGTACACTCAAATGTCAATGCCCATAGTTGACACATACATCAGCCAAAGTAAACAGCAATAGGAGCCACACAGCACTAAGGACACACACATGCTGCATATGTCCGGAGTCCTTCACGTGCCTGGCTAACAAGGCAACATCACAAATGTCATACTGCTCAGACAACAACATTGAGGAGGGGACACATGCAACTGGTCACTGTGAGAAAGTAGCCTCTTTCTAGCCTTGTTACCCCCACTTTTGGCCTGTTTGTGAGTTAATGTCAGGGTGTTTTCACTGTCTCACTGGGATCCTGCTAGCCAGGGCCCAGTGCTCATAGTGAAAACCCTATGTTTTCAGTATGTTTGTTATGTGTCACTGGGACCCTGCTAGTCAGGACCCCAGTGCTCATAAGTTTGTGGCCTATATGTATGTGTTCCCTGTGTAGTGCCTAACTGTCTCACTGAGGCTCTGCTAATCAGAACCTCAGTGGTTATGCTCGCTCATTTCTTTTAAATTGTCACTAACAGGCTAGTGACCAATTTTACCAATTTACATTGGCTTACTGGAACACCCTTATAATTCCCTAGTATATGGTACTGAGGTACCCAGGGTATTGGGGTTCCAGGAGATCCCTATGGGCTGCAGCATTTCTTTTGCCACCCATAGGGAGCTCTGACAAATCTTACACAGGCCTGCCACCGCAGCCTGAGTGAAATAACGTCCACGTTATTTCACAGCCATTTTTCACTGCACTTAAGTAACTTATAAGTCACCTATATGTCTAACCTTTACCTAGTAAAGGTTGGGTGCTAAGTTACTTAGTGTGTGGGCACCCTGGCACTAGCCAAGGTGCCCCCACATTGTTCAGGGCCAATTCCCCGGACTTTGTGAGTGCGGGGACACCATTACACGTGTGCACTACATATAGGTCACTACCTATATGTAGCTTCACAATGGTAACTCCGAATATGGCCATGTAATATGTCTATGATCATGGAATTGCCCCCTCTATACCATCCTGGCATAGTTGGCACAATCCCATGATCCCAGTGGTCTGTAGCACAGACCCTGGTACTGCCATACTGCCTTTCCCGGGGTTTTCACTGCAGCTGCTGCTGCTGCCAACCCCTCAGACAGGCATCTGCCCTCCTGGGGTCCAGCCAGGCCTGGCCCAGGATGGCAGAACAAAGGACTTCCTCTGAGAGAGGGTGTTACACCCTCTCCCTTTGGAAAATGGTGTGAAGGCAGGGGAGGAGTAGCCTCCCCCAGCCTCTGGAAATGCTTTCTTGGGCACAGATGTGCCCAATTCTGCATAAGCCAGTCTACACCGGTTCAGGGAACCCCTTAGCCCTGCTCTGGCGCGAAACTGGACAATGGAAAGGGGAGTGACCACTCCCCTGACCTGCACCTCCCCTGGGAGGTGTCCAGAGCTCCTCCAGTGTGCTCCAGACCTCTGCCATCTTGGAAACAAAGGTGCTGCTGGCACACTGGACTGCTCTGAGTGGCCAGTGCCACCAGGTGACGTCAGAGACTCCTTGTGATAGGCTCCTTCAGGTGTTGCTAGCATATCCTCTCTGCTAGGTAGCCAAACCCTCTTTTCTGGCTATTTAGGGTCTCTGTCTCTTGGGATTCCTTAGATAACGAATGCAAGAGCTCATCCGAGTTCCTCTGCATCTCTCTCTTCACCTTCTGCCAAGGAATCGACTGCTGACCACGCTGGAAGCCTGCTAAACTGCAACATAGTAGCAAAGACGACTACTGCAACTCTGTAACGCTGATCCTGCCGCCTTCTCGACTGTTTTCCTGGTGGTGCATGCTGTGGGGGTAGTCTGCCTCCTCTCTGCACTAGAAGGTCCGAAGAAATCTCCTGTGGGTCGACGGAATCGTCCCCCTGCAACCGCAGGCACCAAAAAGCTGCATTACCGGTCCCTTGGGTCTCCTCTCAGCACAACGAGCGAGGTCCCTCGAATCCAGCAACTTTGTCCAAGTGACTCCCACAGTCCAGTGACTCTTCAGTCCAAGTTTGGTGGAGGTAAGTCCTTGCCTCACCTCGCTAGACTGCATTGCTGGGAAACACGACTTTTGCAGCTACTCCGGCCCCTGTGCACTTCCGGCGGAAATCCTTTGTGCACAGCCAAGCCTGGGTCCACGGCACTCTAACCTGCATTGCACGACTTTCTAAGTTGGTCTCCGGCGATGTGGGACTTCTTTGTGTAACTTCGGGTGAGCACTGTTTCACGCATCCTCGTAGTGCCTGTTTCTGGCACTTCTCCGGGTGCTACCTGCTGCTAAGAGGGCTCCTTGTCTTGCTCGACGTCCCCTCTACCTCTTGGTCCAATTTGCGACCTCCTGGTCCCTCCTGGGCTGCAGCTGCATCCAAAAACGCTAACTGCACGATTTGCAGCTAGCAAGGCTTGTTGGCGTTCTTTCGGCGAGAAAGCACTTCTGCACGACTCTACAAGGCGAGAGGGATCCGTCCTCCAAAGGGGAAGTCTCTAGCCCTTTGCGTTCCTGCAGAAACCGCAGCTTCTTCAGTCCAGTCAAAGCTTCTTTGCACCCGCAGCTGGCATTTCCTGGGCATCTGCCCATCTCCGACTTGCTTGTGACTTATGGACTTGGTCCCCTTGTTCCACAGGTACCCCAGATTGGAAATCCAGCATTGTTGCATTGTTGGTTTGTGTCTTTCCTGCCTTATTCCCCTATCACGACTTCTTTGTCCTTTGGGGAACTTTAGTGCACTTTGCACTCACTTTTCAGGGTCTTGGGGTGGGCTATTTTTCTAACCCTCACTATTTTCTAATAGTCCCAGCGACCCTCTACAAAGTCACATAGGTTTGGGGTCCATTCGTGGTTCGCATTCCACTTCTGGAGTATATGGTTTGTGTTGCCCCTATCCCTATGTGTCTCCATTGCATCCTATTGTAACTATACATTGTTTGCACTGTTTTCTAAGACTATACTGCATATTTCTGGTATTGTGTATATATATCTTGTGTATATTTCCTATCCTCTCACTGAGGGTACACTCTGAGATACTTTGGCATATTGTCATAAAAATAAAGTACCTTTATTTTTAGTATAACTGTGTATTGTGTTTCCTTATGATATTGTGCATATGACACTAGGTGGTACTGTAGTAGCTTCACACGTCTCCTAGTTCAGCCTAAGCTGCTCTGCTAAGCTACCATTATCTATCAGCCTAAGCTGCTAGACACCCTATACACTAATAAGGGATAACTGGGCCTGGTGCAAGGTGCAAGTACCCCTTGGTACTCACTACAAGCCAGTCCAGCCTCCTACAGTCACTGAAATACACCTGCACAGTCAGATGACCAAATAGGACATTGATACTATAAACAGGGCAATCCAATTAAACACACATTACCCAACATCAGCTGGAAACATTAACAATGTCTACATCCATATCACATCGTAACATTGCCATGCATAGAATATGCGACATAACAATTACAATTAGGTCAATGTGAACAATCAGAGATTGGGGCAGGTCTTCAGAGGCAAGTGTGCTGCCAGGGCAATCACAACACCCACAGCCAGTGAAAGGTCTCACCATAAGAATAGATATACACGGAGGGTCGAGTAGGACAAAAAGATGGCTATTCCCTAATTGGTACAAAGTAATACCTAGAGGCGATTAGGCAGACAAGTCTGATAGCTCTATATCATACATGTGACACACAGGTGGGCCATAGGCCTATAACAATGCCCATATGAAGGACAGCAGATACCAATACCAAACAAGATCACAAAGTAAATTCATCCAAAGGCTTGCATGTTACGGAAAAATTGTCACAACACAGACACACTAATTGTACCCTGTTTCATTGCAGAGGAACATGGATCTCCTGCCGATATGCCTGTCCCTGATTTCCCTGATGATATGGATGACGAGCCCATAAACATTCCCCAGGAGACCATCCAAAAGGTCCTTGAAACCCTCCAGACCCCACTTTCAGTCATAAGGAGGAGCACAGAACAAGCAGCCATCACAGAAGAACCACCCACCACCCCAATTGCAAGACCTGCCAGCTCCTACACAGCTGAGGACTCAGATGATACTGGAACCAGCTTTGAAAGAACTGTAGTTGGAGTACAGCGGGAGCTGGCCAAGGAGGTGCGGATGGGGATGCAAACTATGGCAGCCAGCCTTGAGGGGGTGCGCTCGTGCATGATGTCATCTGCAGATCAGGCAGCAGCTATGCAAGCCCTAACATCCATACTGCAAGGACTACAAGAAACTATAAAGGAATTCACCACTGCAGTAAGGGAGTTGCCACAACACCTTGCACCCCAAACTTTCCACTGCATGCACGAATGCAATCATGACTCCCTCAGGGCCGACCTGGCTGCCTACCATCGTGATGTAGCTGCTATTCTCAAAAACCAGCAGGCCCTCCTTGCAGCAGTATTGCCCTTAAGAACTTCACATGGAGCAGCCACCGGGATGTCTGACTCCACGTCTTCTAACACTGAGGTGTGTGTTGCCCCTTCACAACCAACAACAACAAGGACAAAGCAGGCAACACACACATCAGAAGAAGAAGACATGGAACAGATCACATTCTCACGGAAGAGTACCCGGAAGCACTAGTCCCTGCACCATGGCCTACTTTGACCAAGGTCCTACGTTTTGTCAATTGCCAGTCTCACTACAACTATACTCAATGACTGTTCTGCTAACCACTGTATGACTTGTCAGCATTGCCAGTGAATGTCTCTCTCCTACTATTCGGCAAATCCTGTCCCTCTGCACTGTCTGTTGCATCACCCCAGCATGTCAGGAGCATCATCCACACCCCTTCTGTAGGATCACCATGTAAGAATGCACCAGAACGGACTCAGCAAACATGGACAATGTACATTTTGCACTACAGCACCTATCAATAAATAGCACTTGCACACCTAATATGTCTCTGTGTTATTATACACATCAACTGTGCAGTAGATAACTCAAAAGTGCCTGTATGACAACCATGTAGCTTGTCAATTCAACTGTCCTGACATCATGTAGTCTGAGACATCTGTGCAGTGGCCAGGATTGCATCATAGCCTGACCATCCTGAGGAGAATAACTGATGAAGGGACAAACCACACACAATTATGCTGTGTTGGACAGAATAATGCTCCATCTATAGCAATCCAAGTCAACTAATGGTGGCTGATAAATATAGGCACCATGCAATACTAAAATATGAAATTATGCAGTATAATCTAAGCAAACACAACTAAACACTGCATCAATCACCCTTTCTGAGTATACTTCCATGAAGGGAAGTCATGCTGAATTTTTGCACACATGATCTATGTCAGCAATGAAGACAACAAGACAAGAGTGTTAACAACACCTCATCTACAAAGATGTCCCTGAACATCACACTGCAGTCCGACCTAATAAATTACACACAATACCAAGTCTGGAAGCACACTTTGTGATGTAGAATACCTACTCATCAACACAAATCCTTGGTGATCCATGTAAACTACTAATGGTGGGTCTATCAAATGGTGGATACTTACCAAGTTAGCACAGGGGTAGCTGCCATTTTAAACCTCTATTTTCTTTGGTGTGTAGCATAGGACCCAAATGTCATAGAAAAACAATCACCTTCCCTGATGTCAAGGCCATGATCAAGTAGCAGTTAACACATAATGCAAAGGGTTAACTATATGTTTATTCATATGTATTCACACCAGAGGCAACTAAGGGAAAAGTCATACCTACACTAATCTAACCTGATTACTCCTAATCCACAACTGTCCCTAACTAACCTAAGCTAAACTTACTCTACACATATAACGAATCGATCTAAACATCAACCCCCCACCCACCATTATGAGACAGAACACATGCAGGACAACACATACTAACCTACACACATACTATACTATCCTAAACAATCATAATTTTTTTTTTCTTTTTTTTTTTTCTAAACAGACAGGAATCCCAACATTGACAACACACAAAAATGAAATATAGAAAGAATAAGGACCCCCCACCCTCCTCTCTAACACTAACTAAGCTAACAACCTACACTAACCTAACACTAATCCCCAAAACCCAACTATCATGACAAAAAGGAAAGAGGAGAGAGGGGAGGGATACATTTAAAACAATCAATAAAGTCCTAGAGGTTGGCCCTCCGTAGGGTCCGCCTGATGGACCTAACCCTCTTCTTAATGTAGGCCACATCCTGGCTCAGCTTGTCCACCTTACGAATAAACTTGTCCATTTTCCTGTCTAAAGCCAGGAATGCCGCAGGGTCAATAGGAGGGGCTGCTGCTGTCTGTGTGCTGGCAGAGGTGCTCGGTGTGGGAGTTGTTGGTAGCCCACTGGACTGTCCTGCAGCTCTGAAATTGCTGGGTCCAGGTCGTGCTGCAGAGGCAGGGTCAACTGTCCCCACCGTTGCTGGGGCCACTTGGGGAGAACTGGTGGATGAGGTGGTGGTGGCTGTAGTGGGCAATGTTGGGCCACCCTGTGGTGAGGCCCACCATGCTCCGGAGGCCCGATCCGCTTGGTATTTTCGGGCCATCCTTCGGAACCCCGACTGCACCTGCAGGATGTGCCGGTATCTCATTGCCCGCCTTTCAAACTCATGCCTCTGTGCGGCACTCATGTTTGCAGCTGTGAAGAGAAAGGGCACCGATTTACCATAGGAAATGCATTGGGTGTAATAGCACAGTGGGTCAATTGCACATTACTTTTACTGTAGTTGTAACAGCTATTTTCACAACATAGATCATTGAAAGTCTCAGAGGAAGTACACGGGAAGCCTGCATACAAAAGGGCATCTCACACCTAGCATATACATGTCTCTACATGATGGGTGACATCAGCCTAAACTTGTCATCCAAATAATGGGTAATGCAGCTGACATTATGGCTGCACCTCTTCCGCCTACTGACTTCACTACATATGTCACTCTATGTGATAACAATCATACCCCTCAATATCTGCCATTTGTAATTGTTTTTTGCTAGTATAGAGCTCATGTGCCATAACCGAGTTTGTACACTAGGTTCAAAACAAAGTTGCAAATGGTCACAAGTATGTGTAACATACTGGTTGCTACAGTCCTAGGTACCCTATTCCCAAACACATGGCAGTCTTTGAGGGTGGGGTGGGAAGAACAACCAACAATCCCATATTCAATGCACACCCAGGAGTGTATAGAAAGGTCAACAAGTATTTGCCTCCACACACAACACCAGTGAAGGGCTAGCAACAAATTGGAGTCAGCTAAACCTTGTCCTATCCAAGGTCCACACATGTCAAAATGTACTGACTTAGGCCAACATCACAAACTACCAGTGAGGCATATTTTACCACACACACAGAGGAGCAAGAACACCCATGATCATGAGTAGAATGAACACCTAGGCCATTGCACTCTAGTCCCACACACTGAAATTATGCAGTATAATCTAAGCAAACACAACTAAACACTGCATCAATCACCCTTTCTGAGTATACTTCCATGAAGGGAAGTCATGCTGAATTTTTGCACACATGATCTATGTCAGCAATGAAGACAACAAGACAAGAGTGTTAACAACACCTCATCTACAAAGATGTCCCTGAACATCACACTGCAGTCCGACCTAATAAATTACACACAATACCAAGTCTAGAAGCACACTTTGTGATGTAGAATACCTGCTCATCAACACAAATCCTTGGTGATCCATGTAAACTACTAATGGTGGGTCTATCAAATGGTGGATACTTACCAAGTTAGCACAGGGGTAGCTGCCATTTTAAACCTCTATTTTCTTTGGTGTGTAGCATAGGAGCCAAATGTCATAGAAAAACAATCACCTACCCTGATGTCAAGGCCATGATCAAGTAGCAGTTAACACATAATGCAAAGGGTTAACTATATGTTTATTCATATGTATTCACACCAGAGGCAACTAAGGGAAAAGTCATACCTACACTAATCTAACCTGACTACTCCTAATCCACAACTGTCCCTAACTAACCTAAGCTAAACTTACTCTACACATATAACGAATCGATCTAAACATCAACCCCCCACCCACCATTATGAGACAGAACACATGCAGGACAACACATACTAACCTACACACATACTATACTATCCTAAACAATCATAATTTTTTTTTTCTTTTCTTTTTTTCTAAACAGACAGGAATCCCAACATTGACAACACACAAAAATGAAATATAGAAAGAATAAGGACCCCCCACCCTCCTCTCTAACACTAACTAAGCTAACAACCTACACTAACCTAACACTAATCCCCAAAACCCAACTATCATGACAAAAAGGAAAGAGGAGAGAGGGGAGGGATATATTTAAAACAATCAATAAAGTCCTAGAGGTTGGCCCTCCGTAGGGTCCGCCTGATGGACCTAACCCTCTTCTTAATGTAGGCCACATCCTGGCTCAGCTTGTCCACCTTACGAATAAACTTGTCCATTTTCCTGTCTAAAGCCAGGAATGCCGCAGGGTCAATAGGAGGGGCTGCTGCTGTCTGTGTGCTGGCAGAGGTGCTCGGTGTGGGAGTTGTTGGTAGCCCACTGGACTGTCCTGCAGCTCTGAAATTGCTGGGTCCAGGTCGTGCTGCAGAGGCAGGGTCAACTGTCCCCGCCGTTGCTGGGGCCACTTGGGGAGAACTGGTGGATGAGGTGGTGGTGGCTGTAGTGGGCAATGTTGGGCCACCCTGTGGTGAGGCCCACCATGCTCCGGAGGCCCGATCCGCTTGGTATTTTCGGGCCATCCTTCGGAACCCCGACTGCACCTGCAGGATGTGCCGGTATCTCATTGCCTGCCTTTCAAACTCATGCCTCTGTGCGGCACTCATGTTTGCAGCTGTGAAGAGAAAGGGCACCTATTTACCATAGGAAATGCATTGGGTGTAATAGCACAGTGGGTCAATTGCACATTACTTTTACTGTAGTTGTAACAGCTATTTTCACAACATAGATCATTGAAAGTCTCAGAGGAAGTACACGGGAAGCCTGCATACAAAAGGGCATCTCACACCTAGCATATACATGTCTCTACATGATGGGTGACATCAGCCTAAACTTGTCATCCAAATAATGGGTAATGCAGCTGACATTATGGCTGCACCTCTTCCGCCTACTGACTTCACTACATATGTCACTCTATGTGATAACAATCATACCCCTCAATATCTGCCATTTGTAATTGTTTTTTGCTAGTATAGAGCTCATGTGCCATAACCGAGTTTGTACACTAGGTTCAAAACAAAGTTGCAAATGGTCACAAGTATGTGTAACATACTGGTTGCTACAGTCCTAGGTACCCTATTCCCAAACACATGGCAGTCTTTGAGGGTGGGGTGGGAAGAACAACCAACAATCCCATATTCAATGCACACCCAGGAGTGTATAGAAAGGTCAACAAGTATTTGCCTCCACACACAACACCAGTGAAGGGCTAGCAACAAATTGGAGTCAGCTAAACCTTGTCCTATCCAAGGTCCACACATATCAAAATGTACTGACTTAGGCCAACATCACAAACTACCAGTGAGGCATATTTTACCACACACACAGAGGAGCAAGAACACCCATGATCATGAGTAGAATGAACACCTAGGCCATTGCACTCTAGTCCCACACACTTCTAGTTCAACTTGTGGAAGTACATGCCCCCGGAAGATCCAACCTACAGTGTACTCAGTCCATCCTCAACTAGGGAAGCTGCATATTTCAGACAAGCCTTTTGCAGAAGCTATCTGGGAGAATGTCAGTCTGAAATGCAGACTCAGTCCGAGACAAGTCCCAGAGCAACTCTTACATTAAGCAGTGTATTCCACATGACTCATCCCATTCCCCATAGCGGGCCCTACTGGAATGGCCTACAGACCCAAAATCTGAAAGATGGATAAGCATAGGTCTACTAAAACTGAAGTGATATTTGAAATCCCACTAATGGAACAATACTAATGAATGGGCAGCGCATCAAACCTTGAATTCTGTTCAACACACAGTAGTCCATCATGCATCACCAGCAAACAATAAAAATAGCACACATGCAACACTCACTGTAGGTGTCGGGGTCCGCAAAATCAGCCACCTCTCCCACAGTGTACGGTGCAGGTCCACCTGTAAAGCATGGAAGGAAGAATATACTCAGAATCCGTACACTGACAAACAATTGCAATTACAAAGACAATGTGAGAATATGACATGCGTAATGAAACACTTTCACACATGCTCATACTGCATGGAATAATTCTTGAGCAACATTTACATTGGATGAGTCTCCAGCTACAGTTACACACCCTACTACACACATGCAGTGGCCTGGACAGTCATGTAGTGTCAAAGATGCACCTCCATTAGTATGCCCCAACAATATAGTGGTGCATTCATCTCATCATGTGCATCCAAGAGAGACATCCAAAAGCTGGTTACTTGAGGACTGCATGACCCCTCAAACTCAAACAGCCTATGTGGTCATTTTCTCCACACACCAACCAGACACACATGTGACATATGTGTGGACAACATAGCTAACTTCAATTGACGTGAAGGCAGCACTCATTTATAGCATCATATTGGGTTTACAAATGTCAGTCTAGCTATGGCGTCTACATATGTAGGTATGATGTTTCAACATCCATTTTTCACTGGCTATTGTGATCTGTACAGTTCAAATTGAGTCATTAACGTGTTGCTTGTCTGACACAAAGGCAGCACTACATTACATACTGCTACAGGCAACCGCTATGTGTAGAAAACATGAGCTACCTGACTGCTAGCATTTGTCTTCCTTCACATTGTGCAACAATTACCCAGTAGGTTTCCCTAGCATTACACGCAGTCAGCTACTTATCTGGCAGATTGGGTAACAATCAACAGCTTTCAATTGTGCACATGTAATTGATGTGTACTCACCAACATGGCCACCAATCCTGATTGCCAGGTGGTCCAGCAGATCTTGCTCCCTGGATATCAGATCAGCCCAGCGGTGCTTAAGCTGATGGTCATTCCTCAGGCTACCATAGACACGGACCAAGTGATGGCGCACCTTCCCCCACCGGACTTTACGGGCCTCCGTGTGATACCCCTGTATCACACGGACCCCAGCCTCCAGCATGAGTGGGAGGAAATGGCAAACAAGCCATATAAATCCCCCCAATTCCTCCTCACCCATCCTGGCAAGCCGTGGCCTACCTGACATCTCAGCACTAACAAATTGGAAAAAGTTGGAGAAAAAGGAAAAGGGGGAAATGGGGAAAGGTAGAGTAGTGAAAAACAAAGAAAACTTAAGAATAATAGCCCAACTAACCCCTAAATTACACTACCCACAACAGACTCCCACAGACAATAAAAGAAACACTGGACTTGACAAAATAATACAATACAGACTCAGACAGTATTCAACAACAAGACAATGATGACAAAAGCACAATAGAGAAGGTACACTGGACACAAAAGCACTAAAACACAGGACAACACTTTCCACACAGCCACACAGTCTAGAATAATCTGAGACTGCAAAGTGAAAGTGAAAGTACGCCCACAGTACAGATTGTGTAAACAGGATATCCTACTACATCACATCCTGCATAAAATGGCCGCCGTTTTCCCCCCCCGTTATGCGTCATTTTTTCACGCATACAGATTGTGCGTCATATTTTTTGACGCATAGGGGTGCAAATAATGCAGAGTCAAAAATTATTTCATCATTGTTCCCTTATATTTGTTTGAGGCTTATTTTACAGTTCTAGAGTTGAAATTTAAGCCGCTGGCAAATATGATAGCGAAATATGAAAATTAATTTTGACTCTGCATTATATGCACTCCTGTGCGTCAAAAATTATGACGCCCAAGCTGTATGCGTGGAAATATGACGCATTATAGAAAAAATGATGGCCATGTAATGCTGGTTATTAATATATTTATTTGACTCAGCATTATGTGCACTCCTATGCGTCAAAAATTATGACGCCCAAGCTGTATGCGTGGAAATATGACGCATTATAGAAAAAATGGTGGCCATGTAATGCTGGTTATTAATATATTTATTTTAATTTGATTTTTTTGACTCAGCATTATGTGCACTCCTATGCGTCAAAAATGATGACGCCCAAGCTGTATGCGTGGAAATATAACGCATTATGACAAATATGTCTTTAATTTGTCAAATTGTGAAAATAAATTTGTCATGACCAAACAGTGCTAAGTGATACACATTTGGGGTTAGCTATGGCAAATCTCCCTTATAGGATGTATAGAAGGTATTCACAGTGCAATAGTAATGATTGCTCAGAATGGTTATTACTCATAATTGTACACATATTTTGGGTAATTGCTGATGGCTAATTTCAAATTAAGAATGGGATACCAGGATGTATTCCTTAGCAAAAATGTGTCCACATTTATCACGGTAATCAAAATTATATATAGGCCAAATAGGTAGTGCAATTGTCACCTACACTTTTTAAGGGGGTAACCATGTCCTAATTATGAGTTTGTGTATCTTATATGTGTTTTACTTTTGACATGTAGGCCACACATGCGCCTTATGCATGTGTGTACTTCACATGTGCATATCTCATGTATATTTGGGGGGCGGTAGAGGTGGACTTAGGCCCCCAGCACCCTAGGGTTTGCTCTTCCAGACTTGCTAATTTATCCAAGGGTTTCCCTAATTCAGTAATGCTAAACCTGCAGCAGCAGGCTCATGGAAGCACATAGGGTATGATTCACTGTTTGCCATTCTGTAATCCCATTTGCCCATTTGACGTTTGCCCTATTGATTCTTTGGAGCAATCTGACATACCATTTTGCATTGATATTTTTTGCTAAATCTCAATGTTCCTCATGTGCTGATGACAAATAGGTTGTTGATGTATGTGGCCCTTTATGCATTACCTGGTTTAGTGGCATGTTTCATTCTTCCTGCTAGGTTACAACTGGGACACTACTGTGATCGGCTGCTTGCAAATATTTTGTTGATTGGATGGTGCATGTTTATGTGTGTGGTCCAATATAGATCCGCTATCAACTGTCAGGGTGTATGTTGTCACTGTAACTTCCAGGTCTCCTCATGAGTTAGTGGCAGCTAATCTTGTTTCAATTGGGCATTGTTTGTAGCAAAAATGGAGAGAAGCCATTGAGGACATGGTCACCTACACATGGATGGTCCCACCCTGTCACGGAACACGTGTAATGAGACTTTCAAATGGGCAACCTTGGTGTGCTGAATGAGAGAATGTCTCAGGTGTCTGGATCTGGCATGTGTAATTGCCACATTTCTACTCCAGTTGGCCTCTATGGATGGTAATGTATCATGAAACATCATGGCCTCTGTGCAGAAGTAAATGGGTGGCATTCAACACACGACTCATCTTTATCATTTGAAAAAGTGTTACTCAGTGTTTTGAACAGTCAGGGTCCTCATATGTGTAACCTTTTCATGGACATTATCTGAGGTTGCTGGCTTTGATGGAGGCCATTTACACCATCATACACTATGGTCCTGGTCCACTGTCACACTTTTAAGTTTAAGCATTAATGAAGGTCAGACAACGGAAGGGCCAAGATTTGGCTATTCATGGGCACTGTCACAAATCGGATGCAAATGACAGTCAGATGATGCACTACTATGTATTTGAGTATACATTGATGAGGCTAATGACAAATTAGTGTCTGAGGTACAAAAGGTTTTGGACAGCACGTGTGGTCCATAGGTGGACCCCAGGTATCTGTAGAGTGACCCACAGACAGGTGCCAGTCAGGCTGACAGGATGCTGGGTCAATCAGGAGCAAGCTCTTTCAGTAATCACATGATCACATGTTCTGACTAGGACTGGTCAGAGGGAGCATTAGACAGTTGAGATGTCACACTGTGTATGTCCTGTGTTGCTTTAAAAGTGACACATGAACCCAGATAAAGTTTTCAACTGCAACATTTGTGTCAAAGCTTAATGATGTAATAGCTCAAATTCAAACATGTATGCAGTAGGAGGCATCTGCAGTTACGGGGCATGTACATTTGGGTGGTGTGCATGGAGGGGATCACAGGTGTGGCCTCCATCTGTGTCTCACTAGTCCTGTCAGATGGGATTAGCTGATAAATAGCCTACAGTACCTTTCACAGAAGAATCAATCTACAGGTGATACCAGGCCTTATAAACTCCAAGGCAGTGTATTATATGAGCTGTGTTCCATGCAGTGAGATGGTAGTATGACAATGGTCGGCATAGTAAAGGGTGTGGCACACTGGATGACTCTTGTGAGTGTGTGTGTGTAGATGAGGGAATCTGATTATACACAAATCGGCATTCCAGGGACCTCTTCAGACAGGTGGGGTGTGAGCAGTTGCAAGTGTGTGTAATGTTTTTAGAAAAGGGCTGACATGTAGATGGGATGTGATGTTCTGGATGCTTGTCATAGGTGTAGCACTTATGCTGTGTATGTTCTGCTTATGTGTAACTCTAGAGACAGATAGTCATTGCAATGATAGTAAGTAGTTGGAATTACTGTTGGCAAGAGTCTAGTACTACATTCCTGTTCCTGAAGCATTAGCGTGTGAACTGCCTGATGTATGAGGCCTGTTTTCCCCTAGTTGAGTGATGGTGTTTTAGTTGTGTGACATCTGCTGCGATGATCCATGTTTCCTACATGTATGTGAGTCATATGTGTGGTCCTCAGCTATTGCCCTTTAAAGGTGAACTGTACAGGATGTCTGTCATTTACATGGTGTGTGTATTTGACCATTGTATGGTGGCCATTACAATCGTGGTGTATTTTTTTGTGTGATGATTGTTATATAATTATTGCTCAATGAGACGACATTCTTCTTCAGCTATTTCAAACTAAAGGTGGGCAGAAAAGAATAGGCCAAACCATGATGTGGTGTTTGTTATCAGTGTTTATTTACAATAGTGCATTAAGTGGTGATAGTGATAATAAAGAAAAGAAATTATTTACAATCTGTTGGCGCCTACACACTCCAGCAGCCGTGTTTGGTTGTTCCCCCTCCTGTTGCAGGCCAGCATCCTCCTCTTCATCGTCTTCAGGCATGTATGGGTCTGGTTCCAGGAGGGGAATGTTCCTTTTTACACAAATGTTGTGCAATATGGCACAAGTGAGTATGATCCTACAGACCATCTCTGGGGAATATAGTAGGCTACCGCCAGTGATGTCAAGGCAGCGGAACCTTGACTTGAGGATCCCAAAGGTGCGCTCCACAATGCTGCGTGTCCTCTTATGGGCATCGTTGTATGCCCGCTCTGCAGCAGTAGTCGGGTTCCCAAATGGTGTCATTAGCCATGGCTGGATGCCATACCCCTGATCAGCTGAAAGAAAAACACAGAATGGGATCATGTAGATGTAGCTGGCACTATTGAAAAGACCTTTAATGGCAGTAGTTGTCTTGTGTTGTCTGTGACTCTTTTGTGTACTAATGTGACAACCTATACTTGTAGGCTATACCATCTGCATTGTGTTTTTTCCTTGGCTGAGCAAGTGTTTGTCTGCTAACCGTTTGTCAGCAGTATGTTTTGGGATTTACAATAGAGTGTGCCCTCCCTGGCATTGTGACTTGTGATACAGGTGTCCGTGTGTCTTCACTGAGGGTGAGATGATAGTTCCATGCACATTTAAATTTGGAAGTGTTGTTAACACGTTCATATCAAAGTACCCTGTACATCCCATCCCTTGAAACTAATGCAATGTATTAATGTAAAGGTTATTGTGAGACTTACAATTTGCAAGGTGACATTTAGGCAACCACACTCATTAATGTCTTAACATTAGGCTGTACAGTAGATTCCAATGTGTGACAGGTTCAATTGTGACTTAAGAAACATGGCTAGTGATGTGAGGACCTCAATGTGTTCCTGTCTAGATGTTGCTGTTGTGGTGTATGTGTTGTGTGTCCTAGAGGGTTGCTGTGCAGTGTGTATATAATTAGATTTCTGTACTTACCAACAAGTAGTCCATTGCCATACCGTCCATCCTGGAAGTGTTGGTTGATGGTGCTGTGACGGAAGATGAATGAGTCATGTACACTCCCAGGATATTTATCCACGATGTTGGTGATCAATCCCTGGTGATCGACTATGGCCTGCACGTTGATTGAATGTGTGTGCTTCCTGTTGCGATAGAGGTGTTCTGTTGCAGCAGGTGGCACAAGGCGTACGTGTGTGCAGTCGATTGCACCAAGGACGTGTGGGAAGCCACTGATGGCGTAGAGCCCCTGTTTAGTTTCCTGCTGCTTCTGCAGTGTGTTAGGGAAGCAGATGTGGAGGGGTGTCAGGCGAATGATGACATCCAGTACTTTTGGCAGAAATGCGGAGAATGATGGTTGTGATATTCCGCCAACCAGGGCACCAGTTGTTTGAAACGAACCACTTGCCAGCAGGTGAAGTACGGCAAGCAGCTTTGTTTCTGTTGGGATAGTGCAGGTGTCACTAAAGTGGGGGCCAACTGCTGTTCAATGTTTCGCAGCAGCAGCTGAATGGCCTGCCAGTTCAACCGGTACCTCTGTATGATGTCGTGTTCCCTGAGGCCATGCAGGGTTGTTCTTGGGCGGAATATCCTCTCCTGCCTTCTGCGCTGCCTTTGGGGTCCCTGCTGGTGTTGTTGTAGCTGCTGTTGTTGCTGCAGGGCTCTGCGTCTACGTGCACGCTGGATAAAGATCACCTCCATGTCTCCCTGTTGCTGCTCTGCTGCTCTGCTGCTCTGCTGTTTGTTCTGTGTGTTCTGATTAAATACAGGTGTGTTTTCCCCATTTTAACGCCTGCCCTGACCCAGGCGTTAAATTTTGACGCACATCGGGCTTTGCGTCATTTTTTTGCTCCGCCTCCCGGCCGAGAGTCATTTTTGCCCGGAAGCATAAATACGACGCACGGCCGTGTGCGTCGTTTTTTGGACGGGAACGCCTACCCTGCATATCATTAACGCAGGGCGGGTTGCCGCATCCCAAAAATGACGCACACAGCGGATTTTTGTCGTCCGCGGGCTCGGGCGTCAGAGTTTAAATATGGGGCAACGTTTGCGCTGATTGTGCGTCAAATTTTTTGACCCACAATCGACGCAAACGGAGTATAAATATGCCCCATAGTCTCACCTGCCTAGTCAGGTTGCATACCACATAGGTCCACTACAGTAAATGTATATACCGTATATGTGGTTGCTCAACTGTTGAACCTTAAGCTGTATGCCATAGTTGTATTTTTAGTTACATAGAAGGCCTTTCATTCTTTGAATGATCCATTTCTATGGCCACGCTTCATATGTTTGCCATCTGTGGTCATATACATCAGCTGCTAGCTTTGCCATATTCCAGACCGGTGTCCAGTGTCAATGTTAATGGTCTGACATCAGGCACCTTTCCACTGGATAGGGGCACCAGTCGGGTGGCCCTATTTCAGCCCTAGCTATGGACTCCCTGGCTCACAGTATCCAGGAATATCATTCACACAGAGGACTCTTTTTTTCCTACGACCGTTTAGTCCTATCAGTGGACAATATTCTACTGTTCATCTGGAAACCATCCAACAATCCCATGATATGAGAGATAACATTTGACAGTTTTATGGCAACTCCATCCACTGAAAGAAAACTGAACTGTTTCCGCTCTCTGCTTCCATGGTCAAGATGGGATTAGATTATCCTGTCCATTTAATAGAATGTTCACTTGAATGATTAGGAGCCAAACTGTACGGAGACACTAAGGGGCATATTTATACTCTGTTTGCCCTGAATTAGCATCATTGTTTTTTACTCTAGTTCGGTGCAAAGCTAACTCCATATTTATACTTTAGGGCTAGACCCATCTAGCACCAAATTTATGGAGTTAAAGTATTTTTTTGGAAGTGGAAACCTACCTTGCCTTAAGGAGATGCAAGGTAGGTGTTCTAGTGCAAACAATGACTCTATGGCCTTAACGTCATATTTATACTCCCGTGCAAAAATGGTGCACGGGAGGGAGGAGGGGTCAAAAATTGGTGCAAAACTTGCTTTGCCCCATTTTTTAATGCCTGGTTGAGGGCAGGCATTAGGGGACCTGTGGGCCTATTTCCATGGTGGAACACCATGGAATATGCCCACAGGTGCACTCCCCAGGCCCCAGGGACACCTCCCACCCACACCAGAGGGACAGCGGAGGATTGGGACCCATCCCAGGTAAGTATAGGTAAGTATTTTTTTTTTTTAAAGTGCCACTTGGGGCCCTGCAATGGCACCCCTACATGGCACTGGGTGCATTGACCATGCCCAGGGGACCCTGTCCCCTGTGCCTGCCATTGGGGTGGTGGGCACGACTCCTGTCTTTATTAAGACAGGAGTCATGTGGTATGGATGGTTTTGCATCAGAAAGTGACTCTAGGCAGGTTAGAGTCATTTTTTTTACTCTAACCTGCCCAACGTCATTTTTTGGTGCAAAAACCCCTTCTTCCATACTGTCAGCCCAACCCGACCAAAGTAATTTTTTATGTCACTAGCCTACTCTTTGCACCGGCTTGCACCATTCCATAAATATGGTGCCCGGCTGGTGCACAGAAATGGTGCAAGTCGGTGCTAAACTTTTTGGTGCAAAACTAAGTTGGTGCAGTTTTGCACCAAAAAGTATAAATCAGGGCCTAAGTCCATGATCTGGTTGAACTATGGCCCAGTGATAAAAGTAATATGCCAAATTAATACCTGGATTAAACTGTCCCTATCCTTGCTGGTTGAAACTGTCCCTATCTCTTACTGGTCGAGTGGCTGTCCTAAAAATGGTGGCCTTTTCACATTTTTTTATCTAGTTGCACACGTAGCCCACCCATTAAGCAAGAGGGTTTTCCAGACCCTAAGAACACTGCTGATTAGTTTGGTGAAGGTGGATTAACAACCCCAAAGTCTCTGGAAGGTCATGAGACTTCCATACCAGAAAGAGGTGTTTGAGTTACCCTATATGGAAATATATTACTTAGTGGCACAGTGGCACTTTAAGAGACAGTTGTATTCTCTACATACCTGACTATCCATAGTTGTTCCAGAGAACAAACTCAATTGGAATCCTTTCTCCTGAGTGGTCTGCCTGTAAAATCCAGAAGAGAGATTATCTTGTGGCATGCACATGTTGGGCGTGGAGAACAATGCTCCTTGAGGCCAGACTGTCTTTTCTGCATTACCCAGCGATTCCCTTAGTTCAAAACCAAATTATTACACTCACCAAGGAATTTTTCAA
Source organism: Pleurodeles waltl (assembly GCF_031143425.1). Lineage (NCBI taxonomy): Eukaryota > Metazoa > Chordata > Amphibia > Caudata > Salamandridae > Pleurodeles > Pleurodeles waltl. Next base: position 338,794,176 of record NC_090439.1, read on the forward strand.
ACAATGTCCAGGGCGAGCTTGACTATCCTGGGTCATTTATATATGAAGGGAAAATTCCTTCCAATAAAGCAACATTAAAATATATGCAACCCATCCCTCTGGATGTACTAGTATATATTTTCTACTGAGAGTCACTGTTTGTGATGAGATACCTGGGTTCCATGAGGAGGTAACGAAATTCGTACCACTAACTCAGATAATCAGATCCCTTGAATCCACAAGATGGGTATCAATCTATATACTGCTATATCTGCACTGAGGGAGCTTGGTCTTAATCAGAGCAAACAAGTATGGGAATTAGACACTGGATCAAACATCATAGATGCTACATGGGCCTACTGTCTTTCTCAGACTAAAATGATATCCACGAATTATAAACATAAGCTACTACAGTTCAGCTTCACACAGAGCTCATATTTTCCCAGAACTACAACATAAGATGGACATGTCTAGACCTCATCACTGTCCAAGATGTCACACTGATGACACAGTTTTCACACTTAGGGGGTCATTCCAACTTCGGCGTTCCCCCGCCAGAAGACCGCACCGCGGTCAAATGACCGCAGCGGTCATTCTGACTTTCCCGCGGGCGGGCAGGCGACCGCCAAAAGGTCGTCCGCCCGCCCAGCGGGAAAGACCCAGCAACGAGGAAGCCAGCTCCGAATGGAGCCGGCGGAGTAGCTGGGGTGCGACGGGTGCAGTGGCACCCGTCGTGATTTTCAGTGTCTGCTAAGCAGACACTGAAAATCATTATGGGGCCCTGTTAGGGGGCCCCTGCACTGCCCATGCCACTGGCATGGGCAGTGCAGGGGCCCCCAGGGGCCCCACGACACCCGTTCCCGCCATCCTGTTCCTGGCTGTAAGAACCGCCAGGAACAGGATGGCGGGAAGGGCTTCGGAATCCCCATGGCGGCGCTGCTTGCAGCGCCGCCATGGAGGATTCCTATGGCCAGGGGAAAACTGGCGGGAAAACTGGCGGGAAACCGCCGGTTTCCCTTTTCTGACCGCGGCTTTACCGCCACGGTCAGAATTGGCCAGGAAGCACCACCAGCCTGTTGGCGGTGCTTCCGCGGTCGTTGGCCCTGGCGGTCGGTGACCGCCAGGGTCAGAATGACCCCCTTAGTCTGGCTCTGTGTCCCATTCTTGTTTTTGGTGTGAGATAACCTCTACCATCTCTAACATGACTGGAAGTAGAATAGAGTTGTTGTCAGATGTGGCTCTACTAAGATGTAAAACCTATCCCACACAATACTAAATGGTTCCCTGCACTTGTGGTATTGTTGGCTAATTGCAGAGTCACCATGAACTGGCATAGACAGTCTGCACCAAAGAAAGAGGATTGGCTGAAGGACGTGGCTACATGAAATGACTGATCTGAGACATATGCCGTACTACAGTCTCTCACATCCCAGCCCAATGATATTTTGGGGCCCTCTGAGGTCATACCTGGCAACATCAGTGCTGCCAGACCACACTCCCAGATAGTGGACTGTTCTGGATATGCAACTGAAGCTATGCCTGACCGAAGGGAAACCTGCAGAGAGATATCTCCCAACTAATAAGAGTTATACTACACTGGCCTACATTACGGCATGTGCATCTCTAGGTAGATTTGTAATTGTACATAATTTGATGTGGTTTATATGTTCTTCACTGCACTAACTATATTTACCCAAAACACCACCTAGAGCTATGTATTCCCACAGAGGTAGAACGGAGAAAATGGTGAACATACAGCAACATTTATTCCACAGTTTTTGTGTTTTTTGAGCTGGTAGTTTAGGTCTTGGCTAGACAGCGCTTGGGCTTATTCTTCCAGTCATTTTGTATATACTTTGTGGGCTTCAGTCCTCCCATAGGCTTCCTGTTTGGCGGCTTCATCGTTGCTCTCATATTCTTTCTCCCAATTTGTCCATAGCATGCATTTGTCATGCCTCTTCCTCTGTTTAGCCCTCCCCACGAGAAGGGACCAATTACACTATACTCCACTGCTTTAATTTTAGGATCTGTTTCAGGAACTACTTACTTTTTTGTTAAAGAGCAATTAACACAAGCACACATGTTTTCACTCTCTCCAAACTCCTCTGTAAACGTGCTTGTAAATGTTGTTCTTATCTTGTCACATTTAGGACCATATTTATACTCGGTTTGTGCTGAATTAGCATCATTTTTTTTACGCTAACTCAGCCCAAACCTAACTCCATATTTATACTTTGGCGCTAGACACGTCTACCGCCAAAGTTATGGAGTTTACATTGTTTTCTGGATAGGAAAACCTACCTTGCGTCAATGAGATGCAAGGTAGGCGTTCCAGTCCAGAAAAGGACGATATAGCCTTTGCGCCATATTTATCCCCCCGTGCTAAAATGCAGCACAGGGGGATGGGGGCCTTAAATAATGGTGCTAAGCTTGCTTAGCGCCATTTTTTAACATCTGGCCTGGGCAGGCGTAAGGGGACCTGTAGGCATATTTCCATGGTCAGAGACCATGGAAATTACCCACAGGTGCCCTTCCCTGGCCCCAGGGACACCCCTATCCATCCCCACCCACACCAGGAGGTCACCTAGGGGGACCCATCCCAGGTACATCCGGGTGAGTATTTTTTTTTTTTTTCCCAAAACCGCTTGGGGGCCCTGACTTGGGGGCCCCTGCACAGCAGTGGCCCCAATGGCCATGCCCAGGGCACATTTGTACCATAGGCATGGCCATTGGGGTGGTGGGCATGGCTCCTGTCTTTATTAAGACAGGAGCCATGTACACAGGGCTTGTGCGCCAGAAAATGGCGCTACCCTGCTTAGAGGCAATTTTTTCACCTCTAAACAGTGTAGCGCCAAAATTTGGCACACAAGCCCCGCCTCCCGGCCATGTTAGCGTCCTTTTCAAAGACACTAACAGGGCCTTAGTGCCGGCTAGCGCCATTCCATAAATATGGCACCCGGCTGGAGTCATGGAATGGCGCTAGCCGGCGCTATACTTTTTGGCGCAAGCCTGTGCTAACACAGGTTTGTGTCAAAAAGTATAAATATGGGCATCACTGCATTTAAAGACTTAGGTCAAATGTCCCTAACCCAATCCCCCACTTGCTGCTGGAATATGGCATGGGTGAGTGAAAACTCTGCCTTTTTATTTTCATTTTCCTTACTGGCACTGCTTGCAACAGGTTACGGGAGCTGCCACTGTAAGGCTTCATTCAAAGACCGAGATCAAATTTCAGATGCTGTTTTCACAGGGTGCCTGCTCCAGGCCACAGTCTCCTCCTGCTGCACTGCTTGTTCTAGTTTCTTCTCACCCTCCCACCTCCCCAAGTACATGTTGTTTCTTTCCATCCCACAACACCCTGTACTGCTCCCTGTTGCTTCTTATCCCAATGCCCATCCCTCTGACCCTATTTCTTGTTCTATATTGGTAAGCAGCTCACTCTCATTCAGTGAGTTTCCCTCTTTGGCATCTATTTTGTGTTTTTCTCGGCGTCTGTTTTAGATTACTCCAAGTGTACATATTCATTTGTGTATCTCCAGTGCATGCACTGGTGAGAGTTGGCGAGTGTTCGGAGATTAAGCATGATGCTTCTGAGGGAGAAGGAAACACCAGCTTTCTCCACCCGATGACAGTTTCCAGAGCATCTCCACCTTGAGGCTGGCTCATCTTTCATTTAGCTTCTTGTGACCCTTCCTACCCCGGGCTGGTCAGCAGTAATGTCAGGCATCTTTACTTGTGTAAGACTTATGGAATCCAGGTGGGATTTCCTGCACTATGTGAAGCCAAGGAATGCATTTTCTAAGCTCTAGGCTCAGCCAAAAACATGAGTGGATAATCTTTGGTGGTTTATTTTCTGGTAATTTAGATATCGCATATAACCGTGCCCCGTAGACACGGAAAATTGAGACTGGCCACTATGTTCTGGCCAGTTCTGTGCCATAAGATTTGGAGATGAGGAAAATGTTACTTACCCAGTAGACATCTGTTCGTGGCATGTAGTGCTGTAGATTTACATGCTTTGCATAAGTCTGCCATCTAGTGTTGGGTCCGGAGTGTTACAAGTTGTCTTTCTTCTAAGAATGTTTTGCGTCAGGAGATCAAGTGACTCCTCCTCTCTGATACTGTGCATGAGCATCGAATCCATTATTAGATTGTTTTCCCGCAGGCGGGTGAGATCAGGAGTGTATAGAGAGTAAAGAAAAAAGAGATGTCCATGCAATATATTTACATATATACAATTATTATATAAGAATGCAACTACATAGATGTCCGGAGAGGAGGGCGGGAGCATATAAATCTACACCACTACATGCTACGAACAGATGTCAATTGGGTAAGTAACATTTTCTGTTCAATTGCATGTGTGGCTGTAGAAACACATACTTTGCATAGACTGTAAAGCAGTCCTTCCAAGTAAGTGGTAGCTAGCCTATAGGAGGTGGAGTTGCTTGAAAAAGTGTTCTGAGCACTGCTTTGTCAACACTGGCTTGTCGACGTACTGAAACATCTACACAATAATGTTTAGTAAATGTATGTGGAGTAGACCAAGTAGTAGGTTCGCTATTGGGATATTCCCTAGAAAAGGTCACAGAAGCACCCTTTTTTCTGGTGGAATGTGCTCTGGGAGTAGTAGATACCTGCCTTTTGGCTTTAACATAGCAAGTTTGAATACATTTGGCTGTCCATCTGGCTATGGCATTTTTTGATTTGGGTTACCTTTATGAGGCATTGAGAATGTTACAAAAAGTTGTTTGGATTTCCTAAACTGTTTGGTCCTGTCAATGTAATACATAAGAGCCCTTTTAACATCTAGTGTGTGAAGAGCCCTCTCTGCAAATGGTTCTGGTTGTGGGAAATAGACTTGTAACCCAATCGATTGACTGATGTGGAATGGTGAAGCTACCCTGTCTCTGTGTAACTGGAAGAATGCTTCTTCTAAAGTTAGAGCTTGGAGCTCACTTACACCGAAATAATAGCTACTAGAAAAGCTACCTTCCATGAGAGAAATTGTAAAGGGCGGATATGCTTAGGCTCAAATGGTGGACCCATGAGCCTAATAAGTACAACATTAAGGGCCTGATTCTAATGTTGGCGGGCGGCGGGAGCCGCCCGCCAAGCTACCGCTGCTGAATGACCGCACCGCGGTCAAAAGACCGCGGCGGCCATTTAGACATTTCCTCTGGGCCGGCGGGCGCTCTCCAAAAGAGCACCCGCCGGCCCAGAGGAAATGCCCCTGCAACGAGGACGCCGGCTCAGAATTGAGCCGGTGGAGTTGCAGGGGTGCGACGGGTGCAGTTTCCACCCGTCGCGTATTTCAGTGTCTGCTTAGCAGACACTGAAATACTTTGCGGGGCCCTCTTACGGGGGCCCCGCGGCACCCCCTACCGCCATCCTGTTCCTGGCGGGCGAACCGCCAGGAACAGGATGGCGGTAGGGGGTGTCAGAATCCCCCATGGCGGCGCAGCAAGCTGCGCCGCCATGGGGGATTCAAAGGGCAGCGGTAAACCGGCGGGAGACCGCCGGTTTGCCTCTTCTGACCGTGGCCGAAGCGCCGCGGTCAGAATGCCCTGCGGGGCACCGCCGGCCTGTCGGCGGTGCTCCCGCCGACCCTGGCCCCGGCGGTCTTAGACCGCCGGGGTCAGAATGACCCCCTAAGATTCCAGGATGGCGCTGGCGCTGGGGGAACCCTGGGTTTAATGACTCTTTAGAGGCCTTGCATGAAGGCTTTGATAACTGGGATTCTAATCAAGGAAATAGGTTGTCTCTTTTGGAGGTAAGCAGCTATAGCTGCCAAATGGATACGAATAGATGAGTAAGCTACGTTTGCCTTTTGGCAATGCAGCAGATAACTAACAGGGGGTCATTCTGACCTCGGCGGTAAAATGCCCTTACCGCCGGTCATAAGACCGCCATAACACTGCCGCGGCCGCGGTCAACCGCCACGGTCATTCTGACCCACAACGGCCAAACCTCCAAAAATCCGTCCTCCACTGCAGCCCGCCACATCTGCGGGCAGCGATAAACTGGAGATGACCAAACCTCCACCGTCACGCCAACAGAAATACGCCCATGCCATTACGACCCACGAATCCACACGGCGGTCATTCAAACGCGGTATTCCATTGGCGCTACACACAGCCGCAGTCAGAATACACACACATCACCAAAACACAGCCACATTGGACAATTTGAAATACACACACCTGATACACATACACACACCACTCCCACACAATCAACCAACTATAAAACACACACCCACATCACCCACAAACCCCTGCGACCATAATTACTGAGAGAAGGAGAGAGAGACACAGCAGACAATCCATAGCAAGACACACTGAGGCACACTACACCATCACACACACCACATAGTAGCACAAAGCACCACTCACCAACATACTCCTCATCACATACACCACCCCACACCTCACCCACACCACCCCATGGCACCCCAAAGGCACCCACGCTTTTCGGACCAAGAACTCCGGGTCATGGTGGAGGAAATCCTAAGAGTGGAACCCCAGCTCTTCGGCTCGCAGGTGCAGCACACCAGTATAGCCAGGAAGGCGGAGCTATGGCAGCGGATCGTGGACAGGGTCAACGCGGTGGGACAGCATCCCAGGAATAGGGAGGACATCCGCAAAAGATGGAACGACCTACGGGGGAAGGTCCGATCGATGGTCTCCAGGCACAACATCGCAGTCCAGAAGACTGGCGGCGGACCCCCACCCACCCCTCCCGAATTTACATTGTGGGAGCAAGAGGTCTTGACCATCCTGCATCCTCAGGGCCTCGCTGGAGTAGCCGGAGGAATGGACTCTGGTAAGTCCCATCTCAACTACTATATCCCCCCCACCCCACCAGCATGCCAACCCACACCCCCACCCTCACCCCCAACCCCCCAGCACACATCCTCCCTGACAATGTCTCACCAGCACAACCCACCCATCCCAACACCAACTCCTGCATGCCAACACAAATCATGGGCACCCATCACCTAAGCATGACCACTGCACTAACCCCCCCCCCACTAACTACCCTCACAACACCTCCCTCAAGGGAATGCCTGCACTGGGGGACAAGGGCACCCATAACACGCACGCTATTGCACACACAGAAACAATAACCAAACTCTCTTACCCCATGCAGGACCCGAACGACAACACACCAGCCAGGAGGGTCCAGAAGTGTCCATCCCACCACCGGAACAGGCCCACACTGAGGATAGCAGCTCTGTCGACAGTGAACCTGATGACCAGCCCGGGCCATCGGGGACCTCTGGGCAGTCGGTTCCCCTCAGGCAGCCACAGGCCACACCAGACCCGACCCCCTCTGCCAACACCAGCACAGCTCCCACCCAGCGGGCCCATGCCTCTGTCTCTAGGACAGCTCAATCAGCGGTGTGTCTGCCACTACAGGGCACCCAGGCTAACCCAACACCCCAACAACAACAGGGACCTGGGGGCAGTGGTAGCGGGCACACCGTCCAGGGGACAGAGGCCGGGGGAAACCGGGCAGCTCGGAGGGCTGCTGTGCGACAGGGGGGGGAGGAGAGGCCCAGGGAACCCACTCTCCAAGAGGCCCTCACCACCATCATGGGGGCCTACCACCACTCCCAAGAGACGATGGCGACGGTACTGGCCAGGTTCACGGAGATCCAGGCACAGCAGGAGGAACGCTACATGGGGTTCAGGGAGGAGCTGAGAATCATCGGGACCGCAATGGGGACCATCGTCCTGGCCCTCAACAGGATAGAAGACGCGTTGCGGGACCATGTGGCACCACACAGGGCCCCTGTCACTAGCCCGGACCAGGAACAGCCTACCACCTCCGCCGGCGCTAGTGGACAGGAGGCCCCAACACCACGGCAGGCCACCAGAACCCCACCTCCTGCTGAAGAACAACCACCCCGTAAGAGGAGCCTGAGATCCAAAAAAAAGACAGAGTAGGATGTCAAGACCCCCGCCAGCAGGACATCCCCCCTGAACTCTTCCCACTGTCCCACATTGCCACCCTGTCCAACCATGAACTGCCTCTGCTCCATCCTTCCACAGGCAAAAGGACAATGCACCTGTGAGACTGAGAACTGGACTCTGCCATGGACATTACTCCACCCCAACCCATCACCCTTATAATCACATGTACCAATATCTAGCCCTGTAAATAAATCACATATTGCACACAAATCAGTTTGGAGTCATGCTGTATTATTAGCAAATGTATTACATATTACTGTTCAATATCTGTTCTGTCAATTAGTGATGACAACATACCAATGTCAATACGCTGTAGTTCATGGGCAAACCAAGCAGAAGTCAGGCACTGCGTCATACAGCACTGAGAAGGGAAGGGAAAATCAAAAATTACCCAAAAATATCTGGTGGGAACTACAGAAAGTACAGATGCAGGAGGCTAGAAGCAATTGGGAAATGGCGTGGGTGATTCTTACCTGGGTGTTACTGGAAATACTGTGTTATCACTCTGTCCCTATTATCTGGGTCGTCCTCTAAGTCTTCCTCCTCTTCACTCTCCACAGGCTCCACGGCTTCTACAACACCACCATCTGGACCATCCTCCTGCAGGAAAGGCACCTGGCGTCGCAAAGCCAGGTTGTGAAGCATACAGCACGCCACGATGATATGGCACACCTTCTTTGGTGAGTACATTAGGGATCCACCTGTCATATGCAGGCACCTAAACCTGGCCTTCAGGAGGCCAAAGGTTCGCTCAATCACCCTCCTAGTACGCCCATGGGCCTCATTGTAGCGTTCCTCTGCCCTTGTCCAGGGATTCCTCACTGGGGTCAGTAGCCACGGCAGGTTGGGGTAACCAGAGTCACCTATTAGCCACACACGTTGTCTCTGTAGCTGCTCCATCACATAGGGGATGCTGCTATTTCGCATCACATACGCGTCATGCACTGACCCTGGGAACTTGGCATTTACATGGGAGATGTACTGGTCAGCCAAACAGACCACCTGGACATTCATCGAATGATAATTTTTTCTGTTTCGGTACACCTGCTCATCGTCTTTTGGGGGTACCAAAGCCACATGGGTCCCATCAATGGCACCAATGATGTTGGGGATATGTCCAAGGGCATAGAAATCACCCTTCACTGTAGGCAAGTCACCCTCCTCGGGGAAAATGATGTAGCTCCGCATGAGTTTCATCAGGGCAGACAACACTCTGCTCAAAATCTTAGAAAACATAGGCCCATATTTATACTTTTTGACGCTAAACTGCGCTAACGCAGTTTAGCGTCAAAAAGTTTTGCGCCGTCTAACGCCATTCTGAAGTGCCATGCGGGCGCCGTATTTATGGAATGGCGTTAGACGGCGCAATCAGACCGGCGCTGCCTGGTTTGCGTGGGAAAAAAACACGTAGACCAGACAGCGCCGGCGTAGGGGGAAAATGGCGCATGGGCGTCTTAAAATGGAGCAAGTCAGGTTACGTCGAAAAAATCGTCTTAACCCGACTTGCGCCATTTTTTAACGACGCCCATCCCCCATCAACATGACTCCTATCATTGTAAAGATAGGAGTCATGCCCCCTTGCCCAATGGCCATGCCCAGGGGACTTCTGTCCCCTGGGCATGGTCATTGGGCATAGTGGCATGTAGGGGGGCACAAATAAGGCCCCCCTATGCCACCAAAAAAAAATATAAAAAATAAAAAATTATACTTACCTGAACTTACCTGAATGTCCCTGGGGTGGGTCCCTCCATCCTTGGGGGTCCTCCTGGGGTGGGCAAGGGTGGCAGGGGGGGTCCCTGGGGGCATGGGAGGGCACCTGTGGGCTCATTTTGAGCCCACAGGCCCCTTAACGCCTGCCCTGAGCAGGCGTTAAAAAGTGGCGCAAATGCGCCGTTTTTTGCCACGCCAACTCCCGGGCGTCTCTTTTGCCCGGGAGTATAAATACCACGTAAAGGCCTGGGAGTCATTTTTTAGACGGGAACGCCTCCCTTGCATATCATTAACGCAAGGAAGGGGTTCACGCTAAAAAATGACGCACATTCCGGGAACTTTGGCGCTATTCGCCTCTAACGCCATAGTATAAATATGGCGTTAGTTGGCGTTAGTTTTGCGTCGAAATTGCGTCAAAAAAAACGACGCAATTTCGGCGCAAACGGAGTATAAATATGGCCCATAGGCTGAGACATTCCAGATGACATGGCCACTGTGGTCTGGAATGACCCGCTGGCCAAAAAATGGAGGACTGACAAAACCTGCACCAGAGGGGGAATCCCTGTGGGTTGGCGGATGGGGGACATCAGGGCTGGCTCCAGCTGGGCACACAGTTCATGGATAGTGGCACGGTCTAGTCTGTATCGAAGTATTATATGGCGTTCTTCCATTGTCGACAGGTCCACCAGCGGTCGGTACACGCGAGGATTCCTCCTTCTCATCGCAAGTCCCAGCGGACGGTGCCTAGGAAGGACAACATGGAGCACAGAGTCAGCCAAACCACAGGTACGTACAGACAGCTTGCACAGTTAAAGAATGGCAATGGGTTGAAAGGCGTGTATGTGTGGCAATGCAAGGCCTAGGCCTGTGTGTCGCAGTCAAAATTAAGCCATGTAGGCCCTTGAAATGGCGGCTGCCTGACCTGTGAAGTGGGACAATGGGATGTGAGGTCAATGCGCTGGCGGGGCACACCGTGGCGGTAGGCGGTCGAAGACCGCGGCGCAAAGCCGCATTGGTTAACATTGAAGCCTATGGGTTTCAGGAGCCAATTACGAAGTGCGCCGGCGGACGCGGTAAGCACCGCCGCGGTACGCACCGCCGCGGGCGTGACCGCCATTTTCTATCTGCTTAATCACTCGAGACCTGATCATCCACAGGAGAGGACCTATACTGCAAGTGCTGCTGTGACCTCGGTCTGGAAGATACAATGGCTGCTGCGACAGGGGAAAGGGCCCCTGCCTTCACGTCTGAAGAGTTGGAGAAGCTCGTGGATGGGGTCCTCCCCCAGTATGCGCTACTCTACGGTCCTCCAGACCAACAAGTGAGTACACCGGGTGCACATGGAATGGGCTATGCCTGTGTGGATTGGGGTGGATGTAAGTTTGTGGGGTGGGGGGCGAATGAGGAGTGCAACGCCCGACAGATGAGAGCATGTGCCATATGGCAAAGTGGGTGGGGGGGGCCAATTACATCTAACATGCAGGTCATTGATGATTTCCTCCTTTCCACCCTGTACATGTCAAATAGGTCAGCGCCCATCAGAAGATCGAGATTTGGCGTGCCATCGCCAAGGTAGTCCGGAACTTGGGGGTCCACAACAGACGGGTCACCCACTGCCGCAAGAGGTGGGAGGACATCCGCCGCGGAACAAGGAAGACCGCAGAAACACTGCTGGGGATGGCCTCCCAACCTAGGAGGGGTGCCAGTCGCACCATGACCCCCCTGATGTCCCGGATCCTGGCGGTGGCCTACCCTGAATTGGATGGGCGCTTTAAGACATCACAGCAGACACAAGGGGGTGAGTATCAGCACATTCTCCTATCTTTCTGCGCAGTGGAGGCGTCTGGGTGGGGGAGGAGGGCTGTGGGTGACATTAGGCCAGGGCGCTTTCTGTAGTGTAGTCTTCTCCCTTAGGCATGGCCCTGTGCCCCCGGCCCCCACCTCGGTAGGGTGACAAGTACAGCCATTGAAGGTCCAGCATCTCCCATGTGCGCGTTTGACGTCTCTTGGCCTGTTGTCTTAGTCAGTAGTACTGAGTAGTGTACCCCGAATGCGCGGCTTAGTGCATTAGGCACCTGTGTCTGTCCTCTCCGCCAATGGTGTTGACATTGCATGCACTCAACCTGGTCTTCTTTTTTCTCCCCCCACCCTTTCTCTTCATCTTCTTGTGCATGTGTGCATTAGCATCATCAGGCGGAGGAGATTTGGCATCGGAGCACGAGGGAGCTGCAGGACACAAGGCCCCGGTGGGCCCAGGAACAGACACCGACGGCACCAGTGATCCGGAGGGCGAGGGGAGCACCACGACGGGGACCGCTGGTGAGAGCAGCGAAAGCGACACGTCCTCGGATGGGAGCTCCCTAGGGGTGGCGGCAACATCCGTGCCCCCTGCCTCTACAGGTACAGCCGCCACCCAGCGCACCAGCCCCGCCCTCCCAGCAGCCCCTCAGTCTTCGCTCCGTGCCGGTTCGCCCAGGAAGGCGCGCGTCTCCTTCGCCCCAGGCACCTCAGCCCCTGCCCCTGTTGCCCCTGTTGCCCCTGCTGCCCTCAGTGCGGAGCTCATTGACCTGGTAAGGACGCTCATTGTTGGGCAGACGACCCTTTCGAATGCCATTCAGGGTGTGCAAAGGGAGGTGCAACAGAGCAATGCGTACCTGGAGGGCATTCATTCGGGTCAGGCTGCCCATCAACGAACGTTCACTGATCTGGCCTCAGCACTGACGGCAGCCATTGTCCCTGTTTCCAGCCTCCCTCTTCTTACTGCCTCCAGCCTTTCTCTGTCTCCTGTTCCTCAGCCTATCCCATCCACACCATCAGACCAGCCTGCACACACCTCAACACCCAAGAGCAGCTCATCCAAACACAAGTCCCACAGATCCCACAAACACTCACCCAAGCAACACCCAGATGCAGACATGCCAACAGCCACTGCCACCCCTGTGTCCCCCTCCTCCTCGTCTCCCTCCTCCCTCCCTGTGACGTCTACACTCACACCTGCATGCACCCCAACATCAGCCAGTGCTTCCATCACCACCTCACCCTCCAGGACAGTCCACACTCGTGCAGTCACCACCCCCACTGCCATTTACATGTCCCCTGTGTCCTCTCCCACTGTGTCTGTCACCCCCGCTTCCAAGACACACAAACGCAGGCAGACACCCACCCAACAGCCATCCACCTCACGACAGCCTACAGCACCAGCACCTTCACCCAATGACAGCACACCTGACTCTCCTACAACCACCTCCTCTACCTCCACTTCCATCTCCACTTCTCCTACCCTTTACCTTGGCCCTAAAAAACTTTTCCTGGCTAACCTTAACCTCTTTCCCCCCGATGAGCTCCCCCATCCATCTTCAAAGAGTCCCAAGAGCACCACAGCCACCACCAGCCCAGCTTCGGGTGTCACTGTTGTGCCTGGGTTCTGGAGCCCACCCTTTGCCAGCAGTGACACATCGATCAGCAGCAAGGACACGTCCAGCCCCCCCCCGGCATGAGGACCCGCAAAAACAAGGGCCGCCGTGCGAGGACCTACAGGGCTGCCCCCAAGGAGCAATGTGCGGCCACTTCACCACCCACACCATATAGGGGAGGCAAGGGCCCGAGAGCCCCATCAAAGGAGCGGAAGTGCAGCAGGAGCGCGGAGAAGGTGGACCCCACATGCCACATCCCAGCTGGGAAGGAGGACACTAAGGAGGCCAGGAGTCCGTCCCCGAAGGGTCCAGAAACGTCACGGTCCGAGGGCGACTGAGCAGGGAGTCCAGGCCAGGTCTGGCTCCCTTGACCTGCTGGATGAGCACCGCTGAACAGGGCCCGCGGTGCAGAAGAGCACCGCTGAACAGGGCCCCGCCGTGGAGAAGAGCACCGCTGAACAGGGCCCGCGGTGCAGAAGAGCACCGCTGAACAGGGCCCGCGGTGCAGAAGAGCACCGCTGAACAGGACCCGCCGTGGAGATAGGCACCGCTGAACAGGGCCCCGCCGTGGAGAAGAGCACCGCTGAACAGGGCCCGCGGTGCAGAAGAGCACCGCTGAACAGGGCCCCGCCGTGGAGAAGAGCACCGCTGAACAGGGCCCGCGGTGCAGAAGAGCACCGCTGAACAGGGCCCGCGGTGCAGAAGAGCACCGCTGAACAGGGCCCGCCGTGGAGATAGGCATCGCTGAACAGGGCCCCGCCGTGGAGAAGAGCACCGCTGAACAGGGCCCGCGGTGCAGAAGAGCACCGCTGAACAGGGCCCCGCCGTGGAGAAGAGCACCGCTGAACAGGGCCCGTGGTGCAGAAGAGCACCGCTGAACAGGGCCCCGCCGTGGAGATAGGCACCGCTGAACAGGGCCCCGCCGTGGAGAAGAGCACCGCTGAACAGGGCCCGCAGTGCAGAAGAGCACCGCTGAACAGGGCCCGCCGTGGAGATAGGCACCGCTGAACAGGGCCCCGCCGTGGAGAAGAGCACCGCTGAACAGGGCCCGCGGTGCAGAAGAGCACCGCTGAACAGGGCCCCGCCGTCTCAAGCACCGCTCCACTGGGCACCGCCGCCTCAAGCACCGCTCCGCTGGGCCCTTCCTCTCAAGCACCGCTCCGCTGGGCCCTTCCTCTCAAGCACCGCTCCGCTGGGCCCTTCCTCTCAAGCACCGCTCTGCTGGGCACTGCCGTCTCAAGCACCGCTCCACTGGGCACCGGCGTCTCAAGCACCGCTCCGCTGGGCCCTTCCTCTCAAGCACCGCTCCGCTGGGCACCGCCGTCTCAAGCACCGCTCCGCTGGGCCCTTCCTCTGAAGCACCGCTCCGCTGGGCCCTTCCTCTCAAGCACCGCTCCGCTGGGCACCGCCGTCTCAAGCACCGCTCCGCTGGGCCCTTCCTCTGAAGCACCGCTCCGCTGGGCCCTTCCTCTCAAGCACCGCTCCGCTGGGCACCGCCGTCTCAAGCACCGCTCCGCTGGGCACCGCCGTCTCAAGCACCGCTCCGCTGGGCCCTTCCTCTCAAGCACCGCTCCGCTGGGCACCGCCGTCTCAAGCACCGCTCCGCTGGGCCCTTCCTCTCAAGCACCGCTCCGCTAGGCACCGCCGTCTCAAGCACCGCTCCGCTGGGCACCGCCGTTTCAAGCACCGTTTATGGTTCACTGTGCCCACCATGCCTCCTCCTTGACCAGTGGAGACTGTCATCCATCTGATGGACTGTGGCTTTGCACTCCCCAGGATGGTCCAGTGGGCAGCCCACCCACTGTAGAGACATTGAGAGACTGTGGCTTTGCACTCCCCAGGATGGTCCAGTGGGCAGCCCACCCACTGTAGAGACATTGAGAGACTGTGGCTTTGCACTCCCCAGGATGGTCCAGTGGGCATGGTGGCTCCTCGTGGATCTGGCGTCGTGGACTCATGTGGCTGTGGTGCCCCCCCCTTCCCTTCCCCCTGAGGTGCCTGTAGTTTTTACATCTGATGCCCCTGCAGTGTTCTCTCCAAAGGACTCAGGTCTCCTGTGTGGGCTTTGCCCTTATTTCTCAAGACTTTGGCCCACGGACATGCTGAATTCGTAGGATGTGCAGGACTTGGTACTTCAGTTATACACTGATGTGTATGTCATTAGTTTTGTTGTGAATATCTTTCATGGTTGTACGATAATTTTCTGGAGCTTTTTGGTACATAAATATTTATTCCAAATATGATTATGTCCTAGCATTTTTCAGGGGTGTTTGGGTGGTGTCACTGTGACTTGGTGCTCTGCATTGGTGAGTACATAGTTGGGGGGGGTCGCATATGTGTGTGCCCGTAACCTTTCGTCCTCCCCCTCCCGTGTGTCGTAGGTGCAGTACTCACCGTTGTCGTCTGCGCCGGACTTCGTACTCGTGGTAGATGAGAAGGTAGACGAGAGCAGGTAGGATGTTTAATTCGGGTTCCATGCTGTCCTCCTTCCTCCTGGAGTGCGTAGTGGTGAGCGTTTTCCCGTCCGTAGTCTGTTTCCGCCGTGTTTTTATCGGTGGTGCTCCCGCCCCGAAAAAGGTGGCGTATTGGTGAGTTGTAATAGTGTGGGCGGTACATTGTCTGCCGCCTGTCTGTTGGCGGTGACCGCCGCGCTGTTTGTTTGTACCGCCGTGGCGGTCGGAGTGTTAAGGTGGCTGTCTGTGTTGGCAGTTCCCGCCAGGCTCAGAATCCCATTTTTTTACCGCCAGCCTGTTGGCGTGTTGGCCGCCGCTTTAACACCGACCGCCAGGGTTACAATCACCCCCACAGTGTCTTCAACTGAGGCTTTGAGTGGGTTGATGTGTTTAGGTTGACAGTAGCAGACAAAACGTTTCCATTTTGCTGCATACCACTGTCTAGTTGTAGTTTTATGTGCCTCCTTAAAAATGTCCATACATTCTGAGGGAAGATTCAAATAACCAAACTCTATGACTTCAGGAGCCATATCGCAAGATTGAGCCTTTTGGGGTCTGGATGTCTGATCTGAACTTGAGTTTGAATGAGAAGGTCCAGCCTGTTGGGGAGTTTTTCTTGGGGAACTAGAGACAGATCCAAAGTGCTGTGAACCAAGATTGACGTGCCCATGTTGGAGCTACAAGGATCATTGTGAGTAAGGTTTGTCTCAGTTTGCGAACTAGAGATAGAATGAGTGGGAGAGGCAGAAAAGCATATGCAAATATCCCTGACCAATTCATTCATAGAGCATTGCCCTTGGACTAAGCGTGCAGGTATCTGGATGTGAAGTTTTGGCATTTTGAATTTTCGAAGAGATCTATTTGTGGTGTTCCCCAGCTTTGAAAGTAGTGGTGAAGAACTTGTGAGTGGAGTTCCCACTTGTGGACTTGTTGCTGCATTCTGCTGAGGAGGTCTGCAAACTGGCTGTTCATGCCTGGGAGATACTCTGCCAGTAAGTTAATGTGATGGTGAATTGCCCATTTCCAGATTGTCAGAGCAAGAAGGGGCAATTGAGAAGAACCTGCCCCCCCCCATCCTCCTGTTGGTTTCTGCAGGTAATGGCTGTCATGTTGTGTTTACAGACTAGAACCACTTTGTGTGAAAGCTGTGATAGAAAGGCTTTGACTGCTAGGAAGACTGCCTGTAATTCCAGGAAGTTGATGTGAGGAGCTTGTTTAATGGGCTCCCATATACCTAGTATTGTGAGGTTGTTGAGGTGGGCTCTCCAATCTGCCTGTGATACATCTGTAGTGAGAGTGATTTGAGGCCCACAGTCCAGAAAGGGCTATCCCTTGGAGGGATTGATGGGATTCTACCATTGCAGAGAGCGGCGAGTCTGGTGGTCCAACACTAGATCTTGGAGATGGCCCTGTGACTGAGACCACTGGTGAGAAAGACACTGCTGTAAGGGACACATTTAGTCTGACATGGGGAACGATGGCAATGCAGGATGTCATCATCCCTAGTAATTGCATCACTAATCATACTGTGTAAGTTGGTTTTCCTGTAGTTGGGAAAGGAAAGTTTGAAAAGCTTGAATTCAAGCTGGGCATGGACCAACCCTGAGTGAGCATTGAAAATTGCCCCCAGATAAGGCTGTATCTGCGAAGGTTGGAGATATGATATGAGAAAGTTGATTGTGAATCCCAGGGTGTGAAGGAGGTGTACTGTGATCTGAGTATGACATTGACACTGTTGGATGGTACTCGCTTTGATGAGCCTGTCATCCAAGTAGGAGAAGACATGGATGTGTTGTTGTCTGAGGTATGCTACCTTCTGCTAGACATTTTGTGAAAGCCCTGGAGGCAGTTGGGACCATGAATGGTAACACCTTGAATCGATAATGTTTTCCTGCAATGACAAATCTGAATTATTTGTGGTGTTCTGGATGAATGGTAATGTGAAAGTACACGTCCTTGAGATCTACAGCTGTCATGAAGTCGACTTGTTGTAAGAGTGGAATGACATCTTGAAGAGGGACCATATAGAAATGCTCTGAGAGAATGTATAGGTTGAGTGGTCTGAGATCTAGAATAGGTCTTAGTGGCCCATCCTTCTTTGGTATGAGGAAGTATAGAGAGTATACTCCTAACCCTTACTATGAGAAGGGAACTGGCTCTTTAGCCCCTTTGAGAAGAAGGGACTGTACCTCTTCTTTCAAAGTAGTAATATAGTCTTGTGAGTGTTTGTGAGTGCGAGGGGGAATGTTTGGTGGAGTGGAAGTGAGCTCCAGACAGTAAACATGTTGGATAATTGAAAGAACCCACTGATCTGTGGTGATATTGAACCATTGTGGGTAGAAATTAAATAGTCTTTCCCCTACTGGAGAAGTGTGAGGTGGTGGAAGGTGGAAGTCAACAACAAAAAGGTACACTGTTCCTAGTTCTAGGGAGACAGTTAAAGTTTCAGGAGCAAGAGCCCTCACACACCCAAAAGGGTGTCATGCTTCATCATCGGGAAGCTCCTCGTCAGACCGGCGGTGCAATATCTGACGGGCTCCCCTTTCGGGGGCTCTTTACCGGAGATCTTTTTATGTGGCTGCCGTTAGATTGTGCAGGTCAGACACTTATTATTGCAGGAGAGTGAATATTTAAAATTGATTAGGAACCCCTAAGTAATCTACTTTACTGGTTATCTCAAGGAGTTGCGATCAAGATTAAAAACAAATAAGAAAGTGGAGGATGAGGATAATGCTCAACCACTTTAAAAAAAACAAGCCTGGAGATCTGGGAAATTGTCACCTGACCCCTAGGGTCTGGTCAACATGTTTCGCGTAGTGTGGTCATGAAAGATCCTTTAACGCTTCATCAGGACCTATAATCAGCTAAGCTTCTCCTGACTCTATAGCATTAATTCTAATATATATGAGAGAGAGTTTTACAGTCACTTACATTAGTATAAACTGTCTCGTCAAAATTCTGGATCAAAAAAAGGGTCGCCCTAGGGAATAATAAATACAAGCAAATATAGTATAAAAAACACGGTTAAATGACGTGTGGAAGTAGTGGAAGTAGTCACTGGCGTGCAGTGGAGGTAGATCCCCCTGGAGGTGGATGCCTTTCCTCTACCTTTTTTGTTTGGACCTCTGTAGGAACCTCTGAAGGAACCTCTACTAACGAAATGGGTACCTTGTTTGCTCTGAGAGGTGGAAGGGTCAGTAGAGGATGGTTGAAGCCTCCCCTGAATTGAGGGTGACTAAAATTACCCCTTTGAGGTGTGGTGAGTAGTGCCCCCATAGCCTTTGCTGTCTCAGAGCCCTTTTTTAGTATGTCTATGGTGTCGTCGACCTCATGACCAAACAGGTGTTCCCTATTGAAAGGCATGTCAAGAACTGCCTGTTGAATTTCTGGCTTGAAGCCTGAGCACTGAAGCCAAGAAGGCCTTCTGATAATGATGCTAGCAGTAATACCGTGTGCTGCAGTATCTACGGCATTGGTTGCACACCCGATGGAGTTGTTGGAAATGGTTTGACCCTCAGAAACTATCTCCTATCCCCTTTTTCGATGTTCTTCTGGGAGGTACTGGAGAAGATCCTCCATTTCGTCACGGTGGGCCTTGTCGTATTGTGCCAAAAGTGCCTGAGAATTGGCGATACACCATGATTGGCAGCTTCTGCAGCCACCCTTTTCATTGCAGCACCTACTTTTTTGCTCTCCTTATTTGGGGGAGGTGATTGGCTGTTAGCGTGTTTCTGTGCTGTGAAGACTGCTATTGAGTCAGGAGGGATTTGTGAATGAATAAATATTGGGTCTGTGGGTGCTACCCTATATTTTTTATTTATACTTGGGGTGATAACTCGTGACCTAACAGGTTCTCTAAAAATGTCAATGGCATGTCTAAGCATGCCTAGTACCATAGGCAAATATTGTCTTTCTTTATGAGTGTTAGTGAGTGTATCAAAGAGGAAAACCTCTTCAATAGGGTCAGTGTGCATTTGTAGATTGTGATATGCAGCTGTCCGTGCTATGACCTGTTGATATGAAGTTATGTCTTCAGGAGGTGATGGATCGTACGGGATGAAGATCAGGGTCATTTGGTAAAATGGGATCTTGATCATGTGAATCTCATGGGTCAATATCCAGTGGCATGTTCACTAAATCATCTCCTTGAGGTGGAGGTGAAGCTTGTGGAGAAAACTGTGGTTCGGCAAAAGGTGGAGGAGATTGAGGAAGTGATGGGGGGGTAGACCGGAGCACTGGGGAGTGTGGAGGAGAAGGCTGGGGTTGAACTGAAGACTTGTCCTTGGAGACCTTTTTAGGTGGGGGAACAATGTTCAAGGTCTCTTGAAAAGTATGTTTTCTCTGGATTGGAACAGGGGGAAAGCAATTATTCTTCCTGTTCCTTTTTCGATATGGAGCTGGTGCTGACGAGAGTCCATTACTTACAAGATGGGCTTCACTGGAGAGGTTGCTTCTGAGGAGTGACAGGAATCTCTGGAAGGCAAAATCTTTCGTTCTGAAGTTTTTGGAGTGGAAACCTTGAGTTGAACCGAAACCATTGGCTTTGAAGCCGAAGTGGAAGGCTTCTTGGTCAGTGCCGAAGCGATCAGATCAAACAGTCAAGTCGATCCTGAGGCTTTGTGGGATGCTGCCAAACTGGAGGTTGATGCCGAAGACGGCTTAGCTTTGGCTATTTTGGGTGCCAAGCTGGAAGGCAGACATCCAAAGATATCTTTTGGATCTCACCATGGCCCGATGGCATGGAGGTCTGACAACCTGTTTGTGGGTCTTCTTTGAAGTCTTTGTATGGGAGGTGCGGACTGTACCTATGGGTTGCGCTGAGGGGACAGGCTGACCTTCTATGTCAGATTGGACATACGACTCTGAATCTTCTATGGAGAAGGCCTCCTCGTGTTTGATCTCTTTCTGGGCATGCTCTTCCCTGAAAATATTGAGAGTGCCATCTTGTGTCTTCGACGCCATCTCCAAACTACACATTCTTTAGTCCTGGAGGCTCTAGGCATCGCAGCTTTCTTCTTTATGGTCCGGGGAGAGGCAGAAGTTACACACCAGATGTTGGTCGGTGTAGGAATTTCAAATGGCATCAAGGACAAAACCGAAATGGAGTCCGTTCCATCAGCCCTGCATGGCCAGACGCCACAGGGAAGAATAGGCCCGAGAGGGGCGCGGACTCCACAAAGGGCAATAAGTCGAGTCCCGACACTGAGATTCACAGCAACTAAGTTAGATAGAGAAAAACACAATCCAATTACAGTACTGTTGCTGAGAGAACAGTTTGGAAAAGACTGAGTCAAGGAATACTGGAGCAAGAGGTAGACACGTCTGAGCCTGATGGCAGTGAGAAAACAATCTAACAAAGGACTCGATGCCCATGCACAGTATCACCGAGAGGAGAAGTCACTCAATCTCGTGACTCGAAAACATCCTTTAAAGAAAAACAACTTGTAACACTCCAGACCTAACACTAGAGGGCAGATTTATGCAAGGCATGTGTATCTACACCCGCACATGTCAACAAACTCATATTTTCCAAACGTTCTCTTATTTCTCAGTCATCACATATGTTTTATTGCAATATTGGATTTGCTTTTCATAAAAGGATGCAGGTCATGGCTGGAACTACGCTATCCTTTCTAAGGCCAGGTTGTGATGGCTTAGAAGAGTACCACAGGCTAGTTGTAGAGATCTCGATCAGAATTGCATGGGAACATAGCAAATTGTTTAATAGACTGTGATGCTTTGCTTTATATGTTACATTCTTCCATGTCTCATAGTGTAGCAGAGTAATGAGTGGAGCACATAAAGAATACGTGCAGTAACACAGAATGGAATTAAATCAACGTCAGATGTGAGTGCACCCACATAATTGCTATGTAGACAGCAGTATAAGCATAATATAAATTTAATATATAAATAGACCATACACTGAGATGGGAATAAAGCCTTACCATATAAAGTAAGCCCTGAAATTATTAACTTAACTCTCTGACACAGTTTTGGGCTGACTTGTGTCCTAAGCAAATGGTTGTTCATGGAGTATTTCAGGAACGTGCTGCTTTCTGGGTGGAAATGTAACAGCATTTTTTGCCATAAAGAGGTTACGGTAAAAAAAAAAAAAAGGTCCATGTGTCATCAATGATGACATCATCCTTAACACAGCTGACATTATTTTGATGTTTTTATGATATGAATGATGAATTAATATATTTATATTCTATGTAATATGGTTAACATCTATGTTCGTAAAGTTGTATCTCTTCCGTATTATTAGCTGAATGATTCTATAATAGATACATAGGTTTATGTTTCGTGTACTATGATTATATACTAAATATAGGGGTTATGTTTTTTGAGGGAAATTTTCTGGTTAGATACCATGCTATTAGGGTATATACTTTCTTAATATATACCCGATAATATATATATACTTCTTAATATATGCTACATGTTAATAGGGTATATAATTAACCATATGTGTTATTGCTTGTGGTACAGCGGAGGTGAGCCGCATGCCCTGGCCTTCTGTGGACCTCCAACATTTGCTCCACACGGCCTTCAGCAAGCACCCCACCCATACAGGAATCCAACTCAGCATTGTGCAGTTGAAATTGTGGTGCATGACCAGGCCTGCAGCCAGGTCATGTGCTCCACTTTCCATGGTTGTCAAATGCCAGTTGTGCAGAGCTTTGGCTGTGCACCAAACTACATAATTCCAACCCACAACACAGTTACACTATACACCACATACATCCAATTCACACCACAGAATTCAACATCTTGACACAACATTCAACACCACATCACATAATTCCACTCCTCTACCTGCCACTGCACACCACACAATGTCATTCCACATAAATGCACCCATGACACAGAATCCTACTCCACATAATTCAAGTATACACAATACCACATAATTACTATCCACATAATTCCACTGCACACAATACCACATAATTCCACTACATATAACTCCACTCAACACCACACAATTCCACTACGCGCAATTCCAATCCAACCCACATAATTACCACACCACATACAGCCATTCCACTCCATAACACATAACACGTGGCTAAAAGACACTGTAATTGACAACACCAATATCTCTTGGAATGCTGAGACCAATTGGCTTTGCCAATGATTGTTTATGATTTCTATCAACAAGTGTGAACCCCATGGGTGAACACAGAAAGCAAGCATTTAAAAATATAGACGAAATTCAGAATTCAGCAAGGGATTATTTATGTAGATCACTAGTGGTATTCCCAAACAAAATAGCCATTGAGATAAAACAATAATGAAAATAAGCAGGAACATTAGCAATAAGTGACAATGTATTCACGTTTTGCACCAATGGTCCAGTTATAGAAGTAATATATTATTAGGTCAGTCAGACCCTTCTGGTTGCAGGAACATATTGTGTTTGTTGGCTGTACAAAAACAAGGAATACAGCCACAACAGAGATGCAGCTTATAATGATATTTCATTATACACCGACAATGCATCAATTTGTAAAGTAAATTTAAATGAATGAAAAATGTTTTTGGAAAAAACATGTTTTAAATATGCCTTAAATACTGAGTTTAAGAATAGTGTTTATTTGTACTACTCTGGGTTTGGGGTTACCCATGCTATCAAGTGATTCACATGGCATTTTTCAAAATGTGTTGTTTCTTGCACAGTGGCTTACAATTGAAAACCAGAAATGGAGAGAAATGAATTTGATAATTGACATTCGGTTGATAATAACAAATGTGCTAATATCCTGTGTTCCCACAATCTACTGATAAAAAATAATAAAACATGGGTGGGTAGGCCTATTGCCCACAAAAGGAAAGGCCCCCAAAACCCAACATGAAGACATCAAGATTTCACCTTGAAAATTTACCCATTTCGGGAATCTGGGCAGCTGCGGGATTTGGACAAGGGCTCAGCCACCATCCAAGAAAACCTACCAAACTGAGACATTTCTATAAACTAGACGGATGGAGAATTCCAGGGTGGTGTGACTTACACAAATCCTGCTAGGGATTCTTACTCAAAATGCTCTGCAAGCCTCAAACGTTGGCAAAATCACACATTTTTCTTGGATTTTGATATCAGTTTTCATTGTGAACTCTCTTTGGTAGAAATTTTGTAAACATTTGCTGTTTCCAGAATTTCCATTCACAGAAACAAATAGAAAATGTGTGATTTTAGCCAAAGCTCGGGCTTAATTTAACCACCGGAATGGAATGCCTAGCACAGCGGAACAGATACATTTTTTAATCTCCTTGCCTGGTATCTAGTGAGCTTTCTGATTCTATGGGTGTTGACTGAGGGTAAGCACTCCCTAATCTGCCTTTTAAGGGTTGCAGCGATGGCATTTGGTGCCTTCTGGGGTGAGAGGGGGTAAAGCCCATTGCCTGGGTGAGCCACCCCCACTTCTTCATTTTTTAAACAAATAATCTGCCTCCTCTAGGGGAGGAATCTCTGATATCTAGTGGTGAACACCTGTACTAAACCACTAGGAAAAGGTACTGCTGGAAATGAGCCATTGTCTCTTTTCCAGGGGTACCTGTCCCATTCTGATCGGCATTCCCGCAGCTAGGTTATGTATGGCCCGGAGCACCAATCAAACTGAAAGCACCTAGTGGCACAGATGGCTTTCGGTTTTACTTGTATGACATCATCATGTTGTGCACTGACAAGTAACAGAAAAATATAAACTCGGGATGCAAGGGAAGCTCTTGCCTCGCATCCTGACATTGTTTTAGAAAAGGAAAGTCCTTCTAGTGATTGCACCAGAGATATTTTCTCATTCAGTGTGGTGGACGAACTGTCTATGTCCTCCACACTACGGATGTAATGTGATATATATGAATAGTTTATTCTTCGCACTGATTTGGATAATCAGTTATAGAGCTGCTAAGCGTCTGTTGCGTTCTGAGCTTGTATGCCAACACTACCTACCTGAGATGCCTGTGACTGCTTGCCACTGCTACCAGTGACGGTCAAATGTGTGAGGGGTTGTACCTGGCACAGTTTGGAAAGCCATATTAGGACAGACCCTGTGTCAGAGGCAAACAACCCCAGCACTCTGACAGTCAGTAGCCCCTGCTTAACCCACGACACTCTGCCTTCCACTAGCCACCCCCAATGCGATCTGACACAGACACTGTGGGAGGTGGCTGGGCCACTTCTACTGTGAAGATACACCTGTCACAATGTGTACACAGAGGACAATGACACTGCTAACTCATTTACCACTTTTATTTGACAATGCTGAAACACACACTCACCATGTGCTGTAATGCAACTGACAGTGCTGTAGAGAACATATGTTTGTGGAACAATGTGTATACGTCGAGAACACTACATAGGATACAGTGGCATTTCTGTACAGATTAAGGCTTGGCTTTCTGAACTAATTAATCAATGCTGAGCAGGTTCCGAAATTGAACAGATTTACGTGCGAATGAGAACAAAATCAGCAATAATAATAATATTACAAAACCAATCAACATGATTATTCCAGAGTTATAGTTTTGCATCGTGGTAAACCAAGGAAAAAAATGCTAATATTTCCTCCAGTGCCTCTGAAATGACAACCACATAATTTACAGGGTTAGGTTTGTGAAGGATGAATAAGGGTACAACTTCTTTCAAAATAGAAATTGACATGAACATCCAAATTAAATTTCAAGTTAAAATACTAAAATGATTACTACCATATAAGGTAATAAATTAGAAATACAAAGCACAAGATTAATGACTCATTGCTGTTTATCAGGTAATAGGAATAAACCCAGATAAAACAAATACAATATTCAAGTGTTTGAACTGAATAAAATGTGTTATTGGCACATCTAAGGTGTGGTAAAACATTATACACAGTACCTATACAGCTTCTAGCGTTTAGGGTGGTTTTCTGTAAACAAAAGGCTTTGACTCATGAAACAAATGTTACTTTGTAGAGACTTTCGTAAAGGTATCGCAGGCATGAGCTCTTGGCATGGTACGAGATCACTGTTTATATGACAGTCGTTCATGGTCGTGCAGGTATTGCGGGAAAACAAACATTTTATGGAAACTAAAAATGCAGCTTTGTCTTCGTATAGTTGCGCCATGCAATACTGCTTTACAGATGCTGAATCTGATTGCTTTGAATGGGAAAGTCTTTCTCAGGTGTCTTTAATAAATAGTGCTTTGACCAAGAATGATCAGCTCTTCTGGAGTGATTCTCCATGGACAGATGCAGGTCAGTCGGGTGAGAACTGTTGCTCCACGCAGGCTTTCCTTCTCCTAATGATTGGCATGACTGTATTCAAAAGCAAGCTATTTTAGTCCTGTGAAGAAAGGAAAGGAATTCAATATATGTTTTGATCATACAAAAACACCACTGTCAGTGCTGAAAGATGGAGCAGAAGGAACAAGTGGACTAGAGGAAGAGTGGAAGTGTCTTCGATAACCAGAGAGAAAGTATAGTTTCATTAGTATTCAGGGGAAAATAAATGAATAAAAGACATGCCTATTCAAGCAGAGGTGTGGAATTATTATATCACTTTCCGGGTTATGGTAATGGAAACGCGAAGCTGGAGGAATAATATAATCTAATTCTTTACAGAAAATGTTAAAGGTATGGAATCACCTTCAACAAGATAGTAAGGCATAATCAACAACACAAAAAAATCCCTGCTAGACAAATGGGGTGTATTAGTAATCTAGAAAAGACTGAACATGAACCTTACTAAGTATGTGTAATGTAATACCTTCACTGGATTCCCTTTAATCTCTTTAGTTTCAAAGGGTTCTCAACTACAGTGCTAAGCCATGTTTGCTGTTCAACCAGGTAACATTTTTAACCTTTATAACACTATTTTATTATAATAGAAACCCAGGGCTTTCATATTTTGCCTACCAGATAAACATTGCATCCACAATTTGGAATTCCCTTTTGTTTCCTTTCCCGAAAAATGGCCAAATGGTGACATTTTGCTTAAATATAGATTTGTGGTACTGTACACGTTCACATTTGTCCGAGTGAAAACAGAAATTAAAAGTGGTGGAGTACATTTAGACCCCATGTAAAAAAAAAAAAGATTGCTACTACATAAATAAATAAAGCATGACTATTTTGACAGCCTAACGCCAATGGAGGCACCCTTGCATCCTAGGCACAACACTATCCTGGGAGGCTTTTTCCTCTTTCTAAGTGTGTTGCAGAATGAGCAGAAAGAGGCTTTTTCCTCTTTCTATGTGTGCTGCAGAATGCAGCACATAGAACTAGGAAAAATGAGGAGAAAAATGTCTCCTCATTTCGCCTACCCTGCGGAGATGTAAAATTTTGGCACGTCCCCAAGTTTACAGGCTCCTGTAAATCTGGAGCTGTGTCAAAATCCATGAGTGTTGCTTGCGAAAACCCACTGGAATTTCAATGGAATGCCTCTCTGGCGCTGAGTCCACCAGAAGAATAAATCAGTCTGTCTTTTTTTCTACTTCGGGAGCATGGTGTTTACTGAAGAAAGTAGGCAGCTGTGCTTCCTGGCTGAGGTGGAATGTGAAAAGCACTTTTGAGAGGAAGCAAGCCTGCATGTTTGTAATTTAAAAAGAAACAAAACAATGGATCGAAAGCTTGAGTTAATCTCAGCAGGTAATTCCTCCCAACAGCATTCCAGTCCATCATTTTTTGGCCCACTGTGCCCTCCAGTGGGTGGCGAGATGTATGCAAATCAGCCTTGGGCTGCTTCAGTAGGAATAGTAAAGGGTGAACTGTCAGACCAGGTCCGCTCTACAAGAAACAAAAACTAAAACAGTTTTTGGCCTTGTTGGACCACATTAGTTAGGTGCAAGATGAATCCTGCAGCACGGTGAACAAGGGAACTATGTCTGGGCATATCCATACCACTTAGGGCATGTCACTTATAAATATATTAAAAGGGATAGGTAAAATGTTTGAGATAATCTAATCAAGTGGTAATTACTTGGGCCGCACTTCAGTGGATCGTTTTAAACTCACAGTCCAATAACACACGTAGAGCTACTATGGTGCTGTTACCTGGTAAATCACCTCCGGACTGCTCTTAATGGCTTTTTATTAGCAAGAGGTGGGGGTAAGGGTCAGAATCTTACTTCCCCAAGAATGTGAATTCCATGTTTCGCTGTGTTACATATGTACCACATACAAATAAGTACTAAGCCCTGCAAGCGATTTTTGCCTAAAGGAGCTGGTAAAGCTTGCTTTATGGAGCTTATGCTATTTATACCTTTGTCAGAATGGCAGACTCAGAAGCATAGTCTTTCTTTATCTATATCATATTTTAACCATTTACCCCACTTGTATGAAAAGGAAAGGAAAGGATAACTATTAGAAGGATCTTGGCACAGAAAGAGGAAATGGGGCAGATTCAGGAGTATTTTTTGGGGGGTATGCGTCTAACTTTCTCCACTTTCAGATGCAGTGCTCGGGACCGCAGTACGTGACAGCGAGACGTCCGGTGGAGGCAAGGGGTTTGAGCAACCTGCAGTAGACCTATGAGACCTACTGTCAAATCGGTGCTGGGATCAAGAGACCCGTGAAAAACATATGGGTAAACCGACAGCAGACTGTTATTGCTCTGAGATACTTGGGAAAGGCAAGGTGAAGAGGGACTCTTCGAATCTAAGAGCATAGACAAAGCAAGTGAAAGGCCTTACACCAAATGACCAGTTGTGCCAGTGGTGGCCCTACCCCTGCACCTCAATGACCTAGGGAGACCTAATAGGATCCTCCTACTGTGATGAAGCGTGGAATTTGATGTCCTCTAATGGGAAAGTGCATTATAACTTGAATGCTAGGCAGTAAGGTATAGCACCTCAGTGTCTGAGAAGAGGGCTGGTGCTAATGAGGGAGGGTTAGAAAAGATTGAGCTAATGGTGTTAGAAGTTTAAAAAAAAGATTGCTCTAATATGTTCATTTTATGAGAGATGTTGAGCTTGTCTGCAAGATAAGTGGTGGGTGCTGGCTGTGATGGTTTTTGTAAATGATGTAGCTCTTTTGAAGATGGTGTGGGCTGGCTAGAAAGTCTGGAGACCTCCAAGTCTATCATGGCCCTGGGTCGTCCCCCCAGTTGTCAACGAGGTAGATTCTTTCTTATTCACAGATGATCACGTGCCCCACACGCTTGTATATTAAAGCTAATTCCAACAAGTAACCATAGGTAGGATGATAGGGAGCATAATAATGGTCACTCTGGGTGAGGAGGAAATGCAAGGAGAAGTGGAAAAAAGAACTGTCCCACCAGGAATTAGATTCTCTCATTCTTGGACCAGAGCACTATGACTATCACCAAAAAATGCAGGGACTGCAGAAGGAGGTGGTAAAGATCAGAGTCATGGCCTCTGTCCTGTTCCCTACATGGCTGGGGATAAAAATAGGATATAAAGTGTCAATGTTTGCTAGCATGGATGCTGCCATAATCAACATATTCTTAGACATACGAGTAAGGAGTGCAGATGCTACTATACCGGCGGAGGGCCTTCTGTGTTAAGACTCGAAGGCCCAGATTTACTAATATTTGCATATGGGTGCTGTTGCTTTTTTACCATGCCCAGCACAAGATGTATTTCCGAATCTACTTATCCACACAAAATCCGATTTTACATGGCTTTGTAAAAAAAAAAAAGTGAGGAAACGTAGCTCCCAGCACTGCCCATGTTATTTTGAGTCAGGAATGTGATCCATGGGTAGTGCATGGTCATTACCTTGCATCCACTCATAGAATTTGGCGCAAACACACATTTGCCAAAACAATGGTGAGCCTGAGGCTGGGGTAACAAGGAGAAATGTCTTAATTTCTACTCTATACTTTCTCTTTCTATGTGCGCTGCAAATTGCAACACACATACAAAATGGAATATGGCTTCATAGATGAAGGTATCCCTTTCTGCACAAAAACAATCCTGCCCACACCACACAGTTGCACCATGTTGCAGGAGTGCCTGGTTGGCATTAGGCTGACTGAAGGGCACTAGTGCCATGAGCAAGCTATGTGAGAGTAGAAGTGCACTATATCTTTGTAGATATGGCACATTTCTGCTCTCTATCTATCATGCAAATCAGCTCAGCAAATCACCTTTCTATACTGCTTTGTGTGAAAGGATAGTAAATCTGCCTCAATCTCCCAAGGTTACCTGTTGTGAAGATGCTGGACATTGCAGCCTCTTTATTTTCCCACCTGACTTTCCACTGGAATCGTGTCACAGAAAATAGAAAGGGACCGGGTGCAAACATATGAATTGTGCTATGGAACACACATAACTATAATTTCTTTTTAAACGGTCTGATATATGAAACTGTGGTATTCTTTGATTTTATAATACATATGCAATAGGATGATAGAGTTAAGCTACAGGGATAGTATTTAACAGAATATAACTTTATTACGTTTTGGCTGTCTCTAAAGTTAAACGATGATAGCAATACATTATTTGTTGAACAATGAGTGCTAAAACATGGAAAACCTTGTGATAAGCACTTTGGTTGTGATAAAAAAGTATAGAGCCTTGGTGAGGAAGACACGCTTGCCAGATAACACCTCTAAAACTCCTAAAGCAGGGAAGACAGTAGTGTCAGGCATTGTCAATGGGCAACAAATGTCTAATAAAATAGTAGGAAAGAAAATAGATTAGATTAAATATTTTACGTGAAGTAATGCTTTTATTGAATGAAGGACCACAAGAGATGGCTTTATCCTCCTCTCAAACACAGGAATATAGTAAAATTACCTATGCACCTGTAGCCTATGGAATAGCACACAGAAATGTGTCACATGAAGAATTTTGGTAGACAGCGGTGAGGAGCAAGGAAAGAGTAAAATAGCAAGTTATGAAGGTACGGGTTAAGTGCAGAGGCAATGAGACAGGGGTTGGAGAAACTGGTCTGCCTGCACTGAGGGAATACAATAAATGCAGTACAAGGATATATTATCCATGTAACTGAACACAAGACCTTAGTACAGTGAACTATATCTAAGAGTAATAGAAGCCAAAAGAGAACTGGACATGTACTATGTGGAAAGACGTAGTTTTGTGGTGCTTTTGTGATGTGGACTCCTCTGCTAGGATTGAACAGATAGCTGCAGCGTGACAAATTATCCACATTCTTGGAGCTATTTTGGGAGTCACAATATCCAGTTTTATGGCCTTTCAGTTTTTACAAAAAGGAGCCTAGGCCATCTCATTTCTCATTTAGAGGCATATGTGTTATAATAACGTGATACCTTGGATATATGTCCATGGGAAATAATGAAATATTCGAATAGGAATCATTTCCTCCTGACAAGTAAGAACGTGCACGTTTTACTCAATTACAGGTTTCTCAATTACGTCTGTCAAAACTGCCCTTGGAAGAGCATTTCTGCGCCCCACTGGACTGCACTAAGAATGACCTCAAGAACGGGAGTATAACTGTAACTTTTTTCATTGATTCACCAAAGGCAGACCGAGGCTCCTAACTTACATAATTTTGCCCACAGTTTGATATGGAAACAATGCACCTGAAACTCTATCTTGGATATTATTTAAGTAGAGTTCATATACATCGTTACCCTACTATGCTAAACATTAAGCGATGCAATTCTTCCAGGCATCTTATCTCAACACAAATAATACCAAATGTGAAAATAATTTTCCATTGCCTTACTGTTGATTTATCACCATGTCTATGACTATTAAATGCTTCTGACTGTTTTTATTCACTTTAATATACCAGTTTAATAATTTCTAATTACGTCCAGTCAAAATTTGGAGGAAAGACAAACCTCTGCAAATACAAGTACTCACTCAACATTTGCTGTAACAACCAGCCGAGTACTGCGCACATTTTCTTTTAAAATGTATATTTCTTTGCTCCAAAACAAAAGACAAAGATAAACATTCGGGTAAGAGGAAATACGCCGGAATTACAAAGAAGTTGTTGTCATTTGGGGTGAATCAAACAGGCAGCCATTAAGTTGCAACTGTTATTCAAAGCAGTCTATTGTATGCACAACACAGCACTGTAAGCTTTTGCACAGCACGTTAGTATGAATGATATGCTTCCAGGAGTAGGGTACGGAAATTACGTTTAGTTTTATGATCAGAACAATTGGGATACACCTTTTTGGACAAAAGTGGATACAAAAAGGCTGCATTATTCGTTGCCTAAGGAACAATGCCAAGCCACAATGGAAACAATAAAAAAAAAAAAGCATCCATAAAAAGTAAGGGAATAGAGCAGCACATATCCTACACGAAAAGCACTTTCCAAAAAAATAAACCATTGACACAGTTAAGCCCAAGACAGGACTCTCAGCCAGTGTTATCTTGCACGAACGCACTGTTAATTTTCAGAACATTTACAACTATTAAAGCACAGATAAGTTAAGAAGAATGAAACTGACACAGCCGCCCAAGCCTGAAAATATAAGCAGCATCCAACAATCCAAAAGGAGCAAACAGTGAGTGGTTCATTCTCTCACTGGCATGATATGAAAAAAATACATTCCAAATCAGAATATGCCTCAAGCATGCTTGTTTGAAGCAAATTAAATAGTAAGACTTCAGTGCCAGGGAGAGAAAGACTGACAGAAAGGGAGAAGGTTTTAGAGGTGAAATATGAAAGGGAAATGCCCTTTGCCACATGCCAGCTTACAGAGTTGCCTAGGAGAATCATATTCTCCTCTTACCTGTGGTCAAGCCTCCCCATCTTCCGGTGTGATCTCTGTTTCTTTATGTACCACTACTTTGGTCACTGACATGTCAGGGTGCTGCTCTTTGGCTTCTTTAATTGCCTGAGCCAGCGCCTAGCCCAAGGAAATCACGGAAGGGCAAAAACAAGAAGGAGGTGGAACATGCATGATCAATAGAAAGGTGAAGATTCATGAGAAATTACACAATTTACAAATGAAGAATGATTAGAACACGAAATATTGTCTAATTATTTCATTAGGTTACAGAAGACAATTTCAGGCATGCCAGTTTTTTTTAATTAGAAGGAGAAGGCTCTTCTGCAATAGGAGGGAGGTGTCTGGATGTGATGTAATACTCTACCTGATCATGGTCGATGTCTGCATCCCCTGTAATAACTATTCTTTTTTCAATTCTCGTCTCTGATATGCCTCCTTTTACAGTCTAATAAAACAATCGGTAACAAAAATAGCCATCAGTTCATGCAAAGTATACACGTTTTTAATTAGGAAAAAAGAATACTTAATTTTAAACACAAGCAGGAAAATAAAATTATTTAAACACTTTTGTGACATCTTCCCATCTTCTAATGTACCCTCCTGCTTTGCAGGTCAGAATGGAAAGTGCTCTTGAAAAGATGCATTGAGCCTGCTTCCATATCAACGCCTTTCTCTCCCCATCCTGTGTGACCCAGGTGATCCACAACTGTTACTCTCTTTTCGACAACTAGGAATGTTCTCCTGTGAATTTTTGCTAGAGTAAGATCTCTGAAAATGTCCTACCAGCAATAACTCATAAACTTTATTTTCTGTATCATTTCCTTTATTATCTGTGTGGAACCCCCGTATGCAGTGCCTTATAAAAAGCCCATATGTTTCACCTCAAAGAGTCATCCCAGTGCTGCCGATTTGGGCTTGCCGTTAATGACCGGAATCAAACTATGTCTCGAATGCTGTGGGCCACTGTTGAAAGATGGCGCATTTATAGCCTATGTCTCTAGCATGAGAGAATTGCTATAGCTGCTACACATTCAATGCCAAGGCTGCAATAATGTCTCCAATAATGTCCTTACTCTTGTGTAATACGGGAATTTTTCTTCAATACTGTCGGAAATTAGGTTATTAGTTGTGTGGCCTACACAAATAATAGGTCCACAATCCCCTTAGTGGGAACCAAGCACCCCCTTGTAGCGCTGGACTCTCTCAGGGTAGCGAGGCAGAGCAATCCAATCAATGGAGGTGGTATAGGCTTGTAATCACCATTCGCTGGCCCACAATAATAACTCAATAAATGACTGTCCAGTCAGTACTTTTTCTTTAGAAAAAGGAGAAGTACATTTATTACACACACTACCAAATACTACACGATAATTTATAAATATGTACATTTGCAGTTGGAAAATACCATTTGAGACAATGTATAAACACTTTTGACCCTCTAAAGCGGTTACACAAACATATCTAGAAAGTCTATTGGTTTTGTCCAGGTTCAAGAGCAAGAAACCACATGTTAAAATCATCATTTTGTACTTCAGTGCAATCATCAAAGATAATAATCATGTGTAAATGCACTAATTAATGTTAATAAACCATCTACACTGTGAGCAATATTCATTATCAACATAATCAACATAATGGGGAACCAATAAAGCATTAACAACATATATATTGTGGACAGTAATCACTGTCATCATTATGAGGAACCAGTAAAGCAGTTATGATGAGTTAAACCAGTGTCTGTATTTTTTATATTTTACTAACAATCACACTGCAATTATAAAAGCAGCCCCTAGTGGACATCACATTGTAATGACCCTGTCATGCAACAATACACTTGGCCCCTAGAGGGCACTTCAATATAGGTACTTCCTTAGGCCATAACAAATGCAGCCATACATACCTAGAGAGTGCAGCACTTCCAGACGTACAGCAAAAGCTCTAGCCTTGAGAGTGTTTGAAACTATGAGCAAAATCCTGGCAAGGTCAATGTTTTTTTGGCTCACCCAACTCAGGGTGGAGGCTCCTCAAATTATTTGTGGAGAATGGCTGCACCTTCCTGGTATTGTTGGTGGTGACCATGCCATCCTGGGGCCAACACAAGGGAAGAAACAGACAATTGTAGGTTGAAAATCACCAGACCGCGCAGGGAATTATGGGGCGCTCCTTTGGAGGGGGGCAGGGGGGAAGTGTAGGTCAGCATATTAGATTAGCAACTCCTCCCGGTGCAGCATCCTGGTTTTCTTTTTGTTTGCGGCCTCACGCTGCACCTGTGTGCTTCAGGATGCCTGGTCCCACCTGGGCAGCCTGCATGCAGGCTTCGACACTGGTTGGGGGAGAGCTCAGGGAGACCAACCCTGACTGACCCCTCCAGCTCCCAGTGCAGGCCACGTTTGACTGTGTGCTCCCTCGCACTTTCTGTTTTTCTTTTTCTCTGGTGATATCGTGGGTCCTGGGATGGAGTTCCAGCCCCCTAAAACAGAAAAACGCCCCAGTGAGGGGGGAGTCTCTGGGCAAAGAGGTGGAATTGAGGAGAGGCCCCATACCGGCCCCCCTTCTGGCATTATTCTTTTATTATATGTCTTCCTTGTGCTGACCCCCAGACTCTGGCACACCCAGAGGGAATTACCTGGACAATGCTGTGGAGCCCTACATGTTCAGTGGCAGAAAAGGTTGCAAAACATTTAAAAATACCCTTCTCACCTCCAAAGCCATGCAGACCTCAAAGAGGTGTTTCTCCTGGTTCCCTGTGCCATTTTTCCTCCTGATCTTGGTTTCTGGGATGCAGACAAGTCCAGAGCTTTCCCCCAACTGGCCTCAGGAAGTGTAAGGGGACCATTCTTACTGGCCCTTGGGGAAACCCACTGGACCTGGGGGCAACTGGGCAGAGATCTTAACCCTGAGTGGGGGTCAGGGGATTTGTCCTCCATAGCAGTCCCAGGATCTAGCAGTGAAGTGTAGAGAGTTTCACAGGCAAAGAGAGTTTCCCCTTGTGCATGTGTTTTTAAATAAGAGAGGAAGGTTCCAGAAATCAGACAGTCCTGGCCAATCCTAGAGTGCCACGTCACCTCTCCAAACCCTGTCCCAACCCTCATGCACATCAGACATTGACAGTCCAAAATGGCGTCATCCAGGAGTCACTGGTCACATCAGCTCCTGGGGTCTAAGCTCTGCCCCTCACCGACATCACTGCCATGGACTTGCACACTAAGGGGGTCATTCTGACCCTGGCGGTCCAAGACCGCCAGGGCCCCGAATGACGGAAGCACTGCCAACAGGCTGGCGGTGCTTCAATCCCCATTCCGACCGCGGCGGTAAAGCCGCGGTCGGATTGCCGGGGCCGGCGGTCATCCGCCGTTTTTGCCCCAGCTTGGGGAATCCACCAGGGCAGCGCTGCAAGCAGCGCTGCCCTGGGGATTCTGACCCCGTACCGCCAGCCTGTTTCTGGCGGTTTTCACCGCCAGGAAGAGGCTGGCGGTAAGGGGTGTCCTGGGGCCCCTGGGGGCCCCTGCACTGCCCATGCCACTGGCATGGGCAGTGCAGGGGCCCCCTAACAGGGCCCCATGAAGCTTTTCACTGTCTGCCTAGCAGACAGGGAAAAGCGCGACGGGTGCAACTGCACCCGTCGCACCGCCGCAACACCGCCGGCTCCATTCAGAGCCGGCTCCTGTGTTGCGGCCCCCATTCCCGCCGGCCCAGCGGGAATGTTGGAATGGGGGCAGCGGTATTTTGGCCGCATGGCGGCCAAATGCCGGTTCCCGCCTGAGTTGGAATGAGCCCCTAAAAGTTCAAAGACAGCCCCCTTCTGGGCTGGCTCCAATTATCTGGGCTCTTTACTTTGTTTGGTGCACTTGGACAGGCCATCCGTGGTGCAGTGTGATAACTGAGCGACTGATGCAGAATATTCCGCCCACCACTTTCCTCCTCAGGAGCTAGGTTAAGTACTGTTAATTGCCCCCTTTGTGTGGGGCAGCCTTTGATCCTGCTGCTGGAGAGAATTACAATCTTACTTACCCAGTAAGTATCTGTTTGTGGCATGTAGTGCTGTAGAGCTATGTCTGGGTGACTCCATTGTTGGAAGAACAGGTTTAGAACTTGTGAGTTGAGTTCCAACTCGTGGAATTGTTGTCATCTCCTGCTGGAGAGATCCGCAAAGTTGTTGTCTACCCCGGTATGTACTCTGCTAAATGGTGAATTTTGTCTGACAGCGTACCTCCAGATGATCTGGGTTAGTTGACATAGCTGAGGTGACCAGGTGCACCCCTGTTTTTGTAGATACTACATGGTAGTCATGTTGTCTATTTTGAAGATAACCACTTTGACGCTGAGTTGAGGAAGGAATGCTTCTAGTGCTAGCGGCTGGTGAATGCTGCTAGGTGAATGATATGAAGATGAATTTGATTCAGTGTGCAATGTCCCTGTACAGTCTTGTTTATCAGGCCTCAACCACATGTTCTTTCTCCAAATGGACAATTGTTTGTACTGCAGATCACTATAACTATAATTCTATTAAAAATCAGTTTCATGCTGAAGTCCTGCTCAGTTGTACAGAATGTAGAAAAGGGATACAGAAGTGAGGAAAGTATATTTCTCACTTGCAACTCAAAATGTCACATTTGACATTGGAATTGTATGTGTTCTGCAGCCAAGCAGCAGGACACATTTTAAATGTATAATAAATAGGTAGTTCATTTAGAGTAAGATGTCTGGTCTGCCATTGCAGGAAAGGGATTTACTTTGATGACCTGGTGAAGACCCATTGCCATCCTTAGAGATCTCCACCAGGCAGCAACAGATCACTATGCCTTCAGCAGAACAACCGTCATGGCAGTTCCACTGAAGTTATGCTGAGTGGGCACCATTTTCAATATTCCTGTTTAAGAAAGTTCTTTGTGTTTTTTTAAAAAGAAAATTGAAAAGGAGAAGCTTATAACTGAAAAAATGTCACTGACACACTGGGTGTCTTCTCCAAGGACAGGGGTAATTTCTCTGGTTTCCTGTCTGTGACTACCAAGCTTTCCCTGACAGTCAAAAACAGAGAAACGTTGTCGGGACAGTCTCATATCATCAGAATCATAGAGGTGGAATGTGGAGGAATAAATATCTAAACCCCCAATAAAATAATATATTTCATGTACTGTCCAAATAAATACATTGTTTTAATGGCTTAAACGAATTGGAAACAAAAAACAACGAGGTGCTTACAGGAACCAATTAGCAGCGTAGGCCCACTCCTCTAAATTCAATGTAAGCTTTAGTGCCAACTGTTCCATGGCACTGTTTTGACTATGAGTTCAGCAGTTTCTTTCATCTAGGCATCTCCATAAGAGAAGTATGCCCTTTGCTCATCAGAAGCATATGCAATGTTTTCTTTTTGAAACTGGTGTAACATAAAGTCCACTAACATCAACCTCAATAGAAAAGAACAACTTACTTTGGTGATATGTGTGGTAGTTGTGGTGCTGGTTGTTTCAGACGTGATGGTCTGTGCACTCATAAGGATCCCCGGATCAGTGTCAGCATTAGGATCCACCTTAACAAAGAGAGTGAAGTGAATGGTTAAGTTTTATACAGCAGGTGAGGCTTCTTTTACAGGCCACTTAAAATATCTGTGTTTAGGAGCCAATTCATAGCAATCAATATTTTTTTTTAGAATTGAAAGCTTTAATTATGTTTTTACCATAGCACTGGATGTCATTTCTTGAACAGATATTTTTACACATATTCATTTTGTGATGGACTGCATTTATATACCAATTTATTCTATATTGAAGTATCTCATATTTCAGGTTTTCTGTTTGTGTATTTTCAACTAGGGAGTATAAGTTAGAAGAGAAATAAAGTGGTCAGGGCAAGATAACTCGGGATGCATAATCCGCCCCCTTTAACAAGGATGTATTATCTTTTTCTAATACGCACACTAGATTACAACCCGTTGTAGATTTGTATCAACATGCAAGCATCTATCCATTTATTCAGATACGTTTCACATCAATTACATTTCAGCATTATGGTAGGAAGGGTGAGGTGGAGGAATTTGCTCCTGATTACTACTGTGAAGGAGACTCAGATTTTAACTGTATTTGTTTTTAACTATTTGGCACAGGTTTCAGAATGAGTTTAATTATTATCCATATTTTTATACCAACTGTAGATGAAGCCGTCCCTGGCACTGCTCATTAAATGGATTTTTGTGTGGGAATAAACTTATACTTCCTCATTGATTGATATAAACCATATACATCAATCTGTATCCGTTTCAAGCTTCTCGGAATTAAAACTAGTTCTATAAATACTTTACTTAAGTCACTATGATTTGTGAGATCTTTTAACAACGGCTCCAACATTGGTTTCATGACAACTTTTCCATGTCCGCGGATTTCTTTGTTGACACAAATAATTGATTTTGGAAACACTCTGCTCCTTTTCTTCATAATAGTAGGAATGAGAAATTCCAACTAGAGCAGATTAAAGCTGTTTGAATCTGAATTATCTCCATAGCATTAATCTAATTACTTTTTTTTTTCTTCCGACTGACTAACGATCATACCAAGGACCCTTGGATGTCTTGGAATATCCAACATTGTTTGTATTTGATAGATCAAATTCTCTCATTTTTTAGGAAAAAAAACAGCATTCTATCAAGTTGATATTTAGCTGCATCAGTCTTGCTCGTCAGACTCAAAAGTTCTTTGTACTGTTTAAAGGTACTAAAATTACTTGTTCTGCGATCACATTGTGACATGGGTCCTTAAGCATAAGAACGTATACATCTGATCTGTCCTGGTTTTCCCACTGGATGTTTATACAACCATCCTACCTTTAGGTTCGAGCTTTGTAATATGAAAAGCTGATTGCATGCATGATGTACTTTACATGGAGTTTGATCTATCTTTGTCGTACACCTGAAATGGAGTATGCATACCACTTGTCTTTACTCCTACTGTTAAAACACAAAGGATGTGTCGGATGGAGAGTTACAGGAAACAATTCTAACTGGTTTTCATAGAAAATGTTATGTTTCACAAAACTGCTTACTTTGTGACGTAAAATAGTCATCTCACATTTGTGGTTTAGTTATGATACACACTATAGCTTAAAGAAACACTGCTTTATGGTTGAGTCTGTGTTTATTTTTAAATGTGTACCAGCCAGCTCCATGTTCAGAAAAAAAGAAAGGAGGGCTATGGCTAAAATGTCAATGTAAATTTATTATATGGGAGGAAAATACCCATGCATGCCACACAGAGCTCTCACAAGCATAATTCTATCTCAACAAGAGCTATGAGCTTAATAATACACTCACTCCCCCTATTTATCCACTGACTACCAGCATCAATACGACCTTCTTGAAATATGTGCCTATATTTGTAAATTAGGAATTATTATATATATATATATGTATATGGAAAATGTCACTTACCCAGTGTACATCTGTTCGTGGCATTAGTCACTGCAGATTCACATGCTGTGCACATCCCGCCATCTGGTGTTGGGCTCGGAGTGTTACACGTTGTTTTTCTTCGAAGAAGTCTTTTCGAGTCACAAGACCGAGGGACTCCTCCCATTTCGACTCCATTGCGCATGGGTGTCGACTCCATCTTAGATTGTTTTCCCCGCAGAGGGTGAGTAGGAGTTGTGTATGCTAGTAATAGTGCCCATGCAATGGAGTGAATGCGTCTGTACATAATGAAGTTTAAAGTAATATATTTACAAATGTACAAATGTTTAAGATCTACTTCTGAACGGCTACAGGCT
Source organism: Pleurodeles waltl (assembly GCF_031143425.1). Lineage (NCBI taxonomy): Eukaryota > Metazoa > Chordata > Amphibia > Caudata > Salamandridae > Pleurodeles > Pleurodeles waltl. The sequence continues at coordinate 338,834,154 of NC_090439.1, forward strand.
CCCGGGGAGGCGGGTGGGCGCATGTGAATCTGCAGCGACTAATGCCACGAACAGATGTACACTGGGTAAGTGACATTTTCCGTTCGATGGCATGTGTAGCTGCAGATACACATGCTGTGCATAGACTAATAAGCAGTTATCTCCCCAAAAGCGGTGGTTCAGCCTGTAGGAGTTGAAGTAGTTTGAAATAATGTTCTTAGTACAGCTTGACCTACTGTTGCCTGTTGTGAAGTTAACACATCTACACAGTAGTGCTTGGTAAATGTATGAGGCGTAGACCATGTTGCTGCCTTACATATTTCGTTCATTGGAATATTTCCTAGAAAGGCCATGGTAGCACCTTTCTTTCTGGTTGAGTGTGCCTTTGGTGTAATAGGCAGTTCTCTTTTAGCTTTAAGATAGCAGGTTTGAATGCACTTAACTATCCATCTAGCAATGCCTTGTTTTGAAATTGGATTTCCTGTATGAGGTTTTTGAAAGGCGATAAATAGTTGTTTTGTCTTTCAAATTAGTTTTGTTCTGTCAATGTAGTACATTAGTGCTCTTTTGATGTCTAATGTATGTAGTGCTCTTTCAGCTACAGAATCTGGCTGTGGGAAGAACACTGGTAATTCTACTGTTTGATTCAAGTGGAACGGTGAGATTACTTTTGGTAAAAATTTAGGATTGGTCCGTAGAACAACTTTATTTTTGTGTATTTGAATAAATGGTTCTTTTTGTTTAACACATGCTTTATTCGATCAATCAATCATCAAAGCGAATGTACAATAATAAAGAATAAAATAGAACTAAAACCAATAGTAATAATATTATAGAGCATAAATGAAGGTTATTTTAAAACATGGATTCCTAAAAGCATAGTCTAATAAAAATTCTCAGTACACATAATACACATAATACATATAATACGGTTCCACCCCCCTTCCTACAGTTCTTGTAAGAGTAAAAGAATGAAAATAAGGCTCTAGATTAAGACACAGTCTTTACAATGGAATTGCGTATTCGCCATGCTGCTAATAAATATTTACTGACAGCAAGTATTAAAACCGTGGAACGGGGACTTTTTAAAATCCTCAAAGCAGAGGCACAATCTCTTATCCCCATATCGCGGCAAATATGACGGATCCACTTAGACCTGGGAAGGGAGTATACGGGGCAAAAAAACATAAAATGTTCAACCGTTTCTGCTTTTACACCACAGGCTGGGCATGTACTTGTTTCTGTTTTTGTACCCCATCTACACATCAGCGTCATCAACGGCAGTGACCCGAAACGGAATCTGGCATATAAGCTTTTACCAAGGATGCATCTGTCGTTATTACGCATTGTGGCACTGGGTCTTGAAAAGGCCGCCCTTGGTTTAAATTTATACTGTTCCACCATTGAAGCGAGATGTATGTTTGGCGGTCTATCAACACCAGATCTAGAAGTTGACCCTGTGCCTGTGACCACTGTGATGCTAGGCACTGTTGTAAGGGCCGCATGTGCAACCTTGCGTTTGGGACAATGGCTATGCATGAGGACATCATGCCTAGGAGTTTCATTACTAATTTGACCTGTATCTTTTGGTTTGGATACATGGCTTGTATTACATTTTGGAATGTTTGGACTCTTTGTGAACTTGGAGTGGCAATTCCTTTTACTGTGTTGATTGTTGCTCCTAGGTATTGCTGTGTTTGACACAGCAGAAGGTGTGACTTTGAGTAATTGATTGAGAAACCTAGTTTGTGTAGGGTTTCTATGACGTAATGTGTGTGTTGTGAACACTGTTTTTGCGTGTTGGTTTTGATTAACCAATCGTCTAGGTACGGGAACACATGTATTTGCTGCCTTCTGATATGTGCAGCTACTACTGCTAGACATTTTGTAAAAACTCTTGGCGCAGTTGTTATTCCGAATGGCAACACTTTGAATTGGTAATGTATCCCTTGGAATACAAACCTTAGGTACTTCCTGTGTGAAGGATGTATTGGTATATGGAAATATGCCTCCTTTAGATCCAGTGTTGTCATGTAGTCTTGTTGTTTGAGCAGTGGGATTACTTCTTGTAATGTAACCATGTGAAAGTGGTCTAATTTGATGTATGTATTTAATATTCTGAGATCTAGTATAGGTCTTCGAGTTTTGTCTTTTTTGGGTATCAGAAAGTACAGTGAGTAAACTCCTGTGTTTAGTTCTTGTTTTGGTACTAATTCTATTGCCTCTTTTTGGAGCAATGCTTGAACTTCTAATCCTAGAAGATTTATATGTTGTTTCGACATACTGTGTGTTTTCGGTGGGACTGTTGGAGGGAATTCGCGAAATTCTATGCAATAACCATGCTGGATAATTGCTAGTACCCAAGTATCTGTTGTTATCTCCTCCCAATGTTTGTAAAATTGGCTTAATCTTCCCCCCACAGGTGTTATGTGATGGGGATGTGTGACTTGTGAGTCACTGCTTATTTTGAGGACTTTTGGGGCTTTGGAATTTTCCTCTACTTCTTTGGAATTGTCCCCCTCTATATTGCCCCCGAAAACTTCCCCGCTGATATTGGCTTTGGTAAGTGGGCCTTGTTTGTGATGTTGTGGTTTCTGTAGGTTGTCCTCGAAACCCTCCCCTAAAAGGTGTTTTGCGAAAGGTGCCTCTGCTCTGCGGGGAGTAGAGTGCGCCCATGGCTTTTGCCGTATCAGTGTCTTTCTTGAGTTTCTCAATAGCAGTGTCGACTTCCGGCCCAAACAACTGCTGTTCATTAAATGGCATATTTAGCACGGCTTGTTGAATTTCCGGCTTGAAACCTGACGTGCTGAGCCATGCGTGCCTTCTTATTGTTATTGCAGTATTTACTGTCCTTGAAGCCGTATCTGCTGCATCCATTGAAGACCGTATCTGATTATTAGAGATACTTTGTCCTTCTTCCACCACTTGTTGTGCTCTTTTTTGGAACTCCTTGGGTAAGTGTTCTATCAAATGTTGCATCTCATCCCAGTGAGCTCTGTCATATCTTGCCAAAAGCGCTTGTGAATTGGCAATGCGCCATTGGTTTGCTGGTTGTGCTGCAACCCTTTTGCCGCAGCATCAAATTTGCGACTCTCTTTGTCTGGAGGTGGTGCGTCTCCCGAAGTATGAGAGTTTGCTCTCTTACGAGCTGCCCCGACAACTACTGAGTCTGGAGTTAACTGCGTTGTAATATAAACAGGATCTGTTGGCGGTGGCTTGTACTTTTTCTCCACCCTTGGAGTTATGGCTCGGCCTTTAACAGGATCCTGAAAGATTTGTTTTGAATGTTTTAGCATTCCTGGGAGCATAGGTAGTCTTTGGTACTGGCTATGAGTGGAGGTTAGCGTGTTAAACAAGAAGTCATCCTCAATTGGTTCTGAATGCAAGGTGACGTTATGGAAAGCAGCTGCCCTTGCGATCACCTGTGTGTAAGATGTACTGTCCTCAGGAGGGGACGGCCTGGTAGGGTACGAGTCTGGGCTGTTGTCCGATACTGGAGCATCGTAAAGGTCCCATGCATCGGGATCATCTTGACTCATGGCAGTATGAGTCGGGGAGTGCATCAGTGGAGGAGTTGCTACTGGTGATGTGTGCACTGATGGTGGTGGAGAAGGTAGTGGAGTTGTTTTCTTTGCCACCTTTGCCTGTGGCTCCTTGTCCTTTTCTTGAAAGGCAAGTTTTCTTTTTATTTTAATTGGAGGAAGAGTGGTTATCTTCCCTGTGTCTTGATGAATGTGGAGCCTCCTTTGAGTATAGTCTGGCTCTACAGCTTGAAGTTCCTCTCCAAATCTATGTTTTTTCATTTGGGAGGGCAATCCTTGTTCCTCTGTATAGGAACCTGTTTCCGGCTCCGAGGCTGGATGTTTCGGAACCGAAACTTTTTCGGAGGTCTTTTTTAGGCTCCGAAGAAACCTTTGTAATTTTCGGCGTGGTGGTGTCTCGGTGCCGAATTTGTTCGGTGCCGCTGTCACGGTGCCGAAATTTCTCAGAGCCGATGTCTCGGGTCCGAGATTGCTGTGTGGCGGTATCTCGACCGGAGTCGGATGACTTCGACACCAGCGTGCCCTTTTTCAGTGCCTTGGCTCAGTCACCGCTTTTTTGGGTTAAGCCATGGCCTGTTGGCGGTGGCGTCCCCTGGGCTTTTGTTGACTTCTCGTGAGTCTTATGTTTCGACATCTTACTCACGGTTTTCGGCGTTTCTTCGGCCTCGAGCTCTTCCGAGTCCGATTCGTGGATAGAGAAAGCTTCCTCTTCTTCCTCGAAACGCTCTTGTTCTGTCGGCGTCGACGCCATCTGCAGTCTTCTGGCTCTTCGGTCTCTTAACGTCTTTCTGGACCGAAACGCTCGACAGGCCTCACAAGTATCTTCCTTGTGCTCTGGGGACAAGCACAAGTTACAGACCAGATGCTGATCCGTATACGGATACTTGTTATGGCATTTTGGACAGAAGCGGAATGGGGTCCGTTCCATCAGCCTTGAATTCACACGTGGCCGGGCCGACCAGGCCCCGACGGGGGATCGAAAAAACCCCGAAGGGCCACCGGAACTCTTCTAAATTCGGTGTCGATCTGTTGTAACTAACCCAATACCGAACGCAAACAATACCGACGTTTTTTCAGAGATTCTAACGAACTTTCCGACCCGAAATACGGAGCGAAAAGGAACACGTCCGAACCCGATGGCGGAAAAAAAACAATCTAAGATGGAGTCGACGCCCATGCGCAATGGAGTCGAAATGGGAGGAGTCCCTCGGTCTCGTGACTCGAAAAGACTTCTTCGAAGAAAAACAACTTGTAACACTCCGAGCCCAACACCAGATGGCGGGATGTGCACAGCATGTGTATCTGCAGCTACACATGCCATCGAACATATAGATATAGATATATATATATATATATTTCTTGGTTGCATGTTTACACAACATGCATTGCTGAATGACTCGAGTTTAATACATAAATGCCATTTTATTATAGCCAATTTTTCATGGACTGTCATGTTAATGTTAAATGATTTAAAACTTTGTGACCTAAAAAAGGGGAACCTGTCTTCCATTACAGAGTACTATGAAGCTGTTTAAAAAGCTTTTGAGACGACGTTGCCTAAAGCAGATTTACTTGTAATCGGGGCATTGGAATTATACCATTATGCAGCTTTGGTGTTTTAAGCATGGTAATGAATTTGCTGCATTTGTTACATAATTCATCATCTGCTGCATAGTTTGCAGGTTTTGAAACAAATGTTTGTTTCCAGCTCATACGGGTCTAAAGTTAACAAAAAAAAACACAGCAACACATGTAGCCGCACAGTGGAAGGTCCTTCACAAACAATGACTGGTTACATTTCAGTTGCCTATTTCTGTATTTTGGTGTTAACTGGTAACAATGAGGTGAATCCTTTGCCAAGACAGTGTTAACATGTGTAAAAATGATAGTATCACAAACTGTGCTGCATTATGCCACATAATTTGCCCTTTCTTGCCAAATAACTGCGTCAAATCTTTCGCATAATTTGGTCCTCTCTGACCACATAATTCCTGTGGCTCGGCCTATGATTTACTTGTGTAAAGTCTTACTGCATTTTGTGTTTGTACATTACTTTAATTGCTATGCATGACAAATGTCGTTTGCAGCCTGCTGTCTCAAATTATTAACTGCTGGGATGGAATGACCCGGGGTAGAAAGAGAATCCCTTTTTAGATATATTTACCTCTGATGACTCATATGTAATGGTTTTTGTTTCTGTGTGTACTACCGGAACTTCCTTGGTAGAAATTTCATGTCTCTCGCTTTGAGACATGCCACCAAAACTCACAGTTGCAATCTTCAAGTCTGGCGAATGCTTCAAAGAGGGGAAATAACAACAATGTTATTATTTTCCTATTTCAGTTATTTGTGAACACAAACACAGCAACTTGGAGAAAAGGGTAATTAACTGAAACTTGCTGAGCAGTGATATTATAGGATACTTTAGGCTTCAATTTAAATGCAATCATTCTGCATCAGAAATGTTACTCTGTGGTTGCAATAACTTGTGGGCCTTGTGTCAACTTCCTTCAAAGATGCCCTGATGGGCGTTAACAATGCCATCTTTCCTACAGTAAAAGAAGCTGCCCTGTTTTTATGTTCATTGATCAACCAAGCTTAACCATGTTCGTCTAAAACCACCATGCGGTAATCTTGATTTTGCACCTAAGAAAACAGGCAGGCGATGGGTTGAAATCTTGTAAGTGTCACTACAGGCCTCTTTGTCATTTATATAACTCAATTTCGACCATGCATTTTCCCGTGGGGTCCTCCTGTATGCCTCTTTCCCTGTTCGTTGTGCAGCACGTCGGCCACAACCCTTAGGGGCATATTTATACTCTGTTTGCACCAAATTAGCATCATTTTTTTTAACTTTAATTCGGTGCAAAACTAACTCCATATTTATACTTTGGTGCTAGACCCATCGAGCACCACATTTATCGAGTTAATGTCATTTTTTGGAAGTGGAAACCTACCTTGCCTTAATGAGATGCAAGGTATGCGTTACCGTGCAAAAAATGACTCTATGGCCTTAACGCCATATTTATACTCCTGTTCAAAAATGGTGTACGGGAGGAAAGAGGGGTCAAAAAATGGTGCAAAGTTTGCTTTGCCCGGTTTTTTAACTCCTGGGTCAGGAAAGGCGTTAGGGGACCTGTGGGCCTATTTCCATGGTGGAACACCATGGAATAAGCCCGCAGGTTTCCTCCACAGACCGCAGGGGCACCCTCACCCACACCAGAGGAACTGCAGAGAATGGGGGACCCCATCACAGGTAAGTACAGATAAGTACAGGTAAGTATTGCATTTTATTTTTTAAAGTGCCATAGGGGGCCCTGTAATGGGCCCCCATACGTGGCGCAGGGTGCAATGGCCATGCCCAGGGGACCCTTGTCCCCTGTGCTGGCCATTGGAGTGGTTGGCATGACTCCTGCCTTTTCTAAGGCAGGAGTCATGTGGCATGGTAGGTTTAGCACCATAAAATGACTCTAATCTGGTTAGTCTTTTTTTTTACTCTGAACCTCTCCTAAAGTCATTTTTTGGTGCTAAACCCACCTTCTTCTATACCGCCAGCCCCACCTGACTAAAGTCTTTCTTTTTTTTTACTCTAGCCTACCCTTTGCACTGGCTTGCACCATTCCATAAATATGGTGCCCCGGCTGGTGCACAGAAATGGTGCAAGCCGGTGCTAAACCTTTTGGGGCAAAACTGCTTTAGTGCCGTTTTCCACCAAAATGTAGAAATAAGGGCCTTAGTTTCTTGCCAATCTAATTGTTGCTAATTTCTAATCCAGACAAACTGTGAGGATGAAAGGATGTGAACAGACTTCTGTGAAGAATGTGATAAGAGGGGCTTAGAAATAAGAGTAAATATGACACGACAGACAACTAATTTTACCTTACTTTTTATGCTTGCCACAGGTTGGGAATGGAGTGGGTGGATTTAAACGCAGGAAACTAACAGGGTGGTGTTAAGAGTTATGACCAGGATGAAAGATGCTGTGCAGGGTAATACCCAGTGTAGTGACATCAGAAAAGGATGTGCAGTGAGGCAAGTGGCAGCCCGGCCTGGCACTTCTAAAATGGAGATGGCAGTTCTAAGACCAGAAAGAATAACATCTGTAAACATAGAATCAGTCCAGAAAGGAAATTGATTTATTCATATACTTCCAACATAGGTAAAAAATATGGAGGTCCTCGTATATTGTAAGAAGCTTATAAATAGCGGTGACTAGCCACTTGTGCTAATCAGTTAGATTTATAGCTGGGCAAACCGGAACACAGTGTACATTTCAACCCTTTTCTAAAAATTCCTGGATAGAGTTTTTTTTAATTTTCCCCAAAATATTTGCTGACTGAAATTAGAATAGGAACTCAGCCTCTAGGAATATTTGGGGGAAAGTACAACTTAATCCAAATTTTTAGGACTGGAGTTAGAGAAGTAAATTTGTCTTCCCAGCGTCCAAGAAACCCTCGGCTGTCTCGAGGGTGGAACTGAAGACGACACACACACACGTTTGCTACCAAGCGGCAGTGGTGGCAGTGGGAGTCCAAATGAGCAGAAAACCAGTGAAAATTGCTCATGTGTTCTTTCAAAGCTGCACTAGATCTTTACCAGCTGCCACAGGAAAAGGAGAACAAATGTAATAGCCAATCATTCTTAAGTTAAGTTGTTAATATAGTCAAGCTCTGATCCCGAGATGTATAACCTGAAGAATCCGTGATTTGACATCCAGCATCCTAAGCAAACTATCAGTGGCGAAGGAGTCCTGGGAATCTGAAAAACTGTAAGGCTGCAGTTTGAAGGCAGGATCCACCTCCCCCCCCCATGCTCACCCCTGCCCCAACCGCTTACTCCCCCTGGATAGCTATTCGGGCCTTTGGGAAATATTATGCTTTTAATCATGTGATAATTGTAGAAGATTTTTAAACTAACAGTTATACAACCACAGGCCATCATTACTGGAACCTTCCTGTACAGTCAAATGACCATTACACAAAGCGAGGTCTGGTGCCGTTGAGGACTTTAACTTGTTTTTGGGATGGAAAGGCCCAAAACTGGAGCATGTGTGATGACACAAGACTTTATTTGGACGGTTTCTGTGAATCCCAGCAAGAGTATGTTTTAAATTATAAGGTGCAGACTTTTAAGAATGTTTCAGCAACTACACATAAATCAACCAGTTGTCCAAATAAGGGAAGCCATGAAATTCCTTCAAAAGCAGATTAGGCCATCATAGCTTCGGCCATTGGTGGATATCATTGGGTGCTGATTTAGTACAAAATGAAGTGCCTATAGTAGTACTGTTGATCTCCCAACTAGAAAGAGGGTATATGGAGGTTGACCTTCCAGGATGTTGAAGTAGCAACTTCTAGATAGAAAACAGGATTTGCGGTAGGCTGACAATCTTGATTTTCTTAAGAGAGGCAATTTTCTACACTGAAGAACCTGAGGTAGAAACCTGACCTCTGATGGTTAGAATGCACTGCTACAGATTTATCTGTGTTTTTTTAGGATATTCACTGAATCAACCTGTTGTCTTGAGGGTGACAGATGAAGATTTTCGAGATGAGCAACCGGAACACTGACATTAATTTAAAAGATGCAAGGATATTTGTCTAAACAAAATCCAGTGGTGACAAGCATAGTGAAGTCTGGCTACCACTTGAGAGACATGTCTGATTACAAAAGATAAGTTTAATATGAAGTTTTTTTGCTGCTCCTTGATGGACACAAAAGATCTTTATTCATATCCGGTGGTATGTTTTATTTGTGACCAAAAACAATGTAGATTAGTTCCACATGAGTCAGAGCCTTAGTATTTGCAAAGAAATGTATGCGCTGCGGCACAGTGTGCTGGGTGGCTTGACTCATTAGAAAATATAATAGAACAGAGAAATAAGAGACAGTTACTGCATTAACCTTTGTCCATGCAGTGAAGGTACACACACACACATACACGCACACACACTAATGATGGCATAGTGACTGTTGTTAAAGCCCAACCAATAAATCTGTCTGTAATAATGAAACACCTTTCTCTGTTGCGTGATTTTTGTTTTTGTAGAGGAAGCTGCGGTAAGTCAAGTTCCTCGCTCCTAAAACAGAAAATTAAGAGTTGTTCACTGCCTTAGTTTCACTGCATGAAGACACACTCTTTGCCTCTGTTTTCATTTTCTCTGGTAAGGCATTTGAAAGTTCCAGTAGGTCTCACAATACCAGCATGTTAAACATTTAAAGTACACTACCAGCGGTTAAACGTTTGAGGTACTGCTGTAGCATTTTCAAGAAACTGCTAGATGCTGGTAAATATCATTTTGTATGTCGACTGCAGAATGTGTATTTTGAATATGTTTGTAATAATACTCACATGCTTGGTAAATTGTTATAACAGATACATAATATATGTCACTAACAGTGTAGTGGACAACAAATGTACTCTCATATTAGGATGCATAATTACCATTTCACAAGGTGGGAAATTCAGCCACCCCTGCTCTATATTTTTTGCCTTAGGTACTGCATTTTATGATAAACCTCTCAATCCATACATTGCAGGAATGTTAATTAATTCACCCCAGATCATTTGTCTTGTTTTTATGGACAACAATACTTTCTGTTAAATGTTTAGTGTAACCAAATATTTTGCAGGAATATCATGCTTGCACAGATTGGGGTGGCAGAGTATCACTATGGGGGAATATTCTCGTGGCACTTCTAATGGGCACTCACTGTCACTATTACGTGTTGAAACTAATTCAAAATTTGTGAAGAGTGAAGTCTTCCACCTATTTGCTAGTAAAGTTTTTTTTTTTAGATGTGACCCATCCACAGACTATTAAAAGCTGGTGAAGTTGTCCTGGTTTTTATGTATGGGCGCCAGTGCCCATACAGAGCCGAATTACAAGGGGTGCAGTGGGTAGCGTAGGGGCCTGTACCACATTGAAAATCTGATGGGCCCCAGGTACCCAATGCCGCCGCGTACTATGAATGATTCGTTTTATGCCTGGCATTCCCTTCATTTTATTTTTCTGCTTTTCTATATTGATTGCCCTTATTTGCTATTTTGTAATATATTTCAATGGCCATTTGCTTGAGCGTGAATGTGTCGCTGCCAGAAACATAAATATCACTGGGTCTGGAGAGGATCTCCTAGGCATGAGCTTATGTGGGCATTAAGGGAAGGTATAAAAGTGCCCCTGCCTCCACGAAACTGAATGATAATTCCGAAAGTAAAGAAAAGTGCACTCAGAGGGGAGGATGCCTTCAGTATGTGTTCTGAAAATAAGTAGTCCACATCTCAGCGTTGTTGAGTTATAAGATTCCAAAAAGGGTGCATTGTTAATTATAGTATCTGTCTAAAATACCAGATATGTTTTTTTTTTACCGGGAAACAGTGTGGAATCACAATAGCCCCTGGGGGCCTCCCTTAGGAAGTGGATGTGTGGCGCATAGTTGAAAGAAGCTAAAGCAAGCAGTGATTTCTGCATTTTTGGTGTTAATTTCAGCTACAGGCATGAGAAAATGAGAAGAAGTGAGACAGAGAACCAAAGAACTCCATTTCCGTCAGACCCCGTTCAGGGGGCCATGAGACAGGCATGGACTACATGGGCACAACTGTGGGTGTTGAGGCCTATTATCACTGCTGACCCAGGACCAGTCTTGGTATCCCTCTGTAAACTGAGAAAAGTGCAAGGTGAGCAGCCATGTTTCTCAGTAAGGTTACTGTGGAGGGTTACTCCGACTCAAGAATCAATACCATCCCCCAACAGCGCAATACGATCAGTGTCCAGCTCAGTGCTCTTTGTGAAAAAAAACAAGTACTTTATTACACAGAAAGCACTGAATTCTACTGCACACTTATTACATGAAAACCCAGTTCACGGTTGTGCATCTGTCTGCTTTACACAGCTAAGGCCTATGTCTGTCGCCTAACCACCCCTCTCCCTTAATTCCCCGTTCCAGACTTAGAGTTTGAGGTGGATGCAGCTCACCCCCCCCCCCCCCCCCACTTACAATAGCACTCACATCTCTTGGGCTGAGACCCATTACGTTTCTCATCATGTTCGTAACAGCTGTACTGGGCCATGTTCAACCCTTCCGCAGCAAGGCGATCTCACCACCAGAAGAATGCCTCCAGGCAGTATACAACAGTCTTCTAACAGGCTGCTTAGCAGCCAGCTATGCCTGGCACTGCTCAATTGATCACAGCAGAAGCTTCTGTCGGGCTTCCCCTTCCTGGAGGGACGCTGCAGATCGTGAAAGTGACTGACACATGCCAACAGATACCTATTCTTTGGCATGGTGTAATCTGGATATAATCTTTGGCATACAGTTCCTCGTGGCTATGATATTTATACTTCACAAGAGGCCCCTGGGCACTTCTCAGGTCACTTAATCCTCAAGACTAGTGCCAACCCAATGACACATTTGGCAGTATTGCGCTCACACCGCCCACTTGTGGTGCACAAGGACCACCAACGGGCACTTAGCCCCACTTTAGTCGGCTTTAGCACACAGGCACACTGCTCCTGGTAGCTACAAAGAGACTAAGCACAGGAGGTCACACTGCACGATACAGCAGAAGCACTAGTCTTTTAGTGTACTTACCTAGCAAGTCTCTGACAGACGGACCCAAAGCCAGGGTCAAATATAGCAGTCCTTTCAATGATTGCTTGTTGGCACTTCCTTCCCTCACTCACAGGCATGATATCCTGGCACCTAGGGAAATTGCTTCCTCATACCGGACTCCAGGCAAATTTCTCTCACCTCTTGGAAGTTTGCTCTCTGTGCAGCACCAACCCTCTCCTGGCTGTGTAGAAGTCCCTGGGTACGTTTTGTGTCAGAAGAGAGCACAAAAATAAAAAATGGCCCATATTTAAGAAAAGGTGATGAATCAGCTATTAGGCACTGCTTTTTCTGCACCTCCCTACCGGCACATAACCATCCATGATGGCACCGTATTTAAAATACCACGCACCAAGGTGGTCGTTAGAACATTTTTTATGCTATTGTGGCACTTTGCTACTCTAGCGTCAAAGATGTTGGCACTAGTGTAGCAAAGTGCAAGGAGACCCATTGATTTTAATGGGTGTGTCATTTTAACGCCTGCTTTGAGCATGCGTTAAAAATGGCACAAAAAAATGGCACAGTGAAATGTTAAATTTCACTGCACCATGTTTTCAGGCCTCCTAGTGCCGAAATGCATCCCCCCCACATACATTATGCCTGGCGCAGGCATAATGAGGTGCAAGGGTTTACGGAGTGGCGCAATGCAAGCATTGCGCTACTTTGTAAATATGGCACTGGGAAATGCCACCTTAATGCCACATTTGCATCAAATAAATGATGCAACTGTGGCGCAAGGTGGTGCTAGGGGCTTGTTAAATATGACCCAATGGGACTTAATCTCCCACCTTTATACTAATTTCATAGACAGAGGATATGCATTCAGGTTTACTTTCTTAGAATCTGTTTGGGTTGGTTATCCCTTCATATGTTCTGGCCAGTCCAACTTCCAGTTCTCGCTTGTCTGCAAGGATACTCTGCCAAGCAAAGCTGTCTCCAGGTGGAGGGCCCACCACAGTGGTACAAAAGGGCAAAACAAGGCTTCACCTAGATATTTTTGACTCCTGCTCACAGAGATCAGGAAGAGAGAAAATAATCTGTGCCTCTTCAAAGGATTCCTACCTCTAAAGGCCTCACCCTGCCATCTTCCCAAAAGCACCTTCAGTCAAAGTCATTTACAGGCCAAGTTATCAGGATAGGACGTAACACTTCTAAGGACAGCCTGACTTTTTTCTCATAGCATCTTGTACTCACCCCTCCCATCTAGAGGAAGCCAGCAATAGACATATGTTGTCCGGAGAATGCATCATGCAGGGGACATCCCTGCCTCAACAGTTCCTGTACTAGAGGATTTTTTTGTTAGCAGTTCTCTCCTGTGCTGTAGATCAAAGAACAGCAAGTGGGGGACTGAGGCCGTGGGACATTTAAGATTCCATAGGCTGGGAAGAATCAGACTACGTTCACTAAGGAAGTGATCTTGATTATGGAGAATATGTCCTGCTTCCCTAAGCAGATCACTGATGACCAGGCGGGACTGCCTGTCTGGCTTCAGATTATGTATTCCTCTATCTGAGAAAATAAATGATTCATTATGGATATGTTGTTTTTGGAGCAGGTAACCTAGATTTTGAGTAAGAGCCATTTTACGACGGTATGAATGTAGTCATATGGCACTCATTTCTTCGAGTGCACTACAACACATTTTCAAGGACCCCCCTGGAGGCTCTTCTACTCGTATGTGTCTGCCAAGTGAACCATACATTTAGACTTTCTAATGTATATTGAAGCCTCATTTTACACAGGACCACCAGCAAGGTGCTATACTCATCAAAACACACAGCATCATCAAGCTTTTTTAAGGTGCATAGCTACCCTTAGGCATCCCAGCGCTGAAGTATACAGAGGACACCAGTCATGAGAGGCTGAAAAAAAGGCAGGGCTTGAATAAACATTTTCAACACGTCTGTGCAAACAACCAAGTTTTTAAATACTTGCGAAGTAAAAGTCATGTGTCAAGAGCCCGCAAGGCGAGGGGCAAGGAATTCCACAACTTGGCAGTATTATATTGAAATCAACAGCCTCCACTCTTAGTTCTTTTAAAAAGGGGAATGACAGCTTGACAATTAATGTTCAATTTGACAACAGCATGACAATGCATGTTCAGCTGCAGCAGACAAAAGGAGAAAAACCCCTGTAACTCATTAGACATAAGTCAGCCATTTGGGTTCCCCAAAGACTTTGGGCCTGATTTAGGGTTTGGCAGAGGGGTTAGTCTGTGACAAACATGAAGGATATCTTGTCCTTGGTATTACAAGTTCCATGGGCTATAATGGAATTGTAATATGGCAGATGTGATATCGGTCACGTTTGTGACAGAGTAACCCCCTCCTCAAAACTCAAAATCAGGCCCCTTATCTCTAAGAAGTATTCCTGGACAACTCCTCATATTCTGCATCTCTCTGTGTGAGAACTAGGTTTATTAGCCACTGACTGGACTCCTGTAGGATTTCATATGACTTGTTTTTCCTTTATGGCCGCTATGGAAGCTTTTGAGTTATGAAACCATAAAACAAAATCTAATTAAAAAAACAAAGTTACTTGCCTTTGTAGTGATGTCAGTGCTCTTAGTGCTTACGTCTCTCTTTTGGATGATATGCAGGAACAGAGTTACAGTATGTATATATCTACAAAAGCTAGAAGTGATGACTGCCAGGGATACTAGTATGCTTTTCTACCTGCATTGTCTCTGCCCATACATATCTTCCCTGCATGTCTAACCTTCAAATTTACAACCGCTTACAGGTCAGACTGGTCTTAGTAAAACACTTCTGAATAGAACAGTGGGAACAAAAAAACTGCAATTACAAAAATTACTACAGAAGAATAAAAACGAGCTCAAGCTTAAGGTACATATTTTGTGTGAGTGCTACAAAAATATATCACTGGCTTTAGAGATCTCTCCATATTTGAAGACAGTCACCTCAAACAGAGGAGACATCTTATGGATCTGATTAAATGACTAAGGAGTTATGCTTCTATCAGTACCAAACACCAGCGCTGGCAGTGATAACATGTCTACTAGAAGACACCTCGGAATCATGGAATGCAGATAAATTCAACCGGTTCACAAGAGATCTCTCTGTAGAATGAAAATACTCCTTTTGGGAGGAATCTGATTAAAAGCAAATGTTGAGAAAATATGGACACAGTTACTTTCTAAGAACAATTTGATGTTGGCTACAGATGCACAGACTTTCCACATTCCTACCTTCTTGTGGTAGGAACGTTTACAAGGGAGCCCCTGGGCTCTAAATGGAGTGGGAGTGCCAGACCCTTGTGAAGTCCTACTGAAAGAGTCAAACATTCCCCCTTTCACGTTAGTGTGAAGGTAGGGAGTTCATATGCATTTATAACAGATATGCACATCAAAGCTTGTGGCATAGATACATGACAGCTCCTACTGTAGCATTAACAGGTTACAGACTCTCTAATCTGAGAAGAGTATCAGAAATACTCACTTAAAGTGGAGGTTTTGAGGTAGAAGTCGTCCTGAAAATGTTATCTAAAACCTTCCCACTTTGATTTGCATTCAAGTCACAAATTAGTGCTTGGCAAATACATGCACTGACCACTGCATTGTAGGATTGCATATACCTGCAGCAATGAATATACATATAAACAAGCACTGGCAAAGCCAACTGGTCTGGTGTTTTGCCAGCCTTTTAGCTTTTCAGTTCCTTTTTTTTTGTCATGAGTTTTGCAACACCTAATTATTGGCCAAGCTGCTAGGGCTCATCAATAAAAGAAGAAAAAAAAACAGTGGTTGGAAATGAGCATTTTCGGTGTCATAATGTACCCATTACAAAAGTGGCCTCTGGCACTGAAGGAAACTGATTTGTGTGAGAATGTGCTTCTTGCACAAGGGCAGAATGTTGTCACTCACAGGGAATTTGGCCAGTAACTGAAGTGGGCTGACAGACTGCCCCATGCTGTTTGCTGTAGCAGGCAGAATAAACATGTAAAAGACACAATAAACCGAAAGATAAAAAGGAATGGTTGAGAGATTCTGACAGTAAGGAAAATGTCACTTACCCAGTGTACATCTGTTCGTGGCATGAGGCGCTGCAGATTCACATGCTGTGCACATCCCGCCATCTAGTGTTGGGCTCGGAGTGTTCCAAGTTGTTTTTCTTTGAAGAAGTCTTTTCGAGTCACGAGATCGAGGGACTCCTCCCCTTTCGGCTCCATTGCGCATGGGCGTCGACTCCATTTTATCCCCAGAAGGTGAGGTAGGAGTTGTGTATATAGTAATAGTGCCCATGCAATGGAGTAAATATGTATGTACATAATGTGGTTAAAAGTGATATATTTACAAATTTACAAATGTTCAAGACCAATTTTTCTCAACTTAAAATGGTTACAGGCTCCCGGGGAGGTGGGAGGGCGCATGTGAATCTGCAGCGTCTCATGCCACGAACAGATGTACACTGGGTAAGTGACATTTTCCATTCAATGGCATTTGTAGCTGCAGATACACATGCTGTGCATAGACTAGTAAGCAGTTATCTCCCCAAAAGCGGTGGTCCAGCCTGTAGGAGTTGAAGTTGTTTGAAATAAAGTCCGTAATACTGCTTGTCCTACTGTGGCTTGCTGTGTTGTTAACACATCCACGCAGTAATGCTTGGTAAATGTATGAGGTGTAGACCATGTGGCTGCCTTACAGATTTCAGTCATTGGTATGTTTCCTAGAAAGGCCATGGTAGCACCTTTCTTTCTAGTTGAGTGTGCCTTTGGTGTAATAGGCAGTTCTCTTTTTGCTTTTATATAACAGGTTTGAATACATTTAACTATCCATCTGGCAATGCCTTGTTTGGATATTGGATTACCTGTATGAGGTTTTTGGAAAGCAACAAACAATTGTTTTGTTTTGCAAATTTGTTTTGTTATATCAATGTAGTACATTAGTGCCCTCTTGATGTCTAATGTATGTAATGCTCTCTCAGCTACAGAATCTGGTCTGGAAAGAACACTGGGAGTTCCACTGTTTGATTTAAGTGGAACGGTGATATTACCTTAGGTAAAAATTTAGGGTTTGTTCGTAGAACTACTTTATGCTTGTGTATTTGAATAAAGGGTTCTTGTATGGTGAAGGCTTGTATTTCACTTACTCTTCTGAGAGATGTGATAGCTATTAGAAATGCTACTTTCCATGTTAAGTATTGTATCTCACTTGAGTGCATGGGTTCAAAAGGTGGACCCATGAGTCGTGTCAATACAATGTTGAGGTTCCACGAAGGAACTGGTGGTGTTCTTGGTGGGATAATTATTTTCAGACCTCCCATAAATGCTTTTATGACTGGGATTCTGAATAATGAAGTTGAGTGCGTAATTTGCAGATAAGCTGAAATAGCAGTGAGATGTATTTTAATGGATGAAAAAGATAACTTTGACTTTTGTAAATGTAGTAGGTAGCTTACGATGTTTTTAGCAGATGTGTGTAATGGTTTAATTTGATTATTATGGCAGTAATAAACAAATATTTTCCATTTATTTGCGTAGCAATGTCTTGTGGTTGGTTTTCTAGCTTGTTTTATGACCTCCATACATTCTTGTGTAAGGTCTAGGTGTCCGAATTCTAAGATTTCAGGAGCCAAATTGCTAGATTCAGCGATGCTGGATTTGGGTGTCTGATCTGTTGTTTGTGTTGAGTTAACAGATCTGGTCTGTTTGGCAGTTTGATATGAGGCACTACTGAGAGGTCTAGTAGTGTTGTGTACCAAGGTTGTTGTGCCCAAGTTGGTGCTATTAGTATGAGTTTGAGTTTGTTTTGACTCAGTTTGTTTGCTAGATATGGAAGGAGTGGGAGAGGGGGAAAAGCGTATGCAAATATTCCTGACCAACTCATCCATAACGCATTGCCTTGAGAGTGAGCCTGTGGGTACCTGGATGTGAAGTTTTGGCATTTTACGTTTTCTTTTGTTGCAAATAGGTCTATTTGAGGTGTTCCCCATCTTTGGAAGTAAGTGTTTAGTATTTGGGGATGAATCTCCCATTCGTGGATCTGTTGGTGATCTCGAGAGAGATTGTCGGCTAACTGGTTTTGAATTCCTGGTATGAACTGCGCTATTAGGCGAATGTGGTTGTGAATCGCCCAATGCCATATTTTTTGTGCTAAGAGACACAATTGTGTCGAGTGTGTCCCTCCCTGTTTGTTCAGATAATACATTGTTGTCATGTTGTCTGTTTTGACAAGAATGTGTTTGTGGGTTATTATAGGTTGAAATGTTTTTAACGCTAGAAATACTACTAGTAGTTCTAAGTGATTTATATGAAGCTGTCTCTGCTGAGTGTCCCATTGTCCTTGGATGCTGTGTTGGTTGAGGTGTGCTCCCCACCCTATCATGGAAGCATCCGTTGTGATTACGTATTGAGGCACTGGGTCTTGAAAAGGCCGCCCTCTGTTTAAGTTTATAGTGTTCCACCATTGAAGCGAGGTGTATGTTTGGCGGTCTATCAACACTAGATCTTGAAGTTGACCCTGTGCTTGTGACCATTGTGATGCTAGGCACTGTTGTAAGGGCCGCATGTGTAATGTCGCGTTTGCGACAATGGCTATGCATGAGGACATCATGCCTAGTAGCTTCATCACTAATTTTACTTGGAGCTTTTGTTTTGGGTGCATGGCTTGCATTACGTTTTGGAATGCCTGTACCCTTTGTGGACTTGGAGTGGCAATTCCTTTTGTTGTGTTGATTGTTGCTCCTAAGTACTGTTGTATTTGACACGGCTGTAGGTGTGATTAGTTGTAGTTGAGTGAGAAACCTAGCTTGTGAAGGGTTTCTATGACATACTTTGTGTGTTGTGAACACCGTTCTTGCGTATTGGTTTTGATTAACCAATTGTCTAGGTACGGGAACACATGCATTTTCTGCCTTTTGATATGGGCTGCCACTACGGCCAGGCATTTTGTAAAAACTCTTGGCGTGTTGTTATCCCGAATGGCAACACTTTGAACTGGTAATGTACCCCTTGGATTACAAACCTTAAGTACTTTCTGTGGGAAGGATGTATAGGTATATGGAAATACGCATCCTTGAGGTCTAGTGTTGTCATGTAGTCTTGTTGTTTGAGCAATGGGATCACGTCTTGCAGTGTCACCATGTGAAAGTGATCTGATTTGATGTAGATGTTTAATGTTCTGAAGTCTAGGATAGGTCTTAGAGTTTTGTCTTTTTTGGGTATGAGAAAGTACATGGAGTAAACTCCTGTTCCTTTCTGATGAATTGGTACTAGCTCTATTGCATCTTTTTGTAACAATGCTTGGACCTCCAGTTGTTATAGATCCATGTGTTGTTTGGACATGTTGTGTGTTTTTGGTGGGACATTTGGAGGGAATTGTAGAAATTCTATGCAATAACCATGTTGGATAATGGCTAGGACCCACGTGTCTGTTGTTATTTCCTCCCAGTTTTTGTAAAAATTGGTTAGTCTCCCCCCCACTGGTGTTGTGTGTTGGGGATTTGTTACGGCAAAGTCACTGTTTATTTTGCGGTGTTTTGGGACTCTGGAACTTCCCTCTATTTTTTGGGAACTGTCCCCCTCTGTATTGTCCCCGAAAACTTCCCCTCTGATATTGACTCTGGTAAGTGGGTCTGGTTTGTGAGGTTGAGGGTTCTGTGCTCTGTCCCCGAAACCCCCCTCTAAACTGTGATTTACGAAATGTGCCTCTGCTCTGTGGGGAGTAGAGTGTGCCCATGGCTTTGGACGTATCTGTGGCCTTTTAAAGTATTTCGATAGCAGTGTCCACCTCCGGCCCAAACAACTGCTGTCCTTTAAAAGGCATATTCAGCACCGCTTGTTGAATTTCCGGCTTGAATCCTGAGGTGCGTAGCCATGCGTGTCTTCGTATGGTGACTGCTGTATTTACAGTCCTAGCAGCTGTGTCAGCTGCATCCATTGCTGACCGTATCTGATTGTTAGAGGTACTCTGGCCTTCTTCCACTACTTGTTGTGCCCTCTTTTGGAACTCTTTGGGTAGGTGTTCTATGAGATGTTGCATTTCGTCCCAATGAGCCCTAGCATATCTAGCCAGCAAGGCCTGTGAGTTGGCAATGCGCCATTGGTTGGCAGCCTGTGCCGCGACCCTTTTCCCCGCTGCGTCGAACTTGCGACTTCCCTTGTCTGGTGGTGGTGCATCTCCCGAGTTGTGTGAGTTCGCCCTTTTACGAGATACCCCTACTACCACTGAGTCTGGTGTTAATTGCTGTGTGATGTACACAGGGTTTGTTGGTGGCGGTTTGTACTTTTTCTCCGCCCTTGGAGTAATGGCCCTGCCTTTCACAGGCTCTTGAAACACTTGTTTTGAGTGTTTCAGCATTCCCGGCAACATAGGGAGACTCTGGTACTGGCTATGTGTGGACGACAGTGTGTTAAACAGAAAGTCATCTTCTATTGGTTCTGCGTGCAGGGTGACATTGTGAAACGCAGCTGCTCTTGACACCACCTGTGTGTAGGCAGTACTGTCCTCAGGTGGTGACGGTCTCGCTGGATAACATTCGGGACTGTTATCTGATACAGGCGCATCATAAAGATCCCATGCGTCAGGATCATCCTGACTCATTGCTGTATGAGTTGGAGACTGCATCATTGGTGGAGTGGCTACCGGTGATGGCTGTGGTGAGCGTTGTGGTGATGGTGGCGGAGTTATTTGTTTTGCCACCTTTGCTTGTGTTTGCTTGTCTTTCTCTTGGAAAGCAAGTTTCCTTTTAATTCGGATTAGAGGGAGAGTACGGATTATCCCTGTGTCCTTTTGAATGTGGAGCCTCCTTTGAGTGTAATCTGGCTCCCCTGCCTCTAGCTCCTGTCCAAATTTATGTCCTTGCATCTGAGAGGACAGGCCCTGCTCCTCGGTGTAGGAACTTGGTATCGGCTCCGAGGCCGGATGTTTCGGTATTGAAACCTTTTCGACCGTCTTCTTCGGCTCCGAAGACACTTTTTTGCCTTTCGGTATTCCGATCTCTCGGTGCTGACTCATTTCGGTGCCGCTCTCTCGGTGTCGGGATTGCTCTGACCCGGTGTCTCGGGGTCGAGTCTGCTCTGTGCCGGTATCTCGACCGGAGTCGGATGCCTTCGACACATGCGTGCTCTTTTTCGGTGCCGATGCTCGGTCTCCTAATTTTCAGGTTAAGCCATGGCCTGTTGGCGGTGGCGTCCCCTAGGCTTTAGTGAATTTCCTGTGAGTTTTGGGCAGTGACGTCTTACTCACGGTTCTCGGCGTCTGTTCGGGATTGACCTCGTCCGAGTCCGAATCCACGATGGAGAAGGTTTCCTCTTCTTCCAAGTGTTGTTGTCCTGCCGGCGACGACGCCATTTGTAGTCTTCTTGCTCTTCGGTCTCTTAGCGTTTTCCTCGACCGAAACGCTCGACAGGCCTCGCAGGTATCCTCTTTGTGTTCGGGAGACAAACACAAATTACAGACTACCTGTTGTGACATTCGGGGCAGAAGCGGAATGGGGTCTGTTCCATTAGCCTTGAAGACATACGAGGTCGGGCCGACCAGGCCCCGCCGGGGAATCGAAAACCCCGAAGGGCCACCGGAGCTCTTCAAAATTCGGTTTTGATCTGTTGTAACTAACCCGATACCGAACGCAAACAATACCGTAGAAGTTTCCGAGATTTTACTAACTTTCCGAACCGAAAAACGGAGCGAAGAGGAACACGTCCGAACCCGATGGCGGGAAGAAAACAATCTAAAATGGAGTTGACGCCCCGTGCGCAATGGAGCCGAAAGGGGAGGAGTCTCTCGATCTCGTGACTCGAAAAGACTTCTTCGAAGAAAAATAACTTGTAACACTCCGAGCCCAACACTAGATGGCGGGATGTGCACAGCATGTGTATCTGCAGCTACACCTGCCATCGAACATATATATTATACATATGATTTTAGTACAATCAAAAGGCCTTGACTAACACCAAACCTCAAAACAAAATACTTAGCATTTTTTTATCTGGCAGTAAAACATGCCACAATCGAATGTGGAAAACTTCAGTTCACAAGAGTTTGTCCTTTAACTCCACTAGGGAAAGCTCCAAGTAACTGATGCATGTTTTAATAAATGTTGTTCAGACATCATAATATTTCAGCAATTTAATGGCCAAATTCAGAAATAACATTATCAAGGAATGAATGAAAGAATCAGTTTAAGCCTATTGAAGTGTATGACTGGCCCATCTGATTCAAATTTGCAAGTCACCGGCTGTGCAAGATGACATGGTCGTCATGATAAATAGCACCTTCCATGAATTTCTGTACTATCACATTCATGCATGGGTTTCAAAGGGGGTCCCAAAAGTTCAGGCAGTACCTTCCTACAATGATATACTAAGACATAGCTGGCTCTCTTTTTAAAGGGAATAGTAGTGTTGATGGTTCACATAGATGGATACTCATATAAATGTTCTGATCAATTTTCAATCTAAACCTTTTGTTCATAAATATAGGCATAACTAAAGATTAGACCAGAGTTCTGCATACTAGATGAACAATTTCCAACACAGGATTCAGCATCTCTTTTGCTTACTCCTGGTCATGCCAAGACACGTTTCTTTTTAGTGGAAGGTGCAGGCTCCTTCAAGCTTGTGTGGATCCTCATTTTTCTTGCAGTGAACAAGTTTTTTTAAAAGATGATCTCTCCTGCGGATCTGATGGCCTTGAAGTATCAGGAGTGTGAAGTGAATGAGAAACACCACCTGCACCAGCCAGAAGAGAAGCAGGGCATGATGGACCAGCTGTCCCAACATGATACTTCAAAGGGGTCAAAGATGTAACATAGGATTGTCTAGTACCAGACCCTAAAGTAAGAGTGAAAATGATGGCAGCAGTAGCAGATGCAAGATCTATGTTTTTTTTTTTTACAGAAGTTACACAAGAGAAGTTATAGGGTACCATTGCAGTGTTCCTCACAAAAATGTCTGCATAATCCTGAAACACATACAAAAAACATTGAGAAATGGCATGGAAAGCAGAGCTTCTGGCGATTGTGGACTTCAAGAGGGTCTCTGCTCAGTTTCAAAATAGCAGTCTCTAAGGTTTCAGAGGCTGACTGTCTTGTGAGGTAGGTTGAAAGTACATAGGGGAATATTTATACTTTTTGGTGCAAAACTGCACTAATGCAGTTTTGCATTAAAAAGTTTTGCACCGCCTTGCACCATTCCTGAGCGCAAGCCGGGCACCATATTTATGGAATGCAGCAAGCCGGCGCAAAGGGTGGGCTAGCGTAAAGAAAAAAAATGACGTTAGCCGGGTGAGGGTGGCGGTATAGGAGAAGGTGGTTTTGCACCAAAAAATGACATTAGGCAGATTAGGGTAAAACAAAATGACTCTAACCAGCCTGGCATCGTTTCTGATGTAAAACCATCCACACCACATGACTCCTGTCTTATAAAAGAGAGGAGTCATGCCCACCACCTCAATTCCCAGCACAGGGGACCAGTGTCCCCTAGGCATGGCCACTGCACCCAATGCCATGTAGGGGGTCCATTTCAAGGTCCCCTATAGTACTTTAAAAAAGTAAAATAAAATACTTACCTGTACTTCCCTATACTTACCTGAGATGGGGTCCCTCATCCTCTGCTGTCCCTCTGATGTGGGTGTTGGTGTCCCTAGCGTCTGGGGAGGGCACATGTGGGCTTATTCCATGGTGTTCTACCATGGAAACAGGCCCACAGGTCCCTTAACGCCTGCCCTGACCAAGTTGTTAAATAATGGTGCAAAGCAAGCTTTGCACCATTATTTGACCCCTCCTCCCCCCCATGCGTGATTTCAGCACAGGTGATAAATATGGTGCTAAGGCCATGGAGTCATTTTTTGCACTGGAACGCCTACCTTGCATCTCATTGACACAAGGTAGGTTTCCACATCTAAAAAATTACTTTAACTCTATAACTTTGGCGCTAGATGGGTCTAGCACCAAAATAAAAATATGGAGTTAGTTTTGCACCAAATTTGCGTTTAAAGAAATGACGCAAATTCGCTAAAAGCAAGCATAAATACACCCCAAAGTCCGTAAGGAAACCTGTCTCAGTGTTTTGGATCACCTCAGCTTGCTGGTGACCACACTTGAATAAACTGCTTTGAAAGGAAGCAGTGCCAAACTTAAAATTCTTGCCCTAGCACATCCTACAGCAAACACAGCAGCGAAGCCACTACACATAACCAAATAATTCCTTGTGTGCTCATGCAGTACTGAATCAGTGCCTAAACTACATTTAGGCTGTATCACATCTGTAGGTTTTATGGGTGATACATGTGCTGAACCAGAGTCTTTGCATTAGGCAGTAGAAACAGAGGGCCAGCTGAAGTGTAAAATCTGAGTGCACCTCAGAACTACTCATGCTGTAAGGAGATCATGGACTGAAGGGTCTCCTACTGTTGAAGGGTCATGGAAGCAGTGCGACCTTTAAGGCGGAGCTTGTTCAAGCCTCTGAAGATGATCTGTCTGCTCTGGAAAGTACAGTTCTCCATGGGCTGATATTTAAGGGGAGATATTGATTTGCCTTCTGTGTATCATCTACAAAGACATGCCATTACATAAGGCCAAATGCATGGAATGATTATGTCACTGGAGAAAAAGGAAATAATATAAGTTGCAAAAAGACACATGGTGCTAAGGCTCAAAACACAATAAAGCCTGTGGATGTATTCACCATGATCTCGCTACTACGAGAACCACTGTACTTGAAATGCTGATGCTGTGGTGTAAGAGCTAGTTAGGTAGACTGACAAAGAAGTCATCAGAAAGGAAGTGAAAACCTTCTACAGCACTGAAAGAGAACATTTATTTACCCAGTTCTAGATTGACTCAGCAGAGAGCACCATGAAATGACCTGATCCTAGTCCCGCATTAGCAAAAGTAAGAAGTGTGTGAAGGAAAGACAGTAAAAGTGAAGATGTGCTGAAGACAACACTGGGTTCAGTTAATAGAAAAGTTGCTGGTAAAATGCCCTTATGCTGGTGTACCACTTCCAGAGTTTATAGTCCCTAATTTGTTTCTTCAAGCTTTGTATGATCGTCAGTGTTTTTTTCCAACAGTTATTGTAAGCATTAAGTAATTGTAAACATTTTCAGTTTCTTTTGCCTAGCCAGATACAACCACAGAAAAGGTGATAGAAGGAATGCTTGCAAATAGTCTAAATAACTGGCACTTGCTACAGGTAAAATGTTAATGCACTGGTTTGCCAGTCTAGACAAAGTTCCAGGTTGTGCAAGTCAGTACTGACCTTGTGCTTTGTGGGAATACTTCATCCTTAACAGCCAGGCAGGAACTCTCCAGAAGGGAACACAATCAACTTTGGATCCTAAGGCACAGTGACCAAGAGACCTATGTCTGGATATAGAGTTGGCCACTTAGGATGTTATATCTATCACACAAAAGGTGATGGGAGGAATGCTTGAAAACCGTGTAAACCAATGACAATCACTCACACTACAACCCATAGTTTTTGCCCACTGTGCTCTTGTAGAGATAGGAACTCCTTATGCAAATCAGCAATGACCTTGCTCCTTGTAGTAACAGTCCATTCCAAACTGCCAGGCGAGGCTCCTTCGATAAGAGAACAAGAAACCACAGGCCAGTTTTGGCCTTGTCACACTTTATTACTGAGATATAGTTTGTTTCAATGGCACAGGGATCAAGGGACCCCTGTCATGTGCTTACTGTTCCACAGAAGCTTCTACTGGAATGGCCAAAACTGGTCTTGAGTTGCTTGTGGTCTGGCTCTGAGAGGACCTGGCAGTCCGGGCAGTACTGTTCTTATTGGAGCAGGTCCATGGCTGATTCGCATATGGCTAGGTCCAGTATGAGGTGACACGGTGAGCAAAAAAAAAACACAATGGACTGGAATGCATCCTTGAGTAACTACCAATGGCTGAGATTAATTACAGAATTCCACCCATCACTTTTTTTGCATTCCTCATTGTGATGCCCTAAGTGTGACGAGTATTCCCAGTTATGAGTCATATGCCTACTGTGTCACTGGAATCAAGCTGCACTCTACTGACAAGGCCCAAATGGGTGGAAACAGGTCTGGGGTTGCTTGTGTTCTCGTTCAGAGAGGACCTAGTCTGACAGTTTGACTGAAATGGTCCTAAGGAGAAGGACCAAGGTTGTTTTGCATAAGGCTGGTTCCTGTCTGAGGTAGCATGGTGGTTAAAACAAAGACTGGATTTCACCTCAGAACAATTACCAGTGGCTCAATCCGCTCATAATTTTTTGTTTTACTTAGTGCAACACCTTAGGGTTGACATGGATGTCCAATTGTGGGCTCTTTAATCTCTGTGCCTTAGGTCTGAAGCTGCACCCTACTTACAAGATTTGAATAGGTTGAAACTGGTCTTGGGTTACTAGTGTTCTGTTCGAAGAGGACCTGGCCTGTCAGTTTGGTCTTCTTTATTGGAGGAAGACCAAAGTTGGTTTGCATATGGCTGTGTCCTACCTGAGATGGGATGGTGGAAAAAATTATGGACTGGGATGCAGCCCTGAGTAATAATCAGTGATTGCAGAATAATTCCAGCATTCCAACCTTCATTTATGTATTCCTCATTACCACATTTAAGGCATATATTGTGTCCAGAATATGCAGCTCAATAAGCTGAATGCAGCACACATAAAAAGATGAAAGAGAGGAGGAGAAATAAAGACATTTCTACTCGTTATGTCTCTTTTGGGGAGGCGTATCTTTTTGGCGCATTCCCAGGTTTACCTGTTCCTGTAATTCGGAGAATGTGTCACAAACCATGAATGTTGCATGAGAACACCCACGCAACATCCATCAAAATGCCTCCCTGGTACAGAGTAATACAAAACAGCGACTTGTGCTAAGCTACATTACTTGAGATTTATGAAGACATGCAGGGCTATGCAAGGTGGCTTCATATATCTCACTTTTCATTTGCTTGGCTCTTGCACCATGGTGTGTAGTGCAAAAGTGATGCAAAGGAACTTATAAATATGCCCCTAAATGTCCAGTCCAGGTTTACATTGGAGTATTTTTGACTATATTGTGCTTATTTTATATGTAGGCAATTTGGTATTGGAGTATTTTTGACTATATTGTGCTTATTTTATATGTAGGCAAGATTGTGGACAATCATTTTCAGTTTCCTTTTCAGATCCCCTTACTGAATGGTCTGATTTAAAGAAACCAGGCTGAGTTGACCTTGCTACACAATTATGCTTATTGCTCACTCGTTGGACTAATTTGTTCTCCTCATTCTAGTTTCTTACTCTGAACTCTAGTAAGGACTATCTCTGCTCGTTTTGTTGACTGGCTTGGTGTGATGGAGGGGGATGTACCTTCTCAGTAATGCAGCAGTCATTAGTTTGCCCATTAAAAGAAGATACATATTTAGTGCCATATTTATGAGCCTCTAGTGTCGCAGGAGCATCACTTTATGTGACGCTCCGGTGGAGCTATGCCCTGTACCATATTTACAAGGTGGCTTTAAACCACGTTTTGTGGCTGAATGCCAGCTTGTAAATACAGCACCTCCACACATAGTAATTTGCTTGGAAGAAGCTTGCAATGGGTGTTGCTGTGGGCATGCCACAGCAACACTCATTGCATGTTGACGCTGCCCTAGATTTATGTGTTTTCGCCAACCTAAGGCAGCGCCAAAATCTAACGCCACCCCAGGGGTGCCATTAGCAAGGCACAACGAGTAGGAATATTTTTAGTCCTCCTCGTTTTTTGCTTTTTCTATGTGTGCTGCATTCTGCAGCACGAATAGTAAGAGCAAAATGACAGAAATGATTGTTTATGTGCGGGAAGGTGCCCCTTCCTGCACAGAAACAATCATATAAAAATGACGCTTTGGCACCGGAGTGTCAAATCGCCATTAGTGATTGTTCATGTGAAGGAAGGGACACCTTCCCGCACATAAACAATCAAACCCCTCTACACAGGCATCCTTGCACTATGGTGCAAGGATGCCTCTGTAGGCTCTAGGCTGCTTAATTTAGCACCAGAGCAGGGGTAACCGCCGGGGTGCACCCTATTCTATTAATTATGGCACATCCTGCTTTTCACACAGCGCTGTGCCACTTTTTAGTAAATCTGGCCCTTGATGTGTAGTCTGAATTCCAGTCCAGGTTTACTCCAGTTAGCACTTGACTATTTTTGGTTAATTCTTGTTTATTTTATTCCTGGGTAAGATTGCAGACTATCATTTCCTGTTTCCTCTTCAGGTCCCCTTCCTATTTCCTATTTATGGCGATCAGACTGAGTTTACCTTTATTGCAATTTTGCTTGTTGCTGACTGATTGCTCATTGGACTTGTTGGTTCTCCTTGTTCCAGTTTTGTAACTCCAAACCCGTGTCAGGACTACCTATGCTCGTCTTGTTGACTGGCATGGTGTGGTGTGTGGTGAAAGTTTATTTCTACACTCAGACTTTTTTCCCTTCTCTTTTGTATGTACTTTTTATTGTAACTGTTGGCTATCTGCTGCAATGTGGAGCCTGAGATTTTTACTGGCAGTCGAGGGCCTTAGCTTCATGTTAAGAAGATACCTTAACCATCGTGGAGAAACCAGCTCTTAAAATTTTGCCTGCCACCTCTGTCCAAACAATGGAATTTCATGGACTGTTGGGAAACATACTAGAAAACATAATGCCTCAAGAAGTTCCACAAATCAATCTGAGTTCAATCTTATCGTACTGAACTTTTGACCACAGTCACAGAAGAATCTGTGCCAAATACGAAAACGGTAGACAACCAATTTGTGTTGCACCTTCTTATTTTTTCTTTGTGTGTCATATTTTAACAGGTATTTTTCTCCTTCAATTCTACAAGTATTTACTGTGTCATGTTGCATCGGAGCTTAAGCCAACCTACCCATCAGGGTAAGCTTTGACTTACTGTCTTCACTAACCTGAGAGTTAAGTGCGTAATGAGAGTAACATGGTTATCTAACTTGAGTGAAATAGTGCTGTGGGTCCCCCAACATCAGTGATAAATTACAGTACTGGTTTGTAAAATGTCATGTCAGGCAAAAGTAGAAAAAAACAGATTTTGCCCAACCTCTTGCTAACCAATTGTGACCCGAATGCTGTTTTGGTTCTTATAAATCAAGTAAAATTAAATCAGATCCTGTGAGCATAGATGAAAAAAATTGATTCTTTGATTCCTTAACAAGAGATAGCTGTTCAAAATTCTGTGTCTATAAACTATGAAGATTCCTATTTAGAACAGCAGCTTACATTAAACTTTGTTTACATAGGTCGACTATTATGTAAGCAGATTTTGTTGTCAACTATGCACAGTGCATTTCACCTCTATGCTGAGAATTGTGTCATTGCTTCACTACGATTGCCACGTCCCATTTACATTTAATAATACATGCACTTGACACTTTACTGGAAGACACACACATGGATATTTCGATGCAAGGATAAATTCAATTTAAATAAATAACACATTGGCGTGGCTACGGGCGTCAAGATGGCGGTCGCACTCTGAGAGTGTCTGCACCCCTCCGTCATCCGCCCAAACCCACTGCCGCACCGATCCTGTTTTTCGTCCCAACCGGGAATCGAAGGGTAGCTCCTGATTCCAGGGGACCACAATCCGGAGTTCGGGGGAGCCTGGGTGCCGTCGGGAGGCGGAACCATCATAAAGCCTGAGCCGTGCCTGAGGTGGGGGACGCCCTGTGCGGACTCCCGAGCAAAGTCAGCGGGCCAGGGCCTGCCGGGGCCGCTGGGGTTGCGCCCGGAGGCACCGCACCCTCCCAGCACACTCGGGGGGTGTGCGGCGAGTGGCCACCTGGGAGGCCGTTGGGGCCAGACCTAGATGACCCCCGGGGCTGTCGGGTCCGGGAGTGATCGGGGACGAGGACCCAGTCGCCTGTGCGCCGTCGGGAGGCGGCACAGGCCAAGAAGGAAAGAGGCCGGGAGGGTGGCGCTTGGAGATACGCGCGCTCCGAAGCCTCAGAGAGTCTACGCTGCACGAAGCCGTGCGGCGAACGATCGGGCCTGGTTCTGGGGCTCGGGGGTCTGCTGGCTCGGGCGCTGACCGCAGGCCGGAAGCGGCCCCCCTCTGGAGTCTGGCCGCCTGCTCCGCGCCCGGACTGCAGGGCGTTTGGACTGCCCCCGCTCCGACACAGCGAGCGGGAGCAGAGGAAAGATAAGAAGACGAAAAGGCAAAGAGGAGCAGCAAGGGCCCAGGGCCCACGGCCTCAGGTGGATCCTCGCCCTGGGCCCCTGGGCCTAGCGGCTGGCCGGGGCCTGAGTCAACTGGTGGGCCCCACCCGGATCACCCGGATCACAGCTCAGCATTGTGGGGGGCACAGAGAGAGAATCCAGGGACCCCCCTACTCAGGGACAGCGGAGACACGGTCCCGGGCTTCTGAGAGAGGTGAGGCCTGGGGCGACCGGGGGACCCCCTCAATCCACATCCGGAGGGGGAGCGGGTGCCTGGAATCACCCTGAAGCTGTGCCCCATGGTGATACGGGGAGAACATCAAAGACGCCCGGCGGGGGATCGTCGCCCCGGGGGAACACGATAGCTGGCCCCCCGCCCGGAGTAAACGGTTTGGCCTGGAGCCACTCGAGGGGAAAAAGAGACACGGGACCCCCGGCCACGGCTGAGCCTTGCCCCCACTGAGACGTAAATGCACCTGTTCAACCCCTCGGACAGCATGGGCAAGGACAGAGCCTCCAGACAGGCGCAGCCGTCCCAGCAGAGGATTGATCAATTTACCGCGCCGACGGTCCCTCGAGCCGGAGGTGGCACTCCACCTAGTGACCAAGCCGCAGACGGGGTCAGTGCTATCCTTCTTGCAATCCAAACCTCACAACGGGCAGTGGAAACCAAGACTGGGGATGTGAGAGAAGAGATGGGCCTTGTGAGACAAGACCTTAGAAATGCTGTGGGCCGAATCACAGAGGTGGAAAGCCGCGTTTCACGGACAGAGGATGACTTGATCGACCTTAGAACCAAGGTGGCCCAGCTACAAACTCGGACTGGCGAACTCCACCGTAGGGCGGAAGATGCTGTAAACCGCTCCAGACGCAACAACCTGCGCCTCGAGGGCGTCCCGGAGGGTGCTGAAGACGGCAAAGCTACCGAATTTCTGGAGAATTGGATTAAGTCATGGATGCCAGAGAACTCTCTCTCACCATGGTTTGCGATAGAACGGGCGCACAGGGCACTGGCCCCGCGGCCCTCACCGGGCGGCCCTCATAGACCTATGATAGCACGCTTCTTCAATTTTAAGGACCGTGATGCTATCCTCAGAGAAGCCAGGCGCTCCCCTGACCTCCTTTGGGACAATTAGAAAATTCTGATTTTTCGAGACTATACTCGCGAGGTTCAAACTAAGCGTCGATCATATGAACATGTGAAGCAGAAACTGAGAGCGATGCAACTTTCCTATATGCTCCCCTTCCCAGCACGCCTGAAGGTAATCCTCGCCGGTAAGGCGCACTTCTTTGATTCGCCTGAAGAGGCGTGGGACTGGCTGACAGAAGAAGGTATCGGCAACCGAAGGGGCCCACCTGGTACATGTGAGGGACCCCGAGAAATACGTCCAGACACACGAGCTGACACGCGGAGAGGTCGGAAACGTACCAGATCCAGATGGGGAAGACTGAGGAGCTCCAATGCCTGAGCAGATGAAGACACGCGTCCTGTCCTGGTCCCACCACCGGGGGAGGGACCGGTAGACCACCCCGGGGATCGAGCCTCGGGAGAAGATCAAGGGGGCGATCACCTGAGCCAATCCCCTGAACTTGGTTGACATCAGCCCTACACGTACTGAACTCCGGTCTGCTGGGACGCACCAACTGAACCGGGTGTGATCCCACATAAGTGGAGCAGGGTCACATTCACGACAGCACTACGTTGTGCACCCCAACAACTTTATTAAGGGTAGGGGTTTGCCTTAGTTAATTGCAATTGATCCGACGTACAGGAGGGGTCCACCACTCCACTCGATGGCAGTCTACACGGCTGTGTTGCCCCTGTTGGGCATTAGGGCGGCAGATGCTTCAAACGTAGAAATATGGGGTGGGGGGAGGTTGGGGGGTTCAAAGCTCACGTTAGGGCTTAGTGAAGTGGTTATGTTAAGTTATTATTGCAATACCTACGCCTGTCACATAGATCCTTTTCAGTCAACGCGCCCATCTCTGGGTCCCTTGTTAGGTCCCCGACTACCCACCATGCAGTCATGGCACAAACAGTTCACTCACTAACTCAGATTCTCTCATGGAATGTCAACGGCCTCCTAGATAAAATTAAAAGATCCGCAGTGTTTAACACTTTGTGCAGATATGCCACCACAGTGGTTCTGCTGCAGGAGACACACCTACTCGGAACCAAGTGCCCCATTCTAGCACGGGGGATTTGACAAGGTTTTCGATGCAGCCTTCTCGAGGGGCTCCAGGGGAGTAGCTATCCTGTTCCATCGTTTGTTACCCATGGTGGTCACCTCCACGCATTAAGACCCACAAGGTAGATTTGTAACGGTGACCGGTACATTGCACGGGTCACCGGTCAACTTCGTATGTGCATACGCCCCCCCAGCCGGCTTCGATGCCTTCTTACTAACTCTCCGCGGGACGCTTATAGGCCTCCCGCAGGGACTCACTCTTATCGGTGGAGACTTTAACGCTGTCCTAGACCCTAAACTAGACGTATCCGGACCTATTTCCTCCACCTGAGCCGGGCGCGCAACCAATTTAAACAGATGGAAAACGGGACTGGGGCTATGTGAGGTGTGGAGGACATGGCACCCCAGAACACGGCAATACACACACACCTCAGCAGCCCACCATTCTCAGGCAAGAATTGACCTTGTGTTTATGCCTGCCCTGGACATCTCTAAAGTCACCGGCGCTGAGATATTACCTCGAGGAGTCTCAGACCATTCCCCAGTACAAATCCGAATAGGGGACACAGCCCTGAATCAGTGTCCAGTGTGGCGCCTGAATGCATGGTACCTGCAGAATAAGGATTATACCCTTGAAATAAGGGATCACCTTACCCAATACTTCGATCAAAATCTGGGGTCCGTACAATCCCTGGGCACAGTTTGGGAGGCATGTAAAGCCACACTTAGAGGCTATGCTAAGCACCGCGTGTGCGCCCGCGAACGAGCACGAGACCTGCAGGTGACAGCCCTCGAGTCTAAAGCCTTAGCCCTGGAGCAGTCTGAGACCACCGCCACATCAACATCCGCTTTAAGACACCTAACAGTGATTAGAGAAGAGATAAAGCAGTTAGTGCTTGAGGCCGCAAAACACACCTGGAGGGCGTCAACGGCTCGCGTGTACGGATGGGGTGATAAAAATGGCAAACTCCTGCACTGGTTGGCCTCGCGCCCACTAGCCGACAGGATTATCCCTGAGATCACAGATGAGACGGGCTTATACGCGGTGCGCACCCACCCACTAACTGAAAGGGAGTCCCCCCTTCTAGACGATATGACCCTTCCCACAATCCCATATGCGACCAGGGAGATCCTGGATGAAGCCATAACCCTGGCCGAAATCACAACAGCCATATCCGCTCTAGCGTCAGGCAAAACACCTGGCCCAGACGGCTTCCCGTCTGAGCTTTATAATAGATGCAGGGACATTTTAAGCCCCCACCTGCTCAACATGTTTGGCGAAGCGGAGAGGATTAGCCGTTTCCCCGCCGGAATAGACCAAGCCACAATAGTGGTGATCCCAAAGACCCAACCGCCATCGCGGGACCGCTCGGCTTATCGACCTATCTCCCTGCTGAATGCCGAGATTAAGGTGCTCTCTACATTACTTGCTGCCAGACTCAGGGTAGTGCTTCCCTACTGGTACACCCAGATCAGTGTGGCTTTACGTCCTCTACCAGCACCAGACACTGCATTAGGAGACTA
The DNA here is from genome assembly GCF_031143425.1 of Pleurodeles waltl. Lineage (NCBI taxonomy): Eukaryota > Metazoa > Chordata > Amphibia > Caudata > Salamandridae > Pleurodeles > Pleurodeles waltl. Next base: position 338,868,133 of record NC_090439.1, read on the forward strand.
CACGTCGCTCTGGCCCAACGCGGCACATTGACAGGTCCCCTCTCGCCCTTCTTCTGATAGACTTTGAAAAAGCCTTTGACACAGTGGATTGGTTGTACCTAGAACATGTTCTAATAAAGAACGGACTTGGACCCAAATTCCGGGGTCTTGTAAAACTGCTTTACTCCAACCCAACCGCTCGTGTCCAGGTAAACGGGGTGACCTCCGACCCATTCCCCATCCGTCGTGGGACCCGTCAGGGATGCCCTTTATCGCCATTACTCTTTGCCCTCGCGATCGAACCACTGGCCAAACTGTTGAGAGAGGACCCATTGGTAGCAGGCTGGGCATGGCCCATGGGCCCAGAAGACCGGGTAGCACTGTATGCGGACGATGTTCTCCTTTATCTTTCTAATCCAGCAGTGAGTGGCCCGCGTGTCTTAGAACTCATGGACCTCTTCTCACAGGCCTCGGGACTAACACTGAACCCCAGAAAATCCCTGCTGATCTCTCTACACCCCTCTAGAGACTGTGTAAGCTGGCAAAAAAACATCCCAATCCGCCGCAACAGTTTTAAATATCTGGGGGTCCACATAACTCTGCTCCCCGAACTAACATGGGAACTAAACATCACACCGCTCCTTAAGAAGTCCAAAAAAGATCTTCAACGCTGGCAGAATCTTCCACTTAACACACTGGGGAGAATAGCATTATACAAAATGATGATACTCCCCAGATTTCTATACCTGCTGCAGAACTTCCCGCACCCAATCCCCCGGAAAGGGTTCAATGAAATCGAGACAATGGCGCGACAATTCCTGTGGCACGGTTCCCGCCCCAAATTATCCCTTGTTACATGTCAGAGAGACATTTACGAAGTGGGACTGGGAATGGCCAACATTTATTTCTATTATCTGGCTATGCGCCTACTAGTGATTAACGACTGGCTATCGGGAGGTTGGACCGACCCCGCGTACAGATTAGAACTTCAGACGATGGGATACAACGGGGTTTTCAATGCTCTATACGGAGGTGTGATCCCACAAACCATCCCCGAGGTGACCAGGCTGGTTCTCACGGGTTGGCGACCGGCACAGAGGGCCACGGGGTGGTGGTCTTGTCTGACACAGCAGATGCCTCTTTGGCAGGGGAAGTGGTTGAGGGAGGTCTCTGCGCTGGAGGGTTTCCGGAAATGGGACATGATTGGGATATCTATACTTGGCGACATCTGGGGTGATTCGATCCTTTGAGGAGCTTCAGAAAATACACTCCTTAAACAACACCCAGTTTCACAAATACCTACAGCTCCGACACGCTCTATTAGTACATGTACAGCCAGGGGACGACATCCCAGAGTACAGTCCACTGGAGGCAAGGGTCATGATGGGATACCTAAACAAAGGGGGAACCTCCCAGATCTACCGATCTATCCTCACTAATACATCCCCCCCTCGAGGAGCTACGCCAGAAATGGGAGGGCTGGGTGGGTCCCATAGAGGACGTAGAATGGAGAGAAGCATTAATGGCCCCTCGAACACTAGCCATATCCACACGATTTCAGTTGTTGCAGACCTTTTACCTACACGCAGCCTACCTTACCCCTAAGAGACTCCATCGGGCTAATCGTCAACCCACAGATGAGTGCCCCCGTTGTTCCCAACTGGGAGCCGATTTTTTTCATATGGTCTGGACCTGCCCAATTATAGAGTCGTATTGGAGGTCAATTGTGGGGGAGATCTCCGAGGTACTACAATCAACGGTAGAGATTTCCCCGACACCACTCTTGCTAGGGGCCATGGGTGAGACAGGGCTAAATAGAGCGAATCGAACATTCCTGGGAGTGGCCTGCCTTGTGGCAAAAAGAGATATTATGTCAGAATGGAAGGCCGTAAAGGCGCCGACCATCACCAAGTGGAGACGAGGAATGGACTGGTGTGCAGGGTGCGAAAAACTAGTATACGAGGCGAGAGAGTGCCCTGACAAATACACTAGAGTGTGGGGGACTTGGGAGAGTTTACTGACCACTTGAACAACCTAAGACAATAGAAATCTCCAAGCAACTTCCCTAAACCAAAAATCACCCAAAGGGTGAGGGGCACTGCTACCTGCAATCCTAGCTCTGTTGTGGTTAAGGGGCCACACCCATGCCACAAGAGGTGAAGAGGGCCCACCCCCCACACCCATGCGACAAGAGGTGAAGAGGGCTCCCACCCCCCCCAGAAATTGTGACTACAGGGATTATTGATCCCGTGCTGTAGAGATGAGATCAAGCTCTAATAGCTACACCAGACTTCATGGAGCCCAAAGGGACCAAAGGGACGAGTAAGATGGAAATGACAGATTACTTATTCAAGAAGGCGTCAGGGTATTGGTATTTGTATTCACTGTTACAATGTATCGTCATTGTGTTTTCTTGTGTTTTATTGTTCTTCTCTACAATAAATAAAAGCTCTTTATAAAAAATAAATAAATAAATAACACATTTGAGTCCATTAACTGTTGGACAGAGGAGCACAGACAAAAACGTTTAGTCGTTATAAATGTTAAAGCTCAGACGGCTGACGTTTTAAAAGGCAAAGAGAGGTATAGGGAATATGAATATTTTAAGCTTAAGTAACAATTATTCAGTTAGTGTTGTTTTAGAATTGGTGGTCAAAAAATCAAGTTTACTACGATTGATGGTGGAAACACCAAAGAAGTTGTTATTATTCACATTTAGTTAAAAGGGAATAGGTAAATCTGTATAAGGCTATCTTGATTAATCTAAGCCACAAGATATTAGTGGAAATGGTTTATTTAAGCCACTGCTAAGGCTGTGGATATCTGTTTCAATATGTTTGCATCTAGAAGTACCCCTATATCTTTCAATAACATTATTTTTCACTTATTTTTCAAGCAATCCATAAGTATGTGTCATATAAAACAAACTAGGAAGACAAGAAGCATTCAGAAAAAGTGACTAGTGTAACCTACAGAAAATGCAAGAGAAGCACAAAGTTTGGATGCCTGTCTGCCCGCCATTAATCACATTCTAAACCAATATCATGAGTATAGCTAACCAGATAATGTATTTTTGCAATGGTTATTTGGCAGCTTAATGTTATTGTACAGCATTTACAGAAAGCAAATTCACTAGGCAGCCATAACAGTACTGCACGAGAAGCACTGCTCCAATAAAAACTTGAAAGAAAGCACCCAATGCATCTATAGGTAAAGCACGGCAGAGGAGAAATAACTTGTACAGGCCAATTAACATTTAACATTGTTTTGGTTGTAAATGATAAATGCTGTACTACAGCATATACCATCAGGTAAAAATAACTAGCAGCTAGGTCCCTCAAACTGAGGCTTCCCATCCACCGGGTCAGAAACCTTGGTGTTAGAACGCTGCGGCTTCTTTTGTGTGTAAGGAAAAGTGGCTGCTGCCTTCTCCAGATTGGTAACATCTTTAGAAAAAGTTCCCCTTTGCCTGTGTTTTCCTCGCTTAAAGCAAAGCCCTGCTTCTTATTTACACTAGAATCAGAAGCAGGTACAGGCTGAAACTAAGTATTAGATGGCCCAGCAGCCCTGCCACCAGCGTGCACATTCACCACAAGGCACTCCTTCACCAGAACTGTTTCATGAACAACCTTCAATGGTTTCTCCTGTGTTTCTTGCCAAACATCCTGCTTCAGTTCACTGGCGCTGGATTCCCCTTCACTCTTTGACTCAATCTTCTGTTAGAAAATGGGAAAAAAGGTCAAAAGAATAAGTATGGATAGATGGCTAAAAGTATCAATTATTTTTTTGAACAGAGCTTCAAACTCCACTTCTGACATTTCTAAGAGAAAACTTCCTGTTTTCACGTTTTCAAAGGTATGAAATTAGCACCAGCTTTCTGCCTGTTAGTGGGAATTCTTGCTTTGAAAAACATTATTAGCCAGTTTTCTGCATCACTACCACTTTTCTTTGAATACATAAATCATTAAATTGACGTAGACCAGATTTTTGCACAGTTTCCCCCCAACTTCTGACAAGCTCTAAATGAGAGGCAGAGCTAATTTAAAAATCGTTACCATATTTTCATGCATGTCATTCATGCATTCTATGCAAGACATTATCTTGCACTACAGATTAAAACAAAAGTTTCTTTAGCAAACAAGAGTTGAATTAAAGTACATTAGCATTGTCGTAAATGTTCTCGGTGTTCAAACACCAGGTTACAAATGATACAGAACAGACAGACAGCTTTTACTTCAATGCCATATTCAAAATAAAAATTGACAGAACTTTGCCAGCATCTGGCTAAAATGTGGCAGGCATGGCTTTACCCTTAATTTATTTATATCTCAAAGACAAAATGTTAAGAGTTAAAATGTCTGCAGACCTTCAACGTTGCCTAAAGAAACATCTCTAGCATTAACAAAATGTTATTTCACAGAAGCTATAGATGTGCATACAAAGAGAAGAGTGGCTGTGTGTAATGTTCGCACCTCCTATCTGTGTACGTATTACAGTTGAAGATAGCATCGTCATCATCTTACTGTTGGTAGTACAAAGGGTGTCCAACTGGTGAGCATGCAGCCACAAAGAATGCAAATAGTATCATATGAAAAACATATGGTGCTTGCAAGTTCAAAAATACACACCAGGGCACACCAAATACATCCAATATGCTGTCATGTACGTCAATGATGATTCCAATTCGAAAAATGGTGTGTAGACATGTTTATTGTTCATCCAAAAGTATTCCATATGGCAGTATCCATCATGCATCATGAGGAAAAAAAGGCATGATAGTGTCCATCATATATCCAGAGGAACAACAGCCAACACGTGTTTCGTCAACATGACTTTTTCAAGGCAAAGCAAAATAGGAACCAAATGTCAAGTGTGTCGAAGAACAAAGTTCTTGTGCACCAATACGGCTTGTTGATGCAAATCTTGATACCAGCAAGTAGGATTCGGGTGGGTATAAAGGAAGGCAGACACGAACATGATAAGCCTCAGATAAATGTGGGCAGATTTTGTTATTTCAGGAAATCTCATCCTGTCTCTCAACTTCCCAGTGTCTATTTGTTCTGCTGTTAGCCTGGAATTCCTACTTTTGGGGGGAAAAAAAGGTTTTGCCCCCCCACCCCCTCCCAAAGGTGGTCCCTGTCAGATCCTAGCACCCAGCTTAGGCGGACAGGGTATTCCTACCTTGTCCCTTTCTGAGTTTTTTTTAAACGTTTCCCTTGGGATTCAGATGAGTCGAGCTCCAAGATGGCTGCCAACACTTCCTGGTTGAAGTGCTGGCATCCAATCAGATCTCAGCATGAGATCTGTCTTGATCCATGGAGAATTCATGTCCCTAGATATCTACATTTATTTTTTCTTTAATAACTCAAAAAATACTGAACGGATTTACACCAAATTACAAAAAGGCTTCTTTCCGGACCAAGAACAAGCTTTCTGCCAAATTTGGTGTATTTACGTCCAGCAGTTCGGGCTGTAGTCATTCCTAAAATCCCTATGGGAAATCGCATGGGGAAAACTCATTTTAGGACCTCCCCTTTTTCTCAGACCCGCTTGATGAATCACCCAAAACTTTTCACGTCAACAACTGAATTGATTGGCACACTAGTTTTGAAAATTTCGTGAAGGTTCCTCAAACAGCACCAAAGTTATTACGAAAACAAAAACAAAAAACACTTTTCCTATGGAAATTAAATTCTAACTATATCTACCTACAATAGGTGATATGTATGTGTATATATATGCAGTTCCATATTTCATTTAAAATGGTAAAGAAAACGATTTTTTTATATTTAGTTCTATTTATTTTGATTGTATTTATTTCTTAAAAATGTAGATTAACTTTACTTTTGCTATTCTAATTTTATAATGTATAATGTGTTTGAAAAAGTCTTTACTTCTGGTTCTCATACATACGAATGATTGAGTGAAACTATGGAGTTTAGAGTGTATGATGTTTAACTATAGTAATATTTTAAAAATATTACTATACAGTTTAGGTTTTCTTTAGGAAATAACTAGCTTTGTTTTAGATGATATTCCCCTACACACTACTTTTGTCATTTTTGTTATACGTATAGGAAGACTATGGCCCTCATTCTGACCTTGGCGGGCGGCGGAGGCCGCCCGCCAAAGTCCCGCCGTCAGGTTACCGTTCCGCGGTCGAAAGACCGCGGCGGTAATTCTGACTTTCCCGCTGGGCTGGCGGGCGGTCGCCTTCAGACCGCCAGCCAGCCCAGCGGGAAAGAGGCTTCCACGATGAAGCCGGCTCGGAATCGAGCCGGCGGAGTGGAAGCTGTGCGACGGGTGCAGTTGCACCCGTCGCGTATTTCACTGTCTGCGCAGCAGACAGTGAAATACATGTAGGGGCCCTCTTACGGGGGCCCCTGCAATGCCCATGCCAGTGGCATGGGCACTGCAGGGGCCCCCAGGGGCCCCGCGACCCCCCCTACCGCCATCCGGATCTCGGCGGTCCGACCGCCGGGATCTGGATGGCGGTAGGGGGGGTCGGAATCCCCGCGGCGGTGCAGCAAGCTGCGCCGCCGCGGAGGATTCAATGGGGCGGCGGTACACTGGCGGGACCCCGCCAGTGGTGCCGGTCCGACCGCGGCTTTACCGCCGCGGTCGGAATCCCCATTGGAGCACCGCCGGCCTGTCGGCGGTGCTCCCGCGGTCCTCCGCCCTGGCGGTCAAAGACCGCCAGGGTCAGAATGACCACCTATATTACTGTAAACAATATTTTTCACATAGTATTTATGTGCCTTGATAATTCTTAACACAATATTTTGTCATGGAAATGTACTAGATATCTATTTACCCAGGCAGTAAATAAGCAAGAGGAACAGTATAATGTGTGAGCATACTTTGGGGAAGAGTACAAAGAGCCAACACTTTAATCAGAACGCTTGTGTACTTTAAAAACACAAAATAACTGAAAATACAGGATAACAAGATAAACATGAATGATCAATTAACCTATTCAGGAAACAATAACGGACTAATGGAAAACAAAATAAGAAAAGTTAAGTTACACACGGCTACCTATACATCATGCTACATATTCATCATATTCCTTGGGTTTCCTCACACAACAACCACTGGTCCTGGTTACAAGGTTCTGATCTTTGCCACTGGTGACCTCCATTCGTTCCCAATCAACCCACTCCAGGTCAATGCATTTCATCACTCTCCAAATACTTACTTCTTTCCAAGCTGTAGCACAATGCTGTTCCTTTTCACTTCAGTCACACACCTGTGATTTGACCACTTGGACGTAAATGCCTTTCTGAACATCTATTAATTACTTGCATCATGTCCCCTCCAGACACTTCCTTTTCACTCCACTAATCATGTCATTATAGTGATTGGCATATTCACTTTCTACAGCAACACTTCAGAGTCTTGCCAAATCACACTCCTCAGCTGACATTCTGCCCAGCCATGCAGTAGAGACTACTGCATGTGGTGTCCCTCTAGAAAAAGAAAGGGGTTTCCTCAATCAACTAATAGTTTGTGGCCCTGTAACTTGATACCAGTTTATGTACCTTGTCACTCCTGCCCACAGCATTATGCAAGGCAAATTGCACAAGCTCAGCCATCACTCTATTGAAATGCTCTACCAACCAACTATTATGGGGCGGGGACACTGCCTTTATGTTCTGCTTCATATTCTGCTTCATTCCATATTTTACTAACAACGTCTTAATCTCTTATGATACAAACTAAGCTTCATTATCTATCACTACTTCCTATAGGCATCCCTCTCTCCTAAAACATTCTGCACAAAAACACATGTCATTTGTGGACTTTATGTTCTTCAAAAACTTTATCTCTGGCAACTAGAGGGAATAACAACATGAAAACAGAATGGCAGGAAATAATGCAGTGTAACCATGTATGTAGCCCCTAGAGGGCATGGTGCCTTACACAGTTTCAGGCCTAGCATGCCTACTACAATACTATTATAAACAAGGCCCATAAAACACAAACTACTCCCAGCTATAAAACAAAAGCTCCAGCCATGAAAGAACTTAATAAGAAACTGGATGGTGGGAGAGGTTACTGTTTTGCAACTCCCAAACCTAGTGTAGGGACCCAGAGATGCTTTGGACAGAAAAAGTGAGCTGTGCTGAACATTTTGATGGTGGTCCCTTTGTCCTAGAACCACCTCACAGCAAGTTATGGGCAAAAATGTTTTGTACAAGGAATGCCCTGCAAAGTATTATGGGTTGATATTCGGAGTGCAGGGATTATGGTAGTACCTTAATTGTAATGCTCAGAACAGCCCCTAGAGGACACTATACTAAAAATAGCATTTGTAAGAAGCACGATCATGTAAACCATATAGTCAACCCCTAGAGTGCCTAACAACATGAAAACAGAATGGCAGAAGGCAATGTAGTGTAACCATATATGTAGCCCCTAGATGGCACAGTGCCTTACACAATTTCAGGCCTAGCAGGCCTACTGCAATACTATTACACACAAGGCCCTTAAAACACAAACTACTCTCAGCTGTAACACAAAAGTTCCAGTCATGAAAGAGCTTAAAAAGACACTGAATGGTGTGAGAGGTTACAATTGTGGGGTCCCCCAACATAGGGTGGGGACCCAAAGATGACCTATATAGAAAGAGAGCATCATGCTGAACAGGTTGGTGATGGCCCCATTGTTGTAGGACCACCACAGGCTAAGTTATGGGCAAAAAACGTATTAAAAAAGAAATGCCTGGGGTGTGTTTTCCAAGTGCAGTGAATATGGAACTATCAGCTCTCCCAGTGTGCTGGGAGAGACGCCTTGAGGTTTTCTGTGTTTAGTTTGGTTGTAAATGCTAAATTTGTAAAGTGCTCCTCATGTAAAGTGCTGCTCTGTAGGAGGTCGTGCTATATGAAACTTCATGTAGTCATGTAAAGTGCTCCGACGATCAAGTTTGCGCTATATGACACTTCAGCGCTCCTCCGATCGAGTTTGTGCTACATAAACCTTTTTTTTTAAAGTTATTAAATAAATTAAAAAGAACCCCCACTCCAGCCTTTGTGTGCAGACACTGCAAAGAAACAGCGGCATAACCAAAAAAAAGGACGAGAAACAAACAACATACGGTCACGCATCGCGAAGCAGTGAGGCAAAAGAAAAAAATAGTGCACCACAGAAAGGTATCTGGCTGGTGGTGCAATAATAAATGTAACAGGGTCAGTCTGCAAGGCATAACAAAGAAGCCTCAAGATGGGACAAACATAAACCATTTACCTACAAAATCAAGGGAATGTGAAAGGCAGGCCCAGGAATGAAAGAAAGTGATGGGACGTGAGATGGGCGTTTGTTAAAGCCCACACAGTAGATTACTACAGGTTGAAGAGCAGCGCTTGAGCACTGCTAAGCTCGACTTCAAATACAAAGTGCTACAAAATAGGCCAACATGTATCTGTAAAAAGTCTTGCTCATGACCTAAGTCAGTTTCCAATGAACATAGCTAATTAAGGTTGTGAACATTTAAATCAAGTGAGGACATTCTAGGTGTTTGCAATAGACAAAGAAGAGCAATATAGTGTTTCGAAGTAAACACTGTACACATATTTGTGGTCATTTTTTTCACTTCTACATCCATATGATTCTCAACATACTAATGGGTGTTGATATCATTTTGTTCTCAGAACTAAGACCATGTAACACATTCTTAAAAATAAACAGATTGAAGCTCTAAATATCACTTGATTCATTTTCATAAGTCATGGCATTATGCTAGTAAATAAATACAATTAAATAAATACAGTTTTATAATAGCTTGATCATTCTCCTGTGAGCTTATAATTATAGAAGTCCATGTTAGTCCAAACTAATTTCTACATTAATATGTAATGTAATCCCTTTCTTGTATTTTAGCTGCTGGTTATAACTTGCCTGGACATGCAAGGGTAGTTCTAATTTTATTAAACTTCAAGCATTTGAGGTTTCTGTTGGATTTAAAATAGGAATGTGATACTTAACATATTATACAAATGACTGATATGGAGGATATTTTGACAAACGGGCACAGTGGTAGTGATTTTAGACATCCATCAACATTTATGCCACAGAGGTCCCATGAATATTACAATACTTTCCAGCACACCACAGTGTCAGATTTAAGGAAATTATATTTGTGAACCAGTAAAGCAAATAAATGTCAACCTAAGAAAGAGAGGGTTAAGGAAAACCAAGCCATTAAGAGCCTGAAAAATAGTGATAAATTGGTCTAGCAAAGTGGTAACATAGGACCTGATTCTAACTTTGGAGGACGGTGTTAAACCGTCCCAAAAGTGGCGGATATACCACCTACCGTATTACGAGTTCCATAGGATATAATGGACTCGTAATACGGTAGGTGGTATATCCGCCACTTTTGGGACGGTTTAACACCGTCCTCCAAAGTTAGAATCAGGCCCATAGTGTTTTGGCCTAGAAAAAAGTAAGTGGGGGAAGCCAGAAAGTAACTTGATGATTGTAAATTTAATTAACCTACAGTAGTTCACTTTAATCGGGTTAAAATGGCATTCAATGATGATTTAAAAGATTGACCCGACAGAAGTCTGTTGTAAACATATGATTATCTCTTCCTAAAAATGATCATCTGATGATATCCATACTGCAGTTATTGTAGGAGGCTGGCCCTCTGTCTAGTGTGCAAAACTTTGTGCACTGTGCAGAGGGTCCAGCAACCACATGTTGGCCTACTGAGGTAAAAACGGAACCACCTAATGCTCTAATTTTTATGGTAGCTTCGTCGAGCAGTTAGGCTAATCTTGGAGAAGTGCTAAGCATTTGTTGTACTCACAGTATCGATAAAGCAAGACACACTCAAAAGAATAACTCAAGACCAATTCAAAAAATACTTAAGATTTTTATACAATTTTTAAGACCGATTTCATCAAAATGGGTAAGAACTTTTTAAGTTATGAATTTTCAAAGTTTAGAAAATGTCTCAGTTCTATGAGTAATTACACACCATAGGAATCAATGGAGAAATACTTTAAAAATGCATATCAAATCAGGTAATGCGTTTACCAATGTCTCCTCTTGGTTGTAGGTCGAAGTAAGTTGGTGGGCCCCGTGGACCAGCTGGAGTTTGGACAGCTCATCATTTCGGCGGGAGCAGCTGCAGAAAATCATTGGAGCTGGTGCATGGCTACTGCGGGGGACCACTTGGAAAAGCTCTGCACAAGTGGCATTAAAGGTGAATCTGGTGGGTCCCCTTGGAGTGTGCAGGTTGCAAGGGTTGAGGGACCCTTAGCTCTTCAGTGCAGGGTGCAAGGCACAGGGCGGCCGGATGCAGAGCAAAACGGTGATCCAGGAGCTGTGCGAAAAGGTGCAGGAGGTAGGTCGCTAAAAGGGTCGCTTACAGGTCAGCAGGTGCACTCTAGTGGGAGGTCCTAGTGTTTTTTAAAGTCCCCCGATGTGGGCTTCCTCCTGGTCCTCTTTCAGTCCTGAGAGGACTGTCCTGAGTGACGAATGTGAAGTGACAAATACCTGGTGTTATTGCACGGTTGAGCCACTGGAGGTTGCAGTGCCACCAAACTTGGCACACTGGTAGGTTTTGTCCTTGCAGTCCTTTGAGTGAAATGTGGCCCAGCTGCGGCGTCCGGTTCATTGGTCAACAGCCGGTCAGTGAACTTGACTTCACTGGTCTTTTGGTCTGTGTTGCAGGAGAGAGATGCTTTCACTCTGAAAGGAGAGCTTTGGTGATTTCTAGAAGATTGGAGGTCCTCTGGGAATTTGTAGAGTCTGTTCAATGTCCAAGCAACCCCTCAGCGCGATTGTGGAGTCCTGGGTGCAGCAGTCAAGGTTTGGCGCCTTCTTCTTGGTGAGGCAGGACTTCAGTTCTTGAACCTTGGGCCTTATTTTTTGCTGGTCTTTTTCTGTCCTTGGAATATGAATCTCTGGTTTAGTGGTGCCAACTAAATACTGTATTTAGTGGATGTTTAGCAGAGTACCTAGTAGTGACCAATGGGTCAGCTACCTTAGGGTGGCTACTTCCTGTGGGAGAGGTCACTTCCCTACACATGACTGGCTATTTTCCTTCCATTTACGATAGAGGAAAATGACTTGGAGGAATCACCTTGCATGCAACACCTTAGGGATGGTGCAAGCTGGGGCTGAACACTTATTCTGTCCTTTGTGTGTTTTCTCACTGTTGCTCCCAGCAAAAGAGGGGTTTGCAATGGGGGAAGCCATCTGCTGCTAGCTGCAGGCTTAGGGTCGAGTTTCAAAAGTGGTGAGTCATTTAAAGCTTGCTAGCAGGGCAATGCACATTCTTGACGAAGGAGCTGTAACACCTCCACCAAGGAAGGGCTTTGTTATGGGACCCAGAGAGCAGCAGCTCTCACCCCAGGTTTCAAGAATGCTGTCTAGTGGTGGCAGGCTGGTTGTGACCAGCCAGCAACCATGCCAGTGTTAGCTAGCTTTGCAGGGGTCACCTCTAAGATGGCCCCTGAATACATTTTGCAATAAATCCAATACTGGTACCAGTTTGGATCTATTATTCGGAATTGTTTGATACCAAACAACCCAGGGTTCAGAGTGGCCATCATGTAGCTGTGAAACTCGGAATGACCATTTGCCAGCACATGCATTTAAAATGGCTGCTCTGTTCACTTACTATGCCCTAGGTTTGGCAAGGACACAGTAGGGGGATATTTCTCATGCATCTATGCCAACACATTCAGTATAGTGTATCCTGCCTTAAGGCTGGAAGGTCTGCCAGATGGGTGACTTACCTATAATGCATGCAGTGTGTAGAGGACAGGGCACACAGGTTGCGCGCCATGTTGAGTTTGCATTTTAGGATTGCACCAGGACACTCAGCCTTCAATGGCAGTGCTGAGTGTATCTGGATGCATGGCCCTTGAGGGTGGCACAATCTGTGCTGCTGCCCTCTGGGGCCTACCCTCAGTACCCCATGCCCTATCTAAGTACCATCTACTTGGGACTTATAGTGGCAGCTAAAGGTGTTGCCAATTGAGCCAATGCTTCACAACAGTTTTGGGAAAGAGATCTGGCTCAGTGGAACTGGTTAGCAGGGGCCCTGGGCACTAACAACTTTTAGACCACATCAAATACCAGGCAAAAAGTGGGGGCAAACCATGACAAAAGAGGCCTTTTCTCACAGTTATTACATAAGAAACATAAGGATTCAACAAAACTAACAAAGACCCATAATTTTGTTCAAAGTATCTGTAAGGAAATGCCTTCTTGGCATGGTTACCCCCTGACTTTTTGCCTTGGCTGATGCTAAGTTTTGATTTGAAAGTGTGCTGAGGCCTGCTAACCAGGCCCCAGCACCAGTGTTCTTTCCCTCACCTGTACTTTTATTTCCACAATTGGCACACCCTGGCATCCAGGTAAGTCCCTTGTAACTGGTACCCCTGGTACCAAGGGCCCTGATGCCAGGGAAAGTCTCTAAGGGCTGCAACATATCTTATGCCACCCTGGGGACCCCTCACTCAGCACAGACACACTGCTTGCCAGCTTGTGTGTGCTGGTGAGGACAAAACGAGTAAGTTGACATGGCACTCCCCTCAGGGTGCCATGCCAACCTCACACTGCCTATGCAGTATAGATAAGTCACCCCTCTAGCAGGCCTTACAGCCCTAAGGCAGGGTGCACTATACCATAGGTGAGGGCACAAGTGCATGAGCACTGTGCCCCTACAGTGTCTAAGCAAAACCTTAGACATTGTAAGTGCAGGGTAGCCATAAGAGTATATGGTCTTGGAGTCTGTCATGCACGAACTCCACAGCACCATAATGGCTACACTGAAAACTGGGAAGTTTGGTATCAAACTTCTCAGCACAATAAATGCACACTGATGCCAGTGTACATTTTATTGTAACATACACCCCAGAGGGCACCTTAGAGGTGCCCTCTAAAACCTTAACCAACTACCCGTGTAGGCTGACTGGTTTTAGCAGCCTGCCACACTCGAGACATGTTGCTGGCCACATGGGGAGAGTGCCTTTGTCACTCTGTGGCTAGTAACAAAGCCTGTACTGGGTGGAGATGCTTATCACCTCCCCCTTGCAGGAACTGTAACACCTGGCGGTGAGCCTCAAAGGCTCACCCCCTTTGTTACAGCACCCCAGGGCATTCCAGCTAGTGGATTTGCCCGCCCCCTACGGCCACGGCCCCACTTTTGGCGGCAAGGCCGGAGGAGATAATGAGAAAAACAAGGAGGAGTCACTGGCCAGTCAGGACAGCCCCTAAGGCAACCTGAGCTGAGGTGACTCTGACTTTTAGAAATCCTCCATCTTGCAGATGGAGGATTCCCCCAATAGGGATAGGAATGTGACCCCCTCCCCTTGGGAGGAGGCACAAAAAGGGTGTAGCCACCCTCAGGGCTAGTTGCCATTGGCTACTGCCCTCCCAGACCTAAACACACCCCTAAATTCTGTATTTAGGGGCTCCCCAGAACCTAGGAACTCAGATTCCTGCAACCTAAGAAGAAGAGGACTGCTAAGCTGAAAAACCCTGCAGAGAAGACGGAGACACCAACTGCTTTAGCCCCAGCTCTACCGGCCTGTCTCCCCCCCCTTCTGAAGACACTGCTCCAGCGACGCTTTCCCCAGGGACCAGCGACCTTTGAATCCTCAGAGGACTGCCCTGCTCTAGAAGGACCAAGAAACTCCTGAGGACAGCGGCTCTGTTCACTCAAGACTGCAACTTTGTTTCAAAGGAGCAACTTTAAAACAACTTGCGTTTCCCGCCGAAAGCGTGAGACTTGCTACTCTGCACCCGACGCCCCCGGCTCGACTTGTGGAGAAACAACACTTCAGGGAGGACTCCCCGGCGACTGCAAGACCGTGAGTAGCCAGAGTTGCCCCCCCTGACCTCCCACAGCGACGCCTGCATAGGGAATCCCGAGGCTCCCCCTGACCGCGACTGCCTGCTTCCCAGATCCCGACGCCTGGTAAAGACTCTGCACCCGCAGCCCCCAGGAACTGAAAGATCGGAACTCCAGTGCAGGAGTGACCCCCAGGAGGCCCTCTCCCTTGCCCAGGTGGTGGCTACCCCGAGGAGCCCCCCCCCCCTTGCCAGCCTGCATCGCTGAAGAGACCCCTTGGTCTCCCATTGATTCCTATTGCTAACCCGACGCTTGTGTGCACACTGCACCCGGCCGCCCCCGTGCTGCTGAGGGTGTACTTTCTGTGCTGACTTGTGTCCCCCCCGGTGCCCTACAAAACCCCCCTTGTCTGCCCTCCGAAGACGCGGGTACTTACCTGCTGGCAGACTGGAACCGGGGCACCCCCTTCTCCATTGAAGCCTATGCGTTTTGGGCACCACTTTGACCTCTGCACCTGACCGGCCCTGAGCTGCTGGTGTGGTAACTTTGGGGTTGCTCTGAACCCCCAACGGTGGGCTACCTTGGTCCCCAACTTGAACCCCGTAGGTGGTTTACTTACCTGCAAAAACTAACAAACTCTTACTCCCCCTAGGAACTGTGAAAATTGCACTGTCTAGTTTTAAAATAGCTATATGTGATTTATGTGAAAACTGTGTATGCTATTTTGATTATTCAAAGTTCCTAAAGTACCTACCTGCAATACCTTCATTTGAAGTATTACATGTAAATCTTGAACCTGTGGTTCTTAAAATAAACTAAGAAAATATATTTTTCTATACAAAAACCTGGAATTGTCTCAGAGTGTGTGTTCCTCATTTATTGCCTGTGGGTGTACAACAAATGCTTAACACTACTCCTTTGATAAGCCTACTGCTCGACCACACTACCACAAAATAGAGCATTAGTATTATCTCTTTTTGCCACTATCTTACCTCTAATGGGAACCCTTGGACTCTGTGCATACTATTCCTTACTTTGAAATAGTTCATACAGAGCCAACTTCCTACAGTATCTTTGAAAACCCAGCCACCTACAATGACTATTTTTTATGACTCTGTGTTAAAACTTAACAATCTTACGTTGGAGACAGCAAAAATATTTTTTACGTACCATATTTGATATCTCCAGGGAATCTGACTTCTGGCTAACAGCATTAGATAAAATATCCCTGTACAAGATTATCACACACAAACAAGGTCCTAAAGCAAGTGACCATTTCCTAAAGGACCGACCGATAATTATTTTTCCAACACACACAAATTACTTTTAAAATGAAACAATGGTGTTTACTTGAAAATATATTTCTATTTCGGAAACAGCTATTTAGGCAGTTACAAAGAACTGCCATGGGCACCTCCTTTGCCCCAGTCACGCAGACTCTTATTATCCTAATTAGACTACTGGATTTGGGCGGCACAATCACTTGCAGTGTGGGGGACTGAGTCTGAACCCACTACAGGTGACACCTGTCGGCCTAATCTAGGTTTTGTTCCGGCTAACTAGCAGTGCCTCTTCTCTACCCAAGAGCAGGGATGATTGGGCAACCGAGCACATGACACAAATGACTCCTCATTGTCACTCTGATCTCATCAGTTTCTCTTAGTTACATTAGTCTCATGTATGCAAGGACAATCAGAGGCATAGTATAGTTCAATAAGGTTTTATTGAAGTAACTGCATCTTAGATAATAAAGCATGTATTGCAATAACTAGGATGATGAAGCATGACAGAATTAAAATTGTGACAAGGAGAGTAAAACACAAAAATCCTGCTACCATATTGTCACTAAGGTTGAGAAGAATAGTTCCTACCTAGGCTATGTTAGAGCACAGCATGTTAAACTCTAATTCTGCCCTTCAGGTTCCCCCTGGAAAGATATCATCCCTCATACCTGAGCAAGAGGCCGGTAGTCTACATAAGCAGCTGCAGCGAGGCACTCAGCAGTCAGCATACAGACGTGGTCATCTGGCTGGAATCTCCCTCTTACGTACATGGGTCAAAGTAGTGCTTTACAATAAAACAGCTGATGTCTCTGGAAATCCCCTACTTAAGAGTATGTATGTTTCTGTGAACATTAGAGACAAAGCCTACCATTTTTACCAGCAACCTTTCTTACTGCAGCCTTGAGAAAAGCACAGAGTGAAAGAAATGTCTTGTTTAAGAACGCAGTGCTGGCCTAAGCAAAGAACAGCTAAATAGGGAAAATAATACAAGACCGCAAATGTGGCTATTGTTAAAATAATAAAATAAAGCTGGCTAAAATATATCTAGGTTAAAGTGCACAGCGGCAGGCCTAGTTTGCTAAAACAAAAGTGTATGAAGCTATAACTAAAATAGCTACACAACACTATACGCATTTCTTCTTGGGCTGGACAGAAGAGAAGGTAGTTTGGGGTCCAAAAATGGCTAAATAATCAAAACATGTAATTCTACGTTTTTGGTTTATAGATGGCTTGTTTTCAATATGGAAGGTGGATGAGCGCATAGCTAAAAAGACAGAGACTAAAATGTATAGTTTACTACCACAATGAGTAAATGTGAGATAGTGTGCTTGGATATAAAAATCTCAGACAGGGACAACCAGGTGTACACAGAGCTATACAGAAAGGAATCAGCCCCAAACAATTTCCTTCATTCACTGACTTTTAATCCCATGCCATTAAAAATAGTCAACCTTTTGGAGAATTGCTAATAGCTAAGCACATCTATAGCACTTAAGAAATCTATTAAAAAGAGGATCATAACATGCTTTGGCAAAGCAGGTTTTTTAAATTGGACCCCATATAAGGTGTTTGAAATTAGGCCCCATAATAAGTGGACTCATAGTCAATAGTCCACATATACCATATGGGAGACTGCAATCAATAAAGTAGAGGATTACATCCAGTCATCTGTATGAGAAAAGTACTATCATCAATGGTTATCACAACCACAGGGCTTCAAAAGATGATAAAACTGTAAGACATGTAAAAGAGAAGTTTATAGCAAAGTTAATGAAATCACACTTTCTTTTGCCCAGAAAATAACAGGACCATGAACTAAAAGGTAGGCCATGCGGTGTATGTTCTGACCTTGTCCTGCCCAAAAATGTTGAAAGCACAATATTTCCATTTCACAGAAGAGTACTTGGACATGTGCGAGCCATCCATAATTGAGATCTTATATATCCTGCAGCAATATATTTAGAGACACACCTCAGAGTAATGAGAATCTGTTAAAGAATTTGCCACTGATTGCATTATGTGGCACATTAGAGAAAGAAACTTGATGATGTCCTCATAAGTTACAACCAGCAGTGAGAATACACAAAAGGAATTGTGTTTTGAATGTATTGAGATTGGAATAGCCAAACATGGATTTCTATAATTAAAATAGGCTCTCAGGACCACAATCAATCTATTTGTAAAACTGTATTAATTTATTAGCATAATGCTGTGATTTATAAAAATACACTCAGTCATTGAATATCAATCACGTTTCAATCTTCTTATTGATAATAATGCAATAAGTTGCCTTGATTGTGTTAGCAAATTATATGAACACATATCATTATGTTAAAAATCAAGTGTAATGTGAAAAAACAACACCAGATAATCATGTATACAGTATTTATATTGAAACCACAGATTACTTTTCAAAATTCATGGTCACAACATTCATTTTCTTCCTCGATTTTGATGTTCATAATGTTGATAAGAGATGTTTTTGGGAAACAGACTCTGGTTGTGGGCAAGGCTTTTTGACAAAAAGCAAGACATATGTTAACCAATGCTGTACCTACTTTGTCTACTGACTAAGGCTGGAGATGGTACTTGATAGTTTATTCTAAATCATTACATGTGAGGGAGGGAGATGGCAGCGTAACTGTGTGCTAGCCACTGCTGTCTGCCTGTGTTGTTGGTCAGCCAATCGTCTTAATAGAGGAAAACATTTGTTCCTCTCCTGGAATGGGTGGCTACAACTGCTAGGCACTTTGTGAACAAACTTACTGCTATGGTGACTGCAAAGGACAGCACCTTAAACTGGTAGTGTTGTCCACTCAAAAAAAGCAAAGGTAGCATCTATAAACTGGATGGATGGATATGTGAAAGCAGGCACCCTTCAGATCCAGAGTGGTCATGATGTTGCCTTGTTGCAGCCGCAGGATAACATTCTGAAGAGTAGTCATATGGAAAAGTTCTGATAGGATGTATTTTTAGAGGGGCTTGAGACCAAGGATTGCTATTAGAAAGCGGTCCTGTTTGAGACTCACTAATTACATGGAGTACACGCCTTTGCCCTGGTGGTGAAAGTACATTGGGTCTATGGCCCCTTTAGTACAAGCACTTGAACTTCCTCTTGGAGAAGGTGAAGTGCTTTGTGCTTAGGGGTATGCATGTAGTGGAATGTTTGGAGGGGTTGAAAGGAACTCTCGGCAATACCCCTATTTTATGATGCTTAGAACCCAGCAATCTGAGGTTTCTTCCAAATACCTCCACAAGAGTGGGGAGATCGGGGGAATGATGGTAAGTCGGTGCTTTGTGGTGGGGCACCCTTATTGGAGTCTCTGGAGCACTGACTGGAGAGCCACCATGCTTTGTCAGTATCTTTTAATATCTTTTCAAGCTTTTGGTCTACTTGGGGAGCAAAAGGTAGCTCCACAATGAAGGCCCAACCAACAAAGTGCTGTGCAACTTCTGATTTGAAGCTGGAAATACTATGCGACAAATACCTTGACAGGATGACTGAGGTATTAACCACTCTGACTGCTGTATCAGTGGCATCCTGAGTGCACTGTATGGTGATGTTGGAAATTACCTTACCCTTGGATACAATTTACTTCACTCTCTTCCTAAATTGTTCTGGGAGGTGCTGTAGCAGATCCTCAATCTCCTCCCATTGCGCCCTGTCATATTTTGAGAGTAGTCACACCAAGTAGCGATTTGCCAGTGCATAATAACCCCCACTGTGACCCTTTTGCCCATGATATCAATTCTTAACCCCTTCTTCTTGGGGAGAAGCCTTCTCTGTGGCTTGCACAGACACCAATTTATGGGGACGTGTCCCCATTGTAAATAGATAGTCTTGAGGAGAGGTGTAAGGACAGGCGCTGTCTGTGTCTGAATAAGATGATGGGGAATGTAAGGGGAGTGATGCTGGAGAAACCCCCGTAATGGAAGTGGTGGACGGAACGTAGGTGATTGAAGAGGAGGGTTCATGCTTGCGTCCTTAAATCGATTTGGCTATGATGGGGCATCCAATGGAGAGTCTAGCGTGGGCTACTTCCCAAAAGTATGTCTCCTTTTGTTTGCTGTGTGTTTCCCGTATGTGGGTAAATATCAAATCCACAGGGACTTTTATTGATCTCTTCCTGTAACCTCTCTAGGACTGCCTGTTGAGATTCCTCTGAACCAGCAGTGAAGGATAGCCTAGAGACAAATTACATTCTTTAGCACCAACAGCATCCTTGATACCGACTTCAGAATCGGCTTCAGGGCCAATTTCAGGGCTAAAGCTTTTTTCAGGTCTGAATAGGGTGTGCATGCCAATTAGATTTCGGCTTCAATGGTGGGTTCAGTTTATCAGGGATGGTGAGCTGATGACAATCAGAGGCTTTGCCTGAATCCCAACCGGAAGCAAAGGCGTGGGACACCTTGCAGATGTCACTAGTCTTAAGGCATGGGCCTGATGCCTATCTCCCAGAGATGCAGTTCTCCACCTTGGTGTGTGGCTGTTTGTGAGTTTTATGGTGTTGAAGTTTGTCCATATTCATAACTTTTGGCATCGATTTCACTTGAAGCCAACAGATAGAAGTGGAAGGTAAGCATACTGGTTGAGTACCTCTACCTCTGAAGCATCAGAGTGGATTACCTATGGGCTGGACTGGTGTGTAGGCAAGCCCTGGTATTCAACGTCCTCTTGGTCCTCTTCCTTGTCACTGAGGGGATAGAACTCACCAAAGATGTCAGATGTGGTGTCACTAGATTAGTGCTGCTGCCCAAAAGTCTTCTTGCAGTGACAAGCCAAGCAGAAGAGACAATGGGTGTGTCTGTGATCTGAGGAAAAGCATAGATTGCAGGCTGCATATGAGTCGGTCCAGGGGTACTTTGAGTGACGCTGGGGGCACTTATTAAAGGACATACATTTCATCACCCCTAGTAGCTCCATTCTCTGGAGTTGATGGAAAAGTGAAGAGACATAGGGGGTCATTCTGACCCTGGCGGTAAAATCCGCCAGGGCCAACGACCGCGGGAGCACCGCCAACAGGCTGGCGGTGCTCCCATGGGCATTCTGACCACGGCGGTACAGCCGCGGTCAGAAACGGAAAACCGGCGGTGAACCGCCGGTTTCCCGCTGCCCTGGGGAATCCTCCATGGCGGCGCAGCTTGCTGCGCCGCCATGGGGATTCCGACCCCCATACCGCCATCCTGTTCCTGGCGGTTTTGGCCGCCGGGAACAGAATGGCGGTATGGGGTGTCGTGGGACCCCTGGGGGCCCCTGCAGTGCCCATGCCAATGGCATGGCCACTGCAGGGGCCCCCGTAACAGGGCCCCACAAAGATTTTCAGTGTCTGCCATGCAGACACTGAAAATCGCGACGGGTGCAACTGCACCCGTCGCACCCCTTCCACTCCGCCGGCTCCATTCGGAGCCGGCATCCTCATGGAAGGGTGTTTCCCGCTGGGCTGGCGGGCGGCCTTCTGGCGGTCGCCCGCCAGCCCAGCGGGAAACCCAGAATACCCGCGGCGGTCTTTTGACCGCGCAGCGGTATTCTGGCGGTCCCAGCCAGGCCGGCGGCTTCCGCCGCCGGCCGGGGTCAGAATGACCCCCATAGCCTCTATCTTTGGGGAAACCGGTGTTGAAGTGCCCCAGTCTTGTCTGGATGATTTCTCTTAGTCCGCGGTGGTAACAATCGTCTGTTTGTAATGGGGGGTCAAAGTTCTTACAGCAGGGGCCTTAAGTATGAGCGTTAAATACACCAGGAGCCTTGTTGGTACATGTCTGAACCCGATGATGGACAAAATCAAGCTAACAATGTAGCAGGTACATAGGGGCAAACCTTACTAAGGAAGGAGTCACAGGGAACCTTGTGACTTGAAGAGACTTCTTTGAACAAAAATAACTTGCAATGTCCAAGCCCAAAACTAGATGGCAAGAGTAAGCAAATCATTTTAGTTATGAACTGGATGGCATTGTTACAAAATGTGTCCAACAACATACCATGCTAATGTAACCCATGATCTGCATCATCAAACACATGGTTGATCCACAAAACAGCAAAGACAATATAACAATTAGAGTGCAAGTGGCAGTGTACACATTCCAATGTGCTCTTTCCAATATTGGCTCTGGCAAACAAGGGTCACCAAGCATTGAGTTTGCCCTGCACCTTGATACAGAAAAAACATTTAACAGAGTGGAATGAGATTATCTCCTTATTGCAATGTACACATTTTGTATATGGCTTAAGTACATCGGTTAAACAGCTTATTAACACTCACAGCTAGGATTTATTTTGGAGGGTGTGTTTTGATACTATTTGTGGACCTGAAGTACTAACTTGCAAAAACAAACACTAAGGAACTTGTTTTCAAGGCTGGTGAGGTGAAGGTAATATTCTACGTGAATGACATAAGGAGGAGGCTCACTGAAGCCTGACTTTAATGGACAAATATGACACATGGTTAACACTATATGATTTTCTCAGGGTATTAACATAAACTTATTTATATGCAAGCCACTACCCTTATAACAGGGTAGAATGAAATTGAGAAGGGTCCACAGGAACACCCCTCTGCAACCTGGATGGGGGAAACCTAAATCACTGGGATCATACATTGAAAAAAGGTGTGTATGAAGCGGAGTGACATCATTTGAGTCCACACATTAATGGTACAAGATGAACCTCTCATTGTTGGGCAAAGTTAAATGTATACAACTCAAACTCAATTTGAATTATTTGATCATTATGCATTCATGAGAGACTGTGCCTTGGAGTTTGGGGGACTCTGTAGTTGCTGTAGCAGGGGGCGGAGCCGGCCCTCGGAAGCGCGTATAACACGTTGCTTTCTCCCGCTGCGTGGGACATGAGAGACTGTGCCTTGGAGCTTGGGGGACTCCTTAGTTGCTGGAGCAGGGGGCGGAGCCGGCCCTCGGAAGCACGTATAGCACGTTGCTTTCTCCCGCTGTGCGGGATGCACGTAGGCCGCGCCCGGGCGAAGCCCAGGCCAAGGGCAGGCCCGTCTTGCACCCGTCATCGACCGTCAGAGGCTGGGCTGGGCCACCCCCCTTTCATCTTTCTGTGGATGGTGAGTTTGTTGGTATTATTCAATATTGCCAGCACCTGGAGATCCATTGTGTGAGAGACTGTGTTTTGCTGCCCTATTTTAGTGAGGTCCACTGTTTGCATAATGGGCAAGAAAAAGGGTCAGCTAACTGGAGCTATGAGTGGTGGTGGTGGTAGGCAGGGTAGCGTAATTACCACACTGGACTCCTTCCTCGCTAGAGCTGTTGGGGTCGTGACTAAGGAAATTGATCTGGCGGAGAGGAGGCTATCCATGGAGATGGAGGACTGGCGTCATGTCCCAGTAGTTAGTGATCCCCTGGAGGGCTTGGATGAGGAGGCGGCCCATCTTGGGGGAGACCAATGTGTTTCTGCTGAGCACGCCCATGTTGAGACAATCGAGGACTCTGGTGGTCCAGGGCCTTCGAGAAGAAGTAAAAGGCTCTTGTTGTTCTCTCCCCCTGCTTGCCCCTCGGACAAGAGCAGCCCTCCCCTGAGGAAGAAAAAGGTATTAAAGAAAACGGTGCCCAAAACGAAAACATCTCTTTTGGAAATTTCTGAGGGGATGAACAGTGGCCCTGAACTTTGCCAGTCTATGGGTTGTGATGTAACCAATCTATTGTTAAAATTTAAGGAAATGATTGAGGATATTTTGTCCCCTGTTGTGGTGAAATTATTGGCTATAGAAAAAGCAGTTTCCCAGCTATGTGAGCAAGGAAGCCAATGGAGCCAATGTACGGGTGAACGTGTGGCCCGAGCTGTCTGTCTCAACTAAGTGAGGAGGCGATCTTGCAGGAGGAAGCTGCTGGGACTTTGGGGCCTTTGGGGAAAATGCCACAGCAATTGTATAATCCTCCAAATTTGGGGGCCCAAGGGGCTTGTGCTGAGACTGCGCCGGATTCATCTACTGCCCTACCAATGGGCGGGAGGGCCATAATTAGATCTAGCAGTAGCAGGCAACCTGATTATGAATCTGTGGCAGTTGGGGGGATTGGCCAACAGCTGGATGGGAAGTATAATCAGAACCCGCTGAAGGAAAGGTCTTTGTTGGTCTGTCTGGAACTCCCCCCGGCATGTGCCCCTTATGTGGTGGTGTTGACGAATGTCCCTGCTTTGGCACCTGGGGTCAATGAGTCTACGGCCCAATTAATAAATAAGACTGGCTATTGGGTAAGCTAAAATTGCGATTTTTCATGTAAGGATCTCAAGGACATTTTGTTTGTTAGAAGAACTGATTGGGTCGGGCCCAAAAAAAAGAAGGGGATTGAGGATTGTATTATTATAAATGTTAAATATCTGGCCTGGCACAACGGCTTCTCTCCACATAGAGTCCAGCTTTTCCAAGAGTAGGAACAATTGGTATGGCCCCCTTGGGTTATTTTTATAATCATATGCGACTGGGTGCTGAATTTTCTCTTGAACTTGGCAGAAATCCCCCCCATCCTCCCTCCCCCTCACCCTCCCCCCAGGTCACAATGCCCTGCAGACAACCAGCAGGAGAACTGATAACAATAGAAATCTGGACTTGGAAAGGGTGGACTGACAATGCACCAAGACTCTGATCGCGCTGGAGGGGGTGATTCCGCAGTGCGGTCTTATTTCATGGACTATTGCAGGGTGTGATGCCAAGTTATCTGACCAGGCTTGGGTTAGGTGTCTGGCTAATTACGATATTATTATGCTCCAGGAAACCTGGTCGGATGGGTTGGCTGCATGGGATGGGTATGGTAGATTTGCAGTCCCGTCTGTGCAGTCCCTTGGAGGCCGCTCGAAAGGTGGCCTGGTTACCCTAATCTGCTTTTCTAAGATAGTGGGTTCATTCCAAATTAATTGTAACAACCAGGGTATATTACCTGTATGGGTAATTGTTCCTAACAATTTTAATGTTCTGTTGGTACATTTTTACAATGCTGTTTGGGATGTGGGTGTCAAATTGGGGCCCTCTTCTCCTTTCTTCAGTTGTTGAAGTGTAGAATGGAGGAGGTGGGGCTGGAATTCTGTGCCATTGTGTCTGGAGATTTTAATGCAAAATTGGGACGTCTTAGTACAGTGGTAAATCCCTCCGAGTGTGACTGTGAGGATTACTCGGCGGATGGTGTTCAGGATTCTAGAGGCAGGGTCCTGATTAAGGAACTTAGGAAGATGGGCCCTCAGAATTTCGGTGACATGGAAGTAGTAGATACTTATCAACTCCCAACTTATGTGGGTAGATGGTCTGGCACCACAATTGATTATATTTTCGTGTCTCCACTACTGAAAGATCTGATGATTGGAGGAGAGGTGCTAGGGGAGTACATTAGTGATCATAATCCCCTTACAGTTTGCTTTAAACTCCCAGGGGCTCTATGTAAATCAGGACGGGGTGGGCCCGCATCAGTGAAGATAAGAGATCAGTGCAGGCGGCTTGGCTGGAAACAGGTAGATCCCCATCACGTTGTAGAAAGGGTGGTGGGGGACAACCTACATTTGTTCACGGAAATACTTTTGACAGAGACTCCCAGTCCTAAGGAAGTTGTGGATGCAATAACCTTAGTAAATATAGCAGTTAGAGACTGTTTATTTTCAATAGGCAGCCGCCCCAGTAAGCGCAGATGTGGGTGGTTTGATAAGGCCTGTTACGATGCTAGGGCAAAGATGAAAACGGCCCTCAAGAAAAATCCGAGAGATAGGGTCCTTGTGAAAGAAGCAAGGATTAAGTACAAAAGGGCTTTGAGGGAGAGTAAGATAAAATATCAAGATAAAGCTTGGGAAGAGCTGGAGCGTGCCACAGTCCTGAAGGATCCTGGTTTGTTTTGGAAGGTGGTAAATAGAGGTTCTTTTGTAACAGAAACATCTGAGGGCCTGGTCTGCAATATTGCCCCGAAGGCCTGGGTAAATTATTTTTGCAGAATTTTTGAGGGAATCCCCCTAAGAAATAACCGGGATAATGAGTATGATGTGGCTCCCAATCTAGCGATCAGGTTTTCACTCCAGGAGGCTATTGATGCACTCCAGAGTAGTGCTAGTAATAAAGCCCCCGGCACGGATTCGATCCCCATGGATTTGTATAAATCCTGTCCCCAGCTATGGGCACCTATTCTTTTAAATGCTCTTAATGTGGCAGTTACTGTGGGTATTCCTGCCTCCTGGAGATTGGTCTGTATTATCCCAGTATTCAAAAAGGGTGATCGGAATGACCCTAAGTCTTATCGCCCCATTTCCCTTCTTGATTCTTCTGCGAAGATTCTGGGACGGATCATCTTAAGGCGTATTGAGGCCTAGATGGTAGAAAATGAAATTCTAAGCCGGGACCAGTACGGATTTAGGTAAGGTCTTGGCACGCGAGAACAGTGCCTTAACCTATTGATGATGATTGGGAAATATACGCAAGCAAGGAAGGGCACCCTCTACCTTGCCTTTACGGACCTTAGTTGTGCCTTTGACAACGTAAATGGTTCTATACTGTGGGAGAGGCTATATCAGTTAGGGATGGATCCTAATATTGTAGAGTTGCTCCGTTATCTCCACTCAGGAACGGCTGTAAATGTGAGGGTGGGGATAAATGGGGAATGTTCAGAGGCTTTTAAGCTCACAAGGGGCATTCGCTAGGGGTGTTTTTTGGCCCCCACTCTGTTCCTTTTATATACAAATGGACTGTCGGATTTTCTGATGGAACACTGCAGGGATGTCCCTAAGGTGAATGGTATTAATGTCCCTGTGTTGACGTAAGCGGAAGTAGATAGAGCTTATGCCTCCTTCATGTCAGTTTTGGGCCTAGAGATTAATTATAAGAAATCACACTTTATGGTATGTGGTAGACCCTTGAGTAGGGTGGGGGAGCAAAGGATTGAAGATCAAATTATTAGCAGGGTTCATGAATTCCCATATTTAGGGGTCATTGTTGATGGTAAAGGTTCTTGTAAACCCTGTATTGCCAGAAGGGGTACGCTTTTCCATGCCAGTCGGTGCTACATTTGATTTTGCTGTAAGAGTAGGAAGTAAACCTATTAAGCCTTTGCTTGAAATCTACAGGCGGAAATGTCTCCCTGTCCTGTTGTATGGTGCAGCACTCTGAGGGTATATGGATACTCGAGCCCCTACTGTAGAAGAAAATCGTTTCTGTCGAAGGCTATTGGGAGTTGGCCAAAACACTTCTGGTTTTTGCCTTCATTTGGAACTAGATCTCGAGTTTGTACAAGACACTATTCAGTTGGCCCCCTCTTGTTATGGATCTCTATTTGGAGTAATGAACATGCCACCTTTAATAGGGAGATTTTAAGGGATTGTTTGGACTGTGACAATGTAAAGAATATTCCCTGGCTGACGTATATAAGAAAGACGGCCCATGATTTGGGGCGGCCTGACTTGTTTGATACTGCTGAGGGTGTGACTAGCCATGATAAAAATTGGGTTAAGGATAATTTCTTGAGAATTCAGGGGGCCAAAAGAGAGGGGGAGGTCTTAGGGAAAAAATTGGTCAGGGATTTTATTATGTTAAAGATGGGGGCGGGCCCTGAGCTCTACCTTTTAGAGACAAATGATGTGAGGGAAAGGTCTCTCATTACTCAATTTTGTTTGGGGATCATTAGAAGTAATCTATGTTTCCCGTTAGGCCAGTATGGTGAAAAATCTATTAGACCTTGTCCCTGTGAGGGGGTGTCCCTGCAGACCTTGTCCCATTTTACATTATTTTGTGTTTTTTATGCACCTTTTAGAACTCGTTTTTTATTACCTTTGTTGAGGCCCAAGGGTTTTGTGCAATATCGCCCTGCTTTTATGTGGCTGCAAATGGCTTCAGATGAATTGGTGTGGAAGGGGTTGGGATCGTTCTTGAAGGGAGCTATTACTTGGCATAGCAATGTAGAGTTTTTTAAAGAATTTCCTTTATTTTAATTTTTAATAATGAGGTTTTATCTGTTTTTATTTGATGGATATTTTTTATATATTATTTTACTGCTATTTCGGCTTATGCATTGTTGTTTACTTGTTTTAATGGTTGAATTATTTCATACCGAATAAAGTCTTTCTTTCTTTCTTTCATTATGCATTCATTCCGATCAGAAAGAGGATGTGTAAGATGTTGCCCAAAATACTCTCAGAATGCATATGCAACAATAAAGAATCTTGATTCAGAAAACAGAAATTCTACTACCTGAATAAGTGTGTACATGTGAGACACACAGATACACAAAAATAAGGTAAAGTTAGAAAAAATGGAAGGAAAAGGGAAGAAGTAATCGGTTTATATCTGTATTTACTCGTAAACCAATGAGCTGCACTGAACAACCCAAACAGTCAAATATACTATAAGCTGGTTACCCAACTTTTGCAGCTGGTGCCCCAATTTTAAAAATCAAATTGGGTCTAAAAAAGAAGAGGCACTAAATGTCCGAGTGAAGGGACATAAGAAGATTTATGGGCCTGTTAACATGAACGAACATCGCCCGATTATTTTCACCAACAGGACGTGCGTGCTGGTGGATTGTGCACAGACTGCATGAACTAGATACGTTTTAACTTCTGGTGGCCCTTTCATGCGAAAAGGAAACCACTGATGGGCTGCAGCCATTTTTTGGAGTGCAAGAGAAAAGACAAATATAAACAAAGTAGATCTCTTTCAGGATGATAATAGAGTGAGACACTTTTAACATCTAATACATTCCAAATAGTGGTTTCCAAGAAACGGAGGACTATGTAACTTATAAAATCCTCATCTCCTGAAAGCACTCACAAACTTGCATGACCCAATTAAATCATCTGCCATTCCAAATGACCTTATTTATGGGTGTAACTTCCCAGGGCAGATTCCCACTTTAACCTAAAAGTTGTGGAGGAATCGTATGCGAGGCAGTACATACAATCTTGAAGAGCAGGCAAGAAGGCACAGTGGGTTGTAGTTTTTACTGAGAAGCTATGGACGCATAATAAAAACAGTCACAGCTAAGACATAAGATAGACTCACACTAAACGTACACAATTGAAAACGTTGCAAAATTGGTACTGGACCCCAGTTCAACCAGTGAAGGCAAGCGATAGGAGTGAAGCACATTGTAGATAATTAAGAGTCAACAACTGTGACACATACTATTTTTATCCTACTGTGCATGCATCTTGGATAGTATTTTCTCTCTTGCTGTATATAAGATCCATGAAGATCAGAAATGGACCTCAGAAATACGAACAAAATTATAGGCACCTTAAAATTGTATTAACTGCAGATACGTGGAAGGGTAGAAAGCTCATCAGCAGTCTGAATTAGGAAGCTGAAAATATTTGATACACAAGGCCTATGATCAGAAAAATGTGTTGAAGCCCTAATTTCACTTTACCTGCTCTGCGAAGAAATAGGATGTTTCTTGATTTTTTTTCTTTTTATGTGTATAGCTGAGTTGTCAATGGGTTAATGATGCACCCTCTGACCTTATATTACAGACGCAACAAGAGACAGAAAAAATTTAAGCACTTCTTGTTACAGCTCGACAATAAGGGAATCTGTGTGTCCTTATTTTGTACAATACTCAACATCAATATTTACAATAGCCTGGTATAAAAGTACAGGTCAAACTATTTTCCTTTCGATGTTTACTACCCTATGTGTATTATCAGTAAACACAGAATAATCTAAAATGTCCTACTAAATAAACAATAGTATGTACGTCTGTATAAACGTGGCAGCATTTTGGTAATTGTTATTCCCAACAGTAGGAAAACTGTAACTGTGATCCCATTTGCTGTGACGTAAGTCCCTCTTAAGACACAAGCAAGGTTTAAGATTGGACAATTAAATTAAATTCTAAGAATTGTCAGAATTAGAATTTTGAATATTTGGCGCTATTTTAAGAATGAAGGGTATTTTGTCTAATTTTGGTTTGCTGGTTAGCCGAACACCACATATACAATACATCTGCCAACAAGAAGGTTGTAATTTTTTGCACCTGCGTCAACAAATACAAATACAAATGCACATATGATTCACAGGCATTCATGAGATTATTGTAAACCTCATTATATTGAAAGTTAATCAAGCATACATTGAGTAGTTTTCCCAGCATCATTTCTACTGACTTTTCATCAAGAAAGTAGGGCCTGAGTGCTCAGTCGCAACTGTGAAGGAGACTCCTGCCTGCAAAACCCTTTGTGCACCTGCCTCAGTCAGGAAATCCCTAAGCTTTCTGTCAACGGAGGCCCTGTTGGCTTCCTCCTACTGCTCGATGGAGTACGGAACATCAAGAAAGGTACCCCACATAATGATACCACCCCCTGTGAGAAAACTCTCAGGCTGCTGGGTTCATTAGTTTGTTTTTCAAAAATGTACTCCTGCTCTGGAAGTTTTGTCCGGACAATCAAAAACTTTGTAAACGTTTGGTGGATGGAATTCAAATCTAGCATCGGCTGTCCACCAAACATTTTGCACCTTGAAGGCAACTGTAATGATAGCTGTTCCTTTCAAGGCACAAAAATGACTGCTGGGCCGGTGGATATCTCTAAATTTGCCACACAGTAGTTCGGCAGCGTTTCGAAGGTCATACTCTCCTCCACCCTGACGGACCTAGTACAGGCTGCCAAACCATAAATCAGGCCCTTTGTTTGTACTTGCAGATAATCGAAAAACAAATAGTGTTCAGATTCAAGACAGTCAAGGAATTCAGGCCCTAGCAGATTAAATAAGTAAGACATGTATTGTATTGTCCGAGACCTTTTAAGAATGCTTAGTTCTCAAAAGCAGCAACCTTTTTCACACTGCTGCTGTTAGGGCGGGAGGTAACAATAGATCCATATATGCCAGATAACTACCATTTCCCCTTGTAACAGGATTTTGTCTTTGGTTTGCAAGTTCTTGCAATGTAGGAGAGACTTATTATGCAGGCACAAACATTCTTGCTGACATTAATGGCTAAATAGTACGTAGACAAGTACACATACTCATGCAGATTGTACAAAACACAAGAAGGTCATAAAGTAAGGAATTAATATATAGAAACATTTGAACACCTGAGCCCAGCTAGGTGAAGAAGAAGCAACCCCGCCTAAAAACTCAGTGGGTTTCCGAGAAGTTTCTACGACACTGTAGATATCAGAACCATCCACTGTCTCTTCACCAGAGATTTCTTTTTTCTACACAGAGAGAGAAATGTAGAGTCACACACATAAAAGAGACAGACAGACACAAAACATATCTATGAGTTAATAAGACAACACTGCATATTGCAATGCAGGGAAAAGGTGGAATATTGTGAAGGTAAAATTAGAGACTTGAAAAGAAAAGAAAAAAAGAATCAGTTTATAGCCGTAAGCACCAAAAGCAGTGAGCCCAACTGAACAACTCAAATAGTCAAATCAGTAAATATTTTGGCAGGTAACAAAAAGGGTCTGGAGAAATCTAAATGAAAGACTATGAATTTATTATTGGGTTTGGAAGAACAACAAGCGTGTTCAACCCCCCAACCCACATACATTTCTTCACAGCATAACATGGCCCATTCCTGCAAGAATTCAATTAAGTGTTTAGAGCAATGCTTGCGACTTTCCTTAGAAAACCACCTTGAAGGAATGCCAGTTGTCTGTCCTACTGGCAAACCTAGTTCCAGACCATCATGTACAGCACTGATGTAAATGTCACAATGACCCCATGCTGTCATACAGCCAAAGAAAATGTCAAGCATGGACGACTGAAAATTTAGATACAAAATGCAGTTCCTTCAGCCCTAATCTTAAAATTAGGCCATCTATGGACTCGAGTACTACTTCAACTTAAGCTACACATTTGTTCAGTAGGGCCCTTGCATGTTAGAAACAGGATTCAGATGTATTTAACAAAATTGTTAGGACAGATTTTGCACGCTGGTTCAGCAATAAAAAAACTAGGTTGCACTGATGCTCGCTTTTGACTGAAAAGCTAACTTAGCAGAGATAACAAAATAATTTTTTAAAAGCTGGGTTTTGCTGTGAATACAAAGCTAAGCGGGATATGAACTGAAAGGTACAATGAAGCAAGGATTTGCAGGACATTCATGCTTGATCTTAAAGCTGTGGAGCATAAAGTCAAGCCTCTCGTTACCACGATTCTTGATGTAGATGTCTCAGTTACGTAGTGAGCAGTAGCAATGGTATAGGATGGTTCCCTGGAATATCGCCACTCAGATAACGTCTTGTCTTTCCAAACAGGTGTGCCTATTTTGATAGCTTCATGCTCAATTTGTTCTACCGCTTTGATGGTTTTCGCTGCTCCTCCTACCACTATACCATGGACTTCTTGATCCACCTTTTGCACTTTCTTCTGAACTTCTTCTTCTGGACTTGGCTGAAGTGAATCCAACTCTTTAATAGTTGACAACGTATCTGACAATCTTCTTACCGTTGTCTGTCCTTCTGAGACTTTTCTGGCCTTTTCCTCAATGTGAGGTTCACGAACCTCATACTGGCCAATCACTGGAATAATCTTGACAATTTCAGCTACCTCTTTTTCTGCTCCTTGAAGAAGTTCATGTGATGGCGAAGGTAATTTTTTTTCATCCCCTTTTTCTGTACTTGCCATTGTTACAATTTTCCCAGATACTGCATCATATGATTTCCCAAATGTGAACGTTTGCTGCTTGCTCTCCTCTTCTGCTGCATGCTTTTCACTTCGGAAGGCATCATGGCTCTGAAACACCCTGGATGTGGTGATTTCACTTGGACGATCTCCGGTTTTACTGGTCACAGTTGTCAGTTTGTAAGTCACAATGTGTTTCGGTTCATCAACTACCTTAGTGGGCAGTTTGTCTACAATAACCCAATCCTCTGGGCCCTATATTTGAGATAAAAGCTACATTAGAATATCTGAATGGTTGTCTCCCTTTAGGAATGCAAGAACTCAATTTTAACACAAGGGAATTCTGACTTAAAAAAAGCAACTCTTCTTTAGGTCTAACATGCTTTACTATTTCATATGAACAATTATTTTTCTTTTGCCTATCTGATATAAGTACATAACCTAAATATTGTGAATAAAGTAATGGTGTATTGTTCACAGATTATACATATCTGACTTTTCACCTGAGACTGGGGCTGGCCCCCAATTACAGAAGATTTTTTTTTACTGAAGATAAATGCAAAAGTCAAAAACTCTTGTTGAAAAGAGTCTGAAAAAAGACTGAGCTCTCATTTATTTGCCCCGGAAAGTAAGTGCAGGTAAGGGCCCAAGTTGATAGTGGCAAATGTGGAAACTTCAGTGAAAAACCATAATGTTCTTATACTGCACCAAGAAAATCATAATGAACGTCTTGGGCATTTCCACACAAAATACAGAAACAAAGGTTCAGTTCTGAAGCATAGGACAAGACAATAGTGCTTGTCCAACATTTGGACTGTGCGATTTCTCCTCAACTACTGTGCAGTTCACCATGGCACTGCAACATTTGTGAAATTAAGTCACACTTTTCCTGGCAGACTGGAATGAGCAGTTCATTCAATCTCTTTGGCAGTGTCATTTTGCATAATGCTTAGAACAAGACCCTGGCAAAAAATAAACAGAATCACGCAACAGGATTCAATTGTAACCTCTCCACAATAACAGATGGATAATAAGTGAATGAGCTGCATAGGGAAAAAGAGGACATTTGGGGACATGGGAGAAGTTGGTAAAGCTGTAGGCAAACATAGTGCATAGAAAATTGATTTGCAGAGGAAAATTATTATGCAAAAACTCTTGCTAATCTCTAAAGTGTATTTGGGAAATGTTTGTTCCTTTCCTTTCTACGTGTATTGGGAACTTTTTTTATCAGAGAGTTTAATAGCGCTGCAATCCACACAGCACAACTACCATTTTGAGTTTAGGACACAAGTATATTTTAGATAAATGTTATAAAGTGAAACTTTGTTTCTGTAAAATCTTCCTTTTAACATCCACGTCCTGGAAATGTGTGTGACCTGAAGACTGAAAAACCAACATCAGTAAGCCTAGGCGTGTGAGAAATTACAGAGTCAAACCAAATTTCTGAAGAAAAGAGAATTGAATAATTTCATTTTTTTGTTTATTTCAGTCACTTCTTACAGAATTGTGTTTTGACCTATTCATAACTTAATTGTAATGATAGAGGAAACAAGAAAACAGTATTAAGAAGGTTATGTCATCTCACTAGGACAGTGTATTTAGATCACAAGGAGGTGCACATCATTGGTAGTTGAGGATGGGTAAAACGCTTAAACTGGTGCTCTTAGACAATACAAATGAAATTAGGGTTGATCTTTGTTATTGAGAGCCCCTTACAAAAGGTGGCTACTAATGGGCATAAATTATTAAATTGTATCCAGTCAGCCAGCTGAAAAAAATAAAGTGTCTAAAATTAAGTACAGTTACCCTCTAGGTTCAGATTGTGTTTTCTGTCAACATCAGATTCATACCAGTCTGCTTCAACTAATTTGATGCTGAACTCATATTTGTGAACCATGAATCTGTAAAAATGAATTAATACATCAACATAGTTTTGTAGATTGTTTCTGTGCTCTTTGGGAACAGAAAGAGTATCTGATTCAGTAACATATCTCTTAAGTTCATAAGGAAGAAGTCTTTCTTCCAAAATGACCACAATCACAACATGTATAACTGTGTCACTATCTTATAAAACATCTGTTCTTATTTGAGCGAGAAGCATTTGCGCCTTGAGCAAAGGCATATCACAATGAAAATCTGCAGTATCCAAGAACATTTTAACCATTTTAGTAAATCATTTATGTTGGTGGGTGGACAAGCAGAATCTGTGCCTGTGCAAAATGTTTATTAAAAACCTTTGGCTAGCAACAATGAGGATTCAGGACTATTGTCCACTCAGAGCACAGTACACAATTTAAAAAATGCAAATGTCTTACAAAACTGAGCTGACAGGCTTATCCCATCAATGATCAGAATGTATTAGGCATCTCTTTAAATACAGACTGAGTGGGGTAGCTACGAGGCCCTTGAGAACCTGGGAGGCGGATCTTCCCAGAAGAGGTTGAACAGTAATCAAAACCTGCGGCCTACACTGCATCAGTGCCACAAAGTGACAATCCCTCACAAGCCAGGTTCTACAAAAAACTAACATAACATACTATGGAGACTATGAAATCAAGTGAAATCATCAACATCTATTTACAACCACATTTCCTTTCCGAAAGACTGTTGAGTGAGCCCCATAAGACCCCAACTATGATCCTCAGAGAAAGTTAAATGAACGCTTCAGTTTTATTCCATTGCTGATTACTGTGCAGATTAAAATTGTTAGTGGAATTTTCTATACAACACTGAGCAGGAGTTTAGAACCCAATTTCCTTCTGCAATGCATGTAGCTCTTTCCTGGGCAAGTAATAACTCTGATGGTTACTGATCAGTTCATTGCTTTGGCTACAATAAGGGGATTCTGAAACCCATGGGATTTATTACATACTGGGTTTTGGTGGGCAGATTGATATTTTCTTTCTATTCAGGGTGTGACAGGCTTAGGCAGACCAGGAAAGGTGTTCGATTCTGTGCTGTATTGGCATTACCGTTTACAGCTAAAAAAAAAGGAATCCTTATCTCCTGCTGCAACTGTGCACTATAACATCTGGCGGCCTGCTGCAGCACTGGTTATTATGTGCCCACCTGATAACTTGATAAGATATAGGCAGCCACAATGGAAATGACTTATAATCCTACAAATGAGTGGTTTTGGCAAATCTCCTCCTCCTCAACTCCATCTTCAACCATCACCTGCCAGTAAATATTTCTGATTATCCATAGGTGTATGATTTGGAACATAACTATTGTTCACATTAGTGTGTTTCCAGTAAATGTGAATCCTGAAGTAGGCTGGACCAAGGACAATCTGTAAAGGCAGAATCTCACTGTGTATCTTTCTGGCTGGATTTGCAGGTTACAATGTAGGAGGCCAATTCTTCCTTGAAAGTCGTTGGTCCAAATGTTTTTGGGCACAGAAAGAATGTTTTTTTCTGTAAGGGGCTCAGCCTTCTTTATTTTTTTGCCATCATGCAATTCCGCCCTACGATGTCATTGTTTCTGTGGCAAATCATTTAAGTGCCTCAAATCAATGGCATCAGAAAGGAACTGAGTGGATTCCCCACCACTTTTGTTGCATTCTGTTTCCTTTTGTCCTGTCTTTGTGGGAAATTAGAGATTCTGGCCCCAGTAAAAGTCAAAGTTGTTTTGGAAGCAGTTGTTGCCAGGCCAACGGCCTAGTGCTCCTTTTGCTTTTTGTCACCAGAAACAGTATGGCAACTATCTCTTCAGCACTATATGTTTTGTTGTCTTTTCCAAAGCTCATGCCCTGTGACATCAGCTCCAACTGATGTATTACCTAAGCAGAAGCAAATACAGGAAATGCCTAGCATTTTGTTGGTCTTTTTAAGGGTTTGGCTGGAAAGCTTCTCAAGCCTAACAGTGAGTGTCGCCATGGTCCAGAGAGAGACACAAATTTCACTGCAAGTGTCAGTCTTACAGCAGATACCAACTCTGAAACTGTTGGTAGAGGTTAAATGGAGCCTTGTTCATTACAAATTCCATTAACTCATTCAAAATGCAAACATAAAACATATATGGGGACTATTCTGTATGCCTTGCTTCCATGGCTGAATGCAAATGATGCAGGCACCTACAGAGCCACAATTGCCTGATCTGTATAAAACATGTAATCTGTACATATTTGGCTCATATCCCCCACTCCTTGGAGAAGAGCCAGAAGTTGAAACATCCAGTCACTTGGAAAGTTTCTTTTGTTCCTAAGATGCACAAATCAAGTGAGAAGATCACAATATGAAAATCGGTACAACATTCCGGGGCATTATAGTCTTTGTGTCAAAGGGATCATGAACCTTACTGACTATGCCTATTGTTAATGTCATCAAACTTTCATCAGTATTACCAAGATTTTATTTAAAATAGGCACTGTCATTTAAATGTAAATAGGTCTTTCCGTCAAGTCCATCTACTGTATGGTGTATGTAAAATGTGTTGTAAGAAACATGTAGACCTAACTAGAAAATGGCAGAGTTGCTTTGTTTTAAGTCAGGGTGCACCTCAATACAATTTTTGTGATAGTCTGACCATGCACTATGTACAAACAGTACTAAATCATAAATGAACATGACTATGAAGACCACATTTAAGTCTCATACATTTACATGAGACATGGATATGAAGTATGTCAGACAACTTTACATTAATTATTATGACCTGAAGCGTTTAAGGCCTGGTACACTTGAAATAAGGTAGAGAAGTTTGTATGAAATGAATCAAAAATAACCTCTGGGGAAGACGAGATAGTTTTCTGGATAATGATTTGTTGAGAAGTGACCACAGAGCCAGCAGATTTTTCCTCCTGCAGCCTCTTCTCTATGCCCCATGGCTAAAGGAAAAACCAATAAGAGTTCTTATATCAACATCAACCAAGAGTACTTAAAAATGCAGTCCAGAGCGTAACACCATAGGTATCTTGATTCATAAAACATAGTTTTTTTGTTTTTTTGTTTCATTTTCTAACTGCTTAATTTGCTTCCATGTGCTAATAAAAATGTATTTATTTTTAAATGTAACGATTTGAGAACGCAGCAAACTAATTTTTTTATCAAGCTTTTTTCCTGGCTTCTTCATAAAGACCAAAATAAATTGAGCACTTCGGAGAGAAACCAGTGGCAGGCTAACAATTGAGCAGATTCCCCTTCATTATTCTTACTGAACAAAAACATACAATACCTACCTCTGCAACAGCTTAGAAATGGAAAAAGAGCATGACAAAGAGCGTGCTTACAAAAATAAATTAAACCCTGTCGATTCTGTGCAATTGAGAAGATTTGAAGTCATTTGTACCTGCTGGGACCTGATAATTGTAGAGCCTGCTTGCTCCAAAGCTGCACTTTTTTCAGCCTTTTCTGTGTCTTCTTTGGTCTGTCACACAGGAGAAAGGGAAGAAAATAACATAGCTTAAACAACATACAACAAAGTATGAAAATGTATATTCTTGCGGAAACAATAGTGACAATTATTTTTAATCTGTGTATAATAAGGTAGAAGGCATCCACTTTCATTTCTGGATTATCTTCCTTGTTTGCTGAAATGACTGGTTTGGTGATCAAACACTCTATTCTACAGCACCTTTGCCATCTCATTCACATGTCATACTATAAGTACATTATTGTGAAATCTGATTCTTCATTTGATGGAATTTGGGCACGGAAGGCACCCAGAATACGCTGTTTCTTAGAATAGCAAAATAATGGCCTCCAGGCACAGGTTCTTAAGTTCTTTGCGTACAGCATTGTCAAAGGAGTGGAGGGAAGTGAGTGTTTCTGTGTGGAAAGTACATGATGCAAGCATTAAAATATGTATTTCTGCCAAAGATACACAGGTTCTGGAACAAGACTGGATTTGGTGACCTCTTCGAGGTCCTTCCTACTAGGACAGCTATAAGTTCATTTTAGTTGTGGAATGTTGAAGATGTTTGTGTGGTTAGAAAAAAACAAAATAAAGCTAAAACCTTTCTGATTCCAGAATACTGAGTAATGACCTTAAGATAAAGGACTCTCAAATTCATCAAGTAGAACAATATGACAAGTGCATTGTTAGGGTGCTCAACTTGCAGAAAGTGCAAGATGCAAACATTACAATTGCATTTTCTGACATACATAAATCACTCTCAAACATGACTGGATTTTTTTGAACTAGCAAAGGGGGAAGGAAAAAACTGAGCGGAACCACTATTGCTCTAAGTCACTCATAATTGGTGTTGAGATGGTGAACAAAGTTCATAAGATTAGCGATTATGAAGCTCCCGATTTTCTGATTACAGGTAGACTTTTTTGACAGACAGATGATAGGGTAACTTCTGTTTGCAATGCAGGTCAAGTAGTGGATGAGAACGATTTTGTAGTCAAGGAAGAGTTGTCTGGATGCTGTTTGGCAGTGTATTTAACACTATGGCCCTCATTACTAACCTGGAGGTCCGAAGACCACCAGGGCCGTGGTGGCGGTCTCACCGCTACCGGGCCAGCAGTTAATACTGCCACTTTATGAGTGTGGTGGTTTGGCCTTTCTTCCACTTTCCTACTGGTACCACCAGGGTGGTTGGACAGCCGGGCGGGAGATCAGCAATTCCGACTCAGCAGTCTACCCAATACCGCCGGCGGTATCACGAGTCCCCTTTCCGCCAGTGGAAATCCCTAACGGAAAAGCTACCGATGACAGGAATTTGCATAACTGTCGCCGGAACATGACTCCCCCACCCCTCCATCTACCCAAGAGCCTCCCACCCCCTTTCCGTTCAACATTCCCACCCCCACCTCCCAGAACCCCCAGTGACCATCCCACCCCCTGCTCCCAGTAGTGACCACCCCCAACCCCGTGCATACACATACTAACTCCCTACCCCAATACCCGTACTTACCCCCACCCCGCATACAAACACGCACCTACATGCACCTACAGACATGCACACCTTGACATTCACTCATTCACACTCACAACACCCTTACACTCATGCGCACACACACACACACACAGGCAACACCCCCAAATCCATACACACATACACGCACACATGCACACCACCCCACTCAAACATGCACTCAATACATTCACCCCCATTGACACGCACTCCATCCCCCACTCCATCCCCCACCCCATCCTTTCCTCAACATACATACACACACAATCTCCGCCCTAGTTACATGCATGCACACACGCACCCCACCCCAGCATTCACATTCACCCATAAACGCATTGCCATCACCAGATTTACACACACACAAGCACTCCCCCCATTCATGACACACATCCATTCACACACCCCACCCCCTACCTTTGCGGAGGACACTTTCCTCATCCGACAAGGTGCTCCTCCTTGACGGAACGGGACCTGGCGCTGCCACCGCTGGTAGTGGCCTGCCATCAGGACACCGCCAGGCCGT
The DNA here is from genome assembly GCF_031143425.1 of Pleurodeles waltl. NCBI lineage: Eukaryota > Metazoa > Chordata > Amphibia > Caudata > Salamandridae > Pleurodeles > Pleurodeles waltl. The sequence goes on from NC_090439.1 coordinate 338,908,142, forward strand.
ATTACAGGTCACGGGTGGAGCTGGTGGTGGAACCGCCTCTGCGCCTCTGACAGCCAGCACGACTAATGGAAGATTTCCACCCAAATTGTGGCGGAAATCCTTCAGTACTAGTAATATGGTGGTCGGAAGACCGCAGCATTGGCACTCTTCTGGTGCCGGTGGCTTCAGTGGTCTTAGGAAAAGACCGCCAAAGTCATAATAAAGGCCTATGTTTCATTGAAAACTGGAATTATTGTCAAGTACATGGTGATGTCAAGGATGATACACAATCTATATTTTGGAGATCTATAACTGTCTTTGCTAATTTGCACAGAGGCATGGCGTAAATAAAGCCTTCTAAGGAGGCAGAGAAATGAGTCACTTGTTTTGGAATTTTAAACTGTTTGTGTGCAGATGAGCATCGTACATTTAAGTTTTGTTGCTTTTTCATCAGGTAAATACTACTCTCATAGGACGCATAGAAAAACATATATACATATGAAAGCCAATGAAAAAAACGAAGGTTAAAACTTTGTTATAGTTAGGAAAACCTTAGTTATTCATTCTAAACAAACCAAACTTTAATTACATGAACATATTCTAAAGTTATAGTTATGCTTTAAACTGATAAATTATGCACACTTTAATTAATGTAAATTTATTCTTTAACTACAAACAAAACTTAAATTACATAAAAATGTTAATTGCTAAACTTACACCTTTAATTTATAATCTACGCAACACCTTCAAATTATTATAACTTGCGCACCTCTATGCACAGTGTATTCAACTCGGTAGACACACTAAATTAACAATGGCTCACCAGTCTAACAAGCACTGGATTCTCACAAATCATCTGATTTGCGATGGTATAAGTGTTATTGTAAATGTCACTGTTTTAGATAGTATAACTAATATAATATAAAAGGGTATAAGTAGTGCATAAAGAAGGCACAAGATATAGTTAATGTAGACATTTACCATGTTTAAACTTCAAACAGAATAGCAAGTTTGGGGCATACCCATCAAGTAGGAGCAGAGTTGAACTACAGAAAAAAGACCCTCATTATGAGTTTGGCGGGCGCTAGAGGCTGCCCGCCACACTCATTCGCACAGAAGACCGTCACTCCGGTCTTCCGCCCACTGGCCCTATTTAGAGTTCCCGTCTGGGCCTTAACATAGATGCTGGTTTATAATTGAGCGGGCGGCAATGTGGCAGTGCATCAGGTGCGACAGCACCCTTTGTGCTTTTCACTGCCTGTAATTCGGGAGGTGAAAAGCGCAACGGGGCGGTCCATGGGGGCCCCTGCACTGCCCATGCCAAGTGTGTGGGCAGTGCAAGGGCCCCCATGGGGCACCCGGCACCCCCCTTCACCCAGCCTTTACATAGCAGTCCGACTGCCATGCAAAGGCTGGCAGAAAGTGGACTTGTAATCCCCAGGGCAAAGCTGCTTGCAGCTCTGCACTCGTGGACTGCGACCGCCGAGACCGCAAGGCTTGTGCGGCGGTCCGACCTCCATCGTGATTCTGGCATCCCAGGACCACCAGACTTGTAATGACCACCAAAAGATGTTCTGATGTACTAATAATAATGGCCCACTTTAATGAATGTCCATAAAATTTGGCAGGCTGTTTGCACATTAAGCACAGTGCAGGCACCTCAGATTTCCTGCACTTCTGGCAAGACAGGTTGATGAGGGTGGATTACAGAGAAGTTAAATAGTGGGTCGAAAAATCACTGAGTTGCTAATAACCTTGGCACAGTATTACAGATCTGCACAAGACTTGGCAGACACTTACTATGTTTAGCTTACAGTTGATATGCTGGATTTTAATTATTTCATCATTAGGAAATTGCACAATTATTAAAAATCATTACAATGCCAAGTCACTACCACTAAGGGAATTCTGATCAAATTAAACATTCGGTTAAAAACATTACAATAGTCAACTGCAAATTAGTTGCCACTAAAGATCGTCATGGTCCAACTATATGATGTAGATTACAGGATCACAGTACTAAAGTCCAACATGCTGCAATAGAGCAGTATCGTTTGACTGCAAGAACATAAATGCCTAACAAGTAAAATTGAACATTTGTTAAAAGACATTGCAGGAACCAATTGTGGGAGTTTAATCATGATGTTAATTTTACACCTGCTATATTATCTTTTTTTATTAGCGGCATCTGGACATATGACAAATGAGATAGCACACAAAGGTATGAGGAGGAAATTAAAATCTGCTGCTTACTCCGAGTGTTAGCCAAAGCACACATCCAGAGGTCATGCGGTATGGTACTACAACTTCAAGTTGGCAACCGAGAATAAAACTATGCCTAAAAATAACTGTGGGAGTAGTGGATAGCAGAGCTGTGCCAGACATCAAAGGGAAGTGAGCCCACCTAGCAGCTGCTGTGAGGATTTTAAAGTGTTATATTTGCAAAGCGGTCCTAATTAGACATATGTTGTGCTTAACAGCAAACAGGTGAATGGCTGCTAATCATAATGCTAGTTAAAGTGCAAATGAAAGTGCTTTTTAAAGCACTAAAAATGCCAACCCTGTATCCTAGGGCAGATTAGAGAAGATGCCTAACTGCAACCTCAGTGAGAAAAGTGCTTATAGTCAAAGCCTGTTCCCTCTGTGTCACTGGGAATCAGACCCACAGAAGGGTATCAGACTCGTAAAGAACGTGGTACTATTGAGGCAGGCAAAAGGGCTAAAATGACTACTTTTAGAAATTTCAAGAAACAAATGGTCAATTCAGTAGATTACTCCTTTAAGTAGCATTCAACAGCTTCACTGACTTTGCGTATATTTAGTACCTTATTACGAGTACCACTGTACCTACTGTAGCAGTTCGACCACCACATTTCTAGCGGTCCACCTGGCAGATTACAGAACAGAATGACCTCATGTAACACAATGTGCAGCGTTCGTCCGTGTCACTGCACCTCCTCCCTTACCAATAGGGCAACAAGTACATTGGTAGTACCCGAGGATATAAGTTTGTAGCCCAATTGACATGAAAATTCTCCTTCAGTGCCTTCCTGTCAAGAGCTGCTGGGATGAGTTTTGCTTGCTTTAATAGGAGTTTTGTTAGGAGAATAGCAGACCCTGAGTATTTCAGCCGTCCAGAGTTCTCCTGTGCTGTAGCTGGCCAAAGAAGATGTTTGAAGGTCCCTCGGTGGCCTTTTTCAGTTTTAGGCCATCAGTACTAGAACTTTGCATTCAACAGCAGTTAAATTCTTGTTGGACTTGGGCTTGTGTGGGCAATCTAGTAGGGAGAAGATTTTTCTGAAGCAATTGACTTGGACTCTGTCCAGCCAGTTGGACATTGTATGTTTGGAGACCAACACATACAACAATGCCCTTAAAAGGAAAGGCCAACAGAGTTATCTATACAACATAGAAGAACATAGATAAAAAATTATTTATTCATATAAATATATATTCTCATTCATGTACTTATATATCTAATAATAATAAACATCTTAATATATTCATCCTTTACGGACAACCCATCTAATAAACAGCACACCGAAAGGCAAACAGTGTGAGAAAGAGTGCTCGTGATAAATAGAAAGAAAATGAATACATATTCAAATAGATCAAAACCCTATACAGAAAACATAAAAAACAGTTGGTTGGTTCTTTCTTTGCTGCATAGACTCCATTCCAATTCCCCAAGGAGTCTAAATCACTTCCTTCAGTCCTCCAAAGATCCTATGCAGAAACCAATTTGAACTATGACATACACGTGGACGTTTCGACCCCTCAATATCTTGGGCCAATTTACAGCTCCACACTGGGTCTTCTTCAGGACTAAACTGATGGGAGTCGTAAATATATCCTCTGGCTCCGTCACTTTTTATTTCTCTACTTCTCAGTAGATTGAATCTGATTCTAAACTACAGTTTCTCCTCATAAGACGTGTCTCTGATCACTTCCATACATTCTTTATTGGTTTTCAGAGCCCTCAAAAACAGAGCGTTATTCAGCCCAAAAAAAAAAAAAAGCCTCTGAAAACCGATGAAGAATGTATGGAAGTGATCAGAGACACGTCTTATGACCTTTCCTTTGATGCCTCTCTCGTCCCCTCCAAGTGATTGGAGGAGAAATGCTTTTGTTTTAATCTAGGTTTAATAATTTCGAAGTCGCTTTGTGGAAATGATAATTTGTCTTTGCACTCATCGCTTTGAAACATAACAAGGATGTTATATTGAAGGGTTTCTGAGCCACCTGGTGGGGCTTGAAGTACACTCTTATTGACTTTAACATGATAGTAACTTCTGCTGTTTCTAGATCAGTATCTAACATATATTTCCGTAATCAGCATTGCTTGCGCAACAGCATTGCACTGTAAGTGCAAAATGTATGGATACATCTTTGACATTTAATTACAGTATGATTACTCTATATTGATTTATAAATATTTTTTTAATTGGGCGATTGCCCTATAGATGTTTATGTGACTTAGTCAAGCTATAGTTGATCAACAGGACATGATGAATTGATCAATCAGCACATCCCAGTTCTCCAAATCACTTACAGTCAAGCAGCATAGCATCCCAGTGAGAAAACAAGTTGAAATGTGGTATTGTATCTATCAAAGAGTATAAATTGGAATTCAGCTGTACAAATGCTATCTGGAATAATGCAGAGAACAATGGTGGCAATTTGTGTGCACCATACTATTTTAAAAATTGCTTAATGCAGTCATGTCAAATATGGTTGATGCTGTGATTTCATAAAAGTGCATTTAAATTAGATGTGCTTTATGTGATTGTATCTCCTTTAATCCAAGTACAAAATACAGATTCTTGCACCAATGACCTCGGGGTACAGGGAAGGGCAAGACCTGATTTAATTTCTCCACCTATTGCTCCTCATCTTATTAACCATTACCTCTCCCATTCCATAATGCAGTTTTTTGTTTTCTTTACCAAATGGAACTATATCTGTATATGTGTCATTATGCTTGAGGACTGTCCATTTTTAGGTCAAACGTGCAAGCGCTTTCCAACCTGATGTTATCTATCTGTGGGCTTTTAACCACGCACATCAAACGCCCATCACTTTCACTCATTCGTTGGCTTGCCTTTCAAAAATGCAATGATGTAATTGGTAAATGCTTTGTGTGTTGCACCTAGGGGTGTTTTTTTGCAGACTGACCCTGTTACATGGATTATTGCATGATTGCCAATATACTTCAGCGTGGGCAAGCTATTTTTTTCTTTTGTCTCTCCCCTTCGTGCTCCATGGCGGCTATGGCACTTAAACGCAGAACACCGCAAACTCCATCGGTAGTATTGGAGCGCTGGTCACATTGTTCACACTGTTATCTAATCAGAGTAATTTATTTTGGCTCTCCCCTTTGTGCTCCATAGCTTTCCCGAAAACACCTGTAATTGAAAAATGCTTTACTAAAAAACACAGAAATTCATAACGCAGCTCTCCTGTCACAGCTGGAGAGCTGATACTATAATATTTAGTACACTCGGGAAAACTCACCCCATAGTACTTTGCAAGCATTCTTTTTCAAACCATTTTACCCATAACTCAGCCTGTGGTAGTCCTAGGACAATGGGGCCACCACCAAAATGTTCAGCGTGACACACTCTTTCTGTTTAGGTCATCTATGGGTCCCCATACTAGATTTCTGGGGACCCCAAAATAAAAATCCCTCCCACCATTCTCTGCTTTTTTAAGCTCTTTTATGGCTAGATCTTTTGTTTTAGGAGTAGAAAATGTGTAAAGAACTATGCTCTCTAGGGGCTCAATATATGGCTGCACTGCATTATTTTCAGCCAGTTTGGTTTTAATGCGGTTATATCCCCATGTTTTTTACAAATGCTATTTTTGCTGTGGTGTTCTCCGGGGCTGTTCTGAGCATTACAGTCAACATACTACAATATTCTCTGCATTGGGTCATCCCATAATGCTTTGCAGGGCATTCTTTTACAAAACATTTTTGCTAATAACTCAGTCTGTGTTGGTCTCAGGACAATGGGAACACCTTCAAAACGTTCACCACACTAGGCTAATAGGGGCCCCGAAATAATAACCAACTTCTTCCACCATCCAGTTTCTTTTTAATCTCTCTCAAGGCTCACATTTTTGTTTTACAGCTGTGAGTAGTTGTATTTTGAGGGTCTTGTTTGTAATATTATTGCAGTAGGCCTGCTAGCCACATAAATGTGTAATGCACTATGTCCTACGTCCTCAAGGGCCTAAATATATAGTTACATTGCATTACTTTAGGTCATTTTTTTCATAAGGTAATGCTCTCTAGGGGCTCACTATGTGATTACATGACCATGTTTGTTGCAAATGCTATTATCATTGTGGTGTCCTCAAGGGGCTGTTTTCACCATTACAGTCGAATGCCAAAATATTTCTGATAAAGGTTCTTATTGAGTTTGTATCATAATTGTATGTTTTATTAATCTCTCTTTATTGCAATTATGACCATGATTCAGGCCAACTTAACATCCTTATTACACTATGACTGTTTGAACACGCTTGATATGCTTCGGTGACCCTTCTAGTTTATTTCTATTGTTACTCCTCCTCTCTTGTGTCTTTTTTCGGGAAGTGTGTTAGCTACCTAGCCACTCTGATGGTAGGGTAGTAAAAAGTGATATTCTATTGGAATTATCATGGCAGATTTAAATTAGGATGCTAAATTGCAACATTTTCATTTTTGGGTGCAGGTAAACTGAAGCGCTTTTGTTTTATGCAGGGCCACTGGAATTATGTGGAAGGAAAAAAAAAACAATTATGAGGCAGAGTTGACCAATTTATGTGGCAAGAAAAGTCCAGTTATGAATTTACAACGACAATAGCTCTAACTCAAGCAAATGTGAGATCCACTGCATTGCAAATGCTTGTTTTATATTTGAACTAGCAAAGAGCCCCTCCCCACTGTCAGGGATAGAGCTACGTACAATGTACAACTGGAAAACTGGAGCCAGTGTTTTTGCCCACTTGACATGTGCTAATTTTAAGACTGGAGTCCCCAGGCCATTCGAGCCTGGAGCTCTTTTGGGCCGCATGAGACTGTTTGTTTGCCACAGACTTTACAGTCACTCAAATGTTGGGGTCCTTTCTTCCGAGACAAAACAAGGCTGAAGTAGGACTCATCACACTGTTATCGACATATAATTTTTTGATGTAATTCACCCAGATGATGTGAGCGAAGTTGACTGCAGTTGTCAGACTTGTCTGAAGTCTTTCCATTGAGTAAGCGCCAAAACTTCTTGGAGCCTTCTGTTCTTATAGTTTTGTGAAGTTGTGCCCATTTTATTTCTACCTCTCTGGTTTTCGTCTGTATCCTCCTCCTGTATTCAGTTCTTAAAGATCAGATTTTATTCTTCATGGACAAATTGCCTCCTTTGTTGTGCACTGTACTCTCAAACAATTATTCAGTTTTGTTTTCATGCAGCTTATTTTCTCTTCAAGCTGAGCACACTGAGAGGCACCGTGGCGGAGATTAACTAATGCCGATGCTGTTCTGGGGGAAGAAAATATTCATAAAATAAAAAATAAAAAACGTACCTGAAAGCTGTGCCATATCGTGTCCCGCACCTCTGCTGGCTGGAGGCAGGCACAGGCTCCCAGCCTGCCCTGTGGCCAATCCTGATGCTGCTCAGAGCAACATCAGGACTGGCTGGGAGCGCCCAGCTAGGGCGCTGGAGACTGGGAGCCTGTGCAGGCTCTCTCCAACCCAGGAACTTTGTTATTGGGCTAGATAGAGCCCTGTGCGCATGTGTGTTTGGCCAGCCCGAGACGGCCGGCCAAACGCATATGCGCTCTCATGGGGATTGCTGAGCACACATCACCCCCATTGCCCCGCCCCTTTACAAGGAAACAATAATATAATAAACACTGTTCATTATCGTTTCCTTATAAAGGTTTTTCTGACGGGGGCGATGCTCCTCCGCCCTCATGGAGGAGTCACCCCTGGGTATTTCATTTTCTGTGTCCTGAATACTGGCATCAAATGAGCTAGTAACTTTTGTTTTTGGAGAATGAAGACAGATTCATCCAACAGCGAGGATTGATGGGCTAGAATTGTTAGTTATTTTCATGGGGTTACTTTTGACAGTGATGAAATAGCCCTTTCTCACAGTAATTGTAGTGGGTCTATCAGCGAGCTGTGAAGGCCACTATATACTCCACCTGAGGCATGCCTCCCCAACCTTTGACTGACTGGTGGGAGATTCAAAGACTGTAAAGCAAGGCTAGGGAAATGAGTCAAGCTACTAGGTTTCTTGACGTGAGACTATATCATCTTCCTATGATTTAAAATAACCTTTTTTCCATCCGCTACTGACAGTCCACTTATGTTGAATGAACATACCACAAAGGAATCTGACTATTTGGTGAGGTGTTGACTAGGGACGCTGAGTTAAGGTTTCCGGAAGCCATGCCCATTCTATTGTTTTTGGCTGGTTGGCTGTATGAATTCTTCCCTTACTGAACATGTGGACCTTGATTGTTCATTTGCCTGTGGTCACAAGGGGCGTTTGAGAGGCACTTTTTGCACTGAAAAGGGCAGAGGAACCACTCTTTATTGTTTTTTTATCTATGGGTCTGGCTCCAGGCCACAGGCTCCTGCATGCTAGGGGGCCCGCTTGCATAAAAATTACTGGATATTTCTTTTTGATGAGCGTCACTGTTTTAATGCCCAACTGAGATAATTGTGAATGATTTTCCTCCAAGTCTTACACTGTGTTCGGGCTGGTGAAGGAGATTTTCTGAACACTCGCCTTCACCTATACCATGAAGAATGAAGGCGACAGATTCAGTATCCCTAGAGCTGGAGAGTTCCAGGCCAAGAGGAGTGTAACACATTTTAATAATATTGTAAGGAAATGCCTCCTTGGCATGGTTGCCCCCTGACTTTTTGCCTTTGCTGATGCTATGTTTACAATTGAAAGTGTGCTGAGGCCTGCTAACCAGGCCCCAGCACCAGTGTTCTTTCCCTAACCTGTACTTTTGTATCCACAATTGGCAGACCCTGGCATCCAGATAAGTCCCTTGTAACTGGTACTTCTAGTACCAAGGGCCCTGATGCCAAGGAAGGTCCCTAAGGGCTGCAGCATGTCTTATGCCACCCTGGAGACCTCTCACTCAGCACAGACACACTGCTTGCCAGCTTGTGTGTGCTAGTGAGGACAAAACGAGTAAGTCGACATGGCACTCCCCTCAGGGTGCCATGCCAGCCTCTCACTGCCTATGCAGTATAGGTAAGACACCCCTCTAGCAGGCCTTACAGCCCTAAGGCAGGGTGCACTATACCATAGGTGAGGGTACCAGTGCATGAGCATGGTACCCCTACAGTGTCTAAACAAAACCTTAGACATTGTAAGTGCAGGGTAGCCATAAGAGTATATGGTCTGGGAGTCTGTCAAACACGAACTCCACAGCACCATAATGGCTACACTGAAAACTGGGAAGTTTGGTATCAAACTTCTCAGCACAATAAATGCACACTGATGCCAGTGTACATTTTATTGCAAAATACACCCCAGAGGGCACCTTAGAGGTGCCCCCTGAAACTTAACCGACTGTCTGTGTAGGCTGACTAGTTCCAGCAGCCTGCCACACTAGAGACATGTTGCTGGCCCCATGGGGAGAGTGCCTTTGTCACTCTGAGGCCAGTAACAAAGCCTGCACTGGGTGGAGATGCTAACACCTCCCCCAGGCAGGAGCTGTGACACCTGGCGGTGAGCCTCAAAGGCTCACCCCTTTGTCGCAGCCCAGCAGGGCACTCCAGCTTAGTGGAGTTGCCCGCCCCCTCCGGCCACGGCCCCCACTTTTGGCGGCAAGGCTGGAGGGAACAAAGAAAGCAACAAGGAGGAGTCACTGGCCAGTCAGGACAGCCCCTAAGGTGTCCTGAGCTGAGGTGACTTTAACTTTTAGAAATCCTCCATCTTGCAGATGGAGGATTCCCCCAATAGGGTTAGGATTGTGACCCCCTCCCCTTGGGAGGAGGCACAAAGAGGGTGTACCCACCCTCAGGGCTAGTAGCCATTGGCTACTAACCCCCCAGACCTAAACACGCCCTTAAATTTAGTATTTAAGGGCTACCCTGAACCCTAGAAAATTAGATTCCTGCAAACTACAAGAAGAAGGACTGCCTAGCTGAAAACCCCTGCAGAGGAAGACGAGAAGACGACAACTGCCTTGGCTCCAGAAACTCACCGGCCTGTCTCCTGCCTTCCAAAGAACTCTGCTCCGGCGACGCCTTCCAAGGGACCAGCGACCTCTGAATCCTCTGAGGACTGCCCTGCTTCGAAAAAGACAAGAAACTCCCGAGGACAGCGGACCTGCTCCAAAAAGACTGCAACTTTGTTTCAAGAAGCAGCTTTAAAGAACCCTGCAACTCCCCGCAAGAAGCGTGAGACTTGCAACACTGCACCCGGCGACCCCGACTCGGCTGGTGGAGAACCAACACCTCAGGGAGGACCCCCGGACTACTCTACGACTGTGAGTACCAAAACCTGTCCCCCCTGAGCCCACACAGCGCCGCCTGCAGAGGGAATCCCGAGGCTTCCCCTGACCGCGACTCTCTGAAACCTAAGTCCCGACGCCTGGAAGAGACCCTGCACCCGCAGCCCCCAGGACCTGAAGGACCGGACTTTCACTGGAGAAGTGACCCCCAGGAGTCCCTCTCCCTTGCCCAAGTGGAGGTTTCCCCGAGGAAGCCCCCCCTTGCCTGCCTGCAGCGCTGAAGAGATCCGTTGATCTCTCATAGACTAACATTGCAAACCCGACGCTCGTTTCTACACTGCACCCGGCCGCCCCCGCGCTGCTGAGGGTGACATTTCTGTGTGGGCTTGTGTCCCCCCCGGTGCCCTACAAAACCCCCCTGGTCTGCCCTCCGAAGACGCGGGTACTTACCTGCAAGCAGACCGGAACCGGGGCACCCCCTTCTCTCCATTCTAGCCTATGCGTTTTGGGCACCACTTTGAACTCTGCACCTGACCGGCCCTGAGCTGCTGGTGTGGTGACTTTGGGGTTGCTCTGAACCCCCAACGGTGGGCTACCTTGGACCAAGAACTGAACCCTGTAAGTGTCTTACTTACCTGGTAAAACTAACAAAAACTTACCTCCCCCAGGAACTGTGAAAATTGCACTGTGTCCACTTTTAAAGTAGCTATTTGTCAATAACTTGAAAAGTATACATGCAATTGAAATGATTCAAAGTTCCTAATGTACTTACCTGCAATACCTTTCAAACAAGATATTACATGTTAAATTTGAACCTGTGGTTCTTAAAATAAACTAAGAAAATATATTTTTCTATAACAAAACCTATTGGCTGGATTTGTCTCTGAGTGTGTGTACCTCATTTATTGTCTATGTGTATGTACAACAAATGCTTAACACTACTCCTTGGATAAGCCTACTGCTCGACCACACTACCACAAAATAGAGCATTAGTATTATCTATTTTTACCACTATTTTACCTCTAAGGGGAACCCTTGGACTCTGTGTATGCTATTCCTTACTTTGAAATAGCACATACAGAGCCAACTTCCTACATTGGTGGATCAGCGGTGGGGTACAAGACTTTGCATTTGCTGGACTACTCAGCCAATACCTGATCACACGACAAATTCCAAAATTGTCATTAGAAATTGATTTTTGCAATTTGAAAAGTTTTCTAAATTCTTAAAAAGACCTGCTAGGGCCTTGTGTTAGATCCTGTTTAGCATTTCTTTTAGAGTTTAAAAGTTTGGTAAAAGTTTGAATTAGATTCTAGAACCAGTTGTAGATTCTTAAAAAGTATTCCAACTTTTAGAAGCAAAATGTCTAGCACAGATGTGACTGTGGTGGAACTCGACACCACACCTTACCTCCATCTTAAGATGAGGGAGCTAAGGTCACTCTGTAAAATAAAGAAAATAACAATGGGCCCCAAACCTACCAAAATACAGCTCCAGGAGCTTTTGGCAGAGTTTGAAAAGGCCAACCCCTCTGAGGGTGGCAACTCAGAGGAAGAGGATAGTGACTTGGAGGAAAATTCCCCCCTACCAGTCCTATCTAGGGAGAACAGGGTCTCTCAAACCCTGACTCCAAAAATAATAGTCAGAGATGCTGGTTCCCTCACAGGAGAGACCAACACCTCTGAAATCACTGAGGATAACTCCAGTGAAGAGGACATCCAGTTAGCCAGGATGGCCAAAAGATTGGCTTTGGAAAGACAGATCCTAGCCATAGAGAGGGAAAGACAAGAGATGGGCCTAGGACCCATCAATGGTGGCAGCAACATAAATAGGGTCAGAGATTCTCCTGACATGTTGAAAATCCCAAAAGGGATTGTAACTAAATATGAAGATGGTGATGACATCACCAAATGGTTCACAGCTTTTGAGAGGGCTTGTGTAACCAGAAAAGTGAACAGATCTCACTGGGGTGCTCTCCTTTGGGAAATGTTCACAGGAAAGTGTAGGGATAGACTCCTCACACTCTCTGGACAAGATGCAGAATCTTATGACCTCATGAAGGGTACCCTGATTGAGGGCTTTGGATTCTCCACTGAGGAGTATAGGATTAGATTCAGGGGGGCTCAAAAATCCTCGAGCCAGACCTGGGTTGACTTTGTAGACTACTCAGTAAAAACACTAGATGGTTGGATTCAAGGCAGTGGTGTAAGTAATTATGATGGGCTGTACAATTTATTTGTGAAAGAACACCTGTTAAGTAATTGTTTCAATGACAAACTGCATCAGCATCTGGTAGACCTAGGACCAATTTCTCCCCAAGAATTGGGAAAGAAGGTGGACCATTGGGTCAAGACTAGGGTGTCCAAAACTTCCACAGGGGGTGACCAAAAGAAAGGGGTCACAAAACCTCCCCAGGGGAAAGGTGGTGAGACAGCCAAAAATAAAAATAGTCAAGAGTCTTCTAAAGGCCCCCAAAAACCTGCACAGGAGGGTGGGCCCAGAGCCTCTTCACAAAACAATCCTGGGTACAAGGGTAAAAACTTTGATCCCAAAAAGGCCTGGTGTCGAAACTGTAGTCAGTCTGGACACCAAACTGGAGACAAGGCCTGTCCCAAGAAAGGTTCCACTCCAAACTCCAATCCAGGTAACACTGGAATGGCTAGTCTCCAAGTGGGATCAACAGTGTGCCCAGAGCAAATCAGGGTCCACACTGAAGCTACTCTAGTCTCTGAGGGTGGGGTGGATTTAGCCACACTAGCTGCCTGGCCTCCTAACATGCAAAAATACAGGCAGCAGCTCTTTATTAATGGGACAAGTGTAGAGGGCCTGAGGGATACAGGTGCCAGTGTCACCATGGTGACAGAGAAACTGGTTTCCCCTGGCCAATACCTGACTGGAAAAACGTATACAGTCACCAATGCTGACAATCAAACTAAAGCACATCCCATGGCAATGGTAACTTTAGAATGGGGAGGGGTCAATGGCCTGAAACAGGTGGTGGTCTCCTCAAACATCCCAGTAGACTGTCTGCTTGGAAATAACCTGGAGTCCTCAGCATGGGCTGAGGTAGAACTAAAAACCCATGCAGCCATGCTGGGTATCCCTGAACTGGTGTGTGTAAAAACAAGAGCACAATGCAAGGCACAGGGTGAAAAAGTAGAGCTGGAGTCTGGAAAAATGGCCCAGCCTACCAAGAGAAAAGGAAAGTCAGTTGGGAAACCAACTGCACCACAGTCAGAAAAAGAGAACCTCTCTTCTCAGGAAGAAGTTCTGCCCTCTGAGGGAACTGAGCCTTTGGAGCTTGAACCTTATCAGGTTGAGCTCTTAGGCCCAGGGGGACCCTCAAGGGAGGAGCTGTGTAAGGGACAAGAAACCTGTCCCTCTCTTGAAGGCCTTAGGCAGCAAGCTGCTGAAGAGTCCAAGGGCAAGAAAAATGGAACACATAGTGTAGGAAGTTGGCTCTGTATGTGCTATTTCAAAGTAAGGAATAGTATGCACAGAGTCCAAGGGTTCCCCTTAGAGGTAAAATAGTGGTAAAAATAGATAATACTAATGCTCTATTTTGTGGTAGTGTGGTCGAGCAGTAGGCTTATCCAAGGAGTAGTGTTAAGCATTTGTTGTACATACACATAGACAATAAATGAGGTACACACACTCAGAGACAAATCCAGCCAATAGGTTTTTATATAGAAAAATATCTTTTCTTAGTTTATTTTAAGAACCACAGGTTCAAATTTAACATGTAATATCTTGTTTGAAAGGTATTGCAGGTAAGTACTTTAGGAACTTCAAATCATCCAAATTGCATGTATACTTTTCACGTTATTGACAAATAGCTGTTTTAAAAGTGGACACTTAGTGCAATTTTCACAGTTCCTAGGGGAGGTAAGTATTTGTTAGGTTAACCAGGTAAGTAAGACACTTACGGGGCTTAGTTCTTGGTCCAAGGTAGCCCACCGTTGGGGGTTCAGAGCAACCCCAAAGTCACCACACCAGCAGCTCAGGGCCGGTCAGGTGCAGAGTTCAAAGTGGTGCCCAAAACACATAGGCTAGAATGGAGAGAAGGGGGTGCCCCGGTTCCGGTCTGCTTGCAGGTAAGTACCCGCGTCTTCGGAGGGCAGACCAGGGGGGTTTTGTAGGGCACCGGGGGGGACACAAGTCCACACAGAAATTTCACCCTCAGCAGCGCGGGGGCGGCCGGGTGCAGTGTAGGAACAGGCGTCGGGTTCGCAATGTTAGTCTATGAGAGATCTCGGGATCTCTTCAGCGCTGCAGGCAGGCAAGGGGGGGATTCCTCGGGGAAACCTCCACTTGGACAAGGGAGAGGGACTCCTGGGGGTCACTTCTCCAGTGAAAGTCCGGTCCTTCAGGTCCTGGGGGCTGCGGGTGCAGGGTCTCTCCCAGGCGTCGGGACTTTAGGTTCAAAGAGTCGCGGTCAGGGGAAGCCTCGGGATTCCCTCTGCAGGCGGCGCTGTGGGGGCTCAGGGGGGACAGGTTTTGGTACTCACAGTATCAGAGTAGTCCTGGGGTCCCTCCTGAGGTGTTGGATCGCCACCAGCCGAGTCGGGGTCGCCGGGTGCAGTGTTGCAAGTCTCACGCTTCTTGCGGGGAGCTTGCAGGGTTCTTTAAAGTTGCTGGAAACAAAGTTGCAGCTTTTCTTGGAGCAGGTCCGCTGTCCTCGGGAGTTTCTTGTCTTTTCGAAGCAGGGGCAGTCCTCAGAGGATGTCGAGGTCGCTGGTCCCTTTGGAAGGCGTCGCTGGAGCAGGATCTTTGGAAGGCAGGAGACAGGCCGGTGAGTTTCTGGAGCCAAGGCAGTTGTCGTCTTCTGGTCTTCCGCTGCAGGGGTTTTCAGCTGGGCAGTCCTTCTTCTTGTAGTTGCAGGAATCTAATTTTCTAGGGTTCAGGGTAGCCCTTAAATACTAAATTTAAGGGCGTGTTTAGGTCTGGGGGGTTTAGTAGCCAATGGTTACTAGCCCTGAGGGTGGGTACACCCTCTTTGTGCCTCCTCCCAAGAGGAGGGGGTCACAATCCTAACCCTATTGGGGGAATCCTCCATCTGCAAGATGGAGGATCTCTAAAAGTTAGAGTCACTTCAGCTCAGGACACCTTAGGGGCTGTCCTGACTGGCCAGTGACTCCTCCTTGTTTTTCTCATTATTTTCTCCGGCCTTGCCGCCAAAAGTGGGGCCTGGCCGGAGGGGGCGGGCAACTCCACTAGCTGGAGTGTCCTGCTGGGTTGGCACAAAGGAGGTGAGCCTTTGAGGCTCACCGCCAGGTGTGACAATTCCTGCCTGGGAGAGGTGTTAGCATCTCCACCCAGTGCAGGCTTTGTTACTGGCCTCAGAGTGACAAAGGCACTCTCCCCATGGGGCCAGCAACATGTCTCGGTTTGTGGCAGGCTGCTAAAACTAGTCAGCCTACACAGATAGTCGGTTAAGTTTCAGGGGGCACCTCTAAGGTGCCCTCTGTGGTGTATTTTACAATAAAATGTACACTGGCATCAGTGTGCATTTATTGTGCTGAGAAGTTTGATACCAAACTTCCCAGTTTTCAGTGTAGCCATTATGGTGCTGTGGAGTTCGTGTTTGACAGACTCCCAGACCATATACTCTTATGGCTACCCTGCACTTACAATGTCTAAGGTTTTGTTTAGACACTGTAGGGGTACCATGCTCATGCACTGGTACCCTCACCTATGGTATAGTGCACCCTGCCTTAGGGCTGTAAGGCCTGCTAGAGGGGTGTCTTACCTATACTGCATAGGCAGTGAGAGGCTGGCATGGCACCCTGAGGGGAGGGCCATGTCGACTTACTCGTTTTGTCCTCACTAGCACACACAAGCTGGCAAGCAGTGTGTCTGTGCTGAGTGAGAGGTCTCTAGGGTGGCATAAGACATGCTGCATCCCTTAGAGACCTTCCTTGGCATCAGGGCCCTTGGTACTAGAAGTACCAGTTACAAGGGACTTATCTGGATGCCAGGGTCTGCCAATTGTGGATACAAAAGTACAGGTTAGGGAAAGAACACTGGTGCTGGGGCCTGGTTAGCAGGCCTCAGCACACTTTCAATTGTAAACATAGCATCAGCAAAGGCAAAAAGTCAGGGGGCAACCATGCCAAGGAGGCATTTCCTTACACAACCCCCCCCCAAACGAAAGAGGATGAGACTAACCTTTCACAAGAGAGTCTTCATTTTCTAAGTGGAAGAACCTGGAAAGGCCATCTGCATTGGCATGGGCAGTCCCAGGTCTGTGTTCCACTATAAAGTCCATTCCCTGTAGGGAGATGGACCACCTCAACAGTTTAGGATTTTCACCTTTCATTTGCATCAGCCATTTGAGAGGTCTGTGGTCAGTTTGAACTAGGAAGTGAGTCCCAAAGAGGTATGGTCTCAGCTTCTTCAGGGACCAAACCACAGCAAAGGCCTCCCTCTCAATGGCACTCCAACGCTGCTCCCTGGGGAGTAACCTCCTGCTAATGAAAGCAACAGGCTGGTCAAGGCCATCATCATTTGTTTGGGACAGAACTGCCCCTATCCCATGTTCAGAGGCATCAGTCTGCACAATGAA
The DNA here is from genome assembly GCF_031143425.1 of Pleurodeles waltl. Classification (NCBI taxonomy): domain Eukaryota; kingdom Metazoa; phylum Chordata; class Amphibia; order Caudata; family Salamandridae; genus Pleurodeles; species Pleurodeles waltl. The sequence goes on from NC_090439.1 coordinate 338,925,147, forward strand.
CTGCTTAGAATAATCTGGAGCTTTGAGAACTGGTGCTGAGCACATTGCTTGTTTCAGGGTGTCAAAGGCCTGTTGGCAGTCCACAGTCCAGTTCACTTTCTTGGGCATTTTCTTGGAGGTGAGCTCAGTGAGGGCTGTCACAATGGATCCATATCCCTTCACAAACCTCCTGTAGTACCCAGTCAAGCCAAGGAATGCCCTGACTTGAGTCTGGGTTTTTGGAGCTACCCAGTCCAGAATGGTCTGGATCTTGGGTTGGAGTGGCTGAACTTGGCCTCCACCTACAAGGTGGCCCAAGTAAACCACAGTTCCCTGCCCTATCTGGCATTTGGATGCCTTGATAGAGAGGCCTGCAGATTGCAGAGCCTTCAAAACCTTCTTCAGGTGGACCAGGTGATCCTGCCAGGTGGAGCTAAAGACAGCAATATTATCAAGATAAGCTGTGCTAAAGGACTCCAAGCCAGCAAGGACTTGATTCACCAACCTTTGGAAGGTGGCAGGGGCATTCTTTAAACCAAAGGGCATAACAGTAAACTGATAATGCCCATCAGGTGTGGAGAATGCTGTCTTTTCTTTTGCTCCAGGTGCCATTTTTATTTGCCAGTACCCTGCTGTCAAGTCAAAGGTACTTAGAAATTTGGCAGCACCTAACTTATCAATGAGCTCATCAGCTCTTGGAATTGGATGGGCATCTGTCTTGGTGACAGAGTTGAGCCCTCTGTAGTCCACACAAAACCTCATCTCTTTCTTTCCATCTTTGGTGTGAGGTTTGGGGACTAAGACCACTGGGCTAGCCCAGGGGCTGTCAGAGCGCTCAATCACTCCCAATTCCAGCATCTTGTGGACTTCCATCTTGATGCTTTCCTTAACATGGTCAGACTGTCTGAAGATTTTGTTCTTGACAGGCATGCTGTCTCCTGTGTCCACATCATGGGTACACAGGTGTGTCTGACCAGGGGTTAGGGAGAAAAGCTCAGGAAACTGTTGTAGGACTCTCCTACAATCAGCTTGCTGTTGGCCAGAGAGGGTGTCTGAGTAGATCACTCCATCTACTGTGCCATCTTTTGGGTCTGATGACAGAAGATCAGGGAGAGGTTCACTCTCTGCCTCCTGATCCTCATCTGTTACCATCAACAGATTGACATCAGCCCTGTCGTGGAAGAGCTTAAGGCGGTTTACATGGATCACCCTCTTGGGGCTCCTGCTTGTGCCCAGGTCCACCAGGTAGGTGACCTGACTCTTCCTTTCTAGTACTGGGTAAGGGCCACTCCATTTGTCCTGGAGTGCCCTGGGAGCCACAGGCTCCAGAACCCAGACTTTCTGCCCTGGTTGGAACTCAACCAGTGCAGCCTTTTGGTCATACCAAAACTTCTGGAGTTGTTGGCTGGCCTCAAGGTTTTTGGTTGCCTTTTCCATGTACTCTGCCATTCTAGAGCGAAGGCCAAGTACATAGTCCACTATGTCCTGTTTAGGCTCATGGAGAGGTCTCTCCCAGCCTTCTTTAACAAAGGCAAGTGGTCCCCTTACAGGATGACCAAACAGAAGTTCAAAGGGTGAGAATCCTACTCCCTTCTGTGGCACTTCCCTGTAAGCGAAAAGCAGACATGGCAGGAGGACATCCCATCTCCTTTTGAGTTTTTCTGGGAGCCCCATGATCATGCCCTTTAATGTCTTGTTGAATCTCTCAACTAAGCCATTAGTTTGTGGATGGTAAGGTGTAGTGAATTTATAAGTCACTCCACACTCATTCCACATGTGCTTTAGGTATGCTGACATGAAGTTGGTACCTCTGTCAGACACCACCTCCTTAGGGAAACCCACTCTGGTAAAGATACCAATGAGGGCCTTGGCTACTGCAGGGGCAGTAGTCGACCTAAGGGGAATAGCTTCAGGATACCTGGTAGCATGATCCACTACTACCAGGATATACATATTTCCTGAGGCTGTGGGAGGTTCCAGTGGACCAACTATGTCCACACCCACTCTTTCAAAGGGCACCCCCACCACTGGAAGTGGAATGAGGGGGGCCTTTGGATGCCCACCTGTCTTACCACTGGCTTGACAGGTGGGGCAGGAGAGGCAAAACTCCTTAACCATGTTGGACATATTGGGCCAGTAGAAGTGGTTGACTAACCTCTCCCACGTCTTGGTTTGTCCCAAATGTCCAGCAAGGGGAATGTCATGGGCCAATGTTAGGATGAACTCTCTGAACAGCTGAGGCACTACCACTCTCCTAGTTGCACCAGGTTTGGGGTCTCTGGCCTCAGTGTACAGGAGCCCATCTTCCCAATAGACCCTATGTGTTCCATTTTTCTTGCCTTTGGACTCTTCAGCAGCTTGCTGCCTAAGGCCTTCAAGAGAGGGACAGGTTTCTTGTCCCTTACACAGCTCTTCCCTTGAGGGTCCCCCTGGGCCTAAGAGCTCAACCTGATAAGGTTCAAGCTCCAAAGGCTCAGTTCCCTCAGAGGGCAGAACTTCTTCCTGAGAAGAGAGGTTCCCTTTCTTTTGCTGTGTTGCAGTTGGTTTCCCAACTGACTTTCCTGTTCTCTTGGTAGGCTGGGCCATTTTTCCAGACTCCAGCTCTACTTTTTCACCCTGTGCCTTGCATTGTGCTCTTGTTTTCACACACACCAGTTCAGGGATACCCAGCATTGCTGCATGGGTTTTTAGCTCTACCTCAGCCCATGCTGAGGACTCCAGGTCATTTCCAAGCAGACAGTCCACTGGGATATTTGAGGAGACCACCACCTGTTTCAGGCCATTGACCCCTCCCCATTCTAAAGTAACCATTGCCATGGGATGTACTTTTCTCTGATTGTCAGCGTTGGTGACTGTGTAAGTTTTTCCAGTCAGGTATTGGCCAGGGGAAACCAGTTTCTCTGTCACCATGGTGACACTGGCACCTGTATCCCTCAGGCCCTCTATTCTAGTCCCATTAATTAAGAGTTGCTGTCTGTATTTTTGCATGTTAGGCGGCCAGACAGCTAGTGTGGCTAAATCCACCCCACCCTCAGAAACTAGAGTAGCTTCAGTGTGGACCCTGATTTGCTCTGGGCACACTGTTGATCCCACTTGGAGACTAGCCATACCAGTGTTACCTGGATGGGAGTTTGGAGTGGAACCTTTCTTGGGACAGGCCTTGTCTCCAGTTTGGTGTCCATGCTGTTTACAGCTATGACACCAGGCCTTTTTGGGATCAAAGTTTTTACCCTTGTACCCATTGTTTTGTGAAGAGGCTCTGGGCCCACCCTCCTGTGCAGGTTTTTGGGGGCCTGTAGAAGACTCTTTACTATTTTTAGTTTTGGTTGTCTCATCACCCTTCTGCTGGGGAGTCTTTGTGACCCCTTTCTTTTGGTCACCCCCTGTTGAAGTCTTGGACACCCTTGTCTTGACCCAATGGTCCGCCTTCTTTCCCAATTCTTGGGGAGAAATTGGTCCTAGGTCTACCAGATGCTGATGCAGTTTATCATTGAAACAATTACTTAACAGGTGTTCTTTCACAAATAAATTGTACAGCCCATCATAATTACTTACACCACTGCCTTGAATCCAACCATCTAGTGTTTTCACTGAGTAGTCAACAAAGTCAACCCAGGTCTGGCTCGAGGATTTTTGAGCCCCCCTGAACCTAATCCTGTACTCCTCAGTGGAGAATCCAAAGCCCTCAATCAGGGTACCCTTCATGAGGTCATAAGATTCTGCATCTTGTCCAGAGAGTGTGAGGAGTCTATCCCTACACTTTCCTGTGAACATTTCCCAAAGGAGAGCACCCCAGTGAGATCTGTTCACTTTTCTGGTTACACAAGCCCTCTCAAAAGCTGTGAACCATTTGGTGATGTCATCACCATCTTCATATTTAGTTACAATCCCTTTGGGGATTTTCAACATGTCAGGAGAATCTCTGACCCTATTTATGTTGCTGCCACCATTGATGGGTCCTAGGCCCATCTCTTGTCTTTCCCTCTCTATGGCTAGGATCTGTCTTTCCAAAGCCAATCTTTTGGCCATCCTGGCTAACTGGATGTCCTCTTCACTGGAGTTATCCTCAGTGATTTCAGAGTTGTTGGTCCCTCCTGTGAGGGAACCAGCATCTCTGACTATTATTTGTGGAGTCAGGGCTTGAGAAGCCCTGCTCTCCCTAAGTAGGACTGGAGGGGGGGAATTTCCCTCCAAGTCACTATCTTCATCCTCTGAGTTGCCATCCTCAGAGGGGTTGGCCTTTTCAAACTCTGCCAAAAGCTCCTGGAGCTGTACATTGGTAGGTTTGGGGCCCATTGCTATTTTCTTTAGTTTACAGAGTGACCTTAGCTCTCTCATCTGTAGATGGAGGTAAGGTGTGGTGTCGAGTTCCACCACATTCACATCTGTGCTAGACATTTTGCTTCTAAAAGTTGGAATACTTTTTAAGAATCTACAACTGGTTCTAGAATCTAATTCAAACTTTTACAAACTTTTAAACTCTAAAAGAAATGCTAAACAGGATCTAACACAAGGCCCTAGCAGGTCTTTTAAGAATTTAGAAAACTTTTCAAATTGCAAAAATCAATTTCTAATGACAATTTTGGAATTTGTCGTGTGATCAGGTATTGGCTGAGTAGTCCAGCAAATGCAAAGTCTTGTACCCCACCGCTGATCCACCAATGTAGGAAGTTGGCTCTGTATGTGCTATTTCAAAGTAAGGAATAGTATGCACAGAGTCCAAGGGTTCCCCTTAGAGGTAAAATAGTGGTAAAAATAGATAATACTAATGCTCTATTTTGTGGTAGTGTGGTCGAGCAGTAGGCTTATCCAAGGAGTAGTGTTAAGCATTTGTTGTACATACACATAGACAATAAATGAGGTACACACACTCAGAGACAAATCCAGCCAATAGGTTTTTATATAGAAAAATATCTTTTCTTAGTTTATTTTAAGAACCACAGGTTCAAATTTAACATGTAATATCTTGTTTGAAAGGTATTGCAGGTAAGTACTTTAGGAACTTCAAATCATCCAAATTGCATGTATACTTTTCACGTTATTGACAAATAGCTGTTTTAAAAGTGGACACTTAGTGCAATTTTCACAGTTCCTAGGGGAGGTAAGTATTTGTTAGGTTAACCAGGTAAGTAAGACACTTACGGGGCTTAGTTCTTGGTCCAAGGTAGCCCACCGTTGGGGGTTCAGAGCAACCCCAAAGTCACCACACCAGCAGCTCAGGGCCGGTCAGGTGCAGAGTTCAAAGTGGTGCCCAAAACACATAGGCTAGAATGGAGAGAAGGGGGTGCCCCGGTTCCGGTCTGCTTGCAGGTAAGTACCCGCGTCTTCGGAGGGCAGACCAGGGGGGTTTTGTAGGGCACCGGGGGGGACACAAGTCCACACAGAAATTTCACCCTCAGCAGCGCGGGGGCGGCCGGGTGCAGTGTAGGAACAGGCGTCGGGTTCGCAATGTTAGTCTATGAGAGATCTCGGGATCTCTTCAGCGCTGCAGGCAGGCAAGGGGGGGATTCCTCGGGGAAACCTCCACTTGGGCAAGGGAGAGGGACTCCTGGGGGTCACTTCTCCAGTGAAAGTCCGGTCCTTCAGGTCCTGGGGGCTGCGGGTGCAGGGTCTCTCCCAGGCGTCGGGACTTTAGGTTCAAAGAGTCGCGGTCAGGGGAAGCCTCGGGATTCCCTCTGCAGGCGGCGCTGTGGGGGCTCAGGGGGGACAGGTTTTGGTACTCACAGTATCAGAGTAGTCCTGGGGTCCCTCCTGAGGTGTTGGATCGCCACCAGCCGAGTCGGGGTCGCCGGGTGCAGTGTTGCAAGTCTCACGCTTCTTGCGGGGAGCTTGCAGGGTTCTTTAAAGTTGCTGGAAACAAAGTTGCAGCTTTTCTTGGAGCAGGTCCGCTGTCCTCGGGAGTTTCTTGTCTTTTCGAAGCAGGGGCAGTCCTCAGAGGATGTCGAGGTCGCTGGTCCCTTTGGAAGGCGTCGCTGGAGCAGGATCTTTGGAAGGCAGGAGACAGGCCGGTGAGTTTCTGGAGCCAAGGCAGTTGTCGTCTTCTGGTCTTCCGCTGCAGGGGTTTTCAGCTGGGCAGTCCTTCTTCTTGTAGTTGCAGGAATCTAATTTTCTAGGGTTCAGGGTAGCCCTTAAATACTAAATTTAAGGGCGTGTTTAGGTCTGGGGGGTTTAGTAGCCAATGGTTACTAGCCCTGAGGGTGGGTACACCCTCTTTGTGCCTCCTCCCAAGGGGAGGGGGTCACAATCCTAACCCTATTGGGGGAATCCTCCATCTGCAAGATGGAGGATCTCTAAAAGTTAGAGTCACTTCAGCTCAGGACACCTTAGGGGCTGTCCTGACTGGCCAGTGACTCCTCCTTGTTTTTCTCATTATTTTCTCCGGCCTTGCCGCCAAAAGTGGGGCCTGGCCGGAGGGGGCGGGCAACTCCACTAGCTGGAGTGTCCTGCTGGGTTGGCACAAAGGAGGTGAGCCTTTGAGGCTCACCGCCAGGTGTGACAATTCCTGCCTGGGAGAGGTGTTAGCATCTCCACCCAGTGCAGGCTTTGTTACTGGCCTCAGAGTGACAAAGGCACTCTCCCCATGGGGCCAGCAACATGTCTCGGTTTGTGGCAGGCTGCTAAAACTAGTCAGCCTACACAGATAGTCGGTTAAGTTTCAGGGGGCACCTCTAAGGTGCCCTCTGTGGTGTATTTTACAATAAAATGTACACTGGCATCAGTGTGCATTTATTGTGCTGAGAAGTTTGATACCAAACTTCCCAGTTTTCAGTGTAGCCATTATGGTGCTGTGGAGTTCGTGTTTGACAGACTCCCAGACCATATACTCTTATGGCTACCCTGCACTTACAATGTCTAAGGTTTTGTTTAGACACTGTAGGGGTACCATGCTCATGCACTGGTACCCTCACCTATGGTATAGTGCACCCTGCCTTAGGGCTGTAAGGCCTGCTAGAGGGGTGTCTTACCTATACTGCATAGGCAGTGAGAGGCTGGCATGGCACCCTGAGGGGAGGGCCATGTCGACTTACTCGTTTTGTCCTCACTAGCACACACAAGCTGGCAAGCAGTGTGTCTGTGCTGAGTGAGAGGTCTCTAGGGTGGCATAAGACATGCTGCATCCCTTAGAGACCTTCCTTGGCATCAGGGCCCTTGGTACTAGAAGTACCAGTTACAAGGGACTTATCTGGATGCCAGGGTCTGCCAATTGTGGATACAAAAGTACAGGTTAGGGAAAGAACACTGGTGCTGGGGCCTGGTTAGCAGGCCTCAGCACACTTTCAATTGTAAACATAGCATCAGCAAAGGCAAAAAGTCAGGGGGCAACCATGCCAAGGAGGCATTTCCTTACACATAGGGTCTATTGGGAAGATGGACTCCTGTACACTGAGGCCAGAGACCCCAAACCTGGTGCCACTAGGAGAGTGGTAGTGCCTCAGTCGTTCAGAGAGTTTATTCTGACCTTGGCCCATGATATTCCCCTTGCTGGGCATTTGGGACAAACCAAGACGTGGGAGAGGTTAGTCAACCACTTCTACTGGCCCAATATGTCCCAGAAGGTTAAGGAGTTTTGCCTCTCCTGCCCCACCTGTCAATCCAGTGGTAAGACAGGTGGGCACCCAAAGGCCCCCCTCATTCCACTTCCAGTGGTGGGGGTCCCCTTTGAAAGAGTGGGTGTGGACATAGTTGGTCCACTGGAACCTCCCACAGCCTCAGGAAATATGTATATCCTAGTAGTAGTGGATCATGTTACTAGGTATCCTGAAGCTATTCCCCTTAGGTCGACTACTGCCCCTGCAGTAGCCAAGGCCCTCATTGGTATCTTTACCAGAGTGGGTTTCCCTAAGGAGGTGGTGTCTGACAGAGGTACCAACTTCATGTCAGCATACCTAAAACACATGTGGAATGAGTGTGGAGTGACTTACAAATTCACTACACCATACCATCCCCAAACTAATGGCTTAGTTGAGAGATTCAACAAGACATTAAAAGGCATGATCATGGGGCTCCCAGAAAAACTCAAAAGGAGATGGGATGTCCTCTTGCCATGTCTGCTTTTTGCTTACAGAGAGGTGCCACAGAAGGGAGTAGGATTCTCACCCTTTGAACTTCTGTTTGGTCACCCTGTAAGGGGACCACTTGCTCTTGTTAAAGAATGCTGGGAGAGACCTCTTCATGAGCCTAAACAAGACATAGTGGACTATGTACTTGGCCTTCGCTCTAGAATGGCAGAGTACATGGAAAAGGCAACCAAAAACCTTGAGGCCAGCCAACAGCTCCAGAGGTTTTGGTATGACCAAAAGGCTGCACTGGTTGAGTTCCAACCAGGGCAGAAAGTCTGGGTTCTGGAGCCTGTGGCTCCCAGGGCACTCCAGGACAAATGGAGTGGCCCTTACCCAGTGCTAGAAAGGAAGAGTCAGGTCACCTACCTGGTGGACCTGGGCACAAGCAGGAGCCCCAAGAGGGTGATCCATGTGAACCGCCTTAAGCTCTTCCACGACAGGGCTGATGTAAATCTGTTGATGGTAACAGATGAGGATCAGGAGGCAGAGAGTGAACCTCTCCCTGATCTTCTATCATCAGACCCAAAAGATGGCTCAGTAGATGGAGTGATCTACTCAGACACCCTCTCTGGCCAACAGCAAGCTGATTGTAGGAGAGTCCTACAACAGTTTCCTGAACTCTTCTCCTTAACCCCTGGTCAGACACACCTGTGTACCCATGATGTGGACACAGGAGACAGCATGCCTGTCAAAAACAAAATCTTTAGACAGTCTGACCATGTTAAGGAAAGCATCAAGGTGGAAGTCCACAAGATGCTGGAATTGGGAGTAATTGAGCGCTCTGACAGCCCCTGGGCTAGCCCAGTGGTCTTAGTCCCCAAACCTCACACCAAAGATGGAAAGAAAGAGATGAGGTTTTGTGTGGACTACAGAGGGCTCAATTCTGTCACCAAGACAGATGCTCATCCAATTCCTAGAGCTGATGAGCTCATAGATAAATTAGGTGCTGCCAAAATCTTAAGTACCTTTGACTTGACAGCAGGGTACTGGCAAATAAAAATGGCACCTGGAGCAAAAGAGAAAACAGCATTCTCCACACCTGATGGGCATTATCAGTTTACTGTTATGCCTTTTGGTTTAAAGAATGCCCCTGCCACCTTCCAAAGGTTGGTGAATCAAGTCCTTGCTGGCTTGGAGTCCTTTAGCACAGCTTATCTTGATGATATTGCTGTCTTTAGCTCCACCTGGCAGGATCACCTGGTCCACCTGAAGAAGGTTTTGAAGGCTCTGCAATCTGCAGGCCTCTCTATCAAGGCATCCAAATGCCAGATAGGGCAGGGAACTGTGGTTTACTTGGGACACCTTGTAGGTGGAGGCCAAGTTCAGCCACTCCAACCCAAGATCCAGACTATTCTGGACTGGGTAGCTCCAAAAACCCAGACTCAAGTCAGGGCATTCCTTGGCTTGACTGGTATTACAGGAGGTTTGTGAAGGGATATGGATCCATTGTGACAGCCCTCACTGAACTCACCTCCAAGAAAATGCCCAAGAAAGTGAACTGGACTGTGGAATGCCAACAGGCCTTTGACACCCTGAAACAAGCAATGTGCTCAGCACCAGTTCTAAAAGCTCCAGATTATTCTAAGCAGTTCATTGTGCAGACAGATGCCTCTGAACATGGGATAGGGGCAGTTTTGTCCCAAACAAATGATGATGGCCTTGACCAGCCTGTTGCTTTCATTAGCAGGAGGTTACTCCCCAGGGAGCAGCGTTGGAGTGCCATTGAGAGGGAGGCCTTTGCTGTGGTTTGGTCCCTGAAGAAGCTGAGACCATACCTCTTTGGGACTCACTTCCTAGTTCAAACTGACCACAGACCTCTCAAATGGCTGATGCAAATGAAAGGTGAAAATCCTAAACTGTTGAGGTGGTCCATCTCCCTACAGGGAATGGACTTTATAGTGGAACACAGACCTGGGACTGCCCATGCCAATGCAGATGGCCTTTCCAGGTTCTTCCACTTAGAAAATGAAGACTCTCTTGGGAAAGGTTAGTCTCATCCTCTTTCGTTTGGGGGGGGGTTGTGAAAGGAAATGCCTCCTTGGCATGGTTGCCCCCTGACTTTTTGCCTTTGCTGATGCTATGTTTACAATTGAAAGTGTGCTGAGGCCTGCTAACCAGGCCCCAGCACCAGTGTTCTTTCCCTAACCTGTACTTTTGTATCCACAATTGGCAGACCCTGGCATCCAGATAAGTCCCTTGTAACTGGTACTTCTAGTACCAAGGGCCCTGATGCCAAGGAAGGTCCCTAAGGGCTGCAGCATGTCTTATGCCACCCTGGAGACCTCTCACTCAGCACAGACACACTGCTTGCCAGCTTGTGTGTGCTAGTGAGGACAAAACGAGTAAGTCGACATGGCACTCCCCTCAGGGTGCCATGCCAGCCTCTCACTGCCTATGCAGTATAGGTAAGACACCCCTCTAGCAGGCCTTACAGCCCTAAGGCAGGGTGCACTATACCATAGGTGAGGGTACCAGTGCATGAGCATGGTACCCCTACAGTGTCTAAACAAAACCTTAGACATTGTAAGTGCAGGGTAGCCATAAGAGTATATGGTCTAGGAGTCTGTCAAACACGAACTCCACAGCACCATAATGGCTACACTGAAAACTGGGAAGTTTGGTATCAAACTTCTCAGCACAATAAATGCACACTGATGCCAGTGTACATTTTATTGCAAAATACACCCCAGAGGGCACCTTAGAGGTGCCCCCTGAAACTTAACCGACTGTCTGTGTAGGCTGACTAGTTCCAGCAGCCTGCCACACTAGAGACATGTTGCTGGCCCCATGGGGAGAGTGCCTTTGTCACTCTGAGGCCAGTAACAAAGCCTGCACTGGGTGGAGATGCTAACACCTCCCCCAGGCAGGAGCTGTGACACCTGGCGGTGAGCCTCAAAGGCTCACCCCTTTGTCACAGCCCAGCAGGGCACTCCAGCTTAGTGGAGTTGCCCGCCCCCTCCGGCCACGGCCCCCACTTTTGGCGGCAAGGCTGGAGGGAACAAAGAAAGCAACAAGGAGGAGTCACTGGCCAGTCAGGACAGCCCCTAAGGTGTCCTGAGCTGAGGTGACTCTAACTTTTAGAAATCCTCCATCTTGCAGATGGAGGATTCCCCCAATAGGGTTAGGATTGTGACCCCCTCCCCTTGGGAGGAGGCACAAAGAGGGTGTACCCACCCTCAGGGCTAGTAGCCATTGGCTACTAACCCCCCAGACCTAAACACGCCCTTAAATTTAGTATTTAAGGGCTACCCTGAACCCTAGAAAATTAGATTCCTGCAAACTACAAGAAGAAGGACTGCCTAGCTGAAAACCCCTGCAGAGGAAGACCAGAAGACGACAACTGCCTTGGCTCCAGAAACTCACCGGCCTGTCTCCTGCCTTCCAAAGAACTCTGCTCCGGCGACGCCTTCCAAGGGACCAGCGACCTCTGAATCCTCTGAGGACTGCCATGCTTCGAAAAAGACAAGAAACTCCCGAGGACAGCGGACCTGCTCCAAAAAGACTGCAACTTTGTTTCAAGAAGCAGCTTTAAAGAACCCTGCAACTCCCCGCAAGAAGCGTGAGACTTGCAACACTGCACCCGGCGACCCCGACTCGGCTGGTGGAGAACCAACACCTCAGGGAGGACCCCCGGACTACTCTACGACTGTGAGTACCAAAACCTGTCCCCCCTGAGCCCCCACAGCGCCGCCTGCAGAGGGAATCCCGAGGCTTCCCCTGACCGCGACTCTCTGAAACCTAAGTCCCGACGCCTGGAAGAGACCCTGCACCCGCAGCCCCCAGGACCTGAAGGACCGGACTTTCACTGGAGAAGTGACCCCCAGGAGTCCCTCTCCCTTGCCCAAGTGGAGGTTTCCCCGAGGAAGCCCCCCCTTGCCTGCCTGCAGCGCTGAAGAGATCCGTTGATCTCTCATAGACTAACATTGCAAACCCGACGCTCGTTTCTACACTGCACCCGGCCGCCCCCGCGCTGCTGAGGGTGAAATTTCTGTGTGGGCTTGTGTCCCCCCCGGTGCCCTACAAAACCCCCCTGGTCTGCCCTCCGAAGACGCGGGTACTTACCTGCAAGCAGACCGGAACCGGGGCACCCCCTTCTCTCCATTCTAGCCTATGCGTTTTGGGCACCACTTTGAACTCTGCACCTGACCGGCCCTGAGCTGCTGGTGTGGTGACTTTGGGGTTGCTCTGAACCCCCAACGGTGGGCTACCTTGGACCAAGAACTGAACCCTGTAAGTGTCTTACTTACCTGGTAAAACTAACAAAAACTTTCCTCCCCCAGGAACTGTGAAAATTGCACTGTGTCCACTTTTAAAGTAGCTATTTGTCAATAACTTGAAACGTATACATGCAATTGAAATGATTCAAAGTTCCTAATGTACTTACCTGCAATACCTTTCAAACAAGATATTACATGTTAAATTTGAACCTGTGGTTCTTAAAATAAACTAAGAAAATATATTTTTCTATAACAAAACCTATTGGCTGGATTTGTCTCTGAGTGTGTGTACCTCATTTATTGTCTATGTGTATGTACAACAAATGCTTAACACTACTCCTTGGATAAGCCTACTGCTCGACCACACTACCACAAAATAGAGCATTAGTATTATCTATTTTTACCACTATTTTACCTCAAAGGGGAACCCTTGGACTCTGTGTATGCTATTCCTTACTTTGAAATAGCACATACAGAGCCAACTTCCTACAAATATTCTCTCTACTTAGAAGGTCCCATTTTCCATGGGAGGCATAGTTGGGATATAAGATGATCCTGTTGCTGGTCTTACTAGTTGTGCTGTCCTGTTGTTGGTGAACTGTATTATTTGAAGTCTTGGGCTTGCTGACAAGGGCTTCTGAGGCAGAGGTAGCCTACCAAAGTGGGTTCATGATTAATAGGCGAGGGCTTGAATTGAGCTGCCCATCCTATTGGATTTATAGCCTCTGACTTTAGCTCACATGGGTCCTAAATCTACCTCTGCTGGGTCCAGTCTAAGCTCTCTGTATTGGGCCCACGCACACAGCCACTATTTGGATTCAAGACCTGCTCAGGAAACTCATCCCATATCTCTTCTGGGATTGCTCCTAATGTTGTCTGAGTGCTGACTATTTGATTATCAATAAAAACACTGATAATACGTTCTGGGGCTGGGTAAAGGACATATGCAAGGACAGGTTTAGGGGCTGGTGCTGGCAGATTGCCTAGCATATCTGGAGGCGGATACCATGCTGGAATAATGGGCCATTCACAGTCTGGATCCTTGTTGGGTCTATTCTTTTAAGAGTTATGCGTTCTGACCAGATGGAAAAATGTCCTTGTGTGCAGAGATTGGGAAAATAATTGTGACAGAACTGGAACTCTTCTTTGGGTGACTTAAAAATTATTTCCGACCCTTATTTTTATTTAGCTACTTGAGTCTCTTTTTTCTTTTTCTTGACAACAGCAAAATCTCAGTGGAGGCTTCTCTATAGGTTGTTTGGGAGATTCATCCCCTTGCCTGAGGACTGTCATCACGTATTCACTTGATTCTGAGGGGCACCTGATATCTATAGAATTTAGGCACTTATCTGAGAGTTTATTGGCCACATGACTGTATTTCAGTGTTTTTCTTTGTGGTGTTATCTAGTGGAGGCAATTCATACAAGGGTGACCACTTTTTTGGGGGCGCAGCAGTGAAGACGTTGCTGTCACACGTCTGCCTGTCTTCTTGCACAGCAGAACATAGGAACTTAGGTGGGCCCGACTCCATTAGCACTGTATTATGGTTAACACTGACTGTGCTGCGACCCTTGAAAGCTCTGGCTTTAGGAGTTTCATTTTCAGATTTTAAATCATAGTTGCCATCATATCAGGTAAAGACACAAGTTTCTCCATCAGGGAGCTACTGTGACTCAATATTTGTGAGCACCTCTACTGTTGTTGTCTGTTGAGCCCTAACTATCAATTGACTAAGCAGGCCCAGTTTCCTGTCAATAGCCATGATAAGGATGGCTAATGTTTGCAGAACAGTTATTTGGATGCCTACTTCATCAGCGTGCAGCGAGGAAGCCTGCACAATGGAGGACAGCACTCTGTCCAAAGTCTGCCATCATAAAAACGCATTATTCTTAACCACTTTTGACTTAGAAAAAATACTGATAATGTTACTGGTATGTAGGTATCTTCGTTGTTGACAGTGGTGCCCAGGTATTTAGAATAGACATAGTGTTTATCCTAAGGCACGGAGAACTAATACAGGCCATTGAAGCAAAAGGGAAAAAAGAGGCGGTTCGGTTTTCAGGACCATAACACAAGTTGGTGGCCTATACTCCTCGTAGACGATGCTCACCTCAGTTTTTCTCTTGAGAAGTCCCTATTTCCCTCAACTATCAATTCCACTTGTAGAGAGAATGCATGGGGGGGTGAGGTTTGGGGAAGGTATCTGGTGTTGGCTCAGGGCATGGCCAGCCACGTTTAGCTGAATGTTGACCACCATTGATGGGATTGTACTCCATATCTTATCTGAGATTAAGCTGGTGGTGCCTCCATTAAGCATAACCCCTTGGTCGAGGTGGGGTACGTTTGGTTCCAGTTGGCCACCCTGATCACCACACATCTTCATGCTCAGGCCTGTGCTAGGCCACCTGGGGGTCCATGGATGCCTTGCGGACCCGCATCGCATATTGATGGCCGGTTATTACTTATTTTACTTTGGGGCTCCAGTGAGGAGGAAGCCACTAACATCCACTGCTCATACCAACTGACTGGTCTCTGTGGGGCAGAATGTCAATTGAGTATGTCCATCTAGAGTAGGCGCTGTGGTAAAATGTCATGAGTGCTCACTGGGCCCAGAATCTAGAACGATTAGGCTGCTTTTACTTTGCAAATACTTCTTAAGGCTCTGATATTGGTCCCTGCTGGGGGGCGGGGAGATGTATTTGTTAAGGTGAAAAAGTAGCCCCAAATGTCTTTAATCATCTTAGGCATTACAGTCGGTTGACACTCTTCCCTAGAGAAGTCCCACATTTGGGATCTATTTCTTGTCTGCATACCACCCAGCACCTGCAGACCTTGCATTTCTGGTTTACTGCGGGAGGCCTTGTTGCTTTTTTCCTTCTTCAACAGTGTATGGGGTCTGCTATGTGCCTGTAATAGCAATGAATTGTGAGTTCTAATTTTTCCCTCTGTTTGGTTTATTAGAGAGCCATATGAAGAGCCCAACGTCGAAGAGAGAATGGAAGGAAAGTAGGTGATTAAATGAGGAATGGAGGGGGTTCAAGAATTGAGTAAACCAGGGGAGAGGCCGCAAGCCACTGCAAGCCGCCAGCCAAGCATGCTTTAAAGAAGAGGCAGAAACAAGCACACTCGCCCTTTTGCCCTGCTTAGATTGCACCCCTGAAACCAAATGCCAAATGGGGCAAACGCATGCCTCAAATGCTATTGTCCCCTTCCCCACCCTGGATGTTCAAGCCCCAACTCACTGGTGGACCCTGTTGCTGTGTGCAGTTGGGTCTGACCAGCAACCTACACAGGAGCAGGGCCGAATGAAGAGGTCTATGTGCTACCAGGTGGAAGGCAGAAGGTGGTGGCGAGGGGGACGAATCCCTGAGCTGGGAGAGATGGCCAGGGTGGAAGCAGGAGGCACACCCATGGTATGAGCACCACTGGCCGCTTCTGCAGCTCCTACCTGTGGTGGTGCAGTTATATCAGTAGTCCGAGATGCCATCCAACTCCTTATTACTGCTCTCAGCCACTAGCTGCTTAGGCTGCTGCCGTGGCACTTGACTTGACAACCGCACTCTTTCATGCTACCTCTCTCCAGCAAAGCTCTGGTGTCCCTGCGTAATGCTCTGCCTCCTCACTTGATATTTTGTGTTTCATGCAGATCTGTCAAGTAGGAGGAACACTTAATGGGATGGTGAAAAACACAAAAAAAGCTGTTTCAATTTTAATTCCCATAGGAATCTTTGCTTCTTACTACAGAAACAAAAACCTGATTGGAATTACAACAAACTTGGCTTTAAACTGTAACGTACCTTTCTTTGCTTGGCGTAATTCCATTACGTTTCACTAACTAGCACTACAAAAATGTGTCATTGGCATTGAAAGGGTTCACAGTTAATGATACCTGGACCAGTAGTTTGTGGACAGTCCTCAAAACAAACTTCAAGCAATGTCCACTGATGTAAATTAAAAAAATAAAAGCCCCGCATTATACAAATGAGCTTTTTGTCCTGTCTTCCATTTCCGGTCAGAGGTACCAAACTGGCGTTCACGAACCCCTAAAATTATTAATATAAAATGGCAAATCCCTGTTGCACATGGCGAAATGCCATGCACAGTGAGAATTGTCCATCCGCAGAGGAATGGGCGAAGGGGCTGGTCATCCTTTATCGAAACTCAACTTTACATGGCTTTAGGGCACAAAGACACTATTTACAACTGGGCCAACCCATCCTGCACAGGACCAAAGTCCCTGCTCTGCTAGGGTTTGGCAACTGCAATTAATTGGTCACTGGACCAGGCCACAGAAGGTGGAGTTTGGCTATGGACCAGCACTTGCAAGCAACCAAAAGAAGGCCCTAAGGGTCAGGTAAGGCCTCACATCTCTGTGGGGCTCAAAGGTGCTCCAGAAGGAGCCAACATTGCCTTGAATGTTTGCACCACATTCTCCTTAAAGACTCTTATCAGCTGGTCGACAGTTGGGGCAACTCAGGGAATGCCATGGCCATTCTAAAAATGGGCTTGATATTGAAGAAGCCAGTTGAGCTAGGTTTTTAGAGTACTCAATGTACTCCATCTCCCCTTTTCCGGAGTCGCGAGTGGTGGAAAATCCCTCTTGGCCTGTTTGAGCTTGCGGCTGACTTGGACTTACCTGAGTACTTGGATTTGGTGTGGGAGGGGTCCTGCGATTTTAAAAAGAAACAGCCCAGTAACTTGAAACGGGACCAGGAATGTTGCTTAGAACATGACCTCCTACTGTGTTCTGTAATATACAGTTTCATGTAGTTCACCCTCAGGTGTATGAGGGAGCATTGTTGCTTGACTTCAAATCATTCCCAGAAACGAGGCACCGCAAGAAAACATAATGGTCCTCATTATGACTTTGGCAGTCCTACTGCAAGACCGACAAAGCCACGGGCGCCAGAAAACCACCAGTGCTGGCGGTCTTCCGCCCACCATATCACGAGTACTGCTGGATTGCCGCCACATTTTGGATGGGACTCCACCAGTAGTCGTGCTGGCGGGCGGAGGTGCTGGGGCAATAATACGGCGTGGCGGTGTCCTGATAGGGGGGCGCTGTCGGAGATGGAAGCTTCCGTTCCCTGCCGGACGACCTTCTCTTCAGAACAGGTAAGTTGATCGTCCAATAGGGGAAGAGGGTGGGTTGGTGTTGTGTGTGCGTGTGTGAGTGGGTGTTGTCTGCGTGTATGCATGCATGTGTCTATGTGTGGTTGTATGCGTTTATGAATGTAGAAGTGAGTGCGTGTATGACTGCAAGTGTGTATGCATTTAGGAATGTAAGTGTGTGTGTGTATGAGAGTATGAGTGCTGTGGTGAATGTGTGTATGAGTGCTGTGGTGAATGCGTGTACGGATGCATGTGAGTAAATGAGTGTATGTCAGCATCGGTGAATGAGTGTATGCGGGGTGCATGTGGGTGTCTGTGTGCATGTATGCAGGGAGGGGGGATGGGGCTGGGGGAGGGGGTGCTGTACCTGGGGGGGGTTTGGGGGACGCTGTACCTGAGGACGGAGTGGGAGGTGAGTGGGGTATTGTGCTTGCTGTGGAAGGGAGTAGTCTGCCAGTGACAGGGAAGAAATTCCCTGTCACCGGTAGCTTTCCGCCAGGGTTTTCGTGGCGGTGCTACTGCCATGGAACCCCTGGTGGAAAGGCGGCTCCAAATACCGCTGGCGGTCTTCTGTGGACCACCGGGTCATAGATGCTCATCTCCAGCCCAGTGGGTCCGACCGTCCTGGCGGTACGAGTGGGGATGTGGTGGGCTGGCAGAGGCCAACCCACCTCACTCATAATGTGGCGGTCTTCACCGCCAGTCTGCTGGAGATGAAACTGCCACCTTTACCCTTGCAGTCTGTCAGTATGTTTTCCCTGTCTCACTGGGATCCTGCTAGCCAGGACCCCAGTGCTAATAGTTTGTGGCCTATGAGTGTGTTGTCAGTATGTTTAACTGCGTCACTGAAGTTCTGCTAACCAGAACTCCAGTGCTTATGCTCTCTCTACTTACCAACTTTGTCACTATAGTTTAGTGACTCCATATTCCAATTCTGATTGGCACACTGGACCCCCCTCATAAGTCCCTAGTATATGGTACCAAGGTACCCAGGAGATTGGGGTTGCAGGAGATCCTTATGGGCTGCAGCATTACTTTTGCCACCGATAAGGAGCTCAGACAAAACTTTCTTCAGGACTGCCACTGCAGCCTGAGGGAAATAGTGCACACACTATTTAACAGCCATTTTCACTGCACTTAAGTAACTTATAAGTCACCTATAAGTCTAACCTTCATTTACTGAAGTCTAGGTGCAAAGTTACAGTGTATGAGGGTACCCATGCACTAGCAAAGGTGCCCCCACGTTCTCCAGGTCCAATTCCCCGGACTTTGGGGGTGACTCTGAGCTTGGTGGGCGGCGGGAGCCGCCCGCCAAGCGGGAACCGCCAGAAGACCGTACCGCGGTCAAAAGACCGCGGCGGTCATTCTGGGTTTCCCACTGGGCTGGCAGGCGACCGCCAAAAGGCCGCCCGCCAGCCCAGCGGGAAACACCCTTCCACGAGGAAGCCGGCTCCGAATGGAGCCGGCGGAGTGGAAGGGGTGCGACAGGTGCAGTAGCACCCGTTGCGAATTTCAGTGTCTGCTAAGCAGACACTGAAATTCTAAGTGGGGCCCTCTTACGGGGGCCCCTGCAGTGCCCATGCCATTGGCATGGGCACTGCAGGGGCCCCCAGGGGCCCCACGACACCCCATACCGCCATCCTGTTCCTGGCGGCCGAAACCGCCAGGAACAGGATGGCGGGATGGGGGTCGGAATCCCCATGGCGGCGCAGCAAGCTGCGCTGCCATGGAGGATTCCCCTGGGCAGCGGAAAGCCGGCGGGAGACCGCCGACTTTCCGTTTCTGGCCGCGGCTGTACCGCCGCGGTCAGAATGCCCAAAGGAGCACCGCCAGCCTGTTGGCAGTGCTCCCGCGGTCTCCGGCCCTGGCGGTTTTTACCGCCAGGGTCAGAATGACCGCCTTTGTGAGTACGGGGACACCATTATAAGCGTGCACTACACATATTTCAATATATTTTTGTAGCTTCACAATGGTAACTCCGAATATGGCCAGGTGAGGTGTTTTAAGATTATGGAATTGACCTCCCAATCCAAATCTGGTATTGGGGGGCCAATCCCATGCACCCTGGGGGCTCCACCATGGACCCCAGTACTGCCAAGCCAGCCCTCTGAGGTTTCCACTGCAGCCCCAGCTGCTGCCACCTCACAGACAGGTTCCTGCCCTCCTGGGGACTCAGCAGCTCAATCCAGGAAGGTAGAACACTGCATTTCCTTTGGTCCTTTGGTAGGAGGGTGTTACACCATCTCCCTTTGGAAATAGGTGTTACAGGCTTGGGAGGGGTAGCCTCTCAGAGCCTCTGGAAATGCTTTGAAGGACACAAACTGAGCCCTCCTTGCAAAATCCAGTCTGCACCAGTGCAGGGACCCCCAGACCCTGCTCTGGCATGAAAATGGACAAAGGAAAGGGGATTGATAACTCCTGTGTCGATCACCACCCCAGGGGTGGTGCCCAGAGCTCCTCCAGAGTGTCCCTGCCATTAACCACTTTGGATTCCATTGTGTGGGGACCCACTGGAGACCTCTGAGTGGCCAGTGCCAGTAGGTGACGTCAGAGATCCCTCCTGATAGGAGCATACCTGGATAGGTAGCCAATCGCCCTCTCAGGACTATTTAGGGTCTCTCCTCTGGATGTTTCCTGAGATTCAGCTTGCAAGACTCCTCCAGGAATACTCTGCATCCTCTACTTCTGACCGTCGGATCAATCGCAGACTGCTCCAGGAACCGCTGTAACTGCATAAAGTATCCAGGAAGGTTTTTGTAACCTGCAACTTCAGCTTCAGCCAGTATTTGCAACAGTTTCCAAGGTGTGCACTGTCTGAGGACTGCCTGTCTTCATCCTGCACCAGAAAAACCAAAGGAATCTCCCGTGGAGTGATGGAGTCACTTCCCTGCTCCTGCAGGCACCCTTCTGTGACGACAATCGGTACTCTGGGACTCCTCTTGTGACGAGCATGCTCCCTGGAACACAGGTGGTGGACCAACATGACCCAAACGGTCCTAAGGTCCAGCTGTCTAAATTTGGTGGAGGTAAGAGCTTGCCTCCCCGTGCTGCGACAGTACCCCTGTGCACCACATCTTCTCCAGCACTTTGGGCTTCTGCGCACTTCTTCCAAGAATCATTCATGCACAGTGTAGCCCAGGTCCCCAGCACTCCATCCTGTGACGCACAACATCTTTGTCCCCATGTCCTGGGACTCCTGTGGGTGCTTCCTGGTCTTCTGTGGGCTCTCTGAAGTGCTGAGAGCCCCCTCTGTCTCCTCAGTCCGAGTTGAGACCCCCAGGTCCCTCCTGGGCTCCGGCAGCGCCATTTTGACGCAAACTGCAAACTTGCCTGAACCAAGGCTTGTTGAAGGAATCCAGCACCAAAAATTGCCTGCATCCAACGACTCAATGTGAGACATCTCTTGCATTACCCAGGAACCCGCAGGTATCTTCTTTGGTGCAATTCTGCACTTTTCTTCCAACCGGAGAATCCACTTTTGCAACTTCTTACAGGTTGGCTGGGGCTCCTGTTCTTCCTTTAGGCTTCTGCGACTTCTGGACTTGGTCTCCTCTCTTCACAGGTCTTCAGGCCCAGGAATCCATCGCTGGTTTCTTGCAGTCTTGCTTGGTCCTTGCAAAATCCTTTATCACGACTTGCAGTGTGTCCTGAGGAAACTTGCTGTACTTTGCTTCTGTTTTCCTGGGCTCTGGGGTGGGGTATTTTACTTACCTTTGGTGTTTTCTTACACTCCTAGCGCCCCTCTACACACTACACTTGCCAAAGGTGGAATTTGTTATTTGTAATCCACTATTTTAGTGTATGGTATGTGTTGCCCCTATGCCTGGTGCAATATATTGTGTTTTTCACTGTTTGCACAATTTTCTGACTGTGTACTTACCTGATTTTGGTTACTAGTATATATATTGTGTATAATAATTACCTCCAGAAGGAGTATTGTCTCTAAGGTATTTTAAGCCTTGTGTCACTAAAATAAAGTACCTCTATTTTTGGTAACACTGAGTCTTTTATTGTGTATAAGTACTGTGTAACTGTAGTGGTATTGCAGGAGCTTTGCATGTCTCCTAGTTCAGCCTAAGCTGCTCTGCTACAACTACCTCTAGACAGCCTAAGCTGCTAGAATACTGCCAACATTTCACTAATAAGGGATAACTGGACCTGATATAAGGTGTATGTACCTTACGTATCCACTACAAACCAGGCCACCCTCCTACACTCCATTGCTGACTTTGGTGGTGCAGACCCAAACTCCAGCCAGATCCTCGCTACCGACGCCTGTCCCAGTCTTGGCTCAGATGCCTTTGGCATCAATATCGACACTGGAACCACACATCCTTCGGAGTCATTCAGAAGACAAGAAGAGAGGCTCAGCACCTCCTGGAGGAGCAACAACTTGAGGAGAAAATCTACTCCTTGTATGAATTATTTTGCCCGGATTCCAATCAAAATGAAGAAGGAGACCCCATGATATCCCTGAGAGTTTTCTAGAGCTTGTGAAAGCCAGTGGCCTCAAGACTTCACCTGAGCCGAGAAAATGGCATAAACATTGGGCTTATCCCTGTGCCATGGGGCCCATTGTGATAATCTTTGTTGATATCTTTTCCCTTACCTTCTCCTCTCGCACTCATAGTCAAGATTTAAAATGTAACAAAGGTTGGGGTAGCCTGCACTAAAAAGAATATATCACATTTTGGGCCGAAGTTCAATCTCGGCAGATGGAATACTCTGTCACAAATGTGACAGATATCCTCTCCGCCATATTGTTCGCCATAGGATTATATGGGATAATATGGGATTATAATATGGAGTATTCCCCTCCGCCAAGATCTAAATCAGGCTCTCTGTGCTTTGCAATAGGCACTTTATGATAAAGTTCATTATGATGACTCAAACCTGCAATTATACAACACAAAGAACCCTCTAGCAGGTGCATTAAACACCACCGTTGCCTTGAGATTTTTATTATGGCCTGAAAATTGTTCATGCACAAAAAACTCTGCAGCAGATGCATTTAACCCTTAAGATATTTTAAAATACAGTATCTCCAGGAACTTGGCTCCAGGTGTGGTGGCACCAGGCGCACCACCCGAAAGCCGGCACTGTCCCTGACAAATATAGAAACCAAAATCATAATTTTCACAAAGGTACTGAAGCATGTATACCAGCGGAAACTCTACTTCCTTTAATGAAGTCCTACTGGATCCTGTCCTTGTCACTGGGACCACAAACACCTGTCTGCTCAAACTGCTCAAAAGGCAATATCCAGGAGATACAGATGAGCATCGGTTGATCCCTAGTTTCCTTCTAAACCCCTTTTTGAAAGCCTGATCATTTAGTCATCTTCCTCCCTAAGAAATTTTCTGCAAGCACCTGCTCTTCAGCCCCACCTAACCGAGAATCAAAGACCTGAGTCCTGTTTCAAAATGACTTTTGTTGCTGAAAGTCTAGCTTGTAAGTTCCTCATTGCCAAGTGCCTCTTAGGCAGATTTCATGTCCTGTTGATCATGGG
This sequence comes from Pleurodeles waltl, assembly GCF_031143425.1. NCBI lineage: Eukaryota > Metazoa > Chordata > Amphibia > Caudata > Salamandridae > Pleurodeles > Pleurodeles waltl. Next base: position 338,948,024 of record NC_090439.1, read on the forward strand.
CAGTTGCATTGTTCCAAACTATCTGATGTCTTCCAGGTGCACTTTGTTGACCTCATATTTGATGGTCGGGCAGCTTCAGGGCAAGTTATCCAGTCTGATCGCAATAGTGCATAATCAGTAGCCACAGGAATTGGGACATCAGTGGTGGTGCATAGACATGCATGGCTGAGAAAGTCAAGGTTTAATAATATTGAGGTCAAATCAACCCTCATGGACCCCCCGTTCAATAACACCAAGCTTATCATGCTGCAGAAAGAGGTGCAGAAAGGGGCAATGGAGTTGGTGCCAGAACAGGAATTTTTGCAAGGATTTTACTTCTGGTAATTTCTTGTCTCAGAGAAGAATGGCGGTCTTTGTCTCATCCAGGACCTCAGGGTCTTGCACTTTTTTCTTTTGAAGGAGAAGTTCAGAAGGCTGTCACTAGCTCAGGTTCATATGGCGCTGGAACTGGGATGCTGGATGGTGTCACTTGACTTACAGGATGTTAATTTCAACATGCCAATCCTGAAGTTCCACAGGACGTGCATGTGATTTGTGGTGGGTACAACGCATTATTTGATTGAATTGTGGTTCTCCCTTTGGCATGATGTCAGCACCATGGGTCTTCACAAAGGTGATGGCTGCCCATCTCAGTAGGTTCAGGATTACAGTATACTTCTACATGAGTGACTGTTTCCTGAAGCCATGACCACAAAGATGGTGTGATTGTACCTGTGTGAGAAAGTAGCCTCTTTCTAGCCTTGTTACCCCCACTTTTGGCCTGTTTGTGAGTGTATGTCAGGGTGTTTTCACTGTCTCACTGGGATCCTGCTAGCCAGGGCCCAGTGCTCATAGTGAAAACCCTATGTTTTCAGTATGTTTGTTATGTGTCACTGGGACCCTGCTAGTCAGGACCCCAGTGCTCATAAGTTTGTGGCCTATATGTATGTGTTCCCTGTGTGGTGCCTAACTGTCTCACTGAGGCTCTGCTAACCAGAACCTCAGTGGTTATGCTCTCTCATTTCTTTCAAATTGTCACTAACAGGCTAGTGACCAATTTTACCAATTTACATTGGCTTACTGGAACACCCTTATAATTCCCTAGTATATGGTACTGAGGTACCCAGGGTATTGGGGTTCCAGGAGATCCCTATGGGCTGCAGCATTTCTTTTGCCACCCATAGGGAACTCTGACAATTCTTACACAGGCCTGCCACTGCAGCCTGAGTGAAATAACGTCCACGTTATTTCACAGCCATTTTTTACTGCACTTAAGTAACTTATAAGTCACCTATATGTCTAACCTTTACCTGGTAAAGGTTGGGTGCTAAGTTACTTAGTGTGAGGGCACCCTGGCACTAGCCAAGGTGCCCCCACATTGTTCAGGGCCAATTCCCCGGACTTTGTGAGTGCGGGGACACCATTACACGCGTGCACTACATATAGGTCACTACCTATATGTAGCTTCACAATGGTAACTCCGAATATGGCCATGTAATATGTCTATGATCATGGAATTGCCCCCTCTATACCATCCTGACATAGTTGGCACAATCCCATGATCCCAGTGGTCTGTAGCACAGACCCTGGTACTGCCAAACTGCCTTTCCCGGGGTTTCACTGCAGCTGCTGCTGCTGCCAACCCCTCAGACAGGCATCTGCCCTCCTGGGGTCCAGCCAGGCCTGGCCCAGGATGGCAGAACAAAGGGCTTCCTCTGAGAGAGGGTGTTACACCCTCTCCCTTTGGAAAATAGTGTGAAGGCAGGGGAGGAGTAGCCTCCCCCAGCCTCTGGAAATGCTTTCATGGGCACATTTGGTGCCCATTTCTGCATAAGCCAGTCTACACCGGTTCAGGGACCCCTTAGCCCTGCTCTGGCGCGAAACTGGACAAAGGAAAGGGGAGTGACCACTCCCCTGACCTGTACCTCCCCTGGGAGGTGCCCAGAGCTCCTCCAGTGTGCTCCAGACCTCTGCCATCTTGGAAACAGAGGTGCTGCTGGCACACTGGACTGCTCTGAGTGGCCAGTGCCACCAGGTGACGTCAGAGACTCCTTGTGATAGGCTCCTTCAGGTGTTGCTAGCCTATCCTCTCTCCTAAGTAGCCAAACCCTCTTTTCTGGCTATTTAGGGTCTCTGTCTCTTGGGATTCCTTAGATAACGAATGCAAGAGCTCATCCGAGTTCCTCTGCATCTCTCTCTTCACCTTCTGCCAAGGAATCGACTGCTGACTGCGCTGGAAGCCTGCAAAACTGCAACATAGTAGCAAAGACGACTACTGCAACTCTGTAACGCTGATCCTGCCGCCTTCTCGACTGTTTTCCTGGTGGCGCATGCTGTGGGGGTAGTCTACCTCCTCTATGCACTAGAAGCTCTGAAGAAATCTCCCGTGGGTCGACGGAATCGTCCCCCTGCAACCGCAGGCACCAAAAAGCTGCATTATCGGTCCCTTGGGTCTCCTCTCAGCACGACGAGCGAGGTCCCTCGAATCCAGCAACTCTGTCCAAGTGACTCCCACAGTCCAGTGACTCTTCAGTTCAAGTTTGGTGGAGGTAAGTCCTTGCCTCCCCACGCCAGACTGCATTGCTGGGAACCGCGACTTCTGCAGCTACTCCGGCCCCTGTGCACTTACGGCGGAAATCCTTGGTGCACAGCCAAGCCTGGGTCCACGGCACTCTAACCTGCATTGCACGACCTCCTAAGTTGTTCTCCGGCGACGTGGGACTTCTTTGTGCGACTTCGGGTGAGCACCGTTTCACGCATCCTCATAGTGCCTGTTTCTGGCACTTCTCCGGGTGCTACCTGCTGCTGAGAGGGCTCCTTGTCTTTCTCGGCGTCCCCTCTCTCTCCTGACGCAATTTGAGACATCCTGGTCCTTCCTGGGCCATAGCAGCATCCAAAAACGCTTACCGCATGATTTGCAGCTAGCAAGGCTTGTTGGCGGTCTTTCGGCGGGAAAACACTTCTGCACGACTCTCCACGGCGAGAGGGATCCGTCCACCAAAGGGGAAGTCTCTAGCCCTTTTCGTTCCTGCAGAAACCTCAGCTTCTTCTGTCCAGTAGAAGCTTCTTTGCACCCGCAGCTGGCATTTCCTGGGCATCTGCCCATCTCCGACTTGCTTGTGACTTTTGGACTTGGTCCCCTTGTTCCACAGGTACCCTCGACTGGAAATCCATCGCTGTTGCATTGTTGGTTTGTGTCTTTCCTGCCTTATTCCCCTATCACGACTTCTTAGTCCTTTGGGGAACTTTAGTGCACTTTGCACTCACTTTTCAGGGTCTTGGGGTGGGCTATTTTTCTAACCCTTACTATTTTCTAATAGTCCCAGCGACCCTCTACAAGGTCACATAGGTTTGGGGTCCATTCGTGATTCACATTCCACTTTTGGAGTATATGGTTTGTGTTGCCCCTATCCCTATGTGTCCCCATTGCATCCTATTGTAACTATACATTGTTTGCACTGTTTTCTAAGACTATACTGCATATTTTTGATATTGTGTACATATATCTTGTGTATATTTGCTATCCTCATACTGAGGGTACTCACTGAGATACTTTTGGCATATTGTCATAAAAATAAAGTACCTTTATTTTTAGTATAACTGTGTATTGTGTTTTCTTATGATATTGTGCATATGACACTAAGTGGTACTGTAGGAGCTTCACTCGTCTCCTAGTTCAGCCTAAGCTGCTCTGCTAAGCTACCATTATCTATCAGCCTATGCTGCTAGACACCCTATACACTAATAAGGGATAACTGGGCCTGGTGCAAGGTGCAAGTACCCCTAGGTACTCACTACAAGCCAGTCCAGCCTCCTACATTGGTTGTGCAGCGGTGGGATAAGTGCTTTGAGACTACTTACCACTCTTGTCATTGTACTTTTCATAGGAGAAAAATATACAAAACAAGTTCAGTGTATATACACATAACCAAAAAGTTTTGCATTTCCTCTTTTCACTCTTTTCTAAGTGCTGAAAAGTACTTCTAACTTTCTAAAAAGTTCTAAAAAGTTTTAAAAGTTTTTTTTCTGTCTTTCTAAAAGCTCTGACAAACTTTTTTCTCTTTTTCTATCACTTTAACTCTCTCTAAAAATGTCTGGCACAGGCCAAAATGTTGATCTGTCCAAACTTGCATATGATCACCTTAGCTGGAAAGGAGCAAGGAGTCTCTGCATAGAGAGAGGTTTGAGTGTAGGGAAGAATCCTTCCTTGGAATTGTTACTTAACATGCTTAGAGAACAAGATAAGGCTAAAAGTGCCCCATCTGTTGAAAAAGTAGCTAATGGTTCCCAATCTGATCCAGGGACTCCCCCAGGAAAAGATTCAGGAAATAAACTTCTTAGCCTGCCCATTACTAGACAGTCTAGCATAGTTGGTACTGAGGTGGAGTCACATCATACAGATGGTGTGATCTCACATTACACTGTCAGCCAAGCTGTTAGGGTGCCCTCTGTAAGGGACAGGTCTCCTTCTGTTCATTCTCATCATACGTCTGTGTCTAGGAATGTCCCTCCCACCCACCCTGATGACAGATTGTTAGAAAGGGAGCTCAATAGATTGAGAGTGGAACAAACCAGACTGAAGCTCAAGAAGCAACAGCTGGATTTGGATAGACAGTCCTTAGAAGTAGAGAAGGAGAGACAGAAACTGGGTTTAGAAACCCATGGTGGCAGCAGCAGTATTCCCAATAGTCATCCTGCAAAAGAGCATGATTCTAGGAATCTGCACAAGATAGTCCCCCCTTATAAGGAGGGGGATTACATTAACAAGTGGTTTGCTGCACTTGAGAGGGCCTGTGTTGTACAGGATGTCCCTCAAAGGCAGTGGGCTGCTATCCTATGGCTATCATTTAGTGGAAAAGGTAGGGATAGGCTCCTTACTGTGAAAGAAAGTGATGCCAATAATTTTACAGTTCTTAAGAATGCACTCCTGGATGGTTATGGCTTAACCACTGAACAATACAGGATAAAGTTCAGAGAGACCAAAAAGGAGTCTTCACAAGACTGGGTTGATTTCATTGACCATTCAGTGAAGGCCGTGGAGGGGTGGTTACATGGCAGTAAAGTGACTGATTATGACAGCCTGTATAACTTGATCCTGAGAGAGCATATTCTTAATAATTGTGTGTCTGATTTGTTGCACCAGTACTTAGTGGACTCTGATCTGACCTCTCCCCAAGAATTGGGAAAGAAGGCAGACAAATGGGTCAGAACAAGGGTGAACAGAAAAGTTCATACAGGGGGTGACAAAGAGAACAATAAGAAGAAAGATGGTGAAAAATCTCAAGATAAGCATGGGGACAAGGGTAAAACCAAAGATCCCACTTCAAATCTTACACACTCTTCAGAGGGTGGGGATAAAACTAATTCTTCCTCTTCTTCTCAACCTGCACACATTAAAAAGCCTTGGTGCTTTGTGTGTAAAAACAGAGGCCATTTGCCAGGGGATAAGTCCTGTCTAGGTAAACCCCCTGAGCCTACCACCACAAATACATCAAGATCTAGTGCCCCTAGCAGTAGTGGTACTAGTGGTGGGACTGCTGGCAACAGTCAAGCAAAGGGTGTAGTTGGGTTCACTTATGGGTCTATCATAGAAACTGGGGTAGTCAGTCCCAAGACAGTTTCTGTCACACCTAGTGGCATTGGCCTTGCCACACTGGCTGCTTGTCCCCTTACAATGGATAAGTACAGGCAGACAGTTTCAATAAATGGTGTTGAGGCCTTGGCCTACAGGGACACAGGTGCCAGTATCACTTTGGTGACTGAAAACCTAGTGCCTCCTGAACAACACATCATTGGACAACAGTATAAGATTATTGATGTCCATAACTCCACTACGTTTCTTCCCTTAGCTATAATTCAGTTTAGTTGGGGTGGAGTTACTGGCCCTAAGCAGGTGGTGGTATCACCTAGCTTACCTGTAGACTGTCTCTTAGGTAATGACCTAGAGGCCTCAGGTTGGGCTGATGTAGAGTTTTATGCCCATGCAGCCATGCTGGGCATCCCAGAGGAATTGTTCCCTCTCATTTCTACTGAAATGAAAAAGCAAAGGAGAGAAGGCCTGAAAACTCAGGATCCCTCTCCATCAACAGTTAAAAAGGGTATCACAGTATCCCCTAACCACCCTACCATTCAGGATACCATTCCTATGGTGGGAGAAACCTCTCCTGGGGTGGCACCTGTTCCAAGGGAATCATCAGTTGGCAAAACTGTAATCCCTGAGGTGGAAGTACCTCTCTGTGGGAAACTAACATTGGTGAGAAAAAGATCACCATTTTAGTTAACATGGAGCATCCCTCCAACCCTCCCAGAGAAACTTTAGTGCAGAAACTCTGCACTGCCTCACAACACTTAGGACAGCATCCCTGCCCTAGTGTGGAGCTCTTAAGACAGCATCCCTGCCCTGCTCCAACCCAAGAGAAACAGCATCCCTGTTCTCTCTTCCAGCCATATGGACAAAGTTTTTGCCCAGCTATGGCTTTTCTGAGACAGCATCCCTGTCTGGCATTTCCATCACTACAAATAGGTTCAGTGGACAATTCCCACTGCTCTAAACTAAAACTTACTGATAGAAACTCTGAAAATACATCTTCACATTGTTGCTTAGCTAAAAAACTTCAAACAGGGTGGTTTACATCCCCACAGGGAAGTAACCATATAGTGGATGATAAAGGGAGTAACCAGTCTATTGCAGAGCTACTCTCTACTTATCACTACTTACACAATAAAGTCTCAACTGGCCAAGGTTAGCCTTATTGTCCTTCGTTTGGGGGGGGAGGTTGTGTGAGAAAGTAGCCTCTTTCTAGCCTTGTTACCCCCACTTTTGGCCTGTTTGTGAGTGTATGTCAGGGTGTTTTCACTGTCTCACTGGGATCCTGCTAGCCAGGGCCCAGTGCTCATAGTGAAAACCCTATGTTTTCAGTATGTTTGTTATGTGTCACTGGGACCCTGCTAGTCAGGACCCCAGTGCTCATAAGTTTGTGGCCTATATGTATGTGTTCCCTGTGTGGTGCCTAACTGTCTCACTGAGGCTCTGCTAACCAGAACCTCAGTGGTTATGCTCTCTCATTTCTTTCAAATTGTCACTAACAGGCTAGTGACCAATTTTACCAATTTACATTGGCTTACTGGAACACCCTTATAATTCCCTAGTATATGGTACTGAGGTACCCAGGGTATTGGGGTTCCAGGAGATCCCTATGGGCTGCAGCATTTCTTCTGCCACCCATAGGGAGCTCTGACAATTCTTACACAGGCCTGCCACTGCAGCCTGAGTGAAATAACATCCACGTTATTTCACAGCCATTTTTTACTGCACTTAAGTAACTTATAAGTCACCTATATGTCTAACCTTTACCTGGTAAAGGTTGGGTGCTAAGTTACTTAGTGTGAGGGCACCCTGGCACTAGCCAAGGTGCCCCCACATTGTTCAGGGCCAATTCCCCGGACTTTGTGAGTGCGGGGACACCATTACACGCGTGCACTACATATAGGTCACTACCTATATGTAGCTTCACAATGGTAACTCCGAATATGGCCATGTAATATGTCTATGATCATGGAATTGCCCCCTCTATACCATCCTGGCATAGTTGGCACAATCCCATGATCCCAGTGGTCTGTAGCACAGACCCTGGTACTGCCAAACTGCCTTTCCCGGGGTTTCACTGCAGCTGCTGCCAACCCCTCAGACAGGCATCTGCCCTCCTGGGGTCCAGCCAGGCCTGGCCCAGGATGGCAGAACAAAGGGCTTCCTCTGAGAGAGGGTGTTACACCCTCTCCCTTTGGAAAATGGTGTGAAGGCATGGGAGGAGTAGCCTCCCCCAGCCTCTGGAAATGCTTTCATGGGCACATTTGGTGCCCATTTCTGCATAAGCCAGTCTACACCGGTTCAGGGACCCCTTAGCCCTGCCCTGGCGCGAAACTGGACAAAGGAAAGGGGAGTGACCACTCCCCTGACCTGTACCTCCCCTGGGAGGTGCCCAGAGCTCCTCCAGTGTGCTCCAGACCTCTGCCATCTTGGAAACAGAGGTGCTGCTGGCACACTGGACTGCTCTGAGTGGCCAGTGCCACCATGTGACGTCAGAGACTCCCTGTGATAGGCTCCTTCAGGTGTTGCTAGCCTATCCTCTCTCCTAAGTAGCCAAACCCTCTTTTCTGGCTATTTAGGGTCTCTGTCTCTTGGGATTCCTTAGATAACGAATGCAAGAGCTCATCCGAGTTCCTCTGCATCTCTCTCTTCACCTTCTGCCAAGGAATCGACTGCTGACCGCGCTGGAAGCCTGCAAAACTGCAACATAGTAGCAAAGACGACTACAGCAACTCTGTAACGCTGATCCTGCCGCCTTCTCGACTGTTTTCCTGGTGGTGCATGCTGTGGGGGTAGTCTGCCTCCTCTCTGCACTAGAAGCTCCGAAGAAATCTCCCGTGGGTCGACGGAATCGTCCCCCTGCAACCGCAGGCACCAAAAAGCTGCATTACCGGTCCCTTGGGTCTCCTCTCAGCACGACGAGCGAGGTCCCTCGAATCCAGCAACTCTGTCCAAGTGACTCCCACATTCCAGTGACTCTTCAGTCCAAGTTTGGTGGAGGTAAGTCCTTGCCTCCCCACGCCAGACTGCATTGCTGGGAACCGCGACTTTTGCAGCTACTCCGGCCCCTGTGCACTTCCGGCGGAAATCCTTGGTGCACAGCCAAGCCTGGGTCCACGGCACTCTAACCTGCATTGCACGACCTCCTAAGTTGTTCTCCGGCGACGTGGGACTTCTTTGTGCAACTTCGGGTGAGCACCGTTTCACGCATCCTCGTAGTGCCTGTTTCTGGCACTTCTCCGGGTTCTACCTGCTGCTGAGAGGGCTCCTTGTCTTGCTCGACGTCCCCTCTCTCTCCTGACGCAATTTGAGACATCCTGTTCCTTCCTGGGCCATAGCAGCATCCAAAAACGCTTACCGCATGATTTGCAGCTAGCAAGGCTTGTTGGCAGTCTTTCGGCGGAAAAACACTTCTGCACGACTCTCCACGGCGAAAGGGATCCGTCCACCAAAGGGGAAGTCTCTAGCCCTTTTCGTTCCTGCAGAAACCTCGGCTTCTTCTGTCCAGTAGAAGCTTCTTTGCACCCGCAGCTGGCATTTCCTGGGCATCTGCCCATCTCCGACTTGCTTGTGACTTTTGGACTTGGTCCCCTTATTCCACAGGTACCCTCGACTGGAAATCCATCGCTGTTGCATTGTTGGTTTGTGTCTTTCCTGCCTTATTCCCCTATCACGACTTCTTAGTCCTTTGGGGAACTTTAGTGCACTTTGCACTCACTTTTCAGGGTCTTGGGGTGGGCTATTTTTCTAACCCTTACTATTTTCTAATAGTCCCAGCGACCCTCTACAAGGTCACATAGGTTTGGGGTCCATTCATGATTCACATTCCACTTTTGGAGTATATGGTTTGTGTTGCCCCTATCCCTATGTGTCCCCATTGCATCCTATTGTAACTATACATTGTTTGCACTGTTTTCTAAGACTATACTGCATATTTTTGGTATTGTGTACATATATCTTGTGTATATTTGCTATCCTCATACTGAGGGTACTCACTGAGATACTTTTGGCATATTGTCATAAAAATAAAGTACCTTTATTTTTAGTATAACTGTGTATTGTGTTTTCTTATGATATTGTGCATATGACACTAAGTGGTACTGTAGGAGCTTCACTCGTCTCCTAGTTCAGCCTAAGCTGCTCTGCTAAGCTACCATTATCTATCAGCCTATGCTGCTAGACACCCTATACACTAATAAGGGATAACTGGGCCTGGTGCAAGGTGCAAGTACCCCTAGGTACTCACTACAAGCCAGTCCAGCCTCCTACAACCTGCAGTTGGCAGCATCTCTGCTGTACAATCTAGGGGTTTCTTTCAATGTGGACAAATCTTTCCTGGAGTCCTCTCAGCACCTCTGGTCTTGTGAGCAGCACAGGTCAACACTTTGACAATAGCATTTCCCCTGGCATGAGACATCCATAATCTGCTCCCAAGCTTTCAGGAAGCCCACTGCTTCCACGGAGTCACCTTGCTGGACTTGAGGTATAACACTCAGCAGCATAACCATGTGGAAATGTTCTGAGGGAATGTATCTCTTAAGGGACCTGATGTCCAGAATGGGTTTGAGGGAGGAATACTGTTTTTAAAATACGAAGAACAGTGAGTACATATATTTGCCCAGTTGGTGAATGGGCACTGGCTCAATGGTACCCTTTTGAAGGAGCGCTTAAACCTCTTCCCTTAAAAGATGGAGATGTTCCCAGCTGTGAACTTACTTGTGGGCCTGAAAGTTAGGCAGGGTGTGAGAAGTTCTAGTCAGTAACTGTGCTGAACTACTGCTACTACCCACTTGTCTAATGTGATTTCCTGCCAGTGGGGGGAGAAATCTTCCTCCGACAGGTGTTTTGTGATCAGGGAGGTGAAGAGAATAAATGGTTTGAAGTGGAGGCTCTCCCTGGAGTAGCCCTGTGGTGACTGGTGGTAGTAGGCCTGCAATGATCTTTGATAGGAGAGAGGTGGGTTTGGGAAGGTGGTCCTGCTACCTGCCCTGTATTACTACTTATGAAAGGACCCCGCTAGATGTGGATGTTTGATGGGCACACATGGCCTTCGTGGTGTTTTTTAAAAGTTTTTCCTGTATCTGGTCAACTTGCCGGCCGAACAGATGTCCATCGTCGAAGGACAGGTTGAGCAGATACTTTTGTACTTCTGGTTTCACAGCAGAGATACAGACTTAGGTGTGACATCTTATTAGGATGCTAGTGTTAATCTCTTGGGCCTCAGTATCAGCGGCATCCAGTGCACAACAGATGGTGGTGTTGGAGATTGTCTTCCCTCCCATCTCCAAATCCCACAATCTTTGTCTATATTCCTCAAGAAGGTGATTAAGGATGTGATGGTAAAGGTGGAAGGGGTGAAGGTGCAAGAGAGAGAAGGCTGATACACCTGTCTTTGCATCTCTTGGGCTCGGGAGCTGGAAGAGACTTCTGGCCAATTTTCTCCTCAAAGGCGAGCTTCCTCTTTTATGGTGGGGTATCTCTTCGTTTTGAGGTAGCCTGGTCGAGATCTTGCCTGTTTGCGGATTAATGAACAGACATTTCTACTGTGCATCCAGCACCTCAGCCGCTGAAAGATGGGTTGTTCTGACTCCTTGGTGCCGGTTCTACTAACAAATCCCAAGGAGTTCTCAACATCTAGAATGGTTTTGGCTCCAATATTGGTGTTGGTGCCGATACGGGCTTTGGTGCCGGCACTGAGGGACCTCTCAGCTTCAAAGGATCCCGAGGCTTCTATAGTATTTTCGGGCTTAATGGATGAGTTGGATTGGTGCCAGGAGGAGGAAGCATTTTGTGCTTTGAAGGTTTCAGTCCGTGGCTCGACTGACTGTTCTGAGGCAACGAGCTTGACACCCAACCCCCTTGAAGGGGTGCACTGCCTCGACTTGGGCCACTGTGCTGTTCTAGTTTCTGAGCCAGTGCTGACTATACTCACAACTGGAACCATCCTCTGTGGCTGTGAGGCACCAGGGGTCTGTTCTAATCCCCCCTCAGACTCATAGGACAAGGTCGCCTCTGGGCTAGGTGATGACTGAAAGAGGCTGAGCTTCCAAGGGGGTGGCTATTAACTCTACACTGTGTTCTCCAAAGGTATCAGGAGTGCTATTTGGCTCCCTCCTCTGCGATCTCAGATAAGCCCACCTCCACTTGTGTCAGTAATGAAGAGTCTTCTTAGGCATGAATGTGAAGCAGGCCTCGCATGTGGTATTGCTGTGGTCAGGGGAGAGGCATAGGTTGCACACCTCATGGTGGTCAGTCCACAGGAATTAGGAGCGGCGCTGGGGGCAGTAATAGAAGGGGATCTTTTCTTTTAAAGTGTGCATTCTCTGTGACAAAGTGTTGGAGTTTAGGGGTGCGGAGCACTGGGGAGGGCCTGAGGACTTATTGGTGAGACCTTGATGGAAGGTCAGTGTCCATGGAATGCCACCAGGAGAATAAAGCGAAGTTGGAGATCTGTCACTGAGCCAAGTTTATTCTGTTGATGGTCAAAATGACTGATAAGACCCGAAGGAAAGCGTTTCAAGTGTCCGAACACTGAGCCCTATCATTAAACTTCCAACCCAGATGACAGGAAAAAAAACAGTCTACCATAGAGTCAATGACCATGTGCATTGCAACTAACAGAGTGTTGTGAGGCTATTTTAGTGATCTTCTTAGGGGCACGTTATTTTACCCATAGGACTGCCGCTGTTGCCCTTTAGCCTAATAGTAATTTATTTCATTCATTTTTATTTCTAAGCAGAAGAGCCCTGACATCTTTTCCACCTACATGGGAGAGGACTCTCAGTAGACAAACAGCCCTCCTCGCTGCTGCCATAGTCAGGTATAGGGGATGGTGTCTTCCTAGGGATCCTAAAGAGCAGATTAGGGCTAATACTGCTGTGCTCTAGTAGTACCTTAGTGGCGTGGGTCGAAATTCCAACCCATAGCATTCTGACACTAAGGTGGAACTTTTGTTATGCTACACTTTCCTTGTAACCGCATCGCTATTATTATGTTATTACTATTTATTATGTTTTATTATCCTAATCACTGCAGTACATGCTATTGTATCTAGAACACAGTTGATTCAATAAAATGTATTGAGCCAATTCTTGCTTCTGTTTGTCTTTGCATTGTGAGACAAATGTAACCAATAGAAAAAGATAACATCTGGTACACCACGATTTCCATGAGAAATCAGAATGTCATGCGCACAGTTGCCACAAATTACCGCCACTTTCAGGTGCTGTTGAGGTACTGTTAGCTGTCCGGAAGGGTTAGGCTGACAGTTGTCATACTGTGCGGAATTGTTCCCCACAACCTGGTAGTGCTGCTGCCCAAATCCACCAGTCTCATTGGTACAATGAGGGCCAACACAACATGAGGAGTCACTATACCTTGTGACTCAAAAGACTTTTTAAAGGAAAACAACTTGCAAATGTCCGAGCCCAACATTAGATGGCAGGAGTATACAGACCATGTGTATCTGCAACAACACATGCTAAGAACATATTGTTACCAAACCTAAGTATGCTTCTCAAATAGTCTACCATATAATCTTTCAAGCCAGTCACTGTTCTCCCTCTGCTAAAAACAAATTGAATGCTGATCCCAGTAAACTAAGACGTTTATCTGTTTGAGTCCTCTAATTTCTGAGTTAAAGGACAAATCTATGAACAAGCAACTTGGCCATTTGCTGGAATTTTCCAAAGCTCTATACCTTGCTCAACAGTGCATTAGGCCAATTCATTGCACACAAATTGACCTCACTGCTGGCTAAAGTGATATCAGATTGGTGCTGGATGAAGGCACCGTCATGGAATTCATTTTGTTAGATATTTCAGCATCGTTTGACACTGTCTATCATCCACTGGTGATCAGTAGGCTATGTAACAATATGGTGGCTCCACTGTAGGCTGAGGGAAATGCACAGCAGAAGCCATAATGTTTTCCTACCTGAACGTGATCACATGATATTGCCTCTGATCATTCTACGACCTTTTGAGGTGTTATATCTGGGCTACTTCCATGCATTTTAGAACAGTCCAGTGCTCCCAGACTCTTTTCTCCTTTGTATCAGAGTGCCAAATATAAGGAATATTAAGGAGCATGTCTCACTAGTAAGAAAATACACTTTACAGTTGCAAACTGGTTAATTCACAGTACACTCAATCCACCATATTCATCAGCCTACTTAATTTCTCCTTCTACTAATTGTCAGTCCTGAGGCAGAGGTATATGGAGAATATAATGTGCAAAGCAAGTGGGATAATTTGCATGTCTCATTATGGTGTAAGGAGGTTTATGAATCCAATGTCAGTTGTTACAATGCAAATTTTTACCAATGTGGTAGTTTACCAATCCATTTTTACAATTACAGACATTACCACCCAATCTAATATACCTATATTTAAAGTATTCTTACAACACTACACTTTACAACACGTTTTGCTACATGTTTTTTTAACAAAAACTTCAATTCAATACAACATAAATATAATTGTAATTTTAAAATAGGAAAATGTCAACTTCGGTACCCAGCAAAAATGGCACCTATTATGTAACAATAAGGAAGTTGAAACACACATGTTTAAAGTCATTTAAAAATATATATATTTTAGTCAAAAAATATATATATTTTAGTCACCTATTGATCACATGAAAAATGGACATTCCAAATCATATTTCTAAAATAAAAACAATAAGCCATCACCACACATATATAGTCATCTGCCACTATGTTGTCAGCACTCCTCAGTTGACAGTTCTGTGGAGAGGATGTGCTACTGTGAAGCTCCAGCTGAGAAGAGTGCCATTGCCATTGGTAAAAACATGTGTATACAAACCAAAACACACACAGAGTAACCAATAAAGACGTCATTAATAATGCAAGAATGTCTAGTGTTTTCTAGGAAACATTGAGACTGAATTACTCCAATTGCTACATCAAACTGAATCCAGGCTTGACTACAGAAAAGAACATGGTAAATCCTAGGAGACCGCTAAGAGCCCCAGACTTTATTAGAATTCTTGTTCTTTGTTAAAATGTGTTTGCACTGCTCTTGTGCTTGTTTACTGTAGGCTCCCCGTGTTTCAGCCAGCTAGGTCTTTTTAAACTGCTGTTGTTAACCTGTGACTGTTTGAAATTTTCCTCCTAGTTTGTGGCAAAAGACTGCATAAAGCCAAATCCCCCCCCCCTTTTTTTAACAAAAGAAAGGCAACAAACACCTCAGTGGCTAACCAGAGCATGTTTAGTAGACTCCTAAGTGTATGCACCACTTGTTTTTGCCTTGAAAAGGCCAAAATCTGAGTGTGCGACAAGCAGTATTTCAGTGCTTTTCAATCTGTCCCTTACCTGGTAACTAGACTCTGCTAACTTGAAAGTGTGGATTCTGCCTATCTGTATCCAAGGAGATTCTGAATAGAGGAGCACCTCCCTCCTCCCTTCCACAGGGGCTTGGGCTTAAGTTAACTTGGTCCTTATATAAGTTTCTATTGGTTGTTGCATATGTCGTTGTGATTGGTTGCTGGGACTAGTATTTTTATTGGCTTAAGGATTAGGGTTTGCATTCTGATTGCTACTAGGGCTAGGGTTCCAATTGGACAGTGGTTTTAGGGCTTCTATTTTGCTTGGTACTAGGGCTGGGACTCCTATTTGAATGGGGTTTTAAGGTTACTGTTGTGATTGGTAGTTAGGATTAGGGGTGTGATTGGTTAATAGGACTAGGTCTCCCATTGGCTCTAGGGTTTAGGGTTACAAATCTGACTGGTTAGGACTAGGTTTCTATTGTCCAATAGGGATATTTAAAGCTAGGGCTCGCGGCATTTCACCCCGGACGTCGAGGCTAAGGGCATAGAGGACAAGGGCAGTTGTTCAGGACTGGCTGGGCCACATCCTCCAACATCTAATCACAATATTAGCATAGGCATCTAACTCATGCACCACAAACAGACCTCATACAGATTGCAATGTCTCATCAACTAGCGCAGTCTCCACTTTGCAACACCTTTACATATATCCACCACAACTACAACATTAAGACACCTTCATTCTCAAACCAAAAACAACTCCGCCCATTCCCACTGACACATCCTGCCATTGCCCACACAACACAAAACCACATTATGCATTCCTTTCAGCCATCCAGACACTCCCTGTTCATACAAACCAACAGCACTACCCTCTTTTTGCTCCTGTCAGACCCCCCTTTTGTCACAATATCTAAACCCAGCCTTCCAAAACACCATCCACAAACACCCTCTCCCTCTCTTTACCAACTGCACACAACCATACAATCCTTACACTCCAAACTAACACAAACACCCCTAACTCTCATCCATCCCCTCTTACACACTTCATACACTCTTGTCCAAAACACATCAACAACCCCTTTAATATTCTAATACCACTCACGAGCACTAACTCACATTCAAATTCTTCACAGAAGACCAGTACATCAATATATCCTCTCACTATTCCACAAAAACACACACATATAGCAAAATAACATAAACTTTCATATTTTCCGTCACACCCACTCTCACCCTCATGACTACACAAATAATAGAAATCCTGACCAATCTTTACTCCTACATTCTCACTCTTCATAAACATCTACCACAAGCACCCCAACACAGTAACATTCATTCACCGCCTCTTATCCATTGCACAATTATGAGCCTTACATTATGATCCACATGCTCCTCCACCAATCCTAACCCATACTTCTTCCACACTAAAGGGACACAAACAAAATAAACAACACGCCACTCTTAACAACTTCGCATCCCCTTGTCTATTACACAATAAGGCTACTCTACAAAAAACTACACTCACTATGTCACTCTCAGTCACCAAGTCTACCACCAACACACAGACCCAACAAAATGCCTCCTAAGCCTGCTTGACGAGGAACACTATATAGAAAAAAAGGACTATTCTGACCCTCATACAGTTATCACAACTAACAACACACCTGCTACAAGCTCAAAATATACTGCTCATCCTTCTCCAAAACAAAATCACACCGCCACAAACACACATTTTCTAAACTGCCTACTCATAAATGCTCTATCACTCTCAAAAAACAAGCACCACATCTACAATCTGCTCACTGACACACAACCTGACTTCTATTCGTAATGGAATTATGGTTGGGAGATGACATGATCCCAGTGTAGCATGAAGCCGTTAACCCAGGCTATCAAACAATCACACAAAACCATATAGACAAAAGAGGAGGTGGACTAGCTATTATATTCAAACAAGCAATAAATCTCAGTAAAACAGACAACATTTCCATACAAGGTTGTGTGGCCCTCCTCACCAGATGCAACCCTACAGTAACTTCCTCCTGTAACTTTCTCCTCCTTTACAGACCTCCATTTAGCAATTCAACATTCCCAGACACCTTTCCATACACAGTCTCAAACCTTGTAACATTATACTCAAACCTATGCATTCTTGGGGGCCTAAACATTTGGTGTGACAAACTCAATATGCCCCATCCAAAAACTATCACTACTCGCCTAGTCACATTGAACACAATCCCACACACATCACTGAACACATCCTAGATGTCATTTTTGCAAACACTGAACTAGTTACCGTTCAAAGCATCATAACAATCACATGGTCAGACTACCATTTGGTAACTTTCCAACATAAAACACCACAAATTAACACACCCCATAGCACCTTACATACATACGTATATCCTTCATGGAGCAAACTCAATTCTGAAGACTCAGAAGCACAACTTACAGCCATCACAGATCTAAACACAATACTTTCTGTTCCAAAACTTTATGAGTGGTCACAGGAATCTTTCAATATCCTAATACCACTCAGAAAAAACTAAACACAACACAAGAAAACCAACACCTTAGAGAAACACAGAACTTAAAAAGATAAAGCAACAACTCAGAAGGCTGCAATGGACCTGGCACAAAACAAACAACATTCAAGACAAACTTCAGCTACACAAACTTAACAGAATATACAAATCACAAAACAAAAAAGCTAAAAAAAGGTATTACTCAGACAGAATTCAAAATGCTAAATTTCCCACTAAAGAATTTGATAAAATGCTCAATGATTTTCAAAAACCTAAATTAATGGAAGTAAGTAATCCCACTACTCAAGATTTCACAAACAAACCGGCAACTCATTACACAACCAAGGCAGACACACTGGACTCCTATTTAAAACAGAAAAAAAACCATCAGCAAGAAACCTGTTTCCTGAAATCCCCTACAAGAGTAAACCAACCCAGCCTCTGCCCTCCTTCAAACAAATATCACAAGGTGAATTTATGGATTTGGTCAAAGCAAGCAGGCCTTCCTGTTGCCCTTCTGACCCTTGTCCACCACACATTTTCAAGAACATTATTTTATCTAATACTGCTGCCAAAACTGCGAGAAGAATCATCAATATCACTTTAACTACAGGAACTTTTCCTGAAGACCTAAAAAAGGCATACATTTTGTCAACACCAGAGCAGCACGCACTCTATTGGCGACAAAAATGCAACACTCTCAAAACAAAGTAATTTATGCATTGTGCTGATATGTTGTGGTTTAACCTTTTGCATTGCAGAGTTCAATCCTGAAAACTTATTTTTAATATGCGTACAAATACTGTTCCTTTGCAACGTATTGCTGCTGGTTTTCAGAGTGTGTTAGGGTGTGGCCCCTCTCCAGGGCCTTCCAGAGACTTTCCCTGCAACATGCCTGGGCGTGGTTCTGGGCTGGGCCAAGACTCTATAAAAGAGAGCCAGCCTAACTCCCAGTGCTCACTATTCAGAGGTCCCGTGCAGAGCAGCAGCTTCTTCCTGAGCTCCTGTCCCGGCGGCCTATTTGGATCTTCCAGTCTTCTGCCCTTCATCCTTCATTGGTGATCATTGTTCCAGGCGGTAAGACGGTGGTTGGACTGTCTTGACACCGTTATTGAGAATTTTCATATTCTTGGTTTAACTCTTAAAAGAGTAACAGATTACTTGCGTACTACCATTTCTTGACATTTATATGGTAGTTTACAAATAGGCAAGACGCGCTATTTGTTTCATAAAGGTTTGACTTTGTTATTCATTGCGTGCTACCATTTCTTGACATTGGCATGGTGGCTTAAGAATCGACAAGACGCGCAATTTGTTTTATGGTGTTTAAACATTGTTGTCCATTGCGCGCTACTATTTCTTGACATTTACATGATGTTTTACGAATTGGCAAGACGCGCAAATCGTTTCATGAGGATTTAGCTTTGTTGTTCATTGCGCGCTACCATTTCTTGACATTTACATGGTGGCTTAAGAATCGGCAAAAGAAGCGCGATTCGTTTCATTGTACTTTGATCTTGTTATTTATTGTGAGCTGTTATTTCTTGACATTTACATCGTGTTTTACGAATCAGCAAGACCCGCGATTTAATTAATGATGATTTGACTTTGATATTCATTGCGTGCTACCATTTCTTGATATTTTACATGGTGACACTCGAATCGGCAAGACGCACGATTCTCTCCTCGAGTTTATTTATTGTTGTTTATTGTATGCCACTATTCTAAGATATTTATTATGAAATATTCGAGTTGACAAGTTATGTGATTTGTTTCCTGAATCCATATTGTTTTATTCATGGTGAACAATTCTTTTATGGTGTTTACTATATATATATATATATATATATATATATATATATATATATATATATATATGCAATATGCGCAATTTGTGTTGAAACATTTTAAGAGTACACAGAAGGCCAGAGTTTCTAGATGCAATATTGTATGGTCCTAGTATACATTCTCAAAACAGGATTTATATGACTGGTTTAAAATTTAGTAAGAATGTTTTTCTGATCCTCATGTAAAGGAAAGTACTTGAATAAGAAAGTTTTCATTTAATTCATCTTGATTCCCCTACAGGTATCCGGCCATCTTGAAACTTAGTCATTTTAAACTTAACTCTTAGATTGTTCATGTTTTCAGAGTGACTAGGCTTAGAATCATAGTCTAGTATAGATTTCAGGAGATATAATTTTCATATTGCGTATTCTAACCTTTTTCTTACTACAGGTCTCCTTCCCAGTTGTTCCCTTCCTAATCCCCTTTTCCCCTCTTGAACTCTCTCAGTCTCTGTGATTTATCTATCAGAGTCTTGGAGCTGCTCAGTGGTGCAGACCCCGAGGATCTGGTGACTCTGACACATTTATCCGTTATTAAAGAAAAGAAACCTAGACCCGCATGACCCCAACAACTACAGACCAATTACAAATAGACCTTTCCTGGGCAAACTGGAAGGAAGGGCAGCAATCGCCCAGATGTCACAATTTATTGAAGACAACTTCATACTTTCAGACTACCAAATTGGATTCCGCCCAGGAAGAGGCCCTGAATTAGCACTCATAGCAATCTGGAGTGATCTTAAAAACACAGTCGACCGCAATGGAGTTGCTCCACTACTTCTCTTGAACCTCTCAGCTGCCTTTGACCATGACATCCTAATTCAAAGGCTCACAAAGCCAGCATAGAAGGGACTGCCTTCGACTGGATTACATCCTAACTTCAAAATAGAACTAATATTATATATTCTGCCTCCTTCTCGTCCAAACCCTACCTCACAAAAGCAGAGGTTGGCAAGGATCAATTATCTCACCTATGCTTTACAACATCTACATGGTCATTACCAGAACTGATTAATGATATTCAACTCACATGCTACAACCATGCAGATGACACACAAATACTACTTAAATTGGAATGCCCCAAAGACATTGAAAGCTCACAAATCTTCAGTTGCCTCAGAGCTGTTGATCAGTGGATGACTTGGAGCCATCTCAAACTGAATGCTTCCAAAATGTAAATACTCACATGTGGCGACTGGAAACAGTAGTTAAAAACCTTGGAATTACCAAGGACTCCAAGCTAACAATCAATGCCAAAGTGGACAAATTAGCACGATCAAGCTTCATCACCTTGAAGAATCTGCAACGCACCTTCCTCCACTTTGGAATTCCACACAATGTGCAGGCTACTATCTCTCTTGTAATATCTAAACTCGATTATGCCAATGGCCTCTACCATGCATCATCTCTATCTATTATGAAAAAACTACAACGTATTCAGAACTCAGCTGCCAGGCTACTATTACATGCAAAGCCACAAGCCCACATCTCCCCTGCCTTGAAAGCATTATACTGGTTACCGGTTGCCAGAAGATCCACATTCAAGCTGCTTTGTATCACCCACAAGACTATACATGGAACAGGACCACTTTTCACAAAGAAACAAAATAATCAAATACATTTAACAAAGAAAACTCTGCTCACGATTGGCACACCTCCTTAAAACAACACCATCCAAGAAAATGACAATAGGTGGTACATCCTTCTCTGTTCAAGCAGCCAAACTATGGATTTTGTTAACCCCAAATATAAGCTCCACGGATAACTATCTTGTCTTCAGATGCCTACTCAAGATTTGGCTTTTTCCTTGATAACCACCATATCCAAACAGCAATCGACTGCATATGTCTAATAAATATTTATAATCTGATTATGTGAATATTCTAGATATGTACAGTTCTTTAAGAAATATGTAGTTACTATTTCATAATAATAAATTATATACATACTCTTTAAGCCTGTTTAACAAATGTATATTTGCTCACAATATATGGGAAATGTCATTTACCCAGTGTACATCTGTTCGTGGCATTAGTCGCTGCAGATTCACATGCTGTGCACATCCCGCCATCTGGTGTTGGGCTCGGAGTGTTACAAGTTGTTTTTCTTCGAAGAAGTCTTTTCGAGTCACGAGACCAAGGGACTCCTCCCATTTCGACTCCATTGCGCATGGGCGTCGACTCCATCTTAGATTGTTTTCCACGCTGAGGGTGAGGTAGGAGTTGTGTATGCTAGTAATAGTGCCCATGCAATGAAGTGAATGCGTATGTACATAATGAAGTTTCAAGTACTATATTTACAAATGTACAAATGTTTAAGATCTACTTCTAAACGGCTACAGGCTCCCGGGGAGGCGGGTGGGCGCATGTGAATCTGCAGCGACTAATGCCACGAACGGATGTACACTGGGTAAGTGACATTTTCCGTTCGATGGCATGTGTAGCTGCAGATACACATGCTGTGCATAGACTAGTAAGCAGTTATCTCCCCAAAAGCGGTGGTTCAGCCTGTAGGAGTTGAAGTAGTTTGAAATAATGTTCTTAGTACAGCTTGACCTACTGTTGCTTGTTGTGCAGTTAACACATCTACACAGTAGTGCTTGGTAAATGTATGAGGCGTAGACCATGTCGCTGCCTTACATATTTCGTTCATTGGAATATTTCCTAGAAAGGCCATGGTAGCACCCTTCTTTCTGGTTGAGTGTGCCTTTGGTGTAATAGGCAGTTCTATTTTAGCTTTAAGATAGCAGGTTTGAATGCACTTAACTATCCATCTAGCAATGCCTTGTTTTGAAATTGGATTTCCTGTATGAGGTTTTTGAAAGGCGATAAATAGTTGTTTTGTCTTTCGAATTAGTTTTGTTCTGTCAATGTAGTACATTAGTGCTCTTTTGATGTCTAATGTATGTAGTGCTCTTTCAGCTACAGAATCTGGCTGTGGGAAGAACACTGGTAATTCTACCGTTTGATTCAAGTGGAACAGTGAGATTACTTTTGGTAAAAATTTAGGATTGGTCCGTAGAACAACTTTATTCTTGTGTATTTGAATAAATGGTTCTTGAATGGTAAATGCTTGAATTTCACTCACTCTTCTTAGAGATGTGATGGCAATTAAAAATGCTACTTTCCACGTTAAGTATTGCATTTCACAAGATTGCATGGGCTCAAAAGGTGGACCCATGAGTCGTGTTAAGACAATGTTGAGGTTCCATGAAGGAACTGGTGGTGTTCTTGGTGGTATAATTCTCCTTCCATAAACACTTTTATGACTGGTATCCTAAACAATGAAGTTGAGTGCGTAATTTGCAGGTAAGCTGAAATTGCCGTAAGATGTATTTTAATGGAAGAGAAAGCTAGTTTAGATTTTTGCAAATGTAGTAAGTATCCTACTATTTCTTTTGCAGATGCGTGTAAAGGTTGAATTTGATTATTATGGCAGTAATAAACAAATCTTTTCCACTTATTTGCATAGCAGTGTCTAGTGGTAGGTTTTCTAGCTTGTTTTATGACCTCCATACATTCCTGTGTGAGGTCTAAGTGCCCGAATTCTAGGATTTCAGGAGCCAAATTGCTAGATTCAGCGATGCTGGATTTGGATGTCTGATCTGTTGTTTGTGTTGTGTTAACAGATCTGGTCTGTTTGGCAGTTTGACATGAGGTACTACTGATAGGTCTAGTAGTGTTGTGTACCAAGGTTGCCTTGCCCATGTTGGTGCTATTAGTATGAGTTTGAGTTTGTTTTGACTCAACTTGTTTACTAGATATGGAAGAAGTGGGAGAGGGGGAAAAGCGTACGCAAATATCCCTGACCAGTTCATCCATAGTGCATTGCCCTGAGACTGATGTTGTGGGTACCTGGATGCGAAGTTTTGGCATTTTTAGTTTTCTTTTGTTGCAAATAGATCTATTTGTGGCGTTCCCCACATTCTGAAGTAAGTGTTCAGTATTTGGGGGTGAATTTCCCATTCGTGGATCTGTTGGTGATCCCGAGAGATTGTCTGCTAACTGATTCTGAATCCCTGGAATAAATTGTGCTATTAGGCGAATGTGGTTGTGAATCGCCCAATGCCATTTTTTTTGTGTTAGGAGACACAACTGTGTCGAGTGTGTTCCTCCCTGTTTGTTGAGGTAATACATTGTTGTCATGTTGTCTGTTTTGACAAGAGTGTATTTATGGGTTATTATGGGTTGAAATGCTTTGAGCGCTAGAAACACAGCTAACAGTTCTAAGTGGTTTATATGAAACTGTCTTTGCTGAATGTCCCATTGTCCTTGGATGCTGTGCTGATTGAGGTGTGCTCCCCACCCTGTCATGGATGCATCTGTCGTTATTACGTATTGTGGCACTGGGTCTTGAAAAGGCCGCCCTTGGTTTAAATTTATACTGTTCCACCATTGAAGCGAGATGTATGTTTGGCGGTCTATCAACACCAGATCTAGAAGTTGACCCTGTGCCTGTGACCACTGTGATGCTAGGCACTGTTGTAAGGGCCGCATGTGCAACCTTGCGTTTGGGATAATGGCTATGCATGAGGACATCATGCCTAGGAGTTTCATTACTAATTTGACCTGTATCTTTTGGTTTGGATACATGGCTTGTATTACATTGTGGAATGTTTGGACTCTTTGTGGACTTGGAGTGGCAATTCCTTTTACTGTGTTGATTGTTGCTCCTAGGTATTGCTGTGTTTGACACGGCAGAAGGTGTGACTTTGAGTAATTGATTGAGAAGCCTAGTTTGTGTAGGGTTTCTATGACATAATTTGTGTGTTGTGAACACTGTATTTGTGTGTTGTTTTTGATTAACCAATCGTCTAGGTACGGGAACACGTGTATTTGCTGCCTTCTGATATGTGCAGCTACTACTGCTAGACATTTTGTAAAAACTCTTGGCGCAGTTGTTATTCCGAATGGCAACACTTTGAATTGGTAATGTATCCCTTGGAATACAAACCTTAGGTACTTTCTGTGTGAAGGATGTATTGGTATATGGAAATATGCATCCTTTAGATCCAGTGTTGTCATGTAGTCTTGTTGTTTGAGCAGTGGGATTACTTCTTGTAATGTAACCATGTGAAAGTGGTCTGATTTGATGTATGTATTTAATATTCTGAGATCTAGTATAGGTCTTAGAGTTTTGTCTTTTTTGGGTATCAGAAAGTACAGTGAGTAAACTCCTGTGTTTAGTTCTTGTTTTAGTACTAATTCTATTGCCTCTTTTTGGAGCAATGCTTGAACTTCTAATCCTAGAAGATTTATATGTTGTTTTGACATACTGTGTGTTTTCGGTGGGACTGTTGGAGGGAATTCGAGAAATTCTATGCAATAACCATGCTGGATAATTGCTAGTACCCAAGTATCTGTTGTTATCTCCTCCCAATGTTTGTAAAATTGGCTTAGTCTTCCCCCCACAGGTGTTATGTGATGGGGATGTGTGACTTGTAAGTCACTGCTTATTTTGAGGACTTTTGGGGCTTTGGAATTTTCCTCTATTTTTTTGGAATTGTCCCCCTCTATATTGCCCCCGAAAACTTCCCCGCTGATATTGGCTTTGGTAAGTGGGCCTTGTTTGTGATGTTGTGGTTTCTGTAGGTTGTCCTCGAAACCCTCCACTAAAAGGTGTTTTGCGAAATGTGCCTCTGCTCTGCGGGGAGTAGAGTGCGCCCATGGCTTTTGCTGTATCAGTGTCTTTCTTGAGTTTATCTATAGCAGTGTCGACTTCCAGCCCAAACAACTGCTGTTCATTAAATGGCATATTTAGCATGGCTTGTTGAATTTCCGGCTTGAAACCTGACGTGCGCAGCCATGCGTGCCTTCTTATTGTTATTGCAGTATTTACTGTCCTTGCACCCGTATCTGCTGCATCCATTGAAGACCGTATCTGATTATTAAAGATACTTTGTCCTTCTTCCACCACTTGTTGTGCTCTTTTTTGGAACTCCTTGGGTAAGTGTTCTATCAAATGTTGCATCTCATCCCAGTGAGCTCTATCATATCTTGCCAAAAGTGCTTGTGAATTGGCAATGCGCCATTGGTTTGCTGCTTGTGCTGCAACCCTTTTGCCCGCAGCATCAAATTTGCGACTCTCTTTGTCTGGAGGTGGTGCGTCCCCTGAGGTATGAGAGTTTGCTCTCTTACGAGCTGCCCTGACAACTACTGAGTCTGGTGTTAACTGGGTTGTAATATAAACAGGATCTGTTGGCGGTGGCTTGTACTTTTTCTCCACCCTTGGAGTTATGGCTCGGCCTTTGACAGGATCCTGAAAGATTTGTTTTGAATGTTTTAGCATTCCTGGGAGCATAGGTAGTCTTTGGTATTGGCTATGAGTGGAGGATAGCGTGTTAAACAAAAAGTCATCCTCAATTGGTTCGGAATGTAAGGTGACGTTATGGAAAGCAGCTGCCCTTGCGATCACCTGTGTGTAAGATGTACTGTCCTCAGGAGGGGACAGCCTGGCAGGGTACGAGTCTGGGCTATTGTCCGATACTGGAGCATCGTAAAGGTCCCATGCATCGGGATCATCTTGACTCATGGCAGTATGAGTTGGGGAGTGCATCAGTGGAGGAGTTGCTACTGGTGATGTGTGCACTGATGGTGGTAGAGTTGTTTTCTTTGCCACCTTTGCCTGTGGCTCCTTGTCCTTTTTTTGAAAGGCAAGTTTTCTTTTTATTTTAATTGGGGGAAGAGTGGTTATCTTCCCTGTGTCTTGATGAATGTGGAGCCTCCTTTGAGTATAGTCTGGCTCTACAGCTTGAAGTTCCTCTCCAAATCTATGTTTTTGCATTTGGGAGGACAATCCTTGTTCCTCTGTATAGGAACCTGTTTTCGGCTCCGAGGCTGGATGTTTCGGAACCGAAACTTTTTCGGACGTCTTTTTAGGCTCCGAAGAAACCTTTGTAATTTTCGGCGTGGTGGTTTCTCGGTGCCGAATTTGTTCGGTGCCGCTGTCACGGTGCCGAAATTTCTCAGAGCCGATGTCTCGGGTCCGAGATTGCTGTGTGGCGGTATCTCGACCGGAGTTGGATGACTTCGACACCAGCGTGCCCTTTTTCGGTGCCTTGGCTCTGTCACCTATTTTTTGGGTTAAGCCATGGCCTGTTGGCGGTGGCGTCCCCTGGGCTTTTGTTGACTTCTCGTGAGTCTTATGTTTCGACGTCTTACTCACGGTTTTTGGCATTTCTTCGGCCTCGAGCTCTTCCGAGTCCGACTCTTGGATAGAGAAAGCTTCCTCTTCCTCCTCGAAAAGTTCTTGTCCTGTCGGCGTCGACGCCATCTGCAGTCTTCTGGCTCTTCGGTCTCTTAACGTCTTTGTGGACCGAAACGCTCGACAGGCCTCACAAGTATCTTCCTTGTGCTCTGGGGACAAGCACAAGTTACAGACCAGATGCTGATCCGTATACGGATACTTGTTATGGCATTTTGGACAGAAGCGGAATGAGGTCCGTTCCATCAGCCTTGAAGTCGCACGTGGCCGGGCCGACCAGCCCCGACGGGGGATCGAAAAAACCCCGAAGGGCCACCGGAGCTCTTCAAAATTCGGTGTCGATCTGTTGTAACTAACCCGATACCGAACGCAAACAATACCGACGTTTTTTCCGAGATTCTAACTAACTTTCCGTCTAGAAACACGGAGCGAAAAGGAACACGTCCGAACCCGATGGCGGAAAAAAAACAATCTAAGATGGAGTCGACGCCCATGCGCAATGGAGTCGAAATGGGAGGAGTCCCTCGGTCTCGTGACTCGAAAAGACTTCTTCGAAGAAAAACAACTTGTAACACTCCGAGCCCAACACCAGATGGCGGGATGTGCACAGCATGTGTATCTGCAGCTACACATGCCATCGAACATATATATATATATACATATATATATATATATATACATATATATATATATATATATATATATATATATATATATATGTATATATATAATTATAAAATAAACCTTTCAGTCCCTTTTCAGACAGCAAGAAGAAGTTGCACCCAACATGTCTGCATTTCAATCTTAATTCTTTATTGGATACACATTTACTTAAACATAGCTTATTAAATGTAGAATCGGGTACATATGAGGTAGAGACAAAGGCCCTAATTTCGACCTCGGTGGTCTTTTTTCAAGAACGCCGTGCTGAAGACCGCCAGTGCAGGCGGTTTTCCGCGTTGCGTATTATGACTGCTGGCAGCCCTCCGTCCTTTTTCGGACGGAGAGCCGCCAGCAGCCATACTGGCGGTCGGCAGGGAAGTGGAGGTTGCTCCACCTCCACCGCCCCGTCATCAGAACACCGCCCACCGAATCACGTCCCATGATTCGGTGTGGCGGTGTTCTGGTGACGGGGTGCTGGCGGCGGAGCAGCCCCCATGGATCCCGTCCCCTCCCGGAGGATCAACGGACAAGGTAAGTTGATCGTCCATTAGGGGAGGGGGGTGTTGTGTGCGTGCATGGGGGTGTGCGGATGAGTATGTAGAGGAGGTGAGTGAGTGCGTGTATGCATGCGGGGAGTGTGTTGTGTGTATGGGAAATGTGTGAGGGTCGGTCTGTGTGCATGTCTGTTTGTATGTGTGTGGGTGTGATTGTATTGTATGTGTGCGTGTAGGGATGTGTGTATGTGCATGTTGGGGGTGGGGAGGGGATGTGTGTATGTGCATGTTGGGGTGGGGGTGGGGAGGGGGGTCCTGCCACCTTTGGGGGGTGGCAGGGGGTGAGGGGGGGGGTGTGGGGGGAGGACTCAGGTTGGGGGGGGGTGGGAGAGACCCCTATCAGTGCCAGGAAAGGAATTCCCTTGCACTGATAGTGCCTACCGCCATGGATTTCGTGGCGGTTCCAAACCATCCGAAATCCATGGCCGTATGCAGGGTACTGATACCGCCGGCGGTCTGGTGACAGCCGCCAGGCTGGAGACCGAAGAGTCCAGCCCAGTGGTCATCACCGCCCTGGCGGTCGGAGTGGAGGAGTGGCAGGTGACCATGGCGGTAACCGCCATGGTCATAATTCAATTTTTTTTCCGCCGGTCTGTTGCCGGTATTACCGCCACTTCTCCCCTGTCCGCCAGGGTTGTAATGAGGGCCAAAATCTTTTCTCCACGCCGTTTGTGAACAAGGAGATATTAACTTTTAACTCACTGTGTAAACAATACGGGACAGACATTAATTGAGGATTTCAGTAACAAATATGAGCTGTATGTGTGCTGTAGTTCTCCTTTACTTACCCGACCTGTGTAATTAGGTATAAGCCGACGGCACGGTTACAATATTGTGAACTCTGTGAACTCTGCAAATGCAGAGACAGGTTTACATTCAAATGATATCTTTCCCTTTGGCTTCATGTACAAAGTGACACCGATGTCAGCAGTTGAATGACAAACGGCAAAATCTTTTGTCTCCGTCCTTTGTGAACAAAGATACATTAACTTTGTTTGTTTATTGAGTGATAGGATAAAGGACAGGCATTAGTTGTGGATTTCAGCAACTAATACAAGCTCCTTCGACGCAGTGTTTCTTTTGAAAGTGCCCGGTTCGTGAAGCGAGCAAGACCTATGCCAGCAGTCAAACTGAGGATCTGACACTGCAGGTAAAAGAACATAGGATATACACGAGTCCTTCATAAATAGACTATGGAGGTATGCTGATGAAATATTTTCAAGACTAGCAGTCAGACCGTCTGTGATTAATACATGATATTTCGCAGTCTCTTTGTGGTGGAAAGAATCCTCATATTATTGTATCCAAAATTAATGAGGCAATATGTCTGAGAATGGTGGAGGCACATAGTTTATTTAATGAAAATGCCACCAGTTCCACACACTTAACATATGGGGGCAAAGATGGAGACTCACAGGGGACTGGGCCCCTGAAGCAACAATTATGGCATTTAGAGAGGTTATGCAAAAAAGAAATAAATAGAATTTGGGAAGTAATTTCTTTAAATAACTATATTGAGGTATGTCGGGTCCCACGTGGTCTTAGAATACTGATTACTCCCATACATATCAACCCACATCCCAAATTGTTAGAAGAATGGTCCCTATTAATGGCAGCTACGTGTAAAAGTATGATGGAGCTCCTATCAAAATATGCAGCCATAGAATTGACACAAACCAGTGAGGAAATTGGTAAATTGAGGGCAGCATTAGAGAATCATGAGGCACAAGATGACATTAAGAAATTTTCTAAAGAAATGGAGGAAAGACTCAAGAAATATGAAGAAGAAATTAAATTGAGAAAGAGGAGGAAATTTATACGTGATAAAAATGACTATGCAATCGGACGTTGGTTTCCGCCCCCCGGCCCAGTGGGGATGTCTTAATGGCCTCCGTGGGAGTGCAGCCGCATTGGCGGTCGCACAGCAGATACAACCAAAGTTGTAATGAGGGCCTATGTGTTACCAACAGGGAAAAACAAGAGAATTAAAAAAATCCTTAGTTGCAATTCAGACTTTGCAATTTATGTGATAGTATGCCCCTGTGGGCTACAATATGTGGGTAGTCCGATTTTTCGCCTAAAGAAACGGATCCTGGAACACTGGAGAGTAATTACATTGCTGCAACTTACCCAGTGGCTCGCCATTGCAACTTGGTACATGCGGGAATGATAAACAAAATGACATTTTTTGGAATAGACAGAGTGCTGGGTACCCCTGGTGGGGGCGACACAGAGAGGAAATTAAGAAAGCTGGAATCCGAGTATATTATTCGGCTTAACAGTCGACATCCTTGGGGTTTAAATAAGGACGAGGAACTCTTTGTACATATTGGTTAGTCAACTTGAGAGATGATGGTTCATGGGTGTCAATAGTCATTCAGGGCTTTATTTAATTTAATTGGGTTATGATGATTTTCATTGTAAATGTGGCCACCCTACTAGTAATAGGAGAATTGTCATGATGTTTGTTTTCAATCTGATAACTGAATGGAAAAAGTGCTAAAGTAGAGTTAAGATTGATATGATTGGTTATGTGTAAATATATTTTGTATATATCGTAGGATCTACTTGAGGGTAATAAGAGTAAATTTCAAAACAAAACAAACAAAAAAAATCTTAAAATGTATTTTATGTCTATGATTTGTTAGGGGTTATATACCTAAGGTAGGAGGGGCCATGGTTATTTAGAATTTTTTCTTTTTGGGCTATTGAAGAAGACCGTGATGGCTGAAACGCGTTGCCCTGCTTTTGCATGTTAAATTAGAAAATGTGAAATTTGACAAGGATTTTTTGGTCTAAATAAACATTTCAGTTGTCTGGAGTGCCAGCGTCTGAACTTTGTTTGGTGGAATATTGGAATGGGTCCTGTGCCCATAATGGAGCACCAACCTAGCTATGCGAGCGCAGGAAGAACAGCAGGAGTTTTTCAAGATATATATAAATCTTTCAGTCCCTTTTTAGACAGCAAGAAGAAGTCGCACCCAACGTGTCTGCATTTCAATCTTAATTCTTTATTGGATACACATTTACTTAAACATAGATTATTAAATTTAGAATCGGGTACATATGAGGTAGAGACAGAATCAGCCTGCCTTCACTTATTTTCCTGTTGTAAAAATAGCTTTCTCAATTTTAGTTTACGTACAAAGAGGAATAATTCAATTCTAGTTCTACAGAAATCCAGGTCAGCTGTGGAACAAAATAATAACCCAAGTTCCAATAAAGATTGTTCTGCTGCAGTTAGCTGATGTTCAGAAAGGTTAATCACTGTAAGGGAACTCGCAACCTTAATTTTCTCTTCCCATGTCTTGTCAATCTCCCTCTGGGTATTGATTCTTTGGCTGTTCCAATTGCCTCTTCATATCCTTTTTCTCTTACATTGTTTCCTCCTCTTTCTCTTGATGGTCTGTCATGTGTAGTCTGATTTCTCTGTAAAAAACAATATTTGTCCAATGATGTAAAGGAAGAGATCCTTACAAGATATTATAATCCGATGAATAATTCTCAGAACTTGATTCCAATGTTGCCAATTCCTGTTTCCTCAATAAACTCACCTGTTTGTATTGCTTAATGGCATCATCAAATCTCCGCCCAAAAGTCCAAATTCTTTCCTGGGCATAGTCCTGCTTATCTCTTAAAATTTATGTCTCTTCCTTTGTTTTATTTCTTCCTCATATTTCTCCAATCTTTTCTCCATTTGACTCAAACAATTACTTATTACCTGTTGTTCAGGATGCTTATCCAAAATCTCCTTAATTTTAGCTATTTCTACTATTACTCGATCTTATTTCATGGAAGCATACTTCTCCAAACGTTTCATCACTGACTTACATGTGTCCATCATCAATTTTTACCATTCCTACAAAAGTTTCGGGTTGGGATTCAGACATGCGATAGTCATAAGAATCCTAAGACCACGTGGGACCCTCCCGACTTTAATATAATTCTCTAATGACATCACTTCCCAACATCTGTTGATCTCTTTTTTGGATAATTTCTCATAAAGTGTCAATTGCTGCTTAATCATAATACCCATAGTCTCATCCCCTTGGGTTAAGGTTCCCAGATTGACTGGAGATGACTCATCTGCTTCACTGAAAAGACTCTTGTCTGCTTCCAGACGTTTTTGGCGAGTTCCACTCATATTTTCCATCTGCCCTGAAACAAATCTCCTCAAAATGCTTCCAGAAGAAACTAAACTTCAAAAAGGATGCAAAAAACACATTTCACCCTACAACTTATATTAAGTCCAGTGACACCTCTGCTGTTTCATGTATTTCCAACAAAAGAAAAAGGAAGGAAAAATTTAATAAAATGTAATAGGGGAGGTAAACAGGCAAGGAACGGACCGCGTCCAAAGAACACGACCCCACCTGTCACCCACACCACCTCCTCTTCACATTAACTTGCCAAAATATTCCTTTAATGTGCTTTGTAATGTGCTTAAATGTCTCAGTATTCTATATAAAGTATAAAGTTAAAAAAAGTGGAAAGCTATCCGCGTTATCTCACTGAACCTCGAAACCACAACTCTCAGTGTCACTTAGGTCCACTCGCCGACGGGGACCTCAAAATCTCCCAAATGCTGAATTTCCACAAAACAGCTCACAAAATAATATAAATCCAGTCGGCAGTGAAGACTCCGTCAACTCGGTGATCCGAAGTGCACAAAGTCAACAGGACGCGGAATTCCATCAGTACTACGCTGTGTCACCGCATCCAGGAGCCACAACTCCCAGAAACACTTGGATACGTTTACCAGTGTTGACTCAAAAACACGTGTGGAAGGAAGCCGTCATGGCATTCCAGACTCCACTGTTCTTGAGAGGAGCGCAATCACATTGGTAGGTTCCTACGAATCCCATTAGTTATATAGGCACCATAAAAACAAAGAACAGTTCCCGTTGATTCCGAATGCTGATTCAAATAAATAGACGTCGACGGAAGACGGAATTTTTAATCAATCACAACAGTACCTGTGGCCCCTGTTTTTAATACCGTTTGGTCAGCACCAGCCTCATTTGGTGGATGAAGCCGGATTCAAGTAGAACTGTTGTCATTGATATATATATATATATATATATATATATATATATATGTATATATATATATATATATATATATATATATGTGTGCATGTGTGTATATGTGGTGTATATACATATATGTGTGTATATTATTCAATGCTTAACATGTTCATAGGTGATTGTATAGCTCCTAGATAAATTGTTATATTAGATACCTATGAATCCCTGCTTTATTTTTTATATCACCATGAGCAAATGTTCTCTTAACTATTTAATAGCAAGCATTTCTCTATTGAAAAATTGAGGAAAGATAAATGAATGCCAGGAAAGTACACTTATTTATTAACTTCAAATATTACAAATCTTGAAAGTCTGTGTTTATACAATACAACTTTACTTCTCATATTATTATATCCATTATTATATTCCTTGCCCATATATTCCTTTGCTATGTATTTACATGTCTATTTATTTGTTACTCTAGTCCTACCGTACTAGAGAAAAAATAAATAAAAATAATACAATTAAATAAATAAATCAAAAATAAATAAATATGAATAAATAAATTAAATAAAAATGACTCCCCATCCCTCTATGTCTCTATCAATCTAGCCTCCATTCCCACTCTGACTCATCCCAAACCCATTCTACTACTTTGATCTCTAAAATAACCCTGCCTAAGTTCTTCCCTACTCTACCGGTCCTGGTTCACCCCACACCTCAGTTTACTACTATCATCTCCCAAACAACCCTACTAAATTCTCCCTCATTTATCTCACCTTTGACTCATCCAAAATCCCTTCTGCTAATGTGATCTTCCTAACCCCTTTCAACAGACTCCTTCCTCCTCCATCTCTCCTTTACTCATACCCATCCTCATCCTATTACTATAAACTCACAATTAACACTTCTGGATTCTCCCCTCATCTATCCTTCCATTACTCTAGTCAATCCAACTAACAAACTCACATATCCTCTGGTCAAATTAACTCATACTAATACAAATACTGTACTCATATTTCCCTATACTAATCCACCACTAATTCCTCTTGGGTTTCAGAGTAGCGTGCTACTCACCAAAAAGCACTTTGACGCCTCGTCAATGATAGTAAGCACAATATAAATACAATACAATTACAAGTTCCAGTATATCCTATGGAACTTGCAAAACGTCAGGCAGGATATCCGTCACGTTTGTGACCGAGTATCCCATCCGCCAAGGTCATAATCAGGCCCTTTGTCTAGAAATAGGCCTAACAGGGGGAATTGTTTGTGTGATCTATAAGTTTAATATTATGTTGAACATAATATTAACTTGCAAGAATACAACTTCTGAGGTCACTGTTCTTCTTTCGTTATTGCAATCTTTCTAGGTGAATTGCCTTGGAGCTCTTTCTTCGTATGGAGCCTTAATATATATATATATAACACTGGGGTGCTACTGGGTGCACAAAGGTGACTATTAAATAATGATAAAATAAAGATTTTAAAAATAAACACTCTTCCCTATTAGCTCCACAAAATGTTACACGGATCAATTGCATTCACAAAGCACTACTTACAACAGATTATACCATCCACTAATCGAGAAAAATGGGCCAGATGTTCATGTGGAGATCTGATATCAAAGCAGACCTGGGAAGCTTCCACATTCTTATTTCTGTGTGCAGAGGACAAAATCAGCTCCTCACATTCATAATTGGTACGGTAAAAACAAACATTAAAGGGTGAGGAGTCACTCCCCACTGCACTTACCTCATCAGGAACAAGTGGCTCAATCATCGGGGCGTCCTCATGCCTTACGAGCCGGACTGGTGACGTGGACAGTCTCTTCTCCCACTCGTTGGTAGAGTCAGCAGAGGTTTCCAAGAACGTCCGCTTCAACTCACTTATATTCGTTTGGTGCTTCAACAACTCTTCTTGAGTTTTTTCAAGTTCCTAGATATCAGGCACAGAGGGGAGAAATGTGTTTTTGATGAGTTTTTAAACAAATGAAAGTTTTTTCCAATGAAAGTTCTTCATCTGGTTAGTCAAAAAGAGGTAAAGTTATACTTGGTAGGGGAAAGGTATCTGCAACTGGGTTCACAGCACTAACACAACACTGTGTAAATGTGGGGATTCCAATGGCATGTGTACAGGAGGTCTATGTGCAAACATCTGCTGTGTGTGCATTGGAACTAATCAAACAAAAAGTGGTTTGTGCACAAACAAAAGTATTAATCAACTCAAACACAAAGTCAAAGGGAGAACATCTGTTAAAATATACAGATAAAAAAAGAATAACAAGCTAAAACAATATACCTCCTGATCATTTTCAGAAGCAGGTTGGGAAACACATTTCATGCATCAGCTGGAGGGCCACGGGTTTGCCAGCAGCAAATCAACACACATGTACATGCACTGCTATGTGCCAATACCAACCTCTAACATAAGATTACTATGTTTGACATATACATTTTCACCCTTTATTCGCTTAATCAGACTACTCTGAAAAAAGTGAAAAAAAGAGGAAAGGTAAGGGACAGACAATGTAGCACACACCAACAATGATCTATGTATTACTTTACACAGTAACTGCCAAGACGTGTGCTGATAACACCAGAAACACCTAGAGTTCAGGTTCAATGTGCTGCACAAACCCTTTCTCCAATCTGTACCTGTGTTTTCACATCTGTATCTTCCTCCTGATCCGACTGGCAGCATAGGAAAAAAAATATGAAATAAACACCTCATCACAACGCATTCCAGTTGCACATGAGATGAACTATGCGCTCTTGGTGCAACGGATGTATGTACATCCACATAAAAAGTGAAACTGGAAACTTTGCAGACAAAGAAACCCAGTGTGTCTTACACTCTGACAAAAAGTCATAAAGCATAATTATGCTGACTATACCCGTCTCACTTCCAATACATCCTGCCACATACTTAATATGTTGCATTGCCCGTCAATACATTTAGGCAACCTAAATGGAAGAAGCAGAAACCATTTCTATATTTCCACATTAAAAATGTCAATACAATTAAAAAACACTAAGGAGGACTCACAAAGCTGAATGTGTTGCCTGGAGCAATAGATTAACTGTTTATGAGATAGCAGAACATATATATTTAAATACCTTGTTAACAAATCCAAAACCAAAATATCAACCCAGTCACAGTGTTGCCGGATTGCTCCATTCGCACCACCAATCTCTACTCCTCTAAAAGGGAAGAGATTTTAATCTAGCTTGTCTCCTTGTCCTTTTCCCTCCCCATTGATACTCCAGGCCAAACACTGCACACTCTAGGCATACATCTCTTTTAAACAGTTGGACTGCAAGGAGTGCTGGTTTTGATTTGAAAAACACACAAGTCCCTTTAATGCTAATGATGGGACACATGCCCAGCGGTATTTGTGTGGGCCATGTAGCGACCAGAGGAAGAGACCCAAGTATCAGAGTAAAGGGAAAGCAGAAGCAAACTGCACATGACAGTAAGCCAACAGCACCCCTGTGTCTTATGTGTATAGCTTTTGAACATAAGTGAATCACTAGGTTTCCTCTATTTAACAGTTGCAGCAGATGTTAATAATAACTGTCAATTTAGTGACATTGCAAATTTGTTAAACTTGGTTTAATTTGCCTCAAACTTGTTGTAAATATTTACATTTGCCACTAATACTGGAAATA
Organism: Pleurodeles waltl; assembly: GCF_031143425.1. Lineage (NCBI taxonomy): Eukaryota > Metazoa > Chordata > Amphibia > Caudata > Salamandridae > Pleurodeles > Pleurodeles waltl. Next base: position 338,984,371 of record NC_090439.1, read on the forward strand.
AAATCACAATAAACAGTGACTATAGAGGCTGACCTTACACCAGCCTTGGATCTTCGATGACAGTTAGTGCCACATTACGACTTTGGCAGTCTGACCAGCCGACAGCCAAAGCAATGGTGAGGTGGCAGTCATCAACTCGGTGGCCTCCCCCCAGGCACATTACGATGTTTCCACGGGCTGACCGGTGGAAACAGCGTATCACAACGTTTCTGCTGGTCAGCCCGGTGGAAACAGTGCCATGGCATTGCCCTCGGCTCTCTTAAGGGAGCAGAGGCCAAAGCTGTCACACAACAGCACCTTTAGACAGCGCGCATTCCAAGAGTGCTGTCAGGGGAGCCCCTGCACTACTCATGCCATGGGAGGTGCAGGGGCCCTTCAGTGGGCCCCAACACTGGCTTTTGGAAAGCCTTTACATGGTGGTGAAACTACTCTGACTGCCGCCACTCGATCGAGATTCGTGATCCCGGCAGTAGCGGAGGGCCCCTGGCAGTCCGACTGCCAGGGTTGTAATCTACCAGTTGGACTGCCAGGAGTGCAGCGGTCCAACCGCCACTGTGAGTTTGGCAGTCATAAGACCACCAAACTCATAATGAGGGCTTTAATGTTTTGATCCTAAGTAAAGGTACACAGATCAAGCTACGTGTACTTCTGGATGTCTGGTGACCTATCAAAAACATTTCCTTGTAACTGAGCCAAATCGGATATGTGTATGATCGCCTAACACAAGGAAGTAACATCAAAAATGGCTTGCAAATTAAGGTTGAGCATTATCCTATGGTGAGGTAAATTGAACATTGCTGTTCTATTGTGCCCTCTGTATTAACCAGCGGGATATGCTGCACAAAACATGTCAATGTCAGTGCACGTAAATGCACTCAGATAATCACTAATGCTGGGCATTCTGTTATCTCCAAAGAAGCTTGGTCTTGACATACATAGGTAATGGTTTTATTTCCTTAACAGCATTGAATGTCACGAAAACCTAACAGCTGTCAGTGTGTATTGTCATGGTCATATGCAGGAGGATATACAGTGCTGTAAACTAAATAAACTAATTGCTTTTATTCACTAGCAAATGGAGATAGTATTCAGCAGAACCTAGATCCCAATCTGGAATATTATTATTTTGTCTACTGAAGAATGAAACAGCTTGTTTTACATTTCCCACATGCCCCCGCAACCAGTATCACACCATGAAGGTCTAGTAAAATAATGCATGCACATACTACTGTGGGATTATCAATTAAAAGTACAAGTGTACAAGACACAAACATGAAGTCTGCAAGATGGGAGCAAAACAAATGTACTACCTTTTCTCACTAGACATACACTGGCGTTTGTACAAACCTCTGTGGCTGTGGTTTCACCATCCGCTGCAGTATCCGTCTGTTCACTGTCAGTCTATTTTGTAACACAAGCAACACAGTTTCCAAAAGGCAAGCAGTAACAAAGAACAAACCCATGTTGTTAATTATATCATTTGCATTATAAGCAGCTGAAACGAATGTTTCTGAGTCTGTAAAGTTTGAATATTTTACAAACCACATTGAGTCAAAAAGCGAAATAAAACTGAAAGCTACATCTAGCAAAATGGAGAGACTCGGAGGAAGACTCGGGACACAAACATGATGCTCCACTAGAAAGATGGTATTAGCCAAAAGCTGTGTGAAAAATAGCGGTAATATTTCTGTAGTTATGTTCACTATTTGAATTGCCAGGTAGCTTTGTAAACTAACTTTTTTTTTTACCAGCAACTATGTTCAAGAGATTATAGCACATGAAGATTGTGTTTGTGTTATATTATTTTCTTTCTTTACACTAATGTATATGCAATCCTTTAGTGGCAACAAATATTTAATCAAATACATTTTAGGAGCTACTAGAACAGTCACCTGGCTTTCATCACCTCATTTGTTGAATCGATTTTGTACTGTCAGGTTTGTCTGCATTAAAAGCGAGTTCACAGAAGCACCAGTCCAATATGTGCTGATTTTTATAAATTTAATACACGAAAATGCTTTTGTGTAGCTTTTGGAATAGCATAAATGGCAATGTGCTAAGAATGAAGGCTGATGCATGCTTTTTCAAACAAAATATACAAAATATTAATTTGAGCTTTTCACAGAATCGTATTCCTCAGCAAACGTCATTTTCAACATTAATGACATATAGCATATGTAATACACGCAAATGGTGGAAGTGTGTCTAACACATCTATGTAGCCATTTGGTAGAAGGAAAATCAGAAACTTTCAGCTGCTGTTACGCAAGCCAGCATGGAATTGTTCTACTAAGCGAGGGACTTGTAAAATACTATAAATAGGTGAAAGTAAAATGTGCATTATATTATTTGCCTATTTGGCATAAGGACAAGATGCTTAGTGAATACTCACACCTGTGTTTTAACAAGCGTGAGGATAATAGCAAGACTGAAATCACACATCTGGCAAACCATTTACAGCATAAGCTGTGCACCCTGAAGTAGAGCAAGTTACTTAAACCTGTAACTTATGTGGCGTTTAAGTGTCTACTCCTACTGTCTTTCACACATCTGGTACATCCAATTGCCCTGAGTGATGATACTAGAGCAAGTGCTGTAGAACACACGTGAAGCTGACACAGCACATATATGTGCATAGCTTCACACGACACCGCAGCTCTGTATTTTTTTTCCCCACATGCCTCTTGGCCCTCTCACCTGAGTACTACTTTTTCTGTCACTTAAATGCAATTACTTTACTTGTAGCATAAATTGTTTTCACTTGTGAAACTTTTGAAAGTGTTTTGTTCAATGAAATACAGGGAATACCAGGGAACCTAATCCTAAATCATAACCAATGACGTTTCATTTGGTATTAGTATAACACAAAAACAATGTTTGAATTTCGTCGTGATTCGGAAGCTAGGGAAATGTGATGGACATGAGCTCCTGATCTTCCCCTATATCCTCGAGAATTAATGACCCTTGCCAAAAAAGGGGACTCCTTGACACTAGAAATGCATCATGCTAAAATGGATAGTAAAGTAGGAAACACTGTTATCATAAGAGCCGTCTGCTCATCTGAAAGCCACACTCAGTATAGGAATTGAAGAAACCATCGATGTGACCTCGGCAGAGAAGGGGTTTTGAGTTTATAATTAATTTCTCTCCAATAGGGCACCAGTTATAAACCATGCCATTGGCTATTTGTTAAACAAATTAACTTATCACTCTTTATGCTACATAATTTCAGGACCCTCTCTGGATACATATAAAGAATTCTCCTACAATAGCAATAGTGGATAGCAAGTATTTGAAGAATGGAAGAGGGGGGCAAATTCAGAGGGAAATAAAACTGTTAGGCCACAACAACTCTAGCTTATTCTAGGTTGGATTACGATGCAGCACTTTGGTGGTATTGGCACTGGTCTGAGGCACCTCAGTCTTTCCCGATGTATTCGGCCAAGGCACTGTGGGTTCTCAAAATGTGTGAGGCAATAAAGTAATCTTAGAGCTTACTTAACCCCTTCCTTACCCCCCAACCCCTGTACTATAAGCCTTTCATAGTCCCATCACCATGATAAACCTACAATGATCAAGTGGTAGACATGGAATACCACCCTGGCAAACGTAAGCTCACACACACTTTTAGGTTTTGTGACTAAAGACCTAATTACTTTTGGCAGTCCGACCATCAAACCGGCGAAGCTACGGGGAGGCAGCCGCTGTCAAGTCAGCACCCCCACCTCACTTCCGTCATATTATGTTGTTTCCACTGGGCTGACCTGCGGAAACATCGTATTTCAATGTTTATACTGGTCATCCCGGTGGAAACACTGCAGCATGGCCTTGGCTCCCTCAGGGAATCCGAGGCTAATGCTGTTGCACACAAGCATCCTCTCGGAATGCGCAGTGTCTACACAGCAGACACTGCGCATTCCAAGGGTGCTGGCAGGGGTCCCCCCTGTATCCCCTAGCACTAGCTTTCCGCCAGCCTTTCATGGCGAGGACCCCACCATGAAAATGCTGGTGGAAAGTGAAGTTGTGACCAGCACAGCGGTGCCGAACCCGGCACTGCTGTGGCTGACCATGACTTCGACCACCGCCAACCCTTCGGGATCCATGATCCTGGCAGTGGTCTCCTGGCAGTCCGACTGCTAGGATCGTAATCTGGCAGTCTGACCGCCAAACTCGTAATCAGGCCCTATTTCTCATAACTGTCTGAGGAACTAAGAGGCAAATTAGACAATGTATCAAAGCCCATCTAAAGATAGTGTTGTCTGTGAGACTCTGTCACGACTCACGTGCTGCTTGCGCCTGGAATTTGCAGATCTGGTGGCGTGAATCTTCAATGTTCGGCTTTGGCCCAAAAAGGGGCGACTCTTTCTGGTAGCCACGGTGCTGTAGGCAATGGAGACACCAAGAACAGACTGTGCCCTTCAGAAAGTAGCGCCAGAGGGAAAAAACCCCTTAAAAAGGGGAAAAAACCTCCAAACAGGAAGACTCCTGGAGAAAAACAAGAACAAACAAACAGGAATCCAAAAGGAGCAAAAATCAGAAAACACAGAATGCTGAATCCAAAACCAAAAGGCAAGGAAATCAGGAGCGAAGACACTAACTGAGCAGAAAGTGTTGCAGCGCAAAGAAAGAGGAAAAACACAGCCCTTATATACCAAAAAACAGGAAGTGACCCACAGGAAGTAAAAGGACACCATCTTAGATAGGGAAACAATACATAGAACAGAATAGTAGAGGAACCATAGAGAATAGGGAACAAGGAATGCTGGGAAAGCACAGGAATCTGGGAAGGAGGAAAAAACATAAAGAAAGGCACACAACAGACTGCAAAAAGAAGAAAGGACAAAGAAACGAAGAAAAACAGGTAAGAGGGTTCAGAGACCCCTGGGACAGTGAAAGGCAGAAGGAAGAACGAGGCCCCAAGCAAATCTGGGGCCTCGAAACGCGCAGGAGAGGCTGGGGGCGCGCCGCGTCTTAATAACGCGGTGCGCGGCCCGAGCCGAACGCCCGGCAGAAGTCGAGTTCTCGGCTCGCGCCGCACCGCGCGGCGCGACAGTAGGTCCCCCTCCCGAAGGCCCAGGTTTAAGAGGGAATAAACAGTGAAAGCGTTGAATCAGGAGAGGAGCGTGAACGGAAGAGGCATCTTCCCATGAACATTCACTGAGAGGATAACCCTTCCAATGAATCAGATACTGAAGTCGTTTATGAAAAAGACGAGAGTCACAAATTTCCTGCACTTCATATTCAGGAGCATCATCCACAAGGACAGGAGGTGGACAAGGAAACTGACGTGAGTAAGGATCAGGCACATAAGGTTTAAGCTGAGAAACATGAAAAACCGGATGGATCTTCCATGTATGGGGTAAGTGAAGACGGACAGTGACAGGATTGACCAACTGGAGAATACGGAAAGGCCCATAGTAACGAGGTGTGAACTTGTTTTGAGAGAGACGTGAGGGCAAGAATTTGGAGGAGAGCCAGACTTTATCTTGCAGATGATAATTTGGATTGGTTGTACGTCTCTTGTCTGCAGCCTTCTTCATATACCTCTTGGTATGTAACAAATTAGATCGAATTAGTTTATGGAGTTGGAGAAGGCGTTTGGAGAAATAGTTAATAGCAGGTAGAGGAGAGTTGGATTGTGGAGAAGTAGGGAAAGAGGTAGGATGAAAACCATAGGAACAGAAAAAGGGAGTGACCTTGGAGGCACTATGGACTGAGTTATTGTAGGAAAACTCAGCTAAAGAGAGGTAAGTGCTCCAGTTACTTTGGGTAGAATTGCAAAAGCATCGAAGATACTGCTCTAGTCCTTGGTTCAGATGCTCAGTCTGTCCGTTGGTCTGAGGATGGAACCCTGAAGACAGGGCTCTATTTATATTCAGTGTTTTACAAAAATGCTTCCAAAATCGGGAGATGTACTGAGGTCCTCTATCAGATATTATGGTATGTGGAAGTCCATGGAGACGGAAGACATGATCTATGAATATTTGACTTAGTTCTTGAGAAGTAGGCAGCTTTTTTAGGCCAGTGAAATGAGCCATTTTTGTGAAAGAATCCACTGTGACCATGATAACCCGGTTTCCTGCTGATGGTGGGAGCGAACACATAAAATCAGTAGAGATAGTATGCCATGGGGCCGATGGAACAGGCAAAGGCTGTAGTAATCCTGCCGGTCTGGTGTGAGGTATTTTGACTTGGGCACATATGGGACAGGCCTGAACGTATTTTTCCACATCCAGTTTCCAGGTAGGCCACCAGAAAAATCGTGAAAGTAGTTCTTGTGTGGCTTTGATGCCTCTGTGACCAGCTACAGGGGAATCATGGCACATTTGTAATGCTTTCTTTTGCACCTTGTTTGTAGGGAGGAATATCAGGTCTTGGTAATAAAAATATCCTTGTTTCTTGTACAATAATGGTCTTAGTTCTTCTATGACATGGTCCGATAGGTTGGCGTATTCTTGTTGTACTTCTTCCAGGAAAGACTGAGCCACTCCAATGATCTTACTGGGTTCTAGAAGATACTGGGATGAGGAAGGAGAACACTCTGGATATCGGCGAGACAGAGCATCAGCCAGAATGTTTTGAGATCCTGGAATATATGTAATATAAAAATCGTACTGACTGAAGAAAAAGGCCCAGCGGGCCTGACGACTATTCTGGCATACAAAATTTCTTAAACATTGTAAATTACGGTGGTCTGTCCTCACCTCAAATGGTTCCTTGGAACCCATCAGAAACTGTCTCCACTCAAGGCAGGCTGTTTCCAGAGCCAATAATTCCCTTTCAAGTACGGAATAATGTTGTTCAGCTGTGGAAAGGATATGAGACAAATAGAAAACAGGATGTTCAAGGCCATCATCCTCTTGTCGTTGGAGTAAGACAGCTCCGATGGCTCTCTCAGAAGCATCAGTTACTACTATAAATTGCTTGGTGGTATCTGGATGTCTTAAGATGGGGGCTTGGGTGAAGGCTCTCTTTAAGCTTTGAAAGGCTGCTTCAGCAGCCTCAGTCCAGACAAACCCCTTCTTTAAATTGTCCTTCTTTAAGGTGTGAGTTATGTGGCTAGTCTGACTGGCAAAGTCTAGAATGAATTGTCGATAGAAGTTTGCTAAACCTAGGAAACATTGTGTTTCTTTTATGGTAGAAGGAGAAGGCCACTCTAGGATAGCTTGTACCTTTTCTTGATCCATAGCTATGCCGGTGGGACTTAAATGATAGCCCAGATATTTGACTTCCGTCATGTCGAACTCACATTTCTCTGGTTTGCAAAATAGTTGATGATCACAAAGTCTTTGAAGAACTTGTTTCACATGGGAAGTATGGAGTTCAGGATTTCTAGAATAAATAAGAATGTCATCTAGGTAGATCACGACTGTCTGATTCAGTAGGTCTGAAAACACTGAGTCCATAAATCTCTGGAAGATTGCGGGGGCGTTAGTAAGACCAAACGGCATAACCCTATATTCAAAATGGCCAAATGGGGTCCTGAATGCTGTCTTCCATTCGTCGCCTTCTCTTATGCGTAAAAGGTGGTAGGCTCCTCGTAAATCCAATTTAGTAAAACGTTGGGCCCCTCTGATTGCTTCCAGTATGTCCCTGATGAGAGGCAAAGGATAACGATCTTTAATGGTAATTTTATTCAGACCTCGAAAATCCAGGCACGGACGAAGATCCTTAGTCTTCTTGGGCACAAAAAAGAGAGGGGCCCCAGCCGGAGACGACGATGGAACAATAAGACCACTCTGTATATTTTCGTCCAGATACTCCTTTAGAACTTCCTTTTCGGGTTCCGTGAGGGAGTACATCCTCCCAAAAGGAACAATTGTGCCGGGTTCCAATGGAATTGCACAATCATATTCTCGATGTGGAGGTAGCACAGGTTTTGACGGTTTTTGGAAAACATCCTGAAACTCCAAATAGTGGTCTGGGATCCCTTGGACCGTATTAATGGACATACCAGTGGCACCTTCAGTAGCTAAGGATCTTTTCGGAGACCAATACTTGTCGGAAGTAAAACAGTTCTCATGACAAAATTGCGAAGACAAAGAGACTGTCCGGGTAACCCAATTTATATATGGGTTATGTCTGATGAGCCACGGAATTCCAAGAATGATGGTATGGTTAGGGGACGTAATAAGATCGAAGGAGATGTGTTCTTGATGGTTTCCCACCTGTAGACTTAACATCAGGGTAGTGGTGTCTACAGGACCAGAGGATATCAAAGATCCATCCACAGTGTGTACCTGTTCGGGTACTTCTTTTGCTTGAGTAGGAACTAGGTTAGCAGCAGCCCACGTCTTGTCCATGTATATACCACTAGCACCACAATCTAGTAATGCCATAGTCTTTTCTTGACGACCGTCAGGAAGTTGTAACAGGACAGGAAAGATGAACAAGGCCGTTGTATTGTCATTAAAGGAGCTGATGGAAGGTATAGCTGTAGATCCCGTCCCCTCCCTTCTTACAGAGGACGGGAGGTGGCGTTTCCCGAAGGCCTGGACGGACGTACTGGACAGGTACGGAGCATGTGACCAGCAGAACCACAATACAGGCACAACCCTCTCTTGCGTCTGTCTTCTCGTTCACTAGCAGAGAGCGGACCTCGGGTAGTATCCACCTGCATGGGTTCCCCTTCGATGTCTCTAGCAGGAGTGCGAGGTTCCTCGGAACGCTGCAGGTATGCACGTGAGCTACTTGGCTGGGCAAACCCTCTACTCCTTTTCTTTTCCGATCTCCGTTCCTGAAGACGATATTCGATGGACAGTGCTTGATCCATCAGGCCACGAAGATCTTCCGCTCTGGTAGAATGCACTAGTTCATCCTTTATTTCTTCTTTGAGTCCTCTGCGAAATAATGTTACCAGAGTACGTTCCACCCAAGTGGTCTCTGCCGCCAGCTGACGATAACGGGTTATATATTGCAGGACGTCTTGGGAGCCTTGTTGGATGTCGCACAAGGCTTCTTCAGCGGAGGCTTCCAATCCAGGACGGCTAAACATCTGTTTGAAGCGACTCACAAAGGCGGAATAGTCTGACAATACAGGGTCGTTGGAGGACACCATCGGGGTTGCCCAGGCCAAGGCTGGACCGGATAAGGCACTGATAAGATAACCCACCTTGGTCCTGTCGTGGGAGAATTGAGTAGGTCGGAAGGCGAAATACACCGTTAAAGCATCCAAGAACTCGCGAAGCTTGGTTGGTTCACCAGAGAAACAAGGGGTAGAAGCGGAGATTGTCGGAACATCACTGGTGCGGAGGGCCAAAGCCTGTCGTAACGCAGCATTTTCATTACGTAGTTGTTGCAATTCCTGGGCTTGTTGCTGAATCGTGGTCAACAGAGATTGCTCCGGATCTGCAGCAGCCGCCACTGTATTATCCATGGTGTTTGAGGACGTCGGAATGGTTGGGCGCTGCAATCTGTCACGACTCACGTGCTGCTTGCGCCTGGAATTTGCAGATCTGGTGGCGTGAATCTTCAATGTTCGGCTTTGGCCCAAAAAGGGGCGACTCTTTCTGGTAGCCACGGTGCTGTAGGCAATGGAGACACCAAGAACAGACCGTGCCCTTCAGAAAGTAGCGCCAGAGGGAAAAAAACCCTTAAAAAGGGGAAAAAACCTCCAAACAGGAAGACTCCTGGAGAAAAACAAGAACAAACAAACAGGAATCCAAAAGGAGCAAAAATCAGAAAACACAGAATGCTGAATCCAAAACCAAAAGGCAAGGAAATCAGGAGCGAAGACACTAACTGAGCAGAAAGTGTTGCAGCGCAAAGAAAGAGGAAAAACACAGCCCTTATATACCAAAAAACAGGAAGTGACCCACAGGAAGTAAAAGGACACCATCTTAGATAGGGAAACAATACATAGAACAGAATAGTAGAGGAACCATAGAGAATAGGGAACAAGGAATGCTGGGAAAGCACAGGAATCTGGGAAGGAGGAAAAAACATAAAGAAAGGCACACAACAGACTGCAAAAAGAAGAAAGGACAAAGAAACGAAGAAAAACAGGTAAGAGGGTTCAGAGACCCCTGGGACAGTGAAAGGCAGAAGGAAGAACGAGGCCCCAAGCAAATCTGGGGCCTCGAAACGCGCAGGAGAGGCTGGGGGCGCGCCGCGTCTTAATAACGCGGTGCGCGGCCCGAGCCGAACGCCCGGCAGAAGTCGAGTTCTCGGCTCGCGCCGCACCGCGCGGCGCGACAGACTCTGACTTCTGAAGCATGAAGAAAGCTGTGTCCCTGCATAAAGAGAGTAACATAAGCCCCTTACAAAAAACCGAAGTATAAAGAAAAAATGTTGCAAGGGATTTGTGGACAGACAGAAGGCGCCATACATCTAATTTCCATGGAAGCCAACAGACTACTGAGGTGGAGTGCTAAAGTGGAGCGTGAAGTATATGTCTTGAATATGATACAGGACGCTTCCTAGGCTTCAATTTTTGTGCTATGGTGATCCTGATAATCAAATGGGTTGGATGTCTCAGACGTATGAAGAGTAGGCAGGAAAGGTGACAGAAGTATCACAGAGAACTTTTGTGGCTGTTTCCCAGTCTAATTAAATGATTCTTATATGCACAGGAGGCATACAGAGTTTTATCAGAAACAGCCACCATGCCTCAACTTGTATGGTGAGGAAATGGTGGTGTATACAACTCAGAGATGAGTACTCACTAAGCACATCTGCTTTCAGCCAGCAAAGAGCAGTTTGAAAAAAAAAGTGATACATTTCTAAAGCACTGTATTTAGTGTGAACATGGTAAATGAATACAACACTGCAAAGACGGTGAGGTGGAGAACAGGTAATATACGCTATTGCAGGCAGAAATCCCAAAACCACACAATTGTGCTGCAAATACATCACTGCTAATAATATAATGAAGCACAAATAAAATACTTTCTAGGAATATCCAATACTATGCAATGAATGAATTGTTTCTGTTGCAACTTTAAAATTGTAACCATTATAACCTGGGCCACTGGAATTATGTGATTTTGAAGCGCCAGCATTTTCGTGTAACTACGGATTTGCTGCATTTGTCACACAATGCAATATCTGCTGTATAATCAGCAGATTTCACCAAAATAATGTGTGTAGCTCAAACAGATCAAAAGTTGCTAAAAATACAGCAACATATTTTTGTTGTGCAGTGGAAGACCCTTTTCAAAAGTTGACTGGTCCCCTTTCTGTTGCTTGTTGTGTATTTGTGTGTTAAACTTGTACTATTGAGTGAATGGTTTACCCAGATACTGGAACCTCTGTAAAAAAGACAACTAATTGCCACATAATTTGCCTGTTCTTGCCACAATTTTTAGTGGTCCCTGCAGCATTATTTGGTCCTCCTCTGCCACATAATTCCAGTGTGCCTGGTTATAACACAATCCTGTTCACACAGAGACTTAACACGCAAACTTTGAGAACTTCAATGAGAACTAGCACTAAAAGCTTGATTTCAAAAACAGCAGTTCTCATCTTTCCCTATTAAAAACAGAAGTATTAAATTCTGCACTTTGGGCAAATACCATTCTATCGAAAGAATGCATTTCGAATTTTGAAATACATTTAAGCAAAGATGTCTTTAAGTATGAAAAGATTACACAAATATTGATCGAGGCTGAAGAGAAAAAGCCAGTGCTTAAAATATTTGTAGGTGTATCTGCTGGCATTAATTGATAGGCAATGGGATTTAGAATAAAGATAAAGCTGCAAACAGATGAATTTCAGAAACACCTTTTTGTGGCTTACAAAACTAACAGCTACCATTATTTTCTGTATAATGCAGACATGCCCGACAGTAGAACATGATAATGCACATGCATTGCATAGAACAAGAGGACCAGCTTGGATTAGGAACAAGATCTGTGTACATTCTGCAATTGTGAAGTGAGAAGCTTCATGTTACAGAATGGTTCTCGCTCTTTCGCATTTACCAGTGACAACTATCATTATTAAGACTTCACTGCAAAATACTAAACCATGATAACTTAGTTTAATGCACTGGTTGGACGGCTAGTAACACCAATTACTTTACACACTGGTTTGATTTATGGGAGTGCTAAAGCAGTAATTTTGTGTGGAGTACGATGCAGCAGTTTTGTGATGTTGGCATTAGTATGAGGCACCTCAGTCTTTCTCCCAGATATTAGGCCATCGGGATTTACAAATCCACATTTTGACAGAATTAGAAGTTGTATTATGGGTGCATTATTTTATGTGCTAGTGTGTAAATGCCTACAGGAGCAGCCACAAGTCTTTCACCACTCACTTCATGACTGTAAGTCTATATCTTGCTACTGCTACTTGGCGAGACCTGACATGGAAAAGGTGGCACCCCCAAAGCCTATCCTCTCTAAGGGAACTGATACAGGCTTTTTTTTTCCTATCAAATCTTTGACACAAATATTTTGAAGCAGATTAGTGTGAACATCACCTTAGGAGACACATAAAATAATTAACGTGCCCAGAAAAGTCTGCTCGGTTTTTGATTTCTGCTATGCCTAACTGAGAATGCAATAGGTCTGGGTTTAAATTAATGTTTGATGGTAGGGCGAAGCTTTACGAGTAATTAGCTAGGAATAGATATGCAATTGCGTGGAAGCAAAGACCTATAGAATAATATAGGTGTGGGCTAAAAGTTGAAGTAACAAGTGCAGTGTCAAACCAGACCGACAATATCCATGATGGTTAATGACTGACCTCTTCCCATCTGTGCTGCCGACAGAGAAAAACAGCATACATTATAGAGTTTTCTAAGTCACTAAAATAGCATTCCACTTTCATGTGTGTGCCCCTGAAAGTTGAACCTTGGACACCTAGGTGAAAAAACAAAATGATCACAGCTACCTGAAGGGCATGCGTTTTCTTGTGGAAGCAAACAACTTCTGCCCAACTAAAAGCTGTACCTCTGGATATCAATATGTGGTGCGAGCCAAAGTCCCTTTCTAGTGATGCACACATAATTGTCTGAGGACAGCAGACTGTCAGGACACACCATAAAAAATAAGCCTGTGTCTCATCACTGACAGCCGAAGGGACAGAGAGGTACACACACAGGATGGAAAACCAAAAAAACAAGAGGCTTTTTCTCACCACTTAAATCACATTTTCTGGAAAGCAATGGGGTATTTTTCTTTAGAGCAGTTGCCATATAGATGATTACCCATGCTAAACAGTATAGATTTCAGACATTTTGCAATAAATTCAGAAAAATTAATTTTATTACTGGTGTTTGAGCTACGCGTCCTACAATTTTGATGAACGACCTTTTAAAGCAGTGGAAACTTTTTGAAGCCATTTTGCTGCACAATGATTCTGCTATATCTTACAGAAATGAAAGTGACAGCAACACACCACTGTTCATTTATGAACTCTCTTCTGGAACAGAGTTATATGGTGCAATTAAGTTAGAAACGTTTTACTGAATTAATACTTTTTATGGAAAGTAAACAAGCCTTGGTGAATGAAAGCAGCATTACTACCAGGAAAGTAAAGATGATTTCATCTGTCAAAAACCACACTCCTTTCATTTTTTTTCTACATCAGATTTCACTTTTTTCAAATAATGAGAGCATAATGGACCGACTGTCTGAAACACAAAAAGAACAAGGCCATACTAGGAAATTACTGTATTTACTGCTCACTTCACCAACCTGTGAAAATGCTCAATGTTGAGCCTGCACCTCACTTGTGGCTGAGAAGTCCAATGGAGGTTAAGCCTTTTGTCTGCATCCTACAACCAACCTCACCAGATGAGGTGTAAAATGTGCCTAAAGAGCAATTACCCAGGCCGCTCCTCCCTATAGAAAATGAGAAAACAGGATCAAGGGAGGGGGGGAGGTTGCAGACAGTGCTATGCGTTGGTCCATCAACTGTGTCTCCTAGCATGAGACATGGACAGCGAAATTCTCACAACAGAAAAATTACGTTTTCCACGGACAGTAGGATGGGAGTGAGTGAATGACACATTCCTCTCCTGAGACCTTTATGTAATTTGGAGGCACGTTGTTGGTTTTTGCCAAGTGCGCACATTTTGGTGGTGGTTGAGAAATAAACAAGACCTATGTTCTGGTGCTGATTCTACAGTTATGAGGGTGCAGGAGAAATTATACTAGTGTTATTGCCTTATGTGGCACCTATGTACTGCACAGACGTTACTTTAAGTTTTGTAGCAAATCTACAGTCAATGTTGTGTAGCACCACATGGTGTCTACAAATGGCTACTGCTGAAAAGTTTTCAGTCTAGAACAGGGGTCCCCAACCTTTTCTGCAGTGGAAGCTTCTAATGCTCAGTGAAAATCATTGTGAGCTTCTGAAGGCTAAACGACTCACACCAGATGCACCAAAGCCCACCTACATTGACTTTAAGCCTATTATGCATAGAGCCAGATACAATGGTCTGAACAAAGCACTTTGGGCCAGATGTAGGTAGGTTTCCTTTTGCGAGGTGCAAATTGCGAGTGCCAGCGACTCGCAATTTGCACCTTCTGCGACTCGCTATGGGGTCGCAAAGACCCACCTCATAAATATTTATGAGGTGGGTCGCAGTTTGCGACCCCATAGCGAGTCTAGGCACTCACAGGGATGGTGGCCTGCTGGAGACAGCAGATCACCATGTCCGTGACTGCTTTTCAATAAAACTGTTTTTTTTTTCTCTTTGCAGCACGTTTTCCTTAAAGGAAAATGAGCTGCAAATAGAAAAAAATACCGAAACCTTTTGTTTCGTTTTTTTCCAGAGTAGGCAGTGGTCCATAGGACCACTGCTGCTCTGAAAAAATAATTTTGTGAGCATTCACAAAGAGGAAGGGGTCCCATGGGGACCCCTTCCCGTTTGCGAATGAGTTACCATCCGCTTCAAGTGGATGGTAACTGCGAGTTGATTTGCGACCGCTTTCGCGGTCACAAATCAACTTACATCGCGGTGCGAGTCGCAAATAGGAAGGGAACACCCCTTCGCATTTGCGAGTCGGAAACACATTTTGCAAGTCGGTTCCGACTCGCAAAATGTGTTTCTGCATCGCGTGAGAACTTTTGCGCCTCGCAAACGGCGTTTTTCGCCGTCTGCGAGGCGCAAAAGCCTACCTACATCTGGCCCTTTGACTAGGGACACTATGACAGGGCTACAATGTTGACTCGCCACTGGGAGCAAGAGGTCTGCTGTTTGCAAATGAGACACTTTAAAATGGGAGAAAATTAAAATGAAGAGTTAACTTAATCATTAAGATAACTTCATTTAAATTTTTTCCTACTTAAAAGCATTCAGAAATATAATTTTGTTCTCCCCCTCCAATATTGAGTTGACAAGGACTTTTATTTAAAGAGTTAAAAACCTCAGTGCTTCAGTTCGTCTCTGTGCCCCAGACTCGCCCATAAATCTGACTCCAGCACTACTCACTATTAGACCCTGCATCCTGATGATCATAATGTAAAAAAACACAGCCTTCCCTTAACTTTACACAGAAAATGTGTCCCTGTGTTTGTTCAAAAATAAACTCAGGGCCACAAGCTACTCTGACAGTGTCTGGGAGCTACTGGGAGCTCGCTATACACTGGTTGGAGACACCAGTTCTAGAGGCTGAGGAGAGGGTTCACATAAGAAATCAGCAGGACAAACCTCAATTAAAATATCATTTTGGAAAACACTTTTGAAGTAATCCTGATTTGAATTGATTCAGCACTGCAAATGTCGAATCAGGAAATTACAGTACGAATTGATCAATGCAACAAAATACCTTACTATCTGTCACAATAGGTAGCACTGGCTTCTGTGGCTTTTTCACAAGTGTGGCACATCAACACATTTCGACAAGTGGTCAGCACTAACTAACTGAAGGAACTTTTTTGGCTAAAATGGGAGCGAGTTAAATATTTCTTCATCGCAGAACCAATACATGACATCTCTAATGGGTACAGCTTACTCTTATCAAAAGAAAAGACCATCTTTTAGCAGGCACGTTCACAGGCTGTAATTTTCTCTACAAGTGTCTTTAATAAACCCCCTTTGTAAGCACACGCTCGCTGCTGGTGTGTTTAATGAAAGAGTATGCGTCCCATGATGTATTTTTAGAATTCGCTCACGCACACTGCCTAATTGGAACCGCACCTGCGAGTTTAGCGAAGTACTTTTTTTTACCGCTACTTGAACTGTGTTGTCAGGTCTGAAATTACAGGAAATGACAGTGCAGTTTCTGTGTCAATTGGTTTAACAAATCAATTTTCAGAAAGAGCCACTTCAATGCTTTGATAAAAAAAAAAAAAGAAACTACATTATAGTGAGCTAATTGAAACTCGTTTTCAATAAATGCTGTATTTTACCATATGGTAACTGGTAAATGCTTGGTTTTGAGACATAATCTTATTAAATACACAGAGTTGTGCCTAACCCGTGTGATAAGCTGCACCTCCTAAAGACAAACTCCAAAACTACCAGCAGACAAACGGAATGAGGCTCTGAAAGTAGGTGCAGTATCGCAAAATTCTAACATCAGTGAGGAATGAAGCACTGAACACAAGAAAGTGAGGTGTGTGTTCTATGCTGAGGTACACACCTCATCATCTGAGCTGTCACTCAGGTCATTGTCAAGTGAGGCACTCAAGGAGGCCGCCTTGGGCTCCAGGTAGCAGAGGCACATTGCCAAAGGAAAGGAGAGAGTGAGGGCGTATGGCACTGAGAAAGAGGCGGAGAGCAGAAAGAAAAATATGAACAGGAAGCATGGGACGAGCGACGGGGAGCGGATTGGGAGGTAATGCTGCAAGCTTTCAGGCAGGAAGTTTGCTTCGGTCACGTTGGGGAAGGAAAGGTAGCCGTCGTCATCAAGGAGGGAATTGAATGCATCTGGAAAATGCAAGGAGAAGGAAAACATTGTTCCGCCTTTGTGAACTTGCTGGGCATAGCTAATTGCCAGGTCTCGTTCGTCGGAGCAAACCATTCCTGCTCGCTCGGAGTCACAGTCCAACTCACTGCTCATTTGGTTAATAGTTTTGGATGCTTCGCTGGGCACAGATTTTTGATCGTTCTCCTTGCATCTCCTACGCAACATGGTGGAAGATGCCAATTGGCCTGAATGGGAGGAGGGGGAGGACTGAAATGAGGCAGTGCCAAATAAAGATGGGGGGCGGAAGAAAGGGAACAGCAAATGAGGTGTGAAAGCAAAAGGACAAAAAGAAAACGGTTATTAGTCAATCGGGCTGCAAATCTAAATCAACACCAGAGCATATTTTGCCAATCAAAAAGTTAGGTTTCAAACATTTATATCCAAACTTCCTGGCAAAAAAAACTATAAGCCCCACATCCCTTAAATTACCTTAAAAACGGTTTGCAGAAACATTTATTATTTCGAAACCAAACAGACCATGCAGTAATCATGCACACAGCAAGCAGAAATGAAAAAAGAAAAGCTTTATTTGTAATAATAAGATTTTAAATTGAGTTTAACAGCACTATCAAGTAAGGGAGTAACAAATTAAAAAACTCTTGTAAATGAATGTACATCCCTTCGCGGATTGTGTAATAGTGTTTTACTCCACATAGGGCAAAGTAGAGCATTTGAATACGTTCCTCTGTGTATACTTTTCAGCATTTTACCCTCCTCACATTTTTATGTTATCTAAAAGATGTATGTCACCTGTACCAGTCTAGGAATGGAAAACATATTTCTTACATTTTGCTTTCTCGGAAAGAGATTTGGGACCCCATTTTCAAAGGTTTTGTGAGACAGAGTTCAACGTTGCTAGTTTGAAATCTCACTCCATATTCAAAGAATGCAAAATTGCATGATTTTGTCCGTGCAAATGGGATTATCTCACACTTGGAATTCTGTGTATATGGTGGAAATGCTGTGCAAACAAATCATGTGCTATAGGTGAGTGAAACGTCCTGCATGAGCCTAGCTGTATAATATAGTAAATATCCAAAAGCGTGCACATTTGTGGGCATTCACCAACAATTTGCAAGTAGTACCATACACAAAACAATCAATTTTACTAGATTAATTCATTTTAGAAGTGAGAATATGGAGGGAATGCACCAAGGTTGATGGGAGTGGAGGGAAAGGAGTTTATAAATAGACGCAAATATTTTATCTATGAAGAAAATAGAAAATGTTTTCAAGTGCAATATTACTATCTCTTCACACTTCCTCATGAGGAAATACACACCTGCTATAGTTCCTCGAATTTCAATAAACGTCCACGTATGAAAACGCATCTTATTTATATTTCAGAATGATTAATTCTTTACGAATTTCTGAAAGTGTGAAATTTGCCCATATATGATTAACTCTAACGGAGAAAAATTCTGACTTGTTATTGGTAATCATATTAAGATATTATATACAATGAATTCACAGACAGAAGCCACGCAAACTACATTGTCTCTGTCTGAATCATATTTTACTTGAAAGCAAACATATAACCAAGCACATCTCACAGCAAAAAGCAATGCCTCAAAATCAAAAGAGATAATATTAACAGCTTGCAGAGTCAACTCGGTCAAATGCCCCATGGCCAATTACAACGTTAAGCTTAATTCCCAATCTTCCACTGCTCTGAATTTTGAATTTTCAAAACCAGAAATATTAAAAATAAAAATCATCACACTGGAAAAACAGTCACACAACAGCATCAGAAGGAATCCAGAAGGAGCTCCTGGGAACAGTAAAATACTAATGAAGCTGGCTGGACAATTCAAATCCACAATGATTGGTCAAGTAGTAGTAGTCGTAGTCTCGAGACGGCCAAACACATGCGCTCAGGTCTCTCTCCAGTCCAGCAACATGGTTGCTGGGCTGGAGAGAGCTTGCACAGGCTCCCAGTCTGCCTGGGAGCACCCTGGCTGAGCGCGCCCAGCCAATCCTGATGCTGCTCTGACCAGCATCAGGATTGGCGCAGGCTGGGAGCCTGTGCCTGCAGCAGCAACGGGAGAGGAGCGCGGCGTGGGAGAAAAGCAAGTACGTTTAAAAAAAATTATTTTGTAAATATTTTTTCCTTGCACCCTCTGTTTCTCCGCACCCTCCGCCCAGCCACGCGAGCTGCTCCTGAATATCGAATAGTTTTCAAGCCACCACCGCCCTACCAATTTCCTCCCCATTCTATTGTTCATGTCAAAGAAGCCACAACAGAACCCCCATTACTCTCTATCTGTACAATGCAGAGTTTGTACTAGAGTGGGGACCCACAACCTCGGTGGTAAAATTATCTATCTTCCAGGTGCAGAGAAAAGACATTGAGCTAGAGGGAAATTAGAATTGGTGGAGGGTGGATTGGCTTCAGTGGGCCATGCAGACATCCAAAGACTTATCTGTAGGCTGTGCACACGTTCTATTATCCTCTCTGCTTTATGGGACATTCTATAAGCATAGTGGACTGCAGGAGTAGATCTCCCTCCTTTTGATGCACTGTGTAATGACTGACGTTACCAATGAATCCTTTATATATGAAAGTTCATGAGCGACCACTAAAATTCTTTTAAAGTACAACGAAATACCAAAATACGATAATCAGTGTTTCCAAATAATCATCTGTGTTTTTTGCTAGAGGGCTTACTGAGTTATAAAGAATCTGGTGGAACTGTATGGCTAAAGACATTATCCTGAGGCACTATAAATTCACACTAATGGATTAACAAAGTGTTCATATAATTCTCCTGTTCAAGAAAATCTAAACTAACGAACTAAAATAAGTTAACAACATAGTACAGCACAACTGTGGGACACTTGCTATTCTGCTGTAATTTAGAGATTACCATGAACAATCTCCTAATCTACAACAGTCTTGTAATTATTAAAAAAACAAACCAGGTTCCATGTGTGCATTAGAACAATTTGTGAAAGTGAACTCCTCCTACACCTTGAATTTCGCAGAGTGTGTGTATTACCATACTAATTAGGCATTGTGCACTTTACAAAGCACAAACAGCAATAAAGATAGTCTGGGCTATTGAATACTTCGACCCAATTTCAATTAGCAGCAGTGTGCTGACAGAAAGCCGTGATGTTTTAAATTTTACTAAGAGGAGTGTGCCTTGAAGAATTGTTCAGTTGCCCCAGACATTATGGGAATAACTTCAAAATATCGAAATTAACACTCATAAATTAGCGGTTCTCAAATATTAGGTCTAAAAAAAAATACTTTAGAAACACTTACCGAAACTGCTTGTTGCAAAAATGTACTGAATTAAGGACAGTTTGAAAAGGTAGAAGAGCAGAAAGTTATAATGTGGTAAGGTGCAACGTGTTACGTTTACCACACATTGTATAGAGGTTTAAAGTAGTGGGCTTTTAGCTTTCAGGGAAGAGTAGTATTGTGGTGTAGCAAGCAGCTTATAGGTTTAAGGGATGTGTAGCTCTTGGGGGAATTGAGACGTTTTTAGGGTTCAGGGATGGGTAATGCTAAGAGGTAGGAAGGAGTTTTAAGTTTCGGGGGAAAATAGTACTAAGGTGTAGTAAGAAGTTTTTAGGTCAGGAAAGGACAGTGCTAAAGGGTAATAAGGAAGGCTTTAGAGTTCAAGAAAAGGTAGTAAGGAGTCTTTAGGGTTACGGGAAGCATAGTGCTACGTGTTAATGCTCTGTAAGGATAGTGTTTGGGGTAGTAAGGATTATTTTTGTGTGTACATCTATAGATATGCACTTATATAGAAATAATGCGGTGTGATGTGAGGTGGTCTGTGCAGTGGTGATAAATATCATTGTGTTCATGACAACATGTTGAAAGTATACTTGTGCTTGCGTGGTAAAGTCATGGGTAGTTTTAGTTTGGTGATAGCTATCTACATTAGAAAATGTATTTGAGTATGTTATTAATTAATAAAGTTATTGTTACTCTGTTTAAAGTAAACAAATTCGAAGTGTTGCTTTTTCTTTGTAGCACTGCAGGTATTTTATTTGAAATTAGAAGTGTTAAAATCGAACTGATGTTATTTCTCAGTGAAAACTTCCAATTAACACCCTTTATTTTTTGCAAACTTAAATATACTTGTTTTTATGTAACCTTTACTGAATGTATTGTCTTGGCCTCATATTTCGATCTATCTACCTCCAAAGTTACAAATACAGGTGTCTCAGGTATTTCCAGAGGACAACGTTACTAGTGGATTCTGAGGTGGCCAATGCAGAGGGTTCCCTCAGCAGTGATGAATATCCAACCGAATAAGCAATACAAGAACCAAATTTGCAACTTCATTTCCCTAAGCAGTTCGACCAGGAGTCTCCTTTGACCTTGTAATGTGGCCTGTCATGTCAAAATAGGGTTTGTTGGTTCAAGCCAATTTTTTACAATAAAGGAAGGCTATGTGGTCTTCACTGGTTTCAAGTGCTGTGTGACCAAAGTATGCTCTGCAGGGCTGGACTTGCCATAACGTAGCATAGTAGAGTATATTTGAATGTTTTGACGCTGAATTGGATAAGTGATCCCAAAAGCAAACATGTATGGTACTGCACCAGACACTCACGAATTGGAATATTTGACAAGTTGCCATTTAATCAACCCTTAAACATTGTGGGCTTCATAGACAATGTATCTAAAAAATCTGAAAAAAATGTGTTTTAACAAATATGTTGAGTTATGTATGTGTGTGATATGCTCCTGGCAATTGCTTTATGTGCTTGCTGCACCCACTCATTAAGAATCTATGTTATATTGGGCTCGTAGTAAAAGTTTACCAGACCTTCTTTTACCAATCTAGCCCAATGCTATTCTATTTAATAGTTGATGCTGTAAGATTATGGCAAACAGAGGATTTACTCTGCTGTCTGTGAGATTGCTCTGTTGTCTCAGGGGCTAACAAGAACGGAGGGAAATCTGCTGTCTCGGATGAAACAGAGATCTGTGAACCTAAAGGCTTTTCGGACACTATTCAACCATTCCTGGTGATGCTAAGGTTTTTTTGGCAATTGTGAACTATCAGGTGCTGGGTGCTGAGCAGCGTCTTATGACCATAGCGAGGCAAGAGGGTGGCCAGGAAAATTCAGACATGATCGAACAGGATTTGACTGGGGTCTGGTTGGGGTGCAATCGAGCATGATCTGACTGGGGTCTGGTTGGGGTGTTGTTGCAAGGCTGTGGTGTGAAAAAGGTCGACATCTGGGCCCCAAGGATGAGCTGAAAGATCACTCCTGTTTAAAACGTTCCATGAGATGTGAAACTTGTGTAGTTTGTCTAAGATATTACAGAGGACTGTGTAAGCCAAAGGATACAACTGTGGCTCAGGAATGATATGTTTGTTTTTGTTAGAATAATTAACTGGATTAAATTCCTATTATTTTTACATGTAATTTGTAGAGCATTTTAAACGTATTTAAATTGAGGATAACATATTGATCTGTGCAGAAGTTAATTGAAAGTACGGGGGGTTATAACTATAGTGAAATTAATAGTGTGTGCATATGTAGCCTCTGTGATGAATATCTATTCATGCACGGTACTGGCAGACACCTGCATGATTAATATAGTTCTAATACCTTTTCTGGTCATACTTGTCATATGTTGCTTTGGATCAATAGCTTCCTTAAGCATAACATTATTTCACTGGAACAATGTTTTCTTTTTGAAGATCAGCTCATCCTTGCCATATCTGCTACTGGAGCGCACAATGTTTTTCAAGGATTAGATGACCCTCCTCCATTTCATTTAAAAATTCACTTTCGTTGATACTGGACATTGTTACTCAAAGTGAACCTCCTCTCTTTGGACCTGAGGGCAGCACAGAACGTGATATCTTCTCACCCTCTCAGCTCTTTCTCCTCTCCACTTGAAGATGGTGAAATTCACTTTCACAAATCACATAAAGGCAAATAAGACTCTCACTTATAGACAACACAGCAACAAAGATCCTCCCCCAAAACATAGACCCTTAGCAGAAGAGATAATAATATTCAGTTTATTGATTTATTTCGGCCATTTGCTCATTAAACAAATTGCACAGGAGGCAATGCATACATTTAATTTAACGAACATGTTGAAACCTAAAAAATATACGAACTAGAAAAGGAAAGAAACCTTCATAATACAATTTGAAAAAAATCGTCCTCACCATAATACTTATCATCTTAAATACAATCACTCAATTTTTAAAATTGTTGGTTTTCCTTTTTCCTGTTAAGCCAAACAGCATATAAATACCAACTATCCCTGCAAACAGTTGGCTGGCTCAAGTCAGAGCGCAGAATCCTATAAGCCTCTTGATAATGCCTCACACCAATATTATTACATAAAGGTTTAATCCACAATCAACGCAATTTATTGTATCTAGGTCAGAAAAACATGACATGTTCGATATTCTCGTGCTCATACCCACAATACTGACATCCAGGTAGGGTTGGTGAAAAAGTTTTCCATTTGCTCACAAATGTATTCACTATAAGATTCCCCAACCTGGACTTAACGAAAAGCATCCAAGTGACAGGAGGGTATATAACGTCTATATATGGCTCCCTTCCAGGCTGCGGTTTGCCCTCTAGGAAGCCCTCTACCAAACTCCATGACTTAGCCTTATGTTGTCACTCCAAGATCCTCTTCTCCCAAAAGGTAGTTTTACTCCTAACCCTAGATTCTATACCAATCTCTTGGGGACAAGACCAGTACTCTCCCAGCCCCAGGTCAAGAAAATGGTACTTAACAAATTTGAACCAGGGAAAAGTATGGGCACTGCTTGAATTCATCACCTCTTCCACAGCCAAAATGTAAGGGTGGAGCTCTTCTGTATACCATAACCTAGCCCAATACAGGCATGATCTTAAAGACTCCAAATACCCCACCTGCTTTAGCCCTAGAACAAAACATAAGGGAGTAATTGGGGTGCTCTGGGGTAAAAGGAAAAGTACCCTTATAAAGGTATTTTATTTGACTATTAAAGGCCTAGTGTTCACATGTCCCTATACTTCTGCCCTATATAGTGTAGCAGCCTGTGCCCGTTGCCCTATGAATTTCAACTGCTGGGGATAGGGCTTTCAGGTTTGTCCCCTGGATTCTCTTGATAATAACAGAGGCAGCATGGCCCAGCGCCACTTCAGAATTTTCCATGTGGGACTTCCAGGATCTAGATTTGTCAAATCTTATCCCAAGGTAATCAAAAGAATCAACCTGTTGTAACAGCACCCCTTGATTGAGAAACATTATTTTTGTTTTAGTGGTGTTGACCTCTGAGCCTTAGACATCACAAAAACCAGCAAACTTATTTAAAAGATTCTGAAAGCCAATCGGCATGCAAGAGATCAAGAGCGTCAGCAAACAGCAATGCAGGGATTAGTGTTCCTGCCAATTTTTGCGGAACCATGAACACCTTCACACAAAAAGGCAACGACCCCATTAATTTATAGGGAGAAAAAAGATGGCGCCAAAACACAGCCCTGGTCAACTCCTCAATGAACTGGAATTCGTTAAGTGAGATCCCCATCCATCCCCATCTCACCTGGGATGTAGTGGTTCCATTAAGTCTTATCAAGGTGTCCAACAGGATCCTTTCCATACTCATATTGGACAATGTAGTCCACAGCAGCCTCCTCCGTACCAAATGAAAGGCAGCCCTTAGCTCAACAAAGGGCAAATATAGGTGGTCCCCTTTGTGTGCTCAATTATTTTGACACAGTGAGTTCAAACCTAAACACTTGGTCAACAGTGCTCACCCTTGAAGTAAACTCTTTCTGAAAGGGAGAGAAAATCAAAGTCTTACCTATCCAGGCCTTTAGTCTACCCAATATCTTAAGGCAAAAAATCTTCTGTAGATGGTCGATTAGACTAATTGGACGGTAATTATTTGGGACATACACTAGTATAATTATTGTGTTAAACCAGGACTCAGAAATAGCCCTCTGCCACTATGCTGTCAGTAAGTTGATTAATATAAGGCCCCACACTAATAGGTCAGATCAACACAAGTCCCCAGAAATCCCATCTGGTCCAAGTGCTTTGCCTGGAGGCATTTCACGAATGGCTGATAAAGTTTCCTTCAGTGAGAAATGTAAAGTCACCCCACCTAGGCCCGTCCCAGATGTCCCACTCGATCTCTGTGGTAGGTGGTGCATAAATTCTAGTAAAGTGCTCTACCCATTGACAGGGCTGCACTTCGAGTTCCAAAAGACTATAAGATCTTGTGCACCCATGGGCCAATATGTGCCAAAAGGATTTGGAGTCTCTAGCATGAACTGTCCTTACCAGCTTGATCCTGTTACCATCAGTCCATTCCTGCTTCTACCTGGCGATTACCTGTTTGTATTTTTTCCTTACTAACTTAACCTTCTGCTGGTCCCCACATTTTAATGTCCTAAGAAGCTTGCCCTTGACCTCCAGGCATTTCTTTTTATACCAGGTAGGCAGATGCAATTTTGGAACCTTCCCAACACTAGCTCTGCTACTTAGGTCCTTTAGACAGTGCTACATGCTGGTCCACCACAGCTGAATTGTCAGTGGGTCTCAGTCTTACGCATGTAATAAGTGTATTATAAATACTGGTTAACAGCTCCCCGTCTAAGCACGCTTTTTCCATTTGACCGTTCTCCTGTTATTACTTAATGATGTAGTTGCTACTGAGCTAGGTCCCCAGGCACCTGGCCTGCCAGAGAAGAGTCCCTCCAGCAAAAGCTGGAGCCCCTTGTGGTCATTGTCTAGTCATTTTGTGATTTCAAAATCCATGGCACATTGCCAAAGATCCAGGTCCAGAAGGATATAATCAATTTTACTTGATGCTGTCACCCGTTAAAGGTGGGGCAACATTTCATACCTGAGATGAATCTCATGTTACATGCCTATACCCCGTGGTTTAATGTTAAGGACAGAAGCTGAACAGCAGCCTGGGGCCATGACAAAAGAGACACAGCTTCCAGGGCAGGAATGTCTCTAGCCAGATCCTTGTCATCACAAACTTGCTCCAACCCTTCCAATGGTTCGAAGGTGTATTAAATTCACCCTCCAATATTGCCGGGTAGCTTTTCCTCTTATTTAAAAAATGGCAATCCAATATCACCATGGTAGGCGACTGCCTATTATGCTTTGTGGTGTGGCTGTATATGGAAAATGTCACTTACCCAGTGTAAATCTGTTCGTGGCATGAGTCGCTGCAGATTCACATGCTGTGCATTATCCTGCCATCTAGTGTTGGGCTCAGAGTGTTACAAGTTGTTTTTCTTTGAACAAGTCTTTTCGAGTCACGAGACTGAGGGACTCCTCCCTTTCGGCTCCATTGCGCATGGGCGTCGACTCCATCTTAGATTGTTTTCCCCGCAGAGGGTGGAGGTAGGAGTTGTGCCCATGCAATAGTGAGTCTGTATGTACATAATGTGTATAAAAAATATTATATATATACAAATTTATAAATGTACAAGTTTCATCAACTTATAACGGCTACAGGCTCCCGGGGAGGCGGGAGGGCGCATGTGAATCTGCAGCGACTCATGCCACGAACAGATGTACACTGGGTAAGTGACATTTTCCGTTCGATGGCATGTTTAGCTGCAGATACACATGCTGTGCATAGACTAGTAAGCAGTTATCTCCCCAAAAGTGGTGGTTTAGCCTGTAGTAGTTGAAGTTATTTGAAATAATGTTCTTAATACAGCCTGTCCTACTGTGGCTTGTTGTGTTGTTAACACATCTACACAGTAATGTTTTGTGAATGTATGAGGCGTAGACCATGTGGCTGCCTTACAGATTTCTGTCATAGGTATATTTCCTAGAAAGGCCATTGTGGCGCCTTTCTTCCTAGTGGAGTGCGCCTTTGGCGTAATAGGCAGATCTCTTTTTGCTTTAATATAGCAGGTCTGAATACATTTCACTATCCATCTGGCAATGCCTTGTTTGGATATTGGATTTCCTGCATGAGGTTTTTGAAAGGCTACAAACAATTGTTTTGTCTTGCGAAATAGTTTTGTTTTATCAATGTAATACATTAATGCTCTTTTGATGTCTAGCGTATGTAAGGCTTTTTCGGCTACTGAGTCTGGTTGTGGAAAAAAGACTGGGAGTTCCACTCTTTGGTTTAGGTGGAATGGTGATATAACTTTTGGTAAGAACTTTGGATTTGTCCGGAGAACCACTTTATGTTTATGTATTTGTATAAAGGGTTCTTGTATAGTGAATGCTTGAATTTCACTTACCCTTCTAAGAGATGTGATAGCTATTAGGAAGGCTACTTTCCAGGTTAAGTATTGCATTTCACAAGAGTGCATGGGTTCAAATGGTGGACCCATGAGTCGTGTTAATACAATATTGAGGTTCCACGAGGGAACTGGTGATGTTCTTGGGGGTATGATTCTCTTTAGACCCTCCATAAATGCTTTGATGACTGGGATTCTAAAGAGTGATGTTGAATGTGTAATCTGCAGATAGGCAGATATTGCTGTGAGATGTATTTTGATAGAAGAAAAGGCTAGGTTTGATTTTTGTAAGTGTAATAAATAGCTTACGATGTTTTTCGCAGAAGCGTGTAGTGGTTGGATTTGATTATGATGGCAATAATAAACAAATCTTTTCCATTTGTTTGCGTAACAATGTCTTGTAGTTGGTTTTCTAGCTTGCTTTATGACCTCCATACATTCTTGTGTAAGGTCTAAATGTCCAAACTCTAAGACTTCAGGAGGCAGATTGCTAGATTGAGCGCTGCTGGATTCGGGTTTCTGATCTGTTGCTTGTGTTGAGTTAACAGATCTGGTCTGTTTGGTAGTTTGATATGAGGTACTACTGACAGGTCTAGTAGTGTTGTGTACCATGGTTGGCGAGCCCAGGTTGGTGCTATCAGTATTAGTTTGAGTCTGTTTTGACTCAATTTGTTTACAAGATAAGGAAGGAGTGGGAGAGGGGGAAAAGCGTAGGCAAATATCCCTGACCAACTCATCCATAACGCATTGCCCTTAGACTGAGGGTGTGGATACCGGGACGCAAAGTTTTGGCATTTTGCATTTCGTTTGTTGCGAATAGGTCTATTTCTGGTCTTCCCCAGTGTAGAAAGTAAGTTTGTAGTATCTGAGGATGAATTTCCCATTCGTGTGTTTGTTGGTGATCTCGACTGAGATTGTCGGCTAACTGGTTTTGAATCCCTGGGATGTACTGTGCTATTAGGCGAATGTGATTGTGAATCGCCCAATGCCAAATCTTTTGTGCTAAGAGACACAGTTGTGATGAGTGTGTCCCTCCCTGTTTGTTTAGGTAATACATTGTTGTCATGTTGTCTGTTTTGACAAGAATGTGTTTGTGGGCTATTAGCGGTTGAAATGCTTTCAATGCTAGAAACACTACTAACAGTTCTAGATGATTTATATGCAGTTGCCTTTCTTGAACGTCCCATTGTCCCTCTATACTGTGCTGGTTGAGGTGTTCTCCCCACCCTATCATGGAAGCATCTGTTGTGATCACGTATTGAGGCACTAGGTCTTTGAATGGCCGCCCTGGGTTTAAATTTATAGGATGCCACCATTGAAGCGAGGAGTGTGTTTGGCGGTCTATCAACACTAGATCTTGAAGTTGACCCTGTGCTTGTGTCCATTGTGTTGCTAGGCATTGTTGTAATGGATGTATGTGTAGTCTTGCGTTTGGGACAATGGCTATGCATGAAGACATCATGCCTAGGAGTTTCATTACAAACCTCACTTGATAGTGTTGGTTTGGGTGCATGTTTAGTATTACATTTTGGAAGGCTTGTAACCTTTGTGGACTTGGAGTGGCAATCCCTTTTTGTGTGTTGATTGTTGCTCCTAAATACTGTTGTATTTGGCATGGTTGTAGATGTGATTTTTGGTAGTTTATAGAGAACCCTAGTTTGTGAAGGGTTTCTATGACGTATTTTGTGTGTAGAAGACACTGTTGCTGGGTGCTGGTTTTTATTAACCAATCGTCTAAGTAAGGGAATACGTGCATGTGCTGCCTCCTGATGTGAGCAGCTACTACTGCAAGGCATTTTGTGAATACTCTTGGGGCTGTTGTTATGCCGAACGGTAACACTTTGAATTGGTAATGCACGCCTTGGATTACAAACCTCAAGTATTTCCTGTGGGAAGGATGTATGGGTATGTGGAAATAAGCATCCTTGAGATCTAATGTTGACATGTAGTCCTGTTGTTTGAGTAAGGGAATCACGTCTTGAAGTGTCACCATGTGAAAGTGATCTGATTTGATGTAAAGATTTAGGGGGTCATTTTGACCTCGGCGGTCTTTTTTGCAGACCGCCGAGGGACCGCCGTGCGGAAGACCGCCAGTGGTGGCGGTTTGCCGCTCTGCCTATTATGACCGTTGGCAACTCTCCGACCTTTTACGGACGGAGAGCCGCCAACAGCCATACTGACGGGCAGCGAGGAATGGGAGGTTGCTCCACCTCCACCGCCACGCCAACAGAACACCGCCCAGCGAATCATGTCCTGTGATTCGCCATGGCGGTGTTCTGTTGGCGGTGTGGTGTCGGCGGAGCTGCCCTCCTGGCTCCCGTCCCCTCCCAGAGGATCGTCGGACCAGGTAAGTCAATCGTCCGTGAGGGGAGAGGGGTGGGGGGGTGTTGTGTGTTGTGTGCGTGCATGGGGGTGTGCGTGTGTGTATGTAGAGGGGGTGTGTGTGCATGTATGCTTGCGGGGGTGTTGTGTGTATGGGAATGAGTGCGTGTATGTCTGTGGGTATGTCTGTATGGATGTGTGCGTGTATGTGTGAATGTGGGTGTGCGTGTCTGACTGTGTGTGTGGGTGTAGGCATGTATGTCGGCATGTGTGCGTGTAAGTGTGTAGGTGGAGCCTATGTGCGTGTTGTGCGGGTATGGGTGATGTGATGTTGGGGGTCGGGGTGGGAAGGGGGGCCCTGCCACCTTTGGGGGGTGGCAGGGGTCGTTTGGGGTGTAGGGGAGGGAGTCGGGGTGGGGGAGACCCCTATCAGTGCCAGGGAAGCAATTCCCTGGCACTGATAGTACTTACCGCCATGGATTTCATGGCGGTTCAAACCGCTGGAAATCCACGGCGGTAAGCCGGGTCCAAATACCACCGGCGGTATAGTGACGGCCGCCGGGCTGGAGACCCAGGTCTCCAGCCCAGCGGGCGGAGCGGAGAACCGGAGGATGACCATGGCGGTAACCACCATGGTCATAATTCCACAAAGTAAGACCGCCAGCCTGTTGGCGGTCTTACCGCCGGTTCTCCGCCTTCCGCCAGGGTCATAATGACCCCCTTAGTGTAATGAGGTCTTATATGGGTTTCAGTGTTTTGTCCTTTTTTGGAATTAGGAAATACAGGGAGTAAACACCTGTTCCTTTTTGATGGTTGGGTACAAGTTCTATTGCTTCTTTTTGTAACAATGCTTGGACTTCTAGTTGTTACTTCTAGTAACAGATGTAAGTGTTGTTTGGACATGTTGTGTGCTCTTGGAGGCACATTTGGTGGCAAATGCAGGAATTCTATGCAATAACCATGTTGGATAATGGCTAGGACCCACGTGTCCGTAGTTATGTGTTCCTAGCTGTGGTAATAATCTGTGAGTCTCCCCCCCCACTGGTGTTGTGTGGTGGGGGTTTGTGACGTTGAAGTCTCTGTTTAGTTTGTGGGGGTTTTGGGCTCTGGAATTTCCCTCTTGTTTTAGGGAACTGTCCACCCCTATATTGTCCTTGAAAACCTCCTCTCTGATATTGGCCCTGATCTGTGGGTCTGACTTGTGAGGTGGAAGGCTCTGTGGTCTGGGCCCGAAACCCCCCCTCTAAAGTGCGGCTTCCTAAAAGTGCCTCTGCTCTGTGGGGAGTAGAGCGCGCCCATGGCTTTGGCCGTGTCAGTTTCTTTCTTCAGTTTGTCTATTGCCACCTCCGGCCCAAATAGTTGTTCATTGAATGGCATATTTAGCACTGCTTGCTGAATTTCGGGCTTAAATCTGGAGGTTCATAGCCATGCGTGTCTCCGAATGGTTACCGCTGTGTTTACTGTTCTGGCCGCTGTGTTTGCTGAGTCCATGGCCGACCTTATTTGGTTGTAGGAGATATTTTGGCCCTCCTCGACAGCCTGTTGGGCACGTTTCTAGAACTCTTTGGGAAGGTGTTGAATGAGATGTTGCATTTCATCCCAATGTGCCCTGTCGTATCTTGCTAGAAGAGCCTGAGAATTGGCAATTCGCCATTGATTGGCTGCCTGTGCTGCCACCCTTTTGCCTGCTGCATCGAATTTCCGACTTTCTTTGTCGGGCGGTGGTGCGTCTCCAGAAGTTTGTGAGTTCGCCCTTTTTCGGGCTGCTCCTACTACCACTGAATCTGGAGTTAACTGTTGTGTGATGTACACAAGGTCAGTAGGGGGAGGTTTATATTTCTTCTCCACCCTAGGCGTGATGGCCCTGCCTTTGACTGGGTCTTGAAACACTTGTTTAGCGTGTTTTAACATGCCTGGCAGCATTGGCAAGCTTTGGTATTGGCTGTGCATAGATGACAGGGTATTGAACAAGAAGTCTTCTTTTATGGGCTCTGCATGCAATGCTACATTATGAAATGTAGCTGCCCTGGAAACCACTTGCATGTAAGCAGTACTGTCTTCAGGTGGTGAAGGTCTTGCCGGGTAGCATTCGGGACTATTGTCAGAGACCGGTGCATCATACAAATCCCATACATCTGGGTCATCTTGACTCATCCCTGTGTGCGTTGGTGATTGCATCATTGGGGGTGTTGCTACCGGGGACAGATGTGGCGAATGTATTGGTGATTGTTGTGGCGAAAATTGTGGTGGGGTTTTCTCTTTTGCCACTTTTGCTTTAGGCTGCATTTCCACCTTTTGGAATGCGAGCTTCCGCTTCAATTTGATTGGAGGAAGAGTTCTGATTTTCCCTGTGTCCTTTTGGATATGGAGCCTTCTTTGGGTATGGTCAGGCTCTCCCATGCCCAGCTCTTGTTCAAATCGGTGGCCTTGTAAGTGTGTGGAAAGGCCTTGTTCCTCTGTATAGGAGCTTTGTTTCGGCTCAGAGGAAGAATGTTTCGGTACCGAAATTATTTCGACAGTCTTTTTTGGCTCAGAGGAAACCTTTTTGACTTTCGGTGTGCCGAACTCTCGGTGCTGAGTATGTTCGGAGCCAGTATCTCGGTGCTGAGTCTGTTCGGAGCCGGTATCTTGACCGGAGTCGGATGTCTTCGGCTGCTGGGAGGCCTTTTTCGGTGCCGATGTTTGGTCACCGTGTTTTCGGGTAAAGCCATGGCCTGTTGGCGGTGGCGCCCCTTGGGCCTTTATGATCTTCGAGTGAGTTTTTGCCGGGGCTGGTTTACTCACGGTTTGCTGCGTCTTCGGCTGCTCACTCTCGGACTCGTCCGAGTCCGAATCTCGAATGGAGAATGTCTCCTCTTCTTCGACGTCGGTGTGTCTGGCCGGTGTCGACGCCATCTGGAGTCTTCGAGCTCTACGATCCCGCAGTGTCTTCTTGGATCGAAATGCCCGACAAGCCTCGCAAGTATCCTCTTTGTGTTCGGGGGACAAAGTGTTGGTCTGTAAAAGGATACTTTGCAAGGCAGTTGGGGCAGAAGCGGAAGGGGGTCCGGTCCATGAGCGTTGAAGATGGACGTGGTTGGGCCGACCAGGCCCCCCCAAGGCGTTGAAACCCCGAAGGGCTGCCGGAACTTTTCTTTCTTCGGTGTTGATGTGCTAGCACTAACCTGGTACCGAGCGCAAACAATACCGTCGAATTTTCCGATGTATAACTATCTTTTCCGAACCGAAACACGGAGCGTAGAAGAACACGTCCGAACCCGATGGCGGAAAGAAAACAATCTAAGATGGAGTCGACGCCCATGCGCAATGGAGCCGAAAGGGAGGAGTCCCTCAGTCTCGTGACTTGAAAAGACTTCTTCGAAGAAAAACAACTTGTAACACTCCGAGCCCAACACTAGATGGCAGGATAATGCACAGCATGTGTATCTGCAGCTACACATGCCATCGAACATATATATATAATTATTATATATATATATATGTACCCAGGAACACCCCCTCGTCTTCTCACAGCCAAGCCCAAAATGTGTTGCCCATTTATATCCAATCTTTTTATCTCCAAATCCAGGCTATTTTCAACCCAAATAATCAGTCCACTAGATGGGTGCCCCCTTTTTGAGGGTAGTGCCTCATAGGTATAGTGCATGTATCCCAGTCTATGGATCGGATTTACGGCCCACATCTCTTGTGTGAAAATTAAATCATATTTATTTATAAACCGTCCCCACTCCTGATCTACCACTTTATCTTTTAACCCAGTTACATTCCAGGATAATAATAGAATATATTCCATTAGCGCCCGAGTATCAACATCCGACTTGAGTTCCTTATCACCTTATCTTTGAGTTCCTTTTTCAATACATTTTGATGAGCTAATAGCCCGAGGCAAGGAGTGGCATTCAAATACGCAAAGCAAGAAGGTGTCTTTATTAAATCCCCGGCCTTACAACCAGATTCAGTTTCCCTTTGATCTCCATGTTTCATAGCAGGCTTCAACAAGCAGGTCCCACTCAAACATATCTCAATATCTATCGCTTGCCCACTTATCTGATTGCTAGAGAGTCAGTCTTGGCTGTCAAGATCAGTGAGGATCTGGAGTTTGTTAATGACAGGAACATTATAATAAGGCTTCAACTCATTTTAACGAGCCATAAGCCCTCCCTCATTCTTTCTTGAGGTCCGGTCCCCCTTAAGTGTGAATAAAAAAAAAAACAGCAGGACAACCCTCACTGCCTGTGCTCAATATGTCTAGGTTAAGAGTGTTCCCCCAGTAGATCAGCCTTTCCGCTAGTGCTGGATACCTACAGCTGATTACCACGCAATCCCCCCTTTTAGTTTTAGACAGTAGCTCTTTCCACCCAGTTCTTCTCACCATCAAAATGTCCCTAAACTCATGCAGCTTAACGTCTTTATTCTGTACTAACCAGTGACAAACTTTATTTTTTAACTCAAATAAAGTTTATTGTTTTCTCCCAGGACTTGCATGGGGAACATTTATTGGGACCGTGACATATGGACAACAATCGGGTGGCAGGTCCAATCTGTCGTTCAAGTGGGCTAGGGGTTTGTGCCTACTTCCTAGCACTCTACCATGATTATTACCCTCTCTCTCTCTTCTAGCCCTATCTGGGGTCTACCTCTCTGCTGAGCAGCAGTGTCTTTTCTATGTGGCATTTAAACTACAGGGCCATGGAACTTATCATTATGTGGGCTGTGGGTCCAGCCTGCATAGCCTCTCCTTCTCCCACCCTACCCACATCCCTTCCTAATCATACTGAAGCCTGCTTCGATCTAAAAGTCTGAATCTCCACCCAAGCTAGTAGCCTCCCCCACCTCCACCCACTAGATTAATCAGTTTGTTCATCGTCTGTCCCAGAAATCAGAAGAACACTAGATTCATAGCCTAAGAGTCGCTACTCCTCGTATTACCAGGGCACACAAGGGATGAGCAACTGTATAGCTCAGACTCTATCACAGTCAGTCGAGGAACAACTGGAGCCAGTTTATCATCTAAAGCTGATAAAAGTTTGACATAAGAATCCTGCATTAAAACTCCCAACTTCATAATCCTTGTGTCAGATGCTAGCCCATTGCGTGGTAAGGGAGTTGTCACAATGCTCGTAAGTGGGTGTTTTGCCCTACCTCCTGCCTCTCCCCTTTTCCTTTTCCCAGACAACGCTTTCCCCTGGTTTGCCAGAGACCACTAGAATTGTGGGTTCCAACGGGATGACCATTTCATCTCCCCCTGGGGTGTGGATTCACCTTCTCCAGGTTACGTAGTGACTTTCAAAGCCAAGGCCAAAGGCCAAATACCTGGTGACTACCCCTCAGTCAGGTGAACAGCTTAGAGGGGAGCGAGGGGGCAATGAAGTGTTAGACAAATGGCATTCTTCCAGTTCAACCTCTTTGCTGATAACCCCTACTCCACACTGCAAGAACTCATCCAAAGATGTTGGGGTAGGTGTATGGGTTTTGTTCGATGCAGCTGGGACTTTCTGCTTCCCCATCTTCGCAGGGACAACAACAGTCACTCACAGACTTGCTAAACAACAAACAAAGGTAGAAAGACATAAAATGCCATACCTAGTTATCAGCACAGCTAAAAGGAGACCACACAGAAGAGGGGTGGCCAGCCTCTTCAGACAATGACAGGCGAAGGCGGGCCCTGTCTTGGCCTGGGCATGCGCCCAGGCATGCCCCACACAGTGGGACGACTGCCATAGTTTTATGACCTCCAGGTGTGCAAAATTAACCTCCTGCAGCTCCTGCCATGAGTATCTCTGGGGTATGTGGGCCATCCACCTGGCAGGTGGCAAGTTCCTTTACAGGCAGTGGGACGAGTGCCTTTGTTTTATAGCGCTTTCAGACGTGCAAAATTAACCACCTGCCGTTCCCGCTGCAAGTCTTCCTGAGGCTTGTGGTCCGCTCCTCTGGCAGGCGGCTAGTTCCTTTATGGACAGCGGGACGAGTGCCATAGCTTTATAGTGCTTCCAGGTGCACAAAATTAAACACCTGCGGCTCCTGCTGCAAGTTTCTCTGGGGCTTGTGGTCTGCCACCCTGGTAGGTTGCAAGTTCCTTTACGGGCTGCGAGAAGAGTCCCTTAGTTTTATATCACATCCAGGAATGAGAAATTAACTGCCTGCCTCTCCTGCCGTGAGGCTCCCTGGGGCTTATGGGCCGCCCCCCTGGCAGGGAGCAAGTTCCTTCATGGGAAGTGGGATGAGTGCCTTAGGTTTATAGCGCCTCCAGGCACACGTAAGTAACCACCTGGGGTTCCTGCCATAAGTCTCCCTGGGGCTTGTGGTCTGTCCTCCTGGCAGGCAGCTAGTCCCTTTACCTTATAGTCTACTTAACTACTATGAATTCATAGACTCTAAAATCAGTCCCTCAGACGTTGACAATATCCAACTATTGTGGGCAATCTGAAGCAGACATCATGACACAACAATTGAGTTTGCAACCTGAAAACCTTAAGTAACATCCAGTCTATGCACCATCTAGTCACCTAGTTTCCTTCAAGTTCTTAATTCATAATTGCAGACCTGCTTTAAACAGACTTCAGATTGCAGAACTGATTACAACTATCAATTTAGATCTCATTTTGCTACCTTAGCCCAATAATGCCTCACACCCAGTGCTAGACTCACTCGTACACCCAGAACATTCAATCATCCACTGAGACAAATCAGGAAAAATGGTTGCGGATTGGCAATTATCCATAAAGACTTCATCCAATGCAGGATCCTAAAACATAAATTAATCTCCATCCTTCCTGTGCCTCGATCAAAATCAAAACAGCTGATACAATCCCCACGTAACTGCAATGTGGCTACCATCTTCCAGAAGACAATAATGTCTTTGTCATACC
This sequence comes from Pleurodeles waltl, assembly GCF_031143425.1. Classification (NCBI taxonomy): domain Eukaryota; kingdom Metazoa; phylum Chordata; class Amphibia; order Caudata; family Salamandridae; genus Pleurodeles; species Pleurodeles waltl. The sequence continues at coordinate 339,020,633 of NC_090439.1, forward strand.
ATGCAGTTTAATTTATTCTTGAGAAAAAAGCCTTTTTAGGGATTTCAACTTATATTAGAAAGTTCAAAAGTACTACTCATCTCACAGCTGATAAAATGATACATTTCTCCTCCACCACCCAAAATAGGCTTGACTCTAGATGTATATTTGCTAGCAGAGAATCAATCAAGGCTGACCCTAAAATCCCTGGAAATGGCTTAGGGCACTTCCTGATTCCATTTTCCCTCAAGTTCTATAAAGTAAGACAACAAAACAACTGATAGGAAAGTACAAATATGTTGATTCAGGCTCTGTTTCATATAACATTTCCTCAAACACCCCTAGATATACAACCACAGTAATGGGCTCCAGAAAGATCCAGCAATTCACAAGACATGATGACCTCGCAAAAATGCAAGTATTCAGAACAATGGTTTACAATGATAAATAGTCTAGTCAGAAAAGCCCTCTGAACAGTGGAACGGTGCTGGCACCAAAACCACTCTTTGGAAAAACTTGTAAAACTACAATCTGAAAGAAAAAGTATTTAAAATATATTTAAAAAGAACAAAACTAATTAATTCACACCAAATTAACCATGGTCAAAAAAACTACTATTAGGTCAAACAAGCAACTTAACACAAAGTCAATTTCTAGCCTAATCATCACCCTTATGAAAACTACAAAAATCGTGCCATGTTCTTCAAGGAGAAAGATTGAACAATTTTTGAAACAGACGATTATTGTTGGAAACATGGAACCTACTCTAAAAACAGAATGCACTTCGTCTGAATTCGGAGAAAACTTCAACATCTTCTCATTTCAATGATCCCATTCTCACCCATTTCATCAAAGAAACTAGTACTCCTTAAAGCTGTTCTGGTCCTCCTTAATTAATGTTTCTTTTCCTTAAAGCAATGTTGTACAATATCTAAAAGCCAGAAACGAATCACCTCTTCTGAAAAAGTCACAAGCTGATGATGACTATGTGGACAACTATTGACCGTTATTTTACCTGCATATCCTGTCCAAATACCTGGAAAGCTGCATTGAGAACCAGCTCAAACAAGTAATAGCTGAAAACAAACTCCACAATGACTTCCAATCCTCTTTCTGTCTGAATTTCAGCAAAGAGATGGCAATGCTTCAAAATATAGTTATGCACCCCTATTCCTTGATAAAAATGATTTTGCCAGCTCACCCTCTAGAGCTCGATGTGTCTTTTGACACAGACAACCACTCCCTGCTCAAAAAGATCTTTAATGAGCTTCTGATGAGTGGTCTAGAGTGAATTTCATATTACCTTGGTACCCAGTACTGATGCATAAAAATACTAATTGCTGCTCCAACACCCCTCTTTCAAACAGTACTTTTAGACCCCATACTTTCCCCTGCTCAGTTCAGTCTATACATTGAACCCTCTAAATTTCCTCTAAAAAATGTAAAATCTACAACCCTTTCTATGATGATGACAAACTGCTGTACCAGAAAGCGGCATCCTCTGAAGACATTGACTTTCTCACTTAGATACTGGATAAATGTTAGAAATTGGGTCTCTAGTTGGCAGAGGTATGCACCATGTCCAAGCAGGGACCACAACCTTAGTGAGGGTAAGTTACAACACAATCTAGGCCGCTGCCACTTGTGAGGGAATGGAGCTGGTCATGGAGTCCCATGGACCCCAGGCACAGTACCTTTAGTAAATGAGGAACAAAGATGTAGCACAGAGTTGTCGAGATGAGGCGTCACCGAGGACAATGCGTGTCGGTTCTGTTCGGTTGCAGAGGAAGTGATACAGCTTTAGTGGCGAGGCGTTGGTTCCTTGTGAAACCGCAGGGTCGATGAGTCAAGCAGGTCAAGACAATGTGTCAACTTCACAGAGTCGTGATCACACCACAAGACTTCAGCGGCGTCGCAGTGATGTCCGGCTTACGTGGCAGGCCGTGGTCGTTGTGTTCAGCGAGGACCACTGGGCCGTAACAGGCAGCAGCGTGGTGTCGGACAGCGGCTCCGGTTCTGGAGTGGCGTAAGTCAGTGGACTAGTTAGTAACTAATAGATAAAGTCGTTGTTGGCCCTGAGACTTTAGAACAGAAGTCAAGCTCAATCCAAGCCCTTGGAGAGCACTTGTAGAGGAAGGCAGAGTCCTTCTAGCAGGGTCAGGGAGCAGCAGGACAACAAGAAAGAGAGCGGTTTTTCCAGAAAAGCAGTCTAGATGAGTCCTTTGGGCAACTGAGCAGTCCATCTGAAAGAGTCCTGTTGTAGATCCAGAGGTGTTTGATTTGATGGGGGTCCCAAAACCAGTATATATACACCCAAAAGTGCCTTTGAAGTGGAGGAAACTTCAAAGAGTGGTTTAGAAGTGCACAAGTTCCCCTTTCAACCCAGTCCTGTCTGCCAAGAGGGGGTTATCAGTCCTTTGTGTGAGGCAGGTCACTGGCATTTGAAGTGCAAGAGAGAGCCCCTCCACCCTTCTTGCCCAGGGAAACACATCTGTATGCTGATTAATGCAGATGCAGCTGAGGGTCCTATCTTTGTGGCTGCCTGGGTGGAATGCACAAGGGTAGCGGTCAACCAGCACAGAGCAGATGTGGATTGGAGTCAAGCTGTAATGCACAGATAGCAGAACGTGCAGAGAAATGCCTACTTTCTAAAAGTGGAATTTCGGAAATAGTAATGTAGAATTCAACTTCACCAGTAAGTATGATTTTTACTGCCATTCAAACCATATCAAATATGACAAGTCAATTCCTCTCAGATCAGAAATTACCGCTTAAAATCATAGAAGGGAATCTCTAATTATGGCCAATGAGGCAAGCAGGCTTCACTGTATCGAAAAAAAGGCTTTGAGAGTTTTCCACTACCAAGACATGTAAAACTTTTGAGTAAATGTCCTGCTGTTTACTTACATAGCACCCTGCGCTATGGGCTACCTAGGGCCTACCTTACGGGCGACTTAGATGTAGTAAAAGGGGAATTTACTGCTTGGCAAGTAGTTTTAAAAGTTTTTAAATGCCAAGTCGAAGTGGCAGTGAAATTGCACAAACACGCCTTGCAAAGGCAGGCCTGAGACATGGTTAAGGGGCTGCTTATGTGGGTGGCACAGTCAGTGCTGCAGGCCCTCTAGTAGCATTTAATTGACAGGCCCTGGGCACATATAGAGCACTTTACTAGGGACTTACAAGTAAATTAAATATGCCATTTGGGTATGACCCAATGTTATCATTTTCAGGGAGAGAGCACATGCACCTATGTACTGGTTAGCAGTGGTAAAGTGCCTAGAGTCCTAAAGCCAACAAAAAGTTAGAAAAAGATGAGGAGGCAGGCACAAATTTTGGGGTGACCCTTTACAGAGAGCCATTTTCCAACAATAAAATTCAGAAATGGATGTCTGAGCACTACCTCAAATTAAACCACTTGGAAAAGAATATTTGTTGATGTCTCCCCAAACTATGCAACGGCTGTACAATCATTTCACAAAGGTATCTTTTAACATATCAAACTGTCACAATTGCTTCGTGTGCAAACTCCTTGGCCTTTATGCCTGTTAAAACTGCAGACCCACATAACTCCAAACCAAAAAGGAGCACAATTCTAAATAAGACTGTTGTGTGGAATTAATATTTCCCCACCCAGCGAACACCTAAAAAAAGTGGTCAATCCTTAGTCTAGTCAAGATTAGGCTACGGCATTTGCTTGCTTACTAGAATATCAACTGTACACCTTGCTCCCTTAAAGCAGCTCTACATATCAAAGTGAGACTGGTCTTGAAGTCATGGAAATATGAGGCTATCACATGATTCTGATCTCCTGGAATTGGCTTCCAACTGAAGCCAGATGAACCCTGAAACTAGCTTGCATTATCCATCAAACAGTACACAAAAATACTCTAATATGTTAGAAATTGTTTTTCTCAACTAGACTAAGTCAATTTAAGAGCTCAAACTCACTTATGCTTACAATTTTAATCTGTAGAAATAAGGGACCCTTGAACACTCCTTCACAAATACTACCCCTATGTTGCGTCCCTCCATCTCTCCCACTATGAGAACAATTTTCTCTCAAGAAAGCTTCCAGAATTAAACAAAAAAAAATACTTCCCAACAATACTTCCATAGCTGCTGTACAGCCTTTTAGAGTCCCCTTTCAGAATTGAGCCACCTGCCTATATTTTGTACAGTTGGCATAGCAGGAAAACCATACATTAGACAGTTGTATATACATTAGAGACGTACCATACATTTGCTATTTTTTCTCACGTGGTTCCTTTCTTCTGAGTGCTTTCATCTCTGGGTCACATACTATCCACATGCCATGTATGGTATACACTTAATTTTACCTCACTGTCTTTGTTTTATAACTAATTATTTTTCTACATTATACTGTATCTGCTTAATGTATGGAAAGTGCTCTTCCATCGTTTGGCTCCAGTCTGCACTATAAATATATGAATAAATAAAATACATCTGTTTAGCAAACAAGAGACTATGGCGATCTCTCAGGCTAAAACAAGTTACCTCTGTCTTTTTTCCACGTATTTTGAGGAAGCTTTTTCCAAAGGCAGTCTCTGTTTACCTATCCAGAGCCATGGCATAATTAATGGCTTCTAGTAAATGGATAGGCCAGTTAACATGCATTTATATTAATGACTTAAGATTCACGTTCAATAATAAAGACAACTATTCCTCTTCTTGTTAGTGTGCTTGTTCTCTAAGAATCAAGAAATAACAGGAAACAACTACACATTTGAAAGTCCAAGGAAAAGAGTAATCCGGTCATGCAGAATAGAAAGTGTGTAAGCGAAACCTTTAGAAAATAATATTTTTTGCAGCAAACTCCTACGTGATTTTGGACGAGACACTGATTTAACCCGTGATATAAAGGGGGGTGAGCATTTTGCCCACCTACTAGAATAAGCAGAGAACAACTGTGGACGGTCATTTATAAACTCAAACCGTACACTTTCAAATAGACTGTGTTGGAGAGGTTGTATGGCAGAATACCGTCAACGAAAATATCCTCTGAAAGAAATATTGTGTTCTAAATATTGTTTACAATAATATTGTCCCATTGGCTACTAGCTGTTCAGTTCCCATCATTAACTCCAATGGGGCAATGTTTTAGTACACAATAAGAAGCACACAATACTTCAGTCAAATGATAGTTTGGTTATGAATTCTAGTCACATATCATTAGGCTAGAACTCAATACCCGAAACATACCATCAAGGAAATACTCAGATTCCATGCTGCATTGAAACGGCTGGAAAGGCACGACTGCACATTTGACTGTACCACGGAGTCATACTAATGACAGACTGTCCGCAGCCAAATTGTACACAACATCACAAATGCACAGGGACCCTTACAGACACTGGGCTGGCTACTACACAGAAGAGACCGGATGTTAACATGTGTTTATGATGTTTTGGGATTTCCTTTGAGTAAAGAACATTTTCCGCTGAAATCAAAGAAAATTCGGTAAACCAATCATCGGTTAAAATAAAACTGCTAGAAATGTTTTTCACTCAACGATGACAACACCGAAACGTAATTTCTGAACTGAGCGAAAAAAAATCCGACCGAAGCGTACGTCTCAGGATTGTTCATCACTGCTTTTCATTTACGCACTTCATTTGAAAACACACACACACTCTCACACGCACACACACACCCCTCCCGATCGGTACTCTCATTCCTACGAAGGAAACTCTATTCCTTTAATATTTCCAAATATTAAACATTAAATATTAGTATTTTACAATCAAGATGTCACCTTTCCTAATACAACTGAAAACAGCTTGCCTCGCAGAAAAACGCACCTCGTCGATACTTTCATATCTTGTCCTAAAAGAATTGCATGCAGTAACACCACGGTGCATGCAGGTTCCCTTTTAATACAGTACTGCAAAATAATGGGCACAAAAAAAAACTAAAAAAACATATACACCATGCCAACCCACGAGTGCATGCATAATTCTGACGACTGCCTTAACTCGCTCAGTAGTGTGTCACTCCTTTTCTTCTCAGCCCCGCCCATCATGCACCCAAGTTACCAAAGGAACCTGCAATGATGTACCTTAGTGTCAGGCCTTGATGCTGGCACTGGAATGGGTGTCTCTTTTTTGTTCGGCTCCTCTTCCTCGTCTCTTTCCTCTTCAGCTTTCTTCTCTGGAGTCACAGTGGTGATCAAGTTGGTTTGAGAGATGCCCTTTGTTGTGCTGTACGGGCCAGTGCCAACCTCTGCAGCAGACATAGAATCCTTCATGTACATGTCATGATTTTCATTCACGGAGGCTGAAAGCAAAGAGAGTCATTCAACAAAAGCTTTTTCACATCAAACTCTGCAGATGCAGCAACACAGAATTTAGTTCTACAGGCATTTATCAGCAAATTATATTCCACATTTCCTGAGGCAAGAAAGAAGGCACTGTTGAGACAGAATGTTACCTACTGGTAAATGTGTTACACCCTTCATACATTTCAGTTGCATTGAGCACGACTGATTCAAAAGAAGACAAGACTCTGGTCACTATTTTTTGTAACAGTTGTGCCCAGGCAATGTTTTTTATGCTTACCTCTTGATGAGTGCATCAAATTTTCTACAGGTAGAAATGTAAACGAAACTAAGGGCCTCATTACGACGCTGGCGATCCGACCACCACCACATTAAGACTCTGGCAGTCAGACTGCCAGGGTTCCGCTGCCTCTGACGGGGTTAGTGATCCTGACAGGTAGACAGCGGGTGGATGTCGTAATCCGTCAGGGCAGTGCTGCATGCAGCGCTGCCCTGCAGATTACAACTTCGTTCTCCGCCAACCTTTCCATTTGTGTTTCACCACCATGAAAATAATGGAGGAGAACAGGTGCAGGGGGCCTGCTGTGCAGACAGTGAACATTGCAAAGGTGCTGGTGTACCCTGCAGGCGACAGCACTGCTGCTGGCTCGATTTCGATCCAGAGACAATGCTGCTGCGTGGTAGGCTGAAAGGCGGGAACCAAGGTTTCCGCCTGTCAGCCTAGTGGGAAACACTTAATAGGTCTGGCGGGGTGGTCGTCACTATGGCGGCAGCACCCTGTCGGGGGTTTGGCAAAATCTGCCAAACTCAAAATTAGGCTCTATGTGTGTATTTGAATCAGTACTGATAAAACAGGCAGGCAACAGGATGGATACAATAAACTGGGCACATCCTTAACTCCCTCTACATGTTCTTCTAAGAACACAGAGCCATTTATGTCAGCAGGAAAGATAATACAAAGTAGTGAGTGGATCATAGAATTTCAGGATTATCCATAACGTTTGACTCTCTCAACCATTATGGATTGTTTTCTTTCCCTAGTACATCCTTCTTCTTTTTATCTTTACATTTTTGTTTTTAGGCTGCCCCCGGAGCACTATTTTTGCCCACGTTTGAGAATATGTATCAACCTCGTTTTGCTCACACTAAGGCTTCCAGTACAGAGGAATACATTAAATTTAGTAGAAAACAGAGATCCAGGTTGCTATCATGCAGATTGCTTGTAATAAAACCCTGGGCACAGATGGGCTCCGGATAGAGTACAATGCTGTGTATGCATCAGTCCTGGAGCTGAAGCTTCTTGAGGCCTTCAACAAAGTCAGGCAGCTGGGGCAGTTGCTGCAATCTCTCAGGTAGGCATTCATCATGATCCACCTTAATCCAGGTCGTGACCCCTTGGATGTCCGGTCCTACCAGCTGCTGTCTCTCTTCAGCCTTGACTGTGAAGTGCTGGGGAAGATGTTAGGCAATAGATTGCTCCCTGTTATTGATATTTTGGTGCATTCGGATCAATCTGGGTTTATCCCACGCTGAAACTCCTTCGTAACTATACATAGGTTTTTCTGGTGATGGATCTCACCACGGCTAGGGATGGGGAATGGAGCGGAGTGTCTCTGGACAAAGAGAAGACCTTTGATACCCTGGGATGGGACTACCTGATGGTCTCCCCCGAACAAATGGGCTTTGGTCCTAGATGTAGGGGCTGGATCTGTGCCCTATATGGGAATCCGACTGCTAGGGTGTGCATGGGTATTACGATCTCTGACAGCTTTGATATCTACAGAGGGACCTGGCAAGGTTCTCCATTTGATATTTGCCTTGGGTATGGGGTCCTTGGCATGTAGTTTATAACTGCAGGCACAATAATGGGGCATACTGGCCCAGGGCGAATACTATGTTATCTCCCTGTATGCAGATAATGCATGCATTTCTTTGATACCCCCTCTACTCTCCCGGCCCTGATGATGCTGCTAGAAGACTTTGGTGAGGTATCTGGCCTCAAATTGAATTGGGCCAAATCATGCATCTATCCACTGGCACCAGTCCTGGAGCCAGAGCATAGGATCCACCTATGCTGCCGGCTACCCTGGTGCTTGGAGAGGGTGGCAGTTACGGGGACCATGAAGGAAGTTCTGTTATTCACCTGGTTGTCATCTCTGGGAGCCTGACTGCTAGAGGAGTCTTAGCAGATGAATGCGGCCCACTTGTGTTTGTGTCGCCATGTGATAAGCCGGGGTGACCACTTACCTTATTCTCCCCTCATCCCAATTTGGCAAATGCCAGGCCTCCGTGAGATAACACGTTGCGTGGACTTAACACCATGAATGGCAGCAGATATACAGGTCCTAGGAGATCTTTACCAAGAAAGGAGTCTCATGTCCCTCCAGGCCGTTATTGATACATATGGGTTGACAGTAGGACATTTCCTGGCATTTCATGAAATCAATACGCAAAACACACGAGCTGGGGAGTGGAAGGGAGGAAACCACCCCAATCAAATCAAATCAAATCATTAACATTTATAAAGCGCGCTACTCACCCGTGCGGGTCTCAAGGCGCTAGGGGAAAAAGGGGGGGTTATCGCTGTTCGAACAGCCAGGTCTTTAGGAGTCTCCGGAAAGCGGAGTGGTCCTGGGTGGTCCTGAGGCTGGTGGGGAGGGAGTTCCAGGTCTTGGCCGCCAGGAAGGAGAAAGATCTCCCACCCGCCGTGGAGCGGCGGATGCGAGGGACAGCAGCAAGTGCGAGGCCAGAGGAGCGGAGGAGGCGGGTGGGGACGTAGAAGCTGAGGCGTCTGTTGAGGTATTCCGGTCCCTTGTCGTAGAGGGCTTTGTGTGCATGAGTGAGAAGTCGGAAGGTGATCCTTTTGCTGACAGGGAGCCAATGCAGGTGTCTCAGGTGTGCGGAGATGTGGCTGCTGCGGGGTATGTCGAGGATGAGGCGGGCCGAGGCGTTTTGAATGCGTTGCAGGCAATTTTGGAGTTTGGCTGTAGTCCCGGCGTAGAGGGTGTTGCCTTAGACCAGGCGGCTCGTGACGAGGGCGTGGGTCACGGTTTTTCTGGTGTCGGCAGGGATCCAGCGGAAGATCTTGCGGAGCATGTGGAGGGTGAGGAAGCAGGCGGAGGACACGGCGTTGACTTGCTTGGTCATGGTGAGAAGATGGTCCAAAATGAAGCCGAGGTTGCGGGCGTGGTCTGTGGGGGTCGGTGCGGTGCCGAGGGCCGTGGGCCACCAGGAGTCGTCCCAGGCGGACGGGGTGTTGCCGAGGATGAGGACTTCCGTTTTTTCAGAGTTCAGCTTTAGGCGGCTGAGCCTCATCCAATCTGCGACGTCCTTCATACCCTCTTGTAGGTTGGTCTTGGCGCTGGCGGGGTCCTTGGTGAGGGAGAGTATAAGTTGGGTGTCGTCGGCGTAGGAGGTGATGATGATGTCGTGCTTGCGTACGATGTTGGCGAGGGGGCTCATGTAGACATTGAAGAGTGTCGGGCTGAGTGATGAGCCTTGGGGTACGCCGCAGATGATCTCTGTGGGTTCTGAGCGAAACAGAGGGAGGTAAACTCTTTGGGAACGGTTTGAGAGGAAGGAGGCGATCCAGTCCAGGGCCTGGCCTTGGATCCCGGTGGAGCGGAGGCGGGTGATTAGGGTGCGGTGACAGACGGTGTCAAAGGCAGCCGAGAGGTCGAGCAGAATGAGGGCGACTGTTTCACCGTTGTCCATCAGGGTTCTGATGTCGTCAGTGACTGAGATGAGGGCGGTTTCAGTGCTGTGGTTGGTTCGGAATCCGGTTTGTGAGGGGTCGAGCAGGTTGTTGTCTTCCAGGAAGGTGGTCAGCTGTTTGTTGACGGTCTTCTCTATTACTTTGGCTGGGAAAGGCAGAAGAGAGATGGGGCGGAAGTTTTTTAGGTCGCTAGGGTCAGCCGTAGGTTTCTTTAGTAGGGCGTTGACTTCTGCGTGTTTCCAGCATTCGGGGAAGGTAGCAGAAGAGAAAGAAGAGTTGATGACGGTCTGGAGGTGCGGGGCGATGATGTCGTCGGCTTTGTTAAAGATGAAGTGCGGGCAGGGGTCCGAAGGGGCGCCGGAGTGGATAGAGTTCATTATGGATTTGGTTTCTTCCGTGTTGATGTGGGACCAGTTGTTGAGGGTGATGGCCGTGGATGCCGGTTCGGTGGTGTATGGTTGGGTCTGGTGTCCAAAGCTGTCATGGAAGTCGCTAATCTTGCAATGGAAGAAAGTGGCGAGGGATTCGCACAGATCCTGTGAGGGCGTGACGGCGTTGGCGTTGGCGCTGGGGTTGGAGAACTCCTTGACGATGCTGAAGAGTTCTCTGCTGTTGTGTCTGTTTTTGTCCAGTCTGTCGGTGAAAAAGTTCCTTTTGGCAGCGCGGATCAGGTGGTGGTGTTCGCGGGTAGCGTTCTTGAGGGCGGTCATGTTGTCAGCGGTGCGGTCCTTGCGCCAGGCTTTCTCAAGGGCGCGACAAGTTTTCTTTGATTCTTTGAGGGTGTCAGAGAACCAGAGAGGTTTTTTGGTGTTGGTCTGTCGATGCGTGCGTTTGAGGGGAGCAAGGATGTCTGCGCAGTTGGAGATCCAGTTTGTGAGGTTGAGGGCTGCGTCATTGGGGTCGGTGGTGAGGGTGGGTTGGTTGGCGGCGAGTGCGGAGAAGAGTTGCTCTTCGGGGATCTTGTTCCACTGTCGACGAGGGATGGGTTGGGTGCGGAGGTGGCGGGTCTCGCGTCGGAATGTGAAGTGGACGCAGCTGTGGTCGGTCCAGTGTAGGGCGGAGGCGTGGCTGAAGAAGACGTGTTTGCTGGCGGAGAAGATGGGGTCAAGCGTGTGTCCGGCGATGTGGGTGGCGGTGTTCACCAGTTGTTTGAGGCCGAGGTTGGCGAGGTTGTCGAGCAGGGTGGTGGTGTTGGGGTCGTTGTTTTGTTCCAGATGGAAGTTGAGGTCACCTAGGAGGATGTAGTCCGGCGAGGCGAGGGCGTGCGGGGAGATGAAGTCGGCGATGGCGTCGCTGAAAGGGGCGCGTGGGCCGGGAGGACGGTAGACGAGGGATCCTCTGAGGGTGGTCCTCGGATCGGTGCGAATCTGAAAATGCAGGTGTTCAGCGGCGAGAGGGGTGTCTTCGGTGGAGGTGGTGACGCTGATGGAGTCTTTGAAGACGATGGCGATACCAATCACAGTTATGTTTTATTATTCTAAATGAGCACACGGCATGCCATCACAAACTTATACGCTGCCCTACAAATCAGAGCCCCTGCTCTGTTAGGAACAGAGCGAGATCAATGGGACTTGGTTTTACCTTCCCCACTGAGAGACAAACAATCGGAGCAGGCTTTGGTACATGTTAAGGAGAAGTCCTGCAACCTGCACTTCCGGTTCACTCCAAACCTACCTCACCACATACAACACATGTACCCATGGGTTTCCTCTGAATGTCCCAGAAGCAGGATATCAGATGCTGGTTTTTAATGTGATGTGGTTATGTATAGTGCTCCACCATGCATATCTTGTGTGATAGGGATTCACAACTGGGTAAAATGAGAAAAACATGCATAAATTTATAGACCTGGAGTTTTTTCTTTTTAAATGTCACATTGCCACGCCATGGAAGGCGTCCATAGCGCAAGACAATAAGGAGTGTCTGGCCATGCTCTTGCCATGGCCTCGCTCTGAATCAGACTGCTATAAATGAATGTTTCAGGGCATCCTTGTGGGAAGAGAAACCTTGTGGGACGCATATGCTGGGAAGATCGAAGCAAAAAACGATGACCATCCCCCTGACCTGTACACCCAGGGTGTTGAGTGCTTGCATAGGAGGATCAATGGGGGATTGGGAGGAATGGCTGGGTGGCAGGCCCTAACCTAGACATTACCTGGCAGTGGGGTAGATGTGTTGGCCCTGCGACCCCAGATACTGCCCCCTGGTGCTCCTATATGGTGACCAATGGGCCGGTCATGAATGGAAGGACGTCCTCCCTTATGATTATATATATGAGCACTGACGACTTGTCTGCTGATATTGTCTTGTTACATTGTCTGGACAGATAACCAGATATTTGCCTGTAATGCTCCTAAAATCCACTTACCTTTTCAAGATTTGCGCAATTATCATGATCGCACAGGATCATTATGCCGATTTTATTTTTTTTGTTTACGTTATTTAATGATTGCTTTTCTCTTTGCTATATCAGTACACGTGTTCTATCCAAGATATGGAGATTGTTATACAGCCTATGCCCACAGTTTGCCATGTACTACTCTCTTGCTCTTGTTGAAAACCAATAAAACAAATTTAAAAAAAACAGTAGAAAACACAATGAATAGATATATGATTGATATGGCTGGTGTGAGAAAGAATGAATGGCAATTAAAGATTTCTCTGAATGGACTGTACTGTTGATTTGCACACGCAAGTAATCACTGACTAACCACTTGGTTGTTAAGGGCTTTCTCGCTAGAATGCTACCCCTCTATTCGTCATTTTAAGATAATCTACTCTCGAGCCTCATAACTTATTTCTTAATTTTGAAATTATTCAGCACAAAATTCTGTTGCTTTACGTCAGATTTTAGGACTTGTAAAGACATCCAGGTTTTCTTATTTACTTTGAACCAGTACGAGAAAATCAGCAAAAACATGTTTGTTTCCCAGAATGTCAAAAAAGTGCTATGCATATGTTTCTGCAAAGAAAAATGACAAAAATATTGATGGCTAAAGTCAACCTCTTCTTTAAACCAGTCAAGTTAATTTTCTAATAAAAGCAGATTTATTCAAGTAATATAATTATGCAATCCCCAGATCCCCCCTCTCATTTGGATATAACGCTCCCAGAGTTCGTTTCAAAACACACAATTGCCATATCCAACAATTGTCTCAGAACACTTTCATTGAGGACCTGCCATGCTTTCACTTGTCACTGAAAAATAAAATAAATATGCGATTTTTGAAAATTCACACAACAATCAAGTTCATGGAGTAGGTAGCAGTCCTAACTTCCCCAAATTTACATTATTCATAATGAAGCGTGAGTGCGATGTAGTTCTTTTTTCAAAATATTTTTGTTGACCATCACAATGCTCTACAATGTCTAGAATTTCCAAAAGATCAAATACACATGCTTCCCTTACCCATAACACTGCAAATGTCACAATATTGCCAAAAACACAGACATTCACTACACCACACCTATCACTATTTCCACACTTCTGATAAAACGGCTCCCCAAGGGTGAACTGGGATTCCAAAATATTGAATACTAGAAGCCTAGTGGAATCATATGAGGTGCGGATTCCTGTGCGTACTTTTTACCCAGCATTTGTTTCCTGTTATGTACCAGAAGCCGCAATAAAGCCTAAAAACAGAGATTTTCCGATTACGTAACCTACAATCAACACAAAATCACCAGAAATCCATGAGCGACAACAAATCTGACACACCTCACATCTCCAAATATTCTTAGTAAATATGTCCCAAATGCATGGGCGCAAGTCGACCACAGTGCAGAGGAGAACCAGAACTGCATTTTTAAATACCAGACTAACACATTCGTATAGGTGCTCACCATCAGGAATTCAACAGGGAGAGCTCTGCATTCTGAGAAATCTGACAAAATGTATGGAGAGTATGACTGCAGGGGAATTCAGGGTGAGGTAATTCGCAATGGCCTAGCAAAATGTTCGGTTTAAAAATACACTTGAAAGAGCAGATACAGTGAAAATTCTACCATACCAAATTACAAAAACACATACTATTTACTAGATTAAAAACTGCTATCAACACTAAATACCACGGTGGCCTATTTTCCCAGAATTATACTCCCAAACATGATCCCCAGATTACATATATTTGTCTAATATACTGGTATGAGCTATATGGATATGTATTAACTTCTGTGTTTAATAAGGAAATGTAGGAAACATGTCTCTCCCTTACAAATCGGAGGGTAATTCTGTACCTTCACGTGCAATGTATTTTAAACTAGACAGGCTGGACATTGTCATCACATGCAATTGTTATCCGCATGCATCTGCAACATGAATTACAGAACGTCAAAATCAATTTTGCATAGTGTAAATGTAATCTAAGAGTTACAGAGGCCTCATTTGTGCTAGCTGTATACAACAAATGTAAACAGTTCTCATTCTTGAGCCAGAGTGAGCATTTTAAAATACTCCTTCTTGAGAAAGAGATTGAGGGGTGGAAAGTCTATGATAGGGCACTGGCCCTTGTCCTTTTTGGGCACCAGAAAGTAGTGGGAATAATAACCACAACATAATTCTGGCCCAGGGACCCTTGATATGGATTCCTTGGCCAAGAGAGCCATAACTTCCTCTTGGCAATGTGCCAAGTGATCCTTCATCAGCCTATCGTAGGATGGTGGCATGGATGGAGGGGGAGTCGCAAAGGAGTAGCCCCTTTGGAGTATCTGCAAAACCCACCTGTCTGATGTGATTGAATGCCAGCAGAGCAGGTGATGGCAGATCCTGCCTCTGACTAGTACCTCGGGGGAATTGTCAGGCCAGGAAGGTTTGGAGGCAGCTGCAGAGTGGGGGGCGGCGGACTGGCCAGACTGCTGGCTTCCTGATCCACAAGGCCGGTGGATTCCATGTCCATGGCCACACAGAGGCTGGGAAGCATGCGTGACACCGTGGCTGGAAGGGAATGGACATGGCTGGGCGCCCCTTCTATAGCCATGAAAGGAGCGAAAAGCAGACTCTGGGACCTGTGGCAGCACTTGTGCAATTGTTTCATTCAGGGTGCGAGAATAACAACCCAAAAGGCATGCAGTGTTCACGGACTGCAATGCCAGGCTGGTGGAAGAAATCTTCTTCATCCCAAGTGTGTCCAGCCTCTTAGATTCCCTATCCGTGGGTGTAGAAGGGAAATCCCCCTGGGAAGTGGAGGCTTGGATAACCAAGCTTTCAGGGATGGGGTGTTGCATTAGGAAACCTGGATCACCTTGTCAGCAACAGTCCTGTTTATAGGAGCCCATGTGCTGGGTTTGGACCAGGTACCCAGAAGGTCGCCAGTAAGGGCTTCAGTAAAGGGGAGCAGGGGTTTAGAGGATGAAGCCCCAGGCTGAAGCACCTCTGTCAGGAGGTTAGTCCTGGCTGCCACCAAAGGCAGCTCTAGGTCCAGGACCTCGGATGCTTGCCTCACCACCACTGAATATGATGCAGCCTCCTCCATAGCCACTGTAGGTAGAGAGAGCATGGCAGTACCTGGGGAGGTATCCAGTCCACTGGCTTCAGCGAGGTCTGTATGCCAGTCCATGGGGTCTTGGAGCTTGTATTCTAATGGGTCAGGGTTCCCACCTACCACTGTAACCGAGCCCATAATCATAAGGCTCAGGATCCAACATAAGGAGCAAGGCCCCCTGTCAGCGCCAGAGTCAGCACTGTATGATGACCATCTGTTTCCATGTCAGAGTTGGCAATGAGAATCAGCTTTAGTGAGCGTTCCTTCAAAACGTATGTATTCATGGCCCGCACTCGAAGCACAACTTCGGGTCATGGCTGAGCTTCAAACACCAAAGGCACATGAAATGTGGATCTGCTACGGACACTGCCGGATGGCAGGATCCACCTGGTCTTACAAAAAGACATCCTAGACACACCAGGAGTTTAACACTCAAAAAAGCTTTGACAAAAAGTGAAAAAAGAACAGTCAAAAAATGACTGAGGAGTAGCTCTTTCTTCGGACCAGCACTGGCTGGCGTGGAATGAAAAGAAGTGACGTCAGTGTGTCGCCTATATAAGACCCGCAATGACATATTCTGTGCATACGTTGGCGATGATGAAAGTGGAGCTGCTTGGCGCCACCTAACAGCGCGCAGGGGTAGTGCTCGAGAAAAATCTCCAGATCCAGGCTGATGCCTGGGGGAAACTCTAAGGTAAGGAATGTGCAACTAGATGTCTCTATCAGATATAACAGTGTGTAAGATGTTTTAAAGGAAACAAACAGGAAAATGTTACCTACCCTGTAAGCGTTTATTCATAGAAGTTAGTGCCGTAGATTCTCTTGTTTGCATTTTCCTACCATATAGTGCTGGCATTTGGAAATTGTTTTTCTTCAAAGAAGTCTTTCAAGCCACGAGGTGCAGAAACTTTTCTCATAGTTGGTAATGCATGTGGGCATCAATTCCATGTTAGATTGTTTTATGCACAGGGGGTGGGAGTAATATGGAGTAGTGACTGAACACTGTATGATGCAGATGTGTACTGCATAGAGCATATTGACTTAAGGAGAAAAGATATCTGTGATCAGAGTCACACATATCCGGGGAAGAGGGTAAGTGCCATCCGTTCGTAGATTGTGTTGCTGTAGATACACATGCTAGCATAGACTGTCAAGCAGAACCCACTATTAGAGAAGACTGGTGAGTGGATGATGCACTAATGGGTCGCTCACCATCTCTAAAAAAACACAAAAAAAAAAAAAACATTTTTTTTTTTAGCCCTGGCTCCTATCTGTCTCTGCGGCCTAATAACAATAGGCCCATCTTCCCCTGGGGGGGGGGGGCAGAAATGTCTTAAAATAAATTTGCCCCCCAAACCCCACCCCCGGGGAGCGACCCTTGCCTATGGGGTCGCTCCCCTTGGGTGACATTGGCGCAAAAAAAAAAATCCCGGTGCCTAGTTGTTTCTGCCCCCCTTGGGAGCAGATTGACCTAAAATCCGCCGATCTGCCCCCAAGGGGGGCAGAAATGGTCTAAATACAATTTGCCCCCCAGGGGAGCGACCCTTGCCAGGAGGGTCGCTCCCCATCCCTAAAAAAACAAACAAAAAAAAAAATTGCCCTGGCGCCTAGAGGTTTCTGCCCCACCAGGGGCAAATCAGCCTAATAACAATAGGCCGATCTGCAGAAATGGCCTAAAATAAATTTGCATTTCTCTTCTGATCGCGCTGGAAGCTGAACCGGAGGAGGCCCTCGTGCGCTGACATCACAGGGGGGTTGGGGGGAATTGAGGGGGGGGGATCAGGGGTGGAAGGGGAAGGTCTTCCCCTTCCATCCCTGCCTTGAAGGGGTGGGGGGGGAACCCCTCTGGGCTCTGTGCCCAGGACGTAATGGTTACGTCCTGGGCACACGATCACTGTGCCTCAGGATGTAACCATTACGTCCTGGGCACAGAAGGGGATAATATCGATTGTTATTGATGTTATTGATATTGTTGGTCTTCACACCTTCCACTGAAGACATCCCCTCAAACCTATGTCATTTTGATCCATCGTCCTCTAGCGCAGAATCCACTATTCAGGGCAGATAATATCTAGTATTCCGTGGCGCGTTCGCAGTCTTGACTCACCTAACACTTTTGTACCTGATCAGGAGATGTGTGATAAGATAGCCAACTTTTTTCAAGCTAAGATCTAGGAAATATACTGTAAATTCACTCCCAGCTAAAATTCTAATCATGAAAATGATGTTCCAAGTAACTTACAAGCTTCTCAGGGCACACTATTAAGAGTTTTCGCTGCTAACGGAAGAAAGGGTGAGTCAGCTTACTGACCCTACGAAATTGGCTCTCCGTCAGACCCTTGCCCCACTTCTATCCTACAATTAGCACTGAAGGTAATCTCAGGTCACCTTACTACACTTTTAAATCTAAACATTCAATCAGGAATCTTTCTCACCGACTGGAAGAAAGCTTCTATTCTTCTGTTTTTGAAAAAGCCATCTCTGGATTCTAAGGAAGCAAAACATTATAGGCCCATATCCTGGCTCCTGCTTCCAGCTAACATAGTGGAAAAATATCTCAGTTCTGAGCTTTCAGAATTTCTGGATGCAAAGGCAATTTTAGGTGATGTGCAGTATGGATTCAGGAAAAACCAGAGACAGCCTTGGTTGCAGCAGTGGAAGAAATACGAATGATTATGGACAAGAGAGGGAAAATGGCACTGATCTTATTAGATCTTTCTGCCCTTTTGGTACTGTTGTCTACTCTGTACTTGTCAAGCAGTTAGAAAGTGTAGAAGTTGGTGGCTCAGCATGTGCCCTGTTGAAATCCTTTCTCGTGGACAGAGAAAAGACGGTTGCATTTGGTGGCCTTACATCCACATGTTTCACACAGCTATGTGGGGGTCCCTCAGGGCTCCTACCTGGGTCTGACCTTCATTATTATATATGTGGCGCCTCTGGCCAAACTGATTAGATCATATGGTTTCTCCACTTTATCATACGCAGATGATACACAGATTGCAGTATCTATCACGGGAGATACTGCAAAGGTTGCATATCGTTTTGGATTTTGCATGCATGAAGTGGTGAGCTGGATGAGCAACAACTGCCTGAAATAAAATTCAGAAAAAAGAGGTCCTACTGTTTGGAAAAAACACACCTTTCTGGGATTTAAATTGGTGGTCTTAGGACATTGGTCCTTTACCTTCTCCATTTGCAAAGGTTAGAATTTTAGTGATTATATTAGACAATAAGCTCACTTTGGCAGAACAGATACACCAAACTACTTCTGCACATTTCTATTTACTGAGAACTTTGAAAGCAAAATTCCAGTTTATTCTTTTAGATCTACAAAAAACAGTAATCACTACTTTAGTGATGGACAAGATTGATAACTGTAATGCTCTCTATTTAGGAATTCAAAAAAGACATTTGAGCAAATTACAAGCATTTAAAATTGCTGTTGCACACATGTTGATAAAAATCCCTAAATATTCACAAGTTATCAAGCAGCTTTATTGGTTTCCTGTGGCAAATAAATTGGCTTTTAAAGAGCTCTGGCTAACCTATAAAACACTACATGATACAGGTCCTCAGTTTATGAGGAAGATCTTTTGCTAGTATAGGCCAAATAGAACTCTCCGGTCCCGCCATACTCAATCTTTGGCGGGCGTAGAGTTAAAAAAGCTTCTTGGGGACAGAGAAGTATTTCAGAGGTTTGTGTATAAATGCATCCTTCACACCCTTGCAGTCCAGGAAACAACCTAAAACATGGCTTTTTGAACAAAATCTGCCTCTTTAATATCAACATCTCTTGTTAACTTCTCTGTTTCATGGTACAGACGCCAGCGACAAGGCGCCTGAGGGCATTCGAGTGCTTTCTAAACACTCTCATTCACTCATTCATTAACAGTAGTGCTAAGTAAACGTGATGGAGTTCACCTTGCATATGTCAGCTAGAGCAATGCTTCACAACAAGGCCATGGTAGCAACATTCTTTTGAGTAGAGTGAACCCTAGGAGTAATGGAGTAGATTCTCGTGACTTTCTGATAACAAATCTGGTTACACTTTATTATCCATCTAGCAATCCTGGATTTAAAATTGGTTATCCCTTGTGAAGCTTTGCAAAGGCTATGTGCAATTGGTCTGCCTTTGAAAAATGTTTGCTATGTGATTAATACAGGAGAGAAACCTGTACCTTTAGGATACAACATGCTCTCTCTGCTACCGAGTCTGGTTGGGGAAGAAAGACTGGGAGCTCTATAGTCTGCTTAAGGTTGGTATGGGGAACCCACCTTAGGAAGGAACTTCAGGTTTGTCTTGAGTGCTACCCTGTTTTGGTGAATTTGTATGAGGGGTTCCTGCAGTATGAGATCCTGCAGCTCACTAATGCAGTCTATCGAGGTTATCAAAATTATAAAGGCTATAGTCCAGGATTGGTAATGAAGCAGTAAACAATATAAGGGTTTGAATGAATAAACCATGAATATGGTAAGCACAATGAAAGCACAATGATATGGGTCTACACTTGCACTAGGGGAACCCTATGAAGAATGACTTTTGAGAGTTTCCATGAATGCCTTGATTCGAGGGATGTGGAGAAGGTGGAAAGTTCCCCATTGTGCAAGTAAAAGGTTACAGTCACTAAGTGAAGACCTATTGAAAAGTAGGCAAAACTTGACTTCTGGAGGAAGAGCAGGTAACTGATGATACCTTGACTGCAGGCGTATATGGAGGCAAAGGTTTGGCATTTTGTGTACTTAGGGGTGGCAAACAGGTCTAAGTGGAAAGTATCCCAGCACTGTAAGTACTGGTGCAGGATCTGCAGCTGGAGCTCCTTCTCATAGACATGTTGAGGCATCCTGCTTAACAAGTTTGCTAGGTCATTCTCCATCACCAGAAGTTGCTCTGCCATCAAGTGAAGGCTGTGGTGAAAAGCCCACTTTCAAATTGTCTGAGCCAGCAGGAAGACGGGAAGTTAGTGAGTGAGTGTCCCCTACTTCTGATGGTAGTTCATGGCAGTTACGTTGCCTGCCCTAACCAGGACTACTTTGCCTCATTAAGCACTATGGAGGCTTTAAAGTCCTGAGTGGACAGCCAGAAGCTCGGGGTAACTGATGAGGCGGATCTATTGTTGGAGTCCACACAGTTTGCAGTGTTGTCATTGAGGTGAGCTCCCGACCAAGCTTGGTAGGCGTCCATGGTAATGGTGGCTTGTGGAATGGAGTCTTAGGAAAGGCTTGCCCGTTACCAACACTAGATCTTCCATCTCACCCTCCACTGGTGATCACTGTGATGACAGGCACTGTACAAACAACTGTATGTGTAGCTGGGTTAGGGGTACACTAGCAATGCATAAGTGCATTATGCCTAAAAGAGCATTACAGTTCTTACTGTGAGGTGAAGGTGTGGCTGAAAAAGCGGTACAAGCTGGCTGAAAGCTGCGAGCCTGTGACTTAATTTAAAACTGCTCCCAGGAAGGGTTGGATCTGGAGTGGCAGAGGGTGGGACTTGGCCAAGTTTATTGTAAACCCAAGACTTTGGAGAAGTGAGATGTCCACTTGTGTATGATGTAGGCACTGCTGGCTGTTTGTGGTCTTGATCAGCCAATCATTGAGATTGATTGATGGACGGATAAAACATGGAAGTAGGTGTGCTTGATGTGTAATGTCACCAAGTAGTCACCTTGCTGGAGTGGAGGTATCACATTTTGCAGCACCATCATGGGCAAATGTTCGCAGGGGAAATATTTGTTTAGGGGGCTGCGGTCCAGAATGGGCCTGAGAGTGCTGCACTTTTTAGGAATAAGGAAATAAAGTGAGTACACCTCTGTGTACCAATCGCAGGCAGTCACTGGCTCAACTGAGCCCAATGAAGGAGCCCTTGGTCTTCTTCCTCTAACAATCATCCTGCAGGGAAGGAAGCCCACTCCACCTTGCTGACCACCATGCTGCACCTTACGACCTGGTGCCTTCTGACGACTCATGGGACTACAGTGTTGATCCTCTTGTTGTCACAGACCCAGATCTGTACCCAGCTAGACCATCCCCAGATGCCACTACATCCTACTACAAAGTTATCCAGATGACAGCTCTCTATGATAGGGATGACATGCCTGTATGTCCTTAAGGACTACATCAACCTCCTGGACGATACGCTATGAAAACACCAGTGCACAGTCAAGTTCCTCCTTATGCTTAAGACCATCACAAACACCTTTAAGGAGCCTGTGAAGAAAAGGGTAATCACACCCTGAGTTGACAAAAAATGCAATCCCTCTCCTAATGACCCACTCTATAGATGCAGAAAGGGAATTGGACAGCCTTTATTGATCGATGCTCAACAGCACTGTGGCAGAAGGATGTTTTATCTAAATTTGCCATTTACATTTTGTATACTTTTTTGTAAAGGTTTGGAAACATTGCATTGCTGATGAATCCTTGATGATGAAGTGAATACTTTTGAAATTATCCGCAACTGGCAGAGCAAGTTGTGACTGCTCTATAAAAAAACACTATCTTCTTGGCCTAAGAAGAACAGATGTGTTTCAAAGAATTTCCAAACATCTTGTCGAAGTTTAAGTATAGACAGAGAATTTCTAAATCACAAAGCCTTAGAACAACTTATTGTAAACTGTCCTTTAAAGGACCTCTGCTTCTTGGAAAGAAAAACACATTTTTTTCCACCAGATGCTTTCTCATTAGCAGAAGAATAGGAACAGAAAACAGAGCACAAGGACTGCTGCAGACATGCTCCGCAGCGCAGACAGGGTAGCTTGGCAGTGAGAGAGGGCACACCAGAACTAGCAGAGTTCACATTAAGAGAATGACAAGAGCACTAGCTTCACTTTTGCTCAAGGGGGATGTAATTCAGGGGCTGCCTGCACAATTTTCACTAGTCACGAAGCACTGCCTCCAACTAAGTCACACCCCGCTGTGGTCAATGACAGAACAACCTTTCCAAAATGCATGCCTGACTCTGGCTAAAGGAAAACTCTTCTTCAGCGATGTCTCTAGAACTCAATTTTAGGGGTGGGGCTCAGATTAAGCTGGTGGTACCACTGACAAACGTTTTATATTGGTATATGTATACTGATCCCTATCATATGACGAATGGAGTACATATGGTAGAAAGGAGCGTGCTGAATGAACTTCAGGCAAAGCAAATGGAACTATTCAATGTGCCAAGGCCACAAGCAATGCAATCCAAGTGCTAGAGCCCTTGATATAGGAAGTAAAGATGGAGAAAGCTTTGAGCTGCACAGGTATTAACATTTTACTATGCTTACAAGCTTCTTCTCAATTGCACGATCAAGATCATTTAAACTAATGAGTGTTTCATGCCATTTTGCTCAGTGTAGCTTTTGGTGCATGCCAACGCTAACTGGGTTTCTGGTCTTAGATGTGCCATTTTACATTTAATTCTGCTCATCTTCACAGCAAAACATCTTAAAAGCACATATTTTAATTCTCATCCTGTCCTTGTGCTTTTCTGATTGGTTTACACTATACCTCTGTTGAAATTATGGGAAATTAAGTTTGTTGTTGTAATATGCTTACAATGCCATACCAGGTCTGTCCATACAGTTTAAAATAACCACACCATGAAGTATGTGTGTGTTTGTACCCACAGTGTATCTGAGCCCAAACATTCATTAACTTAATTTATTAGGTAGAGTATAGCAGTGCGCAAGAGCTGCTTTTTGACCTATTGTAATCTATTCTGTGGGCTTTAGTCATACCCATCTCATGCCCCATCACTTTAATTCATTCCTGGGCTTGCCTTTAGCAAATACTTTACGTTTGTCCCACCTTGAGGCCGTTTTGTTACCACCTTTGAGTATGACCCTGTTAAACGAATTATTGCACGACTGGCCAGAAAACTACGCTATTTTCTTCTTTTGCCTCACCGCTGTTTCTTCGTCTTCCTTGGTTTCAGGCATCTTGCTGTTTCTCTGCGATCTCTACAGGGTGTTATTTATTTATTTATTTTTTGTTTTATGTAGCGCAAACTTGTCACAAAAGTATTACAGCACTTTACATTAGCACCGGTTACATTACAGTAGAACACATTCATTTTTGGTAGCAAGGGAGATTAAGCGATTTGCCCAGGACCACAGGATGTTGAGCTGACGCCAAGCCTAAAGTCCCCAACTCAAAAGTCAGCAGCTCTGGCCGCTACTCCACATCCTCTCCCCTACGGTTCTTTGTCTGGTGCGTGTTGGGACAGTCAGGGAATAACTTGTTTTTCTATTATACAGTGCTTGATAATACATTGTACTGCCATTTTATAGCCATGCAAAGCAGGTGCCATTCCTAACAAAATCGCTATAATTAATTTGCAGTTAAGCTGCCACTTCTGTTATTCTCTTTGTATACAGTCAATGTTTTTAAAAGTTAGGCTGGTATTGCCAATGTTGGCAACCCTGGCCCTTATGCCACATCCTCTCCTCTAGGGTTCTCGGTCTGGTGCGTGTTGGGGCAGTCTGGGAATCACTCTTTTTTTTATATAGGGCTTTATCATGCAGGTTCTGCCATTTCATAGCACTGCAAAGCAGGTGCCATTCTTAAGAAAATCGCTATAATTAATTTGCATTGACTTTGCAGAGATGAAAAGGTATGTCAGGATTATTATTTATTTTGCATTTTTATGTAGTGCGAAGTCGACACTAACGTATTCAAGTGCTTTATTTATTTATTTATTTGGCAGTTTCATATAGCGTGAACTTGATACAAAGGTATTACAGCGCATTACATGAGCACTGGTTACATTACAAAAGAACAAATTCATTTTTGGTAGCAAGGGGAGATTACGTGATTTGCCCATAATCACAGGAGGTTGAGCTGGTGCTGAGACTCAAACCTTGTTCCCTAGCTCAAAAGTCAGCAGCTCTGGCCCTTACTCCACACCCTCTCCCCTAGGTTTCTTTGTCAGGTGCGTATTGGGGGAGTCTGGGAAAAACGTTTTTTTCTATATAGCGCTTGATAATACATTGTTCTGCCATTTCATAGCACTGCAAAGCAGGTGCCATTCTTAACAAAATTGCTATAATTAATTAGAATTTAAGCTGCCTCTTCTGTTAGCCTCTTTGTATGCAGTCAATGTTTTTAAAAGTTAGGCTGGTATTGCCAATGTAGAGGAATATATCCTTTGAAAGTTTAACACAGAAATGTATGGCTGCCCCCTTTTCTTTCCTCCTAACTCTTTTGACCCCATAATTCTCTGGTTTAAATGCCACAAAGGGGCCTCTTTGTGGCTTGTTGGTGCTATAGAAGTTTAGGTAAACACAAGAGAAAGGGTTGCATCTCTAGGGTATGTAAGAATGAGGCAAAACACTCCTAAAATGGCAGCCTTATTTAGTCCTCTCTCCTAAAGCGACAGGCCTGGGAGGGTTGCTATGGCACATGGCACACTTCCACTACATTCCAAACTAAAACATATAAGTAAAAGACATTGTTATTCACAACGTCAGTAGCTCTAACTCTCACTAATGTGAGACCTTATGCATTGCCAATGCATGTTTTTACAGTAGTTTAAAACGGGTTGTTGTGTTGTGAGCTAACCAAACTATCTAGCTTATTTTTCACTTTGTGCAATGCTTATCCTATTTATTTTGTATTTGGTTTTGTTGCTTTCTCAAGCACCACACACATCACCTGGAGGCGACTGGAGAATGTTTTAATACACATACCCGTGCACAACAGTGATAGATACTCTATGGTTGATACTTTTGTGTGGTAAGTCCATACATGTAAGTTTACATGTTTTTTGCCACTCAGGGGAGACAGTGTTTTAAAAGTGCATAAAAAACTAGTAGAGAAAACAACCATTTCATAAGCTTCTCGAATATTGCACTCTACGACAAGATGCATTTTACTTGCTTTCTAAAACTATTAATTGGAAACAAAAAACTCCTAATCAAAGCACGGTGCACCTACAATGTCATCCTTCAAACCTTAAACTCATCCCTCCATAGTGCACTGTCATGCACTGATCAAAGTAAGTTCCACCGTTTGTGAATGGCAAAATGCAACATTCGCATAACGTGCATGTACAATTTACCATTTTCTTATGTTCGCTGAGTGTAGACTATTAAATTGTGTGTATTCTGACATGGAAGAGTGCATCATAAATGTATTACGTTGCTCCCACTGTAGGAAAAAGGAATAAAAATTTAAAAAAATACTTAAACTCTCTCCAATTCACTACTATATGTCTCATCCTATACCTCTTTCTAAATATTCTTTACCTCCACTCTTTGCTCTGAATTATCCCAAATCTCATTGTGCTATTATAATCTCCCTAATAACCCTTTCTAGATGCTTCCCTCTTCTTCTTTGACTCATCTCAAAACTCATCTTTTTACTATAAGCTCCCAAATAACACTTTCTAGGCTCTTCCTTCCTCCACTTCTCCTTTATCTTATTCAATCCAACTAAAAGACTCACATGTCCATTGCTCGAATGAACAAATTAGATTTCCTAATACTAATTCACCATAAATCCACTTTGGGTTCCTGAGTAACATGCTACTTGCCGAAAAGCGCTTTAATGCCTCGCCAAGGGTAGTAGTTGCTATATATATATATATATATGGAAAATGTCACTTACCCAGTGTACATCTGTTTGTGGCATGTTCCGCTACAGATTCACATGCTATGCATGTTCTGCCATCTAGTGTTGGGCTCGGAGTGTTACAAGTTGTTTTTCTTCTAAGAAGTGTTTTCGAGTCACGGGATCGAGTGACTCCTCCTTTTCGGCTCCATTGCGCATGGGCATCAATTCTATGTTAGATTGTTAGATAGATAGAGTATAAAGAAAAGAGATGTCCGTGCAAATGGAATATATATATATATATAGATATATATATATATATATATATATACATATGTACGAGTGAATGTAGAACTTAAATGGCTGCAGGCTCCCAGGGAGGTGGGAGGGTGCATGTGAATCTGCAGCGGAACATGCCACGAACAGATGTACACTGGGTAAGTGATATTTTCCGTTCAATGGCATGTGTAGCTGCAGATACACATGCTATACATAGACTACAAAGCAGTTTTACCTCCCATAAGCGGTGGTCAGCCTGCAGGAGTTGAAGTTGTTTGAAACAGTGTTCTTAGTACAGCCTGTCCTATTGTGGCCTGCTGTGTTGCTAACACATCTACACAGTAATGCTTGGTAAATATATGCGGTGTTGACCAAGTGGCTGCTTTACAAATTTCGGCCATAGGTATGTTACCTAAGAAAGCCACTGTAACCCCTTTTTTCTGTGTGGAATGTGCTTTAGGTGTAACTAACAGCTGCCTTTTAGTCTTTAGATAACATGTTTGGATACATTTTACTATCCATCTAGCTAATCCTTGTTTTGAAATAGGGTTACCTGTATGTGGTTTTTGGAATGCTACAAATAACTGTTTGGTTTTCCTAAAGGATTTTGTCCTATTAATGTAATACATTAAGGGGGTTATTCCAACTTTGGAGGAGGTGGTAATCCGTCCCAAATGTGACGTATTTACCACCAGCCGTATTACGAGTTCCATAGGATATAATGGACTCGTAATACGGCTGGTGGTATATCCGTCACTTTACCGTCACTTTTGGGACGGATTACCACTTCCTCCAAAGTTGGAATAACGCCCTAAGGCTCTTTTAAGATCTAATGTATGCAGGGCTCTTTGTGCTACAGAGTCTGGCTGTGGGAAGAACACTGGTAGCTCCACAGTTTGATTATTATGAAACAGTGATATAACTTTTGGGAGAAATTTTGGGTTTGTTTGAAGTACAATTTTATCTTTATGTACTTGTATGAACGGTTCTTGAATTGTGAAAGCTTGGATTTCTCTTCTTAATGAAGTAATTGTGACTAGGAAGGCAACTTTCCATGTTAAGTATTGAATTTGGCATGAGTGCATAGGTTCAAATGGTGGACCCATAAGTCGTGTGAGCACTATGTTTAGATTCCACGATGGTATTGGAGGTGTTCTAGGTGGAATAATGCGTTTTAATGCTTCCATTAAGGCTTCGATAACAGGGACTCTAAATAAAGAGCTGTGTTGTATATTTTGCAAGTACGCAGAGATTGCAGTGAGATGTATTGTAATGGATGAAAATGCTAAATTTGCCTTTTGTAAATGAAGCAAATAACTTACAATGTCTTGTACTGATGCTGAAAGAGGGGTAATTTGTTTAGGTTGACAGTAATACACAAATCTTTTCCATTTGTTTGCATAACACTGCCTAGTAGTGGGTTACCTTGCTTGTTTGATTACTCAGTTTGTAGTTGTAGATATCCAAACTCTATGACTTCAGGAGCCAAATCGCTAGATTGAGTATTTTAGGATCTGGATGCCTGATCAGTTGTTTGTTTTGTGTTAACAATTCTGGTCTGTTCGGGAGTTTGATATGTGGTACTACTGACAGATCTAATAGTGTTGTGTACGAGGGTTGACGTGCCCACGTTGGTGCTATAAGTATGAGTTTGAGTTTGTTTTGATGCAGTTTGTTGACTAGAAATGGAAGGAGAGGGGGAAAAGTGTAAGCAAATATCCCTGACCAATTCATCCATAGAGCATTGCCTTTGAACAGAGGATGTGGGTACCTGGATGCAAAGTTTTTGCATTTTGCTTTTTCGCTGGTGGCGAATAGGTCTGTGTCTGGTGTTCCCCAGTGATGAAAGTATGGCTGAAGCACTTGGGGATGAATCTCCCACTCGTGTGTTTGCTGATGATCTCTTCTGAGAACATCTGCCAACTAGTTGTGTATCCCTGGAATATATTGTGCTACCAGGTGAATGTTGTTGTGGATTTCCCATTGCCAAATCTTTTGGGCTAGGAGGGAGAGTTGGGATGAATGGGGCCCTCCTTGTTTGTTTAGGTAATACATTGTTGTCATGTTGTCTGTTTTGATAAGGATGTTCTTGTGAGTGAGAAGAGGCTGAAAAGCTTTGAGTGCTAGGAATACGGCTAGCAATTCTAGGTGATTTATATGAAACTGTTTGTGTTTGGTGTCCCATTGTCCTTGAATGTTGTGATTGTTGAGGTGTGCCCCCCAGTCAATCATTGATGCATCTGTTGTAAGTATGGTCTGAGGCACAATGTCTTGAAAAGGCCGACCTTTGTTTAGGTTTGTGGAATTCCACCACTGAAGTGATAGGCGTGTTTGGTGGTCTATTAACACTAGATCGTGAAGTTGACCCTGTGCCTGTGACCATTGCTGTGCAAGGCACTGTTGTAAAGGCCGCATGTTTAGTCATGCATGTGGGACAATAGCGATACAGGATGCCATCATGCCCAACAGTGTCATGACGAATTTGACAGTGTGCTGTTGGGCTGGCTGTATTTGTGCCAATACATTGCGAAATGCTTGTATTCTTTGTGGACTTGCAAGTGCTGTTTGTGTATTTAGTGTGGCTCCTAAATACTGTTGAATTTGCGCAGGTTGTAGGTGCGATTTTTGGTAGTTTATGGAGAACCCTAGGGTGTGTAGCGTTTGTATTACATAATCCGTATGGTTTTGACACTGTGTATGACTGTTGGATTTTATTAGCCAATCGTCGAGATATGGGAAGACATGAATGTGTTGTCTTCTTAGGTAGGCAGCTACTACTGCCAGGCATTTTGTGAATACTCTGGGAGCTGTTGTTATTCCAAAGGGTAACACTTTGAACTGATAATGTTTTCCCTGAATTACAAACCTGAGGTATTTTCTGTGCGCTGGATGGATGGGTATGTGAAAATACGCATCCTTGAGGTCTAATGTTGCCATGAAATCTTGCTGCTGTAGCAGTGGAACCACATCCTGTAGTGTTACCATGTGAAAGTGTTCTGACAGGATGTAAAGATTGGGGGTTCTGAGATCTAATATTGGTCTTAAGGTTCCGTCTTTTTTGGGGATGA
Organism: Pleurodeles waltl; assembly: GCF_031143425.1. NCBI lineage: Eukaryota > Metazoa > Chordata > Amphibia > Caudata > Salamandridae > Pleurodeles > Pleurodeles waltl. Next base: position 339,049,982 of record NC_090439.1, read on the forward strand.
GGAAATACAGTGAGTACACTCCTGTTCCTATTTGATCTTGTGGCATAAGCTCTATCGCTTGTTTGAGTAATAGATATTTTACTTCTTCCTGCAACATGGTGATATGTTGGGTAGAGAGTTTGTGTTGTTTGGGTGGTATATTTGGGGGAATTTGTGCCAATTCTATGCAATAACCATTGCGGATAATAGATAATACCCAGTTGTCTGTTGTAATGGGTAGCCAATTGGTGTGGAACTTTTGCAGCCTTCCCCCCACAGGTGAGGTGTGAGTTGGGAAGAGATTGAGTAAGTCACTGCTTTGGCTGCTGTGAGGCTTGCTTGGTTGATTAATATTTTCCCCTGCCTCTGGGGTACTGGCCTCTGTAATTGCCTTTAAACCCACCTCTTTGAAATTGAGGTTGGTAGGTTGATTTTGTTTGTGAGGTGGATGCCTCAGGTGTTTGGGTTCTAAATCCACCTCTGTATTGGGGTTCCGAAAGGACCCCCTATATTGCGTTGTATACAAAGCACCCATGGCTTTAGCGGTGTCTCAATCTTTTTTCATTTTCTCAATAGCCGTGTCTACCTCGGGGCCAAAAAGCTGTTTTCGGTTAAATGGCATATTAAGGATTGCCTGTTGAATTTCAGGCTTAAATCCTGAATACCTAAACCATGCGTGTCTTCGTATAGTGACAGCAGTGTTGATTGTTCTAGCTGCTGTGTCTGCAGAATCTAGGGCTGACCTGATTTGTTTGTTTGTAATAGCCTGCCCTTCTTCGACTATTTGTTGTGCCCTTTTTTGTTGGTCTTTGGGGAGATGTTGTATTATATCCTTCATCTCATCCCAGTGGGCCCTATCATATCCAGCCAACAGTGCTTGGGAGTTGGCTATCCTCCACTGTTTGGCTGCCTGCGATGCCACCCTTTTGCCCGCAGCATCAAATGTTCTGCTCTTTTTGTCTGGTCGGGGTGTACCCCGGACGCCTGGGAGTTGGCTCTCTTCGGGCTGCGCTTACAACTACAGAGTCAGGAGGCAATTGTTATGTAATAAAGGCAGGATCAGAAGGAGGTGGCTTATACTTTTTCTCCACTCTAGGAGTAATTATCCTAGCCCTTACTGGCTCTTGGAATATTTGGTGTGCATGCTTTAACATGCGTGGAAGCATGGGAAGGGACTGATAGGTGGTGTGTGTAGAGGATAGTGTGTTAAAAAGGAAGTCATCCTTTAAGGTCTCAGTGTGCATGGTGACATTGTGGTAGGATGCCGCCCTAGCTAAAACCTGAGTATATCTGGTACTATCCTCCGGTGGTGATGGCTTGGAAGGATAGCAGTCTGGGTTGTTATCGGGAATAGGATCTGGATCATACAGATCCCATGAATCCACATTGTCTTGTTGTGAATCAAATGAATGTACAGGAGATTGTACAGGTGTGGGAGTAGTAGGGGGAGAGACAAGCAAGTGTAGAGACTGAGGAGGAGACTGAGGAGGAGAAAATTGAGGAGGTGGAGATTTTTGTTTAGTCTTTAGCACTTTAGCAGGTGGCTGAGCAGTGTCCAATTATTCTTGAAAGGCCAATTTCCTCTTAGGCTTCAGAGGAAGTGCAGTTATAATTTTGCCAGTGTCCTTGTGAAAATGAATTCTGGCTTGCCTTTCATCTATATCCTCCATTTGTGAATGTTCCTCCGTGATTCTATGGCGTTCTTTAAGTACTTGGGAAAGCCCATGTTCCTCCGTGTAAACTGGCCTTTTAGGCTCCGAAGCTGTTTTTTTCGGTATCGAAAGGCTGGGAGTGAATGTTGGCCTCGGCTCCGAAAGCGATTTTCAAGGTTTCGACTCGAAGGATCGATGTCTGATAGTTTCGGAGACAGAACTTCGGCTTGAGTCCGAAGGTTTCAGTGGTGTGGCCTTTTTCGGTGCCGAAGTTGTTGGTTGGTTACCAAATGTCTTTTTACAGGTCGAGCCATGGCCTTCCGGCAGTGGCGTTCCCAAGACCTTATGTTTGGCCTTGGCTGGGACAGGGGCAGGCGTACTCATGTGCTGTTCTGCCATGACCGGTCTGTCCTCCTCGGACTCCTGTTCGGAGTCGGACCCTCGGATGGAGACTGCCGTGTGCATAATCCCCTCTTCCCAGACGTCGAGACGTTTGGTGTTCTTGGACACCATTTCGAGTCATCGTGCTCTTCTGTCTTGAAGAGTTTTCTTCGAACAGAAGGATCTGCAGGCCTCACAATTTTCTTCCCGATGGTCTGGGGAGAGACAGAGATTACAGACGAGATGTTGGTCTGTGGAGGGAAATTTTGCTTGGCACCGAGGACAAAAGCAGAATGGAGTCCGGTCCATGAGGCTTCCACGCGGTCGGCCCGACTAGGCCCGAGTTGGGTGTGGGCGCCCTGAAGGGCGAGTAAAGATGTTTGACCCGACGGTACCACAGTATCGATGGAAGATGGTACGCGATCGAAACAATACCGACGAGAATTAGCAAATTTTAGAACTTTTCTGTCTCGAACTATCGGAGCGAAAAGAAACACGTCCGAACCCGATGGTGGAAAGAAAACAATCTAACATGGAGTCGATGTCCATGTACAATGAAGCTGAAGAGGAGGAGTCACCCGATCCCGTGACTCGAAAACACTTCTTAGAAGAAAAACAACTTGTAACACTCCGAGCCCAACACTAGATGGCAGAATATGCATAGCATGTATATCTGCAGCTACACATGCCATCTAACACACATCCCGCCATCTAGTGTTGGGCTCAGAGTGTTACAAGTTGTTTTTCTCCGAAGAAGTCTTTTCGAGTCACGAGATCGAGGGACTCCTCCCATTTCGGCTCCATTGCGCATGGGCGTCGACTCCATCTTAGATTGTTTTCCCCGCAGAGGGCGAGGTAGGAGTTGTGTATTATAGTAATAGTGCCCATGCAATGGAGTGAATAAGTATGTACATAATGTAGTTTAAAGTGATATATTTACAAATTTACAAATGTTCAAGATCAACTTCGAAATGGCTACAGGCTCCCGGGGAGGCGGGTGGGCGCATGTGAATCTGCAGCGACTAATGCCACGAACAGATGTACACTGGGTAAGTGACATTTTCCGTTCGATGTCATGTGTAGCTGCAGATACACATGCTTTGCATATACTAGTAAGCAGTTATCTCCCCAAAAGCGGTGGTTCAGCCAGTAGGAGTGGAAGTTGTTTGAAACAATGTTCGTAGTACTGCTTGGCCTACTGTGGCTTGTTGTGCCATTAACACATCCACGCAGTAGTGTTTGGTAAACGTATGAGGCGTAGACCATGTGGCTGCCTTACATATTTCAGTCATTGGAATATTTCCTAGAAAGGCCATGGTAGCACCTTTCTTTCTAGTCGAGTGTGCCTTTGGTGTAATAGGCAGTTCTCTTTTTGCTTTGAGATAACAAGTTTGAATGCACTTAACTATCCATCTAGCAATGCCTTGTTTTGAAATTGGATTTCCTGTATGAGGTTTTTGGAAAGCAACAAATAATTGTTTTGTTTTCCGAATCCGTTTTGTTCTGTCAATGTAGTACATTAACGCTCTTTTGATGTCTAATGTATGTAGTGCTCTTTCAGCTACCGAATCTGGCTGTGGGAAGAACACTGGTAGTTCTACTGTTTGATTCAAGTGGAACGGTGATATGACTTTTAGTAAAAATTTAGGATTTGTTCGTAAGACTACTTTATGCTTGTGTATCGAATAAATGGTTCTTGTATGGTAAATGCTTGTATCTCACTTACTCTTCTTAGAGATGTGATAGCAATTAGAAATGCAACTTTCCATGTTAAGTATTGCATTTCACATGAGTGCATAGGTTCGAAAGGTGGACCCATGAGTCGAGTTAAGACAATGTTGAGGTTCCACGAAGGAACTAGTGGTGTTCTTGGTGGTATAATTCTCTTCAGGCCTTCCATAAACGCTTTTATGACTGGTATCCTAACTAATGAAGTTGAGTGCGTAAATTGCAGATAAGCTGAAATTGCTGTAAGATGTATTTTAATGGATGAAAAAGCTAGCTTTGACTTTTGCAAATGTAGTAAGTAGCTTACAATGTCTTTAGCAGATGCGTGTAATGGCTGGATTTGATTATTATGGCAATAATAAAAAACAAAAATCCACTTATTTGCATAGCAATGTCTAGTGGTTGGTTTCCTAGCTTGTTTTATAACCTCCATACATTTCTGTGTAAGGTCTAAGTGTCCGAATTCTAAGATTTCAGGAGCCAAATTGCTAGATTCAGCGATGCTGGATTTGGGTGTCTGATCTGTTGTTTGTGTTGAGTTAACAGATCTGGTTTGTTTGGTAGTTTGACATGAGGCACTACTGAGAGGTCTAATAGTGTTGTGTACCAAGGTTGTCTTGCCCAAGTTGGTGCTATTAGTATGAGTTTGTTTTGACTCAATTTGTTTACCAGATATGGAAGGAGTGGGAGAGGGGGAAAAGCGTATGCAAATATCCCTGACCAACTCATCCATAACGCATTGCCCTGAGACTGATCCTGTGGGTATCTGGATGCGAAGTTTTGGCCTTTTGCGTTTTCTTTTGTTGCAAATAGGTCTATTTGTGGTGTTCCCCATCTTTGGAAGTAAGTGTATAGTATTTGGGGGTGAATCTCCCATTCGTGGATCTGTTTGTGATCCCGAGAAAGATTGTCTGCTAACTGATTCTGAATCCCTGGAATAAACTGTGTTATTAGGCGAATGTGGTTGTGAATCGTCCAATGCCATATTCTCTGTGCCAGGAGACAAAACTGTGTTGAGTGTGTTCCTCCCTGTTTGTTCAGATAATACATCGTTGTCATGTTCTCTGTTTTGACAAGGATGTGTTTGTGGCTTATTATGGGTTGAAATGCTTTCAACGCTAGAAATACTGCCAGAAGTTCTAAGTGATTTATGTGAAACTGTCTTTGCTGAGTGTCCCATTGTCCCTGGATGCTGTGCTGATTGTGGTGTGCTCCCCACCCTATCATGGAGGCATCTGTAGTTATTACGTATTGAGGCACTGGGTCTTGGAAAGGCCACCCTTGGTTTAAATTTATATTGTTCCACCATAGAAGCGAGGTGTATGTTTGGCGGTCTATCAACACTAGATGTAGAAGTTGACCCTGTGCCTGTGACCGTTGTGATGCTAGGCACTGTTGTAAGGGCTGCATGTGCAATCTGGCGTTTGGGACAATGGCTATGCATGAGGACATCATGCCTAGTAGTTTCATCACCATCTTGACTTGTATTCTGTGTCTTGATACATGGCCTGTATTACATTGTGAAATGCTTGTACCCTTTGTGGACTTGGAGTGGCAACCCCTTTTGTTGTGTTGATTGTCGCCGCTAAGTATTGCTGTGTTTGACACGGCTGAAGGTGTGACTTTGTGTAGTTGAGTGAGAAACCTAGTTTGTGGAGGGTTTCGATGACATACTTTGTGTGTTGTGAACACCGTTCTTGCGTGTTGGTTATGATTAACCAATCGTCTAGGTACGGGAACACGTGTATTTGCTGTCTTCTGATATGCGCAGCTACTACTGCCAGGCATTTTGTAAAAACTCTTGGCGCAGTTGTTATCCCAAATGGCAACAGTTTGAATTGGTAATGTACCCCTTGGAATACAAACCTTAGGTACTTTCTGTGTGAAGGATGTATCGGTATATGGAAGTATGCATCCTTTAGGTCTAGTGTTGTCATGTAGTCTTGTTGTTTGAGCAATGGGATTACGTCCTGTAATGTCACCATGTGAAAGTGATCCGATTTGATGTAGGTATTTAACGTTCTGAGATCTAATATAGGTCTTAGAGTTTTGTCCTTTTTGGGTATGAGAAAGTACAGAGAGTAAACTCCTGTTCCTTTTTGATGAATTGGTACTAATTCTATTGCTTCTTTTTGTAACAACGCCTGGACCTCCAGTTGTAGAAGATCCATGTGTTGTTTTGACATATTGTGTGTTTTCAGTGGGACATTTGGAGGGAAATTGAGAAATTCTATGCAATAACCATGCTGGATAATTGCTAGGACCCAAGTATCTGTTGTTATTTCCTCCCATTGTTTGTAGAACTTGGTTAGCTTCCCCCCACAGGTGTTATGTGTTGGGGATTTGTGACGTGTAAGTCGCTGCTTGTTTTGTGGAGTTTTGGGACTTTGGAACTTCCCTCTACTTTTTTGGAACTGTCCCCCTCTATATTGTCCCCGAAAACTTCCCCGCTGATAGTGGCTCTGATAAGTGGGCCTTGTTTGTGAGGTTGTGGTTTCCGTGCTTTGTCCTCGAAACCCCCCTCGAAACTGTGTTTTACGAAATGTGGCTCTGCTCTATGGGGAGTAGAGTGCGCCCATGGCTTTGGCCTTATCAGTGTCCTTTTTAAGCTTTTCGATGGCAGACCTTACAAGGACTTAGACCTTACAACTGCTGCCCGTTAAATGGCATATTCAGCACGGCTTGTTGTATTTCCGGCTTGAATCCTGATGTACACAGCCATGCATGTCTCCTTATTGTCACTGCTGTGTTTACAGTTCTAGCAGCGGTGTCTGCTGCATCCATTGCTGACCGTATCTGATTGTTTGAGATACTCTGTCCTTCTTCCACCACTTGCTGTGCTCTCTTTTGGAACTCCTTGGGCAAATGTTCTATAAAGTGTTGCATTTCGTCCCAATGAGCCCTATCGTATCCGGCCAACAAAGCCTGTGAGTTTGCAATACGCCACTGGTTTGCTGCCTGTGCCGCCACCATTTTCCCTGCCGCGTCGAACTTACGACTCTCTTTATCTGGAGGTGGTGCATCTCCTGAAGTGTGTGAGTTCGCCCTCTTGCGAGCTGCCCCTACTACCACTGAGTCCGGTGTTAACTGTTGTGTGATGTACACGGGGTCTGTTGGTGGCGGTTTATATTTTTTCTCCACTCTTGGAGTAATGGCCCTTCCTTTTACAGGCTCCTCAAACACTTGTTTGGAGTGTTTTAGCATTCCAGGTAGCATGGGGAGACTCTGGTACTGGCTGTGTGTGGACGACAGTGTATTAAATAGTAAGTCGTCTTCAATTGGCTCTGCATGCAGGCTGACATTATGAAACGCTGCTGCCCTTGACACCACCTGTGCGTAGGCTGTACTATCTTCTGGTGGTGACGGTCTAGCTGGATAACAGTCAGGACTGTTATCTGACACTGGCGCATCATAAAGATCCCACGCGTCTGGATCATCCTGACTCATCCCTGTATGAGTTGGGGATTGCATCATTGGTGGAGTGGCTACCGGTGATGGTTGCGGAGAGCCATGTGGAGACGGTGGCGGGGTTACTTGTTTAGCCACCTTTGCCTGTGGCTGCTTGTCTTTCTCTTGGAAGGCAAGTTTGCGTTTCTTTCGAATCGGAGGGAGAGTGCTGATCTTCCCCGTTTCCTTTTGGATGTGGAGCTTTCTTTGGGTGTAGTCTGGCTCCATTGTCTCCAGTTCCTGTCCAAATCTATGTATTTTCATTTGTGAGGACAGGCCTTGTTCCTCTGTGTAGGAACTTGATTTCGGTTCAGATGCCGGATGTTTCGGTATCGAAACCTTTTCGGCTGCCTTTTTTGGTTCCGACAACACTTTTTTGCTCTTCGGCGTACAGATTTCTCAGTGCCGACTTGGTTCGGTGCTGCTCTCTCGGTGCCGAGATTGCTCTGACCCGGCGTCTCGGGGTCGAGTCTGCTCTGACCCGGTGTCTCGGGGTCGAGTGTGCTCTGTGCCGGTATCTCGACCGGAGTCGGATGACTTCGACACATGCATGCCCTTTTTCGGTGCCGATGCCCGGTCACCTATTTTTCGGGGGGAAGCCATGGCCTGTTGGCGGTGGCGTCCCCTGGGCTTTACTGGTTTTTACGTGAGTCTTGTGTATCGACGTCTTACTCACGGTTTTCGGCGTCTGTTCAGAATCGACCTCTTCCGAGTCCGAATCCTCGATGGAGCAGGCTTCCTCTTCTTCCTCCATGTGTTTTAGTCCTGTCGGCACCGACGCCATCTGTAATCTTCTTGCTCTTCGGTCCCTTAAAGTTTTTCTGGACCGAAATGCTCGACAGGCCTCACAGGTATCCTCTTTGTGTTCTGGCGACAAACACAAATTACAGACCAGATGCTGATCTGTGTAAGGATACTTGTTGTGGCATTCGGGGCAGAAGTGGAATGGGGTACGTTCCATTAGCCTTGAAGACGCACGCGGTCGGGCCAACCAGGCCCCGGCGGGGAATCGAAAACCCCGAAGGGTCGCCGGAGCTCTTCCAAATTCGGTGTCGATCTGTTTTAGCTAACCCAATACCGAACGCAAACAATACCTTCGAATTTTCCGAGTTTTTCACTAACTTTCCGAACCGAAGCGCGGAGCGAAAAGGAACACGTCCGAACCTGATGGTGGAAAGAAAACAATCTAAGATGGAGTCGACGCCCATGCGCAATGGAGCCGAAATGGGAGGAGTCCCTCGATCTCGTGACTCGAAAAGACTTCTTCGAAGAAAAACAACTTGTAACACTCCGAGCCCAACACTAGATGGCGGGATGTGCAGTCATGTGTATCTGCAGCTACACATGCCATCGAACATATATATATATTTTTACATACATAATATGGAAAATGTTACTTACCCTGTAAGCATCTGTTCACGGCATGTAGTGCTGTAAATCCACATGCTGTGCATACTCCTGCCATCTAGTGTTGGGCCCAGGTGTACAAGTTGTTTTTTTTCCCCGAAGAAGTCGTTTGCGTAACAAGACACTGTGACACCTTCTCTAGTCGATAATGCGCATGGTCATTGACTCGATTGTTAAACTGCTTTCCTGCACAGCGGGTGGGGATGGAATGTGAAGTGAAGCAAAATGGAGAGGGATCTCCTTGCATGAGTGTGAAAAGAAATAGTAAGAGATATTGCAAGAGATATTGGACTCCAGCAACTGGTTAGAACCTACATGCATATAGCGGGACACACCTTAGATGGGATCTTTTCTAATGATGCCAGGCTGTCCGTGCAAGAGATATTTCCCCTTACCGGTGGAGGCTAAAACTACTGGGGCAAGCCTGTCGTCGACAGGAACACAGCTGGGGGAAACAGTATACGGAGCAAGATAAAATCTTATATAAGAATGCTGTTAGAGGGTACAAAATGATATTAGAGAAGAAAAATCTCTCTTTTGCACTAATAAAATTGATTTTGCATGCTCTTCTAAAGAACTCTTTTTAGTAGTCCACCAGCTTGCGTTGCCTCCAGTTCCCTCAGAAATCAAGAGCTCAATAGAGTTCTGCAACAAGTTGTCAGGATTCTTACACTCCAAAGTCACCAATATTTACAAAGAATTTGTTTACACAAATCAAGGGGAACAGTTTGCCCCACCACCTCTTGGCCGCATTACTGCTCTGCTGTCATGGAGGTGGAGGAGAGCCATCCTACATTTTTGTCCTGGTTCCCTCCTCTGAATTATGATCACGCGGAGACCAATCTTTTAAATAAAAAATCAGGATCTCCATTGGAACCTTGTCCTCCTAAGATCCTTCAACCGGCAGCTAGTACTACAGTTTATCCTCTAATGTGAATAGCGCAATTAATTCTGGGTGTTACCCGAGGTTGTGGAAAGAGGCTGCAGTTAGACTTCTTCTTTAAAAAAAAAAAAACCTGACCGAAGAATTGCCACCCTATTTCATTGCTCCCCACTCCGGCTAAGATCTTGGAGTAGCATCTTAACCATTACTTGATGGCCCACATGGAGCAACAGGGTTGGCTGGACACTTCACATTTCGGCTTCAGATCCAATCATAGTACAGAAACTGCCCTTATATTCATGACTGAATGTGGGGGGGCGTGGCTAGGGAAGCCAAGATGTCGGACGCGTAGTCCGTGTGCTCCGAAGGGGCCTTGCAATTATCCGCAAAAACGGAGCCCCGCCAGAGTGAAGCTGGTGCCTGAGAAGTGCTGATCTACCGCTAGAGATAGCGGTGTCGTCTGAGGAAGAGCCGCTTGACTTGGGGGGCACAGGGGCCAGGAACCCAGGGGCCAGAAACCCTGCCGCACCTGGGGCCTACCGGGAGCTCGAGTAAACGTAGACGCCGAATGGCAGGACTCGAACGACTGAACAGAGGAGGCGCAGACATAAAAGGTGAGTGGAATGCTGACGACCCCTGCCCCCGGGTGAACGAACAGAGCGGAGGATAGCTACCCTCGCTTGGTCGAACGGGGGGAGTGATGCCTGTCTATTGAGGTCGTAACAAACGGAGCAGAGAGAGCGGGCCTGCCCCTGAGCGTGGGGGACACTCCCGGCTCCTGAGAAGTTCTGATCTGCCGCTAGAGATAGCTTTGCCACGTGAGGAAGAGCCGCTTGATCTGGGGGGACCTATAGCCAGAAACCCCGCCGCACCTGGGGCCTACCGGGAGCTCGAGTAAACGTAGAAGCCGGACGGCAGAGCCAGAACGACTAAACAGAGGAGGAGCGGACATATAAGGCGAGTGGAACGCTAGTGACCTCTGCCCCCGAGTGAACGAGCAGAACGGAGGACGACCACCTTCGCTTGACCGAGCGGAGGGAGCGACGCCCGCCTAATGCAACGAGCGGAGCGGAGGGAGCGGGCCTGCCCCTGAGCGGGGGAGAAGATGCCGGCTCCTGAGAAGTGCCCCTGAGAAGTGCTGATCTGCCGCTAGAGATAGCGGTATCGCGTGAGGAAGAGCCGCTTGACTTGGGAGGACCTGGAGCCAGAAACCCCGCCGCACCTGGGGCCTACCGGGAGCTCGAGTAAATGTAGACGCCGAATGGCAGGGCTCGAACGACTGAACAGATCAGGCGCGGACATATAAGGCGAGTGAAACGCTAGCGACCCCTGCCTCCGGGTGAATGAGCAGAATGGAGGACGACCACCCTCGCTTGGCCGAACGGAGGGAGTGAAGACAGCCTACTGAGGCAGTAACAAGTGAAGCGGAGGGAGCGGGCCTGCCCCTGAGCGCGGGAGACGCTGTCGGCTCCTGAGAAGTGCTGATCTGCCGCTAGAGATAGCGGTGTAGAGTGAAGAAGAGCCGCTTGACTTGGGGGGACCAGGAGCCAGAAACTCTGCTGCACCTGGGGCCTACCGGGAGCTCGAGTAAACGTAGACGCCAGATGGCAGGGATCGAACGAATGAATAGAGGAGGCACGGACATATAAGGAGAATGATATGCTAGTGACCCCTACTCCCGAGTGAACGAGCAGAACGGGGGACGACTACCCTCGCTTGGCAGAACGGAGGGAGTGACGCCCGCCTATCGAAGTCATAACAAGTGGAACAGAGGGAGCGGGCCTGTCCCTGGGCGTGGGGGACGCTATCGGCTATCCCCCGAGGCGCAGTAAATCGCTGGGATACGGGACGCAGGGACTACCCCACAAGCAAAAGAACCGAGAGAGCAGGAATAAGGGAGAGCCTGGCAAAGGGCGAAACGGACCTGTGACGCAGCCCGAGCACTGAGGAGCAGCACCACATAAGCATAAAAAACTCAGGCGAGTGGTACGGCTCCCAACAGAATCACTGGGGGGTTAAAACAGATGGCAGTAGAAGCACACAGAAGCCCGAAGTACAAGTGATATCCAAGGCTGGAACCCAATATAACAGCGATGATGACATCAAAAAGCCGCTGAGGAGGGAAAAAAATGGATCGTCAGGCACTTAATGGAAGTAGAGGTGGAGACAAGCATGAACCAACACAAACCACGATGCAGGAAAAATTTGACAAAATCCTAGGAGCAATAGAAGACACAAAAACCACACTGCAATACAACATCAGTCAGGTCGCAGTGGAAGTGGGTCTCCTCCGAGCAGATCATCAAAAGCTAGCAGACAGAGTTAAAGACACAGAGAAGATCCTGACAGACATATCCCCGAGACAAAAGGACTTGAAATCCACTGTACTGCACTTGACGGAGAGAATAACAAGGCTGGAACAAAGAGCAGAAGATGCAGAGGGACGAAGCCGAAGGAACAATGTACGAGTGGTGGGACTGCCAGAAGGAACAGAGGGCACAAACATGGTAGAATACCTGGAGAAGTGGATGAAGGAGACAGTAGCTCCAGACTGCCTGACACCATTCTTTGCGCTAGAGAGAGCGCACCGAGTTCCTGCGAGACAGCCGGCACCAGGTCGACCGCCAAGGGTGGTGATAGCAAGTTTGCTACATTATAGAGACAGGGACATCCTGCTCCAGAGGGCTAGAGAGATGGGCCCCCACAGAGTAGGCAACGGAGAAGTGACCCTCTTTCCAGACTTTACTCTTGAGGTTCAAAATAGGAGAGCCTCCTTGATGGCAGTAAAGAGAGCACTGAGAGAAGAGGGAATACAGTACTCACTCATCTTCCCAGCCAAACTGAAGGTGATGATCGACGGAAGCACCAAGTTCTTCCCTAGTCCAGAGGAAGCCTGGGAGGGCTGGAGGCCCGAGGAAGCGACGGAAAGCAAACTGAGGGCTCAGGGCGTGATCCCACCTACTCGGCGAGAGGCGGGAACAAGAGGACGAGACACAGACCCCGCTCATGAGCTGGTCCATCACAGACTCAGAAAGACCTGAGTAAAAGAGAGGCCCTAAGAGCAGCGGCCTCAATGAACAAAGAAACTTCACCAAAGAGGAAAACTGACAATGAATCGGACGACACAGCAGCATCATCCGCGGAGAGCACCTGCGGCTCAGAGAACCAGCCGACAGTGACACCCCAGACGGCGGACGAATTAGGGTGATTGTGGTGCAGCCGCGCACCAAAGTGGGGCACACCGATCAGAAGTAAGGCCCCAACGGTCTCTGTACCAGCCCCCCCAACAGACTTCTCGCCTATTCAGGAGAATGGCGAGAACCAGACAGACTTGTTGTATTAAGTTGCTCGTTGGCACATTTTTTCTGGGCACCCTACAGTTAGGGAGGGGCCCTGGGGTGGGGGAGTTGGGGTTGCGTAAGTTTGGAACCAATAGGTGCATAAACCGAAAATATCATACACATGTGAGTCGACAGAACACACAACAGAGAGAAGAGATTAATGGGAGGGGGTGAGACCAGCATCCCTCACAGCCATACCCAGATGACAGACTATAGCATCCTGACATGGAACGTACGGGGAATGGGGTCACCGGTAAAACGACACAAAGTATTGGCCTACTTGAAAAGAAGAGGCATACATGTAGCAATGCTTCAAGAAACCCACTTGACAACGAACGAGGTAGAAAAGTTAAAACGCAGATGGCGAGGACAGGTGTTTGCCACCGGGTACTCGTCTTACTCCAGGGGGGCGCTGATTTGGATCCGTGCTGGTGTGCCATTTGAAGCGAGATAAATAGAGGTAGATCGAGATGGCAGATTTGTGGTGGTGGAGGGACGACTACATGGGATCCCAATAATGCTGGGAAGCATCTATGCCCCCAAACAAGATCAAGCACCCTTCCTGTAGTGTCTCTCGAGCCGCATCACCTGCCAACAAAATGGGGACTTATTAATAGGAGGAGACTTTAATAGTGTCATGAATGTAGACTTAGATCGCTCTTTACCTCCACTACAGGGGGCAGCGACACATAAAACAACGAAGAAAGTAAGAGAGTGGATAGAAGCTTGGGGAATGGTAGATATCTGGCGAGAACAACACCCAAACGAAAATGATTACTCCTTTTATTCTGCACTACACCAATTACACACTAGAATTGACAGGGTGGTGTGTACTACTGGGATAGCAAGAGGTATCTTTCATACGGAATACCTGGGACGAACAATATCAGACCACAACCCACTTTTGGTGAGATGGAGACTAGATGAGGATAGGCCCCCCATTCCGATCTGGAGACTTCCACCAACAGCATTAGAAGATCAGACATTTAGAGAAAATCTTAGATCCCACCTAGCAGACCAAATTAACATAAACAAAGGATCAACGTCTTCTAAGTATCTAGAATGGGAGGCATTAAAGGTGGAGGTGAGGGGCTACAGTATAGGGCAGACAGTCGGGATTAAGCGCACACTAGAACAAGAAGTAATCAAGCTTGAAGACGTGATACATAGGTGGGAAAAGAAAGTGCACAAGAGCGCACAAGAAAGGGAAGAGTACGAACAGGTGATGAAATCCTACTCCTGCGCTGAGGAACAGCTAAGATGCCACTGTTTCCAGAAACACTTGGCCACAGTAGAAGCTGAAGAGGGCAGATCGGGGAAGATGCTGGCATGGCTGGTGAAAGCGGGAGGAGAGGGAACACCTATAGTGAGTGTACGCAACATGAGAAGAAACCACAGATTCCAACCCGGACCCATTAACGAGGCCTTTAAAGAGTATTACACTCACGTATATAGGGAACCAGACGAACTAGAGAAAGACAAACTAACGGAATTCTTACGATCACTCCCGCTCCCGACCTTAGACAGGGGAGAAGGTGAAACACTAGGGGGCCCAATTACGAAGGAAGAGGTACTGGAGGCTATCACACAGCTGGCCCCAGGAAAAACACCAGGAACTGATGGGTTACCAATGGATTTTTACAAGAAATACCCCAAGCTATTGGCCCCACAGCTGGTAGACCTTTATGCAGAGGCACTACACAGAGGCCTTCTCCCAGACACACTCAGGGAAGCAGTGGTGATTCCTCTGCCCAAAATAAAGTCTAACGAGGCCTCAGTCACCAACTTTAGACCACTTTCAATGTTAAACAACGATTTCAAAATCCTCAGCAAAATCCTAGCTAACCGGCTGCTGCAACATATACCAGCTCTGGTACATGTGGACCAAAACAGGTTTGTACCGAATCGCAATACATCACTCAACCTCCGACGACTCTTTGCCATCTTACAGATGCCAGCAGAAGCGAAACCACCCAAGGGGATGTTGCTGGCTATAGACTTTGAGAAAGCCTTTGACTCGATCCGCTGGGATTACCTTAGAGTAGTAATGCTAAAGATGGGTATGGGAGACCAATGGGTAAAATGCGTAGACCTGCTCTACACAGTCCCACAAGCGAGAGTCAAGACAGGGAAAGTTATCTCAACCCCCTACGCCATCCATAGGGGAACCAGGCAGGGATGTCCATTATCACCGCTACTGTTTGCCCTGGCCATTGAACTGCAAGCTACCTACTTCCGTAGGGAGGGTAAAGACAGAGGGGTGAGATGGGGAGGGAGTGAACACAATATCTCACTCTATGCCGACGACATCCTAATCTACCTTAATGACGGGGACACTGGACATCAATGGGCCTTACAGGCCCTGGACAGATTTGCTGAGCTATCAGGGCTAAAACGTAAAAGAAGCAAAACATATGTTTTCCCGAACAAAAAGGGCTGTACCCAGCCAGCGACATTCCCGGAGACAGTTTTATGGGCTCCTGACACATTTAGGTACCTAGGCATCCAGGTGTATCATGATCAGATGGATCTGCGGGAGGGTAACCTTGGCAGGGCGCTCGGCTCTCTAAGAGCATCCGTAGAGTTCTGGAGAACCCTGAAACTCTCCATAATGGCCAGAACAGCACTAACCAAAATGATCATGTTACCTCACCTCCTTTACTATTTTACTAACTTACCGATATTGATCCCAATGCAATGGTTTAACGAACTAAACTCACTACTCAGAGAGCTAGTCTGGGACGGAGGACGAAGTCGGACAGCACTAGCTACATTATGTAGACCAACTACTGAGGGAGGACTGGGAGTTCCCGACTTTGAGTTATATTATTTAGCTTGTCAATTACAGTGGTCAGCCAGATGGAATGCAGGGGAGGGCAAGCTAGAAAGACACACAGGGAGCAGAGTGTTAAGCATGGAAGAGATCATATTGGAAATGATAGGACGAAAGCTGAAGTTCCAAGGAAAAAGCATGTTGACGAAAGTAGCTTTGAGGTGTTGGAAGAGATGTTCAAAGAGGATAGGAATAGGTAAACCCTACTCCCCGGCATTACCACTACATGTGTTGAAGGCAGAGACAATTGATGGGAAATGGATGGACACAGATCTAGGGCCCTGGACAAGAGCTGGAATAGGGACGATAGGAGACCTATTTGAGGAGAGGGTACTGAGCTCATTCGCCGAGTTAGTAGAAAAAAAAGGGGTTCCCAGAGGTCAGTTCCTAGTGCACCAAAGACTATCCCATATTATACAAGAACACTGGGAAACGGTTAACACAGAACCCGCCACGCACTGCATGTTACACCAACTACTGACAATAGGGACAGAAGCCCACCAAATCACCAAGCTGTACAAACACAAATTGAAGGCACATTAGACCAATTGAGACCATTGAGAGATAAATGGGAAAGAACACTCGGAAAAGACCTAACAGACTGGGAGTGGAGGAAAATACTGGCGTACCCAAAGAAAGTATCGAGAAATACCCTTTTAAGATATAACCAGTATAACTACACTCATAGGACATATCTCACCCCACAGCGCTTAACCCCTATATATGGGGGCACCCCGGCGGAATGCTCCAGATGTGGTGTGGTGAGTGCCGATCTAGACCATATGGTATGGCAGTGCCCAGAGATCCAAACTGGATGGGGACTGGTGACAAATGATCTAGAGAAGCTAGTGGGATGCCCAATCCCACAGACCCCGGCGATATGCTTGGTAGGCTTGAAACAAGACCTCAAAATCGGGAAAGTGCAGGAGCGGTACATAGATACTGCGCTAGCACTATATAGGCGGCTAATAGCAGCAGGCTGGAAATCAAATAAGGCCCCAGTAATAACGGAGTGGAGGTGGGATGTAGAGAGATGGGCGAGGGCTGAATTACAGGCCCTAAAGAGCGAGGAAGCAAGAGGGTCTCGTCAAAAACCAATAGCCCAGGCCTGGGAAGAGATATTGTCAAATTGGAGAAGTGAAGTAATGGAAGAAAACAAGGACACAGAAGGCTCAGATTAGCAACTGGCAAGTGAAATAAGGTATAGCAAGAAGAGACCAATGAATAGTAAATGACCCAACTTATCAATAGAAAGGGTAAGAACTAATCAACAGCAGGATGATATAAGACAATGCTCTAAACTGCACCCACATAAAAAGACATTTGGGAAAATGGCACCAGAAAGTTTAGGTTCATGTTTAAGTTTAGATAAGCCGACAGGATAAGAGTAAGGACCAATCAATGACTACACCTCACTAAACTGAATGCAGAATAAGACATCGAACATAAATGAAAAGAATAACAATGAGGCATGCTGAAAAGGAGAAAAAAAATAAAAGAGGGGGAAAAAAAAAGAATAATGATGAAGAAGCACAAATAATTTCTGAAACTGTACATACATATAGTAAAGAATGCAACCTGTAAATGGCAAATGTTAATGAAAATGTTAATAAAAATATTTTTTTAAAAATATATATATTCAAGACTGAATGTCTTTAGGTGTCTAAATGACGAAGGGCAGACCACAACCCTGATCCTTTTGGATCTTTTCACGGTCTTTCATACCATCTCCCCTACCCTACTCACTGAACACATGCAGACATTGAGTATAGGAGATATGGCATTGAAATTGCTCACGGGTCCCAGATGGTGATCATAAGGGAATATAAATCTGACGTGTTCTCAGTGCCATGTGAAGTCCCTCAGGCATCCTCCCTAAGCCCCGCAGTATTTAACTTGTACATATCAGCATTGGCCAGACTTATCCATTCTTATGGTCTACAGATTGTGCTATATGCCAATGACACACGGATCATTGTATTCATTTCAAAGGATACAGAGGCCATAGCGGCCAACTTTAATAACTGCATGAAGGCAGTGGCCGCGTGGTTCAGTAAAAATTGTGTGAAGCTGAATGGCAAGAAGACAGAGGTGTTAATGTTTGGGAGTCAGTCATCTCTATGGAACCTGAATTGGTGGCCGGACAGCCTGGGAACCTGCCAATCCCTACCAACTCTGCTAAAAACGTAGGAGTCATCCTGGACAGAGACCTGTATTTAGATCTTCAGGTCAATCGCACAGTGGTGACCTGTTTCTGGATCATTAGAATCTTATGGAAAATCTTTCCATTTATCCCTTCCCACACTTGGAAACATGAGGCTTTAGCACTAATCTCATCCAGGGTTGATTATTAGAGAGCACTCTATTTGGCCACCGAGAAGACAACCCTTGCCAAATTGCAATTGGTGCAAAATACAGTAGTCCGGCTTACACTAAGCATCCCCAAATGAATGTCAGTCTCTAACGGACTGCGTGAACTCCACTGGCTTCCTGTACAAAAGCGGGTCACCATCAAGGCAATGTGCATTGTTCATAACAAACTTTACAGTGCTAGCCCAGGGGAATTAAATGCACGTTTCAATGGTTCTCCACAATCAGACTTCTCAGATCG
The DNA here is from genome assembly GCF_031143425.1 of Pleurodeles waltl. NCBI lineage: Eukaryota > Metazoa > Chordata > Amphibia > Caudata > Salamandridae > Pleurodeles > Pleurodeles waltl. The sequence goes on from NC_090439.1 coordinate 339,068,244, forward strand.
GCAGCCCACAATTTAGTAGTCATCCCTAGAGTTCAGAGAAAGAGGTAGGGAGGCAAAACGTTTACAGTTGCGGCTGCCAGGCTATGGAATACCCTCCCTCTTCACCTGACCAGTATGAAGTTGCATATACCCTTTGGGAAGGCCTTAACAACCTGGCTCTTCACCCTTCATGATCTGGCTCTGGGCAGGGTTATTCTCTGCATTGGCTTTCAGTGCCTTGACGCCCCTGGGCATTTTGCTGCACAGTATAAATTTATATCAGTAACGCATTCATTCATTCCGCAGGAAGGCCATAGAGGCCCTTTCTTCCGAGTAGAGTGTGCTCTTGGAGGGGAGGGTGGAGTCGTCTTAGCTTTAGCACATCATGTCTGGATGCATTCAACTAGCCATCTGGCAGTGCCGGTTGTTGTGTCGTTCTAAATGGTGTGTTTCTATCAACGTAATACACAAGAGTTTGTTTTATAACCAAAGCATGGAAAGTACGTCTGCAGCTGAATCAGGTTGTGGGAAGAAACGGGAAGGTCAATGGACTGACTGAGGTGGCAGTAAGACACTACCTTAGTGGGGAATTTAGGGTTGGTGCGGAGGACAACCCTATCTCTATGAACTTAGAAGAAACGTTTTTCCAGGGTTAATGCTTGAAGCTCACTGACATGCCTGAGTGAGGCGACAGCAACAGAAATGTCCCCTTCCAAGAGAGGAACTGAAGGAAGCAGACGTGGAGGGGCTCAAATGGAGGACCCATGAGTCATGTGAATACAGTGTTAAAATTCCATGGGGGTGCCAGAGCAACACAGGGAGAAATGACCCTTTTGAGACCCTCCATGAAAGCTTTAATGACTGGCATCCTGAAGAGAAGGATGTATTGTCTATTCTGAAGGTAGGCAGCCACAGCTGCCAGGTGTAATCATATGGAGGTAAAGGCTAGCTCAGAAACCTGCAAACAAAGTAGGTAACACACAATGGCCCTCATTCTGACCTTGGCGGGCGGCGGAGGCCGCCCGCCAAAGTCCCGCCGTCAGGTTACCGTTCCGCGGTCGAAAGACCGCGGCGGTAATTCTGACTTTCCCGCTGGGCTGGCGGGCGGTCTCCTTCAGACCGCCAGCCAGCCCAGCGGGAAAGAGGCTTCCACGATGAAGCCGGCTCGGAATCGAGCCGGCGGAGTGGAAGCTGTGCGACGGGTGCAGTTGCACCCGTCGCGTATTTCACTGTCTGCGCAGCAGACAGTGAAATACATGTAGGGGCCCTCTTACGGGGGCCCCTGCAATGCCCATGCCAGTGGCATGGGCACTGCAGGGGCCCCCAGGGGCCCCGCGACCCCCCCTACCGCCATCCGGATCTCGGCGGTCCGACCGCCGGGATCTGGATGGCGGTAGGGGGGGTCAGAATCCCCGCGGCGGTGCAGCAAGCTGCGCCGCCGCGGAGGATTCAATGGGGCCGCGGTACACTGGCGGGACCCCGCCAGTGGTGCCGGTCCGACCGCGGCTTTACCGCCGCGGTCGGAATCCCCATTGAAGCACCGCCGGCTTGTCGGCGGTGCTCCCGCGGTCCTCCGCCCTGGCGGTCAAAGACCGCCAGGGTCAGAATGAGGGCCAATGTCTTGTACTGTGGCTTTCAAAGGGTCAGTATCTTTTGAGTGACACTAGCAGACAAATCTGTTCCACTTAGCCATGTAGCAGGAATGGGTGGTAGGTCTGTGCGCTTCCTTGAGAATACTCATGCATTCAAGTGGGAGATTAAGGTGTCCAAATTCTATGACCTCAGGAGCTAGATCGCAAGGTTGAGGGATCTGGGTGCCTCATTTCTCAATGGTTCTGTATGAAAAGGGCTGGCTTGTTTGGGAGCCTCTTGTGTGGAACCAGTGAGAGTTCAAGTAGAGTCGTGAACCAGGGCTGGGGGGCCCAAGTGGATGCCACCAGGAAGAACAGATGGGACGTTATGCCAAAGCCTCTGAACCAAAAATGGAAGAAGAGGAAGAGGAGGAAACCCACAGTCAAATATCCTAGACTAGTTCATCCACAGTACATTGCTGCTGGACTGCAGGTGTGGGGACCTGGAGGTGACGTTTAGGCATTTGACATTTTCTGCTGTTGTGAACAGGTCTATCTGTGGAAAACCCATTTCTGAAAGTAACCACTTGTGGACTTGTTGGCGCATCCTGCTGAGGAAATCATTGTCCATCCCCAGCCCTAACATGAATTTTGTGGTGGACAACCCAATGCTGAATCACTGGAATAGCTGAGACAGCTGTGGGGATCGTGTCTCCTCTTGTTTCTGAAGGTAATAGAAGGCTGTCATATTTTCCATCAGGACAAGAACCACCTAGCTATCAGGTGATGTAGGAAAGCCTTCAACACTAGGTGAATGGCTAGGAGTTCTAGGTAAAAGATGTGGAGGTCAAGGTACAAGGCTTCCCACTCGAAGAAAGACCGCCACTGCAACAGATTGCTGGTGTTCCACGACTGCAGAGAGCAGTAGCTAATCAACACTTAATTGTCCCAAAGAACCTCCACATGAGATCACTGTTGCACTAAGCATTCCTGCAACATACACATGTGAAGCCTGGCATGAGGTACTATGGCCATGCAGGAGGCCATCATGCCTAGGATGCGCATGACTGTTGAGAATGTGAGTTGTTGATTTCATTGAAACAAAGGGAGCAGTGCCTGAAAGGACTGGATCCTGGAAGGATTTGGATAAACTATGCCTGCCACTGATTTGAAAGTAGCTCCCAGGTAGGGCTGGATTTGGAGGAGTTGGAGGTGGGATTTTGTTGCATTGATTGTATACCCTACGTTATGATGCAGGTTTATTGTGACCTGTGAATGTTTGCAGCACTACTGGCAGGTGGTACTCTTGATAAGCCAATCGTCCAGATATGGAAAAAAGTGGACACCTGTATGCGCAGTTGTGCAGCCACCAATGCAAGGCGCTTGGTGAACACCTGGGGGCAGTAGTGACCCCAAAGAGGAGCACTTTAAACTGGTAATGCCTTCAGCTGACCACAAATCTGAGACACCAACAATGAGTCTGATATATTGGTATGTGGAAATAGGCATCCTTCAGGTCGACGGCGGCAATAAAGTCGCCATGCTGAATGACATACTGAAGGGTCACCTTGTGAAAATCCTCTGACAGGATGTATTCATTCAGGGGCCTGAGAGACCTGTCTTTTTTGGGCACTAGGACGTACAGTAAGTACCCTCCTGTGCCTTGCCGATGATGAGGGCCAGGTTCTATTGCAGCTTTGAGGAGTGGTGCTTTGACCTCCTCCATGAGAAGCTTTTGATGTTCTGATGAGTGTCTGTTTTTGGGAGGTGGAATTGTGGGAGGTGTGGAAGAGAGCCCAAGACAATAATCATGTTGGATAATATCAAACACCCACTGGTCTGAGATCACGTCTTGTCATGTGGGGAAAAGGGGTGAAGGGAGGAGAGTTTTGAAGACAAAGTCTTCCTCTAAGGCCTCAGTGTGGAGTTTCACTTAATAAAAGGAGGAGGCCCTACCAATGATTTCTGAAAGGATGAGGGGAGGGTAGACAGGGTAACAGACTGTATCTGTGTCCCCTGGTGGGGTTACATCAAAGGAGTCTCAAGGGTCGACCTGTGGAGGAGTGTCAAATGTGTCATCACCCGCCCAAACACGCCCGTGTCAGAGTGTGGAGACCCTTGAGGAGTGATGCCAAGGAGGTCCGCTGGGGAAGGAGGCGGGAAGTTTGAAGACTGAGGCTGTGGAACAGAGCGAAAAGATAGTGGTGCCTGCAGTAAGGGGCTGGTAGCCTTCTCCACTTTCTTGTGCTGTTTTGCATGAATCGGAATGTCCAAGGCCTCCTCAAAGAACAACTGACATTTTGAGGATGGAGTAGCATGACCTGAAGGGTGGGCAAGGATGCGGACTAGTTGGGGGTAAATAACCAGGTGTTTCTGCATTGAGTCAAGCTCCTCTTACAGCTTATGGGTAGTCGGCTTGACTGCGCCGGTGTTGGACTTGCTGGTTGACGCCAAAGTCTTCAACTTCAAAGGTGCCTTTGATTTCGGCACCGCAGTTCTGGTCGTCGCCAAGGCAAATGTGCTCAGTGCTGAGGGTTGAATTGGTGCTGTTGAAAGGATGCAGAAGAGGTCGGTCTCGGAGCATTCTTGGGTGCTGAGCTGGAACTGGGCAGGGCGTCCAAAGTGGCTTGATGGTGCTGTCCATGGCCCCAAGGCAATGGTGGTCCGAAAGCCTGCCTTTGGGGCTCCGGAGTGGTTGAGTGTCCTTTGGCTGAAGGCTGCTTGGGTTAAGGGCAGTGTCGAGGGTGAGGGAGTGCCATACTCATGGACTGCTGGGCTGGCGGATGATCCTCAATCTCCAAGTCAGAGCTGAGCTGTCTTCAGGGGAGTAAGCTTCTTCATCCACATCCGACGGTTGTGGGTGTTTCTCCCCCTTGGGATCCCTGGGACCGAAGAGGTCTGAGGTGTCATCTCCACCCCAAGTGACATCTTGAGTCGACAGGCACAAGCGCTGAAAAGAGTCTTTTTGGAGCAGAAGGAGTGGCAAGTGTCACATGCAGCCTTGTTGTGTTCAAGCAAATTGAAAGATTGCAAACCAAATTGTTCTGAGGATATTTTATGTGGCAGCGAGGGAAGTACCAAAATGGCCTCTGTTCCATCACCATTGAGGCATGGTGGAGAGATGTGATGAAGGGATGGGAGTAGGCCCTGATGAGTGGTGCCCAGGGGGGGCCACGGTCAATCCTGACCCAGCTTAAGCAAAGTAATCAAGCGTCGACCCAAGATGGAAACTAAGGTAGATGTGATCGCAGTACAATACTGATAGAGGGAAGGAACCGTGCTAAACAAAAAGAGCACCATGACAGTGTTGACCTGGAGCACAGGAGCACACATATGAACCCGGTGGCAGAAAGAAAACAATCTAATGGAGTTGATGACCATGTGCATTACTGACAAGAGGAGGAGCCACAGTACCTCGTGACTCAAAATAATTCTTTGAAGAATAAAGGGGTCACTAAGCATCAGCTGCACTATCTTTTGAATGCTAGGAAGTTATTGTCCAAAAGATTAATTATAAAATATATCTATCACAGGATTCAAAGAAAAGCAGTGTAGTTAAATGCATGTAGGGACATTTCTGAGATGCACATTAACACCAAACTCACATAATTTATGTATGCCAGTTATGTGTTTGAACTGCACTGCTAGTCACTGGAAATTGTTCAGTCCTGTGTATATAATTTGTTACGGAATTGTTGTTTGATCTAGAGATGGTTAAACATACAGGTAGAGTTTACATTCGAACATTCAAATAAGCAGCATTACTGAAAACATTTCCTTGTAGTAAACAAAGTATTCCAAACAATAACATAGAAAATGTATTTGCAATAAAAATGGATTGGCCTGTATACAAAGTACTTAAATGTTAATTTGGCAAAGAAATCTGAGGCTTTCATTTATGTCTTTATCCAGCCACCTGATCATACCCTTCAACGAAACTTGTTTGCATTACTGAACACATCTTACCCCCATCCAAACTGCGGGACATAGTGTAGCGTTTGCTGGAGGAACGTTCAAAATAAGGGGCTGGCCGGTCTATCAGTGCACTGGCTCTTCTCGTTTGGGCCTGCGTCCTTCCACTGTAGCGGAATTTGGAACCCAGTGTGAGGAATTTCTTTGGCGGTGTCTCTGGCATTAGGAGCCTAAAAACACAAAAAATCAAACATTACGCCAAAAGTAATAAAATTGTAATTATTTACATAAAACACTTTAAAAATAAAAATAAAATTACATTTTTCTTTTAAAATTAAATTCAGATAGAAAGACATCTTACAAAGCTAAAGGACTTTTCCAAATGTTGGTTAATGTGGGAAACATAAAACAAAATCTTCCAATGAGGCATGTGATAGAATATAGGTAACAAGTTGTACACTACCACTTGCTATTATTTCAAAAGGTGAGATTACTAACAGTGCTGCAACTATGAGCAAATCACAATATGGCAAACAATGGCAGCAAAATGTCAAACTTCTTAATTTTCAACATAGGAGATGTCTAATGAGGAGTGTGTGTACAGGGGCAATCACAGGCAAATATAGTTAATCATTTAAATTTTTTTATCATTAAATAAAGAACATCGTTAATGTGGCACATAGGGTGGAAATGCTCTCCTCCAAAACCTACTGATGCAAAAATGAATTCTATACAAAGACATAATGAATATTTGGTTTTGGAACTGCTGTATTGGGTCCCTCGCTCCTAACTGTGCCTGAGGAGAGCAAGCTCTCCTCCAATTATTTTCCTGATTGGTTATATGAATGGGAACGAGGGTTAGATGCTTAACCTTGGCTGCTTCATTAAGATCTCCACAACCATATGAAATAGGAGTGGCTGAAATAGCTTCAGGGTCATACTATAGCCTTAAAACTCACTGCCAAGGGTTATGCACGTTGTTAAAGCCTCTGAATCCTACAATGGGGAAGAGGGCCTTTAACAGCTGGTATAGCCCGGGGCAGCAGGCTAATAGAACATTCTATTCACTGAGGGTAGATTGAACTAAATTAAAAAGGGGAAAACAGAAAAACAAATATTGGAATCTCTAAGGTATTTTAAGAGGAATTAGAACAATTTGAAATCTGCAAATACAAAAGTATACTGAAAAGGAATGCTGTGCTTGCTAGACATAACGTTTGCTATGTTTCTGCAACACACAGAAAGAAGCTCAAAAAATGCTATGTGTGCAATGGGAATAACTGACCCCATAGAATCTTCACCTAGGGCTGCCTTGTGTTAATATTTCTTTTTTAAGTTGTGGGGAATTAAGACTGTGTATAGATTTATGCAGTTTTAACAAAGACATTTGGGTTGACAGATACCCGCTTTTAAATCTCCATGACCTGGTATCTAACACTGAGGGAGCTACTCTATTCTTCACTCTTTCTCATGCACGCACATGTAATGAGGTTGAGCCGAATGAAGAATCTAAAGATTTAACATTACACCAGAGGGAATGTTTCAGTTTTATAGTATGCCTTTGGCCTGATGGTCTTTTTGTGATTTTAATGAAGGAAACCTTAACCTTTTGATGACTTGCACTGTAACTTTGCTGCATGATATATTGATGTTTGAGTGGGAAAAAAGGCTTGACTTTAAAATTGTCAAAGTGTATATTCAGGTGGGGAGCATCTAGGACACAATCACCAAAGAAGAATCATAATCAAGCAATTCTAGAGAAGCAATTATCGTTCTTTTGTTTTTTGGAATTCTATGCTAAATTTGTAAAGAATTACACCACCAAAACCGAACGGCTGATATGTTTGCTAAAAAAAAGAATGCAATATGTGAGAGAGAGTGCTCAACAACAAACATTTGAGAAGCTAAAGAATGAAGTGGTGTGTACACATTTCTTGAGATTGTTTGAAAGTGGTAAAGAATGTGTGGTGGCAGTTGATGGAAGTAGTTCTGGGTTAGGTGCCGCTGTGTTACTGTGTGATAAAAGTGATGAGTGGGTAATATCACATGCCTATAGAACTTCAAGAGAGTGGAACAAAACAATTCCATCATTGAAAAAGAATCCTAAGGTGTACATGGGCAGTAGACCAACTCAGGAATTTCTTGTGTGCCAATACTTTGTTCTGGGGACAGATCACAAATCACTTGTTAACATGTTACGTCTTGGAGGTGGGAGATCCTAAACATCTTGATTGATGCGTTTGGCTACCAAGATTCAGTCCTGTCAGTTTCCAGTAGAGTGTGTTCCAGGAAGGGCTAATGAGCCTCTAGACTGCATGACACGTTGTTTGTGTCTGTAACTGATTCAATGTACTAGGATCGCTGTAAAGTGTCTTTCACAGAATAAGATGTTAGTGCATAGAATGGAGTACACACGTCGTTATCTAAAATATCTGTGAAAATTTGAGAAATTCCACCGAAGGAAGATGTGTAAATGAATTCAGTATCTGGAAATCTGACCTGAAGAGCATAAACTAAGTGCAGAACGATGTGCATTTTTAAAGCGAAAGATGAGTTGATGTAGTGAGATGGTGTTTTTTATGAGGGGATATAAGGTTGCACCTACTATGGATTTAACAAGGATTTTCAATCTATGTCATGAAGGATGCCTGGGGAAGCCTGATACAGAGTTGGGGCTCAGGGAATGGCACTAGTGCCCGGTATTGAAAGAACAGTAGAAGAATGGTTAAGGGAATGTGCTATCTGTGGAAACAGTGATCATTCTTCCAAGCCTTTTGGTAAGGCACAATTGTCTGCTCCGGTTGCCCCCCGCTTGTTGCCAATGTGAAGAAATGAAAATGGAGAGTTAAGCTAGAAAACAAGAGTTATTCTTCCAAAAGGAGCAGACGAGAAGTAACCCACAGCCTGCCCACACAGATATCAAACTAAGTCATATGGCATAATCATTCTCATGGGAATACGGAAATACTATAGATTATCTATACATTGTACTCCCCCTGACATTGATACAGATAGAGAATACAACCAGAACATCATTGTTTGATGATTCAAAATTACTTCCTAAGCAAGATCAATCACCTTGCCCAGAACTTTTTTGCAGAAGGGAAGCGGACATAGCTAGATATAAGGGGCTGGGAACAATCAAGGACACTGTTCTTGTGGAAGCATTCATGAGATCCGTAACAATGAGCAGCCGCTGCTCAATGTATTTACTGAATTCTCGGTCAGCAAAAAGGTTAATTTAGCTAGGCATGTCTGGGGAATTATTCCAATTAACATCCCATAAACCGCTAAGATTTGAGGTTATAAGCTGCTATAATATTGTTAAAATTGCCTTTCCATACAGAAAGACCCTAGGCTGCAATTCACAGGTATCGGCATCATTCCGCTATTGTAAATAGTAATGTCTCACAAGCAAAAGCGCATAAACTTGAAATGCAGACTCAATCAAAGAAAACATATCCATGCACCATTATGAACTATTGAACCTCTTTTGGCTGAAACAGAATAATAACAGTGCATACCTGAAAAATGTGTGATGTTCCACACATACTTTCCATAAACGTTTTGCTGCTCGGTGGTTTGGCAATTTAAACCCAATGGTGCTTTCAAACTGTTCAAACTATAGAAAGAGAGTATACAAGTTACTTTACAGATACCCCTTCAATAACTACAGCAAATGTTTAATTTCTGGGCTGAGATCTAATTGGGATGGACTTCTTAGCCACTAAAACAAGACAACCATTGAGAAAACACCATCAATACATGAGTCATATTAGCTACAATGACACTAAGGTTACCATTAAGATACCTCAAGAGGAGGAAGTCTGGAATAAGAGTATCATTGCATTAGTGAATCACTTTGTCTCTCTGGAGTAAATCGTTTTTCCAGCGATTACAGATGATCATCAAAACAATTGAATGTTGTTATCTAGTTATCACAAAGTGTCTCTACAGTTAGTCCCTTCCAGGTCATTATTAGCAATCATTTTTAGTACTTAAGAAAAACATTTAGAAATCATGTAGAGCACAGTATCATCCAACAAACATCTGGCTTTTGTATGTTATAAATTAGCACTGCACTTCATAACCATGAAACTATTACAAGCTTTAGCTACATAGTTTAATCCCTTAATTGCAACACTTTAATAAAAGATATAACACATTCAGCTTCAAATTCAGGTTTACATGCAAAATGTACAATTTCCTCAGTTCCTCCAGCGACCTGCATACATTTCTATATGCAGAGGAATTCACAAATACCCATGTGAGTATGCATTCAAAAGTACATAACAAAATGGTTAATTACAGGTAGGTATAGTTTTGCAGTTTAAAGAATTTCCTGGATTCACAACATGTGCGTTATTCCACCATCTATGTTCGCTTGCAGAACTCTCCTCTTGTCGTTGGCTCTTTTTTTTTTTTCTCACTATTTGGTGCCCAGTTCAACCTTCTCCTGACATCGGAGGCCCACCCCAGATGCCCCTGTTGCTGATCAGCAACTTCAGATTCTTTTTTCTGGTGACTGTATTACCATTTTAGTGTCCTGCAGGCTTCTTCTCGACTTGCATTTCCCTGTGGTCTAGTTAGCTTTTCCTCACCTCATTTTCTGGGGACGCAGGTGGGTTGTATGTGAATCCGGAAAATTCTTCAAGCTGCAAAACTATTCCTACCGGTAAGTAACCATTTAATTTTGCAATGTTTTCCTTTTCTGGATTCACATGCTGTGCATCAATTTCGTAGCAGTTTCCTCACTGTGGTGGCTGGGATGGAAATGACACTGAGGTTGCAAATAAATGGTTCAGTACTATATGTCCCACATCTGCCTCCCTGTTCACTTGGATATTGATGTAAAATTGTTTTGTGAATGTGTGGACTGACAACCATGTGGCTGCCACACATATGTTGCTCAGAGGGACTTTAGCAAGAAAAGCTAAGGTGGCTCACTTCTTTCTTCTTCTGTGTGCTCTTGGATTAGGTTGTTTTCAGTTGTATACCAGCCTTTTATGACACATTTGGATTGTCTGAACTATCCACCTTGAAATGGTGTTCTTGGTAACTGGCATTCCTTTGATATAGTCTGCAAATGATACAAAGAACTGATTCCTCTTTCTGATTGGCTTTGTTCTTTCCTGGTTGTAAATTATTTCCCTGCACATGTCCAATGTATGTAGGGCTCTTTAGGCCTGGTCTTTGTTTTTTTTTTAAGCCAGGCATCTGGATTGTCTGGTTTATGTGAAAGTGAAATATGACCTTTGGCAGAAAACATGGGTTGGCCTTCATGACTACCCTGTCCTTGTGTATTTGCAGGTATGGCTCCTGTATAGTGAATGCTTGCAGCCCACTTACCCTGAGAAGCAATGCCATTGCAATCAGAAATGCTGTCTTGAGCGTGATGAATTTTAACGTTGACCTGTGGAGTGGTTCAAATGGGTCCTTCATCCGTTGTGCAAGCACCACGGTTAGGTTCCAAATGGGTGTTTGTGCACTTCTTTGTGGGGCTACCCTCTATGCCCCTCTAGGAACCGCTTGATCACTGACGTAGTGACAAAGTCTCTCCCTATGTTTCCCCATTACATAGGCCACTAATGCTGCCACGTGTTCCTTTAGTAGCACAGCACCTAGTCTAGTTTGTTTTCTAGCAGGTGTGAGGTATCTGATGACTGTGGTATCTTATATCCTGCCTTGACAGAGATCGATTTCTGACTCTGCCTTGTGTATCTCTTCCATTTGGTGTAGTATTTCCTTATTGCCAGTCTTCTTGCTTCACTAAGGACTGCCATTGCTTTCTCTGGAAGACCAAAGAGTCAGAGCTATGTGTCCTAAGAAACCATGGTGCTAGACTGAGAGTGTTTGGTTCTGGGTGTTTCCCTTGTATGTTTTTTTTTATAACCAAATTTTATTGTTTTAGAAAAGGGTACAAGTAAAGTATACAAATAACTTACAAACCTTGGTCTATTTGACACCGACTGAACAGTTTATTCTGATCTAACAATTGAGTGTTCGAGACATCTATGAGGAGTTACCTCATCACAGTTTGCTAGGACAGAGAGAGAGGAGAGAGGAGCATGTGTATACATTTGGTCTGAGTCCCTTTAGCTTAGCTTAGTAGTCCCACCCATTTTCCCCATATTCTTTCGTACTTATGAGGGCATCCCCTTGATTCATACACCACTTTTTCTTGGGCTGCACACCAGTCCACCCCCCTTTTCCATTTCTGAAGGGAGGGACCTTTGGCGGTCTTCCAAGCGGCTGCTATATCTCTCTTTGCAACCGCAGTCGCTGTTCCAACCAATGTCTTATCTGTTCTAGATCCCTCCATGTCACTCATCATCCCCAGTAGTATCGTTTTGGGGGTCAGTACCTGTGATGATCCCAAGGCATTATTCAGCTCTTGATTTATTCCCTCCCAGAACCTCTGAATCACGGGGCAGGACCCTATCATATGATAGAAGTCAGCTTTGTCTTCCTTGCATCGCGGGCATCGACTAGAACCGAGGGCACCCATCTTGTACATTCTATCTGGAGTCAGATATGCTTTGTGTAAGAAATAGAATTGTGTCACCCTCAACCTCGTCGACACCACCAGCGTCCGGGGGGCCATCAGTGCCTCCACCCAGTCTTCTTCTTCAAGTGGTCCCACCCATTTCTCCCAACCCTTCTTAAGGTGATCTAGGTCCCCGGGTGCGTTTGTGGTCAGCATTTTATAGATTTGGGAGACCCCCTTCCTCCCCAGGCTGCCCATAAGTGTTTTGGCTTCAACTGGGTTGAACTCCGGTATTTGGGATGTTTCTTTCAAGTGCCTAGTGAGGGCATGTCGGAGCTGGAGGTACTTAAAGAATTGTTTCAGGGACAGCTGGAACTCTTGCTGCATTTCTTGAAAGGACTTCATCAAACTTCCTTTCCACACATCCCCAACCAAGGATATTCCCAGTGTGTCCCAATTCCCGAATCCCTTCAGCCCGGCTGTCTCTCTCAGCCAACTGCCATGCCACTGCGGTGTTTGCCGGGTAACCACTTTGCTCCAGCCAGTATGCCTTAGAGCCGCTCTCCATGCCAAGAATACCGCTCTGGTATGCCAGATCTTTGGGGATCGGAGCCCCATATAACACATCCAGGATATGGGGATATCCTAAAGCGTCTAATTCTACCTGATATGCTGGGTCTGACCAACCTCCGTTGAACCAATCATGCACCACCAAGAGTTGTGTCGCCATATAGTACAGGTAGGGGTCGGCCATGCCCAATCCCCCGTCATATACTTCTCTTCGGCAGTTCTGGGCTGCTACTCTATGTCTCGCCCCTCCCCACATAAAGGAGGTGGTGATTCCATCCAGCTTTTTAAACCACAAGCGTGGGATAGTAAATGGTAAGTTCTGGACCACATATAAGAGGCGCGGTAGGATCATCATCTTGTACAGGGCTATACGGCCCAGAATATTCAGAGGCAATGAATGCGAATGCTTAAGGTCTTCCCGTATGCGAGACACCAGTGGGTTTAGATTCAGGGACCAGGACAACTCAGGGAGCAGTGCGACCATATCAAGTATAAACTTAGCCGAAGCAATGGAACCGCCCTCTGCCAGTCAAAGCAGTCTCTTGACTGCGTCAGAGGGACCAGCACCGATTTGGACAGGTTCATTTTGAGCCCCGAGGTCTCCTCAAAGTGCTGCAGTAACTGGAAGCTTTGGGGTCCGGTCACTCCCGGGTCCGCCATGTATAGTAGGACATCGTCTGCGTATAAGGCCACTCGGTCTTCACAAGAGGGGCCCCATTTCCAACCCTGGTAAATCGGATCTTCTCTCAACATTCCCGCCAATGGCTCAATGACCAGAGCAAAGAGGAGAGGGGAGAGGGGGCAGCCATGTCGTGTTCCCCGATGTATCGGAAAGGCCAAGGACAAGACTCCGTTGACCCGCACCCGCGCCATGGGTCTGGCATACAAGGCCTGAACCAGTCTACGAAACCGTGGCCCAAAGCCGGCCTGCCTGAGTACTGCGAAAAGGAATTCCCAGTTAACTGAGTCAAATGCCTTTTCAAAGTCGATGAATAGGAGAGCCAATTGCTGGGGCAAATGGTGTCGCCTTGCAAGAGCCACCTGGAGCCTTCGTATACAGTGGGGCGTGCTACGTCCGGTCATGAAGCCGCACTGATCTGGGTGCACCAGTAAGGGCATCACCCTTCTGAGGTGGGAGGCCAGCATTGTGGCATAGATCTTTACTTCACTGTTGATGAGAGATATGGGTCTATAGTCAGCACAGGAGAGGGAGGGGGGTTGGGTCTTAGGCAGTACGACAATGGTGGCAATGTCTAGTCCGTCTGGAAAGAAGCCCTTTTGGTCCACCTCAGTATAGAGATTCATTAGGTGGGGAACCAGTTCCCCCTTGAGTCTTTTATAGTATTCTGGAGGAAACCCATCGGGCCTGGGAGTTTTCCCCACCCCCATTGCCGCTATGGCCTCGCTGATCTCCGCCTCCGTGAACTGTTCCTCCAAAGCCCGTACATCCACAGTGGGCAGAACCGGGAGTGAAGAGTCTGCCAGGAACCCGTCTGGGGAGCCCCTAACCTCTGGACTTGTCGCTCGGTATAGGGCCTTATAGAATTCGGCGAATGTTTCAGCCACCTCTTGGTGCTCCACCATTCGCTCCCCTTGTTCATTGCATATCTCAGGGACGATTCGGGGAGCCTGCTGTTGGGAAATCAACCAATACAGTAGTTTCCCCGTTTTGTTACCCCAACCGTATACTCGAGCCGTGGAGGTGCGCCACATGTGTTTTGCCGTTTCTTGGGATAGACTACGTATTTCCTCCTGAATCAGCAAGAGGTTTCTGGTTATTTGTTAGTCCGAGTGTGATTCCTGTTCTGTCTCAAGAAGAGTGGCACGAGCCTCCAGTTGAGTGATTCGGGAGTCGCGGGCACGCTCCCGAGCACGGATCAGGCCCTTAGCTGTCCCTCTAATTACTACCTTACTTGCAGCCCATAGGGTTCCCGGTGATCTCACTGAGCCCTCATTAGTGTTGAAGTAATCGCGTAGCGACACCCTTAAGCTATCTACAACTTCCTCGTATTGCAAATGCCATGCGTTTAGTCTCCATATGGGGCGGATCAGCGGGTCGGCAAGGCCCATCTTGAGCCGAAACGGCGCGTGGTCCGAGATCCCACGCGGTAGGATCTCGATGTGGGAGAGGTGTCCACATTCCCTGGCTGACACAAACACCAGGTCTATTCTGGATTGCGTGCTGTGGGCTGCCGACCTATGCGTGAATTGTTTGCGTCTCGGGTGCCACGCCCTCCATGCATCGCAGAGCCTTGTTGATGTCATCCATCCTTCCAGACTAGTGGCCAATGCCTGTCTATGAGCTGAGGGTCCCCCGCTCGTATCTAGTCCTGGGTTTGGTACTGCGTTGAAGTCGCCCCTATTACCGTTTTCCCAGGGGGTAGTTCCGCTAATAACCTTGTCAGATCTCCTAGAGTTTTACGCACCATGTTTGGGGGAGCATAAGCGCTCACAATATTCATTGTCTGGCCCTCTACCGTGCTCGAGACTGCCACGTACCTCCCTTGCGGGTCTCTCCATTCTTGTCTTACTACCAAAGGTAGTGAGTGATGCAGCAGTACTGCAACCCCTCTTGAGCCTCTCGTAAACCCTGCATGGAATACCCTGTCAAATCCTTTGCGGGCTAAGAAGGGGCACTGATTCCCCATGAGATGTGTTTCCTGCATCAGGAGTATGTTAGGTTTATGTCTATGAATGTAAGTGAGTACTGCTGACCTTTTAATCTTGTCAAGGAGCCCATTGACGTTCCATGATATTATGTGAGTCATCCCCATTCCTCCCCTCTCACCCATCCGTACCTTGACCTCAATGATTTCTCCCTTGGTTCTTTCCTAGTGTTTCTGTGTCTGAATGACCTATTACTATTGTTCCCGGCCGGTAGTGGAGACCATAGACCTACATTAACTATACAGAACAATAACAACAGCCTGTTGGCTGGATAGAACCGAACATGTTCCCCAACTCCCATCCCACTGCATACTTCCCCCCAGAAGCATCTGTTGCCCAATACCAACAGCCCATTCCCAACAACATAACGAGCTGATAACTTTTAGTGTCTGAGCTATGGTGGACCCCTCCATTTTTGCGGATTAAGAAGTGTTAAGTTTTGTAATGCTTGAACCCAAGCTCCATGACCATCTCCTGGTCTTTGGCCTTTCTGGTCCAACTTTCCTCTCTCCGGAGGAGGACTCACATCACTGGACTCTGTGAGAGGTCAGTGTCATCTGCTGTTCCGGGCAGCTGTTCTCCAGGATCCGGGGGGCTCCGGTTCACTTCCTTGTCTCTCGGTCTCACTTCTACCCCAGGCCCTTGGGTTGATTCTTCCACGGATCCTCGAGGGGACCCCGAGATCGACTCTCCCTCCTCCCTGCGCCTCCTGGAACGAGTTCTCCGGCGGGATCCCCGGGGCCGTCGCGGCTGGTTGTTCCTTTGCTGGCCCGTGAGTGCCAGTCGCCGTTCTCCCCCATTAAGGCCCATCGGGACCTCTTCGGTTAGCCATATCCAGGCCTGATCGGGGGATTCAAAGAAGTGGGTCTTGTTGCTGTGAACCACCCTGAGCTTGGCCGGGAAGCGAAGACGGTACGGCACCTCCATCGCCCTTAGTTTTTTTTTAATTTCTATAAACGAGTGCCGTTGCATTTGAACATCTTTGGTGTAATCTGGGAACACCATAACTTTGGTCCCATCACAATGCAGGTCTCCTTTTGATCTTGCCGCTTGGAGTATCACATCTCTGTCTCTGAAATTGAAAAGTCTAAGGATCACTGGCCTCGGTGGAGAGCCTGGGGGGGTCTGGCCTGCAGGGCCCGATGGGCGCGCTCAACCGCAAACCTGGGTTTCAAAAGATCCCGGGGCAACCAGGACCGGAACCAGTCCTCCGGGAATATGGCTAGGGAGGATGCGGCGGTGTTTTCGGGCAGTCCCACAATTCTGAGGTTGTTGCAGCGGGATCTATTCTCAGCATCTTCAGCCCTTCGGTATAGTTCCGCTGTCCGAGTTGTTAGTGTTGATACCTATGTTTTGAGGGCCGCCAGATCGTCTTCCACCGTGGAGATCCTGGACTCCGTTTCTGCAATCCTCGCTGTAGCATTCCGAAGGTCTTGGCGTACCAGGGCCATGTCCACCCTCACTTCTCCAATTTTGCCTTCCACCGCCTCTTGAGAGGACTGTATTGCTTGAAGAATAGCTGCCAGGTCACTGTTCCCGGCTTGTTTTCCTTCGCCATTTTCTGTCTTTCGGTCATCTTTCGAGGCTCCACTGGGCCCGTGGCGCATTGGTCGATGCGTGTCTGCGGCAAGGCGGGGCGGGTTTGCCTATCTTTGCCCATTTTAACTACCTTGATGGGCCTGCTTGTGGGTTATTTCCATGCCGCTTACTCCTCAACTTCTGCCGGAATGCCCATTTCTATCAGTGTGCTCGCTTCCGCTGGTTTGTCTTAGTTCGCCCTTTGATCACAGGGGCCTCCGTCTCTCCTCATGCCAGCCTTGCATTTAGGGTCCGTTCTTCACCTCGTCCACCTCACACCCCCAGATCCTGAGCTCCCAGTGACCGAGGGTTATTAGTTACGGGGGGGGAAGACAAGTCGCCCCCCCTTCCTCCAAGGCCCTGGTGTCTTCTCCAGTATGTCCGTAAAGAGGGGGTGGTCCGGGGGTAGCAGCCGCTCACCAACGCGGAGGGGAAGAGGAGGAAGCAGCGAGAAGGCCACCACTAACTGCCATCGTCTTTCGGGGCGCTCCCAGTACTCTCGGGGTCTTCAGGTTCGTCCCAGTCCCTCCGATTCGGCGCTCCCCCCCCTCCCCCGCCGTCCACGGGGGCATGGGCCTCACCCAGCCGAGACCTCTAGGTTCTGTCGCTTTCTGTCTTCTGCGCACCTGCCGTTTGGGCGCGAGACATCTTATGCCGAGGATCTCTTCTTTCCCCCTCAGTTTGCAAGGTATCGCCGGACCAGCGCGCTGTATTTATGGTTCTCTTTCCTTTTCAGGCCGGCCGCCCGTGATCCCGATCACCGCCACTTCACCGGCAGCTTTTATGCGCTCGGAGCGCCCGCTATTTTGAGTGCGGGACGCTCCGTCCGTTCTCTGCTCCCCCTGGGTCCGCGAACTCCGGACTACGACTCTTTTGCCCCAGGCGCTACCCTGATCTTCCTCCGTCTCTCTTCTCCTCCGGGGAGGGCCAATTTGTGCGCGTTTCTCGAGCGGATGACGGAGGGGTCCGGAGCACCTTTAAGGTGCGGCCGCCATCTTGACGCTCAAGCCACGCCCTTGTTTCCCTTGTATGTTGAGGTAGAACATTGTCACTGTGTTCTCTGTCTGAATTTGCATTGATTTCCCCCATAAGGGGAAACTCTTACTCTAACTCTTACTCTAACAACTCTGTTGTTGAGTTTCTCCATGAAATCTCCACATCTCATGTTAGAGGCATCTGTGGTGCCGATCACTGTCAGAGCTGGTAGCATGAAGAGTCTTCCTACTGTTATGTTCACTGTGTTCCACCACACCATCTCCTGCTGCACATTTTGCATGATACCCACTAGATTGTTCCAACTACCCTCACTTGTGACCATCGGTATTTGGATCCATTCCTGGACTGGTCTCATGTCTAGCCTCTCATGTAAGATTAGTGGTATGCAGGAGGCCATAATTCCCAACAACTTCCCCACAGTCCTCACTGTTAGAAAATAACCCTTCTGGTAGTGGCAAGCTTCATGCGGTATTGCCAGTACTCTCTTTTTGCAAGGAAATGCTTTTGATTGCACTGTATTGATCCTTGCTCCCAAGAAGAGCATCTCTCATGCTGGTATGGACATTGATGTTTGCGTGTTTATGAAGTACCCTAGCCTTTGGAGTGTTTCTATCACTGTTCTTCTGCTGTCTCTGCATTTGGGGAAAGAGCCCACCTTTACCAGCCAGTCATCTACGTAGGGTACAAATGTATTTCCCTTCTTCATAGGTGTACCGCTAAGGCAGCTAAGCATCTTGCAAACACCCTGGGTGCTGCTTTTATTCTGAATGGTAGTACTCAGAATTGGTAGTGCATCTTGTCTATTATGAGCATAGATACGTCTTTTGTCTTCAGTTCATTGGGATGTGCTGGCAGGCATCTTTCAGGTCTATTGTTGCCATGTAATCCTTCTCTCGGAGTTGGGGGATAACCTCTTGTAGCATCTGCGTGTTGACTCTCTGTTTCTTTACAAACTTGTTTGGGAAGCAGTTGTCTAGTATTGGCCATAGTGATTTGTCTGATTTAGGTACAAGGAAAAATGTTGAGTAGTTTCCCTTATTGATCTCCTTCAGGGGTACTTTCTCTATTAATTGTTTTTGTAACAATTATCTTGCTTCCCGATGTACGAATATTGTTTCTTCCTTTGTATTAGTTGTTTTCTTTGGAACCTGTTTTGGCAGGTGTTTTCCTAGTTCTATGCAACAGCCATATTGGATGTTGTCGAGTATCCATCTGTCTGATGTGACCTCCCTCCACTCCAAAAGGAAGGCTACTATTCTTACGCACCGGTGTTGTGTGTGGCAGGGGTCTCTGGCTTTGTCAGCCACCTGCTGGTGCTGCTTCTCAGGGCGGATTGCCCCCTGCCCCCTCACTCATCTGCAAAAAGGCTGCTTGTGTTGTGTTTGGTATTGTCATTGTTGCGTTGGTGCCTGTGTATGATCCATGTGCTGAAAAGCCTGGTGTGGTGTGACACTTGGAAGCCCCCTCTCCCTGTTGCCCTTTTTGCAGGATCGACTTAGGGCTCCCATTGACTTTGAAGTGTTGTTGTCCTTTTTAATTGCTGCAGTGTGTCATCCACTGCGCTGTCAAACAGGTGTTCGCCATGGAATGGTGTGTTAATGATGTTGGCCTGCACTTCATTATTGAAGCCTCAAATCCACAGCCAGGGGTGCCTCCTCAATGTTGTTACTGTCACCAGTTGTCTACTCACTGTGTCAGCAGTGTGCAGTGCTGATTTTAAGCACCTTTGTCATATAAGTTTCCTTCTCCACGAAGGAGCACATGTATACTTTGCTGTTTTTTAATCAGTTCAGCCATCTCCTCCCAGGGTTGGTGGGCATTTCAGTTGAGCAGATCTTTAGGATTTCCGATGCACCTTTCATGGAGGCCCCCCTTTCGAACTTCCACTCTATCATCTTGATTCTTTTGCTTTGTTTATCTGGGGGTGGTCCAGAAGTAGTTAGCACTTTCGCTCTTTTTCTAGGTGTAGCCACAATGGTGGAGTCCACCACCGCATTGCCCCTTAGATAAGCAGGGTCCTTCTAAGAATGTTTATATTTCTTCTCCACCCTGGATGTCACTGACCTGCAGTCTGCTGGCTCTCTGAAGGCTTCTCTCGCTTTGTCCAGAATGCTCAAAACCATTAGAAGGTACTGGGTTTGGCTTTGTGAGGATGGGAGTGTCTTAAGCAGAAACATGTCGGCAACTTTTCTTCATCCAAATGGAACCCATTCCGGTTTGCTGCCCTATTGACAATTTGGTTGTAGGCCTTGACAGATATGTGTCTACTCCCCTCTTTCTGAGAGTTGGTCTTGAGGTTCTGCCATTGTTCTTGACTACCTTACATGCCCTCGGCATTGTGGAACATGCTTTGTGATTCTGGATCGTCTTCCTTAAAAGTAGATTTTATGTTCCTCTTCTTCCTGTGGTTCTGGAGTCATGGGGAACGGGTGGACTCCCCAAGTCTTTTTCCTCCTTTACGTTATCTCCCAAAGGTCTTGACACGACACAGAACTCTCAGAGGGAAGCGTCAATCTCCTTGTTCATTTGAAGGATCGCTGCCATTTCAGCCTCAAGCTGTCTCTATTTTTGCTCAATTATGTGTGGTCTTCAGTCTCTTTTTCAGCTGTCATCTTCTTAGGCTTCTCTCTACTATGGTCAACCTTAGATGCTGGTGTCTTTTCAAAGACTCCCCTTCTGAGGTGTCCTGGGTGTCTGACCCGAGGGGCTCTTTCGATCTTTACTTGCCTTCAGTCGTTGGGATTTTCAGTGCAAAGACAGTTATTTTGGGTACTGGAGTCCAGTGTTCTCAGCTCGATTGCCCCTTCTTTTTTCAGCATTACTTGTTCATGCTTTTCTTTGAGTTTCTTCTCCTACCGCTTGACAATGATGACCTCTTTTTCTATGTCTAAGCCCTATCACTCTGTGATGTTCTCACTCAACAGCCTGCGGTCTCTCAGCGATGTACTGTTCTTCTGCCCCTGCATGGCGTAGTGTGCCTGTGTTTGCTTCTACCTTGCTGTCAGTGTTTTTGGGCTTGAACTTTGTGCAGCCATCAGTACTGTGGTCTCACAGTAGGCAGAGATTGCACACCTGGTGGATGTCCTTCTGGGAAACCATGTGATGGCAGAATCAGAAATGTGTGTTCTCCATCTACCTCAGAGCAGGGGTGGCTCCCTACCGGTGCACTCTTCACCTGTCTTTTATATCTTGTGGGCTGCCGACGAGTTTCATTTACTTTGGTGTTTTCATTGTAAATCAGTGAATTTCTTCTATGAGTCTCCCTTCCTTCTGGTATGGTGATGATTTGACCCTCTAACTTTGAACATGCTTTGACACTGCATTATTTTCTTTCTATCAACATTTGGAGAGTTTTCAGTGATGAATCTAGACCGAACAGCAGAGAAAAATAATATGAAAATGGCAACCACACAGAGGAGCTTCCAAGGCAGGCGCCTGACAGCAGGAGGTTAGACAAGGCACCAAATAGTGAAAACAGTAGATGCCCAACAAACAAAAAAAGAAAAGGAGAATGAGAGAAGAGACTACTACAAGAGGAGAGTTCCAGACCCACTCAGTAGCTGAAGGAATAATGTATAGCATGTGAATCCAGAAAATGATTCAAGCTGCAAAACTACTCCTTCCGATAAGTAATGATTTTGTTAAGTAGAAAGATTCATGCTGCAGAAACAAATTTCTGTGCAAAGTTCTAACTCTAAACTTCTAGATATTTTGCCAAAGGAAAATCTACCAGATTACACTTCCACTCAAGGTAAAACTACACCTTATTTGTTTTCTTGTCTTCTTTTCCCCCCACAAAAAAAATGTTTCACTGTTGAGGAATCACTTCCTCTTAGACTTTCATAAAATCTGGGTGTGTTTTTGTGTCCAGTACTTCCATTTAGATGTATGCCAGCCTTTGTTGTTACTAACTTGAACTGTATTAATAAGGGGTTGAAATATATTAGAAAGATTTATTAATTTCCACACACCTACACAATTGTGTGTGTTTTCTCTGCCTTCTTAGCTCAATCGACCCACTCCTCACCAGGAGAAACAACTTTTCACCCCTTCTTTATTCTTAGCACTGCAGATGGGCACAGTGCAGATTTTTTACTGTATTTACAACTAAAATTTACTTTTTGGTGCTTCTAAGTTGACCTTAGGTTTCCCAGTAAAAGTTTGTGACTTAGGCACAATAGCATCGTGTCAGAAGCAAAAGAATGCAGTCATTAGGTCCTGGTTTGTAAATTATCGGCGTTACATCAGTTGAAGAGGCTCGGTTTCAAGTTGTAACCACCAAATATCAAATGGGGTAAAGGAATTACGTATGCATGATGTGACCATTAAATAACAAATAAGGTAAAGGAAATATGTATGCAGTTTCATCTCATAACCATATAACTTGTAATCAAAACACTTCAAGCCACCTTTTACTAGCTTAACAATTCACAATTCAAACGCTCCAAAAATATACTGGCCTTGTTTTAAATTACAGTGCTCCCAGCAGTCCATTTTAAAATGTTTAATAATTTTGGCAATTACTTTTCGGATCTAACTTATGTCACTGCTTGACAGAACTGTACCAGCTAACTGTCATGCAATGATTCTCATTGTAGATAGCTCAAAAACTCAAAAACGTTGCCTTCCCGTGAACTATTCCTCCCTAAAAAGCTGGGGCGGGCAGAGTGGATGGGGTGAAATCCCTAACCCTCACCACCAGTTTCTACATTACTTTGAAGCTGTTTTTGTCCGAGCTTCATACTGCACTGATTTGTAAACAATGTTATCGTCCTTTGGGTAAATTCTACAGGGATTTGCTGTGAATACTTTCTTGAGGGAATTATGGGATTGCTTCCATTAAGCGTTATTCAGTTTCATTCAGGGCGTCTGTGAATTGTAAATGGAAATGTATGTACAGAAATGAGCAAATTAATGATGTGAACAAATAGTGATTGTGAATGTTAATTTGTAGTTGGCTAACAATTGTGATGGTGTGAGTGTGATAATCAAATTAATGCCGCAGGTGGTTTTCCTGAGATGGTTTTTTCCATGACATGCGTTTGATTACTAAAATGTATAACCAGCTTGTTTTGAGACGAGTGGCCTTTTGATAATAATAAAAGGTCTATGATATTCTTTGCTTTGTACTCTCCTGTGGGGGACCTGGAATGGATAGTGTGTGAGGATACACATATTGCTACATTTTTGTGATTTTTGTGATTGTACTTGCCTACGGTCAGCTGGTTTTTAATATAAACCCCCAAAAATCTCTGAAAAGGGGTTGGGAAGATAAATATTTAATTTTACCTGGTTTGTCCACCAACTGAAAATGCTACAGAACAAGTGAACATTTCTGAAGCACTTTATATCATCAAAACTACATTTCCCTTACCACCTACATATATGTTTCATATTACCAATCCACTGCAGTTTCCACTTTCCAACAGTGAGTAATTTCATATTCATTTTTTTTGCATTGTTCTAAAGATTTGTCATCCATCATTTGTTCACTTAAATCGTGTGTTCCATAAAATATTTAATTTTGCAATGAATACGCTTCTTCGTTTAGGGCATTTAGTATAGGTAACTTACGATGAGGTCTTCAGGACCGGAACGGGGCAACCTGCAAATAGGTGTACCTAAAGACGCTAGAAAGCGGTGGAAGATTTCAAATGTACAGGAAGTGCTGTGTGATCTCGGATATCTAAATTACAGCACGTGTACATATTGTGACTCTGCGCTGAATGACTCGCGGAACAGCCGTAGCACGCTGTGCAAGACAAAGTATAAGTCCGAACACAGAAGACACGTTGATGATCAAACTGTTCCCTTTTAAAATAATTTGATGATCAAATTGTTTCCTTTGAGATAATCGATGATAAAGGAGGAAGCCCTACAGTCACTTGCAGTCTCTGAAATCATTTTGTTATGAACACAAACTGATGGCACAAAGTGACTTGTGCAGTGGTATAGCAGTGCTATATTTAAATACATTGTCATGCCCTTGTGTTCAGTCAAGGTCAATAATTGTGAAAAGTAAAATACTCTAACATAAGGAAACACCTGGGCCCAGTCTCCTACTAGGTCCATGTCAGCACAAGGGAAAGAAGTGTTTTAAAACATCTGACATAGATTATATAATTTACCAGAGCAGCTGATTCACTTCATCGTAATAAATTAAAAGAAATCAGACACCTCTGGTGGCAGGTTCTATATGGCTAAATGATTGACGGCATTCTAACCTGACACATTACGGGAACAAGCATTGGCAGAGCCAATAGGTCTCATCTATACAAGAGCTTTTGGCTTGGCAATGTGTTTTTGGCATGTTGTACAACGGTGTGGCTGCTGTTCAGCATGGCTAAAAGTTAGTGGTGTGGAGTGTCATAGAGCAGAGTGGGAGAGTAGTATTGAGGAGTGGATTTGTTGGAGTAGAGTGTCAGAGTGGAGTAGGGGAGTAGTGTCACAGAAGGGAGTAGAGTTCAGTGGCTGAGTCTCGTGGAGTGCAGTGTCATGGAGTGGAATGATTGGTTTGGAGTGGATTGAGCTAGTCTGGTGGATTGTACTGGAGTAGAGCGGGTGGGGTGAAATCGATTGGGGTAGAGTGTGGTGGAGTGGGTGCAGGGGGTAGATTGGAGTTGGTGGACTGGATTTGGTGGATTGAAGTGGGATGTATTGAAATGGGGTGAAATGAATTGGATTGTGGTGTATTGCGGTGGGGTAGATTAGATTGGATTGTGGTGGGTGGAATGAACTGGAGTGATAGGACTTGGGTGGGGTAGACTGGATAAGAGTGGGGTAGACTGATTGGGATTGGATGAACTGGATTGGAATGAGGTGGTTTGGAATGGGGTGAATTGGAGTTGGATGGATTAGGTTGGACTACAGTGGGGTAGATTGGATTGGGCTGGAGTGGGGTGGGTAGAAGGATTGGATTGGAGTGGACTGAACTAGGGTGGGTTGGATCGGAATAGAACAGAGTGGGGTGGATTGGAGTAGACTGAATTGGAGTAAAGTGGGGTGGATTGGAATGGAGTGGGGTACAGTGGAGTGGGGTGGATTGGAATGGGGTGGACTGGATGTGGTGGATTAGACTAGGACAGATGAAATGGGGAGGGGTGGATTGGATTGGAGTCAGTTTGATTTGCTCCACTGGATTGGGGTGGAGTGGACTGGAGTGGAATGGAGTGAGTTGGATTGGAGTGGGGTGGATTGCACTGAGGCAGGAATGGACTGAATTAGAGTGGGGTAAATTGGATTGAGTGAAGTTGGATTGGATTGAGTGGGGTGGGTTGGATTGTGTGGGATGGATTATATGAGGTAGGGTGGACTGGAGTGGGGTGGATTGGAACTGGGTGGATTGATTGGTGTGTATTGGATTGGATTGGAGTGGACTGCATTGGAGTGAGGTGGATTAGACTGGGGTGGGATGGGTTGGGGTGGACTGGAGTGGTGTCGATTTTTGGAGTGGTGTGGATTGAAGTGGAGTGGACTGCACTGGATTTGAGTGGACTGGATCTGAGTAGGGTGGACTGGATCTGAGTAGGGTGGACTGTGATGAACTGGACTGGTGTGGAGTGGATTGGAGTGGAGACTGGATTTGAGTGGGGTGGATTAAGGTGGACTGGATTGGAATGGAGGGGCGGGAGGGAATTAGGGGAAACTGGATTGGAGTGGGGTGGACTGGGTTGCAGGAAATTGGATTGTAATTGGGTAGACTGGATTTGAGTGGGTGGATTGGGTTGGACTTGGCTGGAGTTTGTTGGGTTTGGTATTGGGTAGATTGGACTGGAGTGGGGTGGATTGGACTGGAGCTGGGTGGACTGTATTGAAGTGGTGTGGACTGTGGTGGATTGGACTGCAGAGGGGTGGAGTGGGGTGGGGCAGATTGTAGTGAGTTGGATTGGAGTAGAGCGGATGTTTTTGACTGAAGTGGGGATGGACTGGAGTGGTGTGTACTGGATTAAGTGTGGAAGATTGGATTGCGTGGGATGGATTAGATGGGTTGGTGTGGACTGGAGTGGTGTGGACTGGAGTGGTATGGATTGGGGTGGATTGGATTGTAGAGGATTGGAATGGAGTGAGGTGGATTGGATTGAGTGGGTGGAATAGATTGAGGTGGGGTGGATTGAAGTGGTTTTGGACTGGAGTGGATTGGAATGGCATGGATTTTTCCACTGGGTGGATTGGAATGGGTTGTAGTGTGCTTTATTTGAGTGGAGTGGATTTGAGTGGGGTATACTGGATTGAAGTCAGGTGGAATTTATGGAGTGGTATGGATTTTTGGAGTTTGGGGTAGATTGGACTGGAGTGGGGTGAATTGGACTGGTGTGTGGTGGATTGGACTGGAGTGGGGTGGATTGGAATGGAGTGGATTAGCGTGAGGTGGATCGGAGTGGAGTTGATTGGATTGTTGTGGGGTGGAATGAAGTTTGGAGGTTTGTGGTGGATGGGAGCAAAGTGAAATGTGGACTGGATTGGAGTGAGGTAGAAATGAATTGGAGTTGAGCATATTGGAGTGGGGTAGAAGGGAGTGGGGCGGACTGAAATGGGGCAGATTAAAGTGGGGTATATTATTTTGTACTGGAGTAGGCAGAATTGAATTTGGCACATTGTTTTGCATTGGAGTGGGGCAGAGTGGAATGGGGCAGATTGTTCTGGATTGCAGAGGGGCAGATATTTTTGAACTAGAGTGAGGCAGATTGTTTTGAAGTGAAGTCTGGCTGATCGTTTTGGATTGGAGTGGGGCAGATAGTTTGTACTGGAGTGGGACAGATTGTTTTGGATTGGAGAGGGGCAGATAGTTTTGGACTTGATTGGGGTGGATTATGATAGATTATTATTGGAAAAGGGGTGGACTGGATTGGGATGAGGAGGACTGAAATGGATGGGGTAGACTAAATTGGGGTGGGGCAGACTGAGGTGAGGCAGATTGTTTTAGATTTGAGCGCTTCAGATTGGAGTGGAGTGGAGTGGACTGGAGTGGGGTAGATTGTTTTGGATTGAAGTGGGGCATATTGAGGTAGGGCAGACTGTTTTGGATTGGAGTGGGGCAGACTGCCTTGGACTGGAGTGGGTGGACTGGAGTGGGGTGGATTGTTTTGATTGAATTGGGGTGGACTGGAGTGGGGTTGACTGGATTAGGATGGACTAGATTGTAATGGACTGGAGTGCAGTGGAATGGAGTGGAGTGAGGTGGATTGGATTAAGTAGGGTGAAGTGGACTGGAGTGGGGTAGACTGCATTAGGGTGGACTGGATCGGAGATGGGGTGGATTTAGTTGGGCAGATTGGAGTGGGGTGGAATGCAGCAGCGTGGATTTTTGGAGTGGGGTGGATTGGAGTGGAAGTGACTGGATTTGAGTGGACTGGATTTAATGTGGTAGACTGTGGTGAATTGGTCTGGAGTGAATTGGGGTGGATTGGTGTGGGGTTGGGTGGATTGTTGGAGTGGAATGGGTTGGAGTGGGGTGGATTAAAGTGGGGTGGACTGGACTGGTATGGGGTGGACGGACTGTAGTGGGGTGGATTAAGGTGGTTTGGAGTAAGGTGGTTTGGAGTGAGGTGGATTAAGTAAGGTGGTTTGGAGTGAGGTGGATTAAGGTGGGCTGGATAGGACTGGGGTGGATGAAGGTGAATTGAATTGGAGTGGGGAGGATGGGATTGTAGTGTGGTAGAATGGATTTGAGTGGGTGGATTAGGTTGGACTTGATTAAAGTGAGATGATGTGGGGTGGTTTGGATTGGTGTGGGGTGGACTGGACTTGAGTGGGATAGACTAGACTGGAGTGGGGTGAATTGGACTGGAGTTGGGTGGATAGTGGTGGATTCGATTGGAGTGGGGTGAATTGGGGTTGGGTGGCCTTGATTGGTGTGAGGTGAATTGGACTGGACTGGAGTAGATAGGATTGGGCTGTACTGGAGTGGTGTGGGGTGGATTGCAATGGGATGGATTGTGGTAGATTGGGGTGGGGTGAAATGGGATAGAGTGGGGTGGATTGGACTGGGGTGAGGTGAGGTGGATTGACTGTAGTGTAGTGGAGCGTATTGGAGTAAGGCAAAATGGCGTGGGGCAGATTGGAGTGGGGAAGATTGGAGTAGGGCAGATTGGAGTGAGGCAGACTGGAATGGGGCAGGCTGCTTTGGATTGCAGTGGGGAGATTAGAATGGGGTGGATTGTTTTGGATTGGAGTGGGGCAGATAGGAGCAGGTCAGATTGTTTTGGATTGGAGTGGGGGAGACTGTTTTGGACTGGGGCGGTAAGCAGTGGGGTAGATAGCTTTGGATTGGAGAAGGGAAGACTTGAGTGGGGGAGAGTGTTTTGGATTGGAGTGGGGCAGACTGGAGTGATGCAGATTGTTTTGAATTGGAATGGGCCTGAATGGAGTGGGGCGGAGTGTTCTGGATAGGAGTGGGGCAGATAGTTTTGGTAAGGATTATTTTAGATTTGCATGGGAAATATTGGAGTGGGAAAGACTGTAGTGAGGCAGATTGGAGTGGGGAAGACTGGAGAGGGGCAGAAGACTGGATTGAAGCAGGGTGGATTGTGGTGGACTGGATCGGAGTAGGGTGGAATTGGGT
Organism: Pleurodeles waltl; assembly: GCF_031143425.1. Classification (NCBI taxonomy): domain Eukaryota; kingdom Metazoa; phylum Chordata; class Amphibia; order Caudata; family Salamandridae; genus Pleurodeles; species Pleurodeles waltl. The sequence continues at coordinate 339,096,565 of NC_090439.1, forward strand.
GGACTGGATTGGGGTGAGGTGGATTGAATTGAATTGGGGTAGATAGGATTGGGGTAGATTGGTGTGGGGCGGTTAGCGGTTGGCCAGATTGTTTTGGATTGGAATGGGGTGGTTTGGAGTGAGGCAGATTGTTGGGGCAGATTGTACTGGATTCAAGTGGGCCAGATTGGAGTGGAGGGGTCAGCAGTGAAGCAGATTTATTTGGATTGGAGTTGCATGGATTGGATTGGGGTAGATTTGAGTGGGGCAGATTAGAGTGGGACATATTATTTCAGATTGAAGTGTGGGAGACTGGAGTATGGCAGATTCTTCTGTATTGGAGAGGGGCAGATTGGAGCAGGGAAAATTGTCTTGGATTGGAGTGGGGAGACTGGAGTCAGGCAGATAATTCTGGATTTGAGTGGGGCAGATTGTTTTGGGACCAGAATGGGGCAGATTGGAGTGGGGCAGATTCTTTTAGATTGAATTGGGCACAATGTTTTGGATTGGAAAGGGGCAGATTGTTTTAGATTGGAATGGGCATATGTGAGTGGATTTGAGCGGGGCAGATGAAAGTGGGACATATTATTTTGGACTGAAGGTGGGAGACTGGAGTGGGATAGATTGTTTTCGATTGGCGTGAGCAGATTGTTTTGGATTGGAGTGGGGCAGATTAGATTATGGCACATTGTTTTGGATTGAAGCGTGGCAGATTGGAGTGGGGAAGATCTTTGATGGAGTGGGGCTTGAGAGGAGCAGATTGTTCTGGATTTGAGCAGGGCAGATTGTTTTGGGCTAGAGTGGAGCAGACTGGAGTGCAGCAGATTGTTTTAGATTGAATGAGGCAGATTGTTTTGTATTGGAGTGGGGCAGATTGTTTTGGATTGGAATGGGGCACATTTGAGTGGGGCAGATGTTTTTTACATTATAGTGTGGCAGATTGTTTAAGATTGGAATGGGGCAGATTGTTTTGGACTGAAGAGGGACAGACTGGAGTGTGGCAGATTGTTTGGAATTGGAGTGGGGCAAACGGATGGGGGCACAATGTTTTTGACTGGAGTGGGGCAGACTGGAATGGGGCAGACTTTTTGGATTGGCATGGGTCAAATTGGACTGGGTCAGATTGTTTTGGATTTGAGTAGGGCAGATTGGAATGTGGCAGATTGTTTTGCTTTGGAGTTGGGAAAGTTTGTTTTGGATTGGAGTGGAGCAGATTGTTTTGGATTGGAGTGGAACAGATTGGAGTGGGGCAGATTGGAGTGGGAGGGATTGGGATTGGAGTGGGATCAAATTGGATTTGGGCAGTGTGTTTTGGGCTGGAGTAGAACAGACTATTTTAGATTGGCGTGGAGCAGACTGGATTGGGGCACACTGTTTCAGACTGGAGTGGGGCAGACTGGATTGGGGCATACTGTTTCAGACTGGAGTGGGGCAGACTAGAGTGAGGCACACTGTTTTAGATTGGAATGGGGAAGATTGGGGAGCGGCAGATTTTTTAAAATTGGAATGGACTGATTGTCTTAGATTGCAGTGGAGCATGTTGTTTTGAATTGGCGCAGGGCAGACTGGACTGTAGCAGATCGTTTGGGATTGGGGTGGGGCAGACTGGAGTGGAGCAGGTTGTTTTGATTGCAGGGGGGCAGATTGTTTTAGATTGGAGTGCGGCAGTTTGTTTTGGATTGATGTGAAACAAACTGGAATGGGGCAGATTATTTTGGTTTAGAGTGGGAAGACTGGAGTGGGCAGACTATCTTACATTGGAGTGGGGCAGATTTTTTTGGATTGGAGTGGGCACACAGAAAAGGGGCAGAGTGTTTTGGATTGGAGTGGGGCAGAATCTTTTGGATTTGAGTGGGGGGCGGGGCAGATTGAAGTGGGGCAGATTGTTTTGGATTGGAGTGTGGCAGATTGCTTTGGGTTGGAGTGCGGCAAACTGTTTTGGATTGGGGCGGGCATATTGTTTTGGATTGAAGTGGAGTAGACTGGAGTGGGACAGATAGTTTTGGACTGGAGTGGGTCAGATTAATTTGGATTAGAATGCAGGAGATTGTTTTAGATTGGTGTGGGGCATATTGTTTTCGATTGGCATGGGGCAGACTGAAGTGGTAGACATTGTTTTGGATTGGAGTGGGGCAGTCTGAAATGGGGAAAATTGGATTGGGACATATTGGAGTGGGGAGACTGCTTTGGATTGTTCTGGGGCAGATTGTTCTGGGGCAGATTATTTTGGATTACAGTGCAGCAGATTGTTTTCGATATGTGTGGGGCTGACGAGTGGGAGACAAGGTTTTGGATTGGAGTGGGGCAGTTTGAAATGGGGAAGAATGGTTTGGATTGGAGTGGGGCAGACTGCTTTGGATTGGAGAGGGGCAGATTGCTTTGGATTGGAGTGGGGAGATTGGAGTAGGCAGATTGTAATGGATTGGCATGGGGCAGAGTGATTTGGATTGGAGTGGGGAAGATTCAAGTGGGACAGAATATTTTAGATTGGAGTGGAGCTGATTGGAGTGGGGCAGATTGTTTCAGACTGGAGTTGGGCAGATAGGATTGAGGCAGATTGTTTTCGGTTGAGTGTCTCAGACAGGAGTGGGGCAGGTTCTTTTGGATTGGAATGGGGCAGATTGACGAGTGGCAGATTTTTGAAAATTGGAGTGGGCAGATTGTTTTAAATTGGAGTAGGGCAGATTGTTTTGGTTTGGCATGTGACAGCCTGGAGTGTGGCAGTTTGTTTGGGACTGTAGTGGGACAGATTGGGGCTGTGCACATTGTATTTTATTGTAGTGGGGCAGATTGGAGTGGGGAAGATTATTTTAGATTGGAGTGGGGCGGATTGTTTTGGATTGGTGTGGGACAAAGTGGAAGGGGGCAGATTGTTTTGGTTTGGAGTGGGGAAGATTGGAGTGGGCAGATTGTTTTGGACTGGAGTGGGGCAGGTTATTTTGGATTGGAGTGGGACACATAGAAGGGGTCAGACTGTTTTGGATTGGAGTGGGGCGGATTGAAGTGGGGCAGATTGTTTTTCATTGAATTGGGGCAGATTGCTTTGGATTGGAGTGGGGCAGATTGCTTTGGATTGGAGTGGGGCAAATTGTTTTAGATTGGACAGGGGCAAATTGTTTTGGATTGGAGTAGGGCAGGTTATTTTAGATTGGTGTGGGGGAGGTTGTTCTGGATTGGCATTGGTCATATTGGAGTGGGGCACATTGCTCTAGATTGGAGTGGGGCAGTGTGGAGTGGGGAAGATTATTTTGGTTTGGAATGGGACAGATTGGATTAGGGCAGTCTGAAGTGTGTCACTTTGCTTTGAATTGGAGTGGGGCAGAATGAACTGGGCAGATTGCTGTGTTTTGGAGTGGGGCAGAATGGAGTAGGGACGATTGTTTTGGATAAGAATTGGGCACATTGCTTTGGATTTGTGTGGGGCAGAATGGATTGGGGCAGATTTGAGTGGGGCAGATTGTTTTGGATTGGAGTTGGGCAGACTGTTTTGGATTGGAGTGGGGCAGATTGTTTTAGACTGGAGTGAGCAGATTGTTTTAGATTGGAGAGGACAGAAAGGAGGTGGGCAAATTGTTTTGCACTGGCATGGAGGAGATTGGAGGGGTACACGGTGTTTGAGATTGGAGTGGGTCAGATTGTTTTGGATTGGAGTGGGTCAGATTGTTTTGAATTGGAGTGGGGAAGACTCGAGCGGTAGAGATGGGGCACAATGGAGTGGGTGGTTTGGGAGGATTGCACTGTGGCGGATTGGAAGGGTGGATTGGAAGGGATTGGGGTTAGTGGATTGGAGTGGGGGAGTTGTATTGGTCTAGGGGCAATTAGATTACATTGAGTGAGGTTGAATGGATAGAGTAGGGTGGACTGGTATAGAGTGAGGTGGGGCGGACTGGCATGGACGGGAGTGAGGCAGATTGGATTGGAGTGGGGAGGTTGTTTTGGTTTGGAATGGAGCAGATTGTTTTGGTTTAGATTGGGGCAGATTGTTCTAGATTGGAGTGGGCAGATTGCTTTGGACTGGAGGGGTGCACATTGTTTTGGACTAGAATGGGGCAGATTGGAGTGGGGACAATTGTTTTGAATAGGAGTTGGGCAGAGTGGAGTGGGTCAAATTGTTCTGAATTGGATGGGGTACATTGTTTTGGATTGGAGTGGGGCAGTTTATTTTGGATTGGAGTGGGGCATATCAGAGGGGACGTGATGGGGTTGATTGGATTTAGATGGGATGGGGTTTAATTGCATGATTATGTGCTAAAGCATAATTTAGGAAAATACACACAAGAAAGAAACAATGTTGCTTTGCAATAGTTTTAACAAGATAAACCTCATCATTTAAGAACAACACCCACAAGCAAAAACAAAACACATCATGAGTGCATAGGGAGAAAAAAACATGACAAAATTAAATAAAAGAGTTAACTATAGAAAATCAAATTGTGTATGTCCTGCAGGGTATGTTTTTGCCAATCACACGCCTTCTGTTTGCAGGGCCCTAGAAGTTAAAAAGAAGTTCCTCAATCACTTTGAGAGTAGCAGTCTGGCACTGATTAAATTGAATTGAACAGAGTCGAAAATGATGCTAGGCGTACAGTGACGAATTACGAGACTGTAAAGAACAGTGCTGGGCAAGCCAACAAATGGTAAACAATGGGCACCCTTTTTATTAACCCCTTCCCCGCCACGGACGTAATGGTTACGTCCATGGCAGCGCCCGTGTGGTGCCATGGACGTAACCATTACGTCCTGAATGCTGCCCTCGGGAGAAGCGCTAGCGTTCCCCCCGAGGGCCACCCCCCCACCCCCCAGGTCAGGGGTGAAAGGGGAATCCCTTCCCCTTCAACCTCCGACCCCCCCGTGACGTCAGCGCGCGAGTTGACAATCACACAACCTCCCCCATCGAAAGAGAAATGATCAGCATTTCTCTTTCGATCACGTGAGGGAGGCAAGGAGAGGCTTCAAAGGGGAGGAAATATATTTCCTTCCCTTTGAAGTCTCTCCAAGCGTTTCAAAAGCCGGATTGCTTGCAATCCAGCTTTTGAAACGCCCACTAGACACCAGGGATATTTTTTTTGGGGGGGAAAGTGACAAAAATGGAGCGACACATTGGGCAAGGGTCGCTCCCAGGGGAGCATTTTTTTTTAAGGCCTTTTCTGCCCCCCCCTGTGGGCAGATCGGCCTATTATTAGGCCGATCTGCCCCCGGGGGGGCAGAAACCTCTAGACACCAGGGATACTTTTTTTTTTGTTTTGTTTTCTTTAGTGTTTTAGGTGTGGGGAGCGACCCCTTAGGCAAGGGTCGCTCCCATAGGGGGCAAATTATATTTAGGCCATTTCTGCCCCCCTTGGGGGCAGATTGGCCTATTTTTATGAGGCAGAAACCACTAGACACCAGGGAGTTTTTTTTTTTTGTTTGTTTGTTTTTCACGTAAGGGGAGCGACCCCTTAGGCAAGGGTCGTTCCCCTGGGGGGCAAATTTATTTTCGGCCATTTCTGCCCACTTTGGGGGCAGATCGGCCGATTGTAGGTCAATCTGCCCCCAAGGGGGGCAGAAACCACTAGGCACCAGGGATCTTTTTTTGGCACCGTCACGCAAGGGGAGCGACCTTGTAGGCAAGGGTCACTCCCCAGAGAGGGGGTGGGGGGGGCAAATTTATTTTAGGCCATTTATGCCCCCCCTGGGGGCAGATCGGCCTATTGGTATTAGGCCGATCTGCTCCCAGGGGGGGCAGAAACCTCTAGGCGCCAGGGCAAATAGTTTTTTTGTGTTTTTTTTTTGTTTGTTTGTTTTTTTAGAGATGGGGAGCGACCCATTAGGCAAGGGTCGCTCCCCTGGGGGGCAAATTGTATTTAGACCATTTCTGCCCCCCTTAGGGGCAGATTGGCCGATTGTAGGGCAATCTGCCCCCAAGGGGGCAGAAACCACTAGGCACCAGGAATCTTTTTTTTGTGCCCTCACGCAAGGGGAGCGACCTTGTAGGCAAGGGTCGCTCCCCGGGGGGGTTGGAGGGGCACATTTATTTTAGGCCATTTCTGCCCCCCCCGGGGGCAGATCGGCCTATTGGTATTAGGCCGATCTGCCCCCAGGGGGGCAGAAACCTCTAGGCTCCAGGGCAAATAGTTTTTTTGTGTTTTCTTTTTTGTTTCTTTGTTTTTTTAGAGATGGGGAGCGACCCATTAGGCAAGGGTCGCTCCCCTGGGGGGCAAATTGTATTTAGACCCTTTCTGCCCCCCCTTGGGGGCAGATTGGCCGATTGTAGGTCAATCTGCACCCAAGGGGGCAGAAACCACTAGGCACCGGGGATTTTTTTTTTGGCGCCAATGTCACGCAGGGGGAGCAACTCGATAGGCAAGGGTCGCTCCCGGGGGGGGCGGCGGGGTTGGGGACACATTTATTTTAGGCCATTTCTGCCCACCCTGGGGCCGGCTGAGCTAGAGGCCAAAATCCACAGGTAGGGACTGTTTTCTATAAAAAATTTGATGTGTCCACGTTGTGTTTTGGGCCATTTCCTGTCGCGGGCGCTAGGCCTACCCACACAAGTGAGGTATCATTTTTATTAGAAGACTTGGGGGAATGCTAGGTGGAAGGAAATTTGTGGCTCCTCTCAGATTCCAGAACTTTCTGTCACCGAAATGCAAGGAAAACTTGTTTTTTAGCCAAATTTTGAGGTTTGCAAAGGATTCTGGGTAACAGAACCTGGTCAGAGCCCCACAATTCACCCCATCTTGGATTCCCCTGTGTTTCTAGTTTTCAAAAATGCGCTGGTTTGCTAGGTTTCCCCAGGTGCCGGCTGAGCTAGAGGCCAAAATCCACAGGTAGGCACTGTTTTCTATGAAAAAATTTGATGTGTCCACGTTGTGTTTTGGGCCATTTCCTGTCGCTGGCGCTAGGCCTACCCACACAAGTGAGGTATCATTTTTATCGGGAGACTTGGGGGAACGCTGGGTGGAAGGAAATTTGTGGCTCCTCTCAGATTCCAGAACTTTCTGTCACCGAAATGTGAGGAAAATGTGTTTTTTTAGCCAAAATTTGAGGTTTGCAAAGGATTCTCGGTAACAGAACCTGGACAGAGCCCCCCAAGTCACCCCATCTTGGATTCTCCTAGGTCTCTAGTTTTCAAAAATGCACAGGTTTGGTAGGTTTCCCTAGGTGCCGGCTGAGCTAGAGGCCAAAATCTACAGGTAGGCACTTTGCAAAAAACAGCTCTGTGTTCTGTGATGTGTCCACGTTGTGTTTTGGGGCATATCCTGTCGCGGGCGCTAGGTCTAGCCACACAAGTGAGGTACCATTTTTATCGCGAGACTTGGGGGGAACGCTGGGTGGAAGGAAATTTGTGGCTCCTCTTAGATTCCAGAACTTTCTGTCACTGAAATGTGAGGAAAATATGTTTTTTTAGCCAAACTTTGAGGTTTGCAAAGGATTCTGGGTAACAGAACCTGGTCAGAGCCCCACAAGTCACCCCATCTTGGATTCCCCTAAGTCTCTAGTTTTAAAAAATGCACAGGTTTGGTAGGTTTCCCTAGGTGCCGGCTGAGCTAGAGGCCAAAATCTACAGGTAGGCACTTTTAAAAAAACAGCTCTGTTTTCTGTGATGTGTCTACGTTGTGTTTTGGGGCATATCCTGTTGCGGGCGCTAGGCCTACCCACACAAGTGAGGTACCATTTTTATCGGGAGACTTGGGGGAATGCTGGGTGGAAGGAAATTTGTGGCTCCTCTTAGATTCCAGAACTTTCTGTCACCGAAATGTGAGGAAAATATGTTTTTTTGGCCAAACTTTGAGGTTTGCAAAGGATTCTGGGTAACAGAACCTAATCAGAGCCCCACAAGTCACCCCATCTTGGATTCCCCTAGGTCTCTAGTTTTCAAAAATGCACAGGTTTGGTAGGTTTCCTGAGCTAGAGGCCAAAATCTACAGGTAGGCACTTTGCAAAAAACAGCTCTGTTTTCTGTGATGTGTCCACGTTGTGTTCTGTGTGGGGGCAGAAACCTCTAGGCTCCAGGGCAAATAGTTTTTTTGTGTTTTTTTTTTTTGTTTCTTTGTTTTTTTAGAGATGGGGAGCGACCCATTAGGCAAGGGTCGCTCCCCTGGGGGGCAAATTGTATTTAGACCATTTCTGCCCCCCCTTCGGGGCAGATTGGCCGATTGTAGGTCAATCTGCCCCCAAGGGGGCAGAAACCACTAGGCACCGGGGATTTTTTTTTGGCGCCAATGTCACGCAAAGGCAAGGGTCGCTCCCGGGGGGGGGGGGGGGGGTGGTGGGGTTTGGGGGCGGTGGGGGACACATTTATTTTAGGCCATTTCTGCCCCCTCTGGGGCCGGCTGAGCTAGAGGCCAAAATCCACAGGTAGGGACTGTTTTCTATGAAAAAATTTGATGTGTCCACGTTGTGTTTTGGGCCATTTCCTGTCGCGGGCGCTAGGCCTACCCACACAAGTGAGGTATCATTTTTATCGGGAGACTTGGGGGAATGCTGGGTGGAAGGAAATTTGTGGCTCCTCTCAGATTCCAGAACTTTCTGTCACCGAAATGTGAGGAAAATGTGTTTTTTTTAGCCAAAATATGAGGTTTGCAAAGGATTCTGGGTAACAGAACCTGGTCAAAGCCCCACAAGTCACCCCATCTTGGATTCTCCTAGGTCTCTAGTTTTAAAAAATGCACAGGTTTGGTAGGTTTCCCTAGGTGCCTGCTGAGCTAGAGGCCAAAATCTACAGGTAGGCACTTTGCAAAAAACAGCTCTGTTTTCTGTGATGTGTCCACGTTGTGTTTTGGGGCATATCCTGTCGCGGGCGCTAAGCCTACCCACACAAGTGAGGTACCATTTTTATCGGGAGACTCGGGGGGAACGCTGGATGGAAGGAAATTTGTGGCTCCTCTTAGATTCCAGAACTTTCTGTCACTGAAATGTGAGGAAAATATGTTTTTTTAGCCAAACTTTGAGGTTTGGAAAGGATTCTGGGTAACAGAACCTGGTCAGAGCCCCACAAGTCACCCCATCTTGGATTCCCCTAGGTCTCTAGTTTTCAAAAATGGACAGGTTTGGTAGGTTTCCCTAGGTGCCGGCTGAGCTAGAGGCAAAAATCTACAGGTAGGCACTTTGCAAAAAACAGCTCTGTTTTCTGTGATGTGTCCACGTTGTGTTTTGGGGCATATCCTGTCGCGGGCGCTAAGCCTACCCACACAAGTGAGGTACCATTTTTATCGGGAGACTCGGGGGGAACGCTGGATGGAAGGAAATTTGTGGCTCCTCTTAGATTCCAGAACTTTCTGTCACTGAAATGTGAGGAAAATATGTTTTTTTAGCCAAACTTTGAGGTTTGGAAAGGATTCTGGGTAACAGAACCTGGTCAGAGCCCCACAAGTCACCCCATCTTGGATTCCCCTAGGTCTCTAGTTTTCAAAAATGGACAGGTTTGGTAGGTTTCCCTAGGTGCCGGCTGAGCTAGAGGCCAAAATCTACAGGTAGGCACTTTGCAAAAAACAACTCTGTTTTCTGTGATGTGTCCACGTTGTGTTTTGGGGCATATCCTGTCGCGGGCGCTAAGCCTACCCACACAAGTGAGGTACCATTTTTATCGGGAGACTCGGGGGGAACGCTGGATGGAAGGAAATTTGTGGCTCCTCTTAGATTCCAGAACTTTCTGTCACTGAAATGTGAGGAAAATATGTTTTTTTAGCCAAACTTTGAGGTTTGGAAAGGATTCTGGGTAACAGAACCTGGTCAGAGCCCCACAAGTCACCCCATCTTGGATTCCCCTAGGTCTCTAGTTTTCAAAAATGGACAGGTTTGGTAGGTTTCCCTAGGTGCCGGCTGAGCTAGAGGCCAAAATCTACAGGTAGGCACTTTGCAAAAAACAGCTCTGTTTTCTGTGATGTGTCCACGTTGTGTTTTGGGGCATATCCTGTCGCGGGCGCTAAGCCTACCCACACAAGTGAGGTACCATTTTTATCGGGAGACTCGGGGGGAACGCTGGATGGAAGGAAATTTGTGGCTCCTCTTAGATTCCAGAACTTTCTGTCACTGAAATGTGAGGAAAATATGTTTTTTTAGCCAAACTTTGAGGTTTGGAAAGGATTCTGGGTAACAGAACCTGGTCAGAGCCCCACAAGTCACCCCATCTTGGATTCCCCTAGGTCTCTAGTTTTCAAAAATGGACAGGTTTGGTAGGTTTCCCTAGGTGCCGGCTGAGCTAGAGGCAAAAATCTACAGGTAGGCACTTTGCAAAAAACAGCTCTGTTTTCTGTGATGTGTCCACGTTGTGTTTTGGGGCATATCCTGTTGCGGGCGCTAAGCCTACCCACACAAGTGAGGTACCATTTTTATCAGGAGACTCGGGGGGAACGCTGGATGGAAGGAAATTTGTGGCTCCTCTTAGATTCCAGAACTTTCTGTCACCGAAATGTGAGGAAAATATGTTTTTTTGGCCAAACTTTGAGGTTTGCAAAGGATTCTGGGTAACAGAACCTAATCAGAGCCCCACAAGTCACCCCATCTTGGATTCCCCTAGGTCTCTAGTTTTCAAAAATGGACAGGTTTGGTAGGTTTCCCTAGGTGCCGGCTGAGCTAGAGGCCAAAATCTACAGGTAGGCACTTTGCAAAAAACAGCTCTGTTTTCTGTGATGTGTCCACGTTGTGTTTTGGGGCATATCCTGTCGCGGGCGCTAAGCCTACCCACACAAGTGAGGTACCATTTTTATCGGGAGACTTGGGGGAACGCTGGGTGGAAGGAAATTTGTGGCTCCTCTTAGATTCCAGAACTTTCTGTCACCGAAATGTGAGGAAAATATGTTTTTTTAGCCAAATTTATTTTAGGGCATTTCTGCCCCCCCTGGGGGCAGATCGGCCTATTGGTATTAGGCCGATCTGCCCCCAGGGGGGGCAGAAACCTCTAGGCCCCAGGGCAAATTGTTTTTTGTAGTTTTATTTTGTTTGTTTGTTTTTTTAGAGATTGGGAGCGACCCATTAGGCAAGGGTCGCTCCCCTGAGGGGCAAATTGTATTTAGACCATTTCCGCCCCCCTTAGCGGCAGATTGGCCGATTGTAGGTCAATCTGCCCCCAAGGGGGGCAGAAACCACTAGGCACCAGGGATCTTTTTTTTGTGCCCTCACGCAAGGGGAGCGACCTTGTAGGCAAGGGTCGCTCCCGGGGGGGGGGCAAATTTATTTTAGTCCATTTCTGCCCCCCCCCCCCGGGGGCAGAAACCTCTAGGCTCCAGGGCAAATAGTTTTTTTGTGTTTTTTTTTTTTGTTTCTTTGTTTTTTCAGAGATGGGGAGCGACCCATTAGGCAAGGGTCGCTCCCCTGGGGGGCAAATTGTATTTAGACCATTTCTGCCCCCCCTTGGGGGCAGATTGGCCGATTGTAGGTCAATCTGCCCCCAAGGGGGCAGAAACCACTAGGCACCGGGGATTTTTTTTTGGTGCCAATGTCAAGCAGGAGGTGCAACTCGATAGGCAAGGGTCGCTCCCGGGGGGGCGGTGGGGTTTGGGGGTGGGGGACACATTTATTTTAGGCCATTTCTACCCCCTCTGGGGCCGGCTGAGCTAGAGGCCAAAATCCAAAGGTAGGGACTGTTTTCTATGAAAAAATTTGATGTGTCCACGTTGTGTTTTGGGCCATTTCCTGTTGCGGGCGCTAGGCCTACCCACACAAGTGAGGTATCATTTTTATCGGGAGACTTGGGGGAACGCTGGGTGGAAGGAAATTTGTGGCTCCTCTCAGATTCCAGAACTTTCTGTCACCGAAATGTGAGGAAAATGTGTTTTTTTTAGCCAAAATATGAGGTTTGCAAAGGATTCTGGGTAACAGAACCTGGTCAGAGCCCCATAAGTCACCCCATCTTGGATTCTCCTAGGTCTCTAGTTTTAAAAAATGCACAGGTTTGGTAGGTTTCCTTAGGTGCCGGCTGAGCTAGAGGCCAAAATCTACAGGTAGGCACTTTGCAAAAAACAGCTCTGTTTTCTGTGATGTGTCCACGTTGTGTTTTGGGGCATATCCTGTCGCGGGCGCTAAGCCTACCCACACAAGTGAGGTACCATTTTTATCGGGAGACTCGGGGGGAACGCTGGATGGAATGAAATATGTGGCTCCTCTTAGATTCCAGAACTTTCTGTCACTGAAATGTGAGGAAAATATGTTTTTTTAGCCAAACTTTGAGGTTTGGAAAGGATTCTGGGTAACAGAACCTGGTCAGAGCCCCACAAGTCACCCCATCTTGGATTCCCCTAGGTCTCTAGTTTTCAAAAATTGACAGGTTTGGTAGGTTTCCCTAGGTGCCGGCTGAGCTAGAGGCCAAAATCTACAGGTAGGCACTTTGCAAAAAACAGCTCTGTTTTCTGTGATGTGTCCACGTTGTGTTTTGGGGCATATCCTGTCGCGGGCGCTAAGCCTACCCACACAAGTGAGGTACCATTTTTATCGGGAGACTCGGGGGGAACGCTGGATGGAAGGAAATTTGTGGCTCCTCTTAGATTCCAGAACTTTCTGTCACTGAAATGTGAGGAAAATATGTTTTTTTAGCCAAACTTTGAGGTTTGGAAAGGATTCTGGGTAACAGAACCTGGTCAGAGCCCCACAAGTCACCCCATCTTGGATTCCCCTAGGTCTCTAGTTTTCAAAAATGGACAGGTTTGGTAGGTTTCCCTAGGTGCCGGCTGAGCTAGAGGCCAAAATCTACAGGTAGGCACTTTGCAAAAAACAGCTCTGTTTTCTGTGATGTGTCCACGTTGTGTTTTGGGGCATATCCTGTCGCGGGCGCTAAGCCTACCCACACAAGTGAGGTACCATTTTTATCGGGAGACTCGGGGGGAACGCTGGATGGAAGGAAATTTGTGGCTCCCCTTAGATTCCAGAACTTTCTGTCACTGAAATGTGAGGAAAATATGTTTTTTTAGCCAAACTTTGAGGTTTGGAAAGGATTCTGGGTAACAGAACCTGGTCAGAGCCCCACAAGTCACCCCATCTTGGATTCCCCTAGCTCTCTAGTTTTAAAAAATGGACAGGTTTGGTAGGTTTCCCTAAGTGCCGGCTGAGCTAAAGGCCAAAATCTACAGGTAGGCACTTTGCAAAAAACAGCTCTGTTTTCTGTGATGTGTCCACGTTGTGTTTTGGGGCATATCCTGTTGTGGGCGCTAAGCCTACCCACACAAGTGAGGTACCATTTTTATCGGGAGACTCGGGGGGAACGCTGGATGGAAGGAAATTTGTGGCTCCTCTTAGATTCCAGAACTTTCTGTCACCGAAATGTGAGGAAAATGTGTTTTTTTTAGCCAAAATATGAGGTTTGCAAAGGATTCTGGGTAACAGAACCTGGTCAGAGCCCCATAAGTCACCCCATCTTGGATTCTCCTAGGTCTCTAGTTTTCAAAAATGCACAGGTTTGGTAGGTTTCCCTAGGTGCCGGCTGAGCTAGAGGCCAAAATCTACAGGTAGGCACTTTGCAAAAAACAGCTCTGTTTTCTGTGATGTGTCCACGTTGTGTTTTGGGGCATATCCTGTCGCGGGCGCTAAGCCTACCCACACAAGTGAGGTACCATTTTTATCGGGAGACTCGGGGGGAACGCTGGATGGAAGGAAATTTGTGGCTCCTCTCAGATTCCATAACTTTCTGTCACTGAAATGTGAGGAAAATATGTTTTTTTAGCCAAACTTTGAGGTTTGCAAAGGATTCTGGGTAACAGAACCTGGTCAAAGCCCCACAAGTCACCCCATCTTGGATTCCCCTAGGTCTCTAGTTTTCAAAAATGCACAGGTTTGGTAGATTTCCCTAGGTGCCGGCTGAGCTAGAGGCCAAAATCTACAGGAAGGCACTTTGCAAAAAACAGCTCTGTTTTTCTGTGATGCGTCCGCGTTGTGTTTTGGGGCATATCCTGTCGCGGGCGCTAGGTCTACCCACACAAGTGAGGTATAATTTTTATCGGGAGACTTGGGGGAACATAGAATAGCAAAACAAGTGTTATTGCCCCTTGACTTTCTCTACATTTTTCCCTTCCAAATGTAAGACAGTGTGTAAAAAAGACGTCTATTTGAGAAATGACCTGTAATTCACATGCTAATATGGGCACCCCGAAATTCAGAGATGTGCAAATAACCACTGCTTCTTAACACCTTATCTTGCGCCCATTTTGGATATACAAAGGTTTTCTTGATAGCTATATTTTACTCTTTATATTTCTGCAAATGAATTGCTGTATACCCACATAGATTGAAAACCCACTGCAGGGTGCAGGTCATTTATTGGCTCTGGGTACCTAGAGATCTTGATGAACCTACAAGCCCTATATATCCCCGCAACCAGAAGAGTCCAACAGACGTATCGGTATATTGCTTTCGAAATTCTGACATTGCAGGAAAAAGTTACAGAGTAAAACGTAGAGAAAAATTTATGTTTTTTTCATCTCAATTTCAATATTTTTCTTTTTCAGTTGTTATTTTCTGTAGGAAACCCTTGTAGGATCTACACAAATTACCCCTTGCTGAATTCAGATTTTTGTCTACTTTTCAGATATGTTGCGGTTTCGGGGATCCAGCGTTGGTTTCATGCTCATTTCTGTCACTGACTGGAAGGAGGCTGAAAGCACAAAAAATCGTAAAAATGGGGCTTCTTCTGCAAACGAAATTTTCACTGTATTTTGGCTAATTTCTTGGCCTCCTTCTGGGGAATCCACAAAGTCTGGGTACCTCTAGAATCCCTAGGATGTTGGAAAAAAAGGACGCAAATTTGGCTTGGCTAGCTTATGTGGACAAACAGTTATGAGGGCCTAAGCGCGAACTGCCCTAAATAGCCAAAAAAAGGCTTGGCACCTGAGGGGTGAACAACAGTGTCTTGAAAGCTTGACGCATCTGCTAGCACAGAGAACATGGTGTATTTAATGACGCACAGCACAAGAATATTTTTCCCTCTTAAAATCCTAAATCAATATCAGGTGAGCTGATAGGGGATGTATAGTCATTCTCTCCATTCACTGACTGGGCCAGCAGGTTTGATCTTGGGAAGTAGCGCACCTGACCGTTAGTTTGTCTCCGTAATGAATAGCTGCTGAATGACACTCTCAAAAACCTAAAACCAATGAACTATGTGGCGATTTGAATTTATTTTCAGACTACGTGGGTGCAAAAACTAATCGGATTAACAGGCCTAATACGACGATAAGTATCTCCTCACTATGAGTGCTTTCAATCACCTGGCATAACAAACCAATGCACAACCAAACCCAGAGCTGAAACCTTTAAATTTGTACAGTTTAGCTATCGCAAACGTGAGTTTGCGTTGGTTAATTATCATTATTTAAGATGTGTTCTCAACTATGAATAATGTGGGAGGGCGAATAAGAATAATGAAGGGGGAAATCTTACGTTTCCACTGGCTGTATGATAAACAATGCATCGTAAAAACACCCAGGCTAGCTAATTCCCTGCCTCAACTCTGAACAAAAGAAAAATTCACTTGGTAAGTCTTGATGTTTGAGACTTCGAGTGATTTTCTGACTAAAAGAGGGGGAAGTGGGAGACTCTCAGCCACGCTTTGTTGATTCAATGCAATCGTTGAGCAGGTTCCACAGGTCACTAGTCAAACCTCCTTTACTATCTACTCATAGATGAACTTTCCATTGATTTGTAACGTGAAAAAAATGCCCATGAGGTAAAGTATTCGGACTACAGTACACTTACTTCTCCCGGTCGTATTTTAATGTAGAAATTGTTCCTTTTGTATGAAATCTTTAGAACCTTTGGCCAGGCAAATCGGTTTATTCTGAGTCTGTCTCGATATATGAGGAGACCGCTGGCGCACACGCCTAACATGATTTCCACTCCTTCGGAGTCCTGGAAAAGAAAACAGAGATTCAGAGAATGTTTCAGCTACTGTCCTCTTAACATTAAATATGTTTTACCCTACCACCCTAAAAATAATTTCCTCAATAAGGCCAGACGAGGACAATATGTTTAAATCTCAGGTCAGTGCAAATAAGTTCCAAAGTGATTTCCATATCATTGGCATTGGTTTCTGCCAGGGCATCTGAGTTCTATAGATGATCAACTTGCAATGCTACACCCTTAGCATTAGAATATCAGATCAACGCACATCTATTACATGAATGGCCTTCCCATGTATAGAACATTTTTTGTGAGGTGACCCGTTTGTTGTATTTCTGACCGAAAGCTTGAGTAGCGTTTACTCTTTGTGCATTTTTGAGGAGTGTATATATGTTTTTTGGACCTGACAACTTTCAGACCATGTTTGGTGAGCCTTGTGGCAAGCAGGGACTTTGAACCTCAGCCAAGGGAGGCTCGGACACTTGCTTGTGATGTCCCAGGTCCGTCCTACTAAGGCTCTCCGCACTGAGCCAAGCACAACCCCTTCAGTACTTGACTCTCAGTGGAAGTAATGGTGAGCAAGCAGTACCAGGGTTCACAGGTAGGTAGTGTGTGGGTGTGTGTAGGAAGTTGGCTATGTATATACTATTTCGAAGAAATAGTGTGCACAGAGTCCAAGGGTTCCCCTTAGAGGTAAGATAGTGGCAAAATTAGATAATTCTAATGCTCTATTTTGTGGTAGTGTGGTCGAGCAGTAGGCTTATCAGAGGGTAGTGTTAAGCATTTGTTGTATACACACAGGCAATAAATGAGGAACACACACTCAAAGACTTACTCCAGGCCAATAGGCTTTTATATTGAAAAATATATTTTCTTTATTTTATTTTAAGAACCACAGGTTCAAGATTTACATCAAACACTTTAAATTTAAGGTACTTCACTTAGATACTCTAGGATCTTTGAATGAAAACAATATCATGTACAGTTTTTGTAAAAATGTCAATAAGCTATTTTCAAAGTGGCCACAGTGCAAAAATCAACAGCCCCTGGGGGAGGTAATTAAAGGTTAGATTAGGAGGTAAGTAAAACACTTACAAGTCTCAGTCCTCGAGCATAGGCAGCCCACCGTTGGGGGTTCAAGGCAACCCCAAAGTTACCACACCAGCAGCTCAGGGCCGGTCAGGTGCAGAGGTCAAAGAGGTGCACAAAACACATAGGCGCCTATGGAGTACAGGGGTGCTCCGGTTCCAGTCTGCCAGCAGGTAAGTACCTGCGTCCTCGGGGGCAGACCAGGGGGGTTTTGTAGAGCACTGGGGGGGACACAAGTAGGCACACAAAACACACCCTCAATGGCACAGGGGCGGCCGGGTGCAGTGTGCAAAGCAGGCGTCGGGTTTTCTATAGGTTTCAATGGAGTGACCCAGGGGTCACTCTAGCGGTGCAGGCAGGCACGGGAGGGGTCTTCTCGGGACAGCCACCACCTGGGCAAGGCGGAGGGTCGCCTGGGGGTCACTCCTGCGTCGAAGTTCGGTTCCTTCAGGTCCTGGGGGCTGCGGGTGCAGTGTTGGTTCCAGGCGTCGGGTCCCTTGTTACAGGCAGTCGCGGTCAGGGGGAGCCTTTGGATTCTCTCTGCAGGCGTCGCTGTGGGGGCTCAAAGGGGTAGTCTTTGGTTACTGACAGGCTTGCAGTCGCCGGGGAGTCCTCCCTGAGGTTTTGGTTTTCTGCTGGTCGAGCTGGGGGCTGTCGGGTGCAGAGTGTAGAGTCTCACGCTTCCGGGGTGAAACGTGAAGTCTTTGGAAGTTGCTTCTTTGTTGCAAAGAAGTAGCTGGTTTTGAACAGGGCCGCTGTTCACGGGAGTTTCTTGGTCCTGTGGTCCAGGGCAGTCCTCTGAGGCTTCAGAGATCGCTGGTCCCTGTCGGATGCGTCGCTGGAGCAGGTTTGCAAACTTGGAGACAGGCCGGTAGGGTTGGGGTCAAAGCAGTTGTCGTCTTCCTCCTTCTCTGCAGGCTTGTAGGTCAGCAGTCCTTCTTCTTTCTTCAGGTTACAGGAATATGATTTCCTGGGATATGTGGAGCCCCTAAATACTGAATTTAGGGGTGTGTTTAGGTCTGGGAGGGCAGTAGCCATTGGCTACTGTCCTTGAGGGTGGCTACACCCTCTTTGTGCCTCCTCCCTGTGGGGAGGGGGGCACATCCCTAATCCTATTGGGGGAATCCTCCAAACTCAAGATGGAGGATTTCTCAAGGCAGGGGTCACCTCAGCTCAGGACACCTTAGGGGCTGTCCTGACTGGTGGGTGACTCCTCCTTGTTTTTCTCATTATCTCCTCCAGCCTTGCCGCCAAAAGTGGGGGCAGTGGCCGAAGGGGTGGGCATCTCCACTAGCTGGGATGCCCTGGGGCGCTGTAACAAAAGGGGTGAGCCTTTGAGGCTCACTGCCAGGTGTTACAGTTCCTGCAGGGGGAGGTGAGAAGCACCTTCACCCAGTACAGGCTCTGTTCCGGGCCACAGAGTGACAAAGGCACTCTCCCAATGTGGCCAGCAACATGTCTGGTGTGCGACAGGCTGGCAGAAACTGGTCAGCCTACACTAGAAGTCAGGTAGGTATTCAGGGGGCATCTCAAAGATGCCCTCTGGGTGTATGTTACAATAAATCAGTGTGCATTTATTGTGCTGAGAAGTTTGATACCAAACTTCCCAGTCTTCAGTGCAGCCATTATGGAACTGTGGAGTTTGTGTTTGACAAACTCCCAGACCATATACTCTTATGGCTACCCTGCACTTCCAATGTCTAAGGTTTTGCTTAGACACTGTAGGGGCACAGTGCTCATGCACATATGCCCTCACCTGTGGTATAGTGCACCCTGCCTTAGGGTTGTAAGGCCTGCTAGAGGGGTGACTTACCTCTGCCACAGGCGAGGGGAGTGCCATGTTGACTTAGTCATTTTCTCCTCACCAGCACACCCGAGCTGTGAGGCAGTGTGCATGTGCTGAGTGAGGGGTCTCCAGGGTGACATAAGACATGCTGCAGCCCTTAAAGACCTTCCGTGGCATCAGGGTCCTTGGTACCAGGGGTACCAGTTACAAGGGACTTACCTGAGTGCCAGGGTTGTGCCAATTGTGGAGACAAAGGTACAGTTTAGGGAAAGAACACTAGTGCTGGGGCCTGGTTAGCAGGGTCCAGGCACACTTTCAATTCATAACTTAGCATCAGCAAAGGCAAAAAGTTAGGGGGTAACCATGCCAAGGAGGCATTTCCTTACAGTGTGTAAACTTAAAACTCATCAATCACCCAGCAGTACAATAATTGATTGCTCAATACAATGCACACTTAAAACACAATACTGCACAATAACGGATATCGGATACCCAAACACACTGACAGCTGGGTTATTGCACCTTGGATTCTGCCCACCTCACCCCTTTCCTGGGTATCACTCCTCTTGTGAGTCTATCAGGTCTTCCTATAATTTATAGAGGGTTCTGACTGCCCTTTTTCAGTATGTTAGCAAGCAACTAAAAATAGTAGCCCCTTTGGTTCAGTCTCTCCACAGCACAGGTCCCGGTGTTCCCTTTCTGCAGCAAGTGGGGACTTGTAGCATGCCTCCATCTTTTATTCCATTTCTTGGATGAGATGCACCAGCTGCATGCTTGGCTAGTGAGCAGGGGGGCCACAGTAAAACACAGAATTGGATGTTGCTGTCCAGCATTCTGATAAACGGATGCCAACTCTCCACAGTCTTCCTTCTTCTGGCAGGCACATACACCATCAGGGGTAAGCATTTTCTGGGATACCCTGGACATCAGTACTCTCTTAACAGTCGTACTCCCTGTAAGGTTAGCAGGATACTTCCATTGTCCAGCAGGGAGGCTAGCCATCTAGGTGCACCGCTGTTGCCTTTGAGATCCTAATGTTGATCTATAAGTGACCATATTTACATTATATTGTGTGACTTTATAACAAGCAAATTGTAAAGTGTTGCACTGAAAGTCTATAAAAACGTGCATTCACTGTAGGCTAGTTTTTTAATGCTTGTGGTATAGCCATGCCAGATAAGATACAGGGCCTGATTTAGCAATTAACAAATATAATTCTCCCTGACAAACATGAGGGATATCCTGTTCGCCATATTACGATCCCCATAAGACATAAAGGGATCATATTACGGTGGACAGGATATCCGTCACACATGTGATGGAGCATTTAACCTGATTTCATATGCTTACTTATGATGTTAAAGACTAGTTATCATTGAAATGATAATGGATTTCTTGATGGATATGCTTTAAATGTTACATGCTATAGCTGAAATGTGGTTACCCATCATATTTACTGACGTGCATTAACAAGTTATTTTACATTTTGCAATGTACTGTAACATGAAATTAGACAAGATCAAATTAATGACAAATTTATTATTGAAACGTTTATATGTGTTTGTTTAACATGGATAAAGTGTGGCATTTTATTTCTGTTCTAGTTTAGTCATGTTGAGGCCTGCTAGCCACCAGCTTTGTAGAATGTGAGAAAGTTGTCTTCTTTTTTTGCAAATGTGTCATTTCTTTCAGATTTTGTTCACATGAAATGTTAGTTTGGAAATAGATGTGCTATTGTTTTATAAGTAAAGACCCTGAGAAAGTAACCTTAAGGAAGGTACATAGAGAAAAAGAGAGCCTGAAGATTGGACTTATTTATTTATCAATTGTTATAAAGTCATACAAGAGAGCAAAGATAGATACCTTTCCCTGTCGGCTTTGGGAACCTGTCTGGATGTTGCAGATGACTGTTGTGTTCTGACTGGACAATTAAAATCTTTCGATCCATGTGGTGTTAACAATGGACAAATCATCATTTACTTTGGACTTTATTTTACAGTTTCTGGTTAGCCACAGCAGAAGAGACCCCTTGGACTTTGAGAGATACAGACATCTTTGCCCTTGCCCCACACTTTCCCAATGCTTGCTGAGAAGACTTAGATTTTCTTTGACCCATGAGAAGGCTCTTGACCAAGCTTCTGAGCTGCTGATACCTAACCGTTTTTACTTACTTTTTGCCAAATTTAGTTATCTTTATTTTGCCCAAATGTCATTTTCCAGCTTCTTTTTGTCCTTTATTTCATTTTTACTTTTCACCCCCATGTTTTATAGCCCAGCACATGTCAATTATTGACTTGCTATTTTGAGGGATTCCCATTAAATAGCTAGCTAATTTAGATGGTTTCTAGGCTGGTGAAATGTTTGGAAGAATTGGTAAACTCTTAATTTCAGAGCATCAGATTTTGATTTTATTGTTCTGTATCACATGGATTGAGTGCTTAGTTTGTCTCATGCTAATCAGACTTAGATTTTTCCAGCATTTTGGTCACCTGATGGTGATACTGTATCTTTATAGCCTGGTTCTGAGAACTGTTTACATTCACCCGAGTATTCACTTGTGATAAGACCCTATAATTTTATTTTCGATTTGGGATTTCATTGTGTGGCCAAATTGGTCATACTGTGAATCAAATGTTGACTGATTGTGAAGCTAACTTCTCCTACCCCCTGCTTAGGGTAAAAAGATTTGCTGTACTGGTTTAGAGTATATCTAAAATGCTCCATCACAGTAGTACTCTTTTAACAGTCATACTTCCTGCAAGATTAGCAGGATACTTCCTTTTTTCAGCAGGGAGGCTACCATATAGGCACTCAGGTCACAGGAAATGTGTCTTACAGCAAGGCATACCTTCAAGTGATGTCCCCTCACTTCTAGGAAGCGGGCTGTTAGCCAAACACCAGCAGTAGCTGAACATCAATAGAAAACTCCCTTCCTTAATAAATAATAAGTTGGAAGTGGAGCAACGTGAGCGCCAGTGGCTCCCACCTTTATAAGGCAAAGCAGACAGGAGATGTAGGTTCATTCTCTGAACTTTCAGAATAATGTAGGGGTGGTTCTTCTTTTAAGTGTCTCTTCCAGGTTGCTCTCCAGACAGAGTTTTTGTGGAATGTGATGCTCCTCACATCATGGTAGTCTCCAGCTTGGAATACCCACAAAAAGCACAAAGAGTTCTGTACCTGGCTCTCAACAGCTGCACTGACTGGTGCTCAAGGAAGAGACAAATGCTGGCCTAATGTAAAGGAGTCCTTTCACCTTAAGCAACAGAGCCTGCAATCCCACTCTTCACCCCCACCATCTACCAACTGGAAGTGCTACGGGACTAATCAGCAGCTCCTCTCAGAAAAAAAGGCCTCATGGAATTCCTAAAGGAGCTTTTTCTCTTCTTTTCAACTTTAGTATTGAGTTCTACCCCCTCCAGATTCAGGAATGTCAGGAACACACTTCCACTGTCTGAGAAAACAATCCCACCTCCATAATTTACAGGAACAGGCCAGGTGATTCCAAAATTGAACTAGCAGAACACCATTACTCTGGGTCACTTATAAACACAATGTATGTACCATACGACACACAAACATGCACACTCCACTTGGAAACGTAGCAGTAGGATCTGGGTTAGTGCACAGAAGCAAAACCTTACACAAGCTGGCCAGCAGGCCTCTACTCTAGTGAAACAGATAAAAAGGCCTGGCCACAACTATAGATTCACTAAACACAGTACGCTGCCACCACTGCTATGGATGTTAAACATCTGTCATTAAAATGAGGGCACACTCTGCATGCAACTCCAGGTTACAGGACAGCCCCTCTGCATCCCGCATGTCAAAAGACAGACTTAGGCCTCTGGTAAATTAGTGTGAGGCTAGGGACAGGACACCAGATACTTACTGTCGGGTACAAGTACAGGAAAACATGACTGTACAGCATGCAGGAGATACTATCATCCCAACAACTACCCAGTTGGAAACCTAGTTAAGACAATGGTCTCTGGTTTGCTCAATTACAGAACAGATGTGGAGATGAGACTTGTGAGCACCAAGAATTGTTTATTGACCAGCAACCTAGATGCACTTTGGCAAATGTAATAACCATGTAAAGATAAACCACAAGCAGGATGGCCTCTTTAGGAAGATCTGCTAAGAGAAATACCCGGGACTCAAAACTTTAGCGTGGAAGATGCAAACTTCTTTTAGCAGATTTGTGATATGCTTTTATAACTATTTCCTGTTGACCAGATGTCTCCCGAAACATTTTTGTTACTTGACAAATCTTGTTTAGTTGAACATGAACATTTGTTTATGACAAAACATGTTTTCTGAAAAATGTAGCACTGACTAACTGTGGAGATCCTTGAGCCACAATCATATTCTTGTTGTATTCTGTGAGTATCACTTTGATTCTGTCACTTCCTGTTTTCTAATGGCTGACGTTAGAAATCCTTAAAAACACTGGCATGCACACCTGGTACTCTTTACATTTCAGTTTTCTTGTTTGTTTTAATAGAAGTGCACCTCCTCACTCCCCTTCTCGCACAAAAACGTTGACACACATTCCCTGCATTTTCTACTTCTACCTCAAACCGCTTTCAGTACTTTCGCAAAGTGGTTTCATCAAAAAAGTATATTTTGTCTTTTTTTATTTGCCAGTTATTTTTGCCTCCTAATATATATTGCTGTATGCCATTAATCAGATCTCTTGTGCCCTTGTAAGACAAAAAAGAAAGAACTGGCTGGTAAATCAAGAAAAGTTACGGCTAAATTGAGCCTATTTCTTTAACTGAGTTAATCACTATCGTGTGCTTAGCCAAAAAGTAATTAAATTTAAGAGACAGACTGATTTTGTATAGTAATATCAACACAGGGCATTACAGTCCTTGCACTGAATGTTAATTTTAAAGTCAACCTATGGCCAACTTCATAGTTACTTGCTTTGTTTGCAGCTTTTTAAACTAAATTGTGAACGTCTATGATAAATAATACTCAAACACTCCAGGGCACCAAACCACATATAAAATTCTGCTAGATTAAAAGAAGATCAACTTGGTCGACAAAACATTTTACAGCCACAAGAATCAAATAAAATGAAGAAGAAGCATGCATACCTTGGCATGGTGCAGATCTACACCATACATAGACAATTTTTTGGCATTTTCTAAGAAGTGCATCTCAGCTTCTGCAGGTGTCATTCCCCTAAACAGAGAAAATAAACAATATATTCTTATTCAGCATCTTTTGGTTAAGATGCCAGTCATTTGTAAACTTAGCCATACTGGCTGTCCTAAACTCAATTCATATTGTCTCAGTGTATTTAAGAGCAAAGTCTGAATCTGCCAACCGTAAATTGACTATGCTATTTGTTAAAACTGGCACATGACACATAATATTCACTTTAGGCCTGTGTTTATTTTTTGCTACAACAGCAAATTTAAAGTTACTTTTGCCCTCTGACACTTATATGAGTAGTCACTCACAGAGAGCTCCTTAAAGCAGACATATTTACTTCACATCAGACTCCTGACTGTATAGAGAGTGACATGTTTTCTGCAATGTATACCCTGACGGAGAAAAGAATACTTGTACGCATACTTTTCCAAAAACTATCCGTATTTTACATGCAGTGGCAGTTCACAGTCCTCTAATTAAATGTAGGAAATTACAAAACTTCATCCTATTTAAATTTTAAATCCTGACATATTCATAACTTTAGTTGAGCCATCACGTACGCCTGCAAATGTGTTAATTATCAAATAAAAGCAACACAAATTACATGAAAAATACACTCAAAGCGCTAGAGTACATTGCAGGAATGATAGGAAGATACACATCATTTTCATGTGAAGTGGGTTTTTGCTACCTTTTAATAGATTTTGGTGTAACAACAAATACTGTTCCATCTCAGAAATTTCACAAAAATAACTGCTTTTGGTTTGATAAAATCGTTTGCAGGTACTGCAATACTTGCAAGAAACAAGTTGTGGATTTGTTTGAAGTTTTTTGGAAAATCAGAGTTTTGAAAAAACAGATCTTACAAGTAATACATAACTTTTAGTAACATGTAAGCAGCTGGTCATGAGAGAGCAACCATTGCCAAAAATAAACACATATGGCTGGCTAGCCTTCCCAAAAAAACTTATAGAGCCAAATACTTAAAATAATTAGCAAATCTCCTAGTTCCAAAAAACTGTTCCGGACACATCATTATGCCAGGAGCCAGAACTCTTGCCTCATCTACTTCTTAACGACTGTATGACTAACACTCCATGAAGCCCCAAGATGGAGGGGTGTCCTCACGTGCAAGCAGTAAAAAGTGTGAAAAGACTTTCATCGTTAATTTCAAAGTAATCTGTAATTCACATTGCACAATCTTCATATGAATCAACAAGTACACAACTCGCCTATTTGTGGTATATTTTATTTCATCACACAAATCCTTGAAGCTCCATTGTGAACCACTTCCTCGATCAGTTTTTCATCCAATTACATGAACTGTAATTCATGCACCTAATTTAATTTCCCCACAGCATTTTAGACCTTCTCAAGGTCCTTTTCAGTGGGAAAAAAGAAACATCATATTAATATCTTCTTCATTACTATACAGAATCAAGAATCCAAATAAAGTATACATTAATAAAGGAAACAATGTAGAACCTTAACCTCAAATCTATGCAACTATGACCTGAACAATCTAAAATCGATACTGAAACTATGAAGTGCTGAGGATGTGCCAGCCAAGCCCTATTATATGCTGCTGCTGGCATTCAGAAGGAGCATCATATTCTCTACTGTATGCATTTATGTATATGTGCACATGGAAGTCCTTCTTAATTGTAACTATTTCCCTTCTAGAATGCCAGTGTGATTCTGGAAGGGTAAGAGGCACCATCATAAGGTATCACTCTCTAGTAAATGCAGCCTGTAAATTGAATTGGCAAATGTAACACTCCAAAGCGCAATTGTTACACAACAAAATCAAACTCATGAAAAATCCTAGTAATAATTTTTTTTGCATTACTGGTGACAGTCATGGAATAAACCATGTTCATATTAAGGCCCATATTTATACTTTTTTAGTGCCACATTTGCACCACTTTTTGACGCAAAAACTGTGCAAACTTACAAAATACAATTGTATTTTCCAAGTTAGCGCTGCTTTTGTGTCAAAAAATGACGCAAGTGCAGCTCTAAAAAGGTATAAATATGGACCTAAATGTCCAGACTTCAAACATCAATCACATGTTATATATAAATATAAGCCTGCCTAAAAAGCTGACAACTATGTCAAGTGCAAATTACTTTACAGTGTTAGTGCATGTCTGCAAAAAGACTGTATATTTAACTAAATACCAGCCATTAAAAAACGATGCACTAAAATATTTTGGGTACACACACACACACACACACACACACATATACCCACACACAATCCCCCCCTCCCCCCACAGAACGGGACAGAAGACTAAAATATTTCCAATCGATCAAACGTGTTGTTTACAAACCCATAGGTTAAATACAGTAAAGAACTCTTTCATAAAAGCAAGTCATTTAAACCCTTTCAATAACTGTCCTTGCTTATATGATGTTCAACAGCTTTTTCAAAATATTTCTCTTTGCAAATTCGTTTTTCTGTGATCCAATTTGGGGTTTAGTTTAACAGTTTCCTGCAGTACGAACTTCAAATGAGTAAGATTGCCTTTGAGTCTGGTTCTACTTGGAGCATCTCCTCATGCTTACTAGTAGATTCTTAATGTTAATGCTTTGTGTAAAAAAGGTTGACAGAAACACAATTGGAAAATCTTTTATCTTTTTTGGTTTCAGAAACTTAGATCTGGTGCTGCAGTCAATGCGTTCCATAATTGGCTGATGACCTCTGCTGGATGACCTCTTAAGTGTAACCCCCTAATCCTGAGTTTATTGAAGAATTCCTGTTCTTGCTCTTTTTTTCTTCATCATATACTCTTTCAATTCTGGTGAGCTGTGAAAATGTAAAATAGTTCTAGCTATAGGCTTATGGTAAACATTAGGATAGAGATTGCCATGATGACAGCACGGCTGAATGCAATACATGTACTCTTGTTGATTCATCAGCCTTTCACAACAGGGCTTCTCCTTCATCTCGCCATAATATGAAGATGTCATTAAAGTAATATAGGCATGTATTCAAGCCTTCTTGCTATTGATTTCTTCAAAAATATGTACCTCTCAAATTTAGAAATAAAGATATTTGAGTAGTTAGGTGCTACACATCAACCAATCAAGGTCCCATTTAGCTGCATGAGGTATTCCTCACTTCATTAAAAATAACAGTGGTAAAATGTGAATTGAATAATTTGAGTAAAAAACATCTTATCAGCTCTTTGTATTTCATGTTTCAGAAAAGCCCACTCAATAGATTCTATTGTGTCCTTTCATGGAATGGAAGTGTATAATGGGTTAATGTTGATGGTACATATGATAAGATAACTCAATGTCAGCTATTGTAATGGATAACAATTGCAGAACATTTGTAACATTCGTGATGTATGAGTGACCTTGCTTGACTATAATCTGTAAAATCTTAATAATGCACTTTCAAAAAGGCTCTTGTATTGATCTCAAGCCAGCCACTATGAGTAAACAGTGATTTTTCTAATAGTGCATCCTTTTTTAAAGCAGCCTCCGAAAGTGTATGAAGAATAGTTTGACATTCATTTGTCAGATCCTACTGTAATTTCAAATAGTTGATCTCACCCATTAAAACTGTTATGTTGTTTTTGCTGGAACCGAAAAACCATCACCACCAGTTTTACTCCTTTGTCTGCCATCTTAAGAAAAACAACATTGTCTTCATTAAGACTCTGGGCCTGAGTTAGAATTCGACGGACAAGTTACGCTTCACAACAGTGACAGATATCCGGTCCACAAAAAATAAATCCCATAGGAAATAATGGAATTTATATTTCAGGAAAAAAATATTCATCACCGTTGTGACAAAGTAAAACATCTGCCCAAAATCTAAATGAGGCCCTTTGTAATGCTTTTCTCTTGTTCAGTTGTATGTAATAAAGATGACTTTTAAAATGCTGACTATATTAAAGTTTAGTTGAAATTGTTGAGGTAATAATGTTGTGTTCTTTATGACTACCCAAGTCTTTAATTTATCTAACGTACCCTAACAAACTCTTAGTGCCCCTTATTGCTTCCTATACGTAACTCTCAAACTATCTCTTAATGTTAATTTTCCATACACTCACAAACCCACTAACTACTCCTTAACAATACCCTTCCCTGAACCTTAAAAAACACATACCTTCCCTTAACACTACTAATCTGTGAACTATAAAACCCCTTGCTACCTCTTATTGCAACCTTTGCCTGAACCATAAAAACACCTTACTACCCCTAAATGCTTCTTTTTCCTGAACCCTAAAACCTCCGACTACTCCTTTATGCATGCTTCCATGAATTCTAAAAAAACATACTATCCCTTAACACTACCCTTCCCTAAACCCTAATATCCCTCATTACCTTTAGTGCCACCTTTCCCAGAAGCCTAATAGTCCCTTACTATCCCTTAATGATAAAATTCCATTAACCCTAAAACCCCCTTACATTCCCATATTGCTACCCTTCCCTGAACCCTGAAAAAACATTACTACTCTGTCATGCTAAAATCCCTGAACCCTAAGAAGCCTGAACCACCACTTCAATAGTTCCCTTCCCAGACTCCTAAAATTCCTTACTACACCATAACCTTATCCTTGTATTTACCATAAATGGTCTTATCTACCACTTAACACTACTCTTCTCAGAACCCAAAAATCTCCTTACTCCCTCTCCAATATTACCCTTTCTTGAACCATAACACCCCCTTTCCATTCCTTAATGCTGCAAATAAATGATCCCTAAAAATCTGTTTACTAATCCTTAATCATACCCATTTTTGAACTCTAGCCACGTCTTACTATCCCTTACAGATACCAATCCCTGGAGCCTAAAAACCCTTACTATTCCTTTACACACCCTTCTTGAACCCTTAAAACACCTTACTACAGCTTAACTCTACCTTTCTCTGAATCCTAAAAACACCTTACTAGCCTATCACGATCCGTAGGTTAGACCTCAAACTCCTTGCTACCCCTAAACGCTACCCTATCTTGAGCCCTAAGGACTATTACTATCCATTAAAATTACCCTTTCTCAAACCCTAAAAACCTCCTTACTACACATTAATATCTTCTATGAATCTTAAAAACACTTTTCTATCCCTTCAAGCTACCCTTCCCTGAACCCTAAAAACCTATAACTGCCCCTCACACTATCTTTTCCTGAACCCTAAAAACCTTAATACCCCTTTAACAGTACTTTTCCCTGATTCCTAAACCCACCACTGTCTGTCAACTCTATCATTCCTTGAATCCTACAAAAGCCCATTAACGCTATCCTTCAATGCATTCTACAAGCTCCAACTACCACCTAACGCTCTTAATCGCTGAACTCTACCAACCCCTTGCTACCCTAATGCTACTCTGCTCTGAATCCTAAAGTTACTTACTAGTAACAAGCCTCCCTCCACACCTCACTTTAAATGTTCCTCTCCACTTTAGCATGAGGATGTCCCTTGCCGTTGCTCCCAGGACACTTATTGGGCACAACATTTGTTCATTTAATTTTCCTTAGATAACATTTTGACCGAACGTTTACAGTCTAATTTTCTCCCAATACTTGTACTCCAAACATTCTTGCTGGATAAAATGCAGCATCTGTTATTATTAAATTAAATGTATTTGCTCAATTTAATTACTCAAAATTGTCTAGTAATTTGTGAGTAACTGTGGGCATGAAAGTGCTTTAGGGTTTTACCTCCTTGTATACTGGTGCTCCTCCAGTTCCAGAGTCTTCTACTACATTATTGCTATTTCAGAGTCTGTATACACAACATGAATGCCACCTCAGTCTGTTGCAGGTTTAAAAGTTTAAAACATATACGTGGATACAGATGAAGCAACATTTTCAAGCTGATTAAGTTGTTTTCTGAAATGTTGATCAAAATGGTTTCACCTTGGGTGCCAAAACTCGTTTTTTAAATCCGTCTGTTGCAGAGTTTCCATTTGACCCAGATTGTTCACTGGAAACTTGTCTGATTAAAACAGATTGATTGTTGAGAAGCCTGGTTTTACTTGTGTATGTCCTCTCTATCTTTTGTGGATTTTTCATGCACTGGAGATTTGTTTTCCTCTACATTCTTCATTCTAAGTTCTACTTTTTTGCTGAAGTGTCTCTATTGCTCCTTTTGGTGCCATTTACTTCCACCCACATGTAAACCACATCAAGTTGGTAGCTTTTGGATTTCTATATTTTCCATTCACTAATCTCTTTGGAGTAGGATTACATTTCTTTGTTTGTGTCTTCCAATATTTTTCCTACTTCTCTTATTCAGATATTGCTGCAATTTCTTTTTTTAACTGTTCAATGTCTTCCCACAATTCAATCAATATTCTGGCAACTCTTCCATTATTAAAAAATGTTACATCTGGAGATCCCTTATTTAGAAGCGCAAACCTGTGCTCCACAAAAGTTTTGTTGACTTTGCATAAAGTTGGTTATAAATCAATGCTGAATCATCTCAGTATTTTATTTTACTTTATGATACTGGATCAAAGTTGTAGCATTGAGATGTTGATTCATTTGACGTTTCATTAAATATTTAAGTTGCCTGATGCTGCTATTGATGGTCCCCGTGGAGGTTACTTGCTGTTCTGTTACCTTTATCAGTAAGTACATTTTTTGGCTTCTCTCTTGTGAAAATTCTAATGCCCAAGGTCTATTTTCTGAAATATGTGATCTATCATGAAAAATACAACTTCAAAGTAGGTTCTAGAAGGTGCTAAATGAGTATTATTAATTAAGAGTTGAAAAGCATTAGTTTTCTAAACGCAGTGATGTGTGCTCCTAAAAGTGCATCTGATTTTGGTTAAATTAATCCAATAATGTTTAACATACTAGTTCTAAATGATGCAGTAGAAAGGATATTTTTTCTCACAACTTCACAGTAAAAAGAGCAAAGGAATTGTACAATGCCACCAATGTGTATATATAAATATAGGACATAGTTTCCATAGGAAAAGTATTTTTTGATTTGGCTATATCTTTGGTGCCCTCTGATGAATGTTTATGAAGTGTCAAGTCGGATCTTGTTGAGCATGGAAAGTTTCAGGGTGATATGTCACACAGGGGCTGACAAAAAGGGGGGTAAAAAAGGTGTGTTTCCAATATTAATTCCCATTAAGATTTTAAACATGACTACAACCCAAACCGCTGGACGGAATAAAACCAAATCTGGCAGAAAGATATCTCTTTGACCAGAAAGCATGCTGTTTATTATTTGGTGTAAATCTGTTCAGTAGTTTTTGGAGCATTAAAGGAAAACAAAATTTGTATATCTGGGTGGAGTCTAAGAACTGATCTGATTGGCTGTCAGCACTTCACCCAGAAAGTGATGGCAGCCTTCTGGGACCAATATACATGACAGCACCCCACTGAAATGCATTGTAGTGAATTACAGGTTTTTGAGGTCACAAAAATGGAGAACGTATAAAGGAGGATAATAGCTTTTAATTTCAAAAAAATCATTTGTTGCTACGGTGATCTTACCCTGTGAATATGCCTTCTGCTGGGATTTCATGAATCATGTTTGAGAGAAAACTGTTTTTCTCCTGATTTTCCCATAGAGGTTAGGGAAGGTGCTCCAGAAGCCAAAATGAGATCATATCTTCTGCATATTCACACTATCTTTCTCAGCAATTGAAGTCTGACATTCCCAGTAAAACATGTAATTCCAACAAGAGCAGCCTGTCAGTTGATTCCTTTGTGTTCTACTGCAGCCTCCCCAAAATTAGGACACTGTTTACCTGAGTTATCTAATATCTTCCTGTTGTGGTTCCAACAGGAGCAGCCTGTTAGATGATTCACTAGAGTTCTACTGTGGTTTCCCAGAGTGTTCTAAAGAACAACTAGAGCATCAACAGTCTTACTTATGAAAAACGTGTGGCACACCTGAAGCCATCTTGATTGAATCAAACTGATAAAACTTAAAACATTTAATTTAGAAAGGAACAAAATGAGGGGTTTCATTTTGCCATATAAACTATGGTTTGTGCTGTAGAAAGAAAAACTAGAACCCGTTTTAAGTGAGTTTACAAATCTCTTCCTTTTCTATTTCATTAAAACATTCTGACATGCACACTAAAACATGCACTTTGAACACCAGCAGCAGACTGCAGGTTAACTCCCTGGTGATCAGCTGTTTACTATAGTGATCTGAGCAACCAGAGTGCTAAAGTTCTGTATTTATGCCAAAAGTGTGGCATATCAGACCGCCATCGTCATGGAATCGAAGTGGGAGTCCCGTCTTGCGGTGCCCACAGACTGCCTGGAAGGAGCAGCCTCCCCTGTCAGAGGCTGCTGGGGGGCCACATCGCTGCAGCTGGGGGGCCACATTGTTGCAGCAACAGATGAAGCCCCCATCACTGATTACCCTGCCAGCTCAGAAGAACCGAGCACAGTAGACCCGACTGTTCCTCACTGATGGGGACGGCCCCACCGGAGCAGAGCCCTTGTTCTTGTCACTGTGACAGCGGGGGAGACAGTGTGTGGTCTCCGCGTGGATGTCTGTCTTTCTAGGCATTGGCAGATGAGGGAGGGCAAAACAGAGTCGGCTGGAGGAGCCCCTCCCTCCAGCCACAGTGCATTGTTCCTGGTGGCCTCAGCTAGGATCACTCTACGAGGATGTCCCAGGAGGGTTTCCCCCATCATCCCCTGTGGTTGCAGCCCAAGTACAAGGAACAGGACTGCTCTACCAGGATAAATGACCAAATTGTTGGAAGGGGTGTGTAGGAGGCACAGAAGTCGACAGGTGGTGAGAGTTGTTGTTGATTTCCCTTCAGCCTGCCATTCACCCTGGTACTTACAACATGCCGCACTACCATAATTGGGGTGATGGGCATGATTGCAGTATCTGTCTAATAAACAGTGAGAGGGTGGGTAATGTTTTAAAGGATCTATGCCCAATAGTAGCGTTTCTATGCTTTGTGCATTCAGAGTGATATCATGGCATTCTAGATAATGTGTTTACTATGACGTGCATTCTTGGTAATAAAGATGACCTGATAACTGCTTGTGTTGCAAAATAGTAGCAATCTATGTGTCTACCTGACTTTTGCTTATTTTCGCAGAGTACTAGTAACCTGTGTAATATTCTGACAACTGCTTGTGTAGCAGGGTTTTACTGAAACATGTTGTGTTTGGTCTAATGATGCAATACAGTTTATTTTTATATAACTTGTTGTTGTGTTTCCTTTGTGGTGTATTTATTGTGTCACACGTATTGTGTGTGTGGTGCAAACGTTTTACACATTGCCTTTGGGATAGGCCTGACTGTTTGTACCAAGCTACCAAGGGGGTGAGGAGGGGTTATCTTGGGTGTGTACCTTCCTCGCCCTGACTAGAGTAGTGGGTTCTTTGTTAATAACTTTGGTGCTGTTTGATTAATCTTTACAAACTTTCCCCAAATAAATCCAATGCTCACTTTAGCTCGTGTCTGCAAAGTTTTGGGATAGTCAGTCAAGCAGGGGCCAAGGAAAAGGAGTGGGTCCCAAAAGGCTTTTCCCCATGCATTTTTCCATAGGAATTGCAGCTGACCCACTGGACGGATTCACACCACATTTGGCAAAAAGGTAGCTCTTGGTCCAGAAAGCGACCTTTTTATTATTCAGTGTAAATCCGTTCAGTAGTTTTTGAGAAATTAAGGAAAAAACAAATCTGTATATATAGAGACGCAAAGGCTCTGTGACACCTCCTGATCTTGTGCTGAAATCTGATTAACTGCCAACACATCAACAAGGAAGTGTTGGCAGTTATCTTGGGACTTAGCTTCAGCTGAGTCCCAGAAAAAAGGCAAAAAACTAATGAAAGGGGCTAGGGTAGTGACACTCTGACCCCTTAATTCTGGTGCTAGGATTCCAGAGGGAGCACCGCAAGGCCAAAAAGCATTCGTTTTTAAATGTTGCCATGAATTCATGACTGGGTCACAAGTCTCTGGCTAAAATTAAAAAAAAACAAGCATGGGCTCCACACTTGTTTTAATGACACCCCCAAGTGGGCCAGGTCCTGGGGGCATGTTAAAATAAAGAACTACTGTTGACTCTTGTATGACCCATTCCTGTCGGGGGCACTAGGTCCAGGCACACCAGTGGGGTAGCGTTTTTATCAGGACAAGTTGGAGAACCCTCAGTGGCAGAAGGTTTGTGGATCCCTGCTCATTCCTTTAGATAATGTCACAGAAATGAAAGGAAAAGTAGTGTTTTAATTCAATGTTTCACCTTTGAAGGGTATTCTGGGTAAGAAAACATTTTTGCTCATAACTTAGCCTGTGGTGGTCCTAGGACAATGGACCCACATTCAAAACGCTCACCACAGCCTGCTCTTTCTGTCAAGATCATCTATGGTTCCCCACACTAAGTTAATGGGGATCCCAAAGTAATAGCCCTTGCCTCCATTCAGTGTCTATTTAGCTTCTCTCATAGCTGGAACTTATGTTTTACAGCAGAGAGTAGTTTGTGTTTTATGGGTCTTGTCTGTAATATTGTCGCATTAGACTTGCTAGCCCAGAAAATGTGTAACGCACTACGCTCTCCAGGGGCTAAACATATGGTTACACTGCAATACTTTCAGTCCTTTTCTTTTCATGTGGTTATGCCCTTTAGGGGCTAACTATATGATAACATGACCATGTTTCTTACAAATGCTATTTCCATTGTGGTGTTCACTAGGGGCTGTTCTGAGCATTACATTTGAATGCCAAATGTTTAGTTCTGAGAAAGGTATTTATTAGGCTCATATGATAATTGTATATGTTTTATTAATATCTCCTTATTGCAGTTATTACCATGATTCAAGCCAACATAACATCCTTATTACACTATGACTGTTTGAACACTCTAGATAAGTTTGGGTGAACCTTCTAGTTTATTTCTCTTACTATTCCTCTGTGGCTGTCTTGTATGGGGAATTATGTTAGCCAGCCAGCAACTCTGATGGTGGGTTGGTGAAAATGGTATTCTATTGGAATTATCATGGCAGATTTAAATTAAGAAGATAAATGGCAACATTTTCGTTTTTGGCTGCAGATAGAGGAAGAAGGTAAATGGAAGTGCTTTAGTTATGTGCAGGGCCACTGAAATTATGTGTCAGGAAAAGACCAATTTATGAGGCAGGGTTGACCAATTTATGTGGCAAGAAAGGTCCAGTTATGATTTTACAACGCCAATAGCTCTAACTCAAGCAAATGCAAGAACCATTGCCTTACAAATGCTTGTTCGTGTGTACGGTTTCTATGGCCTGGCTAGTACTCTGTGCGGAGGTTGTAAGATCGGTCTAAGTCACGCTGGTTTCTCCTTTGCAATAAAACTTAACTTCAAGGCAAGGTTCGATGCCACGTAATTGTAGCTTGAAGTCTGCGATGGCTGCAACACTGCATTGATACTCGTTTCAAAACATGGTTTGCGTGGGGTTGCTGATTTATTTACACGCTATGGCTGGCATTGAAGTCGAATCTTTACGATTTAACTACTCGTACCTCTTTATCTGAAACGTTTCTGGTGTTAACTGCAAGTCTAGGCAATCAATAAATCTTATCAAGACGGGGGATGCCGGAGCCATCTAAAACCAAGTAAGGCCTCCTCCCATTCCCTCTCTGTTATACTCAAGCGGGGTCATAACAACTTAAAAGTCACTAGCAGGCCAAGATGTAAACTGTGCCCAAGGTGATCTGTGCACAGAAGCTGTACAGGCATGAGAAGGACAGGGCAAAGATATATACATATGGGTGCTGCCAAGGCTGGACTGTGGCTCAGACCACATTTCCTGCTCTGCCCTTAGCCTTCCACTGTAACTCTGCTGCTTTAGGTCAGAGATGTCACAATATTGACATTTCAATAGTGCTCTGTCCTCCCTTAAAGGAACTTTTTTTGAAAGGTTACATATGTCAGATTGATTTAATACAAGGATGCCTAGTAATAGCTCGAAAATGGCAGGACCAAGAATACTGAAAATCTAGCATGCAGCCCACCCTCCAGAAACTAATTTGCACACCCTTGATTTAACATGTAATCACTGCATTTATTGAACGCGGGTTACTATTTATTTCCCAATAAAACTGAATAAAAACAAGTGGTGTTAAACAGGATAAAAAAATGATTGTAATCTAATAGCTGAACTGTTTCAAACACAGCAGCAGCCACACTCAGGCTCACAGATTTGAGAGATGCCCTGGCTGGGCTGCTAATTACAAAACCAAAAATTGTCACCATACCGTGTGTCGAGTGTATTTCAGATGGCCGAGCAGACCAGTTAAGTTAATATATCTGCAGGTCTAGTAACGTTTTTAAAGCTTCGGAAGATGTGAAGCCACAGAGTATGCAGAGGATGGGATACATCGGTCAACGCCAGCCTTGAAATGAGAGGTATAACCATATTGCCCGGAGCAACAATTGAAGCTTCTATATTCTTGAGGGAAACACCACACTGGGGAAGCCTCGCCCAGTGTGTAATACATAGCACTAGTGTTCTTGAAACATTAGAAGGAGGAATCTGCTTTGTCTCCAAATACCAGCCAGCCAGCCAGCCAATATAGGTAGTGGAACACACGTGGTGCTCATGAGACGAGACAAGTATCTGCAAAATTCTGCTATTATATTTGCCCTCGGCTCACTTTTCTGTGCTCCGTGAGTACACAATCACAATATTCTGAACTCATCAGGAGTACGTTCATTCCTGGGAAGGAAACACTGCTAGTGCTCCCTGAATATCCACACGGCTTGGTGAAAGGATTCAGGGTGAGCAAACTACATTTTCCATGAATCCGCTGAAATCTGACTATGTTTGAAAATAGCAGTTTTGAAGTTACTAAGTGCAGGGCAAGTTCCTCGAGGTTCAGAGTATCTTTGCTAGGCAATCAATAAACTCCATTGCAAAAGACAGGACCTTATTGCCAGACCTTGTGAAATCTCGAAGTCTGTTTTCTACTTAAGGTTGATGATAAAACTTAAATATATGATTTGATTTTTTAGGATTTATGTGTGTGTCAGTTCCAGGAACATATGTGTCCCATCAATATCTCCCAGAGTCTGAGGCATTTAGATATTTTGGTGTTATATCATTTCCTAGTCCTAGAGTAAAGGATTCTATGAAGAGATAGATACAAAACTATCAAAATATCTATAGATATATATTTCAATCCAGCATACGTCAGCACCTACAGAGTAAGCGCCCAACAAATTTGCAAGCCAGAGTTTTGATATCCTGTCTACCTTATTCTCTCTCTTAATTCATTCCATTGAATCTGGGTCTACTGCTAGCCAACACTTATCCATTGTGTATGGTTGGTTGTGGATAAGTAGTGGTGCAGAAAATGTGGTGGTGCAGAAAAACGTAAGCTATAAATTTCACTAGTTCCCATAAGGCTGGAAAATACCGATCCAGCAGGAATGTGGCATTAGCAGTGCAAAGTGCCAAGCTTCCTATAACAAAGACTTTGTGGCCCACTGACTAAAGTTTCTTCAATTTTCTATCGAGAGATAACATTGGGACGCTGCTTCTAGGACGTTTAACCACTTTCTGGTGATAAGTGAGAGGAGCCTATGCTGGACTATCTCTCTGAGGACTACTGGGCCCAAAAAGCATTCCTGCCATGCAGTCAAACAATGATCCAAGAGAATCTCACTGAATGGAAGCAACAGCTTCATCAATGAGGAGGAGAGTTGCAAAGGCTCCTCAGTCAAAAATTAGGTCTCTCCTTCGAAGAGGGCAAGGAACATTTCAAAGCTGCTGGTGATTGTGGTTCCAATGTTGTAAATAAGGAAACGTTCGCTAGAGCAGTGACCAAGATATATGGATACTCCTTCTGGTGAAGTGTCCGGACAACTCGCATCCTGTAAAACAAAATATATGCCAGCATCAGTATGATAAATGGGACGGAGGTTATCAGCCTCTGAAATATCATGCCATTATATTTGTTAGGCATTGAGAGGGCATCTTAGTCAGAGATGAGAATATTCGTCATAGGGGCAAATCTCTGAGCTTTAAGGAGGTGCTCTGCCAATGGAACATCAATGAATGTCACCTTTCTTTCTCCCTGACCACACGTGTTCTGAGTTTGCTGGCTTCAAGAGTGATGCTGTAGTCAGTTCTGTTGGTGATGTCTGCATCAGGAAGGCTGTGTCTCCTTTCTTGGTGTGGAAGCAAGGAGCCACAGATTCTGGAGTCACCAAAACTACAGGAAAACTCCCTCTTGAGGTTTGACCATAAGGGTGTAGGAGCCATCCTTCACCGGTCCAGCACGGCAAGCCAGGAAACTTCGACCTGCATGGTGTCAGCCGACAAACCCTGGAACTCCAGTTTCATCTTCGTCAGCAATGGGATTTGCTTCGATGACAAGAAAAAGTACAACATCAGGGAACAGCACTGAGACTCCAAATTGCCTCCTAAGCAGCATTGTTTACTAGATGAAGAAAAGGACTTCTTCTTATGGCTTTTTTGTGTGTTTTGTGCAGGGATCTCATGAGACCTGTGGATGAAAGAAGCCCTAGCCAAGTCCCTACAGGTCATAGCCAGAAACAATTAGCCCCCACTCTCTCATGGCCTTTAGGTGCGTTCAGGTACAATAACTTCAGGTTTTGGCACTGAGCTCTGATCTGAGGCACCGCATGCATTTGTCAAGAGGCTCTGAAAGTGCATTTTCTTGCAGCATCTGCCACAATACATAAACTTGGGACAGAGGCTGTTCAACGCAGACACATTTTGTGGGTGAAACATCAAGAGAGAGAGAGCTAGACCTGTCTCAACGAGGCATGTAAACTGAGGAACTGACAGAGGGCGTCGGCTGGTGTGTAATATATTCCAGTTAATTCATGACTGGCAGTGCTTAAGAACCATCGAAGGAGAAATGTTTTCAAGATCAGTCTTAAACCTGGGGAGATAATTCATAAAGTGAGGATAATGTACAAATATGTTGATATCAGAAATGGGGATTCTCACACTGCCCTTGCAAATAGAGAGCCTCCCCCACAGTGAGCGCTCAAGAGTGCCATACCACCTCCCATGGCTCAGGAAGTTCAGTGTACCTGTTTTGCTGCCCAGGGACTCGTAGTCCAGAAAGACGTTGCTGCCAGGAGAAGGGGGCCTGCCCTGATTCCCCCGCATGCTCAAAAGCACCACATAACCTCCCGCAGCATGGATCATGCCCAGGCAAAGCCGGGGCCTAGCTCGAGCCTGTCCTGTGCCCGTCAATGTCAGGAAGAGACAAGGCAGAGCTACCCCCCTTGTCTTTATGTTTAGACATACCCTGTTGGACACAGAAAGAGCTCTATTATTTCCCAGGTTTACCCCCTACCCTTATATTGACTTTCCTTCCTGTGGACTGCCTGGTGGGGAGGCTCTGTGTGATTGAGAATCAGGAGAAGATGTTGTTTCAGTTACTAGCTGGGTGGAGGTTTCAGCCTATACAACCTCACCTGCCAATCTGGCAGGGGCTTACCAGTGGAGCACCAGATGAACCCTTTTAGTAAAA
This sequence comes from Pleurodeles waltl, assembly GCF_031143425.1. Lineage (NCBI taxonomy): Eukaryota > Metazoa > Chordata > Amphibia > Caudata > Salamandridae > Pleurodeles > Pleurodeles waltl. The sequence goes on from NC_090439.1 coordinate 339,135,828, forward strand.
TACTTTCTGCAGAACCACCTTTGCTGCTGCTGACTTGGGGGTTAAGCTATAACCTCTAAATTCACTAGTCACTTGGAGGATGGGTTATGATATCAGCATGCGAGCAGGACGCTCATTAAAGACTTAGGCCCTCATTCTGACCTTGGCGGGCGGCGGAGGCCGCCCGCCAAAGTCCCGCCGTCAGATTACCGTTCCGCGGTCGAAAGACCGCGGCGGTAATTCTGACTTTCCCGCTGGGCTGGCGGGCGGTCGCCTTCAGACCGCCCGCCAGCCCAGCGGGAAAGAGGCTTCCACGATGAAGCCGGCTCGGAATCGAGCCGGCGGAGTGGAAGCTGTGCGACGGGTGCAGTTGCACCCATCGCGTATTTCACTGTCTGCGCAGCAGACAGTGAAATACATGTAGGGGCCCTCTTACGGGGGCCCCTGCAATGCCCATGCCAGTGGCATGGGCACTGCAGGGGCCCCCAGGGGCCCCGCGACCCCCCCTACCGCCATCCGGATCCCGGCGGTCGGACCGCCGGGATCTGGATGGCGGTAGGGGGGGTCGGAATCCCCGCGGCGGTGCAGCAAGCTGCGCCGCCGTGGAGGATTCAATGGGGCGGTGGTACACTGGCCGGAGCCCGCCAGTGGTGCCGGTCCGACCGCGGCTTTACCGCCGCGGTCGGAATCCCCATTGGAGCACCGCCGGCCTGTCGGCGGTGCTCCCGCGGTCATCCGCCCTGGCGGTCAAAGACCGCCAGGGTCAGAATGACCACCTTAGTCATCCCGTGGGTGGCATGCGTATATTCCAGGCTGATAGCTGATGCAAAGACTCAGGCCACTTGATCATACAGTAGTCTGGTGGTGGGACCCTTTAATTGGTGCACCAAGCGGGCGTTATCAGAATTCTTCAATATGGTTTAAGTACACTCCTCTTCACTAAATGATTCATATGGTTTGTCATCATTATTATTCACTCAAAGACTGGCACATTCGATACTATATAAACTCAGGGTCTTACCTACCTATTGATCATTTTTGTAAGTTAAAACATCTTTTTTGAATGGTCGAATATAAGCAATGAGTTAGCTCTGCAGTCTAGTTTTTAACTGTTGTTGCATAATTGATTGTATAAGTGCAAGGTCTAATGCTACATTTAGTGTTGATAAATTTGTGTTTTTTCATTGCAACTGATGTCCCTGGGTGGGTATTTACTTTAGGAAGTATATATCAGGCTCCTTGCAGATTCGGCTGAGAAGAGACAGATATGAACCAAGGTGAGGCAGGGACACTGCTATAACCTCTTTCAGTCATCCTGGTAAAAGGCAAGGCAAATAATCTGAGCTAGGGAGAGCAAGGAAACAAACAAGGCATTCAGCAGATAATTGCACCCTTGATAAAATAAACATGCTGATCGAAGAGGTTGAGGACCTCTTAGCTCCAAACCCAAGGGGAAAAAAACAGGGAAAGGCAATACGGGGTACATCATCTCCTTCTTCAAAAAGCCAGTTGTGTCTAGTACCACTGCTTACACTAGCGCCGAGGTTCACATCGAAACAGTTGTACCCCCTGTGGTTAGCCAATACAGTTTTTTACATGAGCAGTCAAGGGACAAAGGTACCATACCATCTACTGTTGGCACTGAATGCAATCATTGGTTCAATACTTTGGGGACAATCAACAAACCCAAACCTGATCATAGCCAGCAGTTCACTTCTTTAGACAGTACCCTAGGTCCAAGTACGGATAATACAGACTCACAGCTAAGCTCATTAAAAAGCGAGATAGTAAGCTTAAGAGAATGCATTGGTAGGTTGTCTAAAACCCTCAATGATAAAAATGGATAATCTAATGGATTTCTTAGTAAACTTAAATTGCAACTTTCATCAAACAAAGGACAGGCCTTGTCTCAAATGCACCAGACCATCCAGCCAATGGAAAATTACTCCATCTGTCGGGCCACCATCACATCTGGCAGTGCACAACTCTAAACAAATTGCATCTGCTAGCTCCCACACAAGTAGGGATATTCCTCAGCTTCTAATATTGCCTGCAACACCTGGATATCCACAGTATGCGAACGGAAGCTTAAACAAGCCTACACTAACAAAATACTTTCAATTACACTTGTTTTCACACACATGTTAAACTCAAATTCAACTTCAAAAGAACCTAGAACAAGACTACATGGGGACTATATCAAGTATTTTCACATCTTTATGACCAATGCCCCAACACTGGCAGTAGGCACTAGGGAATCACAGGATTCACTGATTAATAAAACCATACACTGGATTAGAAAAGTTATAGGCTGTAGATCAATCATTAGTGAGGACATTCTAGGGGCTTTTCAGTTTACGTGCAAACACCCCACATTTGATCACATTGGCCTTAGGCTCATAAGCCATGAGCTTGTCGAAGGACTTTCAGCACTGAAGCATAGGTTTAGGCCCATCACAGGGTCGCAAATAAGGTTAAGTTAAACCTCCCGCAGTCCATACTGGACACTACCAATGGCAGCAGTTTTAACTCACACTCTTGTCCACAGCCAGCTCCCGATTCCCTTGCCCATCCAGTAGACCTCTCAGAAGTAGATTGATTATCCAGTATATAAGGCATGGGCGTTACCCATTAATAACAGTATAAAACTTAACTAGCAGCCTTAATAACTCTGACTACTCCTATGGTTGAAGCCCATTATGAAAAAGGGGTGGTGAAACTATCCGTAGCTGCCCAACTATCTCTTGAGGCAGAAGTGACTGAGCCTAAAGACTCACCTGCTCGGACTTCAGGGTGGAACTCACACTGAATGAACACCATAAAATTAGTATACTGAATCATAGCAGGGGTGAGAACTAAGCTAAATGATCCTGAATAGGGCTCTTTTAAAGATCAATTCGATACTGTGCTATTCCAGGAGGCGTGGGCAACAGAGCTGGTCTTTAGCTCACGATACATTTCATTTTCAGCTAATAGTGTGCCATCAGCAGCAGGCAGAGCCTCTGACAGACTGTTGATCTGGCAAGGGATGTAGTTTTTCTCTAAAATCAAAAGAATTTCGACTGATTATAGAGGTATACTCATTGTGGTTATTTCTACAGGTATGCTAGGCGAGGTCAGACGTCTTGCCATTGTAAACATCTGCATATGTTTTCTCTGCGTAAATGTACAGTCAGCGACTGCTGACTGACTCTCAGTTATGACTGACCAGTTGCATTATAACTGGACAAAAATAACTGCAGGTGACAGTAACACATCAGTGCAGGCAGGGACCCTATCCCCAGTCATGTTTGAAGAAGCATATCGATCCCAGGTGGTGTCTTCTGCGGTTGCGGTCACAGGCAATAGGCAATCAAAGCTTGCTGAACAGCTTTCTGAGTTGATAGCCGCACATGGATTGAGGCCTCTTAATAATTGTACCCTCATGGATTTTCCCCCTCACCCTACCTTCAAAAGAGGTCCATGCAAAAACAATTTATTGATTATATCTTCGTAGACATTAAACTCTGGCATCACATGGTCAATATGGAGGTGCCCCCTTGGATGGACAGGCACCATGATGCACTATGTACCCACATTCACACCAGTCTCTTAATGAACTCACACTTATTATGTAACACTCTATTAGCTGAGGCTGTTACAATAAACAATAGGAGGAACATCAAATGGACCTTAATCTGTGAAAACGGTAAAATCCTGTCCCAAATGTACCGAATATTTGTGGAAGCAATGGACCCATATGAGTTATTTGATAAAAGACTGATCAATTTTGTAAGCCTTCATTGTGAAATGATGGATCAGCTGAAATGTCATTTTACAAAGGAGGGGCCATCCGCATGGTAATTCTCCCAGGTGGAACACGGGTGAATGTAGAGCTGCTAGATCAGCCGTACTTGCAGAGGTTAAACAAGGACATTGTGGGGATAATACTGTGGCAAGAAGAGGTTATGGGGCAACTCTAGTTAACTGTAAAAACAGATGAGAGGCAGCCAAGTGAGATGACCTCACAGAATCTCTTTTAAACAGGGACATGAAGGTCTTCTGGGAAGTAATTGCGAACAGAAATAGTGTCATTGATAACTACCCTGAAGCAGTAGTACAACCAGATGTATGGGCTGCCTACCTTTTGGAATTATATAGCAAGTGGCCCAAAGATTCCTCCTCTTCTAATGAGGATCTTACACCAGACCACATAGAGCTTGAAGGTGAGATTGAGACTAGCGGCATTATAGCATTTGGGCTGGCAGAAATGGTTCAGGCTCTACATCAAGTGAAAAGGGAGAAAGCACCTGGCTCTGATGCATTCCAGGAAACCTGTTTCTATTTCAAGCTGAAATTTGGATTCAGAACTTAAACACCTTGGGCAACACCATCATGAAAAGAGAAGACATCCCGGCATCCTGGCCTGGCGCTACCATTGTTCCAATCTTTAAGACGGGGAGGCGGGATGCTCACTCCAGCTATAGACCAATCAGCTTGATTGATAATAGTCAGAAAATCTTTTACAGACTGGTATTGTCAAGACTCCTGTTTAGGATAATAGACCATCACGTCCTTTCAGACAGCCAAGTGGGATTTAGAAACAAGGTTGTTACTGTGGACCAGATGTTTTGCTTCAAGATGATGTGTTGAAAATAAGTTGCCTTGAAGCGGGACGGTCTAGATGTGGCCTTTATGGACCTGAGAGCCACTTTTGACCTGTTCCCTAGGGAACGCCTATGGAGGGTGTTAGAAAACTATGGTATCCTTGGTGACCTTCTAGGAATTTTGGAAGTCTTACACTCGGAGACCTTTGCATGGGTCAGGTAGAACACGGCTAGCGACCTGATGTCCAGGATTCCAATAAACTGTGGTGTGAGGCAGGGATGTGTGCTTGCCCCTATGTTGTTTAGTTTCTATAATAATGGCACTGTTGAGTAGCTGGCCAACTGCAAACATGACATACTTAAATCTACCGGTACCAGCACCCCAGTGCTCATGTTTGCAGATGACACGCTCTTACTTTCCTGAGCCTCGATTGGCCTCTAATCTCTTCTAAATCATTTTACATCCTTTTTCAAATCAAGGTAAATCCCACAAAATCAAACTTTATGGCACTGTACCCCCACCGATCCTTAAGCAGTATGATGGTGGTGGACAGGGTGCTCTTGGAACAAGTGAAATACTTTGAGTATCTGGGTGTGAAATTAGCCGACAATTTGTCCTTAACCCCTGGATAGAAAAAAGTAGAGCTATACTATACCAAAAGGCAGCAGCTGTAGCAAGGAAACACAAGGCCACATCAAGTAGAGGGGGTCTCTCAAGTGCTTGAAATCTATAGAGCCACTGCTGTGGTGGGGGCAACCTACAAAGCTGAGGTCTGGGGTTGTGCCGACGTATCATCTTTAGTTCAAACTGAAAATAATTTCATTAGTTCACTGCTTAGTTTGCCTGTAAGCACACCTTTGATACTTTTACATGCTGACCTAGCATCAACTAAGGTAGATCTTGTGGTCCTCCTGAAATTGTTTATGTACTAGGTATGCCTCTGGACCACATTGGAATTGCTCCCCTAAAGAGATGCTGTAGTGGAGCTTATCACTAAAGATGAAAGGGTACTTACTCCATAGATTAAAAAGATACAATATTTGTGTGAAGCTATTAAAATGGAGGAAGTATGGCACTCCCCAACTATAATGAGTAAAGATACAGTCATTAAGATAAAGGAAGCTTTTTGGGAATTCACACTGTCTAGAATGTAGAATGACCAAAAAGGGGGGAGCATCACTGAACAATTCTGGCCAATATGCTGGTCCTTGCTCATATTATATATATACATTTTGAACTTTCTTTCTGCATTTGAAGAATCCCAAGATTATGGGCACAATTCATTGCGCACATACAGTCTTCACATAATTACATTAACCGAGTCACCAGTCAACTCACTGCTTATACATACTTAAACATACAGTTTGGCCCCAGTGGGCTTTCACTGTAATCTTCTCACACGTTAACTCATAATAGTACCATCACCCATCAGGAACCACATAATGAAAATGTCACTTACCCAGTGTACATCTGTTCGTGGCATCAGTCGCAGTAGATTCGCATGTTCTGCAATAGCTCGCCATCTGGTGTTGGGCCGGAGTGTTACAAGTTGTTTTTCTTCGAAGAAGTCTTTCGAGTCACGGGACCGAGTGACTCCTCCTTTTGTCTCCATTGCGCATGGGCGTCGACTCCATCTTCGATTGTTTTTCCCCGCAGAGGGTGAGGTAGGAGTTGAATTGTAGTAATAGTGCCCATGCAATGGAGTGACTAAGTATGCACCTATTTAAGGTTGAGATGATACATATATAAATAATTGAAGGTAACTTCCAAACTGCTACAGGCTCCCGGGGAGGCGGGTGGGCACATGCGAATCTACTGCGACTGATGCCACGAACAGATGTACACTGGGTAAGTGACATTTTCAGTTCGATGGCATCTGTCGCTGTAGATACGCATGTTCTGCATAGACTAGTAAGCAGTTATTTCCCCAAAAAGCGGTGGATCAGCCTGTAGGAGTGGAAGTAGTCTGAAATAATGTTCTTAATACGGCTTGACCTACTGTGGCTTGTTGTGCGGATAACACGTCTACACAGTAGTGCTTGGTGAATGTGTGAGGCGTAGACCATGTGGCTGCCTTACATATTTCTTGCATTGGGATGTTTCCTAGAAAGGCCATGGTAGCACCTTTCTTTCTGGTTGAGTGTGCCCTTGGTGTAATGAGCAGCTGTCGTTTAGCTTTAAGGTAGCAGATTTGGATGCATTTAACTATCCATCTGGCTATACCTTGTTTTGAAATTGGGTTTCCTGCATGAGGTTTTTGAAATGCAATAAAGAGTTGTTTAGTCTTTCTGATGTTTTTTGTTCTGTCAATGTAATACATCAATGCTCTTTTGACATCTAATGTATGTAGTGCCCTTTCAGCTACGGTATCTGGCTGTGGAAAGAACACTGGAAGTTCCACTGTTTGATTTAGATGGAACGGTGAAATAACCTTTGGCAAAAATTTAGGATTGGTCCTTAGGACGACTTTATTTTTGTGTAGTTGTATAAAAGGTTCCTGTATTGTAAACGCCTGAATCTCGCTTACTCTTCTTAGGGAAGTAATGGCGATGAGAAATGCCACCTTCCAGGTTAGGAACTGTATGTCGCAGGAGTGCATGGGTTCAAAAGGTGGACCCATAAGTCTAGTTAGGACAACATTTAGGTTCCATGAAGGAACAGGTGGTGTTCTTGGTGGTATAATTCTCCTAAGGCCCTCCATGAATGCTTTAATGACTGGTATCTTATATAGGGAAGTTGAATAGGTAGTCTGCAGGTATGCAGATATTGCTGCAAGGTGTATTTTAATGGAAGAGAAAGCTAGGTTAGATTTTTGTAAGTGAAGCAAGTAACCCACTACATGTTCTGGAGTTGTGTGTAATGGTTGTATTTGATTAATATGGCAGTAGCAAACAAACCTCTTCCATTTACTTGCATAGCAGTGCCTGGTGGATGGCCTTCTGGCTTGTTTTATGACTTCCATACATTCTTGGGTAAGTTGTAAGTGCCCGAATTCTAGGATTTCAGGAGCCAGATTGCTAGATTCAGCGATGCTGGATCTGGGTGTCTGATCTTTTGGTTGTGCTGTGTCAACAGATCTGGCCTGTTGGGCAATTTGATGCAGGGTACCACTGATAGGTCTAGCAGCGTTGTGTACCAGGGTTGCCTTGCCCAAGTTGGTGCTATCAATATGAGTTTGAGTTTGCTTTGACTGAGTTTGTTTACCAGGTAAGGAAGGAGAGGGAGAGGAGGAAAAGCGTAAGCAAATATCCCTGACCAGTTCATCCATAGGGCATTGCCTTGGGATTGTTCGTGTGGGTATCTGGATGCGAAGTTTTGGCATTTTGCGTTCTCCCTTGTCGCAAACAAGTCTATCTGAGGTGTTCCCCAGAGTTTGAAATAAGTGTTCAGAATTTGGGGGTGAATTTCCCATTCGTGGACCTGTTGGTGATCTCGAGAGAGATTGTCTGCGAGTTGATTTTGGATCCCTGGTATAAACTGTGCTATTAGGCGAATTTGATTGTGAATTGCCCAATGCCAAATCTTTTGTGCTAGCAGGCTTAACTGCGTGGAGTGCGTCCCCCCCTGCTTGTTTAGATAATACATTGTTGTCATGTTGTCTGTTTTGACGAGAATGTATTTGTGAACTATTATTGGTTGGAAAGCTTTTAGTGCTTGAAAAACTGCTAGAAGTTCTAGGTGATTGATATGCAGTTTTGTTTGATGTACGTTCCATTGTCCTTGTATGCTGTGTTGATCGAGGTGTGCTCCCCACCCTGTCATGGAAGCATCTGTTGTTATTACGTATTGTGGCACTGGGTCTTGGAAAGGCCGCCCCTTGTTTAAATTTATGTTGTTCCACCACAGAAGCGAGAGGTAAGTTTGGCGGTCTATTAACACCAGATCTAGAAGGTGACCCTGTGCTTGAGACCACTGTGATGCTAGGCATTGTTGTAAGGGCCTCATGTGCAGTCTTGCGTTTGGGACAATGGCTATGCATGAAGACATCATGCCTAGGAGTTGTAATACCATCTTTGCCTGTATCTTTTGTGTTGGATACATGCGTTGTATGATGGTGTTGAAATTTAGAATTCTTTGTGGACTTGGAGTGGCTACTCCCTTTGATGTGTCTATTATGGCTCCTAGGTATTGTTGTACCTTGCGCGGCAGAATGTTGGATTTTGTAAAGTTGACGGTGAACCCGAGTTTGAAGAGGGTTTGTATGATCTGATTTGTGTGATTTGAGCACTGTATGAACGAATGGGCCTTGATTAGCCAGTCGTCCAAATATGGGAACACATGTATTTGATGCCTTCTTATGTGTGCAGCGACTACCGCTAGACATTTGGTAAAGACTCTTGGTGCGGTTGTTAATCCGAAAGGCAGTACCTTGAATTGGTAATGTATTCCTTTGAATACAAACCTTAGGTATTTCCTGTGCGATGGGTGTATTGGTATATGGAAATAAGCATCCTTGAGGTCTAAAGTTGCCATGTAGTCGTGTAGTTTTAGCAATGGCAATACTTCTTGTAGTGTGACCATGTGGAAGTGGTCTGATTTGATGAAAGTGTTCACTACTCTGAGGTCTAGGATTGGTCTTAGCGTTTTGTCCTTCTTTGGTATCAGAAAGTACAGTGAGTAAACTCCTGTGTTTATTTGTGTGTTTGGCACTAATTCGATTGCATTCTTTTGCAATAGTGCCTGCACTTCTATCTCCAGGAGATTGGAATGGTGTGTTGTTAAATTTTGTGCTTTTGGTGGTATGTTTGGAGGGAATTGTAGAAATTCTATGCAATAACCATGTTGGATAATTGCTAGAACCCAAGTGTCCGTAGTGATTTCCTCCCATGCTTTGTAATAATGACCTATTCTTCCCCCCACTGGTGTTGTGTGGAGGGGGTGAGTGACATGTGAGTCACTGTTTAGTAGCAGGGGTTTTGGGGCTTTGAAATCTTCCTCTATTTCTAGGGAATTGCCCTCCTCTATATTGTCCCCGAAAACCTCCTCTATACTGTCCCTGGTAACTGGACGGTGTGGCTTGTGAGGTGCTGGCTTGTGTGCTTTGACCCCGAAACCCCCCTCGAAAGGGCGTTTTACGGAATGTGCTGTAATTCCCTCTGCTCTGCGGGGAGTAGAGTGCACCCATGGCTTTGGCAGTGTCCGTATCTTTTTTGAGTTTCTCAATCGCTGTGTCCACTTCTGGACCGAACAGTTCTTTTTCATTAAAAGGCATATTGAGAACTGCTTGTTGAATCTCTGGTTTAAATCCAGACGTTCGGAGCCATGCATGCCTTCTGATAGTTACAGATGTATTAATTGTCCGTGCAGCTGTATCTGCAGCGTCCATGGAGGAGCGGATCTGGTTGTTGGAAATGGCCTGTCCCTCCTCAACCACTTGTTTTGCCCTATTTTGTAAGTCCTTGGGCAGATGTTCAATGAGATGTTGCATCTCGTCCCAGTGGGCTCTGTCATAGCGCGCAAGTAGTGCCTGGGAGTTCGCGATGCGCCACTGGTTTGCAGCTTGTGCTGCGACTCTTTTACCAGCTGCATCGAACTTGCGGCTTTCTTTATCTGGGGGTGGTGCATCTCCAGATGTGTGAGAGTTGGCCCTTTTCCTAGCTGCTCCTACAACGACAGAGTCTGGTGGCAGCTGTGTAGTGATGAAAACCGGGTCTGTAGGAGGCGCCTTATACTTTTTTTCCACCCTTGGTGTGATTGCCCTACTTTTGACCGGCTCCTTAAAGATGTCTTTTGCGTGCCGGAGCATACCAGGGAGCATAGGCAGGCTTTGGTATGAGCTGTGGGTGGAGGAGAGTGTGTTGAATAAAAAATCATCCTCGACCTGTTCTGAGTGGAGGCTTACGTTGTGAAATTGTGCTGCTCTAGCCACCACTTGAGAATACGCGGTGCTGTCTTCTGGTGGAGATGGCTTCGTAGGGTATGCCTCCGGACTGTTATCTGACACTGGGGCGTCGTATAGGTCCCATGCGTCCTGATCTTGGTCACCCTGGCTCATGGTGGTGTGAGCTGGGGAGTGTGATGGAGTTTGTGCTGGTGAGACGTTAATCACGGGCGGAGGAGAGGGTGGTGGGGTAACTCTTTTCACCACTTTTGGTTGTGGTGTCTGTTCAGTCTGGAACTCCAACCTTCTCTTTCTCCTAATGGGGGGAAGGGTGCTTATTTTTCCTGTCCCCTGCTGTATGAAGATACGCTTTTGCGTATGGTCCACATCAGTTGCTTGTAGCTCTTCCTCAAACCTATGCTTCTGCATTTGGGAGGTTAGCGAGTGCTCTTCTGTATAAGAGCCTGAAGCTGGGTCGCCTGCAGTTTGTTTCGGCATCGAAACCCTGTCTGCGTGTTTTTTCGGCTCCGAGGTGACTTTTTTCTTTTTCGGGGCCGAAACCTCTCGGCGTCGATCTGTTTCAGTGCCGCTGTCTCGGCGTCGAGCCGTGTCCACACCGGCATCTCGGTGTCGAGGCTTGTCTCCAGCACTTTCTCGGTCCCGAGAAGGCTGCGTGCCGGTGTCTCGACCGGAGTCGGACGATCTCGGCACTGTTTGGGCCTTTTTCGGTGCCGACGGTCGGTCACCGAATTTATGGGTGGAGCCATGGCCGGATGGCAGTGGCGTCCCCTGGGCCTTGTAAATGTTTCTCTGTGTGGTTTTCGACGTCTTACTCACGGTTTGTGTATCGTCGAATCCTTCGGAGTCTGAGTCTTGGATCGAGAAGGTACCTTCCTCTTCCTGTTCCTCGAACTCCCGTTGGGCTGTCGGTGCGGACGCCATCTGAAGTCTTCTGGCTCGACGGTCTCGGAGTGTTTTTCGGGACCGGAACGCACGACAGGCCTCGCAGGTGTCTTCGCTGTGCTCAGGTGACGGGCACAGGTTGCAGACCAAGTGTTGGTCTGTGTAGGGGTATTTATTGTGGCATTTGGGGCAGAAACGGAACGGGGTCCGTTCCATCGGCGTTCTTCAGCACGCGGTCGGGCCGACCAGGCCCCGACGGAGGATCGAAAAACTACCCCGAAGGGCACCGGAGCTCTTCGATCTTCGATGCGGTGTGGAATCTAAGTACGCCGATCCCGAACGCAACAATACCGACGAAAATCTTCCGAAATTAGCTAATTTTCCGTTCCGAAACTCGGAGCGACAGGAACACGTCCGAACCCGATGGCGGAAAAAAAACAATCGAAGATGGAGTCGACGCCCATGCGCAATGGAGACAAAAGGAGGAGTCACTCGGTCCCGTGACTCGAAAGACTTCTTCGAAGAAAAACAACTTGTAACACTCCGGCCCAACACCAGATGGCGAGCTATTGCAGAACATGCGTATCTACAGCGACAGATGCCATCGAACTAAGTAATTATCAATACATTTTATGTTTATATGCGTAGTAAAAACATATGGAAAATGTCACTTAACCACTGTACATCTGTTTGTGGCATATAGTGCTGCAGATTCACATGTTACAAGTTGTTTTTCTTTGAAGAAGTATTTTTTCAAGTCACGGTATCGAGTGACTCCTCCTCTCGGTGAAAGTGCGCATGGGCATCAACTACTTTGTTAGATTGTTTTCCTGCAGAAGGGTATAGGAAGGAGAGATAGAGTGAAAGAATGTGTATGTACAACTACATGTATTAAGTAAATAAGATGTCCAGGCAAATATAAATATATATACATATGTACAAATGAGTACTGCAATAACTACAGGCTCCCGGTGAGGAGGGAGGGCGCATGTGAATCTGCAGCACTACATGTCACGAACAGATGTACACTGGGTAAGTGACATTTTCCGTTCGGTGGCATGTGTAGCTGCAGATACACATGCTGTGCATAGACTAAAAAGCAGTTCTCCTCCCAATAAAGCGGTGGCTAGCCTGTAGGGGTTGAAGTGGTCTGAAATAGTGTTTTTAGCACTGCTTGTCCAACACTGGCTTGTTGTTTTGATAAAACATCCACACAGTAATGCTTTGTGAATGTATGTGGTGTGGACCATGTGGCAGCTTTGCATATGTCTGCCATTGGTATGTTCCTTAAGAATGCCATAGAGGCACCCTTTTTCCTAGTCGAATGTGCTTTAGGAGTTATTAATAGTTGCCTTTTTAGCTTCAATGTAACATGTTCAATACATCTTGCAATCTATCTAGCTAATCCTCGTTTTGAAATGGGATTACCTTTATGTGATTGTTGGAAAGCAACAAAAAGCTGTTTAGTTTTTCTAAAATCTTTTGTTCTGTCGACGTAGTATATTAGAGCTCTTTTAAGGTCAAGAGTGTGTAGAGCTCTTTCAGCAGTAGAGTCTGGCTGTGGAAAGAAGACTGGCAATTCCACTGACTGATTAATGTGAAAAGGTGAAACTACTTTCAGTAGAAATTTTGGGTTTGTCCTAAGTACAACTTTTGTGTTTGTGTACTTGGAAAAACGGTTCCTCTAGAGTAAATGCCTGAATTTCACTCACTCTTCTTAATGAAGTAATTGCTATTAATAAAGCAACTTTCCTTGTGAGAAATTGAATATCACAGGAATGCATGGGTTCGAATGGTGGTCCCATTAGTCTTGTGAGTACAATATTAAGATTGCATGCAGGAACTGGTGGAGTTCTGGGTGGAATAATGCGTTTAAGTCCTTCCATAAAAGCTTTTATGATAGGAAATCTAAAGAGAGAAGTATGTTGTATGGTTTGTAGGTATGCTGAAATGGCTATTAGATGAATTTTAATATAGGAAAAAGTTAAGTTTGCTTTTTGCAAATAAAGCAAATAGAACACAATATCTTGTACTGATGCTTTAAGTGGATCTATATTTTCAGGTTGTCAGTAGTATACAAACTGTTTCCACTTATTTGCATAGCATTGTCTTGTTGTTGGTTTACATGCTTGTTTTAGAACGTCCATACATTCTAATGGAAGTTGTAAATATCCAAGTTCTAGGACTTCAGGAGCCAAATCGCTAAGTTGAGCACACTGGGATTGGGATGCCTGATTTGACCTGTGTTCTGTGTTAACAGAGCTGGTCTGTTTGGAAGTTTGTGATAGGGCACTGCTGACAGATCCAGGAGTGTTGTGTACCAGTGTTGGTGTGCCCATGTGGGAGATATGAGTATCATGGTGAGAGAGGTGTGATGCATTTTGTAGACCAGAAATGGAATTAACGGGAGAGGGGGAAAAGCGTAAGCAAATATCCCTGACCAGTTGATCCATAGAGCATTGCCCTTGGACTGAGGGTGTGGGTGTCTGGATGAGAAGTTTTGGCATTTTGCATTTACGCTTGTTGCAAAAAGGTCTATGTCTTATGTTCCCCACATTTGAAAGTAATGTTGAAGTACCTGTGGGTGCTCGTGCATTTGTTGCTGCGCCTGCTTTGTAGGTCTGCTAACTGGTGGTGTATTCCTGGGATGTATTCCGCTAGTAAGTAAATTTGATTGTGAATTGCCCATTTCCATATTGTTTGAGCTAGAAGGGACAATTGGGATGAATGTGCACCCCCTTGTTTTTTCAGATAATACATTGTTGCCATGCTGTCTGTTCTTATTAAGATTGTCTTGTGGGTGATCTCAGGTTTAAATGTTTGAGGGCCAAGAACACAGCTAACATTTCTAAATGGTTTATCTGTTAAGTTAATTATGATGAGTCCTATTCACCTTGTACGATTAGGTTGTTGAGATGAGCTTCCCAAACTGTCATTGACACATCTGTTGTGAATATGGTCAGTGGCACTGGGTCCTGAAATGGCCACCCTTTTGTTAAGTTGTTGTGATTCCACCATTGCAGAGATTTGTAGGTTTGGCAATCTAACAACACTAGATCCTGTAACTGACCTTGTGCCTGAGATTATTAGTGTGAGAGACACTGTTGCAGTGGTCTCATGTTTAGTCTTGCATGCAGTACTACTGCCATGCATGATGCCATTATTCCCAATAGTTTCATGATAAATCTTACAGTGTAAGTTTGATTGACCTGGATTTGTGATATGAGGTATTGAAAAGCCTGTATCCTCTGTGGATTTGGGTAGGCTAATGCTTTTTGAGTATTGCGAATTGCACCTAGGTAAGGTTGAACCTGTGCTGGTTGAAGATGAGATTTGTGGTAATTGATTGTGAACCCTAATGTGTGTAGGGTATCTATTATGCATTGAGTGTGTTGTCTACACTGTAGAATATTGCTGGATTTTATTAGCCAATCGTCTAGATAAGGAAAGACGTGTATGTGTTGTCTTCTCAGGTGAGCTGATGCTACAGCTAGACATTTTGTGAAAACCCTTGGAACTGTTGTTAAGCCGAAGGAAAGTACTTTGAATTGGTAGTGCTTGCCTGATATTACGAACCTTAAGTATTTGCGGTGAGCTGGATGTATGGGAATGTGGAAGTGGGCGTCCTTGAGATCTAATGCAGTTATGTAATTGTGTTTCTGTAGTAGGGGAATTACATTCTGTAGAATTACCATTTGAAAATGTTCTGACAGGATGTAAAGATTTAGAGGTCTGAGATCCAAGATGGGTCTGAGAGTACCATCCTTTTTTGGTATAAGGAAATATAGTGAATATACTCCTGTTCCTTGCTGTGAGGTTGGAACCATTTCTGTTGCCCCTTTTAGTAATAGAGATTGTACCTCTTGTTTTAGTAGAACAGTGTGTTTTGGAGAGTGTCTGTGAGAACAAGGGTGAATATTTGGTGGAGTAGAAATGAGTTCTAGGCAATAACCATTGCAGATAATTGAAAGTACCCACTGATCTGTTGTGATGCTTTGCCAGTGAGGAGTTATTGCAGTCTTCCTCCCACAGGAGACGTGTGGGATTGTGGGATGTTGAGGAAGTTATTGTTTTGTGGGTGTTGTAGCACTTTTTGAGGCATTAAACTTTCCTCCGGCTCTAATGTTTTGCCCTTGTAAAAGCCTCTAAATGACCCTCTTGAATAATATTGCTGAGTTTGTTTGGGATTGTAGTTTGAGGTTTGAAGCCTCCCCTAAACTGTTGTTTTCAAAAGGAACCCCGAAAAGGTGTGGTATATAGGGCTCCCATGGCTTTTGCAGTGTAAGAATCCTTTTGGAGTTTCTCGATAGTAGTATCTACTTCCGGTCCGAATAGATGCTGTTTATCGAAAAGCATGTTAAGCACTGCCTGCTATATTTCGGGTTTAAAACTGGAGGACCTTAGCCATGGATGTCGTCAGATTGTTACGCTAGTGTTGATACTTCTAGCTGGAGTGTCAGCTGCGTCTAGGGCAGATCTAATCTGGTTATTAGTAATACCCTGTCCCTCTTCAACAATTTGCTGCACTCTCGTTTGGTGCTCCTTGGGTAGATACTTCAAGAAGTCTTGCATTTCATCCCAGTGTGCCCTGTCATACCTTGCTAACAGGGCTTTGGAATTGGCAATATGCCATTGGGTAGCTGCTTATGTAGCTACCCTTTTACCCGCAGCATCAAACTTCCTACTTTCCTTGTCAGGGGGTTAGCAATTTTCCTGGCTGCACTGACCACAATGGAATCTGGTGGCAGTTGTTGGGTAATGTAGACTGGGTCTGTTGGTGCAGGCGTATATTCTTTTGTCAATTCTTGGGGTTAGAACCCTAGCTTTGACTGATTCTTTACATATATCGTCTGTGTGTCTAAGCATACCAAGCAGCATTGGTAAGCACTGGCAGAGTGAATGGGTAGAGGATAATGTATTGAAAAGAAAATCCTCTTCCAAGGGTTCTGCATGCATTTGAACCCCATGGTATGCAGCTGCCCTAGATATGACTTGTGTGTAAACTGTACTATCCTCTGGTGGTGAAGGTTTAGTAGGCTAAAGATCGGAATCATTGGACGGTATAGGGTCCGAGTCCTACAAGTCCCAAGGGTTCACTGTATCTTCCTGTAAGTGGGGGCGTGTGATAGTGAAGGTAGTGGTGGTGGGGTAGTAGGTGGTGGAGAAAAGGAAAGCTGTGGCGAATGTGGTGGAGAAAGATGGAGAGGTAGTGGCTTCTCCTTTCTTTTAAAATGTTTTGCTGGTGGTGGAGCAGTGTCAAAAGTCTCTTGAAATGCCAGCTTCCTTTTGGTCTCCGGAGGTGGAGAAGCAATCATTTTCCCTGTTTCTTTGTGGATATGTATTATTCTCTGTTTACTGTCCATAACCTCCAAAACTGGTTGGATATCAGATTCCTCTGTTTGATATTCTGATGTTTTTGTGTCCTTAGAGGATTGTTCACTAGTTGTCTTGGGCATATGCTTTAGATGGCTCGAAAGTCATGTCTCTTCTGTGTAGAAGGGTGTTTTCGGCTCTGAAACGGGGCTAAGCTTTTTCGGTCCAGAAGATAAGAGCCAAAGGTTCAGCTCAGAAGCCGGACGCTGTATTATCGACTCCGAAGAATGTAGGTGTCGGCCCGGTTCGGAGGTGGAGCTTCTTATCTTTTTGCTCAACTCCGGCACTGAAACAGGCATGGCCTGTTGATGGGGTGACTTGGCCTTTTTCAGCGCCGAACCCGAGGGCTGGTCGCCAACAAATTTCTTTCAGGTGGGACTATGGCTTTCCAGCAGTGATGCACCCAAGGCCTTGGTAGATGTTTTGGAAGTGGGTGTAGGGGCAGGTGTACTCACATGCTGAACCACTGTGATAGGTTGGCTGTCTTCTTCTGATTCTGGTTCGGAGTTAGAATCCTGAATCGAAACAACCATTTGTGCCTGCTCCTCCTCTAAGGTGTCGTGGACTCTGTATATTTCGATGCCATTTCGAGTCTTCTTGCTCCTCGGTCACACAGTGTCTTTTTCGACTGAAATGACCGACAAGCTTCACAATCATCTTCTCGATGTTCAGGAGAAAGGCAAAGATTACAAACCACGTGCTGGTCAGTGTAAGGGAATTTTGCGTGGCATCGGGGACAGAATCGGAATGGAGTCAGATGCCATCAGGCTATGGCGTGGTAGGCCTGAACAGGCCCAAGAAGGGCGCAGGCGCCCAAAATGGCATTTTCTTGATCCGACGGTAATATCGGATCAATTGCAGATGTAAACACAGTCGAAATAATACCGACAGTATAATAAAGCAAATATAAAGTTTCCGATTCAAGAGTCTCGGAGTAAGAGGGAACACGTCCGAACCCGACGGAGGACGGAAAATAATCTAACAAAGGAGTCAAAGCCCCTGTGCACTATCACCGAGAGGAAGAGTTACTCAATACCGTGACTCGAAAAAATACCTTTTCGAAGAAAAACAACTTGTAACATTCCGAGCCCAACACTAGATGGCAGGATGTGCACAGCATGTGTATCTGCACATGCCACCGAACATATATATATATATATATATATATATATATATATATATACGGAAAATGTCACTTACCCAGTGTACATCTGTTCGTGGCATGAGACGCTGCAGATTCACATGCTGTGCACATCCCGCCATCTAGTGTTGGGCTCGGAGTGTTACAAGTTGTTTTTCTTCGAAGAAGTCTTTTCAAGTCACGAGACCGAGGGACTCCTCCCCTTTCGGCTCCATTGCGCATGGGCGTCGACTCCATCTTAGATTGTTTTCCCCGCAGAGGGTGAGGTAGGAGTTGTGTATATAGTAATAGTGCCCATGCAATGGAGTAAGTATGTATGTACATAATGTGACTAAAAGTGATATATTTACAGATTTACAAATGTACAAGTTTAATTTTTTGTCAACTTCGAACGGCTACAGACTCCCGGGGAGGTGGGAGGGCGCATGTGAATCTGCAGCGTCTCATGCCACGAACAGATGTACACTGGGTAAGTGACATTTTCTGTTCGATGGCATGTGTAGCTGCAGATACACATGCTGTGCATAGACTAGTAAGCAGTTACCTCCCCAAAAGCGGTGGTTTAGCCTGTAGGGGTTGAAGTTGCTTGAAATAATGTTCTTAATACTGCTTGTCCTACTGTGGCTTGTTGTGTTGTTAACACATCCACGCAGTAATGCTTGGTAAATGTATGAGGCGTAGACCATGTGGCTGCCTTACATATTTCAGTCATTGGAATGTTTCCTAGAAAAGCCATTGTGGCACCTTTCTTTCTAGTGGAGTGTGCCTTTGGTGTAATAGGCAGTTCTCTTTTTGCTTTTATATAACAGGTTTGAATACATTTAACTATCCATCTGGCAATGCCTTGTTTGGATATTGGATTCCCTGTTTGAGGTTTTTGGAAAGCAACAAACAATTGTTTTGTTTTGCAAATTTGTTTGGTTCTATCAATGTAGTACATTAGTGCCCTTTTGATGTATAATGTATGTAATGCTCTCTCAGCTACAGAATCTGGTTCTGGTAAGAACACTGGGAGTTCTACTGTTTGATTTAAGTGGAAAGGTGAAATGACTTTAGGTAAGAATTTTGGATTTGTGCGTAGAACCACTTTATGTTTGTGTATTTGTATAAAGGGTTCTTGTATGGTAAATGTTTGTATTTCACTTACTCTTCTGAGAGATGTGATAGCTATTAGAAAGGCTACTTTCCATGTTAAGTACTGTATCTCACATGAGTGCATGGGTTCAAATGGTGGACCCATGAGTCGTGTTAATACGATGTTAAGGTTCCACAAAGGAACTGGTGTTGTTTTTGGTGGAATAATCCTTTTCAGACCTTCCATAAATGCTTTTATGACTGGGATTCTGAATAATGAAGTTGAGTGCGTAATTTGCAGATAAGCTGAAATTGCAGTCAGATGTATTTTAATGGATGAAAAAGCTAATTTGGACTTTTGTAAGTGTAGTAGGTAGCTTACGATGTTTTTTGCAGATGCGTGTAATGGTTGAATTTGATTATTATGGCAGTAATAAACAAATCTTTTCCACTTATTTGCGTAGCAATGTCTTGTGGTTGGTTTTCTAGCTTGTTTTATGACCTCCATACATTCTTGTGTAAGGTCTAGGTGTCCGAATTCTAAGATTTCAGGAGCCAAATTGCTAGATTGAGCGATGCTGGATTCGGGTGTCTGATCTGTTGTTTGTGTTGAGTTAACAGATCTGGTCTGTTTGGCAGTTTGATATGAGGCACTACTGACAGGTCTAGTAGTGTCGTGTACCAAGGTTGTCGTGCCCAAGTTGGTGCTATTAGTATGAGTTTGAGTTTGTTTTGACTCAATTTGTTTACTAGATACGGAAGGAGTGGGAGAGGGGGAAAAGCGTAAGCAAATATCCCTGACCAACTCATCCATAACGCATTGCCTTAAGATTGAGCTTGTGGGTACCTGGATGCGAAGTTTTGGCATTTTGCGTTGTCTTTTGTTGCAAATAGGTCTATTTGCGGTGTTCCCCATCTTTGGAAGTAAGATTTTAGTATTTGGGAATGAATTTCCCATTTGTGGATCTGTTGGTGATCCTGAGAGAGATTGTCGGCTAACTGATTTTGAATCCCTGGTATGAACTGCGCTATTATGCGAATGTGGTTGTGAATCGCCCAATGCCATATCTTTTGATATAAGAGACACAATTGTGTTGAGTGTGTCCCTCCTTGTTTGTTCAGATAATACATTGTTGTCATGTTGTCTGTTTTGACAAGAATGTGTTTGTGGGATATTAGTGGTTGAAATGCTTTCAACACTAGAAATACTGCTAGTAGTTCTAAGTGATTTATATGAAGCTGTCTCTGCTGAGTGTCCCATTGTCCTTGAATGCTGTGTTGGTTGAGGTGTGCTCCCCACCCTACCATGGAAGCATCCGTTGTGATCACATATTGAGGCACTGGGTCTTGGAAAGGCCGCCCTTTGTTTAAATTTATAGTATTCCACCAATGAAGCGAGGTATATGTTTGGCGGTCTATCAACACTAGATCTTGAAGTTGACCCTGTGGTTGTGACCATTGTGACGCTAGGCACTGGTGTAAGGGCCGCATGTGTAATCTTGCGTTTGGGACAATGGCTATGCATGAGAACATCATGCCTAGTAACTTCATTACTAATTTTACCTGGAACCTTTGGTTTGGATGCATGGCCTGTATTACGTTTTGGAATGCTTGTACCCTTTGTGGGCTTGGAGTGGCAATCCCTTTTTTTGTGTTGATTGTTGCTCCTAAGTACTGTTGTATTTGACACGGCTGTAGGTGTGATTTGTTGTAGTTGAGTGAGAACCCTAACTTGTGAAGGGTTTCTATAACGTATTTTGTGTGTTGTGAACACCGTTCTTGCGTATTGGTTTTGATTAACCAATCGTCTAGGTACGGGAACACATGTATTTGCTGTCTTCTGATATGGGCTGCCAATACGGCAAGGCATTTTGTAAAAACTCTTGGCGCTGTTGTTATTCCGAATGACAACACTGTGAACTGGTAATGTACTCCTTGGATTACAAATCTTAAGTATTTTCTGTGGGAAGGATGTATGGGTATATGGAAATACGCATCCTTGAGGTCTAATGTTGTCATGTAGTCTTGTTGTTTGAGCAATGGGATCACGTCTTGCAGTGTCACCATGTGAAAGTGATCTGATTTGATGTAAATGTTTAAGGTTCTGAGATCTAAAATGGGTCTTAGAGTTTTGTCTTTTTTGGTTATGAGAAAGTACAGGGAGCAAACACCCGTTCCTTTCTGATGAATTGGTACTAGTTCAATTGCATCTTTTTGCAACAACGCTTGGACCTCCAGTTGTAATAGATCCATGTGTTGTTTGGACATGTTGTGTGTTTTCGGTGGGACATTTGGAGGGAATTGTAGGAATTCTATGCAATAACCATGTTGGATAATGGCTAGGACCCACGTGTCTGTTGTTATTTCCTCCCAGTTTTGGTAAAAATGTGTGAGTCTCCCTCCCACTGGTGTTATGTGTTGGGGATTTGTGACAATGAAGCCACTGTTTATTTTGCGGTGTCTTGGGACTTTGGAACTTTCCTCTAGTTTTAGGGAACTGTCCTCCTCTGTATTGTCCCTGAAAACTTCCCCTCTGATACTGGCTCTGGTATGTGGGCCTTGTTTGTGAGGTTGAGGGTTCTGTGCTCTGTCCTCGAAACCCCCCTTTAAACTGTGTTTTTCGAAATGTGCCTCTGCTCTGTGGGGAGTAGAGTGCGCCCATGGCCTTGGCTGTATCTGTGTCCCTTTTAAGTTTCTCGATAGCAGTGTCCACTTCCGGCCCAAACAACTGCTGTCCGTTAAAGGGCATATTCAGCACCGCCTGTTGAATTTCTGGATTGAATCCTGAGGTGCGTAGCCATGCGTGTCTCCGTATGGTGACCGCTGTATTTACTGTTCTTGCAGCTGTGTCTGCTGCATCCATTGCCGACCGTATCAGGTTATTAGAGATACTCTGGCCTTCTTCCACCACTTGTTGTGCACGCTTCTGGAACTCTTTAGGTAAATGCTCTATGAAGTTTTGCGTTTCATCCCAATGAGCTCTATCTTATCTTGATAGCAAGGCCTGTGAATTGGCAATGCGCCATTGGTTCGCTGCTTGTGCTGCAACCCGTTTCCCCGCTGCGTCGAACTTGCTACTTTCCTTGTCTGGTGGTGGTGCATCTCCCGATGTGTGTGAGTTTGCCCTTTTGCGAGCTGCACCTACTACCACTGAGTCCGGTGTTAATTGCTGCGTGATGTACACAGGGTCTGTTGGTGGTGTTTTGTACTTTTTTTCCACCCTTGGAGTAATGGCCCTGCCTTTCACAGGCTCTTGAAATACTTGTTTGGAGTGTTTCAACATTCCCGGCAACATAGGGAGACTTTGGTACTGACTATGTGTGGACGACAGAGTATTAAACAAAAAGTCATCTTCAATCGGTTCTGCATGCAGGGTGACATTGCGAAATGCGGCTGCTCTGGACACCAGCTGTGTGTAAGCAGTACTGTCCTCAGGTGGTGATGGCCTCGCTGGGTAGCAGTCAGGACTGTTATCTGATACAGGCGCATCATAAAGATCCCGTGCGTCAGGATTATCTTGGCTCATCCCTGTACGCGTTGGGGACTGCATCATTGGTGGAGTGGCCATTGGTGATGGCTGTGGTGAGCGATGTGGTGATGGTGGCGGAGTTACTTGTCTTGCCACCTTTGCTTGTGGCTGCTTGTCTTTCTCTTGGAAAGCAAGTTTCCTTTTCATTCGGATTGGAGGGAGAGTTCTTATTTTCCCTGTCTCTTTTTGAATGTGGAGCCTTCTTTGTGTGTAATTTGGCTCACCAGCTTCTAGTTCCTGCCCAAATTTGTGTCCTAGCAATTGTGAGGACAGTCCTTGCTCCTCAGTGTAGGAACTTGGTTTCGGCTCCGAAGCCGGATGTTTCGGTATCCAAACTTTTTCAATTGTCTTTTTCGGCTCCGAAGACACTTTTTTGGCTTTTGGTGTTCCGATCTCTCGGTGCCGATCTTTTTCGGTGCTGGTTTCTCGATGTCGAGATTGCTCTGACCCAGTGTCTCGGTGTCGAGCCTGTTCTGTGCCGGTATCTCGACCGGAGTCGGATGACTTCGACACCTGTGTACCCTTTTTCGGTGCCGATGGTCGGTCACCTACTTTTCGGGTTAAGCCATGGCATGCTGGCAGTGGCGTTCCCTGCGCTTTAATGTATTTTCCGTGAGTTTTGGCCATGGGTGTTTTACTCACGGTTTTCAGCGCCTGTTCAGTTTCGGCCTCGTCCGAGTCCGAATCCGCGATGGAGAAGGTTTCTTCTTCCTCCACGTCTTGGTGTCCTGTCGGTGACAACGCCATTTGAAGTCTTCTTGCTCTCCGGTCTCTTTGCGTTTTCCTCGACCGAAACGCTCGACAGGCCTCGCAGGTATCCTCTTTGTGTTCGAGAGACAAACACAAATTACAGACCAGATGATGATCTGTGTAAGGATACTTGATGTGGCATTCGGGGCAGAAGCGGAATGGGGTCCGTTCCATTAGCCTTGAAGACGCACGTGGTCGGGCCACCCAGGCCCGCCGGGGAATCGAAACCCCGAAGGGCCACCGGAGCTCTTCTAAATTCGGTGTCGATCTGCGTTAACTAACCCGATACCGAACGCAAACAATACCGTCGAATGTTCCGAGATTTAACTAACTTTCCGAACCGAAACACGGAGCGAAGAGGAACACATCCGAACCCGATGGCGGAAAGAAAACAATCTAAGATGGAGTCAACGCCCATGCGCAATGGAGCCGAAAGGGGAGGAGTCCCTCGGTCTCGTGACTCGAAAAGACTTCTTCGAAGAAAAACAACTTGTAACACTCCGAGCCCAACACTAGATGGCGGGATGTGCACAGCATGTGTATCTGCAGCTACACATGCCATTGAACATGTTAGGAGGTGAAATGTTCAGTACCAACACTTTAAACTCTAAAACCACAGAAATTCACCAGTTATTGTTACTGTTACTCAAGGAACTTTAACTTGTGCCCTATGGTAACTATAATCCGCGCACCCATAATCCACAGTTTTCGCGTCAATAATTTAATTGCAAATGTTGCAATGATATTATCAATGATGTCATAGAAGATGTGATGAGTGGCTTAATAACCCCAGGGGACCCCATCTCACAGGGCCAATTTTTTATAATAAGGGGGAGGGAGGAACATGGCCCCCCTTCTCAAACCTTAATAGGTCCCAGGTACCCCATCTCCCAGAGCGGGATTATTCAATAAAGGGGAGGGGGACGCACATTTTAATAACAAACGCAAGCAGCATGAAAAAGAGGCATTACCATATACTTCACCATATCAGTCAGACCCACAAACAGTACAGTGATAGCAGAGCTTTGAAGTGTGCATCCTTGAAAATCAGACTCCAAAAACTTTAGCTTGAATGTCAAACTCAGAATGGGAATACAATACATCAAAACATATTGTTCTACTGAGTGGACTTTGCTTCAGATGCACAAGTCATTTTCCTATGACTGTCCAGGGGCACAGCTAGAAGTACGGTTAGGTCCAGCTCCACTAATTAAGCAACACAGGTAAAGAAATTCCAATTTAATATTAAGACACCACCTGTGAACGCTATGTTTGCTCTGCTTTCCCTGATAAAATGGCCAGAGGGCAGTCTTTCCCAGCCAACAAGGTCTTAATAAAACTTTTGATAAGTGCCTTCATTCAGCTTTCAAGCATTTTTTCTGTTCTATTCATTGACACATGTTTTACAAACTTGATCTGCACCATCTGGGAAAAACCCTCAAACAATATCTTAAATGCCAGAGCTGCCCTACCTAATTCTATTTTATGATTAACAATTATGAAACGCAATTAACTTACCTGTGGCTTTTGTGTAGCTCAATTACTTTGTCCTCAAGTTCTTTAGTCTGGTTTGGTGCAAAATGGAATTCACTCACGTAATCACTACCATATTCATCTGTCTCATAGTCTCCCAGTTCTGACTGAACTGAGTAAGCTCCCAAGAGAGCTACTGTCACAAAGGAGCAGGGAAGGCGCCCACTGACTATGTCATCTCGAAGTTGCAGGCAGAGATAGTACCTATGAGAGAGAAATAGAATAAATGTTAAATCCTAAATAGCATACACTGAGAATTGAGAACAGCGGCATAAACACAACACATTAAATGCTAGGACTCATCTATCTAATGACAAGCCCTGGTTGAAGGTGTTTGAAACCAAAATTATGCTTTTTGCTGCTTTACATATTGCATCTTCACTCATTTTACATTATTTTATGCCATAAGGCATTGAAAATGTTAACCATAGTTTCATAGTTCCTTTTAATACGTTTACCAAAAATTCCAAAAACATGGAACAATTTAAATCCTTTGATAAAGTGTAAAGGTATTATTTCCATCAGAAGGCACCAACTGAAGCCTTATATTTCAACAATTATTATTATCAATTATTTTTTTCTCCAGTAACATTTAGGAATTCTACAACAGGTGGACTACTACCTTAACTACTATGCCACCACTTTTGGAGCAAGCCACCGCCCTCTTTGATGGCTATATTTTCTCTTTAAGTTTCCTACTTTGAAGACTAGGACACAGGGCCTGAGTACAAGTCGAGCAATTATTTATCGCCCCTGATAAATAATGATATAATGATACCACCAAGTACATTATTTATCTGGTGCAATAAATAACACTCATTATGAGTGCATGCAGAATAACAAGCAGAAATGCACACAAATCTGCACGATATGGCAAATATGGTATGTTTTCCCATGTTAACTTATGGCAGGTTTGACCCTGAATGTTGGGTTATTTAATGCATCCAATAATTAATGGATGTGTTAAATAAAACCAAACTCGTAATTCCGTCCTGTATGTAAACCGAAGTTCATGCATGGGACGAAATTAACCGCCCAACTTGAGCCTTAGTGGTAATACATAACACTGACATTGGCAGTCTACCAAAAACCTGCAAAGCAGAAAATCTTGTAATTACTAAGGGCCGTATGTACTAAAGCATTTTCCCATAGACACAAAATGGGTAAAATCCTTTGGTACCTCTGGCCCTAAGTCCTGAAGAATGTCAGAAAACAGAAGTGTTCAGGAGAAACTTGTTGGTAATTCTAAAATCTCTGGTTTGCAGCTTTTATCTCAGCATAATGTACCCTCAAGGATAATTAATTTATGTTTTAATTATTCACACGTGCACACATTAATACTATGTTTTTCCCCAACCCCACTTATTAGATTTTTAGTTGAGGTATTTTCTAGGACAAACATAGGGGGTCATTCCGACCCTGGCGGTCCATGACCGCCAGGGCGGAGGGCAGCGGAAGCACCGCCAACAGGCTGGCGGTGCTTCCTGGGCGATTCTGCCCGCGGCGGTAAAGCCGCGGTCAGAAAAGGGGAGCCGGCAGTTTCCCGCCGTTTTCCCGCCGGTTTCCCGCCGGTTTCCCGCTGGCCCAGGGAATCCGCCATGGGGATTCCGACCCCCTTCCCGCCATCCTGTTCCTGGCGGTAATTACCGCCAGGAACAGGATGGCGGGAACGGGTGTCGTGGGGCCCCTGGGGGCCCCTGCACTGCCCATGCCGCTGGCATGGGCAGTGCAGGGGCCCCCTGACAGGGCCATATAAAGATTTTCAGTGTCTGCTTTGCAGACACTGAAAATCGCGACGGGTGCCACTGCACCCGTCGCACCCCTTCAACTCCGCCAACTCCATTCGGAGCCGGCTTCATTGTTGAAGGGGCTTTCCCGCTGGGCCGGCCGGCGGTCTTCTAGCGGTCGCCCGCCGGCCCAGCGGGAAAGCCACGCGGAGCGGTCTTTCGGCGGGAACCGCTTGGCGGGCGGCGACCGCCGACCGCCGCGGTCAGAATGACCGCCATAGTCTTGTGGTAGACAAGACCTGACCATTAGGAATTAAAAGATGTCCAGGAGACTGAAGTTTAAGTCAGTTAACACATAGGAATGACAACCCAACCTAAGTTAACATCTGAAAATGCAAAAACTGCCACTTACTCAGGGGACTATTGTGAAATCTATTCATATTTGTGGATAAAGCAAACCTGAGGAAAAAGTGGATACATGGTAGGGCCCTACAACTACAAAGAATTTAAGAGGCATCAGGACATAGGCTTGCCAATAAAAGGTATGGATGAATGTGGACATGTTTTGCTTGTGCTTCCAGGTCACAGGAAGAAAGGAATATTTTGGAGCATGTAAATAGTACCACTTGATTTCACAAACCTGTGGCTGGAGATCTATGCATTTCCTATATTTTCTTGTATGGAGACCTTCGTCCTGCTGGCAAACAATCTCCGCACACATAAGTATAGAATTTATTTGTAAATGTGGAGGTGACAAGAGGGAATGGTGAAAAAATGACCCATAATTACTACAAAACTGGTGGGAGGCACATAGGAATAAGACAGCTGCCATTCATAAAGTAGACATTAAAGTCTACTATAATAGCACAATTGCCTAAACAAGCTTATATGTGCTCTAGTCCAGCATTGGAGTAAGTCAAGGGAAGCCCATTAACAATAAAGCGAATAAAATATTCTAGAAATCACTCTAATAACTAAAGCTAAATCTAAATATCGGCGCACAATTTTGTGCTGCACTGGTAAAAGCACCCTGTACTGAACATTACCATCCGTGAACTATTTTAGAATATTTTGTTCTATTTTGATCGTCATGCATACAAAATGGTATTGGTGAATTGGAAGTGGTTAAAGGTGGGCCACAAAAATCTAGGCAATAAGATGCCATGATAGCTAGCTCATCGGGTTTCCATGAAGTTCTCTAAGATCAGGGTGAATGAGGTCTCAAAGATACATCATTGGTGGAACTAAGCTTTTTAAGCTTTCTGGTAAAAAATTTATGAAGGACTGTTATCAGATTATTTTCATCATATTTGTGGCCATAAAAATATCTCATTATTTTTTAAATATATTGAAAAGACTTTAGCACGGCCTTTTCTATTTTTCTTGCTATTACAGTAAAATATTAGCCCAGGTCCAGGCAACTGAGATAAAATATGCACCATGGACTTCTCTCTTTTTTATGTTTACTGTTCTAATGAGTTATGCACTTATTTTAGACAGACTCAATACTGTATTTTTCCTCGTTTTATGCTACCAGCTTAACCTACTCTTTCCCCAATAGCTTTCTTTACCTATTATACTACACATAACCAGACTGAATTGCCACTTGGCACTGTGTTATTATTTATGGCCACTAATCGTAGGTATTTGCGTAACATGTTGGTACTGGCAATACTAAAGTAGTAAATATTAATATGCCAAGTTAGGCAATGATCTAAATTCAATACTGTACTCTGGGAAGTATACTTGAATTTGAGGTTCTCTAATTAATATGCTTGTTGGGATAAACAATCCTAACTATTAAAGTGGTGGTTGTGTAATGCTCGGCACTTGGCAAAAAAGAGTTTGTGTTGCTGGTAAACTATGTATGCCTAAACTCTCCCTTATGACCAAAGTATGGGCACTTGCTTCCAGTCTGTACCTGACCAGGAAAGAAACAAATGACTTATTTGTAACAAGTGTAACAGCTTAGCATGCCACCAAACGACAAATACACACCCAGTCCTTTTGGGAGCCTAGAATACATCCCACTGGGAAACGGTTTATCCTATCATTCTCCTGAGAGAAGTCCCATTTTACAAAATAATTTGAGCTGCTTAAAACTGTCCATATATATATATAATATATATATATATGTATATATATATATAATATATATATATGAAGTGTTCTTCCACTGGCTTGAATTTAAGACAAGATGAGCACCCAGTATTTTTTAGAATATTCAGCACTGCTTCAACATCTCATTGTCATCCGTTATTGGTAGAGTAGAAAATATCCACCCTATGCACAGCATGAAAATCTTCAACAGATTTACACTGTAAAAGAAATAAGGGCCTGATTCAGAGATAAACGAACAGGTACTCCTTCACATATGGGTGCAGTACTATGTCCACTAAACCAGTAATCCGCTGGGCCTATTTAGAGTCAGGCAGACTGTCATCTTTCCTATGCCAGTATCACCACTGATACCGCTAACAGAAAGCTTACTTCAGAAGCCCTATGGAGTAAAGTGCCTTGAGAGTAAGGACATCAGACTGCGCCCACTTTTTAGAGAAGACCCTGATGTTTTTTTTTTGATCCATCAATGCAATGAAAAGCCTGGCAATATTGTAATGATACCTCAGAGAGCATGTCATTTCCAAGTAGAAGTTTTATTTAGCAGATGATACAAGTACGAGGGTCATAACGGCACACATATTTCACCTCCTTCCAACTGTCTGTCCCCGGCCACTCCTCCTGGAATTCCACCTGTGTTCCCCATTGTTACCTACATAATATTCCATCGTCAAGGTAACACTCTAAGTAACACATTTAACACATCTTCCCCTTTATGCACAACAAATAAATTACATTATATAGCAAAAACAAAAATATGAGAACCTAGTTAATAAAATCTACAGTCATAACAAAAATGTACACTACTTGCGGAACAATACATAAAATATATATATCTTCTAAAAGAATTAGGTAAAACAGGATATTGATAGGATTTTGTTCTAACCATTACTCCGGAAATAATCTTCCAACCACTTAGGTGGTTTCTTAGGTATTTTGTTATCACACAAAACCATATCCTTTGCAGCATCCATTGCATCTTCTTTATCACCACTCCCTTGAGTATCCTGATTGTCATTAATGATCTCTTCTACATCTCCTCTAGAGTCAGCTCCAACATCCCTCCCTGATATTATGCACAGAAACACCCCACTAGGAGTAGGAGTGTTATCATCAGATCTAGATTCATGCACACTGTCATCAATACTTGGACTGCTAACATCTTCAAGAGGATCCATAATGTTAACATGAAAATTGTCATGCATATCTTTCCACAATTCTAAAGGCCCGAGAGCAATACTGTTTAGATTACAAACTTTACCATTTCTTAACCTGACAGAGTTTCTGAACTTCCGTTTCATCTTCTGGTTCATAAAACTTACTTTCTCCCTTCGCCACATGTCCGGGTTTCCTTACACGGACCCTCTCACCAACTTTAGCATTTACATATTTAGTACTTTTCTTTGAGTCAAAGTATAATTTGCTTTTTTCTAGATTTAATTTAATCTTGTCCCTCGCATCATGTATAGACCAATCTTCAATCCCAACACGAAAAAGCCATCCGGGACTATATTTTGTCCTCGGGTTCCTCACTCTCATCCTTACAAATAGAGAAACTCTAGTCATTTTGTTAACTCTATATGCCCACACAGATTTACCTACTTGTGTAATCCAATCAATGTTGCTTGCAATAGCTAATTGAATAGCCCCTTTGTAACACAGTTGAACCTCTCAACCATACCACTCTCACTCGGATTATATAATGAATGGTTTTATGTAGTACACCTATTCTATCAAAGTACATTTTAGCTTTCTTAAATAAACACTGTACACCATTATCACTTAATATAGTGGTTAGAATACCTTCTGAAATAAATGTTTGATCCAGAAACTCCAATACAGACTCGGTGTCAGCTTGATCCACAACTTTAAACACAGGCCACCTTGAGAATAAAACTATAAGAACTAACACATATTTTTGAGGAAAACCAATGGGACCCATAATATCAATGGCCACTTATTCCCAAGGATTCTGAGGTTTGGATCCAATACACACTGGGGGTCTGAGAGTATGAAGTGATTTATCAGCTCGCACACATTCTATACAAGATCTGACACACCTTTCCACTTGAATGTCAATGCCAGCACACCAAAATAATGTTTTCACAGCAAACATGGTCCTGGTGATTCCAAAATGTCCCTCATGAGCAAGATTGATAACCATACTGCGCAGCCCAATTAGTGAAATTACCCTTGCTCCTCTCAGAAGCAAACCATTGTCTTCAAAAAGTTCAGATCGGACTTCTCATTAGAGTTTAATGTCTTCCTCTAACTCATTCTTATTTGGCCAGCCATTAATAACATAATTTAAAACCTAATGCAACGTAGTATCCTTTCTATATTCAACATTCAACTCATCCATTTTTACAGCAGGTGTACCACTATCATGTACAAGAGATACCTGAAACCCATTCCATACTTCATCCTCACACTCTTCCAATACTGTGGGCAGTCTCGAAATAAAGTCAGCAATTACATTTTCCTCGCCAGGTACATATGTAATGCAATAATCAAAATCTTGCATTGGCATAGATAATCTTGCAATTCTGGCGGACTCTTAGAGAGTCCCTTCAGTTGTCAACATTTTTACTAGCGGTTTATGATCACACCGCAAAGTAGATGGTTTAGCCCATAAAAATGCTCCAGAGTGCTTCAATGCCCATGCACATGCTAAAGTCTCCCGTTCAATGGTAGGGAATTTTTCCTCCAAAGGGGATAAAGATCTGGACGCATAAGCAATGATATACTCATTCCGGTTCATATCAGCCTGGGTGAGTACAGCACCTAAACCCTTACTGCTGGCATCTGTGGTAACAATGTTTTTGGCAGATGGATCAAAACTTCTTAAGAAAGAGATATTTGTAATAGCAAGTTTAATATCACAGAAATCTTTTTTGCATTGTAACAACCATTCAAATTTGTTCTTATTCTTTAACAATTGACGAATGTGGAATGTTTTCTCAGAGAAATTAGGAATTAATTTTAGCACCATATTCTGCTAAACCCATAACAGAACGAACATCATCTTTATTAGTAGGTGTTGAAGCCTCCAATACGGCTCTGATAAAGGAGGATTTGGGCTTAATTCCATCCTCATTAATTACGTATCCAAGGTAATTTACTTCCTTTTCAGCAAACATGCATTTAGAAAGTTCGACAGTCAGAACTCTAGATTCTAAAATTCAATGTACATTACATAGTATATCATCATGGTCACTCTTGGTCCTACTAAGTACTAAAATATCATCCTGAAAACAATTCATGCCATCAAGCTTTGAAAACAATATAAACAACAACCGTTGAAAAACAGCTGCCACCGATGCTAATCCAAACGGCATATGTTTGAACCGAAAACAACCGTCATGGGTAATGAAAGCAGTACATTTCTTAGATTATTCAGACAAGGAAATCTGGTGGTATGCAGAAGACAGATCAATTGTGGAAAACCATTTAGCACCATTAAGGGATGCAACCATCTCATTCATTTTAGGTAGTGGAAATGGCTCTACAATAATACTGTTATTGAGATGACGCAAGTCCACATATAGTCTAATTTTGCAATTTTTCCGCCTTGCTACCTCCAATGGAGATACCCAATCAGAAGCTTCTACAGGCTCAATAATGCCTGAAGCAACTAATTTAGTTAATTCCTTTGAAACTTCTTCCCGAACCATAATTGGTACATTCCTAACTTTGTGAACTTTGGGGAAGGCTTTCAACAAGATTCTATGCTTAAATCCCTTAAGTTTCCTGGTGTATTACTGAAAACGCTAGGAAGTTCATCTAAAATATTATTGCCAAGACTTGTGCCTTCATCTATAATTAGCACTTGTTCCTTACTGTTATGGTCAGGAACCATGTGAAGCTTTCCTTGATCAACCCAACCAAGTACAGGGGGCCCTTTTTTTGTTACATAAAGCTTCCCTCGTGCCGATCTGTGTTTGAACCTGAAAGTTAACCATCTGAACCCTAACATGTCAAAGCGTTCTCCACTGTATCCTTCCATATCGATATCAGAAGGAAGTAAGTGTTCACCAATTTTATGTATAAATTTAGTTTTTCACAAATCTTCATTAATAATCATTTAGGGTGAACTCGGATCAACATAAATACTTAATGCTACCCCACCAGTAGTCACATTACACTCTGGTTTAGACTTAGAGCATTCACCACTGACATTCAAAACCAAATTGCCGCACAAACTAGCTACTTTTCCAACATTCGTAACATCCTCTTCATCAGACGTGATTGAATCATTTCTGTCAACCTCGCAAACGTACTTAATGCAATTCTTCTTTTTCTTGCATACCTTTGGCCAATAATACCACAATGGCTGCATTTTTGTTTAACAGGTGGACAGCTTTTGCTATTGGCAAATAGTTCTTTGTTCTTTGCTATCACGGCGGTAACACTTAGGTTGCTGTCTCGTTTTATTTTCTCTGTCCCTTTTGAAGGAGTCATAAATTGTTTTATTATTTTTTAACTTGCAGATTGAATCTGCTTCTATAAATTATTTTTTTAATGCCACAGCACATCTACTAGAAATCTCAGTCTTACGCACAATTGCTAAAACATCATCAAGAGTAGAATCACCATTTACCCATAACCGCTCCTGAATTGCTGGGTTACAAGCGTGCATAACCACTTTATCCCTTATAAGCTCATCCTGCAATACACCAAATCTGCAGTCCATTGACAATTTCCTCAAATCAGCAACATATTCATCTATAGATTCATCTTTTTCCTGTTTACATTGGAAAAATTTGAATCTAGTTATACCCATGCAAAATTTAGGCTTACAATGTAAGTCACGATAATGAATTGCAGCATCAAAAACGTTAATGTCCCCTAAAGTAGTGGCTTTGGTCATTTGAGAATACGTTTTCAGTCCCTGAGCACCAAGGGAGTGTAATAAGATTCTTTTCAACTGTTCAGGTGACATGTTCTTAAGTTCATCCACAGCTTGAATATAGTTAATAAAATATTCTTTCCATTCTCCCCATTCCATTGTTGGAGAACTGCCTGAAGGCCAAAATGCTTGAGGAGGACTAAGACTGAAATTCTGAGCACTCATATTAGTGGAATTGTTCAGTGTCCAATCTTCACCTTAAAGGACTAGTCCACTGTTCTTACTTCACCACAAATATAAGCAATAAACTGTGATGACAATTGTACAAGTAGAAGGATAAATGTCCACTAACTTACTTTATAAATGCAGCAAAGAAAGCTAAACAAGGTAATTAAAATCCAGTTGCAGACACTGTTTAAAGGGGCGCATCAGTATCTTTATTGAGATCAATGCGATTGTTTTCCAAATCCAAAATGGTGACGCGTGAGGTCACGCAACATGCCAGACGTGACCTTTTCGCAGGAATTCATGCGCTCAGTACACGCTCTGAAGAGAAGGAGTCATGCGAGGTTCCAGACTCGCACACCCAACTGCTGCTAAAGCAATTACAAGGTTACAAAATGATATATTTTACCTTAAACTTGCGTTTTGATTTTCAAATCAACTTGTGTACATACGTGTGCCGTTGTAATTCCGCAAGTAATTAGTGGAGGCAGATTGTCAAATCGAAGTTTAGTCCTCTCAACTTGAAAGTTCAGGATTCCTTGGGTTCAATCCGCTCGTCTCCACATCGTAATGTTACCTCCGAGAGCATGTAATTTCCAAGTAGACGTTTTATTCAGCATATGATACAAGTACGAGGGTCATAGCGGCACACATATTTCACCTCGTTCTTCTCCACTTCCAACTGTCCGTCCGAGCTACTCCACCCTGGAATTCCACCCGTGTTCCCCATTGTTACCTACACAATATTCCATCGTCAAGGTTACACTTAAAGTTACACATATAACAACTTACTTCAGAGGCCCTATGGCGTAAAGTGCCTTGAGAGTAAGGACATCAGACTGCACCCACTATTTATAGAAGAATCTGATTTTTTTTTGGGTCCATCGATGGAATGAAAAGCCTGCCAATATTTGACAGGAAACAAAAACTGACCCCCACACCTGTCACTGCGGTTCTGCTGAAGCGGCATACGTCAGAACTGTGCCGGCGGTGTTTCATAAAGATGGCAGGCAGCGTCTGGCTGTGTTGGAGGACATAGTGTCAGCCGGCACCCTGAGAGATGGGCGGCCACCCATCCACAACTGAAAATAAGGCCTTAAGTTACTTATCTGTAACAATTCTTTTAAGCTTGATTTTGTTTATAGTATCATGTGTGCCCCACATAGAAGGGGTGAAGAGGTGTCTGGTCCAAACACATGCTTAGACACCAGAGACCGGTAATTTGGAGGAGATGGGGCACAGCAGAGCGAAAAATACACACTTGCGCACAGAAGACTACATTTCCTAGACTAGGTTAAACAGCTCCAGTCACTAGTGAACTGCCACCAGTGTTCAACTGGAGACAGTGGATTCCGGTGCTCAGCACCGACACTTCATTGCCAACACCGGGGCTTGACTAATTCAGAAATGAGGACAGTACCAGTTGTTAATAATACAGTATATATAAAAAAACTATTACCGACCTCCCAAGCCATTCTCATAGCTTAGGGGTCTGCAATAGTGTGAAAGGTCACACTTGTAGGAGTGTGACTGTTAGTAGCTGTGTTAATATTGTCACTGGCAGCACTTCCGGGATCAATGTGTGGTGCAAGCTACAGTGGCCTCTGATGAAGGCCCTGGCATATATTTTTTTACAAATTAAGCACGGACTGACACGATTAGGCACACTTCTGGGTCAATACTGTCAAACCAAGTATTTCAACCTCACCTGAACACAGTTTCCTTATTTGGCAAAAATGGTTGTTGTGTCTTTTTGTTTTTTGCTATAGTTCGCACTCTTCTTGGTCAACCCTTCAACTTTGTTGCTTTCTCCCTTGTTCAGTTCCATTCTGTTCTATCCTGTACCTACCCTTTGTTTGTGATTCTTAACTCATTACCTTCTTGACAGTTTGTCTCATTGTTCAGGCATTCCCTCTCCTAATGCAATGTGGCATTCCATTGTTGGCACCTATGCAGGTTCTGCAAAGTTACATCATCCCCTCCACTTGCACCACACAAGTCTAGCATTTTGTTGCCCTTATGACTGATGTCAAATGTCATTGTGAACAACTTAGTAACTGTGTTCTCTCAGCCTCAGAAGGGAACCTCGACATTCAAAACTTGGGCCTGAGACTTTGAAGTCCATTATGGGTTTCATAACGCAAGCTTGCAAAAAATCTGTTTATTGTTTTTAGCATACAAGTATAAAGACTTTTAGGGATATATTTAAGAAAAGTGGCGCTGCACCCAGTGCAGCGCCGCTTTTCTTGCACCCCACTACCGCCACCAAGTTTGACCCGTATTTAAAATACAGCGTCCCATGGCACAGGGGAGGGGGCAATCGCGTCTGAATTTTTGACGCTACTGATGTACTGTTCAGGGTTAGCATCAAAATGTTGGCACTAGCCCTGAACATTAAAAATGACGCAAAGAAATGGGGGGACATTCCCCTTGCATACACTACACTGGTGCAGGCATAATATGGTGCAAAGTATTACAAAGTGGCACAATGCATAAATTGCTCCACTTTGTAAATCTGGTGCAGAGTTTTTGCCATAATATTGTCACATTAGCATAAACAAATTACGCTAATATGGCGATATTATGGTGCAAGGGGCTCTATAATCTGTCCCATAGTGTCTAATATCACAATATAATTTTGTGTTACACATATCAGCTGTTTCTAGATGTGCAGTTCCACAGTCTAGAACAGTATATGTTGTTAATTTGTAGCAAACAATGACAAACAATAAGAATGAGAATGGGCATACAGATAGCTACAGATTTAGTGACTATACCAACTGACTTCAAACCATCACTAAACCTGATTTCTAAGTATTTCAGGAATGCACTGCATAGTCTAGAGCCATAGATGTTGATGGCAAAGTAGGATGGGAGGGTGGGTTATTCAGCAGCATGCTTCAACTGTGACCCCCTTGCAACCCCATCCTTTCCTCAGTGTGCAAAGCCAAGCTTTCAGAATTGGCCCAACTCCCAATGTCTCACCGCCATTTATCAGTGGGAGTGAGTGTCCTGTTCTTCCAGGACACCACTATTTGGGTAGAATCAGTGCCAGGTCTAAGTATCTGTTGCCTTCTTTTTGGTTTTTAGGTTTTAAAAACAACCCCATCAAGGCAGGCGTCTGATTTAAGCAGCACCTCTCCACCTAACAAGCTGCTCCACGACGTGTCTTCAGTACACTTGAATTTCACTACAAGCCCAAACCATATGACTGAAGCCCATATTTTGGGAATTACATCTAGGGAAATCTATGAATTCAGTGCCCCCACATGAAGTTAACTCGTTTGGGGGTCATGTAGACCATTTACAAAAAATTAAAATGGGCCTATTTTAGCCCAATATTACTGGAAACCTTTTGTGTGTGCTTTAGGATTCTAATCCATTCCTTGTTGCTAATGTCTCTGCCAAATCAGCCTCCCATTTAACCTTAATGTAAGCAAATCTGGTTTGGCCATCCTCAACAAGAAGCAGTAAAATCAGGTCATCAGCCTGAAGCTGGCTCCAGTCGTGAACAGTAGTTACAAAACTTTGTGGGCATCTGCTTCTCTAATATTAGTTTTCCATATAGTCTTGGCCATCTGAGTTAGCAACGCATAAGTCAAGAAATGGAAGTGTGCAGAGCCAAATTCATCTGATAGCACTTCAAGGGATAGTAACTCTCCCCTGTGGTATGAATTACCTATCATTTTCAGGTTGTCTTCTGATCACAGGGCCAGAGCTTGGGGTCTGAACAAGTCTTTACACTTCAGAAATCCCACAAGGTATATGGTAGGGACATAGTGCAGTCTGTATGTAATTGTATGTACACAGCACACCGAACACCTCAGGCAAACAGCTCAACATATCTGTGAAAGTGGGCCTTCCAGGCTGACCAAGGATTCTCACGACAAGTTCACACTTTGCTGATACCAGTTACATCTGTCCTAGTTCCTTGGGAAGCTCAATTTCTAACCATCTGGTGAACCACTGAATCTGGTCTGCTAGATAATAAAATTACAGATAAGGAAACCCTAGTCTTTTTTCCATTATCTGTCATCCAAGTGTTCTATGACAATGTCCAGTCCATTTGAAGTCCACCAGTTTCAGTTCCACTTCTTTACATCAAGTCCTAGGGATCCAAATGGGTAAGTTGCTAAAATAGTAGAGTAAGCTTGGAAGCATCACCATTTTAATTAACACATTCCTGCCTACTGGAGACAGCTGTAGGATTATTCAAATGCCAATAATGCCAGCAGATTGTGTGTTGTGACTCACCGGTTACCTAACATGAAATCTTCCAAGGTATGGTATATTCCAACCCTCCAATATTGAAGTGAGTGTGGCTGCTGTCTGATGCTCCAAAAGTCTAACATCTGAGGTCCCAGCTGCCTTTTCTGGACCATAGGAAAGGCATGTTCTTGACCAGTTAACCAGAAGACCAGACAATTTGCCAAACTACCCTAAATATTTCAGTGTAGGGTCCAGGTCTTCCCTGTTTTTCACAAATATTAACAGACCTTCACCATATAATGATAGAACATATAGCCCATCCATCACAAGAATGACTTTGTCATTGTTCACCTCCTGCAAGATGTCAGCAAGGGGTTCAGGACTAGGGCAAAGGTCATAGGGGTTAACGGGCAACCTTGCCTCATGCCCTAATGAATTGGATATGAGAAGGAAATCACCCTGCCTGTCTTGAGCCTGGCCAAAGGACTGCAATAGAGAATCCCGATCCATCTGATCCAGTTGTCTCTCATTTCTATATGTCTAAGAACTCCAAGCAAATGTTTCCATTCTTTCCTAAATCAATTGCTAAGACCACGATGCTAAAAAGTACATCAGCAAATGTTTCGCCTGATATTTCGAAGAGCTGTCTGATGTTGATACCCGTGTTTCTCGTGGGTATGAAACCAGTCTGATCCTAGTGTACTAAAAATGTCATATGGGGGTCACCTATAGGGCCAATATTTGCTCAAAATTTTATAATCAAGGTTTAGCATAGACTGGGTTTTATAGCAGGCTTGATCAGTTGGATCCCTTTGTGGCTTGACTTCACTCATAGCATCAGGGAGACTGCCTGTTTCCCAGGCTGCTATATACATCTTGCTCATTTGGGATGCCAGGACTTCAGAGTATATGCAGTAGAACTCAGTAGGTAAATCATCAGCACCAGGGGTCTTCTCTCCAGCTAACAGCTCCAGCACATGCTTCATTTCCTCTTCCCTTCAGTATTGGAATTCCACAGCAATATGGATGCCTCCCACAGCTTGAGAGCATCCATAATCCTCTAATTTGGGTGTTCCGGACTCCACAACAGCTTTATAGTTTTTGCTATGGTACTCTGAAGGACGAGTTAATGCTAATTTGGTCTTGGATTATCAGCCCCGAAATACCACTAATTTAGGTAACTACAGAACAGTGGGAAAGTGGTCTATATAACAACGCAAACAGGCACCCCAAAATCTCTCAATTTTTGTGCACATGCATCAAATACACTCTACAGTTGCAGCACTGCAGCCTCTCAACCACCATGGCATATTCCCTCTGTAGGTTTAATAGCTCTTGTTATTTGCCTGGGTCACCCACTACTTCTGTTTAGAATGTCAGTAAAATACCTGCCCCTTTTGTACAAGTTGCTACAGAGTGACTGCTGTTCCAAATGACTCTACCTATGCAATGATTCCGAATTACTATTTTTAAAGCTTCCCACACAGTAAGACAACTTGCTGCTGTTCACAGAAGCTCAATTAAGTAATTAATGATTATCTTGCAGAGAGATTTTGTAAACATGTGGTCCTCCAAGACACCCCCTACTTACAGGCACCAAGTGGGGATCAGTGGGTCCTGCCTCCTCCATCTCACTTTATGGATTAAATGGTAGTGGTCTGACAGGGTTCTCCGAAGGTGCTCTGCATGGTATTCAGCCAAAGCTTATGCAGAGATATGCAGAGAACCCACAATGCCATCACAGCAGGCACTGGGAAATAGACAGACTATTCTTTGGCTTGTGGGTGGATGTGTCACCATAAGTGCACCATTTCCCAGTCTGATAACCATTTTGAAAAGCTTTTATCCAACTCCAGGGAACATGAGGTCAATTGAGGAGGAAAGGATCTGTCTCAATCTACCTTAAGGACATAATTGGTATCACCTCCGGTCACTCTGGAAGTCTCAGCCCAATTATCTAATCTGGTAGAGACCCTGTCCAAACATTGAACTTGATCACTGTTAGCAGCACAGAAACTTCCCAGTGTCACTGCAAGGCCATTAAGCTGTCTGTGTAACATCACATAGCACTCATGTGTCTATTTCGACTTGGACTACCAGGAACGGTATCCCAGGGTGGACCTCAAAAAAGGTCCCCTAGAATTTCCTAGGGCATGGCAAACATGTGGCCTCTCCACCTATGTTATAGTTGAATCACTTCTTTGCTGGTCAGGTGTCTCTCTTGTAGGAAAATCACCCGCGCTGCTCCTCTTTTCAGGTATGCATGTATCTTATGTCACCTGGAGGCAGAGCCCAATCCTCCAACAGTCTAAATAAGGAATGTAAATCATTCACTGTGTGCCTCTGATTCAATCATTGGTTTATATTGTATGTCTGGGTACTTTTTATCACGCAAACACTGGTTCTCCAGACATTACAAAACCCAGGGCTCGATTTACTAAGTTATTTTTGACACATGCATATTAGAGTGTATTCACAAACTCTGATTGAAATCTGTCCCAACGTTTCAAAATTTACACAATTCAATGTCTCAATTAATTCCCTTTCCAACGTAGAAGGGAACTGGATCTACCTTAAGGTGTGTGCAAAGAACT
This sequence comes from Pleurodeles waltl, assembly GCF_031143425.1. Classification (NCBI taxonomy): domain Eukaryota; kingdom Metazoa; phylum Chordata; class Amphibia; order Caudata; family Salamandridae; genus Pleurodeles; species Pleurodeles waltl. The sequence goes on from NC_090439.1 coordinate 339,176,240, forward strand.
TTCTCCATGGGAAAAAATGTTTTGCCAGCAGGGAAGAAAAAAAACAACTTTAAAACAAGTATTAGCAAATCGAGTAGCTCTGCTGTTGACTGTCAGCCTTTTAGTTTCATCAGTGCTTTTCATGTCAACGTTTTTGTAAAACTTGACTGTTGGGGGAGCTGCCAAGCCCAAGTCAATATATAAAAAAACTGATTAAAAGCAAAGATTTTATATGGGTGGAAAAAGCAGAGACTGCCACAGTAATCCCTATCACTGAAGGGAAATAATTTGAGAGTGGATGTGCTCCTTGTGAAAGAGCAGAATGTCACTCTCAGTGACCTCAGCCAATGCCTGAAGCTGGCTGACCCATTGAACCAGGCTGTATTTGCATAGATGGAAGAGCCTGATAATGAAGGGGACATATTGCTGTTTGTTGTTGCAGTGTCTTGCATGATTTAGAACAGAACCTTTCTCGCTCCCAGCAGACTCTGTATCAGTGTGACGTAATTGCCAGAATAGAATGTAATGAAAGCTTGGTTTAGCATGTTGGAGTTCACAGGTACACGGAGAGGAATGAAGACGTGTAATTTACAACTCTGTTTGTGGGGTAGTCATCGGCGGGTACCCAGGCAGAGGAAGGTGCTACAACTGGCAACAAGATAGGGGATAAATAACCCTAAGATAGTGCTCTCCTGGAGAGTTTCCCCTTTTCCAAGCAAACTTCATATGCGTGCCACATGTACCTTTGTCAAATTGCTGACTCGACAGTTAGTGTATGTGGAGTCAAAGCGCACCTCCAGCCGGTGTGAAGCATGTGAATGAAAAGAAAGCTTCATTAAGAAAGTCTAGGCATCGCTGGACAAGAAGCAAGGACCAAGATCATACGAAATGGTACCGCTCTGCCATGCATGCAAAATAAAGTTACACATTGAATGGAGTGTTAACACTGAGGGCAGATACAACCAGGTTTACAAAGCACAGTGAAAAGGCAATTATAATTTGCTAACTAGCACTGCAAACAGAAGAGCTGCAAGGCAGAGATCAACCAGGTGTCAGAAAATGCAAATTGAAATGTAAAAAAGGATGAAATAGATGACTTACTGAGCTCTCTAAAGAGAGTCATCATGCCACAGCAGTCAACTAAGTGACTCAGTGAGAAGTGCTCAGGGTTGTGCTTACAGAGCAGTCCATACCTGAAGCATTTGATCATCAAGCTGCCAAGAGGGGCTTAGAACAACTTCATAGGTCTTCTAGGACCAAAGAGTTGAAGGCAACTGTTGGATCTGTGAAATTTGAACACGGCAGCTAAAAGAGAAGACACTGTTCCGATTAACCTTAGACACATCAAAAGGCTTTAAAGAAGGCTTGCACAAACATGATTCTACAGCGTCAGGGAGCACGCTACTCTCACTGGCAGTAAGTTTCACACCGGCCTACAATGCATCTGCCTTCTTGAAAACTCCACCTTTTGATACCACCAAAAAGCAAAATAATGGCGATAGATAAACCTCCTGGATAGAGACATTTGAAGATTTCATTGCTGCACTTGAAGTGAGTAATTACAGAAAGATGATCAAATATCTCAAAGATCTCACTGGTGATGGTGTGAAATAAGTCAATTCAAGACAATGTCCAGAGCTGGCAAATAAATCACATACTGTCTGATTAAGAATGCACTGAATCTCAATTTAAATCCAGTACCGAACGTTGATTATGAACAAAACGTTTTCAGTCAAGAACGTCAAAAAGCTGGTGAAACAATCGATACATTTGTGTAAAGATGTGGCAAACACATCAAACACTGTAAGTTCAATGTATTTAATGATGAAGAAGCCATGCAGCCTATTCATTCAAATGATGTACTCTGAGAGAAACTCTTTGTCTGGAGCGAGTGGTGAGGGCTGCCAGAACTAAGGAGTGTGCTGAGTCCCAATCTGCTGCCACAGAGATCGGAGGTGCCCAGAGCGAGTCAGTGATGAGTGTGAAAAGTAATCCAAAGCAAAAGACTGAAGGACACAAAATGATATCGATAGGTAAAAAGAAGCTGTGTTTCAGATGTGGATTTCCGTTTGCACATGAAGGAAAGCGTCCCACCAACGGACAGGTATGCATAGGCTGTGGGAATGAAAAGCTTTTTGTGACGATGTATAAAGTGTACGGAAAAGTAAGTGCATCATGACATGAAGACACAATGGGGGTCATTCTAAGTCTGGCGGGCGGCGGAGGCCGCCCGCCAGACTTCCCCCACCAAAATACCGCTCCGCGGTCGAAAGACCGCTGAGGGTATTTTGGGATTTGCCCTGGGCTGGCGGGCGACCTCCAAAAGGCCGCCCGCCAGCCCAGGGCAAATCATCCTTCCCACGAGGACGCCGGCTCAGAATTGAGCCGGCGGAGTGGGAAGGTGCGACGGGTGCAGTGGCACCCGTCGCGTATTTCAGTGTCTGCATAGCAGACACTGAAATACAAAGTGGGGCCCTCTTACGGGGGCCCCTGCAGTGCCCATGCCATTGGCATGGGCACTGCAGGGGCCCCCAGGGGCCCCGCGGCACCCCCTACCGCCATCCTGTTCCTGGCAGGTACAGGATGGCGGTAGGGGGTGTCAGAATCCCCATGGCTGCAGGATTCACAAGGGCAGCGGAAAACCGGCGGGAGACCGCCGGTTTTCCGCATCTGACCGCGGCCGAACCGCCGCGGTCAGAATGCCCTGCGGGGCACCGCCGGCCTGTCGGCGGTGCTCCCGCCGACCCTGGCCCCGGCGGTCTCTGACCGCCGGGGTCAGAATCACCCCCAATGGCTGCCAGAACATTCGAGAAGCAACATTCAACGCACACGCACAAGGCCAAGTGGCAACATCAGTTGAGGCAAATAGATACTAAACTAAGCTGATCGTCATCTAAATCATCGCCAAACAGTTCTTCTGCCACAATGATACGTGAAAGTGAAGAAAGTTATTATGCTGTGTTGATGTTTATCTCAGAGAAATGTGCACATGACAGGCAGGTCGGTCAAAGAAAAATGTCAGTCAAAGAAAAGTCAACATGCCAAAGCAGGAAAATCAAACAAACACTGAAAGTAAATGGATGTCCAATACTGTTCATTATTGATTGTGGTGCATAGATAAATATAATAATACCTAAAGAGAAATACAGAAATACAGTGAACTGTCTTCAGTACCACCGCTTACGATGTCAGAGACCAACATGTATACATGGGCTGCCTTGATGCCAAGGAGGAGTCAAGGTATATTTATAGCAACAGTGAAACATAAGAAAACAAAGGTACAAGCACCAATCCATGTGCTTCAAGGTACAGCCCCAAGTGCCTGTTGGACCAGTATCAACACAGCTGCTGACATGGGACTGATTTCTGTGAATCATAACATGAATGGTCATCACAAAATAGTGAGTCAATTCCCTTCATTGTTTCATTTTAGGAAAGTTAAAGACTACGAATGTAAAGCTGCACATTAATGAGGATGTCTATCCTGTTGCTCAGAGACATAAACAAATTGCTTTTCATTTACAAAAAGGGGATGAAAAAGAACATGAATCGTTAGTTAAGCATAATATTTTGAGCATTCCACTGGTCCAACACCATGGGCTTCTCATACAGCAGTAGTGCCCATAAAGGACAGTAAAGGAGCTGTATGCATATACGTTGACATGCGTCAGGCAAATAAAGTGACTGAATGAGGACAACATCCAGGGCCGCATATTGCTGTCATTATTATACACATTTGAGTGGTGTCAAGGTGTTTTCTTGATTTGATTTAAATAGAGGTTATCATCAGTTGGGACTTGAAGAAAGCTACAGGTATATTACAACCTTTTCTACACAAGTTGGTTTGTTTAGTTACAAGAGACTTATGGGCTGATTATGAGTTCGGCAGACGGTTCATACCGTCCACCGAACTTCCGTCGGGGAGGTTGCAGCCATAGTGGCTACCTCCCCGCCGGCCCCATTAAGAGTTTCCCGCTAGGTCAGTGGGAAGAAACATGAGTTCCCGCCCGCTGGCCTAGCGGGACACACCAGCATTGTCACTGGCATGTAATTGAGTCAGCTGCAATGCTGTAGAGAGCAGGGTGAACCCCCGGAACCCTCACAATGTTCATTGTCTGCATGGCAAACAGTGAACATTGAGATGGTGCTGGCCAGGAGGGTCCCCTGCACTCGTTCTACACCAGCATTTTCATGGTGGTGGTTCCGCCATGAAACCACTGGTGGAGAAAGGGGTCGTAATCCCCAAGATAGTGCTGCTTGCGGATCGCAGCTGGCAGTGCCCTGGTGGCCCGACTGCCATGGTTGTAATGTGGCAGTCCAACTGGCATCCACAAGTCTGGAGGTCTAGTGACTGCCAGACACGTAATGGGGCCCTTAGTTTTGGTGTGTCCTTGGCTGCAGAACTTTTCCAAGACGTCATTAGACGCATTATGCAGCTTGTTGTAAATGCATTCAATTATAGCGATGACATATTAGTCTTCGGAGCTACACAGAAGGAGCATGACAGAGCTCTCACACAAGTATGTCAATTACTCAGAATGCAGACAAGTGTGAGTTCAACAAGACAAAACTGTAATTTTTGGGCCATATTTTTTCTGAAGGGGGTATGACACCTGATCCTGCAAAAGTAGAAGCTTTGTTGAATACTGACCCCCAAGAAAATGTTTCAAAATTACGTTCTTTTCTTGGGATGGACAATTACTGTTCAAGATACATTAAAGATTTTGCACTGGTAATGCTCCACTACGAGAGTTGACGAAGAAAAATATTCTTTTCAATGGACACAAAAATGTGTGGAAAGCTCCAACAGACTCAAGCGTGCCATTAAAAATGCTACATAAATAGAGTACTTCAATCCAAAGCGTCATACAGAGGCTGTGGTCAACTTCATCCTAGTCGGGTTCGGCGCTATCCCTGTACCGCATAGTGGAAGCCCAAATACTCGCTGGCATATGGTGGCCTATACCAGTAGACGTTTGCCCCAGACAGCAAATGTTTACTCAAAACCTGAAAAAGAAAGTTTGGCTGTGTGTGTGAAAATTTCCATGTATTCCTGTTCAGAAAGCATTTTACGCTGGTAAGTGATCATCAAGCTTTGCTGACCATCATTAGCAATCCAACAGCCAAGAGGCCTCCTCGCACTGAACGATGGGGACTACGATTACAAAAATAAGATTATACAATTGTGCATCATCCAGAAAAGGATCAGAGTCCTGTTGACTACTTTTCAACAGTGCCTTTACAAGGTCACTGTACTCTATCCAAGACGGTTGAGGCCTACATTAATTTAATTGTTAAGTCAAGTACACCAGCTGCTTTATCATTAGCCCAGATTATCACTGCTACAAGCCATGATAGTGACCTGCTGAAGTTAAAAGATATAATTACACATCAGTTGTGCAATAAACACACTCAACCTCTCAATAGTGATGGGCAATATCAAAAGTACAAAAATGTCAAAGATAAATTATCCATAACTCAAGTAGGAATTATACTGTGAGGATCAAGAATCCTGATTCCAGAGAGTCCAAAACAGAAAATGATTCAAGTAGTTCATGAGGGAGTTTGGGGTATTGTTGACACAAAAAGAGCTCTCCGAGACCGAGTTTGGTTTCCATACATCGATGAAAGAGCTGAAAAGGAACTCAAAGCCTGTCATATATGCAACTGTCTATCAATGTTACTCAACATCCTATGAACATGTAAGAACTCCCTAAACATGCCTGGGAGAGAATAGCCATCAATTTCTTTGGTCCACTTGATAATGGACATCATCTAATGGTGATTGTGGATGAATACTCATGTTTTCCTTTGGCTGAAAATCTTTCATCCACAACTCACAGAAGAGTAATCAAAAACTCTATGGCATCTTTGCAACATGAGGCATACCAGCCACAGTAAATTCTGAAAATGGCCCACCCTACAACAGTAAAGAATTTAAAGAATTTCTGGAGCATCTAAACATAAGACATGAAAAGATTACGCATTTATGGCCACAGGCCAATGGACTTGTTGAGCATTTAATGGATACACAGAAGAAAGCAGTACAGCGTGCAACTCTTGAGAAGCTCAATTTAAAAACAGTCTTAAATTCTACTTTAGGAGCATATCGTTCGACACCCCACTCAACCGCAGGTTAAAGTCCTATGACTTTGATGTTCAGGAAAGCAATGACAACCAAATGATCTCAATGGACCACCCAGAGAGACAAAAGTGAAAGCATGATTCTTACAGGGGACTTGATTATTAAGCTGAAAATGAAAGCTTATGCAGACAAGAGGATATATGCAAAAGACATCTCGTTTAGAAAGGAAATTTGGTGATCGCCCGACAGATGCACAAAAGAAAATCTGATGCTTCTTATATAAGTATGTGTATATCTACTAATTTTATTTTTAAAAGTTTTAATTTTTCATTTATCAGAGAAGATGGAGTATCTTGCATGATTTAGAATGGAATCTTTCTTGCTCATAGCGGACTCCATATCAATGTGATGTTACTGCTAGAATGGAATGTAATGAAAGCTTGGTTTAGAATGTTGGAGTTCACATGTACAGAATAAGTAATAAAGATATGTAGCTTCATGTGTGGCGTTTGCTATTGGTGGGTACCCAGGATGGGGAAGGTGCTTCAGGTGTGTTCTTAATTAATGCTTGAGTGGTTTTTTATTTCAAAATAAAAAAAGACCGCGGTGAGCCTGATTAAAGAAATAATGTAAAAGCACATGTGGGGATGTCTGCCCAAAACTACATGTCCAATTCTTCAGTTCATATGACATTCCCAGTAATATGGCTAAATAGCTGCACAAGGCGCAGATTTCCAGGTGCACTACTAGGAATGGCATGTGACATCTCTTGAGGGCTCAAACCACCCCAAAATTCTAGATAGCGTAGCATGCGGAAATGGAGCACATTGTTATGATTGGTCATAAAAAATCCAAAACCATTTGATTATTCTAAAATGTTGTATATAATAAACTTAAAGGGGCTGTCTGCCAGCTCTCTTTATCCATTGGTCTGTTGTTGTTCCAGTACTGCATAGTCCAAAAGCATTTCTGTAACAAATGACAGAATAATGGAACACTAACTCCCCAGATTCTGGAATAATTATAATCAGCCCTGAGGTATTCTCCTCATGTTCACACATTTGTAACTGCCTCCAGGGAGAAGAATACGGGGACACATGCTGCAAAAATAAATTGGCAGTCGGCTCTTGGGCCACATGAAAATATGTTTTTTTTGCCTGTCATATAATTGAAGTTTGTTTCAGCAGCCTCAGGCTTTGTATCCTAGACTTACCGCATAGTTTAGGTGTCTTGTTCTTTTAATTAATTTCAGCTATTTTACCTGCCTAGAGAGAAAGAGAAGGCGATAGAAAAAGAGGTAATGTGTGATATTGTGATTTGGGATTTAAATTTAGACATAATTGCCAGTCGTTAAAGTCGGAAGTTTGAACAATTGGACCCAGTTTTTTTAGGGTCGAGCGTAAAGCGCTCCGTCCCTGTTGTTATATCTCTACTGGCTTGTAATCACGCTCATGCCTGCCCATCAGTTTAGTTTGCTAGTCGGCTTTCCTTTTACAATTCACTTGACTTCATTAATGAAAGGCATGCATCCGTCATGCCTTTTCTGATGGTTAGCTCGCCTCGAGCGCACCGGCCAACTACTGAAAACATAAGGGGGCTCCATGTTTTCAGTATGGTTTCTGGATTACTTTTTCTCTTTAGTTATTAGGCAGAGCGATCTCGCTGGGCAATATTCAAGCACTTTGCATGACGTCTTCTCGGTTACATGGATAATTGTACTTTTGCTGATACGTTTCACTGCGAGTAAGAGTATGTTTCCTTTTGTGTGTTTGCTTTGTGCTAATGGCGGCCGTCGGCTCGCTTATGTGAAACTATTTGACTTTTCAGTTTATGTGGCAAGAAAAGTCCAGTTAGGAGTCTACAGCACTAGTAGCTTCAGCTCGAGTAAACGCAAAACCCACTGCATTGCAAATGCTTGTTTCTCTGGCCTTTGAGTAAAACTATAATAATCTTAGTAAAGACCACTGATGGTATTATTACTCTGGCTTGGACATCAGATTTATTAGAATTAGACTCAAACAAATACATAATGACATACTAAACACAGAAAGAAAGGGAAAGGACAATGTTTTGCTAAAATGTGTCAAAATTAGAGTGCGTAACATGAAGGTTGACATTTAGTTGCACACTGGCACTAGAGGGGAAGAGGAGGAAACCCAAAGCTGAGTATGATGAAGGAAAGAAAGTTTTTCTCCTGGACCAAAAGGACCAGAGCGTTCATGAGATTCTATTATTTTTGTTGGTGGCTGGAAAAGCAAGCATTCACAAAGTCCTATCATGTGAGCTTAATCATTTTCATAGTTGTTGGCTCCTAGAGAAGAAGAACTCCTGGTTCCATGTTTGTCTTCATCCATGTGAGGGTCCTAATTCTGAGTGCCTCTCAAGGTTTGCATACTGGCAGAGAAAAGGTGTTTTCAACATACAATTAGGCAGACATAAGGTTACATGTGAGTGATTGGTGGTGAAGTGCTTGATTTCTCTATATGTCTCTCTCCATTCGAATTTTGTATAAAATGGGCCTGTATTAAATGATCATTTTAACAATCGCCAAAGTTTATTTCTCACCTGGTTCTCGCAAACAGTAAAGTTAACATTTTATGATTTATTGTTTTATATCCTGAAGGACGCAAAATGACATTATTTGTAGGTCACGTGGCCTCTCTTGGGATTCAACAATATTTCCAGGAACAGATCTCGTTCTGCCAAACCCAGGTTCGATTATCATATTCGTTTGAAGTTCTCCAGCTGGAATGGGGAGATTATTCAATGATCCTATGTCTACCGAAGAAGCTTAAATGGGGGCTCACGGGTTAAAATTCAAGCTCACATGTCTATAACGAATCTTCATCAGTTAACTGACAAGTAGTATAGCTTCCATACAATCTGACAGATGATCCTAATCTTTTAACTGGACTGGTTCTTCAAGACCCTGAAAATGCCAGCTTCTGAGCACTAAAAAGTCAGCAGCTTCAGTGCAATTAATTGTACTAATGTTGACGAAAATCAGCCTCGTGATACTGCTCACAACTGGCTTGACTTAAAGCAGCAGTTAAAGCTGTTCGTTAACAATGGCATTAGAAAGGCAACCCACATCAAACTAAATTTAGAATGGATAATAACGGTCCAAAATGAAATAAAATGAAACCGTCTACTTTCGTTCTCATGGAATTTTGTTGCCCCAATCCTTTGTTTCTTCTTCCAAAAAAAATGGCACCTCACAGTTTATCGCTTTCTCTTCAGTTTATTAAAAGCAGAACACATTTTTCTTTTTTGTCTGTCAAAACTATGGGTAAACTAATGTCAGCTCGTAAGAGAAACAGCCCCCATCCACACAAAGCACATACAAGCAGATTTTAAGGTGGAGAGCCTGTAAGAGTTTCTATGACACAGTGCAAAGTGGGCCCAGCTTACAGATGGAAGAATCTAATCTCTCCAGCATCTAACTAAAATACGAACACTTCATTATTATCCAAAAATGTTTTTGTTTAGCCACAGGGAAAGAAAGTCATTGCTACAGTGTTCTCCTAGAACTAATGGCTTGCCGGCTTTGAACTATGCATTGCACAACATCACTGAGATGTGTAATTCAGAGCAACCCTATGCCTAAGCACAACTAAACGAGCAAGTCTGAGTATAATTGTAGTAAGGTCTTGCACAAGATGAGCAAAGAGGAGTACTAACACAGACACCTCAACCAACACCACCCAGCTCATCTGTTTCTTTAAGAACCATGCAGCTCCATACCACAAAGCACACTCAGGAATGGAACCCTTCGCCGTTCTATCTTGCAGTACCACACAACATTCTGCTTCACTAACAAATGGCAACACTCTTAAGCACATGTTCGTAAAAGTAAGTTAAAATAAGACAGTATTTAAAAAGTCAGAGGTACTGTAGATGAAGGAATTCACTTTTGAGAAGTAAATTTGAGAAAATGTACATAAACTTAATCATACACCATAGCCGCTAGGCATCTATTTATCTTTATTATGTTGCCATGTGCTCGACAAACCTCCTGAACTTTGATGATTGACCTTGTGCTCGCAGCCTTGGGCTGCAATCTGCTTATCGCTGTAATTTACTTGTTTTAACCGTAGTTCCGAGAATTGTTGTGCTTAATCAGTAACTGCCAGAACAGGATTGTACAGGTCGTTGCCACCTCCTGCTCGCTGCATCTGTACCTTCTTCCACCACACGTGTGTCTCTGAAATATTCTGAAGCCTGCAGAGGACCTTGAATACGCCAGGGGTGGAGTTGTCCTCTGACTAAGCAGTTTTGTGTGTGTATAAGGTTGGGTGCCCCGGAGTGAAGGGGCAGCCTCCGTAGGATAGTCACTTGACTGTCCTGGGACTCTGTAAGCTCAAGCTATAATCCATGTAATAAACTTCTCTTTATTTCTCCAGTTGGTGACTCCGCCTGATTTGTGTAATCTCTGCTAAACGGACCCTGAGGACTAGGGTGTCCCTCCACCGCCGGGAAGGAGACCCCGGGTGGGGATTCTATCTTTCCTGGTTCCTCAGTTGGCGCCCGAACAGGGACCCGAGTCAGGCATCCAGGGGACCTACCCGGTGACGGAGGACTCACGATTGGACTTCCGAGGGAGGCGCCCCACACCAGATTCTGAGCTTTGTTCTCTGTCGTGGACCTGCGGATCTCCACTGTGTGTCTTCCAGCCGGCTCGACTTCTCCTGGTGCTGTCTGAATTCGGGTCTCAGTTTTTTGTGAACTACTGGAGTCCCCCAACTGTCGGACTATAACAGAAGTGTCAGGTAAGGACGGGAGTTGAAAGATTCCTGTCTAAAAATAGGTCTGTGAGTATTGTACTGTTTCTATCGCTCTTTGCAAAGATCGACATCAGTGGTAAGACTGACCTCAGTTGTCATTTAAGTATATAGGAAGCAAAAGGCATATTTGCCACTCATTTGGTGTATTCAAACCACTGGTGTAAGAATTTTTTTTGTAAAACTTTTTTTTAAAACAAATACTGGAAGAATGCCAGCGTTCAGTTGTTTCAGGAAATTGTGTTGTTGTCTTTGCAGTACGGACTCCCACCTGGAGGAAACATGCCCCCTCCTCCGGCCGGGACTCCGAATCATGATATATATGTTAAATATGGCATAGGTCCGATTATCTGGCCTGATATATGGAGAAAAAGAACCAAAGGTAGTTCTGATTTACAATGGCCTATTCACGGGACATTTGATAAAGATAAATTAGACTATTTACAGGAACGTTTGTTTGTGACAAAAAGTAGACCAGGGATGTTTGATTCACTACGGACTTGGCAGAAAGAAGCAGACCAAAGACGTAGGAAGGCAGAGAAAGAATTACAGAGACATAAGACCAGGACGGTGACTGAAAAGGTATATGACCCTGACGTAGCTGAACATCAACAGAAAAATTTAGAACATGACCGAAGGCTTCACTTACAAACTGTGTTACCCTTCCAGGACAGTAGTGGATAAGCCACAAGAGGAAGACCCCCTTTTAAACGATATGTTAGATAAACCCCCGTTATATACTCCACCAATATATCCTACACTACATCCTCAACCTGCACCAGGTGACCCTATTGTGCCACCCCCGGTTGGATCTCAGGCGAGTGCTCCGCCACCCACCACCACCCCTCCTGTCACCAGACTTATAGAGGATACACCGGCCCGACTGTACCCACCCCTCGACTGGCCCCTGTTTGGTCCACCCCTTACTCCTGTCTAGACACCACACATACCCCCGTCCCATGACCCCTCTCTAACTCACAAGAGGAAGATGTCATTGAAGAAATGACTCAGAGGTGGATGACTAATTGGAATGACTATGGGGTCAGGGACATTGTCCACATTATGAAACAATGGGATAGTTTAGTTCAGCTACATGCAGCTACCTTTATGTGCAACATTATAATACAAGAATATGAGGATGATGGTTCCTCAGCTCCCGCGGGACTGGTGGACCTCCGAAAACGCACCTCTACTGGACTGCCGTTTGGTTCTGGTCTACATGATTAGGTTGTTACTCTTCTCGGGATATATATATATAGGGACCGCCTGTGGACATGTAGCCCTTCTATAAGGGCATCCATGTTTCCCATGAGAGAGGTTCCGCCGGTTTGGCGAGAGCCTGTGATGGATAACGCTGGCCAAGTTATTACTGCAGGGCATTTTCAACAAATGTGGGTACACACCCCATGGAAAAGATCTGAAACATATACCCTAAAAGCCGCCTTACCTGACCTCCGTAAGAATCCTGCAGGATATTATAAAGAACTGCAACAAATTCTTGAATCCTGTACTATGACGTTGTCCGATATTGACATGTTAATGGCAGCAGTAGTCCCGCAGGAAGTATGGTCAAAAGTACGGAGGCACGACCATGCTGAACTAGGGGGGCACGTGGGACCAATTGCAAGCAGCAGAAAGAGACAGGGTTGGGGGAGCGAAACCAGACCCACTTATATTGGCTCTCCCACTGCGTATTTTGGATTTAATGAAGACCATACTTGCACCACACAGGATAAATTGGGATAAATTGGCCGCCTGTAAACAGAAAAAGGACGAGGGTGTTTCTGACTTTTATAAAGGTTTGAGGGTGTCTTTTCTGATTACAGCGGCCAAGACATGACTACTGAAGGGGGGATAAGACTCTTTGTTGACAAATTCGTGGACAATTTATTACCAGACATAAAGGGAAAATTGAAATTGTGTGAAAGTATATGGCCAGTCTCTACTGCCACTGGATTAATCAGCAGGCCTACCCTCAGCCCCGTCAACAGCAGTCCAGATCAAGGTCACAAGGACCTCCCAATGACAGAAGGCAATCCCAACGCCCTCCCCGTTCTTCCCTCTCCTACAATCAGTGCACCTATTACAAGCAGGAGGGCCACTGGAAGAATGACTGCCCCAATAAGGACAACTCCACAGGCCGCCCCATGCCCCCACCGCAACAGGACAACAGATCATGCGGTAGGTCTCGTCCTGCAGACAGACCCCGCCAGCAGGCCCCTTCACGGTCCCACAGTACCCCCGCCCGAATTATTTTGATGCTTCATCCCAGCGTCAATATTTTAATGACGACTATGATGCGTATGAAGGTCAGGGGTCCTCCTTTGACTAGGACAGCCTTCGACAGAGGGGGGTGGGACCAGTTTCTATTCCTGTTAGGCAGAATGGCCCTCACGTTGAGGTACAATTAGACGGTACTCCACATGATTTTTTGGTAGATACTGGGGCCACCAAAGGTTCTGTTAAACAGGAAGAGGTCCAAGGGGTCCCTCTGTCTGGCAATATTAATGTCTCTATGGGTTTTTCTGGTGTTCCGGTGGCTAACCCTGTCTTCCAGCCGCTGCATGTTGATATAGGTCCTTACACCATTAGCTCCCCTCTCATTCTTACTTCGGCCTGTAGTGAGAATTTATTGGGTTTGGACTTATTAAAGAAATTGTACGCCACCATTTATTGCTCTCCGGATTGAGTTCATGTCACTTTAGGTCCAAATATTTCCCCGTCACAATTTTTGTCAAAACCACTTCTACCCGAACTTCGAGATTTGCCAGACATTTTATGGGCCACACATAAGGACGATGTTGGATGTCTGGACATACCACCGTATGTCATACGCTTGAAAGCCAATGCCAAATTGCCTCATCTTCCCCAATACAAATTATCACAACACATTGAACAACAACTCAAAAATATTGTGAACCAGTTGATTGATTTGGGTGTTTTGAAGAAACGCGTGGTAATGATTGTAACAGTCCTGTCCTTCCTGTTCATAAAACATTTTCTGATGGCACCACATCTCCAGTACTCCGATTTGTTATTGATTTACGGGCGGTCAATAAGATTGTAATACCCCAGTTCCCTGTTGTTCCTGACATTACGACATTATTAACAATGATACCTGCCTCCGCTACTTGGTTCTCTGTTATCGATCTTAAGAATGCATTCTTTAGCATTCCCATTCATCCAGATAGCAGACACATCTTTGGGTTTTCACTGGGTGGTTGCAGTTTCCGGTTCTGTCGCGCTCCACAAAGCTATACTGAATCGCCTAGCATTTTTAGCCAGGCCCTCAAGTGTCAATTAGATACCCTTGTTTTTCCTTGCTCCTCGACGCTGGTTCAATATGTGGATGACCTTTTAATAGCATCCACTTCAGAACAAAATTGTAAAACAGATACTGTAGCCTTATTGAAACATCTTGCACACCATCACCATAAGGTTTCCCTCTCCAAATTGCAATATTGTAGACAGGAGGTTATATACCTAGGACACCTCCTGTCTAAGGAGGGACATACGTTGACGGCTGAGAGAATACAAGCTATACAAGACATACCGGTTCCAAGGACACAGAGAGAGGTTAGGGCCTTTATAGGTATTACCTCCTTCTGTCGTCAATGGATTCCTAATTATTCTCTTTTGATAAAACCTTTTTTGCATCTCACCCACAAAGATTGTCCTTAAACAATTGAATGGAATGACGATTTTCAGTCTGGTTTTGATGAATTGAAAAATACACTCTGTACAGCACCTGTACTGGGTATGCCTGATTACCGTAAAGATTTTCAGTTATATGTGAGCGAGAGAAATGGATGTTCACTATCAGTGTTAACCCAAGAGCATGGCGGCAAACAACGCCCCTGTGCTTATTTTTCGGCCCTACTAGATCCAGTGGCCCGTGCACTCCCGAGCTGTCTACGGGCATTAGCCGCCGCAGCGGTCACAGTGCGCCAGTCGGCCGGGATAGTCATGGATTCACCCCTCACCCTGTTGGTCCCACACACTGTTGACGCACTATTAAACAAAACAAGAACACAGCATCTTACTAATGCACGATTAACTACTTATGAACTGACACTTTTAGCTAGTCATATAACATTAAAAAGGTGCAACACGCTCATTCCTGCCACTTTATTGCCAATTACTGAAAAAAACTGAAGATTCCTATGATGACATACATGACTGCAATCTCCGGACGGAGGATGAAACAAAAGGGAGAGTGGACTTACAGGACACTCCACTGAAAGACCCTGATGGCATATTATACGTAGATGGCTCATGCATCAAGCTACCCGATGGCACTACCTCTGCAGCCTATGCAGTTACAACAGCTACCACTGTAGTTGAAACAGCTAGAATACCACACAACTCTGCTCAGGCCGCAGAATTAATAGCTCTAACACGAGCCTGTGAGTTAAGTAAAGGACTTAATGTAAATGTTTACACGGACAGCCAGTATGTATTTGGCGTAGCACACAATTTTGGTCGCTTGTGGGCAGAACGAGGATTCCTCACCTCACATGGGACACGTATTCAACATGGGACCCTTATAACTAACTTACTTTCCGCCCTGGCATTGCCCAAAACAATGGCTATCATGAAGTGTAGTGCACACAAAAAGGTGACAGATGAAACTGGACGGGGCAACGCCCTAGCCGATCAGACAGCAAAAGATACAGCGTATGCAAAGACAGGACACATGTATGTGGTAGATAGTACAGAGAAGGTTTGTCCCCATGAGATATTTGGGAACACGGTAGAGAGTGTCAGGAAGATACAGGATGAGGCAACTGAACAGGAGAGAAAGGAATGGGAAGAAGGGAAGGCCCAGTTAGAGGAAAATACACTGTGCTGGACAGATCTGTCACAGAGGGAAAGATGGATGTTACCCGATGCATTTGTTCTGCCAGTAGTGACTATGGCTCATGGTCCTGCACACGTTAGTGCGAAAAGCATCTGTGATTTGCTTCATCCGGTTTGGTCTAATAAAAATATCAGAAGGGTAGCTGACCAACTGGTTCAATCCTGCATGATTTGTTTACAACATAACATAGGGAAGGGTGCCTCAGTCCCCGCTGGGCATTTTTCACCACCAACGTATCCCTTTGAAGTACTACAAATGGATTATATTGAGATGGAAAGGTGTAACAACTTGAAATATGTCCTAGTTGTGGTTTGTATGTTTAGTAAGTGGGTAGAAGCTTACCCTACTAAAGATAATACTGCCCTTACTACCGCAAAGGTACTTCTGAAGGAGTTCTTCCCACGGTTTGGGGTCCCAAGGTGTGTCTGGTCAGACAATGGGAGTCATTTTGTAGGGCAGATGATGAAAAGGGTGTGTGAAGGGTTGGGCCTCCACCAGAAGTTTCATGCAGCTAACCACCCCCAGTCAGCAGGACTAGTTGAAAAATATAATGGCACACTTAAATTGAAGATGTCAAAGATATGCGCAGAACGCGGTATACGGTGGCCGGACGAGTTGCCCCTGGCTTTAATGTCTGTCAGGATGACGCCTCACTCTAGATCAGGGTTGTCACCCCATGAGATAGTGATGGGAAGGCCAGCAAATGTCTGGGGGGGTCCCTCGACCTCACAAGTACTCAGAACTAGAACATCCTGTTTTGATGGACTATTTAAATTAACTCACTAATTCTTTGCGTTCTATTCACCAACAGGTACGTGAAGCACTCCCATCTGTAACCACTGATCCAGGTCACAAGATACTACCTGACTGGGTTCTCACAAAGAATTTCCAGCGGAAAAAGAGTCTTGACCCTCGATGGAAAGGTCCACGACAGGTCCTCCTTGCTACTCGAACAGCAGTTAAAGTCGAGGGAGCAAAGAATTGGATACATGCATCCCACTGTAAGAAAGTACCCCTGCTCGTACCCTCTGATGAAATAAAAAGTGGTGACCACCCGACGACTAAGGACCATTTCAGCAACACTACGCGGAGTGATAAAAAACAGAACAACAGTGTGCTGCAGGAGGTTCCCTCAGATTGTGGTCACACTGAACAATTGTTTCCTGACCATACCATACCACAGTCCACAAGATACGATTCCCGCCCACGAAAATAAGAAAATGAACAATGAACTGATTGCTTGTCCCCGGTACTAAGTCTGGCGATAGCTGCAGGGCCGTGATTTTGTCTGTTGGGGCGGACCAGAGTGTGTCAATAGGACTGCTGGAATCACCCCACAGTGAAGCAACCACCAGTCACAGGCAGCACTTAGGTCGGACTGAACTGCTAGTGGGACAAGCAATAAAGAGAAATGGGTGTTATACAGGAAGACAAGAGGAAAAAGAAGAAAATAAATAATTTAAAAAGACTATTAGGCCCACGAATCGCTTACCTCACCATAACAATACTATTTTTGGTACTTCTGTCCTGCATTGGGTGGGTAATACATGATTCTGACTCAGAGGTCTCACCAACTACGCCACCGCCTCAAGAACACAGCCATGTTTCCTTACCACCCCATGAGGAAGGACGACGTAAGGAATATGAAAACAATACCTTCATATCTATGTTACACCAACATCAGCTGGCTGTAAATAGAACAAATTGTTGGATATGTGGCTTGCTACCAAATTCCATGCAAAGAGGGTTGCCATATATTTCATTCCCTTTTTCTTTTGATGGCTCCTGCAGCGCCTGGTATGAACTATCAGCCATTTGGGCTATCTCAATGGATGCTACTAATTCCGGACTATTGGTCACCTACCTATACCGGTTATGCTGGCCCACTGGAACGAGAGTTTATGGAACAAAGGAAGAAAAGTCAGAATATGCTGACCAACGAAATAGGTCTTCTGACATATTTTTTTTATCCTTTAATACCACACCCCGGATTGACCGAAGATTTTTTGTAACACAGGTCAAGGCTCCACTTTGTTTTCAGAAAAGTGGTAATAGAAGTGTAGGTGCCAGTAACTGTAATGCTACAGTAATATTGAATGGAACTAATTGGCCTACCATGATACCATCACGAAACTCGTATTTTGTTTGTGGTAATAATGCCTACACCTCCTTGGTACCCACCTGGACCGGCACGTGTTACATCGCTTGGTTACTACCACCAACTTACACAGCTGGCCCTCAACACCACAGGACTCGGAGAGGGGTAATATCTGCAGAAGATACCTCAGCACAAGAAGCATTGGACTACTTTAAAGGAGTCCTTCCATTTTGGGGCCCTATGATGAACAGTAGGGATATCAGACATCTCACACGAGTCATGGAAGCAACAATAAATGAAACAGCAGGAGCTCTGAGTAACATCACTTCAGAGCTTGCTGCTGACCTCCTTGTTACTCTTCAAAACAGAATGGTTCTTGACATCATCTTGGCAGACCGTGGTGGAGTTTGTACTTTGATCGGATCGAGCTGCTGCGTTTATATACCAGACAATGCCCCTACCATGTATAAAGCTATTCAAAGGTTGCATACGATAGCTTCCACAATACACCAAGACGAAGGAACATGGTCCTTGACCGACTGGTTTTGGGGCTTGAGTTCCCAATGGGGCTGGAACATACTAATATTCCTCTCTGTGCTCGCTGCTGTATTCCTTACCTGTTGTCTTTGTGTACAGTGCCTACCTGCTTTGTGCGGGTGCTGTATGGCATCCCTTGCCCCCTGGCCTGTTCGCCCACCTCAACACACGGCTATGCTGTCCCTTGAGCAGGTGATAAAAGACCTTATGTCCATTAACATAGATGCTGAATGACATTCAAGCTTGCCTCACAATGGCAAAAGGAGGGATTGAGAAAATGTACATAAACTTAATCATACACCATAGCCGCTAGGCATCTATTTATCTTTATTATTTTGCCATGTGCTCGACAAACCTCCTGAACTTTAATGATTGACCTTGTGCTCGCAGCCTTGGGCTGCAATCTGATTATCGCTGTAATTTACTTGTTCTAACCGTATTTCTGAGAATTGTTGTGCTTAATCAGTAACTGCCAGAACAGGTCTGTACAGGTCGTTGCCACCTCCTGCTAGCTGCATCTGTACCTTCTCCCACCACACGTGTGTCCCTGAAATATTCTGAAGGCTGCAGAAGACCTTGAATACGCCAGGGGTGGAGTTGTCCTCTGACTAAGCAGTTTTGTGTGTATATAAGGTTGGGTGCCCCGGAGTGAAGGGGCAGCCTCCGTAGGATAGTCACTTGACTGTCCTGGGACTCTGTATTAGCTTGAGCTATAATCCATGTAATAAACTTCTCTTTATTCCTCCAGTTGGTGACTCCGCCTGATTTGTCTACTCTCTGCTAAACGGACCCTGAGGACTAGGGTGTTCCTCCACTGCTGGGAAGGAGACCCCGGGTGGGGATTCTATCTTTCCTGGTTCCTCAAAATCTACGACTACTAAAACTAAGGGGAAACTGGAAATACAAGGAATGAAGAGAGTTAACACATATAACTAGTAGAGATACGTAATGTAGTACCGGGGTTTACATAGTCATATAAGTAGGCAGGCTTCTTGAGAACTCTACTACTCCTCCTGGACACAGTGTCACCAAAGTATCCATAGGAGACATCCCAGATGCTCCAGTACAAAGATAGATCACTTTTCCGGATACTTGTTGCATTCATCTTGTTGTTCCTGCTGGGTGCAAACACTCAACTTAAGCTCCATAGTTCACCATCATGTGGTTTAACAGCATTGTTCAAGAGTGTAACCACACAAAGGGTCCGGATGAACTTAGATTAATTAGCAGGTCCTGCCAGAGGCTTTATTTTTATCCAGTCTCCTACACACCTTCATATTCTGGGTTGGATTTCTCCTATCATAATGTTTCTTTTTACGTGTAAACAGAATTCTCTTATTCACCATTCACCCTCCACTGACACATTAAACCTGCCGATTAACTGCTTCATCCACCCAGGTGTGAGTTTTGTGGGGACATTTCTACCCTTAATCATTCAAAATGAGTTGTACCTTCATTATTTAGTCATTATCTTGAAATATGTTTTGCCCCCTCGGGTATGTGCATGTTTGCGAATTATTTTTAATGTGACTCAATTACATTCAGTGGTTATCTGGGAAATCTGGCAGTGTTCAATCCCTTCACAACTTATGCTGGACACGCATACACTACACTGGCAACTGAAACAAAACTTCAGTAAGGTAAATACAACCATTGCTTAAGTGCGGGGGTTAGTAAAGTGGAGAAGGGACAGACCTCAAGAGCGACAGGCCATTCTGCCACGTAGGCATTTGGCTGGTAAGCAATAGGATAGGTTGGCTTGTTTCTGAACATGATGATCTACCATGACACAAGCATGATGTCCCCACAGCCTCATTCTAGTCGGACTGCTGCAGTGTCTGTATATCTTAAACTTCTTTGCTTGGGCTGATTTTGGTTTTCATTTCGGACCTGGTTCCAGGTTATTCAAAAGCTAACCAGATAAAGTGACTTTCCCAGATTAAAGGGGGAATGTTGAGATTTGGATCTTAAACCAATAATGAGTCTTAGCCTCGTTTTCTTTTCTTTGAGGGTGAAGAGAGGGCAATTTTTTAAATTAAGAAACAAAGCAAAAGGAAATACTGCAATACTTTTTTGCCATTTCCAATTTGTGAAACGAGCACTGTAAAAAATCAAATAGAAGTGCCATTGACTGCTGACCTTTTAGATTCATTTGTCAATGCCTTTTTTTCATTAGCAAATGGCTTATGCAAACGTTTATTACAAAAGTTATTCAAAGATGGCTGGCTTTGAGTGTTAAATGTTTTTTTTTAACTAAAAAATATTCAATGATGGCTGCTCATGTATGCTGCATATGCCTAGAATAAGAATAAAATGTAACCACTGCACCATCTTGTCACAGTCTGAACTATTGTCTTTGCCATTGAACGAATATTTTGTTTTCAGCAAAAATAATGCAGTATGCATTGAATGTGCATGTATGAAGAAACACAAGCAGCCCGGTAGCAGAGATAAGGGAGCTGCCAGGTCCCTGAAAAAAAAAAGTGATGTTTTGTTTCATGATGAAGCAGATATTAGGTCATTAGTTCTAGAAATATTAGGGCACTAATTCTGGGCGCCGAAAGGGACTACTTTTTCTGCGTATGTACACATTGTGCAAGGAAGTATGCCATCACTCACAGTGAGGTTAATAAATGTGGGAAGTGGGATGATGCTGTACCCCTTGTTGTATGCTGTGATGGGCGGAACAAAAATATTAATGACAGAACAAAATACCAATGCATGAAGAGGGCAGCCTAAAACCCAATTTAACTAAGTATTTTACAAATACAATTAAAAAAACACAAAAGTTTTACTTAACACCAGACCTATAAATAGCCCACACCCTCACCACGGTCTCTGCTGCGGACTCTTTTAGTGCCAGATTTTCCTTTCTTGGATTTACTGTTAGGCTCCATACAAACCAGTGATGCATCAAGAGGCCCAAAGACAAGATGCTGATTCGAATATTACAGCTTTGAATATTTAGAGGTTTCAAATGTACATGCGCCTGGTTCTTCATTTTCTCAGCTTTTAAATGTGTATCCATACTGACATCTACACCTGTGCTTTAGGCACTTAACATGTTCTTCACAGTTTAAATGAATTGAGAACTGCACATGTGACTAACCGAACAATAGGTTTGAATGTTATAATAAAGCATTGTACGTATGCGAGTATAATACGATGATAACTTATATAAGATCTCTTTCAGGAAATTTTCTATTCATAAATATTTATTTAGTGTACAACTGTGCTATAACTATAGTCCTTAAAACACCGAAAGGTGTTCTCTACATTGGGGACACAAACGCTGCTTCCTTTGCAAAATCACTGCCCCATAGACCTTTAATGTAAGACGGTTCCCATTTATTCATTTACTATGGCGGATCACTTCATCATACCCTAATGATATGGCCTTTGTCAAGAGGTGAGTGCTGGTTGTAAAGAGTTAGATGTGTAATGTGTGTTGTAGGAGTCTGGAGAGCAAAGGTTGTGCGGTCTCCAGAGAAACTGGGAGTGAGGGTAGGAAACACGGTGGGTAGGATAGACAATATGGGTGTTTGTCGAAGTGTGAAGGGCCAAAATGGGGCTGTGGCCTCAGTATCCTCAATGGCTGTTTTTTCATCGTCTCTGCTTGAGTCGTAAGAAAAGGAGCACATAAATGGGCAGTGGGTGCTCCTAAGACTGGAAAATCCAAGATGCCCAAACACCCCATAGGTAGAAGGGCTTTAGCTAGAGACTCTAAGCAGGCATCATTTCTCTATGTCTGCTGCGTCAAAGGTTTGGAGGCGAGCTTAGTGCCTAACATTAATGAAGACTGATCTAAATACTTTCTCTGCCTCTCTTAAAGAACGGAAAAACCTTATAAATGATCATCAGTACCACTGCTGTCCCTGACTGTAACTATGCAGTCAGGACAAGACTGCTTAGGACCTCCCTCACATGCCTTTTCCGCATGTGTAAGGGACTGCACCATACCACTTAAATACCATATACTATTCAATATTTTTTAGAGTTGGATCCTAACTAAATGATTTCTATGGAATCTGCTGACCAGATGTATGAAGCACTTGTAGCAAAATACTGGTCACAATTTGCAACCAGTGTGTAATTTTGCGAACCTATTTATGTACTAATATGGTGGTTCTCAAAATCTCGAATTGCACGGGCCACAATCTAACCTACCCCATCAATATACATGCACAATTGTTGGCCATCACATGGATGCTGGCCTCCTGAGGCCAACAGACTACTATGGCCCTCATTCCGACCCTGGTGGTCATAGACCGCCAGGGCCGCGGGTGACGGAAGCACCGCCAACAGGCTGGCGGTGCTTCCTTGCCCATTCTGACCGTGGCGGTAAAGCCGCGGTCCGAAAACCGGGTCTGGCGGTTTCCCGCCGGATTTCCCACGGCTGGGCGAATCCGCCATGGCGGCGCTGATGGGGATTCTGACCCCCTTCCCGCCAGCCTGTTTCTGGCGGTTTTTACCGCCAGGAACAGGATGGTGGGAACGGGTGTCCTGGGGCCACTGGGGGCCCCTGCACTGCCCATGCCAATGGCATGGGCAGTGCAGGGGCCCCCTAACAGGGCCCCAGCCTGCTTTTCACTGTCTGCATAGCAGACAGTGAAAAGCGAGACGGGTGCAACTGCACCCGTCGCACACCTGCAACACCGCCGGCTCCATTCGGAGCCGGCTTCTGTGTTGCAGGACCCTTTCCCGCTGGGCGGTGGGCGCTACCTTAGGTAGCGCCCGCCGGCCTGGCGGGAAAGTTGGAATGGCCCCAGCGGTCTTTTGACCGCGGGGCGGCCGAATGGCGGTTCCCTCCAGGCGGGCGGCAACCGCCGCCAGCCGGGGTCAGAATGACCCCCTATGTCTGCTCACTTAATACATATTTTGTTTACTGCAACCCATTTGCCTTAAAGCAAACAGAGCAGCATTTACTTATTTTTTAAACTTTTTACAATTTTGAGAATAAATAGTAGTCCCCGGTACCACAAACTACTACCCACACAATCCCTGGAATCTTTATGTGCACAACACAACTGCAGTGTTATGACCTCAACTGCAGATCCATTTGAGGGTATATTTATAGTTCACCATTTAACAAAAGAACACTTTAGAAACACCTCCTTGCAAAATCACATGCACAAAATGGCAAGAAAGTCTTATGCCTGCCTAAGCGTTGCTACATTCTCACACCAAGCTACCTCAAATCCATTCGGAAGAAGCCTGAATATGCCCACATCCACAAATCAGCATAAGAGTCACATGATCTGCTATGAAGCCTTCTAATAAAGTATCCACCACAAGCAGTAAAATGGACACCCAGGCACCCCAGTAAAACAAAGCAAACTGCAAAGCACTTTGGCACAATCCAATCCATACATACACTGCTCCAAGGAGGTCCATAACAGGAACAAGATAGACACTGTTCAATATATGATTCACCTATAAATGTTACAAAACACAACCATACAATCAGTACAAAACAGACCTCGTCAGTTACATCAAGGACACTTCAAATACGCCATGAACTGCTAGCTTCTGGCACAAAACAACACTTTCCACATAACAACACTCAATACCTTTACAACTACCCTTATTCACTTTTCTCAAACAGAACATGCCAGGCCGACACTCTGGAACTCATATGATCAACATTACACCTAAGTAATTGAATTAGCTAGGCACAGCGGACATCAATCAAGCATCACCATCATACCATGTAGAGCCACTCAAAATTAGCTTATACATACCACATACATGACATCGTAGTTATTAATATGGTTAGTAATGCAGTCTGAAAAACAATCTTTATAGGCCAGGAAATGGAAAATTGGCCACAAAAAAATCTCCAAAGTCTATTGCTATACCTACTCATAAAAATAATACACTACTAAGATCTTTAAAGGAATCAACATGTTTTACTTTCATTTTCACCTAATAAACCCATTATTAAACTAGACATATAACAAAGCTCTTCTAACCATATGTACCTAAATACCAATACACAATCAAATTGTTGAATTCCCAGGACCTTATGGGAAGTGTCATATTTAGAAGATGCTGCAATGCCATGCTGGTTGTATAGATTGGTGGTTAGGTATTGATAACATTTCACAAAAAAACATAAAACATACCTGTATCGCTTCTCTACAAACTTGTGACATTGAGTGCTCTTGGACTGTATGAATGGGAGAGCCAGGATTTAGCCTTCTTATTTTAAAGAATAAGAGACAGAAAGGATATAGGGTCCTCTAAAAAAAAACTCCACTCGTCAAGATCCAGATACAAAAGACACCTCTGTACTTAGATGTTAAACAAAGGGAAGGGCAATAACCTTTTTTGGTTGACCCTAATAAGGACCATATAGATTTTATTCCTTCAAATGTAGGTGTGTAGTGCCTTAAAAATGATTAATGAAATTTTGCAAGCTAAATGGTGAACAAATGTGGTTCTGCTTCCTGAAATTACATGGTAGTCTTACAAGAGTCTCTTTGACTTGAATGCACATTAAGTGCTGGGATGAGAGTCCAACAGTAAGACGGATACAGTAGTTGAGATGGACTTTACAAACACTTCATCTAATATGTCTATTCTTTAATGGATGCATTGTTTTATAATGTCTTCTCTACCACACCATAGGCTATGTCCACATTTTAAAACATTCACTATTCTTTATGGTATTTCCTAACCTTCTCACCTAAAGCACAACCCAACTACCAGCTCACATTACGTGACATGATAGCCCACATTCACGCAACATTATAAATGTTTGTAAATAGTTGTTGATCGCTGTGCTACAGAAAATCCCATATAACGCAGCAAACATACCTATGATGCATCACATGAGGCTATCAATGGGCATCCAATAGCACTTTCAAACAACAATACCCACTATACAACACCATTCAAGATACTCCTTTAATTTTGTGTTTATCAAACAGAACATGCAAGACCAATTATCCGACACCTTACTGTACAGAAGACACAAAACTCATATAGTTGGTAAAGTGCTGCCAACAGCACTTTCCCCTCACAGCACCACACCAACATAGATCTTAGAATCAGTCAGTGAGTTAGCTGAAACATACCACCCCCTCAGACTCAACACTGCACTATAACTATATTAGTGAGAATCTATGCTTATCTAGAAAACAACCTGCAAAGAGTAGGCAAGCAACTGCCTGCACAGCTTAATGATAAACTGGAAAACCTTTTAACACTTTGATGCATACACGTAACAAACACTACAAAGATCTGAGTCTAGACTGAATTTATTTCACTTTCGCATGAATCAGCATGAATTATTAGTAAACTAGGCTTTTAAAAAATAACCAGCATGAAATATTAATAAACTAGGCATTCAACAAACATATTTCTACTGTAATGGAAATGCCCTTTTGCATAATCACCCTTAAGTTTTGGACTGATGCTGCTGTTTTTTTTACTCTGAGTACACATAGGAATGCTAACTAGACCTCACTGCTAGTGTTCTAACCCCTTACAAAATGTATGCTAAATTGGTTACCCCAAATTGGCATAACCTGACTTTCATATAAGTTCCTAGTATATGGTACCAAGGCTATCCAGGGCATTTAAGACAGAGGCCCTGACTTACATATTACATATTACATATTGGCAGATGAGTTACTCAGTCACAACGGTGATGGATATCCCGTCTGCCGAAATCTAAATCCCATTATATCCTGTGGAATTTAGATTTTCAGCAGATGGAATATCTGTCACCGCTGTGACGGAGTAACTCGTCTGTCAATATATAAATCAGGCCCAGATCTTCCCCCAGGGCTACAGCATTGGTTGTGTGACCCTGTGAGTGACAAAGTACAAAATGGCTCCCAGCCTGCTACTGTAGCCTGGAAGAACAGTTTTAAAACTGCTTGTCCGTCTTTGCTATTCAAATCAATGGCAAAACCCCTACTTTCCTTAACAATATATAGAGGTTTCCTCTAAGGAAGGCCTATGGAGACCTAAGACAGGGAGCTGTGTGTTATTATGTAGGACATATGCTTTTAATATGCTCTAAAATCAAAGCTTCCAAACTGTTGTTTTTGCTGTGGAAAAGTAAATTGCCCCATTGGCAGGGGCATAGCTTCAGGGGGGTTGTTTGGGATGTTACATCCCCTTAACAAATGTGTCTTGTGATAAGTAGTTGGGCACAGGAGCTTTCAGTCGGGTATGTGAGGTATTTGGTGGATTTACACACACAAACATGAATGCATACAAACACTCTCCCTCAACTCTGTTTGGGAATACTAAAAAAACGTGGGTTATTTCACAAAATAATGTGCCTTTTGTCACTTATTGCCCCAATCAATCTGCATTCCTCTCCCTTTCCACTGCCCCTAGCACCTCTTGTGCATCATGCTTGTCGCATAATGTATTTCAACATTATGTGCTAGCGTGATTGTTGGGAAATTTGAAACTACCCCCCACCCCAATCTTACTGACCATGCTACACCTAAGACCATTGGCTAACACTGGGTTACTGCTGACCTGTCAGTCCGGCTAGCTTCTGAATGGGACTATAAAAGTGGGTACTTCAGGGTATCAAATTATTCGTGCCATTAAACCCAACTTGATGCCAAGTCAACTTTAAGGAAAGGCAAATTTTAGAAAGCTGCCACTCTGTTGTCCCATTTGTCGAGTCTATTCATACAGTTGCTGTCCACCAGCCTTCTGACCTCTTGGAGAGTAGTATGAACGACTCCCATACCCAGGAACAATCAAAGCCTGCTGTAGGGAGAGGTATTACCTCACCCTTGCATGAGGCCACTTAGGATGCTGGCCTCAAAGTCGAGCTTCAAAGGCGATGCCACCTTTGGTAGGCAAATGGTGATCACACTCCTGAAGGGTTGCCCCTTTTTTCAGATAGCTAGGTTGATATCAGGAACAGAACGGGAAACCAGTGGGCAAACCAGTTTTCCCCTGGGTGTGTAGCCCATAGGTAGCCATACTACTAGGATGGGCTACCAAGCTCTTAACATCCAAGGAAGGGTTCAGACATCTTGTGGGTGGACAGAATAGTGCACTATGGGATTGCTTGATGCCACACATAACCGGAATTTGTAATAGGGTGGGATGGATCCTGGTAACTATTGTCTAGTGACCGCATCACCCCCACAGGGTATGTTCTGGGCATAACTATGGCCCCCCTGGCACCCTGAAGCTCAAATCACGATGAAACTGGAGACAGGACTGAAGAAAGACTGCCTTGCTGACTCCTGGACCTGGCAATATAGGCTGCGATGACTGCTGTACTGCACCTGCCGCACCTTGGGCTAGCAAATAAAGGACTGTGCCTCTGGCCCCGGGCCCGTGGATGAGTTGCTCCCAAGTGTCACTTTAAAGTAACTCCAAAGGTCAATGGGCTGACCCCCTGGGACCAGGACCATTAATTCTGAAGAAGCCCATTCCTGCTAGTCAGTAGCCACTCTATGGGAATTGCTGCTGACTGCCACTGGGTGTCCCACTAGACCGATACTCAGTGGGAAAAAGTTGCACCTGAGTCAGCTCAACCCAGGGGTGTCATTTGAGTCCAGATTGGTTACCAAAGAGGGACACCAACCTTCACCAAAGGATACGATTGGACCTGCTGTGTATGGAGACAGAAGACAAGCCGCTGCTGGACTTCTACTGGCTGGAAGAGGACTTTGAGGGACAGTGACACCTATGGCTGAAGTTGCCCCCACTTTACCAGTGGACTGAGAAATAACCGCAAGGTAATCCCTGTCAACCGCACAGCACCCAGAGCATCTTTTAGCATCCTGGACATCCTGCATCCCCAGCATCAGGACCACTCAGTTGAAGTCTATGGTGTCTTGATTAAAGTGTGGCGCAGGACATGAGGCTGCTTTGATGACCAGATAACTGTCAAAGTACTCCTTAGTGACCACCCCTCCCCCAGGCTGACGACTTCCCTGCCAGAGTTGGTCGCCCAATCAAGCTGCAATAGTCAAACACAATTCTTTCTAACTTTTCAAAAGTTTTGAAACTTTACTATTACCAATGATTGTTTGCACACTAGACTAAAAAGCTGAGATTTACATTTTAGTTAATCATGTATACCTCCTGAGCCCTCTGGCGGAATTTGCTCCTCTCGGTGTCTAAAAATTCATAAACATATAATTATTTTTATAAATTGGTGTCTGATTTCGTTCATGTTGTGTACATTTCTTATTTCGTTGTTTGGTGCTTCTAAATGCTGTACACTAGTTTCTTTGTTTAAGCCTTGCTGCTCGAAACCACGGTTACCCTGGGTCAAGCTAAAAGTTTTACATACGAGCCTGACTGTACACAAGACAGTTCTGACAGTGTGTTATATGGTAAGGTCGCACAACTATACCATGTAATACACCACAAACCTCCCATCTACTAAGTATGCAAAACCACACACCACCAAACAAGCATAGATTACCAGTCAATGGAAATACCAGAACCGTACAAAAATGATGCCCAGATCAAAAAAGCGAGTGTAGAATGTGTATGCAAGTGCCGAGAACATAATGCACTTCAGAAGGAAATAATCCATGCATGAATTTTAACAGTACAAAGTGTATACAGAACTCCGTGACCTTCTAAATATTCATAGAGCGTAGCACAACATTAGTCCTGCTATGGTGAGCAAGTACAAGTGAACATTGAAACAAAGCATACCAAATGCCTGCTCAGTCCAAAACGACATTTTTTTTCTTTGAACGAGAGTGGAAAGCCTTTGGTGAATTTTCAGCGGAGATAAAGGGATTACAGCAAAGTCAGCATTGAGTGTTGCAGTCTCCGTGGTATAAAACAAGCTCTGATAAGCAAAATACATTGCTCTTTTGTAAAGGATGACATATTTAAATCATGTGGCCTTGCGGAGACCATCACGCTGAGCTAATAAGGTATCTAATAAACAACTATATAATTGTGAGGAAAGACATCCAACAGTTTGCAAGGAACTGAAATTAACCTGGCAGCACCAAAACTTTTGGTCATCTAAACCAACCACAATGTTGAGATCCCACAAAGGCAACGGCATGAATACACTTGCCAAATGATCTCCAAACAAAAACAACACCTTTCCAACCACACATCAATCTGTTTGGGTGAGCGCTTCAGTGCCCCACATAGGGGTAGTAAGCGCTATGTAAATGCTGCTGTACAACACGATTGTAGGTCAATTCTAACAAACATACTAAATGTTTTTCAAGAAAGAAAAACACAACGGCAACCGAAAGTATATGCTTAAACTCAGCATGCGTTCTACTTGCATTTCATCGTGTCCTTGATCACTGAATGCAATGCGAAACTGAAGAGAAATGTCACAAGTAGACTGCACTTTTAGGTTACCTGGTGATATCTTCTGACAGCTGTGAAGGATCCGGTGGGTAGAATTTCACATTAAACGAAAACTGCCAAGCACCACCTGCAGGAATAATAATACTACATTTATTTTACTCCTTGAGTCCCTCTTTGTAATAAGTACTTGAATGTCATGTCTAGCACAATATTTATACAATTCCAATGCCCTTACATTGTTTGATTTATTCTGACAATATAATCATGCATTATGAAGTGTTAGTACTCGGGAGTCACACCGTGGATTTTTTGACGTACTGCCACAGTATTATATTACACTTCTCTCAGGCTAGCTCTCCCAAGCCCGCACGACTCACGGGCAGTTAGGCAATCCTTGAAACATGTAGTGCTACTTGACTTGGAAATGCAGACATCACATACTGCGAGGTCACTAAAAGGCCGAGGCCCTCTATTTAGGTTTTGAGCTTCAGTCGTATCAGAGTCTAAGGCTAAAGCTTAGTGGTTGCGTGGTCGTAGGTTGGTGTGAGAATAGGATGTTCAGTTCCGAGGGCACTGGCATCATAACTTCAAATAAACAGTCTAAGAAGTGTGTTATTTTTTCAATCGGAATACGTCCTGCACTATATTAATCTTGGAAGTTCAATAGCATCCAGTTACTTGAGTTTCTTATAGTCAACTGTGTTCTACAGCCTTCTATGAAAATGGGGCTTTGGGGGACAGGTGCCACATGGCAGTCTGTCCCCCGGGGACATTGGGAGGAGGAAGCCCAGCCGGACAATTGGGCTGTGTTTGGGCTACATCCGTTACAGGATGTAGCCCAAGGGATATATATACCTGCCATTTTGCAGGGCTAGCCACAATTTTGTGGGAAAGCACATGACGGCAGCCGTGCATATCGATTAGTGAGGGAAGTTTTTTGGAGCATGGTGGAAAGCTTGGAAGCTTTATACTCAGGCAGTAGGTGTTTTGTAACACGGTTGAGGACCAAGTAGCATGGCGTCAGCAGAGGGAAAAGTGCGGGTGGCCATGCAGCTGCTGGCAGAAGCTGGCTGCATGTACCTCATGGTGAAGGGAAGTGGCGCGGCCTCACCCGGCGAGGCGCGCGTCAAGCGGGGTGGCGGCCATGGTCATCACGTGCTCGCTGTCCCAGGCGCAGAGGCCTGATCAGTCAGAGAAGGTGAGGGGTCAGGGCCACCCGTGTGGGCGCGGAGCAGCTGTGGCAGGGGGCAGGATGGGCGGTGGGGAATGGGAGGGGCCGCAAGGCATGAGCGGAGAGAGGGCTGGGCTGGAGAAAGGGAGGGGGTTGTGAGGCGAGCTGCAGTGACAGGGCTTAGGCTGGAATTTTGGCAATGGGAGAGAAGGAGAGGCACCAAGGGCCTGGGGAGCGCAGTAGTGATGCCACAGTCACTGATGCCGTTCAAGAAAGGAAGGAGGGCCCCGGCCATAAGAAGGCCATGCTGGTAGGAGCAGAGACGGTACAAGGGTGGGGCCAAGCAGGGGCAGGAGGGGAGGGGCAAGAGGACGACCTGGTTTTCGGGGGAAGAGCCCGGATAGTTTGGGGAAGGCTGAGGGTGGGGAGGAGTGGGGTAGAAGCGTGGACGGTGGGGGAGGGGTGGAATTTAGGAGGGAGCGGAGTGGCATGCAGTCGGAAGGACGGGGATGAGGATCCTGGGGAAGGGTTGCCAGGGTGGGGGACAAGCGTGGTGACACCGTTGGTGGCGAAGCAGGTGGGGGCTCTCCCATGGAGTGAGGACGAGGAAGGGGGGACTTAGAACTGAGCAGCAGGGGGCCATCGAAATAAGTGTATTCCAGGAACAGAGCAGTGGGGGTGTCGGGCAGAGGAGCGGGGCAGCAGGTACGGGGGTGGTTATTGCACATTGCCTCTTAAGTTAAGCCTGCCTGCCGGCTTTGTGCCAAGCTACCAGATGGTGAGCACAGGCCAATTTATGGTGTGTTTTTAACGTACCCTGACTAGGATTGTGGTTCCTGCTTGGAAAGGGTGCCTACATCTGCCAAGCACAAACCCAATTTCTCTCCCAGGTCACAACTTGACCTGTGGAACTGGCTCATAGTTTTTGTCTGAGTAAAGAAAGTCACTTCTAGGAATGTGTACTTCAAGTGAGACAGTGGATTTGGCTTTACAGCTAGGGGAATTTAAATGGGCAGGGAAATAGAACATGAAGAAAAGGGATGACAACCATCTCTGACGGCCAATAACCTTAACAAGCAACTTATAAACTTTGAGGTTTCATTCATACCTGGGGATTACCCCAGCATGTGTATCCCACTTTCCATGTACCTGCATGCAACACATACTCAGTTGAATGGGTGCAGGTATTACCTCCTACTCAGATTTACCAGAAGAGGCAGTAAGCAATCGACACATCCAAACACATCCTAACATTAAGCAGGTACGACGGCCTGCACCTCAGTACTAGAATCAGCTGCCACCAATTGTTAGCAGGGTCACACCTTGGGCTTGGGAACAGTAGTCGCCACACCCTATAAGAAGTACAACTTAAGGTGGTTCTCAAAAACTGTAACAGAGTCTAGAACTGTGTCAGTGAGTAACATGCCAGCATTCACCAAGAGACTTGTGACACAAATCTCTTGCACCAAAACATATGTAGTGGGTCGTCAAGAGTTAAATGGAGGGACAGGCTGCCAGGTGGATACTGTGTAAGGCACATCTGACCCTTCATATTCCGCTCTTCTTAATTTATAGTCTCCTGGAAACTGGAAACTGTCTTTCTTATAAAACTGCCAGCTCTAGCAAATACACATTTCGGTAACCAGAAAGACAGATATAGATCAGGTTTCAAATATTTTGCATAGATTCCCTTAACCTTTCTGAAACTCCAAAATTAGCAATCAAGGTCTTACAACTCTTACACCAAACATCATCATGCTAACCAATGCCTCTCAAAACTACAGCCACCTCATGTGTCCACAATATGCTATCAGCAATCATAACTTGAAGAAACTATGTGCTGATCATGATAGTCCTTCTAGTTATAGAACTAGCTCAGCCCTGTGCTGTATTCCAAAAACAATTGAAAGTGTAATTAATTGTTACCTGTCAAACCCACCTGGAGACAAAAGCATTAACAAGTGATTCCCAATTCTGCTTAATATCGTGGTATGGTATTGAGAGAAAACTACTAAACTTCGAGACTCACTCCATATTAGCCATGATCAAGGCATTCCCTGTCATGATTCTACTGTATCTCTTGGTGTATATGATATCACTGACCATCAGGTGCTCTTTAACAGACTAGCATATTTGGCCAGCATCAGTAAAACTGCTTTTGGCATAGTATACATCTTTGCTTCTCAACTGCAATGACCAAACCTATATCTCTTCCTCCCAAAAATTGCTCAGCCTTGTCACCAACGCTTTTCAACAACTACATGGGTCTGCTCAGAAGCCTTCAGGACACCATCAAGATCAGTTACTGAATGTTGATAAACTTTCACTTGTAGGTAGATGATCGATCTGGGAACCAATCTAAATGCTCTCAATGACTATCCCTCGTGCATCCCTCATTATCACAAGTCTTGTACCTGCATGGTAGCGCAGCCAGGAAAGCTTATGTTGAAAATAATCCTCAGCAGTGGCTAACAGTTTGTGTTTCGTGGTGCATCCAGTCCGAACTCTAGCGATTATGTCCATGGACTACCTACCATTTAGGGTGTCTGGTTATCACACTCCACTGACACATCATGATCCAAAATTTAGCCATGGTATGGGTTATTCAACTTTACTCAGATGTTCTTGCAGGGCTGAATTCTTGTCTGTAGCCGCCTCACACATCTTAACCATCACTCCAACCTATTCTGCAGAATCCTGTGCTCGTCACTTTAGATAACAGATGCTTTGGTACATTTGTTTCCCTCCTCAAATCTATTATCCATGTGTTTTCAAGAAGGTTACAACGTGTGTAATTTTTTAATGTCTATAACGTAACAGGTAACAATGGCTGGATCTTCAGGAGCAAGTTGGATTGGGATAAAGTAGCCCTTCAATATACCCTTAGGTGCAATGCTGTCCTGACTTTGTACAACATAGAGATTTGGATACAGAAAGTACCCACATTTCTCTCAATGAATTTACAAAAGGAGCTAGCAATTCTGAGCACTCTAAACAGACTGCAATATGTGAGTAGCTTGGCATGTGACGACATTGTCGCAGTGGCTAGGGGAATGTCCTAAGGGATCACAATGCCCTAATTATGCCTGAATTAGAATGCAGAGTGAACTACCGTGCATGACTTCTTTTGTAATTGGAAAATGTTCTTTCATTGTTTACTACAGTCAACAGTGCTAAAAGTGCACCATTGTTATTCGATTCAGTATCCTTAATCTATACTACTTACTCACAAGGCTTACCGAGCCGCAGTAGCACCACCAAAAACTGAAACAAAAGGATGACTGCGCATCCCTTATATTCAGTGGGGTAGGGGCATGTGTGTTTGTGTGGAGGGAGGGTTTGTGAGGCTAATAATGAGCCCCCTTTCTTGTGAACAAGGCTTCTAAGGGAATAAGGCAAAGTCCTCTCTTGTTTCAGTCACATGAATGTGTATACTCATGTGTCTGCCAAACACTATGCTAAGGAAAGAATACCATCTATCCAAGAGATTGGTGGGCCTTCTAGACACAAACTGCTGCTTTCCCAGGAGCTGAACCTACCTTCCCAACTTTTGTTTGGGGTGTTAGGAGACTTTGAATTAGGGGATTCTCCATAGATCTGGTTGTTGGAAGCTAAAGGAGATCCATTATGAAGGTTTCTCTAAGAAAGTAGCACCTACGTGGAGGGGTAATGTTTGTGCCAGTGACCCAGCATATTTTTACGCCCCAAAATGTATCTCAACAGAACACTCCCAATTTCTATTAATCGTAGACAGTGTCAAAAATACAGACAAATAGGTAAACAGAACCACTCCATGACTGAGTTCTACATGAATGGTATAGTTTAAAAGACTTATTATAAAAATTCTAAAGAAATATGGTACAGAGTCTATGCCATGAAGGCTCTCCACTAATAGGGCATTATAAAAAATTGCAAAATAAAAAATATTTTAACTCTTAAGTGGACACCAAAATCAAGAGAGAAACAGACAGCATCCCTATTAGAACAGAAAAGTCTCTAGTGCACCCCAAAATCGATTTTTTTTAAACATTATTATTGCATATGAGATTTCCAGAACTACAGTATCATTGTGGTAGGACTGGAAATGTTACATTCACAGCAAATCAGAGCAGTCTTATTCAAAGTCATATTGCTTTAGTACCTAAAAACAATCCCACTACATGAATAATTATTATGCTAATGTCATCCGGGGAGACGGTGGAAGAAACTAGACATGTGAACAACAGCAAGTTATCATGAATGAATAGCGTACAGTGATCCAGTGGAAAGACCATGAAGTAACAGTTACAGTTAGGTGACTTTGCTGAGGAACATTCATAAAAAAACAGCAATGAATAATGACTAAGGAAATTGACAAATGTTATTTTGCTTGACTACTTGCTGCAGTAAGAACATACTCTGAAATGTGAAAGGAGAAGGACATGGGTGGCATCCATTTTAGAGAGGATGGCAGTAATGATGCAGAAATGAAGGTTTTACATTTATTAGCGCTTAAACGTAGTGCCGCAATAATCAAGTGTGACTTTAATCGAACGAATAAAGATTGTACGGGGACAAATGTGCCCTCAGAGTAGTTTTCCAACATTTATAAGCGTGCTTTATATAACGTGATGTATTAGAATTGCACGAATCTGACATAATCGTAAACGTGTGCTATGATTTGCTTGTTTGAAATGTTTTAGCTTAGCATTACTTTAGTGGAGGCTTCGGCCTAGTTGCCTGGTCTCACGGTTTAGATGCTCGTGTTTTTCCAACGTGCTAATAAACGTGTATTTCTGCTTGAAGCTGTACTTTTCCACTGAGATCGTTCACATGCTTATCTATAAGGTTTCCTGCCAGCCTGGCATCTTCTTCTTTGCTCCAAGGTCAATCTGCAGGTGCGGACAATGGAAGCTCTGAAAGTGAGTTAATTGGTATAACATGTTGCAACTTACGTACCCGTCTCCAAGGATAATGTATGCCTAGGTAGAAGCTTGAGAACTGTTGTTTTTGATTGGACAATTTGAAGCCAACCTATGAACCCTCCAATGGAAGACCCTACTGGATTTGAACTGTTGTCTATTTAAACCAGGTGCACGAGAAGAAAGCAGCCATTACCAGCCATTGCCCGCCATTTGCAGGACTTTGCAGCTATTATGGCCCACCTTGCTGCGACGCCATTTTGAAAGAGACTCTGATGCTTTCTCTAATCGAGAGAAAGAGACTTTAAGAAATTCTCGCCCTAGAGACTTTAACTTTGATTTGTCCCTTTGCATGAAGTAATAGTTTTGTCCCTTTGCCGCTGAGAGGCGAATGCCCCGTCCACTTTGCCCCTTTGCCCCGTCCCATGCTGATCGAAACCGGTATCCATGCTGATCGAAAACCGGTACCTGTGAGACGAAGACTTCCTTGAATGCTGATTGTAATTGGTAAATATGAAAGGAAATTGTACAATTGCATTGTGTTTCTTTTAGGTAACCAACTGCTGATTTTGATAAGAGCCCTAGCTAGGAGTTTTCTAAATTAATGTTACTAAATTGTTTTTGCATGAAGTCCCACATGCAGATGCTAATTCGAGGTTAGATGAGGAATCATTGGTGCACGATGCAATTTGAGACCTTGTTATGCTGACTAATGTATTCAATTAGCTCATTACAGATTATAGTTTTAGTGGTTTGCGTTGCTATTATCGAATGCATTGTTATTCAAATACTGCATAGATTGCATCTTTTCCGCCGTTATGGACAGCTATTAATGTTCATTTACATATATCAATTGGTGTTGAGACACATCTATATTGTGCTAGCTTTGTTAATATAGGGAAATAAATTCATTAACTTTGAATAAACTGGTGTGGTTATTCATGGCCGAAAGGTCATGGTTCGCCGAAATGTATTCTGGAATAATTGTTAAGTGTTATGTTGATCAGGGTATTGCTTATGTTCGTTATTGATTATTGATTAGATTAAATTGATTGATCTCGGGTGAAGAGAGTCTCACTTAGCCAAAAGATTCATCGACCCGAAGAGCGTCCAAACACAGGTAAATTATTAGTACGGAACGCTCTATCAGTAGATGGTAGCAGAGGACGGTTTAGACTTTTGAGACCCCACTCGAAAGGTATATGGTGTTGAATTAGATTTTTTTGGGGTAAAACAGATTGAGAGAATGATGATGGGCTAAGTCCCCCGCGACTTTCCCGGGATCTCGGAGCTTGCGAATGGAGAGAATGGAGGTGTGAAATCAGCGTTGGCGGTACTAGTGACGGTATGAGTGAAGTTAGGATTTTGCGCTTGCACAGCTTATTGCCGCAGATTGTTTGAAAAGGTTGCGAGGATTTTAGAGAATAGCGGAGCTGCGACTCCGAAGTGTAGGAGTAGGGAAGTCGTCGAACTTCATAGAAAATAGCGGAGGTGCGACTCCGAGTGTGAGAGTAGGGAAGTCGTCGAACTTCATGTGCATGTGGCGCTTTGTGCAGAAAAAGGTCCACGTGGTTGTTGTTGTTGAGACGGGCCCTGCGAGGTCAAGAGACTCCGGAGTATGTTGAAAAGTGTATGAGACACTTGTTTTATGTTGTGGTCTGGTCGGTTTAATAGGTTGACCGGGCGTGGTCAACGAGTCGGTACGTGTGTTAAGGGAGTGAAAGAAAACTTCGACTTCGGGCTTTGACAAATTCTAAGTGCACTAGAATAGATCATTGACAAGTTGAGAGCAGTCTGCGGGTCAGATTTGCTTGCGAAAGTGGGGACCGAGAAAGATGGAATAACTGCCGAGGCTAGTGAAAAATCCCTAAGGTCCTGAAGCGATTGTGTTACCCTTCCTGTAGTAAACCGACAGATCTGTTTTATTATTATTTGGTAGCTCGCGATATATGCCAGAAGCTGTTACGAGAGGAGCTGAGTGAAGGAGGACAAGCCGCGAGGCTTTGTCAGCCGCAGTGTGTGTGAGTGTGACGTCACTAGGAGCCGCGCTGGGATAGGTTGGTTGCAGAGAAGGGTCGCGCACGGATTGGACGCAGTCCGTGGGGCTCGATTGGAAGGGGAAAGGCAAGCGAAGAGTATTCCGGGAATTAAAGTCACTTATTGATTACAAACTTTGTGAAATAAAAGACGAGAAAATGAAATTTTTTAAAGCATTTAAGAGTGCGATGAAGGGGGAGTCTTACATTAAAGCGAGCGTAGGAGAAGAGACGCCGCCCGAAGGTACACCAGCTTACATTGTAATGGAGGAAAAAGGGGTAGCTCCGTGCCTTTGGCTAAAGCAATGGCACAAGCTGACAGAGAAACATGGGAGCGTAGCGTTCCCGATCCATGGGACATTCAATATAAGGATCCTAGAGAATCTGAGATTCGCGATGTACGACA
This sequence comes from Pleurodeles waltl, assembly GCF_031143425.1. Classification (NCBI taxonomy): domain Eukaryota; kingdom Metazoa; phylum Chordata; class Amphibia; order Caudata; family Salamandridae; genus Pleurodeles; species Pleurodeles waltl. Next base: position 339,214,381 of record NC_090439.1, read on the forward strand.
TGAAGGTACCTCCAAGGCCAGCACAGTTTGAGGCTCTAGCGATTTGGGAACTAATGGCTAGACAGCAACAGCAAAATAAGTTCGAGACCAGGATAAGGAAGGTAGAAAAGACACTAGCGGACGCTAGGTGGGATAATGCACAGAAGGTGTGGAGATCAGATGTATTGCAGGGGATAAAATTGTTTCCCGCAATTACTAAGGAAGAAGAGGCGACAGGCAAGAAAGCTACCTGTAAGACAAACAGGGGGTGTTCCAAAGATAGAGAGGACGAGGAAAAGTTAAGGAGAGAAGAGTTAAGGAGAGTTAGACTAACTCTAAGGAGTTAGAGGATGAGGAGTTAATAATGCAATTGCTGAACGACCGTTATGCAGAGAATGGACGAGGTCCAAGTACCAGTTCTGCCCCTCAGGCACCGGTACAGAATAATGAAACTCCGAGTTCAGAAACGCCATCGGGATCTAAGGACCCGAGTTTACTGTTCACCCTGCAGATACCGCAGGTTAGGAGAATATATCCAGATGTGCCCATGTTGAAACCGGCAGAAAATTATCAACCGCAGGTCCCAAGGTACTACAGCAGTGACAACAGTACGGGAATGACCCTAGATCCAACTGTAATGGGAGTACAGACTGGTCGCAACCCAACATTGGCACAAGCTGAATCAACTCAGTTTTTGATGCCTCAAAAGCAGATGCAGGGGGGAACCGCACATGCTCAGATGACGGGGAGTCAGATGGGCATGCCGGCAATGATGACCCATAGCGTGGGAATGAACATGTCTCAGAACATGGGGAATGGACAGAACGCAGATGCGATATCCCTACCTATTACTGTAGGTCCACCGGTACCTTTGTACATTCAGCCTAATTCAGGTACGAGCGGTCAAGGATCAATGGTGCAGAGTGGAATGGAAAGGAGGTGCATACAAAACACTCCAGAGACAACTCCGATAGCGGCTCTGCCAACTGGATCTGGGTCCTTGATGGAGTTTAGTCCCATATGTGCTCAGTCAACAGTGGTGAGGTCGAGTCCCCCACTGATGATACCGTTATCATCGAACACTGAAAAGTTGCCGCAACCATCAATGGCAGTCGATGTGAATGCTACACTGATGGGGTTGAATGCGCAACAGCTGACACAGTGGTTCAACAGTCTGAATTCCACACAAAGCTCAGACAGTGGGAAGGGAGAAGATTATCTGAATAGGATGAGGTTGAACATGGAAGCAGAAGAATTGGTGGAAGGGACTATGGGCGTGAATAGGTTAGAGTCCTACTCGGAAGAAGAGTTGAGGTATCTATGTCCCAGGATTACGAGAGAAGTGAACAAGGTACGTAGAAGGTTGCAAGAAATAGCTGACAAAAACGGGGTTGAGATAGACAAGACGAAACACTTGAGCAGGAGCTATAGATTGGATTTCGGGACCACAGACTTTGAACACATGAGGTCAGCAGGCATGAAGACACACCTTAGAGAATTGCTGCAGAGTGCGCAAGTGTGGAGGTGCTTAGACAGATGGGAAAGCAGATGGGTAAAGAGAAAGGAAAAGAGGAAAGACAGTGTCCCAGAGCTCAACGAGAAAAGACCACAGAGCAGTGATGCAATAACCATGTTACCAATGAGGGAGACAGCAGGGGGAAAATTAGTACATGTACCGTGGCACAGGAGCGACATTCAGTCTTTTACGGATGACTTTCCCAAACTGAGAGAGAAACCGATAGAATGGTATCAACAGACTGATAGGTTTGTGAAGCTTGCAAAATGTCTTTGGGAAGACCTGAACACCCTCTTTGAGATTGTGGTTCCAGCAGATTTGTGGGAAGATTGCAAAAGGGCTGTAGGTTGGCCGACAAGTGAACCAGAGAGAGACAGGGATACGGGTGCACCATCGCCTATGGTGATGAGCTTGTACTATAAGGTGATTGAGCATTTGAAGACGAAAGTTGCTTCGAAAAATGTGGATTGGCAGAAGATTGATCGAACTGCCCAAGAGGCTAAAGAGTCGATTCATAGTTACTATGAGAGGTTGTTGAAGGCGTTCAAGAACTACAGTGGCACGGAAACAATAGAGGCGAAGGACATGCTTCATTTTGTGTTTAGATTTGTGGAAGGGCTGAGACCAGAGATAAGTCAGATGATAAAGTCGCATTTGATTTGTTGGCAGTCGAAACCTATTGACGAGGTGTTGAATTACGCGAAATACTGTAGTGACGAAATTGAAGTGAAACAGAAAAGGTTGAAGGAGAAAGTGATGATGATGCAACTTAAGGCAGCTCAGACAGGTCTGCAAGGGTTGCAAGGGTTCCAACAGCAGATACCGCAGCCGCAGCCGCAGGGAAATATGGTGTTTCAGCCACAGGCGAGAGGCAGAGGCAGAGGAGGTTTTGGGAGTAATGGTCCGGATTTGAACACTGTTGTAATTCCGAATGGTGTGCAGGCAATGAAAAGGGTGATGCCGTGTCACGTGTGCGGAATCGTCGGTCATTGGAAACGCGAGTGCCCGATGGTGGTGCAGGAAGGTGCAGGTGTTGGTCAGCAAAACAATGATGTCAATGCATTCCAGACAATGAGGGGACCGAAAATGAGAGGTCCAAACCCAAATTTTCAGACCATAAATCAGCTGCAGGGATTACAGCCCATGCAGCCGCAGCAGATGCAGATGCCCCGTGTGCAGATGACGCAAATGCAGCCAATGCAACAGCAGTTTCCCATGGTACCTAATCAGCAAATGCAAATACCTTTGGCACCAGTGAGTCAGCAGCAAGTGATGGTTCCTCCACAGGTCTTGGGTCAGGTAATGAGTACAAATGGCACCGTACAACAGTTCCCATTACACAGTGAGAGTGGAATAAACAATGTATGGGAGAGTGAAAGTTCAGATGAGGAGGGAAATTGTGTGCTTGCAGCATCCTTGGAAGTTGATCAAAAGGGTCCATATGTGGAGGGAAGAGTTATGGGTCATAGCGTTTCATTCTTGGTCGACACAGGAGCCACACGTTCAACTGTTAGGAGTATTGAAGTACCAAATTTGCCACTCTCAGGGAGGACAGTCCAAGTGGTGGGAGTAGCAAACAGGCACCTGACAAACCCAATCACAGATCCAGTACCAGTCAGCATTGGTAACTATCAAGGGTTACATAAATTTGTGGTATGTGACTCAGCCCGATAGCACTGTTAGGGAGAGACCTATTGTGCAAATTGGGATGTTCGATTATGTGTTCGAACGATGGAATTAGAATTCAGACGAGCAGTGATGGTGAAGAAGAGGACAGTGAAGAAGGGGATGAGATGGAAACTGTCGATGAAAAATATCCTCTGATTAACCTTTCTCCAATGATAACTGAAGAAGATATTCCAACTGAATTACGAGAAACAGTCGGAAAGGAAGTGTGGGATATGACAGGGAAAGAGGTGGGATTGATGAAAGGAGTGGAACCAGTGAAAGTGACTGTAAAACCCAATGCAATCTTTCCCCAGACCCCACAATACCACATGGCACAAGACACCCTCATGAAAGTCGCTCAACTCATTGACGAGTTTGTAAAACAGGGAGTACTGAAAGAAGTGTTGAGCAGTCCATGTAATTCACCAATCATGGGACTAATAAAGCCGAGTGGAAAGGTCCGAATAGTGCAGGACTTGAGGAAAATAAATGACATCATAATTAAATGTTGCCCTGTTGTACCCAATCCAGCTGTGATAATGTTCCAAGTCCCTTGCGATGCCGAGTGGTTCTCAGTCATTGACTTGTCACAAGCATTCTTTTCGGTGCCTCTTCATGAGGACAGCCAATTTCTCTTTTGTTTCAAATTCTTAGACAGAGTCTACAGTTGGTGTCGAATTCCTCAAGGGTTTTCGGAGTCACTGTCAATTTTCAATCAGATTCTAAAGAAAGACTTGGAAGCGTTAGAATTGCCATTCGAGTCAACCCTAGTACAGTACATCGATGACTTATTGATTGCATCTAAGACAGAAAGTGGCTGCACAGCCGACACCATTGCGCTACTGAACCATTTGGGAAGGAATGGACACAAGGTGTCTCCTTCAAAGTTGCAGTTCTGTCAGAAGAAAGTAAAATACTTGGGTCATCAAATAGAGAAAGGGTCACGGAGAATAATGAAGGAAAGAATAACAAGTGTACTTCAAATGAGTCCACCAAAGACGAGGAGGGAGGTGAGGAAGTTTTTGGGGATGGTGAGCTACTGCCGTCAGTGGATCCCCAACTTTTCAACTCTAGCGAAGCCTCTACTGAAACTGACCCAGAAGGATGCCTTGGATCAAATTGAGCTGAAAGGAGATGAGATGGATGCTTTTATTGAATTGAAAGAATGCATGTGCAGGGCTCCAGCTTTAGGTATGCCTGATTACACAAAGCCTTTCACATTGTTTTGTCATGAACGTGATGCATGTTCTTTGTCTGTCTTGACTCAAGCCCATGGTGGCATAAACAGACCAGTAGCGTATTTTTCAGCTACTTTGGATCCGGTCGCAGCAGCACTGCCAGGGTGTTTGCGCGCCGTAGCAGCAGTTGGTATCAGCCTCACTCAGAGTGAAGGAATAGTGATGGGACACCCAGTAACAGTCATGGTCCCTCACTCAGTTGAGATACTTTTGACCCGCTCCCGAACGCAACACATGACTGGAGCAAGACTCACAAGGTATGAAACAATAATTCTGGGCTCACCGAATGTGCAGCTGAAAAGGTGCACTACGTTGAATCCAGCAACCTTGCTTCCCGGTGAAAATGCTGAAATTGAGAACGCTGAAGACGTCGAGCATGACTGCCTTCAGGTGACTGAATTTTGCACAAAACCTCGACCTGACATTAAGGATACTAAGCTTGATGAAAATGACCAAATTGTTTTTGTTGATGGATCATGTTTAAGAGATGCATTGGGAATACTGAAAGCAGGATATGCTGTATGTACTGTCACAGGTGTCTTGGAAGCGTCCTGGCTTCAAGGAGTCTATTCTGCACAAGTAGCAGAGCTTGTAGCACTTACAAGAGCATGCCAACTGTCTACATTGATGAAGGTTACCATTTACACAGATAGTCAGTACGGGTTTGGAATTGTGCATGATTTTGGGCAATTATGGTCACAGAGAGGTTTCCTGACCTCTTCAGGATCCCCAGTGAAAAACGGGGAGAAAATAAGGGAATTGTTACACGCCATCCAAATGCCAGCCGAAGTTGCAGTGGTGAAGTGTAGTGCTCATACAAAAGGACAGGACTATGTTTCTCTGGGAAATGCATATGCGGATCAAGTCGCAAGATTTTGTGCCTTGAACTGTATATTACTCAGGGATGAATGGAATTCGATAAGTGAACCAGAACTCGAACCAGCTGAAGCATTTGCCTTGAAGGTCGTAGATACAATGGATGAACTAAAAGCATTACAGAATAGCGTCAGGGAGGATGAAAGAGATTCCTGGATTAAGTCACAATGTACAAAGAGACCAGATGAGTTATGGGTTTCAAATGAGGGAAAATTTGTTTTACCAAATGGTCTCTTATCGCAGCTAGCGCGGTTCTATCATGGGCAGGCTCACCTAGGGAGAGATGCCATGATAAGATTGTTCAAAACTGATTGGTTTAACCCCAGATTCCGTCAAGCTGCAGAAGCAGTTTGCCATCGATGTGTCATTTGCCAGCAGATGAACCCAGGGAAGGGAACGGTTGTGAACATGGGCCACATTGGCAGGGCAAGTGGCCCTTTCAGCAGAATGCAGATGGACTTTATTGAGATGCCTGTGCATGGAGGTCTGAAGTATGTGTTGGTGATTGTGTGCATTTTTAGTCACTGGATTGAAGCATACCCCACACGTAGGAATGACAGCCTTACAGTTGCAAAACTCTTGTTGAGGGAGTTGATACCACGTTTCGGATTCCCGATCTCTTTAGAATCAGATAGAGGAAGTCACTTCAATAACGAGGTGATAAAGTTACTTTGCGCAGCGCTGAACATTGAGCAAAAACTGCATTGTAGCTATCGCCCTGAAGCCTCAGGACTGGTGGAACAGATGAATGGTACCCTGAAATCAAGAATGGCGAAAATATGTGCATCGACAAATTTGAAATGGCCTGACGCGTTGCCTTTGGTGTTAATGTCAATGAGAAACACCCCTGACAGAAAGACTGGATTGTCCCCGCACGAAATTCTCATGGGGAGGGCCATGAGACTTCCTGCAGTTCCCGCAAACGCGCTTTTGAATATTACAGATGATATGGTGTTAGACTACTGCAAAGGTCTGGCTGACGTGGTTCGCTCTTTCTCTCACCAGGTGGAAGCAACCACCTTGCCACCGATCCAAGGTCCAGGACACACACTGAAAGCAGGTGACTGGGTCGTGATAAAGAAGCACGTGAGGAAGTCGTGTCTGGAACCCCGTTGGAAAGGCCCTTTCCAAGTGATCCTGACAACAACTACTGCTGTGAAGTGTGCGGGAGTTCCCAACTGGATTCACGCCAGTCACACAAAGAAGGTGTTGTGTCCCACAGATGAGGAAGTTGAAGCGCTGAAACTGCCAGTAACTGATAACACAGTGCCGAGCGCTGAGACAGAGCAAAACCGAAGTAGAAGCGAACAGGCAGAAACAGGAGAGAGAGAAATATTTTCTGAGGACGAAACAACAGATTCGCTTGGGGAAGACCAAGGAGAAACCTCAGACAGCGACGAAGCAGCTGAAGGTGACAAAGAGCCTGAAGCAGCTGAGGGTAGCAAAGAGCTTGAAGCAGCTGAAGGTGACAAAGAGCCTGAAGCAGCTGAAAGTGATAAAGAGTCTGACGAAAGTAACGGTGACGAAGGGCTCGAAAGAGGTGAAAAAGCAGGAGAGCCTGATCAGAGGAGGGCTTTCCCAGAAGCAGACGGTACAGAAAAAGAAAAGAAAAACCTGATTGACTCCCCAGAAGGAGGGGACAAGGCAAAACAGAACGAAACTGTTCAAAGTTCCTCAGAAGAGATCGCAGGTCCGTCAAGTGGACACAGTGCAAAGAAAAGACCAAGTATATCACCAGTGAAAGCAAAGACTAGAGAAAAGTTGAACGACAGTGAAGGGCCAAAGGTGAAAGAGAAAAGAAAAGAAGTGTCTGTCGTGGTACCAACCTCAAGTGAAGAAAAAGACTTTGCCAAAGAGGAAAGTACCAGTGAGGCAGAATCAAAGAGAGAGGCAAAATTGAAAAGGAAAAGAATCCCAAACAGGAGATATTCCGGTCCAGAATGGGCATATGCAATCAATGACGACTGGACTGACGAATTTGTATCTCTTAGCCTCGAGAACGAAGAAGAAGAGATACCAATAGAAAAGAAAAGTTTTATGGACACTGTTGATTGAAAGGGTGAAAAATGACATTGCTTGCTACAATCTAACGTGATACAACCAGCTGAGACATTGCTAAACCGGATGAGACATTTGATAACTTGATAAGACTTTGAAAACCTGATTGACTCTAAAACCCGATTTGAAAGAATAATTGCCGAATTGAGACAAATGCTGCTAACCGATAAGTGACTGGCCTCTTGAAGAAGACTGTGTGACCATTGCGCTCGTTCAGCTTTGTAACAAATTGCTAAATCGGTTTTTTATAAGTGCTTCTAGCTCTCTGATTCTATACAGATCATGGCTACACAAAACAGTAGAGTGAAATATTGTAAATATGCGTGCATAGGCTTGATAGCTGCATGTGTACTAATAATAATGGCAATAGTGCTTGCTACACGGGGAAAGGGTGAGAATGAGAAAATTGATGCTTCTACTTTTGCTCCGGTTACTGTCAGTGAACTAACTGCATTGAAAAGATTAGAATTAGATGAGAGACACTTGCATGATAAGAAGGAACTTTCATATAACGTTTTCTATCGCTTGCTAACAGAATATGTTGAGACTATGGATGCGAAAGATTGTTATGTGAGATACCGACATCAGTAAAGGAAGGGGTGACTTATCACCACATGCCTCTTACATACGGGATTACATGTAGTATAGTAACTTCTAGATTTTATGGTCAGACAAACATACAGTATTTTTATTCAAATTATGATGTTACCTTTGCATATGTTCCTATAATAGCGCAGCTAAGTCAGATTGCTAAAGATTGGGATGCTAAAATAATGAGGGAATTTTTCGAGCCAATGCAACCTTTTGAAACGGCTCACGCACATAGGGAAAACCTTACCTGCTCGCTCTCTGCAGTAGAAATAAGCTTTTTAGATCGCACAGATGATAGAAGGGCACAAATGAATGCGAAATTAGAAAAAGAGCTAAGTAAGAGAACTTCAGTAGATCATTATGATTTTGCCGCAATAAAAACACAAGGGAAAATAGCTTTAGATGCTTGGCATGTAGGGAAATTTTGTATATATCGTGGTGAATCTTATTATGACAACATTTTTGTGGGAGCGAGTGAATGTAAACATACGTTTATCTTTAAAGCCAAATGGACATTCATGATGAACGGACTTGACCCTGTCATACCAGGTGTATATTACATTTGCGGGTATAATGCCTATTATCGTCTTCCAAAAGGGTGGTGGGGGAGATGTTATTTGGGTATAGTGTTCCCAAAGGTTTATCAACTGGATGACTTATCGATGATTCCAAAGACGTCTGGATCCCATCGTATCCAGAAAAGAGAGACCGCAGCTGCTGTGGTAGGAGATATATTTGGAGCCATGATTCCTTCATTGGGAGTTGTGCTGAATTCCATCAAAATAAGAAAGTTGTCTACTATAGTGGATAACATGTTGACAAAGTTTTCAGGTGCTATAATCCTGATAGATGCTGAACTTGCAGCAGAAAGAGCTATGACTCTTCAAAACAGGCTTGCCTTAGACATTCTTTTAGCAAAGGATGGCGGCGTTTGCAAAATGCTTGGTGCACGTCACTGTTGTACGTATATTCCTGACAACAGTGTAAAGATTAAAACAATGCTTGCTAATCTAACAAAAGAGAGTGCAGACTTGAAGGAATTGAAAGAACCAGGAGTGTGGGAGAAGGTTGGAAAGGGAATTGCTTCAGTGGGAAATTGGCTTGGAGGCATTTGGAATGGAATATTACTCAAAATAATACAGGGAATACTAATAGTAATAATTTGCATCTTTGGGATTTGGGGAATAAAAAGGGGAATAATAATGATAATGGAAAGAATTAGGAGAAGGAAGGAAGAGAAAATTATGAAAAGAATGGCAGAAGAATACAAAGAAAGAACAAGGGGAACTAAAAGGAAAAGAGAACTGACAGAATTTTAATGGAATAAAATTTGTGGGAATAGTTTGTGTGATGACAAGTAGTCATCAGAGGAGGGATTGATGACGCAGAAATGAAGGTTTTACATTTATTAGCGCTTAAACGTAGTGCCGCAATAATCAAGTGTGACTTTAATCGAACGAATAAAGATTGTACGGGGACAAATGTGCCCTCAGAGTAGTTTTCCAACATTTATAAGCGTGCTTTATATAACGTGATGTATTAGAATTGCACGAATCTGACATAATCGTAAACGTGTGCTATGATTTGCTTGTTTGAAATGTTTTAGCTTAGCATTACTTTAGTGGAGGCTTCGGCCTAGTTGCCTGGTCTCACGGTTTAGATGCTCGTGTTTTTCCAACGTGCTAATAAACGTGTATTTCTGCTTGAAGCTGTACTTTTCCACTGAGATCGTTCACATGCTTATCTATAAGGTTTCGTGCCAGCCTGGCCTCTTCTTCTTTGCTCCAAGGTCAATCTGCAGGTGCGGACAATGGAAGCTCTGAAAGTGAGTTAATTGGTATAACATGTTGCAACTTACGTACCCGTCTCCAAGGATAATGTATGCCTAGGTAGAAGCTTGAGAACTGTTGTTTTTGATTGGACAATTTGAAGCCAACCTATGAACCCTCCAATGGAAGACCCTACTGGATTTGAACTGTTGTCTATTTAAACCAGGTGCACGAGAAGAAAGCAGCCATTACCAGCCATTGCCCGCCATTTGCAGGACTTTGCAGCTATTATGGCCCACCTTGCTGCGACGCCATTTTGAAAGAGACTCTGATGCTTTCTCTAATCGAGAGAAAGAGACTTTAAGAAATTCTCGCCCTAGAGACTTTAACTTTGATTTGTCCCTTTGCATGAAGTAATAGTTTTGTCCCTTTGCCGCTGAGAGGCGAATGCCCCGTCCACTTTGCCCCTTTGCCCCGTCCCATGCTGATCGAAACCGGTATCCATGCTGATCGAAAACCAGTACCTGTGAGACGAAGACTTCCTTGAATGCTGATTGTAATTGGTAAATATGAAAGGAAATTGTACAATTGCATTGTGTTTCTTTTAGGTAACCAACTGCTGATTTTGATAAGAGCCCTAGCTAGGAGTTTTCTAAATTAATGTTACTAAATTGTTTTTGCATGAAGTCCCACATGCAGATGCTAATTCGAGGTTAGATGAGGAATCATTGGTGCACGATGCAATTTGAGACCTTGTTATGCTGACTAATGTATTCAATTAGCTCATTACAGATTATAGTTTTAGTGGTTTGCGTTGCTATTATCGAATGCATTGTTATTCAAATACTGCATAGATTGCATCTTTTCCGCCGTTATGGACAGCTATTAATGTTCATTTACATATATCAATTGGTGTTGAGACACATCTATATTGTGGTAGCTTTGTTAATATAGGGAAATAAATTCATTAACTTTGAATAAACTGGTGTGGTTATTCATGGCCGAAAGGTCATGGTTCGCCGAAATGTATTCTGGATTAATTGTTAAGTGTTATGTTGATCAGGGTATTGCTTATGTTCGTTATTGATTATTGATTAGATTAAATTGATTGATCTCAGGTGAAGAGAGTCTCACTTAGCCAAAAGATTCATCGACCCGAAGAGCGTCCAAACACAGGTAAATTATTAGTACGGAACGCTCTATCAGCAGCTAGGCCCAAATTGCGGCCTAGTTAATAAGACTCAGGAATACATACTTCTACCCATCCTAGGAACTCGTACCAAAGACTACAGTACTATATAAGTGTGCAGAAGTGTAATCGAGTGTGGAACTGCATACTGTGCGTTGTTAGTGACGCACAAAAATACAAATGGATAAAAAATCCTCTACAGTACAACTGTGCCCCATGTGAGTTTGCATACTGTTCATTAGAGTGATCCTTTGCATCAGCACTCTTCAGTGGAAGGCAATATTCTAAGCGTTCACGGCTTTAATTCCACAAATGCAGGTCTAGAAAGTACTTGTCTGCAGTCATGAAGAACGTGGCCATGCATATACCCCTCCAGGCACAAGGCACACTGCTTTTAGGGGCACCATCTTGTTAGCCCCATAAGTGTGCAAAGACGACCTGAAAGCTGTGATTCCTGTTCTAAATCACATGGGGAATGTATTTGTTCCTGCCTTTCCTGGTTTCAATTTGATTACCTAACCTTTGAAAAACATATGTGTCACACAGATTTGGTGGCTCAACAAGTATTCATTTCAAACTTCCTCGAATGAATGATGAAATCTTCGTTTCTTATTCAGAATGGGCATCTCGTTTTACACACACTGGTGGTCATTCCAACCCTGGCGGTCCATGACCGCCGGGTTGGAGGACCGCGGGAGCACCGCCGACAGGCCGGCGGTGCTCCAATAGGCATAGGTAATAGGTAAATCCGCGGTCGGACCGGCAACACTGGCGGTCTCCCGCCAGTGTACCGCCGCCCATTGGAATCCTCCAAGGCGGCGCAGCTAGCTGCGCCGCCGAGGGGATTCCGACCCCCCCTACCGCCATCCAGTTCCCGGCGGTTCTCCCGCCGGGAACCGGATGGCGGTAGGGGGGGTCGCGGGGCCCCTGGGGGCCCCTGCAGTGCCCATGCCACTGGCATGGGCACTGCAGGGGCCCCCGTAAGAGGGCCCCTAAATGTATTTCACTGTCTGCTGCGCAGACAGTGAAATACGCGACGGATGCAACTGCACCCGTCGCACAGCTTCCACTCCGCCGGCTCGATTCCGAGCCGGCTTCATCGTGGAAGCCTCTTTCCCGCTGGGCTGGCGGGCGGCCTGAAGGCGGCCGCCCGCCAGCCCAGCGAGAAAGTCAGAATTACCGCCGCGGTCTTTCGACCGCGGAACGGTAACCTGACGGCGGGACTTTGGCGGGCGGCCTCCGCCGCCCGCCAAGGTCCGAATGAGGGCCTCTGTCTTAAACCACTGTTCTTTTTTTCTTGAGTATGTCTCACGATACTCCGATCTTGCTGGCACACAGTTTTTTCACAGGGCTTTTAGAAGGTAAGTTATACACTGTATAGCAGTTTGACATATACTTTGTCATTTGCTTTGATTTTTGTACCTTTGTTAGGGGTTTTCATCCTTTCATTTTGGATTTAAACCTTACTTTGCAAGAGCCGGTGCATTAACCTTTCACTCCAGTGGCATCCAGTGGGATTTAACTAGTAGTATTGACAACTATGTTGCCATTATCAAAATGGTTTGGCAGAAGAATGAGCAAAATGCAATATTTTTTGTTTTGAAAGACCATATACTGCTTCCATGGGAATACAGGCGTTCTATAAACTCACACTTGCTTTTTTCCAAGACGGCTATTGGATCAAATAAATAATGCAGAAAATGCTCTGCCTTGCATTCTCTCAATAATCATCTTTGAATGCTGAGAGGGCACTCAAAGATCACAAGCTTTTATAAATAATGCTCAGTTTACTTCAGAGTTGGGATGGGGTAACTGCAGCCAGGTCTTCAGGGGCCTCTAGTACAGCTCAAAGGTTAGTAGGCATGCTTGTGGTGTTCCCCACAGAATGGAGGATATGAGGTGGATGTGAGATCAAGTAGTGTACACAAATCATAGTGTTTCTTATATTCCTAGCCATACAGTTCCTCTGATCACTCAAGAACACACCTAGCACCGCAACTCTGTCCACATAATTGTACATCAAGTAAGGATAAATAGGTAAATTTAAGTTCATGCAAGGTAGTGGGTGTTTTGAATGGCAGACCTTGTGATAGTGAGGAAGAGGATGTGAGACTGTGTTTCAAAACACACTTTCTTTGCTGGTGAAAAGTGCTCCAGCGACTTTCAGTAGCAGGAAGTCATAACATTATGACTGAAGGGTCTGGAAGGCTCCACTACGAGCAACATAATTGGACACTTGTGTTCTCTGTTGCATGGATCATACACAGACCCACATTCTTGTATTTTTCAGTCATATCGTGGCTCAGTCCGGACGATGATATATAACTTGTATAACAAGCACAAAAGTAATCCGTGACCATCATTATTAGGTGTTTATTTAAGCCTGATGACACATAAACCCTCAAGGATATATTTGATTTTAGGGCCACAATATATATGTGCCAGCCCTTATGGACACATATATAAGAATATGTTTTGGCTTCTTAGCATTTTACAATCTCTTTGACCCAAGTTAAACACAGAGTTATGGAGATTCTTTTCCTTTGATGTCCCTGATTTGATTAATGGCTCAAGGCCATTGTCAAGAGACCTATTATATACAGTTTTTTGTTAGTTTAACTCTGATGTTCGACTTCGGAATTTGTTTGCATGAAATTGTGTAAATTTAATTTTGCTGCATTTGGTTGAGAAGAAATGCAAGCTCTGATGTGCAAGCCAAGCCCTCGCAAATTCTGTGTTCAAGAACAGGATTGGCGTGAACAGAGACTTGTGAAAATGAGAACCCTCAACTCGAGGGAAAATTACCAAGCTGATCCAGAGGATAGAGAGAGGAAGATGTCCTTATCCCCAGAGAATTACTGCACGTCTCCTTAGTTAATGTATTATACCCTTTGAAAAAGTCACTATTGTCAACTTCCAACCTGAGGCCTTTGGAGTCAAGTGCCCTTCCTTTAAAAATACATTGGGCACAAACCGCATGAGTAAATGTTTCCTTTCATCCATTTGAGATGCCGACCTTGAGAAAAACTAACTGTGTGGTTTTTACTCCATCAGTCACAAAAATGATATTAAGCCAATAAATAACCAATGGCACTGAGTTTAGCCACGGAGGTATCAGGGTCGGCCCACCATATGAGGTCGGCACAACAGCTTTGGCCTGAGACACCACCTTCAGTCATGCAGGCCTTGGAAGCCTGTTAAGGCTTGGCTAGATGTTCTGCAAAGTCAAGAGGCGCATCAAAGCAAATCAGAGACTGAGGCGCTGCACATTCATAAGATAGCAGAGAACAAAACAGAGGCACAGTTTTAGATATCGAGAGCTGACAGACAAGTAATATGCACACATTTTCTTATTCATAAAAGGCTGTCAAAAACACAAAAGTAAATCAAAAACGTGACAGTGATAATGTGACATTTAGTGAAAAAATAAGTTTGACATCACACAATGTAGATAAAGGCTGATCTTATCATGATATTACATGGAAAAATAATTACAAAAAATGTCAGTTCTTTCTCCTATCCATCGTCCAACAAAATATCTTGTATCATTATTGGCACTTCTTTAAGATGGTTGACCAAGAACATGAAACAGTGGGATTGCCTTCTACGTTTCGACCCTATGTGCATGTGTTAGTAGTTAGACATCACGGCTGGTCTTCCTCAGGACTAGAGGAATGTAGTCAGCCTAAATAATGTGCGATTACATGGACAAGAACTCCTCCAACCCACGATGGAGTCCACAAACGAATCCACAAGTACTCATATGTCCCAAAATTCAACAAGGGGAAACCAAATTGGGGTTCACTTTCCAAAACACAATACGAAAGCTGTATTAAATGCAGCAATAATTATGAGGAATACTTTCTTCCTGATCTTCAAGTGATTCAAGGTTTCATCTAAAAGCAAAGTCTTCCTGCTGCGAGTGAAAGGCCCCAATGGAGTATCCCCTTGTTGAATTTTGGAACATATGATTACGGTACTTGTGGATCCATTTGTTGACTCCGTCCTTCCTTGGAGGAGTTCTTTTTCATTGAATCACACAGCATTTAGGCTGTCTACATCCCTCTAGTACTGGGGTTAATGAGAAGCTACTGTTGTCATTGTAGAGTATGTTCTGCCCTCAAATCTGAAGAAGTATATTAATTTCACTAATTCATTATGCAATCCGGGAGAACAGTATTATTTTCACACAGATATTGAAAGGAGACTTTACCTACTGCAGACACTGCAACCTTTCATGGAGTCTCTGGTGCTACCCATACCTCCCTTGCTAATCTTGTAACTGATGACTTCATTCACATGAACTGTGCATTACCAAGTAGGATGCAGAGAATTGCTAAAATGATCCTGAAACATAAATTGCTGAAGGCTCATAAGAGCAAGAATGAAATCTTTCCTCCAACCAATTTACAAGAGTATTGTTTAATGTGGGTGATCACATTATTTCGCAAATACGTTATTGTACATTAAAAAAACTCATTTAAGTGTATGGCTCTTAAATCCAGAAGTTTAGGCATGTGTGTCTGATACTCAGTTTGAGATCAGAACTCTGGGCAGGTGTTGACTGAGCCCATGAGACCAGGACTAAAACACATAACCAAGGCCATGAGGATCTATTACAGTCTGATCAATGGTTCCTAAAAGAGAAAGGTCATAGTAAAGTGCATAGAAAAAAGAGATTCCTGTTCCAATCGTAGAGGATTTCACAGTTAACACAGCACCTATGATATTATTTATAATAATAGAAGCAGCACGGACGACCCCAATCTGTACAATGTCAAGGAGAAGATAAGTAGCCTCTGACAGAGTACTGTTACGCCTGACCTCAACTTTCTTATTCTTTCTCCTGATCAAAGTAGGCGGAGGATTATGGCTTCGTTCTTATGGATGGGAAAACATTGCTACACAGTAAAGAACAGTACCAAGTAGGTGCTAGCGCGGCCCGTCCTTAATAGGTAAACTTACAAGGGGACGCGTATAGGTCAATGAACCTTTGGAGTATCGTAGCGGTGTAGTAACCAATGTCCATCAATAATCAATACATAGATCAATAATCATTAAGCAAATCATTAAATCAACAGTTATTAGAGTCAACCATTCATGAATAACCATAACTGTTTTATCAATTTTATTTCCCTATTAGTTACAATACTAATTCATGAGATTAATTCAAACTTTATGCAATCAACTCAAGATTAATTCATTAGTGACCACCAATAACATAATCTAATCCGGACTTGGAAAAACAGGCATTCTAATTCTTCAGCATAAGGCAGCATATGAATCAAAGGTGAATATGTCAGCATGAGAAGCTGAGTTCAGCAAATCAGTCCGTCAATCATTTGTTATTGTATATGTCAACGTCTCTGGAATAGGAACCTCATGTAACCCAGATTAGCATTCGCATGTGGGACTTCATGCGAAAACAGTTCACAACATCAATTTGGGAAAAACATCTATCTAAGAGGAAAAAAATAATAATTTTAATTAGACAGCACAGTTGGGACCTAGAAAGAGAAAGCACAAAAGATAATTCAGTCACATTGTCATAGCTACCTATCCACGGTATGGCTCAGCAACAAAGTCAGCCTTCGTCTTCAGATCATCAAACATGAGCCCAATGACAGAATCTCGAATCTCTTTGAACATCCACGCCTAACCTCTAACATCTGAAGTTATCTCCCTTTGTCATGACATTATATAAAAGTCACCCAGACTATCCCCCAATTCCTAATTGGTCAGTTAATCACCAGTTATGACTCTATCCAATAATCTTAATTTTCCACATCTATAAAGTCTAATATTGCACAGTTCTCAGGATGTCGATTGGTTCACTGTACGATGTCCTCATCATCCGGCTCGTCAGGTATCAAAAATGTTGCATCTTCTTCTCCAGTCAGTGTCTCCATTGTTCGAGTCCTGGGAAAGTACATCCAGTATGCTTTACACCGGTTTTAGATACAAGCTTTTATTCCGTCATCTCCTGTTCATGCATAAGATTTTAGCTGAGCAGTTTTTATTAAACAATGAGCAGTTCATGGTCAGTCCAGCACATTAGCCTTTTCTACACTGCACGTTAATATTCGGCTTCTGCACAAGGCCTGGCAAAACTAGGCCAAGACTTCGGCTAAGTTAGCTCAACAATATAAAGCAAAACAAACATTATTATATATATCAATATGACATATTACTACATTGTTATTATGCATTCTTCAACATTTCACATATTTATAGTCACTTTTTAATATAATTCGTGAGTGGTGGCAGCCACTCTTCGAGGTCACATTTTTAAACATACACATTATTTTTCTTTGTTAATCACTCAAACTACTTAAACATTTACTAATCATTTCTGATTAATGTATATGCGTTAACATTAGCTACTGTATAGAAACCAGTTTTCCTTTTTCAAAATATTTCAGCTCTTCAAAAAGACAAGGGGCTTATTTGTCTTCCGTCTTTACAAGGTCACAAGAGGCCTCCAACACTGTGCCCTGTGATGTGTTAATAGTGATGTGAGCTCCCCTTCGTTCTTCATTGTCAAAATGATGATGGTATGGATCGACACTCCTCTATTCATGTGATTGCTGCACAAATGTGTTTGAAAGCAGAAAAGCTGCTCGTTTTGTAGGAGATTATTCATTTGTTGTAGGAATAGGAAGACAGCTTTGAAGACTCCAGATCCAAAAGACGTTTCCATTATTCATTCATAAAGATCTCAGAAAAAAACTAGGGCCTATTGTGGAAAAAATGTTTCATCATTTCAAGCCTATTGTCTTCAGTATAAAATCAGCACAGAAAGTCTTTTACAAATCAACAAAGATTATTTATGTTTATGCTCGCCTGGGTACCAATTTAGTGAGTTTAAAGTATATGAAAACTTACAGCATACAATAAGTCTCTTTAAATAACAGTAGTCACTGTAAAATCACAAGCATCAAGTTAATTTAATTTTCAATGCAGGATGCAGCTTTCTGGCTCAACGGTTCACTCTGAAACATGAGCAATATTTGCAAAACCTGCCCAATATTACCTTCAATACCATGCTAGTCCTCAGCAAACTGAGCGTTGTAAAAGCCCCATCCTTGAATGTTCCAAACGTTCTCTCCAAACTGTGTTTGGGGACCTGAACTTCGGGGTGGGACTATACAATTATTGCTGGAGCATGGACTGCCCTTCTCAAGGCCCCGTATTTCATTCTTGAGTGCCCCAGCTTCCACAGCAGCTCCAGTATATTAACTGATTTCATTTGTGATGTGATGTGAGATCAGTTGTGTGGTCATGAGGGGTGCACTGGGGCGAGGAGGACTGGTTGCTTTTAGCATCATTACTGGTGAATGTCAGTGGTACTGAAGTTTTGTGTTATGAAAGTCATTGCCTCAAATTTTTTCTTAGAGATCGTTTTGGGCTTTGTAATGATATATACCAAGGTCAATATCATCTTATCTCGATTTACTTTTATCAAAAAAGTTTTCTTTAGGCAGACTAGCTAGGCTGCTACCATCTTTTTCTCAGTATATGAAGTGAAGTGCTCAAACAATGACATTTTTCAATATAATCTCACTTGCCTTTATAACCAAGTCGAGCGACTATTAACATCCTTATGATAAATCACTACTGACACTGTAAATTCATGTTTCCCATTTTAGCAGCGTATCTTTTTATTTAGCTGGACTTATTGTCTTTTTCATTATCACGTTCTCCATCAGCCCTTACTAATGGAATCTATCTTCAGTATGAATGTCATGAACATCTATTCAACTATCAACATTATGTAGAAAAAAATGTATACATTTGTAACTATTTTTCACCCAGACCATCCCTCTATTGCATCTGCACTGTACGAGCAGTTATAAGGCACTTCTCAGAGCCAGTCTTGAGCCCATCAGTCTTATTTTTATTTAGCCCACCATTCGCTACAGTGATCTGTTTTGTAATGTTGTACACAGGTGTAGGGATACTATTCCACGAATATTAAGTAGGAATTGCAACTGATAAACAAGTCATTCTTCTCCTTTGATAAATCAAAGGACAAGAAAAATTAATGATTCACTTATTGACTACAATGATTGTTAAATTTGCAGGAGGAATGCTTGTAGGAAAAGGCTTTTCACCTGCAAAAACTTAGCGCTGGAGGACCACTGCAAGTGGCATGGCAATATTAAGAACAGGTACACACAAGATACAAGGTGTTGTACTTTTTGAAAATATATTTATTGATTTTTTCATGTTATATAAATATTGGCCCAAGGCGTTGCCAGTAACACATGGGTCATCAGATGTGTGTGCAGAAAACAAACATCCAAAGCTGCAAGGTTAAAGGTCATCAGTCCACAGGCCGTAGCACAATAACTGCAGGCAACAGGAAAGGACCCACAACATGCACTGAACAATTTATAAAAATACAGAAAGTAAAAACAGTAACTAGTAATAAAAGGCATTGCAAACAGGCACAAGCTTTATAGTAAGGAACCAGATCCATGCTATACTACAGATATTTAAAACACAGTAATGGGTAACATGGTGCTGACTGTCAATATTAAGGGGCATATTTATACTCTGCTTGCGCCGGATTGGTATCATTTTTTTTAATGCAAATTTGGCGCAAACCTAACACCATATTTATACTTTGACTCCTGACCCAGCGAAAGTCAAAATTTTGCTTTGTGCCTCATTTTCTGGATGCGAGAAACCGCCTTGCGTTAATGACATACAAGGTAGTTGTTCCCGTCTAAAAAATGACTTAAAGACCCATGCGTCATATTTATCCAACCGCGCAAAAATCCCGCATGGCTGGGAAGCGGAGTTGGAAAATGGAACACAGCCCGATTTGCATCAAAAAGTAATGCCTGGGTCATGGCAGGCGTTAAAATGGGGCAAACACACCAGTACTGAAGGGAAACACACAGAAGCAACATCAGAGCTCCAAAAGGAAGACATGGAGGTGCTATTCATCCAGCATGCACGAAGACACAGAGCACAGGACCAACAGCAGCAGCTTCCACCACACCAGCAGGGACCCCAAAGGCAACGCAGAAGGCAGGAGAGAATATTCCGGACCAGGACAACCCTTCAGGGCCTCAGGGAACATGACATCATCCAGACGTACAGACTAAACTAGCAAGCCATACAGCAGCTGCTGTGCAACATTGAGCCACAGTTGGCACCTAGCTTGCAGACACCCCAGATTATTCCACCAGACACCAAGCTGCTAGCTGTCTTCCACATGTTGGTAAGTGGCTCTTTTCAAACCACTGGTGCCCTGTTTGCTGGGATCTCACAGCCCTCATTCTCTGCCTTCCTACCTAAGGTACTGGATGCCATCATCTCCCTCACACCCCACCACATCAGCTTCCCAAACACACAGCTGAAGCAGCAGGAGACCAAACAGGGCTTCTACCAAATCAACGGCTTCCCATATGTGCCTGGTGCCATTGACTGCACACATGTACAGATTGTGCCACCTGCTGCAACCGAGCATCTATGCCGCAAAAGGAAGCACACACTCTCATTCAATGTGCAGGCCATTGTGGATCACCAGGGATTGATCACCAACATCGTGGCAAAGTATCCTGGGAGTGTACATGATTCCCTCATCTTCCGCCACTGCACCATCAATCAACACTTCCAGGATGGACGATATGGAAATGGCCTACTTGTTAGAAAGTACAGAAACCTAGTTATATACACACAGCACAGCAACCTTGTAGGACATACAACACATACACCACTACATAGACACGTGCCCAGGAAGACACTGAGGTTGTGACACTGCTAGTCATGTTTGATATCCTGACCCAATGGCATACACACCTATGGACAAATGACAGATGCAAATAACAACAGATGCCACTCCAGAGCCACAAGGGACCAATTTAAAAGCACACAGTGACAATGACGTGGCCTTAACTGGCAGTACAACTTGGAAGATGAACCTTCCAATATCACATCAATAACACTCAATCACACACCCTTCCAACCAATACGCACTTTGTAAGGGGTGTTTAATGTGTTTTGCTGCAGGTCAAACACCATGAGACACATAGCATGATGATGATGACTCTTATGAAGGGGACATGGAATCATTGAGGCAGTACCAACATCTCACATCACTCCTGGGGTGACATTGTCTGCTAGCAATAAGGAAGTGGACTGTGCTCAGAACACATTTTGATGTGACATTATTGCAAAGCTCACATTGCTACACATACGTATTGAGACAATTACACATACACACAAGAGATGTACAGGCATATGGACCTTCTGACAATTAAACCTTCACCTCCACAACCAGATTAGCCACCTTACCTGGACCAGGTTCAGTAGTATAGGTACACGTTTGCACATGAGCCAACTCGGTGAGGGCACTAAAATAGGTTTGCATAGAACTTGTCACACATGGGATATTTGTGCATTGACAATTGTCAACACTTCAGTGTTGCAAACTTTTGTACATTGTCACCTAGCCAAACCATAGGGCCTCACTGTTGTTTTTCACATGCTATTACATATGGTGAATTGGATGGGATTTTCAGGCCACACAGTGCAACCGTGTTACCACCACTGTGGAATCGGTTCTGTGTGTGAAAGTATCATGTCACCTCCTGTGAAGACACATGGACACTTCTTTCACATGACATTATGCAGGGGAGATACACAATGTACTGTAAGTTTAAAAATATTCCGCTGATATCCGGTCAATCAGCCAAACACCAGTTTCGAGAAATAAACAACCCAATGCTGATAGAACATCTTAGAAGTGTAGGATTCCACACAATAACACAAACACAGATGAGTCACAGATGACACAAGATAACAACTGCCATTCAAAGTGATAACCAAGGTTTTACCAACATCCAAATATTTAAACTCTTTTTCTCTTTCAGCTGATCAGGGGTATGGGATCCAGCCATGGATCATGACTCCATTTGCCAACCCAAGCACAGCAGCAGAGCATGCCTATAACGAGGCACATAGGAGGACACGCACCATAGTAGAGAGGACTTTTGGCATCCTGAAGTCAAGATTCAGGTGCCTCGACATCACCGTAGGCAGCCTCTCTGGCACAGGTCTGCAAGATCATTTTGACCTGTGCCACCTTGCACAACATATGTGTAAGAAGGAACATTCCCCTCTATGAACCAGACCTACAAATGCCTGAAGAGGAGGAAGAGGAGGATGCTGTCCATCAACATGAGAGGGACCATACAAACAATCTAGCAGGATTGCGTCTGAGACAGCACTTTGTACAAAACTTCTTTTAACTCTAGTCACCACCACCACTGTCTTACCATATGTCATTAAACACCTCACTTCATCACTCAATCATGGTCTGGGTAATTATTTATGCCTCACATGATCCCTAAGAATCATAATCAGAGTTTAGCCTCATGGAGCATTGCAGAAATACAGATTAGGATACTGAAAAAGCCACATCACATTTGATGGGTATGAATGTACAGCCAACATCACACACAGTGTTAATGGCATATATCCTGTCTATTTCACATTTGAAGGGCAATATCAGAGGACCACAGCTATGAGACACATCCATGTTGCCAGCATGGTCCATTGCAGCATATGACACACAACTAAGACACCATCAATCATAATTTTAAAAAGTCCTCCTTACATGAGGCAGTGGATGTGTAATTTTATTGTTAACAGGAATGTATAACCAGACCCTTGGCAGCAGTAAGTGTGACATCAGCTATCTCTGCAAGGAGCATGTGTGACAAGAAGTCCATGTAAGCTGCAAATCAATAGCATGAGTGCCCCAGGTATGACAAGCACTGCTCACAAGATATGCCCTGTGCATGCCATCCCAGGTAATAAGTTGCCATGTTTTCAGTCTCTCCCCACCCTTCTCTAGGGGGGCCCTGTAAATTGACTATTTGTACCCTGATAACCTTAATCTACACACACCCAGACTCCCATTATGACTCCTGTGTGCTTCCCTCTTTAGTATGGCAAGCCATAGTCATAGTTCATCTGTCTGCATGGACTTCAGGTCCGATAATACATTGCCAGGTAGTCTGTAGGACCTGTAATCACCTGTCCATTGCTTCCCATGTGAAAGGTACTGTTGGCCCTTTGAACTTGATTCTCACCTACATGGCTTGTGAGAGACTGAAGCTGCACACACCTGTGAGCACTTCCATGCAGACCAGCCATTTGAACTTGCACTGCCATTGCTGCTGCCTGGAACTGCTTAGAAGCTGCCATTTTATGTATTTCTTAGTTGTGCATTGCTGTATAACTCACTTGTGCAACACAGGCCTTGGGTTATTGTGTAACGTTGTAGCCCACAGCACAAATACAGGTTATAGTTTCCACAGTGTTGTTCTAGCTTTTCCCAGTCAGAGTCTGCTCACTGTGTATTTGCCTTGTTCATGTTTGTTCCTGACCGAGCCTGCATCCTGTAAGCCTGACTGGTTCCTGTCTTTGTGTTACCATAGAGGTTCACTGTGGCTACATTTGTCTCAAAGTTGCTTTCCATGCCCTCTCTTTCCACCTGGGGTATTGTGTCTGGTAGGTGTACGATGAATCCTCAAATAGATTGTATAGTGTAATCAGTGTACTTATCGTACCATGGTCTGGGACATGTATTCAAATAGCCTAATCCAGGCCCCATCCCTTGTCTGGGTTTCATGTATGCATGAGTGACAAACAGTGACAGTGTACTATGGCTGTATGGATGGATTTGGTACGGTGCCTGCAGCACAACAAACAACGTTTGCTAATGTGTATGAAAGGACAAAACATGTTTGTGCCCTGATGGTCCACACACAGATTCACATTGGCCGCAACCCATTGATGGTGCTTGCGTGGCGACTAGCTGTGAGATTAATCAGCACAGAGACATTGATGTTCCCTGTTGCAGTGGGAATTTTAAAGGCCACCCTGTGTACAAATGTTGTGATGAAACCTGCCTGTTTCATATTACTGATCCATTAAGTTTGTGAGCACACCAAGGTTGCCCTATTGTCAGCCTCATAAAACTTCTGCAGTGCCATAGCTGGACTATCTCCATGTGTGTTGTCAATTTCTCTTTGGCTTTCGGTCAATTCTGCTTTGAAGGATACTCTGTTAATGCAGGGAATGGCTCCACAGACACGTGATTAGACCTGCACGTAACTGTGACAACATGGAGGCCAATACTGATACAGGGTACACATGGCCACACACTTGAACTGGACACCTTTGTGCAATGAACCACTGGAAAATGTGAACACATGCAGCATGGTCTGCTGGTCCTCCACTGTCACAGGAGAAACATAGGTCATTTATATGACTCAAACCTTGGTGTAACATTACTTTTTTGGATTGGTTTTGGACTCTGTGTCACAAACACTGTACCTACCTAGCATTTTCAAATGCCTGACTCATGGGTAGTATACAAACAAGTGACCAGGAAGTGGTATCCAACATTCCAGTACATGTGATGGCATGCCCTTGTAACATTGCCATTATTAACCGTCCTCTATCTATCCTGTGCACAGTTTGTCATGGGAGATGTTTTGTCCCCAAAGTCAGGGAAGTTCACACAGCATTAGATGCTACGGGTATGATAAACACATATCCTGACGGATGTACCACACTGAATGGCATCTGATGGTTATCCACATTTACAAAACATGCATACAAGCACATTATTCAAAAAACGTCTTGTGACATTTACACAGAGGCACAACAACAATTGAAAAAGCCAATTCACAGACAAAAACACACAGGCAATGAGTGAATGCGTAAAGTTGCGTAGCCTTGCTATCCTCTATTGACGCATCACCTGCTCAAACTAGGGAATACCAATTTATATTCCAAATGTTTGGGTTTCTGTTGCGTCAACTAAGAGTGCTAATCCCCCACAAAAACATGAGTATTATGGTCCACAGTAGTGTGGTCTGCCACATGTGCCGAAACACTGGAACACACAATGCAGGCCCTAACAGCCTATCTCTGTATAGTTATGTACGTTAAAATTAGAGAAATGACACAAACACAGTTAAAGACAGATATTTTGATGCAAACGCGTAAAAAAAGACGCATATGCGTAAAATTTTGCCGCATATGCGTTGAAAAATGATGCTCACAGCCATTATACATCCATTGGTCCCTAGCTGTAATTCCTACAGTGCACCCCATGAAATTGGTTATCAATGAAAAATATATTGAACTCTGAATGTGGGGGATTTTTAAGCATTTGCGTCAAAAGATTTAGACGCAAAGCCCGTAAGCGTAATAAAATGTCCACGCATCATAATAAAAACGCATCGCATTTGAGACAGGAAGTGATGTAATAGGATATCCTGTTTACAGGAATGGTACAGTGGGTGTACTTTCACTTTCACTTTGCAGTCTGTGATTATTCTAGACTGTGTGGCTGTGCTGAGAGTTTTGTCTGTCCAAATTGTGCTTTTGTCTCCTGTGTGCCATTCTAATTGTCATCTGTTGTTTTTGTAATTGTCTCAGTTATTCAGCGTAAAGTGTGTTTTTGTCTTTTTTGTTGTCTAATTTTGTCTTTGTACTGTTGGGAGTGTGTAGTGGGTATTGTTAGTTGGGGTATTGTTGGGCTGTTTGTGGGTTATTTAAGTTTCATTTTCCTCCCTCCTTGCCCTGTATTTTCCTCTTTACCCTTTCCTATCCCTATTATTTTTGTCATGCTGGGTAGGCCACGTCTGGGGAGAATGGGTGTGGAGGAGCTGGGGGCATTCATTTGGCTGGTGTGCCACTTTTTCCCCCTGATGTTAGAGGCTGGTGGCAGGGTGATACAGGGGTATCATACAGAGGCGAGGAGGCTCAGGTGGTTTAAAGTGCCATAACATCTGAAGCGAATATTCAGCACACAGCACAATGACCACCAACACAAGCCTCGCTGGGCTGACCTTGTTACCAGAAAGCAAGACCTGCTGGACCACCTGGGTGTGGTGATTGGTGACGCTGTTGGTGAGTACAATTCAGACTAATGTGCACATTTAAAAGCTCTGTAATGACAGTAGCCGATTTGTTAACATGCTGCATGCAATGTTTCTGGACATGTGGAATTCAAGTTAAATATAGAGTGGCCATGATTTATACAATATTTGCTACACATTACCGTCATTTGTTGACGCAAAAGCTGAACAAACTTACAAAACACAACTTGATCTTGTAAATTAGTGCTGCTTTGACGTCAATAGATGAAGGTAATGCTGCTCAAACTTATGTTTTATTCATGGTCTGTGAGTTTTCCAGGAATGAGAAGTATTTCACATGCTAAAGCAAGGAATGAATGTAGTCCCCAATTATTTGGAATACATGTCTGAACTGTATTCATGGCCATACATACAAAGTTCTTCCTAACCTCTGGTAATATCTTAGGCTGATACTTTGACTTGGTTTGTGCAGCATTTAAATTAGAAATGGATGCCAAAGTAATGCACACGGGATAATATATACATGTTTGGTGCTACTTTATATAGCTGTAGCGTAAAACATGAATCAAATGCTACAAATTGAAGAAGAAAAAAATATCTGGCCCTCTGTTCATTGTTCCTGTGTGTTTTAATTTGCCTTGGGCACAATTGCTGGAACAGAGCTGATGCATTTGCCATCTGTGTCACTTTATAACCATTCTATTCTGATAAGTTAATGGACATCATGGGATACCTGAACTTTGTGAATGCATGGTCACAAATCATTACTTGCATGATGTTGGGCAAGGGACCCCTGACCACTTCCATCACACATATAAAGTGACGAAATAGTTTGCTAGTTTACGTTTGGTACACCCCTGCTGATCTAGTGCAGCATATGTACAATAGTTAACTTCCCAGTATGAAGGCTATCACAGGCATGGGTGTATGCTAAGATCAGCAGACCAGAATTCCTGTGACTGCTGCCATTCCCAAGGTGCATACATATTGAGACATACCTCATCAAGATTGCCACAGTCGGACATTTGCTAAACCATGTATCAATTAGGGGACAGTGTAAGTTTGTTGTATACCCGCAGATCACCCAACTTGGCAAATGCAAGATGATGAATGTGGCTACCTGTGATTTACAATACCCGATATAGGTAAACAAGGTAATGAGTGACACATTTCAGGTGCAATGACTACACCTGTGCCCATGCATTCTGTCGCGGATGATCAAAATAGACACTGTCAGCATATATTTCTTTGTTGTTTTGATTTTGATAAATGGCCAATCCATGTTTAGCCTAAAATTGTCATCAAGTAACACACAGGATCCCTGCCATCATGGTGTCATAGGGGGCATATCCGGCTCTGGGTACACTGGCAATGTGGCATATGTAACCTACAGACAATACAGGCCCATATGTAATGGACCACAGAAAGCATAATAATTCATGAGCTAAACTCAACCCACATGAGCATCACACAGTAACTGATTGTCCCTTGATGCACAAGCCACAATACCTGAGTGACTGGTATTGCAGTGCACCAGGAATTTGGCTTTACAAGTCTCTCATAAGAACAAATGAAGAAATGGAGTACTATCTATAAATTAATCTGCAACCAACTGAGTAATGAGGTTTGTCACCACATGTTTGTTAGGGCCACTGCATGTGTGCATATGTGTGTTTATCACTAACTGGAGTGACCGGGTCAATACATGTTTGCAGTGGTATGTCTGTTGGGGTGTCTACATGCCTGAGGTGCTGGTCTATCATATATAATGTCACACACAGTAATTTTTTGTTCCAAGTGTTGTACAGTGCGCAGACATTAAGCACATTTCCCCCTTCCATGTTTCACAGGTGGACCAGCCTCCTACTCAATTGGAGAAGTGGCTCGATTTGCAGACCCATACATATCCAGTAAGTGTTGATATGTTAGTTCTGAGTTGTGTTTGAAGCTGCTGTGTGATTGACTCCTGTGTGTCGGATACATAGCAAGGAATGATTTGCTGGCACATGATCTGATATGGGACTTGACTGGCGTTTGCCTTGTTTTTCCATATTTGAGTTGGACAATCAGTGGCGTAGAGTCATATTTTGGGAATCTAGTGCTGCGCTGTAGGCATGGGCAGGTGAACAGGGTGATATTAGTTGCTCCATTTATGCCAATTAAAATTTTGGTGGTAGCCATTTTCATAATTTAGTTAGCAAGTCATACCCTGATTCACACAGACCAGGGATGCCAAAGTATTACCCACAGACTTGAGCCTCCCTGCTAACTAATGAACTTGTAGGACTGTATGTTTGACTTCCTAGCAGCATCTAGCTCCACATGTTGTGCTATGTTTATGTGGCACTTGAGTAGAATGTCATAGGTGTGCATGCAGCTCAAGCCCAGATGGGTGCTTGCATCTATGTGCTTGTTTTTGGAAAGATTATTAGTGGTAGCAAATGATGTGGACAATTGTCCGCAATTAGGAACATAAATGTGGATGTGATTGTCCAATGTTTGTGTCTATCCTAGTTGAAAGCCCTCCTTACCTGTGGTGGAATGACTAAACCCATGGACAGCTGTCCACAGCTTCCTGGCTGTCCTTGATGTTTGAAAGTATGTGTTGCATGTCCATCACCCCCTGAGGCACAGTGTTAGTGCTCTGAAATATGTGTACCTAGGTGTGAGGATCCCAGTGTAGAAGACAGACATGTAATTCCAACATTCATTTGATCCGACCTAGGATACCCCCTCATGATTAGCAACTGCATACCATCCTTGCAATTCCATTTACAAATCACAGATCTTGTGGGCCTTGATTGTCATTCAGAAGATAGTCATTAGTTGGCCTGTCATATATGGACTACTTGCAGCATTTGTATTGTGACTAATGGCATAACAATGATTCATAGATCATTTAAGTAGGTACACCCATTTTTGAGCATTGCTGTGCTGTTAGATAGGAGATGTGTATGCTGCATTGGCATGCACTTCCTCAGGGACAATCTAACATCTGAACTGTGATTTGGGATGTTTAAGCTAATTTTGAGGAAGTGTTTGAATATCATCAGTAGAAGTATCACACAATGATGTAACTAATGTTTGGCTATCTTATTTTTTACAGCTGCCAATATGGATGCCAATCAGATCCAAGAATTGCAGAGGAGAGCGATGTGAAGTGAATGTGGAGTCTGGGTTCCGCAACATGGCACGGTGTTATCCCCATGAGAGAGCCACAGGGGTCTGGAGGGCATTTGCCCAAGGGGGGTCCATCCATGTCCACAACAGCCGCAACCACCACCACCACCACTCCGACCCAAGTGGTACCAAGGATGACAGCCACCGTTGCAGGTCCCTCAACACCATCTGCTCCTGGACCACTAACATCAGCTCTTGCACCTCCCCCTACAAGCGTGGCACGAGCACCTGCCAAACCATCCACTAGTGGCACACAGACCACTCCTGTTGCAGTCATTGACAATGTGGAATTTAGGAACATGCAACGTGACATGCAATGGATGTTGCGCAGGATGGACAGGCTGCAGCAGGAGGTGTCCCGCAACAGCAGGAGACTGCGTGGGATAAAAAAGATCCTGCAGAGGGCAAACTTGTAACTGTTGGACCCTCAGCCATGATTCCCTCCCCTCCCTCCTCTTTCCTGGTCCTTATATTTAGTGGGTTTAGGGGGCTTAGTGTTAGGTTAGAATAAGCTGTATAAGTGGGTTGAGGGGTGGAGGGGATTATATTTTTACGTGTTTTATTTGTGGGTGGGTGGGTGTGGATGATGTTGGGTTTTTGTGAATAATATATATATATACTTATATATACATATATATACATAGTCTTTTCGAGTCACGAGACCGAGGGACTCCTCCCTTTCGGCTCCATTGCGCATGGGCGACGACTCCATCTTAGATTGTTTTCCCCGCAGAGGGTGAGGTAGGAGTTGTGTATATAGTAAAGGTGCCCATGCAGTGGAGTAAGTATGTATGTACATAATGTGTATAAAAGTGATATATATTTACAAATTTACAAATGTACAACTTTCATCAACTTATAACGGCTACAGGCTCCTGGGGAGGCGGGAGGGCGCATGTGAATCTGCAGCGTCTCATGCCACGAACAGATGTACACTGGGTAAGTGACATTTCCCGTTCGATGGCATGTGTAGCTGCAGATACACATGCTGTGCATAGACTAGTAAGCAGTTATCTCCCGAAAGCGGTGGCTTAGCCTGTAGGAGTTGAAGTTGTCTGAAATAATGTTCGTAATACAGCCTGTCCTACTGTGGCTTGTTGTGTTGTTAACACATCTACACAGTAATGTTTTGTGAATGAATGAGGCGTAGACCATGTGGCTGCCTTACAGATTTCTGTCATAGGTATACTTCCTAGAAAGGCCATTGTGGCACCTTTCTTCCTAGTGGAGTGCGTCTTCGGCGTAATAGGTAGATCTCTTTTTGCTTTAATATAGCAGGTCTGAATACATTTCACTATCCATCTGGCAATGCCTTGTTTGGATATTGGATTTCCTGCATGAGGTTTTTTGAAGGCTACAAACAATTGTTTTGTTTTGCGAAACTGTTTTGTTCTATCAATATAGTACATTAGTGCTCTTTTAATGTCTAACGTATGTAAGGCTCTTTCAACTACCGAGTCTGGTTGTGGAAAAAAGACTGGGAGTTCCAATGTTTGGTTTAGGTGGAACGGTGATATAACTTTTGGTAAGAATTTGGGATTTGTACAGAGAACCACTTTATATTTATGTATTTGTATAAAGGGTTCTTGTATAGTAAATGCTTGAATTTCACTCACTCTTCTAAGAGATGTGATAGCTATTAGGAAGGTTACTTTCCAGGTTAAGTATTGTACCTCACAAGAATGCATGGGTTCAAATGGTGGACCCATGAGTCATGTTAATACAATATTGAGGTTCCACAAGGGAACTGGTGGTGTTCTCGGGGGTATGATTCTTTTTAAACCCTCCATAAATGCTTTGATGACTACGATTCTAAAGAGTGATGTTGAATGTGTAATCTGCAGATAGGCAGATATTGCTGTGAGATGTATTTTAATGGAAGAAAATGCTAGTTTAGATTTTTGTAAGTGTATTAAGTAGCTTACGATGTTTTTTGCGGAAGCATGTAGTGGTTGAATTTGATTATTATGGCAGTAATAAATAAATCTTTTCCATTTGTTTGCGTAACAATGTCTTGTAGTAGGTTTTCTAGCTTGTTTAATGACCTCCATACATTCTTGTGTAAGGTCTAAATGTCCAAATTCTAAGACTTCAGGAGCCAGATTGCTAGATTGAGCGATGCTGGATTCGGGTGTCTGATCTGTTGTTTGTGTTGAGTTAACAGATCTGGCCTGTTTGGTAGTTTGATATGAGGTACTACTGAGGTCTAGTAGTGTTGTATACTATGGCTGGCGAGCCCAGGTTGGTGCTATTAGTATTAGTTTGAGTTTGTTTTGACTTAATTTGTTTACCAGATACGGAAGGAGTGGGAGAGGGGGAAAAGTGTAAGCAAATATCCCTGACCAGCTCATCCATAACGCATTTCCCTTGGAGTGTGGGTGTGGATACCTGGACGTGAAGTCTTGGCATTTTGCGTTTCCTTTTGTTGCGAATAGGTCTATTTTTGGTATTCCCCAGCGTTGGAAGTAAGTTTTTAGTATCTGGGGATGAATTTCCCATTTGTGTGTTTGTTGGTGATCTCGACTGAGATTGTCGGCTAACTGGTTTTGAATCCCTGGGATATATTGTGCTATTAGGTGAATGTGATTGTGAATCGCCCAATGCCAAATCTTTTGTGCTAAGAGACACAGTTGTGATGAGTGTGTCCCTCCCTGTTTGTTTAGGTAATACATTGTTGTCATGTTGTCTGTTTTGACAAGAATGTGTTTGTAGGCTATTAGCAGCTGAAATGCTTACAATGCTAGAAACAATGATAACAGCTCTAGATGATTTATATGAAGTTGCCTTTGTTGAGCATCCCATTGTCCCTGTATACTGTGCTGATTGAGGTGTGCTCCCCACCCTATCATGGAGGCATCTGTTGTGATCACGTATTGAGGCACAGGGTCATGGAATTTAAATGTATAGGATTCCACCATTGAAGCGAGGAGTGTGTTTGGCGGTCTATCAACACTAGATCTTGAAGTTGGCCCTGTGCTTGTGTCCATTGTGTTGCTTGGCATTGTTGTAATGGACGCATGTGTAGTCTTGCGTTTGGGACAATGGCTGTGCATGAAGACATCATGCCTAGGAGTTTCATTACAAACCTCACTTGATAGTGTTGGTTTGGGTGCATGTTTAGTATTACATTTTGGAAGGCTTGTACCCTTTGTGGACTTGGAGTGGCAATCTCTTTTTGAGTGTTGATTGTTGCTCTTAAGTATAGTTGTATTTGACACGGTTGTAGATGTGATTTTTGGTAGTTTATAGAGAACCCTAGTTTGTGAAGGGTTTCTATGACATATTTTGTGTGTAGAAGACACTGTTGCTGAGTGCTGGTTTTTATTAACCAATCGTCTAAGTAAGGGAATATGTGCATGTGCTGTCTCCTGATATGAGCAGCTACTACTGCAAGGCATTTTGTGAATACCCTTGGTGCTGTTGTTATCCCGAACGGTAACACTTTGAATTGGTAATGGACGCCTTGGATTACAAACCTCAAGTATTTCCTGTGAGAAGGATGTATGGGTATGTGGAAGTAAGCATCCTTGAGATCTAATGTTGACATGTAGTCCTGTTGTTTGAGCAAGGGAATCACGTCTTGAAGTGCCACCATGTGAAAATGATCTGATTTGATGTAAAGATTTAGGTGGTCATTCTGACCCTGGCGGTCTTTGACCGCCAGGGCGGAGGACCGCGGGAGCACCGCCGACAGGCCGGCGGTGCTCCAATGGGGATTCCGACCGCGGCGGTAAAGCCGCGGTCGGACCGGCACCACTGGCGGGGTCTCGCCAGTGTACCGCGGCCCCATTGAATCCTCCGCGGCGGCGCAGCTTGCTGCACCGCCGCGGGGATTCCGACCCCCACTACCGCCATCCAGATCCCGGCGGTCGGACCGCCGAGATCCGGATGGCGGTAGGGGGGGTCGCGGGGCCCCTGGGGGCCCCTGCAGTGCCCATGCCACTGGCATGGGCATTGCAGGGGCCCCCGTAAGAGGGCCCCTACATGTATTTCACTGTCTGCTGCGCAGACAGTGAAATACGCGACGGGTGCAACTGCACCCGTCGCACAGCTTCCACTCCGCCGGCTCGATTCCGAGCCGGCTTCATCGTGGAAGCCTCTTTCCCGCTGGGCTGGCTGGCGGTCTGAAGGCGACCGCCCGCCAGCCCAGCGGGAAAGTCAGAATTACCGCCGCGGTCTTTCGACCGCGGAACGGTAACCTGACGGCGGGACTTTGGCGGGCGGCCTCCGCCGCCCGCCAAGGTCAGAATGAGGGCCTTAGTGTTCTGAAGTCTAATATGGGTCTCAGTGTTTTGTCCTTTTTTGGAATTAGGAACTACAGGGAGTAAACACCTGTTCCTTTTTGATGACTGGGTACTAGTTCTATTGCTCCTTTTTGTAACAATGCTTGGACTTCTAGTTGTAACAGATCTAAGTGTTGTCTGGACATGTTGTGTTCTCTTGGAGGCACATCTGGTGGCAAATGTAGGAATTCTATGCAATAACCATGTTGGATAATGGCTAGGACCAACGCGTCCGTAGTCATGTGTTCCCAGTTTTGGTAATAATCTGTGAGCCTCCCCCCCACTGGTGTTGTGTGGTGGGGGTTTGTGACATTGAAGTCACTGTTTAGTTTGTGGGGTTTTTGGGCTTTGGAATTTCCCTCTTGTTTTAGGGAACTGTCCACCCCTATATTGTCCTCGAAACCCTCCTCTCTGATATTGGCCCTCATATGTTGGCCTGACTTGTGAGGTGGAAGACTCTGTGGTCTGGGCCCGAAACCCCCCTCTAAAGTGCAGCTTCCTAAAAGTACCTCTGCTCTGTGGGGAGTAGAGCGCGCCCATGACTTTGGCCGTGTCAGTGTCTCTCTTCAGTTTGTTTATTGCTGTATCCACCTCCGGCCCAAACAATTGTTCTCCGTTAAAAGGCATATTCAGCACAGCCTGCTGGATTTCTGGCTTAAATCCGGAGGTTCGTAGCCACGCGTGTCTTCGAATGGTTACTGCCATGTTCACTGTCCTGGCGGCCGTGTCTGCTGAGTCCATAGCCGACCTTATTTGGTTGTTGTAGATAGTTTGGCCCTCCTCGACAACCTGTTGGGCACGTTTGTGGAACTTCTTGGGAAGGTGCTGAATGAGATGTTGCATTTCATCCCAATGTGCCCTGTCATATCTTGCCAGTAGAGCTTGCGAATTGGCAATTCGCCATTGATTGGCTGCCTGTGCTGCCACCCTCTTGCCTGCTGCATCGAATTTCCGACTTTCTTTGTCGGGCGGTGGTGCGTCTCCTGAAGTTTGTGAGTTAGCCCTTTTCCGGGCTGCTCCTACTACCACCGAATCAGGAGTTAACTGTTGTGTAATGTACACAGGGTCCGTAGGGGGAGGTTTATATTTTTTCTCCACCCTAGGTGTGATGGCTCTGCTCTTGACTGGGTCTTGAAACACCTGTTTGGCGTGTTTTAACATGCCTAGCAACACTGGCAAACTTTGGTATTGGCTGTGCGTAGATGATAGGGAATTGAACAAGAAGTCATCTTCTATGGGCTCCGCATGCAATACTACGTTATGAAAAGTAGCTGCCCTGGAAACCACCTGCATGTAAGCAGTACTGTCCTCAGGTGGTGATGGCCTTGCTGGGTAGCAATCTGGACTATTATCTGAGACCGGTGCATCATACAAATCCCATGCATCCGGGTCATCTTGGCTCATCCCTGTGTGCGTTGGTGACTGCATCATTGGGGGTGTTGCTACTGGGGACAGATGTGGCAAGTGCGGTGGCGATGGCTGTGGAGAAAACTGTGGTGGTGTTTTTTCTTTAGCCGCTTTTGCTTTTGGCTGCATTTCCGCCTCATGGAATTCGAGCTTCCTCTTAATCTTTTTTGGAGGGAGAGTTCTGATTTTCCCTGTGTCTTTTTGTATATGGAGCCTCCTCTGGGTATGGTCTTGTTCTCCCATGCCGAGTTCTTGTTCAAACCTGTAGCCTTGTAATTGTGTGGAAAGGCCTTGTTCTTCTGTATAGGAGCTGTGTTTCGGCTCCGAGGCAGCATGTTTCAGCACCGAAACCTTTTCGGCAGTCTTTTTCGGTTCCGAGGAAACCTTTTTGGCTTTAGGGGTGCCAATCTCTCGGTGCCGAGTCTGGTCGGAGCCGGTATCTCGGTGCTGAGTTTGTTCGGAGCCGGTATCTCAACCGGAGTCGGATGTCTTCGGCTGCTGGGTGCGGTGCGATGTTTGGTCATCGTGTTTTCGGGTAAAGCCATGGCCTGTCGGCTGTGGCGTCCCATTGGCCTTCATGATTCTTGAGTGAGTTTTTGCCGGGGCTGGTTTACTCACGGTTTGTTGAGTCTTCGGCTGCTCACTCTCGGACTCGTCCAAGTCCGAATCTCAAATGGAGAATATCTCCTCTTCTTCGACGTCGGTGTGTCCGGCCGGTGTCGACTCCATCTGAAGTCTTCGAGCTCTACGATCCCGCAGTGTCTTCTTAGATCGAAATGTCCGACAGGCCTCGCAAGTATTCTCTTTGTGTTCCGGGGACAAACACATATTACAGACCAAGTGTTGGTCTGTATAGGAATACTTAGCTTGGCAATTGGGGCAGAAGCAGAAGGGGGTTCGTTCCATGAGCTTAGAAGATGGACCCGGTCGGGCCGACCAGGCCCGGCCGAGGAGTGGAAGCCCCGAAGGGCTGCCGGAGCTCTTCTTTCTTCGGTGTCGATGTGCTAGCACTAACCCGGTACCGAGCGCAAACAATACCGTCTAATTTTCCGATGAACCAAAACACGGAGCGAAGAGGAACACGTCTGAACCCGATGGCGGAAAGAAAACAATCTAAGATGGAGCCAACGCACATGCGCAATGGAGCCGAAAGGGAGGAGTCCCTGGGTCTCGTGACTCGAAAAGACTTCTTCGAAGAAAAACAACTTGTAACACTCCGAGCCCAACACTAAATGGCAGGATAATGCACAGCATGTGTATCTGCAGCTACACATGCTATTGAACATATATATATATATATATATATATATATATATATATATATATATATATATATATATATTTGTTTAGGATAAGATAGTATGTGTTTAGGTTAGTATATGTTGTTCTACATAGGTCCTGTCATATAAGGGGGGTGAGGGGTTGATGTTTAGAGTGTTTAGTTAAATGTGATAAGTAAGTTTATATTAGGGTAGTTAGGGCCAGTTGTGGGTAATGTGTAGTTAGGATAGGTTAGGTTAGTTAAGGTGTTTCCCCCAGTTTTTGTATCTGTTTTTTACTGTTAAATACATATTTAGGTACTCCTTTACAGTATGTGTCATATGCTTGGGGATCAGGGCCTTGGCATGGGTGAACAGTGTCAATTTAGTAAACATACATAAAGATTGTCTAGAAGAGAATTTTTAACACATTGATTTTCTGCTTAAACGTCCCTTGAAGCAGACTTTTTCAGTACAACACAGCATTATACTGTTATTTTTATATTTACTTCAGAAATAAGCCTCAGGAAGCGCAGATGATGATACAATCCAGAGCCCAGTGCATAGTTCTAAGCCCACAATCTTTCAAGGCAGTTGTCTTGACAATTGACATACATCACTAATCTCCTACATGGTTGATGTGTCACATTACACAGAGACTAAGTGGCTGTGTAAGTGCTATTTATTTTAAAGTGCTGTAGTGCAATATTTACATAGTCCAGGATTGTGAGTCCATTAGTGTGATGCATTTGATTGTGATACTAAACAGATGCAATGGGAAATGTCTTTGGACATGCTGGGGTGAAGTATCGTAAAGTGCAGAGGAACATGATTTGCCAATGAGGGAATGAGAGACAATCACAGAGCATAATGTCAAAGCAAACAGTGAGCTGGAGAACAGTGCATGTCAGCAGCTGTGGCAAAACTGGCATGTTGACAAGCACAGGACCTAGGATAAAATTACCCATTTGGCATGGACTTCTGCTATCGGGTACTCTTACGGATGAAGGTGATCTGTTCCACGTCTTCTTCTTCTGATGTGTGTGTCATCTCCTCTGCCCTTTGTAGTGGTGGGTTTGAAGGGGCAACACACACTTCAGTGTTTGAAGACATGGAGTCAGAAATCCTGGTAGCTGCCAACTGTGGGGCAATTAAGGGCAGTACTGCAGCAAGGAGGAGCTGCTGTTTCTTAAGTATAGCAGCTACATCACTGTGGTAGGCAGTCAGGTCGACCCCGAGGGTGACATTATTGCATTTGTGTACGCAGTGAAAGGTTTGGTGTGCGGGGTGTTGTGGCAACTCCCTTACTGCTTATCTTTTAAGATTTTCTTTTAATCTGCTGAAGGTTTCTATATAAGCCAAGTATCTTTAGAGTGAATTCTATACTATGAGCTAGGCTGTAAACCCTCTGAACCGCCGCCGCTAGACCCTGTACAAAAGTGTTCTTAACACCAAATTCAAGCCTGAGAGCAGCCACTGAGGCTGAGTTGTTACAAAAACCAAGGCGTCTTAGAATCTGTCCTTCCTTCATGTCAAGACAATTCCATTTAGAGATCTCTATACAGTCCAAAGCGTACGAAAGGGTGGGATCTTTGTTTGATAAGCAGTTAGTAAATGGTGGAAATGGCGCTGGCCGACTGTGTTAAAGAAGACAATTAAACCTTGAGCTTCAGAAAGAGCCTTAGAAGCATTATTAAGCATGTGATCTTGGTCACCGAGTGAAGAGGATAAAATGTCCCCAGGAAGCAATAAGATTTTACCTGCTCTAACTTACGTTGACCCGGGGACCAGGAAAAGGTAATTTTCTTACCCAATTTTTTTCCCCTAGAAAACATACTACCTGCGACTTTGATATGTTAATCTGCAAATGGTGCTGTAAGGAGTAGTGATTTAACGCAGCCAGGTGCTGATTTAGACCTTTGGGAGTGTGGTCAATCACTACTATGTCATCAGCAAATAAGAGGCAGGAGAGTGAATGTCCTCCAATTTTAGGTGCAAAGCCATCTGCATTCTGCAAGGAAAGGGGTAGATGATAGATGTATAAAGAGAATAGCAGTGGTGCCAGTAAGCAGCCCTGCTTCAAATCATTTTTGTGGGGAATT
The DNA here is from genome assembly GCF_031143425.1 of Pleurodeles waltl. Taxonomy (NCBI): domain Eukaryota; kingdom Metazoa; phylum Chordata; class Amphibia; order Caudata; family Salamandridae; genus Pleurodeles; species Pleurodeles waltl. Next base: position 339,252,411 of record NC_090439.1, read on the forward strand.
TTGACGACAGGCCCTGTTCTACTCCTAACAAAACGTTGCATCATGTTAAAGAGTGCAAAGCTATAACCAAACGTAACAAGTTTGGGCTTACAACCAGCTCATATAATTGTTTCCCCAAAACGTTCTATCTATAAAGTCTATAAATGTACATATACTGTTCAACTCCTGATCTGAACATATTTTACATTTATAATTTGCATCAATAAGATATTATCCAATGTGCTATGTTCCTTTCTAAAACCTGCTTCTTCCAGAGGGAGTATCTCATTTTCCTTGGCCCAAGAGGATAAATGCGCTCATATACTTTTCACAATTATCTTGCCAGTTGCATCCAGCAGTGCAATTTGGCAATAATGTATGAGCAGAGATTTATCTTCCTTTTTATATAGTGGGACTATGACACTCCCAATCCAGGAGTCAGGGACTCTACTTTGAGAATAGCGGTCACAGAAGACCGGGTGGAGAATTCTTGCCCAGAGCAATGGTTCTTGTTTAATTAATGACATTGGAGCCTCATTGGGGCCCTTTGCTCTGGATGCCTGCGTCGACCCAATAAATCCCTCGTTCTCTGCCACAGAGGGGGGACCCCAGCAATCCACTTCAGATCTATCACTTGTTCTCAAATCCATTTCCCAGTGCTCCTTCTCCCGGTTTTCAGCGTAAAGGGTGAGTATGTACTTTCTCCAAACGGCCTCAGCTATATGAAGGGCGCTAGACGATTTACGCTTTCCACAACCTTTAGAGATAATAGCCCAGATTTTACAGGAATTTTTGTCACTGAGGCTTCTCTCAGAGCAACCCACATCTTCTCTGCCTCTTCCTTCCTTTGCCTAGCTTCACTTCCACTTGTCTTCTTTTTTAATATTCTCCTACTCCTATCCTTGGTCTCCCATATATACTGTCTCCTTACCAATTTATTAATTTCTCTATTCATCAATAGAATGGATTGTTTTACTTTCTTTTGAGGAGGCTTACAGCGTTGATATGGATCACTTTGAGTTATATCTTCAATGAGTTTGGTAAAATAATTTAACAGGGCCACATTGCATTCATCAATATCTCTCACTGAACATTTGAGTACTTTTTTTAACAGCTGACATTTTGGCAGGGGTCCAAAAAATTCCACTTGTTTTCCTACAGAAACTAATATCCTTGCCCTTAAAATTCCAGGATTCTATGGAGGAAAGCTACATTTTTAGCGGGAGTATCAGAATCTTATGATCACTAAAAGAAATATCCTTAACTATCATATCCTCCTTTGATTGGGCGATAGCATAGAAAACCGAAATGTAATGAATAATGGAACTACTCTGTGGAGATTTGTGTGTAAAAGCTGCAGGAGAGTCTGAACGAAAACGCACATTTAAAATGATGCAACAGAGGTCCCTCAAACCTTTCAATATGGTGTGGCTCCTTTTGTCCGACCTGATTCCAGGGGGAAATAGGATGGAGGGAATATTTAGAGCGGTTTCCCTCTCTAGATCACAAACGGTTCGAAGTTGGAAATGTTAAAGTTTAAATCCCCCATTATCAATAACTCAGCCATAGTTTCATGTGGATTAGAACAAATTGCAGAAATATGATTAAACATATACAATAGAGCTATATCATAGTCCTTATCTGGTGGAATACACACATTTACTATTAGCATGGGGATTTTCCTGCCATTCTCCAATATGTGGTACGCTCTCACTATCTGAAAAAGATTTGAGGAGAAATGCAGAATAACATATTCCCATCTCGATACACCTTTTGCATGCCCTTTCGTAGAGGGTTGTGCCTTTATACTTAAGACCAAATACCTGGGACAAATTAAATCAGATATGCACCAGGTCTCTTGGATGCTAATTAAATCCACCTGTAGAGAACAAATGAGATCTAGTTTTTCGGAATGGTTCACTATTCCTGCAGCATTCCAAGAGACCCTGGAGAGACTCTGGTTAAAGGCCGGGTTGTGAGAACATTCCCTTCACCCGAGTGCTATTTAGAGCCCCTGCCAACCAACTCCAATTTCCCTTATTTGGACCAGTGAGATGATAAGGGACATCTCCATGAGCTTCACCACTCTTTCACCATGGAAAAGGGAAACTTTTACATTTTTCAAGGGGGAAGCAATGTGAGTGGGTGTTTGGTGAGGGTAAATACCATTTAAATATGAAGTGAAGGGGACTGCTGCCAATTAAAAGGAACTTCCTTACCCCATATTGGGACCACATCTATACCTCTACACTGTAATTGCTCACAATTAACTAGAATCAGGTTTATAACAGTTTTAGAGAAGAACCAGACTTTTGTCTTCATCACTCCTATATTCTGATCAAGAAAAACCCGAGCAGTATCACTACTGTCAATAAATTTTAGCTCATCAATACCTGTGAAGCAATAAATTAATAAATAATTATTTTAAATTAAATTCACATCATTAGTGTTGTCAAAGTTTTTTTTAAAGATGTTGCACAGCAGCGTGGACTGCTGTGCAACATGGTTTAAAGTAAATAAAAATAAACCCCTATGGCGTGGCCAGAATTACTTCATCACACAGCTTTTTTTATTTGCATTGCGCTATGATGCACAGCAGCCCGTGCTGCTATGTGACATCTTTAAAAACATTAATAAAGCTGAATAGCTCTCAGAGAGTTATTTGGCTTTGTTAATGTTTTGTTTTGTTGTGGATAGGTGGGCCAGAGGGGCCATTAGAAAAAAATACAATATATTAAACAAGCCATACCAGGAAGGTGTGATGAGCAGGGATTGAGCATTAAGAACAGACAGCAAGAAGTGGGTAGGAAAGAAATACAAGCGATGTGCGGGTAGCAAAAACAGACAGCAGGAGGGGAGGGAGGTATGAGGAAGCACCAATAATGGTCAGTGGGAGGAGGACGGGGGTGCAGTGGGGACAGCAACACGAGGAAGCAGAAGGAGGGCAGAACGCAGACTGCAGAGACATGCACTCCTCAAGAGTGCATGTCCAAAAGTAGACTAAAAATACCTGCAGGTGTCAGCGGCCAGTGTAAGGACAGCTGTACCTTGTCAGTGCTCCTCAGCAGACATGACGCTGAAGCAACGGCAAGACACCAAAGCCACTGTACAATCAGAAGCAAGGAAACCAGAGACGTGGAGGCCAATCAGTGGTAAGTAATGGGACGACTTTAAGCCCTTTTAAGATTATTTTTTTTGTTTTCAAGAGATTTCTCAAGCACAGCTCAAGTGCTGTGCATGCGAAACCTAAAAAGGCCTTGATTGCTGATGGGAGAAATCTGTCAAATACTATGAGGGTGTAACAGTTAATATACATAATGTTCTTTGAATGCATCACTTGACTAGAGGAATTATGTGAAACCTCTATAGGTTCCAGGTCCCATATTCAAATAAAGTGTCAGTTTAATGGAAAATGTTTATCTTCATATGGGATAAAGCTCTACGGACTTTCAAGAAAAATGCCAATCATAGCAACTTTAAGAGGCGTGGAGTATTCAGCCCCTACCAATACTTGCTATTGGCCTAAATGAAAACTCTCCAAAATTGGGTACAGGTGAACATTTACAAAGTATGAGTTTAAAGCAACTGATAAGAAAGATCCCACTGGGAACATTTCTATTTGTACCAGCTCAATAGCAAGAAAATATCTACAACAAGGCAGCTGGCATCCACAGCCATAAAAACAACAGTATCAGAATTCTTAACGGGACCCAGCCAGTTCGCTAATATTATTAGAGAGCACTCGTATCACATAACAACAATTGAGCAAAAACCTTCAAATAAAATCAGTTAGTTTAGTTCCTTATGAAAAGTGAAAATTAACTTCAAAGGCAATCAGTAGTAGTTGAGTTGTGAATCAGGATGTTTTAATAGGTAGGAGGACGTTCGAAGGGAGTGCTAAAAGCTCTAGAAGAGAATGAGGAGTTACAGATAATTTTACTTTATAGGTAGAAAGCTCTGGATCAAAGAAAGTACTTTAAGAACAACTACATCATGGTTTATATACCTCCTCTTGAATGCTAACTAATGGGGTTGTATTGAAATAATCTCAACATGTCAAATAGGCTACAATTTTATATATGAACAAAATTAGTGATTATGCAAACCAATTGATAAGATGATTGAGCAAAAGAATGGCTACTGCAAAATAGGTAGATTAGCTACCTTTCACTTCCAAGCGATGATAACCAACAGAAAAAAAAGTACTTCACTTAGAATTGATTTATTTTAAGCATTTCTACAGTGCATACCTAGCCATGGGTCACCAGAGCCCTCTACACAAAACAGAGTAGTATAGATACATTTTCAGAAAAGAGCAATAGAAACAGTAGAGAATATGGTATTTACTAATAACCAGGGAGGTAGCATCTAAAGAGGTGTGTTGTCAGATCTTTTGAGAAACAGAAGAGAATCAGGGTTTAGCATACAGTGGTCAGGTATGGTGTCCAATAGTCTTGGGTAATGGCACGGAATTGATTTGTGTGCTAAATATGCAATCTTTAAATCAATTCAAACATCAAGTGGGAGCCAGTAAAATACTATGTTTCATTTTAGTTCAGAGCATATTTCTATGATCATCACAAAACACACAGAAAAAACGTTTTAAAACCAAAATTCGAAGAAAAAAAATGTATTTATATTCTGTCATCTAATATCTTTGCCTTTGCGCCGGTGCCATATTACCATAAAAAGGTGGTGCACTTTCCGTTGCACCTTGTAAAGGCAGCCCTCTGGAGGAATGGAAAGGGGTCCCATGGACCCACAGACAACCCCTTTCAGGCGGGGTCAGTGACTTAATGCACGTGCCTAAAATTTTCATGGTAAAGACATGCATGGTTAAAGCATAAGCATGGTAAAAACATGTGGTAAGTGCATGCGTAGTAATGACCATACGTTGTACTTATCACTTTCTAAAGGCATGCATGGTAACTGCATGCGTTGTTCCATCATACATCTCCCTTGTCGCTTTACTGAAGGAGCTACCCTAAACATGCAGATTATGATTTATAGCTAATTTAAGAGGCAATTTGTGGTTTGAATCTCCAAAAAAAACTCTTGTTTCCAGTGTAACAATGCCGCAATATCAGAATGAAATTGGAACTTACTTCGGATTTGCTTCTTGATTTCCTTTGCAGGATCTAGCCAATTCTGAAAATGTAAATGATAATAAACTTTATTATCAAGAAATCACTCAGAAACATCAGCACATTATTACTAATCTTGCTCAGGCTACAAGACAAAACTGCCATCACATCGAAAAGCAATCACAACAGCCAGCTTCATTTTCTGCTTCTTCCATTTATGTATGTTATCGACCCTTATCCTTTAATCAATACTGTGAGGTGCACGTCCTCAAAATGTGCAGGTCTGTTTATTTTTCTTGCTTATTTGTAAATTGTGTTTCAAGTTAGTCAATATCCCCACATGCACCAGACAATAGTTCGGAATCAGGAGAAATGTACCACGGTGAAGACATTTTTTCCCTTCCTAGTCTGCTTGAAATGCACTGAAACAGTACAATGCAATCTATTCAAAAAAGGTACATTCGGGAAGGTGTCTGGAGATTCATGCACCAGTCATACGAACATATAAAACATAAACACTTGCTGATACAAGCAAATTACGTCAACTGAAGCATAAATGAATGAATTAATGTTAACTTTATTCAATCATTGGAAATAATCGTAAAAATACATATTTCTAAACACCTAGAAACATTAGACTTGCCAATTAATCTTACGCATTGACAAAACCACTAAAACATGGTACCAATAAACACACACAAATTCAACATATAAAACATATAAAATCACAAAAGTTCTGAATCAAAATTCACTTTATAGTAAATGACCCTGGTTACTCTCTCTCCCTCTCCCCAAAAAATCCAGAAAAGCAACCGCTGAAACAGAGAAGCAATGAATATATTATATCAAGACGCCATCTATAAATCGCAATGCACATTAAAATTCACTGATGGTAAATGACCCTGAATATTCCCTAAATCCAAAAGAGCAACGATTTTCTACAGCACAGGGCGAGTATTAAAAGGGAGCTAACCCAAAAACAGACCTTCGGGAAATAAAGTAATAATAACGTCGATGCGGATCTACTAAAGTAGTTCTGGAAAACAAAATTGGATATGATACCAGATATTTACCTGTAAATATGGTACCAGTTTGAGACATTTCTAGATTTGTATGCTATGGATTATTCTGCCATCTAGTGGTTTGGTGTAGAAATGTTTGTAGTATATGTTTTTCCACTGGGGGATCGACCTGGGCGGATGGATGGGGTTGAATGACTCCGTATGATATCAACTGTAACCCACAATGCTTTCGTGCGTGGTCACTAGTTTTGATTTTTTTATGGCTTCCTCCATAGCAGGAAAGGTCGGGGGGGATTTGCATGTGAATATAGAAGAGTCTCAAGGTGCACAGCATACTTGGGGTTAAGTAACTAGTATCATTTGCAATGTCCATTCTCTTCCACCTTCACTTTTGTATAGCGCTTACTACCCCTGACGAGGCGTCGAAATGCTGTGCATAGATTATAAAGCTCCCCTCGCTTCGCCATCCCAGCTCCCGTTGAGGAATCCTTTATAGGGAAGCTGTCGCAAATATGTTTTTTTTTAATATCATCTGGCTTACTTTAATTCCCCTTTTGCCTAAATGTTTACACATTAAAGCTTTGATAAAGTACGCGTTGTTGACTATGCTTCCGACTGCAAATAACTTCTAATGAGACATTGCACAGAAAGGCTAATTGAGCCACTTTTTCTCGTGGCATGTTGTCTGTTCCTAATGTCCAACTTTTTGCCTGCTAGCTGTTAGCATTCTTATATTGTTTGCATATCTTGCTATTGTAAAGTGAATGACTGGTGCTCCCTTACTTGTGGGACATCGTCTACACGAACTGATTGCTTTTTCCGATATTCCTTTTTTCTGTGTTCCTTTAAATATTCCTATGATGTAATAAATAATTGTTCATCTTAAGTTTAATGTATGTTGAGCTCTTTCTACTGCATTGGGAGGATTCTGAAATAATGGGGGTATCTGTATGGGTTGACTGACGTTCAACGGCGACACCATCTTTGGGGAAAACGTAGGATGTGTTCTCATGCCAACTTTGTTCTTGTAGCCAATTAGGTAAGGCTTATCCAATGTTAAAGCATGTAGCTCATTAGCCCTGAGTAATCACCAGGGGTGTAACGCAGGCGCCTGAGGTGCAGGCTGGGACTGGGGCCCTAACACGTCAGGGGCCCCTCAACCCTTCCAGGGTGCCCCATCTATCCCAAAACCAATGAATATCTGTGACATATGGGCATACCTGCCAACATTTCGAAACAAGAAAGAGACGGATAATGAAAAAATTGGTAGCAATTATTTTCCTCATTGACCAACGCTGAAAAAGAGGCAATTTTAGGTAGGAGACAGATACAAAAAAACGTTTTTTGGCAGAAAAAAAATGTGTCTCTCCTGCCTTAATTGGGCCTGTTGGCATGTTTGTATTTGGGACTAAAGGAAGAGGGGGGGTGTCTTCAACTTCTGCCCTGGGGCCTTTCGTTTTAGGTTATGCCACTGGTAATCACTATTACAAAAAGGTGATTTTAACGTTAGATGTTTTAAGGTTTCTTTATGCGCGGATTCAAATGGTGCTTTCATTAACCCCTGTAATTAGGATTTAAATTCCACTGAGGTAGCTGTATTTCATTTGGAGGTTATAACCTTTTGTCGGTCGTTCTAGGCATTACGATTTGCTTTTGTTGAACACCTTCAGTATAAGTATAAGCTGTAATGGTTAACAGGTGAACTCTTATTTATGCACAGAACTGAGGCCACTTTTCAACAAATATGTTTAATAAGAGATAATGACTGTTTTACCAGTTAAATTAAGCAAATTATTCTTTCTTTCACACCAGTTATAATATTTACAGCACTTTCCCTGGTAACATTTCATCATTTAGTATTTTCCTGAGTCCTTGATAACAGCCATATGTTTATCTGGTAATTTTAAATAGCCAAACTCTCTGATTTCACTGGTCAGGTTCCATGTTTGTACGGTGTGAGATTTCATGTGAAATATTTTCCACTTCTGTAATGTTAGTAGGTCTTTATACCGTCGAAATGCAATATTGTTTTGGTGAGGTATCTCCGTGAGGGGCGCACACCAAATTTATCCTGCCCACCTGGGTACTATCAATATTAATACCATGTTCGAAGTTTGGAATTTGATAATCACTGTCTGGATTTCTGGTCCCCGAGTAAAAGTGTATGCTAATTGCCTTTACCAACCTACCAACAGTGCATTCCCCACTGAGAGTGAAAGTAAAACACTGACATGAAGGTGAAACCTTTTGACTTCTGCGAGAAAGTCTATGTCGGGTTTTCTCCACATACCAAATATGTGATCTAGAGACTTCTGCTTGAACTCCCAATCGTATGCGGTGCACACCTATCTACTTGTGCTGTAAACATTAATATTGTCTGCCCTTGGAACGTGCTCAGACATCAGTGCTATGTTTTGTGAAACTGCACAGTTCCAAATTTCCTCTGCTAATTTCAACAGGCTAAATAATACTGTTCTCCCCTGTTTTTTTGGGCAAACATTGTACAGTATGGAAAGCCTTAACAGCTGGGAAAACTGCGTTTAGCCCTCATTTATGTGCATTACTATATCTGTTTCTGACTACTGGCCCCTGCTGTTTAGCTGTTCATCCCATCTCTAGTGTGATTCCCCTGTTACTACGATGGCTTATGGTGTTGGTAGGTGAAACTTCTTTTTCTGTGTTCCACCACTGTAATTTCTTCAGTACCCTGTTGGGCACAACCGCTAAATAGTATCAATCTTCCTGAGTTTGAGATCATTGCTTTTTCAACCACTGCTGCAAAGCCCTCTTATGCAACGGTGTATTTGGAATCAACTGAAACATGTAGCCACCATTCCCAGCACTTTCATCATATTCCTCACTGTCAGAGATTGAGAATTATGGTAGAGTGTAATCAAGCACTGCAATGGACTTAACTCTCTTTAAAACAGGTTTGACAATGCATGGTATGGTGTCTGTTGTCGCCCCTTTCTCTGAGGTCAGTGATAATTGTGTTGTGTTGACCATAAAGCCCGACTGAAAAAGAACATGCACCTCTGAGTCAATGTGTTTTATGCACTGTTGAACTCACCTTTCTCAGCCAGTCAGCTAAACAGGGTATATACGAATTGTCTGAAGTCTCACACATGCTGCTAATATTTCAAACATCTCGTGGAACACTTTGAGAGCAGACTCGAAGCCAGAAGGCTGCACTTTTGTAGGAAAGTTCCCTTTCTGGATGGTCACCTACCCACACACACTTTTGTGAGCTAGATGTGTTGCTTGTGACTCTGAAAGTGCACTGGAGCCTGCTAACCGGGCCCCACTGTCAGTGCTCTCTCCCTAAATTGGTATATGTGACTTAGTATCCAACAGGCAAGGACTTTAACCTCCTTATAAGTCCCTAGTAAACAAGTGTCACTAGTGACTTTCCTCAGTGACCGCAACAGTAACTTTTAACAGCTTGAACTCTACTGAATGATTTTTTACTTGAAAATCAATAACTCCAGCTATACCTATCTGAGTTACTTTGTTTTGGTGTCTAAATTAATAATAAAACCTGCTTTAGTTGGTTTTGGATTTCTTTCAACTCGTGTCAATTACTTATCTATCGTCCATGTTGGTATTCTAAAACGCTTAACATGTTTCTCTAGTAAAGTTTGACTGCTCTTTGCAACACAATCATGAGTGAGCTAAGGATTTATTGTGAATCCAAGGACCATCTTAGGGGTATTGTGAGAGTGTTACATAATGAAGCATAACCAGCATCACTGCATAATAGTCCACTTTTCTATAACTCTGAATTGGAAATGAAACCATTTGGTTTCAAACCATATATATTTTATCTGGGCTGGATGTATTAGGACGTGAAAGTATGCACACTTAAAAGCCTACTGTTGCAAGAAATCATTAAGATGTGAAAGTATCCATCCATAGCTACTGCTGAAAGAAATTTGTTCTGTTCTTGCATGGGAATCTCTTCTTGAAGAGGTCATTTGGAATGGAAAATGTCACTTACCCAGTGTACATCTGTTCGTGGCATGAGACGCTGCAGATTCACATGCTGTGCATTATCCTGCCATCTAGTGTTGGCTCGGAGTGTTACAAGTTGTTTTTCTTCGAAGAAGTCTTTTCGAGTCACGGGACCGAGTGACTCCTCCCTTTCGGCTCCATTGCGCATGGGTGTCGACTCCATCTTAGATTGTTTTCCCCGTAGAGGGTGAGGTAGGAGTTGTGAGTATACTAGAGGTGCCCATGCAATGGAGTAGTAATGTATGTACCTAATGTGTATTAAAACAATATTTATTTATTTACATATTTAAAATTTTCATGCAACAATAAAACGGCTACAGGCTACCGGGGAGGTGGGAGGGCGCATGTGAATCTGCAGCGTCTCATGCCACGAACAGATGTACACTGGGTAAGTGACATTTTCCATTCGGTGGCATGTGTAGCTGCAGATACACATGTTGTGCATAGACTACTAAGCAGTAATCTCCCCAAAAATCCTGTTGGAGTTGAAGTTGTCTGAAATAATGTTCTTAATACAGCCTGTCCTACTGTGGCTTGTTGTGTTGCTAACACATCTACACAGTAATGCTTAGTAAATGTATGAGGCGTAGACCAGTGTGGCTGCCTTACAAATTTCTGTCATTGGTATATTCCCAAGAAAAGCCATTGTGGCGCCTTTTTTCTAGTGGAATGTGCTCTTGGTGTAATAGGTAATTCTCTTTTTGCTTTAATGTAGCAAGTATGAATACATTTAACTATCCATCTGGCAATGCCTTGTTTAGATATAGGGTTACCTGCATGAGGTTTTTGGAAAGCTACAAACAATTGTTTTGCGAAATTGTTTAATTCTGTCAATGTAATACATCAATGCTCTTTTGATGTCTAATGAATGTAAAGCTCTTTCAGCTACTGAGTCTGGTTGTGGGAAGAAGACTGGGAGTTCCACAGTTTGGTTTAGATGGAATGGTGATATGACCTTTGGTAAGAATTTTGGATTTGTACGGAGAACCACTTTATGGTTATGTATTTGTATAAAGGGTTCTTGAATAGTAAATGCTTGTATTTCACTCACTCTTCTAAGTGATGTGATGGCTATTAGAAAGGCTACTTTCCAAGTCAGATATTGGATTTGACAAGAATGCATGGGTTCAAATGGTGGGCCCATGAGTCGTGTTAATACAATATTAAGGTTCCACCAAGGTACTGGAGGTGTCCTTGGGGGTATGATTCTTTTTAGTCCCTCCATAAATGCTTTAATGTCTGGGATTCTAAAAAGTGATGTTGTATGTGTAATCTGCAGATAGGCAGATATTGCAGTGAGATGGATTTTAATGGAAGAGAATGCTAGATTAGACTTTTGCAAGTGTAATAGATAGTTAACAATGTCTTTTGTGGAGGCATGTAGTGGTTGAATTTGATTAGTGTGGCAGTAGCAAATGAATCTTTTCCATTTGCTTGCGTAACAATGTCTTGTTGTAGGTTTTCTCGCTTGTTTTATGACCTCCATACACTCTTGTGTAAGATTTAAATGTCTGATTTCTAAGACTTCAGGAGCCAGATTGCTAGACTGAGCGATGCTGGATTCGGGTGTCTGATCTGTTGTTTGTGTTGTGTTAACAGATCTGGCCTGTTTGGTAGTTTGATGTGAGGTACTACTGATAAGTCCAACAGTGTTGTGTACCACGGTTGGCGAGCCCAGGTTGGTGCTATGAGTATTAGTTTGAGTTTGTTTTGACTTAGTTTGTTGACCACATAAGGAATGAGTGGGAGAGGGGGAAAAGTGTAAGCAAATATCCCTGACCAGTTGATCCATAGAGCATTGCCCTTGGACTGAGGGTGTGGGTACCTGGACGCGAAGTTTTGGCATTTTGCGTTTTCTTTTGTTGCAAATAGGTCTATGTATGGTGTTCCCCAGCTCTGGAAGTGATTCTGTAGGATCTGGGGATATATTTCCCATTCGTGAGTTTGCTGGTGATCTCGACTGAGATTGTCGGCTAACTGATTTTGAATGGCAGGTATGTATTGTGCTATTAGGCGAATGTGGTTGTGAATTGCCCAATGCCAAATCTTTTGTGCTAAGAGACACAGTTGTGACGAGTGTGTCCCCCCTTGTTTGTTGAGATAGTACATTGTTGTCATGTTGTCTGTCTTGACAAGAATGTGTTTGTGGGCTACTAGTGGCTGAAACGCTTTTAGTGCTAGAAAAACCGCTAGCAGTTCCAAGTGATTTATGTGAAGTTGTTTTTGTTGATTGTCCCATTGACCCTGTATGCTGTGACTGTTGAGGTGTGCTCCCCATCCAACCATGGAAGCATCTGTCGTGATAATATCTTGAGGCACTGGGTCTTGGAATGGCCGCCCTTTGTTTAAATTTATAGTGTTCCACCATTGAAGCGAGGAGTGTGTTTGGCGGTCTATCAACACTAGATCTTGAAGTTGACCCTGTGCTTGGGTCCATTGTTTTGCTAGACACTGTTGTAAGGGCCGCATGTGTAATCTAGCATTTGGGACAATGGCTATGCATGAGGACATCATGCCTAGTAGTTTCATTACAAACTTTACAGTGTAATGTTGGTTTGGTTGTATGCTTGATCTTACATTTTGGAACGATTGGACTCTTTGTGGACTTGGAGTGGCAATTGCCCTTTGTGTGTTGAGTGTTGCTCCCAAGTATTGTTGTATTTGGGATGGTTGCAGATGTGACTTTTTGTAATTTATAGAGAACACCAGTTTGTGTAGAGTTTCTATGACGTATTGCGTGTGGAGAAGACACTGTTGTTGAGTGTTAGTTTTTATCAGCCAGTCGTCTAAATATGGAAATACGTGCATGTGCTATCTCCGTATGTGAGCGGCTACTACTGCTAGGCATTTTGTGAATACCCTAGGAGCTGTTGTTATTCCGAACGGTAGCACTTAGAATTGATAGTGAATCCAGTGCATTACAAACCTTAAGTATTTTCTGTGAGAAGGATGGATGGGTATGTGGAAATATGCATCCTTGAGATCCAATGTTGTCATGTATTCCTCTTTTTTTAATAAGAGAAATACGTCTTGAAGTGTTACCATGTGGAAATGGTCTGATTTGATGAAGAGATTCAGTGTTCTGAGATCTAAGATAGGTCTTAACGTTTTGTCCTTTTTTGGAATCAGGAAATATAGTGAGTAGACGCCTGTTCCTTTTTGATGATTGGGTACGAGCTCTATTGCTTGTTTTTGTAGCAGTGCTTGGACCTCTATTTGTAATAGGTCTAAGTGTTGTTGAGACAGTCTGTGTGTTTTGGGTGGCACATCTGAAGGGAATGTTGTGAATTCTATGCAATAACCATGTTGGATAATTGATAGGACCCATGGTCTGTTGTAATATGTGTTCCGTTTTGGTAGTATGTGGTTAGCCTCCCCCCACTGGTGAAAAGTGTTGGGGTGTTGTGACATTGAAGTCACTGCTTGCTTTGGCTTGGTTTGGTTGGTTGGAATTTTCCCCTTCCTTTTGGGAATTGTCCTCTATAGGAACCACGAAACCCTCCCCTTTGGTATTGTGATTGATAGGTGGGTCTGGTTTGAGAGGTGGAAGGCTCAGATGTTTGTTGCCAAAACCCTCCTCTGAATTGTGGTTTTCTAAAGGTGCCTCTGACTTGTGGGGAATAGAGAGCGCCCATGGATATGGCTGTGTCCGTGTCTTTTTTCATTTTTTCAATGGCTGTATCGACTTCTGGCCCAAACAACTGTTGTTGATTAAACGGCATATTTAACACCGCTTGGTGAAACTCCGGCTTGAATCCAGAACTTCTCAGCCATGCATGTCTGTGAATGGTTACAGCCTTGTTGACAGTCCGTGCTGCCGTGTCTGCTGAGTCTAGTGCGGACCTTATCTGGTTGTTAGATATGGCCTGTCCTTCCTCCACTACTTGCTGGGCACGTTTTTGATGTTCCTTGGGCAAGTGCTGTATGATGTCTTGCATCTCGTCCCAGTTTGCCCTGTCATAGCGTGCAAGTAGGGCTTGTGAATTCGCAATTCGCCATTGATTGGCTGCCTGTGATGCTTCTCGCTTGCCTGCAGTGTCGAATTTTCTACTTTCTTTGTCAGGTGGTGGAGCATCTCCTGAGGAATTGAGAGTTTGCTCTTTTCCTTGCCGCCCCTACAACCACTGAGTCCGGTGTGAGCTGCTGTGTTATGAACACAGGATCTGTTGGGGGGGTTTTTACTTTTTTCCAGCTCTAGGCATGATAGCTCTTCCTTTTACAGGCTCCTGGAAGACCTGTTGCGCGTGCTTGAGCATGCCCGGGAGCATTGGCAGACTCTGATAGGAAGCGTGGGTGGATGCCAGAGTGTTAAAAAGGAAGTCATCCTCCACTGGCTCTGTGTGCATTGCTACGTTGTGGAACGTAGCTGCCCTGGATAGTACCAGCGTATATGCAGTACTGTATTCTGGTGGTGACGGCTTTGTTGGATAACAATCTGAGCTGTTATCCGATACTGGCGCATCATATAAGTCCCATGCATCAGCATCATCCTGTGTCATCCCAGTATGTGTGGGTGACTGCATTATAGGTGTTCCCAATGGTGACAGTTGTGGTGAGTGCAGTGGAGACGGTTGTGGTGAGACCATTGGTGGTGGAGATTTGTCTCTAACCACTTTTGCTTTAGGTTGCATTTCTGTCTCCTGAAATGCAAGCTTCCTTTTTGATTTGAGTGGAGGCAAAGTTTGTATTTTGCCAGTCTCTTTTTGTATATGAAATCTCCTTTGTGTATGGTCAGGTTCTTCCATACCTAACTCTTGCTCGAATCAATGTCTTTCTTTGAGTTGGCTGGAAAGTCCTTGCTCGTCTGTATAAGAGCTTCTTTTCGGCTCCAAAGCTGCTTTTTTTGGTACCAAAGTTTCAGCAATAAAAGTATTTTACGGTTCCGAGGAGATTTTTCGAGGTTTAGTCGATTCGATCACTCGGTGTCGAGATCGTTTGGTGCCGGTTTCTCGACTGGAGTTAGAAGTCTTCGGCAACTCTTTGGCCTTTTTCGGTGTTGATGTTTGGTCACCTTCCTTTCGGTGGGTTGAGCCATGGCCTGCTGGTGGTGGCATCCCCATGGCCTTAAGTGTTTTTATATGAACCTGACTTTGGGACGGGGCAGGTTTACTCACGGTTCGTTGCACCGTCGAGGGCCGTTCACCTTCGGATTCATCCGAGTCTGTCTCTTGGATGGAGATACTTTCCTCCTCTTTGACGTCGAGCTGTTCTTTCGGTTTCCACGCCATTAGCAGTCTTCTTGCGTGTCGATCCCGCAAGGTCTTTTTCGATCGAAATGCTTGGCAAGCTTCAAGGTATCCTCTCTGTGTTCGGGTGACAAACACAGGTTACAGACCTGATGCTGGTCTGTATAAGGATATTTTGCGTGGCACTTAGGACAGAAGTGGAAGGGGGTCCGGTCCATTAGTCTGGGACGACAGGTGTGGTCGGGCCGACCAGGCCTCGGTGAAGAGTGGAAGCCCCGAAGGGCTGCCGAAGCGGTCTTGATGTCGGTGCCAATACACTAACACCAACCCGGTACCGAGCGATAACAATACCGTCGAATTTTCGAAACTTTAGCTAACTTTCGTGATTCGAAATACGGAGCGAAGAGGAACAAGTCCGAACCCGATGGCGGAAAGAAAACAACCTAAGATGGCATCGACGCCCATGCGCAATGGAGCCGAAAGGGAGGAGTCACTCGGTCCCGTGACTCGAAAAGACTTCTTCGAAGAAAAACAACTTGTAACACTCCGAGCCCAACACTAGATGACAGGATAATGCACAGCATGTGTATCTGCAGCTACACATGCCACAGAGCATATATATATAACTTGGTGAATTCTAAAACAGTTAAAATATGTTTAGGGATGACAAATTTTGTTTGCATTTTATTATATTTAAAACCCACTTGTTCAGTATTCTTTCTTGCCACTTGGCAATGTGTTGTGCTCCCTATTGGTGTTTGATGTTGTGAGGAGGATACACAAAGTCATTTATTTGATGTTGTTCACCCTCAGGAGACATGACGTCTACCTTTGTCTCTCCCTCAAGACATCTATTTTGATGGGACGACTGCTACCACCATCCTGCCTGAAAATGGGTTTGTATGGTTTTTTAAATGTTGTATAGTGAAGCTTTTCCTGACCTTTTATACCTGAAAACAACCCCTTTTAAAGGTTCCATTGGTTTTGTGGGCCTTCATTGCTTTGGCAATGTCAGTGGTCCTTTTCCTTGCTCTCCAGTGAATCATCAACTTGGGTTTCAAATCGATTTTCCAAATTGAGGGGAATGTCAATAACAATTGCCCTAATGTATATCTGAAAGCTCAGATACATGGTCAAGCATGCCTGCAGAGAATTGTGCCTGACACTAGCTGTCTGTTTACTCTGTCTGTTGCTTCCAATGCAGATTTCAAACAGGTAGTAGCAATGAGTTTACCCCCAACAACAATTACTTTCCCCTTTTTGTGAAAAGCTACTATCAGATCGTTCATTATGTCATCCATCTCATCCCACTGTTGGTAAGGTTGCATGTTTAAAAGTGCATTAACAGTAGCAATGCACCAGTGTGTTGTAGTTTATGTCTCCATTTTCCTAGCATATCTAATCTTTTGATGTCTTTGCCTGGCATTGGCCAATGTATGGATGTAGCTAGAGCTCACTTCTGGCCAGTAGCTGCAATTAGAGAGTATGCCCCTACTTGGGATTTAACATATTGTGAGTCTTAAACAGAAGCTTTGTGTTTCTTTACTATTTTTTAGGCGACTGTCCTGCCTGTGGTTGGTTTGATGAATACCTTCCTTCCCTGCTGTAAGTTCAAAAACAACATAGGTAAGTGTAGTGCCTCCTATGCTGAAGGCTTGAGGTTTCTAATAGGAAGTTAGCCTCTTCCTTCCCTGTATCCATTTGAACCCTAAAGGTCAGCAGTGCTCTTGGTGACATTTGTGACACAATGTGAAGTGATCTGGAAGAGAAGGTCTAGTTGGGTAGAGGTCAACGTCTTTTTGTGGTGAACCTTTCTTTCTATATTGTGTCTTTCTGCTCCTGTATGTCAAATTGAACCTTTGGATTGTCAGTGCCAGAAGCAATCCCTAATTTGTCTTCATCTAGAAAACCTCTCCTCCTGGAACTAACGTGGGGTTGGTTGAGGTATCTTTTTCCTTTATTTTAGACCTTTTGGTATATTTTCTTGAATGTTTAATCCCTACTATTTTTGGGTATTATAGAAAAGTAGTGCTTTTTCAAAGCTCTGAGCCTATTTCTTATGTTCAGCTTTCTTCGTGTTGAGAGTATTGTTCTTTACCCTATTCTCAATAACATTTTGTTTCTAACTTATTGAGACATCAACTGTCTATCTTTCAGTGCCAATCATGTTTGGAAGTTGAGTCTGATTCCTTTTGTCTTCAGAACTCAGTCATGCTCTGAAGTCGACTGGACACATTTTCCCTTTGTTTCCCAAGTGCTCTGAAATAAAGATGGTAAGTTTGTCTTTTGGCATTAAATGCATTTTGAAGTAAAGTCCTGAGGGGTGATATTTTTTGCACTGATTGAGATCACATGTAGAGTCTGAAGAATTATCTGTCTTTACAGCCTTGATCACTCTCAGATATCAGGTCTAGCGATTTGACTGACTCCTTACCGTGAATCTTTTCTTTAAATCTGGAAAGATGTGTTTTGTATTCTGTCTCAATTTGAAATTTCCTAGACATCATGAGAATCCCTTTATCAACCTTTGACTTTGTTTCTTACCTAACTTTTGCCTTCATGTCTGTTATCAGTGGCATTGTAGATCTGGGCAGGGACATTGGAATTATGTGGCAGGGAAGGAAGAAACTATGCTGCAGGGTTGACTAAATTAGACAGCAAGAAAAGGCATATTATGTGGTGTAATCTGGTAATTTATGCAGTATTACGTCCTTTCAAGCTAAAAACACATTTTTATGTTACAATTTTTCAATTTATGCAGAAGATGATAGGTTATGTGGCAAGTGCAGCAAGTATATAATTATGCATCAAATACTGCAACTGGGGAATCACATAATTCCACAGGCCCTGATTTGGAGTCTTTAATTTTAGAAATGCTCTTTAGTAAAATTGGATTCTTTCCCATGCATTTGTATGACACAATCCTAAGGTCCTATTCACTATGGTGTTACCCTGACCCTCCTCTGAAATCTTTTGTTGCTCTAGAATACCCATTACCTCCTTGCATTGGACTAGTCCTTCCAGTCTTGCTAGCAGCAAGTGGGCCATATCAAGGATTTCCCAGTGTGGCAAGAATAATTTTTCCCTAGGAATTGGAGTATTTGGCTTGAAAGATGAGTAATCATTACAATCCTCTGCCTTATGATCCCTTTTTAGACATAACATACATACTGGATATTAGTCATTTATGGCAAACTTTTGGTTGTAGGTAGGGCAGACTTTTGCGAGTGTGGTCATAATCTAAAATTGAATTGAGGTGGCTCAGATCCAAAACCCTTCCCTGTATACATTCTCTGATCCAGTCAAAGGTCAACTTTCAAAAACCTGTTTCTTTGATCCAGTGATTTTGTTTGCTGACTGGCCCCTGGAGGTTGTTATCAAATCTGTCAACAAACGTTTCAGTTATTTCAGAAGCGCCGACAGTACACCTCTGAAATGAATGGCAGAAAAAAAGATTCACAGAGTGGAGGGTCATTGAGTGGAATGTGATAGAGTGGTGAGGTGTAGAGTGGAGTGGCAGAGTGTAGTACAGTGTTGTGTTATGTCATAAGGTGGATTGTCGTAGAGTGGAGTGGAACGTAGTGGAGTGTCGTGGAGCAGAATAGAGTGGTGTGTCATGGAGTAGAGTGTTGTAGAGTGGAGAGGCGTAGAGTGGAGTGGACTAAAGTGTCATAGAGTAGAGTAGAGTGTAGTTGAGTGGCATAGACTGCTGTGGAGTGTCAGAGTGGCGCAGAGTGGCATAGAGTAGAGTGGCCTAAAGTGACGTAAAGTCCCACAGAATGGAGTGGAGTACAGTAGAGTGTTTTAGAGTGAAGTGGTGTAGGTTGAACAAGAGTGGCCTAGACTGTAGTACAGTGGAATGGCCTAGAGTGGCATAGAGTGGAAAACAGTGCTGAAGAGTGGATTTACAGTGAAGTGTTGTGGGGTGTTGTAGAATGGAGTAGTGTGTTTGAGAGTGGAATGGCATAGAGCGGAGTGGTATGGAGTGCTGTGGAGTAGTGTTGCGTAGAGTGGAGCAGATCATTGTGTATAGCAGAGCAGAGTAGAATGGAATAGAGTAGAGTGGTTTAGAGTGGAGTGGCACAGAGTGTCGTGAAGTGGCAGAATTTCATGGAGTGGTGGGCGTAGAGCAGCATAGAGTGAAGTAGAATGTTGTAGAGTGGAGTGGACTAGAGGGGGCTTCCTTTATAAAAAACAAATTTTCAATTGAATTGACCAATATATTTTCACAGACATACAGTTTTACTGATAAAACTATACAGCACACAAATGATAATGTGTGGAAATGGCATCAACTAGATATTGATTTGTTTTGATCATAGTACAATATTTGCCCTTCCCGACCCCTTCAACAATATTTTCATGCATTCAGCTATTATGTGTGGCAGAGTTTTATATTTGGAAGTTTGGGATACTAGCTATGACAAATGGCGTCTAAACCCATACCTGCATTTATTAGACTTTAAAGATCACAACAAGGGTGTCTTTCATCTATAGCTTGTTGCCAAAAAAGAGAAATTTGTGCTACTCCAGAGATCAGTTTTTCTTGTATGAAGAGTCTTTCTCAATCACAAGTAAGGGTCAGCTTTTCTTCCACAGTGGAAACAACTGTTTAAGCCATACACATGAACGACTCCATTATGAATATGGTCTCCTCCATGACAAATATTGGCCAATTTAATATCGAATTTGATGGTTACAGGGCCACAACAGATTTAGCTTTTTATAACGCAAGGTCTCTGGCATGCAATGTCTATGGCATCAAGTCAAGCGGATTTTGAACATCTGAAAAACTGCAAAGGGTTGAAAATTGTCAATTTAGTCAGCTGCCCATTTTAATCCTGCTAACCCCAAATTTTTCATTACAGATTAAGTTATGGATAAAGGACTAAACCTTGCACATCATGGTGTCATCTGCTGTACTAAGGTGTCTTTGGAGTTCCCCAGTAGTGCAAAATGTAGGGACACTTTGACAAAACTATTAAATTGTGCTAGTGTAGCTAGTATACCAATATTTCTTTGCATTATGGATTTATGTTACTGCTCGGAGGAAGGGAGGGGGCCACACCAGACTCCCTTTTAAAGGGAGACAGATGAATTGTTCAGTGTATGTAACCAACTTTGCTGTAAGCATTACCTTAAAAATATGCTGTATCTATAAAAAGTAAAATGTACTCATTCTGCATTTCCACAATGCATAAGGACAATGTAGGTCTGCTTTGGATGTTGGTATGTTTTAGATTTGGGATACTCCTTTAAGGGCAGTTCCTATTACGTTGAAAATGAAGTGTGGGCTATACAGCTTCACACCTGTAGCAGTGATTACAAGGGAAAACACCCTTGCATTTGTTGTTGTTTATTTTAAATAGGCATGCAGGAAGGAGATGGTTTCTCCCTCTGTTTGGAGAATGCAACATCCAAAGATTCTATGAAATAGTTTGACACTGCTTCTCTACTGAAGTCCCCATGGTAGCTTTAAAGGTTGCAAAATACAAGACTCAGCCTGGAAAGCGGATTCTAGACTTCTGAAGCTGAAAATGGTTATTTCCACGAGAAAACAGAAAAAATAGTTATTTATGCTGAAGCTGAGAGAAATAACTATTTTTGACCCTTGGAAACCATTTCTTTTTGACAGTTTTCAAAGTTTGTCATTTTCTAAAGACAATTGAAATAAGATTATTTCTGGGTACAAGGTGATAAACATATATAAGGAATAAAGAGAAATGTAGAGAAAAAAGTAAGATGAAAAAGGTAGAGAGAAAAAGAACAGCAAGAAATAGAAAGGAAGCCAAAGAAAAAGCAAGACAGAAGGAAAAGTAAAGAATGAAAGGCGTAGGAAGAAAGAGAGAGAGAATGAGAAAGGAGAAAAAGGGGAGAAAAAGTGAATCAAGACTGCTAAAAAGTTTACACAAAGGAAAGAAAGAGAAAGATCCAAGGAATGGGAGTAGAGAAAGTAATTAGAAAGTAGAAAGTGAAAAAGTCAAGGTCAAATTTATTTTTAGTTCCTATCCACAATGACGCTTTGCTAACAGGGGACTTCCTATGATTTTTAATGTCAGAGGCAATTTTAGTGAAAGGCACTGCATGAACCTACCCAAAACTCAATTATGTATTTGAGGGGGGCTTACATTGTTTTTAAACTGTATTTGAGGTATTTTTATATCGAACTGACGTTGGTGAACTTGTCAGTCTGACATCAGACACCATTTTGGTTGGCATTCTAGTTTTTGACCCCAATGCCACCTAGTTAAGATGGCCTGCTGTATGGCTGCGCTGCTGGGACACTGAAGATGTGCGAAGGGCGAGCCCATCTGCAACCGTTCCCGCAACTGCCACGCACGGCTCCAGTCATTCTGCCGACGGGGCAAGTGAAGCTGTACTCTGGTACAAAAGGTCAGCATTAATAGTTATGCAGAGGACTTTTCAAAGCAAATTGAGAAAGACTATCACTGGGAACATCACTAATATGTGTTCTTATTGATCCACACTCTTTAATGATACATGCTTTGAAAGTTAATGTACTTCTGAGATAGAAAATCTAGATATGTTATTATTTATACAGAAAAGTGGGCTACAAAGTAGTCAAACTGTGACTTTGGTGCCACAAGTCCCGTAGGTTACAAAGGCATCCACCTCACTTGTATTGATTGCAGAGGTGGAGGGGTGGCCATTATATGCAAGCATAGCTGGTGTCTCAGACTAGTGCAACTGAACGATTTGGCGAAGGATGAGTTATTGGGTTTCACAGTTCAACTGCTAGTTCCATCTTGGGGATTCTCTTTCACCTGCCTTGTTCTTCCCCTTCAGTCATGCAATCCTTGGTAGACTTTTTGTCTCCATTACTTTCATTGCATGGTGCTTGCTTTTTAGGTCGAGCGCGCAAGTGCTTTGACCTGTTGTAAGTATTGAGGGCTTTCACCCATGCCTACGACACGCCCATCACTTTCATTAATTCCTGGACTTGCCTTTCAAAAATCACTTGGCGTAATTGGTAATTGTGCTACATTTGTCCCGCCTTGGGGCTGTTGTTGTCATGCCTTGCAGACAGCCTCTGTTACATGGATTATTACACGACTGCCGATATACTTCAGCATAGGGAACTATATTTTTGTCTCTCCCCTTCATGCTGCATGGCAGCCATGGCAGTCACAGGCACAACAGTGTGAACTCGATCAGGGGTATCACAGGTTTACAGTTATCTAATTAGAGTCATTTTTGTGCCACTCCCCTTAAAACACTTAAATTGGTAAATGCTATAAATAAAACCCGAAATTCTCAAAGCAAACGGTTCGCCAGGCACAGCAGGGAGCTGATACTACAATATTCCCTTGAAATCTTGACACATAATGCTTTGCAAGCATTCTTTTTCACAACATTTTTGCCCATAAAGTAGCCTGTGGTGGCCCTAGGACAATGGAACCACCACCAAAATGTTCAGCATGATGTGCTATTTCTGTCTAGGTCATCTCTGGGTTCCCACACTAGTTTAAGTAATAACCCCTCCTAAAATTCAGTGTCTTTTAAGCATTCTTGTGGATGCATCTTTTGTAACTTGGGTTTTAAGGTTCTTGTTTATAATATTGTTGCTATAGGCCTGGTACTTCTAAATATCTAATACACTATTGTTGGAAATGATCTTTCAGCACGGTCACCCCCAAACTTTTCCCCTGCCTCCTTCTCTTTTTCTGACCTCATTTTTGCTGGCTTTAGGATTCTGCACACTTTACCACTGCTAATCAGTGCTAAAGTACATATGCTCTCTTCTTAAAACATGGTGGCATTGGCTCATACCCAATTGGTGTATTTAATTTACTTGTAAGTCCCCAGCCAAGTGCACTACATGTGTCAAGGGCCTGTAAATTAAATGCTACTAGCACTGGTAGTGCCACCCACATAAGTAGCCCCCCCTAACCATGTCTCAGGGCTGTCTCTGCAGTGCCTGTGTGTGTAGTTTCACTGCCACTTCGACTTGGCATTTAAAAGTACTTGCCAAGCCTTAAACTTTTTCTTCATATAAGTCACCCCTAAGGCAGACCCTCGGTAGCCCATAGGGCAGGGTGCTATGTAGGTAAGAGGCAGGACATGTATGTTCTATATGTCCTGGTAGTGTAAAACTCCTAGATTCGTTTTTACACTGCTGTGAGGTCTGCTCCTTTCATTGGATAGATTTAGGGCTACCCTCACATACAGTTTGAGTGGCAGATCCTGATCTGAAAGGAGTAGCCAGGTCATATTTAGTATGGCCAGAATGGTGATACAAAATCCTGCTTAATGGTGAAGTTGGATTTTATATTACTATTTTAGAAATGCTACTTTTAGAAAGTGAGCATTTCTCTACACTTAAATCCTTCTGTGCCTTACAATCCACATCTGGCTAGGTTTAGTTGAGCGCTCCCTTGTGCATTCACTCAGACAACCCTAAACACAGGATGCTCAGTCACAATTGCACACATCTGCATATTGAATGGGTCTTCCTGGGCTGGGAGGATGGAGGGCCTGACACTTAAATGTCAAAGGACAGTAGCCTGCCCTCACACAAAGGACTGCCACATCCCCTACTGGGACCCTGGCAGACAGGATGGAACTGAAAGGGGACCTTGTGCACTTCAAAGCCACTCTTTAAAGTGTACCCCACTTCAAAGGCATATTTGGGTATTTAAACAGGGCCTCTGACCCTACCATCTTCAACACTTCTGAGGTAGACACTTCTACTTTATCAGACACTTCCTGGAGAAGCGCCTGAACCAGAACCTGCAACCTGCCAAGAATAACTGCTTGGCTGCCCAAAGGACCCACCTGACTGCTTTCTGAGAAGGATTGCTGCCTTGCTGTTGCCCTGCTGCTTTGCTGCTCTCTGGCTGTGCTGAAGACGTTCTCTCCAAGGGCTTGGATAGAGCTTGCCTCCTGTTCCCTGAAGTCTCAGGACCAAAAATACTTCATTCTTGCAAGAAGAACTCCCTGCGTGGTGGAAATCAACGCAAAGCCTGCAAGAAACGACGCACAACCTGCATTGTGGTGAGAAAATCACTGCATGCCGAACTGGAATGACGCAGCCCGACTTCGCAAGGAGAAGATCGACCAGCGACTTTGCGCTTGCAAGAGACATGTGTTGTTTTTAAGAGACTAAAGGCACTTTATATCAATTTTACAGTGATATCTCAACATATACTTATTGCATCTTAATCATTTTGACCTGCATTCATCCAGATACATATTATATATTTTTCTAAACACTGTGTGGTGTATTATTGTGTATTTTTGTGGTGCTGTACTGTGTTATTGCATGATTTATTGCACAAATACTTTACATAGTGCCTTCTAAGTTAAGCCTGACTGCTCAGTGCCAAGCTACCAGAGGGTGGGCACAGGATAATTTGGATTGTGCGTGACTTACCCTGACTAGAGAGATGGTCCTTACTTGGACAGGGGGTAACCTGACTGCCATCCAAAGACCCCGTTTCTAACAACTATGCTCTCTAGGGGTTACATATATGGTTATTCTGCATTGTTTAGTGCCATTTTCTTTTTGTGTGGTTATGCCCTCGTGAGGGTTACATAGGGGGTGACCATGTTTCTGACAAATACTGTTTTCATAGTGGTGTCCTACTTTTGAGTTACAACAATCTTTAACATAGTATTAGTCCAATCCACATTGCATAAACGAGAGGGTATGCCTGTCACAAGGCTTTTGCAACTATTCAGCAGATTGTTTTGCTAAAAAAGACAATTTTTTCTCTCTGCCATTAAGCTATCACCAATCAATGTCTTCTTTCTGTCATTAAGCTATCACCACTTTTGGCTAATCTTCACTCTCATGAGGCATCTTCTTCCAGTGTTGTTTCAAATTCATCATTGACCTCTTTAGATGACCTAGGCTTGGTGTCTGAGGCTTATTTTAGGTCAGCCTACCTTTTTAATTTCTTCAGGTTCTTATCTTGAACCACTTCGTCCTAAGACG
This sequence comes from Pleurodeles waltl, assembly GCF_031143425.1. Classification (NCBI taxonomy): domain Eukaryota; kingdom Metazoa; phylum Chordata; class Amphibia; order Caudata; family Salamandridae; genus Pleurodeles; species Pleurodeles waltl. The sequence goes on from NC_090439.1 coordinate 339,277,651, forward strand.
TGGAAGGAGCTGTCTGACTTTCATTCTTGCTACCAGTAACAATCCCTTAAAAGAAGGGACTGTACCACAGGCTTGGAAAAAGGCTGTTACTTCCTCTCTTGAAAAAACTAACAGCCGATCCCCAAGATCATCCTAATCTCTCAATTACTTTTCCTGGTTAAGATAATGAAAAGATATGTTAATAAAAAACTATTGAATATCTGGAAGCACATGGGCCCAGATTTATGAAAAAGTGGCGCATGAGCTCTGATGCGCCACGTTTTCTGCACGCCCCCTACCAGCACCTAATGACACCATGGGTGCGCTGTATTTAACATACGGTACACCAAGGCAGTAGTTAGAACAATAGAGTCTAAATTTTGGTCGCTACTGTGGCGCTTTGCTGCACTAGCGTCAACAATTGATGCTAGTGTAGCAAAGAGCAATTAGGCCCATAGGTCTCTATAGGAGCATTATTTTAACGCTTTGTGTGAGCAGGAATTAAAAATGACAGACAAAATGGTGACTTGAAATCTGTTAAACTTCACAGCACCATTTTTTTAGGCCTCCTAGCGCTAGAGTGCCCTCCCCCCCCCCACTTGCATACATTATGCCTGGCACAGAATTAATGTGGCACAAGGGGTTACAAAGTGGCGCAATGCATTCATGGTGCCACTTTGTAAAAATGATGCAGGGGAAATGCCACCTTAACGTCACATTTGCTTTAAAAAGAAATGACACAAATGTGGTGCAAAGTGGCACTAGGTGCTTCTTAAATCTGGCCCATGGTCTTTTGGATGAGGCACAGGCAGACTTTAAACTGACTCATGGATGAGAGTCGTGCTGGTTTCTGCTTTGAATTTTCTGCGAATGACAGTTTATAGTTGTCAAATAGGTGCACTGGTATTGTTAGACCTATCTGCCGCCTTTGACACCATGAGTACCAAAGTTTGCTTTCCAGGCTATCAGAAAAAAGTGAGAACTGCAGGGCCTTGCAGACAGATCACAGGCTGTACAGTTGCAACCATACTGGTCCACCTTTAGGTCAGTTGATCAGGGAGTCCCCCAGGGCTCAGATCTAAGCCTAAAAGTGTTTAATGTATATCTACGCCCACTCGCCCTAATATTAAATTCTATGGTATTAATTTCATACACTATGCCGATGATACTCAGTTCATCTTGCCTTTGGACTACTCCCAGCAACCAGTTGTGGATCATCTCCATAACTGCCTGAAGAATATCTCAACATGGCTTAGTATTAACACTATGACATTTAGTGGTGATAAAACCAATACAGTCTTCTGTTCTGCAGGAAAATCAGTGCCTCCTTTACCATCTAGATTTTAACGTCTGTCTGACAGCGCAGTGCCAGAGATAGCACCATTGGTGCGTAATCTGGAGGTTCCTGTACATATTGATCTCTTCCTTTCTGTCCACGTGAACAAGTTATCATCCTCCTGCTTTGCATTAATGAGACTGCCATGCAAAGTCTTGTCCTTTTTAGGGTCAAGCCTGTGATAGCATGAGCTAGTGCATGCATCTCACTTGTGAGTCACTATCATTATTAAAAAAGGTCTTGGAGCTCACCCATTGCTTAGCACTTGTTGGCTTGTGTGGCACTCTTCTTTACATCCTCGTAATTGGTTATTGTGGGCCTAGCATCATTTCCATTCCTTCTGCGGAACAGGGACCAATCACTGATTGATTCAACGTAATCAGTGCCCATCCACTGCATCTAATGTGATTGAGGTCCTCTTCTGTTCTTTTTAACTTTTAGTACCCTGCAAACAGAAGGCGTGTGACAGGCAGAAACGTGCACAGCAGGACAAACGAAATTGCAAAGTTTTAGTTTCTACAGCTAACTTTCTTTTATTTTGCAAAGCCTTGTTTTCTCACTTTGCACTCGTTTTTTTGTTTTTGCTCATAGGTGCTGTTCTCAAAAGATGCCGATTATCTTTTCTAAATATCGTAAAGCGACATTGTTTTTTTCTTATGATTTATTTTCCAAATTATGGTCTAACACATAATCGTGCAGTAGACTCCAATCCAATCCACCCCAATCTAATCCACCTGCCCCAATCCAATCTGTTCCACTCCAACCCACCCCACACCAGTCCACCCCAATCGTCCCCACTCAATCTCATCCACTTCAATCTAATCCCTCCCACTCAATCCAATCCACCCCAGACCAGTCCAGTCCACCCCAGACCAATCTGATCCACGCCACCACAATCCACCTCATAATCCACCCCACTCCAATCCAACCCACTCCATCCCACTCTAATAAAATCCAAACCACTTACACAAATCCAATTTACTCCACCACAATCCTCCCAATCCACCCCACACCAATCCACCGCAACCCTCCCCAGATCAACCACACCAATCCAAATACCCCAGCCCCATTCAAATTCAACCCAGTACAATCAAGGCCAATCCAGTTTAACCCAGTCTAATCAATCCACCACACCCCATTCTAATCCACCTCAATCTACCCCATTCCAATCAAAACCAAGCCACTCCAGTCCAATCCACCTTACTCCATTCTAATCCACCCACTCCAATCTAATCCACCCCACTCCAACCCAACACACCCCTCTCCAATCCAACACACCCCACCTGACTCCAATCTAATCCTGTGCTCACCTCGCCACTGGATTCAAGCTGGCCTAGCTGATGAAGGGTGATACCCTGAAAACAGTCCTAGGATGCTTGTTTCTGGCCCAGAGTACCTGGCTTGGCAGTTCGGGCTGAACTGTTCCCATGGGGAACAGGGTCAAGACTGATTTGCATATGGCGGAGTCCTAACTGGGGTGGCGTAGTGAATAGAAAAACAATGGATTAAACCCAGATCTTTGTGACTGGGGTGAATGTTTGCATTGTTCAGCATTCCGTTCATCACCGTTCTTTTTGTACTTGTTGTTCCAATCCAATCCACATCACTTCAGTCCACCCAATCCAAACCACCCCATTCCAATACAATCCACCCCAATCCCATCCAATTCATGCCACTCTGATCCAATCCACTCCACTGCAACCAAGCCACACCAATCCACACCAATCCAATCCACCGCACTCCATTCCAATCCACCCCTCTCCAATCAGTCCAATCCACCCCACTCCACCCCATGTCAAATCAATTCACTCCACTTCAATCCACTTTAATCCATCCTACTCAATCCAATCCACCCACTTCAGTCCAATGCACCCCCACCAATCCAGTTCATCTCACTTCAGTCTGATCCACTTCCCTCCACCCAATTCAATACACACCACTCCAGTCCAATCTACCCCACTCCAATTCAATCCACCACTCCAATCAAACCCACCCAAATCCAATCCACCCCACTCACTCCAATCCACTCTACTCCAATTCAATTCCCTCCAATCCAACCCACCCCACTCCAATCCACTGCTCTCTAGTCCAATCCATCATTCCCCACTTCACCCACACCAATCCACTCTAATCCCCACCACTTCTATCCAATCCACACTGCTCTAGTACAATCCAATCGACCTCAATTTAATCCACCTAACACTACTCCACCCCAATCTAATCTGCCCCAGTCCAATCCACCCTTATCTAATCCAATGCACTCAACACCAATCAAAACCATTTCATCCACCCTACACAAATTTAATCCACCACATACCAATCGAAACCCCCAGCCCCACTCCAATTCAACCCATTCTAATCCAGTCCAAACCAATCTACCCGACTCCAATCCAATCCACCTCATCCCGATCTAATCCACCCCACTCCACCCAAATTCCCCTTCATCTAATCCACCACAATCGACCCCACTCCATTCCAAGCCAATCCACCACACTCCAATCCACCTCACTACAATCCATTCTATCATACTCCAACCCTCCCCACTCCAGTCCATCCCACCAAAATGCAATCTAATCCACTCTCCCCAATCCCATCGGGCCCATGCCAATCCAACACACCCCACTCCAATCGAAACCAGCTCCACTCCGGTCCAATCCATCTCACTCCAATCCATCACACCCCAATCCAGTCAACCCCACTCCAATCCATGTCAATACAATCCACACACTTCAATACAATTTACCCCACTCCAACCCATACTGATCCAATCCACCCCACTCCATTCCACCCACCCAAATTCACCCCACTCCAATCCAATCCTCCTCACTCCAATCAATCCAATCCACCCCACTCAACCCCAAGCCAATCCACCCCACTTCAATCCACCTTAATCCACCTCACTCAAACCAATCCACCCAACACCAATCCAATTAATCCCACACCAAACCAATTCATCCCACCCCAATCCACTCCACTCCAAACCACCCCAATCCAATCTAATCAATCCTACCCCCAAGCCACCCTACATGACATGCAATAAAGCTACTGAGAGGGAAGCAGCGAGCTACCTCTATCTACACTCCACCTCAAATCACCCCGCTCCAGTCCTACCCCACGCAAATCCAATCAACTCTACCTCAATACACCCTACTCTAGTTAATCCCACCCCATCCATTCCACCCACTCAATCCAACCCATCCCACTCCAGTCTAACTCACAATCATATCACCCCTACTCCACAGTACAATCCAGTCCACCCCACCCCACCCCCGTCCAAGCAAATCCACCTCACCCTACTCCACCTAATCCAATTAATTCAAGTCCTAACCACTCCAGTCCAATTCACACCACACCACTCCAGTCCAATCCACCCCATTCCAGTCCACTCCGGTCCAATCCACCCAAATCCAATCCACCCCACTGCACCACAATCAAATCCTGCCCACCCCAATCTAATCCACCCCACTGCAATCCACCCTAACGCAATCCAATCCACCACACCCAATCCAGCCCCCTCCAATCCAATCCAGATGACTCTAATACAATCTGCCTTACTCCAGTCCAATGCACCCCACTGCACCCAATCCACTCCAATCCACACCACTCAAGTCCAATCCACCTTACTCCAGTCCAATCCAATCGACCACAATCCACTCCATTCTGATCCAATCCACCCCACTCAAATCCAATCCACCCACCCCACCACAGTTCAATCCATATCACTCCACCCAATCCAACACAGTCTCTCCAACCCACCTGCTCTACTCCAATCAACCCCACTCCAACCCACCCCACTTTAATCCAGTCTATCCCACTCCAATCAAGCCCACCCTACTGCAGTCCAATCCACAGCACTCCTAGCCAATCCATTTCACTCCAATGCACTGCAATCCACCCCACTCCAATATATCCACCCCACTCCACTCAATCTACCAATCCACCCACTCCAAATACAATCCACCCCTCTGCAATTCACCCCACTCCAATCCAATCCACCCCACCCCACTCACTTCAATTCAATCTAATCCACCCAATCCTTGCTCATTCCACCTCACTCCAATCCAGTCCATCCGACTCAATCCACCGCACTCCAATTTATCCCACTACTCTCCAGTCAAATCCACTCCAATCAACCTCACTCCACTCCAATCCATTCCAACCCACTCTACTTCAATCCTCCCCACTCTACACTTTTCTACCCCACTCTATCCAAATCCACCCACTCCTTTCAGCCCATCCCACAGTACCCCACTCCAAACCACCCCAAAGTACCCCAGTCCAATCCACCTCACTGTACTCGAATCCAATCTATTCCACTACCTCAATCCACTCCACCTTATTGCACCCCACTCCCCCCCACTCTATGCCATTCCACTCTAAGACACTCTTTGACATTGACCTACTGAAACAATGAACTCCACTCCACTCTACAACTCTATACTCCCCCACATCACTCTATGGCACTATAACAACAATTCCAATGTACAACATGCTACTCCACCTATTCCACTCTACAACAAGCCACTAACTTCTAGCCATGCTGAACAAAAGCCACATTGGTGTACAACATGGCTAAAACACATTGTCAAAGCCAATAGCTCTTGAAAATATGAGAACAATTCGTTTTGGCAATGCTTGTTTCCTTCGGTGGCTCATCCGTTAGCGGTTGAGAGTGGTATACTGAACCGTCTTAATTACTGCAATGCATTGTTCTTGGGTGCTCAGGCCTAACTTCTAAAGCATTTACTGTAGATCCAGGCAGCTGATGCTAAATTGGCCTTAGCTCAGCCTAGATTCTCTTCAGCTTCTCAGGCAGTGTCTCAGTAACAATAGTTTTCTGTCTCCAAAAGAGTCCATTTTGAGGCTATGTGCATCATGTCTAGGGCAGTCCATAAGGTAGGTCCTCGGTTTCCTCAAAATAAATGTATATCTTATGCACCTTTGAGAGTCTTGCGATCTTCCACAGCAAATCTTCTTTGTTTGCCAGAATTTAAGAAAACCAGAGTAAGTGGTCGGGGCTTTTCAGTTAAAAGTAGCACAATAATGGAATACCTTACCTCCGTTGCTTAGAGAATGTCAAGCTCTAATGATTTTCAGGAAAGTCTTGAAGATCTGGCTTTTCCCTGCCTAATGTGCGACTGTGCTTGAGTTCTGTTTAGGGGATTAATTTGTGCTGGCGCCAGGATATCTTTAGGTCACAACAGTGCTTTATGAATATTATTTAATTTCATTTCAAATAAAGAACATTGTAAGACAGTGGTTACTCTACACTGTGAGCTTCTCAGGCTTCATACAGCAGGTTGCCCATTGTTTCAAAGTGCTGCCTTTGCAAAATGGCAGCTGTATAATATCAAACCACCTGACATGTAATGAAGTGTGAACTACTGACAGAAAGACAGCGAGCGACTGAGACTAAAGCAGCAAACTACTGGTAGCTTGTGGTCAACTTGTTAGAGACCCATGCGTCGGAATATCTCATAACATCAATTCTTCAACAAAGTACAATACGAAAAACAGAAAGATTGTGTTTTTGAGACGGCCACCTTCAATCATTGGCTGGCATGTGTTTTTCAAGCTTTGTCAATGTGAGGATGGGCTGTCAATCAAGTCAATGGCATTTTATGGATGATTATATTATGCATTTGTGTTCTCGTTAGGTTCTGGTGAACGGGCATCTAAGACTCCTTTAGTTACAGTCCAGATTAAACAAAACGTGTCAAATTGAGACCCAGAGTGTGTCTTTTTGATATATTTGGTATGCTGACACAATGGCATTTTTATTGCAGATGTAGGACTGATTTTTTTCCAGGAAGTGTGTGCTGCCTGATTGTCTTAGCCTCCCACCGAGTATCATTTTCTGAGACCCCCTTTACATTCCTTTTGTTGTCATGGTTGTTGTTAGATTTACCGATTTTTCTTTCTGAAAAGTGAAGATGTGGGTGCTTCTGGCGTTTCTAAATATGCAATGAAAATACTTGCCCTTTTGTGAAAAGTGTTTACTTCAACAAAGATCCAATAGGCAGCACACTATGTCAGTACTTAGAATTCACACATATTTTATACTGCAAAAAATAGCTGAAAGAGTTTGTGATTTACCTTTTGGTTCTCCGAATCACGGTATGTCAGCCCAAAGTAATCTTTTTCTAGCAGGTTGAGGTGTTCGCACACTTTGTCAAACAGCATTTGGCCTCTGGAGCGCTTCTGAAAGAGAAATCACATCTATTTTAAAACTCGTGTGAATAGTTACTACAGTAATACAAATTATGGCAGATCTTAAAAAATGTACTTTTACTTTCATTTATTATTCACAAGGTTAAAAATATCGATGCTCATACGAATATATTCAGTCTAAATGTTGCCTAGATATAATGATTATGCGCAATCTTCTTCCCAGAAAGATTCACAAAAATAAATAAATGCGAATTTCTTAACACTTAAAAAGTAGAAAAAATAAACAATGCTTAAAAAACCTACCATGTTGATTACTTTTTATTCAGCCCCTATTGTTATTTATAGTGCTATGAATGCAATTGTAACAAACTGGACATGGTGCTGAAAATTAATCATAAACCTGCAAATATATTTGTTCTATTGACTTAATGTTTTGTAACTTAACGTGTTTTAAGTAATAGGACTAGGTCCCCTATTGCTGTAGTTATAAATAATCGCTTTGGTACGTGCCAACTAAGGCAAGAGCTAGATATTTGCTACAACCAGGTACTGGATTTACATAATTTAAATAACGACAATATTTAATTGACTGAAGGCAATTATGTAACGCCAGACTTACTGACGGCTGTGGGGCTGAAATGCATGACATTCAAACTAACTGAACAACTTGCAGGGTTCCATAATGTAAATTGATAAACCGCCATAATATTCATACTCTAATGGAAAAATCATGCAAACATTGTTTACTACATTTTACTGCAAAACCTTCTTCATACAATAATCAGCGAAGCTGTATAATGTCCTAAAATGTTGTTCAAATTCATGAACTGGTCACCTGCATCTAAATTCACGGTTTGCCAAACACTGTATTGATGTGAACCCTTTTCTTTTAATAATCCATGTTGAAGTCATGCTTCCTACAGTTTCAACATTACTAACTTTGTTATGACTTATTGATCTGGATTCAATGAGTACTTCCAAAACTGCTTTGCATTAGGGTATAGAAATATCGTTTGTGAAAAAAAAACATACTTTAAAGCATTTAAAAGGTCTGTTGTCTACTTCCAAAAACATTTGTGTAGCTTTTTACATAGAGGCTTTGATGGAGGCTTCACTAAGAGGATATTTGAAATGCTATGAGATGTTACGCGACTGTGTACAGGAAACCAGTATTTGAGCTTCCGGTCTGCTGGTGAACATCGTCTTTGGAGAGAATATGCTAAAGTGATAGGGAATGATCTGCTGCCACAGGTGAAGCAATTTCTCCGACACAGATGTCTTGTCTTCTTTAAGTAAATATGTTGCAAGACACAAAAACGAATACTTTTTCAATGTTTTGCCAAAAAAAACGTTAGCTTATAATTGTGCAATGCTCATTTTGTCAGTTTAAGACATATTTGGGGAAATGTTACATTCAACACAAATTTGAGAAGAACATATAGATGAATTCTCAAAAGAGGTGTGTAAGCAAGGAAACCTGAAAATGTAATACTGAAATATCAACAGGGAAAGAGTGAGGAACCTTCCTTCCAAAGGCACTTGCAACACCCCACTGAAATAAACTGTATGTAATACTGAAATATCAACAGGGAAAGAGTGAGGAACCTTCCTTGTTCCAAAGTCACTTGCAACACCCCACTGAAATAAACTGTATGTAATACTGAAATATCAACAGGGAAAGAGTGAGGAACCTTCCTGCCAGAGGCACTTGCAACACCCCACCGAAAGAAACTGTATGTAACACTGAAATATCAACAGGGAAAGAGTGAGGAACCTTCCTGCCAGAGGCACTTGCAACACCCCACTGAAAGAAACTGTTCATCAACCTGTTCCAAACTATGTTGACCGACTAAGACGATGCAGGCTTGTGAACACCATACAACTAGAATAATATTGAATAATTATGTTATAGAAAGCTGTTATTGCTGACACATGTCATGTACATCGTACAAATGCAATAAATAGCTTTTAATTCAAATGTGTTAAGGCTCTAGTGGAATATGTCACTGCTTCCTGGAAGATTTACACGCATTCCAGAGGTGTCTTACTGGGGGATATATTGAGCTAAGCTGTCAAACCTGCATTCTGTGTTACAGTATGCGAAATCTCTTTTCATCTTAACAGCATATCTTGAATGCAATACATAGAGTTTGATTTAGATCCTGGCGGTGTTACCGCCAGTCCGCCGTGGTGGAGGACCGAGAAGACTGTCCGCCCGCTGCATTTAGATGTTACAGTCCAGAGGGTGGTGCAGTGGTGGCGGTTTGCTCCCAGAGGGAGGACATCGCTGGACCCAACGGACGTCGGACAGTGGCAGTGGCTATGGAATAAGGTAAGTCACACACAAATACTGTACCTTAACCATATGTGTCCCCTTACCTCATACACAATACAACACCACATCATTATCCATTCCACCACAACACAACACGTACATGCTGCAAATACACACTGACATACATCCATGACACAACATACACACACACTATCGACACAATACCCACATACGACACAACCACAACAAACACAACTACACACTCATCTACACAAAAACACTCATACAACATCACAACTACACACATCATGACAACGACCGCCCCACAACAACATTCACCTGAATGTTGCACACAGAAACACAGCACACAACATATACAACATCAATGCCATATGGAGGTGGCACACATACTGACACAGCCACATAACTCACTCCAGCTCCCTCCACCTCACCCACCCAACTGCACTGCACACACACACACAAACACACACACACACACACACATATTGAGTCACACATATAACTCAAAGTACAACATGACAAGTGCAGGTCTGCTTGCATGGGCACACATGGACACAGTTGACAAGTATGATTGTATTATGGCTCCAGCAATCATTTGGCAATGAATACTGACACCAAAATGATAGCTGTGTATGTGTGTGATATGTGTTGTTTACCAGTGTGTCCCTATCAGTGTCTGACCCAATTATGTCCCCAACATATGCATATCACAGCCATTTTTAAAATTTATTGTGACATATATATGTCTGCAGTGGTCCGCAGCTCATGTACAGTGACCACCTAATCTACACAGCCAATGTGTGTTCCCTACCTTCATGTTCAGTGACAGAGGGAGGGGGGCGTGTTTTCTCTGTGGTCCAGTTGAAGCAGAGATAGAGGGTGTTGCACAGCTGTGTCCTTCCGGAAACAGAAGTGGAATTGGGAAAATAGGGGAGTTTTCACCACCTCCCCCAACCCGCCAACTCAGAAGTGGAGGTCAGTCCATCACATTTTGCTTGACAGTAAGACACATCCAAATCTTCACGGCGTTGGAGTCCCACCACGAGCCACAATTTCCTATGGTGCCACTGCTGAGAATGGGAATCCTTGGTGGAGTCAGTGAGACTTGGGCGGGTCAAAGTCTATGGGACCACCACAATGTAAATCAGATGGGCAGACCACCAAGCCCGAGGACAGGGTTTCTGTCAAAAAAGAGGCGGTGGACCTGTTACCACCAACATGTAAGTCAGGCCCATGGAGTTTTGCCAACTGCAGCAACCTGGACTGTTACAATGCTTTTGACATTACTAAAATGTAGCAGTCTATAGGTGCAAATATTCCCAAGAATAACTAAACTATTAAATACCCTACCACAAGAGACATCTTAAGGATTTTGGGGTCCCTGGACCAAATGTATCTCGGGGGCCCTTGTTCGGAACAGCTTTGAATTTATGATCCAGTTACAGTTCTTTCATGCTGTCTTTGGCGAGGTCACTGACAGTGGAAAAGTACACTGGTCCAAAATGTAAATGTTTTACCATCAAATATTCACGGATTGTAGCACCTGTTTTCAATAGTGTAATACAGCAGCAGCTCACTAGCACTGTTACATATAGTCTCTGTGACGCCCTCCCATTTCTCATATGTGAGATACTGTTTAAATCTGAGGAAACTTTTTATGGATGTTTCATGGTGTTGAATAACATAAACACAATAATTTTCTGCAGAATGTTTGTAACAAACTCCCACACATTATCAGTATGAAAAAATTATTAAAGGAAAACGGTATTTAAAACCATCTATGTTTAAGAGTCATTCAAGATCATCAGGACAAGACTGTCTACAGAACAGTGGCAGCCGGCAGTTTTAGGAGGGAAGTGGGTGGGCGGGAAGCACACTCACACTCATTCTTTCACACACACATGCACGCACGCACAATCTTTAACAACACTCATACATACATGCACGCACCATTCATTTAAAAAGATCACACTTACCTTCAGCCTCGAAGGTCGTAGGAGGGTTGGGACTGCTGCCTTCCCTCACTGGCTGACCTTAGGTCAGCCAATGAGGGAAGGCAGCAGTCCCAACTTCTTCATAGAGTGGGATGGAGTCAGTGAGACTGCTGATCCCACCCCACTCTGTGACGAGGTGTCACTGACTGACACTCGCCCTCGGTGCTTCAGGGCTTAAACCTGAAGCGCCCAGGTCGAAGTCAATGGGTGACACTTCCCTTATCACCCGGGGGAGGGCCTTGAGGCACCTTTACTGAGCCGAGGAGGTCACACCAGGAGCTGTGACCTCTTCAGCCCAGCAATGTTCAGCTCAGGCAGCCAGAAGTCTGCGCAAATCGCCCAAGTCTTGCTCCAGGCTGCCTGACCTGAAGATGAAGAGTGTCTGTCAGGCTGACCTTTGTTCAGCCTGACAGACACTCTTCATGAGGGGCAAAAGGTGGGGGGGGGGGTGGCTCCTCCGCCCTAAAGGACGGGCCGCGCCTGCTACAGAACAGAGCCTATCAAGGGTCCCCTGAAAGGCTGGGTCCGTGGGCCAGAGCCCACCTTTCCCATGCCTTAAAATGTCTCTACCTACCACAGGTGTGACATGTCTTGTTTGGGTAGGACAGCACCCTGTAGAAAGGAAGGTTTTGATTTGCCCCTGTTTATTTAAAGCAGTAAGGTTTGGCCACTAATTTTCCTTGGTTTATTGAAGGGGCTACATCAGGCATGCCCCCCCCTCCATTATTTCAAGGTAGTTTGTCAAGTTTTGATTCACCTGTCACCTGAGCAAGCAGCCCACTTACCGAATGGACGTGAAACCTCTGAACAAATAGACGTTTAGGTGTGCCCAGCATTTTATTCATAATTGTTTGTTAACACACTGTGTTATAATCGGAATGGAGAAGAGGCTGAACCATGTACGAAAGAGGCATTTCAACAATATCAAAGAAGACATCCATAGGCAGTATTTCCTGCACCTGACACAGTGCTATCTCCAAATGATCTATGAAGGCAAAAGTCATCAAGACCTGGTTCAGTTCATCATGTGCTTCACTGAGCCATAACCACACAATCTTAAATGAGTCTTACAAGAACACCTGCAGTAAGATTTTATGCCTTCGCAAAGCACCAAGACAGCAATGATCTGCCCTTTCATTAATCTTTGTCACGTGGTGGGTGAATGCTCTGCACGAATTGTCACCTTGCACCACAAAATCATTTTTAAGAGATTGCTCAGCATGGGGATGCTCAGGGATCGTCCATGGAATAAAGCAACATAAGCCTGCTCTGACAATCACAAAATGAATATTGACAGTGAAACTACGTCTGGCACACTAAAACATGAAATAATTATTAAATGTTCCTAGTTCAACAATGAGAACTTTCTAAGAACCATTTCTTCCCTGAGAAGCACTGCCTATCTCAGGAAAGACTATAAAAAGCCTGTTGAAATGTTAATAGTAATTCTTTGATCTTGTTGTACTGTTATGTTTTAGAAAATTATAAAGTAGCAAAATTGATGTATCTGCATCGACCCTTGTACATTACTCGCTTACATGCAGGTCTTTTTCGGTGTTAGAGTTAGTACATTATCCAGCTGAAAATACCAAGATATTTATGAATTCACAACATTATTTAGATAATATAGAAATTACCATACGTGAGGCAGAGCAATATACCTTCCTCTCCTTCACCAACATATTCGTTTTTATCTTCCTTAACTGTATTATGGCAGATCTCAATACTTTGTCATCCCAAAATCATGAATTGAAGTGATCCTAAATAAGTCAGCTTAGAAACCATGAAATGGAGGCGGTTTAAAGGCTGCTCCTATGTTCTGTGGTGTGCTTTGTGCTGCCACTCACTCAATAATAGCAAGATCATGACATAGAGGCAGGGTCATGTAGAACCCTTTGCTGGGCTTGGATGAACAATATTGGCTAAGAAGAGTCACAACTTCTAAAAAAACACACCTGGCTGTTCAACTCAATAGTGCTGTGGTAATGTGAACCTACACTGTGGAGTGCCTATCGATCTTAAAATGCGTGTTACGGATTGTTAAAATGTTTACTTGTGAAATGAGCTAATCCGGTAAGAGTATGCATTTGATATCTACATCTAAGGAGATGGATAAAAGGGCTCATTAACGGAGGTGGCATGATTTCTGCATCCAATGCAGCACCACTTTTCTTACATCCCTCTGTGCCCCCCTAACGCCACCATAAGTGAGCCGTATTTAAGATATGGTGCACCAAGGCGGTAGTTAGAACAATAGTGTCAACATTTGTGAAGCTATTGTTTCAAAGCGCAAGGAGGCCCAGTGATTTAAATGGGTGTGTCATTTTAACACCTGCTCTGAGCAGGCATTAAAAATGACAGAAAAATGGTGCAGTGAAGTCTTTTAAATTTCACTGCAACATTTTTTCTGACCTCCTCACGCCACTTTGTAAATCTGGCACGGGGAAAACCACGATAGCACCGCATTAGCGTAAAACAAATTACACTAAGGCAGCGCTAAAGTGGAGCAAGTGGCTTTTAAATCTGCCCCATAGACTCTCAACACCCCTTGCATGACCAAAGTTGCTAAATGGATGAAAGCCAACTGTCTCAAGCTTAACAAGCATAAGACAGAAGAAAGTGATCTTTGGCAAGAACACCTCACTTTGGGACTCCAACAGGATTGCCAGCCAAACTTGAGCCCACACCTACATCCAGCAACCATGCGGGGAACCTCGGAATAATCATCAACAGCAAACAGGACCGCACAATGATTACAATCAATGCATCCTGATTCCATACCATGAAGATGCTGAGGAAGGTCTTCAAATGGCTCCCAGGCAACACTATACAAACTGTCACTCACGTCCTACGTCCTAGCCACCAGCAAGTTGGACTACCAGAACAGCCTCTACACCAGCATCACCAAGCAACTAGAAGACCACAAACCATCCAGACCTCAGCAGCCAGACTAATCCCCAACTTCCCACAAAGAACTCACATCACACCACACCTCAGTGTGGTCCACCGGCTCCAGATTCACAAATGCACTCATTTCAAACTCCTCACATACACATTCAAGGTATTACACAACTTGGGAACCACCTACCTGAAAGTCATGTCTCCTTCTACCAACAACCCAGATACCTCTACTCTGCTGGACTCCTTACTCGCACACATCCTACACATACACCGAACCAGATTATGAGGACGGGTGTTCTCTTACATTGCTCCTAAAGTGTGGAATGGGCTCTCACTCCCATGAGAGCCTCCTCTCCTCTTGAATTCTACTAGAAGCTGAAGGCCTGGCTTTTCAATTAACCAACTTACCACAGGAAGGGATCAGTGCACACACCTTTTCAGGATACTTTCATGTGTGATAGTGGCTTTACAAATACACATAACATAATATATTGGACTTTGCTCACCTATGCTTATGGTTTTGCTGTCCAGTAACATGGTGAAGTAATTTGTGTTCTATATCGCCATTTTAGAAGTGTCATTTTATACAGGCTCAATATAGTATTTTAACACACCACAAATACTCTCCATTCACTGTCCAAGCCAGAACATATGACCAGTCTTGAAAATAAATGTTGATCTTGTATTTGCCAGAGCTTCCCTAGAACACCTTATCCTTTCCTGTGACAGCTCTGAAAAACCATCCCTGCAGACGTATTTATATTTATGATTACATTACATGATGCAAATGCTGCTTTTCCTCTCTTTGTGGGATTTTAGTTGTTGTCTTGGGTGTTCTTTCTAGCCCAAACTGTACCCCTCAGGAATTTAATCATATTAAATAGTGGGAGGTGCAAATTAAAATTACTGCTATCAGAAAATGGGCAATACCAAAGCTATTACTTGTGTTCACAGTAGTTTGTTCATCCCCATGAGAACGTATATTTCTTTTTAGGCGCTTCAAGCGTAATCCTTCATAACTTTTTTACAAATAAGTTACCTGCCTCACGTGTGCATCCTTTTCCCCCACATGGTGGAGATCCCAGAAAATTGCCAACATTTTGATAATTTTGGCTTTGTTTTGAAAAAAGTGAAGAGCAAGACTGTTTATGGGTTTTTTTCTCAAAAAAATGACATCATAAAGATTTGCTGTGCTAAGATCACCTTCTTTCCAGCTTTCAGAACTGGTATTTTGTTACAAAAATTTTACCACACTGTATTGTATGTCTTTTTCTAAGTGATAGTTGATATTTCCTATAATTTGTGACTTCTATCTCCTTGCAGTTTGTGATGGAAACAGGTATGAAACCCAGGGCAGAACCTGGAAAGCTATACAGTTTTAAAAGGTACACAACATTCAGAATTCAGAATGGAGTCATTTGTGTAGATTGCTCATGGTTTTCCCAAAGTATTTAATTGTTGAAATAAAAAAATCATGAAACTAAGGGCCAGATGTAGCAAAGGTTTTTACCCATTCTGTGTCTATGGGAAAAAGTGTTCATACATATGGCCCTAAGTAGGTAAAAGTACAAGGAGGTATACATTCATCTGTAGATTTTCTCCAATGGTCAATTTACAAAATTAATTTATCTTTCCATTCATTAGTCCATTCTATTCACAAAGACATATAGGGCCTGAGTATGAGTTTGGCGGATGTGATGACCCATCCTCGAACTTTCAACATGGAGGTTGCCGCCATACTGGCTTTTTTGTTTGTTTGTTCAACTCTGAAGCTAATGTTACCTGCACTGTTGTGTTTTCGAGACCATTTTACCAAATGTGGTCTTTCTTGCATACCTGCTTGCATTTGGAAGACACAACTGAATAGAAATTAAATTAATAATAACAAAATGTCTACTATTCTGTGTTTCCACACATCTTCTGATAAAAATGGAACCCACTTTTGAGGTTGGGCATATCCCCTACAATATAAAAAGCCCTAAGCCCAACAAAGAAATATTATGAATTTGCTTGCAAATGGACTCAATCTGGTAATGTGGGTCGCAAAGCCAGACACCCACTGTAATTCAGGGTGGTGTGAGTTGCATGTATTCTGCTACAGCTTCTTACCGGGAATGTCCTACAAACATCAATCTTTGGCTAAATCAATGGATTTTCCTCACATTTGTGTCAAGGAAAACTCCTGAATCTCCAGGGATCCCCCGAATTCCCACCACCCAGTGTTCCCACACTTCTCCTGATAAAAACAATACTCCAAATGTGTGTCTGGGTCTATCGCTTGCAACAGTAACTGATCAAAACTTGGACTGTGTGATGTCAAAGTAGTTATCAATGGGGTCTTCACACGGTTAAGGTGTTGGTACAACCTAATGACGTGCATTAGATCCACCCACACATGGAAGTCAGTATTTCAGACAGGAGAAGTGTGGGAACCCAGGGTGGTAAGATGTTGCCCATTAGCAGGAATTGACATAAATGTGGTAAAACAGCCTTTTTTGACCCATACTTTATCTAGTCTAGAATGCCTTGCAAATGTAAAAGGGCTGTCATCCAGGCAACCCACACCAATCTGGATTCAACTTGGTCTTTACATTTTCCATACGCCCACAGTTGCCATGGTTCCTTGGCTATCTGTGGACCCAAAGCCTGAACAGCGCGGCTATTCAGTATGGGAAATGCACAGAAATACTATTTTTATGGGGGTGTCGGTATGACACGTGGGCTGGCACAGTGGGGGTAAATACCCCATTCTGCCTCCCCCTAGGGGCAGAAATACTGTCTGATCATAGGGGGTTGGGATCAATGCCAGATGATCCACACCCTAATCTAACACAATCTACACACCTATGAAAACAAAACCTTTGATACCCAAGGCACTTCCAAGAGCTCAGAGGCAAGAACTGCACCATTTTATGTCAAGAGTAATAATGGAAAAAATAATCTCAATGAAAACCATAATTTCTTCAACACACTCCATGAAATACACAGAAAATGGATCACTGAATTCAAAGCACTTTAAATTTTTATATTGACTGGGTTCAAAGAATCATACGAACATTGAAGGCATAGTTTTTGACTGTGCAGATGTCCTGCAATCTTTCTGAAGCTTACTGTCTCAAGCAAGTATAAAATCAGGTTTGGAAATGGGCTGCTTGTGTTTAATGAAATCCTCTGAGTTGGAGGACTGTGGATTATAAATTGATACCTGTTTTAGCCTTTCAAAACTCTGGACCTTTACAAATCCTGCTGTACTAATTAGTTTATGCCAATCTTTATGGTCAACTGGCCAAACCCTTTGTCCACCCACTGAATTATTTGTTGGATAATCTGTCAGTTTTCCAACAGTGGCTTCCCTGCTGGGTCTGCCATTAGAAAATTTATTCCGACAGCCCGATGGAGTAGTGACTGCAAGAGGAGGTGCACCAGATAGCCCATCCTATTTATAGGTATGACAATTATGAATAGAAATAAAGGTGCCAGGAGCCAGAGATCACTTGTAGGGCGAGCAGTGATCTCATAATTTGTACAGAAGCAGTCCAGCCGGTGTGCAGAGGAAATGACTTCCGCTGCACTGACAGATGCAAGGCCATCCACCAGGTCTAAATCAGGGCCATAGTTTTTTTTTTTAAACACTTGGGCTTTTCTCTAAATTGTGTGGTTGCAATTTCAAGAGCCCTCTGCCAAAAAAAGGTGAACACAGCAGAGTTACATTAACAAACAGGCATTACATACAATTTCTTGTATTGAAGACTACAACACATTTTCTAGAACTGCCCTGCCCATATTCCACAAATGATCAATAGAGAAAACCCAATCCATTACACATCTAGAACAGAACACATATACATGCATGGCAAATGGAGCTGAAGTCGTCTGTATTTTAAGGTAGGTCTTTCCAAATCGACTCTGGAATTTAATCTGCCATCTAAGCAAATATGTATATTTTGTCCTGCCATCTAATTCTCTTTTTTTCATAATGCCACAATTTTGGCAGAAAATTAAATCCCCTGTTGTTCCTTCCTTACGCTCTCAAACTTGTTTATATATAAGAAATATATGTATATATCCTGTTATATATATCTTATATGGATATTTATATCTTGTTATATCTATTTTATATGATACATTTATGTATGGGTATATATATCTTGTAGATATATCAAATATATATATATATATATATATATATATATATATATATATATATATATAATCATATATATCTTAAGATATATGTTTATCTTGTTTTGGTGCTTTGGTTGCACAAAATTCGGTGTGTAAAGTTCCATATTTCGCAGGGAACTATGACCTGTAGGAAGCTTTTCACACGCCGGTGAAATATGAATTTCATCATCATAAAGACAGGCCCCCAAGCTACTCTGCAGAGCTTTAGCATTGTCAGGACGACTACGACTATGCAGCATGAAGGACCAAATTATGTGCCAAGGTTATCTAAATTACATGGCAAAGATTTCTAATCGTGTGGTACATTCACTGTCACTATTATTTGTATCTATTTGAGATAGAAAACATTTTTAGGCATTTGAAAAGTATGTGACAAAATATATAGCAAATGTGATAAACCCATAATTATGCAGTATAAGCTGCAGCCACAGAATCAATAAATTGTGTCTGATAAGCATTCACAATTTGCCATTTCTTATTTGGAATCTTTGTACATGAAACTAATTGTTTCTTTCTCTTGGTGTTAAAATGTTTGCTGGATGTCCCCATTCCAGTCTCTATGATCGTAATGGCAGAATTTTCTGGAGCAGGCAGACTTCTTTGAGCATATGTGGGAGGGCTGTTTTTTGGGCTCATGAGCACGCTGCAGTAACATGGTGCTCCTCAAGGCCTTCTCCTTTGGGATGGTGTTAAAATACTGATGTTTTGCAAACGGATTTCGGTCACAAAGCATTAATACATGCTATAAGGCATGGTATTTGGAAGAGACGCCCTAAAAACGCCTCTTTCAAATACTGATTTATTATTGTTACCTAAACCCACTTAATGATTCGGAAAACGTTTTCTGAATCACTAATTGTATTTAGGGCACTCCAAAATGTGTTTCAGCTGCCACAAATCCTAGATTTCCCAAATCTGGTAGCTTGAGACCAGTAGAACAGTTGGCCCAGATTTAAGAGGGCCTAGCGCCTCTTTGCGCAACATTAGCTTCATTTTCTTTACGCTAATGTAGCCTAACAATGCCAAAATCACTGCACCAGATGTACAAAGTGGCACAATGCATGCATTGCGCCACTTTTAACCCCTTGTGCCATATTATGCCTGCGCTATTTCTGATTTCTCTGCGCCATTTTTCCAGGCATTTTTAATGCCTGCACAGAGCAGCACTAAATGAGGCACACCATTATTTATAATGTGCCTGAATGTGCTTGACAGGATTAGTGTCAACATTTTTAACGCTAATCCTGCAAAGCGCCAAGCTAGCATCAAAAATGTTGATGCTAGTTCCCTAACTACTGCCATGGTGTGCTGTATCTCAAGTATGGGGCACATATGGTGGCATTAGTGGTGGGGGGGGGCAAAAAAATTGGTGCTGCATTGGATGCAGCTCCTCTTTTTATTAAA
Organism: Pleurodeles waltl; assembly: GCF_031143425.1. Classification (NCBI taxonomy): domain Eukaryota; kingdom Metazoa; phylum Chordata; class Amphibia; order Caudata; family Salamandridae; genus Pleurodeles; species Pleurodeles waltl. The sequence continues at coordinate 339,297,917 of NC_090439.1, forward strand.
TCTGCCCCTTGGTACAAGTGGCCCGATAATCTTTTGTTTAAAGTCTATATTGCCATTTATTTATTTGTATACCGTCTCAACTCGAAAGCCAAACGTGTGCACCAATGTAAACTGTTTGAGGCATGAACCTATAGAAATGGGCCAGAGTTCCAAGGACCAAAGGTCAAGGATGTCGTCCAGTTTGATTCTATAATCAGGATGAATCCAGAGCACTCCAGACCATAAGGCATGCAGTAATAGTGACTGACTGCTGTGGATCTGCTGTTTGAAGAATTGTTGGAGCATCATTTTGGAAGTTGAGCTTCCTTTAAATGAGGCGAGTGTTTATGTAGAAACCCAGGGCTTGTTTCACGAGGTCTTGTACATATGACAGTGTGTCTTAACGCTGATCCTGAAGCCCAGTGGCTGCCAACGGGGGCTTTCATGGCTGGGTTTAAGCCTCATTTTCGCATCTACAGTGCATCTACAGCTGTGCAGTTAAACCAGGGCCACTGGAATGATGCGGCAGGAGAGGACCAAATTATGTGGCAGGGTTGAGTAAATAACATAAAACAGTACTTTATTCTTCTACCATTTATAGGTTGAGTTTAGCACTGCACAAGCGCTGCTCTTCGACATGTTGTGGTCTACTCTGTGGGCATTAAACACGCCCATCTCATGCCCATCACTTTCATTGGTTCCTGGGCCTGCCTTTCAAAATTCCCTTGATTTCGTAGGTTAATGCGTTACATTTGTCCCGCCTTGAGGCTGCTTTGTTACGCCATGCAAACTGACCCTGTTACATGGATTATTGCATGATCAGCCAGATACCTTGGCGTGGTGCACTATTTTTTTCTTTTGCGTCAATGCTTCATGGCCATACGTTGTTTCTTCTTCTACCTCGCTTTGGGCATGCCGCTGTTTCTTTGTGGTGTATTCACACAAAGGCTGCAAGCTGGAGGGGTTCATATAGTGAAAACTGGGTCAGAGGAGTGCTTTACATGACTATGAGAAGTTTCATATAGTGCGACTTCAATCAGAGGAGTGCTTTACATGAGGACCACTTTACAAGTTTAGCAGTTGAAAAATATACAAACTGGAGCATTTAAAACAGAAATAAATACAGAAATCCTCAAAGGGGCTATCTGTCACAGCTGAAGAGCTGATACTACAATATTCACTGCACTCAGGAAATTCGCTCCATAATGCTACGTGGGTCATTTCTTATTCAAAACATTTTTGCCCATAGATCAGCCTCTGGTGGTCCTACAATAATGGGCCCACCACCAAACCGTTCAGCACGACACACTCTTTGGAATAGTATTGCAATAGGCCTGCTAGACCTGAAATGCGTAAGGCATTATGCACTCTAAGGGCCACATTGATGGTTACACTACATTACTTTCTGCCAATCTGTTTTCCTGTCATTATGCCGTCTAAGGGCTGACTTAATGGTTACATGATCATGTTTCTTACAGCTGCTATTTTTATTATGGTATCCTCTAGGGAATGTTCTGAGCATTACAATCAGGATACTACAATATTTGCTGCACTCAGAAAATTGCTCCATAATGATTTGCCGGGCATTCCTTTTACAAAACATTTTTGCTCATGACTCACTGTGTGTGGTGGTCCTAGGTCCACTATCAAAATGTTCAGGACAACACAGTCTTTCTATCTAGAGCATCTCTGGGTCCCCACACTAGGCCGGGGAGGGACCCCTAAATAGTAACCTCTCTCACTATTCAAAGTCTTATTAAACTCTCTCATGGTTGGAACTTTTGTTTTACAGCTTGGAGTAGGTTGTGTTTTAAGGACTTTGTTCTTTACAGTATTGCAGTAGGCCTGAAACATATATGGTTACACTGCATTATTTTCTGCCATTCTGTTTTCATGTTGTTTTGCCCATATTGGGCTGACTGTATGGTTATGTGACCATGTTTTTTACAATTTGTATTTATGTAGTGGTGACCTGTAGGAGCTGTTCTGAGCATTACAGTCAAGATACTACAATATTTGCGGCACTCGGAAACTCGCCCCATAATGCATCTTGGGGCATTCCTTTTACAAAACATTTTTGCCCATAACTCAAATCACGACCTGCTCTTTCTGACTAGGTCATTCTCTGAGTCCCCACACTAGTTCAGGGGAGGGGAGTGGGGCAAAATAATAATATAAAAAATATATAATAAATAATACCAATATTTCATTTTTTGCTGAATATAGAGGAAGAAGGTAAATGGAAGTGCTTTAGTTATAGGCAGGGTCACTGGAATTATGTGGCACTTGACCAAATTATGCGGAAGGGTTGACCAATTTACGTGGCAAGGAAAGTCCAGTTATGCATTTACAATAGCTCTAACTCAAGCAAATGCAAGAACTATTGCATTGCAAATGTTCGTTTAACTTGGTAACACTATCTTGGCATTGGTTGCACTTCATAAATACCAGTTTAACATCCAAATGTAGCAATAAGAAACAGAAAGGAGATCAGTCCAGCATTGCAAATGGCCTTCCACTGCACGGCGGCAACAAGGAACACTGCATTTTTAGTAACTTTTGAACTGTATGAGCTAGAAACCAATTTTGCTCTGTTAAAATCGACAGATTATGCGACAGATGATGGATTATGTGGCAAATCAATAATTATATGAAAATCGCGGCAGCCGCACAATCATATAATTACAGTGAGCCCGAGCTAAACAGGATACAGATTGTGGGGTCTAGATGGTGCTGCACTATGCAAAAATAAACTTGTAACCGCATCTATAACATATTTTTAAAACAGTATAAAATTATGAATTCAAGTGGCCCTACATCACTGGAAGCAGGACGACTCCAAGGTTACTGTCACTGAATTCTCAGAGGCTGTTTAATACTACGGCATATTCCTTTCAGTGAACCTATTCAAGGATCATAATGTTCACGCTGCCAGGAGAGGCTGCCATTTTACACTCACCCGGTTTATTTCTGGATGCTTAATTTAAGTTATATTAAGTGTCTCCAGAAGAATGCTTATCTTGTGAAATTCTTGTTACATCAAGGTGTGCTTTGACATGCATATACTTAAAAGTAATCTGTGGGCTTCGCCATTACAAAATGAGAATAAATAGTCTGGAGTGACAGTAATAAAGAGTAAAAGCACACTGTCTGTACGGAAACAAAACATACAGCATCGTGAAGAAGGAACAGTGATCCTGCGGAAGGCTAGCGATTATTAAATTGCAGCGGCTGTCTTGAAATATGTTCCTGTAAGATTGGCTTCTATGTTAGTTAGCCTCAGGAAATATTAATGAGTGCCACATCATTAAGTAAGTAGATAAAGTGGAGAAAATGCAAAATAATTATGTGAAGCGTGACGTTCATCATAATAATTGTCATACGTGAAGAACCTAGGGATAAGCTACAGCAATAGTAAAACAATAAAACTGACTTACAATGTTGTAAGTTAAAGGGCATTTCCTGTATTAGAACATTTACTGCTTGGCCTGTGTCACACTGAGTGAAGCAGTTGGACAGAGTAAATGTAATGAATATAGAAAGTAACAATAACATATAATTCCACAATAGATACTAGGATATAGGTGACTGGAGTCATACAAGCCACTAGACGGGCCTAAGCAAAGTCAATGCACCTTTACTGTCTTTCCATACAAGTTTCTTCTTCTAGTGGACATTCGAATGCTGTAAACGGTGCAATATCCGCCGAGGCACGACCAGAAAACAAACACTGGCAAAGCCAATAAGACTGTTTTATAAATGATGGTGTTTCTTCATTAATAAGCAGTTTTTATGTGGTTTAGGAGGTGAGTGACTTATTAATGTGAAAACGAATGAACAGGTGGCTGGATGGGCAAGTGCTTGCCTAATTAATGTCTGAGTGAGTGCATTTCTCTATGGATAAATGAATGAGTATGAGGTTAAATTCTTGAGTAACAGTGGATAGATGGAGGGATGAATTGGTACGTGAGTTAAGGATGGATGGATGAATGTTTTAATGGGTGACTACATTAATGGATGGAAGGATGGATGAATGGATGAGTGACAGCGTCGATGAATACAGACAGATTACAGCAGTTAGACCCTACTTATACTGTTCCATAAATGACTATGGCCCTCATTACAACTTTGACGGGCGGCGGAGGCCGCCCGCCAAAGTTGCGCCGCAGGAATACCGCACCGCGGTCTGAAGACCGCGGCCGGCATTCTGAGTTTCCCGCTGGGCAGGCGGGCGGCCGCCTTAAGGCCGCCCGCCAGCCCAGCGGGAAACAACCTTCCCACGAGGACGCCGGCTCGGAATCGAGCCGGCGGAGTGGGAAGGTGCGACGGGTGCTACTGCACCCGTCGCGTATTTCACTGTCTGCTATGCAGACAGTGAAATACAAGCGGGGCCCTCTTACGGGGGCCCCTGCAGTGCCCATGCCATTGGCATGGGCACTGCAGGGGCCCCCAGGGGCCCCGCGACACCCCCTACCGCCATCCTGTTCCTGGCGGGCGAACCGCCAGGAACAGGATGGCGGTAGGGGGTGTCAGAATCCCCAAGGCGGCGCAGCATGCTGCGCCGCCTTGGAGGATTCTGACGGGCAGCGGAAAACCGGCGGGAGACCGCCGGTTTTCCTGCACTGACCGCGGCCAAAGCGCCGCGGTCAGAATGCCCTAAGGGGCACCGCCAGGCTGTCGGCGGTGCTCCCGCCAACCGCGAGCCTGGCGGTCACAGACCGCCAGGCTCGTAATGAGGGCCTATGTGAGGCTCGCACTGGAGGTCACGTAGAGTCACTGGGAGCGTGTGCTCTTAGGAACAAATGCCCTCACCCACCAGAGGGCGGCTTGCTTCATCATTGGCCTTGCTCCACGTTGGGCTGGTGCTGCATGCCCAATGGGCCCCACGAAGGGGCTTTTTACCAGAGATCTTTTAATCACCAATGCAAGGACTGGAAAGGTGAATATACTATAAGTGAGTGAGAAGATTGGGGAAAGGTGGCTTAAAATCAATTATAGACCTTGTAGAACTATATATTTAATAAGATACCTGGTCTATGTTGAGGTTAAAAACAAAAAGAGACTACAGGACGTCATGGCTCAAGTCTAAAGGGTAAAAAAGTGTTTCTCTAATGTAGGAGCAAGTCAGTTTACTTGTGTCTTACTTATAGGTCAAAATGTTTCATGCCTGAAGTTGTTGCAGAGCGATCTGGTGGCATTTCATCAGGACCTTTATACTGATGTACCTAATCTTCTAGAAGGGTGAGGATCTCGTCAAAGTATGGCATTATCCTTAACCCTATCAAAGAAGTGTGAAACCTACACCTTCTAACAACCATGAACACACTCAGGGTATTACGTGATTAATTTGTTCTTCTTTATGTTGTGACCCTCCAAACTATCAAGAAGGTCCTCCTGGATCAAGAGAAAGTGTCTCACAATAAAAGTAACGTTTTGTACTCTGTGGTCAGAGACATAACCTACCACCGTTTTCACATCTGAAGATTTTTTTTGGGGGTGACTTTGTATCCAGGACCAATAATAGCTTAGCCTGGAGTAGACACAGGTGACGTGATAAATTCCCATATATTGTCTAACATCTCTAAGACACCACAGTGGAGTCATTACTGGAAGGTTCAGATGTGGTCTTGGTGGACAGGTTCATCAAGTAGCTTAGCTCATTTGCCTGCAAAAATTTAACAGCTTTCTGTCCGTGAGGCATTTTATCATAGGTTTGTATTGTGGGTGGTTTTATATATTTGCAAACACTACTGAAGGAAATTCAAACTGAACAGTGTACAACCTGTACCTCAGAGTGGAACATTTTCCAACGTTTTCCTAATTTTGAGCAGACACATTGTATGTATATTTGATTGTGGTAGTCTACAGCCTCAATCAGCAGCATCCTGAAGAGGCTGTTTTTGAAATTCCACAGCTTTTTTCTTACTATCTCTAATACCCTATGATTTATTGCATCAGTCAGCAGCTTTGAGTTAATGTATGACGAAGTTGCTGTCTCTCAGGTATCAGATTGGATTCAGATTCTCTAGAGGCTTTCTGTTTGTGTGGTGATTTTATCTATGTGTATTAGTGTTATGTTGCAGAATTGAACACCACCTCCTTATTTACTTGATGCCAACCGGCAAACCTGCTTTTTGTGGACGAAATAGCAAAAAGCTAATTGAAGGCGTGTGTACAGTTAACATAAATGCTAAGCAAAGCTTCTGGTTCTGCGCAGTTCGGCAGTAAGGCACACGATAACTTCAACAACTTACTAGATTCGGATGATGAAGAAGAGGTAAGGGTCTCAGTGGACATGAGGTGTGCATAAAAAAACATGCTAAGCACTGTTCACCTAAAGTCAGGATAGCACCTGAAAGGTACTACTTGGGGATGAGAGGGCAGCAGGAAGCAGGCATCCTTGAGAATTGTGTGACTGTGCTAATGACGTTGGCCTCCTGTAAGTTTGGCGCAAGGGCAGATTAAAGAGTCAGGGATCAGTTTGCGCTCAGGTGCAGATGTGAAACAGCATGGGGGGCGCTGATGAAAGGACTGTCCTGATTTAAATAAGGTCTTAAGAGATGGTAAGAGGATTCAGCATGTGTGAAAGTTCTAGAGGGAGGAAGTAACTTGTAAAAGGAGTGTTTGAGTTATTGATGTTAAAACTAGAGAATAATGTTGACAAGCCTACATTCAAAGGAATATGTTACAGGTCTGGGTTGGTAGGACACGTGGCCAAATACAAGGTGTATCCTGCATTGCACACAACATGTGGAACCTGTAACAGAAAAATACATTTCTAGAAGTGTTGTAAAGGTGGGAAAGAAGCTATGAAAATACTTGAAGTCAAGCATGTGCGTGACTGTTTTGCTCTCAGTGTTTGCCATGTGTATAGTGTTGGTTCTGTCTGCGTTTGTAGTTTAGACTTGTCTACTTAGCTAAGAAAGAGAGATGTGTGGAGCCTCTATGCTGCCATTATCTCCGGAGTGTTCCAGATGCTTAGACTTTGGAGAGTGCAGGGGTTGGAACGTGAGGGGCTTGAAAGGACTGAAATGGTGGTATAGTTTAATGGGGTCTTTCTTGAGGAAGCTGTTGGATGTGGCACTATACTAGATACAGCTCAACATAACCTACGCTTTGTGTGGTCCAGTAACTTCAGAGATGAATACCCGACCTCTTCACGAAACTCCAAATAGTGACCACATCTACAGATTTATGTTATTTTATAGTGCTTCATGTGGCTGCCTGAAAGTGCTTTAAGTAACAGGTGTTACTATTACCTACTTGAATGATACTCAATTTACTGACCCATTTGGCCTTTCAGATATTTGAGCAGGAGACCAAAGGATTACACACAAATGGGACAGTTATAAATTGGGGTAATACAATTTTATCCTACCATCTTCCGAGAATCGAGTTATTGAATGGTAAGATCCCACATCTACGTTATCAAAATTGAAAAGACATCAAGTAGACAGTCTCTCAATTGGCGCAATTATCAAATGTTCCACTGAATAACAGCCCAATTGGCGTGCTCCAGAGTTCAACAGTCATTTATTTTGCAAGAAAAGAAAATTGAAAAGACATCAAGGAGACCGTCTCTCAAATGGCACAATTAACAAATGTTCCACAGAATAGCAGCCCAATTGGCGCGTTCCTAATTTGAAAGGATATTAGGTTCCAAATTTCAACAAAATTGCAGCCCAATTGGCAATTGGCGCATTCCTAATTTAAGAGGAAATTAGGTTCCAGTATTCAACAGAGTTGCAGCCAGCCAACACGTCTTTCGCCCCACGTTGCAAGTACGCAAGGGCTTTCTCAAGGCTGTAAGAAATATATAAGGACAGTATGAGACTCAGTGTGAATCACGTACTAGACAAAAAGTGCTACCAAGAGGATGAAAATCCTGAGTGCAGACGGATGAAAACTACCTGCTGTGCTCCCAAAAAGTGAGAATAGTGATTATAAGAATTTTAGTACAGACCAATCCCCCAGTGATGTTTAATACAAAGGAACTATTTATTGTGAAGAACCCCGTTTATTACGAGTATTGGTCCGTATGTAATGATGAAAGCAACAAGCGTGTTGCTCAGTGATGTAAGAGAGGGAAAGCAGGATTAGATACGTGAAAGAGAGTGAACTGAGAATTATTGCTATCATATCAAACTAGTGAATACATGCTGGCACTCACATAGTTTTAGTACAGTCATGCTCAAGGCAAGTTAAGAGAGTAATTAAATAAAGAAATTTGTTTATAAAAATAAAATAAAAAAATAAAAAGATGACCTGTATTGGTAACATACCATATTCAATACAGTTGGAAAATCTTCTGACATAAATTATCTTGGTTGTTGATACAGATCTGGGCACAGAAATGTATATGACATTTAAAAGGCCACATAACAAGAAGTTGTTACAGATAATAGTTAACCCATCATTTGTAGAACCATACGATATCCCACTTAGGCATATTACACAACTAAATTCAATTTAAATTGGGATACAATAAAAGGAGTAATGGACTGATCCAAGATGAATTAATGGCAATCACAAAGTACGCAGTACATCAATGGACCTCGGGTTTATAGAGGAATACAAGCAGTCTGCGAGTGTAAGCAAGTTATCGAGCTATAACTTAACAGGGTCCGAGAGGGATGTAAAAAAAGGCCACTCAAGAACCTTACAATCGGTGGAAGAAAACGGTAAAGTTTTACACTTACCAATGAAAGTAGAGATGAACAAACAAAGATGTGTCCCGACACGTCCTGTGGTAAATCGCTAAAGACGCGCCGGAGGAAACCGCGATTAAATGGCGGTGGTCCCTCCTGTGTTTCGGAAGTACCGAAATAGAGGAAGGACTAAGAGATTTTGATAATGTCCGAAAGTGGCTGCGCCATTTTAAAAGAGGGCAAAACTGAGGCCAAATTTGCTAAGAAAAAGAAAATCGTTAATAATATGCAAGATAAAAATAGTGTGAAAACAGAAAAATAGAGGTATATTAGAACTTGATAAGAGCCACAAAAAAGGTTAAAAATGAAGACTCTAAAGCTTGAATCTAAAGTGGAAGGAAGACAGAAAAGTGAGAAACGGAAAAGGAAAAAGAAGGAAGAAAAAAGGAAAATACAAACGAAGGACAATGACATACTTGTAAGTTAAACCCTTGGGGTGATTATTCTATAAAAATTGGCAGCAGATGAACCAGAAAAAGACCCGAAAAAACAGTGGATGATATATAAGAGCCACTCGTAGGGAAAAAAACAGAGATACATAAAGGCCAATGCATGGGGTCAAAATACATCAATCACATTAAAGCAACCAATAATGCCACTCATAGTCCTTGTTTAGACCAGTATTCACTGTATCATGATGGATGATCATCCGGCTTTCTTCTTGGCGTAAGCGCAGGTGTAAGTCGCCCCCCCTTGGGGACAATGTGATACGTTGTAGGCCACAAAAGGTGAAATGACGGTCATTAAGATGAAAAGCTTTGTAGTCTTCCACAAGAGGCGCCTTGGCTTCCAATTTAAGGATATTCCGGTAATGTTGTTGAATACGAGTTTTTAGAGGACGAAAAGTACTTCCAATATAGACTTTTTGGCAGGGACAGTATATTATATATACAACATTTCTACTCTCACAGTTAATAAAGTCTTTAATCATAAATTATTTGTCGTTAATGTAAAGTGTAGTAGATCTGTTGAGACCTAATTGGCAGATCGAGCATTTGGTGCAAGTGAAAAACCCCTTTGGTTTCGGAAAAAGGGGTCCAGAGGGTTTCGGTTGGAAAAAGGACGGGCAAAGTTTATCCCTGAGATTGGGGGCTCGACGGAACCCTATTTGTGGGTGATGAGTGATATATTGGTGAATGGAGGGATTATTGTACACTAGGTACCAGTGTTTCTGTAGATATTTGCGAATAGAAAGATGGCCATTATGAAATTGAGTAATTAGACGAATGGTTGTATCCTCTTTGCGCTGGTGTGATGTATTGATCATCTTATTCCGGTCCAATTTGCCTAACTTTTCTTTAGAAAGATTCAAAAGCAATTGATTATACCGCCTAGCCATAAGTCTCTCCGTGATTTGTGAAGAAAAAAAGTTATAGTCACTAAGATTGGTACAGTTGATTCTGGCTCGTCTATACTCGCCTTGTGGGATATTTTTTATGATGCTGGGAGGATGACAGCTAGTTGCATGTAGAATTGAATTCGCCCCTGTCAGTTTTCTGAAAAATCTGGTCTGCAATTTATCATTTTCTACATAGATCAAAAGATCCAGGTACTCCACCTGCGAGTCCGAGATGTGATATGTAATGTCTATGTCCCATTTGTTGGGTACTAGGGACTGAAGAAATTGGGTCAATAAGGTTTTTAGCCCTTGCCAAATCAGCAAGATATCATCGATATAGCGTCCCCAATAAATTATATTTTGGGAAAATTGTTCATTCTTGTCACTCCAGAGCCATTCTCGTTCAACTGCACCCATAAGAATGCAGGCATAAGGCGGCGCGAATTTGGCCCCCATTGCCGTACCCTGTATTTGTAAATAGAAGTGACCATCAAATAGAAAATAGTTGTTCTCCAAGCAAAACTGTAGCATATCCAAGATCATTAGATTATGTGTAGTAAATGTCACAGGTTTGGTCGAAAGGACTTTTTTGACTGCTTCTAGACCATCATGATGTTTGATAGAGGTATAGAGACTGACTATGTTGATAGTGACAAGAAGATAATCAGGTTGCCAGTCAATGTCTTGAAGTTTTTGGATTATATCTTTCGTGTCTCTCACAAATGATGGTAAGTTAGTCATAAAAGGCTGAAGTACATGATCTATTAGAGTCCCTAGTTTCGAGCAGATTGAGTTCACACCGGATATTATTGGCCTACCTTTCGGAGGGAATTCTTTTTTGTGAATTTTCGGTAAGAGATACAGAGTGGGGACCGTAGGGAGGGATAGGAATAGAGCAGCTTTTTCTTTATGTGAAATAACTTGGCGGGAAAGCCAATGGTCGAGAAGTGCTGATAGTTTCTGTTGTATATGTACTGTTGGGTTAGAAGCGAGACGTTTGTAGCACTTGAAATTATGAAGTTGTCGATAGGCCTCATTTAGATAATCAGAGGTGTTAAGAATGACAATGCTCCCTCCCTTGTCTGCTTCCTTTATAGTAATATTGGGGTTACTCCTTAATTTAGCTAGAGCCGTTGCTTGTTGGCGGTTGAAATTTGAGGGAAATGTTTACACTTATGGCAGTTACGTTTATACTCTTTGTCAAGATCTCTCAAAACTGCTGCTGAGAAGAGATCAATAGAGTTCCCAGCTGGGAGAGTAGGGGTGAAGGTAGATTTTGGTCTCAAATCCGAAGGATGGTACTGATTGATATTTAAATCTAAGTCATGAGCTAGTGAAGAGAGAGGAAGATCTGATTCAGTGGTATTAGACAGGTTGCACAAGAGCCCAATGTCTTCAAGGTCCTGAACAGAAATGTCACAGGAGTATGATGGGAGCAATGATGGGGAAGAAGAGGAAATGAATGTGGAGAAAAAAGACTTAAGTTTAAGTCGACGGATAAATTTGAAAAAATCAATTTTAGTTTGTGTAATGTTCCAGAATTTTGTAGGACAATAGGACAAGCCTTTATTTAAGATATGTGATTCAATTGGGGAAAGTTCATAATCCGAAAGATTGACTACTAGTTGGTCATCATTTCTTAAGATCGAAGAATCTTGCTGCGAGCCCTCGTTTGTATACCTGAGGTGCCCGGTGTGGGTATTGAGGTATCTAGTGGTTTGGCCGAGTGTCTTGTAAGGTTCCAAGGCGATATCGCCTTGCTTCCTCTAAAAAATTAACTCTAGGTCTGGTGGATAAGGCCCTATCAGAGTCATCAGATGTTTCTATTTCAGAGGATGGAATGGTGTCTGGACAGCTTTGTATGTCAGAGGGGGGTTAGATTCTTGGATGTGGTCATATTTTTTACTGAAAGTATATACTCTCCCCTGTTGATAGTCACGGAGGTCTCTTCTAAATTTACGGTTCTTTCTTTGAATAATATCAGACTCATAGTTATCTATTATATTGTTGAGAATGGCGTAGTTCTTAGTGGTGATATCACCCCAGTTGGCCTCTTCAATTCGTTGGGTAAGTTGATCCACCTCTTGTTTATGTCGCTCAAACTGTTCTTGGGAAATTTCAATAAGTTGTTGAATCATGTTTACTGAGGCCATTTTAAGGTTAGCTTCCCATTTTTGAAGACATTCTTGGGAGGTGGTATCAGTAGGTGGAAAAATCAGTATACGAATCCCACGGGGGATGCGATCGTTTTCCAAATATATTTTGAGGGAAGCCACCTCCCACCATTTGGCTGTTTCCTTTTTGAGTGACTTTTCCAAGGCTAGAAAGGTGCTTTTTGCAGATGCAAAATTAGTATTAACAGAGTTAGGAGTGCCAGCGTCAGACGTATTGAAAACTTTATCCAATTTCGAATTACGTTGTTCTCTTCTATTCAAGGTGAAAGACATCATAAAGCAAAGACTTAAACAGGAAGTATATTCGTTAGCAAGAAGTTGCTTCAGAGAAGAAAAGGGAGGGTCCAGACAGATGGCTTCCTGTGAAGAATGCCGTTTTAAGAGGGCTGTGGGAACTTGAAACCGGAGGGCCTGGACCCCAGACCTCCCAATTGCAGAAGTACTGAGTTATTGAATGGTAAGATCCCACATCTAAGTTATCAAAATTGAAAAGACATCAAGGAGACCGTCTCTCAGTTGGCGCAATTATCAAATGTTCCACTGAATAACGGCCCAATTGGCGCGTTCCAGAGGTCAACAGTCATTTATTTTGCAAGAAAAGAAAATTGAAAAGACATCAAGGAGACCGTCTCTCAAATGGCACAATTAACAAATGTTCCACAGAATAGCGGCCCAATTGGCGCGTTCCTAATTTGAAAGGATATTAGGTTCCAAATTTCAACAAAATTGCAGCCCAATTGGCAATTGGCGCATTCCTAATTTAAGAAGAAATTAGGTTCCAGTATTCAACAGAGTTGCAGCCAGCCAACACGTGTTTCGCCCCACGTTGCAAGTACTCAAGGGCTTTCTCAAGGCTGTAAGAAATATATACGGACAGTATGAGACTCAGTGTGAATCACGTACTAGACAAAAAGTGCTACCAAGAGGATGAAACTCCTGAGTGCAGATGGATGAAAACTACCTGCTGCGCTCCCAAAAAGTGAGAATAGTGATTATAAGAATTTTAGTACAGTCCAATCCCCCAGTGATGTTTAATACAAAGGAACTAGTGAATACATGCTGGCACTCACGTGGTTTTAGTACAGTCATGCTCAAGGCAAGTTAAGAGAGTAATTAAATAAAGAAATTTGTTTATAAAAATAAAATAAAAAAGTAAAAAGATGACCTGTATTGGTAACATACCATATTCAATACAGTTGGAAAATCTTCTGACATAAATTATCTCGGTTGTTGATACAGATCTGGGCACAGAAATGTATATGACATTTAAAAAGCCACATAACAAGAAGTTGTTACAGATAATAGTTAACCCATCATTTGTAGAACCATACGATATCCCACTTAGGCATATTACACAACTAAATTCAATTTAAATTGGGATACAATAAAAGGAGTAATGGACTGATCCAAGATGAATTAATGGCAATCACTAAGTACGCGGTACATCAATGGACCTCGGGTTTATAGAGGAATACAAGCAGTCTGCGAGTGTAAGCAAGTTATCGAGCTATAACTTAACAGGGTCCGAGAGGGATGTAAAAAAAGGCCACTCAAGAACCTTACAATCGGTGGAAGAAAACGGTAAAGTTTTACCCTTACCAATGAAAGTAGAGATGAACAAACAAAGATATGTCCCGACGCGTCCTGCGGTAAATCGCTAAGGACGTGCCGGAGGAAACCGCGATTAAATGGCGGTGGTCCCTCCTGTGTTTTGGAAGTACCGAAATAGAGGAAGGACTAAGAGATTTTGATAGCATCCGAAAGTGGCTGCGCCATTTTAAAAGAGGGCAAAACTGAGGCCAAATTTGCTAAGAAAAAGAAAATCGTTAATAACATGCAAGATAAAAATAGTGTATAAACAGAAAAATAGAGGTATATTAGAACTTGATAAGAGCCACAAAAAAGGTTAAAAATGAAGACTCTAAAGCTTGAATCTAAAGTGGAAGGAAGACAGAAAAGTGAGAAACGGAAAAGGAAAAAGAAGGAAGAAAAAAGAAAAAAGGAAAATACAAACGAAGGACAATGACATACTTGTAAGTTAAACCCTTGGGGTGATTATTCTATAAAGATTGGCAGCAGATGAACCAGAAAAAGACCCGAAAAAAACGTGGATGATATATAAGAGACACTCGTAGGGATAAAAACAGAGATACATAAAGGCCAATGCATGGGGTCAAAATACATCAATCACATTAAAGCAACCAATAATGCCACTCATCCTCCTTGTTTAGACCAGTATTCACTGTATCATGATGGATGATCATCCGGCTTTCTTCTTGGCGTAAGCGCAGGTGTAAGTCGCCCCCCCTTTGGCGACAATGTGATACGTTGTAGGCCACAAAAGGTGAAATGACTGTCATTAGGATGAAAAGCTTTGTAGTGTTCCTCAAGAGGCGCCTTGGCTTCCAATTTAAGGATATTCCGGTAATGTTCTTGAGTTTTTAGAGGACGAATATTACTTCCAATATAGACTTTTTGGCAGGGACAGTATATTATATATACAACTTTTCTACTCTCACAGTTAATCTTCCGAGAATCCCCTCCGCTGCCAACTCAGTGCTAGAGAAAGGAATGAGGAAGGTGTCTAACAAACGCATCTTTGCGATTCTGAGAATGAACCCTCCTACAACACAGAGAGAAGTGAGGATGTGTCTAGTGGAGGTTAGCTGAAGTTGACAATGGATTTCCAACTTCTCCTTGCTTGCGAAACCTCTGCAGAGACTTATGCACAATGGTGCCACTGATCTAGAGTCCTTCAATGATAAATGCACTCAGGTGATGTGCAACAGCAGGACTGTCAGAGCCACTGCCAGCACAGAATAATTTACCTACCAGCATGGTGGTGCAAGAGTGTCAATCATCATTTATCTCTCTCCCTACGGTTTGATGAAACCTGAGAGAGACGATGGAGACAGCAGCATCTCATTTACTGTTCTACCACCTCCTCAGGTCACTAGAGATCCAGGAGAGACAGAGGATCAATGCCCAAACACAGAACACGTTGAAACTTACCATTTGGCTGCTGTGATGTCAGAGAACTTGAAAACTAGACTCGTTTTTCAAGGCTCTCACACCACAGCTGTTAACACACAAGTTAATAACTTTTAATACAGTTTACGATAACAGGTATGTATAAGGGCCATATACAGTAAATTATGTCTATATTTAAGCCAACTTTAAAGAGTCTTATAGAAATGCACTGACTATTTCTGGAACACTGGCTCTTCTTCATCATCAAGTAGTGTCATAGCTTACTATAAATAAATCAAGCATAGAAATATGTCCTGTTGTCAACCTACTCTGCTTCTGGAGGTAATGCTAGTATCAATTTCTCTTGGTGATATTGTTGTATGTGAACTACCTTGAACAGTTGTCTGCATTTTATGAAGATATAGTTCCTGCCATTAATCCGAGCAGAAGTCCAATCTAAACAGAACCATATGGGATTTCCCGAGATGATCTGCCTTCTTCCTATGCTTACATCTGTCTCAACTGTTGGAACGATGACAAATGCACCTTAGAAATCTTGATCCTTCAACATGACAGTAAATTCTGTTAGAAAGAAACAGCTCAGAGTCCACAAGCACACCATATGCAACACATTCAACACTGTCTCTCCCAATGCCTTAGGAACTATGTAAAATCCTCCAAAGATCTTCAACTAACTTTCCAAAAACGAAACCCCACTTAAAGCAATGTGGTCCTCAACTGTGTAGTCATGTAAGGTACTGAACTATTAATCGAAGGGCATCAACATTCACAATGTGCAATGGCATGCTTCGTGACCTCCATCTTCTGCTACATAAGGTGGAAGCTAGAACTGTAAGCAGGATGAGATCTCTAGATAAGCAGTCAATGGGGATGAGAGTTTGTCAGCATCTGTCTTAATGTCTTTGATGACTAATCTGATTCCAAGTTTTATTGTTCCTAGCATTTCCAATATTAGTTAGATATGACCTGCAAATTCCAGTAAAATATGTGCAACCTATTTTTTCTTTATATTTGTAGCTTGAAGTTACTTAAAAAGGTTTTCCAGTTAGCAATAACAGGAAAGTCAAGCAGAACACTATTAATATCACTTGAGATTATTTTAGTTGAAACTATTAGGTGACGAAAAGGTTGAATCACTGAAATGCCCCCCGGAAGAACAAACAATGATCCAAAGGTAACAAACAGACAGACATGTTAGGCTACCAAAGTCTGAAAGTCTTCAAACTGGATTCCAGCACGAAGGCTTGGCCCCAACTCTCACCTCAAGTGGCATCACTGTAAGACAGAGGCCAGTGTGGACAACTAAGGATTTCGGTAATTAATAATGGCTTACCTATGAGATTTGAGAAGTAATAGACACTTAACCACCTAATGTATGATCATTTAAATATTAATTGTCAAATTCAATGTGAGTTAAATTTTCCATTAAGAGAAGTAAAATGCATACAGAGGAGCAGGTGATAATTCAGCCCTTACTCAACGGGGCAGCATCACATTTTCTCTGTTCGATCAATATCATCAGAGTTCCCACGCTACCATTGGAGGATTATGTCTTTAACTTTCTCTCATTCTGAAGGAAATGTAATTTCCTATAAAGTTTCTAATTAACATAGACACAACTGATGCTGTTGGCTTCCTTTATTTGATTGCCTACTTACAGTCTGAGTTTATCACTTCCCTAGCAAGTACATAAACGTGAAAGGGTTGATGCTCCTCCACATCGCAAACTTCCACATGAAAGGAAGTTTGGGAGCTGAGGAGCAATAGTAGATTCAAACAACAACAGAAGCACACATTCAACATCATTTATTCTTTGCATACACCTCAAAGGAAATGTTTGGGTCTTTGACAGGGCAGAAAACAAAACAAGTGCTACACTAAGGCCTCGTAGGGTCTACAAAGTCCTCATTTTGGAAGCAAAAGGGCAGCCTATGCTTTTGAACAGGTGGGATCACATCTTCTGAAAACAAGGTGAGTGTATCCCCACTGAGGACACCTCTGAATCAAAACCGATAAAAACAACTAATGTCATGGAGATGAGCAAAGGAAAATTGGAAGTCATACTGTTCCAGACTGGCTGCACCAGGCATCGAGTGTTTCCTTGAGAAGGATGGAGGTTGCTTTTGTTACTGGGGGAGGCAGTTTTGTAGCAGGTCAGCCGTTTTAAAAGCATTGCAGAGTTCCTTGTATACCCAACAGTTTTCAGGCAACAATAAAATTGCCAAGATAGTTCTGATGATTAATGTACCTGATAGAGCGAGATGAGAGTTTTGTCAAGTGGCAGTTTAAGACCGTGTGTGGTTCTGATATTTGTCTCCTTGCATTTTTGTATGCCATCATAATTCACGCTTACATCTCCGGCATTTTCCATCTGGATGCACGTTGAGGTAAGGCATTGCCCCTTACTTGTTCTGCTTACGCTTTGGGGGGCCCAGGGAGCGTGAGGTGCAGCTGGCAGCTTGCCTCTTTGCCACATGTCAGCCCAATCTTCACCTGCACTCTTCTTTGAACTTTGAACGGGGGTGCGCTGGAAGCTTATACATTATAGAGAGAAAGCAGGAGGGTGGTTGTGATGCAGGTGGCCCCTTGACATGAAAGCACTATCTTGTCTTAAATGCGTGTTTGCACTTCCTCTCCGGGCCCTGTTGGAGTGGGTTTTTTGGTCTCCCAATTTGGCTGTTGTTGTAGAAAGGTTATTGGTTATACTTAAGGGTTGCTAAATCTGTAAAGTTTCCCAGGCATCCCTTTCATGGTTCCTTTCCTGCAATGGGTAAGTGCAAAGCTACAGAAATGTTGCCAGGGAAGTAGAAGAAAACATTTAAGCCCACTTCTACTGATCAAAGGGATAGGCCCCCTGCCAGCACTACACTTAAAGATATTGACAGCTTAATTGAACAGGTTGAAACACTCTTGTAGGCAATAACGTTAAAAGCTCTAATCATTGGAAAGCAGCTGGCAGAATTGCCCCTATATTTTCCAGCAAGTTGATGAGTAAACCCCTAGTCCTAATGCAAAACCTGGATGCCTTATTGTCTAGTGTGCCCCTGGTGCCTACCTCTGACATTCGTATTGACCACTACCCAACACTTAACCTAATGAGCATGTAATTGCCCTGTTGGAGCCTACAACTGTATGCACAAATATGTATTTCGTTCTTGCAGATACCCAGCAGTATAAGGGAGAGAGGGAGGGAAGGTGAAGGGATCAGGGAATTACCAGATGTTGACACTTAGTAGGGCTGACCTACTGTAGTTACTGGATGCAGGTCAAATGATGCTGTTGATATTGCTTGTATCTTTAGGATGGTTGAAAGGAAACAGAGTGAGGTCACTGGTCTGATATTGCAGGTAGCAGTCCTGTCGGCTGAAGTTGGGAAGCTAAAACAGCTTGTAAGGCCATCTAGCAGGGCTAATACTAATTTATTCCCCAAGTCCTATAACACCTCCAATCTTCATCTTTAATTAAAGACCTGGGGACCTCGATGATGGATGGTCTTGGAAACAGGTGTTACTGTACATCTGCTAAGGGTGGAGAGTCCTTCACTGCTGATGGGATATCACAACATAAGATATTCTCCGGGGGAGTGGTCCTATCTCACGTATCTAACCCTACAGGGTCTTTGAGACCACTACCCGATTCCCAAGGGATAAAAATACCTTAAATATCATGTCTTGGAATGTGGCTGGAGAGAGATCAAAGCTTAGTGACCCGGCATGGGGCGCATTCACAGATCAGTTTGACATATGCCTATTCCAGGAGATATGGAGTATACAGATACTGGAATACAGGAATCTGTATACAGATCTGGTTATGTAAATTATTTTACCCCTGCAACATATAATGGGAAAGGTCGCCCTTCTGGTGACCTTTTATTTTAGATACAGACCTCATTAAACACTAACCTGTCCCAACTTGCTATCGCCTCTCCTGATATTCAACTTTAACCATTATAGAGAAGAACAGTCGTAAGTTTCCTTTATATAATGTGTACACTTGGGTAAATAGAGGAGAGGGCTAAATACTTACGATGAAACAACTTATGGCACACATGGCTCAATCTACGCACACACAATTCCCTATGTATTGCAGGAGATTTTAACACCACTTTCAAACCATTTCAGAACAATGGTCATTCCCTTACTTAGGCAGAGGATGAGGAATGGGGTGTACCCATATTAAGCACAGTACAGGTGAAACGCTGGACAGATACTGCATACCAATTACTTTCATTTACAATATCCTTTGGACTACAAGCATGTAATGGTTGTACAAAGTCTGATCTGCATAACTAGTAGGATCGAGTATATACTGATTTCTTTCTCCTTGTGGAGAAATGTAGTAGATATGAAGACACTCACCAGGAGCTACAATGACCATAATGCTTTCCACTGCATACAGTCTGATCTAACTAATCAACTGATGGATGTTCCACCTTCACTTTCCAAGGGTTTGATCCTCTCAAACAATAGGCGCAGAGTTGAATGGGCCGAAATAGTGGTCGTCTGATCTTAGAGCTGTAATGAAGAAGGCCCTCTTAGAGGCAATAGTGGGTTTGGATTGTCCTATTCCTCCACAGGACAAAAATCTTGGTGAGGGAACCATCAATGTGAAACTTTTCCATATAGTGGGGGAATGCTTCCTGGAGACCCACTCTGGGTTTGCATCGTCTGCAAAATCAGACACTACATGGTATAACCCACACTGCAGGAGAGAAAAAAATGAGCTGCACCATGCCCTAGAGAGTAATAGTGTTGATTAAATCAGGCAAAGAAGGAAATAATATAAACAGGCCAAGGCAAGAGCTCACATTGCCTGGGAAACTCAGATTTGGGAGGACATATATGATACAGCAAAATCTAAGGATGTCACAAAATTCTGGTGCCTGGTATTCTGATATGTAGGCACCAAGATACATATGCCCAAGTGTGCTGGGGTTATTTGGGCGAACTTAAAGAACACATAAAGATACACAAGGGTGTATAGCAGGGATGTGTACTCGCTCCAACCTTATTCTTCCTGTACCGTAACCATGTTGTGGCCCAGCTTGAAGACTGTGAGAGCAACGCACCAAGGGTTTCAGGCTGAAAGATACCACCACTTCTGTTTGCAAAAGATGCCCTGCTGGTATCTAAGACTCCAGTCCTGCAGACTTTGGTGGATCGCTTTGCAACTTTTTGAATTGTGCGAGGGTTGGTGATAAATCACACTACAACTAAATTTACGACCATCGAACCCCAGAGATCTTTCAGAGTCTCAACTCATCTTGAGGGAAGTAGCCTAGACTAACTGCATTTGACTATTTAGGGTTTAGGCTAACTAGGAACATGACATGATCCCCTCAAGTTCAGGAAAGCAGCTGGATATATGTCAAAATGTGTCTGGAATTCTGAAGTTGCACTGGTCTTCAAAAGTAAAGCGTATATCGCCAGCTTTGAACGTTTACAGTTTTAATGCAGAGAGTAGTTGCTTACATAGAGCTGAGTTGTGGGGCTCCTCAGGACTGTCTGCGCTGGGTGTAGCTGAAATTAACTTTATAAGATCTCTGTTGAGTCTCCTCAAAAGTACACCCTTATTGCCTTTACAATGTATGTATGTGTGTGTGTATATATATGCATGTATGTAAGTATGTATATATATATATATATATATATATATATATATATATATATATATATATATATATATATATATATATATATGTATATGTATATATATAAATGTATATTATTCTACGCTTAACATGTTCATAGGTCATTACATAGTTTTTATTTATGTTGTTTGATTAGATGCTTACGAGTCTGTTTTCATTTTATCTATCACAATAGGTAAATATTATCTTAACTATTTATCTACAAGCATTTCACTATTGAAATATTGAGGAAAGATAAAATAATGTTAGAAAAGTGCACAAATAAATTAAATTCAAGTACTATAACACTTGAAATTCTGTGATTATACGATACAACTAAATATCTAATTATACTATAGTCCTTACACATATACCCTCATAATATGTAATCACTTATCTACGTATTTATTACTTTAGTCCTACTGAACAAGAGAAAAATAAAAGAAAAACAAATTACTCTTGAAAGCTTTATTCTGTCTCACCATCACCCTATATCTCTATTTATATGTCCTCTACCTCTACTCTCTGAATCATCCCAAACCCACTCTACTACTATAATCTCAGAAATATCCCTTCCTAGAATCTTTCCTCATCTACCCATCCTGACTCGCATGCCCTCTGCTCAAATTAACTTATACCTTCCTATACTAATAGTAATACTAAACTCATGTTTCCCTATACCGATCCACCACTAATCCTTGTGGGTTCCAGAGTAGCATGCTACTGGCCGAAAAGCACTTTGACGCCTCATCAGGGGTAGTAAGCACTATATTAATACAATTACAATGGGACATGAGAGTTAAACCCATTATCCATAAAGCACAACTCATACCCTCCCTTTATTGGCACAGGCTAAGACATACTCCTGCCCTTGATGAGTACTATGAGGCCTTCAAGGAAATAGTGGCAATAGATAATAAATGAAAAATAAAAAGGGTATCCCACATCAAGGATAATCTGCTACAACTAGGCCTTGAGGATCATTGACTAGATAATGGGTGTCTGCTGCATCTTCCCAAGGACTTGCTTAAGAACGCTTTTTGGATCTACAGGTGGGGCCTTGAGGTGAGCAACAAGAACCAAGGATCCCTCACTACAAAATTTGTATAGTTTAAACTCTATAGTGAGTTTGAATATTTCCTTGATTGCGTCTCAACTCCAGCTGCCAGTCTTCTGTATGTTATGTTTAGACATGAAACTCTTTCATTTCTTTCTTTCTGTTCAAAATGGAATTCTATGGCAGATGTGTGTACTATTTGCCCAGTGTTCACACAAGCAAAAGAAGCCGTACAACACTTTCTTTTCTTTTGCTCGGGCTATACATGTCCGTGGAGGGGGTGCATCCTTCCAATTTGAAGGCAACCTGGGACCAAGCAATGTTTAGTGGCACTCAGGCTGTTGTGCGTTGAGACCAAAGAATCAGTTGTATGTGCTGTTGCCAAATACTTAAACTGGAGCTGAAGCATTAGAGCTAAAGTTATGAAGTGATCTGCTTTATGATATGTTTTGATAAGTTATGTTAAGATGATATTCTCTTCTCTCCGCCTCACTTACGATAGCTTTCTAGCTAACTCCATATGCTGACATTTTATATTTGCAATTCTCTGATAATCTGTTTTACACACTTAAAGTCAAACCACATTGAGTCAACTCTGTACCCAGAGTGGCTACTGTCTATGTCACGTGTGAGTTTTAGCTCCAATACATATGACTGAACTGCACTTGCCGGTCTGAGGTCTGCTGACAACAACTATAATGTTACACCTAGAGAATTTTCTCACAATTTAATGTAATTACCGGGCGCATTGTGCTTAAGTTCTGTCGCTATGGCTGTAACTGTCTTTTTAAAGTCTTATGAGATTTGTATACATACCTTACACAGCTAGTAAGTCGTCTGATTTTTATGTCTGATTTTATGTATATACTTGTGTGGAAATGTACAATATATAGGTGTAATTTTTTTCTTTCTTTTCATTTGATTGTATATTTTATCTGTGTAAGGAAATGCCTCCTTGGCATGGTTGCCCCCTGACTTTTTGCCTTTGCTGATGCTATGTTTACAATTGAAAGTGTGCTGAGGCCTGCTAACCAGGCCCCAGCACCAGTGTTCTTTCCCTAACCTGTACTTTTGTATCCACAATTGGCAGACCCTGGCATCCAGATAAGTCCCTTGTAACTGGTACTTCTAGTACCAAGGGCCCTGATGCCAAGGAAGGTCTCTAAGGGCTGCAGCATGTCTTATGCCACCCTGGAGACCTCTCACTCAGCACAGACACACTGCTTGCCAGCTTGTGTGTGCTAGTGAGAACAAAACGAGTAAGTCGACATGGCACTCCCCTCAGGGTGCCATGCCAGCCTCTCACTGCCTATGCAAGTATAGGTCAGTCACCCCTCTAGCAGGCCTTACAGCCCTAAGGCAGGGTGCACTATACCATAGGTGAGGGTACCAGTGCATGAGCATGGTACCCCTACAGTGTCTAAACAAAACCTTAGACATTGTAAGTGCAGGGTAGCCATAAGAGTATATGGTCTGGGAGTTTGTCAAACACGAACTCCACAGCACCATAATGGCTACACTGAAAACTGGGAAGTTTGGTATCAAACTTCTCAGCACAATAAATGCACACTGATGCCAGTGTACATTTTATTGTAAAATACACCACAGAGGGCACCTTAGAGGTGCCCCCTGAAACTTAACCGACTGTCTGTGTAGGCTGACTAGTTCCAGCAGCCTGCCACACCAGAGACATGTTGCTGGCCCCATGGGGAGAGTGCCTTTGTCACTCTGAGGCCAGTAACAAAGCCTGCACTGGGTGGAGATGCTAACACCTCCCCCAGGCAGGAGCTGTAACACCTGGCGGTGAGCCTCAAAGGCTCACCCCTTTGTCACAGCCCAGCAGGGCAGTCCAGCTTAGTGGAGTTGCCCGCCCCCTCCGGCCACGGCCCCCACTTTTGGCGGCAAGGCTGGAGGGAACAAAGAAAGCAACAAGGAGGAGTCACTGACCAGTCAGGACAGCCCCTAAGGTGTCCTGAGCTGAGGTGACTCTGACTTTTAGAAATCCTCCATCTTGCAGATGGAGGATTCCCCCAATAGGGTTAGGATTGTGACCCCCTCCCCTTGGGAGGAGGCACAAAGAGGGTGTACCCACCCTCAGGGCTAGTAGCCATTGGCTACTAACCCCCCAGACCTAAACACGCCCTTAAATTTAGTATTTAAGGGCTACCCTGAACCCTAGAAAATCAGATTCCTGCAACTACAAGAAGAAGGACTGCCTAGCTGAAAACCCCTGCAGAGGAAGACCAGAAGACGACAACTGCCTTGGCTCCAGAAACTCACCGGCCTGTCTCCTGCCTTCCAAAGATCCTGCTCCAGCGACGCCTTCCAAAGGGACCAGCGACCTCGACATCCTCTGAGGACTGCCCCTGCTTCGAAAAGACAAGAAACTCCCGAGGACAGCGGACCTGCTCCAAGAAAGGCTGCAACTTTGTTTCCAGCAGCCTTGAAAGAACCCTGCAAGCTCCCTGCAAGAAGCGTGAGACTTGCATCACTGCACCCGGCGACCCCGACTCGGCTGGTGGAGATCCAACACCTCAGGAGGGACCCCAGGACTACTCTGATACTGTGAGTACCAAAACCTGTCCCCCCTGAGCCCCCACAGCGCCGCCTGCAGAGGGAATCCCGAGGCTTCCCCTGACCGCGACTCTTTGAATCCAAAGTCCCGACGCCTGGGAGAGACCCTGCACCCGCAGCCCCCAGGACCTGAAGGACCGGACTTTCACTGGAGAAGTGACCCCCAGGAGTCCCTCTCCCTTGCCCAAGTGGAGGTTTCCCCGAGGAACCCCCCCCTTGCCTGCCTGCAGCGCTGAAGAGATCCCGAGATCTCTCATAGACTAACATTGCGAACCCGACGCTTGTTTCTACACTGCACCCGGCCGCTCCCGCGCCGCTGAGGGTGAAATTTCTGTGTGGGCTTGTGTCCCCCCCGGTGCCCTACAAAACCCCTCTGGTCTGCCCTCCGAAGACGCGGGTACTTACCTGCAAGCAGACCGGAACCGGGGCACCCCCTTCTCTCCATTCTAGCCTATGTGTTTTGGGCACCACTTTGAACTCTGCACCTGACCGGCCCTGAGCTGCTGGTGTGGTGTCTTTGGGGTTGCTCTGAACCCCCAACGGTGGGCTACCTTGGACCAAGAACTAAGCCCTGTAAGTGTCTTACTTACCTGGTTAACCTAACAAATACTTACCTCCCCTAGGAACTGTGAAAATTGCACTGTGTCCACTTTTAAAACAGCTATTTGTGAATAACTTGAAAAGTATACATGCAATTTTGATGATTTGAAGTTCCTAAAGTACTTACCTGCAATACCTTTCGAATGAGATATTACATGTAGAATTTGAACCTGTGGTTCTTAAAATAAACTAAGAAAAGTTATTTTTCTATATAAAAACCTATTGGCTGGATTTGTCTCTGAGTGTGTGTACCTCATTTATTGTCTATGTGTATGTACAACAAATGCTTAACACTACTCCTTGGATAAGCCTACTGCTCGACCACACTACCACAAAATAGAGCATTAGTATTATCTATTTTTACCACTATTTTACCTCTAAGGGGAACCCTTGGACTCTGTGCATGCTATTCCTTACTTTGAAATAGCACATACAGAGCCAACTTCCTACATTGGTGGATCAGCGGTGGGGTACAAGACTTTGCATTTGCTGGACTACTCAGCCAATACCTGATCACACGACAAATTCCAAAATTGTCATTAGAAATTCATTTTTGCAATTTGAAATTTTTCTAAATTCTTAAAAGTCCTGCTAGGGCCTTGTGTGTTAAGTCCCTGTTTAGCATTGTCTTTTAGAGTTTAAAAGTTTGTTAAAAGTTTGAAATTAGATTCTAGAAACAGTTTTAGATTCTTTAAAAAGTCTTCCAACTTTTAGCAAAATAATGTCTGATACAGAGATGAATGTGGTGGAACTCGACACCACACCTTACCTCCATCTTAAGATGAGGGAGCTAAGGTCTCTCTGTAATATCAAAAAAATAACCATTGGCTCCAGACCTACCAAAATTCAGCTCCAGGAGCTGTTGGCAGAGTTTGAAAAAGCCAACCCCTCTGATGATGACATCACAGAGGAAGAAATTAGTGACTTGGAGGCCAATGTCCCTCCTCCAGTCCTAAATAGGGAGAACAGGACCCCTCAAGTCCTGTCTCCAACTGTGTTAGTCAGAAATGGTGAGTCCCTCACAGGAGGGTCCCACATTTCTGAAATCACTGAGGATGCTCTCAGTGAAGATGACCTCCTGTTAGCCAGGATGGCCAAAAGATTGGCTTTAGAGAGACAGCTCCTAGCCATAGAAAGGGAAAGACAAGAGATGGGCCTAGGACCCATCAATGGTGGCAGCAATATAAATAGGGTCAGAGATTCTCCTGACATGTTAAAAATCCCCAAAGGGATTGTGACAAAATTTGAAGATGGTGATGACATCACCAAGTGGTTCACAGCTTTTGAGGGGGCTTGTGTAACCAGAAAAGTGAACAGATCTCACTGGGGTGCTCTCCTTTGGGAAATGTTCACTGGAAAGTGTAGGGATAGACTCCTCACACTCTCTGGAAAAGATGCAGAATCTTATGACCTCATGAAGGGTACCCTGATTGAGGGCTTTGGATTCTCCACTGAGGAGTACAGGATTAGGTTCAGGGGGGCTCAAAAATCCTCGAGCCAGACCTGGGTTGACTTTGTTGACTACTCAGTGAAAACACTAGATGGTTGGATTCAAGGCAGTGGTGTAAGTAATTATGATGGGCTGTACAATTTATTTGTGAAAGAACACCTGTTAAGTAATTGTTTCAATGATAAACTGCATCAGCATCTGGTAGACCTAGGACCAATTTCTCCCCAAGAATTGGGAAAGAAGGCGGACCATTGGGTCAAGACAAGGGTGTCCAAGACTTCAACAGGGGGTGACCAAAAGAAAGGGGTCACAAAGCCTCCCCAGGGGAAGGGTGATGAGACAACCAAAACTAAAAATAGTAAAGAGTCTTCTACAGGCCCCCAAAAACCTGCACAGGAGGGTGGGCCCAGAGCCTCTTCACAAAACAATGGGTACAAGGGTAAAAACTTTGATCCCAAAAAGGCCTGGTGTCATAGCTGTAAACAGCATGGACACCAAACTGGAGACAAGGCCTGTCCCAAGAAAGGTTCCACTCCAAACTCCCATCCAGGTAACACTGGTATGGCTAGTCTCCAAGTGGGATCAACAGTGTGCCCAGAGCAAATCAGGGTCCACACTGAAGCTACTCTAGTTTCTGAGGGTGGGGTGGATTTAGCCACACTAGCTGTCTGGCCGCCTAACATGCAAAAATACAGACAGCAACTCTTAATTAACGGGACTAGAATAGAGGGCCTGAGGGATACAGGTGCCAGTGTCACCATGGTGACAGAGAAACTGGTTTCCCCTGGCCAATACCTGACTGGAAAAACTTACACAGTCACCAACGCTGACAATCAGAGAAAAGTACATCCCATGGCAATGGTTACTTTAGAATGGGGAGGGGTCAATGGCCTGAAACAGGTGGTGGTATCCTCAAATATCCCAGTGGACTGTCTGCTTGGAAATGACCTGGAGTCCTCAGCATGGGCTGAGGTAGAACTAAAAACCCATGCAGCAATGCTGGGTATCCCTGAACTGGTGTGTGTGAAAACAAGAGCACAATGCAAGGCACAGGGTGAAAAAGTAGAGCTGGAGTCTGGAAAAATGGCCCAGCCTACCAAGAGAACAGGAAAGTCAGTTGGGAAACCAACTGCAACACAGCAACAGAAAGGGAACCTCTCTTCTCAGGAAGAAGTTCTGCCCTCTGAGGGAACTGAGCCTTTGGTGCTTGAACCTTATCAGGTTGAGCTCTTAGGCCCAGGGGGACCCTCAAGGGAGGAGCTGTGTAAGGGACAAGAAACCTGTCCCTCTCTTGAAGGCCTTAGGCAGCAAGCTGCTGAAGAGTCCAAAGGCAAGAAAAATGGAACACATAGGGTCTATTGGGAAGATGGACTCCTGTACACCGAGGCCAGAGACCCAAAACCTGGTGCCACTAGGAGAGTGGTAGTGCCTCAGCTGTTCAGAGAGTTCATCCTAACATTGGCCCATGACATTCCCCTTGCTGGACATTTGGGACAAACCAAGACGTGGGAGAGGTTAGTCAACCACTTCTACTGGCCCAATATGTCCAACATGGTTAAGGAGTTTTGCCTCTCAAGGGAACCCCCACCACTGGAAGTGGAATGAGGGGGGTACCCCCTCAAGCCAGTGGTAAGACAGGTGGGCACCCAAAGGCCCCCCTCATTCCACTTCCAGTGGTGGGGGTTCCCTTTGAAAGAGTGGGTGTGGACATAGTTGGTCCACTAGAACCTCCCACAGCCTCAGGAAATATGTATATCCTGGTAGTAGTGGATCATGCTACCAGGTATCCTGAAGCTATTCCCCTTAGGTCGACTACTGCCCCTGCAGTAGCCAAGGCCCTCATTGGTATCTTTACCAGAGTGGGTTTCCCTAAGGAGGTGGTGTCTGACAGAGGTACCAACTTCATGTCAGCATACCTAAAGCACATGTGGAATGAGTGTGGAGTGACTTATAAATTCACTACACCATACCATCCACAAACTAATGGCTTGGTTGAGAGATTCAACAAGACATTAAAAGGCATGATCATGGGGCTCCCAGAAAAGCTCAAAAGGAGATGGGATGTCCTCTTGCCATGTCTGCTTTTCGCTTACAGAGAGGTGCCACAGAAGGGAGTAGGATTCTCACCCTTTGAACTTCTGTTTGGTCATCCTGTAAGGGGACCACTTGCTCTTGTTAAAGAAGGCTGGGAGAGACCTCTCCATGAGCCAAAACAAGACATAGTGGACTATGTACTTGGCCTTCGCTCTAGAATGGCAGAGTACATGGAAAAGGCAACCAAAAACCTTGAGGCCAGCCAACAGCTCCAGAAGTTTTGGTATGACCAAAAGGCTGCACTGGTTGAGTTCCAACCAGGGCAGAAAGTCTGGGTTCTGGAGCCTGTGGCTCCCAGGGCACTCCAGGACAAATGGAGTGGCCCTTACCCAGTACTAGAAAGGAAGAGTCAGGTCACCTACTTGGTGGACCTGGGCACAAGCAGGAGCCCCAAGAGGGTGATCCATGTGAACCGCCTTAAGCTCTTCCATGACAGGGCTGATGTGAATCTGTTGATGGTAACAGATGAGGATCAGGAGGCAGAGAGTGAACCTCTCCCTGATCTTCTGTCATCAGACCCAAAAGATGGCACAGTAGATGGAGTGATCTACTCAGACACCCTCTCTGGCCAACAGCAAGCTGATTGTAGGAGAGTCCTACAACAGTTTCCTGAACTCTTCTCCTTAA
Source organism: Pleurodeles waltl (assembly GCF_031143425.1). Lineage (NCBI taxonomy): Eukaryota > Metazoa > Chordata > Amphibia > Caudata > Salamandridae > Pleurodeles > Pleurodeles waltl. Next base: position 339,327,139 of record NC_090439.1, read on the forward strand.
CCCCTGGTCAGACACACCTGTGTACCCATGATGTGGACACAGGAGACAGCATGCCTGTCAAGAACAAAATCTTTAGACAATCTGACCATGTTAAGGAAAGCATCAAGGTGGAAGTCCACAAGATGCTGGAATTGGGAGTAATTGAGCGCTCTGACAGCCCCTGGGCTAGCCCAGTGGTCTTAGTCCCCAAACCTCACACCAAAGATGGAAAGAAAGAGATGAGGTTTTGTGTGGACTACAGAGGGCTCAATTCTGTCACCAAGACAGATGCTCATCCAATTCCAAGAGCTGATGAGCTCATAGACAAATTAGGTGCTGCCAAATTCTTAAGTACCTTTGACTTGACAGCAGGGTACTGGCAAATAAAAATGGCACCTGGAGCAAAAGAGAAAACAGCATTCTCCACACCTGATGGGCATTATCAGTTTACTGTTATGCCCTTTGGTTTAAAGAATGCCCCTGCCACCTTCCAAAGGTTGGTGAATCAAGTCCTTGCTGGCTTGGAGTCCTTTAGCACAGCTTATCTTGATGATATTGCTGTCTTTAGCTCCACCTGGCAGGATCACCTGGTCCACCTGAAGAAGGTTTTGAAGGCTCTGCAATCTGCAGGCCTCTCTATCAAGGCATCCAAATGCCAGATAGGACAGGGAACTGTGGTTTACTTGGGCCACCTTGTAGGTGGAGGCCAAGTTCAGCCACTCCAACCCAAGATCCAGACTATTCTGGACTGGGTAGCTCCAAAAACCCAGACTCAAGTCAGGGCATTCCTTGGCTTGACTGGGTATTACAGGAGGTTTGTGAAGGGATATGGATCCATTGTGACAGCCCTCACTGAACTCACCTCCAAGAAAATGCCCAAGAAAGTGAACTGGACTGTGGAATGCCAACAGGCCTTTGACACCCTGAAACAAGCAATGTGCTCAGCACCAGTTCTAAAAGCTCCAGATTATTCTAAGCAGTTCATTGTGCAGACTGATGCCTCTGAACATGGGATAGGGGCAGTTTTGTCCCAAACAAATGATGATGGCCTTGACCAGCCTGTTGCTTTCATTAGCAGGAGGTTACTCCCCAGGGAGCAGCGTTGGAGTGCCATTGAGAGGGAGGCCTTTGCTGTGGTTTGGTCCCTGAAGAAGCTGAGACCATACCTCTTTGGGACTCACTTCCTAGTTCAAACTGACCACAGACCTCTCAAATGGCTGATGCAAATGAAAGGTGAAAATCCTAAACTGTTGAGGTGGTCCATCTCCCTACAGGGAATGGACTTTATAGTGGAACACAGACCTGGGACTGCCCATGCCAATGCAGATGACCTTTCCAGGTTCTTCCACTTAGAAAATGAAGACTCTCTTGGGAAAGGTTAGTCTCATCCTCTTTCGTTTGGGGGGGGGTTGTGTAAGGAAATGCCTCCTTGGCATGGTTGCCCCCTGACTTTTTGCCTTTGCTGATGCTATGTTTACAATTGAAAGTGTGCTGAGGCCTGCTAACCAGGCCCCAGCACCAGTGTTCTTTCCCTAACCTGTACTTTTGTATCCACAATTGGCAGACCCTGGCATCCAGATAAGTCCCTTGTAACTGGTACTTCTAGTACCAAGGGCCCTGATGCCAAGGAAGGTCTCTAAGGGCTGCAGCATGTCTTATGCCACCCTGGAGACCTCTCACTCAGCACAGACACACTGCTTGCCAGCTTGTGTGTGCTAGTGAGAACAAAACGAGTAAGTCGACATGGCACTCCCCTCAGGGTGCCATGCCAGCCTCTCACTGCCTATGCAAGTATAGGTCAGTCACCCCTCTAGCAGGCCTTACAGCCCTAAGGCAGGGTGCACTATACCATAGGTGAGGGTACCAGTGCATGAGCATGGTACCCCTACAGTGTCTAAACAAAACCTTAGACATTGTAAGTGCAGGGTAGCCATAAGAGTATATGGTCTGGGAGTTTGTCAAACACGAACTCCACAGCACCATAATGGCTACACTGAAAACTGGGAAGTTTGGTATCAAACTTCTCAGCACAATAAATGCACACTGATGCCAGTGTACATTTTATTGTAAAATACACCACAGAGGGCACCTTAGAGGTGCCCCCTGAAACTTAACCGACTGTCTGTGTAGGCTGACTAGTTCCAGCAGCCTGCCACACCAGAGACATGTTGCTGGCCCCATGGGGAGAGTGCCTTTGTCACTCTGAGGCCAGTAACAAAGCCTGCACTGGGTGGAGATGCTAACACCTCCCCCAGGCAGGAGCTGTAACACCTGGCGGTGAGCCTCAAAGGCTCACCCCTTTGTCACAGCCCAGCAGGGCACTCCAGCTTAGTGGAGTTGCCCGCCCCCTCCGGCCACGGCCCCCACTTTTGGCGGCAAGGCTGGAGGGAACAAAGAAAGCAACAAGGAGGAGTCACTGACCAGTCAGGACAGCCCCTAAGGTGTCCTGAGCTGAGGTGACTCTGACTTTTAGAAATCCTCCATCTTGCAGATGGAGGATTCCCCCAATAGGGTTAGGATTGTGACCCCCTCCCCTTGGGAGGAGGCACAAAGAGGGTGTACCCACCCTCAGGGCTAGTAGCCATTGGCTACTAACCCCCCAGACCTAAACACGCCCTTAAATTTAGTATTTAAGGGCTACCCTGAACCCTAGAAAATCAGATTCCTGCAACTACAAGAAGAAGGACTGCCTAGCTGAAAACCCCTGCAGAGGAAGACCAGAAGACGACAACTGCCTTGGCTCCAGAAACTCACCGGCCTGTCTCCTGCCTTCCAAAGATCCTGCTCCAGCGACGCCTTCCAAAGGGACCAGCGACCTCGACATCCTCTGAGGACTGCCCCTGCTTCGAAAAGACAAGAAACTCCCGAGGACAGCGGACCTGCTCCAAGAAAGGCTGCAACTTTGTTTCCAGCAGCCTTGAAAGAACCCTGCAAGCTCCCCGCAAGAAGCGTGAGACTTGCATCACTGCACCCGGCGACCCCGACTCGGCTGGTGGAGATCCAACACCTCAGGAGGGACCCCAGGACTACTCTGATACTGTGAGTACCAAAACCTGTCCCCCCTGAGCCCCCACAGCGCCGCCTGCAGAGGGAATCCCGAGGCTTCCCCTGACCGCGACTCTTTGAATCCAAAGTCCCGACGCCTGGGAGAGACCCTGCACCCGCAGCCCCCAGGACCTGAAGGACCGGACTTTCACTGGAGAAGTGACCCCCAGGAGTCCCTCTCCCTTGCCCAAGTGGAGGTTTCCCCGAGGAACCCCCCCCCTTGCCTGCCTGCAGCGCTGAAGAGATCCCGAGATCTCTCATAGACTAACATTGCGAACCCGATGCTTGTTTCTACACTGCACCCGGCCGCTCCCGCGCCGCTGAGGGTGAAATTTCTGTGTGGGCTTGTGTCCCCCCCGGTGCCCTACAAAACCCCTCTGGTCTGCCCTCCGAAGACGCGGGTACTTACCTGCAAGCAGACCGGAACCGGGGCACCCCCTTCTCTCCATTCTAGCCTATGTGTTTTGGGCACCACTTTGAACTCTGCACCTGACCGGCCCTGAGCTGCTGGTGTGGTGTCTTTGGGGTTGCTCTGAACCCCCAACGGTGGGCTACCTTGGACCAAGAACTAAGCCCTGTAAGTGTCTTACTTACCTGGTTAACCTAACAAATACTTACCTCCCCTAGGAACTGTGAAAATTGCACTGTGTCCACTTTTAAAACAGCTATTTGTGAATAACTTGAAAAGTATACATGCAATTTTGATGATTTGAAGTTCCTAAAGTACTTACCTGCAATACCTTTCGAATGAGATATTACATGTAGAATTTGAACCTGTGGTTCTTAAAATAAACTAAGAAAAGATATTTTTCTATATAAAAACCTATTGGCTGGATTTGTCTCTGAGTGTGTGTACCTCATTTATTGTCTATGTGTATGTACAACAAATGCTTAACACTACTCCTTGGATAAGCCTACTGCTCGACCACACTACCACAAAATAGAGCATTAGTATTATCTATTTTTACCACTATTTTACCTCTAAGGGGAACCCTTGGACTCTGTGCATGCTATTCCTTACTTTGAAATAGCACATACAGAGCCAACTTCCTACAATCTGTTTTAGTTTAGGTATGGTTTTATGTACGTTTATGGTCTTTGTTACCGAATAAATTATTTTTTTTGACTGACCGGCTACTTTTTCTACCATTTTTTGGGGGTCAAACTTTAAATTAAAATCACATATAATATTAATAAACCAGTATGGGTGTTTACTAGCAGGCAGGTGTACATAGAACGGGCACAGAAACCCGTTTTAGTGTTCATGTATCCTATAGAAAAATATGATTCTTAGTGGTGCAAAGAAAATGTTCTACGAACTTTGAATTACTGTAATCGTAAAACAAAGTTTAAACTCAAGTATTATTAAAAAAATATGAATTAAGAGTGGAAAAAGAATTGGCAAAATAAAGTATTAGCCTCTCAGCACTTACACTGAATTGCACTTCTTGTTAGGTGAGTGCGCAGATCTGATCACTCACAGTGCAAGGCACCAAGTGGCTGGAGGAGGCTGGCCACTGCGCCATAAATTAATGTGTAGTTGCCTGAAGAAAAATGTAAATAACATTTTAACAAGCTAGTGAATGAACACGGCTGACCCAAAAGCTCTTGTGTGTGCACGTGTGTATTTTTTTTATTATTTATATTTAAATGTTTTTTTATTATTACAAGAGGTTGGCAAAACAGCTAAAGGAGTCTCTAAACCAGATCGAAAAAAACTCAAGGTTAATCTTAAAGATAACAAATCTCTAAAGCCACATTTTTCCTTTCTTTACATTTCATTTTAATAATATTCCTCGTGTTACATACATGCTCTAGAATGCAGAAGCACACGCACTTTTATAGTAACAACAAGCAGACCAAACGTCAGCAACATTACATAACCTGGGACATCCTCTGTAACGAGGACATCGTATTCTAATTCCGTTTGGGTTTTTAATCCTAAAAAAACACTAATCTAAAAAGAAAAAAAAAGCTAAACCTCGTTAAGGAGATTCGCGGCCTCGGCCGAGTATTGGAATAGTACCAAATGAGGGATTTTGTTTGGTGCAGCACGACAGCAGCACACAGCCAGGAAACACGGCGAGCCTTTCTGGCGGGATTATTATAGACTCCGGACCTAATTAATAATGGTTGGATGCAATTTGCCGTCTGTGTAACATTCTGTTGCAAAATATTCATAAGTGTAATGGTACATGGCTGATACTCCTCTCCGACTTTTAAAATAGCTTTTTGGCAGGCATGGGTGTATACGAATCTTTATGTTCTTACTTAATTTATATATTTATATATACATTGCTTTTACTACGTTAACTGTATAGCGATTTCCACAATCAGACCATGAAAAAATAAAGAAAATTAGCCCTGGGGACAAAGAAACGTGAAAGGCGTTATTGTCTGAACAGTGATCATAGTGAGTTTAGCGATGCACAGGCCCGCCCAGATTAAGCACAGAGTCTTTGGCTCTTGCTGGCCCCGGCTTTATGGAGTTAGTGAGGCTCTGGCTTCCTGGTCTCTGCTTGAGAAACACAATCCCAACGCTTTAAAAGCTCCTGCCATTCTATGCCCCAGCACCTGTATTCTAGACTTGTCTCATAGTCCAGCATATTTTAGTGTGCAGTCTAGTCTCTAGTGGAGAGTTACCATTCCTAGTCCTCCCAAGGTAAGGTACATTAAGAAGAAAAAGATTGAGGCCACACTACTAACATTGCCAGAGACTTTTTGTAGAGACTAACATTCAAAAGCATCTGAGGAGGTGCTTACTATAAGACCGCTTCACTGGGCCCTGGGCCAGTCAGTGGTTCTAAGGAAGCTTCAGTGGTGGGTGCTGTAAACTGCTACTGGCGCCCGGTATCAGTCAAAAAGAGGGACTGCAGTAAAATAAACCAGAAGGCTCTGGCAGCTTCTGTGAGCAAGATAGGAGCTTTTACAAATCAGCTCTCTATTTGGCAGAGGTATGCACCCCGTCCAAGAAGCAACCACAACCCTAGTCATGGCAAATTAATGACAAGGTGAAAATTATCCTGTGCTCACTCTCTGGTAGCTTGGTGCAAAGCAGGCAGGCCTAAATCAGAAGGTAATGTGTAAAGTACTTGTGCAACACACATGCAATAACTTCACAAGACACACCACAGAAAAAGATTTCACACGAATGCAGAAAAATAAAGCTTATCTAAATACTTTCAAGTTCAGCATGATACAGATCAAATTCACAAATAGAGAAGTATGGGTTTGGGGTTTCAGAAATAGCAAGGTTACTGAGCAAATGCGGTAGATCGAAAGGGAAAGTGCTGAGGGACTCCTTGGCACAGGTGTATGATGTCCTGATCAACTCCAGTTCTGCCCTGGTTCCGCTACTCTCAGGGAGCAGGGTGCAACTAGGCTCTGCCAAGCCGATCGGTTAGACTGGAAGCAGCAGGCAGGGGAGCGCAGGGGTGCTCTACAATGTTTCCAGGGGGGAGCGGCAAAAGTTGGCAAAGCCGCTTGGGTTGGATATAAAGTAGCAAGAGTTGAAGCTTGATGAAGGCTGCTCGGGTCAAAGTTGAAAGTAGCGAACAGCAAAGTTTGCTTAAAGCTGCTTGGGTTGGATTTGAAGGTAGGGTGTGGCAAAGCTTGACGAAAGCCGCTCGGGTTGAAGTTGAAAGTAGCAAGCAGCAAAGTTTGACGAAAGCCGCTTGGGTTTGCAGGCAGCGATCGGCAAAGCTTGACGAAAGCTGCTCAGGTCAAAGTTGAAAGTAGCAAGCAGCAAAGTTTGGCAAAAGCCACTCAGACTGAGTTTGCAGGTAGCGAGCAGCAAAGGTTAACGAAAGCTGCTTCAGTCAAAGTTGAAAGTAGCAAGCAGCAAAGTTTGATGAAAGTTGCTTGGGTTGAGTTTGCAGGTAGCAAGGAGCTATGGTCAACGAAAGCTGCTAATGTCGAAGTTGAAAGTAGCGAGCAGCAAAGCTTGACGAAAACCGCTTGGGTCGAAATTGAAAGTAGCGAGCGGCAAAGTCTGATGAAAGCCATTCGGGTTGAGTTTACAGGTAGCAAGCTGCAAAGCTTGAAGAAAGCCGGTCAGGTCAAAGTTGAAAGTAGTTAGCGGCAAAGCTTGATGAAAGCCGCTTGGGTTGAGTTTACAGGTAGCAAGCAGCAAAGCTTATTGAAAGCCATTCAGGTTGAAGTTGAAGGCGGCCATCAAAGGAAAGCAGGGCCACTTCAACAGGTTACAGATGTGAGCGGCAAGGTTTGGCACAAGCTGCTCGGTTTCAAATTGAAGGCAAGCAGCAAAGGAAAGCTGAGGCCACTCGGAGTCACCATGGGTTTTAATGGATGAGTCGGGGCTGCTGGGCAGAGATCAGCAGGCAGCAGGGTGGCACAGCAAAGCAGGGCAGCAGTTCCAGAGAGCAGTCAATCCTGGCACAGTGGCAATCCTGGCAGATAGCAGTCCTCATTCCAGCAGCATTTTCTTGAGTCCAAGAGTATACTGTTTTTAGGGGGTCAGGGGCCCAGTACTTACACTAGGAAGTGCCTTTGGTGTGGGGGGAGACTCCAAAGAGTTATTGTGAAGTGCACAGGTTCCCCTTTCTGGTGAGGTCTGGCTCCAGACTATCAGTGGGAGGTAATCTGGCATTTTTGTGGACTCTAGACAGTACCCTGTGAGGTGTAGGTGTGAGCCCTTCCCAACCTCCTACCCAGGAAGACCCATCAGTATGCACATGCATGCAGATGTAGGAAAACTTCCTAAGTTGTGGGTGTTTGAAAGGAAATGCACAAGTGTAGCTATCACCTGGCTCAAGCAACACGTTACTGGATATAGGCTGAAGGCACACAGGGCAGTGAGTGCAAAACTATGCCTACTTTCTAAAAGAGGTGTTTCTAAAATAGTAATAATAAATCCGTCTTTACCAGTGAAGAGGATTTATTATTAGCATTCCAATGGTACAAAACATGGTGAAACTACTCCTCTCAGATCAGGAATTATAGCTTAAAGGGAATATAAGGAATTCCTAATGCTGGCCAATGAGAGGGGCAGGCCTCGCAGTAATGGAAAACAATTCTGTGGAGTTTTTTTATTACCAGGACATGAGAGCTTAAAAGTATATACCCTGACTTTTGCCAACTTGGCACCCTGCCCTACAGGCAACCTAGGGCCTACTATAGGGTTGACTTAAATGTAAGAAAAAGGGGGTGTTTAAGGAATGGCAAGGAGTTTTAAATGCAAAGTCGGGGTTGCAGTGAGACTGCACACATGGGCTCTGTAGAGGCAGCCCTGAGACATGTTAACAGATCTAGTCATGTGGGTGGCACAATCAGTGCTGAAGGCCCATGAGTGAGATTTAATTTACAGGCCCTGGGTATATGGTGTACTATTTTACAAGGGACTTACATATGTAAATTAAATATGCCAATTGTTACACTAATGCTACCATGTTTTAGGGGAAAAACACATGCACATTAGCACTGATCAGCAGTAGTAAAGTGCTCAGAATCAGGCCAACAAAAACATACAGCAACAAAACAGAAGATAAAGGCAAAAAGTCTGAGGTCAAACCACCCTAAGGATGCCAGGTCTAACACAAGCCCATCACAATGGTTGAATTTTAGGGATTTGGTGTTATAGATCAAATAACATTGGGGCCTATGGGCAAAGTTATGCTATGTGGGTGGGATGGGGCATGTGCAGGGAGGTCAGTGGTTCTCAACTTGGTTCAGGAATCCTCAAAGTCATGTCTGTTACTATGGCAATTTTTACAAGTACTGGACATTCGGTCAGTGGAGTTAAATACAAAGCAACTACTTGACATCAGCAATTGTCAATCACCTGAACTTTTGCCTACATACTTGAAAGGCATGTGTGAAAGAAAAACAACTAGAGGCTTTGGGCATGTGCTACTGTGAACCTGCCTAAGTATCATGCAAGCTTTTTAGATTAAAGTTCACCAAGTGACTACCAAAAGTCCGGTTAACAGCACCGCCAGACTCTGGTGGCCTGTGTCGTAGACACAGGAAACATTTCAAAGCCATAGATGGTTTGGGAGTCAGTGTTTAGGGTGGAGGCTCCTACTGCTTGAAGTGGGTTACAATAGTTCACAAGCCAGCATCTAGAAGCAAACCATTTAGTCTCAGATTTCTGGATCGTGTGGACACCTCTAGGGACCAATGGAGAGCTTTTGTGTCAATTTCACATACATTCATAAAGACAGAAAGTGGATCTTGAGCTTTGATGCAACCATGACTCCAAAACACAGTATATCTGCATTCTTAAATCTTACCCAGATGGTTGACATGATTCTAGAGTCAAAGTTACCAGCCATAGCCAAAAAACAGTACCCTGTATATTCCTCTAGGGTATGTAAATACTGTCACAAAGACAGGAAAGGTACTAAGTAGACTGGAGATGATGCGCACACATTCCTGGAACACAGTCTGAAGGCCCTAAATCCTCTTGACTCAAACATATGCTTCAAGTCCCATTCTGGCCAGCTGGGCTGCAAAATTCTCATGTCTTTTGGCTACTCACATCCTCGAGATGTACCTCCACACAAGTTTCCACTTGCTAAAACATGCTCTTTTGTCCTGTCAGGCATCTTAGTTTTGCCATGCCAGACAGCGCAATCTCCTCTACCTAAAAAGCAGGTTGCAATAACAGGGCTTCTCTATGTCCTGGGCTTTTCCAAGATCTAGCGTGCTTGTTGCTTTGAAGGAATCCTTATGCAGTAGTAACCGAGCTTCTTTTCAAACACATTTAGGAGCACTGGTGAAAAGCCAGGACCAAATAAATTACCTTTACAGAAGCTTGAAATCTCAGCCAGCACAAGCCATTTGGATTTGTGATGACATTATTGGCAGAATTTTGCAAGGCAGACATCAAATGCACAGTTCTGGATTCCAAAGAGCATTGCCAAACACTCCAGGGCACGTGTCTCTGTTGCTAAACAAGGCTCACCCCAAAACATGGGGAAATGAAGGCTCAAGTATTTATGTTCACAAAAATTGCTAAATCAACCAGAACTACCAAAGGCACAACTGGTGACCCATTAACAAAAAACTAAAATAAAACCACAAAAGTAACATGAAACACACTAGGGAAACATAGCGGCACTAATTAGGAGGTAGTTTGATGGCTATATGAAGGCGGCCGGGACCACTTCTCACCTGAAGGGACAGGCAAAATTGTCTGTGGCCCTGATCCTAGAATTTGCCATAAATAAGCCCAAAGTGGGCCAGAAGATTCTGGTGCTCTCCTGGAAAATGTAAGTAATTAATGGGTCTCTTTGAGTGGCCTTACAGACTTTTGAGTCTACTAGGGGAGAAACTTTAAGAGTTCACTAAAAAAAGTTGAACAAGCGCAGGATTGTAGGCTGTCCTTGCATGTGAAGTATTTCATTCCTATAGTTACGCCTAAAGTCATTGTCATGGACATTAATAATCTGGGGCGACAGGCAATGTGCTTTTTTTTATATGAAGCACGTCTCCAGTACTGATTATCCTTCTCATTCTCTCCTTTTCATGCTGAATTAACTCTCTCACTGATTAATCTGTAAATGTGTTAATTTACAGAGATTAGCATTAAATTTGCATTACTTTGAAAACAAGCACTGGCAAAGCCAATAGGTCTCGCCTTTGCAAAAGCTATCGGATTTACAAATGGTTTTAGCCATGTTGTTCACCAGCGTGATTGCAGTTCAGCATGGCTAAAAATTAGTGGCACAAAAGATAATGGCTTGGAATGTCGTAGAGTAGAATGCTGAAGAGCGGAGTAGAGTGATGTAGAGTACAGTAGAGTGGCAGAGAGTGCTGTGTATTGGAGTGGCAAAGTGTGAAGCACCATAGAGTGGCGTAAACTGGAGTGGCACAGAGTGGACTGGTGTACAGTACACTGGTGTAGAGTGCTGCAGAGTAGAGTGGCATAGAGTGCAGTGGCACCGAGTGCAGTGACACTGTATTCAGCGGCGTACAATGCAGCGTCCGAATGCTGTGGCACAGATTAATGTGGTGCATAGTAGCAACGAGTGGTGTAGAGTGGAGTGGCGCAGCATGGAGTGACGAAGAGTAGAGTGGTGCAGAACAGAGTGGTGAAGAGTACAGCAGTGCAGGGGAGAGCAGCGCAGAAGAGAGTACAATGGCATAGTGTGCAGTGGTGTAGCGTAGAGTGGTACAGAGTGGAGTGACATAGAGTAGAGTAATGCAGAGGGCAGTAGCACATAGTAGAGTCAAGTGGCATAAAGTGCAGAGGCGTAGAGTGGAGAGTAGAGTGGAAAGGCTTAGAGAGAAGTGGTGTGGAGTGGTGCAGAGCAGAGTATCACAGAGTGGTGCAGAACAGAGTATAGAGCCACAGAGTGCAGTGGTATAGAGTGGAGTAGTGCAGGGTAGGGTGTTGTAGAGTTGAGTGGAGGAGAGTCCACTGTGGCTCAGTAGAGTGCCAGAGTGCAGTGGTGAAGAGTGGAGTAGAGAGGCGTAGGGACCAGTAGCACAGAGTATAGTGATGCAGAGTAGAGTGCAGTGGCATAGAATGCAGTGAGATAGAGTGCAATAGTGCAGAGTGCATTGGCGTAGAGTGCAGTGGTTAATATTAGAGTGGGGTAAAGTGCAGTGGCGTACAGTAGATTGTTTAAGAGTAGAGTGCAGGGTAGAGTGCAGTTGAGTAGAGGGGCATAGAGTGTAATGGTGTAGATTTAAGTGGTATAGAGTGCAGTGGCATAGTGCCGTAGTGCAGAGTACATTTGAGTGATGTATAATGGCTTGGCATAGAGTGCTGAGGCATGTTACAGAGTAAAGTGCAGTGGTGGGAGCGTATTGGCATAGAGTGCAGTGGTACACAGAGTGTAGTGATGCAGAGTGGAGTAAAGTACAGTGTCACAGAGTGCAGTTGTGCAGTGTAGATTGGTGTGGCCTTGACTGGAGCGGTGTAGAGTGCAGTGGTCAAGAGTGCAGTGGTGTAGAATAGAGTGACGAAGAGTCCAGTGTCATAGAGTTGAGTGTTACAGAGTAAAGTGCACTAGAATAGGTTGCATTGGCATAGAGTGCAGCGGCATAAGACTACAGTGTTGCATAGTGGTGTAAAGTACAGTGGTACAGAGTGGAGTTATGCAGAGTAGATTGATGTGGCCTAGACTGCAGTGGTGTACAGTGGAGCAGTGGAGTGGTTTAAGTTGAGTGGTGCAGGGTACAGTGGAGTGGAGCCAAGAGAAGAGTATTCATGGTGTGGTATCACACTGCAATCACAGACAACACATTTTCGATTGAAATTACCATTACATTTGCACAGACATGCAGGTTTACTAATACAACTATACAATACACAGACGAAAATGTGTAGAAAGTGTACCTCCTAGTTTAATGATTTGTTTTAATCATATTAAAGCATGTGTTTCCCACACAATTCAGAAATAACAAAAAAGTGTGCTTCATTTGCGTGATCATAATTCTGATATTTCTGAAATACGTCTACAGTTCGTTTAAATGTTATGTGCTAGAAGAAAACTCTTTAATACCCACAGTATCCAGAAACATTGTCACATAAATCCTCTCACTTTGAAGTCAGGTACCCTTGGAAGACAGCGTCGGACATTTGACCTCGGTCTTTGAATACACAGCAAATATGACGAGATAAGAACAAAATTTAAAGACGTGCTCACAAAAAGCCAGTTCGTGGAAGGATTCAGTAAACATGATTGAGACAACAGGAGGGACAAACTGAAAATGGAGAGCCTAAAGCAAATAAAGTCAGCAAATGGAAAGCCAGAAACTGTGAGTTACAAACCACAAAACCAATGGTAATCAACGACCGGAATGCATTCCTAGTCAACTTTCTGAAAGTCCCCAAGATGTCTTTAGCAAAACAGACAGCTGCACTGTCTGGTAGGCTGCAACTTAAGAGTGTGGGCATCTTTGGCCTATCAATTAGCCTCTGTGTGCCCTTATGCCATCTTGTGTTATGATTGAATCAAAGACACATTCCAAACGATTATACATGTTTTGAAAATAATCATACACAGGCTCAAAATGTTCTTTTCAAACTTTTCACAAAATCTAGTGGAAATTTGGAAATGTATGGATTTTATGTTACTTTTTGTTGTGTAACTGTTTTATTCTCCTTAATGACAGGATGCAATTTCTCAGCCAGTGAGACAGTGAAGAAATTCTGTATCAAAAACGAACATATCTCGAATGAGATAGATTTATGTACTGAGTAAGAGCAACAAAGAGGCGAAACACAGAAAATTAGGGTATGAAGTGCAAGAGGAAAACAGCTGATGAGGGAACAATTCAGCAAATCTGATAGCCTGTGGAAAGGGGGAACGTAGGTATCATGGAATATTGAGAAAAAGCTAAGCAAACCTAGACATGATATATTACAAAATAATTTCTGCATCAAGAGATTAACCGATGAAAAAGTAGATAAAAAGAGCACTTCTCAAGTGCTGCAAGGTCGGTGGTAAATAACACGCTTTGCTGAAAGCACATGCATAGAAAAGCAAAAGGATAACCACACATGATCCGGAAAACCAGAACCCCAGGGATAACATGGGGGTTCAGGGCAACGGATCATGGAGTGCATAGATGGAAGAAATAAAGGTCAAAGCCATGTCTGAAACATTCATCCATTAGATTGTGCTGTATTGTGTTTATTCGATGACAGAGACCATCCTCTTGATACTCTGCTTGCACTGTGTACAAGAAAACTAACCAGTGCACCTGCTAATTAAATCTTCTTTTTGAAAATAAACATTTCTGAGGGAAGATGTAAGCAGGGTCATCAAATTGGCATAGGGCCGTTTGTGTCTCTCACTTTAGCAAGTCTCCCATCAGAACAAAATATGTTTTTAATTTTGTTGAATGTTGTAAATAAGTTACAGAATTTTAATACACCAACCTGGTTGATTGTATCACACCGAACATTCTTGCAGTGCTTGCTACTACTGGTAAGTTCTCCAAAGAGCAGTGCAATTCTTAGCCATTTTCAGCAAGTCAGTGTTTGTACACTTGGTTGGCAGAGTGTTGAGTGACCAATGTAGAAAGCCTTAGATGCTGTGAATGAGGAATTAAGGGATGCTCTCTTCTAGTTACTATGAACTAGGCACATCTCGCAGGTGTGTGTGTGTATTCCAATGGAATTTAGAGTCAATACATTTACTGGATCAGTCTTTGGGAATTAGAACTTTCTCACACCTAGTATTCATGACTACTGAAATTGGGTTTCACGAGGCAGGTGTTCCTTTTTAAAACGTTCCAGTACCAGTTACATTTCTGGTCATCAATAAGATTATGACCTGGTTAATGCAGGAAGGGTGCTGAAAGAGAAATGTCTGTATCACTCTTCAGAATTTGTAGTGAGCTGCGAGCTTCCTTGATACATTAAAAAGATGTTCTAGAGCTCAGCAGTCTAAACCAAACAAGTTGCACCATGCAGACACCTCTTTTGGTACACTGAACTGTAATCAAGGTGCCACCTTAGCTGTCGAGGCAGGTATGTTTCAAGTTTAAGGTGAATGAACTTTTAATACAGGCCGTGGATTGCCTGTCGAGAAAAGCGGAGGACCACAGTGGGAGCTGTGCCTTCCTTCTGGACGATAGGTGAACAGCTCAGGGCCCTCCATACGTTGATATGTCCACTGTTACTACTAATACTTTATAAGACTTACTGTCACGGTTAATTATTTTGTTATTATTAAACACTGTCTGCTATGGTTAGACTTTAGTCATAAAACGGTTTCAGCAACTGCTCCTGTTCGACAAACAACAGGTTTTTTAAATATGATTTATATTTATTATAAGTTTGAAATCTATAGTAATAAGACAGTTTTGATGGGAAGAATCTTATTTTATCAGTTCAAAAAGGAACGTCGGGCACACACCTCTCGTTTTGGGATTACATGTATGCATTCTCAATTAGCAATCAGATTACTCTTTTTTTTTAAGAGTACACCATTTTCAGCCTTAAACTTATCTGTGCATTAAAGATCGCAACTGAACAAATAATTCTAAACCACTTTGCAAAGCAGAAATAAAGAAGCTGTGCCCAAGCAATATTTTGGGATTAACACTTAAGTAAACAAAAAAGCTAATCTTTCCAAAAGATATTGCCTCAATTTCCCATCACACTCTTGATTGTATAATGATCATCATCATAACGTGGAAACAGTACAGAGAATGAGGCAAGAGAATGCTATCCTAGTAAAGGCCGGCAGTTGCATAACTTCCCCTCAACAAAAACAGCCACCGACCCCCTTTTACTTTAATGTAATCTGTTTCCAACTCCTTCCCTTACATTTTATGATCCTTCATACAAAACAGACGTTTACGTGGGTGATGCACACCCCAAGCCAACTCACTAACAACCTATGCTTAAAACAATGACGTCATGCTGCCGATCAAAGATAGGACATATTAGGGCTGTGCTGTGACCGTAGCATGTGGAATACTCTAAGGCGACGTTACTCAAAGTATGGCCCGCGGGCCGCCAGCGGCCCCACGGACCTATCTAGGCGGCCCGCGGACACGTCTGAGAAACACCATATAATAATGGCCACAGTACATAAACATAGAAGAGGGCCGCAGGAGCATGCGCAATAGTGGCTACTTCGCGCATGCTCCCGCGGCCCTCCTCTATGTTTACCTACGGCGGCCATTAGTTATGGCGTTTCCATGACGATCCTGGCTAGTGGTGGGAAGCCAAAGCCCCTTAAAAGTTAGCGCTTGCAGCTAACTTTTACGGGTTTTTTTTCTCTGCTTCCTGTCACCGTCTCAACGTCTGCCGCCCGCCCGCCCGCCTGCCGTGCCGTTGTACATTTGTGGCATTTTTACAGTGCTTTATTAAGGCAGGTAAGGCTCTTTGGTTATTTATTTATTTGTTTCTAATGTAGTGTGTGTGTTACTGGGGTAGGGGTGAGAGCAGATGGCGCAGTGTGTGTGCGCTGTGTGTGTGTTACTGGGGTAGGGGTGAGAGCAGATGGCGCTGTGTGTGTGCGTTGTGTGTGTTACTGGGGTAGGGGTGAGAGCAGATGGCGCTGTGTGTGTGTTACTGGGGTAGGGGTGAGAGCAGATGGTGCTGTGTGTGTGCGCTGTGTGTGTGTTACTGGGGTAGAGGTGGGAGCAGATGGCGCTGTGTGTGTGCGCTGTGTGTGTGTTACTGGGGTAGGGGTAGGGGTGAGAGCAGATGGCGCTGTGTGTGTGCGCTGTGTGTGTTACTGGGGTAGGGGTGAGAGCAGATGGCGCTGTGTGTGTGCACTGTGTGTGTGTTACTGGGGTAGGGGTGAGAGCAGATGGCCCTGTGTGTGTTACTGGGGTAGAGGTGAGAGCAGATGGCGCTGTGTGTGTGCACTGTGTGTGTGTTACTGGGGTAGGGGTGAGAGCAGATGGCGCTGTGTGCACTGTGTGTGTTACTGGGGTAGGGGTGAGAGCAGATGGCGCTGTGTGTGTGCGCTGTGTGTGTGTTACTGGGGTAGTGGTGAGAGCAGATGGCGCTGTGTATGTGCGCTGTGTGTGTTACTGGGGTAGGGGTGAGAGCAGATGGCGCTGTGTGTGTGCGCTGTGTGTGTGTTACTGGGGTAGGGGTGAGAGCAGATGGCGCTGTGTGTGTGCGCTGTGTGTGTTACTGGGGTAGAGGTGAGAGCAGATGGCGCTGTGTGTGTGCGCTGTGTGTGTGTTACTGGGGTAGGGGTGAGAGCAGATGGCGCTGTGTGTGTGCGCTGTGTGTGTTACTGGGGTAGGGGTGAGAGCAGATGGCGCTGTGTGCAGACGGCGCTGTGTGTGTTACTGGTGTAGGGGTGAGAGCAGATGGCGCTGTGTGTGTGTGCTTTGTGTGTTACTAGGGTAGGGGTGAGAGCAGATGGCACTGTGTGCAGATGGCGCTGTGTGTGTGTGCACTGTGTGTGTTACTGGGGTAGGTTTGTAGTTATACCTGGATTCAAAATGCAGCATTGTTTAGCAATGTTTTGAAAAAGGGGGCGGGTGGTTGTGCCCCCTATAAGCCCCGCCCCCCCCACCCCCGCAGTCACTTCAGTGCGGCCCTCGGCCGCAAACCATACTGGAATTTTGGCCCCCGAGAAAAAGTTTGTGAGTACCCATGCTCTAAGGCATTCTGTGTTCACGCGCTCTCCGCCTCTCAGGGGATGCACATCGGAAACGCTGACAAATCAAACTAGCACAATCCATTCATCATCACTTCCAAAGAGTGTGCAGTACAGCCTCCTAGTTAAAGCCACGTACAAACATACCTATGCAGTGAAGATCACAAAAGAGATCTCTTATGCATTCAAGTCAGCTCTGCCCGCTTCCAAAGGTCTCCTACTTTGATTGACTGTCACCTTTGTAGAAGAATTAGCATTTTCTGTGTAATATTTCGTGGACATCTGAATTAAGCAGCAGCACGCGAGAACAACACTAGGGGTCGGCTACTTCTCAGTCAAGACTCCAGCAGAAGGAAATCATATCAGATTGCGAGGACACCTTAAAAGGCAATAATTCGTTATCTGTCAGTCTGCCCATTCCTTCAAAAATGGTTCATAATGTCAATGTATACAAGTCAGAGCCCTTATCTGCAAGCTGCAGGTCTTTAATGTCGACGCTCCTGCTTGAATAAAATCGAACATGTCTTTCGCTAGAATGACTCTGGTCCTACCGATAGAATAGGTGCTGAATGGAAGTGACCATTTAAAGCAAACAATCACAACGCTTCTAATAACAGGGAAACACACTGAGATAGACAGACAGTCGTAGAACAAGAGACAGAGAGACAGGTGGAGAGACAGCGTGTTTCATGCAAAATGTGCTCAATAATTACATTAATAAAACACAGAGCTTGAAATTGTAACTATACGGCACCAGGATGAAAGCAGAAGAATAGGCGTCAAGGGAACCTCAAGACATCTTTATTAATGTAAGTAACGTAAAGGTCAAAGAAAGAAGAAAGGTTGCCCTCTGTAATATATTTATCGAACACTCAATCCTCTGTGAGGTAAACTATCTCTTCTTGGATGACTGACCTTTGAAAACACAAAAACTTGGCACCCCATTCAATGAACACATGATTAAATTCCAAAACTGACGAGCAAATCACACACAGGGAATGTGCTTTGAAAAACAATTAAAAACTCGAATGCCGAACTATTCAGATATGTTCTTTTTTCTATTAATGCATGACAAGGATTAAGAAGTTAAAACGTTATGTGTCACAAGCACCTTTCCTGCGCATCTTGGGTAACAATGCAAAGGTGGAGACACTGCTATCCAATAAATTTAGAAACTGCTCGCGCGATTTATCAAACAACTACTCTATTGAGTCACAGAGAAAAGTAAACCTTCATAAACAGTCTAGTGAAATACATGAAGGTCGGACTGGCAATGGGGTATCCTTCTTTTGAGGGGAAATGAGTGGATTATATCATGGGTGCTTTCTGCCCATTAAGTGTCATCCCTTGTGTAGCAGTTAATGAACATAAGAGTAATTTTCATATGAAAGTCTTCCTTGGAGGCGTTTAACCATTTGGTTTTGGTCTCTGTAACAGGGCACATAATGATAAAATATTGTAAAGCTCCGAGACAAACAACTGATCAACTGGATTTTATCATCCTGGTCCCAAAAAGCATATACTGGGGACACTTTGTGAAAAGTGCTAATTAGTCTGGTACTTATAGAAAGCCAAGAGATGGTTCGTGACTGTACCTCCTTCTCTACCCATATTTGCTACCCTGATTATTTTTTGTTTGCCACTGCTGTGCCGTAGTCTGCCAGGACGTAACTAGCAATCGAAGGCAAGGAACCATATTTTTATGAATGAAATTGTGAACACAATATAACACTGAGGTCTGATTCACAAACCTCTGGTTGTGGAATTCCAGACATTGCTACAGCAGTACGTCGCCTACGTTTGCAATAACTTTAAGACTTTTGGGGGATCCACAACTATTCTAGGAGTTCTCAAGGAAAGCCATGACAGAGGTGTCATTGAGAACTTAGATATGTGAAATGCAAGTATGCAGTTTTCCACAAAGTGAAAAATACTGCATACATAAATATGATGGAAATCTCTGCACTAATCTCTAAGGGATTATTAAAAATTGTTACTTTAATTACCCGAGACAGCTGTCCATATGGTAGTCACTGCGGAATGGTGAAAGTCTAAAATGGTCCACCAGAATCTATTCTAATGAGTCAAACAATTATATATGCATCGCTGCCGCAGGTGCATAAACAAAGAGGACCATTTTATGAGCTAGTGATATGTTTTAGAAAACTAACCACTTTCTCATTTTCTTATGGAATGTTGCATGATAGGGAGGAGCAAGATAAGGGAAATGAAAAAGGTAAGAAGCAAGAAAGGCAGATGAGCAGATGGAAAAGGAATGGGGAGAGGAAGCAGTGGAAGGGCATGATAAAATAAGAACGGGAGAAAGGGGAAGAGAAATGAGGTCAATCTCGGAGGGGCAAGGGTGCTGATCGGGAGGAAGGAAAAATATAGAGAAGGACAAGAGGAGAGATGGCTAACTTTGGAACTAGAAGATCTTGGTTCTAATCTAGAGTTCCCCACTTGACCTTCTCCTCTTTTAACATTAGTTCTTTATCGCTCCAATTTAGGAACCTTCATACTGGCAGAAAAAAACATTACTAAACATTATATTAAAACAAGCATTATCAAAGTTAATGTATTGTGTGAAATGATGGGTGATTTTGTAGGCACACACAGGGCGTGGTCACGTGCTCATTATTTGTTATGGGAATATTCAGGAATATTCCTTTAGACTTAGTACAAATAGAAAAGACTGCTATGCACTTTTACTTACATTGAGTTAGATCTTTTGGGAACAATTCACAAAGGAATGTGACAATACATAAAAGATTACCACCACAGATCTACTCCCCACACTCAAATGCCTTTGTGAATCAGCACAATTATTGGCTGGTCTTGAGCGGAAACAAAAGTAGGAGAGTAAACATAACTGGAGGAGAAGAGAGTTCATCTGGCCAGAATGCTGGCTTTGGAATGAGAACATAGCAGTACCCATTAGTGTTTCCATACTATGCCAAGTGTGTGATCTTGGGTGAATAAGTATCTGCAGGCGCCTTGGTCCCTTTTTTTTGTCAACCCAGTACCTAGGCTATATAAGCATACCACCCAAGGCAATGGTGAGTTGTGTGACTCAAGTTATATTAAGGAGTGCTTGCTTTGATTAAGAAAGTGTACTATGTTAAAAAAAATTACGCTGGCAAAAAAGTAGAGCCTTTTTTTCTGGTAATGTTAAGAAACTTTTCTACAGACTCAAGTGATATTCCACTGCAGGCTTTCGTACTGGAACATCCTACGCACAACAAAATTAAAACCATCAAAATGGAAGATGCACGTTTGGTACAGGCTCTGCTGGCACACTGCACCTCAGTTATTGTTTTCACTGCCTGTCCTTAAGATAGACAGACCAGGTCAGTGGATTGGCTCAGTAAAAGAATCTCTAGGGTGAGTGGCACGTATGTGCTATGACATCCCAGACCTTTGCCATCAGGTTTTTGTGGACATAAAGATGAGACATCACAATGGTGACAAATGTGTGTAGTCTACACAAAAAAAATATGGAAACAGCCTTCGGGAATCATCGTCCAAAATATGAATTATTGTGTAAATGTCTAACTAGTAGTTTTTACAAAAAGCATGAAAAGCCAAATCAACTGCCTTATAAAATATAGCTATGGGACTGTGCCAATGAAAGCTATACAGAGCTGGGAATTAATGTAAGCATTAAAGCGGTCGCAAACCTGTAAACCTGGAAGAGATCCTGAACACTCAGGCATTCAAATATCTTGCTAGAACTCTGCATACTAGACCATCACATTTAGACATTTAGTTAGTGTCTATTTTGAGTGATGAAGAAACCTCAAAAGCCTGCAGCCATTTGTTCTAAAACTTGCAGCCAAGGTGCACTGAAAAGTCTAATGATAACAAATTGTGGACATTATGGCAAGTAATTTAGTTCACTGCAACCCTCACATGCATTTAGTCTGTTGATTGTCAACAGAAGCAGTAAATCATTATTTCTGTATTAAGCAGGCAGCATAGGGTCTTATCTTTAGGTTGACAGAACAAGAGGAAAGAGGAAACACCAGCCTGCTTGCCCTCAATATTGGCTTACAATTCACTTCCTTTAGCTACTGGGGAATACATTAAATAATAATAAAAAATAATAATAGTATCACTTGATAAAGATCAAATAATCATACCATAAGGTATATCTCGGCCAACACAAAACAAATAACTAAAGACTAAAACTGCCCCATTTTCAACATTTTATTGAATTTGGTGAAATCAGCACAATACAGATGGAGAGGCAGTTGATTCAAGGCAGTAAAGGCCATAAGGAGGAAAGCTCTACCACCTATTTCACAGTGAAAACATGGAGGACAATCAGACACTTCTCATCTCTAAATCTTAAAGTGCGGGGAGGCTGCCACCGATGCGATTTATCATTTCAGTAGAGAGGGGCATTGCCCATCAAGGACTTGTGGGTGAGGCAACAGATCTTAAACAGGATACACTTTCGGACGGGGAACCAAAGAAGATCTCTCAGAATAGGAGCCAAGGTTCAGCCTGAAGGAAGAATACAGACTAGGTGGTCAGCCGTATTTTGCACCGCTTGGAGCATAGACAGTAAGGCGCCATTAAGTGTCATGAACAAGGCATTACTGTAATCCAGGTGGCTTATAACCAAGGTTTGGATGAGTGTTTTCCTGGTAGAGGATGGTAGGCAAGCAAAGACTTTCCTCAGAAGTCTCATAGTCACAAAACTGTTGCCGCAAGTTGCAACAATGTGATTCTCCTTGGAAAGTTCCTGGTCCAATTTAATGCCCAGATTTTTAATGACGTGACATGGAGAAGGAGCTTCCCTGAGGTCTGCATGCAGCCAACTAGTCTGGTGTCCAGAGGAAAACTTTTCAAGAATTGAACAAACTTCAATATTTTTTATGAATAGATCTTCCATACAAGGCATTTGCACTAGCCTGCTACAGGTGAAAGAGAAATGATGTGACATTTTCAATTAGAATCCAGGTAGTTTGCCTCTTTATGAGGAAACAAATAAGCAGATAATGTAAGCACCGTGCCTCTGTGCCACACTACCAGGAGCTACACAGACAGCTGTGAAGAAGCATAGACAGGTGCCTAGGAAAACCTTAGACTGACTGTTGATCCTGCTGCTCACAAAAACACATTTATACAACGTCTTTAGATCTGGGGTACAGAAAGCTTTGCGGTCTTGCCAGCCTCGTGTAATAAAGAAAATAATAAATAAAAAATACATACATGTATAACCTACATAGACAGGTTTTGGGTGAACCCCCTTCGTACATTGGACTGTACAACTGTCATTTACATTTTATTTCTGCCCACCAAACGTATAGCAATGAGCAGCAGGTTAGGTCCCTTCAGTCATTGGCTCTCTTAACTGTGAGTGATTCCATTTTTCCTCATAACATGTGCACATTGCCTTCAAAGAAATACACTTCTGTGCTGGGGCTGGTTGACCAATACCAGGATCACTGGGATTATGGGGTAGGGATGGACCAAATTATGCATTATGGGAAGACCAAATTAAGCAGCAAGAAAATGCCATTTGAGCAGTGATTTTGTGATAGTACTACCTCATACTTTTGTCATTTTTACACGTCAACACTACCTGGGTAAAGGTTTCACCTCATCAGTACTACTTTGACACTCAAATACAGGAACATGCACCAGAAAGGTCACTGGTCGCCTTTACAAAGGGCCTACAACTAGGCAGCAACAGGTGTCACCACAACCTTAGTGATTATTGATTTGAGCTAGAAAAGCTTTTTTGTAAAACAAATATGCAGATTATGCATCAGGGGATGGATTATGGAGCAATAGCTACAAATGATGGACTATGGATTATGGAACATTAGCTACAAATGAATACTAAGGCAGAAAACGTAATAGCTGTAAAATCACATAATACCAGTAGCCCTGGCCAATACTTTACTTTGCAAATGCCTATTTCCTTCCCTATTTTAACCTTTTTATTTTTTTAGTCATCCTTGTGTGTTTACACAATGTTTTCAGGGTACAATAATGCAAAGCTGAAAGGACCTTTTATTTGCACCAGTAAAAACATATTTTTCTGTAATGTGCATTTCAACAAAAACGGTTTGATACCTGTTCAAAGTACATCTTGCTGCAGATAGCACTCATAATGTTCTATTATAATTATATTCAATTATTTTAATTTAAAATATTTATTGGAGGTGTACTGTGGTCACATTTCCAAGGTCGCCACTGCTTCCTTTTTTAGGTTAAGTGTAGGCAGTGTGCAGCGCTGTCTGCAAGACATGTTGTATTCAGTCAATGGGTTTTTAACTACGTCTACTCTTGCCATTCGTTCCTTGTTGTGCTTGTCTTAAATGCTTCCTTTTTATTGGTGCATTTTTCTAAATATCCCTCCCTTTGTGTGTTGAGTTCACTCCCAGCCGATTTCACTAAGAGAACTTTTTTTGTTGGCCATGACACTACGTCACACTTCCTCCTGTTACAGCGCATGATGGCCCCACCTCCCTCCTCCCAACTGGTGGCTGCTTCTTCTTGTTATTATTGTATGCTGACATTCTGGTGGCATGGACCTCTGTGAAATGCTCCAGCTTTTCAATCGGGTTTTCTGGTGGCAGGTTTACTTACACTTGTATAAGGATCCTTCTTGTTCATTGATCGTGGATTGGTGCATGAAGCCGTTGCTTAAACTGCTGCATATCTGCCTGGATCACATCACGTTCGCAACTCCAACACTTCCAAATATACTGATTGAGGGGCTGTCCGATGCTAGCCTAGGCCTCCTCAGTACAGTGTGCTGGTGCTGTCTCAACTTCAGGCTGAGCTATAAAAACCACAACCTGAGCCCCCTACTTCGACTATTTCCTAAGTACTACAAGGTGACTCATTTTCAAGTTGTCTAGTTGTGGCAACAATAATTCCGAAAGCAGTGGCATACTTTTAAACCGTTGTGCTTAGTGGCCGGTTTCACACTTGTGCAGCTGATAAATGGAAGTGCATGGTTTTGGTAAATCTGTTACTGTGTTGTGCACATTGTCATTTTCAACACTAAGAGCTCTACCTTTCACAAATGCAAGACTGACTACATTGCAAATGCTTGTTTTACTTATTTGGGGCCTATGATCACAATAAAAACAAAAATCACACAAGTTTGCCAAGGTCAAGGCGATTGGCTTTGCCTATGTGTATTCACATTGCTGTCAGCATTTCATTCATGTTTTAGTGCAAATGATTTACAGTTACTTCAGGTGACAGTAAAAGAAATATCAATTTCAGTTTTTTCATCTCAAGTGGACTGGAGGATCACTCCCCTCAGTTCACCTCCCAGCTTGCGGGATCAAGGGAACTTTGACACTTTTATTAGGATTTTTAGGAGTGAAAGAAGATCACTCATCTCAATTTTTCTAACCCTAAGACATGAATGCAACCTTGCACATGAATGCCCAGTTACCACACATCTTAAGACTATGTGAAGCCTTGCCCTCTGGATCTGGCAAATAATGCAACATATAATAATACCAATCTAATAACAATCACAAGATTAACAATAACAAGTATTGATGATGTCAATGCATCTGGCCTGCCC
The DNA here is from genome assembly GCF_031143425.1 of Pleurodeles waltl. Classification (NCBI taxonomy): domain Eukaryota; kingdom Metazoa; phylum Chordata; class Amphibia; order Caudata; family Salamandridae; genus Pleurodeles; species Pleurodeles waltl. The sequence goes on from NC_090439.1 coordinate 339,351,775, forward strand.
CTAATACTTACAGCGAGCACATGGTGGTGCCATAATTCCATGTATCTCAGACTATAGGCACCAAATGCAGCCACTTTACTTGTGACCTAAGAGGGTCAATTATGCAATGAACAAATCTGAGCTGTGCCATGGATAATCAATAGTATGGAATTCATTAGAATGCTGTGCATCATTAACCTGCTACTGCCTGTACCCAGACGCTACAAATCATGACAGTAATTGGAGGCTGAAAGCTGTAATAAACAGAAGTCTAGGTCCTTTTAAAAATGGAAGGAAATCATAAAGAGGGTCGGATAAGCCTCGGATAAGCCATTTCATGGGACAAAAGGAAAATTAACAGAGGCAAGGGTTTGTCCAATCTGTTTGTGATGAAATACTTAAAAGACTCCAGGGTGCTTGTATGCATTCTCTCCTGTGAACTAAATGGAAAACATGATACTGCGTCCCCTACATTATGACTTTATTATGACTGGAAGGGACCAAAGTGAACAAGGGAATGTCAATTCTGCTTGCTCCTCTTGATAGCAGAAAAAGAGAATACACTCTTCCTTTGGCTTTAGTGAAGTACTTGTTCAAGACAGTTGGATTTTAATCTTCACAGTAATACCTTGGAAATTTCTGTAACGATTACCCCATTCCAGGTAAAAGCCAACAGCATTAGAGAGTGAGTCTTTGTATGTCATTTAGACAACAACACAATAGTGTTGTTTCTATGTTGGGAACGTAAATGCTTACTGACAGCCATGAAATCCCTTTTTGTGATAAGGCAGATCAACTAGCCCATCTTGGACACCTGAGTGAGACTGAAGGCATTATCCATGGGTGATAGTGGTAGTCACACAGAGAAGCCTGCTCCAAACTAACATTTGTGCTTATTCACAGGTCCTCCTAAATTATTTGATAGGACGTGGTGTATCCCTCAATGGATTTCTAATCAAATTCACAGACTACTCAGTACAGACCACATGTGCGGGCTGTCCAGTTTGATCCCTATATGCTAAGTTGCTGGACTCTTCCACGTTGGAAATATGGATGAAGGTAACTGTATGCTTAGCTGTGGCATCTGCTTTTCATGTCATTCCTCCTGCACACTGCATTCAGAATGACTCCTTCTCACTCTGTTCCTCACTCTAACAACCTCCTCACGCAAACAACTCAAATGGCTCCACCTGTAAAAATGGACGTGTATGCAAGGTAAGGGACCTTGGATGCACAATGACTGAAGTGTGCTTAAAAACAGCAAGATGCAATAGTATCATACTTTCATGATGGAGAGAATGACTCATTCTTGCTTCAATCAGAAAAACAAGTAATTGATAAGGCGCTTTTATGCAAATTGTTTTAGGTAGAACATTGTTTTATGCAGTTATGGCCACCTAACTCTGTCCTACTGACCTTGTAAGCATAAAAGGCAGTTAAACATGATTGAATTTGACTAGACTTCAGATTCATGAGTAGACAACTCAGCTTTACATTAAAAAGTGTATGTAGGGTTCACGATTAAGGTGACAGATGCAAATTTTAAGAACCAGGAAGAAAAACAAGAACAGTATATGAGATGCAAACACGGTCCTTTGTCGGAAAGTAAACAGAGCACTCTCTTTAAATAGGAGGCAGTGCCAACTTGGCCATTGTTAAAGAGAATACTATAATGTACACAAAGACAAAGGCCATCACTCATGATAAGTAAATGAATAAGTAGCTACTAATGGTTGGATGGATGTGATACAGGCACCCCCCCAAACTCAGAAATCACTAACCCAGGCCAACCAGCATCACACAGTGACAGGCCTCTGTAGAGCTGCATGCTGTAATAGCTGTACTTCATCAGCTGCCTTGACAACATCATGCTCCAGCCTTCTTGATAACCAAGATGAAGGCACAGGGATGCACTAGCTACTGAAGTACTAAGTGTGCAGTGGCAAGCGCTGATGCTATTAGTGCTCAGGGGTGTAGAATTTAATAAAATATCTACTTGTCCATGGGACAGATTGCTTCTTAAATCTACTTGGCCTGTAAAGTAATCTACTTGTCCTTTCGGTGGCATGTAGTGTGGTGACACATTATGGCAGCAATTTCATTATGTAAGAGCTCTGATAATGGCCTCTCTAATTATGCCACAGCTATTACTATAGTAGGGCATGAATACTTGCAATTTCAATCCTTACTATGGCAATTTCCTTATTTTCCCACCTTTCCGCAGATCTACATACTGGTGCAGAAGGAAGCAGTAGGTAATAGTTCCAGGGCCTGAATGCCTTTGAGTCTGCAAACCTACTAATTTGCATGTTTTAAGTATTTTCACCAGCTCTTCTCTAATCTTTTCCCATTATCAGAAAGGTTTGGAAATTTACTCCTGACAATGGCAGAAGTAGAAGTTCTTCCTCGGTTGGTAAACAAGTGGATGAAGGGAAAGTGAACTTGTAATCGCTCAACAGATTTTCACATGAGCAAATCTACACATGCATATTTGCTAGTGCTAAAATACAGTTCACAAATATTTTCTAGGAGTACGATTGCCTCGTCTACTTCTGTAAGTTCTTGGGAATTCAGGAAAAGCCACATATCCAAAGACATTTACCATGGATGTATGTTTGTGACTTTCTTTAAGAATTGGGTCCCTAATTAGGTCTGGCATTAACAAAGACATTTTGTTTTTATTATACTTCTATGTTTCTCTCTCTCTATCAGCTGGCTTTACTGTGAGTGATCACATACTGATCTTCCACGAGGAGCGTACTAGCACACAAAGTAGTTATGTTCAGTGCGAGTTACTCCTGTGGCAACCAGTAGCGTAGCAAAACTGGAGAAGTGCCCCCTGCAAAGAACATGGAGGCCCCCCACCTCCAGGCACACTAAGGGCAGGTGTTGTGCTGAGGGGGCCCCCTGGAGGGGGGCTACAGGGTCTTTGTTATGCCACTTGTGGCAATGTGTGTTCATTGAGACAAAAAACTTTTTCACAATTAATGTTGGATCGGTTGGCTTTGCCAGTGCTTGTTTATTTACATGCTTCCCATAATCTTGTTGAAAATGGCCACACTGATTTTCCATTAGAAATATCTTTTAGAAATACTTGCATGCATCAACACATTTTACTAAATGACGGTTCAAAGAAATAACACTTAAGATTTCATAGTAGCAAAACATTACTTACCTACTTGCATTTTTTTCTGAACATTTTATTTTGAAAGCAAATAATCATCATTTTTGCTTACAAGCTTCTGTAAACATTTTCATCTAACCAGAGAGCATTCTGGGAGCATTATACTTAGCCTCATATTGCTAAACTTTCCAAACATGTGTGTACACCTTTTTTTTTTTTTTTTACTGGAACCACTGTCAGTATTGCAGTGTGACCTTAAAACATTTATTTACAGCTCTTACCCTAATAATGAAGACTTTTCATTAATAAACCATAAATACAGAGCATTAACTTTTGGACACACATATTACCTCAACATGCAGACAGCTCGCTTCTCTGTAAACTGGAAGCCACAAGATTTGTGCTTCAGGGGGTTGGGCCTATTTGTCCCAAGGATAAAATAAACATGAACCTTGTTGCCCTTGACCCCAAACAATATGCCCCATGAGTCAAGCCATAGGAACGCCCAGTCCCTGAGAGCTGTCTTTCCTCTGCCTTGTAACGGCTCAAATGACAGACCTAGTGAAGAGGTGATGCTCATGGCACTCAACAATGGAGATCCCAACCACCAGATGTAAAAGTAGTTTTGAAACAAGCACTGGCAAAGCCATTACGTCTGGCCATGGCAAGCTGGTACAATGGGTATTTTATATTTGTATGCTAGATTAGTTCGCAAACATAAAGAAAACATGTTGCTGCCTAATGTGGCAGCCACAAGGTTGCAACAAAAAATTTAAATATAAAAACAATTAACCACCACATACAATGTTAATTAATACATCAGTATACCTCCTAGAAGACAGCTGAACTTAGAACAAGTATAGAACCTTTTAAAAATTTTAATGCACATCACAGGAAAATATAATTGTTACTAGAGCAAAGAAAAGGCACAACTGAGTTTCAATTACTCCAACTTGAAGACATTGCAACAACATACAAGGATGACAAAAAAGGATAAAGAATGGAAACAAAAAAAGCATTGGCAAAGTAAATGATGAGCCCTGGCACTAAAGAGTACTGCTTCTTGGGTGGATATAACCATGTAGTTAGGAGGCAAAATACAGTCACCCTCATGTGGATAAAAATGGCTGACCAAAAGTCATGCATGTATGCACTTTTTTATTGATAATCTTTTTCAATTATTTAAGGCTGGTGAAACAACTACAACTGTCTATGAAGCACATCTAAAAATTAGTGCATTTAAAAAGAAAGCCTCCTGCATACTAGACATCATGCCCAAGCGGTGTGTCTGGTTCCTAACTTCTCACAACAACATAATCAACAGGCCGTTTAGGCTAGAATCACCACACATCAAGATAAGGACTGACCTCGACATGAGCGCTACTGCGCATAACTGTGTGGTGACAGAAATGCAGTGCCTGGTGAAAGTATTAATGACATATATCAAAGGTATGGAATCCTCGCGTGCAGCTGACAAAGGCACAAATAAAGTTGTTTTAGCTTTTTTGATTTGTGGACTGCATCGCCGTACCAGATGAGCTATGTTGGATGCTAAATATAAATTTTAGCAATGACGGCTCGTTGCAAGCTTGAGATTCAATTAGCACTCTCCATAAACAGATGTTGCTGGTAGAGAAATAAAAAAAATATTTTGCACATTTTTTTCTGTGCTAGAATCCACAACATCCCCAGAGCATAAGCACTGGGAAAAAACTTGCAATAATATTTCCCTCGCGTGTCCGACATTTTGTGGCCAGATCTCCCAGTCAGTCGAACATCACAGACACTTGTTCAGAAGTGCAGCACAATGACCTGGTAACGCTGATATCGGCAGAAATACGGGTTCATTTTTGCAAACAAGTACGCAAAGAGGCAAGCCAAAGCAAAGTACAAATAGCCTTATTCTGTCTGTTACTTCAGCCTTGACTGCATACTGCCAAGGACGAACGGCACCCTGGTTACTCGGGGAACGTTCCTTCAAGAGAGTGCAGCAGCCCTCAGCCTTCCATCTCTCAGAGACTGTTAATTAAATCAAACTCGGGGATTAAATTATTCCCGTGGTACTGAATGATTTGTCTTCGTATTGGTTTAGTATTTATTCGTTTGTGAAGAAAAAAAATTGCCTTGAACTAAAAACCAGCTAAGATTACTCACGGAACGTATCCTATTAGTGTTATGTGATGGCTTATGCTCGCAATTGCCACACTGCATCATTAAGTGGCTGATCCACATATTTATTATTTTAACAATTATAGGTCACCCAGATATTTTATCTACATATCTGTGGTCACTCGAGCGGCATTAGTAGTTGCCACTGTCAAAAGCAGTAGCCAGCGGCTTAATTTGAGTCAGTGGTTGCTTGTGCTGGGCACAAGCATTAATTTTTCATCACCAGACTTAAAAAAAATAAAGGCAGAAAATAAGTGTAGGGTGATAGAAGGCACAGACATGACGGAATCAAAACTGGGCAGCTTTGGCATACAGCAGCAGGTGCTACAATTTACTAAGATTTCCATATACAAAAAAAAAACAAGCATTTGCAATGCAACGGGTTTCGTATTTCTCCGAGTTAGAGCTATTAGCAGTTGTAAACTCCCAACCGGACTTTTCTTGCCCATTAAATGGAAAAAAAAGAGCGCGATCGCGCCGCTACAGTTCACTCGTAGTGAAGCCTATCGGCAAAAGTGCAATTATCTAGGATACCGGCAAAAGTGCAATTAACTATGTAACAGGGTTGATGTCATGCAGAGCGCTCAACTTCTGACAAGCGAGATCGCGCTGCGAAAAAAAGAGGAAAAGTAGTCCACAAACCGGACGGAAAACAGCGAGCTCTGCATGTTTTCAGTACTTGGTGGCTGCGCTCGAGGAGGGCTAACCACCGGAAAAGGCATGACGTATACATGCCTTCCACTAATGAAACCAAGCAGATTTTAAAAGGCAAGCCCACGAACCAGTGAAAGACACTGATGTGACATGGACGGGGCTCCAAGCCCTTTTCTAACCCCTAAAGCGTCTCGCAAGCGATACACAAGCACATGCGACGAAGGCTCAACCCTAATAATATGAACACATTGCAGTTGGCATTTGATCTGTAAACAATGACATGAATACACTTTTGTAGGAACTCTTATGAAACCTTCTCTATTTGAGGTCTTTATCTCTCTTTTTACACTAAGAATATTTGTGTTTTAAGAATCCACTCGGATCAATTAGGTCTCTAAAGCTACCGCCTGTGGATACCTGAGTGCCACTAGTGTCAGGCTGGCAATTTTGCCACCCCTGCATTTTCGAGGTGGGTTGTAGGCTAGAGGGATGCTTTCAGAGCTGGTTTATCTACGGTGACATTCAAGCATGCCGTGACCACTTACTACTAAGTGTGGTGTTAATACGAACGTTTTTGCCAGGGTTTATTATGGTTTCAGGACCAGTCCTGGGTGTCATCGTTCTAATACTGTTAAAAACCGAAACAGACGTAGGAAGACAAGCATCACCAGACAGTAGGCAATCTTTGTTGTGGAAGAAATCAAAAAGCAAAGAACAAAAGCTTTCAACTCTGAAGCATTTCATGCGTTCCAGGAGCACAACTGAAGGGTGGTTGGTTTTTACCTCCACATCACAGGTGTATTCAGAGCCATCCAGTAAGATTACTTTAGCTTGCATGTTCTTCGGCTTTTTTGTCGATTTCAGTGGTGATTTGGAGAGTTTGCTTGATGCAGACTTCTGTGAAATTTTATCGTCTTCAAACTGCTGATACTCAAGCTGTTTTGTGACCGCGGCCTCCCGCTCCTCGTCGTTGCCACCGTTCTGCTGTGTAGGAAATTAGAGATAATTGAGAGTTTTTAATGACAAAAAAAAAAAATTACTGTTTTCGAAAAAGGTTTCTGGCATTGAGAAGATACTACCTGCATTCACGATAAGCAGAAACAAACTCAGTCGTTATCAGGGAAAACGTAAAACTCCAGGAAGAAAACAGGGACATTTAAAAACATTTAAAAAAAGAGAACAAAGACAAATCAGAAATGCTGTTAAAAAAGCATGCAAGAATTACATTATCAAGACCCTCACACATTGGACACGTTTTCATTACTTCCTGTTAGAACGATGGAACGCAGAGAGCTCTACTGAAGACAATGGAGTGGCTGAGGTTCAGTAATGGCGGGAACAAACCTTCGCCACCAGCATTCAAATATTTGTCTTTCTGTTTTGACATTTTTTAGAATTTTGAGAACACTCTTCACCAGAGGGTGGAATATTACAAGAGTATTTCTGCCTCGCCTCAGGCTATAACGGTTGTTAAACGCCCTCACCCTCAGTATAGGCCCTTTCTACATAACTTAGGGCCATATGTACGAAAGCTTTTTCCCATAGACACAGAATGAGTAAAATTCTTTGGTACATCTGGCCCTTAGTTACAGGGCCTGTAACACCCACTCTTGCCCTCAGCAGCAGACAACAATGCTTAATTGTAAATTGGGCAGCAGTGAACAGCTATAATACTGCTTTTTGATTGGTTTTTAGCTGGTCGACACGTGCAAAGGAGATTCACAGCTAGTACCTGAGACAAGCCTCATTATTGCATCAACTCAAATACTACAGTACTCTCTTCTCCTAACATCTGCCTGTGAAGATCAAAGAGTTCCAATGCTTAATTTGAGCAAGTGGTTGCAGGTGTAGCCCACCAGTACTCATTTTTTATGAATAGCACTTATTTTTCCTCGTCAGACTTTTGCCGACAGAAAAGAGGGAAAAACACACAAGGGGGAAAAAAGAATGAAGAGAAAGATAGGAACCTGTGATAAAGACACAGAGCAGAGACCGGCAGGAGTGAAATAAAGAGGCAGGAAGTGCCTGGTGGTGGATAAAAGAGGCATGAAGTGGAATCAAAACTACGCAGGCTTGGTATTTGGCAACCCTGATATTCAACAACGCCAGCAACGGGCTTCTGAGAAAACTCTGTGCCTCGTCCTTTGTTCTTTTGCACAGTAAGCCATGCCGAATTCTAACAAAAATGGGTTCATCTAACTGTCTGCATTTGGAGATATGTTGTTGGGGAAGCAGCTTTAGAATAATTCACTTTTCTGTAGAGAAGGCTGGTTACCAACATGAACATTGTTTTTATTGCAGTTGCTACAAGATACTAAAATAAGCAAATATCCAAAAACATTCCTTTTCACTTGTCCACAGTGTATATTTCAAATGTAACAAGTCTTAAACTCAGCTGCTGGGCCTTTCCCCCCTCAGTGCTGAGCCCTTTTTTTGGCTATTTGGGGTGGGTCGCGCTTAGGCCTTCATAACTATTTGTCCACATAAGCTATCCTCGCCAAATTTGCATCCTTTTTTTCCAACATCCTAGGGATTCTAAAGGTACCCAGAGTTTGTGGGTTCCCCTGGAGGAGACCAAGAAATTAGCCAAAATACAGCTAAAATTTCGTTTTTTTCAAATAAATGGGAAAAAGGGCTGCCGAATAAGGCTTGTGTTTTTTTTCCTTGAAAATGGCACCAACAAAGGGTTTATGGTGCTAAAATCACCATCCACAGGCAGACTTGAATCAGAAAACCACATTTATCAACACAATTATGGCATTTTAATGAGACATACCACATTTTGACTATTTAGGGTGTGATACAAATCCTGGGTCCCGGACAGCTAAACATTTCTGAATAGCAGACAAAATTCTGAATTCAGCAAGGGGTCATTTGTGTAGATCCTACAAGGTTTTCCTACAGAAAATAACAGCTGAAATAAGAAAATATTGAAATTGAGCTAAAAAAAACACCCATTTTTATCCACGTTTTACTCTGTAACTTTTTCCTGCAGTGTCAGATTTTTTAAAGCAATATATGTTACGTGTGCTGGATTCTTCTAGTTGCAGGGATATATAGGGCTTGTAGGTTCATGATGATACCTAGGTACCCAGAGCCAATAACTGAGCTGCACCTTGCAATGGGTTTTAATTCTATACCGGGTATACAGCAATTCATTTGCTGAAATATAAAGAGTGAAAAATAGGTATGAAGAAAACCTTTGTATTTCCAAAATGGGCATAAGATAAGGTGTTGAGAAGCAGTGGTAATTTGCGCATCTCTGAATTCCGGGGTGCCCATACTAGCATGTGAATTACAGGCCATTTCTCAAATAGACGGCTTTTTTACACACTATCTTACATTTGGAAGGAAAAAATGTAGTGTGGAGAAAAGACAAGGGGCAATAACACTTGTGCTATTCTGTGTTTCCCCAAGTCTCCCGATAAAAATGGTACCTCACTTGCGTGGGTAGGCCCAATGCTCACAACATTAAAGGCAACATGGACACATCACCTTTTTACATTGAAATCTTACGTGCTTGTTTGCAAAGTGCCTAGCTGTAGATTTTGGCCTCTAGCTAGGCTGGCACCTAGGGAACCCTACCAAACCTGAACATTTTTTAAAACTAGACACCTAGGGGAATCCAGGATGGGCTGACTTGTGGGGCTCTCGCAAAGTTCTGTTACCCAGAATCCTTTGCAAACCTGAAAATCTGACCAAAAAAACACTTTTTCCTCACTTTTGGGTGACAGAAAGTTCTGGAATCTGAGAGGATCCACAAATTTCCTTCCACCCAGCGTTCCCCCAAGTCTCCAGATAAAAATGGTACCTCACTTGTGTGGGTAGGCCTAGCGCCGGCAACAGGAAATGCCACAAAACACAATGTTTTTCCTAACAAAAACAGAGCTGTTTTTTGGAAAGTGCCTAGCTGTGGATTTTGGCCTCTAGCTCAGCCGGCACCTAGGGAAACCAACCTGTGCATTTTTTTAAACTAGACACCTAGGGGAATCCAAGATGGTCTGACTTGTGGGGCTCGCACCAGGTTCTGTTACTCAGAATCCTTTGCAAACCTCAATATTTGGAAAACAACACTTTTCCTCACATTTCGGTGACAGAAAGTTCTGGAATCTGAGAGGAGCCACACATTTCCTTCCACCCAGCGTTCCGTCAAGTCTCCAGATAAAAATGGTACCTCAATTGTGTGGGTAGGCCTAGTGCCCGCAACAGGAATAGATCACACAACGTTCAATGTTGGTCCTTACATGAGGCAACTGTTGACCCTGGGATGATCCATTCCTGACGCAGGCACTAGGTACAGGCACTCAAGTGGGGTAGTGTTTTTATCAGGACAGGTGAGGAATCACTGGGTGGTAGGAGTTTTTGGATCCCAGCATAATCCTGTAGTTTGTGTGACAGAAATGCAAGACCAATAGAGTTTTTATTCAACATTTCAGCTTTGCAGGGTATTCTGGGTAAGAAAACTTCTGTGGACTCCCCCGGATGTCTAGTTTCCAGACATGTTTGGGTTTGGTATGTTTCCCTATATGGCTTCCGAACCCAGGACCAAAAACACAGGTGCCTGCCTTACAAAACCAGTTTGTTTTGTGATGGATAATTTTGATGTCTCCACAATACGATTAGGGCGGTGGAATTTGGGGCTGAAGTAAATTGGGGAGCTCCCAAGAGAGCACTCACTCTCTGTGCTTGCCGCCGCATTCACCTGCTCTCTGGGTTGGGCTAACCCACTATTACCCAGTTGCACAGACTGTACTTGCGAAGGGACAGCAGGACTGTCCTCATCACCTCCCTCATAATTTACTGGAAGAGGAGTTATCGAATAGGATCCTCCGACTGAAAAATCACTCCCAGAGTCTGCGCCATTGTCCCATCCCTCAGATGCTGTCTCAGTATCTGCTGTCTCAGTCTCTGATCCTATGTCAGAGCTGTCCTCTATAACCTGAGTGACGGCGTCAGCAGCAGTCATCCATCAAGATGCCATCTCTGCTATTGGCTAAACTGTTGCTCTAAAACACTAGCCTACGTAGACAGTCACAAAATAGCTGGTGTGTGTGTGATACGTGCAACGGTAGAGGTCACCTTACCTGCGCTTCTTCCCTCAATCAGCATGTTCTTTCAAGACAATCAAAAAACACCTTGTCACATACCATTCATCACAGTCTTTAGCACCTCCTGCCCCCAGTCCAACAATCATTATTGGTGCTCCCACTCCCATGTCCTCCTCCTCGGATTCCCTCATTACCACCCAGCAAAAGTACCCTTCATCTCTCAAAAGCCCACCCCGCACATACATTTCATTTGTATTATAGCGCAGGTAATGGCTGACTTTACTAATGTACTCAGCTATTTACATAAAATACAGATTTGCTCTTTGCAGTAGGCATATAAACCTTCTGCGCTTCTTTATGGCACTAAAACTGCCACTAGACAAAAGTCTGATCCTTTTGTAGCAGAAACATAATCACAAGACTTACTTGACTTTTTTATTGCTGCCTAAAAGCTACAGTTGAAATGCGTCAGTTGAAGTATGTGCATTGCTTTGAAGAAGCAAGTTGTAACTGCAAGACAACTGGTGGCAAATATATATATATGTGTGTGTATATATATATATATATATATATATATATATATATATATATATATATATATATATATATATATATATATCACTTTTATATGTGGGTCTGTTTTTCCTGGGGGCCGATCGCAGCCCCCAGGGAAACCACACATGCATTGGAAAAAGTGATATATATATATATATATATAAATATATATATATACATATATATATATATATATATATACACATATATATAGATCTATCTCTATGTAGATATATCTATCTACATAGCTAGATATATCTATCTACATAGACCCCCCCAAGTGAAATCCCTGGTGTCTAGTGGTGTTTCTTGCGATTGGGGGCCAGGAAACACATTCAGGAAGGCCTCGTGTGAAAGGGGATAGTCTCCTTATGGCCACTTCCTGCTCCGATGGGGAAAACAACACTGTGAAGTCAGCGCGCCCCGCTGACGCCACAAAGTGGAGGGTACGGGGTGGGGAGAGACACAGAAGATCTTCCGTGTCTCCCGGGGTTTAAAACAAAAACGCACCCCAGGATTTTTTAACCCCCTCCCTGGTGTCGGCCACTGGTCGTGACCCGCACCAGGGAGGTAAGTGTGGGTGTCGGGCACTGGCCGACGCCCGCACCAAAGGGGTTAAAAATTGTGTAGTCCATGACAATTCAGTGTTTTAAAATAGCAGCTTAATTGTTCTGCCTGATTTACAGATTTCTTATTTTAAAATATGCTTACATGTATTACATTCGAAAGTATTATATTATGTGTTTTTGTTGTTATATTGAACTCACAAACAAAAATTATTTTGTAGTCAGTGCTTACTCATGCAAGGAGATGGAACTACTGGTAAAAGGTAGGGGGGAAAGCAAAAAGTAAATCTGATTGTCCAAACAGCAGCTCATTTGAAGAGTCTAACAACTTGTAGGAACATATATCCATTCATTTTAAATCTATCAGTCTGCAAATAGCTTCTTGCTCCTTGAAAAATGTACTTCTACATACGTAAATGGGGGGTTAAAAACATACATCTACCAAAATGGCACTATTTTAAAATTAAGGCAGTATAAATTCACAAGAGAGTAAGGCTAACCCGAGAAAACAAAATGGGATTGATGGATTTAAGGAGCTATTTCAATGACTATAAGTAGCCCTTAAAAATACATTAGAAATGAAAAAAAAACATACTTCCTCTCACATTTGTAACCACCTGGTTTCATTTCTGCATGTATACCTCAAAGCTCCTTTATTGCAGTCTGTTCTACAGGAAAGGCTTTGAATGCAACAGCAGCAATTCCAGCAACAATTGCACTCAGGAATGCCTCACTTATGTCTTCAATGTAGCATGTTAGCATTCTAGTTGTTCACTTCACCTCTGTAGAGAAACTATAGTAACACACAAACTGCTGCTGTTGTTGAAAGTATACGTTTTACTCCGCATTCTAGACTTCTTTCTGACGTAGATGAAGAAACCATTTAAATGTTTTTAGAAAATGTGCCCTTTTAAATTACTAAGTTACTAACTATAATTTCTGTGGCCAAAGATAACTCATTGTTTTGTTCAATTACTTATTTTGTTCAATTAATCTTGGCTCTTCCAGAGGAAATTATTTCAATGCCACTGCTCCTATTGCATGACCATGACATTCAGGTGTGCCTGACAATTATCATGAATATAGAAAGTGGTCTAGTTGCTCATTGGAATTCTGTACTGGAGAATCAACAGATTGCCTGCTGCTTCTGTTGAAAGTATACATTTTTCTCAGCATGCCAGATGTAATTCTCACATGGATGAAGAAGATATTGTTTGATTTATAGAATATATGTCCTCATTTCAACTTCTGGAGCACTTACCATAGACCATAGACAGTTTTGTCTCCAGTATGGTTGATCCAATTCTAGCAGTAGGTCAGCATTTTTCTTGCGGGGTGGGGGGGGAATCACCTTGCAACTCATGACAAGTGGCCTGGTATTACCAACAAATGAGCTCTGTTCTGGCTAAATCTGTTAGCACTATTTCCTTAAGGTTCTTTTTGTGAACTTCAAAGGTAGACATTCACAACAGTGTATTTCAATGGGCAAAAATGGCAGAACATTAGCACCCCAAAAAAATCCACAGGTATTTCAGTTTTAGTGTAACCTTACACCTAAACGGTTCCAAGACAAATACACCACCTAACAAACAATTCTTTCAGTTTCTTCCCAAATTTTAAGGGTCTCATTTACAACATCAATATTATCCATAGAGAAGGTTACTCCCAAGCAGTTATTGACTAAGGTGGACAAAGTCTCTCTGCTTGACTTTAGATCTCTGAATTCCCCTACATCAATAGTTAAATTAGAACACTGAAATGTTAGGAGCTCCACTGAAGACAGAGAGCAGATCATTGTCAATAATGGATGGTTTAGGCCTTTTGCCCCAACACTCAAATATCTGTATTTCAGTTTCTCCCTTTTTGATTCATATTACCCTACTGTCAGTGAGTAGAATGTTCTAATAGCATTATAGCCCTCCTGCCTCATGCTATAGGGGATGTTTAAGGCCCTCGAGTTCAAGGCCTTTAACAACTGTTAGAGCCTGCGGAGCTGGCTATAATGCTGTATTGGAACACTGAATATTGATACCTGCACAGAATACATAAATAGTAATGGGACAATAATGGCTGATGTGAACATTCTACTCCAGAGTTCCAACGCTTGTATGTTTGTTTCATCCTGTTTAACATTTCTTCCTCAGTGGGTGGAATATTCTAACCCTATACAATGAGTTATACTATTCTTTGTAAACCCTTTAACTTTTTATCAACCTGAGCCAGTAAAACAGGCCAACCTAACCTTTTCACAGCTGAGCCACCCCCAACCCATTGTGTCTGTTCTTTAGGGGCATTTTGGAATTAAGCCTTCATAACTATTTCCACAAACAACATCCAGGCCAAATGTGCTTTCTTTATTGCTCATGTATTGCTGATTTTATAGGTGTGTAGATTCCTCTGGAAGGAACTAGTAAAAATACAGCAAAATGTTGGTATTTTTTGGAAACATGAGAAAACAATGCTGTCCAAGGAAGCATATTTTTTAATGGCATCAACAAAAGATTTGCTGTGGCAAGATCACCATGTTCCCAGCTTACAGCAACAAGAATAGCAGTAAAAATACCCTTTTTTCTACATGGTTTGCATTTTGTTAAGCAGTAGTTGATTTTCACTGTGGGAACAGGTGTGAACCCAACTGGTGGGCCAATGGTTAAACATTATTAAACACTAGACAAATTGTTTAAATTAGGCCAAAATTACCAAATTCAATAAGGTGTCTGTATTATCCGCTCCTGCTTTGAAATCCTACGTATCATCAGGTAAATCCTTCATAACTATGAATGCCAGCCTTAAAGGACTTGGTGCTGTTTTTGAACAGTGGGTCAATGGACAGGAAAATATGGTTGCATTTGCATCCAGGGTGCTTACAGAGGCAGAAAGTAACTGTAGCACCATTGAATAGGAGGCACTAGGGTGTGTGTGGTGTAGTATAAAATGTTCAGAACATATATATGGGGTACCAGTTGTGATATACATACTGATCACAAAACACTAGCATTTCTTCTGAGTGGAAACGGTTTGGGGACAGCATCAGCCCGTCATGTGCTGTTGCTTTCCAAATTGCAGGAATATGACCATGAAGTGAAATATGTAAGTGGTGGTGCCTTTACCATATTCAGTCACTGATGGTGAGGATCAGGATACTGAATGTGTGGTGGTCTGGTTGATGCAATATCAGCATGTGATGGTACCATTACAGAAGATGACTTGAAATTGTCCCTGTCCAAAAACGAAGCTTTATCACAGGTACTACATTATATTCTCGTAAACTCATAGGTGAAATAAGAACTTTCATCAAATAGCAATGGAATTATCATGTGAAAATAATATTTGCATGAGGGGTGCTGCCTTTGTTCCCTTCAGTCGAGTTCCATAAAAAACAAAAGACAATGGGCCAGGGTAGGGACTCCCTGACTCCTTAGCTCTGGCCCAGCGTTTGCTTTTTAATAGGCCCCTGGGTGGGCCAGGTCCTGCGGACATTAATATTTTTGAGTGCCCTGGGGGCCACCATTTCCCGGGACCAGTAATGGCCCTGGAGACAGCCACAACGCCAGGGCCGGCTGCTGCTATGTCCAGAGGGACCCACCCTGGGATATAACTTTGCTGTAACTTGGCAGCAGCTTTGAAACTGCAGCCAATCCACAGCAAACACTCCACATTTTGACAGAGGGACCTGCCAAGCAGGTCCTGCTGTCAGAAAGTAGAGCTTTGATCTCTGTTCCCTGCATGTGCACAGGGAACAGAGAAGAAATGTTCCAGCAAGAAGGGAGCTGCTGTTAAGCAGCTCCTTGGTTGCTGAAGCAATGGCACCGTGAGGTAAGCCTTGAGGCTTACCTAGCAGTGCCAGATAGCCCATAAAGGGCATTTTACTAAATAATAAAATATAAATAAATATGTAGGGACCATGGGGGTGCCCTTGAGGGCCCAAAAAGGGCTTAATTATTTTCTTTGTAAATGGAAAAAGCAATAGCTCTGTGTGAAGGTCACAGACCTTCACAATGAGCATTCAGGGTTCAAGTC
Organism: Pleurodeles waltl; assembly: GCF_031143425.1. NCBI lineage: Eukaryota > Metazoa > Chordata > Amphibia > Caudata > Salamandridae > Pleurodeles > Pleurodeles waltl. The sequence goes on from NC_090439.1 coordinate 339,367,890, forward strand.
CAGCTGGACTCGATTTGCTGCTTTTTTTTAAAGAACAAATTATTTTAATTTTTTAAAATCACATACACATTTTTTATTTTAAATTGTACAGAAATATCTAATTTTATGTATATCATACATCAAAGCATAAAACACTCACTATCTCTCTTCCTCTCACTTTCTCTGTCTCTTTTTCAATTTCTCCCACTCACACACCCACAAAGCCAATTACGCACCCACTCACAGACCCACTCAGACGCTCACGCACAGACCCACACTTTGTGCACCCATTCACAGCCCCAGTCAGAACCTCATGCACTCACTCACAGATCCACTCAGATAGTTATGCACCCACTCACAGACCCACTCAGACTCTAACATACCCACTCACGGCCTCATGCATCCACCCACAGACTCACACACACACACACACACACACACTGATGTACCCACTAAAACACTGATGTATGCCCTCTTATACCCAGATAGACACTCTGACATCCACTCTCATCCCCAGATAACCCTCTCACACCTATCTTCACAAGAGAGAGACCTCAGCCAACTCCTGCCGTGCATGCCCAAAGGGCCGACAACAGCATTGGGTTGGCCGCAGGGTCTGGCTGCAGGCCAGGTCTTGCAGGCAACCTTTGCTGCGCATGTGGTTGGCTTAATGTACAGTATAGGGAAACCTCTCAATTTTTTAAATATGCTCATGATACTGAGTTTGTGAATAGTGGTTACTTGTGCCAATCTGAATTTAGAGTTTTCCACACCATGTGATTCAGAAAGCATGCCATTTCACAACAATGCACTCTATGACACTTTCTCCCACTGAACCACTGAACTCTCCTTCCCTATACTCAACTCTATGACACTCTACTCCCTCTACTCTACTCTAGGACACTCTACTCCAACAAATGGCCTCTCTGACACTCTACTCCGCCACTCCACTCTATGACACTCCACACCACTAACTTTTAACCATGCTGAATAGCAGCCACACTGGTGTACAACATGGCAAAAACACATTGCCAAAGCAAACAGCTCTTGTATAGGAAAGATCTATTGCTTGCCAATACTTGTTAAAAGTGTAATGACAAATTCGACTTAGCCTTTTGAGAAGATTTCTCATGACAGTTCCATAGGTACTAAATATGACAGCTCTACTTCTTTCCAATCATGAATTACACTTAATAACTGTATTAAGGAATTCCCTATCTTATTCTATGATAGGGGTAGGCCTCACAGTAGTGAAAAATGACTCTGGAATTACTATACGCGCTTGTAAAACTAAAACGTATATTTCCTGCCTTTTACTTACACAGCAGATACCCCTAAGGTAGGCCCCACACCACTCTTATCTATTCTGCACCACTGCACTCTATGCCACTGTACTCTACGCCGCTGCACTCTATCCCACGCACTCCACTCTGCCCTGCACCACTACATTCTATGCCACTTCACTCTACTCTGAAATAATCTACTCTATGCCACTGCATTCTATGCTACTGCATTTCACGCCACTTCAATCTACTGTGTACCACTCTACTCTATGCCACTGCCCTCTACACCACTCTACTCTAGGTCACTGAACTCTACACCAATGCACTCTACACCCCTTTACTAAAAACTAATGCACTCTTCACCACTGAACTCTACGCCAATCTACTCTACACCACTGTACTTTATGCCACTTCGTTCTAGGCCACCCTACTCCACTATACAACACTCCATTCTACCGACACCTCATTCTACGACAGTCCACTCTATAAGCCACTCTATGAAGCTCCTATCCATTAAACTCAACTCCACTTTACTCCACTCTATGACACTCCACTCTACAACATTCTACTCCACACTGTGCCAATGTACAACACTATTCCACTCTAAAAAACTCTACACAACTTATTCCATGCCACTTTAATCCACTCCATTTATATATCACACTACTCCACTCTACGCCATTACTCTACTCTACACCATTCCACTCTGTGCCACTCCACTCTATACCACTGAACTCTACAATGCCCTACTCCACTCTATGCCGTTCCACCCTCCTATACTACTCCACTCTATGACGCTCCACTCTATGACAGTCTGCTCTGCTCTATGACATTCTACTCAACTCCACTGTACTCTGCTCTACACAACAACCTCTACAACACTCCACTTTGCTTTACACCACTCTACGACATTCTATGCCACTTCACTCTAGGACAGTCTACTCCCCTCTGACACTCTTCTCCACTCTACCCTTTCCAATCTACAACACTCTACTCCCTCCATGACATTCCAAAACATTCTACACCAGTGATACCCAAAGTGCTGCCCAGGGGCCCTTGCATCCCTCCTGGCCTTTACATGCAACTCCCAATTAAACCGCACAAGCAATATGAAGGGTTATACCCATATAACTCCTGAACTATCCAGTTAAACAGAAGCTCTAAGTTGCTGTTTACTTTACAGAGGACTAACATTCATAATAATATTAAACGCAAGCATTAATGTACCCGCAAATTGAAGTAAAAAAAAAAGAGAAGAAAAGAAGTAGCAAAGGTGCCCTGTACTACTTAACTTTAAGAACCCCTTCATTTTTAAAGACACCTTGCAACAAATGTGCAGAAATATGATAAAGTCCCTTCAAAGTTCAAAAAACGGTATTTCATTAATATGCAGAAGTGTTTCACCATCTCAGATGTAAATCAGTCCATTGAGGAGTTTTTCTTTTGTTTTTTTCAAAGTGACAGTTTTCAAACATGAATTTTGATTTGAAACATTCATGCCTCTCCCCAACCTGACAACAACGCCAATAGTGGGCTGAGGTAAGTCAGTTGTTATGTGCACCATCTGGCCAGCCTGGATTGCTATTATACATGGGCAACATTATAGTTTGTGAAATCAAACACAAGAGAAGGTTTTGTACAAGGCACATCCTTAAGTCATTTTGACACCCTGCTATAAGTGATAATGAAGAAAAAGAAAACAAAGTGAAATAAAACAATTGCGTAGGATCACACAATTTGGTCGTGTGGAGAAGCCAAAATGAATCCCAGGTGCAATTCAACACCTAGAGGTACATGTATTGCTTTCGCTATATCTACCTTATCCCACACCCAGCTCTGACCACCATCCTGCTAGCAGCAATGCAGCCCTCTGTCACACCACAGACTGAACTTTCTGGTCCCCGGGAAAATATTTTGAGTACCCATGCTCTACACCATTCCACACAACTCAACTCTACTCAAATCAATGCCACTGCACAACACTCCACTGTACTTTACTTTACACCACTCCACACCACTCTCCTTTAACTGGTGTACAACATTGCTAAAACATACTGGCAAAGGCAATAGCTCTTGCACAGTCAAGACCTATCGGATTTGCCAATGCTTGTTAATGTTCTGTTGCTGAAGGAAGGTTGGTCAATGTTGCTTGAGAGGTAATTACTTAGTTAGTATAGATTCCCATTAAACATCCAATCATCATATCTTGGGAATTTACATTTAGTCTGCACTACAATGGTTCTCATGCTTGCTAGTGCCAAGTTTTACAGCTGGCTACCCTAACGCTTTTATTTTGGTGTTATCTTTAGGTTCTGGTTGACAGTGTCAGCTGGGATGCTTGTCTCCAGGTTAAGGACAGGTCTAATTGTGGCCAGTGTAGCTATCGGGTGGATATTCAGCTAGCATGAGAAACTATTTTCTGCAATACCTTGATGATTCACTGTTCTAGGACAGGGTATAAGATGACAAAATCATACGGAGGCTGGTCTCAGACAATGTGATTTACGGTCTCAGGAGCAACAGGATCCTATCCTTCATAAATGGCTGATGTACCCATTTAGTTGCTCTCATTTACACCGCTAATGCAGTAGTTTGCTAGCTGTTTGGCCCATTTATTAGATTTAGTACTTCTATAACTGTCTCATTAAAGAGAGAGCTTAATACATTGCATCTTGAAGGTTACCCTCTGTTGGTATGGAAATCAGTTTAATCTACCTTGATTGAAAGTGAAAGCTGAATGTCCATGATAACTCTTGGGTTCCTAACCGTGCTGGCAGGATAGGGATAATCCAAATTCCCTGGGAAACTGATCACATGGTTCAGAGGTACACCAAATACCACAAGCCGTTATTTTTGTTTTTGATGTGGAGTTTCAGGACTTTGCAAGGATTCCAAGGTGGTATGCCTTGCATGGATCCCACGAGGCTTTCTTACCCATAATTCCCTGTAAACCTCAAACTTAGCCTGAAGTCATGCATTTCCCTTACATTTCTGCAATGGAAACTTCTAAAATCCGCAGGAATCCACCAATACCTACTACCTAGCATTTCCCCACTTGTGCTGATAAAAACACTGCACCAATTGTGTAGTTGGGCCTAGTGCCCTCGACAAGAACAGATCAAACTGGGGTCAATGGAAGTTCCCTTATAGGGGCTCCCATTGATATTGCACTGTCACTTCAGTTAGTTCAGGTGCTCAGATCTCTTTGTTTTCACTCAGTGCTGCATAGCTAAATTATGTCATGGAGTATGGTGGATTTCCCAAATCATCTACCATCATGGCAGTATCACAAGTAGCCCACATCTTTCTAAATGTGCTGCAATTTATCTCTCACTATTCTGAACCTTTATCATACCAGTTTAACTGATGTCACAAGTGTCTGGCTTCAAGTGGTGCTATCATGGTACCAGATACTGCCTCTAGCTACCTACCTTCAAAAAGTAATGCTTCTGCAGGCCAGCAGTGTATAATTATTGAAATCTATGGTGTACACTGACTTTTATTTTTAATTGCCCTCCTGTGTAGTGCATTTTAGATACAATGTAAAATACAATTCCTTATCTGGAGTATGTGAACCAAGCAACATAAAGCAAAAACTTTACATGTGCACCACATGCACATGTCTGTGCTAATGAAAGCAACATGTAATCCAATTTTGATTAAATAATTCTATTATTCCTTAAGGTTTTTGAGATATGACAAAACATAATAATTAGTTTGCTCATGGTTTAGGATAATATGTGGATGAACACTCAAAGCATAGCGGGAATAATCCAGCCATTCAAAAGGAGAAGAGTTACCTTACACAATTCACCAATAATGTGTTCATTCACTGTTTATGTTCCTCCACAACACATTGCCACTATAATAGCATGAACGCAGCCTCTTCTCTCCACTGGTACCTTTCCAGACTAACTGTTTCCAATCATGTGATCCTACATCTTCTTACTCTTTCCATTGTAATTCGAAAGGTTACATTAGATGCACTTCAGTGGATCATTTAGAGCAAAGATAATTCATTTTCTTGTGTAAAATGTTATACCTGTCTCCTTCTCGTGGCAATGTTTTACAAGTTTCTAAAATCCTAATCCATACCTGATTATTATTAAATTGTACCAAGAGTACCGTGCAGTGGCTGATTTTGTATTTGCAGTGCTGATATGTTTATTGTGCTTTAACCATTTTATTTTCACTTTCTGGTGTGTCATTTCTATATATGTTTGCCTTCAAGAGCAGTTGATCAGACAGGAACAATATTTTGGGCCATATTTATACTTTTTGATGCAAAACTGCGCTAACGCAGTTTTGCGTCAAAAAAATTAGCGCCGGCTAACGCCATTCTGAAGCGCCATGCGGGCGCCGTATTTATTCAATGACGTTAGCCACCGGCGCTGCCTGGTGTGCGTGAAAAAAAATTACGTACACCAGGCAGCGCCGGCGTAGGGGAATATGGAGCTTGGGCGCCAAAAAATGGGGCAAGTCAGGCTGAGGCAAATGTTTCGCCTCAACCCGATTTGCACCATTTTTTTCAACTCCCAACCCCCATTGAAATGACTCCTGTCTTAGCAAAGACAGGAGTCATGCCCCCTTGCCCAATGGCCATGCCCAGGGGACTTCTGTCCCCTGGGCATGGTCATTGGGCATAGTGGCATGTAGGGGGGGCACAAATCAGGCCCCCCTATGCCACAAAAAAATAAATAAAAAATACTTACCTGAACTTACCTTAATGTCCCTGGGATGGGTCCCTCCATCCTTGGGTGTCCTCCTGGGGTGGGCAAGGGTGGCAGGGGGGGTCCCTGGGGGCATGGGAGGGCACCTCTGGGCTCCTTCCGAGCCCACAGGTCCCTTAACGCCTGCCTTGTCCAGGTGCTAAAAAACAGCGCAAAAGCGGCTGGACGTCATTTTTTTTGACCCGCCCACTCCCGGGCGTGATTTTTGCCCGGGAGTGTAAATACGGCGCACATGCCTCGGAGTCAATTTTTTAGACGGGAACGCCTACCTTGCATATCATTAACGCAAAGTAGGTGTCCACACAAAAAAATGACGCAAACTCCATGGACTTTGGCGCTAGACGCATCTAACGCCAAAGTATAAATATGGAGTTAGTTTTGCGTCGGAATTGCGTCAAAAAAACGACGCAATTCCGGCGCATACAGAGTATAAATATGCCCCTTTGTGTCAAGAGTTAGTGAACTCCTCAAATTAGTTCTTTTTGTCCCATATGTAATTACGAACTATCCTTAAAGCCTGCGTCAAGGACTCGCATACAGAACCAATGAAGTTCAAAAGTAGCAGATGTTTGACGTTGAGAGTACTCTGTTTTCAAAAGAATTTAGGGTCTCATTTACAAGAATCTGACGCATCGGCTCTGAAGCATCAGATTTCTTTTGCTGCCCTGCGACCACCTAATGACGCCATGGATGAGCTGTAGTTACAATACAGAGCTCCATTGTGCATGTTTTCACAGATGTAAATTCTGAAGCATCTGTGGCACTAAACTGACGCAGTGCTGGACTAGCGTTAAAAAAAATGACGCTACTCCAGCAATGCAAGGAAGGCTCCCATTGACATAAGCCCTGTGTGAGTTCAATGTCTGCTCTGAGCAGGCCTTAAATTATTGATGCGGTGAAGGCGCAGTACAACACAGTGAAATCTTGTAAATTTCACTGTACCAATTCTGCATGGCTTTTAAGGGGGGAACGCCTACCTTACATACATTATATATTGCGCAGGTATAATGTGGTGCGAGGCTTTACAAACTAGAGCAATTATCCTATTGTGCCAGTTTGTAAATATGGTGCCCTGTAGGGGACTGCTGTGCACCACCACTGTATCCAAAGAAAATGACGCAACAGTGGCGCAAGGGGCTTGTAAAAAAGCGCCTTAGTGCACAGTATATATAATGTATAAAGCTAATATTCTAAAGAAGATAATGAATTCCCCAGGGGATTCTCATTCATCACATGTTGAAGTATATTGCATAATTAGTACACTTTCTCTGCCACATAACATGAGTGGCTGCCATCAGGTGAAAATTGTCACCCATATGTTGCCATCTATACTGGACATGCACGTGTCTACAGTGTATGATTGATGAGAGGCCAACTAGCAGCTATTAATGAAGGTCTCAGGATAAAAAGGGAGTTAAGAGGTTTCACAGAATGTACAAAGACATAGGACCTGATTTAGCTGGGTTACTCTGTCAAATTGTGACTGATTTCCCATCCGCTGAAACCTAGATTACACAGGACATGATGGGATTTAGATTTCTGCTGGACAGGATATCTGTCACCGTTGTGATGGAGTAAACTGTCCGTCAAGTTCTAAATCAGGCCCATAGTGTCCTGTTTTTAAAGTCCAAGGATTTGGACAAGTAATGCTGCAAGCCAATGAAGTGCCTCAAAATATCAGAAGGCCAAGTGATTCCATAAGACAAGGAAATTCACCGGTCAAAACCGAAGGATAATGGTCTATATGCAAGTAAAATGTAGGTCCACAGCACAACTGATTCTGTAATCTGAAATTGTGTTCTAGAAAGTGGCACAATCTTGAGATCAACAGAATAACAGTCAATTATATTACTAGATCCAAAACTATGATACAGGTGTGAAATTAATGTGTATTATTAGAACTGTGATGGCCTGTCAAAGGACAAAACAAACATTTTTGCAAAGCACATAAGTAGAATTTTGATATGTGGAAGGAGGGGGCATGGTAGGAGGGTTGGACTGGAGTGACCCTGCAACTAAGGGAGAGGGAATTTATTTTAACAAGTGGGTTCCTAGAAGGGTAGTCTTTACATCATGTGGCTACCACAGAAGTATGGTAAGACTAATGTGTATGTGCTTAAGAGTTTTGTACAGTAGATTTGTGAGAGAACGGAAAGCATCTGAGTTAGAAATGTACCTCCTACTACTCCAGGAAATAGTTTAATACTTGTGCTGGTCAACATAGCTGGGACTTTCACTCAAATGTAATTGGGCTAAAAGTAAGGAATATGTTACTTACCCTGTAACCATCTGGTTTTTGCATGTAGTGATGTAGATTCATATGCTGTGAACACACCTGTAATTTAGTACTGGGATTGGATGTTGCAAATTGTTATTCTTTGAAGAAGTCTTTCAAACAAGAGGCATTGATGACTCCTACCCTGGATGTAGATGCACATGGTCACCAACTCCATTTTTAGATTTTTTTTTGTCCAACGGGTGAGGCTAAGTATGGAGTAGTATGTACAGGAAAGAAAAGTGATCATTCAAGTATAAAGAAGAATGAATTTAGAAAAAAATATTTGTACCAATCACTTGCCCTCCCTCCTCATTCTTCAAATGGTTGCACGTTAATCGACAGCACTACATGCCAACAAACAGATGCTAACAGGGTAATATTTAATTTGTTGCATGTGTGGCTGAAGGTGCACATGCTATGTGTAGACTGAAAAGTCATACTCCACTAAGCAATGGCTAGCCAGTGGATGGTGCAGAGGTCTAAAACAAAGTCTTAAAAACAGCTTGACCAACTCTGGCTTGATCTATTGACAAAATGTCACACTATAATGCTTTGTGACAGTGTGAGGGTGAACCACATAGCAGCTTTACAGATATTTGCTTTAGGTAAGTTCCCTAGAAAATCGCCCTGCTTGCAGGTTGACTGTGGTATAGGGTTGGGAAGGTAGGGTTCATTTAGCTTTAGCCTAACAGGTGTGGATGAGTTTAGCAATCAATCTGACATTTCCTGCCTTTGAAATGACATGTCCCTTATAAAGTGGAGAAAAAACTGGAAACAGCTGTTGTGTCTTACGAAAGGGTTTTCTGCTGTCATTGTAATACATAACAGCACGCTTAACATCACAGGTGTGGAGTTCTCTTTCTTCTACTGAGTCAGATTGTGGAAAGAATACCTCGTGCTCAACTGATTGGCTAGGGTGGAAAGGAGAATCCACCTCAGGAAAATCTTTGGATTGGTTCCGAGAATCACTTTCTCCTTGTGCACTTGGAAAAAACTTTCCAGAAGAGCGAGGGCATGTCATTTACTGATGTGTCTAAATGAGGTGATTGCGAGAAGTAAGACAACTTTCCAGGAAAGGAACTGTAGAGGGCATGAATGCATGGGCCAAAATGTGGCCATATTAGTCTGGTCACAACTATGTTAAGGATCCAGATTGGGGCAAGGAGTACCCTAGGAGGGATTACTCCTTTAAGGGCCTCCATTAAAGCTTTGATAGCACGGATTTTGGAGAGAGAGGAGTGTTCTCTGTTCTGCATATATGCTGCAGCAGCTGCTAGATGTAGCCTTATTGAGGTGTAAATCAAATACAACTTCTGAAAATGCAGGAGGTAACAAATAATATCCTGCACTGTGGGGTGAGTGGTTTTATGTTGTTAAAGTTACAGTAATGCACAAAATGTTTCAATTTAGCAGCATATCAGTTATGTGTAGTGGGATTACAATTTCTTTGAGTATATCCATAAGCTCCTACAGCAGCCCAAGGTAATCACACTTTATGATCTCAGACGTCTGGGCATATGACCTTGTAGGGATCTAGTGTGAGAAGATCTGGCCTGATGGCAAGCTTATTGTGCAGGACAATGGCCATTTTGAGGAAGGTAGAGGACTGTGGTTCTTTGGGCCATGTCGGAGCCACCAGGATTATGATGAGGGCTGTTTGCCTGAGCTGCCTCACCACATGGAGCATCAGTGGAATAGGAAGAAAGGTGAAGACAAAAATCCACAGAACATTGCCATAGACTGTTGGTGTGGAAACCTGCTGGCGAAGTACTGGCACTTTGTGCTGTGGTGAATAGATCTATGTCTGGGGTGCTCTACATGCAGAAGCAGGGCAGCAGGACTTGTGGGTGGAGTTCCACTCGTGGACTTGTTGCATCCTGCTGAGCATGTCTGCAAAGTCACCACTTCTGGAAGCTATTCTGCCAGGTAAGGAACATGGTGATGAATGGCCCAATGCTAAATTTGTTGTGCTAAGGAAGACAGGGATGGAGTGAATGCCCCTCTGTTTCTGCAGGTAGTGCATTACAAGCACGTTGTTGGTAATTCCAAGGACTAGCTTGCCTTGAATTTGAAGGAGAAATACCACGAAAGCTAGTTGAATAGCTAACCTCTCCAATAGATGCCGAGAATCCTCAGATGAGATGGCCACAGACCTTGGACAGTCATGTTGTTTAGGTGTGATTCCCCCCACAACCAAGTCAGGCAGGGATGCATTTGTAATGATGGTCACTTGCACTGCACAGAGTGATGAGTTCTGGCTTTACCAACACTAAATCCTCTATGTGGCCGCCGCTTGTGGCCATTGGCTGGAATGCCCTCCTCAAGCAGACCCATATGAAGCCTAGTGTGGGGCACTACAGGAGTGCATGAGGCTATGATTCCTAGCAGGTTCATAACAGTGCAAACTGATATGTGACTGAGTGGCTGAAAAGAGGTAGCAGCTGTTGGAATGCTTGAAACCCTCTGAGGGCTGGGTTAAGCTTTTCCTACAACAGAACTGAGAATGTGATCTGGGTGAAAGCTAGGCATTGGTTGCACTCTTGATCAGCCAGCCATTGAGGTCAGTTGAGGTAAGTCGTTAGGTGAGCAGTCACAAAGCTAAACACTTGGTTAAGACTCTTGGAGCCATGGTGACGCCAAAGAGTAGCACATTGAACTGGAAGTGTTGACCACTTACCAGGAAGCTGAGGTAACCTCCATGAGCTGGGCAAATCGGGATGTGGAAGTAGGCATCCTTCAAGTTGAAAGTGGCCATTAAATCACCTGGCTGTAACAGAGGAATGATATTAGTAGTGTGACCATGTGAAAATGCTCTGACAGGATTATCTGTTGAGAGGGCAGAGGTGGAGGATTGGCCTGAGGGATCTGTCCTTCTTGGGGATGAGGAAGTATAGGGAACAGACGCCCTTGCCCTGTGTTGCGGGGTCATTGGCTCTACGGCTGCTTTTGACAGTAGCACCTGAACCTCCTTTTGGAGGAGCGTGAAATGTTTGTGGTTGAGGTGGGGATTTCAGTGGAGTGGCCACAAGTTCCAGGCAGTAGCCGTGCTCTATAATGGATAAGACACACTTGTTCCTAGTTATCTCTTCCCAGCATGGAAGAAAACTCTGAAGCCTCCCTCCATTAGGTGTTATGTGATGGGGACGATAGGGACGTCACTGTTTGGGTGCAGAGACTCCCTTACAGAGGGTGCCTCTGCCTCTACCTCTTTCTTAAGAGCTGATGCCTCTAGGGGAGCCCAATATGAAGCTTTTGCAACCCTGTTGTTGATAGTCTTCGTGTCTGCTTTGGGGAGAGTGGCTATGATCTGTAGAAGTGGGCTTTGAGCCTCCTCTATAGTGCTGCCTGGAAAATTAACCCTTACTGTAGTACGTCTGCAAGGCACCCATCACCTTTGCAGTATCTGTGTACTTTTAAAATTTCTCAAGCATTTTGTCAACCTGAGGTTCAAAGAGGTTTTCCCTATTCAACGGCAGGTTGCCATGGTCCTGTAAGACCTCAGCCTTGAAACTGGACTCTCAGAGGTGGCGGTGTTGACTCCCCATATAGCCATATCAGCTGCTAATAAGCACCTTTGACATTAGTGTTAGCGATGGCTTTGCCTTCCTCTACTAACTATTCCCCTTTCTTTCGGTCCTGGTTGGGGAGGTGTTTAGGGAGCCCATCAATTTCCTCCCAATGAGCCCTCTCATACTTAGATAGGAGACCAACTGAGTTGGCAATGTGCAAATGTGTTGCCACACCAACTGCAATTTGTTTCCCCACAGCATCAATTCTCTTACTCTTGTCTTGTCAGGAGGTGGGGCATCCCTAGTATCCTGTGCTGCTGCCCTCTTCCTGCTGGTGGTGATTACCAGTGAATCAAGAGGGAGATGCCCCCTCATATAGAAAGGATCAGATGGACTGATTTATGTTTATTTTCTATGAGTGGCGTAACCACATAATATATCACAGGCTCTTAAATATGACACGGGTGGACTTAACCATCCTCTCAAGCATGCAAAGATACTATACAGAGCGCTCTGTTTTTTAAAGGGTCTCTAGCAAGAAGTCCTCTTCCTCTGGTGTAGTGTAAAGGTTCCTCTTGTAGTAAGCAGCTGGTCACTGGATGACACTAAGGTATGCCATAGTGTAATCCAGGGACAGGCCCTGACAGGGATGGGATGTAGGCCTGGATTTGTGGGAGAGTCCACGTCTTAATCCTCCTAGGGATGACTAGAAGCACCTAGGTATATAGGTGCAAAATCCTCACATGAGAATGTGGACTAGTGCTGCCAGTGACAGAATAAGATTCCTGAGATCTGTGTGGAGAAGATGGGGAGGAGGTGTAAGAGGTGGAGGAGAAGATGGAAGGGGTGGAGGTGGTAAGGGTGGCGGAGGAAGAGGCAATGGAGATGGAGGTAGAGGGAAAAGTGTGTTCTTTGGCCTCTTTAGGAGCATATGTGAACCTAAAGTATGAGCGTCCTCAGTGACAGCTTTCCTTTTTTGAGGGAAAACTGTGGCAGCGTATGAGAAGTGGTTGGGAGGGGTGCTGAAAGTACTCATGCACAGCATGGTCTTGACATGTGGGCCAGAGCCAACCAAAGTGGTTTGAGCATCCACAGGTGTGTCTTCTTCATCCTCCTGAGGAAAGTCTTTTCTGGAATCCGAAGCATCAGAGTCGACATATTGAGGGCTGGGATGGTGGGCTGGTAGTTCATGTGACTCACTAAGTGCCTCCTCCTGCTCTTCAACACCCAGGGGATCAGCTTCCCTTAGTATGTTAGGTGTCTTCAAAATGGACTGCGCCATCCTGCAGTGTGCCCATCGTCGACATCGGTGCTGAAGTGGAGCCTTTTTGTGGTGGATCTCCAAACAGCAATCATAATGGCTCGCCATGGCCCATGAGAGGCACAAGTTGCATACGGTATGAAGGTTGACCCAGGGATACACAGAATGAAACTGGGGCATCTCTTGAAGGGTGTCTATTCCATCTCCTCCAGAGAGTCTTCATTCTCTGAAGGGAGTATGAAGCATGAGGTGGTTTGGATGCTCACCGTCAATGAGAGTGACAGATGGAACCAGCACAGAAGTCAAGAAAGTACATGACGAAGATTGTTCTTGCGATGGGATGGAAGCCAGTAGGCTCAAGGCCATGACAGGAACCAACAAACCTATAGAGACTGGGAGCACACTGGATCGTCCATACCTTATGGTGGAGTAAAACAATCTAACACTGGAGTTGGTGACCTGTGCATCTACATCCAGAGGAAGAGTAACTGAAACCTTGTGACTCAAAAGATTTTCCGAAGGAAAACAACTTGCAACATCCGAGCACAACAAAAGATGGCAGGAGAATACACAGCATGTGCATCTACAGCAACACATGCTACGCACATTCTATTCAGCTACAATCAAAAGGCCATAATATTCCACCAAATATGAAGACAAAGGGGGTCATTCCAACCCTGGCGGTCATGGACCGCCAGAGCCGGGGACGGAGGAAGCACCGCCAACAGGCTGGCGGTGCTTCAGGGGCAATTCTGACCACGTCGGTAAAGCCGCGGTCAGAAAAGGTAAACCGGCGGTTTCCCGACGGTTTTCCCCTGCCCCAGGGAATCCTCCACGACGGCGATGCAAGCAGCGCCGCCATGGGGATTCCAACCCCCTTCCCGCCAGCCTGTTCCTGGTGGTTTACACCGCCTGGAAGAGGCTGGCGGGAACGGGTGTCGTGGGGCCCCTGGGGGGCCCTGCAGTGCCCATGCCACTGGCATGGGCACTGCAGGGGCCCCCTAACAGGGCCCCATGAAGATTTTCAGTGTCTGCAAAGCAGACACTGAAAATCGCGACGGGTGCCACTGCACCCGTCGCACACCAGCAACTCCGCCGGCTCCATTCGGAGCCGGCTTCATCGTTGCTGGGGCTTTCCCGCTGGGCGGGCGGGCGGCCTTTTGGCGGTTGCCCGCCTGCCCAGCGGGAAAGTCAAAATGACCGCCGCGGTCATTTGACCGCGGTACGGTCTTTTAGCGGTCTCCGCCCGGCGGGCGGCGCCCGCCGTGGTCGGAATGACCCCCAAAATGTACAAAGGCAGCATGTGGTTCAACCATCGATTTAGGAATATTATTAAAGGAGAAGGACACTACCTGGTAGTCAGAGAAGTGATGGGGGTTATAACTACTACAGCCCAGTCAACAACTACATGGACCCAACTGATATATATTTATACAAAATATACAATGTACAGGTCATTAATATATATTAGGATTAAGATATTTAAGCGAAGCTCTCTACAATAGTATTTAAATATTATGAAGCACAGTCTGACAAAAATAAACCATTAAAAACTCTTTTATAAAGTTGGCATTTTTTATCTTTCCATAACGTCCAGAAGAGAAAGAGTCCTCAATAAATTATAAAAGTACGGAAATAAAAAACAAGAAGTTGAAAGGTGAATTCACTTTGCAGTGAAATGAACATGCTACTTACTCTGTAAGCATGTTTGAAGCATGTAGATTCACATGTTCTGCATACTAACGTGAGTACATGGTAGACTGAAGTGTCCAAAGAAAGCTAAATTTAAAACTAAATAACTTTGTGGGTTATATCAGGAGAGGATCACATTCATATCCTAGCATGCTACGGACAATTTTCTCTATTTGATTCCTTGTACGTTTCTAATGGAATATCTGCTGACCACTATGAAGACATTCTTTAGTGCAGAAGAAAGTTCAGATGGCCATGCTCTACCTTTGCAGGCACTAGTCTGTACAAATTGGCTGTGCTGCACAGGGTCATGGACCCGCACATCTGGAAGGCAGTCCATCACATATGCCCAAATGACAGGTAAAGGAATACCTAGATAAAACATAAACAAGGAATGGGCACCAGGATCATGACCCGCGTTCTAAGTTTAGTTAATGTACTTGTCCACTAAGTACTGAAGTCACTTTGTATAAGCCGTTCAGCTAGTCTCATTGTGATCAGGCCAAATTTCACAACAGCAAACATCAAACAGAGTAAAATACAAATGCAATTGTTGATCATTTGTAGAAGATTACGCTTTGGGCCCCATCAGTCACTTTTGTCTTTAGAGTTCAAAACTATTCTCAATGTGGCTTGAAATCCTGTAAGCTATGAAGTGGGCCCTCCTAATTTAAAAAAAATCTGTTTAGCCACAACCTCCGTCTTCATTCTGAGGTGAATTCTGCTCCAAGAGTTGGGGTGTTGGTAAGAGCATCACAGGGAATGCATTTCTTTAGCAGCAGCCATTTTCTGCTATTGTAGTAAAACAATTAAAATGCCAAATTATTAGACTAATGAAAATGAAATTATTTACGTTATCTTACGTCAGGAGCAAAGGTTCTCTGTTCTCTGTATGTAAGCTTCAAGCTACAACTTTACTGCCCTTTGTGTTTTTCCTCCTAGCATACAGCAATTAGCACAAACGCCCTTTCTTCACCACGACTTAAATGTAATCACTAATGTATTTGTTCTTGTTGTTGTCTATTACTACTTCACTACTCTTCCACCTCATGACAAACTGTATGCCGTTGGGCCATGTATGCCATTCTAATCCTGACCAAGCACTCTCTTCTTACTTTCACCTAATCTCACTCTCATCTACTTAAGACCATCATCCTCCTAGCTTCCTGTGTGCTTCTCCCTTCAAATTAAATTTTGGCACACTGAAAGAATGCTAAACTATAGCTCATAGTAAGAAAAGACAGACTGGTTGCGTACCTTCTTGACAATTTATTGACCAATCTTATTGAAACTGGATAACATTCATTGTCTTGGACTGGGACAACACATCTTGGAAACATTCTTACTTACACTTCTAATAAAATTATACTGGCAGCACGTAGTAGAAGATAAAAGCTCAGACAAAACTTTTAGGAAATATACCAAAGCTCTAACCTACACTGATGAATACTCTTGGTTTCAAATTTAATCAATTAAAAATTAGGTCTCCAATTTGCAACTACAGATGAAGGCCTTCATACACTTCATAAGTGAGTTCTGTTACTGCGATGACTGACCCAAATCCAGTCAAATAACCAGTAGTCTGTAGCTTGGGTCTTGCCAAAAAGCCCTATCAAGTGATCAAACAATCAGAGAATTGGAGCCAGACTGCATGTAAGAGCAATCACAAAAAAATGTTCTGGCCAAGACACTCCACATCCCTCTAATCAGGATAACCATTGAAGTAAAATGGTGTCAGCAATGCACTGTTTCATGCCGGGTATACTATGGGGATATGTGAGAGGAACAAAAATTCTTGCATAAACAGAAGAAGCTCCACACAGACATGAAAACCACTTTACACAACCGAGCGTGGTTTGCATCAATTGATTAACAGGGCAAAATAAAAAAAACGTAACGCATTAACCTGTCCACGTATTGCTGAGATTCTCCTTTAGGAATAAAAGGTAAACTGATATATTTCGGTACTCTGCAATGATGCGCAGGTAGATACTGTGGAAACGAAAGGGGCATTAAGGATACTTCTTTGCTTTGCTACTACACACCTTTTGCAATAAGTTTTCCAAGTCTGGCAAAAAAGAGGCAGTGCATTCAAAATTACATTATGGGAGAACCATGTGTTCCTTCCAAAACTAGGTTTACAAGCAAAGCTTCCTAATTTCTACCTCACACTATCTATCTGAAAATAATAAGTATACCTCAATGCAAAGGATCCTGTAAGGTCTGTACTCAATAGTATTGGAGACTGATTGTGGGAGATAACAACATGCTTTTCTAAGGACTTCTGGAGGAAAAAGGTCAGAAAATTGTGTAGTGGTAAAACCGCGATGAAGTGATTTCTGGAAAAGAAAGCTCGACTTGCTTTGGTGCAACACTGCGTGCTGGATGTCAAGAAGTGATAAATATTTCTTTCTTACTATCAAATGAGCCCATAATACACATATGTGGGGTTACAACCAGTTTCAGGTCATGGTGAGCTGGGGGAGGAAGACCAATAAACAATGACACACTGAATACAGTAATAGCTTGATTAGAATTACCCCTCATTATTTTCTGTTACACTTTGCAACTTTGGACATTACAATAACTGGCAAAAATGGTTAAAAGTAGTCAGTCAACCATCCATGAGCAAGAACATTAAACGTATGTTTGTAAAGGAAGCTTACATGAAGAAACAAAAATATGTTCTGCCTACCACTCAAAATGTTGTACATGTAAATAAAAGCACTGAGATGTACTGTCAAAATTTGAGTGTTATGCTATCCTCATGTCTAAAACAAAATGCCCTTTCACGGGCGCAGATTGGTACTGTGTACCTTTGGCAATTGCAGAAGTGTGCATGTGTGTAGCCCCAAACGCTCCCCAGTATCTACATGTGGGGAGCACACAGAAGAGGGCTGCAAAATCAGTAGAGCAAATGCTGCAGAGCATGCGTTCTTAACGCATGTGGTTAAGTTCGACACATGAATCTGTGAATAAACAACAGCTTTGCAAAGTGAATCTCCGCAAAGCACTGCTAGCTTGTAGGTTTTGCTTCTTTATTTGGCAGCGAGGTGGCTGGCATTTTTGCAGGTAGTGATGGAGGCTGCATTCCAAGCTGGGATACCTCTTTTGAGCTCGCTGCATCATCATAGATCTGACAAATGTTCACAGTAGTGCTATTTGCCCTGCTTTCCAGACTCGCTGGGCCTCACTGCACCACAGCTTAGCCGCAGGTTCTGATACGTGCTATTTTATGTGTGGTAAACCACATTTCAAAGTTCTTGGCTAAGAAAGGCCTCTAATGAGTGTAACTGACTGGAACTGCTCTCAGGGATCCGCTAATTGCCTGCGTACATGTTAGACCACACCATGGGTGCTAAGAGGTTGCAGACAAACAGAGAAGTTATCCACTTGGTGATAATTTGGTCTGAACATTTTATGCAGACAAAACATATAAGCATTGAGGTTTCTCATATCTAACCCTGTTTAGTCTACCTGGTTTCACGAGAAGGACAGGCCCATTTGCCCGTGCACTATGTCTAAATCTGAAGAGAAAACACGAAAACTAATATTCTTGTGCATTATTATTTGTCAACACATTTGTCTTTAATCTTCAGATTTTTTGTAAGATGAGGTTCTCCGCATTTTATTGTCTCCTATAGAAACACTTGCATTATAGTAAAAATTAAAACAGTGAATGATCTTTAATTATGAAAAGATTAATTATTTTAATCCTTAAGTATAGGAAGCCTGCCATAATCAGTTGACATTCAGGAAATAGGTTTTCCTCTGTATCACAGTTTTCCTGACAACCACAACTTGGCTACACCCTGCCCCAGTGCAGTACTATGATAGTGGCCTTCTGGAATATTCATAACTTACTAGAACCCCAAAAAAATCAAGAAGAAAATATACTTAGCTAGAACGCTCCTTTAAGAAAACCATTAACAGTGATGAAATGCAAGTCAGCTGCTCAGTGGATGGAAACCATGAGCAGTGCCTTGTGCATACTTGCCTTGTCACTTCTGATAGGAGTGCTGTGTGCTGCGGCGGCAGGGAACTGGTCTGTGGCGTCCTGTTGTTCCTGACCAGCTGGCGGCGGAGGAGGTTGCTGCTGTGGCTTGATGGCACCCTTCTTGTGAGAAGCCCCTCGCTGTTCCTTTTCCTGGTCCTGCTTAGATTCCGAATCTGAACCCGATTCCGAAGTCATGTTGGATTGTTCTGCGGGGCACAAGAAGAAACCGGCTCAGAAGCACGCTCATCCTAGGCAACCGTGGACACAAAGCTACAGACTGCTGAGAGCCAGAGGCGCACTGTGACAGCCAGGGCCCCTGCCAGGCTTCTTTCTCTCTCTATAGGGATATATTTTTCACGATCAGGTTTGAGAATTTACTTTTTTTTCAGGCGAGGCCCATCCTTTAGGGCGGAGAGGCCACGCCCCCCCCAACTTTTGCCCCTCATGAAGAGTGTCTGTCAGGCTGAACAAAGATCAGCCTGACAGACACACTTCATGTTCAGGTCAGGCAGTAGGGAGCATACATGCATGATTTGCTCAGACTCCTGGCTGCTTGAGCTGAACTTTGCTGGGCTGAGGAGGTCACAGCTCCTATGGGCGTGACCTCCTTACTCAGCAAAGGTGCCTCGAGGCCCTCCCCTGGGTGACGAGGAAAGCGTCACCTATTGACTTCTACCTGGGCGCTTCAGGTTTAAGCCCTGAAGCGCCCAGGGCGAGTGTCAATCAGTGACACTTCTTCACAGAGTGGGGTGAGGTCAGCAGTCTCACTGACCCCATTCCACTCTGTGACGAGGCTGGTGCTGCTGCCTTAGGTCAGCCAATGAGGAAAGGCAGCAGAATGTTATGAGTATTGTTAATGGATGTGAGTGCGTGTGTGTGTGAAAGAATGAGTGTGTGTGATTTTTTAAAATGAATGTTTGGTGCGTGCGTGCATGTTTGAATGTTATGAGTGTTGTTAATGGATGTGCGTGCGCGCGTACGTGTGTGAGAAAGGAAGAGTGTGTGTGTGTGTTTCCTGCCCGCCCCCTCCCTCCTAAAGCTGCTGGCCGCCACTGCATTATTAACAAAAAAACCTCCAACTTTGTTATTTAGAACACAATAGAAGAAAAAGAGTTGTGCTTCACAATCGATCCAAATGCAGACTAGAGTAATACAACAATTTGAGACAGAGAAACGGGTAGATGTGTGCTCAAAGTTTAAGACATAAACTTATCTCTTTGGGCGCTGTTTGCCCGATTCACAAACCCAAGAGCGAAAACATTTGCCCCTGTTGGGTTAATCCTACATTTGAAGTAGATTTACTACTTTTTTAGTGGTTCACATATAATCCAAGGAGTAGCTCAGATAATCTGAAAAACGATTATTCCGCGAAGTACTACAAGGTACAAAAGGTACGCCTGCAGAATTTGCCGCAGGTTAAAAAGTCTGCATAGGTAAATGACGTACTAAAATGTATATATTTTTTCTCTCTGCAGAGAAAATATTGATCCGTGTGGATAATCCCTTCTCATGGAACATAGCAATGTCTCTTCCCGCCCCACACTGGAAAGACATTTAAAACTGCCCTTTACAGAAGCATATTAAGGACTGTCTGCAAGCAGTACCTGGAATGCACATGAATACTATAAAAAAGGATAAGTTCAAAATCCTCAATCATCCACCCCACCATACACGTACAACTACAGCACATCCACCATACTGACTGATGTTTGGTATTCATAAGTGAATCGGGATGTAAAATACAAGCTCGCAAAATTATTTTTCATGCAGAAAAACAGTACTTAGATGTGAAAAACACAGTGAAACGGATCCTGCCTCCTAATTATTCTTGATTACCCTTAAAAGCCTTGTATTTCTCAGGATTTGTGTAAAAAAACATGAGGCCATTTGTACTATCAAAATCAGAATTTGATTACAGTTACCCATTTCTTATTGACGGAACACGGGATCATAAAAAGGCATATGACTGAATCCCTTCACACTTTGGTTTCAGAATGCCCATAGCTTAATTTTTAAAAAAGTAAGCGCAAAGGCCCAATTAATGTCAAATACTGAAGTCTGCCACCAGTAATGCCAAAAACTAAAGTTGCCTAGTACCAGGGCAGCCTAGTCTCGATTCCACAACACGTTTTATTTCTCCACCACCTAAGCCGGCTTTATGGCTGTGCGAGGTGTGCAGCCACACCTTGTGCTGACCTTAGGGGTTGGGAGGAAGGACATGCTGCAAAGTTCTTTCTGCTTGCAGAGGATTTCAGGCAACAATAAAAATGTCAGTGTAACTCTGGTGATTAATGGTACTACTGGAGAGAGATGGAGGTTTATCTAGTGGCGGAGTTGACTCGTCACAAAGTAGCGGAGACCGTGTACCAAGCAGATCACAGCACCGTACTTCATGTGGATAGCTCGATGGGTAACTGCTTTTGTCAAAGAGAGTCTTTTGTTACTTGCAGATCATAAGTTACAATCAAAGAGCTGCATGCTAGCTGTATAATATAGGTTAGGACGTTTTGTTTTTCCCAGTAATTCGTTATCCATTCCTGATGTTCGGGTGGGTAGAATACACGATTATTAGTAAAGTAAACCCTAACCGGTGCATTAAAAGGAGTGAAATGTATGTGAGATTGGGCCCATGGAGGGACGAGGGGCACTGGTGGAGATTGGTAGTGAGGGAATCCAAGGAGGGGGGTGCTGAAAGAATTGTCGCACTTGGCGCAAGGAGCACTAAAGCTGGCCGTGTTCACCACTGTACATGTCTTGTCTGTTTATTACACTCTTGCACGCTTCTTTTCATCTCTATGTTCTCCCTTTGCCACGGTTTTTCTCTCTTTCTTTTCCTCCTCCTTTATCCTTTTTCTGATTTTCCCTCTCTTGTGCTGGGTAAACATGTGATGAAAAATAAGTCGTCCTGGCCCACAATAATGAGTGTTGATGCCCACTAACAGCAACCACTGGCACAAATTAAGCACTGAGAAGGCCTTTGTCTTCAAGTCAAACAGAAGTTCTGGTTACCCATTCTCCATGAAGTGAAGCCTGTGACCATAAAATAAATCACTTGCCCTTGTGGCTGGCAGTTCAATTTAAAGCGTATGTTTTAAAGTAATAGCATTATCTACTTGTTCTTGATAAGTATGTTTTAGCTCATGGGTACTCACAAACATTTTCCCAGGGGCCAAAAAGTTTGGCCTGTAACGTGCCTGGGGGCCGCATTGATACCAGGGCGGTGGCGGTCAGGTGGGGTGACTAGGGGGATTGGTGGCAAAGTAGGTGTAGGGGAAGCAAAGGATATACATCTAGTGGCTGAAATAAACAATGGGAAACCAGAAAACCTGGAATTAATCCTGGCTTACCCACTTTTCCAATTTGTGTGATCCTAGGCAATTGTTTAGTGTCACTTTCCCTCCTTTTTCTGCATTATCTCATTTAAGATGACCTCGAAATACATGATTCATGGTGTGCGCTGCACAAAACCTGCTTCTATGTTTGATTTAATAAACTATAATGTTGTTTATGTATGATAGGAACCCAGGCCACCCATAAAGTGCACATACCAAGTGACTTGCCTCTTTAATTTACTATTGGTGGTGTTCTCAGGGTAAGGGAATTAATGAATGTTTCCAAATTTATGTTTGAAAACTATCACTTTAAAAGGAATACATCTCAATGCACTGATAAAATAAATTGTACTAAGGCGAAAAGGTTCTCCATGTTAACTAAATGCACTTAATTAATTTTGAATAGACTGTCTTAGTTTTACACTTAAGCTGCAAGATGTCTTTAAAAATGAAGGTGTTTTTAAAGTTAAGTGCAGAAGTCCCTAGATACTTCCTTTCTTCAGCACCAATTAAGTTTGAAATAAATGATTTTGTGTGTATTTAATATTTTTGTTAGTGCGGAGTCGAGCAAACAGCTGCCCAGTGCTCCTGTTGCTCAAGGGGCCGCATGTAAAGGTGAGAGGGGCCGCATGAGGCCTGCGGCCCCTACTTTGAGTATCCCTGTTTTAGCTGTTTCTTTTTTGGTATACAATGATACATTTTGTATGAGGACCTGCAGGAGTCTGGCACACATGATTTTGCATTGTTTTATGACAGTTTGTGATAAACCATAGAAATATGTAACCTTCACAGATTGCAGAGATGTTTGCCTCTGGGTAAAACTAATCCATGTGATCCATTCCTTTCATGCCCAGAGCACCCTGTGCAGTCACCCGAAGCAAGAGTATTACACTTCAATAGATCCAAAACTGACGTTTACAAAGGTTGACTTCCATCCACTGGGTTGTAAAATGTGCATGTCATTCATTGCAAAATCTGGGGAATAGCATATATATACTTTTAGGAAAATTAAAAGATTTGAACAAATGGCACCTAGGGGACCATATAGTACACCACATGTAGTAATAACACAGTTTAAAACAAGCGATGCCCACCTCTGAGGAGCGGCTACCAACTGGTCAAACATTAGAAACATTTCTCCATAGTAAAGAGGCGACAAAAGTACACAGTGTACAAGAAGAAGAGTCATCCAACAAGCAATGCAGGACAAGTATGCTCTTTGTATTTGTCTTTTTAATTGTGTTCTTCGTCATAATACATAAGAGCAGTCAACACGTGGCACCTTTTCACAGGCTTCCTCAGGGCTACAAAAGGGTATGGATAACCTCAGGTTACTGCTTTTTGAGAGACTTGGGACCTTGGATATGGATGTCTTGCCGAACACGACATGGAAGATTGAATTCCTGATTCTCTAATCCAGGCTATTATTGAGTGTGGGTTCCTGGACATTTGTGCTGTGGCCTGAGGTTATTGACGAGTAGCAATACACAAACAAATATAAATAGGCAATGGGTTAGTGCAAATCAAGCATGATTATCCTTTCTAAAGAAATATTTAATTCAAAATCATTTTTCTAAAACACAGAGAGTAAGTAGTTAATATCTGATAAACCACACACGGAAAGACTTTGTAGACTGCATCTGGAAAAGAAAAAGAAACATCTGCGGCCCTGACAGCTTAACTACCAACCCTCGTGGATCTTAATCAAACTCTATTAACACAAAAATCACACTTGCCTATGTTTTTCGTTATAAAATCACAATTTTCCCAAATCTGGTAACCTTGGTAACAGAGCAATTACAAACTCATGCAGAAAACATTTGTGAGATCTTTCTTCCGGTCTCCTGCATGTACTACATTTGTGCAATTTCAGTTAACAGACTGTCAAGTGTAGTGCATCATAACTAGTAGTAATGTAAAACTTGAACAGCACAGACAAACCATTAAGAGGGGAAGCGTTGTAATAGCAATTCTGTGTCAAACATTTTGAAACACAAGCTGAAGATATCAGGTGAAATGAGTTTTATAAAGCACAATGCAGCAGTGGACGGAAATGTAGTCTACATAGTAGGTTAATGATTGTGAACTAGGAGACCAGAGTTCAAATCCCACCTTCCAAATAATGATCAGATTGTGTGATCTCAAGCTGATCATTTTATCTCCATGTACACTCAGTCGCTCATTTACTCAAAATATTGGGACTGGCTAAAAACCAGGCCAATGCTCTGCAGACACTCTCATTTAGCCCTCCAGAAAGACAACTACTTTGCAGAGGGTATCATACACCACCCACAAGTCCATTAAACATCCATTAGGCACAAGGTTGCCAGGTGACCACCTTCCAATAAGGACCCGGCAACTGACATCCTCTTGTGTGAGGACAAGGAAATGCAGAGTTAGGGTTCTTAGTTAGCGCTGAAGAAGATCCAAGACCGATGTACTCAGAATTTATTGATGCAATAATTATCTCCTATTCCGAGTTGTGCGAATAGCATGAGGATTCTGGTGCTTCCCGCACTAAAAGCCACAAATACCTGGCCTTCCCCCTTGTTATAGTCTATGAGTTTTGACATATCGATATTTAACGAATGGTGCGAACTTTATTGCATTTGGTAATTACTGGACGCAATAAGCACTGTTGTACACATAATTGCAATTGCTGCACAAACAGATGTTTATGCAGGGTTTGCAATTCGATGTACCAGCTTTAATTAGGCTCACTGTAAGGAAACAAGTAGTGGGATGAAGCGCCAATGCTGTGTGTGATGGCTGGTAAACAATACACACACATGCAGTGTGATGCAGCTCTTTCAAGCATTTACTTCACATACATAAGAAGAGTGATGCCACTGGCTTTTCCACGTGCTAAAATAATTTATATATTTTACCAGAACTTTGGTTTACATGGTCGTGAGGAAAATATTTCTAATTTCCCTGCATTTGTATCACTCTATTCAGAGTGGTTTCCAAGGAAACCATGAAAGAAACACATTTTTTCATACATAAAACAAATTGAATAAATAGCAGCATAGTCATAAAATATAATAAAAATGTCAAATAAGCTTATTTCATTCACAGGATTCACGAGATGATTTTACAGTTATGTTTTTGTACTAAACCTAGCTGGTAGATAGCATCATTCAGTGGGCTGAATGCTCGCCACTGACAAATGTAGTGCTCATGAGGTACCAAGTTCAAATTCCAGAAAGGCCGACTAATCCTTCCAACCACCCAAGACTGGTAAACTAGGGAATAGTAAACAACGGTAATAGCAACACCTCTCAAAAGAGCTTTGAGGAAGAACTGAGGTATGAAACACTATACAAAAACAGGTTATTATAAATCATTGTGGTGCCCGTGGATACAGAAATATGTAATATACTACCTTTCATAAGTTCAACCGCCACCCATTTATCCTCCAACAGCAAAACATAAACTACACACCCAGACTTTAAGTAACCTCCAAGGGGTGACATTATGGCTCGGGTAATGCTAACGTCTCTTGCCATAGTAAGTGTATCTTATAACGCTTGGGATGTGTATAAAAATGTGACCATTTCCCACCTGCGTACTAAAGGGCCAAAGTTCTGCCATAATTAGCCCAACAGGTAGCCGCAGCGAAGAGCTGCTAGAGGACTTTTTTCTACGTTCTGAGCAGAGCTGAGCAAATTAAAGAAGAATGGGCAATAATGTGGACATGAAATCTAAAAAGAGATTATCTCTCAGAGTGAAACCATAAATAGGAAATGAGGCTCTGAGTCATGCGACAGCGAGAGGAGATGAGGTAGTAGCATTAGGATTATTGATGGCCCGGTGCGGTAAATCGGCGTATGTATTTAATCAAGATGGCGGTTTATGAAGTCACCAGCCAGTCCAAGGAACGGTAAATACAATGCGGATACACTTTAAAAAAAGATTATGAAAGAATGACAAAATATATTATTAATTTTTATAATGTGTGTTAGCGAAATATCCAGGTGATTGAGATAAAGTCCTCAGAAACCTATTAAAACTTGCATGTCAACTGAATAAAAAGTTAAACGTAAGTAAAGGTTATAGGTCAAAACTACTTCGGTTCAGAATCTGTCATCCATTGTACAGTTCAAGTGTCATTCACATTTTGCTTCAATCCACCACCGCACACAGTTTGGAGCAATGGATCAGCCCAATTCATCATTGTTTGTATCACACCTGAGGAGTGCATAATCATGTAAAAATAAGTGTGCTTTAGGGCCAGGCTTTAATTTTCAATTGATTCCTTTAATTTATTTATTCTCTTGCCTTGCGAGCGACTGTGTTTTGCTTGATCACATGTGCAAATCCACCTAATAAGGACTGCACTATCAAGGCCACGGATGGCTGGTTGGTTGGTACTATACTTTGGCAGTGTTCTGTACTCCCATTCATCAATCATTTTCTATTTTGTAGTTATGCCTGTGTCTTTAAACTATGTCTTCAAGTTACAGTAATTCAAATCCAATAGTGTCTTTTCTTTGTGCCAATGATAGGAATATATTTTTGTAATGTGATTTAAAACTAAAAAAGGGCTTTGATCCCTGTGTTAAATACACCTACTAGCTAGGATGCATATCCCCAGTTCTATTTAAACATTATGGGGGTCATTCTGACCCTGGCGGTCATGGACCGCCAGTGCCAGCGACCGCGGGAGCACCGCCAACAGGCTGGCGGTGCTCCCATGGGCATTCTGACCGCGGCGGTACAGCCGCGGTCAGAAACGGGAAACCGGAGGTGTCCCGCCGGTTTCCCGCTGCCCAAGGGAATCCTCCATGGGATTCCGACCCCCTTACCGCCAGCCTGGCTCTGGCGGTTTTGACCGCCAGAACCTGGCTGGCGGTAACGGGTGTCGTGGGGCCCCCTAACAGGGCCCCACCAAGATTTTCAGTGTCTGCCAAGCTGACACTGAAAATCGCGACGGGTGCAACTGCACCCGTCGCACCCCTTCCACTCCGCCGGCTCCATTCGGAGCCGGCATCCTCATGGAAGGGGGTTTCCCGCTGGGCTGGCGGGCGGCCTTCTGGCGGTCGCCCGCCAGCCCAGCGGGAAACTCAGAATGGCCGCCGCGGTCATATGACCGCGGTGCGGTCATTCGGCGGCTCCCGCCGGCCCTGCGGTTACCGCGGCTGGCGAGAGTCAGAATGACCCCCTATATGATTTTTTTTAATTACGAATTTCTATTTTAAACATGGGGGACTACATTCAGGCAGCATCATACTTTCTATTCTTTCTCTTTATGGCATATGCTTCCAAAAAATACATTAAAAAGTAAGCATCATATTAGCTGGCCAAGACCAGACCAATTGGCTTTGCCAATTTATGTTTATGTTTTCTGACTAGCACGGTTGTTAGACTACCCTATCGGACAATTAAGTATCACTAGAGAGGGGTTATGGCTCTGCCCACATGTTGGAGCCAGGTATACATATTTTTGATTGGGCAGACGTTGTGTGCTTCCACAACAAAGTGCTTGCACTCGTCACACAACTTTTAATATTTTTTTTATTTATCCAGCTGCCTGTGCTTGAAGATAATTTCTAGGACACACACATGATGTAATGCAATTAAAGTGTCTTAGGTAACTAGATCATATATGGTGCTTTTCTCTGGTAGCGGAGCAGATGGGAGAAGGGCAGTCATTGACGTACATGGATGTTAAGGCTGGCTTGACAGTGCAACTGTTGCCTGACCGTTTATCCTACACTAACACTTTTCTACAGTTCCTTTCTTCCTCACAAATACATATACATTCCCAAGCTATTTACTCGTAATGCCTCACATTACAATAAGGCATTCCTTTAAAGGCAAACCTACTGGCCTTGCCAATGCTTTCTTAAGTATGGTACCAGACTCCTTGAGAGCTGACTTTCATGATTAAATAGTAATCATTTACTTTTTGCTAAATGTTTAACTACTTGTCAAAACTGTGAGGCAGCAAGAGATATAACATCAAGCTGGTACTTATTTCTACAAGAGATGCCATTATACATTTATTTATTTAACATATCCATAGTGGTCATGCGCCATAAGGTATAGGGGTGCTTTACAATATAACAAAAGTGGTGTTAAAGTCTTACATCGAATAATAAACAATGTGAGTGAGTAAAAACTTAGCAGAAGGACTTGCGGTAACAGAACGGTAGGGACCAAGAGGAGTTCAATGGAAATGATGGAGGGCAGAAGTAAGCTAAGAAATAGAAGTGCAGTAGGGAGATAGAGGGACACAGAAGAACAATAGGAAGGAAGTTCTGAGTGGCAGAATGGAGGGATGGTGCCTATCGGACAGTGTTACCAAAGTTCAGGCATGGTAGAATTATGACTTGGGCTGCTGTTTCTAGAAAAGAGGGGATAAAAATTGCTTCATTTTCTTTTAGGCTCAAAGATTAAAGTTTGCAATTCTGGAAATTGTATTCAAAGGTGAAATCATGGATAAGAAGGAGTCCAGCGTGATGTTGAATGAAGTTACAGCTTGTGAACCTTGAAGGGGGGCTGCGTGAAACATTTGGTTATTGATATCGGCTCTAGGTTGATGTTCTCTGTGTGCTGAGGTGAGAACAATATGAAGTCAGTTATTTGGGAATGGGAGTAAGGAAGATTTCGGACATACATGCCTGATTGTTTACAAGTACAGATCAGAGAGTGTGAGTTTCAAGCAGTGATGAGGTTTTGATGTAGATCTGAGTGTTATCTGCATGTTGATGGATTTATACACTTGTTTCTTCACACATGTGAGTGCGGTTATGTAGGTAACTTGAAAACTTTTAGGTCTAAAATTCAGTCTTGATGGGCCTAAAATTTAATGGGAGCTGACTCAAAGGTACTGCCTCATAATTTCCCAATATTGAGGGTTTTGTTCATAGTCACTCTTCTATGCTGCCTCCTAATTGGCCAGAACATGCTGGCCGTCACTTACTTTTCTTTATGTGGGGGCTTGATAAAGCACAGACTGATTCAACTTAATTACTGTCACTCCGCTGATTGGGTTGTCACTCCGGTACTATTTCTTTTACTCCTGCTACCTGGCTCCATCTCCTTTATCCCCAACTGAAAAGATATATGTTGCTCCCTCTCCACCAGCCCTGCCCATTCTAAAACGCATGTAATTATAAACAATCCAGTTCTCGCAGAAGCATGCACATACTAACAAGCTCATGCATCAGATCATAGGCATCGGATGCTTATATGGATTGCAATTCAAGATAACTGGTAACCTTTTGCTTTGGGTAAAGCGCCCCCCCCAAAGTGGGGGGGCATAGCCCGTTAGGGGACGGGCCTCCGAGGCCCAGCACTCTCCTCGGCACCAGAGGTGCGCAGGGCTGGCCGGGGGGCTTCCGAACCTCGCGAGGTACTGGGGGAGACGTCATGGCAACGTTGGCTGCCGGCTGGATCCGGCCGCCGCAAACCAGTGGGGGGCTATTTAAGAGCCCCCCAAGAAGGCTTGTCCTTCTTTCTGGTTTGCGGCGGTCGGGTTCGTGCGGAGCCCGCATTTGTCCCACCCACCCTCTCCTTAGTTAAGTTGGGAGTCTAGGTCTTTTAGCGGAAATTGAGATATAAAAGTGGCTAGAAATAACAGGGGGCCCCATGGTTGGGGCCCCGGGAGGACACCAGGGATGGGATCCTGAAGTTCTGAGCCAACCTGCGGACGTACACACCAGATCATGGAATAAGGGAGTTCAGATCGCTTGGGGTGGCCATGGGGCACCCTGGTCTTGGCCGCCCCGGTATACCCCGAGTGTGATTGGTGTTTGGGGGGGGGAACCCTTGGCATGAGGACAAGGAACGGTGTAGTCAGGGTAACCGCCCCTCCTAGGGATACAGGTGAGATATGGGTCACCTGTGTGGTCCAATGGTGGTTCAGGACAGGAAGGGATCCTGTCAGGTGAAATGATTTATGGTCACTAAATAACAGGATGTGTAGTTATTGTAAATATTTGTGCAATGATCTTTATGTTTGATTTATGAACATGTTTGCATTAAAAAAACTATTTTGTGTTTAAATAAAAACCACTTCCAACAAATGAAGCTTGTCGGTCTGTGTATGGCTGGTGGGGGGAGTGTGGGCTACCTGGAGGCCTCCGGATCCTAGTATTCTAATTGCATTTATTCAGCACTTGCTTTCCCTGACAAGGCTCTGAAGCGCTATAGGTCAATTTAGTGGCAATTCGGGCAACTTTCCATAAAACACAATCCCAATCCACTCCACGACATGCCACAATGGCATTCCATTGCACTCCACGCAATGCCACTCCACTTGACGCCACACAATGCCACTTCAGTTCACGACACGCAGTGCCACTCCATGACACGCAATGCCACTCCACGCCAAACAATGCAACTCCACTCCACACCATGCCACTCCAGTCCATGACATACAGTGCCACTCTATTCCACTCCACTCATCACCATGCCACTCTGTTCTGTGTCACTCCACACTATGCCTCTCCACTGTCAATCTACTCTCTGCCATTCTACTCTATGCCACTCCTCTCTCCCTCACTCCATGTCACTCTACGCCACTCTAAGACGCTCAACTCGTCTATGCCACTACACTCTTTGCCACTCTACTCTATGCAGCACTACACTACTCCACTCTACTTTACTCCAATCCATTCTTCTTTACACCACTTTACACCACTCACCCCTATGCTATTCCACTCCAGACAACTCAACTGTACACCACTCCATCCTACACCACTCCTCTCTAGTATTCACAAATCTCCAGCACTCCATTCCAGTCTATCCCACTCCATTCAGTGCCACTCTCCTCTACACCACTGTATTCCACTGTACTCCACTCAACGCCACTCCACTATACTTTATGCCACTATATTCTATGCCTCTCTACACCACTCTATGCCACTGTACTCTATGCCACTCTATGCCACTCCACTGTGTGCCACTCCATGCCGTTCTACTCTACATCACTCAACACCACACCCTAACTTTTAGCCATGCTGAGCAGCAGCCACGCTGCTATACAACAAGCATAAAAGACATTGGCAAAGGTAATAGCTCTCGCATAGGCAAGACAAATTGACCAGTTCGAAAAGAACGATGCAAACCAATTTAGTACTGTGTCCTTAGTGCTGCAGTGCTATTCAAGTAGGGACAGCAGTCATTTATGGTCAATTTTATTGAGCACTGTTGTGAAATAGATCAGAAATAGGAGGCAGGAGGCACTGTCATCCAGCAATCAATCAACATCATCCAGAACTTTGCATAAGGCAGTTTGAACGCCATGATTCATTCTGAATCCAGTTACATATGCCCCAAAAGAGGTGAATTTTCATATATGATATTGCTCAACCTTAACACATTCCAGGCTACGTCTCTCAGAGATCAGCATTATATCACTTCGGTTTAACATGCTTCAAGCAACTTCTTTAATGGCTGCCCGACTTCAGAGCTGGATTTAATACGTAAGGACAATGCGGCCACAACACGTTAACTGCATAGGTCAAACGAACAACCATGCCATCCGCCTTCAATGGGGATCTTTGACAACAAGCTGTATGAAGCATGACTGGCACAGCCACCATCTTCCATCTTAGAAAGCTGAAGAGTATTCTATGCTACCTTGGTCTGGAAACCTTAGTAACTATTCACTGATGGTGCAAAAAGAAAACTCGGCTGCAAAACACACAAAAGAAGGCCGACTGAATTGATCACAATGGAGTCCCATTAGTTAGCCCTCCTTCACCTTTTCCACAATGACACTGCAATATTCCAAACGATGCAAAATAAGCTCAATATCTGGTAAAAAAAAAAAAGCCTAACTGCTGTGAATATCCTTTCCATAAAAGTGAACTCCCTTTGGTAAGCAAATAAAAGGGCCAAAATAAAACATAGTTTTGTCAACATGGAGGCATATTATTAACATAACTTAAATCACTAGACTCTATAGATCTGTTGATGAGTCAAAGACACAGACATCCTAGCCTTTACAGGCGACTGACTCTGGTGGAGTGGGCTAGGTGACGAGACACGGCGAGAAGAGGAAATCTAGCAAAAAATAATTTTTACATTAGATTACGCTGATAAACTCCACTACCCCCCTGGAACCAGAACAGAGAAAGAGGGAATGATTTAATAAGGTATTTACGCACCTGAGTGACTTTTAGGCCGACAAATAACTTTATTTATTACCAGGACACACTGATTAACAACAAATGTTGTTTGCTTACACAGAACTTTCCCAAGCAGTTTCCCAACTCAAAGCAGTAAGAAATGTACACCTAATCAAAGCATACATACCCTAATCAATTTTCTGTGTAGGAATGGGACGAAAATCACCCAAGGGTAGAGTGTGGAGGAAGAGAAAGGATTTCTCCATTAAAAAAATCGATTTTCCTTGAGGGGAAACCCAAAAATGTTTGAAAGTGCCAATGTCGTGAAGTGTGACATTTCTTCGGGTATTTTTTTATTTTTTTTGCTTGCAGGTACTCCTGTGAATCTGCAACAGTTGCAGATTCCTAGGAGAACATTTATAATGTTATGTGAATTCAACTAAAAGTAGAAACATTTATTCCAAATTTTAGAGTAAGCAGACAAGAGTAAAATCATGTATCTTTTGAGAACTGCATCCAGAGAAAGGGATCAGGGAAAGGGCTCAGAGAAATAAGAGCATGCAAAAAGTTAGTGATGGGAGAGGGAGGGGAAAAACAAGAAGAGGATAGGTCCTTAGACCCGGGAATGAAAGAGCATAACACCACATTAATATCGCGAGCAAGGACTGCACTAACTGTCTGACTGACATCGTCAACCGCAAACAGAAGTCCGTTCCTGAAATCCATGCATGTTTTAACAAAGGTTGTCATTACTGGCAAAGAAGTAACTAAAAATATTTTCCCTCTATGACAAACGTGAGGGCACCTAAGGCAACTAGCCGTCTTCTGCGACGTTATGTCCAAAGAGAAACATGTGCCCAAGCCCATTGTTTACTTTGGCCCACAGCTTGCGGGCAGGCACTCTGTCAACGTTTGCTAAGTCCGAGCGTCGGCATTAACTGTGCACGTGCAACGTCACCTCCAAGCCACTTCTCTATGAGTCAAACAAAACGCGCAAAGAGAAACACGAATAGATTTTGCCAAACGCTCGTGGAGCCTAATATCAGCACTTCGCCGAGCGTTGTGGGTTCAGAAAACTGCCCGCGTAGCAGAGTTTAGCCACATACAGGCCCGTATTTATACTTTTTTAGCGCCGCATTTGCGTCACTTTTTGACGCAAAAGCGGCGCAAACTTGCAAAATACAATTGTATTTTACAAGTTTGCGCCGCTTTTGCGTCAAAAAGCGACGCAAATGCAGCGCTAAAAAAGTATAAATACGGGCCACAATGTAGTTACTGGGGTTGACGAGTTTACAGCAAAAAAAGAAATCTGCTACGCTTGCGTTCTTCATTCACTCTGCTCGCATACATCAAAGGCGCTCTTTTTATTCACAATTCACAATTCACCAGAATGCCTGTGATTCGAACCGAACAAAGCCCCGAAAAAAATCATTTGAAATGTAACAAGTAGCCTAGATGGTCAGGAAGTGTACATTTAAATCCGTCCATACTGTAAACACAGTGGTAAAACAGCTCACACTCAAAACTGCTGATGTGAATTATGCCCAGTCCTCTGTGTGGTGAAGTTAACTACAGACTGATAGACTTATAAATAACTTTTCTGGTGCAATCGGGCTTGCACCTGGAAAAGGGGTAATTTATGCATGCATACACGATGCATTGCAAGATTAATATAGCGCTTCATACCCCTGGCGAGGCTGAGAAGCACTACATGCCCAATGCAGCAATCCACATCGTACTCAGAAGCATACATGAAGTAGTTTTTTGTATCTGCTTAATGCTAATGGTCTTTCTCATGGTGTGGTCAGGAAAGCCTTATGAAAATGTGGTTAACGCACACTCAACAGTACCTCTATAGTTCAGAGCAAAAAAAGGTCACGTGTTTCCAAAAGGTTTTAGCACACATTATTCATTGAAAGCGCCAGATGTAGGCGCTACTAAAAGAATAGGAAAGTGCACCACTGACTCAGGTGTTCACTATGGGGTGTAGGTGGAAAAGATGTTCTGGAAATTTATTTTTAACTAAACATGAAAAAAAGATCAAAGAAAGTGTTTTAAAGTGTTACACTTCAAACATTCATACTTGATCCTATACATGAATGTACTAAACCCGCATCTTCAGAGCATAATCATACTCTCATCTGCGATGTTAATGTCAGAATCACTTATGAAACGTCACACCTAGATTGTTAAAAAACTGCGTGATGTCTTAATATTGACGGCGCTATACAGATGCCAAGTACCAGTAACAACTGTGCATAGGATAGATTCAGGAAGCACACGTGTTCTTGTGAATTACATTTCACATTGGGTGTAAGTTACTTGTAAATCTTTTGTGTATATGGCATAAACATGGTGCATTTTGGTGAATCAGGGTCTAAATACTCTATAGCAGCTATGTTTGCAGACGACCAGATGCCCAGGTTTAGAGCAGGGCTATATGTAGTTTAAAATTTAAAAATACATTTATGCCGCCAAACCACAGCAAGCCACTGCTCTCCCTTGCTGCAAGCAGAGATTTCCTCTGTCTTCCTGTCTGCAATTAGCAGGGATGGAGCCAGAGGAAACATTGCTTTCACAGAAAGGAAGCTGCTGCCTCCTGCAGGAGCAATGCTGGCTCCTGCAGGAGGCAGGAAGCCAGCTGCGACCGTAGGGGCCTTCAGGCTCCCCCTATGGTCCCCTACATTGAGACTGGGTGCCCTGGGGGATGCCGAAGTCACATGGCTGGGTCCACTCCGCCGCCAAAAAATATATTTACTCTGGGCCCTGGGTGATGGAGTCCCCAGGCCCGATATTAGCATGATGGGGAGGATGTGGGGTTGGGTGGTTATAAGGTTTGGCTGTAGATAACTATAACTCACGTCCTCACCATGCACTGTTAGTTGTCTCACAAATTATGGCACTCATGACAACTTTGATAACATCAATGATCATATCAATGTAATATTTGCAGTAGCATTTTTTATGCAAAAACTGTGCTTGGTGGGGGCACGAGTTATAGTTACCATAGGGCATGAGTCATAGTTACTTGAGATAACTGTAACTATAACAGGTGAATTCCTATGGTTTTGTACGTTTAAAATGGGAGACTATAACGTCCCTATAAGTTTTGTTTTTTTAAGTGAATATATATGTGTAT
Source organism: Pleurodeles waltl (assembly GCF_031143425.1). Classification (NCBI taxonomy): domain Eukaryota; kingdom Metazoa; phylum Chordata; class Amphibia; order Caudata; family Salamandridae; genus Pleurodeles; species Pleurodeles waltl. Next base: position 339,403,172 of record NC_090439.1, read on the forward strand.
ATATATATATATATATATATATATATATATATATATATATATATAAAATCCGTTCTTAATTGGTCTGCTATATTGTCATTCAAATTTAGTATCCACCCACCACAGCAGACTGCATGGGGCACTGGGTCAGCCCATTTCAGCTACTGGGTTACCAGACTGTGAGTGAGTGCATGCTACTCTTGCACATGGTGCACATCCTCACAATAAGTAGTCGACTTCAGAGCCAGCAACTACTGGTGAAATGTGTGTTTTTACATTAAAAAATAGACAATACTCATTTTACTCAGGCAAGGAACTGCAGCTTTCCTAAAAATGCTACAGGGCCATTTGTTACTTGTGTGCATTCATACAAAAAACATCCCTGAATAAAATGATAAATGGCAAAGCCAAAAAGTTATGGTCTCACTAAAAGTTTTTTAAAAAATCAAGAGTAAGAAAAACATCAAATATCTGTGAACGGAAGAACTGTGTAGAGCTCAACGGGTCTATTGAGTCCTATAATATGTTTTTGGGAAGAAGACTCCTGCCACAATCTGGGTGTACAAAATCATATTGCATTATTCTGCGTATTTAAAAGTCTTGCAATCAGGGAAATGTATACTAATGGAGAAAAATCCCAGTAGACACACTTGCAGGATATTTCTGCTGCAGATGATGCAAACTGAATGTTGGTGTCCTCATACTGCAATGGTCGCAGGAGACCAAAAGGTGGTGGACAGCCATGCTTTAAAAGATAATGCTTCACTTCACGATCTTGGCCAAGGTTCACACCTCATTTTGTGGCAAGTGGGGTGGATAACTCACAAGAACAGATTACTCAAAGGTGCATGACTATGTCTGTTTACAACGAAGAACAGGTATCAGCAGAAATGTTGCTTTTCTTGGAAAAGTCAGCTAATCCTCCACTAGTCAGTGTTTCAGGGGCAAACTTTCAAGAAGCTTTAGGCTGCCTATTTCAGCATTGGGAACGTTTAAAGAGATATCACACTTCCACATCGTTCATCTGGGAAGACCAGTCATTTTTTTACTTTTTTTGCCTCCTATGTTTTACATAGCACAGAGGCCAGTAACCATTTTAGATTTGTTTGGCTACATAGAAAGAACTGTAGGCAAGTCGCCTGAATCTCTCAAACTCCACAGGCCTGCCAAGAGGGAAGATTTGAGACACAAGACTTGAGTATCCCTCTGATTCTAACACTGTTAAGAGGGAATCAATATCCCTGTAGGAGATATGTTGTGATGGACCCCTGCTCCCCTTTCGGAAGAGCTTATTGCCTTCTATACAAAGTATGGTGAACAAGAATTAGATAGGTAGGACAGGTTTCTGTGACGCTCTTGAAATTCATAGGAATAGCCATTGTTTGTGCCTGAGCCTACTGGTGAAGCCTCTGATACATAAGCAAACCAGAATTGGGTCACTAGGATTGGACTTTCAGGCAGCAGTGGGGATGAGGGGGTTGTGGAGCAGGCGATGCCTCTGTGGTTGGAGAGCTACACAGTTCCTCTTAACCACAAACCTGTAGTCCTTGGCACTCACACCTCTAATCAGTGTGAAAAAGAAAACATTCAACATGCTCTTTGAAATGGTTCAAAAGTGAGCCTGCTTGTCTGTGTGTCACCCTTTCTCTTTCCCTCACATTTCTTTCACTTTCTGACATCCTCTCTCCTATTTTGGAGGGCTTTGGTAGAGGCAGGGCACAATGTCATAGAGGTGGTCAGTTAGCCACAAAAGGGGCTGGCACACCACCACCTCCATGGTGCTGCTGCCTCATTTTCAGTTCTTCTGTACCACACTTCAAGCCATGTTTTTCATGTTACATGGGTGTCTTCCACATCCTTGTTTCTTATCGTTTTTGGATAATTATTTTCCACCACCATACTTATATTTGTAGTAGCGGTGCCAATGCCTCTCTCTGTGGTTCTTTTTTCCTCAAGAGCACCTGCCACCTGATGCTGATTGTTTACATTGCCACAGGGTTGTGCAAGTGGAGACATGTCAGACATCGGTCGGAAAAAGCCTGTATAATGTCTGAAATCCATGGACAAAGCAAAACAGTTCCAGGACTGTATTGGCGGTCCGCATATCACACAAATTACTTTTTACCGATTAGGGAGAGTCGTGCACCTTCCGCAGCTGTCTAGGCAATCAGTCCATAAAAAAACACGTGGTTGTAATCTGCCGTGAGCCCAGTTCAGCTATACAAGTCTTACAAGAAATTCATTAAAGATACGAAATTGGTACCCCCTGTGTGGGAAATATGCTGACCGCCTGGTCCAAGATGTAAATACAAAGTAAGAAAAAATGCTGGTGGTTAAGAGGTTTGACACTTTCCCCACAAGTCTTAGATAATGGCCTGCTTAGCAGCACACCAGAAGGAGAGCCTGGGTAGCTTGTTTCTTGTTTTTACACCTGCACACGCGTATTCGGTCCTCACTTGATGTGCCCCCTTTTCACATGATGGAATGTGGCTATTGGATTCCATTCAGCGCCAGGGCAGACAATGCTCTGCAGAACTCCCACGGAAGGCATCAGCAAAACAAACCTCCACGTCCTTTGTGCAGTAATCGCTGCAATGCACAGGAGGGCTCTGTAAACAACGGCATTGCCATGCCTGACCTCAAGCCTGTCAATAGGGTTCACTTAACCCCAGGTCTGTGTAGACTGAAAAGACACTAACTAGTAAACGCTTCTCCAATGGCTGTTTAACGATACCCTTTAAAAGGAGTCCGCATTAAATTCTAGAGGGAAGGTAAAAAAAAACTACCTCATTATACAGTTCGAAACAGATTACACCCCGGATATTCCTAATAATACATCAGTACTTTGCCGCCTTGCTCTAATATGTATGTTTTACTCCCTTCCCGTAGTAGCCCATGAACCACGTGAAAGAACATAAATATATTTGAGATTCTAGTAAAGCCTGTAATCAGTGCTATAAATTGAAATATAGAAGTGCAGGTACTCGCTACTTAGTGCACCTGTTTGCTCCAGAAAAGTGTCGGTACCCTCCCATTAAATGCATTGCAGCCGTGCGGAAAGTTCAAATCAAAGAAGTTCAGGTACTCAGTACTGGACTGTACCTGCACATTTAAAGCACTGCCTGTAATTCAATGAATGCGCATCTTCCGTGGAACACAGCCTTACAAAGCGTTTTAAAACAATTTTCTGTACAAAAAATAGGCATAGTTGTAACACTTCTTAACTGACAATTATAAACGAGCTCAGGGAGCATGCTTCCAACACAGGCAGCACGAGTCCATCATGCACCGCGCGATGACGAGCACCACAAAAGTCAAGGTTGCGTGCCATTAAGGGGTGTAAATTAGGCCCCTACAGCGCGTGGAGTCCAACATTCCAGGGCCCCCTGTCCCCAATCCGTCAAGGGGTCCCTTTACAGCTCACGTGCCAGACAATGTCTGTGAGACCAGGGAGGCTTGGGGGCCCCTCGTCACATTGTGAAGGGGGCCCATCATTTTGTGTTACGCCAATCCAGCCAGTCAGGGCTCAGGGCAAATGCAAATGTGCATTTCTGACCCCGTCAGCTCTCCGCTTCCACTCGACGAGCTCACTGCATTGCGCCTAAACACTGCCTGCGTCGCGAGCTCCAGGGTGCAGTTAGGACAGGAGTCTGAAAGCGCATCTCGATCAATAGAACAAAATGAACTCGCTGGGTGCCAGGAGGCATTACCTCACCCTTTCAGAGTCCAGTTTCTCGTAAGTGAGGGACCCGGCTTCCTTCTCCCGCGCAAACACCCTCTAACCTCGGCGAGTGCCAAGCTGCTTCTCTCACAGAAAGAAAACACATTCATTTTCCTGTTAAAAGACTGAGTTGCGTTAGAGCCTTTGAAGTATAGCAAAGGGAAACAATGTCCCTCCGAAACCCAGATTCGTTAGAAATGAAGCAAACAATGTGACTAGCAGTTTAACTCCCCGACGCTTCCTTTATAGTGTTACTGCTGTGTGACAAAAACAGTGAGTTTTGTAGAGGAGGCAGGTATGTAAGACAAGCGCTCCCAAAGAAGCTGAACTTCCGTTACTTTTACGAAAGCATGTGACTGGTTCAGCACAATAAAATGCATTTTCAGTAAATATTGAGGCAGCTGTACACACTCTTGCATTGTATCAGGCCCATAGGGTCTGATTTAGAGTTTGGCGGGTGGGTTGCTGGTCACAAACGTGGCGGACATGTATTATGATGTCCATAGGATAAAATGGAACCGTAATATGGCCGGAGGGGATTGAGGGGGATATCCGTCCCGTTTGTGATAGACTAACCCCACCCGCCAAACTCTAAATCAGGCCCTTGGTGATTCAAGGTAGACAGCAATGGTATACAGGCCAGCTTTAGAATGGGTGAATGTCAGCCTTCATAGTCACAGTCCTAACCATGAGCGGACGAGAACTGGCTCACGCGCAGGTAATCAATTGCCCCCACCTACGCAATGGTTATTTTAGAATTCAGTTCCTCAAAAATGTAGTTTTCTTTTATTTCCCTGCTCTTGGCTCCTCCACTCCCCCCGTTCTTGTCGGTAAGCCCCGCATGCCGACCTGTCATTTTCCTCAAAAGCCAGACTGCCCCAATGTGCACTGTTCAGTGGTGGCAATTCTTATCTTCACTCCTTGAACTTTTTGTTTTGATGCCCTGTCATGTTCTTCTTGTTTCATAATGCTGCATATTTTGTGGATGTTTTAACCTTCCCAGATTGGTCCTGTAGGACTCTGTCCATCTATTTGTTTTGTACTCTTTTGTTACTGGGTGCCTCTCCTTTGGGTCTCAGGCCTTGTGCTTGTTTGCTTCATTGGCATTAAGCTTGTGGTGCTTCCTTTCTGATCCCCTACAGTTTTTTTCTTTTAGCACGCTTGTCTTTTTTGGCATCTTCAGAACCCTCTGTAATTTCCCAGTGGGCTCCTTCTTTTGTCTCCTATTGGTGGCTGCCCTGCTTTCCTGTGATTCGCAGCAGCCAAGCTCAGCCTGATATCCCTGTGTAGCATCACATGTCTATATCCTGCTCCCTGTTCTGGTGCTGGGTCTGCTCTGGTCTTGGTTGCATGGCCTCATTACGACTTTTTGCAGAGGGGATTACTTTGTCCCAAACGTGACAAATATCCTGCCCGCCATATTATAAGTTCTATTGTATCCTATGAAACTTGTAAAACGGCAGACGGGATATCCATCACTTTTGGGACGGAGTAATCCCCTCCGCCAATGTTGTAATCAGGCCCTGAGTGTCCTTCTGCTGGGGTCTGTGAGTGTTCAGATGCTCTTGTCTGTGTCTGATCCCCTGCCTTCCTCACTGCCCTTGGATTTTTAGGGGTTTTTGATTTCAGTTTGGTCTCCTGATCAAACCAGTCTGGCTTGTGTGCCTTGGTTCCTATTTGTGTGCATTGCCCAGAATTCTCCTACAGCTGTAGTGTTGCAGTAGCTTTCCCTGGCCCTGTCTGCCTCCTGCTGCTCTCTAGTGCCTTTTTTTTAGTTAATCTTGGCTTTGAGCTCTTCACTCTGTGACTGGGTTAGTACTGGAGATTGCTGCTTGAACCTTCAGAGTTGGCATTGCTTATCCATATATCTTGCCTACTCAACGTGGACTGATGTGGCTAGGGGCACCACTTTGGGGTCTGCATTCTCAGGGCTTTCTCTCTTACTAGACTTAAGGGTTTTGTGGCTTCCAACAGGGGCTAAATGGTGGTCTCTTCCAATGTGCTAGTGTGACCCAGGTACTTTCAGCTGAAGTTTGTGACTCTCTGAAGGACCTGTGTGCAGCTCCAGGATGGTATCGCCTTCCATCCTCTCAGGGTCCGTCATCTGAGCTTTGCTGCTCTTAAACACGTTGGTGGTCCCTTTTATTCATCTTTGATGTATCACATAGTCTTATGTGGCTTTTTGGTTGGGCTTTCAGCCTCTGGGTGTGTTTTTAGGCCTTGCCTATTACAAACCACAAGCTGTCTGGCTATGAAAGAATCGTTGTGGCCTTATCAAAACTTACAGTGGGCTTAAAGGCCACCCACTGCTCACCAATGGTTGGCTTTATTATCTTTCCTATTTATTTGCCTTCTATGCAATGGCGTGCCTTGCCTTGCCTTGCCTTTGCTTGTATGTCCTCCCATAGAGCATCATAACCTCTTTACAATCCTTTTGACTGGATGGCTTGTATATTTTCACCCATATTTATACTTTTTTAGCGTCGCATTTGTGCTGCTTTTTAAACGCAAAATCGGCACAAACGTACAAAATACAACTGTATTTTGTAAGTGTGTGCCGCTTTTGCGCTAAAAAATGACACAAATGCAGCGCTCCATGAGAGTGCAGGTGCTTTCAAGCTCGCTCCTTCTTGTGCTGCTTCCAGACACCCACAAACCCTGTGCTTCCTTTTCTACCTCCCTCATGGGCTGCTCTCACTCTCATCCGATTTTCACTATCCCTGTTTCTCTGTCCCTCATGTGTTGCTTTGCCCCTCCTTCCCACCACCTAGTTTTAGTTTTACTTTATCTCCCCGTCTGTTTCTCCACCTGCCTGATCTCCGTTACTTCCTTCCCATTCGCTTCTTTCTTTCTCCCCCATCCCTTGCGGTGATTAATACAAACAGCTGTAGGGCCTGGCATCTACCACTTGCTATCGGGCTGCTCTGTTTTTTAAAAAAGTGCTTTTGCACAGATACTTTTTTTTAAAACTAATTCTCGTGTCTTCTGCCATCTTGGATCAGTAAATAAAAAGAAAATGGCACCTAATAATTTGTGTGGCGCTGGTAACAACATAAGGAATCAGGAAACATGAGTATTATGCATTACTTGAAAACCTTCTTTCACTTGAATTTTAGATTTTATTGAAATGGACCAAATGATTTTCTGAATTAGGTTTAGTAGTAAGCATTTTAGATTTTTGGCACATTTCCTAAAATACAACAATATAATAAAATAAAAATCAAAGTGCTCAGTCTCTCCGTATTAAAATGACATTTGTGTTTCCTCGCTTTTGGACCAGTACAGCAGTAACAAGTCATATGCAGAATGCTAGCTCATATACTGCAGCAAGGGAATCAATGAAAGAAAATAGCAAACTATTGCAGTGACCAATAAAAGTGCAGCCTTCCAGTACCAATCAATGCCATGTGTTTATCACCAATCAAGAGCTGGCTTACAAATGCTCTCCAGTAAGTATAGTTTTGCAGATATTGCTACAATGACAGTGTTGTGTGATTTTGGTGCCTCTCCTAGGCTTCCTTTTTACTCCAAGGAGCTCATGATGTTCTGATGATGGCCAGAACGCAGTCTTAGCAGCAAAAGAGAAGAATCGGGATGTTTGGAGACTGAGAATGTGGGCAAGATGAGCGGTTCACCCCTGCACAGAATAAAGAAGTCAGGCACCATCACTTCACCTGAAAGTATTATTAAAGGTGGGTCCGGTACTTAAATTCCACTTAATGAACACACCTTGCCAACACTGTAAACTTTTGATGAATGTCTTCAGAGAAGCATAACTTTCTGATAAGATTACCTAGACCTTATTCATTGTTGATAGGTAGAACGAATTCTGTTAATTTGTTGTTAATTAACACAGCTCAAATGAATATGTGATCTCGGAACATTTGAACTTTATACTGAGTATCACAATTTCTCATAGTTTTCGAGACAGATAAGATCTCACTTGTGTGTATGAAGCTAAATCCTTGAGCAAATAGCTTTGGTGCCCCCGTGACTCTTTTATCACTCACAGCTCATCACTTGTTAAAAATTCATCTTTTCCGCCAAAGCCCAGGGGTTTTAAATCCCACTCTTGGTTCTTAGCCTAGATCCATCCCAGGGGTTTTAAATCCCACTCTTGGTTCTTAGCCTAGATCCATCCCAGGGGTTTTAAATCCCACTCTTGGTTCCTAGCCTAGATCCATCCCAGGGGTTTTAAATCCCACTCTTGGTTCTTAGCCTAGATCCATCCCAGGGGTTTTAAATCCCACTCTTGGTTCCTAGCCTAGATCCATCCCAGGGGTTTTAAATCCCACTCTTGGTTCTTAGCCTAGAACCATCCCAGGGGTATTAAATCCCACTCTTGGTTCCTAGCCTAGATCCATCCCAGGGGTATTAAATCCCACTCTTGGTTCCTAGCCTAGATCCATCCCAGGGGTTTCAAATCCCACTCTTGGATCTTAGCCTAGAACCATGCCTTGCTCATTTGCCACAACATTTGCAAACTGTTGACTAAGAGATCGGGCTACAGTAACTTTTTTGTACTGGGTGCTGTGTAGTTAGTTGGAAGCGCTTAGCAAGCATTTGGAGTACAGTGCGTTGAGCACCTCCCAGTCCCTACTCGGTTTCAAATTTTTTACCGTTAGTTTTGTATTGAAAGCAGACACGTGTCTCTATTCTGGCAGGTAGGTGTTCCAGGTACATAGTGTAGACATACAAACAGCCATACTGTAAGAAAACTGCTAACTGTGCAATGAATTGTGTAGGCAAATGGAAATATTGCAATGTTATATTTATGACGTGCTTTGCGTAGGCAGGCACACAGAATGTAAACAGTGAACTGCATTAATCTAATGTCTTTTCTGTACGCAGTCATGCAGAATGTAAGTAGTGAATTGTTGCACAAATATATTTGCTTATTGTACCTCGCCTAAGCAGGCACATCAGATCACTGCACCATTATCTCTGTGTTTTATGTTACTGGCACTCACACACAGATAGAATGTAAACATTGTGCTACTGAGTTAAAGAAAATGCTGCTTCCCAAGAATTCTCGCCGTGTTTGTGCTTCTCCGAGGGGATTCCCCAAAAAATCAGGTTGCCATTAGGTTGACCAATCAAGATAAAATCACCCCATATCTATGCCTAAAAGTCAGTTTATTCGTAACAGTTGTTCTGGGACAAGACAAACATGGTATTACAAAATAAGCCTTGTTTAGCCATTTGAACTTTTTAGGTTGCACCTGCCAGACAGACGTCTGCAGGCAAAACCTTCTTGTGGACCATACTAAAAGCTTTAACACCGGGATGAGAGCCCCACCCCATCCCGACCCCCTTGCTTACATTGGTTGGCTTTATTGTCACTCATTTGCTTTTCTTCTTATTTGTTGGCTTGCCTTCCTCTTCTTGTGTTTGTTCCTTCCTGCCACACATAATTTTCACCATTCTTTTGATTTTTCTGGCCTGTATCCTTCCATGGCATCAGCAAAAAGCAATTTGATTTTCACAGATGCTGCACAGCATTGGCAAAAACACTGGAAAAGCCAAAAGGCCAAGAAGAAGAGACATTCTGGCTTTGCCAGTGCTTGTCTTGTTATTTTACTCTTGGCTAGTGTAGGGGGCTGGCCTGGCTTATAGTGGGTACCTTGTGGTACTTACACCCAGTGGTGACAGGTCCAGTTATCCCTTATTAGTAGAACAGAGGTGTTTCTAGCCGCTTAGGCTGATAGAAGGTAGCTATGGCAAAGCAGCTTAGGCTGAACTAGGAGACATGCAAAGCTCCTACTATAACACTTATATCATATAGCACAATATCACAAGAAAACACCATACTCAGAGTTACTGAAAATAAAGGTACTTTATTTTAGTGACAATATGCCAAAAGTATCTCAAAGAATACCCTCACTTAGAAGGTAAGTAATATACACAAGTTATATGTACACAAACCCAAAACCGGTAAGTAACAGTAAGAAAAGTAGTGCAAACAATGTAGAATCACAATAGGATGCGATAGGTGAACATAGGTCTAGGGGCAACACAAACCATATACTCCAAAAGTGGAATGTGAATCACGAATGGACCCCAGACCTATGGGAGATTGTAGAGGGTCGCTGGGACTGTAAGAAAGCAGTAAGGGTGTCCAAAATACCCCACCCCAAGACCCTAGAAAGTAGGAGTAAAGTTACCCTACTGCCCCAGAAAGACACAATAGTAATGGATTCTGCAAGAACCACAAGCACCAGCAAAATACTGAAGACGGATTCCTGGACCTGAGGACCTGAAAAGGAAGGGGACCAAGTCCAGGAGTCACAATAGTGTCCAGGGGGGGCAGGAGCCCAGGAAAACCCGGATGAAGGTGCAAAAGGGCTGCCTCTGGGTGGAAGAAGCTGAAGATTCTGCAACAACGAAAAGGGCTAGGAACTTCTCCTTTCGATAGAAGATATCCCACAGCGTGCTGGATGTTGCAGAAGTGTTTCCACGCAGAAATACCGCAAACAAGCCTTGCTAGCTGCAAGGGTCGCAGTACAGTTTTTTGGGTGCTGCTGGGACCAGGATGTCACCCCTTGGAGGAGGAGACAGGGGGTGCGCTCAGCAACTCAGAGAGCCCCCGCAGAAGCAAGCAGCACCCGCAAAAGTACCGGAGCAGGCACTTGGAAGTTCTGTGAACTCAGAGTCACAAAAGGAGGGTCCCACGACGTCGGAGTCCAACTCAGCGGGTGGAGCACTGCAGGACGGAGTGCTGGGGACCCAAGCTAGGCTGTGCACAAAGGAATTCTTGGAGAAGTGCACAGAAGCCGGAGCAGCTGCAAATCACACAGTACACAGGTTTGCTGTCTGGCGTGGGGAGGCAAGGACTTACCTCCACCAAATTTGGACAGAAGGGCCACTGGACTGTGGGAGACACTTGGACCCAGCTCCTGTGTTCCAGGAACCATGCTCGTCAGGATGAGAGGGGACCTAGTAGACTGGTGATGCAGTCTTTTGGTGCCTGTGTTAGCAGGGGGAAGATTCAGTCGACACACAGAAGATTTCTTATTGGCTTCCAGTGCAGGGTGAAGGCAGACAGCCCTCCAAGCATGCACCACCAGGAAACAGTTGAGAAAGCCAGCAGGAAGAGGCGCTACAATGTTGCTGGTAGTCGTTTTGCTACTTTGTTGCTGGTTTGCAGGCGTCCTGGAGCAGTCAGCGGTCGATCCTCGGCAAAAGTCAAAGAGGGAAGTGCAGAGGAACTCTGGTGAGCTCTTGCATTAGTTATCTGAGGAATAGCCCAGAGGAGAGACCCTAAATAGCCAGAAAAGGAGGTTTGGCTACCAAGAAAGGAGGTTTGGCTACCAAGAGAGGTAAGAACCTATCAGGAGGGGCTCTGACGTCACCTGCTGGCACTGGCCACTCAGAGCAGTCCAGTGTGCCCCCAACACCTCTGAATCCAAGATGGCAGAGGTCTGGGACACACTAGAGGAGTTCTGGGCACCTCCCCTGGGAGGTACTGGTAAGGGGAGTCCAGTCCAGTCCAGTTACTTTGTCCAGTTTCGCGCCAGAGCAGGACTGGGGGATCCCTGAACCGGTGTAGACTGGCTTATGCAGAGATGGGCACCATCTGTGCCCATCAAAGCATTTCCAGGGGCTGGGGGAGGCTACTCCTCCCCAGCCCTTCACACCTATTTCCAAAGGGAGAGGGTGTAACACTCTCTCTCAGAGGAAATCCTTTGTTCTGCCTTCCTGGGCCGGGGCTGCCCAGACCCCAGGATGGCAGAATCCTGTCTGAGGGGTTGGCAGCAGCAGCAGCTGCAGTGTACACCCCGGAAAGACAGTTTGGCAGTACCCAGGTTCTGTGCTAGAGACCCAGGGGATCATGGAATTGTCCCCCCAATACCAGAATGGTATTGGGGGGACAATTCCATGATCTTAGACATGTTACATGGCCATGTTCGGAGTTACCATTGTGACGCTACACATAGGTAGTGACCTATTTGTAGTGCACGCGTGTAATGGTGTCCCCGCACTCACAAAGTTCAGGGAATTTGACCTGAACAATGTGGGAGCACCTTGGTTAGTGCCAGGGTGCCCACACACACTATGTAACTTGGCACCTAACCATCGCCAAGTGAGGGTTGGACATATAGGTGACTTATAAGTTACTTATGTGCAGTGAAAAATGGCTGTGAAATAACATGGACGTTATTTCACTCAGGCTGCAGTGGCAGTCCTGTGTAAGAATTGTCAGAGCTCCCTATGGGTGGCAAAAGAAATGCTACAGCCCATAGGGATCTCCTGGAACCCCAATACCCTGGGTACCTAAGTACCATATACAAGGGAATTATATGGGTGTACCAGTGTGCCAATGAGAATTTGTAAAATTAGTCACTAGCCTGCAGTGACAATTTTAGAAAGCAGAGAGAGCATAAACACTGAGGTTCTGGTTAGCAGAGTCTCAGTGATAAAGTTAGGCACCACACAGGGAACACATACAGGGCATAAACTATGAGCACTGGGGTCCTGCCTAGCAGGATCCCAGTGACACAAGGGCAAAAACAAACATACATACAGTGGAAATGGGGGTAACATGCCAGGCAAGATGGTACTTTCCTACAGCTAGGATGTGGTTTGAGTCTCACTGGCCAATGCCTCTAGAATGTCCTACAGCCTAACTCTTTCTCTCTCCCTCTCTCTCTCGGAAAACATGTCGACATTTCACAATTTCATTCCACCAGCCCAAAATAGTGATATGCTTTTTTATTTTCACTTGTGAACAATTATTAGGCAGGCAGGAATACTGGCATAGGGAAAATAATTTAATATTTATTTATCAATATTTACATAACGTTTCAATCACAATAAACATGGCATATGTGACATAAAAGAAATGTGGATGTTTTACGAACAACCAACTAACAGATAGGATAAATACCAAAATTACACCAATATCTAGATATGATTGGTAAGGACCTCATCTAATATAACAACACTAAACACTATGCCTAACTAGGGATTATGGATCATTGCATCCCAGAATTTGCAGAGGTGATCACAGCTTACACAACTGCAAAACCCCTCTACTGTAAATGTTGTGCAGGAAATGGTATAAGCCATTCCATGTAAAGCACCAGGCAAAAATGTAATTATAAGCATTAGCAATGCAATGGGTCTCGCGTTTGCTTGAGTTAGAGCTATTAGCACTTTGAACTCCTAACCAGACTTTTCTTGCCACATAAGTTGAAAAGTAAATCATTTTCACATAAGCGAGCCGACGGCCACCATGAGACAGACCTTCGCTCGTAGTGAAACTTATTGGCATAAGTGAAACTATCCATGTTACTGGCAAAAGTGCAATTATCCAAGTAACCGGCAAAAGTGCAATTATCTATGTAACAGTGTGGATGTCATGCAAAATGGACGATTACTGCCCAGTGAGATCGTGCTGCCTAAAAAATAAAAATAAAAAGTAGTCCAGAAACCAGATGGAAAACATTGAGCCTCTTATGTTTTCAGTAGTTGGCCGGTGCACTCAAGGTGGGCTAAACACTGGAAAAGGCATGACGTGTGCATGCCTTTCACTAATAAAATCAAGCGAATTTTAAAAGGCAAGCCCATAAAACCAACCAAACTGACATGGCGTGACATGGGTGTGGTTAAAAGCCCATAGAGAGGTTACACCAGGGAGAGAGCGCTTTGCATGTTCATTCCTAAAAATGAAACACTTGTTTATATTGTTGTGGCTTAAATTAAATTTGGATGCTATGGGAACTGAATGCATTTTCAGTATAACCATGTCAAGACTTCCTAAGAAACAGTGTATCCAGGCCCATTACTGGATGCCAACGAAGTCCTCTGTCAAATAAAGCAAAAAGCATTAATTAAAATATGACATTGAACGTATGGCAGAGCAGGGTGTCACTCTGACAAATGTGTGACTACAGTAGTGTTATGCGTAATAAGAATTCCTAAATATTAAAAATATTTGAAGAAGCCTGCCTTTAGGATTCTGTATTCAATAATAATTACCGTATCATAACATTTTGTAAATTTCCACATGGCAAGTCTCATCTCCAATTACAGCGGGACCACCATACCCTGAACGTAATGTGATAGCGCAAGGTTTATCAGTGTAACATCCAGATTATCCCAAAATCCGCAGACACACCTGGAATCAGTTGCCAGTGGAACTACCTAAACTGCAAAACGTAGGGCAACGAGGAGAATCACCGGCGAGGGCAGCAGAAAGGGACAAAAGCTCCCAGTTGGATGGCTTTACTGCATGTTATATCCCGTTTGGGTTTGTGCCATAAGCTCTCTCCATGCATCACACTATGGTCTCTGCCACCTGGGTCACAAGAACTCACTGTCCAATCAGTGGAGTGCCTTCATTTCACAAATATCAGCATAGAGAAACAAACTCCGTCAACACAGCCTTGCAGTCATCATACTACTGTACAATTTCTGACAGGTCAACACACCACGGGCTCCTAAACCGCTGCAAACAGAACTGAAGGCCTGAAAGTACAGTCTTCTATAGTTCTAAGTCATGTCTAAAAGGTTCAATGCGGCACAGAGAGTATTTAGAAATACACACGATATATGTATGCGGGCAACTATCTGCACAGAGATGTGAAGGACTGAAGGAGCATGTTAGAGCGCCCTCACAAAGCAGCCATTGCTATTCCTCTCTCTCGAGCATCCCGTTACTTCATAAGTAACCTAAAATAACACCTCCTTAGTTCCAAAGCTCAAAAAATGTTCACATACACACACTGCACCAAAAGAGGCTGCTGCAGAAATTATCCATAACCTTAATTATCTGGCCATCTGTCACACTGTTTCACTAGAAGTCATAATGTCAAGACAAAAAAACAAAAACAACAGAAAGTTGGTTTTCTACACTCGTCTTAGTAGATCAACTAAACAAACAAAACTGGCATATTTTAACAATGACAACTATTGCAGCGAAGCCATAACTCTTTCTAGGTTCTTCTATCGCCCCATTATCCTTTTCAAACCAACTAACAGACTTACATGTTCACCATTAAAATCAACTCATATTTCCCTAGACGAATCCACCACTAATCCCTCCTGGGTTTCAGAGTAGCCTGCTACTCTCCAAAAAGCGTTTCGACACCTTATCAGGCGAAGTAAGCGCTATATACAGGGAGTGCAGAATTATTAGGCAAATGAGTATTTTGACCACATCATCCTCTTTATGCATGTTGTCTTACTCCAAGCTGTATAGGCTCGAAAGCCTACTACCAATTAAGCATATTAGGTGATGTGCATCTCTGTAATGAGAAGGGGTGTGGTCTAATGACATCAACACCCTATATCAGGTGTGCATAATTATTAGGCAACTTCCTTTCCTTTGGCAAAATGGGTCAAAAGAAGGACTTGACAGGCTCAGAAAAGTCAAAAATAGTGAGATATCTTGCAGAGGGATGCAGCACTCTTAAAATTGCAAAGCTTCTGAAGCGTGATCATCGAACAATCAAGCGTTTCATTCAAAATAGTCAACAGGGTCGCAAGAAGCGTGTGGAAAAACCAAGGCGCAAAAAATCTGCCCATGAACTGAGAAAAGTCAAGCGTGCAGCTGCCACGATGCCACTTGCCACTAGTTTGGCCATATTTCAGAGCTGCAACATCACTGGAGTGCCCAAAAGCACAAGGTGTGCAATACTCAGAGACATGGCCAAGGTAAGAAAGGCTGAAAGACGACCACCACTGAACAAGACACACAAGCTGAAACGTCAAGACTGGGCCAAGAAATATCTCAAGACTGATTTTTCTAAGGTTTTATGGACTGATGAAATGAGAGTGAGTCTTGATGGGCCAGATGGATGGGCCCGTGGCTGGATTGGTAAAGGGCAGAGAGCTCCAGTCCGACTCAGACGCCAGCAAGGTGGAGGTGGAGTACTGGTTTGGGCTGGTATCATCAAAGATGAGCTTGTGGGGCCTTTTCGGGTTGAGGATGGAGTCAAGCTCAACTCCCAGTCCTACTGCCAGTTCCTGGAAGACACCTTCATCAAGCAGTGGTACAGGAAGAAGTCTGCATCCTTCAAGAAAAACATGGTTTTCATGCAGGACAATGCTCCATCACACGCGTCCAAGTACTCCACAGCGTGGCTGGCAAGAAAGGGTATAAAAGAAGGAAATCTAATGACATGGCCTCCTTGTTCACCTGATCTGAACCCCATTGAGAACCTGTGGTCCATCATCAAATGTGAGATTTACAAGGAGGGAAAACAGTACACCTCTCTGAACAGTGTCTGAGGCTGTGGTTGCTGCTGCACGCAATGTTGATGGTGAACAGATCAAAACACTGACAGAATCCATGGATGGCAGGCTTTTGAGTGTCCTTGCAAAGAAAGGTGGCTATATTGGTCACTGATTTGTTTTTGTTTTGTTTTTGAATGTCAGAAATGTATATTTGTGAATGTTGAGATGTTATATTGGTTTCACTGGTAATAATAAATAATTGAAATGGGTATATATTTTTTTTTGTTAAGTTGCCTAATAATTATGCACAGTAATAGTCACCTGCACACACAGATATCCCCCTAACATAGCTAAAACTAAAAACAAACTAAAAACTACTTCCAAAAATATTCAGCTTTGATATTAATGAGTTTTTTGGGTTCATTGAGAACATGGTTGTTGTTCAATAATAAAATTAATCCTCAAAAATACAACTTGCCTAATAATTCTGCACTCCCTGTAGATATAATTACAATTACAAGTGACACAGTAAAAACCAAGTTGAATATTTTAATAAATACATTCACTCAAAAAGTGCAAACATTAAATGGTGTATGTCTGCAAATGACAAAATACATCATTTTACATGTTTTATCATTTAGTTTATGTAATTACTGAGCAGACATGATTTTGTTCCGTGTGGCTTTCCTTTTTTTTTTCTTTTAGATCTTGGTTTTTATTTCCCACTTCTATGCAGTGAGAACCAGGCACCAAACTGCTTGAAGCCATTTCCGAGCCTGGCCTGGTTGGTTAGAAAACTTTTCTTCAATTTATATATGGTGGTTTCAGGTTTAAAAAGAGAGCATGAGAGTTACTGGGAATATAGGGACTATAAAGATGCCTAAAACGAGACGAAGTGACAAGGGGAACGGAAAGGCATTCAACCATAAAATAGATGAAAAAATAAGAAAGAAATACATGTTCCTGCGCTTTAGGCCACCCTAAAGAAAACCACGGTGATACTATACTAATTGCAGATTCGCACAATCTTAATTACAAATAAATACAACACCACGTGTAAAGAAATTGGTTAGTAAAAGCAATGGAGTA
This sequence comes from Pleurodeles waltl, assembly GCF_031143425.1. NCBI lineage: Eukaryota > Metazoa > Chordata > Amphibia > Caudata > Salamandridae > Pleurodeles > Pleurodeles waltl. The sequence goes on from NC_090439.1 coordinate 339,420,141, forward strand.
CAAAAAAATGTATGAGTTTTCCATTATTCAAAATAAAATTATACTGCAAACATCCCCCAAAGCTCTCCTGTCTTAAATGAAACATAAGGCCTCCTACAGCAGCGTGAGTAGTGTTCTAGGGGTCCAAAGCAGTTAGACTGGAGGACAGAAGGTAGGGGCACATGCATAGACTGAACTAAGAGACTCAAGTGCAGCTAAGTGATTACGTAAAATCCACAACAATAATGCAGATCCTTTTAATTAGGTTTCATAATAGAAGGGCAAAATGTATTAAGAGGTGAGTGCCAAAGCTGTGAGGACGGCGAGGAAGAAAAAAGCATAGCATTGTGATGAAAAAATACACAGTCTCAAGACTGTAACAAGAGTGTGAGCCAATGGGGACCCCAAGGCTCTACCATAGTCCGACCAGCCTGAGCACCGGTGTTACAGCAACTGCACCATTTTTACGTTATGCGTGGACATCATTTAATAAGTGTTTTATAGACAGAGCCACTGGAATTACGCTACAGAGGAGGTCAAATTATGAGGCACGATTGAGTAAATTATGCAGCAAGAAAATCCAAAGTATGTGGCACAATGCAGCACATTTTGAGATAATATTACTTCATTATTTTGTCATTTTAACACTTGATAATACTGTCTGGGTATTGGTTCCAACTCATTAGGACCAGTTTAACACACAAATATAGTAGCAAACAACAGTAAAGTGACCAGTCGGCCTTCCACTGCGCAGCTACGTGTCTCTGCATTTTTAGTAACTTTTCACCACTGAGCTAGAAACAATGTATTTTTTTGTTAAAATTTGCAGATTAAGCCACAGATTATGGGTTATAGGGCAGATGAGGCAAATATATATATATTTATGTGCAAATCGTTGCAGCCTCACAACCAAACAATTCCAGTGGCCGTCCTTATGGGTCCAGACAAGCTTCTAAAGGCTAACAACTTTGAGACCTCAAACTCCCTACAAGAATAAAGGGACGTTGAGTCAAGTGAAACACTTCAAAGGACCCCAAAAAGAGAGACTACGTCTTCTAAAATGTGCCATGAAAGACAGTACCAAATAAAGTGTTTTTCCTGTCCCTGGCACAAAATTGACACCATGAGGCATTCAGAAATGCGAATGTATTTTACAAAAAACAAAATACTAAATTCAAAGGCCTCCGCCAATATTATCAATAAAAAGAGAACTATGCACTCAACTTTATTGAGAATCATTCTTTCCAGATAATTAATTAACTGGATTAATTATCTGTAAGGAAACCAGCAAGTTAAGAGCAAGCTTGCATTTTGGTCGTTTCCTTTACACGATTCTTCCTAAATAAAAGGAGGGTAGTTTTTGAAAGCAAACATTAATCAGGCACCGTCTAATGATTTGTGAATTGAGGCCTTGCCAGACAGCATTAAAACTTGGAAGTCCCAACAAATGCCTCAGTCTTTCATCACTTAATCCTGCCTGACAAAATCTGCAGCAACTAATCGGAAAGCACAACACCTACATTATATTCAAGAATAAGCATGTGCGAGGATCTGACATTTATGAACAAATGCAAGTCAACCATTTATTCTGCTGTCAGTGCTACTTGTGGAACTTTATCATTCTTCATTTGACTGATAAACGCACAGATAACTAGAAAGAACGAGTCTCAAGAATCATCCTGCTTCAGCTCCTTGCTACCTTCTTGCAGTGTATAAAACGCATTACATGTTATTCAGACGCTTCCAACCTGCTCCACCCACTAATGAAAGCTTTATTTGAAGGTTAATTAGAGGATAAGATCTGCCTTTGCTGTAAATTGTGCAAGATGAAGTGTTGTATAGCCGACATTCAGAATGCAGAACTGCATTCGCTGTTAGTGCAGTGATGGACTGTTAAGTCTTTACAATGTTCTGTTCCATCCCTGTATAATTACTGCATCTCTTGGGCTACTAAGTTTTTGTTGGAAGTTCACAAGACAAGAAGTGCAGGTCTCAAAGGGCAGCCTGTGTACCTTTCTGTTTTTCTCTTAAGGTTGCTCAGTCAACAAACCCTTCAGCTAAAAGAAGCACGAACCACGGACAAGCGCAAGTGCCTCATGAGACATTCAGTGCCTACAATTATTAGGAATGATATATAGTTATCCAAATAAAAATATATATTCTTTAGCGAAGGGAAGGTGATTAAAGAGAGAACTAAGGGGTGCAACAAAAGCTATGGTTAAGGATGAATAAAAACAGTTTCAGCTGATGATTTGATATCACTGCACAAACAGATTAAACTTGCGGCAAGATTTGATTGGTGGCCAAGGAAGCTGCCATTGGGCAAGTGGTCTAAGCACAAGTTGATTTTTCTTTACAATCTGCAGCCTACACGGAATATGACCACTGGACATTGCAAACCTGGGAAAGGAAACTGGGATTTATAACAGACACTTGCCTTCCAGCTGCTTAGCCCAATTTCTTGATCACAACTATGACAGTCACACTTTTAAATAAAGAAGGTAACCCAAGATTTGAAAACTAATTTCAAAGAGAACGTGGTCAAGAAGGTCCACTATCCAACATTCCCCTCTTCCAAAATGAACAATTGTCATTTTTATGTCAAGCGTAAGCATACAAGCTCTTGTGTACTTGTTCAGTATACTTCTGTGGGATTAAAGCCATTTAGTTTGTGTGATTTAAAAATCCAAGCTTGCTAGTGGTCAGTCATGCCTATTTGTCCCTCCTCTTTTAGGGGCGCAAGCATGCAACTGGAGTGTCAGTGAGGCCAGTCCTGACCGAGTCTCAGTGATTCAGTGACAGTCCCTTTTAGCAAGATTTATCCTTCAATGATACATTCAAATGTTGTGACCTTAGTGGTGATTGAAGATTAAAGTTTTTCAATCCCAGATCTTGCTATTAATGTAATACATTTTCCCCCAGTAGTTTGCACGATTGTCTGATTTAAAAGGTGCCTTCCGTGGAGAAGTCGGTCTAGGCATCCATGGTGGCAGTTCTGTATTAGCTCGTAGAGCCCTGTATACACTGGCTCCACTTGAAAGTTTCCTGTGCGACGTCCTGAAGTCATTCCTGTAATGTGATAATGAATTGAGAGCTACGTTCAGATCATATTTAGACTAAAAAATAAATCTGCTTTTAGCTCCCAGTAGTTTACACATTGTTTCAGCTGTCTTTTTTTTCAGTCGGCAACGTTCTGGCTAGAACGTTACTTCCAGCAGGCACAACTCGTGAGTCAGCTTGGAAAGATATATATTTTAATCTGATTTCTTAAGTACCTCTAGTTGGTAAAATTAAATTACACATCTGTCATGACTCTGCACCACGAGGGAGTGGTTGCCCAGCTCCTGACTTGCAGCAAGGAGACTCCTAAACTTAAATCAGAATGGTAGTTCCTAAATATGGGCTCTACTATAGGCAGCCCAGTGTCTCCCTAAGTAGCTGGCCATCAAAAGCACCTGAGCATGTGCAGGCGCAGTGGTGATGCATCTTATAGGAATAATGAGGGCTTGTATCTGCCAGTTTTCGTGAGCAGTCTGGAACAATGGTAGGAAGATGAGGGGATTGAGTAAATGGACTTGAATGAGCTACTTACAATACTAATGGAGCAGTAACGGAGTTCTGAGTTCATGTTACCTTAAACTGTCCAGTCATAATGACTTGTGTAGTGCTGGTTTGAGACCTGACTGTCGAACCAGCTTTTTTTTTAATTAACCTCAATTATTTCTGTCTATTGTGCTATTGAGCAGAAAGGACATAATGCATTTATTTCACATGACTGTATGATTACATGACAGTGTTTCCACCAAATGTTATTTTTCTTGTGGTTCCCTCTAGGGGCTGTTTTCAGCATTACAGTCAAATACCAAAAGTTTATTTCTGCTAAAGGTTTTATTGGGCTTACATGATCGTATATGTTTTCATAATCTCTCCTTATTGCAATTATGGCCATGATTCAGTTCATTGTAACATCCTTATTACACTATAACTGTTTGAAAACTCTTGATACGTTTGGGTGACTCATACTTTATTTCTCTTGTTACTTTTCCGTAGCTGTCTTCTGTCTGTGTTTTGGGAATTGCATTAGCCAGCTAGCAACTCTGATGGTGGGGTGTGGTATTAGTGGTATTCTATTGTAATTAACTTGGCAGATTTAAATTATGATGCTAAAAGGCAACATTTTCGTTGTTTGTTGCAGATAGAGGAACTATGGTAAGTGGAAGTGCTTTGGTTATATGCAGGGCTACTGGAATTACATGGCAGACCACTTTATGTGGCAAGAAATGTCCAATTAAGCATTTACAACACTAATAGCTCTAACTCTCGCAGTTGCAGACCTATTGGATTGCAAATGTTTGTTAATAATTTCCTCTCTTTCAAGCTGATTTTGGGTGATTTGTAAGGTTACAGGAAGAGTTGACACAACCACATCTATCCCAGGGATACATGGAGAGGAAACAGCTTCAGAGGATTTATTAGGAGAATCTACAAACTTACCTAGAATATAAACTGACTTTGGCCATCTGCCTCAAAGTGTTTTTCATCTCCAAGTTTTGCAATTTTTGAATGGTCAAAGATGTAGCCCCATATGCAAAGTCACTTGCAAAAAACCCTCTGTCGGACTTGCTCGGACAAAGATTTTTGCATTTTGGATTAGGAATAGTCCTCCCACATTTGTGACAAGGATACCATCTTCCTGCTGTTGCCTTAGCACAAATAGGAACAGACACATTTACAGCAGATACATAAAACACACTGACATTTTAAAGCAATTAATTATTTCCTTTGATGCAGTTGGTATCCACTGGGAAGCTACATTTTACATATCATAAAGCACACAGGGTCTAAGTGCTCCTCATGGAGTAGTGACCGTGCTTCCTTTGATTTTGAATTTTGTGTAACCATGGATTTAAGCAGTTACTAACTGGGTAATTAACAAAATTATAATTCTTTGCCAAACGATACAGCTCAAGTAGATATGTTTAAAGCACACTTTGTGCATTAACTCATTGTTCTAGATATCTCTTTTAACAGCAGCAGGTATGATTTAAAACCAAGAAATTGTTAGTTTAAAAAAATATATATTTGCCATCTGTATCTTGTTTGGAGCTCAAACGTACAGCTTTTGAATGTTTTCATACTGCGAAATATAGTTCATGTACAAGGTCATTCTCGTAAACCTTGTGACCCCTGCAAAAGGCTGCTTATAGCTAATATACCTACAGAGAGTCATACACATACAAAGACCACACCTTACCTTCACCCTTGTATACCGCCGAGTAGTTTAGCAAGAGCTTCTATTAGCAGTGCCAGTCGTGGGTGATCCTAGTGAGTGACAGTTGTCAAGCTCGGCCCTCCCACTCTGTGCCTCTGGGCAGGACATGCAACACAGCTCATGGGAGTTTCTGTTCACGTTCCTCAAAGTGGTCGTCTTGCTCTTCACGTGATGCATCTTGCTGCAGCTGTTTTTACAGCAGAAATCTACATAGTGCAGCATCAGCACAGGAACTTGGAGCAGTGTGCGTGGTCTAGAAAGACAGGAAGTATCTGTGCCGTGTGTTTTGTACTTCCTGTTTGTCTAGTACAATCAGCCACCTCTCTACGCATCAAAATATTTGACTCAAATGTGGAAAAAAACCATGAATCTGGTTTCTAGTTGGCACTTGCGAAACAGTAAACTTCAACTGATTATCCAAACTGAGCTAAGAGAGGTGAAAGAGAAGTCAAAAGAAACAGCGAATGGAGGTCTCAGTGTTTAATATAGCAGTGCTCTCACGTTTCTTAGGTCCATGCTTTAGTCCTTCACCCAATATAGGTTTATTCCTTGCATTATGGGACTACAAATCCCATAATGCGAAAAAAAGGACCAGCTGAGCTATTCAGCATGGACCTGGTAAACATGAGATCTTTGATATAGTCCAGAAGCCACGTTTATTCATTCTTAGAACACAGAGATTTTTAACTTCAGATGTGGCAGCACGCTGCTATAAACACCTTACTAGTACTTGTGTGAGCCAGAAAAGTAATTGGTTATTGATTGACACTGTGGCTGTGAATAGGTTTTAATTCTGGTACTGACCTTCAACTATTATCAGAAAACGAAAATTAAAGAAGTCACTACAAGATGGGAAGGAATAATTGGTGGCACCTGTAACACTGAGAATATCCAAAACCTCACCAAAAAGTAAAAGAATTTGAACCACGTTGGCCTTTCTACCCTCCTTTAGTCTTGCACTACTTCAAATTCCTAACAGGACTAATTGAATTCCTGAAGAGATTTTATTAAACTTACAAGGCCAACTTCACTCGAGACTTCCTAATCAAAAAAGAAACACAGGGCTCAAAAGTATATTTCAGTATTCACTTCCAAAGACGTTTGAAGAACCAGAATCAACTCTGGTGAAGTGAAAAACCTCAACTCTTTTGTTATATTTACCTACATAACACAGCTTGTGTCCTTGGAAAATTGAGATTACATTGCTTCAAGTCACCACGATAAGCGTGTTTGTCGTTTTCAATCTATTCTAGGAAAGTTTGTTTTTGTCATATTTAGGGATGTGGCTAGGCTTGGGTGGAACTTTCGGAGTTAAACAAAAACCATGCAATATTCCACGGTGATCAGTGAATGGGTGAAAATCGTCAAGTCGTGCTGCTAGTGCTGATTTTTAGCACACATTCTGTACTGAAAAACCAGTGTGAACCGCACCATGCGGCACGCCAGGAGGCACTGCTTCTCAAGTTGGTTTTGCTGCCGCTTGGGTAGAATTCTACTCGAAAGGCAGCTCAACGCAAAGCGGTCATGACTGCCCGTGTTGGGAAATCCTTGCCTGGTGCTGTGCTAGAGCCCGAAAATCATGGCAGGGAAAGCCAGTTCATGCTCACCAACTTACTGCCTGTGAGAGGAGTGTGAGAAAAAACTCCACCAGTTGGCAGAATTTGGTCGGAACTCTGTATTACAAGAATAACACGGAGTGGCCAAAATTCCGCCAATTCCGTTGGCGGAGCAGAATGTATTCCCCACCTCTAGATGTAGCTTTAACTTTGCTATATCGGAAACATATTCTCACCTTTTTGCAGTGCAATTACTAGAAAAGTTAAAGCATAAAGTTTCTAAAGTCCTACAATTCTGTGCGAATGGGTGTGTTCCGTGCATTTTAAATAGCCATACTTCTGAAGAAAATTTACAAACCACTTTGGCTTTTTATCAGCTGATAGTTTCGTTTGCAGACTTAAATTACTAATGTAAATGTTTTTTTTAGGTGTAATCAACTTCAATGTAAGTGTGTAAACAAAGTCAGCAAATTCTGTAAATCTAGCCCAGGTTCTTAGGCTAAAGATGGAAAAAAGCAGGTGGGAAACTGTGATTTACTTAAATCGCAAAAGGCAAGAAAACTCAGTTGCTACTGCAAAATATGTGTGTGCATCGTTCTTAAAAGCAATAATTAATAATGTGTAACACTTGCTGAATAACTGCATACATAATTTACATTCAGGTAAAAAAATAAGAAAGGAAGGAGTCGAAGTACTAATCATTGTTCAAAAATCAGGGTGTTCAACTGTACCCCAACTGATTTGCCAACATCGATGCAATTTACAGTGCGACATAGGTACAAAGCAGAAGCGTTGCCAATTTTTCAATTGCAGAGGGTCACAAATGGCCAGCCTAATTAATCGTAACTATGCAGGTCACTACTTGCAAATGGCTGTGAATGTACACATGGAGCTCTGCAAAGAACAATAGATCTTCCCTTCATTTACATTCCCAGGCATCAAACTTTTCTTTTTTAAGCAGCTTGTAGTTTTTAAACAGACAAGAGCTGCTTATAAAATACAAAAAATTGATCTTGTTTGGGAGGTATGAGTACACTGGGAGGTATGACTACACTGTGGTCCCCTGGACCACGGTCTCTAACTGGGATTTGTAAAGAACTGAGTTGCAAGCTGCCTTTACCATATTTTATCTTTGTATTTGTGGTCACAAACCTCTGTAGCATTGCATTTCACATATACTTTGGGCCCTAAGAAGTCCAGCCCGGTACAATGAATGGTGTAAACAGTCCTTCTTTTTTATCTTTTTTTTTACAACTACAATAAATTATTATGCTGCAGTTTAATCAGGCAGAATGTTTCCTTACTGAGAGGCAAAAGTAGTCCAAATTTTTGATAAGCACCTGTGCTGACCCACTATTGCTATTCTGCTTTCAAACTAGTACTAGTCCATTCATCAATTGAAAGGTGATACTTCTGTGAAATAGTTTTCTTTAAATCGGATACAAGCGTCCAGAGGGACTGTCTCCAAACTCTTAATGTATCCTATCATCATTCTTTTGTTTCTGTCACCTGTCATAAGTGCCAGCTATACTGTGTGACAAAAAACAGACAAGGACCACTGCTAAACACAAATGGAAAGGGACTTTCCTTCAGTTCTCACTGGCTCTTTGAGTGGACAGAGGACATAGTCAGAGGTGAAATCTACAGTGGTGCACATCCAAGACTGCAGCGAGGCCGCAGAACTGAACAGAATACAACGTAGCACGGGAGCTAAAGAGTGGAGTGAACCTGGACCACTGGTGTGATCTTCACATTACTGTTTTCCAGTAAGACTTGTGGTTAGCATGCTGTGCCAACTCACAGCTTGAAGCTGGTGTCCTGCTTATACAAGACAGAATGAAGTCACCAGCTCTTGGCAGCCCTATACACTTCTGATCACATGCCACTAAACAACTACACTTTGTATATTCAATTGTACTTAATTTTGAATCAGAATTTCCTGTTTGTAGCTCACTGTTCAGCATTCTGCTTTAAAAGCCTAAAAATGGTTACTCTTGGTGAAGTTGGTAAAAGAACATCCTATCTTTTGCTGGTGTTTACTAATGGATTTCCATGTCTACAGCTTTACGTGTTCCAAAATGTCAGTGTCCACTCTTGAATGTAGACTTCAGTTTAATACCAGTGGGACAGGCCGCCCCAAGCAGACTTCACAAATAAAAAAACCTCTAGTAAATGTCTAACTTTCAACCATAGTCCCCTCCACCGACCAGATAAAAGGGCCAGACATTACCATGCATCTACTGTTCAAATCTTTCAGATGAGCTCAACACATCTAAAAGTTTCCATGAGGTTGAACCTGCAACCCTGTACCATTGCACCCCTCAACCTCTTGCCCCTCACGCAACAAACCTGCCACTCCTACCAAAAACGGTGGTGTGGTTGCTTGAGGAGAGGGGGGTACTAAGTGAAGCAGAGCAAGAGGGCTTTTAGGATTCCGAGGCTACACTTAACATTAAGTTTTGGGTTTCCTCACTGAATACTACTAACACTGCAGTATTTACAACTAACAATATTAACGGTTTTGGGATTCTCTACAATCAATCTCTTATCTACCCTTCCTCTTACATATTTAATGATTTTAGGTTCTAAGATCGCTATCCTTCAGTCTGCACTCGTCCTTGAGAAAACTTCTGCTCACACGACAAGTACATCAAGCGACTAATATATTTCAATTCACCTGGCGAAAATGGGCCAATGATTAAAATATGTATATCAAAATGAGTGCAGTGCTTATTTTTATGCTTTCCCTTCTATGCATTTTAACTACTCGGTTCCTAAAGCGAACAGCTGCCCCTGGCAGCCTCCCCTTCTGCTTGCATTTCCTTTAATCTCTATAAGGCTGAATGACCTATATTTAAACCGCCCAGCTGCCACACATGCAACCACAGGCCATATGCAAAGTTACCAAAGAAAGTGTTTCACAAGTCGAGACGCAAATCACCAACAATTTAGACACCACTTCAGCAATCCTTTCCTATCATTACACAACTAGCCACGCAAAAAAAGTAAGCGATTTTCTCAAAATTTTCATTTTAGCACAATATGACCATATTATCGCTGAAAGGTTCATATTTCTTTAACACACGCGGACCAGTTTTATCCTTTTTTTCTCATACTCCCTTGTCTTCAGAGGCTTTGTTTATACAGTTATGTAGTGATGAGCTCAAACTCAATCTTCGCGCGCCCCCTACCACCGCTCCGAGTCGCCGGGGCTGCCCGGGTTCAGGAGGCAGTGGGCAGACGCTTTTGAGTAGCAGAGAGCCGTCGCAGCACGAGGTTCCCTCACACATGCACAATACTTAAAACTGCTCCCTTCAATGTGACTCCATATTGTCCTCGGAAAACACATGATGTGACATCTTTCAGGCCAGAGGAATGTGGCATGTGATTTCTGCCCATCTGAGCAGTTACATGTGGTAGACTGGATGCGCAGCACCGCTGTCCAATCCATTCACAACCCAAGACAAACCAGGACACGACCACAAAACAATCGGAGGGCTATGGTCACGTGGGGCGTGGACTCGCCTCAACATGCCGCTAACTGAGAAAAAATGGAAACGGCAGATCATTATTGAAAAGCCTCATCGGGGAGCCTCGAACGCCTTCGGCCACACATGCTGTGCCGCACCGCTTCAAAGGCAGTGCTGTGGAAGAAAATAATTACAGCCAGAATTATATTTCTAACTACCACCCGTCGTCCAAGCTCGGACTGTAAGGGGGCCTCCTGAGCAACAGTTCAATGTGACTTTCGGCATTTTCCCACAATGCGAATTACGGACTCTAGTGAACAAAAGTATATACTGGTTTTCCAACCAAAGCACATAAGCATTTTCACAGTAGAGTAACGCAAAATGACGGGGCTCCCTTTCAATATGTGATGAGGGCCTCTCAGTCGTACATATCTCACAGATATGCATAAGCGTTGGGCTGAAAGGGGGGGATCGCGAAGTATTTGTAGGGGGGAGGACTGGTGCCTGGCTTAACGCCATTGCCTCTTCAGACTAACTTGCAGACGGAAGTGAACAAAAGCGTTCCTGCCATGAAAGGTTCTCTTTTTGTAAAAGTGGTCACAAAAAGATGCTGCTTGGTGAATCACCACTCACGTGAGCCCTGGGCCACTTATCTCACACTTACTTAGGCATTCACGTTGCTGGTTTGCTGACAACCTCAAACACCCCGCAGACAACCAGAGTATCCTGTGCTCAACCTGACCACACAAGCTTCCCACTGCTGAGACCATGAATCCTGGCACAGCCCTGGAAGTACATGAAATCTCACATCTGGCAACCAAAAGTCGCCTCAAAGCTACACAGTTAGGAGTATGTAATTGCAATTCTTTAATAAAAATTGCTCCCTCCCTGACGATTGTGGACATTGACACCTAGGACTTTGGAAAAGACAATCTCAACCCTCCTCCACCCACCCCGCGCCCTCCCCCCCCCAAAAAAAAAATGCTCTTTAAGCCCAGGGTCATCACAAGTCAGAGGACTCTATTACATCTAAGGGCATTTGATTGAGAAGCAGGATGCTGAAAATGAACACAGCATCTTTCGCTGGACGAGTAACAGTTGCATGCACCACTGCAACGGTCTTCAAAATATTTTAAATCCAGTGTGGCTGTAGGCATGCTGCACTACTGCTGTAATTATCATTTTAGGTTCGATAACACTGTACCTTTGTGTGCAAGTACAAACCAGTTTTTCAAAACGAGGCGTGGTAGGTAGTTCAATGGATTGATTTGTTTTGATCTAACAAATAGATTATTGCTCTTAAATTTCGGTCACTCTCATCCTAACCTGATTTAGGCTGCATGCAGTGACCTCACCATTAATGTAACTGACACCATGTGCCATCAATTTCTTGTATTATAAAATTTGTGTTGGACTAAAGAATCCATGCCCACCTGTGCTCCTGATCGGCTCTGAGCCTTTTCATCATGATTTTCAAAAACGCCTTCTAATGTACCGTTACAGCCTTTAAAACACTCCCTTGAGCACTTACTTGCTAGTAATCACAGATCTATTTCTTTTCTCATACTTTCTTCAGCGCTGATTTCCAGAAAGCGCAGCATTCATCCACTCCAGTGCCCTCTTGAAAAGGTCAGAAAAATAAATCAATGGTGCCTCTCAAGAAATAGACTTGGTGTATCCTACACCATAAGCGATTGCTCATCCTTTCGCTTATGCTTGCACTACTTCATTAGAAAAATTATCTTGTGACCTGCCGCCATCTTCAGGTGCCCTGGACAGATAACACCTCAACACACTGACCGCAACTTCTGTCACTGCTCTATACTCACTTTTCTCATAAATGAGTAACAGGCGTTCGGCACAGGTGGGATCCTGCCCTTCAAGGGGCCCCACTGAGCCTAAAACCTATGGTCGGGGATAAGATGTGGGAGTCTCTAGGCACCTCCTCATCTTCTGTAGGGTGGCCCCTTCATTTTAGGTTATGCCACTGATAAAAAGTACTAACCCACTGGGGAGAAAGCTTTAAAACTTTTCTCTACTGGATTCGAAAACCTCTGTCTCTTCATATTTTAACTTTTCTGTAGTACCTTTGTAAAATATAACCACATGCTTATCTAATAGAATCCTTGCCACAACCTATCCTTTGAGGAACAAAAAAAACAGTATACACCCACCAAAACCTGTCATCGGCAGCTTAAAAAACAGTTAATTTCTATCCCATCATCTCCTGCCATCTTTTATGCACACTCAAACTACATTATTTGAGAGTGCAGCAAACACTTTTCAGAGTTTGCACTTGTCTTCAGATACAAACTTCCTGATCAACATGGATATTCTCTTTATGGGTGATATAGGAACAAGCCCACTCAAAACACCATTGTGAAATTCCTTCTCCAACTCACTACAACAATTGATTGGATAGACACTCAAAAGAACAAAACAGATACAGCAATCATTCACAAATCTTGAAATGAACAAGAATAGCACCCTCATCTCAATAAATCTCTTTACTTCCTCGAAGAACCACTTGTGGAGGAAAGACCTTCTAATTGTATTCTCTATTCTCAACAGGTTTACTACATTCAACTACTTCAATAATCTTTCTTTAAACATCAGTATTCAACAGAAGTGATAAAATAAAGAAACAGTGGCAAAGCCAATAGGTATGACAGCATTTTCAATAAAACATTTTAAGAAGCCTGATTCAGTGAAAAAACATAGTAAAATCAATTATTTTCTTATACAGTGGATCTAGGGAGATAAAGAAGTTCAGGTCTGATGATTTTCTATCCTTCTGAGATGTAAAACAGTCCCTCAGACATTGTAAAATGAGAAATATATAGCGGCTGTAAGGATTCCCTGATAGAATGAAGTGAGAGAGAAATGCGGTTCTAGGCGGAGCCTAAGCTCACACTAAGATTTTTTTAAAGTGCTATTAACAATAGGTACTGCACACGAATGCACTCTCAAGCCAGTCAGAAAAAAACAGAGCACAAATAGAAAGAGAAAAAAATGAGAAATGAAAGCATTTCTCCTCGTTGCTCCATGCTAACACCACACCTGGGGTGGCGTTAGATTTTGGTGTTGACTCAGATTTACGAAAACTCGTAATTCTGAGGCAGCGTCATAATGCAATGGATGCTGCTGTGGTACGCCCACAGAAACACCCATTTCCTGCCCCTTCCACGCAAAGTGCTGCATGTGAAGGGGCCGTATTTACAAGGTTGAGTTAGGCCACAAAAAGTGGCTTAACACTACCTTGTAAATACGGCACAGGGCATTGCGACACCGGAGCATCACAAAAAGTGACACTCCGATGGTGCGAGGGGCTCATAAATATGCCCCTTTATCTTTCCTTTCATTCTATGGAGCGAATACAAGGTGCTGAACAATCAGTGTGAGGCAGTCAACATGCTGTAGAGGTATTCAGTTTCCAGTGCTCATAACCAAGGGTGGTATCCATTTTGCAATAAGGCAAGTTACCTATATAAACAAAGGTATACAAGCATGCTACAATGCACTATGATTTCCGTACTTGACGTTTTAAGATATGGAGGAGGACTTAATAGGGACAGCTATTCTGTCAGACAGTTATTCATAACCTTAGAGGGTAACTACCGGTATTATAAGCACAAGCTCAACAATGTCTCATATTAATCCAGCAAATGTACAGTGAACAGCTGTTTTGCACATTTTATGTAATGGTACACGAAAACCGTGTTCCTGGTGAAGCTGCTGTTGAAGCAACTAGCCACCATAACCCTTCAAAACATCTGCTAGAGTGCAAAGATGTACCAGGGCAACTAAGTGACGCTCATATTTGTTTCTGTGATACTTTGTGCTCATAGCAAATTTAAAAGCTTTTTCTTCTTGTGCATTTGTGTTTTAATCGCCCAATTTGGACTTCAAGGAGGTATGTTAACATATTAATTCCGAGAGGCATTAACATTACTTTGACTAAGAATATTCACATTGACATGCTTTTATCTAATGAATTAAAAAGATGGAATGCATTTACGCTGCTCTGACAGTGCAACAAAATTGGATGGAAGCCCTTTTCACATTTAGGGGTCCCTTTGGCCAAATGCTACAATGTCCACCTTGATGAATTGTCAAGATTAAAAAGTTCCAAGTTCTCAGTAAGTGGAAAACACCCAGCAATCCAGTGACATAGCATCTCCCATGGTAACACAGGAGGTAGTATCTGCAGACAAAAATCTAATACCATCCAAACTCAAGCTGTGTGAGCCTTCTCAAACATAGGCTTACATTGTATAAAGTTTGTTTGGAGTTGCTATGTAGAAAGCGCTGCTTGAATTAAAGGCTGGGAAATCAGCCGAGGCTACTTATTTGCATACAGGAAAGCTGCCACAGTGAGACACAAAAAGAACATAAAGGGTTTATCTAGTGCAACACACCTCTCAAAATAAAAATACATTTTTGCTTCTACGATGTCCAATGAAAGATAAATACAGAAAATCCAAGTGTAAAAAATGTTCCTTCGTGTTTGAAGTACTGTAAAGTGCTGAACATTATATTTTTTCACTAGGCTGACCGCACTGCTTGAGACTTCAATTCAAAGTTTGGTTCTGGCTCTTACTACCATGACGACTATTCACACATATACATGACTTCATGTTTTTAAACACAGACTTATTGCAATGGCTTTTAGGTATCTATTTTTCTACAACCACAAAACACTTTTGTGGGGATGATGCCCAACACTATAGACAACCTTGCATGTGATGCACAAAACATAGCCTCCTATTAAATGTTTTTAAAAATGTGCCTTTTTCTTTAAACTCCAGGATTCCAAAAGTAACAGCATTTAACACAAATGTATTAATTCACCACAGAAATGTGATGTTTAACTCTTCTGATACGATTGTTGTTAAAGAGTGAGATGGAAACACATTTCTTAAATAATAGGGAAGAAGGTGGTATTAAAACTTGAAGTAATTTCGGAATGGGTTTAAAACAGAAAATTTAAATTTAGGGAGGCAATAAGAGATGCGTAGTGATGTAGCATAAACTTTAGTACTGTCCCCATGTCACAGAGTTCATCTACATATGACAGTTTATGCATTATGCTAATCAAAGTACTAATAGTTTGACTGTAGAGTGATTCACTGAGAAATCATTCTTAAATGTGAAGATGTTCAGACTAATGTCAGAGACACAGGTGGTATTGAAGTTTAATTAAATGTTTGCATGACTAAACTGAAGTTATGTCATAATTTAGACTCTAAACAGATTGTGTGCATTGAAACAATATTGAATTTGTAATAATTAATGTATTAAATATGTGTGCAAAAATAGAGAAATACAGTTCTCTGTTACACTGGTTGAAATGAATTAACATAGTCATTTCATTTTATGAATGCTAGTGGAGGGTTGATGAAGCAGAATTTAAAATGTGCATATTAAATTGTGTTTTATTTGAATGTATTAATGTGCTGTATTAACTCACTTGCATTACCCTAAGTGAGGCCAGCTAAAGCCTGTATTTCGTGACTGTGCTGAAAATGTTATGTCATTCTGTTAACGTGAACTTCTTTCCAGATTTCATTCCCATGAGAAGACTAGTTTGGCAATAGGCATCCTTGGATGTGGAACATCGTGGACAGTGGACTAGCAGTTTAAAAATGTGTTCCAATCTAGTGTGGAGCTACATGGATGGATGCTGTTCTCATGACAGACTTGGGAAACCCTAGAACGTTTCAACTTTGAGTCGTGTTATCGATTTCTATTGGATGATGCCCCTTCAACTTCAAATAGATTGTTGGCTTCACAAATCATATTACTGAATGAAAATTGATATGTCGATACCCAGTAGGACTTGGGTCAGATTCCTTGCAGACAGGCTCCCCATTGGTCAGAGAAGAATTCAAGGTTCCCGAAGATGAGAAGCAGAACCCCTTTTTGCCCTGTTTCCTGAATGCTGAGTCCCCTGGAGCGGTATCTTCCTCTCTGCCTTTGCCCCTTTGAAATGCCCTGTTGAGAGTTATAGATTTTTTCTTCCTAACCCTTACAAAAGACTCTTGGCCGCGCTTCTGACATGCTGACGCTTTCCCTTTATACCCACTTTAGTTAGTAACTTGTTGCCCAAGATTACCTTGTTCTAAATTCATTTTGCCCTTTTTGTTCTTTTTGTCTTTTGCCCGCACGTGTTCCACCCCACAATTCTTCCCCTGATTTGCTAACTGTAGGGTTTCCCCGTGCCCAACTAAATTAAACTTTGATGATTTTGAAATTGCCTTAATGCTTAATAATACTGAGCAATGTTTGTTTGCTGAATCTCAAAACATCCTGTTGATGTTTTGCATAGTCCTTGTACAATGCTTTGTTCTTTTAAGGTAAGTTTGTTTAAACTTATTTTGTTGCCTTGGGGAACCCTTTGGTGATTCTGTAACTTTATAACTTTGTCTTGCGAATTGTCAACACAACTCTGAACTTAGTTTGTAATAAATCTCTTAACTTTATTCCTGATGAGTTTTCCTTGTATAGCCACTTTGGTTTTACTGTGTAACTTAATTGGATTGTATTGAAAATCTGTTGTAGGTTTCTACCACATCCTATGCAGGATCCAAAGGTCCGCTGACCTCTATGAGCATTGATTCCTGAAAGGATGAAAATGCTCTAGCAGCATGATCATGCATGAATTACGTGAGACCAGTCGGATATATGAAAGGATTAATATGTTCAAAGATGCTGGTCTTATATTTAACAGCAGAGAGAAATATGGAAACATTTAACACTATTTCAATACTGATGTGCCCATATCATTAGCAATATATGTTTACAAAAAATGAGTAAAAAAAAAAGTTACATGAGTTGTCAAATGGGAAAAAAAGTCATTTGTGCTTTAAAATTAACAAGCACTGACTACACAACTAGTTTTGCGTTTTAATTGGTGCAAGTGTATGTGTGAGCATGCGTACATTAAAAAACACACACCGTGGAGGAAGGACTGCGATTATCAATTACGTATGCCTGGTACAGTGATGAACTAACAAGAAATAGTTTGCACTTTAATCAGACACAGAATGTACGCATACACAAATAATCCAACATTAAAATGCTTTCAGAAGGTGGTAAGCATGAAACAGCTAACCTTCTCAGATTTATGTTTTGTATAAAATAAGATGAAGGCTTCTCGGCAGGGCTTATATATGAACTATGGGGTAGTACAATTGCTGCGGCATAAATAGTGCTCAGTGGAGGTCAAATAATGATGCATCTCTGGGCCAGTGTCACATGGGTACTGTTCAAGATCAAACGCTGTTTGGTTAAGAGCACTGCACTAGGCCAATGAGTTTGCTACCCAACCTGCCAAATTTGTACTGAACATCCTGTACGGAGAAATGATGGACTAATATGGCTCACGAGCTAAAGGTCACAAATCATATATATAGACATTCGTACTGTGAAAAAATAGATTATGTGTCTGGTGCAAGGAGCTGAAACAAAAACCAATAAACACTGAAAGAGTGGGGCAAGTGTCTCCCTGTGCTCTGATTTTCAAAGAAAGAGGGGACACCAAAAAAAAATCACAAAAATCACAATAGCTAAGTAAACTTTCTTGTCAGCAATGCCACAGACATTATGACAGGCTGAAACTGAGGCAAGGAGTAGAAAATCAGAGCTGAATCCATGAAACACTCGTTCCGACAGAAACTTTTATCAATGCCTTCATCATGATTTATTGAAAGATTTGCCTTGCAATGGATTGTTGAACATTGGAAAATTATTTTAACATGAGTTAGGCATACGATAACATCAAAAGGTGCCAAACATGAGTTAGAAAATCATAGCAACATAACAAATATTAAATCACAAGTGGTCAAAGGGTATTTACATCTAAGGAATAACAATTAGAATGTTTTAATGGCAGATGTGAAGCCTCCGTCTTAACTTCAAGGCCAAGAGAGGGAATAGGATGGTAGGATCGCAGAGTTAAGCAATTTGGCACTGTAGGTCAATGCTGTTTTTAGGAATTATGTAAATTGCCGGAAATTACATCATGTACTTAGAAATGAAGACTGCACCTGGACAGTGAACAAAACAAATGGACAGGAAGACAATTAGGAAAGCGTGACTAGCAAGCAGGGCATCTGGGTCTGAAAGAAATTACATTAATATTGGATGCTCACTGTAGGAGATCTCTTTCAGAAAGTGGTGCTTATTAAACCATGGAAAACCCTTCACCTAATTAACTCCATACATTAAAGTCTAAAATTATTTTGTAGGAACGCTTATCCCCAGTGGAACTAGATGAGAACATTAAAAAAGTCATTATCCAGAAAAACGAAGTGTTTGTTATGTCCATCCTTTGCAAATGTTCCTCGCTGTTTACAACTGTGAAACTAGTCAGAGAGCCTGCAGACAAAACAACCATCCACAACGGAGCTGTAATCAAGAAAAACATCGAGAAAGTAGATCCCAAATAGTATCCAGAAGATTACAACACTTGAGATCTTCATAAAGGAGCCATTAAAGCATATGGTTTTGAACAATGGGAAGATGCAGAGTAAGGGCGGAATGTAAATTGCTTGAAGTCTTTATCTTAACACAGACGTTCCAAAGTTTAGTAGGTTTGCCCTACTTAAACCTTCATGCACATTTAAGAACTTTTTACATGAAACAACTCTTCTTTAACTGTGTTGATTGTCTGTCAACATTTAACCTACTTAGAGTTTGCTTGATCAAAGGACTCCATCCCAAAATATTTCATAAAAAGATCAGGATGCCTTCCAAGGCTTCTTGCGTCAATTTCAGGAGGGAAGCAAATTAGGTATTTTACTTTTATTTTGAGGAAAACTGTTCCAAAATTATGGAGACCACACAGGCAATAAATAGCACTTAACGGGACTCCATTGGAAAAGCACAACCTTAATGCTGATGCCAGTTTTTTTTCTGTTTTAACTGGCGTAACGTGGCCTCTCAAAGCACTCCGTGCAACTGCTCTAGCGGCATTGTGAAGCCACTGACATCACATCAGCACCCAAAGAATCAAATCCAGATGGACACATCTGCTGTGGTTCAGTCTCGACTAAACTGGGGCTGTAGGTGACTGCATCTTTACTGGTTGATCCAGATGATGACAACGTTTTTCAAGTGGCAGAGATTGACGAATCCAGTATTAACTGAGGAGGGTACTTGCGTGAAGTTGAAAAGTGTGGAGTCAATTCTGATTTCTCACATTCTTCACCAATCTACATAAGGGAAGAAGGCAACGCTATCTAGTGTGAGATGCAAAACATTCTTGATGGTTCAGAACAATGAATGTATTATGTTTATACAGTCAGTTTCAGATTGTTCTGCGATGCCCACTTATGAGTTACAAAAGAATGAGCAAAAAAGGGCTCATGAAGGAGGATCTGGATCCTTATTTCACCTCCACAATAATTTAGGTATTGACAGCATAATTTATGAAATAGAACCAGATGAATGTATAAATATGCCCATTCGTCATTAATATTTGCTAAATATGAGGCAAAGCTAGGCCTTGCATGGCCCCCAGTGGATTTCAACTTCAGCCAACTGGAATGTAGAGAACAAAATATACAGACACAAAGGCTCTAACTAGATCACCACGAAAGCGGTCTACAAGAAATCTCTCAGACAGTCTGCAAGGCTATCAACAGTATGGATAGTACTATGAGACAATATGGTAGGTAGAAGTGTGTCCTGTGAGACTTTAAAAGAGTTATTTGTACCTTCAAACTGTGGGAGAGAAAACTGGTAAAAATCATAAAAAATCCTTTGATAACAGAACAGATCAGATGGGCCTTCACTAATGCATCTGACACTATGGCTCCATTTATCTATTCTTCTTATTACCTGTTTTTCCATTTCATAGCTGATCAAAAATATGGGCTCTTATATTGCTTACAAATTGAAATACATTAGAGCAGTCCTTAAAATCCTACTTCCTGGAGCTCAAACAAATGTGACCATGATTAGCATTTAAAAATGGGAAAGTAACAGAATTACATGTTGGGGAACAGACTGTGGAATACCCTAAAAAGTGTGGCATAACAATGATTTATCAAACAGGTGTTAACGAAACATGACTAACCCAGAAGCATCCAGGAGCCAGCAGTAAGTGGGGGGAGCAGAAAGGAAGCAAAGGTTCAACACACCTCTTTCTAGAAAACTGCTTTCTCAAACACTGATAAAGCTACAGATTTGCTGTTTCCACCCAACAGCTAAGAAAAGCAATACAAAATGCATGCTGCAGTGCAAAATAATTACAAAATAATTTATGAACTAAATAAAGAATTGAATGTGAGTACAGTGCACTTTTCAATTGTGAAATAGACACTTACACATATAATTGGTAGTGGAAGGATA
Source organism: Pleurodeles waltl (assembly GCF_031143425.1). Taxonomy (NCBI): domain Eukaryota; kingdom Metazoa; phylum Chordata; class Amphibia; order Caudata; family Salamandridae; genus Pleurodeles; species Pleurodeles waltl. The sequence continues at coordinate 339,440,774 of NC_090439.1, forward strand.
CACCCAAACAGCCAATACAGCAAAGCTGAGAAACAAACACTGTGAGTTGATCCAAGTCATTGGCTGAAGTTGCCTGACCCAAGGAAGGCAAATGTTGATATACTCTGAACCAAAGCTACTTGGATTAAGCATAAAATAAAATATGTTTGTCAAGAATGCGGCAAGCGCCATTATAAGTTTAGACAAAAAATGGGCCAAACAGTACCCTTTGAAGTACAGTTGAACAAAAAAATAGACAAAAAATCCACAGGCTTTACAGGCAGTTAAAACAGGCACTTGTCAAATGTTGAGATTTTGGGCCTGCAGACCAAGCCCGGATCTCTCTCGAGCAGTGTTTATGGGGCTTTCTTTTGACTTGGAAAATGGAAACAAATGACAAATCTAACTTGTCCAAAAGAATAGGCAAACAGGTTAGAAATCATAGGTTTTATAGACAATTGAAACTACTTGCATATGAAATGTGATATAGTTGCTCAGTTTATTAAATGTATAAACCATTTACCTTTACTTAAACTTTCCGCATACGTTCATTTTCCCCACCTACCTCCCTCCCTCTTCCATGTAGAGACCACTAACTTAAATGGGACTGAGAATATACTTGGAAAGGAAAGGATAGTAAAATTACGATTTTCTAACTTATGTGGAATGAAATTATTTCATTGAATTCACTTCATAGTTCCTGTCCAGAACTTCCTGTATCAAGAAAACAAACATAAACAAGCATTTACAATGCAATAGGTCTCGCATATTTCGAACAAGTTAATTGTCATCTTTTGACAAAAGCGCCCACGAGCAAAAACACAAGAAACCATGAGTAGAATCCGACAAAAGACGACTTGGCAAAAAAAAAAGAAAGTTAGCTTTAAAAAGTAAAACTTTTCAATTGGTTTGTTCTGCTGGCACGTTTTGCCAGTCACAAACCTTCTGTTTGCGCGGCACTGAAAGTTAAAAAGAACAAAATAGTACCTCCATCACATCAGGAGCAGCAAACGGACACTGACTGAGTTGAATCAATTAGTGCTTGATCAGTGAACAACATGGAGGAATGGAAATTATGCCAGACATGCCTTAACGAATTACGAGGCTTTAAAGAAGAGTGCCACGTAAATCAAAAAATGGTGAGTGACAGGCAGGCTCCAAGCCCTTTACTGAACCCAACAGTGTCTCGCATGCGAGACCCATGCACTGGTGCATGCACTCGCAGGCTCGACCCTAAAAACACAGTGGAACGTCAACTCCCAAGAAGCCATAACTCAATGACGAAATGCTACTCAAAAAAGTTAGCAGAACTCCCCCTACAGGTAAGGCATATCTAGCAGGCTCCAGAAGCCCATTTAGGTTACACCAATCTTACTGGATCATGACACCAACAGCAGTTACATTTTGTGATATGGGCATGAAAACCTATCAATATATACCAAGAAATACCTGCGCCTGAATCATGAAATATTATCTATCTATCAATAGGCACTCACACAGCCTATTGGCATTGCCAAATACTTGTTTTTACTCGCAATTCACACGTTGCAAAGTTAGAAAAGCATGCGAGGTCTACTTATAAAAAAGTTCACAAAGTTTGTGAAGGAAAAACTTGGTAACTTTTCACACCCCTCCTGGGGATGTTAGAAGCATTTTCCACCGCGCCCACCTCCCTCACCCCGGGTAAATAAATACATTCTCACCGTGGTGTTTGAGCTAGTCCCTCTCTCTAGGTTACAATGGAAGAGCCACTGGCAGGTAAATATTGGCTGCTCTAATGAGCTCTGGTTGCACTCTGACCCTCCAAATGCACAACTTTCGTTAAACCAAGTGCTAGTTGGTTAATACTACAACTTTCAGACCGGCTTGGCGCTTTATTTTTCCAATAAATTCAACAAAAAAGTCATGCTAAATCTGTTATGAACTCAACCCAAATCTCCAAAATCGGTAGACTTTATGTTTTTTCTTCTCAACAGAAAACAGTTTTAAGGAAGTAAAATACGGTGTAAGTTTAAAAAAAAACTACTACTGCAAAAATCTAAAGAAAAGAATGGAAAAGACACGATGGGTATAATGCGTACGACAATAGGTAACTGCTCTCTAAACGCTTAAGATAGCTGGCAAACTCCGGAAAGGGTTTCAGTGGCGCAGGCCTGACAGGTTCGCAGAGGGGCACGCCCTGCGGCAGATGAAGAGAGAAAAAACCGGCCCCCGTGAACAGGGTGCTCGGTAATCACGGAGATAAACACAGCCTGCTAGCGAGCGGAGGATATGCGATGCCAGTTACACACAATGGTAAAGTATCATTATTGCATCGCGAGGGTGGGACCGAGGCACTGATTTCATGGAACCGCTGTCACCGGAGGTGTGAAAACACGTCAGAGGGGGGCCGCTTGATTACAGCAGCTGCTGCTATAAAAACAGACGAGAGCTTATATCATTCTCCTCCAAGTTCACAATTTAAAAGTAGGTTTTTTTTCGCGAAATGCTATGCTTCACAAAGCCACTTTAACAGAGTGGAGAGACTTGAGGTATTAAAAATGAACTTCCTGTGTGCAGCCGACATTTTTTTCTGATAAATGCGCGGCTCACTTCAAGGGATCCCGTGTACAGTCGGACTGGGATAGAAAATAGACCCGAGCACCAAATAAACGTGCCCCCTAGGTGAATCAAATAGCTACAAAAGTGTCCCACATCTGCAGGTGAGGGAGGTTCTGAACTTGACAGGCATTCTGTATATGTGCTTGGCAAGGTAGTGGAAAGTGAATGCATCTGTGCTTGCTGCAAGCAAATGACTGTGACATCTATTGGGGAGTAACTCTGGTGGAAAGTAGTCAAATCCACAGGGTCGCTTAGCTCAGCTTTTGTAGATTTTAAACCCCTTACCAATTGGAATATGCAATCGATGAGATAGTTACATCCCTTGCAAGGAAATTGTTTCTGCAATTCAGATACAGAACACTACCCTCAAAACAACAAAAATCACATTGTGGCACACGTTACACGCCAGAAGTAAGAATGGTAAAATACACCATGGGGAAGTAAGGATACTAAGGATGGGATACTAGCACTCACAGAAAACAATGAGGAACAAGACAGTGGGTTTAGTGGTTTAGCCTAAGACACAATGATTGTGAATCATGGATAAAGCTACATTTCGAAAACAGGAAAGGAAGCTTACTGTAGAGATATGAAGGAAATAAACTGCATTTAACAAAAGCATTGGAGACAAACCAAAATTATAGATGTGCCACAACATTCACAGTGCCAACGTGGTTATATGTAGTGAGAATATAGTATTTCCCCAACCTCCTTGGACCATAACAGGTGCAATTAACCAATCTAAGTAGTAACATTTAGGCCCCAATTATGGTTGTCCTGGTTAATTGTGATATGAATAACCATTAAAGCATATATCATAATTACAAGATGTGCAGAGTTCAAATACATTCTATTACCCTATGGTGAGTGACTAATGTTCTGTGATTTTGCTTTCACCATACTGCATCCAAACTCCCTCAATTTAGATGTGTGATCATTTTCCGTCTTCTGTTTTCTTGAAACAACATTACAGCACTATCGAAAACTCTTTATAAACAAATAAATCAATATTCAAATAAATAATATCTATAGTACTGTTCCATCTCTAATTGCGCTTGCGACATTGGAAAGCCCAGTATCTGGAACTGCACTTGTAACTGTGGAATATCTACGCGTATTCAAGGCTGTGGGTATGCGCTAATAGTTTGAAGGTAATTTCCTACCCAAAACAAACGAGCAAAACTACACCAGCTTGGGAAACTGGGACAGGTCAAGACTTTCAGTGACAAATTAATGGCATCTACATTGCTGCACAAAACTTTTTTATTGGTCCCAGAGCAGTGGTCTTTTCGAGAATGAGGTATCTAAATTTTCACAATCTCTGAAAAGTACTCCAGAGAGGAAATTTGAGATGAGTAAGAGGACGCACATTTCTCCTGATGGATAACATAAATAAAGACACACCGGAAGAAGACAAACACACACTACAGCAAACACAACATTTTATGGCTTTGGCTAAAGTGGGCACTACCCATCTTTTAAGCTGTTCCTACCGTTTAGTAGGGAACACTTAAGACCAAGTCAAATTGGGTGAATGTGTTAACTGTGTCCCCACACAGGTAACCATGCAGTATTTCTTTTTTAACAGCATATTCTAATCTGTGCCTGCTTCTGCTGTTTACTTAAAATTAGAAATCATCTGGAAAGGCACTGCAGCAGCCGTAACAGCTATTAGGGATGAGCGGCATGGGGGGTTGGCGGAACATCGCACAGAGGGAAGATTCAACACTCTACCCTATACTGTATAGGGAAAGTTTGCAAATTATTGTTATTTAAATACGCACAACTTCTCACTTAACAAAGAACAGCTTTACACTAGAGAGCAAGGGAAAACGTATCAGCTCCCCTCTGAATGTGCGGATTCCCAAGTTCACACAATCAAATGCAAACAAAACAATAGGCTCAATAGATTCATGGCCTTCTCATTTCCAAACAAAAGGGTGCCCAGTTTGAAAAGGCACCACAATAGCATCAAAATGGCAGCTATAGCTGTTCAAATAAAAAGGACCCAACATAACCTCAAAGAATAAAAAACAAGCATTGATAAAGCCAACAGGTGTAACGCTGGCTGCCAGTCTTTTGGTTTGCCAATCCTTATTTTATTTTTGGTTTTGTAAAATTGTATTTTTGAGTGGTGGCCAGGCCCTCGCCAATATAAACAAAGCACTTTGCCCTTGTAGTCCCTGGAAGTGAAGGGAAATACTTTGTGTAGATGTGCTCCTTGTGTCTAAGCAGAATGCTGTCACTCACAGTAAAGTTAGCTAATGGCTGAAGTAGGCTGAACCGCTGCCCCATGCTGTATTGTTTAGAGGGAGGAAGAAAATGTGATCTTTATTAAAGGAAACAAACTAACAGATGAAGAAGGCTGGCTGTAATCCCCAAAACAGGCCAAATATATAAACAAATTTAGCAAAATCAAAAGGCTTTGGCTAACACCCACGAACTGACTCTGGGCTAGCTAAAGGGCATGTTTTCTGCCCGCTATTGCTCTAACTGCAACGTCTTAATCATTTATGAGGCTCTAAAAGTGCTGAGACAATTAACAGTCTCTAGGTGAAAGTTGCAAACCTGTTAAATGTCATTTGTGCAATGATAGTTTAACAGTCTCACTCGCTCCTGCGTTCTGCACCAGCAGCAATGGATGTTATGCTAGGACTTTATTCACCAGCATAGCAGGGGGTCGAGTCCTGCCACCTCTACTTAGTAGGTTCAGATCATTCCTTCTTGATATTTTAAGGGGTGGTTTTGCTCCGACCACAATGGCAATTTTTAAAATTGCAAGTGCCAGTCCTGAGTCTAGGTTCATTTACAACATCTTTGTAGCAACAGCCAGGGTTTCTTTTTGTCTACCCAGAATTATTTGAAAGTTCCAAAATCCTGGGTTGTTCCCCACTGGTTATCACAATTGGGGAAAGAGGATAAAATCCTGCAAATCGAGATCCTAGATAAACACAATGTGAAATGAAAATTAATGGACGCTCCTAGGAGTCAGCGACCAGTTGCTATACAGCACTGTACAACAATATAAGGCAGCAATCCTAGATATTCACACACAAGGCAGCTCTGGTTTTACAGCTAACATAACCCCAAAAAGTAACTGCCCTTGTTACACTTTAAAAAAGTAGCAATTCTAAACAACAACCCGACTGGATGGTTAAACACCACAAGATACTAGGCTAAACTAATGCTCTTGTGAGAATTCAGAAATAAAAGGCTAGATTCTCAGGCTTCATCAGTACCTTGGCTATAAAATCAATTCTTATTGCTGTGATCTTTTCACGTAGATCCAGAAGAAGAAATGATCACCAGCATTCATTGAAAGTGCATCATCAAGGTAGCTCTACTGGGATACATCCACTCACTTAAGTCCCTCTGGAGAAAGTTCAGCGGCAGCAACAAGCAGTGTGCATCCAACCAAGATGCAGAGAGGGTGTAGGGCCCCTTGGAGATTCTAAAGCTTGTCTTTCTTCACTCCGTTTAGAGACTTCATGCCTCTAAAGTAAGTTCTGTTGGAGAAGCAACCAGAGCATGTTGAATCATGTTCCATTGAGAGTAGAGCTCCATAGTAGTTCTCATGTTCAGTTCTAAGTAACCAAGTCTGCTACAGACCATGTAGAGTTGGAGCTGTTAGAGTGATTGAACCATTGATGCAGAGTGACAAGTGCACTTCAATGGGGATCTAACATTTAGAACGTTTATGTTCTCTTTAAGTGGCACCAACCACTTTTTTCTACATCTGAATGTTGCCTCCATCCTATCACTCATCTTGGTTCTATATTAATGTCTCACACCATTTGTTGTTGTTTTTTTCAACTTTATATATAAAAGAAAGTTCGAACTAGAATGAGAATAGCAAAAATTGTACGAACTGGAAAACCTAACCAGTAAATCTTAAATGTTCAGGTATTACTTTTGAAAACTACACCCCCATTTTATCCTCATGCTCATACAAATTACGTACAGGATAAAATAATAAATATACACACAAACAGAAAACAAAATGTCAAAATAGATTAAAAATTTATTTATTTAAATGAATAAGATATTTATTATACAAAAATTTCAGGCAAAGAGGCACAAAACTGTAATGTGAAAACAGACATATTGTGCATAGATTTTGTAGAATGCATGTTAAACAGAGAGGTGCTTCATTTGCCTTATAGGGATAACATCAACCAGAGTTGCAAGAATAATTTAAAGTAATTTAAGACAATTAACAAAAGCATAATTTTCTTAAGTTATAACAACAGTAGTATATGGTGGCATGGAAGGTATTGGGGCTGAAATGATGGTTGCTGGCATTTAAATAAACAATAGCATTCGCTAGAATGAAAGTTTGCTGTGAGTTAAACAGTCAATAGGCAGAACGTTCTTAGTACCTGCTGAGAGTTACCTTACACACAGAGATCGCTAGCAAAATGCTTGTGGCTTTCTCTGTTGATTGAAGTGACATCAATATGTTAGCCCCACAAACAGATTGTTTTCATCCTGTGTAGAACTAGGTGTATAGTGTACTTGTTTAATTTGAAAGCTATACAATACTCAGTGATCACAAAACCTCAAGCAACATGTGACCAAACCTCCCTGGTAGGTAGGACTCGAAGGTCAGTGTCACGAACGCCTTCAGGCTTCTGAAGCTGAGGTAAGAGGGAACTAAGTTGTCAACTGCGGCGGCTGCAAAGTGCTTCAAGAGCTGCAGAATCTTTAGTCTTTTGAGTAGCCCGACAGAGCTTGAGCCAATGATTTGCTTCATTGGAAAAGTGAAGCTACATTCAAAATTTAAGATGACTCCTGCAGATTCTGCCTTCAGAGTAACTTTATGTACTCAACAACAGTGCAGTGATTTTCACTTGAACTAGACTGCTGTTATGCTTTCTGGTTAGGCCTTAGCAGACATAAGAACATATTTAATGAATTGCTCCACAAAACTGTTGAGATTAGAGGCCACATACTCCTGCCATACTATCCTGCCTCAATTATTCCTCTGGGCAGTGAAGACACTTTCATGGGGCTTCTTCTCAAGTATTATTCAGAGTATGGCTTTTCAAGAAAATAGAAAGGGGTCCCCTCCATGTACTTTGCTGGGAGGGGGCCTTCAAGCTTCGTTATGCCAGTGCCCGGAAATTAATAGACAAAATGTGCTGTGGACGGGTTGGAGGCCACAATGACTGACAACTGTGAAGTAGCTTACTTACAAATATATTTTATTGTTTTGTTTTAGTATTTGTTTCGAAGGGGGATATGAGACAGAGAATCCTTGCTACACGCTGAATCCTGGATAAAAGGAGTCTGTTACAAGCCCTGATGGTGACAAGCACGCAGTTTGTTACGATCTATTGAGATAGCATCTAGCAGGAGTAGACTAAACTAACTTCTCTTTGTGATGACATAGAAGACAGATCTAGGGCGCAAGTGGAAAATCTCCTAAAGGCGTTTACAGGGTGAAGACTGCAAAGGGCTCCAAGCCAGCGAGAAGCATTTTTGATTGAGTCAGCGAACCCCAAGTTAGCTTTCGCTGGATATGGTGAACTCTGCATTTGCTGTACGTTTTACACTTAGGTGGATCCTCAGACGCCACTATGTCACATTTTATGGTGACAGTGTAAGCAAGGTCATTACAGAACTAAGAAGCCTTGAAAAGTTTTCAAAGAGAAAAGCAAAGTAATGAAGTAGTAAGCTGTCATGGGCCAAACGATGAGGCCATTCGACTGTGGATTCTAAACCCTCCATGGAGAAAATACTGTTATTAACAGACAGATCTGTCAGAACAACATTTTTAAATGTGAACCTGTATACGCACTTCCCGTCACTACAGCACTTAATAAACTGGATAGACAAGGAAACGTGAAATTCAACTTAAAAGAAACTCAGCATTATGTGAAGCTTGAAGCTAATGTAGGAAACGACTTGGATGTCAGTGCAAGAAAGTGGCTGACAAGATGGAGTTGCTGCGAACCAACCCCGAACAATATTCAAATTGAATTTTAAAACTGCTGACACTAGCAGATGATAATTAAAAGATTCTGGGAGGTTATGTTTCATAAATACGTTTTTTTCTGGTGTTTACTTTTAGTTCTCTTTTTTTAGATGTCAGTTTGTTGTCAGAAAGGTAGAAGCATGTCTTATATAATCGATGCTCAGAACTCTTGATGTTTAGAGCAACGTTCGCACTTTGGATAGTACATTGACAATCAGGTGAAATGTTGAAAGATGAGGAGTGAAACAGGGGCCACTAATATAATTATGCATACTGACACAGGCAAAAGACATACAATAGCTAGAATGACCCCCCCAAGAACGCCTGTTTGGTAAAAAAACATTGCTTGAATTTCTGATATGGCATTTACCTTAAGTCTGGGTCTCATTGTACGATGAAGGCAAACATTTAAAGAATAAGAAACAAGCATTGGCAAAGCTAGTAGGTCTCGCCCTTGGGACCTGTTGGCTTTGCCAGTGATTACTACTCATGTTGTACTGCATCCCCATGTTGTGCAGCAAGGTTAAAGGCAATAAAATCAAAAAAGACATTATGATGTAGAGTTCACGTCATTTTGTAGGTGCACGCCCCTCACATGTGTGGGCCGACAAAATGACGCAAGTGTTAATTTTTTTAACTGAAGCCCCAGTTGTGGGGGGGAATAACACACAGAGCCATGGGAGGGGATGGGGGGAACAACACATCTTAGGGTTCAGAAGCAACATATGTCAGAGAAGGAGGACACGGTCGGAGAAAGCAGCTCAGAGGACAGGGGTACCAATGCGAAGCCAGAAGCAACACGGATTGCGGGGGAGGAGTAGAGGCAATGGACACAACAGAGCAACGTGGGGCATGGAGAAAGCAAACAGGCATAAATAAAGAGAACAGTGGAGAGGGCAGGCGAGCTGGTGTACTGCTTGCTCACTTGTGAGACGGCAATACGGCAGGGAACAAGCATACAATGGCGAACACCTCAGAGAGGGGCAAGGAGAAACACACTGGGGGAGTAAAGAGAAGTACACGAAGAAGCTAGCTCGAAAATATATGCACTCATACAGTGCTTAAGTAAAAAAAAGTGGGTCCCTAAAACTGAACAGTGGCAGCATACAAGTAATGGGGCAATGTTTAACGTAGGGACAGACGTAAGATGAACAAGGCAATCCACTAAAGTAGCAAGCAAATGACAGTGACAGGAATTCAAACCAATGATAAGCAAAGGGCGGACTCCAAGCCTGTCTGTTCTTGGGAAGTCCACAATATGTCCTGCAACAGACAGAGCAGTAGGCTCGACATAAAAATCAAGGGGAAAAAAATCGAACTTCGATGACGCTTGAGTTTGTACTGCCACACCCTTTTTTTCATCTGCCCCAGCAAGGCCACAACACAGAGCAAGGATGTACTCATTCCTAAGGAGACAGAGTGCGTGTACTCAGTTTGCCATTGCATATCAGGATAGTGAAGCTATAACAGAAAATGTGGTTTTGAAGGAGATGCCTCCTAACTTCTGCAATGCCAAGGACATGTAGAATTACACTGCTATGAATCTGAAATGCGGTGCAATCACCGAATTAAAACCCTAGCGATATCCAGTTCTTCCCAGTGGCTTCCAAGCACAGTAAAGCCAATGCACTAAATTCTATCCAATGGCATCCCAGGGTGCATTAAGGTCGCTCTCCACAGAGCTCCTTCTGCACTGCAGTGCATGACTGGCAGAAATGGAGCAAGGGGAGGAAGGAGGGTGGACTCTCTCACAACACACGCGGCAAGCACTGGCCCCTCCTATTTCACCACACACTGGCAGCACTAACCATTTACTCACACTTTCCTGCTGACTATTCAAGAAATATTTGCAAATCTGTGTTTCTAAACTTGACCAGAAAGGCGCACGGCTTCTTTGGGGCTGCATGCCAAGAGGCAAAGGGGGACCTTTCTTAACATCAGCAGCTGATGTGGCATCTTTTCAAAAACGTGACACCCCGAGTCAAAGGAAACCACGACGATTTATTGTGGTAGGCAAAAATTCCCACAGTGGAGCCGGGCGCGGAAGGACCAGCTGCGAGAGCGTCAACGGCACCAGGATAAGCAGTGTACAGAGTAAATCAGAATGGACACCACTGCTTTCCCATAACACTACATCAGAAAGCGGTGAATATTTTTAACTGAAGTCTGAGACTAGAAATAATGACAAACTTCAAATTAATTTCACCAAATAGCTACGGAGTCATTTAAAACTGTGCAAGGTTTATTTGTATGGCTTTTTATCCAAATCCTCCAAAGTCAAAAAGTCCCAACCACACGTTCAACAAAAGACAAACAGAGCAAAACCATATGAGTGAAGAAACTTTAGTTCACGTCTTACATATGGTGTTAACGAAACGAAAGGAGCATTCACAGAGAATATTCTTTAAGTAGGTGTGATTTGCTTTTGTAGTTCTCCTGAAGAGTAAGGCGACCAGAATGCCTGACTTACTCCCAGAATGCAGGATGAGGCCAGCGGTACTGCAACAGTAGGTCGCAGCAAAATCTTTGTGAATCCGAACCATGTTTCCATTATGCGCCACTCTCGAAAGATATCTTAGGACACTTTGCTTTGGATCTTAGTTTCTGCAGAATTCCAACCTATCTCCTAAATGCTGACAAAGAAGGTGGAAGTGTTCAGGCATTATCCAAACTAGAGGTAGGGACACCCTCTGGTAAGGTCAGTCCTCAGGAGGCTTTGGAAATGCACCATGGCGTGGCCAGTCTTTACTCCTGTGCAGCAGCATAGGAAGGATGGCATGGGCCCTGGTGCAAGCAAGGGAAATGGTCCTTTTGACTGCTGCGGGTGAAGTAAATCATGCCACTGGCCGGGTTCAATGGGGCACTTAGGGCTCCCGTCCCCGGTGCCACTGGACCTGCTGCACCAATGGTAGCTACACCCCCTACTTCTAAGCCGACTGCCCTACACAAGTGCTGTTCAGCCTGGCAAGGTTCCATAGCTTCTTTACCAGCACTTTAAATGAGCAGGTACTGTCGAGATCTGCTTACATGCACTTTTTTTTGGACCGGATGAGTGTCAGCCGTTCTCAGCCAGGAGGCATTACTGCCAAAGGGAGGGTACTGCACTTCTCAGTTGGAAGCAGGCAGTCGATTAATTGTCTTCAACTATTATAACCAATATTCTAAACACTACAACTCTAATGAACGTAGGCTAGCTCAGCGGGTTCAGCGTTCCCTGTGCAATTTAGCTTTTAGTGCCACTAAACCGAATGCCATCGGGTGGTATGGCAAGCTATGTTCAGCGCCACAAAGCGGAACACCTAACTAGTAAACACTATATCGAGATCCAATTACGTACTCTTGCTTCTATTAAGTGAAAAGGCATTAGGGAAAACACGCAACGCAGCATAGTGCCGTCCTTTGGCTACACTCCGCTGCGAGGAACAGGTCTTGAAGGAACTGCAAACAGTACAAAATCACATTTCAACATTTATTTCCACCAAAGAGAAAGTCAGCCAAACAGACAACTGCCTGGAAAACAGCTCAAGCTCACGCCTGCCAAGGAACGAAGCAACAGAAGCGGAAGTTGGGCCTGGCAGGGCCCCATCTGCGCCGAGCATCCGAATATCAAACAGGACAGAGTGGCGCGCCGAAGGGTCTGTGGAGGGGTGACCATTGTTGGGAAACTTTGAGTAGAACTAAACCTTTGTGGCCGCCATTAACAAAACATGATAGTTGATCAAAAATCGATTTCACTTGAAAATAGATTTTCAGAGGGGCGTTTCAGGATATGTTTACGAACAAACTTGGTTCAATATAAACAATTACTGATATTTGTATTGGCATGTGGCGATTGAGACGCTGGTTATTTACGGTTTATCGCATTCGTAAGACGCACTCTGCTTTACCCCCTCATTTATCTTTCTCGTCCCTGTTGCTAATAATGATGATTCTGCTTGGGGCCACAGCCCACGTTAACTCCCTAAAAAGCATACACCGCAGCGCGTACAATCCTCTAGAACCACTCTGTATTTTTACATAAATAAGGGGCTATCCGTTCTTAAAAGCCAACTACACAAAAGCAAAAGGGATTTTTTTTTTTTTAATTAAATAAAAGGTGAGGGAGGGTAGACAGGAGTGTGACGAAGAAGACGGCGGATTGGAGTAACTAATATTACTGATAAGTAATCCAAGAACTGGCATGGAGTTTTCTTAATCTGGGCACACTGGACCTGCCCAAAAAGATATTTCAGCACTGATGCTGCACACCAAATCACCCATTTAGCTACAGTGTCCTATTTTCGTGTGCACTTGCACACTAGTCTCCCTGCAGGGCGTGGTGTGAACATCTGTGTGTTTCTCTAACGAGCACACACTGGGATGTGACCCTGTGCCATAGAGTGACCCACTGCACCCTGGTGGTAGATTCACACCATAAATACCCCGGGTAAAATGAAGGGTGTCTGTAAACGCCGACAGCCGAAACAAGGGTTGTAGTCAGGTTTTCACGTTTACGATGCGAAGCAGACGGAATTTATCAAGGTTGCATTAAACACGGTACAACATAACGTTTCTATTGCTTAATAACACCACGCACAAGGCCAGGGAGAGTGGGTGGGCGAACAATAAAATAAATCAAAGGAATGTTGATGTGGTAACAGAATAAAAACGAGGTCTGAAACACAGTCCACTTAAATGTTCACTTTGTTAAGCTGTTAAACTCAACACCCTCATCACATTGAAGTTCCAGAGCAACGTGTACGGTTAGTTTGAATGAATCACACATAAAATGAAACATCAGCACACAAACAACTCCATCACTGTGTAACTTAACACCAGGCATCAGATGACTTCCTCGAGCAAACTAATGGTTTTACAAGAAAGGAAAAACAAAAGTCCTGCCATCTCCCCCTCCTTTCGCTACTAAGCTCTCCCACTAGTACCTCTAATGCGTACCATATGCTCCGTGCAGTCCCCGGCTCCGTCTGGAGCCCCTCGACCCCCTGCCTGCTGCAGCCAAAGAAAGACTTTGGGTGAAAGTCTGGCGACTGGACCAGCTGAAGGCCACTGCAGAGCTCCGAGTATAGCATGTATCAGGGCACCACACCCACCGCATTGCAGAATCCAACAGGGGAGGAAACCATCACACACATACACACAGGCCATCTGCAGCCGAGAGAGCACACTGTCATTACAACTCGCACAGAGCCACACCAACACAAGAGAGGAGTATGGGGATGCCCTCCGTCCACCGGATACCCCAATCCAGTTCCACCGCCACCCGTAACGCTAGACCAAAGAAACGTGGAGCGCACGGCCAGCTGTTAATGGATGCAGCAAATCGGGCGCGCTCAGAGGTACTGTACAGTGGCGACACACCCAATCTCGGGGTGCCACTCGGCCACGGAGGTGCTGACTTCTCCAGAGCGCGCGCGCGCGCACAGTATGCCAGTATAGGTGAGAGCCCCTCCCCCACGCCCCTTCCAGATGCATCACATCAGCATGCTCCCTTGGCCTCCTACAAGAGAGAGGCAGGATGCGCACAGTGACGCGCACCGCCCTGCCACCCCCCCGCACAGCGTATACACAGCTCGCAAGACATGAGTACCTATACAGACAGGATATACATAATTGTAATTAACACATTTAATACTACCATACACAGTCGAAAGCAACCTTGGTGCCGCGGAGCTCGGTTTATCTACTGGAATGGCTTAAGTGAGCACAAGCTCCCAGGCAGAAGAGACGCGCATGCACGACCCTTCCATGCGCCCCTAGGGAATCACTGCCAAGAAGACGAGCCAGAAATGCACCGCACCTCCTCCCCGCTCCTGTTTTCTATATCACCCACCTCCAGCAGCACTGCCACCCTACAACATGGCGGCCTGTACAAAAGCACATATATGTTGCGAGTGAAACATTGCGCGAGTCTCGGCTGCAGCCCTCTACCCACCATGAAGGACATCTCAGAGATGTGTACCTGGTGCCGGGCTCGCTCCCAGCAGCCGCCGCCTCCTTCCGCGCCTCATCCGCTACTACAGCCGCCTAGAAGCACAGCCCAAGCCGTAGCAGCGCACGTCACTGGCCCCGCCTCCTGCCGCCCAGGCAGCCAATGGAGGGCACCGAGGGGTCCGCAGATCCCACCCGCAAGAAAACCGTGGCCAATACAGGCGCGCAGAGGGGCACGCGAGCGGCGGTGACCTTTCCACCGCTGGCTATGCTCGGAATACCTGGGGTTACCTCCTGCCCAGATATATGCCTGGCACAGAATAAATCGCCGAGTACGACATCCAAGTGCATCAGACGTCAACATATTTAGGGTTAGGTCAGCATCAAACCCTTTTGCCACGATCAGAGAGACAGATTTCAATTCTCCCTTAGGAGCATGAGCGCCCTGTGGTTTGGTAGAAACAAGCACATCATATAACGAACGTTATGTGGCCCAGTCTAGGTTTTTAAAAATGGGACTACACCCCCCCCCTCCAAAAAACAAACACACAGGCAGACACATAAAGAGGAACATATGGGCAGTGTTTAGTTCTTACAACCTATGCACTGGAGTGGTGGGTAAGCTAAACAAGCAAAGCCAAAGAGTATCGACAATCCGACATCTATTGATGTTGTCTACGTTAATGGTTTTTATCCATGATGAATAGCAGTGGCATTTACCAAACATAAGCTCAGCCTTCCATCATTCGGAGGTTGGAAAATTGAGTACCTTTATATTGGAGGGAATAGTAACAACTGTTATTTCATTTTTAGAAAAAGCAAAATTCAGTATTTAAGGCTATAAAAATACAAAATTATTGTGTGGAGATTATTTGTACGCAAATAATAAAAGCATATTGTGGGTTTCCTGTGCTCATATATGTTGATGGAGCTAGAAAGTTTCATTAAAGGATTCCAAACAATAATTTTAGCTCTTGTATGTTTCTATGTCTCACATTGATCGCATTCCTATGGCTGTAACAAAGGCAGACCCGGCCCTGTGCCTCATGTGATTTAAACAGCTCAGTGTGTTTTCTCACTTTCTGCCTCCAATAACCAGACAATTCCGCCAGGCAGAGCAGCCATACAACACCCAAACAACCCAGCAGAACAGTGCAAAAAATAAAATAAAAATATAAAGAGAAGATATGGACAATAAAATCTATTCAACTCAATGAGCACTTCGTAGATTTCTGTTCACAACTACTTGTAGTCCTGTTTATACCAGAATAAAAATCAGGATTACAAGTCCCAGAATACAAAGCAAAAACCTTTTGACTGGACAAGCTACTCATACATGGACCAGGAAATGTGGGAGTTCTGTTGGCCAGACTTGTGAAATCAAACTTCAGATGAATACAAATTGTGTTTAGCAAGAGGAAGTGCACTTCTCACATAGCTCAGTGAGTTGTGTAACTTCTGCAGAGATCCGTGTTCCCCCATAAATTAGTGGAACTTAACTTTAGATCCTCTTGAGAAGTTTGGAGTGAGTTCCCCCCTAGCTTAGCGGCAACGGCACCTTTTAACATTGCTGAATAACTGTAAGTTTGCAGGACATAATTTTTCATTACTTCGATGGAAGCACACTAAGACTATGACTCCCAGAATTCACATATTTGTGTATTGTAGTTTAGGATTGAACCACCATGTCTAGCAAGCATTCAGTGGTCATGTGCCCTCTGCAAATTACCTCTGTGCGACTGTATCACCAGGAAATGACATGCAATTAAGGAATGCTCACAAAACGGCTGTGAAGAAGCCGTAGTGCACGTGTCTGAGCTATGTAATGAGTCGTGCAAGGTGCACCAGAAAGAGCTACTTATGTTGAAAGAAGATTGCTACTGGCAAGATCTTCTCCCAAAAATCCAGCGCACTGCAAAAGTAAAGTGGGAATTAAGGTGAAGAATGAAGGGTAGGGGTCACCGAAAACCAGCCAGGTACTAATCGCAGCATACCAGATTTGGACAGCATGTCTGCACACCCAGATGAGCATTCTTTATTAATAATATAAACAATGAAGCATGTTTTTATAGTGACAATGAGCCCTGTGCAGTATCCATTCTCTGTTATAATGATTATATAGATAGCTCATATTTTCATCTGAATCACTCCCAGGTGCTGAATGCTGTGGTTAATGGCACATTTTATCCAACTCACTCGGAAGGATGAGAAACTGGGAGAATCCCATTAATATTTAAGCTTCAAACTTCAGGTTAAAGAAAAAATTGTAGCAGGCACATTGTCCCACTAAGCTACAGTGACAATGTCTCAACATAGTGCGAAAGTGCACTCCACACCCCTTCTCTTGAATAAATGAGACAATCAGTAAAGAAATTAACATATTGTCTATGGATCCATCACCAGTCCATACACACCACAAAGATTAATAGCTATACTCATACTTTCCAACGAGTCCTTGTGCCAGAATGAATGGCTTAATAACCAAGGACTTCTGATTTGCAGTCTGGCTCTTGTGGGTGTCACTACAAGTACCAGAATGCAATGCAGAAACAAAACCGTATGCTAAGACATGACGCAGGGCACTTCGCAATCACTGGAAGACACAGGTACACAGCGGAAAGGGGTGCAGGACTACTTTACCTCAAGTGCATCCTTTTGGTGGTGGGGTGCGGGTGCACAATGTGCAGGAGAAGAGCCATACACTGGAAGAGGAAACACAAAGCTGCTGACACCCTTCCAAGCACTGCCCAGCCAATGTTAACACAATTTGGGGGAACAAGGCTAAATTCACCCTGAAAACACGCCAATAGTGGTAATGCAGGGTAAATAACGTATGCCAGACTCTCAGTTCCTGGCTCCTAATGTAACTATTTATGCTGTGGCAGCTAGAAGTGAGGCATGTTGTACACACAAACTGTGTTTTAGGACACGCCTGCACCTGTGATGTCACCACAGCTAACACTGTCAAGGATTTCAGAGAACGGAGGGGCTGGGGACTTCTCAGTTCTCTTTATTTCTTCCCAGAAGGACCTTGGTCTATCTCTGTATGATGTTACGAGTCAGCCAGACATTCACTAGCAGTGGCCCAAGCCAGCCTGCCCAACCTTAGCGTGCAACAGTTGACTGCACAACTAACACAGGAGCTGCACGGCAGAAATATGAGCTGTTCATTTGAGGTTTTAGCTGGTTATATAATGCCCTCAGTGCACCAGTTCAAGCGAAATATGCTTGTTCAATTACAAGACAGGAAATAAAATAACAGTTCAATAAAGTCCTTCATTTGTCCAAAGCTCAATGTGTAAATATATATAAATGGGACCTGCTGAAATATTCAAATTGCAACCACTGCAATCAACGTGTCCTTGTGCTACCAAGATGCTTCTAGTATGGTGCACACTTGGTTCCCACTCTTTGTACACCATAGGCACACAAGTGAAATAAATAAAGCAGTGTTCAGATGAGAGGGCGATCTTGCTGGGGCTGGGATAGGGTGGGGGAAGGGGAAGCAATATATGGAGGACAGAACAAGTGAAAACATGAGAACTCGGGTGGAATGCTGAAACACAAGGAAAAAGGAGCTCCTAAAACAGGAGCAATGGATGGACACAAGTACTTGGCCCAAGCTCTGGAGAGGGCTAAACAGAAGATGAGGCATGATGTAAGCATACCATGGACAAAGGGGGACAAAGGATATGAAAGGGACAATGGAGCAAGCATATGGTAAGCCTATGGGTAGGCTTAAGCCCACAGATTGAAAACAACACGTAAAAACAGCATGCACTGTCTAGTCAAGACTTAAAAGGTGAATAGAAGAGATGACTCAGAGCCAACTCAGGGGTACAGCTTGCTTCTAAGAGACAAAACACATCCATGGGCTGTGACAGGCCAAGAGGAGTGGGCTTGGGAAGAGTGCACAGGAAGAGGAAACAGCAAACTAGCCCATAGTAGGATAAGGCCCCACTATGACAGTCTAGTATCCCTGACAGGCTGGTAGTGTAAGCAGTCACAGTCAGGCACAAGGCCAAAACCAGTCTGGGGATGCTTCTGGTCCCTTATTGATAAAGCCAAGGCAGGCAATTGAGGTTGTACAGTTCCCATGATTAGCAAGTTCAATGCTGATTTGTAGAAGGCAGGTTTCTGACTTAAGTGGCACAGTGGATGATAAACAATGTATTGGTAGGCTACCTTGACCAATTACCAGAGGTTACTCGCTAGAGGCATAACTCCCATTACCTTTTGTGTGTGTGTTTTGTGTGATGTAATGCCCTAAAAGATCAAAGGTCTGCCCAGACATGAGCCCCTTGCTCGCTGCTTCATAGGTTTCAAGCTCTCTGATGAAGCTGAAATCTGTCTTGGTTTGTTTATGGTCCTTTTTGGGAGGGGCTCCACCTGCTGTTTTTATGGACTGTTCAAATTATCAAAGACGTTTGAAATATGAAGGGCAGGTTAGAGGTTAACTGAACAAGGCAGCTAAGAGCACCCATGTCAGCGACAATAAGTGCATCATCCACACCCTCATTGGTTGCTGCTATTGTTGATTTGGTTGTTGACATGGCAACAGCATTTTCTATGAATATTTCAATACGTAGTAGGTGACTATCAGGTCCATACCTGGCTGTATCTTGATAGTTTAACTTGCTAAATGTTTATCTTCAGAGCAGTACTTTTTGTTCTACTGAGAGAAATCTAAAGGAGGACATTTTAAGTATGTCACATAATAGGATGGATAGTGTTGTGGTGGCAAATTTATTATGCTAATGACTTTTATCTTGTCAGTCCACTCAACAAAGAATTTGTTGATGGCACAGCACATATCTTCTTATCTGCTTATGTCTTTATTGATCAAAACACTATCCTCTGCAATGCCCTTAAATGAATGGAACAATTTTTAGAGGGCAGTTCCCCATCTATCTTGAAAACAGCGGGTTCAACTGCCACACCAGCATGTTTTAGATAAAAAGATAATAACTCTTCCATGATACAACCCATGAACATACGAGGAAAATGCAATGTATGTTATCTACTTTGTCTTCAGGAAAACCTGTTAAAAGCTGAAGTGAGTCGGAATGGTATTCAGTAGAGACAGTGCGCACAGTTGGTCGATGGAGCCCAGGAAATTGTTCCAATTCTGAGAATGGGGAGGTAAAAACTGGAGCCTTGAGTGCAGCACTTGTCCATGCATTCATAAGGGAAATTCTGATAAACAAGGGACACCTACCTTTGTATGATACAAAAATCTAGAAGCTGCCAGGTTTGCTTTATGGCAGCTAAATGCAATGTGCTGCACCTGGCACTCAGTTCTTGAAGTCTGATACACAACGGATGA
The DNA here is from genome assembly GCF_031143425.1 of Pleurodeles waltl. NCBI lineage: Eukaryota > Metazoa > Chordata > Amphibia > Caudata > Salamandridae > Pleurodeles > Pleurodeles waltl. Next base: position 339,460,585 of record NC_090439.1, read on the forward strand.
TATAATGCTCAAACTGCTTGTCTGTTATCGTTCAGATTCAGTTTATGTAGCCGACATCAGCGACATTTTCAGAACTAGTTTTTTTCAAGCCCCTAAAGCACCATTCACCATTCACTCAGGACCCAAGTCATCAACAAAAGGAAATGATTTTGATAAGTTCAAATGAGAGCAAGTGGAATCTTGGGGTACATTTTGACATTTAGCTATCAGAAAAATAAAAAAAACACTTTAGTAATAGATAAGTCTATTTTTCTTATGCTGAAAATACTTTTTCAATGATGTCTCTCTCTTTCTTTATAACAGAGTCCTTTAACAAAGTCATGGTTTCAAATGGCAGTTATGGCAGCTAAAAAGCTGACATTATATATATGGGAAGGCAATAGTTAAGCTTCGAAGAGAGGTTTATCAAACTCTCTAAATTTGCAGAATTGGAAAGGGAAACTTTCACTATTAGAAACAGGGAAGAACTTTTCTGAACAACTATGAAAGATTAGATAGAGGCTGTATTTGACACAACAGTGTTTGATATTACCTTGAACTCATATTATGCCTGGAATATAGCGAATTTATGATTGATGCTTGCAAATTGTTTCTTGAGTTTTTACATAACACATTTGATTGCTATTATTGATGTTAACTTAAAGTTGTAAAATTCTTAATAGGTCTACGTAAAAAGGTAATGGAAATGCTTTTATCAGAGTACACATCAAAATGTGGATTTTGAAAAAGAGAAGCTGAACCTCAGGTCACAACCGACATTTACAATGTCCATTTCATAACATTGTGCAATGCCAAGAAGTCACTTTTGCGACGAAGAACTGACAAGGCCATGTCTGGATTACAATGCTCAGCAATGGAGCCTACTTTCTAGCATCTAAAATTTGTACATACCGCAAGTGCTTATAGTAAAGTACTACCGCTGTATGAAGGTGGTCAGTAACTATGAAAGGTGAGTAAGTCAACAATGAAGCTCTATACCAAGCATTGGAGGCTACGAAAATGGGGAAATGGAAAAGTTTAGAATCAAGACTTTTGACTTAATTAACAGGCAATGTTTCCTCCTTTTGTCACTAGGCCAACATTGTGCAATACGTGGCAAATACACGTTACTTCCCCTTGTCTCACTTCCCTCGTCTACCAACTATATTAACACTTGTTTTCCTCCATATTAAGAGCTCTTGAAAACACTGGACACAAATATATATATAAATACCATGTACCATACAAGTAGATCAGTGATCTTTCACAAATCATGATATAAGCCCCGTGTGTAAAACTGCAATGCACACATGGAGGGCATGTGTCCGCCTGTTGCTTACATGTTCCTAGCGTCAAGTAATGAATCTGGGATAACAATTTCCTTTCTTGAATCCACATTATTTCTTTCTGTAACATGACTGGTTGTGGACAACATATCGTCATCAAAATTAACGATTAATGTGGTGCTGATGAGTTTTAAGCTGGTTTATCCTTTGCCTATCATGGTACTTTCATCATAAAACAAAAAGAAGCCCAATCTTTCAATCAGTTACCTCTACATATTTCAGAATTTCGAAATAGGATCGCTTTCAATCAGCACTATTTGTTTACAGTTTATCAACGGGAATCCCCTTCTCTGCTCTCCACAGAACACAATAGATGCCTACTTACGAAAATACAGCTTCACTAGTGATATATTGATGTTACCACTGGTAAAGCTGAACACAACCCTGCACTCAAAACATTCCTAACTTTAGTAATTGATATGCTTGTGAACGTCTTCCAGCTTTCTGACAAACTAAAATTTACTCCACTGAACGTGAAGCCAGATACATCTTCAATGGCCTACTGTCCCTTTTATACATATTCAAGGTACCCTTCCCAAATGTCATAATTTTAGTTCTATTTATAGGAATTAACAGCCTATTTTCTTTTGGGTAATTACTTGCTTCCACTATTTAACACTGTAGATACACTGGGGTTTTGAAATTTAAATGAGATGTTATATATTTTCTTTATTACCTTTTTAATGTTTGTTTTTGACAGTGCAGCTATCAAGCATACCTACTGCTAACAATATATATAGAGTGGGGCTCTGGGTCTGACACTTTCAACCACTGGCTTTCTTAACCAAGAGTCTTTCAGCTTCTGGCATGACACTTTTTCAAACATGTACTTGCCCAGCCTAATGAACGCTTCAACTCTCACCTAATGCTACTGATGGTTTGAGTGAATCCTCCCACCTCCACTTGAGTGCTTAAATTGACCTACATACTGTACTATCCAATTTTAGAACTCTCAGGTCATCCTTTCTGGCAACATTCATCTGTTTCATTATTTTCCTCCTTTGTGCCTTCTCTTTATTTACTCCTGCACCTCACTCGTTCCCCTGTGCCCACTTCGACAGCTCTGCTTCCTTCAGTCCATTCCTTACCTGTGTACTCCTTGTTGCCTCATCCGCTCTTCCCTGCAGCAGTTCTCAAAAGATTTTTTTAACTTGTTAAAAGAAGGCATATTGACAAGGCAACATTCAATATAGTCTTCTCTCTTGTTTTATGTCATATAACCTAAAGGAGGACTATAATGAAGTCTCCCTTATCACCAAACCTTAATTTGAAATATAAATAAATATTGGATTGTATCAAAGGCAAGCACAATACAGTCTGCCCCTAAGTTTTTGTTTGCTTTTAAAGTGCTTATTGCTGCATCCGTCCACACATTAAACTCAGGACTAATAGCATTGCCAAAGCTTGTTAATTACAGGAGAAGAAACTGGATTTTTTCAAGTCATCCTCCAACGTCAGAAAGTCATAGCCAGCTCATACTGTGATTCCTCTCTTACCTGCAGGTTGTGAACACATCTTGACAGCATGTGCTCAACCATTCCAGTTATTGCAACCAATATTATACGATACAATGATGAATGTTTTTGTTAGCACACATTCTGCCATTGGTATGACTTTCGGAACTGTCAGAGGTTCAGATATCTTCCACATTTTTTCCTGAGGCTTCCATCACAGACCAGTGTCTGAATCAGTAAGTAATGATGATGCCAGTCTTGTTAATGTGCAGTTCCTCACTAAGGTGCCTGTGCCTTCTTCAATGACTTGTGAGAGTATGTTCTTGATGTCTCATGGTAACAGACTGGACAGTTTTACCCCATTTCTAACATATCTTCTATGCTGGCATACTTGGCCAGTGCCAGTCAGAAAGAAAAGAATGGAAGTCATATATTACTAGTGGGTGTTGTTGGATATATTTATAGACATATAGCATATCTGTGCAGTGTTGGTTGCACACAAAGTGCTCTGTTTTAACATGTGATGCGGAATGTCCTCCATGTGTCATACATTACAGAAGAATGCATGTGTGACCCCGAGGTGAGCAAGAGCATGAGTGAGTGGTTGGTACAGTGAGGAAGTACGTACCTACTTGTGCATTATGGAATACTTGGTACAGAAACAGCATGCACGACTGGAGTTTGAAGGATCAGTTCACATGTCCAGCATCAGTCTTGCCTCTTTCGTCAGCTCACCTTTCCCAATCCAAATGCTTCTTTCTTTAGGTGAGAAACTCAAACATTTAAAGCTCCAGGATGCTTCTTCGACCTCCAGGGTCTCTTGAGTAACCCGTAGTGCCGGTCTGCAGATTGAAACATCTAGCTTCTAGATCTAAATGCTGATCTGGCTTCTTCAAATATGGTATTGTCACAAAATATTGTTTTACAAATATCACAAGACACAAACATTATGTCAAAACTGTTGTGATGTAAGTAATATCATAGGACAGAACTCAGAAGTTAAGATTATGTTTTTTAAGTATTTTATGTCATTTTAAATCTAGCTGTATATAATGTTGTTTTTTATCTATTTGGCTGAGTTTTATTAGTGTTTGTGTTATCAGTTATTATTTTAATGTTAAGTTTGCTTAAGTATTTTTGGTGTGGTTTAGAATGTTTTTTATTTGGTAATACATTCTTTTTTTAAATTTTATGTCCATATTTCTTTGGTGGTTTGTTGGGCTTATAGGGGAATAGGGTATTCATTTTCTAAATACAATTATACTTTGAGTATAACAAATTTCTATAACTTTTAATTTGCTAATAAGATAATCATGTCTTTTTTTGTTATTGAATAGATAATTTTAAAAATACGGTAACACTTTTTTTGTTAATTGGATAGTTAGATGACTGTGAAATAATTAAAGAGTTTTAATAATTTGGATCTAAATTAATTATATTATATTTATGTTTTGTTGTTTAATAATTAATTTAACAGTTTTGTTATATGTTTTAATAATGTGTATATTAATTTATTTTTGGTATCAATTGAATTTGTTTTTGTGATAGTTTAATTTTTGACTAATAGGATACAAAGTAATTTAAATATATATTTTATATTATTTTAATTGATATAATTTGTAATGTCATTTTATATATTTTAATGCTAATTTCGAGTTTTTGTTTTTTAAAAAGTGACAAGATCTCAAAAATATATTTTTAATTTGTTCATGGAAAATATATATAATATTTGTTTAGGAAAACTGAAATGTGATTTATGTTCAAATAGTACTTTTAATTTTTAAAATATAGTATTTATTTTTTACACTTATGTTAAAGTATTTTTTTATTTTAATATTTGTAAGTTATGCATTTTGTATAAATTTTTATATTTTAAGCAACATTTTTATATGTAATATTAATTAAAAAATGTATATGCTTTTTAAAGCTTATATAGTTCACAGTAGTTAAAATTCAATACACTTACCCATTTGTTGACGATATTTTGACCTATATTTTGCTGTTGATATTTTTAAATATTTGAGTTCTCAATATTTTTGGGTGATATTTTTGTCAATGATGTTTTTGTCGGCTATACTTCATCATACAACTCAGTTATACTCTCGGGCCCATCCTCCAGGCTTTCGTGGCCCTAGATGAAAGCAGCCTTATTTAATATTTATGAAATGTCTTAAATTGATCCCATTAGCAAAAATGTAAATGTTGTGCTTTATTTCCCAATTTGTTTATTTATTTAAATTAGTTTTTCTTGGTATTTCATCGAAGCATTCAGTTATTCAACAATAATAATATGAGTCTTAAGATTGCGAGTCTGTGTCAAAAAGTAATACCGGATAAATATACATTAAATATACACATAAATACCTCAAAACATATCCAGTTGAAGCTCATGCCATAGTTTATGTCATCTATCTGATAATAAAGCAATTACCTAATAATAAAGCAGGCTTGTCATGTCCACCAACACAGTATATATCTAGCAGGGCATCTGGAAGTGATGCTGGTTTTGTGCATGATGAAGCCACAAGCAAGAGAAACAGGGTAAGCATAACATTCAACAGAAGAACCAGAATAATCTGCAATGGCTCCCAATTTATTTATTTATGATTGTGCTTTGTTTCAGTTTTCCTATCCGTATAAACTCTCAGTGCTTAAGAGTCTAAATTTCCAGGATGAAGTACTATATAAAAGTTGGTACTCTCCATAATGTCAATAAGTAATGTTGGACTTGTATTGTAGATGACTCTACTCAAGTCCTGAACCACACAGGCCACGAATGGCACAGATGGCCAATAAAGTGTAGTTAGACTGGACTAGCTACGCTATTAAATGAGGAAGGGATCAATATGTGCATACACCCTGCTCCAAGCCTTAAGCTTGGCTTTGACAAAGCTGGTGAAGAAGTGTAGCTGTGGAATGATACAACTAAGGCCAGTCTCAGGCTTTTCAGGGTGAATTTGCATAGGATGTCTGTATAAACATTGCCTTCAAAACACTACAGATGAATCTTCAGCAGTAAGTGAGCCTTGGTCTCAAGAGGGTATAAGTGTCACTTTACTAAGAGTGTAGTCTTTTTCCTGGCCGGTGCAGGGACTGCATGACGCATGTCTGGTGGTAGTGTAATGTGTTGTTAGTAACAGTGGTTGTGATGGTAATGTTTGTAACTGTGGTGGTATTAAAGGTGATTGCACCAATGATGGCTGGGGTCCTTATAATGGAGGTGATAATAATAGTTTTGGTAATGTGTACAACGAACCAAGATAAATAACCAACTGTATTTTTAGAATAGAAAGTATCCGCTCATGCATTACGATGTAGACACTCAATAGGAGGCAAAATGATACACCAAACAGGAACAGCATGTGTTGCACAAGTGATACTGCTATGGGCAGAGCCAAAGCCAATTCCAGGTATTTTAAGCCATATTGTGAAACCAGGCCTTAAAAAAGTAGGCCACAAGAAAACCATAAACCACTGACAATCCTCCTATTCAAAGGCCTCAAAATAAATACTGAATATTGGGGGGGGGGGTGAGTGGGAGAAAAATTCTACAGCAATCTGTCCTGCTTTGCCAGCCAGCATTACTGCCTCATAATCCACTCATATTTTACACTATTTTATGCAAAATAGATGGGCAACCTATTTTCAACTCTCACTGCCTCAGATTTTACCCCATCATGCCCCCAAACCCCCTCCCTTTTGTTTCCAGCTATTACTCAATATAGGTTTCTGGAATTTAAATACCACCGGTGGTGCTGTGTAATGTTGACAACTTCACACGTTCATGAACTTGGAAATTGGACCAACTTCACCCATAGTTGATTTTCACCCCCGAATGTTCGGTTTGCAGTGTTTTTCTAGGCCTACACAAAATTGTTATCATGTAAGTGTAATTTTGTTTAGACCCAGTCTATTGCACTACCTGTAGCTCGTGCGATTTCCTTTTTTTTCCATACACATTTTCTACCCTATATGTTCCTCTTGGGAGGAGCTGGTTTGGGTATAATGCCTCCTAACAATGGACTGTTTCAATAGAAAGTTAATCAAGTTAATTTACACTTGGGAACAAACGGCGATAACTGGGCACTCTCAATGAAAATCACCTGTAAAACCCATAGGGGCATATTTAAGAGCCCCTATCTCCACTAGTGTGTAACTTTTTGTGACACTCCAGTGGCTCTAAGCACAGCCCCTTATTTACAAGGATGTGTAACGCCACGTTTTTGTAGCGTTACGCCTCCTTGTAAATATGGGCCCCTCCGATGCAGTTTTTTGTGTCAGAGGAGCGTGCAATGGGTGTTGCTGTGGGGGGTTCTACCGCAACACCCATTGCTTTTGACAGTGCCTCAGATTCATGAGCTGTCGTAAACCATAGGCAGCGCCAAAAACTAACGCCACCGCAGGGGTGGCGTTAGCATGGCAAAACAAGGAGGAATGCTTTTATTCCTCCTCATTTTTTGTTTTTTTTCTATTTCTAAAGCCCACATAGAAGAGACATCTTCCTGCGCATAAACAATCTATCCCCTAAACGTGACACCCTTGCACTATGGTGCAAAGATGTCTGAATTGGCGCTAGCAGCTCAATTCAGCACCAGTGCAGGGGAAAATATAGGGGTGTGCCATCTTCCTCTAAATACGGTGCACCCATGCATTTCAAAAGTGGAGCAGCGCGGCGCTGCTATTTTTGGCAGCACTGCACTCACCACTTTAGCATAAATATGGGCCATAGTTCTCACAATAATTATGCTTCCGATGCAAGAGGAAAAAGCACACCTTCGACCAACTTTAATTTCTTCGACTGATTACACACCCAAATAAAAACAATAATCTTGATGGTGGAGGAAGTGAAGACTGGTAATGCATAACAGACACTTGCTCCTCCAAACCACGTCAGTTAGGCCAGACATTGTAACTTTTTAAAGTCTGGTATAGAAAGTGTCTTAACTGTCTTGCAACTCTCATGTAATAACAAATTCCAAAAATACATATTTTTACACTTTTTTACATCTGTAGGGGGGGCCTTCGGCCAGCGTCTTCATCTATTGGCCTGTTCAACCATCACTCACATGTTACATTTTACATTTCTCCACTACAGCACAGAACACAGGGGAGTCATTCAGTCCACTTCAGCCATTGGTTTATTTTTCTGTGTGTGGCAGTTTTTTGACTCATTACATGTGTGCAAGACATCAGTGCCAGAGCTGATAAGCCAATATTTAATTCTGGCAATGCTTTTTTGCTTTCCATTTATTATCAGTTTAAAAAAAATATTTTAGTGACCTTTGCGTATTTAAAATTTGCCTTCAGGTTCCAGTAATTGAAATCCTTTCTATGTGTGAATAACAGTCAAAGTTTTCTGCGATATTCATTAAAACTAAAAAGGTTTTTAAAGCTTTCCTAATGACACTTGTCTGCTAGGAGGCATGGATACTGTTTTAATATCAAAATTATAGGCAATGGCTGATTTAATTAAAAACGTTTTATTCCAATTATATGGCTGTCATGTTTTCAAGGTGGTATATTGTCTTTTATTTCTTTTTTATTTTTGTGTCATATGCGTGCAGTAAAAAAATTAAAAACTAACCATTGTACTAGCTTGCCAAGACAACACCTGTAGCCTGTGCCAATGCTTATTAAAATCCAATACTGACTGTCTAAACATGTAGCCTAGTTCATTCCATTTTATTTTAACTTGTCAGTTTATTAAACCTTTGATTTATCTAATAAATGAATTTGTTACTGACAGATTTATTTACACTTTATTTGAATTCATTGCTCTTTTCTCATTTCCTTTGAAAGTCCATCTAGTTACAGAGTCATTGAGCCATTCAAAAGGCAGAGAAAAGGAAAGGAAACCATTATATATGGTTTAGTGAGCATCGACTACGGGCAGAAAGCCTGGAAATAATGGAAATATTTGAGAAATTTATTTTGTTTGTCAATACCACCTAAAAGCATCATGCACCTTTGCAGTAAATGTCCTTAACAGTAAACTTTATGAGCAGATACAAAGTGCAGACTCTTTTCACACATTCCACTCAAAAGGCATGATATCCTTGGCGAGCAGACGCCAAAAAAGGATATAGCTGAAGTAATTAAGGGTCAGATGTGCAAACATTAGGAATACCAATTTCCTAATTGCGATTCTCTCTGAATCGCAATTAAGAAGTCGGTAAACTCTTTTGAGTTTCATTAGCAATTCCTACCAAGTCGCAAATAAACCTACCTTGTGTATGTCAATGAGGTAGGTCGTAATTTGTGACCAATTAGGAATCAAAGCCTTCATAGGAATGGTAACCTGCTGGTGGCTTTTTAAAACAGCAATCTACTTTTTTCCAAACGCAGCTCATTTTCCTTGAAGAAAAACAGAATGCATTCAAAAAGAAAAAAAAATAAAGTTTCTTTTTTTTAAGTAGGAAGTAGTCCTTGGGACCACTGCTTGTTCTTAAATATGTTTTATAAACACTCTCAAAAGGGAACGGGTCCCAAGGGTACCCTTCCCATTTGCGAATGGGTTACATCTAACTTTGTGTTGGTGGTAATGTACGAATGTTTTGCGACTGTAATTCGTTTGCCCCTTCCAAATGTATATATTCACAATGCCACATTCGGATAGGATAACATGTTACCGAGTCGCAAATTGGGATTACTATACACCAAAATGCATTTTTCCGGTCGCAAACGACCCAGTTCTGCAAATCGGACCGTTTGTGACTAGAAAAATGCTCACTACATCTGGCCCTAAGTTCTCATTAGTGGGTTAGAAATGGATTTGAAGCACAAAATATTTGCTGACAACAAACAGAGATCCACCTATATACAAACATAATTGCTCCCAAAGAACTATGAAACTGATCCCAACAGCAACATGATTTACCCTTTGATCAACTGTAAAAATTATTTTACAAGAACGTTCTTATTAGCGATTACAGTATTAAGAAGGTTTTTTTTTTTTTTAGTAATGGACCCGACTGGTGGTAGCCCACAAGGATATTCGGAGCTGTGGCACAGCCACAATAGTACAATAGCAATTGCTGGACCTTGTTGGTGGAGATATTACACATAAGCCAGCAGAACCAGGGGAAGGGCAACAAATGTACAAAATCAACAAATGTAGATCAGGGTGTCTGCTCACTGGTCATATTGATCATACTCTAAAATTATATTCAGAACTCAAAACCTCTCATGAGAACAATAAAACCGTTCAATACATCTCCTGTGCTGGACTTGCCTTGCAGGCTTTATATAAATTGTTCGGATTACCTCCTATTTGGCACAAAGATGAAATGGTAACCCCATATTATATGTTCGCACGAGAAATGGTTTCAGATGAAGCATCCTCCATCCACTGACATTCCCCAAATAGTAAGCTTCGAAACATTTCAGGAAATAGCAATGCAAAAATGGATTTCAGAGAAAGGGCTTCTATATTTCCAAGCATTGTTTTCTCTCGAAAATATAGATACCATTAAACCCCCCTCCCCACAAAAATGGATTTAGCTACTTCAAAGGAATATCCTGGTGCTAAAAAAGAAAGCAAAGTCTACAAGCATGTTAATGGCTTGATGCACGTACAAACTTATTAACATCCGAAGCAAAGTGGAGGGAGGAATTGGGTCGTACTTTCAAATATAACATAATGCACTTCTATAAAAATATTAAAATGAGCTCTAAGGAGTAAAGCGTTGGTAGACGCAGCAAAGATGACTATTTATATTTTATTTGGGAACACAAAAATAATGTTTAAATGTGAATCACATTAGTTTAATTTATATTAGAATTTTAAGCAAACTAATGGCATGTTTTGGACTCGTTTATATTGTTTCTCTTAAAATTGAGCAGATATTACAGTAAGTAATAGGTAAGAATCAACTCATAATTTGCTATTATGGGCTACACTAGAAAACTTAATAAAACCAGAGTAAGTGCAGTAGTGTAATTTTTGACATTGCGTTCTTATGCTAAGGGGAAGACTAACAATGCCAAGAAATACTGCCAGAATGTTTGATAATGCTTGGCTCTGTTGTATAGACTGTGTGCTAACTAATGGGAGCATATTTTGATTGGTTGTAGATTTGACCCTTCTGAACAGTCAGCATCGTGTGATAAGCCCTTATAATACTCTGTTCTTACTAATGAACTGTTATTGCCAACACCTGCAGGCAATAACAGTTACTAATTACCCTCCCTGTATTTATGGGCCAGAGACAAAGGCGAGGACCAATAAAGAAGGGAGGCTAATTAAAAGTAATTGTTACCTTAGAAAAGGTAATAAGGCTATTCTCCTGCAGCATTGACTCAGCCTCTTCTTCAGACCAACTTAAGACTCCCATCACAACTTATGTCTCCTACATTTTAATATTTTTTGGTATTGACATATGAACAATTCCAATCAGACAAAATACTAGCTCATATAGGATTGCCGCTATTGTAAATACTATTCTTAACGTGGTCTGAGACCTGAATACATTAAATACATATGCAGTGGTGCAGTGACCTTGACACCACTGGGTTAGAAACTGGGGGCCAGATGTAGCAAGATATGCTTTTGCGAGTCTGAAATTGCGAATCGGTGCGACTCGCAATTTCAGAATCTCAAAAGCATATTCAGAATGATGTCTCAGACACCTTCTGCGACTCGCTATGGGTTCGCAAAGACCCACCTCATTAATGTTAATGAGGTGGGTCGCTTTTTGCGACCCCATAGCGAGTCCCTGGACTCACAGGGATGGTGGCCTGCTGAAGTCAGCAGACCTCCATGTCTGTGACTGCTTTTTAAATAACGCAGCTTTTTTTTTCATTTTGCAGCCCGTTTTCGTTAAAGGAAAACGAGTTGCAAAATGAAAAAAATACCGAAACCATTTGGTTTAGTTTTTTCAGAGTAGGCAGTGGTCCACAGGACCACTGCCTGCTCTGAAAAAATATTTTTGTTGACATTCACAAAGGGGAAGGAGTCCCATGGGGACCCCTTCCCTTTTGCGAATAAGTTACCACCAGTGTGACACTGGTGGTAACTGCGAGTTGCTTTGCGACCGCATTTGCGGTCACAAAGCAAGTCTGAATTGCGATGCGAGTCGCAAATAGGAAGGGAACACCCCTTCCTATTTGCGAGTCGCATTCCCAAATTGCGAGGCGGTACCGACTCGCAATTTGGGAATGAGCATCGCAAGAGGCCGTTTGCATGGCGCAAACTGCGTTTTTCGCAGTTTGCGCCATGCAAACGGCTTGCTACATCTGGCCCTGGGTTTCTAGTTGGCAGAGATATACACCCTGTCCAAGTAGAGACCATAATCCAAGTCAGGGTAAGTCAGTTACACACCATAAATTAACCTGTGCCCTCCCTCTGGTAACATGGCACACAACAGGCATGCTTAAATTGAGAGGCAATGTGTAAAGTCCTTGGACAATAATTAAAACAGTGAAACAGTGAAAACACCACACAAAAATAACCCATACGAGGTTAGAAAAATATAGCTTAATTTAATGAATAAAACAAGACCAAAACAACAAACCTCCAGTAATTAGAAGTCCAGATATGAATTTCTAAAGATTAAAATGCAATATAGTGCTTAAAAGCATAAAGCCTCAACCGGGGCTATCCAAAAGTTCAGGCCGACTGTAATGGAGCGCAGGTCGGGGACAGTCCTAGAGAAGTCCAGCTGAAATTTTACCTTCTCAAAGTTGAGCCAAGAGTCTCATTCACAGGGCCGAAGTTTCCCAGAAGCAAGAAGAGCGTAGTTGGCGGTGGACCATGGGTGCGAAGAGTGGGACGGGCATTGTGGATGGACGGACTGGAACTTCTTGGTCGAGGGCAGATGCATGCATTGTGAAGATGCAAACTTGCACTGGCTCATACTAATTCTTTGTGCGAGTGGTGCGGTTCCAGTTAACCAGGCCAGCTGGTACTCATGAAGAGACCAAAACCTTAGTTTTAGGAGCCACAAAACCACTCTCAAGGGACTACGTCTGAAGGGTGACCTCTTGGGGGTCAGGAGCTGGATGAAGGCAGCCCTGGGAGCTTTAACAGATGTGTTGGAAGTTTTCTGTGTCCCTGAGACTCCAGAAGAACAGGAAACAAGCCAGCAAGCCCTTGGAGTCACTGGTTGTGGGTTGAAGAGATTCAAGTCCAGCCCTTCTCCTCACTATTAGGCAAGGAGGCCAGCAGGCCAGCACAGCACAGCAGGAGTCCAACAGGTCCAGAGGTGTATTGAGTTGGTAGGGTCAGAAGTCCAGTTCTTAATCCCGGTGGTGTCTTTGAAGAGGGGATACTTCAAATAGAGTCCCTTAAAGTGCAGACGGTCCCTGCCCTTCCTGCCCTGGCTTTAGACTCACTACCGGGGTATGCAGCCCTTTGTGTGGGGACAAGTACAGCCTATCCAGGTGCAAGAGTCAGCTCCACCCTCCAATCCAGCCCAGGATGGCCCATCAGGATGTTGATGGCCTATCAGTCACACATAAACTCCCTTTGATGTGTGACTGTCTGGAGGGAATGCACAAAGCCCAGCTGTCCCCCACACCAGGCGTGTATTCAGAGACATGCAGAAGGCACAGAATGGTTAAAGTAAAAAAAATTCAACTTTCTAAAAGGGGCATTTTCAGGATTATAATTGAACATCTGATTTCACCATACGTTGTGATTTTAAACTGTGGTTCCAGAGACACCACACTTGGGGATCCCATATCTTCCCAACTGTAAACTATACTTATAAAATGTAATACGACCATCCCAATGTTAACCTATGGGAGAGCTAGGTCATGCAGTCGTGAAAAACGAATGTAAGAGTTTTTCACTACTTGGACATGTAAAGCTTAACAGTACATGTCAAACCTTTTAAATACACTGCAGCCTGCAGGTTTGGGCCTGGGAAGACGGTTAACTTGCCAGGTCGACATGACAATTTAAAACTGCACTGACAGGCTCTGCAATGGCAGGCCTAAGTCAGGTTTAAAGGGCTACTGAAGTGGGTGGTGCAATCAGTGCTGCAGGCCCACAAGTAGCATTTACATTACAGTAGACCCTGGGCACATATAGTACACTTTACTAGGGACATATAAATAAATTAAATAAGCCAATTGTGGATAAGACAATTGTATAATGTTTTAGGGAAACAGCACATGCACTTTAGCACTGGCCAGCAGTGATAAAGTGCCCAGAGCCTAAAGCCAGCAAAAACAAAGCCAGCAAACAAGTCAAGGGAAAATGGCAACAAGTTTGAGGAAGACCCTGCAACAAGGGTAATTCCCAACACATTGTTAACCCCTTCGATACAGGGTGGGGGGGGTGTGCATTGGCTCCCAGCCATCCTGGCACCCACCCACGGGGAGGCGCTGGAGCTCCCCCCATTGGACTGCCCTGGAACCCCCCCACCACCACAAGGGAAGAGCTTCTGCTGCAACCCCCAACCCATCCACTCGGTGACCTGGTAATGTCGGCACGCACCCGTTTGGGGAGGGGGTCAAAACCCACTGGACACCAGGAATTATTATATAGGAATTGTGGGGACCATCACTTGGGCAAAGGTTGCTCCCCTAGGGGGGGCAACATATTTTATCTATGTTTCGGGCCCTCTGGACGTTCGTTTGGCCCTTTTATCAGCCAATCCACGCCGTGGATTTTACATTTAGAAATCACAGGAGCGACCCCTTGAGCACGGGTCGCTACTCTGAGGATCCATTATATTTTCTCTGTATTTCACCCCCACTGGGGGTTAGTTTGGCCCTTTTCGGCCAATCTGCTCCCCGGGGGAGGGGGAGTCAAAACCCACAAGACACCAGGGATTTTACATTTTTAAATTTGGGGTGCGACCGCTTGGGGGCCATATTGTTTGGAGTTTTTGAGTGATTGAGCCTCCGGGTGGGTGGGAACAATTGAGTCACCTGGGAATAAGGTTATATATGTGGTGGGGGATCAGCTTGTGGGATTAGGTTTACTTTTATCAGGTGGTGTCTTTTTTGCCTTTGTCACGCCTCCTTTTGGGGGGGAATATCAGTGTCTTTTGATTGATATTTTGTTATCATTTTTATTTGCATTGTAATTCTCTTTTCTTTTTTATTGTAGACCTAGTCATTTTCTTTGTCTTGTTGGTGAATTCTGGTTGCAGTTGCAGATTTGGCAGATCTGTAGTTTGTGTAGTTGAGTTTGGTAAGCAGCTCATCTTGTAATTTTTTCATCTAATGGTTATCCTTGTCCTTTTTGTATAATTTTTTTGACTGCTGTACTAATGTTGGAATCTGTAGCTTTTTGTGTGATTTTCTTTCCTGGTAACATATTGATTTGTGCAAATGTTTTACTGCCTTATAATATGTGCAATGTTATTTTTCCCCCAGTGCTTGGACTGGCGCTTGGTTGGCCCTGCGTGTGAACTGGCTCTGTTAATGGACTGGTGCTTGGCTGGCGGTGTGCATGGATTGGAGGTGTGTTGGGGACTGGCAGACAGTATGTGTACTGACTTGCTTGAGGTGTGTTTTTCAGTTGTCGGATGTTTGGGTGCTCTGTGGTGTGATTTGCATGTTAGTCCTGTTGGCGTATGAGAGTGATGGGCCCTTGAATGGTGGCGTTTATAAGTGTAAGTGTTGTGTTGTTTTGGGACTGGCAGTGTGAATGGTTTCCTCTGTGTAACGCATGAAAGGTGTGTGAATGGACTATAAAGCGGTTCGTGCCTTGCAGTGACTTTACAGCTCAAGGGTTGTAAGTCAGTGGTTATTTGTTCTAATGTTTAAATTATTAACAATTACTTTTGCAGATTTTATTTCGTAAAGTCATAGGTGAATAAAGGTTTTTTTAATGACCCATTTATTTTACCTTGTGCCAAATCCAACCAGTATGTCTTGATAGACTGTTGGATGGGTGTGCAATAATGTTTGGTGTATTTTTTTGCTTTTTACCATCAGTGAATCCTCTCTATGTAGTGAACACCCTCTGCCCTCGCATCTTTTTGGAAACTGGTATGTTTTGTGTAGATTCTTCAAGGTTTACTCACCCAGAAGCCCTTATAAGTTTGATACATTGACAAAAATATTTCTTCCTCACATTTCTGTGAAGGGACAGTTGTGGGATCACCAGGCTGGCTCAAACTTCCTACCATCCAGCGTTCCCCCAGGTCTCCCAATAAAAATGCTATTCTTACTTGTGTGGGCGGGGCTATGCACCTGTGACAGGAAAGGGCTCAAAACGTATTTGGAGACTTCAAAATTATGTATAACAAAACAACCTGGTTTTGCAAGGGAGGCACCTGTGTTCTTGGTCCTGGGCTCGGTGACCCAGCTATTTCTGAAAACTAGACACCCGGGGGAGTACAGGGAGGTTTGAGTTGAGTGGATCCTCCAATGTTTCCTTACCCAGAATACCTGTAGTTTATGTCACAGAAATGCAAGGAACATTTTCTTTTTTATTCAATGTTTCACATTTGCAGGGTATTCTGGGTATGAAAACACTGGGGGATCCATGCAACCCACACCTTTATGGACTCCCCCAATTGTCTAGTTTAAAAAAATGTCTAGTTTTGAGACGGTTCCCTACATGGTTGTTGACCCCATGACTAATTAGTATACCTACCATAACTATGATTATTGCCACAATATGTTTTGGTCCCTTCCGTGTAGTAGTCATGTGGCCCACCCGCACAAGTGAGGCAGCACTTTTATTGAGAGACCTAGAGGAACGCTGGGTGGGATGAGAGTTGTGCCAACCTGGTGATTCTACAACTTTCCTATACAGAAATGCAAGGAAATGTTTTAGTCAAAGTTTGAGGTTTGCAAGGGATTCTAGGTAAAAAATGTCAGCCTATCCTGCATACCCCTAGGTATCTAGTTTAATAAAATGGACAGATCTGCTAGGTTTCTCTAGGTGCCAGCTGAGCTAGGGTCCAAAATCAACAGCTAGGCACATTGCAAAAAAATGGGCAGTTTTCAGTGGAAAAATTTGATTTGTCCATGTTGCATTTTGCAGCATTTCCTGTCACGGGCATTAGGCCTACCCACACAAGTGAGGTATCATTTTTATCAGGAGACTTGAGGGAATGCTGGGCGGAAGGAAGTTTGTGGCTCTCCTCAGATTCCAGAACTTTTCATCATAGAAACATGAGGAAAATTTGTGTTTTATACTTATTTTGAGGTTTGCAAGGGATTGTTGGCAACAGAACCTGGTAAGAGCCACACAAGTCACCCCATCCTGTATTTCCCTGGGTGTCTAGTTTTACAAAATTTACAGGTTTGCTAAGCTTCCCCAGGTGCCGGTTGTGCTAGGACCCAAAATCCACAGATAGGAACATTGCACAAAATGAAGCAGTTTTCAGTTAAAAAATGTGATGTGTGCATATTGCGTTTTGGGTTGTTTCCTGTCACGGTCACTAGGCCTACCCACACAAGTGAGGTATCATTTTTATCGGGAGACTTGGGGGAATGCTTTGTGGAAGGAGGTTTATGGCTCCCCTCAGATTCCAGAACTTTGCATCACAGAAAATATAGGAAAATGTGTTTTTATGAAATTTTGAAGTTTGCAAGGGATTCTGGGTAACAGAACCTAGTGAGAGTCACACAATTCATACCATCCTGGATTCCCCTAGGTGTCTGGTACAGGTTTGTCAGGTCTCCCATGTGCCGGCTGAGCTAGGGCCCAAAATCCACAGTTAGGCACATTGCAAAAAACAAGTCAGTTTGCAGTGAAAAAAATGATATGTGTCCATGTTCCCCTTTGGGCTGTTTCCTGTCACTGGTACTAGGCCTACCTATACAAGATTCCATAACTTTGAATTACAGAAATGTGAGGAAAATGAGTTTTCTTAGACAAATATTGAGGTTTGCAAGGGCTCATGGGTAACAGAACCTGGTGAGAGCCACACAAGTCACCCCATCCTAGATTCCCTATTTCTTTTTTTTTAAATCTGTTTATTGCTTTTAATCACAGAGAAAGTTCAAATGTACATCTAGATACTGTTGATCACACACTCATTGCATCCTCCAAGTTGGTAATCACTTACATATCAATATACACTTTCAATAGAAAAATATGAGTCATATGCAATCAACTAGGTTAATAACAGAAGAAAGAAAAAGATGAAAGAGGAGAGAAAAAAAAAAATGTCCTCAGGGGTTTATGCGCTCTTAAGGAGGAGGCCCCCCCCCAGGCAGGAGGGCGTATACAGTGTCAACTGTTGTGGGGTCCGAACGTGGGCAACGGAGAGAGAGAGAGAAAGAAGAAAGAAGACAGGGCGGGCATTCAAAGGAACATGAGGGGCAAAGAGTAATCGTTATGGCTAATCAATGAGTATGGATCGCATTTCATGTGATTACTATACTGATGGCGCGAGGGGTATCGCATATCTTCGTCTTAGTAGTGGTGAATTAGTTGTGCCAGAGCCTGGTTCCTCACTTTGACCCCCGTGATTCACTTGGTGCTCACGGATCATCTCCAGTCTGGGTTTTCACGCAACACTAAGCTTTCTGTAATGTATGTCCAACGCCCTCACCTAAGCACATCCCTCATCAACCCCAACTCAGTGCATAGGCATGTCTATTGGTGACTCAGGGGGGTCGTGTGTCATCTTTATTTTCCAGTTTGACAATGAAAGTGTTCCACATGTCTATTCCCTTGATCAGAACCCCTTTGTCTTGGAGGGATTGCAACACCTGTGCTTCTGCTAGTGCCCAGCACAACAAATCCCTCTCCCACTGATGTACAGTTGGTACACTAGGTGCCTTCCAGTGCATTGCTAGGAGGCGCTTAAATAATACATATGCTAAGTCAATGCATCTGTGTACCTGTTTACATCCTTTGGGCCTCCGCCGGATCCCCAACAAGCAAGACTCAGGTGTGGGAGATAGAGGTACATCCAGCCATGCAGCAACCCGTGATGTTATGTCGTGCCATGTTCTCATCACTGGGGGGCATTCCATGTCATATGTAAGAATGTGGCATCAGGGACGCCACATCTCGGGCATTCCTGGGACGTCTGTGGGAACATGCGCCTGAGCCCATATGATGATTTGGTGGAGGTAGTTAAATTGTGTATATCTAAGTCGAGGGTTGCGGGATACTTCGTGCGTCAATGTCAGTGCTTCGCACCATGCCTGCTGTGTCAGCGGTATCGCTAGGACCTCGTCCCACCTGCTCTTAACTTGTGCCTGCTCTTGTTCTGGGTGAGCCATCAAAGTCCCATATATCTTAGAAATATTGACAGATGCGTCTGAGTCGTCCATTAGGTCATGTAGGATAGGGGCCGTTGGAGGCTCGGAGTCCCCACATTTCCCACCACCCTCTCCACATGTGGGACAGCCATCAATGGAATTCTAGAGGAGTACTGAGGGGGTCCTATTTCCAAGTAGCACAAACCGGTGCCAAACCCAATGGGCCACTTTTAATAGAATGTTATGCGTGTGCGGCGAGCTATCAAAAGCTAGCAGCCAGGGTAGTATATTAGTATGTCCCAGACTAGTATGTACCATCTGCGCCTCTGCGCTCGTAGGGTTCCACAGCCATTGTGTCACCCACTGTATTTGCGCGGCTGCATAGTACAGCTCGAATCGCGGTGCGCCCATCCCGCCCGCTGAAGCGGTAGGTATATTTTCGTGAGTGCCACCCGCCTGCGACCATTGCCCCACACCAGATCGGTCAACAAACTGGTCAAAGTCCTGAAGGAAGAGCGAGGAAGAATCAGTGGTAGTGCCGAGAAGTAGTATAATAGCCGAGGTAGTACGATCATCTTTGCTGTAGCTACTCTGCCCAGTGGGGAGAGTGGGAGGGAACACCAAAAGGGCAAGGATCCCTTGACGGACCTAATCACAAGTCCTAAATTACCCTCCCTGAGGTCCGTGGGGTCGTGGTACACATTCACCCCTAGATATTTAAAGGTGGTATAACACCATAGCAGAGCACAGGACGAGGGAGTCAGACGAAGGATCTCCGGCACAGCCCGCACTTGAAATAGGCAAGACTTCGACCAGTTCACCTTTAACCCAGAGAGGTCACTAAATTGGTCAAACAATCTAAGAAGGTCCGGTAGAGACTCCATGTAGTTTCGCAAGAATATTAGTACATCAACCGCATATAGTGATATAATGCGGTGTGTCCGCCCATCTAATATGCCCCAGTCTACTGCTAAGTTTCGTAACCGAGCAGCCAATGGCTCACTCGCCAAAGCAAACAATATCGGTGACAGTGGGCAGCCTTGTCTCTTGCCCCTTTCACTGTCAAACCTATCAGATATAGTTTCACCTGTCTTGACCCTCGCTGATGGTTCAGAATTCCGGACCTTAACCCATCTCATCAATGTTTTTCCGAACCCCATTCGGTTCAGTACTTCCATCAAGGAGGGGCATCCTAGAGTACCGAATGCTTTTTCAATGTCTAATGACACTGCCACCCTCGTGTGCTCCCCTTCTGGGGTGTCTGCCATCAGTCTCAGGAGGCCCCGTATATTAATGAAGGTGTTGCGGCAAGGCATGAAACCTGACTGAATTGAGTGCACTAGAACCGGCATCAATGAAAGCAGGCAGTTAGCCAGCACTTTTCCCAATAATTTGCAATCAGAATTCAGTAATGACAATGGGTGATATGACCGAACATCCAGTGGGTCGCATCCCGAATTGGGCAGCACCACTATTTTCGCTTCCTGTGGGGACTCTGGTAGTCGACCGAGCCCGAGGGCCTCCCTCAGCATGTCCAGATATGGCACTACGGTTTGCACCAAAAAAGTGCTGTAGTACTCTGCTGGCAGGCCGTCGTTGCCTGGCACTTTATTGTGGGCTAGCTGCCGTAAGGCCTGTTGTATCTCCTCAAGGTCAATCGGTGTCTCCAGAGCTTGCACCTGCGACTCAGTGAGGCATGTCAGATGAAGTCCCATAAAAAATTCCCTTAACTGTTCTGGTGAGGGGGTACGTTGAGCCCTATATACAGCCCCATAATAGTCCTTGAAGGCGTCATTTATCTCCGACTGAGTATTAACTATGACCCCTGTGTCCAGATGAATGGCCCATATTGGAGTGTGTCGCTGTTCGCCCTTCAATAGCCATGCCAATAGTCTCCCCGACCGGTCTCCCTCTGCATGCATGCAAGCTATATAATGCCGGTAATCATACTGTCTCAAACGGTGATCTGCCTCGTTCCACTTCACTCGCAAAAACCCTAAATCCTCCCTTGTCCCTGTGCCCTCCGTGATCCCGCATTCCGCCGCACGCAGTTCTCTTTCATATTTTTGGAGATCCTGCATCAACGTTAGCCGCACTCCCCCTGTCACTGACATACACACGCCCCTTACCACCACCTTGTGCGCATCCCACTCATTAGCACGGGAGGCAGTTGTCCCGCCATTGAGTGCGAAATAAGATGTTATGTGGTCAGCTAATTCTTTTCGTAACGGGGATCTAGTAGCAAGCTTGGTTGGAGACGCCAGGTTGGGATGCGCGTGCGCGGACTCCCCCATTGAATGGTTGCTATCAACGGACAGTGATCTGATATAACCCTTGCCATGTACGCAGCACTAATGAATCTGTGTGTCAGTCCTGGGGAGCTTAGAAATAAATCTATGCGGGTGTAGAGACAATGGACTGGGGAGTAAAAGGAGTATTCCCTATCTAGCGGGTGCAGGTGCCTCCATACATCCTCCAGTCTGCGTTCTGACATCCATGATTGCAATATTTAGGATGTCCTCCTAACGGGAGCGCCTATTAACGGGGGTGTGATCTATCCATATCCACCTATGGCACACAGTTCAGGTCTCCTCCCCATAAACTAGGCAGCGAAGGGTCCCTTGTTAAACGTGAGGTAGTAGTTAACAGGAATTCCCCCTGCTTGACATTTGGGGCATAAAGTCCCACTATTGCCAGCGGTTTCCCATCCAAGGAGCCCTCTAGCTGAACAAATCTTCCCGCTTCATCCACCGTGCTGCACGTCACCGTGTACGGGACTCCTGGGAAAATCCATAACATAACTCCCCTAGCATATGTTAATGTCCCGGTGCCGTGTACCAATCCAGCCCACCTCCTCCCAATAACTTTGAGATCCACCGGGGTGAGATGCGTCTCCTGCAGTATGGCTATATGTATGCGATGACGTTTGAGGTATGCGTGTATCCTACTTCGTTTAGTGATTTCCGCCATGCCCTTCACGTTCCAAGTTAAGATATTATATGTGATCGACATACGTAACAGATATTAAGGTGCCTCCTTTCATGCACCATTATGCAGCAGGAATAAAAAACCTGCCCTCCTGTGCTCCAACGGTCAAGGGTGCCTCCCCTCCAAGTCTCCCCGTGTCCCCCGTCACCCCCTTTGGCCAAGAGAGAAATTTAAAAAAAATTAAATAATTTCTAAAAAGAAGAAAGAAGAGAAAATTCTATAACAAGAAGAAGGACTTACTGGGCAGTGCCCAACTTGAAACATTTTGGCACAACCAGTGCCTATTTGAGCGTCAATTCGAACTTGTTCCATTCGGGAACCCGTTTGGGTGTTGGGGGGGCATAGATTAACAGGGTGTGCGAGCCATTAGCTGTGGCCCGCCTCAGTCATATTGTGTCTCTGCACAGCCTCGGTAGGTCCAGTGCCCACATAAACTAGGGCTGCTCTAATTCCCCCGCAGGGCAAGACCTGCAAAGTCGCCAACGAAATCCAATTATGCCCACGGCTGGGCCGTCCATTCTCGGGTGTCGTCTCTCAGGCGGGTGTTCTTCATAACCCTTCCATTTTTCTATTTTCTCCTGTGCTAAATATTTCAGACCAAAGACAACAAAGGGCGGCCTCTAAAGTCATCAGGCATACGTAGGGTAAGATCCAGACCGCCCAGTAGTGGGGAAGGGGGCGAACTAGACCCACTGTGTGGTGAACCAGAGTCAATAGGTCCTGAATCGCCCCGGGTAATTGGTTGTGAGAGCGCAAATAGGCTGGCTTCCTTTAGGGTCTGAGCTTGATCATCCGCCGCTTGTGATTTGGACGGGCACATCCCTGTTCCATTCCTGTTCTTCCTGTGGGAGCGGGTGTGATCCACTCCTCCTGTGCGGCGTCCTCTTTGGATGGATCGACCAGGCCCTTGGCATGTAGCCATGTCCAGGCGTCTTCTGGAGTCGGGAAGATAAGGGTCTTTTTGCCATTTATCACCCGAAGTCGAGCCGGGAACAGGAGTGAGTAAATGATATTATTTTACGTTGTACCTCCCCCGTGTAGTCTGGTTAGGCCGTAATGACGGTGTTTTCCAGTCTGACTGGGCCTGATGATCTAAAGTATTGAAGGACCTGGTCTCTGTCTCGATAATTGAGGAATCGTGCAATCAGGGGTCGAGGTGGGGCTCCAGGACACGGTGGTCTGCCAGGTACCCTATGCGCTCGTTCGACCACTGGTGCTGTAGGAATGCCGTGCTCCATCATTGTGTCTTTCAGCCAGCGTTCCAGGAACACCTCAGCTTTAGGCACCTCCGCTCTTTCCGGGATTCCCAGGAATCTAACGTTGTTGCACCTGGAGCGGCCTTCTGCGTCTTCGGCCATGCGCTGTAGCTGCGTGACCTCTTCTTCCATCTGCTGTATTTTGTTTTTCATGCTTGTGATATCTGGCTGAACTGTGTTAAATGTCAACTCTGTTGTCGACCCTGTCTACTAATTTGCAGTGATCCGCGCAGAGCAAAGTGACCTCCAGCACAACAGAGTCTATTTTCCCTTCGACGGATGTTTTAGTGTTCATCACCGCTTGCAATACCCTGTCAAACTGTTGGGAGTGAGCACGCAGCGTTTCACCCACCTGGAGTAATGTTGTGACCTGGGCGTCCAACGCGTTTGTGGCAGAAGAAGACACCCCGTCTGCGGCATTTGGCGCCTTGATCTGTTTTGGTTTAACCATGTTGTCTCTTGATGATGGTAGCTGCTGATATACAAGCTGCCCCGATCTCTCCCCCACCGGGTAGTCCGAGGCTCAATTCTTGCCGAAACTACGTTTGGCTTTTCTCCGGTCTACAGTCAGGTCACAGTCACCATTCACCATTCACCGTTAAATGTCCCAGGGGTCCTCCAGCTCTTTTTTATAACTGTTTTCCACCCTTTGGCTCTTGAGGCGCAGTGCCCTTGCGGGTCCGCGTGCACCAGTAGGCAGAATCAGACATTAGGCCGAATTCCAGTCTGTATTAGTGTTGGAGGTGCCTTATCGTTCATGCGAGCCAGGAGCCCGCCGAGAGGAGGGGAGGGCAAAACCCCGAAGTGCTGAGTCACCGCCAGGAGACCCGAGCCCCGTCCATGGCTTGTCTTGCACTCCATGCTAGTATCAATGATTTCGCTTTTTTCTGCCCCCCAATTAAAGTCGTGGAGAATCATTCCATTGTCCTTTTGCACCAGTACGTCCCCGGGCAGCGAGTCCGCCCAACCGCTTATGATTTGCTGTAATGTGCGATGTGTAGGGCCTTTATGTACGATGCTGCCCGCCTGCTTGCAGCAATATAAGTGATATCCACTAGGGCTGCTTGATGCTGTAAGACCGGGCCCGTAACATTACCTAATCCCCCGTGCCAGCTGGTTCCGGTTAGCTTCATGCCACTCAACGATGGGCCCTCCGGAGATCCACTCAATCGCAGCTACTTGGCCACTTTGGCACCGCACAGGCCATGTGTGGCCCGGCGTCCTCTGCCGCCGCTATCTCCCCTCTGATCTCGGCACCCAGAGGCCTGACTCCTTCCGCCTCGCTGGCCACTCCCCCGCCCAGCGCGGTCGTTTCAATGGGGCTCGGCTGCCCGAGCCACCACGGGGATATCCAGCTCTCCCAGCCCTCGATTGTCAGTTATCAGCGGAGCCGCCAGGCCCTGGCCGTGTCGCGGCTCCCCGGCAAGGATCTCTGCACCCACGAGTCCAGCTCACGGTCCGCACTCCGGTACAGGCAACAGGCTTCGCCTGAGCCCCCTGGCCACCCCTTTCAGTTGGAGTGGGCACCGCACGCCAATGTTCCACCTCCGAGGCCGCGCAGGGACAGTATATTAGTCATATTAAGCAGGCCGTGAGCGGAGCTCTCTTACTAAGCGTCCGCTCTGGTCGCCATCTTGGCCATGCCCCTCCCCCATCCTAGATTCCCTTAAGTGTCTAGTTTTAAAAAATGTACACGTTTGCGAGGTTTTCCTAGGTGCCGGCTGTGCTAGGGTCCAAAGTCCACAGCTAGGCGTGTTGAGTGGAAAATTGAGAAGTGTCCGTGTTGCGTTTTGGGCCATTTCCTACATAGTGGAGTACCATTTTTATCAGGAAGCCGGAGGAAACACAGAATAACAGAACACATGTTATTCCCTTCTCTGCATTTGTGTAAGAAAGAAGTCATTTTGAGAAATGCCCTATAATTCACATGCTAGTAGGGGTACCCCCAAATTCAGTGATGTGCATAAAACGACTGCTTCTAAACTCCATATCTTGTGCCCATATCAGAAATACATAGGTTTCCTTGATACCTCTTTTTCACTCTTGATATTTTATCAAATGAATTGCTGTGTACACGGTACACAATGAAAAGGCATTGCAAGGTGCAGGTGCAGCTCAGTTATTGGCTTTGGGAAGCTTGGGTTCTTGTGAACCTACAAGCCCTATATATCCCTGCATCCAGAAGGGTCCAGTGAATGTAATGGTATATTGCTTCTGAAAATCTGCATTAATTAGAAAAAGTTGCAGATGAAAAATTAGAAACAAATGGCTGTTTTATTAAACTCAAATCATTTTTTTTTATTTCAAGTGTTACTTTATATAGAAAAACCTTGAAGGATCTACAAAAATTACCCTTGCTGAATTCAAAATTGTCTCTAATTTTCAGAAATGTATAGCTTTCTGGGATTCACAGTTGGTTTCACATACATTTCTGTTACTAACCGGAATGGGGTTGAAAGCACAAAAAATAGGAAAAATGGGCATGTCCCAGTAAAATGCCAAAACTGTGTTGAAAAATTTGTTTTTCTGATTCTAATCTGCCTGTCCTGAAAGCTGAGAAGATGGTGAGTTTAGCATCGCAAACCCTGTGTTGATGCCATTTGCAGAGGAAAAGAACAGATGCTTTCTTCTGCTGCACTTTTTTCCCATTTTTCCCTAAAAAACAAAAATGTAGCTGCATTTTGGCTAATTTCTCGGTCCCCTGCAGGAGACTCTACAAACCCTGGATACCTTTAGAATCCCAAGGATGTTGGAAAAGAGGGCCGACAATTTGGCATGGCAAGCTTACGTGAAAAAGAGTGATGAGGGCCTAAGCGTGAACTACCCAAAATAGCCAAAAAAAGGCTTCGCTTTGGTGGTTGCAGGGGGGCCGGTTCAGCAACAAAGGTTAATGTGGTCCTTGAACATTTGTATTTAGAGGCTTACAAGTGCATTTGTTAATGAAGTTTAGTTATGTCATATGTTCCTAGCGATACCATTTTATACAAATGGATGCTGTTTTGGTGTTCTGTTCATCTTGCTCCTGCTCATTAGCCTTCCCAAGTTCTGCATGTCTTCTTTCCTCACAGTTTTCACGGAGTACAGGACACTGCAACACAATTGGTTAATTTCCTTGCAGAGAATTTATTGTGAAATAAACTTTCTTCATGTTTCGAAAATAACATTCTGAAGGACACTTCTAATGGAAAGTTGGATGAAGGATTGCTAGAACTCTAGTGCATGAGTCTTTGTTTGAAAATGTTTCATAATGTATTGTACATCTCCAAACTACATTGTTCCTGTGGAAGCTAATGGAAGACTTCCTCTGCCTTAGAAGTGGGTTAATGTTATAATTATTTTTATGACAATCGTCATCCTGACCAATATGTCGTCGTCATTTTGTCCAATACGTGTTATCACTAGACATTCCATGATGAATGTGCAGTCTTTGTTCCTTCTGTATTTGTAAAATTTGTATAAAAACCCCTGGTTTGGGGGTTGAGCCAGAGGCCTTTCGTTTTCCTCACAGGACAGTGCCCGATTATTAAGAAACGTCCTATTCCATTAGATATTCTATCTTTATCATTTTTGTTTCTTACTGGGACTTGGAATAATTCTGATTTCTGATTATGTACTCTCTACCTGAGCCTTCATGGCATATATGTTACATTTCTCTGAGCTGTCTATTTTGTGATTTTGTAAAAAAAATAAAAACCTTTAACCATTCATTTTTTTACAATTCAGTTTTTGAGTGGTCCCAGTCATTATTCTTTTTACTCTCCTAGTTTGTTGGGCCTAAAGTGAAGGGGGTGACGACTCTTATTGCTGGATCAATGGTGCAGGAGCCACCAGAGGTAAATTTTGGGCGATCAAAATATCAGCGGGCAGTAAAATATTGGGGTTCAGCCCCTACACCGTCTCCAATATATGCATTAAAAGCAGGTCCAAAAAATAACTAGGATATCATTGTGAATCATTCTTAGTCTGCTATGTATGAGCTCTCCAAACAACATTATCACATATTACTACTTCTTAACCAAAAAGCTGTGTAGGTAGAACTTCATTACTAAACCTTGTGGACTTCAAAATGCTTGTTTATCTTCACAACGGTGGTACCCATGTAAAGTATAAAATAGCATGCAGCTATCCCCTCTCAACAGGATTGCTGCATAGAAGATCCTGATCCCAGAGCCTTGATGAGAATTATCAGAAGCCTCATTTATAAACAACTGGACTGCAAGAATTGCTGTACAGAATCATAGTCTTAAACATTATTATGAGAAGTGGCCATAATTCCAACTGATAAGTTTTCTACTCTGCTCACAAAAGCAAATAATATCTTCACAACTGAACAGCAATGGTGAAAGAAAGAAGAGTTATTTAACTTGCCAAACAGCTTCTTTTGAATGACGTTTTGATTTACAGATAGTCTGACTCCAAATGAAGGTTCAAGGAAGGTTCAAGATAAAGAGTTCCAGATTGTGGATGCCTGGGCCTGAAAAGGGTGCCTTTTGATTTTGGCCTGCATATAAGACGGAATGGCAAATGAATGAAGGAAGTCTATTTGTGAGGAGCTAAGTAGTTCTATGCCAATAGACAGTTTTTAGTTTTATTCACAAAAGGAAGAATTAGTAAGAAGAAGTTTCAAAAGTAAGTTTCAGTTTTTGGTAGCAACGAACACCATAAAGTGTTCACACTTTCTTGATTTCTTGATCATAGCAATCTGAAAGAAGTTGGTAGCTGCTTACCATAGCCATCTGGTGAGTGAACATACCCTAAGAGTTAGGTAAGACTACAGATTTGTGAAAGGCAAGACACCAACACAGGGGTTCAAAAAGAGAGCATGTAGTGGCTGACAACCAGTGAAAAGCATAGAGGTGATTTGAAATGGATAAGCTAGCAGATAGGGACAATGTGAACAAGCATGAAAACTAAGATGTAAGCAATGCAATAGTCAACTCAATATACTTGACTATATAACTATTTTACTACAATTAGATGGAAGAACAATTTTGTGAAAAATACAGAGGAAGTAGTGAAACACAAAATTAAGAGATTTTCACAAACAGGAAATGTTAAACTTAAATCTACAGCCCAATTTTTAAATACAATGCACCCTGCCATTTGGCATGTTTAGGGCCTACTTTAGGGGTAGATTATATGTATTAAAAAGGAAGGTTTAGGCTGGACGAAAGGTTTATTTTGCCAGATCGAATTGATAGTTTAAAACTGCACTACAGACTGCAATGGCAGGCCTGAGACGTGTTTAAAAATGCTACTTTTAGTGGGGGGCACAATAAGTGCTACTGTCCAGTAGCAGCATTTGACTTACAGGCCCTGGGTATCTGTGGGAGCATATACAATAGACTTACATGTAAATAAAATGTACCAATCAGGTGTAAGCCAATTGTACCATGTTAATACCATGTTATGGGGGGAGTGTATAAGCCATTTAGCACTGGTTAACAGAGGTAAAGTATACATAGTCCTAAAAGCCAACAAAAACGGGTTGAGAAAACAGGTGGGGCAAGGCAAAAAGGTTTGGGGGAGACCCTGCACATAGGCCCAAGTCCAACAATGCTTATTACAATTAAAGCTATTTTAATTTACAGCATCCAGAGGGGAACAAAGGAGTAGTCTAAACATTATACAGATGAGAGGGAGTGTGTTTTATCTCCAAAGAAGTTAGTTTAAATGTGTTAAAAAATAAAGTGCACAAACAAATAAAGGAGTAAAACACATCAATACCAAAGTACACATTATTTATAAGATGCATCTGGACTGCATCTCAAAGATGACACAAACATTCATAGATATTAAACTGAGCAGATAGCAGAACAGTTAAAAAAGGGATCATATCAAATCTCTATCCTCCATCACCTGCCAATAATAGTCATTGTAAATAAAGATGTGTGCATCCATACATTCTGGTTATATTCTGGATAATAAAATACAGGTAACATAAACTTAGAAAACTGATTATAACTTCAGTAAATACATTTATGAATGTAATTGTTAGGTAATATCTGGGATTAACCATAAAGCATTACCATAAAACAAAACATATGAAGACACACTGATGTTCATATTAGCCAACATAATACCTATACTCAAGCAAATGCACACTAATATCACCAAATACAGACGTGGTTAAATAAACTAAACAGCTTCCTCTAAACCATGTGATTCAGTTATTTCTGAATAATGAGTATTATTATTTAGGTAGTTAATTAGTATTTACCTTAAACAATGAACAGAAAGAACGAGCAACCCTCCACATTTTATGCTGAGGTTACAACTTCCTATGCCTCTATTCCCTGAAGCACTTTACATCATAAAAATAGTATTGATGCAGTACCAGATTAGAAGTCAATGGAGACAACCAAGTTCAGAGATGAAAGGAACACATTTTAATAGGCTAAAAAGAATACATATATGGTAATAATAGTAGTACTAAAAATATTTTTACGTAGATCCTTTGACTAAAATTTGCCAAATAGCGGGTGGTATTATCAAAAAAACGGAAGTACTTATTTTACTGACCTTAGAAAAACTGCAGTGGTAATCCCCTTGCAGAATTCAAAATTTTGGTGTGCAGTTTTGATGCAGATCTCAGCAGCAACGGCTTACTTCTTTGGGACAAGAGATTAATCTGTGGTAGCTTTTCCCTGTTACACACAAATTGGGATGATGAACGCTTATATTAAGTAATTATAATTAGAAGAAATATTTTGAGGCGGTGTAAATGAAGGCACTGGTGTAAATAATAATTGTTTTATGTCACCTTAAATCAATGTTTTGTGCCATTCTGGATCAATATATAAACTTGTAAAACTGACCCAATTAAATTGAACTTAGGGTGAAGGAAATCTGTTATTAAAACCTTGATCTAAAAGAACACTACAATTCCATTCCTTATAGTCAGATACGCACCAGTTCTATCTTCGGTCTAAGCCATATGAATAAATATAGGCATGCCCGAGTCTGAAAATACACTATTTGAAGTTCTGTAAATACTTACATTATGACACCGAATCTCCTTAGTCACAGGTATAACCTAGTGTTAATTACTTTAGGATATTCCCTGAGCCTCACTTTCAGCAACCAGGACGCAATGCAGTTTTAACATGGGAGTAAGAAAATCCTAAATTTAAAATCAAGAGCAAGGTTGAAATAAGTGGAGTAGGTTTTAGTCAGGCACAATTTATCACCATGACAAAATTTAGTTTTAAACAAGTAATATATGATTTTATGAGTTTCTATTTAATATAGTGAGTATGTTAAGTATTTATGTATGTCTGAATTGCGATGGTTTTAACTAACCCTGTCAATAAACTTAAACTTGAAACTGACATGTAATCTGGATCTGGCTGTCAAACATTTAAACTGTGAACAATGCCTGTGCTATTGTGGGGATTTCGTGCTTGGCAACATGCATGGTACCCTAGAACAGACAGCTTTTGTGTTTCACCATGATTGTGTGCATCAATATGGCACACAATGTATTACTTCAATAGATAAAGCATTTAATAGCAGCAGATCCTAAGATGATTAATTCCTGGTCCCTTTGCCTGCCTGTGAACCTCAGGTGATGCTTAATTGGCAGGGACTGGTCTGAGCAGGTCAGCAAAGTTTTCTTTTAGTTCCTTGTCCTATATGTGTACATTACTCAGAGGCTGTTGTCTTGTCTGAGTCCATCGGACGTTTGTTGTCTTGTCAGAGTCCATAGGAGTTTACTATATGGGAGTTTTTAGGGTACACTGCTGTAATTGGATATTGAAAATAAACAAATACCTGAATGCTTTAGGATGCAATATCCTGTAAATGTTGTTTTGTTTAGAGTGTTATATTTCTATAGTGCTTACAATTTCATATTTTGGATGAATGACTATATAAATACACACGCAGGGCTCCTACATATATATCCCTGCAAAACGATATGAGGGAATGGGCGCTAGTGGAAGAAAGACGAATAAGGGAGGTGCCAGCAGGCAATGAGGTGGAGGACGAATTACATCTGTGGGGGGATATGCTGAATAGGCTTATGGAACCTGAGACGGAGACTGATAATGAGCGAGAGGATCCACTGGTGTAACCAAGCCTCGTAGCATAGTGGGATACACACAAAGTGGGGGGGGGGGGATATGCCGAGTTAGTGGGGGCTGCACATGCAACCAGAGTGCCTCTTAACACGTTGACTGTGAT
The DNA here is from genome assembly GCF_031143425.1 of Pleurodeles waltl. Classification (NCBI taxonomy): domain Eukaryota; kingdom Metazoa; phylum Chordata; class Amphibia; order Caudata; family Salamandridae; genus Pleurodeles; species Pleurodeles waltl. The sequence continues at coordinate 339,491,917 of NC_090439.1, forward strand.
AGGCAAGACCAGAGCCATCAAATTCTGTTGTTCCTGTGTTAAATGTGTACTACTGTGTCAGTGTGTGTGTGTGGGGAGAGGGGCTGGGAAGGGGGGGGGTCAGGGCAGAAGAAAGGGACCATTGAGGGAAATTGTTAGTTTCAGTTAAGTTAACATTTTCGCCTGGTCGCCATGAATGTAACTCAATAAAGCTACATTTAATAAAATTATTTAGTTAAGCGGATTCATCTTTTGGCAGGGCAATCTCCCATCAAAAATATGCCCATACTGAGGAGCAAACAACCATGCAGACTGACTAAGAAAATTTGTCTACTTTGACGAATCACTTAATTGAATACAAAGCTCTCTATATTTCATAACAATAAATTGTTAGTGTCATGATGTTTTATAGCGATGCCTGCTGAATAAATTCGGCAGGGTGTAACGGATTATAAAGTAGGATGTTTCTGCAATGTACAAATCTAACCCGACAGCGGAATGTGAAGAAGAGCTTGCTCGTTTTTTAGCAGGTTATCATGCTACCCTGACAACAGAGGTACCTCGCCCCATATTCTGCCACTTTTAGGCAAACACTTTGAGGTCGGGTCAAGAGGCTGCTTTTTTATTCACTAAACTCATACAATAAAAAAAAATCACAATTCCTGCGCAGAGGGGCTTCGGGTCAGGCCTTTTCACATACTCATTTGTTCAACTGTCATTCGTGTTTTGTTTTCACCCACCACAACTTGTACCAAAAGGCCAGCCCACTCCAGCCATGGGCTTTCTTGCAGAATCAGTGACTGCATTTTACCTTAGCACGTGTACGTTTGCCGGTACTTTACTCTGCAATTTTTTCCCATTCTTTATCCATTTTTTAAAACATTTTGTTAGTCTTTCTTACGTGTCGGAAGTATGTCTTCAGGTTACTGGAATAAAAACCCAATACTACCTTTCCTTTGAATCATTAAGAATGATATCTCGCTGTGTTGTATATTGAGAAATTAAAATGTTTTTGTATCTGTTATAAGCACATCTTAGTTCTAGTACACACCTGTACTGCTCTACGAAACTTAAATACAATTGTTCTTTTTTATTTCACATTTTTAATACAAACATCAGATCGCCACATTTAGATGGAGACTTGTTTTTTTTTCTTCATTTTACGTTTGTAGTATTTATTTGCAATAAAAAATAGCCTTGGCAACAGATTGCTGACCACAGATCTACTGGCTTTGTCAAAGCTTGGTTTGCTTGTCTCAAAAAATAAACATGATTATCAGCCAGATCTTTTACTCAAGACATTTTTACAAACGCCTTTTAAAAAATATCACCGAGGAGATTAGCACATTTTTGTACACCGAAGTCTAATCACGATTTAGAAGTATGTGGGTTGGTGCAAATTCTTATTCGCAAGTGTCATTTGCAACTAGGGGAATTATGCAAGTAAAATTGAATGTCTGCAATCACATATTTAAGGTGAGGCTCACGTTTGTTATTGTTCCTAGGTGGGTCTACCTGCAAAACTAAATGAATAGGGACAAAACTTGCTAGAGTTTAGGCATAAACGTGCCTTATAAAGGTCAACAAAAATGATACTTCACTTTCTGTTCAATTGATTTTATTGTCTTTAGAATTGTGGCTTGTGCCTCAAAAACGCAACGAAAAATCAAGCAAAACGTAAGCAAAATTTAAAAACAACATTGCCTCACTTAAAAGTTACCCACGATTAATTTGTCAAAGGCAGTCTTCACCTAATGTCGCACGTTGTAGGCCAGCGCTAATAAATAGTATCCAAATGTCTGCCAGATATATGAGACACTAAATAAAGCATATTTAGTGGCCTTGGCCCTACTCAGTGTGACAAGACCCCCAACTAGAAGCACAGTACCTTTCAAATGAATGCATGGTAGTCATTTTGTGAACATCAATTTCATGTACATTTCTTAGGCCCTGGAGCTTTATAATGGTTCGACTCTTTTGAATGCTTACTCATTACTGGAGACCACCAGAAAGGAATAAAGCATGCAAACAAAAAAATAAACATAGCTAATGTTTGAGAAGTTGCAGCTAAGACAACAAAACTTTGGCATAAGACGAGTGGAACCTTCCTAGCTTGTAGCAAAGGCAAATCTATTTGGTTGAGTAGCAAAGCAAAATAGAGCCAAGTTAGCTTGCTGTGAGATAAACATAGCTTCAGGGTAGCAGAAGAATTTACTCCCTAGGAGAAGACAATAGTCCCAGCAAAAGTCAGTGAATCATGACACAATATACAGAGCAGCAGGCTTGAAGAAATGGGTCTATGCCTCTCATACTCTACTCTTCTATTATATCCCAATCAATGGAATCTATGCGAGGCAAACGTCATTGCTACCTAATAAGAAAAGAGCCTCTCTGGTAAGAACACATCTCTTCAAGTATGCAAATTATCAACAATGATAAATATTAAAACATAGTTATTTTTTTTTTAACTTTGAATATTTTTCTTCTCACTCTCTTAAACGTTGGCATAGTTTCAATAATTATCGGTGGCATTTATAATGCTGGAATTCTGTGAGATTTTGAATAGTGAAAGTAAATCCTACAAACATTTCCAAGCCTCACATGTAGTGCAAGAGAGGTTCCGTTTGTGGAAAATATTTTACATTTGCCAGTTTCCTTGATCCAACGTCTTATAGATTTTTACTTAAAATGGATTGATCACTGTTTAATTTTTCAAACAGGGGATGCACTGGGCCATCAGTTCCAAAGAAATACTTTTGATGATACTCGGATGTGAAACTGAATTCTTCTGTTGGAAACGACCCATGCAGGACTGGCCTGCCCAGCTCCTGAGCAAGGCTCCATGCATGCTGAGTGTATTTTGACAAATGGGTGGCCCTTTGGCCCAATAAAGCTATGGTATGGGAACCAACCTGTGTGCCCAGAGGAAGCTTCTGACCTGAATTGTATGTCCAGATGATTGGTGTGCTGGATTCCTGAATCAGACTGTAACTGTTGGAAGTGAAATGGATCTGTGCCGACTGGGTTGCTGTTATGGACCCATCTTTGCAGTTTTTGTGAGAGAACAGGTGCAGTGAAAACCAGTCCTAGTGATTTGAGGAACATTTTGAAAGAGAACCCCCACTAAAACCTCAACACCTCGACAAAGGAAAGCCAGAAACTCACATCACTGAACCCACTTTAATTTAGGCTTGGGATCCAATGGAATTCCTCAATTTCTTTGGTTGACCCACAGTTCCAGAGAAAAGTGTCTCAGTCTGCTGAGTCCAAACTACGTTGCAACTTTCTGTAAATGTTACCAGCTGGAAATTTTGTGACTGAAATATTCTAGTTGAGTAAAACCTCACTCCGGAGATTTCAAGGCTTGAGGGACCTTAATTGGATAGTGCATGGAGATTAATTAATGTTAAGATTTTTACCTCCATAATGTTTTTCATGAGAGACGATTAAATTCCTCAGTGGACAAAGGGAACCCTGTATCTGACTGAGGGAGCTCAAAAATAGTATATAGGGATGCTAGGGTGACATGTGACCTTGTAAAGTTGCTATTTTATTAGTTTTTCAATATTTTCACACTCTTGATTTATACCAAATTAGGTAATAATTTATTATTTGTTTGCATTGTTTTATTTCAGAAATGAATTACAGTGTGCATCACAGAATTATAGCATGGGTATTCGCAAGTATTTTGCCAGGGGCCACAAAATTCATTCTGTGAAGCAAATGAGGACTGCATTGATGTCAGCAGGTGGGGGTCAGGGGCTGGGGAGGGGGAGGGGGAGGGGCAGTAAGGTGGGTGGAGGAGAAGTAAATCATATACATCTAGTGTCTGTTGCACATTGTGAAACAAAATCTTGGGAATAAGCATGGCTTCTCCACTTAATCAAATTATTTGATCCTAGGAATTTTCTTTTATTTTACTTGCCCTACTTTTTCTTCATTATTATCACATATAAGAGGACCTCGAAATACAAGACATAAGGCTGTGTGCTGTACAAAACCATCTCATGTGTTTGATTTAATAAACTATAATGTTGTTCATGTACCCAAAGGCCACCCAAAGACCACACATAACAACTGACTTGCCTCTTAGTTCACTACTGGTATTGTTACCAAAGTGATGAGATGAATGAATGTTTCTAAATTCATGTTGGAAAACTATCTTTTTTAAAACAAAATACTTTTCAATGCACTGACATAATCTGATGTACTAAGGTGAAACATTTCTGCATGTAAATGAAATACAATTTTTGAATTTTAAACAGACTCTATCATACTTTTACATGTTGCTGCAAGAGGTCTTTAAAAATGAAGGTGTTTCTGAAGTTAAGTGGTGAAGAACATCCTAGTTACTGCCGTTCTTTAACTTCAATTAACCTTTAAACTAATGTGTATCTGTTTATCGAACATCAATGTTAGTGTTGAGTCGAACAAATAGCAGCCCAATGATGCTGTTGCCAAGGGAGGCGGGGAGGAGCATGGTAACGCGTGGCCCCCACTTTCAGTATCACTGATTCACAGGATGATCTTTTTACAATTAAATTTCCAGGAGATAAAATGCTATTAAATTTTGTCTTCCTGCTGATTTTTATATCGGCGTAGTTACAGTTTAATACCTTTGGAATATTGTGGTTTTTGGTTTGTTCTCCTTAATTATTAGTGTTAACATCGGTTTTCAATGGGGAGACAGTTGAATATTTTTTGACTTTAGATTTGATCTTTGACACTACTTTTAACATTCATTTTGTTACTGATTCATTGGTTTTGGTTTGTCATTAAATTTGAAAGTAACCAATGTTTTCCCCTGAATATTTACTGCTGGAGATATACGTTTAAAAAATGTATGAATTTCCTAATAATTTGCCTCTTTTGCCTCATTTTGGTCAACTTTATCTAAGTAAATATCATGTATTGTTTTTATTAAAAATGTAATTAATTATGTTCTTATGTGTGTTTATCAAGAACTGCACCTACTGGCAGGGCTGCCTTTTTGTCAAACCCAAGTTAACAAGGTGGGCACAAGTTACCCTATATGAAACCTGCTTATTTTTGTGGACTATACCGTGGGCCACTGAACAAAAAGCTAATTGCTCACATGCATGCTTGAGTTATTTTAGCTACACTTTCATCAGTTTCTCAACCACACAAAAACAACACCTAATAGTTTTATGAAGAGTACTAATTAATTCGTTGTTTCCTTTGAAAGGCTGCTATTCCTTGTACAGATAAGTACCATTATCTGATGCCACTACATGGATTTGAATTAAGCCTTAACACAGCTGGTAGATGGCTAGATGATTCTGTCCCTGATTTAGGCTGTCTTCATTTAACAATTACTAATCTCAAGAAATATTTTCTTATTTAATATGTTGATACTTAGGTGTCTTTATTACAGTTCTTCAGGTGTGTGTTTTTATATTGATACATTTCTTATTTTGCACCAAGATTCTAAAAGATAAGGAGCAAGGTTAATGGAATACATCTTGGTACTGTTTGTGCAGGACTCCTCATTCTAATTTTCTTTAAACACAGTAGGATATTTTAATGAAATTGAAGCAATGGTGAAGGAGAAGGAGCACTATCAAGAGCTTTGACTGGAATAATATCGTATTTACACCTGGTAAGTTATCATGGGGCCTTTTCCTAAAGTAGGAAATCAATGCTAAATGAGGTTTATATTGCTGATGTAGTTTAGAATGTTATGTATTGTTAGAAATGTGACCAGTTAAAAAACATATTACACTTTCAAAGTACATTTACATCATTCACTTGTATTACATTTTCTAAAGTTCTTTAAGATTTACTTATGAGATGTAAACTAGTTAACCATTAATTTCCGATCAATTCCATTTTGATATTTCCACATTTTTCCTATCCACCTTGCTTGTAGAGTTTCTAAATTAACTCAACAAATTCTTTACAAAACCTTCATAGGTTTCAACTGGAAATCTACTATTATAATTGCTCTTCCTCCATCTGTTCACATTCATATCTCAAAGGGCTATGTTTAGGTTTTTCTTGTACAAACATTCTTCCCCTATCTCTGTAGAGGTGACAGCCCTTCAAGCAAACAGGCCTTGACCAGGCATGATGAGGGCCTCCACATAAAGAATGAGATATGGTGATTGATTTAAATTATTGTGATACTCTTGGCTTCCTGTACCCTGATCAAGCATTTTGTATCATTTGCTGGTTTCCTTTAATTGAAGCCATTTCCATCTTTATACCTAGGAGGAGCTATACAATTATCCTCGCCCTTGGAACATGGCGCATGGAGCAACTCCCTCTAGTGCACTCCATCCCACTTTACTCCACTCCACTTTATGATACAGTACTCCAATCTACTCCACTACTCCACTGTATGCCATTCTAATCTGCACCACTGAATGCAAATCAACACTATGATACTTTATGCCACTCCACTCTAACACACTCTATAACACTCTACTGTGCACCACTCCACTTCATAACACTCTAATCCACTCTATGCCACTCACCTCGACTCCACTGTACAGCACTTAATGACATGCCATTCTACAATACAACACACCACTCCAATTAATGATCCTTTGCACGTCTCTGTGCTATGCCACTCCACTCCACGCCTCTCTACTCTACAACATGAGACTTGACTCCATGACACTCTACTCTGCTCTATGCAGCTCTGCTCTACTCCACTCTAGGCCACTCTGCAACACCCTACTCCACTGTATGCCCTTCCACTCTATACCATTCTACCACACTATATGATATCTACAACATTCATCTGTACCACATTCCATTTATTCTTTCTATACAAAACCAACTAAACACAAACTATACATATTCCTAATTTAAAGTTATAACTTAGTTATAACATGTTCCCCATCTGAAACATCCTATGACTCAAGCATCTCCATAAAGAGTGTTAACTCGCTAGCAACACTACATTAACTATAATTTCATTAGGCACTGTTTATAGCCTTTCATATTACATCACATATAGTAAGTTAAATCTTAGCACTTATAGCAACACTGATGACATCTCAAATGGAATAATTTAAAAGAACACTGTGCTGTGTAGTGTGGCTATTGAGTACACAGCACTGTGTACAGAGGTGCGTGAGATATAGGGCATTTCGGACAGGTTATAGCTGTAAGTTATAACTATAACTTTAGAATTTGTAAGGTTTGTATAGTTTCAGACAGCTTTGTATAGAAAGAATAACTAATGTTGTCCTTACTATAACTAAGCTGATGCAGTGGAATGCAGATAAGGGCAGTCCTTCCTCAAAACCTCCCTTGTAAGCCCACTATGGACAATATGAGTCTAGGATCAGCATAAGGATAAAACAATCAAAGGATTTCACTGATTTCTTCTTCAATAGTTGAGAGACCCCAAGATCAACAACTCCCAGTTTTTGAACATCCACATGCAACCCCTGCCAAAGCCAGTAACATAGAGAGGAGAGTGATACAAAAGTAAGCCGGCCATAATTAGCTATTCTTTTTTTCTCATGGAAAGGATTATAATACCATGAAAAGTCACTACAGAGCTTTCAAAGCATGGCAGGTTGCAAAGTACTTGAGGCCAGATTTATCAAGGCTTTCAGTCACCCTTTGTGACACTCAAGGGGTCACAAGGGTGACGCAAAACCTAAGTGAGATTTATCAAGCCACACAAGGCCACCTTCCATGGCCCTGCCTACCTTGATAAACCTGGAGTAACGCAAGGCAGCGTAAATTGCTGCCTTGCATTACTCTGCCAGGGAGGCAATCCATGGGTAAAGCATTGGTGATCCTATGCACCACCTATGGATTTAGGCACATTCCCAGATTTACCATTAGTGGTAGACCTGGGAATGTGCCACAATGCTATGACTCCCCAGGGAAAGCGTAATAAATTGCAATATCTTTGTTTCCTGTCATATTTACCTCTTTCTACGTGTGCTGCATTCTGCAGCAAACATAGAAAGATAAAAATGCCTATCAGGGTCTTTTTTTGTGCAGGGCGGTGTCCCTTCCTGAACCAAAATATTTCTGCCTACAACCCAGGCCCCCTTGCACCATGGCACAAGGTTGCCTGTGTTGGCACTAGGCAGCCAAAAATGTGTGCCTGCACTAGGAACGGACAGGAATGTGCGGTATAATGTTAAATACGGCACATTCCTGCCCTTTCATTTAGCGCTGCAATGTGGCTTGCTGCTGTGTGTTGCTGAAAAAATGATAAAAATGGGAATAGGTCTTTAATGCAAGTGAAGTAGAAAGAATTGTTACTATCCCGAAGAACAAGCTGAGAATCTGTCCCATGAGTGCAAAACTTTGTGTAATGTAAAGTATAATCAATACACTGTCCAATGTTAACAATCTGAAAGCGTAACTTGATCTTTCACTAGGAATGGAACATTAGACTGAAAATGCCAAGAAAACCTGAAATGTTTTTCTTTTATGGCTTTATAGCGTGCAACCCCTCGTTAACTAAAAGAATCCAGATTGAATTATTGCAACACACTCTACCCTGGATGTGATTCAAAGCTGTGCAGAAAGACACTAGGAAATCCAGATTGTGCTTAAAGAATTGTATCGAAAACTCCTATGCATAATCACATATGTCCACCTTGCAGGGATTGTACTGCCATCCAGTTCACAGGATAATTTTGTGCTAACAGCCACGTCACTGAGCACTGCTTGGGGACACCGGGCCTTATTCATTTGAGAAGACTGTTTGTGTTCTAATCCAAGAGACATGCCTGGCTCAGCACCAAAATCTTCTTTGTTTTCCCAGACTGAAGAGAGACAAAAGATGTAGATTTTTGGCTGAACTGGCAGCAAACCTATGAAACCTATCACCCATCGAAATTAGATTGGAACCAAATAGCTGAAAACGTACGAAACGTTTAAAAATGTATCAGTTCTCATAATTCTTTAAAAACTGTGTTCACAGCCCATAAAAGTGGGATTGGAACAAAAATATTCCGGGCACCAAAATAAAAGTTGCCACTATTAGCAAGCTAGATAGCTAAAATGCTTTACATTTGGAAATCATGCCTTCTCACCTTGTCAAGAGAGGCTATATGGGTATGTTGCAGAGTATGGGAGATTGCATGCATTTCTTTTTGCTGTAGGCAATGTTGTGGTAATATTTGGGAAATCAACAGTAAAAACCGGTGCACATGGCCATAAAAAGGCCCACAAATTGCCACACTGTCAATGATTGCCCTGTAGGCCAGTCCGATCCTGGAGGCCAAGGACTGTTTCTGCAGAGTCTACAGTGCTTGGTTACAATTGTTGGTTTTAGCACTATAGAATTTCACAAATAGCAAACTACACTCCTGTGTATAGGTTTATTCGATACACTCAAGAACGTGGAATTCTGGCATAAGGCGAAGCTTCAGTACAATTTTTAACATATATGTCGCTCCAGAATTGTGTATTTTCCATGTGAACTGGCTAGAAATGGTGAGAAAATAATGCTCAATGAGAAGCGCAGCTTTCATCACTCAATCAGAGCCTTGAACTAAGGGAGGCTGGCTTACAGTCGTTTCATGGGCTGCTCTTTTGCCATGGCGAAGAAGCGTTGCCCCACTGGCTAAGTGAGAAGCTAAAAAATTAAACAATAGTTTACTGTTGTTTTATTTTTCTGCTTCTGGTACAGCTAGCAATGCAGAGAGGGGCAGGGCTAGGACACAGAAGGTGGGAGGGGAGAGTGCACCTAAATGTACATGTGTGCTTGTCCGGCCGTCTGAGGCCAGCCAAACACACATGCACACTTAGGCTTCTCCACCTGGCTGTGTTTAACTGCTGGGCTGGAGAAACTGCACAGACCCGAGGGCTGTGTGTGAGCGGCAGTTCGAGACACTCTGACCAATCCTGGCACTGCTTTCATGCTAGTTTTAGCATGAAAGCAGCACCAGGATTGCTGGGGAGCCTGTGCTGGTGTCCCAGCTGGGACACCACAATAGGAGCGACGAGCGAGGCGGCAGGGATGGATGCGAGGTAAGTGTATTTTTTAAATATTATTTTCACCTCGTCTCCGCCCCCCCATCCCTCACCGTGAGTTATGCGGCGGCACCCGCTGAGTGGTTTGTCATTGCCTATACACAACCAAAGGGCTGTTTAAGGTGCCTGCATGCTAACAGTGCTACCTGCTGACTGGCCAACAGTGAACAATGTTGAAGCTATTTTGAGGTTGCTTGAACACAGACTGTATAAAGAATGCTGCCCCTGTTTTTGGGGTGTTTGCACACAGCCAATGGAGGCCATAAACCAGTGGTTCCCAAACTTTTCGACCCGTGTCTCCCTTGACCTTTTGGGCGCTAGCTGCGTCTCCACATTATGTTACTTTTCTTTGGCGGGAGGGGGGTGTAAGCCCAGCCTCGAGGGTACTTCCATTTTTCTCACAAAAATTAATTAGGGTGATGTCAATGAAGGTATTCTATTAATTGATGTAACAAAAATAAAAATATAACTTTTTTTTAAATAAAAAAAAACTTTAATTGGTTAAGTAACACAGAATACTCTTCAGCACTACAGTCTGCATAGGGAATGTTATTAAACTATTTTTGTTTTTAAAAATTCCTCTCACCATACCATTTATGTACTCTGGACTTAAGCTGTATTTGTAATAAGCTGACTTATTGATATATTTCCCTTTGATGTCCTCCTATGCTTCCCTCTGGTAAGATTGAGGGTCTTAGACTCTTGGTTGCTTGGATTTTCTTTTCACTCTCAAAACTGAAAAGAACATTAAGAGACATTGTTTCTGTGGGCTCCTCACATGCAACTGACTTCTGTTATTTAGGTTTTGAACATCATTAACTTTCTAAGTTTAACGCAGTAAAGCTTTTAGAGTTATAAAGTAATGCAAAATGATTTCCAAAATCCAAAGCACGGTATTTACCCCGAAAAGTTAGCTGAAGGCCTAAGTGTACTTATCTCCCTGCTCCTTCATCATATCTTCCTCTACCCACAATTCCTGCTTGGACAAAGATGCCCATGTTTATGGCTAACATTAACATCAGAGGAAGGGATATGTACCCCTCATCCTGCCATATCTGCAAAGAGGTCACTCTGACATTGAGATTATATTATTGGTACTATGTTGTGACAGTGTGAACGTTTTCCTGTGTTCATGATTTCCAAATTCACTGAAAGAAATAATGTGTCCACTTTGTAGTTTAAAAGCAATATAACTTTAAGACCCAACTTAAAGTTATGGATTTAGGGAAAAATATGAAGCATAAACAGATAGTAAAAAGTCAGAGAAGGGGGACAGAGAGAAAGTTATTTAGTCGCTTACCCAGCTGGGGTGGCATTGCCGGGCAGTCTGTCTGGGGCGCAGTAGCCATTGCAGACAACCCTTGATCATCTAAGGTTGGCTGTGCATTCAGAGTGGCACACTTGGTGTTCTCCAGCAGCCACGATACCCCTATACTCATCCCAGAACCTTGTCGCATCCATCCTGCTGGCACCCCCGGGTCCTCTGACAGCCTGCTAGCATCTCCATGTGGGGGCAGGGGTAGTGTGGCATTGTGGTGGCCCCACCTGGGAACTGCTGCACCTCGTCGAAGACCCAGAAGATGCCCCGCTCACTGCCGACCTCGAACTCCACCATGGTGACGCTGAGGTGCAGGAAACAGAAGAGCACCAGCAGGCAGCATGCCTTCTGCAGCGAGGTACCGTTCAGAAGCAGGGAGGGTGGGAACCTTCATGCCAGCAGCAGCAGTGCAGACTCTGGGGCAAGGTGGCTTCAATGAAGAAAAGGGGAGCGAGCAGAGCTCATTAGCAAGGCAAAGGCAACTGCCCTCTGCCATAAAGCTCATAAAGGATGGCGGAAGGGGATGGAGGAGCGCCGACAGCAGAATGCACAGAGCACTAGCAAGAAACTTCCAGCTCAGGTGCACGGTACGGTCTCTGCAAGCAATAGACATCGAAAGGAACTGCAGAGCAGCGCTTGGAGTACACTCTGGGGCCATCTCAGATTCGTTCAGCAGTGGTTCCCAAACAGTGTGCATCTGCTTGCGGCACACCTGGCTAGTTTTGACAGTGCATCGGGGTGCAGCGGCACACAGATTAGGAACCGCAGAGAGACCTGAAGGGCTTCAAGCTGCACAACTCAGAAGGCAAAACAGTGTGTGAGGATACTAAGCAGCACTTAAGAAATACTCTGCATTGCCAGGGTGGAACAATCAACAAAACTTTGACTTCTTTTAGGAGATGTGACCAAATATGATCTAACTGAAGGACTGGACTGGCATTCACTACCTTCATCTACTTTGTGCACTCTAAGCGATGAAGGACATTTATTTCAGCTATGTGTTTGCGAGTAAAATGCGTCTGGCTACATCTACGCTGTTCTGCACACACAGGCCTCAAAGCTTCCTCAATAACCTCAGGATAAAGCGAGTTTACATGATCTAACGTTAACAGACAAGGCATGTCTCAGAAGTGCAGAGGATCCTGTTGTTTCACCTCAGGAAACTACTGATGTGACACATCTTCTTCTGAGGGGCACTTGCGGTTTGGCAAGCACAAGGCTATCATAAGAAGTGAACTCGGAAGTTGTGAATTTCCATCCTACGACAGAGAACCATGCATAAGGAGGTGCGGAAAGTCCTTCACAGTCTTTCTGCTTTATAAAGATGTGACCGAAATGCCCAGTACGTGTATAACTTTCTTCGAGGGGTAATGGCTTCAATGAACGAGGTTCACTATACATGTGATGACATTCCTTTGATAATGCCACATTTTACCTACAAACTCCATTTCAGTATTTTAGTGGAACATAGGCTCTTTAGGATTGAACAGCCTGCCTTCAAAGCTGTCAGGTGCCAAGGTGTAACTGGCAAGAAACTCAACACCAATCAGTGCAGAGGAAGGTGCAGCTTAGTTTATAGTAAGGAACGTCCACAGTGCATAGCTTCAGAGAGTAGCCAAAAACAATTGATTAGTGTGCCTAAAGAAACTGCCGAAAACAACTGATTAGTGTGCCAAAGGAAAACTGTGCAGTGATTATCACTGCAAAGAATTCAGCATGTGACGACATTACAACACTTGCTGAAGAAAGTAAAAACCATCATAGCTTGCAAATTACCTGAACTGGAGACTCTCCTTCGCAGGAATGGTTTAGCCCCGGTAGCCAGCCTTGCAGGAATTCGTCCTCCTCTTGCACAAAGCCTCACAATTACCCATGACTGACTTTACTATATGTTCAGCTCATGCATTCTGATTAGAAACAATTTACCTTGTGATGCATCAGATGACATTGATACAATCTTTTTCTTTCATGTACGTAAGGCATCTGTGATACTGTTACATATGGTAAAGTCGAATTTCTGATATGATAAAGAAATATTGTGTTTAGCACCAAATAAATACATGTCTCTTCTATGTCACCATTGCAACTACTCTGAGAAATGATCAGGAATGCAACGGAAGCAACACCACGTTGTAAAACACAAAACTGTAGCATGTTTTAAAAGTGTGAATCACTGAAATATCAATAAAACAAAATCCAAATAAGAGAATGAACAGACCCCATAGTTTGCGAATGTACTGTTGGAAATGTGGGAAATAGCAAACTGGGATTGTACTAAGGAATAGTGAAGGTGGACAATTGACAGGACTGATTATAGTTGCAAGAAAATTTAGGGACAAAATATCGAAAAGGTAAGTGCACAGAGCAAGGGAAGGATTTACTAATCTTAACTTCACATCTATGTACCCTGAGGATATATATATATATATATCACCAAGATACCTATATATGTGGAGCGATGTATTGAAAAACTATACAAATTTACCTTTCAATATTTTATCGCTTGATATTCTTGCCACAGTATTCTGTTTTGTCAGTATTCTAACTGCGATATTACCAACCTACACGCAAACTACTGTGTTAATGCATGTACAGAGACTGTTTTATAAATAGATAAAGAGGACTTCAGGTAAATCAAGCCTGGACAACCAAGGAGTAAGCAGCTCTGAAATTAACATAATACCAGAAGATACTCATGGGAGAATATAGTGAGCATCCAATACATTTTTGCAAAGGATAAGAGGTGAGCTGCCACTTTCTGGATTTCCTGTAACCTTTTAAAAATATTGGAAATATCACAATCATGAATTTTACATTATTTTAAGATTATTAAGACCTAGACTTACATATGTTTTTTTAAAATAAGGGAGAGGTTTTTCAATATTTCTGAGAAGCAACATGTTAGATATGATAATCACACTAACATGGGCTTCTGAAATCCTCTTTGCATCTATGATGAACACCAGAAACCATGCCCACTCTTTAACCAATGTTTCTGAATCCCTGTTCCGAAAGTTCTATAATATCCAGGTAACTAATCTCCTACAAGCATTTGTCAATATCCGATGGATGATCAGGCACCACAGAAAGCATCCACAAGTACATCTCCATCTCATCTCCATCTCATCAACACAAAAACTGAAAGTGAAGCCATGGAATCCCAAAGTGGTCAGCATCAGTTTTGTTGGAAGTGATAGAAGGGGCAGATTAATGAGCCATCAGGATGCCGCATTGGACATGCACATACATTGAAAGAGCATCCAAAGTTCTACTGACTCAGCCCGTTGGATACATGAAAATTGTTTTATGCTTTAGGCTAATCCCTGGGATTCATGACACCTCCTATAGTTTATATTTAATTTGATATAACATACCTAAATAACAACAATATTTAAGGCTCTAAGAGGACACCCTTGAACAAGCAATCAGGCACCACCGCTCCCATAAAACTGTCCTAAATGAAATTACTACAATAACACCACTATCAAGGAAACGTCACAACTCACAGGGTTCCAGCAAAGATTGCATCTGCATGGTATGGAATTCATTTTATGGCTATTCACTCCATTGTGTATTTTTAAAATAGATTTTGAAATTCATCAATTTAGGAAAAATACATATGATAGAATATTTTAACATGCTTTGTAGTTTGAGCAGTCTTCAGTATATAAGTGTGAAATTATTTGACACATGTCACTTCTTTACCTGTTCTCTCCTCTGTTCTGTACCCGTAGGTCTCCTTTCTTTCTGTGTCCTTCATAAGGTTGCAGTAGAAATGAGAATTAGACCTCTGCCACTTTAACCTATTTTTCTCCTGTGTGTTTGGCAAGCAGCCCAACTGAAATTTATTTGAGAGTGATTTTCATCAGTCTTAAGGTTTTTAAATGCTAATTCCTACCCATAAGGCCCTTGTAACCATGAGCTTCCAACCCCACGTCACGCATGGCCTCTGGCTGTGGACAGCGGTGTGTTAGCCACAGAGCACGGTTTTGCCCACAGGCCAACCTCCCACATGCATTAAGTCTCACGCTGTGCATAGCTTTTGGCAGTGTGCAGTGGGGATTGGCCTTAGGACCTGGCCTGTGGCCAGGCCTTGAACCCAACCCCCATGTTCTGCCAACTCCATACCATGTATGGCTTTTGGCCATGTGTAGCAGGGAGTTTGCTGCAGGGCCTGGCCTGTGGTCAGACCAGAGCCAACTTCTCACATGTATACAGTCTCACACTGCGCACAGCCTTCTGCTGAGAGTGGCGATGGATTAGCCGCAGGACTTGGCCTCCAGCCAGGCCCTGTGTCCAACCCCCCACGTGCTGCCAACCCAACATGTGTTGGCCATGTGTATTTATTTCCCATTGGCCTCTGGATTCACGGCTCCATTGAGGATTTACACTGGGAGTCACGCTGAGCCCCTCAGTAGAACTGTGGATCCGCACATTGGCCCAAAAAAAAAGGGGGACATTTTTTGCCAATACTGGGTCCCCCTTCTGTCCTTACCCCTAATCCCACTTTTCAACTTTATTACCCCCACCCCACAAGCCGATAAACAAAATGGTGGCTGCAACTTTACTCTCAGGTTGCGGCCAGCTAATCAAGGCCTTGCTTTTTCCCCGGATCCGCGGATTCACTGCGGGTGGATCCTGAGAGGATCTGCATCCATATATATCAATATGTCTTTTTCATTAATATCTCCCACCAAGTGGATTTACACCAAATAACAAAAAAGAGCTAGCTTTCTGCCAAATTTGGTGTAATTTGTCCAGCGGCTCGGTCTGTAGATGTGTCTAAAAATCCCTATGGAAATTGTGTGGGGAAAAAGGGTTTTGGGACCCCTCTTTTTCTCTTACCCTGCTTGATGAATAACCCTGAAACTTTCAAGACAGCAGCTAAAGTGAGCGCTGTATTCGTTGTAAAAATTTTGTGAAGATTCGTCAAACGGTGCCCAGGTTATTGGCAAAACAAAAATCTTTTCCACAGAAACTAGTTCCTCACTATAGCTTCCTACTGGCGACCATGAGTAGGTAATATATATATATACACACACACATGCAGATGTGTATATATATATATATATATATATATATATATATATATTTAATAAATAGCCGTCATAATATTTATTTGTAAGCATGCAACACCAGCTCAAATGCAGATTTAAGGCATTTGTACAGTCAGCACTAAAATGATTTCACAAAAATAACATAATTAAAGAAATTATAAGATAAAACTAAGGGTTCTATATATAAAATGAAAAAAAGTTCGACGTGTAAGAAATTTACGTCAGCAAAATACTTTACTGGGTGTAAACTGGCAATTACGTTGTGGTTTAGATTTTGGTGTACTGCTAAAGCATCAGTCAATCGTCTGAACGCAGTGAGTTGCAAACTACACGTTGCAGATAGAAGTATTGCTAATGATGGCATTGTGATGGATAAGGCATTAGTCTTAAATTGGTATAATGAGGGACTTTTAACCCAAACACTGCCTCCAGCATAGAATGCCTTTTTGCACCTACATTTTATTTTACCTGCGCAAATAATTCATCTTGAGGATCTTAAATATTAATTTTTAGATTGCATAATGTATTCACCCTAGAACGCACCAATAAGTATGAATGTCACTGAGGGCTTCCATTAGAACTTTATTATTTATGTATGCTGCTGGGGAGACGTGTTCAATGATTAAAGACAAAATATAGAGGTACTGCAAGCATGAGCATGCCATGTGCTGGTCGAAGACAATGACGGGCAAGTGCAGACAAAATATTCAAGAGGAACTAGAGAAGGGGTATATACTTACTTTGTGTACACTTACACAAAAGTAGTTGCGTGCCCCTGTCTTTATTTATTATGCATGAAAAACGTATGCGAAATTTAATGAAAACTGCTAAATAAATGAGAGGCAGAAACAATTTCAGTTTATAAGTCTAAGGGCTGTGAAGAGCATGTACATAGAATTCACTTTTCATGGTTCCTTTTCGTAATGGAGCACCACAAATCTCGATTTCTCCAAAACTGAGTACATTTAAATCGAGTAAGTATTGGAGTGTACATTTTAGTAATGATTTTAGTGCACCAGACATGGGCAGTTGGTATCATTTATATATATATAAGCTAAAAGGCATAACGTAGAAAAACTGCACTGACACACATTTTAAAAGTGTACATGTTTATATTTGTGGCAGATAGTGTGCCTACCATGGCAGACGCTGTGCCAGTACTGACAATGTCCTAACATGATTTAAATAAAGTTGGAATATATTTTAATCATTAGAATGCATTATTAATAGTAGAAATGAGTATGATTTATAATGATTTAAGATTAATTAGTTTAAGGTTACATGTGTGCAGAAAAATGAATGCACGTTTTCGTTATGCTTAACGTGATGTTTTAATAAAGTTTGCAATTATTCATGAATTGCTTTTACATATTTGGGTGAGATATTATTTATGTTCAATTCATACGTTTGCATAGTATGTGTGTTTTACTAATTGCAATATTAATGCATTGTATTTCTTGTGTTAGCATAACTAGGCCTGAAGTTTTCACATTTGTAGCAGTAGTAACATTTCGAGTTATATTGTTGTTTCTTTATCATGAATGTTTCCATTAGGTTGTTGCATTCAATTAGTAAAGAGTCCTATTGTATTATGTGTAAGTTTTATTCACAGTGTTCTTGATATTGCAACATTAGCACATGAGGACTGGAAAGTAAAGCAGCACAATTGTTCAACCGCTTGTTCTCATGAGAAAGGAGAAAATCGTTATGTACCAAGGAAAGGAACATGGATTGCAACAAGTGATTTACAAATAGCTAAAATATTGGAATCACACAGAAAGGAGAGATGAATTCACACCTACCCTGAGAGAATTCCCTGATGTTTCAAATTCAATTTGTGCTATGATTTCTATTGGATATTGCCCTCTTTGTGTAATGTGGACTCATCAAACTGACCAATCGAACTGCTTTGAGTATTTGAGAATAGGGATGGGCATTCTAAGTTGGAGTCAGTTCCGTCAATGTTTGTTCTGTTAAGTAGTTGCTCACTTGACTCATGCTCTGTGAGTCAGTTCCATATTGACTTTTGCTCTGTTAAGAAGTCCCTACTTTACTGTTGTCCTGTTAACTTGTTCTTTTGGATGTCCTTGATTTCCTTGTGCAGTCCGTGTTCTGCACTTTTCCCCCCATGGTGCTTCTAATGGACTTTGCTGGTGATCTACATGCTTTGCTGACGTAACTGAATTGAATGCTCGACCCAGGAAAGATATATTCTAATGCAAATGTTATTTTCACCTGAACCGCTTTGCTGAGTAGAGTTAGCATGCTGACAACTGTCTCTTTTGTTTTAATTAGTTTAACTTAGCCCAAGATAGATGCTTTTTCCAAATTATTTTTGTCTTTCTTTTTGTCTTTTGCCCGCATGTGTTAGCCCCATCCCACACATGCTTTTCCTAATTTGGTTAGAAGCAGGGAGAACCTATGTCCTAATCTCTGTAATTTGAATTGTGCATTAATGTCTTTAAATACTGAATTGAAAAATGTTTCTGTTTCACAAGTGAATGCTTTATTAATATGTATTCTTCTTTTTGAATGCCTAATGGTGTTAATGTTGAGTAGATTATACTTGTTTCTTAGATTTGGTCAGCCTATGGTGTTCAATTCTCTCTATAACTTGGTTCTGCACAGAATTTATGTGACTTTGGCTTTGTTGTTATAAAACAAAGCTTTGAAATTTTCACTGATTGGAGTTTTCTTCCCTGTTCACACAGGTCATGGTGTCTGAATTGTTGTTTGGGTTCAAATTGCTTATTGATGTTTACCACACTCTTCACTGAGTGAAAAGTTCCATCGACCTGAAGGGAAAGGAAGCATTTTCCAAAGCTTGCGAAGGGTGAGGGGAAAACACATTACCGTAAATCAATTGAAATTATTTAATCATTTTCCAGTACTAATCAATGAGTGACACCAATCAAGTTTAACTGTTCTTGGAGCTTCAATCCATGTTACTCTGTCGCTTTAACCCTTGTTTTAATTTATTCTGCTACTTTCCAGGTCTCTCAAGCCACATTGCAAGCCGGTTGGCATCTCCCCACTCTTGGTTTCCCCAGCAATGGTCTCCTACAGTGGTTGAGGATTCTTCTACGCTGGGGCATTTCTTCATTATTAAGTCTGGACTTCATTGCACAGCTCAATGTAAAGAAGTAAAAAATTTTGTTTCCTCTACCTCTGTTGTAGTTCTTTAGCCCTTTCATGCTCTCAGCTTTCGAATCCACATTAAAAAAAGGCCTAATTTAGAGTTTGGTGAAAAGGCACATTAGTGACAGAGTACCCTGTCTACCAAACCCTCAGTCTGCATGCTCTATTTTGAGCCAGGAGAACTGTCAGTTTTCCTACAGTTGTTCCCTTGCTGACTTGCAACACTTACCAACAGCCCAACGGAGTAGAGTCTATTGGGGTAAGGCTGTCTGACCACCTGACATGTTTAGAGAAGACGGCCTGGTGTCCTTTTTTCCTGTCCATCACTACCAAGGTAAAACCAGGCAGTCACAAACCAAAACAAACATGATGCCCAAAATCTGAGAAAAAGCTAGGGGGCTACTTGTAGTAAATATGCAAACCATTATACATCTGTTCTGCCGTTACACATCTGTCTATGAATCATCCGGGAGGTGTGACTAGAGAAGCAAAGGTGTTCAATACTACACTGATAACTCTTCATCTTTGGCAGTATGAATCAAAAACACTCATTGTCCCTAAACACATATAATGCTACCCTACCCAAGCTTCATCTCCTGCTTTTCAATCGCACTGCAAGTCTTTAAAATGAAACATTTTGAGGCCTTGCGAGCAATGTATTTTAGTCATTATTCAAAGCACTGTGTACAAACAAGAAAAGCAAAGTGTTTGATTAAACTTGCAGATTAGCTTAAATCATCATTTCCTGCAATGAGATAACACATTTGCAGATGGCCTTTCAGAAAACAATTTCCACTAATCTCTTGCAGCACTGCTAACATTGAATTCACAGATGGGGAGACACAAAGTCTAAAGTGCAGATAATGTATAAATATAAATCAATAAAGCATAGAACTATGATTCGTTCAACATAATTCAGATAAATAGCTGCTGTTGCATCTATACCTCACAACAAGCACAGTACAGAATTATGTAATTATAATTACTATGAACCAATTTAGAGCATTTCAAACAAGCACGGGTTACAAAAATGATAAATCTTAATTGTCCTTCCACACACACATACACACACACACAACATGCACACACTCTGACTCACTCCCTCCTCTCTCTGACATCAACTGATGATGACAGAAATCAGTAACGATTACCATTAGCCACCACCAATTGATGAATAAAGGCAATTTTGTTACATAGGAGAGGCAACACATAACAAAATGTGCAAAGAAACGAATCCACACTTTCCAATTAGTAAGATTCTTGTATGAATTTATTTATTATTGTTAGCAAACAGGAGCGCAGCAAACACATTTTGCCCAAATTAGAGCTCCATCAGGGTTTAAAACATGGAAATGGTCCAAGTCCAAAATATTCAGACAGAATCAATGCCAGCACGTACAGAGGACAACAATCATCCATTTAGACAATGAAGAACACTTCAAAACGTGTAAAATCCGTAATTGAATTCAAGATTCAATATTTGCAGAAAAACATTATATTATTGATATAGGTACTCAGTTTTTCAGTTCAGTTAAGCGAGTACTGAGATCACATCGCCTTTGATGTAAGCATGTTCAACAAGAACGTTGGCCATAGAAATGTTTTGTAAAACCAGCAAAAACGATGAATAATTAAAAAGACACATTAAAAACCATCATTCCAAAATGTAAATCTACCAATATTAGTTCAACAGGTACCACAAACAGAATAGTAACTGCTAGAAAAACCCTTCATATATTATCTCCTTAAAAATATACAGGTGGGCATTGAGGGGGACACAGCTGTGATGCTGCCTGTGTGTCAGGTCAAAAAGGTGCTGTATACCTGCTCCCCACCCATTATCACTCCACCCTAACATGCCCGCTCTCACTGAATTAGGCATGTGAGACAGGCCTAACCCTAAGCCGGAATCAGTGGCAGTAGGGTCCCGGAGCTGAAGAGTGGGCCTACGGCGAGGAACTCTTAGGGAACTTTCTTAGAATATTTACTACCAATCCAGCATTGCTCGGGCCCCTGCAAAGCTCAGAGACCAGGAATTTGTTTAAGCAACAAATAATTAGGAGTTCTGCCATTTTGGTGGAAGCGCAGAAAAAAACAATGATCTATTTTTAAATTGCATACTGAAGCAAAAACTGTAATTTAGACCAGCATAGGAAATGGATGCAGAATGAAATTGGTTGGTGGGGCACCTTTGGCATTTAGGATCCATGAAGTGAGAGGATTCTAGTTCAATAACTGAGATCATCTGTCACAAGGGATTCATTGCAAAAATAGTGCTTCATTTATGGTTGCATGTGGTGGGCTCTGGCAGTCCTTTCAGGGGACAAAGTCTTATTTTTTAAAATCAGATTAACCCAGAACTAGAGAGAGGAAGGCAGAAAAGGAAGACAGTAGGAGAAAAATAAAAACAGTGAGAAAGAGAGAAAACAGGGATTAGAAAAGAGAAGGGTAGTGCAGGGTGGCAGAAGAAAGGTGTATGAGTTGGAATTAAGACTAGGCAGCCATGGCATTCCCAGCCCCCGCTGCGGTCCCCTGGGAAACATTTTGGAGACCTGCACTTGTTTTTAGGCCTAGAATTGATTTTACTAAAGCTATCTGTGTGATATGCTTAGTTATAGGGACTTTCATGCAGCCATCTTCATTCATTTCTACAGCTCTCTGGAGCATAGAGCCTGAGACAGTGGGTCAACACACTTCAGCCATCGGTTAACTTCACTGACAGTGACTGCATTTTAACCTTTCACAATGGGCACATCCACCCATGAAGAAGTTCCGTTAAGTGCCAGAGACCAATGTGTGCTTTTTGAGAACAAAAATATTTCTGTTTTCTTTTTTAGATTGATAAGGGCCTAGTACTTTCTCCAGTAACAGTTTTGGTTAAGTCTGGCATTAGCCAAGACCTTTTGATTTTACTAAATTATTTGTATAATGTACTTATTTTTGTAAGATTTGTTTTGATAGCCATTTTCACCCATTGGTCTGTGGTGAAATTCACATTTTTCTTATGCTCACTAGGGCATACAGCAACCCACCTCAGCCACTGGCTAACTTCACTGTAACTATTCTGCTCTTTCATAAGGAGCAAATCCACACACAATGCCAGAGACTGCAATGGCAACGTATATTCCTCCAGACCAAAACATTATTTTTGCTTTTATAAATTTTTGTTTATACTGGTGAGAGCTATGGTAGAAGCTTACAGGTTGCTTTTCCCCTTACACCACACAACACTATGCTCATGCATGCCCTCAGCAGCCGACAGTGAGGTAAATTGCAGAGGTTTTGGTGCTGCTGTGAGACACTGTCAGAGCCTGAAACTGGATGAAGCCTTGGGACACACCCAGAGTTTGAAGTGCGGGTTGCTTCACTGGTGCTGACTGGGCTTATGGGGTCCTCCATTAGGCTCCATTAGTTTGGAGAACCTACATTCTTTTTTTGTCTTCAGCACTGCCTCTCACAGGCCTGCTCGCCTACCAGGTATTCACACCTCTCAACTGTGCCTGTCCCCCCTTAGGATCCAAGGAGGCTTGACCATGCAGCAAGGTGTCAAGAGAGGGTAAGATGTTTGTCCATGTATTGCATGTTCTGCACTGGTCTTGGAGTGATAGTGTTACAAAGTTTAGGAGGGAACGTTTCTTTTGAAAACTCCTTTGAAAGTTCCTCATGCAACCAAGACTACATTTCAAATTAATCACAATAAAGAGGGACTGGGAGATATTCCACCGTTCAGCGTTCAGTCTCCTAAAGTCAAATACAAAATACTTCATAGGTACACTGTTCCATAAGTGAAATTCCTCAATACGCATTTGGAGAGGAAAGCAAGGTCTTGCGGGACCCGTCGGGCATTGCAGCGCCAGCCCAATGAGAAGCAAGCCTGATGATGACGCATGTCACCTAAAGGTGGGTGAGGGCACTTGCTCCTAAAAAACAAATGCTTTTGGTGGCCTTGCTGTCCTCTTCAAATGTGTATTGAGGAATTTCACATACGGAGCAGTGTACCTTTATAGTGTTTTACATTTTAAATTATACACTTTTTATATTTACCATGTTCAGCTCATTTACCTTTAAAAGAGGAAGGAGTAACTGAGGAGTAAGTGGAAGCATAAAGACAAAAGGAAAGAGTAAATGAGCATACAAAGCAATACACTGCTTGAGGTTTAGAAAAATAGGAGAACGGTGGTTGATGCTATAAAGTCCACACATCCGTGATTGAGATGAATGGCTGGTCAGTCCAGAATGCTGAGATACAATGTTAAGGTGCCAGGTCCGGTATGACACCCAACCACCCAGGAGTCCAATGCACTGATCATAACAGAGTTACGAACTGTGCTGGAAAGCTTATTCAGAAAAAGTACCAGGGCACTCCAAAAGGTGGCCCAAGCAATATAAATAGATAATAAAAAAGTGCAAAATTCATAAAGAGATTTTTCTTCTTCCAATAAGTAACCTTTAATTCTGGTAAGTATACACAATGCTCAAACAGCCAACACGTGTTTCAACCGAAGGACTTTTTCAAGGCGAGATATATTGAATAAAGATGAATTCATACATGAGAGGACTGAGTTATGATAGAGTCCAGCGATGAATTGTGGCGTTCACAGGTGAATGTGAATCAGCAAATCACTGTAACGTGGTTTATCAGGAAAAATCTAAGGGCATCAAGTCGGTCATAACATGGTTGAGTAGAGATAGGCTGTGATAAGCCCAGAAAAAAACGTGTTAAGCAGAGTCGGTCCGAGTAGTCTGGCGTTCAGAGAACGTATATTAATCATATACGTTCTCTGAACGCCAGACTACTCGGACCGACTCTGCTTAACACGTTTTTTTTCTGATAAACCACGTTACAGTGATTTGCTGATTCACATTTAATACTTGAGATTAAACAAAAAGTGGGAGCCATAAAAATTGTATGCAGGAATATATTTGGTTACAATTGTTCAACAGCATAGAAAACAGAGACATGAGGTGCTTTTGACCTTAAATTGTATCTGGCATGAACTATTATACTATATTATTATATTATACGATGTTATATAATATGTCTGTTTGCCTTTTATATCAAAACTGCACTCCCATAATCAGACTAGTATTTTCAATCATGCATCATGTATCAATAATCACAATTTTATATTTAAGAATGACATGCAGTTATTAATAAAATCCAGCGACTTGCCAAGAACTGCTCATTTAAATGGCATTCAAATTTCTGCACCTAAGGATAACTACAGAACACAGAGTGGCATTTTAAGCGCCAGTTTGAACTAAAATATACAATTGTGGGGTGAACCCTACTTCCTGGAAAGGATACATCTGTTTAACTGCTCCATAAGTGAAGCTTGTATTCAGTTCTAAAAAACTTGTCATCCATCTCATTATTGAATATTATTCACTACATTTAACTGGGCACACAATCAAAATGGGCACATGAATGGGATTTGTTGAGTGTTTTGTGCTGTTTGCTCCACCATAGCTAATATTATGGCATTAAACATTCTGGTCAATCACACCATCATATAACCAGGAGCCAATTTTTGGTCCTTTTTTGTCAATTACTCTTCTGCTTCTGATAAGGTAGATAAGACTCGCATATGGCGCAAATTGCAATTCTGGTGGAATGACAACACACTTTTGCACATTTTGATTGAATTCCATACACATAAATGGCACCAATATCATTACCTAGCAGTGGGGGTCTCTCTGTATCTTAGCACCTCTTTTATTTTCACATTATTTAGTGGTTCTCCCAAAACGTCTGGGTTATGAAGATGGTATATCCCCAAAATTGGGAGGCAAAAGAGAAAATAATTTGGCTTATGCTGATGATTTAGCATTTTATCAATGATTCAAATTCGACTGCAATGAAACATATGCAGGCTTAATTAATATAAACAACGAAAAAATGCTGTTTGGCAGTAAAAAAAGCAAACTGGCCTTTCAGGGAAAATTTATGGCACAATTTTAGACCATGTCACTTGTCTAGGTCTAATAATAGAGAATAGATTACCAATGGGACTTACATTTAGCCAATCTGAAGCACAGAAGTAGGAAAACCAATTTTGCCATCATGAGGTTTTCAAATAAATACGGCAGTACAGCAGTTGATTACTCAATCAATATGATTATACCTTAACTTGTTCCTGTCTTACTTTATGGTTCTATACTTCTACTTACATACACGATATTAAAGCTTGATGCAATATTCATCTGATCCATTAATTTGCTACTAAAATTAAGAACATCCATTCCACAGTGTAGACTGCTGTTCAAGTAAGGTTTATCCTTATTACTGTCCCTGAATAAATGGCAGTTAATTATTTTTCACAACTGTGCTGGTGCTAATCAAGATACATTCAAATCATTACTTTATGAGGAAGTGTTTCAATCAAATCATGCTTCAGTTTTTTTCTGCAAGACATTCTGCTAACATGATAACCAGTGAATATCAATTGCCATCCTCAGAGATTATTTGTCAATGCCTGCAGGTAAATTATTTTAATATAGCCTTAGAACCCGAGCCGAAGGCGAGGGCATTTAACAAGGGAGAGGGACTTTAATAGCCGGTAGAGCCCGCTACGGCGGGTTCTAAGGCTATTAGAACATTCTGCCACACAGGGCAGAATGTTCTATTAAAAACAAAAATGTTCACGGAGCCCGAGGGGATTAAAATCCCCTCGGGCTCCGTGAGGCTTTGTTCACAGCTGTTGCTGTGAACAAAGCGAACATTGGAATGTTGGCGCTGCGGGCTTTTACCGGCCAGTAAAAGCCCGCAGCACTCCATTGTTTTCAATGGAGCCTCCAGCATTCCAATGTTCTAATAAACAATCCTCCCGGGCTTAAAAGGTTTGTGATTACAATTTGTTCTCTAAGGTAAAAAATGCAGTGGATTTTTATGTTGCAGATTATTTTACATTTTAATTTATCAGTCTTAAGACTCTTGGTGGGTATCAGGGTGAAACATCAAATTATGTTGTTTATCTTTATATGTCGAACTCTACTCCTTTCGAAAAGTCAACTACTTCATCCGATATATATTGAATCAGGAAGTAGGAAGGTCTGTACATGGGATAGTCCCCCATGCTCTTACTCTTGCTTAAGTGTTGGGACACTTCAATTTCAAGAAGTTGTGTGCTGAATATATTTTGTATCAGCATCATTATTGTTAAGCAGACAGGTAATGACCAAACAACCACAACTCATTAAATGGCAAGATGACTCTGTGAATAGGATATTTGCTACTGAAAAACACAGCAATTTCAAGATCTAGAGTTTAAATGCAAGCAAGGCAGACTCCGCCTTCCATCGTTCCGGGTTTGGTAAATTCAGCACCAATAGTTAGTTAAGAGTTACATACAATATTTGCAGTGCTTTGAAACAGGAGAAGTGTGATACGAGTAACTATATAAAAAATGCACATCATTATTATTTCTACATATACTCAAATCCTGTCTCTTAGAATACATTATGCTCACAAGGTTATTTGGAAATTCCACCTTCTTAAATAGTTGTGATATAAAATCAATTCTGTAAGTGACAAAGTTCTATTTTTACTATTTTGTACAGACTGTAAAATTCTTCAATTTGCATAATAAACGGTGTGCTAGGGCTCGATCACTAGCCCCTTGATGTGTCTTTGCCACAATTTCACTAATATAAGGCCTGTAGGGCAACCCCTCCTGGTTTAGGGTGTCTCTTCTACCTGTTCAGTAGGCTTTCACAATCATTGTATTAGCATCTCAGAAGAGAAACGTGTTCCTAAACCCACATTGGAAAGACGACTTGAATGGAGCAGCTCCATAATCCTAAAAATCCTTTAAAAAAACTCTGGCTCCTAACAAGAATATTTTCACATCTCCTGTTTATAATTTGCAGGGATTTCTGCTAGTGCTTCTCCAAGGGCTCACTTAAGCCTCGAATGAAACCCCTATATTTTAGACACCCCAAACTATCCTCAATGAGAATTCCCACATTTTAATGGATCAGAGACAATGTTTAACGTCAATTTCATGAAGCAACGTGTTCCCACTTTCAAGCACCCCCCAATGCATTAAAAACCGGTAAGTACATTCAATTTAATAAATGACCCCACTCTACAACTGAGTTCTAGATCAAATAAAAGTTAAAGAGTTTTATTACAATTCAAAAATAGGCGATACAGGGTTAATGCTTTAAGGACTCTTGATGTAAGGTTAAACAGAGAATTGAAAAATTTAAATTATTTTAAGTCCCAAGTGGGTAGCTTAATCAAGAGAGTAATGGACAGCATCCCTAGTAGAACAGGAAAGTCTTCTGGCTCACCCCCATAATACATTATTTTCGTCCATTAAATTGATTTGTGGTTCACTATCGTGTGAGCAACTATGGCACTTCATGAGCAAATAAGAGCATATCAAATATGACCGTCATATTGCCTTAACATCTAAGTACTAACCCACTAAATGAAAGATTATTCAGCACACTCTATACTAATGACGTCAGGAGAAGGCAGAACAAAACTAGATACATGAATAATAACGTGCTGTATGAATTAATAAGTCACAGTGAACCAATGGAAGGACGTTGGAAATGTTGCTGGTTGTGGATGAAAGTTCATTGAGAGCAGATTAACAATAAACAATGAAATAAATCAGGAAATCTCAGCTTGACTGTGTGCTGCAGCGTTTATGAGGAGAGAACTGGGCAGGTTTGACTTTCGCCCAGGAAAAGTTAGCATTTATGTCTAAACTGAGACCTAGTTAACATATAACAGAAAAACGCACTTCGATCCATCATACAAAAATGTGTTTCGAACGAGAGTACTGTATCAGTATATACATGTGCAATCAAGTTAAAAAAGCATTCTCACGTTTTTAATGATGCGCAAAAATATAAATGCACAAAAATGTTCTACACACTTATTTCTTTTTTTAATCCCCTCTATTAGCGACCCCAAAAAGTAAACTGAAGCAAAGTACTTCTGATTACAAAGGGGGGCCACAAGGAAGATATGTAGGTCAGCATGTGGCCCGATGGTCGTTCAATGAGTACCCTGGAACTAACTATACAATAAAGACATTATCACCACCAATCTAAATATAAGAAAAAAAAAACAATAAGCACTGACAACCCCATAAGGCTGACAAACAACACCAGACCCATTGACGTTGCCAATCCTTGTTTTATAAGCTAAGTACAGGCAAAAATATGGACTTCAACGCTTCTGTGGATGAAGCTGATCTAAGACAGAGTCTGAAACTCTCAGACAGCCTAGCTTTCCATTTTTCAGCCATAACGTGGAATGTATTGCATGCAATCTCACCCATATTAAAATGTTGTCCCTGATAGAAAGATTACATTCGAGATGTGTGTGTTTCTCTGCCTCTGTGACTGGCGTCACTGGCCTCTGAAACTGTACTGGGTGGAATATTCCTTCTGCAAAAGAAACGTGGCAGGAGTAATTCTCCTGTTCACTGAGCAGAACTTCTCATAGGCGGTTGCCAAATAAGTGCCTGTAACTAATAATCAAGATCACGTTCTGCTGCGCAGCCAGCATACTGCCTCTAGCGTAAATAAATATCAGAAGCTTTTACATTTATAAAGAAATTATTGGCCTTTTTCTTTTTATTGTTTTTTTTTAAACATTGTTATTTTATGTTTGTACATTTCACATTAAAAGGTCAGATGTCGCCTTGTAGACTCTCATTAGTTTGTCTGAAGGAATGGGGCGCATCCCGTTCAGTCGCTTACCACCCCGTCCCCGAAGGTTACCAGGAAAGGCCACACCCACCTGTATAGGTTAGCTAGCTCAACAGAGAAGTAGGGCAGTTATCATCAGAAGCTCAGAGGGATGGCAACAAGTAACTCAACATATGATTTACAAATAGCATAGAAAAGTGAATTCGGTGCCATGTGTATATTTAAATACATACTCCTGCCCTAAAGGTACTCATGAGAATTATCGACTGGTGGTTAACCCACATACTAAAGTGTACCGGAAATGTGCATTTCAACATGTGCTTTTTCCTTACACCAAGAAATTATTACTCCAGGTCTCAAACAGTGTTTAAGCTCCTTCCCAGAAAATATGGGGCTACTTTGCACATTTACCTGAGACTTTGATGGCACTAAGTGTGACAATAGATTGGGGTGGTTTGAGCATACCTATAAATTCATAATTTTTTGGGTCCACCCTACTTCTCAATTGTTACCCCTTGCGCCCCCGGCAAAAGGGTAACATTCATTTTCTCATTCCTAGTTTAAAACTTGCAACTGCGGGTTTCCCTCAGTCATAATTTTGAATTGCAGTTGTAATTGCCCACAGATTCTGATTCTATAAATCAGGAACTGCCCTTTGAGCTCTCTAAAGGAAATGTAACTGCATCTAAGTTTATCTTACGTGTGCTAGAGTAGGGTCATTTTTGCCCTTTAATTCCCATGAAATACTTGCCTTAATTTGGGCAAGTGGCAATTCTTAAAGTAACTAATGCCAACTAGCGATGGATGTTAACCATACAGAGTTTCCACACATCTGCATAGCTTTTCAGTTTCATTACCTGCACAGAACTATCATTGAAACTAGTGGTTTATCTTTTGTGTCAGTACATAGAGAGACGGCAGCGCTAGTAAAGAAAAGAAAGCAGTTTGCGTTTCACATTGCATTGTTTTCTCCCTCTGGTACAAATACAACATCTGCCCCTGTTCCAATGTAATGAGACCAGACGCTGCTGCAATCTTATTTGCCAACAAGAACGCTTTTATTAAGCATGTGCGAAAGCATACGTTTAAGTAACACACGTGCTAAACGCACACATTTGCAGTAGGTCATCTTACTTAAATGTAATAGGCCGATAAGTAAAGTACAAAAGTGATGATTTAAGTTAGCCTAACAGTTCATGCCATGTTAACTGAAGATAATCGATTCATATTCAATGGCCTGATTTTCACTTTCTATTGTTATTTTCCAAGATATATTTTTATATTCTTCTGCTGCAGATCTTGTAACTTTCCAGAAGCCTAGTTAGTGAATAGAGATTTCTTTTGTGTTAGATAAATGATAGGTTCTCACTGCGAGGAGAGAAGGCAACAGGAAGGGTCATGCATTAGAAGAACAGTTTGGACCACAGAACTAGACGGAAGATCAAGGACTGATGTTTAAAGACTATTTGGAATGTTGTGTGTTTATATCAGCGCATGCTCCTGAAGTAGCACCCTGATTACTTCCCCAACTCTTTGACTGAAAACTCATCTTTGAGTTTCTGACATCTCTCTTTATGGGAGATTGCCTAGCCTACTTCCTTGATGACGGCTGCTTTATAGCTGAGAATATTTTCCAGCTTATTATGCACAGGCTTTATGTTTCTACATTGATTTTCTTGCCAAAACTTTTTATTGAGTATCTGAACTGACAACTTATTTTTACTGTATTCCAATATATTTAGAATAGTGAACTTCCTTTATGGAATACGCTTGCTGAATTATTACGATATATCCTATTATTTTGACTAGTATTCTATTCTATTTTATATTGAAATATCAATTATCCGATTATGTTAATTTGTAATGCTGGTTACAAAGAGTTTAATTCTTACTTATTAAATGATTAAATACCAAAGGAACTGAAAATGAAACTCTACAACTCACACAAATTCTCTTTATTGACTGTGCTAAAAGCCCTTAATGATTTAACATATTATTGGATTGGGGTAGATGTTTGCTCATTACGACGAGTGTTGGGGCTATTTAATGATTACACCAGAAGATTAACATATAGGACATCACTTCCACCACTGCCATTGACATGCCTCCTGTGATGTGAATAGTTTAGCATCCTACTTCCTAAAGGTTGCAACCTATATTTAGCTTTTGCAGTAGACCACATCCCAGAATATTCCCTATTTAGATGACTGGCCGAACCGAATACAAAGTTAAAGGAGGGGCAATCAGGCTTAACAAAAGCATGGCACTGAACAGTGGGATAAACTCATTTAGTGAAGAGAAGCCACAAGATGAAATCAGCTGAAATTAAGAAAAATATATCTTTATTTCTAAAATGCTCATTCAGATGGTTGCCAGTTCATCTCAGTGATAGACCTCATGCAATGGATCTAAAAGCAGCTATTCTGTTGCAGGACAGACAATAGTGATGCCTTTCTTTAACAAAGCACAGACCTGTTGGAAAGATGAAATGAAATGCATGGACGCAAGCACTGGAAAGTCAATAGTTCACAATTTACCCGCCAGCCTTTTAGCTTTGTAAATGCTTGTTTAGTTTTGTCTTATTAAAAACACTGGAAAAAAAGGCTTTGAACTTAGTCTGCAGAGCATCCTATTTGTCAGTTTGACTTTTCAGCTCACTGAGCGATAAACAAGGACTGGTGTAGCAATATTAAAATCTTAATTCAGGTACATACATTTTGAATCTAAGACTGTTGGTAAATTGGTTAAGGCTAGTGTTTAATTTGTAAAAGAATGAATGCTAAGCCCAAAATGTCCTAAGAAGCCTGCCAGTGCCACTAACAAATGACAGGTTGGCTAAATACCAAGGCAGTTTGTTCTTTGCTTTGCCTCCTTTCTCCTTCATCCACTGATATACTCTTCCTGCCCCTGCATTGTACTCTCATAGGTTCTCTTTCATCCCTTTTTCATCATTTTCCTCACTTTCTCACAGTTTTCCCCTGTTAAACTCCAGCAAGACAAACATGGGCTGGAAAAAAGGCAAACATACATAATTTGATCTGCTAAAAATCGATTAGACTTGTTATGCCCCATTTTCCTTTTAAAAACGTGGAATAGGGAAATTTACCCCACTTGATATATACCTCACCCTGGGGTAACGGTATTTACCACGTGTGATAAATACTCCACTCTACTCCGACAAACTTGAGAGCCTGCGTGTCCAACTAACTGCACCAGCAATTAATTGCTGGAAGCCATGTGGAGCAGTGACATGACATTATACGATTTCTTGCTTCATTTTTAGGCAAAAGGCTGCACCGTGGTGTGGTGGAACTTATTACAGGCATATTATTCTGTGTGTGAACTGTATTTTTAGAGCATCTGAGCAAGAATCTTTGTTGCACGCATCAACATTAGATTTCTGCTCCACTGAACTGAACTAAGTAGTTCTATCTCCCTTGGCAGATGGCCCTTGAGGGAAGCGCCCCTTGACCAGTCCACAGGCTTTCTTTCAAACATATTTAGACTGCATACATTTTCAAAAATAACATTTGGTAATTATTTTATTCTATTTCCAACTTTTGTAATACCATGCATGACAGAGGGAGGCCTTAGACTACGCACCCGATGAAGGACATTTCATTATGCTCTGCGTGAGCTGCTAAATAAAGAGCTGTTCGGTCTTGGAGCTGGCTAGTGTGGAGAGACACATAAAATAGACTGATGTTGATGTCCCTGATTAAGTGTTCATTGTCTGAAATAAATGTTGCCAGCACCACTTCAAAGGAAGCCTGCAGACGTCATGCCACCTGAAGCAATAACAGTTACGAAAAAGACTGACAAAGTAATTAGGTCTGCTTTTGTACCTCTAAATGTGTGTATGGTCTCAGGCTTCTATAGCAGCTAAGGGCATGCGCCTTTAATTTGTAGACTGTAATCTCGCACAAAGTCTGATTAATGGTCTTTGTGTAGCAAGCAGCATATTAGGAGTTCTTGCCCATGGCTCAGTTGCCATTTTTACTTTTGGTCTTTTGCACTTTATAAGACCCATGATTGATTCAAATATTAATTTGTTTCTTACTTATGCTGATGGTGTAATTTTCTCTCAGGTGAGACTTGATGTGGCATATAAAGTCTTGCAAGAGCCATGAAGCAAGATGCGAGTCGAAGCCGCATAAGTGCCATTCAACATGTGATTTTAGAAAACATCAAGGTTTGTACCTCACTTTCCTTTTATACACGAGGGCGTACCTCCTGTATGATTTTCGAAGAGATGGCCGGCCTTGTGTAATAAGAGTAAAACATGTAATTCTCATGAGAATTACACATAGAAAAATTAAATAATCTGGGGCACCCATAATGCAACGAGAAACACAGTGACTATATATCTGTGGCGCTATTTAGACAAGTGCAAAGGGCTGATAGTTGCGAATAAAGACAGAATGTAAACGTTGCACTATTTCTATCATGTGCAAATTGTTTGTAATAACTAATACTTGTTTTGTAATAAGAAATCCATCTATGATAATGCTATTAATGTAAACGTTGCACAATTTCTATCATGTGCATAGTGTTTTTATTAAGTAATACTTATTTTTGTAATAAGATATCCATCTATTATAATGCTATTCATCATATGAAAAACAAAACAGGAAAACGGGGCCTATGTTTGTATACCGCATATTTTGCCGGATTACACTGCCTCCTACTGCATTTTATTCTAAAGATAACCAACAAATCAGCTATTCAACTTCATTAAATAGGGTAGTGTTGGGTAGAAAGCTCAATCCCCTCTGAATTACACATCCACCAAAGTTTAGAGCCTTAGGAAGCAGGCTAAAACAATCCTGAAATTCATACATGCTAGTTAGAACTCGGAATTTTCCTGAAGTTAACATTTTGAACAGTGAAATTGTAGCCTACAGGTATTGCTAACATGAACGCGATGCTGTTCAGAAGGAACAGGCTCCCTACTGTAACTACGAATGCATGTTGTGTGCAATAGATAATAACTATGGGGGAATGTGCCAGGCTGAGCTACGTAACTGCTTAGCCATGCACAGTGCGGCGCTCACCAATACTGCACTCAAGTCAGTACTCAACATTAACACTGAGACGCACGATATACCACAAAAAACAATCAGAGGGCAGTATATTCACGCTTAGTTCCAATACATAAAGAGGCTTGATAGCAAACGTGACTTTCCGCAGTTCTGCCTCAGGTTAAGCTCTTACCCGGATGGCTCATAAACTGATTTTCAGGGGCAGCCTTGTGACGACATTTGTCGTCTGCAGCTAAACTCTCCAGAAGGGAGCCATTTTTTTTCTCCCTCTAGATTTTATCTGAAGTAATCAACTTGCGTTTTCCTTTCTTTTAAAATCATTAAAAACGAATACATTTTTAAAGAAATATACAAGGCGCGCCATCGCAAAATGGGAAACGATAGTGACAGCACTTCAACATAACCGTTTTTCAAGCATGTTTAGGTGCAGGTTAGCTTATCACAAGTGTAGCCACTGATCTAAAAAACATGGGCATCCTTTAATTCCTGTGTAACCAAATGTATCATTTTATTGTTTAAGCAGTTTTTATTATTATAATTCCACAGCCAAACAAAACAGCAGCGAACAAATGGTACAGGGCTTAGAAACAGTGACAATAAATTCTAGACAGAGTGCTCAGTTCTATCACAAATACACTAAAAGTAGGATTTCCGCTATCATTCAGAGTCAAACCTCAAGTGAGATGGCTCAGGGATTCCCAATTCCTTGTCAGGCCGACATTCCAGTTATAGTAATAACTGTAAGAATTATATTTACAGTATCTACTGGAACAACGTAAAATATACATAAACATTAAAACACACACACACACAGATATGTATTTGTATATATATATATATATATATATATATATATATTATTTTTTTTTTCCCCATAGTTAAGACCATTTTTTCCATAGAAGGAGCGTTTTTTTTTGCCAATAACATTGGCACCGCTTTACGAATCTTCACAAAGTTTTTAAAACGTATACTTTGGTCAGTTCAGCTGCTGTCCTGAAAGTTTCGGGGTGAACCATGAAGCGGGTGCCGAAATAAAACAGGAGGACCAAAACACTTTTTCTTCATTCTGGGTCTAAGGGGAATTTCAATTCTTTAGACATGCCTTCAGCCCGTACCGCTAAACGGATTTACACCAAATTTGGCACAAGGCTAGATTCTGTTCCACAGATCACACTTTGGTTGGTTTGGTGTGAACCTGTTCAGTAATTTCTGCAATATTAGATTTAAAAAATATAGATATTTAGCTCAGTGGATTCAGATTTGGAAAAGCAAGGCCCTGATTGGCTGTCCGCAACCTGACAGAAAAGTTACGGCTGGCGTTTTGTTTGTCGAATCAGCTTTGGGTGGGCACAGAAGAGAGAAAAAACATATAAGGGGTCAGGATACCGGAATTCTGACCCTATTGGACACATAGAGGGGTCCTTTAGGGACCCCTTGTTGGAAACAATTACCCAATTATTTTTGTTTTCATCCGATTCTAGGATCGGCGGATTCACGGATGGGTCCATGGATCCTGGATATGCAAATCCACTTGAGAATTTGCAAATTTAAAGAAAAATTGAAAAAAAAAACACTGACTGGATCCACATTCATGCTGGCTAGGTAGTTGTAGTTAGGACCATATTTCCATGGAAAAAGCATTTTTTACCTTGCCTATATCTTTGGCATCACATGACAAATCTTCATGAAATTTTCCCAAAAAAGATGCCGGTAATTGTTGTTGTGCACTGAAAGTTTCAGGGTGATTCGTCAAGTGGGGGCTGGGAAAAAGTGGGGGGGGCAAAAAAGTTGTGTTTCACATGTTAATTTCCATAAGACCTTTAGACACAACTACAGCCCGAACCACTGCATGGAATTACACCAAATTTGGCAGAAAGCTAGCTTTCAGTACACAGATTATGTTTTTGCTTGCTTGGAGTAAATCTGTGCATTAGTTTTTGAGATAGTAAAGGAAATCAAAATTTGTATATCTCTAACCGGGATGACTTCGCGAATAATGAGGAGTTTGTGCAGGGAAATGAACAGCTCTGATTGGCTGACAACACTTCAAACCAGGATGAGTTGGCAGCCACTTTGGGACTCGGCTTCAGTTGAGTCCCACTAAAAAATGTACAAAAAAAAAGGTGGGCCAGGGTAGAGACGCCCTGACCCCTTAGCTCTGGTGGTAGAGTCCTGTAGGTACCAGCCCCCAGAGCTAAAAAGCTTTTTTTAAAAATATTTTGCCACAATTCATGGCGGATCTGCAAATCCTAGGAATATATATTTTTTAAAGTATGGGCTCCTGTGCTTTTTTTTCTAAAGAGCCCCTGAGTGGGTCAGTTCCCGGGGACATTGATTTATTTATGGTGGGGTCCAACTGGCACCCCCAACAGCTCCAGGGAGAGCCACATCGCGGGGTACATTTAAAAACAAATACCCTTGCCATGCAGTGCTAATTACCCAAGATATTACAGCATTCATGACAACGTCTATAACTACATAAAAAATATAAATTAAATATTAGCAGTCAAATTATTCAATATAAAAATTATGCATGGCAGGGGCGCGAGTTATACTTACCTCAGGGCACGAGTTATAGTTACTTGTAAGAACTCTAACTATCACTGCTGAATTTCTCTGGTTTTGTATGAGTAAATTCAGAACCTAACTATAACGTCCCTTTAACTTTTGTTTTTTTAGTGAAAAAAAATATATATATATAAAACCCACTACTCACATTCAGAGCCATACCACAATCCTCCCAGGCTCAGTCAGGAATATGGCACATTCCAGTACTTATCAAGAAGCGTATCTGTTTCTCACTTTTCTTTTATTATCCAACCGACAAAGTGCATTGTGCAAACAAATAATAGCCTACATATTTCAACCAAAGCCTTCAACTGGGCCATAGAGTAGAGTGAATAGAGTGTCCATTTAAAAGGAAACATCCCTCCATACCACCACCCTCCATTTAAAAGCTAGACCGAGGATGTTACCTCCTGTGATCTGCAATATGGTCAAGAACATCATTCAATGTTGCTTTTCTCAGTCCATTGTATCATAGTTAAGTGATTAGCATCATAACTCATAACGTGCTGAATTTTTCAATCATAATTCAAAATGTTTACAATGATCAACATGATTTAAAAAAAAAAAATATATATATATATATATATATATAAAAAAAACCTGAAAAAAACAACAAAGATTAATGTTAGGTGAAAATGTCAGTTAAAACAAACTGCTTTAAACAACAAAAAAAACACTGAAATTCACCAGTTATATTTACTCAAATAACTATAACTCGTGCCCTAAAGTAACTCACACCCCTGCCATGTACAATGTTGTCATCAAAGATGTTATTTCAGATGTAGCAGCGATGTGATCATTTATGTCACAGAACGGGGGCGTAGCCTGCTGCCGACAGAGATTGCCGCTTTCTAAAGCGGCTCGTGATCCCCACCCGCCCAAACTCCATAATATCCACCTAATTATCCACCATCCGCCATCTGGTCAATAGTGTCCCAAGGCAGCGGCTGCAGGACCAGAACCTCTTCAACAGCACACTGGGAGGGAACTTAGCGGCTCCACAACACCAAAGCATAATGCAGCGTGGATGGCTGCAGCCTTCCTGAGGGCGAAGCCCAGCACCAGCTGTAGGCGCCACTGCAGGAGCAGTGCAGGGAGACGTGACTGCAGCGCTGCCCCCAGTGGGCCTGGGGATGCCACATGGGCCTGTACTGGGCAGCGAGCCACTCCAAGTAACACCGGTGGATCCAGGGAGATAAGCATTCCTAAAGAGACCTGGAGACGGAAGTGACCGCCATGATGCCCTTGAACCGACAGGCATGAGGCTCCACCGGCCCCTTAATAGACTAAAGTGGCAGGGACTAGCGGATTTGGTGAGTCTCTCTAGGGGGCCCGGGAACTACTATAATTACATCTGGGCCATCGAACAATAACCAACAAACCCTGGGGACATCAGGGGACATCAGCACCTGGGTGAGGGAATCATTGCTGCCAGCACCAAGGGGATAGAGCAGCCCCTCTTGAGTACAATTAACGTGACCTCTCATCTCATATAGAGACATTGGGAAGCAGGAGATGTATCGGGAAAGCCAAGTGAACATCTGATTAACCCACCTGCAGGCACAAGATAGAGACCGTAAATACAAAGTGCCACCACCTCCTCCAAAGATAGTTATCAGCAGCACTGGGGTGTCCCTTTGGCGTGTGGGCCCCAGCTTAGTGTACAGGTGATTTCTCTAAAAACTCACACCCAGCAACAGGACTGCACGGACCATAGTTGTATCACGCCGTGGGTGCCCCTAGGCAGTGGGGAACCTCTGGGGTTGATTGACCCTGTACGGGGCTGGTGGAAGACGGGGGCCCTCCCTGAGTCCTAATATTCCATCTGATCTTCGACAGCTTTGCATGCAGGAGTGCTCCCCAAAAATGTAATGGCTGGAGTGACAGAGTCTGCCAGGTTGGTGATGAGAAACCTGACAGGCCGCAGGGGGGATACCCCATTGGGGCCCTTCCCTCAGCAGGCGGTGGTGAGTATCTAAACTTCTGGACGGAAGCAGCACCACACTTTGGAAGAGATGATGGGGGGGTCACAGCCACCAGGCCACCCTTCAGACAAAGCTGGTCAAATTTGCGTTACCTCGTGAAGAAAAGCCCAAATTCCAAGGTTGCGTCGAAAAATGTGGATTGGCAGAGGATTGACAGGACAGCCCAAGAGGTTAAGGAGTCTATACATGCGTACTATGAGAGATTGTTGAAAGCGTTTAAGAGTTATAGTGGCACAGAAACGATTGAGGCAAAGGACATGCTTCATTTTGTGTTCAGGTTTGTGGAAGGGTTGAGGCCCGAAATCAGCCAGATGATTAAAACGCATTTGATTTGTTGGCAGTCAAAGTCGATTGATGAAGTATTGAACTATGCAAAATACTGCAGTGATGAGATTGAGACAATGCAGAAAAAGTTGAAAGAAAAGGTGATGGTGATGCAGCTTAGAGCAGCTCAGACAGGTTTGCAAGGTTTTCAACAACAGATGCCGCAGCAGCAGCAGGGAAATGCTATGTTTCAGCCGCAGATGAGAGGCAGAGGCCGAGGAGGTTTTGTGAATAATGGTCCTGATTTGAATACCGTTATGATTCCAAATGATATACAGGCAATGAAGAAGGTGATGCCATGTCACACGTGCGGAATCGTCGCAGTGCATTGGAAACGGGAGTGCCCAAAGATGGTGCAGGAAGGTGTAGGTCAGCAAAACAATGATGTCAATGCATTTCAGAATATGAGAGGACTAAAGTTGAGAGGTCCAAATCCAAATTATCAAAATAATGTGAACCAGATGCAGGGTTTACAACCCATGCAATCGCAACAGGTGCAAATGCCCCGTGTGCAAATGGCACAATTGCAGCCAATGCAACAG
Source organism: Pleurodeles waltl (assembly GCF_031143425.1). Lineage (NCBI taxonomy): Eukaryota > Metazoa > Chordata > Amphibia > Caudata > Salamandridae > Pleurodeles > Pleurodeles waltl. The sequence goes on from NC_090439.1 coordinate 339,531,520, forward strand.
CAGTTTCCCTTGGTACCTAATCAGCAAATGCAAATACCCTTAGCACCAATGAATCAGCACCAAGCAATGCTTCCTCAACAGGTCACGGGTCAAGGAATGAATCAAAGTGACACAGTACACCAATTCCCGTTACACAGTGAGAATGGAATAAACAATACATGGGAGAGTGAAAGTTCAGATGAGGAAGGAAATTGTATGCTTGCAGCATCTCTGGAAGTTGATCAAAGGGTCCGTATGTGGAGGGAAGAGTTATGGGTCACCGCGTTTCATTCTTGGTTGACACAGGAGCTACACGTTCCACTGTTAGGAGCATTGAAGTACCAAATTTGCCACTTTCAGGGAGAACAGTTCAAGTAGTGGGAGTAGCAAATAGGTACCTGACGAACCCAATCACAGATCCAGTTCAAGTCAGAACTGGTAACTATCAAGGGTCACATAAATTTGTGGTATGTGACTCAAGCCCGATATCCCTGTTAGGGAGAGACTTATTGTGCAAATTGGGGTGTTCGATTATGTGTTCAAACAATGGAATTAAAATTCAGACAAACAGTGATGGGGAAGAAGAGGACAGTGTAGGAGGGGACAAAGTGGAAACTGTCGATGAAGAGTATCCTCTGATTACTCTTTATCCAATGCTCACTGAAGCAGATATTCCTGCTGAGTTACAGGAAAAAGTCAGAAAGGAAGTGTGGGATATGACAGGGAAAGAGGTAGGACTGGTCAAAGGAGTAGAACCAGTGAGAGTGACTGTAAAACCCAATGTAACCTTTCCCCAGACCCCACAGTACCATATGGCACAAGACACCCTCATGAAAGTCGCCCAACTTATTGATGAGTTTGTAAAACAGGGAGTATTGAAAGAAGTGTTAAGCAGCCCATGTAATTCACCAATCATGGGACTAATAAAACCAAGGTGAAAGGTCCGAATTGTTCAGGATTTGAGGAAAATAAATGACATAATAATCAAATGTTGTCCTGTAGTACCAAATCCAGCTGTGATAATGTTTCAAGTTCCCTGTGATGCTGAATGGTTCTCAGTCATCGACTTGTCACAAGCATTCTTTTCTGTGCCTCTTCATGAGGACAGCCAATTTCTCTTTTGTTTCAAATTTCTAGACAGAGTCTACATTTGGTGTCGAATTCCTCAAGGGTTTTCGGAGTCACCATCAATTTTCAATCAGATTCTAAAGAAAGATTTGGAATCGCCGGAATTACCGTTTGAGTCAACCCTAGTACAGTACATTGAAGATTTGCTGATTGCATCCAAGACAGAAAGTGACTGTACAGCTGACACCATTGCCCTATTGAACCATTTGGGAAGGAACGGACACAAGGTGTCCCCTTCAAAATTACAGTTCTGCCAGAAGAAAGTGAAATATTTGGGTCACCAAATAGAGAAAGGGTCCCGGAGAATTATGAAGGAAAGAATAACAAGTGTACTTCAAATGAGTCCCCCAAAGACGAGAAGAGAGGTGAGAAAGTTTTTGGGAATGGTGAGCTACTGTCGCCAATGGATTCCCAATTTCTTGACTCTAGCAAAACCTTTACTGAAACTAACCCAGAAGGATGCGCTGGATGAAATAGAGCTGAAAGGAGATGAGATGGATGCTTTTATTGAATTGAAAGAATACATGTGCAGGGGTTCAGCTTTAGGTATGCCTGACTATACAAAGGGGCATATTTATACTCCGTTTGCGCCGAATTTGTGTCGTTTTTTTCAAAGAAAATTCGGCGCAAAACTAACGCCATATTTATACTTTGGCGTTAGACGCGTCTAGCGCCAAAGTATGAGGAATGAGCATCATTTTTTTGCGTGAACGCCTTCCTTGCGTTAATGAGATGCAAGGTAGGCGTTCCCGTCTAAAAAAATGACTGCGACGCAAATGTGTCGTATTTATACTCCCGGGCAAAAATCACGCCCGGGAGTGCGGGGCAAAAAACCCCGCATTTGCGCCTCTTTTTAACGCCTGGGTCAGGGCAGGCGTTAAGGGACCTGTGGGCTCAAAATGAGCCGACAGCTGCCCTCCCATGCCCCCAGGGACCCCCCCTGCCACCCTTGCCCACCCCAGGAGGACACCCAAGGATGGAGGGACCCATCCCAGGGACATTCAGGTAAGTTCAGGTAAGTATACATTTTTTAAAAAAAAATTTTTTTTTGGGCATGGGGGGCCTGATTTGTGCCCCCCTACATGCCACAATGACCATGCCCAGGGGACATAAGTCCCCTGGGCATGGCCATTGGGCAAGGGGGCATGACTCCTGTCTTTACTAAGACAGGAGTCATGTAAATGGCGTCTGGGCGTCGTTAAAAATGCCGCAAATCGGGTGGAGGCGATTTTTTTGCCTCAACCTGACTTGCCCCATTTTAAGACGCCCGAACGCCATTTTCCCCAACGCCGGCGCTGCCTGGTGTACGTGGTTTTTTTCCACGCACACCAGGCAGCGCCGGTCTGCTAGCGCCGGCTAACGCCATTCAATAAATACGGTGCCCGCATGGTGCTTCAGAATGGCGTTAGCCGGCGCTAATCTTTTTGGTGCAAAACTGCGAAAGCGCAGTTTTGCGTCAAAAAGTATAAATATGGCCCACAGTCTTTCACATTGTTTTGTCATGAACGAGATGCATGTTCCTTGTCTGTCTTGACCCAAGCCCATGGAGGCGTAAACAGACCAGTAGCATATTTTTCAGCTACTTTGGATCCGGTCGCAGCAGCACTGCCAGGGTGCTTGTGTGCCGTAGCTGCAGTTGGTATCAGCCTAACCCAGAGTGAAGGAATAGTGATGGGACATCCTTTAACAGTCATGGTCCCTCACTCAGTCGAGATACTTTTGACACGTTCCCGAACACAGCACATGACTGGTGCTAGACTCACAAGGTATGAAACAATAATTCTGGGATCACCTATTGTGCAGCTGAAACGGTGCACTACGTTGAATCCAGCAACCTTGTTTCCCAGTGAAATTGAGAACGCTGAAGACATCGAGCACGACTGTCTTCAGGTGACTGAATGTTGCACCAAACCAAGACCTGATATCAAAGATACCCGATTGGAAGAGAATTATCAAGTTATTTTTGTTGATGGTTCATGTTTAAGAGATGCACTGGGAATATTGAAAGCAGGATATGCTGTATGTATGGTAACAGGTGTTCTGGAAGCCTCATGGCTTCAAGGAGTTTACTCTGCACAAGTAGCGGAACTGGTAGCCCTTACTAGAGCTTGCCAACTTTCCGCATTAATGAAAGTTACCATCTACACTGACAGTCAGTACGGATTTGGAATAGTGCATGACTTTGGACAATTGTGGTCACAGAGAGGCTTCATGACCTCTTCAGGATCACCAGTGAAAAATGGTGAAAGAATAAGAGAATTGTTACATGACATCCAATTACCAGGAGAAGTAGCAGTGGTAAAATGCAGTGCACACTCGAAGGGACAAGGCTATGTTTCTCTGGGAAATGGATATGCAGATCAAGGCGCAAGGTTTTGCGCATTGAACTGTATATTGCTCAGGGATAAGTGGAACTTGATAAATGAGCCAGAACTTGAACCAAGCAAAATCTTTGCTTTAAAGGTTGTAGATACAATGGATGAATTGAAGTCCTTACAGAATGATGTCAGTGAGGATGAGAAACTCTCATGGACCAAATCAAAATGTGTAAAGAGACTAGATGAATTATGGGTTTCAAGTGAAGGGAAATTTGTTCTGCCAAACAGTCTCTTGACACAGTTAGCCAGATTCTACCATGGACAAGCCCATCTTGGGAGGGATGCCATGATTAGACTGTTTAAAACTGATTGGTTTAACCCCAAATTCCGTCAAGTTGCTAAAGCAGTTTGCCATCGTTGCGTCATTTGCCAACAGATGAACGCAGGGAAGGGAACCGTAGTAAATTTGAGCCACATTGGAAGAGCAGGGGGTCCCTTCAGCAGGATGCAAATGGACTTTATTGAGATGCCTGTGCATGGAGGCTTGAAGTATGTGTTGGTGGTTGTGTGCATTTTTAGTCACTGGATTGAAGCATACCCTACACGCAGGAATGACAGTCTCACAGTTGCAAAACTGCTCTTAAGAGAGCTAATACCACGTTTCGGATTCCCGATCTCCTTAGAATCAGATAGGGGAAGTCACTTCAATAACGAAGTAATAAAATTACTTTGTGCAGCACTGAACATTGAGCAAAAATTGCATTGTAGCTACCGCCCTGAAGCATCAGGACTAGTGGAGCAAATGAATGGCACATTGAAATCAAGGATGGCGAAAATATGTGCATCAACAAACTTAAAATGGCCTGACGCATTGCCCTTGGTGTTAATGTCGATGAGAAACACCCCTGACAGAAAGACTGGATTGTCCCCGCACAAGATCCTCATGGGTAGAGCCATGAGACTTCCAGCAGTTCCTGCAAATGCTCTTTTGAATATTACAGATGATATGGTGTTAGACTACTGCAAAGGTCTAGCTGATGTGGTCCGCTCTTTCTCTCACCAGGTGGAGGCAACCACCTTGCCACCGATCCAAGGTCCAGGACACGCCCTGAAAGCAGGTGACAGGGTCGTGATAAAAAAGCACGTGAGGAAGTTGTGTTTGGAACCCCGTTGGAAAGGACCTTTTCAAGTGATTCTGACAACTACCACCGCTGTGAAGTGTGCGGGAGTTCCCAACTGGATTCACGCCAGTCACACGAAGAGGGTGAAGTGTCCCACAGACGAGGAAGTTGAAGCGCTGAAATCACCAGTGTCTGATAACAAAGTGCCAAGCGCCGAGACAGAGCGAAGAGGACCTAGAAGCGAACAGGTAGAAATAGAGGAAGGAGAAATATTTTCTGAGGACGAAGCAACTGATTCATTTGGGGAGGACCAAGGAGGAGCCTCAGAAAGTGACGAAGGTCCTGAAGGTGACATAGAGCCTGAAATAGCTGAAGGCGACAGAGAGCCTGAAGCAGGTAATAGTGACAAAGAACTCGAGACAGTTGAAGGAGCAGGAGAGCCTGATCAGAGGAGGGCTTTCCCAGAAGCAGACGATATAGGAAAAGAAAAGAAAAACCTGATTGACTTCCCAGAAGGAGAAGATAAGGCAGGGCAGAACGAAGCTGTTCAAACTCCTTCAGAAGAGGTTGCAGGTCCATCAAGTGGACACAGTGCAAAAAGAAGACAAAGCATATCGCCAGTAAAATTAAGAATCAGAGAAACGTTAAACGAAAGTGAAGGGCCAAAGGTGAATGAGAAAAGAAAGGAAGTGTCTGTCGCAATAGCAGCACCAAGTGAAGAGAAAGACTTGGCCAAGGAAGAAAGTACCAGCGAGAGAGAGTCAAAGAGAGATGCAAAATTGAAAAGAAAAAGAATACCGAGCAAAAGATATTCTGGTCCGGAGTGGGCATACATAGCCACTAACGATTGGTCAGACAAATTTGTATCCCTCAGTCTCGAGAACGAAGAGGCAGAACTTCACTTTGGCACTTGAGGAGTAAAACTCCATGAACTTTACCGAATAAAGACATTGATAAACTGATTGACCTTTCAACCGGCTAAGACATTGCTAACTTGAGTGACAGGCTACACTACACAGGGACATAAAATGAAGTGTTGTAAATACATGTGTATAGGTCTAATAACTGCATGCGTACTAATCATTGTAGCAATAGTTCTTGGAATGCATGGGAAGAACGAGAGCGAGACGAATGATGCTTCTACTTCTAAACCTACTATTATTACTGAACTAACAGCTCTGAAGAGACTCGAACAAGACGAGAGACATTTGCATGATAAAAAGGAACTTTCGTCTAACGTTTTCTATTGCTTGTTGAGTGAGTATGTTGAGACAATGGATGCGAAAGATTGTTATGTGTGCATACAAATACCTACCTCAGTAGTGGAAGGGGTGACGTATCATAGGATGCCTCTTACGTACGGAATTACATGTAATATAATAATGTCCAGATTTTATGGTCAACAGTACATTCATTATTTTTACTCTAATTATGATGTTACATTTGCATATGTCCCCATAATCGAGTACCTGAGTAAAGTGGCCAGAGATTATTATATCAAATTGATGAAAGGCTTCTTTGAGCCGTTGTCACCTTTTCACACAGCTCACGCACATAGAGAGAACCTTACATGCTTGCTTTCACCGGTGGAGATAAACTTCTTGGACCGCACTGACGATAGGAGGAAAGAAATGAAGGAGGAATTAGAAAGGGAATTACACAAAAGGACATCTGTAGATAACTATGCTTTTGCCACAATAAAGACACAAGGGAAGATAGCTTTAGATACATTGCACGTAGGGAGATTTGGTATACATAGACATAAATCATATTATGACACAGTTTTTGTGGGAACGAGTGAATGCAAACATACGTTTTTGTTTCAACCTAAGTGGACGTTCATGCTGAATGGACAAGACCCAGTTATTCCTGGGATATATTATATTTGTGGACTTAACGCTTATTATCGTCTTCCTAAAGGATGGTATGGGAGATGTTATTTGGGAATAGTGTTCCCAAAGATTTACCAACTAGACGATTTAAAGAAATTTCTAAAGCTGTCTGAATCACATCATGTTCAGAAGAGAGAGACAGCTTCTGGTGTGGTAGGAGATATATTTGGAGCTTTGACTCATTCAGTAGGAGTCATATTGAATTCAATTAAAATACGAAAGTTGTCTACTATTGTGGATAACATGCTGACAAAATTCTCAGGAGCTATAATCCTGATGGATGCTGGATTTGCTGCAGAAAGAGCTATGACTCTTCAAAATCAGCTTGCCTTAGACATTCTTTAAGCAAAGGATGGAGGTGTTTGCAAAATACTTGGTACACGTCACTGTTGTACATATATACCAGACAGCAGTGGAAAAATTTGAAAGATGCTTACAAATTTAACTAATGAAAGTACAGATTTGTAGGAATTGAAAGAACCAGGAGTCTGGGAAAAAGTTGGAAAGGTATTTGCTTTTGTGGGAAATTGGCTCAGCAACGTTTGGAACGGATTGTTACTAAAAATAGTGAAGGGAATATTGATAATATTAATTTGTTTATTAGGCTTTTGGGGAATATGGAAAGCTATCAAAATATTGAAAACAAGGCGCAGAAGAAAAAGAGAAGAGAAAGAACAAACCAAAATGGTAGAAATATATAGAGAAAAATCTAAAGGGATTAAAAGAAAAAGGGAATTGACTGAAGTGCCAAGTTACTAAACATAATTTTAATGGAATAAAATGTGTGGGTAGATTTGATGTGATGACATAATTAGTCATCAGAGGAGGGATTGATGACGCAGAAAAAGAGGGTCCAACATATATTCATATATATATATATATATATATATATATATATATATATATATATATATATATATATATATATCATGTAACCAAAATCGTATAATGTAGTGTGATTTTAGTAAAGAAAATAATGTACGAGGGAAACTGTGCCCTCGGGGTAGTTCGCCATAATTGTAAACGAGCTTTATTAATCATGAAGAATTGAAAAATGTAGTAATCCATCATAATTACAAATGTATGCCATGATTTCTTATTGAAGCTGTTCTGCTTAGCTTAAATTTAGTAGAGGCTTTGGCCTAGTTGCCTGGTCTCAAATTCTAACTGCGTGGCTTTTCCTTGAACTAATGAAACATATATTCTTGCTTGAAGTTGTATTTTTCCAGTGGAGATGACTAATGCACTTATCTTCAAGGTTTCGTACTAGGCCGGTTTCATCCCCTTTGATACAAGGTCAGTCTCTGCAGGTGCGGACAATGAAGGTACAGATAGTAAAATAATTGGCAACCCATGTTGCAACTTGTGTTCCAAGGCCCCAAGGACAATGTATGCATAAATGAGCGCTAGTAAAAAGACAATTTTCATTGGACAATTTGAAGCCAACCTATGAACCCTCCAATGGAAGACCCTACAGAATTTGGAATGTTTCTTATTTAAACCCACTGGACAAAGAGAAGTCAGCCATTTTTCCTTAATGCCAATTTGAAGCCAGATGTCAGACTCCATTTTGGACGACACCGTGATGCCCTTTTCTCTATCTGAGAGAAAGAGACTTTAAGAATTCTCACCCTAGAGACTTTAATTTTGATTTGTCCCGTCTTGCCCATGAAGTAACTTTGCCCCATTCTCCTTGCCGCTGCAAGGAAGCTTGCCCTTAACTTTGCCCCTTTAAAACCTGCCCCATGCTGATCAAACCGGTACCTGAGGGACGAAGACTTTTCTTGAATGCTGATTGTATTTGGTAAATATGAAAGGATAATTGTATTATGCATTGTGTTTTTCCTTTTAGGTACCAACTGCTATTTTGATAGGGTCCAAGCTAGAAGTTTTCCAAATTTGTGTTGACTAAATTCGTTTTGCATGAAGCCCCACATGCCAATGCTAATTAGAGGTTAGTCGAGGTATTCATTCGATGCACCATGCTAATTTGAAATCTTGTTATGCTGACCAATGTATGAAATTAGTCAAATAGTTAATCATATTAGTAATTTACATTGCCATAACTGAATGTATCATTATCCAGATTTTGCGTAGATTGCGTTTCTTCCGCCGCTATGGACAGCTAGTAATTTTCATATACATATATCATTTGGTTTTGAGACTTATATACATCGTGCTAGCTTTGTTAATATAGGGAAATAAATTCACTAACTTTTAATAAACTGGTGTGGTTATTCATGACTGAGAGGTCATGGTGCGCCGAAATATCAACTGTTATTGATTTCTGATGTGTAAATTTGATCAATTAATTGAGTATAAATTGCTGATTACAATAGTTATTGATTATTGATCTAAGTGACCCGACTATTCTAGGATGAGGAGAGCCCGACTCGGCTAAAAGATTCACCGACCTCCAACGTGTCCAAGTACAGGTAATTTATAAGGGCTGGACGCGTTATCACTTACACCTTGTTATTGCAAAAGGTGGCACAGATATGACTAAAGGTAAAACGGTGTGAATATCTGGGAGTGAAATTTTATGATTCTCAGTAAGGGCAAGTACCCAGTGGAGCAACTAAGGGAAGAAGGAGTTGCCACAGTAATAATTATACAAGTACAGTTGCCGCAGACACGAAGAAGAAAACAGTCACCCATAGCTATATCTAATTCATAATAAACAATACTTCATCATAACTGCACAAATTGGGCCTTTTAACAGCTGCCTTATACAAAACGGAAACGGAATGTATCCCACTAAAAGCTATGAGAGCACTGTAAAACAAAAACCTTGGAAAGCCACTAACAGTGTGTTCATTGGCAGAACTATAAACGATTAACTCTGAAAACCAGTGTGTGCCACGCCCTAACACACATTTCACAACACAAACACTGCCAACCCCCACGCATATTTTCTACTAGGCCGCCCATGCTGCTATTTCCGTCGAGAGAACAGTGTGGAATAAAACACGATGGCTCGGCCAGTGTACTGAGCACCATGAAACAGGAGATGGCACCCTGTTGCCAAAAGTGGCTGACTTCAAATTCAATGTCAGCGTACTCTGAGCTTTACAGATTAAACGCCTGCCTGTAAAATACCAGCGCCACAGAAGCAGCTGCACACATTTTGGCACTTGATGAAAATGTGAAAGTGGACGCGTAAGTAGACCGATGAGGACCTACTCAGTGATTTACACAAAAGGACAGAAATTGGCAATCTCATGTATTTCATAGTTAATTTGTTTATTAGAATTTCCAGTTTAACGATGTGTCTTTTAAAAGGTACTCCTTCATTTAAACAAGGGAGTTGATCTGTGTGTGAACCCTGGTCTCATTAGCGTTGTTAGCTAAGATTTATATCTGTCGTTCTCCGCTCAAATCACTGCACATCTCCAACCTGCCTTGAAGTATTACTTGATGATGTGTATAAAATGTGCTAGAAGCGGTACTCATTTACATTTACATAAATACAAGCCATCCATTAACAATTGAAATCCCTAGCTGTCTAATCAGATCACAACACTTAGGTCGAGAATTTCCTTGGGGACTTCAGTAGCACCCTTCAGTAAGACAGAAGTCCTCCATGGTCCATTTAACCTCGACCCATGACAACTAAACCCAGCCACCCTGAGTGTAGCTAGAAGCTCATCGAGAATGAATAAGCCATCAGATTCCTGGAGGAAAACTGGTTTCACACACAGGTGCCAACCAATCTTGCCAACAATGAGGCAACTCTGCTTCACATATCAGCGCTTATCGCAGATACTAGGTCTACTTCCTCCACAGTCACCATCCTTAAAGCCTCCAACAAAAGGAGAACTCTGTTCAAAGCAATCAAACAATGTTTCAACAACACAACATCCACACCAATGCAGTTTAATGAGAAGTGTTCAGCCATCAACAGGTTCTTCAAGAACAAGATGGACAAGATTCAACAGCTCATGTTCATGCGTGCATGCTGTTTGCACAACGATTCCACCACCTAAAGTACTTCACAGATGACATCCTTATGCTGCAGTTCATGTAGACTACCTCGTACAAGGGAATATCTGACCCCATTGCTAAACAATGACAACACGGTTCTTCTATAAGCAACATTCCCAGTTGCTCTCAAGACTGCTTAGTTCCTACAGCTTCTCCAAAAACCTAGAAGGTGCCTCAACAGATACCTGCTAATCAGGTAGCCACCTTTCCTGGAAAAGACCATTCAAAAGAGTGTATTTTACCAGCTCCAGGACAAAATCAACCCTAAAGACCTAGACCAGATTTACCAGCCTATTTCCAGGCCCCACTGCAATGCAGAGACAGCAACAAGTAGTTGATGGCACACAGAGATCACAAAAAATGGCAACTCCTACCTTCCTGACGGATCTATATTCTTCTACATCACTGACTACTAATCACTGCTGACACTCTATTTAGGATTCAACAATCATTGCCTTTCGGTTCAACTCATACAAGAAAAAGGACCAAGATGGTCTAGATGGGCTCTTCCAGGTTCAAGCTTACATCCATGCATCACTTGTCGCCTTTCCCTATGCTCCATACTCTTTTATCATTCGATCTTAAACATTTGATGGGGATGTATATTTTTATTCTAATTGTAGTACTATCAAATAGCTTTCATCCTGTGCATATATTCTTTTTATCATCTTGTCATACTTACACAAGTCTTGTTTGGACAGATGATTGCGTGTCATACCATGGTATGTTTAAAGGAAGTGACCCATTGAAACAGTGTGTATTAATACAAAACATGAAAACGTATTTTATTAGGCATTTAAAAAATTCATACAGAAGAGGTTTTTCACTTGTAACAGAATAAGTGCTTCATGCAGTCCTTTTACAGTGTCGTTTGCAGGGGGCATGTGTGAAGAACGTTGACAACACAACAACTACTTTAACCCCTTTGCTTTCAGGCCCATTCCCCCTAAGGTGGCGGGTCTTTTTTTGGCTAGTTGTGGCAGTTGCGCTTAGGCCCTCATAACTTTCTGTCCATATAAGCTACCCACGCCAAATTTATGTCCTTTCTTTCGACATCCGAGGGATTCTAGAGGTACCCAGAGTTTGTGGGTTCCCTTGGAGGGCACCAAGAAATTAACAAAAATACAGCTAAAAGTTTGTTTTTTTCTGGAAAAATGGGACCAAAAGGCTGCAGAAGAAAGCATGTGCTTTTTTCCCTGAAAATGGCATCAACAAAGGGTTTGCGGTACTAAAATCACCATCTTACCAGCTTTCAGGAACAGGCAGGCTTGAATCAGAAAACCATATTTTTCAACACAATTTTGGCATTTTACTGAGACATACCCCATTTTTACTATTTAGGGTGTGAAACCAATGCTGGGTCCCGGAGAGCTAAACATTTCTAAAAAGAAGACAACATTTTGAATTCAGCAAGGGGTCATTTCTGTAGATCCTACAAGGTTTTCCTACAGAAAATAACAGCTGAAATAAAAAAAATATTGAAATTGAGGTGAAAAAAACAACCATTTCTCTCCACGTTTTACTCTGTAACTTTCTCCTGCGATGTTAGATTTTCAAAAGTGATATACTGTTACGTCTGCTGAACACCTCTGGTTGCAGGGATATATAGGGCTTGAAGGTTCATCAAGAACCCTAGGAACCCAGAGCCAATAAATGAGCTGCACCTTGCAATGGGTTTTCATTGTATACCAGGTATACAGCAATTCATTTGCTGAAATATAAAGAGTGAAAATAGGTACCAAGGAAATCTTTGTATTTCCAAAATAAGCCCAAGATAAGGTGATGAGAAGCACTGGTTATTTGCACATCTCTGAATTCCAGGGTCCCCATACTAGCATGTGAATTACAGGGCATTTCTCAAATAGACGTCTTTTTTACACACTGTTTTACATTTGGAAGGAAAATTGTAGAGAAAGTTAAGGGGCAATAATGCTTTTTCTTCTATTCTGTATTCCCCCAAGTCTCCTGATAAAAATGGTACCTCACTTGCGTGGGTAGGCCTAATGCCCGTGACAGGAAATGCAACATGGACACATCATGCCGGCACCTAGGGAAACCTACCAAACTTGTGCATTTTTGAAAACTTGACACCTAGGGATGGGGTTACTAGTGGGGCTCTCACCAGGTTCTGTTACCCAGAATCCTTTGCAAATCTCAAAATTGGGCAAAAATACACTTTTTCCTCACATTTCGGTGACAGAAAGTTCTGGAATCTGTGAGAAGCCACAAATTTCCTTCCACCCACCATTCCCCCAAGTCTCCTAATAAAAATTGTACCTCATTTGTGTGGGTAGCTTAGTGCCTGTGACAGGAAATTCCACCAAAACACAACATAGACACATCACATTTTCCCAAAGAAAACTGACCTGTTTTTTACAAAGTGCCTAGCTGTGGATTTCGGCCTCTATCTCAGCCAGCACCTAGGGAAACCTACCAAACCTGTGCATTTTTTAACACTAGGCAACTAGTGGAATCCAGGATGGGGTGACTTGTGGGGCTCTCACCAGGTTCTGTTACCCAGAATCCTTTGCAAACTTCAATATTTGGCCAAAAAAACACATTTTCTTCACATTTCTGTGATAGAAAGTTCTGGAATCTGAGGGGAGCCATACATTTCCTTCCCCCCAGCACTCCCCCAAGTCTCTTGATAAAAATGGCACCACACTTGTGTTTGTAGGCCTACTGCCCGTGACAAGAAATGCCCCAAAACGCAACTGGTCACATCAAAGTTTTACATTGACAACTGATGTGTTTTTTTGGAAAGTGCCTAGCGTGGATTATGGTCTCTAGCTCGGCCGGCACCTAGGAAAACCTACCAAACCTGTGCATTTTTGAAAACTAGACACCAAGGGGAACCTAGGGTGGGGTAACTTGTGGCACTATCACCAGGTTTTGTTACCTAGAATCCTTTGCAAACCTCAAAATTTGACCCAAAAAAAAACACTTTTTGCTCACATTTCGGAGATAGAAAGTTCTGGAATCTCAGAGGAGCCACAAATGTCCTTCCGCCTAGCACTCCCACAAGTCTCCCGATAGAAATGGTACCTCACTTGTGGTGGTAGGCCTAATGCCCACGACAGGAAATGCCCCAAAACCCAACATGGTCACATCAAATTTTTACATTGACAACTGATGTGTTTTTTTGGAAAGTGCCTAGCTGTGGATTTTGGTTTCTAGCTCAGCCGGCACCTATGAAAACCTACCAAACCTGTGCATGTTTGACAACTAGACACGAAGGGGAACCCAGGGTAGGGTAACTTGTGGCGCTCTCACCAGGTTCTGTTACCCAGATTCCTTTGCAAACCTCAAAATTTGATTAAAAAAAAAACACTTTTTCCTCATATTTTGTTGATAGAAAGTTCTGGAATCTGAGAGGAGCCACAAATTTCCTTCCACCTAGCATAACCCCAAGTCTCACGATAAAAATGGCCCCTCACTTGTGTGGGTAGGCCTACTGCCTGCGACAGGAAATGCCCCAAAACACAACATGGACACATCACATTTTCCCAAAGAAAATTGCCCAGTTTTTTGCAAAGTGCCTGGCTGTGGATTTTGGCCTCTAGCTCATCCAGCACCTAGGAAAGCCTATCAAACATGAACATTTATGAAAACTAGACACCTAGGGGAACCCAGGATGGAGTAATTTGTGGCGCTCTCACCAGGTTCTGTTACCCAGAATCCTTAGCAAACCTCAAAATTTGGCCAAAAAAAACAAATACTTTTTCCTCTCATTTCGGTGCTCCAAAGTTCTGGAATCTGAGGGGAGCCACAAATTTCCTTCCACCCAGCATTCCTACAGGTCTCTCGATAAAAATGGTACCTCACTCATGTGGGTAGGCCTAGTGCCCGCGACAGGAAATGCCCCAAAACACTACGTGGACACATCAAAATGATCAAATATAAAACTACCTGTTTTTGAGTGGGGGCACCTACGTTTTTGGTCCTGGGCTCAGCAGCCATCTAGGAAAACCTACCAAACCCAGACATTTCTGAAAACTATATACCTAAGGGAGTCCAGAGAGGTGTGGCTTGCGTGCATCCCCCAGTGTTTTCTTACCCAGAATCCTCAGCAAAATGCAAATTTAGCTAAAAACAAATCACATTTTCCTCACATTTCTGAGTGGGATCATTGCACCGGCACAAATTTCCTACCACCCAACATTCCCCTCAATCTCCCGATAAAAATGATACCTCACTTCTGTGGGTGGACCAAGTGCCTGTGACAGGGAAGAGCCAAAAACATTTCAAAACTGAGGGGGAACCAAAGAGGGTCCAAAAGGGCGGTTTGAAAAAAAATGTTTTTAGGCTGACAAGTGGGGCAGAATTTTTATCGGTATAGATGTGACAATGATGGGTAGTAGGAAGTTTGTGGATTCCTGCAGACTCCAGAAGGTTCCATCACAAAAATGTGGGAAAAATGTGTGATTTCAAACAAAGTTGGAGGTTTGCAGGGCATTGTGGGTAAGAAAATGGTGCGGGGTGCATGTGAAGCACACCACTTTGGACTCACCCAGATGTTTAGTTATCAGATGTGTCTAGGTCTCATAGATTTTTCTACTTGGCAGCATTCCAAAGTCCAAAAAGTGCAGCCCTCACCATTCCAAGTGGGACAATTTTGAGAGTTAGACAAGGTCTCATGGCCCATATGTAACACCAAAGCCCAAAATAATCAAATGTCCTCTTGCTTGCCGTTGGGATAAGACCTTTTAGTGTGCGGGGGAGAGCTGAAAGATTGTTACCCCCTTCAGTTGGGGTGGAGGCATCGGGGGTAATTGCCCCATCTGCCCACAGGTGGGCAGGACAACTTTTTCTCTATTTATTTGGGGTGGGGGTATAGCCATACCCCAACCCTCCTTTTTTTAAAACAAACCTTCCCTGGTGTCTGGAGGGGCAGATGAGCCTTAAAAAAATAGGCCGATCTGCCCCCAAGAGGGGCAGAAATGGCCTAAAATAAATTTGACCCCCAGGGAAGCAACCCTTGCCTAAGGGATTGTTCCCCTTGCGTGAAATTGGTGCAAAAAAAAAAACCCTGGTGTCTAGTGGTTTCTGCCCCCTTTGGGGGCAGATTGGCCTAAGAAATATAGGCCAATCTGCCCCCAAGATGGGCAGACATGGCCTAAAATGAAATTGCCCCTCAGGGTAGCGAGCTTTGCCTAAGGGGTCGCTCCCCATCTGTAAAAAAATAAAAAAAAAATCCCACTGGTGCTTAGTGGTTTCTGCCCCCCTTGCGGGCAGACTGGCCTAATTAATATAGGCCGATCTGCCCACGGAGGGGGGAGAAAAGGCCTAGTAAAAAAAGTAGCGACCCTTGCCTAAGGGGTCTCGTCACTTATCAATGTAAACAAAAACAGAAAAAATCCCTGTTGTCTAGTGGTTTCTGCCCCCCTCTATTCGATCGGGCTGCAGGAATGCTCAGAGAGACATGAAAAGGAAAGGAAAGTCTTTCCTTTTCTTGTTATGCCTCCCTGACCTCCGCTGCCCCCGTACAGAGGAGAAATGAATCTGTTGGGAGGCGACCTCTGATGAGGTCAACTCGCGATCGTTGACGTCACTGGGGGGGGTCGGGGGCAGAAGGGGAAGCGATTCCTCTTCCATCCCTGCCCATTCCCCCGAAGGCTGGACCCAGGATGTAATGGGTATGTCTGTGGCGCTTCAGTGCCACCCCACCTGGCGTAACCATTACATCCTTGTCGGCCAACGGGTTAAAGGACATATTTAATGTTTACATTGCTCAAACCTGATCAGAAATTCTCATTTCAGACATTTCTGAAAATATTTAAACCTTCAAAAATATATGAATCTTGTTGGCCACAAGAAACACAAAGTGCCCTTAACAAGTGTTTATTTTTAATTTTCTTCAACCACCATTAGACAACTCAATAGTACCCATTTGTTTTGGGTTGGAAAGTTAAAAGAACGACTGCTGAAAAGCATCTAAGTCAAACTCGTTGTCAGTTTCTATAGAAAATATAATCTCTCTTGGTTTCTGGCATCATAATTTAATGTGTTGCATGGCAGAACAGAAGTGCTGTCATTAATAGATGAATGTGCTTCCTGCAAGAGGTCAGCAAGATGCCTAAGAGGGAAAAGCAAATGGAAACTGAACATTAATAAAACCTACCCTGTTTTTATGTTCATTGACAAGCTACTACTATTGAAGGCACATGCAAAGCCAGCAAAGGATGACAATGCACTGTGTGTTTGCCTCAGCTAATCATGCAGATCTCCAGCTGACCTACAAATGGAGGCCTTGGAGAGGTGGGATTGCCCTTTCTCAACCCCTGTGATCTTAAGGCAGGTGGTATGGTCTGTCAAGTGAATTAGGAAGTCTAGTGGCCAGAGGGAGAATGTAAGGTGCTAACGATGGATTATGGTGGGTTTAGCAGGAGAAGGTTTCCTCTTTCTTGTATTCCCGTGCACCGCAAGTGACAAGCCAAGGAGTGGTAGAGGGATTGACTAGGTTCTAAGATTTACAAGCCAACTTAGGTGAGAGGGTTAGAGAGGGAGGCTGCGAGGGTGGAAGTGAGCAAGAACCTGAAAGAGTAAGAAAGTGAATAAGGCCTGGTAGTGGTGGGGGATATTGTTTAGAGTTTTAAAGGTTTGTGTACAGTGGAGTAATGGCGGAATTTTAAAGCTGGGGACGGTCGTCATGACCTTGGTGTACTATTGAGGTGAGTTTTTGTAAGCTACTGAGACGATTTATCAGGAGATGCTCCTTCGCTGGACTTTTCTATTAAGGCATCCTTTAAAGCATCTAGTATCTTTTGTGCGTGCCAAAGCTGACAGAAGCTTTATTTTCAGCTGATCTTCCAGTCCCCTTAAGACCAATGAAATAAATGTGAGAGCTCAGTAAGGAAGCAAACCTTCCAACGCTGCTAAGTGCTGCTAAGATGCGCAACTTCCCTTTAATGAATTAGGAGAAGGTAGTAGGCATTCATGACCTGGTACATTTTTTTATGCCAATAGTTTTGCACACACACATCCGTTTGTATTGTTGCGGAGGCACGTCTTGTTCGACTTCATGGATCTCTGCAAAATGTTTTTGACCAACAAAACCAGTGCTAAGGCATTATCCATGTTAAAAAAATTACTATACCCTAGGGGCTACATTTACTAAGCTCTTGGTTTGCTCTTGTGTCACACAAGTCAACGCAAAACAACACAAGTACTTACATGACATTTATAAATCCACACAAATTGATATTCCCAGGGCCATGAATCACTTTTCACCTGCAATATTATGCAGCACAGCACCTTGCACTGCCTTGAATTACCCTGCATTGGCGAGGTGTTATATGGCTGGAGCATGGGTGTTATGAGGAGCCACCCATTTATATTGAAACAAAAGCAGATTTACTAAAGTCAGTGTACCTGGGTTTGCACCAAAATGGTGTGCATGCCTGACCTTGGTGTGAAGAGGAGAAATATCTATATATCTCCTTCTTACTTCCTCCTTGCATGTGTGATGCATCCTACAGTCCACATGCATGGAGGATTATGCCTCTAAGGATAGTTTTTGTGCTGAAAGGTATCCACTATTGGATACCCTTAAAGCGTGACATGAGGGTCTCTGCATTTTGCAGCACACATGGAAAGAGGAAAATGCCTCTCTGAGTTTTTTTTGTGCAGGAAGGTGTCCCTTTCTGCACAAAAGCAATACTGCAGGCTACGCAGCCACTCTTGCACCATAGTGCAAGGGTGTCTGCATTGGCGCTAGGCAGCCAACTGTGCTCCAGCGCAGGGGGGAAAGGACAGGAATGCACTGTATTTCATAAATAGGGCACATTACTGCCCTTTCAAATTAATGTAGGGCAGAGCCCTATGCCATTTCCCCACAAATATTGGCCTCAGTGAATCGCTTTAGTGTAGCAAGAATAAGGAGCATTAAAAAGATGCCACCACCAAAGTAGTCCAATGTTTTAGAAAAATGTGTTCCCTAAATGTATCTCAATGACAATACAGAGGAAGAAACCTTTGTGAGCCTTTTAGGCTCTTGGGTGCTTTTAGCTGAACTTTAAACTGCACTTTAGAGAGCAGGTCTTCCTTTGGACCACAGAATGTTGCTCAATACATGTAATGCAATCTTGGAAAATGTGCATCCCGGGTCACCAAAGAGGGTCATCTAACTAATGAGACTTGCTTTTGAGCACAGTGCTTTGTAGCAGGGCACGACGCCCAATTAAAATATTCCTTTTTTGACTTAACTGTAAGAACTGTTGCCAATATATGGTAAGGTATACCCTTCTGTTGACACTCTTGGCAGGTGCCACCATCTTTTCATAGACATTCACTTTCCTAAAAAACAACATGCTTCCACCAACTTGTATAGGTTCACCCCCATAACTTGCACTTCCTTCTAAAATTATTTGTTGGCAGCAATTGCAATGGGACTGCTTGCCACTAGGCCACAGTTAGAATTAGGGTGAATTCTTTTGTGGCTTCTTTATCTCCAGAGGTCTGCTGTACCGTTTCTTTCCTTTTGAAAACATGCAGGGCTTTCTGCCAACCTGTGCCATATCCTGGTGTCTGGTCGGACAAGTAAATGAGCCTGTTAGAGAAAAAATATATTTCCCACTTTTCTAAACCACCATAGTATGCAACTTATCAGGATGTTGTTAATGTCCCAGCTAGAATATTGAAATTATTTCTGAACAACATCAATATATTCATCAGAATTATCAGCAAGGTGTAGACTTCTACTGGGACAAAGGACCAGGAGAAATTGTCCCGCACTAACCCTTACCCTAACCCTCGAAGTTAGACAATTACACTCTGCCAAACAGTGGTTAGATTAACAAATCACTGAGGTAATTAAGTACATCTAAACTCAAAAAGTAATCTTAAAACAGTTGACCACTGCATCCTTGAAACACACATTCAACACAAGTACTAAACTAATTGCCTCCTGGAGCGCCACAGATACGTTCACGTCACATGTCTGGCCACATGTCTGGTCATGTCTCGTCACATGTCTGGCCAGTAAGAGAGGCTTCGACCACAGAGAAGAACTCCTAAGCAGGATACGGACCAATAAATGGACATTTGGAAAGGTCTCTAACGTTATAACCACAGATTTGTTAAACCCACCCTTCTCCTTTCTCACTACATAGTAGGACTCCATTCTGATATATTTGAGTGGCTGTTCCTAGGGTACATGCTCATCACGCCTCATTGTGTCTTTTTGCACTGCAATATATGTACTGCCCCCTGGTGCTGTGTAGTTGCCCCTGAAGCTGTATGTTGTGTGATAAACAGTAAACTTACCATAAATGACCATTTAACTGTGTCTATCAAGTTCAGTTATTTGGAACAATGTGCATTTTATAATTAAAAGCGCAATTACTTAGGTGTAGAAAAAATTGCTGAAGCATTGTGCAACTCATAAACAAATGCTATGACAATGCAAAGTAAGCAGTTCAAGTGGATATGTAGACCAAAGGCATAACCAAGGTTGAATCCAAAAGGATGGACGTGGGAATACTGGAAAACTTAGAACTCTCTTGCCTTCACAGAGGTGACAGTCCTACATTTGGAGCCATTTAATAAGTCCAAGAGAGTGGCTGTTTTCTGAGAAATATTACAAAACAAACTGACTTGTCAGTGGAATACTGGAAAATGAGTTGTAAAGGCTAAAAAGGTGATTTGAATTTTTTATTCAATGTAAGAAACCCTGAATCTTGCAAACGAAAATACAACCGCATATTTAAGATTTGTAAAGGCAAGTATTATCTGCACGAGATTTGATCTGCAGCATAAAACGCTCATAATCATCATAGATGGCTTGATGTCCCCTGCAGCCCTAGAACCAAATGACTTGACCAAAGTAGTTGTGAAATCTTACCTAAAATACAGGCCAGCTGTTCTCTTCCCACTATTATGGGGACTGTCACTCTGCTCTACTCCCACCACTTTGGAAGGGCTAATTTGTGGTCCCAAGCAACAAAGAAGACCAAACAAGCAATCTTCCATTTAGCTCTTAATATGCACAATTGCCCAAATGGGAAAGGTGTTTGCTAAGAGCGTTTTAAATCATCTGACTAACTTGGGCACAAGACTAATACAGCATAAGACTCAGGCACATTTAAGTACTTTTACCGACCAAATGCATTTTATTTGTTGACCTGCGTAGCCCAGCTTTCCCCTGTAGGTATGTATCACTGTGCTGAGAATAAATTAGGAAGCTAGACAAAGACAAGAAAAGGAAAAAACAAATAAAAGACTTAAAAAGAACTAACACAATTATTAAGTCTTCAGTGCCCTATGAAAGTGACTGAGATCTTCCACAGCCGAAGTTACAGCAGACCAATCCATAGCTTGACCAGGAGTATTTGGAAGGCTCCTGAAGAAAATACGTATTAAGAGTGAGGGCAAACCAGTACATAGCAGCCTTACTGCAGTGTCTACAGTGAAGACATTAGTCAGGAAAAACAGCCTTGACTTACAACAGACAGAGTGAATGCGCAACAATGACCATGGACTTTCTCTGTGGTGGATTGAAAGAACATATTTGTCATTACAGGACATCTTTCTGGATTAAAATCAGCCAGACATAAACACCTGGGGATCCGAGAATAGACCTTTATCAGACAAGACACTCAGATTTTCACATGCCAAAAGGGCCCTAGCTGTTTGGGACAAAGCCTGTTAATCCAGCAGATCTTAACAGTCTCAAAGACCAGAGCCAGTTTTATCTCAATGCATTTTAAGAAAATGGATTGCCCTGCCATGCACATGTGAAAAGTAGTCAGGCACTCTCCTATGGAGCAGTGGCACTGGGAGACAGCTTTTCAAATCTAAACAAAATGTGTCTGTCATCAATGTAAGAGAATTACTTAAAGGGAAAGGGTTGGATCAGATCCTTGAGAGGCTCCAAATAGAGTTTATATTTGATAGGCAAGGATCCCAGCCAGTCTCCTCCAGGACTCTACAATTGAAAGGCATCACAGATGAGTGAAAGTTAGGAGAAATAAATACCACTTTTGTTCAGTCACTGAGGAAGGATTTGAACCACTATTGGGATTGACCTGATATTCCCTCTGCTGCAAATAAATGAACAGAGTAGAATGGTCCATCATGTAAAACACAGCAGACACATCTAATTGCAGCAACAAAGTCTGTACACTATCACCTTTTGTAGCATACCACGGTTGTGATATTGCTAATGACCAAGGATATGGGCAAGTATGAGGGAAACATAATTGCCCTGCACATTTAAGAATGTTTTTAATGCATTCAATAGAGCAGAGAGGCCTTCCTGGTGTCTTTTGTTCATCATCGTCCTTCATAGTGACTCATTATCTATAGTGGGATATTGAAAAATGGCTAGCCTTATGTAAAAGGTGTTGTTTCACCTTCACGACTGGTGAGTGGTAGGTTCTTTTTTCCCAAAGCTTTGTTATATGCCATTGACATGGTCTTGTGTGGCCACATTGCTGTGGACCCGCTGAAAGTGC
The DNA here is from genome assembly GCF_031143425.1 of Pleurodeles waltl. Taxonomy (NCBI): domain Eukaryota; kingdom Metazoa; phylum Chordata; class Amphibia; order Caudata; family Salamandridae; genus Pleurodeles; species Pleurodeles waltl. The sequence continues at coordinate 339,553,395 of NC_090439.1, forward strand.
TGTGCGCTATTGTCCTGCAAATTGTCTTAAAGACCCCACAGGATTTTGTGATTTCAGTTAGCAAATATTTCATACCACAAAAAACAAACTTTGCACCGTGAACCCTCAAAATTTGTGTAATTTTTGCAGCAGGCAGAAAATGTGTCTGTCACAAAAACACTGCATGGCCAGCACTCTGTAACTGCTGGATGCTGGAGACTGCGCTATTTCACAATCTGTACCCTTGCCAAGTCTCCGGCAGCACAACGCCTTGAACTGGAGGCTGACTGAAGCCAGAGAGTGCAGACTGTAATATGAAACTTCTGTTGTTCCTAGCATCAGACAACTTGTGTTCACTACAGTATACAGGGCAGCAGGGGTTGTGGAGGGGGCACAGGAGCAGGAGCAGAAGAATTTCAGGCAGTGGGAGGAGGACCAGATTAATCATGGGAGTTGGGGTGGAGAAGGCCATGGTTGGGGGTTAAAGAAGGTGTTACAGGTCAACAAAGGGACATAGAGAGGAGGTGAGGGGTGACAGGAGACAGAGGACAGCAGAGGGTGATGGGCTAAGGGCTGGAGAGGAGTGACAAAGTACAGTGGAAATTGGGGGCAGCAGTAAGGTCCAGGGCGTGCAGAGTCCACAGGGAGCGAGTGATGTGGGCTGCAGGTTAATTGCACAGGAGGGGACACTATGCATTTACCAGGCAGGCATTTGAGGAAGTTAATACCTGTGCTGTCTGTTGTGCACCTTCCTTTTTCTGGCTCAACAGCAGTACAGAGGCAGTAAATAAAGGGTAAGCCTCTCTGTTTTTTCTAACTCCAAATTTTACAGGCACTTTTATATAAATTACTGGATTTTTAGGGCCCGTTTCACATTTTTTTTGCAAATAGCAAGATCATGATATTCTGTGGCATCTGACTAAGTCCAAGAACGTTGGGGCTTCAGAATGAGGTGAATTAAAACCATGAAAAACGTATCTATAGCACCAAAGATCCAAAGGGTAACTAGGCACTCCCTCACAGGGGAAAGAAGCTACTCAAACAAATGAGTTTTGAGCACTTTCTGAAAGAGATGAGGTATCTGTCAAATTCTTCGTAAAGGGAATTCCATTGGGAGCTTTGGGGCACCTGAGATATTTTCTTGTCAGTCTCAGAGTTCGTCTGGGGCTCCAAGGAGTAAACACTGCTTCAACAGCCAGGCACAGTTCCCACAAAAAAAAGTGTTGGGTGAGGTTGGTGTCTTAAATTGTATTTATACTATACAATTATCCTTCAAACAGTGAGAGAAGGGAGGAACGAGAGCGGAAGAGGCATTATGGTTTGCACCTTAACAGCCATGACATGAACAAACCAAGAAACAATCCTGATTATGTCAACCGTGAATTTGGGGACATTATCCGTAATAATGAGTACACCAAGAAGTGTGTTCAACAAAGGATAGATATATTTTAAAAAACACTGAGAGAAGTTGCATATCTATTTTTTAAAAATTAGTTTTTTAAATATGTCTATCCTTTCTTGAATACATACACAAGACCTACATAGTGTATTCATTATTACGAATAATGTCCCCGACTACACTATTGATTTAATCAGGATAACTTCTAGGTTTGTTCTTAAATTGTATTCAAACAACATAGAGAAGCCGATGCATTTTCTTTAGATCCTCAGACAGGTGGAAGTATGGCATGCTTTGGTAAGTTAAAAACTGCTCCGACTCTGGAAATCTGGAATTCATGGGCAATAGGCATAGGAGATCCTGCCCTTACCCTTGTCTATTTTGGAGCCATTCACAGCTTTAGCAATGGTATCTCTGCCTTGCTGAAACAAAGAGATGACAAGAGTTGCTTAGGAGCATCAGATGGTTATTAAAGATCAGAGTGATACAATTTTATAAAATCCTGGTACAAAATTTGGAAGGGTCGTGAAAATCCATTAAATAGATCATTGTGGTCCACCATGGAAAATTATTCTGTCTCTACTACAAGTATCAGTTCAGTTCTATAAAAATGCTACACTTAACTGCTCTTTGGGACAAGAACTTACCATTTTCATCCTTCAAGAGTGCAGTGAACAAGGTGGTAAAGGCTCAGTCACATCTGGATGACAAAAACAGCTTTAGTGTACAATCTCACTCTTGGATGGTGATCAAATATTACAATGGCTCGAAACCCTCTCCATACTTAAATATTGGCTTCGATGCCTATATCAAGGAAAGACTGATGGTGCTACTTTTCGGCCAACTACTAGCACTGGCAGTCAACTGCCCTGGAGTCGGTGCACTCAACTACATGCAGGGTCTGCAATGCCAAAGAGGAGGACATTACACATCTGGTCTGCATATGCCCCCACCTTTCCAAGCTTCACATCCGTCTACTAAAAAGTACTTTTAACAACAGAGGCGTTCAAACATGCAGAGAAGCAATAGTAGTGAGTCTCAACCCAGCAGACCCACAGTTGAACTGCAAATTGGTGAAAATTCTGATGGCAGCCTCCCTTTTGCCCAATCAAACTCCCACAACTACTTTAGTGCTGGTCACAGGCTGAGGTCAGTCAGTCTTGGTGGCCTGTTAGTGATGAAAGGCTGGCCTTCCCAAGGGTTGAGGCAATGTGCCTTTTATAAAGAACATTATACACAGTTTGATAGTGTTTTAACATATTAATAAGGTTATATTTTTAACTGGGTATTAACTTTAATAGATATAAACACCTCCACCAAACTCTAAATCAGGCCCTTAATGTTGTCTTTAACCTGAATGTCAATATCATCCACTTGAAAGGATTGATGCCTTATTCTTAGGCTAATGGTCAGTACTCATCAGCAGGAATTCGATTTGGGTGGCATTCAAACTTAACCAGCTCCTGTTATTTCTATTCCCTCTTCATAATTTTGAATAATTTCTGATTGTCATATTGACCAATACCTGATGAAGAGTCTGAATAAATGCACCCAAAAGAAGAGAGGGCAAACAGAATCTTTGCAGTATCCTACAGTGCACTGACAGAGCCTTAGTAAATTTCTGTACAATTGTCTCTCTAGCTTTGGAACCAGATGGAAAGCAGTCTATCTACTTCAGCAATGATCCTGCAGCCCGGACATAATTACCAGTTTGTCCAGCAACGTAAGGTGATTAAGAGTTTTAAATGTCACTGGAAGATTCAACAGCATCACAAGAGCCAGAACCCAAGAGTCCACTACCTACAATATGATATACAGGAAATCAAATGGATTTCACAACTTGGATTACTTGGATAGTATCTCAAAACAGACTTTCAAATGGGCACTGAAAACATACACAAGTAAGTGGTTTAGAATGACAGAGGTACATAAATTGAATGACAAATCCTTCTTATATACTGGATGTTGTTTTCACAATTCATGGTGGCTCTCAGAGGCTACACCGCTTGGAGAACTATGACATTTTATGATATTTTGCTTGAATCAAGTCCCAGTCCGGGATGTGATATGGGCACATGCAAGTTTACAGATGGTGGGATAATTACACAAATTATGCCACAGTGAGGAAGAAACAAAGCTGCATTTACTGTATGCTTAACTGTACAGTTTAGCAAGGAACTGTGGAATTGATGATGGTATTCGTTTTATTTACTTTATTATATGAAAAACAACTAAAACATGAATCAATCGAAGTTTGTGAATACACAGTCGATATCATTAATTTTTACAGATCTAAATTAACTTGTGATGAGTATCTCAATTTTCTGAGAAGATTGAGTAGTTCTGAGTAAATGCTGTCTGTGTTATTGCATTGTTTATGATTGATTTTGCAGAGTATAGGGCATTTTATAAGCTAGTTAAACAGTTATTTAAAATGTAAATAATCTACAACGAGAAATAATAATTGGAGAACTGTGTAGATTTGGAGGGGGATACTGAAAGCAAAAAAAACATTAATTTCTTACTGTCTAGTAGGAAATTGCTGTTGTTATCAAAACATCTCCTGGAAGAGGAGAAAAACTCAAAGTTGTGCTGGATATGTCATTTTCTCCCATTGCCTAGATGCATTCTACTTTAACCCGTGCTTCTCGCCTTATGTTCAGACGAATTGTCCAAAATAAAAATAAAACAAGCACAATATGCAACATAAGTCAATGACACCCAGTTAAGTAAACTACTACAAATACTCCATTCCCATTACATTATAATCACCTGCATGTTGTGTATATTACAAAATCCCAGTCCGAAAAGTACGCCATTGTTCAGAACACATCCAGACAATAAACTGCACACAATGCAAAGGTTAGATTGGGACAAAAATTGTTCTCGGTCATGTTTGTACTATGTCAGACCGATACTGCCGCTACTGCTACACACAAACCCAAACACCCACCTGAAGGAGTGGAAAGAGTAAATATTGTGCCAATGCAGCAGCAAGAACACTTGTGTTCCCCAAAAACGTGTGTGGACTAAAAATACCGGAAACAGGGCAAACAGGTTAGTGCCCAAAATAGTGCATGCCACAATATATCCCAGTAGCAAACACGAGTCAGGCGTTATAATGAAATAAAACCAGATTTTTATATTGATCCAGCAGTTTGCATACCCATCACTGTTCCTATGCGATTTAATATCCCATAAAATTCCAGTGCCTGACAAAAAGCTTACGAACAGCTGTTGTCATATGCCATGCTATAGAGTTGCCACTAAATATGTAAGCATGTACAATTAGATTTTTCTGCAAAAAGTACTGCATTGTTGCTGATGAACCACTCTGCCTTGGATGCCTTTCAAAGTAAGAAGGGTACTGCTCAATGGGCCAGTTTTTACAGCTCAAATACACCTCTGATTCTTCGCAAATAAGTCAGGGAAGGTTTTCTCAATTGACACATGATGATATCAACCTGGTTCCCTCACAAACTGCCTATGACTTTGGAGAATGCGGCCTTCACTACTCCATCCCACCTGTCTTCCTCCTGCACCTTAATACGTGTGCCAATAGGCTGATGAATGTGCCTGTGGTGCAGCTCAAATGTTCCAGGACCCGTCAGTGTGTTGGTGGGCAGGCTACACAAGGCCAGATGACTGCACAATGTACAGGTGGTGGGACCCAAACAGATGCCCTGCTCAAAATGGGGTGAGGCTGTACACCCAGATGTTCCCACTCCTCTTATCATTCAGACCAACACCCTCAGGGGCTGCGACCTGGTCCTTGAAATGCTGAAACTCCAGAAAAGGGGCAGCTGGCAAGTTTGATGTTCTCTGCACAGCCTGTGCGAGGCTTGCATTTTTGCTGTGCAGTAGAGAGAAAAAGAATCATGCTCCTCTCATCCGCCCCACATTTCATCACATGTTGGGGATTTTAGGCCCAGGTGCCACCGTATCTAATTCCTTCAGATATGCTACAGCAGGGTGGTGTGAGACAATCCAGACCCTTCGCTCAACTTAACGCTCCTTGAAGCTAGTTAGAGACTAATAAAGTTCACAGGCAATGCATCACGTGAAGCAGAGCATACAGTGCTGTTAAGCTCCCACTGGCTGTTGTATGAAGACTGCTGGTAGCTGTACACCAAGAGTGACACACTGTCACTACATAAACTACCAAAGTTCCAGCAGCATCCACTCACTGTTGGTGCTAGTCGGTCGCCTACTGCAATACAATGAAAACTGATGGAACCTCAGCCTACATTTATTCAAGGAGTACTGCTAATCAGTGATGCCAGGCCAACAGAAAATTTCTTGGAAGTTTAACAGATCATGATGCACCAGCACAATGCACTCACAGAACTCAGGATTTCAAATTTTAGGAAATATGCCACAGATGCTAAGTTTATGTTCTCCTGTGATTGTCACTGAACACAAAGGACAGAGGGTCATATTTAGGACTCGGTAGATGGCTACTCCATCACAAACGTGATGGATACCCTCCACCATATTACAAGTGCATGATGTCCAGTGGCACTTTTAATACACCAGGCGGGATATCTGTCAGGTTTGTGAAAGAGCAGCTCGTCCGCCAAACTTTAAATCAGCCCCAAAGTTTATTATCCCTTTATTGCTAAATGAAACATTTATAAGATGCAGAGTGTCTTTTTATATTTACAGATGTTGCCTTCTCCTTTGAACGGTACAGCAATAGGTAGTTTTTTAATGACAGCTCTTAGCTTAAGACCTGCTGTAAGTGACTTAGACCCATAAGTACTAAAGAATGTTTCCATAGACACATAGATTTCCATAGATTCATACATTTGGCCCTAGGTATCTATATGTTATTATGCATTATTTGCACCTATGGCTCCTTAATCATTGTTTGTTAGCTCATGAGCGTCTGTTTATTGTTTAATGATTTTCTATTTACGATTCATTTATCTAAATTTATGAACTTTTTGTGTGCTGTTGATTGTCGCATTTTAATATCTTGTGAAATCTGCGTTGTTTTTATGGCCGATTTTAACACAAATGAGCCAATTAATGACGATGATGTACTTAGGATTTAAGCAAAAGACAAAGACTACACAAAATTAAAGGCAACTATCTTTCTGCTTATAGGGCTGTCATCTTGTGAACGTGAAAAAAACAATTAAAAATAAAATAAAATATTCAATTGCAAAAAAGCAGTATGGAAGAAAGTCACCCCGTAGTACGAGTAACAGGTATTTCTCTTGATACAAGGAAAAAAGAGGCATTACTGAGTTTTAGAGTGTCCACCGTGGACATCAAGCAAAACAAATCATAAGTTACTGAAAGCTTTAAAATACCTCCAAGAAACTCCCGATAAGCCCCAGTCTCACAAGGAAACTCACATATTTCAATTTGAGAAATTAAAAGGGCTGTATTTTAAAGAACCGAGTTTCACATATTGCTAAATATGGGCTTTTGGAATCAAGCCAAGAAGCCTGGGGAAAAGAAAACAATTAATGGAAATAGAAAGTCGAATGTGCGTCCCACGGAGTGACATTTAAATCCACCGATAACAATCATCTGACTATCTGTAATTTAACGGTTTCACAATCAGTGTAAACGATAACAAGAGACATTAATGTTTACTAATAGCAATTTATCAATTAGATGGTTCCTTTACGTGTTTGACTTTGAGTAATTTCGGTCTATTCTGCAGGTATTACTACACTGCCTCACTTGAATGCACAGATTCAGTTAGGTGCTTCAATTTGCAAATGATTTTGAATTTAAAACCAGAAAACATAAAAAGAGGAATATTTTTGGGAAAGATCCGAAAAATCTACCCCTTCCCCTAACGCCCTTGGACCACCCCTCTCCCCTCGAAACACCTACTGTAAATTGAAGTATTCCCACGAAAATAGTGGGATGAATCACCCTCTTAAAAGTGCTCACATAGTCAATAAAATATCAGCGATGGGAATGAATGGGTTCCTTTCTAAAGTTTCTCCTAGGATCTGGTGAAGACTTGAGGTTTTGGGTGAAGGCCCACGGAATTTGATCTCCAAACATTTTTAGCCTCAATGGACAAAAAAATCAGCAAAATAAAGGAATTTTTTTTTTTAGTTCATTTCAACATACAAAAAAAAGAATAGCAATCAACCCCCGAAGGAAACTAATGCACCTACCAGGTGAGCAACGATAATGGTAAAGTGCCCCCCCCCCAAAGTGAGGGGGGGCGCAGCCCATTAGGAAACGGGGCCTCCGAGGCCCAATGCTCTCCTTACGCACCAGAGGTGCACAGGGCTGGCCGGGGCTTCCGCCCCACGCCTCGCAAGGCGTGGGGGCGGAAGTGCTTTGAGGGGTGTACGTTGCGGCTACGTGGGCTGTTGGCCAGATCCGGCCGCCGCAAACCGGTGGGGGGCTATTTAAGAGCCCTCCCAAGAAGGCTCGTCCTTCTTTTTGTTTGCAGCGGCCGGGTTCGTGCAGAGCCTGCAATTGTTGGCACCCCCTTTTTTGGACGATTTCTTCCTTTGGAGATTCTCCGTTGGTCAGTTGCTGAAGCTGTTAAGGCGGTCGGGGATCCAGAGTCGAAGGAGGTGCCAGCGAAGCGCGAGCGGTGTTCGCCATTTATTTGAATCAAGGAGGACTTTGTAAGTATTGCGTGCTGCAGTTCTGCGCGTTCGATGCGGGCCGCGGGTATTGAGGGGCGCCTCTAGTTTGAGTTAACTGTCCTGCAAGGGTGTTTTCTAATGGTAATTTAGCCCCGTGCTTGGCTGCAATTTTATGAGTTCAATTCTGTGCGTGCGAGGCGTGCCGCGTTTTCGAGAGGCTTTTAATTTTATTTAGTTGTTACGACAGGCTATGGGTATTTAACCCCTGTTGTGTCGCGGCAAACGTAAGCGGAGCATGTGGGACTTCGATTGATCACGAGTGACGCCATGCCCTTGTGGCCGCCTGGGCATCGAGGGGGGAGCACTGTGCAGTAGCAGAGCTGTGTTTCGTGAGCCTGGGGGACGCGATCGCAATCCTCTTGGCCAGATCAGAAGGTTGTGTGTTTAAATCAAGTTGGGGTCAAAAAGTTGTTCTTTCCTACACACTTATAAAGGTGCACAGGATTTGGTAATATAATGTCTATGCTTCCAGAAGAGCATTGTTTTAATACACATCACAGCTTATAGTGCGACAACCTAATTGCCATCCAAGTATGAACACGCATTTATCAAGTAAATAAATGTAAAAATATACCATTTGAACTTCATCTTTTACAGGAAGCAAACAACTCATAACGCAGTATTCATTCATATGTGACTGTACGCTATATGGCTATATGTTAAGGCTAGTGCCTTTGTTGTCCTGTTAATTAACAGAGCTATATATCATTTGATTTGCAGGGTCATCATCGTCACCTTTCCAACAAAAAAAGAAAAAGTATTTGATAATTTGAACTTCACCGTTGGGTGGCTTTTTGTTAGTACATTGCACCATGCCACCTAGCAAGGCTAGTACTGCGAAGAGGAAAAGGAGGGACCCAGAGTTGTCCCAGTTATTGAAAATGGTTTTGGAGAAGTTAGGGAATGATGACATGGACAGTAGTGACATGGCATCTGATAATGAAGTTAGTGGGGAAAAGCCAGCATTAACGTCCCTGCCTGCAGCACACCCCGCCCACAACTCTCTGGGTTGCTAATGATTCCTTGGAAAATTCAGTATTGGAACTGAAATGCCAAGTGGATGCGTTGGCGGCAGTGCATCCCTCAAATACATCCAAGGCGTCATCAAACAGTCCGCGTGTCACCCCGACACCGTGCACTGTAGTTAATGCAAGCCCTGTACTTTCAAATGTGTTGCCCAGTATCAGCAAAAATCCAGTCCAAGATAATTCTGCAAAGGAAGGGTCAACTGATGCATTACTATCAAGACCAGGTAAACTGCCAGCACACGTTAGTGCAGAGGTAAAAGAAAACATTTGGAAAGGGGATTTTGTGGACATATTTTCATTAATTTGGGCAAGGAGAAGGGAGGTGGTTGCTAAAGATAAGGAGGCTAAGCCTTCCTCCTCTGGGGACAGGAAGCCAAAAGTAGAGGAGAACATTACAAACTGGTTATTTAATTTTAATGCATTCCTGACGGTATTGTTAAAAAAGAAACCAGAGTTGGGCACGTCATTGATCATCTGCAAACAAGATATTGAAGGCTCAGCACACCTATGGGGGGTCTGCCTGGTTGGAATATGATAGGGACTTCCGCTGGGCTAAAGTAGAAGATCCTTCCATTGGTTGGGATCAGACAGAAGTTAATGTTTGGTTGGAGTGCGTTAATAACAAAGTCCCTGGGAGGCAGCTCTTTCGTTTGCATTTCTCAGGTGAAAAGAAGGGATCCTGTTGGGCATTCAACAGAAAGGCGTGTTTGCGCCCCGCTGGGTCCTGCAAGTTCAGGCATAACTGTTCCTTTTGTGAACACCCTTCCCACCCAGAATTTAAATGCATCAAAAAATCTAAAGAAAGAGGTACAGATGCAATTAAGCCCTCTAACTGACCCCCTCTTGCCGTCCCCTATCAAGTTGGTTTCTTGCTCCCATGGTTACGGGCTTACCCCGCTTCTGATTCTGCAAAGACACTTCTTCAAGGTTTTTCTTCTGGTTTTAGGATCCCAGCATTTAATGTTCAACCGGTGAATCACTGCAAAAACTTAGTCTCCGCTTCACGGAACCCGCGCGTGGTTGCCAAGTAGTTAGCAAAAGAATGTGCGCTGGGTAGGCTAGCGGGCCCCTTTCTGCCCCCCCGGTAGTCTTCGTTTGTTCCCCATTGGGTGTGGTTCCTAAGAGGGAACCAGGGCAGTTCAGACTGATTAATAATTTATCTGCCCCTCGGGTGGCATCAGTAAATGATGCCATTGATCCTCAGCTATGCTCTGTTCATTATGCATCCGTTGACAGCGCCTTAGAAAAGGTCAGGGCTTTAGGCCATGGGGCTCTGTAAGCAAAAACCGACATTGAGTCAGCCTTTAGACTTCTTCCTGTCCACCCAGAGGACTACCACCTACTGGGTTTCCAATTTCAGGGGAAGTATTTCTATGATAAATACATGCCCATGGGTTGTAGTATATCATGCAGTTACTTTGAGCAGTTCAGCACATTTCTTCAATGGGTTTTTTCACTTCGCACTGGGCACCGTGGCGTCATTCATTACTTGGATGATTTCTTAGTTTTGGGCCCTCCTAGGCCTGCAAAATGCAGGTGGGAACTCCAGGCGTTGATCACAATGTTTGAAGAATTCAGGGTCCCTTTGGCCCCTGACAAAACTACCGGTCCCTCTACTTGCATTACCTTCTTGGGAACTGGAATTTAATCCATGGCAGGGAAGTGTCGCTTACCGCAGGATAAGCTACAGGTGTTCAAGGAGTCCATTCACACAATGCTATCGCATACAAAATTTACCCTCCACCAGCTTCAGGTGCTGGTGGGTCAGCTGAATTTTGCCCATAGGATCATTCCCATGGCCCCCCCCCCCCTTTTCTAGATCTATTGCTCGGTCAATGGCCGGGCTAACAGAAAAATATCACCACACACGGTTGTCTTTGGAGGTCAGGGAGGATTTAAGGTTGTGGGAGGTTTTTCTGCGAGATTTCAACGGGGCTGTCATTTGGCCTCACCAGGTGATTTCCAGCCCTGCGCTGGGCCTGTACACTGAGTCGGCGGGTAGCTCGGGTTTTGGTGCAATATTGGGCCCCCTGTGGTAAAGGGCAGACTGGCCAGCAGAATGGGTTAGTTGTGGTTGGACAAAGAACATAGCCTTTTTGGAATTATTTCCCATTGTCGTGGCAGTCAATATATGGGCGAAGGAGTTGAAAAATAGAGTTGTAATCTTTTGGTCCGACAACATGGCGGTAGTTGAAGTCATTAACTGCCAACGTGCTACTTACCCTCTGGTCCTACGCCTGTTAAAGAGTTTAATTTTGTCTTGTTTGCAACACAACATTACCTTCAGGGCTAAGCATGTGCCAGGGGTTCATAACAACGCTGCTGACGCCCTATCTCGCTCATTAATGCAGGTACCATCCCCGGGCAATGGAGAAGATGACGGAGTTCCCAGAATCTCTGTGGAAAATTGGTGCCCCGCCCTCCCAGATTAAGTAGCAACATCTCTAGCGGCACATACGAGGAGGGCATATGAGAACGGTTTCTACCATTACAGGCGGTTTTGACATGTGCAGCATATTTCTGAGGTATTCTCCGAGGCAGCAGTCTGCGCATTTCTACAGCATTTAAAAACCATGGGACGCCCTGTGTCTTGTGCTAAGGCTTACCTGTCTGCGATACGCTTCTTCTCTAGGATCAAGAACATGGAGGCACCCCTGAACTCTTTTATTATAAAATGGGCCATAGCGGGTTGGGCCAGGATGGCCTAGGTTAGCGCGGATTCTAAGCGTCCTGTATCTGCCTCCCTGCTGGAGAGTATTCTGCGCGCACTCCCATCCGTCTGCTCCTCCCAGGCTGAGTCAGCACTTTTTTCAGCTACATTTTCTGTAGCTTTTTATGGGGCTTTCCGCATCAGCGAACTGGTAGGCTCCTCCAGGGGTGACCACGCTGGAGGGTTGCAGAGGGAAGATGTGTCAGTCAGTGCTGGCTTTATAACAATAGTCCTATGGAAATCTAAAACGGATCTGGTAAAAAGAGGAGCGCGCATCACACTTAGTGCCACAATCGGCTCCCCCCTTTGCCCTGTGACTCTGATGAATACTTACCTCTCGGTTCGCCCTCCGTCGGGCTCCTCTGCCTTGTTCATCCATTCTAACGGGGACTGCCTCTTGCGCTACCAATTCTTAGAGGTGTTCAAGTGAGCGCTGAGGGCAATAGGGATTGACCAAAAAGGGTACTCCTCCCATTCCTTTCGTATTGGGGCAGCAACACTGGCGGCGACCGCGGGCCTGTCGGCGTCCCCGGTAAAGGGTATCGGGCGTTGGTCATCGGAGTGCTATAGGCGATACATTCGGCCCGAACTAGCATGATGTCAGCATGTTATTTGGTATGTGACCTCCTCACACTCTTTTCTTTTTGTTTAAGTGCAATGTCCCAGCATGTGGTTTTGGTTTTGGGGCATTCTTTTGTTCGACGGGCGGCGTACCGGGTGCAACAGTTCCGTGGGTCGAATCCGACGATGGTGCAAGGCGTGGCTTTCTGTTGGTGTGGAATTGGAGGTGTGGGAATCACCCAACTCCAGCGATTGGTCAATGTAGCGAAGGGTTTTGGGGGGCTTCAGCCCCCGGATCTTATCATCATCCACTTAGGAGGCAACGACCTGGTGCAATTGGGTGGAAAGGCACTAAGAGAAACAATATTCCTGGAGATCACAAAGTTAGTGAAACAATTCCCAAAGGCAGGAATTGCCTGGTCCCATATGGTTCCTCGACGCAAATGTGGAGAGGGGATCAAATCTAGGACAATCAATGTTTCAGTACGCCGTCTCAACACCGAGATGGCCAAACTTTGCCCGGGCCCAGGAAGGTTATGGAACATCCCCTACAAACTCTTAAAACGCTCACACATGTTTCACAAAGACCAGGCGCATCTGTCAGATGCGGGTACTGATCAATTCATCCATGACGTAGTACTTTGCTCGTAGTCTTTTTAAAGGTGGGGAGGGCAAAGGACCTTTTGGGCCCTGGTCGCCCTCGTGGCAGAAATTGATATATAAAAGTGACTAGAAATAACAGGGGGCCCCGGGAGGACACCAGGGATAGGATTCTGAAGTTCTGAGCCAACCTGCGGACGTACACACCAGATCAAGGGGTAAGGGAGTTCAGATTGCCTGGGGGGGCCATGGGGCGCCCAGCTCTTGGCCACCCCGGTACACCCCGAGTATGATTGGTATTTGGAGGGGGGGCAGAACCCTGGGCGTAAGGGCAAGGAACGATGTAGTCAGGGTAATCGCCCCTCCTAGGGATACTGGTGAGATATGGGTCACCTTTGTGGTCCAATGGTGGTTCAGGACAGGAAGGGACCCTGTCAGAAAAAGATTTATGGTCACTAATTAACAGGACTTGTAGTTATTGTAAATATTTGTGCAATGTTCTTTTATGCTTGACTTATGACTATGTTTGCTATAAAGAAGTTAATTGGTGTTTAAATAAAAACAACTTCCTTTAAATTAAGCTTGTTGGTCTGTGCATAGCTGGTGGGGGGAGTGTGGGCTACCTGGAGGCCTCCGGATCCTAGCAGGGCTTCCATAAAATCACCAAACGACGACTTGGAAAAACATGAATTTAAAGGCCCATATCACAATACGAGAAATCCACCAACAGCTGCATGGTCAAATGCAAATACACACACTAGGAAACAATGACCTGCCAGGAAATTAAGGTTACCAGATGACTCCATGTCACCAAGGACACATTCCTCCAGTCCTGGGTTTTGATTTAACAACTTACTGCATTCTAGGAGTTGTTCTTGTTCACTTGAGTTGTTATTGTATGTTATAACATACTCCTTATATAACAACATAGGATGGCCCTTTGGTTATCATGCAAAAGTGTTATGTTTTTGTCATCAAGTAATTTCAATTTCATTCAATTAGGGATGCAATTTCTGACACTATAGATTTTTTAATGTGGTGTTGTGTGTGTGTGTGAAAACAAGTTTCAGGTTGTTAAGAATGCACGTTGGGGGAGTGATTTATAGTTCAGTTCAGTGGGATGGGTGATAATGTTGAGGAATTACCTTAAATAATGATTTAATTGCCATTTGAGGTTTTGTGTTGTAGCCACTGTTGACAACTGTCAGCCTTAAATTGCCTTTTAGAATTTTCAGTAAATTTCACAAGTTTTTAGGTTTTGTCTGGGACAGCACATATGCTGTCACTTGCAAGATCTTATGTTTCCTACAATAATAGCATTGGTTGGCTTCTTCTTCACTCTTGTTTCCTTGTTTCTTGTTGGTTAGTGCATTCTCTTCGTATTAGTTCCTTTGATACAACATGGACTAAGTACTCAATAAGTGCATTATCCTAATTCTGCTTGTGCTTGGAATCGGGCACTTTTTTTCTTTTTTCTTGCTTCCCTTGTCGTCACTGCTCCCTTGTCATCGTTGTTGTTGCCTATCCTTCCATCATTGTTGGGTGAACACCCTCCCATCATTGTCGCTTAGTGGAGAATTGAGATTCGCACTGTGTGATTCCATGAAATGCCCTTACCCAACATCCTCTGCCGTTACTGACAGAAAATAGAAAGTACCCACATTAGGTGATCCATAGTATGCTAGGAGTACTCACCCATCCTGCATAGAAGTAACCTGCCCACCGCATGCCAGAAAGCACAGAGGATTATCTAGGGCTCGCAATCATTCCTAGACACATATTACACAGGTACCAGCTTACAGGTCTTTTGATTTTTTTCTTGCTCAAAAATGGATGGACAAGAACATACCAGATCAAGAAAAGGTCCTAATGAAGGCAAATACTACATGTCTGCAACACTTGCTGGGCTTTGGCTCAGTATTGTCGTCTATTTGGGATGATGACTTCAATGTGATTTGGAAAAGAGACAGATTTTGCACCCCCACATACTCAAAAGCAGAGTATCTAAAGCTGATGGCATGTGTACTGGCGCAGATCCCTGATGGGCATTGCTCTAATTGAATCAGACACTGCTACTCCTGTGGCACACATATTTGCATGCTGTACATTCAGCGCTGTGTGTTGGGCATAACACGTTCTTCTAGACACACACAATTTGCTGTAATGGTGCTCATGGGTTCCGTGGCACACCCTGACATACTGGATTATTCATTAGTTGCCTTCAGATCTGTCAGTAAAGCCCACGGCTGTTTTAATACTTAAAAAGTGCAGGACTTGGATCCACTTTTCAATCACTTTTCTGTGGAGAGCCCACCCTCTTCCCCCTCCCGAAAAACGGTGAATTTGCTGCACTCATTTGATCTGTGCAAGATGGGGTTAGTATTAAACCTTTCTCGAGGTCTGTGTTTTAAGTCACTGACAATCCTCAACAACTTAAAGTGAAAAGGTGAATGTATTTACAGATGAATTGATCATGAGGAACAGAATTAGTGGCAATTAAAGGAAGCTCATGTCACTTACTGCAAAGTTTAGAGCAGGGATTTATAAACTTGAAGTCTGCAGTACGAGGTGTCCCGATAAGGACAGTGTAATATTCTTTGAAGGTTCTTTCCTCGCGCTCACAATAAGGGATTCGAGCGTGTGAGCGCGAGGACGGACATGAGGAAAAAACGGAAGGGAAGCCTTGGCGGTTACGCGGTCTCCTCCCGGTCTTATGTTGGCAATAAACTTGTTTTTATTCACCGGACAGCCCCCCCCAGATTATTTCAGATAGGCTCGTTATTATCTTGAATTAGTTTAAACAAAAGCTAACCATGAAAGGAGTACGGTGAAGCCTGCAATACTGCAAAGTGGTTATTTATTTATGTACCACTCACATTAGCATACTACTGAACTCAAGGGTGCAACAAACAGCTTGACAAATGTGCAACAATGCAGAGACACTTTGAAAAGCCATTAGGCCTGGCCTTTTAGACCTGGCTCTGAGTACCAGTCTTTCAGCTTTGTCAATGCTTGCTTTTCGTTTTTGGTCAGGTTTTTGGAAAACATTATTGATAGACACCTGCTGGGCTTTGCTGTCAAAAAACAAAGCTAAAAACATTGGTTTAAAAAATCATGCCTTGCCTTGGTAGTTCCATACACTGAACAAACTACTTTTGTGCGTGGATGTGCTCCTTCTGAAAGAGCAGAAAGCAGCTGCTCAGAGTGAGGTTATCCAGGCACTGAAGAGGGCTGATCTACTGCCCCATGCTGGAGTGGGTGGAATTAAAATGCGAATGGCACAACAGCCCAATGGAGGAAGACACCAGGCTGAACGCCCCTATAAATAAGTATATTATACATGCAATTATAGTAAAATGAAAAGGTATTGGCTAACACCAAAACTAAAAAGTACCTGTGTGGCACCAAAGAGCACAGTAGGAGACAGAACAGCGGAGCAAGCTCTCACGTTCCCTTGCCAGAGCCACCTACCCCCAAAGACTGACTCAGACTGCTGGAGGGCAAAACCTGAACTCTAGAAACGTAATTCACTCAAGTAAATGAATAGGCCTGCTTAGTCAAGCTTTTTCCATCATTGCTGCTCAGTTCTCTGCGCCTATTATTAGCTGTTCAACATTTGGGCATTAATTATTTACTACTGCAGTTTCTCAGTTCTTTTGCCACAGAGATCCATTGAAAAGAGATCTGGCAGCATTCCACAGCTCCAGTATTTTTGGGTGTAGAATGTAGGATGGACCATTGTTTGGGGGCAGTGAGGGGTTTGAACACTTTCAATTATAACACTGCTAGAAGGTTATGCAGCGTGTCCACTACAGAATCAGAGATGTACATTAGTACTGGAGGGGATAAATTGCTTCCGTACAATCCAAAAAAGAACAGATGTGAACATCAGAATGCACTAATGACTAATTGTGCCTGCAACACAACCTAAACACTGACTCCTTCTGTGTGTATTACTCCAGTATGCACATGTAGAGCCGGCGCTATCTCGAGAGGGCGTACTCTCATTTGAAGGGGGATGGCTTCCGCAAATGAGGGAATCTCTTTGCCTTTGTGCCTATGTCATATTATGAATGCCGGCTCTCCATATTTCACTGAATGAGTAGTCCTCGAGGTCAGGGCAGCACATTCATTGTAATCCAGTGCACTGTTCATGTTTGCGCCCAGCGCACCAGTTTGAAAGTGCGCCATGGCGCAAACATGAACAGTGCACCTGATATATAACATGGGTCCAGGAAACTTCGTGCAAGGGGTAATACCAAGAGCAACAAGCTTTGATTAGGATACTGGCTATTTACCAAGAAGGTAATAGGCAGATGTCAAAATACACCGAAAACGAAGGTTTGAATTTTCCCATTTTCTCGTTGCAATGTGCACGTCAAATCTTTATGGGGAGTACAAAAGACAAAACACAGCGAGTTTCTGTCACAAAAACATATTCCTTTCGAGATGGGGTGACTTTATGAGGTCGAATTCGAGACTTAATCTCTTTGTAACTGCAGATCAATAGACGTCTGTCTGGTTGCAGGGCAGCCAGCCATGCCTTAAAGACGAATTCATCTCATCTAAGTTCAAAAGAAAAAGCCCGTTAACTACCGGCGCCATATTGGACCCAGGAGATTTAAGGCGCTCTATGTATCTTTCAATAATTTAGAGTCTAGGCTGGTGTGTTCTATTGTAAAAGTGCTATTAATTCTGAAATGCAATGACAACAAACACATTTGATGAGTCATGTCTACCCTCCAAATACCAATGCAGCCATTAAAACTAAAATAGTTTGCTAATATTCTGACCTTTGCCCACTATTGTCATCATAAAGAAACATTCAGCAAAACAAATGAAAATAAATGCTAATTGAGTACCAGTCGTTCTTTTCAGTACAAACAGTACAGAATCCGCCTAAAAAAAAATAACTGGCTTCAAAAGCCATATCTGTGACCTTTGACTGTGAAAAATAATACCTATAACTGCTCCCATCACTGCACTGAAGTCAGGAACAAATATATTGCACATTTACTAATTAGCACTTATGATAAAAGCTGAAAATGCATATTTAGTTTAGGAATGTGTGATAGGCAATAGTTTTATTATGGTGTCATTTCTAGTCACTAAATGAGTGTCAGTGTACGTGATGGGCTTTAAAATAAAAACAATTAAAAAAGTAGAGAAGGATGAGCTAATGATGTATGCCACAATTACAGTAGTGAGGCCTGATGTTAGTGGCAGCTCCTTGTTTGATAAGCTTAAATGGCACTACATAGATCTCTCATGTTTAAGGGTTTTTATTGCACAAACTTGAGTGGTATAAAAACCTAAATTTTACAAGCCACCAAGAAATGTGTTATTTCCTGGGTTTCGCTGAAATACAGATTTCGTCATCATGAAAAAAGTGAATGATGCAGGATTATGCAGGACATTCTCTAGCAGTATAATTTTGATCCATTTGAGCTAGACAAATGGTTATTTACATTTGTAAACTATACAAATTCTATGACAAATCTAGTAGGGCCATATTGATGCCGTATGGTCACAGATTTGCATAGGTGCACCAGCACTCACCACTTTCCACTATTTTACAAACACGTTATTATGAAAGGTAAACAAAACCTAAATAATCTAATTCCAATCAGTGTCCATTGTTAGCTGCACTTTGAAAAAAACATTTTGTTCAAGTTAACTACCTCAAAATAAAAATTAATAAAAAATACATAACAGTAAAAATGTAACATCATCTCTATTGCCACCTCAGGGTTCCGATGACACGTACAAACCCCTCTGGTTTGACCTGTGTATGGTATACAATGCCAACTCTGGGTGGATGAGGTCTTCTGTCCTGTAACTGTTTTATTCTCTACACATAGGACATACAAGATTTCCCTGTTGCTTTCCTTTGGGAACTATTGTTTTTTTTTTCAGCTTAATTATAGTGAAGGGGTTTGCCCCTTCGGGTGACACCGCCCTTTACGTTTCGGTTGTTCATAATGCAAATTATCCTCCAGGAGCTTCGTGCAGAGAGAAGGCACCTTCCTAAAAGTTATGTTTGCTAATTATTTATTAAAAGTCATCTTCACCACCAGGCTGGATTTTTAATACATATTAAATATAGTGGCTGAACTATTGCTATAGCTTGTCCCAAACCAGGTTTAGCAAAATTAACATATTAATCTGCACTTTTGTTTTCCTCCTAGGACAGGGAGAGCCTTCCACAGTGAAAATAAATTTTGGGGGCTTGTTACTGTAGGTACATGATGAATTTACATTTCTACATGTCACACTTTTTAGGCACTTTAACTTGTGGGCTTCAAGGCCCATTGGTAGGTCAGACTAGAGCTTTAAACTACAACAGCTAGGCTACAATAGTAGGCCTGAAGCCATGTTGTCCTTCTCACACCAGTGCATGGCACAGTAAGTGCTGGGGCCCACATTTGATATTTCACTTACCATCGATGTAATTTCTACACCATATACTATGACTATACAGGTCAGTTAAAAACGACAACAGGGATTAGCCATTTTTTACATGCTTTAGAAGCCAGAGCACATACAATGCGCACTGGATGGCAATATCCCAGTGTGCAGAGTCTAAAAATCAGAAATAACATTCAGCAAAAATTGGGGGTGACCACTCAAAAAGAGGCATTGTCCCACAGGTGTAATAATCAACTGTAACCAATTTAATTGTAGCCTTTTCATTGGATTTCCAGGTTTTTTTCTGTTGCTCTGCTACATCTAACTTCTTTGAACTTGGTTTCGTCCTCACAGTACATACCTTTAGCTGTGCACAGTATTGTTGGCCACAGAACCTTAACTTTGGCCTGGTCTTTCAACCAATCCACCACAGATGAGCAACAAACCTAAACTGCACATGGCCTTGAGCTGTACACATCAGAGGTTAGCCAAACAAGGCACCCATCTCACAGTTGCAGAAAAACAGCATTAACACTCCATTCTTGCAGAAAATAAGTTTAATGTGCAGTAGGCTGCAAGCTCAAAGCATTTGAGCAAAAAAACCTTGGTCACTGAAAAAAACAAAGGTTAAAGTGAATGTTTTGATAGGTGAAAATCTCAGTTAAAGATACCAGTTTAAACACAAAAAACTGAAATTCACCAGGTAGAGTTGACTAAAGTAACTATAACTTGTGCACTTGTCATGCACACTGATGTCACTAATGATGTAATGTAAGATGTAATTAGTGATGTTAAAAATGATGTCATAGAACATGTCATGAGTGATGTAGTATTGAGGTAATAAACAGTGCATTGCAGGTGCCCAAATTATAGCTGCATCAGTTAACAGCAACTGGTGGATTTCCGTGTTTTTTAGTTTAAAATGATATTTTATAACTGCCATTTTCACCTAACTATTATTATACTAACTATAACTGTTTTTTCAGTGAATTTCTACATTTATAAAAAATATAACACAAGGTATTACAATGTCTAACATCTACCATCACTTTAAACTTTGGCTTTTTCAGTAAATTTTGAGGTATTTGTTTTTAACACAAAATAAGATTTTATTACTATGCCTAACAATTCCAAACTCCCTCTGTATTCCCATGGTAGTACTGCACCCCTAGTAATCTATAACGCTTAATGCTTAATTTCCCTCAAATGGCTGAATAGATTTTCAACAAATCACAAAAGGCATGCACTCTTGGGGAAGATCTAGCTTTCTGACAAATGTGGTGTAATTACGTTCAGTCATTTTGGTTCTAGCCTTGTCTATATTTCCTATAGGAAACTGCATTGGTTAAATGAATTTTTGGACCCTTTTTGTCTTGGCCCATACTTGACAGATCACTACAACACTTTTCAGGAAAGGCCTGTAGTGGATGAAACTTTTTTTGGAAAGTTTCATGAAGAATTTTAATATACTGCGCCAAAGTTATTAACAAAACAAAAAATGTATTTCCTATTGAAACTCAGTCCTAACTATAACTACACAGTGGCAGTTATAGCTGTGTAAATATATATATATATGTGTGTGTGTGTGTGTGTGTATATGTGCAGAAAAAGCGTTTTTTGTTTTGCTAATGCCTTTGATGCCATTTTATGACTCTTCAAAACGTTTTCCAAGTAAACACGACGCTCACTTCAGCGTCTATCTGGAAAGTTTCGGGGGTGATCCCTCAAGCAGGGGCTGAGAAGAGGGGAGTCCCAAAATGCTTTTTCCCCATGCATTTTTCCGTTGGGATTTTGAACAGGTATAGTGACCAAACCACTGGATGGAATTACACCAAATTTGTCAGAAAGATGGCTCTTGGTCGAGAAAGCAAACGTATTTGGTGTATATCTATTCAGTAGTTTTTGAGTAATGAAAGAAAAAACTAATATAGGGACTCGACGGCTCAGCAAATCCTCCTGATATCGTGCTGCGATCGGACTGGCTGCCAACACTTCGACAAGAAAGTGTTGGCAGCCATTTTGGGACTTGGCGAAGCCGAGTCCCATCAAAAAATGTTAAAAATAAGAAAAGGGCACCCTGACTAACATTTTTTTAAAGAAATTCGCCAGGAAATGTGGCAGATCTGTAGATCTGCCAAAATATATATTTTTTAAAGATCATGTGCAGGCTCCCACACTTGTTTAAATGCAGCCCCCGGGTGGGCCAAGTCCTGGTGGCACTGTCATCGTAAATGTGGGGGGGTGCTCATCCCCCTGCAGTCACAGGGACCGCCACCTACCTAGGGCTTTAAACAAATTGAAGGCTGCTGTATGCGCAGATCACCTACAGCCCCGGGACCACCACCTCACCGGGCTTCAAAGTAAATGAGTGTTGTGGTGGTGGGGGGGTGCCCCGTCCCCGCATCCCTGGGGATCACCAGCTTCCCGGGGCTTTAAGCTGAACAGATGTGGGAGAGCCACCTCACCCCAAAAAATAAATATACTAATGTGGGCCCCTGAGGGATGGGGTCCCCAGGGTTGAAATCAGCCAAGGGAGGGGCCCCTCTCCCCCCAAAAAATTAATTTAAAAGGCCGGGATCTAGGGATGGGGTGCCCAGAACCAAAATCTGCCGGTGGAGTAGGGTCATGCAGACCTGTGGCCAGCTCCAGCTGTGCATGGCCAAAGGCTGTGCACAGCGCGGGGTTGGGTGATTAAGGGGTTGGCCGCCTAGTCTGGCTACAGTGGTTTGATTAACATATAGTAATGAAAATTACTGTACCTTAAAAAAACCCATAGAAATTCACTGAAAAAAACAAGTGTATAGGGACGTTATAGTTAGGAAATATAATTTTAAAAAACATAGAAATTCACTTAAAAAAACAAAGGTTACAAGGACGTCATAGTTAGGCTTACATTTTAAACTTACAAAATCACAGAAATTCACCTGTTATAGTGAGAGTTATCTCAAGTAACTATAACTCATGCCCTAAGGTAACTGTAACTCACGCCCTCGGCATTTCTGCTAATTATTCCACAAATTACGGCACTCTTGACATCTTTGATAACATCACTGATAATATCAATGTGATATTTGCAGTAAATGTTTTGATGAAAAAACTGTGTATGGCGAGGGCACAAGTCATAGCTACCTTAGGGCACGAGTTATAGTTAACTATAACATGTGAATTTCTATGGTTTTGTATGTTTAAAATGTGAGCCAAACTATAACGTCCCTGTAACCTTTGTTTTTTTAAGTGAATATATAAATGCATATGTGTATTATGTATATATTACTGATGGCATGTATTGTAATGTCATTCTGCCCTCTGCATTGGAAGCATTCATAAGTACTGAGCAGAGGATATGTCTAAAAGGTAATGGTCTGCTTGCAGAACCCATTCTCTCAGTACCCACACTTCCTTTGACTTTCCATTCAGGGGACAGTCACAGTGCCTGATCTTTGGCCTGATCTAAGCCCAGCATATTGCTTTATAACAGGGAGAAAAAAACAGTGGTCTAGTATGAACCATTTGAAACCAGTAAAACCAGCCAAAACCACTAGGAACCAGCCAAAACTATAAGCAGCAGCCGAAACTAGTAGTCACCAGATGAAAACAGTCAAAAGCAGTATGGACCAGTTGAAAGTTGTACGAACCTGCTGAAACCAACTAAAACTGTTACAGACCAGATAAATCCAGTAAAAACCAAACTTAATCCACTAAGGACCATTTCATTCAGTACTAATCACTTGACTTGAAACCAGTAAGAGCTCATTAAAACCAATAAGTAGAATTTAGAACAGCTAGATTAAAAGAAACAGACATTTAAGGACAATCTCAAATAAGAAAGGATGAGTTGAACCTTGAAACCAGTAAGATACATTTTCCCACAAACTTGAAGCACTCAGTAAACACAGTCTGTTACATATGTCCATGGCCTATGCCCTGTAGCACTAACATTAACATTCAATATTACTGCCATCAGTGTACACTCTGCATAGACCGGCGGATACTTCCAATGCCTTAAGGGTGTACCCTCACCTGCCACTGGGTTGGAAAAGGGCTGCTAATCCTACCACGTGCCTCCTATAATCCCCAGGTAAAACATTTCTGTAAGGGATTTGCAGACCGCGAAAAGGATATACAGTGAAACATTATTACTCATCCTGGCCAATCAGATTTAGAGTTCAGAATTAAATTCAGAAATCCACAGGTACCCATGAACCACCCCGTTAAATTATTGTTGCACATTAGAGTCAATTGTTTTAACAATTACAAAAAAGCTCCTCAACCATAACCACAGAGGCACAACCCAAAAGTATGGAAAATTACGCAGATGAGAAAAATGTAATTGTTATAACAGAAATACACTTAAAAAAACATTATCTGAAGGCAATTTATGGTTATTATCTAAAAACGACAATTCATTGAAATGCACCCACCAAGGTGTGTTCTGCGGTCATATCTTCCCCCATGCACTGCATGTCACAAATGATGTTCATGATATCACTTGTGATTTTAAATATCATATCAACAGCCAGTGGCATTTGTACTTTTACTGAAAGTGCCTACAACTCAGAATCCACCTGGTGACACTTAGCAGGCTGTGGGTGTAGGGACTGGCCTTACATTGCCTCTGTGGACTGTGTGAAAGGTTGCAGACTCCACAGCTTACCTGGCGGTGACCAACTCACTATTGGTGCTGAGGTGCCCAGGTCCTACACTGAACACACATACTCCCAAAGCCCAGTCATATGGTGAGGAAATGGTCCTTTCCGCAAGGTCATCCCCAGACATTTTGCCTTCCTCCTCCTCTTTTTCTGACCCAATTTTTGTTGGTTTTAGGACTATGTGCACGTTTTCACTGCTGACCAGTGCTAAAGTGCATGTGCTCTGTGTTTAGAACATGGTATCATTGTCTTCTCCATGATTGGTATATCTGATTTACTAGTAAGTCCCTAGTAAAGTGCACTATGTGTGCCCAGGGCTCATAGGTCATATCCGACTTGTGAGCCTGTAGCAACAGCTGTGCCACACACTATGGTAGCCTTTCAAACAGCCTCAGGCCTGCCCATGCAGAGCCTGTGGGTGAAATTTAAACTGCCATTTCGACCTGGCAAGTGTTCCCACTTGCCAGGTCCAAATCTTCCTTTTAAGTACATGTAATGCATCCCTACGGTAGGCCCTGGTACCCCCACGGGCAGAGTGCAGCACATTTAAAAAGCTGGACATGTACTTTTAAGTTTAACATGTCCAGGTAGTGAAAAACTCTTAAAATTGTTTTTCACTCCTGGAAGAACTATCTCTCCCATAGGCTAGTATGGGGATTGCCTTAAAACTGTTTTAAGTGTAATTACCAATTGAGAAAAGATAGACAAATGGAGTTTGGTGTCTCTGGATTCACAATTTAAAAACACATCTTTTGGTAAAGGCGTTTTTTTACATTGCAGGTCTAAAAATGCCACTTTTAGAAAGTTGGCATCTTCTTACTTTAACCATCCTGTGCCTTAGCCTGCTTCCAATCAACATCTGGTCTGTGTGAGGTTAGGTGACAGCTACCTTTGTGCATTCCATCCAGACAAATACAGGACACTCGACTGCCCCTGCATTCCATTTCAATACTGATGGGTTTTCCTGGGCAGGAAGGGTGGGGGGCTCTCATTTGCACTTCAAAGGGTACAGGCCTGGCCCCACAGACCTCCTGGCAGACAGGACTGAGATAAAAGGGAACTGGGCACCTCAGAATCACTCTTTGAAGTCTCCCCCACTTCAAAGGCTCAATTGGATATAAGTAATGAGCCTCTGGCACCATACACTCAGAACACTTCTGGCCTGGAGACATTCTACTTGGAAGGAGGACAACAGTATTGTCAGGAAGGACTGCCACTTTTCTGTTTGCTCTGCTATGTTGGCCTGTTCCATGATACTTCTTCCCTGAGAGTGAGTGCACTGGATCTAACTCTCTACATCCTGCAATCTAAAGTTTCTCTGAGGGCCTGATTGTGCTTGCCTCCTGTTCCGAAGTCTCATACATATCAAAGACTTCCCCTGCATCTTGCTACCAGCACTTGGGCCCCTCTGCTGTGAGTCCTACTCTGCCAAGTGGTGCCAAATCCAGTCCCAGGGCCATGGAGGTGAGTGTGGTGCTGCAACACACGAAGTGACGCAACACCAGGGCGTCACTTGGAACCGAAGCATCCTGCTGCAGAAACCGATTTGTGACTGCCTGCACCAAAGCAAACCTGACTTACAACGTAGCCCTGGCTTGGCTGACGCAGCACTGATGCATCGGAACCAGTACTCTTCACTTCTGGACATCAGCGCATCACCGGAGTTGTCTGATCAGGAAAGGACGCATTGCCTGCAAGCGCAAGGCATCCCCTCCTCTGGATCAACACAGCATCACCGAGCATCAATCCAACAAAGGTACTGTCAGTGGGTCTGCTTGATTCTATTGAGGTCGGACTGCACTTTTGAATTTGCCCCAGTCCAACATGACCAGCTAGTTCCACTTGGAGATTTTGTTTTTTGTCTATGCACTGAATTTTGATTTAATCTTTGAAAATTCATAACTTGCCTTGTGTATGTTGGATTTTTGTTGTTATGGTACTGTTTGATTCAGATAAATATTGGCTATTTTTCTAAAATGGTGTGGAGTCCTTTTGTGGTGTCTTCACTGTGTTACTGTGTGTGTCCACAAATACATTACACATTGCCTCTTGAGTTTAGTCTGACTGCTCTGTGCCAAGCTACTAGAGGGTTAGCACAGTTAAACTTTAAGTGTGTATCTTACTTGCCCTGACTAGGATTGTGGACAGAGCGCAAACCTCTGCAAACTAGAGACAATTTCTAACACATACCCTACAATCATTTCTAGTAATTTCAGGTTATTGATACTGGCCTTTGTCCACGACCTGCAATTTAAACCTCAGCCCTTATTGTCTCACTGGGTTCAAACGCTACAATCCGGCCCTGCATTCTACACCACAGCTCATTATGCTTATGCTTTAAATGTGCTCACTACGATCTAGGAGTAGGGCCTGGATTTCAGTCAGAACCGCTGGGAAGCCCAATCCTCATAGCAGCTTCACTGACATCACTGATGCTCATGTGTGATGTCATCTGTAACATCACCTGTGAAGTCATGAGCAATGCAGACGGAGGAGGTTAGATTTGTGTCCCTCACTACAACAGATTAATTTAATGGTTGTTTTAAAGCATAATGTCCGTTCAAATTAGCAACATCTAAGACAATTTGTATGCTGTTTAGAACAAGCACTTTTTCTCATCTCAGTATTGCACCATAATTTCATTTTAGCAACCTTGATTTAGTATCTTAGATATACTTTGGTCTCTGGAAAAAGAACGAGCCAATAATGCACTGCCTACTGCTATGCTTAGCAAGGCACTACACTCAGGGTGAGCCCGTTTCCTAAACCCTGACCACACTACCCTTTTCGATGCCTGCTGCGCCCACTTAAAGGCCTGCATGCTCTCCCCTTCACAGCAGTGTCTGCTGTGCAAGAAATGTGCCTGTGTGTTACAGGCACCCCTTTCCCCTGAAGTCAGTTTTTTTAAATTAGTCTTTTAATCATTTGTGAGCAAGTATAAAATGGGAATGTGGCTCTTGACTTGGAGGGCAATGGTGAGGCCTCATCGAGTGCAGCGGTGGTCAAGGTACATACAAAAGATGGATTATGAAATGGCCATTCGGTGAAAGATGTCAAAAAGCATCTCAAAACTCCAGCTGACGTCACCAAACAAACCAATAATTCTACAATGCTTACTGTTGATGATTGTTAGAGATGCCACAATGGCAGAAGATCATTTTTTTCTATACTCTAGATGGGCCCTTTAAAATGGTTTAAAAGCGCAAGGGATCATGATTAACAGAGAAGACAGAGAAGTAGCGCCTGCTAATTCTCGAAGAATAAAAATTATAGCTCTGTGCTGCGACTGTTTTCTATGGGTAAAACACATTTTTCCAATTTCACCTATAAAGAGAAACTAATACAATCTCAGTATATAAATCGAATCTCCTTTAATAGGTGACCTCTCAGAAAAAATAAATAAGTAAATAAACTCAGTGTCGTATTCCACCAGAAACGTCGTCATATAACTGTGCACCTCTTGCGTCAGCCACCTTTTTCCTCATGTTTCTAAAGCTACTGGGAATTGTTTACAGCCACGATCGTTTAACGGTCTGCCCCCAAGCAATCTCAACCCATCATGAGCACAGCTCCCGGCTATGAAATATAAGCGGAGAGGACACATCGCACATTAAATTCATAAGCTGACTGCCAATAATGGATTCCATCCTATAACTATCAAACACAATCACACAGTACATACACAAGGAAGGAGAAATGGACTAAAGTAAGGATTAATTCGATTTACCCATAAATAAACGAATAATTATTAATAGCACACGATTAGTTTACCCATGCAAACCTATGCATACTGACAGTTTATTTTGTACACTGTATTTTTTTAATAAAGAAATACTTTTCCCCAATTTTGTATTTGCCAGCATTTAACTTCTCTGACTAGATATGAAATTCTTGACAATGCCCGTCCTCGTTACGTTGTAGTTTTTGATACACCAAGCAAGCGAATAGCACTTCACGAGTAGACGAAGAGGTCGAAGGTTAAAACCCAGGAGATGTATTATTTGCCACATAGGAAATCAATATACTCTGGGTTTCATCAACGCTATCAGCGTTTCATTTAAAGGCGTTCACTTGACTTTTATTTCGGTCTCCCTGTGCACCCAATGCGTGCTGAACATCTGGTCTTGTGACTAGGCAATTGTATTACCTTTGCCTTCAAAAAGTTGTGTAAGGGATGCGCGCCCGCAGTCCAAAGGGTCCTTTGAAAATGTACTTCCGTAATTAACAAACGAAGTTAAATTATTCCTGTCAGCAGAAACGGGGGTGATTTAATCTCTCGGTGAAAGCCAAGGATGCCGATTAGGTCAAGACAACAAAACACTTTCAGTTAACATTTCTTTCTGTTTCTGGAAAATGGTACATTTAAAGAACATAATTCAATCTAAACACAGAAGGTCACCCTGAGAAGAAATTGTACCAATTACAGCAGATGACAAGATTTTGCTAAAGAAATAACTGCAAATTGGCCTGATGCGAGTTGTGAAAGCAGAGGACATTCTGTTCAGCGCCTTGGCTTTGATATAGCTAAAGGATGAGGCTCCTCCTGGTAACACCTTTCACACTCACAGGACCACGTTCACAGAAACGGTGTGATGTGGCCAGGCACTATGTGATGGTGTCCAGTGGCCAGGCATGGCTGCTGAGTGGACTAAAGCATCCACTGCTGTGATCTGTGTTTGATTCCATGATCACGAGTTTGCATCCCAACTGGTTCACTCAGTCTTTCATTCTTATGAAGTTGATAACGTAAATAACGTTGGATAACAATCAATATCTGTCAACAACTATTATAGTCCTCTGGCTTAAAAGAAACTGGAGCTCAAATCGCGTACATGTAGGGTTCTCAATCCCGATGAAAAATTACCTTGGGTTGAAAAGAAACTGTAGGAAAGGCAAGGTGCCTTCACAGGGCAGAGCACTGGGTTGTCTGATCCATGCAATAGTTTTTGCTAGGCCTGCGAGTAATTTTAATTACGCTGGAGTAATCAGAGTAATTGTGATAATTCCACATTACTCTTTGACACAGAGTTACCAACAAATTACCAGTAACTATGTGATTACGCCAGCTTGCACACTTAAGAGTAATTTTGGGCAGGGGGAATTAGCACAGAAACAACTATTTTAGTGGCTGCTGTTCGTGTTGTTTTACATCTAGCATTAATTTCTTAGCGCAAAATGCATCCCTGCCTCCATTTTGGATGCAAGGCTGCATTTTGCTCTAAGAAACTAGTGGTACATGCCAAGAGCACATTTAGCAAGAGTGAGTAGCTCATTGAACTGGTATTCGTGTTCTGCAGCATTTAGCATTATTTCCTGTGCAAAATTAATCCTCGAGCATATTTTAGATGCAAGGGGGCATTTTTGTGATATGAAATAGCACTAAATGGAGGGTTACTCATCTTACAAAATTCTATGTAATCTCATGGAATTTGTAAGTAATTCCCCTTGATTGCGCTATACGGAATTACACAAAATATGTCCACCCCATGTTATCTCATGATTGGCCCTCTTATTGAGGGCTGCCCACAGACAATGTAACTTCAGCAGAGTACAGGAATGTAGGTTATGGCAACAAACAGTTCTACTACCCAAGATCTCCTGAAAGAAAGCTTGCTGTGAAGGGTTCTTGAGATGAAGAAAATGCTCCAGGTCGCAGAATGCACTGCTAAAGCCAAAGCAACTTCAAAGGTCCTTGGATCAATGCAACATTCTGACCCTGACCACTGCTTTTCAGTTGGTGCAAGGGTCCCTTACCAGAAAAACAGATGAGCTTACTGGATGAAGTGATGTTGTCCTTAACTCGAATTAAGAGGTTTCTCAGTCAAATTTTAAGTCTCAAACATTTTTCACAATTTTTCTTTCTGAAAATGTTCAAGGGTCAACATGTATTTTGACAAATTCCAGGTCCTACAGTTTTCTGGATTAAAAAAATTAGATAAGAGCTCTGGACTACTCCGACGTGGTCTCCCTAAAAAATCATCTGTCTTAGTTCATCCTGTTCCCTTTTGTTTTGAGAGTGAGCATCCTAACAATATCTCTGCTCCCAGTCCAATGCAAAACAGTAAGGAAAACGTTCTACTATGCCAGGGAACGGGGTCTAGAACCGGCTTGCCCCATCCTGGAACTAATCTTCATTCCACTTAAGAATCCATTACCTAATTTGTCTTGGAAAAGAAGTAGAAATATACCAAAAAGGTGTTTCAGGATAGTGGCTTCATATAGATAAATTCAGCCACCTACTTCGTGAGGTTTTCAAGCCTGACAACTAATAAGTTGTGCGTCTTTTAGAATTTTGCGCTTTTTCATCCTATAATATGGTATGGGCACCAGGAACTCTTGTAAGAGTATCCCAGACACACCTGCAATCACATGCAGCATACCCAGACCTTTCTGGGTGGTTTCTGAGAGGGCTCACAATAAGAATCTCTCTCTTCCTGCACTATTTTCTGCCATTTACTTCAAAGCATTCTGGCACAACCTGGAAAACTCTCGAGGTGCTGGCTCCTCTATAAGCAAACAACAAATCTTATGGCCTGTCTCATAAAAAAAGCTAAGTATTGTATTTTATTGGTGTTTATATTTAGCTTTCCTAACCCTTGTGAGACCCCGGCATTTCCTTGATATGTAGTTACTTCATATTTTACATTTGTATAGCAGTTCATAACCTTGATGCACAGCTAACATTTCAGTGATAGGACTAACAACACTCATCATAATTTCGAAATCATAAATAACAGGATGAAATGTGTTAAAGGTCTTGTATAAGATATGACATTTGTGCGAAGTAGCTCCTTTCAATAAAAATTAAACACGAGTTAAACATCATTTGCACAGTAACAAAGTAGTTAAATAGACATGTTGTACAATCAGTGGACGTTCCAGGCCAAATAAATTTAAAAGCTCTCAGAATAACTAAGCATTAGGAAAGCCAGTATGTCTGGTCTTAATATGGTTATGAAGGCAAGCAAAGGCATGCACAAATGTGCACTCCCGACAATGTTTGTTTCCATGCATTGGCCCTTCAAAGCCGGACCACCTATTAAAAAAATCATGGGAAAAGATAGCCAACTAGCTACATGCTGATTGCCAGTATGGCCTTATAAGATTAATGCAAGGCAAGTGAAGGGAAGACATAGAAAACATGAGAAGAGGCGAGGAAGGAAGTCAGACAGAAAGTATTTAGAAAGTAGTTATCTTGTCTTCCTTAAAGTTTGCCTTTTGGCTACGGTACAATTGGTACCAACGATAAGACAAGTTCTAATAAACCTCAACAGCTTGGGAACATCAAATACAGTGTGGTCCCTGATATGAAATACGTTTTTTGAGATGGAATATTCAGTTTAGATTGACAGAAAATAAGGTGAGACAGTTCAGTGCTCTCGTGGCAATCCACAAGTGGCAATACAAGAGGTGGGTAATACTACATCCTGACTGTGGAGTGAGGATGCAAGGCATGCTCAATTTGTGAGCCGCACACCAGTAGCGGGGAGAGGAGATGCCAGAAAAAACTCACCCGTGAGCAGTGGCTGGGTATATTCACTGAATGAGCAATGCCCTGACTGCAATGAGCCACCCAGCATGTTGTCTGTGTAAGCAATGCTGGCAGAACAGGTACAGGGACAGAGGTATGCTGCTGGTATATCCCAAACAGTTCTCCCAGATGTATTCTATTTACTGCATGCCTTAGTAGTTCAGGTACTCACAAGTATAAAGTATGCGCCAACAGTATTAGCACTGGGCAGGATGCCCCGAATTGGACATGAGAAAAAGTGTGGGGACAGACATCTTAGTCTGGTTCACATGAGTCCAAAAACAGGTAAAAAAAAAGCCTACTGCAGTGAAAAATATCCGACATAATTATTGCTGTCTGCACCAAATGCATGTATGAGATAAAACATTCAATATGTGATGAAGATAAAAATAATATATTTTATTCAGTACAATGGAAGCACATCATAGGGTGGAATGATATCAATCAGATAATAGCATGAAGTGAGACAGTGATATATCTGTAAGGGATTGCCACAGCCCCTTCATCTATAGTTAAAAGAACTGGAAGCAACAGCTAAAGCGGTCTGTGGGCAGACCTAATCACCACTGCTTTCACAAAGCCATGTCAGATGAACTATGCTGCAACCAACCACAACGGTGAAGACGCAGACTAAGCAGGAAAATAAACAAGACAAAATTATGCTTTTATCTAATTAACATAAGATGTAAAATCCTGAAAGCAGAGATCGTGCACGAAAGATCAAATTTAAGGCGACGATAGAGGATCCATACATTTTACGAGTTTCCTAATTAACAGAGAGCCTCCACACTCAAACAATTCAGAGTAGCAGTTTCACAAGTGTGGATTCCATCAGCATTTATAGAAGGTTTCCGAAAATATCTTCCTTCACAATCTAAAGCTGGGATGGGGCACGAAATATGTCTATAAAGATTCCAGTCTATAGTAGTTTAACAGATGTTTTGGTTAAAGACTGCTGCTGAAAAACCCTCAAACAAGAGGGTCAAATGAAGAAACCTAAAAGTAATACATTTGGTTCTGGTTTGAGCAGAAAACATCACCCGTATATAATTTGGATGACTTTTAGGGACCGAGGCGTCAATAAAAAGCCAAGAATGTTTCTTGCTTGCGAAATCGAAAAGTCATTCTGTAATAAAACAGCACTAACCGTTGTTTGACAACAGCAGATCTGCCAAGCTGGGAATAATTTTGACCATGTGATAGGGCAGTGGAGGAGCAAACGGTGCTGTGGAGTGGGTATAGCCATAGTGAAGTGCAGGTCTTTGAAGCTACTCTTGTGCCTAGGTAGAACAGTAAGCACACCGTCCCTCCACAACGCAGTCACTGGGACAGTCTTCCATGTTCGTTGGTGGGCGAGAGAGTGTGTGGCGGAAAGGAAAATGGGCTCCAACAGTGAAGATTATCTAAAAAAGTGATTCTCTCTCAGGAATTCCATCATATCTTACTGTTAAGTATAAGAATATGCCTATTCACCGGGAGGCTGTGCGAAGTGTGCTGAAACTGTGGACCTATGAGAGCTAGCAGCTCTGTAGTTGCCTCAGACTGAGAGTAAGAGGTAGTGATGTGACAAATCTTCATCACCCAGGGTGACGAGGTGCCCCAGATTTGCCAGGACAATCCTGCTTTCCAACCATCTGCCCTGGCAAGTTTCAGCCTGGTTTTCAGAGAGGATCTGGGGAACACAAAGGATGGCACATTTTCATGGGCTGCAGTGCAAGTTTAGTTAGCAGCCTGTATCAGAAGCAATTTAATTAACAAAGACCATACAGTGTGTAAAAATTGTACCATAGTGATGCAGTGTCTGTGTTTTCTAGTTTTCGGAGCACTGTCAACTAATTCATCCTATGTCCTCAGTTGATACAGAATTGTAGTCCTCTTTCAATGTTTCTTGAATGTTCTAGTTTTTTGGCTTTCAAAATCTGGTCATCCTAACATCACCAAAAGCATATCAAACACTGGATTAATGCAGCTGCTGACTTTCTATGACAATGATTCCCATAGAATTCGTGTTAGGTCGCCTTAAGGGTCTGAGCAGTCTGAATCACAATTTCAAATTCTGCTGTATGCCATATAACAATTGCTTCGAAAGTTTGCACTTGATGAGAATCTCTGTTTGAGGAATGTATTGTGATTGACCAGAAAGGCCCAAAAATGAAACATTAAGGCAAATCATCTACAGCCCAAATTTAATGCAACTGGAATACATATATAGCAGGACATTAAGCACAAAATAATAGAACCTTTCGACCTGGCACACGCAAATAAGTTGTTTCTCACCCTACAAAGAGAAAAACGAATCTGGATTTAGGAAGAATCTCCCATGCAAAATCCAAATCTGATGGGCTTTTTTTTGTAGTTAAATCTACATTCACATATTCATCAGAAGTTCTTTTTTTCACTCAGACCAGCTGAAGAAATACTGAGACGGTTGGCCAATAGTACTTCACGTTACCTTGAACTGTGGACGTGCAATGCTTACACATAATCAGGTTTGTTACTGTATCTCTATTGTGTCTTTAGAGTTTTATTATGGCTTAGAGGTGCTGGCTGCAGATAGTGCACTTTTAATATAATTTATATACATTTTACACTGCATCCACCCAATATGCGACCAAAGCAGCTGCAGTCTTAAATAAAACAGGCCAGTCACAAAGAGAACTGTCATGCTACTGAACAACCTAATTTAGCTTAAAAAGTTGTACAATCATGCAATAAAAACGCCGGGGTACAGGCGATAAAAATAGGGCACATCCACTATACCCCATAAAATTGAATACACCGAGTAAATAGTCACCAATAGTTGCCAGTCACTAGAATTGACTTATGCTTATGTCTGAATGGATTATTTAAACATGTTTCATGAAGTGAACAAACATACCATATGAAGGAAACATTGAATGCAGGAGGGGCATAAAGATTTTCTTAGAAACATTGCCTAAAGCAGATATTTAAATGCTTTCCTTATAGTGGAAAGTCAAACAGAACTTAGATTAATCTGTTAGAGGTGATGAGCATATATCCAGGAGACTTTATGGCATATTTACAATGCCCCTGCGACACAATAATGCCTCCGGAGAGTCACTTTTGTGATGCTTTGGGCTCAGTGTGCCCACACATATTTACAAGGCCACGTAAAGCTACCTTGAGTGACGATTCATGGCCTTAGAAATATGGCCCGATTTCACGTATAACTCTATGTGAAAGGGTCATGCCATGGGTGTTGTTATGGAATTTCATGCATTTCATGCATTCCCAGATTTACAAGGTTTCAGAAACCTTGTAAATCAGATTACTACGCCATCCAGGAGTGGCATAAAAGTAGCACAACAAGGAGAAATACCTTTATTTCTCCCGGTATTTTTG
Source organism: Pleurodeles waltl (assembly GCF_031143425.1). Lineage (NCBI taxonomy): Eukaryota > Metazoa > Chordata > Amphibia > Caudata > Salamandridae > Pleurodeles > Pleurodeles waltl. The sequence goes on from NC_090439.1 coordinate 339,588,255, forward strand.
CTCTTTCTATGTGTGATGCATTCCGCAGCACACATAGAGGGAGGAAAATGGCATTAATGATTGTTTCTGTACAGGAAGGTGTCCCTTCCTGCACATAAACAATCAGCCCTGCAAAGCAGGCACCCCTTCACGTTGGCGCTAGGCAACTAATTGTGCGCCAGAGCTGAGGAAATACAGGGATGCGTCGTATTGCTGCCAATACGACACATCCCTGCACTTTGCTAATGGTGCAGCGTGGTGCTGCAAGCTTGCTTGCGGCGCCACACTGCACCATTTTCTTGTAAATATGGGCCTCTGTATCTCTACTCACAGGGGAAGAACAGCCTACCCCACAATAGTCATTGATCAGAGTCCCATTTACAACGCTTTGCCTTTCCCTTTTAATTGTATCAGATTGCAGGGATCTTGCACACTCCTGTCAAACTTGCGATAGGCTGAGAGAAGATGAATATGTTAAAAAAAAACCTGCACAATTACAAAAATGGGAGAGGTCGCATTTATAGTTTTTACAATTCTGGCTCATCCTTCATTAGTTGATTCAAAAACTTTTTTTTAAAAATTCACAAAGTTATGTAAAACAATGCTTTTCGAGCAAACTCTGACCAGTATCTAGCATCACTGGCACACCTCGCGTATAAAAGAAATCACGCTAGGTGCCAGAAGGAAAGTGGTCTGAGCAACAAATGTCTATTGGCAGGGCATTTTCTGTTCAAACAAGACTCCCTCCAGCCAAAAGGATGCAAAATTGCATAATGTGTACTTTCAAAACATTTTGCGAAGTTTGTATGACACGAAATGCTTGAATTTTGAAGGCATGGTTTAAATTTCTCCCAGGACTTTTATTAATTAGCATTTCACCCTTGAACATGGCCCACAGAATGGAACACTAGTTTTGCATAATGCAGATTTGAGTGGCACAATGTTGTGCTGCCAGCAGATGATATGTTTCACTTGAAAGGATCGCCAGAGCTCCCTTATCTCTTTTTCACAATTTAATATTTATTCAGAGCTTCTCATTGAGTAGCTCCAAGCATTTTGGATTTAAAGACAAAACGCAGGTGCCTTCCACCAGTACAGTCAGTAGATTGAGAGTACTGAAATAATTTATTACTGATCCTGAAACATGAATAAAAAACGTTTAATTTAATAGTTTGGTGAAAAGTGGGTGCACTTTGCAAAACCTTAAAATAATTTCAACTATTGAATCACAATGTATTGAAATGGATTGAAACTGCCTGCCTATGTTTCCACTTCCCTTTTACCAAGATGTCTCGCTTTGCAGATTCCTTCTTTAGCAAGCTTGTGCTGTAAATATATATTCTTATTCAACAATTCCACAACTAACAGAGCACATCTGGGACATAAAGGAAGCATTCGGCACCCACTGTACCACAACCCAGAGCACCGCATTCACCCAAATCTGGTAAGGAGGCTGCCTCCAAAGAACAACCTACAGAACCCAGAGAAGCTGGCATTATCAAGGACTAGAGGCAACAGAGCTCCGTGGGTATGGTCTAATTCGCGCCTACCTGATCCTGAGACCAACCAAGTATTCTAGACACATACATTTTTTGGTGCTGTAAAGTGGCAAAATGGTGATATCTCAACAAAGTAAAAAAGAAGTGAATTTCATATAAAATATAATGTACCCAATATAACATTCAGCATATGATGACTCTCGGTTTACCACAGGGGTCAGTGTAAAATGTACTTTGTGTGTAAAAGAAATAGAAATACAAAATTGTAAAAAATAAATACACAACTCCTCCTTCGACAGATTGGTAGAGTGCTTGAAACTAGGTCAGACAGAGAACAGTAAATGAACTGATAAGGTTCTGAGGCAGACCTAACAGATCAGTTCTACACCAGAAGCAAAGGTTAATATGGAAATCAGGAGTTTTGTGTAGTTTTCATAAATGTCTGTTTGCTTGTGTGCAAAACTGGGTAGATATCTTCGTAATTTCTGGCACAGCAAAGGCTCATTAGTTTTCCAGATTTTCGCAAATTCTCAATTGGGAATGCGCTTTTTCATTCTTCGACCCAAGGCTCTGGAATTCCTTTTCCTTGGTCATTAAAGCCATATTTTCCTGTGTTGTTTCTAGAGAGTGTTCAAAACTCTTCTTTTTGCTAAAAAAGATATACTTCACCTTACAAAGCTGTTTCACAACAGAGCCAAAAGACACTTGGGTGTAAGAGTGCTCTGGAATGACCATTTACCATGAGCATTAACGTAACAACAGACCAGAAATTAGTGAACAAAAAGGCAGTTGAAAAACTGTGACATTGCACAACTTGATAAGCTGCTCCATTCTGTTTTGGAAAGAATTGTGTTGTGGAATATGTGAGGGAGAATAAGACAGATGGACACTTATGCACTCAATCAGACTCAGCAGAACATTAGAGGTAACAAAGATAAATTATGTCTACACAATATGAAAAGGTTCTAGTTTTCCAGATATGTAAAAAAATACAAAGGGTTTCTAAGGGAAACTTATGTTATCATACCAGAAGAACAAAGAGAGACAGTAGCAATTGCTTGCTGCAAGACGTGATGCATAGTGTCTTCAACAGGGGAAATTAAATTAACATTCACTGTGATTCACCATATACATGCAGGTGTTTGTTAACAAGTATAGCAATAGTTAGCAGTCACGAAGCAAAAAACTGAACATAAAAATAGGTGTCATTTATTATCGAACTAAATATCACTCACTGTACCAACCTCAAGTGTCTGAAAGTGTGAGTTTTAACTGCAGTGACTCAAATGTATATCTTGCTTTTTACTTCTAGGTGTTTATAGCAGACACATAACCCATCAAACCAGGAAAGAAACTTGTCACCTACAGTTTAGAAAAGGAGCTCTGCAAAGAAACTCACCAACCCATTAAACTTAGGGCCTCATTACAACTGTGGCAGTCCCACCACGGGACTGCCAATGCCACGGGGAGGGCACCAACATCATGCTGGTGGCATCCACCTCGTTGTTTTACAATGTTCCCACTGGGCTGATCGGCAGGAACACTGTACTAGGACAGTCCCGCTGGTATGACTGGCTAGAACAGAACTACAGGATTGGCCTCATACTGTAGCACACCAGCACTCTCGGAATGCACACTGTCTGCAAAGCAGACAGTGTGCATTCTGATGGTACTGGGCAGGGGTCCCCGCCATAGAAAGGCTGGCGGAAATCTGAGTTGTAATCAGCACCGCCCGCTGAGTTCAACACCGCCGTGGCTGAGCACAACTCAGACAGCCAATCTTTTAAAAACATTGCTGCATATTCCTTACTGAATCAACTACGTTTCTACAGGCTTACACAAGTAAAACTTCCACCTGTCCAAAATGTTCTCAGAAATGTCGGCGGGGTATAGCCATTAGCAAAAATACAGCATATTGTCATTTCACTGCAAGCATCATTCCGTGATCAATTTCTCCCCGCCTACCTACCACATAAAGTATTTGCCATCAGGAATAATATCCACCCCAGAATGTGTTAGACTAAGGAAAAACAAGAACTCTGACGTGTACATGTTAACAGCCCAATACGACTTCCTCCTCCCCAACGAGCTTCCTTAGATAGTTGGATTAAGAGGACTAACGTGATCTGTACTAGAATTTATATCCAGCATGATATGCAACTAGGGCTAAGTCATTAGTGAGGCAATCAGAGGTATAATGTGTGTTAACCTCAGAAACTGAACTCTTACATAAAATTCACATTGAGTCTTCCAGCACCTTTGTCAAGGTGTGTGTCATCCCACTCGGATGCAATCAGATCATCAGTCAATTTGTGATCCCGCCTTGAGCGTCACATGTGCACTTCCTCTGTTCCTGCCCATTCTATGAGTTCATCCTGCAAATGTGCATCTGTGGAGTTCGTGCACTCAATTAGTGAAACGCAATGCACCTCTTAGAAACAATTAGCCCTAGTGTTGTGAACTTCCTGCTTAGCTTTCTTTTGTGGGGGTTTTCTGTAAGTAAGCCTAAAAAACTTGGGTTTATCAATCTGGGGATCGTCCAGTCTGTCACAGTGTTAAGATAGGTCAGCACGTCCGTTTTCCTCTACTCGGAGCGGCGCCAGACGACAATCAGTAGATACGTGAAATCAGCCGTCGGCCTCTAGCAAATGTCAACATAGTGCTCAACGTCTAAGCGGGTCTCAGTGCCTCAGGAAATTATGGCCATAGACATCAGGCTGTGACAGCCAACTTTGCATATTGCAAAAATTGTTCCCTGTCTAATCCAAATGTATCAATGGCATAGTGCATAGTAATAAAGCGACCTTGCGGGTATAAGTCAGTGAACATAATGTAGCTACCCTCCCGCCACTTTCAGTATACATGGTTCGTACTATTTGGGTGAATGGGCGTACAATCCATATGTCTAGATCCGGAGCATAAGGTGTTTGCACTATAACTTGTTTCACAGCCTGATCCCATAGGCGACAAGTCAACCAGATCACATGGTGTAGTGTATTTGGGACATCTTGTCCTCTCACCAGGAGCTCACGTAACTGATAGCTACCTTGAGAGCATGTTAACAATGATCTCTCCCAATTTTCTTCCTCATCAAGCCAATGGATAGCCTGCTGGAGGTGAGTGGCCAGGTAATAGAGCTCCAATTCAGGAAATTCCAAACCGCCCCTGGCTCACTCCCTCTTAAGGGTAGCAAGCCCAACTCAGCATCCCCTTCCAGCCCATAGTAATTGTAATATGAGTTTGTCTAGATCTTTAAAAAACTGGCAAGGGATTCCATACATGGCACCCTGCAATGCATAAAGGCACCTTGATAATACAACCATTTTCAGGCAATCTTACCCATCAGAGAGAGTCACAACGTGTTCCAGAATTCTATAGTGGGGCACAGGACCCCTATCACGCAACCTAAATTAAAGTCATAAGTTAACTGCTCCCCATGGGTAATATAAATACCTAAATACAGTACCTTGTCTGTTTCCCACGGAACACCTGCCTTTGGCAGTCATTGTATCAGCATTTCCCCAGATAATTCTACTAGAAACAGTGCTGAGTTAGTGGTATTGACCTAGAGACATCTCCAAACTCCTTCATCAGGTTTAGAAATAGCGGACCAGACAGGTCTGGCTGACACAGGCATACCACTGCATCATCCACGTTATGTGAGACCCCATGTTCCTTGTGCCCCACTGTTATGCCCCACCCCTAAGGACCTATCAAAGACAGCAAGCCAGGGGTTCCATTGCTGAGGCAAATATTAATGGTGACAATGGGCATTCCTGCCGTGTGCCATGTTGGAAGGAGATCACAGCAGATACAAAACATCTAGTGCGAATTCTCGCAATTGGCTGTTCATATAACAATTTGACCCATTTTATGTAAGTCTGTTCCAGTCCAAACGTTCAATACTTGCCACATGTAGTCCCAACCGAGTCAAATGCCTGTTCTATGTCTATAAAGGACAACAGTAGGGATCATCCATCAGCCACGGGTAATGTAACACATTCATTAACCTTCTGGTATTTCATAACGTGTTCCTGCGGGGGATAAAACCTGACTGGTCTGCATGAACCAGTTGTGAGAAATATGGTAAGAGCCATGCCACCAGCACAACTTAGGATCTTCTGGTATACATTTAGCAATGACAACAGGCGATAGAACTCACCAACATCTGGTCTCTGCTGGGTTTTCTGATTATGACTATCAGGGCCTCACTCGTGGTTTCCGGGAACATCCCTGTGGTAAAGGTTTCTTGATAGACTGTTAAAGGTTTCCACCAAGACTCCCAGAAAAAATTTATAAAACTCTACAGGGAACCCCCCCCCCCCAAGGAGCCCTAGCCGTTTTCATGGAATATGTCATAATTCTAATCTCTTGTTTAGTTAATGGGGCTCCCTGTGCCTCCCTGGTCGCGTCTGTCCGTGTTGGAAGTGACAGTTCAGCCAAATAGTCGGGAAGCATGTCCATGCCCATAGGGAGCGGTGCAGTGTATACCTGCCGCAGGTGGTCTTCAAAAACCTTGTTTATTGCCTGCTGGGTTGTAACAACCCGTTCCTCGCATGTATGTAATGTCATGACTGGCTGTGTCAGGGTTTAAGATTGTATCAGGCGCGCCAAAAGGCGGCCAGCCTTGTCCCCCTACATTTATAGGCTCCGATGACTAACAGTTTGTGCATGTTTCTCCTGTCTGTTCCATATTTCACATACCCGGTGTCTTTGTCCACCCCAGTCAGCTGCGTTGTATCGCGTATCGGGCAAGAACAGTTCTAGTCTCGCCAGCTCTGTCTCTTCCCTTGTCAATTCCCTTTCCAATGCTTGTTGTAGGCTAAGTGTTGTTGACATGCAAACCCCTCTAAGAACCCTGTCCCACTTGATTGCTCGACTGCTCGCACTGTTCCAGTTGGTAACAATATTTTGGTCTAGGGCATCTCCCAGGGTAGGAAGAAACAACAGGTCCATCAGTGCCTCCAGCCAGAGCCGCTCAAATAGTATTCTAGGCAAGGTCTGACTAATACAGAACTGTACCAAGAATGGGGAATGATCTGAGTGATAGTGTCACAAATATGTTGCATCATGTATGCGCTGTGTGGCTATGAATCGAACCAAAAAGTAATCAGTTCTACTGTATGTGCCCGGTGCCGGTGTCTAACAGGAATATTCCCAAACTCACTAATGTTAGACTTGCCAGATGTCAATCAACCCCAGCCCTTTTCCTCAACTGGGCCAGTGTTGTTGACATATTGGGTTTAAGAGCAAGACTTGTGGGGGAGCCGTCTAATTCCCTATCTAGAAAACAATTGAAGTCTCCTGCTAGCAATATCTCAACCTCTGCGGATACCCCAGCAAACTGCTAATACTTTTCCGAAGAATTACCCATCATATATGTTGGTAGCGTATACATTGATAAGGCAGAGGTCGTGCCCATCTAAACCCCCCATAATGTTCCTCCACATCCACCTCTACTCTAGTCAACTTATATGGAATCCCTGGTGCCACCCAGACAAGTGTCCCACATGAACAGCCATAATATGATGTGGCGTAGATCTGTACACGCCATCATCATAAAGCTGGAATGCAGCCAAATATGCGATTCTTGTAAAACAAAGCCATGTGTGCCCCGTAGCTTTGAAGGAAAGCATGCACTCTGTTTCTCTTTCCAGGATTATTTAAGCCTCTAACATTCCATGTCATGAATGTATACGGAGTGTCCTTGGTGGTCATTATGTGTTTGAGTATCAGTCAGAAATACTTATAAAACGTAACTCCCAGCAGTCAAGGTCCCTCACCTCTGCTCAATCTCAGTTTTCAATTGCTGAAGGAGCCAATTCCTGCAGGCCACTTCCATGATCACGCTGCCTAGTGCGTCCATCTTTACACCTGAGAACGAAATGTTGCTTCTTCATGGTAGCCCACTCTCAGTCACTGCTGGTTTTGCCTAGAGCCATGGGAGCTCTCCATGTTAATGGTGCATATTCTCCCTAAAGCATGCCTAGAACAGATGGAGTTTCTTCCGGCACCAAAACGTCTTCCATATAGCACTGCCTATGTTTAGCGTTTGTATGTGCCTTGGACCAAAAAAAAAACAGCTAATGAAAGTTCATCAAACCAGTGCATAAGATGAGCTGCCACTACATGTTTTTGCATCAGTACATGCTTTGATAGGACATATGTTGTGTGCGTCCACAAAAAAGTGCTTTCTCTGTACGCAGCTGTAGTCATTTTGTTTATGCATCCATCTGGCTGAGTGTAAACTTTCATGCTCACACACAACATTACAATATTGTTAATATGTCTTAGATAACTAGATAATTTATGGTGTTTTTCTTTCTCTGACAGCAGCACAGATAGGAGGAAGGCAGTCAATAATGGACATGGAGTTTTAGGTCTGGCTTGACAGTGCGCAACTGTCACCTTACGTTTTAAACTATACCATTAATACTCTACAGCTCTTTGCTTCCACACAAATATATATTAATTCTCATGTTATTTTAGTTTTAATGCTTCACATTAGCACACAACATTCCTTTAAAAACCAGACCCATTGGCATTGGCAATGCTTGTTGCTAGTATTTGCTTGGGCTCTCTGAAGCAAGCACTTTGAGGTTTTTTTCAGTGAGAAAATGCATAACCGTAGTTTCCTCTTCGTCTTGTGAAACTGTGACCATATTTTCAGAACCAAAAGCCGTGGTAGCCACTGGCAAAGAAGAAGGTCTACTGAAGGACCGCAATTTTATCATTCAGAAAAAAAGATTCCCTCCACCATTGCGTAGAGAGCCTCGGGAAGGCTTGGCCTTCACTAATGGGCTACGGTAACAATGATTCACTCCATGGTAAACCCCATTGTGCTGCATACGAGGAGAGACAATAAATGAGGTGATGTTTTGAAGAAGTCTTCTGGGACCGAAGTGGCTTCAATACACGACTGCCTATGTTATTTGTTGTATGTGCTTTGCATGAAAAAATCGGCTTACTGAAAGTCAATTGAAACAATGTTTCAAGAATGAGTTTCACCAGGATGATGAAACCAATTTTTGGGCTCTTTTCAGGGGAGGGGTTCAAACATCTTTCCCTGTTCCTTTCCTCCCATTTTTAAAGCTCCCTTTCCTACCTTTCATGCTCCCCTTTTTAATTAACATACTCTTGACCCGTCTCTCTTATTACTTACTCCTGTTTTTTTCCCAAACTTCTCACTCACCATCCTGCTTTGCTCCTCTTTTCTTTTATAAACCCTTTTCTAGGCCACTTCATTCCCTTTTTGCAACCTCCTCTTACTCTAACTCCCACTTTACTCCTGTTTACAAACCTGACTATTCTTTACAACCCTACACTTCTCCTCACACTTTACTTCCTTTTTAACAAAGCCCTTACTCCCTCTCTCACTTTGTTCCTTTCTTCCAAAAACATTTATTCTTCCTCCCACTCTTCCCCCATTTTCATTTGAAAACCACGTATTGTGAGTCCACAACCTTTTTTTTTAACAGACCATTTTCTGCCCCTCCCAATGTACTCCATTTTAATCAACAGCTTACTTCCTTCACGCTTTACGCCAGAGTTGCTTTTTTACAAACGCACACTTTACACCCTCTTTTTTTGTTTTACAAACCCCATAATATGGCCCGTTCATCCACGCTCCGCCCTGTCCTATATACCCACTCCCTTTTTAGGTAGGGCATAGCAGCACACAAGCGCTGCTTTTCTGACATGTTGGTATGTATCTGGGCTTTTAACCACGCTCATCTCACGCCCATCACTTTCACACGTTTGTGGGCTTGCTGTTCAAAAATCCTTTCTTTTCGAGGGTAACTGCTTTACGCTTGTCCCTCCTTGGGGTGGTTTTGTTATCGTCTTGGCCATCGGCCCTGTTACATGGATAATTGCACTTTTGCCGATAACCTTGACTGCGGTGAACTTCTTTTTCCTTTAGTCTGTCTACTTTACGCTCACCATGGCACTTTGATTTGGCCTGCTTATGTCAACTGTTTTACTTTTTATTTTCAGTTTGTGTGGCAAGAAAAGTCCAGTTAATAATTTTCAACGCAAAAGCAAACGCTAAACCCATTGTATTACAAATGCTTGTTCGTTCTTACCTCTTTGTTGTGCTTTCCTTGAAAATGAATATTTACCTGCCCCCCGACCCCAATGTTTTTTTTGGGGGGAGGAAGCATTTCTTCATTTTAACTTTTCTTTAAAATAAAGTTCCATCTGCCTGTTTTCATCAGGCTGAATTTCTTCATTTTAGAAAATCATGAAATTCAATCCAACCTGGGACAAGTGGGGCGTTACATATATATTTAATACAGACAAAACAAAAAATGGAAAGCCTAGCAGACACTAATCGTAGAAATATCCCCTAAAACGATATATCGTCTGTTTGTCAATATCCACAGACATTCTGAGCGTTTGTCGAGAGCTTAATGCTTACGACTGCGGCCCATGCTGGTTGTCGAGAGATATATTCGGTCTCAAGAGCTATCCTTCCAGCAGCTTAACCAAGCATTAAAATAAATTGGACACTGTTTCTGCCATTCTTCTAGCACTATAAAATCATGGGCGATCGCAGTGCCTTTCTGAGGAGTGGCCTTGCTGGGAAGTCGGTCTCAGACACCGCATTAGCGCGACAAACGTTCTCTGGATAATGCGCACCGGGGCTCAGGTGCCCTGGGCAGTGGGAAAGAAATGATCTTTCTAGCAACTCATCTGCAGTCGAGATGCGTCGTCTACACTGCAGATCACGTCTTCCGTCGATGACCTGTTTCCGTGACCTTCAATTACCAAAAAAAAAAAAAAAAAAAAACAGAAGCAAAGGGGCTTACTTGAAAAGTCAGCTACAGACTTAAAATGATTGAGGTGTCTGTTTAAAAGTTTAGTTTATATCTCTTATGCGACTGTAAGATTTGATTTAATATTGATATGGACATATATATATTTTGAACAATGTTGTCTGGTGTTTGCTGGTGATTATTTACAGAAATTGAAACTTCTTTTATCAGCTTCAGAAGGATGAAGCGATCTGTTTACAGTGTTGGGATTTAAAACAGTCATGTTTAATTTTTATGTTGTTAGGTGGGTTTTGTGTTCCATGCTATATTTTAAATGTAGTTGCATATATATAGTGCTTACTACCAGTGACCAGGAGTTGAAGTGCTTAAGGGCAAGTAGCATGCTACTCTGGAATCCAAGGTTAGGGGTTAATCCAGTGATTACATGTTGGTTATTGTGATTAGTCATGGTCTCTCAAGAAAAACATTGCATGCATTTACTCCAGTTACTTTGTGATATATTATATTAATACCAGTTAGGTGTGATCATTAATGGGGGCTTTGTGGTTTCAGGTGAATAGTGTCAGGATTTGTTTTCATGAAGACATGCGGCACTGAATTGAAAAGAAAACTGAACATGTTTATTTTGTAAATGGAAAGGGGAAATGGGAAAGCATTAAGTACTCTATTTCACCTGCACAATTTGAGGTGGTTCACTCTGTAACCAATCAAATGCAATCTGAAAGAGAAAAAATATTGCATAATTTTCATAGGGTGCCTCTGGGTCAGGATTTGACATGGTCACAGAACAAGATAAAATGTGAGGTGTAGATGGGTGGTTAAAAGGAAAACAGAGTGGTGGCATTACAGCGAAAAAGGCTCTTGTACATCCAACAATCCAGAATCAAACCAAGGAGAGTTTTCAGTCACTATCTGAACTCCAGAAGCCATATTATCAGAAGTGCCCTGGGATGCTACGTGTGTGTGTGTTGCAGAAGGGGCCACAGATGCTTGAGCAACTTCTTCTGCAATCCAAATCATGCAGCACACATTTAGCACTGGTGTGGTCTCCAGATTCTGTCTGGTCCATAGGGCAACACGGCAGTGAATGATGTTATGGTCTGACAGATCAGTGCAGGAACCAGTTTTCTGGTTGTTTGTGGGCCTGTTTTGTGGTCTGCTGGGACAGTTTTTATGTCCGGCTTGACGGTGCAGCTTTCGCCAGACAATTCTGGGAGCATCAATACAGAGGCCCATTTTATCCCCGCCCTCGTGTTGGGAGCCAGGAGTTCGTTTTGACTGGGCACAAGTTGTGTGCTTCCACAAAAAAGTGTATGCCCTCCATGGAGTTGTGTTCATTTTGTTTATATAGCCTGTCGCCTATGGATGAACTCTCAGAAGCACACACAATGGAACGCTATTAAAGTGTCTTAGATAACTAGATAATAGATTTTGTATTTCTCTTGCAGCAGCACAGATGGGAGAAGGCAGTGATTTATGCACCTGGATTTTTAGGTCTGTCTTGATAGTGCAACTGTCACCAGACCTTTTATCATACACCAAAATTATTCTACAGTTCTTTGCTTCCACACCAATATATATTTTTTCCCATACTATTTACTTGTAATGCTTCACATTACCATACAAAACTCCTTTTGAAGCCAGACCTATTGGCATTGCCAATACTTTTTGCTATTGATTTCCCAGAAATAAAAAAATTATTGCCTGCAGCAAGATCAAATCAATGAAGCCTTCCCTACCTTGCAAAACACTTATACATAATGTCTACAAGTTAAAAACAACCCCATTTTGCAAACACTGGCCACTTTTCCAGCTCTCCAATACACTAATGGGGGATATAATTTTATGGTCCCTTGCCTTTGTTTCTATCCCAGTCCAACCTTGGTGGTCTCAAATGTGTGTGCTCTCATTTGCATAGGGGTTTGGTGCCATGCAAAATAGTAAACACTTTTCCTCTACGCCTATGCCGCACAACAATTGCAGGTGCTGACGCAAAGGAGCTTTTGGAGGGTGCCTTTATTGTGCATTTTCAAGAGGTGGTGCACAGTTAGAACTCACATAAGGGCCCCCTTTGAAAGGGAGAAAAAGGATCCTATGTACTCCTCAGACATATCCTTGGAGGCAAGCATAGTCACTTGCTGCATTCATCTACAGGATGGATCTGTACCCCCTTTAAAATGGAGGCAAATGCACAAAAAAAAAGAGATGATGAATAGCATGCCTGAATTAATCCCAGCCACTCACGATCGCTCGGGCTGCATCCCAATCCATAATTTTTTGCCCATCCTACCACCTTAGTTTGGACCCAGCCATATGCAAATTGGTGTTGAACCTGCTCCTCGTGGGAACAGTCCAGCCGAACTGCCGAACCAGGTCCTCCCTGAACAAAATACAAGCAACCTAGTTTCTCTCTTGAAAGGGGTCTTCAGCCAGTTATAGCTTTGTTGCAGTAGCATAGTCAGCACCCAGGGCCCACATGTGGCCATATCCGGAGCACTTAGGGCGGCAAAAGCAAAAACAACAAGGTGATGGACGGAATGCTTGAATTAATCTCAACCATTGATGATCGCTTGGGGCAGCATCCCAATCCATTGTTTTGTGTCCACCATGCCACCTCGGTTTAGATCCAGCCATATGCAAATCAGTTCTGACCCTGCTCCTCATGGGAACAATCCAGCCCAAACTGCCAGGCCAGGTCCTCCCTGAACCAGAATACAAGCAACCTAGGACGAGCTTTGTCCTAGTTAGGGTTCTTCAGCCAGGTATAGCTTGGTTCCAGTGGCACCGTGAGCCCAGGACCCATGTCTGTGCATTCCCGGCGCACATAGGGCAGCAAATGCAAAAACGACAAGGTGATGGATGGAATGCATGAATGAATCTCAACCACTGGTGATTGCTAGGTGCTGCATCCTTATGCATCATTTTGTGCCCACCATGCCACCTCAGTTTGGTCCCTGTCACATGTAAATCCGTCTTGACACTTCTACTTATGGGAAAAGTCCAGCCCGAACTGCTGAACCAAAATACAAGCAACCTAGGACCAGTTTTGCCACAGTTAGGGCTATTCAGCCAGGTATAGCTCTTTTCCAGTGGCACAGTGAGTCCAGTGCCCACATTTGAGCATACCCGGCACACTTAGAGTGACAAATGCAAAAACAATAAGGTTCTAGATGGAATGCTTGAATCAATCTCAGTCACTGGCAGTCGCTCGGGCCGCATTCCAATTCATAGCTTTTGCCTACCATAACAACTCAATTTGGACCCAGCCATATACAAATCAGTCTTAAGTCTGGTTTCTGGGGTACAGCATTTGGAAATAAAATTGGTCTTTTTCCCGAGGATAATTGGTGTGTGAGACACAGCACCTGCAATATAAATCATCTAGCAACAAGAGGTTTCCCATAGCTCAGGAGATTCAGCATTGCCACTGGGTGCAGGCAGTGCACTCCATTTACATTTAATTGACTAAGTCAAGCAATGAAAGTTCAATCACCCACTTTTAAGGCTCCCTTATGTACTGGGGGTCATAAACTACTGTAGATTTTGCATACGTCTAAGGCTGATGCTGGATGTCGTTACTATCTCAATAAGCAGACATTTGAGTTTAAGATAGAACGTTCTGACTTTCAGATTTCCATAACTGGTGAGTTAAGCAAATTGTTGAGCTACTTCAACAGTAGTTACAAGGATACAGTAGTAGACGCTGAGTTTTCATCAGCATATCACGTTTGCCAATATCTCAAATATTGTTATCTTGAGGTGCCATTACTTTCTATGTTGCTGAACCTCTAATTCTGCTCCTGATCCCATCAAAAAGCAATTCAACATTTTTTGATAAAAGAAACTCTAAAACTAGAACCACCACAAAAATAACAAATGTGATTGTGTGAGTACGTGATGTGAGCAATCAGGTAGGGCCACAGTGTGAAAATCCAACCTTTTAATTGAGTTCTCACTTCCATGCAACATGAGTTTAATCTATTCTGTGATGTACACCTCTCTTCTCAACCACTTCCCTTGTGTCATCCCCATTGCGTGTGGGTGAAGACATTAGTCCAGAAGTTCTGATACCTTTCTACTCCATGCTGCCTTAACTCACCTTTCTTTGTGATTCTTGTAAAACTCACAAAAATGTGTGCTGGTCTCATAGAGTGTGTCGCTTTGCTCACTTTGCTACCTTTAATCTACCAACGTCAGGCTTATCCTTTAAGTATACTAATTTTCAGAGATTACAGTGATCACAGCTGAACTAGCAGAGCATGAACTGCTACCAACCCCAGACTCTTATTTTTTGGGGCTCCGAACCAAAGCCAAAGGTTCCAAACAACTTCATATGTTTGTAGATCTTGCCTTTGTTCTTTTTAAATGCCAAATAGCTATGACCTGAAAGGCCCCCTTGGTGACAGACATAAAACAATGGTTCGAACCCTACTACTTTGGGCTCATGCAGAAGCTAACACACTCCATGCAATGAAAGTCAAGGGCCAACTAAACACAGGAGTAGGGTACTGGGATGACTACATCCTTAACATAGATATACCTATAAGGCATGTTATTGGGTCGGTTTTTGAGACCAACTATAACTTATTCACTGTACAATGGGGAATAATGTGCAAAAGCTGACCTTACAATTGGTATTTTCCCACAGTATCTCCCTTACTGCACTGCTTTGCACATGTAATTTCCTCCTGGATGTAATTTCCTCCTGGATGTCTATAGAGGAAACTGTGTGCAAAAACTTGAAACTCAACATGATCCGTGCAAAACCTGCATTTTCAAAATTGGTACAAACACAACTTGGGTCTGGTTTCATACTTATTTCAGCACTCCGGATGAGGCCAAGTGCCTATGTAGACTTATGGATGATTATTTTCACTCAGAACTACTTGTGAAATTGGGAATGACTATCTGTGTAGTGTCATATTACGCTTGTCAGAGATGTATCTTATATCTACTAGGCAGTCCAATTGTCTTGTCTCTCAGTGCCATGAGAAGCAACAGAATTGTTCATTACGAGTGATCCAGTCCCTTCTGCAACAGTATTCACATTTATGAAGAATGCGTGCACTAGAAGACACTGTGCTATCACACGAACCACACTTATGCTTTGCTGTTGCCCAGGAAAATGGGATGCGGCAAGTTATGAACCCTTTACGTAGTGGTATTTTTCATTACCACAATTAGGGATCCTCCTCTTCCCAGTCCTTGTTTCTCCCTCCCTTCCTGGTTGCACTTAGTGGTTGCAACTTTGTAGCATAACAGAAATACGTGAGGGAGAGGAGTTCATTTCAAAATAAATATAATAAAAATAAAAGAAATACTAATGTGCTACGCCTGTCATGAGTGGAAATACCCTCAGCTGTTTAGGACTGGGACGAGCAGGAACCCATGAGGGGGTAATGCCCCCTTCCACTGAGCAGTAATAATGAATTTGATATTACACATACCAATGATGAATTTACTAAACATCTGTCTGTTCTGTTTGCTTATCCGTCAGTGAATCTCCAGCAGTCATTGCTCTCAGGGTTACTTCACTGTATCAGCAGTTTTCTCCCTACCCTCTCTCTGTTCCTATATTGCTCGGATTTCTCACCAGTAATCTTCATTACTTTGAGCCATAGTCTTCCTAGTCACAGTCCTCGTAGAGCAGCAGCTCAATCTGTGAGGACTGGAAAGTGGAAGACAGATGAGGAATCCATTATTTTTCAAAACATACCCATAAACATGTTCTTCACTCCGCCCTATCTTATTATTCGCTTTCAGGCTCTCCTATTCTTTTCTTCTTTCTAAATCATCTTCAGTTCAATCGTATATTAAACCTTTTATTCAATCACTCCAATTCATTCTCTTCCCCACCTTCCACTCCCACTCCATCCATCTTCACTTCCATATTTTTACTCCCTCTCCTATTTATCTCAGCTCTTTCCCTCCTCATACTATCCATCCTCATTTCCTCTTCCCATCCCGAGTACCCCTCCACCCTGCTCCAGAGAGAGCATAACTTGGGTCTGCCATTATGTCTTATAAAACATTAAATGAAGGAGGGGTTATTTACCTATGTAAACATATGAATATAGCTTTTCATGTAAACCACATGTATTCATCATTTTGCAAGTATGTTTATGTTCTAGTATTTTAGAAATGTTATTTCCATAATCATTTTATATTGCTCACAGTGAAGGCCTGAGTTATTTTTGCATTTCAAACCTTCAATGTGAAAGCTTGTTTTATTGTATATCTTCCTAAGCTGCAGGTTCGGTGGTACGGAGCTTTGGCTAATAAGAAGGCTATTGTGCAAAGAAGAATAGAAGGCCTGAGAAGACGTGCTACCAAGGTCGAGAGGAGTAACTCTGAGATGCCAGCCAAACTCCCACCTGGAATTTCTGAGCACAGTAGTAGACCAAAGCTGATCTGATTTAGTAAAGTCTAAACTAAACTTTGTCAATTAGGCAAAAATGATTTACAGAACTGTTGTTCAGTGGAAAGTTTTGGCTGTGATGTCAGCTTCTGGAAGAATCAGGATTTATGTGTGGTTTAGTTAGTTGTAGGATTAAAATTTCCTTTGCCCCTTGATAAGAGCGAACCTGTCTGAGGTCAATATCTCACACTCTGTTTTTCCTAAGTGGCTTTATTCTACTCACGCCTCTCTTGACTGAAACTTCTACAGAAGTTATGTTGTGCTCACATTTTCTCTGATTTTTTTTAGCTATTAGAATAGTTAGGGATCTAGATCTAATGGTTAGGCAGGAAAACTTGCTTTTTCTCATTTTCTGCATTATCGCTATCGGAATATTGGTTCGTACAGGCTGATTAAATTCAATGTTTGTGCAATGCTTTATTTCTCCTTTGGTGATTTTGTACATTAATACCATGGTTTTGTGACTCATTAATGTAAGTTTGACTCTGAGTTTGTATTAAAGCTCTTTGAAACTTGATTGGGTCTCTGGGATGTAATTTGTGGCCGACAGGTTGCACTGTAATTTTAATTGAGAAATTTTAAGGTGTGGCTCCTCACCCCTGGGAACTTAGAAAAAGATCAATCGAGCCCCAGATTTAGAAATAGTGCCCAGAGCCGAATCAGATGGTAGCAGATATGGATGGTTCTCTTTCCGAAGTGAGGAGAACTGGAACGATATTCTAGAGTAGTTACTCCCTAGTGCCCAACCTTAGATGCCTGTACACAGAACTGGAGGATCAGCAAAATAGAGGAGAATTGGAAGAGAGCCGTACTGGCGGCAGAAGACTGAGAATTAATAGGGTTGTGGATTCCAGCAGTTCGTATTTAGTTTGCAGTGATTGTGTGAATTTGGGTGGTGTCTCGCAGAGATGTTTTTGTACGTTGTGTGCGTATGGTGATTTATAAAAAAGTTGAAGAGGTTATCAGGTTCGACGTGGCCTTTGATTCCGGGATAGTATTAAAGGATGCAGAAGACATCATATTAAATTGTGTGTATTGTGAGATTTCGTCCTCATCACAGTTAAGATCGACTTTCTTTGTGTATATGTGAGGTGATTGGAATAATGGATCTTAATGCGCAGAGTGAAGCTGTACTAATCTGGATGTTACCCCACAGACCAAGGTTTCATTTAAAGTGTTTGGAAACTTTCTCATGTGTTTGAAACTATTCATTACTTAGTGGAGCAGACAAAGGTTATTGTATTGTATCTTGTACGTGTGTGTGGTATTGCAGATCAAGTGTGCGTGCAGATTGTAAAGGAGGGGAACTGCTGCAAGGAGTGAGATCTACATTACAGTCTGCCATGCTGGTAAAGGTCAGCTGGTGTGGTCCTGGGCTGTTATTGGTTGACAACGGTACAAGGAGTCTCACTGTGATTGGTGGTTGCTCAGGAACAAGGGAGTGTGGATACAACATTATATTGAACTGATTTGAAGCTTTATGGAAATTGTTGAAATTAAATGTTTTAAAGCCATGCAAGATTTGTTTAGAGGAAATGTTTATATTCCCAGTAGGGAAGGCAAAGTGGCGCCTTACGAAGGTACCCCAGGTCATTATATGGCAATTAAAATAAGACTTCACACATGTTTGGCTTGGTCAATAGTACAAGATCACAAAAAAGGAAGATACATTGAGATTCCTACAATAAGGTACATTTAATTGCGGATTATTGAAAATTTGATGATGGTGCTGTACAAAATTAAGCCACCTCCTAGGTCCGCACAATATGAAGTTGTTAATGCTTGGGAACGTGCTACTCCTGCCAGAGAAAAATAGAAATACCAAGGTAGGGCAATGAAAGCCATTTGCAATTATGCAGATGCTAGGTAGGACGCTGTGCAGAAACAGTGAAGAACAGACATGATAGAAGGAGTTTGATTGTACCCGGCTTTGACAACCGATGCACTGGATGCAGCGCCACTTTTTTAAAATGAGGCCCAAAGTGTGGGATTTTTGTGGGAAAAGACATCGGATTGATAAAAGGTGTAAAACCTGTCCAAATTACTGTCAAACCTAATGCTGAATTCCAGAAAACACCACGGTACAATTTGACCCCTGAAACTATTGCTGGAATAACTTCTGTAATCGAGTCAATGATGCAGCAGGAAATCCTAAAAGGAATAACGGGGAGTCCTTGTAACTCTCCCATTACGGGTCTTCAGACACAGAGTGGTAAATACAGAACTGTACAGGAACTTAGAAAAATAAATAGCATTGTTATTCCTTGTTGCTCTGTGGAACAGAATCCAGTTGTGATATTGTTTCAGATTCCATGTGAAGCTCAGTGAATCACTGCCATTGATATGTGTCAAGTCTTCTTTTTGATACAGTTGCATGAGGACTGCCAGTTCCTCTTTGCATTTCAGCTCGGAAATAGTGTTTTGGCATGGTGCTGTGTTCCACAAGGGTATACTGAATCTTCATCTATTTTTAATCAGATCCTTAAGAAAAACCTGAAATCTTTGGTCATGCCTTGCAATTCAGTTCTAAATCAATACATTGATGACCTGATGGTGGTGTTGAATACTCAAGAAACCTGTCAACAGGACACCATTGCATTACTGTACCAACGGGCTCAAGATGGACATTAAGTACCCTTAGGAAAGTTATAATACGGTCAGCACTAGCAAAGAGAGGTCTGAGAATATTGTTATGGGTCACCCATTAATTGTGTATGTTACTGTTAGACCTGACATTATTGGCGTGGTTTCCCCTGTCTTTTTGCTCCTGCTTCCTGTATTTATGACTGCGTGCTGGACTTTGTTTTTGCTGGTTTTGGTCCTCTGGACACTTTACCACTGCTGGCCAAGTGCTAAAGTGCAAGTGCTCTCTGTGTAAATGGTATTTGTAATTGTCTTTTTCATGAGTGGCATATTTGATTTACTAGTAAGTACCTAGTAAAGTGCACTAGAGGTGCCCAGGGCCTGAAAATCAAATGCTACAAGTGGGCCTGCAGCACTGATTGGCCCACATACATGAGTAGTCCTGTAAACATAGCTCAAACCTGCCACTGCAGTTTTAAACTGCCAATTCGACCTGGAAATGTTTGCCCACTTCCAAGGCCAATATTTCCCTTTTACTACATGTAAGGCACCCCTAATGTAGGCCCTAGGTAGCCCCATGGGCAGGGTGCAGTGTATTCAAAAGTTAGGTCATGTACTGGTGTGTTTTAGATGTCATGATAGTGAAATACTGCCAAATTTGTTTTTCACTAATATGAGGCCTATCATTCCCATAGGTTAACATGAGGACTTCCTTTAAATATCATTTACGTGCAATTTTCCACTTGGAGCAGATAGAGATCTGGATTTCGGGGTCTCTGAACTCACAATTTAAAAATACATCTTTTGGTAAAGTTGTTTTTTAGATTATCATTTTGAAAATGCCACTTTTAGAAAGTTTCTTGCTTAACCATTCTGTTTCTCTTCCTTCCTGTGGAATCCACATCTGGGTCAGACTGACAGTTGGGCTTTTTGTGAATCACCTCTAGACAGTGACACAAAGGGAGCTGAGGAGTGTCCTGCATATCCTGATGAGTCTCCTGGGCTTGAGTGGGGAGGACGGAGCTGACACTTACACCTGAAAGGTCTGTGTCTGTCCTCACACAATGCAGTCTCCAACCCCCTGGTGTGTGTCTGGGGCCAAGCCTGGGCAAGGCAGGACCATGTGAACAACAGAAACTTTCCTTTGAAGTTTGCCTACTTCAAAGCCAGAAATTGGTATAAGTAGTGGACCCAAAACCCCAGACTTTTAGATTACTTCTGGATCAAGAGGAACCTCTGCCAAGGAGAAGAGCTGAAGGAGGAAAACTGCCCCTTTGCCTGTGAGTGTGCTTTGCTGGGTTGGCCTGCAGTTGCTGCTTCGGCCTTAGAGAGGACAAAGACTGAGCTCTGCTGTGTTTTTCTGCTTGAGAAGTTTCTCCAAGAGCTTGGACTGAGCTTGCCCCCTGTTCTGAAGTCTCAGGGCTATCAAAGACTTTCTCTGCCAGCACCTGGACTCTCTTGCTGAGACTCCTCCCTTGCCAAGTGGTGCCCAATACAGTCTCTGGACCCTTGGAAGGAGAAGCTGGCGGAACCCAGGCTGAAATGCATACCGGAGCTGTGTGGGCAAAAAATCGAAGCAGCACCTGCTTCGCAGCTGAAAATTTGACACACCACCTGCATCGCAGCTGCCCAAATCGACGCATCACCCACGCATCACGGCTCTTCACCACCAGGCACCAGGATTTTGCATGCATTGCAGCTGAGCGTCAAAATCACTGTGAATCTGTACCGACCGAGGTTGCCCGTTCATAAATCGACGCATTGCTCTTCTGCGTGAGAGAAAACAACGCATCACCTACCCGAACAGAGAAGAAACGACACACGGCCTCACTTGTGAGTCAGGAATCAATGCATCACTGACTTTTCCAACACACGCTCGCCCGTACAGCTTTATTTTTTATGCAAACCAGGGACTTTGTGTAAAAACAACGCATTCATTGGTTTCTATGGAGTAAAACACTTTTTAATTTAAAAATTCATATCTTTGCTTGTGTATGTTGGATTTGTATTGTTTTGGTCTTGTTTGAATTTGTTTTTCTAAACTGGTGTTGTGTCACTTTTGTGGTGTTTTCACTGTGTTACTGTGTGCATTGGTATAAAACTTCACACAGTGCCTCTGAGATAAGCAAGGCTGCTTGTGCCAAGCTACCAAATGGGTGAGCAGAGGTTATCCTAGGTGTGTATCTCCCTTACCCTGACTAGAGTGAGGGTCTCTGCTTGGACAGAGTGCCAAATGACTGCCAACCAGAGACTCAATTTCTAACAGTTCCCCATTCTGTTGAGCTGTTGTTGACTAGAACCAGAACCCAACGTCTTACAAGTATCCGACTTACTAAGTACGAACAAATCATTTTGGCAGCAGCACAAGTGACTATCAAACGCTGTGGGATTCTGAATCCTGCTACGCTGTTACCAATTTTTGGTCAGGATAACAATGATGACGGTGAAGGAGACCATGATTTTCTTGATGCTACTAACTGTGTACCAACCCGAGACCAGACATACGAGACAAACCATTGCATGAATCTAATTTGTCCTTTATGTTGATGGTTCATGTTTAAGAGACAATGGAGGAAGCATGAGGGCAGCTTATGCTGTTTGTACTCTTTAAGGAGTTGTTGAAGCTTCCTGGTTTCAAAGAATATTCTCTGCCTAAGTGGCCAAACTGATTGCTCTTACTAGAGCATGCTGTGTCTCCGATCAATCTAAAGTGACACTCTTCACCAATAGTAAGTTCGGCTTTGGTGTTGATCATGACTTCGGACAACTGTGGTCCCAGAGGGAGTTTGTGACATACTCTGGATCTCCGATCTAGAATGGCAAAAAAGTGAGAAACATTCTCGATGCATTACAATTGCCTGAACAAGTCACAGTGGTCAAGTGTTCTGCAAATCGTTCCGGAGATTATCATGTGAATTTTAGCAATAGGTACAATGATGAGGTTGCAAAATACTGTGCTCACAATGTTCGTACATTAATGGCAAATTTACAAATGAGGAAATGGATGAGACTGACTTTAACCTTTTGATGACAACAGTTGTTACTTGGGATGAAGTGAAGAGTCATCAGGAGGAAGGGTCTGAGGAGGAACACAGAGTTGGGTCAGAGCAGGTTGTGTCAAAAGAGATGACATCTGGGTTTCAATGAATGGCAGACCATTGTTACCAAATAGTCTCTTACCTCCTATGGGTTGATATTTCCATGGTCCAGCATATGTTGGTATGGATACTATGGTGAGGTTGAACTTTTTTCAATCCTAGACTCAGATTGATGGCTGAAGTATTCTGTCACAGGTGCATTGTGTGTCAGCAGAACAATGCTGGGACGATACCTGCAGTCACCTTGAGTCATATAGGAAGTTCAGGAGGACCTTTAAACAGGATACAGTTAGACTTTATCAAGATACCTGTGTGCAATGTATTGAGGTACGTTTTGATCGTTGTATGCACCTTTTTCTCTAGCCAAATTGCTGTTAAGACAACTCATTCTCAGATATGGCTTTCCGACTTCTTTGGAATCAGATCGAGGAACTCATTTCAACAATGAGGTCCTGGAATTCCTGTGTGCAGCTTTGCCAATGGAACAGATGTTACATTTCAGCTATAGACCTGAAACTTTGGTTCTTGTAGAGCTGGTGAATGGCACTCTGAAATCCCGAATGGCAAAAGTGTGTGTTTCAACATCTTTGAAATGGCCTGATGCTCTGCCTCTTGTGTTGATGAGTCTTCGTTGAGTACCTGATCGAAAGATAGGGCTAACCCCCCCACAAGATCATAATGGGGAGGGTGAGGAGATTGTCAGAGATTCCTGCGAATGCACTTGTGAATATTACAGATGATACGATCCTCGATTATTGCAAAGAACTAGCTTATGTGGTGCATTCCTTGTCTCATCAGGTCAGAGCAGCCACACCCGTTTAGCATCAGGAACAATGCCATGACCTTAGTCCCGGTGATTGGGTCTTCGTGAAGAAACATGTCAGGAAAACATGTCTAGAATCTCATTGGAATGGGCCATACCAGGTGATCCTGGTCATGATGACTTCTGGAAAGTGTGGAGATTCCTCAACTGGATTCATGCTTTCCATTCTCGCAGAGTTGAGTGTCCCCTTTATACAACAGCATCTGTTCCAGAAGAACCAGTGGTGAGAGAAAGACAACAGAAGCAGGTTAGTTAAGCTATTGTGGACAAACTGAGCCTGAAAAAGCATTAGATCAAGTCGAAGATGGTCTTAAGCAAGTCACAAATTAAACTGAAGTAGAGATAATAGAGTCTTGCCCTGTGGTGAACCGAGTCACACTCAAAGCAGACTCTGAAGAAGGAGCCGGTGCTGGAAGAAAGCGAGTGGAAGCTGGAGACCAATGGCCCAGATGGAAGTAAAGAGGGAAAGTGAGTTTGCCTAAAGAACATCTGCCTCTGATGAGTGCTGAAGAGACTAAGAACTCAGACTTGGGCGAAAGTATAGATGAAGGTGTGGCAGTCAGAAAATCAAAAAGAACAAGGGTGCTTAGTGGACCTACATTGCGTACAACACAGCCAAAGAGATCTGGGAACACTGGGATTGTTAGAAACTGGGTCTCTAGCTGGCAGAGGTATGCACCTTGTCTAAGTAGGAACCACAGCTCTCGTCAGGGGAAGTCAATGACAAGTCATAAATTTGCCTGTGCTCACCTTCCGGTAGCTTGGCGCAGAGCAAGCAGGCCTAACTTAGGAGGCAATGTGTAAAGTAATTGTGCCACACACATTCAATAATGATACAAAGTACACCACAGAAGAAGACTTCACACAGGTACATAGAAAAAGAGAGCTTGTTTATCTGAATGTTTTTAAGTTCCATATGATACATAAATACCTAGTCTTGTAGACCAAAGACAGAAAGATTAATGTGCAAGAAAAGAGTAGTAGGTCAAAACGATGGTGCAGAGGACTCCATGGCACAAGTATCTAATGTCCGTGGTTGTGCTCCAACCACAAGCAGAGTATGGCTATGCAGGGCAAGAGCTGCCCGGATTGAAGATGACATGGTGCTTGAGTCGAAGCTGTGCAGAAGCCGCTCGGGTGAAGATGAAGAGGTGTGAGCGGCAAAGCAGGGCAAGAGGTCACTCGGATGAAGCTGAAGAGTTGCAAGCAGCGAATCAGGGTAGAAGCCAGAGCCGCCACGGATGAGATTTACAAGGTGCAAGCAGCAAAGCTGTGCAGAAGGCACCCAGGTGAAGTTGAAGAGGAGTGAGTGGCAAAGAGGAGGAAGAAGCTGCTCGGGTGAAGTTGAAGAGATGCGAGCAGCGAGGCAGGGAAGAATCTGCACAGGTGAAAGCAAAGGGTTGCGAAAGAGACTCCCAGGGTGCAGTTGAAGAGGTGCAACTGGCAAAGCATGGCAGAGGCTGCTCACGCAAAAGTCAAAGAGTTGCAAGCAGCGAAGCTTTCCAGAAGCCGCTCGAGTGAAAATCGAAGAGTTGCGAGCAGCGGAGATTGACAAAAGCCATTCGAGGGAAGTTGAAGAGGTGCGAGCGGTGAAGCAGGGCAAAAGCCATGTGAGTGAAGTTGATGCATTGAGGTTGGTAACACAGATCAGAAGCAGCTCGGGTGAAGTCGATGCGAGCAGCAAAGCAGGTCTGAAGCTGCTCAGGTAAGGTTGGGTACATTTGTTGTGATGAGAGCAGGAAAGCAGGTCCGAAGCCTCTCAGTGAAGTTGTTGTGATGCGAGTGGCAAAGCAGATCTAGAGCCATTTGGATGAGGTTGTCACAATGTGAGTGGCAAAGCAGGTCCAAAGGCACTCGGGTGAAGCTGATGCGATGAGAGTGGCAAAGCAGGGCAGAAGCCGCTTTGGTGAAAGTCCAACAGTTGCGAGCCAAGTGGTGAGGGAAAGCACGACTGCTCAGAGCCACTCTGGGCTTGGAGGTCGTGTCTTAGGTTATGAGGCAGAGATCGCCAGGGCAGCACAACCAAGCAGGGCAACAGTTCCTGAGAGTAGTTAGTCCTGGCAGAGGGCCCAAATTTGGCGTTACGCCACAGACATTCATTCTGTTTGGACAAGATCTTTGGTACCTGCTTAATACCTAAATGAAGTAACTAGTAACTGAAAGTTGACCTTCTTGCTGTTCCAAAGTGTTTGCCACTGTACTGCACCAAATTGCCATATTTTATTTGCTAACATTTGATCTCTTTCAGGTAGAAACTGTTTTTATTGAAATCTGTGAACCTATCCAGCAAATGCTGGACTATTAAAAGGTAGCAAATACGAAATCAAGAAAAAAAAACTCTGAGGAATCACAGACTTCCAGTGCACCCCAGTATGAACAAGACCCAACTAGTTGTTTGGCCATTTCCCTGGTAGGCTGCAAGATCAGAGGCTGGTTACAGAGCAAGATGGGCTGCAAAGACCCAAGCATGATCCCATTATAGCTGCGTGTTTTGTATGGCTCAAAACCTTGACAAGTCGATAGCTACTGTCCAAAATAACTTTGAAGCCCAACTTTTAAGAGCCCAAACGTAAGTCATCACGAGTGCAACATTATGGTCCTCAGGATCTGACCGCCAGGTGGCCGCCAAACCTGGTTTCCGCCCACCGGCCCAGCAGGGATCTCGGCCGCAACACAGGAGCCGGCTCCAAATGGAGCAGGCAGCCGGTGTTGCGGCTGTGCGACAGGTGCAGTTGCACCCGTCGTGCTTTTCACTGTCTGCATAACAGACAGTGAAAAGCTGCACGGGGCCCTGTCAGGGGGCCCCTACACTCCCAATGCCAGTGGCTTGAGCAGTGCAGGGGCCCCCAGGGGGCCCGCGACTCCCCGTGCCGCCAGCCTTTTCCTGGTGGTACAAACCACCAGGAAAAGGCTGGCAGTCGGGGACTCGTAATCCCCTGGGCAGCGCTGCAAGCAGCGCTGCCCTGGCAGATTAACACCACCGGGGCAATTGTGGCGGGAAACCGCCGGCCCCGGCAGTGCGACCATTGGCGGTGCAATTGCACAACAGCCCTGGCGGTCTTTGACCACCAGGGTTGTAATGACCCCCTATGTTTCCACTAAACCAGGGTTCTGCAAAGTTGGTCCTGGAGAGACGGGTCCATGCCAGATTTTTTGCATATCCACATTTAGAAAAAAGATGTTTCAGAAATCTACATTTTCTAAATGTGGATATGCTAAAATCTGGCATGGACCCGGCTCTCCAGGACCGACTTTGCAGAACCTGCACTAAACAAAACCCAAAACTATAAACGTTATCAATGTGTGTTATTTCAACATCTCTTAAAACGTATTGGAGGTTCTATTTACATGTGAAAGTTAAGAATGTTAACAGATCAAAATATATACGTTTTAAATGTCTTGAGGGCCTTTTAAACAAAATCATTTGGTGATCAACCAATGTGAACCTTGAGATCAAATGTAAATGTATTATAGAGGACAGTATTGTCTCATACTTTGACACAACCAGGTTCGTACAGTACGTTGTGTTTGCTTGGCACTCTATTACCATTCAGGGAATATTGTGTTTGAAATATAAGATAGTTCATGTGCCTATTCCCCCAATTCCCCTACTGTTTCTTTTCCTACAATAGTTGTTTGTGTGTCCATACAAACATGTTTAGCACTAGCCATCATTCCGCATCAATAGTCCGATCTCTGCTGTTGGAGGTTTACTGGATTTTTAATTTGTGGTCATTCTTTTCTTGTCTCGGAGTACCACATTTGCACATCTGTTTACCTCTCTCCCTCCTTTGTATCACCCTCAGTGGGTACTTTGTCTGATCACTCATGCCATCACCACTTGCTGTCTGAATCATCTTGGCCACTTCTGTGCATTATTCCTTGGTAACCGGCACCTCCAGAACATTAAATAGTGAGGCATGTGAGAGTAACTTCAAAACATTTGTGTTACATTTTAGTACATATATTTTAGGGAGTATAAACATGTAGGAAAGTTTCCAGTCATTGTCGTGCCTGGCTGCCTACAACAGCAAACACAATTCTCCAAGTTTTTTTATGTTTTGAAATAAAGTTGCATTATACAAATTGCTGAACGCAGCAAACGTAAATGCGCATTTGGGTTATTTACTTGTCCCATATAGGTCCACAGTGTTTACGTTATTGTGCAAATACATCAACAATATGAAACTTAAGGGTAACAGTTTCAAACTTTTAAAGCCAGGTGTACAAAACACTAGTCAGAAAAAACGGGTTGCAGTTTGCGACCAGTATTTTTGTGACTAATATATAATTTTACAAGCAGACCTACGTGCTAATAAGTCAGTTCGTAGCTATTCTGATTCCAAGTGGGTTGCATTCAGACCTACCTCATGATTAGTAATGTGATAGTTCTCAAATTGCAACTTACTCTGATTGGTCGCGATCATAAGGATGGTGGCCTGAACAGTCAGCAGAACACCAAGGGTCTGATTACGACCTTGGTGGAGGGAATTACTCTGTCACAAATGAAACTTGCAATACAAGGGACGGGATTTTCGTCACGTTTGTGACAGAGTAATCCCCTCCGCCAAGGTCGTAATCAGGCCCCATGTCTGTGATTAACTTTAAATAAATTAGACCTTTTTTTAAAGATCTTACCAACTAGAAATCTATTCTGAAATTGAGCTATTTGATCTGCACCGCTACAGTGCCCCAGATGCCTTAAATAATTCTTGGAGCTGCGCACCAACTTTTACCTAGCAACAGTTTACACCATCTTTGTTAGTCTGACCTGTAACTTGGCCAAACACTTTTGACCCTTCAAGAAATCCCACCAACATGTAGCCAGCATAATTGTTTGGTGCTATCCCATTTGGGCATGACTGAAGTAGTGCAAACTAAGACTATAAGCAGGAGCTACTTCCCATTAATCTGAAGAGCTGCACCAGAATAAGACCTGCAAGAATCTGTATACTGGACCAAAGATGTACACTGACTGTCCTCCCAATCTGGGACAAAATCTGTTGTTCTCCCAATTGCTGTGGTGCAGTCTTTTTGACCACTATATGTCTAAAAGTCTTGCCTTAAAGGAGACCCTCCCAGGCAGTCCAGGAAGATCAGTGGAGCCACCATGTCTACCGTGATGCTCTCCCGAGGCTCTCAAAAGTGACTGTACAGAGCTGCAACAACAACTAAGTGCAGATGAACTGACTCCTCAGAGATATGAGTGTCTGGTAGGCATGCTGCCATGAATCCCGAGTGTCATTGTATCCATAGAGACTATTCCTTTTGATATCACAGAGCATCCCATATCCTCCACCAGGATCAGTATGAGACTCTACCAGTCAGTGTGCCAGAATCTTGTACCCAAGACACACTTGAGTCTCCACATTGACTTGCCAGGCTGTACCACAGTTCAGCACAAGTCTTGCCCTTGCATCCCATAAGAAATTTGTTGTTCGGAGCTCAAACACGCCCTACTCTGTCTGTCACTTTGAGGCAATGGCCTAAACTTTCAGCTATCATTTACACATTCTAAGCAATCCCATAATTCATGGGGGCTTGTACCATAACAGAGTTTGCATTTTCTCTCAGAAGCATTACCTAGTTAATTTGTTTCGAATGCAACTTATGGTTCCAAAGATACAGCGCTATAGAAATCAAGCTATTCCAAATTAGAGCTAGCTAAATAACCCACTAGGCCAGATGCATCAGATGGTTTGACCACAAAGATCGGTCTTTCAGCCCCCATGCCTCCATGAATCTTCATCAGTGAAGTAGCTTGTGTGTCAAGGGCCCTAGTGAAAGGAAGGAAATGGGCTCCCTGCCTGCTGTTTGAATTACGAAATACAGCAATAAACGGAGTTCAGTGGGACCCTCGGGGCCCGGTGCCACTGCACCTGCTGCACCCCAAATGAAAGGTAGTAAGAGGCCCTAATGTCCTAATTCTCAGGGTTTCGCATGGCTTCCACGTACTAATCACTGCTTCAGCTGAACAAATAAACACCTTGATTAAGATCTAGGTGAGATCGTTTTGTAAACTAGTAAAATTGCCTAGGTTCATCGGACTCGGACAGATGCTGCTTCGGGCAGCACATACACTCAGCCTTTTACTAATGCCGGACTGATAAGCCAGTTGTAATCAACTGAGATAACGACAACAGGCTCAGCAGTGCCCATTACCCTAAAAATACCGCATCGGGCTAAATGAACATGGCGTCTAAAATAGGATGTCACAGTTCACTACTCTGAGTGATAGGGAACAGCTCAGCGATAACACCCCTCACACGGCTGTGACTCCCAGCTAGCAGATAACAAACCCACCAGCTATCTCAGCAATGCCAAGCCTGCAATCTCTCTTAAATGACTTGCAGAGGGATACCAGAAACAAGGCTCACCTTTGGCCAATCCGCAGATGTTTTTGCTGACAGACCCATTATTAGACTAGTAGCTCAATGGGTAAACACGTTGGAGCGTGCGTGAAACTGAACGTGAAATGCTGGCTGACGGAAGAGCGTGAGTACTTGAACCTTTGATGCGAATATGTGGCTCCGGTCATTGTCCCCCTCGACTAGGTTACGGGCAAAGATCCTTCATAAAACTGACCAAGGAACTCCTAGTCCAAGCTCTGCGCAGAACCAAAATCCGGGTAATCAAAATCCTTTGCTTGGGTTTGGGCTTATCCTTGATGATTTCCGTTTTATCAAACACGATGACTTTGTAGTAAGACATACTGGCTGCAAAGAAATTTAAGTTGTCAAGCAATATAGCTATATACAACAGCTGTTCACGTGCATAAACACAACAGTATAACGTTCCCTACCAACAGGGGTGAAACTGAATGATTCTTGAGCACTTGTGATAAAAAAAATTGATTTATGTCGCGAGATGTATTTTTGAATGTTTTCTAACTTTAGGCTTGGTCTTTTTTTCTCATAGTTTTTTAAGTCTAGTTAGTCTCTGCTGTTGGTTTTAGGGTGCCATTGTTGTGGTACTCGCTGCTGCGTTATTCTACTGTAAAGCACTAGAGGTTTGGGCACAGATTATGCTTCATAAAAATCTTCTGAATTAATTCTCCAATACCGTAATTCTCTCCTTAGGATAGGGCCTTCAAGGGGTGTGAAATTCCTGTTAGTGCTCAAAGAGCCCTAGCTTTGTTTACTGCTTTAGATGTGTGCATGATTACATCAGCTATCATATTACCCAGGGTGCAAGCAACAAGTTCACTATTCTGACAGTCAGCCATCACTGCTCTCAGAAGAGGTATGTCCAAACACCCACACTCTATCCTTCACCAAACGAGGCACATATTAATAACAATCTGTTACTCTACTGCTAAGCATAGTACAGCTGCCTAAGAGTTTAGCTAAAGTCAACTGAAAGACTGTAGGGCAATTCTGTATAGTACATACCCATAGGCTCTGCAAGTGTGAACAGTACAGACCCTGCAGAGCAAATTAAAAAAGCATGTTTTTCTACTGCTGATATACACACTTGACTCAGGCAGTTATTCTTCACTCTATCCCCACATCAATCTCCAATGGTTTGGTATGGACATCAGGTAACAAGTGGACAAATGACAACGGTGACTGGAAAGGCAATCTACAATGCTTCAAGTTCATCATAACATTTTTTGATTCTGGTATGAAGTGAGTTCATAACGTGCTACTACTTGAATTTAAATAACCTCTAACATGCGTGCTGGACAGACTAATTGCTAGGTGGAACATTACCTGAATGTTCTATGTTTCTTGAACTTAAGAAACACACATTACACCCATGAACACACTAGGCTCTTAAATATAGAGTGTATCAAATAAAGGTAGGCAGGTCAAACAGGAGCCCCCAGTGTAATCAAAGGTGAGTAGCTGAACATAACAGAGGTGCTAAGTCAAACATGCTGAGCTCTCTACTGTGATGCTCATACCTACAAGTGGGGAAGGTTTGGTAAAATGCTGTACAATATCTTAAACTTAATACTAAGACAATGTGATTCAAAAGACAACATGGAGCAAGACCTAGGATGTGGGATCAGGGAGTGATGTTTCATGGACAGCAGTTAGGGGTACCAGGTACTGCCCATTGCTTGATCATTGGTACACTGGACCTCAGGGGGGCAGTGACAGGAAGAAAAAGTAAATAAGAATTTGTTTAGTTTCTGTAGTTTACACAACTTGCTTTTCAGCTAGGGCCGCAGCAGCCAAAACGATGCTACTAAGGGCCTAAGGATGGGATACATTAGGGGATTTTATCAGAGATCATTAGGCAGAAAATATCACTTCTGCTACCCAAGCATTTTTGACCAAACTGATCAGAACCCTTAGGACAATTCTGCTGTTAAATTTGGTCAGTGCCATCTATGTTAAAATGTGACTCCAAAATTCACAATCTTGTAAGACTGGGCCAAACTTCTAGATGTGGCTTTCAATATCGGTTCACTCTATGCAAGATCTCCAAAGTAAGACAGTATACTTGTTCCCCAAGTTTCTGCCAAAAAACATCAACTAGCATCACCATTTTTCATGCCTCACAGCTGCCAAAAAATGTTGTTATTTACTGTGGTTAAGAATTGTATACGTTTTGAGATTAAAATTAACAGGAATGTCTAGAGAGCAGGTATGACTGTGTGGTAACTTACTGGCAGTGCCTTTAGTGGAATACAGAAGTGCAGGTACTCACTATTTATAGTACCTGCTTACTGCTGAAAAGTGCTCATACTCTCCCTTTAAATGTGTTGCATGAGTTCTGAGAAGTGCAGGTACTCAATATTGAATAGTACATGCCCATTTAAAACGCTGTTTACTGATAATCTTGAGAGGGTGTCCCCTCCAATTCTACTCCTATAAGCACAAAGGAACCAAAAGAGAATTCCTAATTGTGGAATCAGTGACCGGGCCACAATCAGGAATGTCTTCCACAAGCTCTACAGGAAACAGGGAATACAGATGTGAGCAGACATGGTCGTACTGGGACAGACAATAGGCCCGGGCACCAAAATAAAAGTGGCCATTAGTGAACAAGATAGTTAGAAAAGTGACCCACATTTGCAAACTGGGGTAGTTTTGAACTTGTTAAGATGCGCTGTAGAGATGTTTTTCAACGTATGGAAGACTTCTTGATTTTTACCTTGCTGCAGGCAATGGTTATTTTAACGTCAGAGAAATCAGCAGTAACAAGCATTTACAAAGCCAACAGGTCTCACCTATACAAGAGCTATTGACTTTGCCACTGTGTTTTAGCCATGTTGCACACCAGCGTGGCTGCTGATCAGCATAGTTGCGTGGAGAACAGTGGTGTGGAGTGTCGTACAGTTGAGTGTCGTACACTGGAGTGTTGTAAAGTGGCGCATAGTTGAGTGGCAGAGAGTCAAGCAGTGTAGAGTTGAGAGACGTAAAGTGGAGTAGAGTGTCATAGAGTGGATTGGCATAGATTGGAGTAAGAGTGACATGGAATGGTGTAGACAGAAGTGAAGTAGAGTGGACTGGAGTGTTGTAGAGTGAATGGCCATAGAGTGAAATGGCGTGTTGCAGAGTGGAGTAGAGTGGCGTGGAGTGGTGAAGAGTGGAGTGGAGTAGAGTGGTGTGGTGTGGCATAGAGTGTCACAGAATGGAGAGGCTTAGTGGTGGTGCGTCAGAGTGGACAAGATAAAGACAAACTTTAATGGTCTGTTTATTGCTTATTCACTTCTGAACTTCAGCATCCTTATTTTGGGGGTGCAAGAGGGAATTTGCATAGAGTGGAGTGGCATCATGTGGAGTGACGGAGTGGAGTGGTGCAGATTGTAGGAGAGTGGATTCCTGTAGAGTGGAGTGTCAGAGTATGGAGTGGCACAGAGTGGAGTATAGTGCCATACAGCAGAGTGGCGTAGAGTGGAGGAAAAGGGTGTACAGTGGAGTGGTGTGGAGTGGCACAGAGAGGTGTGGTATAGATTGGAGTTGCACAGAGGTGAGTAGTGTGTTGTAGAGTGGAGTGCTGTAGGGTGGAGTAAAGTGGCATGGAGTGGAGTATAGGGGAGTAGAGTGTAATGGAGCAGAGTAGCACAGAGTGGCACTGAGTGGATTAGCTTAGAGTGGCATAGAGTTTCCTAGCATGGAATGGCATAGAGTAGAGTATCATTGAGTTAAGTAGGGAGAAGTGAAATGACATGCAGTGAAGTCTCATGGAATGGTATCAGGGAGTAAAGTGGAGTGTCATAGCATGGAGTGGCGTAGAGTGGAGTCGAGTGTTGTAGAGTGGAGTGGTGTGGAGTGGAGTAGAGTGGCGTAGAGTGGAATGGCATAGAATAGAGTAATGTCATAGAGTTGAGTAGAGTGTTGTGGGTGTGAAATGGCATACAGTGGAGTAAAGTGGAGTGAAAAGTCATGTCGTAGAGTGTAGTGACAAAGTGTGGAGTGTCATAGAGTGGTGTGGCATAGAGTGGAGCGGAGTGCCATAGAGTGGAGTGGCATAGTGTGAAGGAAAATGTTGAAGAGTAGAAAAGAGTGGAGTGGTGTGTTGTTGTGTGGAGTGGAGTAGAGTGGAGTGGTATAGACTGTCATAGAGTGGAGTGTCATAGAATAGAGTGGTGCAGACTGGAGTGTCACAGAGTGGAGTATAGAGTCGCAGAGTAGAGTTTAGTAGAGCAGAGTCCAATGAGTGGAGTAGAGTGACATGACATAGAGTGGAATGGCGTAGAGTGGAGCAAAGGGTTGTGGAGTAGAAGAGAGTGGAGTGGAGAGGATTACAGCAGAGTTGTGTAGAATGGAGTGGTGCAGGGTGGAGTAGAGTGGTGTGGAGTGGCACTGAGTGAAGTGGCATAGAGTGGAGTGGCATAGAGTGGAGTACAGTGTGATAGGATGGTGTTGAGTGCCACAGAGTGGAGTGGATTAGATTGGAGTGGGGTAGAGTGGATATGCATGGTGTGGTATCCACTGCTTTTACAGACAACACATTTTCAATTCAAATTACAAAAACATTTGCACAGACATACAGTTTTACTGATAAAACTATACAACACACAAAAATGATGTATGGAAATAGGCATGTCTATTGATTTGTTTTGATGGTATAAAAATATTTGCCTCTATCACACATCAGAATTACCAAAAATGTGCTTCACTTGTGCTTTACTAGTTTTGATATATTCTGAAATATTTGTGCAGTTAATTTACTGGTATTTAAATTTTGTTGTGAACTAGAAAAAACACCCAATTGCTTTTCCTTTCAACCCCCAGGAACCAGCAAAATTGTCACATAACTCATCTCACATAGCAGTCAGAGAAGGAAAACAAAACACCAACTTCCCTGAGACCACAGAGGTTGACCTCTGTGTTTGGATACACTACAAATGTGACAAGTTAAAGACAAACTTTAATGGCCTGTTTATTGCTCATTCACTTCTGAACTTCAGCATGCTTATATTGGGGGTGCAACAGAAACCCCCCTTTCCCACTCCCCTACTTACAACGCCTATGGCTTGGGTGTGTAATTAAGGAAGAGGATTGTTTAAATGATGCTATTAGAGAGCTGCACGGTCTCCCTCCCCCGGCAGAATTCAGACACAGGGACCCCATCCCCGGCATCAATATATCTATTTTTTTGCAGAGGGTGGCCGTGTCCCTCCCCTCCCTGGGCCAATCTCGCCCCCAGGGACCCCTTTCCCATGTGGGACCCTTCACCTGACCATTTTCAGGCCCAGGGAACCCACCCCCTGGGGCCTGACGTTAATATAACTATTTCTTGGGAGGAGAAGAGGTCAAGTGGCCTCCCTCCCTGGGCAGATCTCAGCCCTGGCGACCCCATCCCCTGTGGCTCGCCCTTCTAAAAAAAATATTTTTCTTTTGGAGTGAGGGCCGCGTGGTCCCCTTCCCAGCCCGAATTCGGACCCAGTGAACCCACCCCCCTTGGCCCGGCAGTTATATAACTATTTTTGGTGGATGGGGCTGTTTGCCCCCCTCCCCAGGCTGATGGTGCCCCGGGGACCCCCATTCTCCAGTGCCTGAGGTTCTACATTTTATTTTGTGGGGAGGGGGCTGCACAACCCCCCTCTTCCAGCTGATTTCAGCCCCAGGGACTCCATCCCACTGGGCCTGGCCTTGATATACATATTTTGGGGGATAGGGCCGGCCGGCCCCCCTCCCTCGGTCAACCTCAGCCTCAGGGACCTCATTCCCCGGGGCCCAGCCATCTGTCCTGCGTGCCCCACAGGGCAACCAGTGTGCAATGGGACCGTGGACGGAGCCTCCCTCCGCAATCCCAGCCAGCTCCCCACCTCCTGCAGGACCCAGCATTGCACAGAGAGGGGGCTGCTAAAGATGTGGTTCCTTCTCTGTGAGAGCAATCGTTTCCTCTGTTACCCTGCCTGTATCTCTACAGGCAGGGAAACAGAGGAAATCTCCACTCGCAGCAAGTGAGTATATAGTATATATATATATATATATATATATATATATATATATATACATACATATATATATATATATATATGCATACATATACTTATATATATATACACATACATATATATACATGTATGTATATATATATATATATATAAATATATATATACATATATATATATATATATATATATACAGGGAGTGCAGAATTATTAGGCAAGTTGTATTTTTGAGGATTAATTTTATTATTGAACAACAACCATGTTCTCAATGAACCCAAAAAACTCATTAATATCAAAACTGAATATTTTTGGAAGTAGTTTTTAGTTTGTTTTTAGTTTTAGCTATGTTAGGGGGATATCTGTGTGTGCAGGTGACTATCACTGTGCATAATTATTAGGCAACTTAACAAAAAAAAATATATACCCATTTCAATTATTTATCATTACCAGTGAAACCAATATAACATCTCAACATTCACAAATATACATTTCTGACATTCAAAAACAAAACAAAAACAAATCAGTGACCAATATAGCCACCTTTCTTTGCAAGGACACTCAAAAGCCTGCCATCCATGGATTCTGTCAGTGTTTTGATCTGTTCACCATCAACATTGCGTGCAGCAGCAACCACAGCCTCCCAGACACTGTTCAGAGAGGTGTACTGTTTTCCCTCCTTGTAAATCTCACATTTGATGATGGACCACAGGTTCTCAATGGGGTTCAGATCAGGTGAACAAGGAGGCCATGTCATTAGATTTCCTTCTTTTATACCCTTTCTTGCCAGCCACGCTGTGGAGTACTTGGACGCGTGTGATGGAGCATTGTCCTGCATGAAAATCATGTTTTTCTTGAAGGATGCAGACTTCTTCCTGTACCACTGCTTGAAGAAGGTGTCTTCCAGGAACTGGTAGTAGGACTGGGAGTTGAGCTTGACTCCATCCTCAACCCGAAAAGGCCCCACAAGCTCATCTTTGATGATACAAGCCCAAACCAGTACTCCACCTCCACCTTGCTGGCGTCTGAGTCGGACTGGAGCTCTCTGCCCTTTACCAATCCAGCCACGGGCCCATCCATCTGGCCCATCAAGACTCACTCTCATTTCATCAGTCCATAAAACCTTAGAAAAATCAGTCTTGAGATATTTCTTGGCCCAGTCTTGACGTTTCAGCTTGTGTGTCTTGTTCAGTGGTGGTCGTCTTTCAGCCTTTCTTACCTTGGCCATGTCTCTGAGTATTGCACACCTTGTGCTTTTGGGCACTCCAGTGATGTTGCAGCTCTGAAATATGGCCTAACTGGTGGCAAGTGGCATCGTGGCAGCTGCACGCTTGACTTTTCTCAGTTCATGGGCAGTTATTTTGCGCCTTGGTTTTTCCACACGCTTCTTGTGACCCTGTTGACTATTTTGAATGAAACGCTTGATTGTTCGATGATCACGCTTCAGAAGCTTTGCAATTTTAAGAGTGCTGCATCCCTCTGCAAGATATCTCACTATTTTTGACTTTTCTGAGCCTGTCAAGTCCTTCTTTTGACCCATTTTGCCAAAGGAAAGGAAGTTGCCTAATAATTATGCACACCTGATATAGGGTGTTGATGTCATTAGACCACACCCCTTCTCATTACAGAGATGCACATCACCTAATATGCTTAATTGGTAGTAGGCTTTCGAGCCTATACAGCTTGGAGTAAGACAACATGCATAAAGAGGATGATGTGGTCAAAATACTCATTTGCCTAATAATTCTGCACTCCCTGTATATATATATATATATATATATAGAGAGAGAGAGAGAGAGAGAGAGGGAGGGAGGGAGGGAGAAGGAGAGAGAGCTGGAGATGTATGTATAATCTACTGGTTATTTTTATTACAAATTCCTGACAGACAGCAAAGTAGAAAAGGTTTGTGAGAGGTGGTAACCAACACCAAAATCCTTCCTTACTTTGTGACATTAAATGTAAAACAATACCTACCTGTAGGTTTTAATAGAGAGAAGTAACAATATGCCTTTACAATCGATATATCAGACATAGGCGGTCATTGGTCGCGGATGACGGAAGCACCGCCAACAGGCTGGCGGTGCTTCATAGCCCATTCTGACCGCGGCGGTAAAGCTGCGGTCAGAAAACCGGGGCCGGCGGTTTCCCGCCGTTTTTGCCCCAGCTGGGCGAATCCGCCATGGCAGCGCTGCAATGGGGATTCTGACCCCCTTACCGCCAGCCTGTTTCTGGCGGTTGTCACCGCCAGGAAGAGGCTGGCGGTAACGGGTGTCTTGGGGCCCCTGGGGGCCCCTGCACTGCCCATGCTACTGGCATGGGCAGTGCAGGGGCCCCCGAACAGCAGACAGTGAAAAGCGCGACGGGTGTAACTGCACCCGTCGCACGGCCGCAACACCGCCGGCTCCATTCGGTGCCGGCTTCTGTGTTGCAGGCCTCCTTCCCGCTGGGCCGGCGGGCGCTAACATGGTTAGCGCCCTACGGCCCAGCGGGAAGGTTGGAATGCCAGCAGCGGTCTTTTGGCCGCGTAGCGGCCAAATGGCGGCTACCGCCGCCCGCCAGACTTGGAATGACCGCCATACTGTCTTTATCATAACTTTTCATAATGAATAGATCAATCCTTTGGGATTGGAAATATGTTTTCCAAGTGGACCAAATTAGGCCTCTGGTTGTTATCACTGATTTGTCACTATACCCAACTGAAGCCTCTTGTATTGAGCTTAAGCTTTCCCACAAGGCACCTATCAAAAATACAGCTGGCAACACAAAATGTTATCTCTCCTAAGAGGACCTAGCAAGGAAATCTGACAATGCAAATCTTCTGTAGCCTTGGTTTGTCAGAGGGGGTAACCTTGCGTGCCACGATAGATCCAATGTAAAAAAATACCTACCTGTAGGGTTCAATACTTAGTAGCAACAATCAACCCTTAAATGCCTATTAACTTTAACAGTTGTGTTTCACAATCAATATGGCAGACCTGCCTTTATTGTACCTTTTATATATAAATAATTAAGC
Source organism: Pleurodeles waltl (assembly GCF_031143425.1). NCBI lineage: Eukaryota > Metazoa > Chordata > Amphibia > Caudata > Salamandridae > Pleurodeles > Pleurodeles waltl. Next base: position 339,626,800 of record NC_090439.1, read on the forward strand.
TTAAGCTTGGTTTGTCACCATAACCAACTTAAACTTAACAGCGTTGGTAATGAGCCTTCCCCCACGGCAACCATCAGCTATATCATAATACAATTACAAATGTGACCAAAAAACTGTTGTCAAAACAATATAAAATATCTATTAATAGAGCCTGTCTACCCCTGGGGTTTGCTCAGGTGAGTAAACAACACCACAACCCTTGTCTGTTAAATTAATCTGCAAGATTCTATGTAACAAAATAACTGCCTACAGGCTTTAGCAGAGTGGAATAGCAATTCCGCTGTAAAAGCCTACTGGCTTTAACATATGCTTTTCACAATCAGTAAGGCCTTCTTGCTTTATCATACATTTTCATTACAAAAAGATGACACCTAAGAACTTTACCCACTGGTTAGGCGCTACACATAACACAGGCCTGATGAAGTTAGAATAAGCTGGCAACCATCAGGAATATATTTATAAAGTTACAAATAAGTGCACAATTACCATTAGCAAAACAGCAATATACCACCCCTCTCAATAGGTCCTAAACAGAATCATCACTGTAAAATTCTATTGCCAGATGATGTGATGAGTGGGTGATCAACACCAAATCCTTGGCCGCTATAGCGACCTGTGAGATCACATTTATCCAAATATTTTTCCAAGGCCTGTAACATAATGTGATGCCAATCCTCTGTTGGTGGCCTATTGCCTTTTCCCTAAACTTTTCACAAATAAAAGCCAAGACCACTGTCTTCATAATACGTCTTCATAATAAAAAGGCTAGACATGTGGGGTTTACAAAACATTTCCCTGAACACAAATCAAGTAGGAGGCCTATCTGCTTTACCATATGTTGTTCACAATAAAAACAGCCAGTCCTACTGCCTTCGTAATACCTTTTCATACTAAACAGGGAATACCTGGGGGATATGCATAGCATTTTCCTGCACACCAGTTAAGCCTATAGTTGTTATCATTAGCATGTCACCATAACCAGTTCAGGCATCCTTTTAGTGAGTGTACACTTTCCCACAGGGCAACCATCCAGTCATCATTGCAAATGTGTACAGTTGCCAAGCAAAATATAAGGATTCTCACAGTGGAAATCTCCAATACTGATGGATTGTCAGGGAGGGCAACCAAGACCAGAATCTTTGCCTACTAAAATAATCTGTGATATTCTGTGTAAAAAACCTGAATGTGGACTTTAATTTAGAATAATAACATTCCACCCTTAAATGCCTGTGGACTTTAACGTTTGCTTTTCACAACCAATATGTCAGGCCTACTGCCTTTTTTGCAACTTTTCTTAGCCAGCCATGAAGCCTATAGGGTTTATTGTTGGCTTGCCATCATAATTAGTTCAAGTCTACTGTACTGAGCATACGTTTTCCACAAGGCAACTATCTGGCATAAAGTCATAATTGTACACAAAATGACAGTTGGTAAAGTTAAATACAATCTCTCGTAAGAGAGCCTAATAAGGATTATTGTAGTGCATAACTTCTATCGCCACAGCTTGTTTGGGTGGATGACCAACACTAAAACCCTTACCTAATGCAGAAATCTGAGAAATCACCTGTAACAAAATACCTGTCTACAACAGCACAGTGTAATAACAATATATAATTAAAAGCCTGTTGTCTTTAACAAATGCTTTTCACAATAAATATGCCAGGCCTACTGGATTTGTTATAATGTTTCATAATAAACAGATCATACCTATGTAATCCAGCATGATTTTTCCCAATGAACTGGCATAACCTTTACTATTTGCTTTACATCTTACCCAACACTGGCCTAGTCAAGTGCACATAAACTGGCAACAATCAGGCATGCTTTGTAAGGTTACAAACATAACAGAATATCTGTTTGTAGTCTGTATCAGAATATGTTAACAACCAAAGGTTTATTGGCTTTAACAAATGCTTGTCAGAACAAATAATAAACTAAACCAACTACATTTTTTTCATAAAATTTCATAATAAGCACACCAGGACTAGGGCATCAGAATTAAAGTTTCCCAGTGCACCAATCAGGTTCATAGCTTGTCACCGTAACCAAGATCTACAGTTTGCACATAAGCTTTTCCACAAGGCAACCATCTGATACACAGTCAGACAATTAGAAAAGTAAACACACTTGCAATGAGCTAACTAAAATACTGTCTCTCCCAAGAGGGCCTAACAAGGATTATCAGAGAGCCAACCTTCTAGGCCCACTGTTTGTCACACAGGCTAAGCAATGCCAACATCGTTGCCTACTATGGTAATATGTGAAATTTCATATACTAAAATGCCCCTCTGTAGGCTTTAAAATAGAGTAATAACAATCCACACTTAAATACCCTTTGACTTTAACATATGCTTTTTAAATTCAACACTTCAGGGCTAGTGCCTTTATCATAACAATCCATCATAAACAATATCCATGATCATTTGATTACCATCATAACCAACTCGGTCCTGCTGTATCAAGTATAAGCTTTGCCACAAGCCAAAAAGTGCAATACAAGCAGACATTTTAGTTAAAGAACATAGATTTGCCCCAATCAAATCATGTAAGCAGGGAAACCAACATGTAACGTTAGATAACCTTAACTAAACTAAAATATGACTTGAATTGATTTATTTCCAGCAATAAGGAAGTGCACATGTACTTGCTTCTATCATACTGTGAATGGGGAAAGCCCATAAAATATCAGTATCTTTTGAAAGCTGCCTGCAGTAACACATGAGAAAATACTGAATGGGGACCTCTTCATACAGTTGAAACTAAGCTCATGATTACAACTCACGAACAATGAAGTCCACTATGGAGAAAATAGTTGTCCTTTTACAAATCTGACTTCAGAACCAGGACGCAAAACATGACATGTTGTAGCCAAATTATCAGGATTACAGCTATCCTTTATCATACTTTATGGTTTTAGAAGCCAATGTCATATGTCCTGTGTTTCTGCAGTTGCTACACTTCTGCTATATACATGTACGCATCTGGAAATTTCCCTGAAATGAATGTAACAGTTAATGGTAGTTGCACAACTCAACCTTGAACTCTATTCATTTCTCAGAATGATTCTGCCAATATTGAAGATTTCGTTCCAGGATCTCTGCACTTAAACATTGTTAGAACTTTTTTGTACTGATAAACATATCATAAAATGTTATAAAGCTTAACAGAGTGATTAACAGAGGTTCTGGTTGGAACGGTTATATAATAAATAGCCCTGACAATTTGCAGACACAGATGAGGGGTTTAACCATGTGAAGAGATAAAGGTACAAGGCAGCAAAGCTGTGGAAATTAAATGCAGAACAGATCAATCTTCTATGTCAGGGCCATGGGCCTCATAGAAGTCTCTAGCCTCTAACTATGCCAACCTTTTAAGCATTTTTAGGTCTAGCTTGACAGTACAGCTAGAGACAAGTCTTATTGTTACCTTTTCTTCTATCTATACATAAAGTGGCTTTGGTGCGCATAGATGCAATGTAAAGGGAATGTTTTTAACAGGTTCAGTGCGAAAGATGATTTGGAGCCGTCCTTAGCACTGGTCCTCATGTGCTGAGGACAACTCCAAGCCATCTTCACACAAGAGAAAGGAAATCCCCCTGCTGTTAACAGCAGAGTGATTTACTTTTTTTGGCCTCTGGAGCTGGAGAAGAGCATCCCCAGCAGCCCCTGGCATTTTTTATTTCAATGTAATGTTGACCGGTGCGCATGGCGCGTTGATGGCATTGCATTGCAAGTAAAAGTGAAATGTGCCAATTGGCTAATTTTGCTTTTACTGATTCAGTGATCAGGGGCTTATCTTAGCCCCACAAGCACTGAAGCACAAGGGAGATGTATCATTGGAAACAGGAGAATCTCCCCTTTCTCCTCATTCCTTAGTGGATCCCTGTTTGGAGATTGCCACACGAAGGCGATCCACCTACTAGACACCAGGAAGGGAGGAGAGGCCCCATTGGCAGGGGCTTGTGCCCCCCCCAAAAAAAAATTGGGAAATGTTGCAGTTTTTCTCCCTCCTCTGAGGGATAGATGAGGGCAATAATCCTCACCTACCTCCCTCCTCCCCAAGGGGCAGAAAGCCCACTAGACACCAGGGCTTACTTTTAATTGTAGTACTGGAGGCTTCTCTCAAAAAAGGGAACCATTCTTTCCTCCCTAACCCCCCAACCCCCAGGGGGAAGTAGATGGGGATAATTAAACACATCTGCCCCCCAGGCGCAAGAAAGCCCACTGGACACCAGGGATTACTTTTTGTTCCTCTGTAGGGGTGGGTCTGCCCAGCATGGGCATGGCCATTCCCCACCCCCATAAAAGTGGGGACACAGTCTTTCTGCCTTCCTTGGGGGGAGCAGATGGCAATTACCCCCATCTGACCCCTCTAAGGAAGCAGAAAGCCCACTAGCCATCATGGATTCTTTTTTTTTATTGTAGAGGTGGAGCTGCCCAAGGAGAAGATCGGGCAATTATCCAATCCCCGCCACCACCCCGAAGGCAGAAAGTCCAATGGATACCAGCAATTACTTTTAGTTCTTTTTTTAATTTTAGGGGTGGGGGCTGCCCAGCGTGGACATGGCTATGTCCCCTCCCCCATAAAAATAGGGACACAGTCTTTCTGTATCCCCAGGGGGCAGACAGGGGCAATTACCCCATTCCTCCCTTCCCCCAGTGGGGCAGAAAGACCACTAGACACCAGGGATTACCTTATTTTTAATTGCAGGGGAGGGGACTGCCCAGTATGGGCATCGGCATGTCCCCACCACCATCCCCAAAAATTTGAAACATCTTTTCTGCCTCCCCTGGGGGCAGAAAGAGAAAGTACACCAACTGTCCCCTTTGGGGCAGTAAACCCACTTGAAACCAGGGATTACTTTTTTGTTTATTCTAGGGATGTAGGCAGCTCAGCATGGGCATGGCCATCTCCCCACCCATCAAAAATGCAGAAAGAGTCTTTCTTCTCTTCCGACGGGTGGGGATTGAAAGCCAACAAATCAGGTAATACTTTTGTTTAAATTGTAGGTGTGGGGGCTCCCACAGCGTGGGCATGGCCATTCCTCCATCCCCATAAAAATGGGGAAAACAGTATTTCTGCTCCCCCTTGGTGTAAGATGGGGTAGTTACCCCTGATCTGCCCTCTGTGGGGTGGGGGGAGATAGCCGATTGTATGGCAGCAATATATATTTTTAATAAAATAATAGAGTGGATCTTTCCCAGCCTACCATTAGGCCCCACCCTTCCCATTAAAACCTCAACAGTCTTTCTGCATCCTGCTGACTAAAGCAACTCATCCTAGTGGCAAGCAAGATTGACATTTAATTATTTTAGGTGTTGTGTTTACAAATGGGCCAGGAGTGTTTGACTAACTCCCAGTATCATCCCACTTGCAATAGTGAGCAGCTGAACTCTTTGGGCTTGGGAAGGCTGTCACCTGGAAAAACCTACCAGACTGAGACAGTTCTGAAAACTAGACATCTGGGAGAGCCGAAGGTGGTGTGCTTTGCATGCATGCCCCACCATTTTCTTGCACACAATGCCCTGCGAACCTCACAAAAGGAAAAAAACACACATTTTCCTCATATTTCTGTGATGGAAACTTCTAGAATCTGCAGGAACCCACAAACTTCCTACGTTCCTGCATTGTCCCATTTGTGCTGATAAAAATTGTGCGCTTCTTGTGTGGTTGGGCCAGCTGCCAGTGAAAGGAACAAATCCAGCAGAGGTCAATAGGTGGCCCCATGCAAGTGCTCCCATTTTCCTTGGTTTAAACCATTCCTGTCATAGGCACTAGGCCCAGCCATGAAAATGTAATACAGTGTGTAAGAAAAGTAATTTTGAGAAATGCCTTCTAATTCAAATGCTAATATAGATACCCATAATTTAAATTCAGAGCTGTTCAATTAACACCTTCTTCTAAACTCCATATCTTGTGCCCAGTTTAGAAATACATAGTGTTCCTTAATATCTATTTTTCACTATTTATATTTTACCATATGAATTGCTCTACAGCCGGTACACAATGAAAAACCATTGCAAGGTGCAGCTCAGTTAGTGGCTCCCTGTACCTCAAGTTCATTGAAAAACCACAAATCCTCTATATCTCTGCAACCAGAATGGTCTAGCAAATGTAATGGTATATAACTTTTGTAAATCGTACATCACGATGAGAAGTTACAAAAGAAAATGTTGTCATAACTGTTTTCTTATTTCAGCACTTAGAGCCTGACTTAGAGTTTGTCAGAGGGTTTACTCTGTCACAAACATGACGGATATCCTGTCCGTTGTATTACAAGTTCCATAGGCTAATAGGGAATTGTAATATGGCGGATTAGATATTCGTCATGTTTGTGATGGAGTAATCCCCTCTGCCAAACTTTAAATCAGACCCTTAGTTTCTCTGAAAAACCTTGAGGAATCTACAAAAATGTTGTCTTTCTGAATTCAGAATGTTTTCTAGTTTCAGAAATGTATAGCTTTATGGGATCCTCCGTGGGTTTCACACCTATTTCCATCACAAACTGGAAGGAGGTTGAAAGCACAAAAAAATAGGAAAAAATTAGCTATCTCCCAGTAAAATGCCAAAACGATGGTAAAAAATGTGGTTTTCTGAATCAAGACTGCCTGTTCCTGATAGCTGGGAAGATGGTGATTTTTGCACTGCAAACCTTTAGCTGATGCCATTTGCTGGAAAAAAACACTTTCATCTGCAGCACTTTTTTCCCATCTTCCCTCCCAAAAAACAAAATGTAGCTATATTTCGGCAAATTTCTCAGTCCCCTCCTGGGAAATCCACAAACCCTGTGTACCTTTAGAATCCACAGGATGTTTAAAAAAAAGGACGCAAACTTGGCGTGAATAGCTTACATGGACAAAAAGTTATGGAGTCCTAAGCGCGATCTACCCCAAATTACCAAATAAAGATTTAGCATGGAGGTGGGGGGAGAGTGGGGGTGGGTGGGAGGCCTAACAGCAAAAGGGTTAATCAGGATTAAAAATGCAAGTCAAGACTATTGACTTTGTCAATGCATATTGCTTTGTAATGCTATGAGGCAGAATGGTAAGAGGCCTTTCAAGGTTTTGGAAACTGGAGGGGGAATTTCAAACATTAGCTCCACCTCAGTGTCAACATCTATGCTTCCCAACATCAGTGATTTAGGATGGTGAAGAGAATCGTCACACGTTTCCATCTCACCTTATTGTTTGATGTGTGATGAAGTCTCCTCACCGGTAGACTGTATGAAGAGTGCCAACGTTCTGAGGCACATAGCAGTACCATGTGAGCTTGCCTACATTCAGAAGAACTTATATATAGGCTATTCAAAGAACCCTTACTTATTTATAAGTGTGTTTGAAAAAACGATGATGATCTGGCCTCTCCTTAGCGAGGAGCAGACATCCAAAGGGTAGGTATGAATTGTGTTAATTATAAAAGTGGTGGGTATAAAACAAATAGAACACTCAAATCCCCTCAGCTAAAAAAAACCACAAGGCATACCCCATATGCTGCAAAACTGTATTTCAGTATTTCTACATGGTTTTCTTTTATTTCCATAAACAAGAGAAATATCAGTGGCAAGCAGGCTTAATTCTATATGCCTACAGAAACAACCAAGTGAATGACAGACCAGAGAACTGGAAATAACCTTCCAAAGGAGGGGCTTCTTGGGGAGTGAACAGCTATCAAATCCAGCCTGACAAGAGAACTCAAAGCACCTCCCATGTTAGAAGGAAAGCACAGAGACTTTAAGGCCCAGATTTACAAACGGAAAGAGTTGAAGCAATGTAGGGCAGCAAGCAAAATTGCTCCACTGCGTGAACTGGAGAGAGCATAACTGTGCTATAACTACGAAGAAGTAGTGCAGGTCTGTACTGCGTTGCTGCACTTGTATCAGCCAAATGCCATAGCAGGCACCCCGGTATCATAGAGCACGGGTGCCTATGCTGTGGTCACCAAGGTAACGACCATGCGCCACCCATGGAACAGCCCCTTGCATTACTTTTGGTTAGAAACGGTTTATAACTATCAACCTGGACTTTGCCTGGGGTCTGCATTAAAAAAGTAACGTAAACCCGCGTCAAAATATTTGAAAATCTTGGGCTAAATCACTTTGAGTCTGTCACAGTTCTACCTCAATTGGCAACATACCCTGAGCCTGTTTTTCTTAAAGTAACACCTAGTCCTCCCATGTTAACTCCTCTTGAATACAAAAAAATAATTAAAAGAGGATTAGTAAAAGAAACAAAAAAGAACACCAGCAGCTTTGCCGTCCACATGGGTTAAACTACAAGACATCTGTTGAAAAACTGCTCTCAGCAAAAAAAAAAAAATAATTCGCTGACCTTGTGTGTGAGAAGCGTCCCCATTCCGCTGACGAGTTTGCAACACAGGCTGAGTCGTTAATTACTTTCCCCGAACCTATAAATGTTTAACGCCTCGCTTATCGTGCACAACTTGCCATAAAAGCTAATTTAGAAACTTTTGCCTTTGTAATTCGCCATGCCTCGTTTTCTCACTGCTAAACCCCCTGCGAGTCTGACTAAATACTCTGTAAAACAGCACAATTAGCCGCACAACTGCTCGCAAAGGCAGGCTCAAACAATACCACACCATCTCCAACTGACAACTAAAGACGCGGTCAAACCACGCACAACACAATCTGTACTGGTCTGATAACAGCACTACAATGGAAGGAAGTCGCCGCTGGTGTTAGAGAGCGTTATAGAGCAGACTTTTCAGCTTTTCAAACAAGGCAGCCTGATGTGGGACAATGAGAAAAAAACACGACTATTCATCGGGTACCGATGTCCATAGCAAATAAAAAAAATCAAGCACTGCAAAGCCAATAAGTCTGGTCTTGAATGCCAGTCTTTTGCCTTTTGTGCCAAAGCTCATTTCGTCATGTTTGTAAAACTTTATTGTTGAGCGAGCTGCTGTGCCCTCACCGTTATTAAAAATTGAAACAATTGTTAAAAGCAAAAACATTTTTTTGTTTCAAAAGCACACACTGTCATAGTAGTGGCTGGCACTGACTGGAACTGTGGTCCTTGAGAAAAGTCAAAGTGCCGTCACTCACAGTGAAGTTAGTCAATGGCTAAAGTGGGATGACCCATTACCTCACGCTGTATGCTGTAGGGGCAGAAGAAAATATGCGAAAGGCACAATGAAGAAGGATTGGCCAAAGGCACCTGTACGTAAGTATATTATTAAATATATATATATATGTATGTATATATATATATATATATATATATATATATATATATATATATATATATATATATACATATCACAGCGTCGACCCCCCCGCCCTGCCAGCAGCAGCAGCTGCTGCAAGCCTTTTACTACAAAACGATAATAAACTATGTTTATTATTGTTTTGTAGTAAAAGGGACAAGGCATTGGGGATGACAGCCACTCCCCTCAGTGTGCATGTATGTTTGGCTGCCCAAACACACATGAGCAGTAAGCTCTCTCCAGCCCGGCACTGTGCTGCATCACTGTGAGCAGCGTCAGGATTGGCCACAGGGCAGACTAGAAGCCTGTGCCTGCACTGCAAGACGAGCAGCAGCGCGGCGAGAAGTGGAGAGGAGGTAAGTTTTTTTTTTTGTTTTTTTTTTAAGTCAATCAAAATTCCACCCTATCCCCACACGATCCCACTCCCTGACTGAAACCAGTCAGCGGACCAGCCGTGCTGAAGTTCATTTAAGATTCAAGAGGAGTCACTCGTTTATCATCAAAAAATGTGGACGGATCCACTTTTTTAGGTTATTCTTCTATCAATGTATTTTTAGATGTTTTAGTATGGCTAATACTACTTCGGGACCCTAATCAAGAGGTTAGTTAGAGCAAACATTTGTTTCACTTTTTCATCTGTCTCTGACAGATTTTGTTTCCATTTATTGCTTCCTTTATTTTTCTCAATCTCTTTAGAAGTGTACTCTACCTATGACATCTACCCATGTTCCCATAAGGCTTGAATCTTGATTTCGTCTATGGTAACTTAATAACATTTTATTGTAGAGAAAATACCTTTTTTTAGAGTCATTTATCCTTTCTGCCACTTAGCTGGGTATTCCTTGTCACACCAAATGTCCTGTTTGACTACTTGTGTTAATCAGAAGCAATTTCCTGGAATGATAACTATTCTCAATTTACAAAGGGCAAACGTCAAGTCATTTCCCAACAGGACTGGAAGAAATTTGCTTGCCACAACAAAATACATGACCTCTAACCGTTTTATGGGTGGAATATTCAGCTGACAAGCTGGCCTTCTGCAGTCAGGTTTACTATTTTCCAAACTATCAAAAGGTATTTGAGCTGTAAATCTTGGAACAAACACAAATGTATCCACATGCAGGTGTAGGATACACTTCAAATTGAAACTTATATTTTTTTTTAGCTGAAACCGCCCTTTTCTTTGAAAAACCTTCCTTCTTTAGTTATATGATGGAATCAAAATGCTTTCAAACAGCTTCAATCTGGGAGTAAGGGGCCTACAATTCTTTCACTTTACGGTTTGATGATGGACCTTAAGAGAATGGTGACATGCGCACTATGGGACATAAATAACCTGCAATCTCTGAAACCAAATTTCAAAGGATGTACGTTCTCTTCCCACTAGTTGAAAATACAAAGGCTTGGTATATGTGTGTGTCTTAGCAGAGCTTTTGTTTCATGTTGAAGGGCTTTAAACCTGGTGTAAAGTCAGAGATGAGGGTGAACATATTACTACATTAATTTGATTATGAATGCTCATCTTTATTCATGCCCATTTACTTAGAATCCTTTAAAGTCCCATATTCAGGCACTGAACAACATCTGTTTAAAGAGTACAAATGTGCAAAGATTTAACATGCATACCACAGCATAAAACCTCATTAACATGGGTGTGTTGGACTGTTTCTAACAACAGGTCTACTAAACCATTTGATTCAAACCAATCCACTGTAAACTGCAGCTGAAGCAAGGCCTTTTCCATAATCATCTACACACCATACAACCAAAAGACAGTCTGTTAAAAGTTCAACCGGGGAGTAAAGTCACACTAGGTCACAATACCCAAGAAGACACCATCAAACAAAGAAGCATTCAGAAATGATAACTGATGGTTATTAGTGATTGTTAAAAGAGTTGGTTTATTTTCTCTTCACTTGATGTCCTCTTTAATGCTTTTCATCCCAGAAATTAGACAAAAACAGATATTAGGAAAAAGCATATTTTGTAAGTGTATGTCTGTATGAACCTACATTTGTAGTTTATAAGTGATATTACCACCTTAGTGTGAAAGCAAGTTTTTTGTTGGATTGTTAACAAGATGGTCACAATATATAGTCTTGGCCTCTGAAATTCCATAATGTCATTCACCTTGATCTCCATGTCCTGGTAAAACTGTCTGTAGATTAGCGCTAAAGAACATTACAAGATAGCTCAGGTCATGAAGCAGCCCTCAGCAACTCCGCAAAAAAGTAATGTCATTTGTTGCTAGGAATGTATTTGTGTGTACAATTAAAACAGCATCAAAGCTCATTACGCAACAGCTTGTGGAAGGATTGCTGCAAGAATATGTCTTAAGAATGGAAGGGATGCAGCACATCTGGTTAATGTAAATGATTTTCAGCAAATGCAGTGGCAAATGTGGTCTTATTCCAAGATTAACACAAAGGGCTAGAAGGTGGGTAGAGGAGTTAAGAACACAGGTGGGTAAGGCTAGATTTTATTCAGAGCAGAAGGATAACTAACAGATTCTGAATGATGTATGCGTGCAACTGGAGACCTAAGACTGTATACAGAGGGATAAATGATAAGGGCTTCTGTGATAGATGATTACTCTTTTACTGGAATCTCTAATCATCTCTAACCTTAAAGAGGGCAATACGGGAACACATTGTGTCAAACCATAACTGTAGTTTTTATGTAGTCCAATAGAAAAGACCAGTGTTAATCTGAAAAATATACACTGACGTATCTGGCTTCCAGAGAGGATGCTGACTTTATTCTGAGCCTCTGTTTGGGATCATGGATACCCAAACGTGGGTAGTGTGCAATGGTGCACACACACTCACACTCTCCCCCTCCCCTGCCGAGTGAAAACAATTGAGATGGGATGATGTCATCAGAAGAAGTTCATTACTGAACACAGTAATGAAAGACCTGATAGGCTAATGTCTAATACATTTATCGTTAACTTCTGTAAACTGAAAGCATTACACCAAAACAACAACAAAAATTAGCCAACAGTCACATTGTGAGAGGTCCAGAAAAGACTCGTTTAAGAGGGATCCACTAACCAGGTCACCAAACACTCCAGTTCCAATAACCTATGCAAGTGGAGACATTCAGCAAAACTACCACCAAAAGTCACTGCTACAAACTTGCAGTAGCCTAACCCAAATCAGCACTATCATCTTCTTTGTAACGGTGTGAGGCAGTGCCAAAAACCATACTTCACCCAAAGAAACTTTATGGATAGCACCTTAAAACAAATGACCAAAAATGTCATTGCAGATCCAGGTTTTCCAAGATGTTAATTCTGCTCTTGGCATCAAGATAGTACATCATGTAACCAGAGTTTCAACTCGCTGCCACATTTACAATTCAAGATGTGTGACAGAACATTTTGAGTATATGAAGCTCGAACAATTTGCTTACCTAGTTCAAAATGTATTGTCAAATTATATGCACGAAAGCAACCGGGATAATTTCTCATAAACTTTTATCTCAATGTCCCACGTATGATGTTGCTATTTTATCCATAAACAAGAGGCCATGTAAGGAACGTAATATTATTTGCAATAATTTGTGTAGTTATCTCCAGCTGACAGGAATCGCGGTTTCAAATGCACTACAAAATGTTATGCTAGAGCACTAAAAACTGAGCCAATATATAAGGGGCATTTGCATGGCTTTTTTAATAAGGAATGTGGTTGTCATGTTTTGCTTTCAATTTTAGCCTGTATACATTTGCACCATATTGTGTAGGGAGTCAAAGAATGATGCAAACTGATTTTATATGTTTTGCAGCTTAAAATAATAAAGGGGAGAATAGCTTTACTTCACGCTGTGAATGTCAATGATAAAAGTAATTCTGAGGTTAAATCTTCAAATTTGCAAGGGGCAGAATCTTTACGTGACATTATCCAACAGCAAAATATGTTTGCCCTATTCCTTGATACATAAGCAGGAAGAATAGTGCAAAAGGATTTTTTGCACCAGTGCAAAGCATTCTATGTTCTGGCCTAACTTGCCTATTTTCCTTTCTTTGGAAACATTTTTAAAAAATAAATCTATTATTAATTACATCCAAGTATATCAACACAGCATACAGCGTTTTCAAGTATTTGACAATATTGTTGTTACCAAAATGTAACTTTGTGACTTTGAGTCCCCTAAGAGGAACGCCTTACTTAAAAGTAAATAAACAAATAGAGTTATGTTCGCCTCAGTTCACCTACCTTTAAGCCAGTATTTGGTACCATAACACAAACCAAAATGGAGCACATTCATGTAATTACTGCTACTTCTGATTTCTACCAGTGATCATGAAAATAACTTCTTGTGTGCAGTTTCTTTCTAAAATAGCCTCCTTAGTAGAAGTGTATATGTGCACTTACTCACCCATGCACATTAGTTCCAGGAGTGGTGCAGATCCAAATGATGCAATCAACAGTATTTCCCCATTGGTTCGTCAAACAGGAAGAAAATAAAAACAGAAAAAAACACAAATCAGAAATAATACAATGACAGTACAATACAATAAATAGATAATGTGGGGCTGCTGTAACCTAATTGTACAGGAATATTAATTATATTTTCGCTTGCAGAGTAAACATCGAACATTCCGAAATTCAAAGGAATGCAAAGGAAAAAAATAGAGAAACACACAAGAGCAAATTTTGCAATCGATCTGCATTTTAATAGGCGCATCAAGTATTCTGGCGAGTGTGTGCACACACACCAAAAAGCAACAGAGTGTTTCAACAGTCCTGTTAGCCTTAAAAGACATCAAGGTGTTTTCCAGAAAACTGTTCAATTCCAACATCATGTATATGTTAATTCATTTTATCTAACATATTTCATTTGACTTAGAGACATGTGTTGATGCAAGGAAAAGGGTGAAGTTATAAAACTCTTACATAATGTTGCTGCTCTCAAAGATCATTTGAGCCACTGTAATATTTTGTTTTTTGTGTGCTCGACATAAGAGTTCAATATTACACAGTACACGACTTGGTGTGTACAGCTGCCTTATGGACCATATTGAGCAGTATATAAGCAACTTTCTTTTATATGTTAAGCCATATTAATGCATAAATGCAGGTGCACCAAGAGAGCTCTTTAGCTTGGGTCAAGAGGATGAATAGTTATTCCACTTGAATTTGGCCTCTTTCCTTAATGGAGCAACATAAATGTTCATGAGGCAGATGGCCTGTATTTTCTGATTTTGTGCTTCGAAGCAAAGGTAAGGAGGATCTGCGCACACGGAATGACCGACTTCAGGCACGTAAGACTCTGCTCATTCATCCTCTCTGTGCTTGGTGGAATAACATGAGGTGCACCCTGCATAAATGTGATCTCATCCATTTTCACAGCGTTCATCAAGCCTCTTTACTTAGTCTTGTCATGAAGTATAAGGAGCACATGTATAATCATAAATAAGATACTACTGATGAAAATTACTAAATGAAGAACACGGAAGAGGACAGCCGTATTAAGCCCTGAAGAAGTTGGGACGACACACCCCAGACGAAACTTGTGTTAGCTTGGCTGAAGTGACACCAATAAGAAGGAATAAAGAAGAAATACTGAAGCTGTTGGGACTGAGTTTATTATTATATCAATCATTTCTCATTGAAGACATGGGCTCAGATGTTATTTATATAAGGTTAACAATAATTTGCTTGTCAATTGTACAAGGTTTGTAACGGGAGAGCCCTTGCTGAGCACCGTCTGATGTAAATAAGATTTATCCTGAATAAGATCATATAGACTTTGGAAAGGTGAGCGCCATTTCTCCATCTTACCACCCCATCTTTGTTTAAATACACCATACCACCACATTTGCGATAGAATGTACCTGCAACGGATCAGCTTCCTTCTTATTTGGTAAAAGCACAGGAAGAAAGCGTCAACATAATCCCCGCTTCAAGTGAAACCCAAAGGTGAATTGATACTAGGAAGGATCAACAAACAACAATGAAAGTAAAGAACCAGTAGGGGTACTGCTGCCTGCAATGTCATAACTTTGCACTCATCTGTAATAGGTGTCTGTACTGTGTGTATCCTGGACCGAGTGTAAAGTGAGTTGACCTTGCAAGGCTTCCAACCTCATACAATAAGGTCACACAAATTCTTTACCTGTTGCCACAGCCATCTGACTACTCGACAACACAACCTCAGAATTGTGTGCAACTAGTTAAAAAAGCAAAGCTTTCGAGACTCAAACACAGAGATGCATGGAGATACATTGAGGAGTGTAGTGAGCCGCTCGAGCTCATCGTCACAGGTTGTGACGTCGGCACGCTACTGTTTTGGCCGGACGCGGCCGAACAGAGGCTGGACCGCTCGTGGTCAGTCTCGGAGTGTTCATAGCAGCGTAAGCCTCGTTGTTATATTAGTCTCTCAGAGTTAAGGCCCATGCGTCTTAGCCTCCCGAATCCCCTTTCCTCACCAGTTTACGTGAGTGGGTGTGCTTGGTTATGCATATTGATATCCACAAACATTGGTAGGTACCCAAAGGTGAGAACAAACACACTCGCACATGCACACAAACGAGCTGCTACCTCCCTCCTTGAAGTCAGAATAAAACGTATCCAGTTGTCTTTCATTTGTCACACTTTGTGCTCTGGCGATGTGCCCTGGGAGTGGCAACCGTGGGTAGCTTTCGGTGAGCTAATTAGACAGACACCTCCGATAACAATGATTTGCAAATGAAGGGCCAAAGACTTGAAACACGTTTTGATTCCTGACCATATAGGGCTAGACTGCACCACAAACCCACATTAACCCTAGAACCCGATAGTGGCACAGCTCAACAGTCCACGTTCTCTGGCTTATTAGTTGAGGGCAGTGTTACAAACTGTGTGAAACCTGCACATGGTTTCGGAGTTGCTGTGTGCAAGAGGCCCGGTGCAACAGCTCACGTTCAGATTCTGCAGGCAAATGATGTAAATGTATGCAAAACTTTACATCCCCATTCAAAGCACCTATGTCACCCACAAACACCTGCAGCACATCTTTGCCAGCCCACACCTATCTCAGAATCTGCTGATCGCTTCAACGTGTACGCTTGCACTCTGCACTCTATAATCAGTCATTGATAAACATGTACCACACCTCGTAATGAGGGAGGGGTGGTCACAAAGTTCCCATCGGCAAAAAACCCTTATCTGTCTGCTGTGCCAGCTAATGGTTTGTGCCCCTGCCCTCCCTCCGTGTGTCAGCCTAAAAGCAATGATGAAATTATCTCACACTGCAAAGCCCAAGGGCGCAGGCTTAATCGCTACAAAACACCCCGACAATCAATGGACCCATTAGCTGAGGCAGCCTTTTAGTCACTGGCCATTTAACAGTGAACAGCTGACCCCTCGCCTGAGACAACCCTCGTGGCGTAGGAGCAACCGACCTCATCCATTCAACAGGACAAGAACCCAAGCCAGGGCCACTTCACTTTATTGCATGTCAAAGGGGGGGGGGGGGGGCGTGGCGTAGGAGCAACATCCAAAACACACAACAATGACAAACACCGCGAAATCGGCTACGGGTAGCAGACTGAAAGCTGCCTTAAGGAGGCGGTGCAGCAGCACGGCGGGGGCTCGTGTGATACAAATGTAGACGCCCCCCCAACAGGCACACTTATGAAATCCGCCGCTAAACATAAAAGCCATGCTCGTCAGCAAAGTCTCTATAGAGGGATCGCCTAGTCTCCCGTCGCTGACACACTCTGGATTAATGACATTTGTGTCAGAAACAAGTGCTGACCGGCTGAAGGGAAAGGCACGAATCGCCGAGGAGCTCGAGCAGAGGGAGGAAGGAAGTGGATGTCCGAGTTTGTACCGGGAGACTGCAGCTTCAAACGCCGGGGTGAGGGTTGAACGGTGTATGGGGGTCGGGTTGGGGGCTTGGTGGGCTGGGGCAGTAGCGTAGCTTGGATACCATGGCCCCTGGTGCGAGCATGGATAACTGCTGCCGGGGTAGTAAAATACAGCAATCATCATGGTTCAATGGCCAACAGAGCTCGGGGCCCGGTTCAGTGCACCTGCTGCACCAATGGTAGCTACGTCCCTGGTGTACATGTGGGGGGAGGGGGGGAGGGGGAGGGCTGTGGAGGTTAAAGGAGCGCGGGTATTGTTCTCAGGCTGTAGGTGGAAGTTAAACATCAGCAACATAACCTTGGAAAACACGTACCAATCCCTTGCAGTGTGTTAAGGAATGGAGTTGAGCCCCCAGACCCACCAACGTACTACTGTATAACAGAATAAACAACACCACATACATACTGTAGACAACGTTGAGCAAAACATTTCAGAACCGATATCACTGCTAAACATATTACTACCAAGACGGCAACATTTTGCAACAGAAATGTGGCAAAACTGGTATACGAACACACTCTTTCTAACAGAACACGTGCTGATCAATGTAAACAAAACATATTTCAAAATTAACGCACTTTCCTTGCGTTTTCGAATTAAACTATTTTATTTGATATCGTGGGAGCTATCGCTTTCACCCCGCATAACACTAATAATTGAACAGGCTCGAAAAAGATTAAAACAGTGCCTTGCAGGTCAGAAACAGACCAGAAAAGGTCCATTGATCACCTGGGCGAAGACTGTAGCACTGGTACGAATGAACCGCCGACTACATACAGACAGCTCAGCGGCAGGTGCATTAACCGACTGAACTCGGGCACCACCAGCCCCTGATCCCTCCCCATGACCTCACTGTGCACACGTTGAGATTATGTAGTTGAAGCTAGCTAACCTCAAAAATAGCCCCAGCGGCAGAGTGGCACTAACCTCAGCCCCTGAGACTGCGATCCCTCTCACCGTCGGTGACCCTTTCCCCGTCCAGGATCGGGTGTCCGGTAAAGCGGTAGGTGATAGTCCAGGACGTTGCGTAGTATACTCTGCGGGGCTTGGGCGAGTTTACAAATCGGGGAGGTGGGGTGACAGGCTGTCAGAATGGAACTCAGCTTGCAGCCCGCACCAGCAGCACACACAGACCAGCCGCGCCGACCCGCAGAGCAGCGACAGCCGCTGACAGCCTTTCTGGGCAGATTCTCCCTCCCAGGCCGCCTGTGATTGGTCTCCGTGATGACAGATCAGCATGGTCCCGCCCATTACCGGGAATCACGGAGACGGGACCCTATAGTGCTGAGATTCGTCTGTGGAGCTGTGCCTTCCAACGGTTGTTTGAATTACCTCTTCTGTGGGACAGGGAAAGCCATGCGCACATTACATATAGTTTGGCAGCCTACACATCTGGTAATATGCTGGGGAACTGATTAGCATGTTTCTTACCATGGCACACGGTATATATTATTCGATGACTACTGATTTTATAGGGGACCTCGCTTTCTAGAATCCTGATGTTTCACTTACTGTGTGACAAACTCCTATATTTCAACAAGTTTGACAACAGGGTCACAACATACCTCTTATAATCGGGTACAAACTGAAAACATTCTTTCATTTCACTAGAAAAAGGGAAACAAGAGACTAGAAGTAGAAAAATAATTGTTGATGTTAGGTCAGTTTGGGAATCCTACTGACCCATCAATACCTCACAAGGCCTGATAGAAATCCCATGTTGCAGCAAACACATACCGCATACAAACTTTTGGGTCTAGTGTGGACTGCTGTCCAATAGTGGAGAATCTAGTTTTATGTATCCCAAAGCACCATGCAAAGCAACTTTGTTTATGAGCATACAGTGCTACAGCATCTCCCTTAAGTTTCACATGTTCTGAACATAACATCCCATCCCTGATAGGGCTGTAGCAATTCATAATATGAAAAAGGTATAGCAGACGGGTGCTGTCAGTGACCTGGTGGATAACACTGGCTCTAAGTCCGGATGGTTGGGCAAGGGACCCTGTGCATCTCCATATTCGCTGCTGGAGTTGTGTTATGGAGAAAAGTTGTCTTCGGGGTAGGCTGGATGACAAGGGGTCCCTGCCTTATAGAAAGTCATATTGGAACGCTTTCAGCACACATGGAGGTTTTTTATTGCTTTATTTGCTGCATTGCAGTGAAATGTACTTATAAATCATCTGTAACTGGACTCCTTGGAGTTTGTAACCAACAACAAATATTTATTGCACTTACTACGGTTGTAAAAGCAGGGTAGAGGCATACAAAGTACACTGGGCCTAACGCTGGTTCTAGGCTGCAGGGCAAACAGAAGATCCTGGGCTCAGATTACATCAAATGAATCATTTTACTACTGATGCAGTGCCCTCATTAAGTGCACCAAAACCGAAAAGCAAGTAAACCCCTTTAGCACTTGACCTGTAGGGAAGTGAAGCAGAGCAGGATAAAATCTTACTCAAGGAGGAGGCTGAGGCTAGAAACCAGTGCTTGATTTGTAAAAAGAATGATTGCCGGTCTCCAATGCTGTTCTGAAGAAGCCCACAGCTGATGCAGTTTAATGGCAGTGCTCTAAGGGCCAGATGTAGCAAGATAGGATTTTGCGAATCGGAAATTGCGAGTCGGTGCGACTCGCAATTTCCGATTCGCAAAATCGTATGTAGAATGGTGTCTCAGACACCTTCTGCGAATCGCAAGGGGGTCGCAAAGACCCACCTCATTAATATTAATGAGGTGGGTCGCAATTTGCGACCCCCTTGCGATTCCCTGCACTCACAGGGATGGTGGCCTGCTTGAGACAGCCGACCTCCATGTCTGTGACTGCTTTTTTAATAAAGCAGTTTTTGTTTTTTGTATTGCAGCCCGTTTTCCTTAAAGGAAAACGAGTTGCAATACAAAAGAAAAAATGAAACCATTTGTTTTCGTTTTTTCAGAGCAGGCAGTGGTCCACTGGACCACTGCCTGCTCTGAAAAATTTTTTTTTGCGACATTCCCATGGGGACCCCTTCCCTTTTGCGAATGAGTTAGCACCTACTTGACATGGGTGCTAACTGCGAATTGCTTTGCGACCGCGTTCGCGGTCACAAAGCAATTCTGCATTGCGGTGCGAATCACAAATAGGAAGGGAACACCCCTTCCTATTTGCAAGTCGCATTCCCATTTTGCGAGTCAGTACCGACTCGCACAATGGGAATGTGCATCGCGATGCGCGTTTTGCATGGCGCAAACTGCGAATTTTGCAGTTTGCGCCATGCAAAACGCTTTCTACATCTGGCCCTAAATACCAAGCCTGTGTAGTGTTGAATCCACCTCAAGCCTCTCTAATCCAGTACCAGCCCCTTTATCTCTCTCCTGCAGGCTCCTGATTTCTCCCTATGTGACATTTTTTCCGTCTTTCTATCCCCTTTTTTAGGCTGGAAGGCACAATACCCAGGCAAGTAAGAGAGTTAAAGGGCGCTTTATTGGACAGGTATGCAGACTCATTAATAAAACAAAAAAAATCTTAGAACAACCCCAGCCTCACTAATACAATGTAACAACCTGACACTACCCACCCTTAAGACATTTCCCCCCAACAATAACAACTAGTGCCCCAAAATCATTCAACCATTCATTCCTCCTAAAAACCTTCCTTCCTACTCTGCCCAACATAAGTCCCTCCAACTATCTGCCCCCTGCATTCCCTGAATCCCACGTAGCCAGCCATGGCCCCAACCCTTCCGATCCTGTCTTGCTCTTGTTTCTTTTTCTGCCACCAAGAAACAAAACCTTACCCAGGTATTTTTCTTGTCCCCCCTTTTAGTTTGTTACATGAAAATATTAATCTTTAACAAAGACTGTCACCACAACAGTCATTCCTTGTTGGCACATGAGAAAATTTTCAAAAAAGACTGCCTTCATAATAAAAAGGGAGGGGGGATAGAAGGGTAGAGGAGGTGGCAGGATGGGCAGGGGGAGATAGGCTGTCACCCCAACAGCCTCTTAACAGAATTTTTTATTTTATCTTAACTTGGTTTCATGCATGAAGCTGAACCTGGCTATCACCCAACAGCCTCACAGCCATCCTTTTATCCCAAACAATTGCACCATCTTCTCCTTGAGCTCTAAGAGCTACAACTAATTCCCCATAGAGGATAGATGCACCCCATCTTGTCTAAAAAAATCAAAATCATTTTGCCTTATATCTGCATTTTCGATGAAATCTAACCCCCTGGCTTTGCAAAAACCGTATAATGTCCCTGTTCACCTTCCTTCTTGCTTTTCCAACAGCTGCATATTTTAAGGCACCCTTCCATACCACTTTAGGAACAAAAGCTGTCAAGATTACCCTTGTGCCTTATCATGACCTCCTAATAAATGTCTAAATCTGTTTTCATAGCCTTTATTATCCCCAGACCAGATTCTTTCACTAAATCATTTTACCTCAGGTGTAAAACTAACACATTCGGGCAACTTCTGTTAATAACCAGTTGAGATAAGCTTGATAATAATTGTCCCCATTTCATATCCCCCATCCCCACCAACTCAAAAACACATCTTCAAAACAAAACCCCATTTCTTTTCCCCATGGTCTCTTTTCAGCGTGCTTCGCAGCCCATTGTATGAATGAATGCCCTATGATCCATACTAAGAAAGCCATCATGACTGGTCCCGCCACATAACCCAGGGTGAGAAAACAGCTGTTAGCTACTTTTACAACTACTCTAAGCTACTAATGTAACACAAGCAGCAAGTTAAAGACCATGGGCCAGATGTAGGAAGCCTTTTGCGCCTCGCAAACTGCGAAAAACGCAGTTTGCGAGGCGCAAAAGGCCAAACGCGATGCACAACCGCAAATTGCGAGTCGGTACTGACTCGCAATTTGAGGCTGCGACTCGCAAATAGGAAGGGGTGTTCCCTTCCTGTTTGCGACTGCATCGCCATGCTGAGTTGCTTTGGGACCGCGAATGCGGTCGCAAACCAACTCGCAGTTACCATCCACTTGAAGTGGATGGTAACTCATTCGCAAAAGGGAAGGGGTCCCCATGGGACCCCTTCCCCTTTGTGAATGCAAAAAAATATATATTTTCAGAGCAGGCAGTGGTCCTATGGACCACTGCCTACTCTGAGAAAACCGAAACCAAATGGTTTCGGAAGTTTTTCTTTTTGCAGCTCGTTTTCCTTTAAGGAAAACGGGCTGCAAAAAGAAAAAAAAAATGCTTTATTGAAAAAGCAGTCACAGACATGGTGGTCTGCTGTCTCCAGCAGGCCACCATCCCTGTGAGTACATGGACTCGCTATGGGGTCGCAAACTGCGACCCACCTCATTAATATTCATGAGGTGGGTCTTTGCGACCCCATAGCAAGTCGCAGAAGGAGTCTGAGACACCTTTCTGCATTTCCTTTTGCGAGTTGCTAATTGCTGGTCGCTATGACTCGCAAATTGCAAGTCGCAAAATAGAACTTACCTACATCTGGCCCCATTTCCCCAAACATCTTATCTCATCCAAAGAAAAACCTAGTTGAGCAGCTTCTGAAGCTGCGCCAATTCTGAATGAATGTGTACCTGGAAATTCCCTCACAATCAGCAAAACATTTCTCAGTATAGCCAACAACTGACGCGTAGGTAACTTACTTCCATCCTGGTGTCAAAATACAAATTCTCCTCTAGCCCCGCCCAGTTGTGTAAACTGGTACCAAGCACCCACCAGAAATTTGTCTCCCCAATACTTTTGAACAGAATAGTGGTTCTCTTAACTTCTTGGTCTGTTTTGGAGTGAGCCAGAAAGATTTCAACTAACTTACATTCAAACCTGACTTGTGGCACTGCTAGGCCATCCCATGTTTCCCTCCCAAGAGTTCTGAAATACAAAAAGAGTAAAAAACATCCATACCATGCAAACACTGAACAACTTCACTTCAAAAACCGAAGCACAAACTGCAAACCATTTCCATTAACTTACCCATAGAATTAGTCTCGCTTATGAACTTCTTTTTTTTTTTTCCTAACTCCCTAGCCTAACCTGCCAGAACTCTCCTTCCCATCTCACCTGCATTTTGTTCATAACCCCAAAACATCTTCTCTTAGAAGGCAATATCTTACAGCTTCCCTGCTATTGTATTTGCAAAAACTTTACTTCCAATGTTAGCCATTATAAAATCAAAGACATCGGCTGTCTTTTCCGCAAACCTTCAGGAGTATTAGGCCTAAAGCACACTCCTCTATTTACACATTCCTCTCCAGCTCTTCTGTAAATGACTCTTCTGGTTGCGGCAATAGATTTCTCAATTAGGTCCAGGATCCTCACTGTGCCAGGTCCCAATCCTCTTGTGGAACGACTATCTTCTGCAGATCTGCTCCAGGTGCCAAACCACAGAATCTCTGCCACTGAGAACAAAAAGCGTCCGCAGTGTCATTCTCCTTACCTGGTACATGCCTGGCCTTCAATTAAATATTAAACATAAGCCAACCAAGCATGAATCTCTGAATCAATTTAAGTAGCCTTCTGTCTTTGACTTTCTGACAGTTAACAAGGTCTACTACTGTTTTTTTGTCAATATGAAAAAGAGCAGACATATTGGCTAAAAATTTGTGCCAAAAAGCTAACACCACTAATAATGGAAAAATCAAACACTGCTATGCTCCTGCCTTAATTTTTCCCAAGAAGGGGCCACCGCTCAGCACACCACTTACCTTCCCAAAACAGTTCAAAACCTGTACCACCTGCTGCATCTGAATTGATTTGTACTTGCCATTGAAACTCATCAGCAAAGGCCCATAAAGGCACACCATTGAAGCCTTGCAGGAACATCAACCACACTTCACTTTAGTCCCCAAAGTGAGCCGGATTCTGTGGTGAGGAAGGGACGCGCCTGCCAACGCAAAACCTGGTCTGCGTCAAAAATCTTTACCTGCCTTCCCTACATGACATGCAAAGTTCAAATGTCCCAGTAATTGCTGTAATTGCCTGAGCTGCATCTTAGTTGTAGCCAGAGCTTGTCTTAATAAGGTAACTAACTCTTTAACTTTCTCAGGGGGCAGCCTCGCTTACATGTTTGCCTTGTCTAACTGTATGCCATGAAAAATCAATTGTGTACTTGGCCCTTCAGTCTTCTCGGGTGTCAATGGAACCCCTAAGTCCTTTGTAATCAATTGAAACTTCTGTAATGCCAATGTGCACTCTTGAGTAGCCGCCTTGCCTGCCAACACGTAGTCATCAAGATAATGAGTCACTCCTTCACGTCCAGATTGAAACTTGAAACATCACTTGAAAAAGGAACTAAACAATTCAAATAACCTGCAAGAAACTGCACAACCCATTGGTAAAACGTTGTCAACATAAAACTGATCCTGAGAAGAAATGCCCAACAAGGAAAAATCCACAGGGTGAACCAGCAATAACCTAAAGGCAGACTTTATGTCACACTTTGCCAACTCAGCTCCTGTCCCAACTTTCCAAATCAAAGCAATTGCCATGCCCAAAGAAGCAAACTGAACTGCTGTATCATGGCTTAGAATAAAGTAATTGACAAAATTGCCTTCAGGCCAAGATAAGTGGTGAATAAGCTGAAATTCATCTGGAGTCTTCTTTGGTACCACACCTAAAGGTGACACTATGAGATCCGGCAATGGCCAACTATTAAAGGGGCCTGCTATCCTACCCTCTGAGATTTCTTTAACCAATTTTGCTTTGACTATTGCCTGATGTTGCCATGCAGATAGCAAAGTTTGAGCAGAACGCCTGCATCTAGGGCCTTGGAAACCCAGCCTGAAACCGAATTCAAAACCCCAGCATAAAGTCACTGCTGCTTCCCTCTTTGGGTAAAATGATAGCCAATACTTCTGCCTCACCAAATTAATTGGAGTAAAAGCCCTTGTTGCTAGAGCCTCCAAAACCCTACCTTCCCCTGACCTGCTGTATTACCTTGGCATTGTTCCCCAAAGCAGTGGAGAACCGCGTGCCTTCCTCCACACTTCTAAAACTCGTCTTTGTACATACACAAAGCTCTGTTACAATAGCCTCTGTCAAAGTTCCAGCATGCTCCAGTTGTGTTGTCCTGACCCCTGTTCCATTGCCCCACCCCTCCCACAGTGGGCTTACCTTGAAAGGGCCGATAAGGTACAGCAAGATCACTGGCCATGTGCATCGATGGTGGTGGCCTCTGGAGGTACATCCATTGAACTCACAGCTGATTATCCATCTCTCCCCATGGTTTCTCCAGTGTCATTCTGGCTCTAAATTCTTCATCATAATGAAGCCATGCTTATCCCCCAGTTTCTGCCTGTGCTTTTCTTATAGTAGCTGTATATTTAAGCATGGGAACCGTCTGCTCAGGGTACTTCTCGCAGTAGACACTTGCAAATATAGAAAACACTAAGGTCCAAGTATCTGTGTTTGTGGTCACCCGTGGCCTCTTCACTAGTTCGCAAGCCTCTTCTGTAGACCCCTTCTTTTGCCTGAAGCTCTCTATGTGGTAACTTTTACACATCCACAAATTCTCCTTTCTAGATCTTCTCCTTTGTTTTGTTAGTTAGATGAGTCCCCAGAGGCATGGATACCCCCATATATGGCAATCTGCGATATACTGATGCAGTCTGTCTGTCCTGTTTTACCTCCTGTGATTCACCCTCTTTTTTAGATGTTTCTTCTTCAACTGCAACCACTGTACCCTTCTCTCTTTTTGTAACTTCCTTACCTTCTTTGCTATGAGGCACTGATTGATCGAATCTGCCCGCCATGGTCTCGTCTTTCCCATTCACACTATCTCTTGCAAAGGTTTCTGGACCCACCCCTATGTCACCACCCAGAGGCCCAACTCCTATTTCTGGTATTGCAACTAGAATCCTATGCTAAAATTCCCAACCGTTCCACCATTGCAACTCACCTGTTCTCAACCGTTGTATATGTTTGTTGCCTTCCCGATGTCCCCTTCCGGTTTGACCCTGCATCTCCACCATTTTTCTGCCCATTTGTTCTTTAACTGGGGCTGCCTGTGAAATGACACTAGCAGAAACAATGTCAGCTTCCATCCCCTTCCCCGTTTCTTTAAATACTCAGTTAAACGCTCTTGCCAATGCAGGATTTCCCCTTTTTCCAATTCTTCTTTCTCCTTGTCATAATGAAACTCACATTCCATACCAAACTCCACCATATTCCCACTCATATCTGGTTGTTCCCCATCACCCACCCACCATCATAATTCTGCCAATCAACATGCTGCTGGTTACGCTGCTCCAATGAGGATGATGCCTACCTCATAGTCAGGAAGGTCATTTTAGACCTCTTCTTCCCTTTTTGCCAGGTTGTAGAAGCCATTTCAAATGTCTCCGGCTGCCAATCATCACAGCTGTCTAGCATCTGTGGCCTTGTCCTCTCATTGCCCAGCAGGTTGTTCCAACCTGTGGGATTGGTGGTCCTGGTCCCTACCAGACTTACTAAATTCTTACCTATCCTTCTTTCAAATCTTCACCTGCCATCCATACCCATCCACTGCTTATACCTTGACAATTGTTCCCAGAAGGCTGCCTTTGAACTAAAGACTGCTTCGTTTTTAATTCACCTGCTGCTTTAAACAAAGTGTTTTTATGTGCAGCACTCTTTTTTTCTGCATAAACTGTAATTTTTCCGGCCTCATTTTGTTTATCTTGCTTTCTCCGGAGTTCAAAGAGGTTCTAATGCTGACATCCTTTATTACCAAAAATGCCTGCCCAGTTCCCACCTCTACATTTTCACTTTTTTTTCTGAAAGTCAATTTCAGACAGCACTGAAAGAGAAGCGAGTACCTTGCAGCTGCTGTCCGTCCTTACTTTCCATGATCTTGGTCGTAAATGTGCTCACGTTGTACTGGGCACATGAGCAAAGAGCGGTCCACTGCCTGCCAGGCCCCACCTCTGCACTCTGTGAAGGCGGCGCTGATGCCGCTCTTGTTTTACGCTGCGGTGTCCCTGGCCCTTTAGGAAGTCTTTGCAAGCTAGTGAACCGTGAAGACTGAGATACTGTTTTCCTCGCTCTGCCCTTCTAACAAAAACTTAAACTAGCCGCTGCATCATCAGAGACCAGGTAGGCCGATTCAGTTTCATATTGCTTCATGCAGAAAGTAGCAACGCCGTCTTCCATATGTTCAGCCTCCTGCTTTAAATGTTTACTTTTCGCCCTTACCTTGGCTCGCGGCAGTAAACAAGCTAATACCGCATCAGCAGCTCCACTGGCTGAGGAGCGCTTATGCGTCGTAAGACCTACTCAGTCCTGTGACAGAACCACTGGCTGCAATAAATCCTCTCTCCCAGCCTCACAGAGAACTCACAGCACCGCTCGCACCGTTTGGTTCTTATCAGCAATGATAAATCCAACCTTAATACTCGTACTTGCCAACTTCTCTAAAGTTAAACTCAACTCACAGGAAACTAACTTTGTTGTTAATCCCAGGAATCACCTGTCACAAAATGGGTGCCAATCCTCAGTGACAGCCACCAAACCAACACTTAAGCTCCGCCCACAAACCTAAATTAACTAGTAGGACCACCACCTTGCCTGGCCAGTACCACTCGCTCGAACATCTACGATACTACTCCCAAAGCCTATTCCCATTTTGTTTATTTTTCCCTCTCTTGCTTTCGGTAAATGTCTGACACATTAAAATAAGTGCCAGTCCCCAAACATTTGTGCCGGTGGCTTCCACCGTCAACCACTGGCTCAAATTAGGCACTGCTAGAAACTGACATCTCAGTGGCAAACAACAACACTTAATAAATCAGTGTCCAACTAGTACGTGGTGTATAAAACAGAGAAGTACTTTATCCAACATACAGCTCAATACTAGACATATAAGTGTCAGTATGCATGCAGAGTAGTACGCAAATGAATATGAGAAACTTTAATGTCACAGCTTCACAATGAAAAAGGTTAGCTCATGGACTTTAGTGCACAGTAGGTTACGCTCTCTGATCGTTCTGCCTAGTGATCTGAACACCGAGGAGCACATTATCTAGGCAGTACCTGGTCCTGGAAGTCCTGTGATTACTCCATGTTTTGCATAGTCTTTCTTCAATGTCTAGAGCAAGCAACCCAGGCTACAGGTCTCTAATATGGGCAGCTCCCGGGATTGGAGCTCCTCGTCTCCGTTTAGCAGGAGCAGGTGAGCAACCAGTCATTCTGTTTAGTTCCTCCGTCAGAATAGTTTCTCGCCCTCTTTCCTACCCTTGAAGCCTGTACCCAACTGATAGGAATACTAGGAAACCAAATTCTTGGATCCTGATATTGGGAAGGCTGAAGTCTGGGAGTGGGAATCCTTGTAAGGCAGTCATCAAAGTGCTCTAAAAAGTATGGGAACTGTGATGCTGAGTGGAATGGAAGGGTGGGGCAGTCTCAATGTGTGGCTAAAAGAACCCAAAATACTTAGTAATTAGTTTATTGGTCTTTAACCTGCAAGTAAGTGCATATAAAACAACACACACCTTAAATCACAAATGCATCCAAGTCATACTAATCAGTGGGAAATGCACTGTTTTACATTATAAAACCTCTGTTAGTTAATATGATCACTGCAGATGTCTGTGTGTGTAAACAGAGAGCCACAGAGATGAATCCCAGGTGGTTATATTAGGAAATAGTGACTTGTTTATTTTTAGTACTACAATGTCCCAGTCTGTGACAGAAAGCACTAGGAATAAGTCCTTATCTGAAACTTGCATTACATGCAGTATAAGATAGGCTGCCACAAAATGCACACAAAATTTAGTTTTATGTTGAAAAGTGCTTTCAGAATATAGATTTTAGCAGTACACAAGCAGACTGCACCAAGTGCAAACCTTGTATGTGTCTGTAGTGTCCAATATATAGTCACATTGAGCATAAAACTGTATATGTACAGAGTTATGATACAAACCTACGGATATTGTGAAAGTTTGGAAATATGAAGTTCCAGAGGGTCTTAGGAAGGCAGAATAAGAGAGAGATGGAGGACGAGAGGAGACTGAGAGGGGATGTTTCGTCCTTCCTGAAATGCTGTATTTGTAAATAAAACACTCCAGCTTCATTCCGGACTAAGAGCTGTCATCACAAATTGGTCAACAAGCTTTTGTACAAACAACCAGGAACATACAGTGTGCATTCCCTGCAACTAACACTAAGGCAAGACTCGCCAAGGGACTAGAAAGCAATAGTGTAGGTACACATACAAACCACACAAAATTCTCCTGAATACTTGCACCGAGCAACTGGTAGTGCTACTGCAACCTTTTATTCACATATACAAATCCTCTCAATGGTGCCAATGGTAGCCTCCTTTCATGATTATCTAAGTGGTCAACAACTCTGCCTTCCAGGTTCACCATTTACTTCCCCTCAAGCATGGATCACAGCTCACCACATGCACCACTTGCAAATCAAGTATCACCTAGCACTTCTTTCACTATGTCTAGTAGCCAATAAATAGCAGTAGTGTGTGCGCACAATCAAGTGGTGATTATAAAAAAAAGCTACAATACCTGAGCTAGCATGTTGCGTGGTAAATGCAAGCATAACAAGTAAAAAAATAATGCTGTTTGTCCATAAAATGACAGCACTAACAATATATTAAAAAAAGGGAAAGAAAGAAGAGAACTGTTTTGTCACAGTCACACTGTGAAATTTACAGTAATTTTACTCAATCAGAAATCTCAGCATAGCATACATTTTAATTCCAGTCATGTCCAATCAACACATTAATCTCAATTGCAAACACATTTTATCTGTCTGTGGCCCACCAATTTTACTATGGTTTGAATGGAAAGACTATTTCTTAAATCAAAACCATTGAAGATGAAGGGACAACCTTTTACCAGGTAAGGAAAAAGAGATGGTTGGTACAACATTTAGGCCCAGAAGGTCTAAAAGTTTATAACAGATTACAGAAGCTAAAAGTTTATAATAGATTACAGAAGTCAACAGGAAGCTGGAGTGATAAAGATGTGTTAGCATAAGTTCCAAATATTTTAGACCAACATTATTCACCTACCATGTCCATAGCAATCACAGGAGTAAATTTTTATCAACACAAACAACTTAAAGCTGAAAGTGTGGAAGAGTTTGTGTCAGCTATTCAACTCCTTTAGCTCTTGTACATTTGGACGATTGCGTAGCAGATTGTCTAATGATCAACTAATATACAGATATAATAATAAAATGTTAAAACAATAATAATATACAAAGCATTCAAGAAAAATATGGATTATTTCAGATGCAGATTTATAAGAGAATGTTGCATTAGTGCTAAAAGTTGAATTATCTGAAAGATATGCTCAGGCTGCTGTTCATTATAGTAACAATGTTCCAGAAGAATCTTTAAACACATTTTCTGATCAGAACACTGACAAGGACAAAGAGGGAACAAAAAAAAACCAATAATCACAAATGAATAAATTGGTAGACATGTGCTACAGATGTGGTAATAATCAACTTTCAGCCACTTTTCCAAAATGACTATCAAGAAACTTAAAGTGTTTAGAGTGTGGCATAGTGGAAGATTTTGCAAGAGTCTACAGAAGGAAAACCAAGAAACAGAGAGTGAAATGGGTTACTGACAAAACTTGTTCTTTAAGTGATTAAAGAAAACAAAGACAGTCTTGAAAAACGTGTTGTTTTTAACACCATTAGCAGAGAATCCAGCAGACCTCTGTGTTGAGTACCTTTTGGAGGTATTTTTTTACAGGTAGCTGCTGACTTGGGATTCCCTTATACTATTATTGGAAAACAGATCCAGGATCACAAGTTTGTAGGAAGAATTGGTGAGCATCCGAATACTTCTAATATCCAGAAATTCTATTAATTTGATCGGCTATTGAATGCTACTATTCAAATTCAAAGGTGGACAGGCCTTATGCAAAACTTACTTAGCTGAAGAGGACCCTTCTATTTTGGGATGGAAGTTTCAACATTCTTTAAATACTGTAGTTAATTATAGCAGCCAGAACAGTAACTTTTAGCCTGTGAGAGTGAAGATACCAAAACAGAAGTGTTTTTCACATAAAATCCTGAAATCGTGTACAAAAACAAACAATGGACAAAGTTTGCAGCATTCCATTCATTGTCAGGGACGAATGTATGTTAGAGCTCAACATTTACTGGATTTCACCATTGGGCATTGCTAAATGAGCCAATAGCAAAACATGCTTACAAGTAGATCTTAAGAGTCTCAGTAATAACGTGGTAGACCAATTTCCCAGGCCAAAAACAGATGAAATGCTCTTAATGACTAGGAATGGCAAGTGGTTTTCCACAATCACTTTATCCTCTGCATATCACCAAATTCCTCTTTATCTGTAAACTAAACCTTTGAGCACGTTTATCACCGTTTTTGTTGTTATCAGATCACTGCATGCCATTTGGACTAGCCTGGTGTGAAGCCACTTTCAAAGACTCACAGGAGACTTATTCAGTGCTATGTAGGGGGTAGTGTGCTTCCAAGATTACATTTTGGTTATTAGCAAAAATAAGAAAGAACATGTTTCTAAATTTTTCAAGGTGATGGAAATGCTAAAAGATAAAGGGCTCACTGCTAAAACTACCAACTGTTGATGAACACATCACTTACCTTTGTCATGTGACTAGTGGGGATAGTCGTAGCACAAAGTTAGTAGAATCAATTAAGAAAATGCCTCTGCCCCAATCAAAAGATGATGTCAGTTCCTTTCTAGGTATGGGAGAATATTAGACTAAATTTATACACAATGTATCTAGCAAAACATTTAATTTATGAGGTGGACTTGAAAATAAGTGAAAATTTGAGTGGTAAAATCTTTCTACATATAAAAGATGCCCTTAGTAGCACACCTAACCTACATGGGTATTGTGAGACATTAGGATGCTGGTTGAATGGGGTGTGAGCCCTGGTCAAGCAACAGCCACAATCCCTGGGAGGGTGACCGACTACACAACACTAAGGGCTACATGTACGAAACATAGGTTTTGCGACTCGCAATTTGCAAGTCGCAAAACCTTATGTTCAACAGTGTCAATGACACTGTTTGCGATTCGCGAGGGGGTCCCAAATGCCCTACCTCATGAATACTCATGAGGTAGATCGCAATTTGCAACCCCCTTGGGAATGGCCACCCTCACAGGGAAGGTGGCCTGCTGAAGACAGCAGACCACCATGTCTGTGACTGCTTTTAAATAAAGCAGTTTAAAAAAAAAATGCAGCCAGTTTTCCTGAAAGGAAAACGAGACGCATTTCAAAAACAAAAAATTAAAAGTTTTCTTTTCATTTTTTCAGAGCAGGCAATGTTCCGCAGGACCACTGCCTGCTCTGACAAAATGTTTTTGCTGCCATTCACAGAGGGGAAGGGATCCCCTGGGGATCCCTTCTTGTCTGCGAATGGGTTAGCACCAGTGTGGTACTGGTGCTAACTGCGATTGTTTTGCGACCGCATTCGCGGTCACAAAACAATCATACATTGGACTGTGACTCGCAATCAGGAAGGGGACACCCCTTCCTAATTGCGAGTCGCAAACCCTTTTTGCGATTCGGTAAATAGTTTACCGAATCGCAAAAATGGGTCTGAACATCCCAAAGTGCATTTTGCACTTCGCAAACTGCCCGATTCGCTGTTTGCGACGTACGTACATGTAGCCCTTAGTAGCCTGTGCTTAACCCTCGGTAGCTTGGCACAAACAACAGCCAGGCTTAATTTAGAAGCAACACAAGAAAAATACTACAGAAAAATACAGTACATTTGAATAAATTATTTGACCCCAAGACAAAAAAAATCCAAATGCAGTTATCAACTTTTAAATATTTAAGTGAAAATAGAACTCAAAAGCACAAAGCACCATTTGCGGCTATCTAGTCGTGTAAGACCAGGTTAAAGTCACAACTTCAGGCAAACTGCTATGGAGCGTAGGTTGGGTTCAGGGGCCAGGTTAGTCCTACTGAAAGAGTTACCTTTACAGTTCAGCTCAAAGAGTTCGGTTCAAGGTGGAATGGGCCACGAGGAGCAGGGAAAGTGTTGCGGATGGCCGTCAAAACAGCGCGAAGAGCAGACAGGGCATCACAGACAGTATTTGCTGTAGTACAAAGATACTGTCGTAGTAACGTTGGAGCTGGAGTTTTATGTTGCTGGTCACAGCGAGTGGTTAACGGTGTAACGAGAATCATTGGTATGCCGGAACATCACGTTTGCAGTGAAGGTAAGGTTTTGGCACATTTGGGCCCGTTTGTGTTTGCGAAGAGCCCAAATACTTTAGGAGAGCTTAATTGGGGACACACCAAGAGTCCTGGACCTGAGGATCACTACTTGGGGTAAGGAATGCATGCCAGTTGGGTCCAGGTGCTGGTTCAAGATGGTTGAAGGCTGCTATGTTCCTGTAGCTCTGAACATGAGGCCAGCAGACTAGCTTGTAGTCTTGTGTTCAGGTGAATATACAGGGCTCAAAAGCAAGGTTGGCATCTGAGAGTTAAAGACAAGCTCCAGGCAACAGAGAAGTCCTTCCAGGTGCAGCAAAGCAGGTCTGTGGAGTACACAGCAGTAGGCAGTCCTCTGAGAGTCCTTCCGTAGATCAAGGAAGTGAACTGAAGAGTGGGCGTGAGGGCTCTATTTTTATATCTGGTGCCTTCTTTGAAGTTGGAAGAAGTTTGTAGATGCTTCTCTTTGAAGTGCTTGTAATTTCTTGACTTCCCTGCTGTGGCTCCAAGCTGGCTTCTGAGAAAATGTGGGGGTGATAAGCTCTTGGTGGGAAGGTTTCAAGTGGGGCTGCGTCCATCTCCACCCCCTCCAATTTCCTGCCAATTGATAGCCCATTCAGGCACATCTAATTCACCTATTGTGTGCCTGTCTTGGAGGAATTCGTGAAGTCTGTCAGTTACACCCAGTCATGTGACCCAGGGGAGATTACAAGCATCAAAAGACAAAGGCAGGAAAATGGCAACTTTCTACAAGTGTCATTTTCAAAATTGTAATTTAAAATCTGACTTTACCAATTAAGAGGATTTTTTTATTACAATTTCATAGATACAAAGCATGAAATACCTATCTGTCCTCAATCAAAAGCTGGTGCTTATTAAATCTAGTAAGGCAAAGCAATGGAATAGGTAGGCCTCACAATAGTAAAAAAACAAATTTGGGAGTTTTCATGACCAGAACATGCACCTGCCCTATCAGCTATTTAGGGCCTACTTTAGAGGTGACATATGCAATAGAAGGGGGTTTAAGGCTTGGCAAGGCGGCTATATTGGCAAGCCAAAATGGCAAACTAAAACTTAATTCAGGCTGCAATTGCAGACCGGGGACATGTTTTAAGGGGCTACTTAATAGGGTGACACAAAATGTGCTACAGGCCCACTAGCAGTGTTCACCTTACAGGCCCTGGCTATATGGTATACCACTCTACAAATTACTTATAAGTAAATTACATGTGCCGATCAGGTGTAAACCAATTTTGCCATGTTTACGGGAAAGAGTACAAGCACTTTAGCACTGGTTAGGAGTGGTAAAGTGCACAGAGTCCTAAGGCCAACAAAACTGAATTAAGTAAAAAAGTGAAGGGTAAAGGCAAAAAAAATTGGGGTGACCCTGCAGAAAGGGCCAGGTCCAACTCATATGATTCTACTGCATCTAATTTCTACTGATGCCAGCGGTAAAGGGTCTGGTGCAGTTTTAACACAACTGGGTGAAATAGGTAAAGAAAAGGTTGTAGCTTGAGCTTCACGATCAATCTCATCTTGTGAAGAATGATACTCTGTCTAGCGTGTGTTTGGGCCATGGAATAGTTCTGTAATTACATATTGGGACAGAAATTCACAATTTGCAGTGATCCCAAACCTTTAACAAAGCTCCTTATCACTGATGGGTTATTTTCAGGGTATCCCAAGATTGTTAGATTACAATGAATTCGACAGGATGGGGTGAAAAATGTCAATGTTGATTTTTTGAGCAGAATGTTCATGTCATTGGTTGGAATTGATGACAATGAGTGACTGATTTCAGAGTTGTTTGTGTATGGATCTGTAAAGAATATGAGTGGACGATTTCTGAGCAAGAATGGAATTTGAAGCAGGGCTCTGACAATGTTTTGAAGAAAGTGAAAGAATGCTTAAGTTAGGGCTTGAGCATGGAATGCAAAGTTAATCCCCACATCAGCGGATTCTGGGAAGTTAGAAGAAATTGATTATGTGGTGGTAAACCTTTCTTAGTAAGAAGCAGTAGGATTATTCCTCACAGTGTTATAGTGGAATATTATTGTGCTCTATCATGAAGGCTATTTAGACATTGTCAAAATTAAAAGGATAATTAAAGAAATATACTGTGGCCAGGAATTGACATAAAAATAGAAAGATGTGCCAGAGAATGGTATGTGCAAGATCTGAAAGGTCATAGAAAACCTTTAATCCTCCTTAGTGTCCAATTTAATATCCATGTGTATTATTAACTAATAATGGGATGCAATTTTAATAAACAAGAAATGTTAGAATATTTGCAATGTTCTCCGGTAAAACATAAATTTACGTTGTCATACCATCCCAACAGGAATAATGCAGTGGAACGAATGAATGGCACTATCGAAGCTACGCTGCAATGAACTAAAGCTGCCAGGAATGACCTATTGCTCCAATTGGAGAAAACGTCGTTGGCATAAATTACCACCAATGAAAATTCTACCAGATCAAGCTATTTTGTTGTCATGAGAAGTTGCATCTCTTATCCCAAAACTAATCCGGGTAGGGCGAAAACAAACATTATGGTTAAATGGAGTTAGATGATGTTAAACGTTTGATTGAAGTGGAACAAAGAAAATATTAGAATTATTATGACTCCTCTGTCTAGAATCCCACATTGAGCAATAAACGATCAATTGCAATGCTACCCTAAGTGATTGCCACTGGTTAGACTATTTTAAAATATTTATACCATTACTGTTAGAAAAGGGGTCTTTGGTTGGCAGTCAGGTTACCCCCTGTCCAAGCAAGGACCCTCACTCTAGTAAGGGTAAAAGAGAATCACCCTCAGCTAACCCCGGATTACCCCCTTGGTAGCTTGGCACAAGCAGTAGGCTTAACTTCAGAGTGCTAGGTGTAAAGTATTTGTACCAACACACATAGTAACTTAATGAAAACACTACAAAATGACACAATACAGGTTTAGAAAAATAGAAAATATTTATCTAAACAAAAGAAGACCAGAATGACAAAAATCCACAATACACAAGTCAAGTTATCACTAAAAATGCAAAAAGAGTCTTCATGTAATTTTAAACACATCGCTAACGCTGTTAGCATGAAAATGTACCTTGGGTGCATCAAAAATAACCCAGCACAGGCAAGTGTGCGTCAAAAAGGGCTTGTGATGTGTCGATATTACTCATGAGTGAGACCTTGCGTTGTTTCTCCTACAGTCGAGTCAGCGTGCATCGTTTCTTCTCTCCGCAGGAGAGCGATGCATCGGTTCGAACTGCACTCTCGGGTCCGGGCAGGCCTTGCGTTATTTTTACACACCCTGCGGTGTTTGCGTCAGAAATTCAGCTGCACGATGGTCTGAAAACCATGCAGCGCGGGTTGCTAACTCACCAGTCTCCATCAGCGATGCTGTGCGTCGTTTCTCCTGCCCCGGGCGTCGGTCTTCAGGTCGCGTTGCAGACGAGCGTTGATTTTCAGCCACGAAGCCGGCGGAGCGTCGGTTTTTCAGCCGAAGATCAGAGTTGCGTCGATCTTTTCCCCACACGGCATTCTGTGAGTGGATTTCTTACTCTTGGGCTGCTTTCAGGGTCCCAGGAACAGGATGGGCACCACTTGGCAGAGTAGGAGTCTCTCCAGAGACTCCAGTTGCTGGCAGAGAGAAGTCTTTGCTGTCCCTGAGACTTCAAATAACAGGAGGCAAGCACTAAATCAAGCCCTTGAAGATCTTCACAAGAAGGAAGGCAACACAAACTCAAGTCTTTGTCCTCTAGTACAGGCAGAAGCAGCAACTGTAGGATAGCTCCACAAAGCACAGTCACCGGCAGGGCAGCTCTTCTTCCTCAGCTCTTCAGCTCTTCTCCAGGCAGAGGTTCCTCTTGGTTTCGAGAAGTGTTCTAAAGTCTGTGGTTTTGGGTACCCTTCTTATACCCGTTTTGGCCTTTGAAGTAGGCCTACTTCAAAGGAAAGTTTCTCTTGTTTGTGAAATCCTGTCTTGCCCAGGCCAGGCCCCAAACACACACCAGGGGGTTGGAGACTGTATTTTATGAAGGCAAGTCTACAGGTAAAGAGTGAGAAGCGAGGTAGCTTGATTCTTAGGGCACATGCCTTTTTCTCTGTCGATTTAGAAGGTACACAGTAGCAGTTGGGTGCTTCCAGAAGTAAATGTGAATCAATGACAGAAAAACAGAGGGGAGGGGACTTCTTCTACACAAAGCTATCTGAGGCACACCCTGAGGGAGAAAATAACAGAAATGGGCAAAGGGTGTCCCTGCACTTTAAAAGGCGCATTTTTACTCATACAATCCATTCATAGAAGCTAGACTCACTTCTATGGTGAATTTGTCTGGAGCCTTTCACTAAATCATATCTCTTTCCATCAACCCCACTTCCCAGCATCCATATTGTCCACCAATCCATACAAAGGACTTTCAAAGTGGATTAATGTTTCCAAGGAGTAATGCATCACACAAACATGGGGCACAACTAGCTCTGACTCATACCTGCAGCACAGATATGCTTTCTCCATGGGTTCCCCGCCTGGATGGAGTGAAAGACATGTCAGAAAGGTAGTGGCATAACTTTTCAAATAGGAGAGGACTGTCTGCAGCACTCTCATTGAAAGTAATGGAAAAAAGGCCTCCTCCTTCTTCTGTTGTCATTTCTTATTACCACTGCCAGTTCTTCTCAGCCCAGTGACATGAAACCGGTCACTCTCAGAAACAGAGTGGTGAGCCTGGTGTGCTCCTCCATACCACAGATTACAATTCTTGGTCTCAACCTATTTCACAGATGGCCCTATGGAGCCATGCAGTAAGGGGAACTAATAGCAGAAGTGCACACTGTACGCAGCCCTTTGCAGTGTCCAAAGGAACAACAATTACAATGCAGAATGTCTTCCTGGTATCAGCACTCAAAGGGCCATGAAGAAACAAATACAAGCATCCTGGCAATTTTTCTCTAAGGGAAAGATATCTCAGCTCCAACCTGATTATGATGGCCAGACACTCCACAGAAATCCACCCATGAATGGATTTTCCCACAGCTCACATGCTTCATCAACCTTAGGGGTTATAAAAGTATAGCGTTCTTCAGATTGATCTGAAGCAGATCAGCAGCTGAAGGCTGGCAAGGTGAAAAAACCAGCAGACACATATATGCAGCCTGGCCTCACCAGGCAAACTGTGTAGGATGAAGAGAAGAAACAGTAGCAAGTGGCCATTCTCATTCTCAGGCTTCCTCCAGCAATGTAGCAGGAAATAGTGGTGCATGCGTAGCTACAGGAAATTTGAAAAACTCTGATTACTACACTCAGCTTCCACACATTGCATGTTCACATTTTCAATTTAACACTCCCTTATATCAACTGCATGTTTACAAAATATATAAATATACATAAATAAATGTTTGACCTACCTGTGGGACTCTAAGTCATTTGGCTGAAGGGACCTTGGCTTTTTCTTGTAACAGGGGCTCCAGCAGGTTGCTTTTGGTCCCACCAATGTGTCCTTGGGTAGAGGAGCTGCAGCATGACCTGTCCAGGCAGGGTGCAAGCCTTTAGTGGCTCTGACATTTCCTGGGACAGAGACCATGCAACTGTTCTACACTGGCTGTCAGGGGTTCTACTGTACCCCTCAGTTCTCCCTGAACACCATAGCATGCCAGGGTGTCAGGCTAGATTGAGGCAGATGACAGTAACCATGTGCTGCTCCACCTCTCCAAAACTCAGGTGACAGCAGTTTAGTGGAAGGCGCAGGATACTTGGTGCAGAGGGCTCCACCAATAAACATGGCTGGAGTAGCCTGTCAGCCATCCTTCTTCCATGTGGACACATTTGTGAAGAGACTTCCAACATCCTCAGTGGATAAAAGTGAATCATAAAGTGCACAATAGTCAGTGTAAACAGATACTATGCAACGTAACAGTACATTTCCTATAACTAACAGCCAGACAGCTGTAGTAAATGGCCCAGATAATCTTCGACTCCTGCTTGTCAAAAATAAAGAGGGGGGGGGCACTGTACAAGAGTGATGAATAAAACGATTCATGGGTAAATGTGCAAGTTGTGTCATAAGTGAATACAAGCTGGGGCAAGCGCTCTCTCACTGACCCTCTAAATGTCACTCACCATAGGACGGGTATGTTGCTGCACTGGAGCAAGAGCTGAAATTTGTGGCAGGGTATTTGTTCATGTTTATAGATTCTAGAGGTGCCAGGAGCTAATATTTAAACATGATAGAGCATACAATCCACTATATTCTGTTTGACAGTGTGAAGTGCGCTGATGTTAACTTTGGTAATCGCCTATGATTACCACGGGGATAGTGTAGACAGCTAAATAACACCTTTGAAGTGCTTTTCTTGTATTTGCTCTTTGAACTTTTAAGTTTTTTTTCAGTTGTGGAAAATACTGACTTTTACTCATTTTGCCACGTTTCACCAGCCATATCGGTAAAATCCTGGCCAGATGCCAAGCCTAATTGAGGGATCAAGTGGCACTGTGTATGCTCTCTCTGAAATGCCTTTTCTTAGGGTACTCTCATGATGTATAGTGTCCTGACTTTGCTTTAATATAAAGACAGTTGAAAGCAGAGTTTTTCGGTGCTACAGGGGTATCTTCCGAAATATTGTCCACCTTTCCTTATCAGATTGGAATTCTTCCACACTGTGAGATGTAGAGTCAGACTTGGATTCCTCTTTGGTACAGGTACTTGTCCTGCTCTTAGTAGCAGGCCGTCCAGTCTGCTGGTGTAAGTTTGTCTTGCGAAACTCAATCATTTGTTCCACAGGCAGAAGTTGATTTTTGAGGAGCACCTTGACAATCTGAGGTTTGTTTCTTTTGTGAATATTGTACACTGGATTTGTGGAAATTGTCCATATTGATATGTGGATGTGGTTCCTAATGAAACCCTGTTTTGTTTTTACATTTGTATCCAATGCAGTGGAGATTTGCTGGCTCCTGGCATACGTTCTTGTTTCCTGACAGTCTGGTTGTAGCATCTTGCTCTGGTTGTTGTTCATGGCTGACATGGTCATAATACAGGTTAGGAAGTTGTTCTCTATCCTTGTGGTAAATTTGGCACCATACATCTCTATCACAGCCATTTCAAGGTAAGGACTTCTAGTTTCTGAACAGTGTATTTATTAGAATCCGCAGACCGCCAGCAAGTGCTCACCCCAACACCAGCTGTACGCAGACCGACATCCTTACTTGTTGGAAGAAGTTGTATTGCAACATTTTTTATGATATTCTACTACACATCTAAATCATAAATCACTTCACGTAAACTTCAGTCATAATCACAAAACTTAAATCCCATCCATAAGATACAATTCAGTAACCATACATCTTTATCTGACAGGATCCCTTCCTGTCCTGAACCACCATTGGACCACACAAGTGAACCGTCCCTCACCTGTATCCCTAGGAGGGGCGGTTGCCCTGACTACACCGTTCCTTGTCCACACGCTCAGGGTTCCGCCCCCCCCTCCAAACACCAATCTGCCTAGGGGTGTAACGGGGCAGCCAGGAGCGGGAGCCCCATGGCCCCGCCAGCTATCTGGGCTCCCTTACCCCTTAATCTGGTGTGTACATCTGCAGGTTGGCTCAGGACTTCAGGATCCTATCTCTGGTGTTCTCCCGGGGCCCCAGCCTTGGGGACCCCTCTGTTGTTTCTGGTCACTTTAATACCTCACTTTTCACCACGAGGGCGACCAGGGCCCCAAAGGTCCTTCACCCTCCCCACCCTCAAAAAGGCTGCGAGCGAAAAACCGCATGTCGGAAATGAACTGGTCTGTACCGGCATCAGACAAATGCACCATATCCTTGTGAAAAATGTTAGGGCCCTTCAAAAGTCTGTGCAGAGTGTTCCATAAGCGCCCTGGACCTGGGCATAGTTTGCCCATTTCTACATTAAAACGGCGTACCAAGACTTTAATTGTTCTTGATTTAATTCCTGAGCCCCACTTGCTGCGAGGCACCATGTGAGACCAAGGAATGGCCGCATTCAGGTATTGTTTTGGCAACTTCATGATTTCCATAAATATCGATTCTCTCAGTGCCTTGCGGCCCATTCGCACCGTCATTGCCTCCTAGGTGAATAATGATGAGATCCGGGAATTGGAGTCCCTCGAAACCTCCGGCCAACGCGAGGTGTCGTTGCAGTTGAGCGATTCCCATTCCGCCAACCCCCACCATCGGAAAGCCACGCCTTGGACCACCGCCGGATTCGGCTCACCGAGCTGTTGCACCCTGTAGGCCCCCCGTCGAACAAGCGAATGCCCCAAGACCCATACTACATGTGGTGCCATTGATGAGACGCGCCATCCCTTCTCCTTTCTGCAGGCTTCAGCCGGAGCTGGCAACGAGCCTTGTAGATTTTTCATCTCCTTGATCCAACATTGCTCCCAACTCTTTAAGGATGAGACTAACGGGCAGGTGGCTAGGACTAGTACA
Organism: Pleurodeles waltl; assembly: GCF_031143425.1. NCBI lineage: Eukaryota > Metazoa > Chordata > Amphibia > Caudata > Salamandridae > Pleurodeles > Pleurodeles waltl. The sequence goes on from NC_090439.1 coordinate 339,668,458, forward strand.
ATAATACAACTATGTGGCATACAGGCATCTTTTTTTAAAATTTATATATTGGATTTTTTTTACCAAGTTGTGTACAGCACAATCGTCAGCCAGGAACAAAGCTGGAAAAGAAATACAAAACAGTACTGCTAGCAAGGGTCACAGGGCAACAGCAATGCCTGACAGAGTGTGATGAATTTCAGGCAGTGTGGAGGGCCTACGATAGGCATATCATTGGCATGAGGTGGGGATATTGGCCACAAGAGAAAAACAAGCGAAGAGTAGGTGGAGGCCTATCAAAAGGAATGCCTCAGGGGCTATCTGAGGCATTCCTCAGATAGACCCTGGGGCTCAGATCTCAGGCCCAACAGTTAACCAGAACTTTCCTCCTTTGACTCATATGGGTCTCTCGGTGAAGTAAAATGCAACAGTTGATCAAGGTCATGACTTGCTAAATTCACACTAAGGGGGCCCCAAATGTTTTTAGGCCGATGGGCCTGGGGCAGTGTAGAGTAATAAAGGCTGAGTTGGTGTTTACAAAAAGCTGCAGTCACAAAGCGCTGAGCCTCCTGTGGGACCCTCTTGATGAAGCCCAGTAGCGCTATTTTGGGGGACAGGCCGACAGTCGTTCCCATCATATCAGACAGTATTTTTCCCACCCCGTCTCAGTACTCCGCCATTGTCTGATATTGCCGCCTAAGTTGAAGGAAACCCAATTCTGGTGAACCACAACCCATGCAGAACAAGTGTGTTCTAAGGTGTAGGGAATACAATTGCAGCAGGGTATGATAAACGTTAAATACGATGGAGGTATTTATGGTGAAGCAGTCATAGCTTCCCATTAGGAGATAGTATACAAACATCTTTATGACCTATAAGTTGAAGGTCCTGACCCATGACCTGAACCTTACTGCCCTTGGAACAATAGACACGTAATGTATCATAGTATATAACCTTGCTAGTGTGCTATTATTTTGTGTTAGACTTTTTTATTATGCACTTTTTGTTTCATGTTGATATTTCTCTGTGCACACTATTTATTTAGGCTTTTGCACTATTGTTAAGTATAGCCATTTTGAAAGAAGAATTTCTCATGGTTGCATTTTGTTTTCAGGTATACGTTTCTCAAGCATTTGTAGTTCCCATAACTACTTGCTGACTACACCTTGCGAATCAAGAAATAGCTTCTCACTCGTTTTCCTACGATATAACAGAATACAAGCCCCATGTTTTGTTCTACACAGGAGGTTGTTCTTGAGCGACTGTTTGGAAAAGGCAAATTACCTAATAGTCACGAAGCTTGCACCACAGAGAATGAGGTCAGAATTTGGAGCAGACTGTGTAGGAGAAAGGGACAGGGTTCTTTGGCAAACAACCCCCATACTGGCAGAATGTAATAATGGTTTTGTTTCGGAAGCTGAGTACTAATTATCGTTATAATTGTTAGGAATTTGCTAAATATTAGGTGTAAGAATGGGTTCAGAAGCCACAAGGTAAGCAGTTGTTACTGCGCCAAAATTGTGGTAACTCGGCAAGTTAACCTCTGAAATCCTAGGGCAGTCGTAGGATGCGAACCAAGTAACAAGTTTTAATAAATCATTTATTCACCCATTGATTTATCATGAATAATAGCAGGTACTTTATTCCACTTCTGACATATTATTACCCAAATAAATCTGCTATATAATCTGGAACATGCTGCCAACTATGGGGAATAGATAATGCTTCAAAACATTTTAGAGATTTTGCTTTTATCTATGGTTGTGACTCTCATGTCTGTCCATGAGTTCCCTTCTCCCAATTGTGTCTTTATGACTAGTCGGAAGCCTAAGTGGCAGATCAAAATGTGCAAATGGAAGGCCTTTATAGGCCTCATTTAGCTTGATTGCTCTGCGAAGACTCACCTCAAGGCAGTGGTGGCCGGGAATTTTAGGAGGGAGTAGGGCGTACAGGACACTCAAGCACACATACACACTCATTAATTCACACACACACTTGTGTGCACACACACATCCTTTCACAACACTCATTACGAACTATTAAAACATACACGCACAGATGGACCAAACTGTAATAAAAAAAATAAAAAAAACACTTGCAGGTCAGCCTCGGAGATCCCAGGAGGGTTGGGGCTGCTGCCTTCTTTCATTGGCTGTCTTTAGGTTAGCCAATGAGGGAAGACAGCGGCCTGAACCTCGTCACAGCATGGGATGGGGTCAGTGAGACTGCTGACCCCACCCCACACTGTGATGATGTCACTGAATGGCACTCAGCACTGGCCGCTTAAGGGCTTTAAACTGAAGCACCCAGGTCAGAGTCAATGAATGACACTATCCCTCATCACTGAGAGGGAGGGCCTCAAGGACCTTTGCTAAGCTGAGAAGGTCATGCCCACAGCAGCTGTGACCTCCTCAGCCCAGCAAAGTTCAACTTATGCAGCCAGGAGCCTGCATAAATAGAGCATGTCTAGCTCCTGGCTTCCTGAACTTAAAATGAGAAGTGACCTTTGTTCAACCTGACAGGCATTCTTTTTGAGGGGCAAAAGGAGAGGAGGTGTGGCTCCTCAGCCCCAAATGATGCACCACGGCTGCTTCAGGAAAGCATGCCACCACTGCGGATACCCATTAACAGCTTATTTATCCACCCATTTCTGTTTTCCTCTAGATGCCGCTGTTGGATGCTCCAGGCTTCATGGTCAGTCCTGGAGCAGTTGCATTCTCAGAAGCAATGCTCGTAGTCTTAAACAAAACTGCTCCTCCTCTAGTAGTTGAGAGCCTATCCCAGCTGTCACTTGAAGAGGAGAGCAGCTGCGCAAACATGTGAGGCGGAAGTCTGATGGGGGACTAACGTTGTCTCTGGTGTATAGGCTCCTGGATCCCTGCACTGCTGCGTTTTCAGAAGGGAACAAAGGCCACAGTGGAGCACTTTCATAATGCTGCAAAGTCTTAATACTATTGCAAGAACTCTGAGTCATCATTTTCTCCTTCCCTGCACACACATTCTGATTTGAAGAGCTATGTGGAATGTGTAAGTCCCAAAGCCTGCAGAGCTCCCTATTCTGGGTGTGTGCAGCTTCAGCCCACAAAAGTAATCTGGCAGGACTCTTCCAGGCCAGAAAGGAGAATTGTGGCGATCTTCAGACCCAGCTGGGGCAATCGAGGACTCTTGCTCAGTGAGCAGGGAGTGAAGGAGCTTACAACAGGTATTTGCAGTGCTAAACGTCCTCTCTCTGGATTTTGCAGTGCAGGTGTCACTAGTTTGATATGTTTAGACTTTCCTCTGGTCTGCTTTTCTTCTTGTAGGTAATTCAGCTAGGCTGTTCCATAGGCAGCAACGTTCTACAGAAATGCCTCCAATGATTTCTTCTTAGCAGCAAGGAAACATTTCCCTCACTTGACTGGGAATCTGGCTGTCCGAGACACCAGTTTTGGATCACAGAATTATTTCCAGTGAAGTTTGTCCAGCACGTTGCAGTGGAGTAGCTGGGGCACAGGTCCGTGAAATGTCCTGGGAGGCTGACATGGATTTCAGTTCCATTTTTTAAAATATTATATTTCCAGATAAAGTTTGAGGATTTTTCACATACAGTTTTGGGCCCTGTATCAAGCTATTTTGCTACACTTGCTTATTCCTTTAGGAACGATCAGCCACACTCTTTGTTTTCAAGTGTCATCAGAAAGGAGGGATGGAAATGGGAGTCCCTGGCTCACAGTAACCCAAAACACAAGGACAAAAGAGGGAGAAGACTACATACACCCTCTATCATTCTGATGCTGGCAACACTTCAAGGGGAACAAAATAGCAGGACATGGGCAAAGACTATCTGTGCAATTGAGAGGGATCCGCTGTTTCCTGTTGTCTGGTAACCTAGAGTGTGGCTTATCACAAAAGCTTCAGGAATGCATTGAAGGAGCACCACAGTATACAGTATACTTTGTTGTCTGGCAAGAATCCTTCATTCCCACAGAGGAAATCTAGAACGGATTCCCATGTGTCCACAGTCACTCATGACATACATACTCTTTACATAACAGACTAAGGCAGAAAGTAGGGATATTTTACAATAAGGGCACATTCATCTCTTCACATTGAGTAAAATGAACTTTGGGTGCCGTAGGTAATCTAAAAAAACAGACAATTGTACAATACCTCCTAAGAATATTGTTTTTTAAAAGGATGGAAGTCCTCACCCAGCAAGAGGTGGCATGCTTCATCATGGGACCCCTTTTCATATTGGTGCAAGGTTTCAACAATGTAAGCTACAACCCTGAAAAGACATGCCAGTTCTTGAGGTGGAGAAAGCAGTATGCACTGGAATTAATGTGGGAGCCTTGATGACCTGGTGTGGGTGTGACCTATGAAGGAATAATTGAGGGAAACTGTTCAGAAAACCTCCATATGGAACAAATATTTTTATTTGACTCTATAGTGGGTATGGTGAAAAATACGAGAAATAATACTACCCTTTAAAAAAGGTCGACATGTTTCAGCTCTTGTGACAGTCTTTGAATAGGAGCGCTGGGATTTCTTCAGGACATACCCTCACTGTATTTATCACCAAAGTGGGTGTAGGAGAAAATTCATTAAAAGTCTAGCTATTCATATGCCAGACAATGGTTTTCAGTCCTGTAAAGATGATGATGATCACATGTTGGCCTTGTATTTCAAAAAAGCGTAGTTTTTAAGAATTCTTAAGGGTGACAGTGAGAAAATTCCTCTGGACATAGTCGTGTGAAAAGCACTTGGGGGTTCACACCATGCAAAATGAAGGAAGCTATTCACATCCATACTAAAAGACAAGTAGCTCTTATACTGGTTGGAATAATGCTGCAGCCTTTACTTTTAGTATCAGAATGGAAGGAGATCTGCTAGAAAAGAATGTCAGACTGCATTTGTGGTTATGTTTAAATGGTTACAAAAACAAGCTGAAATAAAGCCAGTACACTACTCTATTCGGTTTCATTACTATAAGTGATATGGTTGAATTTTATGGATCAGTCAGAGCTCATCTATTGGGCATGTATAAGCAAATGTAACCATTATTTGTGAAGTATAACAATTACTACTTCAGTATCAGACATGAGAACTAATTAGAAATTGCAAATGGGACTCAGGTTGTGTGAGTTGGCCCCCATGAAATGTGAGTATAATAGGTGAAATAAAATATGATCTCTATATTTCCTGATAAAGAGTGTAACTCTTCCTACTGTGAGTCCAACGAGGAGCAGAACTCTGAGGAAAATGAGACCTCTAATGATTGGAGCTCTTTGTTAACACCCGTGTTTGGCCTAGGATTAAAAAGGGGTGGTGAACTCTACCCATCACTCTGCTCCTTCAGCTTTCCATCCAATGTGATCAAAGAGAAGCAAAGCATACTTAAACCTCTCCTGGATCGGTTTGAGTGAGGGCCCAGAAACGAAAATAATGGAAGCTCTATTTCAGTCCCTTGTCGCATACCGGAAAGCAAACAGAAGCCACATGTTCCTGGGGTTTGTAGGGCCCAGGCTAATGCTACTCAGTTTGACGATGAGTATATCACCAGGTTGTATTATTTTCCCTCTTTTCCCCATTATTCTATTATATACATTAAGGTGCAGCAGCATTGCTGCTGTTTTTTTTATTTTATGGCTAATCAGCAATAACTGTTGACCTCCTTTATTTCCTTTGTAAAGCATCTGTAGTTCACATACTTAAAGATTGGCTCATGCAGACACCTATATACATTTTCATCACCCTTGTATTTTTCCTAGAGCTCACATAATAGCACAAACCATAACACAATAGATGCATGGGAGAAGTACGCTTTGCTATGGTGAATGGTGTTGCATTGTAACATGATGAGTATTATGTACTAATTGAAAATAGCAATACAAAATAATGGAAATAAAACAAAATAGATGAATGGGAGAAACTCAACAATTTAAAGCGATATCAAGTGAGGATTGCCCTGCATGGGGAAATAATGACTGAATATTTAAAAAATAGTGGAGAAATTCAGACTTTGGAAAACAACATAAGGGTCATCATCTGCCTGCCTTCCTATAAGAACACAACTAGATGGAATCAAAACAAAGAATGAATATCTTAAGATCAATAAGTTGAAAAATGATTTGATGAAATTCTCCCATGAGAGTTATACCCTTACATAAGGAATGACTATTATAAAGGATCAACAGAAAAAGAAGAACCAAAGGAAATGAAACCATGACGTTATTGATATTATGATTGGCCTTCCAGCTCTTAAGCCCGAAGCAGCGATACAGAATCAGATTAATGTATCTTCAGTTGGTCAATGGACAAGGATGGAAGAAGTTTCAACAACCACTAAGATTTGGACCACCCCATAAACAATTCCTGGGCATGCAATCCCATTAAGAGCTATAATGCCAGATATGGTCTTCTTCACCCATGCTTATTCAAATTGACATACAAAGAAAAAAACACTACTTATGAAGATCCTGCTGCACTTAAAAATTCTTCAGCAACACGGAGCCGATGGACACATCAAGAATTATTTGAATGTCATTTGGTCTCCACTACATGTTTCTGTTTCTTTCATAATTTTTAAGTAATAGTTTTGCTTTTATGTCATTGTCATTGTGTTTTTTTCATCTGATTACAACAAAATGTACGGCCTAATTACGACCTTGGGGGAGGGGTTTACACTGTCACAAACGCGACGGATTTCCTGCCTACCGTAATACAAGTTCCACTATATTTTATGGAACTTGTAATATGGCGGACTGAATATCAGTCACGTTTGTAACAGAGTAATCCCCTTCCCTAAGATCGTAATCAGGCCCATAATGTTGAATTGTCTTTTTTCTTATGATACATGTTTATGTCTTCTCATCTTGTTCCTGTGAGATCTCAATTTAAGTGATGTCTCCACTCACGTGATGGCAACCCTATCGTCCTGTGGAGTTTGGATGTTGGTGTCATCGTCTTCTGGTGTTAACACCCTCCCTCTCGTTTTTCGTTTTGTAGGTATGTTATTCAGTTGTCATTTGTATGACTTGTACTGTCTTTTTGTTCTATGTTTTGCGATTTCTTTACTCATGTTTCTCTCTATAGTTTCTATAGTTACACCTTGCTGTTTCTTTTTCCCTGCCTCCCATCCTATAACCCCGTTCCCCCGTTCTTTCCTCATTTAACAAAACTTTGTGTTCCTAAACTACTTAATTCTTATTCTTCTTAATCTCATTACTGTAGACTTATAATTTGTCCATGCCACTATTCTGATAACCCATTCCAGTTTACCACACAGAGTATTAAAAGGTTAGGTAACCCTATTAAGCGGCAGTGGGTGTTATTCTATTTAGTTAAATTAAAAACAGATATTGCATTATTTCACACAACACACCTTTCTGAACCAGAGGTTACCAAGCTGAAGAAATGTTGAGAAGGTAATGCATTTGCTTTGCCTGCTCTTGGAAAGCAAAACAGAGTATTGATTAGAGACATAACTAAAATAGAATCTTTAAGTACAAATACAGGAACTAGCCTCAGATAAATACATTCTATATCAATTTGTTAACTTTTATAAAATCTTTATACCGCAGGTAAACAAGCATTGCAATCAGAATTGGTTAAATATTTTCAAACCATTGCGTCCTCTTGCCTCACAAGATATTGATTTAGAGCCACTTGAAGCAGATATCTCACTTTTAGAAATCAGTCATGCCATTTCTCTGTTATGTAGAGGGAAAGCTGCTGGGCCTGATGGATTTACTATTACATTTTATAATCACTTTGCAAAGCTTCTTTTTCCCAATCTTTTACAGCTATTTAACACATTTGTCACTAATGGTGCCTCTCAAGGTTCTTTCCAAGATTCCATGATTTGTTTTATTCCAAAGGATAATAAAGATCTCACAAAATTATCACCCTATGTGCCATATTTAACAAAAGTGACGCTGCACACAGTGCAGCAATACTTTTCTTGTGCCCCTTAGTGCCCCCCAATGCAACCATGTGTGCAACATATTTAAAATACGGCACATCATGGCGGTAATTAGGGAACTAGGGTCATCATTTTTTACTCTAGTCTGGATGCTAATCCTCCAAAGCCTATTTAGGCCCATTGTAAACAATGGTGTGCTTCCTTTCAACGCCTGCTCTGAGCAGGCGTTAGAAGTGCGGAAAAAAGCAACGCAAATAAATCTCTTGAATTTCATTGCGTCATTTTTTTGCCACCCCTAACGGAGGAACACACCTTTGCATACATTATGCCTGTCATTTCTTGAACAACTTTCTATCTTTTCTCATTTGTCAGGCTATTAGCTTAATGCTGATAAATGTGAAATATTGCCTTTCTCAGATTTTGCTTGGCAAACATCCCAAATAAAGAATTTGGTATCATGGTTTTTCGCAAACAATTAAAGAAACCTTTAAACAAAATTTTGAATACATCACCAAAACATAGAATGATAATATCACCTGGATGGCATCCACTCTTTCTTTCTTGGTGGGATAGAATTGATTCTATTAAAATGACCACTCCCCTGATCCATTCTGTTATTTTTATGATTCCTGTCTACATCCATGACTATTGATTTAGGAAAATAGATTCGACCTTGTCAAAATTTCTCTAGAAATGGCAGATCTCCTTGTATAGCCTTGTTCTCATTAAGAAAAGATAAATTGGAGTTCTTAAATTTCAGATTTAAAAAAATTATCATTATACTTTCTATTTAAAGCAAACTGCCAGATGGCTTTCTACAGATCTCCCCCAACATCCTCACTTGTGGCTGCAATTGGAGAAGTCCCTTATCAATCCTTGCTTTCACAACCTCTATTTCTCAAGTATGCTCTCCCATTATTTCTCATTCCTGCAAGCTCCTGAGTCCCTTCCTTCCATCAGCATACCATTTGGCTGATGCCTACCAGCAACAACCTGTTTGACATATGAAATCTTAGCAAATCAATAACAGTTCTTTATATTGAAAAGCCTGGTGAGCCAATGGTTTGTGTTGGATATCACAAATTCTCACAAATGTCATCTTGCATCCGTAACTGACTTCCAAACACAATTCTCTTTACTATCTACATTCCAAGCACAATATCACCTCTTATGTACCTCTGTTAATCAATATATTTCCACATTGTCATCTACATCTATCCCTCCCTCCATATCCACTGTACTCTTTCCATTAATAAACACTAATCCACCAGCATCTACTGTTTATAAATCTCTACAAATAACTCCAAACAGATAAGGTGAAAACTGAATTAGCCTGGGAAAAAGATTTAATAGAATGTTGCCATACTAGTATTTGGGATTATATATGGCTTAAACATCATTAAACAAAAAGAGCTGCAAACACTACCCAAACAGTTTACTTTATTTATTGACTCTTATTCACCACCGTGATACTAAAATCCTTCTCTACTACTGCAGATTCTTCTTGCTGGTCTTGTCCATGCCCACTCGCTGATTTGAAAAGAAAGAGTAGTGGGAATCACATGACGGGGGCAAAACACTATTATCCCCGAGTCTTGGTGAGGGAGTACTCAGAAGTCAGCACGTATGGATCCAAAATCTTTTACGGTGCGATCTATAAACAAAACAGTTCTTTTGGGTAAATTCTTGTGTTGGGGGCGCTGTGTCTTGCTCCCCGATAATTAAGCTGGCGTGTATGTAGAGAAAAAGGACGTGTAAACCCTCCGTCTCATCTAGAGGTATAAGGTATAGAAGAGACACAGAGGGCCTGATTCTAACTTTGGAGGACGGTGTTAAACCGTCCCAAAAGTGGCGGATATACCACCTACCGTATTACGAGTCCATTATATCCTATGGAACTCGTAATACGGTAGGTGGTATATCCGCCACTTTTGGGACGGTTTAACACCGTCCTCCAAAGTTAGAATCAGGCCCAGAGTAAGGTCTCAGGAGTGTGTGTGAAACTCCTCTGCATTTGTTTATAGATCGCACCGTAAAAGATTTTGGATCCATACGTGCTGACTTATGAGTACTCCCTCACGAAGACTCAGGATAATAGTCTTTTGCCCCCGTCATGTGATTCCCACTACTCTTTCTCTATTGATCGTACATTATCTTGAAGAGTTTTACTTGATTAGGATAAGCCATTTATTCATGTTAACACATTACTTATATTTTGCCCTCAGGAAGTCAATGAGATTAATTTCTCGGAGACGAAACACGTGTTGACTGTTGGATGTTGTTGTGATGACCACATATGGAATCTTTCTGATGTGATGAACATATATGAAAACCTCGCACAAGAATAAAGACACTGAACTTTAACTCTGTTTGGATTATATATTGATTTTCCGAAGACCAAGAACCTAACTGTACAGACTCTTATCTTATTTCATACGAGTGCCCTGGCCTTTTGAATCAGTTTGGTTTTTCCTATTGGAGAAACACTGGAGGTGCTTTGAGGACCCTCCGTTTGGTAGCACCGTATTTACTATCTATTGTCAAAGAAATGTTTTGGTGGTATTCTGTTAGCGCCTATCCCTATAATTTTCCCCCTTTTCTTCACAACTCCTGGTGGAATGCCATTTGCTTTCATCATAGACTAGACACTAATTATGTTTCTCCTATCTCTTTAGCTATAAAGGGAGATCTTTTATAGCTTCCACTAACAACATATTTATCCCACAGTCCTTCCCCATTTATAAAATTATTACAAAATCAGATGAAGTAAGAAAAACACCATGAATTCATCCTAGTGATATTATTATATTAGAGATTGTTTACCATTCATAAACCTATTAATATAATGTTTTAATTTATCTTTCTTTTTATAATGTCTTCAGTTCTCTAATGTTATAATTTTTTTCTAAATTTACAAAATATAGTTCAAATTGTTCCCTCCCATTTGCCTTCCCCCACATTCCTTATGTATTTATACGGTTTTTACAGCATAGTTTCCATGTTCTTCTATGCTTATGTGTATTTTTAGCAGTATTATTTCAAGTATATATCCTATGCTTATTGCTTTGTATTATTTTGTTTATATGACTTATATTAACTCTTGTCTGGCTGTTTTTAATTGTTATTTGCAAACAAATCTTTAAAAAAGATTTGGACCACTCATAGCCTTGTGATGCCGGACTCCATGGCATTATAAAAAAATACCCTTCCGTTGCCCACATTATCCATTAGCTGATACCCAAGCTCCTTTTTCAGGAAGAGGCTGAGAGGCTAGTCAAAAACATGGGGTACACCACTCTAGTTACACTAGAAAACCTCTCAGCTCTTCTCCATGTACACATAGCAGACCACAGGAACAACTAGCCACCACAAACCAGACAGCAAGTTAATTGTGAACTTAAGTGATACACTTTTGTATGAAAAACAGCTTGCTGCTCTCAATAAAGATTTGGGCTATGTTCAAACTAATGAAGACAATTAATTTGATATACGTACAGAATTATACTTGTTCCTCCAAAAGCTAAGATGATAATTGTTCTTCAGTACTACCATTGATAATACTAATTCAGAGACAAATACAGGCCTCAGGAAAATTTCCTCTTCCATCCCCATTCCTCACATGATTCCACAGGAAGTAGACACACTTGACTAAGCAGTGATAAAAGATCTGACGGTTTCTCTATGTGATTATAAATGTCCATTTCACAGCCTTTGCAGTAAAGACACAAGGATTATAAAATCACGGGCGGCCGATCCAGACCTGATAAAGGTGAGAGACATTGTCCTCCTTCTGTCAATTGATTATAGGACAGAACATTTGAGATTGCCTAATGGAGGAATGAATTACCAAAGATTACTATGTGATCCCAATGGAAAATTTAAATCCAGAATCAAGCACCAGACTGAGTAAGGCCTTTTGCACAACTGGATAGCCAAATAAGAAGGGAATTTTCTCCAGTCAGAGAATCCTACTATGCCATACTTCTATATCTTACTAAAAACACAAACAGATGGTGCCACATCAGGTAGATCAACAGTATCAAGCGTAAGGTTTAGCTTGGATTCTACTACCCAATTTCTAGACTCCTAAAGGAACCTAAACCAGATCAGGAGGACCCCCTAACTATCGGTCCATCACTGACCAACACTTCTTCAGCAAGATCATTGAAAAAGTAATCTATGCTGAACTCAAAAAGCACAACAGTGCTTACCATCTCTTGTACGGCTACCAATCTGGCTTCAGATCATGGTGCAGCAGAGACACCTACTTAACACACATGGATGACACCCTCCTGGTCCCAGATAAACATGACCCGTGCCTCCTGATATTACTAGACCTCTCATCTGACTTTCGCACCACTGACCATCTCACCCCCATCAACACTCTAAAGGCTTGAAGGGGTTTCACTGGCAATATTCTTGAGTGGCTCTCTTTCTTCCTATCCAAACAAAAACAGTTCATTCACATTGACACCTCCTCTTCCCAGACGACCTCTGTCATCTGTTGAGTCCTCCAGGGTTCCATAGTGTCCCCTGTTACCTTTAATTTCTAATTGGAGTACCTAGAGGGTCTACTCACCAATAGCAGCATCATGAGCATTTACCAATATGCCAGTAATACACAACTCTGCTAGAAGTTTGCTTGCACTCAAGTCATCAAATGCCTCAAACACTGCATGCATCTCCCGCACACCTAGATGTCCAGCAACCACCTGAAGCTTAACCCCACCAACACAGAATTACTGTTGTTTCCCAGGAAAATCAAGCAAGACCAATGCAAACCTGGCTCAATTACATAAACGTTTACCTCATGCACACGTGAAATTTCAGCACCTACATGTAGCTCAATTACACCAAGTCAGACTTTCTATTATATATCAATAACATCAAACAAGAAATAACACAAATCTGGCAATGACATGAACCTTGATATCACTGAACTCCAGCTTTCACACAGTGTCGGCTCACTTGTATTCACCATGGATACCAACATAGGCCTTGAGAAATTGTAAAACATTTATTCCTTATTCTCGTTTTTTAAATATGCTAGTGCTTGAGTGGACCTTACCATGAACTGATACGTTTTACTTTTGAAATTCGATTTGATTTTGATACTAACTGAATGAGCACAGTAACTATAAGGTGATTGCTAAGTTTCATGCATTTCTGAAATATAGATGCAATTTTGTTTGCGGTCATACATTTGCATATTTTCCTGAATATTTCCTGCATATTATCGTAAGGTTAGCTTTAATTTCAAATCAGTTGCAGCAAAAAGTAAAATTGAGAAATATGATAAACTTATCATTTTTTTTTTCTTTACTGTCTGCTTTCAAGGGTTTCTTGCATGCTTTCTCATGAGAACAATCCCTCGTCAGTTCATTAGGCAGCTTCAAGCAACAGTTTTGATCACATGTTCTTCTTCCAGTCACATGCATTGAAAAAAAAGAAAGTTAGCATTATATGCCCCAACACAATTTAGGTGGAAGTTCTGTTTCATTGTCCCCAATATGTAGTGTTTTATTTTTAACACCCTGTAGGAAAGTAGCCTCTTTCTAGCTTGGCTACCCCCACTTTGGGCCTGCTTGTCAGTGTGTTTGAGTGTGTCTACTGGGATTCTGCTAACCAGGACCCAAGTGTTATGCTCTCTCCCTCTGAATTTGGTTGTTGGATACTGTTAACACAGTATTCCACTCATAATTGGCATTCTGATGCCCCCTTATAAGTCCCTAGTATATGGTACCTAGGTACCCAAGGGACTGGGGTTCCAAGGGATCCCTATGAGCTGCAGCATGTTTTTGCCACCCATAAGGAGCCCATGCAAATGCTCCTACAGGACTGCTGTTGCATCCTGTGTGAAAAGGTGCATGCACCCTTTCACTGCCAATTACACTGCACCGGGTCATTTATAAGTCACCCCTATAGCACCCCCTCCAGCCCTGAGGGAAGGGTACAGAGTACTTGTATGTGAGGGCATTCCCCTGCACTAGAGTGCGGGGATGCCATTTTACCCTTGTACTGGACATAGGTCACTACCTATGTCCAGCTACATAATGGTAACTCCAAACATAGGCATATTTGGTATCAAACATGTTGGAATTATACCCCAAGGCTTTTGCAAGCTTTGGTTGTAATATTCCTTGCTCTCTGGGGGCTCCTTAGAGGACCCCCAGTACTGCTTTTGCAGAATTCTAAGGTTTTCCAGGAAGGCCCAGCTGCTGCCACCTCTCAGACAGGTATCTGCCCTCCTGTTGCTCAAGCAGCTCGAGCCCAGGAAGACAGAACAAAGCATTTTCTTTGGGAGAAGGGTGTTACACCCTCTCCCTCTGGAAATAGGTATTACAGGCTGGAGAGGGGTAGCCTCCCCAGCCCACTGGAAATGCTTTGAAGGGCACATTTGGTGCCCTCTGTGCATAATCCAGTCTATACTGGTTCAGGGACCCACAGTCCCTGCTCTGGCGCAAAACTGGACAAAGGAAAGGGGAGTGACAACTGCCCAGCCCATCACCACCCCAGGGGTGGTGCTCAGAGCTCCTCCAGAAGGTCCCTGGGTTTTGCTATTTTGGATTCCAAGTTAGCAGGGAACTCTGAGGGCATCTGAGTGGCCAATGCCAGCAGGTGACATCAGAGCCCTCTCCTGATAGGTGCTTACTTGTGTAGCTGACCAATCCCACTTTCAGGGCTATTTAGGGTTTCTCTCTTGGGTGGTTCATCAGAGTCGAATTGCAAGACTCCAGCAGGAATCCTCTGCACCCTTTACGTCACCTTCTTACCAAAGAAACTGCATCTGGACCCTCCAGGAACTCTACAAACTGCAAAAAAGAAGCAAAGACAAATTCTGCAACATTGTATCTCAGCTCCTGGCAGCAACTACAACTGTTTCCACATTGTGCATTCTCCGCAGGCACCCCTCTGCAGCCATGACCGGTGGCTTGGGTCCCCTCTCCTGATGAAGTGCATGGATCCAGCATCACAGGTGGTGAACTGTAGTGGTCCTGACGGTCCTCAGATCCTACTGTCCAACTTTGGCGGAGGTAAGAGCTTGCCTACCCACGCAAGACAGTACCCCTGTGCACCTCTTGTTTTGCAGTTGCCAAGGCTTGGTCGCATCATTCCACAAAGTTATTCATGCACCATGCAGCTCTGGCCCCAGCACTTCTTCCTGTGATGCACAGCTTCCTGTGTTTTCTGCTGCATGGGCCTCCTTTTGCACCTTCTTTGTCCCCTTGCTGTGGGACTCCAGTGCATGCTGCCTGGTCTTCTGAGAGCTCTCTGAGTTGTTGAGAGCCCTCTCTGACTCTCCCTCCTGGGTAGAGTCCCCCAGGTCCCTCAGGGCCCCGGGCAGCACCATTTTCCGCTAACCACGTTCTTGCATGTACCAAGGCTTGTTGGCTGAATCCAATGATACAAACCTGGCTGCAATCATCCATCCAGACAGCATCTGCGCCAACCAGGAACCCGCATCCATCTTCTTGGGTGCAGTACTGACTATTGTTCTTCACCGGTGGTTCTTCTTTTGCACCTTCATCCGGGATAGCAGGGTCTCCTGTTCTCTCTGGACTCTTCAATGCTTCTTGGACTTGGTCCCCTTCTTCCACAGGTCTTCAGGTCCAGGAATCCATCAATGGTGCCTTGCAGTCTCTTCTGGTTCTTGCATAATCTTCTTTCCCGTGTTCTTGTGTGTTCTAGCAAAGTTACTGTGATTTACTCCTGCTTTCCTGGTCTCTGGGGTGGGTTCTATTACTTACCTTTGGTGTTTTCTAATACTCCCAGTGCCCCTCTGGGAACTGTACTGGGAATTCAGGGGGCCCTCATGACTCAGGTCGATACTTGCTTCAGTTCCTGAAGGAAGCAGGTACATATGGTTTGTTCTCATTCTGGGAACATGCTTGGCTTTGTCCTTATCCTTCCTCCTGCTAGGCCAGGCACCGTACTTCCATCTCTGAGCAGAGAGGCAAGCAGGCTTCTAAGTTCTGAGCTGGCCCTCAGCTTCTCCAGCACACTGCACATGTCAGGTGATGCCAACTCTCTTCTGTGAGGCTCACTGACATACATACACTAGCCCTGCTCACACAGCCCTTCAAGTTCATTGTGGTGCACTCCCTTCCGATGGTCAAGACAAACATGGTACTGGAAGTAGATGTGGTGGTTTGGGTGCCACCTTTATACTCCATAGAGGGCATTGAGGATAAACTTTTTCAGAGTTTGGCACTCGTTTGGGTTGGTTCTCTTTCAAACATCCTTTTCTGGCTGTCCCTCAGACTCAGCCTTTGTGCAGGGTGATAGCTGGCAGCAATGATAATGGCTTGAAGCAGGAGTACCAAAACAAGGGCACAATGAAGTGGTCAGGGCCTGCTTATGCGCTGAGGGCACCCAGTGCAACAATCTTTTTTGATGTCCCCCTCCCATGACCTTCTCCTTGCATTCCTTCACTACCAACCGACTAAAATGACTCTCATCTCTCCATGGCCCCTCTCTCACATATATTTCATTTGTTTTAAAGTGCTGGTAAAGGTTGGCTTTACTAATCCACTGTAATCCACATAAAATGCAGATCTGTTCTTTGCAGCAGGCATATTAACTCTCTGCGCTACTTTCTGGCGAGTCAAAACTGCCAGTAGACAAAACTGCAATCTTTCTCTCTCTAGCAGATGCATCATTCACAAGAGTTATCTTGAACTCTACATCAGGTGCTTTAAAATGTAACTTATTGCTAAACACAGCGCACCCCCCTACTGTCAATGCCCCCCTTCAGGTCATAGCCCAGATCGACCGCAGTGCCCAAAGCTGGCCCTTGAAGTGTGAGAACTCACAACCTAGCTGTCAGCAGCCTTCTTGAAACAATGGTTTGTAATCAAGATATACAAATGGTGGCACTCACAACCCACATTGTTTCAATCAGGGAGATCTAAAAAAAAAAAAGTACAATATATTTCTTCTCTCACTCATGCATCTTCCATCTACTACACAGGCAGGTGCGGCAAACTAACCACCATGTTCAATCATGCACAGTACAAAAACACTTTCCACACAGGCCACTCTCCACTTGAAGACTCTTTCAGGCTACACACTCTCCCACAGAACAGTCTGCTACATGTTACTCAGTGCACTTCAACATCTCATCAAGAAGATGAAGCACTATATAGAAGCAATTCCATGACACTGGTTTCTTGCACAAAAGAGTATGTTGGGACTGCCAGAATGACAAAATTGAGTAGCAGGAGGGACATTTGACTCTACAGTAATAAATCTGGAAAACTCTAACACTAATAATGCAACGTGGTGTAATTATGCACAGGTAAATCTCCTACCTTGGGCAGGAATGGGCATTCCGGGGCAGTTATGCCTTCCAAAGTTTTTAGAGAGCTAACAATTTATTCATAGGAAGTGCTGGAGTAAATTTGCATCCAGGCTGGGAATCACAGAACAAAACCTCAAATATTAGCAGACAAGTAGGAGAAAGACTTCTTAAAGAGAAACATATTTTCCTTGCTGAAAAATAAATAAAACATTAAATAAATAAATAAATACCTAAAACCACTTTGCGCTCACTTAAGGGCATTTTCTCATGCACAATTGTACTTATTTGCAATTATACATGCAGAACTGCCTTTGCAGTTATATAATTTGGAAGGTACAAACGTTCCCAGGAGTACACGTGGAAATCTGTTGCCGGTTTTCGAGAGGACTCTTGCTAACATTTGCGAGTTCCTGAAGTAAATAAATTGGCACCAATACAAAGGTGTAATCTTCCAGCTTCAGCTTTAGCAATATTTTTGTAAATCTGGTTCAACTGCTTTTTATTTGAGCTAGAATAAGAACCCTCCCATGTCCACGTTGCTGTGTTGAAGGCCTCATTTTACTTTAACCCCTTGGGTGCTGTGGAAGAGCTGGGCTCACCCTCTGCCACGGTTGCCGTGTGCCGAGGACGAGCCCAGCTCATCCTGCACATGCCCCACACCTCCGTCAGGGATGGAAAGGGAATCAATTTATCAGCGCATTCACAGAGCGCTGACGTCATCAAATGCTGCCGGGAACGGTCTGGAAGCCATTTGCTTCCAGTGCGATTGGAGGCAGGACATCCTGAAGGTGAGTCCTTCTCCCTGGGAAGTTTGGAGGGGGCAAAACATACACAGGGGTAAAGGAAAGAGTTTTTCCCTTTCCCCCTGTGCCTGTTTTGAGTGGATTCCTGCTCCACAATTGCGGGCAAGGCCTCGCTTTCCTGGGGGCATTATTCTATCCATGTTTCGGCCCCCTCTGGGCGCTAGATCGGCCGTTTTTCAGATGATCTAGGCCCCTGGGGGAGGTCAAAACCCACTAAACACCAGGGATATTTTTTACTGTATGTTTTATGGCAGCGACCCCTTAGGCAAGGATCGCTGCCCTGGGGGCAATATTTTTTTATATGTTTCACCCCCCGGGGCTAGATTGGCCATGTTTTTGGCCGATCTCGCCCCCGGGGGGGATCGAAACTCAATAGGCCCAAGGGATTGTGTTGTGTGTGTGTTTTTGTGCCCTTGGGCAAGGGTCAACCCCCCCCCCCCAAAGGGGGGACATCAGTGTTGGCCATTTCTGCCCCCTTTAAGGGCATATTAGCCTATTTTTCTTAGGCCCATCTGCCACCAAGGGGGTCAGAAGCCACCAAGAAGCTACAAAATTTATTTTTTGTTCCCCTTCGTTTTTTTGTGCTGGGGACACAGAACTGTTGGCCATTTCTGTCCCCTTTGGGGGTAGATCAGCCTATTTTTTTTAGGGCTATCTGCCTCCAAGAGAGGCAGAATCCACTAAGACACCAGGGTTCTTCTGTGTGTGTGTGAGTGTGTGTTTTGTGTGGGGGGGCAGCCCCTTTGGCAAGGGTCACCTCCCAAAGGGGGCACATTACTGATAGACATTTCTGCCCCTGTTAGGGGCAGATCGGACTATTTTTTTAGACTCATCTGCCCCAAGACGCCAGGGAATTGTTTTTTGGTCCCCCTTTTTTTTGTGCTGGAGGGCGCCCCCTTTGGCAAGGGTCATCCCCTGAAGGGGGCACAGTACTGTTGGCCATTTCTGCCCCCCTTGGGCGTAGATCAGCCTATTCTTTGAGGGCCATCTGCCCCCAAGGGGGGCAGATGGCACTTAGGCACAAGGAATCTTGTGTGTGTGTATTTTGTGTGAGGGGTGGCTCCTTTGGCAAGGTTCACACCCCAAAGAGGGCACATTCCTGATGCCCATTTCTGCCCACTTGGGGGCAGCTCGGCCTATTATTTTAGGCTCATCTGCTCCCAAGACGCCATGGATGTTTTTTTGTTGCCGTTTGTTTTGTTTGTGCTGGGGGGTGACCCCATTGGGAAGGGTCGCCCCCCCCCCCAAAGGGGCACAGAACTTTTGCCCATTTATTCCCCCTTGCAGGCAGATCAGCCTAGGGGGGCAGAATCCACTTAGGCACCAGGGATCTTGTGTGTGTCTGTGTTTTGTGTGGGGGGCGGCCCCTTTGGCAAGGGTCACCCCCCAAACAGGGCACATTACTGATGGCCATTGCTGCCCCCTTTGGGGGCAGATCAGTCTATTTTTTTTATGCCACCAAGACGCCAGGGAATTTTTTTTTTTGTCCTCTTTGTGTTTTTTTTTGTGTGGTGGGAGGTACCCCATTTGGCAAGGGAACCCCCCCTAAAGGGAGCATAGAACGTTTGGCCATTTCTGCCCCCGTTGGAGGCAGATCAGCCTATTTTTTTAGGCCCATCTAATCTGCTCCAATGGGGGCAGAATCCACTTAGGCATCAGGGATCTTGTGTGTGTGTGTGTGTGTTTAGTGTGGGGGCAGCCACTTTGGCAATGGTCACCCCCAAAGGGGGCACAATCCTGATCACATACCTCCCACTCCCAAAAAAGACTTTCCAGCTAAGAAATGTAGAGTCTGTGCCCAGAGAGGTATTCGGAGGGAGACTCAGAACTACTGCCCTGATTGTCCTTCTAAGCTTGGGCTGTGTGTGGCCGGCTGTTTTCGAAGTTACCACACCCAAAAGAATTATTGGGAACTACCAGGAGTAAAAATTGCCTGTTCTGTATTGTTTTACATTTTTTGTTCAGGTTCACAGTTGACATTACTGTCATGCATTTAGTTAGAGCTTTTGACTTTGTAGCTTTGTACTTATTTGTAATTAGTTAGTGGTCTCTTTTTTGTTTAAATAAAAAAGTGATGGCAGTGTGCGTGGAGTGGCGCTTGGCTGGCAGTGTAAATAGTGACTCGCTGTTGACCATTGCAACACACTGCCAGCCAAATGCCAGTACACACACTCCCATCAGTTGGTGTGATTGCTGTATCAGGAATGTTGGTGTGTGAAAGTGATGGGCCCTTGAATGGTGCTGTCTGCTGATGCAAGAGTTGTAATGTGTCAGGCCCGCGGCTGGTGGCGTAAATGGTCTTGTGCATGTCATGTGTGAAAGGTGTGTGAATGGACTGTAAAGCGGTTGAGCTGTGAGCAATTGGTTAATTTTTTGGGCCTTTCAGTTATTAACAGTGAATTTCATTTTTGTGAAATCTCTTTTTAATAAAATTTGATCTGCTGAACCATCACTCACACTCGTGGCAAATCCAACCAGTATGTGTGGTAAAAATGATTGTATGGTAAAAATGACAAAACCTGCTCCGCTGTAATCAGGTGTTGGAGCACACCCGTGACACAACATAACCTAAGTGTGTTTCTTTTCACAATTTTGCAACATCACAGGAGGATGTACACACATCAAAATGATCTATTATAACACTACCTGTTTTTCTGGGGTGGGGTGTCACCTGTGTTTTTGGCCCCGGTGTGGTGGTCATCTCTGGAAACCTACCAAACCCAGACATCTTTGAAAACTAGACACTCAGAGGAGTCCAGGGAGGTGTGGCTTGCGTGGATCCCCCAACATTTCCTTACCCAGACTCCTCTGCAAACCTCAAAATGTGCTTAAAAAATCATATTTTCCTCACTTTTCTTTGTAGGATCACAGCGCCAGCACAAATTTCCTACCACCCCGCATTCCCAGCAGTCTCCCAAGTAAAATGATACCTCGCTTGTGTGGATCCCCAAAGCAGACTCAGCGTAAAAATGTATAAAAGAAAAAATTGTGCTTATCAACCTGCTGTGCCATCCCCTCAATCTCTACACATTTTTGGCCTTTTCCTGTTGGAGGCACCTGGGCCACCCACACAAGTGAGGTATCATTTTTATAGGGAGACCTGAGGAACGCTGGGAAGAGGGACGTTTGTGGCTCCCCTCAGATTCCAGAACTTTCCATCACTGAAATATGAGGAAAAAGTGTTATTTTTACCAAAGTTTGAGGTTTGCAAAGGATTCCGGGTATCAGAACCTGTTGGGAGCCCTACAAGTCACCCATACCGAAATCTCCTTGATGTCTAATTTAAAAAAATGTATGGGTTTGCTAAGTTTCCCTAGGTGCCAGCTGATCTAGAGGTCAGAATCCACAGCTAGGCACTTTGTAAAAAACAGCTCAGTTTTATTTGGGAAAATGTGATGTGACCATGTTTTGTTTTGGGGCATTTCCTGTCGCGGGCACTAGGCCTACCCACACAAGTGAGGTACCATTTTTATCGAGAGACTTGGGTAAATGCTGGGTGGAAGGACATTTGTGGCTCCTCTCAGACTGCAGAACTTTCTATCACTGAAATGTGAGGAAAAAGTGTTCTTTTGCCAAATGTTTGAGGTATGCAAAGGATTCTGGGTAACAGAACCTGGTGAGAGCCCCACAAGTCACCCCATACTGGATTCTCTTAGGCATCTAGTTTAAAAAAATGCACAGGTTTGGTAGGTTTCCCTAGGTGCCGGCTGAACTAGAGTCCAAAATTCACAGCTAGGCACTTTCCAAAAAACACGTCAGATTTCAATGTCAAAATATGATGTGTCCATGTTGGGTGCCATTTTTATCAGGAGACTTGGGAAACACAGAATAGCAGAACACGTGTTATTGCCCCTTGTCTTTCTCTACATTTTTTCCTTCCAAATGTAAGACAGTGCGTACAAAAAGATGTCTATTTGAGAAATGCCCTATAATTCACATGCTAGTATGGGGACCCTGAAATTCAGAGATGCGAAAAAAACCACTAATTCTCAACACCTTACCTTGTGTCCATTTTGGAAATACAAAGGGTTTGTTGCTACCTATTTTTCACTTTTTATATTTCACGAAATAAATTGCTGGATACCCGGTATACAATGAAAACCCATTGCAAGGTGCAGCCCCTTTCTTGGCTCTGGGTACCTAGAGTTCTTGATGAACCTACTATCCCTATATATCCTTGCAACCAGAACCAGCTGACGTAACGGTATATTGCTTTAAAAAATCTGCCATAGGTGGACAAAGTTATAGAATAAAACGTGGACAGAAGTGGCCCTTTTTTACCTCGATTTCATTTTTTTTTATTTTAGCTGTTACTTTCCGTAGGAAAACCTTGAAGGGTCTACACAAATGACTCCTTGCTAAATTCAGAATTTTAGCCCCTTTTCAGAAATGTTTAGCTTTCTGGGATCCAGCATTGGTTTCACACCCATTTCTGTTACTAACTGGAAGGAGTGTAAAAGCACCCAAAATAGTAAAAATGGGGTATGTCCCAGTAAAGTGCCAACATTGTGTTGAAAAATGTGGTTTTCTGATTCACGTCTGCCTGTTCCTGAAAGCTGAGAAGCTGGTGATTTTAGCACCACAAACCATTTGTTGATGCCATTTTCAGGGGAAAAAAAACACAAGCTTTCTTCTGCAGTCTTTTTTCCCATGTTGTTTAAAAAACAAACGATTTGCTGTATTTTTGCTAGTTTCTTGGTCTCCTCCAGGGGAACCCCCAAACTCTGGGTACCTCTAGAATCCCTAGGATGTTGGAAAAGAAGGACACAAATTTTGTGTGAGTAGCTTATGTTGACAAAAAGTTATGAGGGCCTAAGCATGAACTGCTCCAACTAGCCCAAAAAATTCCTGGCACCCGAGGGGGAAAAGACCTGGCAGCAAAGGAGTTAAGCAACAGCTTCAGTTATGCACAATATAGTTGAAGATAATGATGTTACCTGCACATAAAACAGGCATAAAGCATACAAAATTAACCGATTTTTCTCTAAAAGGGAACAGCGTGGGAGGTAGAAGGACAATGAAAATATGAATTCATACGCAGTATTGAAAAACAGCAACATTCCTGTAATCATTCGATAATAAACTTATTCCAGTTCAGAAGTAATTGTAAAAACATGATATGCCAAGGTGCTAATGTTTTTTATATTCAGAAAGAAATTGCCTTTGCTCTCAGCAAACTATAAATAATTGTCTAATTAATACTGAGTGGGAACAATGCAAACGGCTCTCTACAGCCATAAAGCTGCCTTTGTTGCACACACACTAAACAATTCAAGAATAAGAAATAAATGCATTTTCAGAAAATGATTGTGCCCTGGGCTACTATTTAGGTCTTTGAGAGTTTAGTATTGAAAGCTCAGAATGCTGAATCTGTGCACGCATCGGTCCGTCTCTTGGTTCTGTGGCTAAACAACATATAAATAGGGTAATATTTGTTGTTTGGTGGTAACTAAATATGTTTTAAATTCGAAAGGAAACTCTAAATAGAGTTCATGGCGGATGTTCCGCCACAATACTGCCCCAGTAAGAAGGAAATGAAGCCTGTGTTGATTAAGGATATTTCCTCCAGAGGTTGGAGGCCTTTTAGTTAACATAGAGCTCTAAATCAAGTGCCCAGTGTTAATTTAACATAACTTCTCCTACCGTGACCAGCAAGTTTCATGTAAATATTTTTCCTGACAGCTTTTATTTTCCATTTAAAGCAGTTCATGTGCATGGGGATGTTGCCAGTTTTTTCAAATATCACCAAATACACTCACTTTTAGGGTCTCATTAAAAAGGTCCTTTTAATTATGCTATGGAATTATGAGATCCACATCAAAATAACAGATCTATGGTTCTTCCAGAGATTTCAGCTGCTCCCAGGTGAAATGAGGAGTTACTAATGCCCTGGTAATGCCTTATTCCACAGGAGAACTTCAAGTTCCACCTGTAATCCCTGCTATTTTAAGTACATTGGATTCACTGGTGCACCCAGCATCAGGAAATAAGGTGGAGCTTACTGCGATTAAAATATGAACCTAGAATTACAGCTCTTAGTGTATAAACTGTATTCTCTGGAGGACTTTCTTATAAGGAAAGAACAATTATCCAGTAGAGAAAAATGACTTTGGAAAATACTGTATGATGGGCAAGGAAACGTCTTTTGAATGCGTAGCTGTTTAGCTGACATGTCAATTGGTTAGCCGTAGCCAAACACTATTTTGTCTATTTAAATGTGCTACCTGTCCTATTACTGCAATATCCAATACCAAAAGAAAACAGAGGTATGAAATGAATGACACAACAAAACAAATTGTAATCCATAATATATATTTGTATCCAGAGTCAAATGTAATTCTTTGTCAGGACTGGAGGCAAGGATTATGTCATTCTTTCTTCACTTTATTTAATAGCAGCCGAACATTTGATAAACAAACTACTACTCCCTGACCTGTTGGGAAATAGGAGTACTTAACAACCAACAAGACATGTCAAAAGAACCAATCCAGAGCAGTCAGTCCATAATATAGCCCATCGTTGGTTTCATCTCTTCCACTTTCTTCGCTGCTTGCGGCCGAAATAAGTTGTTTTTTTCCTTATTTCTCTTCCTTAATATGTTGGTTATTTATATTTATTGATTTTTACAGGTGTCACGGTGTTATACTTTTTAATCACATCACAGGAGCATATTTTGCTCTCTGTGGTGCATATTGTAATGAGCTTCCAACGACCGCCAGAGGGCACCCGTTTGGAATGCTCGCTCGGAGATTGAAGCGCTGAGGTACACGTGCAGCTTAAATTTTTACTCTCATGGAGGACGAAGCTGCACGTCTCCCTTTATCAGCTTGTATTCCCTCAGCTTACTGTTGCCTGGAGAGAGACACCCTTAGGTAATAAGGGTCTGTGTGAGCTAATTCTTTTCCTGACTCCCCGTTTTTTATACTGAGGGGTCTGTAATTCCTTTTTACTATATGACGCCCAATTGGGGCTGTACTGGCATTTTAGCCTGAAACAAGGACACACTCCAGGCAAATAATAGTTATACTTACTCTTTTTTAAGTTTTGTCCAACGGGGTGTGGTGTGCTGGGAGGAAGCCCTTAATGAATAGGGTGTGTTACACACTTTATGATACATGCTGACACCCAGCTATTAAATGAATAAAGACAAAACCTGAGTATATTTCTGACCAAATTAATTTCTTTTTTTACAAGGTATAATTCTACGTGTGTTTTCCCCCCCTCATTAGTATAGTATTGGAAGTGAATGATGAGGACGAATTTTTTGACACTGTGGACGCATCTATTTATAGGGCAGTTTCTGAGGCAATAAGTCCCCTGGAGGACAGAATATCACAACAAATAGCATGTGAATGTGCAAAAGTATCAGCCTCTACTTTGTCTTCCCCAATTCTTCCTGCTTCTTCTGATGCCCATTCTTTTACAGACGCCACTCCTGCAAAGTGTCCTCATGACACAGGAGTTGATTGTGATGTTTTTGATCGCATCAGAAATTCCCCTTTGTCCCTTGTTGATCCCTCTTCTCCCTTGGATCTGGCAAGATCCCACTCTCTGTCCCTACAGTGTACAGATTCTTCTGGGGATCAAGATGATGATGCCGGTCCATCCAGACCTTGGCTTCCTTCCTCTTCTCAGTCCGCTAATAATGTTCTGTCAACTGAAACTTCTGACATGTTGGAGCTGGATGAAATTATTCACCGAAGGTCTTCTGAATGGGCCCCGTGTGACAAGGTTGCAAATTATGTTGCAGGGCGCATTCGGAAACAATTAGAGAAGGAATCCCGTAACTGCCTCAAGGCTGAATGCCCTCTTCCTTCTCTGGTAGACAAAGCTGCCATTACTCCTGAGTTGGATCCCAAAAGGTTCACATTTTTACAGAAATTCATGAAGGATCCTAAAAAAGGAATTGATAGAACTTGGCGGGCATGCCAGGATAAACTCCTCGATGTCTTAGGCCCA
Organism: Pleurodeles waltl; assembly: GCF_031143425.1. Lineage (NCBI taxonomy): Eukaryota > Metazoa > Chordata > Amphibia > Caudata > Salamandridae > Pleurodeles > Pleurodeles waltl. The sequence continues at coordinate 339,694,403 of NC_090439.1, forward strand.
TTAACAAAAACCCTTGACATGGCTGAAGATGCCAAACCTCTGGAGCCATAATTTCCCCTGAAATCCTCTCAGGTTGGGCACAGCATGCTATTATAATTTTGGGCAATGCAAATTGTGCTCTTTCTACAGAATTTCATCAGTCTTTGTTGATTAAAGTGAATCCCAAGCTGGGAGATTTAGCTGACTCCGAAGCTGTTGATGTTGCTCATGGAGGTTTATTTGGTGAACCTTTTATAAAGGAGTTTGGAAAATTTGTAAATACTTTTACTTACATGGATAAAGCACAATCATCCATGAAAAGAGTTTTTCCCTCCTAAATTTTTCATGGGGCTGGTCGAGGAAGGGGCCGCTCGGCTGGCTGTGGTTAAGCTCTCACCTCTTACAGAGGTCTAGGCTCCAAGCAAGGCCATTTCCAGGATCAATTGCGATTTGGCAGCTTCCACCCAACTAGAGGCAGATGCTTCAGATATCGTGGTGGCAGAGGCTCTTCAACAGCTATCTCCTACAGTAAGTGTTCTCCCTTCTTCCCTTTTAAGAGTTGAGGGGAGTTTGGCAAATTTTACCCGGGCATTGAGAGCAATAACAAAAGTTGCATAGGTTTTACAGACAATAAACAGTTTTCAAATAGAGTTTGTTGGGTCTCCCAAACAGATCTCACTCACAAATCCCCTGGTGTTTTTCTCTCGGGATCCCATTCTGGTGGATGCAGAGGTTGCGGCATTGGTGGACAAAGGAGCTATTTGCCCAACAATGCTGTATCTGCGCGGTTTCATTAGCAATCTGTTTCTGGTAGACAAATACGATGGAGGTAGTCCACCAGTTATCAATTGAAAAGAATTCAACGAATGGTTGGTTTATCGCCATTTCAAAATGGAAGGATACACCTTCTTCACGATGTGTTACATCCTCTAAATTGGATGGTGCATCTCGATTTAAAAGATACTTATCTGACTATCCCTACTTTTCTTCAATTTGTTTGGCAAAATCAAACATACGAGTTCACCACAATCCCTTTGGTCTAACCTCGGCACTGTGGTGTTTCACAAAGGTACTCAAACCCATGGTGGTGCAAGGGATGCGACTAACTGTTTATTTGGACGACATGTTGCTCTTGGCTCAATGTCCCAAGAAGCTCTCCGCCCAATTGCAGATAACTGTCAACTTGCTACATGGCCTAGGCTTTGTCATAAACAAGTCCAAATCTCTCCCATCTCCTTCCTAAAAGGCAGTATTTCTAGGTTTCACCATAGATTTGATTTTGTCTACTTTAAGTCTTCCTTCTTGCAAAATGACGAAAATTTGTCACAAATTACGTCGTACTCTTGTCAAGCAGAAGGTTTCCCTTTGTCAAATTGCCCACTTAGTCGGACTTTTCTCCTCTTCTATTCAGGCAATATTTCTTTGCCCTCTCCATTATAGAGCTCTTCAATGTCTGAAGGTGACTCATCTTCGCAAAGGTCTGATGTACTCTCAAAATGTACCTCTCTAGCAGGAATCAATAGAAGAAATTAATTGGTGGATTTCACACATGGAGGTGTGGAACGGCAGAGCAATCTTCGGTTCCACTCCAGATTTCATAATCAAATCAGATGCCAGCAGATCAGGCTGGGGTGCTCGATGCAGAGATTCTTCCACCGGGGGAACTTGGTCTCTGAAGGAACAAAAGTTGCATATAAATTGCTTAGAACTTTTGGCAGTCAGGTGCTGGACCAGACTCGATCCAATCATGTGTTCTTCTCAAGATGGACAATATTTAGGGGTCTGATACATCAATCTTCTAGGGGGCACCCGGTCCAAGGTACTCTCTGATCTGGCGACCAGTTTTTGGCAATATTGTCTGGACCATCAAATTTCGGTCATTGCACAATATCTTCCGGCACATAAGAATCAGATTGCAGATTTTCATTCCAGACACCTCAACGATTCCAGCATGTAGAAACTCCATCTGGAGGTTTTCTGTCTCCTATCTCTTTGGTGTCTGTTTACAGTGGACCTTTTTGCTTCCAGATTGGATCACCAATTGCCCATATTTTTAAGTTGGAGACCAGGCCCATTGGCGAAAGCAACACATGCTTTCCTTCAGGACTGGAGTCAAGAGAAAGCTTATGCCTTCCCTCCCTTTGCAATGATTACTCGAGCGTCTGTGCAGGTACGTTGCCAGAAAGCAAATATAGTCCTGATTACTCCAGTTTGGAAGCCTCAAGTTTGGTTTCCAGTTCTTCTGGAACTTTCTTGGGATTCTCCAATCCGACTCCCCCTGTTTCCTTCAAATCTTCTCAATCCGAACAAAATGCCACATCAGATGGTTCTGGAAGGTTCCCTATCCTTGATGGCATAGCAAATTTTTGGGGACGATGGTCGGTCCCGGGAATTTTGTAACAAGCTGATGAGTTATATCTAAAGCATGGGCTCCTAGCACCTCTAAACGTTACAAATCAGCATGGGGTCGATGGGCCCGTTGGTGTGTGCGAAGGAGTTTCAATCCTGTGGAATGGGATGTAGTCCATGTCCTCAAATTCCTTGCTGAACTTGTGCCAGAAGGCATGGCATATCGATCTATTAATACCTTTAGGTCAGCTATTTCAGCTGGGCATTCTCTGGTAGATGGCTTACCTGTTGGAGAACATAAATTAGTGTGTCATTGTAGAGGACGTGGGATGTCCCCGAGGGTTGGAGACGGTAATAATCGGATCGGAGTCAGGATACAGTTCCCAGTGGATATTTTTATTGTTGTCTTTAAACTGTTGTCAAGATTATAAATCTAACGTTATGATTTGAGTGTTACTTGAGTCTTTGTACTGTTATTAGGGTCTCTATTTCTCCCTCTTCTTCTCTTGTTCCTTTTCTCCTTTGGTGCTTTCTTTTCTTCTTTCTTTTCCTTGTGTTAATATGTTTCTTTTCTTCTTTTCTTTCTTTTAGGAGCGTCCCTCCCAAATGTGGTGGAGTTGGGGTGGAAGACCTATGTCCATAAAAAAAAAAGGAAAACCAAAAGAAAACCGTAAGTATTTATTTTCTTTTATTCTTTGCTTCTTATTTCTAGTCTGGTTTGAGGGGTAGGTGCGGTGTGCTGAGAAAAACAGGCAACTCGGCGAGTGCTCCCTGGTCGTGGAGCCCTGAGGTGCTCGCCATTGCTTATCAAAAGAAATGGTTTTCTCTATAGTGGGAGTCCTGTTATCTGCACAGGATTCTCCCCAACCACTAATAAGTAGTGAAGGTTAGTAAAATAAAAATAATAATAATGTACAAATTTAGGAAAACGAGAGGTGGACTGTCTATTTGTCCCGTCTCTCCTTCACCGTCTCGCACAGTGCGTGTTCCCCTCTCCCCCCCAATAACAGCCCGGGGTTAGTTAGGCAGGCACGTACCTGTGAAAGCCAGGTCCCTCCGGGGACGTGGCTGGCATTGGAACAGGAATTCCTCACGGTCGCTGGCGTGTCCTCCCGTCGAGGTGCCTCCGGTTCCCCTGTGTCTCCGGTATCCGCTCTGGTCTTCCTAGGCAGTTCTCCTTTGTCGGGCTCTTCGTGCGGGAGTCCTCTCGCTTCTTTTTGATGCCGGTCTTCCTCTCCTCCTTCCAAAAATGCTGCACGCCTCTTTAGTGTGTCCTTTCTTTTCTTTTCTGTAATCCGGACGTCCGGGTTGAGAACAGGCGTTCCTGTGCTGTCGGCGGTGTCCCTGGGGCACTGGATCGCAAGTCCTGGGGCGCCATCCAGGAACAGGGTCCCTGTGACCCTGTTACAGTTGTCTTCTTTGGGGTATCAAGCTTTCTTTACCTCCTGAAACCTGTTCTTCATCCCTCTTGGATGTCAACCAGGTGCTGAACCTCTTTCTGTCTTGGCAATCTAATCAGTATCTTTCCAGAAAGGAGCTTTCCGCTAAGTTAACTATGCTTCTTTGTTTAATACTCTGTCGGAGAGCTTCTGATGTCCGTGTCCTAAATTTTTCAAAAAGAGCCTTTTCCCCTTTGGGAGTTTCCTTTACAGCAATTAGATGAACAAAGAGAAATATCAGGATAATCTCTTATCCTGCTTTTCCAGATGATCCAAAATTGTGTGTCATACGCTGCCTCAAAGCATCTGAGGAGATTTCTTCAGAAATTCTTCCTCTTGGGGAACAACAGCTTCTTATTGCATTACGAAAACCGCATAAAGCAGTCACCTCGCCTACTATTGCTCGGTGGGTTCGTTGGGTCATGCAGGAGGCTGTTATTAGTCTTTCCCTTTTCGGTGCTCACTCTACTTGTGGAACTATGTCTTCTAAAGCATTTAGTTTAGGTGCTCGTTTAGAGGATATAATGAACGCAGCAGACTGGTCTTCGGATTCAACTTTTAACCCCATCCCCGCCAAGGACGTAATGGTTACATCCTGATAGAGGCCCTCGGGGGAAGTGCTAGAGCCTCCCGAGGACCCCCACCCCCAGGGCAGGGCTGGAAGGGGAATCGCTTCCCCTTCCATCCCCCAGTGACGTCCGATGACATCAGCGCACCAACGCGTGCTGATCTCATTAGAGGTCAACTCCCATCGCGCTGGAAGCTATCCTTCCAGCCCGACCGATGAGAAACTGATTAGTTTCTCCTCAGGAAGGGGGGCAGGGGAGGCAGAGAGGCATGAAAAGGGAAGGAAAGTCTTTTCCTTCCCTTTTCATGTCTCTCTGTGCATTCCTGCAGCACTATTGTAAAGCGATTGTGCTGCAGGAAGCCACTAGACAACAGGGAGTTTTTTTTTTTTTTAATTGTCATAAGGGGAGAGGCACCTTGGGCAAGGGCCGCTCCCCAAGGGGGGCATTTAATTTAAGGCCATTTCTGCCCACCCCGGGGGCAGATCGGCCTATATTAATTAGGCCGATCTGCCCTCAGGTAGGGCAGAAGCCATTAGGCACCAGGGATGTTTTTTATTTTTTTAGTATTGATAAGGAGAGCGACCCCTTAAACAAGGGTCGCTCCCAGGGGGGCAATTTTTTTATCAAGCCGCCCCCCCGGGGGCAGATCGGCCTATATTAATTAGGCCGATCTGCCCCCAGGGCGGGCAGAAGCCACTAGACACCAGGGATTTTTTTTTATATATTGATAAGGGGAGAGACTCCTTAGGCAAGGGTCGCTCCCCGGGGGACAATTTTTTATTAGGCCTTTTCTGCCCCACTTTGGGGGCAGATCTGCCTATATTAAAAAGGCCAATCTGCCCCAGGGGAGCAGAAGCCATTAGGCACCAGGGAATTTTTTTTTTTATATTGATAAGGAGAGCGACCCCTTTAGCAAGATTCGATCCCCAGGGGGCCATTTTCTTATTGGGCCTTTTCTGCAAAACTTCGGGGGCAGATCTGCCTATATTAATCTGCCCAGGGCCATTGGCCCACCTGAAAATAAATGGGGCCCAAGTTGTTCTGCCTACCGGTGGGCAGATGGGGCAATTACCCCTGATCCACTTCTTTGGGGAGCAGAAAGCCTACTAGATGCCAGGGAATAAAATAAAAAAAAAATAGTGGGGTGGTGGCTACCAACTAGTATGGGTATGGTTATACCCCCACCCCATCTGAGGGGGTAAAAGTCTTTCAGCTCTCCCCCGCACACTAAAACATCTTATCCCATGGCAAGCAAGATTACATTTTATCATTTTGGGTTTTGGTTTAAAATTTTGGCCATGAGAGCTTGTCTAACTCTCAAAATCGTCCCAATTGGAATGGTGAGGGTTGTACTTTTTGGACTTTGGAACACTGCCATGTAGAAAAATCCACAAGAGCTAGATACATCTGAAAACTAAACATCTGAGTGAGTCCAGGGTGGTGTGCTTCACATGCAACTCGCTCCATATTCTTTCCCACAATGCCCTGCAAACCTCCAACTATGTCGGAAATCACACATTTTTGTGTGTGTGGACTCTGCAGGAATCCACAAAATTCCTACCACCCAGCATTTTCTCATCTATACAGATAAAAGTTCTGCCCAACTTGTCTGCCTAAAAATAGTTTTTTTTTAAACTGCCCTTTTGGACCCGCTTTGGTTCCCCCTCAATTGCGACTAATTTTTGGCTCTTCCCTGTCACAGGCACTTGGGCGACCTACACAAGTGAGGAATCATTTTTACCGGGAGACTGCAGGAAACATTGGGTGGTAGGAAATTTGTTCTGGTGCGGTGACCCCACACCGAAATGTGAGGAAAAAGTTTTTTTTTAACCAAATTTTGTGGTTTGCAAAGGATTCTGGGTAACAGAACCTGGTGAGAGCCCCACAAGTCACTCCACCTTGGATTCCCCAGGGTGTCTAGTTTTAAAAATGCACAGGTTTGGTAGGTTTGCCTAGGTGCCTAGGTGAGCAAGCGGACAAAATCCATAGCTAGGCACTTTACAAAAAACAGGTCTGTTTTCTTTGGAAAAATGTGATGTGTCCATGTCCTGTCGCGGGCATTAGGCCTACCCATGTAAGTGAGGCAACATTTTTATTGGGAGACTTTGGGTAGCACAGAATAGCAGAACAAGTGTTATTGCCCCTTGTCTTTCTCTAAATTTTTTCCTTTCAAATGTAAGAAAGTGTGTTTGAGAAATGCCCTGTAATTCACATGCTAGTATGGGACCCCGGAATTCAGAGATGTGCAAATAACCACTGCTTCTCAACACCTTATCTTGTGCCCATTCTGGAAATGCAAAGGTTTCCTTGAGACCTATTTTTCACTCTTTATATTTCAGCAAATTAATTGCTGTGTACCCGGTATAGAATGAAAACCCATTGCAAGGTGCTGCTCATTTATTGGCTCTGGGGACCTGGGGTTCCTGATGTACCTACAATCCCTATATGTCCCTCAACCAGAATAGTCCAGCAGACGAAACAATATATTGCTTTAAAAAATCTGACATTGCAGGAAAAAGTCACAGAGTAAAACGTGGAGAAAAATTGCTGTTTTTTTCCCCTCAGTGTCAATATTTTTTTATTTCAGATGTTATTTTCTGCAGGAAAACCTTGTAGGATCTACACAAATGACCCTTTCTTGTCTACTTTTCAGAAATGTTTAGCTTTCCTGGATCCAGCATTGTTTTCACAACCATTTCTGTCACTAACTGGAAGGAGGCTAAAAGCACAAAATATAGTGAAAATGAGGTATGTCCCAGTAAAATACCAAAATAGTGTTGAAAAATATGGTTTTCAGATCCAAGTCTGCCTGTTCCTAAAAGCTGGCAAGATGGTGATTTTAGCACAGCATACCCTTTGTTGATGCAATTTTCAGTGAAAAAATACAAGCCTTCTTCTGCAGCCATTTTTTCCTATTTGTTTTTTAAAAAAATGAACTTTTTGCTGTATTTTGGCTAATTTCTTGGTCTCCTCCAGGGGAACCCACAAACTCTGGGTCCTGCTAGAATACCTGGGATGTTGGAAAAAAGACGCAAATTTGGTGTGGGTAGCTCATGTGGACAGAAAGTTATAAGGCCTAAGCACAAACTGCCCCAATTAGCTAAAAAAAGACTTGGCACCTGAGGGGGAAAAGGACTAGCTGCAAAGGGGTTAAGAGATTTTAGTTTAAACCAGTTCTTGATATGGCTCAATTAGTTGTGGATAAACTTTGAACTAGCATAATCCTCACCTCCGGTCGTGACTCAGAATTAAAAATTCCCTAGCTAACGTAACGGAAAGTTTAAATTCTATTAAGGACTCAGAGGTGAGGATTATCCCACCCTAGCTGATCTTTTAAATATAGCATATTTAAGGGAACCCTCCACGTATTGAGTAAGTAAGGACTCATTATAAATTGTCATTCATGTACATGATGCCTTTGGATTGTGTTTGTTTATATAATGATTAAAATCATTGTTTCCACTTCTATGAGATTTTTATTTTCAAGTTCAGGATATCATTTTCTCAAAATGTATCCTTTATTCTTAGGATCTGAACCAGTGACACAAGACACTTAACGATTTTCAACAGTCTGACTTGTGCGACAAAAGAGGAAGAGGAGAACCTAACAATGGTTTCATTATGGATTGACTGCTGATCTAGATTGGTTCTTTTGACATGTTTTTATTGGTTGTTAAGTACTCTGATTTCCCAACAGGTCATGGGAGTAATAGTTTGTTTATCAAATGTTCGGCTGAAGAAAGGGCGGCATAATCCTCACCTCCGAATCCTTAATAGAATTGAAACTTTCCATTGTGTTAGCTAGGAAATGTTTCATTAACCATTGCCATTAAATTTAGGACTTTACTTTGAGTTTGCCGGATGGGATAGACTGGCACAAATGTCACTGATGTTATGTCTGCCAGTATTACAAGTGTATTATACGCTATAGCATTTGTATTATGGCCGACAAGATATCTGTTTTTGCAGAGTATCCCATCTACCAAACTATAAATAAGGTCTTAAATCAAAATGAAACATTATTCATGAAACCGGTTGACCTGCTCTTCCATTCTTTCAGTTGCTGGATATTTCCAATGATTAGTAATTATAAATCATGCCACAGTTATTGTGCAAAACAATAGGTTGCTTTTCATAGCAGTGATCCTGCCCGTTATAATGGTGAGTGCAGTAGCCTTTATAATAATGAAAATGTATGGAATTAACATGTAGAAATAAACGTGTAGGCCTCAGATGAAAAGCTGCTTTTAAACATAATTGAGAGCAGTAGCCTGTCATAGCTACATGTATTTAGTTAAAAAGACTGTAGATTGTGTTTTCATTCTTTTCACAAAACCCTGACCTAGTTCAGGAATGTTAATAGAAAATTGTTACACTACAACCTTCCCATATGCATATTTTTCATAAAATATTATAATGTATTAAAACGTTTACCTTGATTTCAGTGGAATGTTTCATATGAACAATAGTATGTTCAGCTTAGAATGGATGAGAACCATGTGAGATCACAATGTAATGCAGAGATCCAACCATGAACTGTTTTTGTGTTGTCGTACATGAATGGTGGGAATCGTACCTCAACTTGCTAAAAGTGTTTACAAATGTTTGTTGTTAGAAGTTTAATGTTTGCGAGTCATTGTCTTTAGACTGCCTAAATGACAGAAGCTTTCCTGTTCCCATGATGACACCGCCACCTGAGTGGGTGAGCTAAAGAGAATTGCAACTAATTGCAGGGAATTATTGATGAGAAAACATTTAAGTGCATGTTCCTAGAGTAGAGAAAACTTGACTTTAGAGCCTTCACTTCAGATCTTTTCTGGCCCAGACTCAACTATTTCTCAGATTCATTCTGAGAGACCCTTGGGCCCATATTTATACTTTTTGACGCAAAACTGCGCCAACGCAGTTTTGCGTCAAAAAAATTAGCGCCGGCTAACGCCATTCTGAAGCGCCATGCGGGCGCCGTATTTATTGAATGACGTTAGCCGGCGTTAGCCGCCGGCGCCGTCTGGTGTGCGTTAAAAAAAACGACGTACACCAGGCAGCGCCGGCGTAGGGGGATATGGGGCTTGGGCGTCAAGAAATGGGGCAAGTCAGGTTGAGGCAATTTTTTCGCCTCAACCCGATTTGCGCCATTTTTTTTTCACTCCCAACCCCCATAGAAATGACTCCTGTCTTAGCAAAGACAGGAGTCATGCCCCCTTGCCCAATGGCCATGCCCAGGGGACTTCTGTCCCCTGGGCATGGTCATTGGGCATAGTGGCATGTAGGGGGGCACAAATCAGGCCCCCCTATGCCACAAAAAAAAAAAAAAAAACACTTACCTGAACTTACCTAAATGTCCCTGGGATGGGTCCCTCCAGCTTTGGGTGTCCTCCTGGGGTGGGCAAGGGTGACAGGGGGTGTCCCTGGGGGCATGGGAGGGCACCTCTGGGCTCCTTCAGAGCCCACAGGTCCCTTAACGCCTGCCTTTTGCAGGCGCTAAAAAACGGCGCAAAAGCGGCCGTACGTCATTTTTTTTGACCCGCCCACTCCCGGGCGTGATTTTTGCCCGGGAGTGTAAATCCGACGCACATGCCTCGGAGTCGATTTTTTAGACGGGAACGCCTACCTTGCATATAATTAACGCAAAGTAGGTATCCACGCTAAAAAATTACGCTAACTCCATGGACTTTGGCGCTAGACGCGTCTAACGCCAAAGTATAAATATGGAGTTAGTTTTGCGTCGAAATTGCGTAAAAAGAAACGACGCAATTCCGGCGCAAACGGAGTATAAATATGCCCCTTAATTTCCCCTGCATGAACCTATGGTGCTCTGAGCCTCCACCTAGTTTCTTAAACTTCTCCTTATGGGACATTTTGCTTATGATTTGATATGTATTCTAAAAGCTTAATTGTTTCACCTTTCAAATTTAGAGCTCTTTATAGGTTCTAAAGGATGCTTTTTTCTCATCCTTCATAGCCAGAATAGGATTTTTCCTTTATGGGACAGACTTTATGCATTTGCTTTAATATTAATGATGAATACTGATTATGAATTTACTGATTATTTTGTGAAAGAAAAATAAAGATTTACTTACTAACTATTTTAAATAAAACCTTGGATGACACACCAACTCTCTTCATTGACTCCAAAGATTGAAATTGAAACTGTGATGAATGAATTGATTTGACCTACAGTCCCTGATTAATTCTCACTTATATCCAAGTTTCGTCTGGCTTGGGACCAGTAAGAGTGGGAACTTTTGTCCGGATGAGTTGATAAGGTGTACGCCGTAAACCAAATATTTGTTTCAAGTCCTGCACCCCCACAAGCTTCATCTGTGAAAAGGAAACCCTGCTTGTTCTAAGCAGCGCAGTAAAACATAACTACCAATATGTACAAGGATCCTGGAATAAACAGAACAATAGAACCCGCTCTGCCCCTACAGACCTGTAGTGGGGGCAGCTTTCATTGAGATTTGGGCCCCATCATGCTGCTAGTATATTTCTATTGGGCAAACATCTGAAGTGTAATGGTAATAATGTGACCTAGGTATATGAAAATGAGAAACTGGGTCCTTGCTGAGTAGGGGGTTAGTGAGGATTTAATTTGTATTTTAGCCTAAGCATCCCGTGCATCTTTGTGGCTCAATTTTCACTTCCATTCTCTATGCTCAGGGAAAATCTTCTTTGGAAAATAAGTGCTCAAGAAGATCTGATTTACACGTTTAGGTTTCATGGATCATGCTGGACTTGCTGATCTAGTAAAATGACACCTCAGTTGAAAAACCCATTGTCGTAGAGTTGATGGACAAGTTTAAAAGGGAACAAGATCCGCAATGCTTTGCACGTAGGATACAAAAGCCTAGGGGTGCACAGCTGTCTCGATAGTCACACTCTGAGATATTTATGTATTTTCTATTGTTATAAAACATCTAGTGAAATACAGTAGCTATCTCCCAGCACCTTACGTTTATTTTCACAGGATAGTAAAAAACACAGTGGTTTTGAGTTATAAAATGTCAATACATATATGCAATGCTGATGGTAACAGGATAAGACACACTATCCTCTGTCCCATCTAACGAAAGATAGGCTAACCCAGTAATCTACCGGAACCTGAGTGTTAGGTAATTATAATCCTCTGACATGCAGCACTGCAATGGCGCAGTTGGAACTTAGTGGTGTCTGAGCTTCCTTGGGCAAATGGAATGCAAAAAACCCCACAGAGAATGTCAAGTTTTTTTGTTACCCTCAGATAAATGGAGAATTAAGTGAATTAAGTTTGATGAAACTCGATGCTGGGATTTGGCCCTTAATAGACATACAATCTTAGAAAAGATGCCTATTTTGATCAACTTCCTCAATCCCAGCAATGAGAGCGGAGATGGCATGAACATGGCTCCAGAAATTCTAGATATCTAAGCACAAGCCTAAAACACACTTTCTTTAACATTTTCGACAGTGCCTAGTCTGCTTACCTTCAAAGTATCATCTCCTCATGAGGGTCTCACCCCCAACATCTCTCACATATAATCAGTAACCTCATCTACCCATCTCACAACACATTACACTCCTCACTGTCAGCCAAGGGCTTTACATTTTATTTTTCTTCCACAGTTACCACTACTGTGGCACCCTCATCAGTTTATTTCTTACCCCTCACCTGTCCTCTTTTACCTAACCTACATCCAACATCACTCAACTACTGTGTCCATTTTTACTAGTGTGGGCTTTATTTAGCTTTTGGTGGGTGGCCTGCAATTCCACCAGGGTGACGGATGGCCTACTGCTATATTTTGAGATCTCTGAGTCTTCAGAGGAGCCGCTGTCACAGTGGCCCCCATGAAGACACTGTAACTTTGCTGAGCATCCACCATATTTATTCTGAAGTGCACAAAAATGTGATGGATGGAATGCTTGAATTAATCTCAGACACAGGAATTATTTTAGGCAGCATCCCAGTCCATCGATAATTTGCACACCATGCCACCTTAGTTTGTACCCAGCCATATGTAAATTGGTCTTGACCCAGCCCCTAAAGGAACAGTTCAGTCCGACTTTCCAGGCCAGGGTCTTCCTGAACTGGAACATAAGCAACTCAAGACCAATTTTGCCTTGATTGGACCTCTTCAGTCAGGTGTAGCTTAGTTCCAATGGTACAGTGACACAGTACGCACATCTTTTATAATTGGAAACTTGGTTCCAAGAATGGTTCAGTCTGTGCTCTTAAAAGTGTTATTACAAGGTCAAAATTACATCACATTATGAAGTACCAACACTGGAGACAATGCCTGCCTCACTTTTGGTGTTTCCTTGTGCTGCTGTGTAAAACTCTCAGCAATCACAAAGCAGAGAATTCCAAGATGGCATTCATCATTCAGTGGATACACAACTGGCAGTCAAAGGGCCAGATGTAGGAAGGCTTTTGCGCCTCGCAAACGGCATTTTTCGCCCTTACGCGATGCAGAATCACATTTTGCGAGTCGGTACCGACTCGCAAAATGTGATTCCGACTCGCAAATAGGAAGGGGTGTTCCCTTCCTATTTGTGACTGCATCGCGATGTAGAGTTGATTTGTGACCGTGAAAGCGGTCGCAAATCAACTCGCAGTTACCATCCACTTGAAGTGGATGGTAACTCATTCGCAAACGGTAAGGGGGCCCCATGGGACCCCTTCCCCTTTGTGAATGCAAACAAAAATATTTTTTCAGAGCAGGCAGTGGTCATATGGACCACTGCCTACTCTGAAAAAACCCGAAACAAAAAGGTTTCAGTATTTTTTCTTTTTGCAGCTCGTTTTCCTTTAAGGAAAACGGGCTGCAAAGAGAAAAAAAAAACTGCTTTATTTAAAAGCAGTCACGGGCATGGTGGTCTGCTGTCTCCAGCAGGCCACCATCCCAGTGAGTGCCTAGACTCGCTATGGGGTTGCAAACTGCGACCCACCTCATAAATATTTATGAGGTGGGTCTTTGCGACCCCATAGCAAGTTACAGAAGGTGTCTGAGACACCTTTCTGCATTTCCTTTTGCGAGTTGCAAATTGCGAGTCGCTGGGACTCACAATTTGCAACTCGCAAAAGGATGCCTACCTGCATCTGGCCCTAAACTCCCAGCCTCGAGAGCACTTCAACTAGCTCTCTGTCACGGAGAGTGGTGTCTTTCTGGTGCACTTGTATTTCTAAGGAGAATTGGTATATAAATTTCTCATTTTTTAAACTTTGCCCCTGGTAGTTGGTGTGCAAGCCAGGGTGTATTCCCACTTTTTGTCATAGAATGTTTTCCTTGAATTCCTGATGGTTAGGTTCGGAAAGAAGAATATAAGAATATTCTGAGGAGAATAAAAAAACTTGGGGCCTGATTTAGATATTGGCCGATGGCTTACTCTGTCACAACGGTGCCGGTTATCCCTCCACCAAAATCTAAATCCCATAGAAAATAATGGGATTTAGATTTTGGTGAATGGGATATCCATCACTGTCATGATGGAGTATCCCATTCACCAACTTCCAAATCAGGCCCTCAGTCCTCAAAATTAAAGGTAAAAAGAGGAGGACAGCTTCAAGACAAGTTAGTAACCTAATTTTGAGCTAAAGAACTGAATGGCTGTACAAGTAAAAGAAGTTCCAGGGAATTCAGTTCTAAAGAATTTGGACATTAGTGTTATTCATGAGCTGGCTGAATAATTAAGGAGACATTGTAAATAGTCGCTGAGAATATTCAATAAGGAAAACAATCCTTATTGACTTGTGATAGGAAACACTTCCTATTTTAATCAAGAGAGAAGCTAGCTCTCAGGTCATTGGTGTATATTACATAGAGGGATAATTAGGAAGAATTTAAGGGTTAGAAGATATTTGTAGCATTGCAGTGCACCAGCTGGTCTTCCCTACTATGTAACACATTGGAGGGGGATTGGCTGGCTCCACCTGTGTATATCTGAGCCATGATGCGGTCAGTCATGAAGATGTAGGAAGACAATAAAAAGGGCCCAGGGGCAAGGTGGGTCAGTTGTAAAGTATTGCACAGCTCCGGTATCTGTGTCGTACTGGTGCTTTGCTGCACACATCACATTGGTGACAAGAAGGCCCGGATCCTCATTGATGCCTGCAATTCAAAAGGAGCGGTGCCCCTCCCATATGGCCAGGCACCTGGGAGCATGTGCTCAGGAAGCTACTGCAAGTATTAGCACCATTGCCCAGCAGGCCCCAGCAGAAGCGGTCACAAATAAGCCAAATTAGGCAACTGCTAACTCATTACTATTTGGCCTCGCCCCCACCCCAGCTCAGGACACGCCGGTAGGATCAGGTGCCAAGTGGCAAGGACACTTCCGCCCAGTCACCTTGGGCCAGTGCCTCTTCAGATGATGCCTGTGACTGTGCCACACACATTGCACCTATGGCTTCTCTCCCAAACCTGGAGCCATTTGTACTCGATGGGCCCCCTCCCACCCAAGCTGCTCACTGGAATGACTAAATGAACCAACTAGAAAACTATCTTATGGCAGTTGAGGTTGACCAAAGAGCAGAAATGGCCACTGCCTCTTCATTTACAGTGGGCCAGCATACACACAATAGCAAAGAATGTCAGTGAAGCTGGATCCCGCCTCACAAATATCACCCTCAGGGATTCCATTACTGCTACAATGAACCATTAGCCAATCTGGATTACGAGCGATTCCTTCTTTGACAAGCTCACCAAAACCCGGATGAATCTGTTGATGTCTTCTTTGTGTGCATCAAGGAGTTGAACAGCACCTGCACCCTGCCTGTTGCAGATGATGAGATCAGGGCTTGATTTATATAGGGGTTCGCTTTGTCCAAGCTTTGCGAGAAGATCCTCCAAGTTCCTAACATGCCGATGAGGAACATATTTGCTTTAGCTCGGTCCAAAGAGCTGTCCAAAGCCAGAGCTTCTCGCATAGAGACAGCCCTGCAGAAATCAGTATCAGTAAAATCAATGCACTTCTGAAAGACAGCTCGAAGACCAAGCGAATTCCAAAGAAGTCCCTTCCACTTGTCCACCCATGTCGGTTCTATGAAGGTCAATACCCACACATGGGTGAGCACCCAGCCACTGATAAGATGGGTATGTAATGGGGCAAGCTAACCCATTTTGCAAGGTTGTGTCACTTGACCCAAAAGTCCATAATGCCTCAGCAGAAGCAGGTGCACTCAGCTGATGCCAAACTTGATGCACAGAAAGACAGTGATATGGATGATGTTGATGAACAAGGAACAGTACAGACCATCCCCACTGTGCATCCAGGGGCCAAACACTCCTGCACCACGTGAGATGCCAACTCCGCATCCAGGACACCCTGGTCACAGCTTCCATCGACACACGGGCCTCCATCAACCTGATGTCCATGGATATCTACCAGTTACTGCCTAAGCCTCAACTCTCCAGCCTACAGGCATTAAGAGCCAATGCGTTTGGGAGAAACATGCCACTGCGCATGCTGAAGTATTTTAGGCGAACCTCAGCCACTGCCACTCCAACACTTGGGCTAAAGTGTTTGTACCCCCAAAAAAGGACTAGATTCCTCATTGGTTGCCAGAAGGCACAAGGTCTCGACCTCGTCCAGTTTGCTTTTTCCATTCATGTTGCAGAATTAGATGTAGGAGTTCTCTGCATTTTTCTGCAGAACTGGATGCCTCAAGAACAGATCAGTTAGTCTACACATTAACAAGTCGATTGAACCCTTCTCTCTCTGCCACAGGAGGATAGCAATTCACCTGTTACCCAAAGTGGAACAGGAGCTCAGGCAACTGAAGGAAGCAGGAATCATTAGGAAAGCCATGAGACCCACTTCTTGGGTTTCTCCATTAGTAGTTGCCAATATTCCATAACAACCATATGATCAAATGGGAAAGGCACCTGACTCCCACCATTGATATCATCAGCGAGCTGGCAGAGTCAAAGTGGCTCTCCAAGATGAAGCTACAGGTGGGGTGTCACCAAATGTCCCTTCACCCTGACTCACACCACAGCACCACTTTCTTTCAGAGTCACCAGATCCTCAGGGTCTGTGCACGTTCCCAACACGTCCACCACTGAACAGCTCCAAGACTCTGATAGATAAATCACAGAGACTGAGAGAGTTCAAGAGGGGAAGAGGGGATTAGGAAGGGAACGGCTGGGAAGAAGACCTGTAGTAAGAAAAAGGTTAGAACACACAATATGAAAATTATATCTCCTGAAATCAATACTAAACTATGATTCTAAGCCTAGTCACTCTGAAAACATGAACAATCTAAGAGTTAAGTTTAAAATGACTAAGTTTCAAGATGGCCGGATACCTGTAGGGAAATCAAGATGAATTAAAAGAAAACTTTCTTATTCAAGTACTTTCCTTTACATGAGAATCAGAAAAAACATTCTGACTAAATTTTAAACCAGTCATATAAACCCTGTTTTGAGAATGTATACTAGGACCATATAATATTGCATCTAGAAACTATGGCCTTCTGTGTACTCTTAAAATGTTTCAACACAAATTGCGAATATTGCAGATATATATATATATATATATATATATATATTTATATATATATATATATAGTAAACACCATAAAAGGATTGTGCACCATGAATAACACAATATGGATTCAGGAAACAAATCACATAACTTGTCAGCTCAAATATTAAATAATAAATATCTTAGAATAGTGGCATACAATAAACAACATGAATTAAACTCGAGAAGAGAATCGTGTGTCTTGCCAATTCGAGTGTTACCTTGTAAAATACCAAGAAATGGTAACATGCAATGAATATCAAAGTCAAGTCCTCATTAATCGAATCGCGTGTCTTGACAATTCGTAAAACACGATATAAATGTCAAGGATTAACAGCTCGCAATAAATAACAAGATCAAAGTACATAGAAACAAATCGCGCTTCTTTTGCCGATTCTTAAGCCACCATGTAAATGTCAAGAAATGGTAGCGCGCAATGAACAACAAAGTTAAATGCTCATGAAACGAGTTGCACGTCTTGCTAACTCGTAAAACATCATGTAAATTTCAAGAAATGGCAGCGCGTAATGAATAACGAAGTCAAACCTTTATGGAATAAATTGCGCGTCCTGCCTATTTGCAAACCACCATATAAATGTCAAAAAATGGCAGCACGCAAGTAATCTGTTATTCATTTAAGAATTAAAACCAAGAATATGAAAATTCTCAATAACGGTGTTGGGAAATGTCCAACCACCGTCTTACTGCATGGAACAGTGATCACCAATGAAGGATGAGGGCAGAAGACTGGAAGATCCAAATAGGCCGCCGGGACAGGAGCTCAGGAAGAAGCTGCTGCTCTGCACCGGGACCTCTGAATAGTGAGCACTGGGAGTTGGGCTAACTCTCTTTTATAGAGTCTTTGCCCAGCCCAGAACCACGCCCAGGCATGTTGCAGGGTAAGTCTCTGGAAGGCCTTGGAAAGGGGTCACACCCTAAAACACTCTGAAAACCTGCAGGAATACATTGCAAAGGAACAGTATTTGTAAACATATTAAAAATAAGTTTTCAGGATTGAACACTGCAATGCAAAAGGTTAAACCACAACATATCAGCACAATGCATAAATTACGTTGTCTTGAGAGTGCTGGGTTTTTGCATTTTTGTCGCCAATAGAGCGTGTACTGCTCTGGTGTTGACAGTACTCCCCTCTCCCAGACGCGCTCTAGGGCCTGGTTTGCTTGGATTAAGACGATGAAAGCGTCTCACAAGTACTGGAGCATGAACATCAGATGCGGAAACCCATGAGTTACTTTCAGGACCATAACCTTTCCATGAGATTAAGTGCCATAGATTACTCCCTCTCAGTTTAGAATCCAACAATTTCTTGACTTCGTATTTTTCTTCCCCTTGTACTAGAACAGGAGCTGGATGAGGGGGGACCTTTTGGACTGCCCTTTTCAAGAGGGAAGTGTGGAACACTGGATGAATCCGTAAGGATCCAGGCAATTGTAGTTTATAGGTCACCGGATATATTTTGCTGAAGGACAGTATAAGGACCTATGAATTTGGGGTTAAACATGTGCTTCTTCTTGAAGTCTATGGGGGTCATTACAACATTGGCGGTAAAAGCCGCTTACCGCCGAGCGGAAGAACGCCAATACACCGCCGCGGCCGCGGAAATCCGCCACAGCTATTATGACCCACATCTCGGAATCCGCCGAAATTCAGACACCCACACAAGTCAGCCACACCAAAGGTCAGTGATAAACTGGCAAAAATAAAACCTCCACTGTCACGCCAACAGAAACACGCCCATGCTATCACGACCCATGAATCCACGCAGCGGTCTTTCAACCGCGGTATTCCATTGGCGGTACACACCGCAGCGCTCAAAATACACACACATCTCAAAAACACCTCCACATTGGACAATTCGAAATACACACACCTGATACACATACAAACACATCTCCCACACACCCAATACAATATAAAACACACACCCACATCACCCACAAACCCCTACGACCAAAAATTATTGACAAAGGCCAGAGAGAGAGCACAGAATAGACAACCCCACCACACAGAGGCACACAACACCATCACCCACACAACATCCACGCACAAAACACCACACACCACTACACATCACCACACTCATCACCACATACACCCCCCCACACATCACCCACACCACCCCATGGCACGGCAAAGACACCCCAGGTTCTCCGAGGAGGAGCTCAGGGTCATGGTGGAGGAAATCGTATGGGTAGAGCCACAGCTATTTGGATCACAGGTGCAGCACACCTCCATAGCTAGGAAGATGGAGCTATGGCGAAGAATAGTCGACAGGGTCAACGCAGTGGGACAGCACCCAAGAAATCGTGACTACATCAGGAAGAGGTGGAACGACCTACGGGGGAAGGTGCGTTCCGTGGTCTCCAGGCACAACATCACCGGTACAGCGGACTGGCGGCGGACCCCCAGCTCCTCCCCCACAACTAACAACATGGGAGGAGCAGGTCTTGACCATTATGCATCCTGAGGGCCTCGGAGGACTCGGTGGAGGAATGGACACTGGTAAGTCAAATCTTAACTATCATATCACCCACCCTACCTGCATGCTATCACACACCCCCACCCCTCCCCTATCACTCCAACTCCTCACTAATGTACTAATAACACAAATCATCCATCCCAACACCAAGCCCTGCATGACACAACAAAGCATGGACATCCCTCAATAAAGCATGCCCACTGCACATACCCATAACACCCCCCCAACCATCATCACACAAGCCCACACACAGGAATGCTAGCACTGGGGTACACGCTCACCCACCCATTGCACACCATGACACACACATATGCAATAATCATGCTTTTACACCCCTGCAGGACCACTACCCAACGTCACCAGACAGGAGGGTCCAGACATCTCTACCCCACCCACAGAAGAGGCCCACAGTGATGACAGCAGCTCTGGCCAACTGGATCCGGATGACCAGCCCGGACCATCGTGGGCCTCGGGACAGTCGGTTCCCCTCTCACAGGGACAGCCCAACACAGACCTTCCACCCTCTGGTAACACCAGCACAGCACCCACCCAGCGGGCCCATAACTCCGTCCCCAGGACACGTCAATCAGCTGTGTGTCCACCACTACAGGGAACCCAGGATAACCCACCACCCCAACAACAACAGGGACCTGGGGACAGTGGTAGTGGGCACACAGTCCAGGGGACGGAGGCACAGGAACACAGGGGAACTGGGAGGGCTGCCGTGTGACAGGTGGCAGACAGGCTAAGGGAACCCACTCTCCACGAGGCCCTCTTCTCCATCATGGGAGCATACCACCACTCCCAGGAGACGATGGCTATGGTCCTGGCCAAGTTTCAGGAGACCCAGCGCCTGCAGGAGGAACAGTATTTGGGCTTCAGGGAGGAACTCAGAACCATCAGCTCCACCCTGGGCACCATTGTAGGGGTGCTGAAGGACATACAGAACACCATGAGGGACACCGTGGCACTCCAAGGGGCCCCTGACACTAGCATGGACGATGAACTGCCCACCACCTCTGCCGGCGCTAGTGGACAGGACGCCCCGCCACAGGACCACCACACCAGTACCCCACCCCCTACAGACGGAGAACCATCCCGCAAGTGGTCCCTGAGATCCAGGAACAGGACACAGCACGATGGCAAGACCCCCGCCAAGAAATAAGACCACCCTGATTGTCATCCCACTGTCCCACTTTGTAACCCTGTCCATATTGGAACTGCCCAGCTCCACTTCCTATGCCCATATGGGCAGTGCACCTGTGACACTAATGGACAGTCCTCCACCATCAGCCCTCATCATTTTACCACCCCCTCCAATAGTTAGCACTTCAATAAACACCCTTGAAGCACAAAAGAATCTGGAGACAGTCTGTGATTTAGAAAATGTGTATTAGCCATGACAGTGACAAAATCCGTTCTCAATAGTAATGTCAACATACCTATGTCACACATCACAAGTCCATGAAGGATGCAAGCAGATGACACACGTTGGTACCCACACCTGTGAAACCGTAATGGACATGTACAACTCAGTTACCATATACTGGTTGAAATTGACAGACAGGATAGAGGTAGAAGTGTGAAAGTACTTGTAGTAGTCAAGAAAGTGTTCTCACCTGTGTGTCACTGGAAATATTGGTGTATGACTGAGTCCCTGTTGTCAATGTCTTCTTCCTCTGCTTCCTCCTCATCACTGTCCACAGGCTCCACAGCTGCCACAACACCGTCATCTGGACCATCCTCCTGCAGAAAAGGCACCTGGCGTCGCAAAGCAAGATTGTGAAGCATACAGCAGGCGATGATGATCTGGCACACCTTCCTTGGTGAGTAGAATAGGGAACCACCTGTCATATGGAGGCACCTGAACCCTGCCTTCAGGAGGCCGAAGGTGCGTTCGATCACCCTCCTAGTCTGCCCATGGGCCTCATTGTATCGTTCCTCTGCCCTGGTCCTGGGATTCCTCACTGGGGTCAATAGCCATGACAGGTTGGGGCAACCAGAGTCCCCTAATAGCCAGACACAGTGCCTCTGGAGTTCACCCATCACATAAGGGATGCTGCTATTCCGCAGGATGTAGGCATCATGCACAGAGCCAGGGAACATAGCATTTACCTGGGAGATGTACTGGACTGCCAAACATACCATCTGTACATTCATCGAATTATAACTCTTCCGGTTCCTGTACACCTGTTCACTCCTGTGGGGGAGGACCAGAGCTACATGGGTCCCATCAATGGCACCTATGATGTTGGGGATATGTCCAAGGGCATAGAAGTCACCTTTAACAGTAGCAAAATCCTCCACCTGAGGGAAAACGATGTAGCTCCTCATGTGTTTCAGCAGGGCAGACAACACTCTGGACAACACGTTGGAAAACATAGGCTGGTACATCCCTTATGCCATGGCCACTGTTGTTTGAAATGACCCACTTGCAAGGAAATGGAGCACTGATAGCACCTGCACTTGAGGGGGGATTCCTGTGGGATGGCGGATTGCAGACATCAGGTCTGGCTCCAACTCGGTACACAGTTCCTGGATTGTGGCACGGTCAAACCTGTAGGTGATGATTAAATGTCGCTCCTCCATTGTCAACAGGTCCACCAGCGGTCGGTACACCGGAGGATTCCACCATCTCCTCACATGTCCCAGCTAACGGTGCCTAGGAAGGACAAAAGCGACCACAGAGTCAAGCTACTCAGAGGTATGTACCCACAGCTACACAGAACACGAAACATAATCCAATAAGTTGTCTGTAAGTGTGTTGAGTCCAGGCCTAGCTATGTGTGACGCAGTTGAAAATGAAGCCATGTGGGCCCCTGAAATGGCGGCTGCCTGACCTCTAAACTGGGACAATTGGATGTGAGGTAACTGCGCTGGCGTTGTACACCGTCGCGGTCGGCGGTCGAAGACCGCGGGGCAATGCTGCATTGGTTAACATTGGACCCTATGCGTCCCAGGAGCCAATGACGAAGTGCGCCGGCGGTGATGATACGCACCGCCGCGGACGTCACTGCGGTGGACATGACCGCCATTTTCTATCTGTTGAATCACTCGATACCTGATCTTTGACAGGAGAGGACCTATACTGCAAGTGCCGCTGTGACCTCGGTCTGGAAGAGACAATGGCACGTGCGTCTGGGGAAAAGGCCCCTGCCTTCACTGCACAGGAGTTGGAGAAGCTCATGGACGGGGTCCTCCCCCAATACACGCTACTCTACGGTCCTCCAGACCAACAGGTGAGTACATAGGGTGCAAGTTGTATGGGCTATGCCTGGGTGGAGAGGGCTGGTTGTAAGAAGGAAGGGGGCATAGTTCTGCGAGCTTGAAGGACTGTGAATGCATGTGCCACATGGCAAGGGCAGGGATGTGGGCCACTCACTTCTACGGTGCAGTTGGTAATGACTTCTCTTCTTCCCCTGTACATGTCATGTAGGTCAGCGCCCACCAGAAGAAGGATATTTGGCGTGCCATCGCCAAGGACATCCGGACCCTGGGGGTCCACTAGAGACGGAGCACCCACTGCCGCAAAAGATGGGAGGACATTCGCCGCTGGAGCAAGAAGACGGCAGAGGCTCAGCTTGGGATGGCCTCCCAACATGGGAGGGGTGCCCGTCGTACCATGACCCCCCTGATGTTCCGGATCCTGGCGGTGGCCTACTCTGAGTTGGATGGGCGCTTGAGGGCATCACAGCAGACATAAGGGGGTGAGTCAAACATCATTCTGCTGACTTTGTGTGCAGTGGAGGGGTCTGGGTGGGGCAGGAGGGCTGTGGGTTTCCCTAGGCCAGGGCGAGTTCCGTAGGCTAGGCCCCTCCGTAATGCAGGCCATGTGCCACTCCACCCTACCTCTGTAGAGTGACAATTACAGGTATACATGCCCCTGTGTCATCTGTGTGGGCAGATGTCCACCATAACCATGTAGGCCATATCCCAGGAACTGCATCTGTAGAGCCCAACAGAGCGGCGTAGTGCAGGGGGCTGCTGTGTCTGTATTGTCCGCCAACAGTAGCGGTAAGCCATGCACTCAACCTGTCTTTCTTCTGTCGTTCCCCCCCCCTTTTTTGTGCTCTCCCTGTTCTTTTGTGCATCAGCATCATCAGGCAGAGGTACAGTGGCACCGGAGCACGAGGGGGCTGCATCCCACATGGCCATGGAGGGCCACACCACGGACTCTGAATACACCAGTGGGACGGAGGGCGAGGGAGCTTCACGGCGGTCTCCGGATCAGTATCCAGCGACACAGACTCGTCGTCCGATGGGAGCTCCCTTGTGGTGGAGGCAACATCTGTGCCCCCCACTTTTACAGGTACAGCCGCCACCCCCCTACCAGCACCGCCCCCCCAGCAGCCCCTCAGCGTGTGCCCCGTGCCCGCTCACCCAGGAGGGTGGGCATCACCTTCGCCCCAGGCACCTCAGCCCCTGCCCCTGTCACCTCTGCTGCCCTCAGTGAGGAGGCCATTGACCTCACTGTTGGGCAGTCTACCATTGTGAATGCCATCCAGGGTGTAGAAAGGGAGTTGGAACACACTAATGCATTCCTGGAGGGCATTCATTCTGGTCAGGCTGTCCATCATCGAACCCTGCAATCTCTGGCCTCAGCACTGATGGCAGCCATTGTCCCTGTGCCAAGCCTCCCCCTCCAACTTCCTCCACCCAGACCCAATCCCCTGTACCTCTGCCTATCCCAAGCACACCAACAGACCAGCCTGCACACACCTCAACACACAAGGGAAGCTCAGGCAAACATAGGCACCACACATCCCACAGGCACTCACACAAGCATCACCCACATACAGACACAGCAACATCCACTGCCTCCACTGTGTCCCCCTCCTCCTCATCTCCCTCCTCCCTCCCAGTCTCATCTACACTCTCACCTGCATGCACTACCACTACAGCCACTAGGACTCGCACCAGAACACCCACCACCACACCCCGCTCACCTGCACTCACCTCCCCACTACCATTTACACGTCCCCTGTGTCCTCTACCAGTGTGTCTGTGACGCCCATCTCCCAAAGTACACAAACGCGGGCACCCACACACCCAACACCCATCCACCTCACGACAGCCTCCAGAACATGCACCTGCACCCAAATCATCTATAGTTACACCTCCTACAACCACCTCCTCTTCCTTCACTCTCAGACCCCCTCCAGCTACCCGTCCCAGTGTTCGTCAGAAACTTTTCCTGAGCAACCTTGACCTCTCTCCCACCACCGCCCCTCCAATTCATAGGTCCCGTAGTAGCACCTCAGCCAAAAAATGTCCGTTACCAGTGGTGCCTGTTAGAGGTATGTGGAGTGCACCGGGCACCAGGGCAGCCAGTGTGACACGGAGCCAAAGCACAGCCAGTCCCCCCCCTGTGAAGCACCAGAGGATGGACAGTGCCCGACGGGATAGGGGGAAGGCTCCAGCCGGCAAAGCCGCTCACAAGGGTCCCGGGGGGAGTGTCAACTCAGCTGTGACTCCTCCCAAGGTGGGGAAGGGGCAGAAGAAAGCGCCAAAGTCTGGGAAGAGCAGCATGGCGGAGAAGGCCGCCATCATCCCCGCTGCCCAGGAGGCCACCGGCAGACAAGATCGTCACTGGTCAGGAGACCACCGCCACAGTCAGTGCCCAGGAGGGCAGCCCGATCGTCACTGGTCAGAAGACCACCGCCAGAGTCAGTGCCCAGGATGGCCCCGGCAGCCACAGCCCCGCTGGGCAATGAGGGACCGCCATGGCAAAGACCGCTGCACAGGTCAGAGACAGCAAAGTCAAGCATCGCTGAACAGGGCAAGCACCGCTGAACAGGGCAAAGACCGCCATGGCAAGCACCGCTGAACAGGGCAAGCACCGCTGAACAAGGCAAAGACCGCCATGGCAAGCACCGCTGAACAGGGCAAAGACTGCCATGGCAAGCACAGCTGAACAGGGCAAGCACCGCTGAACAGGGCAAAGACCGCCATGGCAAGCACCGCTGAACAGGGCAAGCACCGCCAACTCAAGCACCGGTATCCCATGTGCGGCAGGGGCAGTGACTGAACTGGGACCGTCACGGGGAGAGTGATGCACTCTGGGCACCAGTCCCCCTCCAGAACCAGTGGAGAACATTATCCACTACCTCAGTCATTAACAGGATGAAGCACTCTGGGCACCAGTCCCCCTCCAGAACCAGTGGACAACAGCATCCACTACCTCAGTCCTTAACAGGATGAAGCACTCTGGGCACCAGTCCCTCTCCAGAACCAGTGGAGAACAGCATCCACTACCTCAGTCCTTAACAGGATGAAGCAATCTGGGCACCAGTCCCCCTCCAGAACCAGTGGACAACAGCATCCACTACCTCAGTCCTTCACAGGATGAAGCACTCTGGACACCAGTCCCCCTCCAGAACCAGTGGAGACTGTCATCCACTTGAGAGACTGTGGCTTTGCACTCCCCAGGATGGTACAGTGGGCAAACCACCCACTGAAAAGACTTGTGAGACTGTGGCTTTCCACTCCCCAGGATAAAGCAGTGGGCAAACCACCCACTGAAAAGACTTGTGAGACTGTGGCTTTGCACTCCCCAGGATGGTACAGTGGGCAAACCACCCACTGAAAAGACTTGTGAGACTGTGGCTCTGCACTCCCCAGGATACATCAATGGGCATGGAGCCCCGTTGTGGATCTGGCGTGGTGCTGTCATCCGGCTGAGGTGCCCCCCATTCCCTTCCCCCTGAGGTGCCTGTTGTATTTCGATCTGATGCACCAGCAGTGTTCTCTCCGTTTCTGGTGAGGTATCTGATGTGGGCCTTGCCCATGCATTTTGGGCCCAGTGGTCCACGGACATTGAATGGTGCATACCTGCACTACTAATCGTGATGTATATTTTGTAGAATGTGTATATATATCTGTATATATTTCCTTACTGTATTTTGATATATTACAATGGTTTAACTAATTTCCTTTTGTCTTTGCATTCTTTCGGGGGGTTGGGGGTTGTTACTGTGATGTTTGGATATGCATTGGTGTGTGTGTTGTAGTGGGTGAGGGTCGGGTTGGGGGTGGGGGTGTTGCGTGTGTGTGTCCCTGACTTTTGCCTCCCGCCTCCCCTATGTCGTAGGTGCAGCACTCACCGTTGTCTCCGGCGCCGGCGTTGCTGATGATCGTAGAGGAGCAGGAAGACTATCGCAGGGAGTATTTGGAGTTCCGGCTCCATGGTGCCCTCCTTCCTCGTGGAGTGTGTTGAGGTGAGCGTTTTCCCATTGAAATGGCTGTTTCCGCCGTGTTTTTATCCACGGTGAATCCGCCCCGGAAAAGGTGGCGGATTGGTAGGTTGTGATACTGTGGGCGGTACTTTGTCTCCCGCCTGTCTTTTGTCGGTGACCGCCGCACTGCTTGTCTGTACCGCCGTGGCGGTCGGAGTGTTAAAGTGGCTGTCTTTGTTGGCGGTTTCCGCCACGGTCATAATTCCCTTTTTTTTTTCGACGGCCTATTTGCGGCCTTACTGCCGCTTTAACACCGTCCGCCAGGGTTGTAATGACCCCCTATATGTTTCGTGGAAAGCCACACTTCGTCACCTGGTTGATTTTGCGGTCCCTCACAATGTTTCTTGTCATAATGCCTTTTATATTTTTGTTTGGCTTTTTCTAAATGCTGTTGAATCAGTTTCTGCGTTTGATGTAAATGCTGAATGGTTTCTGACACAGCTGGAGTAAGAGAACTTTCTTGAGGAATTGTGATGGGCAAGGTGTCAGGATGATAGCCAAATAAACCAAAAAAGGGTGTAACGCCAATAGAAGTGTGGAATGAGTTATTGTAAGCTAACTCAGCTAATCAGAGCATAGAAGTCCAAGAATGAAGTGCCTTTGCAGCGTGGGCACGTAGGCATTGTTTTAAAGTCTGAATTATTCTCTACGTTTGACCATCCGTTTGAGGATGGTGACTAGTAGATAGCGTAGATATCACTTGGAGTGTTTTACACCATGTCTTCCAGAAATTGGAGGAAAATTGTGACCCCCGATCGGAGAGGATAACCTTTGGCAGTCCAGGATAACGAACCACTCTGTTCAGTAAAATAGTTGCTAATTCACTAGAAGTGGGCAATTTTTTACAGGCAATGAAATGTCCATATTTCGTGAGACTATCTACTACCACCAGAATTACTGAATGCTTTTGAACCACTGGCAGACCGGTAATAAAGTCTAAAGAAATATGCTCCCATGGACGACTTGGGGTTGGAAGTGGATGTAACAACCCTTTTGGTTTTGAATGACTTGTTTTAATGCGAGCACAAACTTCACAGTTGTTT
Source organism: Pleurodeles waltl (assembly GCF_031143425.1). Taxonomy (NCBI): domain Eukaryota; kingdom Metazoa; phylum Chordata; class Amphibia; order Caudata; family Salamandridae; genus Pleurodeles; species Pleurodeles waltl. Next base: position 339,722,018 of record NC_090439.1, read on the forward strand.
ACCATTGCTTTTACATCTTTTGTTAGGGTAGGCCACCAAAAATAGCGTTGGATCAGTTTAAGAGTTTTAGGAGTACCTGGGTAACCTGCCGTAGGTATAACATGTAACCAATGAAACACTATCTTGCAAAGTTTGGTAGTGGGAACGAACAAACGAGCGTCATGAAAGGGTAAACCTTGCTTGATTGACCTTTTGGGATCTGCTTGGGCCCATGTTTGCCATTTTTTAACAGTGAAAGAATTGCGAATTTCTTCAAAGAAATCTTCAGTTTATATGATACATAGAACCTTGTCAGGAGCAATGATAGCTCTGGAGGATTGAAATGCAGGCAACGTGGTACACTCTTGACGGGACAAGGCGTCAGCCTTGCGATTATCTTCACCAGGCCGGAAGGTTACTACAAAATCAAATTCGGCAAAAAAAAGCATCCAGCGTAATTGCCGAGGGGTCAAAAGTCTGGCGGAACTCATGAATTGAAGATTACAATGATCAGTATATACTGTGACAGTGTATTTGGCACCCAACAAATGATGTCTCCATTCTTTAAAGGCATCACAAATTGCCAGAAGGTCTTTTTCAGCAATGACATAGTTCTGTTCGGCTTCGTTCAACTTCCGAGACATATAAGCTACAGGATGAAGTTGACCAGTGTCTTTATTTCGTTGTGATAAGACGGCTCTTATTGCTACATCTGAAGCATCAGCTTCCACTATGAAAGGTTGATTCGCATCAGGATGAGTTAAGACTGGGGCAGTGGAGAAAGCTTTCTTCAAAGTCGAGAAGGCTTAATCAGCTTCTGGGGACCATACAAACTTTTCTTTCTTTCTTAGTAGCTTAGTGATTAGAGCCACTATCTGAGAGAAATGATTTATGAACCTCCGGTAAAAATTTGCAAACCCCAGGAAACATTGTACATCACGAACGGTCTTTGGGTTGGGCCAATCAGATATGGCTTTTACTTTCTTTTCTGCCATCACCATACCTTGAGGGGTAAGAATAACCCCTAAAAACTGAACTGTGGTAACATGAAACTCACACTTGGTTAGTTTGCAATATAAATGGTGTTTTCGAAGGGCTGCAAGAATTTTCTTGACATGTTGGACATGTTCGTTTTCATTGTCTGATTAGATCAAAATGTCATCGATGTAGACTATGGCAAATATGTCGAGGTACTCTCTAAGAACGTCATTCAAGAAAAATTGAAATGCTGCTGGAGCATTACACAGACCAAAAGGCATGATGGTGTATTCAAAAAGGCCATATCTTGTCTTCAACGCTGTTTTCCATTCGTCACCCTCTCTCATTCTGACCAAATGATAAGCACCTCGAAGGTCAAGCTTCGTGTAGATTTTTGCTCTCTTTACTTGTTTCAATAAGACTGGAATTAGGGGTAAAGGATATTTATTCTTGATGGTGACTTTGTTTAAACCCTATAGTCAATGCAAGTTCAAAGTTCTCCATTAGCTTTTGAAACAAAAAACAAAGGTGAAGCTGCAGGAGACTTACAGGGGCGAATGAAGCCATTCTCCAAAAATTGATCTAGGTATTTTCGTAAATGTTGATTTTCATGTTTTGACAGGGCATATACACGACAGTTGGGAAGTATCGCACCTGGGGCTAGATCAATTTGACAGTCATAAGATCTATGAGGAGGTAGAGTCTCTGCTCCTTTCTCATCAAATACATCTTTGTAAGATGAATACTGTTTGGGCGGCTGAATTTCTTTCTCCGCGGCAGTAGCTATGTAAGAGTTTCAAACTTTTGGTACTTGAATCTTTTGGAGACATTGTTTGTTACATAGCGCAGATGAGAACACAATTTTTCATTCTGCCCAATTGATCTCCGGATTGTGATGAGTTAACCATGGCAAGCCGAGGATAATCCCATATTGGGGAGCATGGATCACGTCTAGGATGATTTTCTCTTCATGTTTCTTTCTTTGAATCTTATCTTCACAAGTCATCGACAAGGGGATAGTCTGAAGAGTTACCGGACCTCCAGTCAAGAGTTTTTCAAGAGTTTTTCATCGACTGCCTGGATGATTTCTGGTGTCTTCTTTTCAATACATGGGATCCCCCATGCACGAACCAATTGGACATCAACAAAAACAGGTCCTTTTTATCTTTGGTCAAAGGTCTTCTTATGGTTCCAATTTCCATTGGTTCTGGCGTTCTTTCTTTCGGACTTCTTGAGTCTCTGTTATCATGAACGTGCCATGAATATTTTTTAATCTTTTTGCGCGTTCCTTTACATTCTGCTAAACGATGATAAAGTCTCAAGACAAGATTTATTAATTCTTGACAGTCTGTAGGTTGTGGATCGATTTGCGCTAAGATATCTTTTAATTCCTCTTTGAGTCCCTTGTAAAACAAAACCGCTTGTTTTTCTTCAGGCCAGGATGTCTCGCCAACCAGCTGGTTAAAGTTGGCTAAATACGACACTAGGTCTTGATTTCCTTGGCGTAAATCTAATAATTCACGATCTGCTGACTGTGTTACAGTTCTACGATCAAAAACTCTCTCAAATTCACGAATACAATTTTTCCAGTTGTACAACAAGGGACTATTTTTACGCACAAGAGGAATTGCCCAAGTAGCTGCATCCCCAGTCAGATATGATAACAAGAAAGCTACTTTGGACTGGGGATCTGGATAAGTATTTGGTCTGCAGGTGAAGTGTAGCTCCACTTGAACCAGGAAAGATTGTGCTTTCAAAGGGTCACGTTCTGGCGGAGCTAAAGGAATTGCAGAAGGAACATTTAGGGAAATCGGATTACTTCCAGAAGCCTGAGAAGAAGTACCTGGCCAAGACACACCTGTGGGACTTTGTTCCTTCTTCTCTACCTTATCTTGCAACTGACTCACTCTCTCTGCTAAGCTAGTTGTCAATTCTTTGGATGATACCACCTCTGCTTGGAGCTGGGTGATAGCCTTGACTAACTTGTCTAGCGTGGCCATGCTGAGAACATACACAAGCCAGGAGGATAATTATTTGTGGGCTCACTATTCTGTCAGAGTCGCCAGATCTTCGGGGTCTGTGCACGTTCCCAACACGTCCACCACTGAACAGCTCCAAGACTCTGATAGATAAATCACAGAGACTGAGAGAGTTCAAGAGGGGAAGAGGGGATTAGGAAGGGAACGGCTGGGAAGGAGACCTGTAGTACGATAAAGGTTAGAACACACAATATCAAAATTATATCTCCTGAAATCAATACTAAACTATGATTCTAAGCCTAGTCACTCTGAAAACATGAACAATCTAAGAGTTAAGTTTAAAATGACTAAGTTTCAAGATGGCCGGATACCTGTAGGGGAATCAAGATGAATTAAATGAAAAGTTTCTTATTCAAGTACTTTCCTTTACATGAGAATCAGAAAAAACATTCTGACTAAATTTTAAACCAGTCATATAAACCCTGTTTTGAGAATGTATACTAGGACCATATAATATTGCATCTAGAAACAATGGCCTTCTGTGTACTCCTAAAATGTTTCAACACAAATTGCGAATATTGCAGATATATATATATATATATATATATATATATATATATATAGTAAACACCATAAAAGGATTGTGCATCATGAATAACACAATATGGACACAGGAAACAAATCACATAACTTGTCAACTCAAATATTACATAATAAATATCTTAGAATAGTGGCATACAATAAACAACATGAATTAAACTCGAGAAGGGAATCGTGCGTCTTGCCAATTCGAGCGTTACCATGTAAAATACCAAGAATTGGTAACATGCAATGAATATCAAAGTCAAATCCTCATTAATCGAATCGTGCGTCTTGCTGATTCGTAAAACACGATATAAATGTCAAGGATTAACAGCTCACAATAAATAACAAGATCAAAGTACAATGAAACAAATTGCGCTTCTTTTGCCGATTCTTAAGCCACCATGTAAAGGTCAAGAAATGGTAGCGCGCAATGAACAACAAAGTTAAATGCTCATGAAATGAGTTGCGCGTCTTGCCAACTCATAAAACATCATGTAAATGTCAAGAAATGGCAGCGTGTAATGAATAAGAAAGTCAAACCTTTATGGAATAAATCGCGCGTCCTGCCTATTTGCAAACCACCATAAAAATGTCAAAAAATGGCAGCGCGCAAGTAATCTGTTATTCATTTAAGAATTAAAACCAAGAATATGAAAATTCTCAATAACGGTGTTGGGAAATGTCCAACCACCGTCTTACAGCCTGGAACAATGATCACCAATAAAGGATGAGGGCAGAAGACTGGAAGATCCAAATATGCCGCCGGGACAGGAGCTCAGGAAGAAGCTGCTGCTCTGCACCGGGACCTCTGAATAGTGAGCACTGGGAGTTGGGCTGACTCTCTTTTATAGAGTCTTGGCCCAGCCCAGAACCACGCCCAGGCATGTTGCAGGGAAAGTCTCTGGAAGGCCCTGGAAAGGGGCCACATCCTAACACACTCTGAAAACCTGCAGAAATACATTGCAAAGGAAGAGCATTTGTAAACATATTAAAAATAAATTTTCAGGATTGAACTCTGCAATGCAAAAGGTTAAACCACAACATATCAGCACAATGCATAAATTACGTTGTTTTGAGAGTGCTGGGTTTTTGCATTTTTGTCGCCAATAGAGCGCGTACTGCTCTGGTGTTGACACTTTCTTAATGCATGTGGGGCTGCATCATTAAAAGATTGAGCTTCGGTGTGCACAGCATGGCCAAGGTTTTCCAAAGCATCACCGAGAACTGCTTTCAAGGCTTCCTGGTGTACTGGACATCAGTGATGACATCCTGGTACACTCCCCCACCGTAGACAGCCACCTGGCCAGGCTATGGTCAGTTTTCCTTGCCTCCAAGAATGTGGTCTCACATCCATAAGGAAATATGCAAATTCCTCAGGAAAGATATACGTTACTTTGGATAAAGCTTTAAAAAAAATGAAGTTGCCACCAACCCCAGTGAAGTGAAAGACATACAAGAGCTGCCAGCCCCCAAATCAGTCTTTCGATTTGGGACCTTCCTAGGTATGATGACTTATTGCGGTTGTTTTATCTAGAACTTCTCTGACCTTACAGCACCACTCAGGCAGCTCACAAAAATCTGAACACCGTGAGCCTGGGGTGAATCTCAGAAGACTGCAGTCAGAAACACTAAACTAGTGCTGTCCACTGAAACCACACTTGCCTACTTTGACTCTAAAAAGACTTCCAAGCTACTGGTGGATGCAAGCCCATCAGAACTAGCAGCCGTGCTATCCCAGCACCAGGAAGGAGGGGAGTGGGCTTTGGTCACCTATGCCAGCCGCTTGCTGACTTGCTGCAGCGCCAACGGAATCCTAGCTAATATCTAGACTGTATAGTGGATTCTGCTCTAAAGATCAATGGATCGAAGCGACATAGATTTGAAGGGATGTCATCAATGAGTAATGTAAGCATCAACAATAATCGACATAAACAAAGATATTGAACTTCAAACAATAACCACAACAGTTTAATGAGAAAAATTATAAAATTTATTTCCCTAGATTAACAACATGAATGTCACGAAAATAACTCTCAAGCACAAATGATAAGCATATAGAATTAATAATGGTTGATTAGAACATCTTATATATCTCAGTTTAATCAAAGCAACCAAACAAATAATCTCCAAGAGAATATCACTTATTAATAATACCAGAACTGGTAATAATGGCAAAGTATACAATAGTACATCACTCAAAAGATGTCAATGTAAGTCATGAGCATTTCAAGTTAATTCCCTCATGTTGGTAATGGCCTTTCTGCAGGGTCATCCCCAGACATCTCCAGACTTTTTGCCTTCCTCCTTCTCTTTTTCTGATCTCATTTTTGCTGGCTTTAGGACTCCGCGCACTTTACCACTGCTAATCAGTGCTAAAGTGCATATGCTCTCCTTAAAACATGGTGACATTGGCTTATGCCCTATTGGACTATTTAATGTACTTATAAGTCCCTAGTAGAGTGCACTATATGTTCCCAGGGCCTGTAGATTAAATGCTACTAGTGGACCTGCAGCACTGGTTGCGCCACCCACATAAGTAGCCCCTTAACCATGTCTCAGGCCTGCCTCTGCAGGGCCTGTGTGTGCAGTTTCACTGCCACTTTGATTTGGCATTTAAAAATACTTGCCAAGCCTTAAACTCCCCTTTTTCTACTTATAAGTCACCCCTAATGTAGGCCCTAGGTAGCCCATAGGGCAGGGTGCTGTGTAGGCAAAAGGCAGGACATGTACCTGTGTAGTGTACATGTCCTAGTAGTATAAAACTCCTAAATATGTTTTTACACTGTTCAGAGGCCTGCTCCCTTCATAGGCTAACATTGGGACTGCCCTCATACATTGTTTGAGTGATTGCTGCTGATCTGAAAGGAGTAGGAAGGTCATATTTAGTATGGCCAGAATGGTGATACAAAATTCTGCTAACTGCTGAAGTTGGATTTTATATTACTAGTTTAGAAATGCTACTTTTAGAAAATTAGCATTTCCCTACACTTAAATCCTTCTGTGCCTTCCAATCCACGTCCGGCTAGGTTTAGTTGACAGCTCCCTTCTGCATTCACTCATACACACCCCAAACACAGGATGCTCAGCCTCACTTGCATTTTGAATGGGTCTTCCTGGGCTGGGAGGGTAGAGGGCTTGACACTTGCATGTCAAAGGACAGTAGCCTGCCCTCACACCTTCTACTGGGACCCTGGCAGACAGGATGGGACTGAAATGGGACTGTGTGCACTTCTAAGCCACTCTTTGAAGTCTCCCCAACTTCAAAGGCATATTTGGGTATTTAGGCAGGGCCTCTGACCCTACCAACTTAGACACTTCCTGGAGTAGAGAACCTAAACTAGAACCTGCATCCTGCCAAGAGGATCTGCCTGCCTGCTCAAAGGACTCACCTGTCTGCTTTCTGTGAAGGACTGCTGCCTTGCTGTTGCCCTGCTGCCTTACTGCTCTCTGGCTGTGGTGAAGAAGTGCTCTCCAAGGGCTTGGATAGAGCTTGCCTCCTGTTCGCTGAAGTATCAGGACCAGAAAGACTTCATCTCTGCACGAAGGACTCCTGGTGCAGCAAACATCAACACACAGTCTGCCAGAAACGACGCACAGCCTGCACCGCGGTGAAAATTTCACTGCATGCCGAACTGGAACGACGCAGCCTGACTTCGCAATGAGAAGATCGATGCAGCGACAGCATAGCGACCAGAAATTAGACGCACGGCCTCACTGGATCGGCGCACATCCGAACCGGAACGACGCAGCCCAACTTCCAGAGAGGAATCGATGCAGCGCCTCCCTGCGGTAGAAAATTTGACGCAACGCCTACCGGATCGACGCAGATCCTGTGACTTCGTACTAGCAGAGCCGGAAATCCACACATTGTCCTCGGGGCGTCTGAAAACCCTGCAACCGAAAGAGGATCCACGACCGAGCACCGGAAATTGACATGCAGCCGTCCCTGCGTGAAAACCAAACAACACATCACCATGTGCGTCTCGAGAAATCGACGCACACCTCTTTGTTTCCACGCAGCACCTCCTCTTCGGTCCTTTGCGGAGAGTTTTCACGCGAACCAGGTACTTTGTGCTTGAAAGAGCCTTTGTTTGCTTTAAAAAGTCCTAATACACTTTATATCATTTTTAACTGATATCTCAACATATACTTATTGCATTTTAATTGGTTTTGACCTGCATTTATCCAGATAAATATTATATATTTTTCTAAACACTGTGCGGTGTATTTTTTGGTGCTATATTGTATTATTGTATGATTTATTGCACAAATACTTTCCACATTGCCTTCTAAATTAAACCTGACTGCTCAGTGCCAGGGTACCAGAGGGTGGGCACAGGATAATTAGGATTGTGTGTGACTTACCCTGACTAGAGTGAGGGTCCTTGCTTGTACAGGGGGTAACCTGACTGCCAACCAAAGACCCTATTTCTAACACCTCACTAACCACAAATTAGCATTAACATGTTGAGCTTCATGTAAAAAAAGAATTTAGAAACACACATTTAGAAATACTCTTTAACTAGGGTTATTATTAAAAACATTATTAATATGCTGCAATCAAATTATAAGTTGCAGCTGGTACCTGGAAAGCAAAAGAAACACATATAACATTACAATTACATACGTTACCAAAATCGATAGCAACAAGCAGTTTACTTCAGCAAGGTTACACCATCAGGTATATCTTCAGGAGAATTGGGCCTAACAACAGCTAAACCCATACTGCTACGGTAACACTGGAATCTAACGACTACCATCTCTCCCACTAAAATCTGCAATCTCAGCTGACTCTAGAAAATCCCACCTAGGTTGTTATACTAATCTTTAAAAAGCTCATGATTGGTCAGTTCATGGGGTGGTTACGTTTCAACCAATAGAAAAATAATTTGATAACCTAAAATACGACAATACTACATTAACTAGAACATTTTCTCAACAGTAACTTTTCCTCTTCCGTCTCGCCTGTAGCTCCATTGTTCCATCTCGCCCCAAACTTTTCTTCTCAGGAAGAAACTTTTACTGTTACAAACTCCACTTCCATCCTCGAGGAAAAAATCACATATTAGTAACATTCTCAAACAATAGAACATTCAACTTATGCAATGCTCGGTTAAAACATGGCCTTCTAAGATATAAGTCAGCATTGAATTATGGAAAATAACCACAACATCTAATTAGAATTTTGCTCAGTTAGGAACAAAAAATGAACTGTGGTGACCATTTTCAAAAGTCACCCGTTTTACACGTTAATTCATCATACATTTAGTATACCAAAATCATTAATAAACATATTAGAAAATTCACACTCTCACACAGTGAACAAAGTTACTGGCAGATAGAAAAAAAGCCAACCTGGTGCACAAGTGGTGCTGCCACTTCCATCTGTATTTATATGGATTATCTTTGACAGCAGTGGCGATTCCTCTTAGAGGATAGAGGAGCGTTACCCTCCCTGCTGCGTGTGCAGGAAGTACATGTAGCTAGTTTTCATTACCATTTTAGTACAGTGACACACTGTTCCAGCTTGAGTGTTAGAGTTTGAGGCGAGGGGTGGGGCTAATCGCAGCAGCAGAATCAGGATGACTTGTGAAGCTACCAGTGCAGAGTCAAGTCTGTATGTCAAATTGGCTGGATGTTTTGCAATGGCCAATCCGACATGCGCACTTCAGACATCACCAATTCCAACGGTGTTAAACTGCCCTGGGATTGCAAACACAGGCACCTAGGCTCAAAAGGAGCGCTGGGTTAGCCTGCTCAAACCAATCCTGGTGCTTCTCTCATGCTGGAAACAGCATGAGAGCAGCTCCAGGATTGGTTAGGTTTGTGTTGTCTGTAGGAAGTCAACATCTGTTGTAAGTTCCATTCCTTCTCTTCACTGTGGCCCAGCAGGAAAACCCTATCAGCCCTGAGCATGTGTAGCCAGGGCCAGCTTTAGCGCAGGTGGTGCCCTGTGCGACAGTCTTTTTTGGTGCCCCCCCACCCTATGACCACCTCCTTGTATTCACTCACTACCACCCGCAAATGTGCCCCTCATCTCTTCATATCCCCCATTTCCCTTACATTCATTTGTATTAAGGTGCTTGTAAAGGCTGGCTTTACTAATCTACTCAGTTATACACAAAAAATATAGTTCTATTCTTTGCAGCTGGCATATTACCCCTCTATGCTACTTTATGGCTAGTCAAAGCTGCTGCTAGACAAAACTCCCATCTCTCTCTCTCTAGCAGGAACATTAATCACAAGAGGTATAATGACATTATAATTGCTTCCTGAAGGCTGGACGCACAAGGAACTTTTCAGCAGGTGCTTTTTAATGACAAGTTTCGTAAGTGTTTGCTAAACACAGCGCCTCTGAGGCCAGCACCCCGTAATCCAGGTCAGCACCCGGTGCGGCCTCACGGCTCTCACTGCCCTAAAGCGGGCCCTATGTGCAGCATTGCAGCGTACACCAGCCTCTGCCAGCACATCCAGTCTGACTAAGCTGCAAAAGGTAGGCGCAAATAAAGAAACTGCTGAGCCTACAAGATGTCTGATTCCCGGTGCTAAATCGATATTAGCTTCCTTACCTCTAAAGGCCCAGGACTCTTTTCTTACATCTTTGCACCACACCGCAAGACCTCCTTGCTCAGTTTGCTCTCGTTGCGCTGTTAGTGGCTGTGAGCCACCATACCATCCTGTGCCGGCCATGTCTTGAGACTTAAAGAAAGGGAATCATGAGGTATGATGGGCAGTGGGTCAAAGGATTTACTGTAGAGTATCCCGCAGCCCATAGGTAAAAAAAAAACAGAGTGCACAAATGTGCCTGCTGCAGAGATCAGTCCATAGTCTATGGATCGCAGGTGCCGATCCCTGTTAGTTAGATCAGTAGATTAGTGAGCTAATGTGCGTTCCGCAAAAAGTTGTGTGAAACCCGCAGGTTACAGACTGAAATCACAGTAAGATTTATAGGGATGAAAGCACTTGCTGCAGAGATTGGTGTATGCGCGTGTGCAAGACGGGGTCCCAGAAAAAAAGTTCATATGACTCATGCACTACTGCAAGCTGACGGTCGTAGGTTAAAATCCAACTAGAATATCTTGCTATATTAACACCATCGCTGAAGAGATCAGTGTGCGAGATGTCGATTTACAAGTTTCATTGAGAAAGGAGCAACTAACTCCAGCCGTGCACGTTCCAGACCACTTTTATTTATCTGAGGAAGTGGGGGTTGCAGGCTGGAGAGTTTGTTGAGGTTATCTCTGCCAATAGCTGTTATTTTTGCTGCACCACACGTTTAGTAGGAAAGGACTCCCTGTCCCCCCTCCAGTGAAGGTCACGCGAGCTGGCCCAGCGAGCACTTTAGGAACAATTCAGGTGAAGATGGTTTTCTACTGCTGTTCCTTTCACTGAGACTGACAGGAGCAGCTGAGAACCTAGGCCTTTCAGTTTTCCCAGTCAGCCCACCAGTGCTCTGCATGGCAAGTGCTCTTCCCTCTTACTGTCTGCCAGGGGTGGCTGTGCTCTGTGACCCGCAGTGATTAACACAGCAGCATTACCTCTGGTGTTGGCTGCCTTACAACACAATGGGGTCCCGGGGGGGGGAGGAGGAGGAACAAGGAGTTCCCCCCAGGATCATTTAGGAAGGGTGGTACGGTCCACGACGCGGTTGGGCATCCAGGGTGCCATTCTTAGGTAGGAGGGTAGAGTATTTAAACAGCCATTTTGTTGCCAGGTCACAATTTTGTTGAAGGTGACCTGGTGGCCGGAGTTAGGGCAGTTAGGTGCCGTTTTTTTCTGGGCTTTTTCAATGCGCTGAGTATATAAAAAAAATAAAACAATCTTAAACCCTAGTAAAGGGTGAGAAGAGGAAGAGGATAGAGCATACCTGATAGTTGGTGGCAGCAGGTTCTGAGTCGGTTTGTCGCGGTCCTCCCCTCGCCGCGTGGTCATGGCAGATGAGAACGTCTAGAAAGCGTTGGCACTGCTGGAGCAGGCCAGACGCCTGGACATGCTGCAGCCAGAGGCATTGGCGCCGGAGTGCCTGGCGCGTCGGGCTTCTGCGGGTGTGGCGGCGGCGGTTTTGGCCTGTTCGCCACCGTGACCCGTGCTGTTGGGATCCCAGGTGAGGAGGGGTGCGAGGGCTGCGGGAGGGCCGGGGAGGAGAGGTGCGGCAGGGGTGGGTCCGGGGGTGGCAGGGAGGCGGGCGGCTGGGGCCGCGCCTCCGGGGAAGCCCAGGAAGGTGGGGCGCGCTCATCTGCAGTTTGGGGCCGAGGGCACGGCCTGCATGGAGACGCAGGGAGCACATGGCCCGGCACACGGTCCCATAGGGGCAGGGCGCCAGACCAGTGTGAAGCAGCAGGGAGGCAGGCAACGGAGTGTGCGCCGTGTGCCGCCTGTGAGGCTTATGGAGAAGGAGGGCCTGCGAGGCCCCAGGGGAATAGAGGTTTGGAGTGCAGAGGGGGCCTCAGTGGTGAAGCTGGTTCAGGAGGAGGAAGGAGGGTCGCCCCAGGCACTTGGGTCGGAGGACTGGGGAAAAGGGGAGTGGCAGCAGGATATGGTAGACCTGAGGGTGCCAATAGCCAAAAAGTGGCCCACGATGCTGCAATGGAGCAGCAGTGAAGATGAGGAGGAGCAGGAGGGGGGAGAGGGGTGGGGTGGATTGGCAGCAAAAGTAGATGGCCCTTAAGGTTCCCTCCAGGGTTTATGGGGTCAGACAGGGGAGGGTGGGGGAGGGATGGGGTGGGGGTGAATGGAGGTTCAAGTCGTGAGGAGGAGGGGGGTCGTCTGTGGGTTTGGTCGAGGAGGTAGTTTCATTATCCGGCACAACAGACCTTATTTGGCAGGACACGCTGGATTTTGAAGAGGAGGAGCCAGGTGAGCAGTTTGCGGCTCAGTCACCCTGGCATGAAGAGAAGGCACGGCCTGGAGCGGCCGGCCGGATGGCGTCAACGGGATGGAGTGGACGATGGCACATGGCTGCGGAAGTTCCCACGGGGCGGTGTGGCGGTAAGGGTGTTGTGCCCACCAACGCCGCTGACCTGGAGGAGCAGCGTCCGGGCCCATCAGGTATACGGGGGGAAAGGAGTTATGCCTGTTGGTTGCGAGGTCTGTGGCGGTTGCAGCCGGGACCAGGTGCACGGTGGCAGTGAGCATTGCGTCGAAGATTCGGACGTGAGTTTAGAAAAAGGTGAGCTGGTGGAGAGTAGGAGTGAATCGGATTGGTGGGAGAGGGGGACGGGGGTCGTTCATCCTGTCCTTCAGTCATTTCAGGAGGAGACGCGGATGAGTGTGCGCCCTCTTGACGGTTGGAGCGGCGGTCCTGGCTAGGAGTTGCGGAAGACTCAGGAGCGGCCCCCATTGCTTTCCCCAGGTAAGTAATCGGCGAGCTCTATGGCTTCGGTTGCAACGGAAGCGAGGGAGGACTCGGTGCGTTTGGTTAAGGGAGTGTATGTGCAAGACATGGGGGTGGCTACCGACAGTGGGGTGGCTAATAATGGGGATGGAGCTGTAAAAAGGGGGGGAGAAAAAGTGGTTGCGTCTGGCGGCAGAAAAGGCAACGCGTCGTCGGGGACGGCGAAGGAGGAGAAGGAAGGGGAACTGCCCTCTAAGCGTGTGAAGTTGCCCTACATGGGCACTGCGAAACCGTTGGGGGCGCATTTAATGCAATCAACGAAAGAAAAAATATGGAAAGGGGAATATGTAGATGTCTTGAAGTTGCTTCAATGGGAAGTGCGTGCAAAAGAGGGCTCCAAAGAAGAGGAATGAGAGCTTTCTAAGAGGCCGAAGGTGCCGGTGAATACCGAGAACTGGACTGCGGCCTTTCTTATTTATCCGAGCATCTACTGTGAGCACTTTCCGGAGCGGGTGGTAGCTTTGTTCAAATATATGGATATTATTCTGAAGGCGCAGCTCAGTTACGGTGGTTTCGCGTGGCGACAATATGATGAGGAATTCAGGGCCAGGATGGCAGCAGACCCGGAGGTGAAATGGGGGGAGATTCATTCCAACCTATGGCAGCATACCATGGGTCCCGTGAAATTCGGGAAAACGGTCTTTACGGCCAGAGGGCTACCTATAACTTAGTGGCCCTTTCATGAGCACCCCACCCAAGGGGTGGGGTCCGGGGACTCTGGTTCGGCTCCCTCAAGCACTTCAGAGACGGGGCGATCTGGTGCCTGTTGGGACTACAATTAAGGCTTGTGCACAAGGGAATATTGTAAGTTCCGCCGTGAATGCCCAAAATGCGCGGGACAACACCCGGTCACGCACTGTACGGGATCTCAAGGTGCCTCCGGCTCTGGAAGTGCACAGGGGAAAGGAAGCAGCGGCCAAACAGCAAGTTATGGGGGAAGGGACATTCAGCGTCAGTGTTCGGGCGTTGTGGGAAAAGGCTTATATGCTGGTTGACATGGATACATTGGCGTCGGGCTTTGCCGGCTATGACAGGGCAGATGATGCAGAATTCCTCATTCGGGGCTTTCGGTTCAGCTTCCGTTTGGGGTACAAAGGTCCGCGTGTGCGGCGGTGAGCGGAGAATCTGAGATTGGTGCGCGGTCGCGAGACGTTGGTGCAACAAAAATTGGACAAGGAGGTGAGGGAAGGACGTATGGCTGGCCCTTTTTCTGATTGTCCGATGCAGAACCTCATAGTATCCCCGATTGGGGTTGTGCCCAAGAAGGAGAGTGGGCAGTTTCAGATTGATTCACCATTTGTCATGGACGAATCACGAGGACGAGGGAACGTCGGTTAACAATTTCATTCCCGAAGCTTTATCGAAGGTGTCCTATGCGTCGGTGGACGTGTCCATTGAAATGGTTGAGCAGTTGGGGCCTGGTGCGCTCATGGCTAAGTCCGACATTCAGTCGGCGTTTAGGTTACTGCCGATACATCCGGAGGATTTTGAATTACTGGGAATTCAATTTCAAAGGTTTTGGTACGTAGACAAAGCCCTCCCTATGGGGTGTTCTAGCTCATGTGTGTTGTTTGAGTGCTTCAGTAGGGCATGCAATGGATATTCTCACGGGTGACACATTACTTGGATGATTTATTTTTTGCCGGTCCGGCGGCCAGCCCACGTTGTGCGGCATTGCTGGGTCGATTTGTGGAGATCATGGGAGACCTTGGTGTGCCCTTGGCTCCCGACAAGACGGTGGGGCCAGGTACGGCGCTGTTCTTTTTGGGAATCGAGTTGGATAAGGTGGCGGGAATGGCCCATTTGCCGGTGGAGAAAAAAGTGGAAATGCTACAGAAAATTTCCGATATGTTGAGGAAGCAGAAGGTCACTGTGCGTGACATCCAGGTGTTGTTGGGGCATTTGAATTTCGCCTGTCGGGTGGTCAGAGCGGGAAGGACATTTTGCAGATGTCTGGCTTTGGCTTTGTCAGGGGGGGTGATGCCGCATCACCACTTCCATTTGAAAGTAGGTGTACGGGAGGACTTGAGGATGTGGAATACGTTTCTGCACGCGTTTAACGGGATTCCTTTGAAGGCATGGCGGGACTGCGAGTCGGATGTACAACTTTTTTCAGATGCATCGGGAGTGACGGGTTTCGGGCTGTATTAGGAGGGGCGCTGGTGCGTGGAGGAATGGCAGGATAAGTGGAAGAGTGGAGGTCGCAGCATTGCATTTTTGGAGCTTTTTCCGCTTGTGGTAGCGGTATGCTTGTGGGGTCAGGAGCTCAGACATTCGAGGGTGCTATTTTGAGTGGATAATATGGCAGTGGTGCATGTGGTGAATCGACAGTCGGCGCGGGCTTTTGTGCTTCAGTGTTTGCGGAATGATATCTTTTTCAGAGCAAGGCACGTTCCGGGGGTTAATAATGACATTGCGAATGCTTTGTCTCGTTCGCAGTGGGAGCGGTTCCATGGATTGGCCACGGGTGTGGACCTGCGCAGGATGCGCATGCCAGGGGAGCTATGGAGAATGGGCACTCCAGGATGCTATGGCTCGTGCTAAATTCGTTGGCGCCGTCCACCAGGCGGGCGTATGTCAAAGCTTGGGAGGATTTTTTTAGCTCTGGGGCGCGCCAATGGGTAAGACTAGAGGATGTGGTTGAAGATGTGGTGAAGTTTGTTATGGGGCTGATTGAAAAAGGCCAGTCCAGGGTGACGATAGCGGGTAAGTTAATGTCCTTGGGGTTCATGGGCAAGCTTTTGTGGGGTTATCCCCCTTCGGCGAGTGAGTTGGGCCACAGAATCTTAGAGGGATGGGCAAGAGAACTGGGGTCTCAAGGGAGGTCTAGGCGCCCCGTGTCCTTGGAATTGTTGAAGCGCCTCGTCGCGGTCTTCGGGGTAATTTGTTTTGATGCCCGGGAGGCTCTGCTGTTTCGTACATTGATGTCTTGATTGTTTTTTGGGGCCATGAGGGTATCTGAATTGCTTGGTTTAGTGGGTCGCTAGGGCCTACGGTGGTCTGAGGTGCACCCTGGAGCGGACGGGGTCGCGCTGCTAACCAGGAAATCAAAGATGGATCAGAAGGGGGTGGGTGCGACGGTATTCCTCCGGCAGTACCCAATAAAGCGATTTGTACTGGGGTTTTGGAGGCAAAATTGAGGGAGGCGTCGGGTCACTGTCAGGACTTAGGTGGTCATTACAACCCTTTTGCAATTACGACCGTGGCGGAAACCGCCAACAAAGACAGCCACTTTAACTTAATTAAGTCCGTGGAACACTGGGCCCACACAGTATGGGCGAGGCCCACACAAGATCCCCGACCATGACGGAGAGAACACTGCAGGGGCATCAGAGAGCAACAAAACAGGCACCTCAGGGGGGGAGGGAGAGGGGGGGCACCTCAGCCTCTTGAGTGCACTATGCCAAATCCACGAGGGGGCCACATGCCCACTGTTCAATCCTGGGGAGTGCAAAGCCACAGTCTCTCAAGTCTCTACAGTGGGTGGGTTGCCCACTGTTCAATCCTGGGGAGTGCAAAGCGACAGTCTCTCAAGTCTCTACAGTGGGTGGGTTGCCCACTGTTCAGTCCTGGGGAGTGCAAAGCCACAGTCTCTCAAGTCTCTATAGTGGGTGGGTTGCCCACTGTTCAATCCTGGGGAGTGCAAAGCCACAGTCTCTCAAGTGGATAACAGTCTCCACTGGTTCTGGAGGGGGCATTGTGCCCAGAGTGCTTCATCCTGCTAAGGACAGAGGTAGTGGATGGATCTCTCCACTGGTTCTGGAGAGGGCATTGTGCCCAGAGTGCTTCATCCTGCCAAGGACTGAGGTAGTGGATGTCATTCTCCACTGGTTCTGGAGGGGGCATGGTGCCCAGAGTGCTTCATCCTGCCCGTGACGGACTCAGTAGCGTCAGTGCCCTTGGCGCTCATGGGCCAGCGGTGCTTGAGACGGCAGTGCCCTGTTCAGCGGTGCTTGAGACGGCGGTGCCCAGTTCAGCGGTGCTTGAGACGGCAGTGCCCAGTTCAGCGGTGCTTGAGACGGCGGTGCCCAGTTCAGCGGTGCTTGAGACGGCGGTGCCCTGTTCAGCGGTGCTTGAGACGGCGGTGCCCAGTTCAGTGGTGCTTGAGACGGCGGTGCCCTGTTCAGCGGTGCTTGAGATGGCGGTGCCCTGTTCAGCGGTGCTTGGAGCGGCGGGCTCCTTTGCAGTGACTCAGCTGCTGGCAGTCCTTTATGGCCCAGCGGGGCTTGTGCTGGCAGTCCTTCATGGCCCAGCGGGGATTGTGCTGGCGGTCCTCTCTGGCCCAGCGGGGCTTGTGCTGGCGGTCCTCTCTGGCCCAGCGGGGATGATGGCGGTGGCCTCCTGGGCAGCAGGGCTGGTGGCAGTGGCCTCCTGGGCAGTAGGGCTGGTGCTGGCGGTGCCATCCTGGGCAGCTGGGCTGTGGTGGTGGCCTCCTGTGCCGCAGGTCTGGTGCTAGCGGTGGCCTACTGTGCAGCAGGGCTGGTGGCGGTGGGCTCCTGGGCAGCTGGGCTGGTGGCCTCCTGGCCAGCAGGGCTGGTGCTGGCGGTGGCTTCCTGGGCAGCAGGGCTGGTGGCGGTGGGCTCCTGGGCAGCAGGGATGATGGCGGTCTTCTCCGCCATGCTGCTCTTCCCAGACTTGCTGAGTTTCTTGTGCCCCTTCCCCACCTTGGAAAGTGTCGCAGCTGACTCCACACTCCCACCTGGACCCCTGGGAGCAGCTTTGGTGGCTGGAGTCTTCCCCCTCTCCCGCCGGGCACTGGCCAACTTCTGATGCTTGACAGGTGGGGGACTGTCTGTGCTGTGGCTCTGTGCCACACTGGCTGCCCTGGTGGCCGGTGCACTCCAGATTCCGGTGACTACAGGCACCACTGGTCCCAGAGATGTTGTGGCTGAGGTGCTAGTTCGGGACCTAGGAGACGGACGGGGTGGGGGAGGTGTGGGAAAGAGGTCAAGGTTGGACAGGAAAAGTTTTTTGGAGACACTGGGACAGGTAGCTGGAGGGGGTTTGGGAGTGGAGGAAGAGGTTGTGGTTGTAGGAGGTGTTCGTTTGCTGACTTTGGGAGAAGGTGCATGCGCTGGAGGCTGTTGTGAGGTGGATGGCTGTTGGGTGGGTGTGTGCCTGCGTTTGTGTATCTTGGGAGGGGTCGTCACAGACACACTGGGAGAGGACACAGGGGACGTGTGAATGGTAGTGGGGGTGGTGACTGCACGTGAGCGGGTGTGGTGGTGGGTGTGCTGGTGATGGGAGTAATGGCTGTAGAGGTAGTGCATGCAGGTGTGAGTGTAGACGAGACTGGGAATGAGGAGGGAGACAAGGAGGAAGGGGACACAGTGGAGGCAGTGGATGTTGGTGTGTCTGTATGTGTCTGATGCTTGCGTGAGTGCCTGTGGGATGTGTGGTGCTTATGTTTGCCTGAGCTTCCCTTGTGTGTTGACATGTGTGCATGCTGGTCTAGAGGTGTGCTTGGGATAGGCTGGGGTACAGGGGATTGGGTCTGGGTGGAGGAAGTTGGAGGGGGGAGGCTAGACACAGGGACAATGGCTGCCATCAGTGCTGAGGCCAGAGTCTGAAAAGCTCGCTGAAAGGCCGCCTGACCAGAATGAGTGCCCTCCAGGAATGCATTTGTTTGTTGCAACTGCCTTTCTACACCCTGGATGGCATTCAAAATGGTAGACTGCCCAACAGTGTGGGACCTGAGGAGGTCAATGGCCTCCTCACTGAGGGCAGCAGGGGTGACTGGGGCAGGGCCTGAGGTGCCTGGGTAGAAGGTGATGCCCAACCTCCCGGGTGAGCGGGCACGGGGCACAGGCTGAGGGGCTGCTGGGAGGGCGGTGCTGGAAGGGGGGGTGGCGGCTGTACCTGTTAATGGGGGGCGCACAGATGTTGCCGCCACCACAAGGGAGCTCCCATCAGAGGACGAGTCTGTGTCACTGGTCTCAGCTCCTGTCCCCGCCGTGAAGCTCCCCTCGCCCTCCGTCCCACTGGTGAAGTCCGATTCCGTAGTGTGGCCCTCCATGGCCATGTGGGATGCAGCCCCCTCGTGCTCCGGTGCAACTGCTCCTCCGCCTGATGATGCTAATGCACACAAGAACACAGAGACCACAAAAAGGGGGGACGACATCAGAAAGACATGTTGAGTGCATGCATTACGCTACCGTTGGCGGACACGACAGACACACAAGCCCCCTGCACTACGCTGCGCTCTTGGGCTCCACTGTTCAATTCCTGGGAAATGGCCTACCAGGCTATTGACGACATCTGCACACATGGATGACACAGGTACATGACTAGGTGTACAAAGAAGTGGTGGGGTGCCACATGGACTGCCTTACGGAGGGACCTTGCCTACAGAACTCACCCTGGCCTAGGGAAACCCACAGCACACCTCCCCCACCCAGAATCCTCCACTGCGCGAAAAATCAGCTGAAATAGAGTGTACTCACCCCCTTGTGGCTGCTGTGATGCCCTCAAGTGCCCATCCAACTCCAGGTGCGCCACTGCCAGGATGCTGAACATCAGGGGGGTCATGGTGCGACGGGCACCCCTCCCACGTAGGGAGGCCATCCCCAGCTGAGCCTCCGCCGTCTTCTTGCTCCAGCGGCGAATGTCCTCCATCTTTTCTGGCAGTGTGTGCTCCGTCTGTGGTAGACCCCCAGGGTCCGGACGTCCAAATATATTTTTTCTGGTGGGCGCTGACCTACATGAGTTGTACAGGGGGAAGAGAAACTTATTACCAACTGCACCGTCAAAGTGATTGGCCGCCATCCCTACCCTTGCCATGTGGCACATGCACTCACCATCGTTTCATGCTCGCCGCACTCCCCCCCCTTCCTTCTTACATCCACCCCTCTCCACACAGGCATAGCCCATACAGCATGCTCCAAGTGTTCTTACCTGTTTGTCTGGAGGACCGTAGAGTAGCGTGTACTGGGGGAGGACCCCATCCACGAGTTTCTCCAACTCCTCCGATGTGAAGGCAGGGGCCCTTGTCTCTTCCAGACCGAGGTCACAGCAGCACTTGCAGTGTAGGTCCTCTCCCGTCGAAGATCAGGTATTGAGTGATTAAACAGATAGAAAATGGCGGTCACGTCCGTGGAGGTGCGTACCATTACTGCCGGCGTACATCGTCATTGGCTCCTGGGACCCATAGGGTCTAATGTTAACTAATGCAGCATTGCGCCGCGGTCTTCGACCGCCTACCGTAACAGTGTACAACGCCAGCGCAGTTATCTCACATCCCATTGGCCCACTTTAGAGGTCAGGCAGCCGCCATTTCAGGGGCCCACATGGCTTCATTTTTAACTGCATCACACATACCTAGGCCTAGACTCAACAGACATACAGGCCACTTTTTAGATTATGATTGGTGTTCTGTTTAAGCTGTGGGTACGTACCTCTGAGTTGTTTGACTCTGTGCTCGCTGTTGTCCTTCATAGGCACCGTCCACTGGGACATGTGAGGAGATGGCGGCATCCTCCGACCATTGGTGGACCTGTCGACAATGGAGGAAAGACATGTGATAATCACATACAGGCTTGACCGTGCCACAATCCAGGAACTGTGTACCCAGTTGGAGCCAGACCTGATGTCAGCTATCCGCCATCCCACAGGAATCCCCCCTCAAGTGCAGGTGCTGTCAGTACTCCATTTCCTTGCAAGTGGGTCATTTCAAACAACAGTGGCCATAGCATCAGGGATGCCCCAGCCCATGTTTTCCAACGTGTTGTCCAGAGTGTTGTCTGCCCTGCTGAAACACATGCGCAGCTACATCGTTTTCCCTCAGGTGGAAGATTTGCCTACAGTGAAAGGTGATTTCTATACCCTGGGACATATCCCCAACATCATAGGTGGCATTGATGGGACCCATGTGGCTTTGGCCCCCCCTGCAGGAGTGAACAGGTGTACAGAAACCGGAAGAGTTAGCATTCGATGAATGTACAGATGGTATGTTTGGCCGACCAGTACATCTCCCATGTGAATGCCAAGTTCCCTGGCTCAGTGCATGATGCCTACATCCTGCGGAATAGCAGCATCCCTTATGTGATGGGTCAACTCCAGAGGCAATGTGTGTGGCTATTAGGTGAGCACATGGAAGCTAGTCAGTGGGAATGGTTGTCTGGGGATATCCCTCCAGGTTAGTGTTTGTCTAACAGTTGTCCTCGCCATATGCAGGTGACTCTGGTTACCCCAACCTGTCATGGCTACTGACCCCAGTGAGGAATCCCAGGACAAGGGCAGAGGAACGCTACAATGAGGCCCATGGGCGAACTAGGAGGGTGATCGAGCGGACCTTCGGCCTTCTGAAGGCCAGGTTCAGGTGCCTCCATATGACAGGCGGATCCCTATTCTACTCACCAAAGAAGGTGTGCCAGATCATCGTAGCCTGCTGTATGCTTCACAACTTGGCTTTGCGACGACAGGTGCCTTTTCTGCAGGAGGATGGTCCAGATGGCGGTGTTGTTGCAGCTGTGGAGCCTGTGGACAGTCAAGATGAGGAAGCAGAAGACATGGACGACAGGGACTCAGTGATCCAGCAATATTTCCAGTGAAACACAGGTAAGAATACAAACCTGCCTACTACATGTACTTTAACACTACCACCTCTCTACTGTCTGTCGTTTTCACCCAGTGTATGGTCACTGAGTTTCACTTTCCCTTACGATTTCACAGATCTGGGTCCCACGGTGTGACATCTGCTTTGATTCCTCATGGACTAGAGCTGTGTGACATAGGTATGTTGACATTACAAGTGAAAGAGCTTTTTTCCACAGTAATTGCTAATACAGTATTCCGAAATCACAGACTGACTCCAGATTGTTTTGTGCTTTAAGGGTGTTTATTTTAGTGATCAAAATTGGAGGGGGTAGCCAAATGGTGAGGGGTGATGGTGGAGGAATGTCCATGGCAGAGTCCAGTCTATTAGTCTCACAGGTGCATTGCCTAATTGGGCATAGGAAGTGGAGCTGGGGCAGTTTAAGTATGGACAGGGTGACAAAGTGGGACAGTAGGATGACAATCAGGGTGGTCTCATTTCTTGGCAGGGGTCTTGGCATCGTTCTCTGTCTTGTTCCTGGATCTCAGGGACCATTTGTGAAGTGGTTCTCCCTCTCCAGGGGGTGGGGTGCTGGTGTGGTGGTCCTGTGTCGGTGCCTCCTGTCCACTAGCGGAGGTGGTGGGCAGTTCATCGTCCATGCTAATGTCAGGGGCCCCTTGTAGTGCCACAGTGTCCCTCCTGGTGTTGAGTACTTCCTTCAGCACCCCTACGATGGTGCCCAGGGTGGAATTGATGGTTCTGAGTTCCTCCCTGAAGCCCATATACTGTTCCTCCTGCAGGCGCTGGGTCTCCTGAAACTTGGCCAGTACCGTTGCCATCATCTCCTGGGAGTGGTGGTAGGCTCCCATGATGGAGGAGGGGGCCTTGTGGAGAGTGGGTTCCCTGGCCTGTCCGCACCCTGTCGCACAGCAGCCCTCCCAGTTCCCCTGTGTTCCTGGGCCTCCGACCCCTGGACCGTGTGCCCACTACCACTGCCCCCAGGTCCCTGTTGTTGTTGGGGTGGTGGGTTAGCCTGGGTTCCCTGTAGTGGTGGACAGACTGCTGATTGACGTGTCCTGGGGACGGAGGTATGGGCTCGCTGGGTGGGTGCTGTGCTGGTGTTTCCAGAGTGGAGAAGCTCTGTGGTGGCCTGTGACTGGGTGTGGGGAACCGACTGTCCCGAGGTCCCCGATGGGCCGGCCTGGTCATCTAGATCCAGTTGGACAGAGGTGCTGTCATCAATGTGGGCCTCTTCTGTTGGTGGTGTGGACATGTGTGGACCCTCCCGTCCGGTGACGTTGGGTAGGGGTCCTGCAGGGGTATAAAAGGATGTTTATTACATCTGTGTATGGCATGATGTGCAATGGGTGGGTGACCATGTACCCCAGTGCTTGCATTCTTGTGTGGGACCTTGTGTGATGATGGTTTAGGAGGGTGTATGGGTATGTGCAGTGGCCATGCTTTAGTGATGTGTGTCCATGCGTTGTTGTTGCATGCAGGGCTTGGTGTTGGGATGGGTGGGTTGTGATGTAGGGACATTTGTGAGGAGTTAGAGTGATGGGGTGAGGGTGGGGGTATGTACTGGCATGCAGGTAGGGTGGGGGATGTAATAGTAAGCTTTGACTTACCAGAGTCCATTCCTTCACCTACTCCTGCGAGGCCCTCAGGATGCAGAATCGCCAAGACCTGCTCCTCCCATGTTGTTAGTTGTGGGG
Organism: Pleurodeles waltl; assembly: GCF_031143425.1. Classification (NCBI taxonomy): domain Eukaryota; kingdom Metazoa; phylum Chordata; class Amphibia; order Caudata; family Salamandridae; genus Pleurodeles; species Pleurodeles waltl. Next base: position 339,745,181 of record NC_090439.1, read on the forward strand.
AAGGAGGTGGGGGTCCGCTGCTAGTCCGCTGAACCGCAAGGTGGTGTCTTGAGACCACGGAACGCACCTTCCCCCGTAGGTCGTTCCACCTCTTCCGGACGTCCTCCCAATTTCTTGGGTGCTGTCCCACTGCGTTGACCCTGTCCACTATTCTTCGCCATAGCTCCATCTTCCTTGCAATTGAGGTGTGCTGCACCTGTGATCCAAATATCTGTGGCTCTACCCGGACGATTTCCTCCACCATGACCCTGAGCTCCTCCTCTGAGAACCTGGGGTGTCTTTGCCATGACATGGGGTGGTGTAGGTGGTGTGTGGGGTGATAAGTGTGCTCATATGTAGTGGTGTGTAGTGTGAGGTGCGTGGAAGTTATGTGGGTGATGGTGTTGTGTGCCTGTGGATGCTAGTATTGTTGATGGTGGTGTCTCTCTCTGGCCTTCGTTCGTGAATTTTGGTCATAGGGGTTTGTGGGTGATGTGGGTGTGTGTTATGTATCGTATTGGGTGTGTGGTAGTGGTGTGTGTATGTGTATCAGGTGTGTGTATTTCAATTTGTCCAATGTGGCTGTGTTTTGTAAATGTGTGTGTATTTTGAGCGCAGCGGTGTGTACCGCCAATGGAATACTGCGGTTGAAAGACCGCCGCGTTGATTTGTGGGTCGTGATAGTGTGGGCGTATTTCTGTTGGCATGACGGTGGAGGTTTTGTTTTTGCCAGTTTATCACTGACCTTTGGTGTGGCGGACTTGTGTGGGTGTCTGAATTTTGGCGGATTCCGTGCTGTGGGTCATAATAGTTATGGCGGTTTTCCGCAGCCGCGGCGGTGTTTTGGCGGTCTTCTGCACGGCGGTAAGCAGCTTTTACTGCCAATGTTGTAATGAGGGCCTTAGTGTTTCGCCATGCAAACGGGAGAAGAGTGACTGCTTCTCAACTGCTGGGGGTTATGCGGAAGGGGTTGTCTGCGTTGGGGGTTGATGCTGCGAGTTTTGGGACACACTCTTTCAGGATTGGAATTGCGACGGAAGCTGGGAATAAAGGGTGGGGTAGAGAGGAGCTGATGGCACTGGGGAGGTGGCGATCAGACTGCTTTAGGAGATATGTGCGCGGGTGACAGTTTTGGTTTTAGCACGTTGTGAAGGAGTGATATATGTTTTCCTTTTTCTTTCTTTTACAGGTGTGGTGAGGGGTCCGGACACTCATTTGTAAAATGGGCTCAACGTCAGGCCAGAAGGACGGCCCTGGGGGACAATTTAGGTTTCGATCCCGCGCGTTATAAGGTCCGGTGGTTGGGAAACGGTGGTATGCGGTGGAAAGAACTGTTACTGCGACTGCAAGTTGCGGCAGGGAGGGGACGGATCTCATATGCATTCATTTAGGGGAGAATGATTTAGTGGTGACTATGGGGTTAGACCTCATGAAAGTGATGAAGATGGATTTAGAGACTTTGCTGCGTCAGTGGAAGGGTTGTCATGTGGTGCTCACAGCCTTTGTTCCACGTCGGGTTTGGCGTGGGGCCAGTAAGCCGGGGGCCATAGAGAGAGCGCGGCGCAAGTTGAATAAGGAGATGAGGATTTTCTGTGGGGAGAGAGGGCTGTCTTTTCTAGTGCATTCAGACTTGCGTTTTGAGGATGCAGAGTTTTTTAGGGATGACGGCGTCGATCTCTCTTTTATGGGGATGGAACTTTATTTGCTACAAATGAAGGAGCACCTGAAGGCTTTGATGAGGGAAGCCTAGGTTGGGTGGGGCAGAAAAAGTCAGGGTCTTTTTCTGGTGGCAGAGATGGCAGGGCAATTCAGTTATTATAGGGGGAACGACCATTAGTCAGAGATGGACAGGCAGGAAACTGCACATTAGCGGACAGGTTCAAAAGAAGCGGGTAGGACGGGGTAAGGCAGGAAGAGAGTAGGGAGGGGGAGGGCAAGGTAGGGGAGGGGGAGGACTGGGGATAGGTTTATTCTATGTCTAGTGAGGCTTTAGTTTTGTGAGGCAAAGGCCCAGGTGGGGGGGGGGAATTGTCAGAGGCACCTGTTCCAATAAAGCGGCCTTTTACACACAAACAAGTTGTGGTGTTGTTCACTCCTTCCCAATGGGGTCCCGGGGGGGAGGAGGAGGAACGAGGAGTTCCCCCCCCGGGATCATTTGGGAAGGGTGGTACTGCCTGTGACGCGGTTGGGCGTCCGGGGTACCATTCTTAGGTAGGAGGGTAGAATTATTTAAACGGCCATTTTGTTGCCAGGTCACTATTTTGTTGAAGGTGGCCAGAGTTAGGGCAGTTAGGTGCCGTTTTTTTTTTCCCACCCTCCCTCCCGCAATAGGCTGCCTTTGTTGGGACAGGTGCGCACTCGAATTAGGGTTGTCGCTTTGGACAGGTGCGGATTTCAGTGGTGAGAGGAGATGGCAGGGCAATTCAGTTATTATAGGGGGAATGACCATTAGTCGGAGATGGATATGCAGGAAACTGCGCATTAGCGAACAGGTTCAAAAGAAGCGAGTAGGACGGGGGAAGGCAGGAAGAGAGTAGGGAGGGGGAGGGTGGGGTAGGAGAGGGGGAGGACGGGCGATAGGTTTATTCTATGTCTAGTGAGGCTTAGGTTTTGTGAGGCAAAGGCCCAGGTGGGGGGGAAATTGTCAGGGGCACCTGTTCCAATAAAGCGGCCTTTTACACACAAACAAGTCATGGTGTTGTTCACTCCTTCCCAATAACGAGTGGCTGACTGGCGTTGAAGTGTGTGACTGTGTAAGCGTGTGTATGAGAGAGAAAATATGTGTTTAGTGCCATTACAAATTATTTTTATTTAATATGAAGTTAGAAACATTCCGGTGTCCCCACCCTAACAACTATGCTATTAGTGAGTTGATGTACACCATATATGTGGCCTGGATTTTTATGATACCTTAACCAACATTATATCCTGTAAAATCAAAAACAAGACGTCTTTCTACAGAGAATATCCTGTACTGCTCTGTATAAGATACTAAGGCCCCTATTTATACTTTTCTAGCGCCGCATTTGCGTCATTTTTTGACGCAAAAGCGTCACAAACCTGCAAAATACAATTGCATTTTGTAAGTTTGCGACGTTTTTTCGTCAAAAAGGGGTGCAAATGCAGCGCTAAAAAAGTATAAATATGGGCCTAAGCATTTTAAGGGGCACTAATGTGATAAAGAAGAAAAGTGAGGCTTGGTAAAATAAAATATTTGCCTAGGATCACACAGTTTAGTCAAGTGGGGATCAGAGGATGTCTACTTTAACATTATAATGTTCAGACCTTGGGGCCATGTGGCTGCCTTGCTTATGCCCTGAAAGTTGGAAAGAACTTTAATGCCTCCCACTTTCAAATATTACCAGCCACCACTGTTTCACAGTCCATATGGGCCCCATGGTGCTGATTCTGCTCTTTCAGCGATCTGCATCTGCTAGCGCGCCTGGTCCTTAGTAAGTAAACTTGCATGGGGACACGTATAGGCCGATGAACCTTTTGATTCACATGGAGTATCATAGCCATGTAGTGACCAATGTTATCAATAATCAATATAACCACTAAGAAAAATCATTAATCATAGGTAATTATATCAACATTTCATGAATAACCACAACTCAATATACGTTTTAACAATTCTTATTTCCCTATCAGTTACAATACTAATCCATTCGGTTAATTCAAACTTTATTCAATCAGCTAAGAATTAGTTCATTAGTGACCATCAGTAACATAATCTAATCAGAACTTGAGAAAACATATGCTCTAATGCGTCAGCATAAGCCAACAAAGCTGAACATGTCAATATTAAAGGCAGAGTTTAGCAACCAGTTTGTCAATCATTTGTCACTGTCAGTGTCACCCTCAGGAACCTCACCTAAACCAGATTATCATTAGCATGTGGGACTTCATGCGAAAACAGTTTAGAACATGAATTTGGAAAACATCTAGCTAAGAGAAAAATGATTTAGTCATCGCAGTTGGTACCTAGAAAGAAAGGCACAAAAGTTAACAGTCACATTGTCATAGCTACCTATCCATGGAATGGATCAGCAACAAAGTCAGTCTTCGTCTTCAGGTCATCAATTGATCAGCAGTGCATCAGGTTCTCGAGCATGAGTCCAAAGACAAAGTCTTGAATCTCTTCTCTACCAACATTGCATCGAAATTCAGAATAAGGTCTCTCCTCCGACATATGCCCCTAACATCTGAAGTTTTCTCCCTTTGTCACAACATTTTATTAAAGTTGCCCAGTCCATCCCCTAACTCCTAATTAGTAAATTAATCACCTTACATGACGATACCCAATACATTTTATTCTACAAATGTATGAATTCTAATATTTCATCACTCTCAGGTTGTCGATTGGTTCACGGTACGATGTCCTCATCATCTGGCTCATCAGGTATCAAAAATGTTGCATCTTCTTCTCCAGTCAGTGTCTCTATTGTTCAAGTACTGGGAAAGTACATCTTACCTGCTCTACACACTGTATGTTGCAACGTTTATTCCTTCATCTCCTGTCCGTCTGTACATTGCAGAAAATTCTAGCTGAGCAGACTTTATTAACATCGAGTGGTTCAGGGTCAGTTCAACACATTAGCTTCTCTACAGTGCATGGTTATTCCACTGCTGCTTGAGGCCTGGCAAACTAGGCCACAACGTCGTCTAAGTTTGCCCTACAATATAATGCAAAAAATACATTATACATCTTAATATGACATATTACTACATTATTTTTACACATTTTCAATATTTCACGCATTTTAATCATTTTAGTACAACTCATGTAAGTTGGTGGCCACTCTTCGTGGGCACATTTTCAAATGTGCACATTATTTTTCTATGTTTACTTTTTTTTCTATCATTTTCTTGTTAATAAAAACACATAAACACTCATTAATATTTCTAATTAACATATCAGCTTCAACAGTCCCTCCTCTGATGACTAAATCTGTCATCACACTACTTTTATCATCATCATTTTCATAATTCAATCTCCTCAGTGCTTTGTCTTCTTCTCAAATCTTCCTTATAGATTCTTTTCCTGTTTCGTTCTTCCCTCCTCTGATTAGATCTCCTCAATTTAATCTTTTGACACAATTTACATGAACCCACATAATCCTAATATAAAAGCCATCACAATTAATATTCCCTGTATGATTTTTAATAATACCCCATTCCAAATATTACTAAGCCAATTTCCCATTGACGCAAATCCTTTTCCAACCCTTTCCCAAACACCTGGTTCCTTCAGTTCTTTTAAATCCTTACTTGAGTTAGTCAGGTTAGTGAGTAAGTCTCTTATCTCCTTACTATTAGGGATATATGAGCAGCAATGCCTAGAGTTGATCATTTTACAGATTTCGCCCTCTTTCGCTAAAAGGATGTCTACAGCAAGCCGATTTTGAAGCATCGTAGCTCTATCCGTTGCTAATTCAGTATCTATCAGGAGTATTGCCTCTTTAAAATGTGTCAACATGTTATCTACAATAGTAGACAACTTTTGTATCTTGATCAAATTCAGAATGACTCCCACTGAAGGAATCACTACACCAAAGATATCTCCCACCACTGCAAAAGAGGTTTCCCTCCTCTGTCGCTTATGATGTAATTCACTCAATTTCGGAAACTTCTTTAAGTCATCTATCTGATCAATCTTTGGGAAAACTATCCCCAAATAACATGTCCCATACCATCTTCTTGGAAGATGGTAATAAGCATTAAGTCCACAAATATAATAAATCCCAGGAATCGCAGGGTCCTGACCATTCAGCATAAATGTCCACTTAATCTGAAAGAAAAACACATGCCTACTTTCACTCATTCCCACAAATAAAGTGTCAGTGCGTGATTTTGGCCTATATATACAAAGCTTCCCTACATGTAATCCATCTAACGCTAATTTCCCTTGTGTTTTAATTGCACTGTAAGCATAATCATTCTTGTAAGTTCTTTTCTCTAAACCTTTTTCTAATTTTTCTTTTAATGCTTTTCTCCTGTCATCAGTATGCCCTATGAAGCTCTTCTCTAAAGGTGTAAGCAAGCATGTAAGATTATTCTTATGCTCGTAAGCTGTTCTGAATGTTAGTGTAGGCTCAAAGAATCCTCTAACTAATACTATATCATGCTTTTTAGCTACTTTACTCAAATATCTAATTATAGGAACAAATGAAAAAACAACATCATAGTTAGAATAAAAATATTGTATATACTCTTGATTAGAGAACCTTGTTAGTAGCAAACTACAGCTTATTCCGTAGGTTAAAGTTAAGCTGTGGTACGTAACTCCTTCCTCTACTGACGAAGGAATTTGCGTACGCACAGGACAATCCCTTGCATCCATCGTTTCAACATATTCACTCAACAAGCAATAGAATACATTAGAAGAAAGCTCTCCTTGAGCATTAGTATAATCATGCAAATACTTCTCATATAACTTAAACCTCTCTAAAGCCGTTAGTGGTGTAGTCTCAAAAGTATAAGTATGAATGGATCCTTTCGCATCAAGTACAGACATTCCCACAATCACCATTATAAACAAGATTCCACACATAATTGCCAATCCAACACTCATATATTTAAAGCAGCTAGCATTTCTACATTGATTATTGAACTCAGACATGATCTGTAAAGAATCAGAAAGCAGAAGTAACTCTTATATAAAATGCAGTAAAAATCAAAAATAAAGAAAAATTATTCTCTGACAGTTCAGTTTTACACTCAGGAACCCTTTTCCTTTGTCAAAATCGATTAGCAGCTTGTCAAATCTGGTTTTCCAATGTCTCATCAGGTTATCAATGTCTCTTCTGGTTTATTTTCAACAGTCTCTTAAGGTTTCTCAGATTAGTTCAACAATTGAGCTTTTTGTTTTCCTTCAAAACAAAAAGACATAAACTTGTGTTGCCATTCATTTGTAGTTGCATATGTCCATTCAGGACCTGCGAGACGTCGACTTGCTATTCTCTTTCTTTTCAACTTTCGATCACCACTTAGTTCTCCTTCGCTCAATTCTTCTTTTCTTGTAGTATCTACTTCTTCCTCTATTGTTTCATTTATGACCAATTCCTTTTTCTTCCCGATCTGCGATTCAGGCCAATTATCTCCTTTTCTTAATCCTTCTGTCAATATTCTTCTCAGGATTTAACTCTTCTCTTTCTCTTTTTCTATGGTGTTTTCTCTTGATGGACCTGCAATGGGCTCAGGAGGAGTCGGATCACCTTGACTTTGATCCGGCTCAACTCTTTCCCCGTCTTGGTCTGGCACATGCTCTGTCTGCTTTTCAGCACCGTCTACTTCTGGGAGAACCTCTGCTGAGCTAGGCTCTCCTGCTGTATCCGTTGAGATTGATTCTTCTGCACCCACCTGTAATTCTTCACTCTCGTCTCTTACAGGGGTAATAGAACCATCTTCCAGAAGCTCTGATTCAATTCCAGGCTCTCTTGGCTCATTTTCTCATTCAGGTGCGACAACCAGTTTCCCTGTTGTTGGTACTCTCAACAACACTTCTTCATGATCCTGTGGACATACCACTCTCTTTGTATGGCTCATGTGTATCCAGTTCGGGAGTCCTGCACACTTCACAGCTGTCGAAGTTGTCAGGACCACCTGGTACGGACCTCTCCAGCGTGGCTCTAAGCACGTCTTGCGAACATGTTTTCAGACAACGACCCAGTCTCCGGCTCTCAGATTGTGCCCTGGATCGTGGATGGGTGGCACGGTGGTGGCCTGCACCTGCTGAGAGAAAGAACGAACCACATCAGCCAGACCCTTGTAGTAGTCCAATACCATGTCATCTGTGATATTCACAAGTGCCATGGCTGTAACTGCTAGTAATCTCATTGCTCTGCCTATGAGGATCTCATGGGCCAACAGCCATGTTTTCCTGTCAGGTGTGTTTCTCATCGACATCTACAGTAGCTGCACACATCTTTGCAATTCTTGATTTCAAGGTACCATTCATCTGTTCCACTAGTCCTGATGCTCCAGGGTGATAGCTACAATGCAACTTTTGCTCAAAGTTTAGTGCTGCACATAAGAGTTTAATCACCTCGTTGTTGAAGTGAGTTCCCCTATCTGATTCTAAAGAGATCGGAAACCAGAAACGTGGTATCAACTCCCTGAGTAACAACTTTGCTACTGTGAAACTGTCATTCCTTCTTGTAGGGTATGCTTCAATCCAGTGACTAAAAACGCACACAATCACCAACATGTACTTCAAACCTCCACATGCAGGCATCTCAATGAAATCCAATTGCATTCTGCTCAATGGACTTCCTGCTCTTCCAATATGGCTCAAGTTCACCACTGTCCCTTTACCCACTTTTAGCTGCTGACAAATTATACAGCGATGACACACTGCCTCTGCTACCTGCCTAAATTTGGGATTAAACCAGTCAATCTTGAACAAACAAACCAAGGCATCCCTCCCAATGTGTGCCTATCCTTGGTAATATCGGGCCATTTGTGACAATAGACTATTTTGCAGGACCACCTGACCCTCCTCAGAAGCCCAAATCTCATCAGGACGATGAACACATTTTAGTTTGGACCAGAGTCGCTTCTCTTCTTTGTCAACATTACTTTGCAATGTTTTCAACCTTTCTAAAGTATCGATCACTTTCAATGCAAAACTTGTACATGGGGTATCTTCTTCTGACATCAATTCCCACTTGTCTTTGAACGATATACAGTTCAATGCGCAAAACCTTGCGACTTGATCTGCAGATCCATTTCCCAGTGAAATGTAGTCTTGTGTCTTTTGATGTGCACTGCATTTTACCACAGCAATTTCTACAGGCAACTGTACTGCATACAGCAATTCTTTTATTCTATCACCATTTCTTACTGGTGAACCAGTAGAGGTCAGGTAACCACTTTGCGCCCACAATTGACCAAAATCATGAACAATTCCAAATCCATATTGGCTATCTGTATAGATTGTGACTCTCAGTCTCACAGAAACATGGCACGCTCTAGTAAGAGCTACCAATTCTGCTACCTGTGCAGAATACACACCTCAAAGCCAGGAAGCTTCTAATGTCTCTGTGATTGTGCATACAGCATATCCTGCTCTCAATGTTCCAGTACCATCTCTGTGAGAAGAACCCTCAACAAAGAAAGTTTGGTCATTTTCTTCTAATTGTGTATCTCTGATGTCTGGTCTTGGTTTTGTACACAGTTCAGTTACCTCGAGACAATCATGCTCAATTTCTTCCTCATTTTCAATTTCAACAGTATCACTTGGAAGTAATGTTGCTGGGTTCAACACTACATTTTTTCAATGTTACATTTGGAGCACCTAGAATGCTCGTCTCATACCTTGTGAGTTTGGAACCCATCAAATACTGTGTTTTCGTCCTTGTCAGTAAGATCATAACCGAGTGAGGAACCATTACCGTTAGAGGGTATCCCATCACTACTCTCTCACATTGTGAAAGGCTTTGACCAACTGCGGCAACGGCACGCAGACGACCTGGTAAGGCTGCTGCGACTGGGTCCAAGGTAGCTGCAAAATAGGCTACTGGGGGATAAGCACCTCCATGGACCTGTGTCAAGACAGACAAAGAACAAGCATTATGTTCATGACAAAACAATGTGAATGGCTTTGTGTAATCAGGCATTCCCAATGCTGGAGCTCTACACAAACTCTCTCTCAACTCAGTAAACACTTTCATCTGCTCTTCATCTAAGGTTATGGGATCAGTAACATCCTTATGTGTCAGCTGCTGTAATGGTTTGGCAATCTCAGCCTAATTTGGAATCCACTGACGACAATAACCTACCATTCCCAGAAACATTCTGACATCTCTCTGTGAAGTCGGAGGACTTCTCTGCAATATCATTGTAATTCTCTCTCTGGAAATTCTCCTTGACCCTTTCTCAATTTGTTGTCCCAGGTATTTCACTGATTTCTGACAGTACTACAATTTCAAAGGTGATACTTCATGTCCAAATTTCCCCAAATGATTCAACAGGGCAATCAAGTCGTACTTACAATTGTCCCTTGTCTTGGACGCAATCAGTAAGTCATCAATATACTGCACTAGAGTCAAATGGTACGCTAACTCCAATGACTCCAAATTCTTTTTCAAGATCTGATTGAACAGAGATGGTGACTCCGTATGCCCTTGTGGAAGCCTGCACCAGCTGTAGAATCTGTCTAGGGATTTGAAAATAAAGAGAAACTGACTATCCTCATGAAGAGACACAGGAAAGAAAGCTTTTGACAAATCAACCACAGTGAACCACTCTGCATCGCATGAAATCTGAAATATTGTTACTGCTGGGTTTGGCACTATAGGAGAACACTTGACCACCATGTCATTCACTTTTCGCAAGTCTTGTACAATTCGTACTTTCCCACACGGCTTCTTCAACCCCATTATCAGTGAAAATACATAGACTGTGCAACACTTCCTTTAAAACCCCTTGTTTCAGAAAATCTCCAATTATTTGCGCTACTTTCATCAAAACATCTTGTGCCATGTTATACTGTGGAAGCTGCAGAAACGCTACATTTGGCTTCAAAGTGATCTTAACCGGCTCCACTCCCTTGATCAAACCTACTTCTTTACCTGTCAGGTCCCACACATTTTCCTGTACTGTTCCCTGCAAATCTGCATGTAACTCCTGTTTTCATTCTCAGTTTCAGGAGTTTGTTCTTCCTCATCATCACTATTCGTCTGAACGTCTATTCCAACAGTTGAACAATTAATCGAACATCTGGTCTTGCACAATAAGTCCCTTCCCAGTAGGGATACTGGACTCGTGTCACAAACTACAAACTTATGCAGTCCCTGGAAATTGGCAATCTCAACCTGTACTGGATCTGTGGTTGGATTTATCAACTTTCTGTTCGCTACTACCACAACCTGAACTGTTCTGCCTGAAAGAGGTAAGTTCGGTACTTCTACAATTCTCACTGTAGAGCTTGTAGCTCCTGTGTCCACTAGGAATGAGACCCTATGACCCATCACCTTTCCTTTCACAAAAGGTCCTCGTTGATCTACTTCTAATGAGGCTGTAAGCATACATGTCTCCTCATCCGAGCTAATACTCATCCATTCATTGTTTAATTCATTCTCACTATGTCATGGGAATTGGTGCACTGTGTTACTACTTCTGTCTTGTCTCCAACCTGTGACCTGCTGAGTAAGTATCATCTGTTGCTGTTCCATTGGGGCTTGAGGTATCTGCATTTGCTGTCTAGGTACCATAGGAACCTGCTGCAACATTGTTTCAACTGTGTAAATTGTGCACAAGACATTTGCACCTGCTGCATGGGTTGAAAATTCTGCACTTGATTCATGTTATTCTGGAAATTCGGATTAAGTCCTCTCATTCTAGGGACTTTTACAAATTTAAATGTATTGACATCACCACTTTGCTGAACAATACCATCCTGCACCATCAACGGACACTCACGCTTCCAGTGTCCCACGTTTCGGCAAAGATGACACAGTATTTTCATCCCCTGCACATCATTCTGAACCACTACAGTACTGAAATCTGGACCGCGATTCATATTGGCTCCACAACCCCTACCTCTGACCTGAGGTTGGAATATGACAATTCCCTGCTGCTGTGGTAACTGCTGCACTAAAGCTTCCTGCACTCCTGTTTGAGCTGCCTTAATTTAAATCACCATCACCTTCTCCTTCAACTTTTTCTGCTTCAATTCAGTCTCATCACTACAGCATGTCACATATTGCAACACCTCATCAATTGGTTTCGCTTGCCAACAAATCAAATGACTCTTAATCATCTGACCTACTTCAGGTCTCAGTCCTTCCACGAACCTGAACACAAAGTGCAACATGTCTTTCAGCTCAATTGCTTCCTTACCACTGTACTCCTTGAATGCTTTCAACAATCTTTCATAGTAGGTATATAGTGACTCCATTACTTCCTGCACTGTCCTGTCAATTCTCTGCCAATCAATATTTTTAGGCAAAAGTCTCATCTTCAGGAACTCAATCACCTTATAATAATGTTTCATCACTTCAGGTGATGGTGCACCTGTAACTCTATCCCTTTCCGGTTCACCTGTCGGCCAACCCACTGCTCTCTTACACTCAACCCACAAGTCTGCTGGAACCACTATCTCCAATAAAGTATTCAAGTCTTCCAACAGACATTTAGAAAGTTTCATAAATCTATCTGTCTGCTGGTACCACTCAACCAGTTTCTCTCTCAGTTTTGGATAATCATTTGTGAATTACAAAATATCAGTTCTGTGCCAGGGAACATGAACAAATTGCCCTCCTGAAATTTCCCTCATTGGTAACATTTTTACTGGATCTTTTTCTTTCTGAATACTCTCAGACCCTTCTTGTGAATCTTGTGTCCGTTTATACTTCTTCTTTGCCCATTTGCCTTCCCACTTTTCTAATGCTCCCCAAATCTGAGCACTCTGCAATAATTCCTTGAAATGCACTTTCATCCCTGCTGACCTCATGTGTTCAAAATCTTTTGCCTCAAAATCTAATCTGTAACTCCTTTTCAAGTGCTTTCTTTTTTCAATTTCTATGTCATGTTTATCTACCAGATCTGCCAATTTCTGATGTATCATGCCCACTTCTCTCTTAATTCTCAAACACAAATATCTCAGTTCCTCTTCAGTATAGCATTCTAACTATTCACTCCCATTTATCCCTCAACCAGTTCAGTCCCTTCTGTAGTCAGCCTTATGCGATCAATTTGCTCTTCACCCTTCAATGTGTTTCATGGGGAAATCAGACTATCTTACCACTCATTCAACTGCTGTTCTGTCAATTCTTGTAACAAAATGTTATTCGCATTCGACATCGGCACCTGTTGTACCACTGCACTTGGAGTTTGCGGTGTCAACAGCTTCAAGCTCTGACTTACACTCGGGCCATTTACCGCATCTGGAAGTGCAACAAGTGAACTAAGGTCTATTAAAGGCCTAGATCCATCAAAGGTCTGCCACATACACGATATTACCTGTACATGATCTCTGACCCTTCTCCTCACAAGGCTCTGTGACATTTCACCCTGTTCTCCTGCAATCGGCTTTTTCTGGGCAAACAATGGTACCGCTGGACCAACAGTAATTGACAACGATATTGCATCTAGTGCCGCTCTGACACTCACATTTTGTGGAAGGGCTACTCCCATACTTTCATTCATCACTGGTGTCACATCTGACTGTGTCCCTGTCATTGGTGTGAATTTCGGCAAACCCTGTGTCTGTGCCTGAAGCAACAACATTGGAGTTGGCTCAGTCTGAGCTAGCATCAGCCTTGGAACCACTTGCTCCATAGGAACCACTAAGTTCGAAGTTGTCTTAAGAGTTGGTACTTCTGGATAAATTCTCTGTATCGGTGGTGGGTGCATCTGCGCTTGGACCACGGAAGTAGTCACTGCATTAGGAGTACTCTGCACTACCCCTTGTACCTGTCCATTATCTGTCTGCACTGGTCCCACTGTCCCTGACACTTGGATTGGGGCAGTTGGAGCAGAACTAGTACTTGGACCCCCTTCCCATACCGCATATGGTGGAGGTCGGTCCCTCAACACCTGAGTAATAAGATCTTCAATGTCTGATTCCTCTTCTTCCACATAAGTCTTTTTCTTCTTCTTACCCCCTGAACTCTTTTCACCCTTGCTAGTATCCTCTGTCTCTTCTGACTCATCTTCTTCTGTAATTGCAGGAAACAACTTAACACCATGTAATGTCTCCATTCTCCACTTCTTCTGTTCCCAGTCCCATCTCGCCTCTGCTAAAGACTTCTCTACCATCCTTATTCTTCTCTGGAATTTCATTTCTTGCTGCTGTCTTGCTATGAGCTCCCAAACCGCTAATGCCTCAAACTGTGCTGATCTCAGAAGTGCCTTCGTCTCATACAGTGTCATTTGCAACTGATCCAAAATTCTCAAATTAAATGTCCCATGCTCTGGAAGCGCTAAAGCTCCATGTTTCTCTGTCAACTTGCACCATTGTTTTAACCAAAGACATGGAGCGACACCTTGCTCTTCCATCACTATAAATGCCGGAGAATTTTCCGGTGGGGTAGGCTCCCCCACTGTTGCCTTAATGTATGTATCACCCTTCATTGCACTCTTAAACGCTTTGAAAAACGTCATCTTTTTTATCTTTTGTGTATTCGATTCAATAATGAAATTATTTTTACTCCCAAGATTCCCTTTACCCACCTTTTCAACCAATTACCTCTCACAGATGGCTGCCAATCCGCTCACGACTCTTCTTACTAACCAACTTATCCCAGCGTGGCTCACTCTGATGTCACACTCACACACTGCGGCTGACAAAGTCTTGCGGCTTGTCCTCCTGATCTTCGACTCACACGAAACTAATGCAAAATTATTGGGAGCACTAACCAAAAACCAATAACCAAAAACAAATCTGCTGGTTTACTACAGGAAGGTACACAATCGCTTCAGAGACCTTACGGATTTTCACTGATGGCCCTTTCGCTCATGCAGCTATTCCTCTTTCTCAGTCTCCCACGTTCACAAGCAAAATTCGACTCGGGAATTTCACACTGAACTGATCAATGGGTCTGTCCTGGTGCACATAGAACTCGCCAAATCTCAGTTGAAAAATTCTCTTACTCATTTAACTCACACACCGACTTGTTGACCACGCCCAATCAACCTTCTAAACCAGACAGATTACAACATATAACCAGGAGTCTCCTACACTTGTCAATATACTCCGAGTCTTAGACCACGCAGGGTAGTACATCATCAACAACCACGTGGGCAATTTTGAGCACAGAGCGCCACACACATATGAAGTTCGATGACTTCCCTACTCTCATACTGCGGAGTATGCACACTCCTACTAAACCTCAACTGGAGTACGCAGACTCCCTACTTTTCTCACATACGTCACAATTCACCTGCAATTTGCATAAGCCTTTGCAAGCACAATCTACCACTTTCACACTATCATTAGAACGCTGAGAACATACCCAACTTTACTAGTGGGATCCAGGATTTGGGAAAGTCATTTCGGGGTTCAAGAGGACACCATGCTTGCTACAATTGCCATTACGAAAAAATAAAATCCAAATCACATAAAATGAACAACTAACCCTAACTCAAACTACCACCATAACCATCAGTCACCACATAACTAGTTCTCCAAGGAAACTAACCATCAAGCTGCTACCAAAAACTGGTAGCGCGCCTGGTTCTTAGTAAGTAAACTTACAAGGGGACTCGTATAGGCTGATGAACCTTTTGATTCTCATGGCGTATCCTAGCCATGTAGTGACCAATGTTATCGATAATCAGTATAACCACTAAAAACAGATATTAATCATAGTCAATTTTATCAACACTTTATGAATAACCACAACTCAATATACGTTTTAACAATTTTTATTTTCTTATTAGTTACAATACTAATCCATACGGTTATTTCAAACTTTATTCAATCAGCTCAGAATATGGCCCTCATTTCAACATTGGTGGTCGGCCAAGGCCGACTGCCAATATTGGACCGACAGTCGGCCTCCTATGCGGCCAGGAACCCACCCGCCCCATTTGGACATCCCCGCTAGGCCGTAACATTTGCAGCCGGCTCCTACTGGAGCTGGCGGCAATGAGGCGGTTCGACGGGTGCAGCAGCCCCCGTCGCACTTTCCACTGTCTTCCAAGCAGACAGTGTAAATCACGATGGGGCTGTGCCTTGGGGCCCCTGCACTGCCCATGCCAAGTGCATGGGCAGTGCAGGTGCCCCCGGGGCACCACGAGTCCCCTTATCGCCAGCCTTTTCGAAACCAGACCATTAGCATGTGGGACTTCATGCGAAAACAATTTAGAACATGAATTTGGAAAACATCCAGCTAAGAGAAAAACGATTTAATCAGCACAGTTGGTACCTAGAAAGAAAGGTAAAAAAGTTAACAGTCACATTGTCATAGCTACCTAACCACGGATTGGATCAGCAACAAAGTCAGTCTTCGTCTTCAGGTCATCAATCGATCAGCAACGCATCAGGTTCTCAAGAGCATGTGCCCAAAGACAAAGTCTGGAACCTCTTCTCCCCCAATATCGCATCAAAATTCTGAATAAGGTGTCTCCTCCGACATCTGCCCCTAACATCTGAAGTTTTCTCCCTTTGTCACAACATTTTATTAAAGTTGCCCAGTCCATCCCCTAACTCCTAATTGGTCAATTAATCACCATACATGACACTACCCAATACATTTTATTCTACAAATCTATGATTTCTAATATTTCGTCACTCTCAGGTGGTCGATTGGTTCACGGTACGATGTCCTCATCATCCAGCTCATCAGGTATCGAAAATGTTGCATCTTCTTCTCCAGTCAGTGTCTCTCTATTGTTCTAGTCCGGGGAAAATACATCTTGCCTTCTCTACACACTGCATGTTGCAACTTTTATTCCTTCATCTCCTGTCCGTCGGTGCATTGCAGAAAATTCTAGATAAACAGACTTTATTAACATCGAGTGGTTCAGGGTCAATTTAACACATTAGCTTCTCTACAGTGCATGGTTATTTCACTGCTGCTTGAGGCCTGGCAAACTAGGCCACAACTTTGGCTAAGTTAGCTCTACAATATAATGCAAAACATATGCTATATATCTTAATATGACATATTACTACATTATTATTACACATTTTCAATATTTCACGCATTTTAATCATTTTAGTACAACTCATGTAAGTTGGTAGCCACTCTTTGTGGGCACATTTTCAAACGTGCACATTATTTTTCTACGTTTACTCTTTTTCTATAATTTTCTTGTTAATCAAAACACATAAACACTCATTGATATTTCTAATTAACAAATTGGCTTCAACACATCCAAACCGCCATCGCAAACAGAGAAATAGATTCTGTAGCTTCAAGAATATAATTTCAACATTTTGTACAGACCAGGCTCTACAATCCAGCCGACTTCTTGTTGAGGCATGCCTTCCCTGCGACCTTAACCGAGGAAGCACTGGCACCGGAGATAGAAGAGTATGTAAGACTTGTACTGGAGAGAGTGAGATCCCCCCTGATGATGGTACAATACATAGCCAATACCACGGAACACAATGACTGCCTTCAGCTTGCCATCACTGCACTTACAGATGAGTCAACCCACCGGACCAAAGAAGTGAGGCCAGCACTTTAGTCCCTTCACAATGTGTGACAGGAGCTGTCGATCACCGCCGAAGGCTGCCTCCTGCGAGGCACATGGCTAGTGCTACCCCACAGCATAAGACAATTAGTAGCACAACTTGCTCACGGATGCATTCAAGGCGTAGTGAAAATGAAAATCTGACTCAGGGCCAAGATTTGGTTCCCACAACCAGACCACCTGGTGAAAACGATGCTGCAAAGGTGCACTGCATGCCAAGCAACTAGCCTCCAGGTGCCCCCAGCCCTGGTATTCATTGAGGAAGGCCCAAGATCACAATGACAAAGAGCCAGCACCAATTTTGGTGGCTTCCTACATAAGACCTATATGTTCATTGTAGTCAACAATTTCTCTAACTATCCCAACATATAACTAGCACCCTCTACCTCTGCCAAATATGTCATTTCCAAGGAGGAAAAGATCATGGCGGCTCATGGACTAATAGGAGAAATCTGGACTGACAATAGACGCCCGTTCAATAGCAGTGAATGGGAAGAGTACCTCCGGTCGCAGAATATCCATCACAGACCATCACGCCAAGGTGGCACCAGGAAAGCAGAATTGATTGTGAGAACTCTAAAGAAGGTGCTCTGCGTTGCACAGGTAGAGAGGAAAATATAGAGAACGCAACGTACAACTTTCTGCGAGACTATTGCGCCATGCCACTCTACACCACTGGGGTCTCTCCCAGCAGACTCCTCATGGGATGGCCTGTTACAGACACCATCCTACACCACCCTCAGTGGGCTGAGAGCCAGTTACCACAACAGAAAGAGTTTAGTCACAGGCAACACCACAATGACTATGCCAGTAGGAAAAGACCAGTCACGCATCTGTCCATCCAGCCCGAAAACAAAGTTTAATCAAAGACTGCTACCCTGGTGGCAACTTCAGACTACCGTTTGAGCCTCGACCTTGGATAGTAATCAAAATAGGGGGCACGAAGGTGACCTCCCAGAGAGAGGGGGAACTTGTATCACAGAACATATTGCACTTTAATCGGTTCTTAGCAACCGAAGAACAGCCCGATGACAGCAAGACTCGAAGCATGAACGAAGGGGACGGCGAGCAGTCTCTGTCAGGGGCTCATGGAGAGGACCTTCCCTTCCCTCCAATACCGTGATAAGACTGAAGGAGAGGAGGCTGAAACCGAAATAAGTCTAGAACCAGCTCCACGTGGAGGGATGCAGAGGTAATATCTAAGGAGAACTTCAACACTATAGCAGCGGTACAAGGATTATGTGCAGGAATGACTGAGTGGGAGTTTCGAGTCTCAGCTAGAGAGCAGCGGAAGTGATGAAGGATATGCATCATCAAAAGACACTGATGCAGTATAATGTTTGCATTTTTCTGATGTCTCTCATGCCTGCAGTCACATCGGTGCACAATGAGGGAAAGTTCTGTTATGTTTCTCGATTCCGTCATGCAGGTAAACACAAAGGGGTGGGAGGAAAAAAATAATTTCAAATTTCAATTGTAGTTAGGGTATAGAAGGGGATGTAGAGTTGCAGTGTGCCAGCGGGTCTTCCCCACAGGGTAACACCTTTGGAGGGGGAGTTCGGCAGGCTCCACCTTTATACGTCTGAGCTATGGTGCAGCCGAGTACGATGGTGTAGGAAGACAATAAAACAAGCATTTGCAATACAATGGTTCTCTCGTTTTTTCTTGAGTTAGAGCTATTAGCGTTGTAAACTCCTAACTGGACTTTTCTGCCACATAAATTGAAAATTAAAAGTAAAACAGTTGACATAGGCAATTCAAAACGCCACAGTTGCCATGAGCGCAAGAGTTATTGGCTCCCTGTGTGAATGTCTAGAAAGATTCAGGTCTGTGATGAAAGGCAAACCAAAACCGGGGGAGAGGTCATTACACGCTGTAACAGGAGGAATTGTGATGCCCAACAAAAAATTTCACTTAGTGAAATCACCTGGGAGGGAACTTTAGCACACAGAGGAGGGACATTTCACAAAATGCACCAATAAAAAAAAGCACAACAAAGAATGAATAGCTAGAGTGGGCATTGTTAAAAGCCCACAGTGAGATTACAACAGGCCAGAGCGCTTGTGCACTCGACCCTCAAAAGAGCCTGAGGGCAAGGTGGGCCATTTGAAAAGTATTGCACAACTCCGGTGTCTGTGCCTTACTGGTGCGTTGTTACGCACATCACAAGATTGATTAAAAGCTGCTATTCATAACATTGCATGCTTAGAGAAGTATAGTGATATAAGTTATATGCAGTGCTTTAAATGGGCCGGTACTCTCCGGTACTGAGTACCGGCACTTTTTTAACTTGAGAGGGAGATTACCGGCACATCTCAAGAAAAACGTAATACTTATAATTGGAGAGTACCGGCACTTCTCAGAAACAAGCAGGTACTCTGGTACAGAGTACCTGCACTTCTATTTTTCCATTTAAAGCACTGGTTATATGTAAATGTTTATAGGAACTGATATTTAGGGGCATATTTATACTCTGTTTGCGCCGGAATTGCGTCGTTTTTTTTAACGCAATTCCGGCACAAAACTAACTCCATATTTATACTTTGGCGTTAGACGCGTCTAGCGCCAAAGTCCATGGAGTTTGCGTCACTTTTTAGCGTGGACACCTACTTTGCGTTAATGACATGCAAGGTAGGCGTTCCCGTCTAAAAAATTGACTCTGAGGCATGTGCGCCGTATTTACACTCCCGGGCAAAATTCACGCCCGGGAGTGGGCGGGTCAAAAAAAATGACGTACGGCCACTTTTGCGCCGTTTTTTAGCGCCTGGAAAAGGCAGGCGTTAAGGGACCCGTGGGCTCTGAAGGAGCCCAGAGGTGCCCCCCCATGCCCCCAGGGACACCCCCTGTCACCCTTGCCCACCCCAGGAGGACACCTAAGGCTGGAGGGACCCATCCCAGGGACATTAAGGTAAGTTCAGGTAAGTATTTTTTTGGGTGGCATAGGGGGGCCTGATTTGTGCCCCCCTACATGCCACTATGCCCAATGACCATGCCCAGGGGACAGATGTCCCCTGGGCATGGCCATTGGGCAAGGGGGCATGACTCCTGTCTTTGCTAAGACAGGAGT
The DNA here is from genome assembly GCF_031143425.1 of Pleurodeles waltl. Taxonomy (NCBI): domain Eukaryota; kingdom Metazoa; phylum Chordata; class Amphibia; order Caudata; family Salamandridae; genus Pleurodeles; species Pleurodeles waltl. Next base: position 339,765,375 of record NC_090439.1, read on the forward strand.
AATTTCTATGGGGGTTGGGAGTCGAAAAAAATGGCACAAATCGGGTTGAGGCGAAAAATTTGCCTCAGCCTGACTTGCCCCATTTTTTGACGCCCAAGCTCCATATCCCCCTACGCCGGCGCTGCCTGGTGTTCGTCTTTTTTTTTCACGCACACCAGGCAGCGCCGGCGGCTAACGCCGGCTAACGTCATTGATTAAATACGGCGCCCGCATGGCGCTTCAGAATGGCGTTAGCCGGCGCTAATTTTTTTGACGCAAAACTGCGTTAGCGCAGTTTTGCGTCAAAAAGTATAAATATGGCCCTTAGTCTTTCCACTGTATTTCATTACAAATGCTTATACAACAGTGCCAGTTTTACTGACAGAACGTCTTTTGGTGGGTGTGAGGCAGAAGAAGGAATACTCAGGAAGATGGAATTGCAAAAAAACTGTTGAGGCAGTCTCCCTTTAATCCCAATTCTTTTTCCTCCCTGTGTACGTTGTGACAGAGTAAAGAGTGAGTCAAGCATGTGGACAAAGGAGGGCATTGTGAATATTTGTCTGCTGTGTGGAATCGTTTAAGACAAGGTTAGTCCTAACAACTAGGGCATTTACTTACAGAGGTCTCACAAGAAGGCTACTCAAGTCGTGTTGAATTCTTTTCTATTGAAAGGAGCCTGAGATACACTGGACATAGAAACATCTCCTTTGCCACCTATTCTTGTACTTGATTTCTACCTATCTTTCTGTATGAATGTTGATGAGGCATCAGAGATGAACAAAGCAGAGGTTAGTAATGACTTGTTTGATGTGTGCAGTGGAAAAGCACCATGTATAATCTCAATAGCTTATACAGTTTAACACTGAAAGGACTCCAGCCACACATACTTGTCCATAAGAAGGAAGTTGGTATTAATATTAAGACAAATATATACGTCAAACAGCTAAGTATTAAATATTTATGCTCATGGAGTATGGTGGCAAACCGCCATCCTAATATGCCCCCACAAATTGGTGGGCTGAGGAAAAGCATCCAAGATGACCTCATTCTCTTGGAGTTTCACTTAAAGCTTAGATCTTCAAACTTTCTGTAGGCCTACACCAAACAGGTCACCATTTTATGATAAAGGATTGAACAAAAAGAGGAAAGGTACAGGGATCCTTGAGTATGGGAAGAATATTCACAGGAGAAAAAAGAGCACTGGAGAATTGGCTCCCATTATATTTTAGAAGGAGACAACATGGCACTTTTCTCTACTCAGACAAGCAGAGTTCGTTCTGGGTCCTGGTGAGAGTAGATGTTTGTTGGTTGTGATTAAGAGAAAAGAGGTGAGAGGTAGGAGTCAAGAAATGGTGAGCGATCTTAGCAGCAGCGAGGATAAATGGAGCTGCAGATGTGAAATGGTAACTGTTAGCTATGTGAAATGAGAGGTAGAAACTGTAGAAAGTAAAATTTGCAGAAGCTCAGGTGGGAAAAGAGTGAAGCTAGACCCATGTGTGCTTTGAAATTAAGAGCCTGGGCATAGGCATACATGCTAACAGATACTCTGGGGGAAGGACCACAGCGTGGCACAGAAACAGAACAGTGGGAGGAAGAGGAAAGATTAGAGAGAAGTCAGGGTTCTTTACCTGGCAGCTAAGAGCAACCAGTGGAGAGGATTTCAGAAGCAGAACAATTACTGAGCTTAGCACGGTTGGAATTGTGTACGGGGGAACTGTAGGAAAGTACCATCTTGCCTGGCATGTTACCCCCATAATTCACTGTATATATGTTGTTTTAGTGTATGTGTCACTGGGACCCTGCCAGCCAGGGCCCCAGTGCTCATAAGTGTGCCCTGTATGTGTTCCCTGTGTGATGACTAACTGTCTCACTGAGGCTCTGCTAACCAGAACCTCAGTGGTTATGCTCTCTCTGCTTCCCAAATTGTCACTAACAGGCTAGTGACCAATTTTCCCAATTCACATTGGCATACTGTAATACCCTTATAATTCCCTAGTATATGGTACTGAGGTACCCAGGGTATTGGGGTTCCAGGAGATCCCTTTGGGCTGCAGCATTTCTTTTGCCACCCATAGGGAGCTCTGACAATTCTTACACAGGCCTGCCACTGCAGCCTGAGTGAAATAACATCCACATAATTTTACAGCCATTTACCACTGCACTTAAGTAACTTATAAGTCACCTATATGTCTAACCTTCACCTTCAACAGGTTACTTAGTGTGTGGGCACCCTGGCACTAGCCAAGGTGCCCCAAAATCGTTCAGGGCAAATTCCCCGGACTTTGTGAGTGCGGGACACCATTACACCGTGCACTATACATAGGTCACTACCTATGTATAGCGTCACAATTGTAACTCCGAACATGGCCATGTAACATGTCTAAGATCATGGAATTGTCACCCCAATGCCATTCTGGCATTGGGGAGACAATTCCATGATCCCCCGAGTCTCTAGCACAGACCCTGGTACTTCCAAACTGCCTTTCCCGGGGTTTCACTGCAGCTGCTGCTGCTGCCAACCCCTCAGACAGGTTTCTGACCTCCTGGGGTCCAGCCAGGCCTGGCCCAGGAAGGCAGAACAAGGGACTTCCTCAGAGAGAGGGTGCTACACCCTCTCGCTTTGGAAAAAGGTGTCAGGGCTGGGGAGGAGTAGCCTCCCCCCGCCTCTGGAAATGCTTTGATGGGCACAGATGGTGCCCATCTCTGCATAAGCCAGTCTACACCGGTTCAGGGATCCCCCAGCTCTGCTCTGGTGCGAAACTGGACAAAGGAAAGGGGAGTGACCACTCCCCTGACCTGCACCTCCCAGGGGAGGTGCCCAGAGCTCCTCCAGTGTGCTCCAGACCTTTGCCATCTTGGAAACAGAGGTGCTGCTGGCACACTGGACTGTTCTGAGTGGCCAGTGCCAGCAGGTGACGTCAGAGACTCCTTCTGATAGGCTCTTACCTGTGTTACTAGCCTATCCTCCTTCCTAGGTAGCCAAACCTCCTTTTCTGGCTATTAAGGGTCTCTGCTTTGGGGAATTCTTTAGATAACGAATGCAAGTGCTCATCAGAGTTCCTCTGCATCTCTTTCTTCACCTTCTGCCAAAGGATCGACCGCTGACTGCTCAGGACGCCTGCAAAACCGCAACAAAGTAGCAAAGACGACTACTGCAACCTTGTATTGCTGATCCTGCCGCTTTCTCGCCTGTTTCCTGGTGGTGCATGCTCTGGGGGTAGCCTGCCTCCTCTCTGCACCAGGAGCTCTGAAGAAATCTCCTGTGGGACAACGGAATCCTCCCCCTGCAACCGCAGGCAACAAAAAGACTGCATCACCGGTCCTCTGGGTCCCCTCTCAGCATGACGAGCGTGGTCCCTGGAACTCAGCAACTCTGTCCAAGTGACTCCCATAGTCCAGTGACTCTTCAATCCAAGTTTGGTGGAGATAAGTCCTTGCCTCCCCACGCTAGACTGCATTGCTGGGTACCGCGTGATTTGCACCTGCTCCGGCTCCTGTGCACTCTTCCAGGATTTCCTTCGTGCACAGCCAAGCCTGGGTCCCCGACACTCTAACCTGCAGTTCACAACCTTCTGAGTTGCCCTCCGGCGTCGTGGGACTCCTTTTGGGTCTTCAGGTGAGCTCTGGTTCACTCCTCTTCTAAGTGCCTGTTCCGGTACTTCTGCGGGTGCTGCCTGCTTCTGTGAGGGCTCCCTGACTTGCTGGGCACCTCCTCTGTCTCCTCATCCAAGTGGCGACATCCTGGTCCCTCCTGGGCCACAGCAGCATCCAAAAACCCTAACCACGACCTTTGCAGCTAGCAAGGCTTCTTTGTGGTCTTTCTGCATGGGAACACCTCTGCAAGCTTCTTCACGATGTGGGACATCCGTCCTCCAACGGGGAAGTTCCTAGTCCTCTTCGTTCTTGCAGAATCCACAGCTTCTACCATCTGGTGGCAGCTTCTTTACACCCTCAGCTGGCATTTCCTGGGCATCTGCCCCCTCTCGACTTTGTCGCGACTCTTGGACTTGGTCCCCTTGTTCCACAGGTACTCTCATCCAGAAATCCACTTTGGTTGCATTGCTGGTGTTGGTCTTCCTTGCAGAATTCCCCTATCACGACTTCTGTGCTCTCTGGGGAATATAGGTGCACTTTACACCTACATTTTACAACATATATACAGTGAATTATGGGGGTAACATGCCAGGCAAGATGGTACTTTCCTACACAACCCTCCCCCCCCCCCAAACGAAGGACAATAAGACTAGCCATGACCTGATGAGTCTTCATTGTCTAAGTGGAAATATCTGGAGAGTCCATCTGCTTTGGAGTGGGTACTCCCAGGTCTATGTTCCACTGTATAGTCCATTCCCTGTAGAGATATGGACCACCTCAACAATTTAGGGTTTTCACCTTTCATTTGTTTTAGCCAAAGTAGAGGTTTGTGGTCTGTCTGAACAATGAAGTGTGTGTCAAACAGGTATGGCCTCAACTTCTTCAGTGCCCAGACCACAGCAAAGGCATCCCTCTCTATGGCAGACCAACGCTTTTCTCTAGGGGTCAACCTCCTGCTGATAAAAGCAACAGGTTGATCCTGGCCCTCAGAATTGAGTTGTGATAAGACTGCCCCTACCCCTAATTCAGATGCATCAGTTTGAACAATGAATTTCTTGGAGTAACATGGGCTTTTTAGGACAGGTGCATTGCACATGGCCTGTTTCAGCTCCTCAAAAGCTTTCTGACAGCTAGCTGTTCACAATACCTTTTTAGGCATTTTCTTGGAGGTGAGGTCATTAAGTGGGGCTGCAATGGAGCCATAGTTCTTAATAAACCTCCTGTAATACCCAGTGAGGCCTAAGAAGGCTCTCACCTGAGTCTGAGTTGTAGGGGGAACCCAATCTATGATAGTTTGGATTTTCCCCTGAAGTGGTGCAATCTGTTCTCCACCTACCAGGTGTCCCAGATAAACCACTTTCCCCTGCCCTATCTGGCACTTCTGCCTTCTGCAGGGCCTCCAAAACTTTCCACAGGTGGACCAGGTGATCATCCCAGGTGGAGCTAAAGACAGCTATATCGTCCAGATATGCTGCACTGAAAGCCTCCAACTCTTGCAGGACTGTATTCACCAACCTCTGAAAAGTGGTAGGTGCATTTTTCAAACCAAAGGGCATTACTGTGAATTGGTAGTGCCCTCCAATGGTTGAAAATGCAGTTTTTGCTTTAGCATCCTCTGATAACTTGATCTGCCAATACCCTGCAGTCAAATCAAAGGTGCTTAGATACTTGGCAGATGCCAGTGTATCTATGAGCTCATCTGCCCTGGGTATAGGGTGAGCATCAGTTTTAGTTACCTGGTTGAGACCTCTGTAATCTACACAAAACCTCATTTCTTTTTTCCCATCTTTTGAGTGAGGTGTTGGTACAAGCACCACAGGAGAGGCCCATGGGCTTTCAGAATGTTCAACCACTCCCAGTTCAAGCATTTTCTGAACCTCTTGTTTTATGCAGTCCCTGACATGGTCAGGCTGCCTATAGATCTTACTTTTGACAGGCATGCCGTCTCCAGTATCTATAGTGTGCTCACACCAAGAAGTGGTGCCTGGCACAGAAGAAAAAGAGTTCAGAAAACTGACCCAGGAGATTTATGCAGTGGTCTTTCTGCTCAGCAGTAAGACAGTCTGCCAAAACTACACCTTCCACTAGAGCATCTTGTTCTGTGGAAGAGAAGAGATCAGGGAGAGGGTCACTCTCTTCTTCCTGTCCTTCATCTGTTGCCATGAGAAGGGTGAGATCAGCCCTGTCATAGTGGGGCTTTAGGCGATTGACATGGAGCACCCTAAGGGAATCCTGGCAGTGCCTAAGTCAACCAAGTAGGTGACTTCTCCCTTTTTCTCAACAATGATGTGGGGCCCACTCCATTTGTCTTGGAGTGCTCTTGGGGCCACAGGCTCCAATACCCACACCTTCTGTCCTGGTTGGTACTGAATCAGAACAGCCTTCTGGTCATGCCATTGCTTTTGGAGCTCTTGGCTGGCCTGAAGGTTTTTACTGGCCTTTTTCATGTACTCAGCCATTCTGGATCTTAGGCCAAGTACATAGTCCACTATGTCTTGCTTGGGAGCTTTTAAAGGTTGTTCCCAACCCTCCTTTACAAGTGTTAGAGGACCTCTTACAGGGTGCCCAAAGAGGAGTTCAAAGAGGCTGAAGCCCACTCCTTTCTGGGGTACCTTCCTGTAAGCAAAAAGGAGGCAAGGTAACAGGACATCCCATCTCCTCCTGAGTTTTTCAGGGAGTCCCATTATCATTCCTTTGAAAGTTTTATTAAACCTCTCTACCAGTCCATTTGTTTGTGGATGATAAGGTGTGGTGAATTTGTATTTTACAACACATTCCTTCCACATGGCCTTCTACTATGCAGACATAAAGTTGCTACCCCTGTCTGATACCACCTCTTTTGGGAAACCCACCCTGGAAAAGATTCCCAGGAGGGCTTTTGCCACTGCAGGTGCTGTAGTGGTCCTTAGAGGAATTGTTTCAGGATATCTTGTGCCATGCTCCACTACCACCAAGATAAACCTATTGCCTGAAGCAGTAGGAGGGTCAAGAGGGCCAACTATGTCAACCCCTACCCTTTCAAAGGGAACCACAACCACAGGCAGTGGAATAAGGGGAGCCTTTGGGGTGCCACCAGTCTTGCCACTGGCTTGGCAGGTCACGCAGGACTTACAAAAATCCTTTGTGTCCTCTGACATCCTAGGCCAGTGAAACAGGGGGACAAGCCTTTCCCATGTTTTAATCTGACCCAAATGTCCAGCCAAAGGGAATGTCGTGTGCCAGAGTTAGGAGGAACTCTCTGTATTGCAGGGGAATGACCAATCTCCTGGCTGCTCCAGGTTTTGGGTCCCTTGCCTCTGTATACAAGAGGTTGTCCTCCCAGTAAACTCTATGTGAGTCACTGACATCCCCATTTTGCTGTTTGACAGCTTGCTGCCTTAGACCCTCTAATGTGGGACAGGTTTGCTGTGCCACACTCAGTTCCCCCCTGGCAGGCCCCCCTCCACCCAAAAGCTCAGCAGTGTCTGCTTCCAGCTCCTCTGGAGAAGGTTCTGCACAGGGGGGAAATTCTTCTTCCTCAGAAGTTGAATCATCTGTAGAGGGAGGGATAGTGGGTAGGGATTTACCCTTACTAACCCTAGCTTTAGGGAGCACTTGGTCCATTGTTCCAGGATCCAAGTCACCCTGTCCTTTTTGCGTTTTGGCCTGAGCCCTTGTCAAAGCAAAAATATGCCCAGGAATGCCCAGCATTGCTGCATGAGCCTCCAACTCCACTTCTGCCCAAGCTGATGTCTCTAAATCATTCCCTAGTAGACAGTCTACAGGTAAATCTGAGGCAACCACAACTTTCTTTGGACCTGTAACTCCCCCCCATCCCCCCAGTTGAGATTCACAACAGCCTTGGGGTGGCTAAAAGTGTTGTTATGAGCGTCTGTCACTTGTACTGGTGACCAAGTAGGTGTTGTTCAGGGTGTACCAGTTTCTCTATTACCATGGTAACACTGGCACCTGTGTCCCTGTAGGCCTGAACCTCAACACCCTTGATTAGGGGAAGTTGCTTGTACTTATCCATATTAAGAGGACAAGCAACTAAGGTGGCCAAATCAATGGCACCTTCAGAGACTAACACAGCCTCTGTGGTCTCCCTAACAAGACCAACCCCAACTAAATTACCAAAAGTGAGCCCAGCTACTCCCTTGGATTGGCTATTAGTAGGTTTGCTCCCACCACCACTGCTAATACTAGGGGCACTAGAGGTTGCAGTAGGGGTTGTGGTAGTGGGAGGCTTGGTGCTTTTCTTTGGACAACTGGCATCAGTTGTCCAATGGCCTTTTACTTTACATAAATAGCACCATGGTTTCTTTACTTGATTAGAAGAGGATTTGGACCCACCTCCCCCACCAGAGTGTTTTTGTGGGCCTGATGAAGACTCATTTTTAGATTTGTCCCCACCCTTGTCTAAAGACTTACCATCCTTCTTCTTGCCATCCTTGTCACCCCCTGTATGAACTTTTCTATTCACTCTTGTTCTGACCCATTTGTCTGCCTTCTTTCCCAATTCTTGGGGAGAGGTCAGATCTGAGTCCACTAGATATTGGTGTGACAAGTCAGACACACAGTTATTCAGAATATGCTCTCTCAAGATTAGATTGCACAGGCTTTCATAGTCAGAAACTTTACTGCCATGTAACCACCCCTCCAAGGCCTTCACTGAATATTCAACAAAGTCTACCCAGTCTTGTGAGGACTCTTTTTTGGTTTCTCTGAACTTAATCCTGTATTGTTCAGTGGTTAAGCCAAATCCATCCAAGAGTGCATTCTTCAAAACTGTAAAATTATTGGCATCACTTTCCTTAACAGTAAGGAGCCTATCCCTACCCTTTCCACTGAAAGATAGCCATAGGATAGCAACCCACTGCCTTTGAGGGACCCCCTGTACAATACAGGCCCTCTCAAGTGCAGCAAACCACTTGTTAATGTCATCCCCTCCTTGTAAGGGGGAACTATCTTATGCAGATTCCTAGAATCATGATCTTTCACAGGATTACTATCAGGAATACTGCTGCTGCCACCATGGAGTCCAAACCCCAACCTCTGTCTCTCTTTTTCTAAGTCTAGAGATTCCCTGTCTAGCGCCAGCTGTTGCTGTTTAAGCTTCAGCCTGGACTCTTCCACTCTCAATCTATTGAGTTCCCTTTCTAACAGTCTGTCATCAGGGTGGGTGGGTTGGGAATGCTTTGACACAGAAGAAGGATGTGAATGAACAGAGGGAGACCTGTCCCTATCAGTTGGCACTTTAGCAACCTGGCCTGCAGGAATGAAATTACCCCTACTGTGATGTGAACTTACATTACTACCAGCTATGCTAGGTGGTCTGCTAAGGGGCAGCTTAGGAAGGTCACCTTCTAGCACTCTTACTGTGGGCTCCCCTGAGTCAGAGTGTGAGCTATCTCCTAACTTCTCAATTGAAGTGCCAGCTAAGGCCTTATCATTTTCAATAAGCATGTTAGACAATAATTCTCTAGAGGGATTCTTTCCCACTCCTAAACCTCTATCAATGCAGAGACTCCTTAAACCCTTCTAGTTAAGGTGGTCATAAGCTGAGCTGACCAAGTTAGTAGAAGTTCCTACATCAGACATGATAGAAAAGGTTTAGGGACAGATAAAAGAGAGAAAAAGTTTCAGGACTTTTTAAGGAAAACAGAAAAAACTTTTTCAACTTTTTAGAAACTTTTTGAAAGTTTAGGAGTACTTTTCAGCACTTAGCAGATAGTGTAAGAGAAGAAAAGCAAAACTTTTTGGTTAGGTGTACATACACTGAACTTGTTTTGTATATTTTTCTCTTATGAAAAGTACAATATGACAAAGTGGTAAGTAGTTACAAGTACTTATCTCACCGCTGCACAACCAATGTACGAGGCTGGCCTGGCTTGTAGTGGGTACCAAGGGGTACTTACACTCTGTGCCAGGTCCAGTTATCCCCTATTAGTGTAGAAGAGGTGTTTCTATCAGCTTAGCCTGACAGAAGGTAGCTATAGCAGAGCAGCTTAGGCTGAACTAGGAGACATGCAAAGCTCCTACTATACCACTGGTGTCATATGCACAATATCATAAGAAAACACAATACACAGATATACTAAAAATAAAGGTACTTTATTTTAATGACAATATGCCAAAAGTATCTCAGTGAGTACCCTCAGTATGAGGATGCCAAATATACACAAGATATATGTACACAATACCAAAAATATGCAGCAATAGCAAAAGGAAGTAATGCAAGCAATGTAAAGTTACAGTAGATTGCAATAGGAGCACATAGTTATAGGGGCAACACAAACCATATACTCCAAAAGTGGAATGCGAACCACGAATGGACCCCAAACCTATGTGAGCTTGTAGAGGGTCACTGCGACTGTAAGAAAACAGTGAGGGTTAGAAAAATAGCCCAACCCAAGACCCTGAAAATAGCCCACCCCAAGACCCAGCCAGGGCCCCAGTGCTCATAAGTGTGCCCTGTATGTGTTTCCTGTGTGATGACTAACTGTCTCACTGAGGCTCTGCTAACCAGAACCTCAGTGGTTATGCTCTCTCTGTTTCCCAAATTGTCACTAACAGGCTAGTGACCAATTTTACCAATTCACATTGGCATACTGGATAATTCCCTAGTATATGGTACTGAGGTACCCAGGGTATTGGGGTTCCAGGAGATCCCTATGGGCTGCAGCATTTCTTTTGCCACCCATAGGGAGCTCTGACAATTCTTACGCAGGCCTGCCACTGCAGCCTGAGTGAAATAACGTCCACGTTATTTCACAGCCATTTACCACTGCACTTAAATAACTTATAAGTCACCTATATGTCTAACCTTCACCTGGTGAAGGTTGGGTGCTAAGTTACTTAGTGTGTGGGCACCCTGGCACTAGCCAAGGTGCCCCCACATCGTTCAGGGCAAATTCCCCGGACTTTGTGAGTGCGGGGACACCATTACACGCGTGCACTATACATGTATAGCGTCACAATGGTAACTCCGAACATGGCCATGTAACATGTCTAAGATCATGGAATTGTCACCCCAATGCCATTCTGGAGAAGACAATTCCATGATCCCCGAGTCTCTAGCACAGACCCGGGTACTGCCAAACTGCCTTTCCCGGGGTTTCACTGCAGCTGCTGCTGCTGCCAACCCCTCAGACAGGTTTCTGCCCTCCTGGGGTCCAGCCAGGCCTGGTCCAGGAAGGCAGAACAAAGGACTTCCTCAGAGAGAGGGTGTAACACCCTCTCCCTTTGGAAAAAGGTGTCAGGGCTGGGGAGGAGTAGCCTCCCCCCGCCTCTGGAAATGCTTTGATGGGCACAGATGGTGCTCATCTCTGCATAAGCCAGTCTACACCGGTTCAGGGATCCCCCAGCCCTGCTCTGGCGTGAAACTGGACAAAGGAAAGGGGAGTGACCACTCCCCTGACCTGCACCTCCCAGGGGAGGTGCCCAGAGCTCCTCCAGTGTGCTCCAGACCTCTGCCATCTTGGAAACAGAGGTGCTGCTGGCACACTGGACTGCTCTGAGTGGCCAGTGCCAGCAGGTAACGTCAGAGACCCCTTCTGATAGGCTCTTACCTGTGTTACTAGCCTATCCTCCTTCCTAGGTAGCTAAACCTCCTTTTCTGGCTATTAAGGGTCTCTGCTTTGGGGAATTCTTTAGATAACGAATGCAAGTGCTCATCAGAGTTCCTCTGCATCTCTCTCTTCACCTTCTGCCAAAGGATCGACCGCTGACTGCTCAGGACGCCTGCAAAACCGCAACAAAGTAGCAAACACGACTACTGCAACCTTGTATCGCTGATCCTGCCGCTTTCTCGCCTGTTTCCTGGTGGTGTATGCTCTGGGGGTAGCCTGCCTCCTCTCTGCACCAGGAGCTCTGAAGAAATCTCCAGTGGGACGACGGAATCCTCCCCCTGCAACCACAGGCAACAAAAAGACTGCATCACTGGTCCTCTGGGTCCCCTTTCAGCACGACGAGCGTGGTCCCTGGAACTCAGCAACTCTGTCCAAGTGACTCCCACAGTCCAGTGACTCTTCAGTCCAAGTTTGGTGGAGGTAAGTCCTTGCCTCCCCACGCTAGACTGCATTGCTGGGTACCGCGTGATTTGCAGCTGCTCCAGCTCCTGTGCACTCTTCCAGGATTTCCTTCGTGCACAGCCAAGCCTGGGTCCCCGACACTCTAACCTGCAGTGCACAACCTTCTGAGTTGCCCTCCGGCGTCGTGGGACTCCCTTTTGTGTCTTCGGGTGAGCTCCGGTTCACTCCTCTTCTAAGTGCCTGTTCCGGTACTTCTGCGGGTGCTGGCTGCTTCTGTGAGTGCTCCCTGACTTGCTGGGTGCCCCCTCTGTCTCCTCATCCAAGTGGCGACATCCTGGTCCCTCCTGGGCCACAGCAGCATCCAAAAACCATAACTGCGACCCTTGCAGCTAGCAAGGCTTGTTTGCAGTCTTTCTGCGTGGGAACACCTCTGCAAGCTTCTTCACGACGTGGGTCATCCATCCTCTAACTGGGAAGTTCCTAGTCCTCTTCGTTCTTGAAGAATCCACAGCTTCTACCATCCGGTGGCAGCTTCTTTGCACCCTCAGCTGGCATTTTCTGGGCATCTGCCCCCTCTCGACTTTGTCGCGACTCTTGGACCTGGTCCCCTTGTTCCACAGGTACTCTCATCCAGAAATCCACTTTGGTGGCATTGCTGGTGTTGGTCTTCCTTGCAGAATTCCCCTATCACAACTTCTGTGCTCTCTGGGGAATATAGGTGCACTTTACACCTACTTTTCAGGGTCTTGGGGTGGGCTATTTTTCTAACCCTCACTGTTTTCTTACAGTCCTAGTGACCCTCTACAAGCTCACATAGGCTTGGGGTCCATTCGTGGTTCGCATTCCACTTTTGGAGTATATGGTTTGTGTTAACCCTATACCTATGTGCTCCTATTGCAATCTACTGTAACTTTACATTGTTTGCATTACTTCCTTTTGCTATTACTGCATATTTTTGGTATTGTGTACATATATCTTGTGTATATTTGGCATCCTCATACTGAGGGTACTCACTGAGATACTTTTGGCATATTGTCATAAAAATAAAGTACCTTTATTTTTAGTATATCTGTGTATTGTGTTTTCTTATGATATTGTGCATATGACACCAGTGGTATAGTAGGAGCTTTACATGTCTCCTAGTTCAGCCTAAGCTGCTCTGCTGTAGCTACCTTCTATCAGCCTAAGCTGCTAGAAACACCTCTTTTACACTAATAAGGGATAACTGGACCTGGCACAGAGTGTAAGTACCCCTTGGTACCCACTACAAGCCAGGCCAGCCTCCTACAGGAACGCATGTTTCTCTGATTCCTAGGAGGTTATATTAAAACTCAGTTACATTTGAAACTACATTGACTTTCATGGAGAACAAGGTGGGTCCATGGCTTCAGGGGTAGTAGTGATGAAAACAGTGTTTCTGGCTGTGGAGAATAAGACAGAGGCCAATGAGAAATCTGTGGGCCAAGTGGCTGCTTTCCATAGGTCTTTTGCTGAATTTCAGAACTGTGTTGTGCATTTGATTTTTAAACTTAAAAGCAGCGTAGAAACACTAATAAACATGCCCATGGCTGGAACTCTGATGGTACCGGGGACAGTAGCAGATTTAGGAGGTGACAGAGTATGGCAACCCACACAAAATTTGCTCAATGAGAATTTTTTGCTGGTAGACAAGAATCTAAAAATGGAGCCAGCACAGGAGTTTACCTAACTGCTGGAGGCTATGACGAAGTGACAACAAGAGTTACAATCCTGGCAATTCTGAGAACATCCCCAGATGCTGCCCTGTACTCTAGTTTTCATACTCTCAGATGCACAATCTGCTCAATCCCCTACTTCATGCTTACCAAAGCATGCAGCTCTCGGGCTTGTTTCTGTGTGCGAAGATCCCTGTTCATGCACCAAAGTTTCCCCTTCTTTGCTTGATAAAATACCAGGTGCTCCGAAGCATTTAATTGTTTGCTATGGGTCCTTTGGTGGGGTGAAGCACTGGCAATGGTGTTTTACCCCTTCTTATTCTCTGTTTAGAAATGATAAGGAGCATAGAGCTCATTCTTCATTTACTTTCCCTTTTAACGAGTAGTCATACTATTCCTGTGGCATTCATTATGCCCACTTTTTTTCTTTTTTCATGCCTTCCCAGTCGGTTTCACCACCTAAAACACTTTAATTAAGTCTCCACACCTTATTCATCCATCGTTGTTGACACTCTAAATACAACTTCCTACCATTATGCTACTTTCTTCTTCAGTTTGTCTGGATACCTATATGTTCCGATACCCTCCGAAATTGTGAAACAGACACTGGTGTAAGGATTTTCCCTCCCTCAAATAAAAGGAAGGTTTGCCATTTGGGCACTCACACTCATTCATCATCAAAGCCATCATGATGTCATTTGTTGTTGTTTAGAAAGCCTTTTTGGTGACAGGAACCAAATGCAGTAAACTAATCACAAGTTAAGTGTTATAGAAGTAGGATATGGCGACTATGCCGCGCAAAGAGGTGGAGACTGCATTACAGAAACTGGAACTTCAAACATGACCACCCCGTAAGAAACAACAAGATCACTTCTGGGTCACTGCAGGTCCTTCTTGGGAGGATTGGCAGGGGCAGTAGAACACCATTGTAAGAAAGGACCGGGGTGCCTGGAACGTCTACTCTGTTTTTCTCTGGTGTTTCACTGCCATGCCAGTTCACAGCAAACCTGTCTATCCTGCACCTTCCTTATTTTTCTCCTACTTCTCTCCCATTTGCTGTCCCAAATTCGAGCTCTCGGTTGTGTCTACTTCTGGCCACTCTCAAAACCTCAGTGCATTCCATACTACACTGCTGTCAGTCTTCCACATTCAGTAGCTGATTTCCTGGACTGCAAGGTTGGAATCCTGGTCGTCCCTGTTCGCAAGGTTAAAGTTGCTCTTTACAGGAATCAAGAAGCCAAGGTTCCTCTAGTCTAGTATCATACATGTGTGTTAGTGGATTTTTGCTCCATAGCCCTTTGCCATTCTTATTATTGTCAGTCTGAGCGAGTCAATTCGTTCGATATATCAGCGAACAAGGGGCCATATTTATACTTTTTGACGCAAAACTGCTCTAACGCAGTTTTGCGCCAAAAAAATTAGCGCCGGCTAACGCCATTCTGAAGCGCCATGCGGGTGCCGTATTTATTGAATGGCGTTAGCCGTCGTTAGCCGACCGGCGCTGCCTGGTGTGCGTGAAAAAAAACCACGTACACCAGGCAGCGCCGGCATAGGGAAAAATGGCGTTCGGGCATCCAAAAATGGGGCAAGTCAGGCTGAGGCAAAAAAACCGTCTTAACCCGATTTGCGCCATTTTTTTTGGGCGCCCAGACGCCATTAACATGACTCCAGACAGGAGTCATGCCCCCTTGCCCAATGGCCATGCCCAGGGGACTTCTGTCCCCTGGGCATGGTCATTGGGCATAGTGGCATGTAGAGGGGCACAAATCAGGCCCCCCTATGCCAAACAAAAATATTAAAAAAAAATACTTACCACAACTTACCTTTTCTTCCCTGGGGTGGGTCCCTCCATCCTTGGGTGTCCTCCTGGGGTGGGCAAGGGTGGCAGGGGGTGTCCCTGGGGGCTTGGGAGGGCATCTCTGGGCTCAGTCCCTTAACGCCTGCCCTGACCCAGGCGCTAAAATCCGGCGCAAATGTGGGTTTTTTAGTCCCGCCCACTCCCGGGCGTCATTTTTGCCCGGGAGTATAAATCCTACGCAATAGCATCGGAGTCATTTTTATAGACGGGAACGCCTACCTTGCATATCATTAACGCAAGGAAGGTGTTCACGCAAAAAAATGACGCTGACTCCATGAACTTTGGCGCTAGACGCGTCTAACGCCAAAGTATAAATATGGAGTTAGTTTTGCGTCTAATTTGCGTTGAAAAAAACGACGCAAATTCGGCGCAAACGGAGTATAAATATGCCCCAAGGTATTTATAGATCCTCATAAACTATCCAAAATTGTTTTACTCTGTCATGAGGTATACCGCTGGAAGTTCACAGACCTCACAGAGGGCTATAAGGCATCGCACTAAGGATATTTAAATACAGGCCTTCATGCAAGACCCGTGGATTGAGCATGTAATGTAATTCCCATTACACATCAGTGGGAGCACTAGTTTAGCAGTTGCTCTAGTACTTCTTTAGGGGAAACATCCTAAACAGTGCGTAGAAAATACAATACAGATTTTTCCTACGCAAGAGGAATAACACTTGCTGAACAACGCGTGCCTTTTTCTCTGCCTAAACCACATATTTGCAAAAACTACACATATGCGTGGTTAAGGCAGAGAAAAAGGCAGAGAGCTCAGAAGTGGACGCACTGAGGTAAGTGGGGCTGGGACAGGGTTGGGGGTAGTCTTTATGCGTGAGGTGGATTAAGGGCTTAGGGTCGGTGGGGGGTCGGACTATTTCTTTTTTAGGGGTGGGAAGATTTACAGAAGTTTAGTTTTTAGGGCTTAGGGTGGGTGGGGAGGGGCTGGGTAGTTTATTTTTTAAGAGCAGGGCTGGGGGGTGTTGGGATATTTTCTTTTTAGGACTCAGAGTGGGGGCGGGGCGTTTAATTTTTAGGGGTAGGGAAGGTTTTAGGGCTCAGGGTGGGTGTGCGTGTCAGAATAGTTAAATTTTTAGGGGAGGGGTGGGGTTTACGGGGTAGCTTTTTTAGGCTTAGGGTGGGTGGGGTCGGGCTAGTTTAGTTATTAGAGGTGGGCGTAGGTTTAAGGGCTCAGGGTGGGTGGGGGTGTCGGGGTAGTTTAGTTTTTAGGGGCAGGGATGAGGGGTTGGGGTATGATTTTTTAGGGCTTTAGGTGGGTGGGGGCCACTGTAGTTTAGTTATTAGGATTGGGGCAAGGTTTTAGGTATTAGGTGGGTGGGGGTGCCTGGGTAGTTTACTTATTGGGGTGGAAGTAGTTTTGGGCTTCACGGTGGTTGGGGTTGTATGATAGAACCACGCATGCCATTTCCACATATGCCTTACTAAGCATGCTTTTACAATTAAACTTGTGGTAAATGCATGCGTGGAAAAGACGTGGTTGTGGTTCCAACCGCATTGTTAGGGCATGCGTTGTTCTGGTATGCATGAGTCTGTCCTACAACCCGTCTTCAGTCTTATTGAGCAACTCAAAATGGCAGACAACATGTAGTCCCCTGTTCAGAGCTGTAACACACTCAACATTGTATTTTTGTCTTCACACATTTTGCCAGCATGTAGCAGGTGATATCTCTTCAGGAAAAGAGTAAAATATAAATGCAGTACTTAAAACCCCAAATAAGAAGCAGACTCCCATTTGTACTCGAATCGGCAGTACAGGTTACACACAGAATGAGGCGCACAATCACTTGACACCAACCACTGGCAATAGAACGCCAACTTCCAGTTTCTGCATTTTAGCAGGCTCTTCTGGTCGCAGTTCATTTGCACAAAAAGCTCTGAAAAAATAATTCTGGGGAATTTATTGGGACATCTACCAATATTGCATCAGTTAATTTAGGCAGAAATACCACCTGTCCTTTAGGGCTATCTTGTAATGACGAAGCACCTCACCTTGGACTTACCGCACCTCCTCGTCGGGGTCACTGGCATTATGTGATTCTGTGACAGTGGTGTTTTTATGTCAGAGTTATGGATTTGCTGCATTTGACACATAATCGATCAACTGCTGTATAATTTGCACGTTTCAACAACAAAAAAAACGTTTCTTTCTAGCTTGAACGGGCCACAATTTACGTGTTGCTGTGCAGCGAAAAGCACTTTGTAAAAGTTGAATATTCACCTTTCAATTGCATATTGCTGTACTTGGGTGTTAAACTAGTATCAATAGGGTGAAACCCTTGTCCAGACAGTGTTAACATGTGTAAAGATGTAAAAAAATGAACTGATAAAATCACAATTCTGCCACATCATGCCCCATAATTTAGTAAACCCTGCCGCATAACGTGGTCCTTCCTTAACGCATGATTGCAGTGGCCCTGGCCATGGTATTGGTAATTCGGACTCCTGGGTTACCAGTGTGTATTTTCTGCACTAGACATAGTGAGACTGGTCCTCAGTGTCTGACCAACACTGTAAGGGTTTTGGTTTCTAGCTTCTGGATGTGGGAACTCCTAGAGTTTGACACCCTCCACCCTGAGAATTGGCTCATACCTCACTGAACCAGTGAGGCCTGCGACCCCTGGCATTGCCGTTTTCAAATCCTCACCTCAGAGGTAAAAATCAGTGCCCAAAACACAGGGGCTGGTCGGCGTTTCTCTTTTTCAGGCCGTTTTTCCTTATACTCAATATTAGTGTAATAAAAACATCAGTTAGCTGGGAATGCTTTTAAATGTATGTTGTATGTTTGCTTGCGAGCGAAAGTGTTTATGTGAGAGAGGTTGCGTGTATGTGTGAACATGCGTCTGTATGTGTAAGCATGTGTGTGTGAGTAAAAGTGAGTCTCAGTGAGAAGTAGTGAGTAAGGTTGTGTGAGACTGAGGCCGAAATTTACTATATTTTTACACAAGGCAACGCTGCACCAAAGACACTGTGCTGCCTTGCATCAAAGGGGAAGAGAAAAATGTACCATACCTGCTAAGATACAGTGCATTGTTCCTCTCAATATGTGCTGGTGCACATTTGGCAGCCATGCGCCAACACACACACACCCTTGAGCAATAGTGAAAGGGCGCATGAGTTCTCTGAACCATGGATTTTGTACTGAAAGGAGCCCCCTCCGCTCCAAAAACTATGATTTATATATTTTCCCACTTTGTATGTGTGCTATGCAATGCAGCTCAATGCAGAGTTGGAAAACAAGGAGAAATTATACAATTTCTCCTCATTATGCCTGCCTTTAGGAGTCATAAGATTTTGCCACAAATTCCTCTCTACCAAAGTTTGTAGATGGGATTTTCCTCAAAACTCATGGGTGGTTGCAATGAAATGCTGATGCACTGCCTATGGAACCCCCACTTGACCTGACATGAAAATCATTGTATAGCACAATTTTGCATTACTTTGGCATGCCATCGAACAAAGTTCAGGATTTATGTTAGATAGCAAATACCACCTTAACACAAAAGTGACATAAACACTGTACAAAAAGTTAATAAACCTGTCAGTAAGTATGAGTGAGAATGAGTGAGATTAAAAGTGAATGTGAGTGAGTGAGAATAATAATGAGTGTGAGTTTGATGTTAAGGTCTTCTGACATGCCTTCCTGGACAAAACTCAGGGTGAAGGATCATATGATGTCACTTCCTGTGATGTCATTAAGGTCAAAGGGCACTTCTACTACCTCTGGCAAGTTCCCAAATCAATGACCTTTGTATGCCTCCATTCACTGAATTGTATGTGCCTACATGTTTCAAGGCAACCCCCTTTCCATTGTGATACAAGTGCAAATGATATGACACTTGTGCTTTTATTGATCCTTACAACCTGATATTGTTGGAACAATCTGGTATTATTATGTAAACAATAGTGTCCAAGACACGGTTTATAATTTCAAAACATCACTGTTGGTGTTATGGAAGGAATGAGAGGAAAAACAAACCAAGTCTTTGGAAGTTTTGTTATATGCAATTGTACCTTTCCGTCTTTGAAATTTATACAGAACAAACAGCTGACATTTCACCTGTTCCCCGATGCTGTAATTATCGGATAATATAATCAGACCATCGACAGAGGAAGCTGTTCTCTTCCTAGGTAACGCAATGTCCTTTTTGAGAGGGAACATAATGGAATAAGGAAATAGATAATCATTGATGTCAGCAATGTAGTGCAGCATTTTGTATTTCATAGACGGCCACCATCTTCCATGCTACAATCTTAGATTTTTCTTGCAGAAGTATGGCTATAGTAATCCAATACACCTCCACTGTTGTGGTGATGTGAATTAGTCGAGCACAATCTACACAAGGTGAGGGGAAACTGGTGCTGTACGTTTACGTGTTCATTTTTATTAACTTATTTATTTGGTTAGGTATTTAATGTAATATTTATTGATTTTTATGATTTATGTTTTGAGTTTTGGACCCAGCACTCGTAGAGATGGACCACTGTTGTTCCGATGGTTAAATGGGCATAGTGGGATCAAGTGGTATTTTTCCACCTCAAAATAAATCGCACCTTTTTGAAGCAAAGCAAACAAAATGGTGTTATGAGTTAATTCTTGGGAGTAGTGAAAAATAATGAATAAACAATAAAGCCTCTGGAAAGTCCATGAAAGGCTAAAAGTGGCAGATTTCCAAGGGCAGGGCATTCTTCAGGTATAGGCTGAGGGAGCCCTGTTGGATTGTGCTACATGCTCTTTTTGCAGGGACTGTATGTGACAAAGTTGAACTACTTGCATTCTCTTCAGTTGATAGTTGGAGGGGACTGCTTTGAGTGAGCACGCACAGTCTAGCTTCTAACTGACCCACCATCAAACACTAGTTCGTGCTATTGTTCATAACAGAAATCAACATACCATACCATACCATACCATACCATACCATAACATAACATGACATAACATAACATAACATAACATGACATAACATATTTGTAAAACACACTTTTACCCTGAAAGGCTTCTTGGTTCCAGAGACAGATCTGTATATTGTTCTCAAACGTAACGGAAGCACCCAATTTCACTCCGGAGACCACTGACCTTTCAAGGGCCAGCATGAGATCATGATTCATGGTGTAAAAAGGTGATGAACAGGTGAAAATTAAAAATGAATCATCATCTAACAGGATCATGTACTGTGCGCTGCATCACACGCAGCATGCGGAACTGTTGTCATCGTTCATGTTGAACTACCAATATTCTTTCTGTACATTAAAGGACAGTGGTAGATCTGGAATAGGAAATCAATGATTGTGCAATATCATGTCTAGAGAGGGTCATTTAAAAATTTGGGCAAATAAAGAATTATGTCACAAGCTAGGTGTTAGCTGAGCTCCTTCCTCTGTGGTTAGTAAACTAGTCCATATCGAGTCCAAGACTGTAGCGTTTAGTGCACTTTAGTGTGAGGTGACAGTGTCCACATTTCGTTCATTGGCATACTTTTGGCTGTTGGCCGCAAAGAAAGGAGTACGAGCCCCAAGGTATTCTGTGCTGATTCTGTGGGGGGGGTGCATTTCACTGTGTAGAAGGCCCATATGCTGTTTGTGTGGAGGGTGAGCACTCCAGTGTGTTGAAGGCCTATATGCTGTTGGTGTGGAGGGTGAGCACTCCACTGGGTAAAAGGCCACAGTGCTGTTTGTACGGAGTCTGAATGCACAACCGTGCTGAAGATACGAGTGCTGAAAACCTGAAGAGTACAAACTCCACCTGGTTGAATGCCCATGTGCTGTCGGTATGAAGGGTGCAAACCTACTGAGTTGAATGCCCATGTGCTGTTTGCCTGGAGGGTGCGTACTCCACTCAGTTGAATGCTCGTGTGCCACTTGTGCGGAGGATGCATACTCCACTGGGCTCAATGCCTGTATATTGTTTATGTAGAGATTATGTACTCACCTTGTGCCATTGCATGGAGTGTGCATACTACAATAGGGTTTATTACCATGTGCTGTTTGCATGTACAGTGCATTTAAGTTCTGTGCCCTTTTACTGTGTTGGCACTCTACTGGGTTGTACTGCTGTTTGTTGTTTGTGTGGAGAGTACATGCCCCACTGGGTGTGATGGCCATGCATTTTTGTGTTGAGGTTATTTTTGGTCGTGTGTGCCCTGTCCGAGGGAGTATTTGAGCTTTATGTTGCCAATTACCCTGTGGGAAGTTGCTTAGTTTTGAGCTTGTTTCTTGTACGGTGTATGCATGGTAGGTAAAGTTACATTTTGCCTTCATTGTTTCAACTTTAATTGGATATTATAATTAAAATAGGCTGTGTTCTCTTAGTTTCGCCATTATGTGTTCAGTTTCTTATGTTCTTTTATATTCTTATACTTTATTGTCTTGATGGTCTTTGTAATGGGTAAGATGTGCGGTATCCTCTCTTTTCTAGCCTAGCGTGTCTGTGATGTCATTAGCATGAGTTTTCTATCGCTGTCAGTTGGCGTTTATGCCTAGATCGGGGGCTCAGCTAGTTACTTTCTAACCCCTGATGGAGTTATATTACTTGTAGCTGGTTCCTTAATAAAGTGTGTGTTCCTGTATCTGCCTGCCTCCCGAGTCTCCTTACCAACCTTCAACCCAAAATGTAAAAGATACCTCTTTAGGTGTTTTGTAAGGCTTAGCACAGTACCTGGCCACTTCAGAACATGGGAACATTAAGAAAGAACATAACAATGAAAGTTCTAAAAACATAGTTAGAATCAGGCCAGGTGTGAAGAGCTGGCATTCTTCTTTTTCTGCCGTGAAGATGTTAGATTTAATGAAAAGCCTATTTGAAAAGTTTGCTTTTCAGGTGTTCGTAATAAGCATCCATTCAGGGCTAAAGTTGCAGTCATGGACCTCAGTCAAACTACTACTATAGTATAGCCCCTTAAAAACAGATTACTATTAGATGGGGTAGCCTTGATAGTGAGCATTGCACACTCAAATTCAAAGACTGCATTCTTAATCAGTCAGACAGTGTGTAACATTGGCTACTGGGGCTTATTCATAATACCACTCTGCCATAAAATGAGAAACTTAGCATTCAGCTCTGTTAAACAAAAAGATCTACAACATTTTTAAATAGCTCTTTGCACTTGGCACTTCTTATGGAATTTTCTTGAAACATTTTGTGCTTTTTCTCCCAGTCTTTGCTGAATCCCTCTGCCTGACCTTAGGACTCTGGGCACTTCTCCACTGTATGGCAGAAGGAAAGTGCATGCGTCCTTCCTACCTATGCTAGGAAGATATGGTTATGGACGTGGTTGAAGTGCTGTACCCAGGAGCACCCCGTAAAAAAGGTACCCACATACCCGGGGCAAGTACGGCCCTGGCTACTAGAGGGACGATGCACTGTGTGTGCCACCCCCAGAAGACTCTCTCACCCATGTCTTAGCTCCGATTGGATGGGCCTGCGGGGGCACTAGTGCACCTGTGCTCAGGGTGGCAGTCCCTATGTGGGGCCAACCCTGAGCCGGTCTTACGCCGCCCCACGAGGGCCTCAAAAACTGGTCATGTGGTAGACGTTGGGTAGGACAAGTATACAAAGTTGTACTCTGCCCTTGTGGGGAAAGCCCCCATGTTGGTGTCCCCTACCTAGGGGGTGGGCCAGGCTGCTAGTAGTGGGGCAGGGACGCTGTCCCACTGTATGTGCAGGGTGGACGTGCACACGCATGTCCTCTGCTGGGTGAGAGGTGGCGCTGTCCAACATGAGCAAAGTCAGCCATGGCAGGTCTTGGGGTGTGCATTTGCGCTAGAGGGCCAATAGAGGTGTTGGGCCTGGCTCAATAGGCCAGGGTGTGTTGACCTACACAATGGTGGTTTCATGTATGCTGCACCGGGCCTAGCTTGCCCGCATGTGCCCACTTGCATGGGGGTGTCTAAAGATATATTGAGTCTGGCCTAGCTGGCCTCTCCATGCCTATGTGCACATTGGTGTCATATATAGGCTGATCGTAGGATAGCTGGCTAAGGGTGCCTACCTGCACCAAGGGGTCATACATGTAGGGAGTATGGCACAACTTGCCAGTGTGTGTATACTTGCACACAGGTGTTGCCATGTGTAGATGGAGACAGGCATCACTAGCCTGTGTGTGCATACTGACACACAGGTGGTTCCTATATTGATACTGGATTTGGCATCATTTGCCAGGGTGTGCACACTTGCACAGGGGTATTCTAACATAGTAACTGATCCTAATAGCACAGGCCAGTATGGGTGCACTTGCTTCCTTGTGGTGGCTTTCACCTAAGTGTTCAGCCTGTTGCTGCAGACTTGTGTGTGCGCCAGGGTGCAGGTGCCCAGGGAGCGCGAAATACCCATGCGTGGTCACCCTGCCCGTGACAGCCACTCTGCCCATAAGGTAACATGGGAGACAGAGTTCTATTAGGTCTGGCTGCAATTGTGGATTGCAGGGAAGCAGCCTCACGATGTTCACTATCATTGGATTCAGAATGACAAACCCCCTCTGATGGTAAAGGTAGTTTGTTATTCCTGCCTTAGAAATGCCACTTCTAGGAAGTGGGCATTTCTAGGTTCTAAAATGCTTTGGTGTGTCCTGTAATTAATCTACTGGTTGTGGGGGAAGAGCTCATCTGTGCATTCCCCAAGTGACAACTTTAAAACTTGGGTATCAGAACAACAGACCCCTGCCATTTGGGGCCTGGGATAGATCGAATGGACAGAGAGGTTTGTGACACTTGGCCTCTCGGAGCCAGAGCATGTCCCCACTAAAGATAAAGATCTACATTCCATGGCCTCATGTGGACAGGGCCAAAATTTAGGGGAGACATCTGTGGTTTAAAGGAGAACCCTTTGAACCACCCGAACTACAAAAGTACACTTTTGTATAACTAGGGGTACCACCCTTCAGCAAGGGAGAGTTGCATCTACGGTTACACGGGGCTGGTACTGTTGGACCATGTGGTGCGCATGGCCAGAGGAGTCTTTTGTGCACAGGTGGATAACTGTCCGATGAAGGGAGCTGCACTTCCTTCTAACATTGTGGCTGGCGTGAGTCAACTGCCTGCTGCTGTGACTCGAAGTGTGCTCTCAGAGGGCAGGTTGGCCTATCCCCTGCTCTCTGTAAAGGTCTCAGGGACATCAAAGACCTCCTGTGAGGGACCTACATCATCTGCTGGTATTATCTGGAAAGTGGTGCCCTCTCTTGCTACTGCATCATATGCTTGACTCCACCTGGCAGCAGCGGTATGAGTGTCGACTAATTATTGTGCCTAAAGAGCAGAATTGCCTGGTGCGGAGTTTGCCCAGTAACATGGCACTTCACATGAGTGTCCCTTCATTGTGGGGACCCCTGCATGGAGAAACATCTTGTGGTGTGAACGGAATCACCCGGTGCGGGACCCGGTCGAGTGCGTCACATTTCTCTCATGTGACCCTATGCTGCATGTGCATTGCGTGCTGTGTCTCGTTCATAGGTGGCAACCCTGGGAGGTGAGGGTGCCACCGGAG
The DNA here is from genome assembly GCF_031143425.1 of Pleurodeles waltl. Classification (NCBI taxonomy): domain Eukaryota; kingdom Metazoa; phylum Chordata; class Amphibia; order Caudata; family Salamandridae; genus Pleurodeles; species Pleurodeles waltl. The sequence continues at coordinate 339,790,007 of NC_090439.1, forward strand.
TTGTGCTATACTTGTATGGGACAGCTGAACTTGTGTCAAAGTGTGTGACCGGGGAGTCTGGTGCAACTAAAGCCATTGCATACCAGATGTGCCTTATTCCAGGAAAGTAAGGAAACAAAGTTCCTTGTGTAACCACATTGTTTACACTGAGCACTGGGCGTTGTGCTTCATTCCAGTAGGATGCTGGATTTATGTTCTCTGTGGGAGCATCCGGGATTGTCTGGTTTGGTTCAAGTCATGACACACCAGACTCGTGCCTCTTTCCAGGGAGATACCACATTGAGAATTGTCTTTGGAGTGATCGTATAGTCGGTGCCAACTCAGGTCATCGGGCCCCTGACGTTTGCCTCATTTTCTGGAGATACAGCACTGAGCACTTTTCACCTGGGATCATAACTGTCTGGTTCAACTCAAGCCTTCGTGCACCTGACTCAGCACCTCCTTGTCAGGTGGTGAGGACTAAGGGCCAGATGTAGCAAAGCTTTAGCGAGTCGCGAATGGTGAAAATCGCCATTTGCGAGTCGCTAAAGGCCCTTTGCCATGTAGAAATGCATTTCCGAACGCAAATAGGAAGGGGTGTTCCCTTCCTATTTGCGAGTCGCTATGGTATGCATTTTAATTTGCGACCGCGATTGCGGTCGCAAATGAAAGCGCAGTTACCATCCACTTGAAGTGGATGGTAACCCAGGCGCAAAACGGGAAGTGGTCCCCATGGGACCCCTTCCACTTTGTGCCTGGCACTAAAAATAATTTTTCAGAGCAGGCAGTGGTCCAATGGACCACTACCTGCCCTGAAAAATACCGAAACTAAAGGTTTCGGTTTATTTTTCAAAGTGCAGCTCGTTTCCCTTAAGGAAAACGGGTTGCACTTGAAAAAAAAAACCTGCTTTATTTAAAAGCAGTCACGGACATGGTGGTCTGCTGTTCCCAGCAGGCCACCATCCCAGTGAGTGCCCTGACTCGCTATGGGGTCGCAAATTGCGACCCACCTCATTAATATTAATGAGGTGGGTCTTTGCGACCCCATAGCGACTCACAGAAGGTGTTTGAGACACCTTTCTGCATTCCAAATTGCGAGTTGCAATTTGCGAGTCGCTGGGACTCGCAAATTGCAAGTCGCAATTTGGAAGTTTGCTACATCTGGCCCTTAGTAACTCTTTGAGTGTAACCAAAGTTGTCGAGGACGACTTGAGCCAACACACCCCGACGGTTCACCTCTGTTCAGGGTGCCGGGAGTGATTACATACAAGTGTGTATGCACGAGTCGACTGATCGCTGTGGCACCGCACAGCGGTGAAGAGTGGATGTGTGGGATTGAGTGCGGGTGAATGCGAGGGCAGCACTGTGGTGTGTCTGGTCATGTTTTTCTGCCAGAGAATTTCAGAGGTTGGCATTACAATTTACTGTGGCCTAGGATGCAGTACTCATGAAAGTGTTCCAAACCTTGTATGTAGCTATTGCTGCTAACGCTGAGAACCAGGGTGCACCCTGAATTTATGTCTTACATTGAAGTTGGTAAACTCTTGGTTTGGTCTTGTGCTGACCTCGTTTGGCACCTCCTGAGGGTGCGGGGAGGGAAAGTATCTTTTTCTCACTTGTACATACTATTGTTGCTGTTACACACAGTTGGGCCTAATATTGTGCATTCTATTGCTAAAATGATTTATGCCCAGGTTTCATGATACTCATGCTGTGTTGACAATGAATGAGTTGAATACAATTTTTATATACCTACATGGTATGTGAAATCTCATTTGTGCCACTCAGCGTGGGTGTTGTGGGACAGTGCGGTGCCATTGCTTTACACATTGCCTCTGTGATAAGCCTCACTGCTCTGTGCCAAGCTACCAAAGGGTGAGCGCAGGTTATACAACAAGTGGAATAACCCACTCCACCGGATGGGAGTGGCAGGTTCTGCCCGGCTAGGGCCTTGTCTGTGCCAACCAGAAAGTGCTGCCTCCAACATTTTGGTGGTCAAGCAGTGGGATAGGGCTTGCATTTACATAGCACCACATGATAACCAACTGAGTGCCACAACTTCACGTTGGCAAAGGAGTTCCTTGATTCCTCGGATGTGCCTGAAGGACGGATTGACCTCGGTGTCAGGGAATGTTGTTCCCCATAGACCTCTATTTCGGCTCCAGCTAGTTTGCCACCATGACTGGACACCTACCTAATGGGGACTTCTTAGAGTTGGCTGATCTAGATCAGTGTACAGTGATGGAGGAGCACTACTAGGGGAGAGGGCCTCCAGAAGGCACTGACAGCATGGGTAAAAGCCCACCGGGAAGGTCAGTTAGGAGAGGGAGAGATCTTGAGTGTGGGGAAGGAACGGAGCTGGTGTTGGGGTTCTCGGGTGAATCAAGGTTTGGGGAGAGAGCCCTTGTCCCTTGGGGGGAGTCTCCTTAACCACTAGTGGCAATTCAATCTCTGGGGGCAAGTCCTCAGAAGAGCTGGAGGACAGGAGGAAGTAAAGGACACTAAAATTAGCCATTACCAACTTAGAAAAAGAGCAGGTCCTTGCCAAATTGGAAAGGGAACAAGCCCTAGCTGAAAGCAGACTGGCCACGGGAGAGAAAAAAAATCGCACATGAGCATTGTCTCCGAGAATTGGACATAAAAGCCCTACAAATAGGATCTAAGAAAAATAATGATGGCAGTGCGCCTGCTGAGTCTGCCCGGGAAGGAGAGGTCACATTGCCAAAAAAATGAATAGCAACATTTTTGTTGTAGGAGGACATCAGGAAATGGCTGGCCAGGTATGAGGTGACTCTAGCAGTGTATGCGGTACCAGAGGAATTCTGGGGGGGTATCATAGGTTGGTTCTTCCCAAAGGCAGGAAGGGGTGCCCTTCTGATTACAGCAGGAGAGGGCATTGAAGGTTCCCTGTCCAGGAAAGCCATTCTGATCTGTAAGTTTGGAGGAGGACCCAAACCGTCTGTACCGAACAAGAGGGATCTTCTACTTTATGCTGGAGAGACATTGCAGGGGTGGATCTTCAGGAGGATGAGCTGGCTATCCCCATGGATTTGGGAGGTGAATTGATGTCATGCACCTTCTCACAGGGAGAGGGGAGTCAGGGATAGGCCAAAGGCCAGGGGGTCTCATGTTCCCACCCAACAGGGGGAGGAATTCAGGAATGGGCCAACACCCAGAAAGTCTCATGTTCTCCCTCTAGGGAGGGGTAGGTCTTAGGAAGGCCAAAGCCTTGGCAGCCTCATCTTCCTTCTCAAAGTGAGGAGGGAGTCAGGGAGGGCAAAAGTCGAGAATATCCAGCATCCAGCCCCAAGGACTGGTGCACCGCAGGGGGCACAAGGGTGGGAAGCTGGCCAGTGCCAGGGAAAAATCCGATGGGGGGGAATCCCCTTGGAGTACGAGGACGTGGGGGACCAACTGGAGCCGGGGAATCATTTGCTCATGTTCTGGGCGCTACCCCATCCAAAATGTTGGGCATTGGCAAAAAGAAACACATCCTGCACTCCTGACCAGCCCCTGGACATCGGCTCTGGGCTCGGAGATCAAGTGCAGGAGGCCTTCACTGGCTTCGTCAGTACAAAAGGGTGTGAGTGATGCCAGGCATCAGGGACCAGGGGACTCCAGTTCTAGGGAGCAACGGGGGTTGCACCCTTGGTTGGCAAGGTGCCAGGTTATAGATGCGGGCAACAGTTGGCGCCCTTGACCTGGTACTACTCCAGTGAACGAAGGTGGCACCAGGAGCAAGGCCCATAAGGCCATCCCTGGAGGTGGCAGGGACCCTACTCAAGGGTGGCTCCTGGGAGCAGCAAGAGGAGTACCCTACGAGATCCAAAGGCTTAGCGATGGAGGGGGCACCACTGCAGTGGCAGGCCATCATCCAAGCTTTTTTATCCTGAGCTGGGTGGTGTATCAAGGAAATGATTATGACCCCCCTGGCTTTAGACTTGGAGGGGGTCATGTTGGACATGGCACTTAGGGAATTTTCCTGAAACGTCTTGCTTTTTTCACCCAGTCTTAGCTGACTTCCTGTACGTGACCTTAGGACTCTGAGCACTTCTCCACTGTATGGCAGTGGGAAAGTGGGCTTGCTCTTCCTATCTATGTTAGGAAGGAAATCCTAACTTATGGTAAAGTCAGATTTTAAGTTTCTATTCTTAAAATGCCACTTTTACAAAGTTGACATTTTCTTGACTTAGCTATTTGGTCCCTGTAGCCTGTATCTGGTCATATCACTGGATGTAGTTAGGATTTAGGTTTGTGTATTTTTCCTAGACAGCCACACACAATGGGAGCTTAGGTGTGACTGGATGGGCCATCACTGGTAGATGGGAGGGAGAAGCTGGGCTCAGCCTTACTTTCACCTGAAGATGCTGTGTCCTGTCTCCACACAAAGGGCTCCATAACCCCAGTAGTTAGTTTGGAGCCAGAGCAGGGAAGGCAGGACATCTGTGCACTTCAAAGGCATTCCGCCAGAAGCTTCTCCCCACTTCAAAGGCATGCAACAAACCCTCTTCTCTTTGTCGATCCATGTCTCCTACCCTGTGGTGTCCTTACCTGTATTTTCAAAAATCAATAAAATTGTTTATAAAAAATAGAGGGATCTCAGGCACCAGCACTTCAGGACACTTCTGCAACTGTGTATACTCTGCCAGGACTGTATCTGACCCACCCTCCATCGCAATCGGCTTGAACTTTTAACTTTGGCCTGGTCGAGTGTTATCTGATAGCCGATGTTAGCCATTTGTGTTTTTAGCCACTATATTGCAGTTTATTCTTGTAAAGAAAGTTCTACTGACTGGATTTTTTGTCATTCTGACCTTGTTTTATTTGTCAAATTAAGCTCTATTTTTCTAACGTGTTGTGGGATCTTTTTGTGTTGGTGTATCCGCTATTTTACTGTTTGAAGTGTTGCACAAATCCTTGACATGTTACTTCTAAGTTAAGTTTGACTGTGCAAGCTTCCAGTGGGTGAGCACAGGTTGCTATGGGATTTGTGTGTGCCTTGCCCTGACTAGGACCTTCCTTGCTGCTTGACCAAGGCTCACACCCCAGTCAACCAGTAAGCCAATTTCTAACAATATGTACTTCAAAATCACTAGTAATTTTTGTCAATGATGTTTTACCAATAGAAAAATCACAAACAGTTGAATACAATTTCCTTGTAGGGTCAGATATACATTTGTTACACAGCAAGGTCATGAATTATTTCCATGAGTGTTTCCAAGAATACACTGTGCATTATCGAGAATAACCACTTAACTAAATTCTGAAGGCGCTATGCTTAAAGCACATATGGTATTTCTATTCAAATTGTAAAGGTTGATGTGAGGTGAAAAAAGTCAACGTTTTAATCACCTAGTAGATCAAAACCATGAGACCATCTTTAAGATAGAAGAAATTGAATAGGACCTTTAGGTCTGCGCAAAAACCCAACATTTCATGGACATGAGTTTTGCGCGCAGATACATAAATGTATTAGCTGGACAATGTATGACTCTAGATCAAATGGAAAGACCAGAGGCACTTCAATAGTGAGTTAACAGGCGTGTCAACTGTCAGTTTGACTTCTGCATCTTGCTGCTAGCCAATTGCTGTACTACTGTCATCCCGGTGATTGAATTGTACTGTATGGGAAAATTACAAAACATAGGACCATTATTGAACATATTTTGATGTGAGCCACAAGTCACAAACTGTTCAACTGAGAAAAGAAGCATTAATTATTTTTGCAACAATTGCTACAATGGAAGGGAGAACTTTCTTGATGACTGCAGCCAGGTCATGTTTTACTGCAAGGTTGAAAGCTTAGGCTTTCTTGTGCAATGGGTTAACCTCCTCCTCCAGCAGGAGATTAAATGAAAAGTATAATCAGAGATCTTGTTCAACCTTAGCATTGTTTCAAAATATTATTGAACTCGAACATCATTGCAGAAACATTGGCATATCTTCATGTATAATCTTGCAGGCAAGAATATAATTTTTTTACTTAAAAAAATACTTGTGTTTAATATTGTTTTATTTAATACCATTGTTTAAAATATGGTGTTGGATTTGTTCGCTGTTTTATTAGTTTGAGTGTTACATATTATTATTAAACAGGTAATTAATTATAATTATTTTTTTACTATATTTTCTTAGTTTGGTAATCCATTTAAGTAATTGTACTCTAACTTTAAGTTTTTTGATTTTTTGGTGGGTTGTTGGATTGGAAGGGAAGTACGGTGGGAGTTGAATAAAAATACATCTCTGTTGGTTTTTAGAGTATTCATTATATTAATTCTTTAATGTTGATATGTCTTTTGTGTTTTCATGTATTATTATCTTTTATATTAATTAGTGGTTTAGTGCTATGTTAGCGTGTATTAGATATATCAAAAATAAATACAATTTTAATTTTTTTGGTTTTGTGTTTGCAGGAAAGTAGGGAATGAAGTGAGTTAAATGCACATGTTGTTGAGTTAATAATTGATTAACATAGATTTATTTTTTGATTTGGTTATTACCTATGTATATTATTGTAATTAATTATATCTGTAAATTATAAGAATATTTAGTTATTTTAAACAATGTAAGGCATTTAGTTATTTGTTCTATTTATTATTATTTTTATATATATTGTGTTTATGCATAGTATAATGTATTTATATAACTGATATTATTTCCCTTTTGGAACATATTACATTGTTTATACGTAAGTAGGGTTGTAAAAGTTTTAAATATGTATTTAAAATGTATTTATTAATTGCTGAAAATGTTTATTATTTCATGAATTAAGGACATGATTTAGAGATTGGCAGTGTTAACACCAATCTGCGGCAGATTCGAAAAGACCGTCAAGTCGATGATGTTCTGCCCACCGTGTTAAGACTATTGCGGCTGAGCCAAAGACCGCTATGATAGGGTGTTCTTCTTAGCTGTCAGGCAGGCTGGCGGGTTCCCGCCGACTTTATTTAGATGTTACAGTCCTGCAGGTGGTGTATATCAACATCAGGGCAGTGCGCGCTCTACATGCGACTAGAATGCAAAAACGCAGCACTTTCAAGATAACGTAATTTATGCATTGTGCTGATATGCTGTTGTCTTACCTTTTGCATTGCAGAGTTTCATCCTGAAGACTTATTTTCAAGGTGCTTATAAATACTGTTCATTTGCAACGTATTGCTGCAGGCTTTCAGAGTGTGTCAGGGTGTGGTCTCTTTCCAGGGCCTTCTAGAAGCTTTCCCTGCAGCATGCCTGGGTGTGGTTTGTGGGCTGGGCCAAGACTCTATATAAGGGAGCCAGCCCAGCTCCACGAGCTCACTATTCAGAGGTCCCGGTGCAGAGCAGCAGCAACTTCCTGAGCTCCTGTTCTGGAGGCCTACTTTGATCTTCCAGGCCTTGCCCTTTTCACTTTGTCGGTGATCCTTGATCAGGGCGGTGAGACGGAGGTCAGGCTGGGCCCTCGATCCCGTTCTCGAAGGCTTTCGAGTTCTTGGGCCTAATTTGCATGATAAAACAGTTTTGCTCTTGTGCGTGTGAATGTGCGTTTGGTGTTTCATGGCATTTACATGCTGGCACTCGAATTGGATAGACGCGCGATTCATTTCTTGTGCTTAATTCATGTTATTCATTGCGCTACCATTTCATGGCATTCACATGTGGATGGTAACTGCGAGTTGATTTGCGAGTGCTTTCGCGGTCACAAATCAACTCTACATCGCGATGCTAGGGAGATGGGCCACCAGGGGGGTTAGTGCCAAAAGATGAGGATTTCTGTCTTGTCTGTGTTTAACTTGAGGTGGACTGATTCCATCCAGCTGGCGATGGCGTGAAGTCCGTTGTGGAGGTTGTTCTTTGCAGTTGTAGGGTCTTTCATTAGGGAGAGGATGAGCTGAGTGTCGTCTGCGTAGGAAACTATGTTGATGAGGAGTTAAAAGATATTCTAGCTCAAATAGACCCGCAGCCTACAGACTGTCAAGACCTGATAAACCTCGTTTTGAGATTGGATCATCATTTAGCAGAACGAAGGGGAACACGCAAAAAGACTGAAATATATTCCTGGCGTGTTCATGATAATAGAGAATCAAGGACTCAGAAAGAAAGAACACCAGAACCTATGGAATTTGGAACAATCAGGAGACCTTTGACCAAAGACGAAAAGGACCTACATAGAAAGAATGGACAATGTCTTTATTGTGGGCGCAAGGGTCATTTTGCCAAAGAATGTCCAATCAAACCGAAGAGCAAATGAAATCCTGTCCAGAAAGTTGCAGCCAATGCACAAGTCGAGTCGGAAAACTAAAACACCCAAGATGTAAAGAAGGGTTGCTCTTGGGTGTCACTGTGGACCCTTCACATTCTAGACATCTCAAGCTGTGCATAAAAGTTCAAGTAAAGAAAAAGACCTATTTCAGGAAGGCCCTAGTAGATTCTGGGGCTACCGTGAACTTTGTTGACGCCCAATTGGTTCGTGCATGAGGGAGCCCATGTATTGAGAAGAAGACTCCAGAAATAATACAGGCAGTAGATGGAAAACTCTTGACTGGAGGTCCGGTAACTCTTCAGACTGTCCCCTTGTCGGTGATCTGCGAGGGTAAGAACCAAAGAAATAAACATAAAGAGAAACTCGTCCTTGACGTGATCCATGCTCCCCAGTATGGAACTATCCTTGGCTTACCCTGGTTAACTCATCACAATCCTGAGATTAATTGGGCAGAACGAAAGGTCGTGTTCTCATCAGCACTGTGTAAAGAATAATGTCTCCAAAAGTCTCAAGTACCAAAAGTTTGCAACTCTTACATAGCCACTGCTGCGGAGAAAGAAGTTAAATTGCCCAAACAGTATTCATCTTATGAAGATGTTTTCGATGAAAAAGAAGCAGAAAACTTGCCTCCTCATAGACCTTATGACTGTCAGATTAATCTAATCCCAGGTGCAATACTCCCCAACTGTCGTGTATACGCCCTGTCAGAACATGAAAATCAACATTTACGACAGTATCTAGATAAATTCTTGGAGAATGGTTTAATCCGCCCTTCTAAGTCTCTCCTCACCTCTCCTTTGTTTTTTGTTCTGAGGCGAATGGAGAACTACGAACTTGTATCGACTACAGGGGTTTGAACAAGGTCACCATCAAGAATAAATATCCCTTGCCCCTGATTCCGGTCTTACTGGAACAAGTAAAGAAAGCTAAAATCTACACTAAGCTCGATCTACGAGGTGCTTATCATTTGGTCAGAATGAGAGAGGGCGACGAATGGAAAACAGCGTTCAAGACAAGATGTGGCCTCTTTGAATACACCGTCATGCCTTTTGGTCTGTGTAATGCTCCAGCAGCATTTCAATTTTTCTTGAATGACGTCCTTAGAGAGTATCTCGACATATTTGCCATAGTCTATATCGATGACATTTTGATCTACTATGACAATGAAAATGAACATGTACAACATGTCAAGAAGATTCTTGCAGCCCTTCGAAAGCACCATTTATTTAGCAAACTAACCAAGTGTGAGTTTCATGTTACCACAGTTGAGTTTTAGGGGTTATCCTTACCCCTCAAGGTATGGTGATGGCAGAAAAGAAAGTAAAAGCCGTATCTGATTTGCCCACCCCAACAACTGTTCGTGATGTACAATGTTTCCTGGGGTTTGCAAATTTTTACCGGAGGTTCATAAATCATTTTTCCCAGACAGTGGCCCCAATCACTGAGCTACTAAGAAAGAAAAAAAAAATTGTATGGTCCCAGAAGCTGACCAAGACTTTTCAACTTTGAAGGAAGCTTTTTCCACTGCCCCAGTCATGACTCATCCTGATGCGGACCGTCCCTTCATAGTGGAAGCTGATGCTTCAGATGTGGCAATAGGTGCAGTCTTGTCACAACGAAGTAAAGACACTGGCCAACTTCATCCTGTAGCTTACATGTCTCGGAAACTGAACGAAGCCGAACAAAACTATGTCATTGCTGAAAAGGAGCTTCTGGCGATTTGTGACGCCTTTAAAGAATGGAGACATAATTTGTTGGGTGCCAAATATACTGTCACAGTATATACTGATCATCGCAATCTCCAGTTCATGAGTTCCGCCAGACTTTTGACTCCTCGGCAATTACGCTGGATGCTGTTTTTTGCTGAATTTGATTTTGTGGTAACTTTCCGTCCTGGTAAAGACAATCGCAAAGCTGATGCCTTGTCCCACCAAGAGTCTACCACGTTGCCTGCAGTCCAAACCTCCAGAGCTATCATTGCTCCAGACAAAGTCCTATGCATCTTAAAAACTGAAGATTTCTTTGAAGACATCCGTAATTCTTTCACCATTGAGAAATGGCAAACATGGGCCCAAGCAGATCCCAAAAGGTCAATCAAGCAAGGATTACCTTTCCATGACGCTCGTTTGTTCGTGCCCACTACCAAACTTCGCAAGATAGTATTTCATTGGTTGCATGTTATACCTACGGCAGGTCATCCAGGTACTCGTAAAACTCTTGAATTAATCCAAAGCTTCTTTTGGTGGCCTACCCTGACTAAAGACGTAAAATCAATGGTAAACAACTGCGAAGTCTGTGCTCGCATTAAAACAAGTCATTTGAAACCGAAAGGGTTGTTGCATCCACTCCCAACTTCAAGTCGTCCTTGGGAGCACATTTCTATAGACTATATTACAGGACTACCAGTTGTTCAACAACATTCAGTAATCCTTGTGGTAGTAGATAGTCTCACGAAATATGGACATTTAATTTCCTGTAAGAAATTGCCCACCTCCAGTGAACTGGCAACTATTTTACTAAATAGAATGGTCCGTTATCATGGGCTGCCGTAAATAATCTTCTCCGATCGAGACTCACAATTTGCCTCCAATTTCTGGAAGACATGGTGCAGAACACTTCAAGTCACATCCACACTATCTACTAGCCATCATCCTCAAATAGGTGGTCAAACGAAGAGGCTAAATCAAACTTTGAAGCAATACCTGCATGCTTACGCTGAAAAAGCACTTCATTCTTGGACATCAATGTTCTGGTTAGCTGAGATAGCCTACAATACCTCATTCCACACTTCCACTGTCGTTACACCCATTTTTGGCTTGTTTGGCTATTATCCTGACACCTTGCCCATCACGATCCCTCAAGAAAGTTCTCTTACACCAGGGGTGTCAGAAACCATTCAACATCTTCATCAAGCCCAGAAATTGATTCAACAGCATTTGGAAAAGGCCAAACAAAAATACAAAAAGCATTATGACAAGAAACATTGTGAGGGACCGCAGTATCAACCAGGTGATAAAGTGTGGCTTTCTACAAGACATATAGGGCCTGATTACAACTTTGGAGGAGGTGTTAATCCGTTCCAAATGTGACGGATATACCACCAGCCGTATTACGAGTTCCATAGGAAATAATGGACTTGTAATACGCCTGGTGGTATATCCGTCACATTTGGGACGGATTAACACCTTCCTCCAAAGTTGTAATCAGGCCCATAGACTTCAAGAAGAAGCACATGTTTAACCCCAAATTCATAGGTCCCTACACTGTCCTTCAGCAAATCAATCCTGTGACCTATGAAGTGCGATTGCCAAGGTCATTACGGATTCATCCAGTGTTCCAAACTTCCCTCTTGAGAAAGGCAGTCCAGAAGGTCCGCCCTCATCCAGCTCCAGTTCTAGTACAGGGGGAAGTAGAATATGAATTCAAGAAGGTGTTGGATTCCAAACTGAGAGGGCGTAACCTATGGTACTTAATCTCATGGAAAGGTTATGGCCCTGAAAGTAACTCATGGGTTTCCGCATCTGATATTCATACTCCAGTACTTGTGAGGCACTTTCATCATCTCAATCCAGACAAACCAGACCCTAGAGCGCGTCTGGGAGAGGGGAGTACTGTCAACATCAGGGCATGCAAAAATGCAGCACTTTCAAGATAACGTAATTCATGCATTGTGCTGATATGCTGATATGCTGTTGTCTAACCTTTTGCATTGCAGAGTTTCATCCTGAAGACTTATTTTCAAGGTGCTTATAAATACTGTTCATTTGCAATGTATTGCTGCAGGCTTTCAGAGTGTGTAATGGTGTGGTCCCTTTCCAGGGCCTTCTAGAAGCTTTCCCTGCAGCATGCCTGGGTGTGGTTTGTGGGCTGGGCCAAGACTCTATATAAGGGAGCCAGCCCAGCTCCACGTGCTCACTGTTCAGAGGTCCCGGTGCAGAGCAGCAGCAACTTCCTGAGCTCCTGTTCCGGAGGCCTACTTTGATCTCCCAGGCCTTGCCCTTTTCACTTTGTTGGTGATCATTGATCAGGGCAGTAAGACGGAGGTCGGGCTGGGCCCCCGATCCCGTTCTTGAAGGCTTTCGAGTTCTTGGGCCTAATTTGCATGATAAAACAGATTTGCTCTTGTGCGTGTGAATGTGCGTTTGGTGTTTCATGGCATTTACATGCTGACACTCGAATCGGCAAGACGCGCGATTCATATCTTGTGCTTAATTCATGTTGTTCATTGTGCGCTACCATTTCATGGCATTCACATGGTGGCCTCCGAATCGGCAAGACGCGCGATTCATTCCCTGTGCTTAATTCATGAATAATCAGTGTGCGCTACCATTTCATGGCATTCACAAGGTAGCATTTGAATCTGCAAAACATGCAATTCATTTCTTGTGCTTAATTCATGATATTCATTGTGTGTTACCATTTCCTGGCATTTGCGTGGTGACATTCGAATCGGCAAGACGCGCAATTCGTTTCTTGTGCTGAACTCATGTTATTCATCGTGCGCTACCATTTCGTGGCATTCACATGGTGGTATTTGAATCGTCAAGAAGCGCAATTCATTTCTTGTGCTTAACTCATGATGTTCATTGTGCGCTACCATTGCATGGCATTTACTTGGTGGCCTTTGAATCGGCAAGACGCGCAATTCAGTTCTTGTGCCTAACTCATGTTATTCATTGTGCACAGCCATTTCATGGCATTTACAAATTCTTGTGGAAATCCGCAATGTGCGCAATTCATGTTCCTGCATTCTAAGAAACTAAAGTGCTAGTATTCTAGATGTTGTATTGTATGTGCATAATAAGTCCCTTAAGAACGATTCCTATGGTGTTATAGAATTCATTCAAATTATTTTCTTGTCCTTATGCAAAAGACTATGCTTGAATTTGAAAATGTAATTCTAGAAGGTTAAATGTTTCTAATTCATGTGTAACATTCCATTGAGAAGTTCATTGAAAAGTTGTATTAATCCTTCTTGATTCCTTCACAGGTAACCAGACATCTTGAGGCCTAGTTATTTAGTCCATGCTTAAGTTATCCATGTTTCCAGTATGACAATGCTTAGAGTCATAGTCTAGTAATGATTAATATGATATCATCTTGATATTGTGTGTTTTAACCTTTTGCTTCCTACAGGTCTCCCTCCCCGCTGTTCCCTACCTAATCCCCTTTTCCCCACTTGGACTCTCATAGAATCTGTGACATTCTAATCAGAGTATTGGAGCTGTCTTGTGGTGGACGTGTTGGGAACGTGCGCAGACCCCGAGGATCCGGAGACTCTGACAGTGTACTGGTGGCAGATTGCTTATGGAAGGAGACCATTGCTGGATCAAATGGACATGGGACAATAGCACTGACCATGGAACAGAGGCAAGTCTCACAGACATACACCTACACCTACACACACACACACACTGTACCTCAGCCATATGTGTCCCCCTGCACTACACACTACACAATACATCACATACACGCTTATATCCATTGCCATTCCACCACAACACAACACAAACATGCCGGAAACACACATTGCCATACATCCATCAAATCAAATCAAATCATAAATATTTATAAAGCGCGCTACTCACCCGTGCGGGTCTCAAGGCGCTAGGGGGAAGGGGTTGCTGCTGCTCGAAGAGCCAGGTCTTGAGTAGTCTCCGGAAAGCGGAGTGGTTCTGGGTGGTCCTGAGGATGGTGGGGAGGGAGTTCCATGTCTTGGCCGCCAGGTAGGAGAAGGACCTCCCACCCGCCGTGGTGCGGCGGATGCGAGGGACGGCGGCGAGAGCGAGGTTGGCGGAGCGAAGAGGACGAGTGGGAGTGTAGAAGCTGAGGCGGCGGTTGAGGAGTTCGGGTCCCTTGTTGTGGAGGGCTTTGTGTGTGTTGGTGAGGAGTTGGAAGGTGATCCTTTTGTTGAGGGGAAGCCAGTGCAGGTGTCTCAGGTGGGCGGAGATGTGGCTGTTGCGGGGTATGTTGAGGATGAGGTGGGGGGAGGCGTTTTGAATTCATTGCAGATGTTTCTGGAGTTTAGCGGTGGTTCCTGCGTATAGTGTGTTGCCGTAGTCCAGGCGGCTCGTGACGAGGGCGTGGGTCTCGGTCTTTCTGGTGTCGGCGGGGATCCAACGGAAGATCTTTCGGAGCATGCGGAGGGTGAGGAAGCAGGAGGATGATACGGCGTTGTCTTGTTTGGTCATGGTGAGAAGTGGGTCCAAGATGAAACCGAGGTTGCATGCGTGGTCTGAGGGGGTCGGTGCAGTGCCAAGGGCCGTGGGCCACCAGGAGTCGTCCCAGGCGGTCGGGGTGTTTCCGAGGATGAGGACTTCTGTTTTGTCTGAGTTCAGTTTCAGACGGCTGAGTTTCATCCAATCTGCGACGTCTTTCATTCCATCTTGCAGGTTGGTCTTGGCGCTGGTGGGGTCCTTGGTGAGGGAAAGTATCAGTTGAGTGTCGTCGGCGTAGGAGGTGATGATGATGCTGTGTTTGCGTACGATGTCGGCGAGGGGGCTCATGTAGACATTCAAGAGTGTCAGGCTGAGCGAGGAGCCTTGTGGGACGCCGCAGATGATCTCGGTGGGGTCTGAGCGAAAAGGTGAGAGGTAGACTCTTTTGGAGCGGTTGGAGAGGAAGGAGGTGATCCAGTCTAGGGCCTGTCCTTGGATCCCGGTGGAGCGGAGGCGGGATATTAGGGTTCGGTGGCAGACGGTGTCGAAGGCAGCCGAGAGGTCGAGGAGGATGAGGGCGACTGTTTCTCCGTTGTCCACCAGGGTTCTGATGTCGTCTGTGACTGAGATGAGGGTGGTTTCTGTGCTGTGATTGGCTCGGAATCTGGACTGAGAGAGGTCGAGTAGGCTGTTGTCTTCAAGGAAGTTGGTAAGTTGCTTGTTGACGGTCTTCTCTATGACTTTGGCGGGGAATGGGAGTAGCGAGATGGGGCGGAAGTTCTTCAGGTCGCTAGGGTCCGCCGTAGGTTTTTTCAGTAGGGCGTTGACTTCAGCGTGTTTCCAGCTCTCGGGGAAGGTAGCAGACGAAAATGAGCTGTTGATGATGGTCTTGAGGTGCGGGTTGATGATGTCGTCGGCTTTGTTGAAGATGAAGTGTGGGCAGGGGTCCGAGGGGGCACCGGAGTGGATGGAGTTCATGGTGGCTTTGGTCTCTTCCGTGTTGATGTGAGTCCAGGCGTTGAGGGTGATGGCTGGGGTTGTAGGTTCTGTGGTGGTTGGCTGGGTCTGGTGTCCGAAGCTGTCGTGTAGGTCAGTGATCTTACGATGGAAGAAGGTGGCGAGGGTCTTGTGAGGGCGTGATGGCGTTGGCGTTAGGGTTGGAGAGCTCTTTGACAATGTTGAAGAGTTCTCTGCTGTTGTGGCTGTTTTTGTCCAGTCTTTCTGTAAAGAAATTTCTTTTGGCGGCGCGGATCAGTTGGTGGTGTTTGCGGGTAGCGTTCTTGAGGGCAGTCATGTTGTCTGCGGTGTGGTCCTTGCGCCAGGCTTTCTCGAGGGTGCGGCAGGTTTTCTTTGATTCCTTAAGGGTGTCGGTGAACCAGAGAGGTTTTTTGGTGTTGGTCTGTCTTGGGAGGCGTCTGAGGGGAGCGAGGTTGTCTGCTCAGTTGGTGATCCAATTTGTGAGGCTGAGGGCTGCGTCGTTGGGGTCAGAGGAGAAGGTGGGTTGGTTGTCGTTGAGAGTGGAGAGAAGCTGTTCCTCGGGGATTTTGTTCCACTGTCGACGTGGGATGGGTTGTGTGCGGAGGTGGCGAGTCTCGCGTCGGAAGGTGAAGTGGACACATCTGAGGTCGGTCCAGTGTACAGCTGAGGAGTGGCTGAAGGATATGTGGTTGCTGGCGGAGAAGATGGGGTCTAGCGTGTGTCCGGCGATGTGGGTGGGGGTGTTCACCAGTTGCTTGAGGCCGAGGTTGTCGAGGTTGTCGAGCAGGGTGGTGGTGTTGGGGTCGTTGGTCTGTTCCAGGTGGAAGTTGAGGTCACCGAGGAGGATCCATGACACAACACACACACATTGTTGACACTACACCCACACATGACACAACCACGACAATCAATACAACTACACACTCATCTACACAAACACACACAAGTACAACTACACACATCACAACAACAACACTCACCTGAATGTTGCAACACAACATACACAACAACATTTAAGGCACAGGCAAGTGGCACACATACAGATGCAACCACATCAGCTACTCCAGGTCCTTCTTCCTCAATCAGCCAATCGCATTGCACACACACATACACATACTGACTCACATATGCAACTGTTAGGACAACATCACAGGTACAGGTCCCCTTCAATGTGCATACATGGACATAGTCGACTGCTGTGAATGTAATGTCACTGTGGTGCCAGCATTAATTCGTCAATGAATACTGACACCACAATGACAGTTGTGTATGTGGACAATATGTGTCATGTACCAGTGTGTCCCCATCCATGTCCCACACAAATCTGTTCCCAGCATATGCATGTCACAGTAATTCAAAAATAACTGTGACATGTATGACTGCAGTAGTCCAGTGCCTATATGCAGTGACCACAGAACATACACAGCCATTGTGGGTTACCTACCGGTAAATCCGGCGACAGGGGAGGTCGTGTTTTCTCCGTGGTCTAGAGGCAGCAGCAATGGAAGGTGTTGTCTAGTTGTGTCCAATCATAAATGGAAGTGGAATGGGGAAAAAAGGTAGGTTTGTACCTCATTCCACCCCCCCAAATCCGCCAACGCAGGTGTGGAAGTTGGACTGCCACAGCTGGCTTGGCAGCAAGGCACATCCAAATCTGCTTGGAGGTGAAGGTGGCTGGAGTTCCGCTGTCAGCCCTAATCATCTAGGCGGTCATCGAGGTGCCTGGAGATTCAAGGCAGACTTGGCGGGACCCCGGCTGTCTCTCACCTATGGTGCCACCAACATCTAAATTGGGTGAATGGACCATCAAGGCAGCAGACTGGTTTTCTGACAGAAATTTTGATTTATTGTGTGACAGTTTTAACTAAATTTTCAATGGTGTCTGTTGAGAATTTACATTTTATTCTTTATTATTAATAATTTATATATATTTAAATTAAGCAATATATTGTGTTTCATATAAGTTTAGTGGTAATAGTTGTTTTAATTGTTTAATTTTTCTATGTTTTAAGTTTAATTAGTTTTATTTGAATAATTGTATTTATTCCTATTGCTTAGGATTGTGGATAATAAACATGATTTTTAAAAGTGAAAAATGTTTTCTACTAATGAAAGGTTGGATTGTGAATAGAAAGTATCATTCCTCTAAAGTCCAACACTTTCCCAACTGTTGCTCAATATGAAGTTGGAATAGTAAATCCGACCCCTGCCATGTCCAACACTTTCCTTACTGGTGCTGAGGTTGGAGTAGAAATACTGAATTTGACTTCTCGAAAGTCCAACAATTTATATACTGTTCCTCAGGTTTGAGCTGGACTAGTAAACCTGACAGCTCCAAAGTTATAAAGTCCAACATTTTCCACACTTTTGTTCAGGAGTGGGAATGGTAATTCTGACCCCACCAAAGTGCAATGCAATTTTTATTGATGTGTGTGTTTTTTGTATAATTTTTGTTTAAACAGCGATCCACTTGTATGTTTTTTTATTTATATCTTGTCCGAAATCTGCCTTTTCTGCATGGTCACCCCAATATTTTTACCTTTACTGGACCCTTGTTTTGTTACTGGTTTTAAAACTCTGTTCACCTTACCCCTGCTAACTAGCAGTAAAGTGCTTGTGCTCCCTCTTTTGACATGGTTGGATTGGCATTCTCCAAATTTGCATATTCATCTTGCATATACACCCCTATTATATGGTATAACAGTATATAGGGCCTAGAGGTTAAATGCCACTAGTGAACTGAGGCACCTATTGTGCTGCCCAGTACCATGCAGTGGCAGTGAAAACATGCATGAGGCTTACCATAGTAGCCTGACTGGAGCAGTGTAAAAACAGCAATTTTGACTGTCAACTTAAAACCTTTTGACAGGTCTAAACTTTCCTTTTAAATATAAATAAGTAATTCCTAAGTAGGACTTGTAGGCCACAAGTTAGGGTGCATGGTATTTAAAAGTAAGACATATAGAATTCTTTTATGAGAGTATTCTATTGATTTTATTCAGATAAGATACACCAAACATGTACACAATTGAATGTGAAAAACAGCAGATGCCAAAGTGGCTGAGCCTGTACTATAACACTGTAACTTGTTAAAGGTAAATAAAGAACTACCTCCCTCCAGTTCCAAGCAATGATTGACATTATAGTCCTCACCTGTTGACTCCCTTTCCTTGGTGACCCCAGTCCAGGCCTTGTATGTATAAGTCTGAATTTCGTCATCCAGGGAATGGTGAAGATTTTCGACTCTTTGAAAGACGAAACCCTAGTATGGATGCCATGCCGCCCAAATTTTATGATGTTTGAGTAGGAAGTCGATGGCTTTCTAGATGGAAATTTCCAGAAACATTCAGCAGTCTACCCCAGCTTTCCACTGCTCCAAGGACGGATGGTCATTGCCCTTCCACGCCCATGTGATGTCCCACTTCTCTATCACCAATCCAAACCTCAGCAGTGTGGTACTGTATCTGTCAGCATTTATCTCCTCTGTAATATGGAAGAGAGCAAGCTCGGGATCCCAGGGCAATGCTCATCCCAGAAACTGTTCTATGTGTGACAGCACACCCTCCCAGAAAGAAGTCATCCTCTCAAATGTCCATATTGTATGGAGAATGTTGTCCTGGTGTGTCATGCAATGGAGGAAGGGCAGGGAGGCCACTGCCACCATTTTCCAAACCTCTCCCGAGTGTAATAGACTCTGTGCAAGTATTTCCACTGTATGGGGTGGAACTGTGAGGTAATCGCTGTCTCGCAAGGGGAGGCATTAGCCTCCCTCCAGCCATTGGTAGTAAGTTGTCCCAAGTTATTCGCCCAGGCTTCCCTCAAGTGGTCAAAAGAGTGAGGTGTATTGACCACCAATGAGTGGTATATGTGTGCAATTTTATGAGTTGTCAGCTTGCCCAAAAGTATTTTGAGCTCTGGGGGGCTAAGTCTGGTATGTCCAGGAGGTTGTGGGTGAGGACATGCCGTAGCTATGGGTACCAGAAGAACAGTGAGTGGTTTAGGTTGTATTCCGCCTGAAGCTCAAGGATGGATTTCATTGTGGAGCCCTGCAGGATATCTTGCAATGTTGAAATGTGAATGGTGTCCCAGGATTTTAAGCCCTTCAAAGCCACAACCTGGAACAGCTGAACCCTGTGCCACAGTAGAGTTTCTTTCATCAGACATCTCACCCACCAAAGGCTCTATGGGTCTCCTTCCAAATCTGAAGAGTTACTTTTGTAGCTGATGGGCGATTTCCTGGGGATTCCTCCCATTTGCAGAAGGGGTGTCTCCTGCATTGCCCATCTCTCAGTGGCACAGGCAGGGTCTGGTGTGCTGCAGAACGATCATTCATTTATGACAGTAAAATGATTGGCTCTGTAGTATGAAACTATGTCTGGAGTTGTTATACCTCTATAGTAAGATGATTTATAACATTTGGAATGGGCTATTCAAGGAGCCTAGTGTTTTCACTGGACATCCCACAGCAAGAAATGTTACTTCTTGAGGAAAGATGGTGAGAGTGGCAAGGGGTAGTTGAGCAGCTGGTAGAACAGATGACATATTGAATATAGCTGAGCACCCCAGGATTAACAGTAAGGCACCCGAACCAGATGGAGGTGAATATTATATTCCCAGGCCCAGCCGGGGTCCTGAGTCACATCCACTCCCAGATATTGGAAGCCTTCTCAGGGAAACCGTATGCGATCAGCCCAATCAAGCACAGAGAGGGTACACTGAGGAATTAGCCTATTGATAATAAGGTTGGTAAAGGGTTTTGACTTTCTTAATTCCTTCCTGATAGCCACATAATAAAGTGATTAGGTGTGCCTGTATGGGCAATCACTGGCAGCATGGGGGTTGGCTCATTCCCCATTTTAGTTGAAAAGAATGTACAAGGGAGCCAAATTTTAAAAATTGAATTGAGGGGAGAGCCCAGTCATCTATGAAAATGACACAACTATCTGCAAATAAATCTCTTACTGTCAGTAGCTCAAGATCAATCCATCTGGAGAAGGAAGGTATGGATTCCTGAACCATCCAGGAATCCAATTGGGAGTGATCGTAGAAGCATACAAGGGGGAGTAGGCAGTCACACAAGTAAATCTTGACCATCCCCTAAGGGTAGCAGTCAATAAGATGTTCTCCACTGGGATTTCTATTTAGCTTCAATAAGACAAGCAACAACTTCACCCCCTGGTCATCCGGGATTTCAACAACATGCAAAAATCCCACGCTAAGCCATTGAGCTGTGAGTGCCACAATACTCTCAGGCCACTAGCGAGCTCGCGTGAAACTTCACATCTGCTTGCACTGTTTCCGGCCGTGCTGGCAGCTACAACAATATCGCTCACGAGTGCGAACTCATTTCTGGAGTCGATTTTCTACTCCAGATGCATCTAAATCTAGTCAAAATACATTTTTTAATATAAATCTAGTGAAAAAGAGATTGTTGACTAGATTTTCTTCTCCAATGGACCTTGCAATTTGTTTTTCAGATTGAGAAACCTTTTTTTTTCAAACAGGAAAGAAGTGCGTCATAGACGTCAACTTCTTGTTCCTGTCCAGCAGGCTCCTCTCAGTGCTTGGTCCATCTCCTGCTCCTTTTCACTTGGATTTTGAGGTGGAAGGATCACTCTTTTTTTGGGGGGTTTGAGGACTTTTGTTTTTATGAAATCACACAAGTAAGTTCCTAAACTATTGAATAAAGGTGTTGTTTATTTGTGTGGGCATGCACCAATATTTCTTTGTACTTTAATTTGATTTTAAAAATGTATAGTGGTGGGTGGCCTGGAGTTTAACTATGGGCATAGCTATTTATTTAGCATTTCATTGATTTGTCATCTTTTCTAAAGGGAAATTGTTTCACAGCTCAGCAATACATTTTCCTTTTCTACATGTTTGTGACATTTGCAATATTATTTTACTAAGTGGATTAGATTTCCAAAGGGCCATCTAGCCAGTAGGCATTGGTGCATGAAATAAATATTTCAGTGGTATATGTATTTAAAACGTAATTTAGGGTAGGGTTTGGAATAATTAAAAATGTTGGTCTGTTGTTTCCATTTCGTTTTTTTTTTGTTTTGCAAAAGTGTATAAGTCCTTAGGAAATATTTGGTGGTATAGGAGGATGTGGGTGGTCAAATTTTTATAGCTTATTATTTTTTCTAGTTTAATATTTACTTTTAATTTCTAATTTTTATTTTGTATTTAATTTATTTATTTTTGTATTTTTATTTTTTTAATTTCTTTTCTATTTACATTTTTCTATATTAGTTTTTCATTTTTTAAATAATTATCTATTTTTAACTTTTTTATTTAAATTTTTTATTTTTAATGTCAGTTTTAAATTTGTTTTTTTTTAATTTGTATATATATATATATATATATTTTAATTGTATACTTATTTATTTTAATTGGTATTTAATTCTGCATGTTGCCTTGATCCATTCATCCACATCCTTCTATTCTTCCACCATCCGTCCATCTATCCATCACCAAAGATGCACAGCTGCACTACAGAATTCAGTTTCTTTAGCTGCAATTCCATTCCCTCCAGGACACCCTGGCTGCGAGGCACTGCAGACAAATAAACAGCATAATTCCTTTTGTTAATAATTATTTCATTTCCCCTGGACCATCTTGCCATCATAGTTTTGTTAAAGGATTATTCCATTCACCCATGCACTTCTCTCTGACTACCCCAGGTGTCTCCTTTAAAACAGATGGAGATAAAGCAAAGAGCTAGTTCTCCCTGTTGTGCTGTGTGATTTGAAACGTTTTTTTATGGTCTGGTGGTGTGAGTTGCCTTTACAATGAATGATTAGATTTGTATTTATTACAAAAGTGACCAACCGCACTAAGATTGCATTTCTCTTATTGCAACCTGCAACAATGCCGCGTTTCACTAACTACATGTTTTTCTAGTTTTGTTGTTTTTTTGGTGCACAATAGAAGAGACTATACATCATCCACAGTACTGGAAAATAGAAGGCCTTACAGTTAGTTCGGTACTCCAAACTCTTTTGCTTGTGCATCTTACTGTCACTGCCAACCTAGAGCTTACGAGGGTCCCAAAGAAAGTTGCTTCCAAGAAAGTGGACAGTGAGAGGAAGAAGCAGATTTCCACTAGTGACGTGCCAACTGCAGCCTTTTTTGGGAGACATGTGCCTGCCACACCGGCCTCTGGGGAGGAAAGTGGGAGCAACACTCCCTCATTAACAGCACCATCCCAACCGAAGTCCAAGACGATGTATGTCAGTGAGGGAGACACTGCAATCAGGAAGACGCTGACGAGCAGTGATGTTGAATTGGATTTGTCCCTTTCGCAAAGTATACCCAAATGTTTCAGGAAACAAAGCAAAGTAGACAGCAGCCACAGCCAGCAATAGCAGATCTTCCTGGAGTTGGAGCAGAACTAGAGGTAGAGCTTTCTGTCAAGCAAGAACCTCCTCTTTTAGAATATATGGCTACAAGATCCCCAGCAAGAAAAAGGAAGAGTACTACTCCACCATCTTCTTGAAGCACCACTTCTAATGCCGATGTTAGGGACATGCAGTGGGCCCCTGTCCGTGAGACACCAGGAGGGACAAGGGAAAGGAAAAGTTCCAGAAAGTGTTAGAATCATGGAAGGAGATGATGATGAGGAGGATGATGACGAAGAAGCAGTCATTGTGGAAGCTGGCACAGCCACAGAGGAGACCAACATTATCCAACCTGCTCTGAGAGATATGGCACAGGCAGCACTGCCAGCTCTCATATTTGTAAGACCCCAGCAGAGACCTGCACCAACCTGTACCTCTGTAGAAGGATGCACTGCAGAGAGGCAATCGACATACCCGCCTACCTCCAGTTCTTCTTCAGGCATTGGCAATGGCCCAATAAGAAAGTACTCCTCCCTAATTTGGGACTTTTTTATGATTAGCCAAAAGGAGGAGAACATTGCAATATGCTCCATTTGCCATGCAAGTGTTTGTCATGGTAAGCCTGGTTCCCATTATGGCACTGGAGGCCAGATGACCCATATGAAAAAACAGTATGCAATCTGGTGGGAGGAGCACCTTAAAAAATGGCTGGACATGGTTGAAGTGGTGAAGGTCGGGAAAGCAGGGAAACATCAGCTACAACTGGTTAAATCAAGGTGGAAGGGGGAGGAAGAAGAGGGTGACATCATCCTCACACAAAGCAGCCTAGTTCCCAGCAATGCACCAGAATCACCAACCTCAGTGACCTCACAGTGGCACAGGAAGACTCAGAGTGAGATGGAGAGTGAGCCACCGTGGCATAGAACTGCCCCACAATGCAAATTGAGTCTACCACCACCTACTACTTCTTGAAAGTCACCTGCGTCAGTGCCCCCAGAAAAGAAGAAAATCCAGGATACTATTATGGGCATGTTTAGGAAGGAGGGGCCCTACCACTGCAACCACCCACTAGTACATTTGTAAAATGGGAAGCTGGCACATATGTTAGTTTTGGATATCCTCCCTTTTTCTTTTGTGGTAGAGGTTTGATTCTCAGAGTTTGTAGCAGCCATCTGCCTGAAATGGAAGGTTCCAAGTCAAACCTATTTTGCCAGAATTGCTGTTCAAATGCTGCATTGTGATGTGTTGCAGTTGGTTGGACAAGTTTTGCAACAAAGTGTTGTCCACACTATCCGCCTGATAACAGACATGTGGACCACTTGTCAGGCGACTGATTACATGTGTATCTCTAAACACTGGATCTCTTTTGTCCTGAGGAAAGTTTTAAAAGCATTTGGTGGCATGCAACAGTAGCCATGCTCACCATGGAGAAATCACACACAGCTGCAAACATCTTGGATGAATTTAATCGGAAGGTGTCTGAATGGCTGTGATCCAGAAGCCTTCGAATTGGATTTGTTGCTTCAGACAAAGGCAATAATATACTCAAGTCATTGAAAGATGGTGGCTATTTCAGGGTCCTGTGTTTGGTGCACTGCATCAACCTGGTTGTGCAAGACTTTATTAAAAAAGAAGACATAGTCAGCAACATACTGACCACCTGTGGACGCATGTGCACTCATTTTAGCCATTCTTTTAAAGCCTGGTAACAGTTGTGGATTATTCAGCGTGATAACAGAGTACCAGTTAAAGCCCTGATACAGGAGGTGCCAACATGTTGGAACTCAACCTATTATATGTTACAACATCTGTTTAAGCAAAACAAACAGATCAATTACTATGTCGTTCAAAGAAGATGGGACTTAGTCAAATGCCTCACAAAGATGCTGCTGCTTTTTGAGGTTTTCACGCCGGAAGCTAGCAAGGAGGGCAGTACAATGGGCCAATCTATCCCGTTATTGCAACTGCTACAGGAGCAGCCAATAAAGGTGTCTGAAAGGTTCGCATTCAAGGGTGCAAACGAAAACCAGGAAGCGCATGCCTTGATTGAGAGCCTAAGTTATCACTTGACTTGTAATACAAAGCTGCAAAATAGCATTATGTCTTCCAAAGAGTATATTTGTGCCACTCTACTTGATCCACACTACAAACAAATTCTTTCCACTTTCATTCCTTTTACTGAAGGGGACATTTCACAATACAAAAGGTGGATTGTTCAGCAAGAAGGAAAAATGGAAGAAGAACATCTGGAACTTAGAGTCCCACCCTGAAGCTCGGGTGCCACCTTCAACTTCCAGAGAGGGCAGTCTTGTCTCACATCCGCTGAGCCCACCAACAAGAAAAGTGGTGACAACAACAACAGAAGAATCAGTCCCAACCTCTGCATTGGCTTGGTTTCAAGTGGCATGTCTTAAGTCCAGTGCAGAGGGAAAGGGAAAAGTGGTTGAGCACGTGGCTGCACCAATGGCCATTCAGAGGATGTATCAGAAGTATCTGGATGACCCGAAAGAGGTGCATAAGGATCAAAACCCATTGGTGTATTGTTATGGGAAAATGCTCCAATAGCCAGAGCTCTACAGGCTTGCAATAAAGTTTCTGACTTGTCCTGTAGCCAGTGTGACTGCTGAAAGTGTGTTCAGTGCAGCTGGTGCAGTTGTTACAGTGATAAGGACCAGTCTCTTGCCTCAAAACGTGGAGAGATTAACCATGATCAAAATGAACCAGCATTTTATACCTCCTGATGTCCCCGAAATCCCACAGGAGGAGGAAGAGGATGGTTGGTCAGAATCGAAGCGTGTTAACCGATCAACTTCCTGGTGAACCATCAGGGTTTGAGGACAAACTTTACTTCCTGGACTGAGCATGCCAGTTCCACGATAGAACTTTTTAATTATTTCTTGCTGAACTTAATATTTTCATTCTCTCTCTGCAAAAATAAATCCTAGTGCAATTTCATGTTTGTGTCAGATTTATAGTGCCCCACCATTTTATAGTCACATTTGATATATGCCCAGATTGGGGTTGAACCGGTGTGCAGTACAGAATCCTCCACATACCCTTTAGAACAGTGGTTTCCAACCTTTTGACTTCTGTGGACCCCTGCTTTATCATTAGTGGAACATGGGGACCCCCACTGAATCATTATTGGAATCCGGGGACACCCCCACTGAATCATTACTGAAAGTTGGGACCCAATCTGTTAAGATTATTTAATTTTCTAAGCAGTAGTGGACCCCCTGAGGAGGTATCGCAGACCCCCAGGGATCCCCAGACCACAGGCTGGGAACCACTGCTTTAGAATAGTAGAGACAATGCCTGCCTCCCTCCCATGCCATTGCCTATCCTATTTTTATTTACATCACCTAGTAGTGTTGCCCGAGAACATCATTGACTAAAAGACTGCCAGTGCCAATGCCAAATTGCAATGTGTTGATTCCATCAAAGAGAGGACATTTTGTTCAACCGCTGTGCTTGGATTGGAAGACGTAACTACTACTAAGTAACTATTGCAACAATGAGTTGTGATATATTGAGTGATTATGAATTTGTGAATGATGACTGATGTATGTGGTGGCTACCACCAGAGAGGGAGGAAGTTCAACAAATTTGTAAACTTCTTTCCTAAGATTTGCTATGTTTGGGGGCTTACGGGTGATCATTTTGTCCTGAAAGTGATTGACCTTTCAAACTTAGTGAAAATTACCTGCAGGGTCCACTACTTTTTTCTGGTTTCTCAGAACAGAACAGCCACTTTAGTTACTAAGCACAAATCTTCTCTATTTGTTCTTCAACAGCAATGCACTTCACAGGTCTATATTGCTCAGTTTGGGATAGGGACAGAGTTACTTAGAATCTGGAGGAGGAGGGTGGAAGGACTCAGGTCGGGACTACCTCAACAACTAGAAGGAGAAAGTTATCAGCTTCAAAGAGAAGCCTTGATGATGCTGAAGACTCTGAGGCCTAGTACTCACTCACTCAGCTCTGTGAACTGGAGAGAGGTGCGTTGATTTTGAAATGCTGTAGAGTATGTGTTTGCTGCATTGCTGGTTCAAATTGAAACACCTTATGTCAGTCTGCCTCTGAGTCTTCTTGTTACACTCCTGACTCCTCATGGCACTTACCTTGCTTCCCTTTGTCCTTCTCATTTACCCTATATACAGCAAGTGTTTTTTCCAGTATGGAGGCCTTCGTGTAGTCCCTGTTGTGCAATCAAAATTTGGGGAAACCCTCAAGACATTTTCCTTTTAACCATCATAATTTTTAGAACTAGGTGGGTTAACGTCTATGTTTTTAATTTGTATTTTTCAAAACTAGAAGACATAACATTTAGAATAGACTATCTGGTGTCGCTGTGGGGCAGAAGGACTGTTTGCAATGCATTTTACTGATCTGTGTCATACCTAGCCCTGTGTTTCCTTCCGCAACAAATTGATGATGGTGTGCTGGTCAGATTCAGCTGGCGCCCCAATTAATATTGTTTTGGTTTATTTTGTGTAGTGTTTGTTTTTGTCACACCTTCCCCAAGTCCCCTTTTCCATCCACTCATCGAGCCCCTAACCCTCTTCTCCAAGGTTGTGTGACTTATTGAGGTAAGACTACATTTTTCACTGTAAATGAATCACACACTTGCTAGGGCGGATGCGGTGAAAGCAACATCAACTCACTGCATGACCTGCTAACTTTCTATTACCCAAGCAATATTCCAGACCGGCCACATCAACATCATCATTGATGCCTTGTGTGTGTGTTCTGTAAATGCTTAACCTGGTCCAACCATTCGAGTTTGAGCCCACTTCCCCAGACTCCATGATTTCATTTTCAAAGTTTAGTTTTATAGCTCCCCACCATTGCTCAGAAGAAAATTATATTGCTAGATTTTATTATCATATCAGGTCTTCTTCGCTATGTGTCAAATACTGTCATTGTGGTAGTCTGGTCTCAGTCTTCCTAAAGATATAATAATATGATGACCCACTAACTCTCGGTTTTCTTTCAATCGAGTTGAGAGTTATAGATAACCCTGTGATTAATCCTGTAGTTGTAGTTCGCATAGGTGGGAGTGGTATCTTATGTGAAGTTCTGTCTTCCTTGTTGGCACACTAGCCTGCTACTACTACTACCTACCTACTACCCCCTTAAGATGCTATCTTGGGAAAACCCCTGCAGTGAGAAGACTCCCTTGCTTCATCTGTTCATGTAAGAGAAGAACTATGGTTTGATGTTAACTTGTTGAGTCAGTACTTAAGTTCAACTAAAGAAGATGTGGTCTTACTTGTCTATGTTTATTGGACCTGGCCCTTTATGCAGGGCCATCCCTAAATTATTTACCTCCCTCTTCCTAATTGTTCTGTCCAGTTTTTTTCTGGCTTTAGGACTGGGCACTTTACCACTGCTAACCAGTGCTAAAGTGCATATGCTCTCTGTCTAAATTGTATTGGTGATTGGTTTATCCATGATTGGCATATTTGATTTACTGGTAAGTCCCTAGTAAAGTGTACCAGAGGCCCGAAGGGCCTGTAAATCAAATGGTACAAGTGTATCTGCAGCACTGATTGTGCCACCCACATGAGTAGACCTGTAAAAATGGTTCAGACCTGACAATGCAGTGTCTGTGCGTGCAGTTTTAACCTGCCTATTTGACCTGCCAAGTGTACCCACTATCCAGGCCCAAACCTTCCCTTTTTATACATGTAAGGCACCCCTAATGTAGGCCCTAGGTAGCCTGTGGGCAGGGTGCAGTGTATGTGAAAGGTGGGACATGTACTGATGTGTTTTACATCTTCTAACAGTGAAATACTGCCAAATTTGGGTTTCACTGTTGCAAAACCTATCTCTCTCATAGATTAACATGGGGGCTGCCTTAAAATATCCTTAAAGTGCAGTTTCCCTTTCGGAGCAGAAAGAGATGTGGAGTTTGTGATCTCTGAACCAACAATTTAAAAATACATCTTTTGGTAAATTTGGTTTTTAAATTGTCAGTTTTAAAATGCCATATTTTGAAAGTAGGCATTTTCTTGCTTAAGCCATCCTGTGACCCTAGCTGCTTGTGTATTCCTTGTCTGGGTCAGACTGACAGATGGTCTGTTAGTTAATCCCCTCTAGATAGTGACACAAAGGAAGGTGAGGTGTAGCCTGCATATCATGATGGGCCATCTTTGCTAGAGTGGAGGGAGGAGTGTTCACTTACACCTGAAGGGGCTGTGCCTGCCCTCATACAATGCAGTCTTGAATTCCCCCGCCCCTCCCGGTGTGTATCTGGGGCCAGGCATGGGCAAGGCAGGATCTTGTGAGCAACAGAGACTTTCCTTTGAAGTTTGCCAACTTCAAAGGCAGAATGGGGTATAAGTAGGACCGAAAACCCCAGATTTTCAGATTACTTCACTGATTTATGAGGAACCCCTGCCAGGAGAAGAGCTGAAGGAAAAGTGCTGCCCCTGTCTGTGACTGTGCTTTGTTGGGCTATCCTGCAGTTGCTGCATCTCCCTGAAAAAGGGGACAAAAACTGGACTTTGTGGTATATTCCTGCTTGTGAGGTGTCTCCAAGGGCTTGGACTGAGCTTGCCTCCTGTCTTGGAGTCTCAGAGCCATCAAAGACTTCCTCTGCCAGCACCTGGACTCTCTGCTGAGACTCCTGCTCTGCTAAGTGGTGCCCTATCCAGTTCCTAGGCCCTTGAATGATGAAGCTGGTAGAACAAGGACTAAAATCCACGCACAGGAAGCCATGCGGGGAACATTTTGATGCACCACTTGCAACGCGGCTGTAAAAAACAACGCGCGACCCGCCTCATGCCTAAAAGCGATTCTTCAACAGCATCATGGCTTTGAAATTGACGCCTCACCTGCATTGCGGCTGGAGAAACAACACAACACCCGCTTGCGGCTGCTAAAATTGACGCAAACCCTATGCAGTGCTGTTTTCCATCATAGTGCAGCCAGATATCACATGCATCATTGTTAGACATTAAATTCAACATAAACCTACATGGACCCGAGGTGCCCTATCCGGAAAATGATGTATGTCTTCACTTGCGAGTGAGAAAATGATGCATCGCTTAATTTTTAGATGTATGCTCGCCCGGGCAGCTTTTATTGTGACGCAAACCAGGTACTTTGTGCAAAAACAACATTTTAATTGTTTTCTGTGGAGTAAAGCTCTTTTTATTTTAAAAATTCATAACATGATTTGGTGGATTTTTGCCATTCTGGTCCTGTTTGATTTAGATAAATGTTGCCTATTTTTCTAAACTGGTGTGGTGTCTATTTTGTAGTGTTTTCACTGTATTACTGTGTGTATTGGTACAAATACTTTACACATTGCCTTTGAGATAAGCCTGACTGCTTGTGCCGAGCTACCAAGGGGGTGAGCAGGGGTTATCTAAGTGTGTATCTTAATTGCCCAGACTAGAGTGATGGTCCCCGCTTGGACAGACTGCAAATTGTCTGCCAACCATTTCTAACAGTGTATCTAGGTTTTTGTAGGCAAAATAGGCAACGCCAATCATTCAATAGTGGTCAATATAGATCCAGAGGGCAATAGAGTAAGGGTATAAGTAAATACCATACACTTTTTTAGCAGACTTAGGGGCATATTTATACTCCGTTTGCGACAAATTTGCGTCGTTTTTTTCAACGTAAATTCGGCGCAAAACTAACGCCATATTTATTCTTTGGCGTTAGACGCATCTAGCGCCAAAGTATGAGGAAAGAGCGTCATTTTTTTGCGTGAACGCCTTCCTTGCGTTAATGAGATGCAAGGTAGGCGTTCCCGTCTAAAAAAATGACTGCGACGCAAATGCGTCGTATTTATACTCCCGGGCAAAAATCACGCCCGGGAGTGGGCGGGGCAAAAAACCCCGCATTTGCGCCTCTTTTTAACGCCTGGGTCAGGGCAGGCGTTAAGGGACCTGTGGGCTCAAAATGAGCCCACAGCTGCCCTCCCATGCCCCCAGGGACCCCCCCTGCCACCCTTGCCCACCCCAGGAGGACACCCAAGGATGGAGGGACCCATCCCAGGGACATTCAGGTAAGTTCAGGTAAGTATAAAAAAATTGTTTTTTTTTTTTTTTTTTGGCATAGGGGGGCCTGATTTGTGCCCCCCTACTTGCCACAATGCCCAATGACCATGCCCAGGGGACAGAAGTCCCCTGGGCATGGCCATTGGGCAAGGGGGCATGACTCCTGTCTTTACTAAGACAGGAGTCATGTAAATGGCGTCTGGGCGTCGTTAAAAATGGCGCAAATCGGGTGGAGGCGATTTTTTTGCCTCAACCTGACTTGCCCCATTTTTAAGACGCCTTAACGCCATTTTTCCCTACGCCGGCGCTGCCTGGTGTACGTGGTTTTTTTCCACGCACACCAGGCAGCGCCGGTCTGCTAGCGCCGGCTAACGCCATTCAATAAATACGGCGCCCGCATGGTGCTTCAGAATGGCGTTAGCCGGCGCAAAACTTTTTGACGCTAAACTGCGTTAGCGCAGTTTAGCGTCAAAAAGTATAAATACGGGCCTTAGAAACCAGGCTAAACTAAAAGATAGGAGTGCAAACTAAAACACCAAAATAAACATTTGAGGCATAAGTCAAGTAAAATAAATTATCTCCATTATTTTAAACAAATACGAAAAGCCACCCATACCACCCACAACAGACCACCTCTCTCCCCAAACAAACAGCCCCACCCCCCAAAAAGCCCAACCAAAAGTCCAATATGTAAAGTTCAAACCCCATCCCAACTGCCTCCCCACCTGATCCACCCACAAGTGTCCCTTCCACCAAAACAACAAATTTAAAAAGGGTCAGGAGGTACTCATTCAATCTCAGCTCTGGAGATCATTGAAGGTCCCTTCAACATGTGCCACCCGGAGGTCCAAGTACGCAAGCTGTTGCAGGGTGCGACTTTGGTAGATGCAGGTCTGGCGTGAGGGGGACAGCAGTGGTGGAACTGGGATGGGCTGATGCTAGCTGATGGCTGTGATGGTGGTGACGCTGGTAGACTGGAGGTGTGGCAGCTGGATGGAGGAGATAGGGCCGGTGGCCATGACTGCTGCCTGGAACTCCTCCTCCTCCTCCTGGAGGGCTACCAGCTGCCGATATTCACTGTGGAGGCCCTCCAGCCCCTGCTGCTGGAGCCGGGCTGCTACCTCCTGGCGAATTGGATTATGATGTCCTCCTGCAGTAGCTAAAGCAGGCACGAAAAAGGAAAATGACTTATTTTGAACCATGCCCTGCTGCATTATAGGCCTTACGATGTATTCTATAAAATATACTGTCCCACTCCTCATCTGAAAATTCCCTCTCCAGCTCCCTCTCCCATCTCAACTGCCCCTTAGACTTAAGCGGACGCCCCTCCCCCTGCAGAAATTGACTGAAATTACTTGTTTATCATCCTTCTTCATCAACGGCCATTTCTCGAACGGCGTAAGAGGCCTATCTATTAATGCTCTGTTAGCCGGCAACAGGGCCCAGTGCCGTATCTGATAGTACATCAGCCTATCCGCCTCTGTCAAGCCATACGCCTCCCTCATCTGATCAAAGGACAACACTCCTTGCTCATCAAAAAGGCTTCCCACCCTTTTGCAGCCCCCCTCGTACCACTGTCTCAAGCCTTCCACACGGAGCCCAGGCTCAAAGTCAGGATTCGCGCCTATGGGGGTCATCAGAGACGGAAAAGACGGAAGCCCTGATCGACAAGCCACTGCGTCCCAAATACGTAACGTTGCTCCCATGATCGGGGAAGAGTAGAGTCCCCCAGCCCTGTGCTGACGCCGGAGCCAGGGCTCCTTCCATATATGAGAGCGCGCCACTGCCTGATCCATAAAGCACCAATGCTTCTCAGTAACTGGGCGACTCCACTCTAAAAGAAACCGCAACTGCGTCGCCTGAAAATATCACAAAAGGCAGGGAATCGCCAGCCCCCCCCCCCCCTTAGGGCGATATAAAACCCGTCGCAGGAGACGCGCCGGCCGACCCTCCCATACAAATCTCAGAACCGCTGATTGAAGAGTTGCTATCGTCCGAGGCGGTGGAGTCAGAGGAAGCGCCTGGAACACATAAAGTATACGCGGCAAGACTGTCATCTTCACCGCCACCACCCTACCCAGCCAGGACAGTTTGTGTCTCCCCCAGGACTCCAGGTCTCGCTGCACTTCACAAACTAACTTCGCGTAATTCAAGCTCACCATCATTGCAGCAGAGGTCGCCAAATCAACCCCTAGATAGGAAAGCCGCGAAGACGACCAAAGAAAGGGGTATCTAGCTCTCAAGTCTTCCTCATGATCCGAGCTTACATACAAACTAAGGACCTGGGACTTCTGCATATTCACCTGGAATCCAGAAACCTGGCCAAACTCAGCGATTATCTTCATAAGCGCAGGCAACAAAGTCACGGGCTCCGCCAGGGTAAGAATCACATCATCTGCATTCAAGGTAATGAGATGGTGGTCACCTCCGAACTTCACACCGGAGACCAAGGGGCTGTCACGCAAACGCTGCGCCAGGGGCTCCATATATAGCGCAAACAAGAGGGGAGAGAGCGGGCATCCTTGTCGAGTCCCGCGCCTGATAGGAAACAGCAAAGAAAGCATGCCATTAACCCGGACCGCCACCCTAGGAGACCGATAGACACATCGGATCCAAGACCTAAAACCGGGGCCCAGTCCGTAAAGCTCCAGTACCCGGAAAAGATACGGCCAATGAACCCTATTGAACGCCTTCTCCAATAGAGAGGAAAAGTGCCTCCCTGCGGGATCGATCTATTTTGTCTAACAGATGCAGAAGCCGCTTCGTATTGTCGCTACATTGACGGTGTGGTATAAAACCTGACTGATCCGGATCGACAAGACCCTGGCATATAGAGATTAAGGCGAGAATTCCAGTGAATAGCTTAGCATCTATATTCAGGAGCAAAATCGGCCTATGTGAAGTGCACTCTTCTGGGTCTTTCCCCGGTTTATGTATAACTGCAATGGTAGCGTCCAACATACTAGGCGCCAGGGCCCCTGAAGTCCGAAAAGAGTTGAGGAGCTGCACCAAAATTATAGAAAAGTGCCGTAAAACCATCAGGGCCAGGGGACTTCCCAACCTTTAAGTGTGAAATCGCTGATATGACCTCTTCCGACCTTATCAGTTGGTCCAGGAAAGACGCCTCCTTCTCACCGAGAGGAGTGATTGCTATGCCCTCCAGAAAAGAATCCACAGCCACACTGTCCTGCTCATCTGCCGCGTATAGCCCCCGATAAATCTCCGCAAACGGCTTTGCAATCTGATCACTTGTGCGCGCCTCCTTTCCGGAAGGGGACCGGACCAGTTTTATCATCGACGCTGCGCGCTGTGCTCGCAACCGGTGCGGCAAAAGCTTCCCGCACCTATTGCTCCCAATGTAATATTTATGCTTAAGTCGCGCTACCGCATACTCCGCCCTGTCCCAATGTAGCCGTTTCAGCTGCTGCCTCACCTTCTCCAATTCCCACCAATTTCTGGGTGCGCCAGTGGATTCATGGGAACGCTCCAATACAGCCACCCTCTGCTCCAGCTGTTCCCTTAACTCCCTTCGTGCCTTATTATCTCTAGCGGACCGCGCCATCACCTCGCCCCGCACCACCACCTTCAAAGCGTCCCATACAGTCTCCAAACAGGTGCTCCCATCGTCATTAAAACTAAGATAGTCTATGATTGCACGCCGGAGTCCCTCCACCATTGCCCCACTCTGGAGCAAGGAATCCCTAAAGCGCCAGCCCGGAGTACCCACCCGGCCCACATTCATGGTACCTCTACAGTAATAGGAGCATGATCAGTCAAGGCTCGAGGCTCAATCGTGGCCTCCCTAACCCGTTAAATGAACTCCTGCGAGGCCAAAAAAAGGTCGAGCCATGCATACGTCTTGGTCGCCGCTGAGTAAAAGGAATAATCCCGAACCGTGGGATGCGCCTTCCTCCACACATCCTCCAAACCACATTCAGCCAGCCACTGACGCCCCGCAGCCGACAACGCCCAGTCTGCCCAAAGCGGTGACCCGAGCGATCGAGCTCATTATCCATCACCAAGTTAAAATCTCCTCCCACCAAGATAGCGCCTTGTGGCAAGTTAAGCATCGGGGAAACAGCCTGTCTCAGAAAGGTTTCCTGCTTGGCATTAGGAGCTACAGGGAAGCAATAGTAAAGGAGAAGGCCCCAACTCTTATTCTAATAGCCAGGAACCTGCCTTGCACCTCATGTATTTTCCCCACTGCTTCCCCAGAAAATGTCCTCGAGAGCAGTATTGCCACCCCATCGTGTTTCGTAGTTGCTGAAGACCAGAATTGTCTAGGGAACCACTTTGAACGCATGCGAAATGTGTCCTTATGCAATAAGTGTGTCTCCTGTAACAAACAGATATGACTCCCAGATTTCTCGAGACCCGACAGGATCGCCAGCCGCTTGGGTGGACTGTTAAGCCCGCGGACATTCAAGCTTAGACACTTAACTGCCATGCATCGCAAAGGGAAGATCGCTCAGGAGGGGAGGAGCCCCGCGGAGGAACCAAGACGCAGAACAGCGCCTCTGCCACTCCGAACCACATGGCCAAACCGCTAAGACAATCAATGACCAGTCTCTCAGGGAAGCACACCAACGTACAACCATTGCGCACAACAGGTGCTCACAACAAAAAAGTCCTCTCGCACTCATCTCCAAAGAGGAAAAAGTCTCAACAGGGCCGCAGAACCACTCAAGTTCGTCAACAAAGTCCACTCCACCGCCCAGGCCCCTCTCAGACGGCCATTAGGCCTGCAATAATGTGACCCATAGCTGTCCAGCCGTCCCCGGTCGCCTCTCGCTTAGGCACTGGTCCCAGCTGCCAAGCTGCTCACTGCCGATTGGCGCTCCGACTTCTGCTCCAGTGCAGTAGGTCGCTGCTGTTTCCTCCTTCTCTCCTTTCTCCACCAGCACGGACGATCCCCGCCGACTGGGCCCACCTTCGCACCCAGATCCTGGCTATTCCCCTCCAAGCCCAGGATCTGTTTCACCTCCGATATTGACGTCACTTGGCGAAGATGATCCTCCCATCGGAAGACAAGGTGGAGCGGGTGACCCCAAGAGTAAGACACATCATGTGCTCGCAGATGCTCTGTAATAGGCTTAAATTCACGCCGCCGCTGCAGAGTCCGAACCAAGAGGTCCTGAAATAATTGGAGCTGGTGCCCTCTAAAGTGGACCTGCTGAAGATTGCGTGCCCGTTGTAATATGCTTTCTTTGAGCCCGTAGCTGTGGACACATGCCAGAATATCCGGCGGACAGTCCCCGGCTCCACCAGCGCGGCCCACATGATGGACTCTATGTAGCGTAATCTCCCAGGTCTCCTCTAGGCCAAGAATCGAGCGCAACATCGCCACCACAAAGTCTCCAATGTCCTCCTTCTCAGCCCCGGTCGGCACCCCTCTAATGCGGATATTATGCCTGCGCAACCGATTCTCCAGGTCCTCCACCGCAATCTGAAGGAGATCCTGCTGCTCCCGCAAGCGTATGAACTCCTGTTGCAGGTCTGCCACCTCTTCACCACGGGAGATCTCACGATCCTCAACCTGTGCCACCCGCTCACCCAGGGATGTAACCTCCACTCGCAGCTCCTTCACCTCTTGAAAAATGTCACTACAGAGCTCCTGCAGATCAATCCGGAGCGAGTCGAACAAGGAGGTAAGGAAGCCCTTCGTGACAGGAGCCCCCTCGTCCTCTTCCATCTCCCCTCTTGCCTCTGGGGACCTCGCAGCCGGCGGCCCTTCAGACGCCCCGCCCGGCACCGGCATCAGCATGTCTCTTACTGTCCGATCCCGCTTGGGCTTGGAGGCCGCCATCGCGCCTGACCTCCTACTGCAACTGTGCAACCAGCTCAACCGGGGCCTCTTCATGTAATCACCAGAGGACCAAGTCACCCCAGGCATCACGCTCCCACCAGCAGCCACTGACCTCTCCACTTCCGGGCAATCTGTGGCCCTTCTCCACGCCACTGCTTGCCTCAGCTCTAGTTA
The DNA here is from genome assembly GCF_031143425.1 of Pleurodeles waltl. Taxonomy (NCBI): domain Eukaryota; kingdom Metazoa; phylum Chordata; class Amphibia; order Caudata; family Salamandridae; genus Pleurodeles; species Pleurodeles waltl. The sequence continues at coordinate 339,826,699 of NC_090439.1, forward strand.
GGGCCACCGCAGGCCGCCCGCACCGCCGACTGGTGGCCCAGCCCCACTGCGTCACTGAGGGCTGCACCGCTCCAGAGCCAGGCAGCCAAGAGCGCCCCGGCCCGCCCGTCGTCCCGTCCGGGGGCTCTGCTCTCCAGGGAGCCAAGCAAGGCGGGTGCAACAGTCTCCAGGGGCCCTAGCACTCAGCTCAACACCAGGCCCCTGGCGCGGGCTCCACCAGGCCGCGGCAGCGCAGCACCCTCCTGGGTCGCCACTCGTCACCACGCACAGCCAACAGGCCGTCGGGCCCAAGGCCCACCACGCGGCCCAATCCGCCGTCCACCGCGCCCACAGTCAACAGGCGCTGGCTCAGGCCGCGCGCCTCCACCTGTCTCCGCCGCGGGTGCCCCCGACTCCCTCGGGGCTCCCTGTGCCCCACAGCACCAGGCGCTACAGCAGGGCCCCACGGACCATCAAATTCCGGGGGCGCAAGACGATCTCGGAGGCCTGGGCGGCGGAGCTCGGACCAACGCGTCTGCTCACGCTGCCATCTTGGCCACGCCCCCCGAAATCGCTATTTTAGAAATGCAAGATGGGATGTATCAAAATTGTGAGTCGGTAATTGCGATTTCTTGAAATTCGCACATGCAATTTGCGATTAGCAAATACTGAATCGTAAATTATTAGCGATTCGGTATCTGAAAATCGCTAATTGCGAAAATGGCAAACCGGAACAGCCTGATGACATCACAACCAGGAAGTGAGTCAGCCCATTTTGTTTCCAGGAGCCACACCCACAAGAGCAGGCAGAGAGACACAGCCCAGCACCAGGGAGCCAGCTTTGTGAGCCTGCCAGGACGAAACAGCAATATGGCCAATGATGGGAAGGTGAAGGACAAAGGAGACAGGAAGCACAAGCTCAAATTCAGTGAGCAGGAACTGGAGGTGCTCACTGAGGAGGTGGTCAGGAACCACAAGAAACTCTTTAGGAAGAACTCACTCCAGGTACCTGAAAGTGAGAAGAGAAAACTGTGGTCAGACATCAAAACCAAAATATGTGCGTGGGTGTTGTGCAGCGCTCTGTTGAGGAGATACATAAGCAATGGTATGACTTGCGTTCCCGTGCCAAAGAGAGGGTAGCCAACAGGCTAAAGGAGGCAGGGAGCACTGGAGGAGGACCACCCACCCACACACTGTCCACACCAATGGAAGACATGGTGGAGTCCACACTGCTACCTGAAGCTGACATTGACACCTCAGGGACACCCAGCACCAGCAAAGGTAAGGCCAGCAATGATGTGTATCCCCATATGTGCACGTACAAATGCCCCTTAGAAGATAGCTATTAGTTAGATGCATTGTGATAAGTAGTCCATGCCACGTCTTACATACAATGCAACTATGCCTTATGGGAGTGGTAGTCCACAACCCTAAAGCCAAATACCACAGAAATAGCAAGTTAGTGCTTGCACCGCTGCCCTGGGGATGGTAAAGTGGAGGGGCCGGCGGTATGGCCGTGGCTTTTGCGCCACGGTCATAATAGCTGGCGGGACACCGCCAGCCTGTTGGCGGTGTTCCCGCCACCTTACCGCCAGCCACCAGGGTCAAAATTACCCCCTGAGTCATTATGGGCCTCCTTATATAGGTTGCACCTGGTTACCACCTGATTTCAATTTGTGGTAAATTGCATGTGCAAAAGGCCATTCTGCGAATATTTACAATTTGCGAATTGTTGATGCATCGCACTGCGACATGGTTTTGTGTGTTGCAATCAGCATATCACAAATTGTATCAGGATTTTGCAGATTGCTATCTGCGAATCGCAAATCTTTGTTGCAGTTTGCATCACGCAAATAGCGATTCGGTACACACAAAACCATGTCATATTCCTTATTTTCACATTGCGAATGCCTTTCATACATCGTGAAAGGCATTTTTGCATTCTCAAACGACCACATTTTGCAATTCACACGGTTTGCGAATGCAAAAAAGTTTGATACATCTGACCCTTAGTTCTAACAAAATAAATACAACCACAATAGATCATTACAGTTCTATCTTCTTCTATCATTCACTTTAGGAATTTTGTCGGCTGTTAGAAAAGAATGGTAGTCATAATGAGGGGCAGAGCTAAGCCACAGAAGTACAATTAAGGGGTGGAATACTTTGGTCAATACAGGAGAACATATGGTGAAGTCTTGGTTGGCAACTTCAATCGGCATGAGCAAGGTAAAGAAAACCTTCACAAACATGCATAGAAAAGCTGACTTGGACATGCAATCTTGTCAGTAGAATACCTGTCATAAAAATCTGTCCTCTTAGCATTAAGTACTAGTCTGTAAGATATTTAAGGGGAGAAAGGAAAGCTAAGCTTATTTATAAAGTAGAAGAGCGCTAGTACAGACAGGAGGAAGTCAGGTACAGAAGAAATATGTCAAATAGATAAATGCAGGGATAACAGGAATTTAACAAAGCTTACGTAGAACAAAAATAAGTACCACAAATTTAGACAGGCACAGTAAAACTAAAAGAAAAATTCTTTGAAATGAGGAAAGGTGAAAAATAAAATTCGGGTAATAATAATAATATAACATGAAGCCTTTCTGGGGCCATCAGATCCGCCACCATCCACACTGGTGGTGGCACTGGCACCCTATTCTCCTCGTGGACCGGTCAGCGATGTTGCCTCTTCTTTCCCTTAGGTGCTGAGGTAAGAAATAAACAAGACGTTAAAAAAAAATATTTGTGGTACAGTTAATCTCTCAAAATGTTTTTTTTCATAAGCAGAGGCAAACACAGTAACATTGTACTTTTCTAAATCACTTTGCCTAGTATGATGGACTCAACTCGAGTTGACCTATTACTTTTACTTTCTTAATTCCTACAGCTAAACCCTACTCCAAAATTTCTTAAACTACGGGCCATATATACAAACATTTGATACAGGGCAGCACAGCTGGCCTTCGTGCAGCACTGCCCTGCATCAAAAGGAGAGGGCAGGAATGTGCAGTTTCTACAAAAGATATGGTGGCTTCCTGTCTTTTTTCCCTGCGTTGGCACACAGTGGGCTGCCATGAGCCAATGCAGGCACCCCTGCACTATGCTGCAAGGGTGCCTGTGTTGAGGGGATTATTGTTTTTGTGCAGAAAGGGGTACCTTCCTGCACAAATAACAATCACAAGATGAGTTTTCCTTTTGACATGCGTGGTGCAGATAGCAGGAAAAAATTATACAAATAAAGGTATTTCTCTGTGTTGTATCTCCTTTACACCTCCCGATGGGAGGTGTAGGCTTTTGACACAGTCCCAGGTTTACAAAACCTTGTAAATCCGGGAATGTGTGAAATGCCATGGGTTGTACGTGTGAACACCCACCATAACACCCATGGCACACCTCCCTATTGTAGGATGAGTCAATGCAGCAACGCCTGGTCGCCCAGCAGGCTGTGCAGGTCCTGTTTGCAGTCGATTATGTCCGCTCAATGGTGCATCAACTGCTGCTGGGTGCACTGGCCCCTAATGTGCAGACGAACCAACCGCACACCTTCCCCCGCAGCAGTTGACGCTTCCAAAGACTGTAACACTCCCAGACCTGCAGCCTGCTGCCAGCATGGAGGGGAGGTGGCCCTGCAAATAAAAAAGTAGTGCTGTCACCTCCTCCTCACTAAAGATGGGCCAAGGGTGCACCCCTCAATGGCACCGCCGCCCGCAAGGTAGGCAGCTGCTGCTGATACCCTGATCTGCTATGATGATGAGGACAAGAGGTATACAAAAAGTCACACAAAAAAAACAGAAAAAATTAAAAAACATAAAAATACAGATTCAGAAAAAGAGACAGTTACAAAATAAATAAAAAGAGGGTTCGATTAATTAGGAGGGTGGGGGATTACATAGGTAAATAGGGATGAAAAAGACAGGCCCAGCACCATAAACAGAGTGAAAAACAAGGAAGCTGCATCCTTGCCAACCGCGTGGTGCCGTCTGTATGCAATTTTCAACGCAAGTACCTACTTCGCATTGCATTTGACATCAAATGGAAATCAAACAGGTGCCACAGAGAACTTCGCCTGCTTGCGGAACTCCACATAGTGCGGCAGAGTTTTTTTACAACTTTGCAGAATTCCACGTAGTGCGACCCTGCACACTCCGCACACCCCAAGAATAATTCCACATTGTCATGCCTCAGAGAGAAGTGGGAACAAAGGTTATAGAAAACCTTTTCTAACAAGGGCTGGGTTAGAGTTCTGATGTCTGTACACCTACATTATTTTAACATGACATTTAAGTAATCACAATTCAATTACTTGCACTGCACAAAATTGAACCTTGGGGGTTCTGATGACATCAGTTGTCCCAGATGTAACTTTTATGGTGCCAACTTTTTCCATATGGTATGGTTATGCCCCTCTATTCAAATGTTCTGGACAAGGGTAACAGACTGTCTTGGGGGGGTTACTTAATACAGAGGCACTTTGTGCTTCTGAGGCTAGTTTGTTGGGCAACTTTTCAAGACCTGTTTGTTGGGTGACTTTTCAAGACCTAAGCATTAGAAAGCTAGAAACAGATTTGTTGATTTGGCACTAGCTGCAATGCATTGGAGATCTCAGTCTGTGTCTCCCTTAGATAAATGGTGTAGGGATGCTAAACTCTGGGCCAAAACTGAGATAATGGTACTACACGCATTAAAACATAAAACGTAGAACACACCCTAGATATCCTATAGATGCTCTATGTGATGAGATTTATTGTAATTGCCATTGAATTTATATAGCGCTTCTTCCCCTGATAAGGTGTTGAAGCGCTTTTCGATGAGTAGCATGCTGCTCTGGAACCCAAAGGATTAGTGGTTGATTAGTATAGGGAAATAAACGTTGTTATTTTCAGCAGTGGACATGTTAATCTATTAGTTTGAATGAATATGATCAAAGTGGGAAAGGGGAGGAAAGAGTCTAGATAGTGTTTCTGGGAGATCATATTAATTAGAAGATGTTTGGGATGAGTCAAATGCGGGATAGAGAAATGAAGAGATTAGAAATGGTTATTAGGGAGAACATAGTAGTAAAATGAGATTTTGGATGCGTCAAAGGACAGATACTGGAGAGAAGAGTCTAGGAAGTGTTATTTTGGAGATCATGGTAGTAAAATGAGCTTTGGGGTGATTCAAGGATGGTTAGAGGAAACAAGAGTCCATAAAAGGTCTTAGGGACATCATAGTAGTATAATGAGGTTTGTGATGAGTCCTAGAGTGGAAGTGGAGGACATATGGAGAAAGGTATTGATTGAGGCACAGAGTGGTGCATTGGAGGGAGGTGATATTTTTTCTTTCATTCTACGGTAGAAGTCACATAATAAATAGATAGATACTTCACTACATAGAAAGGGTATACATGCATTGAAGAGATATAAAATTGAATTGTATAAAGTTCCACATGTGCAAGGATTTTCAGACATTCCGGTGTTGCTGTATGTAAAGCATTTTTTTAAATGTATGTATAATATTTGTTTTATTTTATTACTTTCCAAAATATTTAAATAATGAAGCATAGATAAGGCATAGTTCAATACAGAAAAATCTTTTACAATAAAAAGGTGCAAGGTGCTACAGTACTTGGCCGATACAAAACATTATTTATCTGTAGAAATAAAATACAATAAATCATTAATTAAAGTGCATAGATTCTTAAGATACTTTGGCCCTCATTAGGACATTGGTGGTAAATCCTGCTTACTGCCGCGGTGATGGCCGCCAACATACTGCCATGGTGGTGGATATCCGTTCAGCATATTATGACAAACACATCAATCCGACAGAATACTGCCACATACACATATCCGTCAGCCCAAAGGTCAGTGGTAAAGTGTTGATACCAACACCCATAACGTTATGCTAACAAAACAAGGCCCACCACATTATGACGCAACGAATCACCACAGCGGACATTCAATGGCACTAAACCATTGGCGGTACACACCGGCACGCTGAGAATGGACACCCAAATACAAAACAACACTACATTGGCCAAAACCAAAATCACACACCTGAAATTGATACACACACCACATCCACCCACCCACAGTTTATGGGCTCGTCATCCATGTCATCAGGGAAATCTGGGACAGGCATATCGGCAGGAGATCCACGTTCCTCTGCAATGAAACAGGGTACAATTAGTGTGTCTGTGTTGTGACAATTTTTACGTAACATGCCAGCCTTTTGATGAATTTACTTTGTGCTCTTGTTTGGTATTGGTATCTGCTGTCCTTCATATGGGCATTGTTATAGGCCTATGGCCCACCTGTGTGTCACATGTATGATATAGAGTTATCAGACTTGTCTGCCTAATCGCCTCTAGGTGTTGCTTTGTACCAAATAGGGAATAGCCATCTTTTTGTCCTACTCGACCCTCCGTGTATATCTATTCTTATGGTGAGACCTTTCACTGGCTGTGGGTGTTCTGATGGCCCTGGCAGCACACTTGCCTCTCAGGACCTGCCCCAATCCCTGATTGTTCACATTGACTTTGATGTAATTGACGTGTGGCATATCCTATGCATGGCAATGTTATGATGTGATATGGATGTAGACATTGTTAATGTGTCCTGCTGATGTTGGGTAATGTGTGTTACATTGGATTGCCCTGATTATCGTATCAATGTCCTATTTCGTCCTCTGACTGCGCAGGTGTATTTAAGTGACCAGTCGCATGTGTCCCCTCCTCAATGCTGTTGTCTGAGCAGTATGACATTTGTGATGTTGCCTTGTTAGCCAGGCACAGGAAGGACCCTGACATATGCAGCATGTGTGTGTCCTTAGTGCTGTGTCGCTCCTATTGCTGTTTACTTTGGCTGATGTATGTGACAACTATGGGCATTGACATATGAGTGTACTGGGGCCTTTGTCTTGTTTCAGGAGATTGTTGCAGATGTCATCCTCACCCCCTAATATAGGTATGTATGTTCCATGGGGAGGTTACTGCCTTTGGCTACTATAGCTGCACAGAGATCAGAGGTGGTAGTGTCAACTGTTGTTGCAGTTACATTGCAGTTGTTGTTTTGGCTAGAGGATTGGTGAAAGGGCCCTAGTTAATGTAGGAGATATTTTGGCTGACGAGTGCCAGGATGTAAGTTTGACGTAGTGGCCTTCCCTCCTGTCGAGGCTTTCCCTTTGCTCCATTGTTGGCATGACAGGATGCCCCCATGGGACTGTTGTTGGTGTTGTGTTATGTTGTGCCCCAGCTTCTGTATGTGCAGGGCATGCCCCCCTGCCATACCCCTTTACCCATGCCACTCCATGTATATGCTGACTTACATGCAATGTGTAGTAGGTATTTCCCCCCCTGCTTACAGTCAACATTTTTGTATTTTAAATCCCCATGCAACTTACCCTGCATGTGCGTTGTCTCGTGGTAGTCTGCACTGTCCTGTCCTTGAATCCCTGTGACGATCTCCTCAGGGATGACGGCTGCGACCATCTCCTCCATGTGGTCCAGGGCCTCCTGGTGTGCTGGACTCCCACCTCCTGTCTGCAGTGCTGCCTTCCTGTTCCTGGTCAATTTTTCCTTTGTCTGACGTTTGCAGTCATGCCAGCGTTTCTTACACTCGGTGACTGTTCTACGTACTTCAGCCACACTGTTGATCTTGTCAACAATTTGTTGCCATATGGCCTCTCTCCTACTGGTTGGCAACTTGGAGGTGATGAACAGTTGGTGCTGGTGTTCCGTCACCTCTTTAACAAGAATTTCCTGCTCCTCTGCACTGAAGCGACACTTTCTTTTTTTTCTATATATGTCCTGGTTCTTGTATGGATCGTCCTGGCTGGTTCCTGGTCTGCTGTCATCTTCCTGGGGTCTGTAGTGGCATCTGGGATCCATTTTGGCTCTCCTCTGCTGAAAGGGCAGTGTTCGCGGGTATTTTTGATGCTATTGCGTAAAAAAAAACGGCGCATATCCGGGTTGCGGTGTCGTAAATCGACCCACAGTCATTTACGTCGCGTTAACGTCGTTTTCCTTTACGACTTGACGCTGCAATGTGCGTAAAAAAAAATGACTCCCACCTGTTGATTGCGCCGCCATGCGTCAAAGTATAAATTTGACGCCCGCACAGCGCATCGAAATGGCGTTAGCCGGCGGTAAAATTTTTCACGCAAAACTGCGGCGGCGCAGTTTTGCGTCAAAAAGTATAAATATGGCCCTTACAGTCTTACATTTATAGTCTATTGTTTTACATGGTCATATGACCATACATTCTATTGACATAGCTGTATCTTCTCTGTAGTACATTAAGCTTTTACAGTCTAGTGTTTTTACAAATGAATGTCATGAGAAAGCTATCTTTTTGGCCCTGATCACCTCCATTTTTTGACTGACACAGGTGGGTACTGACTGTGACTGTGCCCTGGACACTGCTAACCATTCCCATAGCCAGTGCTCTGTTTAAAGGTAAATGCAAATTAGGGATATTTATACTTGGCTCTGACAACCTCCCTGTAAGTCCCTAGCGTATGGTGGGGCATGTAAGTTTAGGGACCCCAGTGGAGATGGGGCACCCCTGGGTGCACTGCTGTGGTGTCTGGTGCCATGTTAAATGCAGGACTGCCTTGCTGGCTGATTTTAAAATAAAATGAACCCCACATTTGACTTTGGAATTAAAAGTACTTCCATAGTCTTAAATTACCTTATTTTTACATATGGCACCCCTAAAGTCTGCCACAGGAATCCCAATTGTTGGGTGCAGTGTAAATATAAGCAGGGACATTATAAAAATGTTTTATAAGCCTTGGTGAGGGAAAAACTGCAAATTTCGTTTTCCCCATTGTATTACATTAACTCCGTAAGCTAACATTGGAAGGCTTTATTTGAAAAGAATAAAGTCTTATTTCTGACAGAAAAGATGCAAGATATCAAATTAATAGATTAAACCCAACAAATTGCCAGTGTTAGAGTTGTTATAACTATTACAGGGAAATCATTTTAGAACTCTTCCTAAAAGTTACCGAAATTCGCCCAGCAGTACCCGTTCCTGATTGGTCAGCCTCTGGCAGGTTGAGCCAAGATACTTTAATGAGGTGTGAAGTAGCCTGGGCTGAAACAAAGGAAGCATCTTGTGGGTGGAGAACTGCGGTTGCAAAGGGCAAAGCAGGAAGGGGGCTGGGAGGCCAAATTGGTTTTCAAAGGATGGAAAGACACTTGGGACAGAACCCAGACCTCCCATAGCTCCTGCACCCCCTTAGCCAGATGGGAGACCCTGCAATTGAATTACCAGAGGGACTGGAAGAGTTGTTATGGAAACTTAGCCACACAAGTGGGTGGACTCACTTTGATTTTTGACACACTTCACAGGAAGTGGTCACCCAAGAAGGTGGCACCCTCCACCCTATTGGTCAGCTGTGCCCCCCTGCTTGCCAGCTCAGGGGCATGGATCAATATTAGAAGAGCTGCCCAGCAACTCAGATCCCTCCTGGAAGAAAATCAGAAGAAGAAGGGCTGCCTTGCAGGACCCCTGGTCTGCAGCTGAAGGACTGCACCCACAAGGACTGCACCAGCTGCACACTCTGGGCATCACGACAGAAAGGACTTTTCCTTGCTTCTAAAGACCCAGGAGTGGACTTCCTTTAAGTAACAGGAACATTAGAGAGTCCTCTGCATCAAGTCCTGCAAGAAGAGCCAGCTGACCTTCGTCCAGTGGCCTTTTGAGGATTCTGACCAGGTGCATTCTGGGAACTGGAGCAACTCAGAGCTTCTGAAACATTGGACCAGGTTTGTGGACACTGCATGACCCCAAAACAAACTTCTGTAAGAAGATCCAGATGTTTGGAGAAGTTTGGAGCAACTTTGTAAAAAAACTCCATGAGATGACCTACTCATCGATGAGAGTCAAGCCGGTGACATCAAACCTTTTACCTGGTCTGAATTACAGGTTTGTCCCACTGAAGCTCTGGCACTTTTCCCCATCAGTGAGACATTGAGGAGTTGAGTGGGATCTCACGCTGAGCCAAGCCCATGACGCTACATCGCAAACCGGCTTGAAGAAGAGTTCCACTCGAAGATGAGAGAAAAATCTCCAGAACAAAAACGAAGGGCATGATTTATAACTTGGCAGATGGGTTACTCCACCACAACGGTGACAGGATATCCCGTCCACTAAAATCTAAATCCCATAGGCTATAATGGGATTTAGATTCCGACGGACACAGTAACCCATACACAAAGATCAAAATCATGCCATAAGTTCGAAGATAAAATTTTGACTAAGGATTCCTGCACAGTGTATGCGACTTAGGTTCCATTGTGGTTGGCCTCAGTCTTTGACTTCGCCCCGATCAAGCAAAACCATATGTCCGGGGTAGGTGCTTTTTGCTTTTAGGCACTAGAAAGTACATTTTTACAGTTAATCTTTAGCATTCATATCTCTGGCTCCCTACGTTGGATTTTTGTCATTTTGGTGTCATTTTAAATATAAAAATACTTCTGATTTTCATAAATTGGTGATGCATATTTATTGTGTGTTGTGTTTTACTTATTTACAATTTTTTTATATTAAATGCTTTACACATTTCTCTCTTAAGTTAAGCCCATGGGCCAAGCTACCAAGGGTTGTGCAATGATTAATTTATTGAGACCTTGAGTGGACCTTATGTTAGATTGTGGCGTATTACTAAGTGTAGGTACCTACCTCTGTTACTAATAATCCACTTTCCAACAAATTACCTTCTTTAGAATTCTTTGGGCTATATTAGCAGCCAAATATCATCTTAAACAAATCAACCTGTTTCTTCCATAACTAAAATGTTACATAGAAGGTCACTAGCCACTGTTGTAAGCTAGTAAATATAATTTTCACTTTACTGTATTCACTCACTGTTTTTTCAAGATATTTGGTTGTGTTCAAAGAAGATGCTTCGTGTGTTTTTAATTAGACACAGTTATATATTTCGGTCTAGAGAGTGTGCTAAGAAAAGATGAATTGAGCAGAATTTGGGTATGTCAAATGTTGAGATCACTTAGGTAGCTAAATGATGTTTATGGTGGATTAACTTCCAACCTCTCATTTCATCACTTACTAACGGTGAGCATCCATATTCTATTACAAGTCATTGTGGAGGCAATGGTATTGGAAGCCAAACTGGTATAAAAATTGAAATTGAGAGTAAAAAATCTTTCATATCTTTAGTGAGCTTATTTCCTCATAGCCATTCTGTCTATTCTAATATTTCCCAAAGGAAAAAGTGTAAGTGTTCAGTTAAAAATGTAGCAAAGTATGAAAATATGCACAATCTCAACAAAATGAGAGTCCTCATTATGACATTGGCGGTAAATCCCACTTACCCCCAAGCTGACTGCCACCAACATACCGCCGCCGCTGCGGATATCCGTTCACCATATTATGACACACACGCACACCAATCCGTTACTATTCAGCCACAGACACAAGTCCGCCACACCAAAGGTCAGTGATAAATTGGTGGTATCCAAACCCACACAGTCACACCAACAGAACTACGCCCATCACATTATGACCCACGAATCACCACAGCGAACATTCAACCGCGGTAAACCATTTGCGGTACATACCACTGCGCTCAAAATACACACACATACAAAACAACACTACATTAGACAATTTAAATAACACACACCTGACACGAATACACACACCACATCCACACACCCATACCACTATAAAACACACACCCACACTACCCACAACCCTTTATGACTAGAAATAATTGCCCACAGAGAGAGACAGCAAGAGCACTCACACAACCAGAGCCACATACCACTCACACCTCTACACCACTCACACACCCCACATCACACACTCTACCACATTACCCTATACACCCCCACTGACACACCTTACACTACAACTATGGCACCACAAAGACACCCCCGATTCTCAGAGGAGGAGCTAAGGGTCATGGTGGAGGAAATCATCAAGGTCGAGCCTCAGCTATTTGGAACACAGGTGCAGCAGATATCGATAGCTAGGAAGATGGAGCTATGGCGGAGAATCATAGACAGGGTCAACGCTGTGGGACAGCACCCAAGAACTTGGGAAGACATCAGGAAGAGGTGGAACAACCTATGGGGGAAGGTACATTCCATTGCAGCCAGACACCAACTCGCTGTACAGAGGACTGGCGGTGGACCCCCACCTTCTCCCCCACAACTAACAACATGGGAGGAGCAAGTCTTGGCAATCATGCATCCTAAGGGCCTGGCCGGAGTAGGAGGAGGACTGGACTCTAGTAGGTCAACTCTATACTACTACTCCCCCCTACCTGCATGCCAGCACATACCCCCACCCTCACCCCCACACTCACTCCCGTCATCCCACCGCCTCCCACACCACCCACCATCACATCTCAATCATCCCAATGTCAAGCCCTGCATGCCATACTAATGCATGGACACCACTCACAGCCCTGCATGGACACCTATCACTAAAGCATGCACACTAGAGAGAATCAGCTAGCCCACCACATACCAACTTACACAAGTGAAAGCTGCCAGGGCAAATACAACCAAAGAGGGCAACCCACTGATGCACAATATGTCACACACAGAAACAATAAGACTTAGTTTACATCCCAACAGGTATCCCAGCCAATGTTACCGGAGAAGAGGTGCCAGCACTATCCAGTCCCCCAACTGAATAGGCCGACAGTGATGACAGCAAATCTGTTGCCTGGATCTGAATGACCAACCTGGCCCATCAGAGACCTCTGGACAGTCGGTTACCCAGGCACAGTCACACACCACCACAGACCCTCTCCCATCTGGAAACACCACCACAACACCCACCCAGCATACCCACACCTCTGTCCCCAGGACACCTCAATCAGCAGTGTGTCCACTTCTACCGGGACCCCAGGGCACACCTCATACCTAAGACAATCAGGGACATGGGGTAAGTGGCAGTGGGCATACGGTTCAGGGGACAGAGGCACAGGCCAACAGCGAAACTTGGAGGAGTGCTGTGCACCAGGAGGAGGACAGGCCCAGGGAACCGACTCAAAATCACAAAACTGACTCTCCAGAAGGCACTCACCAAGATCTTGGGAGCGTACCAACATTCCCAGGACTGGATGGGCCAGATCCTGGACAATGTGCAGGAGAACAGGCAGCTGCAGCAGGGACAGTACCAGGGGATCAGGGAGGACGTGCAGGCCATCGACACCACCCTGGTCTCCACTGCAGGGGTGCTGGCAGACATGTCCAACATAATGAGGGAGGCAGTCTCGCAACAGCAGCCCCTGTCACTAGCCAGACATCTGAACTGCCTTCCAACTCCGCTGCCACAAGTGGACAGGACCAACAGGCCACCAGCACCCCTCCCCTACAGAAGAAGAACTACTGCACCTGTGCTACGAATAGACCGGAACTATACCCTGGACTTTCCTCCACCATCAACCCATCCCCTTGCCCCTCTTCTTAGCACTTCAATAAACACCCTTGGAAAAAAAGCAAGTATGGCGTATGTTACATTTTTAAAGTATGTATTCGCTTAACCGGGTTCAAACATTACAATTCAACTGTACAGTAATTGTGCACATAGGAAAGACTTATATTTGGCTGCAGTGATCACACCAGGAACGATAGTGGGGCACCAACATCTGTAAAATGAATTGCTAAAGGGTACAGTAAGTGGGCATAGAAGTAGAAAATAACAGCATTCCTGTGCCAAAGTTATACAAATAATTGACAATGAAATGTGAAGTAACACTATCTTACCTGTGTGTCATTGGAAGTATTATCGTATCACTGCTGTTCTGTTGTCTTCATCCTCATCCTCTGCCTCCTCATCATCGCTGTCTACTGGGTCCACTGTTGCAACACGGCCATCTCCAGCCTCCTCCTCCTGCAGAAAAGGCACATGGCATCTCAAGGCAAGGTTGTGCAACATACAGCATGCCATGATTATCTGGCAGACCTTCTTGGGTGAGTAGCACAGGGATCCACCTGTCAGATGGAGGCACTGGAACCTGGCCAAAGGAGGCCAAAGGTTCTTTCAATTATCTGTCTTGTTCGATCATGTGCCTCAATGTAATGTTCTTCTGCCCTTGTCCTGGCATTCCTCACAGGGGTCAGCAGCCACAATAGGTTGAGGTAACCAGAATCACCTGCAAATATTGAGGGACAACATTTAGCCATACACTTTCCCATATGGCCAAAACCATACCCATACATCAACACCTACTGGGTGAGAACCAGGGCCCACCTATTAGCCACACACTGTGCATCTGTAGTTGGGCCATTACTTTGGGATGCTGCTATTCCTCAGGATAAAGGCATCATGCACTGACACAGAATATTTAGCATTGAAATGGGAGATGTACTGGTCCGCCAAACACACCATCAGTGCATTCATGGAGTGAAAACTCTTTTGATTACGGTACACCTGCTCATTGTGATGGGGGGCACAAATGCAATATGAGTTCCATCAATCGCCCCAGTCATGTTTGGGATATGTCCCATTGCATAGAAGTCAGCCCTCACTGTGGCCAAATCCTCCACCTGGGGAAATACAATGTAGCTGCACATCTGTTTAATCAGGGCAGACAACACTCTGGTCAGCACTATTGAGAACACTGGCTGTGACATTCCTGCTGCCAAGCCCACTGTCACTTGGAAAGAACCAGTTGCCAGGAAATGGGGCACTGATAGAACTTGCACAAGAGTGGGGATCCCAGTTGGATGATGGATAGCAGATATCAGATCAGGCTCCAACTGGACACACAGCTCTGTGATTGTGGCCCTGTCAAGTCTATAGGTGAGGATGAGGTGCCTGTCCTCCAGTGTTGCCAAGTCCACCAGGGGTCTGTACACGGGGTATGTCTCCATCTCCTATTCATCCACAGTGGTAGCAATCTGTGGGGCAAAAGAGTGAGGAGCCGGTCACAAATTGAACATTGGAGCCACAGCAGTACAATGCATGATGTGAATTTGTATTGGGTAAGTGGGATTTGTCCTGCACGTACACATTTTAACTGTGACACAGTTATTATCCAGGGCCTGACCCCTCCCCTCCCCCCTGAAATGCCGTCCGCCTGTCCTGTATGGAGAGACAGGTGGAAGTGAGGTAATTCTGCTGACGGTGTACGCCGTTACGGGAGGCGATCGGGAACCGCCGTGCAACTCCTCACTGGTTAACATTGGGCCCTATGGGGTACAGTGGCCAATGGTGATGTACGCCGAAGGTGAGGGTATGCACCGCTGCGGACGTGACCGCCATTTTCAATCTGATTTCTCACTACCTACCTGACCTTCAACAGGAGAGGACCTACACTGCATGTGCTGCTGTGACCTGTGTCTGGAACCGACCATGGGCCGGGTGACTGGGGAAAAGGCCCCAGGCTTCACCTCGACAGAGTAGGAGGGACTGGTGGATGGGGTCCTACCCCAGTATGGACTGCTGTATGGGCCTCCAGACCAACAGGTGAGTACACTGTGGGCACGATGTAGGTGGCATGAATGCATGGAGTGGCGTGTGTGAAGGCCTCGTGTAAGGGGGTGGGTGGATGTCCTCTGGGCAGCGTATTGGTTGTGTGCTGGGCCATATGTGTGCAAATAGTGATGTGAAGGGGTATGGTGGGCATAAGTGTAACAGGCAGGACTGTCTGACTGATACTATTTTCCTATGTGTATTACCTCTGCAGGTCAGCGCCCATCAAAAGAAGGGTATATGGCGTGCCTTCGCCAAGGACATGCGGACCCTGGGGGTCTACAGCAGGCGGAGCACCCACTTTCGGAAATGGTGGGTCGAACTGAGAAGCTGGGCACAGAAGACGGTGAAGGCCCAGCTGGGGATGGCCTCCCAATAAGGAAGGGGTACCCGTCGAACCCTGACCCCCCTGGTGGCCCGCATACTGGCAGTGACCTATCCTGAGCTGAATGGGCACTTGAGGGCATCACAGCAGCCATAAAGGGGTGAGTACAGTGCCCATCATTACAACGTATGCATGGTAGGGTGGTATCCGGGTAGGGGATGTGTGTCAGTGGGTGCCCCTAGCCCAGGCCTGACATTGCAGAGTAGGGCCCCTGGTGGAGAGGCCCTGAAGGGATAATCATGCTACCTAGCCCATAGGCATCCAAAACTAGTCAGGGCTACGTGGGTCCCAGGTGTGCTGCATTTTGCGGTGTGCTCCTCCCCATGGTGGCTAGCAAAATAACTGGTAGTGCAATGCATAGTGCGTAGGGCTGTTCCCTGTGTGTGAGAGTGGTGTGTACACCAATGGTGATGTTGGTGCAGCCATTGACCAGGTGTATCCTTTGTCTCCCTCCCCCCCATATTGTTTTGTCATCCTTTCCTTATGTGCATTAGCATCATCTGGCGGAGGAGCAGAGGCACTGGCGACGGAGGGAGCTGCAGCCCACAGGACCCAGGAGGCAGAGTCCACCGACGGTGAGGGCAGCAGTGGGATTGAGGGCGAGGGGAGCACCACGGCAGAGACTGGATGGGACATTTCAGACTCTGATACCTCCTCCGATGGAAGCTCCCTGGTTGTGGCGGACACCTCTGTGACCATCCCAGCTATGGGTACAACCGCCACCCCCTGTACCAGCACTGCCCTCCCAGCAGCCCCACAGCGAGTTACCCTTGCCCGCTTACCCAGGAGGGTAGGCATCTCCTTCACCCCAGGCACCTCAGGCCCTGCCCCAGTGAGCTGTGCTACCCTGAGTGAGGAGGCTATTGACCTCCTGAGATCCATCTCTGTAGGGCAGTCAACCATTGTGAATGCCTTCCAGGGGCTGGCAGCCCAAATTCAATAAACTAATGCATTTCTGGAGGGCATTCACACTGGTTTGGTGGCCCAACAGAGATCGATCCAGACTCTGGCCTCCTCTCTGATGGCAGCCATTGTCCCTGTTTCCAACCTCCCCCCTCCAAATTCCTCTTCCCAATCCAATTCCCCCCAACCCCAACCTATCCCAAGCACACAGGCAGTTGAACGTGCACACAAGACAATACACAAGAGTGGCACCATTAAACTCTTTTTGCATTTGTTGCCCCAAGTGGGAAGGGAATGCCCAGAAGTGGGTCCCATGCTCACTATGCCACCAGATTCATGCTAGCCTGATTGAGGAGGGGTGATTCTCTGAAACCGGTCCCAGGATGCTTGTTTCTGGTCCAGGAAATACCTGGCATGGCAGTTCGACTGGACTGTTCCCATGGAGAACAGGGTCAAGACTGATTTCCATATGGTTGGGTCCAAACTGGAACGACATGGTGAGCAAAAAAACTGATGGATTAAACCCAGATCTGTGACTGGGGGTGAATGTTTGGTTTGGTCTACATTCCGTCTATCAACTGTTTTTTTGCATTTGTCACCCCAAGTGGGATGGGTATGCCCAGGCATGGGCAGGTGCTCACTATGCCCCCACATTCATGCTAGCCTGGTTGAGGAGGGGTGAGACCCTTAAACCGGTCCCAGGATGCTTGTTTCTTGTCCAGGGAGGACCTGGCTTGGCAGTTCAGGCTGGACTGTTCCCCTGGGGAACAGGGTCAAGACTTATTTGCATATGGATAGATCCAAACTGGAATGACATGGTGAGCAAAAAAACTGATTGATTAAACCCAGATCTGTGACTGGGGGTGAATGTTTGGTTTGGTATACATTCCGTCCATCAACTGTTCTTTTTGCATTTGTCACCCTAAATGGGGAGGGTATGCCCAGACGTGGGTCAGGTGCTCACTATGCCTCCTGATTCATGCTAGCCTGGTTGAGGAGAGGTGATACCCCGAAACTGGTTGCAGGATGCTTGTTTCTGGTCCAGGGAGGACCTGGCCTGGCAGTTCGGGCTGGACTGTCCCCATGGGAAAGAGGGTCAAAACTGATTTGCATATGGTTGGGTACAAACTGGAATGGCATGGTGAACAAAAACAATAATGGATTAAACCCAGATCTGTGACTGGGGGTGAATGTTTGATTTGGTCTACATTCCGTCCATCAACTGTTCTTTTTGCATTTGTTGCCCCAAGTGGGAAGGGTATGCCCAGACGTGGGTCCCGTGCTCACTATGCCACCAGATTCATGCTAGCCTGGTTGAGGAGGGGTGATTCTCTGAAACCGGTCCCAGGATGCTTGTTGCAGGTCCAGGAAGGACCTGGCCTGGCAGTTCGGGCTGGACTGTTCCCATGGGGAACAGGGTCAAGACTGATTTGCATATGGTTGGGTCCAAACTGGAACGGCATGGTGAGCAAAAAACTGATGGATTAAACCCAGATCTGTGACTGGGGGTGAATGTTTGATTTGGTCTACATTCCGTCCATCAACTGTTCTTTTTGCATTTGTTGCCCCAAGTGGGAAGGGAATGCCCAGACGTGGGTCCCATGCTCACTATGCCACCAGATTCGTGCTAGCCTGGTTGAGGAGGGGTGATTCTCTGAAACCGGTCCCAGGATGCTTGTTTCTGGTCCAGGAAATACCTGGCCTGGCAGTTCGACTGGACTGTTCCCATGGAGAACAGGGTCAAGACTGATTTGCATATGGTTGGGTCCAAACTGGAACGGCATGGTGAGCAAAAAAACTGATGGATTAAACCCAGATCTGTGACTGGGGGTGAATGTTTGGTTTGGTCTACATTTTGTCCATCAACTGGTCTTTTTGCATTTGTTGCCCCAAGTGGGAAGGGTATGCCCAGAGGTGGGTCCCATGCTCACTATGCCACCAGATTCATGCTAGCCTGGTTGAGGAGGGGTGATTCTCTGAAACCTGTCACAGGATGCTTGTGTCTGATCCAGGAAATACCTGGCCTGGCAGTTAGGGCTAGACTGTTCCAATGGAGAACAGGGTCAAGACTGATTTGCATATGGTTGGGTCCAAACTGGAACAGCATGGTGAGCAAAAAAACTGATGGATTAAACCCAGATCTGTGACTAGGGGTGAATGTTTGGTTTGGTCTACATTCCATCCATCAACTATTTTTTTTTTGCATTTGTTGCCCCAAGTGGGGTGGGTATGCCCAGGCGTGGGTCAGGTGCTCACTATGCCCCCAGATTCATGCTAGCCTGGTTGAGGAGGGGTGATACCCTGAAACCGGTCCAAGGATGCTTGTTTCTTGTCCAGGGAGGACCTGGCCTGGCAGTTTGGGCCGGACTGTTCCCCTGGGGAAGAGGGTCAAGACTGATTTGCATATGGATGGGTCCAAACTGGAACGACATGGTGAGCAAAAAAACTGATTGATGAAACCCATATCTGTGACTGGGCGTGAATGTTTGGTTTGGTCTACATTCCGTCCATCAACTGTTCTTTTTGCATTTGTCACCCTAAGTGGGGAGGGTATGCCCAGACGTGGGTCAGGTGCTCACTATGCCTCCTGATTCATGCTAGCCTGGTTGAGGAGAGGTGATACCCTGAAACTGGTTGCAGGATGCTTGTTTCTGGTCCACGGAGGACCTGGCCTGGCAGTTCGGGTTGGACTGTTCCCATGGGAAACAGGGTCAAAACTGATTTGCATATGGTTGGGTACAAACTGGAACGGCATAGTGAGCAAAAACACTGATGGATTAAATCCAGATCTGTGACTGGGGTGAATGTTTGATTTGGTCTACATTTCGTCCATCAACTGTTCTTTTTGCATTTGTTGCCCCAAGTGGGAAGGGTATGCCCAGACGTGGGTTCTGTGCTCACTATGCCACCAGATTCATGCTAGCCTGGTTGAGGAGGGGTGATTCTCTGAAACCGGTCCCAGGATGCTTGTTTCTGGTCCAGGAAATACCTGGCCTGGCAGTTCGGGCTGGACTGTTCCCATGGAGAACAGGGTCAAGACTAATTTGCATATGGTTGGGCCCAAACTGGAACGACATGGTGAGCAAAAAAACTGATGGATTAAACGCTGATCTGTGACTGGGGGTGAATGTTTGATTTAGTCTACATTTTGTCCATCAACTGGTCTTTTTGCATTTGTTGCCCCAAGTGGGAAGGATATGCCCAGAGGTGGGTCCTGTGCTCACTATGCCACCAGATTCATGCTAGCCTGGTTGAGGAGGGGTAATACCCCGAAACCGGTCCCCAGGATGCTTTTTTCTGGTCTAGGGAGTACCTGCCCTGGCAGTTCAGGCTGGACTGTTCCCATATTGTTGGGTCCAAACTGGACCGGCATGGTGAACAAACAAACTGATGGATGAAACCCAGATCTGTGACTTGAGGTGAATGTTTGATTTGGTCTACATTCCGTCCATCAACTGTTTGCCAGCCACAGCTGCAGCCAGGAAGGTCAAGGAGCCAGCCCCAGCTTCTGCCAGGAAGGGCAAGGAGCCAGTCCCAGCTGCTGCCCAGAAGGGCAAGGAGCCACCCCCAGCTGCTGCCAGGAAGGACAAAGAGCCAGGGGAAGGGAGTCAGAAGGAGCCCCCACCACCAACCATGGTTGTGCACCCATCAGAGGCTGCAGGGGATGGGCAGGAGCTTCCCCCACCACAAGCAGCAGCAGCACAACCACCACCACCAGTGGGCAGCCGTCCAAGGCTGCAGGGGATGGGCTGGAACGTCCCCCCACCTGCGGCTGCAGCAGCACCACTACCACCACTGAGCAGCTGTCACCGCCGGCGGACAGTATATAGTCCTGTGTCCATGGGCTCTGTGCGGCCTGCCCACTGCAAATCCAGTGGGTATGACATCCACCTGAGAGACTGTGACCTTGCACTCCCCAGGATCAAGAGCAGAGGGCACAATGCTCCCTCCAGAGCATGTGGGAAAGTCACCCACCTACCCCAGCCTCCCCAGGATCAAGAGCACAGGGCATGATGCCCCCTCTGGAACCAGTGGGTAAGACACCGACCAACCCCAGCCTCCCCAGGATCAACAGCACAGGGCTTGATGCCCTCTCCAGAGCCAGTGGGTAAGACACCCACCAACTCCAGCCTCCCCAAGATCAAGAGCACAGGGCATGTTGCCCCCTCCAGAGCATGTGGGCAAATAGCTCACCTGAGAGACTGTGGTCTTGCACTCCCCAGGACCAAGCACAGGGCATGTTGCCCCCTCCATAGCATTTGGGCAAATCACCCACCTGAGAGGCTGTGGCCTTGCACTCCCCAGGACCAAGCACGGGGCATGTTGCCTCCTCCAGAACCTGTGGTCTTGTTCCATCTGCTGGTTGAGGTGCCCCCCCATTCCCTGTCCCCCTGAATTGCCTGCCTTTTTTCCAACTGATGCCCCTGCAGTGTTGTCTCCGTGTTGATGCAGGCAACAAGTGGGGCCTTGGACTTTGGGCTGTGACCCTGAAACCCACGCACACTGAGGACTGGGCAGTGTTCCTTGAACTGTACATTTGTATATACCAGTTACATTGCATATTACTTATTTCTACTGTGTTGATCTTATTACACTCACTTTGGTAAATTCATGTTGTACTTGCATTTTTCATCGAGGTACGGGGTACAAATGTTTTGGTAAAGCAGCTGATTGTGTGTATGATGTTGGGGTTGGGTGTGTGTGTTGTGCATATGGGTATCACTCTCTTTTTCCTCCCCCTCCCTTGTGTGCTAGGCAGCTGTACTCATCGTCGTCGTCTTCGCCGTCGTTGGTGTTCGTGGTGGAGCAGCATGTAGAAGAGCATTGGGAAGACATGCAGCTCGGGCTCCACGGCGGCCTGTTGTTCCCTGTGTCTCCAAAGGTGAGTCCTTTCACTTCTGTGCAGTTTTTCCTCCAGTCTTTTGATGTTGTTGGTACCATCCCGGAAAAGGTGGAAGATTGCAGGGTCTTAATACGGTGGGCGGGGCATTGGCTTCTGCCTGGCTGTAGGCGGCTACCACCGTGGTGGTTGTTGCTTCTGCCCTGGCGGTCGGTGTGGTAAAGTGGCTGTCTATCTGAGTTCTCACCGCTGTCGTCTTAATTTGGTGGTAATTACCACCACCCTGTTGGCGGTATTACCACCACTTTATCACCGACTGCCAGGGTTGTAATGAGGGCCTAAGTCTGTATTCCTAAGAGATCAAAACATGTCCTCCTTATATCATCTAAACGTAGCATTTTATTTTCAGATACTTCCCTTTACCATGGAGATGGTATCCATTTCACTGCAACTGGCAATAACACCTTCATTAGTAATTTCTATCAACTGCTACTACAGCATATCTAATTCCAAAATACTCATTTATTTTTAAAAAAGGCTCTTTTATGAGCCAACCTAAAAGGAGCTTAAGTACATATCAATCTGTATAGCTATTGAAAAAAAAAAAATATATATATATATATATATATATATATATATATATATATATATACATATTATACTACTTCCTGGTGGGACTTCGAGTCCCAGGATCCCTACCTGCTGCTCACTGCCTGGGGCCGGACCGACAATGCAGGCGCTATAACGCGCGCCACGCATCCTGCTGCACCGCTGCTGTACTTCCTGGTGGGACTTCGAGTCCCAGGATCCCTGCCTGCTGCTCACTGCCTGGGGGGCCGGACTGACAATGCGGCCGCTATAAAGCGAGCCGCGCACCCTGCTGCATCGCTGCTCTACTTCCTGGTGGGACTTCGAGTCGCAGGACCCCTGCCTGCTGCTCACTGCCTGTGGGCCGGACCGACAACGCGGGCGCTATAAAGCGCGCCGGGCACCCCGCTGCATCGCTGCTGTACTTCCTGGTGGGACTTCGAGTCCTAGGATCCCTGCCTGCTGCTCACTGCCTGGGGGCCGGACCAACAACGCGGGTGCTATAAAGTGCGCCAGGCACCCCGCTGCATCGCTGCTCTACTTCCTGGTGGGACTACGAGTCCCAGGATCCCTGCCTGCTGCTCACTGCCTGGGGGCCGGACCGACAATGTGGGCGCTATAAAGCGCGCCGCGCATCCTGCTGCATGGGCTGTGCGCAGGCTGCGCCCAGGCAAAGCCCGGGCCAAGGGCGGGCCCATCTGCACCCATTGGAGGCCGTGCTGGGAACCCCCTCTGAGATTTAAGGTAGGGCTCTTGGATTACATTTGTCTGTGACACTGAACCACCATTTTACGGTTTGTGCTGCTTTCTTTTATTTACAATGGGGAAACGCAAGGCGAGAGGCAGCCCCGTTATGGCGTCTGCCCAGCCAAAGATTCCTAAAATCCTTAAACCCACACAACCACTCTCAAACTGTGTGACCAATGAGATTGACACTTTAATTGAAGAGGTGGAATTGATCTTAAGTAAGAAAGAGAGAAATTTGCGGAAAGGGCTGAGGACAGGTACTCTTATCCCGTTTCTTACCGTCGGCCCTCACAATAATAGCGGCACACAATCTATCAATGCTTGCCATCAGGCATCGGATACCCAGGGCACCACCACGAATGATATTCCCCCTACACTTTCTCCAGCCCAAACTATACCTGAAGTTTCAAAAATAGATGCAATCATTAATGAAATTCCTTGCACTAACCGCTTTTCACCGTTGGAGACGAAAGTCCTGGACAATGCTCAAACAAGCTCCACTCTGTCATCACTTCATGCTAGACAAATTCCATTTAATTCCGCGATCAGTTCTTTGCAAGAGGACCTAACTCCCCTGGTGATTAGTCTGAAGAATGAAGTGGGAGAGTTGAAAACCCTAATCCTGGAAATCATCAACTCCATTAGATCTATTGTTTTGAGGAGAGATTCCCCCTGCTCTCATGAATCTAAGGCAGCCCCATCGAATATTGACTATCCCTTAACCTTCGGTCCTTTGCCAAGCCCTAATGATCCTCTGGGCAATAAAAAGCCTGTGCACTGTTGGGGAACCCCTGCAACTAATCCTGAAAGTATCACACGCCTTACAGGGGAACCCTATCCTCGTATTAATTTGGAATGGGACATAACATCAGCGCACGGCCACCCCCCACATTCTATTAGTGGCCACTACATTTATATGTGTAATGTTCCTCCTTTATCCCCGAGATCTCGGGAGGATAAATCCTCACTTATCAATAAGGCCTTGCATTGGTTACGCCATGTCAGATGCTGCAGTTCAATTATCCATTCAGATATACTATCAGCCGACCGCCTCAGCAGCAAAACTGGAGATCGGGATGTCATAAAACTCAATCTTACCAGCCATCACTTAGTAAAGGGTTTGCTGCATATGGAAGCACGCAATCATACAATAAAGGGTACTGCCATCTTTCTTAGTGACGGTTGGCCTGCCACTGGCACTGGGAGACCGAAATCTTTGTCCACTTTGGGCTCCACAAAGCTGAACAGGGACCTGGGGCTCCTTGTCTCTAACGTAGAAATATCCAGTTCAGCTCTGATGAAGGATCAGGCACCATGTTTCTAAAGCAAAAAATGTATGTGAATTCAACTCTGTGGGGAATACTTCTGACACTGATTGACTACATTCGCTTGTGTTTCATAATATTAATACTAATTTTTCTCGAGCTGCCTTACCACCCTTTAACAACTCTCCAATTTTAGAAGATGTCCCTTCCTGGAGGAGGTCATCTTTTTCCAATGGTTCTGCTATAACAACAATCCCTGTTGAGCATTCTAGTACTCCATATTTTGATGATACTACACATGAATTCAATTGCATTACTGATCCCCCATTAGCAAAGTTTCTGTGTTGGAATGTGGCCAGTATTTGCAGTAAATTAGCTGACACTGATTGGGGGGCTTTTATAGATGATTTCAATATTTGGATGTTCCAGGAAACTTGGGCCACCCACAGTACGCAGAGGCAGGCTTTAGCTCTTTTTCGAAAAAAGCTAAAGCGTCTCCCGCTGGTAGAGCAGCAGGGGGCCTCACTACTTGAGTAAGAATGACGGAGGTGGGCAGAGTAAAAGAACTACATGTAGACTCCCCCGACATCTTGGCCATAGTTATACAACCTAACTTGGCCCCTCTGTTTTGTGCATAAATATTTACAATGGACCTGACCCTTCTCACCAGCTGTCCCCATCCATAGAGCTTCTGAATTCTATTTTATCGGACCTCTATTCAACGTATCATATTGTTATAGCCGGGGACTTTAATGTGCCAATTGAGCCCAACCTTGCCTTTGCTGAGGCTACGCAGACTGAAGACTCCATATGGAACATCCCTTCTTACTCTTCCCCGACAAACCCCCCCCTGAAGCTAGCAATAGGGCTCTGCAGATAATAGACCTTATGATACTCCATGGCCTTCGCCCTGGCAATGGGCGTTTTCCTGCAGACACCACTGCTAGTCCACCTTTCTTTAGGGGGTCTTACAGCAGCTTTTTGGACTTTGTCCTTTTTGATTTGAGGGTTTGGCATTAAGAGATGTGAGAGTGGGTAATCAGTATACCAGTGACCACGCCCCTCTTTATGTAGTATATGATAGACAGTTTCTTTCAGGCGCTATGTCTCCCATGCCTTCTCCTGATTTTGAAATTACTAATGTCCTGAAGGTCTCTAATAATAAGCGTGTGGTAAGATGGGAATCCTTTCAGAACTCTAATTAACTATGGGGCAAACTATGCGCTTTAGTTTCTAGCCATCAGCTCTTTGTCGACCACTCCTCATTCACTCCACTCGAGGTTATGACCTTACATTTGGACTTTTTTCCAATCTCAAAAACCTATTCTTTAAATCTGTTAGGAAATCAGTCCACCAATCATCTAACTCCAACAACATGTGGTTTGATAAGAGATGTAGAAAGGCTAAAAGCTCCCTGATAGAAGCATTAAGAACAAAAGATAGAGATGAAATAGTCTTTGCTAGACGTAACTATGCATCTATATGTAAGTCTTGTAAAAATGACTGGGAAGAGACATTATGGAGAGATTTGGCCAGGCCGCCAGGCTCTCAGGTTCTAAATGCTTCTGGTCCCTGGTGGCCCGAAAGGATTGAGATCAAGCATCAAAGCCAGAGTGCTACATCTCTCCTGAAGTCTGGCTTACCCATTTTAGGGAACTGTATAGCTCCCCACTTGAATGCGAATCTGCAAGCCATGGGGAATCATCATATTTAGATTTGCCCCGATTACCCTGACACCCTTCTCACTGACAGAATCAGAGCTTGCCATTACAGACCAAAAATTAGGGAAGGCCCCAGGGCCAGATGGCATTCCCTCGGATATGTATCAATCATACCTGACAAAATGGGGTCCATATGTGAACAGGGTCTCAAATGCTGTCTTGGCAACCAGATCTTACCCCCGGTCATGGAAGGAAGCAACCATCGTATCCATACACAAAAAGGGGGAGAGGGGAATTTCAGGGAATTATCGAGACATCAGCCTCTTAGATAATCTACAAAAAATATTTTGTCATCAGTTATTAAGTAGGTTAAAAAAAGGGATAGACGATAACCAAGTGCCTAGCCACCTTCAGGCGGGGTTTAGAGACTAAGGGCCATATTTATACTTTTTGATGCACAACTGCGCCAACGCAGTTGTGCGTAATTTTTTTTACCGCTGGCTAACGCCATTCCAACACGTCATGCGGGCACCTTATTTATGGAATGATGTTAGCCGGCGCTGCGTACTGGTCTGAGTAAAAAAAAATGACTCACACCGGGCAGCGCCGGCGTATGGTAAAATGGGGGTTGTGCATCAAAAAATGGTGCAAGTCAGGTCTGAGGCAAAAATCAGGCCTCAAACCGGACTTGCGCCATTTCTTTTGACTCATAACCCCCATTGACATGACTCCTGTCTTAGCAAAGACAGGAGACATGCCCCCTTGCCCAATGGCCATGCTAGGGGACTCCTGTCCTCTGGGCATGGCCATTGGGCATAGTGGCATGTAGGGGGGCCCAAAATAGGCCCCCCTATGCCACTTAAAAAAAAAGTAAAAAAATACTTGCCTGAACTTACCTTTACTTTCCTGGGATGGGTCCCCCCATCCATGCGTGTCCTCCAGGGTTGGGCAAGGGTGGCAGGGGATGTCCCTGGGGGCAGGGAAGGGCACCTCTGGGCTCCTTCCGAGCCCGCAGATCCCTTAACGCCTGCCCTGACCCCGGCATTAAAAAACAGCGCACAACAGGCTGTATGCCATTTTTTAAGGCCCACCCCCTCCTGTTCGTCATAATGACGCTGGGGAATAAATAAGGGGCACGGGCCTTAAAGTCATTTTTTGGAAGGGAATGCCTACCTTGCATTTCATTAACGCAAGGCAGTTTCCCCCTTCCAAAAAATGACGCACATGGTGGAATTTTGACGCCCACAAGGTCGGGCGTCAAAGTATAAATATGGGACAGGGTTTGCGCTGAAGGTGCGTCAAAATTGTTGGCACAAATTCGGCGCAAACAGAGTATAAATATGCTCCAAAGTAGGCACAATTGACCAGGCATTTCATTTTCTCTCAATTAAATGAAAAACAGTCAACGTGGATTCGGGTCACCTTTTTGTGCCATTCATAGATTTGAAATCCGCTTTCGATCTCGTTCCATGCCAAAAGCTATGTGAAGTCATGAGCAGAGTGGGGGTTTCCGGTTCTATGATAAACATAATAAGAGATCTCTATACTGGCAATTGTGCCAGAATCCACTGGGGCACGGAAGGTGAACTAACATCGGAGTTTCCCACACATCGCGGCGTGAGGCAGGGATGTGTGTTGGCTGCTACACTTTTTCTTTTCTTTCTAAATGCATGCATCCCTTATCTTTTGAAATGCTCCAATGACGCCCCCAGACTGGGAGGGCAAAAGATACTATGCCTGTTATTTGCAGACAACATTTTGTTAATATCACAAACGGCAATTGGCCTTTCTAACTTTCTCTCGATGTTTGTGGCCTTTTGTGTAGATCATGGCTTAGAATTAATTCAACCAAAACCAAATACATGGTATTTGGGGACATAAGGCACAAAATGAGGAGACGTATTTGCTTGGAGGGTGTTGCATTGGAAAGAGTGGGTGCCTTTGATTATCTTGGTTTGAAACTAGAAGATTCCCATAAATGGCACGCCCACTTGCAGAAATCATCGATGTGCTTGAAACAAAGGGCAGGTGGTATTGCAAGATTTACAGCTAGGTCCCCCAGATTTGCCATCACCTCCGCCATAGAAATCTATAAATCTCAAGCAAGGGGGGGGCCTATACGGAGCTGAATTATGGGGCTACTGCAATCTGGAGGACTTAGAAAAAGTGGAAAACTCCTTCTTAAAGACGTTGTTGAGGGGACCTACCAGTACCCCAACCTTGCCAATTCGAATGGATCTTAACCTCTTTTCCATTAGCCACATCACTGCTCTAAGGCCACTTTTATATTGGGTCCGGATTTCGTCTTCAGACTCCCTCATCCATTATAGAATTGGGCAGAGCAATCTGGTGAGCACCCCCTCTACTACCAAAATCAAGTGGTGTATTTATGTGGTGCGGTCCTTTTCTATTCCTGGGCTGGGGAACTAGTGGACAGACCCTCTTTCCATTCCAAAAAATGCCACCCAGATCTTGAAGGACGCTTATTGGCTAAATGTTCAAACATCGTATTTGGCAGTAGCTCCTCTCTCCACCATGATTGACAATTTCTTACAAATCAAATGCCATTATGAGTTTGAGCATTATATGGTCATAATACTCTCTCCATTTGCACGTGCCTTGTATATCAGATTTAGAATAGGGGCTCTCCCCCTGTGTACTTTAACTTACAATTGGTCCAATTCAGTTAATAAGTCCAAACTATGCCCAACGGGTTGCGGGAATGAAGAATCTGTTATCCATGTTCTTTTTCAATGCCCCGCATACACCAAACAAAGGGCTCGCTGGATTATTCCTTTATGTAAACTTATGGGCTTTAGGAACTGTTTACCAGCTTTTAGGATATTTAAATCAGATCCATCTGTGCCATTGGCATGCTCCTTGGCAAAATGTCTTGAATCCATTTGGCACCTCCGACTTGGAATCCTAAAAGGCACATTTCCCCCACGTATACTGGGTGCGGGTAATGCAATCCCATATTTGGTGCATCATATTGTATGGTCAACAATATATTTCAGACCACGCGCCATTGCATAGTAGCTATTGTAAGCTCCTGATTACACTTGTATATTTATTCAAACCAATATGTAGCTTGTTTTGTTTTAAGCTCTTATTGTATTTTACGGTTAAATTTTAAAACCCAATGTTTTTATGCCTTATTTTCCTTTTAAATATTTTGTATTGTGCTTTTCTGGTATATTTCCTACCGAAATAAAGCAGATTGATATATATATATATACTATTATGGAACTGCAGTACTCTCTAGAGTCCAATACAGTCATACTGCTGTACTCTGTGAAAGTTTAAAAACACATTAATACATTTCCTAGCTTTATTGCCTACATATCTCATCTTTACTCACCTCTGTCCAATTACAATTCCAAATTGAAACTAATTTTTCAAATGACTTAAGCTGTATTTCAAAACACAGTGAAATTGGTGTGTAGAACAACATGGTAGCCATGAGGTTTTGGAAAATTCCACACTAGCCAATCAGAGAATTCCTTGTCATCGCTACATACCGAGGTTGTATGGCGGTACTACCGTGGTCACAGATATAGATAAATGAACAACCTTAAAATTTTACATTTACTTATTGTGCTTGCTAGTAGTACCCCATTGAATCATCCACACCCCCTACTATGCAATACTGTCAAATTTCATAAAAATTCTCCTGATGGGTTTCACGCTATGCAAAATATAAAAGACTATGGAAAATGCACTGGATTTGCCGCGTGTTTTGAGACCCCGTTTTTTTCACAAAACTCTGCAAAACTGTCAGGATTCCAACAATGAAGCAAAGACAGAAAGTTTTCAAAGTTTTATGAACATTCATTAAACTGGTGCAAAGATTGTAATGGACAGAAATCCTAAAATTCTCCTATCTCTGGGCACCCTAACTCCCTAAATATACCTAAAGATTAGCTACCAGCACTCTGTAATATATGGCTATGTGTATATAAATATATATATATATATATATATATATATATATATATATATATATATATATATATATATATATATATATATAGATAGATATACACACACAATCCACAACGTTGGCAGTGACGCTGTGCTCCTCACAATCGGTGGTGCCAGCTGCAGCGTGATGGCCAACATGCCCTTCATCAACATGCCCTTCATATACTCCTTCCCCCCCTCGCAATCCAATGAGAAGCAGCACTGTGATCGGGCTGAATTTCAAGGGTACTGGTGCACACGGCGTGTGGAAGCATTGCTGTCAGCTTGATTAAGAACAATGCTGCTGCACCTTTGCCACTGGGCTGATGGGTGGGAACCTTGGCTCCCGCCCGTCAGCCCAGTTGGAAGTGTAATAGGGCTGTGGGGAGACTGCCACCTTGATGGCGGTCCCTGCACCACGGGTCTCGCGGTCAGGTTTTCTGACTGCCAAACTTGCGACCAGGCCCTTAGTTTCCAGAGGAAAAGTGTTTTTTGTTTTACCAATAATGTTGCCACTGTCTGATGAATCTTCATGAAATGTTCACAATTAGTATGCCACTCACTTCAGCTGCTGTCTTCAAAGTTTTGGGATGATTCGTCAATTTGAGGCTGTGAAAAAGAAGGAGTACCAAATCACATTGTCTACATGCAATTTCCCTTAAAGATTTTGAACACAACTACAGCCCAAACCGCTGGATAGAAATGCACCAAATTTAGCTGAAAGGGAGATATTGATCCTGAAAAAAAAACTTTTGTTATTTGCTGTAAATCTGTTCAGTAGTGTTTTGGATATTAGAAAAAAAGAAATATAGCTATCTCTGGATGCGGAGCCTCCCTAGATCGGGCAGTCCCTGTGCTGACATCTGATTAGCTGCCAACATTTCAACCAGGAAGTATAGGCAGCCATTTTGGGACTCTGACTTACCTGAGCCCCCAAACAAACATGAAAGTTAAGAAAGGGGGACAGGGTAGACAACCCTGACACCCTTGGCCTGATTCTGGAGCCCCCTGACACCCTGTTGGGGTCCAAAAATGTTTTTTTTTTTAAATGTCTATGAAATCATAGTGGATCTGTGTCAAAATACAAAAAACAAAACCAAGTGTGGTCTCCCTGACTTATTTACAGTTTATCCCCCAGATGAGCAAGGCCCCAGGGGCATGCTGCATATTAAAAAATATAGAGAAGGGATCATGCAGCCCCCCCTCCTCAGGCTATCTTGATTACCAGGGACCACCACTTCCCCTTGGCTTCATTTAAATATTGGATATATTATGGACTACAATAAATCCCATAAAGAAATCAAAATGGCCCTAATGAAAAACTGGAGGGTTATAAAGAAGGATGAAGAAATCAGAAAATGGGTGCCGGAACATCCACGGATCACTTACAAAAAAAGTCCATCCGTAAATGATTTGCTGATTAGAAGCTTTCTACCCTCACAGGGGAGTAGGACAAAAACGTGACTCCAAATGGAAGGCTTCTTTAAATGTGTTAAATGTAAAGCTTGCCGATATAGCAAAAACACGACAGAACTTAAATGTGTTGATGGGTCCATGAAGAGGACCCCCTCCATAGGCTCTTTAGAGCCCTGGGGAACACCACATGCCCAGGGCTTGATTTGAAAAATTGGAGGAGGGGGAACACGTGGACCTCCTCCTGTGTCAATAAATAACCCAGGGACCACCTGCTCCCAGGGCTTAAGTAACTTATTTGAGTTGGGGGTGCAGACCCCCCTCTATGCCCCTATTCAATCAATCAAAACTGTAATATATTAGTCAATTGAAACCATAAACATTACATAGTATACAGGAACATGCCACTTATATAGTTGATCTAAAAGTGTATGTTTGACAATTTTAAAAACATAACATTGAATACATTACTGGATACCTCCGATCAGTTAAAATCACAGACTAATATACCTAAACAAGCTGCCAAATAACATTAATTTTATAAACACACAATCCTATGACATTTGATAAGTGACCTAAAGTTCTGAGACCAATCCTTTAAAAAAACATGAATTAACTGGCTGAAAAAATGAGTCCTTAAGGTGCTAGGGACAAGCGTGATATATGACGTGCAAATTGTACCTATCAACTAAATATTAAGGCTTCAGCAGATGCCCCAAGCAATAAGATGGGATGGAGGCTGGTTTTTGCTCATAGCCCCTAGCAACATGTCTCACCCACTGGCCCTAATCTTAGCCTGCTGGCCCTAAAATAGGGGGATAAGGTGAGGGCAGATTGAACTCACCCCTCCAAAAGAAAACAATCCTTCCATGACCCCCTCAGGATCCCAGACTTAACTAAGAGTCGTATTTTTTTATTGGGCTGCAGGGCTCTCTTCAACAAGGTTCTTAAAAATGTCAAGAAATTGCACCAATCAGATGTTAAGTGTTACATTCAGGGGGTTAAGCAATTCTATTTTTGCTGATCTGCATGTTTTCATCCCCAGTGACATAAACTCTTTCCTCAACATAGTCCCCTGCGGCTGATCTAAAGAGGGGCAAATTCATAGGATGTAGAGTAATGACTCATTTGACTCATGACACAAGGGGCATTCCATGTCCCCCTGGTGATCTTTTTCCTGCCGTTTTGGAAATAAATCCAGTGTGGGGATCACTCCCAACCTCAATGACAGGAATTCCTGCTTAACTTTCAAAGAGTAGGTAGCTTGAAGAAAAGTAGAGGCCTTTTTATCGTTGTAAGAATTCTTCATCAGCACCCATGTGAGCATTTGGCAACTATTTCTGTATCCTCTACCCATCTTTGCAACTTTATGCTTTCATTTACCATGCTTTTAAATAATTGGGTAGATGTGTCCAAAGATCATAGTTCACTCAACCATAGCTTCTTTATGCTGATATCAATTTGGCAATGTAAGAGGCAGGAAAATGCCCAAGACTCACCTCCTCTTCTGGGCCCAGTGTCTCAGGTTCTCCCACCTCTTGTGACAGTGGGCGCTCTGCTGGTTATGGATGTCCGGGATCCGCAACTTCCGGGCAATGGCTCTCCTTTCCCTTTCTTCTGATGGGCATTGACTTGTATGGATACAACAGACGAACAAAGAGGTTACAATTCCATTTTTTTTGCCCAACTGGTTGTGTCACACATAAATAGATATTTGGGGAGTCATAAAAGTTTATTTCAACATCCAGTGCCATAAATGTCACACAGCACCAAAATAAATATCAAATTAAAGTTCATAAAATAAGTTTGGCTAAAATAAATATAAAAAATGATAATGCACAAAATGTTGTACAATAAAAGAGGAATATGGCAAAACACAGTTCCGAGGTACAGTACTGGGGCAGAACTATACGTGTAAGATTGCAGAGACATAGAGCTAGGCAGTCTTAGTCAATTTCCTTCTAATGCGCCACATTCCTCTGAGAAATTTGGCAACTGCAATGGCAATGGGCAGACTGGAGTCTGATTCAAAAACGTTCATGGCTGCAGCATGATTTCGGGTCCCAAGCCATTTGCAGGTTGACATGAGCCATTTCCTTCATAGGCGAGAGTGGGATGGGCATGCAAAAAGGACATGGGCTGTTGACTCCTGGTGCAGGCTGCAGCAGGGGGCATAACTTGTTGCTAGGGGCCTTATTCTGCCATCTGCTGGTAAAGATTTTGAGAGCGAGGGAACCAAATCTGAATTGCAAATAGAGCTTCCTATCGGTCAGGTCTAGAATGCTTTCTGGGTAACGTTCTAGCAACCAGGTAGACTTGAAGTCCAGAAACTCACTAGGTAGTCACCCTAATGAGAGCGAGCGAGATATAGACTGGGTTACCCACTCCCAGTAGCAGGACTTCACTCTTTCTTTGGTTGGTGGTGGCCCTGTGTGTCAAGATTTCCATGAGTCTCCCATCCCAATGGCAATCAATGCTGACTTAACTGAATGGATCTTATCGGAGGTGTTCAAAAAACAAACTTCCCTAAACGCAGTGGCATAGGGGGAAAGTTCAGGAGTTGTAATGATTCTCCTCCAAAACAACAGCGGTCTGAGACCGACTGTGGCAGCTAGTGGTTTACAAGCCAGATCCAAGTGCAAAGGAAGAAGCGGGGTGCTCAGGGGCAGAGGTGAGCTTTCTGATGGACATGTTCTCAATTCGGGTGAGCTCCTTTACATCCTCAAAGCCCCAGAGTTTGGCCCCGTAGAATGCTGCGCTAACAGACTTCACGTTATAAATCTGGAGAGCAGCAGTTATTGTTTGTGTAGTTGATGCATGGTGCTCCCTTAGAAGGACACCCACTAGCTGGCTGAATTCTAATGATGTGGAGTTAATATGGGCTTTCCAGGATATTGAGTCTGATAGTTTGATCCCCTGGTATTCGAAGGTGTTAACTAATTCTAATTTAGACCCACCTAGGGAAAGTTTCCCCTATATAACCTGTGAGGATTAATGACCATGAACTTGGTTTTAGAGGTGTTTATTTCTAAGCCTCTCTTGGAGCAGAAATCATCAAATCAATTCAGTGAGGATTGGAGGCCCATCAGGGTTTTGGATTCTATCAGGGTGTCATTTGCAAAAAAAGTGTCACTATCTTTTCGCTGCCTAAGGCTGGTGCGTCAGAGGGCTGCAAGGTGAGATGTTGGATGACCTGATTCAAATAAAGGGAGAAGAGAGTTGGAGCTAGTACACAGCCCTGCCGAATGCCCCTGACTATTTTGATTTGATTGGTGAGATCGCGCTGGTTCCCCCAGCATATTTTTGCATAGTTGGCCTCGTGTAGTCGAATTGTTGTAGTCAGGAGCCCTGGGGGCATACTCATCTCATTGAGGACCTCCCAGAGTTTACCTCTAGGGACCAGATCGAATGCATATTTAAGGTCTATGAAGGCTACGTAGAGACTTCCCTTCCATATCACTACAACCTTCCAATACAAAAGCAGAAACCTGAACACCAGACCTATGGTGCTTGTTTTGGACCTGAAGCCAGCCTGGAATGGTGATAGGATGTCATTCTCAGAAATCCAATCTTGGATTTTCGATAGTAGGGCACAACAGAATACCTTTTGCAATGTGTCCAAAAGGCTCATGGGCCTATAGTTGGTGGGTAGAGACCTATCGCCTTTCTTGTAAATGGGTATTACCTTGGCACCCCTCCAGGACTCGGGAATGGGGCTCCCCTACCAATTGCATTGGATAAGAGAAGGATGTACTCAGCCCATTTGTCAGTGTTATGAAGAAAAAGGTCACCAGGAATGCCATCAGGGCCAGCGGCTTTCAGTCGAACTATGTTGTTTATAGCATCTCAGATATCTCCCAAGTTGAACAAATCACCCAAGTGGGTGGTATAGGGCTGAGGTGGAAGTAAAGGGACAGAGATGGTTGTGAATTGGCTTTCCACATTATAGAGAGAGTTGAAGTGTTGCAACCAGTCTGAGGGCAGGATATTGTTGCCAACTGCAGGGACTCCCTTTTGGTTTCTTGTGCTTACCATAAGCCAAAAGGATCTGGAATCCCTGCGTTCACATCCAACCTTCAAGAGTCTCCATCTTCACTCTCCCAGTCCTTCCTAGACTTGTTCTGCAGTCCTAACTTGGGTGACATCTTTTTGTTTTATTGCACTGATTATATTTGTCCGTCAGTCTTGATTGTTCCAGTTATCTCCCTCACGGGGACGAGCACTACCGTTGTTCTGGGCAGCTAGCAAATATAATAGCTGTTAAATCTTTTGAAAAACTCGATGTGTACATCGATTAGAGAGGAACAGTTTCCCACATCTTCTCCCATTGTGGATATCAATGCTACGGAATGTGTCAGGTCTAAATTGATGGAATAGAGAATGTCGTCTTGCAGGATCACCTTGCTCCATCTAAGTCGCCATCTACTGTTCTCAGCCTGGACCACCTTGGCTACTTTGGCAGTGGTTGTTGCAGAGTGCACCGTACCCCACGGTGGCTCTAAACTAAGAAAGAGTGGATTGTGGTCACTGTCCATTTGGGTCCAGACTACCATGTCATCTACCATGTGCCAGTATCTAAGGTACATCAAGATATAGTCGATGCAGCTTTTCCCCTGTGTGCCAGTGAACGTGTGGGCGGCATGCTTGTCAGATTTGGTTCTTCCATTTACAGCCATCAGGCATTGGCCGAGGGTCAAGGTATTTAGTACCAGGATGGCCCCTTCTTGATGGGGGAAGCTCCAGCCTAGGTATGTGCCATATGTTATCTTCTTCCCTGAAATCACCCATGAGATCCAGACTGAGGTGTTCAAAGGTGGTATTGAGACCCCCGCTACTATTAGGGCTTGTTTGGCGTGTCTTTCACCTACTTGGGTCTCTAAAGACTGCAAGGTGACAGAGTGGTTGGGCCCTCTTGACCCCCTAGCATAGATGTTGAAAATGCCGGTGACAGTGGACCCTGTTCCCTTGAGACTGATACCAAGAATGTCAGGGCTGTCAGTGGGTATCAGTTTCAGTACACACTGTAGTGCGATTTTTACCCTTATTAGGAGGCCCCCCGATGGGCGGCCCGCCTATCTGGGAACAGCAGGCATGTGGTAGGTTGCGTAGCCAGGTTTGTGGGCAGGTTTGAATAGCCAGGTCTCCTGAAAGATACATATGTCGTAGTGGTTGATAAAGGCGTTCTAGTGAGGCAACAGGAGTTTGGATGTGATACCTGCCACATTCCAAGAGACAATCTTAACTTTCTAACCCGTGGTAATGGAGTTGGATGATGGAAGCGGGTTTACCTGGATATTTAGGGTGGCTGGTGCAACGGCATTGAGGGAAGGGGTAGGGACCATCCTATTTCTCTGGTCGGGGATGTCCACTGGGTGGGTGGCATTGGGGAGACAATTGTTAGAGCTTGTGCTGCTATCAGGTCTATCGTAGGCCCCTTGCGTCTCGGGCTCTGTTGGTCAATCTATCTTGGAACAGACAGTGGCATGATCTAAAGCAACTTGGGAGGGTGGCACACAAAATGGGGTGGGTGCATCGAGTTTGAACTGTATAGTGGACCCATCCGGGGGATTTGTTCTTTGGTCTAGGGCAACTAATTTGTAGGCTAGCTGCCTGTTTTCTAGAAGAAGCTCAATGCAGTCAGACTGTGAGCTCAGGGACCTGTGCCATCTGGCCCCAAGAATATCTTTCCTAATTACTGAGAGACACCCTCTACTGTGTCGAATCCAGTGGGTGAGTTTGTTAATCAAGGAGTCTTCCACTTTCATCCCCCCCTGAGAATTAAATCTAGGCACGTTGGTCATAAAGATTTTCAGAGGAGGGAGAGTGGTAGTCTTGGGAACATGTGTACTGCCAATGTGACAACCCTCCCCTAGTGTGAGAGGTGTGAAGTTGAGACTTTTATTGTGGGGGTTGATGGAAGGAGATTCAATTTGCACACCTGCTGGTGTATGGGGACCTGATATATGGGCTCCGACCAAAGTCCTAGAGATGGTGTCCTCAAGTGGTAAACCTGGGTGGCCTCTATGATGTTTTTCATGATGGGGCATGGTGGAAACAGATGGTGCCAGAGCTGCGATGTTGGTCAGAACTGGGGTGGCGGCACTTTCCCTGGCTATTCTCCCTCTCTCTTCCATAAGACGCCCCACTGTAACAGCAAGGTCGCCTATCATACACTTAAGGGCTGTTCTTTCTGACCTGAGTGTATACAACCTACCAAGTCGTCATTTGAGGGGTGACTGGTTATTTGGTGAACCATCTGTCCTAGCCTGGGCAGGTGGAGCTACTAGATCCTGAGTTGCGGGTGGGTCTGAGGGACGTGATAGTGGAAGAAAGCAATTGGTACAGGGGATGGGCTAGGGAGGAGGCACCATTTCTGAGTCATGAAGAGAGCCGGAGCTAGGAACTGAGGGGTAATGGGGTAATGGGGCGCTGTGCTGGTCTTGGTCCTCATCCATACCCTGGCTTTGTTAAACATATTAGATATGCTTTCCTGCTTGCTGGCCAGTGGTTGGATTTCAGGGCACGGTTTAGGACTCAATGTTTGGTCTGCACCGGATGGTTGGGCTAATATTGCCCCGCAATCAGCTGGGAGGTCATCATTGTGGTCAAGTACTTTGTTGCAGGCCGACTTTTTGGAGTTTTTCTTGTGCTTTTCCCCCCAACAACAGCCCAGCCCTCAGTTGTTTTTCTTTTACCCATACCTGTGGCAATGAATTGGGGCAGGGCAAGGTGCCTGGGATGGTATTTGGGTGAGGACCAGAAGGGGACAAAACTATTTGGGTTAGCTGAAAAAGATAGGCAGACTCAGGGGGGTGCCCCTGCCCAGCCTCAGTTGGTCGCAGATGGGCGCAAACGGGCCTGCCCTTGGCCCGGGCTTTGCCTGGGCGCGGCCCACGCACGTTCTACACTGCGGCATGCCCCCTCGCACTTTTTAGAGCTTGTTGGATCTGGCAAGTGGGAGCAAGTGATGCACCAGATGGCTGCCTCCTGGGGCCACAAAGCAGCCTGGAATATCTGGTCCTGGTTAGCGCGTCCCGTGCTGCAGGATGCCCCCTTGCGCTTTATAGCGCTCATTCGATCTGGCAAGTGGGAGCAGGTGATGCACTAGATGGCTGCCTCCTGGGGCCACAAAGCAGCCTGGAATATGTAGTCCACGTAGGAAAAACTACTAAGAGAGCTACAATAATAAACATGAAGATGTAATAATCTTCAATAATAAATCACTATAGGTATTGATAGTTGCAACACTATATATTAGAACCTATTAATGACAAATGATGCAGGGCTGCTACACATTGATAAATAATCACAGATAAGATAATTCTCTTACAAATTCGTACATTTTTTATTAAATAATTATACAGTCATTAGGATACATAGATACCAAATATAAAAAACAATCAAGGAAAGGGACAACAAAATACCTAACTCAGACTGAATGGAATGAAATAATGAAAAATGTATATACATGTGAAAATCTGCACATATTGTGCTTTACCTAATGACACAAGAAGACTAAAAGAGTTCTCAATAATAAATATATACAAATATTAAATATTCTGATACAAAAATAATCTATATAGAAGAGAAAACAATGGTAACGTTGCTCTGTTGGAGAGGTACCGTGGGGACCGGAGGCCTACGCGCGTTTCGGTGTTTCTAAATATTATAGGTCACCTTCATCAGGGCCATTCCCAATAGTACTGTTCAGTAGTAATCTAGTCTAAGCAGCCACATTTTCTGGTCAGTTTAATATTAGGTTCTGGATATACTTTGATTGTGTAGTCAAGATATCTGATAAAGAGAATTATATAATAGTATACAAATACAGTAGTGCTAGCGTCTGGAAAGTCACCTATCTTGATTTTCAATATATACCACTAGGAAGAGACATATTATCATGTTAGAATAAATGCCCAAGAAGTCGATATAAACATTAAACTATACTATTAGTAATGAAATTGAAAATAGGAAGAAGTGAAATAATAAGTAACAGAATAATTACGATGATTAATTCTAAGTAATACCAGAGGATCCGATCGTTAGTATGTTGTGATTAAGGGGTGCCTTGTATTGTGCTGCTGATATTCTTTGACTCAGTTCAGTGAGAACATGCATCCAGGCGTGTATTAAAATTTGTAGTGATAGATTGTTATTGAAAATCTTACTTATTGAGTCTTTTATATCAATTTGAGTGATGCGAATGTCTAATAGCTGTTTCAATTTCATGGAAAGGCACAAAAGTGCCTGTTGTGAAGAGAAATGGACTAGCTGAATGGCAAAAAATAAATAAATAGATAAGTACTTGAATTGCTAAATGAAAAGAGCTAAATAACAAAATATGTAAATAATGAATTAATTATGCTCTGTAAAAACTCGTTGTATGGTTAGTAAATAATACTAATGCCATTTATATATCCTGGTATTCACCTGAGGTTAGCTGGCGTTGACCGTTCGGATGGATACCATTTCATAGTTTTTATCAGTCCTCGAATTCAAGAAGATGCCAAAAGTGGATCCAAGGTATATGGATATAGTAAAAAGAGCTAATACAGGATAAAGAGAGGGGGAACGGGGTTATTAAAGCAATTTACAAGTGGGCCACTCGGGTCCCGTTCTAATATAATATAATCAAATAAGTATAGTATAAGGAAAGAAGTAAACTCTTTTAGGGATACTTACCAGGATGATGGTACGCTTCCTGTATACTGACTAGAGTCAGCTGCCGCTGTTCGCGTGCGGTTTTATAATGGAACAGATTACGTTCCTGGCAATGCTGGACCGCACTCGAAGGGAATAGAGAGGCAATCCACAACAGCCGCCATATTGGAATTACCTAAATACACAGGCTGAAACTAATCAAAATAAAAGAATACTAGGGAGCCTACAGGGCGAAATAGTAGGAGATACAGACTTTATAAAAACTGCTTGTTACTACTTACCGGTAATATCCTATAATTACAGGAGTCGTATTGAGTGGACCGTTTTTTAAAATGGAATATGTATTCCCTCTGGTCGCGGTTAGCGCGTCCCGTGCTACAGTATGCTTCCTTGCGCTTTATAGTGCTCGCTGGATCTGGCAAGTGAGAGCAGGTGATGCACAAGATGGCCACCTCCTGGGGTCGCAAAGCAGTCTGGGATATGTAGTCCCTCTGGTCCCAGTTAGTGCGTCCTGTGTTGCGGTATGCTCCCTCGCGCATTATAGCGCTCATTGGATCTGGCAAGTCAGAGCGGGTGATGCACAAGATGGCTGCCACCTGGGGCCATGTAGCAGTCTGGGATATGTAGTCCCTCTGGTCCCGGGTAAGCACGTTACACACTACCGTATGCCCCCTCACATTTTATAGAGCTCATTGGTTCTGGCAAGTGGTAGCAGGTAATGCACAAGATGGCTGGCTCCTGGGGCCACAAAGCAGTCTGGGATATGTAGTTCCTCTGGTCCCGGTTAGCACATCCCACGCTGTGGTATGCCCCCTCGCGGTTTATAGCGCTCATTGGATCTGGCAAGTGGGAGCAGGTGATGTACAAGATGGCCGCCTCCTGGGGCCACAAAGCAGTCTGGGACATGTAGTCCCTCTGGTCCCAGTTAGCGCATCCCCACGTTTGAAGTCATCTGCAGACTAATCCACTACCCTGCTCATGGCCTACACTGACTTAGCAAGCCAACTGACATCAGGTATTCCAGGCTAAAGACACATGTACTGTGATGTGTGTCACAATGACAAACAACACACCATTGTGTCCTTCTGTAGTGTAAACTCTTTGGGTCTGACTGGACAGACACATTTATGTCCAACCACATTGACTCAATGCATATAGTCCCTTCAGGCAACTACCATAACACAGACTACACCCTAAAACTTAAGTGACAATGAAAGGGCTGCAATAGGTGACACAGGAAGCCTCTTCCCATGCATGTTTGGACATGTGGCCTACCCAATGTAATCTCATACCACTTCAGAGTGGGTTTGTGTGGTATGTACTTGTAGCACAGAAGACACCTCTCACCATATGTGGCAATCCTACAGAGATGGCAGCCAACATACTAAGTGTTAGAAATGGGGTCTTTGGTTGACAGTCAGGTTACCCCTTGTTCAAGCAAGGACCCTCACTCTAGTCAGGGTAAAAGAGAATCACCCTCAGCTAACCCCTGCTTACCCCCTTGGTAGCTTGGCAGAGCAGTAGGCTTAACTTCAGAGTGCTAGGTGTAAAGTATTTGTACCAACACACACAGTAATTCAATGAAAACACTATAAAATGACACAATACCTGTTTAGAAAAATAGGAAATATTTATTAAACAAAACAAGACCAAAACGACAAAAATCCGACATACACAAGTCAAGTTATGAATTTTTAGAGATTAAACTCAAAAATAGCGCTTAGAAACAAAAATGCTTCGATAAGATGTTAACACGGCGTCGTGACGGAGTCGTTCCCAACAAGCCGACACCAGCGGCGCCGGACACGGAGTCGTGTAGACCCCCAAGTACAGTACCTGGGTGAAAACAAGCCGATGCGCGAAGTCGGGGATCGCGGCGTCTGTGCGAAACGTTGAATCCACGCACTTCGAGCGGCGTCGGTCACGACGTGGTGCGGCGACTTCCACGGAGTCACGGACTTCAGCGGGGCTGCAGCGGCATCGGGCCTGCAAAGAGCGTCGCGTTCCAGCGAAGGTCACGGTGTCGGGTGCAGGCAGCGTCACCGGATTCAGCAGCGGCGTTGGTCCGGAGTCGTCCGAAGTCGATTTCCTTGGATTTCCACCAGCTTTCCTTTCAAGGGCCCAGGGACTGGATAGGGCACCACTTGTTGGAGCAGGAGTCTCTCCAGAGCCTCTAGGTGCTGACAGAGAGAAGTCTTTGCTATCCCTGAGACTTCAAACAACATGAGGCAAGCTCTAACTCAAGCCCTTGGAGATTTCTTCACAAGATGGAAGGCACACAAAGTCCAGTCTTTGCCCTCTTACTCTGGCAGAAGCAGCACCACAGGAAAGCTCCACAAAGCACAGTCACAGGCAGGGCAGCACTTCTTCCTCAGCTATCAACTCTTCTCCAGGCAGAGGTTCCTCTTGGTTCCAGAAGTGTTTCTAAAGTCTGTAGATTTGGGTGCCCTTCTTATAC
Organism: Pleurodeles waltl; assembly: GCF_031143425.1. Taxonomy (NCBI): domain Eukaryota; kingdom Metazoa; phylum Chordata; class Amphibia; order Caudata; family Salamandridae; genus Pleurodeles; species Pleurodeles waltl. The sequence continues at coordinate 339,869,005 of NC_090439.1, forward strand.
CCATTTTAGTCTTTGAAGTCACCTTTCTTCAAAGGGGACTCACACCTACTTGTGAAATCCTGCCTTGCCCAGGCAAGGCCTCAGACACACACCAGGGGGTTGGAGTCTGCATTGTCAGAGGCAGACACAGTCCTTTCAGATGAGAGTGACCACTCCACCCCTCCCTCCTAGCAGAGATGGCTAATCAGGAAATGCAGGTTACACCCCAGCTCCCTTTGTGTCACTGTCTAGTGTGAGGTGAAAAACAACCCAACTGTCAAACTGACCCAAACAGGGAATCCACAAACACGGCAGAGTCACAGAATGGTTTAAGCAAGAAAATGCTCACTTTCTAAAAGTGGCATTTTCAAACGCACAATCTCAAAATCAACTTTACTAAAAGATGTATTTTTAAATTGTGAGTTCAGGGAACCCAAACTCCACCTGTCCATCCACTCTCTAGGGGAATCTACACTTCAATCATTTTTAAAGGTAGCCCCCATATTATCCTATGAGAGAGACAGGCCTTGCAACAGTGAAAAACGAAGTTGGCAGTATTTCACTGTCAGGACATATAAACCACATTACTATATGTCCTACCTTATCCATACACTGCACCCTGCCCTTGGGGCTACCTAGGGCCTACCTTAGGGGTGCCTTACATGTAAGAAAAGGGAAGGTTTAGGCCTGGCAAGTGGGTACACATGCCAAGTTGAATTTACAGTGTAAAGATACACACACAGACACTGCAGTGGCAGGTCTGAGACATGATTACAGGGTTACTTGTGTGGGTGGCACAATCAGTGCTGCAGGCCCACTAGTAACTTTTGATTTACAGGCCCTGGGCACCTCTAGTTCACTTTACTAGGGACTTAACAGTAAAACAAATATGCCAATCATGGAGAACCAATTACGTACACATTTTAAACAGGAGCACCTGCACTTTAGCACTGGTTAGCAGTGGTAAAGTGCCCAGAGTAATAAAAACAGCAAAATCAGAGTCCAGCACACATCAACAACCTGGGGAACAGAGGCAAAAAAGTTAAGGGAGACCACGCCAAGGATGAAAAGTCTAATATATGTCCCCCCCAGCTAAAAGTGGGGAGCAACAACCCAACCTCATGGGAGTTCTCATCACTAAGGCGGAAGAACCTGGACAGACCATCAGCATTGGCGTGCGCTGTACCATGACGGTGTTACACCGTAAAGTCCATCCCCTGTAGGGAAATGGACCACCTCAACAGTTTTGGATTCTCACCCCTCATCTGCATTAACCATCTGAGGGGCCTGTGGTCGGTCTGAACTCGGAAGTGAGTCCCAAACAAGTAGGGTCTTAGCTTCTTCAGTGCCCAGACCACAGCAAACGCTTCACGTTCTATGGCACTCCACCTACGTTCCCTGGGTAGTAACCTCCTGCTAATGAAGCCTACGGGTTGATCTAGGCCCTCTTCATTAAGATGTGAGAGTACTACTCCAATACCATGCTCTGAGGCATCTGTTTGCACAACAAACTCCTTGGAGTAGTCAGGCGCCTGCAGCACAGGTGCTGTGCACATGGCAGCCTTTAGGGCATCAAAAGCGTTCTGGCAAGCCTCTGTCCAGATCACTTTCTTGTGTTGCTTCTTAGAAGTCAACTCAGTTAAGGGGGTAACAATGGTACCATATCCCTTAACAAACCTCCGGTAACATCCTGTGAGACCTAAAAAGGCTCTCACTTCAGTATGGGTCTTGGGAGGCTCCCAAGCCAGAATCGTGTCAATCTTAGGCTGTAGGGGTGCCACCTCGCCACTCCCCACCTGGTGTCCTAAGTACACCACAGAACCCTGTCCTATTTGGCACTTGCTCGCCTTAATAGTGAGGCCTGCCTTCTGCAGGGCCTCTAACACTCTCCAGAGGTGTTGCAGGTGTTCCTCCCATGTGGAACTAAACACAGCAATGTCATCCAGGTAGGCGGCACTGAACTCATCCAGTCCTGCCAACACCTGGTTGACCAACCTCTGAAAGGTGGCAGGGGCATTCTTCATCCCAAAGGGCATCACGTTGAAGTGGAAGTGTCCATCTGGGGTAGAGAATGCTGACCTCTCCTTTGCCCCCTCAGTGAAGGCAATCTGCCAGTACTCAGATGTGAAATCAAACGTACTGAGGTACTTGGCAGCTCCTAACCGATCAATGAGCTCATCAGCTCGGGGGATGGGGTGTGTGTCAGTCTTGCTGACTGCATTGAGACCCCGGTAGTCCACACAGAACCTAAGTTCAGGAGTGGCACCAGGAGCAGCAGCCTTTGGGACCAATACCAGTGGGCTGGCCCAAGGACTGCTGGAGTGCTCAATAACTCTTAGGGTTAACATTTTGGAGACTTCCTCCTTAATGCAAGCCCTGACCCTGTCAGTCACCCTGTAAACCTTATGTTTAACTGGTGTACTGTCCCCAGTGTCCACATCATGTGTGCACAGGTGTGTGACTCCTGGGATCAGGGAAAACAGCAAGGCGAACTGTCCCAACACGTGGCGACAGTCCCTCTGCTGTTCCTCAGTCAGGGAGGGGGAGAGGATCACTCCCTCCACAGACCCATCTTTCTCTCCTGCAGACAGGAGGTCAGGAAGAGGCTCACTCTCTTCCTCCACCCCGTCATCTGTCGCTAGGAGCATGGATAGCTCAGTTCGCTCAAAGTGTGGTTTGAGGCGGTTGACATGTAGGACCCTCAGAGGGTTCCTGGGGGATTGCAAGTCTACCAGATATGTGTCCTCGCTCTTTCTTTCCACCACCTCAAAAGGCCCAGTCCACTTATCTTGGAGAGCCCTAGGCTCCACTGGTGCCATGACCCACACTTTTTGTCCAGGCTGAAACTCAACCAGAGTGGCATTCTGGTCGTACCACTGTTTCATATCCTTCTGGCTTGCTTCCAGGTTCTCCTGAGCGAGACTCCTGAAGCGGGGAGTCTGGTTTCTTAGTGCCAGCATGTAGCTAAATACATCCTGGGGTGGTTTACTAGGAGCTTTCTCCAAAGCCTCCTTCACCAGACTGAGCGGTCCCCTCACAGGGTGGCCATAGATGAGCTTAAAGGGGCTAAAGCCAAGTCCCTTTTGAGGCACCTCCCTGTAAGCGAACAGAAGGCATGGCAAGAGGACGTCCCACTTACGCCCCAAGGGCTCTGACAGGCCCTGAATCATGCCTTTCAAGGTGTGGTTCAATCGCTCAACCAGACCATTACTTTTGGGGTGGTAAGGGGTGCTGAACTTGTAGGTTACCCCACACACCTTCCACAGAGACTTCATATAAGTAGATATGAAGTTTGTACCTCTATCAGATAGCACTTCCTTGGGGAACCCCATGCGGGTAAAAACTCCCATCAAGGCACGTCCCACCACGGGGGCAGTGACCGTCCTTAGAGGAATTGCTTCTGGGTACCGTGTGGCATGGTCCACCAAGACCAGGATGAACCTGTTGCCCATGGCTGTCTTGGGATCCAGAGGCCCCACAATGTCAATTCCTACCCTTTCAAAGGGAGTACTGACTACCGGTAAAGGTTGGAGGGGAGCTTTGCATTTCCCCCCACTCTTGCCACTTGCCTGACAAGTCTGACAAGACCTACAATAAGCAGTTGACTGTTTGTGCATCAAGGGCCAGTAAAAGTGGGAGACAAGCCTCTTATAGGTCTTGTCCTGCCCTAGATGTCCTGCCAAAGACACATTATGAGCCAAACCCAGTAGGAAGGCCCTGAAGCACTGGGGTACCACCAGCATACGAGCTGACCCAGGCTCAGGAACCTTAGGCTCACTATACAGGAGGCCATCCTCCCAATATATCAGGTAAGTACCTGGCGCTTCGCCAGCCGCCTGGGCTGCAGCCTGCTGCCACAGCCCCTCAAGAGTAGGGCACTTCTTCTGCGCTGTTCCGAATGCTTCCCTGGGTGGTCCCCCTTCCTGCTGCCACTGTGACAGCTCAGGGACCTCCCCCAGTTCAGCTACCTGCTCCCCTGTAGGTTCAGGGGCATCACCCTCAGGCTCCGCCTCCTCCCAGACCGTGGGAACCTCGGGCCGGTTTCCTGCGCCCCCTGCCCTTCCTCTTCTTGGCGGTCCCCTGGGCCACTGTTTCAGGCTCCCGGGGCTCTTGACTACCCTGATTGGCTGCCATAGACCGGGTGGATACGCATACCCACCCAAGGCAGAACCAACATCTCCAAGTGAGACCTGTGTTCCACCTCCTTCCAAGGGGAATCCTCCAGGTTGTTACCTAGCAAACAATCAACAGGCATGGTTGGGCTCACAGCTACTTTCCAGGAACCTGAGACCCCCCCCATTCAAAGGGAACCTGCGCCACTCTGCAGAGGCGCTCAGAGTTGTCTACCGTAACTACTTGGTGAAGTACCCGGGGATCAATCTGCTCTTCAGACACCAGGTGACTCCTCACTGTAGTCACACTGGCTCCTGTGTCTCTCAGAGCCTCCACCCTCTATCCATTGATGGTCACCCATTGCCTGTACTTCTTAGTGTTATCAGGCACTAGGTTTCTCTGGACCATCTCACTGTGCCCTAGTGAGACAAGGGTAATTTCTGCTGGTTCCCACCCACCTGAAACCAACTCCTCCCCAAGCACTACACTGGCTATACCCTGGGACGGTGCACCAGTGGGTGCCGGTGTACTTTTGGGGCATTTGGGGTCCCCCCTCACATGACCTACCTGGTCACATGCATAGCACTTACGTGGGGGACCACCTGCCACTGGCTTCCCTTTGGACAACCATGGCTTCTTTTCACTGGGGGGTTGGGAATCCTTACCCTGGGGGTCAGTTTGGGGCCCTTTAGAGAACTCCCCGTTTGCCCTTACCCCCCACTTTCTTCTGAGAGGGACCCTGCCCACCCTTGGCGTGGTCTCCCCCATACCTCCTTTGGACCCTGGTGCTCTCCCAGCGGTCTGCTTCCTGTGCAAGCTTCCTGGGGTTAGTCAGCTTGCTGTCAATGAGGTGCTGGCGCAGTTCTGGAAAACGTAAGCTGTACAAGTGCTCCCAAACAATTAAATTGTAAAGCCCCTCATACGTGTTTACCTTACTGCCCTTCACCCAACCATCCAGTGACCTGCAAAAAGAATCAACACATTCCAACCATGTTTGGGATTCCTTTCTCTTGTAGGATCTAAACTTCTCCTTGTACTGATCAGGGGTGAGACCATACCTGGTGAGTAAGGCATCCTTCATGACAGGGTAGGTGAGACTCTGAGCATACCCTAAGGCTGTCAGTGTGTCCCCCGCTCTGCCTCAAAATGCTTCCACAGGGCTGCCCCCTAATGAGCTTCAGGGACCAGGTTCATGTGGAGAGCTGACTCATAACCCTTGAACCACAAGTAGATATCATCCTCCCTCTTATAATCCCTCACAAGGTCTTTTGGGATGTGTACCTTTCTCTCAGGCTGCACTGTAGGATTGCTGCCACCATCCCTACTGGACTGGCTCCTCTGATCTAGCTCCTTTAAGTTAAGCTCATGAGCCAGCTGTATCTTCCTTTCCTCAAGGACTGCTCTTCTCTCATCTCTTTCTTTCTCCAGATTGAGCTTCTGCAGCTCCAAATGGTATGCCCTCTCTGCCTGTCTGTCCTGCTATTCTTCAGGCGTCAGACCTTTGGAGGATACACTGCTACTTGCCCTAGAGACTCTTTCCCTGGGAATAACAGGTCCCCCCACTATACCATTATGTACTGATTGCTCTCCCTCCTCATCCTCATCCTCAGTGTGCCCTCCAGTCCTTCTGGTTGTCACCCAGGCCATCAGCGCCTTTTTCAGCTCATCCTTCTTGGAAGAGCCCTTAATGGGACAACCACATTTTTACAAAATTGCTTTAGCTGAGCCTTGTTATAACTATCCAATTGCTTCAGGTCAAAAACAGCTTCAACTGGTGCATCTTCAAGTAGAGACATGATGAAAGGTGCATAGTTCCAAATGCAGAAACAAGTTCCCAAATGAAGTTCAAAGTCAATCAAAGATCAGCGAAGAAAACAAAGTGGACGTAGGGAAAAATCCACAAAAAGAGAAAAAGCAAAAATCTCAAGACAAGCAGTATGTGGTCACGTAGTGGTCTGCACTCAAAATAATAGTGTACACTTAATCACTGTATGTCAAGTACAAATACAAGTCCAAATCCCAACCGCTGATCACCAATGTTAGAAATGGGGTCTTTGGTTGACAGTAAGGTTACTGTTACTCTGTTCAAGCAAGGACCCTCACCATAGTTAGGGTAAAAGAGAATCACCCTCAGCTAACCCCTGCTTACCCCCTTGGTAGCTTGGCAGAGCAGTAAGTATTTGTACCAACACACACAGTAATTCCATGAAAACACTATAAAATGACACAACACCTGTTTAGAAAAATAGGAAATATTTATCTAAACAAAACAAGACCAAAACGACAAAAATCCGACATACACAAGTCAAGTTATGAATTTTTAGAGATTAAACTCAAAAATAGCGCTTAGAAACAAAAATGCTTCGATGAGATGTTAACACGGCGTCGTGACGGAGTCGTTCCCAACAAGCCGACACCAGCGGCGCCGGACACGGAGTCGTGTAGACCCCCAAGTACAGTACCTTTGGTGAAGAGTGAAAACAAGCCGATGCGCGAAGTCGGGGATCGTGGCGTCTGTGCGAAACGTTGAATTCACGCACTTCGAGCGGCATCGGTCACGACGTGGTGCGGCGACTTCCACGGAGTCGCGGACTTCAGCGGGGCTGCAGCAGCGTCGGGCCTGCGAAGAGCGACGCATTCTAGCGAAGGTCACGGCATCGGGTGCAGGTGGCGTCACCGTATTCAGCAGCGGCGGCGGTCCGGAGTCGTCCGAAGTCGATTTCCTTGGATTTCCACCAGCTTTCCTTGCAAGGGCCCAGGGACTGGATAGGGCACCACTTGTTGGAGCAGGAGTCTCCCCAGAGACTCCAGGTGCTGGTAGAGAGAAGTCTTTGCTGTCACTGAGACTTCAAACAACAGGAGGCAAGCTCTAACTCAAGCCCTTGGAGATTTCTTCACAAGATGGAAGGCACACAAAGTCCAGTCTTTGCCCTCTTACTCTGGCAGAAGCAGCACTGCAGGAAAGCTCCACAAAGCACAGTCACAGACAGGGCAGCACTTCTTCCTCAGCTATCAGCTCTTCTCCAGGCAGAGGTTCCTCTTGGTTCCAGAAGTGTTTCTAAAGTCTGTAGATTTGGGTGCCCTTCTTATACCCATTTTAGTCTTTGAAGTCACCTTTCTTCAAAGGGGACTCACACCTACTTGTGAAATCCTGCCTTGCCCAGGCAAGGCCTCAGACACACACCAGGGGGTTGGAGTCTGCATTGTCAGAGGCAGACACAGTCCTTTCAGATGAGAGTGACCACTCCACCCCTCCCTCCTAGCAGAGATGGCTAATCAGGAAATGCAGGTTACACCCCAGCTCCCTTTGTGTCAGAGTCTAGTGTGAGGTGAAAAACAACTCAACTGGCAAACTGACCCAGACAGGGAATCCACAAACACGGCAGAGTCACAGAATGGTTTAAGCAAGAAAATGCTCACTTTCTAAAAGTGGCATTTTCAAACGCACAATCTCAAAATCAACTTTACTAAAAGATGTATTTTTAAATTGTGAGTTCAGGGACCCCAAACTCCACCTGTCCATCCACTCTCTAGGGGAATCTACACTTTAATCATTTTTAAAGGTAGCCCCCATATTATCCTATGAGAGAGACAAGCCTTGCAACAGTGAAAAACGAAGTTGGCAGTATTTCACTGTCAGGACATATAAACCACATTACTATATGTCCTACCTTATCCATACACTGCACCCTGCCCTTGGGGCTACCTAGGACCTACCTTAGGGGTGCCTTACATGTAAGAAAAGGGAAGGTTTAGGCCTGGCAAGTGGGTACACTTGCCAAGTCGAATTTACAGTGTAAAAATACACACACAGACACTGCAGTGGCAGGTCTGAGACATGATTACAGGGTTACTTGTGTGGGTGGCACAATCAGTGCTGCAGGCCCACTAGTAACATTTGATTTACAGGCCCTGAGCACCTCTAGTGTACTTTACTAGGGACTTAACAGTAAAACAAATATGCTAATCATGGAGAACCAATTACGTACACATTTTAAACAGGAGCACTTGCACTTTAGCACTGGTTAGCAGTGGTAAAGTGCCCAGAGTAATAAAAACAGCAAAATCAGAGTCCAGCACACATCAACAACCTGGGAAACAGAGGCAAAAAAGTTAAGGGAGAGCACCCCAAGGATGAAAAGTCTAACACTAAGGTATGTTTGGTCTGATTGGTTTGATGTAATCAAGCTAATGAGTCACATGTCATGCCTTCTCCTAGAATGTATGATGGAACAACTAATGCGAGAACCACGGATGCCTGAACAATGCGGTCAGAACAACAACCGCGTTGTTACCATGGCTGTCTTTACCATGCATGCCTTTACAATGATTTTTTGTTGTAAAAGCATCCCTGGTAAAGGCATGTGTGGGAACGACATGCGTGGTTCTAGCATGACACACCCACCTGCCCAGAAGTACCCCAGCCCGAATACTAAAACTGTCCCGAACCACCAACTCCCGCCCCTAAAAACAAAACTATCCCAACACCCCCACCCACCCTGAGTCATAAACCTTCCCCCGACCCCCTCAGCCACCCTAAAACAACTGACGCCCTCCCCTAAAAACAGAACAACCCTGACCTCCTCACCCCGCACCTAAAAACAAAACTACCCTGATCCCCCACCCCTCCTCTAAAAGCAAAACTACCCGAACCCCCACCCCAAAAACAAAAGTACCCCGACCCAATACCCCACCCCTAAAAACAAAACTACCCCACACCCAAAAACAAAACTACCCCACCCCACACCGTGCCCTAAAACCAAAACTACCCTGCCCCATCCCAGCCCCTAAAAACAAAACTACCCCACCCCAACCCCTAAAAACCAAACTACCCCAACTCCCCCACGCCGCCCATAAAAACAAAACTTCCTGACCCCCAACCCACCCCTAAAAACAAAACTACCCCATATCCCTACCCCACCCTACAGACAAAACTACCCTGGCCCCCCAACCACCACCTCCAAAAACAAAAGTATCCCGACACCAACAGCCATGCCCCTAAAAACAGAACTATCCCAACCCCCCACTGCCCCAAAACAGTACCCCAACTCCCCACCCTGCTCTTAAAAACAGCAATAACTGACCCCCCACCCCTGACCCTAAAACCAGAACGACCCTGACACCCAACCCCACCTCCAGAAACAGAACTACCCCAACCTCCCACCCCATCCCGCCCCTAAAAACAGAACTACAGTGACCCCCATCCGCACCTAAAAACAGAACTACACTGACCCCCCCCCACCCCGCCCTTAAAAACAGAACTACCGACCCCCCAACTCTGCCTCTAAAAATAGGAACTATCCCGACACCCCGCGCCCAAAAACAGAACTACCCCGAACTCCCACCCCACCCCTGAAAACAAAACTACCCCAATCCCCCTACCCCCACCCCTAAAAACAAAGCTACCCAATCCTCCACCCAACTCCTACAAACAAAACTACCCCGATCCCTTCACCCCATCCCTAAAACAGAACTACCCTGACCCTCCATCCCTGCCCCTAAAAACAGAACTACCCCGATCCCCCACCCAACTCCTACAAACAAAACTACCCCGATCCCCCACCCCACCCCTAAAACAGAACTACCCTGACACTCCATCCCTGCCCCTAAAAACAGAACTACCCCGATCCCTCACTGCGCCCCTAAAAACAGAACTACCCCAACCCCCACCCCAAAAACAGAACTATTCCCCACACTGTCCCGCACCTAAAAACAGAACTACCCCAATCCCCCACCCCGCCCCTAAAAACAGAACTACCCTGACCCCCCATCCCTGCCCCAAAACAGAACAACCCCAATCCCCAAACCCTAAAAACAAAACTACACCGAACCCCCACCCGACCCTAAAATACAAACTACCCCAACCCCCTCCAAAAACAAAACTACCACGAACCCTACCCCCACCCCAAGCCTTTAATCCACTCACCCACCCCTGAAATCTACCCCTTAACCCTGCCCCAATCCCACTTACCTGACCACGTCCTCTCCCAATCCACTTTTTCTTTTTTTCTGCCTTAACCACGCATATGCGTTGTTTAGCACAAATGTGGTTCAGGCCGAAAAAAAGGCAGTCGTTGTTCCAGCAAGCGTGGTTACGCTTCCGTTGTTCACGGCATCGTTCTTGTGGAGTCATTGTTGTGGACGTTTTCCCTTCCCCTGAATTAACTCTGACTTCTGCACTGTAGGTTTGTCACTTGTGCAATACACCTGTACTGTACAGATATGAATTATGTAAAGGTGACAACAATGCTGTGGGAGATTATGCCATAAGTCAATGACACATATTGCCAATGAGGGTGAACAGAAATTTGTCCTATGGGGGGTTACCTCAGTACACATTCCTAATGTAGTCAATGTAAAAGGCCTTCAGGCCAAGTATTGCCACGAAGACTCATTTTGGCCACATCCAAGGACCTGCAGGTCTACAGGGAGAGGACCTGCTGCCACAGTTGCATAGCCACAGTAACTCTACCCCAGACTGGAAAAAACATTTGACAGGCCAGGGTCTCTGCAGGCTGAGCATATAGAACCTACATGACACTCACATTTCCATCACTTCCAGGAATGACAGTACATCCTGTGCCCATTCTCTATGTTGTTTCAGAGTTGTGTGGCACTCTGAATGGCACAGTGAGTTCCTCGTGGTTCTCATACATTAGTCTGGCAAGGCCAGATGTGGACTGAGTGATCTGTGGGAGTATTCACATTGCTAACAAAATCCTCACATGACTCAAACAGTATACATACACAGCTCATGATTTAATGCACAAACATGTTGTTATAAATTTACAAATGCCATATCCAAAGACATGTCATTGTATGGCTGCAAAGTCTCCTTTCCTACATATATGAATGCAACAGAAGGAGCACCTAGGGCTTATCACACATCACACAACACAATGGTAATTTGAAATATAGAGTACTTGCCTCCACTACCTGCACCATGTGCATCCCATGTATGGAACGCAAAATGCGGAACAGGCAACCAAAAAAGTCTCACTTGCACTAAGAGGCATATTGTAGCCTATGATGAAGGAAAGGATGATGTCGAACAGAGTCAAATATGCCTCTGAGGTTCTCACCTGCTCTTCTGGTGAGCCATAGAGCTGACCGTACAGGGGGAGGACCTCTTCAATGAGTCTCTCCAGCTCCTCAGGAGAGAAGGCAGGGGCCCTTTCACCTGCTTGACCTGGCATGAATGCTCCCAGAGGTGGCACACAGCAGCACAACAGCTGAAGTGGCAGAGGTGTTGATGGCAGCAGTGTCAGGAGTCAAGTGAGTGATTTAGCAAAACACAGCATACATGTACACCATGTATGTGGTCATCACCGCTGATGGCCACTGCCATTGGGCTGCGAACAGTCACCAACATTAGCCTATGGCTGTGTCTGCTACGGTTGAAACTGCCCACCGCGTGGTCAACCTCCGCCGATGGCTGTGGCCAGTTCCTAATGTCCAGTGAACTAGGTCAGGCCATCCTCCATATTGGTGGTTGTAACTACAGTATAGGGCCATTTTAAATGCATCACAATATCAATATACATGTCTGATCATCTCAAACAATGTAAAGCAGCCTTGTTGTGTTGGTTCTGCAACACAATCACCAGTGTAGTGTGTTGCTTGTCACAGATTGCATGTGACAGCGGTGCCCTGTCCACCTCCGGTAGCGGTATTTTTGTCATTCGGAACAGACTCTTACATTTCAGGGGTCAAATGAGGAGCAGATAGTTGGGTAATGCCCAAATCCATGTTGTAGACACGTGTGTAGACAACCATGGGGTCACATTTGCCCCTAGAGTAGTAGACAGCTTTAATGTGTAACAGGTGTAATGTTTTTCCAGACAGTAATGCTTTTGTCACATGATTTTGGTCCTATTGGTGTGGACACAGTGACTAATGCTCCAACTCATTTAATATAAAAAAATAGGTACACTGAGAGAGGGAGGAAGCAAGAAGCTCCAGTGTACCGTTCATTGCCAGACCTTCCTTCAAACCATGGAAGAATGTCATATGATCAAACAGTCCCATCTGAATAGGAAAACTATTGTTGATTTATGTAGTCATTTGAAGCCAGATATAATGCCTGAAAATACAAATCCAACATGCATACCATCCATTGTGAAACTCATGGCAGTATCCCACTTCCTTTCCCAGGGTCCTTCCAATATACATTGTCCGTATTTGGTGGTATGTTCCAACCTATGTTCAGTGGTTTGTTAAGAGACGTGCTATCAGCCATGATGAAACACATTGACACCTATCTCATGACCCCAGGTGTGAGGATTTAGCCAATGTGAAGGCTGACTTCTATGGTTTTGGTCACTTCCCACATGTGGTGGGAGCTATTGATGGCACACCTATTTCCTTGGTGCCACCACAGGCCAGTGAACAAGTCTATTGCAACAGGAAGTACTTCCATTCTATCAATGTGCAAATTGTCTGCTTGTCAGAGTGCTACATCATGAACGTCTGTGCCCAGTTCCCAGGTTCAGCCCATGATTCCTTTGTAATGTGGAACAGCACCATATCCCAGCTGATGTCACAACTGAAACCAGAGAGGGCCTGGCTGGTTGGTAAGTCACATCTGTCCTGATTTTCTGTGTGCAAAGTCAGGTGCTACAATCATGAAGTGAGTGACTCATTGTGGCACTTATGTATCATTCCAAAATAGGAGACTCAGCATATCCACACTGTCCTTGGTTGTTGACACCGCCGAGAAATCCAACAACGCAAGGTGAACTCTGCTTCAATGAGGCCCATGGAAGAACACAACAGGCAGTGGAGTGGGTTTTTGGGCTCCTGAAAGCTAGATTTTGATGTCTGCTTAAGACTGGGGGAGCTCTTCTCCATTCATCTGGGGTGGTGTGTCAGATCACTGTGACATGCTGCATGCTCCATGACATCACCCAGTGGAGGAATATCCATTATATCTCATAGGAGGTGGATCCTGAGGTGCCACTGGGTGAGAATCCTGAAATGACAAATGAAGATGATAATGGTGAAGAGGAAGGAGCTGAATTGCAACAAGATCTCATAAACAGCTTCTTCTCATAAGTGTAAGTATGCCATGAGATGTCATGATTTTGACTGTAGTTGTGATTTTGTGTGGAATATATTTTTTGGAAATAGTTAGTGAGCTGATGCTCAGGTAAAATCAATGAAAGGGTGTTTGATGAGGAAGCTTTTGACACATTCATATTTTGATGATGTTGCTTTGTTTGTGTCAGATTTTTTTAATAGACTTTGTTCTCAAGACGTTTGCAATTTGACTTGTGTCATAAGGTTTCATAACTATAAACCTTGTTTTGTTCTTTGTTCAGGTACCTTCACCATGAGATCTTCATTTGGGCATTTCAGAGTTGTGACATTGGCAGGTATATTGTGTTGTTGGGACATACAAAGTGGACAAGGATTGTTTCTGGAAATGTATTTCACAGAGTTTGGATGTGGAAGACCTGGGTCAAGACAGCTTGCGCAGTGACAAGATGGAAGTGCAAAAGACTCTTTTGGACTTATTTGCTGTTGTGTGGCGGCCAAAATACATCATGTTTCCATTACTCTTTTGCTCACCGTGCCCCCCCAGTTTAGGCCCAGCCATATGCAAATCAGTCTTGATTTTGCTCCCCATGGGAACAGTCCTGCCCAAACTGCCAGATCAGGTCCTCCCTGGTCTGCAAACAAACATCCTGGGACCAGTTTTGGGATAACACCCATCATCAGCCAGGCTGGCCTGAATGACTAGGGGTGACTGTTTGAATAGTTTCAACACTCCGTCCATCATTTTATTTTGTGGTGTTGCTATGTGCGCCCTAAGTGGACAGGGTATGGCCAGCCGTGGGTCTCTTGCTTGCTTCGCACACTGGATTCAAGCTAGCCTGACTGATGAGGGATGGAACACAAAGCCATTCCCAGTATGGTTGTTTTTGGTCCAGGGCGGACCTGATGTGGCAGTTTGGGCTGGACTGTTCCCATGGAGAGCAGGGTCAAGACTGATTTGCATTGAGGTGAGTCCAAATCGGGGTGACGTGGAGAGCAAAACAATGGATTAAACCCAGATCTGTCACTGGAGGTAGTGTTCTGAAAAGTCTCAACACTCCGTCCATCATTTTATTCTGTGGTCATGCTATGATGCCTTCCCCAGATAGTGACAGGAATAGCTCAGCCGAAGTCTTCAGATGACTTCAGAATGACTATAGGACATTCTTCCTTTTTGACTTGAGGGGGTTTCAAAATGTGGTCAGACTAGTTAATTCAGGCTTATTTTCAATACCCTACATTGCATTTTGGAGGGCCTCAATCTGTGAAGGAATTGACAACTGGACCGATTAGAGGCAAGGGGATGAACGGGCTCTCATCAAAGAAAGTACTCATGAACAATGGTGTGTGATTACTGGAAGCGAGCTCATGCAACAAGTGCGTCGACCCCAGATGTCATCATCAGTGCGTAAGAGGCTGCTATGACGGGCAAGAAATTAAACCACCTCCACATTTAAATATCCCTCAAAAACAAGCACGACAGATGAGCACCATCTACTTCTGAATCCTATCTGACTAGGTTCTCGCCCTTTTAGCGTCTCCTGTCAAACCACCACTGCATGATGTGCTTCTTAAACACTGTTGTCTCACCCGGAAGCTATCGGTCGAGCCCTGCCTCATCAAATGTTCACACTCTCCCTCCATGTCATAAAGAAATTCCCTTTTCTATCTCACGTTACCCTTCGACACGGCATGATGAAGAGGGTTGTTTTGATGCCTTGTCCTGAGAATAGATGTAACGCAGAAGCCAAGCCTAACACTTTACTCAGATGAACACTATTATTCATTGTAATTCTTTCAATAGGTGCCTTCTAATAACATGCAAATGGTCCAGACAACAAAAGGAACAACTAAGATTGAGAATGAAAAGGAACAAATAGTAATTATGGGTAAAAGGTGGTAATTTACCCGCCATTACGGTACAGAGAAACACGGCTGCTTTTAGCAGATCAAACACAAGGTTTACTAAAAGCCCATAGTTTCCGCTAATGCTTTGAGCTATTCAAATAGCAAACAGTGCACATTTCGGTCATTTCAGCTCAACATATGGCACAGAGAGGTGGAAGTGACATATTGCAATGATTGACCTTCAAGGGATCAGAGGAGGTCACATATGTCTTGGTACCTCACATAAACCACGTGACATCGATCCACAGCGATGTAAAGGATGTGTGACTCTTTAATATTCTAAATATACATAACAACGAATACTGCAAAAAGGACGTGATACCCATTTCCGTTTTATCCAATGCATAAATGCCAACAGACCCAATCCAGACGGGAGACTCTCGATTTTTATGACCAAAAATGGCTTTAATTTAGCTTTCTCCCGCCTGAAATTTCCCCCACATCAGGGCAAGTCAGTGGTGAAAATATATCCTCAAGTTTTTTTTTAAATCCCTCTCAGAGAGAGCTGAGACAGAGAAGAGCCAAGGGTCTGGTTTGATTCTAAGAACCTTTAGACGACCCAGCCCTGCCATGAAAATGTTTGGCATATAAATCATGTAACAATCATCATGTAAAACTGTGATAAAGTCTCTTTGAAATGCAAAAATGTGCATTTATTTACTATTTTATCACTGCATTCAGAAGCATTTATTATGAGGGATATTTTTTAAACATTAATTTAGGAACATTCACATCCGCATTAGGACAATGCCACTAGTGACCTAAGAGGCATGTCACTTGTCATATGTACCCTATATCTGGCTTACCTTCGTTTTACTCATGAAACAACATGTTAGTCTATTACTTCAAACACAAGAGGAGTTTATGTGGTATATATCCTTAGCTCTTGTTTTTTGAAGGTTTTCTGATATGTTATAATGAAAAAAAAGAGGCAGGGCGAAATAAAATATCTGCCTAGGATCACACAGTTTGTTTAAGTGGGTAAGCCAGGATTCACACCAGGTTTTCTGCTTTCACGTCCTCCAATCCAGCAACTGGATTGGTGTCTATATCTCCTTTTTAACATCAAAGGTCATTGATTTGTTTTATTTGTTTTAATTCTTTGTTGTTGACGTTAAGGCATGCTTAGCCAGCAGAAGCCACCTATCTCAAGGTGGCAAGAGGACCTAGAGCTGAGCCAGAGCCAGGCACCAAGCTTCAGCCCACCTCTATCACTAACCTTTTGCCCCTGCAGAAACCACCAAAAGTAGAAGTTCTCCTCTAGTTCTCTATCTGAAATGCCATCAAAGTTCTTAAGGGCAGCAGCATTCTCAAAATGTACCAGCCAGCAAGGAAGGGAGAGCACAAAAGATGTCTTGTCCAATATTAGCGCCAATGGAAATTTTTGCTTGGTCCTACAGCAAGAACTGTAAAGCGGAAATACACCAAACTTGTCTCAAGAGCAGAAATTTATTCATAAAGAGTGCTTTTGTTGGTTTGGTGAAAATATTTGTGTATTTGCCATTTAAAGTTATGAATTGTGGATTTGCAAATGCTGTCAATCACATTTGAATTTTTAGACAAATGTGATTTTTTCACCTTCTTGAACTCCGCAAATTGATTAAAAATCATGAGTTTTGTACTATGGGAAAATAATGGCCACAGAGAAGGCACTATAACAAGTGTAGGACCCCAACAGTGGTAAGGGCACGCAGAACTGTGGAAAAACTTGGTTGATAGGCTATTATTAAATGTATAAAACTATGTGAGTCTCAACACAAAATGCAACAGCTATAGTTGTAGTTAGTGAGCTCAACCACCAATTTGTGAAAAAAAAATCACAAATTAAAATTCACAACTTTCACAAAGGGTTAAAAAACTGTTGGGATGTGGGACAAAGACATAAAGGCAGAGAAAAAAATACCACAGAGGGAGAGAGCCAATACCCACTGCAGGTCATGTGCTGTGGGAATCGCCTGGCCATGGCTGATGCAAGCATTGGCCACCCTTAGGTTGGGTCTGCCTGCAAGATGTTTCTAAAAGCCTTTCTCTTCAAGCAGTTATGGTGTGCAGCACACAGAATGCACACCATAACTCTCATCTTCCACTATGCACAGAGCACCAACTTGCAACAAAGGAACTGGAAAAAAGATAGTCAAGTACATTGTGTGCATTGTATACCATACCTGCTTTAATAGATGGGTTTTAGTAACCTCTAGAATTTGAGAAATGTATTTTCTCTTCTTACAATGAATGGTACTGGGTTCCACAGAAATAAGCCTTGCATATGGAGGGTCTGTCTTTTGAATTTCTCTTATCAGAGTGACTGGATTGATAGTATGTTGTAATTGGTAAACCCTAAGCATCTGGTATAAATTCTGATGGAGGGTGAAGGATTATGAGTAAATGGCGCCCTTACTCTCTGATCTATTACCCTTTAAGTAACTACCTTACAGTGCTCTCCACTGGGGCTTCACCCTCTAAACAACCCTAAAAGGTAACTAAGTTACTCAGTATTTTACAAATTGTGAAGGCACACGTATAACGATTTATAAACAACACTCAACACATCTGTATCAGACAAAGATTGACCATAAATGTATTTACCTAACACAGTACCAGCATATGAATCCAAATTTAGAGTTTGTATCTACATCCAATACATATTTAATAGAACTAAAACACTGAAAACCAGCAGTCCAGAATATATACTCCTTCGGTAATTGTTTATAATACCAAGTTCATAGTTCCAAAAGCATTTTCCAATATATCCAGTCTCAAATGATCCCACTTGTTAATCCTTAGATTGACTTGAATGGCCCTCAATAGATTCTTACATGTCCATCAATATTTTCTTCCAAAATCCTCTTACTTGTAAACACGTGTTTCATCCGGGGAGGACCCCTGGATTTCTTCAGGACCTTCACATCCAATATTGTGTTTCAGGACCTTCCAAAATAATATACTCATAACGAATACATCAAAACATATAATTCACATATACACTGTGCTTCATATCCCGATATTAATAATACACCCGTGCATTTATATACAATAGTGGGAACTAAGCAAATCATTCATTTATAACTCTACCTAAGTTACACATGATGTTAGTTCAAAAAGACACTAGATAAACCCAATAAAAATAAAAATAAACATTAAAACTAAAAATTAGTTAATTCACCTATAACAAAGTCTCAACTTGAATCTCACATAACCCTATTTGATTCCAAGTCTAACTAACATTCAAACGACATAAGTTTATAATGCTCAATATCTTCAAATCCAATGCTGTGTTCCTCATAAATATCTTGTCTCATGGTATCACTTTCAATTTACATGAGTTATGACTAGAAGTAAATGAAGAATATGTCTCTGATTATTATGTTTTTTATCCTTATATAGAAGTGTGTCTGTCAAAATATTTCCTTTTATGACACTCACCGAATTCCAAGTTACAATTCCACATATATTGTGTATTATTTCCACCCCACTTCGTCTCCAACAGTATCTATTATAATGAAATTCAAAATCAGTAACTATTGCTCATAGTAGCATTATCTCTCTGTATTAGTGTCCCATGTCTACATTCCAGCTCATATCGCACCTGTTAACAGTATTGCATCGCTCGCGAGTACGCTGACTAACTGGATTGTTTTCTCCAAACTGAGCTCAGCAGACTCAGTCCTATTTAGCTTTCGCAGTTACACTGTAGAAATCAACAACGGACTACGAAATCGTTTGTGTCTGTGTAAGTAAAAATAGAAAACTGACTAGTTTTTACCGTTGTGAGTGCCTATGCCCGATTGCTCTGTATATAGTCGCCATCTTCCTAATCCCAAGTTTCCAAACAGTTTATTTTCGTGCTATTTATATCCATTTATATGTTTTTATTCTGTTTCCACAACCCATATAGTATTTCCAATCGCTTTTAAAATAATCTTACATATATTCCAAAGAGAAATAAGATGAGGTGCTTACTCTAAAATTCAATAAATCGATACTAATGAGAAGATATTTTTGAATGAAGGTTCAATTACATATATCAACCTCCACTCCTATTTCCAGTTGCACAGAAGTGTTATATATATCAAATATGTTCAATATATCAAAAATTCCAGGTTGGACAACGCTCCAAAGCGTAACCTTAGACCAAATGTCTTCTTCTATCATATAACATTATAGCTTTGCACTGCAGTTCCCACTCAAAGTATAATTCTATACTACTCTTAGGTGGTCATTCCAACCCTGGCGGTCAATGACCGCCGGGTTGGAGGACTGCGGGAGCACCGCCGACAGGCCGGCGGTGCTCCCAAGGGCATTCCGACCGCGGCGGTAAAGCCGCGGTCGGACCGGCAACACTGGCGGTCTCCCGCCAGTGTACCACCGCCCTTTGGAATCCTCCAAGGCGGCGCAGCTAGCTGCGCCGCCGAGGGGATTCCGACCCCCCCTACCGCCATCCAGTTCCGCCGGGAACCGGATGGCGGTAGGGGGGGTCGCGGGGCCCCTGGGGGCCCCTGCAGTGCCCATGCCAGTGGCATGGGCACTGCAGGGGCCCCCGTAAGAGGGCCCCTACAAGTATTTCACTGTCTGCTTGGCAGACAGTGAAATACGCGACGGGTGCAACAGCACCCGTCGCACCTTCCCACTCCGCCGGCTCGATTACGAGCCGGCATCCTCGTGGGAAGGGAGTTTTTCCATGGGCTGGCGGGCGGTCTTTTGGCGACCGCCCGCCAGCCCAGGGAAAAACTTAGAATACCCTCCGCGGTCTTTCGACCGCGGAGCGGTATTTCGGAGGGGGAAGTCTGGCGGGCGGCCTCCGCCGCCCGCCAGACTTAGAATGACCCCCTTAGTCTGTCTTTTATAAATAATATGGTTCTTATTCTAACTCTCAATTAATTATCCCCAAGAAAATATTCCATCTCGTGATCAGTATTTAGCCCTTGTTCCAGAGCTCCTAATCGCATAATCCATATTGACTCCCTTCTACGTAGGGCTAGTTCCCTATTACTTCCTCGTGGATTTACTCCACAATGATCGAAACCAAAGAATTTAAATGTCTTATGGCTTCCTTGTGTCACACATATTTTCATATGAGAGGCTATAGGGTATCTCTCGTCTTCTTGCCTGATTGCTCTCCAGTGCTCAGAAATTCTAATCTTGAGGGGACGTATTGTACTACCCACATATATTTTGACACATTTACATACAAGCATGTAAATGACATATCTTGTGTTGCAATCTATATGTGCCTTTATATTTATCCTATAACCATTCATATCCAAGAAATCTTTTTTAGCTTGCCATGCCCATTTGAACATTGCACATGATCCACATCTGTAAAAGCCCAAGTTTCGTGCATTGAGCCAATCTTGTTTTCTCTTATCCACCAAATACGTAGGGCTTAAGATATTATTGAGGGTACTGCCTCTCCTAAATGAAACCTCTGGTTTGTTACCAATAAATTTCCTCAATACCCCATCTTGAGAAAGTATTGACCAATGCTTCTTCATTATTCTCAGCATTCTTTGAGAACTATCCGTGTAATCCAATATAATTCTTAAATTCTGTGTACTGTCTTTCTTTTTCTCCTTGTCTATCCGAGTAAGTGACATTAGTGTCTGGGGACGAGAGATCTTTAGAGCTTTCTCTTGAGATTTACGTATCACTGTTCTTGAATAGCCCCTTGCTGCAAATCTATATCCCATCTCCTCAATGACTTTTTGGAAGTTACAGTCTCTACTACAATTTCTTCGAGCTCTCACCATCTCCCCCTAGTGGTATAGCTTCTATCTGGTGCTTTGGATGCGCACTTGTTGCATGTAGTAGAGTATTGCAAGCGGTTGGCTTGCAATATAATCTACTCTCTATTCTGTTATTATGCACAAATAATTCTACCTCTAAGAACTCTATGCAAGTTTCACTATATTTATATGTAAACCTAATGTTTACTTCATTCGCATTAAGATGGTTACAGAAGCTATCTAATGCTGCCATGTCTCGTGTCCATAACATGAAATAATCGTCGATATATCGTCCCCTGTATAAAATATTTGAGTGCCATTTTGCTGTCCCAGGGCCCCAGATCCAATATTCCTCAAACCACCCCATAAATAAATTGGCATATGAGCGGGAAAACCTGGAACCCATTGCCACACCCTGTTTTTGTCTATACCAGTCTTTGGGGGTCATTCTGACCCTGGCGGTCCAAGACCGCCAGGGCAAGAATGACGGAAGCACCGCCAACAGGCTGGCGGTGCTTCATGTCCCATTCTGACCGCGGCGGTAAAGCCGCGGTCGCACCGCTGGGGTCGGCGGTGTCCCGACGATTTTCCCCCGGCGGTGATAATCCGCCTGGGCATCGCTGCAAGCAGCGCTGCCCTGGGGATTATGACCCCCTTACCGCCAGCCTGTTTCTGGCGGTTTACACCGCCAGGAAGAGGCTGGCGGTAACGGGTGTCCTGGGGCCCCCTAACAGGGCCCAGGCCTGCTTTTCACTGTCTGCATGGCAGAAAGTGAAAAGCGCGACGGGTGCAACTGCACCCGTCGTACCGCCGCAACACCGCCGGCTCCATTCGGATCCGGCTCCTGTGTTGCGGCCTCATTCCCGCTGGGCCGGCGGGTGCTAACTTGGTTAGCGCCCGCCGGCCCAGCGGGAATGTCAGAATGGCGGCTGCGGAATTTTGGCCGCGTGGCGGCCAAATGGCGGTTTCCGCCTGGCGGGTGGCAGTAGCCGCCCGCCAGAGTTTGAATCACCCCCTTTATCTACCAAAAAGTAGTTATTATTTAATATGAAATCAATCATACTAAGTATCATCTCGGTATGCTCAAGTAGGCTTACTGATCTTCTATTTAAAATATGTTCGATTGCTTTCATTCCACATTTATGTTGTATGCTAGTATACAATGCTACCACGTCCAGAGTCACCACAATCATACCGGGTTCCCATTGAATATCTGATAGCATACTCAATATATGTGTTGCATCTTTGATTTGTGAAGGTAGATTACATACAAACGGTTGAAGAAATATATCCACAAATTCTGAAAGTCTTTCAGTAGGCCCCCCTGTACCAGAGACTATCGGTCTGCCTGGTGGAAACTTTGACTCTTTGTGTATCTTAGGCAACGTGTACAAACATGGAAATCTAAGGCGATGTACCCGTAAATAAAGATTCTCCTCCTCATCCAAAAGGCTCCTATCTCACCAACTTTTTAACATTCTATTTAGTTTACTTGTCAGTGTTGGTATCGGGTTGGATGAGAGCTTTTCATAACAGTTAAAATCACTTAATTGCGTGTATATTTCCCTCTCATAATCTATGCGGTTCATGACCACTATATTTCCGCCCTTATCCGCTCTCTTGATAACTAAATCATCATCTGAATCTAAAGTCTTTAAAGCAATAAATTCTTCTTGTTTCAAATTAGGTCTCCTCAAATATCTCTTCCTCTTCTCCTCCTTATCTAAATCACACCATACTAAATTGAAAAATGTTTCAATATGACTATCCATTGGAGATTTTGGTATCCAATTCGATCTTTGTTTCAAACCTAAGCATCTGGTAGAAATAAAAAATAGACGAACACCATAGAAAAACTGTTCAATGTTCAGAAATGTTAGGGTATATGGACAACAGACACATATTTGAAATTCACTCTTTCCTTTACTGGAGGATTAGTGCAGAGAATTCGGATTAGTTATGATATTTTATTTATATAATTATTAATTTCTTAAGTATCATTTGATGAGTTAATATGCTGTAGCATTGTATTTTTAGTTTTGTGTTAATAATAATTATTTAAGATAATTTTCATTTTTATTTTACATTAAAATATTTGTTTTTTTAATATAAATGATTACATTTGACTTTTTTCCCTATACTTTAGAATAGGCAGATCGCTGCCCCAGTACTGGAGACCTCTCATTAGATGTGACAAGTTACTAGCGGTAACTTTACACTCGTACTTCCTGTTCAAGTAGGCTTCATCCCCAGTTTTGAAGGGGGGGAGAAATTTTAGACCGCATTTAGTTGTACAGTTGCACATGGAAATCGTTTATACCAAAAAAGTGTAAAACTACTACCAGGTGCAGTAGTAAGTTTACACCTGAGTTGATCTACACATTAAGGGGCATATTTATACTCTCTTTGTGCTGAATGTGCGTCAAAAATTTAGACGCACAATCGGCGCAAACCTTGCACCATATTTAAACTTTGATGCCCGAGCCCGCGAATGCCAAAATCCCGCCGTGTGCGTCATTTTCTGGATGCGGGAAACCGCCTTGCGTTAATGACAAGCAAGGTAGGCGTTCCCGGGTCCTTAATTACCCATGCGCCTTATTTTTGCTACAGCGCTAAAATTGCGCACAGCCGGGAGGCGGAGTCGGAAAATGACGCACAACCCGATTTGCATCAAAAAATAATACCTGGGTCAGGGCAGGCGTTAAAATGGGGCAAACACACCTGTATTTAATGAAAACACACAGAAGCAACAGCAGAGCTCCAAAAGGAAGACATGGAGGTGCTTTTCATCCAGTATGCACACAGACACAGAGCACAGGACCAACAACAGCAGCTTCCACAACACCAGCAGGGACCCCAAAAGCAACACAGAAGGCAGGAGAGGATATTCCGCACCAGGACAACCCTTATGGGACTCCGCCAACAAGACATCATTCAGACGTACAGGCTTAACTGGCAAGCCATTCAGCAGCTGCTGCGCAACATAGAGCCACAGTTGGCACCCAGCTTGCAGACACCCCGCACCATTCCACCAGAAACCAAGCTGCTAGCTGTACTACACATGTTGGCAAGTGGCTCCTTTCAAACCACTGGCGCCATGGTTGCTGGAATCTCACAGCCATCATTTTCCGCCTTCCTACGCAAGGTACTGGATGCCATCATGTCCCTCACACCCCACCACATCAGCTTCCCCAACATACAGCAGAGGCAGCAGGAGACCAAACTGGAGTTTTACCAAATTAATGGCTTCCCACACGTCCTTGGAGCCATTGACTGCACACATGTATGCATTGTGCCACCTGCTACAACCGAACATCTATACCGCAACAGGAAGCACACACACTCCATTAATGTGCAGGCCATTGTCGATCACCGAGGTTTGATCACCAACATCATGGCAAAGTATCCTGGGAGTGTACATGATTCATTCATCTTCTGTCACTGCACCATCAATCAACACTTCCAGGATGGATGATATGGAAATGGACTACTTGTTGGTAAGTACAGAAACCTACTTATATACACACTGCACAGCAACCGTCTAGGACACACAATACATACACCACAACATTGACCCGTGGAAAGGAACACACTGAGGCTGTGACACCGCTAGGCATGTTGGATATCCTCACCCAATGGGAGACACACCTAGGGACAAATGACCGTTCCAAATAACAGCTGATGCCACTCCACAGACACAAGGAAATAATTTTAAACAACACAATGACAAACACATGGCCCCAATTGGCAGTACATCTGGGAAGCTTAAACTTTCAATATCACATCAATAACACTCAATCCAACATCCTTCAAACCAATACGTACTGTGTAAGGGGTGTGTAATGTTTTTTGCTGCAGGTTAAATACCATGACACACATAGCATGATGATGACTACAATGAAGGTCACGTGCAATCATTGGGGCTGTACCAATATCTCACATCACTCCTGCTCTCACATTGCCCACTACCAAGAAGCAAGTGGACTGTGCGAAGAACACATCTTGATGGGACAATATTGAAAGTGCACATTCCTACACATACGCATTGCATCAAATTAACACACACACAACAGATGTACTGCCATACGGACCTTCTGAAACTTTAAATGACAACTTCACAACCAAGTTAGCCATTGGAACCTGAACATGTTCAGTAGTATAGGAACACGTTACAACCTGAGTCGACTTGGCAAGGGTAGAGAAATAGGTCTGCAGTGAACTTGTCACACATGTGAAATTAGTGCATAGTCAATTGTTAACACGTCAGTGCTTACAACGTACGGAGAAGTTTTGCACATTGTCACCTTGCAAAATCTAAGGGTCTCACTGATGCTTAAATTAATCTATTGCATATGTCAAATTGTATGGGATGTCCAGGGTACATAGATGCAACTGTGTTACCACCACTGTCGAATTGATTCTGTGTATGGAAGTATCATCTCACCCCCAGTTAAGACACATGGACACCTGTTTCACAAGTCACAATGCAAGGGAGTACACACTGTACTGCAACTCTACAAAAATACTGCTGACATCCGGTCAACAGCCAAACACCCGTTCAGATAAAGAAACAACCCAATGCTGATGGTACATCCTAGAAGCCTAGGAATCCACACAATAACACAAACACCAATGAGTCACAGACAATATAAGAGAACTACTGCCATACAAAGTGATATTTATGGGGCAAGCTACATCAACGTTCTCACTCTTTTTCTCTTCCAGCTGATCAGGGGTATGGGATCCAGCCATGGATTATGACCCCATTTGCAAACCCAAGCCCTGCAGCAGAGCGTGCCTATAATGAGACACATAGGAGGACGCGCACCATAGTCGAGAGGACCTTTGGCATCCTAAAGTCAAGATTCAGGTGCCTCGACATCACTGGAGGCAGCCTCCTATACTCACCTGAAATGGTGTGCAAAATAATTTTTACCTGTGCCATCCTGCACAACATATGTGTAAGAAGGAACATTCCCCTATATGAACCCAACCCACAAATGCCTGAAGAGGAGGAAGAGGAGGATGCTGGCCATCAACATGAGGGGGACCATCCAAACACAGCTGCAGGATTGCGTCGGAGACAACATATTGCCCAAAATTTCTTTTAACTCTACTACCCATCACCACTGTCTTACCATATGTAAATAAACACCTATACTAATCACCATATCATGGTCTGGATAATCATTTTTGCATAACATTATTCTAACTATTAGAATCAGAGTGTAGCCTCATGGAGCATTGCTGAAATACCGATTAGGAGACAGAATATTCTTAAACTAGTTAGATGCATATGAATGTACAGCAACATTCACTCACACTGTAAATGACACATATGCTGTACATGTCACATTTGAAGGGCAATAGCAGAGGACCACACCTATTTCACACATACATGTTGACAACAGGATTCATCGCAGCATATGGCACACAACTAAGACATCATCAGTCAATAATGGAAAAAATGCCTCATACATGAGGCAGTGGATGTGCTATTGCATTATCAACAGGAATGTATGACCAGACCCTTGACAGCAGTAAGTGTTACATCACCTATCTTTGCAAGGAGTATGTGTGACTAGATCTCCATATAAGCAGCAAAGTCATTTCACAAGTGCCCCAGGTATGACTAGCATTGCTCACATGACATCCCATGCACATGGCAGCCCATGTCCTAAGTCCTGACACACACATGTTCCCGGTCTCACCCCACCCTTTGTCAGAGGTTCCTGGAATGGTAATATGTGTCCCCAGAGAATCCCTTCTCTACACACTCCCAAACTCACAATGTAAATCCAGTGTGCTACCCTCTTTAGTATGGTATACCATAGTCATTGTACTTCTGTTTGCATGGACGTCAGGTTAAATAATGCACTGGCTTGTAACTCTATGCCCAGTTTTCACATGTACATTGCTTCCCATGTGAAAGGTACTGTTGGCCATTTGAACTAGAATCTCACCTACAGGACTTGTGAGAGACTGATGCTGCACACACCTGTGAGCACCTCCATGGACACCAGCCATTTGAACATGCACTGCCCTTCCAGATGCTTGGAACAGCATAGAAGCTGCCATTTCATCCATAACACTGTTATGCCTTCCAGTATAAATCAGCTGTGTTACACAGCCCTTGGGTTAATGTGTTACTTTCCAACACACAGGACAAACACACTTTTCCATTTTCACTGTCTTGTTCCTCCTTTGACCACTCTCAGTCTGACCACTGTGTATTTACCTTGTGAAATGTTTGGAACCTGATTGACCCTGCATCCTGTGAGCCTGACTGGCTCCTGTCTTAGCGTTACCCTGAAGGTTCCTTGGGCCTACATTTGTATCATAGTTGCTTTCCCAACCCTCATATTCCTCCTGTGGTATTGTGTCAGGTGGGTCTACAATGCATACTCAAATACATTGTATGGCAGAATCAGTTTATTTATTGCACCATGGGGGGGGTGACTTGTCTCTAAATAGCCGAATCATGGCATATCCCTTGTCTGGGTCTCATGTATGCATGAGTGACAATTTGTGACAGTGTACCATGGCTGTATGCATGGATTGGGTATGGTGCCTCCAGCACAACAAACAACATCAGATATTGTGCATGAAATGTCTACATATGTTAGGACCCTGACAGTCCACACGCTGATTCACATTGCTCCCAACATATTGATTGGGCTTGTGTGGTGAATAGCTGTGAGAGTAATCAGCACAGAGGCAATGATGTTCCCAGATGCTGTGGGAATTTTAAAGGCCAACCTATGTACAAATGTTGTCAGGAAACCTGCCAGTATAAGAATCCCGAGACATTAACGTTGTCAGCACACCAAGGTTTCCCTATTGACAGTCTCATAACACGTCTGCAGTGACAGGGTTGGACCATCCCCATGTGTGTTATCAAATCCCCATTGGCTTTCCTTCTATTGATCTGCGAAGGATACTTTGTAGATACAGGAAATAGCTCCACAGACTCATGACTAGTCCTGCACGTAATTGTGACAACATAGACCCCAATAATTATTCAGTCTAAACATTGGCCCACACACATGAACCAGACACCTCTGTGCATTTTAGCACTGGAAATGTGTGAACATATAATAGTAGTGGCCAAATCACACACATTGACCCATAGGCTTTGAGTTATTGTAATGAGTTGCGTCACCTTGCTATCCTCTCTTGACGCAAAACATGCCCAAACTGGGTAATACATAATTGTATCCCACATGTTTGGCCATCTATTGCGTCAGTGATGCGTGAAAATCCGGTACACCAAGTAGAGGATCATGGTCCGCAGTAGTATGATCTGTCACATGTGCCCATACACCGTAATGCCCAATGTGGGTTCAATCAGCCTATCTCTGTATTTTCACAACTGTCATGTCCCATTCAAAATGAGAAATGATCCAAACCCTGTTAATGACAGAAATTTTGATGCATATGCGTAAAAAAAAGACGCACAATGCCCTGAAACATCCATTGGCCCTGAGCAGTAATTCCCACACTGTCCCCCCGGAAATTGGTTAAGTATAACACATATTTAACAATATGGATGTGGGGTTATTTCTTATCATGTGCGTCCAAAAACTGTAAGCGTTATTATATTTTGACGCATAACAAGAAAAACGCACCGCATTTGAGGCAGGAAGTGATGTAATAGGATATCCTGTTTACAGAATTGGTACAGTGGGTGTACTTTCACTTTCACTTTGCAGTCTGTGATATTTCCTGACTGTGTGGCTGTGTATAGACTTGTCTATTTGTGCATTTTGTGATTTTGTCTCCAGTGCGGTCTTTAAATTGTCTTTTTGTGTATAATAACTGTCTGTGGTATCGTGTCTGAGTGTTTTGGTGGTCAGTTGAGTTGTCAACATTTGTCTTTGTTGTGTTGGAAGTCTGTTGTGGTAGTGGTAGTTTGGGTATAGTTGGGCTGTGTTTGTAGTTTTTTTTGCATTTTCCTGTCCTACTTTCCCTCTATTCTCCTTTGTTCCCCTTTATTCCCTCTTTATTTTTGGTACAATAATGTTGGGTAGGCCTCGTCTTGGCAGGATGGGAGAGAAGGAGCTGGGTGTTTTTTTTTTGGCTAGTGTGCCACTTCCTACCCCTGATGATAGAGCAGGTGGTCGTGTGATCCAAGGCTATCACACAGAGGCAAGGAGGCTTCGGTGGGCAAAGGTGTTATACCATCTGCAGGGAATATACAACACACTGCAAAATGACCACCAGCTTAAGCACCGCTGGGCTGACCTTGTTGCCAGGGAGCAAGATCTGGTAGACCATCTGGGGATTGCAATTGGTGGCCCTGTTGGTGAGTTCAAATCAGAGTAATGTGCATGTTTAAAGGCTCTGTAGTAACAGTAGCAGATTTGTTCATATTCTGCCGGCAATGTTTTTGAACATATGGAATGCTAGTGAAACATACAGGGCCATATTTCTACTTTGTTAGCACCGCAATTGCGACCTGTTTTGAAGCAAGAGCGGCACAAACTTACAAAATGCAATTGTATTTTGGAAGTTTGCGCCACCTTTTTGTCAAACAGCAACACAAATGCGGTGCAAATTAGGTATAGATATGAGCCACAGTTGCCTGTGAGGTATACAACTTTCCTACATTACCGTCATTTGTTGACACAACAGATAGACTAACTTTCTAAACAAAACAAGAGCCTGACAATTAGTGCTGGCTTCATGTCAATTGATGATGGCAATGTGGCTCAAACATATGTTTCAGGTGTGGTTGGTGAGTGTATCAGGAAACATATATTGGAAATTCAGATTTTTTTCTAAAATATTGTGTCTCTCAATTGTTTTCGGATACATGTCTGAACTGGATTCTGACACATACGTAACAAGTAATAGCTTACCTCAGGTAACATCTTAGACTGATATTTTGAGTTAGTAGTGCCACTTTTCAATTAGGGATGGCTGGCAAAAGGTATGCACACGGGTTCATATCTCTATGGTTGGTGCAACTCACCATAGCTGTGGCACATAAAATGAAGAAAATGATACAAATTGAGGGCTAACAACTGTCCCTCTCTACATTGTACCTGTGTGTCTAAAATTGGTCTTAGTCACAATGTCTGGGCTCTAGTATTGCAGTCCTCACGGAAAGTGGCTTTGGATATCTCTCATGGATACACATGATGAGAGGAATACAATCCATGATTTTGTCTGCTCACTAATGAAGGAGCATGTTTGTCACCACATGATAGGGCCACTGCATGTGAGCGGATATGTGTGTATCACTCACTGGAGTCCCCGGGTCTGTACATGTTTACAGTGGTATGTAGGATGCAGTATCATCATGTCTGAGAAGCTTTACTTTCTGAGTTAATATTACACATAGTATTTGTATTTTGAAGTGTTGTACAGTGCACAGACATTGAGCACATTTCTCCCTTCCATGCCTTATGGGTGGACCTGCACCCTACACTATTGGAGAGGTGGCTCCATTCATGGACCCAGACATCTCCAGTAAGTGTTGATATTTCTGTTCTGTGTTGTGTTTGCTGATGATGTGTGATTGACTCCTGTGTGTTGGACACATAGCAAGGTGTAATGCGCTGGTCAATCATCTGTTTGGTTCCTTGAGTGGAGTATCATGTTATCACCATCTTTGAATTGGCGAATCCTTATCCTATTGGCATATTTTGGGATCCTAGGTCAGTCCTGTAGGCACGGCAATGTGAATAGGGATGAGTTATGTGGATAAAACCTGAAATCAGAAAATGTAGCAGAGTACCATATTAGTTAATTAGTCAGCAAGTCAGACCCTGATTTTCACAGAACAGAGATGCCAAAGTCTTACCCACAGACTTCAGCTTCCATAATCACTAATGAACATGTTGGACTGTATGTTTTACTTTCTAGCAGCATGTAGCTCCACATGTTGTGCTACGAGTATGAGGCACTTGAGTACAATGGTCTAGGTGTGCATGCAGCTCATGGGCAGAAGTGTGCTTGCATCTATCTGTTTGTTGTAAGTCATGGCTTACTGGTAGGAAATGATGTAGACAATGGTCTGCATTTCCAAAGATAAGTGTGGATGGGATTGTCCAAGGTTTGGGTGTATCCTATTTAGAGTTCCTCCTTACCTGTGGTGTGTTGGCCAAACCCATGTACAGCTTTCCAAAGCTTGCTGGGTGTCCCTGTTGTTAGAAATGATTAGTTGCATGTCCACCCCCGCCCCCAGACACAGGCGTAGGGTTGTGAATAGTGTACCTAGGACTGATGATCCAAGTTTGGTACACAGACATGTAAATCAGTAAATCACTTGTCCAAATCTAGGATACCCACTCATGATTACCACATGCATTCTATACTGGCAAGTCTATTTAAAACTCGCAGATCTTGTGGCCCTAGATTGCCATCCAGAACATAGAAATTTGTTGGCCTGTCAGTGGTGGAGGATATGCAGCATGATTTGTACTGGACAACTGGCAGAACTATGATGCCAAAGTCATTCCAGTTGTTACCCATCTTGTAGGGTTTGGATGTGCTATTTTATGATTGGACATTTGTAGGCTGGCTTGCCATGTACGTACTCAGGGACTATCAGTGATCTGTGTGATGATATGGGCTGTTACAGGTACATTAGATGTATTGTCTGATTTACTTCTTGAGCCATTTCCCACAATGCTGTACCTAATGTTTGGTTTTCTATTTGTCTTAACAGCAGCCAATATGACTCCCATCCGGCTTCGAGAGTTTCAACGCAGGGCAATACGTTACCGCCACATTCTGGATGTGGAGTCTGGGTACCGCAACATGGCAAGACGATATCACCATGAGAGAGCCTCCGGTGTGTGGAGGGCATTTGCACAAGAGGGCCCTTCTGTCTCCACCACAGCCACCACCACCAGCACCACCACTACCACCCAGGTGGCCCCAACAGCAGCTGGGACCTTTGCTGGACCATCTACAGCAACAGCTCCAGGACCAGTCACAGCACCACCTGCACCTCAGCCTAAGGACATGGCATCGACATGGTCCCATACTTCATCGACTGGCACCCAGACCGCCCCTGCTGCAGCCATAGACCCTGCAGCTTTTGCCCAGATGCAAAGGAACTTGGACCGTGTCCTTCGGAAAGTGACCAGACTGCAGCAGGAGGTGGCACAAGTCAACCGGAGGGTGCGTGCCATTAAAAGACCCTGAGGAGGGCCAGCTTGCAGGCTTCGACTCCGACATGATTCCCTCCCTCCTCTTTCCTGGTTCTTTAACTTAGTGGGTTTAGGGGGCTTAGTGTTAGGTTAGTATAGGCCGTTAGTTTAGTTAATAGTAGTGGGTGGGGGTTTCATACTTTTTTCTACTGTTTCTTATTATGTGTGTGTGGCCAATGTTGGTGTTTTGGTATTTTAAAAAATGAAGAAAATATATATATATATATATATATATATATATATATATATATATATATATATATATATATATATATATATGTCTTTGTTTAGTATAAGATAGTATGTGTTTAGGTTTGTTTAGTATAAGATAGTATGTGTTTAGGTTAGTATCTGTTGTCCTCCATGTGTCCCGTCTTATAAGGGGGGTGGGGGGTTGATGTTTAGATCGTTTAGTTAAATGTGATAAGTAAGTTTAGCTTAGGTTAGTTGGGGACAGTTGTGGGTATTATGTAGTTAGAGTAGAATAGGTTAGGTTAGGTGTTTCCCCTGGTTTTAGCTTCTGTTTTTACTGTTTAATAAATATCTAGGTAACCCTTTACAGTATGTGGCACATTCTTGTAGATCAGGGCCTTGCCATGAGTAAGCAGTGTCTCTTTGGTATTTGCTTTTGTGTCCCATGCTGCAACCATATCCCAACTGAGCTGTTACATTGGCAGCTACACTAAAGCTACTTAGCTAAGATTCGGCCATCCATTGCACCCACCACTCACGGTTACTATGGATCCCAAAATG
Organism: Pleurodeles waltl; assembly: GCF_031143425.1. Lineage (NCBI taxonomy): Eukaryota > Metazoa > Chordata > Amphibia > Caudata > Salamandridae > Pleurodeles > Pleurodeles waltl. The sequence goes on from NC_090439.1 coordinate 339,901,679, forward strand.
TGGTTATTTTGTGCTGTATGTTTTGAAGGTCGCATAGTTTTGTACCACATTTGGTATGGGGGACACTGTGTAAAGTCTGCCTGCAGCCTGATGTCCCAGCAAATCCTTATAAGGTGAGTGGTAGTATGCTCTCATGTAGTATGGTATACATAACTCACACCTATCATTTGTTACAATGTTCAGCACGGTTACTTATTTGTATGGAAACTCATACATATCCCTTCATGCTGATTGGTGTGTGTTAGGTAAAATTTGGCAAATATGTCACATACATAAGTTTTGACTTTCAGTAGCAATCGAAGGGACTTTTTTCTGGCTTAGACATCCCTTGAGGAGGCGTTATACTGTCAACACAGCATTTTGGTGCATAGTTTCTATTTTGTTACGAAATAACCCTCAGGGAGGGCAGATAATGGTACAATCCAGGCCACTGTGCATAGTTATCAGCCAAGAATCGTTCAGGTCAGGTGTCTAGACAATCAATGCTCATTGACCTCAGGTTAACATCACTGATGGCTATCGTGGTTGATGTGTCACATTATACAGAGACAAATTTGTTGTGTATGTACTATTTATTTAAAAGTGTTGTAGTGCTATATGTACATTGTCCATGATTGTGAGTCCATTAGTGTGACATCTTCCATTGTGATGCTACATAAGTGCAAAAGGACGTCAATGGACATGCTGGGGTGAAGTGTCAGACAGTGCAGAGGGACAGGATTTGCCAATCAGTTAGTGAGAGACATTCACAGGGCAGGCTGACAAGATAAACAGTGGGTTGAAGAACAGTGCTTAAGTACAGTTGTTGCAAGACTGGCTTTTACAAAGCACAGGGCCTTGGTAATAGGTGGCCATGTGGCAGGGACTAGTGCTACCAGGTACTCTTATGGGTGAAGGTGATCTGCTCCACGTCTTTATCTCCTGATGTGTGTGTTGTCTCCTCTGCCCTTGGTGGTGGTGGTTATGAAGGGGCAACACACACCTCAGTGTTTGAAGACGTGGAGTCGGTCATCCTGGTAGCTGCTAACTGTGGGGGTCTTAAGGGCAGTACTCCAGCAAGGAGGAGCTGCTGGTCCCTAAGGATAGCAGCCACATCATGGTGGTAGGCAGCCAGGTTGGCCCTGAGGGGTTCAATATTGCATTTGTGCACGCGTTGACAGGATTGTTGTTGTAGGTGTTGGGTCAACTCTATTACAGCTGTGCTGATTTCCTTCAACCTTTTTTCAACTTCCTGCATGATTGTTGTTCGCCCTTGCATAGCTGCTGCCTGTTCTTCAGTTGACATCATGCACAAATGCCCCCCCACCTCTAGGCTGGCTGCCATAGTTTGCATCCCCACCCGCACCTCCTTGGCCAGCTCCCGCTGTACTCCAACTACAGTTCGCTCAAAGCTGGTGCCAGGGTCGACAGAGTCCTCAGCTGGGTTGGAGCTGACAGGTCGTACAATTGGAGTGGTGGGTGGGTCCTCTGTGATGGCTGCTGTATCTGTGCTCCTCCTTGTGACTGAAGGTGGGCTCTGGAGGGTTTCAAGGACAACCTGGAGGGTCTGCTGGCTGATGTTTGTCAGCTCGTCATCCATGTCATCAGCGAAGTCCATGACAAGCATATCTGCAGGAGAGCCATCGTCCTCTGCAATGAGATACGGTACAATTAGTGTGTCTGTGTTGTGGGCTTTGTAATGTGACATGCCTGCCTTTCAATTATTTTAACATTGTGTTCTTGGTTCCTGTTCATTGTTCCTGTCTTTCATGTTAGCATTGTCACAGGCCTATGCCCCACCTGCATGTCACATGTATTGTGGTCAGTTTGTGGACTTGTCTGCATCACATCCTCTAGGTGTTGGTTCTGGCCAGATTGGGAATTGCCACCTTCTTGTCCTACTCAACCCTCCGTCTACTTCCATTCTCTTGGTGAGGCCTTTCACTGGTTGTGGGTGCTCCGATGGCACACGCACCACACTTAACAATCTGGACCTGCCCCATTCTCTGATCATTCACATCCACCTATATGTAGTTGAGATGTAGCATATACTATGTCTAGCTTTGTTATGGCACAATATGGATGTCAGCATTGGTAAAGTGTACTGCTGATGTTGGGGAATGTGTGCTACATTGGATTGCACTGATAGTCGTAGCAGTGTATTCCCGCCTCTGACTGTGCAGGTGTATTTCTGCAACCTGTTACATGTGTCCTCCCCCTCAATGCTGTTGTCTGAGCAGTATGACATTTGGGATGTTGCATGGTGTCATTGGAGCTATTGTGACCCAGGCACAGGGTGGAACCTGACATATGCAGCATGAGTATGACATTAGTGCTGTGTACCTCCTAATGTTAATGACAATGGCTGATGTTTGTAGCAACTTTGGGCAATCACATTTGACAGGATTGGAACATTTGTCTGAATTTCAGTGGATTGATAACGTTGTCATCCTGAACCCTCGAATTTGGGTGTGTTTGATCCATGGGGACGTTACTGCCATTAACTACTTGACCTGCACACACAGCAGAGGTGATTGTGGCAACTGTTGTCAATGTTACATTCCACTTGCAGGTATGGCCGGAGGTTGTTAATTGGGCCCTAGTTAATGTAGGGAGAATACTGGCTGACGTGTGACGTGCTGCCAGTTTTACGATGTACCCTGCCCTCCTGGCCTGGCTTTAACTTTGCAACATCCTTGGCATGGCAGCATACCCCCATGTAAAGGTTGTTGGTGTTGTGTAGTAGTGTGCCCCAGGTTTCCTCTGAACGGACCATGCCCTTGTGCCGTGCCCCTTTACCCATTCCACTCCCTGAATATCATGACTTACATGCATTGTGTAGTAGGTATGTCCACCACCCCTGCTTACAGTTAACATTTGTGCATTTTAATTCCCCATGCGACTTACCCTGCATGTGCATTGTCTCCTGGTAGTCTGCGCTGTCCTGTCCTTGAATCCCTGTGTCGATCTCCTCAGGGATGACGGCTGTGACCATCTCCTCCATGTGGTCCAGGGCCTCCTGGTGTGCTGGACTCCCCCCTTCAGTCTGCAGTGCTGCCTTCCTGTTCCTGGCCATCTTTTCCTTGGTCCTGCACTTGCAGTCATGCCAGCATTTCTTGCACTCGATGACTGTTCTCCGTACTTCTGCCACACTGTTGATCTTGTCAACAATTTGTTGCCATATTGCCTCTATCATACTGATTGGCAACTTTGAGGTGACAAACAGTTGGTGCTGGTGTTCCGTCACCTCTTTAACCAGAATTTCCTGCTCCTCTGCACTGAAGCGACACTTTCTTTTCTTCTTCTCCATGTCCTGGGTCTTGTGTGGGTCCTACTAGCTGCTTCTTGGTCTGTTGTCATCTTCCTGGGGTCTGTGCAAGCATCTGGGATCCATTCTGGCTCTCCTATGCACATTTTGCAGTGTTTGAGGCAATTTTTGACGCAATTGCGTCAAAAAATGGCACGTATCCGGTTTGCGGCGTCGTAAACTGGCTCACAGTCATTTTCGCCGCGTTAACGTAGTTTTCCTTTACGACCTGAAAAAATGACTCACACCAGTGGTTTGCACCGTCGTGCGTCAAAGTATAAATTTGACGCCCGCACAGCACAAATAAATGGCGTTAGCCGGCGGTAATATTTTTGACGCAAAACTGCGTCGGTGCAGTTTTGCGACAAAAAGTATAAATATGGGCCTAAATTTTACTTTGTATATAGGTCCTTAGTCATGTGCAATGCATAATTTGTAAATAAAAACGTCCCGGTGCTCAAAGTCCTTTTCTTAAACACATGGCTGCTGCAAGTAAATGTGGGAACACAGTACACTGAGGCAGCGTAAGCCTGAAGCCATCTCGGGCCTCTTTAATCCATTTAGAGCCACTCCTGGTCCCTTCAGCTTTCCCGAAATTGTAACGCGTTTTCCTTTTTCTCTTCCTCCGTCTTTCCATTTCTGTCCTTTGCTTGCAGAAAATGCTTGAGGCAGAAGAATAAACGCCGGCCCTCAAAAATAGCACAAATTAAGAACTGGGTGTGTGTGTGAGTCAAAGTCAAAGAGTTGATTTTTATGGAACTGCTGCGAAAACTTTGCAGCTCTGCTCAGTTTGCAAAATATTTAACTTTAGGACATGCACTAAAAATCATGATTTTTGAGACTATTTGAATATTTCAATACTTAATTTAAACAAAACTATTTCTACAGATAATTTTCTCAGTAAACAGAAATAATGTAAACTTGAAGAGGTAAAACTTAGTAAACATTTTCCAGAAAGAAATGGTGAAGGAAATAGGCAAAAAGAGTGATCACATTCTGCGGGTCACTTAGGCTCCAATGATTTGCATTAGAATGCAAACCCCTTTGCGATGACTAGGTAAAAGAAAGCTGGGAAACTGCTCAGAATCCATGAAATGCAGAACTTGGGGACTCTGTAAAACATTTTAGGCATACCCCTGGCATTTCAGAAGCTTATGTTGTGCTGGGGACTTGGGGCCAGTTGTAGGAAACAAACATTTTGCGACTTGCAAATTGTGAGTCTGACTGACTCGCAATTTGCAACTCGCAAAATTGGATGCAGTAAGGTGTCTCAGACACCTTCTGCGACTCGCTATGGGGTCGTGAAGACCCACCTCATCAATATTCATAAGGTGGGTCGCAGTTTGCGACCCCAAAGCGAGTCCCTGCACTCAGAGTGATGGTGGCCTGCTGTAGTCAGCAGACCTCCATGTCTGTGACTGCTTTTGCAATAAAGCAGTTTTTAAATTTATTTTGCAGCCTGTTTTCCTTAAAGGAAAACGAGCTGCAAAATGAAAACTAAACCGAAACCATTTGGTTTCGTTTTTTTCAGAGTAGGCAGTGGTCCATAGGACCACTGCCTGCTCTGAAAAAATATTTTTTGGGGCATTCACAAAGGGGAAGGGGTCCCATGGGGATCCCTTCCCTTTTGCGAATGTGTTACCACCAGTGTGACACTGGTGGTAACTGCGAGTTGGTTTGCGACCGCATTCGCGGTCCCAAAGCAACTCTGAATGGCGATGCAGTCGCAAATAGGAAGGGAACACCCCTTCCTATTTGCGAGTCGCATCCCCAAATTGCAAGTCGTTACCGACTCGCACTTTGGGGATGAGCATCGCGTTCGGCCTTTTGCATGCCGCAAACTGCGTTTTTCGCAGTTTGCGACATGCAAAAGGCTTCGTACATCTGGCCCTTGGTTTCGTAACCAAGAAGCATCATTTATGCCGTGACTGAAAAACAAACTGGGTTTGGTGCCACCTAGTGGTGTTCATACGTTAGCTGAATAGGAAAATATTCTTCAAACCTGCTTTTTTCAGTACTGATGTCCTTCGAACAGCAGAGAGCTACAAATGAGTTTGGGTTTGCTTGGAAAATGATTTTTTAGTTTGCTAATAACTTTGACGATCTTCACAAATCTTTCCAAAACAATGGTTCATCCACCTCGTCTACTTCCTGGGAAGTTTGGAGTGATCCATCAGAGAGATCGAGAGGGAAGGGACGAGAAAAAGGAAGGGCCCCAAAACACATTTTCCCGTACAATTATCCATAGGAAAATTGAAAATCAATATGCAAAAAACTGGTGAACAGAATTCTGCCAAAATTGACAGAAAGCTAGATCCTTACTGAGAAAGCATGCTTCTTATGATTGGGTGCAAATCCATCTAGTAGTCCTTGAGAAATGAAGATTCAAAATATATGTATAAAGTTGAACCAAGGCTCCAGGATACCTAAAAATAAGATCTGATTGGCTGCCTCCCATCAACACATATATTTGGCAGCCATTTTAGCACTTCTGGACTCAGTCCCCGTTTTCTGAAAAAAGTAAAAACCATATATGGGGGCAGGATAGTGATACCCTGACCCCCTAGTCCTGGTGATGGGAGGTCCCTCTAATAGGTTTTTTGTTTTTTTGACAATACCACAGAACCTCAATATTACCGCTGTTTTGAATTAAAAGACTTGTAGCTGGGGGGAAGTGGGGAGGAGTCGTGATTGTTTATATATATATATATACATATATATATATATATATATATATATATATATATATATATATATATATATATATATATATATAAATTGTGAAGGGGTGAGTGCTTGCCCTCCTCCCAAAGTGGTACGGGCTGTGAGGACTCCATCCCTTGGTGCTGAAAACCTTTTAAGGTTACTGAGGGAGTTGGGTGTCCTTTGAGCCCCTCATCCCTGGGGGCCAAAAGCTATTTTATATTTTGGGGAAGGTTGCCTGTTTTTGGCCACCATCCCCCAGCCATTTATAGACCCCGGGGACCACATCCCCCAGAGTCCTGGATAAGTATAGCTCCCACCTTGGACAGGAGCAGAAAAGATTTACTTTCCTTGCCTGCCCACGAGCCCAGGCAGGGAAGATGGATGCTGGCTAAGGAGCCAGCAGGCGTCGTGGTCTGCCATTGGCTCCACTCAACAGCCCCAACATTTAAAAAATATGTGGGTGGTCTCAATAGGATGTGGCATCCACAGAGAAATGAAAATGGACAGTTCCTGCCGGCACCCAGGGTGGATTCTGTCTTAGGAGTGGCCTTAGAGACTATGGGGCTTCTCCCATGACCCATAACATTAAAAAAATTCGTAGATATCCTGGATGGGACTGGGGCACCCATGGACAAAAAATAAATAAAGGCTGGCTCCTGTTGGCACCCAGAATGGGTGCTGTCTGGGGAGACAGCAGAGGCCGCAGCAGACTTGGAGCTCACCTCCGGGCCCCCAACTATACATAACAGTGGGTTGAGACCAGGACACTCAAAAAATAATTTAAAAACAATTAACAATAAATGAGTGACAGTAGCTGGTCAGTTATTATTCACTTTTCCAAGCCAGGAGCGTCCCAAAATACCCTTTGAGGGCTCATTTACAGATTTGTGCCTGTTTTGTGGTGGCCAAATATCGCTGGGGGTATCACCTGCAATTTTAAAAAGTGCTTTGGGGGGGGGGGGGTGCGCTGAGAACAGTAGCCCCCTAGGATTTTTTTTTTAAACAAAACTGTAAGTCTCCTGGGTCATTAAATGCATAACCCCACAAGAGCTTACCATTATTAATTAAAGCATTTTCAGTTGGAAATGTATTCTTTTCAGCTGCAGTGTGGAGACCTTTTATGGTTGTTTCTATTTCTGTGTTTTCATGGCCTAGAGGGTGTTGAAGAAAGACTCATACATACATACAAAGATGTTTGAAATAAAAGATGTTGTGTTAAATGTTATATTATGTATTGTTATGAGTGTATTCATAAGGATTATAGGGGAATACAACTATTAATAAATTATTTGATGCCAGCCCTTGCTTGATGGATCATCTCTAACATTTTTAGAAAGTTTCATGAAGATTCATCAAACAGCACAAATGTCCTAGCAAACAAAAAAAATCCACTTACTATGGAAACACTGCCATTGTGTAATATATATGTATTCACTGGAAACCTGGGTTTTTCTTCATCTCCGCATGCAAAACAGGTATCTATTTGTTTTGTTTTTTATATTTATCTTGAAAAGGCAGTTTTCTTCACATTGCAGCTAACAATGGACACTGATTCCTAATAGAATACTTTAGTCTACTTTTCACAAATAAACTGTTGATAAAATAGTGGACAATGGTGAGGGCCAGGTTTTTTTTGTGATTCTACGGGTGTAGCTTTTACCATATATATTATACATTTTCTGTATTTGCCATACAATTGCAAAATTATGGTTTCCACAAACATTTTTGATGTTGCTTCTAGTTATCCTCTAAGAAAAGGTAACAGTTGAAAACAAAGCCATTTAACTTCAGTGATTCTTAGGAATTTGCATCGATAAGTAGGTTACATGATATGACATGAAAAGTGTCCTCTCTTCTTTTCAGGTAAGACCTTTTCGCTCTCAGTGCTAAACATATTTGTTGTAAATTCTGGAATAAGATAAAAGGTTTTCAGGTAACACAATTCTGGAAACTTCTAAATTTTGTCCCAGATCTCCCTCTGCATTATCCTTCCTAAAACCCTTCCCATCATTTGAGCACTACATTATATCTAAATCCTGGCGCTGTAGCAGCCGAAAGGTAGGATTCTGGGACAGTGTTATCCCTGGAGAGTTGGATCTGGCAACCAGCCTGCCATTGCTGGTATAATTTTACACTATGTAGTGAGAATTTCATCTTTTAAACACACACTACACTCAAGACATAGAGGGAGAATCCATTGTATATTTCACATATGTTGCATTCTAAGGATGTAATCATCAATCTGTGTAGCAATTATTAAGTTCTTACTTACAAAACATAGGCATCATACCATAAAAATGTTTAGAACACAATAGAGCATGAAAAAATGTGAGGCTTATGCAAACTCTACTTGTTATGTTTTTTTTTTAAATCTGCACATTCCAGGCCTTGAAGTGGAGGTGTGAAGTCTAGAGGTAGAGGATGCTATCACTTGGGCGGAGTCAACCAAATGTCTACAGGTATTTCCGAGACAATATCCTGTATGAATTAGACATAAAGTTTTAAGCTAATGTCTTTGAGGGACCCCCTCCTCTGAGCACATGCACATTTAGTCAGATGTAATGCCCCCACCTTTGGACCCAGGGAGTACTGCAAAGATGGGCTGGAATCAGTCAAGTCAGAACCATTCTCATGAAAGGCCTGTATGGCTGGGCTTGAGCCTATTCTAGGTTAATTTGTGAGTCTTACATGTCTTAAACATCAATGTTATTGCACGCATGCAAAGGCGCAAAAAAGTAAAGTAAAGTGGTGAGAAACGTGTTGAGTCATTGTCTCTAGGTAGCCACAATGTCTGAGGCAGAGTCAGTCACATAGTTTGGCATGGGTTAATTATATGGTCTCATGATCCACAGACCTCACCTGTATATACTGGTTAGGTGAGGAGACATGATCCCTAAAACTTCCTGACATACTGATCTTTTATAGAGGAAGTCAGTGGTGCACACAGAGTGTGGGTGCTTCTTTGTGTGAAACACTGTGCCTGTGAAGCAAACGTCATACAAAACATACAGATGGAGTCAGGACAGACCACATGTCCCAGAATGCCACCAGACTATTTGGACACTTGCAATGGTGGTCGGCCATCTTCAATTCATGTATATCACTTTCTCATGTTGCACAGCTTTCTTTCTTTGGCAATCAAGATACTTAGTTGCTGCAGCTGAGCACTTGTTACCAGAGTTTGGATTCCAAAATGCTTCACCAGGAGTTATCAAAGACTTTCTTTTACATAGAAGTATTTTCAATAACATTTGAGATCATGGATTTAGACGTTTGTTATTGCACATTATTTACCAGAGTATTGATTCCAAGAGTTATGAACTCTAGTTGCAACTTCTACTCTATGAGAAGAATCCTGTAGAGACTTTGGGGGTCATTCAGACCTTGGCGGACGGCGGAGGCCGTCCGCCAAGGTACCGCCGACAAATGACCGCACCGCGGTCAAAAGACCGCGGCGGCCATTCAAACATTTCCGCTGGGCCGGCGGGCGCTCTCCAAAAGAGCGCCCGCCGGCCCAGCGGAAATGCCCCTGCAACGTGGACGCCGGCTCAGAATTGAGCCGGCGTAGTTGCAGGGGTGCGACAGGTGCAGTTGCACCCGTCGCGTATTTCAGTGTCTGCAACGCAGACACTGAAATACTTTGTGGGGCCCTCTTACAGGGGCCCCTGCAGTGCCCATGCCATTGGCATGGGCACTGCAGGGGCCCCCAGGGGCCCCGCGGCACCCCCTACCGCCATCCTGTTCATGGCGGGTTTCCCGCCATGAACAGGATGGCGGTAGGGGGTGTCTGAATCCCCATGGCGGCGGAGCGCGCTCCGCCGCCATGGAGGATTCAATGGGGCAGCGGTAAACCGGCGGGAGACCGCCGGTTTACCCTTTCTGACCGTGGCTGAACCGCCGCGGTCAGAATGCCCTTGGGAGCACCGCCAGCCTGTTGGCGGTGCTCCCGTGGTCGGTGACCCTGGCGGTCACCGGCCGCCAGGGTCAGAATGACCCCCTTTGTTTCTATTTTTCCTTAGAGTCACCAGGGGTATTAAGGTATTGACTATGGTATTGATGTGATTACTAGTTGTCAAGAGGAAATATTTAGTACTGATGTGTATTCATTATATTACAGCTGATTAATGTGTTACATTACAAATCCTTCAGAATCATGTACAAATCACGAAAGGTGGTTATCAATATAGAAATGATCATTTGAGTTATGGTATTTGTATTGAACTACATCCATTGCACAGGTGTCATTTGCATTTCACTTCTAGGTAGGTCCAGAGTTTGAACCACCTACGGACAGGCCCTCAGGCCAAAACTTCATGGGCCTTCTGCCAAACCCTTTCAGCAAGACATGGAGGGGTTAGGTTTTGGTGTTTCAATGTCTTGGGGTGGGGTGTTTTCTGTAACCATATATCCAGAACATACCTGGTCTTGTACAGGATACAATAGATATCTTGAACAAATATGAAGATGTCACATAGGAACATTTTAGTATGATGTATGTAACCTTGGATGTGGTAGACCCCTAGTGAAGCTCCAAAAAAGGAATGTAACGTGTTGGCTGGGCTGACAATGATTTTAAGAATGATGCATTTATGCAATACAATGATTTGATCAGTGTCCCAAGAGAAGATTTTAGCATGGTTTATTCACCCATATCATAAGTTTCTGTACAGCTCTTTAGTGCAGAGGTCCTAGCCTGGATGGCATAATCTTGCTAAAAACCCTGGTACTCTCACTAGAGTTTTCAGAGGCAGATGAGACAGAGATGGTGCCATGTCAGTTCTGCCTTTCGGAAAGAGATCATGGTGCCTGCTAGATGCAGACCTACCATATCTGAGCCTGAATTGAACCTATAGGGCCATTTTTGGAAGGTTTAAATGTTGATTTCTCCAACTTAGTTATAAACCCTTAACTAGAAGAAGACAATCATTCATTGCAAATGGGACCTCAGACTTTCCACATTCTGACCCAGGAACAGTATGTCCTCTAGCAAAACTATAATTCAAATTCCGTGAACCTTGAGCACTGATGAGAATTATTTGAGAAATTTCATGAAGCAGTCGGAAGCTGAAGAAAGACCGAAAAGTAGGCTGGTGACAGAAAGGTTCACCTATTCCACTGAAACTGTAGACATTTTCTGTGGTCTGTCAGACAGGAAATGTAAAGTAATAAAATATGGAATTCTAATTTTACCAGCTAGCCCCTGGAGTGGCTCAAGGGTATACACATATTTCAAACTTAAAGTGATAATATAGTAGGTACCTGTTGAACAACTTTATATTGATCAACAGACTTTTTCATTCTTTAAACTAGAAAGATAGTGTTCAGGAATCACTCTGAATAGACAGAAGTGAGTTTTATAGCTTTTTTCGCTAAGCTATTGGAAACATCCTGATTCACTGGGGCCATTTCTAGTCTTGAAAAGAGTATAGACTGAGAGATGTTTATTTCCAAGAGAAAAGATATTTCTATTTGGAAGTCCTCAATAGTTTACAGTACCCAAAGTACTGATGAAATTATTTGCCAGTTGTGAAGGAACTGAGATAGCCAGTGATATGTTTTTACAGATAAAGAAAATAGATGAATTACCAGATATACAAGTGATCTTTCTAGTCAAGTATATGCTCTAGATCTGAAACGTATTCCTTATTGCAGAAAGAAAAAGGCTGTCTAATCATGTTCGGGTCAGACCGCCCCAGCAACTTAATGAAAGCTCTGTAGTTGCTGGTAGACCTTACCTTGGTCATCAGAAATATGTTGAGGCTAAAAACACTTCTTCATGAAAGTCTTACTAGAGTGGAAGGAAAATAACGCATTACTGAGGCATGCTTACCTCCTTGCTAACTTGCAAAGTGTTTTAGTGTGAATCTGGTTGAGAAGTTTGAGCCAGCAAATGGTGCCTGTCAAACTGACATAGAATGCAAAGTCATTGTTACTATACCTGAGCTTCAACAGGAGTTGCAGCTCTTGCTCTGTGAGTAGGAGTTGAATTGATTGTGGGTCCAATGGGATGAACCACGATGATGCAGATTGATGCAAGATCCAAGCCATTTATGGGTCAAGCAAATCCCCAGCCCGTAGTTTCAGCTTGAAGTGTTAAAAATCACCGCTTGAAGATGTTGAGCCAGCAAGTGCTGCTGTGGCACAACAATGCAAAACATGACATGTTTGGTTGCATTTTAAATAAGTCCCCTCTTTGACCAGGTACTGGTGCAGTTCAGAGATTCAGATGGGTAGAATCGCTTTTTTCTCAGCCTTGGTCTCATTCAAAGTTTCTGGGATCAGTGTCTGAGTATTTACAGTTTCTCAGCACCCACTCGTCCTGAAGCATGCTCTTCTGCTATGTGTTCCAAAAGAGGCACATCCAAATATCCATATGGACTAGCTCAGGTGATAGCTTTCTCAGGTCTAAAGTGCAGAATTAACATTTACCCTTTAAAAGAAAATAAGTGTTTTTAAATGCAAAGAAATCAAGTAGGCAGTCATATTTCCACATCCTAGTCCTGAATAGCTGAAGCAGCTTTTTCTGACAAGCTGACTTGGTTCAAGCATGTGCAACATTGTTTTCAGACCTTCTCATAGACACATTTTCAGAATGTATAATAGTTGTTTAAAATGTTTTCATTCAACTTAGCAAATGTTTCTACTTACACAATGAACACTGTGGGATAATTAATAAGACATTTGTTTTTTTAGTGAGGTAATGTAGAACCTATACTTTAAGATGCAGTTTTCTAAAGAAAAATGAATGGTGAGAACAGACAGAGGCATATACTTTGTATTTGATAAAAATGTTTCATTCAATGTTGCTGTCTGTGGACTATTGTCTTCCTGGTGAGAATGACCAGGACTGATCCTGTTCCCATGAGGACATCAGAAAGCTGATTGGCTGACTGAAGAATGAAGAAGCAACACGTTGCAAAAGCTTATATTACACTTGCTATATTAATTCATGTTCCAAGAGTAGGTCACCTCCCACTTACTTACCTCATTCCTTTAACCACTGCCATTTATTATGCGATTACACTGCTCATGCTGATACTCTAATGTGTTTCTGGAACTTCTCTTTATGGGAAGTTCTGCTTTGATTAAATATTGATTTTTTGAGCTGAAATTATTGCCAGAGCTTTAAGCTTTTTGATGTCGCTTTAAATGGAACTATTTATGGGTTCTGACACCTTTTTTTTCTAGCTATCCTCATTCCTAGAATAGGGATTGCTTCCTTATGGAACACACCTAATATACTTTATATGATTTGTTGATTGCTTATTTCTGAATATGGGAAAAAACTAATGATTGATATTGATGAATTTAATTACTGACTCAATAAACATGAGCTATTAAAATATTTGATAAATAAAACCTGTAAACTTGCAACCAAAGCTCATTATTGACTGAAGATACAATTAAAATTGTGATGACAAATTAATTGGTGTATAGATCCTAGTTATTCTCATTTAACGACAAAGATCCAATGGCCCAGTGGGGATTTCTTCCAGATGAACTGGTAAGCCTTACCTTGTAAACCAATATTTAAGTTGAGATCCCAGCAATCCAGTACTCATCTTGTGATGATGGATGGTGTCAGCACTCTTTTCCAGATTGCTACATGAGCCATTTGGAGGATGTTTAGCTGAGGAGCTAGGTGCCTGGAGTTGGAGCTGCAGAATATTGTGTTTTTGGCTGCTAGTGAAAGTGAGTCTAATCTAAACATACATTCAATATCAAATTACAAACGGCTTTATTTGCTAATGTGGGAAAGCCTCCACCAGTTAGAGTACTAAACGCATAGGACTTAGGGCCACATGTACGAAAACCAACATTTGTGAGTCGGTAATTGCGAATCAATGCGAATCACAATTACTGACTTGCAAATCAGAATGTACTGAGGAAGTGACCACCAATTTAGAGATTGGGTACCGAGTCACATCACAATTGACGAAATCGCAAATAGCGAATGGGATTGTTACCGACCCGCAAATTGCAACCCGGACTTGCAATTTGTGATTGTGAGTCGTAATTAGCAAACAGGAGCAAAATAATAAAGGAACTTCAATTTGTGGTGCTGGGTAATGCACTTAAAACCAGGAAGTGCCTACCATGAATGTGGGATGAGTTTAGGCAGCACACACAAAGAGGCTAACCAAGCAGAGAGGAGCAACTGGAGCCATGGCTAACCAAACGAAGGAGACAAACAGCTAGGAGGAAGAGAAAGTTATAATTCTCTGAAAAAGAGTTGGAAGCCCTCACTGAGCTCAGGAGTGCTGCCACAATCATGATCTTTTGTTTGGGAGGGCAGCAATTACTGTACCTGAGTCATATGAAAAAAAATATGGATAGACAGACAATCCAAAATAAATGCTATTTGAGTCAGCCATCACTCTATTGATGAAGTGTGCAAAAGGTGGTAGGACCTCAGGTAAAGAACCAAAGAAAAGATTGCAGGGTGGTTAAAGAAGGCACGTGAAACAGGTGGCAGACCATCCTCAGTACCACCACCCACAGGAATCAAAAGTATGGTAGGGACCACTTTGGAGCCGGAGGCTGTTGTCAGAATATGGGACCTGGATAGTTCAGCATCAGGAACCTCCAAAAGTAAGTTGCACATATCACATTTTTACACTTACGTGGGTACTATGCACAGAACCTCAGTTCATAAAGCGGGCATCATTCAGAGGATTCTATGCCTATAAGTCCAGTGCAAGCATAGTCCATTAGGGTAATGTAGTCCAGTAGTCAAAATAGTGATGTGATTGAAATTTAATGAATTAAACATCTGAGAGGTACTGACAGTGTATCCCCTGTGCCCCACAGGTCTCCCTCTGGTATCCACTGATGACCCCCAGTGTAGAGGGAAGTGATGATGCCAACATGGCAGCAGAGGAGGCAGTCAGCATTGCTACAGAGGAGTGCAACCCACAAACCCTAATTTGCAATGACCCTGAACCCACAGAGGACATATAATTGGACAATAAGGATGTAATCCTGCCTCCCTGTCCACAGATGGGTGAGAGCCACCCACAGAGGTTTGCAGGGCCTGGGTGCAGAAGGCATTGTCTGGAACATGATGCAGGTGACAAGTATGGCAGTACTCAACTGTTTCTGTGTGTGGAGGCATCCCTACTCAACAGTCAATTCCTGCAAAACAAACAGATGCACATAATGAACAGATATTTACACTAGACAGGCTCTAACACAGGTATTTTGGAATGTGGAAACACAATTGGCCAGCATGAATGCAACATGGTCAGCCTCACCATTGCCATCACTGACCTATGCAGGGAAATGGCCGGGGATCGTGCCCAAGTAAGGCACAATGAGCACAGCACTGCTGCGCGGATGGACCGGCTGAGTCAGTCCATTGGTCGTGTTGCCACAACTACAGCATGCCTGTCAAGACGCACAGTCACACTCACACTCCAGGTGGGATTGGAACATTTTGCTGATGATATGGCCAGGGGAGGGTGTGATGTACTAAGTTGGACTTTATTTTTAGTCACACTCCAGGTGGGACTGGAACATTTTGCTGATGATATGGCCAGGGGAGGGTGTGATGTACTAAGTTTGACTTCATTTTAATTGTTAATGAACATGGCTAGAATGTGTTAGGTGATGTAAACCCTTTTTTTTTTACTTATTGGTACATGCCACTGTATTCCTATTCACAAAATGTTATCCTGACATTAAAGGATATATTTTTTTTGAACAACCTGGCTATGTGTGTTTGACATTTGTGAGGGCAGTGTCAGTTTTCACTTACCTGGCAAAGTAATGGGTTGCAATGTGATCCCGTTGCTGTCTAACCTCCATTGTGATGCTACCATCCCCAGGGTGTTATATTGGTGGCTCCTGCTCCTCATCCTCAGATTCTGTGTCGTCTATGGTGAGATGCAGCCACTCCTGGTTGCAGTAATGTGTAGCATGGCACATGTAGCCACAATCTTGCATGCAATCTCTGGGAAACACTGGAGTGCACCTCCGCTTTTGTGTAGACATCGGAAATGCAATTTTAACATGCCAAAGGTCTTTTCAGTGACGGCTCTTGTGCGCCAGTGTGCAATGTTGTAATGCCTCTCATTATGATTTGCGGGTGACATATATGGGATGAGTATCCATGGCCTCAATGCATATGCACTGTCACTTGTGTAACAAAACAGCGAATGTGAGCATGATTTTACCTGGTTATGCACTGACACATATTTGTTACATTGGTGTGCTGCTACACAGTACCTAGTAAATATCCATCATCAAACTCTCCGCATTCTAGGTGTTGGTGTATACCACTGTGCATGAAAATAAATGCATCATGTGTGCTCCCTGGGTATTTTGTACTATATATCATTAATGACATTGTGGGCATCACATACCACTGGATGTTGAGTAAGTGAGTACCTTTCCTATTGCTGAACTCCATGTGCAGGAGGACATAAGGGTACATGTGTCCCATCCACACACCCTAATACATGGGGGAAGTTGCCAATTCCGTAGAAGTTCACTTTGGTGTTGTGCATTTCCTCCACATTCCTGGGAAGGTAAATGTAGTTGAGCATGTGTTTAATTATGGCACCTAAGAACCGTCTGAAGTGACAAGTCACTTTGGGACAACCCACCAGTGGCAGCAATCACCCCCTGGTAGCTACCCGAGGCTAAGAGGTGAAGTGAGCACAACACTTGCACATGTGTGGGGATGGAGCAGCTGCACAGGGTATGACTTTCTAGCCCAGATTTGAGCAATTCTATGAGGTCTAAGATAGATGTCCTGCTCAGCCTATATTTTTTGTAAATTTCCTCCTCAGTCTGTTGAAATATTGTCTGCTTTGTTCTGCATATCCACTCCTGTCTCCACCTCATCCTCCTCTGCTGCGCAGCCTGGAATTACCTCCTCCATGCAGTCACTCAGAGTGGAGCCATCATTGAAAACCCAGATGTCTTCTGGGTCTGCTTTTATACTTTGCATATGCTTAACACCTGTTTTGAATCTGCTAATCTGGATGTGCAAAATGGCCTATTTGTGACTCATTGCAATTTGAGACTGCCTTATACACATGGTTTGCGAGTCACAAATTGCAATTTCCTATTTGCTACTCGCACAATCTAGTCGCAAATATTTGCGATTCGGTAGTTGGCCGCATCTCTGTTTGGGATTCGGAAATGGTGTTTGCACATACCCTTTTGTTTTTTGCACTGTCGCAAATAGCACTGCGGCCTATTTGCGAGTCGCTAAACAAATGCATGTGCCCCTTAATTACAGAGGAGGGTGCTTCACAACAATGGTGGCTGATTCATCCTTTGAAACTAGCCGTTATAGTAATATTAGCTGTAATGTATCACCTATTGTTAATTTTGACATATGTGTAAGTGCTATTATGGAGAATAATGTAGCTTATCACCTACCCTACTGACTGCATTAGAAAGAAGGGAAGCAAATGTGAAGAGGCAATGTCTGTCACTAGAGAAACAAACAGTATAGTGGTGTGTGAAATTCATGCAATTTCTTCTTGCAGAATCATATGAAATTCCTCAAGAGAGAAATCTGGCCTTTTAGCATCATATAAACTAGCACCACATTTCACATAATGCAAATAACAGCTGCTCACATTCTGTTCGCATTGTTGGAATGCTCACCTTGTCCCTGAATGGTGGTATGATTATGCAACCTGATGTAATTTTGGATATTTTAGTTGGCAAGTATAATGTGAAAATGCCAAAAATTACGTATGATTACACCTTTGTAAAGAAACCTTTGTGCATGTCTAAGGCTTAATTCAAAATTAGCAGAGGGCTCCTGGCTAACATCCTTCCATGTGATGTCTAAAACTTTGGGCAGAGTGGCAAAGGCAATAGTTTGCAATAGGAAAATAAATATAAGAATAGGTAGCACTCCATACTTCACCTATAAGGATATTCAGTGACAGCTACAATGCCTGAGGTTGGTGGGAGGTAGCATTACCTTCAAATGTGACATCTCCTGATTTAGTTTGAATAAGGTGGCACATTTTAGGAAACCATCTTCTCGGTGACACTTTAAAAGGTAGAACTCCACTTACTCTAACATAACCCATGACCCTGGTTTTGTGTGTGAATGGGAAAGGGACAAGAAGACAGAGAAATGTGTGTCTGGACTTGCTTGGGTGGCTTTCTCTTTACAGAGTACATGTTGAACTGTGATTGCCTATATTAGTTTTCTTAATGTGTGCTTTGCTGCATGTTTGTTTGGAATGTGTGTCTGTTTGTATCTATATTAGGAATGTTTAGGTGCGTGTGTATATGTTTTAGGCATGTGTATCATGTTGTGTGTATCATGAATACAGCTATGACTGTGAACATGTAATAAACACTTTATCTGCCATAGTCTGTCAGTAAGTAGAAAATGTGAGTGGGGCAGAGTGTTCAAAGATGAGAGGAGTCTAGATCCAAAAAGGTGAGGGTATTGACACAAATGGTTGAGAGCAATCAGTGTACACTGGTGAGAAAAGGATTGCTGGTCAGACGATAGAGTAGACTTTGTACCCACCTATCAATGGGAACTCAGTGCATAAACATGAGTGGGGTTCCTGCAGGTGAGCAAGTGCTAGGTGCATCTAATTTGGGTAGTAGGTTTGCAAACATATTAGAGCGTTAGAGAGAAATTGGTGCATACAGATTATAGGGCTATATACACACATGCAAAAAGGGCTAAAAGCCAACCTATTACAGGAGGTTAGGTAAACAGATAGAAGAAGACAACAGGTATAGAGGTGGGAGTGGGGTAACATGAACAGAGGGTGACTCCAGAAATCTCAAGCTGTCCAGCTTAAGTCTGAGTTGCTGGGGTGGATCTTTTCAAATAGGTGAAAGAGGCAAGGTGTACACAACTGAAACGATAAGAGATGGACACAAGTGAAGGGGTTTCTGGGTTCCCACAGATGATAGGTGCTATGTGGATGCAGGTGATATGAAAGTTTGCATACAGTTCAAAGGGCAAGCTGTAGATAGGGGAGTTCTGCACTTCTGCCTTTTGACTAGGTTTGCGCTACAGAAATACCATATATATACATATACACACATTGGCCCGATTCACAAAGATCATCTGTAGTCATGGTGGAACCTCCACAGTCACGGCGGAGCCTGTGCATTCGTGGTGGAACCTCTGCAATGAAAAAATGTAGTGCTAAGAATCCACTGCTAGTGCATAGAATCCGCCATGTCTGCAGAGGCTTTTTGTGAATAAGGCCCACTGTGTCTTGGAACACACAGGCAAGATGTGGCTAGGTGTCAACAGGTGAGTGGATCCTCTGCCCACACACAGCAGATGTGGGTTAAACATGTACTTAGGTGATATGTGAGTTACTGAACAAAGCTGCTAGATCAATAACGCACACCATTGAGATGTACAGTATCTACATGTACACATGGTGGTGCACACAAGCAAGAAGTGTCTAGGTACGCAAATGATTGAAACTGAAAACTGTGTTCTGTTGGGTCACACATATTACTACAGTTCCAAGAGACAATTAAGTTTAAGTTGAGCACTATTTACATAGCTAACATAATTAATGTATGTCATAGGAGTTCAAAGCAGGTCCAGGAAGGCCTGCACCACGCTTGAGTTTTAGTATCCATAAATAAATGTAAATAGAACCAATTAAAATAAAATACTGCTGCAGAGTCAGTGGTTGTCCTGAAAATATAGAGGTATGTTGGAATTTTCTAGTGTAAAAAAATGTCATTTTAATATTTAAATATAGGTATATGGTACACAAATACGTACTGAAACTAAAATGGTATTCCTAAGATATGCACACAAATTTCCTATGCATTCAATCACTTGTAATTGGAAAAAATAACAAAGAATTGGAAATTGTGTGTGAGGACTGCGTTTCGTGATGGGTATGTTTGATCATGGGGCTGAGTAGAAACATTCTGTGTACAGTGTGGCTCCTATAAAGATAACATACACATGTGTACCACTGAGGGTCAACCTTTGATTAATGCTATACTATGTCAGCACTAGCATACTGGTTTGTGCCTGGGCATCTGCTGGTTTTGCCTTGACATATGAAGATTGTGCCTGGGCTTTTTAATGCTGTATTTTGGTAGTTGAGGCTATGTCTTTGTATGATATGCTTATACCTCAGCACGTTAATGGTTGGTTTACGATGGCTGAGCCCAGGCATATCAGACTGAGCCTGAACATTTGAAGCCTTGCTGGAGAGGAAGAATGGCTGCAGATCATCTATTTTAGCTGTTTTCCTGGTCTATGCTGATGACATTTTATGGCTGCACCCCAGAACAGTATCACAATAGCCTAATTGATATGTGGCTGATACCTTCACTTCATCTACTTCAGTATATTTTTGTTGTTTTTTCCTACAACATATTGTAGTTTTTTTATTTATTTCAGTGGTCATTTTCATTAATGACAACAGGGTCAATGTTTTGTCACATCACTTCCTGTGACATCAAGAGGTTCAAAGAGAGAATTATGCTACTTGCTGTAATTTCACTGGGATCAAAGGGCATATGATTCCACTTCCGCTATCATTTAAAGTTTGGTGAATTGATGTTCATGATTCAAGACAAAGAGGGACATAAACTCAACGTTTTTCTGATTGACTGATGATAGTCTTTTTGTAGCAAGATGGGAGTGTTTTCTTCTCAATCTAAGCTGGTTCTGGCCCTGCCAGTGGGTTGAGCAAGGGTTTTTAAATGAGGGAGACACTTATCATTTAGAGATGATTCTAAATCCATCCTCTTTCTACTAATTTTTAAAATACTTGCTGTGCCTTCTTGCACCAAACTCCTCCCAAACGATACATTTCCAAAGAAACAGGGGTCAGATATTTGTGTTACTGTGATTAGTGTCTTAATATTGGTTTATAGTAAGAGTGTTTGCTTTGAGCCTCTCCTTTGGCAGCGCATGTCTACAGCACCTCACTGCTTATACATCGTTAATATGGTCGAGTGGCTCCATGTCTGGAATTTCTTTATTCACTATGGGTAATTATCATATTCAAGAGCATGTGAGTTTCCCATAATGGCCATTACACCACTGGGCTTTCTTTTATTAAAAACAAATTCACCCATTAACTGGCATCTGAAGTTCTGGGGTGTCAGCCATCAATTCTGGAGTTTTATAATTACTGATAGGAATTTTCTGAAAACATTTCAGTAAAAACAAAACCAGTATTCAACATTCTGTGTTAGCTCATCAGTTAAAAAAGCAGTACATGTATCTAAAATGCATTGGTAAAATCTCTAAAATCAACTACAGCAGAAACATGAAAGACAGTAATAGAGTAGATGCCCATTGGCAAATATATGCTTCATATGGAGCTGAAATGCTCTTCTTCAATGACGTTGTTTAAGGTAAGCATTTTGGATCACATTTAAGGATAACTTGTGTAATCAAGGCAATTGCTTTTAGATGAGGGTAGTCCGACTATGTTTCTAAGAAAATTGCTCTTTTTGAAGACATTTCAAACACATCATTATTGGACAATTGCAGGTGCAATATTTTCACAGGATTTCTATGTAAACCGAAGTGCATTTTCTGATCCATCTGTTTACTTGCCAAGTCTAAGTTGTATTTGGGCAAGTTAATTATAAGGTCCCTCCCAAAAGACATCTCAAACAGATCTAGTGAACTTGGGTGGGGTAGTTTGCAAGGATATGATGATTTGAGGTGCTGATCACTGCGCCCCAAAACTATGGCACGTGCCTTCTGCTCCTTGTGTACAGGGGCCTTGCATTTTTAACCTAACATAGTCCCATAAACTAGAGATGTACAGATCACGTTATCTTCTCAAGTTATGGAAGGAAGTTATTTGTCCTAGTTCAAGAACTTTAAGTATACCGCTTTGTGGGAGTGCAGAAAAGTCTCCTTAAGTTAACGTACTCCGCGCCTCATGGCCCTCAGGGGTGATCTTGGGAGTGGGTATGGGCATAAGTAGGGTACAATTTCTCAATCAAATCAGTTGGAAAATAAACATTCAGTATTATTCTCAATATGGAGTCAATATTGAAAGTTGATTTTACTTTTAAAGATTTATTTATCTCATTGGTGCTCAAGCTTTGTTTATATAAAAATTACTGAAAATAGCATGACGCAGGCCCCAAGATCTATCCCTATTCTAATATACTAAATCCATAAAATACTATTTCTTAGCATTCTAGTCAGAATAGGTATCAGCACTCACGAAAAATACTGTAACATAAATAGTCTAGGCAGAAAACAATTGAATGCATCCAGTTAAGTCTGATAGAGAGAGAAAGAGTCTTGCCTTGCATCTTGATCTGTGTCTTGAAAGAATTGAAGTGGTAGTACTCTAATAGTAGATATGTCTGCACTTTTCCTCGGGAATTTTAATGCATTGCAGTGAACATTTACAAACTTGCAACAGTGATCTCAAACATCTGCTCATAGCCAATCAGCTCTTGAGTATGCTTGTGTATGTGTTGTCTTCAGCTTGCGATAGCAGATAAATAATAGCTTCATACTCAGGTTATTTGTTTCTCCTCGAGTCTATTAAGGATACATCATAAAATATTCTCACACACTTGACTCTCTAGAAAACAAAACACCTGTATAAATTGTTCATGCATTCTAAATTCATCATTTCCCTTCCCTGGCGTTTTCACACTATAGAACTATATATAAAGAAACAGTTTTTTTTTTTATTTAGCAAAGTTCAACTTTCCAATAGCATCTTAGTTCAATAGAAAAGAAGTAAAGGATGTAGCTTTCACTGTTTTAGCAGGAAGTAAATGTCATGCAGAGGCCACGTTAAGGTTAAGAAACTTTCCTCTTCGGTTGAATCATGCTGAAATTTATTAACGTTAGCGGTTCAAGCAAGTCAGGCCATGCCGGGGTCATGCAAAGTTTAAAATGAAATGCTCCTTTTAAATGCTGCTTCTGGGTAGGCCTAATTTTCACTCATTTTCAGTTATGAATTAGTTGCGCTCTGAGTTACATAAATTGCTCTAGCAGTTCTTCCCTTTGATGGTTTGGAACCATGACAACCCATTCACAAAATTAATTTTGTTACATTTAGCTCTGATCTTCTTCGTCAGTGCAGTCTTTATCTTTTTCAAGTTCTCTCTGCCTTTTAGTCTCCTATATATTTCATTCACTCAGTAACTCAGTTCTATATCTCCTTTCATCCTTCTTTTCATGTCTCTAACTTTCTAGCCCAGATATGTTCTCTGCATAGCATGCAAGCTTTCTGCTCTCATCATGTATGTGCAAAAATGTTCAATCTTTTACATCTTGCAGACCCTGCCTTTCTCAGCTAGTAAGATATTTAACACATAGACATTTTGTAAAACCATACATCTAATTGCTACAAGCTCAGTGTCTTCTACTAATAAGTCTCCAGAATTACTAGTTGCCAAAGCATCAACTAGTGTTGAAAGCTTTTTAAACTTAGCATCATTTAAAGTCAATACTACAGCAAGTATAATTGCTCAGAATATATCTCCCACTAATTATGTTCACTCATTTACTCTACATGAGTATCTTTTGTGTGCTGGTGTCATTGTTAATGCACCTAAACTTTGTACATGATACATCTTTGCTGCTTATCTAACTTCATTTTAGGTACAGACATTTTCATTCTGAATTCATCCCCCTCCTCTCGCCAAACATTCTTCTGAAAGTCCTCTCTTTTGTATGCACTTTTTGCAAACTGTTCATTCCTCTCTTCTAGCATCATAATAAAAGCTTTTTTTGTGAATTCATTAAACATATTACATTCTCTTCATGAGCTTTGTCAATGTTAACAAGACGAAACTGTTGTAAATAATGCCACGCTGTCTCCATGTCATTAGTTTGTGAGTATAAATTCATGCTTTTCATTAGTCGTACCTTAGAGAGCACTATATCAAAATTACAATAATAATATTCAAATTGTTGTTATATACTAAACTAAGAATAGCAGTGCAAGAGATAGCATGTAAAAGTGGAATATGATGGTAAGTCACCTGTTCATCAGCAGATGATGGCGTTCACACACACATAACAGTCTGTAACCCCTAAAGTGTATTCATAGCTAGAATAAACATTCATTGAATACTCTTTATTAATGTAGTCTACAAATGATGTTTTTAAATCATCTTCATCAACAACTGGTTTCTGTGTTGCATTTATTTGCTATACTACAGTTTCTTCTGTCTCAGGTGTAAAGTGTATAACTCATATATGGCTACTCCCACTAATATTATAAATGTCAATAAAGTTCCTAAAGTATTTTTCACCTTCTTCTATTGGCCTTACACATCTCTAAAATCAGATCTACTACCAGTAAAATGAATATAACCGCAATATAACTGTTAAAGTTGAACAATTTGAATGACCTTCTTCTTCAGTTTAGTTTCTTCAAGTTAGTCTTATTTCCCTTTACTCAATTTTCTTTAGTTTTCTTCTTTTTAATATCTTTGTCTTGACCCATCCTAGTGCTCTCCGGAATCTTCTCTGCCAAGCTTTTCCTGGAGGCCCATTAGATTGCAACAACTTTCCTGTTCTCACAGGCTCATCAGTGATATAATCAGCCAACTTAACTTTTTTTTACATTCTACATATTTCTGTCACTCAGATGAACAGTATAGGCATTAACACTTTAGAGAACTTGGAAATTCCCTTTCCTTTGCGTCCACAGAGCACATGCACCCACTCACCAACCTCAATGTCCCAAGCACTTGTACGTCCCTTGACACACTATCTGTCATCTCCCTTCTCCTCATTCTGCTTCAACGGCCCCCCACAGACAATAACATTCTCGGCTTCCTGTCCCTCATCAACTCAAAGGGTGTCCTTCCAGTGATGCTCTTAGATGTAGTGGGATATGACCACACCGACTTCCACACTGCCTCCTTCCATAAGCCACTCTGACCCAGAGCCAACTGTAATCCTTCTTCAAGCATTCTGTTCCACCTCTCCACCAATCCATTCCCTTGAGGATAATAGACCAAAGAATACATTAATTCCACACCCCACTTCTTCAGGAAATGCCCCATCTCATGTGACACAAATTACCCATTACTACTACTTCCAGGACCCTTTCTCTGTTCCTTAGCTCCTCCATGAACCCACGCACCTCCCAAATATTAACTTGATGTGTAAATTTCACCTCTGGTCATCTGGAAAGGTAATCCACATCCATCAGAGCATACCCAGATCTAGCACCTAAAACTCCCTATGGCTTTGGAATGTCCAAAATGATTCTTTCCATGGGGCATCCATTTTATCTGTAACCACAGTTACAGTCTTCTGTGGCTTATCACTCCACATACACGTCAAACAATTTCAAATACTGGGTTCCACATCACGATCCATGCCAGGCCACCAATACTCAGATCTCAGCCTTCGTTTTGTTGCACTCATTCCCGAATGACATTTATGTGCCAAACCCAAAATATGACTTCTCCATACCTTAGGCACCACCAACACTTCATTCCCCCACAACATCACTTCAATCATTGATAATTCATCTCTCACTTGCTGATACTCATTAGCTTGGCCTCTTTTCAGCCATCCATTTTTCTTATACCTTATCACTTCTTGCAACACTGCATCCTCTGCTAAATCTTGTGCCCATCCATTGTGTGAAATTCAGCCCCCTTTCACAGCAGACACCGCTACCATCCAATTCTTTTGTCTAAGTCTTGTTCTTCCAAATAGTTGCTTGGCAACCTCCATAAACAACCTGCCACCACATTCTTTCTTCCTGGCATATATTCCACTACATACATATACTCCATCAGTCTCATCATCATCTACCCTACAATCCTGGAAGAAGCTCTGCCTGCCCCCTCAGTAGTAAAAACATCCACCAATGGGTGATGGTCAGTAGGTAACACAAACTCAGTTGCCCACACACATTTTTAAAATGACAAATACCCCATCAGCATGCTAAGGCTTCACATTCAATCATTGAATATATCAATTCCACCTCCCTTAATGGTCTAGATGCATACATTATCATTGCCTCTCTTCTTTCTCGTCCCTGCACCACACCACACCCAAATCTACATTGCTGGAATCTGTACAAATTATACTCTTGTCACCAGTGTCAAAGGGTTTAAGTGAGGGAGCTGATGCTATGTTTTCCTTCAATCATACAAACTTATGTTCACACCTTTCGCACCACACACTTTGAAATCTTTGCCATTAGCTTTCTCATGTTTGTTGTCTTGTCTGCAAAATTAGGTGTGAATCTTGAGTAATATTGGGCTAACTCTAAGAATGAGTGCAGTTGGTCTTTCTCCATTGGTGCACCTTCTATGGCTTTCACCAACTTCTCTCCAGGCAACACACGGTGCTCATTTCAGTTGACAGCAATCTCAGCTGGTAGTTGTAAAGCCTTCAAAATGCTTTTACTTGCTAACCATTTTGAATGGGCAATACAGATGAGGTCATGAAACCTCTCTGAGACCATAATTGCCCAAAATTGGGGACACCAAATCCATACTGGCTATCTGTGACTATCGTCACTCTCATTTGTGCTGTCAACCTGTGAGCTCTGGTAAGGGTAATTCATTCTGCAAATTGCACTGAGGAAACACCAAGAAGTCATAAAGCCTCAATCACTTCTTGAATTGTATAAACTACATAAGATGCTCTTAAGGAATCTTCATTTGTTCTTAGGTATTAGCCATCCACAAACAGAATATAATCATCACCAAATAAAGGCTCATCTTTTAAGTCTGGTCTGTGTTTGATGTGTAAGTCCTTAACATCCAGACAATCATGTTTAAAATTATCAGAGTCCTCTCTTGGGAATGGGCAACAGTGTGCTAGGATTCAATACCTGACATCTTTTCAGCACAATTTTGATTCCCGCCAAACTTTGCTGCTCATATTGTGTCAATCTAGTATAAGTCCAATGCTGGATCCTAGTAACCAATACTTCTACAGTGTAAGGGACCATTACAGTTAAAGGATATCCTATCACAATGTGTTCACATTTCTCAAGACTCTGACTTACTGTGGCTACTGCTTTAGGACAGCCAGGCAAAGTGGTGGCTATAAGATCAAGAGTCACTGAGAAGTAAACCACAGGTTTTTTGGTGTCTCCATTAATTTTAGTTAGCACTGAGAGAGTGCAACCGTCCCTCTCACTGCAGAACAGAATTAAATCTTTGATGTAATCTTGCATTCCCAGTCCTGGAGCACAACAGAGACTTTCTCTCAGCTCTAGGAATCCCTTCATGCCTTCACTGTCCCATAAAATCGGATATGGTACATCCTTGTGTGTCAGTTTCAACAAAGGTTGTGCTACCAGGGAAAAGTTAAGTATCCACTGTTTACAGTAGCCAACCATTCCCCAAAACATCCTGACTTCCCTCTGTATTTTAGGCAAACTCATTTCAACATTGCTTCAACTCTCTCCTTATACTTGTCTCATTCCTTTCTAAGTTACATGTCTTAAGTACTGGACGTCCTTTTGGCAATATTGCAATTTTTGGGTGATACTTTATGTCTCTTCTCTGCCAAAGGATTGAGTAATGCAGTGGTTTCAGCTTTGCAAGATTCAAAAGGTCATCAACATATTAGACCAAAATGATCTCTGGGGTAGATTCAATGATTCCAAATTTCTTTTTCAGAATTTGGTTAAAAACTGAGGGACTCTCAGTGTACCCTTGTGGGACATGATATCAAGATAATACTTTCTCTCGGAACATTAAGGAGAACAGAAATTGATATCTTCATGAGAGGAATCAAGAAGAAAGTTTGGCAGAGATTAGTCACCGAAAACCATTCAGCTGTACATGGAATCTGATAAAGTATGGTGGTTGGATTTGGTACAACATGGGATTATGATGTCATTCACCTTTCTTAAATTTCTTAAATCCTGCACTATCATAATCTTGCCGTTTGGCTTCCACATTCCCATAGTTGTCAAGTTCCATGGACTCCCACAGAATGCTCTGACAGAATCATCCCTGCCAAGCGAGCAAAACTCAAAGGACCCACCAAAAGGGCCAACTGGCACACAGAGGAGCTGAAATCCACCAAGTGCAACAGCCCACAACATGAGAGGAAATGGTGCACCAGCAAAAATACAGAAGACTGTACTGCTTTCAGGACAGCACTTAACCAGCACCATCATCTCCTGAAAGAAACAAAGAAGAATGCCCTAGCAGACAGCATTGAAGCCAGCACAAACCACAGCAGGGAACTCTTTACCAACGTGAAAGAATTCTCCAATCCATAGCTGCCAAGAGGTAGATTACTCCCTCACAAGAACTGTGTGACACCCTGGTGGACTTCCATGACAAGATCTCAGCCATTTACAAAAACTTTATACCCCAACCCCCTACCACTGACAGCATCAACCTGCTCACACCCACAAACACAAACCTCAAACACCTGCTCACCCACTGGGACCTTCGCACCACTCAAGCCACAACCTCCATCATGAACTCAGTAAACTCTGGAGCATCCATGGACCCCTTCCTTCACTACACCTTCAAACTTGGAAGAAAGACTATTGGTGATGAACACAGGAAAGTCCTGTACACCTTCATCACTGTGGCCCCCTTCTCTGAAGACTGGAAATATGCGGAAGTGAGGCACCTCCTGACTAAGCCATCTGCCAATTAAACAAAACAAAAGACTTTCCTTCCCATCTCGCTAATCCCTTTTCCAAAAAAGGTTCACGAGAAAGCTATCAACCAACATCTTACTGAACACCTAGAATACAACAACCTCCGGGACCCCTCAAAGTCCAGTTTTCAAGCCAACCGCAGCACAGAGACAGCAATGATCACAGCCACTGATGACATTAGGGCCCTCCTGGATCGCAGTTAAATGGCAGTCCTCATCCTCCTGGATCTATCTGCTGCCTTTGTCACTGTCTCCTATCACACTCTGATCAACAGACTCCACCACCTACATGACCCCCCAGACCAGCACCATCAGATCACGCAGACTTAACATAATATCCTGTGTTGATGACACCGAGCTCATCCTCTCACTGTCAGAAGACACCTCCACCACCAGAGCCATCTTCCACAGATGTTTAAGAAGCGTCACTGACTGAATGAAGAACAACTGTCTCAAACTTAACACGGACATCCTCAACTTTGAGTACAACACATCACCATAGAACAATGCACGATGGCCCAAGGAACTTGGCCCACCCCCGCTCCAACAGATCACACCTGTAACCTCAGCATCATCCTAGAAAGAAAGCTTTCTATGAAGAAACAGGTCAACGCAGTCTCATCCACCTGCTACAATATCCAATGCATGCTTCACAAGATCTTCAGGTGGCTCCCAGTCATCACTAGAAGGACATCACCAAGGCCCTCATCACCAGCAGGCTTGACTGCGGGGACAAACTCTATGTAGGGATCACCACACAGCTCCTGAAGAGATACAGACTATACAAAACTCAACAGCAAGACTCATCCTCGACCTCCACAGAAAGACCCACATCACAACCCACCTCAGGAAGCTGCACTAGCTCCCGTTTCAGGAGAGATATCAAGTCAAGATCCTGACACATGCATACAAAGCCCTACACAGAGAATGACCTGCCTATATCAACAAATGTGTGGATTTCTACCACCCTACCAGACACCTACAATATGCCTCCCTCTTCCCAGCAGACAGCCCCATGGATCCGCTGAACCAACATCGGTGGATGTTCTTTCTCGCAACTGGTGGTCAAGGTATGGCCTCCCCCTGCACCTCAGGACTGCCCCATCAATCCACCAATTCAAGACAGCAACCAGCTCTCCAGCACCTCAAAACCCTCATGGGTGATTTGCTGCGCTATAGAAATGCCTGCTTGATTGGTTGATTGATGGACTCCCAATTAATTCTTTCAAGATGCCTTTTTCTAGCATATTGTTGATTAAGGATGTTATTCCCTCTATCACTTCTGGTGTTCTGTGATAAAGCAGTGGCCTTACAAGTTCAACTCCTTTTATTAATCCAATATCTCTTCCAGTGAAATCCCATACATCTGGGTTGACTTTTTCAGTCAGATCAGGAGGCAATTGGTTTGTAGTTAACAATGGGTAGATCCCTACCATTTCTTGCTGAGCAATTTTAAAATCCACATCTTCATCATGAGTCTGAAATTGAACTCTGTGTGGTGTGCAATGGGCTGTGCAATTTAACTTGCATTACAAATCTCTTTCTGGCAGATTGATAGGACTGGAATCACTCACCACAAATTTATGATTCTCTTCAAAGGAACCAATTTTTACAGGAACTTTTTGTTTAATTGGGTTTGCCATCTGTCTATTTGTGACTCCTACAGGTTGGATCTCTTTTCCTGCGAGAAGTAGGTCTGGTTCTTCCATTGTTCTCACAGAAGAACGGGTAGCTCCTGTATCAATAAGAAATCCCACTTGGTGGCCATTTACCTCACCTTCTACAAATGGTCCACTCTGGTATACCTCTAAGACTGCACCAAGCATACAATCTGCCTCCCCTGTCAGGCACCCTCATTGTGACATGCCTGAATTTGACACTTCAAGATTATCAAACATAAAGTACTGTTAACTGTATCCTGATTGGAGACCTGCATTACAATTTGATTAATTTTAGGCAACTGATTTTGATTCAATCTAGCATTGTTTGCATTTGGTCTAACCATTGGTGCTTTTGGCACAGATAACATCTGAGCCTGATTTTGCATCAGCAGCTGTACGTGTCTGTAAGGAAAGGCCTCCTTGGCATGGTTACCCCATAACTTTTTGCCTTTGATGATGCTAAGTTTTGATTTGAAAGTGTGATGAGGCCTGCTAACCAGGCCCCAGCACCAGTGTTCTTTCCCCAACCTGTACTTGTGTTTCC
Source organism: Pleurodeles waltl (assembly GCF_031143425.1). NCBI lineage: Eukaryota > Metazoa > Chordata > Amphibia > Caudata > Salamandridae > Pleurodeles > Pleurodeles waltl. Next base: position 339,932,458 of record NC_090439.1, read on the forward strand.
ACAATTGGCACACCCTGGCATCCAGGTAAGTCCCTTGTAACTGGTACCCCTGGTACCAAGGGCCCTGATGTCAGAGAAGGTCTCTAAGGGCTGCAGCATATCTTATGCCACCCTGGGGACCCCTCACTCAGCACAGACACACTGCTTGCCAGCTTGTGTGTGCTAGTGAGGACAAAACGAGTAAGTCGACATGGCACTCCCCTCAGGGTGCCATGCCAACCTCACACTGCCTATGCAGTATAGATAAGTCACCCCTCTAGCAGGCCGTACAGCCCTAAGGCAGGGTGCACTATACCATAGGTGAGGGCACCAGTGCATGAGCACTGTGCCCCTACAGTGTCTAAGCAAAACCTTAGACATTGTAAGTGCAGGGTAGCCATAACAGTATATTGTCTGGGAGTCTGTCATGCACGAACTCCACAGCACCATAATGGCTACACTGAAAACTGTGAAGTTTGGTATCAAACTTCTCAGCACAATAAATGCACACTGATGCCAGTGTACATTTTATTGTAACATACACCCCAGAGGGCACCTTAGAGGTGCCCCCTGAAACCTTAACCGACTATCCGTGTAGGCTGACTAGTTCTAGCAGCCTGCCACACACCAGACATGTTGCTGGCCACATGGGGAGAGTGCCTTTGTCACTCTGTGGCTAGTAACAAAGCCTGTACTGGGTGGAGATGCTTATCACCTCCCCCTGCAGGACCTGTAACACCTGGCGGTGAGCCTCAAAGGCTCACCCTCTTTGTTACAACACCACAGGGCACTCCAGTTAGTGGAGTTGCCCGCCCCCTCCGGCCACGGCCCCACTTTTGGCGGCAAGGCCGGAGGAGATAATGAGAAAAACAAGGAGGAGTCACTGGCCAGTCAGGACAGCCCCTAAGGTGTCCTGAGCTGAGGTGACTCTGACTTTTAGAAATCCTCCATCTTGCAGATGGAGGATTCCCCCAATAGGGGAGGGGGCACAAAGAGGGTGTACCCACCCTCAGGGCTAGTAGCCATTGGCTACTAACCTCCCAGACCTAAACACGCCCTTAAATTTAGTATTTAAAGGCTCCCAGAACCTAGGAACTCAGATTCCTGCAACCTAAGAAGAAGAGGACTGCTAAGCTGAAAAACTCTGCAGAGAAGACGGAGACACCAACTGCTTTGGCCCCAGCTCCACCGGCCTGTCTCCCCACTTCTAAAGACACTGCTCCAGCGACGCTCTCCCCAGGGACCAGCGACCTCTGAATCCACAGAGGTCTGCCCTGCATCTAGAAGGACCAAGATCTCCCGAGGACAGCGGCTCTGTTCACCCAAGATTGCAACTTTGTAACAAAGGAGCAACTTTAAAACAACTTGCGTTTCCCGCCGGAAGCGTGAGACTTGCCACTCTGCACCCGATGCCCCCGGCTGGACTTCTGGAGAACAAACACTTCGGGGAGGACTCCCCGGCGACTGCGAGACCGTGAGTAGCCAGAGTTGCCCCCCCTGAGCCCCCACAGCGACGCCTGCAGAGGGAATCCCGAGGCTCCCCCTGACCGCGACTGCCTTCTCCTCAGATCCCGACGCCTGGTAAAGACTCTGCACCCCCAGCCCCCAGGACCTGAAGGATCCGAACTCCAGTGCAGGAGTGACCCCCAGGAGGCCCTCTCCCTTGCCCAGGTGGTGGCTAACCCGAGGAGCCCCCCCCTTGCCTGCCTGCATCGCTGAAGAGACCCCTTGGTCTCCCATTGCTTTCTATTACAAACCTGACGCTTGTTTGCACACTGCACCCGGCCGCCCCGTGCTGCTGAGGGTGTACTTTCTGTGTGGACTTGTGTCCCCCCCCGGTGCCCTACAAAACTCCCCTGGTCTGCCCTCTGAAGACGCGGGTACTTACCTGCTGGCAGACTGGAACCGGGGCACCCCCTTCTCCATTGAAGCCTATGCGTTTTGGGCACCACTTTGACCTCTGCACCTGACCGGCCCTGAGCTGCTGGTGTGGTAACTTTGGGGTTGCCCTGAACCCCCAACGGTGGGCTACCTTGGACCCAAACTTGAACCCCTTAGGTGGTTTACTTACCTGCAAAAACTAACAAACTCTTACTCCCCCTAGGAACTGTTGAAAATTGCAGTGTCTAGTTTTAAAATTGCTATATGTGATTTATGTGAAAACTGTATATGCTATTTTGATAATTCAAAGTTCCTAAAGTACCTACCTGCAATACCTTTCATTTGAAGTATTACATGTAAAACTTGAACCTGTGGTTCTTAAAATAAACTAAGAACAGATATTTTTCTATACAAAAACCTATTGGCCTGGAATTGTCTTTGAGTGTGTGTTCCTCATTTATTGCTTGTGTATGTACAACAAATGCTTAACACTACTCCTTTGATAAGCCTACTGCTCGACCACACTACCACAAAATAGAGCATTAGTATTATCTGTTTTTGCCACTATCTTACCTCTAAGGGGAACCCTTGGACTCTGTGCATACTATTCCTTACTTTTAAATAGTGCATACAGAGCCAACTTCCTACAGTGTCTCATTGCTGCATTTGGCATTTGCATCTGATTTACTCACTACATTTGATTATTGACAATTCTGTCTGGATTCAATCTACACTCGCACTTCCAATGTCCCAACCTATTGCACACGTGACAAGATGTCATCTTCTTCAGCATTGCAACATCAACACCTGTATTGGGATTAATTGGTGCAAATCTTCCTATTTCCTGAGACATCAGCATTCCTCCTTGTACACCCTGCATACTTGCCGGATAGCCACCTGCTTGTATTCCATTCACCTCTTGTACTGCACCACCATTTCCTACAAGCAATATATTTGAAAACCCCCATTCTACAAACTTAGTCTGCCAGCATAAACTTCTCCTTAAGGTTTTGTTGTTTCATTTTCTGCTCATCTCTGCAATAATGTGCATATTTCAACATTGCATCCAAGAACTTGGTCTGCCAGCAAATCACATTCTGCAATATCTCAGGTCTCATGCCAAATAGAAACTGCCTAGTTAAAAAAAAAAAAACATATCTGTTGGATTAAGATGAGATGTGTTTGCCCTGTGTGCTGTTGAAATGCCTTCATCTACCTCTCATAATACTCAAGTACTTTCTTCTTTGTTCAACTCAACTTCAAGTAATTCAAATCTTTAGATGAAATTCTACCTTTCAGGAATATACTCACCTCATTATATTTAGTCATAACCATAGGCTATGGTGCATTTATAATAGGATCTCTGACTGGCTCTGCATCTGGCAGTTGAACAGCAAGTTTACATTCGGCCCACAAATCACTTGGAAACACAAGAATATATTCAAATATTCCCATAGTATCTTTGACATTTTAACAAATCTCTCCACTTGTGTATGCCACTGCATTGAGGTTTCTCCCAATTTAGGAACATTGCTTGTAAATGCTGCAAGATCTCCTTTACTGCACGGAAAATTTACATTTCCTCCACTTAATATTTCCCTTAATGGGTAGGATGCTGTTGTCTCTTTCTTTTCTGACTGAGCTGCTTGTTTCTTTTCCCTTCAGCCTCTTTAGGCTTTTTCTATACTTCTTCTATTTTTATGACAACATTCACAAATCTGTCTTACTTACTCCATTTGTGCACACATATGATTAATTCTACAAGATGAATTTGCATTTCTGAAGGACTCATGTTCTCAATTGTCACATAATTTAATTGCACTCGAAAACCTATTTGTAACAGCAAGCTTTTTTGAAATATCAACCTCATAATTATTTGCTCAGTCAGTTAATCTGTCATGAACTGCTGCAGCTCTCCTTGTAATTTCTTAACATTTATGGACAAATTATTTTTCCTGGTACAATTCTAGGTGATCCAAATCTAAACAGTCTCTAATTATTTCTTCCAATTTGACTTTCAATGTTGGAACATTTAAAGATTTCTCCTTTACAGGAGCATGATTACCTTGAACTAGCACTAAACTTATCTGCATCTTCGACTTTAAAACAATTTCCGGCAGCCTCTTCAAACCAAGGAGGAAATAGACCACCTTCCCAGTTACATTCACCTGGTACTGTTTGAGTTGTGAAAACAAATTGCCTTCCCTCTCCTAATGCTTGAACAGTCTGGTGTGGTATCCATACCACAATCTGTGAATTCTGAGATGTCACAATAAATCTGTTTACTGGATTACCCTCAGTTGGTTGCAAAACCACTATAGTCGGAGTAATCTATGTAGGTACTGTTTATGGAATAACCAATCCAGGAACCTGTGCTGGAACACTGACAATTGCTTGCTGTGACACTAGCAATTTAATATCAGTTGAGTTATCACTGGCTCTGATATAATCGGTTGAGTCAATACAGATTGTATAAATACTGGTTATATTGCTTGCATCTGATTAGTAATTTGTGTCCCATTTGGATCAAATGGAGCTGTTGTTGTAGTCCTATTATTTGCCAACTGAGTTCCATTATTAGCCATGTGCCCCACATATGGTGGCAGTCGAGTAGCTGATAATGTTTCTAATAAATCATCGCTCGAATCAGAATCTGAATTGTATTTAGCTTCAGCCTTTGTCTCAGTATCCCCTTATGTTTTTTCCTTACAGGTCTTTCTGAATCCCTAACTTGAATTTTCTTCTTTTGTAAGTGCAATATATAACCTAGTACCTTCCACTATTCCTTTCCTACACACTTGTGTTCTTTGATACTTTACCACATGTTCATAATTTCTCATTGCTCTCTTTGTTCAACTTTGAAATCTTTATCTTTCTTTCATGCTACTTTTTCCCATGCACTAGGCACCTAAAATTGTGTAGGTCTGGGAGGTGCCTCCATTTTATGTAATATTTCCCGTAAACTAGCTATTATCCCTAACTTAAATGGTCCACATCTAGGAAAACTCAATGTGCCTTCTTTTTCAGCGATCTTGCACCACTGACAAAGCCAAACACATCTATGCAACCCTTCTTGAACCATCATTTGATATGCAGATGTACGCTCAGGATGCGCTTCTTTACCTTCTCTAACTGGTACTAATGTGGCACCTCTCATTAGACCCCGTATTGTTTTGAAAAAACGTAATTATTTAAAATTGAATCTACCAAATTCAAAATTTTTAATCACAGTGTCTTATATATTGAATCTGTTCCATAAACGTCAGGATACAAAACCCCGTTGTCAAATCGCAATTCAGTTTAGAAACAAAATGCACCAATGTACTTGTGTTTTTTTGCCACAATTCAACCAATCACTGTGCGACTTCACACTAATCAACTAATACCAGCGCTGCACAATATGACCTCCCAACTCGGTCCTTGCAGCGTTTCACCCTTTTTTACAATTTGTTCTTTCTGACAACAAATAGGACAAATCTATTAAATAGCATAGCACAAAAGACATTGATCTTTGTCTGCTTCTTCTAAAGAAAATCAAAAGCACAATTTAACCTCTTAGCTGCTGGGCCATTCCCCCCCCCCCAGTGCTGAGCCCTTTTTTGGCTATTTGGGGTAGTTCGCGCTTAGGCCTTCATAACGTTTTGTCCACGTAAGCTATCTATAGCAAATTTGCATCCTTTTTTTCCAACATCCTAGGGATTCTAAAGGTACCCAAAGTTTGTGGTTTCCCCTGGAGGAGACCAAGAAATTAGCCAAAATAGAGCAAAAAGTTTGTTATTTTCAAAGAAATTGGAAAAAAGGGCTGCTGAAGAAGGCTTCTGGTTTTTCCCCTGAAAATGGCATCAGCAAAGGGTTTGCAGTGCTAAAATCATCAGCTTCCCAGCTTTCATGAAAAGGCATACTTGAATCAGAAAAACACATTTTTCAACACAATTTTGGCATTTTTCTGAGACATACCCCATTTTTACAATTCTTTGCGCTTTCAGCCTCCTTCCAGTTAGTGACAGAAATGGGTGTGAAACCAATGCTGGATCCCGGAAAGCTAACTATTTTTGAAACATAAACAAAATTCTGAATTCAGCAAAGGTTCATTTGTGTAGATCCTACAAGATTTTCCTACAGAAAATAACAGCTGAAATAAAAAAATATTGAAATTGAGCTGAAAACAACAGCCATTTTTCTTTATGTTTTACTCTGTAAGTTTTTCCTGCGATGTCAGATTTTTTAAAGCAATATACCGTTATGTCTGCTGGACTCTTCTGGTTGCGGGGATATATAGGGCTTGTAGGTTCATCAAGAACCCTAGGTACCCAGAGTCAATAAACGAGCTGCACCCAGCAGTTGGTTTTCATTCTATACTGGGTATACAGCAAATCATTTGCTGAAATATGAAGAGTGAAAAATAGGTATCAAGAAAACCTTTGCATTTCCAGAATGGGCTTAAGATAAGGTGTTGAGGAGCAGTGGTTATTTGCACATCTCTGAATTCCGGGGTACCCATACTAGCATGTGAATTACAGGGCATTTCTAAAATAGACATCTTTTTTACACACTCTCTTATATTTGAAAGGAAAAAATATAGAGAAAGACAAGGGGCAATAACACTTGTTTTGCTATTCTATGTTCCCCCAAGTCTCCCAATAAAAATGGTACCTCACTTGTGTGGGTAGGCCTAGCGCCTGCGACAGGAAATGCCCCAAAACACAACGTGGACACATCACATTTTCCCAAAGAAAACAGAGGTGTTTTTTGCAAAGTGCCTACCTATGGATTTTGCCCTCTAGCTCAGCCAGCACCTAGGGAAACCTACCAAACCTGTGCATTTTTTAAAACTGGAGACCTAGGGGAAACCAAGATGGGGTGAATTGTGGGGCTCTGACCAGGTTCTGTTACCCAGACTCCTTTGCAAACCTCAAAATGTGGCTAAAAATACACATTTTCCTCACATTTCGGTGACAGAAAGTTCTGGAATCTGAGAGGAGCCACAAATTTCCTTCCACCCAGCGTTTCCCCAAGTCTCCCGATAAAAATGCTGCCTCACTTGTGTGGGTAGGCCTAGCGCCCGCGTCAGGAAATGCCCCAAAACACAACGTGGACACATCCCATTTTTGACAGAAAACAGAGGTGTTTTGTGCAAAGTGCCAACCTGTAGATTTTGGCCTCTAACTCAGCCAGCACCTAGGGAAACCTACCAAACCTGTGCATTTTTTTAAACTAGAGACCTAGGGGAATCCAAGATGGGGTGACTTGTGGGGCTCTGACCAGGCTCTGTTACCCAGAATCCTTTGCAAACCTCAAAATGTGGCTAAAAAAACAAATTTTCGTCACATTTCGGTGACAGAAAGTTCTGGAATCTGAGAGCAGCCACAAATGTTCTTCCACCCAGCGTTCCCCCAAGTCTCCCGATAGAAATGATACCTCACTTGTGTGGGTAGGCCTAGCGCCCGCGACAGGAGATGCCCCAAAACACAACGTGGACACATCCCATTTTTTGACAGACAACAGAGGTGTTTTTTGCAAAGTGCCTACCTGTAGTTTTGGCCTCTAGCTCAGCCGGCACCTAGGGAAACCTACTAAACCTGTGCATTTTTGAAAACTAGAGACCTAGGGGAATCCAAGATGGGGTGACTTGTGGGGTTCTGACCAGGTTCTGTTACCCGGAATCCTTTGCAAACCTCAAAATGTGGCTAAAAAACACATTTTCCTCACATTTCGGTGACAGAAAGTTCTGGAATCTGAGAGGAGCCACAAATTTCCTTCCACCCAGCATTCCCCCAAGTCTCCCGATAAAAATGATACCTCACTTGTGTGGGTAGGCCTAGCACCCGCGACAGGAATGGATCAGACAAGGGTCAATGGTAGTCCTTGCATGAGGGCTACTGTTAACCCTGGAGTTACTCATTCCTGAAGCAGGCACTAGGCGAAAGGCACACAAGTGGGGTTGTGTTTTTATCAGGACAAGTGGGGAAACACCGGGTGGTAGGAATTTTGAGGATCCCTGCACATTCCTGTAGTTTCTGTGATAAAAAAGAAAGGAAAAATAGTGGTTTTAATCAACGTTTCACTTTTGCAGGATATTCTGGGTTAGAAAACTTTGCTAAATCCAAACACACCACATTTACGCGGGCTGCCTTGGGTGTCTAGTTTTCAGAAATGTCTGCGTTTGGTAGGTTTCCCTACATGGCTGCTCAGCCCAAGACCAAATACTTAGGTGACTGTCTTAAAAAACAAGGCTGTTTTGTGGTAGGTAATTTAAATGGCTCCCTGCAGATCCCTGGACTTCTGCTCATTGGAATGCAAGGCAAATGTGTTTTTTAAGCACATTTTGTGATTTCAAGGGGATTTTAGGTGAAGGAAAACTAATGAGAGCCACGCAAGTCCTGCACCCTTGGACTCCCCTGGTACTAGTTTGTTAAAGTTAACCCACCACTCACACTGTTTGGTTTTAGCACCTCCAGAAATCATGGTTTCAAAGCATGAACACTTATCAAAGTATCTGAATATTGAAACCAAGCCTCCTGAAGGTGGGCCATAAAGCCCCGTCGAGGCACCAACCTCTTTATGGTCCATTCACACACCATTCACGCACAACAAACATCCCTTTCATATTGCCAGCCACGGGCCCAATCCAACTAATCACTGCACTCACATCAACTTACCGCTGCCAGACAAGGGCCCATCACATTCACACGCCAAAGAATGGAATAAGTTTGACTACATTTCAGCACCTGTCATGTAACTGCCTCCTTGTTCCTTAACATTACCAAATGCATGCGTAACGAACCTTTACTAATGACTCCTGTGACAGCCACCTGAGGCTCAGGAAGACATGTTTTTCATGCGCCTTTAACACACTCTCTGTGCTAAATCCAACTCCTTCCAGTTTGTGGATGCAAGTTGGGGGTGTCCGAGTATGCCGTACAAAGCGATTCCTCGAACTGAGTGAGCATATCTACCTTTGAATCTAAGGGAGACATGATGGGGATTTCTCATGATGTTCCCTAAAGAGAAGGTCATAGGCTGTGAAAAAGGGTAGTGTTTGGTACATAGGGGAGTCCATGAGAACGTAGCATATGTCCCAGCCAACATTATGTGCAGTGATGTGACTGTAATGCACTTATACAGCAAACTGAACATCTACTAAGTTCTGATGGAGGATGAACATGAAAAGCAGGTCAAACACTGACCTATACAAGTCATTCTCCTTCAGTGCTGGGATGGCACCAATGGGTTTGAATCCATAGGTGTAGATGATGTACATCTGTACTACCTTTACTATCTGCATTCTACCTGTGCAATAACCCTGTGAAGGCACTCCTACCATAAGCTTTCCTTACCCATTCATGTCTCTGTTCTTATCAGAGTCCTGGCTAATCCTGTATAATTGCCAAGTGAACCTATACTAGTTTGTGGATGCAAGTTGGGGGTTTCCAAGTAAGCCGTACAAAGTGATTCCTCGAACTGAGAGAGCATATCTACCGTTGAAAGTAAGGCAGACATGCTGGTGAAAAAAGGGTACTCCGTGACAATGTGGCATATGTTCTGTCCACTAGTATATGCAGTAGGGGGAATTTAATGCATGTTAATTGAAGAGAACACCGACCACGGTCTGACGGTGGATTTAGCTCTCAAGCAGTCCAAAAGGAAGTCCATGATGAAGTAAAATTCTGTGGTTCCTTGCCTAACGAAGCAGTGGCCCACGGACGTTCAGTATCCATGCACTGCCACTGAAAGGATTACCCAACGGCAGCTCAGCCTCAGTCGATTTCCCAGAACTTTGCTTTAGTATGATACAACGTAAAGCAAGTAGGGATACAGAGGCCTGGTTGTGATGGACACTGGGGACAGTAATACCGACTCTCCTGCCGCTTTCCATGCTTCGAGCACACTTTACAGCGACGACATGGACAATCCTTTTTGGGTGTTTAAGGAATGTGATCAGCAAAGTGTCGCTCCTGCAGCCTTGCCACATCCTCCAGAACATATGAGGTGGAGGCTGCTGCTGCTTCTGTAACAGCAGTGAGGCTTTCAATTACAGACAACTGGAAGTCAAGGAAAGTCATGAGTCTTCCTGTGGTTGTCTGATGGTAAACAACATACGCATTATATGTTGCCATCTGAATCAGGTGGGTAAACAGTTTCTTGTACCAAGTGCGAGTTTTACGACACGCATTGTATGGTTGAAGAACCTGGTCGTTCTTGTCCACGCTGCCCATGTACTTATTGTAATCAAGTATACAGATGGGCTTGTGGACTTCGGCCATCTGACCCCAAACTGTGAAGGGAGAAGTGCTCTCATCATGAATTGTAGTGAGCACGTATACATCACGCCTATCTAAGAACTTGACTGCGAGCAGTTCGTTAGAACGCAATGCAATACTCTCTGATTTCTGGAGCTTCTTGCAAACAGGCTCCTGCTGGAATCCTTTGCGGTTCCAACGAACTGTACCGCAGGCCACAGTGCCAGCTTTGTAGAGCTCAGTGAACAGTTCTACTCCTGTATAGAAATTGTCCACATAAAGGTTATAACCTTTGTAAAGAAGTGGCTGGACAATTTCCCATACAATCTTACCTGTGACCCCTAACTCGGGAGGGCAACCTACAGGGTTTAGGGTAGAATCCTTCCCTGTATACACTCTCAAGCTGTACACATAGCCAGAAGAGCTCTCACACAGCATGTACAGCTTTATGCCATAGCAAGCTCTTTTGCTCGCAATGTACTGTCTGAAAAGCAGCCGTCCTTTGTATAGGATCAAGGACTCATCGACTGCTATATTCTTTCCAGGAGTATAGATCTCTGGAAACCTGGCAGACAAATGTTCCACGACAGGCCGAATTTTTAACAACCTGTCATGATCTGGATGGTTCCGGGGCAATGCAGCAGAATTGTCATTGAAATGCAGCATGCGCTGCAGTAGCAAAAAACGATCTCTGCTCATGTATGGTGAGAAGATGGGAGTTCCCCAAACCATGCGGGTCGTCCAGTAGGACTGCAAGGTGGGTTTCTGCACTAACCCATTTTGAGCGTAAGGCCCAAAAATATCTTCAACTTCGCCAATGAAGTGGGAGTCCACTGGCGTGCACTAGAACGGGGCCCTAGAGTGCCTCCGCGCTCCCTCAGAAATTGGTCTGCACGCAAATTTGTTTGCTGCACAATTTTCTGAGGGAAGTCAACATCCAAAAATAGATAGATGTAGTCGACTGGCAAAAAGTTAGCTGTATCGACTTTACATCCAGCGTCACCAGTAAAAGGTGGAATTTGGGGCTGAACTAAACAGGGGGGCTGCCAAGTGAGCACTCTCTCTGTGCTTGCGGCCGCAAGCACGCGCTCTCTGGGTTCGGCTAACCCAATGTGGTCCCGCTGCCCAGAATGTGCTTGTGAAGGGACAGCACGGCTGTCGTCATTGTCTCTTTCAGACTCACTGAAAGAGGTGTCATCGGATGGGACTCCACCGACTGAAAAATCACTCCCAGATTCTGCCCCATTGTCCTCTCCCTCAGATGCTGTCTCAGTGTCTGCTGTCTCAGTCTCTGAGCCTACATCAGAACTGTCCTCCATAACCCGAGTTAGGGCTTGATCAGCAGTCATCCAACGAGACGCCATCTCTGCTACTGGCTAAACTGTCCCTCTAAATTACTAGCCTACGTAGAAGGCAGATAGTCACAAAATTGCTCGTGGGTATGTTTGTTGTGTACAATAGGAAATGTCGTCACCTTACCTTCGCTTCTTCTCCAATTCTGCAGATTCTCTGAAAACACTGAAAAAAAACAAAAAAAGAATGTATTACTTCACCTTACCACATACCCACCATCACAGATTCAGCGCTGGTGGCACCCAGTGCCACAGTCATTTTTGGTGCTCTGCCTCCCATTACCTCCTCTTCTAATTCCCTCAGTACTACCCAGCAAAAGTGCCACTCATATCTCCATAGTCCTCCTGGCATAACATTTGTTTTAAAGCGCAGGTAACGCTTGCCTTTACTAATCCACTCAGCTAAATACATATAAATGTATATCCTTTGCAGCAGGACAATAAACCATCTGTGCTAATTTATGGCAACTGCCACTACAGAAAAGACATACATGCATGCATATATATATATATATATATATATATATATTTTGTGAACAAGAATCTCACCGTTCTCCACGAGGTTCAAATTAGCATGTTTTATTGCAAGCAACAGCCACCTACGTGTTTCGACTCTCAAGGAGTCTTGATCACGGTAAATGAGTCCCTCTTTTCTTTCATTTTTTATACTTGCAATAAAACATGAGATTCTTTTTCACAAAATATTTTCGAGGTTGCTCTCCTCCATCACCGAGCACTGGCAGTGGAGTGCGCTGCGCAACAATCTTTTAACCAATTTGTGTTGCATATATATATATATATATATAATATATATATATATGTATATATATATATATGTTTAGAAACAAACTGGTCGAAGGGTTGCTGGGCGGCGCACTCTACTGCCGGTGCCCAGTGACAGAGAAGACCAATCTCGAAATTATGTAATGGCAAAAAATTTCACCGCACTCCACGAGGTACAAATAAACGTGTATTTTATTGCAGTCAATAACCACCAACGCGTTTCGACTCACCAAGGAGTCTTGATCACGGTCCTCGTTGAGTGCGGTGAAATTGTTCGCCATTATATATATATATATATATATATATATATATATATATATATATATATATGTATATATAGATAACTTTTATGTATTTGTGTGGTTTCCCTGGGGGGGCAATTGTGGCTCCCAGAAAACAACACACAAAAGAAAAACAAACATTTACAATGCAATGGGTCTCGCATCTGCTTGAGTTAGAGCTACTACCGTTATAAACTCCTAACCCGACTTTTCTTGCCACATAAATTGAAAATTGAAAGTTAAACACTTTCACATAAGGGAGCCGATTCACAGCGCCACGGCCACCATGAGCATCAGGTGAAGAGATACACAAAAGGAAAAGAAGTTCGCTCGCAGTTAAACGTAACAGCAAAAGTGCAATTAGCCATTTACCAGGGGCGATGGCCAAGGCGGTAACAAAACCTCCCCAAGGATGGACAAAGGTAAACCATTTACCATTGTAATCAAAGGATTTTTGAAGGGCAAACCCACGAACGAGTGGTAGTGATGGGCGTGAGGTGGGCGTTGTTAAAAGCCCAGATTCACACCAACACGTCAGAAAAGCAGAGCATGCGCTCTGCAATGCTCGACCTGAAAAAAAAAAAAATATATATATATATATATATACATATATATATATATCTATATATATAAAGAGAGAGAGACAGAGAGAGAGAAAGCAAGACACTAATTTTACCTAACTTTTTTTTTCATACATGTGTGCTTTCCTTTGGCAAAGCACTCATGTATAAAAAAAAAAAATGGCCCCATAGATGGTCACACTAAGGGCTGACCAACAACAAATTTTTTTTTTCATTACAATTGAGTTTTCCCTGGGGGGGCAATCGGCCCCCCCAGGGAAAACTAGATTTTTTTTTTACCCCCAGGGGTCGGCCCGTGTTCTGAGGGCCGACCCCGCCATTTTGTTTTTAAATGTTTTAAATTTTTTTGGTTTAAAAAAAATATATATTAAATCTGGGGGGGGCGATCGTCCCCCAAAACAGTACTGATAAAAAAATAGCCGACCCCCCCAAAGAAGATCCCTGGTGTCTAGGGGCATGGGCATGGATCGCAGCCGCGCATGGCCAGGAAACAGTGCCAGGGAGGCACCGATGGAAAGAGGAGAGCCTTTTTTTCCCCACCGGAGCAGAAGAGGACTCTTACCTGATCCGCTTCTGCTCTGGTTGGGAAAAAAAGTGACGTTAGCGCGCCTCGCGGCACGCTGATGTCACAAAGGGGCGGGAGGGGGGTGGGCTGGAGACGCGGAAGTTGTTCCGCGTCTCCAACGGGGGAAAAAGAAAAATCCTCTTGTGCATTGCACCGGAGGATTTTTAACCCCCTCCCTGGTGTCCACCACTGGTCGTGACCCGCACCAGGGAGTGAGTGTAGGCGTTACCCCTGGAATAATATTTGTATCCTTTCTGATTCACCATCAAAAAGAAATCACCTTTCACAATGATGAGTTCTTGACTTGCTGGAAATCACCGAATCAGTGCTGTGTCACCTTTGTGCCTCAGGTTTTAAAACCAGTGTTAATATTAACAAAACCACAACAATTTTATTACGTCCCTATCGTTGTTTAACGTAACAATGTCTCACAACTTACACTTCTCCTAGCAGACAAGAATACCTTATTTTCTCTCTATCTGTCCTGGAATCTTAGGCTACTTCTCAGTCCAATAACCTCTCTATTTCTTCAGCAAAGCACATGTAACATAAAGGTAACATTTGCAATTCATTTCATCATAAAACCATTTCAATATAAATCACATATCATATGTATTTTTGGTGCGTCAAACCCTATTGATACTCACACCCTGTGCACTTCATCAGTCCTTGCATTGAGGTTGTGGACACTCAGGGGGTCATTATGTCCCCGGTGGTCGGTGCTAATGTGGCGGTAGTACCACCAACAGACTGACGGTACATACCGCCACATTATGACATTGGCAGGTTGGCTGAAGCCAACCCACCAATATACCACACCGACCGCCATGGCTGTAGCAGCCATCGGGCCGGAGATAACAATCTCCAGCCAGGCGGGCGCTACTGTACTGCCGGCGGCATTTTGACCCTGCTGATTGCCATGGTTTTTTTGGTATTTTTAATGCTACAAAAACCATGGTAGTAGGCCCTACCAGTGACAGAGAATTCCTTCTCTGTCACTGGTAGGAGATAACACTCCCCAGATACCCCCCACTCTCCCTCCAACCACGCTCCCCCCTACCTATCCCCCTATACACGCACACTCGTATAATCACACCACGCATTCACACACTCACTCACACAGGCATGCACACATGTATCCATTCATTCATGCACACATCTATACACACATTCATAGTGACACATAGACACGCATTCACATTTCCATTCATACACGCATGCTCACACATGCAAACAAAACTACACACATTTGCATTCACGCACACACTCACACATTCATGCACACATACCCACAAACATACACTACACCCTCCACCCCTGTCATAAACCCAACTTACCTGCATCCAGGGTGTCTTCCGGCAGAAAACAGGACGGGGCGCTGCTACCGCCAGCAGCACCTGCCAGCAGCACACTGCCAGGCTGTATTATTTGACATAATACGGCTGGCGGCGGTCTACTGGCTTGGCGCTGCTAGTGGTAGCAGCACAACCTTAACACTGTCTGCCAGTATGGCCAGTCGGATTTCCACCCTTCTTGTGGCGGAAATCCAGCTGTGGTCATAATTTGGCAGACGGATGTTAGCCACGGTGACAGTCTTTTGGCGGCCATCGCCGGACGGTAGGCGGCATTTACCACAATTGTCATAATTAGGGCTTCAGTCTTTTTATCTAACTTTTGGGCTCTTTTAAACTATTTGCAGCTTATTTCTCTAACCACCATTACCATAGCTCTGATACCAACTTTTTGCAGGAGCACAGAGAAGCCTAATTAAGTTGAGATAATGTCCCCCAGAAGTGATCTTAGGAGCGGGTATAGGTATAAGTAAACTGCAATTTCTCAATTAAATCAGTTGGAAAATAAACATTGAGTATTACTCTCACTATGGAGTCAATAATGAGAGTTGATTTTAGTTTTAAAGATTTATTTTTCTCATTTGTTCTCAAGCTTTATTTAAATCAAAATTACAGAATATTTGATGATGCAAGTACCAAGATCTATCCCTATTCTAATAAACTAAATCCATAAAGAATATTTCTTAGCAGTCTAGTCAGAATAGGTATCAGCACTCGTGCTGAATACTGTAACAGAAACAGTATAGTCAGAAAGCAATTGAATGTATCCAGCTAAGTCTGATAAGAGAGAGAAAGGGTCTCACCTTGGATCTTATAGTATGTCTGAAAAGAAGTGAAGTAGTCATCACCTAGTAGTAGATCTGTCTGCATTGTCCACAGGACATTTTTTATACATTGCAATGAACATTTACAAATGTTCAAAAGTTGTCTCAAACATTTGATCATAGTCAATCAGCTGTCGATTATACTCCTCTGTATGTGCTATCTTCAACTTGAGTTTGCATATGAACAATAACTTAATACTCTGATTTTACACGTTTCTTCTCAAGTCTATTAAGGACATATCATAAAATAATATCATTCGCTTGACTCTCTAGAAAACAAGACACTTGTATGAATTTATAATAAATTTCAAGATCACTGTTTCCCTTCCCATGTGTTTCCACACTATGAGCCTATTCAGAAAGAAGTACAAGGTTCAACATTCCAATAGCAGATTAGTTGGAAAGAAAAGAAGCAAAAGATTTAGTTGTCATTGTTTCAGCACGAAATAAACATCATGCAAAGGCCATGCTAAGGTTATGATAGAAACATTTCTCTTCAGTTGAAGCATGCTGGAGTTTGTTAACGTTAGCGGTTCAAGCAAGTCAGGCCATACACTGGTCGTGCAAAGTTTAGAATTAAATGCTCTTTTTTAAATGTGACTTCTGGTTAGGCATAGTTTTCACTCGGTTTAAGTTATTAATTAGTTGCATCTAACTTTAATAAATCACATTATCACCTTCAAGGAAGCAGTTCCACATTCCAGATTAGTTTGTGCAGGCAACTGAAATGTCAGTCCTCTGCTGAACTCATTGTGAAGTGAACTATCTGTAGTTTCAAAAGCCAAGGCAATATTGCTATTCTGCTCTCAGCTTTGCAAATAGCATGGAGGAACCCTTGATTGGTGCATGCTGATTAATCTGATTGAAACTCATGCAATACAAATGACATAAGTACATGGCATACAATACCATACATTCCATAGAAAAACATTAAAACCATGTTGGGTATCAAGGAGTGCCGGGGCACCACATATCCCACTTTAGACAACATTTATTTGAGAAACATTTTGAAACATTATTTACCCAGTTGGAAAAGTCAATGAGGACCTACGTTACAAACTTTAATCTAAAAAGCAGATTACTGAATGAATAACAGATGTTAACAACAGTGACTCTTTTAAAAACTGGAATTCCACATTTTAAAACAAAATATTAGGCAGGGAAATCTGGGGAAATATCCAATACTACAAATTTTACGCACTTTCCTCCACACCTTAAGCACGCTGGCATTTGCCTAGTTTCTTTTACTTATAATCAGTCCATAACTCAATTAGATTGGTTGTGAATTTTGTTTCGCTCACTTTACCTCCACTCCCATTTATTTATCTCCCTCTTCCTTTTATTTTAACTGTATTTTTCATTTTCCTACTGTTTTATCCGTTCTTGCTTCTAGTGGCCCCATATCTGCTTCTCATTATGTCATCAGGTCCAGTTGTAGCGCCTCGAATTTGTCCTCCCTTGGGGAGGACCCATTAAGTCTTCCCCTAAACTCTTGAAACTGGGATCTACTACTAGGGATCTCTATTCCCTGATGCTAGCACTGCTATCTATTTCATACTTCCTTGTCCTGTGGATGCAAGCATGGAAGGAGAGAGAAGGGAATCTCCATCTGAGGCTGCATTCAAATGGTACTGTCAAAAGGACATGGCACGTTCTCTTCAATGCAGGTAAACCCTTCTCATACATAAGTTATATGTTTAAAATAGTGAAATAGTAAGTTAGGATTTTTTCCAAAGATTCTTCAATGCCTTTATTTCATGATTTGTTTCAGACAAGAAGAGCATGACTATTCTTCAATAAAAATTAAGAAGGACATTAAATAAATAAGACTATGCTCTCTTGGGGTTGTAGGAGGCTGGCCCTCTGTGTAGTGTGCAAAGCTAGGCACACACCTTGCAGGGCGTCCAGGCAACCACACATTGGTTTACAGAGGTAAAACCTAGACCACCTAATGCTCTAATTTGTATGGTAGCTTGGTTGAGCAGTTAGGCTAATCCTGAAGGAGTGCAATCATGTGTTGTAATCACAGTAGCACTAAATGAGACCGAACACGCAAAAGAATAACTCAAGACCAATTTACAAAAACACTTCATATTTTTATAAAAATGTTAAGACCAAGATCAAATTAGGTAAGTACTTTTTAAGTTATTAATTTTTGAAGTTTTATTAAAAATAGCACTTTTGTGCGTAATTACGCACCATAGGAACCAATCGAGAAAATACTGTAAAAATGCATATAAAATCAGGCAGTGCATTTACAAATGTGTCCTTTTGCAGGTTTGTAGAGGTCAGTGGTGGGCAGAATGGACCAGCTGGAGAAGTTTGGGCAGCTCCTTGTTCCGTGGGAGCAGCTGCATTGGAGCTGGTGCCAGGCCACTGCAGGGGACCACTTGAAAAAGCGCTGCACAGGTGGACTTAAAGGTAAGTCTGATGGGGTGTCAAGGTCACAAGGGGTGGGGGACCCTTAGGGCACAGCTGGATCTTTGGTGCTGAATGCAGGGCAGCTCTGTGCAGAGCAATTCGGTGAGCCAGGAGCTGTGCGCAAAGGTGCCCTTGGAAGCAAGAGGTAGGTCTCTTTGAGGGTCACTTGCAGGTCAGCAGGGGCACTCTGGTGGGAGGTACAGGTGGCTCCTAAAGTCCCTAGATTGGGGCTTTCTCCTGGTCCTTTTTCAGTTTAGAATGGAATGTCATTCTGGGTGTCAAACGTGAGGTGACCAGTAACTAGGGCTATTACATGGTCTGTCCATTAGAAGGTGCAGTGCCACCAAACGTGGCACACTGGCAGGGTTTGTCCTCATGGTCTGTCAGGCAATGTTTGGTCTAGCTACGGAGTCTGGTTCCTTGCCCAGCAGCCGGTCAGTGAAGTGGCCTTCACTGGGTCTTTGGTTCCTTGGTGATGTAGAGAGATACCTTCACTCTGGAGTGAGATCTTTGATGATTTTTGAAGAGTGAAGTCCTCTGGGGTTTTGTAGAGTCTGACCAATGTCCAAGCAAACCCTCAGTGATGAGTATTGAGTATTAGGTGCAGCAGGCTGGATTCTGCACCATTTCTTGATGCAGCAGGACTTCAGTTCTTGCGCCCTAGGTCTTCTTTATTGCTGGTATTCTTTTGTCCTTGGAATTTGATTTCTTGGTCTAGGGATGCCCACTAAATATTGTATTCAGTGGGCATTTTAGAGGGCACCTAGTAGTGACCATTGGATCATCTACATTAGGATGGCTACACCCACTAAGTGACAACTTACTCTAGGCAGAGGGCTCTTCCCTACACCTAATTGGCATTTTTCTTTCCATGCAAGATGGAGGCAAATGAAATGGAGAGGTCACCTCATATGCAACACCTTATAGGTGGTGCAAGCCAGGTCTGACCACTCCTCCTGTCTTTTGGTTTTCCGTTGTTGCTCCCACCAAAAGTGGGGGATTGCAACAGGGGCAGCCAAATGCTGCTAGCAGCAGGCCTGGGGGTCAAGTTTCAAGGGTGGTAAGCCCATTGAAGCTCACCAGCAGGGCAGTGCACATTCTTGAGGAAGGGGGTGTTAGCACCTCCACCCAGGAAGGGCTTTGATCTGAGTCCTAAAGAGCAGAATCTCTCACTCCAGGGGCTCAGAATCTTGTCTGGTGGTGGCAGGCTGGTCGTGACCAGCCCACAACCATTCCAGGGTAGTTAGCTTTTGCTGGGACACCCCTAAGGTGACCTCTGGGTACATTTTGTAATACATCCAATACTGGTACGAGTTTGGATTTATCATTCTGAGTTGTTTGATTCCAAACAACTCAGAGTTCAGGGTAGCCATCATGTAGCTGTGAAACACGTACTGACCAGTTCCCAGCACATGCATTAAAATGGTTGGCCTGTTCACTTACTATGTCCCAGGTTTGGCAAGGACAAAGTAGAAACATATGGATCATGCATTTATGCCCACACATACAATATAGTGCTCTCTGCCTTAGGGCTGGAAGGCCTGCCAGGGGGGTGATTTTCCTGTGTAGTGGACAGGGCACACAGCCTGTGTGTTATGTCGAGTTTGTCTTTTTGGATTGAATCAGAACACTCAGCCTGCCATGGCAGTGCTGGGTGCTTCTGGATGTGTGGCCCTAGAAGGTGGCAGAACTTGTGCTGCTGCCCTTAGGGGCCTACCCTTAGTACCCCATACACTTATGATGGCAGCTAAAGGTGTTGTCAATTGTGTTAATGCATCTGAACAGTTTTGGGGAAAGAGATGTGGCCCAGGGAACCTTGTTAGCTGAGACTATATCAAATACCAGGCCAAAAGCGGGGTCTAACCATGTCAAAAGAGGCCTTTTCTCACATGGGGTTAAGAGTTTGTTTTTTCCCATTAGAATAATGATGGTATGTAGTAAGAAGAATTTGGAATTGCATGACGAAAACAAAAAAAATAAGAATCAGGTAACTAGGCATGCGGGAAACACCGGAAACATTTATAGACATTAATAATCAAGACAGTATTAGAAATGTCAGCACTCTGCTGTCTTTAGGGTGTTGAGAACTACTATTCATTGGGAATTCCTTTTTTGGTGATACATCACTTAATCAGGAACCTGTCAAATTGCACACACATTTTAGCCATGACCTCAAGAATTGTGGAAGAATGAGTAATGGACTCCACTTTATTCTCTAGCATGGGTAGAAAAACTGGACAACTTGGAAGATAGTTCTTTGGCATAAATGGGTCCTTCAAAAATGTAGAATCTATTAGCCACAAAGTCTATTGATTGCTACTTCAAAGTGTTTGATAGAATAACGTTTGTCAGTTGTTAGACTTTTCATCCTTGGCGTGGTCTCCCTTAACTTTTTACCTCTGTTTCCCAGGTTGTTGATGTGTGCTGGACTCTGTTTTTGATGTTTTTATTACTCTGGGCACTTTACCACTGCTAACCAGTGCTTAACTGGAAGTGCTCCTTTACAAAATGTTTATGTAATTGGCTTATCCATGATTGGCATATTTGATTTACTAGTAAGTCCCTATTAAAGTGCACTAGAGGTGCCCAGGGCCTATAAGTCAAATGCTACAAGTGGGCCTGCAGCACTGGTTGTGCCACCCACATAAGTAGCTCTGTAGTCATGTCTCAGACCTGCCACTGCAGTGTCTGTGTGTGCAGTTTTAACTGTAAATTCCACTTGGCAAGTGTACCCACTTGGCATGCCAAACCTTCCCTTTCCTCACATGTAAGGCACCTCTAAGGTAGGTCCTAGGTAGCCCCAAGGGCAGGGTGCAGTGTATGGTTAAGGTAGGACTACAGTAAGGTGTTTTATATGTCCTGACAGTGAAATATTGCTAAATTCGTTTTTCACTGTTGTAAAGCGTGCCCTTCTCATTGTTTAACATGGGGGCTACCTTTAAATATGATGAAAGTGTAGATTCCCTTTGGGAGCGGATAGACATGTGGAGTTTGGGGTCTCTGAGTTCATCATTTAAAAATAGATCTTTTAGTAAAGTTGATTTTAAGATTGTGTGTTTGAAAATGCCACTTTTAGAAAGTGAGCATTTTCTTGCTTATACCATTTCTGTGACTATACCATTTCTGTGACTCTGCCTGCCTGTTTGTGGATTCCCTGTCTGGGTCAGTTTGACAGTTGGGCTGGTTGCACCTCTCACTAGACAGTGACACAAAGGGTGCTGGGGTGTAGCCTGCATTTCCTGATTAGCCATCTCTGCTAGGAGGGAGGGGTGGAGTGGTCACTCTCATCTGAAAGGACTGTGGTGGTCATTCCAACCTTGGCGGTAAAAGCCGCTTACTGCTGTCAGAAGACCGCCAACATACCGCAGCGGCCGCGGTATACCGCCACGGTCATTCTGACCCACAACAGGCAATCCACCAAAATACAGACATCCACAAAAGTCCGCCACACCAAAGGGCAGCGAGTAACTGGCGATGACCAAACCTCCACCGTCACGCCAACAGAAATACGCCCACACTATCACGACACACGAATCCACGCGGCGGTCTTTCAACCGCGGTATTCCATTGGCGGTACACACTGCCGCGCTCAATACACACACACACTTACAAAACACAGCCACATTGGACAATTACAAATACACACACCTGATACACATACACACACCACTCCCACACACCCAACACAATATAAAACACACACCCACATCACCCACAAATCCCCATTGCTACAGAATCGGGACCACGCACTGAGAAAAAGAGAACTGAGCACCCAGACGCGCATTTTACTTTCACCCAGCAATATTTCCACGCACTTCACACAACACACCAATACACATCACCACACAATCCACCCCACACATCATCCACACCACCCCATGGCACCGCAAAGACACCCCAGGTTCTCCGAGGATGAACTCAGGGTCATGGTGGAGGAAATTGTACGGGTAGAGCCACAGCTCTTCGGGACACAGGTGCAGCACACCACCATTGCCAGGAAGATGGAGCTATGGAGCAGAATAGTCGATCGGGTCAACGCTGTGGGACAGCACCCAAGAAATAGGGACGACATCAGGAAGCGGTGGAACGACCTACGGGGGAAGGTGCGTTCAATGGTATCCAGGCACAACATCGCGGTGCAGCGGACTGGCGGCAGACCCCCAGCTTCTCCCCCAGAATTTACAACATGGGAGGAGCAAGTCTTGGCGATCCTGCATCCTGAGGGCCTCGCAGGAGTATCTGGAGGAATGGACTCTGGTAAGGCAAATCATCACTACTTCATCCCCCCCACCCCACCAGCATACCAACTCATACCCTCACCCTCACCCCCATCACATCCTGCTCCTTGCAAATGTCTCACCATCACAGCCCACCCATCCCAACACCAATCCCTGCATGCGACCACAAAGCATGGACACCCATCACCAAAGCATGCCCACTGCACATACCCATCCCCCACCAAATCACCGTCACAAAAGCCCCCACACGGGAATGCCAGCACTGGGGTACAAGGGCACCCACCCATTACACGCTATGGCACACACAAATGCAATAACCATACTTTTATACCCCTGCAGGACCCGAACGCCACGTCACCGCGCAGGAGGGTCCACAAATGTCCACTCCACCCCCAGAAGAGGCCCACAGTGAGGACAGCACCTCTGTCGACATGGATCTAGATGACCAGCCCGGCCCATCGGGGACCTCGGGACAGTCGGTTCCCCTCAGACAGCCACAGCCCATAGCAGACCTTCCCTCCTCTGGGAACACCAGCACAGCACCCACCCAGCGGGCCCATCCCTCTGTCCCCAGGACACGTCAATCAGTGGTGTGTCCACCACTACAGGGAACCCAGGTTAACCCACCACCCCAACAACCACAGTGACCTGGGGGCAGTGGTAGTGGGCACACGGTCCAGGGGACAGAGGCCCAGGGAAATAAGGGAACTGGGAGGGCTGCTGTGTGACAGGGGGGGGCAGGCCCAGGGAACCCACTCTCCACAAGGCCCTCTCCTCCATCATGGGAGCCTACCACCACTCCCAGGAGACAATGGCGACGGTCCTGTCCAGGTTTCAGGAGATCCAGCTTCTGCAGGAGGAACAGTATTTGGGGTTCAGGGAGGAACTACGAAACATCAGTTCTGCCCTGGCCACCATTGTAGGGGCTCTGAATCAGGTAGTCACCATATTGCGGGACACTGTGGCACCACAAAGGGCGCTTGACACTAGCATGGACCAAGAACTGCCTACCACCTCTGCCGGCGCTAGTGGACAGGAGGCCCCCGCCACAGGACCAACAGGCCACCAGCACCCCACCCCCTGCAGAAGGAGAACCACCCCGCAAGCGGGCCCTGAGATCCAGGAAGAAGACAGAGTAAGATGCCAAGACCCCCGCCAGGAAAGGATACCTCCCTGATTGTCATCCCACTGTCCCACATTGACACCCTGTCCATTCTTATACTGCCCATGCTCCACTTTCCATAGCCATTTGGACAATGCACCTGTGATACTAATAGTCTGGACTCTGCCATGGACAATCCTCCACCATCACCCCTCACAGATTTGCAATCACCCACCAATATAGAGCACTGAAATAAACACAGTTATTGCACAAAACAATCAGGAGTCTGGCTGTGATTTTGTACTAATGTATTACACATTACCGTCCCAAAATGCATATTTACATTGTGATGCCAACATACCACTGTCACACAGCTCTAGTCCATGGGGAAACAAAGCAGATGTCACGCAGTATGGCCCACATCTCTGAAATTGGAAGGGAAAGTCACAACTCAGTTACCATACACTGGGGGAAAAGGTCAGACAGTAGAGAGGTAGTAGGGGTTAAGTATATGTAATATGCTGGGTTGGAATCTTACCTGTGTGTCATTGAAAATACTGCTGTATTACTGTGTTCCTGTTGTCTATGTCGTCCTCTTCGGCTTCCTCGTCTTCACTCTCCACAGGCTCCACAGCTGCTGCAACACCACCATCTGGACCATCCTCCTGCAGAAAAGGCACCTGGCGTCGCAAAGCCAGGTTGTGAAGCATACAGCAGGCCACGATGATCTGGCACACCTTCTTTGGTGAGTACAATAGGGACCCACCTGTCATATGGAGGCAGCGGAAACTGGCCTTCAGTAGGCCGAAGATCCGCTCGATCACCCTCCTAGTTCGCCCATGGGCCTCATTGTACCGTTCCTCTGCCCTTGTCCGGGGATTCCTCACTGGGGTCAATAGCCATGACAGGTTGGGGTAACCAGAGTCACCTAATAGCCACACACGGTGCCTCTGGAGTTGACCCATCACATAAGGGATGCTGCTATTCCGCATGATGTACGCGTCATGCACTGAGCCAGGGAACTTGGCATTAACATGGGAGATGTACTGGTCTGCCAAACACACCATCTGTACATTCATCGAATGATAACTCTTTCTGTTTCTGTACACTTGTTCACTCCTGCTGGGGGGTACTAAAGCCACATGTGTCCCATCAACGGCACCTATGATGTTGGGGATATGTCCAAGGGCATTTAAATCACCTTTCACTGTAGGCAAATCTCCCACCTCAGGGAAAACAATGTAGCTCTGCATGTGTTTCAGAAGGGCAGACAACACTCTGGACAACACCTTGGAAAACATAGGCTGGGACATCCCTGATGATATGGCCACTGTTGTTTGAAATGACCCACTTGCAAAGAAATGGAGTACTGACAGCACCTGCACTAGAGGTGGGATCCCTGTGGGTTGGCGGATGGGTGACATCAGGTCTGGCTCCAGCTGGGCACACAGTTCATGAATAGTGGCTCGGTCAAGCCTGTATGTCAGTATGACATGTCTTTCCTCCATTGTCGACAGGTCTACCAGCGGTCTGTACACGGGAAGATTCCTCCATCTCCTCGCATGTCCCAGCGGACGGTGCCTATGAAGGACAACAGCGAGCACAGAGTAAATCAACCCACAGGTACATAACCACAGCTTGCACATAACACGATTCCCAATGCATTGAATGGTTTGTATGAGTGTTGATGCAAGGCCTAGGTATGTGTGACGCAGTTAAAAGTAAGCCATGTGGGCCCTTGGAATGGCGGCTGCCTGACCTGTGAAGTGTGACAATGGGATGTGAGGTAAATGTGCTGGCATGGCACACCGTGGCGGTAGGCGGTCGAAGACCGCGGCGCAAAACAGCATTGGTTAACATTGAACCCTATGGGTCTCAGGAGCCAATGACGATGTGCGCCGGCGGTCGCGGTATGCACCGCCGCGGGCGTGACCGCCATTTTCTATCTGCTTAATCACTCGATACCTGATCTTCGACAGGAGACGACCTACACTGCAAGTGCTGCTGTGACCTCGGTCTGGAAGAGACAATGGCTCATGCGACTGGGGAAAGGGCCCCTGCCTTCACTGCTCAGGAATTGGAGAAACTCGTGGATGGGGTCCTCCCCCAGTATGCGCTATTCTACAGTCCTCCAGACCAACAGGTAAGTACACTGGGAGCATGCTTTGGGGGCAATGCCTGTGTTGAGTCGGGTGGATGAAAGATGGTGGGGAGGGGAGCGAATGAGGCATGCATCAAACGACGGATGACAGGATGTGCCACATGGCAAGGGTAGGGATTGGGGGCCACTCACATTGAGGGTGCAGAAGGTGATGACTCTTTTTCTCCCCCTGTACATTTCACATAGGTCAGCGCCCACCAGAAGATAGACATTTTGTGTGCCATCGCCAAGGACGTCCGGGCCCTGGGGGTCCACCACAGACGGGGCACCCACTGCCGGAAGAGATGGGAGGACATCCGATGCTGGAGCAGGAAGACGGCGGAGGCTCAGCTGGATATGGCCTCCCAACGTGGGAGGGGTGCCAGTCGGACTTTGACCCCCCTGATGTCCCGGATCCTGGCGGTGGCCTACCCCGATTTGAATGGGTGCGTGAGGGCATCACAGCAGACACAAGGGGGTGAGTACACTCTCATTCTGGTGACTTTGCGCGCAGTGTAGGTGTCTGGGTGGGGGAGGAGGGCTGTGGGTATCCCTAGGCAAGGGCGATTTCTGTAGGCTAGGCCCCTCTGTAAGGCATGGCCCTGTGCCCCCGCCCCCCACCTCTGTAGGGTGCCAAGTACAGCTATTCATGGCCCTGTGTGATCTATGTGTGCAGATGTCATCCATAGGCTTGTAGGCCATGTCACACGGATTGAGTAGTGCACCCCAAGTGCGCGGCGTAGTGCAGGGGGCTTCTGTGTCTGTCCTCTCCGCCAACGGTGTCGCCAATGCATGCACTCATCATGTCTTTATTTTCTCCCCCCCCCTTTTTTGTGGTCTTCCTGTTCATGTGTGCATTAGCATCATCAGTCGGAGGAGAAGTGGCATCGGAGCACGAGGGAGCTGCATCCCACATGGCCCTGGAGGGCCATGCAACGGATTCCGAATACACCAGTGGGACGGAGGGCGAGGGGAGCTCCACAGCGGGGACTCGGGCAGACATAAGTGACACGGACTCGTCCTCTGAAAGGAGCTCCCTTGTGGTGGCGGCAACATCCGTGCCCCCCGCAACAACAGGTACAGCCGCCACCCAGCGCACCTGCACCACCCTCCCAGCAGCCCCTCATTGTTTGCCCCGTGCCCGCTCACCCAGGAAGGTGGGCATCTCCTTCGCCCCAGGCACCTCAGGCCCTGCCCCAGTCACCCCTGCTGCCCTCAGTGAGGAGATCATTGACCTCCTGAGGACACTCACTGTTGGGCAGTCTACCATTTTGAATGCCATCCAGGGTGTCGAAAGAGAGGTGCTCCAGAGTAATGCATACCAGGAGGGCATTCATTCTGGTCAGGCTGCCCTTCAGCAATCGTTCAACACTCTGGCCTCAGCACTGATGGCAGCAATTGTCCCTGTCTCTAGCCTCCCCCCTACAACTTCCTCCACCCATACCATATCACCTGTACCTCTGCCTATCCCAGACACACCATCAGACCAGCCTGCACACACCTCAACACCCAAGGGAAGCTCATCCACACATAAGCACCACACATCACACAGGCATTCACACAAGCAACATCCACATACAGACATACCAACACCCACTGCCTCCACTGTGTCCCCCTCCTCCTCGTCTCCCTCCTCCCTCCCTGTCACGTCTCCACTCACACCTGCATGCACAACATCTTCAGCCACTACGTCCATCACCAGCACACACACCAGAACCCCCGCACACGTGCAGTCACCACCCCACTACCATTTACACGTCCCCTGTGTCCTCTCCCAGTGTGTCTGTGACCCCCTCTTCCAAGATACACAAACGCAGGCAGCCACCCACCCAACAGCCATCCACCTCACGACAGCCTCCAGCCCAAGCACCTGCACCCAAAGACACCAGACTTAAGACTCCTACAACCACAACCTCTTCCTCCACTCCCATACCCACTACACCTACCCGTCCCACTGGTCCTAAATTGCTATTCCTGTCCAAACTTAACCTCTTTCCTACAACACCCCCACCCCGTCCATCTGATAGGACTCCAGTCAGCACCTCAGCCACCACAAAACTGGGCCCTGTGATGACAGTCTGCCATGGACTGTGGAGTCCCCCACCCTCAAAGGCAGCCAGTTCAATACGGAGCCAAGGCACGGGCAGCCCACCCCCAGAGAAACACCGAAGATAGTCAGCGGCCGGTGCGAGAGGGTGAAAACACCAGGCACTAAAATCCCTACCATGGCTCCAGCACGAAGTGTGGAGACAGGTGGCACACCGCCCAAGGTGGGGAAGGGCCACAGGCGAACAGGGAAGGCTGGGAAGGTTAGCACGCCAGAGGAGAGCGCCATCATCCCAGCTGGCCAGGAGGGCCCCGCCAGCCCCATCCCAGGTGGGCAGGAAGACACCAACAGGCCCGGTACTGCAGACCAGGAAGGCCCCGCAAGCCACCCGACAGATGGGCAGGAAGGCCCCGCCAGCCACAGGACAGGTGGCAAATGACCTGCACGCCATGGCCTGATCCGCTGAACTGGGCCCTTCATCTCAAGCACCGCTGCACTGGGCACCGCCGTCTCAAGCACCGCTGAACTGGGCCCTTCATCTCAAGCACCGCTGCACTGGGCACCGCCGTCTCAAGCACCGTTGCACTGGGCACCGCCGTCTCAAGCACCACTGCACTGGGCCCTTCATCTCAAGCACCGCTAAACTGGGCCCTTCATCTCAAGCACCGCTACACTGGGCACCGCCGTCTCAAGCACCGCTGAACTGGGCACCGCCGTCTCAAGCACCGCTGCACTGGGCACCGCCGTCTCAAGCACCGATGCACTGTGCCCTTCATCTCAAGCACCGCTGCACTGGGCACCGCCGTCTCAAGCACTGCTGAACTGGGCCCTTCATCTCAAGCACCGCTGAACTGGGCACCGCCGTCTCAAGCACCGCTGCACTGGGCCCTTCATCTCAAGCACCGCTGAACTGGGTCCTTCATCTCAAGCACCGCTGCACTGGGCACCGCCGTCTCAAGCACCGCTGGCCAATTAGCGGCAGGGGCAGACCCGCATCTGTGTCGGGCAGGGCTGCACGAGCACTCTGGGCACCAGTCCCCCTCCAGAACCAGTGGAGACATGCATCCACTTGAGAGACTGTGGCTGTGCACTCCCCAGGATGGCACAGTGGGCAACCCACCCACTGTAGAGACTTGAGAGACTGTGGCTTTGCACTCCCCAGGATGGCACAGTGGGCAACCCACCCACTGTAGAGACTTGAGAGACTCAAGCTTTGCACTCCCCAGGATTGAACAGTGGGCAACCCACCCACTGTAGAGACTTGAGAGACTGTGGCTTTGCACTCCCCAGGATGGCACAGTGGGCAAACCACCCACTGTAGAGACTTGAGAGACTGTGGCTTTGCACTCCCCAGGATGGCACAGTGGGCAACCCACCCACTGTAGAGACTTGAGAGACTGTGGCTTTGCACTCCCCAGGATGGCACAGTGGGCAACCCACCCACTGTAGAGACTTGAGAGACTGTGGCTTTTCACTCCCCAGGATGGCACAGTGGGCAACCCACCCACTGCAGAGACTTGAGAGACTGTGGCTTTGCACTCCCCAGGATTGAACAGTGGCCATGGAGGCCCCTCGTGGATCTGGCGTCGTGCACTCATCTGGCTGAGGTGCCCCCCCTTCCCTTCCCCCTGAGGTGCCTGTAGTTTTCCTATCTGATGCCCATGCAGTGTTCTCTCCATTGGAGTCAGGTTTCCTGTGTGGGCTTTGCCCATGTGATTTGGGCCCAGTGGTACACGGACAATGCCTGCTACAATGCTCGGACTTGTACATATATGTATATAAGTGTTTTTGATGTGTAGATATATATATATATATATATAATTCAGCCAGTAATACAATATATTCCAATGTTTAGAATCATTTCCTTTTGTCTTTGCATTCTTCCGGGGGGTTTGGGGAGGGTAACTGTGATGTATTACTGTGCATTGATGTGTG
This sequence comes from Pleurodeles waltl, assembly GCF_031143425.1. NCBI lineage: Eukaryota > Metazoa > Chordata > Amphibia > Caudata > Salamandridae > Pleurodeles > Pleurodeles waltl. Next base: position 339,962,179 of record NC_090439.1, read on the forward strand.
TGTTGTAGTGGTTGAGGGTGGGGGTGGGTGTGTCGCGTATGTGTGTCCCCGTAATATTTTCTCCTCCCCCCTCCCCTGTGTCGTAGGTGCAGTACTCACCGTTGTCTTCTGCACCGGCGTTCGTGCTCCTGGTAGAGGAGCAGGAAGACAATCGCTGGGAGGATGTGGAGTTCGGGTTCCATGCTGTCCAGATTCCTCGTGGGGTGTATGGAGGTGAGCGTTTTCTGTTTGAAATGGCTGTTTCCGCCATGGTTTTATTGGCGGGGCTACAGCCCCGGAAAAGGTGGCGGATTGGTGTGTTGTGATAGGGCGGGCGGTACATTGACTCCCGCCTGTCTGTTGGCGGTGACCGCCGCGCTGTTTTTTTGTGCCGCCGTGGCGGGCGGTGTGGTAATGTGGCGGTCTCTGTTGGCGGTTTCCGCCAGGGTCGGAATTCCATTTTTTTACCCGCCAGCCTGTTTGCGGTTTGGCCGCTGGTTTAACACTGAACGCCAGGGTTGGAATGACTCCCTGTGTCTGCCTCTGACAATGCAGACTCCAACCCCCTGGTGTGTGTCTGAGGCCTTGCCTGGGCAAGGCAGGATTTCACAAGTAGGTGTGAGTCCCCTTTGAAGAAAGGTGACTTCAAAGACTAAAGTGGGTATAAGAAGGGCACCCAAATCTACAGACTTTAGAAACACTTCTGGAACCAAGAGGAACCTCTGCCTGGAGAAGAGCTGATGAGCTGAGGAAGAAGAGCTGACCTGCCTGTGACCGTGATTTGTGTAGCTATCCTGCAGTTGCTGCTTCTGCCTGTGCTAGAGGACAAAGACTGGACTTTGTGTTGCCTTCCTTCTTGTGAAGATCTCCAAGGGCTTGATTTTGAGCTTGCCTCCTGTTATTTGAAGTCTCAGGGACAGCAAAGACTTCTCTCTGCCAGCACCTGCAGTCTCTGGAGAGACTCCTACTCTGCCCTGTGGTGCCCATCCAGTTCCTGGGACCCTGAAAGGAGAAGCTGGCAGCCCAGGAGTAAGAAATCCACGCACAGAATGCCGTGCATGAAAAAGATCGACGCAACTCTGATCTGCGGCTGAAAAATTGACGAGCTGCCGGCTTCGCGGCTGAAAATTGGCACTCGTCTGTAATGCGACCTGAAGATCAACGCCCGGGCTGGAGAAACAACGCACAGCATCACTGACGGAGGCTGATGAGATCGCAACCCGCGCTGCATAGTTTTCAGATCATCGTGTGGCTGGATTTCCAACGGAAACACCGCTGGGCGTGTAAAAACAACGCAAGGCCTTCCCGGACCCAAGAGTACTGACCGGATTGATGCATCGCTCTCCTGCATAGAGAAGAAACGACGCACGCCGACCTGACTGGAGGAGAAACGATGCAAGGTCTCACTTGTGAGTGATATCAACGCATTGCAAGCCCTTTTTGACGCACACAAGACCGTGCAGGGTTATTTTTGATGCACCCAAGGTACATTTTCAGGCTAACAGTGTTAGTGTGTGTTTAAAATTACATGAAGACCCTTTCTGCATTTTTAGTAATAACTCGACTTGTGTATTGTGGATTTTTGTTGTTTTGGTCTTGTTTTCTTTAGATAAATATTTTCTATTTTTGTAAACCTGTGTTGTGTCATTTTGTAGTGTTTTCATTAAGTTATTGTGTATGTTGGTACAAATACTTTACACCTAGCACTCTGAAGTTAAGCCTACGGTGGTAATCGGTAGTTAGCTGAGGGTGATTCTCTTTTACCCTGACTAGAGTGAGGGTCCTTGCTTGGACAGGGGGTAACCTGACTTCCAACCAAAGACCCCATTTCTAACATCAGTGCTATAATGGCCTTCACCACCAGCTCAAAGACATTAGAAAAACAAACACTCACAAACCAATATATGTACCTTTTATACCAGAAATGAAAACAAAGACTCTGTACAAGCTCATGATGACACACAGATCACACATATATCACACTTACAGTTACCCAGGCACACTGAGCAACAGATCTACTGGCACTCAGGCGAACAGACCAAGAGACACTCATGCAAACATGCCTTCTGGCCAATCAACACATTAACACTTATAAATACAGGCCAACAAATTGGCACACTTGCACACAGACTAAGAGATATAAAGAGCAGAGGCATATGTGGAAATAAACAAGACAAACCAGCACACATAAACACAGTCACAAATGCACACACACATACATACAGTCACACACAGCACTATTGAAGTGACTAGCAATATACATACGCACACTCCTAGATAACAGAGCGATGGGTGGTTAGAGGTTCATTAGATGGATGACTCAAAAGCGCTTTCCTTAGCCATATACACATTTAACAAGCATTTGCAATGCAATGGGTCTCGCGTTTGCTTGAGTTAGAGCTATTAGCTTTGTAAACTCCAAACCGGACTTTTCTTGCCACATAAATAAAAAATGTAAAGTAAACAGTTTCACATAACCAACAGGATTTTTCTTGCCATATAAACTGAAAAGCAAAAGTTTCACATAAGTGAGCCAACGGCCGCCATCAGCGCAAAGCAGACATGCAATGGGAAATAAAAGTTTGCTCGCCTATCAGCAAAAGTGCAATTATCTATGTAACCGGCAAAAGTGCAATTACCTATGTAACTGGATCGATGTCATGCAAAGCACTAGACTACTGCCCAGCGAGATTGCGCTGCAAATTGAAGAGAAAAAGTAGTCCAGAAACCAGATGGAAAACATTGAGCCTCGTATGTTTTCAGTAGTTGGTCGGTACTCTCGAGGAGGACTACACACCGAAGAAAGCATGTCATATGCATGCCTTTCGCTAATGAAACCAAGTGGATTTTAAAAGGCAAGCCCATGAACCAATTAAAGTGACTGACATGACATGGGAGTGGTTATAAGCCCAATGAGAGATTACAGCAGGGGATGGAGCGCTTTGCTCTCTCCCCTAAAAATGTAGACCATGTTCTTAGTAATGCTTAGAACAGGAGCAGTACACGTTTCAAGGAGTGCCAGAGGTGATCAAAGAAATTAAATGTAAATTAAATTAATACAGTGTTGTAACTTTAAAGGTAAACATTAACATTTGCAATGAATTTCACACAATTAGGTACACTTCTAATCGTACGCACAAGTGATTAATATCAACGTGGTCTAGAAATGGTGCAGAAGTGCATAAAAATTCCCAATTCCACGGTTGTTAGAAGTAGTCTGACTGAAAGGAAATAACATAGAAAACATTTTCAGTGTAAGGACAAAAGATATTTGTGAAAATTCATATTTCTTTGGAGCGATATGCTTGCAAATCCTCCAGAGAGCGTCCTCACCCCCCCCCCCTATTTATCGTTAGGAATAAAAAGCATACACGTGTGTATCAAAATATGATCCACTAACATGCGTAATTGGCTAACCTTGAAGCTACTAGTTATCGGTACACCAGGGAGGTTTGGGAATTAGGTAATCAGTTGTAAATCTCTACAATACACCTGTGTGGTTGTATGTCAGAATGTCAAGCAACGAAATTTCGTTCTACACATAAATTGTAGTCAGAGTATCAAACATCAAAATATCGTGAATGTAAGCATATGTCTGCAAGAAAAAGATGTTCTATTCTTAACTCCACAGCTCCGTACCAGAAGATATATACTGTCAAGATATTCGTATGTGGAGTTAAGTACAGGAAGTCTATTCTTAACTACATATACCAACCATCACAATATTTCGATAGCTGTTACTCTGACTGTAATTGTGTAGCACAATGCTGAAAACTCGATATTGAGGTCGTGTGCCACCCTCAAGCATCCAAAAATTAGATAAATCAAGTCTAACAGCTTAGGGGTGATGCTGTAGGCCTTCGGTGTACAAAGTATGACAAACAGCTGATTAAGCAGAAAATGAAGGTTTTGATTTATTAACGCATAAACGTAGTGCTGACATAATCATGTGTGACATTAACCGAATTAATAAAGATTGTACGGGGACAAAAATGTGCCCTCAGAGTAGTTTGCCATCATTTATACGCGTGCTTTATGTAACGTGGTGTATTAGAATTGCACTAATCCGACATAATCATAAACATGTGCTACGATTTGCTTATTTGAAATGCCTTAGCTTAGCATTACTTTAGCGGAGGCTTTGGCCTAGTTGCCTGGTCTCACGGTTTAGATGTTCGTATTTTTCCACTGTGCTATTAAACGTGTATTTCTGCTTGAAGCTGTATTTTTCCACAGAAACTGTTCACGTGCTTATCTTAAAGTTGGTGCCAGCCTGGCATATTTTCTCTTTAATTCAAGGTCGACTTGCAGGTGCGGACAATGGAGGCTCTGAGAGTAAGCTAATCGAGAAACAATGTTGCAACTTGCGTACCCATCTCCAAGGATAATGTATGCTTAAGTAAAAGCTTGAGAACTGTCGTTTTTGATTGGTCAATTTGAAGCTAACCTATGAACCCTCCAATGGAGACCCTACTGGACTTGAACTGTTGTCTATAAAACCCAGGTGCACGAGAGGAAAGCTCTCTCTATCTTCGGACATCCCGCCATTTTGACTTCGTAGCTACTATGACCCATTTTGCTGCGACGCCATTTTGAGAGACTTTGATGCTTTCTCTAGTCGAGAGAAAGAGACTTTAATGATTCTTGCCCTAGAGACTTTAACCTTGACTTGCCCCTTTGCATGAAGTAGTAGCCTTACCTTGCCGCCGTGAGGCAATTGCCCCATCCACCCCTGCCCCTTTGTCCCGTCCTATGCTGATCGAGAAACGATACCTGTGAGACGAAGAGTTCATTGATTGCTGATCGGAATTGGTAATTATGAAAGGAAATTGTAAAATTGCATTGTGTTTCTTTTAGGTAACCAACTGCTGGTTTTGATAAGGACCCTAGCTAGGAGTTTTTCTAAATTGATGTTGCCAAATTGTTTTTGCATGAAGTCCCACATGCTGATGCTAATTTGAGGTTAGACGAGGATTCCATATGTCGCACGATGCAATTTGAGATCTTGTTATGCTGACTAAATGTACGCAATTAGCCCATTACAGATTATCGTATTAGTGCTTTGCATTGCCACTATCGAATGCCTTGTGATTCAAATGCTACATAGATTACACTTGTTCCGACGATATGGACAGCTATTAATGTTCATTTATGTTTATCATTTGGTGTTGAGACACATCTATATTGTGCTAGCTTTGTTAATATAGGGAAATAAATTCACTAACTTTGCAATAAACTGGTGTGGTTATTCCTGACTGAAAGGTCAGGGTTCGCCGAAATGTATTCTGGATTAATTGTTAAGTGTTATGTTGTTCAAGGTGTTGCTTATGTTCGTTATTGATTATCGATAAGAGGTGATTGATCGATTAAGAGTACAGAGAGTTCCCACTTAGTCAAAAGATTCATCGACCTAAAGAGCGTCCGAACGCAGGTAAATTGTTACCACGTTCCGCTCTATCACAGCCACAGAGAAAGACTTTCACAGCATTTCAGATCAAATTTAAGATGTTCTTTTGCTGTTCATGACAAAAAAGGTACACCTTTATCATTGTCATATATCTCTTTTTATGACAGAATGCAGGGATTTCAGTTGCTCACATCCTTACCAACACTGCACGCACAAGATGCCAAGGGAATTGTGGAGCTATGTTCAATGAGGCCAGGAAAAGCCATCTGTATCTATTGCATGCAGGTCAAGGGCAGCACTCACATCCCATTCAGAAATGGCGTCTTCCAGTTCTTCCGCATCACAGCCCAAGTCATTTGGCGAAGACGACTTGTCCTGTGCGGCTTGATTATCTTGGTGCGCTGTGAATGCCAATAGATCTCCTCTTGCAAAGTGTCGAACAGAGCACTCAGGCTTCAAATCCTTTCATTTGTAGGCTGCAATGGTTGGATTGTGTAGGAGAACACACAGCAGCGGACAGAAAGGAAACACTTGAGTGTTCGTGTGTCATCCACTCATTACATTCTATAGAGAATCTGAGGTACCGACGGTAACCGCTCAACGTCACGCATATTGCGCATGCTAAACAACAGAGGCCCTTGGAAAAGGCTCTCTGCCCCTGTTTGCACCCAGTGCACCTTTAAACAGATGTGACTGACGCAAACAGGGACCGTGTGCTCTGTTAAAATTAATGCCCTGCCTCCGGGGCACATTTAGTAAAATACAGAGCAGTTGCTTCAAAGAAACCGCATGCACTTTACAGCAATGAGTGATTGCACCTACCTGAAGGAGGATGCACCTCCTAAGGGCATCTTTCCCTGAGTACCTGCATATGTAATGTATTGCGGGCACCGAGGCAAAGTAATTCCCTTATTTACATGGAGCCATGACTCCTACAAATGAGAAAATAGCCTGTGAAGATAGCACTACATGAGTGCCAGCACTATCAGCATTTCAGAAGGAGCCACACAAGCATCTGTGCTCCTTTCTGTAATACCATTGTGCCTTTACCTGTAAAAAGCAAGCACACACGTCAGTTGTGCTCCTGGGGCACTATGTGTAATATGGGATCTAGTGGAAACAAAACACGAAAAGCTTAAGGGAAAAGGATTTCATGTAAGGGAACAATGAGATGAAGTTTGTATCTTGTTTATTATATACAATACAAACAGGTGAGTAGAGCGAAGATAGAATCTAAAATGTTTCCTAACGTTTCCCTAAATTGTTATCAAGTCTTCTTTCAAAGAAGTTAAATCCAGTTTCCCATAGGACTGATGGGATTTTGACTCAAACTGGATTGGATCTATCAGGTAACTTTAGAACATCAAGAGATGTTAGGAAAAGCTATTGCTGTGAAAGAACATAAGGAAGTATTTAAATCTCTGTTCTGTGCTATGGCTCCTGCTGAAGATGGCCTCTTGTGTGGTGTATTACATTTTCAGGTGGTGCTGACCCCAAAATTGAAAAGAAGAATATGATCATTTATCTGAAGCCCAGCGAGGGTCTGGGCTGCCATGGGTCTTACTGCTCAAACACACTGAGAAATACAGGCTACAGGAACTTTATGAAAGTTTATTCAGTCACAGTGGTGCAAATGGCCTGCAGACTTCCACATTCCAGCTAGAATGGTTTTATTCCTGGTTGTCTTTTGGTGCTAATCTTCACCGTATGTGAGAGGCTGTGGACAAAGCAGAAACTAGCTAATATGTTTTAGATGCAGAGAATACTTTCGACCCCGTGAACAGTTTGTTTGATAAGGACAATAAAGAAAAGGCATTTTCCCAGTCTGTTAAACAGGTTACCTGATTCTGCTCATCAAGGTTTACAGGAGGATCTTATTTTGCAAGGGTCACCAGTGACTACAATAAAGATTAAGAGAGGTAGGGAGCAGAGGTGAGTCCTCATGCAAAGCATTCCTGTACAGGCTTCTATAGGAGTGTAGCAAAAATACACATAAAAGTCTCTTGTCACGCACACCTCAATCTTGTCAAGTTGGTTTCTTACACCAAATGTGTTGAAGATACAGTTCATACATCGTAGGTCTTAAAAATTAACGGAGTTTAAAACCAAGGCCCGTATTTATACTTTTTGACGCTAAACTGCGCTAACGCAGTTTAGCGTCAAAAAAGTTTGCGCCGGCTAACGCCATTCTGAAGCGCCATGCGGGCGCCGTATTTATTGAATGGCATTAGCCGGCGCAAGCAGACCGGCGCTGCCTGGTGTGCGTGGAAAAAAACCACGTACACCAGGCAGCGCCGGCGTAGGGAAAAATGTCGTTAGGGCGTCTTAAAAATGGCGCAAGTCAGGTTGACGCTAAAAAATCGTCTTAACCCGATTTGCGCCATTTTAAACGACGCCCAGACGCCATTTACATGACTCCTGTCTTAGTAAAGACAGGAGTCATGCCCCCTTGCCCAATGGCCATGCCCAGGGGACTTATGTCCCCTGGGCATGGTCATTGGGCATTGTGGCATGTAGGGGGGCACAAATCAGGCCCCCCTATGCCCAAAAAAAAATATTAATTTTTTTTTTTTTATACTTACCTGAACTTACCTGAATGTCCCTGGGATGGGTCCCTCCATCCTTGGGTGTCCTCCTGGGGTGGGCAAGGGTGGCAGGGGGGGTCCCTGGGGGCATGGGAGGGCAGCTGTGGGCTCATTCTGAGCCCACAGGTCCCTTAACGCCTGCCCTGACCCAGGCGTTAAAAAGTGGCGCAAATGCGGGGTTTTCGGCCCGCCAACTCCCAGGCGTGATTTTTGCCCGGGAGTATAAATTTTTTTGGACGGGAACGCCTACCTTGCATCTCATTAACGCAAGGAATGCGTTCACGCAAAAAAATGACGCTCTTTACTCATACTTTGGCGCTAGACGCGTCTAGCGACAAGTATAAATATGGCGTTAGTTTTGCGCCGAATTTGCATCGAAAAAAACGACGCTAATTCGGCGCAAACGGACTATAAATATGCCCCCAAATGTTTCTATCACCACTCTGTGGAGAAGCACCATATGAAAATGGAGAAAGCTTTATAAAGGGAATTACAATGAAAAAATTTGAAAATGAAGGACATTTTCTTTAATAATAGAGAAAACCTGATAAATATTAGAAATAATTCTTGATTCGTTCAGAAAATGAAATATCCACTCTGGTCTGGGTTAGATGGTTTGTAGTGATTATGGCCCTCATTATGACATTCGTGGTAAGTCCCGCTTACCGGCATGCCGACTGCCGCCAACATACCGCCGCTGCCGCGGTATACCGCTACCCATATTATGACCCACACATAGCAATCCGTCACTATAAAGACACACATATACGTCCGCCAGCCCAAAGATCAGTGATAAACTGTCTGTACCAAAACCCATACCGTTACGCCAACAGAACTACACCCACAGCATTATGACCCACGAATCACCGTAGCGGACATTCAACCGCGGTAAACCATTGGCTTTACAAAAAAATACACACACACATACAAAGCAACACCACTTTGAACAATTCAAACTACACACACCTGACACACATACACACATCACACCAACACCACTATATAACACACACCCACATTACCCACAACCCCTTACAACTCAAGAAAATTGATAACTGAGGGAGAGACACACCAAGAGCACCCACAGAACCAGAGCCACAGAACAACATCACCCATACACCATCCAGGCACCTCACAGCACACACCCCAACACATCACCCTACACACCCTCACACACACCACTCACACTACACCCATTGCACCACAAAGACACCCCAGGTTCTCAGAGGAGGCGCTAAGGGTCATGGTGCAGTAAATCATCCGGGTAGAGCCACAGCTATTCAGATCACAGGTGCAGCAGACATCCATTACTAGGAAGATGGAGCTATGGCGGAGGATCGTGGACACGGTCAATTCTGTGGGACAGCACCCCAGAATAAGGGATGACATCAGGAAGAGTTGGATCGACCTACAGAGGAAGGTGCGTTCCGTGGTAGCAAGACACCAGATAGCAGCACAGAGGATTGGCGGTGGACCCCAACCTCCTCCCCCATAACTACCACCATGGGAGGAGCAAGTCTTGGCAATCATGCATCCTGAGGGCCTGGCAGGAGTGGCCAGAGGACTGGACTCTGGTAAGTCAAATCTCTATTACTATCGCCCCCCTACCTGCATGCCATCACAAACCCCTACCCTCACCCTTACCCATCACTTCACCACTTCACATACACTCCACCAACACAACCCACACCTCCCACTACCAAGCCCTGCATGCAACACCAATGCAGGGACACCCATCACAGACCTACATGGACACCCATCACCAAAGCATGCACACTAGAGACAATCAACTATCCAACCAAATCACCACTCACACAAGCCTAAGCTGCCAGGGCAATCACAACCATACAGGGCAACAAACCAATGCACAAGATGTCACATGCAGAAACTATAACAACGCATTTACATCCCCACAGGTCCCCCACACAACATTACCAGAGAGGAGGTGTCAGCAAAATCCAGTCCCCCACAGAAGACGCCCACCGTGATTACAGCAGCTCTGCACGCCTGTATCACGATGACCAAACTGGCCCATCAGGGACCACCGGACAGTCGGTTACCCAGGCACAGTCCCATGCCACCACAGAGTCTCCCCCCTCAGGAAATACCACCACTGCACCAACCCAGGGGGCCCATAGCTATGTCCCCAGGACACGTCAATCAGCAGTGTGTTCACCACTACAGGGACCCCAGGCAACCCCACAAACACAGGAAGATCAGGGACCTGGGGTCAGTGGCAGTGGGCACACAGTTCAGGGGACAGAGGCACAGGACAATAGGGAAGCTGGGAGGACTGCTGTTCGACAGGGGGAGGACAGGCCCAGGGAACCGACTATCTACGAGGCACTCACCAACATCCTGGGAGCATACCACCATTCTCAGGAGGCAATGGGCCAGATACTGGCCAAGTTGCAGGAGACCCAGCGGTTGCAGGAGGGACAGTACCTGGGGATCAGGGAGGACCAGAAGGACATCCACACCACCCTGGTCACCATTGCAGGGGTGCTGGCAGACATGGCCAACATCATGAGGGAGGCAGTGGCACACCAACGGGCCCCTGACACTAGGCACACCGATGAACAGCCCTCTACCTCCGCTGACGCTAGTGGACAGGAGGCCCCACCACAGCACCAACAGGCCACTAGCACCCCACCCCCTGCAGAAGGAGAACCACCCCGCAAACAGTCCCTGTAATCCAGGCAGAAGCCAGAGACTATTGCCAAGACCCCCCCAAGAAATAAGACTCTCCTGATTGTCACCCTTGTGTCCCACTCTGTCACCCTGACCACCTTGAACTGCCATTGCGCCGCTTCCTATGCACCCTTGGACAATGCACGTGTGATGCAAATAGACTGGAACTTTTACTTGGACTCTCCTCCACCACCACCCCCAAGCTTATAACAATATCCCATCCACTTATTAGCACATAAATAAACACACTTGTAAAAAAATACAAGTATTGAGTCTGTCAATTGATTGAACTATGTATCCGTTTAACAATCTGTGACATTACAATTCATCTGTACAGTAATGTATACGTAGGTTTGACCTGTAGTTTGCTGCAGTCAATGTCAATACACCAGGTGTCAGGAATCCCCAAGGTGCCTCCTGTTTATCTGTCAGCATCCCCAGGGATTAGGGTTAAATCATATCTCTGTTCTTGGTTAAACCTTTATGTTTCCAAGTAAACATAATGTGCTGTGTTCACAATTGGTTTTATCAATGCTTGATTTACCAATGCTTGTTTGCTAATGTGAGCAGGTGTAGACATGTGCTTCTAATTGGGTGTGGTGTAGACATGTGCTTCTAATTGGGTGTGGTGACTCATCCTTATGTGGAAACTCAACTGCTTTCCTGATTGGCTATAAATAGCAGAGTGAAGCATGCCTCCCTGCTTGGCTATGTTTAGCTTCCTGATCTCAGCATCTGATTTGGCAGTCCAGCCCCAGCTGTCATCCTCATATTCAGGACTTTTGAGGTAATTCTTTTCTTCGTTCCTATACCAGCTGACACCAGGCATTCCTCCAGCACTCCGGAAAAGACTGCAGATAAGTGACTAGTATTCTCCAGGGAGTTTGTTCTTTGAGCGCTGCGCTTTCCTAGAACAGCTGGTGTATTTCAGACCTCATATTTTGGCAGGGTGCTTATCTTGAAGAGACATATGCTTCAGGAAATCTGCTTAAGCTCAGGTACTACAAAAAGTGATAGTTCAATTTTAAAAGAGCATTTACGTGATTTTTCTTTCTCTAATAGCATAACTCTTGGATTTAAATTGTGTCATTCATGCCTGTGTTTCAGGTTTGAGGAATTTGCTTTTGAAGGGTTTTTCACACACACAGTGAAACCAAACCAAACTGTGCCACCCTAACTGTTTAAACCCAGAGTGGACATTTGTATTTCTTGGATTGTTTTTGTTCCTTTTACTTTAACCCTATGCATGCAGGAAAGTTATACGTTATATAATTAATGCCCTTGTTTGTCTTTCTTGTGCATGATAAATGCAACCACAGTTCTAATTCTAGTGTACAACAGTGAATCTCTGTGAAGTCAGCCCTAGTGTTGCAGTACTTATTGTTATGCTACTCAGTTTGTGTTTGTGGTAATGCAGTGTTAGTAATTGTGCCAACAGTTATTATTATCCAAGAAAAGTGCAGGAGCATCCCAGTGTTCTTCTTCCACGCCCGTGCCCATATCAGAAAGAGAGATTCAGTTTCAAGGAAGTTGAGTGCACTAACTCTCCTTTCACTCTGTCAACAACGATCCGCCCTCCGAAGATACAGGGTGCCTGGCTGGACCAGCAAGACATGGCAGTGTTTTGTCTCTTTCGCTTCCACTCCCCCTTTCCTTTAGGGACACCTGCAGGGGATTCTGTGCCCACCAGGAAGTGCCAAGAGGTGTTCCAGGGGGTCAGGGGCATACCATTGCCCCTGCAGACATCCTGCTTTTCAGGTGAGTGGCCCCATCTTGACACCAGGAGCCAGAGTGGGGCACATATATCTGTAAATAGACATGTCAAAGGGTCCCGAAGTGGCCATGGTAGTGGGGATATCAGCCTGCCAGTTTCAATTTCCAATACAAAACTGCAATGGAAGGTGAAGTTACAGTGTCTTACCTGTGTGTCACTGGAAGTACTATCGTATGATTGATGTTCTACTGTCCAAATCCTCATCTTTTGCCTCCTGTTCATCACTGTCCACAGGGTCCACCGCTGCCACACGCCCATCTCCAGCCTCATCCTCCTGCAGAAAAGGCACCTGGTGACATAAGGCAAGGTTGTGCAACATGCCACGATGATCTTGCAGACCTTCTTGGGTGAGTAGCACAGTGAACCACCTGTTAGATGGAGGCACTGAAACCTGGCCTTCAGGAGGCCGAAGGTTCGCTCTATAATTTTTCTTGTTCGCCCATGTGCCTCATTGTAACGTTCCTCTGCCCTTGTCCTGGAATTCCTCACTGGGGTCAGTAGCCATGAGAGGTTGGGGTAACCAAAGTCACCTGAAAATGTCAAGGGATACCTGTTAGCCAGACACTAACCCTTAGGGCCAACCCCATACCATACACCAACATATACTGGGTGTGAACCATGGGCTCACCTGTTAGCCACACCCAGTGCCTCTGGAGTTGAGCATTCACATATGGGATGCTGCTATTCCTCAGGATAAAGGCCTCATGCACGGACCCAGGATACTTTGCATTGACATGGGAGATGTAGTGGTCCGCCAGGCACACTACCTGCACATTCATAGAGTGAAAGCTCTTTTGATTTCTGAACACCTGTTCATTTCTCCGGGGGAGGGGCAAATGCAATATGTGTACCATCTATTGCCCCATTTATGTTGGGGATCGGTCCCATTGCATAGAAGTCAGCTTTCACTGTGGCCAAATCCTCCACATGGGGGAAAACAATGTAGCTGCACATGTGTTTCATCAGGGCTGACAAGACACTTGTTAGCATTATTGAGAACATTGGCTGTGACATTCCTGCTGCCAAGCCCACTGTCACTTGGAAAGAACCAGTTGCCAAGAAATGGAGCACAAATCGGACTTGCACAAGAGGGGGGATCCCAGTGGGGTGATGGATAGCAGACATCAGGTCTGGCTCCAATTGGGCACACAGCTCTTGGATTGAGGCCCTGTCAAGTCTGTAGGTGAGGATAATGTGCCTGTCCTCCATTGTTGCCAAGTCCACCAGGGGCCTGTACACGGGAGATGTCTCCATCTCCTATTCATCTGCAGCGGTTGCAATATAGGGGGCAAAACGACGAGCATCTGGTAAGTATTCAACATTTCCAAAATGTACAGTGCATTGCATGTTGTGACTGAAACAGTGTGTTGTAGTATAGGCCCAAATGGTGCCTATGTGTGCTGTGACACAGTTAGGTGCCATGGACTGCCCCCCCTAAAATGGCATCCGCCGGTCCTTTGTGGATGGAAATGTGGAAATGAGGTAATGCTGCTGACGTTGCGTGCCTTTGCGGGAGGCGGACGAGTACTGCTGTGCAACTACTCATTGGTTGTCATTGGGCCCTATCGGTTACAGTAACCAATAGTGATGTGCGCTGGCGGTGATGGTACGCACTGCTGCGGACGTCACCGCCATTTTCTATCTGTTCACTCACTTGCTGCCTGACCTTCAACAGGAGAGGACCTACACTACATGTGTCTGGAACCGACCATGGCTCGTGTCACTGGGGAAAAGGCCCCTGCCTTCACCACTGTGGAGTTGGAGAGACTGGTGGATGGGGTCCTACCCCAGTACCGAATGCTGTATGGGCCTCCAGACCAACAGGTAAGTACACTGTGAGCACGATGCATGGGGCATGAATGCATGGAGTGCTGTATGTGAGGGCCTCGTGTAAGGGGGGGTGGTGGAGGGGACCTGGGCAGCGTGCTCCATGTATTGTGGGCAATGTATGTGCATAAGGGGATGGGAGGGATATGGTAGGCCATGAATGTGTTGAAGCAAATATGCTAAATAGAAAATTATTAATGAATGTTTATGTTTGATTAATGAAAAGCTCATAGAGAATGAATCAAAAGAAAATAATGTGCACGTTTGAAAAGGTGCCCACGGGGCATGACAGCCACTTATGCGTGATTGTACTAATATAACTGAAATTGTGTGAAATAATGAAAATGTATAAGCAAAATGTAGTAATGTGCCATATTGAAACGTATAACCTATGTTTTGTATTAAATTGTAGTGCTAACTTAGCAGAAATTAAGGCCTAGTCTTCCTAGGCCTCGCACATGAAGAGCTGAAATACTTAACACACTGTAGAGAAGCTGATGCTGACCTGTCCTTGAGCCACCCAATGTTAAAGTTGCTTAGCTAGAATTTTCTGCAATGTACCGGCAGACAGGAGATGATGAGGACAATTTGATAAAATGATGTGTAGAGTAGGCTAAATGTACTTTCTCAGGACTTGAACAAGACGCAATGACTGAAGAGGAACATGCAACATTTTCGATACCTGAAGAGCCGGATGATCAGAATATCATATAGTGGACCAATCCGCGTCTTGTGAAAGGACTAATATTAAAATTTATAGATTCGGTAAACAAATATTATAGGTTGAAGTCATATCTGCTGACTGACTGGCCAATTGGGAATTAGGGGGATGAACTGGGAGACCCTAATACAAAGCCATGACAAGGGGCTAAAACTTCAGATACAGGAAAATAGGAGTGAGATGCTGATGACGTCAGGAGACGCTGTTTCGAGACTCTGTCATTGGGCTCAAATTAATGAGAGCCGGATGCTATGCTGATTCATTAATGACCTGAAGACGAAGACTGATTCTGTTGCAGATCCATTCATGGATAGTTAGCTATGACAATGCGACTGATTAACTTTGTGCCTTTTCCTTCTAGGTACCGACTGCGCTGTCTTGACGTTTTCCTTATAGCTAGATGTTTTCCAAACTCATTTTGTCCAAATTTTTTTGCATGAAGCCACACATGCTAATGCTAATCTGGAGTAGGCAGGCTAACTAGGGGAGACATTGACAGTGACAAATGACTGACAAACTATCTGCTTAACTCTGCTATTGATAATGTGTATTCTTTTGTTGGCTTTTGGTGGAGCATTTAACCATATGTTTTTTTTCAAGTTTTGATTAGATTATGATGTTGATGTTTCATTAATGAACTAATACGGAGCTGATTGAATAAAGTTTGACGTAACTCGATGTCTTAGTATAGTAATCAAATAGGGAAATAAAAGTTGTTGACCGTTTTATGAGTTGTGGTTATTTCACGAATACTGTAGATGGTTTATAATGGTTCTGATGAAAATATTGTCGAATGTTTATACTGATTATCGATAACATTGGTCACTACATGATGAGGATACTCCATGCGATCCAAAAGGTTCATCGACCTATACGCATCCCCTTGTAAGTTTACTTACTAAGGACCAGGCGTGCTGGCAGCTTGATGGTTAGTTGCCTTGGAGGACTAGTTATGTGGCGACTACTGGTTATGGTGGTAGTTTAAGTTAGGATTAGTTGTTTGTATTTTTATGAGGTTTTAATTTTGTTTTTCTGAAATGGCAATTGTAGCAAAGATGATGTCCCCATAAGCCCAGAAATGACTTTCCCAGATCCTGGATCCCCCTAGTAAAGATGGGTATGTTCTCGGCGTTCTTGTTATAGTGTGAAAGTGGTAGGATTGCACTTGAAAAGGCTTAAAGCAAACCGCAGGTGAATTGTGATGGATGCGAGGTAAAGTAAGGAGTTTGCCTACTCCAGTTGAGGTTTAGTAGGAGTCTGCGTACTCCGCAGTATGAGAGTAGGGAAGTCATCGAACTTCATATGTGTGTGGTGCTTTGTGCTCAAAAACTGTCCACGTGGTTGTTGGTGATGTTCGGACCCTGCGTGGTCTAAGACTCTGGAGTATATTAACAAGTGTAGGATGCACTTGGTTATATGTTGTAATCTGCCTGGTTTAGAAGGTTGATAGGGCGTGGTCAACAAGTTGGTGCATAAGTTAAATGAGTAAGAGAATTTTTTTGACTGAGATTTGGCGAGTCCTATGTGCACCAGGACAGACCCATTGATTAGTTGAGAGTGAAATTCGCAGGTCGAATATCGCGTGCAAATGTGGGAGACTGAGAACGAGGAATAGCTAAATGAGCGAAAGGGCCATTAGTGAAAATCTGTAAGGTCTCTGAAGCGATTGTGTACCCTCCTGTAGTAAACCAGCTGATTTGTTTTGGTTATTAGGTTTTGGTTTGGTTAAGTGCTCGCAATAATTTTGCGTTAGTTTTGTGTGAGTTGAAGTTTAAGAAGACAAGCCACAAGACTTTGTCAGCTATAGTGTGTGAGCATAACATCAGAGTATACTGCGCTGGGATTGGTTGGTTAGTAAGAAGAGCAGCGAGTGGATTGGCAGCTGTCCGCAAGAGGCAGTTGGTTGAGCAAGTGGGTGAAAGGAATCTTAGGAGTAAAAGTCATTTCATTATTGAATTAAAATAAATACAATAGAGAAAATGACGTTTTTCAAAGCATTCAGAAGTGCCCTGAAGGGTGATTCTTACATTAAGGCGTCAGTGGGGGAGCCAACCCCACTGGAAAACTCTCCGGATTATATTGTGATGGAGGAGATAGGTGTTGCACCATGTCTTTGGTTGAAACAGTGGTGCAAGATGACAAAGAAATTGTGAGCTCTAGCATTTCCAGGGCACGGAACATTTAATTTGAGAATTTTGGATGAGTTGCGAATGACATTTTATGAGACAAAGCCATTGCCGAGGCCAGCACAGTTTGAGGCTTTAGCAGTTTGGGAGCTTGTAGCCAGACAGCAATAAGAGTTGAAATGTAAGAGGAGAATAAAGAAAGTGGAAAAATCCTTGGCAGAAGCAAGGTGGGATTGGAAAAAGAAAAGGTGGAGAACGGAGACATTACAGGATATTAAATTATTTCCTGCAATCGCAGAAGAAGATGAGTCAGAAAAAGAGGATGCTGCTAAGGGTGATGAGAATTCAGGGACAAAGAAAAAGAAAAAGCCCTATGCAGAAGATGAAGATTCAGATGTTGTGGATCTTATTACATAGTTGTTGAGGGATCGACCTCTGCCATATGCGATGCATGTAGGGGGTCCAAGTACTAGTTCTTCTCCAACTGCTCCAGCACAAGCATCAGGGACAGTGAGACCAGTGCAGACAGACAGTGGACAGGTGCAAGGGGTAGTACAGAGTACTCCTAATGCAGGGACTACTTCAGTGTTCCAAGCACAAATGCATCCACCATCGATACAGAGAATTTATCCAGATGTACTAGTTCTTGAGACGATCTCGAATTTAGTGGTGCCATCAGAGCAAGTGCTCCTGAGGCCAGTGCTAGTTCAGACTGAGCCAACTCCAACGTTATTGCCTTCGGCACAGCCACAGGGTTTGCCCGAAGTTTACACCAATGACAGGGACACAGTTAGATGTCACACCAGTAATGAATCAGGCTATGGGGGTAACTTTTCCACAAGGTGGGAGTGTCAGGGTAGCTCCAGATGCGATATCGTTACTGATTACTGTTGGTACAGCGGTACCTCTATTCGCACAAAAGAAAGTGAGTGCAGGAGATCAGAGTGAAATGTCGCAGAGCCTCGTGAGGAGGGGAGAGAGTGATCATGTGCCAATGGTGTCATCTATGGGTTAGACCTTTAATGGATCTAGACTGTTAATGGATCTTAGTCCACATGTAGCGCTTTCAGATACAGCAAATGGCCTGAGTGCGAGTCAAAGTTTGAAACTTTTGACGCCGCAAACTCCAGGTGCAGCGATGCAACAGGTACCAGTGCCAAATGCAAGTAGCATCTCATTACAGGGATTGACAGCACAGCAATTGAGTGAACGGTTGGATAGTTCAAATACACCTCCAAATACATCCGAAGGTGAAGAGCAGATAAATCATGTAAGGCTAGCTACAGAAGTAACAGAGCTAGTTGAGGGAACAATGGGAGTGAACAGGTTAAAATCTTACATCGAAGATGAGCTGAGGCACATGTGTCCAAGGATTACAAGGGAAGTGAGTAAGATACATCAGAAATTGGCTGAACTGGCAGAAAAACATGACATTGAGATTGAGAAAACAAAACATTTGAAATGGAGTTACAGGTTAGATTTTGAGGAAAATAAATTTGAGCACATGAGGTCAGCAGGAATGAAGGCTCACTTAAAAGAATTGTTGCAGAGTGTCCAGATTTGGGGAGCATTAGAAAAGTGGGAAGGTAGATGGGCAAAGAAGAAGGATAAATGAAAACGAGATTCACAGGAAGGGTCTGAAGGTGTTCAGAAAGAAACGGATCCAGTAAAGATATTACCTATGAGAGAAATTCCAGGGGGACAGTTTGTTCATGTCCCATGGCACAGGAGTGATATATTGTCATTCACAAATGATTATCCAAAATTAAGAGAGAAACTGGTTGAGTGGTACCAGCAGACAGATAGGTTTGTGAAACTTTCTAAATGTCTGTAGGAAGACTTGAATACATTGTTGGAAATAATGGTTCTGGCTGATTTGTGGGTTGAATGCAAGAGGGAAGTGGACTGGCTGACAAGTGAACCAGAAAGAGATAGGGTTACAGGTGTACCCTCGCCTGAGGTAATGAAGCATTAATATAATGTGATTGAGATCCTGAAGATGAGGATTTCTCCTAAAAATATTGATTGGGAGAGAATTGACAGGACAGTGCAAGAAACAAAAGAGTCGACACATACCTATTATGAGAGATTGCTGAAAGCATTTAAAGAGTACAGTGGTAAGGAAGCAATTGAGCCAAAAGACATGTTGCATTTTGTGTTCAAATTCGTCGAAGGATTGAGACCAGACGTAAGGCAGATGATTAAGAATCATTTGATTTGTTGGCAAGCGAAGCCGATTGATGAGGTGTTGCAGTATGCAAAACACTGTAGTGAGGAGATTGAGTTGAAGCAGAAAAAGTTGAAGGAAAAAGCAATGGTGATGAAAATAAAAGCAGTTCAGACAGGAGTGCAAGGAGCTTTAGTGCAACCGATGCTGCAGCAGCAGAGAACTATTATGTTCCAGCCTCAGATGAGATGTAAGGGTCGTGGAATTGACATGACACGTGGTTCGGATTTGGGTACCGTGGTAGTCCAAAATGACATACAGGGAATGAAAAAGATGTTACTGTGTCATTTGTGCAGAAATGTGGGACACTGGAAGCGGGAATGTCTGTTGGTGGTACAGGATGGTGTTGTTCAGCAAGGTGGTGATGTCAGTACATTTCAAACCGTGAAAATCCCAAAAATGAGAGGATTTATTTCAAATGTTCAGAACCGGGTACAGAGTTTTCAACCCATGCAGCAGGTGCAAGTGCCGCTTGCACAATTGACACAGTTGCAGCCAATGCAGCAGCAGGTTCCCGTGGTACATAGACAGCAAATGCAGATACCTCAAGCCCCAATGGAACAGCAACAGATGATGCTTACTCAGCAGGTCACAGGTCAGAGACAAGGCAGAAGTAATGACACAGTACACCAATTCCCATTTCATAGTGAGGATTAAATAAACGAAAAATGGATGAGCGACAGTTTGGATGAAGGACCGTGTATGCTTGCAGCGTCCCTAGAAGTAGATCAGAGAGGACCTTTTATGAAAGGAAAGGTGATGGGTTGCAAGGTCTCATTTTTAGTGGACACAGGAGCTACACGCTCTACAGTGAGAAGTGCAGAAGTTCCAAACTTACCTCTTTCAGGCAGAATAGTGCAAGTTGTGGGAGTGGAGAACAGACAGTTGACAAATCCAATCACAGATCCAGTACAGGTTGAGATTGGTAACTACCAGGGACTGCATAGGTTTGTGGTCTGTGACTCAAGTCCAGTATCCCTACTGGGAAGGGACTTAGGGGTCATACTGACCCCCGCGGGTGGTGGTCGCCGCCCGCCTGGAGGGAGCCGCCATATGGCCGCTCCGCGGTCTAAAGACCGCGGAGGCCATTCTGGCTTTCCCGCTGGGCTGGCGGGCGACCGCCAGAAGGCCGCCCGCCAGCCCAGCGGGAAACCCCTCCCCACGAGGAAGCCGGCTCCGAATGGAGCCCGCGGAGTGGGTATGTGCGACGGGTGCAGTGGCACCCGTCGCGTATTTCAGTGTCTGCAAAGCAGACACTGAAATAGAAAGTGGGGCCCTCTTACGGGGGCCCCACAACACCCCATACCGCCATCCTGTTCCTGGCGGGCGACCCGCCAGGAACAGGATGGCGGTATGGGGTGTCAGAATCCCCATGGCGGCGCAGCAAGCTGCGCCGCCATGGAGGATTCTGCAGGACAGCGGAAAACCGGCGGGAGACCACCGGTTTTCCTGTTCTGACCGCGGCTGAACCGCCGCGGTCAGAATGTCCTGAGGAGCACCGCCAGCCTGTTGGCGGTGCTCCCACATCCCCGGCCCCGGCGGTCCTGGACCGCCGGGGTCGGAATGACCCCCTTACTGTACAAGACAAAATGCTCCATTAGTTGTTCTAACACTGGGCTACAGGTACAAACTAATAGTGACGATGAAGAAGAACAGGTGTCTGAGACTATGGTCAACAACATTACTGAGGAATACCCATTAATCAAGTTTTTCCCGATGTTTACTGTGAAAGAATTGCATGCAGATTTACAGGGAACAGTACAGGAAAACATGTGGGAACTGACGGGTAAAGAAGTGGGTTTGATTAATGGAGTGGAACTGATTAAGATCTTTTTGAAGCCGAATTTGGTATTCCCACAGCTTCCACAGTATAACATGGCACAAGATGTTCTGATGAAGGTGGAGCAGATAATTGGAGATTTTCTGAGACAGGGAGTTTTGAAGGAGGTTTTGAGCAGTCCATGTAATTCACTGTTAATGGGCTTAAAGAAGCCGTATGGGAAAGTACTCATTGTGCAGGACTTGCAAAAAGTAAACAACATAGTGGTCAAGTGTTGTCCGGTAGTACCAAATCCAGCAGTGATACTGTTTCAGATTCCATGCGATGCAGAGTGGTTCACAGTGGTTGATTTGTCACAAGCTTTCTTTTCAGTGCCTCTTCATGAGGATAGTCAGTTTCTTTTAAGCTTCAAATTCCTAGATAGAGTCTACAGCTGGTGCAGACTTCCACAAGGGTATACAGAGTCACCGTCACTGTTAACCAGATTCTGAAAAAAATCTGAAGTCATTGGAACTACCGTACCAATCGACTCTAGTACAGTACATTGATGATTTGCTGATTACCTCCAGGACAAGGGACGAGTGTAAATACGACTCGATTGCTCTGTTGAATCATTTGGGAAAATTCAGACATAAGGTTTCACCTTTGAAATTGCAATATTGTCAGAAATCAGTGAAATACCTGGGACACCAGATTGGGAAAAGGTCAAGGAGAATTTCCAGGGAAAGGATTACCATGATTTTGCAGAGAAGTCCACAGACTTCACAAAGAGATGTCAGAATGTTTCTGGGAAAGGTAGGGTATTGTCGACAGTGGATTCCAAATTTTGCTGAAATTACCAAATCATTACAGCAGTTGACACATAAGGAAGTCAAAGACCTCATTACCTTAGATGAAGCTCAGATGAAAGCGTTCACTGAATTGAGAGAGAGTTTGTGCAGAGCTCCAGCATTGGGAATGCCTGAGTACACAAAGCCATTCACATTTTTTGTCATGAACGTGATGCTTGTTCTTTATCTGTTTTGACACACAGGTCCATGGAGGTGCTTATCGCCCAGTAGCCTACTTTTCAGATACCTTGGACCCATTCGCAGCAGCTTTACCAGGTTGTCTGCATGCAGTAGCCGCAGTTGGTCAAAGTCTTTCACAATGTGAGGGAGTAGTGATGGGATACCATTTGATGGTAATGGTACCACACTCTGTTGAGATCTTACTGACAAGGACGAAAACACAGTATTTTACTGATGCAAGACTGATGAGGTATGAGACGAGCATATTAGGTGCTCCAAATGTAACAAAGATGTACAGTGTTGAATCCAGCAACCTTGCTTCCAAGTGATACTGTTGAATTTGAAAAAGAGGAAGACATCGAACATGATTGTCTTGAGGTAATCGAACTGTGTACAAAACCAAGGCCTGATATCAGAGATACATGATTGGAAGAACATAACCAAATTGTCTTTGTCGATGGTTCATGTCTCAGAGATGGCAGAGGGACATTGAGAGCAGGATATGCTGTATGCACAATCACAGGCACATTAGAAGCTTCCTGGTTTCAAGGTGTATAATCTGCACAAGTGGCAGAATTGGTAGCTCTTACTAGGGCATGTTATGTTTCTGCAAAACTAGGAGTCACAATCTATACAGACAGCCAATATGGATTTGGCACTGTTCATGATTTTGGTCAATTGTGGTAAAAAAGAGGTTTCCTGACCTCTACTGGTACACCAGTGAGAAATGGCGACAAGATAAAATAGTTGTTGTACGCAATACAGTTACCTGAAGAGATTGCCGTGGTAAAATGCAGTGCACATCAAAAGGCACAGGATTACATTTCATTGGGAAATGAATATGCAGATCAAGTCACAAGGTTTTGCGCATTTAATTGTATATCATTTAAAGACAAGTGGGAACTGATACCCGAAGAGGACAGTATGTGCACACGTTTTGCATTAAAAGTAATTGATGCCTTGGAAGAATTGAAATTATTGCAGGATAATGCAGACAAAGAAGAAAAACGACTTTGGGTTAAATTAAAATGTGTCCAAAGACCTGCTGAAATTTGGATTTCAGATGGTCTTGCCCAATAGTTTATTGTCTCAGATGGCCCGTTATTATTATGGGCAGGCACATATTGGAAGGGATGCCATGGTTAGATTGTTCAAGTTTAATTGGTTTAATCCCAAATTCAGGCAGGCAGCAGATGCAGTATGTCATTGCTATATAATTTGTCAGCAACAGAATGTGGGAAAAGAGACAGTGGCAAATTTGAGCCACATTGGAAGAGCAGGAGGTCCATTCAGCAGAATGTAACTGGATTTCATTGAAATGCCTGCATGTGGAGGTTTGAAGTATGTGTTAGTGATTGTGTATGTCTTTAGTCACTGCATACCCCACAAGAAGAAATTACAGTCTCACGGTAGCAAAGCTGTTGCTTAGGGAGTTGATACCACGTTTTGGGTTCCCGATCTCTTTTGAATCAGATAGGGGAACTCACTTCAATAACGAGGTGATTAAACTCTTATGTGCAGCATTAAACATCTAGCAAAAGTGGCATTGTAGCTATTGCCCTGAAGCATCAGGACTAGTGGAACAGATGAATGGTACCTTGAAATCAAGAATTGCCAAGATGTGTGCTGCTACAAATCTGAAAAGGCCAGACGCATTACCTTTGGTGTTGATGTCAATGAGAAACACACCTGACAGGAAGACAGGGCTGTCACCCCATGAGATCCTCATGGGTAGAGCAATGAGATTGCCAGCAGTTCCAGCCAATGCACTTGTCAGTATTACAGATGATATGTGTTGGACTACTGCAAGGGTCTGGCTGATGTGATTCACTCTTTCTCTCAGCAGGTGCAGGCCACCACCCAGCCACCCATTCATGACCCAGGTCACAATCTGAAAGCCAGAGACTGGGTCATCATCAAAAAGCACGTCCGTAAGACCTGTCTGGAACCGCGTTGGAAGGGTCCCTACCAGGTGATGCTAACGACTACTACAGCTGTGAAGTGTGCAGGAATCCCAAAGTGGATACACGCAAGTCACACAAAGAGAGTGATGTGTCCACAAGAGCAGGAAGAAGTGTTGTTGACAGCCCCAACAACAGCGAAACAGGTAGCCACACTTGAACCAGAACAGGAACCAACTGAACCTGAAGTTGAACCTGAGTTTGTGGAAGATGGGTCTATCACTCCTGTAAGAGACGAAAGTGAAGAATTACAGGAGGGTGTGCAACAACCTATCTCAACGGATACAGCAGGAGAGCATAGCTCAGCAGAGGTTCTCCCAGAAGCAGACGGTGCTGAAAGGCAGACAGAACAAATGCCAGACCAAGAGGGTGAAAGAGTCGAGATGGATCAAAGTCCAAGTGATTCGACACCTCCTGAGCCTGCTGCAGGTCTATCAAGAGAAAACACCAAATAGAAAGAGAAAGAGAAGAGTCCAATTTTGAGAAGAATATTGACAGATGGAACAAGAAAAGGAGACAACTGGCCTGAATTGCAGATTGGAAAGAAAAAGGAATTAGTAATAAATGAAACAATAGAAGAAAAAGTGGATACCACGAGAAAGGAAGAACTGAGTGAAGGAGAATTAGGTGGTGAACGAAGGTTGAAAACAAAGAGAATAGCAAGTCGGCGGTACGCAGGTCCTGATGGGCATATGCAGCTACCAATGAATGGCAACACAAGTTTATGTCTTTTTGTTTTGATAGAGAAGTTCCAAGTCAGTATTTTGATGTTACCTGAAGGTGATCGAAAGGCTGAATTGTTGAGCTGATCTAAGAAAACATAAGAAAGAGATTGTTGAAAATAAAACCAAAAGAGACATTGATAACCTGATATGACAAATGAAATCGGATGTGACAAGCTGCTACTTGATTTTTGACAAGGAAGGAGTGTTCCTGGATGTGAGACTGAACTGTGAGAAAGGACACTTTTCCTTCATTTTTGATTTCTGTTGCACTTTATCAAAGATTTACTTCTGCTTTCTGATGCTTTACAGATCATGGCTGAGTGTTGGGGTAGCAGTTATGTGTGGAGTAATGTTTATAATAATGATTGTGGGAATATCTGTTCATGATATGAAAAAGGCTACTATTGCTTCTGCTCCTGAAACTACTACACTAACAGCTTTAGAAAGGTTTAAGTTAGATGAGAAATACTTGCATGATTACACTAATGCTCAAGGAGATCTTTCTTCTAACATTTTCTATCGTTTGTTGAGTGAGTATGTTGAAACAATGAATACGAGGAATTGTCTTGTGTGTACGCAAATTCCTTCAACAGTAGAGGAAGGAGTTATATACCATAGTCTTCCCTTAACAAAAGGCATAAGCTGCAGTTTGCTAGTAACAAGGTTCGATAACCAAAAGTACCTACAATATTTTTATTCTAACTATGACGTAGTGTTTTCATTTGTCCCTTTTATTAGATACCTGAGTAAAGTAGCTGAAGAACATGATATAGTACTAGTTAGAGGCTTCTGTGAACCAACATTAACCTTTCGAACTGCATACGTGCACAGGGGCAATCTCACATGCTTGCTTACACCTCTAAAGAAGGCATACTGATGATAGGAGAAAGGCATTGAAGGCAAAATCAGAAAAAGGGTTAGAGAAAAGGACTTATAAGAATGATTATGCTTACACCTCTATTAAAACGCAAGGGAAATTAGCATTAGACGCATTACATGTAGGGAAGCTTTGTATATATAGGCCAAAATCACGCACAGACACTTTATTTGTGGGAACACGTGAATATAGGCATGTGTTTTTGTTTCAGAGTAAATGGACTATTATGTTGAATGGTCAGGACCCTGCGATTCCTGGAATCTATTATATTTGTGGACTTAATGCTTATTACCATCTTCCTAAAGGATGGTATGGGACATGTTATTTGGGGATAGTTTTCCCTAAAATGTATGAAATAGATGACTTAAAGAAATTTCTGGAAGTGACTGAATTACATCATAAGCGACAGAGGAGGGAAACCTCTTCTGCAATTGTGGGAGATATTTTTGGTGCATTAATTACTTCTGTGGGAGTTATTTTGAATGCGATCAAGATTTTTGTGGACAACATGCTGACAAATTTGACAGGGATACTCCTGTTGGAAATTGAATTAGCTGCAGATAGAGCTATGATGCTTCAAAATAGGCTTGCTTTAGACATACTTTTGGCGAGAGACGGCGGAGTCTGTAGGATGATTAATGCTAGGCAGTGTTGTTCATACGTACCTAATATTAATAAAGTGATTATGGACTTACTCATTAACTTAACTAATTCTAGTAAGGATTTGAAGGAATTGAAGGAACCAGGCATTTTGGGAAAAGGTTGGAAAAGGATTTGTTTCAGTGGGCAATTGGTTTAGCCACATTTGGAATGGGGTATTATTAAAAATTGTACAAGGAATATTAATTGTGATTGCTTGCATATTAGGATTATGGGGTATATGTAAATTATGGCAAAGGATAAAATTGAAGAGATCAAAAAATAATCAGAGAAGGGAAGGACAAAATAGGGGACAAATTTATAGGGGAAATTTGAGAAGCAGACAAAATACAACAAAAGCAGAATTGTAAATGCAGGTAAAAGAAAGGTGTGATGACATTCTTAGTCATCAGAGGATGCACTGCTGAAGCAAATATGCTAATTAGAAAATTATTAATGAATGTTTATGTTTGATTAATGAAAAGCTTATAGAGAATGAATCAAAAAAAAATAATGTGCACGTTTGAAAAGGTGCCCACGGGGCATGACAGCCACTTATGCGAGATTGTACTAATATAACTGAAATTGTGTGAAATAATGAAAATGTATAAGCAAAATGTAGTAATGTGCCATATTGAAACATATAACCTATGTTTTGTATTAACTTGTAGTGTTAACTTAGCAGAAATTAAGGCCTAGTCTTCCTAGGCCTCGCACATGAAGAGCTGAAATACTTAACACACTGTAGAGAAGCTGATGCTGACCTGTCCTTGAGCCACCCGATGTTAAAGTTGCTTAGCTAGAATTTTCTGCAATGTACCGGCAGACAGGAGATGATGAGGACAATTTGATAAAATAATGTGTAGAGTAGGCTAAATGTACTTTCTCAGGACTTGAACAAGACGCAATGACTGAAGAGGAACATGCAACATTTTTGATACCTGAAGAGCCGGATGATAAGGATATCGTATAGTTGACTAATCTGCGTCTTGTGAAAGGACTAATATTAAAATGTATAGATTCGGTAAACAAATATTATAGGTTAAAGTCATATCTGCTGACTGACTGACCAATTGGGAATTGGGGGGATGGACTGGGAGACCCTAATAAAAAGTCATGACAAGGGGTAAAACTTCAGACGTGGGAAAATAGGAGTCAGATGTGGATGACGTCAGGAAACGCTGTTTCGAGATTCTGTTGTTGGGCTCATACTAATGAGAGCCTGATACTATGCTGATCCATTAATGACCTGAAGACGAAGACTGATTCTGTTGCTGATCCATTCATGGATAGGTAGCTATGACAATGCGACTGATTAACTTTGTGCCTTTTCTTTCTAGGTACCAACTGCGCTGTCTTGATGTTTTCCTTCTAGCTAAATGTTTTCCAAATTCATTTTGGCCTAAAATATTTGCATGAAGCCACACATGCTAATGCTAATCTGGAGTAGGCAGGCTTACTAGGGGAGACATTGACAGTGACAAATGACTGACAAACTATCTGCTTAACTCTGCTATTGATAATATGTATTCTCTTATTGGCTTATGTAGGAGCATTTAACCATAAGTTTTTCTTCAAGTTTTGATTAGATTATGATGTCGATGTTTCATTAATGAACTAATATGTGGCTGATTGAATAAAGTTTGATCTAAGTCGATGACTTAGTATTGTAACCAAATAGGAAAATAAAAGCTGTTGACCATTTTATGAGTTGTGGTTATTTCACGAATAGATGGTTCATAATGGTTCTGATGAAAATATTGTTGACTGTTTATACAGATTATCGATAACAGTGGTCACCACATGATTAGGATTAAGATACTCCATGCGATCCAAAAGGTTCATCGACTTTACTTACTAAGGACCAGGCTCGCTGGCAAGTGTAACAGGCCAGACAGTATGACTGATACCTTTTTTCTCTGTGTATTTCTCTGCAGGTCAGCGCCCCTCAGAAAAGGGGTATATGGCGTGCCATCGCCGAGGATGTGCGGACCCTGGGGGTCTATGGCAGGCGGAGCACCCACTGTCGCAAACGGTGGGAGGACCTGAGACGCTGGGCAAGGAAGATGGAGGAGGCCCAACTGGGGATGACCTCCCAATGAGGAAGGGGTGCCCATCGTATCCTGACCCCCCTGATGTTCCACATACTGGCGGTGGCCTATCCGGGGCTGGATGGGCACTTGAGGGCATCACAGCAGCTACAAGGGGGTGAGTACAGTTTCACATTATACTACTTGTGTGTGGTGGAGTGGCCTTCGGGTGGGGGATGTTGGCCTGTTGGTGCCCCTAGGCCAGGCCAGACATTGCAGGGTAGGTTCCATGTTGGGCAGGGGCTGATGAACTCCACCTCCAACCAAACTAGTGGGAATCCACTACTGGGCAGGGCTCTGTGGGTCTCAGGTACGCTGCAATTGGCATTAGGTATTACTGTCCATGGCCTGGTGACTAGCATTGTGACTGGTGGTGCATTGCCTAGTTCGTAGGTAGGTTCCCTGTGTGTGTGTGTCATGTATGCCAACGGTGTTGTTGTTGCTGCCACTGACCAAGTGTATCCTCCGTCTCTCCCCCCCTTTTTATTTTGTCATCCTGTCCTTCTGTGCATTAGCATCATCTGACGGAGGAGCACAGGCACTGGTGACGGAGGGAGCTGCATCCCACAGGGCCCAGGAGGCCGAATCCACCGACAATGAGGGCACCAGTGGGATGGAGGGCGCAGGGAGCACCACGGCGGAGACAGGAGGGGACAGTTCGGAAAGTGATACCTCCTCTGATGGAAGCTCCCTAGTGGTGGCGGACAGCTCTGATGCCACCCCAACTACAGTGTCAGCTGTCACTCCCGTACCAGCACCACCCTCCCAGCAGCCACTCAGCAAGTTTCCCATGCCTGTTCACCCAGGAGGGTGGGCATCTCCTTCGCCCCAGGCACCTCAGGCCCTGCCCCAGTGAGCCCTGCTTCCCTGAGTGAGGAGGCTAATGACCTTCTGAGATCCATCTCTGTTGGGCAATCAACCATAGTGAATGCCATCCATGGCCTGGCAGGGCATTTGCAACAAACAAATGCATTCCTGGAGGGCATTCACTCTGGCATGGAGGCCTAACAGAGATCAATCCTGGCTCTGGCCTCCTCCCTGATGGCAGCCATTGTCCCTGTTTCTAGCCTCCCCCTCCAACTTCCTCTGCCCATTCCCATTCCCCTCAACCCCAACCTATTCCAAGCACACATTCAGACCAGCATGCATCCAAGACAACACACAGGAGTTGCTCAGGCAAACACAAGCACCACACATCGTCCCACGGGCACTCAAACAAACACCATCCAGATGCAGACACACCAACATCCACTGCCTCCACTGTGTCCCCCTCCTCCTCCTCGTCCACCTCACTCCCAGTTGCGTCTACACTCACACCTGCATGCACTACATCCATATCCACTGCCTCCATCACCATCATACCTATCACTACACGCCCCTCACTGGCAGTCACCACCCCCACATCCATGCACATGTCCCCTGTGTCCTCTCCCACTGTGTCTGTGCTCCCTCCTCCCAAACACAAACGCAAGCACTCAGACACCCACAGCCATCCACCTCACAACAGCAACACAGCAGACAGACACCACCAACAACCACTCCCTCTTCCTCCACTCCCAAACCTTCACCCTCCTCCCGTCCCAGTGTCTCTAAGAAGCTTTTCCTCTCTGCCATTGACCTCTTCCATACCCCTTCCACCCCAACATTCACGACAGGCCAGGGTGGTCAGAACCGAGGCTAGCACCTCAGTCACCCAGTCCAAGGCCACCGTAGTGTCGGCAGCTACTGCAGGTGTGAGAGGCTCCAAGAAAACACCCATCAGCACTGGCAGTGTGCCTGCACCAGCTGCCAAGGGGAAGGGCAAGGTTGCACCATAAGTTGGCAAGGGCAAGGAGACACCACCAGCTGGCAAGGGCAAGGAGGCACCACCAGATGCCAAAGGCAAGGGCAAAGGGCCTGCCTCTGCAGGCAGGAAGGACAGGAAGCCTGGTGCTGGGACCGATTCTGAGCTCCCACCACCAACCATGGTGCTTCAGCCGTCCGAGGCTGCAGGGGAAGGGCTCGAGCCTCCTCCTCCACTACCAGCACCATCACAAGCACCGACACTGCCACCACTGAGCAGCCCTCGCCGCTGGCAGGCAGTGTGTAGTCCTGCCTCCATGGACTGTAATGCATCCTGACCACTGCAAATCGTGTGGGTCTGACACCCAGGTGAGAGACTGTGACCTTGCACTCCCCAAGATCTGCATCACTGAGCACAAAGCCCCCTCCAGAACCAGTGGAAGAAGGCATCCACTCACCCCCTCCTTGAAAGGATGAAGCACACTGGGCACAAGGCCCCCTCCAGAACCAGTGGAAGAAGCCACCCACTAGAGAGACTGTGGCCTTGCACTCCCCAGGACCAAGCAGTGGGCAAACCACCCAATAGAGAGACTGTGGCTTTGCACTCCCCAGGACCAAGTAGTGGGCAAACCACCCACTTGAGAGACTGTGGTCTTGCACTCCCCAGGACCAAGCTGTGGGCAAACCACCCACTTGAGAGACTGTGGCCTTGCACTCCCCAGGACTAAGCTTAAGCGTGTTGCCCCCTCTAGGACAAATGGTGTTGTACCAGCTTCAGGCTGAGGTGCCCCCGTTCCCCATCCCCCTGAGATGCCTGTGTATTTTTGACCTGATGCCCCTGCAATGTTCCCTCCGTGTTGATGCGAGTCAAGTGGGGGCTTAGATGTGGCCCTGTGGCCCACGGACATTGTGGACTGGGCAGTGTCCCTCCATTTGTATATATGTAAATACTGTTTTGATTTTTGAGGACTTATTTCTAATTTTTTATCTTATTACACTCACTTCAATCACTTCCTTTTGTCCTTCCAATATTCCTGAGGGCTACGGGGTGGATGTGTAATGTTGTTGCATCTGTTTGTGTGTATGGTGTTGGGGGTGTTGGTGTTGTGTGTGGCGTGTGTCACTTTCTTTTTCCTCCCCCCTTGTGTGCTAGGCCGCAGTACTCACCGTGGCTGTCTTTGCCGGCAGTGGTATTCATGGTGTAGGAGGAGGTAGACCAGCATGGGGAACACCTGCAGTTCAGGCTCCATGGTGGCGTGATTCTTCCCTGAGTCTACAAAGGTGAGTCGCTTACCTTCTGTGTTCTGTTTCAACTGTGCTTCTGATGTCGTTGGTACTGCCCTGGAAAAGGTGGCAGATAGGCCTCTTGTAATAGTGTGGGCAGTACATTGTCTTTCACCTCGCTGTTGGTGGTTACCGCCGCGGTGCTTGTTGCTACCGCCGCCGTGGTCAGTGTGTTAAATTGGCTGTCTGTGTGGGTGGTTTCCGCCGTGGTCATAATTCAATTTTTTTAACCGCAGGCTTGTTGGCGGTATTACCGCCGCTTTATCACCGACTGCCAGGGTTGTAATGAGGGCCTATGTGTCCATTCTTGGATTTGTATAGAACAAGCATTTAAAAAGTATAAATGAGTGAGTGTATCGAAGGATGAAGGGATACATTGATCAGTTAGTGTGTACATAGAAGAATAAATGGGCCATCTTGTGATCCATAATGATGCATTTTACCTCCCAATCTATCCTTCTCACTATCATGTACTCAGACCCACAACATCGTCATATGTGCCTGATATTTAAATACAATTTAAATCTCTTAAAAATTAAATGTATTTTTTCAGGAAATGCCACAACATCGGGGTTATAAATATTGTATCCAGTAGTGCACTGTCTGGAAAAGTAGGACGTCAGCTTACTAAGCACAGAAGTCAACAGTTGTAGGTAGAAATATGAACCAAGCCTTAGCACTTTAATAGTGGTTAAAACAAAATTACTCTGAAATGTGTCTGTGTTTCTTTATTTTGCATGTTGTCACCTAGAAAAATGCAGTAAAACTACTTTTAGGAATCGCACCACTGTTCAGCACTCACTAGTGGCCTGATTTAGGAAATAAACAGAAGCCTGGCAACTTTAGTAACATCAGAATAATAGGTCACACGACTTCACAATATTGCATGCCTAAATCATTCCTGCTAAATTAAAGGTGAATTGTAGAATTTGTCAAATAATAATAATTAGATGTATAAGGTGTAGGAAAATACAATCTAAGGGGGAAATATAATTTTATTTCCAGCAGAGAAAGAAAGGTAGTTAAGTGTTGTATTCAATTACTGCAGATAAACGACTTTTATCTGTATCTCAGAACAACATTTGCTCATATGGACACAGATGTTGTTCTGAACCTCATGAGCTAGACTGGCATATTTGAAGGTGCTCTCACGTATCACGTATCACATTTACAACAGTGTTGGAAATGGGGTTTCTGGTTGCCTAACACCTGCACCTAAGCCAGGCAGAACCCATCACTTTAGTCAGGCAAAAGACACACCAAAGATAACCTGTGCTCACCCCCTGGCAGCTTGACACAGAGCAGTCAGGTTTATCCCCAGAGGTCATGAGTAAAGTGTTTGTGCAACACACTCACTCCAGTGGCATGATAAATACACCACAAAAGAGACTCCAAAGAAGAATATAAAAATATACTTCTTATTGTAAAACTATAAATATATAATAGACACAAAAATGTCTTCCATATTAGTTATTGTGTACATTATGCCATTACTGAAATTATACTCATTGTCCTAACGTGATGAACATCACAACCAACAGGAACTATCATATAAGGGCATGAAACCTATAATTCACCATGATATCCATTAGAACACCGGTACTTCCTTAGGGTGTGGCAGGCACCGGGTCAGGGAAACACATGACTCATCACAGGGCACTGTAAAATGCATAGATCAAGAAAAGTCCTCCCCAGTCTTTAAGGTGCAGGCCATCTGCGCTCATATTAGATTTCATTTGCTAATTCTCCATAGCTCTGTGAACACACTTACATTCGGCAAAGTAATTACTGTACTTCCCTGGGGACTCAGCTTCCAATAATAAGAATAAGCCCTGTGCAGAATGAGTACTTCCCTTTCTGCTTGGGACTCTACAAGAGTTTCTAGTTCCTCATGGAGACGGGGTTCCTGAGGCTCACACTGCGAGGAGAGCCTTCCTCATGGCTTCTAGAGGCAAAGTCCTAGCTGGGGCGCTGACTGGCAAGCACTTCTCTCTGCATGTGCATTTGGAATTAAGCCCCCCAGGTCCTTTGCGAGGAAGGAGGACAAAGTGACAGAGGCATGTGAGGGGCCTTGCTTGGTTGCCCACTGCCATGCGCTAGCTCCCTCTGCCCTCAATTGTGCAGGCCACTAGCACCTGTGTTTGTGGCCCATATAGCGAAGGCAGCTGTTTCGGGTCAGGAAGAGGGTGTCTGGTTGGATTGTGCTGAGCTGCCCTCTAACCACCCAGACAAGCTCAGTGATCCAGAACTAGTGGCAACACAGCCAGCAGGCAGGCCATACGAGGCTCTCCTCACCAGGATGAGGCAGCCTTGGCAAACCTCGATCAACGCGTAGCTCCCCAGGACGCAGCTTCTTTCTCCCAGCCGGCTAGTAGGGGTGCCCACACAGCATTGTTCTGAAAAGTGGTTGAAAGCACACACAGCCCTTCCTGATCATGTCACACAGTAGGTGCCTGGCACACTTCAGTAGGGCAGCATGAAGCACGACTACATAGTTCATTTCCTCAATGGCCAGCACTATCAGCACATGAAGCTCCCTGCTGCACGGAGTGTGACTTGGAGCGCTAGTACATTTCCTGCAGTGGGATGACTACAGGTGTGAAAAGAAAGGTTGTAGACAGCATACTGTTGCTGGACTCACAGGGCAACAGATTCCCACAGCAGAGGGAGCTGGGAGGTAGTCCTTAGTGGTCCTGACATTGCAAACAGAACAGAGGGGGCAGCTAGCAAGCCTGTGGAGACACAATGAACTAATACTTCCAGTGGTGATCCCTCCTGGTGCCACCAGAGTGCTTTGACAGAACCAGGTCAGAGAGTAGCTGGCATCAGCACAACAACTTGAAAAGCAATCCAGTGAGTCCTTTAGGCCACCCAGCAGTAACAGTAACAGGAAGCAGGGCAACAGCAAAGGAGCAGCCCAGAATAGTCCTTTGAGCAGGGTAACAGTCCTTCTGACACAGGTTCAACCCCAGCTTCAAAGTGCTCTAAAAATCATGGGGTCAGAGCCCCCTGTACTTATACTCCAAAATGGGTTTGCTCAAGGGATGACTTCAAAGGAACCCTTTCAAGTGTAACACAGCCCTTTCAACCCAGGCTCCAGACATCAGAAGGGGTTACGTCAGCTATCTGTGTGAGGGCAGGACACAGCCTATTGACATGTAAAGTGTGATCTATCTCCCCCTCTCACAGCCCAGGATACTATCAGTGTGCCGATGGATGCAGATGTCTCTTCTGTCACACCCAGCCCGTCCTGTGCTGTGGTTTTCTGGAAAGTATACACAAAGTACAGCTTTCACACAGTCCTAGATGTGGATTGGAGTCAGGTTGCAAAACATTAGAGTTATTAGAACAGAGGAAGACCCGCTTTCTAAAAGTGCAATTTCTAAAATAGCAGTGCAAACTCCAACTACACCAGTAAGCAGGATTTATCACTACCATCTCAAACATATCAAACATGCCCACATTATTCCTTTCAGATCCGAAATTACCTCTTAAAAATGTGTATGGAAATTCCCAATGATAACCTATGAGAGGAGCAGCCCTCACAGTAGTAAAAAGCAAAATACGCTGTTTGTCACTACTAGGACATGCAAAACATAAAAGTAAGCATCCTACCTTTTACAAAGGCAGAACCCTGCCCACAAGGCATCTAAGACCTTCTTTAATAGTGACTTAGGTGTAATGAAAAGGGAGTTTAGGCCTTCGCAAGTAGTTTGAAATGCCAATCATTGTGCCAGTAAACTGCACACACAGGCACTGCAATGACAGGCCTGAGACAGGTTTGAAAAGCTACTTCTGTGGGTGGCTCAATCAGAGCTACAAGCCCCCTAGTAGCTTTTAATTTACATACCCTGGGTATATAGAATACCACTTTACAAGGGACTTACAGGTAAATTAACTATGCCAAACAGGTGTAAGCCATTCATAGCAAGTTTTAGGGGAGAAAGCACATGCACTTTAGCACTGATTAGCAGTGGTGGAGTGCCCAGGGTCCTAAAGCCCATAAAAAGAGGGTCAGAAAAATAGGAGGAGCAAGAAAAAATGTTTGGGGATACCCCTGTAGAAAGGGGCATTTCCAACAGCTAGTCACTGAAAGCTCGAGTCAAGCTTGAACCAGATGCCTAGCTCTAGCTTAGCTACAGGTCCTTTTGTAACCTTGAGCATAAAACAAGCTAATCTTTCATGTGGCTTCTGCCTCCTGCCCACACTCCACCCGTCTCAACAAAGATTTAAAATCAAAGCATTAACATTTGAAGTAAAAAGGAGAGGCAAATAGATGCCCATTTAGTGGCTGATATGTATAAACAGAATCAGCAAATTAGGGATTAATCCTGGCTTCCCGCTTCACCAATTGTTCGACCTTAGACAGATATTTTATTTTGCCAATCATCCTTTTACTTCATATCACATAGCAAACCACCTTTATTTACTTGAGCTCAGCATATGAGGAGTACAAAAACATATTGTCTTACCTATAAAAGTGTGGCTACATACAGGATGCACATGACAACGGACTTGTCGGTTAGGTCACTAAAGGCACTGTCGCCAGGGTGCAGAAGTGGTAGAAATGGGTCCAAGTTCATGTTTAAAAACAGTAACTTTTAATACACGCATTAAGGCCATAGCTTCTGCATGTTAAGGAAACACACTTATTTGAATTTTGAAGAAATGTTATCATATATTATGTGATGCTTGTTGCATACACAGAATACATTTTAAGGGCTCTGTTTGTGCATGGACTCTTAGTGTCCTGCTAGACCCTTGCCTCTGCTCTTCCTGTTCATTTGTGGGCTCACCCACCTCGAAAATACCACAATGATAAAGGAGGTTCTTTCAATTAAAATATTTGACTAGGTCAATGCCACTTGACATTCCAGTAGTGTTCCCACCTCTGATTGTGTTGCTGTCTTTGCAAGCCCCTGACTTGACATGAAGGAAAAACATGTATAGATGTACAAAGCAGGTTACAATAAGCCACTCGCCTGCACTGGAAGCAGGGAGGCAAAAGAGCAAAGGTTGGTTTGACACTCTGTTAAAGAACAACATGGCCAATTAAAACATTCTGATGGTGAGGGATAAAGAGCCCTAGTATTTTCTGATCACATACAAGCCAATCTAGATTAGGTTATAGGCTGTGCCTACAGCACTCAGAGGCCTTTGGTGGGAAAAGTCCAGCTACAGTATTGGCTGTCACCCTACATTGTACACCAATTATGGACAAACTGCATCAGTTGAAGAAGCAATTAGAGACAATGGACAGTGTCTAAAATTACACACTGTCTAAATAATAGATGGATGGTCAACCTACCTGTGACAGAAAGTACTGTGAAAGTGTAAACCATTATTTGAAACATGAGTTACAAACAGTATAACAAAGACTGCCACAAAATGTGCAAAAGAATTGTTTGAGATGAAAAAGTACTTCCAAAGAATACACTTTAGTAATACATATTCTGTAAATAGTGCAAACATTTTGTTTTGTAACTGCCCATTAAAAGCAGGCACTCCACAGCAGAGCTGGTAATACCTTTACAACATTTCTCAAAAATAATATGTCTTCAATGGACTCCATCAATGGACTGGAATATTGTCTTCCAAGAACCCTTTACACTTGCAAGTTAAATAATTGTGCACATTTACATTTCTTTCGGGCAGTAGTCACCCTGGCAAGAAGGCTATTTAGTAGCTTGTTACTCCCTTGGTCCCACAGTGGGCTCCCTTCCCTCTTAACTTCAGCACCTTAAGTGTTGAAATGAACCTTTCTCTTTCAGAGGAAAGGCTGAAATAGTGTGAAAATGCCATCAGTTTCAACCAGGGTCACAGGCGACAGACTAGAGGGCTAATTTATGGACTTTCCATGTAAATGACAGATGGGTGTTCACCCTAAGGCCATGACTCGCCTCAAATGAAGCAGGGTAACAGATTCAAATGTTCTCCAGACACAACAAATTGAGCTAGCCTCAGCAGCCACATGTGTTTACCATGAATGGCATGCTTGCACGTTTTAATCGTAGTACCACATACCGAAGACACTAAGCTCACTCGCTCACATTCCATCTTTGTTAAGACTGACATTCAGTGCTTTGAAGTAGCCTTTGAGGAGGAAAAGTGGTGTATAAATTTTAATTTTAGGTATTGGTTTATATATATAAATGAATTACCCTGTAGGTCGGTTGAGCACAGCACAACATTTGTGTGTGTGTATGTGTGCATGACTCACATACCTCGGTTTACTGGGAATGGTGTATGTCTGGATTTTACTGACCTCCAGCTCGATTTAAACCTAATCCAAAAAGAAAAGAATACGCACATTTGTGCATTGAAAAAATGCACATTCAACATAATGGGGGTCATTCCAACCCTGGCGGTCTTTGATAAAGCGGCGGCCAACCCGCCAACAGGCAGGCAGTCAAAAAAAAGGTATTCTGACCCTGGCGGAACCGCCAACACAGGCCGCCACTTTAACACTCCGACCGCCACGCGGGACAGACAAACAGCGCGCCGGTCACCGCCAACAGGCAGGCGGTAGACAATGTACCGCCCACCCTATCACAACTCACCAATCCGCCACCTTTTCCGGGGCGGGAGCCCCGCCGATAAAAACACAGCAGAAACAGACTACAAACGGGAAAACGCTCACCTCTACACACTCCACGAGGAAGGAGGACAGCATGGAACCCGAATTAAACATCCTACCAGCTATTGTCTACCTGCTCATCTACCAGGAGTACGAACGCCGGCGCAGACGACAACGGTGAGTACTGCACCTACGACACAGGGGAGGGGGGAGGAGGAAAGCTCACGGGCACACACATGCGCCATACACCCACCCCCCCAACCCAAATACCTACACCCCAATGCAGAGCAACAAGTCAGAGTGACACCCCCCAAACCCACCGGAATAATGCAAAGACACAATTAAAATGATCTATAAAATATATGTATAAATAGCTCCATTGAAGGTATGGGAAATATGCTATATGAATGATACAAAATAAGGAATGAACATAGTCAAAAATATATACATAGGCAATAAGTCCTGCACATTCTGTCAAAGTTCCATAGTCTGTGGGCCAATGTGCACAAACACATGGGCAAAGCCCACACAGGAGACCAGATACCATTGGAGAGAACACTGCTGGGGCATCAGATGATAAAACTACAGGCACCTCAGGGGGAAGGGAAGGGGGGGCACCTCAGCCACATGAGTCCACAACGCCAGATCCACGAGGGGCCTCCATGCCCACTGTCCCATCCTGGGGAGTGCAAAGCCACAGTCTCACAAGTCTCTACAGTGGGTGGCTTGCCCACTGTGCCATCCTGGGGAGTGCAAAGCCACAGTCTCTCAAGTCTCTAGAGTGGGTGGCTTGCCCACTGTTCCATCCTGGGAAGTGCCAAGCCACAGTCCATCAGATGGATTACCTACTCCACTGTTAATGGAGGAGGCATGGTGCCCAGAGTGCTTTGTGAACCAGCACTGTCAATGGGCCAGCGGTGCTTGAGACGGCGTTGCCCAGCGGAGTGGTGCTTGAGATGAAGGGCCCAGCGGAGCGGTGCTTGAGATGAAGGGCCCAGCGGAGCGGTGCTTGAAAGGAAGGGCCCAGCGGAGCAGTGCAGAGACGGCGGGGCCCAGCAGAGCGGTGCTTGAGATGAAGGGCCCAGCGGAGCGGTGCTTGACAGGAAGGGCCCAGCGGAGCGGTGCAGAGATGGCAGGGCCCAGCGGAGCGGTGCAAAGACGGCGGGGCCCAGCGGAGCGGTGCTTGAGATGAAGGGCCCAGCGGAGCGGTGCTTGACAGGAAGGGCCCAGCGGAGCGGTGCAGAGACGGCGGGGCCCAGCAGAGCGGTGCTTGAGATGAAGGGCCCAGCGGAGCGGTGCTTGACAGGAAGGGCCCAGCGGAGCAGTGCAGAGATGGCGGGGCCCAGCGGAGCGGTGCAGAGACAGCGGGGCCCAGCGGAGCGGTGCAGAGACGGCGGGGCCCAGCGGAGCGGTGCTTGAGATGAAGGGCCCAGCGGAGCGGTGCTTGAGATGAATGGCTCAGCGGAGCGGTGCTTGAGATGAATGGCCCAGCGGAGCGGTGCTTGAGATGAAGGGCCCAGCGGAGCGGTGCTTGAGATGAAGGTCCCAGCGGAGCGGTGCAGAGACGGCGGGGCCCAGCGGAGCGGTGCTTGAGATGAAGGGCCCAGCGGAGCGGTGCTTGACAGGAAGGGCCCAGCGGAGCGGTGCTTGAGATGAAGGGCCCAGCGGAGCGGTGCTTGACAGGAAGGGCCCAGCGGAGTGGTGCAGAGACGGCGGGGCCCAGCGGAGCGGTGCTTGAGATGAAGGGCCCAGCGGAGCGGTGCTTGAGATGAAGGGCCCAGCGGAGCGGTGCTTGAGATGAAGGGCCCAGCGGAGCGGTGCTTTACAGGAAGGGCCCAGCGGAGTGGTGCAGAGACGGCGGGGCCCAGCGGAGCGGTGCTTGAGATGAAGGGCCCAGCGGAGCGGTGCTTGAGATGAATGGCCCAGCGGAGCGGTGCTTGAGATGAAGGGCCCAGCGGAGCGGTGCTTGAGATGAAGGCCCCAGCAGAGCGGTGCAGAGACGGCGGGGCCCAGCAGAGCGGTGCTTGAGATGAAGGGCCCAGCGGAGCAGTGCTTGACAGGAAGGGCCCAGCGGAGCGGTGCTTGAGATGAAGGGCCCAGCGGAGCGGTGCTTGACAGGAAGAGCCCAGCGGAGCGGTGCAGAGACGGCGGGGCCCAGCGGAGCGGTGCTTGAGATGAAGGGCCCAGCGGAGCGGTGCTTGAGATGAAGGGCCCAGCGGAGCGGTGCTTGACAGGAAGGGCCCAGCGGAGAGGTGCAGAGACGGCGGGGCCCAGCGGAGCGGTGCTTGAGATGAAGGGCCCAGTGGAGCGGTTCTTGTCACGGTGGGCCCCTGTTCAGCGGTTCTTGTCATGGCGGGCCCCTGTCCAGCGGTGCTTCTCCCGGCGGGGCCCTGTTCAGCAGTTCTTGTCACGGCGGGGCCCTGTTCAGCGGTGCTTCTCCCGGCGGGGCCCTGTTCAGCGGTGCTTCTCCCGGTGGGGCCCTGTTCAGCGGTGCTTCTCCCGGCGGGGCCCTGTTCAGCGGTGCTTCTCCCGGCAGGGCCCTGTTCTTGTCACGGCGTCCCCTGTTCAGCGGTTCTTGTCACGGCGGGGCCCTGTTCAGCAGTACTTCTCCCGGCGGGGCCCTGTTCAGCGGTGCTTCTCCCGGCGGGGCCCTGTTCAGCGGTGCTTCTCCCGGCGGGGCCCTGTTCAGCGGTGCTTCTCCCGGCGGGCCCCTGTTCAGCGGTTCTTGTCACGGCGGGGCCCTGTTCAGCGGTGCTTCTCCCGGCGGGCCCCTGTTCAGCGGTTCTTGTCACGGCGGGCCCCTGTTCAGCGGTTCTTGTCACGGCGGGGCCCTGTTCAGCGGTGCTTCTCCCAGCGGGGCCCTGTTTAGCGGTGCTTCTCCCGGCGGGCCCTGTTCAGCGGTGCTTCTCCCGGCGGGGCCCTGTTCAGCGGTTCTTGTCATGGCGGGGCCCTGTTCAGCGGTGCTTCTCCTGGCGGGCCCCTGTTCAGCGGTTCTTGTCACGGCGGGGCCCTGTTCAGCGGTGCTTCTCCCGGCGGGGCCCTGTTCAGCGGTGCTTCTCCCGGCGGGGCCCTGTTCAGCGGTGCTTCTCCCGGCGGTGCCCTGTTCAGCGGTGCTTCTCCCGGCAGGGCCCTGTTCAGCGGTGCTTCTCCCGGCGGGCCCCTGTTCAGCGGTTCTTGTCACGGCGGGCCCCTGTTCAGCGGTTCTTGTCACGGCGGGCCCTGTTCAGCGGTGCTTCTCCCGGCGGGGCCCTGTTCAGCGGTGCTTCTCCCGGCGGGGCCCTGTTCAGCGGTGCTTCTCCCGGTGGGGCCCTGTTCAGCGGTGCTTCTCCCGGCGGGGCCCTGTTCAGCGGTGCTTCTCCCGGCGGGGCCCTGTTCGGCGGTGCTTGTCCTGTGTTTCTAGGGAGCCAGACCTGGCCAAGACTTCCCCCTCAGTCGCCATCCGACCTTGCGGTCGCGGGGCCCTCCTGTGATGGAGTTCTGGGCCCGTGGGTGTCGTCCGTCACAACCGGAATGGGGCTGGTGGGGCCCTCCTGGGCAGCTCGCCTGCTGCCTGACTTCTCCGCCCTGCTGCCCTTGCCCTCCTTCGCTGAAGCTCTGGGGCCCTTGCCTCCCTTTGATGATGTGGCAGGTGACGGGGCAAGGCTACTGTCCTTGGTGGCAGCCGTCTCAGGCTTGTCGCGCCGGCCCTTCTTTTTTTTTGTCCTCTTCCCAGGGGGTGGGCTGGCTGTCCCCTTGCTGCTGGCCGATGTTCCTGCCCTAGGAGCTGGTGGACTCCAATAGCCCTGCACTATGGTCACAGTAGATGCAGGGCTGGTGGTGGCTGAGGTGCTTTTTTTACTCTTACCAGATGGAGAGGGTGGGTCAGTGATTGGAACGAGCTCAAGGTTGGAAAGGAAAAGGACTTGGGAAGGACAGGGACGGGTAGGTGTAGTGGGTATGGGAGTGGAGGAAGAGGATGTGGTTGTAGGAGAGTCAAGTGTGCTGTGTTTGGGTGCAGGTGCTTGTGACGGAGGCTGTCGTGAGGTGGATGGCTGTTGGGTGGGTGGCTGCCTGCGTTTGTGTGCTTTGGAAGAGGGGGTGACAGACACACTGGGAGAGGACACAGGGGACGTGTAAATGGCAGTGGGGTGGTGACTGCACATGTGCGGACTGTAATGGAGGGTGTGCTGGTGATGGAAGTACTGGCTGATGGTGGTGTGCATGCAGGTGTGAGTGGAGACATCACAGGGAGGGAGGAGGGAGATGAGGAGGTGGGGGACACAGAGGTGGTAGTGACTGTTGGCATGTCTGCATCTGGATGTTGCTTGGGTGAATGCTTGTGGGATCTGTGGTGCTTATGTCTGGATGAGCTGCCCTTGGGTGTAGAGGTGTGTGGAGGCTGGTCTGATGGTGTGGATGGGATAGGCAGAGGAACAGGAGACTGGGACTGGGTGGAGGGAGTCAGAAGAGGGAGGCTGGAGACAGGGACAATGGCTGCCGTCAGTGCTGAGGCCAGAGCGCTGAACGATCGCTGATGGGCAGCCTGACCCGAATGAATGCCCTCCAGGTATGCATTGCTCCGATGCACCTCCCTTTCTACACCCTGGATGGCATTCAAAAGGGTAGACTGCCCAACAATGAGTGTCCTGAG
The DNA here is from genome assembly GCF_031143425.1 of Pleurodeles waltl. NCBI lineage: Eukaryota > Metazoa > Chordata > Amphibia > Caudata > Salamandridae > Pleurodeles > Pleurodeles waltl. The sequence continues at coordinate 340,004,871 of NC_090439.1, forward strand.
GAGGTCAATGACCTCCTCACTGAGGGCAGCAGGGATAACTGGGGCAGGGCCTGAGGTGCCTGGGGCGAAGGAGATGCCCGTCTTCCTGGGGGAGCGGGCACGGAGCGAAGGCTGAGGGGCTGCTGGGAGGGCGGGGCTGGTGCGCTGGGTGGCGGCTGTACCTGTTGTGGCGGTGGGCACGGATGTTGCCGCCACCGCTAGGGAGCTCCCTTCCGAGGACGTGTCGGTGTCGCTGACGTCTCCACGGGTCCCCGTTGTGGAGCTCCACTCGCCCTCCGTCTCACTGGTGTACTCGGAGTCTGTTGTATGGCCCTCCGGGGCCATGTGAGATGCAGCTCCCTCGTGCGCCGATGCCACTTCTCCTCCGCCTGATGATGCTAATGCACATATGAACAGGAAGACAAAGAAAATGGGGGGGGAGAAATGAAGACAGGTTGAGTGTATGCATTGGCAACACCGTTGTCGGAGAGGACAGACACAGAAGCCCCCTGCACTAGGCCGCGCAATCGGGGTACACTACTCAGTTATTGTGACTAGGCCTACAAGTCTATGGACGACAAATGCACACATGGGTGAGGCCGGACCATGGATAGCTGTACTTGGCACCCTACAGAGGTGGGGGGCGCGGGCACAGGGCCGTGTCTAACGGAGGGGCCTAGCCTACAGAATGCGCCCTGGCCTAGAGATAGCCACAGCCCTCCTCCCCCACCCAGACACCTTCACTGCGCGCAAAGATAGCAGAATGTGCTGATACTCACCCCCTTGTGTCTGCTGTGATGTCCTCACGCGCCCATCCAAATCGGGGTAGGCCACCGCCAGGATCCGGGACATCAGGGGGGTCAATTGGCAGCTGGCACCCCTCCTACGTTGGGAGGCCATCTCCAGCAGAGACTCGGCGGTCTTTCTGGTCCCTCGGCGGATGTCCTCCCACCTCTTTCGGCAGTGGGTGCCCCGTCTGTTGTGGACCCCCAGGGCCCGGACGTCCTTGGCGATGGCACGCCAAATGTCGATCTTCTGATGGGCGCTGACCTATATGACATGTACAGGGTGGTAAAGGAAATCGCATCAGTTTTCTGCCTGGTCAATGTGAGTGGCCCCCCCCTCCCCAACCTTGCCATGTGGCACATTCTCTCATCTTTCGTGCGTTGCACTCCTCATTCGCTCCCCTCCCCACCATCTTACATACACCCCACTCAACACAGGCATAGCCCATTCAACGTGCACCCTGTGTACTAACCTGTTGGTCTGGAGGACCGTAGAGTGGCGCATACTGGGGGAGGACCCCATCAACAAGTTTCTCCAATTCTTCGGAAGTGAAGGCAGGGGCCCTTTCCCCAGTCGCAGCAGCCATTGTATCTCCCAGACCGAGGTCACAGCAGCACTTGCAGTATAGGTCCTCTCCTGTGGATGATCAGGTCTCGAGTGATTAAGCAGTTAGAAAATGTCTGTCACGCCCGCGGCGGTGCGTACCGCGGCGGTGCGTACCGCGACCGCCGGCGCACATCGTCATTGGCTCCTGAGATCTATAGGGTTCAATGTTAACCAATGCTTCTTTGCGCCGCGGTCTTTGACCGCCTACCGCCACGGTGTGCCACGCCAGCTCAGTGACCTCACATCCCACTGTCACACTTCACAGGTCAGGCAGCCGCCATTTCAAGGGCCCACATGGCATAATTTCTACTGCGTCACACAGGCCTAGGCCTTGCATTGCCACTCATACAAGCCTTTCAATGCATAGCGATTCGTGTACTGTGCAAGCTGTGGGAACGAACCTGTGGGTTGCTTGACTCTGTGCTCCATGTTGTCCTTCCTAGGCACCGTCCGCTGGGACTTGCGAGGAGAAGGATGAATCCTCCCGTGTACCAACCGCTGGTGGACTTGTCGACAATGGAAGAACGACATATCATACTTACATACAGGCTTGACAGAGCAACTATACATGAACTATGTGCCCAGCTGGAGCCAGACCTGATGTCCCCCATCCGCCAACCCACAGGGATTCCCCCTCTGGTGCAGGTTCTGTCAGTACTCAATTTTTTGGCAAGTGGGTCTTTTCAGACAACAGTGGCCATATCATCTGGGATGTCTCAGCCTATGTTTTCTAAGGTTTTGTCCAGAGTGTTGTCTGCCCTGATGAAATACATGCGGAGCTACATTATTTTCCCTGAGGTGGGCGAATTGGCTACAGTGAAGGGTGATTTCTATGCCCTTGGACATATCCCCAACATCATTGGTGCCATTGATGGGACCCATGTGGCTTTGGTTCCCCCCAAAGAAAGTGAGCAGGTGTACAGAAACAGAAAAAGTTATCATTCGATGAATGTCCAGGTGGTCTGTTTGGCTGACCAGTACATCTCCCATGTAAATGCCAAGTTCCCTGGGTCAGTGCATGACGCGTATGTCATGCGGAATAGCAGCATCCCTTATGTGAAGGAACAGCTACAGAGACACCGTGTGTGGCTAATTGGTGACTCTGGTTACCCCAACCTGTCGTGGCTACTGACCCCAGTGAGGAATCCCCGGACCAGGGCAGAGGAACGGTACAATGAGGCCCATGGGCGAACTAGGAGGATCATAGAAAGGACCTTCGGGGTTCTGAAGGCCAGGTTCAGGTGCCTCCATATGACAAGTGGATCTCTAATGTACTCACCAAAGAAGGTGTGCCATATCATCGTGGCCTGCTGTATGCTTCACAATCTTGCTTTGCGACGCCAGGTGCCTTTTCTGCAGGAGGATGGTCCAGATGGTGGTGTTGTAGCAGCTGTGGAGCCTGTGGAGAGTGAAGAGGAGGAAGACAACGGGGACGACACGGACAACAGGGATACAGTCATACAACAATATTTTCAGTAGCACACAGGTAAGAATCACCCACGCCATTTTACATTTACTTATGGCCTCATGCGTCTCCACTGTCTGTGTTTCCCCCCAGTTCCTGTTAACTGATTTGTGACTTTCCCTTCCCTTTTCAGAGCTGTATGACCCACTGCCTGACTTCAGCTTTGTTTGCCCATGGACTAAAGCTTATTGAAATTGGTATGTTGTCATCACAAAGTAACTGGACATTATTGCATCGTTATGTGTAAAACATTTGTTAAGAATACAAGCAGACTCCTGTTATTTTAAGTGCAATAAGTGATTTATTTTAAGTGCTACATATAGGTACATGATTGTAAAAGGGTGATGAGTGGGGGTGGAGTAATGTCCATGGCAGAGTCCAGTTCTCAGTCTCACAGGTGCATTGTCCATATGCCTGTGGAAGGATGGAGCAGGGGCAGTTAAAGGTTGGACAGGGTGACAATGTGGGACAGTGTGATGACATCAGGGGGTATCTTAGGCTGGCGGGGGTCTTGCAATCCTACTCTGTCTTCTTGTGAGATCTCAGGTTCCACTTGCGGGGTGGTTCTTCTTCTGCAGGAGGTGGGGTTCTGGTGGCCTGTTGTTGTGTGGGGGCCTCCTGTCCACTAGCGCCGGTGGAGGTGGTAGGCTGTTCCTGGCCTGGGCTAGTGACAGGGGCCCTTTGGGGTGCCACATGGTACCGCAATATGGTGACTATCTGGGTAAGGGCCACGACGATGGTCCCCATTGCGGAACTGATGTTCCTCAGTTCCTCTCTTAACCCCATGTACCGTTCCTCCTGCAGTGCCTGGATCTCCTGGAACCGGGCCAGTACCGTCGTCATCGTCTCCTGGGAGTGGTGGTAAGCTCCCATGATGGAGGAGAGGGCCTCTTGGAGAGTCGGTTCCCTGGGCCTGTCCCCCCCCTGTCGCACAGCAGCCCTCCCAGTTCCCCTGTGTTCCTGGGCCTCTGTCCCCTGGACGGTGTGCCCACTACCACTGCCCCCAGGTCCCTGTTGTTGTTGGGGTGGTGGGTCAACCTGGGTGCCCTGTAGTGGTGGACACACCGCTGATTGACGTGTCCTGGAGACAGAGGCATGGGCCCGCTGGGTGGGAGCTGTGCTGGTGTTCCCAGAGGGGGTTGGGTCTGGTGTAGCCTGTGGCTGTCTGTGGGGAACCGACTGTCCAGAGGTCCCCGATGGGCCGGGCTGGTCATCTGGGTCCAGGGAGACAGAGCTGCTGTCATCGCTGGGGGCCTCTTCTGGGGGTGGGATGGACATCTCTGGACCCTCCGTGGCGGTGTGGTGGCGTTCGGGTCCTGCAGGGGTATAAAGGTATGGTTATTGCTTCTGTGTGTGGCATTTCGTGTGATGGGTGGGTGTCCGTGTACCCAAGTGCAGGCATTCCCTTGTGGGGGCTTTTGTGAGGGTGGCTTGTGGGGGTGATGTGTGTGTGCAGTGGGCATGCTTTGGTGATGGGTGTCCATGCTTTGTGGTCGCATGCAGGGCTTGGTGTTGGGATGGGTGGGTTGTAATGGTGAGCCTTTTGCTAGGAGTTGGTGTGATGGGGGTGGGGGTATGATTTGGCATGCAGGTGGGGTGGGGGTGGGAAGCAGTAGTGAAGATTTGACTTACCAGAGTCCATTCCTCCGCCTACTCCTGCGAGGCCCTCAGGATGCAGGATGTGCAAGACTTCCTCCTCCCATGCTGTAAATTCTGGGGGAGTAGGTGGGGGTCCGCCGCCAGTCTTCTGCACCGCAATGTTGTGCCTTGATACCATGGAACGCACCTTCCCCCGTAGGTTGTTCCAGCGCTTCCTTATGTCATCCTGATTGCGTGGATGCTGTCCCACCGCGTTGACCCTGTCCACTATCCTTTGCCATAGCTCCATCTTCCTGGCAATTGTGGTGTGCAGCACCTGTGCCCCGAAGAGCTGGGGCTCTACACAGACTATTTCCTCCACCATGACCCTCAGTTCGGCGTCAGTGAACCTGGGGTGTCTTTGGGGTGCCATGGGGTGGTGTGGATGAGGTGTGTGGTGGCGTTTGTGGTGATGAGTGTGGTGCGTGTGGTGGTGTGTGGTGTTTGGTGCGTGGATTCTGTGTGGGTGATGGTGTTGTGTGCCTCTGTGTCGTGGGATTGTCTATTCTGTGCTCTCTCTCTAGCCTTCGTCAATAATTTCGGGTCGTAGGGGTTTGTGGGTGATGTGGGTGTGTGTTTTATATTGTGTTGGGTGTGTGGGAGTGGTGTTAGTATGTGTATCAGGTGTGCGTGTTTCAAACTGACCAATGTGGCTGAGTTTTCTATGTGTGTGTGTATTTTGAGCGCAGCGGTGTGTACCGCCAATGGAATACCGCGTTTGAAAGACCGCCGCGTGGATTTGTGAGTCGGAATGGTATGGGCGTATTTCTGTTGGCGTGACGGTGGAGGTTTGGACATCGCCATTTTTTCGCTGACCTTTGGTGTGGCGGACTTTTGTGGTTGTCGAGTTTTTGGCGGTTTGCAGGTTGCGAGTCAGAATGACCGTGGCGGTTTACTGCGGCCGCGGCGGTGTTATGGCGGCCTTCTGACCGGCGGTAAGCGCCTTTTACCGCCGAGGTCAGAATGACCCCCAATGTATCTGACGATATAACAGAGGCTTAGCAGCCTTAGGACCGGAAGGCATTCCCGTCACCTGAAGAGTCAATTGGTCGCAAGTTCTAAGGTGTTATCTGTTGATCTTATTCTTTAGGCTTCTCCACAGTTTGTATATGTCATCCCTTTAGTTCAATGTGTCGGAATGCACATTCAACATAATGTCCTATACTGAGGTGTTACATTTCTTTGATTATTTTACTTTTTTGTTATGTTGTAAGCTCTGCCATTAGGATTTTATTCTCTTAGCAATTGACAGTTTTCTTATTCCAGCCTTCTTATGCTAGACCATTCAAAGCCTTCTTATGCTACTGATTATGGAGTAATGCTGATGTATCTGAGGATATAGCAGAGGCTGAGCAGCCTTAGGACCGGAAGGCATTTCCGTCACCTGAAGAGTCAACTGGTCGCAAGTTCTAAGGTGTTATCTGTTGATCTTATTCTTTAGGCTTCTTCACAGTTTGTATCTGTCATCCCTTTAATTCAATGTGTTGGCATGGCCATTGACAGATGTCCTCGCCAACCACGGCATGCATTTCCATGAGTCTGTTGATGACAAGATTGTAGAAGAATTTCTCTAGCTGTTTGTGTGGTAGAGCCCTGCAATAGAAGGCATTCCTTTGGTAGATATTGTTTGGTCAGAGACCTTGGGCACCATTACAGATCTGCTGGCAACTGGAAGTGCTCTGCCAAAAATACTGATTTAGGCCAGTTTCTCCACCCCAATTACTCATCATTATAAATGCTAAGTTTCTGAATCAAAAAACATTCGGGATCTAAATTAAGAGGTTCCAGGTACACTTCTTCTCGATTCACAGAGTCTTTGCCTATTTCCGTGCACATTTACCTGTTTGTAGAATGCTGGCTGTCTATATAGTGTACTCTGTGCAGAGAGTCCAGTGGATCCCCAAAGATGTGCAGAGGCAGAAATATATAGGTCTAGACCTCTAGTTGTGGTAGTGTGGGTGAGAAGCTAGGCTTATCAGGGAGTTGTGTTAAGCATTTGTTGTACTCACAGAGGCAATAAATGAGACACACACTCAATAAATAAATTTGAGACCAATTTAGAGAAATACCATTTGCTTTTATATATGCTCTGAACCAAAGAACTTTGTTATAAGGTAAGCAGTTTTTAAAATAAAAATACTTTTCAGTTTCAAAAATTGACACTGCAATTTTCAGAGTTTCCAATGTTAACCTATTGCGGGAAACAAAGATGCAGTTTTGCAGGTAAGAACACCCCTAACAGTTCCAGTCTTTTGGATTTTAGGTCAATACCAGGCGATGTTGAGATCAGCACCAAGAGTGCACCTACAACGGCACAGGGGTGGCCGGGTTCAGAGGTCGAATGTGGAGTCAGTGTCCAAAGTTAAACCATGGAGACTGGGTGGGGCTGAAAATGCATTGCTCACAGGTGAGTAAAAGCAGCATCACAGGTTGTTCTCTGGGATTAAAGTGAGTACCAGGGGGGCAACAAGCCAGCACCAAACTTACACTCTCAGCAGCAAAGGAGTGGCCAGGTGCAGAATGCCAACAGAGCATTGGATGACCAATGTTATGCTATGGAGACAGAGGGTAACCGAAGATGCACTGCTCCCAGGTGACTAGAGCAAGGTCAGGGGTTGATCTCCTGAGGATGAGGTAAGTACACGGGGAGCCACAAGGCAGCACCAAACTTATACTCTCAGCAGCACGGGCAGCATCTAATTGATTTACAATTACATAGTCAGGGCAACTGGTCTGAAATGATTCTGCAGCCGCAAAATTAAGAACTTGCAGCTTTCGATCATCAGCTGCAAAATGTGTAGATTTTAACAAACAAATTTGTTTCTAGCTCAAACAGATTGAGAGCTACTTTAGGATTAGAGAACTGTACCCTGAAATCCAAATTTACGTCATATTGTTCTACCACATATTTAAATTCCATGAAAAGACAACCTCCCATCTCTCAGTTTTCTGGAGTAGCAAATATAAGAACCTGGGAGCACTTAATAATTGAGTTCTGGATCACAGAACAGTTAAGGGATTTTTTTACAAAAATCTCAAAATCAAGCAGTGCAGAATAAATGCCATGAAGGCTCAAATGTAGATTTGCACAGAGTAGTCAAATTCAGAAAACATTCCATATCACAAAATGAGTTGCAAAATAAGCATCCATTACAGAACAATAAAGTCTTCTGGCTCACCCCCGAAATCTAGGTGTTCTTATACACAATCCTTCCATAACAATTAGAAAGACAACAGATTCATTGTCTTGTGTTAAAAAATAACAACTCTTTAGCAAATCAGAAATTTGAACGTTATTACTATAACACGTAAGCATTAATTAAGAAAACATCAAACATCTCCTGTCCTCAGTAGTTTTCGACCCAGGGAAAGGTAGTGGGCCTGGAAAGGCCAATAAGTAAAGGGAAAAAAACGTAACTACCTCTCGTTGTTCACTGCTCATCGCTCTTCTGGTGTGTGTGGGCACAGGCTGAGGTGCCCAGACTCTCCTACGGTCAATCCATACTCTGCTCTCATGCAGGTAATACCCATGAGAGTAGGGTAGGAATTGAACTGAGCAGGTTGGTTTTGCACTCCCAGGGGGACTGGGAGCCTGTGCCTGATGTTGTTTTCTACCCAGCAATGCAGCTGGGATGGAAAGATGTCAATGCACATGTCAGTTTGACCGTCCTAAGACAGCTGGCCAAACTGACATGAGCACTGCCAGCAGTACCCACCACTCCACCTGGTACTCCACCCTTTTTTATATGATGCTGCACCCAAGACTCGGCTCCAAATATTATTATTCATTATTATTCATTATTATTCATTGCACAAAAATACATAGATCTGCAAAAACATTTCCACACTAGTAAAAACGTAGAGACATGTTGTTACACTGGAAGACCCTTTACAAAGTTTGACTCGTCACCCTTCTGTTGATTATTGCTGTAATTCTGTGTAAACTGGTACTAATGTGGCCAAACCTTTGCCTAAACAGTGTTATCCTGTGCATAACATGATAACATTATGAACTAATACTTATGAAAAAAATGTGCCACATTAAGCCACTTAATTTCTTGACACATAATTTAGTCAAACCTGCTACATAATTTAGTCCTCCCTTGTAGCATAATCCCAGGGCCATTGAATATAGCCAAGTAAGGTGTGAATGCAATGCCTGGTGTCTAGAAAACCCCTTGCTAATTGTATGCAGTTTTCAGTTGTTGCCTCCTAGACCTTTCTTATGCATTGCAAAGCAGGAAATCGTACACACGTTAATAAAATCCATGTTCAATTTTCCTTCACAGTTTTATCCTGGACCCGTTTGCAGAAAAAACAGACTACAGGCTGTTCAAACAGAAATCACCAGCTGAGACAGCAACATTTGGCATCACAGAGCTTTTCAAGTGACGAGGACTTGTAAATATTTTCCCTACTAATCACTGCCATGGGGCAGAGAAGCACACAGTTCCCGAAAATTATAGCATCTACTGCCCAGGCTTTTAGTGAAAGCATCGTTGGCAGCGCCGCCGCGGTATGTTCAGACAGGATGAATCTGCGGGCGCTTCCAGGTCTGCCTCTGAAGAATCACAAACTGAGATTGAACATGCCTTTCTTCCTCACATTGGGTCGAACACAGCAGCTTGTGGTTAAATGTGCTATGGGCAGATTTTCCTGCACCCCCCTTACGCCAACATGTGTACACCGTATTTAAGATACAGTGCACCATGGTGCAGGGTAGGGGTCAATATCGTCATTTCTTATGACACTATTGATGTACTCGGCAGGAGTAGCGCCAAAATATTAGCGCTACTCCTGCAGAGTACATAGGGCCCCATTCTAAAGAATGGAAGCCCCCTTTTAACGCCTGCTCTTGAGCAGGCGTTAAAAGTGGTGTAAAAAATGGCACAAGGAAATCTCATTGATTTCCTTACGTAATTTTTCCATCTTCCTTAACGGGGGAACGCCCCCTTTGCAAACATATGCCTGGCGCAGGCATAATGTAGCGCAAAGGGTTACAGAGTGGGGCAATGCATGCATTGCGCCACCCTGTAAACAAGGCGAGGGGATTTCAGCCTTGTTTGGTCACATTAACGTAAAAAACAGTGAGGTTTATGTGGAGCTTGGTGGCGCTAGGGCATTATAAATATGCCCCTAAAGGTGTACTTACTTTACACCCAGGTCAGTGGAATGTGTGCTAATGAGCATACTGTACGAATGTGACATCACCCTACTTACTAGTGATATACAGAGTAACCCTGCTGAATACATAGCACAACTATTTACCACTAAGTATATTGAATGCCAGCATACCGCACACTCAGGGCCGGCCTTAGCGCTGGTGGCGTCATGTGCGACAATGTTTGTTGGCCCCCCCAATGGCCACCTATGCCACAAATTTCCTCACTACCACCCATTAACAGAGCCATTTATTGTTGCTTGAAAATTGCTGGCGACAAGGAATGCTGCAGCAGGGGCTTTTAAAACTTTAATATACTTGCAAACATGGCAGCCCTTCCCAAAGTCAGCACCTGGTGCTGTTGCACCAGTCGGACTTCTCTAGAGACAGCCCTGCTCACCCTGGTACCAGAGAGAGGCACATCAGTGAATGTACTATATTTCTATTTCACTCCTGTGCTAGCTAGAGATGCACCAGTAAATATGTATATGTGTGTGTATATGTGTTTATGTATATAGGTATGTATATGTGCCGTATTAGTATTAGTATAAGGTGGTATGAGTTAATTTGAGCAGAGGACATGTGATCTGGTAGCTTATTTGAATTGAATAATGGAGGGACAGAGGAGAGAAGAATCCATAAGTGCCAATTGGGAAATTATAGTAGAAAGATGAGGCTTGGGATGAGTAAAAGAGAGGTAGGGGATGTAATAATAGGTAGAAAGGTATTAGGGAGATCATAGTATCGGGTTTGGGATGAGTTAAAGGAGAGATAAGTGAAGGAGAATTTAGTAGGGTTGCTTGGGAGTCCATAGTCGTAAATTGAGGTTTGGAGTGAGCCAGGAGGGGTAGAGGAGGGAAGAGTCTGGGAAGGGTCTTATTTGGAGACCACAGTAGTAGAATGGGTTTGGGTCAGAGAGTGGGGATAGAGGATAGATAGATAGAAGTATAAGGTGATGGGCAGGCAGAGTAAAGCTTCAGAGAAAGATAATTTTTTCTTCTTTTTTTTTCTTTTGAATAGCAGGTTTGGAGTAGTAAATATATATATACGTATGATCACATAATCAAGGGAAAAAATGTGTAAGGAATATAGGGCCATATGTACGAACACATTTTCCCATTGACACAGAATGGGAAAAACCCTTTGCTACATCTGGCCCATAATATATTGGGATTTAAAGCTTCCAAGAGCTACAATATTTGAAGTTAATTTATTTGTGTACTTTTATAACTGTATTTTATCTTTCCTCAAAATTTCAATAGTGAAATGCCTGTAGGTTCATAGTTAAGAAAATATTTACCTATTGTGATAGATAAAATAAAAACAGAGACTCATAAGCATCTAATCAAGCTACTTATTTAGAAACTATTCAATGACCAATGGACATGTCAAGTGTAGAATAATATACACACACACACACATATATATATATATATATATATATATATATATACACATAAAAAAACATACACATATCCATAATATATATGTATGTATGTATATATATATATATATATATATATATATCTAAATACATTTAATTAAGATAAGATGTACATTTGTTAAATAGGCCTAAAGAGTATGTATATAGTTTTTGATAGAATAGGTATTATGTGTATTTTTACAAAGAAATACACATATCTAGCTAAAAACACATAATGAAATTATAACATGTTTACGTACATGGGGATATGCAGTCTACTGCTGTTTGAGTATGTGGTTATGTAGGGACGAGGCAACTCGTGAGTAATCTTCTGAATCTAAGATAGCTATCTGTGGATCAACAAGTATTGCCCCAGGGAGGTCGTGGTCCCCTGGGATTAGGGGTCAGAAACGGACCCCATCACTCTCTCATTATAGCCCCAGGGAGGTGGTGGTCCCCAGGGTTGCGGGGGAGGGGTGTGTGGCCCCACACTGCATTTAATGAAAGCCCTGGGGAGGTGATGGTCTCTGGGGCTGCAGGGGGGCTGTGGGGACACCAACACCACAACTAAGGGGTCAGGGTGTACCTACCCTGGCCCCTTTTCCTTTTCTTGGTGTTTTTTGTTGGGACTCAGCTGAAGCTGAGTCCCAGGGTGGCTGTCAACTCTTTCTGGTTGAAGTGCTGGCAGCCAATCAGAACTCTGCATTTCAGAATGTTTGACTGAAACAGATGCAGAAGATATTTGAGAACTTATAGAACTTACAATCTCATTTTACCTTTCTATAACACTAAATATAAGTTTAGGACAAAAAGAAACCCTTCGTTATTTTATTTACTGCAGTAGTCTCTGTAGATAACATTTTTAGTTTGCAGCTTTGATTCCATTAAAGGTGTGTTGCACTTTTGTCATAAATACAGAATGGTAGCACTCTAATTGTTCATTAAATCTTTATGCCTAAACTGCTATTGATCACTAGTTTGTTAACTGACAGGCTGGTACTGAAAGTACACCTTTCAGTCTGTTTGTCGTAATGTTTTACTGAAATAGAAGATGGCACATTCCTGCCCTTTACCTGCCACGCAGTGCAGCACAGCAAAGTGAATGTGTTACAAAGTTATAAATATGCCCTGCAAATGTAGCTATTATACTTACTCATGCTAATTGTACTTGTATGAAATCCATTTTGATGCAAGGTAGCTGAACGAGTAATCAGGCCCGAGTAGCATGCATTTCATTGTATTAAATGCCTTGTTAATGTCTTGTTTTTCCTTCCTCTGCAGGTGTCTTATCATCACAGTTGTTAAATTAGAATAAGTTTATTGAATATTGTATTAGACTGTTATGTAACTGTACATTAATTAAAAGCTGGCTCTGATGTGGAGACTGAGATGGTGAGAGAGATTCTCCTGTACCAGGTAGACCATGCAGATGTTGCATCCAAGGTTGCATGGATGGTTACTTCATTAATTGAAAGCTGAGATATTAGGTAGGCTACCTGCTCCCAGAGAACATTGTCTCTGGATAGGTTCATTTAGTGGAAACTTGCATGGAGAAGCCTTTTAGAATCTTCTTTCATGCTATAATTATGTGTTGTTTAGAATTGTTGAACAGATTCTGTCCTGGATTTGCTGTGAGAAGACTTCTTCCTCACTCTGCTTATCTCCCCTGCTCAGAGTTTTGAGCTTGTGCTTGAACGTTCACACTTTTTCCATTGAACATTAAATGTGGTTCATCTGAGGCTAATACGTTCCTCATAGAATTTCCCATTTCCACTTTCTAGACTTTATTTAGAATACAGAAGTTCCTTTGTGGATCCTGCTTGGTAAATGTTTTGTGTGCTGTATGTGATTCTATTTTGCATTTTTTCCTACAAATTCAGACTGCATGGTCATTTAAATACGTATCCTCTTACAATATATTTCCTTCAATTTTGCTGATTGACTTAACTTATAACAAGAATTAAATTGTTATTAAAACCTTTAAGGTTTGAGACCAGCTTCTTTTGACACTTCAAATAGACAATCAAAGGTCCATACAACCAATGGGGGACTCTCTATGATTAATTTACTAAGAGATTGAGATCCAAGAAACCCCATCACACTGCATGCATATGACCTCCTCCTGGTGCCATGCAGAGCGAATCACAGAGGTGAGTGAACTGAACATCTAGTTATCTCTTCAGGAGAACATCCTGCTCAGAAGCAACTGCGGAGATGCAATTTCTCTTTCCCGCAGTGTGTTTCGGTTGCGCTCATTTTGTATTCTCAGCCTTTGCTGGCTTCTATGTATTAACATTAGTTTATTCCTATTGACCCTCTCCTGGACCATGAAATGATTTCAGCTTTAATTTGTCTTCCGTTCAATCACTTTCATAAAAGTAAATAAAAACATTATTGCCATTTTAATTGTTATCACACCTTGTGGTTGGCATGCAAGCCTCCAGCCGATTGATTAACAAGGAAGAGTTTCCTTAGAGATGTATGTGTGAACTTATTAAACAGTAGAATAAAAATCTAGTGTTGATTTACTTATCAGTCTCATTTTAGGAGACATGCACTCTATTCTAGTTATTTGTGGGCTGTTATCCAGGGGTCATAAGAGCTGCATCTGGTTCTTGCAGGGTGCCTGCACCAAACAGACTCCTTTCTCACAATACCCTTTGTAACCCATGATGCTTCTTACAGCATTTCTTGTCCAACATAGCCATACATTTGTATGTGATGAAATCGTTTGTCCCCTGTGAGCTACAGTATGCTTACAGTTTATCAGTGTCAGAACACAGAAAAACTTTCAGAATGCAGATACTTTTTAGGATGATGTTAATGGATAACAAGGCAGAAGGGTAGCATTTTCTAAAATGTGCACAGGTCTGTGTATGCATAGGAAAGTGCTGGCACTATGTGGGTGAAACATAGCCAGTTGCGCCTAAAGCAAATAGTTTCAGACCTTTCCTAAACACACACAGGACCTGCAGTACCTGGAGCCTGTGCATCACAGTGACAGTTGCTGACGCAGATATGTTAATTAGAAATTATTAATGAATGTTTATGCGTTTTGATTAACAATAAGTTGATAGAAAAATTAAATGTAGAGAAATTAATGTGCACGATTGAAAATGTGCCTACGGAGAGTGACAGCCAGTTTAAACAAACTTGTATTAAAATGATCAAAAATGTGAAAAAGAGTAATAATAATGTAGTAATATGCCATATTAAGATGTATAACCTATGTTTTGCATTATATTGTAGAGTTAACTTAGCCGAAGTTGTGGCCTAGTTACCAGGCCTCATGCAGAAGCTGAATTACTACCGCACTGCAGAGAAGCTGGTGCGTTGAACTGACAATGAAGCGCGTATGTTAATAAAATCTGCTTAGCTAGAAGTTTCTGCAATGTACCGATGGACAGGAGATGATGGAACTAGACATGTAACAATTTTGGTGTAAGACAGACTCGATGCACTTTCCCAGGACTCGAACAATAGAGACGCTGACTTGGTGAAGAAGATGCAACATTTTCTATACCTGATGAGCCAGATGATGAGGACATCATACAGTGAACCAATCAATGAACTTAGAACAGCATAATATTAGAATTCATAGATTTGTGAAATTTAAGGTATTGGTTAGAGTAATAACTGGTGATTGACTGACCAATTAGGAATTATAGGGATGGACTGGAAAACCTTAATAAAAAGTCATGACAAAGGGAAAAACTTCAGATGATGTGAGGGGTAAAAAGATGATGCCTGAAGACGCAATTCGAGAATCTGTCATTGGGCTCTTTCTCTTGAGAACCTGATGCGTTGCTGATCGATTGATGACCTGAAGAAGAAGACCAATTTTGTTGCTGATCCATTTTGTGGATAGGTAGCTATGACAATGTGACTGTTAACTTTTTGTGCCTTTCTTTCTAGGTACCAACTGCGCTGTTTAAATAGTTTTTCTTTTAGCTAGATGTTTTCTAAATTCGTGTTCTAAATTGTTTTAGCATGAAGTCCCACATGCTAATGCTAATCTGGATTAGGTAAAGTTCCTTTGGGTGACGTTGACAGTGACAATTGATTGCTGAACTCTGCTATTAATGTTGCTATATTCATCTTTGTTGGCTTATGCTGAAGCATTCCAGCGTATGTTTTCTCAAGTTCTGATTAGATTATGTTATTGGTGGTCATTAACAAACTAATTCTGAGCTAACTGAATAAAGTTTGAATTAATCCGATGGTTTAGAATTGTAGCTAATAGGGAAATAAAATGTTTAAAATGTTTAATGAGTTGTGGTTATTCATGAATTGTTGATATATTGTCTAATGTTTAATGATTCTTTTAGTGATTATTGATTGATTACATTGATTATTGATGACACTGGTCACCACATGTCTACGATACTCCATGTGATCCAAAAGGTTCATCGGTCTATACTCGTCCCCTTGTAAGTTTACTTACTAAGGACCAAGCGCGCTAGCACAGTTCGCACTGATTATACTCCACACCCTTCCTTCTTAATGATTTGTAATGCACCTGCTCTAATGCCTCCCAGATCTTGATATATCCAATTAAAACTGCCTGACTTAGTCACAGTGGGATCTGTGATACAACAAACACAGCTCCTTTCTCCTGCTAGTGAGTACTTACAGGTGAAAACTTTAAAGTTAATTTGCGGTTCCCAATTCTTAAAGCTTATAGAACCCAGAAAAGCAAGCAAGACTAAGAGTGACTCCAGGAGCTTCTGAAAACACAATGGCAATCTAATGACTGCATGAGTACTACACGTACCGCACACTGGCAACAGTACTTCTAGTATGACAAATCAGCCATACCGTTTTGGGACACATTGAGCAGGAAAGTTTAGTCTGTCACTGTCAGCATAGACATGAAGGTTCCACCTTTTGTGTGAAGTTCCGTATTTTCATTCTGATTTGACTTTTCTTTATAAGCGTGGGAAAGTCATCCTTTTTGCCTTGGTCATCCCCCAAGTTTTTGACTGATACTGGTGGTTACCGACTCCGACTGAGACCTGGGCACTGCTATTCAGTCCAGTGCTCTGAGTAAAATGTTAAGATGCAAATTAGGCATACTTTTAATTGGCCCTGATAACCTACCTATAAGTCCTTAGTTTATGGTAGGGCATGTAGGTTTAGGGACCCCAGTATAGTTAGTGCACCCATAGGTGCACTGCGGTGGTATCCAGTGTCATTGTAAAGTGATGCCTGCTTTGCTGGCTGCTTTTAATCTAAAATTAACCCGAAATTCGACTTTAGAATTAAAAGTACTTCAAAATTCTCAAACTACTTTATTTTTGCATATATATAACCCCTAAGGTCTGCCCTAGGTGCCCACAGGGTTTGGTGCAGTGTAAATATAAGCAGGGAACTTATAAAAGATGTTTTATAAGCCCTGGTAAGAGAAAAACAGTCATATTTGTTTTCCCCATTGTAGTTACAAGGCTCCATAGGCTAACATTGGGAGTCCTGATTTTAAAATAGTAAATTCTTATTTTTGAGCTAGGGGATCTAAATATAGCAGGACTTGTACCAAATTAAATGTTATATTAGATCCTGCAACTTGCCAATGTTGAATTCAATATAACTAGCCCAGGGAATGAGTTTTAGAACTCTTTCTTAAAGTTACCAAATTCAGTCCTGTAGTGCTGTTTCCTGATTGGTCAGCCTCTGGCAGCCTGAGCCAGGCTACATTAATGAGATGAGAAGTAGCCTGGGCTGAGACAAAGGAAGTATCTTGTGGGTGGAGAACTGCTGCAGAAGATGGCAGAGCAGGATGGGGGAAGAGTAGCCAAGCTGGTCTTCAAAGGAGGGGAAGCCACCTGGGACAAAAACTGGACCTCTTCGATTTCCTGCTCCCCCAGACAGATGGGACCTCCAGTAATTAGATTAGGCGAGGGGCTGAAAGAGGTGTGTTAAGGGAGGATTAGCCACACATTTGGGTGGGCTCAGCCAGATCTAACATCCAAGATTAAATTTTTGCCATCTTGGATTTTTTGAGAATGTTGCTCTCTAGGATTGATTTTTGCCACAATTCACAGGAAGTGGTCATCCCAGAGGCTGCTGGTGAGCGAAGCCCCGTGTAAACTCCCTGACTGTCTTTGGCCAGGAGTTTCACTTGGCTCCACCTGCCTGTTTTTGCCTTGTTTTCTCAGCGTGTCGCTGCCCCCCTGCCTCCCCAAGTTTTTAGCTCTCATTTTACTTTCTCTCTCCACCACCCCTTTTCTCAGCACCGGCTCCGTCCGGTCTCTATTTCCACTGCCGCTGCCTCCCCTGTGGCCCCACCCCTGCACACACCCATTGGCCCTCTCTCCCTCCTCCCAGCTGCTCCACCCTCCCACCCCACCCTCTTAAAGGCAGCTGCTGCGCGGAGCCCCGTGTAAACTCCCTGCCCGTCTTTGGCCAGGAGTTTCACTTGGCTCCACCAGCCTGCCCCCGTGCCCCTGACACTGTCGACTGCCGCCTGGACAGCAGCTCGATGCCCTCCTCCACCTGCAGGCACCCACCTGCGCCTCATCCCTGGTGCCTGGTGGTAGGCTTTCCTGCTGCCCTTACGGAAGTAGTTCCTTTTGTGTTTGCCTTAATCTGCTCTGTGTTTTTCTTATTGCCGCTAGTATTTTTTTTCCCTGTTCAGTGCTTTTACATTGTGTTTCTGTGTTTCTGTATTGCCGTACGTTTATTACCTTAGTTCTTGCCATTAGTTTTGTTTTTGCCTTGTTTGCTCAGCGCGTCTCTGCCCCCCCTGTTTTTAGCTCTCGTTTCGCTCTCTCTCTCCGCCACCCGTTTTCTCAGCACAGGCTCTGGCCGGTCTCTGTTTCCCCTGCCGCTGCCTCCCCTGCAGCCCGCCCCTCCCAGACAACACTACTCCACAAACACACTCCACTCCCTCAACCCAGGACCATGCCCCACCTGCACCCAAACCAACCCTACACACACACAGGGACCTTTCACCTGCTACGCCTGCTGAGTCTCCTGCTCCACCTTTTACACCACTGATACCCACATGTCCCACACCAACCCCAACACTCCCCACATCAAACACCACAATCTCAACGCAGCAAACTCCCACACAGCTCCCACAGCCCCCGCCCACCCCAACAGACCTCACCACAAAAAAACCCACAACCCGAACACACTACACAACACCACCACAACCAACAGCAACACCACAACCCCCCACACCAACACCATTGCGCACCACAACAACAACACCGCCCACAACCATCTCAACTGCTTACTCCTAAACACCACTCCTTACACAAGCATGCCATAGAACTCTGGGACCTCATCACATCATACTCACCTGACATCGACTTCCTCACGGAAACCTGGACGAACCACTCATCTGAGCCTGACATAGCCACAGCCACCCCTGACGGGTACAAACTCCAACGCAAAGACCGCCTTAACAAACCAGGAGGTGGCATCGCCATCCTGTACAAAGACACCATTAAGGTCACCACCAAAACACAAGACACCCTAGACAGCACAGAACACATACACTTCCTAATCCACATAAACAACAACACCACCCTCAGAGGTACACTCATATACAGACCCCCAGGGCCACGCCCTCCCCTTCTGTGACACCATTGCTGACACCATCAGCCCTCACGCCCTCACCTCCACAGATCACATCCTCCTCGGTGATTTCAACCTTCACCTGGAGAACCCACAAGAACACAACTCCTCATCCCTCCTAGGCAACATCACCAACCTCGGACTCAAACAACTGGTCACAGTACCAACCCACTCAGCAGGACACACACTAGATGCAATCTTCACTTCGAGCCAACACATAACCTACACTCACACCACCAAACTCCATTGGACTGACCACCACTGCATCCACTTCTCCTTCTCCAAACCATGTGGGACAAGATCCCCACAGAACACCTGAACTCTCAACTTGCGCAGAACCACCCCCCCACATTTACGACCCCAACATTGCTGCTCTCAACCTCGCAAAATGGATCACTACCTGCGCAGACTCACTCGCCCCCTCAGAAAAAACATCATCACCTGCAACATCAAGAACGCCCCCTGGTACACTACTGAACTCCAAGACTCCAAGCGTAAATGCCGCAAAGCAGAGAAAGTGTGGCGACAGGAACCCTCAACCACCAACTTCTCCACCCTCAAAACCTCCATTCGCAATCACCACCAACTCATACGCACCACCAAAAGAGCATACTACAAGGAACGCATAGACAGTAACTCCTACAAAAGCAAATAACTCTTTACCATCATCAAAGAGCTCTCCAAACCCAAAGCCAGCAACACAGACCCCACGCACACACAACTCCTCTGCAACACCCTCTCAAACCATTTCCACTGCAAAATCCTAGACATAGACAACAGTTTCAAACCACACACACCCACCACACAAACCTCCAACTCATCCAACACAGACCCCCCACACACCCACCCAACCTACTAATCATCGGGGCCCCAACCACTGATGAAGAAACTGAAAAAACAATGAATTCCATCCACTCTGGATCCCCCTCTGCCCCCTGCCCCCAAAGCATTTACAACAAGGCCAGTCCAACCATCGCCCCCAAGCTTCGCGACATAATCAACAGCTCATTCGACACCGCCACCTTCCAAGACCCCGGGAAGCACGCAGAAGTCACTGCACTCCTAAAAAAGCCCAAAGCTGACCCTGACGACCTCTCCAACTACCGCCCCATCTCTCTCTCCTCCCTTTCCCCGCCAAGGTCGCTGAGAATCTAGCGAACACCCGCCTGTCCCACTTCCTTGAGGAAAACAACACACTCAACCCCTCCCAGCCTGGGTTCTGCAAGAACCACAGCACGGAGACCGCCCTCAACGCATGTACTGACGACATCAGAAAAAGAGACGACAAGGGTGAGACCGTCACACTCATCCTCCTGGACCTCTCCACTGCCTTTGACACTGTCTGCCACCATACACTCCGCACACGCCTCCATGACACAGGGATTCAACACAGAGCCATAGACTGGCTCACCTCCTTCCTCACCGATAGAACCCAAAAAGTCCACCTCCCTCCCTTCCACTTCACTGCCACCAAAATCATCTGCGGAGTCTCCCAAGGGTCCTCCCTCAGCCCCACCCTTTTCAACATTTACATGACTCCGCTCACCAACATCCTCCGACCACACGGAATCACCATCTTAACCTACGGAGACGACACCCAACTCATCATCTCCCTCTCCTGCGACCCTAATACCGCCAAAACCAACCTTCACGCTGCACTCCTTGACACCACCACATGGATGACAGCAATCCACCTCTAGCTCAACTCCAACAAAACCGAAATAATCATTCTCAGCCCGAACAAAACCATATGGGACGACTACTGGTGGCCCACCGCCCTAGGCCCCGCACCTACCCCACCAAACCACGCACGCAACCTTGGCATCATCCTGGAACCGTCCCTGTCTATGACCCAGCAAATCAACGCCGTCACCTCCTCCTGTTTCAACACACTCCACATGCTGCGAAAAACCTTCAAATGGATTCCCATAGAGACCAGAAAGACTGTCAACCACGCACTCATCAGCAGCAGGCTAGACTACGGAAACGCCCTCTACACCGGCACCACACTCAAACTCAAACGCAAACTCCAGAGAATCCAGAACACAGCCGCCCGCCTCATCCTGGACCTCCCTCGCCATGAACACATCTCATCACACCTCAAATCCCTTCACTGGCTCCCCATCGCCAAGAGGATAACCTTCAAAATCCTCATCCACGCACACAAATCCCTCCACAACACCGGCCCAACCTACCTCAACAAAAGAGTTAACTTCCATACTCGCAATTGCCACCTCCAATTTGCCGACCTCGCACTCGCCACAGTCCCCCGCATCCAACGCACCCCTACCACAGGAGGCAAATCCTTCTCCTACCTCGCCCCCAAGGCCTGGAACTCCCTCCCCACCAACCTCGGCAAGACCAAAGACCTCCTGCTCTTCAGAAAGAACCTCAAGACATGTTCGAACAGTGACCCTCCTCCCCCCCAGCGCCTTGAGACCCTCACGGGTGAGTAGCGTGCTCTATAAAAATTTTGGACTGATTGATTGATTGATTGGACAGGAGCATATTTGCACCCCAGGAGCAAGGATAAATATGACAGAGCTGCCCCATAATCCAAATCCCTGCTGGAAGAAGATAGTAGAGGAAAAGGACTGCTGTGCTGGACCCCTAGCCTGCAGCTTGGGCTTCACCAAGAAAATGACTTTGGCCTGTAAGCTACAGGTACAGAGGTAGTGACCAGATTCACATGCATTAAGTCATGAAAGGCCTACCAAATTTATGTCCCCGGTTCCCTACAATGGATTTTTTTCATTTTTGTGTCATTTTAAAGATGAAAATATTTTCCTATTTTGATAAATTGGCATTGGATTTGTATTGTGTGTTGAGTGTTACTTATTTCCTGCTATGGGCCAAGCTACCAAGGGTTGAGAACGGATTAATTTACTGAGACCTAGACTGGACCTAGTGGGGGCTTCTGGCCTATTGCTAAGTGTAGGTACCTACCTGCCCTTAACAATAACCCACTTTCCAACAATAAGGAGCAACAGGATAAGCCACATCGGTTAGGGCCAGTTGCAGCAGTCTCAGACTGTCACCCAGGCTTTGATCACCAGCCAATTAGATTAAGGTAACTTATTATCAGTGGTGGCCAGTAATTTTAGCAGGGAGGGAATGGATGAAACACACATGCACACATTCATGTTCACTCACACACATAGATTCAAATACATGCGCACAAACACACATCCATTCACAACGCTCCCTCTCGTATATTCATACTTAAATGCATACAACAAACATTGAAAAAATCACACTTACCTGTCCAGCTCTGCCTTGGAGATCAAAGGAGAGATGAGACTGCTGCCTTCTCTCATTGCCTGACCTTAGGGCCTTAGGTCTCAGGATGGGATGGGGTCAGTGAGAGTTTCGGACCCCATGCCCACTCTTTTGCGAGGTGTCAGTGACTGACAGGCGGGGCTGGGTGATTCAGGGTTTAAAACTGAAGCACCCAGGTCCAAGGCAACAAGTGATACTTCCCTTCATAATGAAGGTGAGGGCCTCCAGGTGCTTTGCCAGGCTGAAGACGTCACACCGACAGGAGTTGTGACATCTTCAGTCTGGCAAAGTTCAGCTTAGGAAGCCAGAAGCCTGTGGGTTTATCACATGTCTAGCCCCTGGCTGCCTGACCTGAACGAGAAGAGCGTCTGTCAGGCTAACCTTTGTTGCTCAGCCTGACAGGCACTCTTCTTATTAAACAAAAGGTGAGGATCCATGGCTCCTCTGCCCGTTGAGATGGGCTGCAAATGGATTTGGAAATATCTATGTAGGAGATTGCAAACTGTATGAAATGTTGTTGCACACTTCAAGGTAAATCTTCCTGCCAGCATGTCCATTTCTCCAAACCTTAAATCCCTCCATTGGCTTACAATACAGAAAAGTGATTTTTTTTAAACTACTGTGCCACACTCATAAGACCCTTGACTGCGTTGGTCCTCTGTAACTGAGTAGAAGATTTTCCTTCAGCAAGCCTCCTTGTGTGCTTCCCTGAATCTCATTACAACTTGCTTCGGTTCCACAAATCCAGCATATGAGAACTGTGGACTGCTTCCATTTCTTACTGGCAGCATAGAGTGTTATACACTACTATTGTCTGTATGCCTGACTGAAATCTTCCCCAGCTTTATGACACAACTGAAAAAATGACTATTCTACTCTTACCTGCCTTTCTCCTGTTTTGCTCTGTCTTCATTGTTTTTAGTTCCATTCCTAATTCAGTAATATGCTTTATCATCAAAAACCACACCGTGGGGTAAGTAGGTGCTTATAAAATGTAAATGACTTAATATAACAGCAGGAAGCGGGCTAGCAAAGGCTGGACTATAAATAAAATTGAGTCTTGACTGAGTCTTTGTGTTCGCTTGAAAAGGTTGTCAAAAACTACATTCTCCCATAGGCCATTGTCAGAACTGTGTCACAAAGGTGTAAGTTACACAATAATGTATTGACAAACTTTTGTGCTTCCAGAAAAAAGTGAAAGGGCTGATGTGATGCACTTTTCACACAAGGGAAAGCAATCACACTGCAACATTTTGATAATGCTGTCTTCTTTGCATAAGACAGGACAGTAGACTTATATACCTACTTCTACCTTAATCCAGGCAATGCATTGTGACTTCATTAATTGCATACACTATGGGGCATATTTACAAAAAAAAGCACGCAGCCCAGCACAGCAAGTCACTTTGCTGCGCTGCATAATAGGGAAAGGGTAGGAATGCGCCACATTTAACCCTGTATGGTGCATTCCTGTCTTTTCCCTGCAGTGGTGCACAATGTGCTGCCTAGTGCCAATGATGCAAGGTTACCTGAGTTGTAAGCAAGATTGTTTTGTGCAGGAAGGGACAACTTCCTGCACAAAACAATCTTGAGAGGCATTTCCCTCTTTCTATGTGTGCTGAAGAATGGGAATATTGGAATATGGGAATATGGGACTAGTCTCCTCAAATCAAAAATGCAACCAGACCTCAGCATTAATTGGTGTCACGAAAGATATAAGGGAGTCTTCTAAAAATGCTAAATTTCTTAGTACTGTGTTTGAGATTAGACATAACCCTAGTTCATGCAGTTCCAGGGACTAAAGTTGTGGATGCTCACCAAAGTCAATCACCTGGATATTAGCGAGTATCAACTCAGGGCATTGTCACTCCAGCAACATAAAAGGATGATGGACGAAAGTGCTGAAACTTTTCAAACACTCACCACAAGTCACAGATCTGGGTTTAACCAATCTTCTTTTGCTCACGATGCCACCCCAGGTTGGACCCAGCCACATTCAAATCAGTCTTGAACCAGTTCCTCATGGGAAAATTCCTGCCTGAACTGCCAGGCCAGGTTCTCTCTGGACTGGAAACAAGCACCTTGGGACCAGTTTCAGTGTATCAGCCCCTCATCAGCCAGGCTATATTGAATCCAGTGGCACGGTGAGCAAGGGACCCACGTTTGGGCCGATGCTGTCCACCTAGGGTGACTTTAGCAACAGAAAAGGATGATGAGTGGAGTGCTTAAACATTTCAAACATTTACACCAAGTTACATATCTGGGTTTAATCCATTGTCCTTTTTCTTTCTATGTCACTCCACCCACTTGCAAAAAGCATAGGCAACAATACTAATTTGCTCCTAGAGCTATCTCAGCAATGTCTGCAGAGTAATGTTATTTGGCCTGTTATCTCTAATTTATCCTCATTTACACTGATCATTCTTTGTCTCTGTAAATATTTGAAAATCTAATCTTATTAGTTACCCTTTTCACTTATACCAAATCAAGTGTTAGGCCCCCCTTTATGTAGCTATGAGGTTCTAGCTTAGCTAACTTTCTATTTAGAGGAATTAATTTGTGTTTCTTATCAAAGGCCATTGAAGATTCCATCGTTCCACAAGTAGTACATCCTTATGTGTCTGCCACTTATCATCCATTCTTTACTGGGCTTTCATACTGTTTGGCTGTTGATGTGGGGGGGGGGGTAGACTGCCATATGTCAAGAAATCTCTTTTATTCTGGAGGTTTCATGATTCAGAACCCTTGCCTTTTGCACCTCAGGTAAGCTACCACCAAATGCCTGCTGCATCACATGGGGCACAATCTCCAACCTAAATCAAACACATGAATACCACTCTTATATCCCCTATACTCACGCTTCCTAACCCAGCAATCCCCAGGCTCACTCTAGTCACCTCCACTCATAGTCCAAGGGAATGACAGACAATTAACCTCATTCAATGGGCATTCCACTGTATATCAGATAATTGACATAAGTGACTGTTAGACTTGGCATACTTGGCATGGTCTCCCCTAACTTTTTGCCTCTGCTTCCCAGGTTGTTGATGTGTGCCAAACTCTGTTTTTGCTGTTTTTGATACTATGGGCACTTTACCACTGCTAACCAGTGCTAAAGTGCAAGTGCTCCTATGTAAAATGTATGTGTAATTGGCTATCCATGATTGCCATATTTGATTTATCAGTAAGTACCTGGTAAAGTGCACTAACGGTGCCCAGGGCCTGTACATCAAATGCTACTAGTGGGCCTGCAGCACTGACTGTGCCAACCACATGAGTGGCTCTACAAACATGGCTCAAACTCGCCACTGCAGTGTCTGTGTGTACAGTTTTTAAACTGCCAATTAGACTTGGCAACGTGTACCCACTTGCCAGGCCTAAACATTCAATTTTTTTACATGTAAGGCACCCCTAAGTTTGGCCCTAGGTAGCCCCATGGGCAGGGTGCAGAGTATGTTAAAAGTGGGACATGTACTGATGTGTGTTGCATGTTCTAGCAGTGAAATACTGCTAAATTCAGTCTTCACTGTTGCAAGGCCTATCTCTCTCATAGGTTAACATGGGGACTACCTTTAAATATTATTAAAGTGCAGATTCTCTTTGAGGGCAGATAGAAATGTAGAATTGGGGGTTTCTGAACTCTCAATTTAAAAAATATAACTTTTAGTGAATTTGGTTTTTAGATTGTTAGTTTGAAAATGCCACTTTTAGAAAGTAGGCATTTTCTTGCTTTTACCATTCTGTGACTCTGCCTATTTGTGGATTCCCTGTCTGGGTGAGACTGACAGTTGAGCTGTTTGAGAATCTCCTCTAGACAGTAAGACAAAGGGAGCTCGGATGTAGCCTGCATATACTGATGAGCCGTCTGTGCTAGAGTGGAGGGAGGAGTGGTCACATGCACCTGAATTAGCTGTGCTTGCCCTCTCAAAATGCAGTCTCAGACCCCTGGTGTGTGTCTGGGACCTGACCTGGGCAAGGCAGGACCTTGTGAACAAAAGAGACTTTCCTTTGAAGTATGCCTGCTTCAAAGATAGAAAGGGGTATAAGTATTGGACCCAAAACCCCTGAAAATTAGATCACTTCTGGAACCAAGAGGAACCTCAGCCAAGGAGCAGAGCTGTAAAGCTGAGAAGTGCTGCATCTGCCTGCAACTGTGCTTTGTTGGGCTATCCTGCAGTTGTGCTTCTGCCTGTTAAAGAGGACAAATAGTGGACTTTGTTGTGCATTCCTGCTTATAAAGAATCTCCAAGGGCATGAGTTGAGCTTGCCTCCTGTTTTGAAGTCTCAGGGCCATCAAAGATGTCCTCTGCTAACATCTGGACTCTCTGCTGAGACTCCTGCCCTGCCAGGTGGCCCCCTATCCAGTCCCTGAGCCCTTGAAAAGTGAAGTTGGCAGACAAGAGCTGAAAATCTACGCACAGAACACCATGCGGGGAAATTTTCGATACACCATCTCCAATGCGGATGATAAATGATGCGCTGCAGGCCTTGTGGCTAAAATTGATGCTCCACCTGCATTGCGGCTGGTGAGAACGATGCAAACCCCACGCAGCGCTGTTTTCAAACACAGTGCAACAGGATTTTCCACGCATAGTCCCTGGGCATCAAAGACAACTGCACTCTGCGCAGATTTGAGGTGCCCCATCTGGAAATCAACGCATAGCTCTCTTGCGAGGGAGAAAAATTATGCATCGCTGACCCGATCGGAGAAAAAACAACAGTTGGCCTCCCTTGCTTTCCCAACGAACACTCACCCATGCGCCTATTTTTTCGCTATCCAGGTTCTTTGTGCAAAATCAATGTTTCCATTGTTTTCTATGGAGTAAGACTCTTATTCTTTTGAAAATTCATATTTTGACTTTTTGTCGTTTTGGTCTTGTTTCATTTAGATAAATATGACCTATTTTTCTAAACCTGTGTGGGGTCCATTTTGTAGTGTTTTCACTGTATTATTGTGTGCGTTGGTACAAATACTCAACACATTGCTTCTGAGTTAAGTCTGCTTGCTCGTGCCAAGCTACCAAGGGGCGGAGTAGGGGTTAAGCAGGTGTGTTTCTCCTTTGCCTTAACTAGAGGGAGGGTCCTTGCTTGGACAAGGGCTAACCTGACTGCCAACCAAAAACTCCATTTCTACATTGTTGATCAGTGGTGAGGATTTGAATTGTATTTGTACTTGACATACAGGGATTAAGTGTACACTACTGTTTTTAGTTCGGACCATTAAGTGACCTGCTATCATATTTTTGGTAACCTTTTTTTTTATTCTTGAACTTTTTTTGAGAACTCTTTTTCTGCCTTGGAACTTTGCACTTTTTGATTTGCCATCATGTCTCAATCTGGAGATGCACCAGCTGGAGCTCTTTTTGAATTGGGGAAACTGGAAAGTTACATAGTTGCTTAGTTGAAACAGTTCTGTAAGGATCTTGTCTGTCCCATTAGGAAGGAGGGGCTGCAAAAGGCACTGAGGGCCTGGGTGACAGCCAAGGATGCAGGGAGGCACACAGGGGAGGAGGATGAGGAGGTGCAGAGCACACACAATGGTGTAGTGGGTGGACCTGTTATACCTGAGGGGAGGGTCTCCAGGGCAGGTAGCAGTGTGTTATCCAAGGGTCTGACTCTTGAAGAGTTGCAGGACAGACAGGTGAAGAGGGCTCCCAAGCTGGAGTTAGAGAAGCTGAGAATGGCCATAGAAGAGAAGAAGATTCTACTGGCTCATGAGCTTAGTTTAAGGTAGCTAGATCAGAGGGCCAGTCTAGTAGAGATGGTGGCAGCAGTACCACAGTGCAGCCTGAGAGGAGGGTGCACATTCCTAAAGACCTAGTGATTACAAGAGGGAAGACCTAGGGATTATAAGAGGGAAAATGATATATACCTGTGGTTTAAGGGGTATGAGTCTGCTCTCCATATGAATCTGGTGTCTGAAGCACATTAGGGGTGGATCTGTGGAAGCACTTTGATATTCTGGCATTCTTAGGGGATTCTCAGGGGCTCACTTACTCTATCATTAAAGAGGCCCTACTCACAAGGTATGGTCTCACCCCTGAGCAATAAAAGGGCAAGTTTAGGTCCTACAAAAAAGAATCCCAAACATATTGGAATCCTTCACTCTTTTTGAAGGTCACTGGATTGTTGGGTGAAGGGCAGTAAGGTAACAACATTTGAGGGGCTGTACAATTTGATTGCTTGGGAGGATTTGTATAGTCTTTGTTTTCCAGAGCTGCGCAAGCACCTGATTGATAGCAAGCTGACTGATCACAGGAAGCTTGCGCAGGGAGCAAACCATTGGGTCCAGAAGTGGTATGGGGGAGACCACACCAAGGATGGGCAGGGTCCCTCTCAGAAGAATAAGGGGGATAAGAGTAAACAGGCGGAGTTCTCCAAAGGGCCCCAACCTTACTCACAGGGTAAGGATTCCCAGTCCCCCAGTAAGAAGAAACCATGGTTCTCCAAAGGGAAACCTGCGGAGGGGCGTCCCCAAAAGTGCTTCAGGGAGACCCCAAATGTCCCAAAGGTACACTGGCACTCACAGGTGCTCAGTCACAGGGTTTGACGAGTGTAGCACTTGGAGAGAAGTTGGTTCCAGGTGGGTGGGAGCCAGCTGAGATGACCCTTGTCTTACTAAGGGACAGTGAGATGGTCCAGAGAACCCTAGTGCCTGTGCACACTAACAAGTACAAGCAGTGGGTGACCATCAATGGACAGAGGGTGGAGGCTCTGAGAGACACAGGAGCAAGTGTGACTACAGTGAGGCGTCACCTGGTGTCTGAAGAGAAGATAGATCCCTGTGTACTTCACCAAGTAGTTGCAGTGGACAACTCAGAGCACCTTTGCAGAGTGGTGCAGGTTCCCTTTGGATGGGGGGGTCTCAGGTTCCTTGAAAGTAGCTGTGAGTACAACCATGTCTGTAGATGGTTTGCTTGGCAATGACCTGGAGGATTCCCCTTGGAAGAAGGTGGAACACAGGTCACACTTAGAGATGTTGGGTCTGCCTGGGTGGGTCTGCATATCTACTCAGTCAATTGCAGTCCGTCAGGGTGGTCAGAAGCCCCTGGAGCCTGAAACAGTGGCCCAGGGGTCCGCCAGTGGGAGGAAGGGTAAGGGGCATGAGAAACTGGCCCCAGAAGTTCCCACGGGCCGGGAGGAGGCTGAACCTGAGGGTGATGCCCCGGAGCCTAAAAGGGAACAGGTGGCTGAGCTGGGGGAGGTCACTGAGCTTTCACATTGGCAGCAGGAAGGGGGGCCCACCAGGGAGGCATTCTGTGAGGCACAGAGAGCATGCCCTACTCTTTAGGGTTTGCAGCAGTAGGCTGCAGCCCAGGCAGCTGGCAAGGAGCCAGGATCACATCTGATCTATTGGAAGGAAGGCCTCCTATATAGTGAGTCTACGTTTACTGAGCCTGGGTCAGCCCGTGTGCTGGTGGTACCCCAGTGCGTCAGAGCCTTCCTACTGGGTCTGGCTCATGATGTGCCTTTAGCTGGACATCTGGAGCAAGACAAGAACCTTGATAGGCTTGTAACCCACTTCCATTGGCCCCAAATGCACAGGCACTCAGATGCACATTGTAGGTCTTGCCAGACATGTCAGGCAAGTGGCAAGAGTGGGGGAGATGCAAGGCTCCCCTCCAAACTTTTCAAGGGATTAGTACCCCCTTTGAAAGGGTTGGTATTGACATTGTGGGGCCTCGGGATCCCAGGACAACCATGGGCAACAGGTTTAGCCTGACGTTGGTGGACCATACCGCCTGGTACAGAGAAGTTATTCCACTGAGGTCAGTCACCTCCCCTGTGGTGGGTCGTGCATTGATGGAGATTTTTACCCTCATGGGGTTCCCTGTGGAAGTGGTATCTGATAGGGGTACCAACTTCATATCTACTTATATGAAGTCTCTGTGGCAGGAGTGTGGGGCAACATGTAAGTTCACCACTTCCTACCACCCCAGAGCAATGATCTGGTTGAAAGGTTCAACCGCACATTGAAAGGCATGATTATGGGCCTGTCAGTGCCCTTGAGGCGTAAGTGGGATATCTTCTTACTATGCCTTCGGTTCGGCTACAGGGAGGTGCCCCAAAAAGGGCTTGGATGTTGTCCTTTTGAGTTACTGTATGGCCACCCTGCCAGGGGACCTTTGAGTCTAGTGACGGAGGGCTGAGGGAAAGCCCCAGTAATCCTCCCCAGGATGTATTCAGTTACATGCTGGCTTTTAGAAACCAGACTGCCCGCTTCAGGGCTCTCGCACAAGAGGACCTAGAAGCAAGCCAGGAAGACATGAAATGGTGGTATGACAAGAATGCCACTCTGGTCGATTTTAAACCTGTTCAGAAAATGTGGGTGATGGTGCCAGTGAAGCCTACAGTGCTCCACGACAAGTGGACTGGGCCATTTGAGGTGATTCAGCGCAAGAACAAAGTCACCTACCTGGTGAACTTGCAGACTCCCAGGAACCCCTTGAGGGTCCTGCATGTGAATTGCCCTGTGTCCTTGGTTCCAAAGGCTGCTGTTCCTAGTGCCACACCAGAACTCAGGTTCTGTGTGGACTACTGGGGTCTCAATGAGGTTACGAAGACTGCCGCGCACCCCAAACCCCAAGCTGATAAACTCATTGATCAGTTGGGAGCTGCCAAATACCTTAGCACCTTTGACTTGACATCTGGATATTGGCAGATTGCCTTAACTGAGGGGGCCAAGGAGAGATCAGCATTTTGTACCCCAGATGGGCACTTCCACATTAATGTGATTCCATTTGGGATGAAACATGCCCCTGCCACCCTTCAGAGGTTGGTCAACCAGGTGTTGACTAGGATGGATCATTTCAGTGCAACCTACCTGGACGACATTGCAGTGTTCAGTTCCACTTGGGAGGAACACTTGTAGCACCTCTGCAGAGTGTTGGAGGCCCTGCAAAATACAGGCCTCAGTATTAAGGCCAGTAAGTGCCAGATAGGGCAGGGTTCAGTGGTGTTTTTGGGACACCAGGTAGGGAGTGCCAGGTAGCACCCCTGCAGCCAAAAGGTGGCACCATTCTGGATTTGGAGACTCCCAAGACCCAGACTGAGGTGAGGGCCTTTTTGGGCATCACTGGCTATTACTGATGTT
The DNA here is from genome assembly GCF_031143425.1 of Pleurodeles waltl. Classification (NCBI taxonomy): domain Eukaryota; kingdom Metazoa; phylum Chordata; class Amphibia; order Caudata; family Salamandridae; genus Pleurodeles; species Pleurodeles waltl. Next base: position 340,035,883 of record NC_090439.1, read on the forward strand.
TTGCCAAGGGATATGGTACCACTGTTGCCCCCTTAAATGAGTTGACTTCCAAGAAGAAACTAAGGAAGGTGACCTGGGCAGAGTCTTGCCAGACAGCTTTTGCTGCCCTGAAGGCAGCCATGTGTACAGCACCTTTGCTGAAGGCACCTAGGCCCATATTCATACTTTTTGACGCAAAACTGTGTTTGTACAGTTATGCGTCAAAAAGTATTGCGCTGGCTTGCGCCATTCCAGTATGCCAGCCGGGCACCAAATTTATGGGATGGGGCAATCAAGTGCAAAGGGTGGGCTAATGTCATGGAAAATTACCTTAGCTCGGTGGGGGTGGCGGTATGGGGGAAGGGGGTTTTGCACCAAACAAATGACGTTCTGCTGGTTAGAGGCAAATAAAATGCATCTAACTAGCCTAGCATCATTTCCTGACCCAACACTATCCATACCACATGACTCCTGTCTTGTAAAAGACAGGAGTCATGGGCACCACCCCAATGGCCAGGACAGGGAACAAGGGTCCCCTGAGCATGGCCATTGCACCCAGTGCCATTTAGGGGAGCCCACATGGCAAAAACATTTAAAAAATACTTATCTGTACTCACCCTGCTTACCTGGGATTGGGTCCTACATCCTACGGTTCTCCTCTGGTGGGGGTGAGGGAGTTACTGGGCCTTGGGGAGGGCACCTGTGGACCCATTCCATGGTGTCTGACCATGGAAATGGCTCCACAGGTCCCCTAATGCCTGTCCTGACCCAGGTGTTAAATAATGGCGCTAAGCAGGCTTAGCGCCATTATTTAGGCCCGCCTCACCCCCGTGCACCATTTTTGAATGGGAGGATAAATAAGGCGCTAGGGCCTTAGAGTAATATTTTGGATGGGAGCGCCCACCTTGCATCTCATTGACGCAAGGTGGTTTCATGCATCCAAAAAATTAGATTAACACAGCTGATAAACTACGAGCCGTCTTTGAGGCTGAACTCTACTCTCCACCTGCTTTGCAGCTGGGAGATCTACGTATCGTGGCTGGAAAAACGACAGGCAACACCCACTTACGGAGGCTGATAATGACGCAAACCCCACACACCGCAGTTTTCTGATACCGTGTAATCGGATTTTCCACGCATCGTCCCTGGGCAGCCAAGTTTGGGTACACAAGGTCTTCCTAATACTAGTCAACATGTGTTTTTGTTTAGCAACTATTTTTCAATCAACTTCCTTAGGGTTGTTCTTAGCAATAACATTCAAAATACTATTCTTCAGAGAGTAACAGACTCAATATCCTCATACGTATAGGTAAGACAACACCATACACAGGTATCTGGTATAGGTGAATGTGGATCACTCTCCACTTGACATGTGATAAGTATATTCTTGATGGACTTAGTTTCTGAACACATCCGACCTATAGGCTGGATATTATTATTAGGAACAGCCCTGAGAAGGTTGATTGTTTTTGCTGCTTATGTGACATGAAATGGGCAAATATCAGTGGCACTATAACAAATATAGGGCCTGAATTAGAGTCTAGTGGAGGGGTTACTCTTTCACAAAGGTGACATATATCTTGTCTGCCGAAATATAAATCCCATTGTTTCCTATGTGATTTAGATATCGACGTATGGGATATCTGTCACCATTGTGAGGCAGTAACCCAGTAGTCAGAAGTGGACAAAATACAGTCGGTCAGTCAGTCAAGTCAGTCAAAAATCTTTATTCATTCAAAACATGACCATAAAAGCACATATGGAAACAAACATCATTTTCACTTTGACATATCACAATCAGCAGGAAATTGAATTAACATAATAATGAAACAAAGAAAAACTAAAAATAATATAGTTTAAAAAAAAGGAAAATAGAGCTTTGTGGAAAATCATCCTAATAGTGGTATTCAGAAAAGACCATTATATTTGGAACATTGAGACTGGATGTTTGAAATACAAAAGTACTTCACTACACATAGGTAATTTATAGCCAAGTCATCTCAGAGATATAAATATTAAAATATGCACATTACATCCAAACACAAATCAACTATTGTTTGTGATCACATGGCATATTTTGTTCTCAATTTTAAGGCAGAGGAGACTCCACCAAATGGGCAACATGGATGTGAGGCAAACCAAGTACCTGTCTGGGGGAAAGCCACTAAATTGTGAATCATATTTACTCTTAGACGGGTAAGATAAAATCTTAATACAATTCTCTATCCAAAATAGGTACGGTTCAATCCCTGGGGTGGTAGAAACTGGCACATATTGGCCAATGAAACCATATCAATAGATTTTTATTATTCTAGCTTTCCCTCTATGTGCAAGGAACCTTTGTTTTACCAACTCCGTATTGTGGGGGATAATACTACCTGGGGCATCAAAATGTTGGCTTAAACCCAAACCTCTAAGGGTGATCTTAACATATGCCAGCCAGGGAATACTCAAACCACTTGCTCAATATGTAGACACTTTTCTCAAACCATTTGTGTGGTCAATACAAGCCTATATGAGAGATTCAGTGTACATGATTAATAAACTTGAGGGTACTTACTTTAATAACAAACACAAGTATTGAGACCCTCGACATAGGGACCCTATTACTTTCCTAATGACACTCGCTTCACTGTGTCTTAAAAAAAAATGCCTTTGGGAAAGATATGTATCTTCAAATAAAAGGTGTAGCGTTGGGCTGCAGCTTTGTTCCAGAGATTGCTAATCTTGTCATGGATTGTTTTGAAAAGAAGTGGACTTTTTGCACCAGTAACCCATTTCATGAACATGTCATACAGTAGCTAAGATATATTGATGACATTTTTATGATATGGGAAGGTGATAAGGATCTACTCACTGCCTTCCATATATGGCTTAACCACTGCAACTCTGATTTGAAATTCACTATGACCCATGATTCAAGACGGATTAACTTTATAGGCCTCTGGATAGAGTGAAGAGAGGGACACATTGAAGTGAATTTGTACACCAAACCTACAGATAGAAACACATTATTACACTTTTTTAGTAGCCATCCACGTACCCTGAGAGAAAATGTACTCTATGGCCAGTTCCTCCGCATTCGAAGAAACTGTACAAATAAGGAAGATTATCTTACCAATGCAGATAATTTGACGTCCTGACTGATTGACAGAGGATAGCATAAGAAACTAGTAAAGGGAGCTTGTGAGAGAGCCTGGTTCACCCCTAGAGAGTGTCTATTGACCCCTAAAGAATGGACAAGGGATGTTCCTTTGACCTATGCCCTAACGTACAACCCCAAAGCAAATAGAATAAGATCAATTATAGAGAGGAATTGGAAAATATTAGTTACATTAGACATACCAAAACCTCTCTTTTCTTTTAAAAGAGGACGTAATTTACAAGACTCACTGGTTCATGCTTACTTGCTAGGCCCAAGGAAAAATGATCTTAAACAAATGTTGAATTTATCCCCTGTAACAGGACACTATAAATGCAATAGCTGTACTGCTTGTAGGCTTGTAGGAAATACTAAAATTATTAGTGTCAATAGTAAAACACACAAACAGCTGCGTTTTCTAATTGGAATACAAAAAACATTATTTACTGTAGAAGATGTCCTTGTCCATTGATTTATATTGGTCAAACTGTACGACCTTTTAAATCTCGCATTTTACAACATAGATCGAGGCTTAGGTGCGCAAGACGAGGGGCTCCCTTGGTTGAACATTATACAGATAAAGAACACAAAGAGGATGATATGTGATGGTCTTTATTAAGCGTGGCTGAAATAAAACAACAATGAAGGTGAAAACTATCCTAGATAAAATGGAGGCCAGAGTCCTTGAGAAGTATGGCACAGCTAGACATGGGTTAAATGATGTAAATAAAATGTGGTCCCTTATAGGATGTTAAAAAGCTACAGAAAGGCTTTCCGTGTATATATTGAGCTGAAGCAGATCATGCAAATATTCACTAACAGAATGTATGATCATTCTTTTGATATTCACCAGGTCTGCTCCTAAATGTGTGAGAGACAGTATTTGTGATTGTTGGGTGAACACTGATCCCACAGTATTAATGTACTGGCCATGTTTGTTCAGAAGTTTTATCATTATTTTTCTATAAATTTCCTTTTTTTAAATGTGGCTGATAGTCAGGCTGTGCTCGGTCAACTAATCGGTTTTTGTTTTAACTGTTTACGAGTTAGAAAAAAACATTTATGTATAATCTACAACATGTTTTGGGCTCCTGTACAAAATCCAATTATAGTGAGGAGATAGAATAGAGAAATTACGGGCATTTCCCCCTTTTCCTTGTTTTATTTGTACACTCCTAAATATGGCCGCGAATTTAACTATGACACGTGATACAATGTGCAGGAGGAGCCATTAGCCCGCTTTCCATCTTCTTTAAATATTGCTGCCTACACACGTGTTAACCTCCCCTTAACCCCGGAAGAGTGGCCACACTTTATAACTACGGTACAAACACACTGGTGTGTATGTACACTGCGTTATGTGCATTTTGAAAATTAGCGAAATGCTGCTTTTACACGACTGACGTACGTTTTTTTATGAACGCGCGTAGCCTTTTTAGAGAGAATACTACGTAGCCAATACCCATTTAACCGAGCCGCTGACACTCTTAATTTAGCCCACATTGGAACTCTAACGTCTATGATGCTTTAATGAGGTGTTAATTAGAACTATTTTGGAAGAACCCTAAGGGTCTCGCTTTGAACAAAACGGTGGACTGAATTCTGATATCGTTATGAAGGACAGAGTGTATAACTATCAATAGCATAAATAAGCAGTCTTGCATGTGCTATTTTCTTGTAATAAATAGACTTTTCTCAATTTTTCATCTTAAAATTAACTGCACTTTTTTTCTAGTTCCATTGCCTTCAAATTTGGAGGACGCAGTGTTTCAACCCCAGTGCATGTGTGGTTGCACGCATATGAATTTTCACTATGAAACAGATTTTTAAGAATAATAGTGATGTTTGTAATTTGCACTTTATCAAATTTAGTGGCTTAGCTTTGGTAGAACAGTTCACAAGATGTACAGGGTGCGATGTGACCCTGGTGGTGTCACAGATTATGTTGTTCCAAGTTCATTATTAATGAAAAACATATTTACAATTATATATGTAGGTACTGCTTCCTATGTCCTGATGAGGCCTAGAATTGAAGGGCCGAAACGAGTTGACTAACAACATGAAGAGTGCCTTGAATTTTTGAATCTAGAAACTAGGATATAAGAAAATACTGGGGGTCATTACAACATTGGCGGTAAAAGCCGCTTACCGCCGTGCAGAAGACCGGCAACACACCGCTGCTGCTGCGGAATTCTGCCACGGTCATTATGACCCACAGCCCGGAATCCGCCAAAATCCAGACACCCCCACATGTCCGCCACACCAAAGGTCAGTGATAAACTGGCGATAACAAAACGGACACCGTCACGCCAACAGGAATACGCCCACACTATCACGAACCATGAATCCACGCGGCAGTCTTTCAACCGCAGTATTCCATTGGCGGTACACACCGCCGCGTTCAAAATACACACACATTTACAAAACACATCCACATTGGACAATTCCAAATACACACACCTGATACACATACACACACCACTCCCACACATCCAATATAATATAAAACACACACCCACATCACCCACAAACCCTTACGACCAGCATTGCGACTGAGACACCACCAGAAACAACACTAGCATTCAAAGGCACTCAACACCATCACTCACACAAGATCCAAGCACCTCACACAACACACCTCTAAATATCACCCAACACATCATAACACACACCACCCCACACACCACCCACACCACCCCATGGCACCGCAAAGACACCCCAGGTTCTCTGAGGAGGAGCTCAGGGTCATGGTGGAGGAAGTCATCCGGGTAGAGCCACAGCTATTCGGATCACAGGTGCAGCACACCACCATAGCTAGGAAGATGGAGATATGGCGAATAATCGTGGACAGAGTCAACGCAGTAGGACAGCACCCAAGAACTAGGGATGACATCAGGAAGAGGTGGAATGACCTATGGGGGAAGGTGCGTTCCGTTGTCTCAAGACACCACATCACGGTTCAGAGGACTGGCGGCGGACCACCACCTCCTCCCCCCCAACTAACAACATGGGGGGAGAAGGTCTTGGCTATACTGCATCCTGAGGGCCTCGCAGGAGTAGCTGGAGGAATGAACTCTGGTAAGTCACTCTTCACTACTTTACCAACCCTACCTGCATGCCATCACATACCCCCACCCTCGCCCCCATCACTCCAACTCCTCACAGATGTCCCAATATCACAAATCACACATCCCAAACCCATGCCCTGCATGCAACAACAAAGCATGGACACAAACAGTTAGGAGCGCACCTGCCTGACATCCCAGCAATTAATCTGCCCCATTGCATCATGGTAGATGTAGTATCTTCAAAAAACGAACTCCATTAATTTTTAAATATTTCACCTTTAAGTAGGTACAAAGCATGGACACCCATCACCAAACCATGGCCACTGCACATACCCATACACCCCCCTAAACCATCATCACACAAGGTCCTACACAGGAATGCAAGCACTGGGGTAAACGGTCACCCACCCATTGCACACCATGGCACACACAGATGCAATAATCATGCCTTTACACCCCTGCAGGAACTGGGAGGGCTGTTGTGCGACAGGCGGAGGACAGGCCCAGGGAACCCACTCTCCACGAGGCACTCTCCAACATCATGGGAGCCTACCACCATTCCCAGGAGACGATGGCAACGGTACTGGCCAAGTTTCAGGAGGAACTCAAATCCATCAATTCCACCCTGGGCACCATTGTAGGGGTGCTGAAGGAACTCGTGAACACCAGGAGGGACACTGTGGCACAACAAGGGGCCCCTGACACTAGCCTGGATGATGAACTGCCCAACACCTCCACCGGCGCTAGTGGACAGGAGGCACCGCCATAGGACCACCACACCAGCACCCCACCCCCTGCAGATGGAAAACCACCCGCAAGCGGTCCCTGAGATCCAGGACAAAGACAGAGAACAATGCCAAGACCCCCAGCCAAGAAATGAGACCACCCTGAATGTCATCCTTCTGTCCCACTTTGTCACCCTGTCCATCCTTAAACTGCCCCAGCTCCAATTCCTATGCCCCTTTGGACAATGCACCTGTGAGACTGGTAGACTGGACTCTGCCATGGACATTCCTCCACCATCACACCTGACCATTATACATCACCCTCCAATATTGAGCACTTAAATAAACACCCTTAAATCACAAAACAATCAGGGGTTTGTCTGTGATTTCGAAATTGTGTATTAGCAATTACAGTGGCAAAATGCTATATCAAATGTAATGTCAACATACCTATGTCACACAGCTCTAGTCCATGCTGAAAAAAAGCAGATGTCACACAGCGGGACCCACATCTGTGAAATCGTAAGGGAAAGTGACAACTCAGTGACCATACACTGGGTGAAAATGACAGATAGATGGGAGGTAGTAGAATCAAATCAGATGTAGCAGGCAGTGTTGTCTTCTTACCTGCGTCTCACTGGAAGTATTGCAGGATCACCCTGTTCCCATTGCCTACGTCCTCTTCTTCTGCTTCCTCGTCTTCACTGTCCACAGGCTCCACAGCTGCCACAACACCTCCGTCTGGACCATCCTCAGAAAAGGCACCTGTCGTCACAAAAGCCAAGTTGTGAAGCATACAGCAGGCCACGATGATTTGGCACACCTTCTTTGGTGAGTAGAATAGGGAACCACCTGTCATACGGAGCCACCGGAACCTGGCCTTCAGGAGGTCGAAGGGCCGCTCTATAATCCTACTAGTTCGCCCATGGGCCTCAATGTAGCGTTCCTCTGCCCTTGTCCTGGGATTTCTCACTGGGGTCAGTAGCCATGACAGGTTGGGGTAACCAGAGTCACCTGCAAATGTCGAGGGACAACAGTTGGACACACACTAACTCATAGGCACATCTCCATACCCAGACCCAGACAACTATTCACTGTATTGGGTCCATGTCCTCACCTAATAGCCACACACGGTGCCTCTGGAGTTGCCCCATCACATAAGGGATACTGCTATTCCTCAGAATGTAAGCGTCATGCACTGAGCCATGGAATTTGGCATTCACATGGGAGATGTACTGGTCTGCCAAACACACCATCTGCACATTCATCGAATGGTAACTCTTCCGGTTTCTGTACACCTGTTCACTCCTGCGAGGGGGGACCAAGGCCACATGTGTCCCATCAATGGCACCTATGATGTTGGGGATATGTCCCAGCGCATAGAAATCACCTTTCACTGTAGGCAAATCCTCCACTTGAGGGAAAACGATGTAGCTCCGCATGTGTTTCAGCAGGGCAGACAACACTCTGGACAACACGTTGGAAAACAGAGGCTGGGACATCCCTGATGCTATGGCCACTGTAGTTTGAAATGACCCACTTGCTAGGAAATGGAGTACTGACAGCACCTGCACTTGAGGGGGGATTCCTGTGGGATGGCGGATAGCTGACATCTGGTCTGGCTCCAACTGGGCACACAGTTCCTGGATTGTGGCACAATCAAGTCTGTAGGTGATGATCACATGTCGCTCCTCCATTGTCGACAGGTCCACCAGCGGTCTGTACACCGGAGGATGCTGCCATCTCTTCACATGCCCCAGCGGACGGTGCCCTTTGGAGGAGAACAGCGATCAGAGAGTCAACCAACTCTGAGGTACGTGAACACAGCTTACTCTGAAAATATTAGCAAATCGATATATGCCTGTATGAGAGTTTAGGCAAGGCCTAGATATGTGTGACACAATCCAAAATAATGCCATGTGGGCCCATGAAATGGCGGTTGCGTGACCTGCAAAGTGGGACAAGGGGATATGAGGTAACTGCGCTGGCGTTGTACACCGTCGCGGAAGGCGGTTGAAGACCACAGCGCAATCCTGCATTGGTTAATATTGGACCCTATGGGTCCCAGGAGCCAATGACGATGTACACCGGCGGTGACGGTACGCACCGCGGCGGACGTGACCGCCATTTTCTCTCGGTTCAATCAGTTGATACCTGATCTTCGACAGGACTGCAAGTGCTGCTGTGACCTCAGTCTGGAAGAGACAATGGCTCATGTGTCTGGGGAAAGGACCCCTACCTTCAGCACGGAGGAGTTGGAGAAACTCTTGGATGGGGTCCTCCCCCAGTACACTCTACTCTACGGTCCTCCAGACAAACATGTAAGTACACTGTGAGCATGCTGTATGGGCAATGCCAGTGTGGAGTGGTGTGGATGAAAGATAGGGGGGGTGAGAATGAGGCGTGCATGAAACGACGGTGAGTGCATGTGCGTCATGGCAAGGGTAGGGATGCGGGCCAATGACTGTGACGGCGCGGACGGTAATAACTTCTCTTTTTCCCCTGTACTATTCATGTAGGTCAGCGCCCACCAGAAGAAGGACATTTGGCGTGCCATCGCCAAGGAAGTCAGGATCCTGGGGGTCTACCACAGAGGGAGCACCCACTGCCAGAAAAGATGGGAGGACATTCGCCGCTGGAGCAAGAAGATGGCGGAGGGCCAACTGGGGATCGCCTCCCAACGTGGGAGGGGTGCCCGTCGCACCATGACCCCCCTGCTGTTCAGGATCGTCGCGATGACGTACCCGGAGTTGGATGGGCACTTGAGGGCATCACAGCAGCCACAAAGGGGTGAGTACACTCTCATTCTGCTGATTCAGCACGCACTGTAGGTGTCTGGGTGGGGGAGGTGGGCTGTGGGTTCCCCTAGGCCAGGGAGAGTTTAGTAGGCAAGAACCCTTCTTAAGGCAGGCCCTGTGGCACCCCACCCCAACTGTGTACAGTGCCAACTACACCTAGTCAGGCTCCTGTGACATCCATGTGTGCAGCAATCGGGCATAGCCTTGTAACCCATGTCCCTGGGATTGAATAGGGAACTCCAAGTGCGCGGCGAAGTGCAGGGGGCTTCTGTGTCTGTAGTGTCCACCAACGGTAGCGGTATTGCATGCACACAACATGTTTTTCTTCTGTCTCCCCCCCCCTTTTTCTGGTCTCCCTGTTCTTGTGTGCATTAGCATCATCAGGCGGAGGAGCAGTGGCACCGGAGCAGGAGGGAGCTGCATCCCACATGGCCCTGGAGGGCGACACTACGGAGTCTGAATTCACCAGTGGGACAGAGGGCGAGGGGAGCTCCACGGCAGGGACAGGAGCTAACACCAGTGATATGGACTCCTCCTTTGATGGGAGCTCCCTTGCGGTGGCGGGCCCTTCTGTGCCCCCCACATCTACAGGTACAGCCACCACCCCCCCTAACAGCACCGCCCTCCCAGAAGACCCTCGGCGTGTGTCCCGTGCCCGCTCACCCAGGAGGGTGGGCTTCTCCTTCGCCCCAGGTACCTCAGCCCCTGCTCCTGTTACCTCTGCTGCCCTCAGTGAGAAGGCCATTGACCTCCTCAGGTCCCTTACTGTTGGACAGTCTACCATTTTGAATGCCATCCAGGGTGTAGAGAGGCAGTTGCAACAAACCAATGCATACCTGGAGGGCATTCACTCTTGTCAGGCAGCCCATTAGCGAGTTTTTCAGACTCTGGCCTCTGCACTGATGGCAGCCATTGTCCCGGTCTCTAGCCTCCCCCCTTCAACTTCCTCCACCCAGACCCAAACCCCTGTACCTCAGCCTATCCCAAACACACCATCAGACCACCATGCACACACCTCAACACACAAGGGAATCTCTGGCAAACATAAGCACCACACATCCCACAGGCACTCACGCAAGCATCAGACACATGCAGACACACCAACATCCACTGCCTCCACTGTGTCCCCCCCTCCTCTTCTCCCTCTTCCCTCCCTGTCTCGTCTCCACTCACACCTGCATGCACTACATCCTCAGCCACTACGTCCATCACCAGCACGCCCACCACCACACCCCGCTCACATGCAGTCACCACCCCCACTACCATTCACACGTCCCCTGTGTCCTCTCCCAGTGTGTCTATGACGCAACCTCCCAAGGTACACAAACGCAGCCACACACCCACCCAACAGCCATCCACCTCACGACAGCCTCCGGCCCATGCACCTTCACCCAGAGTCACCAAACGTACACCTTCTAAAACCACTACCTCCTGTCCCAAGCCCCCTCCAGCTACCCGTCCCAGTGTTCCTAAGAAACTTTTCCTGTCCAACCTTGACCTCTTCCCCTCACCTCCCCCACCCCTTCAGTCTCCTGGGGCCTGACTTTCCAGGTCCCAACCCAGCACCTCAGCCACAACATCGGCAGGACCAGTGGTGCCAGTAGTAACCGGCTTCTGGAGTGCGCCAGGCAGCAGGGCAGCCAGTGTGGCAAGGAGCCAGAGCACGGACAGTCCCCCACCTGTAAAGCATAAAAAGTTGGCCAGTGCCCGGCAGGAGAGAGGAAAGAAATCAGCCACCAAAGCCGCTCCCAGGGGTACAGTTGGGAGTGTGGAGACAGCTGCGCCACCATTCAAGGTGGGGAAGGGGCACAGTAAAACCGGCAAGTCTGGGAAGATCTGCACGGCGGACAAGACCGCCACCAGCTCCGCTGCCCAGGACACCGCCGCCACCAGCCCTGCTGCCCAGGACACCGCCGCCGCCAGCCCCGCTGCCCAGGACACCGCTGCCAGCAGAACCACTGCCCAGGACACCGCCGCCAGCATAACCGCTGCCCAGGACACTGCTGCCAGCAGCACCGCTGCCCAGGACACCGCCGCCAGCAGAACCGCTGCCCAGGACACCACGGCCACCAGCCCCTCTGCCCAGGACACTGCCACCAGCAGAACCGCTGCCCAGGACACCACCGCCAGCAGAACCACTGCCAAGGATACCGCCGCCAGCAGAACCGCAGCCCAGGAAACCGCTGCCCAGGACACCGGCGCCAGCAGCACCGCTGCCCATGACACCACCGCCAGCAGCACCGCAGGCCAATGAGCGCCAATGATTCCAACGCTACTGAGGCCGCCACGAGCAGGATGAAGCACTTTGGGCCAGAGCCCCCTCCAGAACCAGTGGAGATTCACATCCACTACCTCTGTCCTTGGCAGGATGAAGCACTCTGGGCACAAAGCCCCCTCCAGAACCAGTGGAGATTCACATCCACTACCTCTGTCCTTGGCAGGATGAAGCACTCTGGGCACAAAGCCCCCTCCACAACCAGTAGAGACTGTTATCCACTTGAGATACTTTGGCTTTGCACTCCCCAGGATTGAACAGTGGGCAACCCACCCACTGCAAAGACTTGAGAGACTGTGGCTTTGCACCCCCCAGGATTGAACAGTGGGCAAACCACCCACTGTAAAGACTTGAGAGACTGTGGCTTTGCACTCCCCAGGATTGAACAGTGGGCAACCCACCCACTGTATAGACTTGAGAGACTGTGGCTTTGCACTCCCCAGGACTGAACAGTGGGCAAACCACCCACTTGAGAGACTGTGGCGTTGCAATCCCCAGGATTGAACAGTGGGCAAACCACCCACTGTAAAGACTTGAGAGACTGTGGCTTTGCACTCCCCAGGATTGAACAGTGGGCAAACCACCCACTGTAAAGACTTGAGAGACTGTGGCTTTGCACTCCCCAGGATTGAACAGTGGGCAACCCACCCACTGTAAAGACTTGAGAGACTGTGGCTTTGCACTCCCCAGGATTGAACAGTGGGCATGGAGCCCCCTCGTGGATCTGGCATCGTGCACTCATCCGGCTGAGGTGCCCCCCTTACCCCTGAGGTGCCTGTTTTTTTCTATCTGATGCCCCAGCAGTGTTCTCTCTGTCTTATTCGGGTATCTTGTGTAGGCCTCGCCCATGCCTTTTGGGCCCAGTGGTCCACGGACTATGATGGTGGAATACCTTGGACTTGTATTCTTGGTGTATATATTTGTTTATAGTGTACATATCTTTATATATCACTATATTTTTGATTACTGTATTTGAATATATTACAATAATTCGACTCATTTCCTTTTGTCCTTGCATTCTTCCAGGGGGTAATGGGGGGTAACTCTAAAGTGTCATGATGTATTAGTGTGTGTGTTGTCGTGGGTGAGGGTGGGGGTGGGGGTGTTGCGTGTGTGTGTCACTCTCTTTTCCCTCCACCCTCCCCTGTGTCGTAGGTGCAGTACTCACTGTGGTCTTCGCTGCCGGCGTTCGTGCTCCTGGTAGAGGAGCAGGAAGATAAAGGCTGGAAGAATCTGGAGCTCGGGCTCCATGGTGTTCTGGTTCCTCGTGGGGAGTGTAGAGGTGAGCATTTTCCCTTCCAAGTCATGCTTCTGCCGTGTTTTTATCCGCGGTGAATCCACCCCGGAAAAGGTGGCGAATTGGACTGTTGTAATTCTGTGGGCGGTACATTGTCCTCTGCCTGTCTGTTGGCGGTTACCGCTGTAGTGTTTGTTTGTACCGCCGTGGCGGTCGGAGTGTTAAAGTGGCTGTCTATGTTAGCGATTTCCGCCAATGTCGTAATTCCATTTGGTTTACCGCCGGCTTTAACACCGACCGCCAGGGTTGTAATGGCCACCACTGTATTTAATTGGACTTGAATAACTTTGCATTACAGACAGTATCAATGATTCACTACCTCAAGTGGAGGACTGCTTTTGAAAAAGGTGTTTGGCAGCCAACAACTATGGATTCAGTTGGAAGCCTTGGTGCTAATGAGCTTGCACTTAGTACCTGTTTTTGTATCTCTGGCAATTTGTGATGTATTTTTAGTGTGATGTTTTGTACATACTTGATTGTGTGGTGTGTATTTTAATATATGGTTTGTGATCCTTGTATAAGAGCGAGACAAAGGGAGACAAATGTTGATGTATTCAAATTATAACCATTAGTAATAATACAGTGTTTCCAGTAAATAGGGTTTTCACTGTGATGTTTAAAATATATGCATCTTTCCCTACTATATATCAATTTGGCCTCAGTAACGCCAGGGAATAGCTGCCATATTACTTAGGTCAAGACAATCCTACACAATCTTGAGGGAAAAACATGTCTCCGGAGAAGCCTATACTTTTAGCCATAATAAGATGGGAGCCAAGTTTACATCATCCTCCAAATAACCTAAACCCAGTTTATGGTTTGAGATAAGACTTGGTGTTGTTTTGTGGATTTCTAGGAGTCTGCACAAGAATTTATTTTTAGTTGCGTGCAGGATACCCGGACTTGCATATCCTGAAATCCCTGCCCCATATGTGCTGGTGAGAGGTATTTTTTCCTATATAATACAGACATCTCTTTGAGTGGCTTATAGCCTAACTTTATCATAAAGCTGAATATCGCTTCTCAAGAAGCTGTCATCTTCTGGGATCTTTGGGGAATTATCCCATCCTATGTCAAATTGGCATCAGACAACATGCCCGAATAGTTAAAATTGGATATCTTGATGGCAGGGGTCTCCCCAATAAAAAAACTTTAGAACAAACATGTTTTGGACCACAGGTCAGGATAAAAGATTTTTTAGTTAATCTGCAGATCGAAATCCCTCATGAAGTCCTTAAAATGACCTGTGCATGCAGTCAGGACCATGTTGTTTGTGTACAAGAATACAGGGACCAAACTGGAGCTTATCTTTGGGACTTCTATTTGCATGAGAAATTAAAACAAATCTTATCAATAAAAATAAGAAGGATGCCAATATACAACCCGGTCTTACCCCTTGTGCGATGCTTTTGGGGCAATCAGCAGTTTTGGTGTAACACACTTTCATAGATGTATCCCAATGGAGGTGCTTTAAAAGGTCCAATAGGGGAGGGATGACAGCTGTTAATTCTTGTGGGAAAGTAGCCTCTTTCTAGCATGGATACCTCAATTTTTGGCCTGTTTGTGCGTGTTTGCCAATGTGTTTTCACTGTCTCACTGGGATCCTGCTAGCCAGGTCCCCAGTGCTCATAGTTTAAAACCCTATTTGTCAGTGTGTTTTGCCTGTCTCACTGGGATCCTGCTAGCCAGGACCCCAGTGCTCATAGTTTGTGGCCTATGTGTTTTGTCAGTATACTTAACCTTGTCACTGAAGTTCTGCTAACCAGAACCCCAGTGTTTATGCTCTCTCTACTTGGCAAATTTGTCACTATAGGCTAGTGAGTTCATATTCCAATTCTGAATGGCACACTGGACCCCCATATAAGTCCCTAGTCTATGGTACATAGGTACCCCGGGCATTGGGGTTTCAGGAGATCCTTATGGGCTGCAGCATTTCTTTTGCCACCCATAAGGAGGCCACTGCAGCCTGAGTGAGCTAGTGCACACACTATTTCAAGGCCATTTTCACTGCACTAAGTAACTTATAAGTTACCTATGTGGCTAACCTTATCTTACTGAAGGCTAGGTGCAAAGTTACTATATGTGAGGGCACCCTTGCACTACTAAAGGTGTCCCCACATTGTCCAGGACCAAATCCCTGGACTTCGTGAGTGCGGGGACACCATTATAAGCGTGCAATACATATATGTAGCTTCACAATGGTAATTCCGAATATGGCCATGTATGGTGTCTAAGATCATGGAACTGGCCCATCAATCCAAATCTGCTATTTGGGGGGCAATCCCATGCACCCTGGGGTCTCCACCATAGACCCCCAGTACTACCAAACGAGCTCTCTGAGGTTTTCACTACAGCCCCAGCTGTTGCCACCTCACAGACATGTTTTTGCCCTCCTGGGGATTGAGCAGGTCAATCCAAGGTAGGCAGAACCATGCATTTCCTTTAGGAGAGGGGTGTTACACCCTCCCCCATTGGAAATAGGTGTTACAGGCATGGGAGGGGTATCCTCACAGAGCCTCTGGAAATGCTTTGAAGGGCACAAATGGTGCCCTCCTTGCATAATCCAGTCTACACAGGTTCAGGGACCCTCAGTCCCTGCTCTGGCATGAAACTGGACGGAGGAAAGGGGAGTGACTACTCCCCTGTCCATCACCACCCCAGGGGTGGTGCCCAGAGCTCCTCCAGAGTGTCCCTGGATTCCAAGGTTTGGGGACCCTCTGGAGACCTCTGAGTGGCCAGTGCCAGCAGGCGACGTCAGAGACCCGTACTGATAGATGCATACCCGGGTAGGTAGCTAATCCCCCTCTCTGGGCTATTTAGGGTCTCTCCTCTGGGTGTTTCCTCTGATTCAGTTTGCAAGGCTCCACCAGGACTCCTCTGCATCCTCTGCTTCAGATTCTGACCGTCGGATCAACCGCAGACTGCTCCGGGAACTGCTGTAACTACAACAAAGTATCCCGGATGACTCGTTTGACTTGCAACTTCAGCTCCAGCCAGCATTTGCAGCAGTTTCCAAGGTCTGCACACTCTGAAGACTGACTGTCTGCAGCCTGCACCAGAAGAACTGAAGGAATCTCCTGTGGAGTGACTGGGTCACTTCCCTGCTTCAGCACGCACCCTTCTGCGACGACAACCCAAACTCTGGGACTCCTCTCCTGATGACAAGCATGATCCCTGGAACACAGGTGGTGGACTGAAGTGACCCAGACTGTCCAAAGGTCCATCTGTCCAAATTTGGTGGAGGTAAGAGCTTGCCTCCCCGTGTGCAACAGTACCCCTGTGCACAGCGCCTTCTGCAGCTCCTTGGGCTTCTGTGAACTTCTTCCAAAAGTTCTTCATGTACAGTGTAGCCCAGGTCCCCAGCACTCCATCCTGCGATGCACAGCTCTCTGAGTCGTTCTCCGTCAGTGTGGGACCCTCTAGTGTAGTGCTGCAACGACCGCACTTTGCATCTTCTTTGTCCCCATGTTGTGGGACTCCCGTGGGTGGTGCCTGGTCTTCTTAGGGCTCTCTGAAGTGCTGAGAGACACCTCTGTCTCTTCAGTCTGAGGTGAGACCCCCAGGACCCTCCTGGGTCCAGGCAGCTCCTTTTTGACAGAAACTGCATACTTGCTTGAACCAAGGCTTGTTGGCAGAATCCAGCAATGCAACCAGTCTGCATCCATCAACTCGACGTGGGACATCTCCTGCATGAAGAAGGAACCCACATCCATCTTCTTTGGTGCACTTCTGTGCTTTTCTTCTGACCGGAGAATCCACTTTTGCACCTTCTTCTAGGTTGGCAGGGGCTCCTGTCCTTCCTGGACCCTTCTTCGACTTCTGGACTTGGTCTCCTCTCTCCACAGCTCTTCAGGTCCAGGAATCCATCATTTGTTGCTTGCAGTCTTGCTTGGTTCTTGCATAATCCTTTATCTCAACTTGTAGTGGGTCCTGAGAAAACTTGCTGCACTTTACTCCTGCTTTCCTGAGCTCTGGGGTGGGGTACTTTACATACCTTTGGTGTTCTCTTACACTCCCAGCGCCCCTCTACACACTACACTTGCCTAGGGGGAATTCAACATTTGAATTCCACTATTTTAGTATATGGTTTGTGTTGCCCCTAGGCAAATTGCAATCTATTTTATTTTCTACTGTTTGCACTGTTCTATGACTGGTTACTTACCTGATTTTGTTTACTAGTGTATATATTGTGTAAAATACTCACCTCCAGAAGGAGTATTGCCTCTAAGATATTTTTGGCCTTGTGTCACTAAAATAAAGTACCTTTATCTTTGGTATTTTGGTAACACTGAGTATTGTCTTTTATTGTGTATAAGTACTGTGTACCTATGGTGGTATTGCAATAGCTTTGCATGCCTCCTAGTTCAGCCTTGGCTGCTCTGCTACAGCTACCCCTAGACAGCCTAAGCTGCTAGGACGCTACCCACATTTCACTAACAAGGGATAACTGGACCTGGTATAAGGTGTAAGTACCTTAGGGACCCACTACAAACCAGGCCAGCCTCCTACACTTCTATCATCCCCCACAATTCCCCTTGAATGGCGCAGGAGAAGTCCATGAAAGCCATGTGAATGGTTCCTCTCCTGACCTTGATGTATTTTCCTAACATTGGGGATAGGTTAAGCCCTTGTTCAGCCATGCCGAGCTCAGGGCGAAATCCAAACTGGACTTCTGAAAGGAAAGAATTGGCCTCCACCTAATCTTCCAATTAAGTCAGAATTACTTACCCAAGTATTTTAGCACAGGAATCTAATAACAAATGGGGCGATTGTTTGCAGGAACTTTCCTATCTGGTGCTGGCATAATGTGGCACAAGGGGTTACAAAGTGGCACAGTGCTTTTGTAAATATGGCTCGGGTTAATTGCCTCCTTAATGCCACATTAGCATACCAAAAATTACGCTTGTATGGTGCAAGGAGGTGCAAGGGCCTTGTAAATCTGGTCCATGATGCAGGAGGACTTCCCCATGTTTTGCATGTGTGTAAATTACCTGTGGTAAGTCAAAAAAGACAAGTGTTTGAGAAAAAAACTGTAATACAACTTTTGTGGGTAGTCTTCGCCTGCCTTTTCACAATTGAAATTAACAAGGAAATCTAAAAATAAAATTGGCCTCAAGTGTAATGATGCTTGTTGAAAACATATGCTCTGATACTTTACCACATTGTTATTGAAATTAGCTGAAATAGCGGAACGTGTAGCTGGCACTTCTGTGTAGTACTTGTGTATTTAAATCTGCTACTACATTTTTGTGTCACATTTTCACTGTTCCTGTCAATGATGCTCCAAGTTGCTATGCTAAAAATTAGCATGCACGGTACTGTTAACTTTCAGCTGAAAGAAGTCTAGTGGAGGCGCAGATTAAACATACATGCAACTAGTTATTAGGTGTAAATAGAGGGGAAAACGTCATGGTTCATTCTTTCGTATGTTACTGCGAGTCTTGTTGGTACTGAAGGTTCTGTGAGCTTGCATCTCTGTACTTAGGTGGCACCTCAACTCAGCCATTTACAGACAGTAACTTTATTGAGTTTAAGTTGTACAGTTTTATATAGCGTGAATGTGGCCCAATGGCGTTGGAAGATTTTGCACACAACCTAGTTAGGGGCAGCTCCTTTGCAGTTGTGAATGAGCGTAACTCCCGTGACTAAGTCAGGAGCTGAAAAATAATGCAATATTTCTCTATATTTTATTTTTCAGAAGCTGGCTCAGCCAGCAGCATATGAAGGGAGGATCAGGTCTGGGCCACTGGAGGGGGGAGAGCGGTGGGGAAAAAGGGGAGAGTGCACCTAAATGCGCATGTGTGTTTGGCTGGCCGTCTGAGGCACTGCACAGACCCCAGAGCAGTGTCTGAGCGGCAGTCCAAGCCACTCAGACCAATCCTGACACCGCTTTCATGCAAGGTTGAGCATGAAAGCAGCACAAGGGTTGCTGGCAGCCTGTGCTGGTGTCCCAGAGAATGCTAGGACGCCAGTTGGAGAAGAAGAGCAGAGGGGCGAGGGGGCAGTAGACGGCGGTGACGGGAAGAGGTACGTTTTAAAAAAATTATTTTTTAGCCCCTGGTCCCTGCTTCGCCCGCTCCTCCCCTTGTGATTAGCGACATCCAACACTGCATCTAATCATATGTTTTTCAGTAGCAAATGATCCTGTGATCTACACCGAAAAAGAGGATGTTAAATTGAGATTGAGAATCAAACTAAAGTTCCCTGGTTCTAAAGACGGCAGATCTGAAAGTTGGGCCAGACCTCCTCCTTATTGCAGCTCTCTAGGTTTCTCTTGTTCAAAAGAGGTCCCATAAAATGTACAGTTTCACTGGTTTGGCCCTATAGAGGTCTCTTGATTAGATAGTACAATTGGATCGAGACTCTAGTAATGCAATGTTATTGTTCTAGAAATGATGGGCCATATATACTGTAGAAGCCACAGTTGCAAATTAATGAATGTTTATGGTATGAGTTTCATTTTGTGCTATGGCTAATCAAAGCATGTACATTCACAGCAGATCAAAAACCTCCTCCCTCGTTATTGTTTATGAGATAGGAGGCATTTTCAACACCATGCAAAAGGCTGAGAATGGCTTACAAGGCACAGCAGACCTCTGCTTCTGTATGCACATACTTTACATGTCAACTTTGTTCTTTCAAAGCCGCTTATGTCCCCAATATAGGAACTAATTTAAAAAAAATGTACATGTAAGGAATGACACTGGGAGAGCATGCAATTGTCCCAGTCACTACCATCTGTTTGCCCTGAGACTGCCCATTAGAACACACATGAGGACAACTTCTAATTTAGAACAGGATACCACCCTAAATCAGTGTCCATAACTTTCAATGGTTAGTGACTGCAAACCATTGATACACAGCATTGTGTGAAACACAAGAAGTCGAACAACCCCTTTCCTAACCCCTCCCGTTCCAAGTTGAGATGGGTCGCAAAAGCCATATTGCAAATCTGACTTTTCTGACTCAAAAAATGTCTACTCATCCTTGCAGCCAGTGATTTTGTGGCTGCAAGCACTGTGACTTTGCAAAATCAAAGGTTTTGTGACCAAGAAATCACTTAGTATGGCAGGCCATACATTTCCATCATGCAAGGATAGATTTACCTCCTTAGATGATGCAGATGGCGTGTTGCTAGAATTTTTCCGGTTTCCTCTGCAACACTGTTTACTCATGAGTGTACCGTTGGGGCCCATAAAGGGACTGCTTTATCTGCAGCACCTATGAAATGTTAATTTCCTTGAGGACTCAACTGCCATTGTTCCCCTGTTTATAGATTGGCCAGTGGGGCTATTAGCCTCACCTGGAAATTGAATTCCGTTGTTCCTTACAGACAAAGCAGGACAGAGAAGGGATGATGTGGGTGCCCCCTATTAAGGACAACAGGACAGAGAGGGGATGATGTGGTTGCCCCTTATTCAGGAGAACGATCCATAAACTTCAGCATTCTGCAGGAGTGCTATGTTGAAGCATACTGTTCTAAGAGACGTCCTTCTTGAATGACTCAGGAAATGCTAGGCCTTTCCTGGAACTTGGGCATTGACAGGTAAGGAAGGATGGAAGGATAACTTCTTCCTTTGGATTACACTCTGTAGTGAGGTGATCTTGTGACCTCATAGACCTCTTTCAGAATAAAGGAGGATCACCCGACACTTGAGGTAGAGTGTCTGCTACCCTCTCTGTAATATTCGGGGTTAGAGGAATATGGATAGGCTTGATGCTCCCATCCACTGAATAGTGAATGATAATCACCCATGAGAAAGAAGTCATATAAGGTCCATAGTACATAGGGCTCTCTCTCCTGTCCTGACGTCCCACTTGGCATGAAAATCAGAATAAACCTGCTGCTGTGTTTTGGGATCTGCCTAGACATCATCACCTGCAGTAGCTCAGACCACTTGCATAGTTCACATGGGAAGATGAACTTCCTGAGTGGTATTTTTGGGCACAAACACAGTTCCCCAGCAAGGAAACCAGAGGGAGCTATTGTTGTGGCTTACTGGACAAGTAAGACCATTCTACATTCCCCTTCCCCCTTCTCAACAGAGAGGGCTTGTGATAATTCAAGGTTACTTTTGTCCATAGGGACTAGAAATTAGCATGTTAGGATCCATAGAAACAATACATTTGAGATTGTGACTTCTTTTTAATGTTATCCCCCACCATTTTCTTGATTACATCTGACCTCACACTTCCTTAGAGTTTCATATGACAATTTGGGGTGATTTTCTTATTTATGGGGCATACCTGTAATCAGTGATCTCATATTTTATTTGTATGCAAAAGCTGTCCACTGCCAAAATGCTAATAAATATTTTAAACAATTTAAAAATGGTCCTACTTTGAAGCACCAGTGCCAATTTCTAGAAGATCATAGCTTCGCCAGACACCCAGTCCTCATACCCAGGCTCTTTATGTCATTGTTCAGTCTCAGAAAACTGCTAAACATGTCCCTCTGACTTCTAGGTCATTTCCTAGTTTCTGGGTTCCACATTAGGTGTAGGGGCTGCATATTGAAAAAATTCCTCAGTCATTTATTTTTACTTCTATGACCTGCCATCTGCAACACATCTGGCACGTTATATCTTCTGGTTGCAGTTTTTTTTGCTGCGCTGGTGACCAGGCAACTCTGACCAACATTCAACAGACTCAGGCCTTCATTACGAGGCTGGTGGTCTTAAGACCATCAGCCTTGTGGTGCCATAGAGGTGGTCCGACTACAACATTATGACTGTGATGTTTCCGCCACAGTCAGACCACTGGTACCGCCACTGGGGGGACCGCGTTGCCTGTGGGATTACGACCCCTCTCTCCACCAGCCTTTACATTGCAGTTGCACTACAGGGAGCCCCTGCACTGCCCATGCACTTGGCATGTAATGTGTAATGACCTCTTCAACATATGTACACACAACTTCACAAACATCACACAAGTCCCTTCACCATATCAACCGAAAGCATCTGGTTATGTTGAACTTTCATTGGCCATCATGTACCAGGCCTGTTGCGCAGGGTGGGTCAGCAATTGCAGGAATATGCTTTCCTTCACCACTGGGACAGGCCACACATGTGACATCAACTCAACATACAGGGCGTTTCTGTCATTACTGTACATGCTGGTGCAAAGTTACCTGCCATGTGC
Organism: Pleurodeles waltl; assembly: GCF_031143425.1. NCBI lineage: Eukaryota > Metazoa > Chordata > Amphibia > Caudata > Salamandridae > Pleurodeles > Pleurodeles waltl. Next base: position 340,058,308 of record NC_090439.1, read on the forward strand.
CTACGCAGGCAAACTAACACCATACTGAAAGGGTGCTTGTAGTTTGGGGATGAGTGCTGTTGGACATCAAGGGATACCTTCTTGCACAAAACCAGTCTCCCCCTCAATGCAGCCATCCTTGCACCATGGCATAAGAGTGGCTGTGTTGGCGCTCTGCAGAAAATGTAGTGCTGATGCAGGGGGAAACAGGGGTGCTCCATATTCTAGTAAAGACTGCAAAACCCAGCATTTTGAAAATGATGAATCGCTGCACTGCTAAATTTGGTGCAGTGCTGAGCTCTATCATTTCTAGATAATCTGGGTCTACATGTCTGAGATAGGACTAAGATATGTGACACAACATATTTTGCCAACAGTGTGGTTAAAAAATATTTAGCACACTGATGGCATTTTGTGCCACTAGTGTCACTCAAGTTAGGGAATGCACCATGTTTACCAACCGATTGACTCATGCGAACCACTAACACTGATAAACTTTGAAATATCTATATCTACATCTCTTTGCAGAGGATAAAGCCTTACCACACGACCAGCTGCCTGCCCTGGACTTTTTAGATGATGGCGATGACCAGATGCAAGCATCAGTCCTGACACTCTCTAGCAGATTCTGGGTGCCATCCACACACCATCTCCAGTTGCATGGAGGAAACCAAGCATTGCAAGGTCTCCAATTGACCCACCCAACACACAATACACTCCTCCTCCCACCTCATCCCCAGCCCAGGACTCTCAGAGCCCAGACATCAACTTTCACAAAACAGCAGCAGGAGTCTACCGGGAGCTGGCACAGCATGTGCGGGTGGAGATGGAGCCCATGGCAGACAACCTAGCTGGAGTCCAGCGGTGCCTTAGTCTGAATAAGGACTAATCATTTGCTATTTGAGGCACCCACTTTCCTCTATGTGGCCTCCAGCAGCCTCTAGCTGACATAGCTGGTGCCCTGAGGATGAGGCTTCAGCAATTACTCTCTCAAAGTGGCACCAGCATGATTGACAACAAGCTACAGGCTATGCAAAATACCCTGGAGTCCTTGCAGCAGATGCTTGTCTCCCTCAATGACGCCCTGGCTGCCTACCATTGTGACGTTGCTGCTGTGTGTCGAAACCAGCAATAACTCCTTACTGCAGTGAGGGCTTTCATTTTTCTACAGACGAAAGGTACAGCTGGTAGCTATAGTCTGTTGCACATGGTCAGTCACTCTTTTGTTCTGTGCTGATGATCATGCCACAATAACTATCAACGTCACCTCTTCACTCTCCCACTGTAGACTTAGCACACATGTGAACTCTCATACTGGCCAGTTTCTACCTATTGCCACCCTGGTCACTTCCGCACTCCTCTCCTACACGTTTCCCTTGCCTTGAACTCTGCTTGGACTTCCAATGATTTGGGATCTCTAATGAGGTTAGTCGTCAGTGTACTGTACTGCAAAGCCTTTATCATCATTTAACATTCTAATATATTCACTCAAAACATTACATTTCTTGATTCTGTTTCTGAATCTTTAACTTTGTAAACGTTATGCATTGTGGGAAGCCTACACATTGGGAGACCTAGGTACCTCAAAATAATGTGCAGCAAGGTGCTACAAGAAATGTAGCTTGGCTGAGATGCTACATAACAAAAAAGCAGGTAATTATTGTATGCAATTGGATAATGTACTATAATGTTGACTAACACTAGTGCACATGCCGCTGTCTACTGCCAATTGAGGCACACTTGCATCACATATTGAGGGTGAATGTGTGGGAAGATGCTATTACTCTAGTGACATCAGGAAATTATGTTAGTTGGACCATGGTGATGCCATTCAAAGGGTTAAGTACTGAAGATTTTTACTTACAGCATTGGATTGCCAGTTCTCCATAAATGTGGGACTGTGCAAAATATATGATTGTAATGGGTGTTGTGAACAGAATATCCATAACAACACTCGTTGCACACACCTTTCACACTAAAGGCCATATTTTTGGGACGTTTTGCATTTCTCCCAATGTACCTGTTTTAATCCGGGAATGTTTTGTGTTGATCGAATGTCTTTAAGGAGGAAGTTGTACAGTTTTATATAGCGCGAACGTGGCCCAATGGCGTTGGAAGATTTTGCACACAACCTAGTTAGGGGCAGCTCCTTTGCAGTTGTGAATGAGCGTAACTCCTGTGACTAAGTCAGGAGCTGAAAAATAATGCAATATTTCTCTATATTTTATTTTTCAGAAGCTGGCTCAGCCAGCAGCATACGAAGGGAGGATCAGGTCTGGGCCACTGGAGCGGGGAGAGCGGTGGGGAAAAAGGGGAGAGTGCACCTAAATGCACATGTGTGTTTGGCTGGCCGTCTGAGGCACTGCACAGACCCCAGAGCAGTGTCTGAGCGGCAGTCCAAGCCACTCAGACCAATCCTGACACCGCTTTCATGCAAGGTTGAGCATGAAAGCAGCGCAAGGGTTGCTGGCAGCCTGTGCTGGTGTCCCAGAGAATGCTAGGACGCCAGTTGAAGAAGAAGAGCAGAGGAGCGAGGTGGCAGTAGACGGCGGTGACGGGAAGAGGTACGTTTTAAAAAGATTATTTTTTAGCCCCTGGTCCCTGCTTCGCCCGCTCCTCCCCTTGTGATTAGCGACATCCAACACTGCATCTAATCATATGTTTTTCAGTAGCAAATGATCCTGTGATCTACACCGAAAAAGAGGATGTTAAATTGAGATTGAGAATCAAACTAAAGTTCCCTGGTTCTAAAGACGGCAGATCTGAAAGTTGGGCCAGACCTTCTCCTTATTGCAGCTCTCTAGGTTTCTCTTGTTCAAAAGAGGTCCCATAAAATGCACAGTTTCACTGGTTTGGCCCCATAGAGGTCTCTTGATTAGATAATACAATTGGATCGAGACTCTAGTAATGCAATGTTATTGTTCTAGAAATGATGGGCCATATATAGAAGCCACAGTTGCAAATTAATGAATGTTTATGGTATGAGTTTCATTTTGTGCTATGGCTAATCAAAGCATGTACATTCACAGCAGATCAAAAACCTCCTCCCTCGTTATTGTTTATGAGATAGGAGGCATTTTCAACACCATGCAAAAGGCTGAGAATGGCTTACAAGGCACAGCAGACCTCTGCTTCTGTATGCACATACTTTACATGTCAACTTTGTTCTTTCAAAGCCGCTTATGTCCCCAATATAGGAACTCATTAAAAAAAAGTTGACATGTAAGGAATGACACTGGGAGAGCATGCAATTGTCCCAGTCACTACCATCTGTTTGCTCTGAGACTGCCCATCAGAACACAAATGAGGACAACTTCTAATTTAGAACAGGATACCACCCTAAATCAGTGTCCATAACTTTCAATGGTTAGTGACTGCAAACCATTGATACACAGCATTGTGTGAAACACAAGAAGTCGAACAACCCCTTTCCTAACCCCTCCCATTTTAAGTTGAGATGGGTCGCAAAAGCCATATTGCAAATCTGACTTTTCTGACTCAAAAAATGTCTACTCATCCTTGCAGCCAGTGATTTTGTGGCTGCAAGCACTGTGACTTTGCAAAATCAAAGGTTTTGTGACCAAGAAATCACTTAGTATGGCAGGCCATACATTTCCATCATGCAAGGATAGATTTACCTCCTTAGATGATGCAGATGGCGTGTTGCTAGAATTCTTCCGGTTTCCTCTGCAACACTGTTTACTCATGAGTGTACCGTTGGGGCCCATAAAGGGACTGCTTTATCTGCAGCACCTATGAAATGTTTATTTCCTTGAGGACTCAACTGCCATTGTTCCCCTGTTTATAGATTGGCCAGTGGGGCTATTAGCCTCACCTGGAAATTGAATTCCGTTGTTCCTTACAGACAAAGCAGGACAGAGAAGGGATGATGTGGGTGCCCCCTATTCAGGACAACAGGACAGAGAGGGGATGATGTGGTTGCCCCTTATTCAGGAGAACGATCCATAAACTTCAGCATTCTGCAGGGGTGCTATGTTGAAGCATACTGTTCTAAGAGACGTCCTTCTTGAAAGACTCAGGAAATGCTAGGCCTTTCCTGGAACTTGGGCATTGACAGGTAAGGAAGGATGGAAGGATAACTTCTTCCTCTGGATTACACTCTGTAGTGAGGTGATCTTGTGACCTCATAGACCTCTTTCAGAATAAAGGAGGATCACCCGACACTTGAGGTAGAGTGTCTGCTACCCTCTCTGTAATATTCGGGGTTAGAGGAATATGGACAGGCTTGATGCTCCCATTCCACTGAATAGTGAATGATAATCACCCATGAGAAAGAAGTCAGATAAGGTCCATAGTACATAGGGCTCTCTCTCCTGTCCTGACGTCCCACTTGGCATGAAAATCAGAATAAACCTGCTGCTGTGTTTTGGGATCTGCCTAGACATCATCACCTGCAGTAGCTCAGACCACTTGCATAGTTCACATGGGAAGATGAACTTCCTGAGTGGTATTTTTGGCCACAAACACAGTTCCCCAGCAAGGAAACCAGAGGGAGCTATTGTTGTGGCTTACTGGACAAGTAAGACCATTCTACATTCCCCTTCCCCCTTCTCAACAGAGAGGGCTTGTGATAATTCAAGGTTACTTTTGTCCATAGGGACTAGAAATTAGCGTGTTAGGATCCATAGAAACAATACATTTGAGATTGTGACTTCTTTTTAATGTTATCCCCTACCATTTTCTTGATTACATCTGACCTCACACTTCCTTAGAGTTTCATATGGCAATTTGGGGTGATTTTCTTATTTATGGGGCATACCTGTAATCAGTGATCTCATATTTTATTTGTATGCAAAAGCTGTCCACTGCCAAAATGCTAATAAATATTTTAAACAATTTAAAAATGGTCCTACTTTGAAGCACCAGTGCCAATTTCAAGAAGATCATAGCTTCGCCAGACACCCAGTCCTCATACCCAGGCTCTTTATGCCATTGTTCAGTCTCAGAAAACTGCTAAACATGTCCCTCTGACTTCTAGGTCATTTCCTAGTTTCTGGGTTCCACATTAGGTGTAGGGGCTGCATCTTGAAAAATTCCTCAGTCATTTATTTTTACTTCTATGACCTGCCATCTGCAACACATCTGGCACGTTATATCTTCTGGTTGCATTTTTTTTTGCTGCGCTGGTGACCAGGCAACTCTGACCAACATTCAACAGACTCAGGCCTTCATTACGAGGCTGGTGGTCTTAAGACCATCAGCCTTGTGGTGCCATAGAGGTGGTCCGACTACAACATTATGACTGTGATGTTTCTGCCACAGTCAGACCACTGGTACCGCCACTGGGGGGACCGCGTTGCCTGTGGGATTACGACCCCTCTCTCCACCAGCCTTTACATTGCAGTTGCACTACAGGGAGCCCCTGCACTGCCCATGCACTTGGCATGTAATGTGTAATGACCTCTTCAACATATGTACACACAACTTCACAAACATCACACAAGTCCCTTCAGCATATCAACCGAAAGCATCTGGTTATGTTGAACTTTCATTGGCCATCATGTACCAGGCCTGTTGCGCAGGGTGGGTCAGCAATTGCAGGAATATGCTTTCCTTCACCACTGGGACAGGCCACAAATGTGACATCAACTCAACATACAGGGCGTTTCTGTCATTACTGTACATGCTGGTGCAAAGTTACCTGCCATGTGCCTACGCAGGCAAACTAACACCATACTGAAAGGGTGCTTGTAGTTTGGGGATGAGTGCTGTTGGACATCAAGGGATACCTTCTTGCACAAAACCAGTCTCCCCCTCAATGCAGCCATCCTTGCACCATGGCATAAGAGTGGCTGTGTTGGCGCTCTGCAGAAAATGTAGTGCTGATGCAGGGGGAAACAGGGGTGCTCCATATTCTAGTAAAGACGGCAAAACCCAGCATTTTGAAAATGATGAAGCGCTGCACTGCTAAATTTGGTGCAGTGCTGAGCTCCATCATTTCTAGATAATCTGGGTCTACATGTCTGAGATAGGACTAAGATATGTGACACAACATATTTTGCCAACAGTGTGGTTAAAAAATATTTAGCACACTGATGGCATTTTGTGCCACTAGTGTCACTCAAGTTAGGGAATGCACCATGTTTACCAACCGATTGACTCATGCGAACCACTAACACTGATAAACTTTGAAATATCTATATCTACATCTCTTTGCAGAGGATAAAGCCTTACCACACGACCAGCTGCCTGCCCTGGACTTTTTAGATGATGGCGGTGACCAGATGCAAGCATCAGTCCTGACACTCTCTAGCAGATTCTGGGTGCCATCCACACACCATCTCCAGTTGCATGGAGGAAACCAAGCATTGCAAGGTCTCCAATTGACCCACCCAACACACAATACACTCCTCCTCCCACCTCATCCCCAGCCCAGGAATCTCAGAGCCCAGACATCAACTTTCACAAAACAGCAGCAGGAGTCTACCGGGAGCTGGCACAGCATGTGCGGGTGGAGATGGAGCCCATGGCAGACAACCTAGCTGGAGTCCAGCGGTGCCTTAGTCTGAATAAGGACTAATCATTTGCTATTTGAGGCACCCACTTTCCTCTACGTGGCCTCCAGCAGCCTCTAGCTGACATAGCTGGTGCCCTGAGGATGAGGCTTCAGCAATTACTCTCTCAAAGTGGCACCAGCATGATTGACAACAAGCTACAGGCTATGCAAAATACCCTGGAGTCCTTGCAGCAGATGCTTGTCTCCCTCAATGACGCCCTGGCTGCCTACCATTGTGACGTTGCTGCTGTGTGTCGAAACCTGCAATAACTCCTTACTGCAGTGAGGGCTTTCATTTTTCTACACACGAAAGGTACAGCTGGTAGCTATAGTCTGTTGCACATGGTCAGTCACTCTTTTGTTCTGTGCTGATGATCATGCCACTATATCAATAACTATCAACGTCACCTCTTCACTCTCCCACTGTAGACTTAGCACACATGTGAACTCTCATACTGGCCAGTTTCTACCTATTGCCACCCTGGTCACTTCCGCACTCCTCTCCTACACGTTTCCCTTGCCTTGAACTCTGCTTGGACTTCCAATGATTTGGGATCTCTAATGAGGTTAGTCGTCAGTGTACTGTACTGCAAAGCCTTTATCATCATTTATCATTCTAATATATTCACTCAAAACATTACATTTCTTAATTCTGTTTCTGAATCTTTAACTTTGTAAACGTTATGCATTGTGGGAAGCCTACACATTGAGAGACCTAGGTACCTCAAAATAATGTGCAGCAAGGTGCTACAAGAAATGTAGCTGGGCTGAGATGCTACATAACAAAAAAGCAGGTAATTATTGTATGCAATTGGATAATGTACTATACTGTTGACTAACACTAGTGCACATGCCGCTGTCTACTGCCATTTGAGGCACACTTGCATCACATATTGAGGGTGAATGTTTTGTGTTGATCGAATGTCTTTAAGGAGGAAGTGCCCCTCCCTGCACATATACAAACAATAAAAGCTCCTTACTCATACTATGTAATTGGCAAAATCCATCACTCAACCATTTAGACAAACTTGCCTAAATATTTGTATGTTTGCATTTTGTGCCATGCAAACCACACCCCTGAGTTGATTTTATAGTTGGGGCATTGCCTCAGGTTTACATTCCATTGCAAATCTGAGGCAGTACCAAATGATATGGGTGTAGCATGGGTAACTTACCAGCAACATACATTGGATGTCCCTCTGCAACAGAAATCATGTGTTGGGGGGAGATATGTATACAGTGTGGTGTAAATATACAGAAAGTAATTCTATGCCACCTTTAAATATGGTGATATAGCACAGTCCCACTGGTTTAACAGAAAAGAAGATGCTCTGGTTGTGCTAGAGTCATGTTTACATGCCCCTGAGTACTTAGGTAATCAATATGGATGGAAATGAGACCTACACAAAGTCACACATAAACTGACTGCAGCGTGAATGAGGTGACTTATGATATCTAAGTGAACAAGCAAATTGTGCCTGACTATCCTAAGCATGGCATTTGACAGTTATCATGGATGTGTTGTGATAGCTCACAGCAATCAAAACAGACGTGACAAGGCCAATTTACTACAGTAGTGTAACTTCCTTTTATATGAGTATGTTTAATATGAGCACTCACATAGAGCTGCTGTGTCCATCCTTTCTGACATACACAATGAGTGTGGATGGATTGCATGTGTACTCTTATTAGGTATGGTACACACATGCATTTGTACATAGGTCTGTATCCAGATTGACACATGGCTTTTGTTAAGGAAATGAGGGATGAATTTTCATTTTCAGAGATACATGGGAGATGACCGTTTGTTTGAGAGGGACAAGCCTAGACCTACTGGTGCTTTGTTCAATGTATATATTATAGACCTTTTGTTATGCATGTGTGTGCCACTGATGAATATGTTATGCATTTTCACATGTAATTAGGAAATGAAGAAATTGCTACGTCACATTGCTGACATTGAACAACTGTTGCGGGCAGTGACTGCTCTTGTTCTCTCAGGGGATGACATCAGGTTAACATTCATAACAAGGAGTACCATTGTGACTGCCAGCATATTTCAAGGCAACAGACCTGTGTAACATATCTGTTTCAATGCAACATGTATGTGAAACTGGCAAAGCAAACATGACACACACAAATTTCATTCACATTGCTATGTGGGTAGTTGAATGGTCTTACTGATGTGTTTCTACTTCTTTACCCATCTGCTTTCGTGTAGTCTCACTTTCCAAAATGTGTATGAATCTGTCTTGCATTTGCATGTGACAGATACTCCAGGACACTTGTGTCATTTAGTGGTTTACTAACAAGTAGTTTAGAAGTGACTTATCAAGGTATACATTAAGGAGAAGACATAATCCACAATGTGTGCACACCTGTGTTCCCCAGCACTGGTATGAGGCCATTCCCATCTTGAGGTGGGTCATCATTGTCCTCATCCTCCTCCCTGGGTACTTCACCTGTTTCTCCCAGGGGACATTAGTGCACACACATATGTTGTGAAAAATTGCACAGACAACAATCATCTTACACACTACTTGAGGTGAGTACAGCAGCCTCCCTCCGATACATCAAGACATTGGAATCTTGCTTTGAGCATGCCGAACGTTCGCTTAACTACATTCCTGGTGAAGGCCTTCTCAGCGTCACTCTGTGGATTTACATAATGGTGTCATCACCCAGGGCTGAATGGCATAAACTTGGTCAGCTGCAATGGAAGAGGGAAGACAGTGTCAGAAGTGCCCTTGTGTTTTGTACAGGCTGTCACTGCTTAGTATGTGATTGTAACGTAGAGTTGAAAACTTGCTTATGCCAGTGTGTGAATTGCTATTTCCAAACTAAATTGCAGTTGTGTGTGATAGTGCACCTTCCAGTCACAGACAGAGGCTTAGGGGATTGGTGATATTCTGAATTGTGTGACATCTCCCATGCGAGGTGTGTGTGATGTTGCTGTTAGTTTCAACTGTGTGCAATAATATGGGACCTGCCAATGAGCCATACTGTGTGACTGTACTCCTAGTTTGTGTTATATGTGCTAATGGAACAAGGGTTGTACCCTGTGTGCTGCAAGCCCCCAACCCTTTGACTTTGTACACCTCTTTTACACACAGATCTGTTATGCATATTGCATGTCAGACATGCATGTGTATATGTAGACATCATGCAAAGTGTGTCACAGCGGCTCTAATCTATTACAATGTCTGCAATTGTTTTAGAAGTCCCTGTGGTGTAGTGTAAGGCAGAAAATGCATTGATGAGCCATCTAACACCACCAGTACAGTACAGTTGTGCCCCATTACCACCTGATACAGAAAATGTCAGTTTTCTGCCCCTGCACTGGAAGAGTCAGTTGCCAAGTTGCTACATGGGCATCATTGCAACATGTTGCACAGATGCATGTGTTGTGGCTGTGATTGCTTATGCGTTGTGAGATGGTGCTTTTTGCACATCACCAAGCAATCATTTATATTTGTTCTTCCTAGGTGTGCTACACTCTGCATCTGACATGGGAAGATGCTATTACTCTAGTGACATCAGGAAATTATGTTAGTTGGACCATGGTGATGCCATTCATAGGGTTAAGTACTGAAGATTTTTACTTACAGCATTGGATTGCCAGTTCTCCATAAATGTGGGACTGTGCAAAATATATGATTGTAATGGGTGTTGTGAACAGAATATCCATAACAACACTCATTGCACACACCTTTCACACTAAAGGCCATATTTTTGGGACGTTTTGCATTTCTCCCAATGTACCTGTTTTAATCCGGGCCCCTTATCCCTCTAAACAACACCAGAGTTGTGCAGTATTGACTAACTGGCACTACATGAATGCCATTGCCAGAGACAGAGTCAATTTCTTTGACGCAGTTATGGTTCTTCAATTAGACTTATACAAATTATTATTTCTATGCTAGTGCATGTAAGGTCAGGGAGACCAATAGATTTTGGTTGTGAGTTTATGTTATAGCCTGCACTGATCTGGCATTTGTAGTAGGGGTAAACAATACCACAGTGAGATGTAGTGAATTTCCCAGTGCCTATTGGTTCCGTCACCCCTGCATGGGGATGCCACCCTTGCATTCACTATGCCGGAAACAGGCAAGCTACGGCAAAATAGTTTGCTAAGTGGCTCAATGCATGCGTATTGCAATTTTGTTATAAGACACTGTTGTTTGGTGACATTACCGCCTCCTTGGCATCATAGACATGACACTAAGGTGGCAACAAGGCAGTACCAAGGGTATTAGAACAAGCCCCTACTTGTTGTGTGTGAAAGTGTGACATTTACAGGAGAGTATCATGCCAAAAATAAATGCCTGAAGGTGCCTTGTTAATGCAGAGTGGGCATTGCACCACCAGAGAATCACGACGAGTGATGCTGTAGTGCTGGAAGGGTCTTGTACATAGCACCCTATGTGTAGGTGATGTGCATTGACTGTGTGGAGTGATGCATGTTGCATATGTGTTGATGAGAAATAATGTATGAGTAACAGTCAATTGTGCAGAGTGTGTATTGTACATTGTTTGTCTCATGTGTCTTATGTGTTGTATATGTTGTACAGTGTCTGCAGGCTTTCCTACGAGCAGGCTATTTCCATATTGTCCATCCTGGAAACCCTTGATTGATGATTGAGTGCCTGAAGATGAAGGCATTATGGATGCTTCCAGGATATTTTGCTATGACATTTGTGAAGAGGCCCTGATGGTCCACAATGGCCTGCAAATTTTTTGAATGTGTATGATTCTTGTTGTGGTACACATGTCCCGTAGCAGCAGGAGGGACAAGTTGCAAATGTGTGCAGTCCATTGGCACCCAAAACATGAGGAAACCCAGCGATGGTGTACAACCCTTCTTTGATTTCCGACTGGAGTTGTTGGGTGTTGGGGAAGGGAGTTAGGGGGATGATGGCATCCAGTACAGTTGGCAGGAAGTGTGAAAAGGAGAACTGGGATATTCCTCCCAATTATGCTGCAGTTGTTTGAAAGGACCCAGAGGCCAGAATATACAGCACAGCCAGGAGCTTTGCGAGGGGTGGAATGTTGGTTTACCTTCTGGTTGTTGCCATAATTGGGGGTGCAATTTCTTGGAGCAGCAGGATGATCGACTCCCGCTTCAACTTGTAATATCTTATGGTGTCTTCTTCTCGGATCCCCAAAATTGTTGAATTTCTAGATATATGTGCTCTCTCTCCTCCGGTGCTGGTGTTCTGGTTGCTGAGGTGGTGATGGTGAGTGATGCCATGGTGCTTGTGGTGCCTGGCGTCATCGCTGGTGTCACTGGTGGGTTCCAAGTTGAAACTGCAGCAGTTCCATGGTGTCCTGTGGGTTGCAAAAGTTTTTTCAGACTGTTCTCCTTATGTACCTGTGTGTCATTTTAACTCCTGGTCTGATCAGGCATTAAAATGTTGACGCTAATGCAGGCTAGCATCATTTTTCTTTAGCGTGCTTTATTTGTGAGGCCTGTAAATATGACGCTAGGAGCCTAGCATAATTTTTTTAAGAGGGAACGCCTACCTTGTATATCATTATCAGTAAATGACACAATTTGAGGAGGCACTCTTAAAAAATGATGCAAACCTTGTAAATGTGGTGCTAAACATGTCTAGCGCCACTTTGTAAATATGGCGCTCAGTTTTTGTCATATTTGCATAAAAAAATGGCGCAAATGCAACACAAACTCTTTGTAGATCTGGGCCAATATTTTGTTCTTCAAGAGTACCAACTTTTAAAGTCAGTGGTGGCCCTGGTCTGCACTGGTTTCTCCTGATGAGGAACCCGCCTTGTGTCATTGGTGAATTAGTCCATCTCACAGACTATCTCCAGCTGGTGTCAGGTCCTGTTTTTGAGTCCATCACTATGGTTAACGGTTAAGGGCTGCTTGTGCAGGCGATTATGAGCTGCTGTGATCTCTATCTTGTGTGGCAAAAGTCAAGCTAGAGCAGCCACTCATTGGCAGAAGGACAATGTTGAGAAGCACTTTGCAAGCATACTTACACATGGAGTGATCTCCTGCTCTCCTTTTACTGTGTCCTCCATTTTAGGTAGCGGGAGTAGCCATGAGTGTTTTCTTCCCAATCAAATCCATTCAGTTGTATTCTGTGTGTACAGTCTAGGCCTGGCTTCTCCAACGAGTAGTTCACGAGTGAGGCCCCCAGTTTTCTCTTTGTTTTTACTGATTTATTTACAGATATAAACAGACAAAAAACAATGGGCCATGTTTATGAAAAGTTTGCGCCAGCTTTTGCGTCTTTTCTTACGCAAAAGCAGTGCTAATTTAATGCCTTATTTATATTTTGATGCTAGACCTGTCTAGTTTTAAAATAACCGAGTTGGCGTCACTTTTTGGGGGTGCCAACCCACCTTGCATCATATTGAGACAATTATATGCAAGGTAGGCTTTACCTTCCAAAAAATGACGCTAGCCCTCCAGCACCATATTTACCTCCCAGCGTAAAAATGACACACACTAAGGATGCAGACCCAAAAAGTGACGCAAAGGCTGATTTGTGTCAAATTTAAACACCTGGTCAGACCATGTGTTAAAAAGAGGCCCACACACCACCACTTAAGGAAAACACACAGCAGGAGCATTCCTCCAGGACAACATAGAAGTGTTACTGCTCCAGCTTGGCACATGCCGCAGACATCAGCGACGACAACAGGTCCCTCCACCACCACCACAGCAACCCCAAACACCACCACAGCAACCACAAAGACAGCACAGAAGGTGGGAGAGGATCTTTTGACAGCGTACAACCATCCTTTGGCTCGGGGAACAAGATGTCATCAGGACTTACCATCTGAACCGGGAGTCAATTGTGCACCTGCTGCACCACATTGCCCAGGCATCACTGCAAGGGTGGCAACTCAAACAAACATATCATCCATGACCAAACTCCTTGCTGTCCTCCATATGCTGGTGTCTGGATACTTTCAGACAACAGATGCACAAGTGTCTGGTGTCACCCAGCCATCCTTCTTTGTCTTCCTTCCAAAGGTTCTGGACGCAATCATACACCTCACACCCCACCACATCTGCTTCCTCAACACCCAGCAACTGCAGCAGGAGGCCAAGCAAGGTTTCTTTCTAATTACTGGGTTCCCGCATGTGATGGGTGCAACGGACTGCACCCATGTCCAACTGGTGCCACCTGCAGCAACCAAACACTTATACAGGAACCGCAAGCACACCCATTCCATAAATGTGCAGGCCATTGTGGACTACTGTGGGCTCTTCTCAAACATTCTTTCCAAACCCCCTGGCAGCGTACATGATGTCTACATATTCCGGCATTCCACCATCAACGAGCGGTTCCAGGATGGCCAATATGGCAATAGCCTACTCATAGGTAAGCCACCATACCAAACAGTACACAGACAACACACCTACCATGTAGGAAAAACAAGACTTTCACCACACTAAACAAACATAGGCAGAGGAATACAGATGTACATGCAACAACACATGTGTCACATGCCACACTACACCGCAATCATTGCACATAACACACACATAGACATTGCCATATAAATAGTATAGCCGCAAACTGACTGGCACACCACATAAGGACAGGTGGAGCTATGCCCCCTTTGCAGAAGCTGGGCACAAATCTCTGCAAGTGTCCACTGGTTGACAACTAAATGCAGATCCCACACACATTACACCTAACAATGCTTAGCTCGGAAATGTGAATGGCATGGTCCATGTCAATGTTATCAAAGTCATACATAGGCACAGCCCCATATCAATCATGGGGTACAAGCAGCTGGAGACACCAATATCTAATGCTACCCAAGTGTTTCCATGACTAACTAAATATCACCTACACATACCTGACATACCAGTAGTATGCACATTCACCTGTCTGCTGCATTGTGATGCACACCTAGGAATACATTACCCATCATGAAACACCATGAGGCAGAATGACGTGAAGTCGTGCAGCACCTAGGCCCCACCTCACCTGTGCCCCTTAGCACCCCCTAACACCACCACGTGTGTGCCGTATACAAAAAATTGCCCACCATGGCACAGAGCTTGTGCAATACTGTAAAGATCATGGGTGCTATTGTAGGACTCTGTAGGAGTATACTGCATATACCTGACCTTTCATGAACCATGCATAGGGACCCATATAAAAGCATGGTGTGCCCCCTCCCAACGCCTGCACTGTGTATGTGTTGAAAGTGTCTGTAATAAATCATGTATAGGAATTTTGGAGATTCCACTGTACCAACCTTTGATTATCCTACAAATGTGTGATTCACACCCTGGTACACTTGATGGCTGGCACACCCATCAACTGCCACAAAGGGTCGCAATGTGTTGCACTGCCTGCCTAGGGCCATATGGTAACATGGAGGCCGGAGTTTGTCTTTGTAAGGCTACTATGGTGTATCTACATATGACACCACTGTAGTGCAAGGAGGTGGAAGGATCCACCAATAATGGGGCACTGGCACAATTATGGACTACAGAAACACATATTTGCAAGAACAGAAATATCTGTTTGGATGGAATATTACAACCCGCAGGTCCCTGACCCACAACCCAGGATTGTCATGTCCATCAACACAAACCTATGAAACCATTTCACAAAACAGGAACATACACTAAACCGGACGCAAGTCTGAGTCACCTCTTCACCTAAAACTAACAACTGCCATGGTATATACTCAACATCTATCAAGCTTTATAAACACATCTTCACTCATTCCTTTGCAGCCAACCAAGGTTATGGCATACAGCCATGGGTCATGACTTCATTTGGCAATCCCACAACGATGGAAGAGCGGGCAAATAATGAAAGGCGCAGAACAACATGCAATGTGGTGGAGAGGAGATTTCGGCTTCTGAAGTCAAGGTTCAGGTGCATGGCCCTGACAGGAGGAAGCCTGTTGTATATCCACCACTGGTAAGTGAGATTATACAGGTATGTGCAATCCTGCACAATATATGTATACTGAACAGATAGATGTCCCCAAAGAAGAGGACGATGACAATGGTACAGCACATTTGGAGAGGGAACTACAAAACACTGCAGCAGGAGTTTAAAGGAAACTACAAATTGGCACTGTACAATTATTATCACTTTGTAAATATCACCAATAAAACACTTTACTCCTGAATCTCCATGGTCTACTCATTCTCCACTACATATACCATTGGAATGTAACTCAAACCTCAGAGAGCAAGAAAGAAACACAACAGTTAAAAGCATGGTAGCAACATAGTTCATGATGTAAGAGGGTCTAGTTCCTTGATGTCACAAATCAGTGTCACGTAGCTCATCGGCATTTGACTCTTGAAGGCCTAAATCCATGCACCACAACATATAATGTGCCATCAAGTGGCCAATGTGCTAATTCGTAGCCCTTTTCCCACATCATCCCCACGCTTGGCAGGATATATGCCAGGGGGGCATACAGAAGGTAGGGGCTATCATCAAATGGTGTTGAAGTAATGTAGGACTAGAACAATGTCACATCTCATGCAGCTGGCTGCTTCGCCAGCACTGTGCATGTGTGACAAGGTAGGGGGACATCATTGGTAACTATGGACCTTCAGTAACTGAACAGGGTTTGTAACCATTGCTAGAGGCAGAGCCTGCACTGTGTACCCATGGGTTTTTGTCCTGGCACTGCCACTGGGCACAACCCTAACACATGGTGTGCTGTACCTCACTTATGGCACACACATGTTGGCTGTGGAGTGCACTATGGGTTGCCAGACAAATGAAGCAGCAACGGCTGCTGAATCACTATCTAAACATAAGACCCATTGTCAGCATCTAAGAATGAAATGGGACAATGCACCACCACTTTATTGTCTGCGTGAAATGTAGGCAGAATGTGTTCCACTCTGTATGTACATTATATACACACTTGTCACACAAATCTGCTGTCTTGGCACGTGTCCACAGCAAATCCAGATTTACATGTGAAGACTGATGTACAGGTGTATGGCCTAGGTAGCAAAGGGTTTGCAAGTGCCAACAATGGTTGACAGGTGTCAGCATGGTAACCTAGTATACTCTGTATAACACCATCACACAGCACATAGCAGTACACATCACTCATTGTCACTTACATGCCAGATCAAGAGCAAGGTACCAAACAGTGAAAAATGTCCCTAATAGGTTTTGGTTTCCAACATGCCAATAAGGTGTGTGATGTGCAAGCGTGCCCAGCAATGTCCAAACATGTCAGAGACCCATTTACAAAATAAAATGGGAGTAGAAGTAGACAGATAAGTGGCATTTGGCTAATGAAAAAATTAGCACTGAGGTGATTTCAGACATCAACATCATACAGTCATGGTAAGAGTGACATAGGTTGTGGAATGCAGGATTAAATGCATACCCATGTTCAAAGGAGGATGTGGATAGACAGCTGGGAGTTATCCACAGATACTCGGAAAAACAACATGGGAGGTCACTTCGAGATGACACAAGTGCTGTGGCAGATGTAATGTCATGTGTGTGTGGGGCACTCATTAAATTTCACAAAGCCCGGCAATGGGACTGTAACTGTCATGTAGCCAATAGTAGATGTGTACATCTGCAATTTACACAAGTCACACGTTGCATCCTGTCCATGAATGAGCAGGCATTGTTGCTGTTGAAGATGCGTACAAAGTGTAAGCAGCCTAAAGAATGGCAGCAATGTAGGACACAAAATATTCCTAACAAATAATGCGTTAAAACATGTAGAGGAAAACACATACACCAATATTGACTGTGCAGCACATCAATGTCTACATGTGATCACCCAACATATGTACAGAGAGGGTGGATAGGTCAGCACATAAGTACATAACCCAATCATGTTTCTCACTATTATAACCTGGTAGTTGCCCATAGCATGCCAACATGACAGAAGGCAGTGACAAATAACACCATCTATCCCAAAGCACGTTCACAACATAGAAGTCGCAACAGAAATATAACCCCTAACCAAGCGGCCCATGGAAATTACTAAGGACATCAAATGATGGTACATGACCTACACGTGCAAGTAGCCAGTCCTAAGTACATGATTGGGGAAGGCTGACATCAAGTACCCCCGAGAAAAACTTGATATCCCAGTGTAACCGGGTCACTAGTACCTCGTTTACTTACGTAGACCCTGGGCTGACTAGCCAATACCCCGGGGACACTCCTCATCGGGATACCACGGGTGAGTGCTATGGAAACCCAGATATCCAGGTTTCTAACGAGGTAAAAGATGGACTACAGACGCGTGCAGGGCGCCAGAAGAGCCGGAATCTGCAGAGAGACCAGAAGATGAACGTGGAGACGAGAAGGGAGGAAAAGGATCCAGAGTGAACCCAGAGGTGATGGCGCGGGCATCAGAAGCCCTCAAAGGACCCCTCTCCTGCCATGTACCTTTCCTTTTCTGTTTCGTTTCTTCCTGCTCCCAACTCCATCACGAGTGACCTCTCCGCTCCTGAACAACGGAGTCTGTGCCTACCACAAGAACAGAGCGACGTGTTGGGAATAACGAAGGGGATCCTTGCAAGTCCTACCATAAAAGCCTGGGAAGAGACTGAAAAGCAGCAGGAAACAGACTGGGAAAGAAATATATCACTAAGAGAAATAAAGGCACCACAATATAAAACCCAGTTTTTTGACTCTCATAGTCTCTGTTTTATCACTCTACCCAACACCCTATACCCACCCCTCCTACAGTGGTGTCAGAAGTGGGATAGCGACTACAAAGAGACAGTATCATATTTCCTACCATGGAGAATAACCCGACAATTGAAGATATGATACAGGATCTATCAGAGGGACAACGTCATCTCCAGGTGGTGTGGGAGGAACACCAAAGAAAAGCCAGGATAGACAGAAAGACCCTTCAAAGCACCCTGAAGAGCCAAGCCACCATCATCGCAAATAATCACTTGGTACACAAGACCGCCTTACAAAAATTAATTGATACTATATCTGCCTCGAAAGTCCATCCCAACGTGCCCAGCTCGGTCCTCCAAAAATACCAGGAAGGTGAAGATCCTGATGCGTTTTTCACGAACTTTGAGAGAGTGGCCGCCTCGGCTACATGGCCTAAAGAACGATGGGGACAGTATGTAGCTCCATTGTTGATGGGCAATCTACAAGCTGCATACCAAGCAGCTAATCCTGGGGGAACAACCCCTTAGGCCGACATCAAGAAAAGTATTTTAGAACAAGTGGGGTTCGATACTGAATATTATAGGCTCAAATTCAGGAAGACTAAGTTGTGCCCATCAGAAAAACGCGGAGCTCTATATTACAGGGTAAAGGATCTGGGACAAAAATGGTTGGGGCCTATTGGCACTGATAGAGAGGACATTATTCAGACGATTCTCCTTGAACAATATCTGGAAGCCTTACCCTCCATCACCCGTAATTGGATCAAGCAGGATCCCAACGTCGATACGACAATGGCAATAGATCTAGCTTGTGCGTATCATTGCTCCACGGAATTTAGGCCTGGCCCCTCGAAAAGTGCTAATCCCACTAGTCGGCCGATGGGAGGCTCCTATCATTCTGCACCTCGGAAAAATCCTGAAGAGGTCTTTATTCCCTGATTTAATGAGAAAACACCAACCCAACAGCCCCAGTGCTACAGTTGTGGAGAATGGGGTCACATTGCTCGCGTGTGCCCCCACAAGGAGGAGAAACCAGAGCCCATGATAATCGGCATTACCAGAGGAAGAGTCTTGTATACAGGGAGGGAAAACTCGAAATATATCAAAAGGGTGGTTGATGATGGACACAACCTTACAGCACTGGTGGATTCCAGTTGCAGCCGGTCCATTATTAGGGCCAATCTAGTGGATCTTAAAACTCAAATATCCAAGACTGTTGTCTCTATATGCTGTATCCACGGTGAGCTGAGAGAGTATCCTCTAGTCTTGGTTTCCCTTGAATGGGAAGGACGACGGGACACGATAGAGATGGGAGTCATGAGCCATTTGGTGGAAGACGTCATTGTGGGTAATGACTATGCATATTTTGCTGACCTGCTAAATAGCATACAGGGTAAAAGCCAGACGGACCTCTGGTGGGAGGAGGCGCCTTTTTCCAAAGTAACCATAAAACCGGGTGGAGAGCGGCATAAACCCAGTAGGAAAGAGAAAAGAAAAGGAAGGAGGTTGTATCAGTTACAAGAGAGGAAGAGTGAAGCGCTAGATGCAAGAACCATAGTGGTCACCTCTATCCCCCATTCCGCTGTAGCCAAAGGGAAGACTCCACCCTCCAGCACGCCTGGAAGTCAGCCAAGCCCGAGATAACAGGAGAGGTGGGTCCCTTTTTCGTAATACAAAAAGGTCTCCTATATAGGATCACGAACTACAATAACCAAGAGAAAAGACAGTTAGTAATCCCCGAACCCTATCGCATTCAAGTGTTACACTTAGCACCCAGTCATATGGGGGGAGGACATTTTGGCAGGTTAAAAACTGAAGAATATCTTTTACGCCGCTTTTACTGGCCTGGTGTACATTTCCATATTTGACGTTTCTGTCAACAATGTCCTAAATGTCAGTTGATCGATCCAGGACCCAAAAAGAAAGCACCCCTATACCCACTACCTATCATAGATATACCATTCTCAAGAATAAGAATGGATTTAGTGGGACCACTCATTCCCTCCTCAAAAGGGTATACCTATCCTCTGGTCCTAGTTGACTATGTGACCCGGTACCCAGAGGCTATACCCTTATCCAGCATGACCACAAAGAACGTGGCTCATGCTATGGTCGGGTTTTTTTCACGAGTAGGGTTCCCCAAGGAGATTCTGACAGATCGGAGAACCCCATTCATGTCACACCTCATGGCTCAAATATGTCAGACAATAGGGGTAAAACACTTAAGGACCTCCGTATATCATCCACAAACGGACGGCCTTGTAGAGATGTACAACCGTACTCTGAAATCCCATTGGAAAAAAACAATTTCTGAACCAGGAAGGGACTGGGACAAGAAGTTACCCTATTCCTGTACACGGTAAGGACTCAGATTCAGCCCTCTACAGGCCATAGTCTGTTTGAGTTGGTTTTCGGACGGCAACTGCAGGCCCTCCTAGATATGGCCACAGAGTTATGGGAAGAAGAGGAAGGAGGTGAAAAAGGTGTACTGGAGTACACCCAACAGCTAAAGTCCCAAATCCAGTCCCTATAGTAAGATGTACGGACACATATGGAAAAAGCTCAAGACAAGCAGAAAAGATATTACGACAGGAACACCCAGCTAAGACAGTTAAAACCTGGCAATCAGGTCCTTATATTATTACCTAGTTCAGACAACAAACTATTAGCCAAATGGCAAGGTCCCTATAAAGTGCTGGGAGTGGTAACACCTGTCACCTATATGATAGTACTATCAGAGAATCCTAGAAAGACACAAATATATCATATAAATATACTGAAGAAATGGGAGGAACCTGAAGCGGCCATTCCTTCTGTCTCAACAGGGTTCCTTCTAACCCCTGTTATGGAACTAGATATTGAACTATGCCCAACAGATCAAAACCCGGTATCTGAGAGACCACAGATAAACACATCATTACTACCAGAGCAACAGGATCAACTCGGTTCCTTCCTTAACAAGCATAGATTGCTTTTTTCCTCAAACCCCAGGAGAACCACTTTAGCGCAGCACCACATTAAGACTCCACGTGGGAAGGTTGTTTGGATTCAGCCATATCGAATCCCAGAAGCCTGAAAACAAATAGTAGAACAGGAGGTGCAGAAAATGCTGCAAATGGGAATAGTAGAACCCTCGGTGAGCCCATGGTGCTCTCCAGTTGTTCTTGTACCAAAACCGGATGGCTCCATCCACTTTTGTATTGATTTTCAACAGTTAAACACCATATCCCAATTTGACACATACCCAATTCCCCGAGTTGACGAGATGCTAGAAAGAATGGGAAGAGCCCGCTATATGTCCACCTTGGACCTTACTGAAGGTTATTGGCAGATCCCTTTGTCACCCGGAGATAGAGAAAAAACAGCTTTCTCCACCCCATCGGGAAGACTACCTAAGACATCTAGATAACATCTTCCACCTATTACAAAATGGAGGACTCACTGCAAACCCAGTAAAATGTCGCTTAGCCTGTGACGAGATTGCATATCTGGGCTATTATATAGGAAAAGGACAGATTAATCCTCAAAGGAGTAAAATAGATGCCATCTTACAAGTACCTATCCCGTCCACAAAAAAAGAGGTGCACTCCTTTCTTGGACTAGTGGGCTACTATAGAAGATTTATACCCCACTATTCCACCTTAGCTGCCCCTTTGACTGACCTCTTAAGGAAGGGACAGCTAGTGAGGATAAGGAATCTGACACCAGCCCAACAACATAGTTATTCTACCCTACAGAAATGCCTTTACCACAGAGCCCGTTTTATGCTGTCCAGACTTCCATAAACCTTTCTATCTACAGACTGACGCCTCTGATGTAGGTATAGGAGCAGTGTTGTTTCAAAAAGATGAGGTTGATAACAACCACCCCGTAGTGTTCATTAGTCGCAAATTGCTGCCCTGGGAGAAACGCTGCCTATCATCGAGAGGGAGTGCCTAGCCATCAAATGGGCCATTGAAAATCTTCAATATTAACTCCTGGGACACCCCTTTATACTGTATGCCGATCATGCTCCTCTTACTTAGTTGTCCCGACACAAAAATACCAATTTGCGCATACTACGTTGGTTTATGGAAACTGCAACCCTTTTCCTTTCAGGTGCAACAGCTCCCTGGAGCTCAACTATGTACATCAGATTATTTATCGAGATATCCCATGAGCCAGGAACTCCACCAGTCCTTCGCTAGGGGAGGGATGTGTAACCGGGTCACTAGTACCTCGGTTACTTACGTCGACCCTGGGCCGACTGGCCAATACCCCAGGGGCACTCCTCATCGGGATACCACGAGTGAGTGCTATGGAAACCTGGATATCCAGGTTTCTAATGAGGTAAAAGATGGACTACAGACGCACGTGGGGGCGTCAAAAGAGCCGGGAGCTGCAGAGAGACCAGAAGAAAAACTCGGAGACGAGAAGGGAGGAGAAGGATCCAGAGTGAACCCGGAGCCGATGGCACGGGCATCAGAAGCCCTCAAAGGACCCCTCTCCCGCCACGTCCTTGGAGGGACGTTGCTAGCGCAGGTACATTCCTGCCTCCATAAACGCTACAACACACTCCTCTGGAGGGAGGGGGGAGTGGGCGGTGGGAAGAGAGAGACGGTGATAGATACGCAGGACCCACCCAACCTTACTGGGTCCAAATAGAGATTCTAGTCGTACTTTTTTTGTTTCGGTTTGTGGTGTTCGGCTGGTATTACAAGTTTATTTTTTTTTGTTTGCTTCATCTCCTGTACTTCACTTTGTTTTACCTCTGCGCTCTTTTTCCTTTCTTTGGACTAACCTACACCAGCAGGACTGTGAAGCCAACAGTCCTCCTGCAACAAGCTGCTTACTTTACTTTTGGTGACTACAAGGGGAGCACACCACAATTTGGTGTTAATTTTGACAGGCCGTAGAGAACACCCCAGCAACCCTTCCCACCACACCGCACCTAACCTTCTAACCCAAAACCCCAACCTCTCGAGTATCCAACTTACCTTTCCTTTTCTGTTTCATTTCTTCCCGCTCAAAACTCCACCACGAGTGACCTCTCCGCTCCTGAACAACGGTGTCCGCGCCTACCACGAGAACAGAGCGACGCTTTAGGAGTAACGAAGGGGATCCTTGCAAGTCCTTCCATAAAAGCCTGGGAAGAGACCAAAAAGCAGCAGGAAATGGATGGGGAAAGAAATATATCACTAAGAGAAATTAAGACACCACAATTTAAAACCCAGTTTTTCAACTTTCATAGTCTCTGTTATATCACTCTACCCAATACGCTATACCCACTCCTCCTACACCCAGTCTGTTTGATCATTGCGCTTGTGTCTGTCTGCAGGTGACTGTGCATTGCGCTGCTGATTAGCAATCATGTAGAGGCTAGATCCCTGCCCAAAACACCCTAACACCACTGCTCAGGCTACATAGACTTTTGACATTGTCAGGGGCCTGATGCATGTGCACAGAGGACTGAGTAGTCTGGAGCACCATAAACCTGCACCTTCACATGCAACCATGGGTCTGTGTCGGCATCAAAACTATCACAGTAGTGATGAAGAGTAGGCTGCCATCTTTGCCAGTCTGCAACACTGCAACACAGTGGTATGCCATTGTATGTGATAGTCATTACAAACATGATGTGAACGATTGTGAGTGCCTAGTTGGTGGCATGCACACATATACCAGATATCTCATTAAACATTACCCACTTAAAGGACACAGGCGTGGTGATATGTATTGGAGTCTGAACAAAAGGCAACTTACCACAAATGTAAGTGCATATGTATCACAAGATCATTGACAGACATGGATGACCTCCACATGTGTTCTGACAAATGGAAACATAGATGGCACAGATATGACTACACAGGCATGTGTCAAAGTCCAACATGTGTCCATGCAAGAAGATAGATCTGTGAGGTTTCATATCCCATGAACACACCACTGTGGTCATATGTTACTGAAATGACACTACATATATCTTTACATACATAAGGCATTTAGCAACCTTCATTGACATGTGTCTACACCATCTCCTGCAACTAAGATACATGGGGAACTATATGCCACAGGTGTAGCAGAGCATCATCAAGGCAAAACTAAGAACACAGCACAGAGTGGACACACATGCAAATTGCCAGGGGTAAGGTTTCAGCCCAGCCACAGTCCACTGCATTCTTTGAGTACAAATTGTCATGGCTGTCATATGCCTTACCATGTATTGAACATAGCCCATCATATCTATTGTGATGTTGGTATGTGTACATTTGTATTTCAGACATAACAATGTGGTACACCCACAAATATGTGTACACTCATAGTACACATGTGCTAACATGTGTGTGGACACAGTGTAGCTACACATGCACATATGCAGAAGGTATCAGCCATCGCACGCATCACACACATAAACATATAGATTGAACATACCAATGTCACCGTCAAGATATGAATGGATAGGCACACACATGTAGCCATACCATATTGACAACATGACTGCATAGCCCCTGTGACATGCTATGTGAATCTGGGTACACTCTAAGCCTACACAGTAAATGTTCACAAATTCCCGTCATGCGTCAAAACAAATGTATGCAAATGGCTTAGTTCCATACTCTGCAACGCCAGGAAAATCACGTCTGGCCCTTAAGCAGCTAGCACAAGTCCACAGGCCTTTTAATGCACAATGGGACATAATCGCCGAATGACCATCATGCGTCAAAAATTTTGACGCAAATTAATAAACTTCACACTTTCCTATGCAGCAAAAAGACTCCTGGCCTCTGAGTGTCTAGCGCAAGTTCAAAGGCCTTGTCATGAACAATGAGACAAAATCGACTCATGACTGCTAGCAAATAGTTGTGCTGACCAATCTCTAGCTGATGCTAAGATCAAGAAATCCGATCAGCCCCGCCTACTCAACAGCTTAGGCGCAGGGAACGCATTTGATGCCTGCTATCAAACTACAAAATCCTCAAGCAATACTGTCTCTAAATACACTGCACAACCCATCACTGACTGACTCCAATCTACAAGGACTGTTCTAATGGTCAATGTTCCTAATCTACACCCACTGGCACAAAGAGAAGGGGGATTCCATTAGAAATAAGGCAATTAATTGTATTTTCCACGTAAGAGGCTGCTACTCTGTAATACATGAGGATATAATTGATGCGGTAAGAAGGCCCGACGTAGGCACACACTTTGACATTCTACAGTTGACATTTAGGGATAGAAGTATGGTGGACAACCTGGTGACCCTAGACGCAAGAACAAGTGCTCCAGGGAAATCCTGTATCCAGTTCAAATATCCTAGCTGTTTACTGTAGGGCACGTCCCATTCACTGCCCAACAGGTAACCCATCTGCTCTTAGCGAGAATGATTGACTTAAAGCATCATCTGAAATACATATTGAACTTCCCCCTGACTTACATGAAACAACTATCTCTGGTCTGGCTGTAGCCCCCAATATTGCCTCCGCAAGCATCACGTTTCTTCTTCTTACAGATCCCACCAGACCACCTCTGATCCACTGCATAGGCATGATAACATTGTACATTCTTTCCTCTGTGAATCTCACTTATTACAGATAGCAAAGCATGAGAATACCGCACCTAGGACCAGGTTAGGACCCACAGATGGTTATCATTACTCAATACAGGATTCGCTGGACAATAGTGATGACGACCCCTTTCCTCCCAAGCAACCTCACCTGTTATACCTCCCTCTGGTAACCAAACTCTCAAATATGTCAGTAGAAGGGCTGTCCATTCAACCACTGGGGTACAACTTGTCTCATGGAATGTGGCAGGTCTGAGATCTATCCTCCCCCTCCCGTCCTTCACCTTCTTTATTGAGGAACACAACAAATGCCTTCTTCAAGAGACATGGTTGACTGACCCACTCTTACGAATTGGCTATTCCAACTTTTATACTCCTGCTCTGCCCAGTATCAGGGGCAGGCATTCTGGGGGACTAGCCATTTGGACGAGAACATCACTAAACTGCCGTATTTCACAGCTATCCTTTGATTCCCCCGATCTGCTAGGTCTTCACCTATCATTTGGGGCTGATGTAGTTGTGATTATTCTTAACATCTATACCAGAGGGGGTGGGGGGTGGTGGGGTCGGGCTTCCTAAACCCTCTGCATTCTGGAGGCATTTTTTCAAAACTGTCCCGGCATTACAAAATTATTGTGGCAGGTGACTTTAACGTCACATTTGATCCTCTTGACTGGGATGATCTTGGGTCCACCCACTAGGAGGATCAGGTTATGTCTATCCCTGCTCTGGATATCCCACCCATTAAAAGGTGGTCACAAGTTGCTGTTCATTGACATGATGGTTATTGAGAGATCTGAAAGTGACCATAATTCTCTCTCAGTCCACCTGTCAGCTTTGAGCAACCACCTATCCATGATCAACACCTCAGTTAAAGTACCAAAGGGAATCAGTCCGTTTAATGACAAACGCCACCTAAAGTGGAACCAGGTTCTTGCTCGACCTACACTCATCGACGCTGCTAACAACACCTTGAGGACCACATTGACGCGCTTAGAGGTGGGCTCAACAATCCCCAATGAGGAAATAAACTTAACTCACACCTCATGTTTCAAGGGTATTGTGGCCCTCTTCTCGGCTGACATAGTCTCTGATAGTAAGAGGCTCAAGGGTAGGCATAGCTGGTTTAACAAAGAGTGCCGCTCCTCAAGCAAGCATTTAATCCAGGCTATCAAATCTAAGGATGTAAATGTAATTAGCTCAGCCAGAAAGTCTTACAAATCAGCTATCAACAAAGCTAAACATGAACAAGATGATAAATGGTGGGCTGCACTTAGTGACGCTGCACAAGAGAGTAACTGCAGCTCGTTTTGGTTCCTGGCAGCGCGCGGCCCTGCAAATAGCGAATTGAACATTACAACTAATATTGCACCAAAGGACTGGGTAGACCACTTTAGTGGTTTGTATTCTTACATCCATGATAGTTCTACTTCTCGACATAAGGACACTTTCCCAAATATTACCCTAACACACACCCCTCCAGTGTTGCAACTATTTTCCCAAGCGGACATAGCATACTCTTTAGGCTCTTTAAAGCGTGGTAGGTCACCTGGTGCGGATGGTATCCCAGGAGACCTATTTTTAACCGATATAGCAATCTGGTCAAGATATATCACCATCATAGTGAATGAAATAGCATCTGGGGCACCAATCCCTGAGTCATGGAAGGGGGCCATTGTTGTCCCAATTTTTAAAACGGGAGACAGAAGCCTCCCCAGTAATTATAGGCCAATTAGTTTAATAGACTGTGTGCAGAAAGTGTTCTGTCATTGCCTCCTGGGCAAGATTCAAGACTGGATGACGGAACACAACATCCTTAGTCCCCTCCAGGCAGGTTTTCACCAAAAATATCTACCATTGAGCAAGCCCTTAGGTTTCTGCTCTTATACTGTAAAACCATTTTTATTGGTAAAGGGAACCTGTATGTTGCTTTTGTGGACTTGAAATCCGCATTCAATGTAGTACCCCGTATCAAGCTGTGGGAAGTTCTTTCCCTAATGGGTATCCCCAAGCACATTCTTGTATTACTAACTCGGCTCCATGAGGGTAACTAGGCATGTGTCAAGTGGGACGATAGGGGGCAGCTAACTGACAGAATTCAGATGTCAAGGTGTGTGCGGCAAGGGTGTGTCCTTGCCCCCCACCCTCTTCTCCCTGTACATAAATGATATTGTCCCCTCTTTACTCAGACTGGAGGCTGACGCACCTTTGGTAGGCACCCAGAAAATTCCGGTCCTGCTCTTTGCAGACAATACACTCCTGATATCCAAGACCCAAAGGGGATTACGTACACTCCACATTTGTTTTGAGGAATTTTGCTCCACACGGGGACTTGAAATCAATGCCTCTAAAACAAAACTGATGACACTTAATCCACACAGATCATTTAGAGGAAAGTTCACTCTCGAGGGAACCTCACTTGAAAAGGTTGGCACTTTTAGTTACCTGGGCATAATGTTCACTGAAAAAATGTCTTGAAAATCACATATTGCAAAGCAAGCAGTGAAGATATAGCAAACAGCGGGGGTCTTAATAAAGGACTTTACCCTCTCACATACTAAACCAATACGCCCTGCAATCTGGATACATGAAACCAAGGCAGTAAGTTCAGCCCTCTACGGGGCTGAACTTTGGGGCTACGCCAAAGCCCAAGAAATAAAGGTTTCTGAAAATAATTTCTTAAGTAACCTAGGGGCATATTTATACTCTGTTTGCGCCGGAATTGCGTCGTTTTTTTTTTACGCAAATCCGACGCAAAGCTAACTCCATATTTATACTTTGGCGTTAGACCCGTCTAGCGCCAAAGATCTTGGAGTTTGCGTCATTTTTTAGCGTGGACACCTTCCTTGCGTTAATGATATGCAAGGTAGGCGTTCCCTTCTAAAAAATGACTCCGAGGCATATGCGCCGTATTTACACTCCCGGGCAAAAATGACGTCCGGGAGTGGGCGGGTAAAATAAAATGACGTCCAGACGCTTTAGCGTCATTTTTTAACGCCTGACCAGGCGTTAAGGGACCTGTGGGCTCGGAAGGAGCCCAGAGGTGTTCTCCCATGCCCCCAGGGACACCCCCTGCCACCCTTGCCCATCCCAGGAGGACGCCCATCCCAGGGAACTTAAGGTAAGTTGAGGTAAGTATTCTGGGGCATATTTATACTCCGTTTGCGCCGAATTAGCGTCGTTTTTTTCGACGCAAATTCGGCGCAAAACTAACGCCATATTTATACTTTGGCGCTAGACGCGTCTAGCGCCAAAGTATGAGGAAAGAGCATCATTTTTTTGCGTGAACGCCTTCCTTGCGTTAATGAGATGCAAGGTAGGCGTTCCCGTCCCAAAAAATGACTGCGCCGCAAATGCGTTGTATTTATACTCCCGGGCAAAAATCACGCCCGGGAGTTGGCGGGGCAGAAAACCCCGCATTTGCGCCACTTTTTAACGCCTGGGTCAGGGCAGGCGTTAAGGGACCTGTGGGCTCAGAATGAGCCCACAGCTGCCCTCCCATGCCCCCAGGGACCCCCCCTGCCACCCTTGCCCACCCCAGGAGGACACTCAAGGATGGAGGGACCCACCCCAGGGACATTCAGGTAAGTTCAGGTAAGTATAATTTTTTTAGTTTTTTATTATTTTTTTGTGGCATAGGGGGGCCTGATTTGTGCCCCCCTACATGCCACAATGCCCAATGACCATGCCCAGGGGACAGAAGCCCCCTGGGCATGGCCATTGGGCAATGGGGCATGACTCCTGTCTTTACTAAGACAGGAGTCATGTAAATGGCGTCTGGGCGTCGTTTCAAATGGCGCAAATCGGGTTAAGACGATTTTTTAGCGTCAACCTGACTTGCGCCATTTTAAGACGCCCTAACGCCATTTTTCCCTACGCCGGCGCTGCCTGGTGTACGTGGTTTTTTTCCACGCACACCAGGCAGCGCCGGTCTGCTTGCGCCGGCTAACGCCATTCAATAAATACGGCGCCCGCATGGTGCTTCAGAATGGCGTTAGCCGGCGCAAACATTTTTGCCGCTAAACTGCGTTAGCGCAGTTTAGCGTCAAAAAGTATAAATACGGGCCTTTATTTTTATTTTTTTTGTGGCATAGGGGGGCCTGATTTGTGCCCCCCTACATGCCACTATGCCCAATGACCATGCCCAGGGGACAGAAGTCCCCTGGGCATGGCCATTGGGTAAGGGGGCATGACTCCTGTCTTTGCTAAGACAGGAGTCATTTAAATGGGGGTTGGGAGTCCAAAAAAATGGTGCTAATCAGGTTGAGGCGAAAATTTTGCCTCAGCCTGACTTGCCCCATTTTTTGGCGCCCAAGCTCCATTTTCCCCTACGCCGGCGCTGCCTGGTGTAAGTAATTTTTTTTGACGCACACCAGGCAGCTCCGCCGGCTAACGTCATTCCATAAATAAGGCGCCCGCAAGGCGCTTTGGAATGGCGATAGCCGGCGTTAAATCTTTTGACGCACAACTGCGTTGGCGCAGTTGTGCGCCAAAAAGTATAAATACGGCCCCTAGTGTCCCTCCCGCCAAATACTCCACTCGTTCCCCTTTTTAAAGACCTAGGCATGAAACGCATTGACCACAAAGCCCGCCCACGCCCCCTCTTGTATTGGGGGCGTCTTTGGGCCACCCCGGAGCTTGCCTCTTTTACTATGGCCCGCCAGGCCATCTTAGAAGCTGAACGCTCTCATAGTATTCACTGGTTCAGACACATCAAGGGGCTACTTTACTCTCTTGGACTTGAAGAACTTTGGTATTTCCCAACCACTACTCCCTTCCCTTCAAAAAGTGATCTTAAAAAATGTACTAGCACATGGTAGACTCTGAAGAGATGAGTGTTGCTCTTCACTCTACACTATCATGTGACTTCACCAACCTAAAAGAGACGTGCAAATATGAGACTTTCTAGGACATGGTGCCAAGAGAAAGGAAGTTGTACTTCCAGTTCCGTATTGGCACCCTGCCATTAAGACCATTTACTAGTCGCTGGTCACATGACGAAACAACCATCTGCCCAGCTTGTAAAGCACCCATTGAAAACCTCCCTCACGTCCTATTTGTCTGCCCTGCACACACTGCCTCACGCAGGAAATGGCTGGCCCCGGCTTGTAGACTGCTGGGAGTTTGCAGGTCCGACCTAGCTCTCTGAATTCTTAGATCAGATACTCACCCTATGCTAGTGATTGCTGTTGCCAAATTCCTTGGGGAAAGTTGGATTGTTAGAGGGAAACTTATATCTGTATAATGGTTTTAGCAAGAATGTATAAACTTACTCTGGGAGTGTATTTAAGTGTATTTAATTGTATTATTCTATCTAATCACATGTACTGTATATATTTTATTTAATTCTGTGTAATTATTTATTGTTGCTGTGCTTTTATGGCTCTTGTACTGAAAACTTGATGCACAGGCCCAGCAAGTGATGAAACAGGACATCCTGCCTGCATACATGGTGCATTAAGTTCACTTTCATTTACACTTCACAGTCTTAATGTCTGTGTGAGGGTGTGTGGAGCTGATGTTGTTGGTGGATTGGAGTATTTGGAGTGTTTTTGTGCTGTGCCCTGTGGCTGTTGTGTCTTTTTTGTCTTTTAATCAGTCTTTTGTGGTGTATGTGTACTGTATCTGTCACTAAATTGTGGGGTGTTCATCTAGGGCTAGGATAATATGTTGGGTAGTTGGGGTAGTTTAATTGTTTTTTTTTCCCTCAGTTGTATTTGCAATATATATACACACCATGATGTCAGTGAAAGGGAGGATGTCCAAGATGTTGGCAAATTAGCTGGGGGGCCTTATTTGACTTGTGCAGCATTACCTGTCAATGATTGGTTTTATTGGGTGGCTGCGTTATCCAGGGCTACCCCACAGAGGCAAGGAAGCTGCAGTCAGGCAAGGTGACACGAATATTCAGCACCAGCCACAATGACCACTAATTTAAACACTGTTGGGCTGACCTAAGCTCAAGGGATCAAGATCTACTGGATCACCTGGGGATTGAGATTGGTGGAGCAGTTGTTAAGTATCCTATTTCCATAGCAACACCAATATTTGCATGACAGGTGCTGATAAGTTTGAGTGCAGCATGTTTTGTCAAATTAGCTGGACATGTAGTATTGTGCCTGTATTAAGAGCTCCGGTGCCACCTTAGGGCTGCCATTGTAATAAACATTCATGAAGCAGAACCATGGCAGAAGTGCCATATTCACTTCACAATCATAACAAAGTGATGTGATGCATGCATAGCACCACTCTGTTAAGAACAGCACAACACGAGGCCTGTGTCAAGCATCATGTAAGGGAGGGGGGCAATACACTTGTTTGGAGGGGGCTAAAATACATGCCTCTGGGAAATATGAGAAATTACCTAAAGCCATATTTCCTGCAGGTTGAATGGCTTCTCAGAGCAGGTGCATATAATTTTATATGATGGGCCGCTATGTACTCTTTAGAAGTCATGATAATCTTTTTTGTTGCTACTCCTGCTGAGTACATAATTTGCATCCATATAAATAGATGCAGTTGGACCCTGCCTGCACCATGCTGAATTGTATGTCTCACAGGGCACACACATGGCAGGGAAAGGGGTGCACTAAGGGCCACATGGACTGTAGTGATGCACTTGGTGCAGCACCACTTTCAATTAACCTGCCCCTTTGTGTCATTGGCCATTGCCATTTAATGGAGCTTGACTCTGCACTGGGTCCAGACTACTAGCACTTTCCTCTTCCTGTACATTGTGAATCACATACACCCCAGACTTTGTCTATTACCCCACTCATGTGCTGATTTTGTGCCACAGGCCTGCCACATCTTACTAACAGTGTGGGTCTGCCTTGCATCTGCACCAGCACTGCCACATTACTCAGAAATCTGCACTAACACATGCATCCTTGGACCACGAGCAAGTGTATCTGTGTTGAGGCTTATGTCTATGTGCATGTTGATATCCGTTCCTGGACAAACAATGGAATACCATGCCAACAATGGCTGGCCACATAGTATCAGCAAGACATCCATAATTCCAATCAGTTAATGTGCAGGTAGGAACAACTAAATAAACATAAGTAAACTGCCATGGCATTATATCTCAAGTGTTTGTGTCTTTTAATGGCACACACATATTAGTAACTACAAATAGGGAAGTATCAAAGCATTCCTCAACACTTTGGAATACTCACATAGCCCCTGGGCAGTTGTCCATCTCTTTGCGGTGACAACGAGTAGAATGTCTTCAACATCTGGGGCAGGCTCAAAAGCCATGGGTGACACAATGGATAGCCACTTCAACAACCATTGCATGCCCCTCGGATGCAGAACACAGTGTCATGCAGTCCCATATGGTCAGGGAGGTGTAAAGCTACAAAACACCTGCATCACAATTCCAAGTACATATGGTACAGTGACATGCACCACAGGAGCGTCAGGGAAAGTGATGGTTTGTAGGTGCCAGGGTTTCCATTATCTGAGACTATGTGTGATTGACTGATCATGGATGTTTGACAGTTGATCTGATCTATCACTAGGTTGACTAGCTCACTCAGCCTAACAAGTTGTTTTTTAACACTGTCGTCCATTCACAGAAATGTCCAAATGTCATATAGCTATGTCTTCCTTTCATGTATTGCAGGTGGACCTCCACCCTACAACAGTGGAGAGGTGTCCAGATGTGAAGACCCAAATGCTTCCAGTAAGTGTCACCTTGTGCATCATGTGTGGCAATCCAGGGTTTGGTGTGAGACAGTCTGATGTGTGCAATGAAATGAATAAAAGCTTTGTGTGACCATTGCTATGATATCGCTGGAGTTAGGATGGCAAAATCATGTCTGTTGCAATGTTGAACATTGAGAATGGCTTGATTGTTGCACAAGTGGCAACCTGTGCTAGTATGGAATCGTGTGTGTTAGAAAATGAAATGGCATGCATGGCCACGTATGCAACAGAACAGCTGTTTATGTAATTAGCATGCAGGTTGACAACAACTTTGTCGCAGCACTTTTGACAGCACTCTGAGCCACACATAACAGTACAGAACAAGAGAATATAGAGAGATCTCTAAGGGGCTTATGTGGGAGACACTTGCACCACTGGCGCCTAAGTACCCTTCAGATAAACATTGAGACCACAGTAGTGCAAGAAGCCATATTGTCCTGGACAACAGTCAGAAGAGTACCCAATTAGTATACAACTCTGCTCCAGACAGTTGTGGGAAATGTCTATGGATTGTCCCAAGCTAGATCTTAGCAGAATTAACAACATGGTCCTGCCATTATGATATTTGTGAGTGATCTTTGTCACATCACATGTGCATATGATGTTAATGCTGAGTGTGTACCTGGGACTTAGATCATGTCTGACATGCATGTGCACCTGATGTTCAATATATAAGAATACTGTAGCAGCACCCAGTGCAGTGCCAATCTTACTGTGGCCCTAAGGGCACCCATACAGCCACCATGAGTGTGCCTCATTACATATTTATCACAACATAGCACACGGTAGGGGCTATTAGTTACATAGGGGGTCATTCTGACCCCGGCGGGCGGCGGGCACCGCCCGCCGGGCAGAGACCGGTAGAAGACCGTACCGCGGTCAAATGACCGCGCCGGTCATTCTGCCTTTCCTGCTGGGCCGGCGGGCGATGGGTGCAGTGGCACCCGTCGCGATTTTCAGTGTCTGCTAGGCAGACACTGAAAATCATTATGGGGCCCTGTTAGGGGGCCCCTGCACTGCCCATGCCTGTGGCATGGGCAGTGCAGGGGCCCCCAGGGGCCCCACGACCCCCGTTCCCGCCATCCTGTTCCTGGCGGTTTTTACCGACAGGACCAGGATGGCGGGAAGGGGGTCGGAATCCCCATGGCGGTGCTGCGAGCAGCGCCGCCATGGAGGATTCTTTGGGGCAGGGGTAAACCGGCGGTGCTTCCGCGGCACTCTGCCCTGGCGGTTTTCAACCGCCAGGACCAGAATGACCGCCATAATCTGTAGACAGCTTTGATGTGATGGTCAGGCTTTGGCCAAACTTTTTGGAGACATTCCATTATTTGTACATGTGGGCACATCATGAGCTATGGTGTGCCCCCTTCGAACATATGCTCAGACCAGGTCTTAAACCAGGACACATGAATCTGCCTTAACAAACCTTAGAACAGCCGGTAGGAGGCTTCCAGCCCCCCTATCAGATGACCCCTACCTTGCATCCATGATGCCTAGGGAAGCCTTGATGTAGCACCACGGGTGTCAAAGTGGTGGATTGCATACAAAGCCCCCCATATTGACAAGGTCCCAGGAAATATAGACTTGTTGGTCCTTGTGATCCTCACAAGTGTGCTAACACAAATATTGAACAAGGATGTAATAGTCCACTCACCTCTGGGCTCTGATGGTCAACAATGGATAGCCATTATCCCAGTGACATGTACATGGTACTGTAGATGGTTGGTAGGAAATAGTCATAGATTAGGAGTACATCATTGTTGACGAATGTGTGGTGGACTGCATGTGTCATCTGTTGATGCAGTGTACATAACATGCTGGTTCGACCTCCACCCAATGCTGTATGTAATGCTTTATTCTCCTTATTTCTCAGCTGCCAATATGACAAGTGAAGAACGGCATGCATTCCACAAAAGGGCAGGCAGATACCATCACATTTTGGATGTTAATACCGGTTACCAGATGATGGAGAGGAAGTTCTGGAAGTAAAAGGCCACAGAGGCATGGCGTGCTTTCCTAAAAGAAGGATGTCTGTAGCAGCCACAAAAAAATCAGGCCACATTGCAGAAAATATCAGGGGTCCAGGGGGCCTCTGTGGGTCTTATCCCCTCACATCAGCTGCACCTGTCACGAGCCAGGCACCCGTCTAGCCACCTGCTGCAATCATCACACCAAACTTTGAAAGTGACATGAGACGGACCTGGCCACCATGATAGCCAGATTGGACAGGTTGGAGTAGGAGGATGCCAAAAACCAGAAGTTACTGAAGTACTGCAAAAGACAATTGAAGAAAATGTGATATGTCAGTGCCTCAAACTCCCAGTTCCTTTCCTTTCCCTTTGACAGTTGCTAATTTTTTTAGATTGGTTTTGAGATAGGTAGTGTTAGGTTAGTGAAATAGTGTAGGCTAGGTATAGGTTAGAATAAGTATAGTTGGTGGTCTGTTTTAGTACTTTTTTTAATTGGAGGTGGTTGGGCAGGGATTGTGTTGGGGTATATGTGTAAAACAAACATTTAAAAAATATAAAATACCCAAAAATATATATTTTGTTTAGAACGTAGGTTAAGTAATTTTATTTGTAGCCTTAGTTTATGTTGTCCTACTTGTACCTTGTCTCTCAAGGGGAGTGAGGGAACAATGTTTAGAGTGGGGCATTACATGTGTAACATTAGCTTGAAATAGGTTAGATAGGTGTAGTTGTAAGTTAAGTTGTTAGTTTAGGTTAGTTTAGTGTAGGGTAGATTTTAGGATAGGTTTAGGTATGTAGTTGTAATTATTTGAAAATAAATCCTGTTTGTATAAGACTATTTTTTTGCCATTTTGATTGAGTGCCTGGGTGTTCTAATGTGTGCACTGACCAAGTTGATAGAATGGCTTAAGGTATGCTTATTATCTTGATTTTCATGGATTGCCATGTGCATCCCCTGTGACCAAGGATCTATTAGATTGGCTGCTAAAAAACATCAACTAGTCCACATATTTGCCATCCACTCTTCCAGCCATTCACATTGTGTATGTATACATTATCTTGGAAAGGTAAGTATATAACTTCAACTGTAATCGGTGGGGTCTTGCAGTATTATTGTTGGCAAGTGTGGCACATATGACAACAGGCAAATTTGGAACTCTATGCTGCAACACTGGCAGGTGACCCATACTGATAAGTTTAGCCTCTTCTGTCCTGCACATATTAGTTGTACAGGTACTCCCATCTGAGTAAATTACCATTGACTTGGTTCTGAGTCATACATGCCATATGTCAACTTTCAAGGATTTCTGGTCAATATATGTGTAGAATATTCTGTTCGTTGGTTGTAGCCCACAACACCATAATTCACCTTTCTCATGTTAGGATCCTAGTGTGTGGTATTCTGTCTGACAATAACGCACTCATGTAATGATGTTCTGTACTCATTGACATGAATTCACACAAAGCAATCATTTAGCTGAGCTGACGCATCACACTAAACGCAGAAATGTTACATGTAAACAATGTGCTTTATTTACAGGTGCAAGTGTAATTTCAAATGCTCTACAATGTCCAGTTCACAGACCCCATGAGAGAACCTTAGCCATTTGTAGTACAATCAGAGTCCAGGGGTGAGGGAAATGCATGAGACATGTACATTAGTGAGTAGGTTTCAAATTGGCCATAGGTAATAATGGAGACAATGACAGTACACAAAAGACAAGTCAACCGGGTTTGAGTTAAGAGAGAACATTTCTGGCTGTCACAATACTGGCATGATCTTAAGCCCAGAGCTAAGGAGATAGGCCCTCATTATGACAGTGGTGGTGAGTGATAATGAGGTGGTAATACCGCCAACAGGCTGGCGTTAATTACTGCCAAAATATGACCATGGCAGTTATTCCTCCCATAGACAGCCAATATACCACACCGACCGCCAGGGCGTTAACACCATTGACCACAGCGGTAGCCAACAACAGCCAGGTGGAAGACAAGGTACCACCTACCATGTTATGACATAGCAAACCACCAGGATTTCCGGGGCGGTACCAACGCCATAAAAAGCCTGGTGGAAACAGAACGCAGAAAACGAAAGACTCACCAACAGGTACACAGAGGACTCCGCTGCCGCCATGGAACCAGAACGTCATGTTTTCCTGATGCTCTTCTAAGCCATGGTCCTTCTGGAACACCAACACCGATGAAAACGATGACGGTAAGTACAGCCACCTAGCACACAAAGGAGGGAGGGAGGGAGGAAAAGGAGAGTGACACACACATGAACAACACACACCATGCACACACATACCGTACACACAACCAGCTGTAGAGTAAAACCAATGTCACAGGACCCAGGTCTAATTAAAACAAGGACCACATTGAGCTTTAACGGACACTGTTACTTAATGCCAACAGGCACCATATTGTCCATGTGAAAACAAAACATCCGTCAATGTTCAGAAAGGGCCAATGGCCAGTCCAAAGTCCAAAAGGCCCAAGTGGCCACAGGGTACAGTTCAAGGCCCAGCTTGACTCCTGACTATCCGGACTCCACTGTGCAGGAGCATCATGTTGGAAATGGGCAGGCACCTCAGGGGGAAAGTGGGTAGGGGTGGGGCGCACCTCAGCTGAAGTGGAGAACATGGCCACTGGTTCTGGAGGGGGCTCCATGCCAAATTGTCCCTGGTGGGGAGTGCAAGGCCACAGTCTCTGAAGTGGGGAACATGCCCATTGGTTCTGGAGGGGGCTCCATGCCCAATTGTCATCTGGTGGTGATTGCAAGCACAAAGTCTTTGTAGTCGGGAACATACCCACTGGTTCTGGAGGGGGCTCCATACACAATTGACCCTGGTGGGAAGTGCAAAGCCACAGTCCCTGAAGTGGGGAACATGCCCACTAGTTCTGCAGGGGGCTCCAACCCCATTTGTCCCTGGTGGAGAGTGCAAGGCCACAGTCTCTGAAGTGGGGAACATGCCCACTGGTTCTAGAGGGGGGTTCATGCCCAATTGTCCCTGGTGGGTGTCCTACATGACCTCTGCTGGAGGTGAGGGCTCCTTGCTCACTGCTGGTGGAGGTGTTATCCAGGCTGCCTCTGCTGGAGGTGAGGGCTCCTTGATCACTGCTGGTGGAGGTGTTACTCTGGATGCCTTTGCTTGAGGTGAGGGCTCCTTACTCACTGCTGGTGGAGGTGTTACACTGGCTGCCTCTGCTAGAGGTGAGGGCTCCTTTCCCACTGCTGGTGGAGGTGTTGGCCTGGCTGCCTCTGCTGGAGGCGAGGGCTCCTTGCTCACTGCTGATGGAGGGGGCCTCCTGCCTCTCTTTGCTGGTGGAGTGGGAACCTTCACTTTCTTGGGTGGTGGAGTGGGAACATTCCCTTTCTTGCCTATAGGACTAGGAGGTGCCTCCACTGCCCCGTCTCCTGTTCCTTGGTTTTCACCATCATAGTTCTCCCTTTCTGAGCTGGAGGTGTGCTCACAGTAGGAGTGGCAGCCATCACACTCTGGTTCCCCTTTGTGCCAGCAGCTGAGGATTTGATGCGACAGGACGGGGCGTGGAGGGGGAGGCAACAGATCAAGCTGGGCAAGAAAAGGTTTCTTAGGTACGTTGGGGCGGATTGTGGGAGGAGGTATGGGGTGAAGGTTGAGGGAGTGGTTGACGGAGGTGTACATCTGCTTGACTTGGGTGCAGGTGCATGGACAGTGTGAGTGTGTGAGGAGATGGCTGTTGGGAGTCTGAGTGTGTGCATTGGTGTCTCTTAGGAGGGGTGCAGACAGGGTGGGAGAGGACAGAAGGGTGTGTGGACGGATGTTGTGGTGGTGTCTGCAAGTGAGGTGTATGTGCTGCATGATGTGGTGATGGTGGTGATGACTGTTGATGCAGTGCATGCAGGTGTGAGTGAGGATGTGAATGTGAGGGGGAGGAGGAGGATCGGGAGACAGTGGAGGCAGTGGATGTGGTTGTGTGTGCAACTGTCTGTTGTTTGTGTGAGTGCTTGTGACCTGAAGTGCGCTGCCTGTATTTGACTGTGCTACTCTTGTCTGATGTTTTGTGTGCATGCTTGCCTGAATATGTGCATGGGATGGGTTGGGGATGAAAAGACTGGGACCGGGAAGTGGTAGTTGGAGGGGGGACGGTAGGAACAGGGACTCTGCCTGCCATCAGAGAGGAGGCCAGAGCCTGAAACGATCTCTGTAGGCCCACCAACCCACTGTGGATGCCCTCCAGGAACGCATTGCATTTCTGCATCTGTGATGCCAGCCCTTGGATGACATTCACTATGGTTGATTAACCTACAGAGATGGATCTCAGGAGGTCAATAGTCTCCTCACTGAGGGCAGCAGGGCTCACTGGGGCAGGGCCTGAGGTGACTGGGGGAAGGAAATGCCCACCCTCCTGGGTGAGCGGGCATGGGCAACTCGGTGGGAGGCTACTGGGAGGGCAGTGCTGGTACAGGGGACAGCAGCTGTAGCTGGGGTGGTTCCAGAGGTGTCCGCCAACACCAGGGAGCTTCCATCAGAAAAGGTATCAGAGTAAGTGTTGTCACCTCCAGTCTCTGCCATGGTGCTCCTCTCGCCCTCTGTCACACTGGTCCCCTCGGCATCGGTGGACTCTGTCTCCTGGGTCCTGTGGGATGCAGTTCTCTCTGTTGCCGGTGCCCCTGCTCCTATGCCAGATGATGCTGATGCGCACATGGACAGGATTAAAGAAGAAAATATGAGGAGAGAGAAAATGGGAACAATGGGTCAATTACAGAACCACACCACAGATGGCATACACATTACCATCACACACAGGGACCACAATTTGGCACTGTACATCACACTGGCATTACATTGGCTAGGTACCACAGCAAGATGAGAGCCAACCACTGCCAACTGCACCCTTCCTGTGACCCACTAAGTCCCGTACCCGCCCTCGTTGGGATGTCATCCCCAGCTGGGCCTCTGCCGTTCTTCCGGGCCCAACGTCTCAGGTCCTCCCACCTTTTCCTGCAGTGAGCGCTTCACCTGCCATAGACCCCCAGGGTACACACGTTCTTGGCGATGGCATGCCACAATCCCTTCTTCTGATGGGCGCTGACCTGCAGAGGTAATACAGACAGGAGGACACCATTAAACAGACAATCGGGCCTGCCACACATATGACCCACAAATTACATTTCCATCTCTATTGGCACACATATCACCCGGAGCCCTGCATGTACCCTACCACCAGACATACCCCACACCTTGTCGCATTCAACTCACCTGTTGGTCTGTAGGCCCATACAGCATTTCATGGTGGTGGACAACAATTAGAAATTTGAAACTGCGTCAGTGCTGTGAATTGTACATACATTGCCATTCACATAGTCCAATTATATACATGCCCAGTTGCACTGGGGTGGTGGTTCCATTGTTTAGTTTGTGACACTCTTCAAACTCTTGTGTCCCTTAGGTACCTACCACTGCGGAGGAATAGGAGGAGGAGGAGGCAAGCCCCTGTGTACAGACCCCTTGTGGACTTGGCTAGACTGGAGGAGAGACATATAACACTGACCTATAGACTGGACAGTGCCACAATCACAGAGCAGTGTACTCAATTGGAGCCTGATATGCTATCCGTCATTCGACTGGGATCCCCCTCTTGTGCAAGTTCTATCAGTGCTCCATTATCTGGCAACTGGTACTTTCCAAGTGACAGTGGGCTTGGCAGCAGGAATGTCACAGCCACTGTTCTCAATCATGCTGGCAAGGGTTTTGTCTGCCTTGCTCAAACACATGTGCAGGTACATCACTTTCTCCCCAGTGGAAGATTTGGCCACTGTGAAGGCTGGATTCTATTAAATTTGACATATTCCCAATATTATTGGGGCTATTGACGGAGCACATATTGCATTTGTCCCCCCTGGCACAATGAACAGATGTTCAGGAATTGGAAGAGTTTCCACTCACTCAATGTGCAAACAGTGTGCCTGGCTGACCAGTACACCTCCCACGTCACAGCCAGGTATCCTGAATTGGTGCATGACGCATTTGTCCAAAGGAATAGCAGCATCTCAATGTGATGGCACAGTTACAGAGGCACAGGGTGTGGCTGATAGGTGAGCCTGACTCCCCACCCAAGATATGTCAGTGTACACCTTCTGGAGCAATCCCCCATACCATTGTGTAAGGCTGATGTTTGTCCCTTAATTCTTGCAGGTGACTCTGGCTACCCAAACCTGTCGTGGTCCCTGACCCCTGTGAGGAATGTCAGGACGGGGGCTGAGAATCGGTATACTGATGCACATGGGCAAGCCAGGCGAATCATAGAACACACCTTTGCCCTCCTGAAGGCCAAGTTCAGATGCCTCCATCTGACAGGTTCATCCCTGTGCTACCCCCCTGAGATGGTCTGCCAGATATTTGTAGTATGCTGCATGTTGCACAACCTGGTCCTCAGACGACATGTACCTTATCTGCAGGAGGAGGAGATTGGAAATGCCTCTGTGGTAGCAGTGGACCCTGAGGACAGTGAAGATGAGGAGGTAGAGGATGAGGATGTGGACAACAGAACATCAGTAATATGGCAGTACTTCTAATGACACACAGGTAAGACAGTGGAACTGACCATTCCTCTAATTATTTATGTTTTCAGTGTGGCTGTAGCAGGATAGCAGTTACTTCCTTTGCATCTCAACTTACAGTCACCTATGCCTTCTCAATTTGCAGATGTTGGTGTTATTACTACTGTGTACTGATGTGATGGCTACAGATGGCTACAGGTCATTATTTGTATGCTATCACACAGTTCAGGTCAATTGCACAAGATGTAACTGTGAACATAATTGCATATTTTAATCACATAAAGCACTATCACTCAAGTTGTGTTCAAGGGTGTTTATTGTGGTGGAATATATTGAAGAAATAGTGCAATGGAATGGGGTGATGGTAGAGGTATGTCCAGAGTATTGGTCCAGTATGTTTGTAGCACAGGTCCAGTGTCCAAGGCGCCATAGTAAGGGGAGCAATGGCAGTTCAAAGTGGACAAGGTGACAGAGTGGAACACAAGGGGGACATTCAGAAGGGTCTCATCTCCTGGACATGGTCTTGGTCTTGGCAAGTGTCTCTGGCATCTATCTGGGTTATAGGGACCGTTTGGGGGGTGGTTCAACTTCAGCAGGGGGAGGGGTGCGGGTGACCTGTGGGTCCTGTGGCAGGACCTCCTGTCCACTAGCTGCAGCAGATGTGGTGGACTGTTCAGTTGACTGGCTAATGGAAGGGGTCCACTGGTGTGCTGTATATTTCCTCATGATGTTGGCCATGTCAGCCAGCACCCCTGCTATGGAGACCATGGTGGTGTTGATGGCCTGTAAATCTTTCCTGATCTCCTGATGGTGTACCTCCTGCAGCCGCTGGTTTCCCTACATGTTGTTAAGAATGTAGCCCATCTTGTCCTGGGATTGTTGGTAAGCCCCCAGGACCTTAGTGAGTGAGACCTGGAGAGTTGGTTCCCTGGGCCTGTCCTCCCCGCATGCACAGCTTTCCACTGAGTGTCCCTGTCCCCCTGTGCCTCTGTCCCCTAAAAGGTGTGCCCACTGCCTCTGTCCCCAGGACCCTGATTGTCTTGGCTGTGAGATGTGGACTGTGGTCCCTGTATAGGTGTGCACACTGCTGATTCACCTGTCCTAGGGACAGAGGTGTGGGGACTTTGTGTGGGTGCTGTGGTGTAGGGTACTTAGGGGAGAGGCTCTGTGGTGGACTGGGAGTGGGCTGGGGTGGCCGACTGACCAGTGGTCGTTGATGGGCCAGGTAGTCCATCCAGATGTCCAGAGTTACTGTCATCACTGGGGGAATCTTCTGGTGGGGGACTGGATAGTTGTGGCACCTCTTCACAGCTGGGATTGGCTGGGGCACCTGTATGGATATAAGTGATGTATTATGCTTCCTGTCTCTGACATATCCTACGTCCCTAGCTTCCCCTCCACTAGCTGCAGGGGAGGTGGAAGGCTGGTCAATGGACTGGCTAGTGGTAGGGGCCCACTGCTGTGCTGTTGCCTCCCTCATGATGTTGGCCATGTCTGCAGCATCCCGGCTATGGTGATCAGGGTGGTGTTAATGGCCTGCAAGTTCTCCCTGATCCCTTGATGCTGTCCCTCCTGCAGCCGCCTGTTTTCCTGCACATTGTCAAGGATCTGGCACCTTGTGTCCTGGGACTGTTGGTAGGCTCCCAGGATCTCAGAGAATGCCTTCTGGAGAGTCGGTTCCCTGGACCTGTCCTCCCCCTGGCGCATAGCAGTCCTCCCAGTTTCCCTGTTTGCCTGTGCCTCTGTCCCCTGAACAGTGTGCCCATTGCCACTTACCCCAGGTCCCTGATTGTCTTGGGTATGAAGTGTGGACTGGGGTCCCTGTAGAGGTGGGCACACTGATGTTTTATGTGTCCTGGGGAAACAGGTGTGGGTATGTTGGGTGGGTGCTGTGGTGTTGGATATTGATGGGAGAGGCTCTGTGGTGGACTGTGAGTGGGCTGGGATGAGCAGCTGTCCAGTGGTCTTTAATGGGCCAGGTTGTTGGTCCAGATCCTGAAGTCCAGAGTTACTGTCATCACTGGGGGCATCTTGGGGGACTGGATAGTCGTGGTACCTCCTCTCCGCTGAGATTGGCTAGGGCACCTGTGGGGATGTAAGTGATGGATTATGCTTCATGTCTGTGACATATTGTACATCCTTATCTTCCCCTCTATTGTTGCTGTTGCCCCACC
Source organism: Pleurodeles waltl (assembly GCF_031143425.1). NCBI lineage: Eukaryota > Metazoa > Chordata > Amphibia > Caudata > Salamandridae > Pleurodeles > Pleurodeles waltl. Next base: position 340,102,386 of record NC_090439.1, read on the forward strand.
ACCTTTGTTTGTGCATGGTGATGTATTGTGGGATTGTTAGTTCTCCATGCTGTGCATGCATTGGTGGTGGGTGTACATGCAGGGCTGGTAGGGCTGTACATCCATTGGTATGGCATGCTTGGCTTGGCATTGGGGTTAGTCACATGTGATGTGCTGTGTGTGGGATGGGGTGGAGTAGAGTGATGGAAGTTAGGGTGAAGTGGTGAAGGGGTGAGACGGCATGCAGGTATGGGGGTGATAAGTAGTAAATTTTGACTCACTAGTGTCCAGTTCTCCGGCTACTCCAGTGAGTCCCTCAGGATGCAGGATTGTCATAACCTCCTACTCCCATGCTGTCTGCTGAGGGGGACGAGGTGTGGGTCCACCGCCAGTCTTCTGGATGGCAAGCTGGTGCCTTGCTGTCAAAGAACGTACCATCCCCTGTAGGTCGTTCCTCCTCTTCCTGATGTCGTCCCTTGTTCTTGGATGCTGTCCTACAGCATTCACCAGGTCCACGATTCTCCGCCATAGCGCCATCTCCCTTGCAATGGATATTTGCTGTACCTGTGCTCCGAAGAGCTGTGGCTCTACCCTGACTATTTCCTCCACCATGACCGCAACTCCTCATCTGTGAAACAGGGGTTGGGACATAAGTGTTGTGTGGTGTGTGTTGTGCAGATGGTATTGGGTAATGTGGTGGGGTGTGGATGTGGGGTGCGTGAGGAACGTCTGGGTGGTTGTGGTGTGTGTGTGTAGTTGCCTCTGTGACTTGCATGGCTAGCTATTGCAGTCTTTTCATGTTGGCAAAGAGTTGTGTGTAATGTGGGTGTGTGTTTTATAGTTCTGTGGGTGGGTGTGGTGTGTGTATGAGAGTCAGGTGTGTGATTGTAGTTTTGGCCAATGTTGTGTTGTTTTGTATTTGGGTGGCAATTCTGACCGCACCGGTGTGTACCGCCAATGGATTACTGCCGTTGAATGTCCCCGTGGTGATTCGAGGGTCATAATGTGGAGGGTGTTGTTTTGTTGGTGTAACTGTATGGGTGCTCGCACTGACACTTTACCACCAACCTTTGGTCTGGCAGATTTGTGTTTGTGGCAGTATTCTGTAGGTTTTGTGTGTGTGTGTCATAATATAGCAAACAAATATTTGCCTCTGCAAAGGAATGTTGGAGGCCGTCACTGCAGCGGTAAGTAGCATTTACCAGCAATGTCATAATGACCACCATAGTGTCCATGAGGCACAAACTGGTGCTATCAGGTGGTTTTCCTTGTGAATGTTGTTCCTTCCACATCTTCATCCTCTGATGTGTGTGGTGCCTCCTTTGCCATGGGTGGTGCTGTTGTTGAGGTTGAGGGGGCCACACACACATCAGGGGATAGAGATGTGGAGTCCACGGTCCCAGCAGCTGGCATTTGTAAGAGCACATAAGGCATCACTGTAGCAAGGAGGAAATGCTGATTTTTCAACACTGCAGCAACTTCATGTTGGTAGGCAGCCATATTTTCCCTGAGAAAGGCCACTTCCTGCTTTATGAACTTCAGGGTATTATATGAAGCCCCCAGCCTGTTGTCTGTCTCTTTTTTTATTGATTTATTTTTCAGGTTCCACCCAGATAACAAAAAACAACACAATTCCATAGTTTATCTTAAGTAACTTTCCCAATGATTTCAACAAAGATAGCTCTAAATGAATAGAATCAGGCTAAGTAACCACGCAAATTGATTTAGTGATTTAGCCTAAAACAGATTATCCATGATTTTCTAAGAAAAATTTGCCCCAAATCAGAGAAAACTTCTTACCACCGCCCACTCTCCTAGCATATCTCAATTCTTGATTTCTAACTTGCACCATTTTACTCAGCCATTCTTGAGGGGAGGGAGTTAGATCAGATCGCCAGTTTCTTAACAGGAGAGATCTGGCAATCACAGTGGCAATGAAGATGAGTTTTTCCCACCTGGGTGGGAGCCTTGCCTCGGGATTGAAGCCCAACCAAATACTGGGAGTTATAATGACCTGAGCAGTAGTTGTTAGCATCTTGAATAATTCCTCCGAGTATTCCTGTATAAGACGGCATGTCCCAATCACATGTATCCAGCCAGCCACCCTTACTGCCTTACAGCGAAAACAGAGATCAGGACAGTTAGGCACCACACGGGATAAGGCTTGCGGGGTTCGATATAATAACCATTTACAAAAAAATATCATCTGATGCCAATTCGCACCTTTAAGTACTGGAAAGTTTAAATGATTAATCCTCTCCCAGCACTCCCTTGGTAGGTCGAGACCCTCCTGGCGGGCCCATTTTCCCACCGCCTTTGCCCCTATATCATCCTTATTCTTCTCTAGGAGTAACCTTCTCCATGCACCCGCACGCCTTATCCCAGGAGAGTCGACCAATTTAGCAACTAATAATTAAATCGATATCCAGATCCCATAAACTATGAAGCATAGGACTATAGGATCCCACCAAGATAAAATCATTTTGGGCGACCATCTGGATGTTTAAGAGTGTTTCCCAGTTGTCATTGATGCGAAAACCCCCAATTTTACTAAATCCTGCATGATCCCATCTCCTTACTAAGTCTGAGTTAAGCTGAGAGCCGGAGCGTAGCGTAAACTGTGAGGGGAGTAAGAAAATGCAAATATGGGATTGAAGATCTTCTAAAAAAATCAGATTTTCTTTTAAAGAGCCATTTAAGAATCTTACAGCGAACTTGTTTTGGAGATTTCACCAATAGTGCTAGCTGGAGAATATCGTGCTCTCTGCATATTAATTCACAAAAGTCTTTAGCAAATAAGCAGCCTATAGGTTGAGTAGCGTTAAAATTTGTGAAGTAATGTGCGAAAAAGACAAAATAATAATCTTTAAAATTGGGTAGTGCTAAGCCCCCCTTTTCTCTATCAGCATATAATATACTTAATGCAGCCTGTGCCTTCTGATTTTGCCAAATAAATGGGCGAAACATAGACTCGTGTTTCTTGAAAAAAATGGACGTTCATACACAAGGGATGGCCGAGAACAGAAAGTTAAATAATGGCAATATTGACATTTTGATCAATGCAATTCGGCCTAGCATAGAGAGGGGGAGAGACCCCCAGCGTGCAAACAAGGCCTGAGTTTTCAAGAGCAAAGGAACGTTAAGATCGAAGAGGTCTCCTATGTCGGATGAAAAGTTAATCCCAAGGTATCTCTTTGGTCTAGTATTCACACAATGCTTTAATTCAGGGAGGAGTCTAATAGAAGAAGTACCACACAGAATAATATCGGTCTTAGTCATATTAATCTTGTAACCACCAATTTGCGGCAACACAGCAAACACCTTAAAAGCCGCTTCCTGGGAGGACCGCTCTCCATCTGAAAACATAATAATATCATCAGCATAAAGTTTGATCTTGCCCATTGACTTCAACGGGGGATGAATCCGATTGTTTTGTTTGATTTTAATCTGTTTGCGGGTCCCACGTCGAACTTGAAGTTGACCAACACAAGCGGAATTAATTATGATATTGGCCTCAGAGTTTACATACAGCCTTTGAATTAATGCAGAGACCTAAGAGGGCACCTTAAAGCTAAACAATATTGCAAACAGTGGGTCCCACACAACAAAATCACATTCTTTTTCCGCATCTAATAAAAGGATGATGGCAGAAATGTTATTAGAAGTGAAATAATCTCGGGCCTTGGCTAAATAGTGCATATTGGTTGCAAGTTGCAGGCCAGCAATAAACCCGCCCTGATCTGGGTGCACTAGTTTATTGACAACCCCATTAAGCCTGTTAGTCAAACGTTTTGTGATAATCTTATAATCCGTTTTTAGAAAAGAAATTCGGCTGTATGCATTAGGGTCTTCCCTGTCCTTATTCTTTTTGGGAAAGCTAACCACATTCTCTGAGTGCCAAGAATTGGGGATCTGCTCACCCTTAAACAGGCCATTAATTAAAGACAAAAAATAGTTGATAAATACCTTGATGAAACCTTTATAAAATTCAGCCGGAAAGCCATCAGGTCCACAAGCCTTCCCCATGGGAAGGTTCTTGACAACCTCAAGGAGTTCTAACTTCGTAAATGGCTGTATTAGAGCGTCACTGTCTTCTTCTGTAAGACTAGGAATATCCAGTTTCCCCAAAAAATCCTTAATAGTCCCAAGGTCAATATCCGGAACATGGCTGTAAATTCACCTATAATGTTCTAGCATGATTTTATCCACAACTCTGGGGTCAGTATGCCTAACCCCGGTGGCAGGGCACCTCAATGCAGTGCTAACAATTCGATCTTGAGCATGCCAGGCCAGAAAGTTGCCTGTAAAATTACTCTCTTCATATACCTTTTGTGTATAGGTCTGATATCCCCTGTCAATCTTCTTAAAAAGATTGTTGGGCAGTGCCTTTTTAGCTAATTCAAAAGATTGTCTATTGCTTTCCGTGGGGAAGTGAAGGTAACTTCACTGCATCTTCCAGAGCCCTGACTTGTTGTCTCTGGGAAGATTTATCTACTGCCTCCTTAGCGATTATCAGGCCCCTGAAAAAGGCCTTAAACACATCCCAGACCATAGCTGGAGTTGAAGATCCCTGATTGCATTTAAAAAATGCACTTATTTCAGCTTTAGAGATCTCTACCCATCCCTCATCTTGAAGGAGCTGCTGATTAAACACCCACCTTCTGGTCAGAGTGCCTCACCAACTGACTCTTAAAGCGCAATGTTTTAGATATTAAAAACAAATCAATGCGAGAGGCGCTTTTAAAGCGGGTTGAGATGCACGTACACTCTCTCTCGTTTGGGGCATTCATTCTCCAAGGATCACAAAGCATCAGCACTTTGGCATATTCTTTAATATTTTTGGCAACTCTAGGTTTGTGTTGTTCCTTACCCCTAAAAGTGGTGTCCATAACTGGGCCCTGAAGAAAATTAAAATCCCCACCAATAATAATTTCACCTGAAAGTTGCAAGAGATTTAAACAGTCCCACATAAGGGGCCGGGTCATCTTATAGGGATGCATAAAAACTAACAAAAATAAATCTTTCTTTAGCAATTAAACAGTGCACCCAGCATCATCGTCCTTCAGAATCGCAGAGAAAATCAATTGGCCGAGCGTTTAGGCCTCTAGCTAAAAAGACCACCACGCTTCGGTGAGCAGCTGGGGCTGCAGCAACCACCTTGAAGTCGGCAAATGTTTTAAAAATGTGGAAGCCCGCTACTTTTTTAGCTGGGATATGAGTTTCTTTTAGTAGAATAACATAGGGATTTAGAGCAATTACCCTCTCTTCAATTGCAGACCTTTTCCTCTGATTATTTAGCCCATTAACATTCCAGGACACTATTCTTAATGAGGAGTTCAGCCTTGCCATTGAGTTCTTATAAATGATCGCCAAAGAAGTAAGTGATCTGAACCCACCAGAGAATTTGAGCCTTGGCCTGGTCCAAATAATATCACCCACTTTGTAACTTTAATCATTCTGTATTGCACACAGCTATATTTTAGTATGGAAAAAAAGGAACCTGATCCCTTGCCACCCCTCCCAACAACCCCCCCAAACCCTGATCCCAACCCTCAGGTAGCCGACGCCTGGAGCCCTCCCGTCTGGGCAATCCGGGGCCACCCCCAACCCCCCGACCCCATCCTTCCCTAATCGGGTGCCTTGGCATGGCCCCCTAATCCATAGACTACAAAGGGACTGAGTATAAGTGCCATGATAACGCATTATGTTTACACCCTGTGAAAACCACCATTCTCAAGCAGAATTACCCCTCTTAGTGCATAATGTACCTACCTCTTCCCATCTCTTATTCATATTTTTCCCCACTTTCCCCTCCCCCTGCCCCAACCTCTTTTGAATTGAATGCAACAAGGTTTTAGCAGCATCAACTGTATGAACTAAATTAGGATGTCCCTGAAAGAACACTTTGAGTTTGGATTGCTATACAAGTCCTGCAGGAGCATCAGCTTTTTGAAATGCCGGAATCATCCCCTTTAGTTCTCTCCTACGATGTGCAGCCGCCACCGACATATCTGAGAACATTTTGAAGGCAAAGTTGTCAGGGACCTGGTGTATTTTATTCTTAATCGCCTGTTGAAGGATGCATTCCTTGACACGAAAGTCGCCAAAGTTCACAAGAATCGTCCGAGGATACTTTGCATTGGGTGGCTGTACTGCAGGGACACGATGGGCCCCCATGATGGGAAGATCCAAATGTTTATCCGCTGGTTCTGGAAGAACATGATGTAGGATAAGATCAGTGATTACATTTGTGACAGTCTGGCCATTTTCACGTCCTTCAGGAATTCCTGTAAATCTCAAATTAGATCTGCATGAGCGATTCTCCGCATCATCCAGCCGAATCTGTAAGTCTAACAGATCTGGTTGACATTTTGCCACTGACGGTTCAAAAGTGACATGGACATCCTCCAGATCAGACACCCACTGTTCAACCTCCTTGATACGTGAGTTAAGTTGCTGTATATTACTACAAATTACATTTAATTGCGATTTGAAGGAGAAGGTTTTCTGAGGGGATATCGGTGCCTGACTTATCTCTAAGTGCACAAGAAGAGAAGCCCGCTTGTAAGTCCGATTGATCTTGGGCCAGCTCGGAGGGTCCATTGACAGAGGAGTTCGGAGGGGGCCCGATTGCCATACTGATCCCTGAAAGAGAAATAGGCTCACAAGATAAATCTGGTAGGGAGCTGTTTGCCTGGGGAGCAGAGATAGAGTCATTAGTCAGTGAGGGAGCAACATCCTTTTGACCCTTCACCAATCCACTAAATAAGGGATACAACAACTTAGGAGCTTAGCCCATATCTAGAGCTTGGCTGTGATTAGCTTCCGAGTTACAACTGGAGGTTGATTATTTCAGAGGTGGACTAGCTTTGTTAACTGATTGCAAATTTAAGTCCAAATCCAAGTCCGGGTCTGGGATTCTAGCCTCTCCGAGCAGAGATTCAGAGCCAAGATTCTGATCCACCAAAAAAGTCACAGAGGGCGGTAAGCTGCGAGGAGAGATAGTGCTAAGCGCTAGGTCAGTGGTTGGCGGAGGGGGATATTTGTAGATACATCCATATTCACTTGATTGCTGGATGGGTCTGGGCGCTTTGCTTTAACAGCATGTGTTGTTTTAGGAGCCCTAATGGCAGGGCACCCTTTTCCCTGAAAATGATGCGGAGATGGGGGCATTATATAGTGTTGCTCCTTGTCCTTGCTCCGACAAGCGACACCCAGCCCCCTTCTTCCCCCCCCGTGCAGCTGACTCTGGATTTTTAGATAAAAAAAATGTAATACTGACCACGTGCCAGACTTGCAATAAAGTTACTCCAGGAAGAGTGTCTTTTATCCAGCGATTTACAGAAACTCACAGTGTACTCAGGGTGTACTACAGCAAGAGCGTACAGCACTTTAAAAAGCTGAAAAATGAGGAAAAAACTAGACTGCCCCAACTGCTGCAACTGGCAAAGACTATTGTATTTCGTGGCCCCCACCTCACCTCCATTTTTTTTACAAAGAGCCAACCTCCTCTACCCTCTTCTCTGGGCAGAACAGTCACGGCAGGCACTTGCAAAGCCTTTTTAGCACAAGCAGAGTTGAAGCAAATTCCTGCATGCGGGAGCCAAAAAGAAGGGACAGCATTCCAAAATCATATCAAATGTAGAAAAAAGGAAGGGGGGCTCCTCGGGGAGCTAGGTGGCCTCCAAACTCCTTTCCGCGTTCAAAGACACTGCGCGGCCATAACGCGTCCGATTCCAGACGTGCGTCCTTCCCTCTGAGCCTGTGGCTAGCCGCAGAGCATGATGGGAGCTTCTACGCGGCCTTCGTCCCCGGGTCAGAACTGAAGGCTTATTCTTCAAATACCATTACGCAAAAGTTCACGTTCATTTGTATCTATTAATACAAACCAAAGATATCATTTGCAGAGTTGCTTAACAGACTCTACATATGGGTTTACACAACCGAGCAATGACTCACGAGCTCAGGTCTAAGCACCCAGGTCTCCTCAGTGACCCTGTTGTCTATCTCATTCCTGCCACTATGGGAGGGGAGTTGTTGAAGCCTCTGCCTGATGACAGCAGTTATGTCGGCCAGGGACTGCTGGAGTCCACGTGGTGGGGAGGGGGTGGCTCTGAGTTATCCCTAACTGGCCTGAGACACCTCTGCACTCCCTCTAGGTTGCCTGCCATGGTCTCCATCCCCACCCACACCTGCTTGTCCAACTACCACTGGACTCCCACCACTGTCCTATGGAAAGTCTTGTCTGGGTCCTCGGAGTCCAGGGCTGTGCCTGTACTGGCTGGTTGTGTGTGTTGCTAGCTGGGTGGTTCATGTGGAGACCCCGCAACACTGTTTGTCCTCTCTGCAACTGGAGATGGTGTCTGAAGGGATACTAGGACATCCTGGAGAGCTTCTTTATTGATTGTTGGCAGTTGGTCATCCTTGTCATCTGTAAAATCCAGGACAGGCAGGTCAGCAGAAGGTAAGCCATCATCCTCTGCAATGAGATACTGAAAAGTCAATCTTGGATTGTTGTGGCTGTTGACATGGCACATCATTTACTTGCTACTGGAGGCTCAGTGACATGTTACAGCCCCAAGGTTGTAGTTGTATATTATGTGTAGCTTTGTGCATCACACATGGGTCAAGCTCAAAAGGTATTTGGGGGAATATTTAAGTGACATTAGCGCCACCTGAGCTTTTCTTTTCATGACACTCATGTGGCACAATGCCCTGAGATGGTTTTACAATGGGGCGCTAAGTGACTTGTTGTGGCTTAGGGCCAGCTTGTAAGAAGGGTCTCTTCACATGCAGTACTTTGTGTGGGAGGGGCATGCAGTGGGTTTTGCAGTGGGCGAGCCACAGCAACATCCATTGCTTTTTGACAGTGCCTCAGATTGACAGGTTTTTGTAAACCAGAGTCCTTGCCACTATATCACACCACTCCAGAGATGGCATTGGCATGGTGCAATGATATTAAACACCATATTTACTCCTCATTTGGAACACACATAGGCAGAGCTAATGGCCTATTAAGAATGAATTTGTGTAGAAATGTGTTCCTTCCTGCACAAAAATCAATCTCCCCCTCAATGCACCCATCCTTGCACACCAGTGCAAGGTTTGCTGCGTTGGCCCACGTCACCTGATTTAGCCCCGGCACTGGGAGCGACACAGGGGTGCTCCATGTTCTAGTGAATACTGGCCATCAGTGAGTTTTGAAAATGACAGTGCGCAACACTGCCAAATTTGGAGCAGCGTGGCACACCATCATTTCCTATTACTGGGCCTTTGTGATTTTATCCCACATCACCTACTTCCTTGCAGGCTCCTTGTCCCTGTCACTGACACACTGGTGGCATGTAATTAGTCTTTCTACTCACAATGGTGGACATTGCCACAGTAGTGTAATGTGTGCTGTCACTCTTTTGGTGCAATGATGCATTAGCACCATGAATGATGGGACTAATGCACCATAGCATGTGTGGGTCGATTGCATACAATGCTTTTGTTACATTCTAATCTTCCTGTAGCAGGCCCCACACAAGTGCTAATTGAAAGGAATAGTGTAACCATTATGGATTGTGTGCCCCATTAGATTGTCCTTCCCTAGTTTTGGAACATTCCCTTTCACACGAGATATCAGCAACAGATATGTGTTGGTGTAAGGATGTTGAATGTGGATCAATGCATGCATTTTGTGACTTTGTAGATGTGGCACAAGGTGAATGTGCAGTTTGGTTCCACATGGTCTATTACATGAATGATGATACAGTTACGTTACAGGCTCATGACATTGTGCAGGTAGTGCAACATTGATACCACTTGTGCCAGTTCTCACGCAGGTTGATTGTAAAACTAAGCAGTAGACCAACCTTCCACACAAAACACTCTATCTTGTTCTATGGTGAGATTGCAGCTACTTGTACAGCTGCACATATGGACATGCTCCATGTGTTCTATGTGCTGTATTTTGTGGCCATTCCTGTAAGGCACATGGAGTTGTGTGGGAGTTGTTGTGGGTTCACCTTGTATGATTTGCATTCCACAGGTTGCACACTTTAGGCCTGATCTTTTCTCAAGTGGTACAGCTGGGTGCAGCGGCAATATGTGTTGCACAACGCTGCACCTGTTTAGAAAATGCAGGGATGTGCAAAGTTGACTAAAATACGGTACACCCCTGCAATTCCCCCTGCGCCTGCACAGATTTGTTCTCCCTGCACCAACACATGCATTGTTGCAGCGTGATGAAGGGGTGTCTGCCTTGAGGGGATAATTTGTTTATATACAGGGAAGTGTCCCTTCCTGCACATGTTCAAGCTATTTTTGCTAAGGTGGCATTTCAATGTGTGCTGAAAGATGCAGCACACATGAGAAGGGCAATGAGACTAGGAGGAAGGGAAGCATTTGGGCCTGTTACACCACTCTGACACCACCCCTGGTGTGGTATTGACTTCAGTCCTAGTCTCTGATGTACAAGTTGTGTAGGATTAGGGGCTTTGACAATATGCAATGGGTCTTGGTACAGCCACAGCCACACTGTTTGCACATCCCTTCCAGACAATGTGCTGCATATTTACATGGTGGAGTATAGCCATAGTTAGTGGCCTATGTCCACAGTGTGTATATGTTAGAGTGCATTGCACTACCAAAGCGTCAGTACGTGTGTGGCTTGGGTGGGGATGGTGTGTCTTCATTCAGGGCCTCTGTGTCCCGATGCAACCATCTAGCATGCATTGAGTGCGTCCTATGTGCCTCCCCCATTCTGGCATTTGTGGAATTCCAAGTCCCCCCCGCCACTTACCCTGCATTTGGGGTAATTAGCAGCGCATGGCAAGGGCACAAGTTATAGTTACCTAGGGCACAACTAATAGTCACTTGAGATAACTCTAACTATAATTGGTGAATTTTTATGGTTGAGTACATTTAAAATGTGAGCCTAACTAGAACATCCCAGTAACCTTTGGGTTTTGTCAGTGAATTGCTATGGCTTTTTATAGTATAGCAATTTTCATTGCTATAGGTAAATCCAACCACTGCCACGCATGGTCTTCAGCCATGCGTGGTGGTGGTTGGACCCAGGGTCAACAATCTATAAGCAGCCAACCTTGCACTGTGCATAACCTTCGCCCGTGTGCAGCAGAGGTTGCCCGCAAGACCCGGCCTGCCACCAGACCCTGCGTCTGAGCCCCCTAACCACCGAACCCCATGCTGTGCATGGTCCTGTGGCCATGAATGGAGGGAGTTGGCTGCGGCCACCCTGGGTGTCAAAATAGGTATAAGAGAGTTATCTAGAGGTGAGAGTGGCTGTGAGACTGTCTGTCTGGGTGTGAGAGTGTGTACATCAGTGTTTTAGTGGGTGCGTCAGTTTGTGCGCTGGTCTGTGAGTGGGTGCATGAGGGTGTCAGTGGCCTGTGAGTGGGTGTGGGAGAGTCTGAGTAGGTCTGTGAGTGGGTGGTTAACTGCCTGAGTAGGTGTGTGAGTGGATGGATGAGGGTCTGACTGGGGCTGTGAGTGAGTGCACAATGGTCTGAGTGGGTGCATGAGTATCTGAGTGGGTCTGTGAATGGGTGCGTAAGGGTCTGAGTGGATGTGAGAAAGAGATTGAAAAAGAGAGGAAAGAGAATGAGAAGGAGAGAGAGTTTTTTAGGCTTTGATGTTTAAAATACTTAGAATGAGATATTTCTGCACAATTTGAAAAGAAAATTTGTCATTTAAAAAGAGTGAGCTCACCTTTCAGTTTGAGCCTTAAACATTTGTAGTTGAAAAAAAATAAAAGAGGGAAATGACCAGAAACACACCTGGTCTTGAACCCTCAATGCTCAGTGTGGAGGATTGCAACCTTCACACTTCAGCTATTCAGGTCCTTTTCATTTATTTTGTTTAGCTTTTTATGGGCTATCTGGGACTGCTGAGGGAGCTTCAAGGCCTCTCCCATGGTCCTTCACTATATTTAGTTATTTAATTTGTAATATGCCCTTACGGACTATTAGGAACTGTGATGAGGAGGCCTCTCCAGTGGTCTCTTACTTTATATTTTTATTTATTTTATAATATGCTCTTATTGGCTTTCTGGGTACGCAAGGGGAGCCTCAAGGCTTCCCTCATGGTTCCATTGCTCCAGCAAGAAAGCAGCTGCTTTTAACAGCAGCTGCCTGGTTGCTGGAGAAATGGTTTCATCGCTGTTCCCTGCACTCATAAGTGTGTGTACAGGGAACAGATATGAAAACTCTGCTTTTTCACAGCAGGACCTGTTTGACAGGTCCCACTGTCAAAAAGTGGAGTGTTTGTGGGACTTAGCTGCAGCTGTCAAAGCTGCAACCACGCCACAGCAAACAGCTTTGTCCCGGGGGTGGGCACCCCAGGATGTAGCAGGGTCCAGTCCTATGGGTTAGGGGTCCCCAGGGCCATCAGTGGCACCACGAGGGAGGCAGAGTGACCCCTCTCCAACATGAAAGAAGCCCCAGGGAGATAGTGAAACTGACCCTCTCTACTGTATTATTATAGCCCTGGGGATGTGGTGGATCCTGGGGCTGCTGGGTGGCTTAGCATCCCCACCACTTTAATCTTGATCATCGCCCCGGGCAGCATTATCATAAAAATCCCCAGAGGACTTGGCCCACCCAGGGGCTTAAAAAAGAAGCAGCTTGGGAGCCCACGTTTCATTTTTTAAAACGTTTACGGCAGATCCAGGGATCTACTGCGACCCCCACCGTAAATTTTAAAAAAATGTTTTTTATCCCTGGATGGTTCCTTTGGGACCCCAGCACCAGAGAAAAGGGATCAGGATGTCTGTACCCTGGCCCCTTTTCTTTTTTTTTTACATTTTTGTCCGGGACTCGGCTCATGCTGATAACACTTTCTTGTTGAAGTGTTGTCATCCAATCAGATCTCAGCACGAGATCGCGAGGGGTTGCCAATCTTGTGCGTTCTTATAGTTACAAACTTGGATTTCCTTATATTTCTCAAAAACTACTGAATTTTATATCTAGGGCCGCGGATTATCCCTAATGACTTTGCAAAGAATGATGAGCTCATGCAGAGAAATGCAGATCTCTGATTGACTGCCAGAAATTCAACCAGGAAGTGTTGGCAGCCATCTTGGGACTCTGCTCCTGAGTCCAACAAAATAAATTTTAAAAAAAGAAAAGGGGCAAGGGAGGGACCCTGGCAGGGCAAAAAAGCATTTTTTATAAAATGTTTGCTTTGAATTTGCGAAATTCGTGAGTTTGTGGCAAAAATTGGAGAAAAAAACAGTCTCCTGCGCTTGTTTTTTTATTAAGCAGGTCCCAGGGGAATGCGGTCCTTTTTGAAAAAAATGGAAGGGGGCCCACGGGGCTCCCCTCTAATGGCTTATTATTTCCCCGGGGACTGCCACCTCCCCAGGCTTAATGTAAATATTATGCAGGAGGCCATGTGGCCCCTCCATGATCCAGGGAGCACCTCCTCCTCAGGGCAGAAAACATGAATTGCAATAGGGGATGTCCTGCAGACTCCCCCATGCCCCAGGAATCCCCACCTTACAGGGGCATACAAATAATAGTATGTGGGTGTGAAATGTGTGCCTAAGTAGAACTTTCCTGCAAACTTTGTTTTTTTCAATGAATATATATGTGTGTGTGTGTGTGTGTGTGTGTGTATGTGTGTATGTGCGTGTATGTGTATATAACATGTATATATTTATATAGTTTACATTATTGTTCCACTGACATTTGCCTAACCACAGGTGGAGAAAATAAACCCCAATTGTTTGTTTCCCCTCGGCTGAGGCTGTTTTGTTTCTTAATGCTGCAGAAAGACAGGATGAATGATCAGCCCCTAGTTACATGGATCCAGGCATTATTGTATTATAGTAGGATACATTCTAGCTTGTATCCATAGGCACAAGTTAATGCAGATACTAGGAAAACCAATCTACATCATAGGGACTCCCAGTACTTTGTTTACCAGGTCGACTACAGCATCAGATATTGGTGTCTGGTGTGCACAGCTAGACTCAGTGAAACAGCTTCCTAGCCCTATGGGTCAGAGGGACTGGGTCAAGAATTTGTGGTAATCACTTCTTCCTAGGTTCTGTCTCCTTGGAAATGTAATAGACAAAGTGGTCTAAGAACACAGATGGCTCTGTAGATAGGTCAGAAATTTCAAGTTTAGCAGCTCCATAAACATGTATAACTTGTCTGAAACTTGTAAACCTTCCCAGGTACCATTTGGCAAACATGCTTGCTGGTACTGGACTGAGGACTCACAGATAATTCAAATTGCATTCACCCAGTTAGCATAAACTACGTTGCATTGCAGGTGGCTGGTCTTGGAATTCTTTCAGAAGTTGTTGTAAATGTTAACGTCTATGTAAAATTTTAGTTTGCTAAGTGTAATTTTGCCACTACATTTTCACTGCACGTTACCATGGATTGATATGGACCTCAGTACAAAAATGTTGCAGTTACACCTTGCTGTAAACAACAATTGCAACTAGCAGCCAGTTTAATGGCACCTTTTTGTATTAGACATAGGAGAATGCTGTCTGTATGGGCCCTGTCAGGATTCAAAATTGTGATCTATAGGTGATCCACAAATGTCAATTCTGAATTCTTATGTCACAAAGATGAGCCATTAGACTCATTAACTGTTTCAAGGCAAACTCAGCTTTTTATTTTTGTAGCAAAAGTATTGGTACTGATATTCACATGTCAGAAACAGAGACGTCCAGGCCTGAACTTAGAGGATGCAATGTTATGTATATTTGGCCACTGACTCTATTGTGACCACTGACTCCATTTTGTTCTTACCTTTAGGTGCCATCACAGCGGCAGCACAGGGTTTTTCCACACTGAGTCTGTTTTCCACACAGAACATGTTTATGCTTTTCTCACCAGCACATAATTACATCGTGCTGGAACACAACATGGGTGATGTGGAAGTTAGACATGATAGAGAGTCTCAGGCTTGGAATGTTTTCATCAAGAAAAAGTACAGCTCTGTCTCTGGAATGTGCACAAGGGCAGGGCCCGTTCCTTTACCTGTTTTTGACACAGACCGTGTACAGCCAGCACTTGAATTTCATCACCGAAGGGAGGGGGGGTTACTAGAATCTTCCTCTTGAGTTAGTTTAAGGTATATAAGGTGGGGAAACTTGACACTGAGGAAGGTGCTTGCCTGAGAGTGGACGCACTGTTCAGGGAAAATCCCATTTTGGGAATGGCCTCCTGCTTTAGCCATTCAGAGTTGCTCGGCTTGATCCTGGCAAGGATGATGGATTCAACCCTTACGGTCATACATTTTAATTCTTAATTTTTTTACTTGACTTTATATATGCATGTTCATTGCATATATTCACTGTTGATGTATTGCACAAAGTCTGCCTATCGTTGTTTAACTGCTGCGAGTACTTTGGCATATATGCATGTTTCACTGCATTCAAGTTAAATGCTATGTTCATATTTTTGTGTGCTTTTATTTGATATTTGGGAAGTGCCTTCATAAATTCATTACTCAGACTAAGGGCCTGATTCTAACTTTGGAGGACGGTGTTAAACCGTCCCAAAAGTGGCGGATATACCACCTACCGTATTACGAGTCCATTATATCCTATGGAACTCGTAATACGGTAGGTGGTATATCCGCCACTTTTGGGACGGTTTAACACCGTCCTCCAAAGTTAGAATCAGGCCCTAAGAGTGCTGCATTCTTTGGCATTCTTTCCTATTAGTTTTAAGGCGAGCAACAGAGGACAATCCCAAGCAGAGTTTTGGTGTTATAGTTGCACTTCTATAACACTTCCT
This sequence comes from Pleurodeles waltl, assembly GCF_031143425.1. Taxonomy (NCBI): domain Eukaryota; kingdom Metazoa; phylum Chordata; class Amphibia; order Caudata; family Salamandridae; genus Pleurodeles; species Pleurodeles waltl. The sequence goes on from NC_090439.1 coordinate 340,118,132, forward strand.
GCCCCTGATAAGATGTAGACATGCTTTGTGGAAGATTAGCACAATAGCCCCTTGGGGGTGCTGGGCTGGAAGAGTGCTGGTTTGAAGCTTGCTTTATGTTATTTTTAGTGTCCTGTGTAGTGACCAGAGTTGTGCTCTTATTGTGTTATTTGTTGCTCTGCCTTGGCTTCTAATGGAGCAAAAGTCAACACAGAGACAATTTCAACTATCAAAGAGTGAAAAATCCAGGAAGTACATTATTATTACCATACAAGATTTGTAAAGAACATGGCTACCCGAAAAAAGGGTTTTCCAGCGCTAAGCTCCCCCTGATAACTTGTGTCATACCTAGTCTATCATAGAGGATTAAAATAACCAGGTTTTTAACAGTTTGAGGAAGACTGAAAGTGAATGATGTGTTCATAGAGAGGGATAAGGAATTCCACAGCTTAAGATCTGAATAGGAAAAAAAGCTGGACCTCCTTGACTGGATTTCCTTACTTTGGGAATACCAGCAAACTTGAGATTGCTTGAATGTAGAGACCGATTTGGAGGGTACGATAACACCAGAGATCTGAGAGAGACAGGGCCAAAACTAGGATAAGCATTTATGCATGTAGCGTAGTGCTTTAAATTGCATACAGCATTCAACTAGCAGCCAAAGTAGACCATGGAGCAGGCTGGCTGTGGAAGTGAACTTGGGCGGTGAAGAAGAAGATGAGCCGTTGCATTTTGCACTATCTGAAGCCGCTTAAGCAGGACCTTTGAGATGCCTAGTTAGCGAATATTATAAAAATCTAGTCTGGAAATAACCAAGGCTTGGATTACAGCTCTTTGGGCTGAGGCCAGAAGACATCCAAAAAGTTTAGTGAGCCATCTAAGAATACCAAATCAGGAGGTGGGAACCTTGGCAATCTGATGACTCATAGACAGCCTGTCATCAAGCCAGACAACTAGATTCTTGACCACAAGTACTGGAGTCAGAACATTGCCCAAGGTCACATGCCATAGATGAGGTCCCCAAAGTTGGAGGATGTTGCCCACCAAAAAAACCCTGGTCTTATCCTATTTAGCTTAAGGGAGTTGGAATTCATCCAAGATAAAACTTGAGCAAGGCAGATGCAGCACCTTTGCACTGCGATTCTCCTGAGAAGACAGGGAGACCAAAAATCTGGGTGCTGTCCGCATATGAAGAGTGTAAGACCACACTTTTCTTCAATATCTGCAAGTGGCCTTACATAGAGATTGAAAATGTTTGACTGAGGGTAGAGCCCTGAAGAACACCAGATGATAAAGGGTAAGGCTTGAAACGATGCTGATGAGCATGCACCTGGCAGACGTGATCCTGCAAAAAGCATCCAAGCCAAGAAAAGGCCTTACTCTCCCCTTATCTTTCGAGAAGAGTGTTGTCATTGACCATGTCAAACATGGCGCTCAGATCTAAGAGGATCAACACAGCAGTACCACCATTGTCTAACTGATGCTCTAGATTTTCAGTTACACCAAGAAGAGCCTACTCAGTGTTATGGCTAGTTCTGAAGTATGAATGCGAGGGGCTAACTTAATAATGTGTTTTTCTCAAACTTTTCACAGAGTAGGTAGAAAAAAGATTGGTCTGTAATTAGATCAGGATTTGTTTTTTTCAGCAAGGGAATGACCATAGCATGTTTTTAAGGTTTTGGAACTAAGCCTTCCGAGAGTGATGCATTCAGAAGTAAAGTGAACCAATGCAGCGATTGTGTAGCAAGCTTGCAAAAACACGAAAGGTGGACAGGGGTCCAAAGGTGAGCCTGATTTGGTGGCAGCAAGAAGTGGTGTGTAAGTTAGGAGATCCAGGGGGAAATTTGGTCAGTGAGCAAGGCACATTGGAATGTACATGATGGCTGTTGAGGTCAAGTGAAACACAGAAAGAGGCCTGAATATCCTTGGCTTTTTCTTTGAAAAAGACATCTAACTTATTGCACTGAAGTTGAAAGGGGGCAACTGGTACAATGTTTGTGGATTAGACAGTGTTGTCACTACATGGAAAACGGTTTTAGGGCAGTTTCAGGCTGAAGTGTTTTTTTCACAACATAAAGAGGATCTGGTTGAGCGACAATTTTTATGATAGCCCTTTAGAGCCAACATTTTTCTGTTTGTCCTCTTCATGATAGGATTTGTGCCAGACTCTTTCAAAGCATTTACAGATCCCTTTATTATCTTGCAAGGCATCACTAAACCATGGAGCCAAGAAGAGGGTTCTATGGTGCTTCCTGCTCATGATAGGGATTAAAGAGTCGGTCAAAGACTTAAGCAAATTATCTATAATGAATGAGTCTGATTCCACTGAGTTACTTATCATAGGGCAATTCGACTCTAAGATAGAGTTCAGAATAGGAACACGAGGGCAAATTTAAGAGCCCCTAGCGCCACCTTAGTGCCACCATAGTGCCACCATAGTGTCATTTTTTTACGCTAAGGTGGCACTAAAGTTGTTTTTTCCAAGCGCCATATTTCCAAAGTGGCACAATGTATGCATTGCGCCACTTTGTGAACCCTTGCACCACAATCTGCCTGAGCCAGGCATAATGTATGCAAGGTTGAGGTTCCCCCATTAGGGGGGCTGAAAAAATGGCGCAAAGAAATATAAAAGATTTATTTGCTGCATTTTTAACATCTGCACAGAGCAGGCATTAAAATGAGGCTGCCGTTGCGCTCAGTGGCCTTCCAGGTGCTTTTCAGGATTAGTATCACCATTTTTTATGCTAATCCTGCAAAGTGCCAAACTAACATCAAAAATGTTGAAGCTAGTTCCCTAACTACTTCCTTAGTGCGCCGTATGTTAAATATGGGTCATACATGGTGGCATTAGGGGACGCTAAGGGGCGCAGGAAAAGTGTGCTGCATCTGATACAGCGCAAAAGTTCTTACATTTGGCCCACTGAGTTTCTCCCAAATCCTGCCAAAGAAGATTGACTGGCCACCCATCGAAGGGACACCAAGGAGATAGGGAGAGGGAGAGAAAAAGGAACAGCAAGATGATGGGGCTAAGATAAAGTAATAGGCTGGTAAGCCCACAGGCTCTTCAGGTTGGAGAAAAGGGAGTCAAGCAGATGTCCTGACTCATGGGAGGGAGTGTTGTTTATGAGCTGGACATCAAGGGCCATAAAGTTCTCTATCAGAGAGGAGGAAGATTTATAGTCCAAATTATCAAAGTGAATGTTAAAATCACAGAGAAAGGTTACGATGGCATATTTTAGGGGAAAAGGGGAAGAGGGGAAAAGGCATCAGTAGTACCTGCAGATCCCAGAGGGTAACTTTTTCCTGCAATGTCAGATTTTTAAAAAAAATATACTGTTAGGTCGTAGGGACTCTTCTGGTTGCGGGTATATATAGGGCTTGTAGATTCATCAAGAACCCTAGGTACCCAGAGCCAATAAATGAGCTGCACCTTGCAATGGGTTTTCATTCTATACCGGGTATACAGCAATTCATTTTCTGAAATATAAAGAGTGAAAAATAGGTATCAGGAAAACCTTAGTTTTTCTAAGATGAACACAAGGTAAGGTGTTGAGAAGCAGTGGTTATTTGCACATTCCGGGGTACCCATACTAGCATGTGAATTACAGGGCATTTCTCAAATAGACATCTTTTTTACACACTGTCTTACATTTGGAAGGAAAAAATTTAGAGACAGACAAGGGGCAATAACACTTATTTTGCTATTCTGTATTACCCCAAGTCTCCCGATACAAATGGTACCTTACTTGCGTGGGTAGGCCTAATGCTCGCGACAGGAAATGCAACATGGACACATCACATTTTGACATTGAAATCTGACGTGTTTTTTGCAAAGTGCCTAGCTATAGATTTTGGCCTCTTGCTCAGCCGGCACCTATGGAAACCACAAAACCTGTGCATTTTTGAAAAACTAGACACCTAAGGGAATCAAAGATTGGGTGACTTGTGGGGGTTTCACCAGGTTCTGTTACCTAGAATCCTTTGCAAACATTTGGCCAAAAAAACACTTTTTCCTCACATTTCAGTGACAGAAAGTTCTGGAATCTGAGAGGATCTACAAACTTCTTTCCACGCAGCGTTCTCCCAAGTCTCCCAATAAAAATGGTACCTCACTTGTGTGGGTATGCTTAGCACCCCGTGAGAGGAAATGCCCCAAAACACAACGTGGACACATCACATTTTTCCAAAGAAAACAAAGCTGATTTTTGCAAAGTGCCTAGTTGCGGATGTTGACCTCTAGCTCAGCCAGCACTGAGGGAAACCTACCAAACCTGTGCATTCTTGAAAACTAGACACCAAGGGGAATCCAAGATGGGGTGACTTTTGGGCCTCTCACCAGGATCTGTTACCCAGAATACTTTGCACACCTCAAAATTTGGACAAATAAAACACCTTTTCCTCTCATTTTGGTGACGGAAAGTTCTGGAATCTGAGAGGAGCCACAAATTTCCTTCTACCCAGTGTTCCCCCAAGTCTCCCAATAAAAATGGTACCTTACTTGTGTGGGTAGGCTTATGCCTGTGAAAGGAAATGCCCCAAAACACTATCTGGACACATCAAAATGATCAAATACAAAACTACCTGTTTTTTTCGGGGGGCACCTGTGTTTTTGGTCCTGGGCTCAGCAGCCATCTAGGGACACCTACCAATCCCAGACATTTCTGAAAACTAGACACCTGAGGGAGCCCAGTGGGGTGTGACTTGCGTGGATCCCCCAATGTTTTCTTAACCAGAATCCTCAGCAAACCTCATATTTATCTAAAATATCACATTTTCCCCACATTTCTGTGTGGGACAACTTTCATACCACCCAACGTTCCCCTCAGTCTTCCGTTAAAAATGATACCTCACTTGTGTAGGTGGTCCAAGTGCCTGTGACAGGGAAGAGCCAAAAACATGTCGAAATTGAGGGGGAACCAAAGCGGGTCAAAAGGGCAGTTTGAAAAAAAACATTTTTAGGCTGACAAGTGCAGCAGAATTTTTATCGGTATAGATGAAACAATGTTGGTTGGATTCCTGCAGATTCTGGAAGGTTCCATCATAAAAATGTGGGAAAAATGTGTGATTTCCAGCAAAGTCGGAGGTTTGCAGGGCATTATGGGTAAGAAAATGGTGCGGGGTGGAGGTGAAGCACACCACCCTGGAATCAACCAGATGTTTAGTTTTCAGATATGTCTAGGTCTTGTGGATTTTTCTAAATGGCAGCATCCCAAAGTCCAAAAAGTGCAGCCCTCACCATTCCAAGTGGGACAATTTTGAGAGTTATCCAAGCTCTCATGGCCCAAATGTAAAACCAAAACCCAAAATATTAAAATGTCCTCTTGCTTGCCATGGGATAAGATGTTTTAGTGTACGGGGGAGAGCTGAAAGACTGTTAACCCCTGCAGTTGGGGTGGGGGCACAACCAGGCCCATACTGGTTGGTAGCCACCACCCCACTATTTTTTTTTTAATTGCCTGGCATCTAGTAGACTTTCTGCCGCCTCGACGTGTGGATCGGGGTAATTGCCCCATCTGTCCACTGGTGGGCAGAACAACTTTGGCCCCTTTTATTTGGGGTGGGGGTATGACCACACCCCCACCCTCTTATTTTGAAAAAAAAATCTTCCCTCGTCTCTGGTGGGCTTTCTGCCCCCTTCTACAAATAGGCCCATCTGCCCCTAATGTGCCACCATGGGGAACGACCCTTGCCCAAGGGGCTGCCCTCCAAACAAAACACACACATACACACTAATAGAAATAGGCCGGTCTGCCCCCAAGGGGAACAGAAATGGCCTAAAATAAATTTGCCCACCCCCCCCAGGGGAGCGACCCTTGCCTAAGGGGTCGCTCCCTTTGCAAGAAATTGGTGGAAAAAAAAAAAATCCCTGGTGCCTAGTGGTTTCTGCCCCCCCTTGGGACAGATCAGTCTAATAGAAATAGGCTGATCTGCCCGCGAGGGGGGCACACATGGCCTAAATAAAATTTGCCCCCAGGGAAGTGACCCTTGCCTAAGGGGTCGCTCCCCATATATAAAAAAACAAAGTAACCTTAAACAAAAATATATCCCTGGTGTCTAGGGGTTTATAATAGACCGATCTGCCCCCAGGGGGGACAGAAAAGGCCTAAAAATATTTTGCCCCCCTGGGGATCAGCCCTTCCCTAAGGGGCTGCTCTACTTATGCGTAAGTATAACAAAACAAATCCCTGTTGTCTAGTGGTTTCTGCCCCCGGGGGGGGGGGGGCAGAAATGGCCTAAAAATAATTTGGGCCCTCGGGGAGCGACCCTCGCCTAAGGGGTCCCTCCCCACATATAAAAAAAAAAAAAAAAGATCCCTGGTGTCTAGGGGGTTTATGCCACGGTGGGGGCAGATTGGCCTAATTATAGTAGGCCGCTCTGCCTCCAGGGGGGCAGAAATGGCCAAAAAATAATTTGTGCCACTCCTCTTATGAGTAAGTATAAAAAAAAAATTCCCTGGTGTCTAGTGGGTATTTCACGATCATCACGATCGGGCAGCAGAAATCCTTTCAGAGACATGAAAGGAAAGGAAAGGCCTTTCTTTTCATGCCTCTGCCTGCCCCCTCCTCCCTAGCAGAAGAGAAATACTCAGAATTTTTCTGCTGCATCGCGCTGGATGGGAGGTGATCTCTGATGAGGTCAGCACAGGATCGTGTGCTGACGTATTCAGAAGTCACTGGGGAGGTTGGGGTGGAAGGGTAAGCGATTTAGACACCCACACAAGTCCGCCACACCAAAGGTCAGTGATAAACTGGCGACAACAAAACCTCCACCGTCACGGCAACAAGAATAGGCCCACACTATCACTACCCACGAATCCACACGGCGGTCTTTCAACCGCGGTATTCCATTGGCGGTACACACCGCTGCGCTCAAAATACACACACATTTACAAAACACAACAACATTGGACAATTACAAATACACACACCTGATACACATACACACACCACTCCCACACATCCAATACAATATAAAACACACACCCACTTCACCCACAAACCCTTACGACCACAATTGCGACTGAAGGCCAGAGAGAGACACCACCAGCTACAAACTAGCATCCACAGGCACTCAACACCATCACTCACACAACATCCACGCACAAAACATCACACGCCCCTAAACATCACCCCACACATCACAACACACACCACCCACACATCACCCACACCACCCCATGGCACTGCAAAGACACCCCAGGTTCTCTGAGGAGGAGCTCAGGGTCATGGTGGAGGAAATTATCCGGGTAGAGCCACAGCTATTCGGATCACAGGTGCAGCACACCACCATAGCTAGGAAGCTGGAGCTCTGATGCAGAATCGTGGACAGGGTCAATGCAGTGGGACAGCACCCAAGAACACAGGATGACATCAGGAAGAGGTGGAACGACCTACAGGGGAAGGTACATTCTGTGGTATCCAGACACCACATTGCGGTTCAGAGGAGTGGCGGCGGACCCCCACCTCCTCCCCCATAACTAACAAAATGGGAGGAGCAGGTCTTGGCTATACTACATCCTGAGGGCCTCACAGGAGTAGCTGGAGGAATGGACTCTGGTAAGTCAAATCTTAACTATTACATCCCTCACCCTACCTGCATGCCATCACATACCCCCACCCTCGCCCTCACCCCCATCACTCCAACTCCTCACATATGTTCCACTATCACAAACCACCCATCCCAACACCAAGCCCTGCATGCAACACCAAAGCATGCAAACCCATCACCAATGCATGGCCACTGCACATACCCACATACACCCCTAAACAATTATCACACAAGGTCCCACACAAGAATGCAAGCACTGGGGTACAGGGTCACCCACACATTGCACACCATGCCACACACAGATGCAATAATCATGCCTTTACACCCCTGCAGGACCTCTACCCAATGTCACCGGACAGGAGGGTCCAGACATGTCCACTCCACCCACAGAAGAGGCCCACAGTGATGACAGCAGCTCTGTCCAACTGGATCTAGATGACCAGCCCGGCCCATCTGGGACCTCGGGACAGTCGGTTCCCCTCACACTGGCACAGGCCACCACAGAGCCTCCCCACTCTGGAAACACCAGCACAGCACCCACCCAGCAGGCCCATACCTCTGTCCCCAGGACACGTCAATCAGCAGTGTGTCCACCACTACAGGGAACCCAGGCTAACCCACCACCCCAACAACACCAGGGACCTGGGGGCAGTGGTAGTGGGCACACGGTTCAGGGGACAGAGGCCCAGGAACACAGGGGTACTGGGAGGGCTGCTGTGCGACAGGGGGAGGACAGGCCCAGGGAACCCACTTTCCATGAGGCCCTCTCCAACATCATGGGAGCTTACCACCATTCCCAGGAGACGATGGCAACAGTACTGGCCAAGTTTCAGGAGACCCAGCGGCTGCAGGAGGAACAGTATTTGGGGTTCAGGGAGGAACTCAAATCCATCAACACCACCCTGGGCACCATTGTAGGGGTGCTGAAGGAACTCGTCAACACCAGGAGGGACACTGTGGCACAACAAGAGGCACCTGAACTAGCCTGGATGATGAACTGCCCACCACCTCCTCCGGTGCTACTCGACAAGAGGCACCGCCACAGGACCAGGACACCAGCACCCTACCTCCTGCAGATGGAGAACCACCCCTGAGATCCAGGACAAAGACAGAGAACAATGCCAAGACCCCCACCAAGAAATGAGACCACCCTGATTGTCATCCTTCTGTCCCACTTTGTCACCCTGTCCATCTTTACACTGCCCTAGCTCCACTTCCTATGCCCCTTTGGACAATGCACCTGTGAGACTAATAGACTGGACTCTGCCATAGACATTCCTCCACCATCACCCCTGACCATTTTACAACCCCCTACAATATTTATCACTTAAATAAACACCCTTAAAGCACAAAACAATCTGGAGTCAGTCTGTGCTTTCGAAAATGTGTATTTGCAATAACTGTGTAAAAATGATATATCCATTGTATTGTCAACATACCTATGTCACACAGCTCTAGTCCATGAGGAAACAAAGCAGATGTCACACAGTGGGACCCACATCTGTGAAATTGAAAGGGAAAGTGACAACTCAGGGTCCATACACTGGGTGAAGGTGACAGACAGATGAGAGGTCGAACAGTTATATCAGATGTAGCAGGCAGTGATGTCTTCTTACCTGTGTCTCACTGGAAATATTGATAAATCACCGTAATTCTGTTGTCGATGTCCTCTTCTCCTGCTTCCTCTCCTTCACTGTCCACAGGCTCCACAGCTGCCACAATACCTCCATCTGGACCATCCTCCTGCAGAAAAGGCACCTGTCGTCGCAAAGCCAAGTTGTGAAGCATTCAGCAGGCCACGATGATCTGGCACACCTTCTTCGGTGAGTAGAATAGGGAACCACCTGTCAGATGGAGGCACCTGAACCTGGCCTTCAGGAGGCCGAAGGTCCTCTCTATAACCCTCCTAGTTTGCCCATGGGCCTCATTGTAGCGTTCCTCTGCCCTTGTCCTGGGATTCCTCACTGGGGTCAGTATCCATGAGAGGTTGGGGTAGCCAGAGTCACCTGCAAATGTCGAGGGAAATCTGCTAGACACACACTAACTCTTAGGGACATCCCCAGACGCGTAGTCACACAGTATAGGCTCCATGTCCTCACCTAATAGCCACACACGGTGCCTCTGGAGTTGCCTCATCACATAAGGGATGCTGCTATTCCTCAAAATGTAAGCGTCATGCACTGATCCAGGAAACTTGGCATTCACCAGGGAGATGTACTGGTCGGCCAAACACACAATCTGCACATTCATTTAATGGTAACTCTTCCGGTTTCTGTAAACCGTTTCACTCCTGCGGGGGGGACCAAGGCCACATGTGTCCCATCAATGGCACCTATGATGTTGGGGATATGTTCCATGGCCTAGAAGTCACCTTTCACTGTAGGCAAATCCTCCACCTGAGGAAAAATTATGCAGCTGCGCATGTGTTTCAGCAGGGCATACAACACTCTGGACAACACGTTGGAAAACATAGGCTCGGACATCCCTGATGCTATGGCCACTGTCGTTTGAAAAGACCCACTTGCCAGGAAATGGAGTACTGACAGCACCTGCACTAGAGGGGGTATTCCTGTGGGATGGCGGATAACTGACATCAGGTCTGGCTCCAACTGGGCACACAGTTCCAGGATTGTGGCACGATCAAGTCTGTAGGTGACAATTAAATGTCGCTCCTCCATTGTCGACAGATCCACCAACGGTCTGTACACCGGAGTATGCCGCCACCTCCTCATCTGCCCCAGCGGATGTGCTCTATGGAGGAGAACAGCGAGCAGACAGTCAACCAACACTAAGGTACGTTAACACAACTTAATTCCTCAATTTTTTAAAACCACTATGTGCCTGTATTAGTGTGTATGCAAGGCCTAGTTATGTGTGATGCATTTAAAATGAATGCCATGGGTCCCCCTGAAATGGCGGCTGCCTGATCTGTAATGTGGGACAAGGGGATATGAGGTCACTGCGCTGGCGTTGTACACCGTCGCGGTAGGCGGTCGTAGACCGTGGCTAAATCCTGCATTGGTTAACATTGGACCCTTTGGGTCCAAGGAGCCAATGACAATGTGCGCCGGCCGCCGCGGACATGACCGCCACTTTTTCTCTGTTTCAATCACTTGATACCTGATCTTCGACAGGACAGGACCTGCACTGCAAGTGCTGCTGTGACCTCAGTCTGGAAGAGACAATGGCTCATGTGTCTGGGGAAAGGGCCCCTGCCTTCAGCATGGAGGAGTTGGAGAAACTAGTGGAATGGGTCCTCCCCCAGTACACGCTACTCTACGCTCCTCCAGACAAACAGGTAAGTACACTGTGAGCATGCCGAATGGGCAATGCCTGTGTGGAGTGGTGTGGATGAAAGATAGGGGGGGGAGAATGAGGTGTGCATGTGTGTCATGGCAAGGGTAGGGATGTGGGCCAATGACTGTGACGGTGCGGACGGTTATATCTTCTCCTTTTCCCCTGTACTATTCCTTTAGGTCAGCGCCCACCAGATGAAGGATATTTGGCGTGCCATCGCGAAGGAAGTCCTGGCCCTGGGGGTCCACCACAGACGGAGCACCCACTGCCGTAAAAGATGGGAGGACATTCGCCGCTGGAGCAAGAAGACGGCGGAGGCCCAGCTGGGGATGGCCTCCCAACGTGGGAGGGGTGCCCGTTGCACCATGACCCCCCTGATGTTCCGGATCCTGGCGGTGGCGTATCCGGAGTTGGATGGGCACTTGAGGGCATCACAGCAGCCACAAGGGGGTGAGTACAGTCACATTCAGCTGATTCTGCACGCAGTGGAGGTGTCTGGGTGGGGGAGGTGGGCTGTGAGTTCCCCTAGGCCAGGGCGAGTTTAGTAGGCAAGGTCCCGTCATAAGGCAGGCCATATGGCACCTCCACCCCACCTGTGTTCAGAGCCAACTACACCTAGTCAGGCTCCCGTGACTTCCATGTGTGCAGCAATCAGGCATAGGCCTTGTAACCCATGTCCCTGTGATTAATTAGGGAACTCAAAGTGCACGGCGTAGTGCAGGGGGCTTCTGTGTCTGTAGTGTCCGCCAATGGTAGCGGTATTGCATGCACTCAACATGTCTTTCTTCTGTCTGCCCCCCCCTTTTGTGGTCTCCCTGTTCTTGTGTGCATTAGCATCATCAGGCGGAGGAGCAGTGCCACCAGAGCAGGAGGGAGCTGCATCCCACATGGCCCTGGAGGGCGAGAAACAGAGTCTGAAGTCACCAGTGGGACAGAGGGCGAGGGGAGCTCCACGGCGGGGACAGGAGCTGAGACTAGCGACACGGACTCCTCCTCTGATGGGAGCTCCCTTGCAGTGGCGGGCCCCTCTGTGCCCACCGCATCTACAGGTACAGCCGTCATCCCCCCTACCAGCACCGCCCTCCCAGGAGCCCCTCAGCGTGTGCCCCGTGGCCACTCACCCAGGAGGGTAGGCATCTCCTTCGCCCCAGGCACCTCAGCCCTTGCCACAGTCCGCCCTGCTGCCCTCAGTGAGGAGGCCATTGACCTCCTCAGGTCCCTCACTGTTGGGCAGTCTACCATTTTGAATGCCATCCAGGGTGTAGAGAGGCAGTTGCAACAGACCAATGCATAACTGGAGGGCATTCATTCTGGTCGGGCAGCCCAACAGCAAGCTTTTCAGACTATGGCCTCAGAACTGATGGCAGCCATTGTCCCTGTGTCCAGCCTCCCCCCTCCAACTTCCTCTACCCAGACCCAAACCCCTGTACCTCTGCCTATCCCAAGCACACCACCAGACCAGCATGCACACAACTCAACACACAAGGGAAGCTCTGGCAAACAAAAGCACCACACATTCCACAGGCACTCACAGAAGCATCATACCCATGCACACATACCAATATCCACTGCCTCCCCTGTGTCCCCCTCCTCCACGTCTCCCTCCTCCCTCCCAGTCTCGTCTCCACTCATACCTGCATGCACTATATCTTCATCCACTACATCCATCACCAGCACACCCATCACCACACCCTGCTCACTTGCACTCACCACCCCCACTACCATTCACACATCCCCACTGTCCTCTCCCAGTGTGTCTGTGAGCCCACCTCCCAAGGTACACAAACGCAGCCACACACCCACCCAACAGCCATCCACCTCACGACAGCCTCCAGCCCATGCACCTTCACCCAAAGTCAGCAAACGTACACCTCCTGCAACCACTACCTCTTCCTCCACTCCCAAACCCCCTCCATCTACCAGTCACAGTGTGTCCAGAAAACCTTTCCTGTCCAACCTTGACCTCTTCCCCTCACCTCCCCCACCCCTTCAGTCCCCTAAAGCCCGCCTTTCCAGGTCCTAACCCAGCACCTCAGCCACCACATCACTGGGCACAGTGGTGCCAGCAGTAACCGGCTTCTGGAGTGCGCCAAGCAGCAGGGCAGCCAGTGTGCCAAGGAGCCAGACCACGTACAGTCTCCCACCTCAAAAGCATAAACAGTTGGCCAGTGCCCAGTGGGAGAAAGCCAAAACATCTACAATCAAAGCCTCTCCCAGGAGTACAGTTGGGATTGGGAAGACAGCTGCACCACCATCCAAGGTGGGGAAGGGGCACAGAAAGACAGGCGAGTCGCCGAAAACCTGCACGACGGACAAGACCGCCACCAGCACTGCTGCCAAGGACACCGCCGCCACAAGCTGCCAAGGACACCGCCGCCACAAGCACCACTTCACAGGACACCGCCGCCACAAGCACCGCTGCCAAGGACACCGCCGCCACAAGCACCACTTCACAAGACACCGCTGTCACAAGCACCACTGCCAAGGACACCGCCACCACAAGCACTGCTGCCAAGGACACTGCCGCCACAAGCACCACTTCACAGGACACCACCGCCACAAGCACCGCTGCCAAGGACACTGCCTCCACAAGCACCACTTCACAGGACACCGCCACCACAAGCACCGCTGCCAAGGACACCGCCGCCACAAGCACCGCAGGCCAATGAGCGCCAAAAGCTCTGATGCTACTGGGGCCTCCACGAGCAGGATGAAACACTCTGGGCACAAAGCCCCCTCCAGAACCAGTGGAGTATCCCATCCACTACCTCAGTCCTTGGCAGGATGAATCACTCTGGGCACAAAGCCCCCTCCAGAGCCAGTGGAGAGATACATCCACTACCTCAGTCCTTGGCAGGATGAAGCACTCTGGGCAAAAAGCCCCCTCCAGACCCAGTGGAGAGATACATCCACTACCTAAGTCCTTGGAAGGATGAAGCACTCTGGGCACAAAGCCCCCTCCAGAACCAGTGGAGTATCCCATCCACTACCTCAGTCCTTGGCAGGATGAAGCACTCTGGGCACAAAGCCCTCTCCAGAACCAGCGGAAAAAGACATCCACTACCTTAGTCCTTGGCAGGATGAAGCACTCTGGGCACAAAGCGCCCTCCAGAACTAGTGGAGGGATACATCACCTATCTCAGTCCTTGGCAGGATGAAGCACTCTGGGAACAAAGCCCCCTCCAGAAGCAGTGGAGTATCCCATCCACTGCCTCAGTCCTTGGCAGGAAGAAGCACTCTGGGCACAAAGCACCCTCCAGAACCAGTGGAGAGATACATCCACTACCTCAGGCCTTGGCAGGATGAAGCACTCTGGGCACAAAGCCCCCTCCAGAACCAGTGGAGAAAGACATCCACTACCTCAGTCCTTGGCAGGATGAAGCACCCTGGGCACAAAGCCTCCTCCAGAACCAGTGGAGACTGTTATCCACTTGAGAAACTGTGGCTTGGCACTCCCCAGGAAAAAGCAATGGGCAAACCACCCACTGTAGAGACTTGTGAGACTGTGGCTTTGCAATCCCCAGGATAAAGCAGTGGGCAACCCACCCACTTGAGAGACTTGAGAGACTGTGGCTTTGCACTCCCCAGGATAAAGCAGTGGGCAAACCACCCACTTGAGAGACTTGTGAGACTGTGGCTTTGCACTCCCCAGGATAAACCAGTGGGCAAACCACCCACTGGCAAGACTTAAGAGACTGTGGCTTTGCACTCCCCAGGATACATCAATGGGCATGGAGCCCCCTCGTGGATCTGGCGTCGTGCACTCATCAGGCTGAGGTGCCCCCCCGTTCCCTTCCCCCTGAGGTGCCTGTTGTATTTTGAACTGATGCCCCAGCAGTGTTCTCTCCGTTTTGATCGGGTATCTTGTGTGGGCCTTGCCCATGCATTTTGGGCCCAGTGGTCCACGGACTTTAATGGTGGAATACCTTGGACTTATATTATTGGTGTATATATGTGTTAATAGTGTATACATATTTATTGAATACTGAATTTTAATAGATTACAATTGTTCACCTCATTTCCTTTTGTCTTTGCATTCTTCCACGAGGGTTGGGGAGTGCAACTGTAATGTATCATGATGTATTAGTGTGTGTGGTGTCGTGGGTGAGGGTGGGGGTGGGGGTGTTGCGTGTTGCATGTGCATGTCATTATATTTTCCCTCCCCCCTCCCCTGTGTCGTAGGTGCAGTACTCACAGTGGTCTTCGCCGCCGGCGTTCGTGCTCCTGGTAGAGGAGCAGGAAGACAAAGGCAGGGAGTATCTGGAGTTCCGGTTCCATGACGTCCTAGTTCCTCGTGGGTTGTGTAGAGCTGAGCGTTTTCCCTTCCAAGACCTGTTTCCGCCGTGTTTTTGTTTGCGGTGAATCCGCCCCGGAAAAGGTGGCGGATTGGACTGTTGTAATACTGTGGGCGGTACTATGTACTCCGCCTGTCTGTTGCCTGTTACCGCCACGGTGTTTGTTTGTACCGCCGTGGTGGTCGGAGTGTTAAAGTAGCTGCCTATGTTAGCGGTTTCCGCCATGGTCGTGATTCCTTTTTTTTTACCGCCAGCCTGTTGGCAGTTTTACGGCCGCTTTAACACTGACCGCCAGGGTTGTAATGACCACCTATGTTCTTCGAATCACCAAAGGAAGCACGGACGTGGATCCCTGAATGACTGCTTGTTACTAACCAGTCGCCATACTGCCATGTGGCTAACCCATGCATGACATCATGCGACAAGCTCAAGAAGGCTTCAAAAGGTGAGGGTAAGTGTAAGACAAACGGTCAAGGTGGAGTCCCGATGGACCATTGGGGCAGTTGCCTCTACAGACTGTGGTGGGGAGAGGATGCCACTGTGGGGGTACTGATTCTGTGTCCCAGCCTCAACTCGCCACAGAGGCAGACAACTTAGGGTTAGTCCCCAGTGTTGACTGAAAGATCCTACAATGCACACTAGCACCAATGTATCCTGTGTAGGGCTTCTTGGTGGCGGCCAATAGTTAGCCTGTTTGGCCTGCCTGTATACATCGACTCCCCTCCACAGTTAGATAGTTAATTCTAAGACTAAGTTGGGGATGGGTGACGGATGCTTCTACTGGGAGGAAAGTATGGGAAGGGGGAGTTAGGGAATGGTGTTCTGTTTTGTTCCTGTATAAGTTTGTTTTGATCTGTCTTATGTTCTTCACCAATGGGAACACATACTGATGGCACTTGTGCGCCCAGAGAAGTGGTTTATTGGAGGGGACCTGCCAGACCATCCTTGAAGGGGGTGGGTGAATAGCATGCATGGGGTTTCAGTTGGTTCATTCCTTTTCACTATGACAGAACCCCACAGTCATGATCTGGAATGTGAACGATCTGTTAGACCACATTAAGAGAGGGGCGGTCTTCCGATTTGTGCAACAGCATAACCCTAAGGTCCTGCTGCTCTAGGAAACCCACTTACAGGTTCACCACTGTAATTGTCTGGCCCGCAGGGGATATGACAGAATATATCACGTGGGGTATGTGCTAGGATCCCGTAAGAATGCAATTATTTTGCACAGAACACAGCCACTAGCTATAACCAAAATCACATGGGATGGACTGGGCAGACACCTACTTAGGAAAAACCTAGGCAATATATACAATATCCTTAGCATGTATATCTGACTAGCCATGCACTGATTTACACTGTGGGCTCTCAGAGCCTTAGTGGCCGCTTTTCACCTCAGGCTGACTATTGTAGGTTTTTTTTTTAATGATGGGATGGGGCAGACAGACTGGCCGAGGCAGGGGAGGTTTCCTTGCAGCAGAGCAGTGACTTGGAGGACTGGGCAAGGGGGCTCCGCATAAGCAATGCCTGGCAGGTATGGAACCTTGAGAAATTAGAATACACCCATGGATCTGCAGCTCACAGGTCGCTGTCTCACACAGATTACTTGTTTCTCCCAGCTGCCTTATAATTGACAAGAGCAAGTTTGTCTTTCTTGTTACTGTGCATATCAACAAAGTAAAAATGTTTCTATAAAAAGTACAATCTTCTTTTCAAATTAACAACATATTAGGTATTACAGTTTGTGAGAAAGTAGCCTCTTTCTACCATGGTTACCCCTGCACTACCCCTCCACATTGTCCAGGCCCATTTTCCCGGACTTCGACAGTGCGGGGACGCCATTATAAGTATGCACTACATATAGGTCAATATATATACTGTATGTAGCTTCACAATGGTGACTCCAAATATGGCCATGTAAGGTGTCTAACAACTGGGAATTGTACCCCAATACTGATTCCAGTATTGGTTGCACAATCCCATGCACTCTGGGGGCTCCACCATGCCCCCCAGCACTGCCATACCAGCCTTCTGAGGTTTTCACTGCAGCCTCAGCTGCTGCCACCTCACAGACAGGCTTCTGCCATCCTGGGGCTTGAGCAGCTCAATCCCAGGAAGGCAGAACTATGAATTTCCTTTAGGAGAGTGTTGTTACACCCTCTCGCTTTGGAAATAGGTGTTACAGGTTTGGGAGGAGTATCCTCCCAGAGCCTCTGGAAATACTTTTAAGGGCACAGATGGTGCCCTCCTTGCATAATCTAGTCTACACTAGTTCAGGGACCCCCAGTCCCTGCTCTGGCATGAAACTGGACAAAGGAAAGTAGAGTGACCACTCCTCTGTCCATCACCACCCCAGGGGTGATGCCCAGAGCTCCTCCAAAGTGTCCCTGTTTTCTGACATCTTGTTTTCAGGATGGTCAGGGAACTCTTGGAACATCTGAGTGCCAGCAGGTCACGTCAGCGACCCCTCCTGATAGGTCCATACCTGGTTATGTAGGCAATCCCCCTCTGAGTGCTAGTGTTTTTCCTCTGGGTGTTTCTTCAGATTTGGATTGCAAGACTCCAGCAGGAATCCTCTGCATCCTCGGCATCCTTTGCTTCACCTTCTACCAACAGATCAACCACATAACTGCTCCAGAAACTCTACAACTCGCAACAAAGTATTCAAGATGACTACTGCAACTCTGTAACTCCAGTTCCTGCCAGCAACTGCAACAGTTTCCAGGTCATGCACACTCCAAGGACTGCCTGTCTTTATCCTGCACCAGAAGGACTGAAGGAATCTCCCATATAGTGATGGAGTCAATTCCCTGCTTCAGCAGGCACCTCTCTGCCGCGATGACCGGTTCTCTAGGTCCCCACTCCTGCCAACAAGCGTGGATACTGGAACACAGGTAGTGGACCAAAGTAACTCTGGCTGTCCAAAGGCCCAACTGTTTAAATTTGTTGGAGTTAAGAGCTTGCCTCCCCGTGCCAGACAGTACTCCTGTGCACAAGTATTTTGCAGCTCCTAGGGCTTCTGTGCATGTTTCCAAGAATTCCGTTATACACAGCCTAGCTCAGGTCCCCAGCACTATACCATGTCATGCTCAGCTCCCTGAGTTGTTCTCTGGCGGTGTGGGATCCCTTAGTGTAGTGCTGCATTGAACACAGTTTGCAACTCCTTTGTCCCTGTGCTGTGGGACTCCTGTGTGTGCTGCCTGGTCTTCTAAGGGCTCTCTGAGTTGCTGAGAGCTTTCTCTGTCTCCCTGTTCTAGGTAGAGTCGACCTGGTCCTTTCGTGGGCCCGGGCAGCGCCATTTATTGTGAAACACACGTCTTGCATTTACCAATGCTTGTTGGCAGAATCCAGGGATGTAAACCAGACTGCATTCATCCATCCAGTGTGGGACATCTTCTGCACCAACCTGTACCTGCTATTGATGAGAGGTAGAAACTGACTTGAAAGGAGAAGTCATACCATAGTATCAGTGTTGCTTGATGGGCAGAGGGTTTGCAGCTCTTGTATCTGTATAGTTTCCCTCTTGAATTTTAGGTATAGGCTTACATCGGTTTTTATGGTAGCCAAACTTATTACGCATTTGGGAATATATCTAAGAGTGGTTTCTTTCTGGGGATTAATTGCATGTATGGTATGATCCGCCCTAGTAGGAACAGCGAAGAGCGATTGGGGTTTAGTTCAAGGTCTTTTTGTATAGAAGTTAATCTCATTAATCAGATGCATTTTATTCACATTTTGTACTATAAGTGAAGGATTGTGGACTTTTAACTCATGGGTGCTTAGTGAATGTAACTTTTTTTTAGAGAATGTAGTTCTTCATACTGGTTTTAAATTGGAATTTTTAGGGTCATTTTTCATATTATTTTTTATTATGTCTGCATGTGGACCTCTTTGGAGTTCCTACTCATGACTTAAATAAAAATGACAAAATGTCAATGTACACACGGAGTAGGCATATTTCTAGGCCCAGATACAATTTAAATTATGCCTATAAAATTCATGCAATGTCATGAATTTCCCATTATGTTTGTTACGAGAAATTCACACAATTATGCTAATGCAGCACCATCGCATAATTATGCCATGTTGTCAGTCAAATTATAACAAAGGAGCGATGGAACAAAGCATACAACCAAAAATGAAGGTGCCTTTCATTCATGGTGCTTGTTTTTTGGTATGAGTTTTGGTGTGAAATGTGTCCACAGATTAAAAATGGATCTAATGATGGATTTAATGCAAAAATATAGGCCCTCATTCCAACCCTGGCGGTCATAGACCGCCAGGGTGGCTGTCCACGGAAGCACCGCCAACAGGCTGGCGGTGCTTCATGTGGTATTCCGACCGCGGCGTTAAAGCCGCGGTCGCCCAGCCGGGTCCGGCGGTTTCCCGCCGGATTAGCCACGGCTGGGAGAATCCTCCATGGCGGCGCTGCAAGCAGCGCCACCATGGGGATTCCGACCCCCTTCCCGCCAGCCTGTTTCTGGCGATTTTCACCGCCAGAAAGAGGATGGCGGGAACGGGTGTCCTGGGGCCCCTGGGGGCCCCTGCACTGCCCATGCCAGTGGCATGGTCAGTGCAGGGGCCCCCTAACAGGGCCCCAGCATGATTTTCACTGTCTGCATAGCAGACAGTGAAAATCGCGATGGGTGCAACTGCACCCGTCGCACCCCTGCAACACCGCCGGCTCCATTCGGAGCCAGCTTCTGTGTTGCAGGGCCTTTCCCGCTGGGCCGGCGGAAGCTCTCTTGGCGGGCGCCCGCCGGCCCAGCGGGAAAGTCTGAATGGCCCCCGTGGTCTTTTGACCGCAGAGCGGTCATTTGGCGGCGTAAGTTTGGCAGCCGGCGACCGCCGCCCGCCAAACTTAGAATGACCCCCATAGTGTTAAATGTCAGATTTGAATTTCATGTTATTATGTGTTATGCAGATTTGTAGAGTGCACTATCACCCTGGAAGGCATCCTGGCACTGAGCAGGTGTGAGTCTGGGCACAACTAGGGCCTAGAGGGACTACTCAAAAAGTTCAGCCTTCAGCCTTTTGCAGAATTCAAGAAGTGAGAAGGAGACTTCTATGTGTGGTGATATGTCATTCATTGCTTTAGGAATGATGTAGCTGAAGGCTCAAACACCATATCTGGTTTTACATATGTGTGAGATTTGTGCCTGTAGGAGTCCTGATGTGTGGACATGTCTGGAAGGATTGTGAAAGTAGATGCCATTGTTGAGTTATGCTGGGCCAGTGTTATATACTGCCTTTAAAGTATGGGTGAGGAGTTTGAATTGTACTCATTGGTGAATAGGGATCCAGTTGAGTTCCTTCAGGTGTGGTGTGATGCAAGTGCAGCTTTGGAGGTTGAGAGTGAATCAGACCTCCAAGTTCTGAATGGTCTGCAGCCATCTTTTGAGTTTTTTTGTTAATCCTAGCAAAAGGGAGTGCCTGTAGTCCATCTTGTTTGTGACCAGGGCTTGTATGATTGTTTTACTGGTGATGATTGAGTCTTCCTCAATATCTTCAGGGTATGTAAGCATGAGCGGTGACGACATTGACTTTGGAGGCCATGTTGAGTTTGCTGCCGATGATGATCCTGAGGTTCTTGACGTGGGAGGTGCTGGAAGTTGTTGGTCCGAGCACTGTTGATCACTAGGTGTAGTGCTATGGTAATGTGCTCTTTCCCCAAGATCACAATTTCAGTCTTGTTGATGTTCAGCTTTAGATGGATGGTCTTTAACTAGTGGGTACATGCATCTTCTAGGTGAGGACGTGATGTGAGGTAATTGTGCATTTTTTTTATTTTTATTTTGCATAATTATGCAGAAGCAAATTACACAGATTTTACACACCATTACATATTTCTCAAGCTTTGATAAGGGCTTGTGTGAAATGTTAGGAAGGTAGTAGCATGGAGGACAGAAGAGGTGATATGTGGTGAATGCTTGTGTGTGGGTTTGAAGGATGGGATTGACAGAATTAGAAGAAACATTATGATTTATCTAAATCATCAGTTTCAGAAGTCCTCTTGTGAACTTTCTTGACTCTAACAGGGTCATTCAAGAGTCAGCACAGAAACATATCAGGTTCTAAAACTGCTTCTGATCTCCAACCAGTGGAACTAATATGGAGTTTGAAGAACAGGTACTCCATCACAAAGCAATTAGGATTTAATGTACATGTAACAAAGCAGACAGTATATCCATCACATTTGTGGAAGAGTACTAATCCACCAAACTATAAATAAGGTCCCATGCTCTTCTCTTTCATATATTACTTTATAACACTATGAATTCAGCTTTCTTCACTTCTATTTGACATTCTTAATAAAGCGTGCTATTTGAGAACCGGAACCTCAAGGCCACTGAACCGCCAGGCCCCTCCACTTTCCTGCCAGGATTGTGCGGTCATAATCCCCAGGATTGTGCGGTCATAATCCCCAGGGCAGCGGTGCATGCACCGCTGCCCTGGGGATTATGAGTCCCCGACCGCCAGCCTGTCCGTGGCGGTACACACCGCCATTGAAAGGATGGCGGTAAGGGGACTTGGGGAGCCCCTGGGGGCCCCTGCACTGCCCATGCACTTGGCATGGACAGTGCAGGGGCCCCCAGGCATAGCCCCGTCGCGCATTTCACTGCCCGAATTTCGGGCAGTGAAATGTGCGACGGGTGCTACTGCACCCGCTGCACATCAGCATTGCCGCCAGCTCTATTATGAGCCGGCAGCAATGTTGATGTGACATTTCCACTGGGCCAGCGGACGGTAACACTGTTACCGTCCGCTGGCCCAGCGGAAATGTCATAATAGGGAGCCAGGAATACCGCCGGCAATGGCGGTATTCTGTCTCCCGCGGCCTCGGTGGTCTTTTTCAAAGACCGCCGAGGTCATAATGACCCCCATAGTTCTCTCCGCCCCTCTCCTCAGCACCTGCACAGAATGCTGCTAAGTGCCACTTACATACTTTTGCGCCATGGTGCAAGGGTTTGTTCCAGAGTCTAGTATATGTTTTTTAATTAGTAGAGTACAGATTCAGTAAAAAACTATGCGTAGGCAACTTCTAAAACTTGCCCTACTTTGTATATTTGCTAAACAGAGCATCACACATGCAAAGATGGGAAAAAAGAAGAAAACATTTCTCCTTTCAAAAGGTTAAAATTTGCTGCCAAACAATGTCTCAAATTTTTGGTACGTAGGATTTTGCATCAAAAGCATGAGTGGTTGCATGGAAATGGCCATGTACCACCCATGTAATGCCCTCTCAACGCTTAGCAATGCAAAGCAGCTTTGAGCTTCTTTGCCTTAATTTTAGACAACTTTCCACTGCAAAACACTGCGCTGGAGAGTAAAAAACAAAAATAATGAATGTGCTGGTTTTCATCACATTTGTGAAGCAAACACACCACAAAATGTCTGGAGTCAAGTGTATAGATACAGTGCACTTGAAAATGAAACTGTGATTCAAGGAGCAGAACAAGATGAATCAAAATAAAAGTCTATGGTAAATACAGCAGGTATGGGTTGTTTCCTATTAAATCACATTCAAACTTATTTAGGTGAATTGAGAGAAGTACCTGAGGAAGTCCCTGAGGATGAGGAAAAATGGGAACTTTTGAGTCACAAATGAATTACCAGGACATTTATATCACACCTATGTATAAACCTTTATTGCCCTACATAATGTTGAATTTCTTGGCTAGGTATTTTCATAATCATTAACATGCAGGGAGAGATGCCACGACCCATACATTTAACAAATATAGGTCAAACCCTAGATTCAGGAGTGTTACAGAAGATTTGTATCACCATTGCTTGGTTTGTCAGAGAAATAATAAGGCAAAAGATTTAGGCCCTCATTATGACCCTGGCGGACAGTGTTATTTTGGAGAAAGGTATTGCCAACAGGCTTACCCCAAAATATGACATTGGCGGTTTGGCTCAAGCCAAACCGCAATATACCACTCCGTATGCCAGGGCGGTAACAGCCGGCAGGATGGAGACTTCGGTCTCCAGCCAGGCAGCCGTCACAGTCCCACCCTTATTACTGCCATGAAAACCATGGCGGTAGGTACTATCAGTGCCAGGGAATTCCTTCCCTGACACTGATAGGGGTCTCCCCGAACCCCTACCCAGAGTCCTCTCCCACCCTCCCCCTCCTGACCCCCTGACATAAACACACCTACACATTCAGACACACACACACATTCACACACCCATACCCACACTCACCCATGCATGCATACATTCATTTATGCCCACAGCAACACACTCTGATTCTAATTAGTATATACAATGCATACCAGCATATCGTTCTTTCATCATATCTATATACTTCGGATCTGCTATTGGAATCTACTTGAATCTGAGGATCGGTAAATATTATAAAACGGAACTCAACAATACGTTCAACCTCATCCAATTCCAGCTAGTTCATCTCCATTTACAATAACAGGCATCTTTATGCCCCTCCATGAGATTGGAACAGCTATCCGTCAGCCGTATCGCTCAGACTGATATAAAAGATACCACAAATATCATGACTACATTATCCAAGTATATCCAGAACCTACTATTAAACTGACCAGAAAGTTCGGCTACTAAGATTAGATTATTACTGAACTGTACCATTGGGAATGGCCCTGATGAAGGTGACCTCTATTATCTAGGAACACCGAAACGCGCGTAGGCCTTTGCTCCCCACGGTACCTCTCTGACAGAGCAACGTCACCACTGCTTCCTTTTCAGTACAGACTATTCTTGTATCAGAATATTTAATATTTGTGTATCTCTTTTCGATTATGCTTTCTCACTGTATTAACTTGTTATTATTGAGTTTTTTTGTCTTTTGTGTCATTAGGTAAATTTTAGCACATTCAGTGCAGATCTTCAGCTGTGTATTCTTTTCATTGTTTAACTTCACTTAGTCTGAGTGTGGTTTGTCTGAGTTAGGTATTCTGTTTTCAATTGATTCACTTTAGTATTTGTTTTCCATGTATTTTAATGTTTGCAGAACTATTTAATAAAAGTGTATGAATTCGTGATAGAATAATCTCATCTGTTATTATTTATTTATGTTCAGCAGCTCTGTATCATATGTTATTGGGAGGTTCTAGCATATCATGTTGCAATTATTTGTATCCATAGTGATCCATTCCTGAAGATTATTATACCTTCAGGCTTATTATTGTAGCTCGCTTAGTGGTTTCTCCTACATTAATTATTTCCCTGTTCGAGCTACGCTCATTCTATTAGAGAACCCCTTTATAGTTAAATCTTATACATCTTAGTACACATGCATTCAAAGCATACAACATACACGCACACTCACACCCATTCATGCACACACACATTCCACACGCCTCACACCTGTCAGCAAGCACACAGAAACAGTCAAACCTTCCCCACAAACACACACACACAAAACACCCCCCTCCCCTGTTGAATCACCTGGCTTACCTGCTTGCAGGGGGTCCTCCGGCAGGAGATGGGATGCGGCGCTGCTGTCAGCAGCAGCGTCCACCAGGGGAACACTGCCAGGCTATATCATGTTTCATGATACGGTCGACTGAGTTCTATTGCTGTGGCGCTGCTGCTGGCAGCAGCACCACCTTACCGCCTTCCACCGCCATGACCGTTGTCAGAATCCTCCAGCCTTCTGGCGGAATTCCGGCTACGGTCATAATATGGAGGATGGTAGGTAGCCACGGCGATGGACTTTTGGAGGTTGTCGCCGTGGCGGTAGGTGGCATTTACCGCCTAGGATATAATGAGGGCTTTAGTGTCCTTATAAATCATTTAGCAAGTCAGAGGGCCCATTTATGGGATTTCAAGCAGATTTTATTGAAATGCCAGTTTACAATCCCCTTAAATACATTTTTGTAATTGTCTGCGTGTTCTATAAATGGGTTGGCAATGGCCTTTTGCAACAGTTTAGAATGGTCTTAAATAAACTACTGTAATTGCCTGCTTGTTCTCTGCATGGGTTGAGGACTGTCCCATTCAGAGATCAGAGATTTTGACACTTGTCAAACTCTTGTTAAGGGAATTAAACCCCTGTTGAGACAAATTTAGGATCCCACTGTAATAATTAGATTATGAAATGGATATCCACATCTCTCTAAATTAAACAAAAGTTCCATTATTACTGTTATCCTCACATCTTCTGAAATAGTTGAAATGCTGAATGGAAAGTATGTGCATACCCCATACTGAAGTGTCATGATGAATATCAGAAGTACCTCAGACAAAAAGACTGGTCTCTCACCCTGTGAATGTTGATGGGTAGCCATACACCCCTTCAGCCAAACTTGCTTCGATAACTGATGACATTAATCTAGTTCACTGCAGAGGTCTAGCTGACATGGCTAATTTGGCAACAGCACTGATTAAAGAAATCAAATGCTATTCACGGAATTTGGGTGACTGCTTGATCTTGTCTGCAAGAGATGTCTTGAAGAAAAAAGGTGAGGGCTACGTCAAGTTTTACTTGTAATAAGCACACACCAGAGTCCCGCAGAGGATCCATGTTGCTCACATAAAAAAAGTAAAGGCAGGGGATGAGAACGTGGTGAAAACAACCACTGATTCACAAGGTCAAGCTTGCGTTCACAGCGTGGATCCAAAGGGTGGGGGGAATTAGCAAATTCTGAAATTGGCAAAGTCAGTAAAGCTGCTGATGAGAGTGACAATCCTGGTGATGGTACCAGTATAAGCAGCTAGCTTCAAATAGAGGGTCAGGGTGAAGAGCTGTTGCAAAGCCGCAAGCAGGAGCAAGATCAAGTACTGTTTAATCCTACCAATGAAAAGCTACAGTTGGAAATCCAAGTTTCGAGAACCCACAGAGAAAGAAAAGCAGTTCATTACAAGTGAAGATGGTAATGCTGATCGAAGTTCAAATGCATCAGTAAGTCGAGAAGACTCAGTAACTGGCACAAGTGAAAGAGAAAGAATCAACAACAAAACCACTGAAAATACCTTGGAAAAGAAACCACTTCAGAATGAAAGACTAATGCTAATCAACAAAGAATCTCAAGTAACTTGAAATTAATTCAAAGAACAGTGAAAGTTAATCAACAGCTTCTAAAACACTGGCAAATGAAGGAATCCCAAACTGAAAGTAGGTTTCACCTGAATGAGCATATTTAGCATCTGTATTTGAAGAAGAAGAAGTGTAAGAACCAAAGTCTTAGGGCATGATTAAGAGTTTGGTGGTCCCAAAAAGATCTTGAGTCGATGGGCTCTCGCCCGCCATATTACAATGTTGCAGCTGGCCTAGTGACGGTGGACCAGTAGGGGATGCGGTCAACAATACAAGGTATATTTTTACATTTGTGTCAATGCAGGTGTGTACATTTTGACCAAAAGGTACACATATGCATGACACGTGTATAAAAATACTTTGTGCATGTACCATTCCATTGCTGGAAACTAGGTCATATATGCCTAGACCTATCAATGGCTGGAAAATTCTAATTGCACTTACCTGTATTTTTTTTTTCAGGGTTGAAGTTGCTGCTTTAAAGGGGGACCCTGGATGAAGGGACCTACGCTGGACACTGAAGGGAAAAGAAGGAAAGGGGGGAGCTAGTACCCCATTTATTTCCTTTGAATCCACCATCTCGAAGCAGGTGGTCTCTCCCACCAGTCGGCTTGGTGGAACAGCATATTGTAAGGTAC
This sequence comes from Pleurodeles waltl, assembly GCF_031143425.1. Lineage (NCBI taxonomy): Eukaryota > Metazoa > Chordata > Amphibia > Caudata > Salamandridae > Pleurodeles > Pleurodeles waltl. The sequence continues at coordinate 340,144,909 of NC_090439.1, forward strand.
ACGGCAATACCTTTGTCTATACTGCCGAGTGACAGCTGCTTTTCCCCAGCGCCGTCAAGGTGTTCGGCTGGTGGTGTTGGTGGGATTCTGACAGTCTCTAGTTCAGTAAGCCACCAATATAGCAATTTGCGGCCGAACAACCAACACAGCAGTGGTCGGACCGCTGCCACAGCCCCTGCCATGGCTCTCCCCAGACTGTAAAACTTGTAATCAGGCCTTATCAGCCAGCCAAGTAAACTATTGCCAAATCAATTTCAATCATGAACCAGAAGAAGAAGAGCCACCTGAGAGTTCAGAGGACACTGTTATAAATTAGTGCAAACTGAACATTTCAACCAAGTTTCTGATAAGTGTAAAGAAGACTTTTTGAGATCATGAATTGAATAAACAGAACGAGAAAAAAATCTTTTGAAGTCTTTTGATTTTTGATTATTGCTTCTAAAGAAATAGAGAAAATAATGTTATTGTTTTGAACTATATTTATTGATCTTTTGCAGACAATGACATTATATCAGATCTATAGATACATTTCTGATGCAATGTTTGGTGCCATCACATATTTCATGAACATGTTCAAAGTATGTGGATTCTGACCCGATCAACCAATTTGGGGCTCTTTGAATACTCTGCTTAAATTAGCAAAAAGCAATAACTATTTTAAACTGTTGCTCTTATCCACTCAAATGCACCCCCTATTTGCAAAATGCTCAATCACACTCTTTCCCATCCCAGACCCCCATCCAAGTCAAACGCTTTAGGATACAATTAATTAGACAGCATACATAGAGCGCTAGTTAATAAAGAAAGTCATGGACGGTGGTCAGAATGCTAATTCAAATGTGATTCTAGAATGTTCATGTCCCTACTCTGGCACTCAGTTTACAAAGGCCATCAATATTTCCAGCCAAAGGCTGCCTATTGGCTTCTTATTGACCCTCTCCACTTTTTGGGTGACCTTCTCTTCCGCTATAGCCCAATTCTCCATTGCTCCCTTATATGTCCAGTCGGGCTACAGCAAGTGCCTGGTCTACGAATCTATTGCCTACTTTCTTTTGTGGTCTGTGCGGATACAATCCCAGCAGACAGACGTCCGCTGTTAGAATTTTGTGTCTGTTGAGCATAAGATCTATATCCTCCACCACTGTGGTCCAAAAGCATCTTACTGTTGGGCAGGTCCATACCATGTATATGAAGTCAATGTCCAATTCTGCACAGTGGGGAGACCTCATTGTGTCAGTTTCTTTCATGTTATTTACTCTGTAAGGTGTTTTTGTAACTTGGTAAGGGACCATATTCTTGATTAATATGCTGGCACCCCTTGATCCCCTGGCAAATCCAGAATGAAAGGCTTGAAAGTAGCCAAATCTGGCAAGGCATGTGACTTTGTTGTAGAGCATGTGCGTTTCCTGCAAGGGGAGGATATCTGCACTTATACGTTTGGGTGGCGTTGCACTGACCCTCTCTTAACCGTGTCTAGTAGGCCATTTATATTCCATGAAACAACGCATAGTTGGTCAATCTGACTATTTAATAAGCTGTCACTCATAGATGAGAAAAATGTGTAGATCAACAGCTATGGTATGTAAGTAGATAGGTATGCAGTAGACATAAATAACTATAACAACACTCAAACAATCAAACCCCTTCAAAGTGGATGTCCAATTTTTCAATACCTAAAGACATTCATCCCCCCTACTTCAACAAGAGGAAGTATCTGTCAGAAGGCAGACCTCTTCCGAACCCAAACGGGAGGCCCAGTTAGGACCAATCCAATGATTCCCAACATAGGAAGATAAACGCAACACAAAGGGGGAGCACAGACAACCATTGCAAAGTATCTCACCCACCTATAAGAAAATATTACTTCTGAACTAATACAACACCTATAAGAAAATATTACTTCTGAACTAAGAGGAAGCACCCCTAGGATGAACAAACATCAATAATGTTACTTAGCCTGTCTGAGAGCTTGCCGTCTGCTGGAGGAATCCTCAAAGTTGAACGTGATCAGCTTCAATGTTTTGCTGGGTTCTTCTACTGTCTACTTTGGCTTCCCCCTTGTATGAGTCTGAGTCCCTCAGCGGGGGAATGTGAGGCTTGACATGTACCCTCTCATCCATCCATTGGAAGACTTCTTTGGGTGTTTCGAAGAACATTGTTTGAGCCTTGTACATGACTTTGAGCTTTGCTGGGTATAGAAACATATAGTAGATATTAAGTTCCTTAAGCTGCCGTCTGGCCGCCTAGTGTGACTGCCACTGCTGCTAAGCCAATCTGGTATAATCAGGAAAGATCCTGTTAGGCTGAGACTGGTAGAGGATTTTATTCTGGCTCTGAGAAAATCTGACCTTGGTATCCCTGTCCATATAGTTTAGGAGCTTTGTGATCACTTGCCTGGGCCGTGCCAGGGAGGGAGGTAGTGAAACAAGGCTCTATGGGCCTGAACCCTGACAAAGCAAGTGCAAGGACATCTGGTAGCATCACAGCCTGGATTAAAGTATCCAGAAAGTGCTCCATTGAGGAGCCATCACACACCTTCGGGAAGCCCACAAATTGTACGTTGCTGCTGTGGGCCCTACCTTCAGCATCCTCAACACTCGCTGCCAGTTCTTTGGTCTCCGCCGTGAACTTTGTCATGGTCTGTTGCAAGGAAGCAATTGAGCCCTCCACTCCTAAGACTCTAGTCTCTGCCTTGGTGATCCTCTCGACAGAATTCCACAGGTTCTGGCTGAGAAGATTAATCTCCATCTCTACTGTCCCAATCTAGGTGTCAAGCATGTCTTGTGACTGCGTGATGGCAACCAAGAGAATGATGTTACCAGGACCGAGTCGCATGGGCCACTCACCCTGCCGGCCCTCTAGTTGAGTATATTTATCCATAGTGTTCTGTTTATCATCAGAGGGAGGCTTATCTTTAGCCATTCTCATGGCAGTGATTCTGAGTCTCTCTACTCCCCCAATGGTGTGCTAGGCTCAGTCAGGCCCTGGTGCCTCCCCCGGGCAACCATCATCCAAAGTCACTGCCCACAGGGTACTCTGAGAGGTGGCCCCCCATAATCGAAGCACCTGTGGGCCAAAGAGTGCCTCTGAGTCCTAGGATTACACCCCATCGGGCCCCAGTTCCTCCCAGAACAGATCCATCACCTAGCACGGCCAGCCTTATCATTGTCCAGGGGCCTAGATTAACGATGGAAGACTCCTCAGAGCCCAGGACCCTCCTATCAGAAATTCTTCATGCTTCAGGTCCCGGCTGGGCACCACCAGCCGATGAGTGCCTCAGCCTCCTTCGCAACACAGCCCCCAGTCATGAGCCCAGAGTGGGTCGAGCCACAGCAGTTAGGCAATATGTAGGCCCTGGGGAAAACCACTGCAGGAATGTCCCTGACTGGGGCAGGCAAGTGGGGGATCAGGCAGCAGGAGTATCCAGCAGATATTGGGATCAAGCCACAACCCGCCCGATTCAATCAATCCTGCCACGCCACTGGCTCCTCTTTCATGATGGTGCCTCCTCAGGGCCGCAGCGCTGGTTTCTCCACCGCCAATCACACCAGCTTCTGTTGGGGCCTCCGAGCCCAGATTAGTAGTGCTTACTTACTGATGTAAGGTAGGATGTCGTCAGATTAGCGGTGGCTGCTCAGAGTGGTCTCAGGTTGTGGCTGCCATGTTTAGCGGCCACACCCCCTACTTTTTGTTCTGATTGCAATAGAAAATGGTATTTAGCAAATTCTGCAAAATTATTGGTTTGATTTTATCTTCAAGACACTAATAGTATTAGTTGGCTTGTTGTTGTGCCTCCTTTCTCCAGTGGGATACAACTCCACAAAGGTTGAATTAACTATGGCACATCATGAAGTTAAACCTAATAAACTGACACAAAGGGAAAGGTTGGATAGTGGATTTCATGACAATATTTATACTACAATATTGAGTGAATGTGTAGAGATTATAGGGATCAATGATGGCTTTGTGTGCATTGTTCTTCCATCTTTTGCAGATGAAGGTGCTACCTACTTACTTCTACCAAAATCTTATAGCCTTTTTTGTAAGGTGCCTGTCAATATTTATAGCAATATGAATTTCTGTCTCCTTACTTTCTCAGATTTCAATATCTCACTGGGAGATCTATCTATCTCTGATGTTGTTAATAATTGTTTTAAATATGGTACATTTTTAAATACAATTGCACAAATTTAGCAAAAAAATGAATAAGACTAACAGAGTATGTGTGCATTTTAATTAAGGAAGAGTGTGCGTTTGTTATAGGATACAGTGAGAGAAGAGTTAAGATTGTAAGAGATTGGAAAGATGAAAAGAAGAGAAGAGAGCCGATCAAGGCTGAATTATAATTTAGATTATTAAATTTGCATGCAAGATTGAGAAAGGGTGAATTGTGTATGGTGCACTGTGAACCTACAGAAGTTAGGTCAATTGAATATGTTGGTCAAAGTGAATGTGAAAATAGGTGTGTTATAAATAGTGATTTTCTGATTGATGAGGAAGCAATTCTATGACAAATCTTTTATGTGTGTGGTAAGACTGCTTATTTCAATCCGTTGCAAAAGATATCATGGTATTTTGCTTTGGTGTTTCCTAGAGCCTGTCACATGAGTGAAGGGAATGCTTTTGTTGGATTGAAAAGAGTAAAACCTGATTTTGGACAGATGAGATATATTAGGAACTATTATTTCATCCATAGAAGTGGTTATGAATGAATTGAAAATTAGACATTTGTCTATGCTTGTGGATCGGCTTGCTTCTAATACAGCTCCAATCGTAATGCTGGTGATGATTATGCAAAACAGCTTGGCACTAGATATCCTTCTTGTAAAGAAGGGAGGTGTTTGCAAGGTACCAGAGGTAAAGTAGTGTTGCACAGTCATACCTGATAATATTACAGTTCTTAACACATATGTAAGATTCCCAACATCTGTTATGTAGTACAAGATTTAGAAGAGAATGCCTTGTAGACAACAGTAGGTTCCTGGGTTAGTGAGATAGAGGATGGTTTTTAGCAAGGTTAGTGAAGGGTTTGATTGTCTGGGAGGGTGGATATTAAACCTAATTCTCGCCCCTGTAATAGTTGTAATAATTTGTGCAATTGCCCAGTTTCTCCTATTTAAATTCTCTGAGTATTTGTTTTTAAAATGGGAGTATAGAATAATTTCTGATTTTGCATACCTTGTTATTTATTTTCATTGAGAGCCTTCATAACATTGTACTTTTGAATGTTGCAACAATGATTGAACTATTTAATTGATCTGGAACTGAGTTATTGAGTGGCTCCAACATTTACTTATCTATTTTTTTCTGATATTTTGATGCATTGGAAGGTCACAACATAGGGACAATGAAAATATATTTAAGACGCTGTTTGAATTATATACATATATGTATGTGTGTGTTTGTATTCAACGAAAGTTAACACTAAGTTATTGCTAGGATACCTTTATGTATTCTTTCTATACAAACCACAACACACAAAACTACATAAGCATTAGAAAATCTAAAGTTATAGGTATGCCTTCCATTTATAATGTATGCACCACCTTCAAATTTCTATAATTTATGCTCCTTTGTACACAGTGTTGTCAACTCACTAGCCATAGTACATTAAGTATAACTTGACACTGGCTATTGGCTGAGTAAAAACTGCAATTTTTCATGTAAGGATCTAGAGGACGTTTTGTTTGTTAGAAGAATTGACTGGGTTGGGCCTAAAAAAAAAAAAGAGGGGAATGAGGACTGTGTTATTATAAATGTTAGATACCCGGTCCTGGCACAACGGCTTCTCTCCTCATACAGTCCTGCTTTTCCAAGAGCAGGAACAATTGGTATGGCCCCCCTGGGTTATTTTTACAATCATATGCGACTGGGTGCTGATCCCTCTCCTGATTTTGGCAGGATTCCCCCCCTAGGCCGAAATGCCATGCGGCCAATTTGCAGGAGAACAGATAACAATATAAACTCCGTCTTGGAAGGGGTGGATTGACAATGCACCAAGACTTTGACTGCGCAGGAGGGGGTGATCTCGAAGTGTGATCTTATTTCCTGGAATATTGCGGAGTATGATTGCTGTCTGGGATGGGGGGTGTCAAATTGGGGTCCTCTTCTCCGTTCTTCAGGTGTTGAAGCGTAAAATGGAGGAGGTGGGGCTGGAATTCTGTGCCATTGTATCGGGACATTTTAATGCCAAGCTGGGTCGACTTAGTACAGTGGTAAATCCCTTTGAGTATGACAGTGTGGATTACTCGGCGGATGATGTTCAGGATTCCAGAGGCAAGGTTCTGATTAAGGAACTTAGGAAGTTGGGCCTCTGAATTTCCGGGACACTGAAGTAGTAGATATTCATTAGCTCCCAACGTTTGTGGGTAGAGGGTCTGGCACCACAATTTATTACATTTTTGTGTCTCCACTATTGAAAGATCTGATGATTGGAGGAGAGGTGCTTGGGGAATGTATAAGTGATCATAACCCCCTTGCAGTGTGTTTTGAACTCCCAGGGGCTCCATGTAGATCGGGACGGAGTGGACCCGCATCAGTGAAGATAAGAGACCAGGGTAGGCGACTTGGCTGGAAACAGGTAGATGCCCAACAAGTTATAGAGAGGGTGGTGGGGGCAACCTACCCCCGTTTATGGATATACTTTTGAGAGAGACTCCGAGCCCTAAGGAAGTTATGGATGCAATAACTGAAGTAAACATAGTAGTTAGAGACTGTTTATCTTCAATAGACAGTCGTCCCAACAAGCACAGATGTGGATGGTTTGATAAGGCCTGTTATGATGCTAGGGCAAATATGAAAACGGCCCTGAAGGAATACCCCAGAGATAGGGCCACTGTGAAAGTAGCAAGGATTAATTATAAAAGGGCTTTGAGGGAGAGTAAGATAAAATGTGAAGAAAAAGCCTGGGAAGAGTTGGAGCGCGCTACAGTCCTGAACGATCCTGGTCTGTTTTGGAAGGTGGTTAATAGAGGGTCTTTTGCAACAGAGACATCTGAGGGCTTGGACTGTAATATTGCCCTGGAGGTCTGGGTAAATTATTTTTGTAGAATTTTTTAGGGAAACCCCGTAAGAAATAATTGGGAAAAAGACTGTGAAGTGGTTCCCAATCTAGCGATCAGGTTTTCGCTCCAGAAGGATATTGATGCACTCCAGGGTAGTGCTAGTAATAGAGCCCCAGGTCCGGATTCCATCCCCATGGATTTGTATAAATCTTGTCCCCAGCTATTGGCGCCTGTACTCTTAAATGTTCTTAATGCAGCAGTTACCGTGGGAATTCCTGCCTCCTGGAGAAGGGCTTGTATCATCCCAGTTTTTAAAAAAGGGGGGTCGGAATGATCCTAAGTCTTATCACCCTATTTCCCTACTTGATTCTTCTGTGAAGATTTTGGGACGGATCATCTTAAGGCGTATTGAGGTTTGGGTATCAGAAAAGGAAATTTTGAGCCGGGACCAGTACGGATTTAGGGAAGGTTTTGGTACGCGTGAACAGTGCCTTAATCTTGTGATGATGACTGGGAAATATATGCAAGCCAGGAAGGGCACCCTTTATCTTGCCTTTATGGACCTTAGTTGTGCCTTTGACAAGGTAAATCGGTCTATACTGTGGGAAAGGATAAGTCAGTTATGGATGGATCCTAATATTGTAGAGTTGCTCCGGAGTCTCCACTCAGGATCGGCTGCAAATGTGAGGTTGGGGATAAACGGGGAATGTTCAGAGGCTTTTAAGCTCACAAAGGGCGTTCGCCAGGGGTGTGTTTTGGCCCCCACTCTGTTCCTTTTATATACAAATGGATTGTCTGATTTTTTGATGGAACACTGTAGGGATGTCCCTAAGGTGAATGGCACTAATGTCCCTGTGTTGACGTACGCGGATGATGCAGTCCTCATGGCCCGCACTATGAATGGCCTCCGTAAAGTAGTTAGAGCTTATGCCTCTTACATGTCAGGCTTGGGTCTAGAGATTAATTATAAGAAATCGCATGTTATGGTATGTGGTAGACCCTTGAGTAGGGTGGGGGAGCTAAAGGTTGAAGATCAAATTATTAGAAGGGTTCATGAATTCCCATATTTAGGGGTGGTTTTTGACGATAAAGGTTCATGGAAACCCTGTATTGCCAGAAGTAGTATGCTCTTCCATGCCTCAGTTGGTGCCACATTTGATTTTGCTGTAAGAGTGGGAAGTAAACTTATTAAGCCTCTGCTTGAAATCTACAGGCGAAAATGTTTCCCTGTCCTGTTGTATGGTGCAGCACTCTGGAGGTATATGGATATCCGAGCCCCCATTGTTGAAGAAAATTGTTTCTGTAGAAGGCTATTGGGTGTTGGTCAAAATACCTCTGGTTTTTGTCTGCATCTAGAAGTAGATCTTGAGTTTGTACAAGACACTATTCAGCTGGCTCCCCTCTTGCTATGGATCTTGATTTGGAGTAATGAATATGCCACTTTTAATAGAGAGATTTTAAGGGACTGTTTGGCCTGTGACAATGTAAAATATATTCCCTGGCTGACGCATATAAGAAAGGCAACACACGATTTGGGGCGGCCTGACTTGTTTGACACTCCTGAGGATCTGACTAGCCATGATAAAAATTGGGTAAAGGATAATTTTTTGAGAATTCAGGGGGCTAAAAGAGAGGGGGAGGCTCTAGGGAAAAAATCGGTCAGGGATTTTGTTATGTTAAAGATGGGGGCGGGCCCTGAGTGCTATCTCTTAGTGATAAATGATCTGAGGGTAAGGACTCTCATCACTCAATTTCTCTTGGGGATCATTAGAAGTAATCTATATTTCCCGCTAGGCTAGTATGGTGAAAAATCTGTCAAACCTTGTCCTTGTCACGGGGTGTCCCTGCAGACCTTGTCCCATTTTACATTATTCTGTGTCTTTTATGCACCTTTTAGAAGTCATTTGTTATTACCGTTGATGAGACCAAAGGGTTTTGTGCAATATCGTCCTGCTTTTATGTGGTTGCAAATGGCTTCAGATGCTTTGGTGTGGAGGGGGTTGGGATTGTTCTTGAGGGGAGCCATTACTTGGCGCAGTAATTTAGAGGTTTTTAAAGAATGTTTTGCATTGTTATCCTTGGTAATGAGGTTTTTACTTGTTTTTAATCGTATGATTATTGCTATGTTATTGTTTTATTACTATCTCGGTTTATATATTGTTGTTTATGTGATCTAAGGGTTGAATTATTTCATACCGAATAAAGGGCCAGATGTATGAAGAAATGGCTTTGCAAATCGCAAATAGCGATTTTTAAGAAATCGCTATTTCCGAGTCGCAATAGGCTATGTATCATAATTGCGATTATGAATTAGCAATTTCTTAAAAATCGCTGTTTGTGGTTTGCGAGGCCCATTTACTGAATCGCAATTTGCATTTTCGCAAATTGCGATTCGGTAATTAAAAATCGCCAATTGCTAGAAATTGCGAGAAAGTACATCCGGAGGAGCCTGATGACATCACAAGCTGGAAGTGGGTCATCCCAGGCAGTTTCAGGTGCCACACCCAAACCAGCATCCAGAGAGAGTCAGCCCAGCCACACTGAGCAACACTCTGAAGGATGCAGCACACCAGAACAACCATGGACACCTCTGCCCAAGGAAAGGAGAAGGGAGAAAGAAAGCGTAAGCTGAAATTTAGTGAGAAAGAGCTGGAGGTGCTGACAGAGGAGGTGGTCAGGAGCCATGACCGGCTTTTTGGCAAAAAAACTCACTCCAGGTGCCTGAGAGTGAGAAAAGGAGACTCTGGGAAGACATATAAACAAAGATCTGTGCTGTTGGAGTGGCACAGCGCTCGATAGAAGAAATTAAGAAGAGGTGGTACGACCTGCGGTCCGTGCCAAGGAGAGGGTGGCAAGACGACTGCAGGAGGCCAGGAGCACAGGAGGCGGCCCACCCACAGAGTCACCCTCCACCCCGATTTAGGACCTAGTGGAGTCCACACTCCTCCCTGAAGCAGTCTGTGGGGTAACTGAGATTGACACCTCCGGCACACCAAGTACCAGCAAAGGTAAGTGCAATATTGAATTGTAACCCCATATGTGTATGCACAAAAGCCCCTTAGGAATTAGCAAGTAATGTAAAACATTGTGAGAAGTAGTCCATTCCACATCTTAGAAGCAGCACAACAATGCATTATGGGAGTGGCAGTACACAACCCAGAGCTGAAAGTAGCACATACAATGTAATTAAGTGGAGCGACAACCAGAAGAACACAACACCCACAACACAGTGAAGAGAAGTACCTGTACCTTTATTACCATTGTGTGACCGTAATTGTAACAAACATAACTGACATGCTGCATAATGTCGTTGCAGGTGGGCCAGGCCCAGCAGCCACAGCATGTGCCAGCTTAGGGGAGACTGACACCCATCCTGCTTCAGACTCCAACACAAGTGGGTCTCTGAACATTGCGCCACTCCGACGCAGGCCCAGGGCACTGCCACTGCCAGAGCTCAGTCAGGACTCCGATGAGCAGCAGGAAGGCCCACATACACCATCCCCAACTGGCAGATGCACCCAGATGCAGGAGCCCAGTTCGCAGCAGACCACAGCACCCCGCAAGATGGCTACAAATGCAGTTGCACAGGCGTATGAGGCAGGTGAGGGAACCTCCTTCTTTGGTGGCCTAGAATCGGCTATGTTGCAGCACCTGCAGAATAAAAAGATCACTGCATTACAAAAACAGATGCAGCTACATAATGCCAACATGGGGGTCCTGCATCGCCAGCTGGAGTGCCTGAATGCAAACCATGAACAGCTGCATGAGGGACCGGTCCAGGCATCGCAGGACACAAGGGAGCTCACTTCTGCTGTGAGGGATCTATGTCAGGTGCTGCGCCATAACAGGGTGAGCCACCCCAGGCAGGAGGGGGATTTTGTCACTCTGTGACTAGACTGGTTAATTCCACCTCCCAAATTTCATGTCTTGCAGTGGCTGCACAGGTGGAGGAAGCACACAGCAGCAGGGATGTGGCTACCTATTCAAATTAGTGACTAGGGCATCCCACCTGACCCAATCATACAACAGGCCATCTTTTCTCCAACTGTCCCTCATGACATAAAGAAAATGCAGGTACCCCTTTGTTCGCATGCAGACATATGTCTGCTCAATCCAGTACTTGGCTTGTGATGAGGAATCTAGTGGCAACCTTTAACACAAAGCAACACACCACACACAGCATCAGACACTGTCTGATTAACTTACACCTCCAGAAATACTCATGTGTGCTGGATGGTTGTAAACTGCCATGTTGATGCCATACAACATTGCTGGAAATTAAAAAGGTTAAATTATAAAAATAGCTACAGACAGTAACTTACATAATTGATGCTACTGTTGGGCCTTCAACTGCCCATGAAGCTCCGGGGAGGCCACCGCAAAGATGCAGGCCACTAACGGGGTCAGGGTGGATAGTTGGGAGGACTGCTCGAGGTGGTCTTCTGCAGACATCTAGATCAAGCATCGCAGGTCTTCCCATCTCTTCTGACAATGCAGGCTGCGCTGCTTATGGGCCCCCAGGGTCTGCACCTTCATAGTGATGGCCTTCCATATTTCCCGCTTTTGATGGGTGTTGACCTGCATGAATGATAGATAAAAACAAGAAGAGAAGTTATGAGTGATTTGGTTTGTCTGTAGTGCTGTCACACAATTTTGTTACATTGCTCACATGCATTCACCAAACAGTAACTTCATCTTTTCGTAAAACATTTAGAGGTTCCTAGGAAATACTGATTTGCAGTGACCGTTTGAGCACACTCAACACTTTATATCTCCTCATGTTACCAAGACAGGTCCAACACATAATCTAGGCCGGGGCTATAAAACATTTCACATTGTGAGAACCACTCCTGATTACTCACAATCATTGTGAACTACTAAAGGCTATACAACCTGTACAATCCCTACACATAACCCTGAGCACAGCTAAGTTGAATTCATGCCGAAATCCCTAACTCCAGAAACTATGGATTGCCTCTCACAGTGTGACCTGTACCATATGTACACATAACCACACTGTGAGAAAACAGGGCTGATTGCAGAGGCCCCATAACTTTTTGCCCCCATTTTCCACTTTTTGCTGGTGTTTTCCTGACTTTAAAGGTGCCCTGGGTACTGCTAACAAGTCCCAGGGCCTGTGCTCTGTGTAAAATGGATATGCAAATTAGGCTAATTATAATTGGCTAAGTTAACCTACCTATAAGTCCCTAGTATATGGTAGGGCATGTAGGTTTAGGGACCACAGCATAGGTGGTGCACACCTAGGTGCACTGCTGAGGTGCCCAGTGTCATTTTAAAAGCAAGCCTGCCTTGCTGGCTGCTTTTAAGTGAAAGTTATATGCAAATTCGACTTTGGAATTAAAGGTACTTCCAAAGTCTTAAACTACCTTATTTTTACATATAAGTCACCCCTAAGGTGTGCCCTATGTGCCCCTAGGGATGGGTGCCATGTAACTATAAGCAGGGACTTTATAAAAATAGATTTATAAGCCCTGGTGAGGTAAAAACAGCCAAATTCGTTTTTCCCTCATGGAAGTAAATGGCCTTCATAGGCTAGAATGGGCAGACTTTATTTTAAATTTTAAAGTCTCCTTAAATGTTACATACCAAGAATTTGGTATCAAATTGATTGTTGTAATAAATCCCACAACTTCCAGTTGTGGGATTTAATATAACTAGTTCAGGTAAAAGTTTAGACTTTACCTAAAAAGTTGCCAATTTCAGCTCTGCATTGTTTTTGCTGCTGTGCTCTGATTGGCCAGCCTGCAGCAGCTTCTGCCAGGCTGCCTTGATGAGGTGTGAAGTGGCCAGGCTTCACACAAAGGAATGTGCTTGGGGGAGAGAATCTCCCCTCAGCAGATGGTGAGGCAGGAAGGGGGAGGGCTGCCAAACTGGTCTTCAAAGGCAGAGAAGGACATTTGCAGCACCCAGCAACACCCCCACATCCTGCAACCCCAGACAGCTAGGTGCCCCCTTGATTAGATTAGGAGAGGGCAGGAGAGGGGTGTGTTTATGATTTTTAGCCACACCAGTGGGTGGGCTCAGCCAGATGTAACCTCCAAAAATCAGATTCATCCATGTTGGATTTTTAGAGACTGTTGCCTTCTGGGATGGATGTTTGCCACACTTCCCAGGAAGTGGTCATCACAGGGGGACGACCCTGTCCCTGATTGGAGAACCAGGGCCCCCCTGCTTTTCACCCAGGAACAAGGATAAAACTGGCAGACTTGCACCCACGCCTCAGATCCCCTCCAGAATTCAACAAGAAAGGAACTAAAGAAGAAGAAGGACTGCCCTGCTGGACCCCTGGCCTGCACCTGGAACCTGCACTCAGAAGGACTGCACCAGCTGCACACTTGGGCTTCACCACAAGAAGGACTTTGCCTGGCTTCAACTGGTTCAAGGAGGGACTCCCTGTTTGCTACAGGTGAAAAATTGCTAAACCAGAGTCCCCTGCACCAACTCCTGAAGAAAGCGACCAGCTGACCACTGTCCAGTGGCCAAAAAGGAGTTTGCGCCAGGTGCATTCTGGGAGTTGAAGTCCGCACCCCCCAAGGACCATCACAGAACTTCTGGACCCTTGGGGTGAGCTGTGGACCCCAAAAGAACCTTAAAAGAACATCTGGGTGAAGCCCCAGAAGTTTGGAAAAGATTTGAGAATTTTTGGAAAAAAGCTCCAGAGAGGGACCGACCCGCCGCGGAAATTCTAGCCGGCTTGCCTCAACCGCGACCCGGCCTGACTTCGTGGTTCGTCCCGGTAAAGAAAAACATCCAAAAAAGAGACTAAGTCCGAACGTAAAAAGTTGACCGGGACCTCCCAGCCATCGTATCCGAGAAGGGCTCCATGGACGTCGGATCAAGATCCAGGTTTACCCCGGTCGAAGGATTTTCATCTCGAAAAAACGACTAAGTCCGAAGGTAAAAGTCTCCACCGAGGAAACCCACATCGCGTATCCGGACAAGGGCTCCAGGAGGTCGGATTCAACTGGCAGGTTCGTCCCGGTGAAGAAAAACTTCAAAATAAAGACTAAGTCAGAAGGTAACTTTTTAACCGAGGCCTCCCGCGACCTGTAGCCGAGCAGGGCTCCATCGCGGTCGGCCTGAAAGTTTGACTTTGCCCCGGTCGAGGTGCAACCAGATGACCCGATTGGCGCTTTTTGTTTCTAAGTGCTAGAAAAGTAATAATTCTTTAAAAATTCATATCTCCGGTTCCCCTGAACCGATTTTAATAGTTTTTGTGTCATTTTAAAGATAAAAATATAAACTATTTTTATAAATTGGTTTTGGATTTTTAAACTGTTTCCTGTGTTTTATTTAATTACTGTTTTGTGATATTTGAATGCTTTACACTTTGTCTCCTAAATTAAGCCTTGACGCTCGTTGCCAAGCTACCAAGGGTTGAGCTGGGATTAATTTACTGAGACCTAACTGTACCTATGTGGAGGTTAGTAGCTCGTTGCTAGGTGTAGGTACCTACCTGCCCTACCAATAACCCATTTTCCAACACACACAGACAGCTAAATTGACTTCATGCCCAAACTCCTAACTCCAGAACCCATGGATTGCATCACAAACAGTGACTAAGGGCAATATAAAAGGGCAGCTCTGTGTCAGCAAGAGCAGAGATTTGTGTGTAGTAATGGAACATACTTGTGTGGATGATTGAGAGCCAGTGGCATTTGAACTTGCAGCATATGAAATAATGTCCCCTATATATATGTCACCATGGAATATATAAAACCATACATAGCAACCTATTCCACAAAATGGGCTGCAATTCCACTTGCTAGGACAGCATCAAACAAGTCCATAACCTTAAAACATTTTCTTCCACTTAACATCGCTATCATTTTGACATTGGCTGTATTTTGTTAGTCATATTACTGGTACATTGTCTACTGGTCACTGGTAGTAAGGGGCTGTAGCAGCTCACAGGGCGCTGAAGGCATGGGGCGGCACGCGGACGGAAGGAATAAACATTTATTTAATAAAAAAAAAAACCACTTACCGTTCCTTGCCGTTGCGCTGCTCCTCTCTGTTGCCGGATGCTGCAGGTACAGGCTCCCAGCCTGTGCTAATCCTGATGCTGCTCAAAGCAGCATCCGGATTGGCTGGCAGCGCCCAGCTAGGGTGCTCCCAGGCAGACTGGGAGCCTGTGCAGGCTCTTACGAGCCCACCAACTGTGTTGTTGAGCTTGAGAGAGCCCTGTGCGCATGTGTGTTTGGCAGGCCTGAGACTTCAGGTGAAACACACATGCACCCTCACTGCTCGTCATCCATTGGCTCCCCCCTTTACCAGAAAACGATCATTGTTTTCTGTAAAGGATTTGCAGCTGCCCCTGCTGGCGCTGGGGGGGGCTCTCCTCCGCCCAAACAGAGGAGCTGCCACTGGTAAGGGGCCTGCAGTTTCTCTGATGAAACTGGAATTGTGAGTTACATGGATGGAAATAACAGCTTATCCTTTCAGATGACTTTACATTTCCATGCACAGACATTTCTAGCAGTTGCAAACAACATTCTGTCCCCAGCTAAATCATTCAGTTCACTACCCTCCAATCTCAATGTTTCACCCATGTACAAAAAGAGACAAATTAGGCTGGGGACAAAAAATGAACCAGTTAGTTATTCAGACATTTCTCAACCAGACTTTACCCATTCCTCTGGGGTCCAATAGAACTGGCAGTATAGGGAAGGAGCTTCAGCTTCATGGTGCTGAAGTCAGGGGCCCTGTCACCTGCTTTACCCAGCATCCTGGCTCCTAGAAGTCGGTAACAACATCAAGAAAAAGGAGGTCTTGTTGGCTGCAGTGTGCAGTGAGCTTTTTTCAATACTTCATGTGCAACTATGTGGCGGACATGATCCATGATGAAAATGGACACAGCCACTGGTTTTCATGCATAGCCATCAGACAAGTTAGCCTATGGCAGGGTCTGTCATGGAGAGTTCCACCAACTATGCAGTCAACCTCCATCAAGGGCTGTTGGGTAGCCAGTGTCCTGGCGGCAAGGTCAGGCATCCACCATTTCAGAGTATGAGGCTGCACATTTTTCAATTGTTAGTGCATCACCAGCTCTCAAAATGGAGGTTTGTGTATTTAAAAATATCAGATACAAACAACACTGTTCTTGGCATGATATAACGCAATTAAAAATGAACTGTGACTGTGTTTAACATTGATAGTGTAAAAAATATGTGCAGTAATACATTTCAAATGTAATAAATGTATTAATTACACATATATAAAAAAAAGTTTTGAAATTCCAAAAATTTTATAACAATGTGTGTGCAAGTATTACCCAACAACATTCCTAATGTTGCCAAGACATAAGATGTGTGTTGATCATCAAAGTATGGTGTAACCATTTAATCCCTTGAGGGCCACGGACATAATGGTTACTTCTGCACTTTTTTGACTTTGGGACGCTGCCATGTAGAAATATCCACAAGACAAAGACACATCTGAAAACTAAACATCTGGTTGATTCCAGGGTGGTGTGCTTCACATGCACCTTGCACCATTTTATTACCCACAATCCCCTGCAAACCTCTAACTTTGCTGGAAATCACACATTTTTCCCACATTTTTGTGTTGGAACCTTCCAGAATCCGCAGGAATCCACAAAATTCCTACCAAAAAACATTGTCTCATCTATACCGATAATTTTTTTTTTTCAAACTACCATTTTGGACCCACATTGGTTCCCCCTCAATTTCGGCATGTTTTTGGCTCTTCCCTGTCAGAGGCACTTGGCCCACCTACACAAGTGAGGTATAATTTTTACCGGGAGACTGAGGGGAACGTTGGGCGGTAGGAAACTTGTCCCAGTGAGGTGATCCCACATAGAAATGTGGGAATAAAGTGGGTTTTTTAGCTACATTTAAGGTTTACTGAGGATTCTGGGTAAGAAATCATTGGGGGATGCTAGCAAGTCACACCTCACTGGACTCCCTCAGGTGTCTAGTTTTCAGAGATGCCTGGGTTTGGTAGGTTTCTCTAGTTGGCTACTGAGCCCAGGACCAAAAACGCAGGTGCCCCCCCCCCAAAAAAAAAACCAGGTAGTTTTGTATTTGATAATTTTGATGTGTCCAGATAGTGTTTTGGGGCATTTCCTTTCGCAAGCACTAGGCCTAACCACACAAGTGAGGTACCATTTTTATCGAGAGACTTGGGGTTTGCAAAGGATTCTGGGTAACAGAACCTGGTCAGAGCCCCAAAAGTCACCCCATCTTGGATTCCCCTAGGTGTCTAGCTTTCAAAAATGCGCAGGTTTGCTATGTTTCCCTAGGTGCCGGCTGAGCTAGAGGCCAAAATCCACAGCTAGGCACTTTGCAAAAAACAGCTCTCTTTTCTTTGGGAGAATGTGATGTGTCCACGTTATATTTTGGGGCATTTCCTGTTGCTGGCGATAGGCCTACCCACACAAGTGAGGTACCATTTTTATCGGGAGACTTGGGGGAATGCTGAGTGGAAGGAAATTCGTGGCTCCTCTCAGATTCCAGAACTTTATGTCACCAAATGAGAGGAAAAAGTGTATTTTTGGGGCAAATTTTGAGGTTTGGAAAGGATTCTGGGTAACAGAACCTGGTCAGAGCCCCACAAGTCACCCCATCTTGGATTCCCCTAGGTGTCTAGTTTTAAAAAATGCACAGGTTTGCTAGGTTTCCCTAGGT
Source organism: Pleurodeles waltl (assembly GCF_031143425.1). Classification (NCBI taxonomy): domain Eukaryota; kingdom Metazoa; phylum Chordata; class Amphibia; order Caudata; family Salamandridae; genus Pleurodeles; species Pleurodeles waltl. The sequence goes on from NC_090439.1 coordinate 340,162,583, forward strand.
GACGGCAAAAAACAAGTCAGATTTCAATGTAAAAATGTGATGTGTCCATGTTGCGTTTCCTGTCACGAGCATTATGCCTACCCACACAAGTGAGGTACCACTTTTATCAGGAGACTTGGGGGAACACATAATAGCAAAACAAGTGTTATTGCCCCTTTCTTTCTCTACATTTTTTCCTACCAAATGTAAGACAGTGTGTAAAAAAGACGTCTATTTGAGAAATGCCCTGTAATTCACATGCTAGTATGGGCACCTCGGAATTCAGAGATGTGCAAATAACCACTGCTTCTCATCACCTTATCTTGTGCCCATTTTGGAAATACAAAGGTTTTCTTGATACCTAAGTTTCACTTTTTATATTTCAGCAAATGAATTGCTGTATTCCTGGTATCGAATGAAAACCCATTGCAAGGTGCAGCTCATTTATTGGCTCTGAGTACCTAGGGTTCTTGATGAACCTACAAGCCCTATATATCTCCACAACCATAAGAGTCCAGCAGACGTAATGGTATATTGCTTAAAAAAAATCTGACATCTCAGGAAAAAGTTACAGAGTAAAACGTGGAGAAAAATAATTGTTTTTTTTCACCTCAATTTCAATATTATTTTATTTCAGCTGTTATTTTCTGTAGGAAACATTTATAGGATCCACACAAATTATGCCTTGCTGAATTCAGAATTTTGCCTACTTTACAGAAATGTTTAGAGTTCTGGGATCCAGCATTGGTTTCACACCCATTTCTGTCACTAAGTGCAAGGAGTCTGAAAGCACAACAAATAGTAAAAATGGGGTATGTCCCAGTAAAATGCCAAAATTGTGTTGAAAATGTGGGTTTCTGATTCAAGTCTGCCTGTTCCTGAAGGATGGGAAGATGGTAATTTTAGCACCGCAAACTCTTTGTTGATGCCGTTTTCAGGGAAAAAACCTCAAGCCTTCTTCTGCAGCCCTTTTTTCCATTTTTTTTTCTTCAAAAAATGAACTTTTTGCTGTATTTTGGCTAAATTCTTGGTCTCCTTCAGGGGAACCCACAAAGTCTGGGTATCTCTAAAATCCCTAGGATGTTTGAAAAAAGGATGCAAATTTGGCGTGGGTAGCTTATGTGGGCAAATAAATTATGAGGGCCTAAGTGCGAACTGCACCAAATAGCAAAAAAAAGGTTTGGCACCTGAGGGGGAAAAGGCCTGGCAGCAAAGGGGTTAAGCTTATATGTTTTGAATTTTGAACCCAGGCATCGGTAGGCGATGACAGCCTCAGGTCTTCCGCTCCTTTCCTGACCTTGCCAGCATGGAGGAAAGCAATGTAATAAAAAAGATATGGCTAATTAGGCATACTATTCTATCTATGTTATCCTGAATTTGTGTAAGCATTTGGAGCCTGATCTCCTGCCTCACAGTAGGAACACAACAGCAATAACACCAATAGTTAAACTCATGGCAGTACTTCACTTTGTGGCCAGTGGTTCATTTAAATACACTGTTGCTTTATCTGGGGACATGTCCCAAACAACTTTAAGTGGTGTGCTACAAAAAGTCCTTGCTTCCTTGAAGGGACACATCAACAGCTACATCCAGCTCCCACAACAAAAGGATTTGTTCACCGTGCAGGGAGAATTTTATGCTTTGAGTGGACTAACATGTGCTGGGAGCAATAGATGGCACACATGTTGTCTTGGTGCCACCACACGCAAGTGAAGAGGACTACCGCAGTTGGAAGAACTACCATTCCATCAATGTACAAACTTACCTGATTTATACATCTCAAGGGTGTGTGCCCTCCTTCCTGAGTCAGCACATGGTTCATTTGTATTATGAAACAGCACCATACCTCTACGGATATCACAACTTGGACTGAAGAGGGCCTGACTTGTTGGTAAGTACAATATGAATTGAGGATTATTTGCCTGAATCCAAGTTTAGGAAGGTACAAAGGCTTGATATGACCATGATCTATTGATATATTGCTTCCATGTAGGAGACTCAGCTTATCCTAACAGACCATGATTTTAGCTGCGCTGAGGAATCCAATAACACCAGGGGAGGTACGCTTCAAAGAGGCTCATGTAAGAACACAGAGGCCAGTCCAGCGGGCTTTTTGGGCTCCTCAAGGCCAGGTTTAGGTACCTGGACAAGGCCGGTAGAGCCTTCTTCTACTCACCCAATAATGTGTGCCAAATCACGGTTGCCTGATGCATGCTCCCCAACATTGCCCTACACCCCTAAGACCTACGTTACATAGAAAAAACATTATTTGTTCTGCCCATAACTTTGATGCCAGTTGACAAATCTTCATGAAATTTTCATAATTAGTTTGCCATTTACTGGAGCTGCTGCATTGAAAGTTTGGGGGTGATTCATCAAGCGGGGCTGAAAAAAGGGGTGGTCCCAAAATGTGTTTTCTACATGAAATTTCCCATAGGAATTTCAGACAGAGCTACAGCCTAAACCATTAAAAGGAATTACAGAAATTTTGGCAGACGGCTAGATTTTGTTCCAGGAAGATCTCTTTTGGTTATTTGGTGCAAATCTGTTCAGTAGTTTTTGAGTTATTAAAGAAACAATATTTATGTATATCTAAGGACGCTGATCCCTCAGTGAAAGCAATGCCTTGTTCGCTGGCCACAACATCAGAAAAACGTTGTGGCCACCATTTTGTTTATTGGCTTGGTCCAGGAGGGAGAAATAAACATTAAAAGTGATCTAAGGGGTCAGGATAGAGGACTGCTGGAGAGGTCTCTGAGGGACTCCTCTTGGGCAAGAAATTGGCCAAAAACTTTTTGGGGGGGCACACAAGGATCATTGGATGCACCACTGACCTTAGTGAGATCCCTAGTACAAATCTGTGATGGATACACAGATCTCTACCACAATGAAGAAAAAATACACCCACTCATACACTCACTCACCAAACCCCCACTGCGCTTTACCAAAGGCCACGTAGAGTGTGAAGTTGGCTTGGGGTGAAGAGCTGTCTGCAGGACCTGGCCACAGGTTAGGTCCTTTGGCCAACTGCCCGTCACACATAGCCTTCAGTTGGATTCATGTATGGGAATTAAATGTTACTTTACGTTAAAAAATCTTAGTAATTCACTGAAAAAACAAAGGTTACAGAGACATTTTAGTTAGATTCACATTTTGCACACACAAATCATCCAAATTCAGCAGTTATAGTTATACTTATTTGAAGAAATGGTAACTGGTGTTGTAAAGTAACTTTAGTCATGATTTGTCATTCTTAACTTAAGTGCTGTACCTACTGACCAGCATAAAAGGAAAAAAAAACTACGAAACAAAAATAAATGTAACATTGGGAATTACATTGCAGCTAGTTTCTTATGAATTGCACATACGTTCAGTACAAACCAAGTAAACATCACTACTAAGGAGGCAGAAGAAAAGGCAAAGAAGGGAGGGGAAATGTCCAAACCCTTCATACAAGTGTCATGGGAAAATGAGCAAACATCCAACAGAAAATGATAACACTGAGACAAAACAGGTCTTGGTTTCTGAATACAAATGAAATGTACTCATCCAATGAGTACAAATTTGTTTGGACATATCTCTCCTCTCTTTTTTTCTGCTGTCCCCTAAGTAGTGATGTTTACTTGGTTTGTATTGAATGTATTTACAAGCTGCAATGTAATTCCAGAAGTTATATATATATTTTTAGGAGGCACAGGGTGTTTATTTGAATTGTACTTAGTTTGATGACTACGAAGATAGATTATTCACTGTTCTTTCTATGAGAGACAAGACATGATATAGAGAGGCTTTAGTTTTTTGCTTTTGTGTTACCTATGATATTTCCTTTTGGTAGTCAGAATGCAATATGAGTTGTTTGCTGGACACTTGATTGATGATGTCCCTTGCAATTATTAGGCCAGTTGTCCATAATTTCGAATTGGGAATGCCAAAAGGCTGTAATGTCAGATTCATGTTTTTTGGAAAATCACTATTCCTTAATTAAAAATGCAATTTGACTCTCCCTTACCTTAATGTAAACAATAAACTGTTTATAGTAAGTATGCACACATGGCATTTTTTCTATTTGCACTTGAATTTTTTTCTATTTTCACTAACTGTTGGAAATTTGTTTTAAAGGTGATGGTGCACGTCATGAATTGGGCCGTGACAAAGGCCACAAGTTTGAAACGTGTTGCCATTTGATTGAACTACTTTTGTGAAGGATATCCCGGGGTGCGAGCTTCTTGTGTTTTGACGGATAAAGAATAAGCACATATCTATCTATCTATCTATCTATCTATCTATCTATCTATCTATCTATCTATCTATCTATCTATCTATCTATCTATCTATCTATCTATCTATCTATCTATCTATCTATCTATCTATCTATCTATCTATCTATCTATCTATCTATCTATCTATCTATCTACAGGGGCACTGGGCTTTTGGATAATCTTGTCCATCACAGACCTGCTTGTCTCAGAGGAAAAAAAATATCTGCTTGAACAGGCAGGAAAATAGCTTTGCATGAATAAAACAGGGATATTGTCTGCCCGTGCAGGCACACTGTTTCCTCAAGCAAATGATGCTAAAGCCCTTGTAGTGATGTCTAGCTCCCCAGCATGAGTCAACTTTTCCTGTGCAAGCTTGTGCCTAGACCTCAGGTGTCTCCACATGACTGTGGTACTCATTCTATATTGTCCATTTCTCTTCTTATGGTTGAACTATTTGCTGCAAAGTTTACAGGTGACATACTTTTCACAAACGTCCTTGGCAACTAGTCTCATTAAAAAAAAAAATCTCACTCCAAGGAATCATTGGATGGTTGAGGTGGCTGAGCTGTGCAGAAGCCACCGGCTGTTCATCTGAATCAGATGAAGTCATCTTTCTCTTGAAAGTCAAACAGGAAAGGAGAGTAAGCCCAATATGTCTACTCTCACCAAAGTCCAATAGTGAAATAAACCAAAAAGGATAGAATCCACTTACTCTAAATAAAGACATCCATATGAACCAATCGGAATCCTTTCTTAGGGTGTGCTTCCTCTCCGGGATCTCTCACAAGAGTGTCTCACAGGCGTCACACGAGACCATAAATAATGTTTTCTTTATATCATCTTTAGAACAAAGCACAATTCATTATTGTACATTAAATATGTGTAGTGTTCTTTTTTGTCTAAAAGTATAGTAAAACACTACAATTAACTTAATTCTAAATGTACAATCTTGTGAGTAGTTCATGAGAGTTAAACAAGAAGGACAGCCTCCTCAGAGTCCATGCATGGGATTGTGCATTCAGCTGTCATGAGCATATCAGGAGAGCTAAACTTTAAAAAAAAAAGTCTAATCATGTTTTATTCACTACTCTATTATTATAAATTAGCATTAAATTGCAAATTGAGTCACTTAAAAAACCCCATAGAAATTAACTGAAAAATCAAAGGTTAAAGCAACATTACAGTTAGGTGTAATAAAATAAAAATACCTGTTTTTGTTTAAATAAAACCTTATAATTCCACTAAAAATATAAGTTGAAGTACTGTTATAGTTAGGTGAGAGATAACATAAAAATTTTGAACTACAAAATCCATAGAAATTCAGCAGTTGTATTTAGCAGAACTAACTATAAATTCTGGCCCTGCCATGCACTGTTTATGAACTTGCATGGGACATCACTCATGACATGTTCTATGACACCATTTATGACATCACTCATGACATGCCAAATGATATCATTGATGACATCATCCGACCTTCATTTTCCCACATATTGCTGGGTGAATTGCTATGGCTTTACATGTAGCATAGTTCATATGAAGACTCTACAACCAAAATATGGGAAACCCTCATTGAGTATGGTGTTCAAACGGTACACAACAATTCTATGTTATTCTATTCACTGGTATTTGTAGAGTGCATGGCTACCCATCCAGGCCTCTCAGCACTGTAATGCCTTACATATATCCTACCCCTTCGACGATTTAGTTAAATAGGGCAGTTTTAAGTAGTTTGCAAGATTAAAATTCTTACTTTGTTTTCCTTATTTGTAATTAAAGGAAATGCCAGAGTTTTGGGGGTGGACATGCAAGAGAGTGTGCTCCACTCCTAGATCTTTTTATTTTTGGGCTGTGAAAAGTTGCCAGTCAGTAGAGCGCAGCACTAATTTAGAATCATAGACAGTAAGTAGGCTATGGATCAACTTTGGGCCTTTATTGTACTCAAACAGGGCACAATACACAGAGTCGTAAACTATTCAGAGAAAGCCAATATAGTGAATGTATAGTGGCCTTTCTAACCGAAACTTGGTGGAACGACTCCTCAGCACCCGACATCGCATAGCCATCCCGAACAGATACAAAGTCGCTCGCCAAGACCGCACCAACAGAACCGGAGGAGGCCTAGCCATCGTCCACAAAGCCACCCTCGAAGTCAAAACCACCCTGGACGACTCCTTCAGTGCCGTCGAACTCCTTCAGTTCCAAATCCGCACCGACCCCAACACCACTCTCAGAGGAACACTCATCTATAGACCCCCAGGACCCAGGGCACCCTTCAGCAACGCCATTGCCGACCTGGCCAGCACCCACGCACTCGCCTCCACAGACTACGTCCTCCTCAGGGACATGAACTTTCATCTCGAAAACAACAATGACACCAACTCAACCACCCTGACCGAAAACCTCGCCAACCTCGGCTTCACACAGCTCGTCAACACACTCACCCACACAGCCAGTCACACCCTTGACCCCATCTTCTCCACAAGCAACCACATCACCTTTAACCATACCACCGAACTCTACTGAACTGACCAATATTGCATCCACTTCACCTTCAAGAAACAGACAGAACACCACCTCACCGAACAACCGCCACGCCGCTGATGGGGCAAAGTCACAGAATTTCAACTAACCAACTCCCTAGCCCAGAAACCGCCTGTCAACCCCACTGACCCTGACATCGCAGCACACAACGTCAAGCTATGGTTCAACTACTGCGCAGACCGCCTTGCTCCACTGAGAAAACCCTCCAACAACCACATCAAGAAAAAAGCCACCTGGTTCACCGATGACCTCCAAGCCTCCAAACGCCACTGCCGAAAACTCAAGCGAATATGGCTACTCGAACGCACTCCAGACAACCACACAGCACTCAAGGATGCCACACGCAAACACCACCAACTCATGAGGCTAGCAAAAAGATCCTCCTTCAAAACCCGCCTAGAAAACAACGCCCACGACTGCAAAGAACTTTTCAACATCGTAAAAGAACTCTCCAGCCCAAGTGCCACCGTCAACGACATCACCCCTCCCAAGAACTATGCGACGCCCTAGCAACCGCCTTCCACCAGAAAATCACTGACATCCACGACAGCTTCAACTCCCTTCATACCTCGGACACTCCTATTCCGCCTCCCACAAACTCCACCCGCTCCAGCCGACTGACCTCCTGGACCAGCATCAGCGACGACGAAACCCACAAGACTATGAACTCCATCCACTCCAGATCACGTCAGACCCCTGCCCTCACCACATTTTTAACAAAGCAGACACAGCCATCGCACCACACCTAAAGAAAGTCATCAACATCTCCTTTGAAACTGCAAGATTCCCGGAAAGCTGGAAACACGTTGAAATCAACGCTCTTCTCAAGAAACCAAAGTCGGATCCCAAGGACCTAAAAAACTTCCGCCCCATCTCCCTGCTCCCTTTCCCGGCAAAAGTCATCGAGAAAATCGTCAACACTCAGCTCACCCGGTACCTCGAAGACAACAACATCCTCGACCCCTCCCAGTCCGGCTTCAGACGCAACCACAGCACCGAAACCACCCTCCTCGCTGCCACAGACGACATCAGAAGCCACCTAGACAATGGAGAAAATCAGCCCTCATCCTCCTTGACCTATCAGCTGACTTTGACCCCGTCTGTCACCACACCCTAAAATCCCGCCTCCACGCAGCAGGAATCCAGGACCAGGCCCTCGAATGGACTGCATCCTTCCTCGGCGGCAGAACCCAAGGAGTCCGCCTCCCCTGTACCAATCCAAAGCCTTCAACATCATCTGCAGCGTACCACAGGGCTCATCCCTCAGCCCGACGCTGTTCAACATCTACATGGCCCCCATCGCACAAGTGGTCCGTCAGCACAACCTCAACATCATCTCCTACGCCGACGACACCCAACTCATCCTCTCCCTCACCAAGGACCCATACACCGCCAAAACCAACCTCAACGAGGGACTAAAAGCCATCGCCGACTGGATGAGAGACATCCGGCTAAAAGTGAACTCGGACAAAACAGAGGTCCTCATCCTTGGGCGCTCCCCCTCCGCCTGCGACAACACATGGTGGCCATCCACGCTGGGGCCCCCACCGACACCCACCGACAGCGCACAAAACCTCGGCATCACCCTCAACTCCTCACTCTCCATGTCAAAGCAGGTCAGCGCCATCTCCTCCTCCTGCTACAACACCCTCCACATGCTTCGCAGAGTTTACAAATGGATCCCAACAGAAACAAGAAAAACAGTAACCCAGGCCCTCGTCAGCAACAGACTCGACTACGGCAACGCCCTCTACACCGGTATCCCATCCAAACTCCTCCAACGCATCCAAAACGCCTCCGCCCGACTCATCCTCAACATCCCTCGCCACTGCCACATCACCCCCCCACCTAAGAGACCTTCACTGGCTCCCCGTCAACAAGAGGATCACCTTCAAGCTCCTCACCTACGCACACAAGGCACTACACAACACCGGACTTTCATACCTGAACAACAGACTCAGCTTCGACACCCCCACCTGGCATCTCCGCTCCACTAACCTCGCCCTCATCTCCCTCCCCCGCATCCGACGCAAATCTTCTGGCGTTAGATCATTCTCGTACCTCGCCGCCAAGACCTGGAACACCCTCCCGCCAGATCTACGACAGACCCAGGACCTCCTTTCCTTCAGAAAACTCCTTAATACTTGGATCTTCGAGCAGTAGCAGCCCCCCCCCAGCGCCTTGAAACCCTCACGGGTATGTATCGCGCTTTACAAATTGATTGATTGATTGATTTATTTGTATTAACCCCTGACACACACTAAACCTACATTAAAAAAATAAGTTGCTCTCAGTAGAGAACAGAGTACTGTAAACAGTGTTTACTCTATGGAAAGAGTTTATTCTGTACCACACTGTTTGCAAATAGTGAACCTGTAATGAAAAATACAACACAGAGTATTCAAAAGAATCTACTAAGAACAGTATATACTCTATGCAACAGTTGTAAAAAAACAACACTATTTGTGTAAAATAGCCGAGATCTGAAGGTGCTAAAGATCATACTACCTGCAGCCTTCATACTGTAGTGAAAACATTAGTTAGTGCATCCTCTGAAGCAAATCAAGCACATGTAGATAGGTTAGTATCTACTGCATACACTCCTCCACGTTAAGTATAAATTATCATGCTGACAGAACTAAAAAGGTGTGTGGAACATAATGAATGCAAGTCACCTGTCACTTGCACACAGATTTACTCTTGAATGCAAACATTCATAATGTGTTCAATACTTCTACACAGCTCTAGTGCATTCAGAGCACATGCATTTTGTGAACACTTACACCCACTAGCTGCACCCAAGCTGCACAAAATTACAAAGAAAAATAATATTCTAGTAATTCACCAGTATGTAATCTGTAAAGCAAACATGCACAATCATTGGATGATGTCATCAATTATGTCATTTGAGATATCATCAGTGATGTCATACAATGTTGTCATAGAACATGCCATGAGATATGCCATATATGAGGTCATAAGCAGTGTATTGCAGGAGGCTCAAGTTATAATCAGTACTGCTAACTATAACTGCTGAATTTCTGTTGTTTCTTTTGTTCAAAACGATAATGTTGTCTCTGAGAAATTGAATGTGAATATCTATCTATCTATCTATCTATCTATCTATCTATCTATCTATCTATCTATCTATCTATCTATCTATCTATCTATCTATCTATCTATATATTCAGTTACAAAACCAATGGTTATGGGGACATTATTGTTAGGTTCTGCATTTACTCATATGATACCTGAGAAATTCATCAGTTACAGTTTCTTTTTACAGAAAAGGTAGTTACTGTAATTTTTCCCCCTACTTTGATATTTACAGCATATTCTGGGCAATAAAATGTGTTGGGATTCATGTAGGCCACATCACCATAGTTCCCCTTATATTTTCAGAAATGTCTTAGCTCAGTAGGTTTTATTGGATACTGGCTGATCCTGCACCCACTTACTTAAGATCCCGTCATGGAATCTCACCCATCATGAACATTCTCTTTTGTCTGGTCTGTAGATGCCTTTTCAAATCTTTGGAGTACTGATTAATGTTAGATATGGGGAACACAGATTTGCATCACATCTTGGAAGGGATACATTCCTGTACGAGGACAACTGAAGGAAGGTACCATGTGTGTGGAATAATGTTGAAAATTTGACAATGTTGTGTTTAGTGCATTGTCCCAATCAGACAATCAGGGTGAGGGTGGTCTAGTAGACAGCAAGTATTATAGATAAAAAGGATACATGGTTGCCATATGTTTCCATATAGCCCAACAGTTATATCTGTGGCAAAAAAACAGGCATCCTAATCTAGCATTTTACTTGCAGCTAATTTCCAAATTTTCAAAATACACTACACTCAGTTTATTGCTTGTAGAAACCATAGAACTATGTAAAACACAAAGTTGTCAGGTAGACTCTTTATTAGGAGACCCAGAGAAACAAAGATGTGGCTCCAGTCTTTGCAGGGATTGGTTCCAGTGCAAGGCAGACTGAAGGGAATTACCATGTTTTGGAAAACATGTTAGAAATCTGTAATATGCCATGTTCGGCGCAATGTCCTGACCAGTCATTCTGGGTAAGGTAAGTCTCTCATCCAGCATATACAATCTTAGGATGTAGATGTTAAAAATATATGGCTATGGTATTTATCCCTAATGAAAGGGGGAGATATCTAAGACCAAAAGACAGGTATCTGAAACCAGCTCTTCGCTTGCAGCTGCATTCAAATTTTTTAAATTGAAGTGCACAGAGTTTATTGCCTGTTAGAATCCTGAATCCATAGAAAGATTTTGGACACCACTAATAAAAACCTTTGGATTGGTAAGTAGTGCATTCATTGCTTGATTCATAATAAAGAAATTACATTAAACAATAAGAACATAAACTCATTTATACATCTTAAATGATATGCAGAAAGATATAAAAGCAAACACAATTTTTTTTTTTTTAAAGTTACCAATAGTGCCCAATAACATGTAAATAGAAAAGGAAAAAGTGTATTATTATTATATTAAAAGCATATCCATATTTGACACGTCCACTTTTGATTTAAGCTAATATATATAACTCTCGCAGTTAAAATGAAGAGAAAGTACATTAGATTCTATAATGAGTTCATGCCCAAATTTGAAAAAAATGTCATTATGATTATTACGCTTACATGGCCTAATTTAATTTGATCCTCTCGATGTAGGCTGACCCATATGGTTTATGCAAAATAAAATGAAGAAAATGCATTAGATGTTATCACAAGCCGGAGCCTGAAATTGACAGACTCATCTGTTAAATTCAAACTAACATTAATAAGTGTCATTCCTAAAGTGTATATGCAAAATTATTCAAATAATTTCAGAATCATGCTAAAACATAAAGCAAACACTAAATGAAAGAGTTCACGGAACACAATGATCAATTAAAAACACGTTTTTAAGTGCAAAGTGTAACAACACTATAGTGGTATCTTAACCTGTAAAAAGACAAACAAAAATAGTAACAAATATTCAGAGCCCTGTTGTTGCCCTTGATTCAACATGGGCTTAAACGTTTCAATGACGCAATACAAAGCCCCCCGCAGAGGTTAACTGGCATCTAATTCTTTTTGGTCGAGCACACAAGAGTTTTGACCTTTTGTAAGAATTGTGGGCTTTTAACCACCCCCACCTCATGACCATCATGTTCTCTCATTCATGGGCCAGTCAGGAATTTACAACGCTAATAGCTCTAACTCAAGCAAATGCGAGACCTATTGCGTTGCAAATGCTTGTTTCAGTTTCACAAGTAGCAAAACAATTTGATGCACCGACAGGTGAGTTGAATAATAGCGCACCTCGTAAATTTTAAAATGGCCTGCCTGCAAGGTCCTATGTGTAGAGTGTTCAACAATGACTGTACAAAACAAATTCTCTGTTCTTTGAATACCTTAAATGCATAGAACGTGATCAGCTGAGCCATGAACGTAGTCACAAAAAGACCGTGATTTCACTACAAAAGGTTGTTCCCATGGCGATGTGCAGACTTTTAAAGTGCCTGCTGCTGTGACCTGGTGTGCACTCTACCAGACTACTGCTGTACCAGGAAAGACTGCTTTGCTGCATGGAACCTGCCTTGAACCCTCAGAGGCCAGCCCTGCTGTTGATCCCTGCACCCACATCTTTGCCCAGGACTGTCAGAGTCACAGGGACATTACAGGCTCCCAACTGCTTAAAACCACACACGGAGCCAGTCTGAGTGAGGCATGAACCCCCAAGAGATCTAGGTCCACTCCTGAACTCTTGGTTCTAGTGCTAAAGTTACCCAGATAGCCAATTTCCAAACCTTAGGATTGGTAAGTAAAGCATTCATTGGTCAATTCATAATAAAAAAAATACAATAACCAACGAGAACATAAACTCATGTAAAAATCTTATAAATCTTAAATGATGTACAGTAAGCTATAAAAGCAAGCACACAAATTCTAACAAAAATTACCAATAGTGCCCAAAAACATGTAAATGGAAACAGTGTATTATTATTATTTGAAAAGCATATCCACTTTTCACACGGTCTGCTTTTGATTTAAGCTAACATACATAACTCTTGAGGTTAAAATGAAGAAAATGTACATTAGATGCTATAATGAGCCCATGCCCAAATTTCAAAAAGGTTCATTATGGTTATTATGTTAAAACATGGCCTAATTTAACTGGATCCTCTTGATGTAAGCTGACTTGTATGGTTTCTGCAAACTAAAATTAAGACAATGCATTAGATGTTATAATAAGCTGGAGCCTGAATTTGACATGCTTCTCTTTGGAATTTAAACTAACATTAATAAGTGTAATTCCTAAAGAGCATATGCAAAATTATTCAAATAATTTTAGAATCATGCAAAATAGTAAAGCAAACACTAAATGAAAGAGTTCATGCACCAAAATAATCTATTAAAAACAAGTATTTTAGTTCAAAGTGTAACAACACTAGAATGGTAAGTTAAACGGAAAGTAGACAAACAAAAATAGAAACAAATATTCAGAGCCATGTTGTTACCCTTGATTCAACATGGGCTTAAACATTTCAATAACGCCATTCAAAACCTCCGGTAGAGGTTAACTGGCATCTAATTTTTTTTAGGTCGAGCACCCAAGCATTTTGACCTATTGTAAGGATTGTGGGCTTTTAACCATGCCCACCTCATGCCCGTCACTTTCACTCATTCGTGGGCCAGTTAGGAATTTCAATGCTAACAGCTCTAACTCAAGCAAATGCGAGACCCATTGCATTGGAAATACTTGTTTAAGTTTGACAGGTACCAAGAAGAATTTGATGACCCGAGAGGTGAGTTAAATATTAGCGCACCCCATGCATTTTGAAATGGCCTGCCTGCAAATCTTATGTGCAGAATGTTCAATGATGACTGTAGCAAGCACATTCTGTCTTCTTTAAATACCTTAAGTGCGTATAATGTGTTCAGCTGAGCCATGACTGTAGTCACAAAAAGAGTGTGTTTTCACTACCAAAGGTTGTTTCCGTGGTGATGCACGATCTTTTGAAGACAAACAGACAATACTATAAGGGAGAAGTCTTCTTTAAAAAAAACTATGAAAATGGCTGGCTAAGACATTGCTGAGTATGAAGTAATTTATAGGAGTTACCACGAACCAAGCACAAGAGCGTAAACTTAAATCAGATTCATCCACACGGTACAAAGCTTTTTTGCTGTAGAGTTAGGCACTTTCTTAAAAAAGATTACAACTCAAAATATAAGTCACCAATAAGGTGGGCCATATGTGTACCACAGGGCGAGTGCTGTGTAATTGAAAAGAAGGAGATGTACTTTTAAGTTTTACATGTCCTGGTAGCGAAGAACTCCCAAATTAGTTTTTCACTATGGTAAGGCCTACCCCTCTCATGGAATTTATTGGGGATTCCTCCTTCCATTTATTAAACTGTAATTTCTGAATGAGAGGATGTGAATATATCATGTTTGGTACATATGGATTTGTAATGATAAATTGTCTTTAATGGTAAAGTTGAATTTTTAATTACAATTTTGAAAATGCCACTTTTAGAAAACTGGCATTTTCCTACCCTTAGTCCTTTGTGTCTTCAGCCTTTTTTGGGTCACTTGATTGAATGGGTGTATCTGGCAGACTTTGTGAATTCCTCCCAGACTGTTAGCCAATAGAGGGATCAGGGGGCATATTTATACTCTGTTTGCGCTGAATTAGCATAATTTTTTTGTTTGCGCTAATTCAGCGCAAACTTAACTCCATATTTATATTTTGGTGCTAGACATGTCTAGCGCCAAAATATTGGAGTTAAAGTAATTTTTTGCCTGCGGAAAACTACTCTGCATCAATGAGATGCAAGATATGTGTTCCAGGGCAAAAGATGACTCAAAAGCTCCAGTGCCTTATTCATCCTCCTGTACAAAAATGGTGCACGTGAGGGAGGCAGGCCTAAATAATGGCGCTAAGCACCATATTTAAAGCCTGGGTCAGCGCAGGCGTTAGGGGACCTGTGGGCCCATTTCCATGTTGGAACACCATGGAAAAACCCCACAGGTGCCCTCCCCAGGGACACCCCCACCCACACCAAAGGGACAGCGGAGGATGGGGGAGCCCAGCCATCCCAGGTAAGTAAAGGTAAGAATTTACCTTTTCTTTTTTAAAGTGCCATAGGGGGGGGCTAACTTGGGCGTGGTGCTAAATGTACCCATATAGCCAATTTCCAAATCTAAGGACTTAGATCAAATTTACAAAAAGTGATCTGAGAAACAGAAGGTGACTGAGAGCAACCTTCTCCACTATCCCCCCGAGGTGCATCACTGGTCAGATTGACTTCCCGCTATGCTCTTCTCCACAGCGGCAAATCCGTTTTAGCTGTCTTTTGCCAAAGTGGTATCTAAACTCATGAAACTGTGTTCAGGTGCAGACCTGTGCTTTGTCACGTTAGATATTTGTGACTTCCATTTGGCGACGAAGTCCAAAGGTAAAAATGTTTACAGCCGCTTTGCTCCAAGGCCATTCAGTGATGATGTTCCCTCCTTGGACACTACTACAGCGTTGCCCAACTGAACTTTTACTTTCCCAGGCATGTTTTATCAGAAATCTTTCTAAGTCAGAAGGTAAGCGCTAACCGGGCCCAACCTACCGAACCATGCTCAATCACGGTTGGCAGTAATGTTTGACTTTGACCCAGGCTTCTGTGATCAGATGTCCAGGGTTGGTGCTTTGATCTTTTAGATGTTATATTGAACCTTAAACTTTAAAAATTCATAACTTTAGTTCTACTAATTGAATTTTTGTTGTGTTAGTGTCAAATTTATTTTCTAAGTTTACTCCATTTTTCTAAATTAGTTTGGGATTTTTCTTAAATTTTGTTTTCACTTTATTACAGTTTATGTGCTACATAACTACTTTACACATTGCCTCTGAGGTAAGCCTGACTGTTTTTTTAGCCAAGCTACCCAAGGTTAAGCACAGGTTAATGTAGTGACATTTTGTGGTTCATCCTGCAGGGAATTGTGGCTGTTGCTTTGCCATGGCTCACAACCCAGTCAACCAACAATGCAGTTCCTCACAGTGCTTTAGTGTAAAGCACCCCTGGTAGGTGTTAGCATATAAAGTAGTCTATTGCTTGACCACTTGATTGTGCCTTGTTACACATTTAGGACAAAGCCAGATCACGCAATCTCTGGCTTTTGTGCTAGGCTTTCCCAGGCACACTTTTCACATACAGTAGCAGTATTCAAAGTGTTTGACCCTAAGAAACAGTCAAGTTTAGCTACAGCATAGATTGTGCACATGAAAGATGATCCCTCACTGCTGTTTGCATCACTTTGTGAAGCTTTGTGTCACATCGCATCGTCAAACGAGCACCATCACAAACCTTTAGCAAACTGGGCACTAATAACTTTTTTATTGCTTGATTGGCTATTGTGCTTCCATGGTTCCTCAGTGGTGTCCTGCACCATATTCCTGACAGATAGAAAGGTATTTAATTTTTTTGGGAAAGAAGGGTGGCCGGGTATACAGTGTAACTTGAAATGAATGGAATTCCCGAGAGCTATAGTGCAAGTGGAGGAGTGTTCCTCGGTTAGGGAACAGCAAAAATCAGGGCAGGAAAATTGACTACTTTACTAAGTTTCACTTGACTTTAGACATTATGTAAACTGTTTTCAAAAGTGAGCCATTGCATTTTAAGAGGTACATTGTTTACAATTTGGTGGGCGAGTTGTAGGCATGGTTTTTCTGGGAACTTGACAGGTGTGGAAACTCTTGCACCTATAACAGAGCCACCTGCGATGACGGATATTGTTGCGTGAAGGGGAGAGGTCTGCAGTTTTGTTGTCATGAGCAAACCTAGACCCACAAAATGGATTAGTTACATTAGAGCAAAAAAAATAAAAACACAATAACTTTACAATGATCAACCTAAAGCCAATATTTAGCAGAAAGGGCTAAAGTGATGCCCTGTACAGCATAGCGTTTGAGTTCAGCCTTTCTACCCCCTTTAATTAAAATGTCACTTTAAAAAGTATGCAAAAAGACAAACGTGTCTTAAAACAACAGACTCTCCTTTCATGCTAATAATTTGATACCCAATGTCAATCCTGGTAGTTCACGTCACTCCTTTTCCATTCCTAACTAACATCACCAAACTATTTTCTACATGCATGTTCAAGTGGGTTAGCAGTTTTTAACTTTTTAAACTCCTACTAATTTAACTATTGATCATTGAATAAAGAAATTCACAACTTAAAATCATGTAGATTTGAGTGTGGGAAAAAAAAAATACACCACACTATTTTTCAGCGCAGTTAAAAACGGTTGAAGCCCTTTGAGGTATTAAAATTGAAAGAGAGCAAATTGCTGTCATGATAAAATCCCGAAAACGAGTTTCAAGAAAGAAGGAAATACAGCGGCAGCACACTGTACTTGACAATACAACAGAATAGCGCTGACCCATCCCTCACTGACAAACTACTTCAATTAGAATGGCTTGACATATTGTCCAACATGATGGAGGAGAGTATTTTTCAATCTGATTACATTTCTACCCACTCATTTTAAACTTTCCCAGCTGCGCTAGACTGATGGTTTTTGCAATGCAGGCTAGTGTCAGCAGGAAAGGACATGGACGAATCATTTCTGGGTTATGGTACTTATAGTTTGTATGCTACGTTCAGTGATTACACATTTATACCAAAATATAGGCCCAGATTTAAGAGGGCCTAGAATCTCCTTTCGACATATTAGCGTCATTTTTTTATTCTGTTACCTAACGAGGCCAAATTCGCTGCACAAGATTTACAAAGTGGCGCAATGCTTGCATTTAGTCACTTTGGGGCATATTTATACCCCGTTTGCGCCGGAATTGCATTGTTTTTTTTGACGCAATTTCGACCCAAAATTAACTCCATATTTATACTTTGGCGTTAGACGCGTCTAGCGCCAAAGTCCATGGAGTTAGCGTCATTTTTTAGCGTGGACACCTACTTTGCGTTAATTATATGCAAGGTAGGCGTTCCCGTCTAAAACATCGTCTCCGAGGCATGTGCGTCGGATTTATACTCCCGGGCAAAAATCACGCCCGGGAGTGGGCGGGTCAAAAAAAATTACGTACGGCCACTTTTGCGCCGTTTTTTAGCGCCTGCAAAAGGGAGCCCAGAGGTGCCCTCCCATGCCCCCAGGGACACCCCCTGTCACCCTTGCCCACCCCAGGAGGACACCCAAGGCTGGAGGGACCCATCCCAGGGACATTAAGGTAAGTTCAGGTAAGTATATATTTTTTTTTTTTTGGCATAGGGGGGCCTGATTTGTGCCCCCCTACATGCCACTATGCCCAATGACCATGCCCAGGGGACATAAGTCCCCTGGGCATGGCCATTGGGCAAGAGGGCATGACTCCTGTCTTTGCTAAGACAGGAGTCATTTCTATGGGGGTTGGGAGTGAAAAAAAATGGCGCAAATCGGGTTGAGGCGAAAAAATTGCCTCAACCTGACTTGCCCCATTTCTTGACGCCCAAGCCCCATATCCCCCTACGCCAGCGCTGCCTGGTGTACGTCGTTTTTTTTAACGCACACCAGACGGCGCCGGCGGCTAACGCCGGCTAACGTCATTCAATAAATACGGCGCCCGCATGGCGCTTCAGAATGGCATTAGCCGGCGCTAATTGTTTTGACGCAAAACTGAATTGGCGCAGTTTTGCGTCAAAAAGTATAAATATGGGCCTTTGTAACCCCTTGCGCCACATTATGCCTGCGCCAGGCATAATTTATACAAAAGGGGCCAAAAGATTTCTATGCGCTATGTTTTGTGACATTTTTAGCGCTGGTTCAGAGCAGGCATTAATAGTAGCACACCGTTATTTATAACGGGTCCCTATGTACTGTTCAGGTTTAGTGCCCAAAATTTGGCACTAGCCCTGAACAGTACATCAATAGTGTCAAAAATGTTGACACTATTGCCTACTCCCCTGCGTCATGCTGCGCCATATTTTAAATACGATATACACATGGTGGTGGTAGGGAGTCGCTAAGGGGGTGCAAGAAAAGTGGTGCTACACTGGTTGCAGCGCCGCTTTTCTGAAAGCTGCCCCATAGCATGGTAACTGATAGGACCATAACTGTTAAGTACATTTCAAGAAAAAGAGCATTTTGCCTTTTTGTATGAAACACAATTCCATTGTGCTTGAGGAAAGTTCTGAAATGAAGAAAGGCTGCCAGTTCATTTAAATACTGCATGGTCAGGTTTATTTGATGGATATTACCAATATTCGGTATATTTAAGGACATCAGAACAAAATAAATTACATAGTAATCAAAATACATCAATATACACTGCAGGAGACATCTTTTGTTTCATTTTGGTTTGATTCACTGCATATTTGGATCCCTAGGCACTGAGAGGCTGCTAAAGACCTCCCAGTACATGTGCTGTGACAATTCGTTTCACTGAACCAAAAAGTTTGGTGGACAGTCACTTTTTACAAGAGCAGGAGTTTGTTTCTGAAAAACAAATAACTGTCCCTACACCCACTTGGTAGTCATCAATTTTCTTCCCTGCTCCTCAGACAGAAAGTTCCTGATGATGATTGACAGGAAAAAATAGCCATTACACCATCAAACATAAATTGGGCAAGCGTTGTAGTATTATTCCTCTTATCACCCTTACTGTGCTGGGCTCTGGAGGTTAGTGTTCCATCGACGGAGCGAACAGGACTCTGTTGACAGAATTCTTAAGGTGGACATCACATAAACATAACTCAGTGGCAACTTGAGTGTGCTGCAAAAAAGAAATACTTTTTACATCTTAAGTCTTCTGCCAACTCCCCAAAGTCAGTCAACCCACGAAGGGACACACAGCCTCTACCCCGTGCATGCCTTTGGCCCCAAGGGCCCCATCCCCCAGGGCCTGCCATATTTTTTAGGGGTTATGTACCCCCCTCCATGGCCCGCATTTGGCCTTAGAGACCTCCCAAGCCCCAGTCATATTGTAAGTGAGCAGGGGGATGCATAGTCCCCTTTCCCAGGCTGACTTCTGGCCCTGGTGACCACATCTCCTGGGGCCAGGCCATATTAAGAATGGGGAATGCACCCCCCTTCTTGGGCCAATATTGGGCTCAGGAACCCCATCACCCAGGGCCTATTGAATTACTTATTGGTAAGGGGGCTGATTTTGGATGCGGGGACCTCATCTTCCATGGCTTGGCCACATTTTGAAGTAAGAGTGGGCACGCAACCCTCCCTTTTCTGGGCCAATTTTGGCCCCAGGGCCCCTATCCCCTGAGGCCTGGCCACTTTGTTGCCTTGAAGCCCACCCAGGGCACCCACTACAGCATTGTTGGGGACCATGAGAAGAGACCCAATGCCCCCATGGCCCCATCCAGCTTCCTATCTCCAGCGGATGCTGGCAATGCTCCCACCCACAGGGACCTACTAAGAATGCTGCTCCCTGAGGGCAGGACCAATTTTTTTATCTGCTTCCCTGCCCACTTCAGCGCAGGGAGGGAAACAAATGAAAAGTCTGATCTCAGGAGACAGGAGAACTTTTGCTGCTTCCACACACAGGGAGTGGACTTGGGCCCTCATTACAACCCTGGCGGTCGGTGATAAAGTGACAGTAATACTGCCAACAGGCCGGCGGTAACCAAAATGGAATTAAGACCACGGTGGAAACCACTCAGACAGATATCAACTTTAACACACCGACCGTCAGGGTGGAATCAACAAGCACCACGGAGGTAACCGCCAACAGCCAGGTGGAAGACAATGTACCACCCACACTATTACGACAGGCCTATCCGCCACCTTTTCTGGGTCGGTACCAATGACATCAAAAGCATGGCGGAAACACTGCACACAAGTCAAAGGACTCACCTGTGGAGACTCAGGGAACGACCATGACGCCATGGAGCCCGAGCTGCACATATTTCCGATGCTTGTCTACCTTCTGCTGCATTATGAACATCAACGCCGGTGAAAACGACCACAGTGAGTACTGCCGCCTAGCACACAACAGAGAGGGGAGGAAAAAGAGAGTGACACACACACACAACACGCAACACCCCCAAACCCAACACCATACACACAACCAGATGCAGTAACATTACATATTCACCCCGTACCCCTCAGGAATAATGCAAGGACAAAATGATTTGAAGAAAGTGAGTTTAATACGATAAAATAACATGAATAAGTGCAACAAAATACAAACGTATATACATATTTAAAAATCTAGGGACACTGCCCAGTCCTCAATGTCTGTGGGCCACAACACATAGGCCAAGGCCCTACCTCACTCCTGCAACAACACAGAGAGAACACTGCAGGGGCATCAGGTCGAAAATACACCTGCACCTCAGGGGGACGACGAATGGGGGGGCACTTCAGCCGGAAGATGGTACAACACCACTGGTACTGGAGGGGACAACATGCCCTGTGCGCTGTCCTGGAGAGTGCAAGGCCACAGTCTCTTAAGTGGGTGGTTTGCCCACTGCCTGGTCATGGGGTGTGCAAGGCCACAATCTCTCAAGTGGGTGGTTTGCCCACTGCTTGGTCCTGGGGAGTGCAAAACCACAGTCTCTCAAGTGAGTGGTTTGCCAACTGCTTGGTCCTGGGGAGTGCAAGTCCACAGTCTCTCTAGTGGATGGCTTCTCCACTGGTTCTGGAGGGGGTATTGTGCCCAGTGTGCTTCATCCTGGGAAGGATGGGGTTGAGTGGACAGCTTCTCCACTGGTTCTGTAGGGGGTATTGTGACCAGTGTGCTTCATCCTGGGAAGGATGGGGTGAGTGGATGGCTTCTTCCACTGGTTCTGGAGGGGGCATTGTGCCCAGTGTACTTCATCCTGGGAAGAATGGGGTCAGTGGATGGCTTCTCGACTGGTTCTGTAGGGGACATTGTGCCCAGTGTGCTTCATCCTGGGGAGGATGGGGTGAGTGGATGGCTTCTCCCACTGGTTCTGGAGGGGGCATTGTGCCTTGTGATGCTGATCTTGGGAAGTGCAAGGTCACTGTCTCTCACCTGGGTGTCAGACTCACAGGATTTGCAGGGGTTAGGACGCACACCAGCCCATGGAGGCAGGACTATACATTCTCCGCCGGCGGTGACAGCTGCTCAGTGGTGGCAGTGGCGGTGCTGGTGTCAGCGCTGGCAGTGGTGGGGGGAGGCTCCAGCCCATCCCCTGCAGCCTCCGACAGCTGCCCACTAGGGGCTGCTGGCAGTGGTGCTGGTGTCGGGGCTGGCAGTGGTGGGGTGAGGCTCTAGCCCATCTCCTGAAGCCTCAGACGGCTGCCCACTGGGGCTGCTGCTGCTGGCAGTGGTGCTGGTGGCTGGTGGTGGTGCTGGTGGAGGTGCTGGCAGTGGTAGGGGGGGCTCCAGTCCTTTCCTTGCAGCCCCAGACAGCTGAACCACCATGGTTGGTGAAGGGGGGCTCCGAATGAGTCCCAGCACCAGGCCTACTGTCCTTCCTGCCTGCTGGTGCAGGCACCTTGCCCTTCCTCTCAGCAGCCAGGGATTGCTCCTTGCCCATCCCTGTCGCAGCTGGTGGTGCCTCCTTGCCCTTCACTGTCGCAGCTGGTGGTGCCTCCTTGACATTCCCTGTCACAGCTGGTGGAGCCTCCTTGCCCTTCCTTGAAGCACATGGTGCAGGCACCCTTTCAGTGTTGGTGCCTGGTGCCCGGGATCCTCTCCCACCTGCAGTAGCTGTCGACAATACTGTGGCCGTGGACTGGGTGGCTGAGGTGCTCACCTGGGTTCTGACCACCCTGGCCCAACGTGAAGGATGGGGGGGAGTGGTAGGGAAGAGGTCAACGGTGGAGAGGAGAAGCTTCTTAGGGACATTGGGGCAGGAAGAGGGTGAAGGTTTGGGAGTGGAGGAAAAGGAAGTGGTTGTAGGAGATGTCTGCTGTGTTTGGGTTCAGATGCATGGGCTGGATGCTGTTGTGAGGTGGATTGCTGTTGGGTGTCTGAGTGCTTGTGTTTGTGTATTTTGGGAGGAGGGGGCACAGACACAGTGAGAGAGGACACAGGAGACGTGTGCATGGATGTGAGGGTGGTGACTGCCAGTGAGAGGCATGTTGTGATAGGCGTGATGCTGATGGTCTGAGTGGATGAGGATGTAGTGCATGCAGGTGTGAGTGTAGACGCAAAGGGGAGGGAGGTGGACGAGGAGGAGGAAGGGGACACAGTGGAGGCAGTGGTGTTGATATGTCTGCATCTGGATGGTGTTTGTGTGAGTGCTTGTGGGATGATGTGTGGTGCTTGTGTTTGTCTGAACCACTCCCGTGTGTTGTCTTGTGTGCATGCTGGTCTGCCTGTGTGCTTGGGATAGGTTGGGGTTGAGGGGAATGGGATTGGGTAGAGGAAGTTGGAGGGGGGAGGCTAGAAACAGGGACAATGCCTGCCATCAGGGAGGAGGCCAGAGCCTGGATTGATCTCTGTTGGGCCGCCATGCCAGAGTGAATGCCCTCCAGGAATGCATTTGTTTGTTGCAAAGGCCCTGCCAGCGCCTGTATGGCATTCACAATGGTTGATTGCCCAACAGAGATGGATCACAGGAGGTCAATAGCCTCCAAGCTCAGGGTAGCAGGGCTAACTGGGGCAGGGACTGAGGTACCTGGGGCGAAGGAGATGCCCACCCTCCTGGGTGAACGGGCATGGGAAACACACTGAGGGGCTGCTGGGAGAGCGGTGCTGGCACGGGGGTGGTGGCTGAACCTGTAGTTGGGGTGGACACAGAGGTGTCCGCCACCACCAGGGAGCTTCCATTGGAGGAGGTGTCACTGTCAGAACTGTCCCCTCCAGTCTCCGCCATGGTGCTCCCCTCCGTCCCACTGGTACCCTCACGATCAGTGGATACGGCCTCCTGGGCCCCATGGGATGCAGCTCTCCCCGTTGCTTGGGCCTCTGCTTCTCTGCCAGATGGTGCTAATGCACATAAGGACAGGGTGACAAAACAAAAATGGAGAGAGACAAAGGATACTCTTGGTCATTGGCGGCAACACCACCACCGCTGGTGTACACAATGCACACACACAGGGAACAGCTCTACGCATGCCCCTCCAAACAGGACAGGTGGACGCCATTTCAGGGGGGGCAGGCCATGGCACCTAACTGCGTCACAGTACACATAGGCACCACTTGGACCTATCAAACAATATATTGTTACACTCACAACATGCAATGTAGTGTAGTGTTTGTAAATATGGAATATTGACCAGCTGCTCACCGTTTTGCCCCCTAGATTGCAACCACTGCAGATAAATAGGAGATGGAGACATCCCCCGTGTACAGGCCCCTGTGGACTTGGCAACAATGGAGAACAGGCACATTATCCTCACCTATACACTGGACAGGGCCACAATCACTGAGCTGTGTGCCCAATTGGAGCTTGACCTGATAACTGCTATCTGTCAGCCCACCGGGATCCCCTCTCTTGCGCAAGTTCTATCTGTGCTCCATTTCCTGGCAACTGGCTCCTTCCAAGTGATGCCATTTCGAAGGGGGCAGGCCATGGCACCTAACTACGTCACAGTACACATAGGCACCATTTGGGCCTATCTAACAATATACTGTTGCAGTCACAACATGTTATGCAGTATAAATGTAAATATGGAATATTGATCAGCTGCTCACCATTTTGGCCCCAGATTGCAACCTCTGTGGATAAATAGGAGATGGAGACATCCCCCGTGTACAGGCCCCTGGTGGACTTGGCAACAATGGAGGACAGGCACATTATCCTCACCTATAGACTGGACAGTGCCACAATCACAGAGCTGTGTGCCCAATTGGAGGCTGACCTGATATTTGCTATCCGTCAGCCCAACGGGATCCCCCCTCTTGTGCAAGTCCTATCTGTGCTCCATTTCCTGGCAACTGGCTCCTTCCAAGTGACAGTGGGCTTGGCAGCAGAAATGTCTCAGCCAATGTTCTCAATAGTGCTGACCAGAGTGTTGTCTGCCCTGATTAAACACATGCGCAGCTACATTGTTTTCCCCCAGGTGGAGGATTTGGCCACAGTGAAAGCTTTATTGGGGCTATTGATGGTACAAATATTGCATTTGCCCCCAGCCCCCGCCAGAGAAATGAACAGGTGTTCAGAAATTGAAAGAGCTTTCACTCCAAGAATGTGCAAATAGTGTGCCTGGCAGACCAGTACATCTCCCATGTCAATGCAAAGTATCCTGGGTCTGTGCATGATGCCTTTATCCTGAGGAATTGGAGCATACCATATGTGATGGCTCAACTCCAGAGGCACCGGGTGTGGCTAACAGGTGAGCCCTGGTTCCTACCCAGTAGGTGTTAGTGCATGGGTATGGTGTGGGCCCCAAGGGTTAGTGTGTGGCTAACAGTTGTCCCACGATATTTGCAGGTAACTCTGGTTATCCCAACCTCTCATGGCTACTGACCCCTGTGAGGAATGCCAGGACAAGTGCAGAGGAACGTTACAATGAGGCACATGGGCCAACAAGAAGAATCATAGAGAGGACATTCGGCTCCCTGAAGGCCAGGTTTCGTTGCCTCTATCTAACAGGTGCATCCCTGCACTACTCACCCAAGAAGGTCTGCCAGATCATCGTGGCATGCTGTATGTTGTACAACTTTGCCTTACGTCACCAGGTGCCTTTTCTGCAGGAGGATGAGGCTGGAGATGGCCGTGTGGCAGCAGTGGACCCTGTGGACAGTGAAGATGAGGAGGCAGAGGATGAGGATGAGGACAACAGAAGTGCAATAATATGACAATACCTCCAATGACACACAGGTAAGACTTCACTTTTCATTGACAGTTTTGTGTTTGACATTGTCACTGCAGGCTGATTTTCCCACTTCTATGGCCAATTACTGTACCCTTTGGTATATCTATTTTCAGATGTTTGTGCCCTACTATCACTCCTGGTGTGTTGGCTGAAGCCAACTACAGGTCATTCCTATGTATACATCACTCTACAGTTGTATTGCAGTGTTTAAAGCTTGTTAAACAAATACATAATTCAATCATTTGACTGACTCCATACTTGTATTTATTCAAATTGTGTTTATTTAAGTTCCAATAAGTAGAGGGGGATTTGCAATGGGCTGGGGTGATGGTGGAGGAATGTCCAGGATAGAGTCTAGTCTATGTGGATCACAGGCAGGTGCATTGTCCAAGGGGGCATAGGAAGTGGAGCAATGGCAGTTCAAGGTGGACAGGGTGACAGGGTGGGACACAAGGGTGACAATCAGGAGAGTCTTATTTCCTGGTGGGGCCTTGGCAATAGTCTCTGGCTTGCGGGTGGTTCTCCTTCTGCAGGGGGGGGTGCTGATGGCCTGTTGGTCCTGTGGCGGGGCCTCCTGTCCACTAGCGGCAGTGTAGGTGGAAGGCTGTTCATCGGTGTGGTGTGCCACTGCCTACCTCATGGTGTTGGCCATGTCTGCCAACACCGCTGCAATGGTGACCAGGGTGGTGTTGATGACCTTCAAGTCCTCCCTGATGCCCAGATACTGTCTCTCCTGCAGCCGCTGGGTCTCCTGCAACTTGTCCAGTATCTGGCCCATCGTCTCCTGGGAATGGTGGTATGCTCCCAGGATCTTGGTGAGTGCCTCCTGAAGAGTAGGTTCCCTGGGCCTGTCCTCCCGCTGTCGCACAGCAGTCCTCCCAACTTCCCTGTTGTCCTGTGCCTCTGTCCCCTGAACCGTGTGCTCACTGCCACTGACCTCAGGTCCCTGATCGTCCTGTGTTTGTGGGGTGGCCTGGGGTCCCTGTAGTGGTGGACATAATGCTGATTGACGTGTCCTGGGGACAGAGGTATGGGCCCGCTGGGTGGGTACTGTGCTGGTGTTTCCTGAGTGAGAGGCTCTGTGGTGGAATGGGACTGTCCCTGTGTAACCAACTGTCCGGAGATCCCTGATGGGCCAGGTTGGTCATCCAGATCAAGGCGTCCAGAGCTGCTGTCATCAATATGGGCCTCTTCTGGGGGGGACTGGATGTTGCTGGCACCTCCTCTCCAGTGACGCTGGGGGGGGGCCCTGTGGGGATATAAATGCAGTGTTATTGTTTCTGCATGTGACATCTTGTGCATGGGTGTGTTGCCCTTTATGGTTATTATTGCCCTGCCAGCTTTGCCTTGTGTGAGTAGTTATTTGGTGGGCTAAGTGATTCTCTCAAGTGTGCATGCTTTAGTTATGGGTGTCCATGCAGGTCAGTGATGGAGGTCGGTGCATTGGTGTTACATGCAGGGCATGGTAGTGGGATGGGTGGGTTGTGATTGTGGGGTGTGTGTGAGGTGGTGGAGTGATGGGAGTGAGGATATGGGTGGGGGTTTGTGATGGCATGCAGGTAGGAGGGTGATAGTAATAGATTTGTCCTATCAGAGTCCAGTCCTCCTCCTACTCCTGCCAGCCCGTCAGGATGCATGATTGCCAAGACTTGCTTCTTCCATGTTGTTAGTTGTGGGGGAGGATGTAGGGGTCCTCCGCCAGTCCTCTGTACAGCTAGTTGGTGTCTTGCTGCTGTGGAACTCACCTTCCCCCGTAGGTCGTTCCACCTTTTCCTAATGTCATCCCTTGTTCTAGGGTGCTGTCCCATGGTGTTGACCCTGCCCACAATTCTCCACCATAGCTCCATCTTCCTTGTAATGGATGTCTGCTGCACCTGTGATCCGAATAGCTATGGCTCTACCTGGATGATTTCCTCCACCACGAACCTTAGCTCCTCCTCTGAGAACTTGGGGTGTTGTTGTGGTGACATCGGTGTAGTGTGAGTGGTGTGGGTGAGGGTGAGTGGTTTGATGTGTTGGGGTGTGTGATGTAAGGTGCGTGGATGGTGTATAGGTGATGGTGGTGTGTGGCTGTGGTCTTGTCTGTGGTCTTGCTATCTCTCTTGTGGAAATTGTTTTTAGTCACAAAGGGGTGTGGGTGGGTGTGTGTGGTGTGTATATGGGTGTCAGGTATGTGTTATTCACATTGTCCAATGTAGTGTTTTGTATGTGTGTGTGTATTTTCAGCGCTGCAGTAAATACCGCCAATGGTCTTGCACCATTGAATGTCCGCCTCAGTGATTTGTGGGTCATAATGCTGTGGGCGTAGTTCTGTTGGTGTAACGGTGTGGGTTTTGCTACCGCCAGTTTATCACTGACCTTTGGGCTGGCGGACTTGTGTGTGTGGCTGTATAGTGACAGATTGCTATGTGTGGGTCATAATATGGGTAGCCATAATCCGTATGTTGGTGGCAGTCAGCGTGGTGGTAAGCGGTACAATGTCATAATGAGGGCGTTAGTGTTTTTGGCACTAAAACCCCAATTTCCTGGGGGAGGGCATCCTGGGAAAGAGCTGGCCTGGGGGATGGGTTCCCAGGCCTAATATTAGCTCCAGGAGGGGACCCCACTTTCCTTTTTTTGATGGCGGGGCCACAGGCGGGGGCAGTCCCTGAGGCTAAAATCAGACCAGGGAGGGGGCCGAACTACCCACTCTCTTTCATTGTTTCGTCCGGTTCCTGGGAGTAACCAGTGCCGAAATTGGCTGACTATGAGGAATGCACCCCACTCCCAATATATTACCAAAAGCTGGCACCAAAATTGGCCTGGGGAAGGGGCCTTGTCACCTTGTATACTTCAGACATATCCCAGGGGTGGCGGTCCCCGGGGTCAAAAGCATCCCAGGAGCTCAGTTTACCCCTCTCCCCAATTATAATATATCAAAACTTGTCCCCAAGACCTGCCCTACTGGTAGGCTAATAACAACAAGTGTGGGAAAGAGGACTTAGTTATTTTTAAAAAATTCCCACGGATCTGCGGATCCTCTGTGAATCTGCAGGAAAATTTAAGTGAGTGGCAAACTAGTTTTGAAAATATTGTGAAGATTCATCAAACAGCGCCAAAGTTATAGGTAAATAAAATGCTTTTCCTATGGAAACTAGGTCCTAACTATAATCACCTACTATAAAATCATCACAAAAGTTTCCAAAAAAACTACCCCAGTGATTCTTGGTGCACACGGAATTTTTGGGGTGATCCTTCAATTGGGGGCAGAGAAAAAGAGGGCATCAAAAAGTTGCGTTTCCATATTAATTCCTACAGGACCTTTAAACACAACCACAGCCCAAACCGCTGGACAGAATTACAGCAAATTTGGCAGAAAGCTAGCTTTCAATACGCAGATTGTGCTTTCACTTTTTTGTTGTAAATCTGTTCAGTAGTAAGAAATTTAGGGAAATCCAAATATGGATATCTATAGCCGTGGTGACTTTGCGAGTATTTGGCGAAAACTTTGTGAAAATTTGCAAAATTTCATGCATGCGAAAAGAAGTGCTGTAATTGGCTGACCGCAATCTGGCTGGAAAGTTGCAGCTGCCATTTTATTTCATGGACACGGGCCCCTGGGGTGGACATCCTAATTGAAAGTGGCATAAGGTGTCAGGGTAAAAGTACCCTGACCCAAGGGATGTGATATAAGCATGTTTTAGGGGCAAATTATGGATTTAAAATAATTTAGCATCACCATGTGCAGTATTCTTGAAAATCCTTGAATTGAATCTCAAAATATTTGCGAATGTGAACAAATCTAAAAGAAAAACACACTCATTCATTCACTAAATCATTCACTCCTGCATGCACTCAGAGACTCATGCACCCACTCACACACCCACTCAGACACTCATGCACCCACTCATCGACTCACACACCCACTCAGACACTCAGCACCCACACACAGATCCACTGTCAGAGACAGGTCCTGTAGCCAACCTGCACTGTGCATGTCAAAGGCTGTATGGCACGAAGTTTGGGGATTATGAGGGCTTGGCTGCATGGCCTGGCTGCATGTTTGGCCTCGTGGCCAACTTTTGCCATGCATGGCCGAAGGCCGTACGTAGTAGGGGTTGGAATAACGTATAGTAATAAAAATTACTTTATGTAAAAAAAAAAACATAGAAGTTCACTGAAAAAAAGGTTACAGGGACGTTATAGTTAGGTTCTGAATTTACTCATGAAACGGCACTGTGACGGGCTGGCCGGAAACCGCCCGCACACTCCACCGACTTGTGCTGTCGCTGCCTGTGGTGTGCCGGAACACCAAGGGACCACCACCAATGGGAGAGGCGAGGCCGGGCCGACGCGGGAAGGAGGAGGGACAAAAAGGTCAGCGTCGGGACCACAGAAAGGGAAGGAGTCCGGAGAGGAGCAGATCGAGGAGGAAGAGGAGCGAGACGGAGGAGTGAGAGACTGCAAGGACAATGTGGAGAGAACCCCAGGCCGGAGGACCGTGGAGACCAGAGAGTGGTTTGTCCCTGAACGGGGAATCGAGGACGGCGAAGCAGCCGACGGAGACTGGAATAACGCGGCGACCTGGGAAGCGGAGCGCAAAAGCCTGCCACGCTTTTGGAGAAGCGTGGCATATCCAGGTGTGTAAAAGCGTTGTGGTGAAGGGAAGGGAGGACAGGAGGAGTGGATACAGAGAAGCATCGGAGGGGGGTGGAGGAGAAAAGAGGAACAAGGATAAACACTGGGGTACACTATTAACACGGGTGAGGTGAGGGGTATTCCAAAACAGCGTATATTAAATAAGGCAGGTACCAGGTCACACCATCAATAAATAAAGGAAAAGCCTAAAACAGCAGTCGACAGGACCACAGAGGAAAGAGAACAGGAAGATAGAAGAAGACAGGAGAAGACTAAGGCAACATTGACA
Source organism: Pleurodeles waltl (assembly GCF_031143425.1). Lineage (NCBI taxonomy): Eukaryota > Metazoa > Chordata > Amphibia > Caudata > Salamandridae > Pleurodeles > Pleurodeles waltl. The sequence continues at coordinate 340,193,020 of NC_090439.1, forward strand.
GGAAGGGAAAGAAAAGAGGAGGCTAACAGATAAAGAAAGCACAGAAAACGGAAAGAGAGAGACCAGAAAAGAAAGAAAAGACAGAAGAAGAGGGAAAGCAAGAAACAGTTAGGAAAAGAGGAAAACAAAACACTTATCAATTTTATTCTTCTTTTCTCCACATGCGCTTCCCGGGAGACCTAAGAAATGGAGAGAAGCAAGGAAGAGATTAAGAACCTGTAACCGAAGTAGACACAGCAGAGAAAGACGGAAGGACAAAGAGAGAAAACCAGCAGGCACAAATCCAACTTACTACACAATAAACAGCACTTACCTACTTGACGGCCGACTCCCGCGTTGTTATTTGCCCTTAGATCACCACAGGCACTTAATGCAAATTATAGTGATATATGCTAAAACTGATTGCAAAGGATTGCAGAGAAAGAGTGAGCAACTTGAAAGTGAGATCAGTGCACATGCACAACAAGATATTGTGCAGAAGTTTAAAGATGAAATGACCATACACCTCAAAAAGCCGAAAAGTACATTAAAGGCGGGAAAGGCTAAAAATGTCATCGCAATAAAGTGGACAACGAGCAAGGGCAAATTTCTACATTTGCAATATGGTTTGAGGCATTACGGAGACAAAGATTGACGGAAGGCAACAGGGCAGCACAGGATTTCATGCTGCCTGAAAAAGGTTTTGAGCCAAGCTCTGAGTTTGAAACAGATTTAGAAGAAGGTACTGACTCATCCGGAAAAATGAACAAACTGACATTGTCAGAGGAATTAAGGGGCATATTTATACTCCGTTTGCGCCAAATTTGCGTCGTTTTTTTCGACGCAAATTCGGCGCAAAACTAACGCCATTTTTATACTTTGGCGTTAGACGCGTCTAGCGCCAAACTATGAGTAAAGAGCGTCATTTTTTTGCGTGAACGCCTTCCTTGTGTTAATGAGATGCAAGGTAGGCTTTCCCGTCCAAAAAACTGTCTGCGACGCAAATGCGTCGTATTTATACTCCCGGGCAAAAATCACGCCCGGGAGTGGGCGGGCCAAAAAACCCCGCATTTGCGCCGGATTTTAGCGCCTGGGTCAGGGCAGGCGTTAAGGGACCTGTGGGCTCAAAATGAGCCCACAGCTGCCCTCCCATGCCCCCAGGGACCCCCCCTGCCACCCTTGCCCACCACAGGAGGACACCCAAGGATGGAGGGACCCATCCCAGGGACATTCAGGTAAGTTCAGGTAAGTATATATATTTTTTTAAATATTTTTTTTTTGGCATAGGGGGGCCTGATTTGTGCCCCCCTACATGCCTCAATGCCCAATGACCATGCCCAGGGGACAGAAGTCCCCTGGGCATGGCCATTGGGCAAGGGGGCATGACTACTGTCTTTACTAAGACAGGAGTCATGTAAATGGCGTCTGGGCGTCGTTAAAAATGGCGCAAATCGGGTGGAGGCGATTTTTTTGCGTCAACCTGACTTGCACCATTTTTAAGACTCCCTAACGCCATTTTTCCCTACGCCGGCGCTGCCTGGTGTACGTGTTTTTTTTCCACGCACACCAGGCAGCGCCGGTCTGCTTGCGCCGACTAACGCAATTCAATAAATACGGCGCCCACATGGCGCTTCAGAATGGCGTTAGCCGGCGCAAAAATTTTTGACGCTAAACTGCGTTAGCGCAGTTTAGCGTCAAAAAGTATAAATACGGGCCTAAATTTTTTATGGAAAGACAGACACCAATCGCTCCTGACAATGGGATCAGATGTCAAGACCCAACAAAAGTGGAACAAATGTAGAAAAAACAAAATTACAAAAACAAACAAAAAGGAAGAAAAGGGGAATATAAATGAAGCCAAAACAAAGGTCAACCTTTCAGATGTTGTACTCACCAAAGCAGAAGAACAGATCTTATTATTGGGGTTAACATATCCCCCTGGAAGTTCATAAAACTACTGCCAGACGAGAATAGATATCTTTAAATACGTATATTAGGAGACTCATATTAGTCAAATACCGTCTCCAAATAGAGGGTCATAGAATTCCATCAGGAACAGACAAAAAAGAGAACTCAGGTTGTTTGTTACTTTCAGATCTATAGTTAATGATGCAATTACAAGAATTGGACAACACACTGATGGGCATATCGGTAGAGGTTACTGAACAACAAGTGATTGAGCAATGTAATTTGGATGTATATGCAGAAGCAGCTGCTACATTTCAGCCTGCGTCTAACTTTATACCTGCCACAAACAAAGGTCCTCATTATGAACTTGGCGGTAATCACCACGGACCGCTGTGGTGACGGTGAACAGAAGACCGCCAGTGGCGGTAGACTGCACACCGCCGAATAATGATGCCAAAAAGATAAACCTCCAAAAATCCAGCAACCTCCACCCATCGCCAGGACCTACGACGGCAGAAAGGCAGTATAACCCACCCCGCCACGGCCATGCAGACAAATCCTCCGCCCACCAACTAATGATGCACAAATCAGTGTGGCAGATAGTGAATGCTGAACGACCACTGGCGGTATAGACTGCCATGGCCAGCAATGGGACCCACCAACAGCAAATGCACACTTTGGCAAATCTGAAACCCACACACCTGACACATATCCACAACAATATAAAACACTCACATAGACACCCCACAGTCCTTTGCATCACCAATAGCAGGACAGATATTGACAACACAACACGCATATACTGAACCCAACATTACACAAGTCACACACACACAAATACACCACTAAAACACATACATACCCCAAACACCATCACAAGCCACACGCACAACCATATAACAGCACCCTCAACAATACACCCACAACACACCACCCACAACACACATCATGGAACTCCCTAAGTACCCCTGCTTCACAGACACGGAGATAAGGACCATGGTGGATGTAATACTCAGAGTTGAGCCACAACTATTCGGGGCACAGGTGCAGCAGACACCTGTGGCTATCACAGCCAAGTTGTGCAGCATGCAGCAGGCCACCACTATCTTACACACCTTGTCAGGGACATAGTACTGGGATTCCCCTGAGAGATGGAGACAATGAAATCTAGCCTTCAGTAGACTTATAGTGCACCCAATCACCCTCCTAGTATGTCCATGGGTCTCATTATAATTCCTCTCTGCATCTGTCCTGGGATTCCTCACAGGTGTCAGGAGCCATTGGAAGTTTGGTAGCCAGAATCACCTGCAAAGGTGGGTGAAAGTGGACTTTAACAAACTGTCTTTTCTTGCATACAGCCTGACTATCAGGTATGTACTGGTCCAGTGTCATACACAATCACCTATTAGCCAACCTCTGTCCCCTTTTAGTTGTTCCATAATGTATGGCACACTGCTGTTTCTCAGGACAAATGAATCATGGACTGATCCTGGGAACATGGCATTGACATGTGATATGTACTGATCAGCAGTACACACCAATTGTACATTCATGGACTGATAGTTCATACAATTCCTATACACCTGTTCATTCACTCTTGGGGGTATGAGAGCTATGTGGGTTCCATCAATGGCACCTATCACATGGGGGATATTAGCGAAGGCATAAAATCCAGATTTGATGGCTGGATGTTCAGCCCTTTGGGGAAACTGGACATATGTTTGCAGGTGTTGAACGTAGGCATCGAGGACTTTGGACAGGATTTGGCTGAACATTGGCTGTGAGAACCCTGCACCCATGCCCACTGTCACCTGAAATGAGTCCCTAGCCAAAAAATGGAGCACAAATAGCACTTGCACAGTTGTAGGGATGGCATGCTGATTTCGATTAGCTGGTTTCAGAACAGGATCCATTAATGCACAGAGGTAATGGATTGCAGCTCTACTGATTCTGTAAGTGATATTGATCTGACGTTCCTCCATAGTTTCCAGATCTACCAGGGGTCTGTATACAGATGGTGCCCTCCCTCGCCACATCGGTCTGTACCTATGGGGGAGGAAAGAACACATTCTGAGTGTCAACTTACACTTGCATCCCATGATGTCACTGTGTTTCTCAAAATGTGACACGTAGGTCACACACACAAACAGAAAGTATGAGGTACACTCAGGCAAATGTGTGCTGAGTTAACGCTGTCATAATGGCATCAACGTGTGGACACACTTCCAAAGATGGGTACATGTGAGGACTATAGAATCATGTCAGCTAGCCACGTAGGGGAGAGAGATTGGGGCTCTGGATGAGGCCCCTGGCCAGGCCATGGAGGCGTGGTGGTAGCAAAAGGGCTGCCTCCTACTATCCAGGTATGATAAAGTGGAGGTGACTTCATTCCACTGGCATTAGTCATCATGGTGGAAGGAGGTGTTCACTGCTGTGCACCTGATCATTGAATTACATGGTTGTCAATGGGGAAGCTGGGCCAATCACGATCGCCGCCGGTGGTGATGGAGCACACCGCCGCGGTAACTATGCCATTTTGTCAATCCATTGAAACTTGACTCCTGATTCTTGTGCAGGCTAGTACTCCACGGCGTGTGCTGCTATGTCCTTACTCTGGTCTCTGAGATGGCGTGGGTTACAGGGGAACGGGTCCCAGCCTTCACCGCGGAGGAGCTGGACAAGCTTGTGGACGGGGTCCTACCCCTGTATGCGAAGTTGTAGGGGCAACCAGAGGAGCAGGTGAGTTGGCATCTGTCATCCTTAGATGTGTGTGATTGTTACAGATGCCTGTATGCATGTGGGTTCGATGTCTGACTGCCCAGCCGTAGATTCTCTGGCATGTTCTGGCTGTGAGTTGAAAACATGCCTGTCAACAATGGCCGTTCCATATGGAACGGGATGGCATTTGTATTTGGTGCACACATCCTGACGTCTGCCTATTTACTCTGTATGTCCACTGCAGGTCAGCGCCCATCAAAAGAAAGGCCTGTGGCAAGCCATCGCCCAGGAGGTGCAGACCCTGGGAGTCTACAACTGGCGGAGCATCCACTTCAGGAAGCGGTAGGAGGACCTGAGGCACTGGGCCTTGAAGACCAGAGAGGCCCGGCTGGCCAATGCCTCTGAACAAGGAAGGGGTGCCCATTGGACCCTAACCCCCCTAATGGCCCGCAGTCTGGTGGTGGCCTCTCCGGATCTGGGTGGGTGCTTGAAGGCAGCACAGCAGCCACAAGGGGGTGAGGAGCAACACTGTTGTGATAACGCCTTGATGTATGTATTTGGATGCTGTGGTATGTATGCATTGCAGAGCCAGGCACTTTAACAGGTGTGTTCCTGCAGTCTTGCCCCCTCCAAGTCCTTGGGATGGAGTAAGGGCTAGTTTTGGCAGTCCCTCTAGGCCTATGAGGGTTCCCCTTTCTGTCATCTGGGATTCATTGTGGCCTTATGGACTTGTAAGTGCAGTGGCTGGGCATGGTCTCTCATGGGTGTACTCCACACAGTGTATCAGGTTTGTGTTTCATGAGGGATATGTGGTGTATTCTGGGGTCATGGACACTAGTCAGGGGCACATTCCTTACGCATGTTGTCTGTGCTGAGGGTACGTGCGTGACCCTGATGGGAGTGTGTGTGAGGCAAAATGTATATATTATCAGGATTTGACATTGTACTTCCTTGTTTTGTATCCCCACCCCTGTGCTCTTGTGTCCTTTGTGTACATTAGCATCATCTGGTGAGGGAGCTGAGGCACCTGTGAGTGGGGATGCAGCAGCCCATGGTTCCAGACGCCAAGGGGAGCAGTGGGTTGGAGGGTGGGGGAGTACCACGGGGATGCAACTACCACTGGAGGTAGTGACTCAGATACCTCCTCAGATGGCAGCTCCCTGGTGGTGGCATACCTTACTGGGCCCACCCATTCTTTGTCATCTTCCACCACCCCATACCATCACCACCCTCCCAGTTGCTCCTCACCTAGTTGCCCCTGCCCACTCACCGAGGAGGGTGAACGTCTCCTTCGCCCCAGGCACTTCATCTCCTGCCCCAGTCAGCCCTGCTGCCCTCACGGAGGAGGCTATTGACCTCCTGAGAACCATCTCTGTAGGGCAGACAACCATCATGAATGCCATCCAGGGGCTAGCTTCCCAGATGCAGCAATGCAATGCCTACCTGGAAGGCATTCACTGGCCTACAGAGATATTTTCAGGCTCTGGCCTCCTCTTTGACAGCAGCCAGTGTCCCTGGTCTTTCCATCCCCCCTCTCGCCACCTCTACCTACCCCTTCCTGTACCCCTCTCCCTTCACCCATCCCAAGCACACATACAGATAGCCATGCATCAACCCACAAGAAGCACACTGAAAAACACAAGGACCACATTTCGCACCACAGGCATGCACACACCCAACATACCGAAGCACACACAACAACATCCACTTCCCCAAGTGTCTACCTCCCCTGCCACCCTGTCTGTCACCTCACTATGCACACACATGCGCACTGCACCCTCAGTCACTGATGCTGCCCCCATTCATGCAGTCACCACAACATCTGACATCCAGACATGCACCCCAGGCACCACACCTGCACTCACCATAACTACATTGACAGACACTTGCAGCACACTCACGAGACCTGCAGAAACACAGACAACATTCATATACACTGGCAGCCTGTCTTGTCCCACTGTGTCCACCCCCTCCTCCCAAAATACTCAAACGTTCGTACACATCCACACCACTCACATCCACCACACGTAAGCATACTTTACAGGCACCTGCTTCCACGTCCAGCACACCTACACCTGATGCGAGCATTCCCTCACCCTCCCCTCCTAGACCTGCCTCCAAATCCCCTTCAAATGCACCTAAGAAGCTTTTTCTCTCCTGTGTTCACCTGTTTTAACCCACTGGCCCACCCCGTCTTGTCCCTAGATGTGCCCATGTCCTTGCCCAGTCCACTCCTTCCTCATCCAAGTCCACCCCAGTCTCCCCTTCCCATTCCCAAACCCCTTCCCCAGGGAGGAAGAGGCCCCATGTGGCCCCAGGTCCCTCTGCCACCCCTGGTCCAAGCCCACTCCCCCTCCTTCCAAGGCCAAACCCAAACCCCCTCCACCTCCCAAACCTAAGCCCAAGCCCCCTCTTCCAGACATAAGTCCCCACCCCCACCCCCTGCCCCTTTTCCCTGAGATGCCTGGCTGCCCCATTGATGCCCCTTTCGAGTGGAGTACCCTTTGCATATGTGGGAGTCAGGTTTGGCCTTGAATGATTTTCTAATGGACAGGCCAATGACATTATTTGGACATTACTTTTTTACCATGTAAATAAATTTGGGTGCCCAGTAGTGCTGTTGGCACAATATAGTTACATTGTTCAGTGCTTCACTGTGGGGGGGTGGTGTGCCCCCATGTGTACTTTGGTGCAGATCTTTGTTGGCTTGTGTCTGGCAAGTATATTTTGTTATGGTATGTATGGCTTGGGATGTGGGAGGGATTGGGAGCGCATTTCTGGGTAGTTGGGGTGGGTGTGTAACTATCAGCGAATAGATTTTCACAGCTTGGATATGCCAAAAAGTTACTTGATAAGTCTGTACTGCCAGTAGAACAAAGACGCAAGGAATCTATATCTTTTTCACAAAGAAAGCAGCAAAAGGTTAGATCACCTATCAGACTGATAACATTCAGTATAAAGATCAAGAACTAAGATTGATCCTTCAAGAGAACTGGCACCTGATAAAGGGGATCCTATATTGGGTCCAACCTGTCCAAATTCCCCACTAGTCATCTTTTGTAGATCATTTGCTATGAGTGATGTCCTTGTGAGCAGTAGTCCTGAAATGAGTGCTGCTTTCTTTGTTAAAAAGTATAGATTCTCTGGGTTACATCAAGTTAAAGGGTTCAAAAAATGTCACAAATGTAAAGCTTACACAAAATAGGTCAACATGACAGAATACAACACACCTTTCACAGGCAAACCAATATATATATATATAGTAGGCTCTTCCAATTGCAAAACAAGGTATGCCATGTGAAGGTGGCCTATGTTATGAAGAAATATTACTAGTTCACAAGAGGATCCTAGAGCATATGCGCACAGTGAATAACAAGGATTGGTTTTATCATGTAGCTAGATGTGTATTAATGTCATAATAATGATATAAAAAGTTTGAGGTATTTCGTCATTGATAGAGTCCCTATACAGATCATAGGTGGGAATCAAGAGTGCCTTTTAAGACACACTGAAAGCAGATTTATTATCAAATTGGACTCAAAATTCTCAAATGGCCTCAGGATAGAGAATGAACTGTTTACCTTCTTATAAGTTACGGAAATTGTAATGTATTAGAGATACTAGAGGATGCTTCAGACATGTCCAATGAAATCTTAGCCATGTAAGAAGATAATTATTGATAAGAGGAAGTGCTAGCCACCTTTAATTATGGTCTCAGGCCATCTACCCTACCTGACATATTTCAGCCATTTTCTGCGTTTGTGTTCTCTGCAGTGTAATCTTTTGTAATTCTGATTTATCTTTTTACTGATTTAACAATGTTTCATTTCATCTTTGCATATAGGCTTCCCACACACAGTTTGTCTTCGAATTTGATGAGTTTAACTTTGGAACTGAACAATAGTAGATATATACCTATAAGCGACAGTGAAGGTTGCTGTTCAAATACTTCATGATGCCTTTGAGTGAATTATGTTGTTGCTTTACCAACTCCTGCATTAACTCTAAAGTAGCCAAATATAGCACACAGAGAATGGTATTAGCTTGTATTAGGAAGTTGGTTGTGCATATCATCCCCACTGATGGGTTATCATTTGAAAACTGATTTATTAAATGATGGAATTTGCCCATTTGGGTTATATTGTTCCTTTTGGCACACATTACAGCATATATGTAATCAAATATAAAATTTCTGTATTCTGGTGACTTTAAGTGTATAATTATTTGTGGCTGAAAGTCTAGTGATGAGTCAACTGACACCGCCGGAATATTAGCATGTAACTTGATTGCATTTTCATTTATGATCCAAGCCCTATGAATTGTAAATTCTAAAAAAGAAGTTTGGCATGAGCAGACACCAGGTTGGAACAATAGCCAATAGCCAATAGCCAAAACAAGACCAGAATGACAACAATCCAACATACACAAGCAAAGTTATGGATTTTGCAGGATTAAAGACAAAAATAGCATTAAGAAACACAAACGGTTTGAATTGGTGATATCACAGCATCGTGACAGAGTCGTTCCCAACAATCCGACGTCAATGGCACTGGTCATGGAGTAAAACGGACCCCCAAGTACAGTACGTTGTGAAAATGAGGAAACAAGCCGGTGCACAGAGTCTTGGATCGCGGCGTTGCTGGATCCAAGGTGGCGTCAGTTCTGGTGCTGCGGAGCAGAGAAGCGGAGGCATCATGAAGAGGGGTCGGGTCCTTGCTGCGGAGCTGTGGAGGTGAGGCAGTGTCGGTGCTAAGCGTTGGATCTGCGTACTTCCAGTGGAGTCGATATCCGGCGGTCACAATGTGGTGTGGTGATTTCCACGGAGTCACGGACTTCAGCAAGGCTGCAGCAGAGTCTGGTCTGCAGGGTCGTAACACTCCAGTGAGGACCACAGCTTCGGTTGCCAGCAGCATCACAGGATTAAGCAACGGCATCGGTCCTGAAGTTGGTTTATTTGTTTTTTCTTGGTTTTTCCACCAGCTTCTCCTTTCAAGGGCCCATGGACTGGTTTAGGCACCACTTGGCAGGGCAGGAGTCTCAGCAGAGAGTCCAGGTGCTGGTAGAGGAAGTCTTTGATGGCCCTGAGACTTAAGAACAGAGGGCAAGTTCAGTCCAAGCTCTTGGAGATTCTTCTCAAGCAGGAATATACCACAAAGTCTAGTCTTTGTCCCCTTTCACAGGCAGAAGCAGTAACTGCAGGATTTCCCAACAAAGCAAAGTCACAGGCAGGGGTAGCGTTTCTCAGCTCTTCTTCTCAGTAGAGGTTCCTCTTGGTTCCAGAAACAAATCTTGAAGAACATCTAAAGTTTGGGGTTTTGGGTCCACTAATAATATCCCTTTCTGCCTTTGAAGTTTCGCAACTTCAAAGAAAAGTCTCTGTTTACATGATCCCGCCTTGCCCAGGCTAGGACCCAGACACACACCAGGAGGTTGGAGACTGCATTGTGTGAGACCAGGCCCAACTCATTCTGGTGTAAGTGACCCCTCTTCCCTCCACTCTAGCTCAGATGGTTCATCAGGATATGTAGGATACACCCCAGATCCCTTTGTGTCGCTGTCAAGAGGAGAGTCACAAACAGCCCAACTGACAGTCTGACCCAGACAGGGAATCCACAAACAGGCAGAGTCACTGAATGGTATAAGCAAGAAAATGCCTGCTGTCTGAAAGTGGCATTTTCAAACTAACAATCTAAAAACCAACTTCACTAACCTAAGTATTTTTAAATTGTTTGTTCTGAGACCCCAAACTCCACATCTCTATCTGCTCTCAAAAGGTACCCATGTTAACCTATGAGAGAGATAGGCCTTGAAACAGTGAAAAACAAATTCAGCAGTATTTCACTGTTAAGAAATTTACAACACATTAGTACTTGTCCCACTGTTAAAATACACTGCACCCTGACAATGGGGCTACCTAGGGCCTACCCTAGGGGTGCCTTACATGTATAAAAGGGAAGGTTTGGTCCTGGCAAGTGGGTAATTGGGTACTTGGGAATTGGCAGTTTAAAACTACACATACAGACACTGCAGTGGCAGGTCTGAGCCATGATTACAGTGCTACTTATGTGGGTGGCACAACAAGTGCTGCAGGCCCTCTAGTAGCATTTGATTTACAGGCCCTGGGCACCTCTAGTGCACTTTACTAGGGACTTCTTAGTAAATAAAATATGCCAATTATGAAAAGGCCAATTACATATATAATTTCACATAGGGAGCACTTGTACTTTAGCGCTGGTCAGCAGTGGTAAAGTGCCCAGAGTAACAAAAACAGCAAAAACAGAGTCCAGCACATTGCAGCAACCTGGGAAGTAGAGGCAAAAAAGTTAGGGGGACCACATGAAGGATGCCAGGTCTAACAGTATTTAAATACACGAAACGTGGCACTGCGCGTATGTGAACTAGTCCATTTTAGTGGCTGAAATGCGTAATGGTGGTGAGTTGCAAAGCACAGTAAAGCAGAAATGTGTTATCTGAAGTTGGTCTGCACCTAGTCTCTGGACTCTGTAGGGCATGTTTGATATACATATACATATACATATAATATATATATAAATTAGATTTGCATTTCCATAGGAAAGGTATTGTTTAGTGCTTATAACTTTGATGCCGTTTGACAAATCTTCACAAAACTGTCCAAAAAATGTCTCATCTATCTTAACTCCTTCATGGAAAGATTAGGGAAGATCCATCAAGATGAGGTCAAGAAAAAGAGTGGGTCCTAAAACATGTTTTTGTTATTCCTTTTTTCCTAGGAAAATTGAGCGGTGATACCTCAAAAAACTGGTGAATGAAATGACACCACACTGGGCAGAAAGGTAGATCTTGGTCCACAAAGTATTATTTTTCTGATTTGGTGTAATCTGTTGAGTAGTTTTTGAGAAATTAATGTTAAAATTTTATGTACATATTACCCCACAGAGGCTCACCAGAGCCGATAGATCTCAAGATGAGATCTGATGCTGTCACTTTATCAACAATGATGTGGTGGCAGCCATCTTAGGACTTGACACTGGACCCAATCCCTTGTCCTAGACAAAACATTAAAAAAAGAAATAAGAGGTCATGGTATCAATATCCTGCCCCATGTGAACTGATGGAAGGGGTTCCAGAGGGACCACCCTGGGACCAAAAACACATATATTTTTAAATTTGTGCTCCATATTTGCCTTGGATTTGGAAATCCACTGCAACATTTTAAAATTGTGTGGACTGCCGCACATTAAAAAAATAACCCCCCCTCCCCAGTGGTGGGTCAGAGCTCAGAGGTGTGGTACCATGGATTTTGTAAGAGAGGGGCCATGTGGCCCCCTCTCTGAGCCTTCCTCAGACCCTGAGAACAACATCCATGGGGCTAAATCAATTGATGAGGTGAGGGGGCACACACACCCCCTCTACAGGACTCCTTAGGCACTGGGGAAGGGATTTTTCATTAAGGGAAGGTAGTGCGTGGTCCCTTTCCCCAATCCTCGATGATGCCCCGGGGACCTCATTACCCTGGAACAATTTGTTATTAAGGGGAGGGAGCACAGAGCTCCCCTCCTCAAGTCCCCAAGTCCTGATGAGGTCTTGGGGACCCCATCTCCCGAGGCCATTTACAAAAGATGGGGAGGAGGGTTTGTTGGACCTAGTACTCTGTAGTGACCCTTGGAGCCCACGCCAGGACACTGTGGTTCCCTGCATACCCTGTTCTCACTCTCCCAGGCAGGGCAAAGTAGTTTGCACCCACCTGCTGGAAAGCAGTAAAAATACTGCTCCCATCCTGGTGGGAGCAAAGGCATGATGTTGTGCGGGCCTTGTTGCTCTCCTGCAGACCCCAACAAAAGGTATCTTGTGGGTGACTTATGTGGGCCCTGGTGAACCCATCTAAAATAAAGAATAAATAGCCAGTTCCTGCCAGAAGGGGCTAAAGAACTGTCTGAAGCTGCAGGTGACACTGATGCTCTCCATGCAGCCTCTAGGAACCAAAAATGGAAATGTAGGGGTGCTCTGGGTGGGCACTGGGACACCAACCTACCAAAAACATGTTAGTTCCCTCCAGCACCCACAATGGGTGCCGGCTAAGAAGCCGGCTGGGGCCTCAGGGCCCCTTGGGCTCCCACACAGTCTCTAATGCAAAATACATCTGTGGGTGTCCAAGGTGGGTCTGGGACACCCACAAAATTGTGCAGGTAAACTGAACAATGAATAAACAGCTTGAGCACTAGGGCTTTTTGGAATAATATATCTTCTTACTGGAGGGGACCCTAGGAGAGTGCCCTCAAGTATGTAATTTCAGATGTTGCAGTGACATTATCAATAATGTCACAGAACATGTCATGAGTGTATTAATATGTTAGGAAATTGGTAAAGCATGGTGAGGGTGCGAGTAGTAGTTACTTTAGGGTAAGAGTTATAGCTATTTGAGATAACTATAACTGATGAATTTCTGTGGATTTGTTCATTTAAGACCAACCTAAAATGGAACTGGAATTGGGACTGGGATTGTTGCATTTACAGACATGAAATGGTTTAAGAAGTAATCTATTATAAATAAAAATAATGTCTGTGCAATATTTGCAGGTTTAGATGTTCTAAATATGTTAAACAACATTGTGTTTCAGGTTGTTATATCAAAATTATATTGAATATCATGTTCCCATAAGAATTCAACTAAGGCTCAGCTCTCATTATGTCTAGGTAATGAAGTGATTTATAAGTATCAGAAGCCTTTGGTATATTATCTTTGCAAATCAAAGATTCAGATCTTGGTGTTGGAACATCAATATGTAAAAGAATTTCCGAAGGCCTAGATAAAAAGTTTAAGGGTGAAGCATGTAGTAGGAATACACTTCTTGGGTAATTAGTAGGTAAAAGGGCACATAGAAGATCCATCTCTTATTCCATTAACCCAGGATATACCCTAATATTTTGGATGCTTCCAATAAAATGATGTATTACAAATCTTTAACATTTTTTATTTCAGATCATAGATGAACAAAAAATATTGAAGAAAGGAATATTGGCAAAGAAGGTATTTATGAACAATAACATTCATATATCTTAATATATAGTAATTATGCAGCATATGCCAATTAGGCATGAAAAACATTTCCTTGAAGAAAAAGTTATCAAAACGCATTTGTTCAAGTTTAGTCCACAAGGGTTTATTGGTTAGGTCTTAAGGAAAGAGTTAAGCACATGCCTTCTAGGAATGAAAGATAAGTGCAATAATTTAAAGTCTGAAAATATGACTCCATACTCAGTAGGCTTTTTCAGTGTAGATTAATCAATGCAAGGGGCTAATTGGAGAGCAGCATTCATGATTACCAAGCGGGCTACCCAATGGCTGTCCAACCCACTATCACTAGCTAGCAAGATATAGGTCTTAAAAAAAGTAGGTACTTCACTTACTACTCTTTCTACCAAGTCCATAAAAAATGAATGAGACTGACCTGGAGTGGTATAAAACCCAGCATTTAGTGTGAAACAAACAGTCATTCCACTGTGGGAGCTTTGAGGATCCTGATACAGAACTTTAATGTTTCTGTGCTCACAAGAGAGATGCAACAGTCCAACCACCACTATAAAAAATGACCAGGAACCCTCCTCCCACAATATATTCTTATCATGGCAACCATTACATGTACCTTCAGAGCTCTGAATGAGTTAGAAAAACAAGCTGGTTTCGGGTTTCTTTTCTCTTCAGCCATGTCTTTCTACCAACACACATTGATGCCAGTGATACATGAACCCAAGAAGATCTTGCAGCTATATAAATGGGCTCTGTGTAAATGGGGAGACACATATGAAAATAATCTATATCAATAGATATGTTTGCTGGGCACACATCTTACAACCTGTCAGACACATTTGTTTATTATTGACTTCAGGGTGCATTTTGATCCTCTGTTCCTGAGTTCCCTGCAGAGCCTGTCCCACTATAAAAGCTCCTATTTGCAACATCCACCAAACAACTGATTTCCAAACTGTATCATACCACTTTAGATAAGGCACCCATGTCAGGGCATTTTGCAAGGTCTAGTGCAGAGTAGGAAATGGACTTGTGTGTGTCCAAAGTGATGTGGAAATTTTCCTGAGTACAAATGGGTATGATTTCCACAAGCAGTAGGTTACGTTTCATCGACTATAACGTTCTGTAAGTGTTAAATTACACCCCAAAAACCTTATTGGGGTTTTGACTTTAGCATAAATCAAAATGCAACAAATCCAACCCCCTAAATGCAAATAGTTTGATTGACTCTCATATACTGCAATGAGCATCTCATTCTTTATTCTGAACTATGCTTCCGACATCCAGACCAAGAAACATTTGGGGCCCACTGAAGACATTCCTAATATTCACACCCCCATCACATGTCTACACCCAATGCCTATATATGACGAGGGCAAACCTCATCTATGCACTATGGAGCGATACTGGCGATAACATACATTTATAGATATTTTAGTTCTTGCAAACATGCACTGTCTGATATAACTGTAATTCTAGGACACCAAATGTAATAATGGGACCAGAGCAATATCTGTATCAATGTAGTTATGTCTAATGATGTATGTAATAATATATGGCTGGTCAGCATATGGATATCCAGATGGTGTTTCTATAATGTGGTTGTTTCACATTGACATTTCACTTGTATACACTGTTTACTTTTTCGAAACTATAAACAAAAAAAGGCAAAGTGAAGGGTTTTGTTGTTCAATAGGAATATTGAACAAAGACTCCCTAGCTGATGAAAAAAACTAGGAATTTTAAAAGATAACATTGAGAAAAGAAAAACAATATGTGGTGCATCCCTTTTAATTGTATTCATTCAACCCCACCATAACAGAGACAGATGAGTTCAAATAGATACGAATTCATGTAAATTGGTTTTAAGGTGAGATATGTTAAACTGACTACCTTTTAGCACTGGGATGAAATTAATTACCTAGATACTTGCTCTTAGCTGGAATCCAAATGGGAACAGGTTAACTATACATGTATCTCACATGCATTGCATTTAAGGGAAGATCTTCTGTTTTGGACAAATTCAGTTTACAATATAAAATTTGTGAATGCAATTAGGTTTCTGTGAGAAAATACCTCTTCTTGTGTGGTCATTCCCATTGTGTGTTGAATTGTATTGCTGGTGGTTAGACTCTGCACACTGTGTCACTGCTGTCCAGGGCTCAGTGTATGATATTTGATCCCTACACCATCTAAAACATGTTGAAATTGGCTACTCACTGATTGACTTATTTAATTCTCGTATAAGAACATAGTATATGGTGTATAAACTTCACCCATGGCATGGACTGCAGCACTTAAATTGTGCCACCTACTTGTGGGACAAAGGAAAACATGGTCTACCATTTTAGCTTGACTGTTGCAGTGTGTCTGCTAAAATAAATAACCCCTTTTCACATATAAAAACCTCTAATTTAGATAATAGTAAGTCACACACCTGGTAGGCCTCATAGCTCACATGGTATGGTGCATGGTATTTCAAAGTAAACATGTTGAAAGTTAATGTTACCATATCCCTACTGTGGCAAGGCCCTGAACGCTATTTTTACTGTGGCAAGCCTAGCTGTCTTATATAGAAAACTAGAGTACACATTAAAATACTAATGCTGCTATCTTACGATGAAGTTGGATGTTTAATAAATATTAAGGAAACGTAACATTTAAAAAGTTACCCTTTGCCTGCCTGAAATATCAAAAGACTAATAAGCTTAAACCTCTGCCAGGTGCTCCTAGGCTTTGTTTGATCACAGGAAAAGCATTAAAAAATGTGAAATGCCTCATAAGACAAAAAAATAGGCCGACTTGTATGGGCAAATAGTGAACTCCTCTGTACTCCACAGACTATTCAGAGTAGGAGTTTTGGGCATCTTGTCAATGTCAAAGGCTGCTTTTTAGGTCTGTTGAGTCCCCTGCAACATCTGAGGCACACATGAAAGGGAGAGAACAGGGTGCCAAGATATCCCCAGTCTGGTTGTTGAAGAACCTTGCTTTTGTCCTACCATACCTCTGTCTCTGGGTTTATTGTGGATACTACTTCAATCCTTATTTGAGTGTTAGATATGAAAGGACACAGGTTATTTCCCTCTGACACACCCACACATGCACCCAGCTCTCAGACTCCAAGTTTAGCATGTGTGTAGACTTTAGTCGTCTTGAACATGACCTAGCACATAGTATTTTACAATAAGGCAAACAGGAACTACTAAAAAAGGGGATAGGGTTTCCTCTGAGAACTTTTACCCCACTGGTTTGGGAATGCCCAGAAGTCATTCCAACCCACTAGCTAGTGCCAGGCATAAATGTAGTATCTCTGGACACCCCATCAGAACACTGCTGTACTTGTGAAAGGATGACAGGTGTACTGAACATGCTGCACTTGTTATGTGTGACCTGCACAACGGATCCCCTTCTAGTTAAAATCCTAGGACAGAAACAAATCAAAAGATTATAAGGCAAATCCCTGTGCATCTCTAGGAATATAAAAATGCTAAAGCTCCCACTCCTGTGAAGAGTCCCAGTTCCCGCTGCATTGCACCCTGAGATTCTTTAAAAGCTCCTCCCGGGGCTCTAGTAACTTTTAATTGTACTCCAATGGTTCTTTGGCACCTAAAGAAGTTTAGGCACTTTTTAAAGATTTGCTCCAGAGTGACAGACCTTCAAGGGGATGAATGGTGAAAATTATACACTGGAAGTTCCACAGCATCAGATTGAATCCCAGCTTTGTCCCATCTGGAGAAGACCTTTTCCTCAGACAAATGACAAAGTCCCTCTTCAGACTGGGACTTACAAACGTTTTCAAAGTTCCTGCCTTCCAGGCCCTTGCAGAGCCAATCTACTTAGTTTATTCAAATTGCTCTACCTTGCGGGTAGCCTTAAATCACACCTAGATCCCAGTCTTTCATGGCAATTAACTACCATTGGCTTTTTTCACTTTTTAACACTATTTTCTCTTAAATCTTTAAAAAATGTATATGTCTGGTTCATCTTATTGGTCTTTTGTTGTTTGGTGTAATTTTGCTTATTACATGTTTCACTATTTTTATACATGGAAATTAGAAGTTTATTGTGTTGTGCTTATAACTTCTTTAACTGTTTCTGTACTTCTAAGTGCTTTACATATTTATCTTAAGTTAAGCTTGTCTGGTCTGTGGTATAGCTACCAGTGGTAGAGCTCAGGTTTAAATTACTGAAGCCACTGACTGGACCTAAGAAGCTAGGTCCAGTCAGTCACAAGTATTATTACTTGTTGTGGACTACCATCCAACAAACCAAAAAAAGCCCACAGCTTTTAATGAGCTTGAGGGATGAAGCATATTTAAAACAAAGCTATCAGCAGATGCAGAAGTTTTGTTTTTAAAATAATTGCAATTAAAACCAATAATAGGAAACTTACATTTCACATATTCAAGGTTAGGTTTTAGCCATAGTACAAAAAATGGCGGGAAAGCGTGACAACTCTGTCTAGCTCCATGGTTAGACTATAATAGGGAGCAAAAACATTTACTGACAAACAGACACGCTCTGAGGGAAAAATAGAATGATGCAAAAAATGTCAGAAAACTAGGGCCAAAACCAGACCAAATATGAGTTTTAAACACACATTACCAATGAATGCAAACAAATGATTTTTTTAGCATCAAGGGATGAAGATGCAACTGGGATCTCTGTTCTAAAGGCAAGTGAAATTATAGTAGAAAAAATGTGCTATTTATCAGCAGCCAACCTGTCCTTGTTAAACATAGATTGGTCAGTTTTTGTAAGATTTTGCATAGCAGGTTCAAGATGTATGGCTAACATTTGTACTGACATTCATTTTTAAATAATGGTTGATTAGTGAAATGGGTCTATAGTTTGCGCAGACGTTTGAGTTTTTATATTGTTGTAAGCAAACTACCAGTGGGCTCAATGGTGAAGGAAATAATTATATACATATAATAGTTTAGGGGCAAAAAGGTTGAGAAATCAGAAATAAGATTGACAGTAATTACATCTTTGCCAGGCGCTTTAGTTTTTTTTAAATGTTTTAGCACCTGTAAGACTTCTTATAACAAAATACCACTCTCAATGCCTTCATGCTCAGTAAATCTGAAGACATATTTAGAGATATCGGAGAAAGAATTATTGAGATATAAGGTAAATGTTACTGGAATAAAGCAATTTAAACAATGTTTCAAATCAAGCAGAAGCTATAGCTGAAGAATTATCCCTCTCATTAATAATTTTGTGAAATAGTTTACACTTACTTTTAACTGTTCTGTAATTGTTGAGAATTTTGCCAGGTTTATTTTGCCCACCATGGAATTCTAGATGTAACACATTATATGTCTGTCTTAGCAATTTCATTTAATTCAATTTTAGCTTTAATGAGATCATTAAATATACATTTTAACTTTGAATAGAAATAATTATGTTCATCGGATTTAATAGTGTTGAGGAATTGTGTATTGTGAAAATTGACATTTTTTCCTTCCTGGCAACAGAGGAAATAACAAGAGCTCTGTAGGAGGATGTAAAAGTATCCCAGTTATTAATTATAGAGGTAACATAGAGATTATTGAACTGAAAGTACACTTTAATGAAATAATTAAAACTCTTAATAAACTCATAACAGAAAGTAAATAATTAATAATTATCCATCTATTTGATTTAGGGCCGACAATGGGAATGCCACAGGATGAAAGAACAGGAACATGATATGATAAAAATATAGATCCTATTTCACCAGGTTGCAGACAGTGTATTAATGGTCTGGAGGCCAAGATATAATCTTTCCTGGAAAGTGAGCCTTAGAAATGAAAGTGAAAGGAAAATTCCTAAAATTCAGGGTTAGAAGTTCACCACACATCTAATGTCACTGTGATGCAATTGCCTCTTTAAAGGTGTTATGTGCTTTATCAGGCTTGAATATACATTTATATTTTCTACCTAGAAATAGGTCAAGTGGTTTGTAAAAATTACTGATGAAAATAGTATTATAATTTTACATTTTGCTTAACTATTTCTTGATTTGGTGCTGAAAAGAGGAACCAGGTTTCACCGGCCATGTAGATTAAATAAAGTTAAAGACAATTCAACCAATTTGATATCAAGCAATACCAATATCCATCTTCATCACATTCTTATGATAACACTTCAACTTTTAAAGATGTTAACTCAAAATCATTGCTGTGCTATATTATCAACAGTTAGTAAAGGAAACACATTCCTAAATCAGTTCCCTTTCAATTTCATAGATTCAGTTTCATTGCCCTGCATTTCTCGTAGAAAAACAATTTATACATCTTCTCTGGAAAGATTAGCAATTAACTACTGACTTTTGAGTTTGAGCAGATTTCACAGGCTTCAGATGTTCCAAGAAATTACTTCTACCATGAACAATGTAGACAAATATGATGATATGAATAAGAATAAAAATGTGCAAAGATAACAAAAAACTTATAATGTTTTCATACATTCTGCTAAGGGAAAATACCTGTCATAGTAAAAAAGCAAATATGAAAGAATAGGTAGGAAACATAATGCTTCCATAGAGAGTAGAAGAATAGGAAGACGAAAGTGAACACAATAGCACAGCAGATCAAAGGAAGAACTGAGGAATGCATGGAAAAATATGACACTAAAGTGTGTCAATGCATTACAACAGGCAAAACATCAATATTATTAAGGGAAAAGTATAACAGTTTAAACAAATAGAATAATAGGATTAAGACTAGGACATGGACTGAGAGGTGGCCATGCGTACTGTTGAAATACTGTGGAGATATTCCCTTAGTTTAGCAGGACCTTTGAAAGACCGACTGGACCATTTGTAAGTGACCTTGCATAAGCATGCATGCAATATGCCATGTCATATTTAGATGTCTAAGTAAAGGTCTCAAAGCTAAAAAATATTTTCTCCATCTATTGGTGGCATTCAACAATTGTTGAGAGACAAATAAATTATGACAAGCTCATTTACTATCTTCTTTTCTGGAATCACTTTCAGAACTTGTAGAAAAGTACATTCTATGAATCTTTTGAGGTTTGGATGAGTATGAAATTATTTTTCCAAAATTATGAGCTAATTGCAAGTTCAAAGACACTGTGCTTCAAACACCAACCAACCCTGAAATTAACTTACTTCTATAGGAAAGCTATAATATCATCTCTCTCAACTCCTGCTGGCTGGCCATATCGGTGTAGTTTGTTACATTTGCTTCTATTTTCCAAATCATCTGTATGCTTCTGAGCCATTTACATTTCCTACCACTCTAATTTAATTATTCTGCATTCTTTTTGCCACCCATTTGTCCTGAAGGCCCTTAGTCTAGGTAACTTACAGCAAATAACCTGGACCTGTCCATACAACCATCTGGTCACAAGAACTAAGGCCCATATTTATAGGTTTTGTGGCGCAGGGCAGCGCAGCAAGCCACTTTGCTGCGCTGCCCTGCATCACAGTGAAAGGGCAGGAATGTGCAGTATTTATCCAGTATGGGTCATTTCTGTCCTTTCCGCCTGCACTGGCACCCTTTCCACACATAGAAAAGGGAAAATAGAAGTAGAAAGAAATATATTTATCCTTGTTACGTCTCTCCTGGGGAGGCATACCTTTTTTGGTGCATTTCCAGGTTTACCAGTTTTGGTAAATCTGGAAATGAATCAAGAATCATGGGAGTTATGTGGAAACACCTACACAATGCCCATGGAATGCATCCTTTGTGTGGAGTGTGGCATGCAATGATTTGCACTGCTTTGAGAAAACAGGGCTGATTGCAGAGGCCCCCTAACTATTTGCCTCCATTTTTCACTTTTTGCGATTGTTTTCCTGACTCTGATGGTGCCCTGGGTACTGCTAACCAGTCCCAGGGCCTGTGCTCTGTGTAAAATGAGTATGGAAATTAGGCTAATTATAATTGGCTATGTCAACCTACCTATAGGTCCCTAGTATATGGTAGGGCATGTAGGTTTAGGGAACCCAGCATAGGTAGCGCACCCAGAGGTGCACTGCTGAGGTGACCAGTGTCACTTTAAAGGCAGGCCTGCCTTGCTCCTGCTTTTAAACTAAAGTTACTTCCAAAGTCTTAAACTACCTTATTTTTACACATACGTCACCCCTAAGGTGTGTCCTATGTGCCTCTGGGGTTGGGTGCTATGTAACTATGAGCAGGGACCTTATAAAAAATGTTTTATAATCTGTGGTGAGGTAAGATAGCCAAATTAATTTTTCCCCTCCCTGTAGTGAATAGCCTCCATAGGCTTAAATGGGAAGACTTTATTTTAATTAACAAAGTCCGTCAAGTGTCAGATACTTTGAGTTTGGTATCAAATTAATTGTTAAAATAAATTCCACAATGTACAATTGTTGGATTTAATATAACTAGTTGAAGTAAAGAGTTCTAAAACTCTACCTCAAAGTTGCCAACATCAGCTTTGTAGTGGCCTTCTCTGATTGGCCAGCCTCTGGAAGCCTGGCCAGGCTGTCTTGAAGAGGTGTGACGTGGCCTGGACTAAACACAAAGGATGTGCCTGGGGGAGGAGATCTGCCTCAGCAGATGGGGAAACAGGATGGGGGACGAGCAGCCAAACTGGTCTTCAAAGGCAGGGAAGGACATTTGGAGCAGCAAAGCACCTCCCTCACATCCTGCAACCCCAAACAATTAGGTGCCCTCTTGATTAGGTTAGGAGAGGGAAGGAGAGGGGTGTGTTTAGATTTTTTAGCCACACCAGTGGGTGGGCTCAGCCAGATCTAACCTCCACTTTCAGACATACTGGATTTTTGAAGGGTGTTGATGCCTGGAATTGATTCTTGCCACACTTCCCAGGAAGTGGTCATCAAAGGGGGAAGGAGCCTGCCTGTGATTTGATGCCCAGGACCCCCTTGCCTTCCAACCAGGAGCATTGATAAATATTGCAGAGTTGCACCCCCACCTCAGATCCCTACAAGGAACAAGACAAAGAAGAAGAAGGACTGCCCTGCTGGACCCTTGACCTGCACCTGAACACTGCACTCAGAAGGACTGGACCAGCTGCACACTTGGGCTTCACCACTAAAACTACTTTGCCTGTCTTCTACTGCTTCAAGAAGGGACTCCCTGTTTGCTACACGTACAAAGGAGCTGCCCAGTGTCCTCTGCACCAAGTCTTGCAAGCAGAGCTTAGCTGACCAGCGTCCAGGGCCAATTGAGGATTCTGACCAGGTACATTCTGGGAATTGTAGTCCCAACTCCCATGGAGCAACTCAGAGCTTCTGGAACCTTGGGTTAAGTTGTCAACACTTCAAGGACCCAAAAAGGACCTCTGGGAGAAGATCCACGTGTTTGGAGACGTTTGGAGCAACTCCATAAGTTGAAGAGGTGCTTTGTGGGAGTTGTAGTCCCAAACCACAAGAGGCAAGCCAGGCAAACCAGAGCCTCTGAACCTTTGGCTGGTGCTGTGGACCACTTTCCTGAATCAAGGAACACTTCTGAAAGTAAGTGTGACATTATTACCTTGTGGGTGGCCTTGACTCTGGACTTCGTCCCTTTCCAGTGTGACCTTTTTTAACCCTTTGAGGGCTAGTTGCTTCTGTGCACTAGAAAACATGGATTCTTTAAAAATTTATATCTCTGATTCTCCGTATCCGATTTTAATCATTTCAGTGTCATTTTCAAGATAAAAATATAGTCTATTCTTATAAATTGGTGTTGGATTTTCATTGTGTCTTGTGTACTTATTTACTGTTTTGTGATTTTTAAATGTTTACCCATTTGTCTCCTAAGTTAAGCCTTGTCACTTGTTGCCAAGCTACCAAGGGTTGAGCTGGGTTCAATTTCTTGAGACCTACCTGTACCTATGTGGGGGCTAGTGGCCTATTGCTAGGTGAAGGTACTTACCTGCCCTTACCAATAGTCCACTTTCCAACAGCTGCCTTTCTTACTCCATATTTTTCAAGCCATTCACAGCCATGCACAGTTGATGGAAGAATATTGATCTTTCTCGTTAAATATCGCAAAATGCATGTTTTCATGGCCATTAGACCACAGATGTCTGACATGCAAAATCTTTAACATACAGTACTGGCTTTGTTTCTTTTTATTCCCTGATAAACTGTTAAAAAATCTAGGGTGGGAACTGTGTACAGTTCACAGCAGCTGCGTTCACTTGTACACATTTCACTTTCTAGACTTTTCGCTGTTCAGAAGACCCCTTGTTGGAAGCATGAAGTTAATCTGTGAGGCTATTAGAGTCAACAATGGTCAAATATTTAAGAAATGGCAACATGAATGACATTGATTAATGACTTTGAATGTACAGATTTTCTATCTCTGGCATCACAATTTCCTTGCCGGGGAGACGAAGAAAGAGCCCAGCAGTCAGCGTGTCCTTGACAAACATTTGTTCAGTAACACTTTAATGTTATTTGTAGTACAAAGTATACTTTACAGATAAAAATGACAGGGTTTTATTTCTTCTTCGAGATAAACCGCGAGTCTCCTGAATGATTTGACAAAAGATGCCGAAGGTGAGCGGGGCTGATCTAGGTAGAGCAGGAAACAGAACGTAGGACACTCTATGTCACCTTGTTTAGTTTTTCATGGCGCATTCTTCATTTCATGGGGACGCTTATATGCTAAACATTAATGTATTAGAATGCCACTAGCTCTATACTGTACAATCCAGACTTTTGGGTTTTAATGACAAGAAACCATTATAAGAAGCTGCGAGCTGCTGAAGTCAATTTATTTTCTGTCAAAATCAATTCAGCTACTTTTTCACCACCAATACTGTAGATAGTTGAACATCTGCCTTTTTAACTTTTGCTTGCTCTTTTATTGATACCATTGCCTTGGTCTTATTGCGAAAAGGTTATCTTGACACATTTTACATTCCGGCGTTCACACCCATTATTGCTTCCTATAGCCACAGGAAAGATTTTCTTAGGGACCTGTACGCTTAAGTGAGAAAATACTGTGATGTGCCCTAAAGACCATAGATGCAGTCCAGAATGATATATTCTCTTATCTGACACCTTTAAGTGACATCCTAACATATACTAACAATATTTTTTTTGTGGCAGAATACAATGTTAATTCATGTGTTTGTATTGGCAACATTTCTCCTTAGAACACTTCATACTGCGCGTGTTCCACTTCTAAGGCCCTGATTATGAGTGGGTTGGATGGGGGGAGAGGGGAGAGGGAGGCAAAGGCAATTACCCTGTGGTAAGATATTTAGCAAGGGGCATAATTACGACTTTTGTGGTGCAAGGTAGCAAACTTTTAGCTTGTGACCTGCAGATTATCTAATAAACCAAAGACGACCATTTGACTGAGGGAGCTAACAGCAATATGAGACTTTTAACAATATAATGTTATCATATTAGGGTGACGTACAATGGAAACAGGCAACTTGCCCATTTAAACATCTCTTGTATTTAAAAGAGAAATTGATTAGATCCAAATGTCCATCCAGCAGTCGTAAGGACACCCTATACTGAGATGTCTTGGTTTTTCCATCCATCTTAGAGGTAGATGCTTTGCTGATTCCCCTGCCTCCAGTAACTGGTGATCTCCAGTATCTGATGATCAGACTAGTGTTACTAATGTATTTCTTTTCTGTTTCTTATGCATGGAATCCTGCTATTTAGGGGTTGTATGTGCAATGCAAGAAAGAACAGGAAGTGACTTTGCATGACATCACCATTATGCCAATGAGTGACCCTTCCCTAGAACCATGTGGGCAGTCTTTAGAGGTCTATGTATGGGTAGAGCTTAAGATGCCCTGTTCTGCATGAGCATGCAGTAGTTCTTTACATCAAGCGTGATATTACCAAAAGGAATTATCCAATTGGGGGGGGGGGGGGGGTGGAACACAACAGCATTGTCCTGTGTCTCAGGCTTGCCTTGGAAGAGTACGCCCTCAATGGTTCGTCTGTACATTCAGCATACCCCTTACAGCCTGTCATCACTGTGACAATGACCTGCCAGTCTATGAAGTGTATGTACGGGCGAGAGATTGGCATGAGAGGGACTAAAAGAGGTGGTTTAGAGAACTCGTCTGGTGGCTATATTTGAACCACAGAGTCAAGGAATGTTGCAACAGCTATGTAGAGAAGCTAGATATCTTAGAAAGGTTAAGGGAATTGTAATCCATGTTCTCTACAGTTTTTAGTATAGTAGAGAATCAAATGCATAGAGGTCCTTGGTGTCTTGTTGCGTTTTCTACTGGGGGCCACACACCTGTGCACGTCTCATTATGGAAACAAAAACACTCCTCTAAGAAGTATCATTCAACCTCATGCAGGGGTATGTTTCTTTTTATTTGAGGATCATAGAACTGAACAGAGGTACAAGAAGAGCTGCACCAAGCATGACCAAAGTGAAACTCACCTCCACTTATTGTTACTTGAGCCAAATCCTGTGCATTTCATTGCTCTGGTGTGGTACTATTGTGCCTCTCCCTGCTCTTGTTTCCAGTTCATATTTCACTACCCCCGTTACTTTGTAAAAACTAAAAAAGGGGAAGGCTCCTGAAGTTAATGCAAATTTGAACAGCTGCTGTTTTACTGAGGCAGCACTTGCACATTCTTGCAGTGCTTTTGATCCAGTTACAGAGACGATGAGCGAGTAGTAGAGTCCTGTGCAGGAAATTGCAAATGTGGTTAAATATATTCATGGCAAATGGTAAAAAGAGATGATAGATCACCTCTCAGAAAGCCATGGAGTTCATGAAAAAAGCTTTGTTAGACTTCTTTTGCTAGTGAACAACAGAAATACAAAAACAAAATGCCCAACTTTAATGAAAGACGAACCCAAAAACATTCCAGAAAGACAGACACCATCAGTGATTGAGAAAGCCAGTCTCCGAACATGAATATCAGATGTGGCCCCTTAAACTCACTGACCCCTCACCAATATACAAATATAAAACAGCATTAATTCAACTTCATAGAACAGCAAATCTGTGGTTACATGGATATTGGCTTTTAACGTACACAATATTCTATGCAAGGTATAGCCTGTGATGGAACAACACATTGGCATCTCTGAAATTCTGTGCCACTTATCTCTCATCGAAGTATTTATCAGGAGGATTCCCAAGGACAAATACATCATAAAATATGAAAATGAGAATTCCTAAATTCCAATAAGTGCCATTCCTCACCCAGATTAAACCTTCTTTGCTCATCATGGCTGGGCTGATCTACACATTAACATGTCGTTGACTGTGTTTGGACAAAACATTGAGTTCAAATTATTGTATAGACAAACTATTGTGGCAAGAATATCGAGGACAAGAATATTGTGAAGGTAAGTTTCTATGGTTATGCAAGCCTTTTATTTTACTTACCCTCACATGTATGTACTTTGACAATATATTATATTCAAGGTATGTAGCTGTACAATTAAGAATAGTAAATCTATACTTACATATTTGATCTTATCTTCTCAATATGTTGGTCCTCGATATTTTTGACACGATATTCTGTCCACATGCTGCATTTTTGTCCTCGGTATTCTATCAGTGTTCTGTCTTTGACATCCACAGTATAATCAGGGCAAACCCAGATTTGGATATTGGTTGCTACACTCCATAAGATGCCCCTAACAGCCTGCAAATTAAGTATTCATAACTCAGGGCATCTGAAAGAGGTAGGGTCATGTATACACTATTAGGTATTCTGTTACTCCTATATAACCTCTATCCTATGACCCTATTACGGATGTTAGTTCTATACATACACGTAACCAGTTGGTTCACTTTTGGACCTCTGATTTTTCACCTCTGTTGTAGTCTGAGACTTCCAAATCAAGTCTCACTCAAATGTTGTGTTAGAAATTAATTTTTTTATAAGTGGTTTGAACTAAATTACATAAATTTTGTGATGTGAACTCCATGCAAAATCTTGGTAAATATACACGTGTGTGCTGTCTCCTATGGGGATCTGTGAGGTGCTGCTACGGAGCTTAAGTGACCCTTTGCCAGAAGATCACAAGGACTGAAACCTAACAGACGAGTTACTGTTTCCTGGAGGAGGAAGCAGTGTCACAGTAATTCGGCAGAGATGATGACGTCCTCCAGGTGTGTGGTCCTTAGGAAAGGAGCAGTGCTACCGCTGGTTGTAGTGATCCCCCGTTGTCTTGCATTAGGGAGCCTCCAGTTTCCCTCCCTGGACACTTAAGGAAGTTATCCTAAGTTGAACGCTGCAAATCCTATTAACATTCCTCCACATGGGAACCAAATTGAAAGTTAAGAGCAACACTTGCGTGCAGTTATGTCTTCCTTGCCTGTGGGTGCCCCGATGCTGTACACATCTGCTTACACTGTGAAATCACCAGCATGAGTGCACATTTCAAGTCTGTGGCTAAGGAAAACCTAAAGTGTGGTTGCACATCGTCACTGCAGCCTGGGAAATGGGAGTCATTGAACCAGAAGACTACTGCTGATTGCCCAAAGGATGCTTATGTCAATGTGGGGAACTACAAAAGGGGTGTGCTGGCCTGTGGACACTGCTCCCAAAGCTACTGATAGCCATGGGAGATACAGGAGCTGCCCGAGTCTGAGAAGTGATGCGCGGCTGCACGTACCTTGCGGCACCAATCTTCCACCTCAGGAACACTACCCACTACTCTTACAGGTGCTGCACAACCAAGGCTGGCTTTAGCATTGGTGGCGCCCGTACAACAACATTTGTTGGCGCTCCCATTGAACTGCTTTTTCACAGATTCCCTCACTTCCACCCTCCAACGGTGCCCCTCGCCTCTCTTTAGCACCTCTCTCACATGTATTTCCTTTAAAGTATAGAGCTGTCAGAGCACTTTCCATCACACATACATTATAAAGAGACAATGAATCATACATGGATAAAATCAATGTGAAGGAAATGTTACAAAAGATGTGGTGTCTACCAGACATAGGAGTCACATTTCATCCATACTTGTACACTGTATGTTTTAAGACTGCTGGGTCTGGAGAAGCACATACTCAGGCTTTAAATGTAACACAGTGGTTGGAGTTGGCTCTAATGAGAATGTATTTCTGCCCAAACTAATAATTTTTAGCAACATTAGGATAATAAAAGACCGGGGAAAAATCATGTTGTTTTAACAAATAACTTGCAGTGCGCTTGCAGATTTTTGATGGCAGTTCATAGTGATGAAGCAGAAAAAGAAAGACTAACAAACATTCATATATCGTGTAACAAAATCGTATAAGACAATGTGATTTTGGCAAAGAAAAATAATGTATGTAGAAAATGTGCCCACAAAGTAGTTCGCCATTTAGTATAAACAAGCTTAATTAATCATGGAAATCGACAAATGGATGAATATGTCATAATCGCAGCTATATTTTATGATTTTCTTGTTAAACTGTTGTATGCTTAGCTTAAATTTAGCAGAGGCTTTGGCCTAGTTGCCTTGTCTCAATTTTAACTGCATAGTTTTCACTTGTATTAACAAAGAGGTGTTTTAAAACCTTTAAAAACTGTATTTTTCCAGTAGAATGACTAATAACCTTATCTCAAGTTTGCGTGTTAGGCAACTTTCATCCCCTTTGAAGCAAGGTCAGTTTCTGCAGGTGCAGACAATAAAGACACTGATGCAGAATTAATTGGCAACTTTGTTGCTACTTGTGTTCCAAAACTCCAAGGACACCTTACACGTAGATGAGTATTAAGAGAAAAGACACTATTCATTGGTCAAAAAGAAATCCCCCCATGGACCCTCCAATGGAAGAACCTGAAGAATTTTGACCTTTTCTTACTTAAACCCACCGGACAAAGAGAAGACAGCCATTTTATTCACGCCACCTTTTGAGACGCCATTTTGATGCCATTTGCCACTTTTACCTTAATGACACTTTGATGCTTTTTCTCTATCCCAGAGAGAGACTTTAAAGAATTCTCACCCTAGAGACTTTAACTTTAACTTTACCCCGTCTTGCCCATACGATAACGTTTGCCCCATTTTCCTTGCTGCTGCAAGGAAAACATGACTTAAACTTTGCCCCTTTGAAATCTGCCCCATGCTGATCGAACCGGTGCCTGAAGGACAAAGACTTACCTTGAATGCTGATTGTATTTGGTAATTATGAAAGGACAAATGTATTATTCATTGTATTTTCCTTCTTAGGTACCAACTGCTTATTTGACAGAGCCCAAGCTAGAAGTTTTCTAAATTTATGTTGACTAAATTTATTTTGTCATGAAGCCCCACATGCCAATGCTAATCAGAGGTTAGTTGAGGTATTCATTTAATGCACCATGCTGAATTGAAATCTTGTTATGCTGACCAATGTATGCAATTAGTCAAATTCAGTTACTTTTATTAGTGATTTGCATTGCTATAGCCAAGTGCATTATAATCCAAATTTTGCGTAGATTGCGTTTCTTCCGTCGTTATGGACAGCTAGTAATGTTCGTATACGTATATCATTTGATTTTGAGACTTACGTATATTGTGTTAGCTTTGTTAATATAGGGAAATAAACTCATTAACTTTTAATAAACAGTTGTGGTTATTCATGACTGAAAGGTCATGGCGTGTCTAATTACTGATTTTCTGTTTAACTAATTTGTTGATTGATTACTAATCGAGTATTGGTTATTGATTATAAATGAGTATTGATTATTGATGTGGGGGATCTGAAAATTATTTGGATGAGGAGAACTCAACCCGGTCAAAAGGTTCACCAACCTCCGGCGTGTCCAAGCATAAGTAATTTATAAGGACTGGACGCGCTATCAGTAGATGGTAGCAGAGTTTGATGGTTTGGCCCTTTGGGACCCCATCAGAACAATAGACGGATTCAAGTTAGAATTTTTCTTTGATAAAACAAGTTGGAGAGATGATGATGCCCTAAATCCCCAATAACTTTCCTGGAATCTCGGAGCTTGCGAATGAAGGAAATGGAGGTGTGAGAATGTTTTGGCGTTTCTAGTGACGGTATGAGTGAAGTTAGGGTTTTGCGCTTGCACAGCTTATGCCGCAGATGAATTGTGAAGTTTGTGAGGATTTTTAGGGGGTTACGAACTCCAATAAAAATTTTAGAGGAGTGATACTCCAAAGTGTGAGAGTAGGGAAGTCGTCGAACTTCATATGAGTGTAGCGCTTTGTGCAGAAAAAAAATTCCACGTGGTTGTTGATGTTGAGACGGGCCCTGCGAGGTCAAGAGACTCCGGAGTATGTTGAAAAGTGTATGAGACACTTGATTGATGTTGTAATTTGTTCGGTTTAATAGGTTGATCAGGCGTGGTCAACAAGTCAGTACGAATGTTGAGCAATAAAAGAAAGTTTTCGACTTTGAGATTTGACAAATTCTAAGGTGCACTAGAATAGTTCATTGATCAGTTGAGAGTAAAGTTTGCAGGTCAAATTTTGCTTGCGAAAGTGGGAAACCGAGAAAGATGGAATAACTGCCGAGGCTAGTGAAAAATCCCCAAGGTTTCTGAAGCGATTGTATTACCTTTCCTGTAGTAAACCGACAGATTTGTTTTCTTCTTTTTGGTTAGTGCTCGCGATATATTGCAGAAATTAGTTTTGAGTGAAGCTGAATGAAGGAGGACAAGCCGCGAGACTTTGTTAGCCACAGTGTGTGAGTGTGACGTCACTAGGAGCTGCGCTGGGATAGGTTGGTTGGCGAGAAGGGTCGCGCACTGATTGGACGCAGTCCGTGAAGCGAAATAGGTGGGGAAAGGCAAGCGAAGAGTATTCTGGGAATTAAAGTCACTTATTGATTACATTTTGAGAAAGTAAAAGACGGAAAGATGAAATATCTCAAAGCACTTAAGAGTGCCTTGAGGGGAGATGTATGTATTAAAGCAAAAGTAGGAGAAGAAACACCGCCTGAGGGTACACCAGCTTACATCGTAATTGAAGAAAAGAGTATTGCACCATGTCTTTGGTTAAAGCAATGGTGTACATTAACAGAAAAGCATGGAAGTGTAGCGTTTCCTATCCATGGGACATTTAATTTAAGAATCTTGGAGAATTTGAGATTTGCGCTATATGACATGAAAATACCTCCGAGACCAGCACAGTTTGAAGCATTAGCAATTTGGGAACAAATGGCTAGAAGGAAATTACAAAAGAAATTTGAGACAAGAGTGAGAAAAGTAGAAAAGACACTAGCGGATGCTAGATGGGATAGTACTAAAAAGGTTTGGAGATCAGACATATTGCAGGGAATTAAATTGTTTCCAGCAATTACTGACGATGCAGAGATGGAAGGAAAGAAAGCTACCCATAAAACAAACAGGAGTCAGTCCAGGCATAGAGAAAACAAGAGAAACTCGAAAAGGTCAGACGAATCAGACGATGAGGAGTTAATTCTTCAATTGCTAAATGAACGTCCACCACCATATGTGGAAAACGAAAATGGCCCAAGCACTAGTACTGCCCCTCCAGAACCAATACAGGGTACTGTAGCCCAGAATTTGAGAATATTGCAGAGGCAAAGTAGTCCCGGTATGCCTTTTACACCAGAAATACCACAAGTTCAGAGAATATATCCTGACATGACTAAACTGAAACCTGTTAATGATTATCAGCCACAGGTCCAAAGACGCTATTATGATGAGCATAATTTGGAAATGACTTCTAATTTAATGGTGCAGGGAGGACAGAATTACCAAAGACTGACATTGATTCAAACCGAATCAACACAAATTTTGATGCCTGAAAAGCAGATACAAGAAATGCCAAAGTACATTCAAACAGCAGAAATACAGTTAGACATGCCAGCAATGATGAACCATAATGTGGGAATTAACATGCCACAGAATTTGGGTAACAGACAGAATCTGGACGCAATATCTTTGCCTATCACTGTAGGTCCGCCAGTACCATTATATATACAGGCAAAGCCAAGTTTATGCGATCAAGGTGTAATGACGCAGAATGAGACAGGAAGAAGATACATAGAAAATACCCAAGAAACGACTCCCCTAGGAACACTGTCAAACAGGTCTGGGTCTTTGTTGGAATTTAGTCCAATTCCAGTTTGAGTTCCGCCAACTGTGGTAAGGTCAAGTCCACCACTAATAATACCGCTAACTTCAAAAACAGAAATATTACAGAAACCATCAGTAGCAGTAGACGTAGATGCCACATTAATGGGACTAAACACACAACAGTTAACACAATGGTTGAACAGTCTGAATTCCCCACAGAGTACATCCAAGGGGAAAGGAGAAGAATATTTGAATCAAATAAGATTGGGCATGGAAGCAGGTGAACTCGTAGATGGAACAATGGGTTTGAACAGGTTAAAATCATACACAGAAGAAGAGCTGAGATACATTTGCCCCAGAATTACAAGAAAAGTAAGCAGCATACATAAGAGGTTACAAGAAATTGCAGACAGACACAAAATAGACATAAATAAAACCAAGCATTTGAGCAGAAGTTACAGGTTAGACTTTGAAACAAAAGATTTTGAACACATGAGGTCTGCAGGAATAAAAACATACCTTAAAGAAATATTGCAAAGCGCTCAGGTTTGGAGATGTTTAGACAAGTGGGAGAGTAGGTGGGTTAAGAAAAAGGATAAGAAGAAAGAAAGTACCCCAGATTGGAATGAGAAAGTACAACAGGATGATGATCTTATAACCATGTTACCAATGAGAGAAACAGCAGGGGGAAAACTTATCCATGTACCATGTCACAGGTGTGATATTCAATCTTTTATGGATGATTACCCTAAATTAAGAGAGAAACCGAACGAGTGGTATCAACAAACAGATAGATTTGTAAAACTCGCAAAATGTCTTAGGGAAGACCTGAATACTTTATTCGAAATTGTAATTCCAGTAGATTTGTGGGAAGATTGTAAAAGGGCTGTAGATTGGCCAACAAGTGAACCAGAAAGAGATAAGGACACAGGTGCACCATCGCCTAGGGTAATGAGCATATACCATAAAGTGATTGAGTATTTGAAAACAAAAGTTGCGTCAGAAAATGTAGATTGGCAGAAAATTGACAGAACAGCACAGGAGGTTAAGGAGTCGATACATGCATACTATGAGAGATTGTTGAAAGCATTTAAAAATTACAGTGGCACGGAAGCGATTGAGGCAAAGGACATGCTCCATTTTGTATTCAGATTTCTGGAAGGATTGAGACCAAAAATTTTCCAGATGATTCAAATGCATTTGATTTGTTGGCAGTCCAAATCGATCGATGAAGTGTTGAACTATGCAAAATACTGCAGTGATGAGATTGAGACAAAGCAGAAAAGGTTGAAAGAAAAAGTGATGGTGATGACGATTAGAGCAGCTCAGACAGGTTTGCAAGGTTTCCAACAACAGTTGCCGCAGCAGCAACAGCAGGGTAATGCTATGTTTCAGCCACAGATGAGAGGCAGAGGCCGAGGAGGTTTTGTGAATAATGGTCCTGATTTAAATACTGTCGTGATTCCTAATGGTATACAGGCAATGAAGAAAGTGATGCCATGTCACACGTGCGGAATCGTCGGACATTGGAAACGGGAGTGCCCAATGTTGGCGCAGGAAGGTGTAGGTCAGCAAAACAATGATGTCAATACATTTCAGAATATGAGAGGACCAAAATTGAGAGGTCCAAATCCAAATTTCCAAAATAATGTAAATCAGATGCAGGGTCTACAACCTATACACCAACAGCAGGTGAAAATGCCCTGTGTACAAATGGCACAGTTGCAGCCAATGCAACAGCAGTTTCCTTTGGTACCTAATCAGCAAATACAAGTACCCTTAGCACCAATGAATCAGCAACAAGTAATGCTTCCTCAACAGGTAACAGGTCAAGGAATGAATCAAAGTAACACAGTACACCAATTCCCGTTACACAGTGAGAATGGAATAAACAATGAATGGGAGAATGAAAGTTCAGAAAAGGAGGGAAATTGTATGCTTGCAGCATCTTTGGAAGTTGATCAAAAGGGACCATATGTGGAAGGAAGAGTTATGGGTCACAGCGTTTCATTTTAGGTTGACACAGGAGCTACACGCTCTACAGTTAGAAGCATCGAAGTACCAAATTTGCCACTTTCAGGGAGAACAGTTCAAGTAGTAGGAGTAGCAAATAGGTATCTGACAAACCCAATTACAGATCCAGTGCAAGTCAAAATTGGTAACTTTCTAGGGTTACATAAATTTGCGGTGTGTGACTCAAGTCCAATATCCCTATTAGGAAGAGATTTATTATGCAAACTAGGATGCTCGATTATGTGCTCACATAATGGAATTAAAATTCCGACAAACAGTGATGAGGAAGAAGACAGTTTAGAAGAAGAATAAATGGAAACTGTTGATGAAGAGTATCCCCTGATTACTCTTTATCCTATGCTCACTGAAGCAGATATTCCAGCTGATTTACAAGAAACAGTTGAAAAGGAAGTGTGGGATATGACAGGGAAAGAAGTGGGATTGGTCAAAGGAGCAGAACCAGTGAAAGTGACTGTAAAACCTAATGTAAATTTTCCTCAGACTCCACAATACCATATGCCACGAGATACTCTCATGAAAGTCGCCCAACTCATTGACGAATTTGTGAAACAAGGAGTACTGAAAGAAGTACTAAGTAGCCAATGTAATTCACCAATCATGGGACTAATAAAGCCAAGTGGAAAAGTCAGAATTGTTCAAGATTTGAGAAAAATAAATGACATAATAGTCAAATGTTGTCCCGTAGTACCAAATCCAGCTGTAATAATGTTTCAAATTCCCTGTGATGCAGAGTGGTTCTCAGTCATTGATTTGTCACAAGCATTCTTTTCTGTGCCTCTTCATGAGGACAGCCAATTTCTCTTTTGTTTCAAATTCCTGGACAGGGTCTACAGTTGGTGTCGAATTCCTCAAGGGTTTTCGGAGTCACCATCAATTTTCAATCAGGTTCTAAAGAAAAATATGGAATCATTGGAATTAACTTTTGAATCAACCTTAGTACAGTATATTGACGATTTACTGATTGCATCCAAAACAGAAAATGACTGTACAGTTGACACTACTGCCTTACTTAACCATTTGGGAAAGAATGGACACAAAGGGGGTCATTCCGACCCCGGCGGTCAAGGACCGCCGGGGCCGGGGTCGGCGGGAGCACCGCCAACAGGCTGGCGGTGCTCCGCAGGGCATTCTGACAGCCGCGGCCAGAAACGGAAAGTCGGCGGTGTACCGCCGACTTTCCGCTGCCCATGGGAATCCTCCATGGCGGCGCAGCTTGCTCCGCCGCCATGGGGATTCCGACCCCCTCACCGCCATCCTGTTCCTGGCGGTTTCGACTGCCAGGAACAGGATGGCAGTGAGGGGTGTCGTGGGGCCCCTGGGGGCCCCTGCAGTGCCCATGCCAATGGCATGGGCACTGCAGGGGCCCCCGTAAGAGGGCCCCACTTTGAATTTCAGTGTCTGCTCAGCAGACACTGTAATTCGCGACGGGTGCTACTGCACCCGTCGCACACCTTCCACTCCGCCGGCTCCATTCGGAGCCGGCTTCATCGTGGAAGGGTGTTTCCCACTGGGCTGGCTGGCGGCCTTTTGGCGGTCGCCCGCCAGCCCAGTGGGAAACCCAGAATGACCGCCACGGTCTTTTGACCGCGGTACGGTCTTCTGGCGGTCCCAGCCAGGCCGGCGGCTACCACCGCCGGCCGGGGTCAGAATGACCCCCAAAGTGTCTCTTTCAAAATTGCAATACTGTCAAAAGAAAGTGAAATATTTGGGTCACCAAATAGAAAAAGGGTCGAGAAAAATCATGAAAGAAAGAATAACGAGTGTACTTCAAATGAGTCCACCCAAAACGAGAAAAGAGGTGAGAAAGTTTTTGGGAATGGTGGGCTACTGTCGCCAATGGATTCCCAATTTCTCAATTTTAGCCAAACCCTTACTGAAACTGACCCAGAAAGATGCGCAGGATGAAATAGTGTTGAAAAGAGATGAAATGGATGCCTTTATTGAATTAAAGGAATGCATGTGCAGAGCTCCAGCTTTAGGTATGCCTGATTACACAAAGCCTTTCACATTGTTTTGTCATGAACGTGATGCATGTTCCTTGTCTGTCTTGACTCAAGCCCATGGTGGCGTAAACAGACCAGTAACATATTTTTCAGCTACTTTGGATCCAGTCGTAGCAGCCTTACCAGGATGCTTGCGTGCTGTAGCAGCAGTTGGTATGAGTCTGAATCAGAGTGAAGGAATAGTGATGGAACATCCTTTAACAGTTATGGTCTCTCACTCAGTCGAAATACCTTTGTCACGTTCCCGAACACAGCACATGACTGGTGCTAGGCTTACAAGGTACGAGACAATAATTTTGGGATCACCTAATGTGCAGTTGAAAAGGTGCACTACGTTGAATCCAGCAATTCTGTTTCCCAGTAAAAATGTTGAAATTGAAAACGTTGATGATATCGAGCATGATTGTCTTCAAGTGACTGCATTTTGTACTAAACCAAGACCTGATATCAAAGATACTCGATTGGTAGAAAATAATCAGATTATTTTTGTTGATGGTTCATGTTTAAGAGATGCACTAGGAATATTGAAAGCAGGATATGCTGTATGTACAATAACTGGTATTCTAGAAGCATCTTGGCTTCAAGGAGTTTATTCTGCACAGGTAGTGGAACTAGTAGCCCTTACTAGAGCTTGCCAAATTTCCGAATTAATGAAAGTCACCATTTACACTGACAGTCAGTACGGATTTGGAATAGTGCATGATTTTGGACACTTGTGGTCACAAAGAGGCTTTATGACCTCTTCAGGATCACCAGTGAAAAATGGTGAAAGAATAAGAGAATTGTTACATGCTATCCAGTCACCAGGAGAATTAGCAATGGTAAATTGCAGTGCTCACTCGAAATCACAAGACTTCGTTTCTTTGGGAAATGGATATGCAGATCAAGTCGCAAGGTTTTGCGCATTGAACTGTATATTGCTCAGAGACGAATGGAATTTGATAAATGAACCAGAACATGAACCAAGTGAAGCCTTTGCTCTAAAAGTTGTAGACACAATAGACGAATTGAAATTCCTACAAAATAATGTTAGTAAGGATGAAAAACTCTCATGGAGTAAATTACATTGCGTAAAAAAAACAGATGATTTGTGGGTTTCAAGTGAAGGGAAATTGGTCTTGCCAGACAGTCTTTTGACACAAATAGCTAGGTTATATCATGGACAAGCACACATTGGAAGAGATGCCATGATTAGATTATTCAAAATTGATTGGTTTAATCCCAAATTTTGCCAAGTTGCTGAAGCAGTTTGCCATCGTTGTGTCATTTGCCAACAAATTAACGCAGGGAAGGGAACCGTAGTAAATTTGAGCCACATTGGAAGAGCAGGTGGGCCGTTCAGCAGAATGCAAATGGATTCCATTGAGATGCCTATGCATGCAGGCTTGAAATATGTGTTGGTGATTGTGTGTATTTTTAGTCACTGGATTGAAGCATACCCTACACGCAGAAGTGACAGTCTCACAGTTGCAAAACTACTCTTGAGAGAACTAATACCACGTTTTGGATTTCCGATCTCTTTAGAATCAGATAGGGGAAGTCACTTCAATAACAAAGTAATCAAATTACTATGTGCAGCATTGAACATTGAACAAAAATTGCATTGTAGCTACCGCCCTGAAGCATCAGGACTAGTGGAGCAAATCAATGGCACGCTGAAATCAAGAACGGCGAAAATATGCGCATCCACAAACTTGAAATGGCCTGACGTGTTGCCTTTGGTGTTAATGTCAATGAGAAACACACTTGATAGAAAAACTGGACTATTACCACATGAAATTCTCTTGGGCAAAGCCATGAGACTTCCAGCAGTTCCTGTGAATGCTCTTGTAAATATTACAGATGATGTGGGATTGGACTACTGCAAAGGTCTAGCTGATGTGGTCCACTCTTTTTCTCACCAGGTGGAGGTAACCACCTTGCCACCGATCCAAGGTCCAGGACATGCCCTGAAAGCAGGAGACTGGGTCGTGATAAAGAAGCACGTGAGGAAGTCGTGCTTGGAACCCCATTGGAAAGGACCCTTTCAAGTGATCCTGACAACTACCACCGCTGTGAAGTGTGCGGGAGTTCCCAATTGGATTCACGCCAGTCACACGAAAACAGTGACGTGTCCCACAGAAGAAGAAATTGAAGCACTGAAATTACCAAAAGCTAACAGAAAAGTACCAGGCACTGAGACAGAACGAAGAGAGCCTGAAAGGGAACAAGAAGAAATTGAGACAGAAGAAATATTCTCTGAAGAAGACGCAGTCGATCCTTTTGAGGACAACAGAGAAGAAGCCTCAGGAGGTGACAAAGATCCTCTCTCAGGTGAAGAAGCAGGAGAGCCTTTCCCAGAAGCAGACAATTCAGGAAAAGAAGGAGAAAACCTGACTGACCTCCCAGGTGAAGGAGGCAAGACAGAGCAAAGTGAAATTGTTCCAATTCTTCCAGAATCGGTTGCAGGTCCATCAGGTGACAACAACGCGAAACGGAGACAAAGCATATCAACAGTGAAATCAAAGACTAAAGAAACATTAAACGAAAACAAATGGCCAAAATTGAAGGAGAAAAGAAAGGAAGTGTCTATCATAACCACATCGAATGAAGAAAAAGACACAGCCAAAGAACAAGACAAAAGCGAAATGGAATCGAAAGGTGATGCAAAATTGAAAAGGAAAATAATAGCGAGCAGAAGGTATTCTGGTCCAGAATGGGCATACACAGCCACTTATGATTGGTCAGACGAATTTCTATCTCTTAGTCTTGAAAATGAAGAAGCAGAACGACACTTTGGTACTTGAAAAGTGAAATTTCATGAACATTACCGAATAAGACATTGATAACCTGATTGACTTTTGAAACCGATTTTGAGACAAAGCTGCTAAACCGATAAAAGACTAAGCTGCTAAAGAAAACAGTGTGAACTCTGACCTCGTTGATCCTTTATATATCTCTGCAAATTTGATTTG
The DNA here is from genome assembly GCF_031143425.1 of Pleurodeles waltl. Lineage (NCBI taxonomy): Eukaryota > Metazoa > Chordata > Amphibia > Caudata > Salamandridae > Pleurodeles > Pleurodeles waltl. The sequence goes on from NC_090439.1 coordinate 340,232,539, forward strand.
ACAAACTATCTTCAACTTTCTGATTCTCTATAGATCATGACAGACAATACTACACAAGGACATAAAATGAAATATTGTAAATATATGTGTATAGGTCTAACAATTGCATGTGTACTAATAATTATGGCAATGATTCTTGGAATGCATGGAGGGAATGAAAGAGATGCGAATGATGCTTCTACTTTTAAAACCACTACTGAATTAACTCCTTTGGAGAAACTCGAACAAGACGAAAAATATTTACATGACGATACTAACACGGAGAGAGAACTATCATCTAATGTCTTCTATCGCTTGCTGAATGAGTATGTTGAGACAATGGACGCGAAAGATTGTTATATATGTACACAAATTCCTACGTCAGTAATAGAAGGGGAAATACATCATAGCATGCCCCTTACGTATGGAATAACATGTAGTTTGTTACTAACAGATTTTATGGCCAGGAGTATATTCAATACTTCTATTCCAATCATGATGTCGTATTTTCATATGTCCCCATAATTGAGTACTTAAGTAAATTAGCAAGAGATTATTATATAAAATTAGTTAGGGGTTTCTTTGAACCATTATCACCTTTTTCCACAGTTCACGCTCATAAAGAAAACCTTACATGCTTGCTTTCACCCGTAGAGAAGAGCTTTTTAGATCACACTGAAGATAGAAGGAAAATGGTAAAGGAAAAATGTGAAAAAAAATTACATAAAAGGACATCTGTAGATAACTATGCTTGTGCCGCAATAAAGACACAAGGGAAACTAGCTTTGGACACAATACATATAGGGAAACTTTGTATATATAGACCTAAATTATACTATGGCACAATCTTTTTGGGAACGAGTGAATGTAAACACGTGTTTTTATTCCAGAGTAAATGGACGTTCATGTTAAATGGCCTAGATCCAGCTACTCCAGGGGTATACTATATTTGTGGACTTAATGCCTATTATCGTCTTCCAAAAGGATTGTATGGGAGATGTTATTTGGGAATAGTATTTCCAAAGATCTATCAACTAGACGACTTAAAGAAATTTCCAAAGCTGTCTGAATTACATCGTATTCAGAAAAGGGAGAAAGCTTCTGGTGTGATAGGAGACATATTTGGAGCAATAATTCCTTCAGTAGGAGTTATATTGAATTCAATCAAAATACAAAAGTTGTCTACTATTGTGGATAACATGCTGACAAATTTGTCAGGAGCAATGATCCTGATGGATACTTAAATTGCTGCAGAAAGAGCTATGACTCTTCAAAACCGGCTTGCTTTAGACATTCTTTTAGCAAAAAGTGGTGGCGTTTGCAAAATGCTTAGTGCACGTCACTGTTGTTCATATATACCATACAACAGTAGACAAATTAGAAATATGCTTACAAATTTAACTAACGATAGTACAGATCTGAAAGAATTGAAAGAACCAGGAGTATTGGAAAAAGTTGGAAAAGGATTTGCTTCCGTGAAAAATTGGCTCAGCAACATTTGGAACGGAATATTACTGAAAATAGTAAAAGGGATATTAATAATATTAATTTGCTTAATAGGTATTTGGGGAATATGGAAAGCTATTAAAATATTGAAATCAAGAAACAAGAGAAGAATTGAAAAGAACCAACAAAAGGAAATGGTAAAATTATACAGGGAAAAATCAAAGGGAGTAAAAAGGAAGAGGGAAATGACTGAAATGCAAGATTATTAAACAGAATTTTAATGAAATAAAATTTGAGGTGGAAGATTTAATGTGATGACATAATTAGTCATCAGAGGAGGGATTCATGAAGCAGAAAAAGAAACATTCATATATCGTGTAACAAAATCGTATAAGACAATGTGATTTTGTCAAAGAAAAATAATGTATGTTGAAAATGTGCCCACAAAGTAGTTCGCCATTTAGTATAAACAGGCTTAATTAATCATGGAAATCGACAAATGGATGAATATGTCATAATCGCAGCTATATTTTATGATTTTCTTGTTAAACTTTTGTATGCTTAGCTTAAATTTAGCAGAGGCTTTGGCCTAGTTGCCTGGTCTCAATTTTAACTGCGTATTTTTCACTTGTATTAAGAAAGACGTGTTTTAAACCTTTAAAAGCTGTATTTTTCCAGTAGAATGACTAATACTCTTATCTCAAGGTTGCGTGTTAGGCAACTTTCATCCCCTTTGAAGCAAGGTCAGTTTCTGCAGGTGCAGACAATAAAGACACTGATGCAGAATTAATTGGCAACTTTGTTGCTACTTGTGTTCCAAAACTCCAAGGACACCTTACACGTAGATGAGTATTAAGAGAAAAGATACTATTCATTGGTCAAAAAGAAATCACCCCATGGACCCTCCAATGGAAGAACCTGAAGAATTTTGAACTTTTCTTACTTAAACCCACCAGACAAAGAGAAGACAGCCATTTTATTCACGCCACCTTTTGAGACGCCATTTTGATGCCATTTGCCACTTTTACCTTAATGACACTTTGATGCTTTTTCTCTATCCCAGAGAGAGACTTTAAAGAATACTCACCCTAGAGACTTTAACTTTAACTTTACCCCGTCTTGCCCATACGATAACTTTTGCCCCATTTTCCTTGCTGCTGCAAGGAAAACTTGACTTAAACTTTAACCCTTTGAAATCTGCCCTATGCTGATCGAACCGGTACCTGAAGGACAAAGACTTACCTTGAATGCTGATTTTATTTGGTAATTATGAAAGGACAAATGTATTATTCATTGTATTTTCCTTCTTAGGTACCAACTGCTTATTTTGACAGAGCCCAAGCTAGAAGTTTTCTAAATTTATGTTGACTAAATTTACTTTGCATGAAGCCCCACATGCCAATGCTAATCAGAGGTTAGTTGAGGTATTCATTTAATGCACCATGCTGAATTGAAATCTTGTTATGCTGACCAATGTATGCAATTAGTCAAATTCAGTTACTTTTATTAGTGATTTGCATTGCTATAGCCAAGTGCATTATAATCCAAATTTTGCGTAGATTGCGTTTCTTCCGTCGTTATGGACAGCTAGTAATGTTCGTATACGTATATCATTTGATTTTGAGACTTACGTATATTGTGTTAGCTTTGTTAATATAGGGAAATAAACTCATTAACTTTTAATAAACAGTTGTGGTTATTCATGACTGATAGGTCATGGCGTGTCTAATTACTGTTTTTCTGTTTAACTAATTTGTTGATTGATTACTAATCGAGTATTGGTTATTGATTATAAATGAGTATTGATTATTGATGTGGGGTATCCGAAAATTATTTGGATGAGGAGAACTCAACCCGGTCAAAAGGTTCACCGACCTCCAGCGTGTCCAAGCATAAGTAATTTATAAGGACTGGACGGGCTATCAATAGCTCACTGTGCTATATTCGGATCGCAACTTGTGAACTGCAAGTAACAAATTAATCTCCATGTCAAAAGCAGTAACTCACTGGACTATCTACTTAAACATTTGCTGTGATCTGCATGTGTATGCTCTTTACAGCAGGCACCTTAACCCTATGCACTACTTTATTTTGAAACAAAACTGCCACTAGATATATCCATCTCTCTCCAGCAGATACATTAATCGCCAGAGCTATCTTGACATGTTAATTGTTCCCCGAAAATTGGTGGACATACCAGGAACTTTTCAGCTTGAGCTTTTAAACAAGTAAGATATTTAAAAACATAGGGCCAGATGTAGCAAAGGATTTGCGCCTCGCAAACGGCGAAAATCGCCGTTTGCGAGGCGCAAATGCCTCTTTGCTATGCAGAAATGCATATTGCGAGTCGGGACCGACTCGCAATATGCATTTCAGAATCGCAAATAGGAAGGGGTGTTCCCTTCCTATTTGCGATTCTGAGTGGTATGCAATACCATTTGCGACCGCCTATGCGGTCGCAAATCGTGTTGCAGTTACCATCCACTTCAAGTGGATGGTAACCCACTCTCAAATTGGAAGGGGTCCCCATTAAGGAAAACGGGCTACACTTAAAAAAAAAAAACTGCTTTATTGAAAGCAGTCACGAACATGGAGGTCTGCTGACGACAGCAGGCCTCCATGTTTGCGAGTGCTTATACTCGCTATGGGGCCGCAATTTGCGACCCACCTCATGAATATTGATGAGGTGGGTCATTGCGACCCCATAGCGAGTCGCAGTCGGTGTCTGAGACACCGTACTGCATACCAATTTGCGAGTTGCAAATTGCGAGTCGCATGGACTCGCACTTTGCAACTCGCAAATTTTTTATTTGCTACATCTGGCCCATAGTACCTTCCTCCCAAGTAGGTGCCCAAAGTGGTGGCACCGGTGACACAGCCTTAAAGTCAATCCTGTGCACAACTGCAGTAAAGAAAGAGCTGCCATGCAGGCGTATGAGGGGATTAGCAAGGGGATTAGCAAGGCACAGAGGGGTTGGATACCAGTGTGAGGCTGGGGCACCTGCCTGTAACACTATGGTAGCTGTGATATTAGAGACCTAAAATAAGTGAAAAGCAAAAACCTGACAGCTGTCTGCTAGCTAAGGAAGCATAAAGAAAGAGGGTTGGAGCTCGCACCTCATATGCCATAGACATAGAAATATTGGCTGGTGAATGCATACACTTAATCTAATACATTTAATAGTATAATTCTCAAAAGGAAAACCAGGAAACAGATACTTATAATATTGACAGAGGATGCAGATTAGAGTTCATCATGCACTTTTCTTGAGCTGTGTTGGACTTTTTTGCTTATGCAGGGTCATCCCCAAACTTTTTGCCTCCTGCCTCCTATTTTTTTCTGACCTGTTTCTGTTGGCTTTTGAACTCTGAGCACTTTACCCCTGCTAACCAGTGCTAAAGTGCATATGCTCTCTGTGTAAAATTGTATGTAATTGGTTTATCCATGATTAGCATATTTGATTTACTAGTAAGTCCCTAGTAACGTGCACTAGAGGTGCCACCCACATAAGTAGCTCTGTAATTATGTCTCAGACCTGCCACTGCAGTGTCTGTGTGTGCAGTTTTAACTGTAAACTCGACTTGGCAGTGTACCCACTTGCCAGGCCTAAACCTTCCATTTTTTTCATATATGTAAGGCACCCCTAATGTAGGCCCTAGGTAGCCCCAAGGGCAGGGTGCAGTGTATGGTTAAGGTAGGACATATTTTAATGTGTTTTATATGTCCTGACAGTGAAATATTGCTAAATTCCTTTTGCACTGTTGCAAGGCCTGTCCCTCTTATAGGTGAACATGGGGTTACCTTTAAATCTGATTAAAGTGTAGAGTCCCTTTGGGAGTGGATGGACAAGTGGAGTTTAGGGTCTCTGAGCTCACAATTAAAAAATACATCTTTTAGTAAAGTTGATTTTGAGATTGTGTGTTTGAAAATGCCACTTTTAGAAAGTGGACATTTTCTTGCTTATACCATTTCTGTGACTCTGCCTGTTTGTGGATTCCCTGTCTGGGTCGGTTTGACAGTTGGGCTGGTTGCACCTCACACTAGACAGTGACACAAAGGGAGCTGGGGTGTAGCCTGCATATCCTGATGAGCCATCTGTGCTGAAAGGGCTGTGCCTGTCCTCACACAATGCAGTCTCTGAGCCCCTGGTGAGTGTCTGGGGCCTGGCCTGGGCAAAGCAGGATTTCAGATTCAGAAGAGACTTTACTTTGAGGTAGGCCTACTTCAAAGGAGAAATTGGGTATAAGAAGGGCACACAAAACCACAGACTTTAGATCACTTCTGGACATCAAGAGGAACCTCTGCCTGAGAAGAGCTGAAGAGCTGAGGAGAAGTGCTGCCCTGCCTGTGACTGTGCTTTGTGGAGCTATCCTGCAGTTGCTGCTTCTGCCAGAGTAAGAGGGCAAAGACTAGACTTTTTGTGCCTTCCATCTTGTGAAGAAATCTCCAAGGGCTTGATTTAGAGCTTGCCTCCTGTTGTTTGAAGTCTCAGGGACAGCAAAGACTTATTTTTGCCAGCACCTTAAGTCTCTGGAGAGACTCCTGCTCTGACAAGTGGTGCCCTATCCTGTCCCTGGGCCCTTGAAAGGAAAGCTGGTGGCAATCCAAGGAAATCGACTTCGTGATCTTCGCTGGAACGCGACGACCTTCACAGGCCCGATGCCGCTGCAGCCCCGCTGAAGTCCGCGACTCCGTGGAAGTCGGCGCACCACGTCGTGACCGACAGCGCTCGAAGTGCGCGGACTCAACGTTTCGCAGAGACGCTGCAATCCCCGACTTCGCACATCGGCTCATTTTCATTTCTTCATCAAGGTACTGTACTTGGGGGTCTACGCAGCTCCATGTCCGGTGCCGCTGGTGTCGGCTTGTTGGGAACGACTCCATGACAACGCCGTGTTAACACCTGATCGAAGCATTTTGTGTTTCTAAGCGCTAATTTTGAGTTTAATCTTTAAAAATTCATACCTTGTCTTGTGTATGTCGGATTTTTGTCGTTTTGGTCTTGTTTTGTTTAGATAAATATTTCCGACTTTTCTAAACTGGTGTTGTGTCATTTTGTAGTGTTTTCATTAAGTTACTGTGTGTGTTGGTACAAATACTTTACACCTAGCACTCTGAAGTTAAGCCTACTGCTCTGCCAAGCTACCAAGGGGGTAAGCAGGGGTTAGCTGAGGGTGATTATCTTTTACCCTGACTAGAGTGAGGGTCCTTGTCAACCAAAGACCCCATTTCTAGCAAGCAGCAATGGCATTGGCTCAGTTACATAATAGACAAGCCTCAATCCAATACACATAAGAGTACCTCCTTTAAAGCTGTCAAAAAATCATAAACCCCAAAGTTCACCAGTCAGATGTATGAAAACTTTGGTCGAATGAACATATTTAACAGAAGTATGATCTTACTGTTGTCACCTTCCAGGACTGTAATTTTCTTGCATTTCACTACTGTGCCAATAGAGCACACAATTAACAAGAGTCATTTAACTGTCTCTGGTGCACAAGAAATCTATGCCCTATTCACAAATGAGTAGTGTCTACTGGCTTGAATTACACAAGAACGTTGTCACGGATGATTTCAACCAGTGTTTAATTTGCAAACGAATGAGTCATAGTCAGACCAGAAGCCCGCAGCCAGTTATAATAAATGCACCAACCCACTGCACCCCCCCACACCCCCCACCCGGGGCTCTTGTGAAACCTACCTGTGGACACCATGGGTTTTAAGGGATTCCCATGGAATACTGAGCTAAGTGTTTTGTAAGGTAAACCAAAACTCTGACAGGAAGTAATGCTTTACTAAAAGTCTTTTTACTGTCTGGACTTGCTCATGGGAGTCGTACAAGTCTCTGGGGGTTATTACAACTTTGGAGGAGGTGTTAATCCGTCCCAAATGTGATGGATATACCACCAGCCGTATTACGAGTTCCATAGGATAAAATGAACTCGTAATACGGCTGGTGGTATATCCGTCACTTTACCGCCACTTTTGGGATGGATTAACACCTCCTCCAAAGTTGTAATAACCCCCTCTGTGTTTAAATAGCAGAGTAACAAAGATCAGGGCTCTGAGCAGATACACTCCCTTATTTTCGATGCAGTGGTATATCGGTTCAGGCAGAAGTAAGGGTGTGGAGGAGCTGAGGAATCTGGGTGCTTCAGGAGCATCATAGTCTGACATGATAGAAAGGCCCTCAAGTGGGTGCAGAAATTATCATGAGAGGTTTCACTTGCTAGGTATGTCTTGTGCATGCTCCACACTTTGTTACATGTTTATGACATTCAGCTCATATTCTTATTGCCTCTCTGAACATTGAAACTGTAGCTGCTATGGTTCCCTACAGGCATCAGCAGCACTATCCCGTTCAATAAGTAGGTCCCATGAAGGAAAACTCCTGAACCTGTCATGCTTAGCATCTGAACGTTCCATACATACTCCCTGACTGCTTTGATGTACTTACCATCATGCATGGAGACATATATCCATCTCTCTAGCTGCTGACTCCTTGCAGGTGCTCATTGGTAGAGGGCAAAATTAATAAACCTAGAAAGGGACCTCATGCATTTAGCCATCTAGGGGCTTTGCACATGGTGGCCTGCTGTCCGCTCCACTTTCAGTCCATGTAGCTCTCCCAAGCTGACCAAACAGCTCCACTGTAGTCTAGCCCTATGCTGGCACACTCTGGGATGGGGACCTTTATTACTGCCTACCCACCTGCAGCATCTACAGGCCTCACCAACCAAGAGTGAACAAGTTCCCTCCTATTAATGCTATCACTCTATATATGCACATTCAGAGGGGCTGCTCTTCGTTATCTTATCGTGTGGTTCTAATCTCCTTACTCAGGATGTATCTCACCTAGGCGCACTTGTGAAGCATATCAAGTGAAGGGCCTTTCTCGTCTGGAAGTTACAGGACCAAGTAGGGTCCCATTTCCTTGCCCCTCTAGCACTCCGACCTGCTATAGTCTATTGCCATCCTCTTAATTGCCTTCACTCTTCACTACCTTGGCAATATGCTTTGCTCTCCAATTCCCGAGTGTGGCTACTTTGTTTGCAATAGTAGTAATCTGGTCTATGGTCCTGGTGTGCCATCTTTGCCATCACACATACTCTTGGGTCATGATTCAAGAAAAGTGGCGCTGCTCCCAGTGCATTGCCACTTTTCTTGCACCACTTAGCACCCCTCTAATGCCACCATGTGTGCCGTATCTAAGATGCAGAGCACCATGGCAGTAGTTAGGGGCACTAGCGTCAACATTTTTGACGCTAGTTCGGAGCTTTGCAGTATTAGCGTAAAAAATGTTGATGCTAATCCTGCAAAGCTCATTAAGGCCCATTGACAACAGTGGCAAGCCTCCTTTTAACCCCTTGGCTGCTCGGCCTTTTCCCCCTCAGGTGCCTAGCCTCTTTTATGACTATTTGGGGCAGTTCGCTCTTATGCCTTTATAACTTTTTGTCCACAGAAACTACCCACGCCAAATTTGCATCCTGTTGTCCTGTTTTTTTTCGGAAAAAAGGGACAAAAAGGCTGCAGAAGAAAGCATGTGCTTTTTCCCCTGAAAATGGCATCAACAAAGGGTTTGCAATGCTAAAATCACCATAATCCCAGCTTTCAGGAACAGGCAGATGAATCAGAAAACCACATTTTTCAACACAATTTTGGCATTTTACTAGGGCACACCCCATTTTTACTGTTTTTTGTGCTTTTAGCCTCATTCCAGTTAGTGACAGAAATGGGTGGGAAATCAATGCTGGATCCCGTACAGCTAAACATTTCTGAAAAGTAGACAAAGTTCCGAATTTAGCAAGGGGTCATTTGTGTAGATCCTTCAAGGTTTTAGTAAACAGAAATTAACAGCTAAAATAAAAAAATATTGAAATTGAGGTGAAAAAAGAGCCATTTCTGTCCACGTTTTCTTCTATAACTTTTTCCAGCTATCGCAGATTTTTTAAAGCAACATATCGTTATGTCTGCTGGACTCTTCTGGTTGCAGGGATATATAGGGCTTGTAGGTTCATCAAGAACCCTAGGTACCCAGAGCCAATAAAGGAGCTGCACCGTGAAAAGAGTTCTAATTGTACACCAGCTATACAGCAATTCATTTGGTGAAATATAAAGAGTGTAAAATAGGTATCAAGGAAACCTTTGTATTTCCAAAATGAGCTCAAAATTAGGTGTTGAGAAGCAGTGGTTATTTGCACATCTCTGAGTTCTGGGATCCCCATACTAGCATGTGAAATACAGGGCATCTTTCAAATAGACGTCTTTTTTACACACTGTCTTACATTTGGAAGGAACAAATGTAGAAAAAGACAAGGAGCAATAACACCTGTTCTTCTATTCTGTGTTCCCTCAAGTCTCCAAATAAAAATGGTACCTCACTTGTGTGGGTAGGCCTAACGCCCATGACAGGAAACACAACATGGACACATCACATTTTTACATTGAAATCTGACATGTTTGTGGAAAGTGCCTAGCTGTGGGCTTTGGCCTCTAGCTCAGCTGGCACCTAGGGAAACCTAGCAAACCTGTGCATTTTTTAAAACTAGACACCTGGGGAATCCAGGATGGGGTGACTTGTGGGGCTCGCACTAAGTTCTGTTAACCAGAATCCTTTGCAAACCTAAAAAAAACACTTTTTCCTCACATTTTAATGCTTCAAAGTTCTGGAATCTGGGGAGAGCCACAAACTTCCTTCTACCCAGCATTCCTTCAAGTCTCCCGATAAAAATGGTACCTCACTTGTGCAGGTAGGCCTAGTGCCCGCGAAAGGAAATGCCCCAAAACACCTCATGGACACATGAAAATTATCAAATACAAAACTACCTGCTTTTGTGGGGGGGGGGCACCTGAGTTTTTGGTCCTGGGCTCAGCAATCATCCAGGGAAACCTACCAAACCCAGACATTTTGGAAAACTAGAGACCCAAGGGAGTCCAGGGAGGTGTTATTTGCATGGATCCTTCAGTGTTTTCTTACCGAGAATCCTCAGCAAACCTCAAATCTGGCTGAAAAATCACATTTTCCCCACATTTCTGTGTGGGATCACTGCAACAGCACAAATTTCCTACCACCCAACATTCCCCTCAGTCTCCCCAAAAAAATTATACTTCACTTGTGTAGGCAGGACAACTGACTGTGACAGGGAAGAGCCAAAAACATGATGAAATTGAGGGGGAACCAAAGAGGGTCCAAAAGGGCAGTTTGAAAAAAATGTTTTTAGGATGATAAGTGGGGCAGAATTTTTATTGGTATAGATGCGACAATGCTGGGAGGTAGGAATTTTTGGCTTTCTGCAGATTCCGGAAGGTTGTATCACAATAATGTGGGGAAAATGTGTGATTTCAAGCAAAGTTGGAGGTTTGCAGGGAATTGTGGGTAAGAAAATAGTGTGAAGCACACCACCCTAGACCTCCCCAGATGTTTAGTTTTCAGATGTGTCTTGGTCTCGTAGATGTTTCTACATGGCAGCGTCCCAAAGTCCAAAAGGTGCAGCCCTCACCATTCCAAGTGGGACGATATTGAGAGTTAGCCAAGCTCTCATGGCCCAAATGTCAAACCAAAACCAAAAATAATCAAATGTCCTCTTGCTTACCATTGGGATAAGATCTTTGAGTGTGATTGGGGAGAGCTGAAACACTGTTAACCCCTTCAGTTGGGGTGTGGACATAACCATGCCCATACTGGTTGGTAGCCACCACCCCACTATTTTTTTTGTAATTCCCTGGCATCTAGTAGGCTTTCTGTCCCCCCCTCCAGGAAGTGGATCAGGGGTAATTGCCCCATCTGCCCACTGGTGGGCAGAACAACTTTGTCCCCATTTATTTGGGGTGGGGGTATGGCCATTCCCCCACCCTCTTTTTTTTAAAATAAATTCTTCCCTGGTCTCTGCCGGGCTTTCTGCCCCCCTTAGGGGGAGATGGGCCTTCCAAAAATAGGCCAATCTGCCCCCAAGGGGGCAGAAATGACCAACAGTAATGTACCCCCCATGGAGATAGACAAAACCCACACACACACACAAATCCCTAGTGCCTAAGTGGTTTCTGCCCTCACTGGGAGCAGGTCGGCCTAATTAAAATGGGCCGATCTGCCCTCAAGGAGGGCAGAAATGGGCTAAAATTAATTTGCCCCCCAGGGGAGCGGCCCTTGCATAAGGGGTCGCTCTCCTTGCATGAAATTGATCTGACAAAAAAAATCCTTGGGCCCGTATTTATACTTTTTTTGCGCCGCATTTGCGTCGTTTTTTGACGCAAAAACGGCGCAAACTTGCAAAATGCCATTGTATTTTGTAGGTTTGCGCCGTTTTGCGTCAAAAAGCGGCGCAAATGCGGCGCTAAAAAAAGTATAAATACGTGCCTTGGTGTCTAGTGGTTTCTGCCCTCCTTAGGGCCAGATTGGCCTAATACAAATAGGCCAATCTGGCCCTGGAGTTGGGCAGAAATGGTCTAAAATAAAATTGCCCCTATGGGAAGCAACCCTGGCCTAAGGGGTCCCTCCCCAACTGTAAAAAATAAAAAAGTAAACAAACTGGCGTCCAGAGGTTTCTGCCCCCCTTGGAAGCAGATGGGTCTAATTAATATAGGTCGATCTGGCCCCAAGGGGGGAAGAAATGGCCTTATAAAAAATGGCCTTTTAAAAAAATTCCACCCTTGGGAAGCGACCCTTGCCGAAGGGGTCGCTCCCCTTATGCCATTTTCAAAAAAACAAACATCCCTGGTGTCTAGTCGGCATTTTTGCAGCTCGATCGCATTACGTTTGGGCTGCAGAAATGCTCAGAAAGATATCAAAGGAAAGGAAAGGCCTTTTGTTTCCTTTGATGCCTTTCTGCGATCACCACCCCGCGATCAGAAGAGAAACGCTTTGCATTTCTCTTTCAGGTGCACTGGAAGCTGAGCTTCCAGCGTGATGGGGGCAGCCTCTGATGAGGTCAGCGCGACATCATCAGATGTCACTGGAGGAGGGTGGGGGAGCCCGGGGGTGGAAGGGGAAGCAATTCCCCTTCCATCCGTGCCCCGGGAAGGTGGGTGGGAGGCCCAGGAGGGGAGCACTCCCCCATGGGCCTGCCCAGGATGTAATGGTTACGTCCTCGGAACCCGAGCGGTCCTGCTGAGGTCGTAACTGTTACGTCCAAGGCACTGAAGGGGTTAATGCTTGCTCTGAGCATGTTTAAAGTGCTGAAATAAATGGCACAAAGAAATCTTTGAGATTTCTTTGCGATTGTTTTGGGCCCCCTAACCGGGGGACGCCGTCTTTGCATACATTATGCCTGGCGCAGCCATAATGTAGCGCAAAGGGTTACAAAGTGGCGCAATGCATGCATTGCTCAACTTTGCTAATTTGGCGTGGCGATTTTGGCCTCGTTGCGCCACATTAGCGTAAACAAAATGACGCTAATGTTGTGCAAGGGAGTGCTAGGGGCTCTTAAATCAGCCCCTTGGTCTTTGGAATGCATATTCTATACCCAACCAATTTTCTTGCTCTCTCGACCACCTCTTTTAACTCAATCTTCTGTTTTTCTACCTTACTGACTCAAGTACTCAGACTGCTTTTGGTACATCTCGTAGTCTGCTTTCTCATACGTGCCATCATTTGATCAGAAGTGGGGTAACTAGGGTTCCATGATAGTCACCTTGGATTCCTATTTTCCCAGCCCTCCTAGAATTTGACTTAATTTATTTTAAAAATATAATCCCTTTACTTTTCTTGTCACCTACCACCACCTAGATTTCTTCATTAGCTATGTGATAAGTTGGATTTTTTACTTACCACCTCCCTCAATTTTGCAACTAAGATGAACCCTGTTACATTCAATGCACCTTTGAGGGTCATGTACTCTCTTAGTCCAGTACAAGCCTTTCGATGACTCTGAGAAACCATGTGGCAGGCAGGGGATGGGATTGACCAATAGCAAGATGAGTTTTGGCAAAGATGGTCAAAAAATCTGATAACGGGAACCATATAGAGGCAGGCTAGATATTCATTAAGGATATTCCTTGGTTTACATTTTAGTAGGACATGCCCAGTTTATATGCTCACTATTTTTTTAGCTATGAGGTTGCAAAAGTACAACAACTGACACCGTGACATAGTGATCATTATTTATTCAGAAAATATAATCTTAACATATATGTTCAGATTCTGGGACTCATTTAAGGCCCTTTGTGAAGCATGATTAGTGAAATGTCAATATATTGAAATGGAAAAGCCATGCACACAAACACCGCACTCATGCACGCATTCACTCCCCACTCCCCCTTCCAGCGCATACATGCATTCACTCCCCCTCCACCTCTCCCCAGTGCATACATACATTCACTCCCCCAGAGCATACATACATTCACACCCCCTCCCCCTGCACCGCACACATGCTCACCCGCTCTCCCTGTCCACTGACACACACACACGCTCTCCCCATTCACTCACACAAATACTCACCCCCTCCTCCGTCCACTTACATACACATGCACACGCATACACGTATACACGAATACACGCACTCAGCCCTTCCATCCACTCAATCGCACTCACGCACTCAATTGCTCACACCCACACACATGCAATCACCCTCTACCCAGCAACAAACACTCACATCTCCTCCCCAATCCACTTAAAAACATGCACCTCCACCCCAATCCACAAACAATCACACACACCCCTCACACCATCCACAATCACTCACACATGTAGATACACACCCACAAACAGCCTCCACATTCACAACATTCACACACACTCTCACACACGTACACACACACACCTCCCCTGTAAGACGATCCCCTTACCTCGTCCATCGAGGAGGTCATCCAGGAGGGGATGGGTCCCGGTGCTTCCACTGCTGTCAGTGCCCCGCCCTCAGTACACTGCCACTCTGTATTACGTATCATAATATGGCATGCAGCATCCTTTTGGCTTGCGGTACTGGTGGTGGAACCGCCTCTTCACCACCGACTGCCATCAAGACTGGTGTCAGAATTCGAAATCAGTCATAATAGGGTAGTCTTACGAAAAGGCCACCGAAGTTGTAATGAGGGCCTAAGTGTGATTCACAATTTGTGTTAGTGATTCAGTATTTAGAAAAGGTGTGTTTAGGGTGTCCCTTCCAAATACAGAATTGCAGTGGGATGTATGAATGTATTGTGACTGACTTATGGGTGAAAAACATTCATAATTCACCAACACCTCAAAGGAGTTGGTGACCACTCACAAATGTGAATGGGCCCCCAAGGGATCCCTTCCCCTTGGTGAATGTTGAAATAAATATTTTTTAGGAGCAGGCAAACATTTCATTTTATTTTTTGAAACACATCCTATTTTTCGTGAAGGAAAACATGCTGCATTTAAAAATTAAAAAAAATTGCTTTATTAAAAAGCAATCATTGAAATGATGGTCTGTTCCATGTGCTGGCAGCTATTCTGCAAACTGTGAATGAAGACATTAATATTCATGAGATAGGTCAATTTGAGACCATTAGGAATTGATATTTAAAACTTGGGCATTTTTGTACATTAGGAATTTTGATTTCCTAACTGCAATTTCGTAAGAATCGCAATTAGGAAATCAGAATCTCAAAATTCTGTACATACCTTTAGTTCTGAATGAACACTTCTATGGTGAGACATTTATGACCAGACTGATTTATTGGTTCCGATACCTGCGCTGGAAATAAAACATGCATTGTTCACGAAAAAGATGGCAGATAAGTTGACCAGCAGAGCTGTAGCAGACTTTTTCTAACTAGGTTCTGGATCCCTCTCAGAACAAAGTCAAGAGGTCTTTGTGACAGGTTCTTCTTCTAAATCATTCCATGAGACAATTTTTTTTTTTTAAAGTCTGTTAAAGAATCATCCCTCTGCATGTCCTTTTTTTTAAAAACAAGTTAAAGCTTGGCAATTTGTTTAAAACAATACCATTGCTTAACCCTGACTGTTAAAATTTTGCCAATATCAAAAGACAGTGGCTACAAAATATGCCATGTAAAGTAATAACTGAGAACCTGAGGGGGTTCATAAAAAAGCAGCATGTGGGCAAGAATGCACCTCTATTTTTAGCCTATGCCACCAAGGCATGAGCCTTCTCTCATCCTTTCATAGTAATTCTTGCACAGGCACTGGAAGTTGGGGTTCAGGGGTGCTGTACCAAACCCAGTAACCATGTTGGAGCTCAGAAGGTGAATGAGCAAAAGACATGGCTTTAAGTTTTGGTTTATGTTTTTACATTTGTTGTGCTTCAAAGACAAATGCCAAAGGGCACTTTATGTCTTCTGACAAATTGCTGCTCATTCTTTTAAAGTTGAGATTCATATTTACTGCTCTTGCTCTGACTGTAAAGTGAACTGTTTTTGTAAAGTGAATTATGTGATAATTTTGATGGAGTACAGGGAATACAGGAGTACAGGGAGTGCAAAAGGAAGCACTGTGGCAAATAATGTTCTAACACACAACACAAACTAAAAACCTGTAAGTAAAATGAATCAGCATGTAGGAATGCACAAATTAAGTAATTGTTCTGTAAATCTGAAGCATGATAGAAATAAGGAACTTATTGGGATCAGACACATCAAGAAAATGTACTTAGTGATGTGTGTATTATAAATATTCACTAAAACTCAATGTACACACATTATCACTGTGCTCTATATAGTTTGTTTGGTGAAACTGTATGTGTGTGCAACTTTAGTCACCATTTCAATGGAGAATGTTCTGTGTCTAAATGACAGTGCCTTACCACAGATTACTTTAGAAATATATTTGAGGCAATGTGCTCCGAAATGCATCACCAGCTAGCTACTACATCCTTACCACTCTCCTGCTGGTTTTATTCACGGGTTTTTTGTGTGACAGTTAGAATTTTCTCTATTCCTGTGACTTTAGTGATACAATATTGATGGCAACACCCCCAGTTTGAAAATTGTTCCAGCACCACTGTGGCTGTGTAGAAGGCAACTAGTATGATTAGTCATAGAATGTATGTTTTTTCAGGTTCCACTACCATTTATTTTGTCTATCGCATTGTATCACAATCAAAAGCCAATGTTATTGCGACTAGCAGCACTGCTCAAAATGTTCAGATTAAAAAGATAGCTGCCAAGGCTGGCCTCTTTCCCATATCCATTTTCAATATTTATAAAATAACTCACTACAATCCTCTTCATTAATGGTCCTACTCAGGGATTTCAACTATGGCTCACTGTCTGAGAAATATAAGCCATCCGATCTTGAATTGCTGTTCTTGGTTCACACTCCACAGGCAGTTCAATGAGCTGAGAAAATACTTACAAGCTTTAGTACATTTTCTGGACATAGAGTTAAGCCTGCTCAGCCAGAGATTGTAATGTGGCAAATGACTAATGACCCTTGTTATCAGACTATTGAAAAGTTAAATACTTAGAGATCCTTAGACCAGATCTCGTCATGGAAAATTGTTTGAACAAGAACTTCTTGTACAACTGTGCTGCAGATACAAACCTTTTTGATCAAAATCAGCTACTTACAATTCCAATAATCAGTACAGTTCAGTATGGGGATGCACCTACTGTATTTTGTTACTAAATTAGAATTGTGTGTATGTTGTCTTTGTTTGGGAAAATCAAACCGCAAATACTGAAGAAGAAATTGCCTGTAACACATGAAAAGACACTCTTGCCTTCAAATTTACGGCAGAATTATTGACTGCTCAACGTCACGAAATAAAGATTTTCTACACACCAATGGCCCTCTGCTAGAAATGGGGTCTTTGGTTGGCAGTCTGGTTACCCTCTGCCCAAGCAAGGAACCTCATCCTAGTCAGGGTAAAAGAGAATCACCCTCAGCTAACCCCTGCTTACCCCCTTGGTAACTTGGCACAAGCAGTAGGTTTAACTTCAAAGTGATAGGTGTAAAGTATTTGTACCAACACACACAGTAACTTAATGAAAACACTACAAAATGACACAACACAGGTTTAAAAACATAGGCAATATCTCTCTAAACAAAACAAGACCAAAATGACAAACATCCACAATACTCAAGTCAAGTTATCAATTAAAAACCAAAGAGTCTTAATGTAGTTTTAACACAACACTAACGCTGTTAGCGTGAAAATGTACCTGCGAGCGTCAAAAATAACCCCACACGGGCGAGTGTGCATCAAAAAGGTCTTGCAATGTGTCGATATCACTCACTCACAAGACCTTGTGTCATTTCTCCTTCAGTCAAGTTGGCGTGCTTCATTACTTCTCTCCTAAGGAAAGAGATGCGTCATTCCAGTCAACAATCTCATGTCCGGGAAGGCCTTGTGTAGTTTTTACACACCCAGCGATGTTTGCATCATAAATCCAGCTGCACGATGATACAAAAACCACGCAGCCTGGATTGCGATCTTACCAGCTTTCCTCAGCGATGCTGCATGTCGTTTCTCCAGCTGTGTGCATCAATCTTTCAGTCGCGCTGCAGGCGAGCATCGATTTTCAGCCGCAAACCCAGCAGTGCATCGATTTTTCAGCTGCCGATTGGAGTTGCGTCGATCTTTTCCCCTCACGGCGGTCTGTGCCTGGATTTCTCACTCTTGTCCTGCCAGCTTCTCCTTTCAGGGTCCCAGGAACTGGATGGGAACCACTTTGCAGAGTAGGATTCTCAGCAGAGGCTCCAGGTGCTGGCAGAGAGAAGTCTTTGCTGCCCCTGAGACTTCAAACAACAGGAGGCAAGGTCTAAATCAAGCCCTTGGAGAGTTCTTCACAAGAAGGAAGGCACACAAAGTCCAGTCTTTGTCCTCTTGCACAGGCAGAAGCAGCAACTACAGGATAGCTCCACAAAGCACAGTCACAGGCAGGGGAGCTCTTCTTTCTCAGCTCTTCAGCTCTTCTCCAGGCAGAGGTTCCTCTTGGTTTCCAGAAGTGTTCTCTAGTCCGTGGTTTTGGGTGCCCTTCTTATACCCATTTTCTCCTTTGAAGTAGGCCTACTTCAAAGCAAAGTCACTCTTGATTGTGAAATCCTGCCTTGCCCAGGCCAGGCCCCAGACACTCACCAGGGGGTTGGAAACTGCATTGTGTGAGAGCAGACACAGCCCTTTCAGGTGTGAGTGACCACTCCTTCCCACACTCCTAGCACAGATGGCTCATCAGGAAATGCAGACTACACCCAGCTCCCTTTGTGTCACTGTCTAGTGTGAGGTACAACCAGCCCAACTGTCAAACTGCCCCAGACAGGGAATCCACAAACAGGCAGAGTCACAGAAATGGTAGAAGCAAGAAAATGCTCACTTTCTAAAAGTGGCATTTTCAAACACACAATCTTAAAATCAACTTTACTAAAAGATGTATTTTTAAATTGTGAGCTTAGAGACCCCAAACTCCACATGTCTATCCGCTCCCAAAAGGGAATCTACACTTTAGTCAGATTTAGAGATAGCCCCCATGTTAACCTATGAGAGGGACAGGCCTTGCAACAGTGAAAAACGAATTTAGCAATATTTCATTGTCAGGAAATTTAAAACACATTACTACATGCCCCACCTTAACCATACACTGCACCTTGCCCTTGGGGCTACCTAGGGCCTACCTTAGGGGTGCCTTACATGTAAGAAAAGGGAAGGCTTAGGCCTGGCAAGAGGATACACTTGCCAAGTCGAATTTACTGTTTAAAACTGCACACACAGACACTGCAGTGGCAGGTCTGAGACATGATTACAGAGCTACTTATGTGGGTGGCACAATCAGTGCTGCAGGCCCACTCGTAGCATTTGGTTTGCAGGCCCTGGGCACCTCTAGTGCACTGTACTACGGACTTACTAGTAAATCAAATATGCCAATCATGGATAAGCCAATTACATACACATTTTGTAAAGGAGCACTTGCACTTTAGCACTGGTTAGCAGTGGTAAAGTGCCCAGAGTAACAAAAACAGCAAAAACAGAGTTTTTGCATCAACACCTGGAAAACAGAGGCAAAAAGTTAAGGGAGACCACGCCAAGGATGAAAAGTCTAACACCCTCTCACTTTCTTTTTATTTAGCAATATGTTATTTACTATGAAAGTAGATTTACCAAAAAAAGAAAAACTAAAAATTATTTCTAAAATTGAACATACCTGGGTAGACTATCAGTGTATTATGTGATTTCCTAATTTTTCACAGTTCCATACTTTAAGTTGTAGTAATCATCTTCAATCTCTCAAAATATCATCAGCCTCCACAAAAAAAAAAATCAATACTTAGGTGATTTCTTGGACACACAAATCAATGAGAAAGAATGTTGGGCCTGATGCACCAACGTCCTGTGAAATGCTAACTACTGGTTAGTGGAAGCAAAAACACCACAAGAAAGGCCAAAAAATAGGAAGTGCACAAAAAAAATGTAACCTAGTGAACAGCAACAGATAGACATTACCAAGAGCTGATTACCTAAATGTGTGCTTTGTATGAAACATTCATATGCTATGCTACGTACAAACCATTTGCAAATTAGCACAAAGTGAAAGTAGGTGGTAATCAATTATAAGCTATAAAAATAGCCCAAAAAACAAATGTTATACTCGGAAACGTATGCCCTTTGTGCCACTGCAAGTTGAAGGAGGATTCTGGCTACACAGCACCGGGAGGAGGCAGGACTGGCTTTTCAGGTTGGGGGAACAATACTTGATCAAAGTGAAGAGGATGCATACAGTAAGTAAAGGTTGAGCTGGCAGGTGATTTTTTGCCATCATAACATTGAATACTATATTGAGTAGGAAGATTCACCGAAGTTACGTCATTAATATCTTTCCTGCATTTATTTGCTTCATCCAGTTATCAAGGAATAGGTGCCACAGCAGGTGGAGTGTCACAGTGTGCATTATCCAGTTGTTCAATTTTTTAATAATTTTTTTGATGCCATGTGGAAATAAATAAACATACGCATTAGCTTTCTCAGCACAGCACAGCCCTTGAACAGCACCAAGCTAGTTTTGTATAGGATAACAAAACTTCCTCAGGTTATAGGTTTGTAGCTGGAACACCAGTCCTCATATGTGCTTCTGCTGCAACAGAATTCCTCTACCACAATTGTAAACATCAACACGTACTAACCATTAAGGTCGCTTGCAATGCAGGTTGCATTATTAAAGCCATTTTACCCTGGAAGTTCACATGACTCCTACATGTTTAGAAACAATAGTCTCTTCAAACGTTTTGCTTGGGGATATTTTGATTACAAAATCATATTGGGTCAGGTAATTTTATTGTGGCATCAATCAACAACAAAAATCAAAGAGAGAGACAACTCACTCTCAATATTTCAAAATCTCCCCACACTGACTCTGAGAATAACTCTAGTTGTTTTACAAGGAGTCACCCACCAAAACACCAAAAAGTCTGGCGGCGTGCTTCATCATCAAGTCCCCATCCAGATACCCTTCAAATCTGGAAGAACTCTAACTTTAAAAGGATTTTTCCAGTCCGACAAAGATCTCATGAGAAAACGGTCCCCACAGAGATTGCAATGTGTTGGCACAGCGTAGAAGTACTTAGGTGCGTCACCTATGAGAGAAAACCATGTGTTTATCCAATGACACTTAAAAGCACCTTACAACAGGACATAGAGTAAACGAGGTGGGAAAGAAACTTGAAACTGGAAATGAGAAACACTGGATACATCGATCCACATATTTATTAGGGGATAAGAAATCTGGTGTTAAATGTGTACATTTAATTGTTATTATATGTGTTTACTAATTCTTTTGTGTTTTGTAAATAAACAGAAATGATGAAAGTTCTATGAAATTAATATATCATGTTTCTATATGTTCTGTTTATATGAATATTTTTCTTTCATTCCTTGTATGTAATATCAAAAAGTTGTTGGCTTGCAGAAACATTCTTCAAGTAATGAACAATGACATGTTAAAAAAGGTCTACATGTTAGAACACAAAATAAATGTAAGCAGTCTGTGATAGATGAGGGTCGTGCATTTTTGGGTCATTATTCTTACAGCATTGCTCCTGCCATCGCATGAAACTCCCTTTCAGTAGGTACACACCCTCTACACCATGGTTACACATTGGCCTACATCTGATTGTAAGTCTGTAACTCAGCACCTGTCTCTGTTGAAGTGATTGTGATATTCAAGTTTGATGACTGTCAGTTTGTGATCTTGTCTGAGAATGCTAAAACTGTTCATATTTTCATTAAGGCACTTTGGGCCTGATTACAAGTTTGGTGGGTGGCCACCAGACCCTTGGTGAGGAGACTGCCGTTGAGGTGGTGGTCTCGCCACCGGCCCTATTAGGTCTTTCCCACTGGGCTGATGGGGGTGAACCAAGGTTCCTGCCTGTCAAACCAGTGGGAAGGGTGCAGCAGCATTGTTGCCGGCTTATAATAGAGCCAGTGGCAATGTTACCACACGCAGGGGGCACGCTGCTATAATTAGCCTTAGCCATTGCTACATCAACATTTACAAATGTGAAGTGCAGGCAGCACTTTTTGATGTCATTTTATGATAAATATCACACCCCATTAACTTAGTAAGTATTGTTAGATATTATATATACCTGCTCATTCTACTACACTGCTTCCCCTTGTTACAGCCCATTTTTCTTCCCCCACCTTAACAGTGAAACCTTCAGAACTCTGAGCCTTGATAATTTCAAGTTGACAGCTACAAGGCCTAGTGATAGTGATGACGGGTGCTTGCTTGTGATATTGTATCATAATTAAACATAAGTTACATATTTGATAAATTTCCCCCTGCCATTCATTACAAGAATATGACAAGTCACCGGTCACTTCTGCGACCATATACAGGTACGAGGCAGAGGCTGAATGCTAAGTTCCTTTGAAAGGTCATGGAAATACGAAATAACTTGTAATAACCTTTTAATATACAGCAGGGGGTGTTTTATTCCTCATATGATGGTCACACCATCACCCTTCCCACAAAACGCTTATATATGAACATATGACTTTCATGTGAAAGGATACCATGTTTGCAGACATGATGATTAAAGTAGAATCTGTAGTGCAAAATAAACACACCAAAAATAGCGAGTAATCCGTTGCAAACAACAAATTAGAATCAGTTTAATGTAAATAAGGGCAAAAAATCTGTGGATCAGATTGCATGGAAACATGACGAGATTCTACATTTCCTGTAGTGTCCTCTGGAAAAAATAAAGATGTTGACATATCGATCTCAATTCTGCGTACCACTGTTCATTATGAATAATAAATCAGAAGAAAAAAAATACAGTTCGCTTTTTGTTGTTTTAACTGCAACTGAAATTATGTTCCTTGAACAGCCTTTCATCTTGGCTGCTGGCAGGATGTGCACACCTAAACTATAATATAGGCTTATAGCTGAGAGCTACACCAGTTGTTATTGGCCCTGAACCTGAGTTGTAGGCACAAGGCTGAAGGCTATTAGAACATTCCACCCACTGATTTTAGAATGTTCTATAGTAAAAACTGAGAAACAGAAAGACAAACATTTAAATGTTGCCAGGCATGCCAGTGAAACCTACAAGATTTCACTGCATAATTTTTTCCGTCATTTGTAACGCCTGCCCAGGGCAGGTGTTAAAATGACGCACCCATTGAAATCAATGGGCCTCCCTGCACTTTGCTGCACTAGTTCCAAAACTTTTGACGCTAGTGCAGCAAAACGCTGCAATAGCATAACAAAATGTTGACGCTATTGGCCTAATGAACGCCATGGTGTGCTGTATTGTAAACACGGTGCACCCATGGGTGTCGTTAGGTGGGGCACGGGTGACGCAAGAAAACTGGCACATCAGTGCTGATGCACCAGTTGCTTGCAAATATGCTCCTATATTGTTAAAATAGCACTCCCAACCTTCCAATGTTCTAATAAGGTACTCAACTTTAACAGATACAACATTTCTTTATTATATATGTCACAATTTAACTGTAATAAAGAAATTGGAGCTGGGTTTGCATGTAGGAATTGCGGACTCCCATGTGTTATACATTTAGAATGCATAACGGTTAATTATGGGCATATACTGCTATCAAAGTATTCTGGTAACATTTATAGACTACCAGGATGAAGTCTGAGTGTATTATAACCATCACCTGAACCCTGCGATGACAATATAGAACCATATTACAAATGCTACTTATTATGTATTTTTATATTACATGGTTTTAGTACTCTTAAAACACATCTAAGCATCATCTGTTTAGTTTTCATTGTTTACCTGAGACAGCGGATATACCTGCCAAGTTTGTGAGAAATGTTTGCTTGTGTTGGAGATAATTGCTAATGTTTAAACTATGGTTTATGGAACACTGTGTAGTATTTTGTCACATTTTAAATGCAATGCACCATACAAGAAAATAAAAGCAAATTCTAAAACGTGCTTTTCATTTTCAGAACTTTGACAGTAGATAATTGGCTTCACAGGACATATATAAAGACAATAAAGTGCAACGAGGGGTATTGTAACTTTTTGCTGACAGGGTTTTCTAATTACAATGTTTATTGTCACACTAGGAAGAACACATTGGTAAATGCTTGCATGAAGGATGGGTCTGCAAGGGTAGGCTTATCAGGTTTGCTGATGAATTGCTCTGAGAGCGGTACTGTCATTGTGAACGATTTTTTACAAGCTCTGAAAGGAAGAAATACTGTGTTAACCATCCAGTCTTCTTTTTTTTTATTTATTTAAGGAAGTTAAATATATTACAAATTAATTCAGCACTGGGAATTACAGAAAATAGTTCATAGTGAAGACCTTTTTTATCAGCAAAATAGGAGTATTGAAAGCACTCTCAAACATTCAGTGAGAAAGCTTACTGTTGAGAATAGAACCAGGCAGAAACGGGCTCAAGTACAGGTTCTTTAATGAGGTTCCACTTGCGCTTCACTTTTTTATGTCGATAGGTTCCTAGTATCCTCACATCAACATTCTAAGGCAGCCTCACACTCAACTCCTGGAATGTTCCATTAGGAGTGCATGGGAGGTGGGACGGGTTCTACCACTATTCCATTATGACTTTACAAAGTGACTAAACGGTATATGTTAAAAGCTACTAATTATAAAAATACAGATTATAACACATCCCCTCACCTACCGATTGTTGAGATATGTGACGAACCTTGGATGATTTGCATACAATAAAACATGGGATTAATTAGGGAGAAACACATATACATATATATTCATACATAACCCCAAAACATGTAACATCCTGATACACAACACAGATAATTTTATTTCATGGCATAGTCTTTGTGCCAAACAGGAGGCATATGGCCCCTTCCCGCACCTGTGGTTGGAAGACGGTGTGTTGTCCATACTTGCATTGTTCATCCTGGGTTGTTGCTTTATCAGCCTGTCCATACTCCTCATTTGACTATTTTCCATTATGACTACATTGTGGCTTACTTTTGCAATGCGCATAGGTTTGTAAAACTTTGAGATGTTGTTGCCTCTTTTCAAAGGTTTCTTAACCAAAACCCCCTCTCCAACTTCCCATTTTTGTTGTTTAGTTCCATGCTTAATGTTGTAATGTTCCTCGTATTTGTTCTGGTGCCAAATGATTTTATTCTTCCTTCCTTCTGCATTGAATTCCACTTCTGTACCTCCTCCTAACCAGACAAGAAATAATGTGGTGCACAGCTTTGTTCCCTTGAGTGCTGAGAAAGGGGATATCCCTGTTGTTTGGTTGGGCATGCTGTGATATGCCCAAAGCATGTTTTGAATGGTGTTCTCTTCTTGAATATGGTTGGCGCAAACTAACTGGATACATTCCTTCAACATCCTGTTTACTTTTTCCACCATACCATTGGCCATGGGGCAGTATAGCGCTGTCCTCAGGTGCCTGATGCCAAGTTTTGTTAAAAACTCTGTCATTGCAAAGGAAGTGAATTGTACTCCATTGTCTGTAAAAATAGTCGAAGGTATACCTTCCATTGTAAACGCATCTTTTAAAAATGATATAAGGGAGTCCGTGGTAATCTGATTTATCATCCTTGTCCTTACCCAATGGGATTGATAGTCAACTATTACAAATGCAAAAAATTTTAACAGCCCCTTCCAGTTGACTGGGCCAATTAGGTCAAGGGCTACTGTCTCCCAAGGCTTATCTGGAACGGCCACTGGAGATATTGGAGTTTTACGAATTGAATTGGATTTGTCACTGTTAGCACAAATGGTATAGTTCTTTACTCTAGATTCGATGGCAGAGTCCATGCCAGGAAACCAGTAATGCTCCCTTGGTCTGGCTTTAGTGAGGCTCCTGACTAAATGACCTTCATGTACAAGATCTATGACTTTTTCCTTCAATGCATCTGGGGGGATTATTTTGTCATTTCTCATTATCAAGTTTTTATTCATATTAAGTTCCTAGCGTACCTCCCAAAATCATTGGACACCCTTGTGTAGGTTTTTGTTAGGTGTTGTAACCCCTCATCCATGGCTGTGCAGTCTTCCCATTCTTTGTTAGTGATAGCTGAAGGATTGATTTCTAATATGATTTCTAATATGGGATATTCAACAGTTTCATATTCCTCTTCCTTGTTCAATGGGAGTCTCGAAAGGAAGTCTGCAGCCGTGTTGAGATTTCCTGAGACATATTCTATCCTGAAACAGAAGCCCTCCAAACCCAACACCCACCTGGCTATGCGTTGGGTACTGCTGGAAGACCCTTTGTTTGTAAACACATATGTTAGGGGTTTATGATCAGTATGGATTTTGAATTTCAGGCCCCATAAAAAGAATTTGAAGTGTCTGACCCCCCAGAAACACGCCAGGGCTTCCTTTTCTACTACGGAGTAGTTCATCTCAGATTTATTAAGAGACCATGAGGTGAATGCAATGATTCTTTCCTTGCCATTAATGATTTGGGAGAGGATGGCACCCAGACTCTTGTTGCTGGCATCCGTAGTTAATATGGTTTTCCTGTAAGAGTTGAAGCTGCACAGATAAGCGGCCGTAAAAATGGCGTATTTCAGATTCACAAAGGATTCTTGATGCTTATCCGTCCATCTGTATTGAGTGTGATTCTTCAACAACTCTCTTAGATTAGACATTATACTAGCAACTGACATAATTTGCCATATATTCTGCCAACCCTAAGAATGATTTGAGTTCCTCCTTCGTTTCTGGTACACAGGCTTCTTTTATTGCTTCAATTAAGCATATTTTTGGCTTAAAGCCATCCTTGGATATGGTATGGACTAAATAATCAAATTTTACATTTGTCTTTCCGTAAAGTGAGCCCTGCTGTTTTGAGATTGGTGAGAACCGCACGTAATAGTTTATTATGTTCTTCCACCGTGGAGCCATAAATGAGCATATCATCCTGAAAACCCATAATTTTAGGTATCCCTTCAAGAATCTGTTGCATTATTTTCTGGAATACTGCAGCAGCAGATGCCAGACCAAAAGGCATTCTGCAGAACATGAAAGTGCCCATAGGTCTGGTAAATGCTGTTAAACCCCTAGATTCTGGGTGTAATTCCACTTGATGATATGCTGTTGATAAATCGAGCACAGAAAAACATGTTGCTTCTCCCATGGTGCTTAGCATCACATGGATGTGGGGTAACGGGTGTCTTTCAATGCAATGTTGTTGTTAATATCTCTTAGATCCACACATAGTCTGATGCCGTCACCACTAGCCTTCTTGGCTACTACAATGGGAGACAACCATTCTGAACAGTCTATAGGTTCTATGACTCCCAATTCTCTCAGTCTAGTTAGTTCTTTTACCAATGGGCCCATTAAGTGCGGTATAGGTCTCGTTTTATGTACCATGGCTTTGTAGTTTGATTTCAATTTAATCTTGTGTTGAAACTGTTCTAGGAGTCCAAATTTTTCTGAGAATACTTCTGGGAAATCGTTACATATATGTTCACTTGCTGTGGACTGATCAACTAGTAGTGTTTGCTCTGGGTTATTTGGATCTAACTTTATACCCAGTTCTTTTTGATGTTGCCACCCCAGAAGGTTTGAACCTACTTGCACTATATACACCCTACCAACAGTAGCCCGATTTTTGAAGGTGATGCGCGTATGAACCCTACCTTCCTGGGGAATCCGGTCCTTAGTATATCCACTAGGTAAGATATCCGGGATTTCGAGCTTATGATTGTTGCTGTTAGTCATAGACTTGAAGTCAGAAATGTTGACAAGTGTACATCTTCACAGGTTTTGCATCTAAATGAACTATACATGCTAGATATTTTACTTGGTTAATCATTCTATTTTCTTTTATTTGCAAAATGATCTTCCTTACACTTTGAAGATTCTCGTCTGGCACACCACTTTCATTTTTCCTCAAGTACTTTGATAAGTCCCTGAACACTGTGGCGAAATGAGCCTTCTTATTACATTTCATACATATGGCAAACTTGGCTTGACTATTAACGTAGTTAGCTAAGTGGTTACTACTACCACACCGATAACATTTAGATTTATTGTTTTAAATTGTTCCTCTGACGGTTTTCATTTCTCATATCACTTTTGATTTGAATATTACAAATATCATTCTCAATCTCCTCTTCTGCTATTTTTGAAATCTGCTCATTTGTCGCCGTGACTTTCATTTCTTTCAAGCACATAGCTGTGTGGTCTATAGATTTTGCAATTTCCACAGCATCCTGTAAGTTTGGTTGTTTTCGCAACAATTTTTCTTGAATTTTTAGGTTTTTTATACATCTAACTAGTTGATCCCTGATAAGAGAATAGGTAATATTTCCAAATTCACAGGATTTGCCCAAACCTACAGTGCAGCAATATAACTTGTTCTATTTTGTTGTGAGCCTTGTGCACAGGTCAAGAACTTGTGACATTCCAGTATGATGTTAATCTTGTCTCCATACTGATTTTAAAGTTTTAATAAAGTAATCTAGTATTCATCTACATAATTTTCCAAAATCTCAGGTTCAGGAATAGTTTAAAAAATGTCCTGCCATGGGGTCCCAGGTTGTGTAATAAAATATGCTGTTTTCTCACTGGGCTAAATTTGTCACCCCCAATAGCTATAAGGTAGGACTAAAAAATGTGCACCCATTCATATCATGTTTCATTGGGATCCCCTTGTTTGTTTAAGAACGGAGTAGGTTGTAGCATTCTAGCAGCCGCAATGGTGCAGGAACGTTATTTTTAAACTGGACCGTTAACCCAGGGGAAAAATTCAAGTAGGGTGTAATTTTATGAACATCAAACTCACGAGAATATTAAACCGAAGTACACCGAAGGGGGTGCGCGTCACCGAGAAGCATTACTGACATGCAGAGCTTACAATGCTCCGAGTAAGGAATGAAAAAGATGTGCGTGTCACTGACCATCTATAATGCCACGTAATGCCACGAGTATATTAGAGAGGCCGGTGTGGTGTGCGTATCACCTTCACCTTCATAGTCTTCAAAGCTCCGGAGCGGCACTGCGGTGAATGATCGCCGTTGACTACCAATTAAGATCCGGACCCAGGCACGCGTGCTAGATGACATGGCCACACCTCTTCCAAGAAATAATACTCCTTTATTACTCTTGCGGTAGTCCGTATGTCTGAGAAGCAGAGCTCCCTGCGTCTACGGTATTCCGATTTCTGTCTTGTGCTCCTATTTGGTCGAGCAGTATTCCTGCTTACCCCCTCCAGTGACAGGTTCTTAGATGTAGCATATGTAAAATCAAACGCAGTACCTTTATCCGATTGACGGTTGGATAATACGAACCCCGGCTGGAGGGACGAACAGCCTGCACATGATGTTATGCTGTGAAGCAGGGACACAGAAGGTGTGGAAACCACACTGCCCACTTTCACAGCAACCCGTCGCCAATATGTTGAGAATAGAACCAG
This sequence comes from Pleurodeles waltl, assembly GCF_031143425.1. Classification (NCBI taxonomy): domain Eukaryota; kingdom Metazoa; phylum Chordata; class Amphibia; order Caudata; family Salamandridae; genus Pleurodeles; species Pleurodeles waltl. The sequence goes on from NC_090439.1 coordinate 340,261,738, forward strand.
GCAGAAATGGGCTCAAGTACAGGTTCTTCATTGAGGTTCCACTTGCCGCTTCACCTTTTCATGTCAATTGTTCCGAGTCTCTCGACATCAACATTCTAAAGTAGCCTCACACCCAACTCCTGGAATGTTCCATTAGGAGTGCATGGAGGTGGGACGGGTTGTAAAACTATTCCATTATGACTTTACAAACTGACTAAACGTTATATGTTAAAAGCTACTAATTACTGTATAAAAATACAGATTATAACACTTACCCTTGTATTATAATTACTTATCCTTATTGCATGAAGGTTGAGGTTAATATTATACACTCATCTTACCAGTGTAGCCCAGGTGCAGCTCCTCCGCAAGAGCAGCGGAGTGTCACCCCCACACCCCCACCAGCAGCAGCAGCTGCAAACCTATTACTATGAAATGAAAATAAACCATGTTTATTATCGTTTTATAATAAAAGGGGTGGGGCCACAGGCTAGGATGGGGAAAAAGGGGGGTGCACAGCACTCCCCCTCTGTGCGCATGCATGTTTGGCCGGCCAGCCAAATACACATGCGCACTGTACTCTCTCCAGCCTGCACTGTGTTGCCAGGCTGGAGAGAGTATGCATAGGATCCCAGTCTGCCTGGGAGCACCCTGTCTGGGTGCTCCCAGCCAATCCTAACGCTGCTCTGAACAGCATCAGGATTGGCTGCAGGGCAGACTGCGAGCCTATGCCTGCAGCCTACAGGGTAGGAGCGGTGTGGTGGTTGTGGCGGCGGCGACAGCGAGTGAAGGTAAGTGTATTTTTTATTGAATTAATTCCCTCCCACTCCCCCCTGTATGCACCTCCATGCCCCTTCAAAGCTCCAAAAGCAGCTCCTGATGTAGCTGCACATGATAAATGGTATTGTTAATTTGTAACAGAAACTGAGGTTTGAAGAAGGTAAACACACGTTCATGCAGATCTAGAAATACATAAAGGTATGGGGTATCCATACCTTTATTTCAATTTGGCAAGTTACCTGGATATTCCAATCACTTCATTAAGATGTACACGTTCCTAAAAAAAAGAGGTACAAAAACACAGCTCAGTGCAGTGTAGGTAATAAGACATAATAATGAGGTTATACATCTGCAACTTTCAGGGCTAGCAATAATTATATTTCTCTGCAGGAAGACCTTACAAAGTGTTTTACTACATAACCATTTATGATGGCACACAAACAGGTTCAAACCAGCCATGCAGCTAACATGAATTGTCAAATTGGTAAGAGATACAGTGAATTCTTCCAGTTCGTTGTAAACAAAAAATCCAATTGAATCGGAGATGCTCATTATTCAGCATGTGCTGTTTCAGAAAAAGCCATGTATGTATCTACAGATGCGAAAGACGCAGCTGGATTGTGACCTGGCCACTTTCGATTATCTATATTTAATCTCCCTTTTAGTAATGAAATTGTCTGCAGTTCTGCAGAATATGCCAATTCAGAGGCAAATCCCCTTCAATGAATTTTCTCCATCAGCTGAAAAGGGTAGTCACGAAAACTCTACTGGTGCAATTGTATGGACTTTATAATTTCCTCTACAACCTGGATAGTTTTCTCTTACTATTCAAGTTTAAAATCCGGTGTGCAGAGACTGCACAGAATACTTATTTTGCAATCTTGAGATGTAATTCCCCGTTAAGCATGATCCCACACTCTTGACTTTAATGTAAAATTGCAAATAGCATGTCAGATTCACAAAGGACACCAGGCTTTAGCAGTTGTTGAAAACAGTTGGCATGTCAAAGTGGTAATTGCATAGTGTCAGTACCGGATGCTCGTATGAAAAATTATCAAATGCATGACTTTAATGTTTAGTTTCAAATCTTTATTTGGATTCCCTCTGATCTAGTGGTGGGCATAATTCACGTAATTCTGTGAGGTGCAGTCACGCAGAATTACCTACAAATTCTGCTAGATTACATGGCAGTATGCAAGAAGAGTATTGCTTCATTTAGCTCACTTTTTATAGACAAAAAAAAATCCCCTTGCACCCAAAATAGATGTGAGGACACATTTTGCGCTAGGAAATAGTGCTAAACGCAACAGAACATGAACAGCAGCTCAACTAGATGCTTGTGACAGCTAAATGTGCATTTGGGGGTAGCATTTTCCTTCAACATACTCCCTGTATTTAGCACTAGTTTCAATGTGCAAAATGCACCCCTGCGTCCAAAATGGATTCAAGGATGCATTTTGCAGTATGAAAATTGCACTAAATGCAGCAGAAAATAAACAGTGGATTGAGCAGGAACACAGGCTCTTTAAATGTGTTCTTGTGGTAGATTTATTCCACTGAAATTACTCTTAATCACACGAGCAGAGTAATCACATTACTATCTGTAATTCCACATCAAAGAATAACCTGTAATTAGCCAAATTATACCAAGTACTCCTGCAGAATTAAAATTACTCCTAGGCCCACTGCTATTTGACTATGAAATAGGTTACTGTTCTAAGACCATGGCTGAATCCGCAGGCCTGCCAGCACATGCTTGACTAAGCCACCTAGGTCTAAATGAAGCAGAGGTCAGGATATGCATTTCCTTCTAAGGATAGTGCTCTGTGGAACACACTACCAGACTACAGAGCAGCACATGTCATTTAAGAAAGTTCTAAAAATCTGTCTTTTCTAGGATGTTCTGTTTGTTGGCTCCAAGTCCTTAAACCCTAAAGGTGTCTAGCACAATACAAATTAAGGAAATGATGATGATAATAGAACATCAGTTTCTCCTTACCGATCATGCACTAAGATTGTACAATGAATTGTGAGTTCTGTATTTTTAGGTGTAGTTCCCTTCATGTAAAATTCAGTCCCCCCTGAGAACAGTTCCCTCCTCACTCTCCATTGTTTTCAATGCTGCATCCGTTTCGCAATTAAAAATTTACTTGATGTATGATTTCATGTGGGTTCTTTCATTTTTAAATACTTTTGTTCATTAAAGATGCTGCAACTTTAATTTAAAGACCATGGACGTTACTCATAAAGTGAGCACTAGCATCCAGATGGACGACCATTTTGTTTTGTGACTTGCAATTTGTAATTTTTTGCGAATCACAATTTGCAAGCTGCAAAACAAAATGCACAACAGTGTCAACCACACTGTTTGCGATTCACAAATGGGACGCAAGGGACCTGCCTCATCAATATTCATTAGGTAGGTCTCAAATTACAACCCATTTGTGAATGGCAACAATCACAGGGATGGCCGCATTTTGGGGTCGGCAGGCCACCATGGATGTAACTGCTTTGCCACTAAATCTATTTTTTTTGCAGCAGTTTTCCATAAGAGAAAACGGGTTGTATTTAAAAAATGAAAATAAAAAGCTACCTTTTCATTTTTTCAGAGTAGTCAGTTGTCTGTGAGACCACTACCTGCTCTGAAAAAATGTTTGCACCCACATTCACAACTTCCTGTTTGCGAATGAGTTACCACCAATTTGAAATTGGTGGTAACTGCGATTGTTTTGCGACCACATTCATGGTCATAAAACAATCATACATTGGCCTGCGAGTCGCAATTAGGAAGGGATGCTCTTGGAGCTCCCCTTTCTAATTGCAAGTTGCAATTCCTATTTTGCGAAAATAGGGATAGTACATTCAGCAAGACCATTTTGCAGTCCCAAACGGCTATTTTTGCTGTTTGCGACCGCAAACTTGCATCGTACATCTGGCCCAAGAAGTGCTACTTTATGACACGGTCACTACCACCATTTTGAGCTGTGTATTGAACTAAATAGTTGAAGAGGTGGAGCAGCCATATGACAACACTTCAGATAGATCTGCCCAGAGCCACGCATCTGGAGTTAGACTAACCCATTTCAGTGCTTGGCCCTGCATTCCCGCACTGAAATAGATTAGTCATGCAATTGGAGCTCCTCTTAGCATTTGGAATTGTTTAGCAGCTTCACTAAGTAGTGGTTGAAATACAGCCTGCAGCCTGATGCTGACAGGTGTCCAGGCAGAGCCTAGGCTGGTGGAGAGTTCAGGTTGTCATGGAAACAGCAGACTCTATCAGTCCCCAGAATGCTTGGGCTTTAACATAGCCTGAATGAAAAACTAAACTAAAAGCAGCCAATACCTTCAATAATTTCTGCTCAGTGAAGCATAAATCTGCAAATTGCAGCACTTGAGACCCTCCGATCCAGGCAGTTATGATTGTATTGGGGTAGGGTGCTCTCTCCCTCCCCCTGCCTGCTGTCCTGGTCCTGGTTCAGCTTAGCCCACTTCCTGGCATAGCAGAGAGCGTCAAGGAGCACTGAGGTGGCAACAGAATCTGGAGCACCGTAATGATCTTTTTATAGAATTGTGAGTGAGCTAAGTGTTTTTATAATGTTGGTGCTTTGCAGCAGTTTTAGGATCTTCTTAGAGTCTCTCATTGCTCAAATGGTTGTAATTTCTATTTATGTGTTTCCCTCGTCTTCCTTGCTTGACTTTGCTGGCGAGAAAGTGTCACTCATAGTCGTTGAAATGTCACTCATTATGAAAATGTCACACATAGCAATCTGAAACCTTGGCAGTTATGCCTCAGACAGTGGTAAATGGATATCATGGAAACTTTTCAACAGGGTGCTGATTATGGGGGTGAAATGTAGCAGTGTTTGTTGACACCTCAATCATACTTACCGGGCACAACAGAACACACAGCACATAAACATATTACAGAGCAACACAACAAAAACATACAGGACACAACATAAAACAGTAAAAACAACACAGCACAATAATCATAGCACGACCCAGCCATAACACGATGCAAAAATCATCACAAAAATGCAAAAGCACAGAAAACACGGTATATCACCACTACAATAAAATGCAGCAAATGTACACAAATATTCAGGTCACTCATTACCATCTTCTGCTAGATTGACTCATTACCATCTTCACAAATCTGAGGTGTATGATTGCTGGGTATGGTCAGTAGTTAATCTCTAGGTTTCGACTTTTACATTATAATACATTAGTTTCCGTTCCGAACCCTTTTTCAACCGGAAGTGAGGGATGGGTTTAGGAACCCGCGCTTAGCTCTCTCGATTGATCTCTCAGCTGCGCGGCAGTTCTGTAATTTTGTTTAACTCAGAAGTATTTCTAGTCAGTCCCGCCATTCAGATAACAAATTTAGTTTCCGATAAGCTTCCCAGGAAGTAATCGAAGTAGAATCCCACGGCATGTTTAGATTTCAGGGTTTGTATATTTGACAGTATTCTGACTCAAAAAACACAGAAAGAAAAAAATAGAAGACTGCCACAGATTTGTGAATTTTTCCTTATGGTGTGACACAGCTTTTCGCTGACTTTTGTATCTTTGGAAAAACAACACCATCTGTCTAGACTTTGGCTAGTCACGTTACTTCTGTGACTGTGATGTATAAACTGTGTCACACAGCATAGTGCTCCGGGAAATAGAAGTCATGAACTTGTGCACAGTGTGCAAAGGGCTCCCTGATTACTTTTACTAATGTTCTTTTTTGACGGCTGACTAAAAACAAATGTCTTTGGCGCAGCGTTGATAAACTATTTCTAACTCATGGGTCTCTGCTTCTGGGGCCTGTGAAGGCCTGACTTGGAAAAAAATGTAAAGTAATGTATTTTTCAATTATTTTGTATTGATGTTTTGCATATAATGACCAATCAGGCAATAGTGCCTACAGTAGAACACACTCCAACAATAACCCTCCTGCTCACTCCAACCATCACTCTACCCCCACACCAGACCAGTTGCATGGTAAATAATAATACATCACACATTAGCGTCTAGAGTTTCAAAAGATCCAAAGCGAGGCAACAGTACAGACTCAACGTTCGTAGGGCTTGCATGAATGCCATAATATGGAACCCCGCATTCAAGTATAAAATGACAGGGCCTTACAGTTTGTGAAAGATCTGAGGATTGTCCACTAAATAATATGCATTTTTTGTGTCCTAGCAGGCGCCAGAGCTTGTGGAGCCAAAGTTCATATGTAGGAGTAGTTTTTCCATCAAGGAGAAAGACTGATGTGCTTGGCAGCAAAAATAAAATGGGATATGATTTTACCTGCATTGGATTAGAGTGGCAGGGATAAAATCCCTTCAATGGTCTGCCAAGGAGGACAAATTCAGGGACCTTGCCTGGGCCTGGGCCCTAGATCTGGGAGACTGCAAGAAAAATAGTATCCCGGAAGGCCCTTGGATGGGGAAATGACCACAGGATATCCATGAAGGACCCTACATCTCCATATCCTCACCAGCAGGTCTTGGGATAGGTGGGTTGATAATGTGGAGTTGGAGTGAAATAAGTTGACAACGAAACATGTATACCCTCTCTGTGCACTTATTTATCTATAAATGTATCGCTTCACTCCTATTGTAGAATGAAAAAAACTTTGACTCTCTCCAATGTACTATTCTATGTCTCAGCCTCTACCGCGCTCAGGCCCCTATTTATACTTTTTTAGCGCTGCATTTGCGCCGCTTTTTTAAACAGCAACGGCGCAAACTTGCAAAATACAATTGTATTTTGCAAGTTTGCGCCGTTTCTGCGTCAAAAAGTGGCGCAAATGCGGCGCTAAAAAAGTATAAATATGGGCCTCAATATTTATTCTACCTTCACTCTCTGATTCACCCCAAAACTCATTCTACTACTATGATCTCCAAAATAATCCCTCTTCTGTCCCTCCATGGCTCACTCCAGAACTCATTTTACAACTATGATCTTTCAAATAATCCTTTCTAAAATGTATCTTTACTTTGACTCATCACAAATTTCATTTTTCTATTATGATCACCCTCATCCCTTTCGAGAGACGTTTCTCTCCTCCATCCTTTCTTTTGCTCATCATAGACTTCATCTTACTACTATGAGCTTCCAAATAATACTTTCTAGATTCTTCTCTCCTCTATCCCTCCATTATCCTATTCAGTCTAGTAGACTCACTTTTCTACTACTCAAATTAATTCATATTTCCCTATACTAAACCACCACTAATCCTTGTTGGGTGGCATGCTGGTCACCGAAAAGCGCTTCAGCGCCTCATCAGGGATAGTAAGTACTATGTAATTACAATAAACAACATAAAAATGAGTAGAGACCAGTTACAATGAAAATCAGTTCACATATGTGTCAAGGCTAGTGCTGCACAACATTGGTTGCTGGATACTATCTCAGACAAACCCTCTTTAAAATTAATAAGCATTTTAAAAGGTCCCGCCTTCTGGGTTTGCAAATGATTTTTGATAATGTACTTAAGCATCAGTAAAATGAATAAAATTCACGGTTATTGTGGATGCTGAGCAGTAGCACAAAAAAAACCTAGTGAGTGATGATGAATATGCATGCATTATTATTTGATGCACAGGTAAGTGTCATAATGTCTCAGTGTATTTTTTATTATTAATTTACTATTCACATTATGGAGAGGTAAATAAAAAAAATATATATAATATATATATATATATATATATATATATATATATATATATATATATATATATATATATATATATATATAAACTTCACAAAGTGTGTTATTTAAGACAGGAGCAGTACAGTAACAACTTGCAGCTTCTAAGCACTCCCAAAAAAGGTAGACAGGGCAGGAAGGGATGTTGAAAAGTTAATATCCAAGAAAGCAGAGGTTGAACGGGAGTAATGGGTAGTAGCAACAGAGAAGTTTGGTTAGAAGAATGTTAAATAAAACGATAAAGCTGAGCATGACGGGGAAGCAGTAGATGAGCTAGAAGAGAGGGCAACAAGGAGTGCACAGGGGAACAGGGATCTGACGAGGGAAAGCAACATTAGGGAGAAAACGATAGAACACATTCACTTCCATGTACGCTAAAAGCAAAATAAAAAATAAAAAACTTCCTGAATGTAAGCAGTGGAAGGATAAAAGTCATCCAGTCAAAAGGATGGTAATGATGCTGTGTTGCAGGGGAGGAACAAACACAAGAAGATGAAGCACTGTCATTGACTAAGAAGCAAGCAAATTAAACTGACAAGAAAGTCAACTAATGATAAACACTGGGTTGACTCAAAGCCCATTATAAGTATTGGCATTGGCCACAAGGAACACCTTTGTGGAAGTTGGGCTCTGAAGTGGAATGTTGAGCCTCAGGGTCGGAGTAGTGTGGAGTGCGCAGAGGAAGCAGGAATCAAGCAGGAGCCATGCAGGATTGGACCATGCATCTGCATTTGGTAAAAAAAGCTCAGCAGCCGAGGGCAGAATGGAGCGGCCTATTATAGGGTCCGCAAGATAGCCGTCAAGCCTTTCAGTCCCTCACCGCCCCTGCTGCTGTGTCAGTGTGCCAGTCCTGCAACAACCACATACTTGCAAGCGGCTCTTATTTCCTGTCCAAGACAGTGATGGGAGTTGGGGCGATGGTGGTACGGGGGCATGCTGGTACGGTGGTGTGGGGGTTGTGCAGCAGGGGCCAGGCAGAACATAGGGAAACAGTTGCATGTGGCTGTAACAAAGTAAGCCTGCCAAAGAGTTTCCTTCCCTTTCAGCATCTCTGCCCTGCCCCACCCCACTGCAGTGACTGTTCCTCCATATGATTATTGATAAATTTATCTTTAAAATTTATTGATAAATCTGTCTTCAATATGTAGACCTCAGGCTTCGGAATAGCAATGTAAGGAAACAGCCCATTATTTGTAAGGCCTGCACTAGTAACAGGTCTACATTCGCCCTCCAATGGGAGTCCAAAACCTCATTGCAGCGCTTGTATCTCTCAGTGTAGCAAAGAATGGAAGTCCAAGGCCTATTCAAGGGAGGTGGTGTGGGCTAGTAATCACCCTTCACTGGTACGCAAGAAAAACATTCAATAAATAATTGTTCAGTCTGAGTTTTTTCTTTTGAAAAAAGGAAAAGTAAATTTATTACACACACGATACTCACTGCTACACAGAAGTTTACAAATATACATAAGGTGGGTGGAAATATGTTTGATGACGTTTCGTAATTAACTCTGACCATACAAACATTTGGTCAAACAAACACTTCAGATAAGCATATTGACTTGGTCAAAGGTTCAAGCTCAACAAACAACATGTCAAAACATAATTTTAAGAGTAAATGCAATTATCAAAAATAACCATGTGTGAATGCATTAATTAAAAAAAATATGCACTTTGATCAATAGTCATGGTCAACATTATTACTTCAATAAAGTATTTACAAAATTAACCTCTCATGAGTCTATGTGCTTTAAACCATTGGAAACACAATTATAAAAACAGCCACAAGAGGGCATAACATTTTGATCACAAAACATGTAACCATAAACGTTCCCCCTAGAGGGTGTGGTATAACATTTATCTCCCTCTACACACCTTTAGGCCACAATAGATGCAGCCATAGACTTGGCCACCTAGAGGATGCAGCACTTCTGTTCAGCACATGCTCCAACCAGGAGAGAGCTTGAAAACTTAAAGAAGATCCTGGGTTGTCCCTTCTTTTTGGTACCCTGTGTCAGGAAATCCTTTGAGGAGACTGTGGCACTCCTGCAGCTCCCACACACTATTTTGGTGTGGTTACTGGTGGCCCTGTTGTCATCTGGCAGCTCTGAGAGAGTAAAGCACTACAATGGAGTGTTTGGTTCTCAGTGGAGGGCTAATATGAACCCATTAGTAGTGCAGGCCACACAACTAATGGCTTGTTTCCTTACAAGCAACAATCAAAATGTAACCGTTTAACTATGTACACAGAAACAAATATTGACCAGCGGATTCAGATTAATGGCATGCAAGAGAGTTCAAAAATACTTTAAAAAGTAAATGACTACTCAACCAGAGGGCTGACAATAGAACTCTCGCCAAGCAATTATCAGTTGATTAAACTTGTTATCCATACCCTAGCACTAGCATTCACAGACACCTTCACAGACACCTTCACAGCCTCAGCTAGAACCTGAAAAAGAAGAAATGGGGAACCATTGACTACAGAAAAAAGATGGGGACAAATGTCAAGCAATTAAAACGATAAGCTTGCGTGGGCAGAATTGGGCATGGAAATCACTAGGCCGTGCTTCTTCACAAAATGGAAATCCTAATAATAGCAAAACAGCTTGCTGACGTAAGTATGCAGAACATCGTCCTTCCCCTCCTGCGGAAGAAACATCGCAAACGGTCTGAAAGATACTATTTACCACTCTAGACACAATGGCCAAGACTCTGGGCTATCAATTGATACATTTGAACTACATAAAGCCCTGCTAGAGTCTCTGGAGCAATATTTACACCTACAAAAGATGCCAAACTGCGCTGTCATACACTACACATAATGCAATCATGGGCATTTCCTGTGAATTAAATCAACATACTTCCACATATGCACCTATCATAAACAAATTAGGGTCACGACCCGCGATTTTGACCTCACTAGTGGAAGAAGTCAAATTACTTAAAATATCATAACAAGTATAGCCAACAGCAGTTCTGTACCAAGAGTTAATTAGCAATGAACAACAGTTGTAGATATCCTGGGGCAAAACTTCGTCAACAACTAAAGCAGACAACACCCAAGTAGCCAACAACCAACTACCATGGGTCATGAAGCTACATCATATATCAAACTCCTTGAAACTATTAAATTCGCCTCTTCTGATTACAACATCTCACACTAAGTGCTCCCAGGGACTTAAAGAGCAAAACCAAAAAGACGACAGAAAAGAACCAAAACATGCAACCTACTCAGTCACAGAACAAGAATCGCCTTCTAAAACTCCAAAATTGTCATAAGAAAAAGAAAGAAGCTCAGGAAATTTAAGGAGAAAGTGGTCAAAGAGGAGATAAGTAAGCAACAAAAATGGAATATAGCATTTTTTTTAGAATATGCGGACACAGAAATCTAATAGGGAACTAAAATTAGATAAAGAGGGAGCACGACCTAACTAGGATTAAGATGCCCCCGCAGTCACAAACACAAATGGGCAATCCAGTCCCATTCTACCAACAATAATTCTATTATTATTCGAACTGTCACAAGACCTGGGTTTTGCAACTACTAATGATCACGAGCAAACAATATATACACAAAAGCCAATTGTAATACACGACAAAAAGGCATTCAATCTAAATATGAAGGGAAAAATTATTACATGGCATCCTAGTATCAAGCCTCTTGCTTCATTCTCAGCGTGAAATAACATCAAAGATCGATTAGCTTTCACTACAAGGACGCACCTGTTCTCTCCCAGAGGTCCTGAATACAATAAGCAAGTCAGAAATCAAGAAAGGGAATTGGAAAAAATCAATACCCGTAGCGTCATCAATACAACAATTTCTTCAGGAGCCTAGACATAAAACCAAAGCTAACACAAAGACAAATCATTGTCCGCTTCATTTAATAAGACCACTTTATGCACTCTTTTACAGCTCGAATACATATCTCGAAATTTGGGGGACATCTTAAACGGACACATCATAACAGAAACACTAGCAGCACATAAAGCTTAAATGCATCTTAACATCAGACACATTGCAGCATCCAGTTCAGGCTGTCAATCTTGTAGGTAAAAAACCATGATACACTAATCGCCTGGGTCTCAGATGATACCGCTAAATAGCTTTCCTCGAAAAGAGAAAGCACCTGTAATTGGGGAATAACTGCCATAAAGGAAATACCTGTTACCACCCGGGGGTCCTTCAAGAAGAGATGACAAAGCAGCATATATTGGTTATGCGTGCAATGGGGTTTTCGACAAAAACAGGTAAAGCTGCCTGAAGGTGAGAAATAGTAAAGCTTGAAAAATGAATATAGACACACGTAGTGCCTCCGACTTTAGTGCCCTCAGTAAAATTACAGAAAGATCAGAGCACGTCTTCAAAGGAACATTTATTAATTTGTGCCAGTGTGTTAAAAATACTTATACATTACATCAAAATAAATCCCTAAGCTGTAAGGCATAGGTCTGACAGGTACCTTGCTTTTAACTATCACAGTTGTCCCACTAGGCGCCCCTACATAAAACCATAATAAAATCCACTGACGCCATAATCAAGTAAGCACACCTAGAACCGGATGCCTGCAAAATGTAAAATGGCCAAAAAGAAATGTATAAAACGCCAAATAGCTTGCTCACAGCAAAACTAAGTGAAAGATCAAAAACCTGGCACATTCATACAAAGCAAATAAGACAGAGCACCAATCAAAGGCAGACACGACTAACAGTTGGATACACCTGCCAAATGACCAATGCACAACATATCGCAGGTTGTGTGTAGTTGAGAACACCGACCTGCACGTCTACAAAACCACCATTTAAACCTCCAGTCTACTGATGAATTGGATCCTATGGATTATGCCTTGTTAAAGGAAAGACATCATGCAAATGCTGCTATGCCTGTCAGGCATAATCGTGCCAAACTTCAGGGGGAGAGTACACAGGAAAGGAAGTTATGGCAAAGGATCCCAAGCTGAAACTGCTTCAACTGTTAATGTATTCCTAAAATACATACTCAACAAGGGACTAGTAGGAAAATGGTTAATAGTTGTGAAGGACGTTGATTATCCACATGTAATACGTTTGCATCCTTATTTCTATGGGAAACGAAGTATCTTGTGATAACAGTTTACAGTTGAGAGTAGATTTCCCATAAGTCTAAGTCTAGAGTGCTCTAGCACCCTGAATAGGAGTCCAGCCTTCCTCAGCGGCTTGATAAATCCATCTTGTCTGTCTTTCTTTCTCCTAAGCAAAGTTTTTGAAGTGGGGGTAGAAAGTTTCAGAAATTAGGCACCTCCATCCAGTTCTAAGATGACACATTATCGCTCCATCCCATCCTCATCCTTCTGCACAGCATCTTAGGACATTTCAAGATGGTGACTTGAAACGGTCTGTTGAAATATTCCCTGGGAGCCTGAAACCATAACCCTAACTGCCACAGCTGCCTGGTCCCTCCCCTTCAAACATTCAAAGATAAGCCTTTCCAGTGATTTGCTCCAGAAGTCTGGTAATTATCAAATGTAGATCCCATCCACTTCCTTTCCCAGGAACAGGCTCAAACACTAGCAAATGGCCCTCCTGTGTGAGAGACATTTGATTCTCAAGCTGGCTTGCAGAGTAATTAACTTGACCCAGCAGAGGAAATAGAAGCCAGAAATCAAATAAAGATACCAGTCAGAGAAATATTACAAGTGCCAGGTTGAGTGCAGATATGACAAAAGTAGAATTGAATCAGCACTCAGGATCCATGTTTACCATAGGATCGGTGTGCCGCACTGGTCTCTAGGCGTAACTATGGCGAAATGAACTTTGGTGCAGATTTAATCCATCAGTGTGGGCAGGGAAACAGATCAAAAGTGTGCTTCAAACTGGCAGGAAAATATTCAAAGCACCTGCCCACTGGGAGCAGACTTTGTGTTTACTCCGGTTTGGATGGAGTTTTAAAAATGCTTCCATCAGGAAGGAGCAAGCACATGTTTCCCTAAGCGCTCTGGTGCAGGCAGGGTAACTGCTGTGAACTGGGTGATCACCCAGGGCCACAGCAAGTGAGCCAGACTCTGGGGATTTTTCTTGTCGCAAATGATAGCGCGCCTTGTCCTTAGTAAGTAAACTTACAAGGGGGCGCGTATAGGTCGATTAATCTTTTCGATCGCATAGAGTATCCTAGCTAAGTAGTGACCAGAGAAAAATCAACAATAATCCCAACCAAACGTATAACACCAAAAACCTAGTCTAATAGGAAAATACCATCACTCTCAAGAAGGTTAGTTCATTTTATTCCCTATTAGTTACAATTCTAATCATCACTTCTATTTCAATGAATCCATGGTTAATCAAACTTTATTAGCATCACGAGCAATAATTCATCAAGATTTTATTAATGAGCGGAAACAACATTAAACTAATATGGCAAGTTCATAAACATTGATTAATTCAGCAATGCGAGTCAGTCATTCAAGTCAAAGTCACCATTAAGTCGCCCTTTGTCAGCCTACCTATCTCAGATTAGCATTAGCATGTGGGTCTTCATGAGAAAAACAATTTAGTCAAAAGCAATAATTTGGAAAAATATCTAACTAAGAGAGAAAACATTTTAAGCAGCGCAGTTGGTACCTAGAAGGAAAACGCACATCAGTCAGTCAATCATTTATAGTTACCTATCCAAGATAGATCAGCAACGGGTCAGTCTTCTTCTCCAGGTCAACAGTCATCAGCAAGGCTCCGGCTCACAGGGAGCAAACCCAAATTTCTGCACTTCGGACAGCATCTCCAGACAGCATCAACTTTCGCCTCTCTACTCTGATTTCCCTTCTCGTGTCATGACTTTTTATAAGGGTCTCTCGGTCCATCCCACAAATTGATAATTGGTCAGCCTTATCAGGGGTTATGACTCTAGCCTATAGTTTTTGTTTACCACTTATTCGCATCAGTTCGAGCATCAAGTTCCATTAATATGATTGGTCCTTCTGTCAATGAGAACATCATCAAATTGTTGCCCACTGCTCTTAGTAAGTGGTTCCATTGTTTGAGTCCTGGGAAAGTACATTTCGCCTACTCTACACATAATTGTATCAATTTGTTCTGATCATCTCCTGTCCACTGGTAGGTTTGCAGAAAATTCTAGCAGAGCTCAACTGAACTCTATACAGTTCAAGGTCCTTTTCTCCAGTTCCAGTCCTCTGCGGCTCATCGCGTCTCCACGTTTAAGCAAACCAGGCCCAGCGCCGACCAGGCCTCTAGTTCGGCTAAGTTAAGGATATGAAGCATCATAAAACATAGGTTATATCATCAGTTATGGCATATTAATAAAAAATATTAAAACTTTCACATTATTTTAGTACTGTTAACACAGATGGTGACCACTCCCCGTGGGCACATTTTGCACATTACACGTTAGTTTCATGTATTAGTTTCAATTGTCATTTTTCTCATTAGTATGTATACCCAAGTGATTAGAATATTCTCATATTAGCATATCTGCTGCAACAGTCCCTCCTCTGATGACTAAATATGTAATCACACCTTCCCTTTGTCATTCATTACAAATTACTTTCAGCTACATTTTGACCTCTCCTGTTCACGTTTTCCCTATAGATTCTTCATCTAGGTTGTTCTTCCCTCCTCTGATTGTTTTTAGCCCTTCTTAATTGAATTTTGTGCCATAATTTACATGCCCCCCATAATCCAAATATAGCAATGATCACAATCAATATTCCCTGAACAATTTTCCACAATATCCCACCCCAAATTTGACTAAACCAATTACCTATTGTGACAAACCCATTTCCAACCTTCTCCCACACTCCTGGTTCTTTCAGCTCCTTCAAATCTTTACTTGCATTAGCTAAATTAGTAAGCAAATATTTTACCTCCTTCTCACTTTCAGGTATATAAGAGCAACAATGCCTCTCATTAATCATTTTGCAGACTCCTCCGTCTTTCGCCAATATTATGTCTAAAGCAAGCCTATTTTGAAGCGTCATAGCTCTATCCGCAGCTAATTCAGTGTTTAGTAAAAGTATAGCTCCTGTAAAGTTAGTTAACATATTATCTACTATAGTTGACAACTTTCGAATTTTGTTTGCGTTCAATATAACTCCTACAGAAGGAATTACTGCTCCAAAAATATCCCCCAGTATTGCAGAGGCTGTTTCTCTCCTTTGTCTCTTCTGGTGTAACTCAGTCATTTTTTGTATCTTTTTCAAATCATTTATTTGATAAATCTTAGGAAAATCTATTCCCAAGTAACATGTACCATACCATCCCTTAGGAAGTCGGTAATAAGCATTGAGTCCACAAATATAGTATATTCCAGGAATCACAGGGTCTGCACCATTCAGCATGAATGTCCACTTACTCTGAAACAAAAACACATGCCAACATTCACTCATTCCCACAAATAAAGTGTCAGTGCATGATGTTGGCCTATACTGTATATACAAAGCTTCCCTACTTGTAATACATCTAGAGCTAATTTCCCTTGTGTTTTAATAGCAGTGTAGGCATATTCATTCCGATAAGTTCTTGTCTAACCCTTTTTCTAGTTTTTCTTTCCATGCTTTTCTCCTGTCGTCAGTATGCCCAATAAAGCTCTTTTCCATAGGTGTTAATAAGCAAGTTAAATTGTTACGAGGCGCATATGCTGTGCTAAAGGTCAATGTAGGCTCAAAGAATCCTCTAACTAATACTATATCATGATCCTTAGCTATCTTACTCATGTATCTAATTATAGGATCAAAAGAAAACACTAGGTCATAATTAGAATAGAAATACTGAATATACTCTTGGTTATAGAATCGAGTTAGTAGCACACTGCATGTTATTCCACAAGTCAGAGGTAGACTATGATAAGTAACCCCTTCTTCCACAGAGGAAGATATTTGCGTACACACAAGACAATCCCTGGCATCCATAGTCTCCACATACTCACTCAACAGACGATAAAAGACGTTAGAAGACAACTCTTCCTTTGTGTTAGTATAATCATGCAATTATTGCTCATCTAGTTTAAACCTCTCTATAGCAGTTAGTGTAGTAGTTTCATGAACAGATGTGACTTTTACTTCTCTTATTTCGTGAATTGACATTCCCACAATCATTATTATAAACAATATTCCACACACAATTGCCATTCCTACACTCAAATATCTACAATACCTAATATGCCTAACACTGTTATCTAGTCCAGCCATGATCTGTAAAGAATCAGAAAGCAGAATTTAACTCTTAATTAATATGCAACACAAAAATCAAAAATCAAAAATCAATAAATATGGTTCACCTTCACACAACAGGACCCCTTTACTTCCTTTGTCAGATTTGGTTAGCAGCTGGCCATCTCCAGGGTTTAAGTGTCATATCAGGCTATTAATGTATTTTCTGGTAAATCAATAATCTAAATTTCTTTGGTTTTAACTCAACAACTCAGTCTATTTGTTTTTTTCTTCCCTTAAGGTTGCATCAAAATACTGATTTGGAACTTCTCTGTCAAAACAAAAGGACATAAACTTGTGTTGCCAATCACTTGTTGTGGCATATGCCGATTCTGGTCCCGCGTATTTTCGACTTGCCACTCTCTTTCTTTTCAACCTCCTTTCTCCTGTTAGTTCTCCATCACTTAACTCATCTTTCTTGGTGGTGTCCAATTCTTCCTCTATTGTTTCATTTATCACCAAGTTCTTTTTCTTGCCTATTTGAGATTCAGGCCAATGATCTCCTTTTTCGCTCCTTCTGTCAATAATCTCTTCAGGATTGGACTTTTCTCTTTCACTTTGTCAGAAGTGCCTTCTCTTGATGGACCTGCAACGGGTTCAGGAGGAGTCAGATCATTTTTGTTTTGACCTGTCTCAACTCTTTCCCCCTCAGGTTCTGGCACTTGATCTTCTTGTGTTTCAGCACTCCTTGTTTTTGTGAGAACCTCTCCTGTGCATGGATCTCTTGTTACTTCTGTTGCATCGATTTCTCGATTTGCTTCTGGATTTTCCACACTCTCGTCTCTTACTCAGGTTGTTGATCATTCTTCCGCCAATTCTGGGTCCACTTCCGGCTCAACCTGCTCCGGCTCTGGTTCAGGTAGAACTATTCGTTTTGTGGCTGCTGGCGTTCTCAGCAACACCTCTTCATGATCCTGAGGACTCACCACTTTCTTTGGGTGTCTTGCATATATCCAGTTAGGCAAACCTGCACACTTCACAGCTGTTGTATTTCTCAGCACCACCTGGTATGGACCTCTCCAACGTGGCTCTAGGCAAGCCTTGAGCACATGCTTTTTTATCATGACCTAATCTCCTGCTCTTAGATTGTGGCCTGGGTCATGGATAGGTGGCAGGTAACGGCTTGTACCTGCTGAGAAAAAGATCGAACCACATCAGCTAGACCCAGACAGTAGTCCAACACCATATCATCTGTAATATTGACAAGAGCATTGGCTGGTATTGCTGGCAATCTCATTGCTCTCCCCATAAGAGTCTCATGTGGGGATAATCCTGTCTTCCTGTCAGGTATATTTCTCATTGACATCAACACTAGAGGCAATGCATCTGGCCATTTCAGATTTGGAGCTGCGCACATTTAGGCAATTCTTGACTTCAGGGTACCATTCATTTGTTCTACGAGTCCTGATGCCTCTGGATGATAGCTGCAGTGAAGTTTCTGCTCAATGTTTATGCTGCACATAAGAGCTTAATCACTTCGTTATAGAAGTGTGTTCCCCTATCTGATTCTAAAGAGATCGGAAATCCGAACCTTGGTATCAGTTCTCTAAGAAGTAGCTTTGCATCTGTGATACTGTCATTTCTATGTGTGGGGTATGCTTCAATCCAATGACTAAACGCACACACAGTTACCAACACATACTTTAATCCACCACATGCAGGCATCTCAATGAAATCCAATTGCATTCTGCTGAATGGTCCTACTGCCCTTCCAATGTGGCTCACATTTACCACTGTTCCTTTTCCCATGTTTAGTTGCTGACAGATAACACATCTGTGACACACTATTTCAGCTGCTTGTCTAAATTTAGGATTGAACCAATCGACTTTGAATAACCTAATCATGGCATCCCTTCTAATGTGTGCTTGACCATGGTAATACCGAGCCATCTGAGGCAGCAGACAATTTGGCAGTACCATCTGACCCTCCTCAGATACCGAGATCTCATCTGGTCTCTGTATACACTTCAGCTTTTCCCACAGCTTTTTCTCTTCCTTGTCTGCGTTTTCTTGCAATGTTTTCAATTCCTCTAGTCTGTCAATTGCCTTTAATGCAAAATTTGCACAACTGGTCTCTTCTTCCTGCATTAGTTCCCATTTATCCTTAAATGATATACAGTTCAGAACGCAAAACTTTGCTACCTGATCTGCATACCCATTTCCCAAGGAAATGTAGTCTGGTGTTTTCTGGTGTGCACTGCATTTCACTGCAGCAATCTCTTCCGGTAACTGTATTGCATACAATAATTCATTTATCCTGTCACCATTTCACACTGGAGTTCCACTTGAGGTCATAATTCCTCTTTGCAACCTCAATTGACCAAAATCATGAACAATTACAAATCCATATTGACTATTTGTGTACATTGTCACTCGCAGCCTGGTAGAAACATAGCAAGCTCTAGTAAGAGCTACCAGTTCTTCCACTTGTGCTGAATATACACCGGGAAGCCAAGATGCTTCTAGGGTTCCTGTAATTGTACATACAGCATATCCTGCTCTCAATGTGCCTGTTCCATCTCTAAGGCATGAACCATCAACAAAAACAATTTGGTCATTTTCTTCTAGTCGAGTATCTCTGATATCAGGTCTAGGTTTTGTGCAAAGCTCTGTCACCTCAAGACAATCATGCTCTAGATCCTCCTCTTTTTCGATTTCAGCAGTATCACTTGGCAATAACGTTGCTGGATTCAACACTGTACATATTTTCATAGTTACATTTGGAGCTCCCAATATGCTTGTCTCATACCTTGTCAGCCTGGACCCCGTCAAGTGTTGTGTTTTCATTCTCGTCAGTAAGATTTCAACAGAATGAGGTACCATTACCATCACTGGGTATCCCATGACTACCCCTTCACATTGGGAAATGCTCTGACCAACTGCGGCCACTGCTCGCAGGCAACTTGGTAAAGCTGCTGCAACTGGGTCCAAGCTAGCTGAAAAATAAGCTACTGGGCTATAAGAACCTCCATTGACCCGTGTCAAAACAGACAAAGAACAAGCATCACGTTCGTGACAAAACAATGTGAAAGGCTTTGTGTAATCAGGCATTCCCAACGCTGGAGCTTTGCACAAACTCTCTCTCAACTCAGTGAAAGCCCTCATCTGAGCCTCATCTAAACTAATGGGATCGGTAACTCCTTTGTGTGTCAACTGCTATAGGGGTTTTGCTATCCCAGCAAAATTCAGAAACCATTGTCTACAATACCCTACCATTCCCAAAAACATGCGCACATCTTTCTGGGAAGTCGGGGGATTTCTCTGTAGAATCATTGTAATCCTTTCACGGGAGATTCTTCTCAGCCCTTTCTCAATTTGGTGACCCAAGTATTTAAGAGACTTTTGACAGTACTGGCAAAACCGTGTGTCCAAATTCTCCCAAATGATTCAACAGAGCTATCGAGTCATGCTTACACTCGTCCCTTGTTCTGGAAGCGATCAATAAATCAATAAATCATCAATGTACCGCACTAGAGTTGATTGGCAAGGCAATTCTAATGACTCCAAATTCTTTTTCAAAATCTGATTGAACAAGGATGGTGATTCCGTATACCCTTGTGGAAGCCTGCACCAACTGTAGACTTTATCTAGGAATTTGAAACTGACTATCCTCATGAAGTGGCACTGAAAAGACAGCTTGTGACAGATCACCTACAGTGAACCACGCATGGAATCTGAAACAGTATCACTGCTGGATTGGGCACAATCGGACAACACTTAACCACCATGTCATTCTCTTTTCAGAGATCCTGCACAACTCGCACTTTCCCACAAGGCTTTTTCAATCCCATTATCAGTGAGTTACATGGGCTGCTCAACACTTCCCTTAGAACCCCCTCCTTCAGGAAATCTCCAATTATCTGCGCCACTTTCATCATCACATCCTGCGCCATGTTATACTGTGGAAGTTTCAGGAACTCAACATTCGGCTTCAAAGTGATTTTAATAGGTTCCACTCCTTTGATCAATCCCACTTCTTTCCCTGTCAATTTCCAGACTTTCTCCTTTACTGTTCCCTGCAAGTCCGCGTGCAACTCCTTCAGTGTGAACATTGGAAAAATCTCAATCAAAGGGTACTTCTCAAATGCATCATTAAGGACCATGTCTGACACCTGCTCCTCCTCGTCATCACTGTTTGTCTGGACCTCTATCCCTGTATCTGTACAATTTATGGAACATTTGGTCTTGCACAGTAAGGGGGTCATTCTGACCCTGGCGGTCATGGACCGCCAGGGCCAACGACCGCAGGAGCACCGCCAACAGGCTGGCGGTGCTCCCATGGGCATTCTGACCGCGGCGGTACAGCCGCGGTCAGAAACGGGAAACCGGCGGTGTCCCGCCGGTTTCCCGCTGCCCCTGGGAATCCTCCACGGCGGCGCTGCAAGCAGCGCCGCCATGGGGATTCCGACCCCCTTCCCGCCAGCCTGGCTCTGGCGGTTTCCACTGCCAGAACCTGGCTGGCGGGAACGGGTGTCATGGGGCCCCTAGGGGCCCCTGCAGTGCCCATGCCATTCTAACAGGGCCCCATTCAGATTTTCAGTGTCTGCGTGGCAGACACTGAAAATCGCGACGGGTGCAACTGCACCCGTCGCACCCCATCCACTCCGCCGGCTCCATTCGGAGCCGGCATCCTCGTGGAAGGAGGTTTCCCGCTGGGCTGGCGGGCGGCCTTCTGGCGGTCGCCCGCCAGCCCAGCGGGAAACTCAGAATGACCGCTGCGGTCTTTCGACCGAGGTACGGTCTTCTGGCGGTTCTTCCGCCGCCCGCGGGGGTCAGAATGACCCCCTAAGTCCCTGCCCAACAAAGATACGGGACTTGAGTCGCATACCACAAACCTAGGCAGTTCCAAATAATTTCCAATCCCAATTTGCACTGGTTCTGTAATGGGGTTTGTTAACTGCCTGTTCTCCACTCCCACAACCTGAACTGTTCTTCCGGCCAGGGGTAAATCTGGTACTTCCACACTCCTCACCGTGGAGCACGTAGCTCCAGTGACGACCAAAAATTAAACCTTATGTCCCATTACCTTTCCCTTCACAAAAGGCCCTCTCTGATCTACCTCTAGGGATGCAGCAAGAATACAAGCTCCCTCATCCGAACTGTCACTCATCCATTCATTGTTTATTTCCTCCTCATTGTGAAATGGGAACTGGTGTACTGTATTGTTACTGTTATCTGGTCTCTGACCTGTGACCTGTTGAGTAAGCATAACTTGTTGCTGCTCCATCGGGCGCTTGGGGTATGTGCATTTGCTGTCTAGGCACCATAGGAATCTGCTCCTGCATTGGTGTTAAAGAAGTAAATTGTGCTCGAGGCACCTGAAACTTTTGCACAGGCAAGAAATTCTGACCTCGATTTTGAGCATTTGGGACTGGGCCCCTCATTCTGCGGACTCTTACAGTTTGAACTGTACCAACATCGCCTTGCTGAACCATTCGTTCCTGCACAATCAATGGGCACTCCCGTTTCCAGTGTCCCACACTTCCTCACAAATGACATGACAATATCCTTTTCATGCCCTGCATGTCATTCTGAACAACCACGGTACTTAGATCTGGTCCATGCATCACTTCCATACCCCATCCTGTACCCCTCACTTGAGGCTGAAACATGACAGCTTTCTGCTGCGGCGGCACTAAAGCTCCTTGCACTCCTGATTGTGCTGCCTTAATCTGCATCACCATTGCCTTTTCCTTCAACTTCTTTTGCTTCAACTCAATTTCATTGCTGCAATATTTAGCATTCTGCAACACCTCATCAATGGGCTTTGCTTGCCAGCAAATCAGATGATTCTTAATCATCTGCCCTACTTCAGGTCTCAACCCTTCAGCAAATCTGAACACAAAATGCAACATGTCTTTTGGTTCAACCACTTCCTTAACACTGTACTCCTTGAAAGCCGTTAGCAGTCTTTCGTAGTAAGTGTGTATTGACTCTTTAGTTTCCTGGACTGTCCTGTCAGTCCTCTGCCAATCAATATTTTTCTGAGAAATTCTTGTTTTCAAAAACTCAATTACCTTGTAATAATTTTTAATTACCTCAGGTGACGGTGCTCCTGTAACCTTGTTTCTTTCAGGTTCACTTGTTGGCCAGTCTACTGCCCTCTTACATTTTCACAAAACTCTCAGTCTAATGATACCATTTGACTTGCTTCTCTTTCAATCTAGGATAATCATTTGTAAAAGACAATATGTCACTTCGGTGCCATGGGACATGAACAAACTGCCCCCCTGGAATCTCTCTCATCAGTAGCATGTTAACTGCTTCCCCTTTCTCTGCTCCCTCCGTTTCATCTTGAGAATCTCTTTTGCGTTTTTCTTTTTTCCTTGCCCAGCTTTTATAATGCTCCCCAAATCTGCACACTCTGCAGCAAGTCTCTCAAATGTGCTTTAATTCCTGCTGATCTCATGTGTTCAAAATCCTTTGCCTCAAAATCTAATCTGTATCTTTGTCTCAAATGTTTCGTTGTCTTAAGATCAATGTCATGCTTCTCTGCTACTTCTGCTAACTTCTGGTGTGTTTTCCCTACTTCTTTTGTAATCCTTGGGCACAAGTACCTCAACTCTTCTTTGGTGTAGGACTCTAACCTATGTAATCCCATTGTCCCCTCAACTAATTTGTTTGCTTTAATATTCAGTCCCACTTGGTTCAACTGATCTTCCCCTTTGGATGCACCTTGTGATGAATTTAGACTATCCAGCCAACTAGTTAACTGCTGAGCTGCTAACCCTTGTAATGAGATGTTACTCGCGTTAGTCACTGGTAGCTGCTGTGCCCCTGTTCCCAAAGCTTGTGGTGTCAAAAGTCTCAAACGCTGATTTGCATTAGAGACATTCAATGCATCTGGCAATGTCACAAGAGGACTAAACCCTGCAGGAGATTTAAGCTTCCCTGGACAAGTTCCTGAGGATGATGTTGAATGCACTGAGTCTTCCACTCCCCTTCTTACCAAACTCTGTGACATATCTGCCTGTCCCCCTACTTCTGTTTTCTTCTTGGCATATAAAGGTACCGCAGGACCAACAGTAATCGGTAGCGATATTGTATCTGGGGCTGCTCTAGCACCCATACCATGTGTGAGTGGTACTCCCATTGCCTGATTCATAACTGGTGCGAGATGTACTCTGTGTCTGTGCTGGTGGCAATAGCATTGGAGTCGGATCAGTCTGTATCAACATTGGCTGCGGGAGCCCCTGCTCCCTTGGCATCACAATATTTGAAACAGTCTCAAGAACAGGCACACCTTGGTAAATCCCTGTTACCGATGATGTACACACCTGCATCTGAGCTACCGCACTCGTTCCTGCAAGTGGTGTGCTCTGTACTGCACCTGGTAACTGTCCCCCTTCTGCTTGTACAGGGCCCATGGCTCCCTGGAATGCCCCGGGTCTAGCAAGAGGGGATGTAGCACTAGTCCCTGGACCCCTTGCATAAGTTGCCATAGGTGGAGGTCCATCTCTCAACAACTGCGTAATGAGATCTTAAACATTGGAATCATCATCATACACAGAGGACTTATTTATTTTCTTCTTTTCCTCATTCTCCACTTCCTTGCTATTATCCCCCTTCTCTGAATCATCACTTTCTGTGATTGCGGGAAACATCTTAATCTCTTTCATAGTTGCCATTCCCCTTCTCTTTTGTTCCCAATCCCACCTAGCTTCAGCTAGTGACTTTTCTATCTTCTTTATCCTTCTGCTTGTTTTCAGCTCATGCTGCTGTCTGGCCACTAACTCCCAAACGGCTAGAGCCTCAAACTGTGCTGGTCTCAGTAACAGTCTCATGTCATACAATGATAATCGCAACTGATCCAAGACTCTCAAATTGAATGTTCCATGCTCTGGAAAAGCTAGTGTCCCTTGATTCTTAGTCAGTTTAATCCATTGCTTCAACCAAAGACACAAAGCTATGCCCTTGTCAGTCATTACGAGAAGCGCCGGACTATCTTCTGGGGGGGTTGGTTCCCCCACTGACGCTTTAATGTAAGATTCACCCTTCATCGCACTCCTTAATGCCTTGAAGAACCTCATTTTGCCTGTGTTATGTATTACAAATTCAATAAATGAAATGACTATTATTCCCAAGATTCCCTTCACCCGTTTACTTAACCAATTGCCTCTCGTGGACGGCTGCCAATCCAGTCGCTGCTCTTCTCACTAACCAACCTATCCCAGCGCGGCACACACTGATGTCACACTGACTCACAGCAGCTGACAAAGTCTTGCGTCTTCTCCTCCTCAACTCAATTTCACTCAACTAATGCATTTATTGCGAGTGTCTTTACCAAATAATAACTAAAACAAACCTGCTGGTTTACTACAGGAATCGCTTCAGGGACCTTACAGATTTTCACTAATGGCACTCTCTAGCTCCTTAGCTATTCCTCTTTCTCAGTCCCCAACATCCGCAAGTAAAATTCAACCCACAAACTTTACTCTAAACTGATCTCTGGGTCTGTCCTGGTGCACATAGGACTCACCAAATTTCAGTTGAAGTTTTCTTTTATTCATCTAACATTCACTCTGACTTGTTGACCACGCCCGATCAACCTACTAAACCAAAACAGATTACAAACATATACCCAAGTGTCTCCTACACTTGTAAATATACTCCAGAGTCTTAGACCACGCAGGGTCCGTACACCACCAACAACCATGTGGACAATTTTTTAGCACAAAGCGCCACACACATATGAAGTTCGACGACTTCCCTACTCTCACACTCTGGAGTACGCACACTCCCACTAGCCCTTAACTGGAGTACGCAGACTCCCTACTTTTACCTCACATACATCACAATTCACCTGCGATTTGCTTAAGCTTGTGCAAGCGCAATCTACTATTCTCATACTATATCAAAATATACACTGAGAACATACTTAATCTTACCAATGGGATCCAGGATCTGGGAAAGTCATTTCTGTTCTTAAGGGATCATCATCTTTGGTACCATTGCCATTTTATAAAAACAAAATTCAAACCTCATAAATATCTGAACAGCTCTACTCAACTTTTAAACTACCACCATAACCTCTATTCATCACCTAACTAGTTCCCTAAGGAAACTAACCATCAAGCTGCTACCAAAAACTGATAGCGCGCCTTGTCCTTAGTAAGTAAACTTACAAGGGGACGCGTATAGGTCGATGAATCTTTTGGATCGAGTATCCCAGCTAAGTGGTGACCAGAGAAAAATCAACAATAATCCCAACCAAACGTATAACACCAAAAACCTACTCTAATAGGAAAATACCATCACTCTCAAGAAGGTTAGTTTGTTTTATTCCCTATTAGTTACAATTCTAATCATCACTTCTGTTTCAATGAATCCATGGTTAATTACACTTTATTAGCATCACAAGTAATAATTCATCAAGATTTTATTATTGAGCGGAAACAACATTAAACTAAAATGGCAAGTTCATAAACATTGATTAATTCAGCAGTGCGAGTCAGTCATTCAAGTCAAAGTCACCATTAAGTCGCCCTCTGTCAGCCTAACTGTCTCAGATTACCATTAGCATGTGGGTCTTCATGCAAAAAACAATTTAGTCAAAATCAATCATTTGGAAAAATATCTAACTAAGAGAGGAAAAACATTTTAAGCAGCGCAGTTGGTACCTAGAAGGAAAATGCACATCAGTCAGTCAATCATTTATAGCTACCTATCCAAGATAGATCAGCAACGAGTCAGTCTTCGTCTCCAGGTCATCATTCATCAGCAGGGCTCGGGCTCACAGGGAGCAAGCCCAAATTTCAACATTTCAGACAGCGTCTCCTTATGTCATCAAATGTCGCCTCTCCACCCTGATTTCCCTTCTTGTGTCATTACTTTTTATTAGGGTCTCTCAGTCCATCCCACAAATTGCTAATTGGTCAGCCTTATCAGGGGTTATGACTCTAACCTATAGTTTTTGTTTACCACTTATTCGCATCAGTTCGAGCTTCAAGTTCCATTAATATGAATGGTCCTTCTGTCGATGAGAACATCATCTCGCTCTTCAGGTAACAAAAGTTTTGCCCACTGCTCTTAGTCAATGGTTCCATTGTTTGAGTCCTGGGAAAGTACATTTAGCCTACTATACACATAATTGTTTCAATCTGTTCTGATCGTCTCCTGTCTGCTGGTGAGTTTGCAGAAAATTCTAGCAGAGCTCAACTGAACTCTGTACAGTTCAAGGTCCTTTTCCAGTCCTCTGCGGCTCATTGCATCTCCACGTTTAAGCAAGCAAGGCCCAACGCCGACCAGGCCTCTAGTTCAGCTAAGTTAAGGATACAAAGCATCATAAAACATAGGTTATATCATCAGTTATGGTATATTAATAGAAAATATTAAAATTTTCACATTATTTTAGCACTGTCAACACAGATGGTGACCACTTCCGGTGGGCACGTTTTGCACATTACACGGTATTTTAATTTATTAGTTTGAATTGTCATTTTTCACATTAGTATGTATACGCAAGTGATTAGAATATTCTCATATTAGCATATCTGCTGCAACACAAACAGACCGATTCACAGAATTGGGCCATTTGCGACAGGAAAGCACCATTTTGGTATGTACAGACCCTATCGATTCGGTAATCTATTTACCGAATCACAAAATAGGTTTGTGAGTCACAGTTAGGAAGGGGCATTCCCTTCCTAGCTGTGAGTTGCAGTGTGATGTAGGATTGTTTTGTGAGCATGATTGTGGTCACAAAACAACCACAGTGAGCAACAGATTCAAAACTGGTGCTAAACCATTCGCAAATGGGATCCTTTGTGGATAGTAGCAAAAATATTTTTTCAGAGCAGGCAGTGGAACCATGGACTGAAAAAATGAAAAGAAAACTTTTCAATTTTGTTTTTGAAATGCATCCCATTTTCCTTTATGGAAAATGGCATGCATTTAAAAAAAAAACTGCTTTATTTTAAAGGAGTCACAGACATTGGGAATGGCCACCATCCATCTGAGGGTAGTCATTCCCAATGAGGTCACAAATTGCGACCTACCTCATGAATATATATGAGGTAGGTCATTTGCAACCTCATTGGGAATCACAAACAGTGTAATTGACACTGTTGTACATTAGGTTTTGCGACTCGCCAATTGTGAGTCGCTATGACAAGCAATTTGCGAGTTGCAAAATCTAATATTCGTACGTGTGGCCCTAAGTCCCCGAGGACTGTAATGGCTGCTAGCAACATTTTTCTCATGTTGCTGGCAGCCAATCAGAGTGCTCGCTCCTGAGGGAGTCTGACTCCCATAGCAGCGAGATAGCCTAAGGGTAAGAAAGCTCTCTGGGCCAATCAGAAAACTTTAGAAATGTACTAAAAAGCCAAAGGTTAGAAGGACGTTATATTATATTATTGCCCATCTGTGACTAGCATCTTCAACATAAAGATCTCTTCAAAAATTGAAAAATTGATTCAAGTGGGTTTTCAACTTTTGTGTCTTTAGAAGGACGTTATAGTTAGGTTCAGCTTTACATGTACAAAACTATAGAAATTCAACAGTTATAGTTATACTTCTCTTAAGACACTATAATTCATGCTCTAAGCTAATTATAACTCTCACCCCTACCCCTTGAGATAAGTATAACTATTACTGTTGAATTTCTCTGGTTTTGTTTTTTTGTAAAATCTGAACCTAACTATAGCGCCTCTCTATGCTTTGTTTTTTTACAGTGAATTTAGGAGTTTTTTCAAATTCTATTTCCCAACTATAACATCCCCGGCCAACCCCCTGTAGGCACTTAGGCCAGCATTGCTAAAAGGGGAGGGGGCCATGTGCTCCCCTTCCCTGTGCCGATATTGGCCCTGGGGTCCCCATCCCCTGGGACCTGCCCAATTTGTAAAAGGGGAGTGGGACTACGTAGCCCACTCCCTGGGCTGATTTTGACCCCGGAACCCGATTGCCCAGGGACCGACCAATTTATGAAATGGGAGGGGGAATCACGTGGCCCCCCTTCCTGGGACAAATTTGACCCTGGCGACCCACTTTCCTGGGTCTCAGACATTCCATAAAAGAAAGAGAGGAGGGGAGCCATTCGGCCTCCCTCCTCATGCTGAATTTGGGCCCCTGGGACCCTAACCCCTGGGACCTGGCCAATTAGTGGAAGGGGAGAGGGCCACATGGTACCCTCCCTGGGCCAATTGTGGCCCCAGGGACCCCATCTCCTCGGACCCGGCCACTTCATGAAAGGGGAGGGGAGCCACATGGCTCCCCTCCCTGGGCTGAATTTTGCCCCAGGGACCCTATCCCCAGATCCCAGCTAATCCAAAAATAGAAAAAGAACAGGAAGGCTACATGACCCTTCCCCAGGCCTATTGTGGCCATGGGACCCCATCCCCCAGGGCCCGGCCACTTTTCCTTAGTGTCCTGGCCCCAATCTGGGCACTAAGTGTGCACTTTTGTGGAACGCAGTTTCCCTTGGTCCCATTGCTTCTACATGCAGGGAGCAGCAAACAATGCTGCTCCCTGCATGCTGGAGCAATTGTTTTAACTGTTTTCCTGTCTGCTTGTCAGTTGGTAGGAAAGCAATGAAAAGTCTTCTCTCAGTGAGCGGGAGCAATGTGCTGCTCCTTCACGCTGGGAGCAGACTTACTGGTTGCTCTCACTTGGCGGGGGCTGTCAAAGTTCCCACCCAGTGTCTGCAAACTACTATGTCCTGAGGGCCGTGACCTCATGTCATAGGGAGCCAACCATGGGGTGTGGCAGTCCCCAGAGCTGTTGATGGCTCCTGTACTGCATGGCCCCCTCCTTAGGTTTGTATGGTTAGCCAAGGGAGGTGGTGGTCCCCTGGGCTAAAAATAGCCCAGGAGGGAGGAGCCACATGCCGCTCTCTCAGTTACAAATGTGGCCAACCTCAGGGAATATGGTGGTCCATACAGCCCTCCTCTCATTCTAAGGCCTAGCCCCAGGTAGAGGCAGTCCCTGGGGCCATTAACGGCCTTTGGAGGGGGGGCACACAATGCCTCCTCCAACACATACAACACATACATATGGACTTCCCTGGGGAAGTGGCAGTCCCTGGGGCTGAGATTGGCCATGAGGAGTAGGGCAGCATGTGCCCCCCCAAATTACTAATTTTAAATTGCCCCTAGGGCCAGCCCCACTTCGGGTCTTGGTTTAGACGAGCACATGAGACAATACTTGTAAAAAAATTACGGATCATCCTTGAATTTCACCACAAAAAAATTTAAAAATGCATTTTGGCCCTGGCAGGTTCCCTGAGTGACCCCACCACCAGGCCTAGGGAGTCAGGGTCTTAGTACACTCCTCTGTTCTCTTTTGTAAAAAAACAATGAGACAAATTTGGCGCAATTGGGGTATACATATGCCCCCTATTGTGTTGCTGGTGTTGCAGAATGCTCCTTCCTGGCGCTGCTCTCCACCTAAACTTGGGAACTACCCAGAGTTCTCTTTTCTGTTTTGAATAATTTATGCATCACTCTAACCCTGAACAGGTTTTGTTTTGACTTATAGTGGTTGCTCCCTTATGTCTGGACGATGCTAAACCTCTCTAAAGATAAGTAATGACATTGAAACTCGTGTCAGGGGTTGCTTTGGCTTATTCCAGATTGTCTTGGATTGTATTTCACTTGTCCAAAGCTGTAATACTGTGCTTGGAATGGTGAAAGGCATGTGTCATTTTACAGCTCCGCAAGAATGGCACTTGGCCATTCCTATGCTGAAAGATTTTTCTGTACAAATAGCAAAAGACTTTGTAGCTTTTTCGCTTGGTGTGGATGGCACTGTGGCAGTCCTATGAATATAAACTGTGCTAGAAAATCAAACATTTGAAGTGGGCAAATCTAGAGTGTTGCTGGTGTTGCAGAGTGCTCCTTACTGGAGTTGCTCTCCACCTAAACTTGGAAAATACCCAGTGTTCTTGTTTCTGTTTTGCATAATTTATGTGTCACTCTAACCCTGAAAGGGTAATGTTGTGACTTATACTGGGTTCTCCCTTTTGTCTGGACAAAGCTAAACCTATCTGAAGAGATGTAATGATATTGAAACAAATCTGGGGGTTGCTTTTGCTCATTCAAGGTTTGCTTGGATGGTACTTTACCAGTCCATACAGTAATACTATGCCAGGAATGGTGAAAGGCCTTTGGCAACGATTGCACTGGACGGATTCTATGTTTAAAGATTTTGCTGTACAAATGGCAAAATACTTTGTTGCTTTCAAGCTCGACGTGGATAGCAATGTGCCAATCCAATGCTTAAAAACTTTGCTAGAAAAACAGGCATTTGAGGTGCTCCTTACTGAAGCTGCTCTCCATCTAAATTTGGGAACTACCCAGGGTTTTCTCTTTGGGTTTGTTTTGATATGTGTGTGTGTGTGTAAAATCTATAAGTACCCTAATTTATATATTAAAATAATATAGACAATCTTTTGTAGTAAAAATTGTGAACTAAATATATAAATAAATGCATTTACATGTATAATTGAAAACATGAAACACTGCTCATTCCAGCACAAAGCGACTCACCATGTATGCACTGGTGAGGGCCATAGGTGCCATACTGCAAAATATTAATGAAAAACCCTTCTGAAAAGACAAAACTCGCACTCTGAAGTAGTTTAAATGTTTATTGGGTGATGCATTTCAGCTTCCATAGCCTTTCGGAACCCTTCAGGGCATTGTGGTTTTTGACTGATATAAAAGACAGGCATTTCATGGCCAATCACAAAAAATGTAAAGTACCACATAGTAAGTCTGTTTTTCCAAAAGGCCAAACCTTATCCGATTCAATTAATCTAAAAATTTAACTTTGTTTGGGATGTCACTAAGGGCCTCATTACTAGTTTGATGGTCCTCAGACCGCCAAACTCAAGGTGGCTGTCGGACTGCTGCACTCCTGGCAGTCAGGCTGCCAAATTACGATCCTGGCGGTCAGACTGCCAGGAGACCACTGCCTCTCCCAGGATCAGGGATCCCAACTGGTTGGCGGCAGTTGCAATTGTGGTCAGACACAGGAGTGCTGAGTTCTGCATGACATGCTGATCCAACTTGCCTTTCCTCCTGCCATGGAAAGGCTGGTGCAAAGGCAGTGCTGGAGGCCACAGGGAGACCCCTGCACTGTCCACAACCATGTTGTGAGCAGTGCACGGCCCCCCTGCCAGCACCTTTGGAATGCTGTGCACTGTCTGCTATGGCAGACAGTGCATATTCAGAAGATGCTGTGTGTGACGGCATTGGCCTTTGCTTCCTAAGGGAACCAAGGCCAATGCCAACACACTGTTTCTACCAGGCTGACCAGCAGAAGCATCGTAATACAACAGTTCCTGTCAGTCAGCCCAGTGGAAACATTGTAATATGATGAAGTGAGGCCGCTGGCTTGACAGCCTCTTCACAATCGTCGTATTGTGGCGGTTCAGGTGTCCAACTCCTAATCAGGCCCTATATTAAGCCCAAAAGTGCATCTACTGCCAAAATAGCAGTATTGTGTAAAACCAAACAGAGAGACAATACAACAGACATATAGAGATGCAATGCCAGGGAAAATGTTTAATAGAAAAGTAACTGTTTCATGACACATGCAAAAAGAACATATAGAATGACATGCTGCGAATTGTTGTTGCAGATGTTCCTGCACCTGTTGCAGCGGAGACTGAAACTAGGGGGAATGAGGAACGTCAGCCACAGTCTGATACCAACAACACTGAGTTCATCATACCAACACCACCCAGATGCATGGCACGAGTGGAAACCCTCCCAGATTTCACTCAGGACTCTGATGAGTTACAAGAAAATATACAGACACCACCGTCACTCGGTGGACGCACCCACAGACAGCAGTCCCTGTTTCAGTGCCAGAATACTCCCCTCAGGAGGAGTTGTGAAGAATGCAGACAAAGTACAGTGGAAGGTGAGGGCCCATCTCTATTTGGTGGTCTTGAGGCATCCATAGTGAAGGTGCAGCACCTGCAATGTAAGCACATGAGATCGATCCACAGGCAGTTGGTGTCTCACAATCACAACATGTACAAGCTGCATGAGGGACAACAGGCTACAGCAGAATACCTAAGGGAGATGACAACTGCAATTAATAGACTCTGCCCTGTACTGCAGCAGGAGAATGTCACCCATGGTAGGCGCCTTCACCAATTGATGGGTAGGTTGGATGGGTTCTGTAGATCTGTAAATGGGCTCACTAATAGAACTGCTTTGCTGTCACAATGTGCTGTGGGCATGCAAGTAGAAAAGGCACATTAGAGTTGGGATGTTGCACAAGGATTGGGACAAGTCACTAATGCATTGGAGACAATGCTGACAGCTTGGAGTGCTGCAAACAGTGATCTGGAGGGTGGGGACAGTGAGGAGCTCTCCAGCCTCAGTAGTGTCACAGCCCCTGTAATGGATCCTAGGCGACTCAGTTACAGACACAGTAATGTCTTAGTACCTTCAACAAGATGTGCAGCTGAGCCCACTGAGCGTTCTAGCGGAGTGCATGGTTGTAAAAAGTGATTTAGACATGTTCTGGGCCTTGCATATTTTGCTGCATTGCATTGACACCATGATGTTAATAGTATGACATTGTTATTGGGTACTGATTGTGCTATTTTGAAATACCGATGTCCCATGCCCTCATAATTGACCTGGAGTTAAGGCAATCAATGTGATACCTATAGCAAAATAGAAACAAGATGTGGCATTGGACCTGCCTTAGGTCTAGAGCTCGCCCCCCACGTCCGCAGCACCAACCTGCTGTCTCCTGCCTCTGACCCCCGCCCACGCTGCTGCTAGCGTGTTCGAGGCCCTCCTCCACCCGCAGGCATCCTCCTGCGCCTCATCCCTGGTGTCTAGTGGGCTCTAGTAAGCTTCACTTGACCCGTGTGCCGCTTTCCGCCGTCCTGTAAGTGTTTTTCTAAATTTTCAGCGCCTTGCCTCCTTGCGCTTCTGCCCCCGTCGTGCCCCTTCTGATTGTGCCACTTTTCGCCGTCCTGTAAGTGCTTTTCTATTGTTTTTCAAGCGCCTTGCCTCCTGCGCATCTGCCCCCGTTGTGCCCCTCTGATTGCTGTACCCCGATTGTAATTTGTGCCATATTTGTATTTGTGCCTGTTTTTGCTGTTTTGTGCCTTGCTTTTTTCCCTGGTTTTCGCCCCTTGGGCGCTCCCCCTTGCCGATCTCACCTTGCCGCTGCCTCCCTGCGGCCCCGCCCCCCTTGCGACCCCATTCGCCGCTCCCTCCCGCCTCCCGCCTCCCAGCTGCTCCTCCCTCCCCCCTCCCCCCTCCCTTCTTAATGGCTGGCGCTGCGCGTCCGCGCGCCAGAGGCAAGCCCGTCTGCGCCCATCCGCGCCTGGACCGCGCCCAGCGCCACCCCCCCTGGTCCTCACGCCCCCGCACCCCCTGCCTCCGATACTCGGCCAGCGAACTCCTCGCCCTCAACCCTGGCCCCTCCACAGAGTGCTTCCAGGCCACCCAGAAGCACACCAAAGGACCTTTTTCCGGCCGCACCTGCAACTTCTCCTGCAACAGAACAACGTAGCCAGCAACAACCAACACAAACCACCTGCACTGCATCGTCCTCAACACACGCTCCACACAAAAACACGCCATCGAGCTCTGGGACCTGCTCGACACCACCGCCCCAGACGTGGCCTTCCTGACCGAAACCTGGTGGAACGACTCCTCGGCCCCTGACATCGCCATCCCTGACGGATACAAGATCACCAGAAGAGATTGCACCAACGGAATTGGTGGAGGAATAGCCATCGCCCACAAATCTACCCTCAAGATCCACACCCACACGGACGACACCCTCAAGACAGCCGAACACCTCCACTTCCAGATTCACACGGACCCCAACACTACCCTCAGAGGAACCCTCATATACCGCCCTCCAGGACCAAGAGCCCCCTTCAGCGACACCGTCTCCGACCTCGCAAGCACCCACGCCCTCGCCTCTCCAGACTACATCCTCCTGGGAGATCTAAACTTCCACCTGGAGAACAACAATGAATCCAACACCGCATCACTGACCACCAACCTCTCCAACCTCGGACTCCGTCAACTGGTCAACACTCCCACCCACATCGCCGGACACACCCTTGACCCACTCTTCACTTCAAGCAACCACATCTCATTCAGCCACACCTCCGAACTCCACTGGTCCGACCATCACTGCGTACATTTCACCTTCAAGAAAAACACCGAACACCACCGCACCCCTCTACCGCCTCACCGCCGCTGGGGAAAAGTCACCGAAGATCAACAAGCCAGCACCCTCGCCAAAAACCCACCACCTGACCCCACCGACCCGGACTCCGCCGCCAGCAACCTCCATCAATGGATCCTCAACTGCGCCAACATCCTAGCTCCACTCAAGAGACCCACCGCCAACCAAGAAAAGCAAAAAACAGCCTGGTTCACAGACGAACTGACCACCTCCAAACGCACCTGCCAGAAACTCAAGAAAAAATGGATCCTCGAGCGCACACCCGACAACCTTGCTACCCTCAAGGAAGCCAACTGCGAACACCATCAACTGATCCGACTCGCCAAGCGCTCCCACTTCACAGAACGCCTCAACAACAACGCTCACGACTGCAAAGAACTCTTCTGCATAGTGAAGGAACTTTCCAATCCCAACGCCAACGTCAACGACGTCCCTCCTTCCCAGGAACTCTGCGACGATCTCTCCACCTTCTTCTACCAGAAAATCGCAGCCATCCACGACAGCTTCAACACCTCACCTCCGCCAGACCCCACCCCCAACAACTCATCCCACGCCTACCGCATCACTTCCTGGACTCAAGTAGACGACGCCGAAACCCGAAAGACCATGAACTCCATTCACTCAGGATCTCCCGCTGACCCCTGCCCACATCACGTATTCAACAAAGCCGACGCCACCATCGCCCCCAAACTCCGCAAGATCATCAACCTCTCCTTCAACACCGCTACCTTCCCGGACAGCTGGAAGCTCGCAGAAATCCAACCCCTCCTCAAGAAACCTAAGGCTGACCTCAACGATCTCAAAAACTTCCAACCGATCTCCCTCCTCCCTTTCCCAGCGAAAGTCATCGAGAAGATCGTCAACGCACAGCTCGCCCACTTCCTAGAAGACAACTCCATCCTAGACCCCTCTCAATCTGGTTTCAGATGAAACCACAGCACTGAGACCACACTCCTCGCCGCCACAGATGACATCAGACAACAAATGGACAACGGCGAAACCTCAGCCCTGATCCTCTTAGACCTATCAGCCGCTTTCGATACAGTCTGCCACCGCATCCTACTAACCCGTCTCCATGAAGCCGGCATCCAAGACAAAGCTTAACTGGATCTCATCCTTTCTCTCCGGCAGAACCCAGAGAGTCCGACTCTCACCTTTCTGCTCCAAAGCCACCAACCTCATCTGCGGCGTCCCCCAAGGCTCCTCACTTAGCCCAATGTTGTTCAACGTCTACATGGCCCCCCTCGCACAACTGGCCCGCCAACACAACCTCAGCATCATCTCCTATGCCGACGACACCCAGCTCGTCCTCTCCCTGACCAAAGATCCTCTCACCGCCAAAACCAACCTCCACGAGGGACTGAAATCCATTGCCGAGTGGATGAGCAACAGCCGCCTGAAACTTAACTCCGACAAGACGGAAGTCCTCATCCTCGGGCGCACCCCCTCGGCCTGGAACGACTCTTGGTGGCCCACCACCCTCAGCCCCCACCCACCCCAGCCTGCCACGCACGAAACCTCGGCTTCATCCTCGACTCTGCTCTCACCATGTCCAAACAGGTCAACGCTGTCTCCTCTTCCTGTTTTAACACCCTCCGCATGCTCCGCAGGATCTTCAAGTGGATTCCAACAGGAACCAGAAAGACGGTGACCCCAGCCCTCGTCAGTAGCAGACTCGACTACGGCAACGCACTCTACACAGGCAGCCCAACAAAAGACATCAAACGACTCCAACGCATCCAGAACGCATCCGCCCGCCTGATCCTCGACATACCCCGCCGGTGTCACATCTCCCCCCACCTGAAGGACCTCCACTGGCTCCCCGTGGACAAGAGGATCACCTTTAAACTCCTCACCCACGCACACAAGGCACTACACAACACCGGACCCACCTACCTGAACTCCAGACTCAACTTCTACGTTCCCTCACGTCAACTAAGCTCTGCCAACCTTGCCCTCGCCATCGTCCCCCGAATCCAGCGCAAGATCTCTGGCGGCAGATCCTTCTCCTACCTCGCCGCCAAGACCTGGAACTCTCTCCCCACCTCACTACGCCAGACCCAGGACCTCCTCACCTTCAGGAGACTCCTCAAGACATGGCTCTTCGAACGATAGCAGCAGCACCCCCCCCACCCCCAGCGCCTCGAAACCCTAATGGGTACATAGCGCGCTTTATAAATCTATTGATTGATTGATTGATTGTCATTACTTATATTGGAAATAGCTGCACGTAATCTTAGCACGTCTTTGCCTGATGCCTGCTGCTCTGCTTCTGTCTGCATGGTGAAGGGGTGGCAAGGGCTCATCATCCTCATTGGAGTCCATCTCTGCCGGTTCCACTGGTGTACCTCGTGTTGTAGCAATGTTATGCAACATTGCACATGCGGCGACAATCTTGCAGGTGGTTTCTGGACTGTATTGGAGTGCACCCCCACTTTTGTGCAGGCATGGAAAGCAACTTTTCAGCAATCCAAAGGTCCACTCTATCACACTGCGTGTCCTCCTATATGCTGCATTGTATTGCCGCTCACTTGGCATGACCGGATTGAGATAAGGTGTCAGGATGAAGGACCGCACTGCATATGCACTGTCTCCTACAATGACAGGAGTGTCATATTAGTTATCGTTATCTGTGACATCTCTTATACAATATGCAGCATTGATCTCTGATACAATACCAATTAGGTATCCTTCGCCAAACGCCCCAGCAAGAAGCCTTGTGTACATTCCACTGTGCCTAAAGATGTAGAAATCAAGGGGGGTGATTCCAACTCTGGCGGGCGGCTAGCGCCGCCCGCCAGGCAGAAACCGCCATTTGGCCGCCATGCGGCCAAAATTCCGCGGCGCCCATTCTGACATTCCCGCTGGAAGCCGGCGGTGTTGCTGCGGTGCGACGGGTCAAGTTGCACCCATCGCGCTTTTCACTGTCTGCCATGCAGACAGTGAAAAGCAGGCCGGGGCCCTGTTAGGGGGCCCTGCACTGCCAGTGAAAACAGGCTGGCGGTACGGGGTCAGAATCCCCAGGGCAGCGCTGCTTGCAGCGCTGCCCTGGCAGATTCTCCCAGCCGGGGCAAAAACGGCGGATGACCGCCGGCCCCGGCAATCCGACCGCGGCTTTACCGCTGCGGTCGGAATGGGGATTGAAGCACCGCCAACCTGTTGGCGGTGCTTCCGTCATTCGTGGCCCTGGCGGTCCAAGACCGCCAGGGTCAGAATGACCCCCCATGTGTGCTACCAGGGTATCTGGCCACCTGGGTGTTCATCAGATGGGTATTTTTACTATTCCTGTAGATATACTCTGTTGCAGACGGTGGTCAGAATGTCACGTGTCCCATCAATGCAGCCAATAACATGTGGAAATTGGGCTACCTGGTAGAAATGTAATTTAGGTAGCTGCAAATCCTGTGGGGTGTTGGGGAAATGTATGTGCAGATTGAATTTTGTTTACATAGCATTTAGGAATGCATTAAATAAGCGTGAACTCACACTTTGAGATACACCTCCTTCTGCTCCTTTGACCCCCTGATAGCTTCCTCAGGCTAAGAGGTGCAGGGAGCATATTACCTGCACATGAGTGGGAAAGGATTTGCTTCTCTGTGTGTGTCACTGCAGTAGGGGTTGTAAATCTGCTATTAAATATTAAATACAGTATCATGGCAGAGTTCAACCTGTACTTGTAATATATTTCCTCCTCTGTTTGGTCAAACAGAGTACTGCACACTCTGTCTCTCCTACCACTCTTCAAACCTGCCAGGATCGTCATCCTTCTCACCATGACACAGAGTGCAGCCATTGTGCAAAAGGGCTGATGCATTCTGGGCCTCTTTTTTTTGCATTCGCAAACAGTGGAATTTTGCGGTTCGCACCATTTGTGAATGCAAAATAGTTTGTTACATCTGGCCCAATATTCCTTCGCTGCTAGCAATATTCACTTTAGTTTCATGATATCATAATCTTGTCATTAGGTGTGTGATCGAAGCTAAATAATTATCCAATTTGACTGGTGTGTGCAAACAGCTTTCTGCTTTCATTTAGAGAGCTTCCCACGTAGTCTGCTAAATTATAAATTACCAATGGCTTCATTATGAGTCTGACGGTCAGACCACCAGACGGCCATGTTGGCAGTCCTGAAAAGACTGCCATGTTGGCGGACTTTCAGACCTCCCTATTGCGAGTTACACAGAAGGACCGCTAGGCCACAATGGCAGACCACCAACAGCGCAGCAGTCTGGAAAATATACAGCTCGATCTTCAGAGCCATTAGCACCGAGACCAACCACCAAGCATATTACAAGCCCACAGTTGCTGTGGCGGTCCCTTCATGGCAGTCAGCCTATGGTGGCCCGAACCACAGCAGTTCACGGTCAGCAAAGCAATAGACAACTGCACATTGGATACATTTCAAAACAACACAGCTGACACGCATTGCTACAGTGGACACACGTGCAAAGGAAACTATGAAACGCACCCTTTCACAGAGCACAATCCTTTGCATTTACACAGCAAGACACAGAAGCAAGAGAGCCTTTTTTTCCACAGAGTACTTATATTAGGCACCCCTTTTTTCACCTTTTCATAGAGTACCCTGCACACGCTTTGTCCATTCACACCTTTTTGTACTTTTCCTGTTTAGTAAGTCACTGTCACCCATTTTTTTACCACTATGTTACGTTCTAAAAATCCACGTTTTTCAGAAGATGAGTTAAGAGTCGTGGCGGATGAAATCATAACAGTAGAGCCGCAATCGTTTGGAACATCAGTCCAGTCTAGTAGGAGAATGGAAATGTGGAACAGGAGTGAAAGCTGTAGGCATCACCCTGTGCGCAAAAAAAGACATCAGGAAGAGATGGAATGACCTCAGATGCAAGGACTGTTCCCTGGTCTCCAGGCACCAGCTGTAGGCCAAGAAGACTGATGGTGGCCATCCCAGTGCCCCATTGCATAGCTTTCCCTAGGAGGAGAAGGTCTTAGCTATCCTGCATCCTGAGGGCTTGACAGGAATACCTGGGGGAGTGGAGTCTGGTAAGTCACAACACAAAAAGATGTCATAGAAATGCAATGCCATACATGCGCTTAGCTCATCGTTTGCCACTGTCTTGTTCATGTACCTCACCAACATTTAATACCCAGAGTATCTGGGTGTTGACACTGTTAATCTGTATTGTTGGACACAGCATCACAGCTACTAAGATCCATCACATGCCATATGTCCAAATAGGGCCTGTAAGTCTTTCAATATCCAAAGTAATCCCGGGACCCGTGGTACATCTCAACAGGTAAATGTATGACCAAACCTAAGTGCAGTCTGCATACAGATATGTGATACCCAGCATTTTTATAGTGTGTGCAGTTGACATGACACTAAGGCCAGGAGGCTCTGTTATGTTTACTCCACTCACCAGCCCTGTGTTCCCTTGTCCAAGTACCATTGCTTGGTGACTCACAAATGAAGCATACTCACCTGGGAGGATAACATTTGTATAGTGTGTGTAGTACAGGGAGTAACATGACTGTTAATGCCAGGAGGCCTTGTATCTATAATTCCAACCACCAATCCAGTGTTCACTTCTCTAAATACCCCTGTTCCTCAACTCTCAATTGAGCTGTCCTCACCTAAGAGGATCCCTTGTGTATAGTATGTGTAGTACAGGGAGTGACATGACTGCTAAGGCGAGGAGGCCCTGTATCTATAATTCCAACCACCAATCCAATGTTCACTTGTTCAAATACCCATGTTTCTTAACTCTCAATCAAAGTGATCTCACCTGGGAGGATACCATGTGTATGGTGACATGGCTGATATAGACAGGAGGCCCTGTATCTATAATTCCAACCACCAGTCCAGAGTTTACTGGTTCATATACTCATGTTTCCTAACTCTCAATCAAAGTGATCTCACCTGGGAGGATACCATGTGTATACTATGTGTAGTAGCTAGAGTGACATGACTGCAACTCCAATGAGGCCTTGTGCCTCTAACTGCAAACACTAGACTAGGGTACACTTGTCCAAAGACCCCTGTTTGGCAACGTTCAAGTGATGTTTATTCACCTGGGAGGATACCATTTGGTAAGTGTTGGGAAGTAGAGGGACTGACAGGACTGCAAAGCACAATGGTCCCTGTTACTCTAACTCCAACCCACCAACACAGTGGCCACTTGTCCAAATACCCTTGTTTGTCAACTCTCAAATGAGGTATACTCACTTGGGAGTGATCATGCATAGATTATGCCCAAATCAGAGACAAATTTGTCAACATAGATTCATCTTGGCTTGCTGACCCAAGATGAAAAATTTGAGGACAAGAATGACAACTTTCCCAGTGTGAATAACACATGTTCATAAGGCCTCAAGATGCCTCACCAAATTGCTATTGGCAGCAGACACTTTCACACTGCACTGTGAATATGACTC
Source organism: Pleurodeles waltl (assembly GCF_031143425.1). Classification (NCBI taxonomy): domain Eukaryota; kingdom Metazoa; phylum Chordata; class Amphibia; order Caudata; family Salamandridae; genus Pleurodeles; species Pleurodeles waltl. Next base: position 340,302,983 of record NC_090439.1, read on the forward strand.
CAGTCACACATACAACAAAGTCCTGGGTTTGCCTGCATCACACTCAACTATGCCTCCAAATGGGCAAAGTCATATCTTGCAAAACTACTTTTTTGCCTGCACTGGTAGCAAGATGATATTTTCAGGGCAACCTCCCAAGTGCTAATGGTCTGCACATTTCAGCAGCTTTTGGAGTAAAAAGGAATTGGCATGCTTAACACATGTCATGTCAATACACTCATACTATGGTTACATGCCACACTAAGATTAACTGCAGTGTAACTTCATACAAGGTCTCTGGTTACTGTAACACAAAACCTTTGGAGGTAGATGTCAAAATAAAACCAGTAACATTGTAAGTTTTACATAAACAAGTGGAGCTGCTGCTGTGCACACAGAGGCCACAGAACAGACTGCCACTACCCCCTGTATGAAGCCCTAAATGAAGACGACACTCCTAGATGTCTGTATATGTAGGATGGTTCTGGCCCATCTGGAAAACTGGTCAGATGGCAACAGTGAGTTTCATTGTGTCCACATCAACACCTCCCAGCTTGGTTGCCTCAACACCACAGGCAACCATTCACCTCCCATACCTGTATACCTAGGACAGTGTCTGCCATCTTGTGCCCTCCAGTCTTGGATTCTGAGTTGCAGTACAACAGTTCGGACAATGAGGGTCCAGGAACAAGTTGGAGAGTGCACCCTGTCTCAAGGGCACAGGCTTGTGGGTGTAGGGTATGTGGAAGGGATGCTGTGGGCCAGCAGGACGAGGCCGCTGGGACTGCTCTTGGCCAGGATACCATCAATCACATCTTGGGGGTCTATCAGTAGTCCCAAGGTGTGATGGGCCAAGTCTTGACCGACCTCCAGGAAATCAAGGAGCTACAGAGGGACCTGCCCAGAAACATGCGGGAACAGACAGAGGCACACAATAACAACATGGCTTCCCTACTAAGGGTGCTGAGGGGCATACATACCACCCTGAGTAGGGGTTTTCAACAACAGTCTACCCCTTCCTTTGGCTCATCAACAGCAGGCACATCAACATTGGTGCCAGAACCTGGAAGGCAGCAGATTTCCTTCCATGCAAGTGGGCATGTCCAGCAAACAATCCAGGAGTTGCGGATGGCAAGATACCCACCACTGCCAGCAAGTGGCCTATTACTAAAAGAACTCCTTTATGTGCCACACATTCACTCTGTTGGCTGATCCTCAACCACCTACCATTTCTAATGGGAGGAGTACTCTGGGCTTCGGGCTCCCAACTGTGTGGGATCTACTCCAATGATTTCATTCACCATGTCTGAACCCTTCACTTTATATTTTTGTTTCTTTCTGTCCAAAATGTATTTTCTGATTTAGCATTATAATAACTTCACTCATCACAAACCCATTGTCTGCTTGTATAATTTTCACATTTAGCTATGTAGAGATGTAAGACCACATGAACAATACAATAAAGATATAAGCTACTTGTGCAAGCAAGGATATATTACAGGTGCACAGTGTCCAGCTCAGGATTACAACCATTGTACACCAACACATTAGTACAAGTGTCTGGCCAAGGAAACATCTTATTTCAGTGTTCAGCACATAGGCTGTCAATATGTCTGCACTACTGGAAACAAGAATGAGCGACTCATACTGAGTAAATTAACATATTTACAGGTACAGACCCCCAGACCACAGAAGGAAGGGATGTGTCAGACATTGTCCTGTTGAATAGGCAAACATTATGCGGTTGATATCAGTAGCTTGAGTCTTATCACATACTATGTCAAAGTAATCCAACATCACATAATCCAAGCTACAGACAGATGGCAGTACAACAGTCCCTGTTCACAGTGAAATCTCACAGTGAAATCTCACATGGAATGATGGAGTCACTCACCTGCTGAAGCAGGCACCTTCTAAGTCGACGACCAGTTCTCTTGGACTCTTCTCCTGGTTACGAGCATGCTCCTTTGAACACAGAAGGTGGACCCCATCAACAACGACTGTCTTGAGGTCCTGCTGTCCCAATTTGGAGGAGGTAAGACCTTGCCTTCCCCGAGAACGACAGTATCCCTGTGCACCTTGTCTTCTTCACCTCTTAAGGCCTCTGTGCAGTATTTGAAAAAATCCATATGTACAGCCTTGCCCAGGTCCCCAGCACTCTATCCTGCGATACTCAACTCACTGAGTTGATCTCCGGTGGCGTGGGACCTTCCTTTGTAGTGCTGCACCAACTGCATTTTGCACCTCCTTTGCTCTCGTGTCCTGGGACTCCCGAGGGTGCTGTCTGGTGCTCTGATGGCTCTCTGAAGTGCTGAGAGCCCCCTGTTCCTCCTCACACAGAGTGGAGGCCCCCAGGTCCCTCCTGGGTCCAGATAACCACAACTTGTCACAAAACGCGAGTTTGCCAGAACCATGGCTTGTTGGAGGAATCCAGCGCCAAAACTCACCTGCATCCAACTTCTCTCCGTGGGACATATAGTGTATCATGTAGGAACCCACTGACATCTTCCTTGGGTGTATTTCTGCAGTCTTCATCCAACTAGGGACTCTTCTTTTGCACCCTCTTTTGGGTTGGCAGTGGCTCCTGTCCTTCCTGGAACTTCTTTTGACTTCTGGACTTGGTCTCCTTCCTTTGCAGATCTTCAGGTCCAGGAATCCACCATTTGTTGTTTGCAGTCTTGCTTGGTTTTTGCAATAACTCTAATCATGACTTGTAGTGTGTCCTAAGGAAACTTGCAGTACTTTACTGCTGCTATTCTGGGCTCTGGTGTGGGGTAATTTACTTACCTTTACTGTATTCTTACTCTCTCAGCGATTCTGCACACAGTACACTTGTCTAGGGGGGAATTCGTGATTCGCATTCCACTTTCTTAGTATATGGTTTGTGTTGCCTCTAGACCTATTTTCTCCCATTGCATTCTATTGCATTTCCTATTGTTTGTACTATCCTATGTCTAATTACTTACCTTATTTTGGTGTCTAGTGTATATATTGTGTATAATACTTACCTCCAGAAGGAGTATTGCCTCTAAGATATTTATGGCCTTGTGTCACCCAAATAAACTACCTTTATTTTGGGTAGCACTGAGTATTGTCTTTACTTGTCTTGTGTATACGTACTGTGTAAGTATAAGTGGTACTGCAGGAGCTTTGCATGTCTCCTAGTTCAGCCTAAGCTGCTCTGCTATAGCTACCTCTATCAGCCGAAGCTGCTAGAACACTACTACATTTCACTAATAAGGGATAACTGGACCTGCTATAAGGTGCAAGTACCCAAGGTACCCACTACAAACCAGGCAAGCCTCCTACAGAAGGAAAAATGACTTGGCCAAAAGCTGGGACTACATATTTCATGACCACATAATGACAAACATGATACATCAGGCCCACCACAGAACACAAAACAAGTGCAATGGTCACTTCTGTACCTCCACCCAAACACTGTGCAAACTGTCTTGGGACAGGTCTCATATATCCAAACTATGTGACCTACATTACCTGGAATAATCCATGTCCACTTTCTATGTCAGAACAGCATCAGATACCTGCCAACGTCACAACTCTGAAATGTTCAAATGAAGATGCCATGGAAAGGTACTTGTACAAAGAACAATGCAAGGAGTAGAGGCTTGAAACCAAACCTATGACACATGTCACATAGCAAGCAACTGGAAAACAAAGTACATTGCAAGGAAACGGACACAAACAAAGCAACATCATGAAGGTGGGGATGTGTCAAAAGCTGTCTTATCAAGCAGTCTGTTTGAATATGGCAGAGTATCAGCTCCCTAGCTGTTCAAACACAGTCAACTCCACACATTGTCACAACTACAGTTCATTGTGCAGTTACACTCATTATATCACATGACATACTTACACTAATGAAAAGTAGCTGTTGATGAGATCTTCTCGTAAGTTAGCTCCTTCCTCTTCATCACTGTCATCCTCACTTGGCATTTCAGGATTCTCACTCGGTGGCCCGGCAGGCACCCCCTCCTCTGGGATGTACAGGATGTTCATCCACAAGGTGAAGTTGTGGGACATGCAGCATTCCACAGTCATCTGACACACTTTCCTGGGTGAGTAGAGGAGGGTTCCACAAGTCCTGTCCAGACTCCTAAATCTGGCCTTCAGAAGCTCAAAAGCACTCTTCACTAGCTTCAGTGTTCTTCCATGGGCCTCATTGAAGCGGACCTCCCCTGGCATAGTTGGATTTCGCAGTGGTGTCAACAACCAAGGACGGTTTGCATATGTGGAGTCTCCTGTTAAGGAATGGGACATAAGTGCAACATTGAGTCACTCACTTCATGATTGTAGCACCTGACATTGCACACACACAATCAAGACAGATGTGAATTACTAACTAGCCAGGCCCTTTCTGGATGCAGTTCTGACTTCATCTGGGGTATGGTCCTGTTCCACATTATGAAGGAATCATAAGCTGATCCTGGTTAATGGGTAGGTGTTAGAAGTAGGGTCTTTGGTTGGTAGTCAGGTTACCCCCCTGTCCAAGCAAGGACCCTCACTCTAGTCAGGGTAAGTCACACACAATCCAAATGATCCTGCACCCACCCTCTGGTGGCTTGGCACTGAGCAGTCACGCTTAACTTAGAAGGCAATGTGTAAAATTTTTGTGCAGTAACTCATACAATAACAACATATAGCACCACAAAAATACACCACACAGTGTTTAGAAAAATACATAATATTTATCTGATAAGATGCAGGTCAAAACAATTAAAATGCAATAAGTAGATGTTGAGATATCACTGTAAAAGTGATATAAAGGGGGTCATTCCGACCCCGGCGGGCGCCGCCCGCCGGGCGGAGACCGCCAATAGACCGCACCGCGGTCAAATGACCGCAGCGGTCATTCTAACTTTCCCGCTGGGCCGGTGGGCAATCTCCAAAAGATCGCCCGCCGGCCCAGCGGGAAACCCCTGCAAAGAGGAAGCCGGCTCCGAATGGAGCCGGCGGATTTGCAGGGGTGCGACGGGTGCAGTGGCACCTGTCGCGATTTTCAGTGTCTGCAAAGCAGACACTGAAAATCTTTGTGGGGCCCTGTTAGGGGGCCCCTGCACTGCCCATGCCAGTTCCCGCCATCCTGTTCCTGGCGGTAAAAACCGCCAGGAACTGGATGGCGGGAAGGGGGTCGGAATCCCCATGGCGGCGCTGCAAGCAGCGCCGCCATGGAGGATTCCCTGGGCCAGGGGTAAACCGGAGGGAAACCGCCGGTTCCCCTTTTCTGACCGCGGCTTTACCGCCGCGGTCAGAATGGCCCAGGAAGCACCGCCAGCCTGTTGGCGGTGCTTCCGCGGTCGTTGGACCGCCAGGGTCAGAATGACCCCCAAAGTGTCTTAAGTCTTTAAAAACAAGTAAATGTCTCTTAAGAACAATAAACGTCTCTTGCAAGTACAGAGTACCTGGTTTGCATGCAAAATCTCCGCAAGGGACCACAGAGAAGGCGATGCGTGGAAAACGGGGAGGTGTGCGTCGGTTTCGCCCCTTTGCACACTGACTTGCGTTGTTATTTTTTGCACACGGAAAGGCTTTGTGTCGATTTCCGGCACACAGACTTGGTTCCTCTTCGAATTGCGGGGTTTTCTGGTGCCCCGGGGTCTGTGCGTGGAATCCTGTGCTTGCAGAGCAAAGTCACAAGTTCTGCGTTGATTCAGTGGGCGTTGCGTCAAAGTTCCAGTCACAACACAGGTGCCGCGTCACTCTTCTCCTTGCCAAGTCACACTGCATCGTCCCAGTTCGGCGTGCAGTGAATTTTTCACCGCAGGGAAGGCTGTGCGTAGTTTTTAGCAGGCTGTGCATCAAATTTTCACCGCACAAGGAGTCCAGTTGCAGGAGAGAAGTATTTTTGGTCCTGAGACTTCAGGGAGCAGGAGGCAAGCTGTATCCAAGCCCTTGGAGAGCATTTCTCAACACAACCAGGGAGCAGCAAGGCAGCAGGGCAACAGCAAGGCAGCAGTCCTTGTCAGAAAAGCAGTCCCATTGAGTCCTTTGAGCAGCCAGGCAGTTCCTCTTGGCAGGTCTGGCTCAGGGATTCTTCACCAGCAGGTTTCTTGTTCAGAAGTGTTTGTGAGGTAGAGTGTCTACCCCAAGAAGTGTCTGAGTTGGTAGGGGCAAAGGCCCTGTTTATATGCCCAAATGTGCCTTTGAAGGGGAGGAGACTTCAAAGAGTGGCTTAGAAGTGCACCAGGTCCCCTTTCAGTTCAATCCTGTCTGCCAGGGTCCCAGTAGGGGGTGTGGCAGTCCTTTGTGTGAAAGCAGGCCCTCCACCCTCCCAGCCCAGGAAGACCCATTCAAAATGCAGATGTATGCAAGTGAGGTTGAGTATACTGTGTTTGGGGTGTGTCTGAGTGAATGCACAAGGAGCTGTCAACTAAACCCAGCCAGACGTGGATTGTAAGGCACAGAAAGATTTAAGTGCAGCGAAATGCTCACTTTCTAAAAATGGCATTTCTAAAATAGTAATATTAAATCCAACTTCACCAGTCAGCAGGATTTAATATCACCATTCTGGCCATGCTAAATATGACCTTCCTACTCCTTTCAGATCAGCGGCTACCACTCAATCAATGTATGAGGGCAGCCTGATGTTAGCCTATGAAGGGAGCAGGCCTCACAGCAGTGTAAAAATGAATTTGGGAGTTTTACACTACCAGGACATGTAAACTACATAGGTACAGGTCCTGCCTTTTGTTTGCATAGTACCCTGCCCTACGGGTTACCTAGGTCATACCTTAGGGGTGTCTTATATGTAGCAAAAGGGAAGTTTAAGGCTTGGCAAGTACTTTTAAATGCCAAGTCGAATTGGCAGTGAAAGTGCACACACAGGCCTTGCAATGGCATGCCTGAGACAAGGTTAAGGAGCTACTTAAGTGGGTGCACAACCAGTGCTGCAGGCCCAATAGTATCATTTAATCCACGGGCCCTGGGCACATATAGTGAACTCCACCAGGAACTTATAAGTAAAATAAATAGTACAATTGGGTTTGATCTAATGTTACCATGTTTTAAGGAGAGAGCATATGCACTTTAGCACTGATTAGCAGTGGGAAAGTGTGCAGAGTCCTAAAGCCAGCAAAAATGAGGTCAGAAAAAGAGAAGGAGGAAGGCAAAAAGTCTGGGGATGACCCTGCAGAAAGGCCATTTCCAACAGTAAGCCTAATGTCCACACCTGCACATGGAAGACACTTTGGGGCTTATTTATACTCTGTTTGCGCCGAATTGCGTCGGTTTTTTTGACGCAATTCCGGCGCAAAACTAACTCCATATTTATACTTTGGTGTTAGACGCGTCTAGCGCCAAAGTCCATGGAGTTTGCGTCATTTTTTAGCGTGGATACCTACTTTGCGTTAATGACATGCAAGGTAGGCGTTCCCGTCTAAAAAATTGACTCCGAGGCATGTGCGCCGTATTTACACTCCCGGGCAAAATTCACGCCCGGGAGTGGGCGGGTCCAAAAAAATTACGTACGGCCGCTTTTGCGCCGTTTTTTTGCGCCTGCAAAAGGCAGGCGTTAAGGGACCTGTGGGCTCTGATGGAGCCCAGAGGTACCCCCTCATGCCCCCAGGGACACCCCCTGTCACCCTTGCCCACCCCAGGAGGACACCCAAGGCTGGAGGGACCCATCCCAGGGACATTAAGGTAAGTTCAGGTAAGTATTTTTAAAAAAAATTTTGGGTGGCATAGGGAGGCCTGATTTGTGCCCCCCTACATGCCACTATGCCCAATGACCATGCCCAGGGGACAGAAGTCCCCTGGGCATGGCCATTGGGCAAGGGGGCATGACTCCTGTCTTTGCTAAGACAGGAGTCATTTCTATGGGGGTTGGGAGTAAAAAAAAATGGCGCAAATCGGGTTGAGGCGAAAAATTTGCCTCAGCCTGACTTGCCCCATTTTTTGACGCCCAAGCTCCATATCCCCCTACGCCGGTGCTGCCTGGTGTACGTTGTTTTTTTCCACGCACACCAGGCAGCGCCGGCGGCTAACGCCGGCTAACGTCATTGATTAAATATGGCGCCCGCATGGCGCTTCAGAATGGCGTTAGCCGGCGCTAATTTTTTTGACGCAAAACTGCGTTAGCGCAGTTTTGCGTCAAAAAGTATAAATATGGCCCTTTCTGTTCCCACCTTCATAGTCACTCAAGCATAATGGTGAAGTCTGTACTATGGAAGTTGCCTTTAGGGACTTATGCAGTGAGTCAAACTTGTAAATATGTTGGTCCATTCAGGCCTAAGGCGTTTCCCCTTCAGATGCCACATATGTGTATAGTGTATAGTGTTTCATTGCGGCCTACATTAGAGTACCCATGCTCGAGCATGGGCTACTTTATATCAGTAGGCCTGCATAGTGATTGTAAGCCCTGATCAGGGTAGTGGGTTAGACTGCAGATGGATATATATGTCTGTAGGCATCTCCCTGTACTTATTGGCTTGTGTGCTTTACATTTATGGTGTGTTAACCAATTGAAAATGTCTTGCTTGGTGTTTCTGATGTGTGTGACTAAACCATTTGTGCCAAAACATGTGATTGTAGTCTCTTGATTTGTCTTTTGCATCCATGCAGGTAAACGTTCATCAGAAGAAGGAGATATGGAGAGTCATTGCCAGGAACGTGCGGACCCTGGGGGTCGACAGCTGGCGGAATGCCTACTGTCGTAAAAGGTGGGAAGACCGGAGACGCTGAGCCCGGAAGGTCCCTGGGGTCAAGCTGGGGCTGTCCTCCCAACGTGGACCATGACCCCATTAATGACCTGAATTCTAGCAGAGTCCAACCCAGACCTTGATGGTCATTTGAGGGGAGCACAACAGCCACAAGGGGGTGAGTACAGGGCATATTTCTGCTTGTCACACTGCCAAGTTAATGTTAAACGATTAGCCATGTGTGAAACAGTAGATGAGTGACTGTTTGTATAGATATGTCATTTGGTGCATATTGATGTGTCTTGTCTATTGGCCCAGGGACCAATGACACAACTGTGTACAATCCACAAACAGTTTGCTGTCCAGGGACAACATATGGCTGTCTACATTGACCAATCAAGTGTTGTTGTGGTGGGTGTAGATTATATGCAACAGACCACTACTCCTCCGTGTTTCAGGCCAAAGGAAAGGAATTGATGATCAATGCCCCCCTCAGCCATGTGTCTGGTCAAATGAGTATATTGGCATCTGCCACACAGAGGCTTCTTGTCTTCAGCGTGTGATGGAAGCTTATGCCTCACTACTGTCCATCATGTGAAGATGGCCATCATGCATGTGAGAGAGCATACATTGTTCTTTGAGTGCAGCTACAGACGAATACTTTCCCTTGGTAAGTGGGGAATGTTCATTGAGATGATTTGTGTGTCACCACTGTTGCCAACATTCGTTGTGCCTACATGTGTCCCTTTCTCTTTTGACAAACGTTGAATGTTACTGTCTCGTGCATCGTCTACCTGTGTTCATGTGATGGTTTCTGTGTTCCCTCACACATATGTGCATGCCACCCTGTGTGTGGAATAGGACATTTGCAATGGGGGTACATTTCATGTGGTGCCACAGACAGGAGTGTGTCACCAATGATTGTTGGCTGACACATACCCTCAACCATCATTGCATGTCATTTGGCATGTACAACTGCAGTAACAATGAGGGACAAGACGTGTATGAGTAGATGTTTTAGCCACAATGTACATTTCCAGGCCAATGATGTAGCTGCATGTAGCAAAGTGCACTGCACATGTGTAACAGGGAGGGGAGGTAGCGTAAGGGCCTGAGCTGCCAACTTCGGAGCCATGGGAACCAGGTTTGGATCTCATCAACACCTTAACATCCCATGATTCGGGGCATATCACCCAGTCTCCCTGTGCCTACAATTCAGTACCTTGAGACCCTCACGGGTGATTTGCAGTTCTTCACAAATTCTGGATTATTTATAATGGGGAAGATTAGTAACCTGACAATTGGCATGCATCATAAAGTGACTTGCAGTTATGTTCAAATCACAAGTGGGTGGGTACAACCATTCATCCACAGACATCTGAGTTTGCAGGACCAAAGTGGAGACAGTGATGTAGCTTGACATTAGGCAACATTTTGAGGACCTTCTACGAGTACTTGTAAATCTCTGGGCCTCTCCAACATACGAAGGACTAATGCCATCTACTGATCCAATAGAGTATGTAATTGTAAGGGGTGCCAGACATTAGTGGTGATTTCCCTGGGGCTTGCTGATTCACTGTGTTGTGAATTTTAGGGATATATCTCCCTGTCAATTTGCACATTATGGTGGTCATTACAACCCTGACGGACGGTGTTAAAGCGGCGGTAAGACTGCCAACAGGCCGGCGGAAAAAAATTAGCAATTACGACCGTGGCGGAAACCGCCAACAAAGACAGCCACTTTAACACTCCGATCGCCACGGCGGTACAAACAAACAGCGCGGCGGTCACCGCCAACAGACAGGCGGGAGACAATGTACCGCCCACACTATTATGACAGGCCAATCCGCCACCTTTTCCGGGGCGGATTCACCGCGGATAAAAACACAGCGGAAACAGGAATTTCGAAGGGAAAACGCTCACCTCATCACACTCCACGAGGAACCAGGACATCATGGAACCGGAACTCCAAATCTTACCTGCAATAGTCTTCCTGCTCCTGTACCAGGAGCAAGAACGCCGGTGGCGAAGAGCATGGTGAGTACTGCACCTACGACACAGGGGAGGGGGGAGGCAAAAAACAGGGACACGCAACATGCAACACCCCCACCCACACCCACTACAACACACACACTAATACATATCTATACATTATAGTTACATCACCAAACCCCCCGGGAGAATGCAAAGACAAAAGAAAATGAGTGTAACCATTGTAATCTATTAAACTGCAGTACGCAAAAATATACATATTTACACTATTAACAAAATATACACCAAGAATAGTAGTCCAGGTATTGCACCATTTATAGTCCTTGGACCACTGGGCCCAAAATGCATGGGCGAGGCCCACACTCAATACCAGATCAAAACAGAGAGAACACTGCAGGGGCATCAGATAGAAAAACAACAGGCACCTCAGGGGGAAAGGAAGGGGGGGCACCTCAGCCGGATGAGTGCACGACGCCAGATCCACAAGGGGGCTCAATGCCCACTGTTCAATCCTGGGGAGTGCAAAGTCACAGTCTCTCAAGTCTCTACAATGGGTGGTTTGCCCACTGCATTATCCTGGGGAGTGCAAAGCCACAGTCTCTCAAGTATCTCCAGTGGGAGGGTTGCCCACTGCTTTATCCTGGGGAGTGCAAAGCCACAGTATCTCAAGTGGATAACAGTCTCCACTGGTTCTGGAGGGGGACTGGTGCCCAGAGTGTTTCATCCTGTGAAGGACAGAGGTAGTGGATGCATGTCTCCACTGGTTCTGGAGGGGGACTGGTGCCCAGAGTGCTTCATCCTGTGAAGGACAGAGGTAGTGGATGCATGTCTCCACTGGTTCTGGAGGGGGACTGGTGCCCAGAGTGCATCACTCACCCCGTGACGGTCCCAGTTGCGTCAGTGCCCCTGCCGCTCATGGGCTAGCGGTGCTTGAGTTGGCGGTGCCCTGTTCAGCGGTGCTTGAGTTGGCGGTGCCCTGTTCAGCGGTGCTTGAGTTGGCGGTGCCCTGTTCAGCGGTGCTTGAGTTGGCAGTGCCCTGTTCAGCGGTGCCTGATTTGGCGGTCCATCATGGCCCAGCGGGTCTTGTGCTGGCGGTCCTTCATGGCCCAGAGGGTCTTGTGCTGGCGGTCCTTCATGGCCCAGCGGGTTTTGTGCTGGCGGTCCTTCATGGCCCAGCTGGGCTGGAGCTGGTGGTCCTTCACGGCCCAGCTGGGCTGGGGCTGGCGGGGTGGGGCCCTTCTGGGCAGCTGGGCTGGGGCTGGCGGGGCCTTGCTGGGCAGCTGGCAACTGGGCTGGGGCTGGACGGGGTCCTCCTGGGCAGCTGGGATGGGGCTGTCGGGCCCTCCTGGGCAGCTGGGCTGGGGCTGGCGAGGCCCTCCTGGGCAGCTGGGATGGGGCTGGCGGGGCCCTCCTGGGCAGCTGGGATGGGGCTGGCGGGGCCCACCTGGGCAGCTGGGATGGGGCTGGCGGGGCACTCCTGGGCAGCTGGGATGGGGCTGGTGGGGCCCTCCTGGGCAGCGGGGATGATGGCAGTCTTCTCCGCCGTGCTGCTCTTCCCAGACTTGCCGGGTTCCTTGTGGCCCTTCCCCAACTTGGGATGTGTCACAGCTGAGACCACACTCCCACCGGGACCCCTGGGAGCGGCTTGGGTGGCTGGAGTCTTCCCCCTCTCCTGCCGGGCACTGGCCAACCGCTGATGCTTCACAGGGGGGGACTGGCTGTGCTGTGGCTCCGTGCCACACTTGCTGTCCTGGTGGCCGGTGCACTCCACATACCTGTGACTACAGGCACCAGTGGTCCCGGAGATGTTGTGGCTGAGGTGCTACTTCGGGACCTATGAGATGGATGGGGTGGGGGAGGTGTGGGAAAAAGGTCAAGGCTGGACAAGAAAAGTTATTTGCACACACTGGGATGGGTAGCTGGAGGGGACTTGGGAGTGGAGGAAGAGGTGGTGGTTGTAGGAGGTGTACGTTATAATGACTTTGGGTGAAGGTGCATGCACGGAGGCTGTCGTGAGGTGGATGGCTGTTGGGTGGGTGGGTGCCTGCGTTTGTGTATCTTGGGAAGGGGCGCCACAGACACACTGGGAGAGGACACAGGGGACGTGTGAATGGTAGTGGGGTGGTGACTGCACGTGAGTGGGGTGTGCTGGTGGGTGTGCTGGTGAGGGACGTAGTGGCTGTAGAGGTAGTGCATGCAGGTGTGTGTGTAGACGAGACTGGGAGGAAGGAGGGAGACGACGAGGAGCGGGACACAGTGGAGGCAGTGGATGTTGGTGTGTCTGCATGTGTCTGATGCTTGCCTGAGTGCCTGTGGGATGTGTGGTGCTTATGTTTGCCTGACCTTCCCTTGTGTGGTGAGGTGCGTGCAGGCTGGTCTGATGGTGTGCTTGGGATAGGCAGAGGTACAGGGGATTGGGTCTGGGTGGAGGAAGTTGGAGGGGGGGGGCTAGACACAGGGACAATGGCTGCCATCAGTGCTGAGGCCAGAGTTTGAAAGGCTCGGTGAAGGGCCGCCTGACCAGAATGAATGCCCTCCAGGAATGCATTAGTTTATGGCAACTGCCTTTCTACACCCTGGATGGCATTCAAAATGGTAGACTGCCCAACAGTGAGGGACCTGAGGAGGTCAATGGCCTCCTCACTGAGGGCAGGAGGGGTGACTAGGGAAGGGCCTGAGGTACCTGGGGCGAAGGTGATGCCCACCATCCTGGGTGAGTGGGCACGGGGCGAAGGCTGAGGCGCTGCTGGGAGGGCGGTGCTGGTAGGGGGGGTGGCGGCTGTACCTGTAGATGTGGGGGGCACAGATGTTGCCGCCACCACAAGGGAGCTCCCATCAGAGGACGAGTCTGTGTCACTGGTGTCAGCTCCTGTCCCTGCCGTGGAGCTCCTCTCGCCCTCCGTCCCACTGGTGAATTCTGAGTCCGTAGTGTGGCCCTCCATGGCCATGTGGGATACAGCTCCCTCATGCTCCGGTGCCACTGCTCCTCCGCGTGATGATGCTAATGCACACAAGAACAGGGAAACCACAAAAAAGGGGGGGAACGACAGAAGAAAGACATGTTGAGTGCATGGATTACCGCTACAGTTGGCGGACAAGACAGACACAGAAGCCCCTTGCACTACGCCGCACTCTTGGGCTCTACAGTGCCATTCCTGGGAAATGGCCTACAAGGCTGAGGACAACATCTGCACACATAGATGACACATGGGCATGAATAGCTGTACTTGGCACTCTACAGAGGTGGGGTGGGGGGCCACAGGGCCATGTCTTATGGAGGGGCCTAGCCAACGGAACTCGCCCTGGCCTAGGGAAACCCACAGCCCTCCACCCCCACCCAGACAACTCCACTGCGCGCAAAGTCAGCTGAATGAGAGTGTACTTACTGCCTTTTGTCTGCTTGGATGCCCTCAAGCGTCCATCCAACTCCGGGTAGGCCACCACCAGGATCCTGCACATCAGGGGGGTCATGGCTCGACGGGCACCCCTCCCACGTTGGGAGGCCATCCCCAGCTGAGCCTCCGACTTCTTCTTGCTCCAGCGGCGAATGTCCTCCCATCTTTTCCGGCAGTGGGTGCTCCGTCTGTGGTAGACCCCCAGGGTCCGGACGTCCTTGGTGATGGCAGGCCAAATATCTTTCTTCTGGTGGGCGCTGACCTACATGAAATGTACAGGGGAAGAAGAGAAGTAATTACCAACTGCACCGTCAAAGTGATTGGCCCCCATCCCTACCCTTGCCATGTGGCACATGCACCCACCGTCTTTCATTCACGCAGAACTCTGCCCCCTTCCTTCTTACATCTAGTCCTCTCCACACAGGCATAGCCCATACAACATGCTCCCTGTGTACTTACCTGTTTGTCTGGAGGACCGTAGAGTAGCGTGTACTGGGGGAGGACCCCCATTAACGAGCTTCTCCAACTCCTCCGATGTGAAGGCAGGCGCACTTTCCCCAGACGCACGAGCCATTGTCTCTTCCAGTCCGAGGTCACAGCAGCACTTGCAGTGTAGGTCCTCTCCTGTCGAAGATCAGGTATCGAGTGATTGAACAGATAGAAAATGGCGGTCACGTCCGCAGCGGTCACGTCCGCGGCGATGCGTACTGTCACCACCGGCGTACATCGTCATTGGCTCCTGGGACCCATAGGGTCCAGTGTTAACCAATACAGCATTGCGCCGCGGACTTCGACCGCCTACCGCGAAGGTGTACAACGCCACCGCAGTTACCTCACATCCCATTGTCCCACTTGGGAGGTCAGGCAGCCACCATTTCAGAGGCCCACATGGCCTAATTTCCAACTGCGTCTCACATACCTAGGCCTAGTCTCAACACACATACAGGCCACCTATTGTGTATGATTGGTGTTCTGTGTAAACTGTGTGTACATACCTCTGAGTTGTTTGACTCTGTGGTCGCTGTTATCCTTCATAGGCACCGTCCGCTGGGACATGTGAGGAGATGGCGGAATCCTCCTGTGTACCGACCGCTGATGGACCTGTCGACAATGGAGGAAAGACATTTGATAATCACCTACACCTTTGACCGTGCCACAATCCAGGACCTGTGTACCCAGTTGGAGCCAGACCTGATGTCAGGAATCTGCCATCCCACAGGAATCCCCCATCAAGTGCAGGTGCTATCAGTGCTCCATTTCCTTCCAAGTGGGTCTTTTCAAACAACAGTGGCCATAGCATCAGGGATGTCCCAGCCTATGTTTTCCAACGTATTGTCTAGAGTGTTGTCTGCCCTGCTGAAACACATGCAGAGCTACATTGTTTTCCCTCAGGTGGAGGATTTGCCTACAGTGAAAGGTGACTTCTATGCCCTTGTATATATCCCCAACATCATAGGTGCCATTGATGGGACCCATGTGGCTTTGGTTCCCCCCACAGGAGTGAACAGGTGTACAGAAATCCAGAAGAGTTATCATTCCATGAATGTACAGATGGTATGTTTGGCAGACCAGTACATCTCCCATGTGAATGCCATGTTCCCTGGCTCAGTGCATGACGCCTACATCCTGCGGAATAGCAGCATCCCTTATGTGATGGGTCAACTCCAGAGGCACTGTGTGTGGCTATTAGGTGAGCCCCTGGAAGCAACACAGTGGGAATGGTTGTCTGGGGTTATCCCTACAGGATAGTGTGTGTCTAACAGTTGTCCCTCGCCATTTGCAGGTGACTCTGGTTACCCCAACCTGTCATGGCTACTGACCCCAGTGAGGAATCCCAGGACCAGGGCAGAGGAACGCTACAATGAGGCCCATGGGTGAACTAGGAGGGTGATCGAGTGGACGTTCGGCCTCCTGAAGGCCAGGTTCAGGTGCCTGCATATGACAGGTGGATCCCTATTCTACTCACCAAAGAAGGTTTGCCAGATCATCGTGGCCTGCTGTATGCTTCACAACTTGGCTTTGCGACAACAGGTGCCTTTTCTGCAGGAGGATGGTCCAGATGGCGGTGTTGTGGCAGCTGTGGAGCCTGTGGACAGTGATGAGGATGAAGCAGAGGAAGGAGACATGCAGAACAGGGACTCAGTGATCCAGCAATATTTCCTGTGAAACACAGGTGAGAATACATTCCTACCTACTACATGTACTTTTCAACTACTACCTCTCTACTGTCTGTCATTTTCACCCAGTGTATGGTCACTGAGTTGTCACTTTCCCTTACGGTTTCACAGATGTGGGTCCCAACGTATGTCATCTGCTTAGATTCCTCATGGACCAGAGCTGTGTGACATAGGTATGTTGACATTACTATTTCAAGAACATTTTGTCACTGTAATTGCAAATACACTATTTCGAAATCACAGACAGACTCCAGATCATTTTGTGCTTTAGGTGTGTTTATTTAAATGCAAAATATTGGAGGGGGAAGTTAAATGGTGAGGGGTGATGGCGGAGGAGTGCCCATGGCATGGCAGAGTCCAGTCTAATAGTCTCACAGGTGCATTGCCCATATGGGCATTGGAAGTGGAGCTGGGGCAGTTTAATTATAGACAGGGTGACAAAGTGGGACAGTGGGATGACAATCAGGGTGGTCTCATTTCTTGGCGGGGGTCTTGGCATCATGCTCTGTCTTGTTCCTGGATCTCAGGGACCGTTTGCGGGGTGGTTCTCCGTCTGCAGGTGGTGGGGTGCTGGTGTGGTGGTCCTGTGGTGGGGCGTCCTGTCCACTAGCGCCGGCGGAGGTGGTGGGCAGTTCATCATCCATGCTAGTGTCAGGGGCCCCTTGTAGTGCCACAGTGTCCCTCATGGTGTTAAGTAGTTCCTTCAGCACCCCTACGATGGTGCCCAGGGCGGAGCTGATGGTTCTGAGTTCCTCCCTGAAGCTCATATACTGTTCCTCCTGATGCGCTGGGCCTCCTGAAACTTGGCCAGTACCGTTGCCATCGTCTCCTGGGAGTGGTGGTATGCTCCCATGATGGAGGAGAGGGCCTCGTGGAGAGTGGGTTCCCTTGGCCTGTCCGCCTCCTGTCGCACGGCAGCCCTCCCAATTCTCCTGTGTTCCTGGGCCTCCGTCCCCTGGACCGTGTGCCCACTGCCACTGCCCCTAGGTCCCTGTTGTTATTGGGGTGGTGGGTTATCCTGGGTTCCCTGTAGTGGTGGACACACAGCTGATTGACGTGTCCTGGGGACGGAGGTATGGGCCCGCTGGGTGGGTGCTGTGCTGGTGTTTCCAGTGGGGGGATGGTCTGTGGTGGCCTGTGCCTGGGTGAGGAGAACCGACTGTCCAGAGGTCCCCGATGGTCCGGGCTGGTCATCTATATCCAGTTGGACAGAACTGCTGTCATCACTATGGGCCTCTTCTGTGGGTGGAGTGGACATGTCTGGACCCTCCTGTCTGGTGACGTTGGGTAGGTGTCCTGCAGGGGCTGAAAGGCATGATTATTGCATCTGTGTGTGTCATGGTGTGCAATGGGTGGGTGACCGTGTACCCCAGTGCTAGGATTCCTGTGTGGGACCTTGTGTGATGATCGTTTAGGGGGTTGTATGGGTATGTGCAGTGGGCATGCTTTAGTGATGGGTGTCCATGCTTTGTTGTTGCATGCAGGGCTTGGTGTTGGGATGGGTGGTTTGTGATATTGGTACATTTGTGAGGAGTTGGAGTGATAGGGGTGAGGGCGAGGGTGGGGGTATGTGATAGCATGCAGGTAGGGTGGGGGAGGTAATAGTTAAGATTTGACTTACCAGAGTCCATTCCTCCACCAACTCCTGCAAGGCCCTCAGGATGCAGAATCGCCAAGACCTGCTCCTCCCATGTTGTTAGTTGTGGGGGAGGAGGTGGGGGTCCGCCGCCAGTCCGCAGAACCGCCAGGTGGTGTCTTGAGACCACGGAATGCACCTTACCCCGTAGGTTGTTCCACCTTTTCCTGATGTCCTCCCGATTTCTTGGGTGTTGTCCCACTGCGTTGACCCTGTCGACTATTCTTCTCCATAGCTCCATCTTCCTTGCAATTGAGGTGTGCTTAACCTGTGATCCAAATAGCTGTGGCTCTACCCGGATGATTTCCACCACTATGACCCTGAGCTTCTCCTCCGAGAACCTGGGGTGTCTTTGCCATGCCATGGGGTTGTGTGGGTGATGTGTGGGGTGGTGTGTGGTGATAAGTGTGGTGATATGTAGTGGTGTGTTGTGTGAGGTGCGTGGAAGTTGTGTGGTTGATGGTGTTATGTGCCTGTGGATGATGTTGTACTTGCTGGTGGTGTCTCTCTCTGTGCTTCGTTCTCAATTTTTGGTAGTAGGGGTTTGTGTGTGATGTGGGTGTGTGTTTTATATTGTATTGGATGTGTGTGAGTGGTGTGTGTATGTGTATCAGGTGTGTGTATTTCGAATTGTCCAATGTGGCTGTGTTTTGTATGTGTGTGTGTATTTTGAGCGCGGCGGTGTGTACCGCCAATGGAATACCGCGGTTGAAAGACCGCCGCGTGGATTCGTGTGTCGTGATAGTGTGGGTGTATTTCTGTTGGCGTGACGGTGGAGGTTTTGTTTTTGCCAGTTTATCACTGACCTTTGGTGTGGGGGACTTGTGTGGGTGTCTGAATTTTGGCGAATTCCGAAATGTGGGTCATAATAGCTGTGGCAGAATTCATCGACCGCGGCGGTGTGTTGGCGGTCTTCTTCACGGCGGTAAGCAGCTTTTACCGCCAATGTTGTAACGACCGCCTACCTCTACAGTGCAAATTTTTGGTGCCAAATGTGTGGTATATCTGAGCAACATCAGTACTACCTCCATGACTCCAGTAGGACAATTTTCACTTGGGGAGGTGTGTATTGTTGAAATGTTTCCAGTGTGACATGAGTAATTCCAAATCACTTTCTATAAGCTACTGTGCTGTTGTCAGCAAAATAGCATGTTCTGCGAGCTTCATTTCCCATTGTTGTCTTATTGTGTATGTGACAAATAAGTATCTGCATGATCTTGTGTGGGATCTGTGTGCAGGAAGATGTCATTGGGCTACTATTGTATGACAACAGATAACTGAGGTGCGCTCCATGAGGCAAAGCGTAGAAAATTATGTGTTCTCCTAGTTGTTCAATGGTCACTGTGACTGCACAAAATCAGCCTTGAAGTTGTCTGAGATCCTGATTTGAATGTGGGCAACTGTTGACAGTTCAGATGGCATGCATGCATATGGTATGGTACATGTAGGGGCCACTTTGGTGGAGTTTGTTGCTGGGACCTACTTGACATCTTTGTAACGTTTGCTAATCACAGCTGTTGTTCAAGTGACATCAGGAACATGTGGTGAGCAATTTTTCTCTTTGTAATTTAAGCATAAGCCACAGCAAGCAGAGGAGGCAGGGCACAACCAAGTGGGGAAGCATCTGGGCACGGTGCCTCCGGTCAAGGCACCACTGGCACTGAGGGACCCAGGAGCATGGAGGGTGAGGGGAGTGCCGTGGAGAAGACTGGATCTACAACCTCACCATCTGATTCATCCTTCAGTGGCTACTCCCTTGTGGTACTAACACAAAAAGAGGGACCGGGAGTATTTCTGGTCCAGTGTACAATCTCCCTGTAATAATGATTATATAAAGGTACACTGTTCCAAAGACACAAAATATGGGAAGAAATAAGATGAAAACAGGGGAGACCTAAAATCTCAGGAGCAAGAGCCCTCAAGCATCACTCTGGATGACTGGTATCATCATCGGGAATAGCTCCTCACTAGGCCGGCACTGCAATGCCTAATGGGCACCCCGTAGTGGGGGCTCTCAGCCAAATTTTTGAGATAGTGACTGGAAAGTTCAAAAGTACAAAATAAGGGTGCAGCGAGTCACCACTACGGGGTGCCCACTAGGCATTGCAGTGCCGGCCTAGTGAGGAGCTATTCCCGATGATGATGATGATGCTCCTGAGATTTCAGGTCTCCCCTGTTTTCATCTTATTTCTTCCCATACTCCCTTGTGGTGGCAGACCCATTGGGGCATACTCCTATACCATCTTTGTCTGCCTCCCCCAGTTCTATTGTCATCCTCCCTCTTACTCCCCTCCCACTTGGCCATGCCCACTCACCCAAGAGGGCCATCTCCTTGGTTGCAGGCACCTCCACTCCAGCTCCTGTTACCCCTACTTCCCTGAGTGAGGAGGCTATTGACCTCCTCAGGAACATCTTTGTGGGTCAGACTGCCATTGTGAATGACATCCACAGGTTGGTCAGCCAACTTCAGCAGACCAATGCTTTCCTGGAAGGCATTTATAGTGTAATGTCTGGTCTACAGAGATTTTTTCATGCTCTGGCCTCCTCACTGATGGCAGACAGTCATCCCCGACATTCTGCCTCCCTCCACCTCCCTCTTCCCTCTTCCCAATCCAAATCCCCCATCCCTCTACCTATCCCAAGCACACCAACACATCTGCATGCACCCATCTCAATACACACAAGCAGCAAACACAAGCACCACAAGACACACCGATATGCAGGGACATAACATACACCCACAAACACAACATCAACCACCACTTCAGCAGACACCCGCACCAACCCCACTAACCCACAGACCACATCAAGCATAGCCACAGGAACCACTCCAACTGACACGAAGACATCCATCATTTTTGCAGGCACCACCCCGATAGATAAACAGACATCCACAACATCCATCATACCTGCAGACACCAACCCAACAGACACACAAACATCCACCACTACCAGCATACCTGCAGACACCACCCCAACAGGCACACACATATCCGCCTCTCGGTCACCCAGCACATCCCAGCCCCTAAGACACGCAAATGCCAACACTCACACATACAACATACACCACCCAAACATAAGCATACCTTACACATGAACATACCGAAGACATCTGCACCCACACACCAGGAAACCACACTCTCGACCTAAAAATCCCCAACCCCTTCTGATAGCCATCCCTGTGTTCCAAAGGAGAATTTCCTTTTTGAGTTTCTCTTTACCTGTTCCCTCCACCCCCGCCCAAACCTAAGAGGCCCAACCCACATCCCAACCCATCCCTTCCACATCCAAGTACTCCCCTGTCACACCTGCTCCTCCAGCAAGCACCCAAACCCATCCCCCCAAGAAGAAGCCCACCCCTCCTAAGAAAGAGTCATCCCCTCCCAAACCCAAACTCATCCTTCCCAAAACCAACCTCCTCCACAAGGATGATCTGTGAGGTGCCTTCCTGCCCATTTGATGCCCCTTCCCGTGGAGGTTCCCTGGCAGTGATAGGAGTCATGTTTGGGCACAGTACTGTGCAAAGACTTTAAGATGGACTGGCCAATGGCCTTAGCTATTATTCATTTTCTGTTTAATAGACAAATATAATTGTTTTTGGGTACACATTTCTCCTGCAATTCCTTTTCTAACTTTATGTTGTTCCAGGGTAATTTGTGCTGTCTCCCTACAGCTGTGTCTGTTTCAGCCCAATTGCTGATCCATTTGCTGTTGTTATGATAATCTGTCTTTATGGGCAGTGCTGGTGTCACCCACACCAAAGTTATATGTTGACTGTATGGATATGTGTTTGTTAATGCAATTGTGGTGTCCTTGCATTGTTTAATGTTTGGTATGGTAAGTATTTCATCTTGTGTTGTCCAATGTCAACATGTATGGTTTTAGACTTGTCCCCTGAAATGGACTGTAGATTTGCCTCATGTGTGACATCTTGAGTTTTCTTTGTGCAGACATGGAGGGTGTTCATTTGTACTACATTTGTTTGCATTTCACTGTGCTTCTGTCCATGTTGATGTATGTGCCTTGCATCAACTTTATCTAGATGTATGGCCCATGCACTTGCAGTTGTATTTGCCTTCTTGACTTGCAGTTTCACATTCTGCAGATAGGCATGTCACTTGGTTCTAGTATCAGTGGCCCTTGAGGTGCATGTAGGGCCAGTTCCTGTGCAAATGTTATTTTAGGAGCATGTGCAAAGCATGATGTGTTCAGTGCAGCATTCTTCCCTGAGTGATCCTAATGCCCCCTTTCGTATTAATCAGGTATTGTTAGCATAGAGAACTTTGGATATCTGTCTCTCTGACTATTGTGCATCTCATTGTCCTTCTATTGTCTTTCCATTGTGTTGCAATTTGGGTGATGTGTGGGTCCATACCAGGGATGTTTAATTGAAGGGGTGTTTGTGTTACATGACACATCAATGCACGTGTGTTGAATCTGACGACAGTCCATGGCATGGGTGCAATGTGAGGGTGTCAGTTGTATTGGTAGATATGATGATGCTGTGTTGTTGGCGTTGTGTTACACAATGTTATGTTCACTTCACTGTCTCTGAGCCTAAGATGTGCAGATGTGTGTTTTTGTGTAGTGTTGCCGTGCAGTGTGAGTGACCTACCGAAAGAGGGATTTAAATGGCTGTGAATGTGTCCTTCTTTGTGAATGACTCTGTCTGCTGAGATGTGGTCGTTGGACCACCACAGTGACATTGGCGGTGTGTAACCTCACAATGTGTATGGTGGAAACACAGGCTCTGCCGGCCTGTTTATCCTGCCTGGTCACCTCTGCGGTCTGCGCTGCCTGGTGGTGTCAGCGAGATATCGACGGTCTGTGCTCCATAGGCCCACATGACTTGTAAAACAGTGTCCGACCGCCAAGGCAATGGTGATCGGACCACCAATAGGCGGTGCACAGACTGCTAAACTTATAATGAGGCCCTATGTGAAAAAATATTTCTACATTAAAAACTACAAACAAGACTGAAAAATCTTTTTATTAACTCTATTATATGGATACAAATTACCATATGCCTTCTGTATTCTTTTGACAATATTTTTGACACGAATTTCAGACAACTCAAAAAAAAATTAAACAATATACCCGTCATTGACCCAGCAACCAATTAATGTTAAACGGACAATTAAACGTAGTAGTCACCCTGAGTTAATTGTATGGACTTTTCCGGGTATATTAAACAGTAACTTACTAAGGGAACCGACAGAGAATCAAAAATGTCTATGGATTTTCTAGATGGGAAAATAAAAACAAGCTAACAAGAAAGAAAATTAAAAAGAAAGAACTGCAGACACGTTTACTCATCTAAATACATTTGCTATTTTCAAAATACAACTATATATCGATCAACAAAAGGCTAAACAGAAAATTGTAAATGTTTTTTCTATAACATATAACATATACATGCAACCAATATTTTAACTGCCAACATATGCCGATTGCTGTCTAGGTCACACAGATCCATAAATATAACAATTATGTACATACATGTAAATTATAACGTTTGCTTATTTTAATAAATAAAGAACAGGCGACATTAGGACTGAGGATTGATTCCACAGGTTACATGTTACTTTTTCAGAATGGGGATGGATTCCATGAATCTGATAAAGATTTCCCTGCGTGGCAATAAACCTAGTCAAACTAACATACAGTCTTAGAACTATGCAATTTCTCTTTTACACTCTGTATTATTACCGTCACCCATGGTTTTATTTGCTCCAAGGAAGTTTTAGCCATGGCCATAAAAACTGAGAAATTAGGTGCAAGTACAAGATCGTAGCCCTACTTTGGGTCAGTCATGAATTAATGTGCTCAGGTCAGATGTATGTCGCCACTAATACCTTTTATTGTAAACTTGTCATTATATGAATTTATTTTTTCTACTTTACCTCGGGTTTGTTTTGCTACAGGACGGTTCCTAGCTTAGGCTGCAAAACTGAGAATTGAAATACCAAATGAACATTGCAATAAACTCGTCGATTGGTCACCGATGAATTAATGTACCGAGTAGAGATGCCACCAATGGTTTTTATTGTAATCTTATCACTGTATGAACTTAATTTTTAAAAGCATTTGTATCGGAATTCCTGGTGAATATTTGTTTACATATATATTTTTAGAATTGACATTTTAATGATTGATCGAATGGACTAAAATAAACTAAAGGAAGAGAACAACGTTTATGCCATTATGCCATTCATGTTATTACCAAATTGTACATAGAGATTTTTAGAATGCACACAACATCCAAACATTTTTTCAGCCATGAGTCTGCCTGTAACCTAATGCCTTTATCAGGACAAATAAAGTACCTAAATATGAATGCAATAAACATAGCACTTGAGAAATAACCATTTGTCAGGGAAATCAATGCATATTTCATTGAAAGGGTACAACTATCACCTTTGATTCGAAAGATTTTCTCTGATTATTGATCTTGAAGTGGGAAGGTCAACTAATACAAAATGCAGCTACATTAGAAAAAGGTGCTCTGGACAGACGGCAATTGTAAAAATGGCATCTCGTGTTTCAGGCAGCTGCTCATTACATTTTGTTGTCCAAAAACAAACTCCCAATTTGCTTTTTAAAAAATAATACATGAGTTTTCTCCCAGGGTGTGCAGGTCATGTTTCTTTTTTCTTAGTTAGGAACTGCCAGGATTTAGGGGATGTGTGATGATGCAAAGCAGCACAGTGCAGCAACAGAAGTTGCTGCATTGTGTGAAAGGGAGATAGAACGGTGCCATATGTATAAAATATGGTGCAGTTCTGCTCTGTTCTATTGCTGGTGCACACTTAGTTGCATGCACCAACACAGATAACATTGTGTTATGTCACAAGGGTGCCTACATTGTGGTCAGGATAGTTTTTGTGCAGAAATAGGTACCTCAAAAACTATCCTTCAAAGTATTTTCCTCTTTGTATGTGTGCAACAGAATGTATCACACAAATAGGAAAAAATAAGGAAAAATACAACTATTTCTCCTCGTTACGCCAGTATCAGGGAAGCACGCCGTTATGGAGGAAACCCCTGTTTACAAACCTTTGTAAATATGGGTTTCCTTCAAAATACATGGGTGGATGCGAGCGAATAACTATGCTCCACACGGATCACTGGCATAATATCAAGTCATACAATATTGAAACACAAAAATATGGAAAATTAATATCCTTAACAAAAATATTGCATTCCTATACTTAACTAATAAAACCACAAATATTGAAAACACAAATACCGTTGCTTAACATATCATATTTTACTTATATCGAAAACACAAATATCCAAAACAAAAATAGTGTCACCTTTAAAAAAAACATAGGTGATATAAAAAATATTGCCTCACACAATATTGACTACATTAATATTTCCTAAATAATTACATTATCATTAATATCAATTAAGAAACTACTATTTACGTTACATAAATAATACAAATAAACAATAAACAGCATATACAGATATTTGAATAAAAAATATAAAAATATTACATCACGAAAATATTTACAATTTACAAAAAAAACTGAATACATAATAAAATATTCAAAAATAATTATTTACATTAACAGCACATATTTATATAACAATCTAAATATCAAGTAATATATATGCATATGTTAAACAATATTCAAGAGAAATCTAAATTAGCAATTACCATAGAATGGCATATTTGAAAAAAAGAATTCAAACAAAAACCACTAAACTAGCCATTAAAATCAAACTAAAACAAACTTAACTAATACAATCACACAAACATTTAAATCAACTGCATAAAAGGCATACAAATTTCATCAAATTAATATGTGATATACAACAAAATCTGTAAGATGAGGAAAGTCTGCCAGATTCTCTGACCTGACCCTTAAAAAAGAAATATATACATCTCAACAACTACCTTGCAAAGTAAGTAAAACTTAATTGTAATTAAAATTATGAATGTAAAATACCAAATAATTAACAAACCACTCTGCAACTTCTATCTATTTAAATGTACTGACCAAAAGAAAATACTACATACTTCAAGAACTTCTAACTTGTCTAAAAACTACATCAATAACAAATCTGAAAAAAGACCTACAAAGTCATACAAAGATAAGTGTATGTAGCTTATTATGAAAAAAAAGCCCAAGGATGCTAAGGAAAAAACCTAACCATCTCAACCTCTTCAAACTACCAACAATCAGAAAAGAAAGAACTTGCTCCACATTACAACACCCCCAACATAAAAGCTGCAAACATGTGTAAAAAAGAGTGAAACATCTAAGAAGAAAATACAGGTAAGCACAAACAAAAAAAGTAGTGTATAATGTTATATGTAACTAACAACCGTATAAACATATAAAAATTGTAAACTTTCATACTATTACACTGCATTCAGACAAAATGACAGAAAGAGCAAGATACAGAACATTCCAGAAAGGAAAGCAAATATTAAGGAGCTGAACGCCACTGAGAAAGTCAATACAGCAGGGACGAGGTATTACGATGTTTCAACTGGGCTGACTGGCAGAAACGCTTCACAGGTCAGCCCGGGGGAAACAGTGTGGCAGCATTGGCCTCGGCTCACTTAGGAAGCCGAGGACAATGCCATCACACACTAGCATCCTCAGAATGCGCACTGTCTACATAGCAGACAGTGTGCATTTCGAGGATGCAGGCAGGGGATACCCTGTACTGCCCACAATATGGTCATAGGCAGAGCAGGTGCCCCAATGGCCCCCAGCACTGCCTTTTTGCCAGCCTGTTTATGGTTGGACCCTGTCATGAAAAGGTTGGTGGAAAGGGAAGTCGTGATCAGCACAGCAGTGCTGAACTCTGCATTGCCGTGGCTAACCACGACTTTGATCATCACCACCCAATCAGGATCCCAGATCCCGGCGGAGGCGGCGGTCTCTTGGCTGTCAGGATCGTAATTTGGTCAAACCGCCACCTTGAGTTTCGTGGTCTATGGACCGCCAAACTTGGAATGAGGCCCTAAGTCACATGGGCTACACCTACAACCAAGGAAGTACATTGAGAGAGAATGTAATTTGTGAATGTGACAAGTATCATTCTAACACATGCTATGGGAGGGCCACTTTAAAAGATGATGTTGTAATTATTGCAAAGGGAACACAATCATTCCCCAAAGGTAACAGAAATAGAAGTAAGGCAATTATCGCATGATGTATGAGAAACAGGCACTAGCTCCAAGGGGGTCACAACCAAATCCTCAAAGATGTAACCTATAAAGTCCCTGGGCACCTTATAGACCAACTACCAACTAAACTCACTTTAAAACGTTCAATTGCACAGAACAAAAAAGTCACCAGCTTTAATCCTCCTGCCCTTAGAAGATACCACAATACAGAAATACCTGAACTTTTAAAATGGCACAAAAGGAGCTTATTATATGACAGCCTAAACAATAATAGACAAATCATGATATTTTCTACAGCGGATAACTTACTAAAACTAAGCCGTTGCCAATCCTGGATGATGGATGTGACCCTCAAAATGTGTCCAAAACCACTCACTCAGATATACAACTTACATGGTGAATATCAGAACATAAGTACCCCTTTTATATATGCCCTACTACCAAATAGATAAGGGAGCACGAACTACAAACTTGTAAACCATACTAAACAAAAAACAAATAACTACTACTCACAAAAGATCATAGACTTTGAACAAGCCACAATTCAAACCATTTTAAAGATTTACCTCCCCACAGCCATCCAAAGCTGATGCTACCTTTTATTATAGCATATGGAGACACCGCCAACAATCTGCACTGTGTACAATATGTTACATACAATCAATTTGCCTTTGAAATAAAATAAAATGATAGCACTAGCCTATGTTCCTGGTACACAGGTAGCTAATCACTTCATTACTAATATAAAGACCTTTCTACCATCAAAATGAACACAAATTAAGCCCCCTAATACGCTATTTTGAGAATACTTGAATTGGCAGACTGCATCGCTCTGAACACAGATGCCCACCCAAATTCCAAATACAATGGGGCAATGTTTATAATAGCATCTTGACACAGGAAGCCAAAACAGACAATGCAGTGGAAGGATGGCACAATGCCTTCCCATCCACCCTTGGCAAAACCCATCCGACACTCCCTTCGTTTATGAAGCATTGCAAAAAGAGCAAAACTACCAACTATGAATAGAGCAATCTGTAATCCAAATTGCACCTAAATTTAGCAAACAAAACAAAAGATTGTTTGACACGCTACAGTTTGAAGTCAAGCTCCTCATTAACAACAAAGGAGTAGGGTCCAGATGTATCAAACGGTTTACCCATTCTGTGTCTATGGGAAAATGTGTTTGTACATATGGCCCTAGATCACTTGGAAATAATTGCCAAAAGCATATTATAAAATAAATACTATCCACAGAACTCCCCAAAATTATAACATAATCTTAACCAACATGACAAATCATTTTTAAAAACATAATAAACAAATTATATTAGATCAGTCAAAACATTAAATTAATCCCTAATCTGATGCTGGTATAACAAAATATTATATAAATCATTTTTATAACAAATCTAAACCTCGACAACTAAGAAGCTCAAAGAACAAACTCAATCCATAATGTAAAATAATTACACCACATAAAATATACATTTCCAAATAATAATCACAGAACAGTTACACAAATAATAAAATGTAATATTTCCAACCCAAAACAAATAAATTAAACATGGGTTACTGTTCTGTAACTGTAGACCATCCTTTGTATCCATGAGGTCAAAAAGTAAATTCCATCAAAAACAGGAAAAATATTATTCAAAAAGCCCAAAGAATACAAAAATAAAACATATCCAATAGATATCTCTCAAAGCAATCCAAAGTATCTAGAAACCATAAAAAATCTGAAAAAGTTTTTAAAAAAGAAACACTCATGGAAACCCAAAGAAAGAAAATCAAAGTCAAAATTGCTGATTTGATTTGTTAGAAACCAAAAGCGATTTCCTTTGAAGAAAAACAAAAAATCCCATGCCATGAGGACAAGTTTGTAGACAGAAACCTGCAAAGTAAAACAGAAAATCCAAAAGCCAAAAAATGACATTCCCAAAAGTGCTTATACAATACACTTAGGGCCTTATTGTGAGACTGGCGGTTCTAGGACTGCCAGCTTCACGGTGGTGGTTAAAATGCCATGACTGTGGTGGTCTGACTGTCACATTACAAGTTTGGTAGACGGACCCGCTCAAAGACCGCCATCCCCATCAGGATCAAAGATCTTGATGGGGTGATGGCGGTCTTGATTGTAGTCAGCCAGGGTGGTGCTCAGCACTGCCCGGATGATTACAACCTTGATTCCTACTAGCTTTTTCATGACGATTTCCCCACCATGAAGAGGCTGGCAGCGAACAAGGCCAGGGGCCACAAGGGGGCCACTGCACTGCCCATGCACATGGCATGTAGGGGTCACCCTGCCCAGGACCCTCAGAATGTGCACTGTCTGCTTTTCAGACAGTGTGTATTCCAAGGGTGCTGGTTGCCCCCCTCTGTGCTATGAGATAGCACTCAGCTCCTTTAAGGGAGCCAAGTGCTATCTTGTAGCACTGGTCCCTCCGGTCGGTCAATGAGGTCAGACTAGGGGGGAACATTGTAATAGGGCAGGGGCGAAGCCACCACCAAGGCAGTGGCATCCTCCCCGCAAGTTTGGCATAATGAGGTCATTAATCATTATAAAGCAAGTAGCTTAACACAACATACCATATCGTTACATTACTATTCCTGGTTAGAACTCGCAGATTTTTGCTCGTCGGAATTTCATGGAGTTCTAAAAAACTGAAGATTCTGTGAAACTCCATGAACAGCCAGAAGAGTGCTTGTCCATCTGTTCACACTGGTTTTTCAGGCCAATAGCGTGCTCTATGCTGAAAAATGTAAGCAAATGGCACCACAACATCTGCAATGGGAGAAGCCATTTTATTTTACCTGCTTCCGACTCTGTGGATGGTACTGGATCTGCTTTTCAATCCACTTTAATCCATTTCCAATCCTCCCATTATCCCATCCATTATTTACCTTTTTATCAGTGTGTATCTTTTTGTGTGTGTATTTTACTTTTCTGTATATTTTTAAAACGTTTTCCATTACTTTTTATGTTTTTTTAGTTTTCCTTTCTACTTCCTCTAGTTCTTCCTTTCTTTCTGCTTTCCTGTTTCCTTTTTCTTTATTTTTTTCACCACAGTGCCATGTCTGAGCAGTTAGCAAACGGCAGCGCTTGTGTGACTGGAACAAGTTGCTCACCTTGTGGTCATCAACACCACCAAGGGAAACAGCCCTGATGCATCTTTTGGAGGCAAAGGTAGCCACGCTTTTTTTGTGCAGCACCACCTCCCCTCTACACATTCTCTTCTCTGTGCCATTCTTCATGTTGCTCATACAGTCCCAATCTTCCAGTGATATGTAGTGTCTATGCATTGAAAAGGGAGAATGAATGTGCCCACCAAAGAAGGCAGAGAAGTAAACATCATTTGTTGCAATGCATTAGTCATTCAAAATGTAGTTTAGGGTTAGGAAATAAGGAAATTAGGAATAGGTCATACTCCATACTAGTTCTATAGGCAACCTGATTTAGAAAAGTACAATGCTACTGTGTCTGCCTGTCAAAATATTTTTGGGAGATGAACTGTATCACTAATCTCTTCTTTATTTCTTATATCAGCACTCAAGGGCAAGAGGTCATTACAGGGGGGAAAAGGGGTTGCCACCACCAGTGCAGTGACAGGTGGAACCATCACCACTAGCACAACACAGTCAATGTTTCTGCTGGCTCAAGTAAGTCCTGTTATTATTATTATTTCCCTAA
Organism: Pleurodeles waltl; assembly: GCF_031143425.1. Lineage (NCBI taxonomy): Eukaryota > Metazoa > Chordata > Amphibia > Caudata > Salamandridae > Pleurodeles > Pleurodeles waltl. Next base: position 340,333,661 of record NC_090439.1, read on the forward strand.
ATTTTACTTCTCCCCACTATTAGAATCTTTTTTCTTTGTTTATTTTTCTTTTATATATCTCCTTTTTTCCAACTCTTCTAGTTAATGTTTGTTAATAAATTCTTGTTATCTCTACATTATCCTTTTTCTGTATTTCATGAATGATTGTTTATGTGCAGGAAAGTGTCCCTTTATATTTTTGTAATTGACTTTTATAATTTAATCTTATAATTTGCTTTGGTGGGAGGGACTTTTGTTGAGGGTGAAGAGGGTGGAGCCAGAAAGGGCAGTTGGGGCATTTTTGGACTTTATTTTGGACTTTTCAGACTTTGTTGGGCATTGATTGGGATAATATTTATTTGTTTGGGGAAAAGGGTGGGACTGTTGCGCGTGGACTTTTTATTCTTTAAAAAGGGAAATTGTTTATGGTGGAAATCTGTCTTTTGTGTTTTACTTTGTACTTCTGCTTTTTAGTGCAGCCTGTTTTTTATCCCACTTATGAAAGTGTATACCCTTGTCCTGCTACCTTCTGTAACTAGTACTGACCACAAGGGGGGTATGCCTATATTCTCTACGACAACCTATTCTAAAAATCTTAATCTTCAGTAGAAGTAATTTACTAACTAAACTAGTTCACTTCACTCCACAGTTCTCTTACCTGAATACATGAAGCAATGGCTGCTATCTCTCTCAAGCTTCCAAAACATTACTGCAGGGTTTCCCAAGGTGCCTTCTTAATGTTGGTGGTAGCAGTAGCAGGCTAGTACCCTAACAGGGAAGACATAACAAGCTAGATCCCACCTGGGTAAACTCCAACTAGAGGTTTAATCAGAAATATTATGCATCACAGGCAACTAGAAAGAAAACAAAGTTAGTAGGTTATTTATTTATATCATAAATGATCATAGAATGAGACTAGACTACCCCATGACACAAAGACCTGATATAATAACAAAACGTAACAAAACATAAAAAAACTTAACAAAACAGTTACCTGTTACAATCCACGCATGGTTGTACACATGGTTGCTTTGATGGAAGCAGCACATTGGCAATTTGTCAGTCATGTAAATCAAATGATCTTTACTGGGGCAGCCAACATGCTAGGGAATGTAAAAAAAAGAAGGGTAGTCATGGGACAGAGGCAGGTATTGTTTCCAAAGTTCTTGAAAGAAATGGAGAGACTTCTTCACCGCACACTGGACCAACTCAAATCCATCCATGCATGTGCCTAAAATGGTGGAACTGCACAAGTCACACACAAGGACAATATATGATGTTCCTCAACCTACATCCAATTCTGTTTGTCAAAACACTTCAATGATAATTAAAAAGTTCTATGGTGGCCTATTCGGGTAGTTTGCCTAGAAGTTAGTCAGCTAACACACTTGTGCCTGAACAATAGCCCTCATCCTCCTTCTCCTCTTTTGGTGTTTCAGGAACCGTGTAATTGTGTGGTGCGAAGTATTGGTTCATTTTATTCATGGTCAATCTCTCCACGTTTTAAGGTGAGTGTAGGAGGTTGACCATCTATGTAGTGTGCAAAGCTAGGCACACTATGAAGAGGGTCCAAATAACCACACGTAGGTTTACAGGGGTAAACACTAGATCGCCTAAAGCTCTAATTTTAATGATAGAAGTTAGAGGAGGTAGGCTAATGTTGCAGAAGTGCAAAGCATTTGTAGTACACACAGTATCAATAAAGCAAGACACATACTCAAAAGAAAAACTCAGCACCAATTTACAAATATACTTCAGATTTATATTAAAAGTTTAAGAGCAAGATCATCAACATTGGGAAAGTACGTTTTAAATTATGAATTTTTGAAGTTTAACAAAATTGTTATTTTTTGTGAATAATTACGCACCATAGGAGTCAATAAAGAAATAGTTTAAAAATACATTTAAAATCAGGAAATGTGTTTAACAGTTTTTCCCTTTGCAGATATGTTGAGGTTGTCAATGGGCACTATAGGCCAGCTCGAGAAGTTTGGGTATCCCGATTCCGGCTGGAGCAGCGGGAAAATGTCTCTGGAGCTTGTACCAGACCACTGTGGAATTATATATATGTCTGGTGGGTCCCCTTGGAATGATGAGGCTGAAAGGGGTAGGACCCTTAAAGCACAGCTGCATCTTTGGTGCAGGGCACAGGGCGGCCAGGTGAAGAGCGAATCAATGAGCCAGAAGCTGCTTGCAAAGATGCTCTTCGAAGCAGGAGGTAGGTCACTTTGATGGTAGCTGGGAGGTCAGCAGGGGCACTCTCCCTTGACTGGGACTTCCTCCTTGTCCTTTTACATTCCAGAGTGGACTGTTCTTCTTGGTGTCCGATGTTAGGTGACCACTACCCGGGGTAATGGTACGGTTCAGCCGCTGGAGGGTGCAGTGCCACAAAACTTGCCACACTGGCAGGGATTGTCCTCCTGGCCCATCGGGATTTTGGTTTGGCTGTGGCATCTGGTTCTTTGGTCAACAGCCAGTCAGTGAAGTCAACTTCACTGGCTTGTTGGTTCCTTGTGGCTGCAGATTGAGGCCTTCACTCTGGAGGGAGGTCTTTGGCAATTTTTAAATAGTGGAGGTCCTCTAGGGATTTCTAGATTCCTTCTGATGTCCAATCAACCACTTAGCGGCAATTGTCAAGTTCTGGGTTCAGCAGGCAGTAGGGTTTGGTGCCATTTCTTAGTGCTGCAGGTCTTCAGTTCTCAAGCCTTGGGTCTTCTTTGTTGATGGTCTTCTTGTGTCCTTCAAACCGGATTTGTTTGTCTAGGGATGCCCACTAAATAATGTATTTAGTGGATGTTTTAGGCGGGACCTAGTAGTGACCAATGGGTCATCTTCTTCATGGTGGCTACAACCACTAAGTGAGCACTTTCTGTGGTCAGAGGTTACTTCCCTACACCTGATTGGCTATTTACATTCCATGCACAATGGAAGAAAATAAAATGGGGGTGGTGCACACTAGGACTGACAACCACTTCTCCTGTCCTTTGTCTGGTTTCCCACCATTGCGGCCACCAAAATTTGAGGTTTGCAATGGGGTGGCCATCTGCTGTTAGCAGCAGGCTTGGGGGTTAGGTTTCAAGGGTTGTAAGCCCTTTGAAGCTCACTAGCAGGGCAATGCACATTCCCTGAGGAGGGGGGTGTTCAAACCTCCACCCGGGATGGTCTTTGTTATGAGTCCCAGAGAGCAGGATCTCTCACCCCAGTGGCTTGGAATCTTGTTTGGCAGTGGCAGGATGGTTGTGGCTGGCCAGCAACCATGCCAGGGTTGTTAGCTTTTGCAGGGGGCCTCTTTGATGACCTTGTGATGCATTCTGCAATAAATCCAGTACTTGTGCCAGGCTGGATTCATAATTCTGATTTAGTTGATACCAAACAACCCATGCTTTAGAGTAACCATTATGTAGCTGTGAAACCCGTGCTGACCAGTGTCCAGCACATGCATTTAAAATGGCTGATCTGTTCACTTACAAATGTCCCAGGTTTGGCAAGGACACAGTAGTGGCATATTGCTCATGTAACTATGTCTTCACATACAGTACAGTACACCCTGTCTTAGGGCTAGAGGTGTGCAAGAGGGGTGACGTATTGCAGTGTATAGTGGACAGGGCACACAGGCTAAATAATGAATACAAGTGTTCAGTATTTTTTGTATTCCAGATTACAGATGTACATCTGGCACAGATGTTCTCTTTGGAGGACACAATGTCTCATTACAGCCGTGTATTAACAGCCAAGTGAAGGATTGAGCTCTTCTCCAACTCATGCGCTTCTCTGTTGCGGTTCACACTGCTGAACATTTGCGACTTCTTTTTTAACTGGACCTGCAGTAGATGCAACAAAAGAATAGCTTGGCGCACTGTACTGTCCTCCTTGCTGACTTCCCATATGAAAACCTCAAAAGGAAGTAGGATCTGTGTCCGACATCTGACTAGGCCATATTTGTCCACCTCTTCGTTCATGCTTTTCCCAATTGCATACCTCCTCTTTGAAGGACATAATCAGTGATTGGTCTGTACCACTCAAACAGATATTGCAACATGTAGCAGGTTGAGTTCCATGTTAGCACCTCCTGTATGAGGGCTTTCACTGATACTCTATTAGCACATTGAATGATCCTCAAATGCTTCCAGACTTTACAAAAATGGCTGAAATGAATGCAGATTCTTCAGCAGGTGGTCAGTATGTTGCTGACTATATCTTCTTTTTTTACAAAGCGCAGCACAATCGGGTTGGTGCAATGTGTCAAACACAGGACCCTGAAATAGCCACATACTGCCATGACCTTAACTATATTACTGCTATTGTCCACGGCAACAAATCCAATTCTCAGGCATCTGGGTTTCAGCCATTCAAACACCTTGCTGTTAAAGTCTTCCAAGATGTTTGCATCTATATGGGATTTCTCCAATGCAAGCATGGCTACTGTTGCATGCCACTGAATGCCCTTATAAGATTCTTTAGCACTGAGACATGTTGATAGCTAATGCTGAACCCCAAAAGGAGATGCAATGTACAGTGATGCACATGCACTTGGTTGCTTGATGACTGTTCCACATGTCTTTATCAGGTGGATAGTGTGAGCAGCACTCTGCTGCAAAGCTTGTTTAATCAATTGCAGTACATCATGATGGAGTGCTGGAAGAGCAACTCTGACGAAATAGGTCAGCCTGGAAATCTTCCAATTCAGGCAGATGGCCGCCACAAATTCCAAAAATCCCACTCATTCAACAAAGGTAAAAGGGAGGAGGTCTAGCTGTAACATTTTAGCCAACTTTCCATTGTGCAAATGTGATGTTTGGTGGTTGCGTTCATAAGGCCGCTCCTTTCTAAACATGCCAATAGTAGTAACCTAGATTTTTTAATTTTTTGGTGCCACTGAGGCAGGCGATTTCTGGAGAGAACTAGGAGGTGCAGACTCAATGTGTGTCTTGGGGCAGTCACTTTATGCGTGGTGTCTCCCTCTGAGTCTGATGCAATTTCGAGGTTGTTGAGGCAGGTAATACTGGTGCACTGCTGGGGACAGGGATACTTTGCGTAAAGCTGTCACCCTATTCTTCCTCATCACCTTCACCTCCCACCTTCAGAACCATAGTGTACAGCAGGCTTACCTCGATGAAGACTTATGTGGCAAATAGAGCATATTGCAATGTTATTTTCTGGCTTGGTGATTGAAAAAAGGCCCAAAATGGAAGGAGAACTTTTTTAGTGGGCTACTGGTGCCACTGCCCATGTCCAAAGAACTGAATGTAGGTGGGTGTGTTGATGATTGTCTCTCTGCAGTGCGTACTTCACTGAGATAGTGGTGAATGCAGGTCTCAATGGAGTCCTTACACATATGGAAGCTGGTGGTGGTGGTGGTACCAGTGTCAAATCCCTCAGGGCAGGTTGAATAGGATGGGTAATGTCGGTGTCCTCTGAGCCAGATTCCATGACAATGTGTATTTTGCCCTCCTCGTCCTCTTAACCTAACTGTAAGGCTTTCAGGGACTTTCCCTTTCATTTGTCACTCGTAGCAGGTCTCTGACTCAGCTGGCGTCCAAATGATGTCCAGATTATTAGAAGGGGGGCTTAGAGAAGATGGTGGACTACTCTTGCTTTGTCTTGCTGGAGATTGGGAAGCCAATGGTTCAGGGAGAGGTACATTTTGGTCAGCAGGAAGCTCAACCTCCTGTTCTGATCCTAATATTGCTAACTGTGACTCCTGTTGTCCACTTTGCTCAGTCTCCTGTGATGATTGAGTACTAGTTTGGGGCTGAGATTCATTGAGACTCATTGCTCGTTACCATGATTGTAGGGGCTACCTCACTGAGAGACATGGCCTCAGGTTTAGGTTGGGATGGTACAGTTGATACAAGAGTACTGCTCCCATCTTGCGGCCCAGATGGCAGAGTGGTAGGCACATATTTCCCGAAAAAGGTTTGGGGAGACACCCAGTGGTAGAAATATACTTCTTCTTCTCCACACTAGCTACTTTTTGGCAGCGCCATTCTTTGGGGCCATCTCGAAGCTCTGTCAATTGGCAGTGGCACTTAGCTGCACAAAAGTAAGAGAATGGAGGACCCACGTGTTGTTGTCGTCACTTTGTACCGGCCTTCTATCTGTCATAGTTAACAGAAATAGTGTATCCAATCCAAAGACAAACCACATCAATATAACATAATACGTAATTTTCAATCAGGATAACAACATACAGATATAACTGTTTGCTTTGCATGCATCTAAGTGAGACATCTGTGGCAGACAGGGGGGCCAGGGGAAAATGGAATAATCCTGCCTATGGCAGGTATGGTGGTCAAGGGAAAATTGAATAATCCTTCAAAATTGAATGCTGGTATGCACCTATGGACTGTAGGGGGTTCGGGAAAATTGAATAATACTGTCTATGGCAGGCATGGGGTCCAGGAGAACATGAACAATCCTTAAAAAAAAAATGCTGGTGTGGGTCAATGGCAGGCAAGCGGTCAAGGGGAAAATTGAATAATCCTGGCTGTGGCAGGCAGGGGGTCCAGGGGAAAATAGAATAATCCTTAAAAAATGAATGCTGGTGTGTGTGCAACTGTGTGCCTATGGCAGACAAGTGGTCCAGGGGTAATGAGTAATGACAATCCTTAAAAACTGAATTCTAATGTGTGGCACATGCCTATGGCATGGAGGGTGTGGATGAAGGGAAAATGTAAAAAAAATAAAACAATTGAAAACAATTTCGAAAAATGTAACTAAAAAAATAATTAAAAAAAAATCAATTGCTGGTGTACTAGGATACTATGAGGAACCCATTGGGATTTCGGAGGCAAGACGGTGTGGTGAAAAATGGAAAAATTGATCTAATATTGAGCACTGTTCATACATACACTACAGTGATCCTCAAGCATAATAAACCGATATCAGAGAAAAGTAAACATAATGAAATGAACAAAAACAAAAAGGCATAGCCCTGCCCAATCTATCCCCCTAGAAAATGGCTGTGAAAACTGGAAAAAAAGGATGTGCACCCTGGCTGGCTGCACAAAATTGCCTCCTGCCACATAGTCAACAAACAACAGCAAGCAAAGAGTCATGGCCACAACAAAGAACACATGCAGGCTATGGCAAAAGCACACTGACTACCTACACAAAATGGCCACTGGTCACATGGTCAAATAATAACAGCAACAGCAAACAAGGAGGCATGGAGAACAAACACATGCAGGCCTAAGGCAAAAGCACACTATCCTTCTACACAAAATGGTCACGACCACATGGTCAAATACCAAGCAAGGAGGCATGGACAACAAAGAACACTTGCAGTCCTATGGACACTGACTACGCAAAATAGAACACAGCATGGTATGGCATGGCGAACAGAGAAAAATGGTGGCCTATGGCAATTACACACACTGGCCAAGACAAAAGAGGCAAGGTAACAATGAAGAAAACACAACCATTAATTCAGGAATGTCAAAAACAAAAATTAAATAAGCTACAAAAATATTACAAAAATAGGCATCCTTTCATGGCATCAAATATTACCCCACCAAAATGCACTTTTAGTCGAAAGAAAATGTGAAATACAAAAAAAACAGTGCCATTTCTGGCATAAATGATGTTTTAAAACAACATATACCATAGAAACAGATGTTTCATGTACCTAGAACTAATACGGGCTGGATGGCCTGTGGGCACACTAGGCCACATAGTAAAATAAATGAATAGTGAAAATTTTACAAACATGGAGAAAGTGTACTCAACTGTGCAACCTTTTTCCCAAAACACAAGAGAAAAGATTGAATGCAAGATAATATCTAGGTCTCTACTGAAACTCCTGGCCACTTACCACAACCACAATCAAAATTGAATACAAATACAAATAAATGCGTGTGTACGCTCTCTATTGAATAAAATCCTTAAACAAAAGTTTTTAAACTTACTTGTGATATCACAAAAACAAAGGGCCTGATTACAAGTTTGGCACTCATAGAACTGCCCTCCAAACAGCGTCAGAATCACGCCACACTATTGACGGTCCACCCACCCTATTATGATACATGCAGTTACATAGAGAAAAGACTGCCTTACTCCCACTGCCGGGAATGTCAACCGCGGTGGGATAGGCCAATGCATCTGTCGGAGGGCAGACCACCAGTGTTACTGCCGGCCCATTCACAAAGTGCCTTCCCACCGATGTGAGTGTAGCAGTCTGTGACCGGTTCCCGTGTGGAAGGAATACTCAAACACGTTGTTCCGGTGTACCAGTGCTTAATTAGGGTAAGATGATATGTGGTGAGGTACGGTGCAGGTATGTTTTAAGGTTTTCTTCTTTGGGCAGTGTGCGAACTGGTGGTTTCCTGTTGTGGTAGTTTTTCCACTCATCTTTCTCTTTTGTTTCCTTGGTGTACAGGTGTCCCCGGGAAGTACATGTGAAGAGAACAGAGGAAATAAGGTAAGTGGTTAGGTCGCTTTTGGGTTTTGATCTTTCTTTTATCTTTTCTATTCTCTTCCTGTCTTTTCTCCTTCTGAACATGGCTATGCTATCTCTGTCTCTCTTCTGCTTGCTGCCTCTCCTGTGCGCTTGTCCTGGAATGGTTTTTGTGGTCTTCTTACAGTGCTTACTGTCTCTTTCCATTCTCTTTGTGCCTCTATGGTTTTTTTTGGTGCAGTGCCTTTAAAGTGCCTTTGTCTAAACAAAAGTACTTTAGGGTGCTCAATTGGTGGTGTGTCGGTTGTATTTCCCCCTTTATTCCCTCCCTTCCTTCCCCTCCTTTTTCCCCATACAGTTCTCTCTCTCTCACTCGCTCTCTTTCTCTCTCTCTCTCTTGTTTTCTCACAGGTATGTGATCCCACGCACCAGGGGTTGCCACCTTCTCCAGAAGCGTGGCGGGCGATAGCGTTTCGTCCTCCCGGTTGCCTGTCTCCGTGGAACCAGTCAGATGCCTCCGGCTGGGTTTTCGAGCCTCAGTAGGGAGTTGCTGTGTCCGAGTCTCGAGGCGCCACCACTCTCCCTCTCCTTTGTCCTGCGGATGCGTGATTTCCTTCTCTTCTTGCGGATGCGGAATTTCCTCCTCCTCCCGTGGTCATTCGTTCGCTTCCTCAAAATCATCGACATCCGCGAGTGCTGCCAGAGGCAGTTTTGACCTGTCAGCGGCCCGCCATTCCTGACCATCCCACCAATCATGAGACGGGAGGCGGGTCGGGCAACGATCACCAGGGGCAGAGTCAGCACTTATAATTGCCAGCACCAATAATTTGTTTTCAGTGCTAGGGAGTAAGACCAATGCTTTATCTCCTACTGCTAATGTTCGAACAGCACTGTGGGTGTCATATATCTGATTTTGCTTATGCTGGGCTTCACGCAAAGCAGTGTGGGCTTCTTCCCATACGTATGGAGGTTTTCTCACAAATCTCGGGTGTATGTTAACAAATCTTTGACCTCTTCTTCAGTGTCTTCCCATTGTTCTGATAACATATCTAGCAACGTACGAGGTTGTCGGCCGAACAACATTTCAAAAGGGCTATGACCTAAAGAGGATTGCATGTGGGTACGGATAGCGTATAGAACCAGAGGAAGTTTCTTTTCCCAATCCTTACCCGTCTCGGATATACTTTTCCGTAAGAGAGACTTAATGTTTTTTTTGTATCTTTCCACTAGTCTGTCTGTTTGGGGGTGGTATACTGAAGTACGGATTTGTTTCACCCCTAGTAATCGACAAACCTCAGTCAGCAGTCTAGACATAAAAGGAGTCCCCTGATCCGTTAATATTTCATTCGGGAATCCTACCCTCTAGAAAAACTCTATCATTGCCTGGGCAACAGCTTTCGTATGCATACTGGGGCGGGCGATGGCTTCTGGATATCTCGTGGCATAATCCACTAATACTAATACATATTGCCTACCTCGGGTAGAAGGGGTGAGAGGACCAATGATATCCATTCCAACTCTGGCAAAGGGAATATCGATAACTGGAAGTGGTTGTAAGGGAACAGGTCTTGTATTAGAGGGATTGTATAGCTGCTATTTTGTACACTCGGAGCAATGTCTACGAACCTTTCCATAAACCCCTGGCCAATAGAACCGTCTAAGTACAGCTTCCTCCGTTTTCTCTCTTCCTAGGTGGCCTTCCCCATTATCCCCATGTGCTAACTGTAACACCTGTTGGCAGTGGCTTCTGGGGACCACTAATTGCAGGGCATTTCCTCTTGAGTTGGTGGGTTTCCTATACAATAGATTATTTTGGATCAGGAATCTGGGACCTACCCCTTGTGCTGCCCCGGATTCTGCCTGTTGCCATGCATGCTTCAATGTGGGGTCTTCATTCTGACTCCGTCGGAAGTCCCCTGTGACGGTGCAAACTTTTCCAGCGTTTATACGTTTATCTGGGGAGGAGTTATTCTGCCCATAAGAACGCCGTTGCTCCCTTTTTTTCTCCTACTGAGGGTATTCCGTACGGGTTTGAGGTCTTCTATCACTACCCCACTGGGCGCCTCTTTCCACCAGTCCCTAAACAAGTGCTCTTGTCCAGCCTTCTCTAATAAAGAAGGAAAACCCTCATAGTCGGTCCCTAGTATAATGTATTCCTCTAACTTAGAGAGTACCCCGACCTGTAACTCCTCGGTTTGGTCACTCCATCTCAACCATATAGTGGCAAGGGGGTAGTATCGTCGATCACCGTGTACACAGGCAATGAGGACTTGAGTTTCCGGATCTTCCTGGCCTGGTAATACCAGATTCTCTCTTATAACACTCTGGCTGCCACCTGAATCAATTAGTGCTATTCTTTCTTTACCATTGACAAGGATAGGGAGGGTATATTTGGGTTTTTCACCTCCGGTCCAAAATACTCTCCCTTTTGTCAGACCTATCTCCATGGGTTCTTCTGCGTCTTTTCTTTGAGGGCAATACCTGGCAATGTGGCCCCATTCAGAGCAGTTGTAACATTGAGGACCGGTCCCGGGGTATCCGGAAACGACCGGGCCCATAGGTTGAGTGCGGTCACGGCCATGGATTGCCGCCGGTCGATGGGTGACAGTTCTAGATACACCAGGTCAGATAGGAGGGGGAGGAGCTCTTCTTCCGGTAGCACTGAAGTCCAGACCCCTATGATAAGCACAGGCTAGATCCACAGCCGTTTCATTAGTGAGACCGGGATGTTGCCGTACCCAGTTGCGAGTAGTAGATGGTAATGCATCCAGGTATTGCTCTAAGACTATAATATCAAACATTTCTTCCATGGATTTTTCTGAGGGATGTAACCATCTGCCAGCTACGTGTTGAACTCGGTAGTATAAAGTGAGAGGGTTCTCCTGGTTCTGCCATTTCATTTGTCTGAATTTGGTGCGGTAGCTTTTACTATCTAAGCCCACTCTTTCTAGAATGGTTTTCTTGATTTCTTTATAAGGAAGAGTCCCACTCGGATTAATCGCTTGATAAGCAGACTGCAGGTGACCAGTGAGAAAAGGGGCGATATACTGGCCCCATTTATCCTCGGGCCAATTAGCTGTGTGGCTACCCTCTCAAAGTTTGTGAAGAATGAGTCGGGATCTTCCTGCTCCTGATACCACTGCAACACACTGCTCGGTACATTAGGGTGTACTTTAGTATGGGCGATAGTGTCTGTAAGTTTTCCCAATGCGGTTTCATGCACCAGCTTATTATTGGCCATAATCGTGGCCTGACTCTTAGGAGCAGTTTGTAATGCCTCCCGCTCTTCTTTAGCTTCTTTCATTTGTTGTTCCCATATCAACTATAGGTGGCGTTGTCCTTCAGCTAATTGTCCAATTACGTCGCCCGTGGTTGCCTTTTATTCCATGGTGGGGATTCTACCAAAATCCCACTTCTGACACCACTTGTGACCGGTTCCCGTGTGGAAGGAATACTCAAACGCGTTGTTCCGGTGTACCAGTGCTTTATTAGGGTAAGATGATATTTGGTGAGGTACGGTGCAGGTATGTTTTAAGGTTTTCTTCTTTGGGCAATAGGTGAACTGGTGGTTTCCTGTTGTGGTAGTTTTTCCACTCGTCTTTCTCTTTTGTTTCCTTGGTGTACAGGTGTCCCCGGGAAGTACATGTGAAGAGAACAGAGGACATAAGGTAAGTGGTTAGGTCGCTTTTGGGTTTTGATCTTTCTTTTATCCTTTCTGTTCTCTTCCTGTCTTTTCTCCTTCTGAACATAGGCTATGTTATCTCTGTCTCTCTTCTGCTTGCTGCCCCTCCTGTGCGCTTGTCCTGGAATGTTTTTTGTGGTCTTCTTACAGTGCTTAGTGTCTCTTTCCCTTCTCTTTGTGCCTCTACGGGTTTTTTTGGTGCAGTGCCTTTAAAGTGCCTTTGTCTAAACAAAAGTGCTTTAGGGTGCTCAATTGGTGGTGTGTCGGTTGTATTTCCCCCTTTATTCCCTCCCTTCCTTCCCCTCCTTTTTCCCCATACAGTTCTCTCTCACTCGCTCTCTTTCTCTCTCTCTCTCTCGTTTTCTCACAGGTATGTGATCCCACGCACCTGGGGTTGCCACGCTTCTCCAGAAGCGTGGTGGGCGATAGCGTTTTGTCCTCCCGGTTGCCTGTCTCCACGGAACCTGTCAGATGCCTCCGGCTGGGTTTTCGAGCCTCAGTAGGGAGTTGCTGTGTCCGGGTCTCGAGCTGCCACCACTCCCTCTCCTTTGTCCTGCGGATGCGCGATTTCCTTCTCTTCTTGCGGATGTGGAATCTCCTCCTCCTCCCGTGGTCGTTCGTTCGCTTCCTCCAAATCATCAACGTCCGCGAGTGCTGCCAGAGGCAGTTTTGACCTGTCAATGGCCCGCCATTCCTGACTATCCCACCAATCACGGGACGGGAGGCGGGTCGGGCGACGATCACCAGGGGCAGAGTCAGCACAGGTCCTGGATGTGTGCGGGTGATCGCAATTCAGCCCATCACACAGTCCAACCACCACACCTGAGCTGGTGGACAGGAAGGGATATAAGGCTAAGACTCACCTGAACTCAGTTTTACACATCCTGTGCTGCCATGGAGCTGATCTTACATGTCCTGCTGCTGCTGTTCCTGCTTGATGATGTCCAAAACTGACACCACTGTGGATGCAACTAAGAGAGCGTAGTTGGCTGTGCCGCTATGCCTCTTAAACATGAATGCCGAAGGGTGGTCACATTTCTGGTGGTCACAATTTGATGGTCACACTTCTTTATAATGTGAAAAGATGTTTTCATTTAAGTGGTGCATTGCAATACACATGAACAAAGTGCACAGTTGAATATAGCATTTTAAATAGGCTACATATAATCATCATTTGAAATTATGATATTTTATAATGTTTTAAAAGTATTACTCTACATTATCATTTTGTATTTAATCTACAAGCAACAGAATTCATATAAACTGAAGTATTTTTGTTTTATTTAGCTTGGCTGGAGTGAAGGCTACACTTACTCTTGCTTCACCTTCAATGTGAGGCTGTTTTTGCATGTTTTTTCTACAAGGTGCAGGTGCCAGCACCCAAGGTTGAACTAGTGAGGAGTCCATTGTTTTCAAGAGATAAGATTTACAAAAGGTGCCGTTATCAAGAGGGGGAGTCATTTGGAATGGTGGCTGTAACTCTTCTGAAGTTCTAGGGAATGTGAGGGGGAGCAAGATTGGTGTGGTGAATTTCTGAAGTTAACCTGCTAATTAAAAATAATTTGTCAATCTGTTTTTTCTTTGAAGATGCTTTTGAAATGATGTAAGCTTTGTAGGACGGGGACTTAAAAGTGTTGTCTATACAGTGAATGAGGCAAATTCCCTTTGTCTTTAGCAGAGAGTGGACCTTACTGAGATTTTCCTTATGGTTAGATTCTCTGCGGGTTCATGCAGCTGCACCTCTCTTAAAAGAAACCTCTACTGAAGCTTCTGTTTACTGACTCATTACTCAATAATCTTTAGTGTCAGAATAGTTAAACTTAGATTAATTGGTCAGAAGGAAGAACTTGAATTCATAATTGAAGCATCAGTTTTTGTTTCTGATTTTCTGCATTATCGCTATTGAGATACTTGTATTTTATATGCTTGTGAAATTTAATATAGTATGACGCTTTTACTCTCCTTTCGTGATTGTGTATATCTATACTATGGTTTTGCCACTCATTTATGTACATCTGAATATGAGTCTGTAATAAAGCCCTTTGAAACTTAAGATGGTCTCTGAGACTTCGGGTCTGATTACGATCTTGGCAGACGGAGTTGCTCAATCACAAATGTGATGAATAACCCATCCACCTTATTATGATTCTTGATGAATAACCCATCCACCTTATTATGATTCTATAATTTCCTATGGAAATCGTAATACTGCGGATGGAAAATACCTCACACTTATGACGGAGTATTCGATCCACCAAGATCGTAACCCAGCCCTTAATGTACACCTCCCTGATTTACACTGAAATTATTCTGATTAAAGTTGATGCATGTTCTCTTCTCCCCTCTGAACTGAGAAGAAAAGATTAATTGGGATCCAGATTTATAGATAGGGCCCATTGCTCCATCACAACCGATGGTTAGCTAAACTCTTACCCCTTTTCCATTGACTCCTCAGCAAATAAATGCCATGCCATGGGCCTGGCAAGGGGTTTGTGGTCCCTGGGCCAAAAATATTTTGTGAGCCCCTTTTCTGAACTGTTCTCAATGTATCATCCAATTACAGCTCTATGATGTCCTCTTTGGCCAGGTCACTGACACTGCACAGGCAGACTCTACATAGTTAGCATATGTTGACATCTTTTAATCAGGGATACTGTATGGGTGGGTGTGTGGCAAAGTGTGCATGTGCTTTGACAGGTTTGCTAATAGGGTATTTGCATGGGTTGAGGCCAGGGGAGGAACACAAGTTTGGGATGGGCGGGAGGCTGCAGTGAGTGAGGCCAGAGCCTGAAAAGATCTCTCTCTGTAATCAAGACATGGCACTGTAAATGCCTTCCAGGTAGGCTATTATCTTCTGCAGGTTTTGTGCCTTGCCACTGGATGGCATTCGGTAGTACCGTCTGACCCACAGAGATGTGACTCAGGAGGTCTATAGTCTCCTCACTCAGTGTATTGGGGGGACAGGGGCTGAGGTGACTTGAGCGAATTAGATGGTTCCTCTCTTAGGGGATCGGGCCAGGCCGACTGTTTAGGGAACAACAGGGAGGGTGGCGGTAGAACTGGGGATGGCAGACAAGGATGAAGGTGGAACTAATCCTGGTGGGTCTACCACAATCCAGGAGTGTCCACTGCTCCTAACGACATTGGCCCCTTTTCCTTTCATTGCCGTAGATGAATCCGAAATGACAAGTAAAATTGGTTTATTGCAATTGCACTTAATACACACAACACCATCACATATCAACACAAACATTTAGGGGGACATTACAACCCTGGCGGTCTTTGACCGGCAGGTCTGTTTTGGAGGAAGCACCACCAACAGGCTGGTGGTGCTTCCAGGGGAATTACGACCGCGGCGGAAGCGCCGTGGTCGCACTGCCGGGACCGTTGGTTTCCCGCCACATTGGTTCCAGCGGTTTAAATCACCTAGGGCAGCGCTGCCCAGGGGATTACGAGTCCCCCTCCCGTCAGCCTTTTCATGGCGGTAAGAACCGCCATGAAAAGGCTGGTGGGAAGGGGAGTTGTGGGGCACCTGGGGATATCCTGCACTGCCCATACCACTGACATGGGCAGTGCAGGGGCCGCCTGCCACGGCCCCATGGAGCTTTTCACTGTCTGCTATGCAGACAGTGAAAAGAGCGACGGGTGCAACTGCACCCGTCGCACAGCTGCAACACCGCCGGCTCCATTGGTTGTAATGAGGGCCTTAGTTAGTATGCATATTACGTCAGCTTCATGGTTCAGTGTATAGGCTTCAACATTGGCACGAGCACATGCATGCATGCCTTCTAACCTGGAAATAGTTGGTTCCAGTTATTTTATAACCCCTGATAGCTGCAAATGCATTGATGGACTTGTCTACACTCCATCCTCATGTCCATACTAGGATAGATGATCACCTTGTATACTTTGGCACTTGTAGCATAACATAGTAAAATGATGTTGCCAAATAGGATGGCTATAAAATATTCATTTCCCCACTGTTCATACAAGGACCAGATTTCACCAAATGTTCACTTACCTCACAACACATCATGATGTTATAAAGGTCAAATTAAGGACCAATGTACAATCAATATGTGCTGTAGCAGAAATGATGTCACATGCAAATGCTCATTCCACACTGATGATACTTTTGACTTGAAACTTCATCATATGTCCACTTCCGAAAAAAATGAATGAAAGATGTACTGAAGTAGTTTGGCTTTGTATCACATGTAGCGTAGAAAAGTAGCTTGGATACATTAAGGGCAACGTTTTGGGAGATAGATACTTCAAACCCACACATCAAAAGACTTCTTATTGTCATACGAACATCCCCAATCCAGCATGGTACAGGTGATAACACCACTCATGGATTCCATCGCTACAAGCTAATACAACTTTGAAGGTTGTTGTGTCAGTGAATATATATGGCATGAAGATATGGGATCACTAGAGGCCTGATGGGGTGGCACATCATAACACTATTTGGTGTAGCAAACACAAATTGCCTTGTAGGGATTAGTGTAGACACTCACATATGATCTCTACATTTCTCCATCTCACTTCCTGATGCTTGTCACCAGTCAGTGAATGAATTTTGAAACATTATTGCAGATGAACTAACAAAAGGGAAATGTACAGTGGGCAATACATAGGCACTAATGCTGATGACACCAGAGATGTCTGTCCATGTTAAATCCCAATTTACCAATGGGAAGTCTTGTCCAGTCGCTGCGTAAAGAGTGTTCTGTATGCCATGGCATATGTAATAGGGCTACCATTACATGAGAGACAGTACTGGAAGAACATCACTACTTACACCAGGAAGACAAGTGGTCTGTTTGGTACAATTGTCACCCACAACACCAACAAGCATGAGATGATTTATCAGTTCACTCAGCCATGTGTCTGCTCAAGAAATTAAATTGGTAGTGGACTAGACTCTGCTCTGTTCCTACTCATAAGGACAATAGGCACAACACATCAGCATGCACCTACTACCAGACCTACACAAACAGTAACTCTTCTTGTGAGTCGCACATAGGCCACACCCAATATAAATGGGGAAATGCGTGCCTGTAACACAAAGGTTGTCAATGTAACATGTATGACTCAGTCCAGGACTCACCCTCTTGTAGCTGCTGTTGGATCCTCAACTGCCAATCAATCTCTGGGTAGGCCACCACCAGTATGTGGGCCATTAGTGGGGGTCAGAGTCTGGCACACTTCCTGTCCATGTTGGGAGGACATGCCCAGCTGGACCTCCATGGTCTTCTGAGTTCAGTGCCTCAGGTCCTCCCACCTCTTCCTGCAATGGACTCTGCCCCAGTGATAGACCCCCAGGGTATGCACCTTCCAGGTGATAGCTTTCCAAATGGATTGCTTTTGATGGGCATTGACCTGTATGGATACAATAATGAATACACAGAGTATAACTGCAAGTTTTCGGATATCTACTTGGTTGAGACACATTGTATTTACATCTAGCACAAGCCTAAATCAAGTCAACACACTACATAAGTCCTTCTCACAGGATGTGGAATATAAAGACATAAGTTCAAACTTTTGGAGTCAGCTGCTGACTATCCTCAACTCTGGTCATATCCTACTCTGACTAAGCCAGCCCACTAACATCATGTAGCCCAGGGCCATCCCACATCTACTGTGATGTGAGCTACTATGAAACACAACACACCATTGTGACCTGCTAAAGGGTAAACCATTTTTGCATGATTGCACAAACACCTTTACAGCCAGGACCATTGACCTGATGTACACGGTCCATACAGCCTGGTACCATAGTATAGACCCCATCCTAAGACTTAGGTCACAATGAAAGGGCTGGCATGTGTGTCAATGAGGGACATATTTATACGTTGTTTGCACAAGATTTGCATCATTTTTGTTTTAAGCAAATCCATCACAAACTTAACTCCATATTTATATTTTGACGCTAGACCCGTCTATCATCAAAATATTGGAGTTAATGTCATTTTTTGCCTGCAGAAAACTACCTTGCGTCAATGAGATCCAAGGTAGGCATTCCCAGGCAAAAAATGACTCTAAGGCCTTTGCGCCTTATTTATCCTCCAGTGCAAAAATCATGCACGGGAGGAGGAGGGCTTCAAATAATGGAGCTAAGCCTGTTTAGCGTCATTATTTAACACCTGGGTGAGGGCAGGTGTTAGGGGACCTGTGGGACATTTTCCATGGTCTTAGGCCATGTAAACCCCTACCCACCCCCACCAACACCTGGAGGACACCGAAGGATGGGGGGACCCATCCTAGGTAAGTCCAGGTAATTTATTTATTTTTAAGTGCCATAAGGAATAAATCAGGGCCTGAAAGCCTCATCTCTGGGGATGTGTGGGCACGTGGACTATCTGATGGAAATCATACTACATCTGATTGAGTTTGTATGGTATGTACTGAATCAGAGGACACACCTTTTGACACATGGGGCACTGTTACAGGGATGACATCAACATACCATTGTGTTTATGGTTGTGTTGTTTAATGTAACTAAGCTGGTGATTTACATATCAAATTCTGTTCAGAAGTAAACAACTATCTGCACTGTTATTGTGTCACATGTGGATTAGGCCTGCACAGTGCAAGCCTGACATATGGAAAAGTGACATACCTGTGGGAGTAAGAGGCCTGTCATACATAAGTGACACACATTCACAATGTGGGTCAATGGAAAGAAGTATCAGGCCAGTGGGTTACCTCAGTCATCATTCCAAATGTAGTCCATGCAAAAGCAATCAGGGCTACTTTTGGTTCCGAAAACTCACTATGGGGACATCCAAGGATCTCCAGGTCTACAGGGAGATTATCCTGTGCATCAGTTGTATTGCCACAGTAACTCTGCCCCAGCCTGGGCCAACGCCCACAATTGGCAAAACTCATTGTCCGGCCTTCCTCTCTGCAGGCTGAGCATACATGAACATCACATTTCCATTACTCCAATACATAAAAGTACATCTTGTGGCCATCCAAATGTTACAAGAGCAATCATGATTCACTCTGGGATTTAGAGGCACATTGTAGCCTCTGGTAATGGAACGGATGACGTTAAACAGAGTAAATAATCTTTGCAAGATAGGTACCTGTTCCTCTAGTGAGCCATTGAGCTGGACATACAGGAGAAGCACCTCATCTCTCAATAGCTCCAGCTCCTCTGGTGAGAAGGCAAGGGTCTTCTGACCTGCTTAGCCTGGCATGATGGCTCCCACAGGGGGCAAACAGCAGGTAAAGTGGAGGAGGTATTGTCACAAGGCAAGTGAGTTGTTTTTCAAACTAGGACGTACATGTATGCCATATACCCAGTCATCAGCGTAGAAGGACAGTTATTGGCCCACTGCCATCAGACTCACCAATATTAGCCTATGGCATTGTGAATGAAACCACATACCAGACGGTCAACTTCCACCAGCGGTGGCAGGTTCTGAATGTCCAATATGCGAGGTCAGGCATCTGCCATTTTAGCTGTTGTAAGTACAGTATTGGTGACTGTTAAGTGTGTCACCACGGGCACATATGAGGGCTAACATGTTTCCATATGAACTACTCATTTTATTTCCATGACACTGTGCAGTGCATTACTGTGCCTAAAAGAAAAATGTGCATGGTGCATTGTACACCACAGTTGATGGTTTTTGGCCTGACGTATCCGAAATTAACATTATTGTGCTAAGAATACATTACTGGATGTACAATTTGCACATTTATGCTACATACACATGTAAAGGCCACAATGGGGATTATTGGTGGATGCTGGTGGATGTTGGACAGTAGAAAATTCTCATGTGGATAATGTGTTATGCTTTCTGAAACAGTTATGTGTTGTCACATTACTTTTGATTTACTCTTCACGTATGTTATTGTGGACATTGGGGCCAATGTTAAAAAACTGTTTTCAAATCACACAAGGGAAAAGGGAGGAGACAACAGCCTCCAGAGTACCACCCATTTCCAGACCTTCAGAGCACGGAAGAAAGAGATGTCATCAGTGAGTTACCAATACAGGATTTATGGTATCAGTTGGAGCCTGATGTTTTTCCTACATGTAGCCCACCAATTGTGAATGTATGGCCACAGGTTCCTTTCAATACACTGTGGCTATATCTAGTGGTAGGTCACATCCAATGTTCAGTGGTATATTACAAGGCGTGCTTTCAGCAATGATGGGACACCTTGACAGCTACATCCGGTTCCCCAGATGTGAGGATTTATCCAATGTGAAGGTTGATTTCTATGGATTTGGTTGCCTCCCACATGTGGTTGGAGCCATTGATGGCACCCATATTGCCTTAGTACCACTGAGAGCGAGAGAACAAGTTTATTGGACAGGAAGAACATCCATTCTATCAACATGCAAGGTGTCTGTTTACCGGATTTGTATATCTCAAATGTCTGTGCCAAGTTCCCAGGATCAGCCTATAGTTCCTTCACACTGCAGAGCAGCACCATACCCCAGCTGACGTCACAACTACTATTGGAGAGGGCCTGGTTTTTCGGTAAGTATGATCTGACCTAACTTTGCCTGGGTAATGTCAGGTGCTATAAACAGAAAGTGTGAGACTCTTTGTAGCACTTATGTCTGTTTTCCAGCTATGAGACTCAGCAAATCCCAACCGTCCATGGTAGTTGACACCACTGAGGAATCCAACTACACCAGTGCAATTCTGCTTCAATTAGGCCCATGGAAGAACAGGACGGCCAGTGTAGCGGGCTTTTGGGCTCCTGAAGGACAGATTCAGATGTCTGGATGAGACTAGGAAAGCCCTCCTCTACTCACCTGGGAAGGTGTGTCAAATCACTGTGGCCTCCTGCATGCTCCACAACATCGCCCTACAATGGAATATCCCTTATCTCACATAGGGTGGCAACCATGAAATGCCACAGTGTGTGGATCTTGATATGCCAACTGATGATAGTGTTGAAGGGGAAAGAGCTGACTTGAGTCAAGATCTTATTGACTACTTCTTCTCATGAGTATAAGTATTTTGTGGGATCTCATGACTTTGAAAATTAAAAAACTCTTGTTGTGATGATTTGAGAAGTATGTTTAGGGAAAATATTGAGAAACTGAAGCTCTGGCAAATTCTGGTGAAAGGTGATTGTGAAAGACGTTTTTGACACACGCTCATTTTGTTAGTGTTGCTTTATTTAGCTTAATGTTTTGTCATGGACTGACTATATGAATTGTGTCTTATGTATGGTTTCCTAGCTAATCTTCAAAATCTTTTAGGAAGCTTCACCATGTCATCTTCATTTGGACATTTCAGAGTTGTGACATTAGCAGATATATGATGCTGTTTGGATATGTGAAGAGGACATGGATTGTTCCTGGGAATGTCTGTCACAGACTTTGAGTGTACAAAACCTGCACTAAGACAGTTTGTACAGCGATGGGGTAGATATTAGGAAGAATCCATTGGGCTTGTTCCTTGTCCTGTGGTGGCCCTAATGTAATACTTGTGTCATCATGTGCTTCAACAAAATGTTGTTGTGGGTCCAAATCATGCTTGTCTCCCTTCACATAGGCTAAATCATCATTGTGTATAAACTGTATATATCAGTGATGTGCATCCTTATTGTAGGCCAAAGTGCTTGTAATGCCAAAGTGCTTGTGGCATTTCACTGACATTTGCTTGTGACATTTCACCAGATGCAGCAAAATTGGATTTGAATGACCCTGTGATCAGAAATTGCTATGTGTCTATTTTTAGTCCTTTTGTGAGGTAGGTTACATGGTTCCAGCTGATGACATAGACCAACTATAGTTTCCCTATTCTATAGTAATTGTTCTGATATGTCTCCTCCTTTCCTGTTGTCAAGTTCTGGAGCTAAAAATGTGATCACTGACACAGAATGTTTGAGTAATTTATGAGTTGCTGTTTCTGATGTCATGCCAGTCTATTACTGAAACAATGGAATAAAGATGTTATAGGATAAAGCACTTGTATGTATGTGTTGAATTAACACGGTTGTGATCCTGTGCTAAACATTGTGTACATGCAACATATCCATGCTTACACAAGTAGCTTGTTTTGTCATTGCTAGGATTTACACAGTAGAACACATAGATATTGCTAGATATGATATTTACTGCAATGAGATTTTGACATATGTCTTTATTAAAGTGGTAAAAGTGAAGAAATACCTTGTGCAAAGACAAATATAAAAAAAATAAGAGAAGTAGTCAGTCATGGTGAATTAAACCATAGTTGTAGATGCCAAATTTTCCGAACTGCAAAGTCTAAAATAGTACTCCCATCAAAAAGGAAAAACTGTTCAGAAATAGTCCACACAGTGAATGTTTCACACACTGGAGGAAATCAAGGTCATGTTTCTTGCTGGCAGTGGTGGTGTCTTGCCAGCCGTACCGCCTGGATTTTTGCATGGACATACCCGCTTGTGAAGTTGGGGGATTCCGATGCTGCAGAGACAGGGGGTGTCTGCAGGTGTGTCTTCATCTGGCAGGGCCACCCTTCCTGTGGCTGCTACGGATGTAGTTTTGCCGGATGTATTTGGACTACAGGAAGTGGTAGATGGAGGAGGAAAAGCCCTGCACAGGGTTGTGTTGATGTCCTGCTGTACCCCAATTAAGGCGTCCATATTGGTGTTGTTGGTGGCTACCTCCTGGTGAATGTCCCTCTTCAGTGGCTACATATCCTGGATTTCCATCAATACCTGGCCCATCACATCTTGGGACTTATTATAGACTCCCAAGACTTGATCAATGGTGGCCTGGGTGTGAGTGGCCCCAGTGGCCTCACTTCACCGGCCCACAATAGCCTTCCCATAAACCCTACCCACACAAGTCTGTGCCAGTGGCCCAGGGTGCCCTCTCTCACTTGGTCCAGGTTCCTCTGTGACTGGGATGGCGATTCTCACCTTAGAATCCAGGACTGGGGGTCAAAAGATGATAGTAGCTGTGCTACGTACATATTTGGAATCCAGGAGGGTTATCACTGTGGGCTTTATCTTGGGGTGGAGTGGGAATCTGTTCAGTGGTCCGGCTCTGCCCAGATGCTGTGCCAGATGGACCTGTTGTGAAATAGAGAACATTGTTATTGGTGGAAGTGTGGTACCTGCATCCAAAACAAAAGAGGTAGAAATTGCTATTGTGATATATTTCTGTGGTATTGAACATGTAAACACAACATTTGGAGACATTCAATGCATGTACTAGAATTGAGCAGCTCATTAAATGTGCTAATATGTTGGAAGTTGGATTAAGGAATGAACATGACATCTCACAAATATTTAAGCCAACAGAGTGGAGAAGTAACATGCATATTTGACCATTTGAAGCCCTAGTTGTGTACAATACAGGCAAACAGACAACTGGGTTATATATTTAGCATTACTCATCATATGAGCAGTGCAGAGTCAATGGGTCACCGGGCACATCTAATCAGCTGACTTAGCTTAATGCCATATATTTGAGGTACATACTTGGTATGGTGTCACACATGCAATCAGCTTCAGTTGAGTCTTCTGTGTTTCACTCAGTTGCATGTGCCACGGGTTGCCAGAAGCCTCAAAAAATGCTCTCAGGTGATGTTTTAACGTGAGCGAGTTGGCCTTCCTGAGACTGATGTAATATTTCAAGATTACGGCTTGACAATCTATCTACTGGGTCTATAGGCCCATTTCCAATCTGAGCCTGGTGCGACAAGTACACTTTGGTTGCTGTAAACCTTTTAAGCATGCTCTGCAGTGGGCCTGTTCTCTGGTAGATTCTAAGGACCCCGGGAATGCCAGGTAGCCATATTGCAGAGCCCGGAGTAATGTTGCCTTTGTTACTCTCAGTATTGGTGCAGCCGAGGTGCTTCTAAGTTGATTATTCAATTTGGCGAGCCCGTACGTGATGACAGCCGCTTCATGTCTAATTGTGTTTTTCTGTGCCCCTGCTGTGTTGTTTTCTGTAAACCACACCCCTAAGTAGTTATATTTCCTGGCTGTGCGGATGATCTGACTTCCCAGTTGCCAGGTTGTGAGTTTTTTGTTCTTGTACCTGCCAAATATAAGGACTTTAGTCTTTTCTTGGTTCACCTGCAACTGATTATTCTTGTTGAAAGTGTTCAGGGCGTTTATGGCTCGCCTAAGTCTGGTTTCGGTGCAGTCCATTATCACGATATCATCCGCATACTCGATGATTTGGAGTCTTATAAGGCCCATCTTGGGTAGAACCAAACTACTAGCTTTCCAATATTTTTCCAAATCCGCAGTATACAAGTTAAACAGTAGTGGGGCCAAGACACATCCCTGCTTTAGGCCTCTGTTAATTTCTATTTTCCGTGATAGTGACCCTGGTCCTGTAAGGACCCTGACCCAAGTACTGGAGTATGATGAAATGATGGCTTTTAAGAGATGTATTGGAATGCCCCATGATGACAGCTTCTTCCACAGGATTTCGCGGTCAACTCTGCAGTATAGTTAATAAGGCAGCAAAATAGCAGCTGAAGGCTGATGTTAACTGCCTGGTGCTGTAAGTATGCAAGTGCCATGATGTTGTCCACTGTTGAGGCCCCCGATCTGAAGCCAGACTGAAAGAATGGCTGAATTTGGTACTCTTCTAACCAGGCTTCCAATTGGTCCAACAGCAGTTGTGCGTACATGTTTGCCTCCACATCCAGGAGAGCAATTCATTGAAAGTTTGCTGCTAGTGAGCAGTCCCCCTTTTTATAAATTGGGCACAATATAGAACTTCTCCAGGGCTCCAGGACTGTGGTCAGATGGTACGCATTGTTTAAAATGTGTGACAGCTTCTCTGCCCAGTCCGATGGGGCACATTTGAACAGAGAAGCTGGTAGACCATTTGGTCCTGGAGCTCCATCCTTCCTGGTCCTTTTTATGACATTCTCTGTCATTACAAGGGAAAAGGTAGACAAAACCGTGGGAGAGGGATTATCGCATTGTGGAACCATTAGGCACTGTATGCTGTCCTGGATGTTGCTGGCGATGTCCGATACTAGGTCGGTGGTTATATTCAAAGTTGTAACGTGTGAGAACCATGCTGACTCTGGTACACCATTGTCTCTTGCCTTATGGCCATTTCTTAGCTTACTTACATAGTCCCAGAAGTGGGTCTTTTAGGAGCTGGAATAAGGTGCCCCATTCCTTCCTATCTTTTTCCCCCTTGAGCTCTCATATCAATTTCTTAAATGGTCTTCTGCTATTTGATACCTGCAACAATGTGTCCAATGTGGGCTTTTGCTTGTGCCAGCGTAGGGCTTTGCGGAGTGTCCGCCTTGTTTAAGCACAATTTTTTCCAATTGTGTTGATATGTTTCTTCGGATTGAGTGAGTTACTTGTACACACTGAGAGTTGCCCAACAACGGCATGTGTAGATCATCCACTGACTTCATCCACTATTCAAGGTTCCAGGCAAGATTCTTAGCCATAGGATTATTTTAGATGAATCTTCTGGTCTCCATTTGATTCTTCTCACCAGGTGTACTTACTCCGTGCCCTTTGAGGCCCTTGCCACTGCATGCTGCTCGGCTTCTTGAGCTTGTAATTGAATTGGGAATTTCAAGGGATTGTGGTCGCCCTCCGCCCTCTCGGTGATTTCGAAGTGGCTAAGTCTCTGCTTAAGCTTTTCGAGAGGTACATATAATCGAGGATTGGACCTCCCATAAATGACGAAGGATGGAGGCACCCATTCCGATTATCCCTTTGCTCCTGTCGGTCTGATGATAGGCTAAAAGTTGTGAAGAAATTTTGGAGTAGTTGATGGCCTTTGCCCAAGGGGAGGTCCTCTGTTTTTACATCCAGCCCGTGTACATTGAAATCACCCATCATGACAATTTCGTGACCAGGGTGACTGAAGATGACTGTTTACTTATTGTTTTAGGAGTTCAAGGATTGTTACTACCTTGGATTGCCTTGGGACATATATGTAGCAATTAATTAGTATGATATCTACATTTTGTGGGTGTAGGAAGTTGGCTCTGTATATTCTATCTCAAAGTAATAGATAGTGTGCACAGACTCCAAGGGTTCCCCTTAGAGGTAAGATAGTGGCAATATTAGATAATTCTAATGCTCTATTTTGTGGTAGTGTGGTTGAGCAGTAGGCTGATTAGAGGGTAGGGTTAAGCATTTGTTGTACACAAACAGCCAATAAATGATGAACACACACTCAAAGACTTAACTCCAGGCCAATAGTTTTTATATAGACAAATATATTTTCTTAATTTACTTTTAGAACCGCAAGTTCAAGATTTGCAGTAAATATATAAAATGCAAGGTACTCCACACAGGTAAGTTAGGAACTTTGAATTGGAGCAATAGCATACACAGTTTTAGTTAAAAATGTCAATAAGCTATTTTAAAAGTGGACACTGCAAAAATCAACAGTTCCTGGGGGAGGTAAGTAATGGTTAGTTTGTGAGGTAAGTAAGACACTTACAAGTCTAAGTTCCTGGGCATAGGCAGCCAACCGTTGGGGGTTCAAGGCAACCCCAAAGTTACCAAACCAGCAGCTCAGGGCCGGTCAGGTGCAGAGGTCAAAGAGGTGCCCAAAACACATAGGCGTCTCTGAAGAACAGGGGTGCTCCGGTTCCAGTCTGCCAGCAGATAAGTACCTGCGTCCTCGGAGGACAGACCAGAGGGGTTTTGTAGAGTACTGGGGGGGACACAAGTAGGCACACAAAACACACCCTCAGCAGCACAGGGGCAGCCGGGTGCAGTGTGCAAAGCAAGTGTTGGGTTTTGTATAGGAAGCAGTGTAGGGACCCGAGGGTAACTCTAACGGTGCAGGCAGGGCACAGGGGGGCTTCTTGGGCAAGCCACTGACTGGGCTAGGCAGAGGGTCACTTGGGGGTCACTCCTTCACTGAGGTTGGGTTCCTTCTGGTCCTGGTGGCTGCGGGTGCAGTGCTTGGTCCAGGTGTCGGCTTCCTTGTTACAGGCAGTCGCGGTCAGGTGGAGCCTCTGGATTCTCTCTGCATGCGTCACTGTGGGGGCCTAAGGGGGTCGTCTAGGGCTACTCACAAGGTTGCAGTCACTGGGGAGTCCTCCCTTTGGTGTTTGTTCTCTGGAGCTCGAGCCGGGGTCGTCAGGTGCAGAGGGTGAAGTCTCACGCTTCCGGCAGGAAGAGTGAGGTCTTTGAAAGTTGCAAGAAAGTTGCAATATTGTTGCTGCTGTTGAGCAGAGCTGCTGCTCATGGGAGTTTCTTGGTCCTTTGGTTCAGGGCAGTCCTCTGAGGCTTCAGAGATCGCTGGTCCCTGTCGGATGCGCTGCTGTTGCAGTTTTCTTCGAGTCAGGAGACAGGCCGGTAGGGCTAGGGCCAAAGCAGTTGTCATCTCCGTCGTCTCTGCAGGGCTTTCAGGTCAGCATTCCATCTTCTTGTTTCAGGTTGCAGGAATCTTGGGTGTCCCTAAATACTAAATTTAGGGGGGTGTTTAGGTCTGGGGGCAGTAGCCAATCACTAACGTCCTGGAGGGTGGCTAAACTCTCTTTGTGCCTCCTCCCTGAGGGGAGGGGGGCACATCCCTAATCCTACTGGAGGATTCCTCCAAACTTAAGATGGAGGATTTCAAAAGGCAGGGGTCACCTCAGCTCATGGCACCTTAGGGGCTGTCCTGGCTGGTGGGTGACTCCTCCTTGTTTTTCTCATTATCTCCTCCAGCCTTGCCGCCAAAAGTAGGGGGAGTGGCCCGAGGGTCCGGCATCTCCACTAGCTGGGATGCCCTGGGGCGCTGTAACAAAAGGGGTGAGCCTTTGAGGCTCACCGCCAGGTGTAACAGTTCCTGCAGGGGGAGGTGAGAAGCACCTCCACCCAGTACAGGCTTTGTTCCTGGCCACAGAGTGACAAAGGCACTCCCCCCATGTGGCCAGCAACTCGTCTGGTTGTGGCAGGCTGGCAGAAAATGGTCAGCCTAGCACTAGGAGTCGGACTGGTATTCAGGGGGCATCTCTAAGATGTCTTCTGGGTGCATTTTACAAAAACTTCCACACTGGCATCAGTGTGCATTTATTGTGCTGGGAAGTTTGATTCTCAGATTTCAGTGTAGCCACTATGGAACTGTGGAGTTCGTGTTTGACAAACTCCCAGACCATATACTCTTTATGGCTACCCTTCACTTACAATGTCTAAGGTTTTGCTTAGACACTGTAGGAGCATAGTGCTCCTGCACATATGCCCTCACCTGTGGTGTAGTGCACCCTGCCTTAGGGCTGTAAGGCCTGCTACAGGGGTGACTTACCTATGCCACAGGCAGTGTGAGGTTGGCATGGCACCCCGAGGGTAGTGCCATGTCGACTTACTCATTTTCTCCCCACCAGCACACACAAGCTGTGAGGCAGTGTGCATGTGCTGAGTGAGCGGTCCCCAGGGTGGCATAAGAAATGCTGCAGCCCTTAGAGACCTTCCCTGGCACCAGGGCTCTTGGTACCATGGGTACCATTTGCAAGGGACTTATCTGAGTGCCAGGGCTGTGCTAATTGTGGAAGCAAAGGTACATTTTAGGGAAAGAACACTGGTGTTGGGGCCTGGTTAGCAGGGTCCCAGCACACTTTCAATGATAACTGGCATCAGCAAAGGAAAAAAGTCAGGGGGTAACCATGCCAAGGAGGCATTTCCTTACAGTTCGGCAATGTTCACACCACTGATTGTGATTACTTGGGCCTTTTTGCTCTTAATAGTAAGCTCAGTGGTTACCAGGCAGATCGCATGTTTAATGAAGATGGATAATCCACCAGATTCAGTGGTTTTCATGTTTTGCTTTTTAATAGTAGCTTCACTGTGTGTTTTCAGTGAACTTAAACAGTTTTTTTAAACACATGTTAAGTTACGGACTAAGGGTCTTCAGGACACCATACTTGCGGTGGCAGTAGGACTGCCACACTCCAGGCGGTCCCACAACCACTTTACGACCCTGGCTGCAGGACTGCCTAAAGACCGCAATCACCACCAGGAACATTGCTCCTGATGGGCTGACTGTGGTTTGAGTTGTACTAAGCGAAGGGGACGCTGAACTCAGAGCCGCTGTGCTGATTACAACTCAGCTTTCTGCCAAGCTTTCCGTGGCAGTCACCCTGCCAGGGAAAGGATGGCGGAAAGCCAGTGTCAGAGGCCACAGGAAGGGCTCTGCACTGCCCATGCCCATGGCAGTGTAGCCCCCCCCCATCCAGCACCATCAGAATGCTCACTGCTTTGCAGGCAGTGTACATTCCGATGGTGCTGGTGTGCTACGGTATTGGCCTCGGCTCCCTTGTAATACAATCTTCCAGCCAGTAAGCCCAGCGGGAATATTGTAATATGACTGGAAGGGATGTTGCCGTCATGCCGGTGGAGTCCTCGCAGCATTGGTGGTCCTGTTGTGGGACCGACAATGTTGTAATTAGGCCCTAAAAGTCTTATAATCAAAACAAACCATAATTCAATTTTAACCTTCTGCTTTTTTGGGAAAATTCCTTGGGGTATTTGATTGCACGCCACATTCAACTGTTCCTTGCACTAACTTATTTACATCTAAAACCACTGTGCACGTCCTTGGGCCAAGTGAAGCAGGAGGGGGCTATGGGAAATGGCTGTGGCGGTTGATCATAGGGTTGGCCATGGGAAATAGCTGCAAGGTGGGATTGGCAAGACCTCTCAACCAAACGCTTGCAGGTGGCCCAGCCTATTTTTTTTAATTCTTTGTAGGATTCTTTTGGAACCCTCCCATCTGAGCCAGGTAGTCAAGGGAGGCTTGCTATGCCCCCTTCCAACTCTTCCAATCTACTTTTCAGGACTCTGGAACTGAAGCACTGAGTCCTGTAATGTCAGCAGCAACAAATTTGCTCTGTGCTGCTAGCCAATTATAGAACATCTGGTCCCTGAAATGAGTTTTGAATTTTATGGAACCAAACAACCAATAATAATAATAATAATAATAAGCTCCCTCTACAATTAAGGTATGACATTTTTTAAAACTTTGGGCCTACAAGAGGTACTCAAAGCTGGGTTCTGTGTCTTTTCTAGATTAACCGTCCAGTACAGCTATTACTATAATTTGACGTTTTCATACCCAGACTGCACACATATTTAGACTCTAATTTCTTGTAAACTACTGAACGGATTAGGAACGCACAAAGCAAGTAGAGTAAGGGTCTACTTACATGCCAGACTTCGAGTAATTCTGTTTTCCAGTTTCAAGGGGTAAAGAATGGGAAATGCCCTTTTTGGGAACCTCTTTTTTCGGCCGCTTATCAAACGGTGCGTATGTTTTTAAGAAAACAAAAGTCTCTTTCCTCGAAACTCTGACTTAACCATAACTCTACAGATGTTAATGCCTCTTGTGTAATATTTATATACGATTACTGAGTTGCTTATATTTTTATTGAAATTTGAAGAATCACCATTACATTTGGCAAATGTGTAGCATGTTCACTTCCCTCAAATTTTTCCTGACTTATTAAAGTTGAGCATAGATAAAAAGGGGTATCAAAAAGGTGTTCATTTGTTAATAACTTTGACAATGGATAATGAATCAGAATTATTTTTAAAAGGGTTTTTGCAAGTTAAGCCGAGAGCAGGAAAATCAGGTTTGAGGCTGATCTGACAAAGATGACAAAGTTAAAGGGGGTGAAAAATATATTTGATTTTCTTATATGTTTGGTGCCGTATCATAGGCCTCTAAAAATACTTGCCCCTTAGCATACTTAGTCTATTCTTAGTTTAGTGAAGGGCATGTAAATCCATCAAGGGGAAACACGTATGCAGGCGGGTGAAATAAAATGCTCATTTGTTAATAACTTTGGTGCTAGTTAATGATGGTGTTGATATTTGAAAGCTGTAAGCGAGTTAGGCTCAATGCTGCGATCTCATATTTCAACAAGGTCTAATAAGGAGCACAAAAGTTATAGGATGGGCAAAGTTTAAGGGATCGTTCACAGCTTTGATCATCCAGGCCATCTGGGTCACTTGCAGGATCAACGGCTGTGGCAGAGGGTGTTGGCTAGACTCTATGGGATGTCTCTGGGACAAAAACCTGGAATTTGCCAGGGCCTTGACTTTTGCATCCAACCTGCCTGCATACAGAGAAGGGTATGAGAGAGAATTCCGCACTAGTGTCCCCACTCTTTCAAGGTTAGTCTGACTCAGGGGATGGCATAGCTCTGTCTGATTGATACATAAAGGGTAGATATATTGAAGCCTTGAAATGGAACTGTTAGCCAAAAGGGCTGGCATGTGCTAACAAGTTTGGGACTGATCAATGAATATACATATTTGACAGGCTGGTAGCAAGTTACGCCCAGAGTAGGACAGTCCCACCTTAAGGATTTCAGGTGCCCTTGTTCAGAACACCTTTGTATTTTATTACCCATTTTTTAATAATAAAAACATCACAGTGCCAAACAGTAAGACTAAAGATACCAAGTGTAAGTGAAACGTGGCAACTCTTGTGCAGAATTGCAAAACTGTGCCAAGGTTACTAGCAAAAAAGTGATTTTGTCTCCCCATTTAACCTTAAACACCACCTCCGCCTCCACCCTCTTGATGGATTTGCATGAAACCTGAAATTCCTGCACTGGGTTTAACATGTTAACAGCCTGCGAATTTTCATGCATATTCATTAAGTATCCTCCCCCTGAGAGCTACGTTAGAAAATAGATAGCACTTGATCAAACAGTATAAATATGAGAGGAAGTGAATAACTCTTATGGTGATGGCATGCAATTTTCTGTAGTAAATACATGCTCAAAATATTCCATTAGCTTTTTCATGAAAAAGTTTGTGTCTTCTGATGATGTAGATTGCTGGATGAAACCTTTCTCTATGAATTTTTGCAGATACTGTTGAACTACTTTGTCCTTCAATATGTTCGGGGGGGTAGGTCTTGCAATGAGGAATTACTTCTCTTGCATCAAATGAATACTGTAATCATACGTACAGCGAGGTGGAAAAGTGTCTGCTCCTTTCTTTCTGAAAACATGAAAGAATTTAGCATACTAGGAAGAAATAGCATTCTCCATTTTCTCCAGTCCTACTTTAGTCTCAGCTGGATTTGGTTGCAAAGCAAAACAAGTCAAAGTTTGCACACAGTCTCGCTGAGGATTAGGAAAGCAATGATCTATACATATGTTGAGATGAGGGCTATCTAAGGAAAAGCCCAATTGATTGCGAATTCTCAACTATGTTGTGCAGAAAACCATCTGAAACTATAGCACATAAATGAGATCAAATGATAGTTTCTCCCCACGCCCAACAAGATCAGCTATCAACAGGGGGACAGTCTCCTGAGACACAGTACTCAAAGTCAATTCTGTACCATCAATGCCATGAATTCCTTCTTTCTCAGTGTCATGAGTCTGATATTGAAGTGGAAAATGATTGTCCATGAAGCATCCAGAATCTCTGGCATCAACCAGATTGTACACTCTAATCAGCCCTTGCAAAGAAGTGATAAAAATAGTAAAATATAAACTGCTCTTTCAGTAACAGACACTTCTGTAATTTTCAAGATCATCCTGGATCCATTCTTCATGGATGCTCATTTCCTGTAAGCTGTGGGCATTCATCATGAATGCTCATTTCCTGTAAGCTGTGGACATCTATTTACTAAATGTTCTTTTTTTCCACAGTAAAAGCAGAGATCTGATTTTCTCTGTTGCTCTTTCTCCTTAATTGAGAGGGTCGTCTTGGTCTCTTTGGTCTATGCTGGCTCATCAGTAGCAATTGCATTTTCGATCTGCTCAGAATGTAAAGGCATGCAAATTTGATGAGCAATTTGTTGTCTTTCTGAATTATTCTGCTGATCATCAATTTCATGAGTTAAATCAATTAACACTGTGATCACAGTTGGTCTGTTGAGCACCATAGGCCAGTGGTTCCCTCCCTGTGGTCCTGGAACCCCTGGGGGACCGCAAAGCCTTCATGATTGCTTAGAAAATTAAATAACTTTAACATATTATGTGCCCAGCTTTCAGTAATGACTCAGTGGGGGGTCCCCAGATTCTGATGATGATACAGTGGGGTCCTCAGGTTCCAGTATTGATAAAGTCCACCGAAATCAAAAGGTTGGGAATCACTGAAAAAGTGTTCTTCTAATTCTCACTCAAAATAGCCCAGGCAAAATATGTTTTTCACTGGAAGCACCCAGAGTACCATCTGCCCTTTCTGGCTTTAGAGCATGATAGAGCAGAGGGACCTCCCTGGCCATTTTTCAAGCTGGGGCCATGCACCACCCAATGTTATACTCAAATACTGTTACCTCCACATTGGGCGCATGGCAGTCCCTGGCGCAACGTGCTGGCATTAGGAAACTGTTCTACTGATGGTTTCCACTTCAAAATAACCCTATTTGAACCGACAGCACAGGACCAGGTCACCACACTTGGGCTCAATACATTTGGGGACTTGTTCACAGGCAGGAAATACTTATCCTTAGAAAGATTTATTATATTTCTCTAATGGTGCATCAAAAAGACATTGCAACTCTGCATTCTAGACTTCCCAGATGTCCCAACTATTTTTTCTAGAATTTGTTTCTGGTCTTTTCTTCACCTTTTGCCAGGGGATTGGTGACATGATTGTACAATGCCAGCTGGAAGCAACCAAGGGCCCAGGATTGCACAGAGTAGCAGACATAGGTTGATCCATTTCAAACACTTGCACAGCATACACTATACTCTTGCAAAATTACCTGCAATAAGACTCATAGTGGTTCCTATCTGCCACTATCTCACTGCTGACAAGTATCATTTAACATGGACCTGCCTACCAATCAATGTCTTGTGGAATTCAATCTTCAAACACTTAACGGAAATTATTCCTATTCCTCTTCCCTACCCTTGCCTTCAAGTATTGCTGGGCTATGTTGAGAAAATACCCAATTTGCAAGGAGATGTGTCACACTGGCTCTCATTTTTAGAAAGGGTAGAGTGGTGATTAAAGGGGGAAGGGATCCATCCCTAACATCAAAGAATGGTTTAATGATCTGATCTATTACAGAAATAATATGGACATATATCGGTCTACTCTTCTCCATACAATGGTTGGTATTGCCATGCACCCATTCAGCAAATTGTAATGCAGCATTATGCAAGGATTGTTTTATTCATGTCATTGAGACTTTATTGATTGTTTTGCTGATTATAAACAATAGATAAATAAAAAAAAGACTTGTTAAAATATAATGGGTGTGTATTCATATATCAGCACGGCCTCTGAGACCAATTGTGAAAAATGAATGATGTAAGTAGTTAAATCTTGATTACCTAGATACAATGTTAGCAGCCGTGCATATGTGGACTGACTAGTGTGTCTGTTTGCAAAAATAGGTGAAAAACTGTGTCAAAAATTGAAACTAACTAGTTATCAAAGGACTCTAAATTAGTATAAGATGAACAGCATACACCAGGGCATCCTTGTTAAGATAATGCAAATGCTATCTTGGCAGATTCTTGAGAATATACTTGCGGTCTTGCGAAGAAATGCAGGAGACCTCATTAAGAGTTTGGTGGTCCTGGGACCACCATGTTGGCGGTGGCGGTCTGAACATCATCTGTCTGACAGATGTGACTGCCATATTGCAAGTTTTGCGATCTTACCAACGGACGACCTCCAGCAAGTTGCCGGCAGCGAGAGGCAGCACAGTCCGCCATGGTGCAGAGGAAGCACAAACAGGCCTGCAGAGACAGTGTTTCCCCTTGACTCATTACAAGGTTGCACACCATTAATGTGACTGTGATGGTCCAACCACCAGGTAGTAGAAGGCACAAACAGACAGTATAAAGGGAGACACTCACCTGCAGGCAGCCTTACACGTCCAGAGCCGCCATGGAGCCATTCACAAATGACATGCCACTGCTGATGATCATAGGAAGACATCGAAACAAACATCGCTGTGGGCACCAACAACCATAAGTACAAACACCTATCTGCATCACCAACTGTAAAACCAACTTGTAACGCTGGCAACACATTATGGTGAGCACACCATGGGCAGCAGGTACACGTCTCAAACAAACAACACTCACAAACAAACATCAGCATTGACACGTACACAGTCACAATACGCACACTTTGGGCAGCATACTCACATGGCACTGAAACACTACACAAATACACACGGCCAAATAGCTCAGGTACAGGGAGACTAAAGGCTACACAACATTGTCATACACATCAACAACACGCCTACAGCACATATACAAATACAACTCACACCCTTACATTCCACACTGGCCAGGGACAGTCCTCTAGTACAACACACATATGTAACTATGTGGCGTTGAACACAAAATAACACCATCAATAACTAACCATGCAATGGACTCACACATCACACACATCACAGCACAATGGAAGAACAATGGCATGCCTGAAACACAGAGACACAAATAGACCAAGAACAACATGACATCTATATCTATGCAACTGGGATGGGGCCATCAGGATGACCCAGGGAAGGAGACTACACTGGGATCTATAACACTTTATACAGGCTTCCAAACAACATTTTCACCAGAAACTGCCTTACATGTGTCTCAGGAACAAGCAATACTAAAGCCAATAGTCATGCACATCTGCACAATGGAGAAGGGCAAGTCAACAAAGCACATACAACTCCTACTGCATGGGACATACCTCTACATGAAGTAGGTGCAAGGGACCCACACCAAAATGGATACATGTGCATTCAAATGCAAACACAGCTAGCACAATTTAACACAACCCATGTCTGCACAAACAAAACTCAAGATGGCACACATCACATGTGCACATAAGCCATATCAGGGTGATAAGTCTAACACCATACCTGAACACATTGCAGAACACAAAAAGAAATACTTACCATACAAAACACACACTGCCATGACACCGCCATTGCATTTACACACACATAACCATGCACACAACATTTATCCATCTCTTGGGGGACAACAGCACTGCACACAAACTCACATACTGCTAACAACAGCACATGGAGCAGCAAGAGGGCCCAAACACACACAACTAGAGGCACACAACCCAACTCACTCAGGAACCACATCAAGCTAGAAAAGGAATTGCAGGACAAAGGTGTAACAAAAAAAAGATCAACTGTTTGGGTTTATTAGGAACAAATTAATTTGAATAAAGGCCATTTGCCAGTCTATTTTATGGTCCATAACAGCACAGTAGTGTGCCAACCACACATGACTCCTAACTACCAGGGAACTTCCAGAGAAAGGGGCATCAAGGGGGCAGGCAGGCACCTCTGGGATTATCTGGGGTAGGGGGTTGGGAGATAGGATTTGGAAATGGGAGGCTTGGTCTTGGGAGGGGTGGTTTTCTTCTCGGGAGTGGTGGGCTTCTTCTTCAGGGGCAGAGGTATGGATACTTGTGGGGGGGCATTGGAGGTAGAATGGATGGCCTGTGAGCTGGGTGGGGTCCTTTTGGGTCTGGGTTGAGGGGAACAGGCAAAGGTTAAGGTTAAACAAAAAGGTATTTTGGACACACGGGGAGGGTCATCAGAAAGGGGTTGGGATCTGGAGGTTGAGGGAGTGGTTGTCTGATGGGTAGGTATGGATGTCGTAGATGAGTGCTTATAGGGGTATGCTTGTGTGTGGTGGGTGTTTATTGGGTGGGTGAGGGCATTTATGTATTTTGGTTTTGGGGTAGAGGTGCTAGGGGATGCTGTGGTGGGGAGGGGTGTCTGTTTTAGTGGTGACAGCAGGTATTCTGGATGTGGTGGATGTATGTGTGTCTGTAGTTGTGGTGTCTGTGGGTGTGGTGCTTGTATTGGATGTCTGTAGGTCTGCTGGGCTGGTGTCTGCGGGTAGGATGGTGTGCTGTCTGTGTCAGTGATTGTTGTGGTGGTGTCTGTAGGTATGCTTGATGTTGTGTGTGTGATGCTGGGGTGTTGGGGCTGTCAGGGGAAGTTGTGTGTTGCTGTGTCTGTTGGGTGGATGTTGTTTGTGCACGTGCCAGTGTGCCTTGTGGTGCTTGTGTTTGTGTGCACTCTGTCTGTTGAGGTGGATGTCTGCAGATCTGTTTGTGTGTTTTGGGTAGGTAGGGGAAGGAGGGATTTGGACTGGGAAAAGGGAGGTGGAGGGGGACGGAAGTTAGAGGGTGACTGGCTGCCGTCAGTGTGGAGGCCAGAGCCTGAAAAAATCAATGTAGGCCAGCCATTGCACCATGAATGCCTTGCAGGAATGCATTAGCCTGTTGTTGCTGACTTGCCAATCCCTGGATGGCATTCACAATGGCGGTCTGAACCACAGAGATACTTTTCAGGAGGTCAATAGCCTCCTCACTGAGGGCAGCAGGGTTAATGGGGCTGGGGCTGGAGCGGAGGTGGGTGTGGCAAAGGAAACACCCACCCTCTTGGATGAGTGGGCACGGCCAACTGGGAGGGAAGCAACAGGGAGGGAGGTGATAGAATAGGGATTGGCAGACAAGGATGGTACTGGGGGATTCCCCGACAGGTCCACCATCATTAGGGAGTAGTCACTGGAGGAGGAATCTGAGGATGATGGCACATACATGTGTCAAAACATATGCATGCATGCCATCTGGATTTACTTAAGTTGACCACAGGAAAATCAGGATCCCAGACAACTTCAATTGCATGGCTGAAGTCTTGGAACCACAAAAATCATGAAACAATTAGCAGACCTCTCCATCCTCAAAACTATGCCACATACAGCAGCCCTAAGTTAACGTTTGGCAAATAATGGTATCCTAAATTAAAGTCCATTCCCACATTCCATCACAGTGACTTTATCTGAGTGTTTCTGTAGTAACCATCTGTCCTTTGCATGTTGGAGAGACAAGGAACTTGCAAGGACTTATAGAAGGATCTCATCTTGTTGTCGAATGAGAACATCACTATCCACATCTTGTACATTCCACTCCTGGTATTTGTCTGTGGATAAATCCCTTCACCCAAACACATGTGATGTCAACAATATTGCAAGTCACTCCATGATGCATCCCAACAGTCATGCCACAATCCGCAACCATTACTCATGTGCATTGTGCTTTTACATATGAATCCACATCAAGGGCATAGATAAACTCAGAGTGGTTCCACAATCAGGGCCCAACTGTCATGTCCCCTGCAGTTCTACATACCAAATGACATATATGCTGACACATGAAGGTATCTGTCAGACAATAGACAATGGGGATACACTCCTGTCTGTGGTACAACATGAAATGTACCACCATTGTAACTGTACTATTCCACAAACACTTTTCCATGCACCTATATGAGAGGGAATACAGACATCATCCCATCAACATGGGTAGAACATGCATGAAATTGCAGATTAAGAATATTTCCTTGAGAGAAAAGGACACATGCTGACATGTAGGCACAAAGAATGTTGGCGACAGTCATGGGACATAATTCATGTCAGCGGACATTGCCCACTTAAAATGGGTAAAGTAGATTGCTACATCTGCAAACAATTAGCCATGTAAGCCATGTCACATGTATGATGGACACCTACACATCACAGACTGCAGTGAGACAACAGCACCCATCATATACTGAAGATAACTAGCTTCCAGTTGGCAGATGTCTACATAAATGTATACCAAGACACATGGACAATGATCCTAACCTACTTACCTTTGGCCTGTAACATTTAGGCCATTAGAAATTAGAATTAGAAATTACACCCACTACAACAACAAACAGTACATGAATGATCACTGTATACAGCCATTTGTGGCACTTGCAGAGCAAGTAGTTTAAGGATTCCTCACAGTTATGTAGTATGCGCCAGATCCAAAAGGCAGGGCACACCAGTTTGATACACATGACATGTCAACACAAACAATCTCCCATCTACTGTGTGACACATTGCTCATCCCTAATTGTCTTGGGGAGCATTCATTACCTCACTCAATCACCTGGCAATGGGACAGGCAGGAATTTGCTGTGTACTCACCCCCTTGTGGCTGCTGTGCTGCCCTCAAATGCCCATCAAGCTTCCTGTAGGCCATGGCCCGAATACAGGCCATTAGGGGAGGGTTATTGTCCAACAGGTACCCTGCCCACACTGGGAGGACAGCCCCATCTGGGCCTACGTGATCTTCAGCCCAACGTCTCAGGTCCTCCGACCTCTTGCAACAGTAGGCACTCCTCCAGCTGTGTTCCCCCAGGGTCTGCACCTTTTTTAGCGATACTTCCCAAATCCCTTTCTTCTGATGGGCATTGGCCTGCATGGATGCAAAAGACAAGAGAAGAAATTATGTCTACAAGTCCCACCCTAAATGGATGAGTCACATACATGCCAGTACAGAAAGCTAAAAACATTCTTCTTTTTACCCAAACTTTCCAAGTGTGACACATACTAGCCATTTATTACAGGGACATGACTACACACTCTTGCCAATCTGCTGACCAACCCACCACCCCGCTCAGGCATTCCACTGACAAGGTAAGTTAATCTCTAGTGTGACATGCTCTAGCAATCTGACTGAGATATGAGGAAACTATTGGACACATAACACCTCTGTGGCTTCTGAAAGGTAGACTCCATAGGCATGAATGCATTAAAACACTCACACCCTGTGAGATTGATTCTCTGTATAAAGTTCCTACAGGCTACTGGCAGAGTACAAACTCGAACATTACACATTAGTAACAATTTGGGGACTGGCAAGGTGGGTACAGAAAGTGTGTACTCTGTCCATGTTTGGAGATGTGAACTTACAAATGCATACTCATGCCTCCTCCAGGGATGGGGTTTTGTGTCATGTACTTGTGCCACAGACATGCTTTTGGACATATGTGTCCATACTACAGACAGGGCATCCAAAAACAAAGGCATGCATTGTCCATTTACTGACATGTGACTAAGGAACTGAATCACATACCATGGCTTCCTAGGAATCAACACACTGTCTGCACGGTGGGACTATCATTTACTAAATAAGCCTGCATAACAGTAATTTGACCTGTGTGAAGGTGACAACAGTTTTATTCATTGAACTTCTTATAAATTATCGATGAGGAAGTTAAAAGCAGCCAACTAAAGGAACTTTGACACCTCCCCCTTACTTATAGGATGGGATACATATGTGAAGATTTATATAAAGTTTTTCTCTTTGTACATTTGCAGATCTCTCATTTTATAGCATTTTTATCTCATCCTCATTACCTACTTTTTAATCTTGTTATTATATATTTATTATGTATAGATCATGATTTTATTGTTGCAAGTTATTGCTTTGATGGTTATTCAGACCGAA
Organism: Pleurodeles waltl; assembly: GCF_031143425.1. NCBI lineage: Eukaryota > Metazoa > Chordata > Amphibia > Caudata > Salamandridae > Pleurodeles > Pleurodeles waltl. Next base: position 340,373,902 of record NC_090439.1, read on the forward strand.
TAAAGCTTGTGTGACTGACAACAGGGCTGAGTGAGTAAGGAACTGCCAGGGGACAGATACACACATTGACATTGATGCCAAGCACAGATTGGTCACTGATCATCAATTCTCCCATAAAAACATTTTCATACTCATCAGGGCATGGGCCTCAATTAGCTGCAAATTAGCACACAAGACAAGATCTACTGGTATAAAGGGAGAGGGTACAGTGCCACAGTTGCATAGCAAAAGTGATTCAACACCAGCTTAGATATGGACCCATATCTGTGGGGACATTTGACAGTCCCAGGTATCTGCAGGATGAGCAGACACAACCTACATGTAACTCCATTCCCATCACTTCCATGACATGATAGTACATGACATGATAGTACATCATGTAGCCAACAGCAATTTGGCATGTGTTGTGTATGTGGCAAGCTGAAGGGCAGGGTCAGTCAGGATATGCCTTCAAAATTTAAAACAACATAACAACATTTTAGCAAGGCCAGATGTGGTTTGAAATCTCAGTGGCAACATGCAAGTAGCTCACTTTACATATACCTCACCCGTACAACATGCATACACATCTCATGCTGTCATGCAAATATATGTTGTCTCACATTGACAACATCCATGTGTTATGAGATATATGGGGATGACTGTGATGTCACCTCACCCCCTTTTATGCATCCAACATAAGGGGGATCAGGGTACACTCAAAACAGACACAACTATGTATTAGGACTCAACATTTGGCACTGAACACAGACGCATGCACATTGACTCACCCATTGATGCAACACTGACTGCACCTCCATGGCCTTGACTTTACATTCTGGCACATATGGGCACAATCTAGCCTGTGAGGAGGGAATATATGGTGAAGTACAGAAAAATAAATGTGGACATGAGGCACTCACCTGATCCTCTGATGCACCATAGAGCTGTTCATACAGGGGTAGGACCACTGTGACCAGCCTATCCAGCCCCTCCAGGGAGAAGGCAGGGATGCTATCACCTGCTGGACATGGCATGATTGCTCCGAGAGGTGGTACGCAGCAGCTCAGGTAGTTGAGGTCTTGCTGGCAGCAGCATCAGGAACCAAGTGAGGGATTTTGCAGAACATGGTGGTCAGGTCCGCGGCCATCACCACTGTTGAACACAGCCATTGGTCCGTGAACACCACTGACAAGAACGTTAGCCTATGGCTATGTCCCCCATGGTTGCAACCGCCTACCACCATGCGACTTACTCCGGCGGTCGCGGGTGGTTTCTAATGTCCAGTGGAGTAAGTCAGGCAGCTTCCATTTTAGAGGCTTAGAAGGTAATATATGCCCCTGAAAAATGTGCTGTGTCACAACTCAGAAATAGTTGTTTTTTGAATGATAAGTGCCTGTCTTGTTCTTACATGTAGCTCCACCTACTCAGACCGCCAGGCACATATTTAATTTGCTTTGGGGCACAGTCCCCCTCCTCCTACAACAAAGGTGGTTTTAAAGTTTAAGATATGAAGTCACAGTCTGACTGATAAGTTTCATGCACAAATAGTGGATTACCAGATAGATGATGTGTATACATGTGTTGCAAAGCAAAGGGGTAAAATGTTTCTTCTGTGTGATTTACAGTGTTGAGGTGCAATGTGTATCATGTCTGCAACTTATGACATGCCTTGTCACAGTTTGTCATTGCCATGCATTGTGTATATTGCAAGGGACACACTGAATAATGCCCAAAATATTTTTTATCACACATAGGTACACAAGGAAGGGGAGGATCAGGCAACCTTTTGTCTATCTTCCACTGCTAGACCTTCAGACCATGGAAGAACACCACATTATCCAAACCTACCATTGGAATTGGCAAACAATCATCATCAGTTGGAGCCAGATAGTATGCCTGCCATTCATCATCCAAATAGCATACTACCCATTGCACAAGTCATGGCAGTGTTGCACTTTCTGGCCACAGGGTCCTTCCAAAATACAGTGGCCCTATCCACTGGGATGTCCCAGCCTATGTTCAGTCTTATTTTGAAGGATGTACTCTTAGCAATGTTGACAAATCTACACAGCTACATACGGTTTTCTCAGTGTGAGGATTCACCCATGTAAAGGCTGAGTTTTATGGGGTGGCACAAATCCCACATGTGGTGGGAGCCATTGATGGTGCACATGTTGCCATGGTCCCACCGCACGGCAATGAACAAGTGTACTGCAACAGAAAGGAATTCCATTCCATTAATGTCCAAATTGTTTGTATGGTTGACCTCTACATTTCACAGGTCTGTGCCCATTATTCAAGCTCACTCCATGATTCCTTCATTTTGCTGAATAGTGCGATTCCCCAGCTGATGTCATATCTGTACCCATAGAGGACCTGGCTGGTTGCTAAGTCACATATGTCCTGTTTGCTTGTGTGGAATGCCTGCTGCAAACATTACGATGAGAGGGACCCATAGTTGCACAAATGTCCCATTCCAGAACAGGGAACTCTGCATACCCAAACCGTCCATGGTTGTTGATGCCGGTGAGGGACCCAACTACGCCAGGGGGAGTCCACTTCAACAATGATCATTTATGAACACGGCATGTCATGGAGTAGGCTTTTGGCTCTTGAAGGCCAAAAAAGGCCTAAAATGTTTGTAAGATCATTGTGGCCTGCTGCATGCTCCGCAGCATTGCCCTCTGGAGGAGTATCCCATACATTCCAGATGAGGGGTGGCTAGCAGTGGAGAAAATCCTGAAAGGCCAAGTGAGGATAAAAGTGATGAAGAGGAAGGCGAAGACTTGTGGGCAGATCTCATAAATCATTACTTTACTTGAGTGTAAGTAGGTAATGTTATGTGATTACTATGAATATATGAGGAACTGTAGTTGTGTAGGATATGTACGCTGAGTAGGGTTTTTCCCAAAAGACAGGGGATCGTATGGTTTGCAGCATACAGCCAAGGTTTGATTCCTAAGTCAGACTTAAACATTTCACTACCTTGATTATCTGCTTTGTTTGTGTCAGTCTCATTGCAATATAAGTGGATCTACTGATGTTTGATATGGGGTTTTGGTCATAGGTATCAACTTTTCTGCCTAAATTCCTACGCCATGCCTTCCTCATGTGGGCATTTCAGAGTTGTGACACTGGAAGGTATCTGTTGCTGTACTGACATATGAAGTGGACATGGATGGAGACAAGTAATGTTGGTTACAGATTTAGGGTGTATGAGTCCTGTGTCATAGCAGCTTGGACAGTAGGTGGGTGGAATTCTGAACTGCAGAATACACTGGTTTGATGTGGTATGTTGGTCCAATTGTCTCATAAGTGTGATCACATGGCCTTGAAATATCTTCTCATCAAGCGCAATCCATGCATTCTCCCTTCACATTGTGTAGACAATGATCCAGTACAACCTTTTTGCAGCTGTAGATGTGTTTCATCATTTCAGACCACAGTGCCTGTGTCACAACACCGACATAGGTTTGTATCACACTACCAGATGCTTGGTCATTATATTGTGATGGACTGGTGATCAGCGACTGTTGTACTGCCCTCTGTCTGTGCCATGGCATATGTTATACTGGCATACCTGGTTTTGGACTGTGATAAGACTCAAGCTTGTGGCAACATTGGCCAATCTTTTAGCCTTTTCTATGGGATGAGGTCTGACAAAGCCCTTTCTTCTGTGGTCTGGGAGACAGTACCTTGGGATATCTTTCCTAACTCAATATGGTTCGCCATTCTTGGCTACAACATTCCAGACTTTACAGCAGCCTATGTGCTGTACAGTGCAATAAAATGTTTGGTGTGACCAGACACTTGTATCATTGTGTTGCAAGTAATCCTCAGCATGACACTACCTAAGACATATCTGTTCTTCATTACCATTCTTTGTCTTCTTCATGTGCATCACATGGGCTTAATTTCAACATTTAAAAATGTGTAAAAGAAGGTAGCATGCAATGGTTTAGTGATAGGTGAGTTTATTGACATAGGTGTAGGAACTAATTGAGTGATGCAACAGAAAAGTAAAGTAGAAGAATCAGTCATGGTGAATGTAGTTATATTAGTAGATGCCGCAAATTTGAAGTCTAAAGACCAGTGTCCAACTACCATACGCAATGGAAGATGGTCAAAGAACAGTCAACAGAGTGAAAATGGTGCACACAAAGGATTTTCTTCAGGAAGAGGTCACTTGCTGGCAGTGGTTGGTATCTTGCCATCATCCCTCCTGGATGTTTGGCTGGACATCCCTCTTGCTGCTACAGAGGCAGGGGTGTCTGAGGCAGGACCTTCCCCTGGCAGGGCCTCCCTTTCAGTGGCTGCCACAGATGCTGATGGGACTGACATTGCTTAGCTAAAGGAAGGACTGTGGTGTTGTTCATGGTCCCTGATCAGGGTACTGCTGATTTCCAAGAACACCCCTGATAGGAAGGCCAGGATGGTGTTGGTGGGCTCCCACTTTTCCAAAGACTCACAATGGAAGTCCCCCTGTAGCTACTTGATCTCCATTAGTTCAGCAAGTACCTGGCCCATAACGCCTGAGGATTCTTGATAGGCTCCAAAGACTTGGCTGATAGTGTCCTGGCCAGGACCATCCATGAGTAGCCTCACGTCACCGGCCTACAACATCCCTCCCACGCACCCAACCCCCATGTGCCTGCGCCCTTTGCACAGCCTGCCCCTACCACTGGTTCCAGGACCATCATTGTCAGAGGTGTGTTGCTGTGACTCAGGATCCTGGACTGGAGGCAAAAGATTTTGTCACAGTCCTTAAGACACAGGTTGGGGGTGAATGACTGCCTGCGATGTTGATGTTACCAGACTGGGAGGACTTAATGTGGTCACGGTGAGGCTCACTGGTGTCATCTAACCAGGTTGCCCTGATGGGCCAAAACTGTCCTCAATGTCCAGACATCCAGGAGTTTTGCCCTCACTGAGGTCTTTATCCATGGGGGCAGTGGCAGTCTCTTGAGTGGGCTCGGTGTTCCCAGTGGCAGCTAGACTTGTTGAGGTGAGAGATACAAAGTTACAGGTTATATTGTAACATCTACCTCCAACAGTTTACAGTGACATTTAGCAAAGGCCATGTACTCATTGGATTTGCAGGTTTATCTTATGAGACAGGAACACATGTGATCAATTGTGTTGACCTGGAATTTGAATAACATACAAATTCTTTTTCAGTAAACCAGCTGCAGAATGTATGCGTTGATTAGCACTTGGGAGGATGGGCATAGACTTACATCTTGCCAGCAGTGCAGGCAAAACAGTGGCTTGGCAGACTGTGGTTTTGATCATTTTTTGGCCTAGTTGACTGTTATGCAGGCAGACCCAGGCGTTTGTTGTGTATGCGTTTGCTTCCATCATGTGTTCAGTGCATTGTGAATGTGTCTGCTGCCAATACATTTCAGGTGATGCAACTTGAGGTCTCCGAATTTTTTCATTATTTTGTTGCACAGAATTTGAGCTGTCTTTCCTGAACACAATATTTTCATTTTGGCTTAGCTGCTCATTAGCCGCATTACAGAGTGTGGCATGATCTGTATCTTGGTCCCTGCCATGTGGGTAAAATTCATTTGTGAGTTTACAGACAGATGCACAATATCATATGGACACTGGTCTGGTTACTGGAGTTACAGGGACTGGCCCTCCAGGGATCTACAGTCATGTTACTTCAAGTAATACACACACTAAACATAGTTAATCCTCTCAGATGAGTACAACAAGGTTGTGGTGTGCCTAATCTGTTGGATCATGATTTTTTTATGTGCTCTGGCTTTGGTGTTTGGCGTTGTAGATGCTTAGGTCTGTGGTTTGTGAAGGGGTGTGTTTTATGGTGTGCTTTGCAGGTGTGTCGGGTGTGGCAATGTGTGTCAGATGTGTTGTTTTCAAATCCATCCAATGTGGTGTTGTGTGTTATTCTGTTGACCGCAAACCGCTGTGGTTCAGACAGCCACAGGTGTCTGCCACTGCGACTTTTTACTTGTAATACGTTTGGCGGTTGGTTGACGGGCTATCGGTACTGATAGTCAGACAGCTGATTTCCCACCCTCACCAATACTGGCCGTGTGAGTTTTTTGCTTGCTTTTGCCGGTCCTGCCTGTGTAACTCATAATATGGCAGTCAACATGGTGGTCTTTTGGCGACCGCCACTATAACAGTCTGGCAGTCCAATTGCCAAACTCATAATGAGGCCCAGTTACCCAAAAAATTGGAACTTATAAAGATCCACAATTCAATTTTCCAGAGAAGTTGACATTGGTTGATTAGGAACTGTAGCATGCAATTCATGTGCACTAATGTTGTTGTAACTCTCAAGTGGATGCAACATTTCTGACAGAGAGTTTTCATTCCCTGTTGAGGTTGGACCAGAGCTAACTTAGACCAGGGAAATCACTGAAGTCATTGTAACAAAGTGTGCATTCCTGGAGTCCAACCTCTATCTATAGTTTGGAAATAATTTGGACAATCACGTGGATAGTGTGAAGCAAGAAAAAAACAGATAGCAGGCAAAAAGAGAATGCAGAACAGCACAGGGATGAATCTTCTTTCATGAAGTTTATTCCAGGTTATAATTGCGGGAAACAGAAACTCCATCCACACCAGCAGGAAGGCTGCTCTCCACCAACTGCCAGGTAGAACACCAAGCCTGTGTTCCAGGCAACAGCACAGAGAGCCAGCACGGGGGAGAATGAAGCATACCATAATGACACAAGAACAGGTATAAGGATGCAATAGTAGAGAAAAGGAAATGATAACAAATATACAATAAAGACCAAAATCATAGAACAGGATAACAATAATACACTACCCCCCTTCCCTGAAAAGAAAGAAAAAATATATTAAAAAAACAATCATTGAAGTTTGACAACTCTATTAAGATTCCAAACACGGCCATCATCAACCTTAACTGATCCCTTGAACACTTTAATAACTTTGAACATTCTACTAAAATGTGAAACTCCAGTGTTATTTTTCCGGCAATTTTATCTTGTCCATATCTACTACTTGCACATTTTTCTCTTTTACTGATGTTTGAACATCATAAGCATTTTTCCTCCTACTTTGAAAATATTTGTCCTTTTCAAGAGCTACCTTCTTCTGAATCTCATGATCAAATTCCTCCTTAACATGCATTTTCACCCATGGTGGACTCACTTTAGTGTGAGGAATATGCTCCCTGAACAAAACAAAAGGTGATTGACTCATACTTGAATATGGGGTAAATCTGTAATCTTCCACCTTGGATTAAATCAACACTTCCCAACTTTCACCCATTTGTTTAGCTAACTGAATAGTCTCCTTTAAAGTTCTGTTAAAGTGCTCCACCATTCCATTTGATTCCTGATGATATAATGCACATTTCTTATGAACTATCCCCCTTGCATTAAGAAAAAATCACACATAAGTTTAGAGGTACATTCTACCCTATTATCTGTAAGAATGAATCTTGAATTTCCTTCCCTGCAAAACACATCAGAAAGAAAGTTCACAACAGTCCTTGACGTAATCTCAGAAGTTATTAAAACCTCAGGCCAACAAGACAACATGTCTATAAGAACTATAACATATTTGGAAACAGCCCCACAGGATACTGGACCCATGATATCAATGGATACCTCTTCCCAAACATCCTTCAGAATCTCCTTTAGTACCATGGATTGCGTCCTAAGCTTCAAAGTCGTATCAGCCAATTTGCAATCAACACAATCCCTAACTCTCCTTTCCAAAACCACATCCATACCAGGCCACCAATATGTACATTTCATCCTTTCTTTCGTTTTACATATCCCATGATGACCAGAATGTGCAACATTTATAAGACGTTCATGTAAACTAGAAGGAGGTATCAACCTAGACCCTCTCAACAAGAACCCCTTCTGAACGGAGAGTTCATCCCACACCTTCCTGAATGGCATAACCTCCTTTGCACAATTTGCCAACAGCTTCCCCGACAACAGCTGGTTCTTAACCTTCAATAATTCATCATCCTTACTCAATTCTTCCAGCCACTCTTTTTCTGAAATGCAGCCATCCGTTACAATGCAGACTTTAGCCTCATCATCAATCCACCATAAAGCATCATTAACATCATCATCTGCAATCACTGATCTCATTCTGGACAAGCAATCAGCTATCCTGTTTTCACACCCTGAAACATATTTAACCTCAAAATGAAAATCCTGTAAAGCTACGACCCATTTACAAATACGAGAAGAAATATTCTCAAGTCCCTTTTTCTCAAAGATTTCTTGCAATGGCTTATGATCCGTATGCACTTCAAAACATACCCCCCAAAGAAATTGCTTGAACTTCTTATTCTTAACAGCCCATTATATAGCCAACGCTTCCTTCTCTATTGTTGAATATCTGAACTCTGCTCCACGAAGACCACGTGAAGCAAACGCTATAGTATTCTCCTGACAATTGTTCAACTGTTTCAAAACACAACCCAAACCTTTTTCTGAAGCATCAGTAATCAGATAACAGGGCAGACCAGGTTGAAAGCTATTAAGAGATTGGGCAGAAGATAAAGCACTCTTCAAGTCTTGAAATTCCTCTTTACATTCACTTGTCCACAGAAATTCTGATCCTTTCTTGAATAGATTTCTAATAGAACTGGATCTTTTAGCAAAATTGGGAACATACCTGGCGTAAAATTCTGCCACCCCCAACAACAACTTCAATATCTTCTTTTTCTACTGGGGTAGACAAATTCACAATAGATTTCACCAACTCATCTTTGGGTTTGACCCCACTACCAGATATGACGTTACCTAAGTACACAATTTCCGATCTTAAAAACTTGCACTTTTTCCTTTTCAAGGTCACACCTTTTGATCTAAACACTTGAAGAATATCTCTGACTTTTTTCTCGTGTTGCTCAAGTGTTTTGGGGAAGACAAGAACATCATCTTGAAAAAAACAAACACCATCTAAACTACCCAGAATATCGTTCATAAGTCTTTGAAAAACTGCAGAACAAAGACCAAAAGGCACCCTGTTGAATTTATAAACACCAAACGGTGTGATGAAGGAAGTCAACAATTTGGATTGCTCACACAGTTGCACTTGATGGTAAGCAGAAGTTAGATCAAGAATGGTAAAAAAACTTAGCATTACCCAAAGAACTGACCATTTCTGTAATATTAGGCAATAATTTCCTTATTTAGGTTGCGAAGATCAACACATAGCCTTATATCACCTGACCTTTTAGTGGCAACGACTATTGGAGCAATCCATTGTGCTGCCTCCACTTCCTCAATAATGCCTTCAGTCTGTAATTTCTGAAGTTCAGACTTTACTTTGTCTGGTAAGCTTATAGGAACATTTCTGACTTTGCAAGCAATGGGTTTGGCATTGCTCGTCAACACAATGCGATGCTTATACCCCTAATACACCCCACTTTGGAGCTGAAAACATCAGGAAACTCAACCATCAAATCATTCTCAAAATCAGAAACTTCCTGGACTTGAACTTGCTACTCAGAATTTGGATTCAAAATGATACCCAATTGTTTTTGATGCGGCCAGCTCAATATAGTGTCCCCTATAACTGGAACATAAACCTTGCCAAAAGTCTTATTGCCTTTAAATTGTATAGATGCTAAAAAATAACCTTTCAATTCTATAGGTTTTCCCCCATAGCTGTACGGTGTGACATCGGGATCGTGAAGAGTGACTTTCCCATCAAAATATATCTTGTAATCTTCCTCAGACACTAGTGATAATTTAGCGCCTGAGTCCATCATCAAAGAGACACTTACTCCATTCACTTCAACAAGATCTGTGGATAGTCACAGCATACTATGGAAACACATTTAACATCATTGACAGTCTGCAAAATGAAGTCATGGTCAGTATCATTACAGTCAACTTCATTCATTTTAACAGTAGTCTTAGACGAAGACTTACAATATTTTGCAAAGAGCCCTTTTTCCCACACTTATTACAAGTGGCAACAAGAGCAGGACAATCCTTGCTGTTGGCTAAATGGGAAGGAGAACCACATCTAAAACATAGCAACTTTGATTTCATGTTGACACTAGATTTGATTTTTGGTTTAGTACCTAATTTTTGAACAGATGAAGATGTGATCTTAGATTTTTTAACGTTTTCAATGCAAGATTCAGAATGCTCAATTTGCTTTGCAATCATCGAAACTCCATCCAAAGTAGGATCACTCTTTGACCACAGCGCTGCTCTTATCTTACCTCTCTTACACTTGAGCATGAACTGGTCACAAATACGCTCATCTGCACTATCACCAAAATTGCAAAGTGCAGCAAGTTTGCATAGAGTAGTGACGAAATCCTCAATTGTCTCTTCATTGTTCTGCTTACATTTACCAAAATAGAATCTTTGTAGTATAATGGAAATTTTTGCCAAGTAGTGTCTGTCTAGTTTGAGTGATGTAAATTCAAACTCATTCAAGGAAGTGTCCCCTTCAGCTCTGTCAGAAGTGGTAATTGCAGGAAGAGTTTCCAAGACCTCCTGACCTTTTGCTCCAAGACAATGTTGAAGAACAGATGTCTTTCGTTCAGCAGACAAATTGCTGCCACAAATTTTGAGATATGTAAAAAAACTTTTTTCCATTTAGGCCAAGCAATAGGAGGCTCGACAGGAACAGATAAAAAGAAAGGTGGAGGTGTAATATTCTGCATAACTAAATGTTAAAATACAATAAAGACTAAAACAATAAAATACTTTAGGTATAAAATACTTTAAATAACAGTAATGATGGTTTTCAGAAATAAAAATGTCAAAAATCCAAATGCCTTAAATATTTAAACAAGCACAGAAAATGATTTACAATGCAATGAGCACACGAGCGCCTAAACTTTTCCCAGTAAAAGCGAGCAGTGCACAACCAAAGAAAAAGACATCCAAGTAAAAGTTGCTGTGTCCAGTATTCAGAAAGTTAAAACGTTTCCAGCGTAGGACGCGTAACTTTGTAACAGCTGCATGATAACCAGAAGACGCGCTGTTAAACACTGTGTAAATACGGAAACACAGTTGATTGGGTGCACAACATTGTGCATTGCAGAATGAGGTGATCCTTGGAAACAGTTGCTATGAACAATATCAGAAGCTGACACCAAACCCGGAAACAGCAGAGCACGCGTAACCAGAAGACATGCTGTTAAACACTGTGTAAATACGGAAACACAGTTGACTGCGCGCATAGCATTGTGCATTCCAGAATGAGGTGATCCTTCCAAATAGTTGCTATGAACAACATCAGAAGCTGACGCACAAACCAGGAAACAGCAGTACGCTCCTGGAGAGTTGCTAGGCAACGTCCGGATTCGGGAGGACCGATGACGCGCTGTCTTAGAAACAGCAGAGCAGGAAACAGCTGAGAGCACGTGGAAAGTTGCTCAGCAACCCCAGTAAACATGTAAAATCCTTGAAGAAAAATATGAAAGATCGCTATAAAATAACAAAGCGATCCTGGAATAAAAACACAGCGTGTTAAGGTGAACACCGCAAAAACAACACAGTACCTTAATTTATAAGTAGATTCAGAAATGGAGACAGGTGCGTTGAAGTTTCTGTAATCTTCAGTACGTAAATCCGAAGTCCACTCGTCGCCAGATGAAGCAAGTAGAAAACAGATAGCAGGCAAAAAGAGAACCCAGAACAACACAGGGTAGAAACTTCTTTCATGAAGTTTATTCCAGGTTATAATTATGGGAAACAAAAACTCCATCCACACCAGCAGGAAGGCTGCTCTCCACCTACTGCCAGGAAGAACACCAAGCCAGTGTTCCAGGCAACAGCACAGAGAGCCAGCGCGGGGGACAATGGAACATACCATAATGACACAAGAACAGGTATAAGGAAACAATAGTAGAGAAAAGGAAATGATAACAAATGTACAATAAAAACCAAAACCATACAACAGGATAACATTACTACATAGGGTTTATCAGACGGGTCCCTTTTTTTCACTGACAAACTGTCAGGTTTCAACATTGTTGAACTCCCGTCCCTGAAACCTATGCTTGTGAGTGACAAGGAACCCACTATCAAACATTGGAATCAGATGAGAAATGGAAGAGGGAGCGAGAGAGAGAGAGAATTGCAGTCCTGCGCTCCCACTCCTCCAAGTTTAGTCTGTCTCAAGGAATGGTACCAATTTACCTCACCAATGGCACCAATGTGTTTCAGTGTTACATAAAAGGTAGATCTATACCGGCTGAGAGACCGAGGGAGATGGTAAGCAATGGTTCAGTCAGCAACCAACAATATAGCACAGATGAAATTAAGGTTTATGGATTTTAGCAGTAGGTATGGCATTTTTTAGTGTAAAGCTGACCAGGAGTCTAGTGGAATGCCTCAGGATGCTGAAGGTCCATGGACTTACATTAAAGACAATAGATTGGGTGCTTTTTAGTTAAAGTTAAGATCACTATATAAGCACCTCTAAATTTAATGTCAGACACATGTTCACACCTAGACAGCATATTTCATGAGCACACAACTGAAGTTTTAATTTTGAAATGGCAACTAAACATGCTGGTAGTCTGCAGACTATTTTTTGGGGCGTCAGACCTAGCCCATGGCCCTAAAAAATGGTCCACATGCTATCAAAGGGGCATGATAAGGTCAGATGAGTTTAGCACCCGCCCCTTTCTATAGTCCACGGAGTATTTTTTGGGGGCGCAGACTTAATACATTCAAAATGATGTCCATAGTCTGTGATCTGGTGTTGCTTATGCTCTCATCTAGAGGATACCTGCCCTTTCAATTGGGCTGGACTGCTTCTATTTGAGCAGGATCAAAACTGATTTCCATAAGGCAGGTCTCTATCAAGAATAGCACAATGGGTGAAAAACAATTGTCTACAATGAGGCCCAGAACAATTGCCAGGGGCTGAGATTAATTCAAACATTCCCTCTCTGGATATGTAGTACTCAGACTTTGAAAATGGCCATTGGAATCTCACCACTAAGTCCTTGGTGTTAGGGTGTGCCCACCATATACCATTATGTGGCCTTTCATACTTTTTACTCAGGTGCAGGACTGAGCTGCCATGCTGTATTGATGGCCGAAGCAAAATGTTCTTGGTTGGAGCTAATCAAATAGATCACTCTGGTTTATGGGCCAAGATTTGCTGAATCTTTGGAGTGCAGAGCTAATCATAACGTGCAAACGTTAGTGTTTTTCTATTTTAATTCACAATCATGTTACTTTACCTCTGTTTTTATGTGGATAGCTGAGGTTTTACATTTGATATGTTTTTAATGTTAAGCTCACAAAACCTTCAAGTTAACCTTGTTTTTTGAGTTAATTTCTGTTTTATTTTTATCATATACTGCATCTGACTTCTCTAAAAGCATATCCTACCCCTTATTTTGAGTTTTCAGATGCCCCTTTACGTCTGTGAACCCACAGAGAATATTGGACCTCATGACATTTCAAAGACTTGACACTGGGTCTGTGAATGATGGGATGTCCAATAAGGGCAACAAATCTGTGTGGGTTTGCTAACCTTGAGCTAGGGTTTGTATATGCCAGAAGGGCAACAACATTGTTTCATAAACTTGTGTCAGAGCTTGTTAGACCCCAAAGCAGCATTTGCCAGTTGGATCAATACTGGTGTCCATTAACCCTGTCTCAGTACCCTCAACTTTCTTATTAAAATGTACTTTTATTTTGACTGAAAGTGATCTATCTCAACCAGGGCATCAGAGAATGCTCCTTCTTCCGCTATATGGCTTTCTTCTTTTTATTTCAGTTCGCATGGATTAAGCCCATTGTTCTCTAATAGCTGTCTCACAAGATTTTTCTCTGTTGCGACCAATCAACCAAAGAGCTTAGGATCTATGGACCCTAAATGCATAATGGGAGAATACCTAAATGGACAATTAGAGAATACGCTCACTTATCCTATTAAATAAGTTACATTGACAGATCATCTATGAAGTAACTTTACAGATATCTTCAACTTTTAACCCTTAAAAGTCGACCAAATGTTTTTAAACAAATTTATTTAACTTGGTGAATTTACCCCAAACCAAGCACACACACTTCATTGACTAAAGTACTACTTTAATGACAAGTCTGGTGCAGTTCTGTATAACTGTTTTGATAAATTGTTTTTTGCACAAAAATGAAAGATTCCTGCAGGATTTAAAATGGGATGTCATTTTTGTGATTCTCCGTAAAGCTTTGTGTAGACTCATCAAACAAATTCAAAGTCATTGAGAAAAAACAAAACATACTTTTTTGTTTTGTTATTAACTTTGGTACCGTTCCTGGTGTCCCACCCTGGCAAACTTATTCTCCGCTTAATCGAACTCCACAAAAGTAGATAGCACACTCACATAGAGTATCAATATTGAAAAGGTTCCTCAATTTGAAATCAATATTGATGCTTCGAGTCTTTGCATTCAATTTAAGTGCATTTATTGATGGTAATAAAACTTAGGTCTCTTTGAGAGTCATGTTCCATGAAGAAATCAGCCGACACATGTTTTGCCCCCTCGTGGTTAATTAACCTGGGGCTTTCTCAAGGCTACAAATGGTAAGTAATGATTAAGTCAAACAGTTAGGCAGTAAAATAATAAAGCTAAGTGCAAGGTAGGAAAGCCAACCTGAAGTAAATCCATTGTTCTAATAAGGGAAGGGATGAAGAGGATAGCTCAAAAGGGATTTATAGTCCTGTGATCCTCAGCCTATACAACAAGCTGACTGCAAAAGCGTGTCGCTAAAGAAAAAGGAATACATGCTTATAAGATTGTGACTTTTTTGTGACTTTTTCAAGGGACATGAGACTGGTGCTAGTGAAGGAAAAAAAGTAAATCCAATCCCATTAGTGTATATGTATTTGTGAGAGCTTCTGAGAGGAATATATATTGTGAACAATAAAGTAAAGATAAAATAGAGATAAAAGAATATTGTACCAGAGATGTGTTAATAATAAAGTGCCCATTCTTAAATAAATGCGATCAATCTAGATGAAAACATTGAATCAAGAGTACAGATCCCCATTATTATTAAATATAAACAAATATATTGCAGCCTATGTGGTGAGAAAATAATTTTTGAAGACAGCAATTAAATTTTACAATTCTCCCACTAGCTGAGCTTTCCAGGCTTGTGCTTCACAAATGGGGACTACTCCTGTAACTTATTACATCCAGCTCCAAGGAGGGAAAGCTGGTATCCATGGAGTGGTCCATCGGTGAGCATTATTATTGATTGGGCATTAAGGACCGTCCTTTGAGAGTCTATGATCTATGCTCCTAATTCAAGGACTAGAGAGGCCACTCCTACTTCCAGAGTGTGATATTCAATCAATAATTTTTTGTAAAGCGTGGCGACTCACCCATGAGGGTCTTGAGGTGCTGGGGGGAGGGGCTTATCCAAAGAGCCACATCTTGAGGTTCTTCCTGACGATGGTGAGCGACAGGTTCGGTCTGAGGTGCAGGGGGAGGTTGTTCCAGCTCTTTGCTGTTATGTAGGTGAAGGATCGTCCTACGGTGGTGATTTTACGAATGCGAGGGATGGTTGCCAGGGCCATCTGGGTGGAGTGGAGGGATCTGGCAGGGGTGTGGAAGGAGACGTGGTGGTTCAGGTAGGCAGGTCCTGCGTTGTGTATGGCCTTGTACGTGTGGGTGAGTAGCTTGAAGGTGATTTGTTTCTCAACCCGGGAGCCAGTGGAGGGTGTTCTCGGCGTGGGAGGTCCAGGATGAGTCTGGCAGCAGCGTTTTGGATGAGTCGTTGTTTTTTGATGTTTCTAGTTGAGGTGCCGGTGTAGAGGGTGTTGCCATAGTAGCGCTTGCTTGTGACTAAGGCGTGGATGACTGTCTTGCGACAGTCTCCTGGGATCCATCTGAAGATCTTCCGAAGTTTGCGGAGTGTGTGCCAACAGGAGGAGACGACTGAGTTTACCTGGCTAGTCATGGATAGGGAGGAGTCGAGGATGATGCCAAGGTTGTGGACATGCCCAGTCGGTGCAGGGGGGTGCTGGGGGATGTGGGCCCCCAGGGGTCGTCCCAAACTGAGGTGGCATTTCCAAAGAGGATGAGTTCAGTCTTATCGGAGTTAAGCTTGAGGCAGCCTTCTCCCATCCAGGTGGCGACCGCTTCCATTCCTGAGGGGAAGTTCCTTTTGGCTGAGTCTGGGTCTTCGGTGAGGGAAATGATGAGTTGTGTGTCATCGGCATACAACACGATTTTCATACCGTGGCTTCTGGCGATGCCTGCGAGAGGGACCATGTATACATTAAACAGTGTGGGACTCAGTGAGGATCCTTGGGGTACTCCGCAGTTGACTCCTGTGGGTCTGGATGTGGAGGGTGGGAGTCTGACCCTCTGCGTCCTCTCAGAGAGGAAGGAGTGGATCCATTCCATGGCTCCTCCGTGGATTCCCTTGTCCTGGAGTCTGGTGCATAGAGTACTGTGGGAGACCATGTCAAAAGCTGCTGAGAGGTTGAGGATATGAGCGCTGCAGTGTGGCCATGGTCTAGGAGTAATTGGATGTCATTGATGGCTACCAGGAGGGGTGCCTCCATACTGTGGTTGCTGCAGAAGCCGGACTAGGAGCTGTCCTGGGAGTTTTTGGCCTAGTTGAAATTCCGTAGTTGTGCATTGATTGCTTTCTCCAGTACTTTGGCGAGGTAGGGTAGCAGCGAGATGGGTCGGAAATTCTTTCATTCTGATAGGTTGGCCAAAGGTTTGTTCAAGAGAGGGCATATTTCGGAGTGTTTCTACACCTTGGGGTAGGTACCAGTGTTGATGGAGCAGTTCATTGTGTTCCAGAGCTCGGGAGCGATGGATGCTCTAGCTCTGATGTAGATGTGGTGTTGGTAGGGATCCGTGGGGGCTCCGGAGAGGGTGCTGTTCATGATGCTGACTGTTTCCTCCGTAGTGAGCGTAGACCAGCAGTGGATGGCCTGGGTGTGTTCAGGGAGGAGGGGTCGGTCACAGGTTCTGGTGGCAGGATTTTCCAGGAGGAAGCTGTTGCAGATGTCCTAGATCTTGCGGTGAAAAAAGGTGGCAAGTTTGTTGCAGAGTTCCTGTGATGAGGGGATGCTGGTGGCTTCGTAGGGGGGACCTGTAAAGTCGTTGATGATGGAGAAGAGCTTTTTACAGTGTTGGTGTGCTCCCGGAGTGTGTCCTTTGTTGCGTTCTTGATTTTTTTGGCAGTGGGCAGTGGTTGTGGCTCTGAAGGAAATGATGGCATTGTAGGTTTGGCTGTTCCTCCATTTTTTTCTCTGAATATCTGCAAAACACTTTGATTCTTGGAGTTTGCTGGTGAACCAGCTGGCTTTCTGAGATACGTGTTTGGCCGATGTCAGCCAGAGGAGGGCTAGAGTGTAGGCACATTCAGTGATTCATGCATTGAGATTGCACACTGCTGTGTTGGCGTCATCGGAGGGAGGAGGGAGGGATTTGTCGATAGATGAGGTGGGTTGCTCGTTGGTGATTTCGTTCCATTTCCTGTGGAGGATTCTGGGGCTGCGGGTGTGGCTGCTGGGTGGGGTGATTGTGAAATGTATGCAGTGATGGTCGGTCCAGTCTGGGTGGAGATGGTCTCGATGGTGATCCGGTTGCCTGAGGTGAAAGTGGGGTCCAGTGTGTGCCCTGCGATGTGTGTGGTTGCAGAGACCAGCTGTCTAAGGCAGAGGGTGGCGAGGATGTTTAGTAGAGCGGTGGTGTTTGGATAGGTGCGGTCCTCGAGGTAGAAATTCAGGTCCCTGAGGAGGAGGTAGACTTCTGACGCCAGGGCCTGGGGGTAGCGATGTCTACAACGTCATCTATGAAAGCTGGGCAGGGGATGGTTGCCTGTACACCAGGGTACCGCGGATGGAGGAGTTGTGGTTGGTGTGGACCTGGAAGTGAAGGTGTTCCATGGTGGTGCATTGTTCTTCTTGGACAGCCTTGACACGTAGTGAGGACTTGTGTATGATGGCAAGTCCTTTGCCCGGGCGGGAGGGCCTGTCCCTCCTTAGGAGGCTGGATCCACTGGGAATGGTGATGGCAATGTCTGGTCTGGAGGTGCGGTTGGTCTAGGTCTCAGTAAGGAAGGTCATGTCTGGTCGGGCGGTGTCGTGTTTGTGTAGAGGACAGATATTCAGCAGCAGACTGTTGATGGGGTTGTGGAGGTTGTTGTTATCTCTGTGTGTGGAGGGTACCTTCAGCTTGTTGAGGCTGGCACTGAAGTTGCAGTTCTTGCAGGTGAAAGGTCCATGGGTGTCCTTAGGGGAGATGATGCACCAAGTGAAAAAAGGCAGAAAAGCAAGAGTGAAAGAGGCCAGAGGAAAGGAGGAGAGATGGAAAAGAAATGGATAAATCAGTTAAAAGAGCAGAAAAGCAAGAGTGAAAAAGGGCAGAGAAAAGGAAGAAAGATGGAAAAGAAAATGAAAAATGAGTGAGAAAAGGCAGAAGAAGCAGGAGTGAAAGAGCGACAGAGAGAAAATACTCACTTCTGATGGCCACTAGACCACCAGAGATGAGGTGCAGGGATGAGCCTGCGGGTGGAGGAGGGCTTTGAACTGAGAGTCAGGAGGCTTTCAGTTCATCCCAGGCAAAAGGCAGAGGCAGCCAGAGGAGCTGGGCCGGGCAGCATATGCTGACCAGGAGGTCGGTGCTGTTGCCCTCTCACAGCACTGCGGCCACCATTAAGAAGGGGCTTGGGCAGGGGGAGCGGTCAGCTTAAAGGGGGTAGGGCAGGAAAGGTGCTTCACAGGAGGGGGGTGGGGCCACAGGGGCTGGAGCAGCACGGGAGGGCGCAGAGAAAAGGAAGGGAGATAGAAAAGAAAAGGAAAAACAGGTGAAAAAAGGCAGAAAAGAAAGAGTGAAATAGCCACAAAGAGAAAATACTTACTTGTGATGGCCACTAGACCACGGGGGATGAGGCACAGGGACGAGCCTGAGGGTGGAGGAGGGCCTCAAACTGAGAGTCAGGAGGCTCTCAGTTTGTCCCAGGCAAAAGGCAGAAACAGCAGCCAGAGGAGCTGGGGAGGGCAGCAGGCGATGAACAGGAGGTCAGTGAAATTGCCCTCTCACAGCGCTGCGACCGCCATTAAGAAGAGGAGGTGGATGGGGGAGTGGTCAGCTCGGAGGTAGGAGTGCAGGAAAGGTGCTTTGCAGGGGGAGGTGTGTAGCCGCAGGGGCTGGAGCTATGCGCGAGGGGGGCAGATGAAAGGAGGGGATATGAAAAAGAAAAGAAAAAACAAGTTAAAAAAGGCAGAAAAGCAAGAGTGAAAGAGCGACAGAGAGAAAATACTTATTTGCGATGGTCACTAGATTACCAGGGATGAGGCGCAGGGACGAGCCTGCAGGTGGAGGAGGGCCTTGAACTGAGATTCAGGAGGCTCTCAGTTCATCCCAGGCAAAAGGCAGCAGCAGCAGCCAGAGGAGCTGGGGGGGGCAGCAGACGCTGACCAGGAGGAACTGTTTAAAGGTCAGGCGATTCTGATGGTCCCCAGGAAGTAAGACTCTCTCTTTAAATCTTCCCAGGAAGGAATTATGTTGTGAAGAATGATGGTTGCAGTTGCAGACGAAATATGAACACATTATGGCCCTGATTTATACTTTTTTTGCACCACATTTGTGTCATTGTTTGATGCAAAAGTGGCATAAAATACAGTTGTATTTTGTAAGTTTACATTTGTATTTTGTAAGTTTATGCCACTTCTGCATCAAAAAATTACACAAATGCGGCACAAAAAAAGAATAAATCAGGGCCTATATCTATGACAAATAAGAGACTGTATGTTAATTTAAGAGCAGAGCGAAAGCATAATCTATAACAATAGCAGTACTAGAATAGGACTATTTGTAGAACATGGAAGCACAGAACATGAAAAGAGATGCAAAAACAATTATATTAATTGCTGAAACAATATATTAACTAAAAAAATGTATCTAAAGCCAAAAAACACTTAGAAAGATTGCAGATAAAATAAATCAATAAATGGTAAGACATGAGTTAATTTAGCAAGCATCTGGCAGCACACCACCAAACTGTGAGCCATGCTGACATAATGGAGAGAGGATAATATGGCATGCTCAATTAGGAAATTAGAAATTAACAAAAATGTGTAACTATTGATCAATTACAATTGGGAAAAAAGATAATAGAAGAAGAATAATTGAAAAATAGAAAATCAAGAAAAATACATCAAATTATTAAATTAACAGAAGATTGTTTGCAGAAAAAAATAGGAAAATCTTGACATTTGGAAAATGCAAATTCCAAAGAGGCAAGGAAAGCTGCAGCCAATAAAATGTATACATTTGCAAAACAATTTAACACTTTAAAAACAAAGGGAAATGTTGGGCAAGGTGGTATAAGGAACTGAGACAGCAAGCAGCTCTGCGGTTGATTCCAATGATGTAAGAAGCTTAAGACAGACTGGACCTGTTCTGAAAAAAGAAAAAATTTTAGGTGAGAAAAGCTCCTATTCTACTATCAACAGTCAATACAAGGCAGAGAAAGACTAAAAGGCAGAGGAGAAAAATGAAAGTGAGGGCAGTACAGGAAATTGAACACCACCGCACAATGGAATTGTACACACTGTGGAAAGACGTTGTAGGAAGCAACAAACATGGCACTAGAAGTGTGAGAAATTGTGGTGGTCAACTTAGAGAAACTCTTCCATTTCAGAAGAATAAATATTAGAGAGGGACTCAAATTCTGCCTAGAAAACTATTTTAATTTAATCAATCTGGAAAAAGGGTATTTAAAAATATGACCCAAAAATGAAATAAGCCAAAAACTATACTTTCCTCAATAAGAATTATGAAGAGGAAATGATAGCGAGAATAGTTCCAGTGAAGGAGTTCAGAGCAAAACTGATAGTGAAGAGCTATTATTACTTTGAACTATGGGTGCAATAGAAAATCTAGGAAGCCTAGAGAAACCAAAAGGAACACTTTCTTCTGATTTTTCCAGGCTTCATAGTGTTCTTGAGGAGTTTAAAGTTATACAAGAAGAAGGAAACAGTTAAAACAAATCAAAACTTTATCCGTCCTTGCTGGTGGAGAATAGAATAGATTTGTTTTATGACATGTGTTGAAAGGAAGAGGTCCATCGCATGGTGATGGATGTGCACCCCTGTCCTGAGTGCCCCAGCTCTTATTGATGTCTGGATCCTTGATGCTGATTTTTGTCGTGGGTGAACACGGACCATGTGTGTGCACCCTGACATAGTCCTGTCTTACAGATTGTGGCCTTTTTGAACTTTTTAAACTGGAAGGGGTACCCCAAGGCTTCCCTCATAGTAGTGAAAGGCTATTGCATTTACCAGGAGTTAAGTAGCAAAAGTGCAGTTTTAGAAGCATACTGTGCAGTGATCAGTAGAAGCAAACAGGTCCTCTCTACCTGTGTCAATGGAGTGAAGCCTACAGGCTCATTCATTTAAAGTTCTTCAGCTGTGTGCTTTACTCGCCCTAGGCCTTCATCGGTTTGTTGTGGAGTGCTGCACAGTTTATGTGTGTTATACAAATGCTGGGTCTTTGTGTGCCTATGAATGCTGCAATACACGGTTAGTGCAGTGTTGTGCAGTGTGTGCGTATGTGATATGCATGTGCTGGGTGTGTGTGGGCCTGTTAGTGGTACCATCCACAAAGGAAGTAGTGCTGTGCAGTGCGTGTATATCTCATGCATATGCAGGGTGTATGCATGCCTGTGAATAGTACATTACATAGAAGGCTCTGCATTCCGTTTTAAAAGACCCCTGGCTAACTGGAGGAAAATGAGGAGGTAGAGGAATTTGGGATTTCCACATTCCTGTGAGCTGGGGGCACACTGGAGAAAGGGAGAGCCAGCCTCTTCAGTACACTTCGAAGGATGCTCTTTGGTTAAGAGAGGGGACACTAGGAAAAGGCCTGGGTACATCTCTGGATGAAGATCAGGCTGATTAGAGAATCATAAAGAGAAGGGAAAAGGACCTTGGGTAACTTTTTGATACAGATATCACTGTGATTGACATCCAAGTGTAAACCTCTAGTCACTCCCATGGCCCGTGTTGCAGAGCTATTCAATTTAGAGTCACTCCTGCTGTGACCGATTGCTTTCCGGAGGAGGAGAACTTCCTTTTAAAGGAGTCATATAAAGAAGAAGGCTTTTAGATTAGTCTAGCAATAGGAGGATTGGTGGGCCTTGGACCCTGTATCTCCTCTTGGGATTGGTCTATCTTCAGGTGGATTGGACATTGTAAAGGTTTAACAATCGCCTTTGCTTGGTAAAAATGAGGAAGCAACAAGGAAAGAATAGAACAAATTATTAACTAGTTTTGTTTTAGTTTTTATTCATTTAGTTGCTCAGTATTTTCTAGGAGTTGATTTTCTGAGTTGATAATGGCTACAATACTAATGGAACTGTATAATACATTCATGAGAATGATTTGTTTTGATTAAAATAACATACATCTAATGATAATTGATTGATGCGTTGATGGCGGAAATATTTTAATCTTTCCCCACTGCTTTCCACTTCATTTTGTTTCAAGTATTTACAACCTATGCATGGGGTTGCTAGGGGAAACTCTTTCTGTCTTTTAGCAGGCTTTCTGGAGGAAGGTCAGGGCAAAAGAGAGGTACTGCAAAAGTAAGCAAACCCCCAACATAAACTTCAAAGTCTCAGACTCTAAATCATATTTGGTGTCTGGAAATGCACTCTAAAAAGGTGAGCTCAAGGCCACAGAAATTGTGAACTATCAAGTAACCAATTGGGCTGCACAAGGAGGAGATGCTATGCAGGACTGCTGCCTGTGACAAGGACTAGGAGCTAAGTCCTGCTAGTCTCCCACCTGGGTAAGGGAACATGACCCAGGGACTTCAAGATAACCTGCCCCTGGAGCAAGAAACACCAGTGACAGACAGCTTGTCAAGACCAGTGTGCTCTGTGAGGAAGGGAAGGGCGTGAGACGGACCAAAGCCAGTGAGGGATTCTGTTGATTGAATCCCTGTAGCTAGGTGTGAGGAGGCAGGTCACTGGCCGTGTGCACAGAAAATCCAGCGACCCCTTCTTGGCAAGTGAGCTCACCGTGAAGAAGTGCTGCCATGCTGATTGGGCTGTAACCCATTTGCAGCACTAAGTCAGAAATCCTGTAGGGCAGGTGGTACTTTCGTGAAAATTGCTGCTGTGCCCATCTGGCCATAGTCTGTGTACAATTTTGAGGCAGTGACTCCGTATGCCGGGGGGGGGCACCAGGAGAAGGCAAGGAGATTACTCTCATAGAGATTATCTTTCTGAAGAGGCTACCATAATGACCCGAGTGGGCCCAAGCTCTGATTTAGGGCTAGTCCCAGGACAATCACATCGCCAGTCCATCTTTGTGGAGGATCCCAAGAAACTTATTAGCATCAGAGGAGACCCCCAGCCACTGCCTCCAAAGGACTGCATGTATAGAACTCGAGGACAACAGACCACTGACCCTCACAGGCCGCATGTTAAGAATTTACCAGAGATTGTAGCTGCGACTTTAGCACGTGAAGCGGGTGCTCTTGAAGACCCTGGTTGCTCAGATCCTGCTGGTGCAGGTAAGACTGATTTACAGGCCACACGGCCCCAGGGGAACTTTTCTATCATATCAGGCTTCAGCTCTGGGACATGTTTTACTTTCAAAAAGAGTTGGAGTAGGTCTCCTGAGAGTCAGACTGCTAGTGGGGCTTAACCTGAATGTCACTTATAGTGAGTGTAGAATAACCACTAACACTAGTGAAAGGAGAATGGGACTTAGGGATCAGCCCGCAAAACACTAGACCCCTGACCTCAGAGGACTGCATGAATTGTTTGTGAATATCATATTTTACTTTGTATTTGTATTTAAATACTATTTTGTTCATATAAGCAAGTACTTCACTGGATGACTGGACAATCAGTCATTGCTGCTGCTAAATGCATTTTGAATTGTGTGTTTAAATCCCTGTGTCTACCTGACTGAGAAGCTTTGGACTGCTTGACCTGTGGCATCATTGAGAGTCATGTGCTGAAGGGGCACTTGACCCAGTTGCTCAGGATCCATAATAGGTCAGGCCCTGGAACATCAGGAATAAAAGGACTGAAGCCCCACGGGTGAGCCCAGTACCTCCTGCTTGCTCTTTGGCCCTCTGAATGGGGTTCAAGACTTGAAAAATTGAAAAGAACAACACTCGTGAGGCAAGAGAACTTTGGAAAAGGGTAGCATGAATCTCTAAAGACTCTTAAAGACCCCATACTTGACATAAAGCTGGCTGATATACAAACCTGCTATCCCTAGATTCAGTATCATTTGATTGCACTGACAAGCGGTGGCTCCTCCACTATGTTGCTATAAGCTTTTAACAACGAAACAATAATAAACTGTGTTTGTTGTTGTTTCATTTTTAAAGGGGCAGGGCTATTGGCAGATGACAGGGATGACAGGAGTGCCCTCTACACTCTCCTCAGTGTGCATGTTTGTTTGGCCGGCCAAGCACACATGCGCACTGTGCTCTCTCCAGCCTGGCACTATGTTGCTGGGCTGGAGAGAGCAGGCACAGGCTCTCAGTCTGCCTGGGGGCACCCTGGCTGGGTGCTCCAGCCAATCCTAACACTGCTATGAGCAGCATCAGGATCGGCTGCAGGGCAGACTGGGAGCCTGTGCCTGCAGTGACCAGGAAAGAGGGAAAGAGGAGCGGCACGGCAGAGCAAGTAATGTTTTATCTATTTCTTTATTTTTTTAATTAAATGTTTTTGTTCCACCACTCCTCCCCCATGCGCCGCCCTGCCTCTTCAGTGTGCAGCGAACTGAGGCTAGTATTGACATGCATATTGCTTGGAGGAACATAAAAATACTTATGTAAACAATATAACACCAATTCAAAGGATCTAATTCATTGCGATCAAGTTCCACTTTAGCATGCATCCACATTGTACAAGTTACAGGGAAGCTTCCATCCGTCTGGTAGTAATGTACCCCAGTATCATTAAAAGATAACCAGATTGTCAGTTATTTGTTACTAGGAACAGAAGAATTATTAACAAAAAAACTATTCAATAAAGAGGTGCTCCGCTACTCATCTTTTCAAACTGCCAAGGCTATTGAGAACACACCCATCTCTTTTTCAGTGAGTCCACTCATTTTCCTTAGTAGATAATAAATCATGTGATTCATATTCCTTGCAATCTGCAAAGTTATTACTAAAGACAAATACATAATTATTCATTTAAACTGAGTCCTGCAGAATGTTTGCTCTGTAATGAAATGGTGTATTCTGGTTGGAGTCTGATACCAAGCAAATTGGACACAGTCATCTGAGGCTCCCATACTAGTGAGAAATAATCTGCCAATATCCTGGAAAGTTTTCAGCCTTGACTAGCTGTATGTGAGGCACAATTAGCAACAGAGGTCTTGATGAATGAATGCCAAATCTGCCTCAGTGAGCATTGCAGCCCACCACAAGCATTGCAGCCCACCATAATGAATGAGGAGACTGGACTCCCTGCAGCCTGAGAGAGATTTGCAGAGGCGGAACCTGCAGCTGAGGGGCACCCGAGGCCAGCAATGATATAGCACCTTGTGAAGAGATTAGCAGCTTTGAATGTAGAGAGTGGTGTTCAGACTGGGGATTCTCAGGTATGGATAATAATGGGTGATTCAAGCTCAACATTAATATGTGACCAGTGATGGAAGCACAGCACCATGCAGTGTAAATCCAGCTTGAGGCCACACTGAACAGTGACCAGATCAGGGGACTTGGAGCCGGAACCAGAATGAGGTGCTGAGATTCTGGTCTGGACTGGTTGTATTAGGGCTGTGGTCATGAATGGGAGGATGACACCCTGCCTGCGATGGGGACCAATATCGTGGGACACCAAACAATATTCCCAACACAAGTGGTGTGCTTGTTGAGCTGCCCTGAATACAGGGATGACTAGGCTGTTGCCCTTCCAACACTGATCATGGCACAGTAAGCACCAATTGTTGAGAGTGAGGCCAAAAGGGGCATGATCTTCCCTCCCAGTACCCTCATCCTTCTGCAAACAGCAGAAGCCTGGGAGGTCATGGTCACCATAAATGTTTGGGGACACTGAGCAAGAAAAGCAATAAGGTACGAACTTGATGACAACAGAAATGTGCAAAACAGTTTAGCAAGCATATCCCAAGGACCTGAATGACATAGAAAGTGAAGAGAAGGAGCAAATAGGAAAAGCTATCAGGCTACAGGTTGTGGCCACCAAGGTGTTTGTGAAGTGGCACTGAAACTATAGTAATAATGGTATTTCACAGAAAGACAATACCTCTTTCTCAAAGTATGGACTGAGACAGTGGGGGCAAATCAACTCAACATTGCAATTTAGAAAACGTTACCCTACTGCACAGCAAATACACTTTCCACTCAGCAATGATGGAGAGAGAAAAAAAGATAGAAGCTAATGGTGATTCAGAATCAAAACTGAAAGATGTTCTAATGACCATGCGGACAATAACAGAATCTTGGAATTTGAAATAGATTAGGGGACTATCAAAATAATTTTATTGAGAACTTACTTCTGAGAAATGAATAAACAGGTCCCATATCATGTAAAGACAATACCTACAATGTAGACTGGGCAGAACCTAATACACTGCAAAATGTGGGTAACAGTCTGCTGGGCCAAAGAGGGCAACAAATATACAAAAATACCTCAATCAGACTTCTTCAAGCTTTATATTAGCATTGCAAAAACAACGTCACAGTTTTGATGATGTCAAGATAAAGTTGAGGGAGTTTAGTTTAAAATATATGGTGATGTGGCATGGCCTAATTGTGCATCATAAATGGAAGCATGTCCTGAAATTTCCAAATGCTCAATGAAGCAGCAATGTCAGATGGAAGTGTGGGGGATCAGAGGGTGGAAATTTTTCTCTTATTCAAAGGGAAAGCGTCAGACAAGAAGTATCCTCAGGCAGAAATAGAACAGGAGACCACCATAGGGCAGCAAACTAAGATCCACCTAGAAATTAATTGAGAGGTTGAGCATGACAACAGATGAACAGATGTGGGTTTGGAGGGTTGTGGACAAATTATTGATGCTGACTGTGAGGAGAGAGGAAATAAGAAAACTTTACCTCATCTAAATATTTGGGAATTTACCATTTACAAAGGTTAGCTCGAGAATACAAAAAAGAAACTGAAATGTTAAAGAATAAGGAGATGCTGACCCAACCAAGGTTTGAGCATGAAATGGAACTGCAAGTACTTAAGAGAAATTTGGGACAACGGTCACCCCGTGAATTGAGGTTAGAAACACACGAGACAGGTGGGTGAGTTAGAGGCAAAGAGATAACAGCAACATTCAGGTTGTTGGTAAACTAGCCACAACTGGGACTCAGATAATTGAATGTAGCCCAGTCAAGAGAAATAGAAAGTGAACAACATGGGAATGCCCCCTCAAGGTACATCTCTAAAAGACATGGTAGATATACAAAACAGAGGACTTAAACTTTGATTGTGGAATGTGAACGTTCTAGGAAATAAAATAAAAAGATGGACAGTGCACCAGTTCTTTCAAGGATATGCAAAAACAACAAGTGATGGACGGAATGCTGAACATTGTCAAACATTCACCCCCAGTCACAGATCTGGGTTTAATCCATCGTTTTTTTGCTGCCCATGCCATTCCAGTTTGGACCCAGCCATATGCAAATCAGTCTTGACCCTGTTCCCCATGGGAACAGTCCAGCCCGAACTGCTAGGCCAGGTCTTCCCTGGACTGGAAACAAGCATCCTGGGACCGGTTTCGGGGTTTCACCCCTCATCAGCCAGGCTAGCTTGAATCCAGTGGCATGGGAAGCACGGGACCCACGTCTGGGCATACCCTTCCCTCTTAGGGCGACAAATGCAAAAACAACAAGTGAAACCGGTCCCAGGATGCTTGTTTCCGGTCCAGGGAGAACCTGGCCTGGCAGTTCGGGCTGGACTGTTCCCATGAGGAACAGGGTCTAGACTGATTTGCATATGGCTGGGTTCAAACTGGGGTGGCATGGTGAGCAAAATAAAGGATGGATTAAACCCAGATCTGTGACTGGGGGTGAATGTTTGATTGGTTCTGCATTCCGTCCATCCAGTTACGCTATCCCACAGCGTTTATATTTTGCTTTGCTTTTGCTGCCCTAAGTGCGCCGGGTATGCCCAGACGTGGGTCCCGGGCTCACTGTGCCACTGGATTCAAGCTAGCCTGGCTGATGAGGGGTGAAACCCCGAAACCGGTCCCAGGATGCTTGTTTCCGGTCCAGGGAGAACCTGGCCTGGCAGTTCGGGCTGGACTGTTCCCATGAGGAACAGGGTCTAGACTGATTTGCATATGGCTGGGTTCAAACTGGGGTGGCATGGTGAGCAAAATAAAGGATGGATTAAACCCAGATCTGTGACTGGGGGTGAATGTTTGATTGGTTCTGCATTCCGTCCATCCAGTTACGCTATCCCACAGCGTTTATATTTTGCTTTTTCTTTTGCTGCCCTAAGTGCGCCGGGTATGCCCAGACGTGGGTCCCGGGCTCACTGTGCCACTGGATTCAAGCTAGCCTGGCTGATGAGGGGTGAAACCCCGAAACCGGTCCCAGGATGCTTGTTTCCGGTCCAGGGAGAACCTGGCCTGGCAGTTCGGGCTGGACTGTTCCCATGAGGAACAGGGTCTAGACTGATTTGCATATGGCTGGGTTCAAACTGGGGTGGCATGGTGAGCAAAATAAAGGATGGATTAAACCCAGATCTGTGACTGGGGGTGAATGTTTGATTGGTTCTGCATTCCGTCCATCCAGTTACGCTATCCCACAGCGTTTATATTTTGCTTTGCTTTTGCTGCCCTAAGTGCGCCGGGTATGCCCAGACGTGGGTCCCGGGCTCACTGTGCCACTGGATTCAAGCTAGCCTGGCTGATGAGGGGTGAAACCCCGAAACCGGTCCCAGGATGCTTGTTTCCGGTCCAGGGAGAACCTGGCCTGGCAGTTCGGGCTGGACTGTTCCCATGAGGAACAGGGTCTAGACTGATTTGCATATGGCTGGGTTCAAACTGGGGTGGAATGGTGAGCAAAATAAAGGATGGATTAAACCCAGATCTGTGACTGGTGGTGAATGTTTGATTGGTTCTGCATTCCATCCATCCAGTTACGCTATCCCACAGCGTTTATATTTTGCTTTGCTTTTGCTGCCCTAAGTGCGCCGGGTATGCCCAGACGTGGGTCCCGGGCTCACTGTGCTACTGGATTCAAGCTAGCCTGGCTGATGAGGGGTGAAACCCCGAAACCGGTCCCAGGATGCATGTTTCCGGTCCAGGGAGAACCTGGCCTGGCAGTTCGGGCTGGACTGTTCCCATGAGGAACAGGGTCAAGACTGATTTGCATATGGCTGGGTTCAAACTGGGGTGGCATGGTGAGCAAAATAAAGGATGGATTAAACCCAGATCTGTGACTGGGGGTGAATGTTTGATTGGTTCTGGATTCCGTCCATCCAGTTACGCTATCCCACAGCGTTTATATTTTGCTTTGCTTTTGCTGCCCTAAGTGCACCGGGTATGCCCAGACGTGGGTCCCGGGCTCACTGTGCCACTGGATTCAAGCTAGCCTGGCTGATGAGGGGTGAAACCCCGAAACCGGTCCCAGGATGCTTGTTTCCGGTCCAGGGAGAACCTGGCCTGGCAGTTCGGGCTGGACTGTTCCCATGAGGAACAGGGTCTAGACTGATTTGCATATGGCTGGGTTCAAACTGGGGTGGCATGGTGAGCAAAATAAAGGATGGATTAAACCCAGATCTGTGACTGGGGGTGAATGTTTGATTGGTTCTGCATTCCGTCCATCCAGTTACGCTATCCCACAGCGTTTATATTTTGCTTTGCTTTTGCTGCCCTAAGTGCGCCGGGTATGCCCAGACGTGGGTCCCGGGCTCACTGTGTCACTGGATTCAAGCTAGCCTGGCTGATGAGGGGTGAAACCCCGAAACCGGTCCCAGGATGCTTGTTTCCGGTCCAGGGAGAACCTGGCCTGGCAGTTCGGGCTGGACTGTTCCCATGAGGAACAGGGTCTAGACTGATTTGCATATGGCTGGGTTCAAACTGGGGTGGCATGGTGAGCAAAATAAAGGATGGATTAAACCCAGATCTGTGACTGGGGGTGAATGTTTGATTGGTTCTGCATTCCGTCCATCCAGTTACGCTATCCCACAGCGTTTATATTTTGCTTTGCTTTTGCTGCCCTAAGTGCGCCGGGTATGCCCAGACGTGGGTCCCGGGCTCACTGTGCCACTGGATTCAAGCTAGCCTGGCTGATGAGGGGTGAAACCCCGAAACCGGTCCCAGGATGCTTGTTTCCGGTCCAGGGAGAACCTGGCCTGGCAGTTCGGGCTGGACTGTTCCCATGAGGAACAGGGTCTAGACTGATTTGCATATGGCTGGGTTCAAACTGGGGTGGCATGGTGAGCAAAATAAAGGATGGATTAAACCCAGATCTGTGACTGGGGGTGAATGTTTGATTGGTTCTGCATTCCGTCCATCCAGTTACGCTATCCCACAGCGTTTATATTTTGCTTTGCTTTTGCTGCCCTAAGTACGCCGGGTATGCCCAGACGTGGGTCCCGGGCTCACTGTGCCACTGGATTCAAGCTAGCCTGGCTGATGAGGGGTGAAACCCCGAAACCGGTCCCAGGATGCTTGTTTCCGGTCCAGGGAGAACCTGGCCTGGCAGTTCGGGCTGGACTGTTCCCATGAGGAACAGGGTCTAGACTGATTTGCATATGGCTGGGTTCAAACTGGGGTGGAATGGTGAGCAAAATAAAGGATGGATTAAACCCAGATCTGTGACTGGGGGTGAATGTTTGATTGGTTCTGCATTCCGTCCATCCAGTTACGCTATCCCACAGCGTTTATGTTTTGCTTTGCTTTTGCTGCCCTAAGTGCGCCGGGTATGCCCAGACGTGGGTCCCGGGCTCACTGTGCCACTGGATTCAAGCTAGCCTGGCTGATGAGGGGTGAAACCCCGAAACCGGTCCCAGGATGCATGTTTCCGGTCCAGGGAGAACCTGGCCTGGCAGTTCAGGCTGGACTGTTCCCATGAGGAACAGGGTCAAGACTGATTTGCATATGGCTGGGTTCAAACTGGGGTGGCATGGTGAGCAAAATAAAGGATGGATTAAACCCAGATCTGTGACTGGGGGTGAATGTTTGATTGGTTCTGCATTCCGTCCATCCAGTTACGCTATCCCACAGCCTTTATATTTTGCTTTGCTTTTGCTGCCCTAAGTGCACCGGGTATGCCCAGACGTGGGACCCGGGCTCACTGTGCCACTGGATTCAAGCTAGCCTGGCTGATGAGGGGTGAAACCCCGAAACCGGTCCCAGGATGCTTGTTTCCGGTCCAGGGAGAACCTGGCCTGGCAGTTCGGGCTGGACTGTTCCCATGAGGAACAGGGTCTAGACTGATTTGCATATGGCTGGGTTCAAACTGGGGTGGCATGGTGAGCAAAATAAAGGATGGATTAAACCCAGATCTGTGACTGGGGGTGAATGTTTGATTGGTTCTGCATTCCGTCCATCCAGTTACGCTATCCCACAGCGTTTATATTTTGCTTTGCTTTTGCTGCCCTAAGTGCGCCGGGTATGCCCAGACGTGGGTCCCGGGCTCACTGTGCCACTGGATTCAAGCTAGCCTGGCTGATGAGGGGTGAAACCCCGAAACCGGTCCCAGGATGCTTGTTTCCGGTCCAGGGAGAACCTGGCCTGGCAGTTCGGGCTGGACTGTTCCCATGAGGAACAGGGTCTAGACTGATTTGCATATGGCTGGGTTCAAACTGGGGTGGCATGGTGAGCAAAATAAAGGATGGATTAAACCCAGATCTGTGACTGGGGGTGAATGTTTGATTGGTTCTGCACTCCGTCCATCCAGTTACGCTATCCCACAGCGTTTATATTTTGCTTTGCTTTTGCTGCCCTAAGTGCGCCGGGTATGCCCAGACGTGGGTCCCGGGCTCACTGTGCCACTGGATTCAAGCTAGCCTGGCTGATGAGGGGTGAAACCCCGAAACCGGTCCCAGGATGCTTGTTTCCGGTCCAGGGAGAACCTGGCCTGGCAGTTCGGGCTGGACTGTTCCCATGAGGAACAGGGTCTAGACAGATTTGCATATGGCTGGGTTCAAACTGGGGTGGAATGGTGAGCAAAATAAAGGATGGATTAAACCCAGATCTGTGACTGGGGGTGAATGTTTGATTGGTTCTGCATTCCGTCCATCCAGTTACGCTATCCCACAGCGTTTATATTTTGCTTTGCTTTTGCTGCCCTATGTGCGCCGGGTATGCCCAGACGTGGGTCCCGGGCTCACTGTGCCACTGGATTCAAGCTAGCCTGGCTGATGAGGGGTGAAACCCCGAAACCGGTCCCAGGATGCTTGTTTCCGGTCCAGGGAGAACCTGGCCTGGCAGTTCGGGCTGGACTGTTCCCATGAGGAACAGGGTCAAGACTGATTTGCATATGGCTGGGTTCAAACTGGGGTGGCATGGTGAGCAAAATAAAGGATGGATTAAACCCAGATCTGTGACTGGGGGTGAATGTTTGATTGGTTCTGCATTCCGTCCATCCAGTTACGCTATCCCACAGCGTTTATATTTTGCTTTGCTTTTGCTGCCCTAAGTGCGCCGGGTATGCCCAGACGTGGGTCCCGGGCTCACTGTGCCACTGGATTCAAGCTAGCCTGGCTGATGAGGGGTGAAACCCCGAAACCGGTCCCAGGATGCTTGTTTCCGGTCCAGGGAGAACCTGGCCTGGCAGTTCGGGCTGGACTGTTCCCATGAGGAACAGGGTCTAGACTGATTTGCATATGGCTGGGTTCAAACTGGGGTGGCATGGTGAGCAAAATAAAGGATGGATTAAACCCAGATCTGTGACTGGGGGTGAATGTTTGATTGGTTCTGCATTCCGTCCATCCAGTTACGCTATCCCACAGCGTTTATATTTTGCTTTGCTTTTGCTGCCCTAAGTGCGCCGGGTATGCCCAGACGTGGGTCCCGGGCTCACTGTGCCACTGGATTCAAGCTAGCCTGGCTGATGAGGGGTGAAACCCCGAAACCGGTCCCAGGATGCTTGTTTCCGATCCAGGGAGAACCTGGCCTGGCAGTTCGGGCTGGACTGTTCCCATGAGGAACAGGGTCTAGACTGATTTGCATATGGCTGGGTTCAAACTGGGGTGGCATGGTGAGCAAAATAAAGGATGGATTAAACCCAGATCTGTGACTGGGGGTGAATGTTTGATTGGTTCTGCATTCCGTCCATCCAGTTACGCTATCCCACAGCGTTTATATTTTGCTTTGCTTTTGCTGCCCTAAGTACGCCGGGTATGCCCAGACGTGGGTCTCGGGCTCACTGTGCCACTGGATTCAAGCTAGCCTGGCTGATGAGGGGTGAAACCCCGAAACCGGTCCCAGGATGCTTGTTTCCGGTCCAGGGAGAACCTGGCCTGGCAGTTCGGGCTGGACTGTTCCCATGAGGAACAGGGTCTAGACTGATTTGCATATGGCTGGGTTCAAACTGGGGTGGAATGGTGAGCAAAATAAAGGATGGATTAAACCCAGATCTGTGACTGGGGGTGAATGTTTGATTGGTTCTGCATTCCGTCCATCCAGTTACGCTATCCCACAGCGTTTATATTTTGCTTTGCTTTTGCTGCCCTAAGTGCGCCGGGTATGCCCAGACGTGGGTCCCGGGCTCACTGTGCCACTGGATTCAAGCTAGCCTGGCTGATGAGGGGTGAAACCCCGAAACCGGTCCCAGGATGCATGTTTCCGGTCCAGGGAGAACCTGGCCTGGCAGTTCAGGCTGGACTGTTCCCATGAGGAACAGGGTCAAGACTGATTTGCATATGGCTGGGTTCAAACTGGGGTGGCATGGTGAGCAAAATAAAGGATGGATTAAACCCAGATCTGTGACTGGGGGTGAATGTTTGATTGGTTCTGCATTCCGTCCATCCAGTTACGCTATCCCACAGCGTTTATATTTTGCTTTGCTTTTGCTGCCCTAAGTGCACCGGGTATGCCCAGACGTGGGACCCGGGCTCACTGTGCCACTGGATTCAAGCTAGCCTGGCTGATGAGGGGTGAAACCCCGAAACCGGTCCCAGGATGCTTGTTTCCGGTCCAGGGAGAACCTGGCCTGGCAGTTCGGGCTGGACTGTTCCCATGAGGAACAGGGTCTAGACTGATTTGCATATGGCTGGGTTCAAACTGGGGTGGCATGGTGAGCAAAATAAAGGATGGATTAAACCCAGATCTGTGACTGGGGGTGAATGTTTGATTGGTTCTGCATTCCGTCCATCCAGTTACGCTATCCCACAGCGTTTATATTTTGCTTTGCTTTTGCTGCCCTAAGTGCGCCGGGTATGCCCAGACGTGGGTCCCGGGCTCACTGTGCCACTGGATTCAAGCTAGCCTGGCTGATGAGGGGTGAAACCCCGAAACCGGTCCCAGGATGCTTGTTTCCGGTCCAGGGAGAACCTGGCCTGGCAGTTCGGGCTGGACTGTTCCCATGAGGAACAGGGTCTAGACTGATTTGCATATGGCTGGGTTCAAACTGGGGTGGCATGGTGAGCAAAATAAAGGATGGATTAAACCCAGATCTGTGACTGGGGGTGAATGTTTGATTGGTTCTGCATTCCGTCCATCCAGTTACGCTATCCCACAGCGTTTATATTTTGCTTTGCTTTTGCTGCCCTAAGTGCGCCGGGTATGCCCAGACGTGGGTCCCGGGTTCACTGTGCCACTGGATTCAAGCTAGCCTGGCTGATGAGGGGTGAAACCCCGAAACCGGTCCCAGGATGCTTGTTTCCGGTCCAGGGAGAACCTGGCCTGGCAGTTCGGGCTGGACTGTTCCCATGAGGAACAGGGTCTAGACAGATTTGCATATGGCTGGGTTCAAACTGGGGTGGAATGGTGAGCAAAATAAAGGATGGATTAAACCCAGATCTGTGACTGGGGGTGAATGTTTGATTGGTTCTGCATTCCGTCCATCCAGTTACGCTATCCCACAGCGTTTATATTTTGCTTTGCTTTTGCTGCCCTATGTGCGCCGGGTATGCCCAGACGTGGGTCCCGGGCTCACTGTGCCACTGGATTCAAGCTAGCCTGGCTGATGAGGGGTGAAACCCCGAAACCGGTCCCAGGATGCTTGTTTCCGGTCCAGGGAGAACCTGGCCTGGCAGTTCGGGCTGGACTGTTCCCATGAGGAACAGGGTCAAGACTGATTTGCATATGGCTGGGTTCAAACTGGGGTGGCATGGTGAGCAAAATAAAGGATGGATTAAACCCAGATCTGTGACTGGGGGTGAATGTTTGATTGGTTCTGCATTCCGTCCATCCAGTTACGCTATCCCACAGCGTTTATATTTTGCTTTGCTTTTGCTGCCCTAAGTGCGCCGGGTATGCCCAGACGTGGGTCCCGGGCTCACTGTGCCACTGGATTCAAGCTAGCCTGGCTGATGAGGGGTGAAACCCCGAAACCGGTCCCAGGATGCTTGTTTCTGGTCCAGGGAGAACCTGGCCTGGCAGTTCGGGCTGGACTGTTCCCATGAGGAACAGGGTCTAGACTGATTTGCATATGGCTGGGTTCAAACTGGGGTGGCATGGTGAGCAAAATAAAGGATGGATTAAACCCAGATCTGTGACTGGGGGTGAATGTTTGATTGGTTCTGCATTCCGTCCATCCAGTTACGCTATCCCACAGCGTTTATATTTTGCTTTGCTTTTGCTGCCCTAAGTGCGCCGGGTATGCCCAGACGTGGGTCCCGGGCTCACTGTGCCACTGGATTCAAACTAGCCTGGCTGATGAGGGGCGAAACCCCGAAACCGGTCCCAGGATGCTTGTTTCCGGTCCAGGGAGAACCTGGCCTGGCAGTTCGGGCTGGACTGTTCCCATGAGGAACAGGGTCAAGACTGATTTGCATATGGCTGGTTTCAAACTGGGGTGGCATGGTGAGCAAAATAAAGGATGGATTAAACCCAGATCTGTGACTGGGGGTGAATGTTTGATTGGTTCTGCATTCCGTCCATCCAGTTACGCTATCCCACAGAGTTTATATTTTGCTTTGCTTTTGCTGCCCTAAGTGCGCCGGGTATGCCCAGACGTGGGTCCCGGGCTCACTGTGCCACTGGATTCAAGCTAGCCTGGCTGATGAGGGGTGAAACCCCGAAACCGGTCCCAGGATGCTTGTTTCCGGTCCAGGGAGAACCTGGCCTGGCAGTTCGGGCTGGACTGTTCCCATGAGGAACAGGGTCAAGACTGATTTGCATATGGCTGGGTTCAAACTGGGGTGGCATGGTGAGCAAAATAAAGGATGGATTAAACCCAGATCTGTGACTGGGGGTGAATGTTTGATTGGTTCTGCATTCCGTCCATCCAGTTACGCTATCCCACAGCGTTTATATTTTGCTTTGCTTTTGCTGCCCTAAGTGCGCCGGGTATGCCCAGACGTGGGTCCCGGGCTCACTGTGCCACTGGATTCAAGCTAGCCTGGCTGATGAGGGGTGAAACCCCGAAACCGGTCCCAGGATGCTTGTTTCCGGTCCAGGGAGAACCTGGCCTGGCAGTTCGGGCTGGACTGTTCCCATGAGGAACAGGGTCAAGACTGATTTGCATATGGCTGGTTTCAAACTGGGGTGGCATGGTGAGCAAAATAAAGGATGGATTAAACCCAGATCTGTGACTGGGGGTGAATGTTTGATTGGTTCTGCATTCCGTCCATCCAGTTACGCTATCCCACAGCGTTTATATTTTGCTTTGCTTTCAAGGATATGGCCTAGATTTGATCTTCTTCCAGGAAACCCACTTGAAGGAATCCAAATGTAAGACGCTTCTCAGAGGTGTTTATTAAGTTTTAGTCCACTACAGCTTTACCTTGGGATTCAGAGGAGTGGCCATAGTACTAAAAAAATTAATACCATTTAAGATAGAAAACACTTGGATTGACCCCCTCAAGACAGGTATGCAGCCTGAACTGAAACCAGGACAGCTATGAAGCCTGGACTGTAACGTTAACTGCAGTTTGAAGCTCTGGATATAATCAGTACACTTTTAATGCAAGTGTCAGGGTGACTATTGGTGTAGGTGGTGATATGACCCTAGTATTGTCAGAAGACCTACACAGACAGTAAATGACTAGCAGGAAGGGAGAGACAGAATTATAACAATTTCTCTAAGCTCTAGGATTAGAGGATATATGGCATGCACAGCACCCTAGCGATAGATAGTATTCGTTTTGTTCTCGGGCACACAATAGTTATTAACAAATAGATCACATTACGTTCCTTACAAAACAGGTACATAGATACTGTATGCTAAATTTCTGCTGAGTGGGCTTTCAAGTGACAAGTCAACGTGGTCTCAGATGATCAACACTGAAATGAGATCACTATCAAAATGGAGGTTGGACACATGGATCCTGAAGGATACTGGATTGATGGGGAAGCTGAGAAAGGCCACAGTTCATGATTTATTCAAAAACAAAAACTGTGTAAAAACAGATACAGTACATGGGAGTGTTATAGAGTCCCTATGACTGTAGTAGGACTGTGTAAAATGTCAACAAAAGCTTCACAATATGGAGACATTAGAACCTCATTAAGAGTTTAGTGGTCACACGGCAGGACTGCCAAACTCACTGGGAGGACGCCATCACCATGGCAGTGGCCCCCCCTCCTTGCCTTATTACAATGTCCCCGCCGGTCTGACCCCCATGGTCCCCTGTTGCCCCCAGCACACCCTCACCACCAGCCTTTCCATGCCAGTCACACCAATATAGAAAGGCTAGTGGTAAGGGGAGTTGCAATCAGCTAGGCTGCGCTGAGTTCAGCGCTGCCCCGGCTGAGTACAACTCTGACCACCATCATTTCATCGGGAACCATGTTCCTGGCAGGGATGGCGGTCCCTTGGCGGGTCCGCCTGCCAAGATTGTAATTGGGTGGTTAGACCTCCTAAAGTGCGGTGGTTCAACCATCAATGCGAGTGTGGCATCCTCAGACCGCCACACTTGTAATGAGGACCTTAGTCTACTTATATCATCAGCAAATGTTGGTTCATTAGGCTAACTCACAGTACCATATCTAACATTCTTAACCTTTCAGGGTTATAGATGTTAGTAACTTCAAACATGACTACTCTGATTGCCAAGGAATTAGTGGAAACAAATCTAACCCTTTCATTCTTTTCTTTTACATATCCAAGGTGCCAACAAGAAAAGACATGAAAATACATTTTCAAAATATTGATTGAAAACATCTTATTCTTCCAAATAAAACATGAGTTGTGATTATTAACTAGTTGAAACACATTATTGTAATAAGCATTATTAGAATGGTAAAAAAAAAAAAAAACATTCAATCATGTTAATTGTTCCTAATGGTACTAATGTTACTCCTATCTGTCACTATTACCTATAAATAAGAGAGAGCATAGCAGGAGTAGCCTCTGCCAGACCTGTTTGGATGATCTAACTCCCAAATCTTAGTATTATGTGTTAGGAAGCCAAACTCTGTGCATTCAATGTTTGCAGGGCTATCTTCCTTCTCAGGATGAAGGTTGGTGCCAACAGGCCTGCAACTCAGTTATGGTGCCCATCAGTTCCTTGATAATCTCAGCATGAATTGCTTCTCGCTCCGAGTTCAACGTGGATGCTGTTTATATAATAAAACACTAACCTTATTGCACTGTGCAAGAGGTGCAGAACAGCATCTTTGATTTGTTTATGAGTACAGAAAATATAGCAAGGGAATCACAACTAATTCTGTGATCCTGGAACTAAATGTGCAGACTACAAAGCGACAAGGCCCATCAAGAATAATTGAGTGTCACATTCGTTGGTTATAGAAAAATATTTAAACATCACAGTTAGAAAAATATGTCAAATTAAAAAGGTAAAATGGAGATCAAATGCAGGCCCTACAACAGGAGGTGTATAATACAGTGATCGGAGTTCAAGCAGGAGCTTCAGCAGATGCTGTAAAAAAAAAAAAAGAAGGGCGGCAGCCAGCTGGAGATCAATATTTTAGAATTAGAAAGACAATATCTGCAACAATGAACTCAGACATTGTGCATTCCATATAGTTAAAAGCCAAGTGTGCAAGGCATTAAAGAGTAATGAGGCCCTGAATTCAGTTCCTGACTTCACAAAAGAAACTCTATGAGGTTGGAAATAAAGAAGGAAAGTTGTTGTTAAGGCTTACTAGAAGAGAATAAAGTAATAGATGGATAGGGGAACCTAAGAACCTCAATGACATGATGGTATGGCATAAGGCACAAATAGCTATGACCTCTACCGAATTACATCTGTCAATATATGACCCACAAGACTATATAGAGAAGGAGGATATCCAAGAATTTGTGGCAGATATTAACAAACCCAGCCTCCCTGCTGAAGAGAGAAAGGTGCTAGGTTTGGGCATACAAACACATAAGACCCTAGTACCTAATGGTATTTCTATGGAACTATACAAAAGAATGGCATGTTTACTGACTCTCTGTCTTCCACATATGTACAATGACATCAGTGAAAGAGAAAGTTCTACCATATGATGTTCAGATTAGCAGATGGCCACAGTAGCAAAAATTCACAAATCAGAGATCCAAGATGAGTGTTCAACATATAGGCCAATCTCCTATTCAAATGCTGAAACTAAAATACTAGCCAACACATTGGCCACCTGACTGTGTGGGAATCATTAACACCCTCATACACTGAGACCAGTTAGGATATATGCCCTCAGAAGCAGCAGACTTAACCTCCAGTTCAAACATGATGGCTTTGCCTACATTGAGAGAGTGTGGGAACCAATGTTGCTAGATGGGCCAAAGCTTTTGATTTTTTAGAACTGACTTCCATTGCTGGAGACCTTGGGAAAATGGGTCTAGGCCTAAAATAAAGAGTGTCTTAAACTACTTTGTAGGATACCAGTGTAGAGAGCAAAGGCCAATGGGATTTTATCTGAACATTTCCAATTAGAGAGGGAAACTTTGCAGGGAGGCCACTGTCCCCATATGATTTTCACACTTGTAGCGGAACTTAGGATGGGACAACTTATGTGATGAGAGAATCTCTGTGTATACATACGATATTCTTTTATGTCCAGTGCATCAAAACACAACCAAAGATAGAGTTCTACAAATGTCCAAAAGAGGCTTTAGGGGTCCCTATTAAGAAAGTAGTAAAATTATGTATGGGTTGTATAGAGCGAAGAGACTTCCACAAAATTTCTTAAAATACTGTGTCCTCTTGGTTTCATGCTAGCCAGGAAGAATGCAGTAACATTCTGGGGTACAAGAAGCCCCACTGACACCAAAGCCAAGAAGAATGACATGAATTGGTGCTTGTTAGCTGAGAAGTATGTCTGACTTGGCATCCTTGGCAGAGTTACCCGTTCCTTTTTGCTTTCTGGCTTCATTTTTGCTGGCTTGCG
This sequence comes from Pleurodeles waltl, assembly GCF_031143425.1. NCBI lineage: Eukaryota > Metazoa > Chordata > Amphibia > Caudata > Salamandridae > Pleurodeles > Pleurodeles waltl. Next base: position 340,414,266 of record NC_090439.1, read on the forward strand.
GATTCTTTGCACTTTACACTGCTCACCAGTGCCAAAGTGCAGGTGCTCTGTACGCTAAAAATGGTAACACTGGCTTATCCAGAGTTGACGTATTTCATTTACTTGTAAGTCCCTAGTAAAGTGCATTATATATATACCCAGAGCCTGTAAATTAAATTCTACTGGTGGGCCTGCAGCACCGGTTGTGGCGCCCACTACAGTAGCCCTTTAAACATGTTTCAGGCTTGCCACTGCAGAGCCTGTGTATGTGGTTTTAAACTGCCATTTTAACTTAGCAAGCTCACCCACTTGCCCGGCCCAAACCATCCTTTTTAGTACATGTAAGTCTCCCCTAGGTGGTCCCTAGCTAGCCCCAAGAGCAGTGTGCAGCGTATTTAAAAAGTTGTACTTATATGTTTAAGTTTAACATGTACTGGTAGTGAAAGACTGTACTGCAAGGCCTTTCTGTCAAATAGGTTAACTTTGGGAATATCTTGACCCACTTTTTAAGTGTAATTTCTTAATTTCCAATTGGGAAAAGATAGAAAGTTGGAGTTTGGTGTCTCTTGACTTACAACTTAAAATCATAACTTACAGTGAATTCTGATTTTAAATTGTGAAAATGCCACTTTTAGAAAGTTGGCATTTTCTTACTTTAACCATTCTGCATCTTTGCCTGTCTCTGAATACACTTCTGGAGTGGGTGACAGCTGGACTTTGTGCATTCCCTTTAGACAGTCACACACAAAAAGAGATGGGGTATGACATTCACATCCTGATGGCCCATAACAAAGCTGATGGGCATTCCTGAGGTAGATGGGAGGGAAGAGCTGACACTAACATCGTAATAGGGCTGTGCCTGTCCTCACACAAAGAGCTGCGTAACCCCCTGTAGAGTATCAGGAGCCAGGGTAACAATGGCAGGGACCATGTGCACTTCCCAACTGGGTTTAAGTATTGGATCCCAAACCCACCAAATCAGTACACTTCTGGATCTGAGAACACTCTGTCAGGAAGAAGGACTGCTGTGCTGCCAGGAGGGACTGCCCCTCTACTGAATTGCTTTGCTGTGTTGGCCTGCTGCCTGTTGCCTCTTGGCTGGAAGTGAGAAGGACTGGACTTGCCTCTCTTCATCCTCCAAGAACCTAGGGAGCATATTTAAGAAAAGTGGTGCTGCACACAGTGCCGTCCCACTTTTCTTGAACCCTTCACCGCCCCCCTACCACCACCATGTGTGCTCTGTAATTAAAATATGGCACACAATGGCGCAGGGCAGAGCGCAATAGCATCATTTTTTGTGACACTATTGATGTACTCTGCAGGAGTAGCGCCAACATTTTGGCGCAACTCCTGCAGAGTACATAGGGGCTCATTGTAAACAATGGTGTGCCCTCTTTTAAAGCCTGGTCTGAGTAGGCAATAAAAGTGTCGAAAATAATTAGTCAAGTAAACCAGTTAGATTTCCTTGCACCGTTTTTGGGCCCCCAACAGGGGAACGCTCTCTTTGTGTACATTATGCCTGGTGCAGCCATAATGTAGCGCAAAGGGATACAAAGTGGTGCAATGAATGCATTGAGCCACTTTGTAAATATGGTGCGGGGATTTTGGCCATCCAACAAACCATTAGTGTAAAAAAATGACCCTAATGTGTTAGTAGATGGCGTTAGGGGCTCTTCAATATGTCCCTAAGTGACTCCAAGGGCTTGTTGGCTTGTCTCCTGTTTTGAAGTTTCAGGGCCATCAACGACTTCCTTTAACCCTGTTCCAGCTGCTGGACTCTACCAACTGTAAGTCTTGCCCTGCCAAGAGGTGCCACTCTAGAACTGGGTCTTAAAAGTGGGCTGTGCAGCTTCTTTTCTACAAAAATCAACATATTGCTTCATTGTGCCGATCAGAACTGCCACATCCGTTCTCAACACCAATGAATCACTGCCACTGCTGAGGACAAGGACTTCCCATTGCTGACTGCATAGCTCAATGACAATGATTTATGTCATCACAAAGGGTTTCACGGCACACCTCAAGGACTTTGCATCAACAACTGCACAGCTGGACAATGCCCTATCTCCTGCTTGCGTGGATCAGAATCAATGCATTGCCTTTTCATAGCCTCCTCATCTTCGATGCAATGCTCCATCCAATGTACTTTTCAGCAGGCCCTGCATGGGTCTTGTAGCTAGCCTGCCTTTCTTTACGGGTAGCCTGAACTTTGGATTTATGCTAGGGTGACCTAAGGTTATCCTTAAGCGCTATTGATTTTTAAGCAAAATATTGCAGTTTATTCTTTTAAAATTCATGTCTCAAGTTCTACTTTTTGGATTTTTGTTGTTGTGATCATATTTTACTCATAAAAATATTCTCTATTTTTCTAAAGTGGTGTAAAATCTTTCTGTGGTGTTTTCATGGCGTTACTGTAAGATAAATGTTGCACAAATACTTTACACACTAGCTCTTGAGTCTAGCCTGCCTGCTCTGTACCAGGCTACCAGAGGGACAGCACAAGTTAATTTAGGGTATATATCTGATTTGCCCTGACTAGGATTGTGGTCCCTACTTGGAAAGGGTGCATACCTCTGCCAACTATAGACCCATTTTCTAACAGTACATTTATGAAGAGATTGGCATTGATAAGTGATAAATGAGGTGGGACATCATTTTGTAACACCTTTAGGGGCGTATTTAAGAAAAGTGGTGCTGCACACAGAGCAGTGCCACTTTTCTTGCACCCCTTAGCACCCCTCTAGCCCCACCATTTGTGGGCCGTATTTATAAGCGCACCAGGGCGGTAGTTAGGGGACTAGCATCAACATTTCTGACTCTAATCTGACGCTTTGCAGGATTAGCGTAAAAAATTCTGACACTAATCCTGCAAAGCACTCAGAGGCCCACTGTAACCAATGGAAGCCTCCTTTTAATGCCTGCTCTGAGCAGGCGTTAAAAGTGCTAAAACAACTGGCGCAAGGAAATATCTTACATTTACTTGTTACATTTGTTTGCCCCTACCAATAGGGGAACATTATGCCTGGAACAGGGTTAAAAAGGGGCCAGGGCCAGGGCTACAAAGGGGCCAGGGTTACAAAGTGGCACAATGCATGCATTAGCATAATACAATGACACTAATGTGGCATTCTAATGGCTCTAGGGGCTTCTAAATATGCCCCTTGGTGTATAACTTGTTGGCTGAGATTATTGCTGATCTTTAACTGTGATTGTAATTCTATGAATGTAAATTGAAAATGTAATAGAGTTTTACAAAATGATGCAATCTATTTTTAACCTCCATAATCTAGCTTCTCTGTCTACCAACAGTTTTTATTTGTGTCTATGCCATAATGGAGCAACAACATGAGGTCACTACCAAGATCCTGTTAGCAATAGCATACCACAGGATGTGGGTAGATGTTTGTTCTTAATGACACTTTTGTGTTCCATGATTCACTTCCTCAGAGCAAAAATGTTGCTACATAAATATTTCTTTGTACATAGCCACTCTATCACATATATGCCCTCATTACGACTTCCGTGGTCTTTTTCAAAGACACCCGAAGCCGCCACCACAGCCAGCGGTCTGCTAACTGACATATTTGGAGTTATTAGAGGACTTCTGCCCATTTATGGGCAGATGTCTAACTCAGTCGGCCTGTCCGACAGAGTTGGAGAGGCGGGTGCATTGCCAGGACCACCACGGCAGCAAGACTCAGCCCGCCGTATTACGACCTGCACTATGGCTTGGCGGAGTCTTGCTGGCGTGATGGCGCTGGAGGTGCAAAACCACCAGGATCCATCCCATCCAGCTTGCTGGAAAAGGAAAGGTGATCATCTGAAGGGGGGTGGGGAGTGTTGGGTGCATATGTGTGGTGTGTGAGTGTATGTGTGGGAATGGGGGTGTACGAGTGCATGTTTGTGAGTGAGTGAGTGAGTGAGGGTGTCTGTGTGCAAGTGTGTGGATGAGGGTGTGTGTATGTGTGAGTGCGGGTGTGTGAATGGATGTGTACGGCTGGGGGTGTTTGTGGGTGCATGTATGCAGTGCAGGGGGGATGCCTGTGTGTGCTTGTCTGCATGTGTGAGTGCGAGCATGAGGAGGGGGTGTAATATGGGTGCGAGTATGCAGAGGGGCACGGGGGTTGTGAATGCATGCATGTATGTGATTGAATGTGAATGTTTGTGTGCATGTGTGCACTTAAATGGGGTTATTTGTGTGCACATTTGTATGGGTGTGCGTAAGTGAGTGAATGCATGTTTCAGTGTGCATGTTTGAGTGTGTCTCTCCGAGTGAATGGGGCTGTATGTAGCGAGTGCGTTGGTGAATGGATTGCTTGTGTGCACATGTGTGGAAATGTGAGGGTACATGTGCCAGAAACAGAAATGAGGATTTCTGTCGCCGGGTACCTTTCCGCCAGGATTTTCGTGGTGGGGTGACTGCCACGGAAATCCTGATGGTCTGAAGCCTCGTAATCTGGCCAGTAGGCTGAGGCCTGCCGCTGGGCTGGAGGTGCTCCCTGTTGGCTACGTTGGTGCACCGCACCGACAGGCCAGGCGGCGTTGTGGAGGTTTGGCTTCTGCTAAATCCCACAGCTTGTAATGCGGTGGTCTTAACCACCGGCTCTGTGGCGGTAAGACCACCGCAGCAAGGTCGGCGATCTGATGAGCACCAGTCTTGCAATGAGGGCCTTACTGTATAGCCTGTGTTGCCGAAAGCAAATGGGTTAGCTTCTTTTATTATGGACTATTGTACATTTGTCTATTAACACTGATTTTACAAATCATGCATCTTCTCCAAGTCAAACTACCACTTCTTGGGGACTACTAGTCCTTCTGAGGTGCATTCCTAAAATAATTATCTATAAGTAAATTTTTCAAAGAATATGCTCTTCTATGCATAATTTCCACACTGTTACTCAATTTAAATTTTAAACTCTTGTTTGAATGTAACATTCACGTATGTTTGTCTATTAGTCCTCTCATCAATTTTGCTTCAATATTATAGTCCATTATTGGACAGGTTTGATTTGATTCAGATGTTTCTCTACTTGTTTTTTGATCAACAATTCCTTTCTTAGCTTTTGCTCCGTCTTGTAATATATATATTGGGCCCATCTTCTTTCCCTGGACTAATCAAGTGCAGCTTCCTATTCTATGTTATAGTCCTCCATTGTATTGTAGCTGTGTTTATTAAGAATAGGTTCACCAAAGCATTTCAGATTGTTCAGCTGGGAGCTCAGATAGTGAAGTACACTATTCCCTGCTGAATCTTTCCACAAATAAGTGTTTTCAATATTTAAGACTCTCAGTTTTTACAGATTTTTACAGATAAATACAGGCAGACAACAATGTGTGTTTCTGGCTGTATTTATTTTAATTAAATAGCGGGAAAATACTTAAAATTGTGCTTCATTTGAGTAACTTTCCATGTTCTCCTTCATGGATTCTAAGCCAATAGTTTGGCAGATAGACATCATGGAGAGGTTAAAAAACAGCCTTAAATTTCTTTAAATACAGGTATATGTTAACAAATATTTGTATATAATGCTATTTTGTTACCTGTGGGTGTAGTGTTTTGTTATATTTAGCAGCTTAATTAGTTAAAGCGTGACAGATAGCAGTATGAGTGCATGTTTATCAATTAACTAAGTATGGAAATACATTTCTTTTTCATTTCCATTTACTCTCAAAACACAAAATAAATATTAAGTAATATGAATAAGATGGCCAAAAAATAAATATTGCTAAATACAGATGGAAATGTTGAAAAAATTAATACCACAAAATGGGAGCCCTATTAAGAACACGTTCACTTAAAATTAATTTAATATTTAAAAATGAACAGACTTTTCGTCAATATGGCTTGTAAATGTAATATAAAAATTGTTATCGTTCAGACTGCTGATGTATTATTTTGCCATTGATTTACTTCCAGACCACAGAATTAACTAATCTTCAATAAAAGGAAGCTATGTAACTACATTTTCTGTATATTTCTCATTCCCCTCTTTCTATACCACTCTTTTATCTCACCAGCCTATCAGCAGATTTGTGGAGCTTAGTACCAGTCTTTTACCTATTGCCATACTTCGGATCTAGTGATAGAGCGTGTTCAAAAATTAGGGTATTGTTTCCCAAGCAAAATCTCAACCTGTCTAATAAGATCTTAGGCCCTTATTTATACTTTGTTAGCGCCACATTTGCGTAATTTGTTTACGCAAAAGCAGCGCAAAGTTACAAAACACAATTTTATTTTGTAAGTTTGTGCCGCTTTTGTGTCAAAAAATGACGCAAATGCGGCGCTAACAAAGTATAAATATGGGCCTTAGTATGCAATGTATACTGAATTGGTTTACGTCTCAATTAATAGTCACCCACCATTATTTCATCTTCTTGTTTGATGCTTGTATAAACTACGAAGAGATTAAAAATGGGTGTGAAGTATCCCTCAATATTTCCATTAAAAAAATAAGTACTATCTCCTGTAAATTATGCTTAAGTATGCACATACAGTTCAAGGAAATTATCCACATATTAAAACATAACTTCTAATAGGCAGGCTATAGGGGAATATATGCATTGCCAGGGTGATCTAGAGGCTTTAATATAGATTCTGGGAAGTAAATAATGAGTGTTATTGGATGTGATGATTATATATTGATTCCTCTCTCCCCAGCAGCCCCTGGGTATACCTTTTAAATAACTGTGCCTGATATTCTCTAATGCTTATTTTTACAGAGTCATACAAAACTCATAACATTATTTTCCCTGCAATTAGAAAGTATCTTCTTCAAGATATGTTGTTTTTATGAGTACTACATTTCTCTCTTTACTAGAGTGATGGAAAATCACATTTTTGTCATTTTTATGAGATGTTATTGCCATCATCCTCTCCTCCATGTTATTAAATGGTCTTTTATTTTTTTAGTTTTTTTAACATTCATAATTCACACATCCTAAAATACATTTGCTGCACCATTTATGTCTTGGGCATAAGTTTTGAATTTCCTTTAAATTGACTTTATTCAGATTTACCTAAATACATGCCTGCTAAATGTTGGGTGTGCCTATCAATTTCCACAACAGCACATCAGTGCTGTCTTCATTTTGTTCTTCTAACCATTGAGACCATCAAGATCCTCTGTCTGTAAGCCCACTGACTATTGAGCTATGTCCATTAGTGAAGTTTCTCTCTGGGGAATGTATGCTAATTGTAATATTAGCTTAAGCTTGTGAGTGAAGTTACAGACCTCATTTCTGTCTTGAACATCATTTAAATGTGTTTTTAAACAAAATGTCAGCCCCAACTTCAACACCTGCTCCTCTGCAACAGCCAAAACAAGAACTGAAAAGTTAAAATTATGCTGTCAATTTCATTTTTATTTTATTTTATTCTATCTCTTTTTGCTTTGACTTCTAATTTTGCATTAATTGTTTGCTCCTTTGGAATTTTCTCCTTCTTTACTACCTGTTTTTTGCTTAATTGTTGAATTGTTGCTCTTCCTCTTTGCTTCTGTAGTATTTCATCAGTATTTTTTACCAACCCCTAACAATGTATTTTATGATAACATCAAATCAAGACTACATTCCCCAAAAAACAACCAGGATTAGGAAGAATGCCCACTTCAGTGCCACTGAGATCAATTTAATATTTGTGATGCCCTAATCATATACCTAATTATATTGTTCATGGTGTGCTACCATTACCTTGCCATTTTTACTTTGTCGAACGTCCCATCGCAAGTAATTACATTGGGAGTCTTTGCAGTGTGGGTAGGTTTTAAGTATTTTCCTTCAAAGGCCTTTACTGTGCAGACACTTTGGGCCTGATTCTCAAAACGTTTGGTCTAAGTTTAGACTTTTCGGCCTATAGTTATACTTTTTTTGCGCCACATTACAATTATATTTTATAAGTTTACACCGCTTTTGCATCAAAAAATGACTGTAATGTGGCACAAGAAAATTATAAATATGGGCCTTGGTTTAAGTTTAGACCAAAAGTCTAAACTTATACCAAAAATCTAACGTTACTCGTAGTATAGTTATACTTTTGATCTATGTTTAGACTTTTGGTCTAAACTTAGACATTTGGTCTAAGTTTATCTTTGTGAATCGGGCCCTTAGACTTTAATTCACAGGCTTGTTAATTATGTATGTGCATATTTATGTGTGTGTATGTTCGTGTGTGATGCATGTCTGTGTGTGTTTGTGTATGGATGATTTATATACGGGTTTCAAAAATATATATTTTTATCTTAAGGTATGGGTATTAAGGGTCACAGGGGGACTTAGGAGCTTAGGGATAAGGTGGTTTGGAGTTTTTTAGGGTTCAAAGAGAAGTAGTTTTTAATAGGGGGTAAGGAGGTTTTAGGGTTCAGTGATGGGTAGTGCTCAGGAGTGGTCAGGAATATTTATGGTTCATGGATGCATAGTTTTTAGTAGTGGTAAGGAGTCTTTAGGTTTCAGTGATGGGTTATTGTTTGGGGTAGTGAGGTGTTTGTCGGATGGGTAGTGTTGAGGGGTAGTAATGTTTTTGTGGCTCAAAGATGATGAATCATATGGAAAAGCAATTTGTTTTTAAGATTCAAGGATTGGTAGGTGTTGGGGTTTTTAGGAAGTTTTAAGATGCAGGGATGGGACGGTAAGGTTTGGTGAGGTTCAATGATGGGTAGAGTGTTGGGGTATTGAAGACATTTTAGGGTCCAGGCAGGGTGGAGCTTAAGGGTAGAAGGGGAGTTTGAAGGTGCAGGGATTAATAATTTAAAATATGTAATATTAATTAAAATACATTAAATTAAATTAATCACTTGATTTAACTACTATTAATGTAATTTACACATTAACCGAAATGAAATATCTTGAGAAAAAGCAGGTCCCCAAAATGCATTTTCCTAATGCAATTTCCACAGGGGGTTTCAGAAAGTGCTACAGCCAAAAACAAACTTTGAGGAAAGCTGGATCTTTACCCAGAAAGCATGCTTTCTGTGATTTGGTGTCAATCCATTCAATAGTTTAGGCAAAATTAAGTTTCAAATTTTCTAAATATTGTCAGTCGACTGAAATTAAAAAATTCAAGCCTTCTGATTGGCTGAGGAGGCTATTTTGGAAGGAGCATTCAGATTACTTGAAATGTTGAGGTGGCCATTATTGGACTCAGAGACTTACTTTCCTGTCCTGAAAATGTTTTAGAAAATATGGGGGTTAGGTAGGGACACCCAGAATCCTAGCCCAGGAGGGCCACCTGGACGCAATATTAATTATTCTTTTGGCTGCACTGCGGACCCGCTGGACTGAAAAAATTGGAGGGCTCAAGCATTTTCTTGAGTTTTCTCGATGGTGGGACTTGACCTAGGGATTATCACACATTTAATTCATATTTGGGGAGAAGGGCATGAGGCTCCACATCTCTGTGCCAAGTTATCGCCCTTGACACCCCAACCCCATCCACAAGGGACCCAGTAAAACAGTGACCTCAGGACCTCAAATCCTGGGACAGAATGAAGAGTGGAGTGGCAGGCGGGGCAAGCAGGGGAACAGTGTTTTCCTCCTGCAGGTGGGAGTCAAAAGAAAATGCTCCACAAAGAGACTGTTGCTGACTCCTGCACTGCCCCAGCAGAGCCATGAGGGTCTTAGGGCTTCCCTAACAGGTCCCCAATGAAAGAGAAAAATGTGGGTGTCCCAGGTGGAGGCAGAGAGCCCCCCCCAACAAATTGAAAAACTGTGGCATGCGGCCAAAGCCACTCATTTATTATTAACAGCTTCCGGTAATAAGTGCCCCATAATGCCCTTAATGGGTAATTAATATATTTGTTCCTGCTTTGTGGTGCCCCAATTGGGGCATGGGCATCACCAACATGTTACAAAAGTGTTGTGGAGGGCTCCAGAGAGTGAAGAATTTCCTCCAGAATTCACATATTAAAAGTAACCCTATGTTTCCTGTGGCACAAAAAAAACAGGAAAAGTTTGTGGTATTACTAAGCATTTCTACAGCTGGAGCTTTTATTCTTCAGCTACAGATTGAAGGGGCTCTTAGTGTTTAGTAATATGGCTACATTATTTTGCCTTAGGATTGTAAGCAAAAGGCTCTGCCACTGTTTAGTATCACTTTGAATACACATACTTTACATAAAGGTGTATTAAGAAACATTGTAATGCATGTTTTCTTTAAAATAATGAATGTCTATATGAATATGGTTTTGTGTTCTATTGATTTCAATCACAGCATGATTGTTGTATTCTACTCTTAAGCTGATGATCCCTTAACAAAGCCAGTAGGCTTGCCTTCATATAATGATGTGGTGACCCCTTGACAAAGCCAACAGGCTTGCCTTGTATAATAATGTGGTCTCCCCTTAACAAAGGTAATAGGGCTGGCTTTTGTATATTGATTTGGTGACACCTGGTAAAGCCAGTAGGCCTGCCTTAGGTAAAATGACACCCCTTTATTTTGTGGTGAACTCTCTCATTGGCTGGCCATACACAGGAGGTGAGGGGGGTTGGCCGCCCCCAGTGGGGATGGTTGCAGGGCTTATTACCGCCATGCCAGTGATGTTATAGTTAGGTATGTTAGGAAGATATTATTTAGCAGTGGAAATCCTAAAAATGTAGTGAAAAAAGCTTAAAGTGATAAAATAGGTAGGGTTAAAGGGTTTTATTTTACATTAAAAAACTGAGAAATGCACTGAAAAGGCAAATGTTAGAATGGTCACAGTGTCAGTTAAAAAGCAGTATAAATATAAAAAATACACTGATATTCACCAGTCATATATGTGCTTATGTGAAATAATAACCCAAGACCAGTTTTGCTCTGACTGGGGCTCATCAGTTGGGTGTAGCTTGATTCCAGTGACACAGTGAGCATGGGACCCATATCTGGGCATACCCTTGCCACTTAGGGCATTACAACAATCACACAACAGGTGATACATTTATACCATGCGTCTTATATCTTTGATGCCAGAACAGACAGGGATTTCATTCGTTTGTGTTTATCACAATGCTCCTACAGTGTGTTCTTTACTTATAATCACATGGTTTCTGACAAACTGTCTCATGGTTATCCAGCTGTGGCTGAAACATATTGCATTTTAACTTTTGGGCATTGCTGTTTTTAGCTTTCTTTATGAATTACATAAGCAACACAGAATTCAATGCAAGCCTATGTGTTCTTATGTGAATATGTTCCTCTGTGATATGACATTCCACCTCTGAGATATCTGAGTGTGTGTTTTCTATATATGTTACAGTTCCCTTTTTATCAATACTACTTTTATTATTTGTGCCTGTTTACCTTTATTTCTAACTCCATTATCTGTTTTTTAATTGTATTGCTAATTATTTGTATTGTATTTCATTCTTTTTAATAATGTTATCACTTTATTTTTTAACATGATATCTACTCTTCTGTAAATTTAGCTTTTACCTGCGATGTAATGTCCCATGTGATGTAGCAACTCATGATGTAATTGTAACAAATCCTTGTTTGCGATGTAGTGGCTCCAGATGTGTTTTTGAAGTAGTGAATCTCCATATTCTTGACTCAAAGTAGTGGGGCTATTTCTACCTATTGAGGAAATCCTCCACCTGGAGTCTCCTTATCTGTTTCATTAGCACTCTTTTCACCCTGGCCATTCTGATGGGCACTCATCTTCATCAGATAGACAACAGGACCTGGTTTGAACTCTGCAAATATCACTTCACTCTCATCTAAGGAACTGCATCCATTTAGCCCAATGGCGGAGATGCAGTAAAAGACAGCATAACAAATAGTCTAAATTAAAGACAATGTTAAGGCCTTGAAGGGTACCCTACATTGTATGCCTTAAGGTGAGATTGCAAACCATGCGATTCACAAATTGATTTGGTTTGCAACAGCAAATCTACTTCCTGTTATATACAAAGCACATTTACAAGTTGGAAAAGGTTTTCTGACCCATAAAATTGGTTTTGTAACCCATACAGAATTGTAATATGGAAGGGGCATCCTTCCAAAATGCAGTTTGATAACCTATAATCAGTGGTTTTCAACCACAGTTCAAACCCTTGTCCATATACCATTTGCTTAAAGAAGGTGGGAACTGATTCACAGAGAGGAACTTGTCTAATTCGCTCCCTTAGCCTTTGTGAAACAGTTTGGAAGCCTCAAGGTGAGTTAAAAAACGAGATTACCCAAATGGGTCACCTCCTGTTTTAAAGCACAGCTGGTTCCTTTAACAAACTTGATCTGGTTTAAAAAACAGTTTTCTGTTTGGGAATGCAAGCTCAAGGATGGTGTTCTGTTATCCATTGCAGACCACCATGCCTATGCTTGCAGCCAATCACGTGCGGTCACAAATTGCAAATTACCTAATGAACATTAATTAGTCAAGTTGTTGGGCCTGTCAGTCTTAGGGTTGTCTTCCCACAAACATTTTGCCCTACTCCTCTATTTTTGCTACTTTTGTTTTTATTGGCATTAGTACTCTGTGCACTTTACCACTGCTAACCAGTGCAAAAGTATGTGGTCACTCCCAAAACGTGGTAACATTGGCTTACACCCAGCTGTCACATTCAATTTATTTATAAGTCCCTACATGTATCCAGGGCATATAAATTAAATTCTACTAGTGGCCCTGCAGCACTCATTGTGTCACCCACTTAAGTAGCCCTTTCAAACATGTCTCAAGCCTGCCACTGCAGCCTGTATGTACAGTTTTAAACTGCCATTTCGACCTGGCAAAATAAATCTTTTGCCAGGCATAAGAATTACTTTCCAATACATATAGTTTGCCACTACGGTAGGCCGTAAGCAGCCAATAGGGCAGGGTACAGTGTAGTTGAACAGTTGGACAGGTCCTTTTAACTTTTACATGTCATGGAAGTGAAAAACTCTTAATATTTGTTTTTCACTATTGCATGGCCTACTTCTCCCATAGGATATCATTGGGTTAACTTATTACATCTAATAAGTGATAACTTTCAATTTGGAACAGGCAGAAATGTTGAGTTTATTGTCTAAAGATTTGCAATTTAAAACCTACATTAATGGTAAAATTAGATTTTAAGTCACAGTTCTAAAAATGCCACTTTTAGAACGCTGGCCTTTTCTTGTCCCAACCATTTGGTGCCTGCAGCCTGTATCTTGGGTCACATAACGAGATGTAGCCGGCAGTTGGTCTTTGTGTATTGCTCCGAGACAGCGAGACAAAGAGGGAATAGGGGTTGGCAGGATGGGCCATCTCTAACTTGAGGAGGGGGAAATGTTGTCAACTAACATACTTGAACATCACAAAGGCTCTGCCCATCACACTCACAAAGGGCTTTGACACTAATCTTTTGTGTCCCCCGGCAAGCTGGGGGAAGGAGGCAGGACATTCCTAACAACTCCGAGAGTGAAAACCTCCATAACATTCCCCTACTTCAAAGTGAGCACCAGGTATAAATAATGGAGCCTCATACCCAACTTTTCAGTACAATGCTCGACCTGTGGAAGTCTCAGACGGACTTCTGTGCTACTCTGCAAAAAGTACTGCTGCACTGCTGACCTGATGCCACAGTGATAAGAAATGGACCTGCATCTTGTACTCAAGACCACCATAATGACTCCAAGGGCTATTTGGCTGTCCGTCTGATTAATATCTGAGGGACATAAAAGGATCCTACCACATTGAAGTCAGCACCTGGACTCCCTTCTATGTGGTACCACCCCAGTCCTGGACCCTGGAGGTGGGCCTGAAGGTGCTCTGCCAGTCCAGCTGTGGTCTTGTGGGCAGAACCAACGCAGCGTGACACATCTCCTCACAGCTCAGATTGCATGATGCATCCTCAACACAGGATCTCGCAATTCTCCAAAACCAGGATTTAATATACTTTGTTCAGCAGGCCTAACTTGGTCCCTTTATACGCCCTTGTTCCATCGCAGCCAGCCTGAACATGAGACATTTTCCGAGCCTGACATGGCCTGATAGCCTCAGTTGGTGCTTTGTGCTTCTAGGCACTATTTTAATCTCAATCCTTAAAATTACATATCTCCAGGTCTACTGATTGGAGTTTTCGACAATTGGTCTCAAATCATTTAATAACCTTTCTCTATTTTTGTTAATCTATGTTTTAGTATTTTTTTTGTGTTTTGTTTTCACTTTGTTACTGTTTGAAGTGCTGCATAAATACTTTACACATTGCCTATAGGTTCTGCTTGACTGCTATGTGCCATGCTACCGGAGGGTTGAGCCCAAGTTAATTTGAGGTTCGCTTGTGACTTTACCCGGATATAAATTGTGGTTGCTGCTTGAGTTGGGTTTCACCCCCCCCCACTCTCCCTCACCAACTAGTAACCCAATTTCCTACACAAGTCATTCTGCAGCCCATTGTGAATGTTGATTGTTTGACCTTCTTAATAGCTCATAGGTAAGTTTATAAAGAGACAACTCCACCTCCCCTTTACTAGAACTGTGGGAGTAGGTTTTTGCCATCTGCAAACAGCTGCCCTCAGGAAAAGAGATGCAGTTCCAAAATACCAAATCATATAAATTAAAAAAAAATACTAAAACATAGATAACCAGATGCTTCTTTTTGAAGGCCAATCGAAACGGCAGTAGAACTTAATTCACTGTTTGGTCCATAAAGTCAGGCAAATATGTATTGCATTGCTGATTGGTGTTGGCAGAATGAAACATAACAAACATACATATTGTTCCATACTCAAAATAGCAATGTGATTAACAGCACAGTCAAACTCACGGTTTCCCTGCCTTAGGGTAAGCACATGATTTCACATAGAAGAGCCCCAGTTGGCTGCCAGAACCTATGAATTTGTGGATATTGTGTTTAAAGATGTGCTCTAGAAGACCCATGATGCCTCTCGAGGAACTTTTCACCCACCCCTCTCGCCCCGGCAAAGACACATGCCTCAGCCAAATAACTGGCCCTCAACGTCCTGTGTAACGAAAACTGTAAATGCACTGTCTACTCATAACTTCGAACTTTTTGCCTGCAGGTTTATCAGATAAGGCGTTTGAAACTGCGGCGTACCGGTAACAATGCTCCCATTTTCATGCGCCGCATTGCAGCCTTTACATTTTTGCATTATTCTAATTCCAAACGCAATCCACTCTCGAGAGCAAGAAACTGCTTGCATTGCTTTTGCTACCAAGCTCAATATCAAAGCAGACCTATCCTACTTGAGCTGCGCCACTGGATTTAGAGGGATTCAAATGTTATTCAACAGTGACATTGCTGTGAATGTCAAGCAGTAGGGGGGAACACTTCCGTTTAAAGTACATTCATAGAAAAATATTATGTTCAGTAATCTTACTGCTACACGCATTTTCATAAACACTGGTAATGGAATAAATATTTAGTATCACAAAGCCAGTCTTCAGTCAATAAATAAAAATGAAATTACTGCATTATTTCTCGCCATTACTACAATATGGTATGTGGCCTCTACCAAACATCAAACCTTCTACATTGTTCGGGACAAGTTTCTAATTATTTAAATGGTTGTGGCCTACGTCCAGTGCTTAATTTGAGCTAGTAGTTTCCGGTGTGAGCACCGGCACTCATTTGTGAGGGCAGGCACTTGTTTTTCTGCATCAGGCATTTAGTACGAGCAAAAGATACACATGGGAAAGACTGAGGATGAGAATAACGAAACAGCATCACAAAGGGAGAAAGTAGAAAGCTGCAAGAGTGAGCTGAAGGGATAGGGAGTGGCTGTGAATGGATTAAAGAGCCCGAGATGGCTTTAGGATTAGGCTGCCTCAATATTCTTTGCTCGCATATTCAAATGCAGCAGTCCTGTGTTTCAAATGAGAGTTTTGGTCACTAGCACGTTTTTATTTGCAAATTAAGCACTGCCTTGGTCCATTGTTAACGTTGCCATCAATTACAGCACAAATGCATACATGCATCAACTGTCCAAAAAATATACATGCAGCCATGTTGTTCCTTTAATTAACGATGTAATTAGAGCCTATTTATGCTGTTTTAAGGGCCAGTGTCACAGTACCTATGCATTATTGAAGTTGGAGGTCAACAAAAGAATATTTAGGACAACAGAGTTGCACTTTTATATTTTTTCCACTAAACTATATGTATTTACGTACATACTCATCCAAGCATGATTTCCATACATATTATCTTAATAAACAATTTCTGCAACCCTGTGCTTCAGACATTGCACTATCCAACAATATTCTGATCATGTAATTTTCCATATAAAACTGCCCTGTTAATATGAGGAGCGTCACTGACCCTCCTAGGGGCAGATTTAAGAGCTCCCAGTGCCTCCTTGCACCACATTTGCGTAACTTTTTTTACACTAATGTTGCCCAACGGGGCCAAAATCGCTGCGCCAAATTTACAAAGTGTCATAGTCCATGCATTGCTCCACTTTCTAACACTTTGCGCTACATTTTGCCTGCATCAGGCATAATGTATGCAAAGGGGGCATTTTCCTCTTAGGCTTGGCCGAAAAAATGGCGCAGGGAAATCTAAGAGATTTCTTTGCAGCATTTTATTTGGCACTTTTAACACCTGCTCGGAGCAGCCGTTAAAAAGAAACACACCATTGTTTACAATGGGATTTGCAGGATAGGAGTCAACATTTTTTAGACTAATCCTGCAAAGTGCCAAACTAGTGTAAAAAACGATGATGCTAGTTCCCTAACTACCGCCATGGGGTGCCATATATTACATACGGTGCACACATGGTGACATTATGGGGGTGCTAGGGTGTGCTAGAAAAGTGGTGCTCTATTAGGTGCAGCACAAATATTCATAAATCTGCAAATTCATTCTTTACAGGCCTGTAGGCTCAATGTTCATTTTCACAAACTGAACCGAAATCAGTTTAGTAATCCTACATTAGTATAAATATTCTTAAAGCTTCTTAGAAGGGAATTTTTGCATACTCATTGTAATGTTTCGAAATGGATCAACTAGGAGTCCAGCTCGAACAACAAAACATCTCCCACTAAAACAACAGGCATCTACAGGCCTGATTTAGAGTTTAGCAGATAGAGCACTGGAGTACCCTATTCACCAAACTGATGCTCGGCAAGCTCTATTAATCGTTGGGTGGTCTGTCAGGTTTCGACTGGTGGTGCCCCCATTTTCTACACTTTCATTGATTTTTCATCTTTTGTAAAGTAAAACTGTTGCACAGTTCAGTACATTTTCTCCATGTTTGTTAAGCTACAATATTCATTTATTGTATTATGTGGCCTAGACATCCAATAGGCCATCTAGCCGGTAGGCCCAGTACTAATCATTAGTGCATGAAATAAATTTGTCCGCAGTATATATTTTTAAAACTTCATTTAGGGCAGGGAGGGCATTGAATTAAATTAAAAATGTTGGCTTTTGTTTACATTTCATTGTTTTTCTGCAAAAAATATATATGTGGGGTAATACGTGATGGCATTGGAGGATGTGTTTTTTTGTAAAATATTTATTGCTCAGTTAATTTTTATGTTTTGCATTGCTGAATTAATGGTAGTGTTTTCTTCAGTGTTACCACCATGCATCCTTTTTCTGGCCAGTGTGTGTGTGTGTGTGTGTATGTTTGTCCTTGGTCTGCATACCACATGGCCAGGGGTCATTTGGTGCAGTGTGTGTCCATAAGCCTGAATGTGTTCTTTGATTCCCATGTCTCCTTGCTCGCTGGTGTTGTTTGATCATGTGGCTGGCAGCCATTTTGTGCATCTAGCCAGTGTGTTTTTGCCATATGCTTGCACCTGTTCTTTGTTCCCAATGCCTCCTTGCTTGCTGTTGTTGTTTGACCATGGGCTGGTAGGCATTTTGTGCATCCAGCCTGTGTGCTTTTGTCATAGGCTTGCATGCATTCTTTGTTCTCCGTGCCTCCTTGCTCTCTGTTGTGGTTTGACCATGTGGCTGGTGGCCATTTTGTGCATCTAAGGAGTGTACCTTTGTCATAGGTTTGCATATATTCTTTGTTCTCCATGCCTCCTTGCTCTCTGTTGGTGTTTGACCGTGTGTTTGGTTGCCATTTTGTACATTCTGCCAGTGTGCCTTTGCCAAAGGCTTGCATGTGTTCTTTGTTCCCCAAGCCTCCTTGCTTGCTGTTCTTGCTTGACCAAGTGTCTGGCAGCCATTTTGTGTATCCAGCCAGTGTGCCTTTCCTGTAGGCTGGCATGCATTCTTTCTTTCCCATGCCTCCTTGCTCGCTGTTGTTGTTTGACCATATGGATGGCGGCCATTTTGTGCATCCAACAAGTTCGCCTTTGCCATAGTCTTGCAGGTCTACTTTGTTCTTCATGCCTACTTGTTTGCTGTTTTTGTTTGACCATGTGGCTGGCAGTGATTGTGTGTATCCAGCAAGTGTGTTTTTGCCATGTGCTTACATGAATGGATGTGATATCAGTTTAATAATATGCTTGAAGATCATTGTAGTATATGTATACTATGAATATGATTTCGATGAACAGTGCTTATATTTCATGCATTTTTTCATATTTTACATTTTGCACCTCTTTGCCTCACAATAGGTTCCTTCTCATCCTCCCATACAAACATCAGCAATTATTTTTAAAATTTTCATTGAATTTTTTTATTAGATTTTAAAAAAAAAGTTTTATTATTGTGTATTTTTTGTTTTTTGTAATTTTTATATTTGATTTATTTTACGTTTTTTTCAGTGTAATTTTTTTGTGCATTTTGCCTTGATTGATTCATCCATTCATCCACCAAGGCACACAGACACACAGCAGCATTCAGTTTTTATGGTTATAATTCCATTTCCTCCTGGACACCCTGCCTACCGTGCACTGCTGATACATTCAGCATCATTCATTTTTCATTGATTATTCAATTCCCCCCCGGATCACATTGCCTGGAATTGGTGCACACTAACCTTTATTTTTTAAAGATTATTCCATTTACCCATGCACTTCCCTGACTGTCACAGATGTCTCCTTTAGAATAGATGGACATAAAGCAAAGAACTATATCTGTATTTTGTGCAATATACTGATTGGAAATTATATTTTGTTGCATGGTGGTGTGGGTTGACTTTAAAGTGGTTGATTTATTATTACCTAAGTAACCAATCACACTAATATTGCCTTTGTTTGTACTAATTCAAAGTGCAACAATGCCACATTTCACTAAATGTTTTTCTTGCTTGTTTGCTATTAGGTGCACAAGAGAAGAAGAGACATCATCCGCAGTATTACCAAATAGAAGGCCTGTACGTTGATGTCAGTCCTCCAATCTCTTCCACTTGTGCAGCTTAGTGTCACTACTAGCTGAGAGCTTATTGATGCCCCAAAGAAAATAGCTCCCAAGAAAGTAGTCAATGAGAAGAAGCAGCTTCACATCGGTGGCATGCCGACCACAACCTTTTTCTGCAGACGTGTGCCTGCTGCACTGGCCTCTGCAGAGGAGCCTGTGAGCAGCCCTCCCACATCAACAGCACCACCCCAACTTAAGCCCAGGACTATGTCTGTCAGTGAGGCAGCCACTGAAATCATGGCAACTCCGACGAGGAGTGAGGCTGATTTTGATTGGTCCCTTTCACAAGGTAGTGCCCAATTGATCAGTAAACACAGCAAAGTGGACAGCAGCCAGCAATAGTAGATCTTCCTGAAGTTGGAGCATAACCAGAGGTCGGGCTTCCTGCCGAGCAAGAACCTCCTCTTTTAGCCTCATTGGCTCCCAGATCTCCTGCAAGGAAAAGGAAGGGCACTACTGCACCAACCTCTCCAAACACCAATTCTGATGAAGAAAATATTAAAGAGATTGGCAGCGGGTTCAAAAAGAAAATGCACCTATTCCTATCACCAACTTATACATAGTTCTTGTAGACAAACACGAAAAACAAATGTTTATAATTCAATGTGTGCACAGATCACAGTCCCTGCCACCAAGGTACTAAGTCAAAGGAGACACAATCATAGAAATTTTGAACGTGCACCACTTAGAATAGAACAATTAAGTCCACTTAGTCCGTATCATCACAAGAGTATCTTCTCTTTATTAGGTTTTCCTTGAATGTAAAAACAAAACAGCCAACGCGTTTTGTCCTTACCAAAGGACTTCTTCAGGGCTGAAATATGATAAAAACATACATAGCCTAAGTTTATATACACAAATACATAAAGAATTAATACAAAGAATATATATATAAAAGTACATGTAGATATAAAAAACGCCACATTAAAGACATCACTAACAACCTGAATTGATATAAAGGCAAGGTACAAACACAACAGAGTATACTAAGTTACTTGTGTACATAAATGACATTCATATTAAAGTAAAAAAGGGAAAAACAAACAGAACTTTCAGAACAAACAAAACCGGCAGCAGTTTACAAAGGGTTTTTTCACTTACCATGATTGTAATATGTGCAACTTTGGTGTTGATAAGATCAGGAGTTTCAGCTATGACACTGCCAAAAGGTATGAAATTAGACATTTCATTAATTGCAAAACAAAATATGTTGTATACATTTTAGGGTGTGGCTGTGATAAAATCTATGTAGGCAGTACTATCAGACCCCTTAAACTTAAAGTTATCAACTTCAAAGAGAAACCATGATGATGAAGACTCTGAGGCCTCGTACTCACTCAACTCTGTTGACTGGAAAGAGGTGTGTTGATTGGGCAAATGCTGCTGAGTGTTTGTTTGCTGCATTGCTGGCTCAAACGTGAAACTCTTCTTATGTTTTTTGCTTTGCCTCTGAGCCTTCTTGGTACACTCCTGACTCCTCATGAAGATTGCCTTCCTTCTTTTGTCCTTCTCCTTGAGTCTATAATACAATGTCTGTTTTTCAATATTCAGGCCTTCTCCTCTACTGCACAAATGAAACTTGGTGAAAAGCTCAGCACTCCTGCTTACCTACTGGACAGGTTCAGCCAGGCACCCAATAGTGACAGACATTCCGAGAAGAATGCAGATGCGCCGTCCACTTTGGCAATACAGTATCATTTTTCTTTTAACAACCATGCTTTTCAGAGCTGGGTGGGTTAACTTCACTCCTCCCTAATTTGTGTTTTTGAAACCTAGAAGACAGAACATTTAGATATATATACTATCTTGGGTCTCTCTGGGGCTGAAGGACTGCAATTCATTTAACTGAACTGTGTCTTACTCATTCCTTCATTTCCTTCCACAACCGATTGATGACAGTGTTCTGCTCAGCACCCTGATAAATATTATTGCTGTTATGTGTAGTCTTTGTCTTTGTTACACCTTTCCCCAAATCCCCTTTCCCATCCATTCATCAGACCTCTAACCTTATTTTCCCAGGGTGTGCAACTTTTATTGAGGTGTGACAATTTTACATGGATCAAACACTTGCTGTGGTGTATGTGATTGAAGTGACAACAAGTCACTGCATGATCTTCCTTTACCTGAGCAATAGCCTACACCACCCACATTTTCCCACCCATGCATCATTCATCAACATCATCATTCATGCCTTGTGTTGTGTTGCATAAACTTTTAACCTAGTCCACTCCATTCCTGACTCTAAGCCCACTTCTCCTTGCTCAAGGATTTCATTTCCTAAGTTTAGTTTTCATTAAATACTAGCTCCCCATTGCTCAGAAGAATTTGATTTTGCAAGTTTCTATTATCATAACAGGTCTTCTTTGTTGTATGTTGTACTGCCATCATGGCAGTCTAGTCTCAGCCTTTCTAACGTTATGATATAATGTAACCCACTAACTCTCTGTTTTCTTTCAATCTAGTTGGCAGTGATAGATAACCCTTTGATTAATCCTATAGTTTGAGTTTGCATAGGTGGAACTTTGCTTGTGATGTAGTGCACTAGGCTTCTACAACTATCATCACCATCATAAGATGGCAACTTGGGAAAACCCTGCTGTAAGAAGACTGAGGTAGCAGCCTTTGCTTCATCTATTCAGGTAAGAGAAGTATGGAGTGAAGTGAACTCATTTAGTTAGTGATTATCTTCTACTGAAGATGTTGTTTGTGTGTATTTAGGTTTTGTTGGTAAAATAGGCCATAGCAATCACCCCCTAGTGCTCAATATAGCCACAGAGGGTAGAATAGCAATGGTATAACTAACTGACATGCACTTTTTAAAGAGGAGTTAAAAAACAGGCTATTCCAAAAGACAGCACTACAAACTATAGCACCAAAATAAAGATTTGAGGCATAGATAATGTAAGATAAATTATTCCCCTTTTATTATTTAAAATTATGAAACCCACCCTTTCTGCCCACAACAGGCCTGCCCCTCTCCCCAAACAAATCACTCCATCCCCACCCAAAGCCCAAACAAACATCCAAGAAAAAGTCCAAAGTGAAAAAACCCATTCCAAACTCCCTTTCCCACCCTCTCCATTCATAAGTGCCCCTCCCACCAAAACAAACAAGGGTTAAAAGAGGGCATTTTCCATGCGGATCGGGCATCATTGAGGGTTGCCTCAATATGTGCCACCTAGCAATCTAGGCCCTCAAGGTGTTGTAGGATGCAGTGCTAGAATATGCAGTCTGAGCATGAGTGGGGCAGCAGTGGTGAGATGGGCTGCTACCAGCTGGTGGTGGTGCTGATGGTGTTGTCGCTGCTGGGAGGCTGGAGGTGTTGGTTGCTGGTTGGAGGAGCTTGGTTGTGTGGGCAGGTTGCCAGTTGCCTCATTCTCCTCCTCCTGCAGAACCACCAGCCGCTGGTACTCATTCAGATGGTATCTTGCCTCTGCATTGTTGGACCCAAAGGGCCACTGGAATTTGATGAGGCTGATTACGAGTCACAAGGCCATTTGTTACCCACACATGCTGCACTGTTGCTGATGAATGTCGTTGGAATCTGTTATAGAAGCCATGAAATATAAATCACTGGTACAGAAATGTGGTACATGCAAAATAGGAATTTTTCAATTTTTGTTTTTGTGGCTGGGACATACCTTCCGAAGCACTAAGGGACTGAAGTACTAGGAGGTGACAGAGTGGGCCCTGGGAGGGATGGGGAGCACATCTTGTTTAAAGTTTGCAATGCATTCACAACTTAGTAAATGCTGCATTAACCTAAGCAGATGCACATTGCACAGACATCACTATTGTACTGCCAAATTGAACCACACTGCAGTTATGTCATGGTAACATGGGTAATTAAGGGCCTGATTTAGAGTTTAGTAAATGGGATTACTCTGTCACAAATGTGATGGATATCCTGGCTGCCATATTACGATCCCATTATAGCCTGTGGGAATCGTAAATGGCCCTAAATGCCATTGGCAGGGAGGTAGTGAATGTTGATGGGTGGGAGGATACATATCAGCCTTGCTTAACAAATGCATTGAATGAGTTAAGGGAGCAGATAAAAAAATACCCCCACTTTAAACCAAAGATTAGACAACCAAGCAAATCAAGCAGAGTAGGTAACCATCCCCCTCTCAAGAAGAGCTCCTTTATTTCCTGATCCAAGCAATAATTCATTCACCTTTTCTTTGTTATATTCACCCTTTGATACCCATCATTTAAGCTTTTCATTCTGTTTTATCCAGTCTTTCACCAGTCCAATTCATCCATCCATATATCCACCCATCCATTCATACACTGAGATATCCCCCTATCAACAATCTTTTTACCCATCCATCCCTCCATTTACCCACACATCACTATCTATCCATCCTTTACCCCACTCAAACATCCTTTTACCTTTTCACCCTTACCCACCCACGCATCCTTTCACCTATATACCCTTTCATACATCCTTTCAACCACCCATGCATCTCCTATCTCCTTTGGTGCATCATTTTAACCACCCACACATCCTTTCACTCATGTACTATTTCACCCAGGCTTTCTTTAAAATGTCCATCCTTCATTCTCTTTTCCATCAGTCCATCATTTGTAGTGTCCATTCATAGTGAGCTTTTGTCTGCTGAGTTTGCAAAGAGAAGAGGCATTTAGAACTCAACCCTCCCTGTAACTGCTAAAGCAGGGGGTTCACAAGCAAAGTTTGTGCAGTGAGTGTGCTAGTAATTGTCAATAAGCAAGCAATGTGACTCACCAACACCTGTCCCTGCTGCCACCGGTTCTCCTCCTCCAACCACTGCCATGTCCAGTGCACTGGTGCTGCAGCTGGCCCCTGCACTGATGGTTGATGTGGCTGGAAAAAACATTACACATTTT
Source organism: Pleurodeles waltl (assembly GCF_031143425.1). Lineage (NCBI taxonomy): Eukaryota > Metazoa > Chordata > Amphibia > Caudata > Salamandridae > Pleurodeles > Pleurodeles waltl. The sequence continues at coordinate 340,438,332 of NC_090439.1, forward strand.
AAATGCCAGATATGCCTTGTCTTGTTATTTTTAAGAGCTAATTCAGTGAAATACAACCACAATGAATTACTACAGTTCTATCTTCTTCTATCATTCACTTTAGGAATTTTGTTGTTTAACTATGTAAGAAAAGCCAGGTAGTTAAGTCAACCACAAACGTTTTAAAGGAGGGGCAGAGCTAAGTCGCTGAAGCTCAATGAAGGGTGTGGAGTATTTGGTCAATTCAGGACCTATGATGAGCTCTTGATTGTCAAATGCAATGTTCCCGTCCTCATTCTGCTTTCCAGCCATCTTGCACTGTAATTGAAAGCGTTGTTATGGTATACAATTGTATAAATGAATAATACATACACACAACATGGGGGGGGCACCATGACCACTCTCTCATTTTAATGTTTGAGCATTAGCAAAGAAAAGGAAACCTTCACAAACATGTAAAACGTTTGGCTTGGGCATGCAATCTTCTCAGTAGAGTACCTGTCCTAACAATCTGTCCTCTTAGTCTTACAGTATGAGTCCACAGGATTTAGTGGAGAAGTGAAAGCGAAGTAACAAAGCTGAAGAAAGCTACATGATAGTACAGACAGGAGGAAGTCTCAGATACAGAAAGATGAGAAACATAAAAATGAAGGATAACAAGAACTTAACAAAGCTTAGGTAGAATGAAAATAAGTGTGAAAAAAGTAGACAGGCACAGTAAAAAAAACTTAAAAATATTTCTAAATGAGAAGGAGAGGTGAAAATTAGGGAAATAATAAAACAGGAAGACTTACTGGGGCAAGTAGATCTGCCAGGTGCCACACTGGTGGTGGTACTGAAACCATTGTGCTGAGGTGATAGATGAAAAAGAAAACAAATTGATTAGTGGTACAGTTAAGCTCCCAAAAACTATTTTGACAGGCAAAGGCAAACACAGTAACATTGTACTTGCCTAAATCAGACCGCCTTATTCACCGATAGTACTAGTAACTCAAGTGGTCTGTCAATTTCCAACACCTACGCCCTACTCCGAATTTCCTAAATTACATTTGCAACTGTGTATCACTACTAATGCATTCATATTGCAATGAATGATCTTTGCTTCTCATTCACCTTTGATGGGCCAACTCAGTCTTTCTTTTTTTTCAATGTATAGATGCATACTACACATCACTGAAAGACTGCAACTGGAACTACATAAGCTACATAAAGAAAGGCACATAGAAGAGAATGCTTAGTCTCTGATACTACTCACTTGTACTAGCACTACCACTTATTCTTGGTGAAGGTACAAAGGAGTCTCAGTCTGCATGGTTTCTTAAATAATCAGCCCAAGTGACTGCTGACTAATATAATTAGGAAACATTGACTGAGCACCTGGCTTGCTCAATTTGGATCACATAATATTCATCATAACGTAAACTTAACTTGCCTCTAAGAGTCAGCACTGCTGTTTAAGAAAACAAATTAGCACTGTGGAACATTCACAACAAATAAATAACTATTTACTCACAGAGTCCAGACACCTCAACAGCTAGCAGGTCTAGCAGGTCCTGCTTGCAGTCCAGTATGTCCACCCAATGGTGTGTTAACTGCTGCTGGTGTCACTGGACCCCAGTGTGCTGACGCACACACTGGCGCACCCACCTGCTAGCATGGCGGGGAGGTGGCACTGCACAAAGACAACAAGTGTTGCCACATCCACCTCAATAAAAATGGTGGGGCTGCACCCCTTGGTGTGGCCAACAACAGCAATGTGTGTGGTTAGCAGCCGCACCAGTGCCGCCATTCCCTCTGCGGCCCTGCTTTGCCATGGAGCTCGGTGTAAAAAAAGTGGAAGAAATAGAAAACTCACAAAATTGACACAAAATTAACAAAAACTTAAAATGCACATACACAAAGGCAAAGAATGATTCAGTAAAGGAAAATTAGGGGTGGATGATTTAGATAAGGGTAGAATTTAAAAGGTTAAGGTGGGATTAAGTTTGGCCCAACAGCATGCACAGAGAAACAGTAGAAAACAAAATGGCTGCACACATGCAAACTGCATGTCAAGCTATTCTGTGTGGAATTCTGTGGCCTCAAGGAGGTTTTGACCTGCTTCACAGACTTCCATGTAGCAGAACTCCATGAGCTCCACCCACCCATATTTCACTGTCCTAGAAGAAATCAAGCAAACTTCTTTCTCTCTCACCCAGCACCTCTTGGTGTGATATGAAAAGCTCCAATAGATGCAGTGCTGATTGCTTCTGTACATGTCATAATGGTGTGCATATGTGTCACCAGGAGCAGAGCCAGTACAATGCAGATTGACATGCTTTGGATTTCTACATATTAGATAGCTGCTGTATCTAAATGTAATGACATGTAGGTATGTGGATATGGATTGGGCTGGTAGTGAGGAAGCAATTAACAACCAAGCCACTGTCAGAAGGGATCTCTTTATGTATTCTTTTGGCCATTGCAGTATTTCCCCTAGAGCCAACACCACTCCATTTCAGTACAGCAATGACAGGGGTGAATTAGGTCTATATTGAATGCTATGCTTGGTTGTCTAGTGTGCAAGTGTAGTGCTTTTAAGTGCCTCAGTATATACTCTTCAGCACATGTGCCACCTTTAGAACCTGGTTGGTGGAAAACCACCTCCACCCATCAAGCTCACTTTATTGCATAAGCATGTAAATGGAACCTTGCGGCACATATGTACTGCATGTGTTTGTGTGCATGCACGGTACCTAGGGTGTCTTTGAAAACTGATGCACTAAATTAACAAGTGGAACAAGGTATGTGCAGATATGGCAACATACGTATGAAAAATTTAGAAAAGTGAAAGGGCATAGCTGCTAATGGTTTTGAGTGAAAGACAATAGAATATAAGCAGGGAAGCAGATTATTTCAGAAATGTTATGACAAACAGAATTTAAAAAAATCACTTTGCTTCTAGCAATTTATAAATCAAACTTGTACAACATTTTTCAAAATCAAGCTAGAATCTTTACTTTATCAAATGCTAGTCTGTAATTTAGAATGGCACCAAGCAGATATAACCCTGTTATCTTTTGCATAAAATCAGGAAGAAGAAAATAAATGCTTAACGCTAAGAGGAAAGGTTCTGGTTTTTGCTGGTATGAACATGATCAAAGACCACTAATGACTAAGGGCTTCATGCATGGGCACCCTCCCTTTTTATGTAAGTAAGGAATCCTTCTCTTTAAAAAATAAAATGTGATCAGTCAGTTGAAGTAATAAATACAGACGCCATAAAATAAGTCGGAGTAGAGATCTCTGCTGGGTAAAGCATAGGGAAAATTAAAGAAGTTTATTAAACTTGGAAAAGGGTTATAAAAATATTTTGTATTAAATATTATTGTAAAATAATTGTTTATGTTTCTTTTAAAGATAGAACTAAAGAAAACAAATTTACAACACTGTTACCCTAATTTTGAATTAAATCTTGATTTAATGTAAACATATCAAATTAAATTAAATTAAATTACAGTTATGTTTCTAAAGTGTGGATGTAAAAATAAATTCCCACCTAAAGTAAAACAGCGTAAAATGGCAATTTTGCATTAATAAGTATTAAAATTGATGTACAGAATGGATTATTTTTTAAATGCCAAAAAGGTTAATAAAATATTTTATAATTAAATAAACGATGTGTACTGGTTTTATAAAATATTTTTCACTTAAAATTACATTTAGGTATATTTTTTACTATTTAAAATAATTCAAATATTTTATCATTAGTTCCTGTGGGGTTTTATTTTAAATTCCTAACTTCACTGTTTTCAGTTGGTGGGTCTTACTTGCTACTGTTTTTTTCTAGTAGCAACTTATGCTTCTAAACTTAGCTCCACCTCCATTCTCGGGGGTGGAGCGGTAAGGTGTAACTCTACACTTTTAAGTAACTTTACACTTGGGTTTTGTAAATAGCCAAAAGTAGTAAATGTACTCAACAGTGTAAGAGTAAATTGCACATGTAACTTACTTACATGTGTTTTTTTACCTTTGTGGTCCTCCTTGGTACTAATCTTTGCGGCTAGGAAAGTCCATAGTTTGTCAGCTTGAATGGAGACAGTAGTGTCACCAAAGGTTTTCTTCCTGTAAGCAGGAACTATTAAATGCAATGCCAACTTGGAACTTAAAATTCTCCGTTTGGAGTATTTGGTGTGTTTAATTGCAGAAAAGTTGGTCATTTGCTGTTTATCACTCTGTGAGTGATGTGTTCTAGCTTCAAAGAGGATAGTCTTGCTATTGGGACCCGGTATAGAGCCTTATGGACTGGAAAGATGTTGGTTTGTATATTTGTATTTTGAAGTATCCTTGTTGATTAATCCTGAATTCTATGCAGTCATCTCATGTTTGAGAGTGAAATACTGTTCAATAGCATAATCAAGTTTAGAGAGGATGTGTGACATTGCTTTTACTTGTTTAGGAAGTTCAAGATGTGAAAAAAAGAGTCTAAGGGCCTCATTACAAGTTTACAAGTTTAGAGGTCCATGGACTTCAATGGCGGGGTTGGCAGTCTGGCCGCCGTTGGGTTGGCAGTCGGACCGTCGTATTACGAGTCATGGGGCCTATGGAGCAAAGACCGCCTCAGTTCCGCTGGTACTGCCAGTCAGCACAGACCGCCATAGTCACGAGGCGGCACAAACAGGCTGGCGGAGCCTGTGTTGCTGCTGGACACTTTATAAGGTTGCACACCGCCAATGTGACTGTGGTGGTCCAACCACCATGTATCAGCAGGCAGAAATGGGGAGAATAAAGGGAAAGACTCACCTGCATCCAGTGCTGCCATGGAGCCCATAATGCATGTGCTGTCACTGTTGTTGATCATCGATGGAGCACAAAATCCACGCCACCATGGGTGCAACCAACCATAAGTACAGATGCCTACCTGTGTCATCAAACTCAACAATTGTTTGTCGTGCCGTCAGCCACATCATATGGGGGTCACATTACAGGCACCAAGTCCACTTGTGACCGTGTACACAGTTGAAATCAGACACAAAGAATGACTCAGTCACAGTCTTTAAGCAGGTCACTCACACTGCACCACACCATAACACAAACATACATGTCTGACCATCTCAGGTACCGGGACAGTGAAGTGTACACAACATTGTCTCACACAACACCAACAATACAGCAGCATCACATCTACAAATATACCTCATACACTCACATTCCTCACATGCCACGGACTGTCGTCACATTCAACACACATATGGATGTTGTATGGAACACAAACATGACTCCCAGTAAACATCCCTACAGTGGACACACACATCACCCACATTGCAACGCCGTGGAAGGACAATCGGATGAACAATAGACAGTGACACAAATATACAAACCTCACTTTGCAAACAATACCTGCACAGTATTGATGGGGGCATCAGGAACACTCAGGGAAGGAGGCTGCACTGGGACACATATCACATTGTGCATGCTCCTTATTCAACATTTGACAGAAACTGACCCTAGATGTATCTCAGTGACAAACAATACTAGACCCAAATGACATCCCTATCTGCACAATGTGGAAGTGCAAGTCAACTAAGCATATACAACTTCAACTGTGTGGGACATATCTCTACATAAAGTAGCTGCAAAGTACACATAGCTAAATGGACACATGCACAATCACATGCAAACTAAGGTAGTGCAATTGAACACACTCCACGTCAGCACAAACAAAACTCAAGCTCCCACAAATTAGATGAATCCATAATCCATATCCGGGGGACAAGTCTAACACCATACCTGCTCACATTGGACAACACAAGATGAAATACTTACCATAACAAACAGAACACAATGCTATGACTCCACCATTGCATTTACACCGACATAGCCATACAGTCAACATATACCCTTGTCTTGGTGACACCAGCATAGCCCACAAAGTCAGATACTGAAAACAACAACAAATGGATCAGAAAGCAGGCTGAAACACACACAAGGGTGTAGGTAGACAACAGAAGTCACGGAAGTCACAGACGTTACAGAAAAACAACATAAAGGTAGAAAAGGAATTGCAAAAATAATGTATTCCCCCCAAAAACAACTGTTTGGTTTCCACAGGAGGGGGCATCAAGTGGGCAGGCAGGCACCTCAGGGATCATCTTTGGGGAGGAGGGTCAGATTTGGGAGGGGTGGGTTTGGTCTTGGAGTTGGGAGGGGTGGACTGCTTCTTGGTAGTGAGTAGTCTAACTGGCTCACATGGGTACATTCTAGCCTCAAGGAGGGAAAGGATGGTGAAGTACATATAAAAGCATGCACATGAGATACTTACCTCCTCCTTTGGTGAGCCACAGAGCTGCTTCTACAGGGGTAGGACCTCTTTAATTAGCCTCCCCAGCTCCTCTGGAGAGAAGGCAGGGGCCCTCTCACCAGCTGGACATAGCATGATTTCTCCCAAATGTGGCACATAGCAGCTCAGTTTGTTGCGGTGTTGCTGGCTTCAGTTTCAAGAGTCAAATGAGTGAATCTGCAGAACATGGTGGTCATGTCTGCCACATGCATAGTTTTCACCACCGGGGGACACAGCCATTGGCCAGTGACTGCCACTGGCAACAACGTTAGCCTATGGCTGTGTCCACTACAGTTGCAACTGTCTATGATTACTTCTGCTGGCAGTCATGGGCGGTTCCTAATCTCCAGTGCAGTAGGTCAGGCAGCCACCATTTTGATGGCCTGAAATACTGTATTGGGCTATATAAACTGTGTTACACCTGCAAAAATTTATTTTTGACCTCACAAACCTGCTCATCCAGTCTTGTCATGTAAGACCTATAACTCAGACACCATTGTAGTATGTTTCAGGGTACAGGCGGCATTTTACTGTGGGGCACAGTCCACCACCGCCAATGGTCATTTTGGTAGTAGGGCTATCCAGTCACATTTCGAGGGGCAATGGTGTTTCACATCTCTGAATTTGGTCTATATACATGTTATGTCCACATCTGCAGAAATTCATGGGGTGCACATGTGACACTTGTGTTATTTGCAGATGTGATGTGTACTGGTTGCCATGTCTATCTGTTCAGAAATGCCTTGTCACATGACATCATTGACATCCATCATGTATGTTGCTGTTGAAAAACGGACTAATTTTAAAAATCATGTTTTGTCATACAAAGGTACCCAGGGAGAGGGAAGATACAACAACCTCCTGTCTACCTTCCAATGCCAGGCCTACAGACCATGAAAGAATGCCACATCATACTGCTCTACCGTCTGACTAGCCAAACAATAGTGGACTTATGTCATCAGTTGGAGCCAGATCTGATGCAGATAATAGTTATCCAACCAGCATACCATCCATTGTCCACGTCATGTCAGTATTGCATTTCCTAGCTACAGGGTCCTTCCAAAATATAGTGACCTTTTCTGCTGGTATGTCCCAACCTATGTTCAGTCTGGTGTTATAGGATGCCCTTTTAGCAATGTTGAAATACCTTGCAGCTTTATCCGGTTTCCCTCATATGAGGAGTTAGCCCATGTGGAGGCTGAAGTTTATGGTTTTGCATACATCACACATGTTGTGGAGGAAATTGATGGCACACATGTTGGCTTGGTCCCACCACTGGTGAATGAACAAGCATATCGCAAAGGAAAGAACTTCCATTCCATCAACGTGCAAGTTGTCTTTTTGGCCGGTCACTACATTTCTCATGTCCGTGTTCAGTCCATGATTCCTTCAGAATGAAGAGCAGCACCAGCTGGGGTATCCAGCTGATGTCACATCTGTACGCAGAGAGGGCCTGGCCGGTTGGTAAGTCACATCTGTCCTGTCTGTATGTGCAATGTTTGGTGCTACAATCATGAAGTGAGTGACTCATTGTTCCACATATGTCCCATTCCATAAAATGAGACTCCCCATATCCGAACCTTCCTTGGTTTTTTGACTCCAGGGAGGAATACAACTATGCCAGGGGAAGTCTGCTTCAATGAGTCCCATGGACAAACATGGCTGGTAGTGGATCTGGCTTTTGGGCTATTGAAGGTCAGATTTAGTGACTTGACCAGAGTGGTGGAGCCTTCTTCTACTCACCCAGAAAAGTATGTCAGATCACTGTGGGATGCTGCATGCTCCACAACATTCCCTGTACATCCCAGAGGAGGGGGAGCCTGCATTGCCACCGGATGAGAATCCTGAAATACCAATTGAGGATGACAGTGGTGAAGAGGAAGGAGTTGATTTGTGGAAAGAGCTCATCAACAGCCACTTTTTATGTGTGTAAGTATGTCATGTGATGTCATGACTGTGGCTGTACAATGAATTGTTGTGAGAATGTGTGGAGCTGAGTGTTTTATCAGCAACTAGGGAGCTGTTACTTGTCATATTCAGCCAAAGGCTGCTTGATAAGATAGCTTTTGACACATCCCCACTTTGATGATGTTGCTTTGTTTGTGTCAATTTAATTGCAATGTATTTACATTTCCAGTAGCTTGCTATGTGGTTTGTGTAATAGCTATGTTTACAAGCCTAGAATCCTTGCTTTGTCTTTGTACAGGTACGTTCACCGTGACATCCTCATGTGGGCATTTCAGAGTTGTGCATTGGCAGTTATCTGATGCTTCAAAGTGAACATGGATTGTTCCAGTTAATGTATGTCACAGATTTGGGGTGTATGCGGCCCGTGAAAAGGCAGCTTCAACGGTGTTTGGGTGGAAGGTCTGAAGTGCAGATTGCACTTGTTTTGTGTGCTGTGTTGGGCTGATTGCATCATGTGTGTCATCATGAGGGCATGAAATATATAGTCATCCATTGTGAGCAAGACATTCACCCTTCACATTAGCTAAACACTCTTCTTGTATGACCTCTATGTAGCTGTAGATGTGTTTCATCATTTCAGGCTACAGTACCTGTGCCACAACACTGATATGTGTTTGTGTCATACCACCAGATGCATGGTCATTGGATTATGATGGGCGTGTTATCAGCGACTGTTGTACTGCCATCTGTCTGTACCTTCGAATATGTGATGTTGTATTCCTTTGGTGTCGTATGTGATAAGGCTCAAGCTGCTCACATCATCCACCTTAATGTTTGCCTATTCTACAGGACAATGTCTAACAAATCCCTCCCTTCTTTGGTCTGGAATATGTACTTTGACTCTGTGTGAGTCACACATTCTTATGTCACAAAGGTCCAGACATATGGACAGCCTATGTGCTGTACACTTGAATAAAATGTCTGCTGTGACCAGATATTTGTACTGATGTGTTTGCGTGTAATGGTTGTAATCCTGAGCAGGACACTCTGTACCTGTAACATTTCCCTCCTTGTACAAGTAACTTATGTCTTCATCATATGGCTCACATGGTCTTACATCTCTACCTAGCAAAATGTTGAAATTAAGCAAGAAGACACTAAGTTTGTGATGTGTGAATTTATTACAGTACTGATGCAGTAAACACAATTTTGAAAGAAAAGAAGAAAAATATTAAAGTGTATGTTTCAGTCATGGTGAATAAAATCAATGAGGTAGATGCCACACCACTGGAAGTCCAATGTCCAGAGTACTAATCCCATTGGAACTGCTGCTACTGAGACAGGGGTTTCTGGGCCTTGTTCCTCTGGCAGGGCCTCCCTTCCAGTGTCTGATACCAATGAAAATGGACCTGTTGTTGATACGCCAAAGAAAGGGGTAGAGCAGTGCTGTAGAGCCCTGCTCAGGGTGGTGTTAATGTCCCTCACCACCACTACACAACCTTGAAAAAGGTTACCCTCCCAGGTGAGTAAACTTCATTTGAGAGTTTGCAAATAGATTTGGGCAAGTGAACATTATTTTTGTGGCTGGAGTTAGAGACAATGGGCCTATTGGGCTTAGCATTCTGGTCACTTCCTTTACTTCCAAGCACCATACAAATGTTTTCCTCCCAGATAAGTGAACTTCATTTGAGAGTTAAGGCACATAGGTATTTGGGCATGAGAACACAGGGCTCGGGTTTGGATTTGAAGAGACGGAGCCTCCTGGCCTTACAAGTCATGTCACTCCCTCAACTTCACATCCTTGATAAATGTCATCCCCACAGGTGAGTGCACTTCATTTGTGAGTTTCGTAAGAAGGGTATTTGGAGAACTGAACACTGGACTGGCGTTTTCAGTTAATAAAACAGAGCCTCCTGGCCTTACTAGTCATGTAACTCCCTGTTCTATATACACTATACAAATATCATCTTCTCAGATGAGTAAACTTCAATGGAGAGTGAAGACACAAGGGTCTTTGGAGAATAGAACACTTTGCTGGTGTTTGGAGTTATGGAATCAGGGCCTCCTGGGAGTTGCAGTCAGGTCACTCTCACTCCTCCCAAATATGTGACAAATGGTACCCCCCCCAGGTGAGTAAAGTTATTTTGTGATTGAGATGCCAAACAGGGATCTTTTAACAAAAGAACAATGTGCTGGTGTTTGCAGTTACAAAAACAGTGCCGCCTGGCCTCGGCAGTCATATCAGTCCCTGCACTACACACTATACAAATGTTATCTCTCCAGGTGAGTACACTTCATGTATGAGTTAGCAAGCAGGAGTCTGTGGAGAAGGGGACACTGGGCTGGTGGTTGGAGTGATAGTAAGAGAGCCTCCTAGAAACTACAGCTATGTAACTCTCTGTACTACACACACTATACAAATGGTATCCTCCCTTCTGAGTAAACTTACATTGAGGTTTGCCAAACACAGATCTTTCAACAAATGAACACTGTTCTGGTGTTTTCAGTTGCTGAAACAGTGCCTCCTCTGAGTTGCAGTCATGTTATTTTATCTAGTGCACACACTTTTCAATGTTTTCCCCCCAGGTGAGTATACTTAATTTGTGAGTTGACTATTCAGGCATATGTGGGCAAATGACCACTGTGCTGGTTTTTGGAGTTAGAGAAACAGGACCTGCTGGGAGATGGAGTCATGTAAGTCCTTCTACTACACACAATATGCATATGGCATCTTCTACAATTGAGAGTTAAGACACAGGGGTCCTTGGACAAGAGTACACTGCTCTGGTGTTTAGATTTACAGACACAGGGCCTCCTGGGAGTTAAAGTCATGTAACTCCATATACTACACACAATATACAAATGTTGTCCTCCCAGGTGACTCCACTTCAGTTGAGAGCTACCAAACAATGGTATTTGGACAAGAGAACACTCAGCTGGTGGTTGGTTTTACAGATTCAGGACCTTCCTGGACTTATTAGTCATGTCACTCCCTCTACTTAACACATTTGACATGTGTTATCCTACCAGCTGAGTAAACTTAAATTATGGGTTGCCAGACAGTGGTCTTTAGACAAGTGACCACTATTCTGGTATTTGGAGTTGCTGGAACAGTGCTCCTGTGAGTTGCAGTCAGGTCACTCTCTCTAGTACACCCACTTGACCAGTGTTTTCCCCCCAGGTGAGTGCACTTCAATTGGGGGTTTACTAACAGATGAATTGTAGTATTTGATAACTGTGCTAATGTGTGTTGTTACAGGAATAGTGCCTGCTGGGAGCTGTAGACATGCCAGTGAATGTGCTATACACACTTGACAAATGTTAGTTTGCCTGGTGCATACCCTTAAATTGGTATGTACTAAACAGAGTTATTTGGAAAGGTGAACACTGGTCTGGTGTTTGGAGTTGTAGAACAGTACCTGCTTGGAATTGTAGGCTTGTCAGTACCTGTACTACACACACTATACACATTTCTTCTCCTCAAGTGAATACATTTCACATGTGAGTTGCCAAATCGAGATCTTTGTACTAATAGACACTAGGCTGGTAAGTGGAGTGACAGTGAAAGTGGCACAAGTGAGCTGTGGGCATGTTTGACACAGCATTTTGGTGGCATTTTTAGTGTTGTGACTTACCAGACTCCAGTCCCACAGGTATTCCCGTCAAGGCCTCAGGATACAGGATAGTGAGAACCTTCTCCTCCCAGGGAAAGCGATGTAATGAGGCAATGTAGCTGGTGACTGGAGACCGGGGAACGGACCTTGTCCCTAAGGTCCTACTACTTCCTCCTAATGTCCTCCCTTGAGCACAGGGTTATGCCTACAGCCTTCACTCTGTCAATGATCCTGTCCCACATTTCCATTTTCCTGCTGAGATGAGCATGCTGGTCTTGTGCTCCAAACAATTGTGGCTTTACTCTTATGATTTCATCCACAATGACTCAACTCCTCTTCTTAGAAAAGTGTTTTTATTTAAATGTGGCATGGTGGAAAAAAAAATGGGTGACAGTGACTTACTAAACAGGGTAAGTGCAAAAAGGGTGTGACTGTAAATAAGTGTGCAATGGAATGGTGAAAAAAGGGGTGTCTAATTTATGTATTCTACAAAATGAAGTGCTCTGGCTTCAGTGTTTGGCATTGTAGATGCAAAGTATTGTGGTGTGTGATGAGATGAGTTTTATAGTGGTCTTTGCAGGTGTGTCCAGTTTGGCAATGTGTGCCAGCTGTGTTGTTTTCAAATTCATCAAATTGCAATTATGGATTACTGTGGTGACCGTGGACCATTGTGGTTCGGACCACCATTGGCTGACCACCATGGGGTCCACCATGGCAACTGTGTGCTTGTAATATGGTGAGTGGTTGTTCGCTGTGCTTACGCCACTGGAGGTCAGACCACCTATTTCTAGGCTTCTGTGCCTTTTTTGGCTGGCGGTCTGCGGTCCTGCCTGTATGACTCTCAGTAGAGTGGTCTGAAAAAATGCCATCATGGTGGTATTTTCAGGACCGCCAACATGGTAGTCTGACAGTCTGACCACCAAACTCATAATGAGGCTCTCAGTGTTTTCATTCTGTAGAACATTAATTGAGAGAGCTTGTCTGCTTGAGCATTTACATAATGTGTAAGCTTGATTTTACAATATGTTTGTCAAAGTTTCCATTTTATCCAGTCAGAAAGACAGAGAATCATACTTTTTCCATTTATTGCACATCAGTATTCCAATTTTTGAAGGGTTCAAATTGAGATCATCTCACATCATTGACTGACCTGTTGCTTCCTATGTATGTTAAAAAAACAGGTAAAATTATAGAGCCTGTTTATATGATGAAAATGAGGTTTGTGAATCAGGTAGGCCCTGGTTTTATGAGTTGACTTCTAGAGGAGGTTAATCTGAACAATACCTGATTGACATCAGCATTCATATAGAACTAGGCACCAATATTTTGTAGGGCTTGAGCCTTTGGGGGTGGGGTTATGTAGATGTTACGTAACAAAGATGAGAGCATGGAACCTTGAGGGACACCTCAGTTCAATATTGTGGCTGGCGAATGAAAAGTTTAAAGATGGATGGTGTGATAACAGTTCGTGAGAAATCATTCTAGCCATTTAATGTAATTATCCTTTAGTTCAAACATTCTGACTCTAAAACCATGAAGAGATTGATTGTTTGTCTCACATGCAGTTGATAGTTAATAGGAAATCACCATCTTTGATATGATGTCCCCTAATTTTTGCCCTATCTGTTTGTGGAGCTTAGCGATCTGTGCACTTTACTCCTGCTAAACTGGAGGAATGTGCCTGTGCTACCCATTTAGAGACCATGAAGAGACTGATTGTTTGTCTCACATGCAGTTGATAGTTAATAGGAAATCACCATCTTTGATATGATGTCGCCTAATTTTTGCCCTATCTGTTTGTGGAGCTTAGCGATCTGTGCACTTTACTCCTGCTAAACTGGAGGAATGTGCCTGTGCTACCCATTTAAACATAGTAAAATTGGCTTCCTCCTGACTGAGATATTTAACTTGCCTACAGGTCTCTTGTATATGTATGGACAATACACACAGGGCCTGGATGTTAAATACCACCTATGGAATGACACACCTATTGTGCATTGACAGACCTACAATGTGTAGCCTGCCCGTAGCAATCTAAAAACATACTGTGAATCCTATGAAAGGAACCCTTTCTGACAGGCAGGAAGCCATATTTGTGAATATTAATAAGTCACTCCTAAGTGAACCTTGTTGCCTAAAAGATGGGATGCCCCTTATTTAAAAGTGGAAAATGTGTAAAATTAAAATTGACATGTTCCTCCAATCAAGAGGTCCCAAAATCCAGTTTCACTGGCAGGGCTAGTGTTGCGCCCCAGAAAATGTCAAACCGCAGATTATAGAAACTTTCATCCAGAAAGTCTGCAGTCCTAGGACTGCCGGACTCGTGGTGGCGGTCGGACCACCGCCAATGTGGTGGCCTGAAAGCCACATTGTGACCGCAGTGAAAGTGCCATGGTCTGACCGCTGGCACCTCCAATTTTTCGCCAGCTGACAACCTGGTGTTACCGGCGGTACAGGCGGACTTAATCCGCCAGGTCACACTGCAAGCAGTGCTTCCCTGGGGATTACGACTCCAGTATCTGCCAGCTTTTGCATGGCATTTCCACCACCACGCAAAGGCTGGTGGAGATGGGTTGACAAGGGCCCCCGTGGGCAGCGCCATCATGCTTTTCACTGGCTGAATTACAGGCAGTGAAAAGTGCTGTCACACCCGAAGCACCACAACAGTGCCGGTGGCTCGATTACAAGCTGGCATCAATGTTGTGGGTAGTTTTCCACTGGCCCAACGGCTAACTCATAATAGGGCCAGCTGGCGGAAGACCAATTTGTCGCTCTTCCGACCTAACCAATTTGACGGGAAGCCTCCGACACCTGCCAAACTCATAATGAGGCCCTCAATGTCTATTTTTCATATTTATTACAAATCAAATTATTTGGTAAAGTCAAATGTTTATTAAGTATGTCAGATTTTTATTAAATATGTAAGAAAAGTACATATTGGAAAGTATACTTTCCTACCTCAGCCACAGTTAGCTTTAACAACAGAGACAATGGCCTTTGCCACTTGCCTCTCAATTTCCTGGGTGTTAGCTGGTGTGTATTTTCTGCTTGCAGGAAGGATAGATGGGATGGGCCCATGAACTAAATTAACTTGCAAGAGGCCAAGGGGAGACCTGCCCTTTCATAAGCCAATGTAAAATTAAACATGGAGTAGGCAATCCTTTGTTTCTCGGGCCCACACTATGCAAACTGGCCCCAACCCAGCGGGAAGGATACTGCCCTCAAAACCAATGTAGGGAAAGATTTATGGAAAGTGGAGCAGCACCGAGTGCAGCGCCACTTTGCCTGTGCCCCTTAGCACCGCCGATCCACCACCATGTGTGCACTGTATTTAAAATATGGCGCACCCTGGTGCAGGGTTGGGGGCAATAGTGTCACTTTTTATGACACTATTGATGTACTCTGCAGGTGTAGCGCCACTACTCCTGCAGATTACATAGGGTCCCATTCTGAAGAATGCAAGCCCCCTTTTAACGCATGCTTTTGAGGAGGCATTAAAAGTGCCATAGTAAATGGTGCAAGGAAATCCCATAGATTTCCTTGCACCATTTTATCTGCTCCCCTAACGGGGGAACGCCCCCTTTGCATACATTATGGCTGGTGCAAGCACAATGTACAGCAAAGGGTTACAGAGTGGCGCAATGCATGTATTGAGCCACTCTGTAGATACGGTGCAGGGATTTTGGCCTCGTTGGGCCACATTAACGTAAAATTAATTACGTTAATGTGGTGTAAGGTGACGGTAGGGGCCTATTAATATGCCCCTAAGTGTGGTCACTGGGATTGGACTGCTAATTTCCATGGTCACACCTCTGGGTGGACACAAAGGCTCTGCACAAAAGAGGAAGTGTTCCCTTCTTGAATTTTAGGAGTGAGGAGCACTATGGGATTGTTTGCTGTAGGGCAAACAGGAACTGATGGAAAGGTATGTAGGGTTATCCCTGAGAACTTTTACTGCATTTGTTAAAGAGGAGTCAGCAGTCACCCACACCCACAGATAAACAGGCACCTGAACATACCTTTTTCAGAACACTTTCTGGACCTGTGGGAGATAAGAAGAGGACAGGACTTGCTATAAACTGAGAGGAGATCTGAAGGACTGGATCTGCTCTCTTTTGTACTCAGGACATAGGAATGGACTCCAAGAGCTGACGTTCTGTGTGGCTACAGAGGCATACGAAACTGAACTTTTTCCTGGATTCCCATATGCTCAATCCTAACTGAACCTACTACACTGAACACTGTTCAAGGGCTTTGATAGATCAAGCCCTCAAACTCTAAGAGCCTCCCCTGAAGTCTGAGAGTCCTAGTTGAGGCGGTGAGGAAAAAGGGACTGTCCAGTTATCAATTCATATAAAAATATTTTTACAGGTTGTGTTTGTTCATCTCTAAAGATGTCACTTCAGGTTTAATTTTGTATAAATCTGTTTTGTTTAACAATAGGAGTTTTAGTTCGTTATGAATTACTAAAAAGAAGGGTTCATGTTGAATGGAGGGACAACTGATTTTCAGATTTTTGGGCCACTTCAAGTGATTAAATGGACATGCAGCATTCGATTGCATCTTGGCACGGTACTCCAATATTTTGTAAAAAGATACTGAATAAAGTTAATAGCTGATGTATATAAAAGTGCTATCTCCACAAATAAAAGTAATCTGGGAGACAGTGTGATGTGCATGGGGGTACCATAAGCAGACCAGAAACTACAATACAAACAAACACAGACAAATAGTGATGCCTCATTATTTGGCATTATAAAGAGCAAGTTAATAAAGTAATCTCTTCCTCTTTTTTCATCTGAAGAGTCGTCAGGGAAATTAATTTGTCTATTCCTCAGACCTTGTGAAAGTAGCATTTATGGCCCTTATGCTATCTTAAATAGATTATTGCAATGACTTGTATCAAAATATTCTGAATAATTTGTTGCACCAACTGCAGAGTCATCAACATGCAGTAGCACAGATGTTACCAGAGGTTTCCAGATTTAATTTGGCCTCTCAAGCCATTTGCACACTGCACTGGTTACCAGTCAGGAAACATATAGGGGCATATTTATACTCCGTTTGCGCCAAATTTGCGTTGTTTTTTTGGACGCAAATTCGGCGCAAAATTAACGCCATATTTATACTTTGGCGTTAGACGCGTCTAGCGCCAAAGTAGGAGTAAAGAGCGTAATTTTTTTGCGTGAACGCCTTCCTTGCGTTAATGAGATGCAAGGTAGGCGTTCCCGTCCAAAAAAATGACTGCGACGCAAATGCGTCGTATTTATACTCCCGGGCAAAAATCACGCCCGGGAGTGGGCGGGTCACAAAACCCCGCATTTGCGCCGCTTTTTAACGCCTGGGTCAGGGCAGGCGTTAAGAGACCTGTGGGCTCAAAATGAGCCCACAGCTGCCCTCCCATGCCCCCAGGGACCCCCCCTGCCACCCTTGCCCACCCCAGGAGGACACCCAAGGATGGAGGGACCCACCCCAGGGACATTCAGGTAAGTTCAGGTAAGTATAAATTTTTTATTTGTATATTTTTTTTTGGCATAGGGGGGCCTGATTTGTGCCCCCCTACATGCCACTATGCCCAATGACCATGCCCAGGGGACATAAGTCCCCTGGGCATGGCCATTGGGCAAGGGGGCATGACTCCTGTCTTTACTAAGACAGGAGTCATGTAAATGGCGTCTGGGCGTCGTTAAAAATGGCGCAAATCGGGTGGAGGCGATTTTTTTGCGTCAACCTGACTTGCACCATTTTTAAGACGCCCTAACGCCATTTTTTCCTACGCCGGCGCTGCCTGGTGTACGTGGTTTTTTTCCACGCACACCAGGCAGCGCCGGTCTGCTTGCGCCGGCTAACGCCATTCAATAAATACGGCGCCCGCATGGTGCTACAGAATGGCGTTAGCCGGCGCAAAATTTTTTGACGCTAAACTGCGTTAGCGCAGTTTAGCGTCAAAAAGTATAAATACGGGCCAGAATTTTCAAGGTACTCTGCATCACCTATCAATCCCTACACAGAACAGGGCCAGGATGTCTTAGGTAATTACTCAGGTGGTACTCTCCTAGTAAAATGCTTTGATTAAGTTCAGCCAAAAACCTAATGGTACCTTCTTATAAACTCTCCTCTTGGGGTGGGAGAAGTGTTGTGGGGTGCACAGCTTGGAACTGGAATCTCCTTCTTCTGGAAGTAAAATCTGCAACTTCTTTACTGTCTTTTCGGAAACTCATAAAAACTTGGATCTTTAGCCACTAAACAACGTTTAGTGGTTGCTGGTCTGACGAGTTCATATCTTCCAGGTTAAAGTTGTACTTGTTCTTGTTCCCATAGTGCCTAGACGCCTGCGGGTAATTGTTTGCACTTTATAAATCTCCAAATCAAATCAAATCAAATCAAATCAAATCAAACATGGTAACCATACAAATGGAGCTAGAAGAGAATCGGGGAATGGGAACATAACAGACTAGACTGTAAATGTGAAAAAGGAATGGTCTGGAAACATTGCTGATTTCTGAATGTTTGGGTTCAAACTCACTCATTTATGCAAAGTAGATTATGAATGACACACTTTATGAGCAGATTATGAAAAGATTCACTAAACTCCCATGTGGATTCTCAGATTCGCCACAATTTTACATGGGGGGGCTGCGCTGAACGCTATGGTAGATCTGGGAATCCACCCGAAACCCCCACCAAATTGGGCTACTTGACAGCAAACAGTAAAAGAGTTAATAAAGAGTGACAATTCAGAAGTGGTGTAAGAACATGAAATTTTGAAAGGAAGGTTGGGATTTGATTACTACAGCAGTATCACTGAAACCAAAGTGGCAAGGGTTGTCATCAATAGCTCCTTTGTACTGAGAGTGGTATAGCATTCCTGTACTTGGGATTTGAGGTTATTACTGACAAGAGATTCTAACTGATACTGAGATAAACATTGGAGAACAGCAACAAGAGTTTACAGCTATGTCATTTGGGATGCAGTTTTAAAAAGTATAGGTATTTAAAAATGTATTATTGTATAGAAGTTGAAAGAAAATCTGAGAGGCAAAGTGAGATCCTCTCAGACACATATCAAGTTTTTCTTGTGCCCAGTGTTGACGCAGGTATGCTAATTAGAAATTATTATTAATAAGTGCATATATGTTATGATTTATAAGAGTTTCATAGAAAAATTTATCATAGAGAAAACTAATGTGCATGTTTTGGAAAATGGGCCCACAGGGTATGTCAGCCACATATACAAACTTGTACTAAAAGAATAAAAAATGCGTGAAATAATGAAAATGTGTAATAATGATGTAGTAATATGCCATAATGAGATGTATAACCTATGTTTTGTATTATATTGTAGAAGCTAACTTAGCCAAAGCTGTGGCCTACTTGCCAGGCCTCATGCAGAAGTAGAATTAATAAATGTACGCTGTAGAAGTTGCTAGGGCCTGGGAACCGACCATGAACTTTGTGCTTGGCTAGAATTTTGCTGCACTGTACTGACAGACAGGAGATGATGAAGTCAATTTGATACAATTATGTGTGAAGTAGGCTGAATGTACTTTCCCAGTACTTGAACAATAGAGGCACTGAATATAGAGGAACATGCAACATTTTCTATACCTGGAAAGCCGGATGATGAGGACATCATACAGTGGACCAATCCATGAACTGAGAAAGACGAAATACTAGAACTCATAGATATGTAGAATAAAAAGTATTGGGTAACGTCATCTATGGAGGACTGATTGATCAATTAGGAATTAGGGGGATGGTCTGAAAAACTCTAATAAAAAGTCATGACAAGGGGCTAAAACTTCAGATGCGAGGGGAGAATTGATGATGGCAAGAGACGCGGTTCGAGAGTCTGTCATTGGGCTCATGCTCTTAGAGCCTAATGTGTTGCTGATCAATTGATGACCTGGGGAAGAAGACTCTCTTGTTGCTAATCCATTTTGTGTATAGGTAGATATGACAATGTGACTGATTAACTTGTATGACTTTCTTTCTAGGTACCAACTGTGCTGTTTTATAGTTTTTCTCTTAGCTAGATGTGTTCCAAATTCACGTTGTCTAAATTGTTTTGCATGAAGTCCCACATGCTAATGCTAATCTGGGTTAGGTAAGTGTCTTTCGGGTGACTTGACAGTGACAACTGATTGACTGACTGATTTGCTGAACTCTGCTATTAATGCTGTTATATTCATCTTTGTTGGTTTATGCTGAAGCAATCGAGCATATGTTTTCTCAAGTTCTGATTAGATAATGTTGTTGGTGGTCATTAATGAATTCATTCTGAGTTGATGAAATAAAGTTTGATCTAACCTCATGATCTAGTATTGTAACTAATAGGGAAATAAAATTGATAAAAAGTATAATTGAGTTGAGGTTATTCATTAAATGTTAATTTATTGTCTCATGCTTTATGATTCTCTAGTGGTTGTTGATCGATTATAATGATAATTGATGTTCATTGATTACTACATAACTAGGATTCTTCATGCAATCCAAAAGGTTCATCGGCCTATACGCGTCCCCTCCATTGTACTGAGATTGGTATATCATTCCTGTACTGGGGATTTGAGGTTATTACTGACAAGAGATTCTAACTGATACTGAGATAAACATTGGAGAACAGCAACAAGAGTTCACAGCTATGTCATTTGCGATGTAGTTTTAAAAAGTATAGGTATTTAAAAAAGTATCATTGTATAGAAGTTGAAAGAAAATCTGAGAGGCAAAGTGAGATCCTCTCAAACACATATAACGTTTTTCATGTGTCCAGTAATCTGTGAGTTACAGAGAGATGTACTCAGCAACACACCCAGTTATGCATGCAGTTGTCCACTCACACAGCCACTGAAATACCTATTCAGAAAACCTTGGAAACATTTTCACACTCAGTGACAGAGTGAGAGAGACCCTTAGATATCTAATGAAATATACAGATAGGATTTATGTACTTAACTACTCATACTACGATTTACTACTCTGTACCCACCACATTGCTAACAGCTCAATTCCGAGCCGGTGTCAATGTTAAGGCCCTATTTCCCACTGGGCTGGAGGGTGGAAGTGGTGTTTCTGCCCGCCAGCCTGCCAGGAAACATGTAATAGGACAGGTGGTGTTCTGGCCGCACTGGCGGTCAGATGGCAGTACGAGTTTGGCGGGAGGCCTCTGCCACCTGCCAAACTCGTAATGAGGTCCATATTCATTTATGCAGGGAGTCACTTTCCTATACATAGTAGGACAGTGACTGGTACACCAATTACATTAGCAGAAAAAGAAAGCATGTATGCAGTAGTGATATAGGTACAAAGAGAGTAAGAAACTCAGGAATGCACCAACAAAAACATTGTCATATAAATGTACTTGAAGAACCAGAAGGTGAGCAGCATTCCTTTTCCCTCTTTCTGATGCTGAAGTGATTTTGTGAGCTGGAGGAGGGAGGGGGAAGGCTATGGGAAACAGTGCACCATAGTCTGCCTTTAGCTTTCTCTTGTCCACTCCATGTATTTTTAGAGGGAAGGAAAAAAGAACAGCAGAGGCTGTGGATTAGGACATTGAAATGTTGAGATCCGCGGGCCTTCACCAGTTTATATAGGTAGCTTCTCCGTTGTTTTTAATGTAGCTCTCAATATACCAATGTCGTAATTATAGTTGGAGAGCCTGCTACCAATTGAGTTATACTTTTATATATGTATTAATTTGGTTGAAATATTTAATGAAGTAGAGTTTAATACAAAGTTGCATGTATTTTATGTTTGCTTTTCAGATTTTGTGTTTAAAGAAGAAGGTTCAGAATGCCAAGAAAGATAGAAAACACACAAAACTGATGAAATCCTACTGTCTTCTTGAAACTGAAAATAAAAAGTACAAGTTGTGGAGAGTGTTTTCAGAAAAAAAGAGCTTCTGGTAAGAGAACTAAGGAGTTTAATAAAATAGTATATAGGAAAATGTAATATATAGGAAATGTTTCAAATGAACAATGGAGAAGAAGTACGTCACACAGAAAATAGGAAAAGTTGCAAAAAAAATGCTAGTTTGACAAGAAGACAGAAATAATTTAAGGAAATATGAGCAAGAATGTTTAGAAATAGGGTAATTCAGAATTTGTTACCAAATATGACAGAAAGTAAGAGAAGGAGGACAGCTTTAAAACAAAAGCAGCATCTTAAAAATGTGTCCGACAAAGCATTTGCACTCAAGTGTAACCTATACATCTGGATACTGAACAGGATGAGAACACTGGATAAAACATTGTTGTGTATGAAGATAAAAAGTCAAAAGAAAAAGGATTTTTAATAAATGTCATTTTTGCCAAGTTTTCAGAGGAAAATGGAAATATACTTTTAATACCAAAGCTTTCTTTAATGAAGAGAACAAAGTAGTGCGTGCAGTTGAAATAACTGGTCTATACTATGAGGTAAAGATGCTACTCCCATTCAAACAGATGAGATGATTCCAAGAAATGTAGAGGAAGAGAGAGCTGAAAAGGTACAAGGAAGGCATAGACATGCCCCTGTGTATAAAAGGGACTTTAGTAGTATTTTTAGCATTCAGCAGGAATCAACTGATGTAGTAAGAAGTTTTCTATGTGAATTTCCATGTAAAAGTGTGAAATGGAAAATTACAATCTTGCAAGGTAGATCCATGCAAAGTGAGGAAATACATAATACAATGACATGCATTGGCATGTTTCTCTAAGAAAGCATGCCCAAGCGCCTTTCATCATTTTTCCATGCTAGCTGTTCATCATTCAAAAATACAAAATTTAGTTCGAAGGCTTTACTTCGTAAAATGTCCTGCATTGTGTTTAGGAGAAATAAAAAAGCCCTGTTGTATGGTACAGTGTCTGAGGTTGAGAATGTTTGTGAAGATATTCAATTATGTTACTTTGGTCCTGAAGAGGAGTTAGTTTCTTCAGGTGTAGAGGAAGAGAATACAGTTATCAGTTTCTGTAACTTTGCATGAGGAATAGCAGAGTGTGATGTAGTTTCTACAAAGAAAGCTATATTTGTATTTGTTGTCAGCGCACTCACTACAAAATCCAAATCAGAAAGGTGGATGTGTTATTAAAATCTGAACAAGATAATAGAGATAAGTGGTTAAAATGTGCACTGTACTGATTTGTGGAAGAGTGTTTTGATTTGTCTGAACGTCAAACTATGTGTAAGTATTACTATGATGAATATGAGGACAACAAAACACCTTCAAAGCAATACATAATAAATTTGGGTTGATTCAGACACCAGAAGAACTTCAACATCTATGTGTTCAAGAAACAATATTGATATAATCTATAGATACTTTTCAAGCAATAGTTTGTACGGAACCGAAGACTGAGAGACTACAACCAACAGAGCCACAGAAAGGCCTTAATGGTAGGGTTAAATACTTACCTTTAGATTTCAAACACAATATTGAAACTGTGGGTGTGGAGAAAGATATAGAGGAATCCTTTTTTATTCTAGTCAGTGGTGTGTCCACAATGAACAAAACAATTGGCAGGAACTAGTGGGTGTGAATAAGGTAAAGAAAGCAACATTATTTCTCTAACATAATAGTGTGAACTTCAAAGGTATAGATCTTCGTATGCATAGAGCTTTTATGGAGGAAACGTTGTTGCCTTCAACTGGACTATTTGAAAAAGAGGATAAAACTAGATGTGAAGAAATATATGAGCACTACATCACCCATCTACTACATTTAAATGCAATTATGAGGGATACCTTATAGCTGAATTAGATGAAACAAGCTAAAGGAGGTCCAATGAATGTGTGGGAGGAAAGTTTAGAGGCTCACTTTTTTCCACAACTATTTCCAACTAGAGTAGGAGGATGATATGATGACTGCCCGGTGCAAATACCAGCAACTGAGTACAGATCAACAATATTAAATTCAGAAGATCGTAGATTGAGACAAAGTATTTCATATATATTTCATATGTTATTTGAACGTGATTTGTCCGCACTTTCATACGCTGTTAATCATATTCTCAAAACAGGCGTTAATCTACAAAATATGTCTGCAAAAGACTTTCTTGACATAATATATGGGGAAGATGAGAAGTTTGAATACAATTTGATAAATTTGATGGCATTGCCAATGTGGGACCAATGAATAGTGGTATTGTTGTAATGGTGAGCTGAAGTACATGGTATGAAATTTAGGTGCACCAACTTGGTTTGAGAACCTGAATTGTTCAGAGTATGCATGAGATCAATTACATTACATTTTGAGATAAGCAAACTCTAATAATAAGCGCATCAATTTGAAGACACTAGAAGAGCTTTGCTTTTTGGATCATTCAAATGTTTGAGGGTAATTTAATCATAGGTTTCAAGCCATGCTTTTCTTCATCTGTAACAAAAAACAAATCTACCTCTTGGAGAAGTTACCGAATTGTTCTGGCATAATGAGTACCAAGCAAGATGTGTTCCTTATATTCATATGTTTTTTGGAACAGACACATGTGAGTCTGTACTTTCTTTCATAGAACAGTATCTTACATGTAGCATCCCAAAGGATAGTGTAGAGAAAGAGCTAAAAGAGTAAGTTCTTTGTTTTTAATTAAAAAAAATTGGAAAGTACTATTGGCAGAAATACAGAGCAAAAGGAAACGTTTGTACAAAATGTTGTTTTGGATTTCCAAGACCTTTTATTTCTAAAGGAGTAATCAACCAGTTTTTCATCTACAGTGAGACATACACTTACCTAAAAATCACCCAAAAACACATTCCACATGAGAAGTACAGAATCTTCCAGATATATTAATGACTACAATCCTGTCATTCTGAAAATGTGGATGCCAATATGGACATTCAATGTGTGGCAGACAACTCCATAGTTGTTGTTTGTTATGTGACTTCATATATAACAAAATCTGGGAAGACAGAGTTAAAAGATCTGTAGGAGGAGTTTACTGCAGAAAAATCTTTAACAAGAAAATGTTCAGCTGTAGTTTTAAGATGCTTTCACACAGAGTACTGTGAGTGCTGTGACCCGTTGAGTTCAGCTAGTTTACACTCAAAGTCAAGAAGAATTATTTGGGTGAGTCTTGGCTTAGCATTCACATGCAATAGTGTGTTGAAATCTTTTCCAGATATTGAATACCATACAGAATTTGAGTCAGTAAGTACTGACATTGTGAAGACAAACATGTTGGACACTTTGGGCCTTATTATGAGTTGGGCAGTTGAACTGCCACAACTCCAATACGGCGGTGGTGAGGCAGCCATAAAGCCAGCAGCCTCACCCACACAGCACCCTTCGAATGCACACTCTCTGCACAGCAGAGAGTGCACATTCCAGTGCACATTCCAAGGGTGCTGACAGAGGGGCCCCTGCACTGCCCACAACAGGATCAAGAGCAGTGCAGGGGTCTCCCTGTGGCCCCCAGCACTGTCTTTCTGCCAGCCTTTTTTGATGGCAAGGACTCCACCTTGAAAAGACTGGTAGAAAGGGAGTCATGGCAGTTCCAAACTTGGCACCGGCTTGGCTGACCACAACTTCGACTGCCGCCAACCTGCTGGGATCCCTGATACCGGTGGAGGTAGCGGTCTCCTTGCGGTCCAACCACCAGGATCATAATCTGGTGGTCAGACCACCAGGAGTGTGGTGGTGTAACCACCAGTGCGAGGTTGGTGGTCTCAAGACCGCCAAATTCGTAACTAAGCCCTTACTATCCAAAAGTGAATCCACATCTTGAAGATGTATGCCTTTATGAAGTACTTCAAAACTACAAAAATAGAAACAATCTCACAGAAAATGTAGATGAAGGTAAATTTGCAGTAGCTGGCTGTGATGGTTGTTTTTAAGACACAGCAAAGGCAGTCCAATTAAGTACAAAAAACTTGAATGCCAGACTTCTGAAAAAAAATAGTTTTTCTATTTGGCACTTCTACAACTATTTAAGCATAGACATCTGAATCTGAATTGCTAGGAGAGTTTGACTGCTATGTGGACTCTTTTTCAATGCTGCAGAGGATACCATTGAGTGCTCAGTATTTCCTATTTGAACACGTTAAATGATGAGATTGATCAGGAACAAATGATTACTACTGAGATAGCTAAGAAGAGTTCAGAAAGCAGCCAAAGTTTGGGTCCTCTAAATCAAGATCCTCTTGGACAGCTAATCATTGAAAATTAAGCTTCTATTACAATGAATGAGGTGGAGACTGCAATGCAACAAGCAAGACAGGAAAGTATTGTTTTGGAGGAGATAGTTAGACAGCTAAATGGTGGGTAAAAAGACATATAACTAGAGGTGACAGACAGAGTTCAGTATGGATTCCCCCATGAGAAGAAAGATTGTACATGTACATCATTTAATCTATACTATTGTATGTCAGCAGTGTAGCTGGCATGGGCAAAAGCTTCTTAATACAACTTCTCACCGCTTTCGTACAGAAGACTACAGAGTGTAGTTTGGCATGTGCAGTAACAGCATCCACTGGATTAGCTACAAACAAAAATGAAAGAAATAATTTACAACAACTTATCATGCTGCCTTTGGATCATGGCAGCAAACTGGAGTACCATAGGTTATCTGGTGAAGCTTGTCATTGAGAACTGAAAATGTTAAAACTTTTAATCATCAATGAGGTGAGCATGGGCTCAAACTTAATGCTTGCCTTTGTACACTTGAAAATGCAAAAAAAGAACAGACTACAATATGATATTTAAAGGAAAACATGTGATTGCATTTGGTGATTCACTTCAACTTACACCATTTAAAGGACAGCCTGTGTTCAAAACACTTCTCCTTGATGAAACTCTAAATTCTTTGGGAAGTACTGGAAATTTGAATATTTGGTTAAACTTTCAATACAAAGAACTTCTTAGGAATATGCAACATGTGTCTGACATGGACCATGCAAATAATCTAAAGGATATTAGAGTAGATGTTCTCTCAAAAGAGGGGTAGTGTCTACTAGAAAGTTGGCTTCCTAAAAAAACTGTTTCCAATGAACAAGACAGCAACAGAGCTAATGTTCGCTTTCATTCAAGAAGGAAAATAAATTGTGTGCCTAATGCCTACAGTGGAGCAGTGCACCTGTTTCAACAAAGAATTGCTGGAATTGGGGAGAAAAGACATTTTGCATCTCACAACAATAGAAAAAATGGAACACCAGAGGGCATATTTATAATGTTCTAGCGCCATCTCTGGAGAAATGTTTAGGCCCGTATTTATACTCCGTTTGCGCCAAATTAGCGTCGTTTTTTTCGACGCAAATTCGGCGCAAAACTAACGCCATATTTATACTTTGGCGTTAGACGCGTCTAGCGCCAAAGTATGGGCAAATAGCTTCATTTTTTTGCGTGAACGCCTTCCTTGCGTTAATGAGATGCAAGGAAGGCGTTCCCGTCTAAAAAAATTACGGCGACGCAAATGCGTCGTATTTATACTCCCGGGCAAAAGTCACGCCCGGGAGGTGGCGGGTCAAAAAACCCCGCATTTGCGCCACTATTTAACGCCTGAGTCAGGGTAGGCGTTAAGGGGCCTGTGGGCTCAAAATGAGCCACAGGTGCCCTCCCCTGCCCCCAGGGACCACCCCTGCCACCCCTGCCCACCCCAGGAGGACACCCAAGGATGGAGGGACCCACCCCAGGGACATTCAGGTAAGTTCAGGTAAGTATAATTTTTTATATTTTTTAAATTTTTTTGGGTGGCATAGGGGGGCCTTATTTGTGCCCCCCTACATGCCACTATGCCCAATGACCATGCCCAGGGGACATAAGTCCCCTGGGCATGGCCATTGGGCAAGGGGGCATGACTCCTGTCTTTACTAAGACAGGAGTCATTTAAATGGCGTCTGGGCGTCGAAAATAATGGCGCAAATCGGGTTGAGGCGATTTTTTTGCCTCAACCTGACTTGCCCCATTTTAAGACGCCCTAACGCCATTTTCCCCCTACGCCGGCGCTGCCTGGTCTACGTGGTTTTTTTCCACGCACACCAGGCAGCGCCGGTCTGCTAGCGCCGGCTAACGCCATTCCATAAATACGGCGCCCGCATGGCGCTTCAGAATGGCGTTAGACGGCGCTAAATTTTTTTACGCTAAACTGCGTTTGCGCAGTTTAGCGTCAAAAAGTATAAATATGGGCCTTAATGTTTTCAACAACTGTAGAGTAATTTTGTGTCGAAATTTAAATTATGAGGAAGGATTAGTTAATGGTGCTATGGGTGATTGATTTCATTTGCTTTCCTAATAGGGATAAGGTGGAATAGCTAGTGATACAATTTGATCAAATGGATGGCGTAAGGCAGGTTGCAAAGGTCCATTGTACATTTTTTAATATTGATAACATACTGTTTAAGGAAGGTATGTCATATGTAGTCTTATATCGAGTTAGGACATTGCCCAGTTTGTATTGTGTTAACTTTAATGACAACAAGTTAAATGCTGATGCAAGTTGATTAAGAAGTGTTTATGTTCCTCATTTATGACAGTACACAGTTTATGAAAAACACACCATCTAATCAAAGGAAAAACTTTCAAAGGATTGTAGTCCTGTGGTTATAATGAGGACAAAAAAGAAATCAAGGAAGTTGTTAAGGAAAAAAAATGATAATGAAGGAGATATTTTTGGGTACCAGTGGCCAAACCCCTCTGGTGTCAACTGCTATGATAACATTGGTCTCAAAGTACTGTTTATGCTACCTCATGCTCTTAATGCAATTGAACACAAGCAACTGAAGACTTTGTGTTCTGTACTATTTACTTTCTTCCAGCATGTGCGCAGTGACGGAACTAAAACACATTGTGCATCACACTTCCTAAACCTTGTATATGTATTCACTGGAACTGTACAGTATACATGAAACACTCAAGAAGATGCACAGACATTTCTACTGGTGATGATTGGTGTTTTAGATGAAGATGTAGTACCTATTGAGGAGCTCTTTGCACTTAATTACTCATGGAACAATGAGTGTGAAGATTATTCATTTACATCAAGAGCAGAAATAGATTCAGAGTGATTTATTTATCTAACATTAACAGATTGCAAAACTGTGAATTTTGAAAAATTGTTTAAACAAGCTGTACAAAACAATACCTGTCAAAGTTGTCGTACAGATCTCAAGTCAACTTTATACATGTGAAGACGTGGCAAGTATCTCATTGTAATGCTACAATGATGCAAAGCCGAAGGCACTAAATTGGAAACATAGGCCCAGATTTAAGATAGCCTAGCGACCCCTTGCCCCATTTTAGCATCATTTTTTATGATGCCAATGTGGCCCAATGAGGCCAAATTTGCAGCACCATGTTTACAAATTTGCACAATGTATGCATTGCGCCACTTTGTAACATGTTGCTCCACATTATACCTGCGCCAGGCATATTATATGGAAGGGGAAGTCTTCCCCCATTAGGGGGAATGCAAAAGGAGCACTGTGGAAACAAAAAGATTCCAGTGTGCCATTTTTAAGTGCTATTTTTAATGCCTGCAAAGAGCAGGTGTTAAAAGGGAGCATAGCCTTCGTTGGACCTGGCCCTTTTTACATGGTCATCCCCAACCTTTTGCCTTCCTTCCACTATTTTTTCTGTCCCCTTGTTGTTGGCTCTAGGACTCTGGGCACTTTATCACAGCTGATCAGTGCTAATGTTCAGGTGCTCTCCCTTCTAAATTTGGTATGATTGGCTTACACGTAATTGACACATTTAATTTACCTGTAAGTCCATTGTAAAGTGGTATCCCTATACCAAGGGTCTGTAAATTAAATGCTACTAGTGGGCCTGCAGCGCTGCTTGTGCCACCCACAGAAGAAGCCTTTCAAAGCTGTCTCAGGCCTACTAGCGCAGGGCTTGCATGCACAGTTTACTATCACAGGGACCTGGCATCTAAATTTACTTGCCAGGCCTGGAACTCCCCTTTCACTACATGTAAGTAACCCCAACGGTAGGCCCCAGCTAGCCCCATGGGCAGTGTGCTATGTATGTAAAAGGCAGGACATGTGCCTGGTTGTCTGGCCTGTCCTGGTAGTGACAAACAGTCTATTTGGTTTCTCACTGCTGTGAGTGCTGCCTTGCTCATAGTATTGCATTGGAAATGCCCTACCTTATGTCTAAGTAGTATTGTCTAATCTATGAGAGGTAGCGTAAGCATCTTTGGTATGGTTGTAATGGGAGTGAGAAATGCTGTTTTGTAGCTTGACTCCAATTCACATCTGGGGTAGAGTGACAGCAGAACTTTGTGCATACCTTTTGTAGAGACTGCACAAAATGAGTAAAAGTACAGGGGATTTTCCCCATATTTAGAGACACTAATGGACTACTGAACTGGACACAGGATGCTGCTGGAGGGACTTACCAGGAACCGCCTTTGGACTGCTGCTGTTGTGCTGATCTGTGACCTGCTGGGTCACTAACAGGAACTGCCAGAGTCTGCAACTCTTTGTGCTGGCCTGTTTGCTTGGGCCCTGCTGCTCTGTGCCCTATTTTTGCTGTCTCCAGGGGCTAGATGGTGTGGTCTGGTTTCCCTGCAGCTCTTCTGGCCTCACAGCACTGGAGAGTGTTGCTTTAAACAGATTTTATTAGCACAAGATGAGCGCTCTACCATTCTGCATTTCCCAGCACGAGGGAAGTGCTTTAAGTATCCCTGAGGAGTGCTTTACCATGTCTGGTGGGCACTGTGTGTGTGCCTGCCCTGGGCACCGGGGAACACCCTCCATGTTGTTGTGACCTGGGCGGGTCTTAAGGCTCCGCCAGCTGAGGGCAATTGAGCACGGCTGAGGCGTGCTCACAAAGGTGACCTGGGGCACAGAAGCACTTATAGTAGTGCCACAGGAGCACCGGCAGGAACTGCTTCCTGGAAATATCACCGCTGTGTGCTAGGGCAGCATACTGCTTGAGCACATTGTCAGGTGCAGCCGAGAAAGCAATAGGGAGAAAACCCCAAGGAGAGCGGAGATAGCTGCTCGCTGGGCAGGTGAGGAGGCCTCCTAGCCCCGTGAGGACTCGCAGGCCAGGCCGCATTGTTGGTGAGGGAGGCGCACGGTCTCCCAGGACACGGGAAATCCGCGTGCCCCTCGGAACCTCACCAGATGGGTGGGGATGCCTTGCTTGTTTGAGATGGCCCCCTTGTAAGCAATGATGTCACCTTCTGCCTAGGTGAGCTGCCTGTGTCCAGTAGCAGCTGCACCATGAACGCGTGGGCCCCCCCCCCCCCCCCCCCCGGGATGAGCAGTACACACAGGAAGATTGGGAGAGGTCTTTCCGCCTAGGTGTAGCATTTTCTTTCCTATACTCCCTCCCCTGGAGAATTACTGGGGATCGTGGGGGCCTTGTGGTTTGGGTTCGAACTCCGCAGAGAGAGACCAAAACCTCCTCGGAGGCCCTGTCTCACTGGGGGGCAGTTTGCAGCCCTAGGGCCACCAGAGCACTGGAGCTCCTGGGGCCCATCCTGGTGGACGAAGATCCACTAATTATTTCACTGCAGGAGTACGAATGCGCAATGGCCTCATAGACTCCGATGTACTCCTCTTCACCCTCCATGTTTTCTCTGTATTATGTCCATTTCACACAACCATGATTGGGGTGATGTGCATGATTGCAGGATCTGCCTAATATACAGTGGGAGGGGGTAAAGTTGTATAGAATCTATGCCCTATGGTAACGTTGTATGATCTGCGCAGGCATGAGGATGTCTTGGCATTCATGACATGTTTATTGTGACTTATGCCATGGAGAAATGTTTCCCTTCTATGTACGTTCCTGATGATTTCTTGGCATTCATAATTATCTGTTAACTAAGACGTGCATTTGTGGTGGTAATGACAACCTGACTACTGCTTGTTTTGCAGAATAACCAGTAACCTATGTGTTTTATGTGACTACTGCTACCTTTTCAGAGTATCAGTAACTGTGTGATATTCTGACAACTGCTTGTGTAGCAGGGTATTACTGACATGTTGTATTTGATCTAATTATGTTTTGTGCAATACAGTTTATTTTTATATAACTTTGTATTGTGTTTCCTTTGTGGTGTATTTACTGTGTCACATGTATTGCATGTGTTGTGCAAGAGCTTTACACATTGCCTCTGCGATAAGCCTGAATGCTCGTGCCAAGCTACCAAGGGGGTCAGCCAGGGTTATCTTGGGCGTGTAACTCGAGCGCCCTGACTAGAGTGGGTGGGTTCTGCGTAGCTTAGGTGCATACCCTAGCCAACCTGAAATCCCATTTGTAACACCATTGTTTTCAGTGTGCCCCTAAGTACTCTGCAGGATTAGCACAAAACTGTTGGTACTAATCCTGTGCTATACATCAATAGAGTCAAAAATGTTGATTCTATTGCCCCTACCCTGCGCCATGGTGCACCGTATATTGAATTCAGCAGATATGGTCGCAGTAGGTGACGTTAATGGGTGCAAGAAACTTGGCACTGCATATAATGCATTGTCACATTCTTAAATTCAGGTCATAGATTACAAACTTTAAACCAGGACACATATCTATTTCTGGAAAAACATATACTAATATTGCTATAATATTTCATGAAGGAGTTAGTGTTACATCTGGACACTATTCTGTCTATTTAAAAAGTAAAACTGGATGGACAGAATGTAATGACAGCAAGCTTAAATTGAAGCAAAGATTGCGTTATGAGCTATCAAATTCTTATCTTTAATTTACTGAACCTAAGAGCTAAGGAGGATTACAATTGAAAAAGTGAAATAGTGTAGTTATAGTACATGTATTATTAGTATTGATGACATTGTACGGCCTACCAGGGGGAATGTCTATATAAGGCTTTTGTTATGCTAGTGTGCACTTAACACTACAGTGATGCACAGCACATGGCAGTAAATAGGAAACAAAGATTTCAAACTTTGAAGCAGGACAAATATCTGTTTCTGGAAAGACATAAACTACTATGGATATCATCTTTCATAAAGGAGTTAGGTCCAGATTTAAGAGGACCTAGCGCCTCCTTGTGCCACATTAGTGTAATTTTTTCAATGCTAGTGTGGCCCAACGAGGCCAAAATCACTGCACCAGATTTACAAAGTGGCGCAATGCATGCATTACATCCTTTTGTAGCTCCTTTCATGACATTATGCCTGTGCCAGGCATAATGTATGCAGGGGGGACATTCCCTCGTTAGGGGCGGCGGAACAAATGGTGCAAAGAAATCTAAAAGATTTCTCTGAGCCATTTTTTCTGCATTTTTAGCACCTGCACAGGGCAGGCGTTAAAAGAGGGCAAACAACATTAAATCAATAGCATCAAAAATGTTGACATTACTGCCCCCTACCCTGCGCCATGGTGCACCGTATTTTAAATAGTCACACATGGTAGCGGTAGGGGGGCACTAAGGTGTGCATGAAAAGTGGTGCTGCCTGTGTGGAGCGCCACTTTTCTTAAATCGGCCACTTAGTTGTACATCTGGCCACTACACTGTCCATTTAAAGTAAGGGGCAAACTTAAGAAAAGTGGCACTGCCCCCAGTGCAGTTCTACCATCCTTGCGGCCCTTACAGCAAATGTGGCGCGAGGAGACACTAGGCCCTCTTAAATCTGGGCCTTTATCTGGATGGAAATAATGTAATGACAAATTCAAACAAAAAATGCCTAATAAGCTACCAAGTTTCAAGAAGGAATACAACTGTAAAATTGCCATAGTGTAGTAGTAGTTGATACATTCTCAATATTTATGACATCATATGGCCTACCATGGGTGATGTCTTTTTAAGGCTTTGCCTATGCTGGTGTCTCAGATATCTATTAGTGGTACTGTAGCACCTCAAATGATAACGAGTTATTTTGAGCATGTTTCTTTAGATTAGTGCAGCAAGTACAGGTGAAATGATCATTTGAAGAATTGTAGTGAGTGCAGTGCACATTGCTGCTTATTTACAGTGACATAGT
The DNA here is from genome assembly GCF_031143425.1 of Pleurodeles waltl. NCBI lineage: Eukaryota > Metazoa > Chordata > Amphibia > Caudata > Salamandridae > Pleurodeles > Pleurodeles waltl. Next base: position 340,472,016 of record NC_090439.1, read on the forward strand.
TAACAGTGGTGCTTTATCCTTCAATCTATATGATTGTTTTACCCCCTGTTCGTGGATGATTCATTATACAGTACATCAGTTATGGTGTATAGGTATAGTACCTAAGAACGGTAAACAAGGGAAAATTAAATGTTTAAATTTAATGTAGTATTGTGTTAGGCCTGACAGGCATAGGATGGTCACCTCTAACTTTTTGCCTGCCTGCCTCCACTTTTTGAACACTGTTTTTGCTGGTTATTAGACTCTGCGCACTTTACCACTGCTAAGCAGTGCTAAAGTGCATATACTCTCTCCCCTTAAACATGGTAACATTGGATCATACCCAATTGGACTAATTAATTTACTTATAAGTCCCTAGTATTGTGCACTATATGTGCCCAGGGCCTGTAGATTAAATGCTACTAATGGACCTGCAGCACTAGTTGTGCCACCCACTTAAGTAGCCCCTTAACCTTGTCTCAGGCCTGCCATTGCAAGGCCTGTGTGTGCAGTTTCACTGCCAATTCTACTTGGCATTTAAAAGTACATGCCAAGCCTAAAACTCCCCTTTTTCTACATATAAGACACCCCTAAGGTACGCCCTAGGTAACCCATAGGGCAGTGCCCTGTGTTGGCAAAAGGCAGGACATGTACATATGTAGTTTACATGTCCTGGTAGTATAAAACTCCTAAATGTGTTTTTACACTGCTGTGAGGCATGCTCCCTTCATAGGCTTACATTGGGGCTGCCCTCATACATTGTTTGAGTGGTAGCTGCTGATCTGAAAGGAGTAGGAAGGTCATATTTAGTATGGCCAGAATGGTGATATAAAATCCTGCTGACTGGTGAAGTTGGTTTTAATATTACTATTTTAGAAATGCCACTTTTTAGAAAGTGAGCATTTCTCTGCACTTAAATCTTTCTGTGTCTTACAATCCACGTCTGGCTGGGTTTAGTTGACAGTTCCTGCTACATTCACTCAGACACACCCCAAACACAGGATACTCAGCCTCACTTGCATACATCTGCATTTTGAATGGGTCTTCCTGGGCTGGGAGAGTGGAGGGCCTGCTCTCACACAAAGGACTGCCACACCCCCACTGGGACCCTGGTAGACAGGATAGAACTGAAAGGGGACCTGGTGCACTTCTAAGCCACTCTTTGAAGTCTCCCCCACTTCAAAGGCACATATTGGTATATAAACAGGGCCTCTGCCCTTCCAACTCAGAGAAGATAACTGGAAACAGAACCAGAACCAGAATCTGCATCCTGCCAAGAAGAACTGCCTGGCTGCTTTCTGTGAAGGACTGCTGCCTTGCTGTTGGCCTGCTGCGTTGCTGCTCTCTGGCTGTGGTGAAGAAGTGCTCTCCAAGGGCTTGGATAGAGTTTGCCTCCTGTTCCCTGAAGTCTCAGGACCAAAAAGACTTTTCTCTTGCAACTGGACTCCTTGTGCGGTGAAAATTCGATGCACAGCTTGCTAAAACCGACACACAGCCTGCCCCGCGGTGAGAAATTCACTGCACGCCGAACCGGAACGACCCAGCGCGACTGTGCAAGGAGAAGATCGATGCAGCGCCTGCGTTGCGACCGGAACTTTGATGCACGACCCACCAGATCGATGCACAGCCGACCTGGGATGACGCAGCCCGACTTGCAGAGGGGAAATCGACGCAGCGCTTGCTGTGCTGATGCAACTTCCATGCAACACCCACCGGAATGACGCAGCGCTTGTGATTTTACTCCACAAGCCCAGGATTCTGCGCACAGACCCCGGGGCATCTGAAAGCCCTGCAAACCGAAGAGGATCCATGCCCAAGCACTGGAAATCAACACACAGCCGTTCCTGCTTGGAAACTAAACGATGCATCGCCGTGTGCGGCCTGAGAAATCAACGCACACCCCTTTGTTTCCACACTGTCATCCTCTGCGGCCCCTTTGCGGAGATTTTTCACGCCAACCAGGTACTTTGTGCTTGAAAGAGACTTTGTTTGCTTTAGAAAGACTTAAGACACTTTGGCGGTCATTCCTACCTTGGCGGGCGGCGGGCGCCGCCCGCCTGGCGGGAACCGCCAGAAGACCGTACCGCGGTCAAAAGACCGCGGCGGTGATTCTGTCTTTCCCGCTGGGCTGGCGGGCGACCGCCAAAAGGCCGCCCGCCCGCCCAGCGGGAAAGCACCAGCAACGAGGAAGCCGGCTCCGAATGGAGCCGGCGGAGTTGCTGGTGTGCGACGGGTGCAGTTGCACCCGTCGCGATTTTCAGTGTCTGCCAAGCAGACACTGAAAACCAATGTGGGGCCCTGTTAGGGGGCCCCTGCAGTGCCCATGCCAGTGGCATGGGCACTGCAGGGGCCCCCAGGGGCCCCACGACACCCGTTCCCGCCAGCCAGGTTCTGGCGGTGAAAACCGCCAGAACCAGGCTGGCGGGAAGGGGGTCGGAATCCCCATGGTGGCGCTGCTTGCAGCGCCGCCGTGGAGGATTCACAGGGGCAGCGGGAAGCCGGCGGGAAACCGCCGGCTTCCCTTTTCTGACCGCGGCTTTACCGCCACGGTCAGAATAGCCCCAGAAGCACCTCCAGCCTGTTGGCGGTGCTTCCTCCGTCCCCTACCCTGGCGGTCTCGGACCGCCAGGGTAGGAATGACCCCCTTTATATCACTTTTCAGTGATAATCTCTACATTTACGTATTGCATCTTTGATTGTTTTGACCTACAGATATCCAGATAAATACTATATATTTTTCTAAACACTGTGTGGTGTATTTATGTGGTGCTATATTGTGTTATTGTATGATTTATTGCACAAATACTTTACACATTGCCTTCTAAGTTAAGCCTGACTGCTCAGTGCCAAGCTACCAGAGGGTGGGTACAGGATAATTTGGATTGTGCGTGACTTATGCTGACTGGAGTGAGGGTCCTTGCTTGGACAGGGGGTAACCTGACTGCAAACCAAAGACCCCATTTCTAACACATTGTATTACAGCATACAAAATGTATAGTAATTTGCTCATATTATGAAGTTATGCATTATAAAAATTTTAACTATATGATCTAATTTTATAAACTGTCATTTTAACTCATGTTCGTATTTTTCTAGGTATACAGATCAATTGCATAATCAATTTAAGTAATGTATTTCAATAAATGGTTCTTTCAGTGTTGTTCCATAACATTACATTCTCAGAGTACACACCCAGGGGTTCACTGATACAGCCGCTCATACACCCACACACACAACCTGATATTGGCACTGAAATACCCAGACACACACTGATATACCCTCGAACACACCCTGCAACACTCATCAATACATGCACTGACATATTCAGTCACACACAGATACAACCACTCACACACACAGGCACACTCACTAATACAGATAATGACATACCCAGGCACACACTAATACAGCTTCTAACACACCCAGACACAGACACTGATACATACACTTGCAAACCCAGGGAGGCATCAATGCGGTCTCTAACAAACCCAGGCACACACATCGATACGGGCACTGACATACCCAGGCACACACTAATACAACCTCTTATACACCCAGACACACACACTGATACACACACTGACATACCTAGGCACACACTGATGCAGCCTCTAACACACCTAGGCACATACACCAAGACTGGCACTAACATACCAAGGCACACACCAATACAACCTTTCACACACCCAGGCACACACACCAATACAGGCACTGACATACCCAGGCACACACCAATAGAACCTCTCACACACACAGGCACACACACTGATACACACACTGATGTACCCAGGCACACACCAATAAAACCTTTCACAGACCCAGACACACACTGATACATCCACTGACATACTCAGACACTCAAACAGATTCAGCCTCTCACACCCAGGCACATACACTGATACAGGGAGTGTCATACCCAGGTACACACCGATACAGCCTCTAACACACCCATGCACACACACTGACACATCTACATACCCAGGGACACACCAATGCAGCATATGATATACTCAGGCACACACATTGATTGAAGCACTGATTTCCCAGGCACACAATGAAACAGCCTCTAACACACCTAGACACACAGACCGATACATACACTGACACATCTAGGGACAGTCTGATATAACCTCTCATACACCCAGGTGCACACTTTGATACAGGTTCTAACATACCCAGGAACACACCAATACAGCCTCTCACACACCCAGGCACATACACTGATACAGGCACTGACATACCCAAGCAGCCACCGATATGCCTTTCATACACCCAGGCACACATACCAATACATGCACTGCCATACCAAGGCACATGCTGATTCAATCTCTTACATACCTAGGCACACACACTTAGACAGGACTGACACACCCAGACAAACACTGCTACAACCTCTCACAAACCCAGGTACACACACTGATACAGGCAGTGATAATACCCAGGCACACACCGATACAGACTCTGACACCCCTGACACACACACACTGGCACAGGCACTTACATACCCAGGCACACACTGATAGAGCCTCTCACACGCCGAGGGACACACACTCATACAAGCATTGACTTTCCCAGGCACCCGCCAATAAAGCCTCTGACACACGTAGCCACACACGGATACAGCCTGTCACACACCCAGGCACACACATGGAAACATGCACTGACACACCCAGGCACACACCGATACAGACTCTGACAACCCCAGGCACACACACTGACATAGGCACTTACATACCCAGGCACACACTGATGGAGCCCTTCATATATCCAGGCACATACACTGACACAGGCACTGACATTCCCAGGCACATGCCAATAAACCCTCTGACACCCCCAGGCACACACACCAATATATGCACTGACATACCCAGGCACTCACTGATACAGCCTCTCACACTCGCTGATACAGATACTGACATACCCAGGCACATACCAATAAAATCTCTGACACACCCAGGCACACACACACACTGATACAACCACTGACATGCCCAGACACACACCAATACAACTTCACTCACACTCAGGCACACACTGATGCAGGCAATGACATACCCAGGTACACACCGATACAGCCTCTGACACACCCTGGCACACACACTGACATACCCAGACACTCTTGAATACAACCTCTCATATACCCAGGTGCATGCACTGATACAGACACTTACATACCCAGACACACACTGAGAAAACATCTCACACACTCAAGCACACAGACTGATACAGACACTAAAATATCCAGGCACACACCAATGCAGCCTCTCACACACCCAGGCATGCTCAATACAGCCACTGACTGTATCCATAGAGCAACTAAAAAACGTACTATCACACCCAGAGAGGTACTCACACACCATTTACACACTGATATAAATAATAAAAACAATCTAAGTAACATAAATGTAAAATATACAACTGGTATTTACATATTTACAATCCAATATAGAACATATAGATTTTCTTTCTTTAAACCAGAAAAGATGGTTCTAAAAAGACTTGAGTTTTTTTCGTTTTTTTGGATTTTTCAAATATTTTGTTATTTTTTTGTTTGTTTTATTTAAGTTTTTTAATAAAAACAAAAAAACATGAAGTTGTGAAACTAAATGCAGTAAACTTGCGCGTCACTTGCTGAAACCCCCCAAAATTACCATGTGTAGCTTCTAGCCTCAATCATTGCCGGAATGGTCTGCTCCCTAACAGTGGGAACTGTTGTGCATTTTTTTCAAAAAGTACCAACACTTAAATTCAGCAATTGTAGCAGACATTTAACCCATAGATGTAGGTGGCAGCTGGTCGCCAAAAACTACCAGCACTACAGTAGATGTTGATGCCTGCACTGCATCGTTTTCTCGCTGTACTCCGATGAAGTGGCGAGGATGAATGGCTGTTAGATATTTGATCATGCTGCTAGTGCCATGACAATATTTCTTAGAAGTGCTCCTTGATAGTTTGAAGGTGTGATTTATAACACCACACCCAAATGGTGAAACAATTGGGGGGGGACATCCTGTATAGAAGCATGAAAGGTTTTGTAACCAATGAAATCCTTTATTGCTGCGTCACATGAAATTTGTGGATTTGTCACATGCCTGCTAATCCTGAAATATGTATTAATACAACGTTGTAACTCAAAATCATTCATTAGAATGTAATTTCTTATGAATCTTTAGCAAACGTCTTACTTCAAACATAAATTAAATAGTGGTCTTATATGTTTTTACGAGTTTAAAAAAAAAAAACACTAAATCTGTGGATCGTCCTTGGGACCGAAAACAGGAAAAACGTGTCAGGACTGTCCATGGATCCGCGCATCCTATAAAATGTGAAAAACAATACTTTATTTCACAAATAATGAAAGACAAAACATGGCCTTACAAAAAATATAACTATGTATTCACAATAATACTTTGCTATATATTTTAACAAATGCTAGAAACAGTGCTTAATTTGTGCTTGTTGTTTCCGGTACTGAGCACCGGCACTTATTTTTCAGGGCCGGCGCTTTTTCTTCTGCCTCAAGCATTTGCTGAGAGCAAAAGACACATATGGGAAAGACAGAGGAAGAGAAAAACGAAAAAGCGTCACAAAGGAAAAAAGCAGAAAGCTGCTAGAGTGCACTGAAGGGGCAGAGAGTGGCTTTAAATAGATTGAAGAGGCCCGAGATGGCTTCAGGATTACGCTGCCTCAGTATTCCGTGCTTGCACATTTAAATGCAGTAGCCGCGTGTTTCAGAGGAGGGCTTTGAGTAAGCACGTTTTAATTTACAAATTAAGCACTGGCTACAAAGCTTATACTACTGATAAACAAAAGGTCACAAGCAGTTGCGGCAAATAGAATATATCGTGCTTTGAAGTAATGCATTATTCCTGTGCCATGGGCCTGATTACAACTTTGGAGAAGAATGTTAATCTGTCCCAATGTGACGGATATACCACCAGCCGTATTACGAGTTCCATAGGATATAATGGACTCGTAATACGGCTGGTGGTATATCTGTCACATTTGGGACGGATTAACACCCTCCTCCAAAGTTGTAATCAGGCCCATAGAAGTTTAAGGTGCCGGAGCCTAACAAGTACTGAGTTTGTTATGATACTAGATATGTAATATTACAGTTAGTAAATACAAATTAAAAAAGGATAGAAATCCACTTAAAAAACCTAAGGTTACATACACGTTATATTTAGGAAATAGATTTTAATAAAACCATAGAAATTAATTGAAAAAACACAGGTTACAAGGATGGTATAGTTAAGATATAGAATTAAAAAACCTAAGAAATTCACTCAAAAAACCAAAGGTTACGGGGAAATAACAAATGTAAAAGAAAATTACGCAGTGTGAAGCTACTCCACATATGGCAGCGCTGTGCTCTGTCATTATTGCGATTTGCTCATTCTATGTGTGCTGGAGAATGCAACACACATAAAAAGAGCAAAAGACTAGAAGAAATTAAAGCATTTCTCCTTCATGCGCCATGTTTGTAAATCTGGGGCAGCATCAAAATGCAAAGGGTATATATATATATATGTATACACACACATCAAAGATTGCAGGGACGTTATAGTTAGGCTCACATTTTAAACATACAAAATCATAGAAATTCTGCAGTTACCTGAGCTATGACAAAGATATATATATATATATATATATATATATATATATATATATATATATATATATATATATATATATATATATATATTTATATATGTATATATATATATATATATGTCACATCAGATACTTTAATAAATGCTCACATTGTCTCCAAGTGGCTTGAGAATGCACTCGCAAACGTTAATGGCAAGCCTGAAAGTAACTTCATCAATGAAATGGTTCATTAGACACAACTCTTTCGAAAACTTTCCCCTGGAATGCAAACAAAAGACGCTTTGTGAGAATCAAAAACTTTCAATTTTGCAGCATTTTATAAGTAGACAGGGAGTCCGGTTTGTTCCACTTTCTATTTTCTCATCATTTCACACATCATCGAGTCCTTTTCTCGAAAGGTTGTTGGCACATAGCTCGGATGTGACCTGTCTTGAAGTTGCCATTAGTCTTTCGTTTCTCCTTAGTTTACAGAAACTCAAAAAACTGCATGCACAAAAGAAACAAATTACGCCTTTACTTGATTGTGAATGGAAGTAAATCATTATCAGTCGCTTTCAGGATAAAGCTGAACTACTTGATGTTTATTTGTAAATCTGACAAATATTTCTGTCTCGGTGCCAGTTTCTGCGTCAACCTTTAAATATTGGGGCCCGTATTTATACTTTTTGACGCTAAACTGCGCTAACGCAGTTTAGCGTCAAAATTTTTTGCGCCGGCTAACGCCATTCTGAAGCGCCATGCGGGCGCCGTATTTATTGAATGACGTTAGCCGGCGCTAGCAGACCGGCGCTGCCTGGTGTGCGTGGAAAAATACCACGTACACCAGGCAGCGCCGGCGTAGGGAAAAATGGCGTTAGGGCGTCTTAAAAATGGTGCAAGTCAGGTTGACGCAAAAAAATCGCCTCCACCCGATTTGCGCCATTTTTAACGACGCCCAGACGCCATTTACATGACTCCTGTCTTAGTAAAGACAGGAGTCATGCCCTCTTGCCCAATGGCCATGCCCAGGGGACTTATGTCCCCTGGGCATGGTCATTGGGCATTGAGGCATGTAGGGGGGCACAAATCAGGCCCCCCTATGCCAAAAAAAAAATATTAAAAAAAAAAATTATACTTACCTGAACTTACCTGAATGTCCCTGGGGTGGGTCCCTCCATCCTTGGGTGTCCTCCTGGGGTGGGCAAGGGTGGCAGGGGGGGTCCCTGGGGGCATGGGGGGGCAGCTGTGGGCTCATTTTGAGCCCACAGGTCCCTTAACGCCTGCCCTGACCCAGGCGTTAAAAAGAGGCGCATATGCGGGGTTTTTTGCCCCGCCCACTCCCGGGCGTGATTTTTGCCTGGGAGTATAAATACGACGCATTTGCGTCGCAGTCATTTTTTTGGACGGGAACGCCTACCTTGCATCTCATTAACGCAAGGAAGGCGTTCACGCAAAAAAATGACGCTCTTTACTCATACTTTGGCGCTAGACGCGTCTAACGCCAAAGTATAAATATGGCGTTAGTTTTGCGCCGAATTTACGTCGAAAAAAACGACGCAAATTTGGCGCAAACGGAGTATAAATATGCCCCTGGCTGTGGCTTTCGTGCAAGCAAGTCTGCCAAGCACTATTTGTTAAAATTAGTTTAAGTTGCCATTTGTCAGCTAAGACGGGCACGGATTTCTCTGACTGAAACACATCTAGTTGTCCTCGAACCTGAGGAAATTGGAATACACCCATGAAAGACGACAGAAGTGATGACTGGGGATTGAAAGGGTTTAACGAGCGGTCAGAGGCCTATAATTCATTTGGCAAAAATATACCATGCGCCTCTAGTGGTATCCTTCAGCGTGCCTGCTGTTGGCCATGTTTCTGGCCTCTTTTAAGAAATAATCAAATGTGCTGAGAAACAACTTCCTCTATTCAATACACGTACTCAGGGATGCAATTCTATTAAATTATCGTCAGTGAAGAAGATGCATTTCACTGGCAGGGTTGGCCACACAGGAACCAACGCTTACGTCCTCATTTTGAGTAGTGTGGGACATTCAATGTGGGAATGTTTTTATGTGTATATTTTTTCTTTTAATCCATGGTGAGTAACTATGAAACCTCTGGCAATTACGCCTGTTTTTGCTGGGTTTGCATCTGCCTGTCTTGGATTTTTTTCAGGTAATATGGCCTGCTGCACTAATATTCCTTGTTCCTTGCAATAAGGCATGAGAATACCTATGTGGTCCAGCACTATCATGGGTCAGGTAAGCTAATTACCTTTGTGCTAATTGCATTATATCAGTTATAATACCCGACCCGTTGGAAACCTAGGCCACATTTATACTTTTGACTCAAAACTGCACAAAACGCCGTTTTGCATCAAAAAGTATAGCGCCAGCTTGAGTTATTCCAGAGTGCCAGTCAGGTGCCAAATTTATGGAACCCCGCAAGCCGGTGCAAGGGGTGAGCTAGTGTAAAAAAAAATATTACATTAGCTGGGGTGCGGGTGGCAGTATGGGAGAACAGGGTTTTGCACCAAAAAATGACGCTAGGCTGGTTAGAGGAAAAAAAATGCCTTTACCCAGCCTAGCCTCATTTTCTGATGCAAAACCATCTATACCACATGACTTCTGGCTTATAAAAGACAGGAGTCATGCCCACCACCCCAATGGCCAGCACAGGGGACAAGGGACTCCTGGGCATGGCCATTGCACCCAGTGCCATGTTGAGGGACCCATTTCAGGGCTCCCAAAGGCACTTCAAAAAAGTTTCAAAAATACTTTCCTCTATTTACCCTACTTACCTGGAATGGGGTCCCCCATCCTCTGGTGTCCCTCTGGTGGGGTGGGGTTGTTCCTGGGGCTTAGGGAGGGCACCTGTGGTCCCATTACATGGTGTCTGACCCTGGAAATGGCTCCACCGGTCCCCTAAGGCCTGGTCTGACCCAGGTGTTAAATAATGGTGCAAAGCGTGCTTTGCACCATTATTTTGCCCCTCCTCCTACCTGTCAGTCATTTTAGCACGGGGGATAAATATGGGGCTATGGGATAGCACCATTGTTTGGATGGGAACGCCTACCTTGCATCTCATTGATGCAAGGTAGGTTCACGCATCTAAAAAATTGTGCAAACTCCAATATTTTGGCATTAGACGTGTCTAACATCAAAATATAAATATGGAGTTAAGTTTGCACCGCATGTACGTAAAATAAAATGACGCAAATGCAGCACAAAAAAGTGTCAATATGGGCCTTAATCCCCTAGCAGAAGAGTGCCTGTATGGCACTTGCCTCCTAGGAAGGAGACCTATCTAAGATTCACTGCTGACCAAATTTGTTTCGCGAGCCTCATCAGAGGTCTGGGCAATGTGAGTCCCATAATACAATTATCACTAAGTTAATTGTTTTGGGCTTTGTATTTTTAAGCCTGTGGAGCAACTCTAATTCCACTCGCCAGGTAGAAGAAAAACTAAACATATAATCCTTGAAATTCAAGAAATGTTTCTGACCCCTACTGCAAATACTTCACCGACAACTTCTTTTTCAGCGGGGGTCAGTCATTTCTGGGTGGACTAGTTTGAGTTGTCCACAATCAAATGAGGAAATACAGTTGAAATCAGCTTTGCCAATCCACAAGCATTTGCCAATTTTCCGAAGTTATGCGAGGCAAATATGTCTGGAATTCCCAGAGGGTGTGATAAGGCAGCAAGCATATTTACTGCAGAATTTAGAATCAGCCTGCAACTCCTTTCCCAACCAAACTTGGCATTCCTAGAACGTGAGAATGAAGGAATAACACTGCTCCTTTATCTCATGTTTTATTTTAGAGCTACAAGCTTTGGGCTACATTATGACCCTGGCGGCCGGCGGTAAGCTGCTGGTAACACGGCCAACAGGCTGGCGGTGTTCCGCCAGCTAATATGACTGTGGCACAGTAGCCACAGCCATACCGCCGGCCCCTACGCTATACCGCCAGGCTTCTGCCTGCCGGTCATAATCCCTGGGGATTCTGAATCCACGACCACCAGCCTGGCATGGCATGGCATGCAGGGGCCCCCAGGCATAGCCCCGTCACACATTTCACTGCCCGAATTTCAGGCAGTGAAATGTGCGACGGGTGCTACTGCACCCGCTGCACATCAGCATTGCCGCCAGCTCTATTACGAGCTGGCAGCAATGTTGATGTGACTTTCGTAATAGGGACCAGAAATACCGCCAGCACTGAAAAGACCGCCAAGGTTTTAATGAGGGCCATTGTCTCTGGAGAAAGTAGACTTGCATTAGAAAACCTCATAATCTGTGTATCTGGGTTGGATCTGGGAGGTGTTTGTGCGCTGCCGTAATACATTTGATCTAAGATACGGGTATGATGACTGTTAAAAACGGGCTGTATGGGCAAATTTTAAACATCTACAGCTGGGTCTATTGTTTTTGCTGCTTGAACTTGAAATAGAACAAAACGCTTATCTATGTCGGTAACCAGCCTGTAGCCTCTGTGCTTCTTCTGTCTTTGTAACTCACAGGATGACTTTGTCAACAATAAGAGATTCCTCTTACACCTACATGAAGTTGGTTCAAGTTTATTCCGCAAAACAAGCAAAGTGTGACATCACTATACAGCGTACTTGAAGTGAGAGTACACATAACAGAAACCGAAAACTCATTTAACAAGTGCACATTTTCCATGAGAGAAACGAACAAGGACCATGAAAAAGGTGCAAGTATTGTAAATTTACAGAAGCTGAGCTGTTCATATATGTTCCCTAGATTAGCAGTGCCAAGAACAATGCGGAAGTTAAATATGTCACAGACGAAGATCGCAGTGCAGGCTCCATGCAGCATGGAAGGACAATATGGCAGCAAATATATCAGCATGGCAATGGCTATTAAGGTGATTTCAAAGCGATTTCGTGCAGTCTTCTGATTGAACGATCATTGTGCATAACCTGTTTAAAAGCTCAGGTGGGCTAGCTTTTTTTGTTAATCAGATAACTCATTGACATTTTTCAGCACTGGCATCATCTTGTCCTTGCTCCACTCCTTAGACTCTGAAGACTGATGCGACCTCCAGCATCACCTCCACTATCTCCTCCAAGGGCTGCAGACACAGTTCTGTACCTGTTTCCACTCCAGTGCCAGTACAACACTTCTTTTTCACATTATTGCTGTTTACAGTGGCGACCACTGTGTTTATTTTAATGAGCTGGCTATCCGACAAGATTACTGTCCAGGTACAAGATGTCGTGCTGGAGACCAAGCGTCCAGACAGCCTCTCATAACCCTTGAACACGTCAACAAAGGAATGTCTACCTCCTCATTTGCAAATGTATATTTTCTATGTTTTACAGCCATTTTAAGGTCTACTTTGGGTATTACTTGAAAAGTTACCGAATGAGTAAAAGTTTCTGCACACTCGTGGTACTGCCTGCAGGGTTCGGCTTTTCAGCCCTGTTACTATTGTTTTTCAGCTGGAACCTGCGTTTCCTATTACGATGCATGCATGGAGTTACTGCTACACAGCTCGCTAAGTCCTTCAGTGTGTGCTTAAGTACTGCACATTGGGACCATGCAATGAGTACAGGTGGTACATCAGTACAGTCTAGAAGTGGCAGCATTACTGTAGTTATTTAAATTGGAAATATTATTAATGCAACATGCATATTCTGTTTGAAATGGGGTTGATCTCTAAATAAACTTCTGCATTTCATGAGAACTCTTTTTTGTGAGTCCTAAGGCATTGCCAGAAGTCTAAAGCTTTCATTAGGTATGGTAAGTTTTGGCTTGCATTGGGTTAGGTAGGTTTTGGCTTACAATGAATTTAGTAGGTATGTGGCTTGACCAAATGAATAAATATCCTATGGGTATCCAACTGCACCAGCTGCCAGTGTATCAAGATGTCTCCTGAAGGCTACAAAAGTTTGGATGTAATGGTAAGTTCACCCTGGTGAGGAATGCAGGATAAAAGAGTATCCTGTTCTATCCAAAATATCTTTACCACATCTAGACTGTACTGCTAACATAAACACATGCCTAGAAAGATGAATTATTTAGTAAGTCTGTCCTTTCAACAGCAGTCAATAAGATCATCATGTCATTGGACATAGCGTCAATATCCCATAGCCCAACTCACCCACATGCTGCCCTTGAGAAGCTGCATGCAACCAAATACTACAAACCATGAAAAAAGACAAAGACATGCCAGATGTTGTTGGTGAGAGCTTGGCTGCAGGTTTATGTTTGCATATGTAGGCAAGACAAAATTGAGTTAAATTATGGGCGACCCAGGACAACCAGTGGATGAGCAACTTATGCTGCCCGCCCACCTGTTTGTCCAATAAGCACCTGGCCTACAACCATTGGGTGCTATAATGTTTTGGGGTTTTCCACCCTCTGAACCCCATAGAACTGAACTCACGCACAGTGGCAGAGCAGTGCAGGGCAAGCCCCCACTTTACAACTGCCCATGGGACTAACTGGTGCAGTTGCTTTTTTCCCAGATTCCTTGGCCTGGGGCACCTCCTCTGTGCTCCCTCCTTGGTTGCACCAAACTCCTTTGGATTGCCACACAACTCGGCCAAGCCACAGATGTGGCCACAGTAGGGGGCTTCCCCAGTCCTGCCTTGCCTAGATTCCCATCAGTTCTTTTTCCTGCCTCCTGCTTTCTCCAGTATCTCCTGCAAGTATAAAAGGAATATATACCCCATAAGTCTGCTAATATCAAACATGACTTCTTTCATGGACTGAACCAGGGGGGTGCCAGCCTAATGTGGTTAAGTCATTTCCACCCATATGAATCACTTGCACATCATGGCCTCTAGGATCACTATAAAGCCCCTGATGCAGCTTCCTTAAGAGGTTTGATTATTGCATGCCTGAAAAACCCATCCATGTTATCTTGGTTTTGGAGAAGTAATGGTTCCAGTTTCTTGCCTTAGCCCATTGTGCCACCCTTATGATGAAGGAGTGGCTGATGGCCCAAACTGTGACACCTAGCAAGAGATTAAGCAGAGGCCACTGTATCAAAAATGTTTTAATAAATGGAGGCAATCTTCATTGTGTATTTAACAAACACTGCATTTCACAAACCTTCTGTCATTTAACCAACAGAAACATACCTTTGTCATGCAAAACTGACCTTGTTGCTAAAACATGCAATTCACCAACCTATTTACAAAAGTGTGGGTCACAGAATAGAGGTCTGTATGTAGAAACAGTCTACCTAAACATGCTTATCGAAAATTACACCCAGGGTTTGAAACTCCCCTCTGCAGCACAGTGTGAGGCTACTCACCCCTTTTCCCACAACTAGGAGACTCCTATCAGGGCCTGATGTATAGCTTATAGCGATCCAACTCCCACCATCCCAATTTTCATCCTGAGCGGCCTACTTTGTTTGCTGAGGTCACCGCCCCAATCCTAAAGGAAATGTGTGGAGTAATGTTAAGTAGTGTGGTCTGCTAAGCGCAGGCAGGAATCCATTACCTGACTGAAATAGTGAGTATAAGCGGGAAGTTGCCTGCATGAGTAGAACCCCGTGGGTGGCCGAAGCGCCAAGTATGCTATAACCACAGCCACCGGGGGATAATCCAGTTCCCCCAGGGTGTCTAGAAAAATGGTCCTGCCCCCTCTGGTTAGTGTTGAATTTGCTTATTCTTATCTCCAGATACCCAGCCTTGACTGTAAAGTCATCCAAGGTCAGAGCATGCATGCTGGTGTCCCTCTTAGACCTAGTCAATATTTGCCACACCTCAATGCCCCAAAGAAGCTAATGCAAAGTCTGTTGAAAAAAGAAGGCCAATGCAAAGGCTGCCAAAAAGGGCTGCTTCATAACTGGAGTGGGTGGCTCTGTGTACGCAATTTAACATGTCCCCCAAAATGTGAAATTCAATGGGGACTGTGCTATTAGTCCTTTTGTGCTCGGACCTCCCCCAACCCTTCAAAGCTGCCCTGAGGGGAAAAGAGGTGGTTGGATCTGGGAAGCCTTGTAGCTTGACGTGGTAGGCCACTGCCGCGAGGTGACTTGCTACCCAGGCATAGCTCTTTCCTTCCTCCCTAGCCCATAATACAAAGTCCGGCACTCTTGCTGACAACAGAGAGGTGCTGCTGGTCCTGGTCCCTGTCACCCTTGCAAATGGGTTGACATCATTCTTGTACATAACGCACGCTACTGGAGCGATAGGTCACCTAAGCTGGCTAGGCGGGGATCCACTGCAGAAGGTGCCATAGCTGTGGTGGGAAAGGTGCGATGGACATGTTCGCCTGCAGCCAAGCAGCCCAGAAACATTGCCACTGGAATAGAGAAAGATCGTTGGCAGGATTATTCCTGGCACCTTCTATGTTCCTGTACAAGCAGCCCCTCACCAGCTCCCTGAACAAGATCAGTACCATGGGGCAGGTGGCAGAGTGTGAATAAATGGCCTGCACCACTGCCATATTATTGGACCAAAAGAAGACCCTCCTGTGTGCTAGATAGCTGGGCCATATTTGGAGGGTGCTCACTACGGGGAGGAGTTCCAACACCATAATATTTGCTGTCACTTTTCTTTTCCGCCAGTCATTGGAATATTTCTGCACATACCACTCTTTATCAACTATGATACCAAGACCCTCTCTGTCAGAGGAATCTGTAAATAAGGACAGTTCTGGACTCAATGTTTAAGGCACTCTTCATCTCAAGAAGCAATTTAATTGTTTTAGGAACTTAGCAGGTCTTCCTTCAGTCCTTTGTTGAGTCTCACTAAGTGGTGTTTGGAAGTGATTTTTTATGTCGCCTGAGCCAGGTTTTGGATGACACCAATCCTGGTCTTGTCCTTTGCCAAAACCATCTCAATGTCAGCCAGCAGCGCCTTGACCTTTTCATCAGGAAGCCTTGACATGCCCTTAACTGTGCCTAATTCTATTCCTAAATAAGTCAGTGCTGTGGCCGGGCCCTCCATTTATTCAGGGGCAAGTGGGACTCCCAGCTCCTTTATGAAGTGCATGCAAGAAAGACTCACAGTCGGGTGTGTCAGCCCTGACAATAAGTCATCTAGGTGGAGTGTTGGCCCACTCTTCTGGTGCACCTTTCCCGCTACCCATTGCAGGAAGGTTCTGGAGGTTTCGCAGAAAGAACACAAAACAGAGCAACCCATGGGCATGCATTTGTCAAAGTAGAATTTACCAGTCCACTGGAAGCCTAGGAGTTTAAAACTGTTGGGGTGGACAGGGACTAACAGGAAAGTTGATTCAATATCAGCTTTGACCAACATGGCCCCTTTTCCCGCCTGCCTCACCATGTCAACCACCTCAGCAAATGATTTGTATGTGACAGAGCAGGCCTAGCTGTCAAGCCAATCATTGGCAGAATTGCCTTCGGGGTGAGACAAACGGTGAATCAAATGTAATTTGCTGGGCCCTTCTTTGGGATTATGCCTAATGATGGCACTACAAACTCTGAGAAAGGTGGGCTGGGAAGCCACCCGACCCAAACATAGCTCCTTTTGCAGCTTCTCATCCATCACCTGCGGTTGTTCAAGGGCAGATTTCAATTTCCACACCCACCTGTCGCCCCTCAGGCCAGTGTAGGGGATAGTAAAACCCTCAGAAAATCCTTTAGCTTATAGATCCCACTCTCTGGGCTTTGGGTACTGCCTCAACCAGTGTAATAGGCCCTGCAGATTATTGGGTGAAAGTCCCTTGGTCCATAGAGATGGAAATAGGTTATTATGGGGCTGCTGCAGGGATGTGACAATGGGAGGACAATCCGTTGGCTGTGTGATGTGGGCTTTTTGGTGTCCCCTGCATGTTGAGACTGAGTGGGGGCCTACACTTTGAGTAGTTATGACTAAATTTGCAGGTGTTCCCCCATGAACAGGAGCCCACACTGAAGAGCCTGCTAGTGGGTGAGGAGAATCTTTAAACAAACATTTTTGCCCAGCCACCTCCGAGCCCCCAAAAGTGCTTTTTGAAGGCTTGCTTGATTGTCTGGGTAAAGGGTTTAAAGGGACACTCTCTCTGTGGTGCTCTGTTGTAGAAATCTCTCTGTGGGGGAATTAATTCCCAAAATGTATTCCATCCATAGCTTGACCTCCTTCTTGTCCCAGCCTAGATCTGGACACGTGGTCATCTTCTTCCAGAATTTCTTATCATAATAGAACCGTTAGAAATGGGGTCTCTAGGTGGCAGAGGTATACACCATTTTCCAAGTAAGGATGACAATCCTAGTGAGGGTAAACCACAACACAATCCAAATTATTCTGTGCCCACCCTCCGGCAGCTTGGCACTGAGCAGTCAGGCTTAACTTAGAAGCAATGTGTAAAGTATTTGTGAAAGAACTTATACAATAACACAGTGAAAACACCACACAGGTTTAGAATTAAAAAAAAAAAAAATTCTGAATAAGATTAGTTTGAAACAATGAAAATCAAATTTACACGAGCAAAGTTATGAATTTTTAAACATTAAATCCCAATAAAGCCCTTAGAAACACAATAGCTATAACCGGGGCTATCACGGCATTGTTAATGGAGTCATTCCCAATAGTTCGACGTCAGAGGCCTCAGTCACAGAGTCGCAAGGACCCCCAGGTACAGTATCTTTGATAATTGAGAAACAAGGACGTTGCACGACGTCATGGAGTTGGTGTAGCATCAGTCCCTTACAGCATCCGGTAAGATGAGGCGTCGGTTCCTTACTGTGAGGCAGGGGAGGTGAGGCGTCAGTTCTGTCAGGTTGCAGGGGGAGTCGGTGTGGCGTCAGTGGCGAGGTGTCGGTTCCTTTTGACCCGGCGGGGATCGATGGACCGAGTCGGTCAAGACATTATGGGGGTCATTCTGACCCTGGCGGTCCAAGACCGCCAGGGCCACGAATGACGGATGCACCGCCAACAGGCTGGCGGTGCTTCCAAGCCCATTCTGACCGCGGCGGTAAAGCCGTGGTCAGAAAACCGGGGCCGGCGGTTTCCCGTTTTCACCCCCAAGAAGAGGCTGGCAGTAAGGGGTGTCCTGGGGCCCCTGGGGGCCCCTGCACTGCCCATGCCACTGGCATGGGCAGTGCAGGGGCCCCCTAGCAGGGCCCCATGAAGCTTTTCACTGTCTGCCTAGCAGACAGTGAAAAGCGCAACAGGTGCAACTGCACCCGTCGCACTGCCGCAACACCGCCGGCTCCATTCGGAGCCGGCTCCTGTGTTGCGGCCCCCATTCCCGCTGGGCCGGCCGGTGCTAACTTGGTTAGCGCCCGCCGGCCCAGCGGGAATTTCGGAATGAGGGAAGCGGTATTTTGGCCGCATGGCGGCCAAATGCCGGTTCCCGCCTGGCGGGCGGCGGTTGGAATGAGGGCCTATGCGTTGACTTTACAGTGTCGCAATAACGCTACGGGACGTCAACTGTGTCACTGCAATGTTGGACTTGCATGGCAGCCCATGGTCGTTGGGTGCAGCGAGGTCCACAGGGATGGAGCAGGCTGTCGCTTAAGTGCTGCCATCATTGAAGTTGTTCCTGGCATCGCTGTAGTCCGAGAACAAGCTAAAAGCTAGTAGATGAAGTCTTTACTGGCCCTCGGACTTCAGAACAGGAGGCAAGCTCAATCCAAGCTTTTGGAGAGCACTTTTGGGGGAAGGTAGAGTCCTTTCAGCACCGTCAGAGGCCAGCAGGCAGCAGGGCAACAAGCAGGGCAGCACTCCTTCTCAGCAAAGCAGTCCAGATGAGTCCTTTGGGCAGCCAGGCTGTTCCTCTGACAAAGTTCAGGTGTAGATCCAGAAGTGTCTGATTTGGTGAGGTCAGAGACCCAGTTAACAGACCTAAAAATGCTTTTGAAGTAAGTTAAACTTCAAAAAGTGGTTTTGAAGTGTACAAGTTTCCCTTTCAGGCCAGTTCTGTCTTCCAGGATCCCTGTAGGGGATTATCAGCCCTTTGTGTGAGGGCAGGCCACTGGCATTTGAAATGTAAGAGAGAGCCCCTCCAACCTTCCTGCCCAGGAAGACCCATTCAGTATGCAATTGAATGCAGATGTGACTGAGTGTCCTGTGTTTATGGCTGTCCGGGTGGAATGCATGAAAGGAGCTGTCAAACAGCACAGACCAGATGTAGATTGGAAACAGCCTGTAAGGCACGGATGGCAGTAAGTGCATAGAAATGCCCACTTTCTAAAAGTGGCATTTCTAAAATAGTAATATTAAATCCAACTTCACCAACAGACTCGATTTTGTATGACCAACCTGGCCATACAAAAATATGACAGAGCTACTCCTTCCAGATCAGAATCTAACACTTAAAAATATATGAGGGCAGATCTAATGCTAGTCTATGAGAGGAGCAGGCCTCACAGTCCTGGAAAACAAATTTGTGGGTTTTCTCCTACCAGGACATGTAAAACGCATAAGTACATGCCCTGCCATTTACTTACATGGCATCCTGCCCTATGGGTTAACTAGGGCCTACCTTATGGGTTACTTATATGAAGAAAAAGTGAAATTTAAGGCTGTGCAAGTAGTTTTAAATACCAAGTTGAAGTGGCAGTGAAACTGCACACACAGTCCTTGCAATGGGAGGCCTGAGACATGGTTAAGGAGCTACTTATATGAGTGGCACAATCAGTGCTACAGGCCTACTAGTAGTATTTAATTTACAGGCCCTGGGCACATGGAGTGCACTTTACTAGGGACTTACAGGTCAATTAAATATGCCAATTGGGTAGGAACCAATGTTACCATGTTTAGGGGAGAGAGCACTTGCACTTTAGCACTGGCCAGCAGTGGTAAAGTGTGCTGAGTCCAAAACACAGCCAAAACAGTGTCTGAAAAATGGAGGGAGGGAGGCAAAAAGTTGGGGGATGACTACCCTAATGCTGTCTAACAGGAACCAGCCAACACTCCTACTTTTGATATCTTCACTGTGTTTTGTCCTGGAATACTGGAACAAGACCAGACCTTGCTCAGGGTATTTCTTCATGATTACAGCTGATAAGATGGAAAAAGCCTCCAATCACTTCTCTATATATAAGTATGGCCAACAATGTCACATACCCTTCTTATCATCATATATCCCCCGATGTGTCATGTTTCAGCTTCATCCTTGCTATGAATAAGGAGTGTGGGTATGTCAATGAATTCCCACCTCCGTATGTCCTCCTTAGCCACCAAAGGTATACCTGCCAGACTAGAAAACATTGGCCTGATACCTGATCCCTTTGAAAAATGGAGACATAACTTACCTGTTAACTGACGAGGGAGCTACTATGCCGAGGAGAAAAGGATCACCACTACTGCACTGGATGTCATGCTTAATCCGTGGGGGCTCGGAATGATGCAATTCTGAACCTTGGTGTCTCCCCAACCCAACTGCCTTGTGCTGGTAGCCCACCCAACATGGCTCGCACCTTGAGAGAGTGACTTTCCTGCAAGATCTGTGCAACCCATGACAATGTTTGTGGCCTGCAAACCTTTTGACTGGGTCCGGATAGCCACCTTTTCTATGGTTTTGTTACTTTTGTTACTTCTGTCTTTTTCTTTAAAGGCCATTCTGCCTTTTTTCTTAGGCTTCCCACCATACCTCAATGCTGGAGTGCTCCCCCCCAGCCAAACCTACCCTCGGTTTCCATTGTGCACCACCTCACCATAACTTTTCAGCATACCCTATGCAACCCCACAGGGGATGGGGAGGGAGGGCCCCTGGGAACAGGGAACACTTCGTTGACTCTTTCTTACCAGATCCCAACAACACTATGCTACCCCCAGATGTGACTTGATACCTCGAAATATGAAATATGAAATGAGGGTGCCTACGCATATAAAACGCATATCTCTTAACATTCAAGGTCTCAATTCTCTTAACAAGTGGTGACAGGTATGGAGATACATATTGCACTAGTACCCTGACATAATCGTCTTACAGGAAACACACCTCTTAGGGGAGAAACTCAAGAAAGTCACATCTGCGCTACCCGAAGCACTTCTGGGCTTTTGCAGATAACAAAACACTGGGGGTAGAAATTCTATGAAAGTCAAGCTTTTGCCCCTCTATGCCCAAAGTATTAGAGACAAGGATGGTTGCTTCCTTAAACTGTGTACACAGCTAAGGGGCAGACCCACCCATTCTCAACATCTAAATCCATCAAATGGCACAAGACTCATACCTCCATAAGACCATGCAGAAACAATTAGAAGGGGAGAGGGGAGGCCTGATCGTGGCAGGGGATTTCAACCTAGTCTGGAACTCAGAATTAGATAGGTCCTCGTTGAATTATCAGAAGGTGGGAGCCATATCCACTCAACTCGAGCAGGACATCAGAGACCTAGGCCTAATAGATGTGTGGTTGTACACTCACCCTGAGGAGAAAAACAACACCTTTTATTCCGACATACACTCCTCCTACTCACGCATTGAAAGTATATAGGTCACATACTCAATTCTGCGTACCATATCCCTAGTGGACATCTCAGACATCTCCCTATCAAATCACACCCATGTTGAACTCCTTTAAGACAACTCGCCCATACAGTAACCCCACGCTGGTGTATGCCACTGTGACTGCTCCACGATCAAGTTGATTTCACTACTATCTGCCAGGGTATAACAGACTACTTTGCTAACAATATCACTCCAGACATTTCCACACATACATTATAAGATGGGTATATAGCATACATATGAGGCATTAGCACCTCAATAACTATAGTCAGGAGTAGAGAAGACTGGTTGGCAGAGCATAACCTCATCAAGGAGCTCAAAGAACTAGAACACTGCAATAAAGAGGCCCCGTTCTATTGCAATAAGTGCCAACTTGCCTTGATGCAGGCCCAGCTGTGCACCTTATGAACCAATAGAGAGGAGCAGGCCTTGTTGGCCCTACAGAAGAAACATTATAAGGGGGCAATAAGGTAGGCACACTCTTGTCTCAGAGACTCCACTACGAGCAAGCACAAACACACACCACTAAACTCCCCAAAGGGGAATAAGGCTGTGCAAGTACAGAATGTGACAAACAAAAAATATTCGGTAACTAATATCAGTCACTTCACCAAAGCAACAATGCCTCACGTGAACAGATTGATGCCTTCCTGCAATCCTGTGCCTGTGACACACTTCCGGGCATTCATTCAGACCTACTTTAAGATCTATTACTCAAGAAGAACTTCAGGCAGCAGCTAAGGCCTTACCATTGGGGAAATCCCCAGGTCTTGATGGGCAGTCTGTCAACTTCTAAGCCTGTTCCTCTCAGATCTCCTGGCCCACTTTCTTGACTCCTTTACAAGCAAAACTGGACTTTCACCTTTTATGATGGCAGCAGGGATCACTCTTATACTTAAACCTGGCAAGGATCCAACTCGCTGCACCTCATACCGCCCTATCACCGTACTAAATACTGAAGCCAACTATTCATTAAAATAATAGCTACAAGGTTAGACAAGTATCTCCTGGGACTCTTAGAGCCAGATCAAGTGGGCTTTGTACATGGTTGACAAGGCGCAGGCAATGTTTGTTGAGTAGCACACCTGGTTGTAAAAGACCACCGTCATCATAGTCTGACATGCCTCATCTCGTTGGATGCAGAGAAGGCATTGGATAGAGTAAGCTGGCCAATCCTCCAGGCAGTCCTTCATACAACAGGGCTCGGACCTCACCTAGGGCCAGATGTAGCAAACTCCGAGATTGCGACTCGGAAATTGCGAGTCTGTCCGACTCGCAATTTCTGAGTCGCAATCTCGGATACAGAACGGTGTCTCAGACACCGTCTGCGACTCGCTCTGGGGTCGCAAAGACCCACCTCATCAATATTAATGAGGTGGGTCGCATTTTGCGCCCCATAGCGAGTCCCTGCACTCACAGGGATGGTGGCCTGCTGAAGTCAGCAGACCTCCATGTTCTGAAAACACATTCTGGGCAACATTCACAAAGGGGAAGGGGTCCCATGGGGACCCCTTCCTGTTTGCGAATGAGTTACCACCAGTGTGAAACTGGTGGTAACTGCGAGTTGCTTTGCGACCGCATTCGCGGTCACAAAGCAATTCTGAATTGCGATGCGAGTTGCAAATAGGATGGGAACACCCCTTCCTATTTGCGAGTCGCATTCACAAATTGCAAGTCGGTACCAACTCGCAATTTGTGAATGTGCATCGCGCAGGCCGTTTGCATGGCGCAAACTGCGATTTTCGCAGTTTGCCCCATGCAAACGGCTTCCTACATCTGGCCCCTGATTTCTAGGATCACAGCACCATACAAGGCCCCTACTGGTACGATATGCCTCAGTAGGCAACAATCCCCGGTATTCCCCATCAGCTGGGGCACGCGCAAGGGATGCCCATTGTTCCCTCTTCTGTTCACGCTGGCAGTTGAGCCACTCCCAATCTTTATTTGTTGCTCCCCTGAGGTGACTGGAATTTTATTTGGGGGACAGAAACATAAGATTAACCTATTTGCTGATGATATATTACTCACTCTGGCTAAACCAGGAGACTCACTACCTGCCCTGGTTAACATTTTGCAAACCTACGCAGACATCTCAGGTTTTAAGATCAATATGTCCAAGTCTATTGCACTCAACCCCACTATCCTCACTCAGGACTTACCACAACTTAAAACACTAGCACCATTTCAGTAGGCACAAGACAAAATTCAATATTTAGGTCTCACCCTCACTCTGGAGTCCTGGACATGGGTGAACTGGCCCCAGCTCCACCATGACATCCTAGCAGACCTATGCAGATGGCAATCCCACCACATCTCCTGGCTAGGTGGCATCAACGTTATAAAAATGAACATACTCCCCTGAGCACTGTATCTCTTTCAGGCACTACCCACCCCAGTCACACAAAGTGTGATCCAACAGCTCCAGTGGGACATCCGCTCCTTCATATGGAAGGGCAGGCGCCCATAAATATTGAATGTGATCTTGATGCTCCTGATGACCAGAGGGGTGTTGGCATGTCCTGACTTGCTCAACTACTGCTGTGCCACCCATCTGAGGTACATTTCAAAATGGGTGGAGAGAGCCAGTGAAAAACAATTGTTCCACATGTATTGGGTATGGCCTGTAGACTTCTTTAGGTTCTGGCATGGCTGCACAGAACTGGCCGACCCAGCAGCGTCTATCTCTCTTCGCCCACTAAAACAGTGCTTGACATATGGGGCAGACTGGATCTCAAGAAGGGCCTCACCACTTTCCTGTCACCCAAAACCCCAATTGCACATAACCCAGCCTTCCCCGAACTCATGCCCAAGACGTTTGCAAAATGGCACAACGGCGTATCCTGAAAACTTCGGGACCTCTTCACCGACCCCCTAATGAAAACATTTGATCAATGGAAACAGAAATATCATCTTACGGACAGGGCATGACAATAATACTGTCAATTGCAACACTGGGCCCTCCACCCCCAGGTATACCCAGACATCATTCAACCATACACTCCCTTCAAAAAACTGGTTCAGACCTACACAGGCACAAAAGGAATCATCTCCAACACATATTGAATTTTACAACAATCCTCCCCACAGCACACAGAGTACTTGGCAAACCACCTCGCCGACAGAGACCACACCAAAACAATGTGAGACCCTTCGGCAGGATATACCCAAGACCTACTGTAGCCTCTCTCTTAGAGAGACAGCTTACAAGCTGATTTTCCACAAGTACTATGTCCTGACACACCTGGCCAAAATCCATCCGGGCACGTCAACCCAATGCTGGGTTGGAATAGCTCCCTAGGAATTTCTGCCACCTATGGTCGTCATGCAGAATCATTAGCATTTTCTGGAAGAAGATACTAGGCCATATCAAATCAGTACTGTGATATCCACTCCCCTCTAGTTATCACACAGTAATATTGAGCATATGCACCATTACCCTGCAATCTATGACACACACCAATTGGAGGCTTGCAAACTATATGCTGCATGCAACCCGACAACTAATAGCTCTCTCATGGAACACACAATCAACTCCCTCCACTGCCCAAAGTTCACCCGCTTATGGCATATTATGGCTATGGAACTTCTCTCTCATCATCTTCTATATACTGAAATCAAGTTCTAAGCTATATGGCGACCACTGCCTCAATACTGTACCTGCCTCGAATCCACATGTTTTAACCCACCACGACTACAGGCCCTACAACTATTTGACTGAACCATCACTGAGGGACCCTGTGCTCCAAACATCAGCCCCACCCTACATTCCTTAAGCCACTCCACCGCCCTCCCCCTAACTACGACCACAGGCCCCCACCCAACTTGACACACACACAGATGGGAAAGCCTGCTGCTAATGACCTCGTGAGGCATGAGCCATTTTTCTTTTGTTCTATGTTACTGTCACTCTGGCTTACCAAGCATAACGTCGTGTGGGAACAACTGATTCAAGGTTCAGCACTCTCCCATTTTGAGGTACCCATCATACCCCTGCACCTACTGGGAGAAGATCACAGCAAACCAAACATTCCCTATGATACCATCTCTCTGATGTATGCCTGAACTGTTGTTATTGTACTGTTAAAACAAGAACCAATAAAAATGATTTGAGTAAATAAAATAAGCATCAGCATGCTGTTAAGAGCATTTTAAAGCACATTAAAAAAAAAAAAATAGTGAGCACTGGAGACTAGTGGTGTAGATTTTATTCCAGGGATATTTTGTGGACATTTTGTGAATAAAATCTTTCAGCATGAAATGGGGTTTGTTAGTGTCTTGACATGTGCCTGCCAGCTTTATACCACCATTCCGTCTGTACTGTTAACTCAATAGCACACAATCCTGATCTTGGACTTTTATTCAGGCAGGGATCCTGTGAGCAGTGACTGACTTTTGTGCCGATCCCAGGAGCAACCATGAGCTGCCAAGGCCACACCCCTTTCACACAGTGCCAACACACAGTAGCATCAAAAGACAGTATACTCCTCTCTCACAACATGCCAGACCGATCCCCAGGGCCGGAAGAAAAGGGTCAAGCTTTCAGTGCTCTGGAATAAAAGTGATGAAAGACACAGCCACCCCTAAGCCAAACACAGACAGGAAGCAACAAGTCAAGGGCAATGGGGCCAGGGGCAAAAGCATGCATGTAGTGTATATCACAGGTGCTTCTAGGTGCACCCACCTATCCATCACTACCATCACTCGCTAAAGCTTTAGCACCAGATGTCAGTCAATCGGGCGCCAGACATGCAGTTATTATCTCCGTTGCCTGAACTTTGGCCTCTCACCAACCCCATCCAAGAGCCCTGCCATATGTTTGTTTTCAGGAAGTGGGGGTCGTAGTAGGTGTACTGGGGGTATATTGGCTGCTGTTTCAAGCATTTACCAATGTATCTGGAATTGCTCCTCGCCATGCCCTCAGACCCGTTATTGCTGCTGGTGATGCTGGGTCCTCATCTCTGCTCTATGTGAGCCGGGCGCCTCATCCTTCTACTTCCCAAAAGGCAAGAGTAAGTCCTACAGAGTTCTAGGGTCTCCTCCGTCTCCCCTGCACCCATCCCTTTACAGGTTATTCCTTTATCGGCTGTGTTTCTGGGGCTCACAGCGAGTACAAACAAATCCAATAGTTCCCGTTGCCTGCTTGGATGATGCCCTGGTGGAGGTGAAACTCAATCCCAGCTGTTAAAAAAACAGTCCTGCAGGAAGCAGCTCTGAGCAGAAGTTGCCCTTCTCTAGGCAGGTGCTCCCCTTAGCAGTGCTAGTCAGAAGCACCAGAGAGTGGGGAAATACTGATGATCTCAGCGGACGTTTCCCTCCTTCTGTCAGACCCCCCTCATGAGTTGGAAACCATGAGGTCTGAACAGGTGAGATCATGAAGAGTGAAGACTTGAGAGGGGAGATGGGGCAATTCATAAACTGAATTCTGCTCTGCCGGCAGTCTTCGCTGAGCTTTTTTGCCAAACTTCACACTCCAAGCCAAGCGAGGAGTGGCAAAAGCTCTGCCAAATCCTACGGGTGGAGGGGAGTTCACCGCCGACCCCTAGTTACAAGGGGAGTGGTGCTTAAGTTGCCTGTTGAAGCCATCTTACCTGGTGCCTGGTTGGGCGATATGCTTGAGCTGGGTAAATTTGCACCTGGTATCTGTTGTTCTGGTGTCTCCAACGAAGGAACATGTGGACAGAATGCTTGTGGCTGGGGGTTGGGTGGGTGCTAGTGGAGGGGGGGTTGTTGATGTTGGGGTCAACCTTTATCTGTGTGTCTGGTCTGTCCCTGGTACTATGATGTTGAGGAGTTGTTCATTGGGTTGACTGGACTGTAACATTGCTTGTTGTCTTCCCCAGTCACCAAAGCTGGCTGTTGTTCTAGTAATGCTGCTGAGGACAATGTGCTTAAGGGCCTTTGCTGCTCAACAACACATTTCCAAACCCTGCCTACCTAAGTAGCAGCTGTGCTGGCTGTGGCCGGGGCCGGAGGCTGTTGGCATTTCTTAGAGGTCTCAATGAATGACATGAATTTGTCCATGATGCCATCATCGCTTCCATAAGCTTTCCATCTTGCTCAAATTCTCCTGGTCAGTTTTCTCCATGGGGTGTGTCTTATGTACTTTGGGGGATGCTGACAGCTGGGGCATTTGCTCCACTGTAGTGTGGTTTGCCTCGATGCCCTGCATGGCACCTTAGAAGCCTTTTAGGTGGCGAGTCCAGAGCTAGATTTTGAATCCTTCCACACCTTTTCAGGTTTTGGTGGTCCATGCTCTAACTGCTGGGACTGTGTATCAGCTGGATCCTTGTGACTATCTGCTGGTAACTCCTCCTGTTCCTGTGCCATCTCCATGAAGGCCACCCACGCAGTCATTTGCGCTGATCTTGGTTGTGATTCATCCAGCACTGTCGTCTAGGAAAAGAGGTGGGGTGAGCCCTGGCTGTCCATGTCATCCGCTCTCCCGATTCCTGCAACTGCCACCTGGAAGTCACTCACACGCAAACACAACTCCATCAGCTGAAAGAGGAAAAGTGGAAAATGAAAAACTACCATTTTTTGCAAGGTCCCTTGAAAAGCAAATTCATCATTGTTGTGACAGTACAATGTTATGGGCAAAAGCTGGAGACATGATTAAGCATATGAAAGTTTGCATTCATGGCAGTGTCTGGACCCTTGACCAGGGAAAGCATGTGTCATCAGAGGCATGGGGGCATTAGCGGTAGCTAGACTTTTAATTTACTTACCTGATGCAAGAAAGCGCCAAACTGTTACTGCTAAAATGAACTGTACCCGAATGTCACTGTCCCGCGCCACCTTGGGGAGAAGAGGAAAGGACACCAGATTACAAAGACAGTCAGCATTTTGTGAAGGTCAGCCTAAGACCACTTTAACGCAAGAGTGCTCTTTTCAACTAATTCCAGAACAAGCAGACTATTCCTGTACCCTGATGGCATGGGCTTTGCTCTTCCCAATTGGTTGACGTGCTCCAGACAGCTACCCGAGCTACCCGGATGACTTATCCCACCTGCCATTTACTTGGGGGTGATCTGTGATTAAATACACATGCTTAAACAGTGTGTCAAGACTGGAAGTGCTTCCTCCAGATCACAGAAGCATATTGTTAAAGCAACTTAAACATGCCACACCTGTAAAAGAAAGCATGAGCTGTGCCCTATCATATATTAGATTTAAATATTTAAAAAAAACTTCCATATTCTAAAATGCTTGTTCCCTATACAAGGAAGAACATATTGGTGTAACAGTGTAACAACTTACCTAGGGAAAGAAACAATCAGATGTGACGTATAGCAAAATATTTTGTTTTCTAGCTACCGCATCAAGAATTTTCAATTCTATTAAGGACACAGAGTTTATGCTTTCTCTTTCTTTCATGAAAAATGACAGCAGCCAATCAAAATTGAAACCATACAAAAACTACATTTCCCCGTACCACATGTAGGGGCATATTTAGACCCTGTTTGCGCCGAATGTGCGTCAAAACTTTTGACGCACATTCGGCGCAAACCTTGCCCAATATTTATACTTTGACGCCCGACCCCGTGGACATCAAAATTCCCCTGTGTGCATAATTTTTTGGATGGGGGAAACTGCCTTGCGTTAATGACATGAAAGGTAGGCGTTCTCGCCCAAAAAATGACTTTAAGGCATGTGCGCCTCATTTATACTCCAGTGTCATTTTGACGCACAGGAGGCGGCAGGCCTTAAAAAATGGTGCACAGCCTGATGTGTGCCATTTTTTAACGCCTGGGTCAGGGCAGGTGTTAAAGGACCTGTGGGCTTACTTCCATGGTCTCTGACCATGGAAGGAGTCCAGAGGTGCCCTTCCTTGCCCCCAGAGACCCCCTGCCACCCTTGCATACCCCTGGTGGACACCCATGGATGGGGGACCCATCCCAGGTAAGTACAGGTAAGTTGAGGTGAGTATTTTTTTTATTTTTTTAAATTGGCATAAGGGGGCCTAATTTGGGCCCCCCTACATGCCACTGTGCCCAATGACCATGGCCAGGGGACAGAAGTCCCCTGGGCATGGCCATTGGGCAGCGGGGCATGACTCCTGTCTTTACTAAGACAGGAGTTATTTCAATGGGGGTTGTGCGTCAGAAAATGTCGCAAGTCCGATTTGAGGCATGGGTTTTGCCTCAAACCTGACTTGCACCATTTTTTGACGCACAACCCCCATTTTCCCCTATGCCGGCACTGCCTGGTTTGAGTCATTTTTTTTTACTCTGACCAGTCCGCAGCACCGGCTAACGTTATTCCTTAATTAAGGTGCCTGCATGGTGCGTAGGAATGGCGTTAGTCAGCAGTAAAAATTTTGACGCAAACCAGCGCCGGCGCTGGTTTGCGTCAAAAAGTATAAATATGGGCTGTAGTCCATATCATGCCCAATCCCACCCCTGCTCTCCATATAAATGTCTCTGCCTCCTTAGTCCTTCCTCTTTCTTTGCAATAACAGAACATATCAACCTGAACTCAACTAACTGGATTCTCCCAAAGTCCCAACTAGGAACATCGAAATGCAGCCTCCGGCTGAACTGGCACGTCCACCGTGCTCTGTGCAACTATCTGGATCATTCATGCTCTTTGATTGTCTGATCCTAGGAAATGCGCTAGTGAACTGGTATTGATTATGAATTACAAGGGTGGGTACAAAATACAGTACATGAGAAATACACTATGCATACAAATCATACTGTAATGTATATTCTAAATATACTACTGTTCTTGAACATCGTCTGGAGTAATACAATGATGAGGGTGGGATAATCCTCGCCTCTGTGTCCTTAATAGAATTGAAAATTCTTCATGCAATAGTTAGAAAAATGTTTATTCTATATCAGGACGAGAGTCTTTGGATTATGCTAGTTTAAAGGTGATCCACCACTGTAGATCCCACATCAGCAATAGGTTTAAGGTAAAAAAAAACTATTAAAAGTAGTGTTATAAAACCAATCTGCGCCAAGCATGATGTCTTCTAAATGAGAGCCAGCCCCAAAGGACTTGGATGTCATAGCACTGTGCACTGAATGTGCTCCAAATCTGGCAGTATCTATCCCAGACTCCCCCAATAATCATTTGACCCATCTGGCCAATGAGGCTGAGGATACTGGTCCAAAGGAACTTTGCAAGGATATTAACAATTGCCCCCCTGTGTCCCTACGAATATCCTGAGTACAATCCACGTAAGCCTTCAAAAATGTTACAACACATAACTTCTGGTTATGGGGAAAGGATGGATTTGAAATACACTTAATTGCAGTCTTTGTACATCTAGAAATGGTAAAAAAAACTCTTGAAGGAGTAAATACTCTTCCTACTAAATCCAGAGCGCGTACATCAGACACACTTCAACAGCATATGAGGCACAGAAGCACAGTGAGTTTGGCTGACGATTGTTTACAAGAGAGATCTTCATCACATGGCCAGGCTCCCAGAAAATGTAATACAATATCTACATCCTATAAAGTCGTATAGGGGGTCTGACCATTTGGATGCCTTGCAAAAATCAGAGGATGTTCACCCACTGGCTTACCCTCTAGATGAGGATGTCCTGCTGAAATAACAGATATAAAATTATTAATGGTGCTATACGCTAAACCCTGGGTTGCCAAATCCAAAAGGAAATTGACAATCATACTAATGTGGGCCCCCATGGGATCAACACTCCGTTCACTGCACCAACCCTCCCATGGTCTCCATGAAGCCTCATAGCGCTAATGGGTGAATGGAACCCAAGACTGGGATCAGAAGAAATTCTTGAAACTCCTGGCACTTGCCAATGTCTCCAGAAAGTCTCCATACCATGAGTGACAAGTGACCCTGTAATATCACAGGATGAGGAAGGTCCAACAGGTCCAGGAGCAGGGATGGTAAGGATGGGAGTAGAATGGGAGGAGCACAAGATAGTGACATCTCTACTGGAAACCACAACTGAGCTTTCCAGAGAAGGGTCACCAAAATGATTTCTGCCAATTGTCTCTTCACCTGAGAGCATACTCTCTGAATCATGGGAAAACAGGGGAAAGGCGTAAAGGAGACCCAGGGACCAATCCTGGAGAAAAGCATCTGATCCTAAGGCTAGGGGATCTGGCCTGCAACTGTAAAACTGTGGGAACTGAGCATTGAGCCATGACGCAGAAAGATCCTTTGAGCACTCGCCCCACCGTCTCATCAGACTGTGAAACACTGACTAGTGGAGATTCCAGTTGCTGCCATCCCTCAAAAAACGTGAGTTTCAGTCTGGTACCACATTGGAACATCCTAGAATGTACTCCGCTGTCACTGATATCTTGTGTTGGGCCCACAATGGCACTTGAACATTCTTTACCTATACTTACCCCACTTACCTGGGATGGGATCCCCAATCCTCTGGTGTCCCTCTGGTGTGGGTGGGGGTGTTCCTGCGGCTTGGGGTGGGCACCTGTGGGTTCTTTCCATGGTGTTTAACCATTGAACTGGGTCCACAGGTACCGTAACGCCTCGTCTGACCCAGGCATTAAATAATGGTGCTAAGCAGGCTAAGCACCATTATTTGGGTCTGCCTACTCTATGTGCATCTTTTCTGTGCCGGAGTATAAATATGGCGGTAGGGGGTTAGCGGCATGTTGTGGACGGGAACCTCTACCTTGTATCTAATTAGCGCAAGGTAGTTTGCCGCATACACAACATGGCGCTAACTCCTATATTTTGATGATAGACGGGTCTAGTATCAAAATATAAATATGGAGTTATGTTTGTACCATTTTAGCGTCAATAAAAATGATGCTAAAATGGTGCAAACCGAGTATAAATATGCTCCCAAAGGTTAGTGGGTGACTGTGGTTCAGTGACAGAGGGTGCACAGTTCAAACAAGGGCCCTGATTTATACCTTGTGGTGCAAAACTGCACTAACACAGTTTTGCTCCAAAATGTTTAGCACCGGCTTTGCACCATTTCTGTGCACCAGACGGGCACCATGTTTATGGAATGGTGCAAGCCAGTACAAAGTGTAGGCTAGTGTAAAAAAAAAAAAAGTCATAAGTCAGGTGGGGCTGGCGGTATGGGAAGGGGGTTTTCACCAAAAAAATACATTAGGCAGGTTAGAGTAAAAAAAAATGACTAACCTGCCTAGAGTCATTTTCTGATGCAAAACCATCCATACCACTTAGAAAAGACAGGAGTCATGCCCACCAACCCAATGGCCAGCACAGAGGACCAGGGTCCCCTGGGCATGGCCATTACACCCTGTGCCATGTATGGGGGTCCATGCCAGGGCCCTCTATGGCACTTTATAAAATAAAATACTTACCTGTACTTAACTGGGATGGGGTCCCCCTTCCTCTGCTGTCCCTCTGGTGTGGGTGAGGGTGTACCTGGGGCCTGCGGAGGGCACCTGTGGGCTTATTCCATGGTATTCCACCATGAAGATAGGCCCACAGGTCCCCTAACACCTGCCCTGACCCAGGTGTTAAAAAATGGGGCAAAGCAAGCTTTGCCCCATTTTTTGACCCCTCCTGTGCACCATTTTTGCACGGGAGTATAAATTTGGCATTAAGGCACCTCATTTAAGCAAGGTAGATTTCCACGTCCAGAAAATGACTTTAACTCCATATATGTGGCACTAGACGGGTCTAGCGCCAAAGTATAAATATGGAGTTACTTTTGCACCGAATTAGAGTAAAATAAATTATGCTAATTCGGTACAAATAGAGTATAATATGTCCCAAAAAGTCTCCAAAAATAACCGTACAGTTCAAACAAAAAATCTCCAAAAATAATTATCCCAAAATACACACTGGTATTTTATTTTTCACAAACAAAACATAATCTTAGATTTTTTTTTGGCTGATAACACCTTACTGAACTGAGGATGGACGTGCCTGTTATTTGTCAAAGAGATGGTCAATCTGTGTTTGCACCCCATTAGTACCAGTTTAACACCAAAGCCCATATTTATGTAAAGTTAGCATCGCCTTAGCACCATTTATTTTGGCGCTAAAGCCATGCTAACTTAACTCCATATTTATATTTTGGCGCAAGACCCGTCTAGTGTCAAAATATTGGTGTAAGCGTCATTTCTAGGAAGCACCAATCCACCTTGTGTGAATGAGATGCAAGGTAAGCATTCCCTTCCTAGATATGACAATAGCCCCCAGCCCCATATTTAATACCCGATGCAGAAACGACGTGCAACTAGGAGGCAGGCCTAAATAATGGTGCTAAACCCACTTAGCTTCATTATTTTACGCCTGTTCAGACCATGCGTTAAAGTGCAGGTAGGCCCATTCCCATGGGAAAACACCATGGAATGGGAACATAGTTGCCCACCCCAACCACCAGCATCACCACCACCCACACCACAGGGATACTACAGGAGGACGGGGCCCATCCCAGGTAAGTTGCAGGTAAGTTTATGTGTATGTGTGTGGTGTGCCAACGGGGGCCTCTTACATGGGGCCCCCTGCCTGGCACTGGGTCTGTTGGGATTCCCTGAAGACAGTGGTCCCCTGTGGTGGGCACTGGGGTAATGGTAATGACTCATGTCAATTCGTAGACAGGAGTCATTTTTTGGCTGCTTTGCAAAGGGCCTTCTGCGCAGCAACATGTGTTGCTGCTTTTCAGTAACTTTTGAACCGTTTGAGCTACAAAAAAATATTTATTTTATTAAAATCAGCAGAGTTTGCGGCCAATGATGGACTATGTGGCAAATGCAGCAAATCTGTAATTATGTGAAAATCGTCATTGCCTCACAATTGCCTAATTCAAGTGGTCCTGGGTATAATGGCTGTAGTGCATGGGCTGCATCTTTAGTGAACGGCCTCCGAAGAGAGCTATACTACATTTCATGGGGAGTTGAGGGCTTGGCATTTATTGCTGCATGGAACTGGAGGTTGCTAAATGGAATTAATCATAATTAAAACATACCATTTACAATCATTAATGATAAACTGTAAAGTACAAGTAGGATGCATTCTTTAATTCCAGGGGAGGTAATCTTTCACACTGTTATTCTGAAAACGTTTTTATTTTTAACATTACAAAACAGATGCTTCTATTTTAGCAAAAACTGACTCCTGGTTATATTAGTTGGGCGTTGTTGTTGACTTTGACGCTATTGTGCTAAGGACTGCCATGGTGCACAATATCATAAATAGGGCATGACCATGGTGTCGTTAGGTGCCATAGGTGGGCGCAAACAAAATGGCACATCATATCTGATGTGCCACTTTTTCTTAAATATGGGCCTCAGAACCCTACTTCCACCTGTAAGTATGATGAGGAGGGCCAGCTGATGGCAAAACAGCAGCTGTTGCCCCCACCTGGATGGTAACTACAGTCACTGTGAACCTCAATTTTTACATTTGAAACATTGCACAAATTAGACTGAAGGTTATTTGAGCGATTCACCCTATTACCAGTTATACAAAGTGTTCTTTGTACTCAATTGTGATGCCCAATTAGAAATTCATGCCTAGATGCTCACAAACTTGCAAATTATTTATTTGTAGACCACTCGATCTAAACAATCAAACCTTTACCTGCACAAATTTGAACCTCGTGGAGCAAGGACAATAGTTATGTTTTATGCAATTACATCATGCTGCGAGTCAGTGTACAACCGAACCAAAGTCCTGTGTAAAACCCGGCACCTAAAACAATAAACCGCTGGAAGCCACTCACCCAGGTATTCTGACCTCTCCAAACCTGAAATATAAAGGGGTGTATCAAAACAAACCGGGGGGGGGGTTGAGCAAGCTGCTGCTACTCCAACCAACCCCACAAGAACCCTCTGCTCCTTACTGCCAAAAAAGCCAGCCAAAGAGGATGTGGGGCTTCCTCGGAAGTGATGGCCACAAACCTGTGGATTGGGCTAGTTGCTTTGACCCCTGCCTGATCCTCCCCAAACCGGATGGGCATGGGGGGTGCTGTGGGGCAGGGGAATGAGGTGATAGGCCCCTGCCCACCCAAATGGTTGTACTGTGCGCTACGTGGACAGACCCATTCTTATTGCGAAGTGGTTGCTATTGATGACGCTGAAATGAAGGTTTTACATTTATTAGCGCTTAAACGTAGTGTAGCAATAATCAAGTGTGACTTTAATCGAACTAAATAAGATTGTACGGGGACAAATGTGCCCTCAGAGTAGTTTGCCAACATTTATAAGCGTGCTTTATATAACGTGATGTATTAGAATTGTGCTAGGTTGACAAAATCGTAAACGTGTGCCATGATTTGCTTGTTAGAAATGTTTTAGCTTAGCATTACTTTAGTGGAGGCTTTGGCCTAGTTGCCATGTCTCACGATTTAGATGCTCGTATTTTTCCACTGTGCTAATAAACGTGTATTCTTGCTTGAAGCTGTACTTTTCCAGTGAGATCGGTTCACATGCTTATCTTTAAGGTTTCGTGCCAGCCCGGCATCTTCTTCTTTGCTCCAAGGTCAATCTGCAGGTGCAGACAATGGACGCTCTGAAAGTGAGTTAATTGGTAAAATATGTTGCAACTTACGTTCCCGACTCCAAGGATAATGTATGCCTAGGTAGAAGCTTGTAAATTGATGTTTTTGATTGGACAATTTGAAGCCAACCTATGAACCCTCCAATGGAAGACCCTACTGGACTTGAACTGTTGTCTATAAAAACCAGGTGCACAAGAAGAAAGCAGCCTTTGGCTGCTATCCATCGGACATTTGGACATTGCAGCTATTATGGCCCATTTTGCTGCGACGCCATTTTGAAAGAGACTTTGATGCTTTCTCTAATCGAGAGAAAGAGACTTTGAGTAATTCTCGCCCTAGAGACTTTAACTTTGATTTGTCCCTTTGCATGAAGTAGTAGTTTTGTCCTTTTATCTTGCCGCTGTGAGGCAATTGCCCCGTCCACCCTGCCCCTTTGCCCCGTCCCATGCTGATCGAAATCAGTACCCATGCTGATCGAAACCGGTACCTGTGAGACGAAGCCTTCCTTGAATGCTGATTGAATTTGGTAAATATGAAAGGAAATTGTACAATTGCATTGTGTTTCTTTTAGGTAACCAACTGCTGATTTTTGATAAGAGCCCTAGTTAGGAGTTTTCCAAATTAATGTTGCTAAATTGTTTTTGCATGAAATCCCACATGCAGATGCTAATTTGAGGTTAGGTGAGGATTCATCTGTTGCACGATGCAATTTGAGACCTTGTTATGCTGACTAAATGTATGCAATTAGCTCATTACAGATTATAGTTTTAGTAGTTTGCGTTGCTATCATCGAAGGCATTGTTATTCAAATGCTACATAGATTGCATCTTTTCCGCCGTTATGGACAGCTATTAATGTTCATTTACATATATCATTTGGTGTTGAGACACATCTATATTGTGCTAGCTTTGTTAATATAGGGAAATAAATTCATTAACTTTGCATAAACTGGTGTGGTTATTCATGACCGAAAGGTCATGGTTTCGTCGAAATGTATTCTGGATTAATTGTGAAGTGTTATGTTGATCAGGGCATTGCTTATGTTCGTTATTGATTATTGGTTTGATTAAATTGACCACTCACGAGTGAGGAGAGTCCCACTTGGTCAAAAGATTCATCGACCCAAGAGCGTCCCAATACAGGTAAATTATTAAGTCGGAACGCTCTATCAGTAGATGGTAGCAGAGGACGGTTACGCCCTTTTGGACCCCTCAGTCGAGAAGTACATGGTGTTGAATTAATGGTTACGCCCTTTGGGACCCCTCGTTCTTAAAGTACATGGTGTTGAATTAACGGTTTCGCCTTTGGGACCGCAATCGAGAAGTTTGAATTAGATTTTTCTTGGGTAAAACAGATTGAGAGAATTATGATGGGCTAAGTCCCCCGCGACTTTCCCGGGATCTCGGAGCTTGCGAATGGAGAGAATGGAGGTGTGGAATCAGCGTTGGCGGTACTAGTGATGGTATGAGTGAAGTTAGGATTTTGCGCTTGCACAGCTTATTGCCGCAGATTGTGTGAAAAGGTTGCGAGGATTTTAGAGAATAGCGGAGGTGCGACTCCGAGTGTAGGAGTAGAGAAGTCGTCGAACTTCATAGAAAATAGCGGAGGTGCGACTCCGAGTGTGAGAGTAGGGAAGTCGTCGAACTTCATGTGCATGTGGCGCTTTGTGCAGAAAAAGGTCCACGTGGTTGTTGTTGTTGAGACGGGCCCTGCGAGGTCAAGAGACTCCGGAGTATGTTGAAAAGTGTATGAGACACTTGTTTTATGTTGTGGTCTGGTCGGTTTAATAGGTTGACCGGGCGTGGTCAACGAGTCGGTACGTGTGTTAAGGGAGTGAAAGAAACTTCGACTTCGGGCTTTGACAAATTCTAAGTGCACTAGAATAGATCATTGACAAGTTGAGAGCAGAGTCTGCGGGTCAGATTTGCTTGCGAAAGTGGGGACCGAGAAAGATGGAATAACTGCCGAGGCTAGTGAAAAATCCCTAAGGTCCTGAAGCGATTGTGTTACCCTTCCTGTAGTAAACCGACAGATCTGTTTTATTATTATTTGGTTGCTCGCGATACATGCTAGAAGTTGTTACGAGAGGAGCTGAGTGAAGGAGGACTAGCCGCGAGGCTTTGTCAGCCGCAGTGTGTGTGAGTGTGACGTCACTAGGAGCCGCGCTGGGATAGGTTGGTTGCAGAGAAGGGTTGCGCACGGATTGGACGCAGTCCGTGGGGCTCGATTGGAAGGGGAAAGGCAAGCGAAGAGTATTCCGGGAATTAAAGTCACCTATTGATTACAAACTTTGTGAAATAAAAGACGAGAAAATGAAATTTTTTAAGGCATTCAAGAGTGCGATGAAGGGGGAGTCTTACATTAAAGCGAGTGTAGGAGAGGAGACGCCACCCGAAGGTACACCAGCTTACATTGTAATGGAGGAAAAAGGGGTAGCTCCGTGCCTTTGGCTAAAGCAATGGCACAAGCTGACAGAGAAACATGGGAGCGTAGCATTTCCGATCCATGGGACATTCAATATAAGGATCCTAGAGAATTTGAGATTTGCGATGTACGACATGAAGGTACCTCCAAGGCCAGCACAGTTTGAGGCTCTAGCGATTTGGGAACTAAAGGCTAGACAGCAACAGCAAAAGAAGTTCGAGACCAGGATGAGAAAGGTAGAAAAGACACTAGCGGACGCTAGGTGGGATAATGCACAAAAGGTGTGGCGGTCAGATGTATTGCAGGGGATAAAATTGTTTCCCGCAATTGCTAAGGAAGAAGAGGCGACAGGTAAGAAAGCTACCTGTAAGACAAACAGGAGGTGTTCCAAAGATAGAGAGGAAGACGAGTCAGAGGATGAGGAGTTCATCATGCAGTTGCTGAACGACCGTCCACCACCTTATGCCGAGAGTGGACAAGGTCCAAGTACCAGTTCTGCCCCTCCGGCACCGGTACAGAATAATGAAACTCCGAGTTCAGAAACGCCATCGGGATCTAAGGACCCGAGTTTACTGTTCACCCCGCAGATACCGCAGGTTAGGAGAATATATCCAGATGTGCCCATATTGAAAACTGCAGAAAGTTCAGCCGCAGGTCCCAAGGTACTACAGCAGTGACAACGGTACGGGAATGATTCTAGACCCAACCGTAATGGGAGTACAGAATGGTCGCCACCCAACATTGGCACAAGCTGAATCAACCCAGTTTTTGATGCCTCAAAAGCAGATGCAAGGGGGAACCGCACATGCTCAGATGACGGGGAGTCAGACGGGCATGCCGGCAATGATGACCCATAGTGTGGGAATGAACATGCCTCAGAACTTGGGGAATGGACAGAACCCAGATGCGACATCCCTACCCATTACTGTAGGTCCACCGGTACCTTTGTACAGTCAGCCTAACTCAGGTATGGGAGGTCAGGGATTAATGGTGAAGAATGGGATGGAAAGGAGGTGCATAGAAAACACTCCAGAGACAACTCCGATAGTGGCTCAACCAATTGGATCTGGGTCCTTGATGGAGTTTAGTCCCATATGTGCTCAGTCAACAGTGGTGAGGTCGAGTCCCCCACTGGTGATACCGCTGTCATCGAACACTGAAAAGTTGCCGCAACCATCAATGGCAGTCGATGTGAATGCTACACTGATGGGGTTGAATGCGCAACAGCTGACACAATGGTTCAACAGTCTGAATTCCACACAAAGCTCAACCAGTGGGAAGGGAGAAGATTATCTGAATAGGGTAAGGTTGAACATGGAAGCAGACGAGTTGGTGGAAGGGACTATGGGTGTGAATAGGCTAGAGTCCTACTCGGAAGAAGAGCTGAGGTATCTATGTCCCAGGATTACGAGAGAAGTGAACAAGGTACATAGAAGGTTGCAAGAAATAGCTGACAAAAACGGGGTTGAGATAGACAAAACAAAACATTTGAGCAGGAGCTATAGGTTGGATTTCGGGACCACAGACTTTGAACACATGAGGTCAGCAGGCATGAAAACGCACCTTAGAGAATTGCTGCAGAGTGCACAAGTGTGGAGGTGCTTAGACAAATGGGAGAGCAGGTGGGCAAAGAAAAAGGAAAAGAAGAAAGACAGTGTCCCAGAGCACAACGAGAAAAGACCACAGAGTAGTGATGCAATAGCCATGTTACCAATGAGGGAGACAGCAGGGGGAAAATTAATACATGTACTGTGGCACAGAAGCGACATTCAGTCTTTTACGGATGATTTTCCCAAACTGAGAGAGAAACCGATCGAATGGTATCAACAGACTGATAGGTTTGTGAAGCTTGCAAAATGTCTTTGGGAAGACCTGAACACCCTCTTTGAGATTGTGGTTCCGGCAGATTTGTGGGAAGAATGCAAAAGGGCTGTAGGTTGGCCGACAAGTGAACCAGAGAGAGACAGGGATACGGGTGCACCGTCACCTATGGTGATGAGCTTGTACTATAAGGTGATTGAGCATTTGAAGACGAAGGTTGCCGCGAAAAATGTGGATTGGCAGAAGATTGATCGAAATGCCCAAGAGGCTAAAGAGTCGATTCATGGTTACTATGAGAGGTTGTTGAAGGCGTTCAAGAACTACAGTGGTACGGAAACCATAGAGGCGAAGGACATGCTTCATTTTGTGTTTAGATTTGTGGAAGGGCTGAGACCAGAGATAAGTCAGATGATAAAGACGCATTTGATTTGTTGGCAGTCGAAACCTATTGATGAGGTGTTGAATTATGCGAAATACTGTAGCGACGAAATTGAAGTGAAACAGAAAAGGTTGAAAGAGAAAGTGATGATGATGCAGCTTAAAGCAGCTCAGACAGGTTTGCAAGGGTTGCAAGGGTTTCAACAGCAGATACCGCAGCCACAGCCGCAGGAAAACATGGTGTTTCAGCCACAGGCGAGAGGCAGAGGCAG
Source organism: Pleurodeles waltl (assembly GCF_031143425.1). Classification (NCBI taxonomy): domain Eukaryota; kingdom Metazoa; phylum Chordata; class Amphibia; order Caudata; family Salamandridae; genus Pleurodeles; species Pleurodeles waltl. The sequence goes on from NC_090439.1 coordinate 340,513,303, forward strand.
AGGAGGCTTTGGGAGTAATGGTCCGGATTTGAGCACTGTAGTGATTCAGAATGGTGTGCAGGCAATGAAAAAGGTGATGCCGAGTCACGTGTGCGGAATCGTCGGTCATTGGAAACGCGAGTGCCCGATGATGGTGCAGGAAGGTGCAGGTGTTGGTCAGCAAAACAATGATGTCAATGCATTTCAGACAATGAGGGGACCGAAAATGAGAGGTCCAAACCCAAATTTTCTGACCATAAATCAGCTGCAGGGATTACAGCCCATGCAACCGCAGCAGATGCAGATGCCCCGTATGCAGATGACGCAAATGCAGCCAATGCAACAGCAGTTACCAATGGTACCTAATCAGCAAATGCAAATACCTTTGGCACCAATGAGTCAGCAGCAAGTGATGGTTCCTCCACAGGTCTCGGGTCAGGTGATGAGTACGAATGGCACAGTACAACAGTTCCCATTACACAGTGAGAATGGAATAAACGATGCATGGGAGAGTGAAAGTTCAGATGAGGAGGGAAATTGTGTGCTTGCAGCATCCTTGGAAGTTGATCAAAAGGGTCCATATGTGGAGGGAAGAGTCATGGGTCATCGTGTTTCATTCTTGGTTGACACAGGAGCCACACGTTCAACTGTTAGGAGCATTGAAGTACCAGATTTGCCCCTCTCAGGGAGAACAGTTCAAGTGGTGGGAGTAGCAAACAGGTACCTGACGAACCCAATCACAGATCCAGTACCAGTCAGAATTGGTAACTATCAAGGGTTACATAATTTTGTGGTATGTGACTCAAGCCCGATAGCATTGTTAGGGAGAGACCTATTGTGCAAATTGGGATGTTCGATCATGTGTTCGTACAATGGAATTAGAACTCAGACGAGCAGTGATGGGGAAGAAGAGGACAGTGTAGAAGGGGACGAGATGGAAATTGACGATGGAAAATACTCTCTGATTAACCTTCTTCCGATGATAACTGAAGAAGATATTCCAGCTGAATTACGGGAAACAGTCGGAAAGGAAGTGTGGGACATGACAGGAAAAGAGGTGGGATTGGTGAAAGGAGTGGAACCAGTGAAAGTGACAGTAAAACCCAATGTAACCTTTCCCCAGACCCCACAATACCACATGGCACAAGACACCCTCATGAAAGTCGCCCAACTGATTGATGAGTTTGTAAAACAGGGAGTACTGAAAGAAGTGTTAAGCAGTCCATGTAATTCACCAATCATGGGACTAATAAAGCCGAGTGGAAAGGTCTGAATTGTGCAGGACTTGAGGAAAATAAATGACATCGTAGTTAAATGCTGCCCTGTAGTGCCAAATCCAGCTGTGATAATGTTTCAAGTCCCTTGCGATGCCGAGTGGTTCTCAGTCATCGACTTGTCACAAGCTTTCTTTTCGGTGCCTCTCCATGAGGACAGCCAATTTCTCTTTTGTTTCAAATTCCTAGACAGAGTTTACAGTTGGTGTCGAATTCCTCAAGGGTTTTCTGAGTCACCGTCAATTTTCAATCAGATTCTAAAGAAAGACTTGGAAGTGTTAGAATTGCCATTCGAGTCAGTCCTAGTACAGTACATTGATGACTTACTGATTGCATCCAAGACAGAAAGTGGCTGCACAGCCGACACCATTGCCCTACTGAACCACTTGGGAAGGAATGGACACAAGGTGTCTCCTTCAAAGTTGCAGTTCTGTCAGAAGAAAGTGAAATACTTGGGTCATCAAATAGAGAAAGGGTCACGGAGAATAATGAAGGAAAGAATAACAAGTGTACTTCAAATGACTCCACCAAAGACGAGGAGGGAGGTGAGGAAGTTTTTGGGGATGGTGAGCTACTGTCGCCAGTGGATTCCCAACTTCTCAACTCTAGCAAAGCCTTTACTGAAACTGACCCAGAAGGATGCATTGGATGAAATTGAGCTGAAAGGAGATGAGATGGATGCTTTTATTGAGTTGAAAGAATGCATGTGTAGGGCTCCAGCTTTAGGTATGCCTGATTACACAAAGCCTTTCACATTGTTTTGTCATGAACGTGATGCATGTTCTTTGTCTGTCTTGACCCAAGCCCATGGTGGCATAAACAGACCAGTAGCATATTTTTCAGCTACTCTGGATCCGGTTGCAGCAGCACTGCCTGGGTGTTTGCGCGCCGTAGCAGCAGTTGGTATCAGCCTCACTCAGAGTGAAGGAATAGTGATGGGACAACCATTAACAGTCATGGTCCCTCACTCAGTTGAGATACTTTTGACCCGCTCCCGAACGCAACACATGACTGGAGCAAGACTCACAAGGTATGAAACGATAATTCTGGGCTCACCGAATGTGCAGCTGAAAAGGTGCACTACGCTGAATCCAGCAACCTTGCTTCCCAGTGAAAATGCTGAAATTGAGAACGCTGAAGACGTCGAGCATGACTGCCTTCAGGTGACTGAATTTTGCACAAAACCCCGACCTGACATTAAGGATACTAAGCTTGACGAAAATGACCAAATTGTTTTTGTTGATGGGTCCTGCTTAAGAGATGCATTGGGAATATTGAAAGCAGGATATGCTGTATGTACTGTAACAGGTGTCTTGGAAGCGTCCTGGCTCCAAGGAGTTTACTCCGCACAAGTAGCAGAACTTGTAGCCCTTACAAGAGCATGTCAACTGTCTGCATTGATGAAGGTTACCATTTACACTGATAGTCAGTACGGGTTTGGAATTGTGCATGACTTTGGGCAGCTATGGTCACAGAGAGGTTTCCTGACTTCTTCAGGGTCCCCAGTGAAAAACGGGGAGAGAATAAGGGAATTGTTACACGCCATTCAAATGCCAGCCGAAATTGCAGTGGTAAAGTGTAGTGCTCATACAAAAGGACAGGATTATGTTTCCTTGGGAAATGCGTATGCGGATCAAGTCGCAAGATTTTGTGCCTTGAACTGTATATTGCTCAGGGATGAATGGAATTCGATAAATGAGCCAGAGCTCGAACCAGCTGAAGCATTTGCCTTGAAAGTCGTAGATACGATGGATGAACTAAAAGCATTACAGAATAGTGTCAGGAAGGATGAAAAAGCTTCCTGGATTAAATCACAATGCACAAAGAGACCATATGAGATATGGGTTTCAAATGAGGGAAAATTTGTCTTACCAAATTGTCTCTTATCGCAGCTAGCGCGGTTCTATCATGGGCAGGCTCACCTAGGGAGAGATGCCATGATAAGATTGTTCAAAACTGATTGGTTTAACCCCAGATTCCGTCAAGTTGCAGAAGCAGTCTGCCATCGTTGTGTCATTTGTCAGCAGATGAACCCAGGAAAGGGAACAGTCGTAAACATGAGCCACATTGGTAGGGCAGGCGGCCCGTTCAGCCGGATGCAGATGGACTTTATTGAGATGCCTGTGCATGGAGGTCTGAAGTATGTGTTGGTGATTGTGTGCATTTTTAGTCACTGGATTGAAGCATACCCCACACGTAGAAATGACAGCCTTACAGTTGCAAAACTATTGTTGAGGGAGTTGATACCACGTTTCGGATTCCCGATCTCTTTAGAATCAAATAGGGGAAGTCACTTCAATAACGAGGTTATAAAGTTACTTTGCGAAGCGCTGAACATTGAGCAAAAACTGCATTGTAGCTATCGCCCTGAAGCATCAGGACTGGTGGAACAAATGAATGGTACACTGAAATCAAGAATGGCGAAAATATGTGCATCGACAAATTTGAAATGGCCTGACGCATTGCCTTTGGTGTTAATGTCAATGAGAAACACCCCTGACAGAAAGACTGGATTGTCCCCGCACGAAATTCTCATGGGCAGGGCCTGCAGTTCCCGCAAACGCGCTTTTGAATATTACAGATGATATGGTGTTAGACTACTGCAAAGGTCTGGCTGACGTGGTTCGCTCTTTCTCTCACCAGGTGGAAGCAACCACCTTGCCACCGATCCAAGGTCCAGGACACACACTGAAAGCAGGTGACTGGGTGGTGATAAAGAAGCACGTGAGGAAGTCGTGTCTGGAACCCCGTTGGAAAGGCCCTTTCCAAGTGATCCTGACGACCACTACCGCTGTGAAGTGTGCGGGAGTTCCCAACTGGATTCACGCCAGTCACACAAAGAAAGTGTTGTGTCCCACCGATGAGGAAGTTGAAGCGCTGAAACTGCCAGTACCTGATAACAAAGTGCCGAGCGCTGAGACAGAGCAAAACAGAACTAGACGCGAACAGGCAGAAATAGACGAGAGAGAAATATTCTCTGAGGACGAAGAAACAGATTCACTTGGGGAAGGCCAAGGAGAAACCTCAGACAGCGACGAAGCAGCTGAGGGTGACAAAGAGCCTGAAGCAGCTGAAGGTGACAAAGAGCCTGAAGCAGCTGAAGGTGACAAAGAGCCTGAAGCAGCTGAAAGTGACAAAGAGCCTGAAGAAAGTAACGGTGACGAAGGGCTCGAAAGAGGTGAAAAAGCAGGAGAGCCTGATCAGAGGAGGGCTTTCCCAGAAGCAGACGGTACAGATAAAGAAAAGGAGAACCTGATTGTCTCCCCAGGAGGAGGGGACAAGGCAGAACCGAACGAAACTGTTCAAACTCCTTCAGAAGAGGTCGCAGGTCCCTCAAGTGGACACAGTGCAAAGAAAAGACCAAGTATATCACCAGTAAAAGTAAGAACAAGAGAAACGTTGAACGACAGTGAAGGGCCAAGAGTAAAAGAGAAAAGAAAGGAAGTGTCTGTCGTGATACCAACATCAAGTGACGAAAAAGACTTGACCAAAGAGGAAAGTACCAGTGAGGCAGAATCAAAGAGAGATGCAAAACTGAAAAGGAAAAGGATACCAAACAGGAGATATTCCGGTCCAGAATGGGCATATGTAGTTCATGACGATTGGACTGACGAATTTGTATCTCTTAGCCTCGAGAACGAAGAAGAAGAAGAGATACCAATAGAAAAGAAAAGTTTTATGGACACTGTTGATTGAAAAGCTGGTAAATGACATTGCTTGCTATAATCTAACGTGATACAACCAGCGGAGACATTGCTAAACCGGATGAGCCATTTGATAACTTGATAAGACTTTGATAACCTGATTGACTCTTAAACACGATTTGAGACAACGTTGCTAACTGAAAAAAAAAAAAAAAAAAAAAAAAAGAGAGTGAGTTATTGAACTTGGAAAAAAAAAAAAAAAAAAAGACTGAGTTATTGCTGAAAAGAGACTGAGTTATTGCTGAATTGAGACAAATGCTGCTAACCGATAAGCGACTTGGCTCCTGAAGAAGACTGTGTGAACATTGCGCTCGTTCAGCTTTGTAACTGAATTGCTAAATCGTTTCTTTTATAGGTGCTTCTAGCTCTCTGATTCTATACAGATCATGACACAAAACAGTAGAGTGAAATATTGTAAATATGTGTGTATAGGCTTGATAGTTGCATGTATACTAATAATAATGGCAATAGTGCTTGGAATGCGTGGGAAGGGTGAGAATGAGAAAATTGATGCTTCTACTTTTGCTCCTGTTACTGTCACTGAACTAACCGCATTGAAAAGACTAGAATTAGATGAGAGACACTTGCATGATAAGAAAGAGCTTTCATATAATGTTTTCTATCGCTTGCTAACAGAATATGCTGAGACTATGGATGCGAAAGATTGTTATGTGTGTACACAGATACCGACATCGGTAACGGAAGGGGTGACTTATCACCACATGCCTCTTACATATGGGATTACATGTAGTATAGTAACTTCTAGATTTTATGGGCAAACCAACATACAGTATTTTTACTCAAATTATGATGTTACTTTTGCATATGTTCCTATAATCACGCAGCTTAGCCAGATTGCTAAAGATTGGGATGCTAAAATTATCAGGGAATTTTTCGAGCCAATGCAACCTTTTGAAACGGCTCACGCTCATAGGGAAAACCTTACTTGCTCCCTCTCTGCAGTAGAAATAAGCTTTTTAGATCGCACAGATGATAGAAGGGCACAAATGAATGCGAAATTAGAAAAGGAGCTACATAAGAGGACTTCAGTAGATAATTATGATTTTGCCGCAATAAGAACACAAGGGAAAATAGCTTTAGATGCTTGGCATGTAGGGAAATTTTGTATATATCATGGTGAATCTTATTATGACAACATTTTTGTGGGAGCGAGTGAGTGTAAACATACGTTTATCTTTAAGGCCAAATGGACATTCATGCTGAACGGACTTGACCCTGTCATACTAGGTGTATATTACATTTGTGGGCATAATGCCTATTATCGTCTTCCAAAGGGATGGTGGGGGAGATGTTATTTGGGTATAGTGTTCCCAAAGGTTTATCAACTGGATGACCTATCGGTGATTCCAAAGACATCTGGATCCCATCGTATCCAGAAAAGAGAGACCGCAGCTGCTGTGGTAGGAGATATATTTGGAGCCATGATTCCTTCATTGGGAGTTGTGTTGAATTCCATCAAAATAAGAAAGTTGTCTACTATAGTGGATAACATGTTGACAAAGTTTTCAGGTGCTATAATCCTGATGGATGCTGAACTTGCAGCGGAAAGAGCTATGACTCTTCAAAACAGGCTTGCCTTAGACATTCTTTTAGCAAAGGATGGCGGCGTTTGCAAAATGCTTGGTGCGCGCCACTGTTGCACTTATATTCCGGACAACAGTGTGAAGATTAAAACAATGCTTGCAAATTTAACGAAAGAGAGTGCAGATTTGAAGGAACTGAAAGAACCAGGAGTTTGGGAGAAAGTTGGAAAGGGAATTGCGTCAGTGGGAAGTTGGCTTGGTGGCATTTGGAATGGAATATTATTAAAAATAATACAGGGAATATTAATAGTACTGATTTGCATATTTGGAATTTGGGGAATAAAAAGGGGAATAATAATGATCATGGAAAGAATTAAAAGAAGGAAGGAAGAGAAAATGATGAAAAGAATGGCAGAAGAATACAAAGCAAGAACAAGGGGAACTAAAAGGCAGAGGGAACTGACAGAATTTTAATGGCATAAAATTTGTGGGAATAGTTTTGTGTGATGACAAGTAGTCATCAGAGGAGGGATTGATGACGCTGAAATGAAGGTTTTACATTTATTAGCGCTTAAACGTAGTGTAGCAATAATCAAGTGTGACTTTAATCGAACTAAATAAGATTGTACGGGGACAAATGTGCCCTCAGAGTAGTTTGCCAACATTTATAAGCGTGCTTTATATAACGTGATGTATTAGAATTGTGCTAGGTTGACAAAATCGTAAACGTGTGCCATGATTTGCTTGTTAGAAATGTTTTAGCTTAGCGTTACTTTAGTGGAGGCTTTGGCCTAGTTGCCATGTCTCACGATTTAGATGCTCGTATTTTTCCACTGTGCTAATAAACGTGTATTCTTGCTTGAAGCTGTACTTTTCCAGTGAGATCGGTTCACATGCTTATCTTTAAGGTTTCGTGCCAGCCCGGCATCTTCTTCTTTGCTCCAAGGTCAATCTGCAGGTGCAGACAATGGACGCTCTGAAAGTGAGTTAATTGGTAAAATATGTTGCAACTTACGTTCCCGACTCCAAGGATAATGTATGCCTAGGTAGAAGCTTGTAAATTGATGTTTTTGATTGGACAATTTGAAGCCAACCTATGAACCCTCCAATGGAAGACCCTACTGGACTTGAACTGTTGTCTATAAAAACCAGGTGCACAAGAAGAAAGCAGCCTTTGGCTACTATCCATCGGACATTTGGACATTGCAGCTATTATGGCCCATTTTGCTGCGACACCATTTTGAAAGAGACTTTGATGCTTTCTCTAATCGAGAGAAAGAGACTTTGAGTAATTCTCGCCCTAGAGACTTTAACTTTGATTCGTCCCTTTGCATGAAGTAGTAGTTTTGTCCTTTTATCTTGCCGCTGTGAGGCAATTGCCCCGTCCACCCTGCCCCTTTGCCCCGTCCCATGCTGATCGAAATCAGTACCCATGCTGATCGAAACCGGTACCTGTGAGACGAAGACTTCCTTGAATGCTGATTGAATTTGGTAAATATGAAAGGAAATTGTACAATTGCATTGTGTTTCTTTTAGGTAACCAACTGCTGATTTTTGATAAGAGCCCTAGTTAGGAGTTTTCCAAATTAATGTTGCTAAATTGTTTTTGCATGAAATCCCACATGCAGATGCTAATTTGAGGTTAGGTGAGGATTCATCTGTTGCACGATGCAATTTGAGACCTTGTTATGCTGACTAAATGTATGCAATTAGCTCATTACAGATTATAGTTTTAGTAGTTTGCGTTGCTATCATCGAAGGCATTGTTATTCAAATGCTACATAGATTGCATCTTTTCCGCCGTTATGGACAGCTATTAATGTTCATTTACATATATCATTTGGTGTTGAGACACATCTATATTGTGCTAGCTTTGTTAATATAGGGAAATAAATTCATTAACTTTGCATAAACTGGTGTGGTTATTCATGACCGAAAGGTCATGGTTTCGTCGAAATGTATTCTGGATTAATTGTGAAGTGTTATGTTGATCAGGGCATTGCTTATGTTCGTTATTGATTATTGGTTTGATTAAATTGACCACTCACAAGTGAGGAGAGTCCCACTTGGTCAAAAGATTCATCGACCCAAGAGCGTCCCAATACAGGTAAATTATTAAGTCGGAACGCTCTATCACTATTGTAAGAACATCCTCTTCAGTGTCATATATAAACTTATCAATAGTTAACAGTGAACAACAGGGATATTTTCTATCTAGGGGTTTTGAGTGACATTAAATAGAGAATGAGAGCAAAGCTCAAAATATTTAGGATGTTGCTTAGAACCCTGAGATGAAAATCATCCCTATTGTTCACTTTTTACCCATCTATAATTGAAAGTTTTGTATATCCCCCTAGACCTTCTTCCTCTGCTACAAACTGCTGAGTATTGGCAAAGAATTAATGGTGGGCCCATACATAATATGAACTATTCTTCCTGTCCTAAATGTAAAACAAACAAAAAAATCTGCGCACATGCCACCCACCACCACTAAACACTGTGCCTCCCACCTCCAACAAAAGTTTGCTTGAGTCACTACTGCACTGACATACTCTCAGAGAGTCCTGTCAGAGCAGCCCGGAATTCCTTTATGGTAGTAGAAAGCAATTTTTGTTTCACATTGATGCTACATCATTGCTGTGAGTAACCAGATGTATTACCTGGCATTTATCATAAAGGCTCTCAATGAGTGCCATACTACAAAACATATTGAATATAGGGCAAGATGTATCAAAGAATTTTGCCTTCGCAAACGGTGCGAATTGCAAAATTCGGCCGTTTGCGAATGCAAAATCACCTTTCTGAATGTAAGAAAGGCATTTGCTGTGCAATTTTAAGGAATCGCTAAAAAAGCTGTTCCTTAAAATTGCGACCCCATTTAGGAATCCTTATTTGCGACCTCCTTTAGAGAATCGCAAATTGCGATTCTCTAAATAAGAAATCGCAAATAAGGAATCCTTATTTGCGATTTCTTAAGCACATGTATGAAGCAATTCCTTAATGCGAATTGGGCATTAAGGAATCGCTATTACCACCAAGTTGAACTTGGTGGTAACCATGTGCAAATTAAAAAAATGCATTAAAAATGCATTTTTAAAATTGACATGTAACACAAACATGCCCTTTTGGCATGTGTGCACCTTACATGTCTTCCAAAATTGTTTTGGGCAGCAGAGCGGGCCTCAGGCCCCCAGCACCCTGGAGTTTGCATTTCCCAAATTGTGAATTCGTTAGGAATTCGCAATTTGGGAAATGCAAAAAATTCGCTAATATGGGCCAACAGGCCCATAGGTGCGAATGGGGGCTGTATCGCAATTTGCGATTCAGTAATAGCATCTGTGATTTTTAAGAAATCGCTATTACCGAATTGCAAATATGATACATAGCATTTTGCGACTCAGAAATAGTGGTTTCTTAAAAATCGCTATTTCTGAATCGCAAAAGGCTTATTTGATACATCTGGCCCATAGATGGGTAAAATGTTAGAACTGGGGTTTCAGGTTGTCAGAGTATGCATCCTGTACAATCAAGAACCACCACTTCTAGTCAAGGTTAGTTAAATATGTACTTACATATAACCTGTGATCATCCTTTCTCGCTTGACACAGGGCAGGCAGGCTTATCCAAAGAGGCAATGTGTAAAGTATTTGTGCAACACACACACAGACACACCTTCACACACACCCACACATGCGAGCACACACACACACACATGCACACACAGTAAGACAATGAAAACACCATAAAGGACTCCACACAGGTCATCAAAAGCTGCTGGGACTGTGCTGGAAGCCATTTGCTTCCAGCTCGGTATGTGTTCAGGAAGGTTTTTATCCTCTGGGGAAGGTTTGGGAGAGGCAAGGAGGAATCGAGGGAAAGGAAAGGGTTTTCTTTCCCCTGATGTCTATTCGTAGTGCATTCCTGCAGTGCATTCTGCTGTGAGATCACTAGGATCATGCAGCAGGACTTCACCCACTGGACTACCGGCATATAGTTTGTCAGTTTCTGCCCCCTTTGGGGGCAGTTCGGCCATATTTTCAGGCCAGAAGGGTAAATACTCTTTACTGGGGGTATGTATTTTGGCCATCTCGGCCCCTTTGGAAGCAGATTGGCTATATTTGTAGGCACACCTGCCCCCAAGTGGGGCACAAAGTCACTAGACAGCAGGAATAATATTTATCTGAATGTTGGGGAGCAGTGTCACAAGGGATGCTCTCCTTTACTGGGGGCATGTATTTTGGACATTACTGCCCCCCTTGGGGACAGATTGGCCATATTGTGGGGCCAGCCTGCCCCCACGGTGGGTAGAAAACCACTAGACACCAGGGAAAGTTACTGTATGTGCTTGTGACTTGCGGTTTGGGTGGCGATCTGTGTGTACTGGCATTTGGCTGGCTGCGTGTGTACTGGCATTTAGGAGGAGGTGTGTGTGGACTGGTGTTTGGCTGGCAGTGTATGTGGACTTGCCCTTTGCTGGCAGTGTGTGTAGACTGGTGCTTACCTGGCAGAGTGTGTGGGCTGGTGCATCATTTGCATTTATGATCTTATTTCTCCTTTTTATTCTAGTGCAAAGCCTTTGATTTCCTTTGCTGTGACACCTGCTTGCAGTTTTGACACTGATAGATCTGCAGTTTGTTTAGTTGCATGTGTTTGGTAAGAAAAGCTTTTTGTACTGTTTACTCCAAATGCGCATCGTTGCCATGCATGAATGAGTTTTATGTAAATGGTGTAATAAGAGCAGCATATTTAGCTTCTTTGTTATCGTGTGTGAAATTCTCCATGGATTTGCGCACAATGTTTATTATGTTGTCTTCTGTGCAATTTTCTTTTGTTTTTCCTTTCTCGTGGCTTATCATTGGTTCTTGCTGTGTCTGTGCAGAGTAGGTGCAGGTGATCCTAAGTCTAGCTGTCTCTGATAAGTGAGTGGTATTCTACTCAAGTATATAGGTTTTTGTGTGCTTTGTATTGATTGACATTTCCTTCCAGGTTACTTTATGCAGTAGTTTTACTTTCTGTTTGATAAAGCCACACTTTGTTTATTACTTCTTTTTGCACAGTGTTGGGTATTGTGGACTTATTTGTCAAGTTTCTTTTATTAGAAGGATTATGACTCACTCAGGATTAGCGCTCAGCAGGTTGTTGGTATGCTTTTCGATTCTTCCTCTGACCATGATTATGAGACTGACACTGCATCTGAGGCAGGAGAGGAAGTGCAAGATTCTGGCAGTGAATTTTCTATCCAAGAGGAATTATCTGATGATGAAACCACTCTCAGTACATGGAAGTGATTCATTTAGAGGAGGACACCGATGTGCCGATAGTGCAGCAGTAGAGATCTGCATTGCAGCCTGGGGCTGAAAGGCTTCCCATTGGAAGAACTGAACTCTTGGTTGGCCCAAACATGGTGCAGCTGGGGTTGCCTGCCTCTACTAGTGTCACAGGGTGTAGAGTGAATGCTGAAATAGTCTTACCTATACATTTGTTTCAGTTGTTTATGGAGCATGGCCCAAATTTAATAGGGCTGAGTGGCAACTATCGCCACATTAGCATCATTATTTTTATGCTAATGTGGTGATAGTGTGGCAAAAATGCGGCACCTTTTTTATAAAGTGGTGCATTGTACCACTTTGTAAACTCTTGCACCACATTATGCCTTCACCAGGCATAATGTATGCAAGGGGGGTCACTCCCCATTAGGGGGCCAGAATAAATGGCACAGTGGAATCTAAGAAATTCCACTGTGCCATTTTTTGGGGGCATTTTTTAACACCTGCACAGAGCAGGCATTAAAAGGAGGAACACCACTGTATATATTGGGCCTCCATGTACTTTGCAGGATTAGTGCCAACATTTTTGGCCCTAATCCTGCAAATTACAACAATAGCATTAAACATTTTGACGCTATTGTCCCTAACCTGTGCCTTGGTGCGCTGTATGTTTAATATGGTGCACACATGGTGGCTTTAGGGGAAGGCTAAGGGGCATAAGCAAAGTGGTGCTGTACATAATGCAGCACCACTTTTCTTAAATATGGGTGTAGGAAGTTGGCTCTGTATGTACTATTTGAAAGTAAGAAATAGCATGCACAGAGTCCAAGGGTTCCCCTTAGAGGTAAGATAGTGGCAAAAAGAGATCATTCTAATGCTCTATTTTGTGGTAGTGTGGTCGAGCAGTAGGCTTATCAGAGGGTAGTGTTAAGCATTTGTTGTACACATACAGGCAATAAATAAGGAACACACACTCAAAGACAATTCCAGACCAATAGGTTTTTATATAGAAAAATATATTTTCTTAGTTTATTTTAAGAACCACAGGTTCAAGATTTACAAACAATACTTTAAATGAAAGGTATTTCACTTAGGAACTTTAGGAACTTTGAATTAGCAAAATAGCATATATAGTTTTCACACAAATGGCAATAAGCTATTTTAAAACTGGACACACTGCAATTTTCAATAGTTCCTGGGGGAGGTAAGTGTTTGTTAGTTTTGCAGGTAAGTAAACCACCTACAGGGTTCAAAGTTGGGTCCAAGGTAGCCCACCATTGGGGGTTCGGAGCAACCCCAAAGTTACCACACCAGCAGCTCAGGGCCGGTCAAGTGCAGAGGTCAAAGTGGTGCCCAAAACACATAGGCTTCAATGGAGAAGGGGGTGCCCCGGTTCCAGTCTGCCAGCAGGTAAGTACCCGCGCCTTCGAAGGGCAGACCAGGGGGGTTTTGTAGGGCACCGGGGGGGACACAAGTCAGCACAAAAAGTACACCCTCAGCGGCACGGGGCGGCCTGGTGCAGTGTGCAAACAGGCGTCCTGTTTGCAATGGAGTTCAATGGAAGACCCAGGGGTCTCTTCTGCGAAGCAGGCAGGCAAGGGGGGTGCTCCTCTGGGAAGCCACCACCTGCGCAAGGGAGAGGGCCACCTGGGGGTCGCTTCTGCACTGGAGGTCGGATCCTTCAGGTCCTGGGGGCTGCGGGTGCAGTGTCTTTACCAGGCGTCGGGTTCTTTGAAGCAGGCAGTCGCGGTCAGGGGGAGCATCTGGATTCCCTCTGCAGGCGTCGCTGGTGGGGGGCTCAGGGGGGTCAACTCTGGCTACTCACAGGGTCGAAGTCGCAGGGGAGTCCTCCCTGTAGTGTTGGTTCTCCACAAGTCGAGCCGGGGGCATCGGGTGCAGAGAGCAAAGTCTCACACTTCCGGCGGGAAACGTGTGTTCTTTAAAAGTTGCTTCTTTGTTGCAAAGATGTTTCTTCTTTGGAGTTCTTGGTCCTTTTAGATGCAGGGTAGTCCTCTGAGGCTTCAGAGGTCGCTGGACCCTGTTGAACGCGTCGCTGTTGCAGTTTTTCTTGAAGTGGGGAGACAGGCCGGTAGAGCTGGGGCCAAAGCAGTTGGTGTCTCCGTCTTCTCTGCAGGATTTTCAGGTCAGCAGTCCTTCTTCGTCTTAGGTTGCAGGAATCTAGTTACCTAGGTTCTGGGAGCCCCTAAATACTCGATTTAGGGGTGTGTTTAGGTCTGGAGGGTTAGTAGCCAATGGCTACTAGCCCTGAGGGTGGCTACACCCTCTTTGTGCCTCCTCACTGAGGGGAGGGGGGCACATCCCTAATCTTATTGGGGGAATCCTCCATCTGCAAGATGGAGGATTTCTAAAAGTCAGAGTAACCTCAGCTCAGGACACCTTAGGGGCTGTCCTGACTGGCCAGTGACTCCTCCTTGTTTTTCTCATTATCTCCTCAGGCCTTGCCGCCAAAAGTGGGGCTGTGGCCGGAGGGGGCAGGCAACTCCACTAGCTGGAGTGCCCTGGGGTGCTGTAACAAAGGGGGTGAGCCTTTGAGGCTCACCGCCAGGTGTTACAGTTCCTGCAGGGGGAGGTGTGAAGCACCTCCACCCAGTACAGGCTTTGTTACTAGCCACAGAGCGACAAAGGCACTCTCCCCATGTGGCCAGCAACATGTCTGGTGTGTGGCAGGCTGCTAAAACTAGTCAGCCCACACTGTAAGTAGGGTATGGTTTCAGGGGGCATCTCTAAGATGCCCTCTGAGGAGCATTTTACAATAAAATGTACACTGGCATCAGTGTGCATTTATTGTGCTGAGAAGTTTGATACCAAACTTCCCAGTTTTCAGTGTAGCCATTATGGTGCTGTGGAGTTCGTGTTTAACAGGCTCCCAGACCATATACTCTTATGGCTACCCTGCACTTACAATGTCTAAGGTTTTGCTTAGACACTATAGGGGCATAGTGCTCATGCACCTATGCCCTCACCTATGGTATAGTGCACCCTGCCTTAGAGCTGTAAGGCCTGCTAGAGTGGTGACTTATCTATGCCATAGGCAGTGTGAGGTTGGCATGGCACCCTGGGGGGAGTGCCATGTTGACTTGGTCATTTTCTCCCCACCAGCACACACAAGCTGGCAAGCAGTGTGTCTGTGCTGAGTGAGGGGTCTCTAGGGTGACATGAGACATGCTGCAGCCCTTAGAGACCTTCTCTGGCATCAGGGCCCTTGGTGCCAGGGGTACCAGTTACAAGGAACTTACCTGGATCCCAGGGTGTGCCAATTGTGGAAACAAAGGTACAGGTTAGGGAAAGAACACTGGTGTTAGGGCCTGGTTAGCAGGCCTCAGCACACTTTCAAATCATAACTTAGCATCAGCAAAGGCAAAAAGTCAGGGGGTAACCATGCCAAGGAAGCATTTCCTTACAATGGGCTTGTGTATTTTTGGATGAGATTGTTGGCCAGACTAATTTGTATGCTGAACAGTATGTGCGTGACAACAGAGCCAGACTTAAGACCCCCTCTAGGACTCCCACAAATGTGGATGAGTTGAAGAGGTTCTTGGGTTTAACTTTGTTGATGGCTTAATAAGGAAACCGTCCCTGTCTTCATATTGGTCTACCAGTCCCTTGAAAGCAATGGCCATATTTCCTGAAATCAGAGTTGTGATCAATATTTGCTTGTGCTTTGGATGCTGCATTTTGTTGATAATGCTTCAGGGTTGCCACAAGATCGCCCTGATTGTGACCGTTTTTTAAAGATTTGGCCTGTCCTTGATCACTTTGTAGATCGATTTTCAGAGATCTATGTTCCAGGGCATGAAATAACTGGGGATGAGTCTTTGGTCCTGTGAAAGGGCTGTTGGATTTTTAGGAAGTAGATTCCGAGCAAGAGAGCACATTATAGAATTAAGATGTATATGCTGTCTGAGAGTAGTACAGGATATGTCTATAATGTTGGGGTGTACACTGATAGGGATTCCATTATTGACCCCTCTGGCTGTCCGCCCACTTTCGGAGTTAATGTGAAAATTGTGTGGGAACCAGGAAGAGGACTTTTTAACAAAGCTCACCATTTATTCAATGATAACTTCTACACTGATGTGCAATTTTTCACTGAATCATTCAAATTGGCTACTGTTACTTGTGGCACAGTCCACTCTAACCGTAAAGGGTACCCAAAAGAGCTTGTTCATAAAAAACTTGAGAGGGGACAGTGCAGTGGTTTGCTTAGTGATAAACTGCTAGCTGTGAAGTTAGCAGAAAGGGGAGATGTCTACATCCTGACTACCATCAATGATGAAAGTAGTACACTTGTGAATCTTTGGGGTCAGGTTGCTGAAGTGTGCAAACCTGTGTGCATTTTAGACTACAATAAGTACATGGGTGGTGTAGGTAGAGTAGATCAGATGTTGGAACTTTACACTTTTGTTCATAAGGCTTACATTTGGCATAAGAGGCTGGCTATCCATTTGATTAATCTACCAACCTTCAATGCTTTTGTTGCGTTCGGAGATTGTTCTCCAGGATCAAAGATGACACTTGTTCAGTTTCAGCAGTCTGTGATAGACAGTTTTTTTGTAGTGGAATAGGCAAGTGTTCCTGGAGTTGGAGTGGAAGAGGATGTAGCTAGATTGCTCCTGATTACATTTCTCCCACGGCCAAAAAGACCCCAATCCCTATAGGAGATGTAGGCCCATATTTATACTTTTTTACGCAAATCTGTGCTATCGCAGATTTGCGTCAAAAAGTTTAACGCCGGCTAACGCCATTCCAACGTGCCAGCCGGGCGCCTTATTTATGGAATGACAGTATCTGGCGCTGTGGCCTGGTTAGCGTCAAAATAAATTACGGTAACCGGGCAGCGGAGGTGAAGGGAAGACTGGGGGTTGTGCAACAAAGAATGGTGCAAGTCAGGTTAGAGTCAAAAATATTGGCTCTAACCTGACTTGCACCATTTTTTGATGCAGAACCCACATGGAAATGACTCCTGTCTTAGCAAAGACAGGAAGACAGGAGTCATGCACCCCTGCCCAATGGCCATGCCCAGGGGACTTCTGTCCCTGGACATGGCCATTGGGCACGGTGGCATGTAGGGGGGCCCATGTTAGGCCCTCCTATGCCACTTATTATTATTTTTTTTAAATACTTACCTTCGCTTACCTGTACTCACCGCAGAAGGGCCCCCCGATCCACGAGTGTCCTCCAGAAGTGGGCGAGGGTGGCAGGGGGTGTCTCTGGGTGCCCGTGAAGGGCACCTGTGGATTGCTTCCATGGTCTCCCACCATGGAAATTAGCTCACAGGTCCCCTAACGCCTGCCCTGACCCAGGCGTTAAAAAATGGTGCAAATCCGTCTTGGTGCCATGTTTTAAGGCCCGCCTTCTCCTCTGGCGTGATTTTGACGCCAGAGGATAAATAAGGCGCACATGCCTTAGAGTCATTTTTTGCACGGGAAAGACTACCTTGCATGTCATTAGCACAAGGTAGGTTCTCACGTGCAAAAAATGGCACTCACTCCATAACTTTGGCACTAGATGGGTCTAGCACCAAAGTATAAATATGGAGTTAAGTTTGCACCAAATTTGCATCAAAATAAATGATGCAAATCCAGCGCAAACAGAATATAAATATGCCCCGTAGAGTCTGAATCTGAATAGGCATGTGGAAGGACAGTCATATGCACTGCCCCAAGTGTTCTTCTAAACCTGTGCTGTGCATGCTGACATCTTTTAAATTGTACCACACGCACATATGGCATGGGAAAAATACTCTTTAGCGCCACCCTAGCATCACAAAAATGGCGCTATGGCGGTGCTAAGGTGGGCCTATATTTTGAAAGTCGTTACTCAGTAGTACAACCCCATTAGTGACATAGTCTGGGTCACAGCAGCCCTAAGTTCGTATTGGATCCGTATGTTAGATCAGCTATAGACAATATGAAGGTCTGGCTGACCAGCTGTCAGGTCAGTGCAGCAGGTCAAAGATCGCTGCCCCAAGGCCTTAAATTGAAGATAGGCAGCAGTGGCTCCTCCTGAGATATTCTTTTCTTGTCAAACGGAAGCAGGAGAGAACCAGTTTTTGTCTTAGGGTGGGGGCATGTTTTTCAGCAGCCCAAAGTCAAGGGCCCAGATTTATACACTTTGCCACAAAACTGTGCAAATGCAGTTTTGTGGTAAAAAGTATAGCGCCGGCTTGCGTCATTCCACAGTGACAGCCGGGAGCCATATTAAAGGAATGGAGCACGCGGGCACTAAACTTGGGCTAGCGTCTACGAAAAAGACCCTAGCCGAGTGGGGGTGGCGGTAGGGAAGGTGGGGGTTGTGCAAAAATAATGCCTCTAAGCAGACTAGCGCCATTTCCTGGTGCACAACCACCCAAAACATGACTCCTGTCATGGGAAAGACATGAGTCTTGACGACCACCCCAATGGCCAGCAGAGGGGACAAGTGTCCCCTTGGCATGGCCATTGCACCCAGTGCCATGTAGGGGGCCCATTTCAGGGCCCGCTATAGCACTTTCAAAAACAAAATGCAATACTTACCTGTACTTACCTGGGATGGGGTCCCCCATCCTCTGCAGTCCCTCTAGTGGGGGAAGGAGGTTGTCCCAGGGGAGGGCACCTGTGGGCTTATTTCAATGTGTTCCTCCATGGAAATAGGCCCACAGGTCCCCTAATGCCTGCCCTGACCCAGATGTTAAAAAATGGGGCAAAGCTAGCTTTGCACAATTTTTTTGACTCCTCCTCCCTCCCATGCAACATTTTTGCACAGGAGTATAAATATGGTGTTAAGGCCATAGAGTAATTTTTTGCAGGGGAACGCCTACCTTGCATCTCATTAAGGAAAGGTAGGTTTCCACTTTCAAAAAATGACTTTAACTCCATAAATTTGGAGCTAGATGGGTCTAGTGCCAAAGTATAGATATGGAGTTAGTTTTGCACCAAATTAGAGTCCAAAAAAATTACGCTAATTCGGTGCAAACGCAGTATAAACATGCCCCAAAATATTCTCCTTCAGGCAGCTACATATATAGATTAACTCATGGATTAACTGAAAAAAAATTGAAAAGTGGTGAGCGCACTATTGTGTTTTTTGAAGCCTCTATTAGTTAATGCACTGAGTGGTCTGGGTCTATCCAAAAAGCCAGAGAATAAAATCTTGGTTGGCACAATGGAGAATTGTGGCTTGTGTGTTGTTAGAGCTACGTGGGCCGAGCCTGTGACAGAACGCACTGAGAACGTGTAAGTAATTTTGTTGAACTTGTATTTACATGCAGCATAAGACAGACTGCTGGCAAATATGCAAAAAGGTTTCATTTAAAATGGTGCTTCCAAAATATAGATTGTAGTAATACCCAGACTGTACATAATGATCTATTTTTAATTACCTGCCCTGAAAAGCACACACTGCACAGTTTAGCTGGTAACTTCCATGCACTACCAGTCGAAAAGAATAAATCTTTGTTATTGCTCAATTAAACCAGTACATGTTCCCAAGCCACCTTTGCATTTGCAGATTAACCAGTTGTGCACATTTGCATTTCTTTTAGGCGAGGAGGCACCCTGGCAAAAATGCCTTTTTATTGTTAAGCTGCCTGTCCCTCCCTCGGTCTCACAGCACAGGAAACTCCCTTAATGAAACTTAAGCTGAAGCATTTGCACGATCAGGGTTTACCGTCCAGGACAATTGCATTGTCATGAAAAGTAGGGGAACGTTTTTTCATAAATTAAAAAAGTAGGGCCAGATTGTGCCTTTCCGATCACACCCACTTCGACCACTAGTTGTAACAGATAAGGATGCAAGTCGGTAATAACAGTTTTTACATAGTATTGTAACTCGCTGCCCATATTGAAAAGGGAATCAACACTAGCACCACAGGCAAGGGGCAGAGCAGCCAGAGTAACTATGGTCTTGCTTCCCCAACCAAGAACCACAGATACCTCATGGAAAAACAAGCATTTGCAATGCTATGGGTCTTACATTTGCTTGAGTTAGAGCAAATTCATAACTGGACTTTTCTTGCCATATAAATTGGGCAACCCTGCTTCATAATTTGGGGCCAGATGTATCATCAAGGCCATTTGCGATTCGGAAATAGCGATTTTTAAGAAATCGCTATTTCCGACTCTCAAAGTGCCATGTATCACATTAGTGAATCGGTAATAGCGATTTCTTAAAAATCGCAAATGCTATTACCAATTCACAAATTGCGATACCGCCCCCATTCACACCAATGGGCCTGTTGGCCCATATCTGCAAATTTTTTGCATTCCCAAAATTGCGATTTCTGAACCAGAAATCGCAATTTTGGAAATGCAAACCCCCATGGTGCTGGGGGCCTAATGTCCCCTCTACTGCACCCCAAACATTTTTGGGGGGACATGTAAGGTGCACACATGCCAAAAGGGCATGTGTGCTTTACATGTCCAATTTAAAAATGCATTTTAAATGCATTTTTAAATTTTGCACATGGTTACCACCAAGTTCAACTTCGTGGAAATTAGCGATTCCTAAATGCCAAAATCGCATTTAGGAATTGCTTCATACATGTGCTAAGGAATCACAAATAAGGAATCCTTATTTGCGATTTCTAATTTAGAGAGTCGCAATTTTAAGGAATCGCTATTTTAGCGATTCCCTAAATTGCATTCAGAATGTATTTCATACATTCTGAAATGGCATTTTGCATTCGCAAACGGGCATTCGCAAAATGCTTTCATACATCTGGCCCTTGGTCTTTTCCTGCCACATAATTCCAGTGGCCCTGTATATAACTAAATCACTTCCATTTAACTTCTTCCTCTACCTACAGCCAAAAATGGAAATGTTGCCATTTAACATCCTAATTTAAATCACAAGACACGCAGTGGATGCTTAACGAGAGAAATAAATTAGAAGAGTCACCTAAATATATTAAGAGTGTTCAAACAGTCATGGTGTAATAATGATGTTAAGTTGGCCTGAATGGTGTTCACATTACAATAAGGGGAGATTAATAGAACATATACAATTATCATATAAACCAAATAAAAACCTAAAATAAACCTTTGGCATTAGACTGTAATGCTCAGAACAACTCATAAAAAACACTAACATGAAAATAGCATTTGTAAGAAACATGGTAATGTAACCACATGGCTAGCCCCTAAAGAAAATAACCACATGAAAAGAAAATTACCGAAAATAATGCATATACCTAACCCCTAGAGACTATAGCACATTACACATTTGCAAAACTGGCAGACCTACAGCAATGATATTACAAACAAGACCCCGTAAAACACAAACTACTCTCAGCTGTAAAAAAACAAACGTTCCAGCAATGAAACAGATAAATAAAAAAAAAATAAAAAAACCTGCATTGTTGGAGAGGTTATCATTTTTGGATCCCCACTAACTTAATGTTGGGGACTCAGGAATGATCTAGACAGAAAAGAGCAGGTCGTGGTGAATGTTTTGAAGGTGGCCCCATTGTCCTAGAAACATCACAGGCTCAGTTATGAGCAACATGTTTTGTAAAAGAATGCCCCAGAAAGCATTATGGGACAACCAACTGCAGCAAATATTGTAGTACTTTGATTGTAATGCTCAGAACAGTCCCTAGAGAACACCATGACCACATAACCGTATTGTCAGCCCCTAAAGAGCTTAACCACATGAAAACAGAATGGCAGAAAGTAACACAGTACAACCATATATTTAGCTCCAAAGAGCAAGGTTTACTACACATTTATAAGACTAGTAAACCTACTACAACAATATTACAAACACAGTCCTTAAAACACAAATTACTCTCAGCTATAAAACAAAAGTTTCAACCCCAAGAGACTATAAAAAAAAATAAAAAAAAATTACCTAGTGTGGGACCCAGTGATGATATAGACAGAAAGAGACGGTTATGTTGAATATTTTGAAGGTGGTCCTGTTGTCCTAGGACCACCACAGGCTGAGTTAATAGCACCAATGTTTTGTAAAAGGATGCCATGCAAAGCATTATGGGACAACAGACTGCAATGAATACTGCAGTGTAATTGACTGTAATGCTCAGAACAGCCCCTAGAGAACACAATGATCATATAACCATATTGTCAGCCCTTAGAGAGCATAACCACATGAAAACAGAATGTCAGAAAATAATGCAATACATTCATAGATTAAGCCCCAAAGGGCAAAGTGCATTACAAATTTTCAAGGCTAGCAGACCTACCACAATTATATTACAAACAAGATCCTCAAAACACAAATTACTCTCAGCTGTAAAACAAACGTTCCAGCCATGAAAGACACTAAGGGGCAGATTTATGGAAAGTGGTGCTGCACCGAGAGCAGAGCCACTTTCCCTGCACCCTTTAGCACACCCCCTACCGCCACCATGTGTGCGCCATATTTTAAATATGTCAAACCAAGGTGCAGGGTAGGGGGCAATAGCATAATGTTTCATGACACTGTTGATGTACTCTGCAGGAGTAGCAGCAAAATGTTAGCGCAGAGTACATAGGGGCCCATTCTAAAGAGTGTAGGTCCCCTTTTAACACCTTCTCTGAGCAGGCGTTAAAAGTGCCATAAAAAATGCCACAAGGAAATCTTACACATTTCCTTGCACCTTTTTTATACCCCCCTCCCCGTGGGAAGAACATACCCTTTGCATACATTTTGTCTGGCACAGACATAATGTAGCTCGAAGGATTACAAAGTGGCTCAATGCATGCATTGCATCACTCTGTAAATACAACACAGGGATTTGAGCTTCATTAAGCCACATTAACTTTCTAAATAATGACATTAATGTGGTGCTAAATTCTTTTTATAAAAATGCCCCTAAAAAGGGGCACTGCATGGTGGGAGAGGTTATTATTTTTGGATCCCAACTAACTTAGTATGGGGACCCAGGGATGATCTGGATAGAAAGAGCAGGTGGTGGTAAATGTTTTAAAGGTGGTCCAATTGTCCTAGGACCACTAGAGGCTGAGCTATGAGCATATATGTTTTGTGAAAGAATACCCTGTAAAGCATTATGGGATGACCAAGTGCAGAGAATATTGCAGTATGTTGACAGTAATGCTCAGAACAGCCCCTAGAGAACACCATGGACATGTAACCATATTGTCAGCCCCTAGAGAGCATAACCACATGAAAACAGAATGGAAGAAAGTAATGTAGTGCAGCCATATACTTAGCCCTCAGAGGATGAAGGGCCAGATTTACAAGAAAGTGGTGCATCAGCTGGGATGCGCCACTTTTCTTGCACCCCTCCAACAACACCATGTGTATGCCTTATTTACAATATGGTGCACAATGGCGCATGTTAGGACAATAGCGTCAACAATGATGGCGCTTTTGTGGTACTTTGCAGGGTTAGTGCCATAAATTGTGGAGCTAATCTTGCAACATAAAGGGAGGCCCATTGAAAGTAATGGGCACGCCATTTTAACACCTGCTCTGAGCAGGTGTTAAAAATGATACTAAAAATGGCGCAGTGAAATGCTGTAAATTTCACTGCACTATTTGTACGGGCCTGCCTATGGGGGAATGCCCCCTTGCATTCATTATGCCTGGCACAGACATAATGTGGAGCATGGGGAACAAAGTGAGGCAATCAAAGCATCACACTACTTTGTAAACATGGCAAAGAAGAATGGTCTCCTTAATGTCAAATTAGCTTACAACAAAATGACACTGGTGTAGCAATAAGACTTTGCATGGTTGGTCCATACAGTCTTACACATTTTAAGCCTTACAAACATACTACAATACCCAAACCCTTAGAACACAACCTACTCTCAACTCTAAAAACAAAAGTTGGAGCCATGATAGAACTTAGGGCCATATTTATACTTTTTGACGCAAAACTGCGCTATCGCAGTTTTGCGCCAAAAAGATTAGCGCCGGCTAACGCCATTCTGAAGCGCCATGAGGGCGCCGTATTTATTGAATGGCGTTAGCCGGCGCTAGCAGACCGGCGCTGCCTGGTGTGCGTGGAAAAAAACCACGTACACCAGGCAGCGCCGGCGTAGGGAAAAATGGCGTTAGGGCGTCTTAAAATGGGACAAGTCAGGTTGAGGCAAAAAAATCGCCTCCACCCGATTTGCGCCATTTTTAACGACGCCCAGACGCCATTTACATGACTCCTGTCTTAGTAAAGACAGGAGTCATGCCCCCTTGCCCAATGGCCATGCCCAGGGGACTTATGTCCCCTGGGCATGGTCATTGGGCATTGTGGCATGTAGGGGGGCACAAATCAGGCCCCCCTATGCCCAAAAAAAATATTAAAAAAAAAAAAAATTATACTTACCTGAACGTCCCTGGGATGGGTCCCTCCATCCTTGGGTGTCCTCCTGGGGTGGGCAAGGGTGGCAGGGGGGGTCCCTGGGGGCATGGGAGGGCAGCTGTGGGCTTATTTTGAGCCCACAGGTCCCTTAACGCCTGCCCTGACCCAGGCGTTAAAAAGAGGCGCAAATGCGGTGTTTTTTGCCCCGCCCACTCCCGGGCGTGATTTTTGCCCGGGAGTATAAATACGACGCATTTGTGTCGCAGTCATTTTTTAAGACGGGAACGCCTACCTTGCATCTCATTAACGCAAGGAAGGCGTTCACGCAAAAAAATGACGCTCATTCCTCATACTTTGGCGCTAGACGCGTCTAACGCCAAAGTATAAATATGGCGTTAGTTTTGCGCCGAATTTGCGTCGAAAAAAACGACGCAAATTTGGCGCAAACGGAGTATAAATATGCCCCTTAAAAAAAGACTGCATGGTGGGAGGGATTATTATTTTGGGGTCCCCATTAACGTAGTGTGAGGAACCAGAGGTGATCTAGCCAGATGATCAAGACATAAAGAGCAGGTTGTGGTGAACGTTTTGAAGGTGGCCCCATTGTCCCAGGATCACCACAGGCTGAGTTACGAGCAGAAAATGTTTTGTAAAAGAATGACCTGCAAAGCATTATAGGACAACCAAGCAAATATTGGAGTGTGTTGACTGTAAAGCTCAGAACATTCCCTAGATGACACCACAGTTAAAATGTAATTTGTGAGAAACATGGTCACATAACCATATAATTAGCCCCTAGAGAGCATAACCACATGCAAACAGAATAACAAAAAGCAATGCATTGCAACCAGATATATAGCTTCAAAGAGCAAAGTGCATTACACATTTTCATGAATATCAATAACCCCATTAACTCCCCAATAACCTACTGTGGGGACCCATGGATGATCTAGACAGAAAGAGCAAGTTGTTGTGAATGTTTTGAAGGTGGTCACATTGCCCAAGGACTACACAGACTGAGTTATGAGCAAAACTGTTTTGTGAAAGGATGCCCGGGAAAGCATTATGGGACATGAATACAGTAGTATATTTACTGTAATGATCAGAACATCCCCTAGAGAGCACCATGAACACATAACATTATTGTCAACCATTAGAGAGCATATCCACATGAAAACAAAATGGCATAAAATAATTCAATATAGCCATGTATTTAGCCCCAAGGAGCAAAAGGCATTACATATTTTCAGAACTAGCATACCTATTACAATTAAAATACAAATAAGACACTCAAAACAAAAACTACTCTCAGCTATAAAACAAAAATTCCAGCCATGAAACAGATTTAAAAAAAAAAATAAATACTGAATGTGGGAGATGTTATTATTTTGGGATCCCCACTAACCTAGGGTAGGGACCCAGGGATGACCTAGACTGAAAGAGCAGGTTGTGGTGAATATTTTTAAGGTGGCCCCATTGTCCTAGGACCACCACAGGCTGAGCTATGAGCTGAAATGTTTTGTAAACGAATAACCTGCAAAGCATTATGGGATGACCGAGCAAATATTGGGGTATGCTGGCTGTAATGCTCAGAACATTCCCTAGGGAACACCATAATTAAAATATAATTTGTAAGAAACACCACGTACAAAAAAATGGCAAAACAATGCAGTGTAACCATATATTTAGTCTATGGTACACACCATGTTTTACAATCTAAGAGATCTATTGCAATTCTAAGCCCCTTAGAATATAGTCTACTCCCAACTATAAACATTCCAGCCACAGAAGAGCTTAAAAAAAAAAAAAGACTGAATGGTGAGAAGGGTTATTATCTTGGGGCATCCACTAACATAGTGTGGGGACCTCGAGATGACAGAAACAAAAGAGGGTGCTGTGCCAAACATTTTAGTGGTGGTCCTATTGTCCTAGGACCACCATAGGCTGAGTTATGGACAACAATGTTGTGAAAAAGAGTGCTTGCAAAGCATTATGGGTCAAGTTTTCCAGAGTGCAGTGAATATTGTAGAATTGGCTTTACTGCTGTGCTGCGAGAGTTGCCTTGTGAATTTCTGTGTTTTTAGTAAAGCATTTATTAACTATAAGTGTTTTAAGAATGCTATGGAGTGCAAAGGGGAAAGCCAAAAGAATAGGCCGGAGTTCGGGTAGCCGCGCTATGCGGAACTCTGCAAAATAAATTGTGCTGCACAGAGTTACGTGAGCGGGTAGAGTTTCTTGCCATGTCTGTTTGCATAACATTTAACTTCACTGGCAGTGCGAAGTACACCTTCCGTTGGAATTCTACCGTGAACTGCACCGCACAGTTTGCATGGGCACAACCATCTTTGTCTTTTTGCTTGTTATGGTGCTGGGGCCTACTTTTATATCCCTCTATATCTTTCCCATCTTCCACTTTTAAAACCTATTTTCCGCTAATTTCTTGTTATTATATTACCTTTTCTCTTTCTCTTTTTAGAGTTTAACTTTCCTCCCAATTGTTTTGCATTTTTTGTGACTTTTTTACTATTTCATTTGTTTCTTTACTTTTTCCCTTCCTTCTTCCTAATCCTTGCTTATCTCCCACCCCCACCTCCGAAATCCCTAGTACCATGCCACAGCAGGGAAGTAGCAGCAGCAGGCCTCCAACCACAAGCACCAGTTGCCTTCCTTGCAGGGGGGGCAGCGTAAAGGGATGTAGCCTACGCCATATTTTCTGAGGTGGAGGTGGCTACCTTGGTTTTCTATGTGCATTGCCATCTCCCCTCCACCTTGGTAACAGGCCCAGGTATGGGTTCAGCCTCCGGCTGTGCCAGCAACACTGGGAGAGGGTGCACCAGGCTGAGCGCTGCAACTCTGGGTTCTGGCGCACCCAGCAACAGCTTGCACACTGGTGGGTCGATATTCTGGACCTTGAAACAGGCCTGCTAGGCGTCGAGGTTGCTGGGCTCTGTGAGTAATAATACATTATAGTTATGTTCTATGCTAATAGTTTCTTCTCAAGTAGCAAGCATGCTGGTCACATGAAAGTAAGTTAACTTTATTTTACAAATATAATATTATGTAATCGTCATATAGACAGGGACTTGGTGCTACCTAATTGTTCTTGTTTTTGGTGTTTGCTTGGGCTGATTAAGAAGTAATATAGAGACTCCTCCTGAACCCTGTCTAAGATAGTCATCGTTAATATTAGTATTAGTGAGTTTGCATGTTCTCTCACTTCTCTGTGCCTTTATGTTTTCTAGCTCATACAGTGGCACATGTCAAGCAATTTCCCAGTGATGTGTAGTAGTTTTGCATGCATCCAACCGTGCATTGAGAGATTGAGAATGAGATGAGAACTGTAGAAACCATTCATTGCTATTTATTATTAATTCCAAAATGTAGTTTAGGAAATTTGGAATAGGATTAGGAAATTTGAATTAGGATGGTCCATGATATTAGTATTATTATTATACAAACGCTCTGAAACTCTGATGTAGAAATGTTACCACGTTTGCTTTTTTCTTAAAAAAATAATATTCTTGGAGAGATTATTTATGAGCAGTGCCACTAATCTTTTCTTACATCATCCAGCATCCAGGAGCAGGAAGAGGGCTGGTGGTGAGGCAGGTGAGGCAGCTGAAGGTGGCCCCTCCACAATGGAGGCAGATGGCTGGGATGGCCCCAGTAAGTCCTACTGTTGTTGTTAATAGTAATATTTATTTCCCTGACATTTACCGCTCCATATTTAGAATTATTTTCTGTGTCTGTCTTCTAATTTGTTTCTACCTCCACTTTGATTTATCTGTTTCGTAAATTATTTTTATCCCTGCATTATCCTACTTACTTTTTTTCTATATTTCAAGTTTCTTTACCTCAAACTGTCTGGCTGTACTAGTCTGTCTGTAGCTTTCTTTCTTCTGCTTTGTCACTGAGCGTAACCTCTCACCTTATGTATCTTGTCTTGTGTATTTATTATTAGTATGCTAGCAGCTGATGACAGTGCACTATGGTTGGAAGTATGAGGAGGATTGCCCTATTGCATTAGCCAACCAAGACTATGGTGGTCATTCTGACCACGGCGGGCGGAGGTAGCCGCCCGCCATGCGGTCACCGCCATTTGGCCGCTCCGCGGTCAAAAGACCGCGGAGGCCATTCTGGCTTTCCTGCTGGGCCGGCGGGCGCCCGCCAAAGGAGCGCCCGCCGGCCCAGCGGGAAAGGCCCTGCAACATAGAAGCCGGCTAAGCAGACAGTGAAAATCATGCTGGGGCCCTGTTAAGGGGCCCCTGCACTGCCCATGCCAGTGGCATGGGCAGTGCAGGGGCCACCAGGGGCCCCGCGACACCCGTTCCCGCCATCCTGTTCCTGGCGGTAAAAACCGCCAGAAACAGGGTGGCGGGAAGGGGGTCGGAATCTCCATGGCGGCGCTGCTTGCATGGAGATTCAGCCCAGACAGGGGAAATCCGGCGGGATCCCCTTTTCTGACCGCGGCTTTACCGCCGCGGTCAGAATGGGCAGGGAAGCACAGCCAGCCTGTTGGCGGTGCTTCCGTGGTCATCCCCGCCAGGGTTGGAATGACCCCCTATATGTCCTTCATTGACCAATTCTTACACCCTTTTATTTCTCTTGAAAAACTCAGATTCACCCACAGCTAGTTCTGCTCCTCCATCACCACAGTTGTTTTTACTTGACTACCTGGCTTTTAAAAAATTGCCAACCAACAAAATGCCCACCAGATATTTTTATAGAAGTGAAGTCTGTTTCCAAAAAATAGTGATGTATTGCAGTTGTATTTTGCTATAGCTTAAAAAGAATAAGACGGGTGTTGTATGTGGTGTATATGTTGTGTTATGTTTTTCCTAGCCATATCGACCCCCAGTGCTGGAGCCAGCAGCACCCGTTCCAGCACAGACACAACTGCAAAGGGGGGGTGACTGGGTGTCTCTGCGGCGGCAGTGGCGGTCGGTGGTAAGTCTTATTGCTTGCCTATTGACAATTAGTAATATAGTCAATACAAGGGTGTACTAGTGTTGTTGACTCACTTGTCATCACCATGCTTTAGCAGATGCAGCGGAGGTGTGTAAGTATCAGTGGCCTGTTCTATCTGCTACTCAGCAGACTAAGGTTCATAAAATGAATTTGAACTACGATGTGTTTTGGAAAAATTGAAAGAAGGATGGAAGTAGAATGGATCGGTGAAATATAATATGAGTGAAAGGATGCTTGTATGGATGAAAGGATGCATAATAGTCACATAGGTGAGTGATGAGCAGGATGATAGGAGCATGGGTGGGTGAAGGATGGATGAAAGGGTATACAGGAGAAAGGATGCTAGCCCCGGTGGGTGACAATGTATGACTGAAAGGATTCCATGCCTCAATAGGCGAATGGACTCCTCAGTAGATTAGATCTCTTGGATGGGTGAATGGGTGAAAGGATGCATGGGAGGTTATTGGGCACATGGGTGTTGGTGAAAGGTCAGTAGAGAGCCATGTTTGGAATTTGGATGGTTTTAAATGGCAAAGAACTGGATGCGAGAATGTAAAGCTTAGTTTAGCTTAAATGGTGTGTATCAAAGCCAAGGGTGAAGAATAAGAGTACTAGAAGAACATGTTTTGGAATAATGAACAGATAAATGATTGGAATAAAGAAACAGGAGAGCTCTTCTGGATAGGGGCATTTATTCTCACCTACTTTACTTGATTGGAATGTTTTTTTTTCAAAGGTTTGATGCAAAGGTTTGGATGGTATTTCAGAATATTCCCTTGACTCACAGTTTTCAAGTGAGGCAGGTAATATGTATCCCAGCATTCATTTACCATTGCCTCCCTCCCTTGCTGTAGCCTTTCACCAGTGCCACCAGTGCTACCCATGCTGACCTAGCAGCTGCATGGTTCAATAAGGCAGAATCGGCACTGCAATGTTGACTGTGCAATGTGAGTCTGTCAGCTTAAGTTAAGTTAATGTGCCAACATTTTCAATGCATGGCAATGCAAAAATAAGGTATGTTTCCCTTTCCTCGCAGTGCCCACTGTGTCAGTCACTTCCTAGTACTTCACTCTTTTAATCTTTCTTAAGTTCTGTCCCAGGCTTTTGAGCAATTTGAAAAATCCAATCTTTGCTTGTGTCATATTTTTCAAGCCAATTGATAAGTATAATTCATTATGAATTCCATAATGGATTTACTTCTGTTCTCATTTTTCCCTTTCAACATTTGCCAACCACAGTGAGTCACACTACTAGCTAAATGTTAGGCACCTTATGATGATGATGATGAATTGATTGATTAGTGTGTACTCTACCTACCTATCCTAATCCCCTCTACCTACCCCACAGTTGAGTACGTTAAGAAGATTCCTTTCCTTATTACAAAGCAAATGTATTTTGTTTAGAAAAATAGTTCTTACAAAGTGTGGTGGAGGGGGGCATGAGGACAGTGAGTAAAGCGGTCCATGAGTAGGTGCCCTGATTTTCCTGAATCAGATATTCTGTGATGATGTAAATGCACCAAATACAATCTATATCCCATTCCTTTATCTTTTCCCTATACTGCAGTGCATCGCTTTTGCCACTGCCTACTTATGGCTGACAGGATGTCTGCATGATCGATTATATTATACTGTGTGGCGTGTTTCATTCTTAGTATTCATCAGCCTTGTAGTCCAGGTACAAAGAAGAACAGGGCCATTGGAATATAATCATTTTCTAGTACAGCTGCCCAGCTGCAGACAGTAATGAGTATAACTAGGGTGCCAGCAGAGCTAGCAATGCCACCATTAATTTAGTACAACAGGAGAGAGATTAATACTTGTACTCCCTAGTGTATAATATGGCTGTGACAGTTATCACCTTAAAACTGAATGGCCTGAAGTGACCAACAAATGTACTGTTATAGTGTCACTATAATACATGATTTTAAACACGTGTTTTTCCCAGAGCATTATTTACAATTTCTCTTTTTTCCTCCTTGATATAGCTATTCCTGCTGGTCCACCATCATGGCAGAAAATAGTAGCCTGGCTGTGGTAGATAAAGCTGAAGGCCATACGGGATGAGTACCACCGGCTAGTGATCCTTGAGGAAGAGGAAGAGGAGATGGGAGCAGTTGGAGCCAGTGCTCATGGTTCCAGCCAGGGCCCAGTGCCTCCAGCCAAGCAAGACCTCCATTGCAATGCCAGGGCAGCCATCCACCATCATATCATCCCTGCTAATCCCCCTTTGGAGACACTGTTCCAACGCCACATCCTTTGGAGGCTGGCGCTGTTAGAGGCTGATCTGGCACGTATGGCGAGGCTCCTCTGGAGAATCCTGGCCTGCCTTTAGTGCCCACCTCTGCCCCTTTGTTGAACTTTTATTTCGGTGGGTGGGACTTGTTATGGGTGGAGAGGGTGAGAATGGGTTTTTGTCTCACTTTCCTATTTTTTTGTGTTATTCTTCACCATGGACAAATGGACAGTTTTTTAGAGCACTGGGGAAAGGGGCATTTGTTTGGGGATATGGGTGGGCCAGCTGTGAGTGGAAGGGATAGGTATTTATTCTTTTAGTTAAGGACAGGTGAAAATAAATAGTTATTTACAGTTCTTTATACGTAAAATCTTATTTGGGGGTTTTTACTTCAGACTACTGCCTTTACGCAGCATGTTTTTCAAATTTGCTGATAGTGTATGACATTGGTGCTCCATCTTGCTCGAGCTCCTTTGCCTTCACATCTGTAGTGGACTTAAGCCCTACCTATAGAAACCAATAAAAGGCAGATTTTGGGGCTGCTACTCCTGTTCCTGTTGTTGTTACTGGTATTGATTTTGGTTGCTGTGAGCAGCAGCACTGTCCACAGGCTCTACGGAAGTTGTAGGATGTAAGCCGGAAATTCTGTCCATAAGTGGGCCTCTAATTTCCAGCTGGCTTGCTCAGCAATCCATGTCTTGTAGGTTGAAACATCCCTGTCTGAAAAAGGAATGAAAGTGGGCAGTAATTGTTTGTACCAAGGGTCAAGAATTGTGGCACAAATGTAATGTTTGTATGACATAATGGGGGTGATTCTAACCTTGCCGCCCGCCAAAGTTCCCCCAACAGAATACCGCTACGCGGTCAGAAGACCGCTGCGGTTTTTCTGTGTTTCCCGCTGGGCTGGTGGGCGACCGCCAGAAGGCCGCCCGCCATCCCAGCGGGAAACCCCTTCCCACGAGGAAGCCGGCTCCGAATGGAGCCGGCGGAGTGGGAAGGGTGCGATGGGTGCAGTAGCACCTGTCGCGATTTTCAGTGTCTGCAATGCAGACACTGAAAATCTTTTAGGGGCCCTCCTACGGGGGCCCCTGCAGTGCCCATGCCATGGAACAGGATGGCGGTGAGGGGGTCGGAATCCCCATGGGCAGTGCTGCGCCGCCATGGAGGATTCCTCAGGGCAGCGGAAAACCGGCGGGGGACCGCCGGTTTTCCGTGTCTGACCGCGGCTGTACCGCCGCGGTCAGAATGCCCTTGGGAGCACTGCCAGCCTGTTGGTCCCCGGTCAATGACCGCCAGGGTCGGAATGACCGCCAATGTCTCTTTTCAGCCATATATTAACAGATAAGCAAAGGATTAGCTCTCCGCCAAATCCTGCGCATCTGTGTTTTCATCCACACTTTCACACGATTCAGACACCTCTTTTAGATGTTTCTGCAGCATGTGCACCAATGGTATGGCTTGGCCCATAGTACATTCCTCCTTGCCGTGGAGGAAATGTGGAAATGTGAACATTTGAAAAGGAAGCAGCATCACTGTCAGTCATTTGACTAGGTCCCATTGGTCCATCTTAATGATCATGCCTTTCACAGTTTCATCCCCTCTTTGCATGATATATTCATTGATCGGTCAGAACTGTTCAAGATGTTGTTACATGTAATAAGCAGAATTTAAACGTATTGAACCTCCTATGTGAGGGCTTTAACTGGCATTCTATTATCACGCTGGATAATCCTCAACAGCATGCAGGCTTTAAAAGAATGGCTTAAATAAGGGCAGATTCTTCTGCATGTGGACAGTAAGTTGCTGACTCAGGGTTATTTTTCCTTTAGAAAGTCCTGTACAATGATGTTTAACCAGTGTGCCAAACACAGAACCCTGTAAGAGCCACGATCTGACTTGGCCTTAACTATATTACTGTCTTTGCCCATGGCAACAAATCCAGTGTTAAGCCCTCTGGGGTGCAGTCTTTAAAAGACCTTTTTCTAAAGTCATCCAAGATGTTTACAGCTGCATAGGATTTTTCCATGGTGAACATAGCTACTGTTGCATGTACTCAGTGCAGTCTTTGATCTGGTCCCAGGAGGGTAGCTATGGACCGCCCTCAGGGAGATGGGGGTCCCCAACTGAACTCCCAAGTCTAATTGCCCACTTGCGTAAGGGCAATTTTGCAAGGATTAACTATGGAAACAAGGGTGAGCTATGAGACTCAGTCAATGTCAACAAGTGGGTTGACCAGGGCTGTGCCATGGCACCTACACTTTTCCTGCGGTACGTTAACAATGCATAAAATATTTAACTAACTGTGCAAATGATTCCCCCCTTATTAGCCAGGCAGAAAGCCCTGGGTTTGTTGTGTGCTGACAATACCATTCTATTAGCTAAGGGGCCCACTAATAACTAAAAGCTCGCAGGTTATCAGTCATAGAGGAGGGGACATTGTTAGGATGGCCAAGAAAGCTCAGTACTTCCCAGTGAACCCAGTGTTTGACCTCTATAAAATACAGGCAAAGGGTGCAGCACTTTATGGGGCACAGTTTTGGGGGCAGTGTAATTTGAACATCCTTGGTGTAAAGGAGAATAGTTTCCTCAGAATCATCCCTGGAGTGGGGAAAGGGACCCCCTGTTGCCCCTCAGACTAGACCTTGGTATTCACTCTGTCATAGAGCTTGCCACTTTAAGATCTTTGTTATATTGGACCTGTGTGTGGTCAGCCATTGAACCGCAAAACTATAGGGTTGGTCTGATCGACGTATTGGGGCATATTTAAGCTATATAGATCAATTGGCTGAGGAGCCTGAGGAAATCATGGGTTGAGCTAGGGATTCAAGAATTCTGCTATACACCAGATGCAATCCCTCTAATTGGTCAAGCAAAAATTCTGAGAGGGGATATCTTCTTGGATTGAACAGTCTAGCGATCAAAGGTCTTTGATGAGAAGTTTTCTGCAGTTAAATCTGTTCCCCTAGCCAAGCCTTTTTTGGATGTCATCAGACCAGCATGTGCTCGAAGTATGCTTTTGCAGTTTAGTTATGGCACTTTGCCAGTAACAGGCTTCACTGCTCATTGGGCTTCCTCGGCAGATTGACTGCAAACTCTGCATTAAGGCCACGAGCACCTACTATTCTTTCACCCTAAATATGCTGTGCATAGGCATAAGTGGTTTGCTCCCTTATGTATGAACCTCTATAGTGGACTGATTATGGGTCTTAAGAATGTGTAAGAGTGATTCCTCATTAATGAGAGTAGTTGCAGTTTCCAATTTTCTTTTTGCCACTTGGACAATCAGACAGAAACAACTCTGGGTAATGCAATGAACCATCTTGTTCAGGACTTTGAGCAAGCCCTAATTTTGTCACCATTTATGTCGATAACAGCTAGGGCTACAGCTATGACTGTGTTGTGTGTTCAATATATTAGTGGAGTCTGCCATTTTAAATGTTTTATCTGTGATTTGAAAATAGTACATAATGGGCGCTCTATTAATACAATGCTTTTATATGGATTGTTGGCTATTTTAAAGTTTTAATAGACTAATGTGTTTATTATATTATCGATTATATTTATCTTTATATTTTATATTATTGTTGGATGATCAAATAAATCGATCTGGCAATAAATTTGGAAAAGAAAGGAAGGAAACAAATAAGTAAAGAAGGAAAACAATGTGGAAAGAGAGGGAGAGATGAAACAAAGGAGATGGGAAAGAAGGAAAGGGGGAAGGAAAACTAAATAAAAGAAAGTATAAACAGGAAGTAAGATGTAAAGAAGAGAGTTCAGATGGAAAAGAAGGCAGAATGAAAGTTGAAAAAGGGCAGAAATAATAAAAAAAATATAAAGAACGATTAAAACAGGGGAACAAAAGTTAAACAAATGAAAACAAGTGAACAAAAAGAATCTAAGGAAATAAAATGAGAAGTTAAGACATATAGGTTGAAATACAAAATAAAGATAGAAAGATAGAAATAATCTACTATATCTCTGTCAGAACCCCTTAAAGAGGGCCTTGAGGCACGCAGGGTCCACTGGACCCAACCGCCGGAGTTGATGCCTTTAAGTCCGGATGCTCTGGCACCTGACCTACAATGGATCTTGAGCAACTAGACCAACTGCCCTTTCCTCACTGGACTCTCAGTGGTAGATGTGGATGAGTGGTCCAAGGTTCCCTCGGGGGGGAAATGTGGATACAGATTGATGGAGACAGGCTCACAACTCAGAGAGTGTGCAGCAGAAATAAATCAATATCCAGCCAAATATTCACTTTTCTAAAAAAAGAGAAGTATTTTATTTGTAGCTCTACTCATTCAAAGGAAGAATGTGACATTCACAAACAATAACACATTTCCCCCTGAGGTAGGGGCTCTAGGGTTTCAATGGGAATTCCATGTGCCACCCTTTAATCACAGTGCACTAGGGGTTAATCTCCATCACTGTTGCTCAGCTAGCAGTCCCTTTTTCAAGAGTCCACTCTTACTCTTAAAGTCAAATCAAATGTATCTTAATGCTGCAGCACTTTCAGCAGCAAATTCCCACCCTGGTCAGTAGGCATGCAGCAAGTCATACCTGTTTGGGTTGCAGTGAAGCATACAGAGTCTTGGTGTGTGCCCAATTCATAGGTGCTCAGAGCAGCTCGGTGGCCCCGGTCCGGAGAGTTGGCCTCATGTGGACTCAGCAGCTTCACTCAACAGACGCAGTCTCTCTCTCTCTCTCTCTCTCTCTCTCTCTCTCTCTCTCTCTCTCTCTCTCTCTCTCTCTCTCTCTCTCTCTCTCTCTCTATCTCTCTCTCTCTATCTCTCTCTCTCTCTCTCCGTTTCCATTTTCCCTTGGTGGTGGGGTGAGTCAATGCTCCTGTCCTCAAGTCCAAGATGTGATGGTGATACTCTCATAACATCCTCACTCATAGCATCCTCACTTGTTCTACTGGGTCAGATCAGTCACAGTCCTTGTCACTCCTGGTGACCCCCAGGACTACAGCTCACCACTGCTCATGGTTTATGGGCTCGTGCCTCATCAATACGGCACAAGTACTCCAGGCAGCCTCTCCTGGCATAAGGGGTTGCCACATAGCTGCAACACAAGGCTTTGGCCTCTACTGCTTAGCAATCTTTGCTCCCTCCTGGCTAAGGGGTTGGTAAAATGGTGTCACACAGACTTTGCACCTTCACTGCAGGGCAGTCTTTTCCACTGCAGCCCCTCCTGGCTCACATTGTCACCACAATGGTGCCATGCAGGCTTCCACGTTTACCACACTGCAATCTTTTCCATGACTGTCTTCATGGTGACCCTCTCCTAGCATATGGGGGAGGTTCAGATCTGCCCACGAGCAACAACCTAATTGGTGCAACAATTGTTTCCTCACAACTTGTTTCTGGAGTTGACTCGACAATGCACCCAATTGCAACTTGCTTCGTCCAGCGCTCTCTTCTTCCTTACAGGGCACAGTGGTCCTGGCAAGCAAGTAGGCACTGCTACTCCAGGCTCCAGGGCAGGCAGTCTGGGTTTGCCTGGTGATGTCTCCACACCGAGCAGGGAGACTAACTGCCTTGGCTCTCAGTCCAGGTCACAGGCAAAAGTCTTGCAGGGCTTTCCCTCCTTACACACAGTCTGTTTGGGTCCTTGGCAGATGACATTATTGGGGTCTCAAACTCCACTTCTTATAGTCCATGTCCAGACACCAAATGTGATTTGGTGTCTGGGTCTTGGACATTTTATGTTGGGGTTCTGCTTCTTTTGAAGAACATACTCCTCTGCTCCCTCTTCCTCTTGAAACTCTGTCAGTCATCAGGAAAGATTCTGAAGCTGATAGTGCTACAACACAGGGCATGAGAGTGACTACAATTCACACCTAGATGTCAGCCACAGTAATATGTGCATCTAAAGGTCAGTCTCAGGCTCCCAGCCCTACTGTTCATGATTCCCGTATCAGCCCCATCTCCTTCCTAAGATGTGTTGTGGGACCTCTTCCTAGTGATCTTTCACTGAATTAAAGAGCAACCTTTGAAGTGTACAGGGAAAGCCTTCCTCTTCCCGCCCCAGTGTGTCTCTCCCAGCTCAGGAGAACGCAGCAATACACAAATCAGTCTGTGGGGATTCCTCTACCGCCTCTTGTTTTCATCATGCAGGCTTGGGTCTCCTAAAAAGGAACCCATGGTCCTTCATGCAATGTACCAATAAAGTCACACTTGCACTCAGTGCATGTACACAGCACACACTGTCCAGCAATATTACCTCCATGTATTGTGCCACCAGAGGCACACATACACTCTGCAGACACTATCCCTTTGTGGGTGCCTCACAGCACTGTAGCTTTTCTGTATTGTGCCATATGTAGGCACACATACACCCAGCACAAACATTCATCATGTGTATGCAGCACAACACTACATCCTGTTGTACCGTCAGATACACATAAATACAGTAGATGCACACACCATGCACTCACTACACAGCATGACCTCCATCATGTACTGCACTCCTTGCAGATGCACATGCACCCAGTACATGCACCCACCATGCACACAGAGCACAACATTACCCTACACCTGTATTGCACCCTTCCAAGACATACATACATCCAGTCCAGAGGTACCACGCCTGTGCTATGCAGCACTTCACATCCAACCAATGTATGCCAAGGGATGATGTAAGTATAAAACAATAAAACTTTAAAAGGTGAGTGAACCTGTAGGCCTCACTCATGTGACATATGTTAGAAAGAACCTGTTCACACCTACTAATCACTACATGCTCTGCTGCCACCACCATGCTTGTGCTGCTTAAGTCCTGATGAAGGCAGTAGCATTCCACCACTTATGAAAGTAGCAGTTTGGATGCTCCTCCAGGTCTAAAAAGTATGCAATCTGTGAGACAGACCTATGACATGGCGCACATGCATGATCCGTGATTGTCTATGACAACAGAAATCAGCATTAGGGATTCAGACAGCAAGGGGCGGCTCGTCCTTAAGGGCAGAGGAGCGTTGCCCCCGCCAGAAATGGCAGCTGCAAATCCTTTAAAAGAAAAGGATAATAAACCTTTGTTTTAAAGGGACAGGGTCACAGGCTGTGACGTGCACTGAGGGGGAGTGCTCAGCATTCCCCCTCATAGTGCATGAATGTTTGGCCGGCTGTCTCGGGCTGGCCAAACATACATGTGCAGTGTGCTCTCTGCAGCCCAGCAACACAGTTGTCGGGCTGCAAAGAGCCTGCACAGGCTCCCAGTCTGCCTGGGAGCACCCTGGCTGGGTGCTCACATCCAATCCTGATGCTGCTTTGAGCAGCGTCAGGATTGGCCGCAAGGCAGGCTGGGAGCCTGTTACTGCGTTCAGCCAGCCGGGAAGAGGAGCGCGGGACGGCGTGGAAAAGGTAAGTGGTGGTTTTTTTTTTATTTCATTTATTTTAAAGTTTATTATCCCCCCACCCATCCATCGCCCCGCCCCTTTCACAACCTGCTAGCCGCTCCTGCAGACAGCAGTACAGTTGGGCATTCAGGTCAGGGGTGCACACCCAATACCATGAAGAGGACTTTTCCGTCCAACAATCCTCATTATCCCTGTGTGCCAAAACCTTGTCTGGCATATGAGCATCCCTTTACAACTGTACCCATTCACAACTCTCTGTAAAAATTGTTTGGTAAAACGCAGCTACATTTTTCAAAACTTACTTTAAAAGTAGTGATGCCTTAATCACCTCGGAGGAAGGTCAGTGACAATAGGCTTCTCCTGATGAACATGATTAGCTCAAGAAGGCTCATTTAAAACTTCTT
This sequence comes from Pleurodeles waltl, assembly GCF_031143425.1. Classification (NCBI taxonomy): domain Eukaryota; kingdom Metazoa; phylum Chordata; class Amphibia; order Caudata; family Salamandridae; genus Pleurodeles; species Pleurodeles waltl. The sequence continues at coordinate 340,552,297 of NC_090439.1, forward strand.
GCAAAGCATCTACCTTTTTGACAAATTCTTCATCAACTGTGGTTTAAAATGCACCATTTGGCCACGTTTTTTTAGAGTTATTTTACGGAAGCCATCTCCTCTATGATTCTAGACTTGCAAAATCCTTGCACGCTTATTGCCCTTTGAGATATAGTTGAAAGTGAGGGATATCTTTTTTTTCTGGCTGCTCCTTTGCTTAACAGTATCTACTATCAACATGTCATCAGGGTAAGCATCCATACACAAATGTAGATTTACTATTATAAATTCTCCCTCTATCTATCTTGAAGAGATGTTGGTAGTTAATTTTGCCAAATGTGTATAAAGTCAATCTAAGTCAATCTAAGTCCATGAAGATATTTAACCTTTCATATTGTGAAAGAAAACCTTGGATTTTCAATGATGTTCATGTTTGTAAATGACCTATTCCAACATCACTGACTGGTCTTTTGAGATCACCATAATAACGAAAGGCCGCTGTTCAAAACTCTATACTAAATATAAAAATACAAACGATTGGATTTCGACTCTCACGAGGTCTGTGCCTGTGGGAGAAGAGGGGTGGCGTTCAGGAGCAGGAAATCTTCAGGCTGTCACGGTGATGGCAGGGCCAGTGAGCTTAAACCTGCATGACGAAACTGAAAGATACATGGAGAGAGATGGTACCGCGTCTAGACGGCGTTTGGAACAGACACACTGGGACTGCAATTGTGTTTTCCTTCTATTCCTGTTCAAACTGCTGGATGTTTTAGCTGCCATGAAAAGTTAATTAGGTGACAGAGAATGTTTACTTGTGTGGATCAGAAGCAGACAGTGCGGTTCAATAATGTATAGCTACCTCATTAGCTGCAGGATCCTGCATGATTAAAGACGAGGGTCAAAGTACAGTATTCTCTCCCTAAATGTGCTGATCTGAAAGCAAATTTATAATGGTAGTACGTAGCAGGGAAGATTTTATAATATGTGTCATTTTGGAATCATTAATTGCTCGTGTGTTGGTTTTATTGTATAATGTTGAATGTTTGTCCTTCAGTGCCCTGATTTTGCCCTCGTTAAGTGTTTAGCCCTACTAAGCTATTTGTGCACTTTAGTGTCTGATATACGTGACTCACCTGCATGCACTCAATTATTGTTGCGGCCTTTTTGAGACCAGAGAGATGTCTGTTGTTTATTATCCTTAATAACGGGTTTTATTGCACTGGCTTGTGACGCCACACATATCAGAGGCACAACGCGGGACACTGAAGCCCTGAATAGGTGTCCATTAACGCTACTGGGGCCGCTGTTCAGCCCATGATCAGTGAATATCTGTGAAATATCTGAGACTCAGGGACCCCTCCTAATATTTTGCGAGGGGATGGGCATCATTTTGCATTATGCCACTAACTTATATGTCTTCGCATAGGATTTTTGTTCTTTCTGAATGATAAGGGACAAATGCAGAATTCCTTTCCTAAAATGTAGTTTATCAGAAAGTAAACTGTTCAGAAATCAATATGTGACCCGATCCAGCAAAATGAATTATGTAGAATAGCTCAATTTTGTGAATACACTCTAGGGCTACCCCCACCCCTAGATATAGCTGCAAAGTTGATAGGTATTTTTACTGACTGTCCGCTATTGATCAAAGAACAGGCAAATATATATTGGTTAAAGAACAGGCAGAATAAATCTAATCTTATATGCACGGCATCAGACCAGTCCACTGCCAGGATGAACCCCTACCTGGCAAGTTACAAAATCCATTGCACAGTAAAACTCTCATTCTCTCTCAAGTTGATAGGGCAATGCTCTGCAGAATGGCCTTTCAGATTCTAACCTCCCCAGTGCTTAATTTGAGCCAGTGGTTTCTGTTGCTCAGCCAGCATTTCACTCTAACACCAGACACCTATGACAGTCGACCACATGGTAGTGCTGTTTGCTGAATTTTGCAGTGAGCATAAAATGGTGGTAAATTTTTTTTCAGTATACATCAAAAATGAACAATACCTGCTGCCCATGGCGTTTTAATTGCTTTGGGTGTCCTGTAATAGTCTGAATTGTCACAAGTGTAGAAGTGTGATGGTTAACAGTTGCTCTGCTCCTGTCAGAGCTAGCCGAGGCAATGGGTGGTGGAAGCTGCAGGGGCCTCCTGAGATATCCCTCTGCATGCAAGTGCAGATAGTGACTGAATTTACCTGGAGAGGGATGTCTGTGAATTCCATGGGACGCCCTTTTCCCTACTCCAGAGAGCTACCTTCAGGAGGCCCACAGATAGTGTAGCACTTTTTTGTGGTGCACTATTAGTGCACTTTCTGGGGACTGTTTATGTCTGTAACTGTGTCTATTATATGGCACAGGAACAGAGACAAAGACATTCCCTCATTTGCATGGGGTCATGCGCCCATGCAAATAACCCCTTCTGTGCCCAGGACGTAATGGTCACGTCCTGAGGCACAGTGCTTGTGTGCCCAGGACGTAACCATTATGTCCTGGGCACAGAGCCCAGAGGGAGCAGCGCTCCCTCTGTGGGGTTCCCACCACCCCCCTAAGGCAGGGATGGAAGGGGAAGCCCTTCCAGCCCCACCCCCCAACCCCCCTGTGACATCAGCGCGCGATCGTGCGCTAACTATCACAGAGGCCACCTCCCATCGCGCGGGAAGCTCAGCTTCCAGCACGATCGGAAGAGAAATGCAAAGCATTTCTCTTCCGATCACGTGGAGGAGGCCGGAGAGGCTTCATAGGGAAGGAAATGAATTTCCTTCCCTTTGAAGTCTCTCTGAGCGTTTTAGCAGCCGGATTGCATGCAATCTGGCTGCTAAAACGCCCACTAGACACCAGGGATTTTTTTTTGTAGGAAATTTACATAAGGGAGCGACCCCTTGGGCAAGGGTCGCTCACAGGGGGGGCATTTTTTAAGGCCTTTCCTGCCCCCCCCCTGGGGGAAGATCGGCCTATTATTAGGCCAATCTGCCCCCAGGGATGCAGAAACTCTAGGCACCAGGGATCATGTTTTTTTTTTTTTTTCTTTTAGAGGTGGGGAGCGACTCCTTAGGCAAGGGTCGCTCCCCTAGAGGGCAAATTATATTTAGGGCATTTCTGCCCCCCTTTTGTAGCAGATCGGCCGATTTTACGTCAATCTGCCCCCAAGGGGGGCCGAAACCACTAGGCACCGGGGATCTTTTTTTTTGTGCCAATGTCACGCAAGGGGAGTGACCCCGTAGGCAAGGGTTGCTCCCTTGGGGGGTGCTGGGGGACGGGGGTCAAATTTATTTTAGGCCATTTCTGCCCCCCCTGGGCACAGATCGGCTTATTGTTATTAGGCCGATCTGCCCCCCGGGGGGCAGAAACCTCTAGACACCAAGGCAAATTAGTTTTTTGTGTTTTTTTTTTTTTTTTAGAGATGGGGAGCGACCCATTAGGCAAGGGTCGCTCCCCTGGTGGGCAAATTGTATTTAGACCATTTCTGCCCCCCTTGGGGCCAGATCGGCCGATTTTTGTTAGGCCAATCTGCCCCCATGGGGGCAGAAACCACTTAGGCACCAGGGATTGGTGTGTGTGTGTATGCGTGTGTTTTTTTAGGGGAGCAGCCCCTTGGGTAAGGGTTGCTCCCCATGGGGGCACATTACTGTTGGCCATATCTGCCCCCCATTGGGGGCAGATGGGCCTATTTTTGGAAGGCCCATCGGCCCCCAAGGGGGGGGGGAGGGCAGAAAGCCCACCAGGGGCCAGGGAAGTTCTTTTTCAAAAATAAGAGGGTGGGGGTATGGCCATACCCCCACCCCAAATAAATGGGGCCAAAGGTGTTCTGCCCACCAGTGGGCAGATGGGGCAATTACCCCTGATCCACACCCTGGGGGGACAGAAAGTCTACTAGATGCCAAGGAATTTTTAAAAAACAAAAAATATTGGGGTGGTGGCTACCAACCAGTATGGGCCTGGTTACTCCCCCACCTCAACTGAAGGGGGAAACAGTCTTTCAGCTCTCTCCCGCACTCTAAAACATCTTATCCCACAGCAAGCAAGAAGACATTTGATTATTTTGGGTTTTAGTTTTACATTTGGGCCATGAGAACTTGGCTTACTCTCAAAATCGTCCCACTTGGAATGGTGAGGGCTGCACTTTATGGGCTTTGGGACGCTGCCATGTAGAAAAATCCACAAGACCTAGACACATCTGAAAACTAAACATCTGGGTGATTCCAGGGTGGTGTGTTTCACATGCACCCTGCACCATTTTTGTACTCACAATCCCCTACAAACATCCAACTTTGCTGGAAATCACACATTTTTCCCATGTTTTTTTGATGGAACCTTCCGGAATCTGCAGGAATCCACAAAATTCCTACCACCCAGCATTGTCTCAGCTATACCGATAAAAATTCTGCTGCACTTGTCAGCCTAAAAATGTTTTTTTGCAAACTGCCCTTTTGGACCCCCTTTGTTCCCCCTTAATATCAACGTGTTTTTGGCTCTTCCCTTTCACAAGCACTTGGCCCACCTACACAAATGAGGTATCATTTTTACCGGGAGGCTGAGGGGAACATTGGGTGGTATGAAATGTGTCCCAGTGCGTGATCCCACACAGAAATGTTTTGAAAAATGTTATTTTTTAGCTAAATTTGAGGTTTGCTGAGGATTCTGGGTAAGAAAACATTGGGGGATCCACGCAAGTCACACCTCACTGGTCTCCCTCGGGTGTCTAGTTTTCAGAAATGTCTGGGTTTGGTAGGTTTCCCTAGGAGGCTTCTGAGCCCAGAACCAAAAACGCAGATGCCCCCCTGCAAAAAAAGGGAGTTTTGTAATTGATAATTTTGATGTGTCCAGATAGTGTTTTGGGCCATTTCCTTTCATGGGCGCTAGGCCTACCCACACAAGTGAGGTACCATTTTTATCGGGAGACTTGGGGTAAGGCTGGGTGGAAGGAAATTTGTGGCTTCTCTCTGATTCCAGAACTTTCTGTCACCGAAATGAGAGAAAAAAGTGTTTTTTTGGTCAAATTTCGAGGTTTGCAAAGGATTCTGGGTAACAGAACCTGGTCAGAGCCCCACAAGTCACCCCATCTTGGATTCCCCTAGGTATCCAGTTTTCAAAAATGTCCTGGTTTTCTAGGTTTCCCTAGGTACCGGCTGAGCTAGAGGCCAAAATTCACAGGTAGGCACTTTGTAAAAAAACACCTCTCTTTTCTGTGAAAAAATGTGATGTGTCCACGTTGTGTTTTAGGCCATTTACTTTTGTGGGCGCTAGGCCTGCCCACACAAGTGCGGTACCATTTTTATCGGGAGACTGGGGGGAATGCTGGGTGGAAGGAAATTTGTGGCTCCTCTCAGATTCCAGAACTTTCTGTCACCGAAATGAGAGGACAAAGTGTTTTTTTGGTCAAATTTTTAGGTTTGCCAAGGATTCGGGTAACAGAACCTAGTCAGAGCCCCGCAAGATACCCCATCTTGGATTCCCCTAGGCGCCTAGATTTAAAAAATGCGCTGGTTTGCTAGGTTTCCCCAGGTGCTGACTGAGCTAGAGGCCAAAATCCACAGGTAGGCATTTTGCAAAAAACACCTCTGTTTTCTGTGAAGAAATGTGATGTGTCCACATTGTGCTTTGAGCCATTTCCTTTTGTGGGCGCTAGGCCTACCCACACAAGTGAGGGACCATTTTTATCGGAAGACTTGGGGGAACACAGAATAGCAAAACAAGTGTTATTGCCCCTTGTCTTTCTCTACATTTTTTCCTTCCAAATGTAAGGCAGTGTGTAAAAAAGACATCTATTCGAGAAATGCCCTGTAATTCACATGCTAGTATGGGCACCCCGGAATTCAGAGGTGTGGAAATAACCACTGCTTCTCAATACCTTATCTTGTGGCCATTTTGTAAATACAAAGGTTTTCTTGATACCTATTTTTCATTTTTTATATTTCAGCAAATTAATTGCTGTATACCCAGTATAGAATAAAAACCCATTGCAAGGTGCAGCTAATTTATTGTCTCTGCGTACCTAGAGTTCTTGATGAACCTACAAGCCCTATATATCCCCGCAACCAGAAGAGTCCAGATGATGTAACGGTATGGTGCTTTAAAAAATGTGGCATTGCAGGAAAAAGTTACAGAGTAAAACGTGGAGAGAAATTGCTGTTTTTTTCACCTCAATTTCAAAATAGTTTTTATTTCAGCTGTTATTTTCTGTAGGAAACACTTGTAGGATCTACACAAATGACCTCTTGCCGAATTCAAAATTTTATCTACTTTTCAGAATTGTTTAGCTTTCAGGGATCCAGCATTGGTTTCTCACCCATTTTGGTCACTAACTGGAAGGATGCTGAAACAACGGAAAATAGTAAAAATGGGGTATGTCCCAGTAAAATGTCAAAATTGTATTGAAAAATTGGATTTTCCAATTCAAGTCAGCCTGTTCCTGAAAGCTGGGAAGATGGTGATCTTACCACCGCAAACCATTTGTTGATGCCGTTTTCAGGGAAAAAACCACGAGCTGCCTTCTGCAGCCCTTATTTCCAATTTTTTGAAGAAAAATAAACTTTTCACTATATTTTGGATAATTTCTTGGTCTCCTTCAGTGGAACCCACAAAGTCTGGGTACCTCTAGAATCCATAGGATGTTGAAAAAAATGGACGCAAATTTGGCGTGGGTAGCTTATGTGAACAAAACGTTATGAGGGCCTAAGCGCAAACTGCCCCAAATAGCCAAAAAATGGCTCGGCACAGGAGGGGGAAAAGGAAACAACCTCTCATGATAGCTCTGGTGCTACATGTGCGCCACCGCTATCAGTATTACAGAAGGAGTTGTACACATATTTGCTGCCCCTTTTTTAATACACACAAAATGGACACACATGCCAGTTGCACCCCTGGGGCACAATGTATGATATGGTCCTGGGTGTGCAGTATAGAGAGTATGCTGAGTGTGTAAACTGTGATGGGGAATGTCTCCAGGTGACTCAAATGTGTTTTGACTGGCTAAATCAACTTAGGCTGGTATATGATATAGCAATAGTCTGTGAGGTGCTGTACAGTTGTTGCATGGATGAACATGAAATTTATGCTGGAAGAAGTGTGTTGCATGGGTTATTGTAAATTATCGGCCTTCTTTGTCGGGTACAAATCTATTAGCAAATTAAGTTTATCCATTTAACCCCATGGCTTTCCTGAACATTCATCAGCAATTATTTTGCTCAACCCTGAAACAATTGCAGCTCATAATTTACAGCACAGGTATTATAGATGTTTCACACTGCCATTATTTTCTAATTACAAGGTATAACTAGGTCTTGTTGGGCACTGTACGTTTTGCATGATTTATCTACGACAGGTTCTCAATGTTCATTCCCATAATCTTTATCAGCATCTTTTGGTGAGAGAGTTTCAAGATCTTCATATAGCACACAGGGAAAGGAGAGATGTAATTCAACTAAAACTTACTTACGAAAAGAGTCAATCGATTATCTTTTAATGGATCAATGTTTTATCTACGGAGATCTAATTTGGAACCCTGCCATGCACTGCTTAACAATAACTAGTGCTGATGTATTTTATATCCTTCACAGGAATTAAATGCTCACTGAGGTCTGGGGATCTTTGGGTCCAGTGAGGGCTGTTGTAGAACCATTACACAATTTCAAATACATTTCACAGTATAACCAATGTGGCCACACAAGGAAAATTGCAGTCAGAAATCAGGTTAAGGCATTTATTGCAAACTCAAGTTCAAAGCCATGTAGACAATTCTAAGAACAAGGTCGCAGAAATAGAGAATCACCAAGGCAGTGAAATAAATCCAAACAAAAAAAAATCAAAATTACAAGACTCTCAAGTGAGATCATGCAAAACATAAGCAACAAAATCTGCGAATTAGAGAGTAAGTGTTGCCCATTTCTGAATAGCATTAGTTCAGTTTTGAGTTACAAAATCAAAGAGCTGAGCAATAGAGGTTAAACCTTACTGCTTACCCAATTAAAAAGTACACGTGTGGGGACAAACGCATGCAGGCAAAACATAAAAAATACAAAAAGAACAAAATAATTTGTAAAGATTTAAGTTTGTCCCTCAAACAACTAACTAAGATTGGCAAAAGATTGGTAAAAAGTTAAAACATCAACATGCCAAAAGCTCAGTCAAAAGTCTTGTGAAAGGGCACAATGGGAAATATCTAAGCTCTAGTGGAGCATCTCAAGAGACAAAGGCAGAGAGTAATATACCTCTCCATGGTGCTCGCCAACAGGGTTCTTCATCAGCAATCAGGATCAGAAGGGAGTCTCTTGGGACCATCTCTTTTCGGGCTCAAGTCCAAAATGTCCATCATAATATCAAAAAGGCTACATTAATCCGATTAGTCAAAGTTGTCAATCCAAGTTACGTTGAAGGGGTTACCATCCAATAGAAATTGATCCCATTACTCCAAAAGTTACACTGCCATCTTTTCTCATGTATGTCATGAGAACACCATCTCTCCACCTGGTTCCATGCAAGATTGGAACAAATGTTTAAACTTTTAGTTCACTGTCCAGTGTGTTCTCATTTCAAGGTCAAAATTACACATTTCTCTATGTCCAAACAATGCATTTTTCTATTACCCAACTAGCTTCCCATAGGAAAGAAATCTAAAAGAAAGTTCACGGTAGGCAAAATGGCACTGCAGTTTCTGCACAGTTTCAAAATTAAACTAGGCATCAGTTAAGCTAATGCAAAAAATAAAAAAGCACATTTACATTCAAATAAAACAATTTAATTATGCAAATTATAATTTTATTATAAATGTGATTCAGTAGTGTTCATGGTACGTTAATCTAAAACATATTATTGATGCTGATATGTTTCAATATGTATGATGCACTACCACATTTTTATAAGTTTGTATACATATTTAAAATATAAATCATCAGAAATTCAATTTCATTGTCATATATTCTGTTAGTTCAAAGTCTAAAATACATGATTACTTCACTTTATTTTGGTTAACAGTCAAGAAAACTCCAATACCACCAAGTTTTCTAACATTTGATTAAATGTGTGCACATTTAAATGACTATGTGGGTCATTATGCCCTTGCGGTCCTGCTTTGCCACACGCCAGTGGTGGCCAGACCGCTGACAGTGTGGAGGAGCAGGACCTCCAAATTATGACAACAGTAGTGAACTGGCTGCACTGCCGCCAGTTCACCACCTGTACCGCCAGGGGGGCAGGACTGTCTGGCCAAAGGTTGACCACCTTCAACCGGGTGTCCACTTAACACTGCCTGCGGTATTTTGAGTATTCTTACTGCCAGGGACTCTCTGGCGGCAGCCCTGCTACAGAATCCCTGGCGGTAACGATACTGGAGACTGGAATGCTCATCCATGCCACCACTGAAGAGCTCCCAACTCCCCTCCATGTAGGACCCACCCCTGACCCCCATCAGCAGCCCCCCACCCCACCAAGCAGTGACACCCCCGATCCCCACTCTGTATCACGCATACATACATACATGCACACATACACACACACTCATTGACACACACAGTCACACAAGGCCACGTCTCCCCCCACCCATCACATACACGCATTCACACAAGAACACATACACTTTCGTATACATGCACACAAACAAAATCCCCCCTCCATTCACACAAACATGCACCCCCATTCATGCACACAACACTCAACACCCTCCACCCTGTCATCAATCACCTTACTTGGTGGTTGTCTGGGAGGGAACGGGGTCTATGGCACTTGCTCCGCTGCCAGCACCCCATCACCACAACACCGCCACGCCATTTACAGTGATGTAATACGGCGGGAGGTATTGTGTTGACGTGTCACTGGCGGTGGAGCAACCTCCACGAGACTGTAGACCAGTATGGCTGCTGGCTGCTTCCCCCCTAACAGTGGCAGAGAGAAGCCAGCAACCATAACATGGCAGTCTGAAGACCGCTAACACTGGCGGTCACTTGGCGGGCGTGACATTGTCTGTCTTTGTAAAAGACCGCCAATGTCAAATAGAGGACCTATGTGTTGTCAATTCTACATTTCAAACTCATAATTTCATGTTAACTTGATGCATATTCCATCATGTATAAATGAATACTATAGCCTGAAGGACACTCTAAACACATCTGCTATATCAGTCCCTCCTCCGATGGCAAGCATGTCATCATAAAAGACCCAATCATCATTTCAACAATAGAATCCAAAAGTTCAGTTATCTGTTTCTATGTGGTAGTCTAAGCTCTTCCAGTAATTTGACATTACTGTAATAAGCGATTCTTCTATTCTCCAGTTCAATCGCCTCTTGTTTCTGTCTATTTCTAATTCCCTTCTCCTTCAGTTTCTTGTAAGGTTTGTAAAGACCAAACATTATTAGGGCACACATAAATATACCTAACAGAGGTCTCAGAATGCCAGTACCTAAGTTTCCAAACCATCTACCATGTTAGTAAATCCATATCCACCAGATTCCTATGCACCTGTCACAGTCAAGTCCTTTAGGTCTTGTTTCAGGTTTGCCCTGTTTGCGATGTATTTCCTTTTCTTTCCACTAGTATCAGGTATTTAATTGCAGCAATACTGCACATGTAATGTTTTTCAAACTCTGCCTTCCTTTGCGAGTAAGATGTCCTACGCAAGGTGATTTTGCTAAAATAATTTTGCAAAATCATTGATCTCACAGCAATCATTTCTTTGTTATTTATAAAATGGCACTTCCAGTGTAATTAGAAAACTTATCCACAATTGTTTAAAACTTTCTAATCTTGATATTGTTCAAGATGACACCTACTGATGGAATTCTGGCACCAAAATGTCTCCTGTGATCTCTGAAGCACTAACTCTGCTCCTCACTCTGGTGTGCGAGTTGCCTCTCCATACTGGATCATTAAAATTGTCCACATGGTAGATTTTGGATAAACTACTCCGAAATAGCAAGTGCCATACCAACCTTTCAGCAACTTGTATTAGAAATTTTTTCCACATATGAAATAAACACCTAGGGGCATATTTATACTCTGTTTGCGCCGGATTTGCGTCGTTTTTTTTTTACGCAAATCCGACGCAAAGCTAACTCCATATTTATACTTTCGCGTTAGACCCGTCTAGCGCCAAAGATCTTGGAGTTTGCATCATTTTTTAGCGTGGACACCTACCTTGCGTTAATGATATGCAAGCTAGGCGTTCCCTTCTAAAAAATGACTCTAAGGCATGTGCGCCTTATTTAAACTCCAGTGCAAAAATGACGCACAGGAGTGGGCGGGCCTTAAAAAATGACGTCCAGCCGCTTTTGCGTCATTTTTTAACGCCTGGTCAAGGGCAGGCGTTAAGGGACCTGTGGGCTCGGAAGGAGCCCAGAGGTGCCCTCCCATGCCCCCAGGGACACCCCCTGCCACCCTTGCCCACCCCAGGAGGACGCCCAAGGATGGAGGGACCCATCCCAGGGAACTTAAGGTAAGTTCAGGTAAGTATTTTTTTTTTGGTGGCATAGGGGGGCCTGATTTGTGCCCCCCTACATGCCACTATGCCCAATGACCATGCCCAGGGGACATAAGTCCCCTGGGCATGGCCATTGGGCAAGGGGGCATGACTCCTGTCTGTGCTAAGACAGGGGTCATTTCAATGGGGGTTGGGCGTAAAAAAAAATGGCGCAAATCGGGTTGAGGCCAAAATTTTGCCTCAGACCTGACTTGCCCCATTTTTTGACGCCCAAGCTCCATTTTCCCCTACGCCGGCGCTGCCTGGTGGTTTTCACGCACACCAGTCAGCTGCGCCGGCTAACGTCATTCAATAAATAAGGCGCCCGCATGGCGCTTTGGAATGGCGTTAGCCGGCGTTAAAATTTTTGACGCACAACTGCGTTGGCGCAGTTGTACGTCAAAAAGTATAAATATGGCCCCTAGTATGGCAAGGTCATGTCCATTAAACATGTAAGTCCAAACACTTTTAAACAATATGAAATAAACACCTAGTATGGCAAGGTCTTGTCCATTAAACATGTTAGTCCAAACACTTTTAAACAAAATACATGTCTGATTTGACTAGTTACTACAAAATGTGTATCAGACTTGGACATTGCTTTCCTACATGTTGCTAATCTGTACCTAAATATCTTTCATTTTTTTCATTGCTCTCCTCCTTTTTTTAACCTGTGCAATAAATTCAATTTCTATGGGACTAAGAATGCAAGTCAGATTGTTTTTGTGTGCATAAACAGTAACAAATGTCAGAGTTAGTTCAAAGAACCCTACCACACACAATGCTGCTCACCTGCTTCATGATAGGTACAAAAAAAAGAATGAAATCATAATTTGAATAGAAGTATTGATAATACTCCTGATTATATCTGGGTTAATAACTAACCGCAAGAAATTTCATACGTTAGAGGCAAGCTGTCATAGGTAATTCCAACACTCACTGAAGCAGGCTATTGTGTGCAAACATAATTTTTTTTAGCCTCTGTGGTTTCTACATACTTGTAGATCAAATAGTAATGTACATTGGATGTCAAATCACCTTTGGAACTGTCAGTGTGTAAATGTTTCGAATACTGAAATTATTTGTCCTGTTCTAATAAAACTGGTGTCGTTGTGGATGTGGTCGTGTCTGAATCACTGGCTGTGGGCAAGCTTAATCCAATAAATATTACAATAATCATGATAACTGTCACTACCGCTAAACCTATGCATTCACATTTACACTTACTATTTTTGCTCTTAGTCAATTCCATGAGTTCTCGAAGTCCCGAACAAATGGTCCAAATTTAAACATTTAAAAACCGTATGCAAAAATGCAAATCAGTTTTATATCACTGTCTCTTTCAATCCTTTTTATTTATGAGCAAAGAAATAATCAAAAATAGTCTTTTAAAAAATGCAAATTGGTTTACAAAATTCCTTGATCTTCTAGAAATTCATCAACAGCAATTTTACTAAAAGCAAAAATCTGCAGCAGTTCAAATAGCATTAATAGAGGTGCAGCTCACAGTCACTTCTAAGATCTTTCAACAACATTTAATATGACATGTTGACACGTCTCATTATCTACATCACCAGCCCATTCTCCACTGAAAGAAGTACCACTTGGGGCACAGTACCTAGCCACCTCATCGGCATAGTGTAATATAGTCAGTAGTCTTCCGATGGATGTTACTTTGACTACTGCAATTTTTGTAGACATTTGCAATGCATTCAATAGCTTGTAAATTCTGTCACCATTTTGGATTGCGGAACCAGAAGAGGTCATAAAGCCTCTCTGAAACCACAACTGTCCGAAGTCATGAACAACACTGAACCCATATTGGCTGCCAGTAAAAATTGACACTTTTAGCTGGTCAGAGACACAGCAACCAGTTCAGCTACTTGGGCAGAAAAGACTCCTCAAAGCCAGGAAGCTTCTATCACATCCGAGACTGTGCATACTACATAACCAGCTCTCAGGGTAACACATTTGCCTCTTAAACAGGAGCCATCAACAAACACTACATAATCATTTTCTTCAAGAGGAACACCTGGATTTAGTGCACAATTTAGTCACATCAAGACAGTCGTGTTCAACCTCTTCCTCACAGTTTTCATCATTTTTAATGAGGTTAGGCAAAAGAGTAGGTGGGTTTAAAATTGTACATCTCTTGAGCATGATATTTGGAGATGCCAAAATGACCTGCACCTATTGGGTCAATGGGCACATGTGAAAAATTGGGTTTTGGTGCAGGTCTACAAACTTTCAATGGAATGAGGGGCAAAATCATTCAGTGGATGACCCATAACAATGCCTTTTCATTGCTCGATGCTGATGCTCAATGCAGCGACTACCTTCAAACAAACAGCCAGCACTGAAGCCACAGTAGCAAGTGTGGCAGAAAAATACAAAACAAGCTTGTTTTCATTTCCATGCATTTGTGTCAAAACTGGAAGCGTACATCCATCTGCCTCACAACAAAATAATGAAAAACATTTGTTATAATCAGGCATTCTCAGAGCTGGGGTCTGGCATAGGCTTTCTCTCAGTTCAGTGAAGGAATGTATGCAATCATTGTCCAGTAGTACTGGATCAGAAACATTCTGGTGTGTCAGCCTCTGTAAAGGCTTGTCCAAAATGGAAAAGCTTGGTATCCACTGACGACAGTAGCCAACTATTCCCAGGAACATTCAAACTTCTTTCTGGGTTGTAGGAAGAGTTATTTTAAGCGATCACTGAGATTCTTGCTTGGGACACCTTTCTCATACACTTCTCAATGTGGTGACCTAGGTACAACACTTCCCATTTGCAGTAGTGCAATGTGGTTTGGGGAACCTTATGTCCATTCTCTCCCATTGGATTCAAGAGAACAATTGTATCTCTTCTGCATGCTTCTCACGTATTTGATGCAACAAAGTAGGTCATCTATGTATTGACTAGCACTGAGTTATAGGGCATCTTCAGGGACTCAAGACTCTTTTTCAAAATCTGATGAAAAATTTATTGTGATTTAGTATACCCCGAGGAGTTCGGCACAATGCAAAAACATGATTGCCGAATTTAAAAGGAAAAAGATACAGTCTTTCCTCATGCAATGGCACAAAGAAAAATGCTTGCAACAATTCAATGATTGTGAGCCATTTAGCTTCATACGCAATTTAAAACAAAATTACTGCAGGATTCTGTACAACAGGACAACATGGAACAACAACCTCATTCACTTTTCTCAACTCATGGACAATACAGTACTTTCCATTGGGTTTCTGCAGTCCTAAAATAGGTAAATTACATTGGCTGTCCAAAATTTCTTTTAATATCCATTGTTCAATAAAGGATTCAATCCATAGAGTGATTTCAGCAATCTCTTCTAGGGACATGTTGTACAGCGGAATCTTGGGATACACTGCATTGGGCTCAAATGTAATTTTAAAGGGCTCAACTCCTTTGATGACTCCTGTATTGTTTCCTGTGTAATCCCAAATTTTGGGTGTCGCTGTGTCTTTAAGTCTTCTGGTAAATCACTACATTTCAGTATTGGGTACTATGCTACATAGAAACATCCCTTCTCTATTTTCTAGGGCACATCTTCATCATTTATCTGAATTTCAGTCCCTTTGGGTGTGCAGCTAATAGAGCAGTTTAGCTAACACAACAAGTCACATCCAAGAAGATTCACTGGACTTGAATCACAAACCACAAACTGGTGTTCATCTCTAAATTATCCTATTTTTACAGGAACATATTACGTTACAGGACTAGTAAATTGCCTATTTGCAACTCCTACATCTTGAACTCTCCTTCCTGAAAGGGGCAAATTTGGCAGTTCTGAGGACCTAGCTGTGGAACAAGTAGCTTCTGTATCAATCAAAAATGACACATCATGCCCCATAACGTTTGCATTTACATAGAGATCAACTTCTAAAGATGCAGCTAACAAGCAATCCTAATGTTTGGAGCTATCACTTCTCAGCAAGTCTGAGAATTTGGGAATTCTTAATCACTCACATCTATAAGTGGAAATTGAAAGCAACCTGATTCATGTTTGAGTTTGCAAACTGATTCATGTTTGGTTGCAGTACAATCATCTACTGCTGAGTCATTGGAGCTTGTGTAAACTGAAGCTGTTACATGTGGGGCATATTTACATTTTGTACTCAGGGTCTTCGATTACTTTGAACATGAACCTGAATATTACTTTGTTCCTAAACAATTCCAGCATTCTGAGCTTGATTATTCACATTGTCATAGGGGCATTCATGTCACCAATGTCCAAGATGAGATGACACAGATGAGTTTTCTTTTAATCCTGAATATCAAAAACACCTGCACTTTGATCAACTTGAACACCACATCCGTTACCTCTAAGCTGAACAACATTTGTAACCTACTGCGGTTCTCCGTGCATACCTATTGTGTTCGCCAACATCTGTGGATTCTCACTAGATTTCTATGCAGCCTTCAATTGCAAAACCATGACCTTCTTTTTCAATTATTTTCTGCTTCATCTCCAATTTGTCACTGCAATACTTTGAGTATCACACAATCTCATCAATCAGCTTGTTTTGCCAACAAATCAGATGCTGTTGAATCACTTCACTTATATCTGGCTTCAATCCCAGCACAAATCTGAACACAAAAGGACCCATATCTTTAGCTTGTCTCAGTATGACTATGCTGTTTAAAGGCTTACAACAACTGCTCATAATAAGTGTGAATGGACTCTTTCGGCTCCTGGGAAGTTCTATCAATTTTCTGCCAATCAATATATTTTGGGGGTGCTTTATTCTTCAAATATTCAATCACCTTTTGATATTTCTTCATCACCTCTTCAGAAACACACCAGTAATAGGATCTATTGGAGGTTCACTGTCAGACCAATCAGCATGAACTTTACACATTTCAAAAATCAATTGGAACCACAATATCAAACCATGTATTAAAATCTTCCACAGGCACTTTGAAAGCTTCACAAATCTGTCTGCTTGTACCACTCCATAGGCTTCTCTCCCAATCGCGGGAAGTCATTTGTGAATGATGAAATATCACCTCTACTCCATGGTACATGTACTTCACCTCCACCTGTTATTTCTCTCATAGGCATCATTTTCAACCAACTCTCATCTTGATTCATTTCTGCTGGAGGACAAATCGGCTTTACTTTCTTTTCATCTCTTGTCTTATTCCATCTGCCTTCACACTTATGTACGGTTTCCCATTTCTGTATCTATGCAATCCATTCTTTAATGTGTGTTTTCATTCCTGGGAATCTCATGTTAACAGTCTTTTGTGTTAAATTACAATCTGTAACTGTGCTTTAGTGGTTTGACCTATCCAAATCCACATCATATTTCTCAACCATATCAGCTAATTTCTCATAGGCTCCTCCTGCGTGCTGTGTGACATCAATACACATGAACTGTAGTTCATCTTCTGTGTAACTCTCTAAGTGGGCAAGTTTTAATGTTCCTAAATTCATTTAACTTAATTCCAATTTCTATCTGGGCACATTTAATGTTCTATCTTCTTAAGCGTCTCTTATGTTCTTGCATTGCAGTGGGCATTACCTTTTGCACCTTGAGGACTAAAATTATCTAACCATCCAGTCAGCTAATGTGCTGTGAAAATTCTTAAACTCACATTATGAAGTTTGTCTTACTTACTGGTGTATTGCATGATATTAATCCTGGTGGAGCGCTATACATTACATGTGGGATCTGGTCTGATCTGGGCATTAAACAAGGTGTGGTCACTGGAGGTAACCCCACATTTGGAATGGGGCCTATTTGATTTAACCTAGGGCTCTGCTCTGCAACGTGGGTCAAGTTTAAAGGTCTAATGAAAAAAATGATTCTCGCTGCCACAATTATTTGAAAATAGTTAATGCTCTGCACCAAATTGCGACATTCCAATATACGTAGCTGGTGTTATCAGAAATTTTCAGGACACTTACGGCCGTGCATTATTTCCATGTGCTCCTGGGGCACACAGTGGAAAAAACGTGACCAATAGTCACAGGAACTATTAATACTTCAGGCTCTGTGTGATTTGTGTGATTTGCTGAATTCAGAGGAAATGTCATTCCTATACCTTTTCCCGTCAGGACTATGTTAAAGCTCTGTCTTTTTTGACTCAGGGTAACATTTGGCACAGAACTAAACATGGGCACAGGCTGATTCGGAACATAATTTCGCACAGGCGGATTCATCTGAGGTGTCTGCATCATTTGATTTGCACTATACTCTGGCACAACTTGATTTACAAACTGGACTAGCTATGGGCTGAACTGGATTGACATTCTGAACAGGTGTATTCACTATGGATACTGGTGCTGCTTGAGGTACAGATGTACCTGATACTGTGTGACATGGGGTTTGTGCAACTAGAGCAGTTGGCACATTCAGGGTTACACTTTGGACTGTTTCATTTCTCAGGGCTGTCTCAACTGCATGATGCGGTGGTGGGCGATTCATTAAAATCTAAAAAATTTAATTAATCATCCGAACCACTGTCATATATTACTCCCTTTTTATCCTCAGTTTCTTCTCTCTTTCCTGTCTTTTTCTTCTTCACCTTAGGTTTGGTGCTCTCAACCTCATTGCCTGAAATAGCAAGAAACATTTTATATCCATTTAAAACATCAGCTCTGCACATTTTCTGCTCTGCATCCCACCTAGCATCTGCAAGTGTTGTATTGCTTTCTGAAACATATGCTCATATTTGTTTGACATTCTCTCTTGGGCAACAAGTTCCCAAAAGCTAAGGGCTTCAAATTGAACGGGTCTTGGAGGTGGTTTCATTTTGTGCAATATTCGCCTCAAATTGTCTACAATTCTCAAATTAAAGATTGCGTATCAGGGAATCGCTAAGGCACCTTCTTTCTCAGTTATTTTGCACCATTGTGCAAGCTATGTAAATGTGTGAAAAAGTTTAAGGGATGACACCTTATAACTTGGGGTTTCTTCTGGTGGTGAATCTATACCCTCTCTAACTGGGATAAACATATCTCCTCTTAGCACATTCTTAAATTCTTTGAAAAAGGTCATTTTTGTGCAATTTCTATTACTCAAAAAACCTTGTGATCGAATCAGGAAGTAACTTCAATCCCACAATGCTTTTCCACTGCTGTTCTCAACCAATAGCAACACAGCACTGTTAACCAACACCACAGTGGCTTCACACCAACCAACCTAAACCAGCACAGCACAAACTAACGTCACACTCACATCATTCAGCACTGCAATTGCTTTGCAGTTGTCTTGCACACAATCACTCACACTCACCTAAATGCAAAAAAAGTGAGCAAAAATGAACAACTTTTCTGTGCACTATGGGTAGGAACTCAAACACTTCAAAGCTTTGTGGCAATTTGTTTTCTGACTGAGCTTTCACAATCACAAGCGTGAATGCTGACCAGCAAGTCTCACACCAGTTGATATGGATTCTACACATGCGCTCAACGACATCCAATGAAAAGCACTTCATTGCAGACAGTAAATTAACCAAGTGATTTCATACACTTGTGCATTATCCCAGGATCTTAGGCCACAATGGACCCATCAACAACAACTGCAGATATTTTATGAGAAGAAAGCGCCACAATCACTTTGGGTAGGATGACTCCAGAAAACACTTCACAACATCACATTTTACCGCAATCTTCAAGGCAAAAACAATGCAAGCGTATATCCTATTGATATTTACACATTCGTCACATCTAGACACAACGCTGGAACCTCATTAATCTTTGGAACAGAGCAGGGGACTGAATTCGGGGCAAATGAAATTTGGACTGGGCAGTCCCCTGGGAAAATCCTATTCTCCCCAACACTAAACAAAATGATTCTCCCCCCTTTTGGGTCAAACAATCATTCTGCTACCAGATTTGCTGAAGCATTTTTGATCCTTCACACGAAACAAATGCTCACTGAGGTCAATGGGTCTTTGGGCCCAGTAAAGGGTGGGGTAGAACCATTACACAATTTAAAATACAAACCAAATACATTTCACAGTATAATCAATGTGGTCATGCACGGAAAACTCCAGTCAGGAATCAGGTTAAGGGATTTATTACAAAATCAAGCTAAAAGTCATGTAGACCATTCTAAGAACAATGTTATGGAAATAATCACCAAGGGTTGCCCAAGGCAGTAAAATAAATGCAAATGAAACAACATCAGAATGATATAATTCTCAGTTAACATCATACAAAACATAAGCACCAAATCTGTGAATTTGAGAGCAAATGTTGCTCATTTCTTAAAAGCGTTAGTTCAGTTTCAAGTTACAAAATCAAAGAGCTGAGCAATAGAGGGTAAACTCTACTTCCAACCAAATTAGAAAGATACATATGTGGGTCGAACATATGCGGGCAAAAGATACAAAGTACAAAAAGGACAAAATAATTTGGTAAGCGGTAAGCTCAGTCATCAAATAAATAACTAACTAAGACTAACAAAAGATAGGTAAACAGTGAAAGCATCAGCATGTTAGAAGTTTGGTCAATAGTCTTCTGAAGGGGCATGAGGGAAATTTCTAAGCTCTGGGGGAACATCTCATGGGACAAAGGTAGAGAGGAATATACCTCTCCAAGGGGCTCAATACAGGATTCTTCATCAGCAATCAAGATCAAATGGGAGTCTCTCCGGAAGCATTATTCTTCTGACTCAAATCCAAAATGTCCATCATTATATGAAAAGGGCCACATAAATCCAATTCGTATAAACTTCAGTCCATGTTACGTTGAAGGTGTTACCAGCCAATAGAAATTTATCACATGGCTCCAAAAGTTACATTGCCATCTTTTCCCATGTATGTCATTAAAACACCATCTCTCCGCCTGGTTTCATACATGGTTGCAACAAATGTTTTCCCTTTTACTCCACAGTCCAGGATGTTCTTGTTTCAAGGGCAAAACAACACATCTCTCTACGTCCAAACAATGCATTATTCTATTACCAGCTAAGTTCCCATGGGAATGAAATCTAAAAGAAAGTTCATGTTAAGCAAAATGACAATTCAATTTCTGCAGAGTCATAAAACTAAACTAGGCCTCAGTTAAGCAATGCTAAAATAAAAAAAGACAGTTATATTTAAACAAAAAATGTATTTTATTAAGTGAATTATAATCTTAACATAGATGTGATTCAGTAGTGTTCATGTTAAATTAGTTCAAAATGTATTATTGTTTCAGACACATTTCAATAAGCATGATGCAGCACTACATTTTTATAAGTTTGCACATATATTTAAAATATAAATCATTAGAAATTCAATATTGTGTTCATATATTCTGTTAGTGCAGTCTAAAATACATACATGATTACATCACTTTAATTTGGTAAACTTAAAAACCACTGAGCCTTCTAACATTTGACTATGTGTTGTCAATTTACATTTGAAACTCATAATTCTATGTTAACTTGATGCATTTTCTGTAATGTATAAATTAATACTATAGCATGAAGGACCCATCAATCTTTTCTGGTATATTACTGGTGAATTTGTTTTTTTGAGTTCAAAATATTAATGTTGTGACCAGACCTGGGCAGAGTTCTTCTACACGGAACTCCAGGAAGTGCTGAAAAGACTCTGCCACGCTATAGGGAGTTCCTTGAGCGGCAGAGTTTGGATATGCAGCACTGTTTGTGCTGAGTTTCAGTGCCAGGAGTTCTCCCACACTGTAAACTTAGCACAAAAGGCATCATGCAAAGTGCCAGAGGGTACTAACTTCTTTCTGCCACTCAAGCAGATTTTCTTCTCGAGCTGCAACTTCCTCAATACGAGCAGCAGCTTTCTTAATGCGAGTGGTAGCAACTTGCCGAACCACCTGCAATCAAAAATCTCACTCGCGCTCACCAACTTAGTGATTTCTCTTGCTTGCACTTGTCAACTTAACTTTGGCCAGTCGTTCAAGTAAGCAAAAAAACTCTGCTTAGTGTCACTGAGCAGAGTTTTTCAGAACTCCATGCGGAGTACAGAGTGGGCACAACTCTGAGAACCCCACCAGTGCAGCAGAATTCTTCGTCCACCCCTAGTTGTGACTGACATATATACCTAACAATAACTCCAGTTTAACCTTTGTTTTTTCCAGTGAATTTTTAATTTTTTAAAAACAAAAATAGATCTTTTTGTCATACCTAACTATAACGTTACTTTAACCGTTGTGTTTTTTCAGTGAATTTCTAGGATTTTTTAAAGGCAAAGTAATATTTGATTACCATAGGAAAAGCCAACATAAGGCTGTGCATGGTATGGGTTTGGATGCAGGGCCTGGTTTGCAGCTAAGCCCTGCATCCAACTCCCCACAAGTAGCCACCTGGAGGCAGCCAACACCCGTTGTGCACTGCCTTAGGTCATGCATGGGTTTTGGTTTGATGCATAGCCTTTTTTGCAGTCAGGTCCTGCGTTCAAACTCCCTGCAGGCAGCCAAGCCCACACTGCTCACAGCCTTTCTTGGGCACTGTTGGTGGTTAGCCACAGCCAGGTCTCCCACCAGGCCTGTGGCTAAACCCCCAGCTGGCTCCAACCCCACACCAGGCATAGCCTTTGGTGTGCTCAGTATAGGCTTGGCCTTCGGGCGCAGGAAACCCCATCCCCCAGGACTGAAACATATATGTTAAGCGGAGGGAGCATCTTTTCGAGCCTTAAGAAGCCCCAGAGACATACCCCCACCCCAGGGCCAGTTCCAAAAAAAAAGAGAGGGAGGGCTGCGTGGCCCCTTCCCCAAGCCTCAAAAGGCATTGGGATGCCACCATAGGGCCAAATACATTTAAACAGGGTCGGAGGGGGTTGAGTCTCCCTCCCTGAGTTTTAGTAGGCCTATGGACCCTATCACCTGGGGCCTAATACAATAAAAAAAGAGGAGGGGCTGCATGGCCAAACCCTAGCCATATCAGTTCCTGGTCACCCCCATCTCTGGGGCCAAATGTCATAAAAGAAGGGGAGGGGACGCACAGCCCCACCATGAGCTTTTTTCAGGCCCCAGGAAACTCATCCCTGGTGCCAAATATAAAAAAAAGGGGAGGGGACATTTAGCTTCCCTCCCTGAACCTCATTAGACTCTGGGACCCAAACTCCCAGGGCTGTATTTATTTTAAAGGGTAGAGTACTTGCATAGCCCCCTCCTACAGGCTTCATTAAGACCTGGGCACCTCAACTCCAAGACTGTTTTCATCTTAAAGGGGAAAGAGGCCGCGCAGCCCCCCTTCCTGAGCGTATAATGGCCTCTGAGAACCTGTCCCCTAGGGTCTGCATTTAATATGGTGGGTGACCCAATGCCCACGAGGCATCCAAATTAATAATATATAGGGTCATGGGGAGCCCCAGCGCATGGTGGAGGAGCCAGCATTGCTCCCACCCAGAGGGAGCATACATTTATGATGCTTCCTCCAGGCCAGAGCAATCTGTTCTGTTTCCCTGATTTCTCCCATCTGCTCTCAGCCAGTGGAAGCATTTTTAGCACTACCACTGGCTGGGACCAGACTTTGTGTATGCTCACATTTGGTGGGAGATTTGAAAATGTTCCTGCAAGTCAGGAACAAACACAGGTTTCCCTACCCATGCCAGTGAGGTCAGGGAAAACCCTAGACACATCATGTGAGCTGGTCCTGGGGGATAGGGCCCCCAGTGCAAGTAAGGTTCAGGGAGGTGGGGCTGTGTGGCCCCTCTCCCCTTATTAAACATATTGGGCCCAGGGGATCGGGTCCCTGGGGCCAAATACAGCTCGGGCGCGGGGCTATGTACCCCCTCCTCTTTTTAAATAAATTGTACCCCAGAGGATGGAGCCTCGAGGACCAAAAACAGCTTGGGGAGGGGGGATCTTGCACCCCATTCCCTTAAACAATATACCTAGCCTCAGGAGATTAGGACCTCAGGGCCCAAGATGGGGAAAAGGACATGGCGCCCATCACCATTTTTTTTGTTTTTGCCATGATCCAGTGTGAGTCTAGCTGGATCGCTCAAAAACACTGATTATTTTTTTGTTTTGTCCCCGGAGGGTCCCTTTGGGTCCCCCTCATGAGGTCTAAGGGGACACTGTATCCATACTCTAACTACTAGTAGTATTATATTTTTAATGTTCAGGATTTTTCATTTTTTGAAAGTTCAGGACAGGGACTAAGTCCCTGAGTCTTGTTAGGGCTGCCAGCAACAATTTGCTCATGTCACTGCCAGCCAATCAGAGCACTTGCACCCGGGGAGAATGACTATATATATTATAGTCTCTGCTCCACCGTGTCCCACTCCACACATCCTGGGAATCAAATGCAGGGAGGAAGCAAGCAGCACAGCTCCAGTTTACACGCACAAAACCATAGAAATTCAGATGTTCAAGTTATTTCAAGTAACTATAACTTATGCCCTAAGGTAACTACTGTTTGTACCCTCTCCATGGTCTCTGTGCACTGCTAATTATATATATATATATATATATATATATATATATATATATATATATACATATAAATATATATACATAGACATATATATATATATATATATATATATATATATATATATATATATATATATATATATATTTACCTGGAGCTATACAACTCGTTTCCTTCCCATGCTCAATTCCAAGGACGGTTTGAGTGAGAGAGAATGGAACTGAGATTGTGATATATATATATATATATATATATCCATCTTACAATACATATGTATACACATACATACATAAGCATACATACATACATGTACATATATACATATGAATATACATACATATATATATTTCACTGGACAAAAAAGATTGCAGTAGTGTTATAGTTAGGTGAAATGTTCAGTAAGGATGTAACATTTTAAACTCAAAAAATCATGGCAGATAATCCCCTGTTTTATATTTATCTCAAATCCATGCACAGTATTCTCATCAATATTTTTTTGAAAATGTTGCAGTGATATTATCAATGATGTCATAGATGATGTCATGGCAAAGGCATGAGTTATAGTTACCTTTGGCACTAGTTATGGTTGCTGAGATACCTATAACTATATCTGGTGAACGTCTGTGTTTTTTTAGTTAAAATGTTTAGTTGTTACTGAACATTTCATCTAACTATAACATTACTTTAACCAATGTTTTATTCAGTGAAATTCTAGGTTTTTTCTCTCAGCATAAAATAATATTTTATTATCACAGCTAAAACCAACCCCAGCCTCTGTCTTCAAAGTTGTCCAGGTACTACCTCCAACCCCTCCTCCCGCAGGCAGCCAACACCATGCTTTGGCCATGTGTGGCAAGAGATTGGGGCTGGCCTGTGGCCAGGCCCTGTGGTCAACTCATCCTATGGCAGCCATCCCCACCCTGTGCACAGCCTTTTGCATACACAGTGATGGATTGGCGTTTGCGCCCTTTTGGACCCCACCCTCAGGGCCAAACATATATATATATATATATTAAGGGGAGAGGGGGTGCAGCCTTCCTCCCAGAGCCTTAATTTCTCCTTGAGGACCCACCCCCCTGGGCCAAGTTCCAATAAAAAGGGGATGGGGCCATGTGGCTTCCCTCCCCGAGTTTCAATGGGCCCTGCTAACCCCATCCCCTGAGGCTAAATGTGATAAAAGAAAAAGGGAAAGGGGCCACGTGGCCCTCCTCCTCAAGCCTATTTTGCCCCCAGTGACCTAATCTCCTGTGGTCTGCATTAATTATAGGTGGGTGGCCCGGTGCCCACCCAGAGCACCCACAAATCATAATGATGGGAGCCGCAGGGGGATCCTTAAGTTGCCCACCATCACACCTGGCTCCCCACATGGTGTGGTAGCTGGAATTGCTCCTGCCCAGCGGGTTCCCCAGGATGCAGTAAATTAGCTGACCCCAGGGGAAGAGGTTCCAAGAGCCATTAAAGGCTCAATGAGGGAGGCAGCACAGCCTCCTCCCTTTAAACCATATTCTGGTCCCTGGGGATGGGGTCACTGAGGCCTTCAGTGGCTCATGGAGGGGTGCTAAGCAGCCCCCCCACTTTTATAAAGCAATCAACAGTGGGGGATGGAATCCCCGGGGCCGTCACTGGCTTGGAAGGGAGGCCACTCAGAGAAACAGTTTTGCCTCTGTTTGGAGCAGAGATGAATTTCTGAGAGGACTCTCATAATGAAAGGCTTTTGTAACCTAAGTCTCCTCTCAATATCATTATTTTGAATGCAGAGACCAAACCTGGACCTTTTGTTTGGCCACATACAGTGAAGTCCACCCCTAAGTAACACATCCTCCGATAACTGAATTAAAATTATCTGCCCTCATAATCCCTACTCTTAGAAACAGACTTATTGGACCACTGGCAGAGAATGATTTTATGACTTGTCAAATCCTCGTCATTGTCACAATGTTTGGGTGTTTAAATGCAAACTCTCTAATATTGCTATCAAAAATCTACTTTTGAATGTGATATTTTGTAATCATTAAACATGCGCTTTGATTCTGGTTTTTAGTTCTTCCTATCCCAAATTGTAAAATACCACTTTATATTGCACCCATCCTTGTTGGATACAAGGTACATTTACGGGTGCCACTCAATGTTTACAAATAGGCATTTCCAGATGTCATAGCAATACCCTTTGCCATATCATAAAATTGTTTATAAATTGAAGCCAGCCAGGCCTCATTTTTGGGAGTGGAGACATGTTTTTACAGCCATATGGATGGTTGATGCCCATATGCATGCACTGTGAAACTGAATGGCAGTGACATGTTGCAAAGATTTAAAACCAATTTTAAAAACTAGAGCGATGTCATGACTCTATGGTACAGATGCCAGTTCTGACTCCATGCCTACCTTTGAGTCTGACTACAAGTAATCAATAGAGCAAGCACTATATATGAGACTGTGGGAAGCAGACAAGAGGGATAAGGATAGGGAGAAACACTGGAATGACTCTGCAGAGATTGTGACCATCACCATGGAGTTGTCCACCACCACTGATGAGACACAGACTATTATTATTATTTTTATGGACATTGACTGTAAAGCCTATTGTGCATACATGCCATGTAGTTCACAGTACTCACCAAGGTAGACTGAGAGTAAGATATCACCTATTGTGTAACTAAGAACTCCAGTATCAGACACCGATGAGAGGAACGGATGGTGGTGTCAGGGTTTCAGGAACAAGACTATAACAGTAATAAACTAAAGCAGTAAAGGAACAAACATTAAAAAGGATATCATAAAGGGGAATCAGAAGGGAGTGACAAAAATAACAAAGGTGCAGGCGAATGGACGACTTGGTGAGAGCTGGTACCATAGCTCCGAAAGCCCAACAGTGGTGTAATGAAACTTAAGAGCCCCCCTGCAATGTACTTGGATGGGATCCCCTTACCCTTGAACCAGTTAGGGCCCTACTGCCCATGCACAGGGGGCTGTGGTGGCCTTTGTTATGTCACTGAAGCCCAACAAAACAACAAATACCAGGAAAGTTGTTCACATTTGTGCAGGGTTAAACAGTATCTCTTCCCAATATGAGCTGGAAGTACTTCTCTGCCATTCTGAATTGAGAGAACACTGTACTTTCTGATGGAGCAGGTAGCCTGATGGAATGAGGAGGATGCTGACAGTGCTAGCACCTCTAAAGTTCAACCTTAGGTTGCTACAGTCCCGATGTCCTTTTCTTGTACTAGTGAAGCCTGGAATCTCCCAAAAATGGTCAAACCTCCTTACAACCCTTACAAGAGCCCACTCAAAAGGATGCCTTTTTTCACACTTCACAAGTATAGGGGCACTCAGGAACAAGATCAAAAATGTTTGGAATCCTTTGACAAACCAACCCACTGACCCTGTAGATCCCTTGCTGTCTATTTGTTTTCCACAAAGCTTCCATACAATCAATAATTGGAAGGAATGACATTGCAAATATGAAATGTTCATTTCTTATCATCAGCATACATGCCAACATTTCAAAACTGGAAAGTGGGAGATTTGAAAAAAATCAGGGGATATATTTTCCCCATTGACTCATATTGAAGCAGGTGCAATTTCTGATGGGAGACAGCTAAAAACTATGCAATTTTTGCCTTACAAATTTGTGTTTGTTGGCATGTATGCATCAACTCCGAACTATCCATCAAATAACGTTGTGGGCTGTCTTTTCTGAAGAAGAAAAACATACGTTTGTAAACCGTCAACTGATATAAATAGTCCACATCCCTAGAAAAGTAGAAATCTGCCACTGTGTTGCTGACTGCTTCTCTTGTAATAAGACTAAATACTGATAAATTATTAAAAACTGAGCACTTAAGCAGAATGGATGCAAACGTAGATAAGCACATTTTTATTCAAAATTCAAACTTGTTTAACCCATTCCAATCAATGTGACTTAAATTTAAAGTTTCAAATCTAGCTTAAACAATTTACAGACCAATAATATCAAATACACCACCAGAAAAGCTTAAATAAAGGTGAATCCCAATTCAAGTCACATGACTTCCCCTGGAGTAGATCTACTCTATGTTAGTGCTTGCCCCAGAATATAACAATGTACCATATCTAGTGCAGTATCTAATTCACCATCAAGCAAATTTGAGCTGTACAGCCAAGTCTGGGTGAAAAGTGTGCAAGTGGCTGCAGATGGCAAATATTATTACACACTAAGAATGAAAGAAGCAGTTGTTAACAATGAGACAAGAGTGAAACTAGACCTTATCAGTCACAGTATAGTTCTTGTCACAAATTATTAGTTTTGTGCACCGAAATGCAACAAGATGGAATTCAGACGTCTTAGTTACCCATTGGGACAGGATTACCCCAAAGCCAGATCCAGAAGTGTCTTCTTCTACAATAATATGGAAATGCAGTTGTGGATGTCGTAAGATAGGCACAATGATGAAAGACATCTGCAAGGGGATAAAAACTTCCTCTATGTCTGAAGACCATGTAAAGAGAACCTCTTTGTGCAGAAAATGAGTGATTGAGGTAAAGGTATGATATACCTTTTAAATAAAATGCCTGTAAACATTGGGAAACCCTTAAAAGGCTTGTATGTCCTCCACTGATTCAGGGTTAGGTAAATCCATCACTGTGATAACATGTTTGATCCATTTTCTGGAAGGAGTCAATATTATACCCAGAAATTCAATAGGAGTGGTATGAAAATCACACTAACTAAGTTGTCTGATAACTTTTGCCTGCAGTGTTTTTTCAGTTAGCTTTTGCAACACCAGCTTCATGTATGCCACTACATGTTTAGTCTCTGAATTTGATTAAGTGAGTGTTAGCAATGTGGACTGTAAAAAATATTCACAAAAATGTAATTTTGAAAATGCTTGAATGTGGTTGGGCATTGCATAGACCGAATGGCATGAGATATTGAAGGCCATCTTCCACTCATCCCCCTCCTAATTCTAATCAGATTGTAAACCTGGTGAAATCTAGTTTAGAGTAGATGCAAGCTGTAGTAACCTGATCAAGAAGGATGGGACTGAGTAGAAGAAAATATTGATTTTTCATGACCAACTTATTCACAGTCCAATGATCAATACAAGGTTTCAACTTGCCATTTGCACGAGGAACAAAAGTGGTGGGACACAGCATGTAAACAGGATAGATGGGTAAACCTCTCAACCAGATTGTCCTCTAAATACTTTTTAAGGTACTTATTCTTGGCCTCAGTCTAGGTCTACACGTTTCTGCTAAGTATCGGGTCCTATGCCACTAAATCAACTCTGTAGTCATAAGGTCAATGTAGCCATGAAGGTCATACTTTTACTAGGCTGAGGGGCAACGTAAGGAAGGCTACTAGAACCACTACCACACCACCACGTAGAGCCAGCACAGCCCAGACAGCTTGCACAAATTTGGTAAGAAAGGGGAAAACTTATCCTAAGGGTGAGGGGACGGGGGTCACTTGTCAGTGGGGAGTTGCTGCAAACCAAATTTGGTAGAAGAGGAAATTCAAGTCAGAGCTGGGGTTGGATCATAACAAGCAGGCTCTAAACTACCCCTCATTTTGAAACTATACTTGGCCTACTTTTACATGCTAGAAAGAGCTTATTCCTCTCTACCCTATCTCTTTGGTAGTTTAGACAAATATTTAACAAAACCTGGACTTTTTTCTTTAAACCTTTCCAGAATGTATACATGACTAAAGGATATAAAGTGTAAACTCCACATTGAAAATGCTGATTCATGAAAGAATATACCTGTGGCTTTTCCTGTATGGAAAACACTTCTGAATTTCTACTGCCAGAAAAGTATAGTGGCAGTTCCCTGGGAAATGTTCCATTGTCAAATATGGTAAACAACCACAAAGACCTACTTTCTTGAAAATTGACCAAGGGTTGCAATGCTTTTCACACTACTGTGAATTACTGAAGTTAGGATGACCCATGCTAAATGATGCTAAAATTGCACAAAAGGACATATTAGTCACATTTTAATGAGGTCTGGTGAAATAATTTGTTACCCTGGAAGTTAATGTATATGTCAAGAAAAATCCAAATGTTTGAAATTTCATAGTTGCCTTACATATGAAAAATATTCTTGATGCAAATACTTCATAAGATTATGGTTATGGAATACAGGCATAAGTGAAGTAACTGTAGATCCCTTTAGCAATGGCAAATCGATTTAAAAGTTAGAAGTGTTTTACGAGTTTAGTGCTTATGCCTACACCTTCTTGGATTTCTGGCTTCTTTCTCAATCAGGTCTCTTTATTATATTGTACTTTTCAAAAGCATAAGTGCTTATTTCACTACAACTACAGAGTAGTGAACGATTTGAAGCACCTTAGTTTGAAATCCAACCAGATATTTTCTTTATTGTATCTTATGTCTGTTTACTGCATTGGGACTGGCACTGTAGAGAGGAGTGTCAAGATGTACACAAATTCTTCTTTGAATCAGATTCTAAGGGCAGTGGTTCCACAGGTGTGAGGATTTGGGTGTATTATGTGGTAAGGATGGGAAGCCTCACCCTGCAGTACACTCACAAATACTGTCTTCGGTCCAATCAGGTATACATTTACTTAACCTTAACCTCAACCCTGGGTAGATGTGGCAGCAAGCAGTAAGGTTTAGCAAAGGAACAATGTGTTAACCATTTAACAGTACTAAACAACAAAATATGAGTCATTTGATAGAATAAAAACAAGACACCAATTGATAAAACATATTAGATTTGTAAACAATTTACAATTTCAGAGACCTTAGGAATCAAAATCCAGTGGAGGGTCAATGGGGGTGCCTGTGGTGATTCCTTGGTGGACGGGTGGAGTGGGGAAAACTTGGCCATAGAGGTTGGGGTCCCTCGAAGTACTCAGTGTTGCAGTAGCCGCCCAGCTGAGTGGTCAGTCTGAACTATGGTTGGAGTAAAGTCTGTTGGTGGGGGCTAGTGTCCCTTGGGTATGATGAATTTGGTCCTGGATAGCAGTCCCAGGGTCAGCAGACACAGGTGGGTGTCTGAGGTAACTTAGCGACTGGTAGCTGCAAAACTTCTGCAATGGCTACTAACTTTGCAAACTGGGCAACTTCAGCTATACAGCTGGCTCCAGGAGATAAGCTGAGTGATCTCTGGAGTCATTGCTATTTCTTGATGTCAGGAATCAAACCTTTGCCTGAGTCACTATATAAACAGTGCAATCTTTGCTAGCCAAAAGTCCAGCAGGTTTAGTCCTTCCAAGTGTTCAGCCTCTTTTTGTGCAGGTCCAAGGGCAGCTGGACAGCCCTTCTTCAGTCCTCTCTCTGATTACAGTGTGCTCTGAGGGTTGGTCAGGGTGCCAAGGGTGCCATATTTATCCCAGGAAAGTGCCCGTAGGGAACCATGTGGTTACTAGTCAATGGGCTACTGGGTCTCCTCCTTCTAAGTGACAATGTTCCTGATGTGTGGCAGATGGCAATCCCAGAATGCCACATTCTTACCTCTTTCAAGATGGCATGGCCTTTCCTTAGTCATGAGTAGCTTGATAGCCCACCCCAGAAGTGTGACTATTTGAGGGGTACATTCCCAATGTAAAACTTGTTTAGGGGTGAGTTCTCCCTGTCTTTCTCTTCCTTTACAGGAACAAAAGGCATCCTGCTCAGGAGTTCTGTGCCAGCAAGCCCATCAAAGGAGGCTTCCCATTTGAAGCTCGCCTCTGGGCTAACCCCCCAAGTGGCCACCCTTTCAGAGGAGGTGATACCTCGCTGTTGCGGGACTGCCTGTGTTCCTGAGCCTTGGAGTTGTTCACACATCTCCCAAAGTGGTCAGAAAGCTGTCTGTGTGTGTGTGCAATTTGTGAGGCTACTGGGCAAGCAGAGCACAGAGTGGCAACTTTCTAAACATTGCCTGCCTTTAACAGTGACATTACTTTCTACCTAACCATTAGGTCACATTTAATGTCACAATTAATTTAATACATTACATGACCTAGGGCCTGATTTAGATCTTGGGGGATGGGGTTACTCTGTCACATATGTGCCGTATTATGATTCCATTATATTCTGTAGAAATTGTACTACAGTGGATGGAATAACCCTCACGTTTGTGACAGAGTAACCCGTCCACAAAGACCTAAATCAGGCCCCTAGTTTAGAACTCCCAGTCAAAAGTTAGTCAGGTTGGGATGCCACCCATTAATCCTGCGTTAGCCAATGCCGCTACCATATTTACCCACAACAAAATGACAATTTGGAAGTGTTGCTGCTAAGACATATCAGAAAACATATGTCTTAACAAAATACAGCTCCCTGCTCTAGGACTTCATGACAAGTGCTGGTTGACAACTCCCCTTGTGCATTCTACAGAGACAGCCATATACATAGGACGCTCAGTCACATCAGCATTCATCTGCACACTGAATGGGTCTCCCTGTGCAGGAACGGTGGAGGGGCTCTCCATTACACTTCAAAGGCCAGTAGCCTCCCCTCACACAACTGATAGCCCCCCACAGGGATCCTAGCAGACAGGACTGGGCTGAAAGGGGAACTTGTACACTCCAAAACCACTCTTTGGTGTTTCTCCCACTTCAAAGGTATTTTGGGGTTTACATACTGGGTCTCTAATCCCACAAATAAGACACTTCTGGATCTATACCTGGACTCTGTCAGAGGGACTGCCTGGCTGCCCAAAGAACTCATCTGGACTGCTTTCCTGAGAAGGACTGCTGCCCTGCTTGTTGCTCTGCTGCCTGCTGGCCTCTGCTTGAAGGGCTCTACCTTCCCCATAGGTGTTCAACAAGGGCTTGGATTGAGCTTGCCCTTTGTTCTGAAGTCTCAGGGTCACAAAGACTTCACTAAAGAGTAGAAAATCAGCGCGCATCGGAAAAATTACAAATCACCTGCAGAAATCGATGCAGCGCCTGCCTCGTGGCTGAAACATCACTTCATCTACTAAAGTGACGCAGCGCCTGATCCTTCTACCAGTGCAGCAAGGATTTTCAACGCATCGTTCCTGGGTGTCAAACTATCCCTGCATTGCAGTGAGAAACCAGGGCTGCGCTCCTGGAAATCGACGCATCACCTTGTATCGTGGGAAAAAACGACGCATCATCTGTCCCCCAACAGAAAATTTGTTGCAGCACCTTATTTTTCAATGCATCTCCTCCTCTTTGGCCCGTGCGCTGATAGTTTTGACATAACCAAGGTACCGTGTGTTGAAAGGATACAATCACTGTTTCTTGAGGATTGAGACTCATTTAAACTTTAAAAAAGTGATATCTTGACTTGTGTGTTTTGGATTTTTGTCGTTTTCACCTTATTTTATCCAGATAAATATTATCTAATTTTCTAAACTGGTGTAGAGTACTTTAAAAAAAAAAATCACTGTGTTACTGTATGATTATTATTTATTGCACAAATACTTTACACATTATGCCTTCTATGTTAAGTCTGGCTCCTCTGTGCCAAGCTACCAGAGGGTGAGCACAGGATAATTTGGACTGTGTTTGACTTACCCTGACTAGGATTGTGGTCCTTACTTGGACAATGATGTACCTCTGCCAACTAGAGACCCAAATTCTAACACCTTCCTTAGGGGAGACAATTTATAATGTGAAAGGATAGGGTGGCTTTGTCATTGGTTTGAAAGTCAAAGTTGAACTGGCAGTGAAACCACTGTCCTTCCAGTCTGTAGTGGCAGTCTGGGAGACATTGTATACCTTGTGACATGAAGTGTGGCACAAGCAGTGCTGCAGCCCTGTATGGGCACTTTGACTTGTATGCCCTATATAACATATGCAGAGAATTATAGATAACTCAGTCAGTGCCGATTGGGTGTATCCAATTTGACATGTACTTTGTATGGAGTTAAAACGCTGGCACTGAGGTCTGGTTAAAAAGGCTGCAGTGTATTTTAAGAGTAAAAAAAAAACAGCAGCAGCAGTCCAAAAATAAGGGGTTGAACATGCAAAAAGAAGCATTTTCTTACATGCCCCTCCCTACAGTCGAAAGGTCATGATCAACTTCACCCTTATCCTAGTGGTTCTCATCATGTAAGTGGAAAAACCTGGAAAGTCCATCTGCATTCGCATAGTCAGTCCCAGGTCTGTGCTCCATTGTCAAGCCCATACCCTGTAGGGAGATGGATCACCTTAACAGTTTGTGATTCTTACCTTTCATCTGCATAAGCCATCGGAGAGGGCTGTGGGCAGTTTGAACTTTCATGTGAGTCCCAAACAAGTAGGGTCTTAGCTTCTTCAGGGACCAAAGCACAGCAAAGGCTTCCCTCTAAATGGCACTCAAACACTACTCTCTGGGGAAGAGTCACCTGCTAATAAAGGCAACTGGTTGATTTTGACAACAAACTCTTCGGTGAAGCCAGGTGCTGAGCACAAAGCGTCCTTTATTGTGTCATAGGCCTTTTGACAGAAGTCAGTCCAAATGACATCCTTGGCTGCTTCTTATAAGTTAATTCTGTTAACTGTACCATTATGGAACCATAACCCTTCACAAACCTCCTATATTACCCAGTCAGGCCTAAAAAGGCTCTGGTGATTCCCAGGACAGAATTGGCTGGATCTTGTATTGGAGAGGTAGTACGTGGCATCCACCAACTTGGTGGCCCAGGTACACAACAGACCCTTCCCTATAAGGCACTTACTTGCCGTGATAATCAGCCCTGCCTGTTGAAGGGCTTGAAGCACTTCTTTGAGGTGGGCAAGGTGGCCCTCCCAGGTTGAACTAAAGACAACAATATCATCAAGATTTGCTGCATTGAAACTTTCTAGACCTGAACGTGCTCTACTCACCAACCTCTGAAAGGCATAGGGTGTATTTTCAACCCAAAGTGCAACACTCTGAACTGTAAGGGGCCTTCTGGGGTTGAAAAGATAGAACTCTCCTTGGCTCCTTGTGTGAGGGTTACCTGCCAATAACCTGAACTCAGATAAAAGGTACTCAGATAATTTGCAGCCCCAAATCTATCTATGAGCTCATCAGCTCTTGGAATGGGGTGAGCATCAGTATTAGTGGCTGCATTCAGTCTTCCATAGTCCACAAAATATATTAGCTTACCTTTCCCTCCATTGAGACTAGCTTTGGGCAGTAAAAACACTAGGCTGCTCCATGGATATTAGAGGGCTCAATCACCCCTAACATTTGAGCACCTTCTGCTTTTATGCTAGCTTTGACTTCATCTGACTCTCTGTAAATCTTATTTTTGGCAAGTAAACTGTCATTTGTGTCCAAAGCATGGGTACACCATGTTGGCAGACTTTGAGTCAAAGAAAACAACCCAGAGAACTGCCTAAGCAGTTTGACACAGTTCTTCTGCTGCTGATCTGTCAAAGTGGGAGATAGTGCTTCTCCTTCCACTGAACCATCTTTGACATTGGTAGACATTGGATCTGAGAGAGGGTCAATTTCTTCCTTTTCTCCACCATCTTTCACCCTGAGCATGGTAATGTCTGCTCTGTCAAGATGTAGCTTGAGCCTGTTCACATGCATCACCCTATAATGGTTCCTTGGGGTGCCTAAATATTCCACATATATGACATCTCCCTTCGTTTCCAAGATAGGGTAAGGTCAGGTCCACATGTCTTGGAGTGCTCTGGTTGCTAAAGGCTCCAACACCCAAACCAATTTCCCAGATTGGTACTCAACCATGAAAGCCTTTTGGCCATACCAGTGCTTGACAAACACCTGGCTATCCTCCAAGTTCTT
Source organism: Pleurodeles waltl (assembly GCF_031143425.1). Taxonomy (NCBI): domain Eukaryota; kingdom Metazoa; phylum Chordata; class Amphibia; order Caudata; family Salamandridae; genus Pleurodeles; species Pleurodeles waltl. The sequence continues at coordinate 340,587,776 of NC_090439.1, forward strand.
GTTTGCCTTTTGCATGTACTCCTTCATTCTGGAGCGAATGCCTAGTTCATCATCTAAGATGTCCTGTTTTGGCTCTTTGAGAGGTCTCTCCAAAACCACTCTTATCAAACTTAGAAGACCCCTGAGTGGGTGTCCAAAGAGCAGTTCAAAAGGATTAAACCCTACTCCCTTCTGTGTAACCTCCTTATAGGCAAACAACAGGCATGGGAAAAGAACACCCCATCGTCTCCTGAGGTTTTCTGGTAAACCCATGATCATGCCTTTCAATGTCTTGTTAAATCTTTCAACAAGGCCATTTCCTTGAGGATCATAAGATGTAGTGAACTTGCCTTTAGATAGACAGAAATTACGTTTGTACTGCCATGAGAGATGGCTTCCTTAGGGAATCCCACTGTAGTAAAAATACTAAGTAATGCTCTAGCTACTCTAGGGGCAGTAACTGTCCTAAAAGATATGGCTTCTTGATATCTAGTGGTATGGTCCACTACCACCAGAATGACCCTGAAGCAGATGGTCAAGGGGCCAACAATATCAACCCCCACCATCTCAAAGGGAACCTCCACCACTGAAAGTGATATCAGGGAGGCTTTTGGTTTGCTACCTGCTGTGCAACTGGCCTGGCAGATCACACAGGAGTGACAGAGCACCTTCACTAACATGTCCCATGTTTTGGTTTGCCCCAGATGCCTAGCCAAGGGGATGCAATTGGCTAGATTAAGGAGGAATTATCCGTACTGTTTGGTGGCCACCACTCCCCTGGTTGTCCCTGATGGTTTGGGGTTTTGTCTCACTCCATAAGATTTCACCATCCCAGTATATCCTCTCCCGATACCAGACCCTCCCCCTGAGGTTTAGACTCCTGGTTCTAAGGACTCTTTGAAGAAGCCTTATTAGGCTCTTTGCCCTTTCTCTTGTCAAGAGGGACTGGGTCCACTGTCTCAGGATCCCCCTTTGCATTCACTTAAGGCCTTCTGTGTTCTTGTGGAGACACAAACCCACTAAGGGAGACCTAGCATTGTTGTGTGAGTCCTTCTCTCTACCTCTGTCCTGGCAGAAGTTTCAAGGCCATTGCTCATTAGACACTCCAATGGGATGGCAAGGGATACAGCTATTTTTGGAGGGCCATTAAGCCCTTCCGACTCAATGTCTATCACAGTAATGAGGTGTGTGACTTTGTAACATTGTCAGAGTTGCCTATTTCATGGACCTCATCTGGTGAGATCTGGTTTGGGGAAACCACCTTGGCCATCATCATGGGTATGCTGGTACCTGTACCCCTCAAGACCTGAACTTCCACCCAACTGATGTTTGGCTATTCCCTGTACTTTATCATACTGGCAGGCCAGTGGGCTAAAGGTTCAATTTCCTCACTTCCCAGAGAAACTAATGTGGCTTCAGTGTACCCTATGCAATCCCCAGGGACAGCTTCCATCCTAATACCTACACTGGCAATCCCCTAGTGTCACCAGTGGGTGGCTTTTTGGTGCATTCTGCATCACTCCTCTTGTGTTCTGGCTGTCTACAGTCAAAGCGCACCCCAGCCTTTGAAGGGTCAAAATTCTTTCTCTGATACCCCCTCCCTTTAGTTTGGGATGTGGCTCTGTGCTACTCCCCCTGGGCTTGTTGTGGGGATTCTTTGGGTTTCTGAGAGTTTTTAATCTTCCTTCCATCTTTCCCCTGAAGGGGGAGTGATGTCCTCCCTTTTTGTGTTCACCATCTGAGGATGTCTTGGATACTCTAGTGTATACCCAATTATCAGATATCTTCTCCAGCTCTCTAGGGCTTGATAGCGTAGAGTCTACCAGATGCTTGTGTAACTTTCTGAGGAACAACCTGTCAAAATGTGTTCTTCAACCACTAAATTATATAAATCATCATAATTATCAGCATTGTTACCTTTAATCCACCCATCAAGTGGCTTCCCAGAGGCATCTACAAAATCAGCTCATGTGTGTGTTGCTCCCTTTTTGTGTACTTCTAAATTTTTGTCTATACAATTCAGGGGTAAGACTAAAGAGCTCAATGAGTGGACCTTTCATGTGAGTGTACGATTCTTCTACCCCATCCTCTAGTGCCATCAGTCTATCTCTCCCTACAGTTGGAATGAGTTCCTACAGCAAGGACCCCCAATGTTGAGCACCCACCCTTCTCATTTTGAGAGTCGTCTCATAGGATTCCAGCCAATTGTCTATGTCATCCCCCTCAGTGTATTTAGGTACAGTCCCTTTGGGCAACCTGGGATTATAGGCACCCTCAACAGTTACCTCTGTCACTCTGTTGCTGCCACCAATTACAGCTCTAAGAGGCTAACCTGGGCCTCTAAGTCCTTAGGCCTCCTCACAGATGTGAAGCTCCTCTTACTACCAGACAGGGAGATCAGGGTCCCCCTGGGTGCCCAGTGACTGGTAGCGGCAAAACATCTGTGGTGGCTACCAACTATTCGACTTGGGCAACTTCAGCATTTGTGTCTCTATAGCTTATCCCATGATATAAACTGACTGTTTGTTAGAGTCACTGCTTTTATTGGATGCTGGAAATCTACTTTTCACCAAGCCAGGAGCCATAGGAAAAGTCCAATCTTTGCTAGCCCTTTAGTATAGCAGGTGCAGGCTTCTGAGAGTGCAGCATCTCATTGTGCGGGTCCAAGGGCAGCTGAGCAGTCCTTCTTCAATCCTCTCTCTGATTCCAGCTGGTTTGAGGGACAGAGTGCCAGGGATGCCATATTTACCCAAGAAAGTGACATGAGAGGACCACATGGTCACTAGCTAATGGGCTACTGGATCCCTTTCTACCTAGTGACAATATTTCTGTGATGTGTGGCATCTGGCTATCGCAGAATGCTATATTCTTGCCCCTTTCAAGATGGCACAACCCTAACTCGGTCGTCAGGAGCTTGGTAGATCACCCTAGAGGTGTGTCTACCTGAGGGCTACATGCCCATAGTAAAACCAGTTTGGAGATGAGTTTCCCCTCTCTTGTCCTTCCTCCATGCTGTCTACAGGAACAAAAGGCATCCTGCTCAGGGGTTCTGGGTTGGGAATCCTAACAAAGGTAGCTTCTCCTTTGAATCTTGCCTCTGGACTAACCCTGTGTTGCCATCCAGGCAAAGAAGATGACACCTTGCTGCTGCAGCCCTGCCTTTGTTCCTGAGCCTGGGAGCCATTCACACATTTATTCAGGTGGTCAGACTGTCTGTGTGTGTGTGTTTGTGTGTGTCTCTTTGTGAGGCTACTGGATGAGCTGACCACAGAATGGACATTTCTAAAAGTTGTTTACCTTTATTAGTGACATTTTTTTCGACTTGGCCATCAGGGTACTTTGAATGCCATGATTAATTTGATACCTTACATAATCTAGTTTGGTAGACCCAGTCAGATGTTAGCCAATGGGGCTACCAACTTTACCTGCAGCAAAATGACAATTTGGGAATGTTGCTGCTAAGATATATCGGTAAACAAATGTCTTAACAAAATACAACTACCTGCCCTAGGACTCCACAGGCCTTCTTTAGGGGAGACTTATATATAATGTTAATGGATAAGGTGACTTTGCCATTGGTTTGAATGGCAAAGTCGAACTGGCAGTGAAAACACTACCCTTCAAGTCTGCAATGGCACTGGCAGGCTGGGGGCCATTCTGTACCTTTCCACTTGAAGGGTGACACGAATACTGCTGCAGCCCTGAGTGGACACTCTGTCTTACATGCCCTGGGTACCCTGAGTACCATATACTAATGACTTATAAGTAAGTCAGGCCTTCAGAATTGGCTGTATCCAATTCAAAATACTTTGTATGGGGTTAAAAGACTGGCACTGAGGTCCAGTTAGCAGGTGCCAGTGTACTCTCAGAGTTGAAAAACCAACAGCATCAGTCCAAAAATGTTGGAGTGAACATGCAGAAAGGGGCATTTACTTACAACAGGCAACTGTATCAACTTCCCAATATCACATTCACAAGCTGCTCCTTTCTGTGGCACTTTGACCCTAATTCCTTTAAAGGGGTCTCACAGTTCCACCAATATTCAGCCATATTTGTTGGTCTTAAAATATTTGAAGCCCTTCAATGTCTTTGGAAAGTGTTTTTCGACATTAGCTTCTTCTGATGATATGACTCATTTAACAATACAGCACGGCACCTCCAGCAAGCACAGTTTCACAGCATATCTAATACCCAACAGACAGCTTTAATTACAGAAATGACAAAAACTATGCAGTATCCTTCATGTTCCATAGCACATCACAATTACTCCCTTCAAATAACATCAGTGTTGAGCACCAGTTCTCTCAGATCTTCATCTTGGTCACCATCTGTTTTTTAAGATTTGGGGCTGCTTTAAAATTTAGTCTAAAGGACATCACAGGAGTAACAGAGTACCCTCTCCAGCAAACTGAAGGTCCACCCACCTGATTTACATACAAGTGGATCTGAAGTATGTCACCAAAAGAGACTACTCCATATCTGTCACTGGCATACACCTCCAATAGCCAGATGGAAGAATGGCTGTCAGAGGTTTGACTGTTCTACCTCCTGCCCAATTTAGAGTGGGCAGTCACATGCCAGTTTTTACTCTCTTTTACTAATGTGAAATTGTGGCTGTAAGGAGCAGTAACCACCTTTAAATGAACCCACACCATGGGAGAAAATTCCCTTGGTAAGGGGATATTTAGTTTTTGTTTTTTTCCAAACAAAGCCTGATTTGGGATTTTCAAAACAAAGGCATGTTACCACAGTACCACATTTTCAACATCCCTGTTATTTTGACAGTAGCATCCATTAAACTTTTAATACATTGACAGGAACCACCATGACTCGGGTCCTAACAATGTTTAGAGTTGTCTGTAGGGCTGGATGAAAACTCTAGATTTGGTGGGTGGAAGACCCTCGCTATGGCAGGAATAAAGTACTCCACCATACCAATGCACTTACCTATGTCCGATAAACTCAAAATCTTCTTCAATATGGATTTTACCTGTTCAGTAGAGGAGGATCACTCATGAGTTACCTCTGGCCTGGACATTCCTTCTTGCCCTGTCATTTATCTGAATGCCTGCTTAGTTGTTTCAGTACTGGGTGTTGTATCCTGTGGTGGTGAGAGTTCTCTTAGTTCACCAGTGAATCAACTTGTCCATACACTCTGAAAATGCTAAATTGTGTTGCATCCTTGGCATTTGTCTTAAGCAGAGGAGGTATTTTGTAGCCACACCAATGACATGGGCTCACAACTGAGCACTCAATTGCTAACAGCTACTTGATATGGCATAGGGCCCTGACGGGTTCCTTGGCTTACTTATGGGGAGCCCGTCAACCTACTGGGATTTCCACAGAGGGGATAGTTCAGGCCAAGGCAAGGACATATTCTAGTTTTCAATGCTTTTGTAGCAGTTTCTTCCAGAAGGAAAATGTCTCATAGTGTCTGAAATTTTACATCAAATGAGACAATTGATAGTTTGGGGCTATGTGTGAGTCTCTATGATGCAAGAGTCCTAAATAGAATCACTGCCTAGAAACAAAGGAAAAAATCCACTCAGGCACACTCTCACAAGACAGGATTCAAAGTACAAATGATAAAGTTTATACAAATTAAGAATCGTTACAGAAAGAAAAAAGAAATATGGTTAGCCAATAAATTCAAAATATGCAAAATGCAAATAAATGTAAATTATCATTTGCAGAACAAACTAAGCCCTAAACTATGTTTTAACCAGAAACGGATACCGTCTAACGCAAGTTAAATGAGAGTCAAGGAGTATTTTTCAAAAGGATTGCTCAGTAAAGGCAGGAGAAAAATGTGTAGAATATTTTAAGTCTAGAGTGATAAACAGACTAACAGGGAGTCTGCTCTCTAAGAGGGCCAGAGAGAGACCTGGTTTGTTTCTTGAATGGTGAGTGTATGCATTTTTAGGCTAAGAAACTGTACAGTCACTGTGGGTTGATGAAAAAAGCAACATTGAGCCATCCAATAGTAAAACATAAAACACATGACATGGTATAATATTTGCTCTATCTCTAATGAATGTGCTGTACTATTGCTTGAACAGAAAGCAATACCACATTCAAAATATTAACAGCACTGCTGTTCAGCTAAAGGAAATGGCCCTCAATTATATAGAATTGTATATCAGAATCTCTACAAGAACACCAGGAACAGAAAATATTACATTTTATAAATGTTACAGAGTGAATAAAACTATAGAACTAACTGAATTGTGTACAATTAAATTAACAATAAATGTCACATCAGAGCTCTGCGTTGCACAAGCAGGGAGAGAGAAGACGAGTTATTGACAAGCACTGCAAACCACAAGCACTAAAGATGTGAACTTTTGAAAACACAAGTAGGCCAAGGCCTAATGCCTAGATTGACAGTTTTACTATATTGAAATCAGTCAAAACATTGCATTTATGATTCTCTAGTATTAATTAAAAATTCAGATTGTTAATTTGCGGAATCTGCTTCCACATAGTAACCAATGATATGAAACTTCATGGTTTCTGAATTGTAATTTACAAACTTGCACTGTCTGACATGTTTCTTCAGGCACATGAAACAGTAGTCAATGTGTTCTCCAGCGTGTCAAGGATCAAACTAAAATGTACCAAACTAACTAAAAACCCATTAAGCCATTAAATAGATCTTGAGCTGCTTTTAAAACATGCATAGGTATTCTTGTCCATTTTATTAAGTTCAAAGATAATACCCCTAATGCCAGGACTTGAGGAATTTCTCACCCCAACTGCCAGAGCTTCCATCTAAACTTCAAAGCCCTTAATGCATTGTCACCACCAGTGCCCTAGATTCCTGGATTCACAAGTCTGAAAGGCAGCATAACACCAAGTCTGTGCAGGAAAATACAGATGGATAAGCTCCACTGAAATCAGTGGATGACTGAAAGACATTTTTTATCAACTTGTGAAAGCTGTTGGAGGACATAACTTGAAGGATGACTGGAAGGCACTTGAGGAAATAGCGCTTTAGTATACGAATGGAGAAAGGGGGTATCAACACATATGGCAACAATGTACAACAGCAGTTTACTTTTGACTTCTTGTAGACCCCCTACTAAATCACAATTCGAAGTCAGGGACCCCCTGCAAGCAATTTCTATGATCTGAATCTCAAAATGATATACACGATCTTAGAAATTGGGTTCCAAGCAAGGACCACAGTCCTAGTGAGGGTGAGTCATAAACACCCAATAAATTAGCCTGTGATCAACCCCTGAAATCTTAGCTCAGAGTAGTCAGAGGGAGTAGCTGTACAGTACTTTAAACAGTGAAAACACCACACATGGTTAGAAAAATAACTTAATTTAATAAATAAAATAAGAACAAAACAACAAAAATCTAATAAGTAGAACTTGAGATATGAATTATTTAGGAATAAACTGAAATAGTGCTTACAAACAGGGAGCACCAACCAGGGATATCAGTTTTACCGGACGGGGACAAAGTCATGAGTTCAGGCAGACCACGATGGAGTGTGGGATGGCTACAGCGATCCAGTTGAGCTCGCTGAACCAATGTACCTTCAATCTGGGTTGCGGAGTGATGCATTGATACTGCTGAATCAAAACACCTCAGGCCCAATTCCAATAATCCAGGACTGAAGTGGCACCACTTGGCAGGGCAGACTCACAGTGAGCAGTCTAGGTGCAGGAGCAGCACAGGGTGCTTGGAAGCATTTTGTGTCCCTGAGTCTTCAGATCGGGAGTCCAGCCAACTAGCCCTTGGAACCATTCTAGGTTCTGGGGTGGAGACATGCAGGTCCAGTCCATCTCATTCTTAGGCAAGAGGGCAGCAGGCACATGTCAGTACAGCAAAGCAGGAGTCCATCAAAACAGTAGTCCAGCAGAATGGCAGGCCACCAGCAGCACAGCAGTCTTTCCTGGAAGAGTATCCACATGTCCAGAAGTGTACAAAAGTGGTGGTGTCTGAGACCCAGTATTTATACCCTAGGTTCTGGAAAACAGGAGAAGCTTCTAGACAGTGGCGTTGAAGTGCAAGGAGTTCCCTCCATCTTCTGCCCTGGCTCCAAGCCGGTTGGAGTGACAATACATGTTTATTAAGCCCTTTGTGTATGGACAGGACACATCCTATTCAGGTGCAAGTGAGGATGTTCTCAGCTCCATCCCCCATCAAGCCATATAATGGCCCATTGAGGCACAGCTAACCATACTATTGTGCGACAGCCTGGTAGAAATATACAAAGCCCAGCTGCCACCAGTCGTGTGACCAGAGACAGGCTGCAGGCACCAAATAGCTAAGGCAAGTAAATGACAAAAAGTGCAATTTTTAGAATTGCAATTTAAAATCCAACTTCACCATAAGTTAGAATTTTAAATTGTAATTCCAGAGACACCTAATTTGAATATCTCTTCCCAACTGCAAGTTACACTCATACTTTGTAATATGCTAACTCCAATGTTACCCTATCGGAGAGATAGGCTTTGAGTAGTGAAAAACAAATTTAAGAGTTTTTCAATACCAGGACAAGTAAAACGAAAAGGTACATATCCTACTGTTTGAATACATTGCACCCTGCCCTCTGGGCTGCCCAGGACCTACCCTATGGGTAACTTATATGTATCAAAGAGGAAGGTTTGCGCCTGGCAAAAAATGTATTTTGTTGGGTGGACATGGCAGTAAAAACTGCCCACAGAGGCTCTACATTGGTAGGCCTGAGACATGTTTTAAAGGACTACTTAGTGTCTGACACAATCAGTGCTGCAGGCCCAAAGTAGCATTTAATTTACCAGTCCTGGGCAAATGTAGAGCCCTTTTCTAGGGACTTATATGAAATGAAAAGAAATGAAATGAAAAATAGACTTCTAAAGTGCTCTAAACCCGAAGGTATCAAGGTGCTGCATCTGAGAATTATGGAACCCTACTAAGAAAAACATACCCCATAGAGAACAGACATAGAGACAGGTACCCCACAGAAAACTGGGAAAGAGAAAGAAGGAGTAATCTGTGTGACCCAAAGTTGAGGCCTAGAATGAAAAGAGGCTGTTTTTTAAATGTCTTCAAAGAGAAATAAAGGACTTAGGCCCTCATTACAACCCTGGCGGTCGGTGTTAAAGCGGCGGTAATACCGCCAACAGGCCGGCAGTAACAAAAATAGAATCACGACCACTGCAGAAACCGCTCACACAGACAGCCACTTTAACACTCTGACCGCCACGGCGGTAGCAACAAACACCGCATTGGTAACCGCCAACAGACAGGCGGTAGTCAATGTACCGCCCACCACATTACAACCCGTCCATCCACCAGCTTTTCCGGGGTGGTACCAACGCCATCAAAATCATGGCAGAAACAGTACACAGAAGGGAAACCACTCACCTCTCAACACCCAAGGAAGAACCAGCAAGCCGTGGAGCCCGAACTACAGGTGTTACCCATGTTGGTGTATCTTCTCATCTACCAGGAGTATGAACGGCGGCGGCAACGACCACGGTGAGTGCTTCACCTAGTACACAGGGGAGGGGGGAGGAAATAGAGTGACACACACACGTAACGCCCCCACCCCCACTCCCACCCTCACCTCTAACACCATACACACAAACACATGCATCACCATTACATATACACCCTGCAACCCTCTGGAAGAATGCAAGGACAAAAGGAATTAAGTCAAATGAGTGTCATATTAGAAATAGTTAGATATATGTTACAAATTCAAAAACAGTATTTACAATATATACAGCATGTACATAAGGAGGTACATTGTCCACTCAAAATGCCACTGCTCCTGGAGGGGGCTCCATGCCCACAGTGATGTCCTGGGGAGTGCAAAGCCACAGTCTCTCAAGTGGGTGGTTTGCCCAATGCTTGCTCCTGGGGAGTGCAAAGCCACAGTCTCTCAAGTCGGTGCCTTTCTACACTGGTTCTGGAGGGGGCTTTGTGCCCGGTGTGCTTCATCCTGCCAAGGATAGGGTGAGTGGATGCATTTATCCACTGGTTCTGGAGGGGACTTTGTGCCCAGTGTGCTTCATCCTGCCAAAGATAGGGTGAGTGGATGCCTTCTTCCACTGGTTCTGTAGGGGGCATTGTGCCCAGTGTGCTTCATCCTGCCAAGGATAGGGTGATTGGATGCATTTCTCCACTGGTCCTGGAGGGGGCTTTGTGCCCAGTGTGCTTCATTCTGCCAAGGATAGGGTGAGTGGATGCATTTCTCCACTGGTTCTGGAGGGGGGCTCTGTGCCCAGTGATGCAACACTTGGGGTGTGGCAGTTCACAGACCCTCACCTGGATGTCTGAGTCACGAGATTTGCAGTGACCAGGATACATGATAGTCGATGGAGGCAGGGCTAAAGTCCATCCGGCGGTGGCTACAGCTGCACAGTGGTGGTAGTGCCGGTGCTGGTGGGGGTGCTGCCAGTGGTGGAGGAAGGCTCCAGCCCATCTCCTGCAGCCTCAGATGGCTGCCCACTGGAGTTGCTGCTGCTTGCAGTGGTGCTACTATTAGCGGTGCAGGTGGATGTGCTTGCAGCGGTGCAGGAGGTGGTGCTGGCCACGGTGCAGGTGCTGCCCGTGGTGGGGGGAGGCTCAAGCCCTTCTCCTGCAGCCTCGGACAGCTGCTCACTGGGGCTGCTGCTGCTGACAGCAGTGGTGCTTGTGGTGGTGCAGGTGGCGGTGCAGGTTTCAGTGCTTGCAGCAGTGCTAACGGCGGGGCTTCTGGCAGTGCTGCCCCCGGTGCAGGTGGTGGTACTGCCAGTTGTGCTGGTATCCACCAGGCCTTCACCTGCAGCCTCGGACAGCTGAAGTGCATTGCCTGGTGTTTTGTGCCCCTTCCTCACCTTGGCAGATGGTGCTGTCACCTTGGGCATGGCAGCTGGAGTCTTTGAGGTGGCCTTGCTGGGTGGTTGTGGCTCCTTCCCCTTGCTGGATGCTGTTCCCTTCTTCACCTTGCAGGTGGCGGAATGGTTTTTGCCTTGGCAGGGGTTGTCACGGTTTTCACTGGGCTTACCGTCGAAGTTGATAAGGGTCGGGGAACGACCCTGATTACGTCAGGTTCTGCTCTGGCCGAGGTAGGGGCGACCCCTTCCGGTAGCCACGGTGCTGTTTGACAATAGCAAGCCACTACAGTCCGTGCTCTCCAGAAGGAGTCCCAGAGGAAAAACCCCAATAGGGTAAAAAACCTCCAACAAGAACTCCCTGAAACAGAAGGAGGACACAAGGACGTTAGAACTGAAGATCCGAGAGTACAGGAAAACTGGTGACGAAGACAGGTCAGGAATAACTGGATCCGCAAGAAGAAACCAGCAGGAGCGTGACTACCACCAAAGGAGTGTTGCAACACAATGAGCAAGAAGCTGAATTCCCCTTATATACCCCTAGACAGGAAGTAGGAAACAGGAAGTAGGAACCCCACCATCTTGGATTGGGGAAGAGAGTATAACAATGAATGAAGAACATGCGTCCAAACAAAGAGAAACAATGCATGCTGGGAAGAGAGGAAGTGAGCAGCATGCTGGGAAAGGGAAAAGGCATGCATAAAAACACCACCATGTGCAGGTATCCGGCTTTTGCCTGTTGTGACCGGTAAGTGGTGAAGAAGAAGGTTTCCTACATGCCAGAATGTTAAGCGCACTAAATGCGCTATGCGCAGCAGGTTTGAGACCCAACTCAGGGTCTCATCTCCTGCCGCGCCTGCCCTTGCGGCAGAAACGAAAGAAGGGGGCACGGCGAGTGCCGCGACCCTTGGCCGGACTCGCGGCTTCCCCCGCGGCCCGCCTGCAAGCCGCGGCTTCCCCAGCGGCTTGGATGCAGGCCGCGGTGTTTACCAAATGCCGTGCTGCCGCGGCCCGTTCTTGCGGCCGTGGCTGCCGTGGCCGCCGCGACGCAACAGTAGGTCCCCCCCGAGGCCCTAGGTTTGTGAGGGAAAAGCCGAAAAAAGCGACGGACCAAAAGAGGGGCATGAACCGAATGGGCATCCTCCCAGGAACAGTCACTCATAGGGTAGCCCTTCCAATGAATAAGGTATTGGAGGCGGCCATGGAAAAACCAAGAGTCACAGATCTCCTGGACCTCGTACTCAGGCACATCATCAATACACAGAGGGGGAGGACAGGAGAATTGTCTGCAAAAAGGACCAGGAAGGTAAGGTTTGAGTTGAGAGACATGGAATACAGGGTGTATCTTCCAAGTCTGGGGCAGGCGAAGACGCACAGACACTAGGTTAATCTTTTTGAGAATCAGGAAGGGACCATAATAAGGGGGTTTAAATTTGTTCTGAGTAAGACAGAGAGGCAGAAATCTAGAGTAAAGCCACATTTTATCATGGACCTGATAGAGAGGAGCCTCACAACGTCTCATATCAGCCATCATTTTCATGCGTGACTTAGTGGCCACAAGGTTTGAATGGATAACACGTTGGACACCCCGTAGCTGTCGAACATAAGTGGAGATGGCAGGAAGATTGGAGGTATCTTTCAGGGGAGTCGGTAAGGCCCTAGGATGGAAACCGTAAGAGCCATAGAAAGGGGAGACTTTCGAGGCACTGAGTTGTTGTAGGAGAATTCTGCAAGTGGTAAATAGGTAGACCAATTACTCTTCGTAGCATTGCAGAAACTACGTAAATATTGTTCGAGGCCTTGATTGAGTTTGACAGTTAGTTTGAGGATGGAACCCTGATGATAAGGCCACTTTGATTCCCAGGTCTTACAGAATTGTCTCCAGAATCGGGAGATATATTGGGGACCCCTATCCGATATAATGACCTGAGGTAATCCATGAAGTCGAAAGATTTCTTGTGTAAAGATTTGACCTAATTCTTTTGCCGTTGGTAACTTTCTTAAGGCCGTGAAGTGAGCCATTTTAGTGAAGGAGTCCACAGTTACCATAATTACGTGATTTCCCATTGAAGAGGGTAATGAGCACATGAAATCTGTGGAGATAGTGTGCCATGGACCTGGGGGAACTGGTAGTGGGCGAAGTAATCCTACTGGTTTAGTACGGGGTGTCTTGGCTTGAGCACATATAGGACAAGATGATACATAATCTTCAGTATCTGTCTTGAGAGTTGGCCACCAGAAGGAGCGAAGCAGAAGTTCTTGGGTAGCTTTCATTCCTCGATGCCCTGCGATGGGAGAATCATGGCACATACGTAAGGCTTCAGTTTGTACTAGTTTAGTGGGTAAGAACAGGGCCTTATCATGATAATAATACCCTTGATCTATATGAAGTTGCGGACGCAACTTATTCAGCTCTGTATCTTCTAGACGGGCATATTCAGACTTGACTTGGTCTAAAAAGGTCTGTACTAAACCAATGATCTTGTTATTGTCAAATAGGTTCTGTACAGGAGAATCGCTGCGCTCAGGGTAACGTCGTGACAAGGCATCCGCCAGGATGTTCTGAGAACCAGGGATGTATGTGATAAAAAAGTCATATTGGCTGAAAAAGAAAGCCCATCTGGCCTGCCGGCTATTTTGACACTGAAAATTTCTTAAGCATTGTAGATTTCTGTGGTCTGTCCGGGCTTCAAAGGGTTCTTTTGAGCCCATCAGAAAGTGTCTCCATTCTGTGCATGCGGTCTTTAAGGCGAGTAATTCACGTTCTAGCACGGAATAGTTCAGTTCTGAATCAGATAAAATGTGTGACAGGTAGAATACAGGGTGCTCTAATTCATCATCGTCTTGTTTTTGCAGTAAGGCAGCCCCAATGGCTCTTTCGGATGCGTCTGCGACAACAATGAATTGTTTGCTGGTGTCAGGTTGTCGTAGAATGGGGGCTTGAATAAAGGCTTTCTTTAAGTCTTGAAAGGCTAACTCTGCGTCTTGTGTCCAACAAAAGCCCTTCTTTAGATGGTCTTTTTTAAGGGTTTGAGTAATGTAGCTGGTTCTCTGGGCAAAGTCTGCTATAAATTGTCGATAGAAATTGGCTAATCCCAAAAAACACTGAGGGGGTGATTCCTACCCTGGCGGTCATAGACCGCCAGGGCAGGGGACAGAGGATGCACCGCCAACAGGCTGGCGGTGCATCAAGGGCAATTCTGACCGCGGCGGTAAGGCCGCGGTCAGAAAAGGGAAAGCGGTGGTTTCCCGCCGGTTTTCCCCTGCCCCTGTGAATCCTCCACGGCGGCGCTGCAAGCAGCGCCGCCATGGGGATTCCGACCCCCTTCCCGCCAGCCTGGTTCTGGTGGTTTTCACTGCCAGAACCAGGCTGGCGGGAACGGGTGTCGTGGGGCCCCTGGGGGCCCCTGCAGTGCCCATGCCAATGGCATGGGCACTGCAGGGGCCCCCTAACAGGGCCCCACATTGATTTTCAGTGTCTGCCTAGCAGACACTGAAAATCGCGACGGGTGCCACTGCACCCGTCGCACACCAGCAACTCCGCCGGCTCCATTCGGAGCCGGCTTCCTCGTTGCTGGGGCTTTCCCGCTGGGCGGGCGGCCTTTTGGCGGTCGCCCGCCCGCCCAGCGGGAAAGTCATAATGACCGCTGCGGTCTTTTGACCGCGGTACGGTCTTCTGGCGGTTCCCGCCAGACGGGCGGCTTCCGCCGCCGCCGGGGGTCAGAATGACCCCCTGAGTCTCCTTGATGGAAGAAGGAGATGGCCAATCCAATATAGCTTGCACCTTGTCTGAATCCATGGCGACTCCAGTTTGGTTAATGCAATATCCCAAGTATTTTACTTCTGTCTGATCAAACTCGCACTTTTCGGGTTTGCAGAATAAATGGTGTTGTCGGAGTCTCTCTAGAACTTGGCGAACATGCTTAGAGTGTTCTTCTGGGTGGACTGAAAAGATTCAAATGTCGTTGAGATAAACCACCACTGTTTGTTGCAAAAGATCGGAAAAGATAGAATCCATGAACCTTTGAAAAATGGAAGGGGCATTGGTGAGTCTGAATGGCATTACTCGATATTCGTAATGACCAAAAGGTGTTCTAAAAGCGGTCTTCCACTCATCACCTTTTTTGATCCTTAAAAGATGGTAGGCTCCTCTGAGATCCAGCTTGGTGAATCTCTTTGCCCCTCTGACTGCTTCTAGGATGTCCTTAATGAGGGGTAACGGGTACCGATCCTTAATAGTGATCTTGTTTAATCCTCTGAAATCAATACAGGGACGCAAATCTTTCGTCTTCTTAGGCACAAAGAAGAGAGGAGCCCCTGCAGGTGAAGAGGAGGGAGCAATCAACCCACTCTGTAGGTTCTCATCAAGGTATTCCCTAAGAATCTGCTTCTCAGGTTCTGTTAGAGAGTACATTCGCCCGAAAGGAACCACTGTATCTGGTTCTAAAGGAATGGCGCAATCGTATTCCCTATGGGGTGGCAGTTCAGGTTTTTCTGGCTTCTGGAATACATTGGCATATTCATGATAATGCCTGGGAACTCCCTGTAGGATGTTAATAGAGCATCCCACCTTAGGGGGTGCTGCTAAGAGACCTTTTGGGGACCAATAATCCCCTGCTAGATAGCAGTGGTGTTGGCAAAAGTGAGAGGATAAAGAAATAGTTCTTGTTTCCCAGTTGATGTAAGGGTTGTGCCGTGTGAGCCATGGAATTCCCAGGATCATGACGTGGTGTGGTGATGAAATCAAATCAAACGAAAGATTTTCTTGGTGTTTCCCAAACTGTAGACAGAAAGTAGGGGTGGTATACTGTACGGGTCCTGAGGCCAAGAGTGATCCATCCACTGTGTGGACTTGTTCTGGTACTTCCTTAGGTATTTGTGTTATCTGTAGTTCCTTGGCCCATGCTTAATCTAAATAGATGCCACTGGCTCCGCAGTCCAATAAAGTTAGGGTTCTTTCTTCCCGGCCATCAGTTAAGTGAAGGATAACTGGTAAAAGAAAAAGAGCAGTTCCTTCCTCCCTGGAAGAGCAAATGGAAGGTATTTCACGATATCCCGTCCTCACCCTTCTCACTGAGGACAGGAGTTGGCGTTTCCCAAAGGCTTGGCTGGACGAACGGGACAGGTGCAAATTAGGTGACCAGCTGCACCACAATACAGACAAAGTCCCTTCCTTCGTCTGTGTTCTCTTTCACTAGCTGATAAAGGTCCTCGAACTGTATCAATTTGCATCGGCTCTTCCTCGGTAACCCCCTTAGGTTCAGGATGGACTTCTTCGGTACGATGAGGGAAGGTGCGAGACGTTACTGAGTGTGATGGCAAACAACTCTTCTTTTTCTCCATTCTTCGCTCATTCAATCGATATTCTATCATCAGGGTCTGATCCATCAATCCTTTAAGGTTCTCTATTCTAGCAGAGTGCACCAGTTCATCCTTAATGTCCTCTCTGAGACCCCTGCGGAACAGGGTCACCAAAGTACGTTCCACCCAGGATGTTTCTGCTGCTAATTGTCTGAAATGGGTGATGCATTGTAATACATCTTGATTTCCTTTTTGGATATCGCAGAGAGCTTCTTCTGCTGAAGACTCAAGTCCAGGGCGCTCAAACATCTGTTCAAAGGTAGTGACAAAGTTGGAATAATTAGACAGGCAGGGATCATTTCTTGTCACTAAAGGAGTGGCCCAAGCCAAGGCTCGCCCCGAGAAGGCGCTAATCAAATACCCCACCTTGGTCTTGTCTTGCACAAATTGTGAGGGGCGAAAGGCCAAAGAAACCGTCAAGGCATCCAGGAATTCTCTCAACTTGTTAGGATCCCCGGAGAAACGAGGTGTAGTGGCAGATACTGAGGGGACATCAGTGGTCCTGGATGCAAAGGCTTGTCGATAGACGGTGTTTTCAGTACGTAGCTGTTGGAGTTCTTGAGCCTGTTGTTGTATAGTCATGAGCCGGGTCTGGCTGGTGGATTCCGTATTTGCCACTGGATTATCCATTGTTCTGGACTGCAACTGGATTTTTGGGTGTTGCAATCTGTCACGGTTTTCACTGGGCTTACCGTCGAAGTTGAGAAGGGTTGGGGAACGACCCCGATTCTGGGAGGTTCTGCTCTGGCCGTGGTAGGGGCGACCCCTTCCGGTAACCACGGTGCTGTTTGACAATAGCAAGCCACTACAGTCCGTGCCCTCCAGAAGGAGTCCCAGAGGAAAAACCCCAATAGGGTGAAAAACCTCCAACAGGAACTCCCTGAAAGTGAAGGAGGACACAAGGACGTTAGAACTTAAGGTCCGCGAGTACAGGAAAACTGGAGACGAAGACAGGTCAGGAATAACTGGGTCCGCAAGAAGAAACCAGCAGGAGCATGACTACCACCAAAGGAGTGTTGCAATGCAATGAGCAAGAAGCTGAATTCCCCTTATATACCCCTAGACAGGAAGTAGGAAACAGGAAGTAGGAACACCACCATCTTGGATTGGGGAAGAGAGTATAACAATGAATGAAGAACATGCGTCCAAACAAAGAGAAACAATGCATGCTGGGAAGAGAGAAGAGAGGAAGTGAGCAGCATGCTGGGAAAGGGAAAAGGCATGCATAAAAACACCACCATGTGCAGGTATCCGGCTTTTGCCTGTTGTGACCGGTAAGTGGTGAAGAAGAAGGTTTCCTACATGCCAGAATGTTAAGCGCACTAAATGTGCTATGCGCGGCAGGTTCGAGACCCAACTCAGGGTCTCATCTCCTGCCGCATCTGCCCTTGCGGCAGAAACAAAAGAAGGAGGCGCGGCGAGTGCCGCGACCCCTGGCAGGACTCGCGGCTTCCCCCGCGGCCCGCCTGCAAGCCGCGAATTCCCCCCCGGCTTGGATGCAGGCCGCGGTGTTTACCAAATGCCGTGCTGCCGCGGCCTCCGCGACGCGACAGTAGGTCCCCCCCCCGAGGCCCCAGGTTTGTGAGGGAAAAGCCAAAAAAAGCGACGGACCAAAAGAGGGGCATGAACCGAATGGGCATCCTCCCAGGAACAGTCACTCATAGGGTAGCCCTTCCAATGAATAAGGTATTGGAGGCGGCCATGGAAAAACCGAGAGTCACAGATCTCCTGGACCTCGTACTCAGGCACATCATCAATCAACAGAGGGGGAGGACAGGAGAATTGTCTGCGAAAAGGATCAGGAAGGTAATGCCGCGTCCCGTGCTTGCGGCCGTGGCTGCCGCGGCCGCCGCAACGTGACAGGGGTTGGTGTCATGGTGGCTGGGCTGACGGGTGCCCCCTTTGAGCCTCTGACAGCTGCAGGAACCACAGCAGACGTGGACTTGGTGGCTGAGGTGCTAGGCTGGGTTTTGGCCACCCTGGCCCGAGGGGAAGGACGAGGGAAGAGGTAGGGAAGAGGTCAATGTTTGCCAGGAAAAGCTTCTTAGGGACACTGGGGCAGGAAGAGGGAGAAGGTCTGGGAGTGGAGGAAGAAGGAGTGGTTGTAAGAGGTGTCTCTCTGCTGAGTTTGGGTGCAGGTGCATGGGCTGGATGCTGTTGTGAGGTGGATGGCTAGTGGGTGGGTGGGTGCTTTCGTTTGTGTACTTTGGGAGGATAGGTCACAGACACAGTGGGAGAGGACACAGGGGATGTGTGCATGGATGTGGGGGTGGTGCCTGCCAGTGATGGGTGTGTAGTGATGGGCGTGCTGGTGATGGAGGTAGTGGATGAGGATGTAGTACATGCAGGTGTGAGTGGAGACGGGCCTGGGAGGGAGGTGGACGAGAAGGAGGAGGGGAACACCGTGGAGGCAGTGGATGTTGGTGTGTCTGCATGGGGATGGAGCTTGTGTGAGTGCCTGTGAGATGAAGTGTGAGGCTTGTGTTTGCCTAAGCAACTTCTGTGTGTTGATTTGGGTGAATGCTGGTCTGAAGGTGTGCTTGAGATAGGCTGGTGTTGAGGGGATTGGGACTGGGTAGAGGAGGTTGGAGGGGGAGGCTGGATACCGGGACAATGGCTGTCATCAGTGCGGAGGCCAGAGCCTGAAATGCTCTCTGTTGGGCCGCCACACCAGAGTGAATGCCCTCCAGGTATGCATTTGTTTGTTGCAAATGCCTCTCGACACCCTGGATGGCATTCAGAATGGTTGACTGCCCAACAGTGAGGGATCTCATGAGGTCAATAGCCTCCTCACTGAGGGTAGCAGGGCTGACTGGGGCAGGGCCTGAGGTGCCTGGGGCGTACGAGATTCCCACCCTCCTGGGTAAGCGGGCACGGGAAACACGCTGAGGGGCTGCTGGGAGGGCAGTGCTGGTAGGGGATGTGGCGGCTGTACCTGTTGTTGGGGTGGGCACAGAGGTGTCCGCCACCGCCAGGGAGTTTCCATCGGAGGAGGAGTCACTGTCTGTGGTGGCCCCTCCTGTTCCCTTCGTGGCACTCCCCTCGCCCTCCGTCCCACTTGTGCCCTTACTGTCAGTGAGGGTGGCCTTCAAGCCCATGTGGGATGCAGCTCCCTCAGTCGCCTGTGCCTTTACTCCTCCGCCAGATGATGCACACAAGGACAGGGTGACAAAACAAAAAAGGGGGGGAGAGACAGAGGATACACTTGGTCAATGCCAGCAACAACACTACAGTTGGCGTACACAAGTCACAGGGAAGAGCCCTATGCACTATTCCACGCACTACCAGTTACAATGGTAGTCACCAGCCCATGGGGTACAATGCCTAACGCCATCAGCTGCACACCTGAAACAAAGAAGGCCCTGACCAGTGGTAGATGCCCACTAACTCTAATGGGGTTGCAGTTCTTCAGAGCCTGCCCAACAAGGGACCTACCCTGCCATGTTTGCCCTGGTCCAGGGGCACCCACAGTCCAGATCCCCCCAGGTAAAACCTTAACATGCGTAAAGTAATTAATCTGAATTTGCACTCCCCCTCTTGTGGCTGCTGTGATGCCCTCAAGCGCCGTAGCATTTCCCCCTTGGAAAAATGAACAAGTGTTCAGGAATAGAAAAAGTTATCACTCTATGGTGTGTTTGGCGGACCAGTACATCTCCCATGTGAATGCCAAGTATTCTGGCTCTGTGCATGATGCCTTTATCTTGAGGAATAGCAGCATACCATATGTGATGGGCCAACTCCAGAGGCTTCAATGTCTATAACTTCACTCTTGGCATAATTGAGCTGAAGGAAATTATCCTTCATCCATTGGATCACCTCACTCATATAGAGTTTGAATTTCTCAGCCGTTTCTGAAAGATTATCAGTGAGAGACACAATAATTTGTGTGTCATCAGCGTAAGGCAATACCTGGGTACCAAAAGATCTCACCAAGGCTGACAAAAGTGAGACATACAGATTAAAAGGTGTGGGACTAAGCATCGAGCCCTGCGGTACTCCAAATGGGAGACTGAAGGGCTTGGCCCCAAATTGACTGTAGCTTACAAGAGATGCCTCCCCACCAGAAAAGAGTTAAACAGTTCTGGTGCCTTGGTGCTCACCCCGACTTGCTGCAGCTGTTTGACCATACATAAGGGAGAGACAGTGTCAAATGCTGTAGAAAAGCCCAATAAGACTTCTACAGTAGGTCTGCCCTCATCCACCTGCATTCTCATTAAGTCAGTAGCAGCCATAAGGGATGCCTCCATACTGTGACCACTTCTGAAGCCATTTTGAGAGAGCCATTTTTTAAAAGGTAAATTAAATATGCCAATTGGGGACTTAGCCAATATTACCATATTTTATGGAGTGAACACATGCACTTCAGCACTGATAAACTGTGGTAATCAGAGTCCTGAGGCCAACAAAAATAGGTCCAGCAAAAATGGTGGGGGAGGAGGGGCAAAAAGTTTGAGGGTGACCCTGCAGAGAGTGTCAGTTCCAACACACAAATACAGAAACAAGTATATATCAAGTAGATACACAAAGTATGAAATATTGTATTTCATTCAAAAAACAAACACATTTGAACATCAAACTTTTAATTTTAATGTGAAGGTTGGAGCTTTTCAAAATGTTGTTTGTTTTGTTTCTAAAAATGTGTTTGATTCTAGCATGTTACTTTGTCTGCTTTATTACTAGTGCATGTTCTCTTTTATTGATGCATGCAGTGCTGCTTCACTTGAGACTTCCATTTGTCCATACTGTATTCTGTTTTCTGTACTTGCACTGCGTTCACAAATCAAAATAAGGATAACAACTGAATTTTCTGTTTCTAGTTTCAAATTCCTTCACATATTACATACCATTTACAACTTTCATTTTCCAAGTTCGCTTTTTTAGATTTTTTTACTCTATTAATTTGCTAGTATTATTTAGTTTCCCAAAAATTGCAGACTCCTTGAGTAGGCGTTGTGGACCCCGTGGGTCTGCAGAACACAGGTTACAGTTTAAACATCATGGTCATTAGCTAAGTGGAGACAGGTATGTATCAATATTAACTTAAACCTGTACTGTGTGTAGTAGAATGCAGGATGAAGTGTACACCTGCATGTTCCCCAAACTGTCAGCTGTGGCTTGAGGGATAGGGCCAGACTGGCAGTTCTGCACTTTTGGCATTTTCTGTTGAGCTGCTGAATTGTTGGCTACTGTCAGAGCAATTTATGTTTTCATTACCTAACTATGCCTGGAATGCTACATTATAGTGACAGCCTACTGTACTGTTGGGCTGGTTTAAACATTATTGCCAGGGCTGATTTTGCGTTCTAATCTACACGTGCTGCTAGAGAGTGTCTTCAGATACCGCTAACGATAGCCTGCCCTGACTTGTCGTCATGATCAAAAGAATATGGCGCTTTCAATATTGAGGGCCTTATTCACAAAGGTAACTTATACTTTTGAATATTTTACACTTTTGAGTAAATGCACGAATTTTTGGCTATTCACATACTCCACAAGTTTAACTCACATCCCTCCACGAAATGGAAGTGCCGAAGGGCAATACATTTTTGAGCACTTTACACTTTTGAGTAAATGTGCTACTTTTTGGCAATTCACAAAATGTAATTGTAAATTTAGGAGTTTTGTAACTTTCTTTTTGTAACTCAATCACAGGGTTGATATGTTGATGCAGCCATCACGCCTGGGCTGACAAACCAGTGTATCTTGCATTTTTAACCTCAGCCCTTTGATGCTTTCAAGTAATGAAACCAGCTCTCTATTGAATTCATATGTTCTAGTTTTATTATTCAACTAACAACTTTTAGTGTTGCATCAAGAAGAAGAATATGCTTCCTGTTCCCATTTATAAGCAAACCATTTTAATGATGTCTACGTTTCGTAAAATACCACACAGATTCACCTATTGTGTAGTACACATAGGCCCTCATTCTGACCTTGGCGGTCGGCGGAGAGGCGGCGGTCGGACCGCGAACAGACCAGCGGTCGGAAAAATGGCATTCTGACCGCGGCGGTCACCGCCGCGATCGACCGCCACTTCCCCACTCCGACCGCCACGGCGGTCATGACCGCCGGGCTGGAGTTTGCGCACTCCGGCCCGGCGGTCGTCCCAAGACCGCCAACGGTATCATGACCCTGCCTACCGCCGCGGTTTCTGGCAGTCGGGAACCGCCATGCGAACCATGGCGGTAAGCACTATCGGGGCCAGGGAATTCCTTCCCTGGCACTGATAGGGGTCTCCCCCACCCCCCACTACCCACCCGAGTCCTCCCCCCACACCCTCCACCCCCCTGCCACCCCCCAGAGGTGGTACGAACCCCCTCCCCACCCCCACCCCGACATGCACATACATGCACCCCGACATGCACACACCCCCAACATGCACATATACACACCCCCTACACACACATACACAACGGGGACACATACCCGCACACATACATGCAGACATGCGCACCTGCCGAACAGCACACATTACCCATAGACACAGCAGCACCCCCCGCCCGCATACACGCACTCACACACCCCCTCTACACACTCACACGCACACCCCCATCACACAACACCCCCCCTCCCCCTCCCCTCACTTACCTTGTGCGTTGGTCCTCCGGGAGGCGACGGGAGCCATGGGGAGGTGACCGCCAACAGAACACCGCCAACAGAAGACCGCCACACAGATATGTGGGTCGTAATTCTGTGGGCGGTGTTCTGCTGGCGTGGCGCTGGAGGTTGACCAGTCTCCACTTTTCCGCCGACCGCCAGTGTGGCTGCTGGCGGTTTCCCGGCGGAACGCTCCCAGCGGTCGGAATGCGCACAGCGGCATACCGCCGCGGTCGGCGGTCTTCACTGCGGCGGTAACTCGGCGGTCTCGCGAAAAGACCGCCAAGGTCAGAATGAGGGCCATAGTTTGAACTTGCAAATAATATTAAATAGCTAAAAATAGAAATAACTTTGCTCTTGTTCCTTGCCCTTGTTCCTCATCCTCCCATAAACTGATGCATCCATTCATCTCTCTCTTCCATTCCGACCCCATTGATTCACTCACCTATCTACACAACCACACATACAGAATGGCCAATCAATGAAGAACACACTTTTGTTAAAAAAACACACAACAACAAAGTGAGATATATTGCCTCTACAAATGCTTCTTTAATTTAATCTTGAGTACTCTGTGGCAGTGCATGTGTTTCCATGCTCTCTCTCCAGTTTTCCTTTTTATTTCCTCTCTCGTTGCTTTTGCCCTCTCTCTGATACTTCCCTACCTACCTCACTCCCCATCCTGGTCCTTGCCATGATTTATTTAAATTTTTATAATGCTTAGAATGACCCAACAACTGCAAAGTGCGGCTGAGGTGCTCGTTTCTTTTACCAAACTTCATCTGCACTTCTTTTTTTATTTTCATTTAAAAAATCGAACATAGCCATTGTGAATGTTAGATATGGTAAATTGGAAATGGCTGCATGTGTAACGGATGCATTAATTTGCATGCATCGCACTCCTGTCGTGTACACACATTACCTCCTAGCCCATCTTTCTTGCCTCAATATTCACATCATGAGCTTTTGCCTCCTGACAGGAACTCTCAAGTCAAAAAGTTAGCACATTAGTTTCCTACCACCCCAACATGGCTGACTTCCCCTTCCCTCTGACCTTGCTTAAACGGGAAGTTGACCCACACCATATCCTGTTTTTTTTAGTTTATGGATCCTGAAACTTTGAGTCAAGTCCCGGAAAAAAAAGGTGAGGTTTTGTTGGGAGGAGATCTGGCAGGAGTGGACTTGCTATGTCATGTTCGTTTTTTGTTTTCTGAGGTCTAGCATAAGCAGACCCTTTGATTTGACACTTAGGCCCTCATTATGACCCTGGTGGATGGCGGTAATTTGGGGAAAGGGACTGCCAAGAGGCTGGCGGTACCTTTTCCCAAATTATGACATTGGCTGTTTGGCTTAAGCCAAACCGCCAATGTACCACTCCGTTAGCCAGGGTGGTAAAGGCCGCAGGGCTGGACACTTCGGTCTCCAGCCAGGGGGCTGTCACAATCCGACCCTCAGGATTATGACCCCGCCTACCACCATGGTTTTCGTGGCTTCCACACCACCATGAAAACCATGGCAGTAGGCACTATCAGTGCCAGGGAATTCCTACCCTGGCAATGATAGGGGTCGCACCCATCCCCTTCCCCATCCCCAGATCCCCAGAATCCTCCCCCACCCCCTCATCCCTCTCCCTACCCGCACATTTACACACCCACACACGCACACATAGACACATGCATACCCACATCCACCCACGCATGCACACATACATACCCACACACCGCAACACACACTACCATACATTGTCGCACACACGCATTCACAACACACAACATACACGTACACTCACATTCAGTCATTCATGACTCACACCTGCATGCACACATAAAAACACAGACAAACCTCCCCCACACACAACACCCCATCACACACAACACCCCCATAAACACACACAACACCCTCCACCCCCATCTCCTGTTGGAGAACCTGACTTACCTGTATGCAGGGGGTCCTCCGGCAGGAGACCAGAAGCGGCGCTGATGCCAGCAGCACCGTCCGCCAGCAAAACACTGCCAGGCTGTATCATGGACCAGGATATGGTAGGCATTGTTTTGCTGGCTTGGTGCAGCTGGCAGCTTACCACAGTCTGCCGCCATGACCGTCGACGGAATTCCACCAGCCTTCTCGCAGAATTCTGTCTACGGTCATAATCCGGGTGGGTGGCTAGTAGCCACAGCCACCGTATGTTGGCAGCTGTCGCCGTGGCGGTAGGCAGCATTTATCACCAATGTCATAATGAGGGCCTTAGTGTTGTACATTTTGGTTGGATCAGATGCCAGCACTCTGCCTTAGCTGTGGGCTTGTGTGCATACCTACTCTGAGGTCCTGCCATAGCCGACTCAGAGGGGAACAGGTTGCCCACAAGGGAATCTCTTGTACTAGTGGTCACGCTCTCCCACCCTCTCATTACATGTTGGGGGTTTTATTCATTTGTCTCTACTTTACTATGCCTGGGATGGGCAGTTTAACTGCTCATCTGGAGCGAGTGCGTTCAGGCAGTCTGTAGCGATTGCGTACCTTTGCTGCTTCTAGAAGGAGTGGGCTAACGCTTGGATCGGCCTAAATAGCTGTGTCAACATCAGCTTCTGTCTTGCAATATCTTGGAGGTGTGCCCTGGGGTGCTTGCTAGGGGATTATGATGATTTCAGCTGACATCAGTGTCTCTCCCTTAGTGTAGTCGAGTTTTGTCTGAAGTAAAGAAGTGACATAATTCTAATTATAATTGAGTATATTTGTAAGTAAATAAAATACGGCCAGGAGTACAGCACAGTTCTGTAACTGAAGCCACATTCAACTCAGCTCTTACAAACAGCAGTTTTTATAGTCTTGGTGGATGCCTAAGTTCCACCTCCTTCGTAACATTTACAATTAACAAAGACCATAATTCTTTAGTAGCTATCTGACTGCTTGTTACAAAAATACAGCTATACCAGATATAATAAACATATATATCTTCTTACATACACAATGTCCTTCGATCCTACCCTTTGAACTCTATCAATATGTCCTCCTTACACATCTACCAAACTTTGAAGTTTTAGGGTCTGTCTCCCACTCTCTGCCAGCCTTGAAACACAAACATCTAGTGCCGTGTCTCCCTTTCAGATCTGTCATGATTTACCCCTTCTCCGAACCCTGGTATCAGAAAGTGGCTCAGACTCTCTTCAGTGTATATGTTCTTCTAAATTATCTGTGGAATGCGAGGTCAGACTGTAACTGCTTTTACCCTGAACCTGGCCTCTCTCCTCATTCTCCTTTCTGTCCCTGCATCCCCACTTGACCATTGTACCAAACCGAGGCCTGTATTTCTCTCGTACAATATACACTTCTACACATTTATTTTCTAAGTCACGGGTTGACCAGAGTAGGCCCTGTGTCGTTTTCTTGAGGCCTACTACATTCCCCCTTCTAGTTGAATTTTCGACTACCTGCTCACCTTTCCTATCCAATGTACCCATCTTGGTATATGTGTTCTGCTTCTCCTTCCACACCTTACTAACTAATCTATTAGTAAACATCCCTCCCAGCTTCTGACTACCGGATTTACAACACCCTACAATAACCTGAACAAGACAATATATCAATAGGATCATCACAAGAACTGGAAGAAGTCCATTAAGCAATTCAGGTAACCAGGACGGCATCCATGAAAACAACCCTGGAAACCACTCGTTCGAAACACCCCATCTTCCACCATTTTCTTCTGTAGATTGTTCAAAATCTGTATAGCCTCTATTATGTTCCATTGTCCGCATTGTTAGCTGGCACGTATGTACAACAAGCCGTACCGATCTTGGCACAAACCCCACCCTCCATTGCCGTCACCAAGTCTAACACATATCTATGTTGCATAAGCATCACTTGCACTGCCCTCAATTCTTTTTTGATTGCATTAAAACCATCTTTCGTTGCATTGATGGCTTTCATTAGTTCCCATTGTCTTATTTGTAACCAGCGAGCAGTGGCTTTAGCCTGAATGAATGGGAGGATGCTTCTAAAAAACAACTAGGCGTCACTGAACAACCTATATTCTTGTGAACATCTGCCCATGTTGCAGTGCCAAAATATTCAGCAGCTCTTCTCCTCCGATGATAGTGTAACAAAGTCGTCGAATAGCTCATGGGATGAATGTGTAACTTCGAAACATCCACTCCTGGAATCACTAAGGAGGGGATGTGCGCAGTGACTAAAGAACAGAGACCATTCCATCCTGCAGGAAGTCGTGTATATATAGCCATTCCCCACACTGCTGATAATAGTCCATTAGACTGGAGGTGCCCCATTGCATATCATCATTATATCTTGTGGTGATGCAATTGACGTTTGTCCCTACTGAAACTGCTCAGTTTCCCTTAAAACATATGGAAAAAAACACTAGGTGTTCGACCCACTCGAAGAGTTAAAGGTGTTTCTATCCAGGTTGAACGTAGTATATTCTCATTCCATATAGCATGATAGTCCTGTTGTTTGTTAGTGTTGATTCCACTCCCTCTCCATAAGGAGAGAGCTCTACATCCAAATACTACGCAGTGGTGCCATTGACCACAGACATATACAGAATCATTTACCCTATGATATGCCGTCTCTTGACAGTCATAGGGCCTAGGTGTGGCTGCGTAATCCTTACGTAGAAGAGTAGATTGTGATAACCCGTAGGAAACCCTGTCCTAGTATTCTAGCCTTCGACCTATCCCCTTTGTACCTTAGAGCTCCTGTCCTCACCATTGCCTCTTTTTTTATTTCTATTTCCCTACGGTCAGTCAGAACATTCGTTATGTCAGCTAACCCTTTCTCATATTGCGTGATGTTTACTAAAAATGTTCCCTGCTGCACTTGTGAAGGTTGTATCTGTGCCCTCATTCTACATAGGAAAAGATGCAGAAGACACTGTGTAACATTAGAAGATACTTCTTTAGATAAATGTAATCTATCTGAATCACTGGCATGTTGAATTAATGAACATACTAAACAAGACTCATTAGTACTTTGCATACATACTTCTGTCATATGTTGCTACCACATGTTGTCTACCAACCTATGATGTATACCATGAGATATATTCTCATATTCATATGTCTCTCTTTTCAAATGCAAAATATTTAAACATGATAATATACATGAACTTGAATACCATTGCAAACCTGCAGTAAATATGAAAAAACATAAACAAACAAATAATAAAATGATCCAAAAAAGTCTGTTGGCTGAGCTAATATGGTGCTCCGCTCGCTCTTAAAAAAGAACAATGTTATTTCTCCTTTGGGTCGCTCTCCTCCAAAAGTTCCTGTACCAATGGCGATGTTTGACACAAAGCAGGGGCCAGTCGAATGTCCAACAAATGTATCCACGGTTTCCTGCCCTCCACTTTCACTGCGGTGAGGGTGCTTTGAGTGACCGGATAAGGCCCCTCAAACTTGCTGCCTTTCCATCGCGTCACAAGATTTCCTATGTAAATGTCTTGACCCTCAGGAATTGGACTGATCTGCTTGGCTGCAGTGGTGCGCTTCTGCTTCTTCATCACCTGTTTAGAGAAGAACTTAGCAGACTTCAATAACTGAGACAAATACCCACTCATTTCCCCACCCAAAACGTCAGCAATTTTATGAGCGTCTGTCTTTTGCCTTGTTATCGTTAAGGGACTCCGCATATGGCATACTGTCACTATCTGATGCGGGGGCAGGTGATGATCACTTCCTGGCTGATCTCTGAGAGCATACAAAGCTAACGTAAGGCAGTGGAACCACATGTAGCACACCGTTTACTTATTTTATTTTTTATCAGGCCGTTAAGGCATTCCACTATACCATTACTTTGGAGATGATAGACAGATGACAATGTATGCTTTATCCCCAGAGAGGTGCAAATGTGTTGAAAAAGGGCATTAACAAAATGGCTGCCATTATCTGAGAGGATTGTTTCTGCGATTCCCCATCTAGGTATTACTTCTCGTATCAAAAAATTAGCTGCTGCTTTAGCATCATTATGTACACAGGGTCCTGCCTCGATCCACCTTGAAAAAGGACAGACCACGACTATTAAATACCTATAATTGTTACATCTATCGATCATGTCAACAAAATCTAAATGTAGATTTTTAAATGGACCTGTTGGGCGGGGAATTGTTCATGTAATAACTTTTAATGTAGGTCTTGGGCTGTATTGTTGGCACACTGCATATTCAACAATATACATCGTAATCATTTCCAATAATTGTGGGAAAAACCAATCTGCCTGCAATGTAGTTAAAAGATATTCTTTAGCCAGATGCGCAGGGAGATGCAGTTGCTCCAGTCATGTATACAACAAAGCTTGTGGCATTACAGGTTTCCCAGTACTTTCCTTCGTAAAGATGAAATCTGTTGGTGATTACATACATTCTCGCTGTTCCCACAGTAAGGTTAAAGCATGTATCAGTTTTACCAATATCTTTGTGCATCACTGGAGACCTATCAGATTTTTAAAAAATCTCTTCTCTGCCACCTATGAATGCTCGAATGCACAGTAGTGGTGACATATGCTGAATCTGAATAGATTGTAACTTCCAACCCTTTAGCATATTGCAATGCTTCAATATTAGCCACTAGTTCCACAGCTTGCGCTGAAAAATGAGAGGATAGTGGTACTTGACTCACTATCTGCAATGTTTCAGAGGGCCCCTGTTCGGCTTTTACAACTGCTGCTACTGAATGTCTAATCCCTGTTTCTTGGTCTATGAAAGAAGATCCATCCACAAAGAGCAAGATTGGTCCCCGGGATGGGATCTTCTCCCACCTTGCTCTCTTCTTCTGGCACATAATTGGCACAGTCATGTACTTGTTCATCATCAGTAACTGGTTGCGTAAAGAATGTCGATGGATTAACTGTATGACATCTTACTACCTACAAGGATGGTAATGAAAGTATGACTTCATTCCCATATACTCTCTGAGTTGTGAGAGTGCTTTTGCCTCTTTGCAAAATAGCGAATACTGCATGCTTTACATACAGTGTTAAAGGTGAACGCATCACAATAGTAGAGCTCTTCTGGACTGCAAATATTGCTGTAGCCAGGGCCTGCTCACATGGATAGTGATTCTTCATGATAGGATCTAGCAGCACACTGTAACAAGCAAGTGGCTTATGTCCCATAGATGTTTTCTGAGTCACTACTGCAGTCATGGTCATTCCATTACAATGGCAAAAGAGGTAGAATTGTTTCTTGTAATCAGGTGTACCTAACACTTTGCTTGCAGTAGCATGGGACTCCTTTAATGCAGTGAGAAGCGGTGATGTCAATGTAGTATAATCAAATATCCACTGCCTCACATAATTACAGAGTCCTAAAAACTTCTGCAACTGTTTGGTAGAAGTGGGCTTAGGCATATTTCTAATGCTTTCTATTCTCTCAGGTGTCACCTTTCTCCCGTTTTTAGATATTAATTGTCCCACATAATTAACTTCTTTCTGCACATACTGTAACTTATTTTTATCAACATTGTATCCTTTGCCTGCAAGCGTGCATAGGAGACCAATGGTATCGTCTCTACATGTGTCTTCAGTGGCACTACAAACCAAAATGTCATCCACATATTGTAAAAGTGTACTTTTACATTGAATGTTCGCTAAATCCTTTTAACTGTCCGATTAAAAATATTTGGGGACTCACAAAGACCTTTAGGAAGTCTACTATGGCAATATTGTGTATCTGTCAAATATCGGCTGTCGACATGTAATGGAATGCTGAAAAACACATTTTTCAAATCACTTACAGAGACAAAAGTAGCATCTTTACGAATATTTGTCAATATAACCAAAGGATCCGGCACTATAGGGAACTCCGGGATGACAATATCGCTCAGAGAATGTAAATCCTGAATCATTCTCCACGTTCCCCCTTTGGCCTTTCTTATTGGGAAAATCGACGTATTACATGGTGTTGATCTTTCACATATCACTCCTTGCTCAAGTAGCGCCTGATTTGTAGGTAGAATATCTTCCTCTGCTTCATTGGACATGGGTGCTGACGTATCCTGGACAATATAGCTCCAGGTTTCAATGTAATCATATCATGCTCAGCTCCTTTAATCAATCCCACATCATGTGGTCCATGTGTCCATAACACATCTGGTACCTTAGTCAAATCTCTTTCGTTTATCGTTGCCTATAGGACATTTTTTGACACTGTCTTATACTGCAACTGCATTCTGTGTTCCAATTAAGGGTTGTTCACTGAACAATTCCTCATCTGAAATATCTCTTAATTGGACCCTGGGATCTGTGAACACTATTGATGCCCACATTCCCTGTCCTTTGTCAAATGCAACGAGCACTGCATATTTTAGTCTTAGTTCAAGAACTGATATGTCCAGTATCATTTCTCGTTCTGCCATTGAGTCTGTGGCTTTGCATAGTCTAAATACAAATCCTTTTGATAACTGCACTGTTTTCCCCTGCAGCACTGGTGTATGCCCTATCAGAGCCCGCAAAAAAAAGCCTATGTTTCTACTGGTACTGCTCTGACCTGCTGTCTAGATTCTTCACGAGCTATGAGACACAATATTCTACCTGGCGTAACACCAGGTGTATAACACATCATCGATCCATCCTCCAAAAACAAGATGGTCATATTCAATTTGCTCAATAGATCTCTCCCCAGAAGGTTAACGGGTGACTCAGGGGGAATATAACAATGGCCTATCAATGTGTGCACAGTCACATTTACAGAATTAGTAAAAGGAACCCGTCTGACAGTCTCAGAGTACCTTTGTGTGTCCATTAAGTTGCACAAGAGTGGTAATGTACCTTCATTTATGCAAGATTTGGTGGCCCCAGTGTTAATTAAAAAAGTGATAGGGGCGACCTTCGATGGCTACCGTCACAGTGGGTTCCTCCTCTGATCTGTGGGATACTGATAGTATTGGACACATAGTTGTTACCTGTGGGCTTTGTCATTGGACATAATTAGGTGTCAGTGCCCCACTAGATACTTGGAGCGGTGCTTAAAAGGGGGTACCTCCTTGCACCAATAATCCTCTTACCTGACCATGCGCTTGTCCACCTATGTTATTACTGCCACCATGGGGCCCATGTTGCTACAGTGGCCCCTGAGGTGCCATCCACTGAGCTTGAGGGGCCTGTGAGGCACTTTTGTCCCATTCATGGTTGTGGTCCCCATTGCATCTGCTGCGGCCTCGCTACTTGTCTTTGCGAGGTGGGCCACCCCTGCATACATTCATCTATCCTTTTAGTTCTACATTCCCTTACAAAATGACCCGACCTGCTGCAATAATAACATGGCTGACCCCCTCGGAATCCTCCTTGCCTTCTCCCCTGCATTGCTCCTTGTTCTCCTGCCGGACCTCATTGTCTTCTCCCTATCTCACTTACTGCCTGTCCTCCTGATACTTGCCCTTGCACTGGCATTGCAACAATCACAGATGGTGCTGTCACAAGTGTTCTTTCTGTGCTAGGTTTCTTTTGTTTTTATTGCACTAACTCAGCAGTAGCTCTCTCTGCCTGCTCCGTTCTCTCTTTATCTTTCTCTTGCATACGTTTAAAATAATGCATTATGTGAGTCTGTATTTCAGGCCATCGTTCACCCTCAATCCCCACTACCCCATCAAGATTTTCCTGTATCTCTGTGGGAAGGCCTCTCTTCAGCGCATTATAAAATAAAAGTGCATTCCCTCCTGTGTTCTCCCAATTACATCCTGCTTCCTGTATCCATTGTTCTTTCATTCTCATAATAAACTCTGCAATGTCTTCAGATGGCTTAATACTTCCTGCCATAAGAGCTCCAATATCTGGCCTATCTGGATATGTCCGCCGCAGCACATCCCAAACATGCTGGCAGACATTATTAAAGGAAGATCCATCAAACTGTGTATTTACCAATGTAACTTGAGGAAGTCCTGCTCTCGGAACTATGGTATTTACCTCATCTCCTGCCAGAGAATACAACAAGCTCTTGACATCGCCCAGAGCGAGGTTCACTCCAGCATTGCGTTTTTCAAAACACCCTATCCATTTTCCTGCAGCTTCAGACAGTGGGGAGAGTGCTCTCTTAAAATGCTCTTTATCCATCTGTGGCAGTTGAGTGATAGGTCGGGAACCTGTTAACCTACGAATTAACCTCGGGTCTGGCCTATTACTGGGTATCACTTCCGTCGGTTTATCTTCGAGGTACATCTGCAAAACTACTAGACATTCTTGCATGTATGGATAATCCCAACCCGGGGCACCCTGTCCTGCCGTATACAATCTTCTGCCATGGCTAAATCATAGGGTTGGAGGACATGGCTTTCTCCCCTCTTTTTCAGCCCATTCTGCTAATTCATCTGAAAAGGGTTGCAAAAATACCTGGCCTCTTCCGTTTCTATCGTCTCAATAGGAGACACCTCTATTTGGTTGTTTTTAGAATTGACTTTCACTTTATCACTCCTGAGTCTTGCGCTAATAATTGTAACCTTCATATAGGACGGGGTCGAAAGTTATACAAGCTTCTGTCTCTTCCTGCTGCACCCTCATTTGTATCAAACTCGACATCCCAATCCTCAACTGCCAGCTCAGCTCCTGTTTCCATTCTTGTTTCTTCTAAATATCTATCATATTGTGACCTTTCTACATCTTCTTCCTTCTCTCTTTCTTCCAACATCCACTCTCCGGCTGCCTCTCTCAATGTACTCGCAGATGTATCTCCCAATTTGAGAATAATCAGCCCGGTAGTCCATCGCCCTCAAATAGTGTAGAGATCATACTGTGGGGGTCCCTCTGGAGCCCCTTCTGTAGATCTCTCTTGTGCTTATATCACTGTCCTTTCTAACACTGTCAATTTTATATTTGCTTTGTAGCACAGAAGTCCCTCCATAATGACAGAATAGCTTCTCACTTGTTTCTCTTTTTCTTCTGATATTTAATGTAAGTCATTGTATGTTCAACTATGTCCTCATCAAACGTCCCTTCCTTAGGCCATGGCTGAGCATGGTCTTTAGTATCTCTATACCATTGCTTACAATATTTCTGCATTTTCTTCTTGTCAGACGAAAATGTTTTTATCAAATGTTCCAGGGGAGAATCCATGATTTCCCCCAGGACATATGCTTCCTATACACCTGTATACTCTTTATTCTCCATATTCATGTACGGTGAAATGTACTACAGGATGACTTTTGGTGGGCAGCAGTACATATAGCAGGAGCCAGAATGGGGTACAGTGATCTGAAAATAGGGATTCCAAAGGGAACAGTCAGTGGCCATAGACATAGGGAAACAGGCTGCCCTGTACAATGTCCAACAGAAAACTGAAATGTAAAGTGAACTTACAAAGTCTTACCTGTGTGTGACTGGAAGTACTGCTGTATGATGTTTGTTCTGTTGTCCACATCTTCTTCCTCTGCCTCCTCTTCGTCACTGTCTACAGGCTCCACCACTGCAACAAGACCATCTCCAGGCACATCCTCCTGCAGAAAAGGCACCTGGAGTCTCAAGGCCAGGTTGTGCAACATATAGCATGCCACGATGATCTGGCACACCTTCTTGGGTGAGTAGTACAGGGATCCACCTGTCAGATGGAGGCACCGGAACCTGGCATTCAGGAGCCCAAAGGTACGTTCGATAATCCTTCTTGTTCACCCGTGTGCCTCATTATAGCGTTCTTCTGCCCTTGTCCTGGAATTCCTCACAGGGGTCAGTAGCCATGATAGGTTTGGGTAACCAGAGTCACCTGCAAATATCGAGGGACAACATTTAGCCACACACTATCCCATATGGCCCACACCACACCCATACCCCATCATCCACTGTGTGGGAACCTGGGCTCACCTATTAGGCACACCGTGTGCCTCTGTAGTTGCCCATCACATTTGGGATGCTGCTATTCCACAGGATATAGGCATCATGCACCAACCCAGGATTCTTAGCATTGACATGGGAGATGTACTGGTCCGCCAAGCACACCATCTGGACATTCATTGAGTGAAAAGTATTTCGATTTACGAACACCTGTTCATTTTGCCAGGGTGGGGGATAGGGGGGACAAATGCAATATGTGTACCATCAGTTGCCCCAATGATCTTGGGTATATATCTCATTGCATAGAAGTCAGCTTTCACTGTGGCCAAATCCTCCACCTGGAGGAAAACAATGCAGATGCATGTGTTTAATCAGGGCAGACTCTTGTAAGCACTATTGAGAACATTGGCTGTGACAATCCTGCTGTCAAGCCCACTGTCACTTGGAAAGAACTAGTTGCCTAGAAATTGAGCACAGATAGGACTTGCACAAGAGGAGGGATCCCAGTGGGTGATGCATAGCAGGTATCAGGCTCCAGTTGGGAACA
Source organism: Pleurodeles waltl (assembly GCF_031143425.1). NCBI lineage: Eukaryota > Metazoa > Chordata > Amphibia > Caudata > Salamandridae > Pleurodeles > Pleurodeles waltl. Next base: position 340,622,846 of record NC_090439.1, read on the forward strand.
CAGCTCTGTGATTGTGGCCCTGTCAAGTCTATAGGTAAGGATAATGTGCCTGTCCTACATTGTTGCCAAGTCCACCAAGGGTCTGTACACGGGGTATGTCTCCATCTCCTATTCATCCGCAGCGGTAGCAATCTATAGGGCAAAAAAGTGAGGAGCCTGTCACAAACTGTACATTGTAGCCAGAAGAGTACAATGCATGATGTTAATTTTCAATGTATGAGTGGCATTTGTCCTTTATGTCCAATTTTAAACTGTGACACAGTTATTATCCAGGGTCTGTCCCTCCCCCCTAAAATGGTGTCCACCTGTCCTGTGCGGAGGGACAAGTCGAAGTGAGGTAATTCCATTGACGTTGTGAGCCATTGCGGTAGACGGTCGGGAACCGTTGTGCAACTCCTCATTGGTTATTATTGGGCCCTATGGGGTACAGTGGCCCATGGTGATGTACACCGCCGGCGGTGGTATGCACCACCGCGGACGTGACCGTCATTTTCTATCTGATCACTCACTTGCTACCTGACCTTCAACAAGAGAGGACCTACACTGCATGTGCTGCTGTGACCTGTGTCTGGAACCTACCATGTCTCATGTGGTTGGGTAAAGGGCCCCTGCCTTCACCTCAGCAGAGTTGGAGCAACTGGTGGATGCGGTCCTACCCCAATACCGACTGATGTATGGGCCTCCAGACCAATAAGTGAGTACACTATGAGCACAATGCATGGGGGCATGAATGGATTGAGTGGTGTGAGTGAAGGCCTTGTGTGGGGGAGGTTGGTGGATGTCCCCTGGGCAACATGCAGCTTGTGTGCTCGGCCATGTCTGTGTAAATGGGGATAGGAATGGGTATGGTGGGCCATGAGTGTAAAAGGCAGGACGGTCTGAGTAATACCTTTCCCTGTGTGTATTTCCTCTGCAGGTCAGCGCCCATCAAAAGAAGGGTATATGGCATGCCATCACCAAGGACGTGCGGACCTTGGGGGTCTAAGGGAGGCAGAGCACCCACTGTCAGAAACAATGGGAGGACCTGAGACGCTGGGCACGGAAGATGGCAGAGGCCCAGCTGGGGATGGCAGAGGCCCAGCTGGGGATGGCCTCCCAACGTCGAACCCTGACCCCATGTTGGCCCGCATACTGGCAGTGGCCTATCCGGAGCTGTATGGGCGCTTGAGGGCATCACAGCAGCCACAAGGGGGTGAATACATTGCCCATCATTACAACTTATGCATGGTAGGGTGGTATCTGGGTTGGGGATGTGTGTCTGTGGGTGCCCCTAGGCCAGGCCTGGCATCGCAGAGTAGGTCCCATGTTGGGCAGGGTTCAGATGTGATATTCCTCCTATCTAGCTAGTAGCAATCCACTACTGGGCAGGACTGTGTGGGTCCCAGATATGCTGTAGTTGGCAGTATGTGTCCCACCCTTTGCCCTGGTGACCAGCATTGTTACTGGTAGTGTACTGCATAGTGCGTAGGGCTGTTCACTGTGTGTGAGGGTGCTGTGTACGTCAACGGTGGTGTTAGTGCAGCTATTGACCAAGTGTTTCCTTTGTCTCTCCCCCCCTTTTTGTTTTGACATCCTGTCCTTATGTGCATTGGCATCATCTGGTGGAGGAGCAGAGGCTCCGGTGACGGAGGGAGCTGCATCCCACAGGACCCAGGAGGCAGAGTCCACCGACAGTGAGGACACCAGTGGGACAGAGGGCGAGGGGAGCACCACGGCAGAGACTAGAGGGGACAGTTCGGACACAGATACCTCCTCCGATGGAAGCTCCCTGGTGGTGGCAGACACCTCTGTGCCCACCCCAGCTACAGCTCCAGCCACCAACCCCCGTACCAGCACCACCCTCCCAGCAGCCCCTCAACATGTTTCCCATGCCCACTCCCCCAGGAGAGTGGGCATCTCCTTCGCCCCAGGCACCTCAGGCCCTGCCCCAGTGAGCCCTGCTGTCCTGAGTGAGGAGGCTATTGACCTCCTGAGATCCATCTCTGTTGGGCAGCCAACCATTGTGAATGCCATTCAGGGGCTGACAGCCAGAATGCAACAAACTAATGCATTTCTGGAGGGCATTCGCATTCGCTTGGCGGCCCAACAGAGATCAATCCAGGCTCTGGCCTCCTCTATGATGGCAGCCATTGTCCCTGTTTCCACCTGCCCTCCTCCAACTTCCTCTACCCAATCCCATTCCCCTCAACCCCAACCTATCCCAAGCACACAGGCAGACCAGCATGCACACAAGACAACACACAAGAGTGGTTCAGGCAACCACAAGCACCACACTTCATCCCACAGGCACTCACACAAACACCATCCAGATGCAGACATACCAACATCCACTGCCTCCGCTGTGTCCCCCTCCTCCTCCACCTCCCTCCCAGTTGCATCTCCACTCACAACTGGATGCACTATATCCTCAGCCACTACCGCCATCACCACCACACCTATTATAACACACACCTCACTGGCAGACACCCACCCAACAGCCATGCACAGGCCCCCTGTGTCCTCTTCCACTGTGTCTGTGCCCCCCATCAAGGTACACAAACACTCAGACACCCAACAGCCATCCACCTCACAACAGCATCCATCCAATGCACCTGTACCCAAACACAGCAGACAGACACTTCCCACAACCACTCCCACACCTTCTCCCTTTTCCCGCCCCAATGTCCCTAAGAAGTTTTTCTTCTCCACCATTGACCTCTTCCCTCCACCTCCCCCCATCCTTCATGTCTGGCCAGGGTGGCTAAAACCCAGGTAATCACCTCAGCCACCCAGTCCACGGGCTCAGTAGTGTCCACGGCAACTCGTGGTGGTAAAGGATTCAGGCCACCAGCCAGCCTCACGGAAAGGATGCCTGCCCCAAGTGCTGCCCCTGAGGGCAAGGAGCCATCCCCAAGTGCTGCCCGGAAGGGCAAGGAGCCATCCCCAGCTGCTACCCAGAAGGGCCAGGAGCCATCCCCAGCTGCTGCCCGGAAGGGCAAGAAGCCATCCCCAGTGCCTGCCAGGAAGGACAGGGAGCCATCCCCAGCTGCTGCCAGGAAGGGCATGGAGCCATCCCCAACTGCTGCCAGGAAGGGCAAGGGGCCTGCACTAGCTGCTGTTCTGAAGAGCAAGGAGCCATCCCCAGCTGCAGCCAGGAAGGACAATGGGCCTGCACCTGCAGGCAGGAAGGAGAAGGGGTCTGGTGCAGGGACTCAGTCGGAGCCCCCACAACCAACCATGGTTGTGCAGCCATCCAAGGCTGCAGGGGATGGTCTGGAGCTTCCCCCCCACAACTACCACCAGCAGCACCACTGCCACCACTGAGCACCCATCACCGCCCACGGACATTCATTAGACTTGCCTCCATGGGCTTTTGTGCTGCCTGCCCCCTACAAATCCTGTCGGTATGACACCAAGCTGAGAGACTGTGACCCTGCACTCCCCATGAAAAAAAGCAATGGGCATGTTGCGACCTCCAGAACCAGTGGGCAAGTCATCTACTTGAGAGACTGTGGCCTTGCACTCCTTAGGACAAAGAGCAATGTGCATGTTGCCCTCCTCCAGGACCAGTGGTGTTGTTCCATCTGCAGGCTGAGGTGCCCCCCCCGTTTCCCATCCCCCTGAGGTGCCTGCCTATTTTTGAACTGAAGCCCCTGCAGTGTTCTCACCGTGTTGTTGCAGGAGACAAGTGGGGCCTTAGACTTCGTGATGTGGTCCTGTGGCCCACACAGGTTGAGGACTGGGCAGTGTCCCTTCATTTGTACATATGTATATACTTTTAGATTGGATGTACATATTTTTGATGTTTTCATATTATTACACTCACTTTAATCAATTCCTGTAGTCCTTGCATTATTCCTGAGGGGCACGGGGTACATATTTGTTTTCATGCGCATATGATTATGTGTATGGTGTTGGGGGTGTGGGTGTGTGTGTTGTGCGTGTGTGTGTCACGCTCTTTCTCCTCCCCTCCTCCCCTGTGTGCTAGGAGGCTGTACCCACCGTGGTTGTCTTCGCCGTCGTTGCTGTTTGTGGTGGAGCAGGACGTAGAAGATCATAGGGAAAATATGCAGCTAGGGTTCCATGGCGGCGTGGTTGTTCCCTGTGTCTCCAAAACTGAGTTGTTTCCCTTCTGAGCTCAGTTTCCTCCAGGCGCTTTTGATGTCGTTGGTACTGCCCTGGAAAAGGTGGCAGATTGCAGGGTCTTAATATGGTGGGCGGAACATTGACTTACACCTGGCTGTAGGCGGCTACCACCATGGTGCCTGTTGTTTCCACTCTGGTGGTCGGTGTAGTAAAGTGGCTGTCTATCTGAGCCCTTTCCACCATGGTCATAATTTGGCAGAAGTTACCGCCGGCCTGTTAGTGGTATTACCGTCACTTTATCACCAACCGCCAGGGTTGTAATGAGGGGCTATATGTCTTCCAGGAGCTGTCTCCTAGGTTATCCACTAATATAAACCTATGTCATCAAGGAGCTGTCGCCTAGGTTATCCGCTAATACAAACCTACATCATCCAGGAGCTGTCTCCTGGGTTATTCGCTAATACTCGTTATCTCCTTTCTATCACAAAAGGGAATCCCCACTAGCTAGTCTTCCAGCCTGGCCAGGATTTCACATTTCATTTCTACATCAACATTATATTTTTTTTTAAACCACACAAATACTGCATGCACTTACTTCCCCATACTACAATTACCACAGAATTATGCCCTTTTAACAATCAAAGTTTGAAGCCCAAACCCTCCTCACCCTTTAGGACAGCAGCCTCTGGAACCTCGCCTGTCCGCTCAAACAGACAGGTGTAATCCTCACCTGATTTGCGCGAAATGTTCTATTCAAGCGTCACAGGCAATGTTTCCTTCAGCGGTGGTCCAGGGGCTTGAGAAGGTAGCAGGCTCCTGGCTGCCGCTCGCTAAAATGTAGTTGAGTTTTGTCAGAAATAAAAAAGTGACACAATTCTAATAATAATTGAGTATATTTATAAGTAAATAAAATACGGCCGGGAGTACAGCACAGTTCTGTAACTGAAGCCACACTCAACTCAGCTCTTACAAACAGCAGTTTTTATAGTCTTGGTGGACGCCTAAGTTCCTCTTCCTTCATAACATTTACAATTAACAAAGACCATAATTATTGATCAGATATCTGACTGTTTTTTACAAAAATACAGCTATACCAGATATAATGCACATATATATGTTCTTTGAGACACAATGTCCTTCGATCCTACCCTTTGAACTCTATAAGTATGTCCTCCTACACGTCTACCAGACTTTGAAGTTTTACAGTCTGTCTCCCCCTCCCTGCCAGCCTTGAAACACAAACATCTAGTGCTGTGTCTCCCTTTCAGGTCTGTCATGATTTACCCCTTATCTTAACTCTGGTATCAGAAAATGGCTCAGACTCTCCCCAATGTATATGTTCTTCTAAATTATCTGTGGAATGCGAGGTCAGACTGTAACTGCTTTTACCCTGCACCTGGCCTCTCTCCTCATTCTCCTTTCTGTCCCTGCATCCCCACTTGACCATTGTATCCAAACCAAGGCCTGTATTTCTCTCGTACAATATACACTTCTGCACATTTGTTTTCTAAGTTGTGTGTTGACCAGAGTAGGCCCTCTGTCATTTTCTTGAGGCCTATTACATTAGCAACCATAAAAGCAGGAAGCTCTGTCAAGCTGGTATGGTAGACATTATGGAGTCGGCTGACACTCCGTCTATTCTTCCTATCAATGCTCTTTGGCTCCAATATGGAAGATGCTACAAGCTGCGGTAGTGGCTGCTTTTCAGGAAAGGAAACCGGGTCTTTCCCCTAAAAAGCCTCATCTTGGGCCTGTGACCTTTGCGAATCCTGAGGCAGAGGAGGAGGAACTTAAGGGGCGATATGTGCAGGGTCAGAAATTGAAAGAAGTCCTGCAGCATATCAGGCACAACTTAGAGTTCCCTGAGATGGTTTACTCAGGAGGACAGTGAGGATTTTTTCTCCCAGTATCAGCGGAAGAAACCCGAGCCCCTGACATTCCATTCTTTTGTTAAAAGGGGATGGAAAATGAATGAAAGGAGGTGGACAAGCATACTTTTCCTGGATTCCTGGCAATGAGGTATACATTGCAAGACTTTGCAGAGCTATTCCAGGAATCTATCAAGGTGAATTCTTTGATGGCGGGTCTGGTGTCCCAGGGGGCTAATATTTCTGAGGATGTTGTCCCAACAGATCCAGGGGATAGGAGGGTTGATGTGGTAGTTTAACGTTCCTTTGCTGCTTCTAACTTCGCTCTCAGGGTGGCGGCTTATTCTACCTATTCCATTCAGTCCTTCCTGAGGGATTTTCAGACTCTGTCAGAATTAATGGATTGGGGGAAGATATTACTCCTACCTTAGCTCTTATGGAACAGCAGGTGCGTCTATTGTTGGATATTTCCTTTGATTCCCTTGGGACAGTGACATCCACAGCTGGTGCTTCTATTGCAGCCCACTGACAGTTGTGGTTATATCCTTGGAAAGCAGATGCTGCACAGAAGGATTTATTGATGAAAATTCCCTTTTCAGGGGTTAAGCTCTTCAGACCCCCTTTGGAGGAACTGATCAAAACATTGGCAGAGGACTGAAAGCTGTTGGCCCCTGAAAAAGTAGGTGAGAACATTTTTTTCTCTCATAAATGGGAGTTTAGTGTGTCCAGAAAAAGAAAAGTCCAGCAGCCCTTTCGTGGTAGGGGGCATAGCCAGGGTGCCCTTCTCACAGACAAATTCTGGTTTACGGCTGGCCCAGCGGCCTCTCAGCCTTCCTCTGTGTCCTGACTATATAACCGGTATTCACGCCCCAGAGGGAGGAAGGCTGGCTCGATTCTCCAAGATTTTGGAGGAGACAGTGTCAGATCAGTGGGTCCATCAAGTTGTGAAGGAAGGTTTTAGGATTGGGTTCCTATCTTCCCACTAGATGGCTTTCGCCCAATCCCTTGTCTAAGAGTGAGAGTAAAAAGGCAGGCTTTGCAAGATGATGTTCAAATGCTTCTGGAAAAAGGAACTGTGGTACCTGTGCAGGTTTTGCAACAGGGAAACAGTACATATTCTGTTATTTTTCCGATGGAAAAGCATGCAGGCGAGCTCAGGCCTGTGATCTATTTTAAATTTGTTGAATTAGTTCATCGCCCATGTGAAGTTCAAGATGATGGCACTGCAGAATATTCTTCCTTTATCAACAAGGGGGACTTTCTGGCATCCTCTGACTTACAGGATGGGAACCTGCATGTCCCTGTCCACCGACAGACACAACGGTTTCTCTGGTTTTGTGTAGAGTGTAAACATTATCAGTTCCAGGTATTACCCTTTGATTTGAGTTCTTCCCCTAGGGTTTTTACTAAAGTGTTTACCTGCCTTATTGGTGTCATGCATATGAGGGGGATTAAGGTGTTCCATATCTTGATGATTTGCTGATTTCTGCCTCTTCTTTCTCCAAAGCAGCACTTCTTGTCGAGGAGGTTGCAGTGTGTTGCAGGCTCACAGATTATTGATTAATAACAGAAAATTGGGTGTCACTCCAACACAGGACCTAACTTTCATCTGGGCATATTCCGGAACTGGGTGGGAAGAGTGTTTCTACCTGTGGACAGGAAAAGGACTTTGATGGTATAGGTCTGGGGTTTGTGGTGTAACACTGTCCCCCTGTGAAACTGTCATTGAGGGTACAAGGCCTGATGTCAGCCCATCTTATGGTCCTTCCTTCGGCATGTCTGCATATATGCCCCATGATCAATTATTTGCTGTCCCACTGGGTGCCGAGCTCTCTCTATCACGCCTGGTGGGTTCCTGTGACACCAGTTGTAAGGGAGCCGAGCTCTCTGTATTATGTCTGGGGGTTTCCTGTGACACTAGTTGCAAGGGAGACTCTGAGTTGGTGGTTAGGCAATATGAATCTGTCAAGGGGCCAGCAGTTCCAAGTAGTGCCATCCGGAGTTGTGACCACAGATGCCAGCAAGCAGGGTTGGGGTGGAGTCGTGAGAGACCTGTCAGAGCAAGGGAGATAGTTGAATGTTCAGGCGGCTTGTTCATCCAACTAAAGGGAGTTGAAGGCACTTCTGTATGGTCTCCTGTCTTTTCCCCTCAGTTGATGGGTCATCATGTGTAGGTCCGAGGGGGTTGCAGGGTTCTGTCCCTCAATTGCCTGAGTCTGAATATTTGCAGCTGGGCAGAGAGGGAACTTGAATTTCTGACTGCCATCAAATTACCTGGGGAGGAGAACGGGGTGGCAGATAAAGCTCAGTAGGATAGATATTCCCATCCAAGCACTCATTGTCCTTGACGATGGAGGTGTTTTGTCTACTGCAGAAGACGTTTGGGACTCTGAGGATAGATCTATTTGCCTTTGAAATACAATGCCAAACTGCCACATTTTTGCACAAGTAGTACTTGGCCGGAGGCTTGGAAACTGGATGCGATGTTGTTCCTGTGGCCAGAGGGACTGCTTTTTGTGTTTCTCTGATTCCTATGATTCCTAGGGTGTTGCAGAAAATCTGACCAGACCAGGCTGTTTTAGTTCTGGTGGTTCCAGGTTGACAATGGCATCCTTGGTTTTCCCTGATAAGGGAGTTGGCAATTCAGCCACATTGAGAAATTCCATGTCACCCATACTCCCAAAGGGTTCCAGTCTCCCGGTCACGGCCCTTCACACTCTGCACCTTCAGACCTGGTTGTTGAGAGGTTAGGTCTGATGGCTAGGGGCTGTTCTTCAGTGGAGGCGGACTTGACTCAACAGTCTTGCAGGCCCTCTACCTTGCAGGTTTCTGCCAAGAATTGGGCACACTTTGCAACACGGTGTGTTTTTCATGGGTCTTGACCTGGACAATGTTGATCCTATGAAAGTTCTGGACTTATTGTGAGATGGGTTTGATTTGGGTCTGTCCTCTTTGACTCTGAGAGCACAGTGGGAGGGACTTCTGGCCCTTACTACTCCTTGGATTGATCCTTTGGAGCAGCTAGTAGCTCGGCTCTTAAGATTTTGTTCTTTGAAGAGGCCTAGTCCTATAGCAACAGCCCCTTCATGAGACCTGCTTTTGGGGTTAAAAGCCCTGCAAGGGAAGCCTTTTGAACCTCTGGATTTAGAGGATCTTAAGTTCTTGACCCTCAAAGTTGTCATTTTAGTGGCAATTTCTTCAGCTAGGAGGACTGGTGAACTGGGTGCCTTTTTAAGGTCTGAACCATTTTTGAGAACTTTGCCTGATAAAGTGATTTTGAGGGCTCACCATACTTCATCCCTAAGGTCTCTTCCTATTTTCACAGGTCAGCGAAGGAGATCCTTGATGTTTTCTTCCTCAAACCTACGTCCAACGAAGAGGCTTTGTTACGCCGGTTAGATAATAAAAAGACACTGTTGATTTACTTGGCTAGGAAGAATTGTTTCAGCACGGTGGAATGTCTGTTTCTGACCTTTCATCCCATGAGGAATGGCTTGAAACCCTTGAATTCCACACTTAATCGGTGGATCAAGCAGGTAATTCAGTTGGCTTACAGGTAATTCAGTTTGTTTACAAGTCACAGGGGCAGGTGCTGCAGTATAGGCTTCACTGGAAATCCACTAGGGCCTTTTATACTTCCTGGGCTGCTCCTCATGCTTCTATGGAACAGTATAAGATGGAAGTTGGGGTGGTGCCTCTGTGTCTTTCAACACATCTGTACTAACCTCTAGTATGATTTGATGTGTTAGTATACATTATTTTGTGTGTGCTATCTTTATTGTAAAGCATCTGGTTTCTGATTCTGGCAGGTAGGCCTTTGTTCTTTTTTTTGTCAGTTCATCAGCTGATTCTGGCTTAGGTATCTGCTCATAACGTAAATACTGGCGCGATGAAGACAGATGAGGAGGTAATGCCCCGGTTACTCACTGGTAATCTTCATTACTCCGAGTTCTTGTCTTCCTCTTCTCAGTATGGTTTCCCATCCCTCTCTGCCCTTTGAGCACCAGCTTCATTGTGTTATGTGGCTTTGGGATTGATAACGCGTCCAGCCCTTATAAATTACCTGTATCTGGACACGTTGGAGGTCGGTGAATCTTTTAACCGAGTCGGGCTCTCCTCATCCTAAAATAGTCGAGTCACTCAGATCGATAATCAATAACTATTGCAATCGGTAATCAATACTCAATTAATAGATCAATATAGCACATCAGAAATCAATAACAGTTGGTATTTCGGCGCACCATGACCTTTCAGTCATGAATAACCACACCAGTTTATTAAAAGTTAGTGAATTTATTTCCCTATATTAACAAAGCTAACACGATATATATAAGTCTCAAAACCAAATGATATATGTATATGAACATTACTGGCTGTCCATAACGGCGGAAGAAACGCAATCTACGCAAAATCTGGATAATGATACACTCAGTTATGGCAATGCAAATCACTAATATGACTAACTGTATTTGACTAATTTCATACATTGGTCAGCATAACAAGATTTCAATTTAGCATGGTACATTGAATGAATACCTCGACTAGCCACTAATTAGCATTGGCATGTGGGGCTTCATGCAAAACGAATTTAGTCAACACAAATTTGGAAAACTTCTAGCTAGGACCCTATCAAAATAGCAGTTGGTACCTAAAAGGAAAAACACAATGCATAATACATTTATCCTTTCATATTTACCAAATACAATCAGCATTCAAGAAAAGTCTTCGTCCTTCAGGTACCGGTTGATCAGCATGGGGCAAGTTTCAAAGGGGCAAAGTTAAGGGCAAGCTTCCTTGCAGCGGCAAGGAGAATGGGGCAAAGTTACTGCATAGGCAAGACGGGGCAAATCAAAGTTAAAGTCTCTAGGGTGAGAATTCTTAAAGTCTCTTTCTCTCAGATAGAGAAAAGGGCATCAGGGTGTCGTCCAAAATGGAGTCTGGCATCTGGCTTCAAACTGGCATCGAGGAAAATGGCTGACTTCTCTTTGTCCAGTGGGTTTAAGTAAGAAACATTCCAAATTCTGCAGGGTCTTCCATTGGAGGGTTCATAGGTTGGCTTCAAATTGTCCAATGAAAATTGTCTTTTACTAGCACTCATTTATGCATACACTGTCCTTGGAGCCTTGGAACACAAGTTGTAACATGGGTTGCCAATTATTTTACTATCTGTACCTTCATTGTCCGCACCTGCAGACTGACCTTGTATCAAAGGGGATGAAACCGGCCTAGTACAAACCTTGGAGATAAGTGTATCAGTCAGCTCTACTGGAAAAATACAACATCAAGCAAGAATATATGTTTCATTAGTTCAAGGAAAAACCACGCAGTTAGAATTTGAGACCAGGCAACTAGGCCAAAGCCTGTACTAAATTTAAGCTAAGCAAAACAGTTTTCAAACAAGAAATCATGGCATACATTTGCAATTATGACGGATTACTACATTTTTAATACTTCATGATTAATAAAGCTCGTTTACAATGATGGCGAACTACCCCGAGGGCACAATTTCCCTCGTACATTATTTTCTTTACTAAAATAACACTTCATTATATGTTTTGATTACACAATATGTATGAATATATGTCGGACCCTCTTTTTCTGCGTCATCAGGATGCAGGATGTGATGTGGGTCGACTTCCTCATAATGCACGGTGAGGGGGAAGGGGCTATGTTGGAGGGTTTGGAAACGAGTGTGCTATCTTTTTGACTTGGGAGTTTCTGTCGGGAGGCTAAAGCTCATAATGTACATACTGCGGCGAAGAAGACCAGGACTCTGAGTAATTAGGTAACATGGCATGATTTCAGGAACTTCGCTGAGAGCAAGGATTTATTATGAAATTATGCGACATTGTGCCAGCGTAGCGAAACTTTCACCTGAGTTTAGCGACGAACCTTAATCACCACACTTGTGATGATGTTTCTTTGAAAGAAAACCCATTCCAAGATTGCTAGCTGTGCACGCACACAGGTTTTGACGCAGGCACATGTATGCAATCATAAAAAAAGTGCTGGCAAAGAATATCTATCTGCTTTTTAGAGACAAGAACACACAGATTTGCTTATCGCATTACAAAGAGCTGTAAGTAACAGCCTGTCAAGCCATTTTAAAAGTGGAGAACTACGTATTGCTTATTTAACTGGTGGCTCTTAGATATTTATTTTAGTAATATAAGGAGTGAATGGAACAATGTGGCTAAGCCACACAAATGACTATATGGCAAAAAGTGCATAGAGCAATTGTACGTAGAGCAAAATGTGTTTCTTGGTTCTTGATATATTTGTTTTCCCCGAAGAGAGGAAACGTGACATATGGCCCCATGAAACGAATGATTGATATTGTTCGACAGTTATACATATTGAGCCATCACCGTTTTACCTACATGCACTTAAACGACTGTAATTGCAAAAGGAAATGAAAATTACACTCCCAGGATGGAAAAAAATGGTGGCTAAAAAGGTGAAGCTGGCGGAACATTTCACACACACACCTGGAAGTCATGTGTCAGTTCACAAAAATGTTTATTTTAAATTCTTAGGGTTATGTAGCAGTTCTCATAGGTTTCTAAAAGCAGTGGCATGGTAAAGGTGCCATGGTCTCTGAAAAAAAAAGTAAGGAAAATTTACTCCCTTACCGCCCCCTCCGCCCCTCTCTCTCTCTCGCAGCAGCTTGGCGGGCGAGGCTCAATTTTAGCGAGAGACTCCGGATTTGTTTTTCTCTTTTTTGGGGGACGTATGACATTATTTTACCTGCCCACCGTATAATTGAATCCATATCTTTAAAACACACAGGACACATTTTGGGATGGTACTGCATGGATTGACAACTTTAATACCATCTTCGATCAGGGGTGCAGCTTTGAAGGTAGTGGGGTTGTTTTGGGGTGTTACAAACCTCAATAAAAATACATTATCTGAGAGGTAACACTTAGTCAGTCTGGCAGTGTCCCCCTTGCGTTTCCCTTCTCGCTAGCAGCACTACATACAAAGTGGCCTGCCCATCTAAATGCTTAAAGCTTGAAGGACAACCTCTCACTCCCTAGTTAACAGAATACCCACAGCAGGACAGGAAACCAAGGTAAATGTGTGGGAATTTCATCCTCTCACCATCCAATCTCACTGCCCAAGCTAAACTCTGCCGTCGCGTACCAGCAGCATGGTAAATTATATCTATCACTTGGGCGTAGTAGTGGGCCTCCAAAAGAGTTATCATCGAGCTCCAGACCATTAGGAACACAATTTTCCAATGCTGGGAGTTCGTTTAACATCCTACGGCATTCTGGGAGTTGAAGTGTGGATTTATTTCAACAGAACTACTTGGAGCAAACTGTCACTTATAACAAGGAGTGATCTGGTAACCCTAGCCCTAAGTCTCCAGTATTGTGGTGGAACTACACCTGCTACACCATTGATAGCCTTATTTGTATGTATGAAAGTGCATAAGGTTATCATAGGATTCCATGTCATTAGAGACGTTAAGCTTCAGTCCTAGGGTCTCCTTCTGGGAATCACTGTTTTTAGCTGTGATGGTCCACTTTAGTGCCATTAAAATAAACCCAATATGAACACTGCACTAGTGTCAATTGGTGAAAAACTGCAGTTACCTCTCAGACACTACTCCTAGTAGCAGAACGCTCGCGTTTTCAGGCTCCATGCGTGGTGAGCTCATCCAGTCCAGGTTTTCTTTGTACATTGCGACTGGTAATCCTATTTACCCTATTAGAAAACATGGACTACACATCCCAGAATGCACATCTAATTCTGGACTGCATGGGCCGGCCAAGGATGGACCTTAGAAACTTGAGACCTATGCAGCAACATTCATACTTTGTCTTCTCCTCATCTACCAAACAATAACAATAGTTAATAATTGCAACACTTATGAGAAGGAACATATATTTGGAAATCCAGTTAGACTTTTCATAAGAATGTGGTCTGGGATGTGTGGATTGCATCCAATTGAGTTAAATATTACCCCTGCCTGGGTCCTGGTTGGTTATGACTTAAATGATCCCTAACTTTTTAAAAATCTTACTAACAACCACACCATAAAAAGTGTTACTTCACTTCAATATACTTTATTAAGGAATACTGCGGCAGGAGTGGTTCGCGCCTGAAATCTACTTTGCGTTTTTCATTAACATTAATTAATGGCACGTGCGAGGTTATAAAACCCAGACATGAAGCTGGCCCCGTTTCCTTAGTTTGGAACACCTTGTTACTTTTGCAGGCAGGTCCATGGCTGTCGTGGTTTGCTTGGATGAGGTCAGTGATCTCAACGCCAACACCGATGCAGACATTTCCCGCTCATCCGAAGAGGTTTCTGCAGGTTGGTAATAATATGCCCTTCTCGTTTCCACTGCCTCCCATTTCGGGAACTGTGCGCTGCCGCCTCTTTAGGAGAAATAATAAAAGACACAATCACTAGTAACGCGATTCCTGTAGAATTGCTCTTCCCGTGATTTATGCTGCCTTTCATGACAGTCTCTTCAATTGGAAGAAAACGTTTGATTTACCGCGGTTTATTTTTTTTATAAGCCTGAGTCCTGGAAACGTATTATATATATATATATATATATATATATATATATATAGCGCTCCAGCCAAAACTACTTGATTGAAACACCCCCTTCTAAATATGTCAGCCAAAACTACTTGATTGAAACACCCCCTTCTAAATATGTCATGCAATCAGCAAACAAAAAAAATGCCTGATAACGGAATTAATAAGTGTGCTGCTAATTGATTTGTCTGAAGCAATTTACAGTTGTATGACAAGCTGACGGGGCTAGTATTAACTATTGAGGTTCTGATAGAAAGTACAAAACTGCCAGCTTTCTGTCTCAGGTGTGCTTTTTTAGGGGAAGGGTGTTTGTATTCGTCTTCCTTCAAGTTGATGGAATCCAGAGGTTCTTATATTCAGTCAGGAGCTCCATAACTTCACTTTACAGCGATTTAGAGCATAAGGCGTGGTTTAAAAACTGATGAGATCCATTTTAATTTAAAGTGGCCCACGTGCTGTCAACGCGCTATGCAGGTAACTAAAGCAAGAGGCGCAATGCAGACCCATGCAGCCCCCAACCCTCAGGGCCACCCAATTCTTCGGATGGCCTTCACTGTTCCCAAGGCCAATGCGTTTCTGTGAGATATTGGCGACTTGCGTCCGCATCGCATTTTGTGATTCTGCACTTTGTAAACCGAAGCATACTGTTTAGCCAATTTACTCGAGAACGAAGTCCTGGTTAAGGCAAGAGTTTAAGTATTTGGCTGCTAAAACCTGCATGTCTTCATTCTGTTACTTTAGAGGAAATAATGTCTTGAAGATAAAAAACAGATTTAACCTTTATTTCGGGTTATTAGTTGGTCATTATCGTATACTATTGTTCACCTAGTAGGTTTTTTCAGTGTGGTGAAGCCCTGGTTACAGGAATTTATATCTGGATTCGACAATGCTGGAGGTAGCCTACAACCTGGGTTCTGTTGCCACTGCACCTGCTGCATCTTTGGCAGGTAAACCCCGACTCCTCTTCTCCAGCATACTTACTCACTGCAGCATGCTGTAATGTGGGGCCCTAGGCCCTCATGCTAGTAAAGGAAGGGACGCAGACACGGTGGTAGGGTAGTACTGAACTGGCCTCAGGCACGTGCGCCTGGCATCTTTTATTGGCAGGGTCACCTGACTGGTGACGCCTGTGTTGGGTGGGTGTGGGTTACATCTGTAAGACCAGCCCTCAGCAGAGTGGCTGGCAGAAACACTAGAACGAGTCCAGCTGGACTCTACATCCCTCCCAAACTTTATTGAGGAACCAAACAAAAGTCCAACCTGTAAAAGAAACAATACCAAAACACCACAATCAGTCTCTCGGCCTCGAAAAGGCAGACTGCAGAATTGCAGTGGACATGGTGCAGCTGGGAGCACCCGGACACCTCTGCACGAGTCCATAATTTAACCAGGTACAGCTGGGCACGAACACTGTGTGGATGAAGTCCAGATACTTCAGTTGCTTGTCCACGACCTCACAGTTCGCTGGATATTGTTGATCGGGTCCTGCCTGGGCTCATGTGGTCAAAGTCTATTTACAGTTTCTGATGCATCTGGAGCAGTGGGGAGTCCACTGTGCACAGTTCTGGACGGCATTCTGACTCTGGAGATTGTTTACCTCCTAAGACTGCAGATGACGTGACGGCCTGGGGCGCCTGGGAGTCCAGCGGCAGAGAAGCGGCAGTCTTCCCTCTCGTGCCAGATCTCCATCAAGCAGGAGTCTCCTCGAGGCCCTTTTGCGGGCTTCCACAGGACTGTGTGGACTGTGCTTGCCTATCTCAGGCCCAGCAAAGACGTCTCAGAGGAACAGCCTACAGGACCACATCCTAGTCTCGCATGGAGCCACAAGGGTTGTTGATGCAGGGTCCGATTGCTCGAGCCATCCGGATTCAGGTGCTCTGGCCACGGTGCAAAGTCTTCAGGTGACCAGTCTCTCGATATGAGACCTCCGTGCTTCCGGATGCCTGACGTGGAGCTGTCTCAGATGCATTCTCTCTCAGCGATATTCCGCTCTCACAGGAATTTGTTGGAGGCCCTTGTCCCTGGATTGCGACGGGACTGCGTGGCCTGTGCGGGCCAACATCGGCCACGCCAAAGGAGTCTCTCTGAACTCCCAACAGGGCCACGTCCTAGTCTTGTGCAACCCCAAGGGTGGATGGTCCAAATGATCTGGTCTGCTCTCACCGGCAGGCGTCTGGTTCACAGTGCTCATGGCAAGTGTTCAGATGATAAGTTTCTACGTTGCCAGACATGCCTTGTCAGCATCGGTTCTTGTTGCTGACTGTCTCCACTCAGGTGGTGCTGTGCTCCTCCTTCGCTGATTGGGCGATGCACCTCATCATGATGATGTTTTTCATCGTTTTGCAGATCAAACAGGTGGCGGCGGCTTCGTCAGTGGAAGGACCACTTGATGGACTTAGTGGCCACGGCGGGTCTTGTGTGGCCTGTGCAGTCGGCGTCAGGGATGCCATCACAGCCAAGCAGCCGGTGACAGGTGACAGGTCGGTCGTACTGGGAAGCGTGGGGGACCACCCGCATCGCTGTCTTCAGTGACGTCTGCTCACCCCGGTGACTGTCTTGTACTGATGGGTACCTCCTCATCTGCTTGCACGAGTCCTCAGTTGTGTCACTCTACTTCCTTCCACTTTCACACCTGCGATGGAGTTGATCTGTGGTGTGACCGGTCTGTCACACTCCTCTCATCATTTCTTGTTGGCATCGTGCCACTCTCTCTTCTCCTTGGTGTGGCGTTGTGCCACAGGTCACATGTTGCGGCACATGGACCTTGCGCTGCACCTCTGCTGGTACATCTTCCTCTTTGTCCTCGACGTGGCGTTGTGCCACAGGTCTCATGTTGCTTCACACGGACCTATCACTGCACCTTCGCTGGTGCATCTTCCTCTTCGTCCTCGATGTGGCATTGTGCCACAGGTCGCATGCTGCCTCACATGGACCTATCACTGCACCTCCTCTGGTGCATCTTGCTCGGTCGCAGCCTCTCACAGGCTGAGTCCTGCGGGTAGGACATGATCTGCTCTTCATGCAGACCTCTCCCGGTCTGGTCCGTTCCCGGATCCTCTTGGTGGACCTCTCTCTGGCAGGAGGGTCCCCGCTCTCTTCCTCCTTCTCTTCACTCGAGGGCGCCGCTCTTGCGCTTCGAGGCTGCGCTGTTGTGGCGCTCACTCCTGCCATCTGCTCTGGCAGGGTCGGTCAGTTCAGATGACCTGCTCACTGATGGGCCAACAGTGGCCATCTTCCATCGCTGCGCGGCCAGCTGACATGGCCTCTTTTCCCGTGCGTTACGTCACGCTCTCGGGTACTCTCTCCATCTTCACAGACTTTTACCTATGTCGTCACATTCTCTGGCGCAGCTCTCTGTGCACGCTGCGCACGTGTCAGTCTCTTTTTTTTTCTGGGCGTCCTGTGGCAACGCCTAGCATGTCCCTTTCTTGTCCTGCGGTGATGTCCATCACTGCTGGGGCATGTGGCGTTCTCTCGTCGGTGGTGGCGGACGGCCGCCAGAGGCTGCGCAGACCATGCGCGCTCTCTTCGTACCGCACGTGGCACTTGCGTCCGTTTCTCACCGTTGCAGCTTGGCTGGGACAGCTGCAGTCTTCTCCTTCCCTTTTTTGCAGCGTCGCCCGCGTCGCTTCCTTCTTTCTCGCCGTTTCCGTCTTCTGCGCCGTTTCTGTCCAGGGGCGCACTCTTGGTTTGGAGCAGTCACTTTCTGAAGGTGCTGCTGTAAACTTTCCTTCATCCAAGCTTCTCTTCCCTTTATAACAGAAATAGAGTGCAATACCAACTCTGGCCACTGGATGCCAGTAGTGCACTTTTTTTTCTAGCTTGAAAGACAGTCTTTCCTGTTACCGGCTCGTTACACATGCTTCAGACATGAGCTAAGGTCGCCACTGGGCTGTTTTCTTTTTAGGGGCATGCCTTGAGTTTTGTCTCAGACAGTAGAAAAATAGAGATAATCATCTAAAGGCGCTATTTTTCTCCCTATCAGTGCACAAGTAAAACAGCTATTATTAAAACAATGCACTGTAAAATGTATTCTAGAAATTCCTCGTGGACTTCCGAATAATAATTACAGTAAACAAAAGCGAAAACAAATCACATTTGCCAATGTGGAGGAAGCACTTAACAGGTGCTTTCTCTGTGGCCTCTTTTGCCATTACCGGGAGGGCCAAAGGTCATGTTTGGGTGGACCTTGCCCACCTGCTAGAACCGCCCCGTGTGGTGTGTCCTCTCGAGCAAATTAGATGAGAGTCCGTGATCTTCTGCTAATACGTGCAAGTTCACTGGTTTGGGTCTCAGTGTTTTGAGGATTAATACCTCTAAATTCTCGCTTTCAAATCATTTTGTCTAAATGTGCTATAGAGACATTTTCCATTTTGCCTGTGTTTTCGAAGATTTTGTTTTTTAAAAACGCTTTATTCATTAGAGCCAAACAAGTCCGAAGCATGGGGATCTATGTGCTCTGAACAACATGTTTAACCCCTTTGCTGCCAGGCCCTTTCCCCTCAGGTGCCAGGCCTTTTTTGGCTATTTGGGGCAGTCCGTGTTCAGGCCCTCATAACGTTTTGTTCACATGAGCTACCCACGCCAAATTTGAGTCCTTTTTTCCAACATCCTAGGGATTCTAGAGGTACCCAGACTTTGTGGGTTCCCCTGAAGGAGACCAAGAAATTAGCCAAATTACCGTGAACATTTCTTTAAAAAAAAAAAAAAAAATGGTCTAAAAGGGCTGCAGAAGAAGGCTTGTGTTTTTTCCCCCTGAAATTGGCATCAACAAAGGGTTTGCTATCTTTGCAGCTTTCAGGAATAGTCAGGCTTGAATCAGAAAATCCAATTTTTCAACACAATTTTGGCATTTTACTGGGACATACCCCATTTTTACTATTTTTAGTGCTTTCAGCCTCCTTCCAGTTAGTGACAGAAATGGGAGCGAAACCAATGCTGGATCTCAGAAAGCTAAACATTTCTGAAAGTAGACACAATTCTGAAATCAGCAAGGGGCAATTTGTGTAGCTCCTACAAGGGTTTCTTCCAAAAAATAACAGCTGAAATAAAAAAACTATTGAAATTGAGGTGAAAAAAACAGCCATTTGTCTCCACGTTTTACTCTGCAACTTTTTCCTGCGATGTCAGATTTTTCAAAGCAATATACCGTTGTGTCTGCTGGACTCTTCTGGTTGCTGGGATATATATATATATATAGGGTTTTTGTATGTTCATCAAGAACCCTAGGTACCCAGAGCCAATAAATGAGCTGCACCTTGCAATGGGTTTTCATTCTATACCGGGCGTACAGTAATTCATTTGCTGAAATATAAAGAGTGAAAAATAGGTATCAAGAAAACATTTGTATTTCCAAAATGGGCACAAGATAAGATATTGAGAAGCAGTGGTTATTTGCACATCTCTGAATTCTGGGGTGCCCATAGTAGCATGTGAATTACAGGACATTTCTCAATTAGACGTCCTTTTTACACGCTGTCTTCCATTTGGAAGGAAAAAATGTAGAGAGACAGGGGACAATAACACTTGTTTTGGTTTTTGTGTGTTCCTCCAAGTCTCCTGATAAAAATGGTACCTCACTTGCATGGGTAGGCCTAATGCTCGCGACAGGAAACGCAACATGGACACATCACACTTTTACATTGAAATCAGACATGTTTTTTGCAAAGTGCCTAGCTGTGGATTTTGGCCTCTAGCTCAGCCGGCATCAATGGAAGCCTACCAAACCTGCACATTTTTTTTAAACTAGACACCTAGGAGAATCCAAGATGGGGTGACCTGTGGGGCTCTCACCAGGTCTGTTAACCAAAATCCTTTGCAAACCTCAACATTTGGCCAAAAAACACTTTTCCCTCACATTTTGGTGACAAAGTTCTGGAATCTGAGAGAAGCCACAAATTTCCTTCCACCCAGTGTTCCCCCCAAGTCTCCTGATAAAAATGGTACCTCATTTGTGTGGGTAGGCATAGCGCCCGTGAAAGGAAATGCCCCAAAACACTATCTGGACACATCAAAATTATCAAATACAAAACTACCTGTTTTTGCTGGGGGCACCTGCGTTTTTGGTCCTGGGCTCAGCAGCCATCTAGGGAAACGTACCAAACCCAGACATTTCTGAAAACTAGACACCTGAGGGAGTCCAGAGAGGTGCGACTTGTGTGGATCCCCCAATATTTTCTTACCCAGAATCCTCAGCAAACCTCAATTTTAGCTAAAAAAAAAAAATCAAAATTTTCCCACATTTCTGTGTGGGATCACCGCACCAGAACAAAGTTCCTACCACGCAACGTTCCCCTAGGTCTCCCGGTAAAAATGATACCTCATATGTGTAGGTGGGCTAAGTGCCTGGGTCAGGGAAGAGCCAAAAACATGTTACATTTGAGGGGGAACCAAGGCGGGTCCAAAAGGGCAGTTTGAAAAAAAAAAAATTAGGCTGATAAGTGCAGCAGACAATGCTGGGTGGTAGGAATTTTGTGGATTCCTGCAGATTTGGGAAGGTTCCACCACAAAAATGTGGGGGAAAATGTGTGATTTCCAGCAAAGATTGAGGTTTGCAGGGCATTGTGGGTAAGAAAATGATGCTGGGTGCATATGAAGCAACCTACCCTGGAATCACCCAGATGTTTAGTTTTCAGATGTGTCTAGGTCTTGTGGATTTTTCTACATGGCAGTGTCCAAAAAGTGCAGTCCTCACCATTCCAAGTGGGAGAAAACCCAAAATATTCAAGTGTTCTCTTGCTTGCTTTGGGAAAAGATGTTTGTGTGCGACCACCCCACCATTTTATATATATTTTTTATTTTCTTGGCCTCTAGTATGCTTTCTATCCCCCCCCCCCCCCCCCCAAGGAGTGGATCCGGGGTAAATGCCCTTTCGGCCCACCAGTGTGTGAAACAACTTTGGCCTCATTTATTTGGGGTGGGGGTATGGCCATACCCCCACTTTCTTATTTTCCCCAAAAAATATTCCCTGGGCTCTGGTGGGCTTTCTGCCCCCCTGTTGGGGGCAGATGGGCCTTCCAAAAATAGGCCGATCTGCTCCCAGGGGGGGCAGATATGGCCAACAGTAATGTGCCCTGCATGGGGAGTGACCCTTGCCCAAGGGGCTGCCCCCCCAAACAAAACACACACACCAATCACTGGTGCATAAGTGGGTTTCTGCCCCCCCGGGCAGATCAGCCTAATAGAAATAGGACTATCTGCCCCCAGGGGTAACAGAAATGTCCTAAAATAAAGCTGCCCCCCTTGCGTGAAATTGGCGCAAAAAGAAATCCCTGCTGCCTAGTGGTTTCTGCCCCCCTTGGGGGCAGATCGGCCTAATAAAAATAGGCGGCAGATCTGCCCCCCAAGGAGAGCAGAAATGACCTAAAATAAATCGCCCCCCTCCCCCCCCCCCACGGGTAGCGGCCGTTGCCTAAGGCTCGCTCGCCCACATATTAAGAAAAAAAAATCCCTGGGGTCTAGGGTTTTCTGCCCCCCATGGGGGCAGTGAAGCCTAATTACAAAAGGCCTATCGGCCCCCAGTGGGGGCAGAAATTGCCTAAAGATAACTTTCCCTCCAGGGGAGCGACCCTTGCCTAAGCGGTCGCTCCTCACATATAAAAAAAAAAAAATAAACAAAAGAAAAATCCCTGGTGTCTAGGGTTTTCTGCCCCGGGGCAGATCAGCCTAATTACAATAGGCTGATCTGCCCCCAAGGGGGGCAGAAATAGCCTAAAGGTAAATTTGCCCCCAAGGGAGCGCCCCTTGCCTAAGGGGTCGCTCCGCACATACATAACACAAAAAAAAAAAAAAAATGTATTCCTGGTGTCTAGCGGTTTCTGCCCCCCTGGGGGCAGATCAGCCTAATTATAATAGGTATAATAGGGCCGCTCCCCTTATGACATAATAAAAAAAAAATCCCTGGTGTCTAGTGGCATTTCTGCTGTCTGATTGCATTGTGATTGGGCAGCAGAAATGCTGAGAGACATGAAAGGAGAAGAAAAGCCTGCCCTCTCCTTTCATGCCTCTTTCGCCCCCTCCACATGATCAGAGGAGAAATGCATTTGCATTTCTCCTCCAATCTGCACTGGAAGCTGAGCTTCCAGCGTGGCGGGGGCAGCCTCTGATGAGGTCATCATGTCATCAGACGCCACAGGGTGGTTGGGGGGGCGGGGATGGAAGGGGAAGCTATTCCCCTTCCATCCCTGCCAAGGGGAGGGGGGTGCCAGGCCCCTGTCTGGAAGTAACGGTTATGTCCTGGGCACCCAAGGGGTTAAGAGAAGCAGGCAGGTAATGTTTATTTGAGTTCAACACATGGCCAAGATGTGATTCAATTTCTATGTAACAGGCCGCAGTGCAAAAGAGGTGTGCTGCGTAACCTGAAGGCCGCAGTTTTCAAAGCTTTTGAGGTAGGGGATGTATCAATATTCATCCTGCTGCAAATGTTTTGTTGTAACAAGTCACGGTTTTTTAATTACATTAAGGTGGCTTAGGGTGCACTACCCACCCTTTTTCTCTACCTGCGGTAGAGGAGTTTGTAAATATCATCCCCACTGGTGGACTAGAGTAGCATGCGTCAAGCTAAAGTTATTAGCAGTAAACCCTTTTACCTTTGCCAATTTATTTTACGTAAGATAGATGCCACAGAATGTATCAATCTGTGGCAGCCATCTTGGTGTGCGATTTATTAAATGTTGAAAATGCATTAAAATGACCATGGATTCACCTATTTCCAGGATGGTATACTCTTTTCCTACAGTCAATTAGGAGACACCTAGAACCTTTTTTAACAAGGACTGTTTCATAGGAGTAATTATCTTTGTACATAATACATTGTATATGCCTCTTTTATATCGATGAATGATAATATACTAAATGAAGTGTCCCTCATAAGTTGGAATGGTGTGATACTATAAGGGGCAAAATAAAAGCAAATTAAGTTGCACAAATATATAGAGAATTGTTCTCTATAGAGAACCCTTCAAAATGTGTAAATCGTTTGCCTGTGGTGGCATAAGTGGAGGAACCAGCAGGAAAGATGGTGGGGAAAACATTGATGCTAGGGGAGACTGAAGCGGGAGGCAGCACACTGGGAGAGAGCAAGAAAACACATGCACTCCCATGGTGTGCTTAGCGTGAAACTATGAATTTAATGCATATGGCAGGGAATTTGGGTCAGATATTTAACTGACAGCGATATTAGTAACAATAGCTGAATACTCTGTGGTTATTTTAAATGTACCTTTCTCTGATAGTCTGTAAGAGGAAGAGGGCAAAGCATCTTGCTCAGTGTGTTGGGAGTAAGGCCAGCTTGGTTCAGTCTGTTCGCACATAAGGCAGTTTCACTCATGCTAAACGCAGGGGTTAAGATTTTGCTCAAACACATCATTTTGCATGTATTCACAGTAATGAAACATGACAACAAGATATTTTAATATGTATATTTTTGCACTGCTGAGTTTTCTTGTTTTACAAAACTGAACTTGAATGTACAAGGTTCCAGTGGGAGCTCAGGTCCAGCAGTGCACATTAGGGCACTACTTAGCTTCTGTTTTTTGATATTTATTTTGCCACTTTTGAGGCCAGACGTCCCAAGGGGCAACCATTTAGCAGCTACATCTGTTGACAAGTAAATTACTTCCATGGAACATGCTACATAATTTGCTAAATTACTCAGAAACATGGTTAGGTATTTAATTTGTCACTGGAAAAAGGAAAGAGGTTCATTTTTGGTGTTCTTAGTTCACATTTTTATTGATGAAGGCTCAGCTAGTTTGGAGATTTCACTGTAGCTCCTTATAGATGTACATTTGAATGCTATAACTGTCCCACTAATTGGTGGCTCATACAGAGCGTTACGACAGTCGTGGGCGGTGCCAGAACAAACACGGTCCACCATACGCCATTATCCATACATAACGTCTGCCTGGGTACCATAAAGAGGTGGCACTTGAAGATCTGCTTTTGTCAATATTTATTGTGGCTCAATCAACACATTTTAGCTTCCTCAAACCTTGATAGAATCCAAATCTTTCTTCTATAGATACCACTATCTTCAAATCTACTGTGGTGTTGTATACTGTACAAATGAAATTTCAGGTGACCGATATAAGACAGATTTGAGCTGTGCTACCCTACTGAAGTATTGAGTAGTTTTCACCATGAATCCCTCAATGTGAAATACTGTAGATGGAGCTCTACAGCTTTTGTGATGCACAAAGCTCTTGAACTGATGGTCAATCTATTGATTGTTTATTCTATTTGAGATGCTCACACTCTATTGTGATAATAATAGAAATCCACATCAGATTCAAAATACTAAGCTGCCATTTTACTTTCCTTACATAGTTATGTATTGTATAGAGGAATAAAGGTATCTAAGGACTAATATACTGCACCACCTCTGAGTCCTAAAAAAAAGATCTACACCTGCTGCCCACTTCTATGGTTTAGCAATCAATCAATCAATCCATTAGTGATTTTTTAAGTGTGAGTTCTCACCCATAGTCTCTCAAGGTGCTGTTTGTGGGCATGCTGCTTAATCAAAGAGGCAGTTCTTGAGGTCCTTTCTGAACTGCTTCAGTGATGGGGTCTACCTGAGCATCAGAGGTAGCGTGTTCCATGTCCGGGCTTCAAGGAGGAAGAAGGATCTTCCTCTTGCTCTGCTTTTCCAGATGGGAATGATGCAAGGGCGAGCTTGGAAGGAAGGATGTGTCGGTTGGGTACGTAGAAGGCAAGGCAGTTGTTAAGGTATGCTGGTACTATGTTGCGTAGTGCCTTGTAGGTGGTGATCAAGAGTTTGTATGTGATGCGCTTGTTGACTGGGAGCCAGTGTAGGTCTCTGAGGTGGGAGGAGATATGGCTGTGTCAGGGGATGTCCAGGATGAGTCTGGCAGCTGCATTTTGGATTCTTTGTAGTCTGATTGTAGTTTCTTGGTGATGCCGGCATAGAATGCGTTGTCATAGTCCAGTTTGCTAGTGGCGAGTTCATGGGTGACTGTCTTCCTCTTGTCGGAGGGGATCCACTTGAAAATCTTTAACAGGAGTTAGAGGGTGTGGAAGCATGACGTGATTGTGTTGACTTGGTGTGTCATGGATAGAGAGGAGTCCATGATGATGCCCAGATTATGTGCACAGGCCATGAAAGCAGGAGCATTTCCCAGTGTGGTGGGCCACCAGGAGTCGTTCCAGGAAACAAGGGTGGAGCATATTACCAGGATCTCTGTCTTGTCAGAGTTGAGATCGAGGCAGCTGGCTTCCATCCAGGCAGTAACTGCTCTCATCCCATTGTAGAAATTTCTCTTGGCCTTTGCAGAGTCTTTGGACAGGGAGAGGATAATTTGGGTATCGTCAGCTTAACAGGTGGTTTAGCATGTGTTGTTTGATGATCTTGGCTAGTAGGGCCATGTAGGTGTTGAAAAGAGTCGGTCTGAGTGATGTTGCTTGGGGCACTCTGCATCTTGTGTCTTTGGGTTCAGATGTGAACAGTGGTAATCTGACACTGTGTTCTTCCCAAGAGGAAGGACCTGATCCAGTCCAGTGCTTTATTTTGGATGCCAGCGTCATGTAGTCAGTCACGAAGGGTGCAGTGGGACATGGTGTCAAACGCAGCAGAGAGGTCAAGGAGGATGAGTGCGGCTGTGCCTCCATGGTCTAGTATGATGCGTATGTCGGTGGCTGCTAGGACTGCTGTTTCAGTCCTGTTGCTTCAGAATCTGGATTTAGTGTGTCTCGAGGAATTCATTGACTTGCTGGTTGATGGCCTTTTCCGTTACTTTGGCTAGGAAAGGGAACAGAGAAATGGGTCTGTAGTTTTTCAGCTCCCTTGTGTCGGCAGTGGATTTCTTGAGCAGTGGGTTGATCTCTGTATGCTTCCAGTCTGATGGAAAGGTAGTGATCTTGAAGGATCGGTTGATATAGTTCGGCAGAGCTCAGGTGCTATGGTGGCGCTGACCAGGTTGAAGATATGAGGGCATGGATCACAGGGTGCTCCCGAGTAGATGGAGTTAAAGAGCCTTTGGGTGCCCTCTTTGGTGATGGGGATCCAGGAGTTCAGGATCTGGCGTGGTGCTGGGTCCGTGGTGGTGTTAGTGGTTTCGCTACCTACAGCCCAACATGGAGACAATTGTTATACGTAGAAAGCAACATGTAAGTCAGGTATACAGATAATCAAATTTACAAAACCCAATCAGTGAAATTCTTGTTGTTAAGATTCTTTATTCTTTCTATGTACACAGGAGCACAGCCAATGTCTTTTACCCAAGTTTGAGCTTCACTGGGGCATAGGCCACTGGGACTGTCCGAATCGCAGAAAATGTAAACAGTCAATGTAAGCATATGAACACCAACCATCCATTTAGACCATTGAGGGATGCTTCTGATGTATGAGGTCCATATTACAACCAGTGTTCAGTTTTCACAGGCATCGTACACTAGGATAAGTCGTGCATGTACGACTCATCCTGTGGGGGGGATTCCTTTGCTGAGCATGGCTTGGAATAGTGATGCTGCAAATACTTAAAAGAATCAAGGAGTTGATGCGAACACCAGTAGTATACAATGTATAAACCTAGTTATGCCTTGCTAACTTGTTCTCTGACTTCTGCTACTGTTATGCTTTGTAGCACTGGGGTGTGGGGAATGTGCATTCTCACATGGTCATGTGAATTTATGCACACTGGAGTGTGGTTTGCATAGGTTTCCTGATATTACTTGCATGTTTTGAGACGTTGCGTGATGTTGGTCAAGTTGTAACACATGACCAAAGAGTAATTCTTGGTTTATTTTGTTGGTAAGTGATTTGCTTGGGCCTTTTCGTAGCCTTCAGTGGATGCTTCATTGTAGTTGCCAACATATAATTTCTGAAATTTCAAGTTTGCTGTAGTAAAAAGCTGGGAGGAGTTGGATAGTCTGTGTCCAACAGCTCCATGGTATGAAGTGACAGAGGGGATAAAGCAAAAGATGTGTTAAAAATTAAGTTGTTGGTTGACTGTGGTATGGTCCGGCAGCGACCACAATCCCAATCAGGGTAAGGGTCGGGAAAATTAACCTCTGCTCACCCTCTGATAGCTTGACACAGAACAGTGAGGCTTAACTTAGCGGCCATGTGTAAAGTATTTGTGCAACACTTCAAATAGTAACACAGTAAAAATATACATAAAAAGATTCCACACCAGGTTAGAAAGATGGAACTTACTTTAATAAATAAAGGAAGCCCAAAAAGACAAAAATAAAATAAGTACAGCTTGAGTCACACATTTTTAAAAGAATAAACTGTGAAATAGCACTTAGAAGCAAAAAGCGCCAATTGAGGGGATCTGATCATGCCGGACCGCGACAAAGTCAAAAGGTCAGGCTGACTGCGATGGAGTGCTGGCTGGCTACAGGGACCCAGTTGGGCCTGCTGAACCAAAGTACTTTACATCCTGTTTGCAGAGTATTGCAACAGTTCCAAACCACACATTACATGGGATGAGTCAATTTTCTCCACACAACAGCGGAAATGCATCGGTTCCATGATGCAGCGGAGTTAGTGTGTGAGTTCCTGCTATGTTGAGGACAATGGCGCCCAAGGCTTGTGATGCAAAGACCGGTGTCGAGAGTGCATTGTGCAATCAAGGGAATGTGTCTGTTCCAATGAGGGTAGAGGCTGTGATGCAGTTACTTGTTGTCACCAAGGCTGCCGGTGATGGGGATGCAAGGACTTTGTGCCAGGAAAAGCATTGCAGTGGTAGTTCCAAAGGTGATGTGCTGGTTCTGTTCCATTCAACCATGGTGATGCATCAATTTTGATGCAGCAGCAGAGGATTTTCGATTTCACTAGCACAGACACCTTCAACCAACTTCCAAGGGTCTAGGAATGGAGTGGAGCCACTTGGCAGGGCAGAGTCCACGTGCATTAGCAGGGTGGTTGGGATTCTTGTATGTCCCCAAGACCTTAAATCAGGAGGATAGCTAGCTAGCCCTTGGAGTCACTCATGGTGCATGTCCAGGCCTTCTCACCCAGGCATGGGAACAGCAGGCAGCAGGGCAGCACAGCAAGGCAGGAGTCCAGCAAAGCAGCAGCCCAGCAGAATGGCGTTCTTCAGCAGCACCTTAGTCCTTCTTCCTGGCAAAGTATTCACAGGTTCAGAAATGTACTGAGTTGGTGACACCAGAGGTCCAGTACTTATACCCAGTTGGGCCTTTGACGTGGGGAAGGCTTTAAAAGACTGACCATTGAATTGCACAGAGGTCCCACCCTTCCTACCCTGGTTCCAGGCTCACTACAGGGGATTATGCAGTTCTTTGTCGGTGGACAGGACACAACCTATTCAGGTGTAAATGAGGCGGAGGTCAGCTTCTCATTTACATCCTGCCATGATGGCCAATTAAGGCCAGCAAATCACACCTAAGCTCCAATTGTCAGTCTAGGGGAAATACACAAAAACCCAGCTGTCACCCACCCTATACAAGTGATCAGACACATGCAGCAAGCACCAAGTGGCAAAAGTAAGTAACTGCCAACTTTCTAAAAGTTTCAAAACATCTAGAACAAACTGTTTACCAATGTATTACTAAGTGTTTTTAAAGTTTCTTAATCCTTACTAAAGAAGAACCCTCTCTCATCAACCTGGCTGGCGGCATTCTTCATCTGGTTCCCACCCTGGGCGCCTAGTGCCCCAAGGGTGTGCTTTGACACCAGACTTACTGCAGAGCTGGCTTTCCTGAAAGTGTGTTAAGTGCAAGTGATTTAAAATAGTCTCAAGGTCTGCCACCTAATATGGTTGTTTCTACTATGGTGACCGTGGACAAGATTAAAAACATGGGGGCTACCTTTTGGGACTTCAATGGTCCTCTTGTATTCCTTGTTTTATGGTCAACATGTATCAGCCATTTTCCTTGTGCCTTTCTGGGTCATTATGGCTTTCTTCAGGACCAGATACTTTGTTGCGCATGCACCCTAAGACACGCACTATAAGTATTTATTTGAACTTAAATTTTGTTGAGAACCTGCCTCTTGTGACTATACCTGTTGAAATAAGATTTATAAAAACGAACAGAGTCCATTATAGTTGCATTGGTAATATATTTGGTATTCACAAGCATGGAATGCAGGCTTAAACCCTTGGAGGGAGCAACCACTAGGCATACACTAGTTTCATGCCTGATGGAACCTTCAGTGAGCTTATAATATTTAGCCACTGCATGTCTCCCTTCTATTTCTCCATTTGTAAGCCATGCTCCCATAAGTGATAGTGACAGTGCGGTATCATTATGCTCTTTTTTTTTAATTATTTTTTTATTTAGGACACACAGCGGGTTACATGTTTGCAACATAAAAGAGAGGAAAAAAAAAGCTGTGAGTACATCAATGTTGTCATACAGGAGAAACATGCATTATAATCAATAATCATAGTTTCTGCTTTTAGAGATCTCATATAAGATTACTTATTTAGTTGACATATTCTCGGGGCCCAAGAGCCATGCAGAAAACGGTGCCCAAACTCTAGTGAGTCTTTTAGCGGCCGCTGCTCCTTTTAGTTCATACAGGCTATTCTCCAAGTGATACACAGATAAAAGTCGTGAAAACCATTGATTAAATCGTGGGGGGTCTACATCACGCCACAGAGATGCTATGCAGCTGCGAAATACCGACATTGCTATGAACAGGAAGTATCTATCTCGACTATTACAGACTGCATGATCAACTCCCAGCAAAACCATTTGAGGTGTCAAATAGTCTGTTTCAAGATTTTCTTCAATATATCGGATATCCCGGTAATCAAACTTTCCAGTTTTACACATTGAAAAAACATATGACAGAGATCTGCTTTCGGGCAACCACATCGTGGACACGATTCCCACCGTTTTACCCCAGCTCGCAATCTTAGCAGGTGTATAATATAAATTATACAATACCATAAAGTGTTGAGCTTGCGGGCCTGCAGACAATAAAACAGTCCGTGCCATTTCCATAGACTCACAAACCTCTGTCTCTTTAGCTCCAACCGGTCCTTCCCATTTTTTAACAAGTAAAGCCCGGTCATCCTGTATAGCATTTAACCACTTCGCTGCCAGGCCTTTTCCCCCTCCTGTGCCAGGCCTTTTTTTGCCTATTTGGGGCAGTTCGCGCTTAGGCCCGCATAACTTTTTGTCCACATAAGCTAACCAAGCCAAATTTGCGTCCTTTTTTTCCAACATCCTAGGGATTCTGGAGGTACCCAGACTTTGTGGGTTCCCCTGAAAGAGGCCAAGAAATTGGCCAAAATACAGGGAAAATGTTGTTTTTTTCAAAAAAATTGGAAAAAGTGGCTGCAGAAGAAGGCTTGTGATTTTTCCGCTAAAAATGGCATCAACAAAGGGTTTGCGGTGCTAAACTCAGCAGCTTCCCAGCTTTCAGGAACAGGCAGACTTGAATCCGAAAACCCAATTTTTCAACACAATTTTGGCATTTTACTGGGGCATACCCCATTTGTGCAATTTTTTGTGCTTTCAGCCTCCTTCCAGTCAGTGACAGGAATGGTCATGAAACCAATGCTGGATCCCAGAAACCTAAACATTTCTGAAAAGTAGACAAAATTCTGAATTCAGCAAGGGGTCATTTGTGTAGATCCTACAAGGGTTTCCTACAGAAAATAACAGCTGAAAAAGAAAAATATTGAAATTGAGGTGAAAAAAACATCAATTTTTCTCTACTTTTTACTCTGTAACTTTTCCCTGCAATGTCAGATTATCGAAAGCAATATACCGTTACGTCTGCTGGACTCCTCTGGTTGCGGGGATATATAGGGTTTGTAGGTTCATCAAGAACCCGAGGAACCCAGAGCCAATAAATGAGCTGCACCCTGCAGTGCGTTTTCATTCTATACCGGGTATACAGTAATTCATTTGCTGAAATATAAGGAGTAAAAAATAGCTATCAAGAAAACCTTTGCATTTCCAAAAAGGGCACAAGATAAGGTGTTGAGGAGCAGTGGTTATTTGCACATCTCTGAATTCCGGGGTGACCATAGTAGCACGTGAATTACATGGAATTTCTCAAATAGATGTCTTTTTTACACACACCCCTATATTTGGAAGGAATAAATGTAGAGAAAGACAAGGGACAATAACACTTGTTTTGCTATTCTATGTTCCCCCAAGTCTCCCGATAAAAATGATACCTCACTTGTTTGGGTAGGCCTAGAGCCCGCGACAGGATATGCCCCAAAACACAACCTGGACACATCACAGAAAACAGAGCTGTTTTTAGCAAAGTGACTACCTGTAGATTTTGGCCTCTAGCTCAGCCGCCACCTAGGGAAACCTACCAAACCTGTGCATTTCTGAAAACTAGAGACCTAGGGGGATCCAAGGAGGGGTGACTTGCGGGGCTCGGACCAGGTTCTGTTACCCAGAATCCTTTGCAAACCTCAAAATTTGGCTAAAAAAACACATGTTCCTCAAATTTCTGTGGCAGAAAGTTCTGGAATCTGAGAGGAGCCACAAATTTCCTTCCACCCAGCGTTCCCCCACGTCTCCCGATAAAAATGATACCTCACTTGTGTGGGTAGGCCTAGCGCCCGCGACAGGATATGCCCCAAAACACAACCTGGACACATCACAGAAAACAGAGCTGTTTTTAGCAAAGTGACTACCTGTAGATTTTGGCCTCTAGCTCAGCCGCCACCTAGGGAAACCTACCAAACCTGTGCATTTCTGAAAACTAGAGACCTAGGGGAATCCAAGGAGGGGTGACTTGTGTGGCTCGGACCAGGTTCGGTTACCCAGAATCCTTTGCAAACCTCAAAATTTGGCTAAAAAAACACATGTTCCTCACATTTCTGTGGCAGAAAGTTCTGGAATCTGAGAGGAGCCACAAATTTCCTTCCACCTAGCGTTCCCCCACGTCTCCCGATAAAAATGATACCTCACTTGTGTGGGTAGGCCTAGCGCCCGCGACAGGATATGCCCCAAAACACAACGTGGACATATCACAGAAAACAGAGCTGTTTTTAGCAAAGTGACTACCTGTAGATTTTGGCCTCTAGCTCAGCCGCCACCTAGGGAAACCTACCAAACCTGTGCATTTCTGAAAACTAGAGACCTAGGGGGATCCAAGGAGGGGTGACTTGCGGGGCTCGGACCAGGTTCTGTTACCCAGAATCCTTTGCAAACCTCAAAATTTGGCTAAAAAAACACATGTTCCTCAAATTTCTGTGGCAGAAAGTTCTGGAATCTGAGAGGAGCCACAAATTTCCTTCCACCCAGCGTTCCCCCACGTCTCCCGATAAAAATGATACCTCACTTGTGTGGGTAGGCCTAGCGCCCGCGACAGGATATGCCCCAAAACACAACGTGGACATATCACAGAAAACAGAGCTGTTTTTAGCAAAGTGACTACCTGTAGATTTTGGCCTCTAGCTCAGTCGCAACCTAGGGAAACCTACCAAACCTATGCATTTCTGAAAACTAGAGACCTAGGGGAATCCAAGGAGGGGTGACTTGTGTGGCTCGGACCAGGTTCTGTTACCCAGAATCCTTTGCAAACCTCAAAATTTGGCTAAAAAAACACATGTTCCTCACATTTCTGTGGCAGAAAGTTCTGGAATCTGAGAGGAGCGACAAATTTCCTTCCACCCAGCATTCCCCCACGTCTCCCGATAAAAATGATACCTCACTTGTGTGGGTAGGCCTCGCGCCCGCGACAGGATATGCCCCAAAACACAACCTGGACACATCACAGAAAACAGAGCTGTTTTTAGCAAAGTGCCTACCTGTAGATTTTGGCCTCTAGCTCAGCCGGCACCTAGGGAAAGCTACCAAACCTGTCCATTTCTGAAAACTAGAGACCTAGGGGAATCCAAGGAGGGGTGACTTGCGGGGCTCGGACCAGGTTCTGTTACCCAGAATCCTTTGCAAACCTCAAAATTTGGCTAAAAATACACATGTTACTCACATTTCTGTGGCAGAAAGTTCTGGAATCTGAGAGGAGCTACAAATTTCCTTCCACCCAGCGTTCCCCCAAGTCTCCCGATAAAAATGATACCTCACTTGCGTGGGTAGGCCTAGCGCCGGCGACAGGAAACACCCCAAAGCGCAACGTGGACACATCCTAAATTTTGGAAAAAAACAGAGGTGTTTTTTGTGAAGTGCCTACCTGTAGATTTTGGCCTCTAGCTCAGCCGGCACCTAGGGAAACCTACCAAACCTGTGCATTTCTGAAAACAAGAGACCTAGGGGAATCCAAGGAGGGGTGACTTGCGGGGCTCGGACCAGGTTCTGTTACCCAGAATCCTTTGCAAACCTCAAAATTTGGCTAAAAATACACATGTTACTCACATTTCTGTGGCAGAAAGTTCTGGAATCTGAGAGGAGCCACAAATTTCCTTCTACCCAGCGTTCCCCCAAGTCTCCCGATAAAAATGATACATCACTTGTGTGGGTAGGACTAGCGCCCACGAAAGGAAAGGGCCCAAAACACAACGTGGACACATCAAATTTTTTTATAAAAAGCAGTGCCCACCTGTGGATTTTGGCCTGTAGCTCAGCCGACACCTGAGGAAACCTAGCAAACCAGTGCATTTTTGAAAACTAGAAACCCAGGGGAATCCAAGATGGGGTGACTTGCGGGGCTCTGACCAGGTTATGTTACCCAGAATCGTTTGCAAACATCAAAATTTGGCCCAAAAAACACTTTTTCCTCTCATTTCGGTGACAGAAAGTTCTGGAATCTGAGAGGAGCCACAAATTTCCTTCCACCCAGCGTTCCCCTAAGTCTCTCGATAAAAATGGTACATCACTTCTGTGGGTAGGCCTAGCGCCCACAAAAGGAAATGGCCCAAAACACAACGTGGACACAACATATTTTTTCACAGAAAACAGAGGTGTTTTTTGCAAGGTGCCTACCTGTGGTGTTTGGCCTGTAGCTCAGCCGGCCCCAGGGGGGGGGGCAGAAATGCCCTAAAATAAATTTGCCCCCCCAACCCCCACCCTCCCCCGCCGGGAGCGACCCTTGCCTACGGGGTCGCTCCCCCTGCGTGACATTGGCACCAAAAAACAAATCCCCGGTGCCTAGTGGTTTCTGCCCCCTTGGGGGCAGGTTGACCTAAACTCAGCCAATCTGCCCCCAAGGGGGGCAGAAATGGCCTAAATACAATTTGTCCCCCAGGGGAGCGACTTTTGCCTGATGGGTCGCTCCCCATCTCTAAAAAAAAAAAAAAAAAAAAAAAAAAAAAAAGAAAAATTCCCCTGGCGCCTAGAGGTTTCGGCCCCCCCTCCCCCCGGGGGCAGTTCGGCCTAATAATAGGCCGATCTGTCCCCCGGGGGGGCAGAAATGGCCTAAAATAAATTTGCCCCCCCACCCCCCCCCCGGGAGCGACCCTTGCCTACGGGGTCGCTCCCCCTGCGTGACATTGGCGCCAACAAACAAATCCCCGGTGCCTAGTGGTTTCTGCCCCCTTGGGGGCAGATTGACCTAAAATTGGCCAATCTGCCCCCAGGGGGGCAGAAATGGTCTAAATACAATTTGCCCCCCCAGGGGAGCGACCCTTGCCTGATGGGTCGCTCCCCATCTCTAAAAAAAGAAACAACAAAAAAAAAACACACCAAAAAAAAATTGCCCTGGCGCCTAGAGTGTTCTGCCCCCCCCCCGGGGGCAGTTCCGCCTAATAATAGGCCGATCTGTCCCCCGGGGGGCAGAAATGGCCTAAAATAAATTTGCCCCCCCAACCCCCACCCCCCCCCCCCCGGGAGCGACCCTTGCCTACGGGGTCGCTCCCCCTGCGTGACATTGGTGCCAAAAAACAAATCCCCGGTGCCTAGTGGTTTCTGCCCCCTTGGGGGCAGATTGACCTAAAATTGGCCAATCTGCCCCCAGGGGGGCAGAAATGGTCTAAATACAATTTGCCCCCCCAGGGGAGCGACCCTTGCCTGATGGGTCGCTCCCCATCTCTAAAAAAAGAAACAACAAAAAAAAAACACACAAAAATAAAATTGCCCTGGCGCCTAGAGTGTTCTGCCCCCCCCCCGGGGGCAGTTCGGCCTAATAATAGGCCGATCTGTCCCCCGGGGGGGCAGAAATGGCCTAAAATAAATTTGCCCCTCCCAACCCCCACCCCCCCCCCCCGGGAGCGACCCTTGCCTACTGGGTCGCTCCCCCTGCGTGACATTGGCGCCAACAAACAAATCCCCAGTGCCTAGTGGTTTCTGCCCCCTTGGGGGCAGATTGACCTAAAATTGGCCAATCTGCCCCCAGGGGGGCAGAAATGGTCTAAATACAATTTGCCCCCCCAGGGGAGCGACCCTTGCCTGATGGGTCGCTCCCCATCTCTAAAAAAAGAAACAACAAAAAAAAAACACACAAAAATAAAATTGCCCTGGCGCCTAGAGTGTTCTGCCCCCCCCCCCGGGGGCAGTTAGGCCTAATAATAGGCCGATCTGTCCCCCGGGGGGGCAGAAATGGCCTAAAATAAATTTGCCCCCCCCCAACCCCCACCCCCCCCCCGGGAGCGACCCTTGCCTACGGGGTCGCTCCCCCTGCGTGACATTGGCGCCAACAAACAAATCCCCGGTGCCTAGTGGTTTCTGCCCCCTTGGGGGCAGATTGACCTAAAATCGGCCAATCTGCCCCCAGGGGGGCAGAAATGGTCTAAATACAATTTGCCCCCCAGGGGAGCGACCCTTGCCTGATGGGTCGCTCCCCATCTCTAAAAAAAAGAAAGAACAAAAAAAAAAAACACAAAAAAAAAAATTGCCCTGGCGCCTAGAGGTTTCTTCCCCCCCTGGGGGCAGATCGGCCTTATAATAGGCCGATCTGCCCCCAGGGGGGGCAGAAATGGCCTAAAATAAATTGCCCTCCCCCCCAGGGAGCGACCCTTGCCTAAGGGGTCGCTCCCTTTGCGTGAAATTCACGCAAAGAAAAAACTCCCTGGTGTCTAGTGGTTTCTACCCCCCTTGGGGGCAGATTGGCCTCATCAAAATAGGCCAATCTGCCCCCAAGGGAGGCAGAAATGGCCAAAATATAATTTTCCCCCAAGGGGAGCGACCCTTGCCTAAGGGGTCGCTCCCCACCAAAAAAAAAAAAAATGAAACAAACAAAAAAAAAAGGTCCCTGGTGCCTAGAGGTTTCTGCCCCCCCTGGGGGCAGATCGGCCTAATAGTAGGCCGATCTGCCCCCAGGGGGGGGCAGAAAAGGCCTTCCTGAAAATATGCCCCCCCTGGGAGCGACCCTTGCCCAAAGGGTCGCTCCCTTTTGTCAATAACAATAATAAAAATAAAAAAAAACCTGGTGTCTAGTGGTTTCTACCCCCCTTGGGGGCAGATTGGCCTCATCAAAATAGGCCAATCTGCCCCCAAGGGGGGCAGAAATGGCCAAAATATAATTTTCCCCCAAGGGGAGCGACCCTTGCCTAAGGGGTCGCTCCCCACCTCAATAAAAAAAAATGAACCAAAAAATAATAAAAAAAAAAATAATGGTCCCTGGTGCCTAGAGGTTTCTGCCCCCAGGGGGGGCAGAAAAGGCCTTTTCAAAAAAATGCCCCCCCTGGGAGCGACCCTTGCCCAAGGGGTCGCTCCCTTTAGTCAATTTCAAAGAAAAAAAAAAAAATCCCTGGTGTCTAGTGGGGTTTCAAAAGCCGGATTGCAAGCAATCCGGCTTTTGAAACCCTCGGAGGGACTTCAAAGGGAAGGAAATACTTTTCCTTCCCTTTGAAGCCCCTCCGGGCCTCCCAAGTGATTGAAAAAGAAATGCTTTTGCATTTCTTTTTCAATCGCGCTGGAAGCAGAGCTTCCAGCGCGACTAGGGAGGCCCCTGTGACAAATCAGCGCGCGCTCGTGCGCTGACGTCACAGGGGGGGGGGGTGGAAGGGGAAGGGATTCCCCGGTCAGCCCTGACCTGGGGGGGTGGGGGGGCGTCCGTCGGGAGGAGCGCTAGCGCTTCTCCCGAGGGAAGCATTCAGGACTTAATGGTTACGTCCATGGCGCCACACGGGCGCTGCCATGGACGTAACCATTACGTCCGTGGCGGGGAAGGGGTTAAAAGCAATGGATACAGGTTTTTAATGCCGCAGCTAGTGGGGTGTTGTGAAACTTCCATTAGCTTAATCTTGTCTATGTGCCAACCTTGGGTCATACTAGTTAGTAGAAAAGCTCTAGTCTGTAAAAATTAAAAAAAAGTCTGTTTTTTCCAGCGCAAATTCCACACTCAGTTCCTCAAATGATTTGAAGTGGCTGCCAGAATGGAAAAGGTCCCCGAATTTATGAATGCCCCGATTACTCCACCTCAAACAATAGTGGTCTTTAAATATCGCCGGAAGTGTGGGAGTAATCCACAGGGGAGTGTAGTAGCAGATTCGACCTATACCTATCTTGCGCTTAACCGGAGTCCATGCCTTAAATGCAGCATAAATTACCTTAAATTTAACCTTTTTGTAGTAGCTGGGTTCCAGAATCCGCAGAAAGACTGCATCTGCTTCTTTGCCCAAAATCAGAGTAAATATCGAAGGGAGATTATCTTGCCCGGATCTATCCGTAACATAAAGTGTCTGTGCATACTAAAGCACTGCTGCCAGATAATAAAGTTTAAAATTGGGAAGTGCCCACCCCCCTTTCTCTCTAGGAAGAGTCATATAGTGGAAAGCCTGGCGCGGCTTTGTATAGGACCAAATGAAGCTATTAACCGATCCCTCTATTAGTTTGAACCAGTCTTGCCCAAACTCTAGGGGGATTGTTCTAAAGAGATAGAGTACTTTGGGTAGAAAAAACATTTTTATCACGTTGCAGCGTCCCATGAGTGACAAATGTAGATTGTTAATGCGAGCGAGATCTTTCCTAGTCTGTTAGAATCGGGCCCATGTTTATTTTCACCACTTCATCAAGGTTTACTGTGAGTTTAACACCTAAATATTGTACCTGTGTCAGCACCCGCTCATCCTTAAAATCTATTGAGCCGTTCACCAACATTTGGCATTTACTTTTGTTCAACAAATAGCCAGATCTTTTCCCAAACTGCAGGGCTTCCTGCTCTATTTCCAATATAGCAGTCCTGGGGTCCGTGGTCACCACCGCAATATCATCTGCATATGCTAAAATCTTAGTACACCCTCCTTTCAATGAGACTGGAATGATCCGATCATTCCTGATCATTCTCCTGATCAAGGGGCCAATATATAGCGCAAAAAGCAGTGGTGATCACGGGCACCCTTGTCGCGTACCTCTCTGAATACTGATTGAGGTCGACTTTAGCCCGGCAACTTGTATCGTAGCCGTTGGTTTGTGGTAAAGCTGTTGAATTGCTTTAACAAACCCGGGACCGATGTTGTTTTTACGCAGGACAGACTATAAAAAGGGCCAGTGAACCCGATCAAAAGCTTTTTCCGCATCTAGCAAGATTACTGCCATGGGAAGCTTGGCTGTTGAACTAACATCAAGTAACGTGATGACTCGTCTTATATGATCTGCCGTGCTCTTCCCCGGGATGAAGCCATGCTGCCATGGAGATACTAAACCTGAGATTACCAAACTCAGGCGGCTGGCAAGTATTTTAGCATAGATTTTGGCATCGCTATTAATTAGAGAAATTGGGCGATATGAACCAGGCTGAGTGGGTTCCTTGTCCTTTTTCAGAAAGACTACTATCTTAGCCTCCCCCCAGGAGGCCGGTTGAGGTGCCCCTGCTTGTACTTCAATAAATAAGTTAAGTAGCTGTTTACATATCTCCACAAAAAAAACTTTATAGAATTCTAGTGGAATTAAGTCCCCCCCTGCCGCCTTCCCGCTTGCCAAGGCGCAAGTTGCTATATCCAATTCTTCCAATGTCATAGGTGCTTCTAAAGCTGCCTTATCTTCCTCTCTTAGCTGATCTGATATCTCATTGCCCATAGCATTGATCCCTTCCTCTTCTTGGGGCTGTTCTTCCTGGGTATATAATTTTTGATAGAATCGTCTAAAAACTTCCATAAAATCTGGACCGTTGTGTACCATCCGCCCCTCTTCATTCACTAAGCTTTTAAAGCTCCCAAATACCTGCTTTTGTCTTATTCTTAAGGCCAGCTGTTGGCCCACTTTCCCGCTATACTCATAGCATTTCTGGCGATATACTAAAAATTTTGCAGCAGCCTTATCCATAAAAATCTTGGTGGCTTCTGCCTTAATGATATTCACCTCACATAGAATGTCTGAGATCTTTACTCCGCTGCAGATCACTTCCCCTAGTCGCTGCTCTGCTTTAACCAGCTTTGTCTGAACTAATTTTAACTGATCCATGCGTATTTTCTCTTTTCTTAACCCATAACTCAGGGTTTCTCCTCTGACAGCAGCTTTAAATGTATCCCTAACTGTCTGGCAAGAAGCAGAGTCCTGATTTATCTTAAAGAATTCCGGGATCCATTCCTTCATTTTTTGGATATACCCTGGATCGGCTAATAGTGCCCTATCAAATGTCCAAGATCTAGGCTGCGGGCCCTTTCTCCCAATCTCTAAAGCCAAAACCAATGGGTTGTGGTCTGATATGATTCTAGGAAGTCTGTTGACCCTTATTTGGTTTTGTAGACAGTCTGTCACAAAAAAGTAGTCTACCCTGACTAATTTCTTATGCGGAGCAGAGAAAAAGGTGAACCCTGAGTCCTGCGGGCAACACAACTGCCAGACGTCGATCAAGCCATGATTAATGGCCAATGACTGAAGTGCCCTAAAAACTTTATTCTTTCTACCCAGGTAGAGTGTTTGTTCCTGAATGGGTTCTTTATTATCTAAATGTATATTGAAATCTCCACACATTATGATAGGCGTTGCCCAAGTCGTAAGTTCTAAATTAAGCCAATCCACTATCTCTGGATCATCTGCGTTGGATCCATAAATAGAACATAGAGTGAACCTTAACCCCTTAGCTGAACATTCCAACAGAACCAGCCTGTCGAGTTTATCAGCAAATTGTTTATGTATAACCAAAGTACTGATCCGAGTTAATATCGCGACCCCTCTAGTGGTTGTGTGTTGTCGTGTAAAAACCGCTAGTTTCCACCCATAAAACTCCATTAGCTGCTTTTGTGTACCTGGAATATGTGTTTCCTGCATACAAATAATATAGACATTCCATGACTTGAAAACCTCTCCTACAAGCTGCCGCTTTTTGTTATTATTGAGCCCACAACCATTCACTGTGGCAATACGTATTTCACTTTGCTGTCCCATTTTTATGGATGTTGGTCCTTCTGGCTCCCCTGTATGCCCCATTCAACTTTGCTGCTTTCACACCCTGACCCCTTTTCCACTGATAAGAACCATCACCACTCCCCCTGCTGTGTGTCCCATTATCCTTTCTGTCCCTGTGACCCCCCCACTCTCCTCTAACCCACCCCCCAACCCTTACCCCTACAAATGGAATCGCCAGGCCCCTGAGCCTGTAAGATGGTATTTGCCAGTCCCGTTAGCCCACCCATACATAAAAAACCTTCACACATCTATGGCTTGCCAATCCTTACCCGCGGCCCCTCTTCTTCACCCTCCCGATCGAAACCCTTGACCAATAAACATTACAAAAAAAAGCAAAAAAGAGATACATAATAGAAAGAAAAAAAGAAACATAAAAAAAAATAGCGGAGTAGAGAGCGGAGTGAAGGGGGAGTTTACCTACCCCCAAACAGTATCACGTACATTTACATATAAACGGCTATTTACGGCAATCCCTCCCCGCCCCCTGCACTTGACCAGTTTTCAGTTGCTGTAAATATTCCCCTG
The DNA here is from genome assembly GCF_031143425.1 of Pleurodeles waltl. Taxonomy (NCBI): domain Eukaryota; kingdom Metazoa; phylum Chordata; class Amphibia; order Caudata; family Salamandridae; genus Pleurodeles; species Pleurodeles waltl. The sequence continues at coordinate 340,664,015 of NC_090439.1, forward strand.
CCTTAATTTCTGAGAGAAAAAATCTTGTAGTTGTTTGGTAGACAACTTTTAAACCCGCAGGGCTTAACAAGTAGGCTTCCGCCCCCAACTCTTGGAATTGAGCAATCATCTGCCTGAGTCGCCACCGTCTCTCTACAGTGGCATGTGCAAAGTCTGGCCTACTAAAAAATGATACACCTTCCACCATCACCTTTGAATTGGGGCGAGCTTTTTCAAACACAGCCGGTCTCAATAAAAAATTACCAAAATACACTATAATAGCCCGTGGATAGCTCTGGTCTCTACCGGTAGAAGTCAAGGTTTGTTTTTTCCTCATTAGCGGAAAACGGTGTGCTCTCTGGATCTCCTTTTCCCAATCCCTCCCAATCCCACCCAATCAGGTCTGGGAATGCTCTCTTAAAAAGTGAAGCTATGTAGGCCCTATTATCCTGCCCCTCGAGGTCCTCTGCTATACCCAAAATCCTCAAGTTATTCTGCCGCTGGCGGTTTTCCGCATCTTCCAGTTTCCATTGAATATCCGAGATCTGCTGTCCTTGTGTCGTCGTCTGTGCTGTAGCTGCTTTAACTTCGATTTCCAGCTCCTCAGTTCGAGTCTCCATGGTGGCGATACGTACACCAATGTCCTGGCAGGATTTGACCACTTTTTTAATGGATAATTGTAACTGTCTGTTTGCTGCTTTCATTTTCCTGCTCTCCCTCTGTGCCTGTTCATGATTCTGAACCATTGTCCTGTAGATAAGATCCAACGAGGGAAGCTCTGCAGGCCCATCCATGGAAGGGGGCACTAGAGTACTGCAGGCCGAATCACTTTTCGAAAAGGCCTGTTGGGTGGCCGTATAATCCCACTGCATTTCACCATCCTCCTCTTGAGGCTTAAGCGGGTCTCTCCTAAGCTTGGCCCCTGAACTACTCCTAGTATCAGTTTGCTCGACTGATTTCGTTCTACATGTTGAGTAGTTAGATACCCAGATACTTGCTGCAGAGCTACTCTCAATATCTGAATCTGTTAAAGGGATTTCTTCGTCTAAATCTGAGTCTCTAGACTGATCGGAGAGAGAAAAAAAGCTTTCTGCTGTATCGAATGGCCCCTGATCAATGTTTGCTGGTTTCGCCTCTTTCCCCCTCTGGACTGGAGCTGGGGGGATAGTCTCATATGTTGTTGAGAACTTGGCCATACCCTCAGCTTGTTGCGAGTTTAACTTGCAGCTTAATGCACGAGGTTATACTTCACATTTCTCTGGATTAGTTTCCTGAGGCCCCTGATTTGGCTCTTTGGGTTCCTGCTCAGATAGCTTCTCACACCCCATGGGGGGGGGGGTGCCACCTCCCTACTCTCTCCTGGACTTGTGCTGGCAGTCTCTCGACTGGGTGGCTCCCTCCCCCCTGCATCGCATATAGGAGTAAGTACTTCATGAGATGTAGATGCAACAGGTACCTGCTCATTGTTGACTCCTGGCGCGTTAGATTGCGAATCACAACGTGCCTTTTCCGTGGACCTTTGCTTAAGCCGCATCATGCTAGTAAACATTGTTGGAACAGAGTACCTTGCTTCTTTTTCCATGTCAGTTGTTTTATGCAGGACCCCTTTCACATGAGGATTGCTGTGCTCCTTCAGTCTGGGGACCGGTAGCTTTTTGTCCTCTCTGGTTCCTCCTGGATCTTGGTTCTGCCGTGCCCGTAAGGAGCGAGGGGTCCTGTTTAACTTCGGCGCCATCAGGGCGTCCCACACGCCAACTAATGTTGCCAGGAAACGGCGGGGATCGCGCTCAGTCGAGAGGAACAGGAGCGCGGATCTAGGGTGAGCGCCGCGCTCACATCTTCTTGCGGGGCCCTCCGGTGCTTGCCGTCGCGGGCCGATCCTAGCGGGGGCCGCCAGAAAGCCGTGAAGCACCGGCAGCGGTCCGTGCTGCAGGCGCACGGCATCCGCGGCATCCGCGGTTTTCGCGGGTGAGTGGAAACCGCGTGTGATCTAGGGGTGGGCTAGAGCGGTAGTGGCGATCAGCCGGGAAATCCGGCCGCCATCTTGGATTCCAGCTTCTGCACGGTATCATTGTGCTCTCATAAAACAGCGTGAATCAAGGTTTTTGCATGCCTTTGTATTAAATTCAACATAAAAGCATTTTTCTTGGACCCACCTGTTTTGCAGTCTCACTGAACAGCATGGTGGCTTTGAGGGGGTGGACCCTATTGTCACACTCTGACAGTGTAGAAGAAATGGAGGGTAGTTGTAAAATAAGGAGGGTGTTGTCACAAAAATAGCACTGCTCCTTCTTGGTACATCTAAGAAATGCTCCACCCTTAGCCCCCACTAACTTCATCAAGGCGTCTCACCCTCTTTCACAGCTATGTTGTCTCCTCAGGCCGGGCCCCGTATCTTAATATGAGTGTCTGTTTTTTGTTGCTTAATACTCCCTTTCTACTGTTTCATGGGAGCTTTGTTGGTGCTCCCTCTGGACATCTTGTTTCCTCTTTTCATTTGTCCCACTGGACACTCCCAGTCAAGTACTATAAGTTGGTTCGGGGATTCTCTATCCGCATAGCTCATTGGTTAACATGCTTTTGCCCAAGGGAGTTTCCTTACTCCAATGGCTAACTTTGGACACATTTTCCTCTTGTGTTATTTGTGAGCTGCTACTTCCTGGAAGATGGCTCCTGTTATTTAATTGGGTGTTGGTGGGAACCCCTCCTGATTGACTTTTGACCTGCCCTTTATGGTGGTCAAACAATTTGGTTAATGTTAATATCTCAACTCTGTTATGTCCTCCACAGTACAGACATGATGCACAACATCGTATATCTATAAAAATAGACACCTGAAGATATTTCCTTATATAAGATAATGTGACATAGAGAGCATGTGTGAACATTATATCCCACAGTCCGTATATTTAGCCTTCATAATTTTAATGATATCTCTCTACATCAACTCCATGATTTCGCTCACACCCTTATTTTATTTTCAAGGTACTGACTCCTAGTTACTGGACCTAGCCATTCCTGGTGTCCAGGTGATGTTTATCCTTTCTAATTCCACTGATGTTTCTCTTCCTAATTATAGGCACACCCAATATTTTTATGATAAATCTGTTATGGCTACTGGACCCTTTCTTCATCGTGTGACTCCACGTGAATTGGCACAGAAGTTTTACTAAGCTACTTGATAAATCTCAAACCCTCTTAATGTTTTAAATAGTGTGTCTTCCGATTAATTGGCATAGATGTTTTTCTTATGTAAGTTGGCTTGATTTACACAGCACCTATAATTGTTACTTTCAGCACCCTGTCTGGTTCTCCTTATATATTCTGCTCATGACTTCAATCTTCCAGATCCCTAGTTAGTCACACCATTTTTATTTTTGTAGGACTGCATTTCCTGGCGATAGTGTCAATCAATCCAGTCTTGTGGATTGACATGCAATAAATCCAATGTTGCCCCTCTTTAAATAGTAATCCTCCTGTTTCCTGTTGATGTTTCTATTTTTTCAGTGACCACTCATTTCATGTAATTTGTTGTGTCCAGTCTTCAAAAAGTGGTCTGTCATTTTTGTTGTGTTCATCTTGCACCTAATACTGCTTTGATGTTCACAAATGCATGTCTTGACCTTTTTTGTATATGTAAGTTGCATGGGCAGGTGATGAGATCAATGTTAGAAGAGTTGCAATTGGTATGTTTTTTCTGTATCCATGTTTTGCCTGGTCCCAAGTCCAGTGACTAGTTAGTGCTCATGTGATGGCAGATGCTGAGGTTTCCACATGCATTAGGGCCTATCACTTCTGGTAGGTCGCAACTGTTCAGAACAGTCCTTTCTGTAGATTTGATTTTCTTCCTGGGTTGTGTTAAAGCCACAGTATCTCTTATACTTCAAGCTTTTTTTTGTTTTGTTTTTATGAAAATGTTTTTTCTCCAATTTTAGTTTGCCAGTGTGTAGTGCCTTCCTATGTCTGTAGTGGAAACTATCCAACTGTAGTAATGTGGTCTGATCAATTGGTTTCTGGTATGTCTTTGTTCCCAGTTTCCCATTCTCTGCATAAATGGTCACTTCGAGAAGGGTGATTGTTCTTCTATCCATGGTGTGGGTGAATTTCAGATTGGTTCATGGTTCGTCGATCCACCTGATAAATGGGCCACCAATGTGTTTTCTCCAGTCCTGCTCTCCAAAATGTCATTGATATATTGCCTCCACAATCATATATTTGTTCTGAATGGTTTATTTTCGTTCACTGTTTCTTTTCAAAATTAAAAATGTACAGCTCCGCCGAGCTTGGAGCAAAAGTGCTCCCCATCGAGGTCTCCAATATTTGTAAATACAATACCCCCTCAAAATCAAAGAAATTCTTCTAAGCGCTAGGTGTGAGCATTACATGCTAGTGTTTTGGTGTTGTGTAGTTCCATTCTTCAAAATTCAAAGCTTCTTCTGTTTCTTTCAAAGCATCGCATTGGGGGAGACTAGTGTATAGACTTTCCACATCTAGGCTCAGTAGTATGTTCTTCTCTGGATCATAATCAATCTCTTGTTAGAGGTTCAATAATTCCTTTGCTCCATTTAGATATGCAGGGGTCTTCTGCACCAAGTGTTATAGGTAGAAGTGATAGAAGCAAGCTAGAGGCTCCAAAAGCAAGCCTATCCCTGACTCTGTGGTGTGGGTCCTGGTGGGGGGAGTCTATTTTTTGTTTTTTTGTTTTTGGGAGAGTGTAGAAATATGGTATCTTTGGATCAGTGGTTGAGGAACTCAGCCCTTTTCTTGGAAATACATTTTCTGCTTTTAAGCATACTCCAAGAGTTTATCTCTGCATGGCAGTGTAAACCTACATTTATAGGCTTGGCAATGTCAGGCGCGAGACATGGTTACAGGACTACAAAACGGGTGGCAGAATGAAGGCTGCAGGCCTACAGGTTGCATTTAAATGACAAGCACTGGGTCATTTTATTGGGGACTTGAAATTAAATTAAATGTTCCAATTGGAGATAAACCAATGTTATCACATGTAAGGGACCACTGCAAACCAGTTCTACAGTCCTAAAGCCAGCAAAAACGGCATCAGAAAAGTATGTGAGGTAGGCAAAATGTTCGGGAAAAAAACATCCAAGGCTGTCGGGTCTAGCAAGGTATATTCCATGGAGCTGAATTACATGTCCACTCTTGGGATTCACTTTGAATCAGTTATTGTGGAATTAATTCACTATCATCCAGAATTTTGTTGTCTGCTTTGTTTTGTAAGTGAATGTGTTGCAGGGGTTCTGAATATATGTGGTGTCGTCGAAGTGACTCAGTTATTGTCCTAGTATGCTCTTTTGGGAGTATATGGGTTTTTTGTATCTAGAGCACTCAATGTTTTCAATGTTATTTTGGCTCTTATCCACAATGGACTAAGGTGCAAGTCCAGATTTGTGTTTCCTGAGTTATGTTCAAGCATATGGCAGGAATCCATAGGTTTTTAGTTAATTAATGTGTTGATTTTATGAGTGGGGTTTTACATCAAGTGTATTTGGTTTTACTTTTACTCACCACACCAGGTGATGAGATCATTTAGGTTTACAGTTGCTGTGGAATCTCTTTTTTTCAGTTGCATAGTATGTATCAGTCTACATACTGATAATGTGCACCCTGCTAATGGTAGTCTTTCCACCACCCCGCGAATAATTCAGAATAATCGTTCTTGTTATAGTTGTAGTAGTTAGGAGAGTATATAAGTTCATTTGTCTGCCTTTCATTTAGAGCTCTGTTAATAGGAAATTAAGTGCTGCAAAAGCTGACAACATGTTTGATGGTAGTTGGCATATGATAACCCTAAAAAATAAGGTTGGAATGTCCCCGGACAGTGAGAAGGTATTGGGCCCCAATCGTAACCACTGGGGTCTTTTGCCTCAGTTGTTCTGAAGTCCTTGAACTACAACTCCCCCTCCCCCCCCCCCCCACACCCCAACCAGTGCCCAAATAGCCCTTTTTATCTATCCAGTTTGAGAGTAGTGAGGCAGAGCAGTTCAAGGGGCTGTGCCTTCACGACTCTTCACTCAGTAATGCAAGAAGAGGACTTTTAAGCTCCATGGAATGATACTGGAGGAGGCTTACCACTCTGGCGACACTTGAATATCATGGGCAAACGCCAATTGTCTAAACATCTTCCAGACCACTAGGCCTAGATCAGACAGACAAACTGAATCAGGCATTTTGAGAATGCTGTCTTTAAGATGAAATAGCTTAGCAAGCTTCCAAAGGAAACCTATCGTCTTATTTTAGCCCTTCAAAGGATGTAGGCAGATTTATGTTGGCAGGGCCAATTAAAACTCGTAGAGAATTTTAATTGCAGATGTGGTCAAAATTGCCTAAAGTTTCTAGTCAACAATGGAATATCTCTAAACTTGACCAGTCTATCTTGAAACCAGGTATACTAAACATTTTTGATAGATTTTATCCTCTAACCTTCCCTTGCCGGAGTCGTATTGCTTACTAGTGAGGTGAACAGCACTTTCTAGTGAAGAACAAACTGTTTATCTTTCTCATCCATGCTATGCAAACGAATTCCAAATATATCCAGAAAGCGTTTTAGCCACTCCGTTCAGCATGGTCGTCAATTTCAGGAACCAGTGCAGGGTGTGGATGACTCAAATGGTGCATTCCATTGTGGAACTACTAGGCCTTCCTTCCATATTGTCCTGGGCCGTGCATCGCTCATCCCTCTTGCATATGGAAGCTATGCATATAGACGTTTGATGCCCAATTAACATTTTAAATCTCTGCACTGAGTTGAATTTATTAAGTGCAGTGTTGCGAAAGAGATTTTTCATGAATATGCTTTGCAGGTAAAACTCCTGGGTGATTCACTGGCCTAGTGCAGTGTATTTATGGTCAGCATTGTTGGTTACACCTGAAAAAACGCGAGAGTACCACTTTTTCATCTTCCTCAACGTCACAGCATAAACCATCTTTGTGTAGGTACACGAAACGGATATCCGATGTTCCGGCATTACAAATGCATTGCGTGGTCCTCAGGTTACTAATCCACGTTCTCTCAGCCCATGACCTTTCACTGCATGCAGTGGTTGTGCCAACACAGCAACAGTTAGTAAGATTTGGGGTCCAGCCACTCCCATAATATGAGCTAAAGGATTATCCAGTGATTGCACCTTTCCATACCCTTCAGGAGCCTTCAACGCTACATGTTGAATATCTGACGCAGCAGGTCCCTCTGACAAAGGTTTCTGGGGGAATTAAATGGCCAGCATAGCACAATGCTTGATGTTAAATGGCCAGCAAAGCACAATGCTTGATGTGGCATATGTGCCCCCTACAAACCCCCCTTCCACATGAAGCCTTTTGCGTGGGATACATTACATGAAATATCGTACCACGTGAACCTTTTCTTTCCTGCTTCTTGTGCCTGGAACCTTCAAACCCAGCTTTTCAGCCTAAATGTCCCTTTTAATGGAATGTAAAACAAATGTCTCAAGCACTAACGTTACCAAATTTTAAATCAGAATGATTCACCCTTTTGTTAAAATTGTATTAATAGCCAATTATTTATGCGAAAGAACTAATGAATTTAACAATATTCCTTAATTAGTGTTTTTAATTCTCACAGCGAATGTGTATTCAGACAATTTGCTTATGAGAAGTGTCCATGCATTCATTTTTTCCTAATTATATATGCAATCTGTTTTTGAAATTCATATAAATGTAATGTGTTCAATAAAGCATGTTTTGATTTAATAACATTCATTAGTAGAACAGAAATTGTGTATACTGGGGAGGTTCTTGTGTATAGACTCACTGAAAACTGTTTGTTTATTATTAGAAGACCTACATATAACTGCTATTTAACTTTTGTTTTTTTTTCTTCAGTGAATTTCCATATTTCTTTAATGTAAAAGTAAGATCCTAAGCCATGCACAGTGAGAGGGCCTGGCTAACTCCCAGCAGGAGGACAGTGACCCACAGATCCCTTCTCAATGTTAGCCTTTTACTTTTTTTGTTTGTTCCTGCAGGAGTACACTGAGGGGCTGCACAAGTTCCCATGGCACTGATATAAACATTTTTTTTTTTATTTTGTCCCAGGCATAGTACCTATGTGGCCCCCACCCAAGGGCTTTTAGTGGGGGAGAAGCGTCAGGGTAACCCCAACTCTTATGTCCTTTTACATTTTATTTTTTGTACTTGGGGATCGAGTCCTTGAGTCCTGTAATGGCAGCTGCAAGAGTTCTCTTCAGGTTGAGGACAGCCAATCTCCAGACTTGAGCCCACTGGTCGAGTCCATGAGAATGCTTTATTCTGATATTTTTTTACCCACAGGACTCCTGTAACATTAGATATTGCTGTATTTTATCCTTAATTTATCTAAAGCATCTGAACACATTCATCCCAAGTCCCAAAAAGGGACGCTTTCTAAGTAGAGATCTAGCCTTCTGCCAAATTTGGCGTAATTCTGCTCAGTCGTTTTATCTGTAACTCTTTTAAAAAATCCCTATGAAAACTGTATGGTGTTTGGAACCCCTCCTTTTTCTCTGCCCTTGCTTGAAGGATCACCCATAAACTTTCCAGGAAGTAGCTGAGGTGGATGACCTTGTTTTTGGAAAGTTTTGTGAAGGTTTGTCAAATGGCACCAAAGTTATTAGCAAAACAAAAAACTCTCTTCCTATGGAAATTCTGACTTGAGTATGACAGTGGCAGTCACCATTGGTCAATATATAAATGTACCACACGTTTTCAATTTTAAGTTTTTTCTGTGATGCAAGAGTCTGATCCAAAGAAAATGCCCCATCTAATCTCTCATTCAGCCCTTGTAGACATTTTATGGCTAATCGTGTGATCCATTTATTTATCCATGTGATACTGTAGATTCTTCGTTTTTAAAGTTCTAATTCCTTACATGCCTTACATTTTCGAAGCCCACACTGACAAAAACAGATGCCCAAAACATAGGTTCAGTGTTAAGAAATTTGATAATTTCAGTGTTCAATTAGTGCTGGTGAATTCAAGTTTATTTGAACCTTTGTCATGTGCAATGCAAAATCATTGTCTTTAGATCTCCTTTGGCTTGGAGGGTTTGGGGGTAATTACACATACCCACTCTAATGCATTAGACGGTGAAAGATGACTGAATCAATATAGCTTTCAGATTTTGCCAAAGTTAATTTTCTTCATTTTATTGATCTCTACTTGCTGTGATGAACTTTGTTTTCCTACAGTGCTTCTGACCCCTTTCAGAAAAGAGTGTGGACTTAGCTATTATGTTTTTGTAGGTATATCAATAGTCGAAAAGAACATACAAATCTTTAATGTCAGTCATGCTTTCATGCATTTCTACTTGACACAAAGGTTTTGTGTGCACTATTTACTTATCATTCTTATGATTTCTCTAACAGTTTTTCATTCAGTGAGTTGGCATCTGCACACCTTCATATTGGTCTAGGTTTTTTGGTATGGAAAGTGGACTTTAGGCATGAACAGATGTAGTAAAATGTAGTCAATCAGTCAAATGTTTTTATTTAGGTGAGGGTGCAAAGGAGATCCTGGCCACAGTTTAATCTTTGAGCCTCATGTACAAGGCCTTAGCAGCACACTGAACCACCTTGCATGGCTTTTCATGGCCTTGTATATATGGATCCCTTTTATGCATAAAACTGTGTGAAAGGAGTGTCCTATGGGTCTGGTTTAGGGTGTTCCAATGCAACACCCATGGAACTCAAAGAACTCTGATGCTTTCCCAGATTTACAAGTCTGGGAATGCGTCAGATTTCTATGCCTCCTCATCGGTGGCGTAACAATGATGCAATGGAGAGAAATACATTTATTTCTCCCTGATTTTTCTCTATGTGTGATTCATTCTGCAGCACACATAGAAAGAGGAAAACGCCTTTTATGATTGTTTTGGTGCAGGAGGATAATCATCCCCACAATGCAGACAGCCTTGCACAATGGTTCAAGGGTGCCTGCATTGGCGCTAGGCAGCAATTTGTGTGCCAGCACAGAGGGAGAGGACAGAAATGAACCATATCTTGTTGATACAGTGTGTTTCTGCCCTTTCCTGGTGGTGCAGGGTAGCGCAGCCCTCCTCCACCGGCTTCGTAAATGAGGCTCTTTGTGTTTAAAATGGTTGCGATTTCACTAGACCGATGCACAGCTTGGAGAAACTAAGGGAGATACCTACAAAGGAGAAATGCTTTCTAATTTTCGGTAATGATTTTATTCTACTGGGTCTTATTTATTTGTTTCATTTGTCCTTTGGCCAAGATAAGGATACTAAACTTTACTTTTGGCAGACAGTGGGAATATGCCTGAGACAGATTTTAGGTACCATCAACTAAAGTGAATAATTGGTTAACTTGGATATGAACTTTGACCTTCTACTGACTACCGTTTAGATTTCCGCTATTGCTACTGCTGAAGTTAGTCATCCATGTCTGTTTTGCCAGCCGACACCAAAACAGTGCATTGTAACATATTTTACTCTTTCTTAAGAAAGATTGTAAAGTTTGTTGGAATGACTTGGCTACACCAGCTGGTATTTTGATTATCACACTCTACGGCTTTAGTAGGCAGCATGTTTGCACCACAAGAGCTACAGTTCTGGTCAAGTTGTTCCCACCTCTGTCAAATTGGGAAGTAGAATTTTGAGTCAAGGTGTGTGATAATTCATAAAACAGGGAGGAAGGGACAGTAAGGACATTGTAGAGTTTCGCATCCAGGAGAACTAGAGCAAAAAAAGCCCCTTTGCTAGGCCAGCTGCCCTGACAACGATGGCAAGTTCTGCCAACACTCTTATGTTACAGCATCCACAATCACATAACACCACTACCAGCCTTGGGATGAGATAATGCCATTGAAGCTCGTACCTGCCTAGACTACCAAAGGAAGAGGTAGCTAACACTTGCACCCCGCCATTACCGCCAAAGTGGCTTGTGATGATGAGGACATTGGCAATTGCGAAGGCAAGACTACGGCGCCATACTGGAGACTGTCAAAGCAGTGTGGAATTGTGTTCTGCCAACAAGTGGTGTGTACTATTAACTCCAGTACAGAGAACATATTTGGCCATTGCATGACAGAACATCACTTATGCAATGGGGTTTACCATATTGTGTTCTAAATATCGTTTACAAAAGTACTGCTCCAATGGTTGTAGATTTGCTAGCTTCAAAAATCCAGCATTCGATATTTTTGTTACGGATATTTTAGACCCGATATTAAGATACTCTGATAATGATAGGTTGGTACCATATCAGCAACCAATACAAAACAGCCACTAGCATTCCATTTGAAAAAAGATACGAAAATGAAGAGCAATCTGTGGAATTCTGAAACATTAAGTAGACAAAAAAATAACATGCAGAAAAGTAAAAAAAAACAACAACAAAATTAAAATTAGTAATGATGGCCTCAAAGTCCCCATTTGAGCACATGACGTGAATTAGCACAACAGTAAAGTTCAACAATGAAAATTACATTTGTGAACAAATACACATAAGCATGCTCACACGTAAGTAAAACAAAGACAAACGTTACCCATAAGGGTTGGTGCACAAAATAAATCTCCCCTCCCCCCACCTCCTCTTAAAAAAAAAAAAAAAAAAGCAAATGCACTTAAAATACAAATGTGAAATACTCAAATTGAATGTTTTTCACAGGCATAGACTGCCCAATCTACCACAATAATAGTGAAATCACAATGCAATTAGGGCCCATTGGCAAGGGACACTGACAGTGAGAACAGCCAGCATGCTGAGTTGTGACTAATAACTTGGATCTTAGAAACAGCTTGTTGCGAGATGTAAGCTTATGTTTGAGACACCCCTTTAAACCCTTTGTAGTGCAGTAGCAAGTTGTAGTTCAAGAGTGAGCTCAATTATCCTAGAGTTTGGTACCAGTCCCCTTTCTGCTGTCACTCACAGGCAACCATAAAGCAGGGATAACCTTGACATCTACCTTCCCCTTCACAAAAAAAGTACCAGAAGATACTTAGACAGCATGCAAGACTAAACAGTCCAACCAGACACATACCAGCTTGGAAACAACATGTAACCCTCAGCCAAATCTCCCTCCACACCTGTGTACACCCAGCCATTCCATTACACCCCCTGCAACCAACTGCAACAACTAGCATAAGGTCAGGCTAATGCTCAAGACACTGAGGAAAGCCAAATAGTCCACAGGACACAAGCTCCAAATATCACTTTTTACCTTCCTACCAAACAAAGGATTCCCTTTCTGGTCACCTATCAGTGTCCTCCGTGGTATCTGTGAAAGTTAACCCCTCCTTGACATCATACGGTCCCTAGTAGGGGTTCCCAAAGTAATGGTGCCAACTGATTTGTCGCAACTGGTCCATGTGCTGGTGCAAAGGAAGAACCATCGACTGCCACCAATCTAGCCCCTCACATCTCCAAAAATAACCATCAACGTGTTTGTCACTCCCTCATGCTCCGCTATGCAATTTCCTTTCTAAACTCACTGATGCTTCTTGCAACATTTGGTCACTGAGCTGGTGTAAAGAGAGACAACTTTGCTCTGATTATCTGATTTGCACAAATAGTCAGCCAACATTTTACCACTAGATTATACTGCTGCTCAGGAGTGGCTACTCCCCTGGGTCAACTGAGCTCTCCTCGCTGTATCAGGCCCACTACAAGTTCTCTCCTGCCAAAAATACTGCCTTATTGTCTCCTGTGCAGCGGGGCCTTAGTTGGATATTCAGAACTCATTATGAACCCCACATTGGAGCAGCAGCAATACAATCATGCTTCAATTTTCTTCAGCCAAAAGAAAGCTCTTATGAACATCACAACTTTGAATCATAGGCCTTATTACCTCCAAGCTGGATTATGTCAATGTTATTAACTGCAGTCTTCTGGCATATCAAATTATTTCTCTACAAACAATTCATGATGCCAAATACTAGCAGGTTTTTCATCAGAATAAAATGGTCTCCATGTCCACCCTGCTAAGAATTTGGTGACTCCTTAAAAAAAAAAAAACGGTGTTCGGCCTTCTGACGGATGTGTGCAAAACCATATGTAGAAGCAAGTTTGACCAGGAGTTCTCAACACCTGCTCCTCAACTTTGGAACCCTCACTTAGATGTAAGGGAACTTCATACTCTTATAAGGTGGAGACAATCATCAACAATTACTTTGTTTGCATACTCTCTCTCATCTTTGTTACTCTGTTTGCTGGCAATTTGGTGAGTGTCAGCAGAGTAACATAAAATAGATGGAGTACGCAGACACATTTGCTTTTTAGGTAAAATAAATATTGTCACAATAAAAGTAAAGAAGACCTAACAAATTGGCCAGTGGTTAATTTGTAAAAATGTAGATGGAGTGGCAGAAGGTTTTTCTTAGAAGCTCAATTCTGACAGTACCTGATTCTTGGGCTGTGCAACTAGGCCCCAATAAACCTCATACTTTCCCCACCCTACCCTTCTGTTTATTTATCTCAATACTGAAAGTTTGATTTCATATGTTTTCTCGCTTTGTGACTCTTATTCTATTGTTCTCTTCCTCCCTGATCTTCTTCCCTTTCTCTCTTGCTCTGAGATGGTCTTTTGGTATGCATCACTGATAGCCGGCGGCACAAATTAAGCACTGATAAGGTTACTATTCAGTTTTTAGTATAGATAGAATTATGAATACTGCTAGTGCTTTCTGTTTCCTACCATATCAACCTGAACTATAACTTACTAGTGGTGTGCTGTTAAACCTGACAGTCTTAGGGTGGTCGCCTAGGGAGGTTTGCCTACCTCCCTCCACTTTTTGGACTCTATTTTTGCTGGTTTTTAGACTCTGCGCTGTTTACCATGGCTAACCAGTGCTAAAGTGCATATGCTCTTTCCCTTTAAACATGGTAACATTGGATCATATCTAATTGGACTATTTAATTTACTTATAAGTCCCTAGTCGAGTGCACTATATGTGCCCAGGGCCTGTAGATTAAATGCTACTAGTGGGCCTGCAGCACTGATTGTGCCATCCACTTAAGTAGCCCCATAACCTTGTCTCAGGCCTGCCATTGCAAGGCCTGTGTGAGCAGTTTCACTGCCAATTCGACTTGGAATTTAAAAGTACTTGCCAAGCCTAAAACTCCAATTTTTCTGCATCTGATACACCCCTAAGGTATGCCCTAGGTAACCCATAGGGCAGGGTTCTGTGTAGGCAAAAGGCAGGACATGTACCTATGCAGTTTATATGTCCTGGTAGTGTAAAACACCTTAGTTCGTATTTACACTGCTGTGACACCTGCTCCATTCATAGGCTAACATAGGGGCTGGCCTCATACATTGTTTGAGTGGTAGCTGCTGATCTGAAAGGAGTAGGAAGGTCATATTTAGTATGGCCAGAATGGTGATATAAAATCCTGCTGACTGGTGAAGTTGGATTTAATATTACTATTTTAGAAATGCCACTTTTAGAAATCTTTCTGTGCCTTACAATCCACGTCTGGCTGGGTTTAGTTGACAGCTTCTTGTGCATTGATTCATACATACCCTAAACACAGGATACTCAGTCTCGCTTGCATACATCTGCATTTTGAATGGGTCTTCCTGGGCTGGTAGGGTGGAGGGCCTGCTCTCACACAAAGGACTGCCACACCCTCCTACTGGGACGCTGGCAGACAGGATTGAACTGAAAGGGGACCTAGTGCACTTCTAAGCCACTCTTTGAAATCTCCTCCACATCAAAGGCAAATTTGGGTATATAAACAGGGCCTCTGCCCCTTCCAACTCAGACACTTCCTGGAGAAGAAACTTTTAACCAGAACCTGCATCCTGCCAAGAATTACTGCCTGACTGCCCAAAGGACTCACCTGACTGCTTTCTGTGAAGGACTGCTGCCTTGCTGTTGCCCAGCTGCTCTCTGGCTGTGGTGAAGAAGTGCTCTCCATGGGCTTGGATAGAGCTTGCGTCCTGTTCTCAGGACCAAAAAGACCATCTTTTCAAGAAGGACTCCTTGTGCAGCGCAATCTGACGCACAGCCTGCCAGGAATAATGCACAGCCTGCACTGCGGTGAAAATTTCACTGCACGCCGAACTGGAACGACGCAGCCCGACTTCGCAATGAGAAGATCGATGCAGCACCATCGTAGTGACCAGAAATTTGACGCAGCTCCCTGTGACTTTGTCCTGCCAGTGCAGGAAATCCAGGCATCGTCCCCGGGGCGTCTGAAAACCCTGCAGCCCAAACAGGATCCATGACTGAGCGTCGAAAATCTACGCACAGCTGTCCCTGCATGGCAATTAAATGACGCAACGCCGTGTGCCGCCCAAAAAATCGGCGCACACCCCTTTGTTTCCATGCTTCTCCTCTGTGGCCCTTTGTGGAGATTTTTCACACGAACCAGGTACTTTGTGCTTGAAAGAGACTTTGTTTCCATTAAAAAGACTTAAGACACTTTATATCACCTTTCAGTGATATCTCTACATTTACTTATTGCATCTTTGATCATTTTGACCTGCATTTAACCAGCTAAATATTATATATTTTTCTAACACTGTGTGGTGTATTTTTGTGGTGCTATATGGTGTGATTGTATGATTTATTGCACAAATACAAATTGCCTTCTAAGTTAAGCCTGACTGCTCAGTGCCAAGCTACCAGAGGATGGGCACAGGATAATTTGGATTGTGTGTGACTTACCCTGACTAGAGTGAGGGTCCTTGCTTGGACAGGGGGTAAACTGACTGTCAACCAAAGACCCCATTTCTAACATGTGCAATAAGTAGAATAGCCTGTTAGATAATGCCAGTCCTGTTGAAAGTATTTTGAGGTGTGCCTAGCTAGTATTGTAAAGAGAGGGCAAATTAGGCAGCATAATGGGGTGCAATCTGTGACCGCAGGTTTTCATTATGTTGACATTTCAACATTTCAATACGTCATTTTGTTGACTGAGGTGGGTAATAGCCCTACTCAAGCAAAAACCACAATCCTTCTCTTGGTGAACCACAAAAGTCACTACATTTAATGTTTTTAGCCCTGTGATAGCTTGGCACTAGAGCATTCAGGCTTCACTTAAAGGTAAAGCTTTTATGCAGCACACAAAGTGAAAACACAACACAAGAAAAATCCCAAACCACTGTAGAAAATTGAGTAACTCTTGATAGATACTTGAAGAACAAAAATCCAACCGGTGGTACCGAAGATAATCAATTTCAAAATTTTAGGAAAGTATAGTACCTAAAAGAACAAAGTGCCACACGTCCTCATTTGGTCATACTAGGCTGGAGGAAAGTCAAAATTTCAGTCTAACCGCAATGGAATGCTCCGGATACAAAGACCAGGTTAGTCCAGCTGGAAATGTTACCCTCTCAAAGTCCATCGCATTTGTCAGGTTGACATTGTGTTTTAATATTGGTCAAGGCTGTTGTGGAATGAAAACAAGTGTCCCTTTTGTGGTTTTGGTCTCTCAAATAGTGACCTGTTGTAAAAATAAGCCCTTTCCTTTCCCCCAATGAGATTGGTGTATCCAGCTTGTGGCCTTCCATTCCAAACTTTAATGTTAATTTTGCCAAGCTGGGCAGACTAAAGGCTCTGTTGTTCAAGAAAAACGTGGCACTCACCTCTGTCTGCTTCACATTGTTACTGCAGGTTGCAAGGTTGTCCTCTGCAATACAGTAGCTATTAACCTCAAAGTTTACCTGACATTCAGATGCACTTGTGCACTGCCTATTTAATGCTTCAAAACACTGGTTCCAACAAGCAGTTGAGTATGTCTTTGCCAGCACATTCAGACTGCTTTTAGAGTGATACCATCTGTTTTACACTCTGTTTTCAAATGTATTTGAAGGCATACCACTTGTTTTTCCTAATTGTGGTATTTAGGTTGTATAATTGTTCCTCCAGAATGGATGTCCAACCTCTAGATCAAATGGTGATGGACCTAATACACGTCCAGCTGTGTTGTGAACATGAAACAGTGCATTAAATTGTCTTTTCTGGAGGAACTCCATGAAAACTGGTCCCTGTCTATTCTGCCAGTGTGGTTCTATTGTGTGCAGCCTGTGTTCCACTGTCTTTGGTGCCACTTCGAGTGTGCACTCAACATCTGTCTGGCAATGCAATTGATACAATTTAGGGACATGGATTTGCAGATGTGTCCTCTGAGAGCTTATTTCCGGTGTTGTCCCGTGCAATTGCCATTGCATCATGATGCTTTCTGTAAGCCAGTCTTTCCTTTGGAAAATAATGCTCGGGCTCCTGGATACCTTGTCACTGGGTCCTCTACTGCGGGCATAGTACAGGATGCCCCAACCTCTGAACCAACTGAGGGCACTGGACACATTAGTTCCTTAGAGTTGCTCACCAAAGCCATGGTGGTTGTTGTATGCAGACGGGGATTCCATCCTAAATCCTATTGACACTCATAATATGGAGGACATCTTGGTAGATTCCTTGATTTCTGAAAAATTGGGCCCTTGTTTTTATCAAGTAGTTTTAATTGGTTTTATGTTTTAATTGCCATATTTTTAAAGGCTTATTTGCTTTGCTTGGTGAAGTGAACAATCATTTCTTTTAACATAACTTTGTTAGGAAGCTTGTCTTTTCAGGCCTAAGGGGAGGGTGTTGTGCAGCCTTCATGGGTCCACTCTGGTTCTCCATTTTAGTTTAGTTATATATTTTACATGGCTGACATTGCTTTTTAGCTATGACATTTTACCCAATTTATGCTTGTGTGATATTTTGAGAATGCATTGTGCATGCTGCTTGTTTTATTTAGCTAGCCTTTCTTGACATGTAATATGTACACTGTTAAAGGCTAGGAACACAGAACAAGATATCCTAGTGCTTGTCTAGCCCATTCAGAGACAGTTTCTTACATCTAGACATATCATTGTATCAGAGTTGTGCCTTTAACATTGTGGTTTTGATTATTTAAACTATGCACTGCCCTGGGCGGTGGGGTGTGGGGGGGGGAGGGGGTCAGAGGTACACTCCGGCCATTACTTTTGTGAAACGAATGCTGTTTGACATGCAACTCCACTGATACTGATCTTTCGTTTTGCAGAGAAGGATTGCCAACTCCACTCTAGACCTCTATCCTCATTCAGCTCTCTAGGTATGGGCTCTCAGGTTATCCTAGGTCAAGCAGGTATGATTATATGCTTTGATTGTTGATAACAATAGGTAGGAAGATAAACATCTAAGTTTACCATGGTTGAACTACTTATTCTTCTTATCATGTTAGTAACGCTAGTTACAATGCTTTGTTTTATCTGCCTTATAATCACAGCTCATTTTCTCTAAGCAAGAAGATTGTTTCAATAAAACTTTGAAAACCTTTATTTGTATTTTTGTTTATCCTAGTCATGTATGAGTAAAATAACCAAAGGTTGAAATCTGTTTCCATAAGTTCCTTTAGTCAGTGTCCTGTTTGAGGGTGCTGTAATCATCTGTGACCCTGGGAAGACTGAAGGTTCGAGTGAGTCACTGTGAGCTAGCTAGGAATTGGGGTGGCAGTTCCTGATGCAGACAGTATCAGTGCTCTTGTCTTGAAGTTCTGCTGCCCTAATACACAGTCCTACCTTTTTAGTAGGAACCGTATAACATTGATTGCTGAGGTGGTCGGTAAGCAATTGGTTGAGTAGTTTCTCAAAGACCTTTGCTGAGCATGGTAGGAGAGAGATAGTTCTGTAGTTGGAAAGTGTGATGGGGTCAGCATATTGTTTCTTGAGGAAGGGTAGGATGGTTGCATGTATCCATGTGTCCGGGAATGTGGCTGAGTGGATAAAGGAATTGAGGACAGGGGAGAGTGCTTCGCTGATCAGTAGTAGTCCTTTGGTGAAGGCATGGTGGTGGTCTGGGTGATTGCTATAGTGTTGATGGCATGCCATGATTATGAGGTCAAAGTTCATTCTTTGGCCAGGATGAGAAGATGAGTTGAAAGAGCAGTAGAGTCTCACTGATGTTCAAAGATGCTGTACATGGAGGTAATTTTGTTACAGAAGAATTCAGAGCTTGGTGCAAAGGTCTTGTGAGGGGGATGGTGCTGGAGGTGGCAAAGGGGATGATGGTGAAGACTTCCTTGATGCTGTTAGTGCTGGCATCCATGTTGTCTTTAAGAGCTGTGTGCCTACCATTGTGTTGCTCTTGAAGGGAGCCAGGATGTCGCTGCATGCAGTGATTCAATTGTTGAGGTTTTTGAGGGCTATTTTTAAAGAGCTGGTGTGCTTGTTCCTGGAGAGGGTGGATGCCCACTTGTCTTCTGTGATGCATTTTCAGCTGCAGCAAGTGGTCTGGTGGTTTTGGGTCAGTAGGGATGCAGGAGGGGTATGCAAAGACTGACAAGGGCATGGTCCATTGTGAGTGATGAGTAGGAAGGGTGGAGTAGACGAGCTGATGGATGAACTTGTGCCAGTCCCTCACTATTTGCATTTTGCTTGAAGCTCTAATTTAACATCTTCATCTGCACCCTCCTCTTACTGGCCTGATGAGTCCAGCACAACAGAGGGTATGTGCGACTGTTCCCCTGCAGCATGAGCCAATGCCACAGCCAAGTCCCTGAGCCAGGCAATAGGTACCATCTCCAGTGCTGGAATCATTGGTGGTGTGCAAGTTCCGGTCCCTGGCTAAAGGGTAAAATATGATGACATCAGATTAAGTCCTTGGAGTAAAGCAAAAAATAAGCACAGCATAGCTAAGTAAAACCCCCAGCAGACTGCACAAGGGCATGGAGTGATGTATTAAGTACCACTTTCTGTACTAGACTGTGCAAAAGAGGAGCATGCTATACATCACAGTATCTACATTTGTGTTCAAAGTATCTACATTTGTGTTCAAGTGTTTCTTCAAATACTAGGAGTTTTCTAGTGTCCAGGTCAGAGGTGTTTTTGGTTTCAGTAAGGTAGTCTTCAGGCAGTACGAAAAAAGCCTGTGGGATATTTTGTAGAGTTACGCACATGATATAACTGCAAAGTGTCTCAATGATGTCACATGTAATAGCTTCAGGCAGTTAATAGTTGTAAAGCATCTATATGTGGATTTTTAGGACTGAGGTTTAGTTGTTTGCACTCTGTGTGTAGACTTATAAATCCCAAAAGGCAGTGTTAGAAACCAGGCCAGGATTGGTGGAAGGTGTTACACACAACAAAATGCAACTTGGCAGATATGCATTTTATTCAGTGATACATGTCTTACCTTTCGGTCACAAGTTTGAATGTAGGCAGGGCAGACTGAGCATCTCATCCTTCAAAGGTTGGCAATCACAAAACCTGTTTTATAGCTGTATAAAACAGCAAAACTGTAGTACCAGGTGCTACATAAAAATGCTTTCCTTAAAACAAAGTATGATTTGGTTGTACAAATATGTGATCCTAAACTCAAGAGAAAAGTGACTAAGGTTGGACTCTATGGCAAGCGCGTATCATGGGCCTCGAGTCCTGGCATGCATAAGGTGCATCCTACAGGGGTGGGCCCCATTCAGGCAAAGGCAAAAAACTGTGAGACAAGGGGCTCAAGGCCCTCACCGCCTTCCTTTGAAAAGGGGGAGGGGGAGTTATCACTTTCTATTATGCCACTGCTGCTTTAATGGTGCACAACTAGTTTGTGGCACTTAAGTGCTGTAAGCAATAATACAATAGCAGTTCTGTATGAAGTCAGAACTGTTACTCTGTTGACTAAGGCTAACTATATAAATGTGAAGGAGGCAATCTTATCTAGTCTCTAAAATAAAATTGACTAACGTCTGGTCACCAATCTCATCTAAAATTATACAACATGTGTTACATTATAAAAGGTGGCAAACTAAGGTGTATAATGTCTCTGATTCAGAGATAAATGATAAAGATGAATTTGTATTAATCAAGTTTGTGCGTGCAGCCAGAAGCTTCCCTAGTATATACAAGTCCAGTGGTGCCATGAAGCCTAGGGCTTATGATCTGTTTGGGTAGTAAAATAATCAGAGTTCAGTAGATCCCTCAGGCCCCTAGTACACTGCATCTGCTACACCATTGATAGCATTTGTGATGAGGATTACAATGTCAGAAAACAACGGTTTGTGGCAAGTTAATGAAAATCAGCATTGAAATATATAGACTAATGCACCCTCTATCTATTAAAGACATTTCTCCATACTCTAACAGAGTAGTTGGTTTATTGGCAAAGTTCATGGTCTAAATCTTATTTTGACTAGGGTTCAGCCCCCACCGTCAGATATTCATTTTTATTATTTTGTTCTTTTTTGTTTTACTCCTCTTTCTGGGACCGCCTTACAATCATCACTACTAATGTCGGAGGGAAGTGGTGTAATGAAACTGGTTTGGGGGGTGGCCTCAAACGACCTGGTGGGGCCCTGCCCTCTGGACTCACTCTGGCCAGATATTGTTCTGAGGGGGCCTCCTGGAGCTCAGCATACCACCCCCCCCCCCTCCAGTGCACCATAGGGAAATTTGTTACGCCAATGCCTGAGATGTTTGTTTCATAATTAGTCTTGACATGGCTTGTCAGAAATCCAAGACATGCTGTGACATATGGAAGTCTGGCATGGTTTGCTGTGAAAGAAAACCTTTAATTTGTGGAATGAGTTAGAGATTGAGCTTGTGTGCAACCACACACTGCACCAGTTTATAAAAGTCCAGTGGTACCACGGACCCCAGGGCCTGTGACTGATGTTTTTGTGGTAAAATACAAGAATGATTAGTTTAGTAGACCCCTCAATCCCTTAGGCCATTGCACCTGCTAGACCATTGATACACTGCAGTAAAATTCCCAGAAGTAATCCAAGCTTTCTGATCATAGCTAGGGTTTCCAATTTTCCCATAAGAAAATCCTGGCTTCCGGCGGCCGGAAGATTCTTTTTGTATAAGTTTGGTCATCCTAAATTTTTCAAAAAAATACGATTGAAGCTTCTCAAGGATACAGCTAGAGTCTGGTGGCTGTCACGGCAAACACTAGGTATTCACTATTAGAGTTTCATGGCCCCGATTTGGGAGTCTCCTGGTACCCCCGAGCTTCTCTTGGATAAGTTGGCTCTTCCATTGAGGAGTGTGACTAGATGGTGACAAATTTTGGAGGAGTCTAAGTTGGTCTCTTGGTCTAGGCTCAGGAAACTTGCAGATTATAGGCTTTCCATGTCTAAATATGTGCAGTTACAGAGCTGGGTGGCTTCCCTCCAGGAGAAGGGGGGTGCCAGGAATTACTGGGAGGAGAGACTATAATCGGGTCTGGTTTCTAAATAAATCACTGTTTGGTATCCGGTGTTACTCGAAGCCTCAGATGTAGAGGACCTTCTCCCTGAGAAGAAATGGGGAAGTGCCCTGCCACCCCTGGACATAGTACACATCTGGGAGTCTTCATGTGCAATGCTTTGGTCGGTAACTAGATCAGTTGCTTTGAAAAAGAATCATTTGTTTACAATTCATAGGGCCTATTGGTCTCCCCAGAGGTTATCCGCCTTAGGGAAGACAGAAGGAAAGTGTCCACATTGCGCAGAGCCTAATGCTGATAATGTACATATGTTTTGGAGTTCCCCCAATCTCTGTCTTTTCTGGTCCTCGATTGCTGGTTTCCTTAAAGAGGTCATTAGCACTGAGGTGGAAGTGACCCTTCCATTAGTGGCTTTTGGGGTCTCTCCGGGCTCTATATGGGGCTCAAAGCTTTCTAGGCCACACAAGTATTTGCTGTTTTTACTGATATTGCTGGCTAGGAGACAAATATGTTTGAAATTAAGCCCACTCTTCCTAATAAATTTGACTGGCTTACATCTGTGAATCATTTTTTTTGTTTAGAACGGATTGGCCCTTAGGGTAATAGAGACGAACTATGGGACATCTGGGAAAACTTCCAGCAATATGGGGCCACTTCATTTATAGTCCAATGATTATTATCACCTCTTTTTTGCCTCCCCTCCCTCCCACCGGGGGTCGTGATGGACATGCCTATGAGCAAAGGTTTTGCCCGGGAGAGGTGAATAGCTGTGTTCGTCTGGGTTTGATTCGTTTATATGGGATCACCTTTAATGAACGCAGGTTGATGACCCTTGTGCAATGAGGTGGGATTGCCTATGAGGACAAAAAAATAAAAAAAATAAAATCCTGGCCATTTGTTCATATTATAAGATTCTAGAAAAAAACGGGCATGATACTTAAATAGAAACGTCTTTATTTGCTTCCAAAATTACTTTTCTCTTTGTTTACTTTGTCAGTCGGGGATCTTTCATAAAGCTCAAGAACGTTTTAAAGTGCCTCCTTGTATTTCCCGCTGTTTTTGGACACCTCAGACATAAGATTCCAATCATTCTAGTAATATCAGCCAGGTGGTAACCCTATCTGTAACACTACAAAATCAGCCCTTAAACCTGCAACTTGTCCTTTCTGCACATTTAAAGCATGTGTTTTGAATGACTGCCTCTCTAAAAAATTAAACCATACCATACTTCGTTACACTGCTCATGTTTTGTTGGCCATTTTACCTATGAGTGGTATAAACATAGTTGTGTAATGGGAGTTAGGCACCTTTAATTTGAAGTGTTATTATAAATGCCTCCTCTTGGAGATAACTATTGCTTAAATAACTGAGCCTGTTGGCCTCTGATACATTAGTGTGCGGCACACGCTCCAGCACAAAACCAAAGAACCACATTAAAGTATGGGAAGGTACCTATTCCTGTATGCTTCTACTAATAGCAGAGTCGAAGGTAAGGGAAAACGAGAAGTAAAAAAAGATTTGGACGGAAAGGCCCCCATATCTTTTTTGCTTCTCGTTTTCTCTTCGATATGACTGCTATTCGGAGAAGACTACAGGATAAGGGACTTTGCCGTTTTTGAACATGGTTCTTTAGTATGGCAAATACCCCATATAAAAAACCTACAAGCGCCAAAATGCATTGTGCTCTTTCTGCAAGTATTACACAATTCTAGAGACTCAAATTGCACACAAGAGGTTTCCACGTGAACTTTGCTTTATGTACTTGTGATAAAGTGACTCTGTGTCACACCCAGGACATTTAGATATCATACATAAGCAACCTGAAAACTTGCCAGCTATGCATGCATTTATAGCATGGCAGTGTTTTTTTTCTTAATATCAATCATGAATCTTTCGGCACGAGGATATGTTTAGTGTTGTCATTGCAATTTTACATTTGTGAAAAGAATTAAATTGTAAGAATACAGGAGAA
This sequence comes from Pleurodeles waltl, assembly GCF_031143425.1. NCBI lineage: Eukaryota > Metazoa > Chordata > Amphibia > Caudata > Salamandridae > Pleurodeles > Pleurodeles waltl. The sequence continues at coordinate 340,688,116 of NC_090439.1, forward strand.
ATAAAAATGTGTGCGTCCAGTGCCACAGTGAGAGAAAGGATAGATTATTTTGCTAACGTGTCCCAATCTAGAAAATGTACTCACTCTGGGACTCGTTTTAGTCCAATGGATCTTTTGACCCTGATTAAAGACACCTTAAGACGAGATAACTAATAAACATGTCAATCAATAAGTCAATGTCGTCAATAGTCACCATGACAAATCAATTACATTAATCAATAACATTAATAAAACTCGGAAACCACCATGACCTTTCAGTCATGAATAACCACACCAGTTTAGTACAATTTTATGATGTTTATTCCCTATTGGTTACAATTCTACGAGCAAGTTTATTCATCTCAAAACCATGAAACACATCAGCATTGTCATAATATGGCAACTCGAATAAGATATCATCAAAGCAAAGATCATGAACATTAGATCATACCATGACGTCAACATAGGTTAACCTTAGCAGAGTATCATTAGTGCATTATTCAACAAAGCATTGATTCAGTCATTTGTCTATTTGCGTCTTTTTAGTGAATCCCTTAACTAACCTCGAATTAGCATTGGCATGTTGGCCTTTATGCAAAACAATTTAGCCAAAGGAATTTAGAAAACATCTATCTATGGTCTCTGTCAAAAGAAGCAGTTGGTACCTAGAAAGGAAAGGCAAACAGACAATTACAATTTCATCATCATATAGTTACCCTCCGTAATGGGTCAGCATACAGAGTCAGTCTTCATCCTCAGGACATCAGTTGATTTGCCGTCAGCCAGGGAACACAGCAAAGTTCAGCTGGACTCGGTAAGTATGGACACTTCCCTCATAAGGAGGAGAAGTATAGAATGGGCAAGATAAGGGTGAGGATGGTTTGAAGAACCAAACAGCAAAGTCTCTAGGCAGAGTGACAAAGTGTCTGGGTCATAGCAAAAGTTTACAATGGCATCTCCTAATGGCTCTTTGTGTCAAAGGTTTTTATCCCTTTTCTGTTGTACAGTCCCCTAATTCCTAATTGGGTAGGTTTGGCACCCCACTATCTCCATCCAATAGGTTTCCAGTGGTACCATCAAAATTGTCACCTCAGAACAGTTCTCACGTAGTTTATTGGTTCTTGTGATCGATGTCTCCACCGGGTAGAATGTCCGGTATGATTTCATCTTCTTGTGGTCCTCTCGCATCTTCAGTCAGTGGTTCCATTGACTATACCGGTTTAGGCGACCTTGTACCTGTAACAAGTCTACACTGTTGCATTCAGCAAAAATGTTTCCTGGAGCAAGTCGAGTTTCATGAGAACGGATCTACTACAGTTACACTCATCTTCTAGCTTCTGGAAAAATATGATTACATGTCCTTAAGCAAGTCAGCACACTGCACGTTAGAAAAACACATTTTATATGAAACCGGCAGCTAGGCCTCGACTCATGCTAACTAAAGCCTAGTGAATTAATTAGCAAAACCTTCACATGTAGCTCTTAATACTAATACAAAATCATACATTAATGCATTAATAACTCCATTTTAGTCAATTTTATTAGTCCCCGTATATGTTGATGGCCACTCCCCGTGGGCACATTTCAGACTCACGTTTAGTAAAACATATTAATACATTTTCTATGCGGCATTATTATGCATTAGTTCATAAACATTTCATGTTAACTTTGATTACAAGAGCTACGCTCCATCACTTTCATAACCTGGAAAGCACTTGTGGCATGTTAACGAAAAACAGAATAGAAATAGATGGACTGAGATATTTATACATCAAAAAGACATTTAGCCATCCTTATATAACAAAGTAGCTGGTATAGTGATGAATGTTAGTTTAAATGTTATTTTGAGTAAGATATTCGGCAGATATTCATTTTTTTTTTTTTTTTTTTAATACTTATTTTACTCAAGTGAAAATGGGTACTCTGGAAATCACACACTGCCAGTTTATGAGAGCGTTGTGTAATTAGTCATGACATAGCATAATTCAATTAAACACTAATTCATTCCCTCCTTCTCTCCCCCCCCCCCACACATTCTAACCAATTCTGGCGAGCATATTGTGACATTTCATTAACCTTCATTGAGTTATTTTAGTAAACTGCATGGGGAAAATCAGAGCTTCATCACGAATTTAAACAGGACTTCCAAAGAGACTCTCTTCTAGTTTAATCATTCCAATTGTTCATCCTCCGTTATTCAATGCACACAATCCTCTCTGACCTCACTGCCAAATGAGGCCCTAGGCCCGGACACATGCCAACAAGCGAGGACAGACAAACGCAATCTTCAACATCTACCGAAGTGAAAGTAGCTGATGAAAAAGGCGCTGGAAGGGAGGATGTGGGCTAACAACTAGTCTAGAACAAAATCAAGTGGCATATATCAAATTCAAATAATTTAATCTACTATGCCCTTAAGAAACACAATTACAGATGCCGATGCAGCTGTGCTGCCTTTGTACTGTTGGCTTCAAGCTATTGTCTGTAATGTTGTGTACAATGATGCAACAGAGCAAACATTTGGAAATCGGTGTTATTGGTTGTTACTGCTATTTGTAATGTGTCCCTTTGCTACATTGGTTGAATTTTAGTGTTTAGTCTCTATGGGTGGGCACTTGTGGCACTGTTTTAAGGTTTTTGAGTATGTGTAGCTAAATGTACTTTGGTTTTATGTGTGGGCCTCTTGGAGTATTGTAAACTTGTCAGTTTAAGTAGCTAGAATGAAATGTGAAATAAGGACGTGAGCATCCCGGTCGGAAGTTAACCAGAACCTTAATCCCAAGTGTTGTTGGACTTCCATGCGGCTGGACCCCCAAAATTGGAAATAAATCCCCCATTTAGCACTTTACTCTCAGATTAGCTAGCCAGAGCAATCCAAGCCTTAATCCGGAAGATGCTGTGGACTAGATACTACGAGCGCAACAAACACTTAATAAATTAATGTCCACTTTACTGTCTTTTCTTTTTAAAATGTAAAGTTGTTTAACAGATGCAAAACTAAAATCGTAAGTACAAAAGCAAAACTTTTTTACTAAATACAAGATGGAAATACCAATGGGGACAGCCCGAGGGCCTCTCACTCTACAGGGAGTGAACACAAGGAAAGATCAGTCCTCTAATAATCTCTAAATTCAGACTAGACCTCCTAGGTTGAAGAAACCACTAACTGGTTGCAAGCCAGCCCTAACCCTTAAGTGAAGTATCCCCATACGTCCCTAAAAAATTTACATAAATTAAGAAAAACAAATATAATGACTTTTTGAAATGGTGGCGTGGCAACATGCACTCAACAGAATAAAAGTCCCCTCAATAACATTTTGTCATCCTGGAACATTTGAGGATGGTACTGAAATTTTTACTTGTTTCAGTTTTCACTAATACCATGCCATTCCAATGAACTTGGATATTTGTGCAAAAATAAATAGTACAAAACAGTAAATATTTCATTTAGGGCCAGATGTACGACCAGGAGTTTTGCGACTCACAATTTGTGACTCATTTGCGAATCGCAAAATCGTATGTACAACAGTGTACTTCACACTGTGTGCGATTCCCAATGGGGTCGCAAATGACCTACCTCATGAATATTCATGAGGTAGGTCACAATTTGCGACCCACCTCATGAATATTCATGAGGTAGGTAGCAATTTGCGACTCTATTGGGAATGGCGGCACTCACAGGGATGGTGGCCTGCTGGAGTCAGCAGACCACCATATCTGTGACTGCTTTTAAATAAAGCAGTATTTTTTTTTTTTTTATGCAGCCTGTTTTTCTTAAACGAAAAGGGAATGCATTTCGAAAACAAAAATGAAAACTTTTATTTTTATTTTTTCAGAGTAGGCAGTGGTGTGTGGGATGACTGCCTGCTCTGAAAACATGTTTTGCATGCATGAACAAAGGGGAAGGGGTCCCATGGGGACCCCTTCCATTTTGTGAATAGGTTAGCACCAATTTGAGACTGGTGCTAACTGCGATTGTTTTGTGACCGCATTCGTGCTCACAACACAATTATACATCGGACTGAGACTTGCAGTTAGGAATAGAACGCCCTTTCCTAATTGCGACTTGCAAACCCTTTTTTCTTTTCAGTAAATAGATTATCAAATCGCAAAAATGAGTCTGTACATACCAAAATGCTTTTTTCTCGTTGCAAACGGCCCGATTCTGTGAATGAGGAAAAAGGTACGTACCTGTGGCCCTTAGTGCCTTATTTCTATCATTGAACCGGGTTTCCAAACAACCACCAAGAACCCAAAATAAAGCTCAATGCACTCCATGCCTATTTGTAGGAGTGCTTGAAAGATGCTCTCCTCGGGAGATGCAATCCACCCCCCAAGACTTTGAGTGTTAAATTTTATAAACTCTCCCAGGGCTTCTATGGAGGCCGGTGCTGGTCCTGCCAGCCCCTCAAACTACTGGGTCACTTTTGGTGGGATTCCTGCTCTCCTGGGCTCACACAACAATATGAAAACTCCGCTGGCTTAGGGGGTGCCCTCTTCAATCTAAGTGTGGACAAAATAGTTTTTTCTGCTTTCTTTTTTTTATTGATTTAGAGCACCCTACACTTGTGGGGGCACCCCTACACTGATTGGTTTGCACTATGCTTAGTCACACATCCACAGTGATCAGGCCGATCCCACACCCACCTGAGACACTCCTTCCTTCTGTTACCAGGCTTACTGCAACAGTGTGGCTGGAGAGTGTCTGATTGAGTGCTTAGTGTCTAGGAGGAGGCTGTTAATCACAGAGCCACCATGGCAGGCCCCACCTCTAACTCTGGGTACAAATGTGGAGCAAAACCCAACAGCGCTTAAAGTTTCCAAGACAGCACTCGGCTGCTCATGTGTTCACTTGAGCTATTCCTCCAAGTTCTTGTTGTGATTGGAATACCCTGATCCTAGAGGCCCGTTCAGCACACAGCTGCCCACTTATGCTGTGACGAATGCTATGCATGATTTTTGAAGATGAATCAGATTACCTCGAACCCCAAAGTGCCATTTTCATAGGGTTTGCAGTTCCTCTCTCTTATTGGAATACTATAGTCATTAGGAGTGCTTATTTAGAGGCGCTTTTCCCTAATATTTTGGTTTTCTCTAGTTAATTTTTCCCAATGTTTGCCTCAGCTTTGCTGATTCCTCCTTTCATCAGTAGTAGGCTGAAAAGAGTTTCTGGACATGCTGTTATTTGCTGTCTCCTGGCTGTCATCATCCTGTAGTAGCATCACTTGGCTCACTTCTCTTCTCCCCGCATTCTCCAGGCTCCTAGCCCTCCTGGCCACTTGCAGAATGCCTCTGTGTCCAGCAGCAGCTTGGTGTACCCTTGGTAATCTGCAGCCAGAATTAATCCACAGAAGTCTAAGGGGGCCCTTCTCCTTCAGAGCACCCATAACTTCCACCCTCTTCTGTCCTGCAAAAGGAATGAGGAAGATAATCTAAGGCTGGAGACAGCCCTCTAAGAAACAAAAGTGGATAGCTCTAAAAGGTGAGGCATTCCAACCATTCCTGAGATGACACATCACTCCTCGACTCCTGACATTTCTCGGGAGAGGTTCCTAGGCTAACCCACTGTCTTATACAATATAATGAAAGTTTTCAAAATGGTAGATTTACTGAGATTGAGAGACTTTTCCCAAGAGCTTAACTCCACTCTGCTAGAACTGGTTTCTCCCCTTCAAGATTTGAGACAGTGACTAGTGACGAAGTTCTGCCTGTTACCCCTTGGCCACTGTAAGAATAACATGCCCGGGTATGTCAGAGATGCACTCTTCACCTTTTAGAGATAGCTCACATGCCCCCTCCATGTAGATGGCTAATCTTGAACAGTCAGCTGGTCAGAAGCATACGTATCTTGCCACAGAAGGACCTAGCCTTTGTTACTGTGGGTCTGTGTGCATGTGGGCTGTGTATATGCAAAGGTGCTTCCTAATGATTGAATTGGTCTGGAGACTCTGTTACTCACCTAAATACACGAGTATTGAAGTGAGGAACATGCTGCTAGTTGCTAGCTGTGATGAATATTGAGGAAATTACACTTTGTTGGAGAGCGTACAAAGAAGCTGTATGCCTTATTAGCATTTGATGCTTGCCATAAACCCTTCTCATAGGGCCATGGGAGATGCAAGGGCTAAAGGGCCCCCAACCATGGTGGTTGAGGCCTTCTACTCCTCATGTGTTGTGGCATGATCTAGTATGGGCCAAGTAACCCTTCTGCACTTGACTCTGTCGTAAATGAGGTGAGGTGTGGATCCAGATAGTCAACACAGGATCTCAACTCAAAATGCATGCAGCAGCAAAAAGTCATTGTCCAGCCAAATATTCACCATATGAAGAAAGAAGTATTTTATTTCTACTGCTAACCACAGAAGGGAGGAATAAGACGTTCACACACTGTTACACAGACCTCTTCTGAGCTCAGGGCCCTAGTGTCTCTCTGGCAGTTCCCTGTCCCGATCACTCCTCATGTTAGTGATTGTGGTTATTTCCCATTCACTTCTGGTAGCACTCAGGGTATACCCCACTAGTAGCCCAAGACTCAATAGTCCGCTACGACTGATTTAAAGTCAATAGTGTTCCAGCTCACATACTCTTGATTTAGCAGCAAGCTCCCCTGGGGTCAGCTGGCCGAAACAAGCAGGAGAAAAGCATTTGAAGTTCTGCAATGTGGGTGCTCACTGTGACTCCCAGTTCAAATCAGTTGTCAGCCTCGGAGGCTGTACTAGACAGGTGTAGGTTCTCTCGGTTGTGCTCCTACAGTGATTGAAGGTTTCCTGCTGATGCTCCTGTGGTATGAGGGATCACATGCTTTCCTTGGGGGGATTGTTATAATTCTTTACTCGGTCCTATGCTTAGGAGAAGGTGCTCCCATGACATCCTCCCTTATCCAATGGGGTTGTATCAGTGTCCGTCCTTGGTGCTTCCAGTGACCTACGATACATAGGGTCACCACCGCATGTTAAGGCTCACAGCGGTCCCAGTGCAAGTCATGTGAGTTGGCTGCACACGGACTCAGCCACTTCACTCAGCAGGTGCCAGATCTTGACATTGCGGTCAGGCTCCTGCAGCAATCGGAGGTTTCAGGAGGCTTCTCTTGCAGGGTATGTAATCATACATTCCAGATTGGGGATGTGTGGCTATGACAATCCTATTCTTGACCCTACACTTGGATGAAAGTGTTTCCACGGCATCTTACCTCATCGAACAAGGGTTGAATCAGTCACAGTCCTTGTTGCTTCTGACGACCTACAGTTAATCACTGCTCACTGCCCTCAGGCTCCAGACTGGTCTACATGGCAAAGTTATCCATGGTGGCCCCTCCTGGCATAGTGTTGCTGCACCGCAGCCACACATGGCTTCGGCCTTACCACATGGCAGTCTTTACCACAGCTCTCTTTCCAGTGGCCCTCGCTGGCATACCACAGTTGTTGAATGTGTCCTGCACACTCGCAAAGACCTGATCTGTGCAGCAACCATTTCCTCACACCTCACTCAGTGCCACTTGACGGGGCTTCCCACTGGACCTTGCTCACTCCAACTCTCTCCTTTATAGAGGATACTGGTGTTGGCAAGTAGACATGCACTGGTGCTCCAGGGCAGGTGGTCTTGGATTCCCTAGGCGCTCCCTCACCCAGGAGGGAAACTAGCATGCCTTGCCCCCCAGTCCTAGTACTATGCAGAAGTCTTGCAGAGCTTTCCCTCTTCGCGTACAATCTGTCTGGCTGCTTGGGGGTCTCAGCCGTCCCTTTTCATAGTCTATTTTCAGACACCAAATGTAATGTAAGGTCAGAGTATTTGAAGTTTTAATCTTGGGTTCTGCTGCTTTTGAAGTGCATGCTCCTCTGCCCTTTTCCTCTTATAAAGCAGTCTGTCACAGCAGGAGAGACTCCAAGCTGATAATCCAACAAAACAGGCTATTGGAGTGACTTGATTTCACACCTGGATGTCGGCCTGAATGATATGTTCATCAAAAGGTTAAAAGAATGCAGCAATCTACAGATCTATCTGGATGTATGTCTCTACCTCCAGCCCATGTTTCTGGGCAGTCCTAGGTCTCCCCAAATGGATCCTAGTGCCCTCCATTTATTGTACCATTCACTTGCACTCTTAGACCCAGTGCATGTACAGAGTATACACATACTTCACAGTACTGTTTCTTCTATGTACTCTACCCTTTAGAGACACACATACATCCAGGACTTTCATTCAACATATGCACACTGCTCAGCGTTGTATCTTTTATGCACTGTACCACTCTTAGGTGCACACATGCCCAGCACATGTACCTATCATGCATGCATTATATCCTTCATGTATTGTACTACTCACAGGCAGTGATGGGCAGTAATTGTAGGAGGTAGGGGGGCGGACAGGACACGCTCACATACACATCTATTCACAACACTCATGACCAAATATTTATACATACATGTGTACACACACACACAGCCCAAACAATTAAATTAAAAAAAACACTTAGCTGAGGCTCAGCCTCGGAGGATCCAGGAGGTTTGAGCATGTTGCCTTCCCTCATTGGTTGACCTTAGATCAACCAATGTGGGAGGTCAGCAGTCCCAAGCCTCGAGGACACAAGAGGGTTGGGACTGCTGCCTTTCCACCTTTGGCTGGCCAGAGGTCAGCCAACGGGGGAAGGCAGCGGCCCCAACCTAGTCAGAGTGGGATGGGGGGTCTGTGAGACTGCTGACCACACCCAACTCTGTGATGTCGCTGATTGACATTGACCCAGGGCACTTGAGGGCTCAAAACTGAAGTGCCCAGGTCAGGGTCAGTGAGTGTAACTACCTCCCTTTGTGGGGGAGGGCCTCGTGGACCTTTAATGAACTGATTTCACGCTTACAGGAGCTGTGACCTCCACAGCCCAGCAAATTTCAGCTCAGGCAGACAAGAGCTTGAGCAAATAGCGCATGTCTAGCTCCTGGGTTCCTGACTTGGAAATGAGGAGTGTCTGTCAGTCTGACCTTTGCTCACCCTGACAGACTTTCTTCTTGAGGGGCAAAAAGCAAGGGTGCGTGGCTCCTCAGTTCCATAAGATGGGCCTCAGCTGCTCACAGGTACACATACACCCAGCCCATTTATTTATTCTGCATGCACTGCACAGCACTACATCTTTGTTACTGTACCACTCACAGGCACCTCCAGCAAGAGTATACACCAGACACGCACTGCTCAAAACTGCAGTATCTCTGTATTGCACCCTTCCCTGGCTCACACTTACCCTGTGCAGATATGCCACTTCTGAGCTGCACAGCACTTTAAACCATTCTGATGTAGGCAGGGATGAGTTAAGCACACAGCAGATTAACTTTTAAAAGTGAGTGAGCCAATAGCCTCACTCCAGTGACACGTGTTAACTCCTACTGGTTAATGCATGGTATGCTGCCACCACTGCACTTGTTGCTTAATGCCTGGTGAAGGCAGTAGCCTTCCAACACTGAGGGCAGCACTTTAGGTACTGTTCCTGGTCCAACAAGACTGCAATCCATAAGACAGGTCTGTGCCATGGAGCACACACATGATCTGTGTTGGTCTATGACAGTAAAAACTCAGGATTAGGGATCCACACATCAATACAGTTGGGCACTCAGGGCAGGTGTACATACCCATTACATTGAAGAGGACTTTTCCCTCCCAACAGTGACGTGTAATATGTGCCTTGATTCATATAGCTGCTCATGGAGCAGTTGTCTCTGGTAATGAATTGACTAGCAGCACCTGTTTATTTAAGTAAAGGTGTTTATGCAAGCCTTATGGCTGTTGCATGAGTAGTGTATCTATACCATTAGATATTTACAAGGATATTGACAGTGAATGTTTAGGATGATGGCATGGTGAAAATTCTGTTTTTGATGGCTTTCTGGAAATAAGCGTGCCTGCAGACAAAGAGAAGCATATGAATGAGTCAGACAGCCTGATCAGGGTTGGCACCCCTTGTATATACGTCTGTCTGCAAGCTACAAATTGATGCTATTCAGGGACACATTTTAGGGTACCCTGAGACAGCATACACCAAATTGTTCCTAACACAATTAACTCTCTATACTGTAGTCCTCCTTGACCCATTCTTCAGGAGTCCTGACAGGTGGAAGGATAATTAGTTTTTGGGCTGCAGTAACTGCACCCAGGGAATCTGCCCAATGGTCTTGCATTGTGAAATAAGCCAGCATGCTTGAGGTGACCCCTTCATGTCCATTGCTTTTGTATTTGTATGTTTGGAGTGTTTCCAAGCAATATTGTTATGCAGGTCCTACTTCAGCAATAGGACTGCTTGTTTAGGCAGTACTCTAGAGTGTGGGAGTACAACCCAACTGTTAATATCTGTTGCCTAACTCCTGGCTAGCTCACAGTGCCTCACCCAAATGTCCGAACCCACAGGGGTCAGTGGTGATTATGGCAACCTGAACATGACACTCTAAATCCCCAGGGAAGCCATGGAAACAGATTGTACCCCTTTAATTCAGTTACTCATGCATTCTAAGGCGAGAGACGAGATGCAAGATGTTTTCAATGCATTTATTGAAACAATTTCAAACAAGAATAAAAAGCAAGTGCCGTGATAATTAGGCAGATGAAACAAAGCAAGATAGTCAAAATGACGATCAGAATAAAGAAAATAAACAACCCTACCATGATGTATGTGGTTCTGTATGTTATAGATGTTCTATATACATATATGTCCAAGAGCATACTCAATGTAACTCTCTGCCTGGCCCGATCTAAAGGACCAGCAACAGCCCCATACCTGGGTAGAGTATCAGGAATTAGCCTATCATGTGGATGGAGCTGAAAGATGAGCACCAGCCATGCTGCCTGTTGTGCAGTACACGTCCCAGGATGGTCATGACCAGAATGTCCTCTACCCTCCTTGTGCCAGCCGGTAGTAAATATAACCCATGCCGCATTGGGACCGCAGTTCTGATGTAATGCTGTGTCTTGGAGATGGAAGCCGGCTCCTGGACTGGCACACAAGTTCACATATTGTGTACCACATTTCCCAGCCTTGGTTTAAGAGTACTGATTATATGTAGTGAAAAGGCTGAATAAATTAGAAGCGTGCTCATTGCTTTCTTAGGACAAAGCAAATGTGCCCAACCACAATACTAAAAGGGCCCTCATGACATTATAAGACTATTTTTAGCAATAACTGATCACAATCATCTGAACATAGGTGCCTGATAAGTGCTTAGTTTATCACAGTTACTCATAGCTTCAGTTAAATGTTTATTTCTATAAGAATAAAGGTTGCAAGATGGATGACAGTAGCTGTGCACACCAAAGGACAACTCAACTTCCACATTTTTTTGCCCTGCAATTTCTGTTCTCTGGAATATCTGAAAGCAAGTCACATGCATTACAGCTAGAGATGCCCAAATTGAAAGTGTACTTGGTCATTTAAATGTAGGAAGTCACCATTTGATTGCATTCTGGATCCAAGGACCTTGTCAATGATTTCTGAGAAAGGAAATGTACCTCATCGTAATTGGCTCAGCTCTAGAAAGATGCACTAACGTCCTAGCAGTGAGTTTTTGCCCAGCTACCTAAACTTGGACTTTTGTCGGCCATGTTCCTTATGGTAATTAACGAATGAAGAAAGGAAGACTGACCATTTCTTTGTGGACAGGAACAGAACGTTAAGCCTTTCTTTAAGCTTTGCTTGATGGCTCTGCTGGTGACCTTGCATATATGGAATCTATCGTACAGTCAAAGGAATCCAGAGATGCAGACAACCATTTGTTGTGAATCGTACGTGAGCATTTACCAGAGATCAGAGAAGGGCTACCTGAGAAATCTTCAACTGCAAACACAGATGAGTTGAGTGTTGTCTGTGCTGAGCGAGCACACATGTTCACTGCAACTTCTTTTGTTGTTTTTGTTCGTTTGATGCTACTGCTGTTGTAGTGGTCCAGCTCCTAGTTAGCTTTTCAGCAGACTGGATGAAGATGGGTCTCAATGGCTTGAGAGCCACCGAGACCTGTGGGCTCACAGTGATTTCTATGGATTGCACAATGGTGTGTTCCAATGTCAAAGAGAATAATACCCCCTAAGTGTAGAAGCACTGTCCTGGAGTCCCTAGAGAATTCAGGTATTGAGATTTTAAAAAACCAACATCACAAACAAAATCCAGATGGGCTTACCTCCTGGAAGTCCGTAAGAGACCTGAGATACTGCCCCCTTCTTTTGAAGGCACCAAGTACATTACCTAAAATTTGGCATTGATTCGTTTATTTTTTTAGCCACATGTGAACATAAGGGTACAAAGCCAAGAAACATCACTGGCTTGTAGCAAAGTAAGGAGGACTGTGATCTCCGTTTTGTGGTGTATTGATCACAAGTCAATCAAACGTTTGCGAACATTGCATAACCTTACAATGGCTTCTTTGAGCTATAGTGCTTTTTATTTTAAGCATTGTGCAGGTCTTATTGATAATTTGAATATCATAAACCATATATGGTGAGCATATCCTAAGGCTTGGAACCGGGTTAGGATTTGTACTAAGAAACGTTTTCCACCTAAACTGTTTATTCATAACGGAGGCAAATAGTAGAGGTGGCAAATAGAAGGGGTGCAATTCTCTATGTAAGGTTTGTGCTTTGGGTGTAGAGTATGACTATGGATTGGGGAAAAATCACTCCAGTGCTGTTGGCAACTCGGTGGGCAAAGCAGACGGCACTGAAGAATATAGAATATTATTCTTGCAAAATACGGATTGGTCTGTTTATCATTCTATATTTAAATGTCCTTGAGGGTTTAGTTATTGTTTTGGTTCGGACTGGGTTGATGTAGCATGTATTAGTCGTGTGAGGGAATTCTCTGGATGAAACGGATGTTAGTTCATATGCTGCTCTGACTGGATGAGCGAAGAGACAGCCATTTAAGGGTATCTTAAATATTTACACGGACCATAGCTGTTCAGATGATCCATCGATGCTGATTATTGAAAATAAGTTTAAAAGAGTATAGCTTGGATGTGTTATTGTGGTTCATAGTAGGATCCTGTTGACGGAAGGAAGTAAATGCTTGCTGTCTTTATTAGTAAGTGTAGTACAACTTATTTGGCATTTTGAATCAGGTGTTCAGCCAGATGGTTGCATAGATCTCGAGTTAATGGGGCACTCTGTTTTGGGGAATTCGATAATGATTTTGAATAGTTCTTTGTTTCTGTTAGATTTTCTTAGCATTTTTTTTATGGTCTCTTTGTAGATTATTTTCTGTGAAACATATTTTTGTTTCTGGTCACGTGTTTCCTTCCACTAGCTTTTCACGATGCGTATTTTCCATTTAATTTTTTGTAGTCATATGTTCAGGTGAGTCAGCCACCTTCTGGTCTGTGTCTTGAGGTTTTAAGGCGGGCAGTCACTTAGATGAATACCTCTGTGAGCCAATGATGGAATTGGTTTACTGACCTTAACAGATTCAGTGGTTCTGCCATTAGTAATGCTTACTGAAATGGTCCTGTGCTAACACTCTTGCATGGATTGTTAAGGGGTACAATTAGCTGTTTCAGATGGTTTTGATGTCGGCAAGGAGCTGTTACTCTGAATGTGTGGGTTTTGCTCGGTAATGCAGTCTGCACAATCAATTATGTATTGTTAGTGCATATCTCAAAACACATGGCAAATTCACGGTTTATGGCGCAATGTTCGTTTGAAAACAGCTATCAAATTGAGGGCTGTATGGCAAGTATTAAAAAATATATATTTTAAATCAGTGTGTGTTATTGGTCAACCAAGATCATCTTAGTCCTGACTGGTAAAATACTCTGCGCATATCAGTCACATTTTTAGGTTTCTTCTCAAAACATTGTGATTCACTCAAATGTCCCTCATTGTGTAACATATCCCTACCAAGCCTTCACACAAATCTGGGTTCTGTGTTCCCCTGAGTCCTGAGTTTGGTTTTAACTGACGTGAATTACGGCATTGGTCTAGGATTTATTTAATGTAGGAGGGGCTTTTGTTGGACAGGCCTGTAGTATTTGGGCCCCTGGTTGACTGGTGCCCAGAGGAACCCATCAACTCCAGGAGGAAATGCACGGTATTATTGCTTGCATAAATTATTATACGTTTTCTTACACACAACCCTTGCAAATGCCAAATTATGCATAAACAAATCGGAATTTCCGTTTTTCCTGACTGAATACATCAGTACACAACGAAAATGGCATACTTATACCATTCGCTAATCCCAATCTACTCCTGCTAATAATGGTACCCAGTCCGTGTGAGTGAGCCTGTTGTACGTAACCAGAACAGGTCAAAATTATGCCCACTTGAACATCACATTAAAACTATATTGAAGTAGCACATTGACATTGTTTGGCTTGCTCCTCTGTTACAACTGCCCCACCACACGAGGTGCTGATATTATTGGTAGAAATGTGGGGCCATTGGGTGGTGAGAGATTTGTTGTCCTCTTTAAAAAAATAAAAAAAAAAACAATTACAACTAAATTCTGGAACCTTCCTTCACATAAATGAGTAGTTTTAACCAATGTTTAGCATGTATAGGGCATTCTGTGGAAGAACAAATGGTGGCACCCATTCAATCCACACCGCCCAGTGCTTTTCCCAGTATCTAGTGTCTGTGTCCAGCAAGACGCCAGTCTCTATTTTGGCATACAAAACGATGTCTGGTCTCTTGCTGGGGCACAGAATTGTATCTGTGCCCCATGAACAGCCAGGCGCTGTGGATTTTTCTTTCTTAGTATAAGAAAACTTTCATGTGGCATCTGATTCCTTTGTGGTGCTGAACAGTGTCTGGGCAGATAAAAATGTGTCAGACACAAAAAAAAAATCCAAAATTACAGTCCAATATCACGGCTCAATTCATCTGCTAAATTAGTAGGAATACTCAGTTTATAGGTTGGAGCAATGGGCTGAAGATAATGCAATCCTAACCCAGGTACATACTGTATGGCTTTAAGAGAAGAATGGTAGAGTCATGTCTCAATTTAAATCTCCTAGTAGGGAAATATACAAGGGCAAAGAAGGGTATCCTACACTTTTGTGCTTTATAGACCCGAGTAGTGCTTTTGATTTAGTAAACCATAAAGAAATTGTGGATTACTAAGAATATACTGAGTGCTCCCAAGGACATAACCTTCTTCCTAGCTCGTATGTGTAACACCGTCACAGCTGGAGTACAATTTGGCCTGAATGGAGAATTAACTAATGCAAAACATAGCAAGGGGAGTTAGGCACAGATGCCTACTTTTGCCCCCTTTCTTTTTCCGCTCTACATAAATGGGGTAGATAGACAACTTCAATCTCTGTGGTCTGATGTACCAAAAGTCCCACAGAAGCAAGAGCCCATACTTCTGTATACTGATGATGCTGTTTTATTATCTCAGACTCCCATAGCCCTTCAGAATCTTATAAATGCTTTTGCTAAATTCATGGATGAGCAAGAGTTGGGGATAAATTTAAAGAAAACATTTGCTATGAGTTATGGTAAGAGAAGACTAAAGAAACGTCCATTCTACATTAAATGGAGCCGCATAACAAATATTCTGACCTTCTGCTATTTAGGTGTATAATTTTCCTCAAATAACTCTTGGTGCACACAAAAAACAACCAGTAGCAAACATATGGTGAGAACTACGGAGAGGATATTTAAATGTTCTACCAAACTGGGTACCAAACCTGTTAAAGGAAAGTTGATCCTTTATAGTGCAAAACCAGTCTTGGTTGTGCTGTATGGTGCAGGTGTATGGGCTCTAGGAAGTAGTTCAGTGTTTCAGAGACAAGATAATACATTTCTGAGGTGACTTCCTGCTGTCCCTCAGTCAAGTATTGAGACAGTAACTCACAAAGAACTTGGCTTCCCTTTTACACCAGATACAGCGCACTACAACCTTTGATTTTATGCCATTTGCTATGGACCAGACCTGAAATTGCGTTTGAGGGCAATCCTCAAAGATGGTTTAACCTTGGACCATGTGTTTAAAATACCTCTACTTAAAATAGCTGGTTATGCTGAAGAATATCTGTACTCTAAATGTTGACTCCTGGAAGACCTCAAAGACCATGGCCCTGTTTTCAAAAAGAGAACCCAACGAGCGCATTATTGCTTTGAAAACTCAGGACAGAATCCAGCTAGATGATAATAGTCACCTTTGTGAGTTACATGTCAATTTATAATTGCAAAGGGAAGCAACCATATTTGGCACTGGTTACCAGCTCATATCATAGACATATTCTTACTCAGTCTTGATTAGGTATAGTCCACCACTTAGTTGCATTCCCAGTAATGGGGTGCTGGGTACTGGGTGCCTGCATATGCACGTGATAACCGATCAATCCAATTGACTGTGCATTTGGCAAGTTTTTGTAAATTTTATATTGTAAATAGGAAGTGTTTTTAAAGACATGACTTCTGAGGGAGAAGTTGTATGATTATCAGGAAGCTTTCAGGTTTTTGTCTGGATTAAATATTGTGCTAGTTTGTAGAACTGTTATTACATATATTTTACATATCTTATTAGAAAATTTCACTAGAAGAATCTTAGTTTTTACCTTTTGAGTCATATGTGATCACAGTTTTGAAACAGACTTAATTATTATAGAACCATATTTTTAATGATGTCTTTTTATGATGTATGCTTTTATGGGTTTATTTTTTTAAACCAAGTAGAGACTTACTAACTGAATCAGACACTTTGGGTTTGCTCTTAGGCTAAACAGAAATCCAAACAGTATCTGGCTCCACGCTAGGATGCTAGCACAGCTCCTTCATCTCACAATTCTTTTCTTGGAAAGAGAAACTTTGCGAAATAAAGGAGCTGTGTAAAATTGAATCTGGAAACGACGATTGGAAGGGGAATAATTCGGAACAATCCCTGTCCATCCTCTCCAACTCCACCTCCTGGTTCAATTCTTCTGAAAGTGGGGTGGTATTGGTGGTGGCATGAAGGGCCCACAGAGTTGAACTGCTCCTCTCACCTCTCTCCCATCTCCCTCCTCCTAACCGGAAAAAAGTAATTTGAGTGGGCATGTCTAGGGAGGAACTGGGCCAGCCCTTAATCCCTCCTGTACCTGTGCCCACTAGCTTGATCTGTGGATGGCCCTAGGAGGTGCTAGGGAATCCTGCCTTGGCTCATCTATATGAGTAATGTCAATAGTGATGTCACATATTTAGTAATGTGGCAGCCCAGGACTGAGCATAGAGGTTCTTCATTGGTGAGCTTGCTGATACTCGGGAAGGACAGGACACTGGTAAACATGTTCACCCCAACTTCCAGCAGCAGACGTTTACCCACCATCAAGCACACAAAAATAAAATTGAACATGAGTGCCAGCCTTAAGGAACAAGCAAATAAAAGTATATATAGACATCATAAGGGCATCCTGGTGACACTTTCATGTGTGTGTGAAAATATATAATATATACTTGCATTCACTGAAAAGCAAAGGTTAAACTAATGTTATAGTTAAGGGTTGTGAGAATATAAAAACTGTTTAGAAACAAAAAAAAGGAAATTGCCCAGTTATAATTTACCGAGCCAATTATAACTTGCACCTGGCCATTCCCTGCCTATTACCTCACATTTTACATCACTCAGGACATGCTAAATGGTGTCATCCAAGCTACTGCTCTGCAAGTAAAAACAGTATAGTACTGGAGACAAGTCTCATTCATTATAGTAAAAGTTATGTGGTGCATCCTTTTGCTACCAGTGATGTTTTAAGTGGCAGTAGTACTTTATTAGAGCTAGATAGACTAGACTGAAATGCGGTCATACCTTAGAAGTGGGTTGTGCCTTAATTCAAAGGCCTGTTAATACACATTTGAGAAACTCAAGCTTCTCCTTACAATGCATTCTTTTGTGGAAATCTGTGTACGTGCTGATGTAAAAGAGTTGTCATGTAGTGTTACAGATAATTTGTATATAAACTGGATTTCTATAGTGAGGTTTTTATTTCCTACAGTCCACTGACAATTGACACACACTTTGTTGTAGAATGTATGTGTGGCTGACTCACAAACTGTTTGAATTGCAGTATTGTAAGTGTTCTTAAAATGGTGTAACCTATTCCGCTCATTTCAGGAATGTGTATAAGGTGGGATTGTATACTGCAGAGGGCTGTCCATAGGACCTGGTAGTGTGTAGCTTATAACTGGCTAGTGTATATAATTGAAGCAGTCAAAATGGGGAGCACCCTGTCTTCCATTCCAGCATTTGTGACCCCAAGGCATCATTAGCACGAATTTGAATAGAGTTTTGAAAGTTTTTCACCATAAGTTGGTGCGGCGAGTGCCGTATCTTCGGACACGTGTTTCTGGCTATTTGCGCCTACTGAGTGGTACAAAAACCTGAGAATACGTTTAGGCGGCATTTCAAGCAACCTCGTCTGCCACACTTTGCTCTCCGCTGATGACGGCCAAAAGCCAGAAACACGTGAAGCACCTGTGCGCCTACTGAGTGGTACAAAAACCTGAGAATACGATTAGGCGGCATTTCAAGCAACCCCATCTGTCACACTTTGCTCTCCGCTGATGACGGCCAAAAGCCAGAAACACGTGTCCGGAGATACGGCATTCGCTGCACCAACTTATGGTGAAAAACTTTCTACAACGTTACAGCACTTGCTGCACCCATTTATGCATGGGACAATCATGACCGAATATCTGAGAGCTAATATCGCTCCTAACGGTTTATTGGTTTCCAATGTGCCCAGAATCTTCCTGCAAGACTTAGCCTTCAGGAAGGACTGGGCACAGATTGCATGGAAATGCACCCGTGACTGGCTAGTGTTGATTATCAACACCTCGAAACGGCTAGCCGAGTCCATAGTCATTCAGATTAACTGTGTGGAGACGTCCATAAAAACCACAGTAACTATAGCATCCTTTAAGAGTCGTCTCTTGGAAATTAATACGGAACTCAATGAAACCAAAGAGTTCCTAACACAACAAAAAATTTCCAAGTTACAAAAAGACATTAGTAAATTTGAACGAGAGAAAGTTTTTCCATATATCAAGGAGGATTTCGAGATTGACACACAATCACGGTCATCTGACGAGTCCTCGACAGTGAATAGGAAAACTCGGGCTTACAGCAGTAGCTCCTCCTCTGATGGCTGGAGTACTGACGAGAGTACATCTCAACCTTATTACAACTTTCCCCACTACACTCATAATCAACCACTCTTCTGGCAACCTCCTTACCCCTTCTTCCAGCCACGCCCTATTCCACCTTTCAGGCCTTTTTTAGGCCGCTGCCCGGGCAGAGGGAGAGGCAGAAGGAGAGGAAGAGGCAGAAGAGTACATTGGGGTCGAGAGGAACCTCAAATGATAACCAGGAGCCAGAACAAGATAGCTCCACAAAGGACCTAGTGGTCAATCTGTCTCAAAGACATTTGTCTTCGGACGAATCAAAAGTCCTAAACAGAGGATTAGGTTTTGTCCCTACCCCTTCTGAAGATCCCTTCCGTCTCCATTGTGAGTTATCTCAGTTTTTTAGAAAGGTTCGGCTACATTTTTTCTTTAAAGATCGACCAGAACCCCCTGTTACTCACGACACAGGCTTGAAGAAACCATCTACCTTCATGCCTCCAGTGAGCTCTCTTCCTTGCGAAGTCTTAGCTTTTGAAAAAGCCGTCCTGGTAGATCTTGAACAGATTACTCCCAAATGTCCTTTTGTCAACCTTCCCGCCACTGAGCGAGAAGCACTCAAGATTCTATCACAGGGCCCTACCATAGTTATAAAACCAGCAGACAAAGGAGGAGCAATAGTCATTATGGATTCATCTGATTATAGACAGGAATGTCTCCGCCTTCTAAGTGATAGGACCTATTACACACCGTTGAACCTTGACCCTACTAATTGCTTACAACTACAGATAAGGAGTATGGTTAACGAGGCTAAAGGGAATTCCTGGATTACTCCGAGAGAGGCAGAATTTTTGGAAAGTACGCACCCCCGGATTCCCTATTTTTACTGCCTCCCTAAAATCCACAAAGGCTCTCGTCCACCCCCTGGCCGTCCAATAGTCTCTGGCATTGGTTCGGTCTTGGAACCATTATCAACTTTTTGTGATTCATTCCTTCAACCACTAGTAAAGAGTTCAAGCACCTGTCTTAAAGACATCAAGGATATCTTGAATCTCATTGAAACGATTAATTCTACTATTCAGGTCGAGGTATTGATCACATTGGATGTAGAATCTTTATATACGAATATTCCTCAGACCGCTACCTTAGAAGTCGTGGAGTCCGCCCTCCGTTCACAACCTTGGACTTCTCCTACTCCGATAGACTTCGTAATGCACTGTGCATCTCTGGCAATGACACCATTTTTTTTTCAATTTGAGGATGCCCTATATCACCAAATTAGAGGTACCTCGATGGGCACTACTTTTGCCCCTAGTTTGGCTTGCCTATACATGTATCAGTTTGAAAAGAATTTCATCTTACCAGTAACGAACCCTTTCTTTAACAACATTAAATTATGGCGTTGTTACATAGATGACATCCTTATCATTTGGCAAGGCGCTGTTCCCAACATTGAACTGTTTACGAGCTGGATCAATACATTGGATCCCTTTCTGAAATTTACAGCACACATCTCCACTACACAAGTACCTTTCCTGGACCTTCTGATTCACAATGTGAATGGTAAATTAGTAACTGACACCTATCATAAAATCACCGACCGGAACAGTCTACTTAGATATGATAGCCATCATCCGAAGGCTCTACGCGATAACCTTCCTTTTGGCCAATTTCTGAGACTACGTAGGAACTGCTCCTTGGTTCAGTCTTTTGAAGCTTAGGCATGTGAATTGAAAGATAAACTCCAACGTCGATGTTATCCCACCAAGATTATCAATTCATCCTATAAAAGAGCCAGAAACAATCGCAGAGAGGCCCTCCTAGAATCCTCTGTGCGAGACGAACAAACACGACTCACGTGTGTTTCAATATACACTCCCCTCTCTAATACTTTAAAAAGACTCATCAATAGAAGGTGGCCCATTCTATTGAGCGGGGGATCACAGATTGCTAGACCGTTGTTTGCATTTAAGAGATCTTCCAACATTAGGGATCTAATTATTCATACACGACCTCACAGACAAGACGTTTCTAAAGACCAGCCCACACTATGGAATCTTCCTCCAGTCTCTGGACACTACCCATGCGGTTCGTGTAATGTGTGTTCCTTGACCAAATGGATAGACAGTCTGCAGTTGAAACACTTTGGAACTTGGCGTTTGACTAAACACACTAATTGCAACACACGACACTGTATATACTTGATTACATGCCCATGTGACTTATAATATGTAGGAATGACAACGAGACCAGTAAAGCTAAGAATCAATGAACACCCGTAGCAACATCAGATGTGCACGGATCACAACGAAATGAAGTTCACATTTCTTAGAAGCAAGACATGGCCCTAATGATATGTGGTGGACTGTTTTACAAGTACCCAGACATAATGAAAATGACCTTAAGTATCTGTTCAGGACTGAACAGCGATGGATTTTTCGACTTAAAACCGCTAGGGAGGGTCTCAACGACGATATCCCTTGGTGGACCTTATCTCTTTAGCCTCCTTGATTGACTTGTGGAGAGATGAAATTGTCTGAGTCACCAGACTAAACGTCCTAATATGGAGGTGCAACCCATTCTCTTGCATCAACATCTGGGTTGTTGGCCTCATTTTAGATGTGACTACATGCTGCTTTTTGGCCTAGCCCCCCCCCCCCCCCCATGTGCTGATGATACCTGACGACTGTCCTGCAATATCAGATCGATCGCTCAACAACACACTATTGGCAGAATGTATTCATTCTTTTTTGACTATTCACCGTTCTAAGATGGCCGCCGCCATAGCCAGCCCTTGCGGTAGTCCTTCGTCGATGTCTAGCTTGACACCGACGCGACGCATTCAGGGCTAATTGCCTGATTGAGATATCATTATTTAAACGCCTCCCGAGCGCGCGTTGCCTGTGTTTTGGGGCACGCGACCTCGGGTAGGCGAATAGCAGACCTTGAAAGGAGTCCAAGTAAGTGAGCGTTGCACACGCTGAACGCATATGGATATCCGTTTTGAATCTTGTCATTACACGAGCGCTTAGCGCGTACAGAGGTACTCTGAATGAGCACAGAGTTCTCCATTCAGACTTAGTATTAGGCTGGATTTTGATTGTATTTTAACCCATTATCAACTGTCTGCCACAAATGTTCACTGTTATATTTGAATGATGGGCCGTATACCCAGAGGTTCAGGAATTGGAATGTCACCATTATCTCTGGAAGCTATACAGAGGTGGACCCACATACCCCTAACAGATTCAACATTCTGTGTGTGTTCAACACTATGAGATCGTGTATATATATTATTACAGAGACATGACTATATATTTTTGTAGACATTTAACTTTTTGATGAATCTGAATGTAAAAATTTTGTTTAAACATGACTCTAATTAACCACTGATGTTTCAGTTGTACTTGATTGCTTACTTTACAACTTTCATATCTAGTGAACTCACCTTGGTTAAGAGGTTTACGCGTCCCTATGATGCCCTGTCTTTACTTGGGATGGTAAGCCTTCAATTATGTTTACTTTTCTCTTTACCCTTTTCCCTTTGGGACCTGATGCCTGTCACACCTACTACTTTCTAGCAAGACATCAATTAATGTCTTTCTGCTGCACTGTGTTTTACATATGTGTTTTGTCTCCTATGTAGGGCGACTTTCTATTAGACTGACTGTGACGACTGGTCCATAGACTGTAAGTGACCTCCCAGCAATTACAGCCTTTATTTGTTTTTTGTTTTTTTCGTGTTCTTTTGTATATAGAGGAGAAGTTACAACTAAACGGTCCTGATGAAGCGCCAGTGGATCAATCCTTGACCGAGTAGGCGCGAGACATGTCGACCCAGTGTTAGGAGTGAAGATTCTTCCCTCCTTCCCCTTTTGTTAGGAGTATAGGAGACATTATTCCCTAGGCACTCCTACGTGTGTTTAATCTTGGCCTGACCCTTTCTATAAGTATTAAAGTCAGCTACTGGGTGCTCATAGCCAATTTTATACACCCTTCACTCTCCTTTTCTCCTCTGTCAGCACGCTCTGCTGACTTAATCTGACCTGCAGAACTACCCTCCGGCTGAAGAGCCACCACCGACGGGGTGGTGGCCCGTCAAACATTGCAGTGCCGGTCTGGCGAGGAGTTAGCCCGATGATGATGCCTAGCATCCTATTGTGATGCTTGAGGGCACTCCTACAAAACCTTTCTTTCAGTCTTCTTTTTGTCCTTTCTTTGTGTCCTTTTTGATAATATTCTTTCTTGGAACAGTGTACACAGTTATTATACATATTATTACCACTCCTATCTATAATATCACTTTAACTTCAGTTTTTTTCATTGAATGTCTGGGTTTTTCATTGTATTCATCGAAATGTCCTTCTGAGTATAGCATTTGCAGCCAGGTCAACACTGAACCTTGCATGACTAGGCTACCCTCCATTGCTAATGGCCTTTGACCATGTGCGGTGAGGGGTTGGAACCCCCTTATTATAGGAAACACACTGCAGCACACAGCATTCAGCCACGAATGACTGGTTGGGCACACGTCATCTGTAGAACAGTGTGGATACTTTTTTTCATTTTTTTTTTTTTTTTATATATATTTTTTTTTTTACATAATTTTTGCCATTTTGTGCATTTTCTAACTACTGCTATTTTTTTAGATTTTAATTTCTTGCTTTTCCTGTTTTAGTTTTTAATTGTGGTTGTTGAAACTTTGATACTCTCTGTAATGCTTTAAAATTGCACTTTATCTTTTTTACACAATTCTTTGTGCTTTGTTTGCATGTGCTGTTCTAAGGCCTTTTAATATATTCTTTTGTTTACTTCACCAAATGCCACAACTTAACAGCAGTGTCTGCAGTATTTCCTGAAATGGTGCATGCTATCATGTTCTTCCTCTTATGGTTTCCATTGCTAGTGTTTTATACCTGTGCACATGCTGGAGTGCTTGTTTGCATAGCCCTTAGGTTCTTCCACATTAAAGCAATTTATTTTGCCAGTTACAAGGTGAAACAACTGTCACACCAGTGATTAATTCCATGGCCTTGCTTCTTAAGGTTTTGCAAAAGTGTTTGGGAGCACAACAGGGTCAACATCTTCTGTTAGTTGTGGATAACTCGCTTGGTGCTTGCTGGTTTTCAGTTCTGTGTGAGGCCATGCTTGTTTTGGATTTCTTTAATGCAAACTGTCTGTTAAACACCAGTCCAGTATTAGGGGTTAGCAAAACCCTTTAAGACTGGGAATGGGCTTTTATTAGTGACTAATCCAAATGGCTGCTTCAATCAATCAGGAATGTGTAAAGTGCACTACTCACCCGTGAGGGTCTCAAGGTGCTGAGGAGGGAGAGGAGAAGGAGGGCGGGGGTACTGCTCTAACAGCCAGGTCTTGAGAAGTTTCCTGAAGGTAAGAAGGTCTTTGGTCTGGCGCAGGTGGGTGGAAAGAGTGTTCCACGTTTTGGCAGCGAGGTGCGAGAATGATCTACTGCCGGTTGTAGTTCTGCAGACGCGTGGGACGGTTGCGAGGGCAGCGGAGATGCCGGGTCGGGGTGTTGAAGGAGAGCTGTCTGAGGTATTCTGGTCCAGTGTTGTGAAGTGCTTTGTGAGCATGGGTGAGGAGTTTGAAGGTGATTCTCTTGTTGAATGTGAGCCAGTGCAGGTTTCTCAGGTGGTCTGTGATGTGGCAGTGGTGGGGATGTCCAGGATGAGGGGCGTGGAGGCGTTCTCGATGCATTGCTGCCTCTTCTGGAGAATGGCCGTGGTTTCTGCATAGAGGGCGTTGCCATAGTCCAGTTTGCTGCTTACGAGGGCTTGGTGACTGTTCTTCTGGTTTCGGTGGGTATCCATTTGTAGATCTTTCAGAGCATGCAGAGGGTGTTGAAGCAAGAGGAGGAGATGGAGTTGACTTGCTGGGTCATGGATAATGAGGAGTCCAAGATGTATCCTAGGTTGTGTGCGTGGTCGGTGGGAGTCGGACCGGCAGGCCACCAGGAGTCATCCCATACGGAGAGGGTGGAGCCGAAGATGAGGACTTCCGTCTTGTCAGAATTGAGTTTGAGGCAGCTGCTGTTCAGCCTTTCGGCGATAGCCTTCATTCTTTCATGGCGGAGTCCTTGGTGAGGGAGAGAGTCAGCTGGGTGTTATTGGTGTATGAGATGATTTTGATGTTGAGATGCTGCTTCATTATTTTTGACCACCCATGGACAAGGAGATACTTCTGTGGGGCACATAATAGAACCATTGAGAGGGTCACAAGGGAGTCCCACCAGAGTATTAATTTATGTTCAGAGTCCCACAGGAGACTCGCAGGACCTGGGAAACTTGAAAAGACAGTTTGGTATGAATTAGCATTTTTGCTAAAATATTTCACCTTAAGTTTGAGCTCAGAGGTGTCCTCAATGGGCCAAATAAGAACGGTTTCCTGAAGAATTTTGTGATATTTCTGTGTTTTTAAATGTTGCGGTATTTCATTACCTGTGAAACACCATTGAACTGGCTAATGTCATTAGTTTGTATTCCCAAACAGTTCCCACCCTTTTTCTTTAATTATGGAGTGGCACTAGAGAAAATACTCTCTCTCTCTGCGGTGTCTCCTGTTTTTTTTCTATTTTTTCCAAAACTGCTTTCAGATTGAACTTCAATAGCATCTCCAAGAGAGAGTGGGGGGAAACAGTCCCACGAAGACGAGGAGCTGGAGGATCAGTCAGACCACAATAAAGTCCCTTCAGTGGGATTTGCAGAAAACAGCCTGTTCAGATTGTTACATGTAAAACATGTAATAAGAAAAAAACACGTAGGTTTTTTAAAGTACTTTTTTGGAAAGTCTGGCATATTGAATACATGTAGAGTTGCCAAACCAGGCAGCTAATCACTGCAAAATGAAAGCAAGATGTAAGAGGGAGCTTAAACATCTATAGCTTCTCTTTCCAAGGTCAAAGGTGGGGACATTGAGAAGGTCCTGCACCAGTACGTTGTGCTATATTATATGGAACAAAGGAAGTTTGTGTCTGCAGGAAAACAGTGTAAAGAGGGAATGAACAGGTGGTTAGCTGTCCATGAAAAAGTTTGAAAAAATAGGATAGTTTTTTCCTAAATCAAAGTTTTGATGCCCATTTTCCTCCCTTCTTAGTCTAAGCAAAAACAACTTTAAAAAAAGTTCTTGTTGCAACCACCTTTTCTGCTTTAAAAGCAGAAAATGTCTGCCATGTTGATCAATGTTAGTATAGCCGTATTGTGTGCCATAGCAGGCTGTTAAAACAATAAAAGGCCAGTGCGCTGTCATATGTCCAACCTAAAGGCCAACACCTATAACAACTGACTTGGACTTTAATGGCTGTGATAGTCTACTACAGCAAACTATAAGTTCAAGATTCATAGTGAAGTCCTGAAACTCACGGCAGCAAGTGAAGTTGGAGTGCAACAGTGTGAATAGGACAGAGCACAACGGCACCATACCTACTTAAATGTGGCACTGTTCTGTTCTCTTCCTCTACTGTCTCACTTTAGTCAGCCATGCAACAGATCAGCACCTACTTATCATCGTGTAAATGTGTCTGCTTTGTATGAAGTATTTTTTGTACGGCGAAACGGTCCTTTACAGCACAAAATCTACCCATTAAGGCATTTCTCACTTTCTATTTGTTCTGTCCAAAAC
Organism: Pleurodeles waltl; assembly: GCF_031143425.1. Lineage (NCBI taxonomy): Eukaryota > Metazoa > Chordata > Amphibia > Caudata > Salamandridae > Pleurodeles > Pleurodeles waltl. Next base: position 340,714,798 of record NC_090439.1, read on the forward strand.
ATACACATGCAAAATTGAAAAAATGAGTAATGAAAACATTTCTCCTTGTTTCCTGATTTAGTTACTTAAGGGGGCATGGGTGTCTGAAGGGAGTGGGTTGTCCATGGGTGGCTGTGCACAGGACAAAGACCACGTGCAACAGTGGCTCACCCACGCGTGGTTAGCTGCCCATTGGGTTTGATGGTGCACGTAGAGTTTGGCACAGGTTGAAGTCTGTACACACTAGGGAGCTGGCCATCTAATGGAGGGTATTTTGTGACTGGAGGGAGTGTGCTGTCCTTGAGAGATTGTTCACAAGCTAATGATTGTTGTGCAGTAGTGACTTGCCAACCAGTGTGCTGTTGGTTGCCAGTAGGAAGTTTGCTGTCTGTCGGGTGCGACAGAGGGTGAAGGTCATGCTTATTGGATTTTGGGCACTGAAGGGATGACAAAGTTCCCTTGTATATTCTTATAGCCCACCCCACTGCAGCAGGAAAAATCAGTCTAAATGCATGAGCGCAACTCCTCCAGGTGGCCATCCCACCCACCTTGCACGTTCTTTGGCTGTGCATGGCTTGGGGCTGGTCGCAAGGCATGGCCAGCAGCCAGCAATTGCAGCCACCTCTGGTGGGCGGCAAACCCTTCTGCGACTTTTTGCTGGAGGCTGTGCATGGTGTGGGACTGGCCACAAGGTCTGACCTGTAGCCAGGCCCAGCTCCCAACCCCCTCCATGGCAACAAACACCTAACTTTAATCTGTCATATTGTGTTGCTTTTTGGTACCATAGTACTGCCATCGTACTTTAAATCCCCTCTACCACAAGACTATGAAAGCTTCAGTTTGTGGAGTTTGCATTCGTCCTGGGGTACCAGCCTCCTGCTGGAGTGCCACACTACTTTTCCAGAGGCTGCCCCGAGTTCAGTGGAAGTCCAGCAGTACCTGTAAAACAAATAACCTTTTTTTTTTTTTTTTTTTTTTAACATTTAGGCCTTTAAGTGTGGGGCTCCCTCAGAATCCCCTCCAACTCCACCTACACAGAAGTGCTAAGGGTCCGGGTACCCCTACCTTGACCCTGATGACGCAGAAAAAGAGGGTCCTATATATATTCACGCGTGTGTTGCATAATCGAACTATATAACCTAGTGTGATGTTAGTAAATGAAATAATGTACGAGGGAAAATGTGCCCTCGGAGTAGTTCGCCATCATTGTAATCGAGCTTTATTAATCACGAAGTATTGAAAACGTGGTAATCTGTTATAATTGCGACTGTATGCCATGATTTTGTGTTTAAAACTGTTTGGCTTAGCTTAAATTTAGTAGAGGCTTTGGCCTAGTTGCCTGGCCTCAAATTCTAACTGCGTGGTTTTCACTGAACTAATGAAACATGTATTCTTGCTTGAAGTTGTATTTTTCCAGTAGAGACGAGTAATGCACTTATCTTCAAGGTTCTGTACCAGGCCAGTTTCTTCCCCTTTGATACAAGGTCAGTCTCAGCAGGTGCGGACAATGGAGGTACAGATAGTTAAATAATTGGCAAACCATGTAACGATTTGTGTTCCAAGGCTCCAAGGACAGTCTATGCATAAATGAGAGCTAGTAAAAAGACATTTTTGATTGGTCAATTTGAAGCCAACGTATGAACCCTCCAATGGAGGAACCTGCAGAATTTGGAATGTTTCTTACTTAAACCTACTGAACAAAGAGAAGTCAGCCATTTTCCTTGATGCCAGCTTGAAGCCTGATGCCAGACTCCATTTTGGTCGACACCCTGATGCCCTCTTCTCTATCTGAGAGAAAGAGACTTTGAGAATTCTCACCCTAGAGACTTTAACTTTGATTTGCCCCTTCTTGCCCATGCGATAACTTTGCCCCATTCTCCTTGCCGCTGCAAGGAAACTTGCCCTTAACTTTGCCCCTTTTAACTTGCCCATGCTGATCGAACCGATACCTGAAGGACGAAGACATTCTTGAATGCTGTTTGTATTTGGTAAATATGAAAGGATAAATGTATTATGCATTGTGTTTTTCCTTTTAGGTACCAACTGCTATTTTGATAGAGCCCAAGCTAGGAGTTTTCCAAATTGGTGTTGATTAAATTCGTTTTGCATGAAGTCCCACATGCCAATGCTAATTAGAGGTTAGTTGAGGGTTTCATTCGATGCACCATGTTAAATTGAAATCTTGTTATGCTGACCAAATGTATGAAATCAGTCAAATACAACTAGTCTTATTAGTGATTTGCATTGCTATAACTGAATGTATTATTGTTCAGATCTTGCGTAGATTGCGTTTCTTCCACCGTAATGGACAGCTAGTAATGTTCATATACATGTATCATTTGGTTTTGAGACAAATATATATCGTGTTGGCTTTGTTAATATAGAGAAATAAATTCACTAACTTTTAATAAACTGGTGTGGTTATTCATGACTGAAAGGTCATGGTGCGCCGAAATACCAACTGTTATTGATTTCTGATGTGCTATATCGATCTAATATTGAGTATTGATTACTGATTACTATAGTTATTGATTATTGATTTGAACGACTCGACTATTCTCGAATGAGGAGAGCCCGACTCGGTTAAAAGATTCACCGACCTCCAACGTGTCCAGATGCAGGTAATTTATAAGGGCTGGACGCGTTATCAGTAGATGGTAGCAGAGATTGATGGTTTAGCCCTTTGGGACCTAATTCGAACAATAGACAGATTCAAGTTAGAATTTTCTTTGATAAAACAAGTTGGAGAGATGATGATGCCCTAAGTCCCCAATGACTTTCCCGGGATCTCGGAGCTTGCGAATGGAGGACATGGAGGTGTGAGAATGGTTTCGGCGTTTCTAGTGATGGTATGAGTGAAGTTAGGGTTTTGCGCTTGCACAGCTTATTGCCGCAGATTAATTGAGAAGTTTGTGAGGATTAAGTTTAGGGGAGTGTGACTCCAAAGTGTGAGAGTAGGGAAGTCGTCGAACTTCATGTGCGTGTAGCGCTTTGTGCAAAAAATTGTCCACGTGGTTGTTGATGTTGAGACGGGCCCTGCGAGGTCAAGAGACTCCAGAGTATGTTGAAAAGTGTATGAGACACTTGTTTGATGTTGTGATCTGATCGGTTTAATAGGTTGATCGGGCGTGGTCAACGAGTCGGTATGAATATTGAGGAATGAGAGAAAATTTCGACTTCGAGATTTGACGAATTCTAAAGTGCACTAGAATAGTTCATTGATCAGTCGAGAGTAAAGTTTGCGGGTCAAATTTTGCTTGCGAAAGTGGGAAACCGAGAAAGATGGAATAACTGCCGAGGCTAGTGAAAAATCCCTAAGGTTTCTGAAGCGATTGTATTACCCTTCCTGTAGTAAACCGACAGATCTGTTTTCTTCTTTTTGGTTAGTGCTCGCGATATTGCAAAAGTTAGTTTATGAGTGAAGTTGAATGAAAGGAGGACAAGCCGTAGGACTTTGTCAGCTGCAGTGTGTGAGTGTGACGTCACTAGGAGCCACGCTGGGATAGGTTGGTCAGTGAGAAGGGTCGCGCACGGATTGGACGCAGTCCAAGAAGGCGCAACTGGTAGGGGAAAGGCAAGCGAAGAGTATTCCGGGAATTTAAGTCACCTATTGATTACACATTTTTAAGAAAATAAGAGACGGAAAGATGAAATGTTTCAAGGCATTTAAGAGTGCCATGAGGGGAGATGCTTACATTAAGGCAAATGTAGGAGAAGAAACACCACCTGAGGGTTCACCAGCCTACATTGTCATTGAAGAAAAGGGAGTAGCACCATGTCTTTGGTTAAAACAATGGTGCAAATTAACAGAGAAGCATGGAAGTGTAGCGTTCCCGATACATGGAACATTTAACCTAAGGATTTTGGAAAATCTGAGATTTGCGATATACGATATGAAAGAACCTCCAAGACCAGCGCAGTTTGAGGCACTAGCAATCTGGGAGCTGATGGCTAGAAACCAACAACAAAAGAAGTTCGAGACCAGAATAAGAAAAGTAGAAAAGACACTAGCGGATGGTAGGTGGGATAGCACACAAAAGGTTTGGAGATCAGATGTATTGCAGGGGATTAAATTATTTCCGGCAATTGTTGAAGAAGAGGAGACAGAAGGAAGGAAAGCTTACCCATAAGACAAACAGGGGTCAGTCCAGCGATAGAGAGAATAATAAGAACTCGAAAAGGGGAGAAGAGTCAGACGATGAGGATTTCATTATACAATTACTGAATGATCGCCCGCCACCATACGTGGAAAGTGAAAAAGGCTCGAGCATTAGTACTGCCCCTCCAGAACCAGTGCAGGGTAATGTAACACCAAATTTGAGAACATCTCAGAGGCCAGGTACTTCCGATATGCCTTTCTCACCACACATACCACAGATTCAGAGAATGTATCCTGACGTGCCTACCTTGAAGCCTGCTGAAAATTATCAGCCACAGGTTCAAAGGCGCTGTTGCGATGAGCACAACATGACCTCTGATTCAATGGCGCAGGGAGGACAGAGTTATCAGAGACCAATGTTGATTCAAGGAGAATCAACGCAGTTCTTGATGCCCCAAAAGCAGGCACAAGAAGGACCGAAGTATACTAGAGCAACAGAGAACCAGTTAGGTATACCGGCAATGATGAACCATAATGTAGGGATTAACATGCCACAGAGTTCAGGGAATGGGCAGAATCCAGACGCGATATCTCTGCCTATTACTGTAGGTCCACCAGTACCACTGTACATACAGGCAAATTCAAGCACATGCGACCAAGGGTTAATGGTACAGAGTGGGACAGGGAGAAGATGCATAGAAAACACTCTAGAAACAACTCCGATAGCGGCACTGCCAAATGGATCTGGGTCCTTGTCGGAATTTAGTCCAATTCCAATTTGTGCTCCGTCAACCGTGGTAAGGTCACAGCCACCACTATTAGTACCGTTAACATCCCAAACTGAAACATTACAGAAACCATCAGTAGCGGTTGATGTAACTGCTACGTTGATGGGACTGAACGCGCAACAGCTGACACAATGGTTCAACAGTTTGAATTCCCCACAGAGTACCTCCAGTGGAAAGGGAGAAGAATACCTGAACAAAATAAGATTGGGTATGGAGGCAGATGAATTGATAGAGGGAACAATGGGACTGAATAGATTAGAGTCATACACGGAAGAAGAGTTGAGATATCTATGCCCTAGAATTACAAAAGAAGTAAGCACCATACATAAGAAGTTACAAGAAATTGCAGACAGGAATGAGATCGACTTAAGTAAGACTAAACACCTGAGCAGAAGTTACAGGTTAAATTTTGTGGCGAAGGATACTGCAGGGTGCACAAATATGGAGATGTTTAGACAAGTGGGAAAGCAGGTGGGTCAAGAAGAAGGATAAAAGGAAAGAAAGTACCCCAGAACGGAATGAGAAAGCGCAACAGAACGACGATCTGATAACTATGCTACCAATGAGAGAGACAGCAGGGGGAAAACTTGTACATGTACCGTGGCATAGATGCGATATTCAGTCTTTCACAGATGACTTTCCCAAATTGAGGGAGAAGCCAATTGAATGGTATCAGCAGACAGATAGATTTGTGAAAATCGCGAAGTGTCTCTGGGAAAACCTGAATACATTATTTGAGATTGTGGTTCCGGCAGATTTGTGGGAAGACTGTAAGAGAGCTGTGGGTTGGCCGACGAGTGAACCAGAGAGGGATAGGGACACAGGTGCACCATCACCCACGGTAATGAGTTTATACCATAAGGTGATTGAGCACTTGAAAACAAAGGTTGCGTCGAAAAATGTGGATTAGCAGAGGATTGATAGAACGGCTCAAGAGGTGAAAGAATCTATACATGCGTACTATGAAAGGTTGTTGAAAGCGTTCAAGAATTACAGTGGCATGGAAACGATTGAGCCAAAGGACATGCTCCATTTTGTGTTCAGATTTGTGGAAGGATTGAGACCCGAAATCAGCCAGATGATTAAGTCACATTTGATTTGTTGGCAGTCAAAGTCGATCGATGAAGTGTTGAACTATGCAAAATACTGCAGTGATGAGATTGAGACAAAGCAGAAAAGATTGAAAGAAAAGGTGATGGTGATGCAGCTTAGAGCAGTTCAGACGGGTTTGCAAGGTTTGCAAGGGTTTCAACAACAGATGCCACAGCAGCAGCAGCAGGGAAATGCTATGTTTCAGCCGCAGATGAGAGGCAGAGGCCGAGGAGGTTTTGTGAATAATGGTCCCGATCTAAATACTGTTATGGTTCCAAATGGTATACAGGCAATGAAGAAGGTGATGCCATGTCACACGTGCGGCATCGTCGGGCATTGGAAACGGGAATGCCCAATGATGGTGCAGGAAGGTGTAGGTCAGCAAAACAATGATGTCAATGCATTTCAGACCATGAGAGGACCGAAAATGAGAGGTCCGAACCCAAATTTTCTAAATAATATGAATCAGATGCAGGGTTTACAACCCATGCAACCGCAACAGATGCAAATGCCCTGTGTACAAATGACACAGTTGCAACCAATGCAACAGCAGTTTCCTATGGTACCTAATCAGCAAATGCAAATACCCTTAGCACCAATGAATCAGCAGCAAGTAATGCTTCCTCAACAGGTCACGGGTCAAGGAATGAGTCAAAGTGACACAGTACACCAATTCCCATTACACAGTGAGAATGGAATAAACGATATATGGGAGAGTGAAAGTTCAGATGAGGAGGGAAATTGTGTGCTTGCAGCATCTTTGGAAGTTGATCAAAAGGGTCCGTATGTGGAGGGAAGAGTTATGGGTCATCGTGTTTCATTCTTGGTTGGCACAGGAGCTACACGTTCCACTGTCAGGAGCATTGAAGTACCAAATTTGCCACTTTCAGGGAGAACAGTTCAAGTGGTGGGAGTAGCAAATAGGTACCTGACAAACCCGATTACAGATCCAGTCCAAGTCCAAATTGGCAATTATCAAGGGACACACAAATTTGTGATTTGTGATTCAAGTCCAATATCACTGTTAGGGAGAGACCTATTATGCAAATTGGGGTGTTCAATTATGTGTTCAAATACCGGAATTAAAATTCAGACAAGCAGTGATGGGGAAGAAGAGGACAGTGTAGGAGGAGACGAAGTGGAAACTGTCGATGAAGAGTATCCCCTGATTACTCTTTATCCAATGATCACAGAAGCAGATATTCCTGCTGAGTTACGGGAAACAGTCGGGAAAGAAGTGTGGGACATGACAGGGAAAGAGGTGGGATTGGTGAAAGGGGTGGAACCTGTGAAAGTGACTGTAAAACACAATGTAAACTTTCCCCAGACCCCACAATACCATATGGCACAAGACACTCTCATGAAAGTCGCACAACTCATTGATGAGTTTGTGAAACAGGGAATACTGAAAGAAGTGTTGAGCAGTCCATGTAACTCACCAATCATGGGACTGATAAAGCCAAGTGGAAAGGTCCGAATTGTTCAGGATTTGAGAAAAATAAATGACATAATAATAAAATGTTGCCCCGTAGTACCAAATCCAGCTGTGATAATGTTTCAGGTTCCTTGTGATGCTGAGTGGTTCTCAGTCGTCGACTTGTCACAAGCATTCTTTTCTGTGCCTCTTCATGAGGACAGTCAATTTCTATTTTGTTTCAAATTCCTGGACAGGGTCTATAGTTGGTGTCAAATTCCTCAAGGATTTTCGGAGTCACCATCAATATTCAATCAGATCCTAAAGAAAGATTTGGAAGCGTTAGAGTTGCCATTTGAGTCAACCCTAGTGCAGTACATTGATGATTTACTGATTGCATCCAAGACAGAAAGTGACTGTACAGCTGACACTATTGCTTTATTGAACCATTTGGGAAGGAATGGACACAAGGTGTCCCCTTCAAAGTTACAGTTCTGCCAGAAGAAGGTGAAATATTTAGGTCACCAAATAGAGAAAGGCTCACGAAGAATTATGAAGGAAAGAATAACAAGTGTACTTCAAATGAGTCCACCAAAGACGAGAAGGGAAGTGAGAAAATTCTTGGGAATGGTGAGCTACTGTCGCCAGTGGATTCCCAATTTCTCAACTCTAGCGAAACCTTTACTGAAACTGACCCAGAAAGAGGTGCTGGATGAAATTGAGCTGAAAGGGGATGAAATGGATGCTTTCATTGAATTGAAGGAATGCATGTGCAGGGCTCCAGCTTTAGGTATGCCTGATTACACAAAGCCTTTCACATTGTTTTGTCATGAACGTGATGCATGTTCTTTGTCCGTCTTGACCCAAGCCCATGGTGGCGTAAACAGACCAGTAGCATATTTTTCAGCTACTTTGGATCCGGTCGCAGCAGCACTACCTGGGTGCTTGCGCGCCGTAGCCGCAGTTGGTATCAGCCTCACTCAGAGTGAAGGAATAGTGATGGGACACCCTTTAACAGTCATGGTCCCTCACTCAGTTGAAATACTTTTGACATGTTCCCGAACACAGCACATGACTGGTGCTAGACTCACAAGGTACGAGACAATAATTCTGGGATCACCTAATGTGCAGCTAAAGAGGTGCACTACGTTGAATCCAGCAACATTGTTTCCCAGTGAAAATGCCGAAATTGAGAACGCTGAAGACATCGAGCACGACTGTCTTCAGGTGACTGAATTTTGCACCAAACCAAGGCCTGATATCAAAGACACTCCATTGGAAGAAAATGATCAAGTTATCTTTGTTGATGGTTCATGTTTAAGAGATGCACTGGGAATACTGAAAGCAGGATATGCTGTATGTGCTGTAACAGGTGTTCTAGAAGCGTCATGGCTTCAGGGAGTTTACTCTGCACAAGTGGCAGAATTGGTAGCTCTTACTAGAGCTTGCCAACTCTCTGCCTTAATGAAAGTCACCATTTACACTGACAGTCAGTATGGATTTGGAATAGTACATGATTTTGGGCAATTGTGGTCACAGAGAGGCTACCTCACTTCTTCAGGATCACCAGTGAAAAATGGTGAAAGAATAAAAGAATTGTTACATGCCATTCAATTACCAGGAGAAGTAGCAGTGGTAAAATGCAGTGCACACTCGAAGGGAAAAGACTATGTTTCCCTGGGAAATGGATATGCGGATCAAGTCGCAAGGTTTTGCGCATTGAACTGTATATTGCTCAGGGATGAGTGGAGCTTGATAAGTGAGCCAGAACTTGAGCAAAGTGAAGTTTTTGCCTTAAAAGTCATAGATACAATGGATGAATTGAAAGCCTTACAGAATGGTGTCAGTGAGGACGAAAAACTCTCATGGACCAAATCACAATGCGTAAAGAGACTAGATGACTTGTGGGTTTCAAATGAGGGAAAATTTGTTCTTCCTAACAGCCTTTTGACTCCGATAGCCAGATTTTACCATGGACAAGCTCATCTTGGGAGGGATGCCATGATTAGACTGTTCAAAACTGATTGGTTTAACCCCAAATTTCGCCAAGTTGCTGAAGCAGTTTGCCATTGTTGCGTCATTTGCCAGCAGATGAACGCAGGGAAGGGAACAGTAGTAAATTTGAGCCACATTGGAAGGGCAGGGGGTCCCTTCAGCAGGATGCAAATGGACTTCATTGAGATGCCTGTGCATGGAGGCTTGAAGTATGTGTTGGTGGTTGTGTGCATTTTTAGTCACTGGATTGAAGCATACCCTACACGCAGAAATGACAGTCTCACAGTTGCAAAATTACTCTTGAGAGAGCTAATACCACGATTCGGATTCCTGATCTCTTTAGAATCAGATAGGGGAAGTCACTTCAATAACGAAGTAATAAAATTACTTTATGCAGCGCTGAACATTGAGCAAAAGTTACATTGTAGCTATCGTCCTGAAGCCTCAGGTCTAGTGGAACAGATGAATGGCACACTGAAATCAAGAATGGCGAAAATATGTGCATCAACAAATTTAAAATGGCCTGACGCATTGCCTTTGGTATTAATGTCAATGAGAAACACCCCTGACAGAAAGACTGGATTGTCCCCGCACAAGATTCTCATGGGCAGAGCCATGAGACTCCCTGCAGTTCCTGCGAATGCTCTTTTGAATATTACAGATGATATGGTGTTAGACTACTGCAAAGGTCTAGCTGACGTGGTTCGCTCTTTCTCTCACCAGGTGGAGGCAACCACCTTGCTACCGATCCAAGGTCCGGGACACGCCCTGAAAGCAGGTGACTGGGTCGTGATAAAGAAGCACGTGAGGAAGTCGTGTCTGGAACCCCGTTGGAAAGGACCTTTTCAAGTGATTCTGACAACTACCACCGCAGTGAAGTGTGCGGGAGTTCCCAACTGGATTCACGCCAGTCACACAAAGAGGGTGTCGTGCCCTACAGAAGAGGAAGTTGAAGCGTTGAAATTACCAGTGTCTGGTGACAAAGCAACAAGTGCTGAAGAAAAGCAAAAGGGAACAAGAAGCGAGCAAATAGAAATAGAGGAAGAAGGAATATTTTCTGAAAACGAAGCAGCCGATTCACTTGGGGAAGACCAAGGAGGAGCTTCGGAGAGTGACGAAGGTCCTGAAGGTGACAAAGAGCCTGAAAAAGCTGAAGGCAACAAAGAGCCTAAAGCAGGTAACGGTAACGAAGGGCTCGAGACAAGTGAAGAAGCAGGAGAGCCTGATCAGAGGAGGGCTTTCCCAGAAGCAGACGATACAAGAAAAGAAAAGGAGAATCTGATTGACCTCCCTGAGGGAGAAGATAAGACAGGTCAGAACGAAGCTGTTCAAACTCCTTCGGAAGAACTCGCAGGTCCCTCAAGCGGACTCAGTGCGAAAAGAAGACAGAGCGTATCACCAGTAAAATTGAGGATCAGAGAAGCACAGACCGACAGTGAAGGACCAAAGGTGAAAGAGAAAAGGAAGGAAGTGTCTATCGAAGTACCAGCACCAAGTGAGGAGGGAGATTTGACCAAAGAAGAAAGTACCAGTGAAAGAGAGTCGAAAAGAGATGCAAAATTGAAGCGAAGGAGAATACCAAGCAAAAGGTATTCTGGTCCGGAGTGGGCGTATTTGGCCACTAACGATTGGTCAGACGAGTTCGTATCCCTCAGTCTCGAAAACGAAGAAACAGAACTTCAGTTTGGAAGTAAAAACTTCATGGACTCTGTCAATTGAGGCAATTGATAACCTGATTATTGACTTTTCAACCCGGCTAAGACATTGTTAACTTGATTGACTTTGAAACCGATTTTGAGACAACGCTGCTAACCGATAAGAGACTAAACTGCTAAAGAAAACTGCATGAACATTGAACTCGTTCAGCTTTGTAAAAATCTGCAAATACGCTTTGATAGAGTGTCCTCAACTTTCTGATTCTATACCGATCATGACTAGCTGCATTATACAGGGCCATAGAATGAGGTGTTGTAAATATATGTGTATAGGTCTATTAATTGCATGTGTACTAATAATTGTAGTGGTAATTCTGGGAATGCATGGTAACAGTGAGAATGAGACTAATGCTACGCCTACTTCTAAACCTATTATTGTCACTGAACTAACAGCTTTAAAGAGACTCGAACAAGACGAGAGACACTTGCATGATAAGAAAGAACTTTCATCTAACGTTTTCTATCGCTTGCTGAGTGAGTATGTTGAGACCATGGATGCGAAAGACTGTTATGTGTGTACACAGATACCTACCTCGGTAGTGGAAGGGGTAATGTATCACAGCATGCCGCTTACATATGGAATTACATGTAGTATTATAGCGTCTAGATTTTATGATCAAACGAACATTCACTATTTTTACACAAATTATGATGTCACTTTTGCGTATGTCCCCATAATTTTGCATCTGAGTAAAATATCCAAAGATTGGAATGCTAAATTAATGAGAGAATTTTTCGAACCAATGGCGCCTTTTCACACAGCTCACGCTCATAGGGAAAATCTTACATGCTTGCTTTCACCAGTAGAAATTAGTTTCTTAGATCGTACTGATGATAGGAGAAGTGAAATGAAAGAGAAATTAGAAAGGGAATTACACCAAAGAACATCTGTAGATAATTATGCTTTTGCTGCAATAAAGACACAAGGGAAAATAGCTTTAGACACAATGCACGTAGGGAAATTTTGTATATATAGAGCTCAATCATATTATGACACAGTTTTTGTGGGAACGAGTGAATGCAAACATACTTACGCATTTAAATCTAAATGGACATTCATGCTGAACGGACAAGACCCAGTTATTCCTGGAATATATTACATTTGTGGACTCAATGCCTATTATCGTCTTCCTAGAGGATGGTATGGGAGATGTTATTTGGGAATAGTGTTCCCAAAAGTTTACCAACTAGACGACTTAAAGAACTTTCCTAAGCTGTCACAATCACATCATGCTCAGAAAAGAGAGACAGCTTCTGGTGTGGTAGGAGATATATTTGGAGCATTGATTCCTTCAGTGGGAGTCATATTGAATTCAATCAAAATACGAAAGTTGTCTACTATTGTGGATAACATGCTGACAATTTTCAGGAGCTATAATCCTGATGGATGCTGAACTTGCTGCGGAAAGAGCTATGACTCTTCAAAATCGGCTTGCCTTAGACATCCTTTTAGCAAAGGATGGCGGCGTTTGCAAAATGCTTGGTACGCGTCACTGTTGTACCTATATTCCAGACAGTAGTGGAAAGATTAGAACAATGCTTACAAACTTAACCAAGGAAAGCGTAGATTTAAAGGAACTGAAAGAACCCGGAGTTTGGGAGAAAGTTGGAAAAGGATTTGCTTCAGTGGGAAATTGGCTCAGCAACGTTTGGAGCGGACTATTATTAAAAATAATAAAGGGAATATTGATAGTAATAATTTGTATATTAGGCCCATGGGGAATGTGGAAAATTATAAAATTATTAAAAGCAAGAAGAGAAAGAAAAAGAGAAGAAAAAGAATTGGCTAAAATGGTAGCGATATATAGGGAGAAATCAAAAGGGACTAAAAGAAAAAGGGAATTGACTGACGTGCCAAATTAATATACAAAATTTTAATGGAATACAATTTGTGGGAAAATTTGATGTGATGACATAATTAGTCATCAGAGGAGGGATTGATGACGCAGAAAAAGAGGGTTCTATATATATTCACGCGTGTGTTGCATAATCGAACTATATAACCTAGTGTGATGTGAGTAAATGAAATAATGTACGAGGGAAAATGTGCCCTCGGAGTAGTTCGCCATCATTGTAATCGAGCTTTATTAATCACGAAGTATTGAAAACGTAGTAATCTGTTATAATTGCGACTGTATGCCATGATTTCGTGTTTAAAACTGTTTGGCTTAGCTTAAATTTAGTAGAGGCTTTGGCCTAGTTGCCTGGCCTCAAATTCTAACTGCGTGGTTTTCACTGAACTAATGAAACATGTATTCTTGCTTGAAGTTGTATTTTTCCAGTAGAGAAGAGTAATGCACTTATCTTCAAGGTTCTGTACCAGGCCGGTTTCTTCCCCTTTGATACAAGGTCAGTCTCAGCAGGTGCGGACAATGGAGGTACAGATAGTTAAATAATTGGCAAACCATGTAACGATTTGTGTTCCAAGGCTCCAAGGACAGTCTATGCATAAATGAGAGCTAGTAAAAAGACATTTTTGATTGGTCAATTTGAAGCCAACCTATGAACCCTCCAATGGAGGAACCTGCAGAATTTGGAATGTTTCTTACTTAAACCTACTGAACAAAGAGAAGTCAGCCATTTTCCTCGATGCCAGCTTGAAGCCTGATGCCAGACTCCATTTTGGTCGACACCCTGATGCCCTCCTCTCTATCTGAGAGAAAGAGACTTTGAGAATTCTCACCCTAGAGACTTTAACTTTGATTTGCCCCTTCTTGCCCATGTGATAACTTTGCCCCATTCTCCTTGCCGCTGCAAGGAAACTTGCCCTTAACTTTGCCCCTTTTAACTTGCCCATGCTGATCGAACCGATACCTGAAGGACGAAGACATTCTTGAATGCTGTTTGTATTTGGTAAATATGAAAGGATAAATGTATTATGCATTGTGTTTTTCCTTTTAGGTACCAACTGCTATTTTGATAGAGCCCAAGCTAGGAGTTTTCCAAATTGGTGCTGATTAAATTAGTTTTGCATGAAGTCCCACATGCCAATGCTAATTAGAGGTTAGTTGAGGGTTTCATTCGATGCACCATGTTAAATTGAAATCTTGTTATGCTGACCAAATGTATGAAATCAGTCAAATCCAACTAGTCTTATTAGTGATTTGCATTGCTATAACTGAATGTATTATTGTTCAGATCTTGCGTAGATTGCGTTTCTTCCACCGTAATGGACAGCTAGTAATGTTCATATACATGTATCATTTGGTTTTGAGACAAATATATATCGTGTTGGCTTTGTTAATATAGAGAAATAAATTCACTAACTTTTAATAAACTGGTGTGGTTATTCATGACTGAAAGGTCATGGTGCGCCGAAATACCAACTGTTATTGATTTCTGATGTGCTATATCGATCTAATATTGAGTATTGATTACTGATTACTATAGTTATTGATTATTGATTTGAACGACTCGACTATTCTCGAATGAGGAGAGCCCGACTCGGTTAAAAGATTCACCGACCTCCAACGTGTCTAGATGCAGGTAATTTATAAGGGCTGGACGCGTTATCAACCCCTTGTGTGTCCTTTTTAATTTAACTTCAGATCACGAGGATTGAGTCCCCATGTCCTGCAGTGGCAGCCACGTCATTGCTCTTCATGTTGTGGTAAACCAGTCAGGGTGCACTGATACCAGTCCACAGGATTGAATGGGACCACAGAGGACACAGCCCTGAATCATCATTCCCCTTTCCCGTTAACTTTATACTATACCAAAAACACACGTTTTTAAATTCTGAATATTGGTACTCGCTCGCTGTCCTCGTTAACATGAACCTTTCTCCCTAGTTAACTGTTGTCATTTGCAAATAAAAACAAGTTGATCTTTAACTCCTGAACCCTCAAAGTCTGAAGCATTAGAAAAATGAGATCTTCCCCCAAGCTTGTATAAAAATTATAAAAGAATAAAAAGTGCATCAATGTATTTTGGGAAATATTTGGGCCCGAATGCTAATAAGATTCTTCTGAATTGGTCTATCCATTGGATACTGATAAATCTGTCAAGCAGAGCTTTTTTTATCATGGTTAAAAAGAACTGTGGATCAGCAGAGGGTCTGTTATTAAATGTTCTTTGACTGAGCTCTCTCCCATCTTCGCTAAATGTTGTAGGACTCTGCATGAATGTGTCTTAAAACAACTTTTTATTGGCCTTCAGTAGATTCTGTAGTGGTAAACACGTCTGGGTGTCGAGGTTTATTATTACCAACTCTTACATAACCTTGAATGGGATATTAATGGTATGAATCATATCCGATAGCCTCCTCCAAGACGTCACTGTTTAGAAATGTATCCGGGTTTGTCAAAAACTAACCGTAAAGAAAACGATCGTCAGGAGTACAGAAAGGATATTTTTGTTGCTCCTCAATGTCGATGGATGAGGAAGATTAATTGATTAAACATATGTTTAATCTGTTCTCCTATATGAAAAATGCTAGAACAGCTTAACGCCCCAAAACACTGCCTAAAAAGTGGTCTTAGAAACACATTTCGACTTGTAAGTTAATATTTCGACAAGATTTTTAAACTCCTATCTGGAAAAAAGTCTAAGGGTGGCGCTTTAGACTTGTGAGATATACCTTTTCGTTTCTGTTCCTGTTACCGAATTATGAAAATGCGTTTACCTCGTTTCAATGGATTCTCGCTATTGATATGGCTTTATTTCAGATTTTGCATGTGACTATAACAGATTGTCAGCTCTAAAATAGCCATTCTACTCGCATTTCGTTTTGCAGGACATTTCAGGGTTCTTCATATTAGAAATGCAAAAGCCATAGACTGATGTTTAAAAGCCATCAATGCTTTGGATTGGTGTGTGAGTACCTAGAAATAACTGGATGTGGTATCATACTATTCTCCCAATGTTCCCAGCTCTGGCCAGACCCCATACTGAACTACGGATCGAACCCCTGTGGCACCAATAGATCTGACGGTGTGGCATATTAATATCTCCTACACTCTTTACCACCAAAGTGCGCTCACCAATGAGGTCAAGAAATAACATTTGAAACATTCCCGCATGCCCGTTTTCATTTTTAAAATAGTGTACAATTGTTTGACCTTGAATCGTTCATGGATTTTGGACCTACAGCTGGTGGCAATGATGATGGATGACAATAGATCGTTTAAATAGACAAGTTCTGAACCCAACATGACATGGATGTCTATTCCCTATTAAAGTAAAGCTTATTTTGTGTGAATACCTAAGATTTATCATTCTCTGTTGCCGCAGAATTATGACTTCTAGTAAACATCAAAATCAGAACATAATTTTGAAAAAGCCAGACTAATCACTCCCTCACATTGTTTGATCTAGGGCGTGTTGAACCCTCAGATTTGGGGCAGCATGCTGGGAAGTCTCAAATGTAGATTTATGATAGGCCCACGGCTATTTATGCAGAACCTCCATCTTTTGCAGCTATCATTGTCTGCCATACCAGCAGATACATATTGGAGGGCGGGGATGAATGCCTCTAGTTATGGAAGAGTGAACTAGTTTTACAGATAGGACCATGGAGATTGTCCCAAATACAGGTAAAGAGGCCTCTGCTGATCATAGGAATTCGTGCTGGAAAAAAAATGTCTGAGCCCTCACCATGCTAGAAGCCTGAGACCACCATCTATCTCCCCCCACTTCTTACTCACACATACACAGACTCACATACACACATGCCTCTCCTCGAGGTGACGCCCAGGTGCTATGTCCATTGTAGGAAATCAAAGGGTCAGCCAGATTCTAAAGAATGTGCAGGATGGAAAACTGTCTGCAGAGTGAAGGGAGACTATGTGAATTAACGGGCAGAGCTGCTGATACTGGCATTGAAAAACGTGGGTTGAGTCTCTGCGTTGGTTTCCTCATCTTTTGATTCTGGGCAAAAAACTTAATCTCTCCTTGCCTCAAGAAACCACATTAAAATATTAGTGTCTTTAATATAACTTATGTAATGTCTTCCAGTACCTTCGGATCAAGTTTGCGTTATATAAAACTGCAACAAACATGCTCGATTCAAAGGGGCTCGCACTTGCTCGAGTTGGAGCTATTTGTGTTGTAAACTCCTAACCTAACTTTTCTTGCCACACAAATTAAAAGAATAAAAAAACAGCGCGATAGAGCTATGTAAAATGCAGCGTGATCACGCTGAAATTGAAAACGAAAAAACGGATCGCGATCGCGCTATGCAAACACCAGCGCAATCGTGCCGCGGGGAAAATTAACAGATAAAGTATTCCAGAAACCAGGCTCAAAACATAGAGCCTCGTATGTTTCTAGTAGTCTACCGGTGATGTGTAAAAAGGCATGACGTATGCATGCCTTTCTCAAATGAAAACAAGCAGATTTTAAAGAGCAATCCCAGGAACCAATGATAGAGACTGACGTGACTTGGGTGTGGTTTGAAGCCCAAAGAGATATTACTTTATGGACAGAGTGCTTTGCACCCGCCCATAAAAAGTGCAAGGCTTCTCACCCAAATTGGAGATTAGGAGGTCTAGATCAGAGACTAGGCAAACTAGAGAGAAACGTTAACCAAAGGACCTTTGCAGCTGCAAGAGAATCACCCATGTGAATTATTAATAGTTGAATCCTGTAGCAGAAAATAACTGTGGGTCTCTGCAGCTGTATTAAAAACATCTATTTTAGGGATCATGTGAAAATAGCGTAACATGGTACAATGCGCTGACTTATGTTTTCTTTAAACTATTTAGCTTCCTAATAATTGCATTACAAGCAATGGAATGGTGATATAGCACACATCCTCGCCTCAAGTCTGGACATTTATTTTGGGTTGAGTCTGCGAGTGCATGGCTACAGCATGCTTTTCGCTTGCAAGACTCTGTTGTGTACAGTAAGGTGCTTGAGCCCGCTTGTCGTTTACCATTTGTGGGCTTGCATTGCACTCTTCTTTACAGCCATGTAATAGGTCACTGCAGGACCAGCAGAATTTCTATTCGTCTGTGCGGAGCTGGGACCAACCCTGATTGATTCAACTGAACCAGTGCCTGTCCACTGCTCCTGATGTAATTGAAATACTATTTTTGTTGTTTAAAAACAAAAAAAAAAATTGATTCTACTGCCCTGCAAACACAAGGCTTGTGATTGGCAAAAACGTGCCCGGAATTACAAGCAAAATTGCCAAGTTTTATCTTTTATAGTTAATTTTTATTTTGCCAAGTCTTCTTTTTTCACTTTGCATTTGGAACAAGATAATTGTTGTTATTTTTTTAGAACAACACCCACAAGCAAAAACAAAAGAAAACATGACTGCAAAGTGAGAAAAGACAACTTGGCAAGATAAAAAAATAAAAATTTACATTTTGTGTGCCCTGCTGGGCACATTTTTGCCAGTCACAAGCCTTCTGTATGCAGGGCACTATAAGTTTAAAAAAAAAAAAAAAAAAAAAAGAAATTGTACCACAATCATGTCTGGAGCAGCGGAAGTTGAATCAATCAGTGCTTGGTCTTTGATCAACACAGACCAACGGAAATTGTGCTTGGCCTGCATTGATGAATTACAAGGCTGTAAAGAAGAGTGCCACGCAAGCCAACAAATGATAAGTGACAGGCGGGCTCCAAGCCCTTTACTGTACACAACAGTGTCTCACAAGTGAGATGCATGCGCTAGAGCATGCATGATCCCACAAAACGAATATCTTGTTCTAAATATTGCAAAGTGTTATTGTTTCTTCAACCCTATCCACCCCACTCAACTCCAGTCCAATTCACCCCAGGAAAATCTGCTAAACTTCAATCTGAAAGAATCTGCACCACTCCAATTTGCCCTACTTAAATCCAAAACAACCTTCCCCACTCCAATGCATTTCAATCTGCCCCATTCCATCCTGCCCCACCCCACTGTAGGGACGTACAATCTTTCTTGGCATGCTACCACCAATTTCTGCCTGATTGTCAGTGTTTCGACTGTGTCACTGGGACCCCAGTGCTTATGGTTTGTGGCCTACATGGCAGTATGTTTTACTATTTTGTCAATATGCTTAACTGTGTCACGAAGTCCTGCTAATCAGAACTCCAGTGCTTATGCTCTCTGCTTCCAAATTTGTCACTATAGTCTAGTGACTACTTATTTCTCTCCAAATTGGCATACTGCCCCCCCCTTATAAGTCCCTAGTATATGGTACCTAGGTACCCAGGGCATTAGGGTTTCAGGAGATCCTTATGGGTTGCATGGGAAGGGTATCCTCCCAGAGTCTCTGGAAATGCTTTGAAGGGCACAGACGGTGCCCTCCTTCCATAATCAGTCTACACCAGTTTAGGGACCTCCAGTACCTGCTCTGGCACAAAACTGGACATAGAAAAGGGGAGTAACCACTCCCCTGCCATCACCTCCTCCCCAGGGGTGGTGCCCAGAGCTCCTCCAGAGTGTCCCTGGGTTCTGCCATCTTGTTTTCAGGATGGACAAGGACCTCTGGGAGTATCTGAGTGGCCAGTGCCAGCAGGTGACATGAGAGATGGCTCCTGATAGGTGCTTACCTGGTTAGGTGACCAATCCCCCCCACAGGGTTATTTAGGCTCGCTCCTCTGGGTGTTTCCTCAGATTCGGTTTTGCAAGACTCCAGCAGGAATCCCCTGCAACCTCTGCTGCACCTTCCAGCGTCTGTTCAATTGCAGAACTGCTCCAGGAACTCTACAACTGCAACAACGTATCCAAGAAGGCTACTGCAGCTCTAGCTTCAGCTCCTGCCAGCAACTGCAACAGTTTCCAGGTTGTGCACGCTCCGAGGACTGCCTGTCTTCATGCTGCACCAGGAGGATCTAAAGAATCTCCCATGGAGTGAGGGAGTCACTTACCTGCTTCAGAAGGCACCTCTCTGCAGAGATGACTGGTACTCTAGGTCCCCTCTCCTGATGACGAGCGTGGATCGTGGAACACAGGTGGTGGACCAAAGTGACCCTGACTGTCCAAAGGTCCAACTGTCCAAATTTGGTGGAGGTAAGAGCTTGCCTCCCCGAGCAAGACACTACCCCTGTGAACAATGTGTTTTGCAGCTCCTAGTGCTTCTGTGGGCTTCTCCAAGGAATCCTTTGTGCACAGTGTAGCCCAGGTCCCCAGCACTCTATATTGTGACGCTCAGCTCCCTGAGTTGTTCTCCGGCAGCATGGGATACCTTTGTGTAGTGCTGCGATGATCATGATTTGCAACACCTTTGGCGCCATGTCCTGGGACTCCTATGAGCGCAGCTTGGTCTTCTGAGGGCTCTCTGAAGTGCTGAGAGCCCCCTCTGTCTCCTCCATCTGAGTTGAGACCCCCAGGTCCCTCCTGGGTCTGGGTAGCACCTTTTCTTGCCAAACACATCTTTTGCATGAGCCAAGGATTGTTGGTGGAATCCAATGACATAAATCAGCCTGCATACATCTACTCGACGTGGGACACCTCTTGCACCAAGCAGGAACCTGCTGCTGTCTTCTTTGGTGCATTTCTGACTTTTTCTTTAAACCAGAGAATCCACTTTTGCACCTTCATCCGGGTTAGCAGGGGCTCCTGTTCTCCCTGGACTCTTCAGCTGGTCCTGGACTTGGTCTCCTGTCTCCGCAGGTATTCAGGTCCAGGAATACATCATTGGTGTCTCGCAGTCTTGCTTGGTTTTTGCATTATTCTTGATCACGACTTCTAGTGTGTTCTTAGGAAACTTGCTCTGCTTTACTCCTGCTTTCCTGGGCTCTGGGGTGGGGTACTTTTACTTACCTTTGGTGTTTTTTTACACTCCCACTCTATGCTCCTCTAGACACTACTCTTGCATAGGTGGGAAACAGACATTCACATTCCACTATTTTAGTATATGGTTTGTTTCCCCTAGACCATTGTAACCTATGAATAGTTTCACAATTTGCACTATTCTATGACAGTTTACTTACCTGACTTTGGTTACTAGTGTGTATTTTATGTATAATACTTACCTCCTAAGGGAGTACAACCTCTGAGAAATGTTTGGCCTTGTGTCACAAATTATAAAGTACCTTTATTTTTGGTAACCCTGAGTATTGTCTTTTCTTGTGTGTAAGTACTGTATGACTACAGTGGTATTGAAAGAGCTTTGCATGTCTCCTAGTTCAGCTTTGGCTGCTCTGCCTACAGTTCCATCTAGACAGCCTGGCTTGTAGACACTGACTACATTTCACTAATTAGGGATAAGTGGACCTGGTATAAGGTGTATGTACCTGTGGTATCCACTACAAACCAGGCTAGCCTCCTACACCCACCCTATGCCAGTTCAGATCGCCCCACTCCAATCTAATCCATCCAGCCCACCCCAATCAAATCCATCCAGCCCACCCCAATCCAATCCACCCCACTTCAGTCCAATCCAGCTCGCTCCTATCCAGTGAATCCAATCCATCCCACTCCAGTCCAACCTGATCGACACCACTCCAATCTATCCTACCCCAATCCACCACATCCCAGCCCTATCACTAAAATCAAAACCACCCACCTCAAGCCAATATAATCCACTACAATACTCAAATCCACCACAATCCAATCCATCTTTCCCACATTTGAATCCTCCCCACTCCAATCAACCCCACACCAATCCACCCCAATCTACTCCAATCCACCCCACTACCTCAATCCACTCCATCTTATTCCACCACACTCCATTATACAACACTATCTACCACTGAACTCCACTGAACTCCCCCTACTCCACTCTGACACTCCACAAATCCAGTCTGCCCCCTTAACCCCCTACCCCCACCTCAACTATGACACTCCACACCACTTACTTTTAGCCATGCTGAACACCAGCCACACTAGTGTACTACATGGCAAAACACATTGCCAAAGCCAATAGCTCTTGCATAGGCAAGGCCTATTGTGTTTGCCAATGCAGGTCTCATCACTGCTGCAGTCAGATTGATTTATATAGAAGCAAAAAAGTGCCCTACACCACTTACTTTTAGCCATGCTGAACACCAGCCACACTGGTGTACTACATGGAAAAAATCATTGCCAAAGCCAATACCTCTTGCATAGGCAAGACCTATTATGTTTGCCAATGCGTGTCTCATTACTGCTGCAGTCAGATTGATTTACATTGAAGCAAAAAAGTCCCGTACAGGAGGGCACTTTTATAGTGCTAAGTGCCCCCGTGGTTTGTGTGTAAATTCCTTATTGTGTGGAAAATTACAAGCTTACTTTCCCCACTTAGGGGAATATTTATACTTTCTTTGCTCTGAATTAGTCTTTTTTTTACGCTATTTCAGAGCAAATGTAACTCAGTATTGAAGTCAGTCATTTTTTGGATGCATGAACCTACCTTGCATTAATAAGATGCAAGGTAGGCATTCCAGTTCAAAAAAATTACGCAAAGCCCCTAGTACCTTATTTGTCTTCCTGTGCAAAAATGGTGACAGGGAGGCGGGCCTAAATAATGGCACTAAACCTGCTAAGCGCCATTATTTAATGCCTGTGTCAGGGAAAACCTTAGGGGGCCTGTGGACCTATATCCATGGTCAAACACCATGGAAAGAGCCTCCAGGTGCCCACCCCAAGCCCCAGGAACACCTCCACCCACACCAGAGGTACACCAGAGGATTGGGGGTGTGGGGGTACCCCATCCCTGGTAAGTATTTTTTTTTTTTTTTAAGTACCACACATAGCACTGGGTGCACTGGCCATGCCCAGAGTACCCTTGTCCCCTGTGCTGGCCATTGCGGTGGTGGGAATGACTCCTGTCTCTTATAAGACGGGAGTCATGTGGTATGGATGGTTTTACATCAGGAAATGACGGTAGGCTGGTTAAAGGCTTTTTTTATTTTTTTGCCTCCAACCAGCCTAGCAGCGGTTTTTGGTGCAAAACCCCCTTACCTAATACTGCCGCCACCACTACCCAGATAACACCCTTTGTGCCGGCTTGCCGGATTCCATAAATTTGGCACCTGGCTGGTGCTCTGGAATGTCGCAAGCCGGTGCTATACTTTTGACACAAAACTGTGTTTGCTCAGTTTTGCGTCAAAAAGTATAAATATGGGCCTTAGTTTAAGGCTCTTTTGCGCAGCGTTTGCCCCAATGAACATACTTATGATTCATGATTAAAAATGGGTTCACCAATTACAGAGACATTTATCTATTGGTCAGTGTTGGCTCTGATGAAGCAGAAAAAGAAGGACTAACAAATATTCATATATCATGTAACAAAATCGTATAAGGTAGTGTGATTTTAGCAAAGAAAAATAACGGACGTGGGAAAATGTGCCCACGGGGTAGTTCACCATTATTATAAATGAGCTTAATTAATCATGAAGAATCGATAAATTTAGTAATCTGTCATAATTTCATATGTATTCTATGATTTTCTTGTTGAAACTGTTTTATGCTTAGCTTAAATTTAGCAGAGGCTTTGGCCTAGTTGCCTGGTCTCAAAATTTAACTGCGTGGTTTTCACTTGTATTAACAAAGACATATTCTTTTACTTAAAGGTTGTATTTTTCCAGTAGAAATGACTAATACACTTATCTCACGGTTTCGTGCTAGGCTAGCTTCTTCCCCTTTGAAGCAAAGTCAGCTTCTGGAGGTGCAGACAAGAAAGACACTGATATAGAATTAATTGGCAAACTTTGTTGCAACTTGTGTTCCAAGGCTCCAAGGACACCTTATGCATAAATGAGTACTAGGAGAAAGACACTATTCATTGGTCAAAAGGAAGCCACCCTATGAACCCTCCAATGGAAGACCCTGAAGAATTTGGAACGTTTCTTACTTAAACCCACCGGACAAAGAGAAGTCAGCCATTTTCCTTGATGCCATTTTGAAGCCTGATTCAAGTCGCCATTTTAAAAGACCCTTTGATGCCTTTTCTCTGTTGCAGAGAAAGAGACTTAAGAATTCTCACCTTAGAGACTTTAACTTTAATTTTGCCCCGTCCTGTCCATGCAGTAACTTTTGCCCCATTCTCCTTGCTGCCGCAAGGAAACTTGCTTTAAATTTGCCCTTTGAAATCTGACCCATGCTGATCGAACCGGTACCTGAAGGACGAAGACTTTTCCTTGAATGCTGATTGTATTTGGTAATTATGAAAGGATAATTGTATTATGCATTGTGCTTTCCTTCCTAGGTACCAACTGCTTATTTTGATAGGGCTCAAGCTAGAAGTTTTCTAAATTTGTGTTGACAAAATTTGTTTTGCATGAAGCCCCACGTGCCAATGCTAATTAGAGGTTAGTTGAGGTATTCACTTGATGCACCATGTCGAATTGAAATCTTGTTATGCTGACAGATGTATGCAATTAGTCAAACTCAGTTGCTTATATTAGTGATTTGCATTGCTATAACCGAGTGCATTATAATCCAGATTTTGCGTAGATTGCGTTTCTTCCGTCGCTATGGACAGCTAGTAATGTTCGTATACGTATATCATTTGATTTTGAGGCTTACTTATATTGTGTTAGCTTTGTTAATATAGGGAAATAAACTCATTAACTTTTAATAAACTGGTGTGGTTATTCATGACTGAAAGCTCCTGGTTCGTCAAAATACTGATTGTTATTGATTCTTAATGTGTTGTTTGATCTATTAATTGAGTATTGGATATTGATTATAATGTTTATTGGTTATTGACTTGAGTGATCCGACTATTCTTGGATGAGGAGAACCCAACTCGGTCAAAAGATTCACCGACCTCCAGCATGTCCAAGTACAAGTAATTTATAAAGACTGGACTCGCTATCAGTAGATGGTAGCAGAGATTGATGGTTTCGCCCTTTGGGAGCCCATCCGAACAATAGACGGATTCAAGTTAGAATTTTCTTTGATAAGACAAGTTGGAGAGATGATGATGCCCTAAATCCCCAATGACTTTCCCGGAATCTCGGAGCTTGCGAATGGAGGAAATGGAGGTGTGAGAATGTTTTCGGCGTTTCTAGTGACAGTATGAGTGAAGTTAGGGTTTTGCGCTTGCACAGCTTATGTCGCAGATGAATTGTGAAGTTTGTGAGGATTCTAGGGGGGTTACGAACCCCAATCAAACATTTTAGAGGAGTGATACTCCAAAGTGTGAGAGTAGGTAAGTCGTCGAACTTCATATGTGTGTAGCGCTTTGTGCCGGAAAAATTGTCCACGTGGTTGTTGATGTTGAGACGGGCCCTGCGAGGTCAAGAGACTCCGGAGTATGTTGAAAAGTGTATGAGACACTTGATTGGTGGTGTAATCTGTTCGGTTTAGTAGGTTGATCGGGCGTGGTCAACAAGTCAGTATGAATATTGAGGAATGAAAGAAAATTTTTGACTTTGAGATTTGACAAATTCTAAGGCGTGCTAGAATAGTTAATTGATCAGTTGAGAGTAAAGTTTGCGGGTCAAATTTTGCTTGCGAAAGTGGAAAACCGAGAAAGATGGAATAACTGCCGAGGCTAGTGAAAAATCCCTAAGGTTTCTGAAGCGATTGTATTACCCTTCCTGTAGTAAACCGACAGATTTGTTTTCTTCTTTTTGGTTAGTGCTCGCGATATGTTGCAGAAATTAGTTTTGAGTGAAGCTGAATGAAGGAGGACAAGCCGTGAGACTCTGTCAGCCGCAGTGTGTGGGTGTGACGTCACTAGGAGCCGCGCTGGGATAGGTTGGTTGGTGAGAAGGGTTGCGCACGGATTGGACGCAGTCCGTGAAGCGTAATTGGTGGGGGAAAGGCAAGCGAAGAGTATTCCTGGAATTAAAGTTACTTATTGATTACATTTTAAGAAAATAAAAGATGGAAAGATGAAATTTTTCAAAGCACTTAAGAGGGCCTTGAGGGGAGATGTATATATTAAAGCAAATGTAGGAGAAGAAACACCGCCTGAGGGTACACCAGCTTATATCGTAATTGAAGAAAAGGGTGTCGCACCATGTCTTTGGTTAAAGCAATGGTGTAAATTAACAGAAAAGCATGGAAGTGTAGCCTTCCCTTTCTATGGGTCGTTTAATCTAAGAGTCTTGGAGAATTTAAGATTTGCGCTATACAACATGAAAGTACCTCCAAGACCAGCACAGTTTGAAGCATTAGCAATTTGGGAGCAAATGGCAAGAAGACAGCTACAAAAGAAATTTGAGACAAGAGTGAGAAAAGTAGAAAAGACATTAGCGGATGCTAGTACCCAAAAGGTTTGGAGATCAGACGTAGTGCAGGGAATTAAATTGTTTCCAGCAATTACTGACGAAGCAGAGACGGAAGGAAGGAAAGCTACCTAAAAAACAAACAGGAGTCAGTCCAGAGATAGAGAAGACAATAGAAATTTGAAAAGGTCAGATGAATCAGACGATGAGGAGTTCATTCTGCAATTGCTAACTGACCGCCCGCCACCATATGTGGAAAGCGAAAACGGCCCAAGCACTAGTACTGCCCCTCCAGAACCAATACAGGGTACTGTAACACCGAATTTGAGAATAGCACGGATGCAAAGTAGTCCCGTTATGCCTTTTACACCAGAAATACCACAAGTTCAGAGAATATACCCTGACGTGCCTAAATTGAAACCTGTCAATGATTATCAGCCACAGGTTCAGAAGCGCTATTATGATGAGCATAATTTGGAAATGACTTCTAGTTTAATGGCACAGGGAGGACAGAATTACCAAAGACCGACACTGATTCATGCTGAATCAACACAAATTCTGATGCCTCAAAAGCAGATGCAAGAAGTGCTGAGGTACATTGAAATAGCAGAAAACCAGTTAGACATGCAAGCAATGATGAATCATAATGTGGGAATTAACATGCCACAGAATTCGGGGAACAGACAGAATCCAGATGCAATATCTCTGCCTATCACTGTAGGTCTGCCAGTACCATTGTATATACAAGCAAAGCCGAATGTATTCGACTAAGGGGTAATGACACAAAATGAGACAGGGAGGAGATGCATAGAAAATACTCCAGAAACAACTCAGGTAGGAACACTGCCAAATAGATCTGTGTCTTTGTTGCAATTTAGTCCAATTCCAATTTGTGCTCCGTCAACTGTGGTAAGGTCAAGTCCACCACTAATAGTACCGCTAACTTCAAAAACAGAAACGTTACAGAAACCATCAGTAGCAGTCGATGTAAGTGCTACATTGATGGGACTGAACGCGCAACAGTTAACACAATGGTTGAACAGCCTGAACTCCCCACAGAGCACACCCAGCGGGAAGGGAGAAGAATAATTGAATAAAATAAGATTGGGCATGGAAGCAGATGAACTAGTAGAGGGAACGATGGGTTTGAACAGGTTAGAATCATATACAGAAGAAGAGCTGAGATACATGTGCCCTAGAATTACAAGAGAAGTAAGCAGCATACATAAGAAGTTACAAGAAATTGCAGACAGAAACAAAGTCGACATAGGTAAAACCAAACACTTGAGCAGAAGTTAAAGGTTAGACTTTGAGACAAAAGATTTTGAACACATGTGATCTGCAGGGATGAAAACACAGCTTAAAGAGATACTACAAAGTGTGCAGGTTTGGAGATGTTTAGACAAATGGGAGAGCAGGTGGATTAAAAAAAAGGACAAGAAGAAATAAAGCACCCCAGACAGGAATGAGAAAGTACAACAGAATGATGATCTGATAACCATGTTACCAATGAGAGAAACGGCAGGGGGAAAGCTTGTCCATGTACCATGGCACAGGTGTGATATTCAATCCTTTACGGATGATTTCCCTAAATTCAGAGAGAAACCGATCGAATGGTATCAACAAACAGATAGATTTGTGAAACTTGCAAAATGTTTTTGGGAAGACCTGAATACTTTATTCGAAATTGTGGTTCCCGCAGATTTGGGGGAAGATTGTAAAAGGGCTGTAGGCTGGCCAACAAGTGAACCAGAAAGAGAGAGGGACACACCAGGTGCACCATCACCTACGGTAATGAGTCTATATCATAAGGTGATTGAGCATTTAAAAATAAAAGTTGCGTCGAAGAATGTGGATTGGCAGAGAATTGACAGAACAGCACAAGAAGTTAGTCGATACATGCATACTATGAGAGATTGTTGAAAGCGTTTAAAAATTACAGTGGTACGGAAACGATTGAGGCAAAGGACATGTTCCATTTTGTGTTCAGATTTGTGGAAGGATTGAGACCCGAAATCAGCCAGATGATTAAAATGCATTTGATTTGTTGGCACTCAAAACCGATCGATGAAGTGTTGAACTATGCAAAATACTGCAGTGATGAGATTGAGACAAAACACAAAAGGTTGAAGGAAAAAGTGATGGTGATGCAGATTAGAGCAGCTCAGACAGGTTTGCAAGGTTTCCAACAACAGTTACCGCAGCAGCAACAACAGGGAAATGCTATGTTTCAGCCACAGATGAGAGACAGAGGCCGAGGAGGTGTTGTGAATAATGGTCCTGATTTAAATACTGTTGTGATTCCAATGGTATACAGGCAATGAAGAAGGTGATGCCATGTCACACGTGCGGAATCGTCGGCCATTGGAAACGGGAGTGCCCAATGTTGGTGCAGGAAGGTGTAGGTCAGCAAAACAATGATGTCAATACATTTCAGAATATGAGAGGACCGAAATTGAGAGGTCCAAATCCAAATTTCCAAAATAATGTGAATCAGATGCAGGGTCTACAACCCATACAATCACAGCAGGTGCAAATGCCCTGTGTACAAATGGCACAGTTGCAGCCAATGCAACAGCAGTTTCCTATGGTACCTAATCAGCAAACGCAAATACCCTTACCACCAATGAATCAGCAACAAGTAATGCTTCCTCAACAGGTCACGGGTCAAGGAATGAATCAAAATGACACAGTACACCAATTCCCGTTACACAGTGAGAATGGAATAAACGATGTATAGGAGAGTGAAAGTTCAGATGAGGAGGGAAATTGTATGCTTGCAGAATCTTTGGAAGTTGATCAAAAGGGACCGTATGTGGAAGGAAGAGTTATGGGTCACAGCGTTTCATTTCTGGGTGACACAGGAGCTACACGCTCTACAGTTAGAAGTATTGAAGTACCAAATTTGCCACTTTCAGGGAGAACAGTTCAAGTAGTAGGAGTAGCAAATAGTTATTTGACAAACCCAATTACACATTCAGTGCAAGTCAGAATTGGTAACTTTCAAGGGTCACATAAATTTGTGGTGTGTGACTCGAGTCCGATATCCCTATTAGGGAGAGATTTATTGTGCAAATTGGGATGCTCGATTATGTGTTCAAATAATGGAATTAAAATTCAGACAAACAGTGATGAGGAAGAGGAGGACAGTTTAGGAGGGGACGAAGTGGAAACTGTTGATGAAGAGTATCCCCTGATTACTCTTTATCCAATGCTCACTGAAGCAGATATTCCTGCTGAGTTACAGGAAACAGTTGAAAAGGAAATGTGGGATATGACAGGGAAAGAAGTAGGATTGGTCAAAGGAGCAGAACCAGTGAAGGTGACTGTAAAACCCAATGTAAATTTTCCTCAGATTCCACAATACCATATGTCACAAGACACTCATGAAAGTCGCCCAACTCATTGATGAGTTTGTGAAACAGGGAGTACTGAAAGAAGTACTAAGTAGTCCATGTAATTCACCAATCATGGGACTAATAAAACCGAGTGGAAAACTCCGAATTGTTCAAGATTTGAGAAAAATAAATGACATAATAGTCAAATGTTGTCCCGTAGTACCAAATCCAGCTGTGATAATGTTTCAAATTCCCTGTGATGCAGAGTGGTTCTCAGTCGTCGACTTGTCACAAGCATTCTTTTCTGTGCCTCTTCATGAGGACAGACAATTTCTCTTTTGCTTAAAATTCCTAGAAAGAGTCTACAGTTGGTGTTGAATTCCTCAAGGGTTTTCGGAGTCACCATCAATTTTCAATCAGATTCTAAAGAAAGATTTGGAATCATTGGAATTGCCATTCGAATCAACCTTAGTACAGTATATTGACGATTTGCTGATCGCATCCAAAACAGAAAGTGACTGTACGGTTGACACTATTGCCCTATTGAACCATTTGGGAAGGAATGGACACAAAGTGTCTCCGTCAAAATTACAGTTCTGCCAGTAGAAAGTGAAATATTTGGGTCATCAGATAGAGAAAGGGTCGAGAAGAATCATGAAAGAAAGAATAACAAGTTTACTTCAAATGAGTCCACCCAAGACTAGAAAAGAGGTGAGAACGTTTTTGGGAATGGTGAGCTATTGTCGCCAATGGATTCCCAATTTCTCAACTCTAGCAAAACCTTTACTGAAACTGACCCAGAAGGATGCGCTGGATGAAATAGTGTTGAAAAGAGATGAAATGGATGCTTTTATTGAAATAAAGGAATGCATGTGCAGAGCTCCAGCTTTAGGTATGCCTGATTACACAAAGCCTTTCACATTGTTTTGTCATGAACGTGATGCATGTTCCTTGTCTGTCTTGACTCAAGCCCATGGTGGCGTAAACAGACCAGTAGCATACTTTTCAGCTACTTTGGATCCAGTCGCAGCAGCCTTACCAGGATGCTTGCGTGCTGTAGCAGCAGTTGGTATAAGCCTAAATCAGAGTGAAGGAATAGTGATGGGACATCCTTTAACAGTTATGGTCCCTCACTCAGTCGAAATACTTTTGACACGTTCCCGAACACAGCACATGACCGGTGCTAGGCTTACAAGGTACAAGACAATAATTTTGGGATCACCCAATGTGCAGATGAAAAGGTGCACTGCATTGAATCCAGCAACTTTGTTTCCCAGTGAAAATGTTGAAATTGAGAACACGGAAGAGATCGAGCACGACTCTTCAGGTGACTGAATTTTGTACAAAACCAAGACCTGATATCAAAGACACCCGATTGGAAGAAAATGATCAAATTATTTTTGTTGATGGTTCATGTTTAAGAGATGCACTAGGAATATTGAAAGCAGGATATGCTGTATGTACAATAACAGGTGTTCTGGAAGGGTCTTGGCTTCAAGGAGTTTACTCTGCACAGGTAGCGGAACTAGTAGCCCTTACTAGAGCTTGCCAACTTTCCGCATTAATGAAAGTCACCATTTACACTGACAGTCAGTACGGATTTGGAATAGTGCATGATTTTAGACAATTGTGGTCACAGAGAGGCTTCATGACCTCTTCAGGATCACCAGTGAAAAACGGTGAAAGAATAAGGGAATTGTGACATACCATCCAGTTGCCAGGAGAAGTGGCAGTGGTAAAATGCATTGCACACTCGAAATCACAAGACTTTGTTTCTTTGGGAAATGGATATGCAGATCAAGTCGCAAGGTTTTGCGCATTGAACTGTATATTGCTCAGAGACAAATGGAACTTGATAAATGAGCCAGAACTTGAACCAAGTGAAGCTTTTGCTCTAAAAGTTGTACATACAATTGAAGAATTGAAATTCCTACAAAATAATGTCAGTAAGGATGAGAAACTCTCATGGAGCAAATTACAATGCGTAAAGAAACCAGATGATTTGTGGGTTTCAAGTGAAGGGAGATTGGTTCTGCCAGACAGTCTTTTAACGCAATTGGCCAGGTTGTATCATGGACAAGCCCACCTTGGAAGGGATTCCATGATTAGATTATTCAAAATTGATTGGTTTAATCCCAAATTCCGTCAAGTTGCTGAAGCAGTTTGCCATCGTTGCGTCATTTGCCAACAAATGAATGCAGGGAAGGGAACAGTAGAAAATTTGAGCCACATTGGAAGAGCAGGTACTCCATTGAGCAGGATGCAAATGGATTTAATTGAGATGCCTATGCATGCAGGCTTGAAGTATGTGTTGGTGATTGTGTGTATTTTTAGTCACTGGATTGAAGCATACCCTACACGCAGAAATGACAGTCTCACAGTTGCAAAACTACTCTTGAGAGAACTAATACCACGTTTCGGATTCCCGATCTCTTTAGAATCAGATAGGGGAAGTCACTTCAATAACGAAGTAATCAAATTATTGTGTGCAGCACTGAACATTGAACAAAAATTACATTGTAGCTACCGCCCTGAAGCATCAGGACTAGTGGAGCAAATGATTGGCACATTGATATCGAGGATGGCGAAATTATGCGCAGCCACAAACTTGAAATGGCCTGACGCATTGCCTTTGGTGTTAATGTCAATGAGAAACACACCTGATAGAAAAACTGGACTATCGCTGCATGAAATCATCATGGGCAGAGCCATGAGACTTTCAGCAGTTCCTGCAAATGCTCTTGTAAATATTACCGATGATATGGTATTGGACTACTGCAAAGGTCTGGCTGATGTGGTCCGCTCTTTTTCTCACCAGGTGGAGGCAACCACCTTGCCACCGATCCAAGGTCCACGACACACCCTGAAAGCAGGTGACTGGGTCGTGATAAAGAAGCACGCAAGGAAGTCGTGCCTGGAACCCCGTTGGAAAGGACCTTTTCAGGTGATTCTGACAACTACCACCGCTGTGAAGTGTGCGGGAGTTCCCAAGTGGATTCACGCCAGTCACACGAAAAGGGTGACGTGTCCCACAGAAGAGGAAATTGAAGCATTGAAGTTACCAGCAACTGACAGGAAAGTACCAGGCACGGAGACAGAACAAAGAGAGCCTGAAAGTGAACGACAAGAAATCGAGACAGAAGAAATATTTTCTGAGGAAGATGCAGTCGATCCTTTTGAGGACAACAGAGAAGAAGCCTCAGGAAGTGACAAAGATCCTGAAGGTGACAAAGATCCTATCACAGGTGAAGAAGCAGGAGAGCCTAATAAGAGGAGGGCTTTCCCAGATGCAGACGATACAGGAAGAGAAAGAGAAAATCTGATTGACGTCCTAGGGGAAGGAGACAAGACAGAACAGAGTGAAATTGTTCAAGTTCTTCCAGAACCAGTTGCAGGTCCATCAGGTGAAAGCAGCGCGAAACGAAGACAAAGCATATCGCCAGTAAAATCAAAGACTAAAGAAATATTAAAAGAAAATGAAGGGCCAAAATTGAAGGAGAAAAGAAAAGAAGTGTCTATCATAATAACACCGAGTGAAGAAAGAGACACAGCCATAGAACAAGACATAAGCGAGAGATAATCAAAAGGAGATGCAAAATTGAAAAGGAAAAGAATACCGAGCAGAAGATATTCTGGTCCGGAGTGGGCATACACAACCACTAACGATTGGTCAGACGAATTTCTATCTCTGTCTTGAAAATGAAGAAGCAGAACAACATTTTGGTACTTGAAAAGTGAAATTTCATGAACATTACCGAATAAGACATTGACAACCTGATCGACTCTTGAACCGGATAAGACATTGATAACTTGATTGACTTTGAAACCAATTTTGGGACAAAAGCTGCTAAACCGATAAGGGACTAAGCTGCTAAAGAAAAATGTGTGAACATTTAACTCGTTCAGCTTTATATATATCTGCAAATTTGATTTGATAAAGTGCCTTCAACTTTCTGAATCTATATAGATCATGTCAGGCAGTACTACAAAAGGACATAAAATGAAATGTTGTAAATACATGTGTATAGGTCTAATAACTGCATGTGTACTAATAATTATAGCAATAGTTTTTGGAATGCATGGAGAGAATGAAAGACGCTAATGATGCTTCTACTTCTAAAACTCCTACTGAATTAACTCCCTTGCAGAAACTCGAACAAGACGAGAAATATTTACACGACAAGAAAGAGCTCTCCTCTAACGTCTTCTATCGCTTGCTGAATGAGTATGTTGAGACAATGGATGCGAAAGATTGTGTGCACACAAATACCTACCTCACTAATAGAAGGAGTGACATATCATAGCATGCCTCTTATGTATGGAATTTCATGTAGTTTGTTATTAACCAGATTCTATAACCAGGAATCTATTCAATACTTCTATTCCAATCATGATGTCGTATTTCCATATGTCCCCATAATTGAGTATTTGAGGTTTCTTTGAACCACTATTGCCTTTTCCTGTAGTCCACGCTCATAGAGACAACCTTACATGCTTACTTTCACCCGTAGAGAAAAGCTTTTTAGAACACACTGAAGATAGGAGGAAAATGGTAAAGGAGAAATTAGAAAGGGAACTACACAAAAGGACATCTGTAGATAACTATGCTTTTGCCGCAATAAAGACACAAGGGAGATTAGCTTTAGATGCATTACATATAGGGAAACTTTGCATATATAGACCTAAATCATATTATGACACAATTTTTGTGGGAACGAGTGAATGTAAACATACATTTTCGTATCAGGCTAAGTGGACATTCATGCTAAATGGACAAGACCCAGTTATTCCAGGGGTATATTATATTTGTGGACTTAACGCCTATTATCGTCTTCCTAAAGGATGGTATGGGATGTGTTATTTGGGAATAGTATTTCCAAAGATTTATCAACTGGATGACTTAAAGAAGTTTCCGAAGCTGTCTGAATCACATTGCATTCAGAAAAGGGAGACAGCTTCTGGTGTGGTAGGAGATATATTTGGAGCGATGATTCCTTCAGTAGGAGTCATATTGAATTCAATTAAAATACGAAAGTTGTCTACTATTGTGGATAACATGCTGACAAAATTCTCAGGAGCCATCATCCTGATTGATGCTGAACTTGCTGCGGAAAGAGCTATGACTCTTCAAAATCGTCTTGCTTTAGATATTCTTTTAGCAAAGAATGGCGGCGTTCGCAAAATGCTTAGTGCACGTCACTGTTCTTATATTCCGGACAACAGTGGGCAAATTAGGAAAATGCTCACAAATTTAACTAACAAGAGTGCAGATTTGAAAGAATTGAAGGAACCAGGAGTATGGGAAAAGGTTGGAAAAGGATTTGCTTCCGTGGGAAATTGGCTCAGCAACATTTGGAACGGAATATTACTGAAAATACTAAAAGGAATATTAATAATATTTATTTGCTTATTAGGTATTTGGGGAATACGGAAAGCTATTAAAATACTGAAATCAAGAAACAAGAGAAGAAGAGAAGAGAAAGAACAAAATAAAATAGTAGCAATATACAGAGAAAAATCAAAGGGAACAAAAAGGAAGAGGGAATTGACAGAAGTGCCAAATTACTAAAACAGAATTTTAATGAAATAAAATTTGTGATGGAAGATTTGATGTGATGACATAATTAGTCATCAGAGGAGGGATTGATGAAACAGAAAAAGAAGGACTAACAAATATTCATATATCATGTAACAAAATCGTATAAGGTAGTGTGATTTTAGCAAAGAAAAATAACGTACGTGGGAAAATGTGCCCACGGGGTAGTTCGCCATTATTATAAACGAGCTTAATTAGTCATGAAGAATCGATAAATGTAGTAATCTTTCATAATTTCAAATGTATTCTATGATTTTCTTGTTGAAACTGTTTTATGCTTAGCTTAAATTTAGCAGAGGCTTTGGCCTAGTTGCCCGGTCTCAAAATCTAACTGCGTGGTTTTCACTTGTATTAACAAAGACATATTCTTTTACTTGAAGGTTGTATTTTTCCAGAAGAAATGACTAATACACTTATCTCAAGGTTTCGTGCTAGGCTAGTTTCATCCCCTTTGAAGCAAGGTCAGCTTCTGCAGGTGCAGACAATAAAGACACTGATCTAGAATTAATTGGCAAACTTTGTTGCAACTTGTGTTCCAAGGCTCCAAGGACACCTTATACATAAATGAGTACTAGGAGAAAGACACTATTCATTGGTCAAAAGGAAGCCACCCTATGAACCCTCCAATGGAAGGCCCTGAAGAATTTGGAACATTTCTTACTTAAAGCCACCGGACAAAGAGAAGTCAGACATTTTCCTTGATGCCATTTTGAAGCCTGATTCAAGTCGCCATTTTAAAAGACCCTTTGATGCCTTTTCTCTGTCGCAGAGAAAGAGACTTAAGAATTCTCACCCTAGAGACTTTAACTTTAATTTTGCCCCGTCCTGTCCATGCAGTAACTTTTGCCCCATTCTCCTTGCTGCCGCAAGGAAACTTGCTTTAAATTTGCCCTTTGAAATCTGCCCCATGCTGATCGAACCGGTACCAGAAGGACGAAGACTTTTCCTTGAATGCTGATTGTATTTGGTAATTATGAAAGGATAATTGTATTATGCATTGTGTTTTCCTTTCTAGGTACCAA
Source organism: Pleurodeles waltl (assembly GCF_031143425.1). Classification (NCBI taxonomy): domain Eukaryota; kingdom Metazoa; phylum Chordata; class Amphibia; order Caudata; family Salamandridae; genus Pleurodeles; species Pleurodeles waltl. Next base: position 340,750,875 of record NC_090439.1, read on the forward strand.
CTGCTTATTTTGATAGGGCTCAAGCTAGAAGTTTTCTAAATTTGTGTTGACAAAATTTGTTTTGCATGAAGCCCCACGTGCCAATGCTAATTAGAGGTTAGTTGAGGTATTCACTTGATGCACCATGTCGAATTGAAATCTTGTTATGCTGACAGATGTATGCAATTAGTCAAATTCAGTTGCTTATATTAGTGATTTGCATTATAATCCAGATTTTGAGTAGATTGCGTTTCGTCCGTCGCTATGGACAGCTAATAATGTTCCTATACGTATATCATTTGATTTTGAGGCTTATATTGTGTTAGCTTTGTTAATATAGGGAAATAAACTCATTAACTTTTAATAAACTGGTGTGGTTATTCATGACTGAAAGGTCATGGTGCGTCAAAATACTGATTGTTATTGATTCTTAATGTGTTGTTTGATCTATTAATTGAGTATTGGATATTGATTATAATGTTTATTGATTATTGACTTGAGTGATCCGACTATTCTTGGAGGAGGAGAACCCAACTCGGTCAAAAGATTCACCGACTTCCAGCGTGTCCAAGTACAAGTAATTTATAAAGACCGGACGCGCTATCAGCTCCGGTACGTCTGTGCTCTGCCCATGCGGCGTGCTATTAATATTTTTACATATTCACAGTACACTCTTTTAATTGGTTGGACAAGAAATTGAGATCACTTTGTTTGAAATTTAACACTGGGTTAAATGAGGACTGTGTTTAGTTTCCTTTATTTTGCGCATGGATTTTTTTTCCTATGCAAAGTCTCCGCTTGATGTGGGAAAAAAAACCGTGGGCAGGGAGGGGTGGCATATTCACTTTTTTTTAAAAAAAATATTCCAAACGGTTTACGTCTCAGCCGATAGCTAGTGGGGCTCGGAGAAGAGCCACCTCGGTGGCCAGTCCGAATGCTTCAGCTTATCGTCTCAGTCAGGTCCTATTGGGATTTAAGCGCTCGTGTCTAAGTGGCCACCTCTGCGGTTATGCAAATCCCTATTAGCGCGAGTACGAGTCGTTGGGTCCACGACATACCCTACCCACGTGTCTGCGCGGCTGGTCTTCTCTGACTACGTCTTGGAAGACAATTTAAATTCAAGCCTCTCAAAGGAAAATAAAAACTTTGCTTAAGGTTTTGCAGTTATCGCAGCAGAAATAAAACAAACAGTAGTTTGGGTATGATTGCTTTCTGTGAAGTAAACACAAAGTTCAGTTGACTTATTTACGAGTAATCTTTGGAACGCAATAATTGTCGAGTGGTGCCATCTAGTGTCGTTTAGTATTAGATATTTTCGAATCTCTTGACTTTGAACCTAGCTAGCCATCGTGTTTTTTTGTATCTAAAAACATCCAGTAAAAATATCAGGAAATAAAATAAGCGAAATTCGCTTTTTTTAAGTACAAATCTGGTTTTCAAAACCATCAAATCCACTTATACAGGCGGATTATATAAAATAGTGCCCTTTGTTCCAGAAGTGAACAAATAAGTAAATACATGTGGCGTTAAGGCTAGAGCTGCCGAATTTGAAACTGGATCATCCTGTTGGAGTCTGGCGCCGGCCCAACAGCCTGTAATTCCAGGGAAATTACTTATTCTGCCCGTGACTTTGGATAATGTAAATGTTCCTTACGTAAAGCGTTCCAATACTTTAGAGGTAGTGTTCGCGCAACATGAAATTACAAATAACAAATTCATGTTTATACTGCCCAGGGCCACCAAACGGGGTCCTAACAACCTGCCTTATACACGTTGGGCAACACAGCAAATCAATAGGGAGAGCTTGGCCAAGCGTCTGGTTTGGCTCTAAGAGCCCGTGCATCTACCCGATTCCTTAAAATCGATGACAAATTAAATCATGGAACAATTATGTGTGATGTCTCTTACTTTATACTAAACCAGAGTGGTTTTTGCACATCTCACACCCTCAAAGCACGATTAGGCATTGTCGTAAGTGATAACCAAGAACAGTGAGGTTCACTGAAATAAAGCATTTTTGCCTGGGGTCACACATTTTTATCAAGATTGGAAGCCAGAACTGATACTAGTTTTTTTGGTTTCATATTATGCAATTGATCTACTGGAAGGGGTATCACTTTCTCACATCCAAGGTGTAGGCTTTGTTTGTATTTCTTGGCATGTAGAGTGGTAGAGTGTGGGAGGCAGGCAGAAACCCCATGAAGTCTCTGCTCATTTTGTACTCCAGAAAGTCTAAGGGAAGTTTGTCTTAACTTCTAACAGCAACATTAATGAAAACAAACAGAATCTTCAACATGAAAGTTAAGTTTCCTCCCCTCGATGGACCAATTAGCTTCAGATGCGTCGTCTGCAATTGCAACACCCCCTGAATTTCTCATATCACACATCCCGGACAGTTACTACAAACTTGGACATCCTATGTTCCTGGTACACAATGAATAGAAGGCTTCAGCTCCTCAATAAATCTCAACATCTTTTGTCAAGATTTATTATTTCAGCCCTTACTATCAGCAAAACAAATACATAAGATAATAATCCTTTTCACTAGCTAACAAAACCTTGAAACACACATGTAAAGGAAAAGAAAACATTATCCAAACAAAACAATTTTTTTAATTAAGGCCTTCAGTCAGTTGTTAGCCTGACTTTAACTAAACATTTGATATACATTTTGAATATATGGTTAACTTTCAAATGCAATTTAAAGAGTAAATGTAAAACATGAATAATGAATACCTGTAAGCAGTTTCTATGAACAATTAGTATGCACATTATAAAACTTCAATCTTTCAGTGACTATATCACATTAATGCGTTTTAACATCCATCTTTGTTAATAATAAGAAACAAAATAAAGATAATGTCTAATGTAAATTTGTAATTTGTGAAATGATGAAGTATAAAGGGTGGAGTCTAAATTGTGCTACTCCAACTAATTAGAACATATCTTTGTGTTGTGCCATTTTTGATGGCTTGTGGTAGCCATTAGAATATCATCGTCCAAGGGGCGAATTGCCATTGATTTGTCTGGCCTGGTGTTCTTGAAGCACTCTGATTGGGTGTAAGTGAATCCGAAGAAAAAACTATCTTTGTCTCTTGATTTTCTTCTCTGGATTTTCTTCTGCTTACTGCTAGCAGTGATAGCAGAGATCCATAATCTACACCACATATCTCCAACAATGCACCAACCTAGCAGTTTTCTTTATAGAAGACAAACAAGCACAGATGGGGTCTAGAAGTTCCTGGTGACATTGCATACATTGGGCACTTGTAGTGCTGTCATTTCAGGCATACAATTTTTCCCAATGCATGACTCTGCACCACTGGGTGGGCCAAAACAGACTGGTTAGAATGTGAAAGAATCAGACATGCTCCTGCGTGCTTTAGTTCTTCATACTGCAGTCATGCATTCCTGATTCATTTACTAATATATTGTTCTTGGTTAGCTGATAAAGAGTGCTCCTGCATATTTGAGCAGTGTCAATGGTCCCTGTGTATTACATAGCAGTGCTACCCATAGCCCTTGGAGGATGTGGGAGAAAGAGGTTAAACCCCCCCATTATTCATGATATAATAACATCAATAAGCCTTTGAGTGTAAAAATTTGTCCCATGTTTGAGTACACAGGTTGTTAGTTTACAGGTCATCCAGAGTTAGCAGACTCACTGCACTTTAATCATAGGAGTTTCATACATAAGAAATACAGATTTCCTAATTGCGATTCAGCGAGAATCGAAATGAGGAATTCAGAATTCCTAATGTTTGTACATCTGGTCCTGGGTTCTGTATCGGCCAACCTAATGGTTCATAGTACTTATTTGGCAGCACAATCATACTTCTACAGAACTAGACCATTAGGATTTCAATGCTATTGAAAAGAATCTGCTTCCTAGCACCACATGCGTGTCAAGTTATTCTGAATATGCACAAATGGAGTCATTTCACGCAGCAAGTCAATGACATCACAACATGCCTTGTACTTATCTCTGTCTTCAGAAATCCTGATCATGCCTACTTGTGTCTGTTAACGTTTGCTTCCACTATGCCAGTGCAAACCTCAGACAGCTGGTTTGGCAGTACTGGGGGGTCCATGGTGGAGCCCCCAAGGTGCATGGGATTGGCCCCCCAATACCAGAATTGGATTGGGGGGGGACAATCCCATGATCTTAGACACCTTACATGGCCATATTCAGAGTTACCATTGTGAAGCTACATATAGGTATTGACCTATATGTAGTGCACGCGTGTAATGGTATCCCCACACTCACGAAGTCCGAGGAATTGGCCCTGGACAGTGTGGGGGCCCCTTTGCTAGTGCAAGGGTGTCCTCACACTTAATAACCTTGCACCTAGCCTTCAGTAAATGAAGGTTAGACATATAGGTTACTTCTAAGTTACTTAAGTGCAGTGAAAATGGCTGTGAAATAGTGTGTGCACTATTTCATGGAGGCTGCAGTGGCAGTCCTGTGAAAGGGTCTGCCTGAGCTCCTTATGGGTGACAAAAGAAATGCTGCAGCCCATAAGGATCTCCTGGAACCCCAATGCCCTCGGTACCTAGGTACCATATACTAGGGACTTAGAAGGGGGGGAGGTCCAGTGTGCCAATTAGAATTGGCACATGAAGTCATTAAACTATAGTGACTAATTTTGAAGCATAAAGAGCATAAGCACTGAAGTTCTGGTTAGAAGAGCTTCAGTGACACAGTTAAGCTCTACTAACGAGACACACATTATGCCACAAACTATGAGCAGTTGGGTCCTGGCTAGCAGAATCCCAGTGAGACAGGCAAAACACACTGACACACACTCAAGAACAGGCCAAAAGTGGGGGTATCCATGTGAGAAAGAGGCTACTTCCTCACACTGGGTACTGACAAATTGCCAACTCCACTTGTCCGTCTCAATTGTACAACTGTTGCTAAACCCTTATTAGGGTATCCCTGCATTTAGACTATTAATCCTAACCAGATATTCTTTAGTTTGGATATCTCACTGTTTCCCTAACCAGCACTACTGCCCTATGCTTGTTCTGTTCCAGACATTACAAACTGATTAGCAGTTAACTGCCTTTCTTACATGACTAAATCCTGTGCCAGCAGTGCGCATGGACGTGTCCTTTGCATGACACAGGTGTTAGCTGGGGAACCTAACATGATCTCTCCCAGTTTCCATTTTGCAATAAACCAACAGCTTTGCCATCAGCGAGGGCCTCTGATTGGCCACAGGCAAATCCTTAGCTTTAGGACACTTTGCCATCAACCCCAAAAGGAGGTCATTTCACACTGTGCCACCCAGATGTAACCATTGTTGTATACCTTAACTAGTTGACTCGGACCCATGTGTTTATCACTGGAATTAATTGTGCGCCAGAAGAAGGGAAGAAAGACCTACCTACTCCGTGAATTCATTTCTACCAGTGTTCTATTTAATGGAAATGTAGAACATGTCCTAAATTATGAATTGCACAAACTTGTTTTGCCATTGCCCACGTAATCCTGTTTGAAAAACCAGTCAATCTGAAGGTGACCGTTTGGGTGAAATCAAAGTGTGCTGAGTAATCCTATATGAAATATATGTATATGTGTGTATATATATATATATATATATATATATATCTCCTACTGCCAGTTGCCTGTAGGTAGATAGTTAGGACAATTTTGTTCATAGAGTATTTTTTGTTTAGCCAATAACTTTGGTGCCCCCTGGCGAATCTTTGTGAATTTTTAAATACTTATACTTTAGTTGGCTCAGCTGCTGTGTTGAAAGTTTCAGGGTGATCCATGAAGTGGGGGGTCAAGAAAAAGGGGGAGATCCCTGAAACCTTTTTTCCCCATTCTACGTCAATGAGATGTTTTAAAATTTTGAACAAGACTACACCTGAAATACTGGACAGAATAATGCCAAATTTGGCAGAAAGCTAGCTCTTGGTTCAGGAACAGTACTTTGTGATTTGCTGTAAATCCCTTCAGTAGTTTTGGAGATATTGAAGATAAAAAACATATAGCTATCTAGGGACACGGATCCTCCCCAGATCCAACTGTCCCTGTGCTGATATTTTATTGGCTGCCAAAACTTCAACAAAGAAGTGTTGGCAGCCATTTTGGGTCTCTGCTTCAACCAAGTCCCAGAAAAAAGTGTAACAAAAAAAAAAAATAGTAAAGGGGCCAGGGTAGGGTTACTCCGAGTCCCTACATTTGGTCCAGGGTTCCCTTACGGACCCTGCCAGAGCTAAAATGCATTTTTTTTTAATATCTTGGCAAAATACACAGATTGTTCTGTGATTTGAAAATGAAGGGCTGTTTCCTATCCTTTTCTTTGACCCCCAAGTGGGCCAGGTCTGGGGGGGATTGAGAAATTAGGGGGGCACATGGACTCCCCCTTCTTGGGTTTATATTAGCCTTGGGGACAACACCAAGTTTGTGTGGGTTGAACCGCCACCTACCAGGGCAAGTTAGTACAATTAAGAGAACCACCACCTCCCTGGGGCTATTTATTTAAATTAAAAGGAGGCCACACAGCCCCCCCCTGCAGCCCCGGGGACTGCTCCTCCCCAGGGCTATTTCCTTAAGTTAAGGGGGCCATGAGGTCCCCCATGCTGCCCCAGGGACTGCCACCTTCCTGGGGCTGCAATAAAAGAATGAAGTGGGGTCTGTTGAGAATCCCCCGCCTTGGGGACCACCACCTCCATGGGGCAAATTCAACATTGGCGGGGACCATGCAGCCCCCCCTTAGTGGAGCCACAAATTGCCCTGCGGACCACCAACTCCCACCCCAAGGCAGGCTCCTATGTCCCGGGGGGCCTTCCCCGGGACATAGCTGTTTGTTCTGAGTTAGTGGGAGCTTTGACAGCTCCTGCAAAGTCAGAGCAAACACTCCATTTCTAGAAAGTAAGAGCTGTGAAACAGCTCTCGCTTGCTGGAAGCAGAGGTTTCCTTTGATTTCCTGCCCACAGAGATGCAGGCAGGGAAAACGGAGGAAACAATTGCTTTTGCAGATATGGAGCTTCATTTTTAGCAGCTTCCTGTGTGCAAAAGCAATGCCGGCTCCCACAGGAGGCATAGAGCTGGTTAGGACCGCAGGGACCTTTAGGCTCCCTTAGCGGTCCTATTGCACACTGGGTGCCTTGTGGGGGACTCAGGACAGATGGCTGGGCCTCGTGGGTTGAAGTCCCTGGGGTGGAATGTGTCTGGGGAGGGGGGCCAAGAGCCCCCATGGAATTTTAGTGGGCCCTGGGGGTGGGCTGAGATTGGCCCAGGGTGGGGGGGGCTGCACTGCCCCCCATGGAATTGTAGTAGGCCCAAGGGATGGGGTCCCCAGCGCCAAAATTGGCCAGGGGGCCATGCAGCCCCCACAATGGAAATGTAATGGGTCCTGGGGGATGGGGTCCCTGGGCCAAAATCAGCCAGGTGGGTGGGGGCAATGCATCCCCCCCAACCCTCACACAGGCCAGTAATCCAACAAGGTACCACTTACTAACTAACCATTAGAAAATGCTCCAGTTGAATAGACATTTTGTGCGAACTGCGGACTCTTTTTTTTTATGGAGAAACTAGTAGGTGAGCTTCTCTTCTGGCCATGATGATCATTTCACAGAAATTAACCTTCAACAGGAAGCACTTAAAATATTAGGTGCCCCAGTTGAAGCCCCACTTCTGGAAAAGATCCTAATTCCTGGGCTTGACAAAGGCGCAAAGCTAGTGTGTTTACTTCACAATTCCATATTGAAAAATGATGTGAAACAATCTCTCAGCCACTCTCAAACCCACATAGACTCTCTCACTCCCAGACAGACTCTCACAGCCACTCTCACACCTATCCTCACACCCAGAGAGACTGCCCTTTGTGGCCAACTCCTGCTGGCCATGGCCCAAGGCTGTGTGCAGTGTGGGGTGGGTGGTTGGGGAGTTTGCTGCGGGACTGGCTGCAGGCAAAGCCCTCCAGCCAACCCCAGCTGCACATGGCCTAAGGTTAACTAACCACCACCACGCGCAGTTTTTTTCTTCAATAATTTAACATCTAACACTTCACTGATGTTTTAATTGACTTTATAGAAGTTGTCATGAGAGCTGTAATACCTGGGTTAATTAGCAGTGCGTGGTGATGGCGTGAGTTCAAGTTACCCTAGGCCGCGTGTTTCAGTTACAAAGGCTGCACGTTATGGTTACTTGAAATTACTAACTATAACTGCTGAATTTCTAAGGTTGTATGCGAGTAAACTCAGAATCTAACTATAAAATCCCTGTCACCTTTGTTTTTTTAAAGTGAATATTTATATATATTTATTTATTTTAACTCCAGGAAGATGGAGGGCTATGTAAACCTGTGGGGCTTCAAGCATCAGCTCACGAAGAGGATAAGCACATGATTTTTGATACTGAGTTCATACCCTTTTTTGATACGCGGTAATCTCCTTTAAGAGTATCAAAACTGTTGGGCTTTTCCCTGATGTAATCAATAAGAGCATTTGGTGTTTCCAGTTTCCTTGCAACCTGCAGTAATCAAAACTGATTAGGGTTTAGAGCCATGTAATAATGAAACACTGCCCTTAGTTGATTGTTTTTGAATTCATGATGCTTGTAAGAAAGTGGGCTGTTGGCTGAGGGGGTGTCAGCCCTTCTCAAGAAACAACGGCGGTCCTAGTCAAGGTGAACCACAATAAGCTTCTAAATTAACCCGTGCTTAGCCCTCTGGTAGCTTGGCACAAAATCAGCCAGGCTTAGCATAAAGGCACTGTATAAAGCATTTATGCAGCACACAAGGAAAAGTAAAGTGAGAATCCAACAAAAGACATATTGCACAGTAACCTAGAAAAATAAGAAACATTTTAATAGATTTGACACCCAAATGACGACAATCCAATCAATTGAACAAGAGGTATGCAACTTAAAAGATTTAAGGTAAGTGGAGCACCTAAACATAAAAAGTTACACTTATGGTTACCTAGTTGTGTGTGACTGGAGGAAAGTCACAAGATCAGGCTGACTAGGATGGAACATGGGCCAGATTTGTTTTGCTGAAAAAGTTACTTTCTCAAAGTAAGTTGAAGAGAGTCTCGCTTGCAGTGGAGGAGCCAGGAATATTATTGCAGATGGTTGTCGATGTAGCACAAGGGGCAATTCAGGCATCGCCCAAAACTTCATGATTTCTTTTTCTTCCAGGAAGAACTCATCTGATGCCACATTCAGGGCCAAACATGTGGGATGCACCTCTTGGGGGTCGGGAAAGTTTGTAGAGTCCAGCAGGGCTCAGGGAGGTCCAGTTTCAGTTCCAGTGCAGCAGAGCAATTTCAGAGAGGCCACTGAAGCTTGTTGTGTGTCCGTGAAGCTCAGAATAGAAGGCCAACTAACTAGCCTTTGAAGTCACTTAGGTAGCTTGGGATGAAGGGAGCAGGTCCAGTCGTAACTCTGAGAGCATGGCAGGCCTCACGCAGCAGAGCAGTCTTCTGACTAAAGGGCAGTCTTTATATAGTTTTCATAGGTCCAGGCCTGTGCCCGAAGAGTGGACCTAAAGGTTCTAGTTTTATACCTGGTGCTAACTTTGAAGTGGAAGAAACATCTAGAGTTTTCCCTCCACAGGCATGACTGGAATTTCCTGTCTCCCTGTTCTGTCCCTGGGAGGTCTGGGGGCACAGTAGGCTAGTGTGAAGTTCATTGTGTGAGCTGAGGCAGTGTCTTTGTGACATATGACAGCTCCACCCCTCATATTAAGTCATGATGGGCCATCCTGCCAACACCCACTCCCTCTAACGTGTGGACGTCTGGGAAGAATACACACAGGGTCATCTACACCCAGTCATGTGGCCAAGGAACAAACTGCAGGCACCAAAAAGTAAGAACAAAAAAAGGCAATGTTCTAAAAGTAACATTTTCAGAATCAAAACTCTGAATCCAACTTTACCATTAAAGAGGATTTTAAATTATTAATTAGACACGAAGCACGACATTTCTACCTGCTGCCAAATAAAAGTTGTTGCTTATTAAATGTAAGAAGGTAGAACAACATTATCATTTGGGGGAGCAAAACCTCACAACAGTGCAAATTGAATTTGTGCAATTTTCACTACTACATGTAGAATTTTAAAGTGCATGTCCAACTAAACATATTGCACCCTGCCCTATGGGTTGTATAGGGTTTACCTTGCGGTGACTATGTATTAAAAAGTAAGTTTAGGGCATTGCAAAAGGTTTATTTGCCAGGTGGAATTGGCAGTGTAGAACTGCCCACAGGCTGCAATGGCAGGACTAAGACATATTTCACAAGGCTGCCTCAGTGGGTGGCACAATAAATGCTGCAGGCCTACAAGTAGCTTTTAATTTACAGGCCATGGGTACATGTCGTACCAATTTGCTAGGGAAATACATGTAATTGATATGTGCCAATTGGATGTAAGCCAATTTTACCATGTTTTTGGGAGTGAGCATAAACGCTATACCACTTGTAAACAACATAGAGTTCTAAGGTTGGCAGAAATAAACAAAATAGGAGGGGTGAAGGCAAAAGGTTGGGAGACTGCCACCCAAAGATGTCAGGTCAAATAATGCTGGATCCCATAAGCAAGTGCCTTCACCTGGCCATCATACTATGGTCTCCTATTTTGACAGTTGTGTTGAATGGCAGTGTCTTCAAACATTAATAATAATTACAGGTGAAGCCATACTTTGTTCATGACCACTAAATATGCCTCAGAAGAGACATGGTCCCCAAAACGAAGGGGGGATGTCTGCAGATGGTTTTATGACTTAACAAAACATTCATTTACAATGCATGCCTTTACCACACATTGCCTTTACAGCTCAAGGCTGTACCATACAGACACCATTATCACATATGCCTTTACAGTGTGTGTGTGTATGTGTATGTGTATGTGTGTATATATATATATATATATATATATTTTTTTTTTTTTTAACTTGGGGGAAACTCCCAAACACACCCATTTTTAATTACCTTTGATTCCATACGCCAACCCACACCCAAATCCTAAAAATACCCTTACCACCAAAAACCCCTACCCTCCCCTAAACCCTGAAAACACCATTACCACCTATCCAGTTTATAGGCCTAGTGTGCAGAAAATATTGACATGCAAAAGGGTTATTTAGCTTAGGCAGTGTTGATGAGTGAAAATGCATGCAGAAAACCCATGTACCATGCTCAGATAGCAAATGATCTTGTGACACTTGTTTTTGCCATTTTTAAGACACAACTATCTGCCAAGGTGCTGTGTTTATTGTATAAGGTTGAGACATATGGATGGTGGCGACATACCTTTGAGGCTGTATTGGCCTTGAATAAGCCTGGGAGTAGTTTTGAAGGCCCTGAGAGGAGGATGGATTAGTACCAGTGAGAGCAAATATCCTAAGCAAAAACACTGATACCATCACGAGAACAACTGGTTCACGAAGGGAACATGGCATTGTAATGGCCGTGTTGTAAAGAGTGTCTCAGACTAATCGCTCACCAACACCCTCCTTCCCAAACCCTAATATGTCAGTCAGCATATTGAGTGTCAGCAAAGACCTAAGCAATTCTGACAATGTGGTGTGTTGAGCTGATCTTGAGACCTAGCACCAGTTTAGAGGTGGTGGGCAAGTCCTTTCAAGCTTGAGCCACATGCCTGGTTCTGGCTCAGCTCGGGGTCCTCTTGGACCCTTGCCCGAATGAGCAGAGCCTGGCCCCTCCCACAGTGACCCTTCATCCCCTGGGATCTCTAACTTTTCCTTCACCCCACAACAAGGCGCATTGGGATGCTGCAATACACCAGCAGCATAATGGCCATGTTCGCACACTTTTTCCCTTTTGCCTGAAATGTATCTCACATCTTTTTGCCACCAACAGATGCCAGATATATTTAGGGCAAAGGAAAAAAATAGTGCACATCTTCAGCTGCTGACTTTGAAACCGGAAGACCAGGTTTGAGTCTCATCATCGGCACAACATCCTGTGATTCTGAGTGTACATGTTTAAGAAAAACATAATGCATAACTGATGCTCATGTAAGGCACTCCAACACCTTCAGGTCGCATTTGCGTTTTATGAAGTTAGGGACATGACCTGTCTCTTCTAGGCCTGTGAGGTCTGACCTCATATTCCAATCACACCACGTCTGTGCCCTCTGGGGTTCGAAACTCTCTCTGGCCTCTGACCTGTACGCCTACGTCAGCCTCTGAGTGCCAGCTGTAGAAGGTAGGCCTGTACGACGCGGCGCATGAATATACAGAGACTCCACACAGCTTGAGTCTCTTAACGGAACTGCCGTCAACGCGGTTCCTTCTTTATTTTTAACCTCTCTGTTCTGCGTTCCGCCCGGACGCGCAGAAAAAGATACATTGTATTGGAGAGCCCGGATGGCTCTCTACATCCCTCCCATGTTTTCCTTCACATAGAAGAGAGAATGAATTCACTTAAGTCATAAACAATTACAATAGTCCCATCGAATTGTAGAAACAAACAAGCATAAAACAAAAGAGGAGTAAAACACAAAATCAGGATAAGAAAATAATGAAAATAACATCTAATGTCAATGGATCCAGAAAAACACCATATCCAGCGATACGACCTCACACGTAGGCGTCCCCTCATCCAAGGGTGCAGACAAAATCACGGAGTCGACTGTTCGGCATAGGGTTGGGAAGCAGGTGATACTGTCCTCCCCTCACACGTGATTCCTCTTGACTTTCATGCTCTCCTATGGGTTGCATTCCGCTGGGCATAGCTACCGAACTCTGTTCGCTTCCTACTTCCTCACCCGGAGATCCGTCTATCGACTCATCAACCTCTCCGTCCTCTCTATGCGTGCACGTCTCTCCTGCTCTCTTGAAATGAGATATGTTTCTGGTGATTCTCTGTCCACCTTTGGCGGCTGTTATCATGGATCCTTTTACGCTGACAACCTGCCATTGTTCAGGCTCAAACGGAGTCTTGAATTTACCTCCTAACCGGCGACTCTTCACTACCACTCGATCTCCTTCCTGCAAGTCTCGCAACCGACCTCGCCTCCTCTCAGTGGCCTTCCTGTTCGTGCGCTCTCTTCGCTTCTGGGTGGCTTCGACGTCTAGTTCTGGGGATACCCATTTAGGACCTGATGGGATACAGTCCCGAGGCGGGACCTTGAACATCAGTGCAGACGGAGCACACCCAGTAGTGCTATGAGGTGTTTGGCGATAGGCACTTAAGAATTGTTGCAGACATTGCTCACTGTCTTCTCTTTGTTTAACGCCTATTCTTAGCGCTCGATTCAGAGTCCGCATGAACCTCTCAACATCTCCGTTAGCTTGCGGCCAGTACGGCGTGACCCTTCGATGACGTATAGCCAACTCTTCCAGGTACAATCGGAATTCCTGCCCATGAAACGGTGGCCCATTGTCTGTCCGGATCTCATCAGGGAGACCCAACATGGCAAAAGCCTTCTGAAGTACTGGCCGAACATTTTCGAAGGCCGTTGAAGACACTACGTCAACAACAGGGAACTTTGTGCATGAATCGATGAGGACGACTGTTAACCGCCCATCTGGGAAGCTCCCAAAGTCCATGCTTAGCTTTGTCCACGGCTTCTGACTTGCTGGTTCCGTAATGACTGGGCAACTGGATGGATCCCCTGACGTTATGATGCATGAATGACATTTGCTCACCAAGTCATCTACCTGACTATCCATCCCAGGGAACCACACCTTTGCTCGTAGCCTTGCCTTGGTCTTCACAGTGCCTTGATGACCCTGGTGCGCTAACTCTACCACACAAGCCCATAAACTTTGGGGTAACACAATTCTTCTTCCTCGAAGAACTAGTCCTTTGCCATCTGTTGACAACTCATCACGCACCCTCCACATCCCCTGCATGGTGACCTTGCACTCGTGATTGGCCACGTTTGTCTTTTCCAGGAATAATTTCCATTTTCTATGATCTAACGCTTCCTTGACTTGGCTCAGTACCATATCTTCCTTGGTAGCATCTACAATCTCTGCTATACTCAGGGCCTTGGGACAGGCCGACTGCACCACCATGTTTACAAACACTTCAGTGCTCTCCTCATCACTTTCCTGAGAATAATCAGCCTTCATTGGAGCTGGATGACGAGACAAATAGTCTGCGGGGTTATTCACTCCTGGTCGATATGTAACTGTAAATCGATAGGGCTGCAGGAGAACGGTCCATCGCTCTATTCCTGGGGGCGCTAGTCGAGGGCACCCGGCAAAGAGTGTGACCAACGGCTTGTGATCTGTTACCACCTGAAACTCTTGGCCGAACAGGTACAGGTGGAAGTGCTTGCATGCCCAGCGGATTGCCAACGCTTCGCGCTCTATCTGGGCATATCGTGTTTCGACAGACGACAACGCCCTACTGGCTTACGCAACTGGAAGCCACTCGTGAGGGTTTTGTTCCTGCAAGAGGACTGCGCCGAGCCCTACCGGGCTGGCATCTACCACCACCTCTGTGCGTTTGTGTGGGTTGAAGTATGCCATTGTTGCCTTATCTAATAACGCTGTTTTTATGTCCATGAACGCCTTGTCAGCCGCGGGGCTCCATTCCCACCTGTGCCCTCCTTTCGTGAGCTGCCAGAGAGGCTCTGCCATTGTCGCAAGTTGTGGAATGAACCTCCCACAATGTGTCGCCATGCCTAAGAAGCTTCTGACTTCAGTGGGGTTCTTGGGAATCGGTGCTTGGCGAATGGCGTCAGCTTTCTTTGGATCCACCTGTAGCCCCTCTTTGGAGAAAACATATCCAAAAAATTCCACAGATGTTCGGTAGAACTCGCATTTCTTTTTGTGGAGTGTCAATCCCGCCTCCACTAGCCTTTGCAACGTGGCCCTGAGGTGTCGATGATGTTCCTCTCTAGTCTTGGAGTAAATAAGGATGTCATCACTCAGATTGATCACTCCTGGCAACTCAGATAGTGTTTCTCTTATTACATTTTGGAAGACTTCGGCTGCCGACGATACCCCAAAGCTTAGCCTCTTGTAGCTCCGGAGCCCAACATGAGTGGAGAATGTTGTAATGTTTCTACTCTCCAGGTCCAGCTCCAGCTGGTGATACCCGGCATTGAGATTCAACTTCGAGAACCACTGTGCCCCATTCAGATCCGCTATGATGTCATCCATTGTTGGTGTTGTGTCTCTCCCTTTTGATGGCCTTATTGGGAATGCGCATATCAACGCACAAACGGATGGCTCCAGGCTGCTTGGGTTTAGGAGCTATCACCAACGGTGAGACCCATGGTGTTGGACCCTCCACCTTCTCAATCACTCCCTGGTCCTCTAGCAATTGTAGCTCCTTTTCCACCGCCGGCCGCAAGTGGAATGGCACACGTCGGTGCCTTAGGGCAACGGGCGTGATTTTTGGGTCTATGTGTAGTTTGATCTTTTTATCTTTGAGCCGGCCCAGTCCTTCGAAGAGCTGCGGAAATTCGCTGATCAACCGTTCAGCATGCGAGTCGTATACTTGCCGTGCAAAGAATACCAACTCCAGCTCTTCTGCGGTGTGACATCCCAGCAATGTACCTCGGTCTCCAGTCACCACATAAAACTTTGCCTGTGTTGTTATCTGCCCACTGGATACTGCCACTTCCACTGTGCCTTGTAGAGGGAGGGGTTCTCGGCCCCCATAGTTGTATATTTTGGTGGTGGTCGGGGTAAGCGACGGCGTTGGAGAAAACTGTTCGGACAAGGTGTCATCCATGACATTCACTGATGCCCCTGTGTCTATGAGGACGGTTGCTGATCTGCCGTCAATCATTATGTTGCTCATGGGTGGTAGTCGTTTTCTCTGTTTTCCTTCACCAGTGAATAAGATCACGAAAATGTCCTCGTCCTCATCTTCTTCAAAGACCGGGTCTCTTTGGTCCGTGGTTGTTCTGGGCTCGTCGACACTCTTGGTTATACTCCTGACTTTGACGTCTTTTCCTTTCTGGTTTCGTTGCCAGCCTCTCCCTGACCTGCACACCCTCGCAAAGTGATTGTCTTTGCCACACTTATTGCACGTCTTGCCTTTCGCTGGACACCCCATAGCGGTTTTATGTTCGTACCCACAGCTTCCACATGCACGTGTTCCTTGTCTGCCGGAATCCGGTCTGCGGCCTGGCGGTTGGCGAGTCTGTATGGCGTCCACTTGGTCTTCCTTCACCTGGACTGGGCGTGCGTTTGAGGCAACGGCCATCGACTGTCCCCTTGCTGCCGCCTTGGCATCTGCCCTGCTCGTTGATAGTTCATGGGAGCGCGCCAGCACCAAGATGTCGTCCAGGGACATGCCCTGCTGGCGTAGGATTAGTTTTCGTAGTGTGTTTGACCGGCATCCCTGAATAATCTGTGCCCTGATCTCCTCTTGTTGATTAAGACCTACACACGAGCTTGCCAATTTTCTTAACCGTGCATAGAACATATCCATGGACTCAACGTCCGTTTGTTGCGCCTGTCGGAGTTTGAAACGTTCGAAGTCCGAGTTTAACTGCGGGTCAAAATGTTTATTTAGGGCTTCAATCGCCGCATTAAAGTCTGATTTGTCACCGGTACCTGGGAGTGAGTCAAATAGTTCTTGCAGTTCGTCACCTCCCATTAATAGCATAAGCGATCTGTGCACCGCCCCGTCGGTCTCTCTTGTGGCTCAGAAATAGTTCTCTAGGCGATTTAGCCATAAGCGCCATCTCGGCGCCGCGGTGGCCGGGTCAATGAGTTGGCTGAACGGGGGCAGCGCAGTGACTGAAGAGTGAGTACTGGTGCGCGCCTGCGCTGGCACTTGGGGGTTTTCTTGTTGTGGAGTACTCATTGTGCTTTTTGGTCTTCCAGGTACTTTGCTATTATTATAAAAATCGTTTGATGACGTTGTGTTTGTCTGTATATTTATGTAATATTGTTATATATATATATATTTTTTTTGTCTTTACTCTCTTTTTTTTTTTTTTGTGTTGGGGCTCCTGCCCCTCTGGCTCCTTACACTGGGTACCCTTGCTGTCCTGTCCTGGGTATATGTGTATTCTTTTTTTTTTTTTCTGTCCCGTGTTTGTTCTTTTTTTTTCTTGTATTGGGGCTCCTGCCCCTCTGGCTCTATACGCTGTGTTCCCCTCTCCTGGGGAGCGCAGCGCGAGCGTACACGGCCGCCTCCTCCCTGGGATCTTAAACGGGCGCTGCCTGCTGCGCACCGTGTCCGCACGTGGCTTCCTTAATTTCTTGCTTTTTTTTTTTTCGAGGCGCGCGCCTTATGGAGCGCTGGCCGCGCCTCCCTTCCCAGCGGGCTGCCGGCTTGCCCGAGGCCAGGCGCCGCGTGCCCGCAGACCCAGCGGCACCACAGATCTCCGCGGGCCGCTCCCCCGACCAGATGCAGGGCTCACCTTTGGGGTGCGGTCCTCGTGTGCCTGCTCCTCGTGGCGTGCAGTCGGGCTCCTCACTACCGGAGCCGGAGACCGTGCACGGGCCGAGCAGTGCGACGCGGGGTGTACGAGTGCCCGCCTCGTCGCCAATGTAGAAGGTAGGCCTGTACGACGCCGCGCATTAATATACAGAGACTCCACACAGCTTGAGTCTCTTAACGGAACTGCCGTCAACGCGGTTCCTTCTTTATTTTTAACCTCTTTGTTCTGCGCTCCGCCCGGACGCGCAGAACAAGATACATTGTATTGGAGAGCCCGGATGGCTCTCTACACCAGCTAGCTTATGCTTTTCACAGGTCAGACCCTCTTCTCCCCGGAACCAATTATCAAGGTTCTTATTGGAGGTGAGAAAACTCCATTACGGTTGTCGAAGTAATTTACACTGAACTTAACTTCAAAAGCTGTTAAGGTAATATGATGTTTTTTGTTTCTTTTATGCCGCAGTTTGCTTTTTGACAGCGCGAACAAGGAGCGTAAATTTTCTTTTTCCTAACCTACCAGTGGTTAGTTTGTGGGCTTTTGAAAGGTGTGAAAAGCTGAGCTGCTTTTCTGCCTTGCCCACCTCAATTTTGTTTGTACACAAGTACCCCAGTCGTCAGGTTAGCAGATAGGAATGTTTCCACCTTCATTTTTAAAAATGATCACTTTTTACACTACATTCAGATAATCTGATGTACTGAACTGAAACACTTTCAGATGTTAAATACAATGTATTTGTTTGAATTTTGAACTGCTTCAATCAGATTTTACATTGTTTGTTGCATGATTTACATGCCAAATATATTTTGGGCTCGGCTCGTGAACAGGCTCTTATGGCCCACACAGATCTTTGGCTCGCCCTGTGAATTTCTTGGTTCGACCACCTCTACACCAGACCACATCCTTGTCACCCTGCCCATTGCGTTATCTGACTAGACTCTGCAATTCTCCTATAAGGAAACCTATATGACCGTGTAACTGTTTGTTGCTGTAATTTGCAAGTGCCAGTCTGTTCTGTGCACGATGGCAGCATGTGAACATAATTCGTAGATGTGATTTCCGTAAATAAGTAGAAATAGACACGATTTATTTTCATAATTCCAAACACACATTGGTTTGTTTTCCAATGTCTGTGAATGTTACGCTTGTTTATTGACGTAATGCTTTTGGCTGTAGGACTGCCACGTTTCTAGAGAAAATTCACACACCAATTGTGCGTGTTGTAGCTTTCTGGAAAAAAAACAAACTTAGTTCTGGAATAAACAGTTTGTGAAAAATCCTCTACTTGTTTTTTCATAATTTGCCATTGATATAACACATTTGGCTGTAGTATTACTTCATTACACCCTGATTTTCACTAGTCATTTGTGCAGAGTTGGGGGATAAACGTGTAGCCAAGCCAACATTAAGAAGAATATCTACAGCAATGATAAATAAGAAAACATGAATAGTTAGACATAAATAAAAAGGCAAAATAATTTGAATCTTTGTCCGTAAAAAGTGTACATATATCCATAGAATAATCCTGAGTGGTATATGTACACAGCCCATGCAGATGAGCGTCGCTCCACTGCCTCCGAGCCAGCAGCTGAAAAATAAAACAGTATTTTGTTATGGTTTTATTTTTCAGTGGCTGGCTGAGCCAGTGTGTAAATGGAGGGGTGGGGTGGGGCCAGGCAGGGCCATGGGAGAGGGGAGAAAAAGAGGAGTCACTGGCATGCCCTTATAAGTGTGCATGTCAGTTTGGCCGGCCATCTTAGCTGCTAAATAGGGAATGTGCCACCTTTAATGTATAAGAGGGAATTCAGGCGATGATAGAGACAGAGGTCCAGGACTACGGAGTCTGTCTCCTCCAGAAACTAAATCTGCCAAAGTTTCAGCGTCTACAAATGTGGCTGATTTTGCGGGTTCTGAAATGGGAATGTCTTCAATATTGTCTGGGAAATATGTAAGAGATAAAATGTGGAACTTTCTTATGTTAGGGAGAATTTAGGCTTGGATCCGTTTCACTTGGAGGAAGGTGATAACTCTTTCCTCCATATGTAATGCGTTCTGCACAGGCAATGCCATTCCATGGGTGAATTAGAGACATAGGTATGCATGAGTGGAAGAAGCTTGATACACTATCAGTTCCACAGTTGCCCAAGTAGTTATACTTGGTAGAGGGGGTGATATGTTACCTCATACTTGATGGAGGGGGTGGAATGTTACCTAATGCTGTTAGAGGATGCGCTCTGCGCTCTGTTAATTCTGGAGACTGCCATTAATCCAGAAGATTGTATCTATAGCATCAGATAAGGAACAAAGGTTGAGTGTAATCTCAAGAATGCCTTTGCAGCAGAAAACCTTAAAAGCTAGAGTGTATGCTGTCTATTCAGCCCAGTCAATGGTGCAGGACTTTGATAAGTTGCCAATAGCAATTCTGGACTCAGTGGAGCAACATGGCAGGTTAATGGATGATATTTCGTCAGCCATGGTGTCTGTTGCCGTCATTGCAGCCAGTCATACTCTCTGACTAATAGATTAGAAGGTTGACACTGCTGAAAAGGCCACATGTGAAACTTCCCTTTGAGGTACAGATGTTAAGAAAACAGTTGAACTCTGTCAAGGGCATTCAAAGATTGAACGCATTCTCTACCCTAGGAGGGGAAAGTCTACTGCTAAGAAGTGTTGGAAGATATCAGCCAGATCTTCTCCTAATTGTAATCCATCATCTTTCTTCTTCACAAAAACGTTTCAGCCCAGGTTCTCCTCATCGAAGAAAGAGTTCAAAAAGCCTAAAGGGCTAATTAAGAAAAGTTCTTGACTTGTCTCACTCCTTCAAATTGCTTCCTGTAGGGGAAAGGATTCAGCAACTTCACCAGGCTTGGGAAGAGGATGTCCTGGATCGTTGGGTGCGGGACATTGTTTCAAAAGGGTATGCCATACATTTTGTGGAATGCCGCCAAATACAGGAATTATTCAGACCAAGATCCTGGCTCAGGTGGTAAAGAGACTGGCATTTGTACAAGAAGTGGATACTTTGCTTGAAACAAACACAATCTCCAGAGCCCCTTTACTGTAGTGGGGGATGGGCACTTCATTGTTTTTCTAGTGTAGAAGGCCATTGTTTGCTCTAAAATGGGTAAACTCTTGGATAAAATCAGTTCACTTTCACATGGTCACTCCTCAGGCCATTATTCCCATGGTGCAGCCAGGAGATTTTCTGGCATCAGTCTCCAAGATGCTTATCTGCATGTGCCTCTCAGACCTACTCATCAAAGATACATTTGCTTTGCCATTGGAAACTAAAATGTCCAGTTATGCGTTCTTTGCTTTGAGTTAAAATCTTTGCCCAGAGTTTCCACAAAGGTATTGCCTCATTTTGGTAGCAAGGCTGCATGGCTATGGTATTTTGGACACCCCTATCTAGATGATTGGCTGGTGCAGTCTCCAATGAGAATTGTTCTCTTGTCCCATGTACAAACAGTGTTGCAGGTGCTCCAAACATGGTTTTCTTATGAGCTGGAAAAAGTCTTCTTTAACTCAAACACAAATCTTAGGACCTAATTTGGAGTTTGGCAGATGGGTTACTCCATAACAAACATGACGGATATTCCATCTGCCATATTACGATGTACATAGGATATTATGGCATTGTAATACGATGTGCGGGATATCCTCATGTTTGCGACAGAGTAGCCCCATCCGCCAAACTGTAAGTCAGGCTCTAAGTGTTTATAGGAGCTTGTTTCTGGACTCAATTGGGCATGTGGTCACTCTTGAAAAAGAGATGGCTCAAGTTGGAGTCCCATATGCAGCAGCGTCTGGCACACAAGCATCCAAAATTGCAGACTGTCTGCAGATCTAAGACTGCATTCCACAATTGTCCTGGTTCCATGTGCAAGGTTCCATTTGCACAAGTTCATGAGGTGAATGCTGAATGGATGACCTCTAGGTACACAAGATCCAGCAGCCAGGATCAAATGAACTGCCCAGACGAAGCAGGACATCACGTGATGGCTGAATCGGGGCATACTGATGAAAGGAGTACCATTGCATGCTCCTGTTGCGATGGTCATCACTACAGATGCCAGTTTAGCCAGATGGGGGGCTTGGATGATAGATCAGAAGGTGTACAATTTCTGGGCATTAATAGCGGGGTCAGCCTTCTTCGAACTGGAGACTGCTCAAAGCTGTGCAATTGGCCCTTTTAGCATTGTCCTCTGGTGCAGAACAGGGTGGTTCTGGAGTAGTTGGACAGCATGGCCACAAAGACGCATCTCAACAAACAGAAGGTAGCAGTTCCCGATCTTTGAACAATATTGCCATACAGATTTTCCACTGAGCTCTGATTTCTCTGAGATCTGACTGCTGTCCACATTCAGGGAGAGGGCAAGTGGAATCAGCAGGAAAAATCCATCCTCTCTAAACTTCTCTCTTCATCCACAAATGTTAGATCTCTGTGTGAGAAAATAGAGCGGGCAGGTGATCTGTTGGTTGCAGCAGAGAATGCCAAACCTCTGAGGTTCGGGTAAAGGTGGAGGATCAAGTTGGCTTGGTCAGTGGATGCTCTGCCATGTCCATGGTTTATGGGGCTGCTATATACTTTCACACATTTTCCCTTTTTCACATCATTTCTGGTGAGTGAGAAGAGAAAGGACGCAGGTGTTTACAATAGCTCCACTTTGGCCTAGGGCAAATTCGTTTCCTCTATTGCAGTCCATGAGGATGTCACAGGAGTGGAGGCTCCCATATTGCTCTTTCTTCTTGAGTTTTTGGTCCTGTCCCAGGGAAAGCTCCTCAAACTCAGGTTGACCCCTGGAGGCTGGGTGTACAGGGTTAAGGGAACAAGGCTTGCCCGAAGGTCTGGCAGTAACAATTCATGATTCCAGGAGGTCATCCACACTTCATTCATAGAGAAGGCATTGGGTGTCCTTTTTTTGCTGGTGTGAAGTTAGAGAACTGGATCCTACTTCAGTCAGTTTGATTATGGTGATAGAGACTTTGCAGGAAGAAGCAAAGTTATGTCTGACAGTTTCAACATATGGTCAGTAATCAGGCTTTTCAAAGTTCCTGAAAGAATTTAACTGACAAGAATTATCTGATTCCCAGATTTGTTAGAGCCATAGTGAACCTGTTTCCCATTTCTTCTCATTTGTTTACTTTGTAGGATTTATCTGTGATGCTGGAGGCTTTGACAGTTCGCCCTTTTGAGCCATTGAATCAAACTGATTTTAGAATTTTAACTCTTAAGACTTGTTTTCTCATAGTGATTACATTAGCCAGAATGCTGGGTGAAATGGGAGCTTTATCATGTAAAAATCCTTTTTGTAGGGTTTTTCAGGATTGAGTGGTTCTGCTTCCAGTTCCTTCTTCGTTTTACCAAAAACTAAGCCTACATTTCATAGGCAACAGGAAACTGTTACCACATTGCTTTTCCTTCCTCTGCTTCTGATGAGACCACAATACATTGTTTAGTTGGGAGGAGAGCTCTAGTGGTTTATTTAGAGAAGGTGGAATTTTTCAGTAAATCGGAGTGTTTACTGGTTAATTGTGAGTCACCTACTAGGAAATTGTGGGTCCCCTTAGAATGGGGAAAGACCAGTGACCCTAAGCAGGTGGATAAGATCCTTTGAATGCCGTGGCTTGTTAGGTGTCAGGTGCTGCTTTCTGGGATTTAGAGCAGGTATAACTGTAGCATGGCATCCTCAGTGCCTGAACTGCAAGGGGCATCAATATCTGAAATATGTGCGGCAGCTACATGTGCTATCTGACATTTGTGAAGCACTACAGGGCCAGGGAGTATTAGAATATCGCAGATGTGTTTGGCAGTAAAGTTCTCTCTTCTTTGACCAAATAGGGAGGAAGTTGTGGTCTTGAGGAATAAATGGGTTCGTCTTTCTGCATTCAACTAATTTGCCAAATATATGTTTTGTGTACTTACTACGTCTCAAAAGTGCTTAGCTCAAGCAAGGGAGGGATGTGTAGGTAATGTTCCAGTTACTTACTGGTAATTGCACTATTCCTAGTCCTACTCCCTCGCTTTGAGGGATCCTCTGCCCACCCAGTCTTGCGCAACTGGGTTGTTTTGTGTACCAAGCTTGTTTATGAAAAGGAAGTGTGGCAGGGGGTGCTTTTAAAAGTTAAGAGGTGGCTTGGGGTTGGGTCTGTGGAGGCAGGGAAGCCTTACTGGTGCTAAATTCAAGCAAAGGAATAGGTCTAGGAGTAATGTAATTACCGGTAAGTAATTGAAACATTACATATATGCTGCTGAGATGCATCTGCGGAGCAAACTGCTGCAATGATATACTATTCTCAAAATGATTGCTGAAATGTCAAGGTGCTCAAATATAGCATGGCAGCTGGAAACATGGACTTTCACGATAGATTGAATATAATGTATATGCAGTCGACCATCTCCTAAAATTCTAACGTGAGCACTGAGATGGCATGTGAGGTTTCACTCATTAGCAAGCAGTGGCGGCCGGCAGCTTTATGAGGGAGGGGAGCGGGCGAGAAGCGCACACACACACTCATTCTTTCACACACACACACACACACACTCACGCACATCCATTAAAAACACTCATAACATTCAAACATGCACGCGCACACCAAACATTCATTTTAAAAGTTCACACACTCATTCTTTCACACACACGCACATCCATTAACACTCATACCATTCAAACATGCACACACGCACCAAACATTATTTTTAAAACATCACACACACACTCCTTCTTTTACACACGCACACATGCACATCCATTAACACTCATAACATTCAAACCTGCCCGCACGCACCAAACATTCATTTTAAAACATCACACACACACTTAACTTCAGCCTCGAGGTCCCAGCCTCGCCACAGAGTGGGATGGCATCAGTGAGACTGCTGACCCCACCCTACTCTGTGACGAAGTGTCACTGATTGACACTAGCCCTGGGCGCTTCAGGGCTTAAACCTGAAGCGCCCAGGGCGAGTGTCAATGGGTGACGCTTTCCTCATCACCCAGGTGAGGGCCTCGATGCACCTTTGCTGAGCCGGGGAGGTCACACCCCTAGGAGCTGTGACCACATCAGCCCAGCAAAGTTCAGCTCAGGCAGCCAGGAGTTTACGCAAATCGCACGTCTCACTCCTGGCTGTCTGAGCTGAAAATGAAGAGTGCGTCAGGCTGACCTTTGTTCAGCCTGACAGACACGCTTCATGAGGGGCAAAAGGTGGGGGGGGGGCGTGACACCTCAGCCCTAAAGGACGGGCCGCGCCTGTTAGCAGGGCTGGCTTTAGTGCTGTTGGCGCCTCAGTGTGACAATCATTTTTGGTGCCTCCTCACCTCCCCACACCCTCACTGTTACCTCCTCCTTGGATTTCTCTCTACCACCAGTCAAAGGGCATCTCATCTCTGCATAGCCCCTCTCTCATTTACATGTAATTTATTTTAAAGCACTGGCAAAAGCTGCCTTTACTGATAGGAATGTATATCTACCCAAACAAACCATTCACAGCAACATTAGGAATAGACAATAAAAGCCTGGGGGGAAAACATAACATCCTCACCCATTTTATGCAATTTGTTTGCAGCTGTGTGACAGTTTGCAACAGTCATTGTTCTACATTAAGGTTGTATTTTATGTACTGAGGTAACAAAAGGATTCTCTGAGACAAAAGCAGTAATCAGATCAGCTATCCACACAACATACAAATCTGTGAGCTGCATAGAACGCATTCTCTGCAGCAGGCATATTAACCCTCTGCCCTTCTTAATGGCGAGTCAGAACTGCCACTAGACAATATCTAGCAGGATCTCCCTTTTTAGCAGGGACAATAATCACAAGAGTTATCTTGACATTTATATGGCTGCCTGAAAGCTGGAGCACAAAGAACTCACCTCATGTGTTTTTAAATTATAAGCTATTGCTAAACACAATATTTTCTGTAAAATTCTCAGTGTTCATGTATTATACAACAGTTCTACTGTTTGCTTTAATAATCACATTGAATTAATTTAGACCGCTCAAACGCACGTGATCTCAAACATTTGGTATTTTAGATTTATATTTCACAAAGGAAAAAATACCAAAGTGTACTGCTCCTAGTATTTTTTTTGTACTGGAATGGCTTTAAAAATACAGGCCAGGCCAACACAAAAAACATCCCGGGCAGGATGAGAATGCAATGGTTCTTTGGTCAAGGAAAAACAAGAACATCACATCCTGGAAAGTGGGAAACAATTGTCGGCCCATCAGGCTCCAACATAAAGCTTCTTTATAAGTCTGCTGATACTAGTCGAGAGCAGGTACTGTAAATAAGAGATTAGCCGTGCAGCCCCTTGCATGAACTTCGGTGCAAGTTTGATTGCCACCTGCGACAGAAGCCACAAAGTAGTGTTAACATCATGTTGTAGTAGCAAAGGCGGTGGCCATCTTGGAATAGGAAACATTTGATCGTCCGGAGTAAGGTGTGCCCTACATCTCAACTGAAAATCGTGTATCTCAAGCCGAGGGACCATCTAATGAAGTTGTGACACATTGAAAGTGGGACTACGTGTCTCAGACTGCTTTGGGCCCCAGGAGGTGGCCCTTTCCAGCTCCAGCTGCCCCCACTCATCTGCCAGCAAGCACTATAAAGCACTAGGGGAACACCGTAGCGCAGGACGTGCTGAACATTGAAAGGGGGACTATGAGCCCCAGACAGCTTTGGGCCCTAGGAGGTGGCCATTTCCAGCTCTAGATGCCCCCACTGACCTGCCAGCAAGCGCTCTAAAGTGCTAAGGGGACACCGCAGCACGGGACCCACTGAACATTGAAAGGGGGACTACGAGTCTCAGACTACTTTGGGCCCCAGGAGGCAGCTATTTCCAGCTCCAGCTGCCCCCACTCACTTGCCTGCAAGCGCTATAAAGTGCCAGAGAGAGACTGCAGCGGGGGACGCGCCCGGGCCAAGGGCAGGCCCATCCCCGCCCGTGTGAGCCAGAAGGAGTCTGGGCCACCCCCTTAACATCCATCATCAAGCAGGCCCCGTTGGTGTTCTACATTACTTTACATCGTATTGCTGTTTTCTTCCTCTGGGTTCTAGTGCACTCAAGGTAAAATGGGCAAAAGAAAGGTGAGCGCTATGACTTCCTCGAAAGATACTAACCCTATAGCTTCCATAGTATCACACCTTACCACAGCCATGTCCGCATTAAATGGCGAAATTGAATTGGTCAAAGAAAGACTGGGTGCATCAAGCAAAACACCTGTTTCCTCACCACCTCCCATGTCCAAGTCAAGTCACATTGTAACTATGGGAGGGGAGGAGGGCGGGATCCGCCTGGAGGATAGTAAGCCAAAGAAGGGGCACAAGATAACAAGCATATGAAAGGGGTGCGTCTTGCAAGACAAACTTAACATCTCCTCTGGTAGAGACGATGACCTGTCCATTATACTTAAAGTTGCCATTGTTTGTGAAGAAGATACTGCTTCTCCCCCTATAAAACGGAAGAAGTCCACCCCTGGGAATTTGAGCATGTCCCAGTCAAAAGCCTCCAAACCCAACGGGTCTAAGTGGGGCAATTCCCTGGTCTGTAAGCCGTCTATAGCTGGGAAAAACAGAGGGTAGAACCTGTGGGTCCCCAAGATCCTAAGGCCGAACATGAGGACAAAGCCTACACAGAATCCATGTTAGAGAGTGGCATTAAACCTCTAGTAAACTTGTTGCACAGTATAGACTCCTCACTAAAACACTTACTAGAATCTACAAAGTGTAGCCCAGCCCTTACCCCGACCACGGAGCAGGACACAGTGATCTGTCCCCCGGACACAGCAGCAGAACATTGTGCTGCGGTACATCATAAGGGCCATTATCATAGGTCAGGATGACTGAATAAGCTGACAAATACTCCTATGGACTGGCCCACCAATAGCAGTAGAATTCCAGCGAAATCCTTATCTGCACCTCTAGGGACAAATGAGAGAGGACCGGTCCCTAGGATTACAGGGCTGATAGAGTTTAAAGCACATAATTTACCTAAGAAAAAGAATCTACAAACTCTGCAACTTCCACCTCAATGTACCTCCTACATAATTGTGCTAACAAATGTCCCACCCCTGTCACTCAATACTAATGAGCAGGATGACCAACTTAAAAATAAAATAGTCCATTGGCTAACTAAAACAGTGGGGGAGGGGAACAGTGAGTGACTTTGAAGTGGGTTTATTGGAGTAAAGGGGGTACTTTGGCTGGGTAACAGTAAGAAAAGCCTACCAGGTGATTGTGTGGTAGTAAATTTTAAAAATCCACAACAGGTAGAATGGATACTCAAGCAGTGTGAAACCGGACAGGAAAGTAATGTCACCATCCAGGCTGTACCGCTGGGCTATTTTTAACAGCCCCCCCAATGGCGTCGGCAGCAACCCTGTTAATGCCCCAAACGTTTCTGTCCCCACTCAGAACAGATCTAGGCCCTCCTTACAACCCCGGCAGATGGCGGTATAATAGAGAAAAGTACTGCCAACAGGCTGGTGGTACTTTTCCCTATAATATGATATGGGTGGTTTGGCTCAAGTTAAACCGCCAATGTACCACTCTGTCCGCCATGGCGGTAACAGCCGCTGGGCTGGAGACTTTAGTCTCCAGCCAGGTGGGCGTCACTATCCCGGCGGGATTATGCCCCCATCTACCGCCATGGTTTTTGTGGCCTCCTTACCGCCATGAAAACCATAGTGGTAGGCATTATCAGTGAGAGGGAATCCCTTCCCTGTCAGTGATAGGGATCTTCCCTGCACCCCTCCCCAGGTTTTCCCACACCCCCTCCTACACCAGACCCACCCCAACATGCACGCACCATCATACAAACTTATTCACACACACACATCCAAACACATTGACGTACATACAAGCATTCACACAACACAACATACACGCACTCACACACCCCCCACAAACACAACACCCCCCACTCCCCTCCCGTGTCAGAGCACCCAACTTACCTGATTTCAGGGGGTCCTCCGGCAGGAGACAGGATGGGGCGCTGCTGCCAGCAGCAGCATCCGCCAGCAGAACACTGCCAGGCCGTATCACGTCATGATACGGTCGGCGGCGGTCTACTGGCATGGTGCCATCTGCCGCCATGGCTGCAAGCCCAAATTCCGCCATCCTTCTGGTGGAATTCTGGCTACGGTCATAATATGGCGGATGGCTGGTAGTCGCGGTGACGGTCTATTGGCAACCGTCGTCATGGCGGTAGGCAGTTTTTACCGTCAATGTTATAATGAGGGCCATAGTTCTCTGGGCCATTATCTAGATGAAGTTGACTGAGAGAGAGTAACAGGCCTTCGACTTTGACCCACTCGCGCACTCTGACAGAAATGACGAATGCAGACACAGCCAATCATGAGGGCTAGTAAGGTGTGGGTGAAAAAAAAACAGAAAGGAAAATGCTCGTGACCAGAATTTGGATGTTGAGAGTTCTGATATTCAAGGGGACAATTCTATTTTGAAGCATGTGGGGGCTGAAAGATTTTCCACCCAGCACTGGCAGGCACTCTTTTGGAACGTAGCTGGCATTGGGGAAAAATACCACAATAATGATTGGCTTGCCTTGTTAGAAAACAAGCAGGTGGTTTGCCTCCAAGAAACATGGGCCAATAGAGCAATTCATATCAATGGGTTTCAGTCAGTCACGACCCTGGCTACGCGGAAATTTATCGGGTGAATCAGTAGGGGGTTGATGACGCTGATCAACATCACCTCAGGAGCTAAGGTAACTAAATGTAGAAATGACTCCCCTTACTACCAGCTAGTGTTGCTGTCTATGAAGGCCAGCCTGTTAATGCTTTTGGGGAATTTTTACCATAATCATTTTGTGAGATCTAACGTTGAGATTTTACACGCCCTAGAGAAGGCCATTGAGGAAATGGTTTGCTGTTTGGATAAGGATTTTATAATTATATGGGGTAGGGATTTCAATGTCTCCCTTTGTTCCACAGGGGACGATAGGATCTGTGGATTAAATGAAGAAGATGATTGCAACTATTTCCACTTTATGCAGAACCCCTGTGGGACAAGTTAAATAATCTTATGAGGACTCATGATTTAGTGTTGGCAAGTGGCATCTCACCGACCTTTACACCACCTGATAGTGCTTTTATTGGGAGGGGGCGGGGTCAGTAATTGATCACGTAATGACGTCAAGGTCCTGGTTGGGCAAACTGGGTGCTTTTAAGGTTGTGCCAAGTGGCCTCAGTGATCATTATCCACTGTTCCTATTGTTCCAATATGGTTTCAAAAAGAGAAGTCTGCAGAAAATAGGAGGCCCTTTGGAATGCCATAGGAATAAAGGTATGCTAAGTAAATGGCAAAAAGTAGATAAAGAAACTCTCCTAAGTAGGGTAGTGGGCAAAAACCTGGACACCTTTGAAACCCCGTCTCAGATCCTGGGAGCTTTCGCAGACATCCGCATGGCAGTTAGGACACATTTAACTCTACCTACCCAATCTCCCAAAATCAAACTTGTGAAATGGTTTGATAGCTCAGCCACTTACGCCCATTCAAATCTCATGCAGGCATTGTAATCCACTCCTAGAAACAAATCAGAGGTCACGAAATGCAGGGCTCAACACAAGAAGGCAGTTTCAGAAAGTGATGAGAAGAAGCATGAGAGAAATTGACCATTTCCCCAACTATTAAGGACGGGGCACAATTTGGGGAAGTCGTCAATACCCTTTTTTTAAAATTTTTTTTTTTTTTTTAGCTCTGACACAAAAAAAGCTGTTGCGGTACACATCCCAGAGCACAGATGGGTCAGTCATGTTACAAAGCTATATGCATGTTATTCGGATGACGGCGAAACAACCTTCGCAAATGCCCCTGCCATGCCTGGCATTGAGGAACTGGACATTCACCTGAACGATGTCATACTAGCTATTAAAGGTTTATTGCCAGATAAAGCCCCAGGGCCAGATGGGGTCCCAGCTGATCTCCTTAAGTACAAAATTGATCTTTGGGCACCAATTTTGGTAAACGTTTTCAGAGCTGCACCAACCTTTGTCCTCCCTCCACCATGGTCTAGTGCCATTATTGTACCGATCTTTAAGAAGGGAGACCGGAGTGACCCTGCTTGTTATCGTCCAATTTCTCTGATTGACGCCACTGCAAAGATTGTTGGGAGAATCCTCCTGGACCATTTGGAAGCCTGGGCTCTGGACAGTAACATTATCTCCAAGCCTCATTTTGGCTTCAGGGAGGCAGTTGGGATGTCGACCAATGTTTGAACCTCCACCTAATTAGAAAAAAGTATGTGGGGGCATAGCAGGGGTGTCTTTGTTTGCCATTTATGGATCTAATGTAAGCTGTTGACAATGTGGACAGAAGCAAATTATGGATGATGCTAGCCGATAAAGGTGCTAATCCAAAGATAGTGTCCCTGTTGGCCCAACTCCACAATGATGTAGAAGCTAAGGTCAGATTTGGGCAAGAGAGACAATGTACCAGCCCCTTTAAGGTTAGGAAAGGGGTAAGACAGGGTTGTGTTCATGCACCCTCCCTTTTTACGTTTTATATAAATGGTCCAGATGGAGCTCTGATTGATGAAAAGACAGATCCCCCTTAGGTCACCGACAGACCACAACCACTATTAATGTACGCTGATGATTGTGTTCTGATGGCACGGACTAGGCTGGGCCTCCAAAAACTCTTCAGCAGATTTGTGGATGTCATGATGGCCTTGGGATTGTCCACAAGTAAAACAAAATCATATACTATGATTTGTGGCCGCCAAAGAACTAGAGCCCCTCAGTTTTATATTGTAGGTATCCAACTGAGCAGTGTGTATATCTTCATGTATTTGGGGATTCCCTTTGACAATGGGTCTAATTGGAAGCACCTCAGAGAAATCAAGGTCACACAATACAACCAAGCAGTGAAATGTCTACACAAACTCATCATCAAAATAGGCTGCCCACCAATAAAGCCAATTACCACCATCTATAAGGCAAGACCTACTAGATATGGAGCTGGGGTATGGGGCTATACGGGCGCATCATCTCTGAAAATAAGAGAAAATATATTTCTGAGATGTCTACTCTCACAGAGCGTTCCCGCTATAATTCCACATGCAGAATTAGGTCTCCCTTTTCTGGAGGACCTGATTAAGTTAGCCCCTTTAGCCCTCTGGATATCTGTTTGGACTGGGCCGGAAGCATCTCACTCACACTGCTTATGGACTGCATGAGGCTGGATGGAGTACAGAGATGTCCCTAGGTTATGTACATTAAAGAGTCCCTGAACAGCCTTAACAGATCAGACTTATTCTTTAACCCTGGGGCCAAAGGCAAGCAGGACATCCCAGTAGTAAAACATTAATTCCAAGAGAAATTGGCTACTGATAGTCACGATTTGGGGAAAGGCATTGTGATAGCTTATCTTCCCTTTTGTACCACATTTAAAATCGAACCCTATCTTTTAACTGTCCTGCAGCACCATAGTTTTGTCTTGACAAGGTTTCGTCTGGGCCTGGCCCACTTTTTAGTGGCTTATCCCTCTAAGGTGTACCGCAATAGGGACCTAATACCCTGTTCATGTGATAGGCGTTCAGAACAATTGCAAATGCATATGTTTTTATTTTGTAAGCTGTACAAAGAGCAGATGAAGGTTTTTTTAATGCCATTTCTTGCATCACTTAAGATCAGTAGGTTTAAGGAAGCTATTTTTCATCTGCAGTTACTTCAGTCTGATATGATCTGTATAGCTATTTGTCACTTAATTGCTACAGCGAAAAAAAAAAGGAAATATATTGATTCTAATTGCTAAGCACTTTGCTACAAGTTTGCACAGCTTGGCAAACAATATTTTAGATGACCAAATGACAATCTGATCAGGTATGCAAATTTTGAGAGGTCCAAATTATTGTACTGATCTTCTTATGTACACATATCCCATTAGCTATTTGTTGATATACAGTTCTGCAAATAATATTTTAGTTGACCAAATGACTATTTGATCAGGTATGCACATTTTTAGAGGCTCCAATTATTGTACTGGTCATTTAATGTACACATATTCTACTGCTATTTATTGATGTTTTTCTTTCTTATCTTTTTATCCTATTAAATAATTTTGTACATATTCTCTTTTATGGATTTCTATCAAAGATCTGAATAAAGATTTTCTGAAGTTGAAAACCTCTCTTCATTTTAATATTTGCAAAAGTCGCGTTTTCACTGAAGGATGAAAGCCAAAAATAAAACAAACAATTGCTCTAGCACCACGGAATCCTATCTATTATCTATACTGTATAGTGGATTCTGCGCTAGAGGGCAATGGATCGAAGCCACATAGGTTTGAGGGGATGTCATTAGTGTGAAATGTAAGCATCAACAATAATCAGCATAATAAAAGATATTAATACTTCAAACAATAACCACACTGGTTTATTAGGAAGAATCATAAAATGTATTTCCATAGATTAACAATGCTAATGTTATGAACACAAATGGTAAGCCTATAGAATTAATAGTGGTTGATTAGAACGTCTTATATATCTAAGTTTAATCAAAACAATCAGACAAATGATCTCCAAAAGAGTTACACTTATTAATAATACCAGAACTGGTAATAATGGCAATGTGTTTGTTAGTACAACACTCAAAAGATGTCCATGTAAATCATTAACATTCCAAATTAATACCCTCACTAACCACAAATTAGCATTGACATGTTGGGCTTCATGTAAAAAGAATTTAGAAACACAAATTTAGGCAAACTCTTCAACTCTGGTTACTATTAAAAAATATTATTAATATGCAACAATCAAATTATAAGTTGCAGCTGATACCTGGAAAGCATAAGAGAAACATATAACATTACAATGACATACATTACCAAATTGATAGTAACAAGCAGTCCGCTTTGGCAACCGGACACCATCAGGTATGTCTTCAGAAGAATCGGGCCTAACAACAGCTAAACCCACACTGGTAGTATTACTCAAACCATCAGCAGGAATACTGGAATCTAATGACGTCAATCTCTCCCGCTAAAATTTGCAATCTGCCAAAAGAAGAATCCCACTCAAGTTGTTATACTAATCTTGAAAAAGCTTATGATTGGTCAGTTCATGTGGTGGTTACGTTTCAGCCGATAGAAATTTTTATTGATCACCTAAAATACGACAACATTTCATTAACTAAAATATTTTCTCAACAGTAACTTTTCCTCTTCCATCTCATCTGTAGCTACATTGTTCTAGCTCGTCTAAACGTCTCTTCTCAGGAAGAAACTTTCTCACTTGTAACATTCACTTTCTTCCTCAAGGAAGAAACCACGTATTAGTAACATTGTCAAACAATAGGACATACAACTTATGTAATGCTCAGTTAAAACGTGGCCTTGTAAGACATAATGCAGCAACCCACTAGGGGTAACTGTGGACACATCTATTAGAGCATTAAGTACACTTTTATGTAAGCATTGAATTATGGAAAATAACCACAACATTTGGTTAGAATTTTGCTCAGTTAGGATCAGAACTGAACTGTGGCGATCATTTTCAAAAGTCACCCATTTTACACGTTAACTCATTCTACATTTAGCGTACCAAAATCATTAATAGGCATGTTAGAAAATTCACACTCTCACAATCCCTCCTCTGATGAATATTTGTCATCACATCAATCTATAATAAATTCATTTATTATCATCAATTTTCAAAATGTGTTCTCATTTATTTTCGCATTATTTCTCTTTCTCCTTTTATTTTTTCTATAGAATTTAGTCATTTGAATTTCAAAATTCCTTCTATTCTTTTCCAATTTACTTCTTTTAAAACATTTTATCTTTTTATATATTCCCCAAATTCCAATCAGACAAAATACAATTATTGTCACCCATTTTGCCATTGTCAAAATAATACCTCTTCCCACATGACTAAACCAACTTTCCACAGTTTTAATTCCCTTCCAGCTTTTTCCCAAACTGTAGTTTCTGTTCATTCTTGTAAATCTTCTTTGTTAACCTGTTCTGTTCCGGGGACGTAATGGTTATATCCGCCGGTACAGTGCTCCTGTGCCGAGGACGTAACCATTATGCCCTGGCACCTGAGCTCAGAGGGAACGCAGGCGCTCCCTCCGAGGGCTTCCCTCCCCCCCCCCCCCCCAGGGCAGTGGTGGAAGGGGAAGCCCTTCCCCTTCCACCCCTGACCCCCCCTCCAGTGACGTCTGATGACATCAGCGCGCTATCGTGTGCTGACCTCATTAGATGCCACCTCCCATAGTGGTGGAAACTCAGCTTCCAGCACGATCGGAAGAGAAATGCTTTGCATTTCTCTTCCTATCATGTGGTGGGGCCCTGAGAGGTTTCAAAGGGAAGGAAAGAAATTTCCTTCCCTTTGAAGTCTCTCATAGCATTTCAGCAGCCAGATTGTGACTCGATTTGGCTGCTGAAATGCCCACTAGACACTAGGGATTATTTCCAATAAGGAAATTGGCATAAGGGGAGTGCCCCTTGGGTAAGAGTCGCTCCCCAGGGGAGAATTTTATTTCAAGGCCTTTCCTATTGTTATTAGGCTGATCTGTCCCCAGAGGGGGGCAGAAACCTCTAGGTGTCAGGGATCATTTTTCTTTCTATTTGTTTTTCATTTTTTAGAGGTGAAGAGCGACCCTTTAGGCAAGGATAGCACCCTGGGGGGGGGGGTGATTTATTTTAGGCCATTTCTGCCCCCCTTGGGGGCAGATTGGCCTATTTTTAATAGGCCAATCTGCCCCCCTTGGGGGCAGAAACCACTATAAACCAGGAAGTTTTTTGTTGTTTAACAGATGGGGAGCATCCCCTTGGGCAAGGGTTGCTCCCCTGGGGGCAAATTGTATTTAGGCCATTTCTGCCCCACTTGGGGGCAGATCTGCCTATTTTTATTTGGCCAATCTGCCCCCAAGGGGGGCAGAAACCACTAGACACCAAGTATTTTTTTTATACCCCCCAGGGGGGCAAAATATTTGTAGGCCTTTTCTGCCCTCCCGGGGGCAGATACGCCTATTATAATTAGGCCAATCTGTCCCCTTGGGGGGCAGAAGCCACTAGGCACCAGGGAATTTTATTTTTTTTGCATCAATTTCATGCAAGGGGAGCGATCCCTTCGGCAAGGGTCATTCTCCTGGGGCAACAAATTTATTTTAGGCCATTTCTGTCCCCTTTGGGGGCAGATCAGCCTAACCACTAGGCACCGGGAATTTTCTTTTTTTTTGCACCAATGTCACGCAATGGGAATGACCCCTTAGGCAAGGGTCTTTCCCCTGGGGGTGCAAATTTATTTTAGCCCATTTCTGCTCCACTTGGGGACAGATCGACCTATTTCTATTAGGCAGATCTGCCCCGGGGGGGTGGGGCAGAAACCACTTAGGCACCAGGGATTGGTATGTGTGTTTTGTTTCGGAGGGGAAGCCCCATGGGCAAGGGTCAGTCCACATGGGGGCACATTACTATTGGCAGAACGCCCACCAGAGACCAGGAAAGATTTTGTTTTTCAAAATAAGCGGGTGGGGGTATGGCCATACCCCCACCCCAAATAAATGGGGCCAAAGTTGTCCTGCCCACCAGTGGGCAGATGGGGCAGTTACCCCCAAGTACCCCCGATCCAAACCCCGGGGGGCAGAAAGTCTACTAGATGCCAGGGAATAAAAAATAAAAAAAATAGTGGGGTGGTGGCTACCAACCAGCATGGGCCTGCTTATGCCCCCACCCCAACTGAGGGAGTAACAGTCTTTAAGCTTCCCCCTGCACACTAAAACATCCTATCCCACAGCAAGAAAGAGGGCATTTGATTATTTTGGGTTTTGGTTTTACATTTGGGCCATGAGAGCTTGGCTAACTCTCTAAATTGTCCCACTTGGAATGGTGAGGGCTGCACTTTTTGGACTTTGGGACGCTGCCATGTAGAAAAATCCACAAGACCTAGACACATCTGAAAACTAAACATCTGGGTGATTCCAGAGTGGTGTGCTTCACATGCACCCCATACCATTTTCTTACGCACAATGCCCTACAAACCTCCAACTTTGCTGGAA
Source organism: Pleurodeles waltl (assembly GCF_031143425.1). Classification (NCBI taxonomy): domain Eukaryota; kingdom Metazoa; phylum Chordata; class Amphibia; order Caudata; family Salamandridae; genus Pleurodeles; species Pleurodeles waltl. The sequence continues at coordinate 340,787,214 of NC_090439.1, forward strand.
ATCACACATTTTCCCCTACATTTTTGTGATGGAACCTTCCAGAATCTGCAGGAATCCACAGAATTCCTACCACCCAACATTGTCTCATCTATACCAATAAACATTCTGCTGCATTTAGCAGCCTAAAATTTTTTTTTTTTCCAAACTGCCCTTTTGGACCCGATTTGGTTCCCCCTCAATTTCAACATGTTTTTGGCTCTTTCCTGTCACAGACAATTGGCCCACCTACACAAGTGAGGTATCATTTTTACCTGGAGACTGAGGGGAACATTGGGTGGTAGGAAATTTGTACCGATACAGTGATCCCACACAGAAATGCGGGACATTTTTTATTCTTTTTAGCTAAATTTGAGGTTTGCAGAGGATTCTGGGTAAGACAACATTGGGGTATCCACTCAAGTCACACCTCCCCGGACTCTCTCGGTTGTCTAGTTTTCAGAAATGTCTGGGTTTGGTAGGTTTCCCTAGATGGCTGCTGAGCCCAGGACCAAAAACTCAGGTGACAATACCCCCCACCCCCCCCACAAAAACAGGTAGTTTTGTATTTGATAATTTTGATGTGTCCAGATAGTGTTTTGGGGCTTTTCCTTTTGCGGGCCTTAGGCCTTCCCACAAAAGTTAGGTACCATTTTTATTGGGAGACGTGGGGGAACGCTGGGTGGAAGGAAATTTGTGGCTCCTCTTAGATTCCAGAACTTTCTGTCACCGAAATGTGAGGAAAATGTGTTTTATTTGCCAAAGTTTGAGATTTGCAAAGGATTCTGGGTAACAGAACCTGGAGAGAGCCACACAACTCACCCCATCTTGGATTCCCCTAGGTGTCTAGTTTTCAAAAATACACAGGTTTGGTAGGTTTCCCTAGGTGCCGGCTGCGCTAGAGGCCAAAATCTACATCTAGCCACTTTGCAAAAACACGTCCGATTTCAATGTGAAAATGTGAGGTCCATGTTGCGTTTCCTGTCGTGAGCGTTAGGCCTACCCATGCAAGTGAGGTACCATTTTTATCGGGAGACTTCGGGGAACACAGAATAGCAAGACAAGTGCTATTGCCCCGTGTCTTTCTCTACATTTTTTCCTTCCGAATGTAAGACAGTGTGTCAAAAAGACGTCTATTTGAGAAATGCCCTGTAATTCACATGCTAGTATGGTCACCCTGGAATCCAGAGATGTGCAAATAACAATGGCTTCTCAGCACCTTATGTTGTGCCCATTTTGGAAAAACAAAGGTTTTCTTGATACCTATTTCTCACTTCTTATATTTCACCAAATTAATTGCTGTATGCCCGGTATAAAACGGAAACCTGTTGCAAGGTGCCGCTCGTTTATTGGCTCTGGGTACCTAGAGTTCTTGATGAACCTACAAGCCCTATATATCCCGCAACCAGAAGAGTCTAGCAGACGTAACGCTATATTGCTTTTGAAAATCTGACATTGCAGCCAAAAATGGCTGTTTTTGTTCACCTCAATTTCAATATTTTTTTTATTTCAGCTGTTATATTCCATAGGAAACCCTTGTAGGATCTACACAATTTACCCCTAGCTGAATTCAGAATTTTGTCTACATTTCATAAATGTTAGGCTTTCTGGGATCCAGCATTGGTTTCACACCCATTTCTGTTAGTAACTGGATGGAGGCTCAAAGCACAAAAAATAGTAAAAATGGGGTATTTCCCAGCAAAATGCCAAAATCGTGTTAAAAAATGTGGTTTTCTTATTCAAGTCTGCCTGTTCCGGAAAGATGGGGGAAGATGGTGATTTTAGCACCACCAAACCCTTTGTTGATGCCATTTTCAGGGAGAAAACCACAAGCCTTCTTCTGCAGCCCTTTTTTCCCATTTACAAAAAAAACAAAAAAACATTTTTGCTGTATTTTGGCTAATTTCTTGTTCTCCTTCAGGGGAACCCACAAACTCTGGATACCCCTGGAATTCCTAGGATGTTGAGAAGAAAAGGATGCAAATTTGGTGTGGATAGCTTATGTGGACAAAAAGTTATGAGAGCCTCAGTGATAACTGCCCCAAATAGTAAAAAAAAAAGGCTCGGCACAGTAGAGGGGAAAATGCCTGGCAGCGAAGAGGTTATTTGTTACATTTTTAATCAACTCTCTAACTTTTCCTGAATTATCAGGTATAAATGAAAAACAATGATTCAAACCAAGTGATTTACAAACTCTGCCCTCGTTTGCTAAAATAATGTCTAATGCAAGGCATTTCTGAAGTGCCATAACTCTTGTAGCAGCCAATTCTGTGTCTAGAAGAATAATAGCTCCAGAAAATCTTGTCAACGTGTTATCCACTATTTTAGACAGCTTCTGTATTTTGATTGAATTCAAGACTACTCCCACTGAAGGAATTATAGTCCCAAAAATGTCTCCCACAATGCTAGAAATTGATTCTCGCTTGTGTCTTGTTTGAAATTTCATAATTTCAGGAATCTTACTCAAGTCTTCCAATGGACAGATTTTTAGAAAGACTATTCCCAAGTAACATGTTCCGTACCATCCTCTAGGAAGACGGTAATATGCATTTCTCCCACAAATATAGTAAATTCCAGGTACTGGTGGGTCCTGTCCATTCATCATAAAATCCCACTTACTCCTGATCATAAAAACATGTCTACACTCATTCTTTCCCACAAACACTCAATCATTCTTATTTCAAGGTCTGTATATAAAAACCCTTCCCACATGTTCAGCATCTATTGTTAGTTTTCCTTGTTTAGTTATATCAGTATAAGCATAATCAACCCCAGGTTTTCTACTTATTATTCCCTTATCGATCTTTGCCTTTATTTCTCTTCTTCTATCTTCGGTGTTATCTAAAAATGTATTTTCTACAGGAGTTAGTAAACATGTTAAATTATTTTGGTGAGCAAATGCAGTACCAAAGGTTAGAGTAGACTCAAAGAAATCTCTCATAATAACTGTTATTATCTTTAGCTATTCTATTCAAATAACCTATGACAGGTACAAATGAAAATACCATGTCATAATTTGAATAGAAATACTGGATATATTCTTGATTATAGAAATGCGTTAATAAAAGACTGCAACTTATAGAGTGAGTAACAGGCAAACTATGGAACGTAGTTCCTTCTTCCACTGAAGTCAGAATCTGTGTACATACATAATCTTTTGCGTCCATCATCTCAACATACTCAAGCAATAGAAAACATTAGAAGAAAGCTCTTTGTCTTCATGTAAGTATTTAACATTTATTCTGTATTTATCTCTGGTTAGTGATGTATCAGTTATATCTAAAGAACTATCACTCTTCATAGTCTGGTTGGCTCGATTCATCTCATAAACAGTCACCCCTACAAACAACATAAACACATTAACACACTCACTACCGCCAATCCAATACTTAACTTTACAACAACTACTTTGTAGTTACTTAATACAAAGTAACTAACTTTACATAACTACTGTTTTGGTTATGTGATTTTCTCATATTTTCCATAGTCTAATTTTTTTTTAAAACAAACATTTTCCAAAATTTTCAAAACAAACAAAAAACAATCAAAAATCCCTCCTAAATATACATATTTTTTTTTTGTTGTCTTCAAAAATTTATTCTCTAGACAGTCTCCTTGTCAATTTCAGTATAGCTGCTTGTCAAATCCAGTTATTCATTTGTCAACTCCAGTAAGTATTAATGTCTCTCTTAAGCACGACTTTCATATAATTTTCCAATAACTTTTCCCAAAGTCTTTTCTCACAATCTTCATGTGGCAGTCATTTGTAATTAAGTGCACCCATTCTGGCCCTGCATATTTCTTGCTTGTAACTTTTTTTCTTTTCAGTCTTCTCCTAATTTTACCTTCTTCTCCACCAGTATTTTCTCCTTCATGCTATTTCTTTTTCCTCTTGAATTGGTGGAACTACATTAACCCTTCCACTCTTTGGGCTTTTCTCTGGCCAATTGTCTCCTTTCAATGTCTTTTTTTGTCAACAATTTTCTCAAGATTGAGTCTTCACTTGTCTTTGAACCTTTTTCTTCTGACGTTCCCACAACTGGTTCAGGAAGAGTATAATCCACTTGGGTGGGACTACCCTCAATTCCTTTCCCAATAGGGTCTGTCCTTCTTCAGTTTAGTATGTCAAACCACCTGCTTCCGAGGACACCCTCCTCGGTTCAGAATCAGTCTTTTCCCTTTTTTTTTTTACGGACTGACTCTTCTACTCCTTTTACATATTGTTCAACTTCTTCTGTATTTTGTTCTTTTTAGTCTTTTATAGGAGTAGGCACATCTGTCATTTTCGATGACCAGTTCACTTTCTTTTTCTTTGCTCCCAATGTTGTCAACTGTCGGTAATCTCAACAGTTCTTCTCTTTCTATCGGATCATGCACTTTTCTCATGTGGCTGCATGCACCCAGTTTGGCAAACCAGCACACTTTACAGCTGTTGTTGTAGTAAGCATGATTTGATAAGGACACTTCCACCATGATTCCAGGCAAGACTTTCTCACTTGCTTCCGTATGAGCACCCAGTCACCAGCTCTCAAGCTGTGGCCTTCACCTTGCATTTGTTGTACTGTTGTTGCTTCCACCTGATGAGAAAAAGACTGAACCACATCAGCTAGGCTTTTGCAATAATCTAGCACCGTATCATCTGTAATATTCACAAGTGCATTTTCAGGTATTGCTGGCAATCTCATTGCTCTCCCCATTAAAATCTTGTGTGGAGACAACCCAGTCTTCTTATCAGGAGTGCTTCCTATTGACATTCGCACTAGTGGCAAAGCATCTGGCCATTTTAAATTTGTTGACGCACATACTTTTGCCAATCATGATTTTAATGTTCCATTAATTTGCTCTACGATTCCTAAAGCTTCTGGGCGATAGTCTCTGCTGAATGTTTAATGCTGAAAAAAGCAATTTTATCACTTCATTGTTGAAGTGCATTCCCCTATCTGATTCTATAGAAAATGGGAAACCAAAATGTGGAATTAGTTCTCGTAAGAGTAACTTAGCTACTGTAAGACTGTCATTTCTCCTTGTTGGATATGCCTCAATCCTGTGACTGAAAATGCACACCATCACCAAGACGTATTTCAAACCAGCACATGCAGGCATCTCAATAAACTTCATTTGCATTCTACTGAATGGACCTCCCACCATGATTATATGTCCCATGTTGACAATTGTTCCTTTGCCGACATTCATCTGCTGACAAATTACACACCTATGGCAAACCAGTTCAGGTATTTGCCTGAATTTTGGATTGTCCCCAAATTGTTTAAAACTTCTGATCATCACATCTCTCCCTATGTGTGTCTGACCATGATAGTATCTAGCCATTTGTGTCAATATACTCTACTTTTCCCTCTACTGTCATCCAAATTTTGTCTTCCATTTGAATGCAACAATGATTTATCCAATCACTACGCTCTTCTTCTGGAACATTGTTCTTTATAACCTTTACTTCCTCTAATGTCTCAACAATCTGCATTGTAAAATTTGCTTACACCTCATCATTTTCAGACATTAATTCCCAATTTTCTTTGAATGAAATTCCATTCAGAGCACAACATTTTGCAACCTGGTCTGCATAAGCATTTCCCAATGTTACATAATCTAGTCCTCACTGATGTGCACTGCATTTAACCACGGCAATTTTCTCTGGTTTCTGTACAGCTTGTAACAAATTGTGTATTCTTTCTCCATTTCTCACAGGTGAACCTGATGAAGTCAGGAACCCACTTTGTGACCAAATTTGCCCAAAGTCGTGTACAATACCAAATCCATACTGACTATAGGTGTCAATCGTTAATTTCATCTGGTCTGACAATAAGCATGCTCTAGTAACAGCCACCAATTCTGCAACTTGTGCAGAAATGACTCCTTTTTAAGCCATGAAGCTTCTAGTATACCAGTAACTGTACACACTGCATATCCTGCTTTTAAGGCACCTGTGTTGTCTCCTAAGCAAGAACCATCAACAAACAGAATGCGATTATTGTCTTCCAAACAAGAGTCTTTAATGTCATTTCTTGGTTTGGTTCATAGTTCTGTCACCTCCAAACAATCATGTTCAATGTCATCTATTTCATTTAGATCTTCTCTCTCATTTGGTAACAGTGTTGTGGGTTAAGCACTGTGCATCTTTTGATCGTTACATTTGGGGTTCCAAGATCACGGTGTCATATCGGGTCAGTCTTGCATTTGTCAGGTATTGCGTTTTTGACCTGGTCAATAGAATTTCTATTGAATGTGGTACCATCACAGTCAGAGGATAACCCATCACAATGTTTTCACTTTGAGTTATACTCTGCTCAACTGCTGCAACTGCTCGTAAGCATCCTGGTAAGGCTGCTGCAACATTATCCACAGTAACTTAAAAATATGATACTGGACGATTGACACCACCATGTGCTTGTGACAAGACAGACAAAGAAGATCCATCTCGCTCATGACAAAACAACCAAGGTTTTGTGTAATCAGGCATACCTAAAGCTAGAGCTTGACATAAACTCTGTCTCAGTTCAGTAAATGCTCTCATGCATTCATCACCCATCATTATGAGATCTGAAACATCCTTATGTGTTAATCTTTGCAGTGGTTTAGAAATAGCTGAACAATTTGGAATCCGTTGGTTACAATATCCTGCCATTCCCAGAAACATCCTAGACTCTTTCTGCAAACAGGGTGTTTTCATTTTCGCCCCTACTCTTTTTCTTGAAATTCTCCTTCATTCTTTCTTGATCAAAGGTCCCAAATATTTCACCTCTTCTTTACAATACTGCGGCTTGCAAGGAGATACCTTTATGACCATTGCCTCCCAAAAAATGTAACAATGCAATTGTATCCTCTCTACAACCTTCCTTTGTCTTTGATGCGATCAACAGATCATCAGTGTACTACACTAATGTCAATTGGTAAGTCATTACCAATGACTACAGGTTCTTTTTTAAAATCTGATTGAAAGTTGATGGTGATTCTAAAAACCCCTTGAGGAATTCTACACCAGCAATAGACTCTGGTTAGGAACTTGAAACAAGAGAGATATCTACTGTCCTCATGTAGAGGTACTGAAAGAAAAGCTTGGCACAAATCGATTATTGTTAACCATTCTGCATCACATGGAATCTGAAACATTATCACTGATGGATTTGGCACAAATGGACAACATTTCACCACAATGTCATTTACTTTCCTCAAAACCTTGACAAGATGAATTTTCCAATTCGGCCTTTTCAAACCCATTATTGATTAATTACACGGACTGCTAATCACTTCTTTCAAGACTCCCTGTTACATCAAAGCTCTTATCCTTTCTATTGCCTCATTTGTCATTGGATATTGTAGACTCTGCGGAAACACTACATTCTCTTTCACTGTTACTTTGACTCCTTCAACTTCTTTAATCAAACCAATGTCTTTTCTTGAGAAGTCCCAAACTTTTGACTTAACTCTTTCCTGTAAATTGATCAGCAGATCTTTCTTTTCAAAAACTGGAAAGAAATTGACTAAATCTACCGAACTGTTCTCCTCATTTGCTTGCTCATTTTCATCTGACTGGTCATTGAGATCTATCAAAGGAAAGTCTCGAGACACCATCCTTCTTTCGATATCAACTGACAAATCTTCTTCTTCATCACTGTTTGTCCCAATTTTAAACCCTTTCGTTGAACTCAAAATTTAACAGTTTATTTTGCATAGTAAGTCTCTTCCCAATAATGACACTGGACTAGTCACAAACAACAAAGCTATGGTAATCTCTGAAATGTCCAATTCTCACAAGAACTGGTTCTCTAAGAGTACTGACCAAATGTTTATTTGCAACTCCTAGTATTTGCACTGTCTTTCCTGAAATCGGTATGTCTGGAACTTCTACAGTTCTTATTGTTGAGCATGTCGCTCCTGTATCGACCAGAAAATTTACCTCATGACGATGTACTTCACCTTTCACTTAAGGACCTCTCTGACCCACTTCTAATGATGCAGCCATCATACACTCCTCATCTGAGCTATGCAACAGCCTTTCAGCTTTTATTTCATCTTCACTGTGTAAAGGAAACTGTTCAGCTGTTCATACACTTTTGTTCTTACTCTGATTTGTGACCACTTGCGAAAGCATTACCTGTTGCTGATCCATAGGGCTCTGTATCATTTGAACCTGTCTTGGCATGTGCATTTGCTGGACAGGCACCATCTTCACCTGTGGCTGCATTTGTTGCGTTTGTTGCATTTGTACCTCATGTACCTGATTTTGTGCATTCTGTACCTGCTGTATTGGCTGCAAGGGCTGAAAACCTTGTATATTCACATTGCTATGGAAGTTTTGGTTTTGACACCCCATCCTAGCTCCTCTAATGTTCTGTTATGAATTGACACCATTTGCCTGCTGTACAATTCCTCCTTGATTTAACATCGGGCACAGTCTCTTCCAATGTCCAATTACTCCCCAAATATGGCAAGGTAACACCTTTCGCCTTTGCTGCTCATCCTGCATCACCACCGAACTCAAATCCACGTTTTTATTAACTACCGGAAGCATTATTCCACTTCGACCTCTACCTTGACTCTGAAAAAAACAATTTCCCTGTGGCAGCTGTTGAAAATTTCCCTGTAATCCTATCTGTGCAGCCTTGATCTGCATCACCATCGCTTTTTCTTTCAGCTTTTTCTGCTTCATCTCAATTTCATCACTACAGTATTTGGCATACTGCAACACCTCTTCAATCGTCTTTGCTCACCAGCAAATTAAATGATTCTTAATCATATGATTTATTTCTGGTTTTAACCCTTCAACAAACCTGAACACCAAATGATTCATGCTCTCTTTCCTAATTGTTTCCACACCAATGAATTGTTTGAATGCCTTCAACAACCTTTCATAATATGCATGAACAGATTCCTTTCCTTCCTGTGATGTTCTATCTATGCATGGCCAATCAACATTTTTCGGCAAAACTCTTGTTTTCAGAAACTCAATGACCTTATAGTAATATTTCATTACTTCAGGAGATACTGCACCTATTTTCAAATCTCTTTGCGGTTAGCTCGTTGGCCAATCAACACTCCTTTTGCATTCAATCCACAAATCTGCTGGAACAACAAAATCAAAAAGTGTGTTCAGATCTTCCCATAGACATTTTGCAAGTTTCACAAACCTATCTGTTTGCTGATACCACTCCATTGGCTTATCTCTCAACCTCGGGTAATCATCTGTAAAACGTAACATATCACTCCTATTCCAAGGTACATGTATACAATTCCCTCCTGGTGTTTCTTTAATTAGCAGCATTTTCACTGACTCTCCTGCCTATGTCACATAATTTTTCTTTGGTATTTATCCATTCTTGACCAATCTGCCTTCCCATTTATCTAATGCTCTCCAAACCTGTACTCTCTCAAGTAATTCTCCAAGATGTGTGCTTATCCCTGCAGATCTCATGTGTAGAAAATCTTCCTCCTAAAACACAAAAAGTGTCGGGAGTGGTTCACCCCAACACTTGCTCCTGAATGACTGGGAAACAGACCATAGGTGCTTATACCGGGTAAACCTTTGGAGTGAGTGTGACTATAAGGGGTACCCCCACCCCCCTCCGTTACTGACCAGAGGCAATCTGCCTTGTCTTGCACGGCCACCCATAGAACAATATGTTCAAGTAGGCCTACCATTTACTCACCCTATTTTCTAGGCATGCCTTCATGCTCTTTTGCTGATAGGGATCCCTGACCCTGACGAATGCCCCAGACCTTCCAGCTCCTTGTGCGGGCAGAAATATGTTGGTCCCTCATTTTTTGACTCTGAGTCATCATTCTCAACTGAGTCCTTACCATAGTTTTTACTCTTACTGACAAACAACTTTATTAGATTATTTCTACTTGATACAGGTGATTTGTAAGGTAATTTTACTTCATTTCTTATCTGGATCCCTGTAATATCCAGGCAGATTTAATATCAGCACTCCCTCAGCAGTTCTTTTAACAACGAGGTTGAGTCTACCCAGGTAGTATCATCTTAGCTAGGTGGGGCTAGGTGGTCAAATGATGACGCATGACACTATAATGTGTGCGAGACCACCTAGTCCGTAAAGGGAACTCCCTCCAAAAGACACAGCCACTTCCTACACTTTTCTCAATCTGATAAATACATGCTTAATTAGTGCCTTTTGTACTGGACACAGTAGTCCAGTCCCCTCCAGTTACACAACAATCCCCGACACTTTGTGTTTCGCTAAAATCTTCCTCCTCCATGCTTAATCTGTAATTTATTTTCAAAGTTTTCATTTTTGACAGATCAATGTCATAATCGTCTGCTACTTCTTGTAACTGCTGATAAACTTTCTCTGCTCCTCTAGTAATTATTTTACATAGATATCTCAATTGAGCTTCAGTATAGGTCTCAAGTCTCACACCCATGGCCCATTCCAGGAATTTCCTTCCATGCTCAATCTCACTCTGTTTGTTTCTTCCTCTCTATCTTTTCTCTCTTGTGCTTTTTTTTTATTACTTAAATCTTCCAAACATTTTGTTATTTCTTGTGCAGACAAACCTTTCAAAGATACTCCATTATCCTGTGCACCTAGATCTCGCTCTTGTCCTGAACTCGCGCATTGTTGTGGAACCCTTACCCTGTCCCAGACTATTATAAAATATAGTCCCAGAATTCTCAAAAGGAGACGAATCTATTAAATAATTAGTCTCATGTAAGCTTTTGTCCTTGTCCAGGAATTGATTTTTCTAAAACTCCATTCTGAATATTAATCAATGAACTCACTCCACTATTGTCTACATGTGCATATAATGGAGTTACCGGACCGATCGTAATAGGTACAGTAATTGCATCTGGATAAGCTAAAGATCCAACCCTCTGCATCTGTCCTGCACTCACGCTCTGCATTTGTGGAATCTGTATTGAACAGGCTCTCTTATGTTCATTCTTTGCTGACCATGAAAAAACACTAAGTTAGTAGTCGCCCTTGCAATCTGAGCCTCTGGCTGTATTTCAGGAATGTTTATTTCGAACTGCTGTCTGTTGTTCAATGAATAATTGATACTACTCTGCATCTGAACTCTCTCATTGTTCAGGATACCCCTTGATATCTCTGATGTGGATGGTGCAGTAGGAATTGTATTACTAATTCCACTCCCATTTGATCCGTTATCACTTCTCTTATTCGCATTTGGTGGAGGGTAAGTCTCTAAAATCTGAGAAACTATCATCTTCACCCATCTCATCGTCATCATTAAACATGACTCGTTTCAAGTCTTTCAATTTTTGTTCTTTAGTCTCTGTTGAACCCTTTTTCTTCTCATCTTTTGTTTCATCCTCATCCTCCTTTGTTCTTGCAGGAAATAATCTAATTTCCTGTAATGTTTCTACTCTCCACCTTTCCTGCTCTTCATCCTATCTAGCTTCCGCTAACGTCTTTTCCACTCTTCTCATTTTTTTTCCAAATTTTAATGCCTGTTGCTGCCTGGCTACCAGCTCCAAATCGCTTAAGCTTTGTTTTGTGCTGGCCTCGGTAGAGGTTTTAAACTGTAAATTTTTTACCACAAATTTTCCAAAATTCTTAAATTGAATGTTTCCATTTACGGAAAAGCCAAACAACCTTCTTTTCTTGTAATTTTTCAATGTTTCAGCCAAAGGCACGGGCCAGCTCCCTTCTCCTCAAAAACAAAATATGCCGGAGTATTCTCTGGCAGACAAACCTGTCCTTCGAGTGCTGGAATATACTCATCACCTTTCAGCGTGCTTCTCAAAGCCTTTAAAAACTTAATTTACAACTGAAATTCATTCAAACCTGCGGTCTACAACAATTATTCACAAACGTAATTAAACTAAGCAAATGCAAAAATTAAATCGAATGAAAAAAAAAATCAATCAAGAAAAGTGACTATGATCCCACAATTCTTTTAGACCCTCTTACCTTCCAATCACGTTACTCTGTTGTCGGACTGATTGACAAATCAGTGCGCGACCCTTCTCACTGATCAATCAATCTTAGCGCACCACCACTTAAGTCACACTAACACATACACCCCTCCTCAGCTCACTCGCCGAGACACTAACAATGCCTATCATACCAATTCTTTTCACATCCCACTCATAAAATCAACACAATATTAATTTGCGAGCTAACTTAAACCAAAAAATAAGAAAACAAATTTGTTCATTTACAACAGGTATGGTAATACAATCGCTTCAGAACCTTCAAAAGTAACCTTCAGCTTTTGCCTATTCTTTTTCAAGGTTTCCACAATCGTGAGTAAAATTCGACCTGCGAACTTCACTTCTCAACTGATCCTTTGACTGTCATCCTTGTGCACTTAGTACTCGCCAAGTCTTCAGTATAGTTCCAATCACACCAATTATCTCACAAACTTGACTTACCAATCACGCCGGATCGGTCTATTAAATGAACGAATTACAACATATACCAAGTGTCTCACTACACCTGTCAATATACTCCGAAGTCCCAGACCTCTCTCTTAGGTCTGTCATCAACAACCACGTGGATAATTTTCCCTGCATTAAGTGCCACACTCAACTGAAGAACACTGCTTCCCTACCCTCATGCCTATAGGAGTACGCCTGCCCACTCCATCTAAAATCTACTTGAGTATCTCCACTCCTTTAACCTCATACTCACCTGGATCATCTCCAAATTAGCTCAAGCTACACAAGAGCAAATCACTTCACTCAACCAAACACTGCTAGTAACATGCCCTTCAACATAGAGGGTCTCCAAGAACCGGGGAAAGTCACTTAAGGCAACTAGCAACACATCTTGTTAAATCTGTACAACATTTTAGAAAAAATGAAACCCAAGAAATTTTATTTACACAAGGAGAACATTACATTAACCACAACATGAAATCATTAAACAATGACGTAATCACAATCTGCTACCAAAAACTGCTGCAGTTCCACAGAATCCTATCTATTATCTATACTGTATAGTGGATTCTGCCCTAGCGGTCAATGGATGGAAGCGACGTAGGTTTGAGGGGATGTCATCAATGTGAAATGTAAGCATCAAAAATAATCAGCATAATAACCACACACTAGTTTATTAAGAATCATAAAATGTATTTCCCTAGATTAACAACGCTAATGTTATGAAGATAACTCTCAAACACAAGTGGTAAGCATATAGAATTAATAGTAGTTGATTAAAATGTCTTATATATCTAAGTTTAATCAAAACGATCAGACAAATGATCTCCAAAAGAGCACACTTATTAATAATACCAGAACTGGTAGTAATGGCAAAGTATACATTAGTACAACACTCAAAAGATGTCAATGTAAACCATGAGCATTTCAGGGTAATACTCTCCTTAACCACAAATTAGCATTAACATGTTGGGTTTCATGTAAAAAGAATTTAGAAACACAAATTTAGGAAAACTCTTCAACTTTGGTTACTATTAAAAAATATTAATAATATGCAGCAATCAAATTATAAGTGGCAGCTGGTACCTGGAAAGCAAAAGAGACTCCTATAACATTACAATGACATACATTACGAAATTGATAGCAACAAGCAGTCTACTTCAGGAAGGGGACACAATCAGGTATGTCTTCAGAAGAATCAGGCCTAACAGCTCAACCCACACTGCTAATATGACTCGAACCATCAGCAAGAATACTGGAATTGAACAACTTCAATCTCTCTTGCTAAAATCTGCCTAAAGAAGAATCCCACTCAAGTTGTTATACTAATCTTTAAAAAGCTTATGATTGGTCAGTTCATGGGGTGGTTACGTTTCAGCCAATAGAAATTTTAATTAATAACCTAAAATACGACAACATTACATTACCTAAAATATTTTCTCAACAGTAACTTTTTCTCTTCCGTCTCATCTGTAGCTCTATTGTTCCATCTTGTCTAAACTTCTCTTCTCAGGAAGAAACTTTTTTATTTGTAACATTCACTTCCATCCTCGAGGAAGAAACCACTTATTAGTAACATTCTCAAACAATAGAACATTCAACTTATGCAGTGCTTTGTAAGACATAATGCAGCAACCCACTAGGGGTAGATGTGGACACATCTATTAGAGCATTGAGTTCACTTTTATGTAAGGATTGAATTATGGAAAATAACAACATTTAGTTAGAATTTTGCTCAGTTAGGAACAGAAATGAACGGTGGCGATCATTTTCAAAAGTCACCCATTTTACACGTTAACTCATTATACATTTAGCATACCAAAATCCTTAATAAATATGTTAGAAAATTCACACTGTCACACAATCATCTGGACAGAGACATAGACAGCCATTTTTCTAGTGTAAAAGTCCATTTATTAGGACAGGTTTGCTCATCATAATAGAACATTAACGTAACTGGAACTTTGAATGAACAACTTTTCATCTTCACCCTTTGGAACTCCCCCGTCTATCGTTCTCACGTCATTCCCCCACTATTTCCTCCGTTCACCCAGCCTCCAGTTCAATTCTCCCACATGTCCCCCTTTTGCTTTCATCTCCTGTCTGAACTGTGCGTCCCCCATTCTGTTATCCTTCACCTGCTACTTTTTTCCCCCTGGAAGGGTGGCCAGGCTCGCATCGGACTCTCCACCTTTCCCCATCTTCTGCCCCCAGCAAGCAACCTGCCCCAACACTGTTATACAACCCCTCCCTCCCCCACCACACAGTACCCCCCCATTCACATACACCATTTCCCAAGTGCCCCCACTTTCGTCCTGTAGGGCGGGCGGGTGACCAACCTCAGTGCTGCATAACAGGCTGCGCAGAAGAGGCCGATCCTCCACCCAAGCCCTTCCCTATATACTTCCCGCCGACCCTCTACTTCTAATCCCCCAGCCTCTCCTGAACGTGGCCGTCTCCATCCATCCCGAAAGTTCCCATGGAGAGACTGGACTGCGTCCTGCTCTGCATGGGGCCCTACTTCTGGACATAGATATTGACACCCATTTTACTACTATAAAAGGCCATTTATTAGGACAGGCTTGCTCATCATAATATAACAATAACATAACTGGAACTTTGAATGAACAACTTTTCATCGTTACCTTTTGGAACTCCCCCATCTTCCATTCTCACTTAATTCCCCCACTTTTTCCTCTGTTCATCCACCGTCCACTCCCATTCTCCCACACGCCCCCTTTTCTTTCGTCTCCTGTCTGAATGAATCCTGCATCCCCCACTCTGTCAATCTTCACCACCTTCTCCCCCCTCCCCAGAAGGGTGGCCAGGCCTGCATCTTACTCGCCACCCTCCCCATCCACTGCCACCCAGCACAAACCCTTTGGGTGTTTTCCTGCCCTACCAGGGAACCCACTGCAACACCTCAAGACCATTTAACAAGCTCACGCCAACATAGCTTCTCCCCCCACAAATTAGCATTCCCCATTTCTGACAGACGTACTCAGTTATCCCTGAAGCGCACCTGTTCTTCCTCCTTAATCCCTTTGTGCGTCAGCACCTTAATGGCATGTGCCCCACAGAAAGCCTGCATAGCCCGAATAAGCTTCCTCCGAGCCCTTTCAATAGCCCCGTGTTTCAGAGCTCCCCTCCATTTCCCCCTGGGCACAAATTCCATCCACACCAAACCGGTCCCATGCATGTTTTGCCTCAGCAGTGCCAGATCCCGCTGCATGTGTTGCAGTAGGTTGAGCCCAGATATGTGGACCATATCAATTACCTCAAGGTGCAATACCAATACATCAGGACAACCCCATGCCTGCAGGATCGATGTTATAAAAGGAAGCAAATTGCCCCACCTCAAACACCTCATGCCTGATACTTCGTATTTCCAGAGATCGTCCATAAACTTGCTGTTTCACACATTTCGCCGCCCAGTGAATAAACGAGTGTTCGACCAGCCATGTGACTGCTTTAACTTTCTCTGTGCTGCTCACGCAACCTGGAAGGAGTAACAGATGTCAGTGTGAGACAATATCCGCCCCCCTCCTCAAAACCCAACACCTGAAGTGACCCAACCCTCGTGGCACAGCCTACCCTGTTCCCGGAAAAGACTCCAAATCAGGCCCTCACAAATCTCTCAACATTTTGACCGCCACCTCCCAATACGCCTGATTTGGTCCCAGTCCCAACCTAACTGCCTAAGTTGCCACACCAATCCTGAAAGAGTGAGTACCAAAATTACCCACATGCCTCCCAAGACACCTCACAGCCATTCTCAAAACAGCCAACAACTAGAAAGCTGTAAGCTTCTTACTGTTCACATGACAAAAATACTGCCCCCTTCTCCTTCCCTGTGCTCCCTGAAAGTGTACCATTCCAGCACTGGACATGTTTCCCCCTACTACCCTCTGTCTAACCATATCCATTTTCCTCAGCCCAACTGATCCATTTTGGACCACCTCAACCAGATACCTAAGCGCTGACCTTGCTTTCGTATGTCCCCCTCCCGTACTCCATAAGCTTTCCGCACACCCAACAATTCAGGCACACGGAAAGCCCCAAAAAACATCCATATCATACACACACAAAAAAGAGCCACCTCGTATGCATCCACACAACAAACTGACAGTACATACAACATTTTCAAGAGCTGGTCAAATGTAATAGCTTCACGTACCACCCTACCTGACCCCGATCTTATCCTCCTCTAACCTTTCCGTATTCTCCCCAAGATGTCATTCTTCGCCCGATCCCAGCCAAAGAATAACTTCCCATAAAAAGACACTCCTGCCAACTTGCCTCCAATCGTTGGAGGCGATAAACCCCTCAATCAGAAATATTACAAAGCGCAAGCGTTCCCTGCTCCTGCCTCCAGATCTGCCCTTCAGAAACCTCAAAGTCCTGAAATTACAATGATAACTCCTTAGGGTGGAGTCCGCTAGCGACATCTCCACCAGTCTCATGACCATCATGCCCTGTACCCCCAAATGTCTGCATGGATTGCTGTCTTATACTCTTCTGCGCCTGGTGCCAATGTGCGGAAACAATACCACTGCAAATAACACAGGGAATCTGCGATAGAATTGTTGACCCCAGGAATATGCACAGCCCTAAAAATGATATTCAATGTCAAACAACAAAGCATAAACCTCCTCAACAGCTGCAGCACCCTGAGATCCCCAGCCCTCTGTCTGTTCATCATGTCAATCACTTTCAAATTGTCCACATCGAACATTACTGTCCTGTTGGACAGTTTGTCACACTACACTGCCAAAGCCACCAGCAGTGGGAATAATTCCAAGAACACAATGCTCCTGCCCTGATTGGACTACTGTGCAGGCCATGGTTCCACACGCCACCGTCCATCCCAAAAAAGGCAAAAACCAGAGCACTCCCCACGTCCGGAAAAATCTGCACCTGCCAGACAGTGTCTTCCTCCCGAAAGTACATGGAAACCCCATTGAACTGTGTCGGGAAAAGTTCCCAAACCTTGATGTCCTACTTCAAACCTACAGTCAACCGAATCCTGGTAATGAGGGAGGGAGGGATGCGCTTGACATCGCCAGCCCCATGCGCCTGCGGAAAACCCTATCTACCCGGACACCCAGCATGCAAAGTTGAGGAAACCCAGGAGGAGTTGTGCCACATGCAGTTCTATCTTATGTCTCAACCGGATCTGCTGTAAAAATTGTGAAATTTCTTCAACCTTCACAGCCGGCAAATGCGCCATGAAGGCCATGTCCAGCTCAATGCCCAAAAAAGTCAGCACGCAGCTGGGGCCCTCCATTGTTTCTGGAGCCAGGGGCACCCCAAAGTCCAGCACCAAACTTTCAAAGCACTGCAACACCCTACCACATAAATCCGAGCATGGTGAACCCACAAAAAAGAAATCGTCCAAGTAGTGTGACACCGTCCGATGTCCACTCACCTGCAAAAAAAGCCCACTGCAGGAAGGTACTGAGTGCCTCGAACAATGAACAAGTAATTGCGCACCCCATGGGCAGCACTCTGTCCACATAAATGGCCCCTTCCAGTTGCATCCCCAGCAAGGAGAAATCCTCAGGGTGAATAAAGAGTAGCCGAAAAGCTGCCTTGATGCTGCACTTAGCCAACTCAGCCCCCCTATTAACCCCTGTATGAGCCGAATGGCATAGTCTACTGAGGCGTGCGCTACCCGTGTATCCTCCGGCGTGATGAAGTCATTCACCAATGCTCCTTATGGCCATGAAAAATGGTGTATCAGTTGGAAATCCCCCTTGCTCTTCTTGGGGACCACAGCCAAAGGTGAAATCAGGTCGTCCACAGCCCACCCATAAAAGGGGTCTGCAATTTTGCCCTCTGCCACTTCCTTGCTCAATTTAATTGCTACCACATCCGGCATTGCTTTTGTCGACTGCAAATTGTCCACCCAGCTCCTTGCCTGCGGCCCCTAATATCTTACCCATAACCCTTCTTTGAAACCCCATTCCAATTTGCGCGCCATGTCTGTATCTGGGTACATGCACAACCAGGGCAGTAACCTAAACAAGTTAATTTGGAGTAAGCTCCCTTTGGCCCAGATGTGCTTTCCCTCCTCTGCCTCTGGTAGATCTCCACTGTTCCTGCTGGACTGGAAAGGGTAAAACATTGCATGACTGGGTGACTCCCCCCATATTTGGAACACTCATGTTTAAATTTGCAGGGGTGTCTGGAGCAAAACCCTTTGTTGAAATTCCAACATGCTCCTGAGTTAGGCACTGTGGCCCTTTGTTCCGTACTCACCCCTCCTCAAGTGGGACACGGCTGGAAAGGCCTATAGACCACTGGGAGACCACCAGCTGTATGGGTGGATGCTGCAGAAAGCGAAGAGGCCATCCATAACTCTGAGTATACATCTCCCCATGGCTATTCAGGATTAACACTCACTCTTGCCCTAAACTCTTAAAACCCCCAAAATGCATTTGGGCCTTGCGAATAATGTCCATGTCCTTAAACACGGCAATGGCCCTGACCGCATATTTTTTGCAGTAGATACTGGAATACATAAAAAATGCAGAGGTCCTATTATCCATAGTTCTGGGAACCCTAGGCCTACGCACCAGTTCCCTTTCCTCCTCCTTAGAGCCTTCCTTCACCTGAATATCTCTATGAAGGAGCTTGAGTTCATCAATGTACTCATGCCTCCAGATCCTCACTTTTGTCTTGTCTGCTGTGAGACCCCAGTGGCATTGCCAGTCCCATGTATGGGAGTCACTTCTAATGACCGTTCCCCTCTTTTGCATCACCCTCCTTGTCCCCACTTGCCGCTGTCTCCCCATCCCCACTCTGGGGCATCAGCACTTTTTCCCCCACCCGGTCATTGTTGCCTGCTTGTACCGCACCTGCACTGGGCATTCCGTGTACCGAGTCTTCCCTCACTCAAATAGACTTATATTGGGCCGCACCAGCCTTACCTTTCCGATCACCCCACGGGTAACACCATTCCCCCTTACCTTGGACTCCATGGATATGAGTATCCACTTCCAACAGTGACTTGCACCCACAACCTTCTGGGCGTGAAACCTCAGGGACTCGTGCACCAGTCTTTGATGCCTGCAAAACATGAGAGGGTTGCACCGCTCCTGCACCCCTTTCCCCTCCCTAGTTCTGTGCTAACCTGTTTTTCGCAAATCTCCCCATCTTCCCATTCCTCCAAGTCTTCCTCATAATCCAGCTCAACCACATCCTCCTCATCCATACCCCACTATTCATTAGCACCCTCTGCATCTGCCATGTCACGCTCATCCTCCATCCCATGGCTCCTATGGCGTATGCCATGCGTGTGCTTAATGTGCACCTGTGGTGTAGAAAATGCTGCCAAAGACCCCTCTATTGCTTCAGGCCAACGTCCTGGGGCCGTATTGCACCTCATTGGTTTTGCCACCTTTCTGCCAACCTCTGAAGCTAGCTTTCACTCCATGTGGCCATGTGCTCCCTGTGCGCCCATCAAGCTGCCTGTTTAATCAGCCGCACCAGCCTCCTGTTCCATACCCCTCTCCTCAGCATTAACCCACACCCAGCTACCCTGCCCCCAACTATGCCCCTCCTTGTGCACCCCACTGGCCCCTGCTACACCTGCCTGCATCTGCCCTCCACCTCCCCCCTCTCTTTGCATAACAGGCCCACCTTTCCTCTGTCTCAGCCACTAGCCGCCTCCTGTTCCTGAATCCTGGCTTCAATATCCACTGCCAACCAGTGAGTAGATTGTTGCTGCTGGGTCTCCTCCCCACCCTTCCCAGAGCCACATGCTCTAACTGCACCCCGGCAGGCTCCAAATCTCTGCCCCGGCTACCTACATGTGGTTCCCTCCTTACGGGTGCCCACACCTTCTTCCCCTTTCCCCCACTCTGCCCATGCACCTTGCCTTTCTTCCCCACCTTACCTGTTTGCCCTGCCAAAGAGAGGTCCAGGGGCTGCTCCAAACCCCCAGGCTTCCCAGGCCTCTGCTCCTCCTGCTGCACTACCTGCCTGGCTGGCAGGCCCTGTGCACAGGGCCCTGCGCACAGGGCCCTACCTTACTACCCGCTGGTTCCTCCCAGACAGGCTCTGCCCCCCACACCAACTTTCTTTTAGGCTCTCCAGCTCCTCCTCCATCGTGCTGTGCATCGGGAGTGGACCGGTGCGTCCCTGCCCCCCGTGATCTTCTCCTTGCCCCCATGGGTTTTGAGTGGCAACCACCGCCACTACGCTGTGTGCTGCTGTGTGCTTTGCACCCGTCATTCCCACCTAGGCCTGGTCGAGTCATGGTTTTTAACAAGTGAGCCAAGGAGCAAACCTAATGTCGTCGGCTAAGCACAGAATCGCATTACTGTCCAAAACATGCACATGGTAGTTGTCTTGGGATGGCCAGATCAAGCATAATCTAAACATAAAATATAAAATGCATGGAGCACATAAAACTGAAGCTAGAAACCTGGTACCATTTTACCGCTGCCAGGGTCTCCGAAATAAATAAATGGAATATGGGCAAGGAGCACCATAAAAAACAAGAGTAATTTGTTTGCCAAAAAAAAAACCCTGAAACATTTACTCTTTTAATGTGCACGAAGCAGCAAAAGGGTACAGTACGATAGGCTGTTACTAGGTGTCCCTCAGAACTTCTTTTGGCCACATAAGGTACTGTACCCTGCATTTTTGAATTCAGCACATCCCAAAACACTTTCATGAGCCATGAAGGAAAATGAGGCGCTGGGTCATTTTGAGAAAAGTTTTATGCTGTGCATTCATAGAACAGATTTATTCATGACTAGGTGCACTTCCAAGTGGCAAAATGTAAAGAACAAATAAAAAATGCCTGTAAAAAAAAAAAAATACATACACAATAGAATGGAAGTGCATTGGTATCCTGGCTCAAACATGAGCTCCTGAGCTTGTGAACAGGAGCGCTACTATGCCACCACGAGAAGTGGCCAGGGGAAGTAACAATACATGAAGAACAATGCATCAATAACCTATATGAATCATGTTGGGATGTGTGACAAAGAGGAAGCACAAACGTATTTGATGGTAAAACAGAATAATCAATTCACGATTTCCCCTGGGCAGGAACCAAGCACCTAAAAGAGGGACAATGACTGGCAATGCACCAAACAAAAGGCAGGATTTCTGAATGGCTCAACAAAGAATCAATGGTAATAGATGGGTATTCTGGTTACAACATGCCTTGCAGAGAGTGCAAGAGCTGCCCAGACCCAACCTAAAAATGGATAGACTTCTCTTGTACTCCAAATTTGGAAAGAAATGCCCTTAACAGAACTTGTCTGGTTAACAGTGGTAGATGTACGGTGTTACTTTAACTCGGGATACATTAGTGACTACTAAAATTCGACTAAGCATGCGTCGGAACCAGTGCTTAATCTGGGGCGGTGGTTGCTGGTGTGGGCTACCAGCACTCAAAAACACAAACTGGAACAGTGGAAGAGAAAGGCCGATAAACCGCCACCAAGGAAGAAATCAGGAGCCTGCAATAGAGATAAAGGGGCAGACGGTGTCTGGTAGTGAATTAAAGAGGCCTGATGCGGATTTGGGCCTAAGCAGCACTGGTGTTCAATGCACCAACATTTAATTGCGCCAGCAGCGCTTATGGCACAGGCACTCATTACTTAACAAATTAAGCACTGGTAATAATGGGAACTCTGATAAAAACCTCATGAAAAAATGCAATTTGCAGATTTTCAAATCTCATGTTAAGCAAAACAGAGTACACTGTGACAAACGATCAAGTCCTCTTGGATACAAAATTTTATTTACACACATCCATTATTTTCACCTACGTCATCTTTTTGTATACTCCTAACCTGTGGCATGATCTACACTGTCACTACCAACAAAGCAGCAGAGTCATGTGCACTTAAAATGATATACATTCCCAATCTAAAGTAATTGGCACTATCCCATCTGTAAAATGAAGTGAAAACATCAGTTACGCATGAAGCTGAAAAAACAGACTGCAAGATGGTGGGCAATTATTCCCATGCATGCCCAGGTCAACTTGGCTGTCCCAAGTCCCTGTTTAATTTCTCTAAGTAAAATGTAATCCCCCAACAAACATCTTTTTTTATTTTTTGCTTATGATTTTGTTTTTGAACCAGGTGAGTGCCTCAAGTGTTATTGCAGCTTGCTGGTTTGGGAGAAGTTAATGCAGCACATCTTGCAGTGTTCTGAGGGACCACTGTGCCTCCCTGTGACTGTCAGTTCAGAATAAGAAGGCAGCTTATGCTGCAAGGGCAAGTGCCATGATAACCAGAGTTCCTGTGGGTTGGGAGCAAAATTGCCTGACCCAACAGTGGTGCGCCACCTCTCTGAAAATGCACTGGGACTCAGGCTTCCGATCACTGTGGTGCTGAACAGCTAGTCCACATGAAAAGACTGTCCAGAACACTTCAGGCTGCAGCGTCTGTTAAGTGGACCATCATCTACCATTGAGTTATGGCTGTGGGGCATTGTCTCAGGGATCGGAGAAAAAGACAGTGAGGCCACCCACTGAGCTACAGCACCACAATCCAGGGGAAGAAGGGGCCATGGAGCAAATAAAGGATGCTGCCAGTGTTTTAGACTAATTTTGTGCTCCAGACTAACCAAAAACCCCAATCTCGTAGTGGATAGCAAGATGCACAAGTGTGCTGGTGGCTGTGATGCTGAAGATGGAGAAGAGGTGCTAGGCCTTATAGTGCCACTCATTAAACATGGGGAGTGAATAGGGAGACAAACAGGAGCCACGCAATGCTCTTTAGGCTGGGGATTCAAACCGTAACCCATCTACGACCATGAGACACCGTCCACTCACCTTGCTGTAGACACCCTGTCCGAACCCCTTTCATAGGGCCATGAGGCACGCAGGGGCTACTGGTCCCAAATTGTTGTGGTTGAGACCTTTTTACTCCTGATGCTCAGAGCCTGACCTACTATGGTTCCTACTCGACTAGGCCAAGTACCCCTTCTGAACTTGATTCAGTGGTAGCTGTTGTCAAGCAGTCAAGGCTCCCTTGGGAGGCATGTGGTGTAGCTACAGGTCAATGAACACAACCCATAAATCAAAGTGCAAACAGTGCTAACAATAAATCAATGCACAGCCAAATACTTGCTTTTATTGGAAGAGTAATATTTCATTTCTGTCTACACATGCAACAAAGTTCGACATGCAGAAGCAACAACACAATCTACATGAAGGTCAGGGCTCTAGTTAACCTTCAGGTAACACCTTTATGGTTATTCCCCATTCACTGGTGGCTGTGTCAGGGTATATAAACTTCCAGGCCATACTCAAAAGCTCGCCCTTTGACTCTCTAGGAACTTAGTTATAAGTGTCTATGGTGTCACAGCACCATTAACAGTGAGTCCCCCGTTGCCCAACTGGCCCAGTTCACATCCTACCTTCACTCGTAGCAGCACAGAAGAGTTCAAAGATGCAGCAGGGGCCTTCAGTGTGCAACTGCAAGCCCTGCTTAGTTTGGAGAAGTTGGGCTCAATGGTGGGGAGAGTAAGGGGTGGAGGATAATCTTTGCTTCACCTCCCGACTGGAGCTGGAGAGGTTGTAAAGTCATCCACGGCATCTCTGGCAGCACTCTGTGGTGAGTGGGGGCAGTTCCCTCAAAGTACGGGTCCAATTTCTGGTTCGTAGCCTCAGTCTTTCCTTCTGGCGGTGACCTGAATCCTTTGGCAATGTTTGTTCCAGCAGCCCCTCTTGGCATCTTATGTTGCTGCAGGACATGGTTATATGGGTGCATGCTTATCCAGCACAAGCACCCCTACCCAGAAGGTTCTAAGTCTTGACATTCCTTGAAGTGGTAACTTTACCAGTTGCCTCTTCTGGTTTATGGAGTACTGCAACATGGTGGTACATGTGTATCAAGATCCACACAGTGCTCAACAACCAACTTAGCCTACAGCGGTCTTTTCCTGACATACGGGGGGGTCACAGAAAACAATCCTGTAAACAGGTGATGGCCTGATCAATGCATAGCTGAATCCTCACACCTCACACATGGAGTTCTAACAGTAGGGCTCCCCACCAGACCTTGCTTTCTTCGACTCTCTCCTCTTCCTCATGTGGCACACTGGTTTTGGAAAGCAGGCAGAAGCTGGTACTCCAGAGCAGGTGGTTTCGGTTTCCCTGGGTGATGTCTCCTCAGCTAGCAGGGAGACTAGTAGACCTTGGCCCCCAGTATTGGTCACAGGCAGAAGTCTTGCAGAGCTTTCCCTTCTCACACAGTCGGTTTTTCTCCTTTGCAGATGACAATATTTTGGGGTCTCAACCTCCTCCTCATATAGTCCTTTTCAAGACACCAAATGTGAATTAGGTTGTGGGTCTTTCAAGTTTTATGTTTGGGTTTGAGCACGTCTCCTTTTCTTTTTTTTTCCTAAAATGTCTTTCTCAAGCAGGCATAAGAGCAAAACTATTTTTTTCACAACACAATTCAGGGGAATGATGAGTTCCAAGCTAGATGTCAGCTACAGTGATATGTGCATCAAAAGGTTGATCTCAGACTCCCAGCCCTACTCTTTATAGTTCCATTATCAGCCCCATCTCCCTTCCTGATCTTTGAATCACAAGGAAAGGGCCTGGATACATCTCCCTACCTGAGTTGTATGCAGGCTCTTTCCTTGTGAATCAAAGATGAGCCTTTTAAAGTCTATTGCAGACACATTTACTCAGTGAACATTCACATCACACTTACTGTTCAACACTAATACCTCTATGCATTGTACCTTTACATGTACACATGCATTCAATACACACACTCTGTCTGTGCGCACTGTTCAACCGTGAAGCTTTTCTACCTTCAACCAGGGTGTGCTATTAACAAACAGACACACTGCCAGCATACACTCAAGTGAATGCTGCACAACGCTTCAACATTCATGTATTGTACTTAATAAGTACACATACACCCAGCACATGCTGTCATTGAGCAAGCACTGCACACCACCACATCTTTCATGTATTCCTCACATGCATGCATACATTCAGCACATACACCATTCTCACATGTGCTACACAGTACTGTTTTGTACCATTCCCAGGCACACATACAAACATCAGTCACTACTCCTTCACTCCACAGCACTCCACATCTTTCCTGATGCAGGCCAATAGTGGGTAAAGCACACAGTAGAGCTTTTAAACAGGTGAATGAGCCTGTAGGCCTCTCTCCAGTGACACAGGGTAAAAAAAGGTCTTGCTCCCTGCTATTGAAAACTACACTGTATACTGCCTCAATGCGTTTGTGATGCTTAACTCATGGTGACAGTATTATACATCCACCAGTGAGTGCAGCACTTGAGGCACCACTCCCAGTCCAACAAAACCACAATCTTGTGAGACAGGCCTATGTCATGGTGCACATGGATAATCTGTGTTTGTCTTTGACAAAGTTAGCATTAGGGATCCAGACAACAGTACAGTTGGGCACTTACGGCAGGGGTACATGTCTTTACAATTTAACGGACAACACACCCATACCTACCACATCTGAATCATGCTGACCATAGCCACTGTGCTGCCCACTGCTGAAATACTGCCACAGAAGAGGTTCAGCCTTACCTGCTAGCTTCTTATGTACCACTCCCACTTGTGCCACATTCTCTAAGACATCACTTGAATAAAAGGGGAAAAGGGAGGACTTGTTTCCCTATGTAAACTCCAAAGGACAGAATTGCTTCATTCTAATTCGTAGGTGAAAAACACAAGAATGCTGTTTCCTTTGTCACCCTGCAGGCAACTTGGTCAACTGCAGTCTCTGTATTTTAATAGACATAACAGTGTGATCTTCATCTTGGCCACATATTTTTATTCCTTTTTTTTTATAGACTGTGTTTAGGGACTGGAAACAGAAAGCTGGTACTTGGAAGTGGTACTAGGGAAATCCCTGTTGTCCTTTAGCCTGCTGAGGCAAAGCTGAACAGATGGATGAGGTCAATTTGCCATTTATGATAATATTACATATTACCATGACAAATAGGGAAGAAGTTTTAGTCTTAAGTGAAATAACTATAGATAACTATTTGTAATATTCCTTAAACTTGACCGGCTCATGATATCAGCGCGCTGAACTTTTATTTAGGCGCGCGCCGCTCTCGTGAACCGGGTTGATGAGAGACGTTCAATTCAGAATGTGCTCGGGGAGAAACGGCTGTGGAAAAAACGAAGGCGTTTTACGGAAGCTGCTGCGGAGGAGCTGCTGGAGTGTACTAGTTCAGAGTGGTTTCTTAATTAGGAAATAGACTTTATTAAGTTTACTTACTTGCTGGGTTTGCCATTGTCTTTACACTATTGTTTTCAGATAAACATAAAGTCATAGCTTACAGTTCAAAATGGGGATCTTAGATGATGCCTGCAATAAAGGGCTTCAAGCATTAGAATGTTTACTGTAAAACTAAATTGTTTTCAGGTTTGACAATCGGATTCCTTTGTAACCATTAACATTTACTCTCAGCCACTATGGATTGTTGGGAGGTCACCAACCAATCAGATGGCTCTTTTTGACTAGATTTGTCAGCATATAATGGGACTGTTCTGTGTCTTCCAGCTCTCTAGCTGACAAATACTTTTTTAGGTCTAGCAAGACCTTTTGTTTTTGCTACAATTATATGTGTAATATTCTTAAAAGGGCTTTCAGCTACCTCTTCATCTATTCGTCTGCTGTCTCCTTCACATTTTGTTTCCACCCACAACAACATACAGCATAGGGCAATGGATTGGCCTACTTCAGCCATTGGCTAACTTCACTTTGAGTGGCGGCATTTATCCCTTTCTCAAGGAACACATCCACAAAAAGGTAATACCTTTCATTGCCAGTGCTTTTGCTTTCTGCTTCATAGATTACTTTAGTGTTGTCTTTGTGCAGCCTGATGTGATAGCAGGACTCTTTGTTCCTGATGTGAGCCCTGAGTACATTTCAGCTTTCAGTTCCCATCGCCTGTCAATGCTTTTGTAATTTTCCTTTGGAGTGGTCTTTGTTTATCTGACTGCTGCTTTTTCACATCATACCTTCAGTGCTTTATTTCATTATATCCTCTCCACTTTTATTCTTTCTTTCCTCTGTTTCTTTCCTTCATCCTTTCCTTCTTTCTTTTTCAGATTTTTCTTGTCTTTTTCTTTCTCATTTCCTTTGCTCCTTCCTTTCTTTCCTCTTCCCTCTTTCCTTCTTCCTTGCCTTTTTGCTTACCCTTTTTTTGCCTTCTTTTTTCTTTACCACTTGCCTTTCTTTCTTGCCCTCCCCTTTCTTTCCTTCTCTTGTTCGTCTTGCCTTTTTTCCTGCCTTCCCAATTTTCTTTTGCCTTTACTTTTCTCTTGCCTTCCTTTCTTCTTTTGCGTTCCTCTTGCTTTTCATCGTCCATCTTTATCCTACTTTCATCTTTCGCTTCCCTTCTTCTCCTTTTCTTTTTTTCTTTTTCTTCCATGCTTCTTTTTCCTTCTTGCTCCTTTGGCTGACTTCATTATTAGGTACGGCTTGCTGCCCTTTCACAAGGAACATATCCATACACAAAGTAGTCTCCTTCAGTACCATGGAGTGCTCTGGGAATTAATGTTCTTTGAGACCAAAACAGCATTTTTTACTTTAGCCAATGTTTTAGTTTGAGGGCCCAGCAGCTTCTGGAACAAACCAAACACAGAATTCCCAAAGACTGGTGGCCAACGCCTGACCTATTGGCTTTGCCAGTGCTTGTTTTTGATACTCTGTGAGGAGAGAACCTTTGCCTTTCTTAATGAACCGATCTCTCGGCTGCCCTGTGCAGGACCCTCTCCTTCACTAAAGGGGCATATAAGTTTTGATTGGCAGTAGAAAAAACAAACCAGTGGCATAACTCAAAATAACTCCCTCAAACCACCCGAAAAATGCGATGAGGGGCCCTGAATTTACTGTATATTTAAAAGATCAAATTTGGCCTTTGCTGAATAGGGGTAGCTCTGAAGGTTTGGGGGCCTCCCTGTACTGCAGGGACATGCGTCATGCCCCCGAAAAGAACCCTGATTGTGAAATGCCCCAACAAGGCTGAGTATAGAAAGGTATGTGGCAAAATATGAAAAAGAATGCCTCAAGCTGCCTTTCACTGCAAAGCATGAGGGTCGTGATGAAAATTATTGAAGCCGTCTCTCGCTTGGCATCCCAAATGAATTGTGACATCTCTGATATTGTATTCAAAGTATCCTTACTTTCTTTTAACAGTCATTTCTGAGCTCTGACAGTTTAAAATATCTTAAAGGGCATGCCTTGCATTCTATAAAGCTTGTACTAAATTTGCAATGTATGAAATGAAAAATAAATCAATGCATGCAATTTATAGAAAAAAATGGAAGCGACTAGGCCAGTGATTAAAATTGCTACGCTGGGGCCAGTCTTAAAATAGTGATTTATTTGAATAAAAACACTAATCCATTGCTCTACATTTGGAAGGCAAGTACAAGACAAGTATGCACACCAAACTGTATTTGGTAAGCAAACTTAAACATACCCAAGCCTAACTTTGGTCAAAATATCTGCATACAAATGGGGGAACAAGGTGTAGAGCCATCTGCCACCTGACCGGCTCATCTGTTTCCCACACAAAGCTGTGGGCCTTGTGAAAGCGGATCATGTATGAACTCCATCATAATTATCACCAGCAACATTACAACCACTAACACCATTACCACCACCATTGCTGACCCCACCATTACACATCACAACAAGACAACATATCTATACCACCATTACACCCTGATTACTTCCACCACAGTACCATCAGCATTCTCTTATTGCTAGCACGAACACTCAAAAAAAAAAAGCATTATCACAACCACCCCACCAATATCAAGACAACACATCCACCATCAGACATCTACACAACCAATATCCTACAGACACCCTTCATAAAAGCACCAACATTCCCCCCAAAAATCTAAACTTCAAAGGGACTGAAGGTTGACTAATGTGTTAACAATTGTTTTGTCATAAAAAATACAATGTAATGAAATTCCTGAGTTAAGGTGCTACCTTCACCTGGTGTCCCCATCCCAGTGGAGATAGTGCATAATGGGGGTTGATCGATCCAAATTGCGTGTGCAACCCTACCGCACAATGGTTTGAAAGGACTGCAGTCAAGAACCACAAACATAAATGTTTAAGAAAAGTTATTCTATCTTTATTTCTTTGAAGATTGCAAGGTTGGCATTAGGTTAAATCGAATCACGCAAAGGCAGTAAGGGCATTCCTTTGTTAAACTTGCAGGTAGGTTAACAAGCCCCAGTCATCTCACTGACAAACATCTTTTAACTATCAGTGTCATCACTCTTCATATGAGCTTGCTGGATTATCTCTTCTGTCAAACTCTAAATGACATTGAGCATTTATTAAAAATTAAAACCTTTTCCAGAAAGCTTGGAGATCATAATTACTAAGGACAAGGTTTTCATTGCAGATTTTTCAGTGTGAAAACTGGCGGATTCACAGATTCGGGCTACTTGCGCCCAGAAAAATACTTTTTGAAATGTGCAAACTGTGGTCCAGTAACTTGCTACCAAATTGCAATTTGCATTAGCAATTTGGTATTTGGAAGGAGGCTGTTTTAGATGTCCCTTTCAAATGCCGAAGTGGTATGGTATGTACTAGTGTTCCAGTCACAAAACAGCAATATGTTCCCATTTTAAAAGTGGTGGTAACCAATTTGCAAATTCAAAGGGGTCACCTTGCTACCTCTTTCCCTATTGAGAATGTTGAAAAAATATTTTCAGGAGGTTTCACTGGTCTCATGAACCACTGCCCACTCTTACAAAATGGAACCTCAAAGTTTCTTCTTTTTCTTTTTCAAAAGCATCCCATTTTTTTAAGGAAATTAGCTGCATTTAAAAAAAGATTGATTTTTAATTTTAACAAAGTTATCACAGAGAAGGTGGTCTGCTGCCCTCAGCAGGCCACCATCCCTGTGATGGCTGCAATTCCTAAAGAGTCTGAAATTGCAACCTACCTCATTAATATTCATGAAGTAGATCGATTTGTAATCCACTAGGAATCGCAAATTAAGAAATTAACCTTTTATCCCTTTAGAATAACAATTAAAAAATGGTAATTCAGAAAGAAATCGGTATATGTGAATTGTTTCCAAAAGGTACATGTATCTGGCCCTTTATCCCTAAGCTGAAAACAGAAAGTCTTACCTTAAAAAGTTTGTTGGAATAGGTTGAGCGTCCTCTTGTAAATTCACAGGCTTCTGCTTCCAGGCTCATGAGCTTATGTTATTGATAGAGTAAAATTTAAGTAATGAAAGTAAATACATTTCTAATTGTACTAACTGTATAGGTGATTCCTTATATCACTTTGTTGATTGTAGCCCATATTCAACATAAACCCATTTCTATGATTCAATCTTTTAATATGATTCTTAATAAGTCACTATGTCGGCTGGAAAACGTTCATTTCTCACTTGTGATCTCAGTAAATTGCAGCAAACACAAGGTCTCATTGGATAACACGTGTATTATCTTCCAGTATAAGAGAGTTCCTATTTGGTAAAGACAAATGCCCTACTTTTGTGCATTGATATTCTGTTTTTCAGAGAAGACACTGCACCATATCTACAAACTGCGACAACATAGTTTTTACTGTGGGAGAAGAGGTATATTTGTAGCAGGAGACGAACAGAAGGATGTCCTACACCAAAATCCAGAGAAAGTTTTTGGTCCTCCAGCTGTTCCATCAAAACTTCCAGTGATATATACAGGAGGATCCTTTCTAGGGTCTAACTTAATACCCAATTCCTCCTGATGCAAGCCAACCCAACAATTATTGTCCATTTCTAGCGACATACACTTTGCCATAAGTATGTCTCCCAGAAAAAAACAGGTTTTCCCAAAAATAGCTTACCAAATAACTTTTGTGACCTGTGTATCCATCAGGCGCTAGATCAGCTGGTATAAGAATTTTGTTACGCAATTTCTCGTCCACTATAGTTAGTGAATTAATTGTGTACCATGCACAGGAGTCTACTAAAATATTGACTCCATCTATAGGTATGTTACATGCTGGAAATGTCTTCTTGGTCTTGCCATCAGTAACACTAAGAACAAAGTTCGGTCGAAATCCTGATGATAATCAACATATACAGCCTGTCATACTCTGTCATTCTAATCCTGTCCTATATTAACTTTCTGAACAAAGGCCATGCACACTTTGTTGAAATGCCCTTTCCTATTACATTTGGAGCATACTTTATTAAGAGCAGGGCACAACTTAGTTAGCCAGATGAGACATAATGCACACATACAGTATAACATAAATGTACTTCTTTCTTGCCTCCTGTTCTGTACATCAACTGTTTTGGGTCATTTCTTTGCCAACCATTTCTTTTGGTTCTATACCTACTACTTTTTTGAAACAACATTATCATCGCTACTCACACGCTAAAAACACTGCCCGTAGGTTGTTAAGCAAGACAACGATAATCTACTACATGAGTAATTATTGCCTGCTCATTGCTGGTGCACTGAAGTGTCACTGATGTAATATCAGAAGAACGACTGAGAGGCAATTTACATTTTCCAGATACTGCGTTTATTGCAGGTATCATCCAAGTTACAGCATGCAATGAATGAATTGTTACTTAATCCTATATATATATATATATATATATATATATAAATATATATATATATATATATATATATATATATATATATATATATATATATAATACCCCCCTCAACCGCAGTCGCACGCTCCCGTATTTGAATGCCACTATGGTCATAGAGCGAGAGCACAACATTCAAAATATGTTTTCCCTGCTGCAAATACAAATAGACTCACCTCGTATTGGAATACAAGCACAACAAAAACTTGCCATGCTTGTGTTACATGTAACATCTCCAGCTGAAGATTTTTATGTAGCAGACTAAGAAGTAAAGGAAGAAGTAAGCAAGAGATAGTGGGTCTGGCAGCATTTCCCTCATCCTCCCCATGAAGGGAAAAAAATGAATGCAAGCAAAGTTGCTTGTTAACCTTGCAATAACGGTGTCTGGGAAAAGCAAGAAAACGAACATGAGTTTGTGACCAACAACCTTGCCTTGTCATTTGTGGGCCAGGCATTACATCTGTGATGAAAGAGAAGGCGAGAAGCAGAGAAAAGGAGGTGACCAGGAGTTACGTTCCATACATCTTCCCTGACTATATTGTGCAGAAAGTTAAAGATGAGGTTGATCCTGAATTGGCGAGACCAGCCTTTTATTTCGGGAGTTAAAGACTCCCATTCGGTACCTGGAGCAAAATACAAGGGTTGCAGGAAACCAAGTGGAAAGTCATAACAGAGTTTCATCCCCACTCCCCTACAAACAATTTTACCCATTTTGTTCTGGTAATGAGCTTGTTTTCCACTTGAGTAGCTTCAAAAAAGTTTTAAAAAGCGATAGCAATAAGGTACTAAACGAGGAAAATAGAATACAATTAAAATGTTGCTATTTTGGGAACATCCATTCATGTAGAAAAATAACTATTTTCATAAATATCATTTATTCATAGTCTGCACAAGTTCCTTTTTGGCACTGGCACACAAATAATGTGAAGGTGTAATACGTGCAGAAAAGTGGATACAATCTGTATACTCTTACTGTGCCCTAGGTCTTATTACCACTAGTGCGTATGGCAAGGGGATGTTTGCAGCAATGGTTGACTATCCACTTGCCTGGGCACAGGAATTGTCCACTGTGCTGTGGCCATGTCATGCATCTACTCCATCATAAAGTTAACTCCACCATACA
Source organism: Pleurodeles waltl (assembly GCF_031143425.1). Taxonomy (NCBI): domain Eukaryota; kingdom Metazoa; phylum Chordata; class Amphibia; order Caudata; family Salamandridae; genus Pleurodeles; species Pleurodeles waltl. The sequence continues at coordinate 340,820,315 of NC_090439.1, forward strand.
GGACTCTCTGCACTATGTATAGCAGAGTTGACCACGGCAACAAGCCTCATCCTCAACTACCCATGGCCAAAGACTATGGAGTGTTGATGAAAGGGCCATTCTTTAGACCTGGCAACCCTCTTGGAGCTTGGCACAGAGCAGTCAGGCTTAACTCAGAGGCAAAGTGTAAAGTATGTTTGCAACATCTCAAACAGTAATAAAATGAAAACAGCATCCAAAAAGTATTCCACGCCAAATTAGAAAAATAACAGATTTTAATAAATAAAACACAACCAATATGTTTAATAAATAAAACACGACCATTTTGACAAAACTCCAATCAGTCAATCCAGAGCGATGCCATTTTAAAAATTGAAGTGAAAATATTGGGAAAAATACCCCAAAGCGCCACCCACAACTATCGATCATGGGAGATCAGGAGAAAGTCACAAGTTCAGGCTGACCACAATGAGGCACGGTTTGGATACAGGGACCAGGTTAGTCCCAAGCAAAGTTACCTTCAGTCCAGTGCATAGAGTCCCGTTCGCAGTGGAGGGGGCCACAGGGAGCAGGAAAGCATTGCAGATGATTGTCGATGTAGCATGAAGAGCAGGCTGATCGTTGCTATTGTGCAAAGATCCTGCTGACACAAATGGTTGGGCCAGTGCTTTGCAATGGCACTCTTTATGAGTGGTCCATGGTGTAGTAGGAAGGGTCGACCTGGCACAACTTCAGGTTGGTAGGCTGTACGAGTACAATATTTCAGCGCCAACAGGCTTAAGTCATAGAGTCCAAAAACTTCAGTCAAGGATCTCTGAGGGCACATCAAGGGTCCAGGAGCTGAGGGGCCCCATTTGGGGGCAGGGACCTGCTTCAGCTGGATCTGGCTGCTGGTTCAGGTGGTTGGGAGTCTGTTATATCCCTGTGGCTCTAAACAGGAGACCAGCAGACTTGCCCATGGAGTCACTCTGTAAGTCGTAGATTCAGGTCGAACTCTTTCTGACTCTGGCAAGAGGGCAGCAGGGCAGCAATCTAGCAAGACAGTAGTCCAGCAGGGCCACAGTCTAGCAAAGTGGCAGCCCGTTCAGCAGCACATCAGTTTTTCTTCCTGGCAGAATTTCCACAGGTCAAGAAGTGTACTGAATAGTTGGTGTCTGAAATCCAATATTTGTACCTGGTCCTTATTTTTGGATGAGAGAAGCTTCTAGGACTTTCTTTTGAAGTCCACAGGCTTCCTGCCTTCCCTGCCTCCTGACTAACTACAGGAGGTATGCAGCCCTTTGTTTGGAAGCAGGACACAACCTATTCAAGTGGACGTAGAGCTGTGCTCAAATTCACCCTCCATTCATGCCAGTGATGGCTCATCCAGGCACACCTAAACTCCATATTGTGTTACTGTCTTGGAGGAATATACAATGTCCGACTGTGAGCTACACCCAGTCATGTGACCCAGAGAAAAGCTGCAGGTACCAAATAGCTAAGACAGGAAAATGCCAATTTTTCTGAAAGTTTCCTTTTCAAAATTGTATTTCAAAATGCAACTTTACCACAAGATATATTTCATTATAATTCCAGAGACACCAAAATGAATTAATAATCTATTGCCATTTGGAAGTTGCAAACTATTACATGTATTAAGGAAACTCCAATGTTATCCTATGGTAGACCTTGCAACAGTGAACAGAAAATTTAAGAGTTTGTCACTATCTGGACATGTACAACTTAAAAGTACATGTCCTACTTTTTAAGTGCACTGGTCCCTGCCCTCTGGGCAGCTTGGGCCTACCCTAGTGGTGACATATGTATTAAAAATAAACTCTGTGCCTGGTAAAGAGTTTATCTTGCCAAGTCAAAATGGCAGTTTAAACTGCATACACAGGCTACAATGGCAGGCCTGATTCATGTTTAAAGGATTACTTAAGTGGGTAGCACAATAAGTGCTCCAGGCCCAATAGCATTTAATATACAGGCCAAAGGCACACATAGTACCACTTCAACAAGGGGGTATAAGTACATTAAATGTGCTATTTCATTATAAGCCAATTTTTCCATGCTTAGAGGAGGGAGCAACAAACACTTTAGCACTGATTGGCAGTGATAAAGTGCACAGTCCCAAGGCCAACAAAAAGGAATTTGGGAAAAATATTTGGGGGTGACCCTGAAGAGAGGGTCAGGTCCAACACTGAAAGAATAGTGTCCCTGCAAGTTTGAGGTGTTTGGCCATTTACAGGTTAACTTTACAAATGTTCTGTTTCAACTGAGACTGGATGCTGAAGTATCAGTACTGAACAGGGAAGGTTATGGATGAGTTTAGTAAAAAAACAATTCTTATAGCAATCATGGATGTGAGTAATATGCCTATGTTTCACTTTCTGTCAATTGTATACATAATTATATAATAAATGCAAATTATTCAGCATACTCTGTCACTATTAATTTTATATATTTTAGATGGAAACATGTTTGCTGAAATCTCCTAATTTAGCATTTTGTGCCTACTTAAGTAGGAAATGTAATACATTCATGTCTGCAGCCACAGAAACACATAATTCAAATAACCCTCATTTCTCCATTGTTTTATTTAAACAAATGTAAGACAATTGTACAGCTATACATTATATTCCATTCAGTGCTCATAGATAGCGGCACTTTGAAGAAAACAGCATTTCAAGTGAGCAACTCCAAAAATAAACCTGCAATATAAAAATGTAGAAAGCAAATAGTGTGTAATATATTCATACATTGCCATCTCTTTGTTCTGTACAATTCTAGTACCCTGGCAGCTATAACATGATAGTTTCTGTAGGAAAGGTGTTTTTTTTGTTTTCTTAACTTTGGCAATGTTCCACAAGTCTGCATAAAAATGACCATAAAAACATGTCACTTTCTCTCCTTCATAAAAAGTTTGGTACTTATCAGTCAGGCGGGGCCAAGAAAAAAGTGGCGGGGTGCAAAATATAAATTTCCCATTTGAATTTCTTTAGCAATGTTTGCTGTCTGGTATAAACAAAAAAGCGGTTGAATAGATTTAAACCAAAGTTGGCACAAAGTTAGAGCTTTCCTCTGAAAGTGTGTGCTCTTATTTGGTGTAAATCTGTTAAGCAGTTTTCAAGAGATTTGTGTCCTCAAGTTAGGCTGAAGAGGTACTAAAAAAATGTAGTGACATCTGAACTGTTGGTGTTCAGCTATGTGAGGATTGGCCAGTTCACAGGGGATTGGTCAATCCTGATTGGCAGGCTGCAACATGAACAGTTTGTTGCATCAGCCATTACAGGCTTCAGGGACATGGTCCATATGTTCTAAACATTAATTTAAAAAAATTAAAAAAAACATAAGGGGCAAGGTGGGAGGGGCATTGTAAGAGGGGCACACCTGAAAACGTAGGTTGAAATCCAAAGAAGGTTTATTATGAAATCCTCAGTACAAACCTCACCCAGCAGAGGTAGCAGGTTCCCCCCCCCCCCACCCAACCACAAGAAAGTCTGTAACACATTCAAGTGTATGCATTCCAGCACCAAGGCAACTACAAGGTATTCTATAACTGACATCAAGAATGCTGATGTCAGCTACCCAGTAATGGCTGCAGCCAGCTGTTCAGAGCACAGGATACAACACACCTCCCTCCCTTGGGTAACAGTAAAACAAAACTTAGAGAGAATTTAAAAAAAGAGAAAACCTTGTGTATACATAAGTAATGTTACAATGTAGAAACAAGATCAAAAAAATACTTTGAGCAAGATGTTATTCAACCTAGGGAATAAAAACAAACTTTTACACAGAGTCTTTAAGATAATAGGACTTCTTCACAACTCTTTTACTAACATTCTTACCAATTTGGGAATTTACGTCTAACACACCAACAGGCTTATCATTTCCTTCTGTGTCTTTGACACATCTCCAAACAGCAACTAGGCCTGGGTGGAGTTAGCAGAACTCTGAGAGTTGGCCAAAAAACTCTGCCATGCTATGCGGAGTTCCACAAATAGCAGAGTGCGTTAGGTTGCACCGTTCACTGATTTTTAGCACCAGGTGTTTGTCCTGCACTGTAAAATCAGCACAAATCTCAACACATGCAGCACAAGAGGGTGCTGCTTCTTTTCTACTATTTAAGTAAATTTTCTACTCGAGCGGCAGGTTCCTCAACGCGAACGGAAGGTTTCTCAATGTAATTGCTAGCAACTATCCATGACCGCCCACAGTGAGAAATCTTGTTTTGAGATGGTCTGGAGTAAGATTTTCCTCGCTCCTGGTCACAAACTTAACATTGGTGGGTGAGGAAAAAAACTTCACTCACCAGAGTTTTTCACAACTCCACATTCCAAGCAGAGTGCTGAGTGGCAAAAGCTCCGTAAACTCTGAGCGGAGTTCACCGCCCACCCCTAACAGCAACACGGCCCATGTTTCATTTATATTTATCACTGGTTCTCACTGCAGTCTTGAATATCTGTATTGATAAAGCTTGTCTGTCAGTCCACCTTTCGTTGTTTTTTTTTTTTTTTTTTTACCCTGACCATTCTCTGTTGTACACTTCAGTTCTTTTCACAGACATTCTCCTCTCTAAATTCTCCTTTCTTTTCTCTGCCACACCTGCTTCTTTCTCCATCCACTCCTCCGAGAAAACAATTGCACCATTCACACCTGATCCTTTCAACTTGTTCATCCAGTTATCAGGTAGCATCGAGTCAGGAAGACCCTCTCTCCCAACGGCAACTCAAGAAACTTCAACAGATGTTTCCACCAAATTGACATCCCTATCTTCGGCCAGCTGGAATACAGGTCTATGCAAGAAATCATAAACTTGTCACTTCTCGAAATCCATTGTGGCCTGATAATATTCAATGCTATGTCAGCCCAAGGTCCTGTAGGCCCCTCCCTGATGACCATGGGCTAGGTCCTGCGCCTCAAAATCTTATCACTATGCTTGCATTCGACACGCTCCCTAACTACTCTGTCTGTGTGAAGATCCATGCCAGTCCACCAATAATTTTCTGTCAACCTCTGCTTCATCTTACAAATTCAGGGATGGCCTTTACCTGAGCTTCTTGGGAGGTATAAGCCTACTTCCCCTGTCAGGATGTAGCCACCCTCAACTGGAAGTTCACCTCTAACATTCCAGAACCCATTGAAAATATCACTACGCTTATCCTTTGACAACCAACCTTCCACCACCCTGGACTTCACACTATGCAATTCCTCATTCAACTCTTGGTCACTCATCTACTCCTCTTCCGGTACAATACCCCAGCCACTTGGCAGACCTTCACACCATCATTGCCAAATGTTTCTACACATTCACCTCTTGTCACCCTACTGTGATTTTCCACGAACAATCATGAACAGCAGTCAGCTACAGTATGTTTCACACTGGGCAAATAAATTACTTCAAAATAAAATTACTGAAAGGCTACAACCCACCATCTTATTCTGTTAGATACCTCGTACAACCCTTTCAAAAAAATCTCCACCAAGGGTTTGTGATCTGTCTTCATCACAAAATGACTTGCCTAGATGAACTTGCACAACTTCTGCATTGCCCAGTAGACTGCCAATGCCTCCTTCTCAATGATCAGCACCTTGTAGCCCTCTTGTTATAAACAAAATTGTGTTGACACTCCCATTCACAACCTGCTCTAACACCATCTCTAGCCCTGATAAACTAGCATTTGTCCTCAATATGGTGTTGGCACCCTGTTCAAACCTGTCCAGCTTAGAGGCTTCTCTCAAGTTCACCTTCACACCCTTAAATTTCTTTTCACACTCACTGGATCATATAAACTCTGCAAAGGTGGGAACAAACCTAGTGTAGTATTGAAACAGACCCTTAAATTGTGAGTAGCTGCTCCTTGTTAGAGGGATATGCAGCATGTCAGTAATGGGTCTCAACAGGGCTAATACCATCGCTTGTCACCATGTGGCCCAAGTATTCCATTTCCAACAGACCAAACGTGCATTTCTTGCATCTGAGTTTGGGGCCACTTGACCCGAGCCTGAACAAAACTCCCATAATCTCAAATCATGTTCCGCTCTCATCTTCCCAAAAACCAGGATGTTGTCTTGGTATATTTTCACCCAACAAACACCATTGAACACTCGTTCTATAGCCCTTTGAAAGCCAGCTGCTGCTAAGTTTAACCCAAAGGGCATTCAGAGGTATTTGAACATACCAAAAAGTGTCACAAAGACAGTGAGATCTTGTGAAGAGGGATGTATAGGGATCTGATGGTATGCAGAAGTCTAATCGAGAGAGGAGGACAACTTTGCTCTCCTTCAAGCTACAGAGCATTTCAGTTATATTGGGCAGGGGATAATGATTAACCACCACCGCTTTATTCAGCTCCCTCAAGTCCCAGCAGTCTCCCACATCCCCAATGACTTTCCATGACATAACAACCAGAGACAGCAACTCTGTGCCCTCAACCTCCTAGATGATCCCTTCGTCCAACAACCTTCTTAACTCTTGCTTAATGGCATCCCTCACACTTAGGGGAACACCCCTGACCTTACAGGGCTTAGGGGGGACACCTGGGTTCAGCTTAATCAGCTGTACATAGTGCATCAAAAATCAGTTTATTTTCAAAGATGTCAGGAAACAAACGTTCCACATCCTGCTGCACACACTCATTACCAGTTATCCTGGAAACCACAGACTCCTTCCTTCTCAGTTGTACTGGAGGGACTTCACTGGGGCCCAGATACACCTCTAAATCCTTCTGGTGTCTTCAACTAACCAGGGAGTTTCGTTTACAGGAAACACACTTTCCCCAGAATAATTCTGTTCTTCAGTTCAGTGGTTCTGAGGAAATAACCTATCCATTTTATAGCCCCTCCCCCTTCATACCCTTTGAGCTTGATGTTCGGTTTCAACAACATCACACTCCCTTTGAGATCTTTGCCTTGGGTATGAGAGTTAGCTTGGCACCCAAGTCAAAAAGTATGTTGAACAGACTGCCATTGACATGCACAACCTCAAAAGGACCTTCACCAGAACTTCCTTGCACCTGTAGGAGAAGCTCATTGCTATCACAATCAGTGCGGCAGACCACCTTTCTGAATTTCTTTGTCCCCTCAGTACTTTTACAACAACAAGAAAGGTGTATTTTCTTCCCACATATTTTACAAGTTGCTGGACAGTCCTTGGAGCTGACTAAATGGCCTACATTCCCGCACCTGGAACTCTTGCCCTGGAAACCCTTTGTGATGCCACTGACTTTCTCACCCATCCTGGATCTTGGGACAGGTCCACATCCAGCTTTCCTGCTACTTACAACTTGTACACTATCCCTCCTCTCAGAGCGATTGTTCGTGTGAATCCCCTCCATGCACACTTGAGTGTTCCATCGTCTTTGCAATTGTTAAAAATTCTCTCAATGAGGGATTGTCAATCAGCAACTTTTTCTCTCTAGCCTTATCCAATCTTCAGTCTAACATAAACTGATCTAACTTTCACAATACAGAAAATAACTCCTCAGCAGACTCGCCCCCCGTTGCATTGAGCCTCCCAAAGTGATATTGCTCCAACACAGTGCATAATTTAGGAAGGTAGAAGATTTCCTGGCTTCACAAAGTGAGTGTCAGGACCAAAGAGATGCACAGGGCTGCAGCGAACGCATGCAGTGATTTGTTATGGTTCAGTTTGAGGAATGGCCGTCACCTGCTGTAAACTACTTTTGTCACATGGTGAGATGTTGAGTGACAGACACACAGGAAAAGTCTGCAGAATTGACCCCTGGCACCACAAAAAGTAACATACCCTGCTCCCCTTGGGAAATCAATAAGTAATGCACCGAACAGGCTATTAACAAATGGTGCAGTAGCAACAGTCAGATGACCCTCGCACATTAAGGCAATGCGCACAGATGCATATACAAGCACAAACCATAAAAGGCGAGAGTGGGCAAAGAAGAGCCGTAGTGTTGTTGAGCTGTAGACAAAAATGGTGCCTACTAGCTCACAGCAGTGATCTTCACACTGAGAAGAGCACCAAAAGCAACAACACTTAGAAGTTGATGTTGATGCTTGTAGTTAGACATAGTATTTAACTAGGCAGGCATCCCATCCTCGTTGCCAGTCTGAGGGGTACACCTGGAGATGTAGGTTAAAATCCAAAGGTGGTTTATTAGGCAGTCCTCATTACAATCCTCACCCACCAGAAGTCGCAGCTTCCATCACCAACCAGACAAAAGTGTCTAAGACATTTAAGTTAATATATTTCAATACCCAGGCAACTAAGAGGTATTCATCAAAAATGCTGATCTCGGCTGCCCAGGTCTAGCTGGAACCAGCTGTCCATAGGACAGCATACCATAGGCATGTAGCATGGATCTAAAGGTCCCCCACCCCTTTGATTGGCTGGCCACAACATGCATATGTTGTGGCAGCCGTCACAGGTATCAGGAACATTGTCCTCACTGAAATGTATGGCAATTAATCTGTTTATGAGCTTCACATAAAGGAAGACAAAGAGTGATACTGGATTTTTGTCACAATATAAACTGCTTGTTGGTGTCCTATAATAGTTTTAACAGTTGTGGTGTGTTCTAAGGTGATTTTATCCTGTGAAAAATGCTAGTTCTCAGCTGGAATTTGATGAACCATGTTTAGGAGAAATCTGTTTTTTCATACAAGTTGTGGAGGTTGCTCCAGAAGGTAAAATAACATGTTTTCTATGAGCTCACACTAGCTTCATTACAAATGTTAGTAAGTCTTTTATTCTAAGTAAAGCTTGTATTCCCAACATTAGCAGTCTGTCAGTTGATTCCCTAGTTTTCTATTGCAGCCTCATCATATTGTTCCAAGAACAACTAGAGAGTACTAACATTCAGTATTCATGACAAAAATTGTGGCACATCTGAATACCATTTTGATGTAACTAAAGTTAGAAAACTGAAAGCATTTATTTTAGAAAATAGAGCAAAGATTTTTTTGTCATATGCATTTAGTGCCCTAGAAAGCAAGCTACATTCAGGACACAGTTTGTAAGAGTTCCTAAATATCTTCCTCATCAATAAAGCATTGAGATACAGAGTGAAATGTGCTTCTAACATCAGTCTGTCAGATAACTCTCTAGCAATCAACTGCAGTTTATTGTAGTAGTCTAATTAACTACTAGGCAACTAATTGTTCTATTCAAGGAAAGTAAGACACTCCTGAATGCCAAATTTTGAGAAGAGGAGCTGTTAAATTTTAAAGTCTTTCAAGTGGACCAGGCTTACGTAAATGAACATTGAGACATTAGTGCAGGGATGAAACCAGTGTGTTAAAAATGTAGGGGAGGTATGAGTTTCAGAAATGTGACACATAATGCATTTTAAAGGGACTAGAAATAGTTGTCTGCATATGCACAGCACCATCTTTTCATTTTTTTTTACTAAGTTTACCCACTTCTTAATCGATTAACCAGTACCTAACTTAAGCTGGAGTTTTCTGGTGTTCAACAATGACACTTAATTGTCAACACCAGCATGAATGACAGCCTGCCACATAGTTGTGCTATTTATCTGATTTAGAGACCAGCACAACATTTGTTTATTAATTCAATATTCATTAAAAGTGACTAATACCTGCCACCCTGGCAATTCTTATAGCTTTGGGGGCCTGGAATAGTCTGAGTAGCCACACCTATAGGAGTGTGATGGTTGGTAGTTATTTTAGTACTCTCATTAGAAACTCTTGCTGGGGTAATAAGTGGTGCAAACTGCATCGGTCTTATGACGAGAGCCCTGAAACCTATTGTTACAAACTAAGCACTGTCAATAAAATAACATTTGTGTAGACAAACCTTGTGCACCAAGAGTTGTGTGTTGTGCCTGTCTAGAACTTGATTTTAAAAAACACAAACATTCACTGAAAAGACCAAAGGTTATTGTGACATTAGCTTAGGGGTGGAAATGAGACAAGAGCTAATGACAAAAAGACAAAAAAAAACAAAAATATGGCATTTATAGTCAACTAACTATAACTTGTGCCCCCATCATGCACTGCTTATAAGCTCACATAGAACATCACTTATGACATGTTAAAGGACATCTTTGAAGAAATCACTCATTAGATTAAAAGAACAACATTGTTCAGATTACTAATGAGTATCGAAGTCCTCCAAAAAAAGAGAAAAAACAAACAGTAGCTGATGGGGAATGAAAGCAGCAGAGGTGTTGGTACGTATGTCATGAGTGATGTAAATGTGAGTTCATTATTTTTATTCTGAATCAGAAAAACTTACTCCAGAAGCTGGGGGCACTAACAAATAATTTTTCTGAATCCTTAATGACTGACTCTAGCTGCTGCTTGAGATTCAGATGGACGAAGGGGAGACACTAAGGGACAGATTTAAAAGGCCCTTATCGCCACCAGAGCAGCACTGTTGGTGGTGGTATGCACTGCGCTGTATATACAAGGTGGCATAAAGCCACTTTTTGTGGCTTAATGCCATCTTGTAAATATAGCCCCTTCACAATCAGCACTTTGCGTGGAAGTGCCTTGCAATGGGGGTTGCTGTGCCCATTGCATTTTGATGCTGCTCCAGATTTACGAGTTTTCAAAAACCTGAGACTGTGCCAAAATCTAATGCCAGTGGTGGCGTTAGCATGGCGCAATGAGGAGAAATGCTTTCATTTCTCTTCGTTTTTTGCACTTTCTATGTGTGCTGCCATTGAAAATTGTTTTTGTGGAAGAAGGTGTCCCTTCCTGCACAAAAACAATCTCCCTGCAGTGCAGCCATCCTAGCACCATGGCGCAAGGGTGGCTGCATTGGCGCTCGGCAGCAAAATAGCAGCTGTGCAGGGGTCAACAGAGGGGCGCGCTGTATTTCATTAAATATGGCACATGCCTGCATTTTGAAAATGACGGATCGCGATGCTGCCAAATGTGGCACAGTGTTGCGCTCCATCATTTACTTTTAAATCTGGGCCCAAGTGTTCAATGATGTATGGAAATTCCATTTTCTCCTGCATGCTTTTACACACTAGGACATGAATCTATGTGCTCCTGTGCAGGTCAGCCCCAAACCGACATGTTGACCCAGGGGCGCAGATGTCACGAACAGAGGTTGGCCAGCACTATCATATAGCTATAGTTTGTAGAGCTGTCGCTTAATTTCTCATCCAACAGCTTTTTTCCACAACTTCATGTATGCTTTTTCCCACTCTTTTAAGGTCCCTCACTACACTACTACTACCGTATTTTAGAGTCATATTTTTAGTGTTTAATAGGATTTCTACCTCCAATCCTAAACTTATTTCTTTTATCTTTTACCCATATGCGATAAGGAAATATGGCATTCTTGTTAGCTTGTTATTGACTGGAGATAATAAACATCACAGTTAGCGATTTATTGATTTTAAGATCACCAATTGGCTATTGTAATGTATCAATGAGGTAAAATCCACAAATGCGTTGGTAATAGAGCTAACAGGCGCTGCCCCAGTCCATCTTGTTTAAAGGTTTAAGTTCAGGGGCTAATTGGAAAGAATTGACCATGAGTCACTTAACAAACTGATAAATCTTTTGTTTAATCTTACCTTTGGAACATATATATTTTTTTAATCGAGAAAAAACACTGTTTTATAAATATCGTTTCTTATGCAAGTGATTTTATGCTATCTCTCCTATTTTTGGAACCTAGGGTTAGTTCGCCTTTGACATTTTAAAGAAGCTACTTATTACTATTGCTCAATTTCCAAACAGTGAAATTTATGAAAAATTAGGCTAAACTGGGTCCTGGTAAAATAATGTTTATTGCCCAATTTGGAAACGAGAAGACCCTCTTTGCCCTGCTTATTTCTTTTTTTTTTAAGGTAAACGGAAACAATGTGGAAAAGTCTGCATGCACCACAATTGCACCAATACAAACTTTATCTAAGTGGTTCCTGCTATTTGGTCGTTTTCTGCTTCCAGAACGTATAGTATACGGAAGAGTGCAGTTATTGCTTGTGATAGTGTTTACGGCTTCTTACTTGTTATTAAAATTCAGAATCAAAACAATATAGATTGTGGTATCTCCAATGTTTTTTTTTATTTTTTTTATTTTTTTATTTATTTCAATACATTTAAGTTCCGAGAAAAACACGGTTAGCAACCAGGCTTTGTGCCAAACTGGAATGTTGTATAGATATATTTTAATCGAAATGCAAGCAAATACCATTGCCATCTGGTATGCTTGCAGAAAAAAATGTGTGAGCGGAGAAAAGACACGGGAGTGTTGCTACACACTGCATAACTGTGGGCGCGAGAAGGAAAACAGCTTAATTAAATGTCCTTACCTTCTATCATTGCATACTAGAGCAGCGGGTATATACACTACATTTGAAATTATTGATCCCTGCTTATGGTAAAATGAGGCATATGAGGGTGTGGACACGAGCTAGAGTTATGGTAAGTATGGGTAGTCTCCAGAAAGTGTAGATTCAACACTAGGTTTTCGATTTTGGTCACGATTTTCATCTTTAGGTCTGGACTGTGGAATGATCCAGCTGTCTGGTAAGAGCTGTTGTCATCACTCGGCATGCGCCACACATTACAACATGTACATAAACGGAAAGGGGCTTTTTAACAACCCCTTCCAGCTACTTTGGTTGAGCGGTTTGTTGCATTGGGTCACAGCTGTCTGCATGTATTGGTATCAGCCCATGGCATTTCACAGTGGTGAACACTCAAAAAATAGTGCATCTCCTCATTTTAGCACACCCTCTAAACTCCCTTTGTATATTGCTCACATTCAGAGCCCTCTGCTCTGCTGAGTGCTCATTCCATCCCGAATTACCATCTAACTTTATGGTTAGTTGGGCTCCTCATTTGTTGGGCTCCGTTCCTGCTGCTCATTTCATTTGGAACACTTGTCGTAGCTTCAGTGATGTCTGCCTCTGAAAGGGGGTGGTGGGGCAGGGCAGGGGAGGGGGAGTGGAGGGGCGAGGGCAAGGTGAAAAAAAGAAACAAAAGCTTAGCTGTGGTGGAGACGTGTTAGTCTCCCCTCCATCCTCGTCCTCTTCCTGTCCACAGGCTCCATGCCAATCACGATGCTGCTGTCACCAGCAACAGCAGTGTTGTGATTGGTCTGAGTGGCCTGCTTCGCCACTCAGACTGAGAGTGGGAGCCTGGGCATGATCTCCTCTTGGCTGTGCAGTACAGCAAGGTAGAGGACATGCAAAGTTCACATGTCTGTTTGGCCAACCCAACACGCCTGGCCAAACAGAAATGCGCACTTTATCGTGCACATACCCCTCCTCTGGCCCCCTACCTCCAGCCAAGCCATGCCCCTCTCCTTCTCCCAGGAAAACTAAAATAATGATAACGTAGTGTTACTATCATTTTATTTTTCCTTTACCCAAAATCCAGTGGGTCGATGCTCCTCTGCCTTAGCGGAGGAGCCACCCGTGCTTATCTCATGGTTTGGCTTTTGTCATGCTCTCATCAGGTTTCATTATGTTCAGAGCACCTGTCTCCCTTAATGGTGCCGTGGGCTCCTCTCCATTGTCCCGTTGGATTTTACTTATTATTCAATGTGACCAACTCCCCTTTAGGTCCTTTCCTGTGCTACTGCATTTTACAGTTAGACTCCCCAGCTGTCCACAGTCCCAACCCATGCTTGGCACGTTATAATGTTAAGACCCATTTATAAGTGCCACTTTCATCCCAAGAAGAATGAAAGTGGCATTATAAAGGGGTCTTAACATATTAGTAGATGAATGAATGCACTGAAAAGATTGGCCTTGCACAGTAACAACTTTTGGCAAAACATTCACACTAGCATTAATATTAGAGAGGAATAAACTGAATTCCTTGTTCTATTCAGTTGTGAATTAAAATGTCAAGATGGCCATGAAGATAAGGCTATATGTGAAAGGGCATTCAAACTGTAATGCACCATGGATTTCTTTGACTTTGGAGAGTAGCCACCTCCGGACAGAACTGTTGAAAGAAGAGGCAAAACACCAATAACATGTAATGTGGTCTTACCAAGAACTTAGAAGTGTGTATTTCCCTTCTACTGCTTACTATTGCTTGGCTTTAATGTCACTGTTATTTGCTTGCTAGCTTATTCACTGGCTTTGCTCACCCCAGCTAGTCCATTTAGTGTTTCTCCCACCCCAGATCCTTTACCTTCTGACTAGCTGGCTTCTGTCCTCCCACGGCACACTTTTAGAAAATACTGTTTTCATATTGATTTTGTACTCCTTGAACGAGCATGTGTTTTCCAGCTCTCTCAAATGGTTATTCCCTTGAAGAAATACCCACTCCTGTCTTCTATATCGCTGTCTCACAAGATCTCATTTGTTTCTCTCTGCCACCCCTACTTCCTCTGCACCCTGTGTCCTATCTCGCATATGAGCTCTCCCCGTTATGTTTCTTTTCTGTTTCCACACCCACTCCCCATTGCTTCCCCCACCCACTCCTCCATTGTCCACCCCATGCTCAGTCTGATTTTTTAAATATTTTTGTTTATGTAGAGGACCAGGCAGGAAATTGCTGCAAGGTCCCCCTTAAACAAAAAGTGCTTTTGTGCTACTTTTTCATTTTTATTAATTTACCAAACCATATCTCGTTGGTAAATAATAACTAAAAAGCTGTCCCAAGCATATTGTAGGTGTCCACGCATAATGACATGCGTGCACATAAGTCACCATACATGCACATGCCTGAAAGTGGAAGGCTCTTCCCTTAGCTATTCTGTTACAACCAAGTCCACTGATGTTCAGAAAATAGGTGAAAACCTTTCTGTTTAGATAGGTTATGGACAATAAATAATTTACTTCTCTGGCTTTTGTCCAACAGGCTCCATAGGGAATGATTGTGGCTTAGATCCCCTTTTCCTAGTAGCTCCAGGGCACTTCTTGCGGCGTAGCTGTTGCGCTATACAGATGCCATCAAATCAAATCACGGTAAAGTAAAATATTCGCAAAGGATCACGCAATTTGGTCAAACAGAGAAAAATTTATTAATCACAGTTTTCAAATTTCATACTGTGCAGTTCAGTCACTTTATGGCTATCTCTTTCTAACATCAAAGGTTTTTGCTTTGTCCTTAATACTGGGAAGATGACATTAGAACATGGGTGACAGACACAACTTACATTTTAATTTTGGCTGTTTCACATAGCACAAACGTTGCCCCAGGACGTAAAACGGATTCACAATAGGCAGAATACTTTACAAGTTAATTTATTGCACAGGGAGATTAGGCGGTGTTCATAAACCAAGGCTGAGATTCAACTTGGTTCTCCACATTATCATGTTGGAATCTGTAGCCTCTAGGCCACATTTTCTCCTATGAAAGCTTGTCTCATTTTGGGTCAAGTTTCCAAGAGGACCTCAAAATGATCCGGCGCCAGGCCTCGAACTTTGAGTGACTTGCCCACCTCTGTCTCAATTGGTCTGAGTTTCTTTTAGCTCCTCCGTAGGTTCTGCATTCATTGTGTTTGTACTATCATTATTATTTTATTCCATGTGTGTTTTTAGGAGTGGTTCCATTCATGTTTTTATTCCCTCAGCTGTTTTGAGGAGTGGTTTTATAAATTGCTTAGAGTTTACACAGATAGATTACCTATAGGAGTTATACAATAATAGTTTCATGCCCTCTGGGTATTACGAGCTGTCTCTAATCACCCATCAGGATGGATATGAGCTGGGATAGTTGGTACAGACTCTGAGTCATGAGCTGTGGATCACTGAACCTTCACGCCTTTGGCTGTTAATGTTGGTATTTTCCTTGGTGTTAATAAAAGGTCGGATATTTAAACTATATGTGTACCACCTATTGGGGATTAATGAATGATCTCGAAAAGGTGCTGGTTGGCAGGGCAGACTGAAGGGTTGTAATCCATTCACAGCTCAGGCACAACATTACTATCCTTATAGGCCAGTATGCTCTATTGGTCTCTGACTGACTGACAAGAATGATACAAGCAAAAGGATCTCCCTAGCCCCTACACAATGAAAACAAGCCCTTTCATAAGGTCAGAGCAACTTCTAAATAGGTTTGTCTGAGAAGAGAATTGATTATAGCACAACTTAACCTTTTATTAATTGATCAATCACCGGAATCTCAATGTATGAGCAATAGTTTTTGTTAGCATAAGCTGACTGATGTATTATTTTAAGTGAATAATGCATTTTATATCATCTCTTGATTTTTTGTACTGTGTATACCGAACACAACTCTTTCAATTCAGCAGCATACAGACACATCTCATTCTGTGCTCTGCTTTGAGGAGAGGGTAATAACTTCAAAACAAGACCCTAGCAAGTTACCTACTGGTAATTAACCTCTGATTTATGTTCACTCCATGTGTGCTCAGACTCAATAATGCATGTCTTATGTCTTAACCATTGATGACGCAGAAAAAGAGGGTCCAACATATATTCATATATCATGCAACCAAAATCATATAATGCAGTGTGATTTTAGTAAAGAAAAATAATGTACGAGGGAAGTTGTGCCCTTGGAGTAGTTGGCCAATATTATAAACGAGCTTTATTAATCATGAAGAATTGAAAATTGTAGTAATCCGTCATAATTGCAAATGTGTGCCATGATTTCTTATTGAAACTGTGGGCCTGATTCTAACTTTGGAGGACGGTGTTAAACCGTCCCAAAAGTGGCGGATATACCACCTACCGTATTACGAGTTCCATAGGATATAATGGACTCGTAATACGGTAGGTGGTATATCCGCCACTTTTGGGACGGTTTAACACCGTCCTCCAAAGTTAGAATCAGGCCCTGTGTGTGCTTATCTTAAATTTACTAAAGGCTTTGGCCTAGTTGCCTGGTCTCAAATTCTCAAATGAACTAATGTAACATATATTCTTGCTTAAAGTTGTATTTTTCCAGTAGAGATGACTAATACACTTATCTCCAAGGTTTCGTACTAGGCAAGTTTCATCCCCTTTGAAGCAAGGTCAGTCTCTGCAGGTGCGGACAATAAGAGCACTGATACCGAAAATAATTGGCAAGCCATGTTGCAACTTGTGTTCCAAGGCTCCAAGGACAATGTATGCATAAATGAGTACTAGTAGAAAGACATTTTTCATTGGTCAATTTGAAGCCACCCTATGAACCCTCCAATGGAAGACCCTGCAGAATTTGGAATGTTTCTTACTTACATTTTCCTTGATGCCATCTTTGAAGCCAAATGCCAGACGCCATCTTAGACAACATCTTGATGCCCTTTTCTCTGTCACAGAGAAAGAGACTTTGAGAATTCTCTCCCTAGAGACTTTAACTTTAAATTGCCCCGTCTTGCCCATGCAGTAACTTTGCCCCATCCTCCTTGTTGCTGCAAGGAAACTTGCCCTTAAACTCTGCCCCTTGGAAATTCTGCCCCATGCTGATCGAACCGGTACCTGAAGGACGAAGACTTTCTTGAATGATGTTTGTAATTGGTAATTATGAAAAGATAATTGTATTATGCATTGTGTTTTGATTTTAGGTACCAACTGCTATTTTTATAGGGCCCGAGCTAGAAGTTTTCTAAATTTGTGTTGACTAAATTCGTTTTGAATGAAGCCCCACATGCCAATGCTAATTAGAGGTTAGTCGAGGTATGCACTTGGCGCACCATGTCGAATTGAAATCTTGTCATGCTGACCGATGTATGCAATTAGTCAAATTCAATTACTTATATTAGTGATTTGCAGTGCTATAACTGAATGTATTATTATTCAGATTTTGCGTAGATTGCGTTTCTTCCGCCGTTATGGACAGCTAGTAATGTTCGTATACATATATCATTTGGTTTTTAGACTTATATACATTGTGCTAGCTTTGTTAATATAGGGAAATAAATTCACTAACTTTTAATAAACTGGTGTGGGTATTCATGACTGAAAGGTCATGTTGCGTCGAAATACCAACTGTTATTTGATTCCTAATGTGTTATTTCGATCTATTAATTGAGTACTGGCTATCGCGTACAATAGGTACTGATTATTGATTTAAGTGGCCTGACTATTCAAGGATGAGGAGAGCCCCACTCGGCTAAAAGGGTCACCGACCTCCCTGTCCAGGTACAGGTAATTTATAAGGGCTGGACGCTTTATCAGTAAATGGTAGCAGAGATTGATGGTTTCGCCCTTTGGGACCCCATCCGAACAATAGACGGAGTTAGGTTAGAATTTTCTTTGATAAAACAAGTTGGAGAGATGATGATGCCCTAAGTCCCCAATGACTTTCCCGGGATCTCGGAGCTTGCGAATGGAGGACATGGAGGTGTGAGAAGGCTTTCAGCGTTTCTAGTGACGGCATGAGTGAAATTAGGGTTTTGCGCTTGCATAGCTTATTGCCGCAGATGAATTGAGAGGTTTGTGAGGATTTTAGGGGGGGTTACGAACTCCAGTTGAAGCTTTAGAGGAGTGTGACTCCAAAGTGTGAGAGTACAGAAGTCGTCATCGAACTTCACATGTGTGTAGCACTTTGTGCAAGAAAAATTGTCCACGTGGTGGTTTTTGTTGAGACAGGCCCTGCGAGGTCAAGAGACTCCGGACTATGTTGAAAAGTGTATGAGACACTTGATTGATGTTGTAATCTGTTCGGTTTAGTAGGTTGATTGGGCGTGGTCAACAAGTCAGTATGAATACTGAGGCATGTGAGAACATTTTCGACTTTGAGATTTGACGAATTCTAAAGCGCGCTAGAATAGTTCATTGATCAGTTGAGAGTAAAGTTTGCGGGTCAAATTTTGCTTGCAAAAGTGGGAAACCGAGAAAGATGGAATAACTGCTGAGGCTAGTGAAAAATCCCTAAGGTTTCTGAAGCGATTGTGTTACCCTTCCTGTAATAAACCGACAGATTTGTTTTCTTCTTTTTGGTTAGTGCTCGTGATATATTGCAGAAATTAGTTTTGAGTGAAGCTGAATGAAGGAGGACAAGCCGCTGGACTTTGTCAGCCGCAGTGTGAGAGTGTGACGTCACTAGGAGCTGTGCTGGGATAGGTTGGTTGGCGAGAAGGGTCGCGCACGGATTGGACGCAGTCCGTGAGGCGCAATTGGTGAGGAAAGGCAAGCGAAGGGTATTCCGGGAATTAAAGTCACTTATTGATTACTTATTCTAGAAAAATAACAGACTGAAAGATGAAATTTTTCAAAGCATTTAAGAGTGCCATGAGGCGAGATGTTTATATTAAAGCAAATTTAGGAGAAGAAACACCGCCTGAGGGTACACCAGCTTACATCGTGATTGAGGAAAAGGGTGTCGCACAATGTCTTTGGCTAAAGCAATGGTGCAAATTAACAGAGAAGCATGGAAGTGTAGCGTTCCCTATCCATGGGTCGTTTAAACTAAGGGTTTTGGAGAATTTAAGATTTGCGCTATACAACATGAAAGTACCTCCAAGGCCAGCACAGTTTGAGGTACTAGCAATCTGGGAGCTAATAGCTAGAAACCAACAATAAAAGAAATTTGAGACCAGAATAAGAAAAGTAGAAAAGACGCTAGCGGATGCTAGATGGGATAGCACACAGAAGGTTTGGATGTCAGACGTACTACAGGGAATTAAATTGTTTCCAGCAATTACTGATGAAGCAGAGATGGAAGGAAGGAAAGCTACCTATAAAACTAATAGGAGTCAGTCCAGAGATAGAGAGAATAACAGAAACTCGAAAAGGTTAGACGAGTCATACGATGAGGAGCTCATTATACAATTGCTGAATGATCGCCTGCCACCATATGTGGAAAGCGAAAAAGGATCAAGCATTAGTACTGCCCCTCCAGAACCAACACAGGGTAATGTTACACCGAATTTGAGAATATCACAAAGGCAGAACGGTCCCGATATGCCTTTTTCACCACAAATACCACAAGTCCAGAGAATATATCCTGACGTGCCTAAATTGAAACCTGTCGATACTTATCAGCTGCAGGTTCAAAGACACTGCTGTGATGAGCATAACTTGGGAACGACTTCTGGCTTAGGGGCTCAGGGAGGACAGAGTTTCCAAAGACCGACATTGATTCAAGCCGAATCAACACAATTTTTGATGCCTCAAAAAAGCAGGTACAAGAAGTGCCGAGGTACACTCGAGTAACAGACAGCCAGTTAGGAATGCCAGCAATGATGAACCATAATGTGGGGATTAACATGCCACAGAATTCAGGGAACAGACAGAATCCAGATGCAATATCTCTGCCTATCACCGTGGGTCCGCCATTACCATTGTATATACAGGCAAACTCAAACGTATGCGACCAAGGGGTAATGACACAAAGTGAGACAGGGAGAAGATGCATAGAAAACACTCCAGAAATGACTCCGATAGCAACACTGCCAAATGGATCTGGGTCCTTGTCGGGATTTAGTCCAATTCCAATTTGTGCTCCGTCGACAGTGGTAAGGTCAAGTCCACCACTATTAATACCGTAAACCTCAAAGACTGAAACATTACAGCAACCTTCAGTAGCAGTTGATGTAAGTGCTACACTGATGGGACTGAATGCGCAACAGCTAACACAATGGTTCAACAGTCTGAACTCCCCACAGAGTATATCCAGTGGGAAGGGAGAGGAATACCTGAATAAAATAAGATTGGGCATGGAGGCAGATGAACTAGTGGAGGGAACAATGGGTCTGAACAGGTTAGAATCATACACAGAAGAAGAGCTGAGGTACATGTGCCCTAGGATTACAAGAGAAGTGAGCAGCATACATAAGAAGTTACAAGAAATTGCAGACAGAAACGAGATTGATATAGGTAAAACTAAACTTAGACTTTGAGACAAAAGATTTTGAATACATGAGATCGGCAGGGATGAAAACGCACCTTAAAGAGATACTGCAGAGCGCGCAGGTCTGGAGATGTTTAGATAAGTGGGAAACAGGTGGGTTAAGAAAAAGGACAAAAAGAAGGAAAGTACCCCAGATCGGAACGAAAAAGCACAACAAAATGACGATCTGATAACTATGTTGCTAATGAGAGAGACAGCAGGGGGAAAACTTGTACATGTACCATGGCACAGGTGTGATATTCAATCCTTCACGGATGATGTCTCTAAGTTAAGAGAGAAACCGATCGAATGATATCAACAAACAGATAGATTTGTGAAACTCGCAAAATGTCTCTGGGAAGACCTGAATACCTTATTTGAAATTGTAGTTCCGGCAGATTTGTGGGAAGACTGTAAAAGGGCTGTAGGCTGGCCGACGAGTGAACCAGAAAGAGATAGGGACACAGGTGCACCATCGCCTACGGTAATGAGTTTATACTATAAGGTGATTGAGCACTTGAAAACCAAGGTTGCGTCCAAAAATGTGGATTGGCAGAGGATTGACAGAACAGCACAAGAGGCTAAAGAGTCGATACATGCGTACTATGAGAGATTGTTGAAAGCGTTTAAAAATTACAGTGGCACGGAAACGATTGAAGCAAAGGACATGCTGCATTTCGTGTTCAGATTTGTGGAAGGGTTGAGACCCGAGGTCAGTCAGATGATTAAAATGCATTTGATTTGTTGGCAGTCAAAATCGATCGACGAGGTGTTGAACTATGCAAAATACTGTAGTGATGAGATTAAGACAAAACAGAAAAGGTTGAAAGAAAAGGTGATGGTGATGCAGCTCAGAGCAGCTCAGACAAGTTTGTAAGGTTTGCAAGGTTTTCAACAACAGATGCCGCAGCAGCAACAGCAGGGAAATGCTGTGTTTCAGCCGCAGATGAGAGGCAGAGGTCGAGGAGGTTTTGTGAACAATGGTCCTGACATAAATACTGTTATGATTCCAAATGGTATACAGGCAATGAAGAAGGTGATGCCATGTCACACGTGCGGAATCGTCGGGCATTGGAAACGGGAGTGCCCAATGATGGTGCAGGAAGGCGTAGGCCAGCAAAACAATGATGTCAATTCATTTCAGAATGTGAGAGGCCCAAAAATGAGGGGTCCAAATCCAAATTTTCCGAATAATGTAAATCAGATGCAGGGTTTACAACCCATACAACCGCAACAGGTGCAAATGCCGCAGTTGCAGCCAATGCAACAGCAGTTTCCCATGGTACCTAATCAGCAAATGCAAATACCCTTAGCACCAATGAATCAGCAACAAGTAATGCTTCCTCAACAGGTCACGGGTCAAGGAATGAACCAAAATGACAGTACACCAATTCCCATTACACAGTGAGAATGGAATAAACGATGTATGGGAGAGTGAAAGTTCAGATGAGGTGGGAAATTGTATGCTTGCAGCATCTTTGGAAGTTGATCAAAAGGGTCCGTATGTGGAAGGAAGAGTTATGGGTCACCGCGTTTCATTCTTGATGGACACGGGAGCTACACGCTCTACTGTTAGGAGCACCGAAGTACCAAATTGGCCACTTTCAGGGAGGACAGTTCAAGTAGTGGGAGTAGCAAATAGGTACCTGACAAGCCCAATCACTGATCCAGTGCAAGTCAGAATTGTTAACTATCAAGGGTCACATAAATTTGTGGTGTGTGACTCAAGCCCAATATCACTATTAGAGAGAGAGCTACTGTGCAAATTGGGGTGTTCAATTATGTGTTCAAATGATGGAATTAAAATTCAGACAAACAGTGATGGGGAAGAAGAGGACAGTGTAGAAGGGGACAAAGCGGAAACTGTCTGTGGAGTATCCCCTGATTACTCTTTACCCAATGCTTACTGAAGCAGATATTCCTGCTGAGTTAATGGAAACAGTCGGAAAGGAAGTGTGGGGTTATGACAGGGAAAGAAGTAGGATTGGTTAAAGGAGTAGAACCAGTAAAAGTGACTGTAAAACCAAATGTAACTTTTCCACAGACCCCACAATACCATATGGCGCAAGACACCCTCATGAAAGTCGCCCAACTCATTGATGAGTTTGTAAAACAGGGAGTACTAAAAGAAGTGTTACGCAGTCCATGTAATTCACCAATTATGGGACTGATAAAAACCGAGTGGAAAGGTCCGGATTGTTCAGGATTTGAGGAAGATAAATGACATAATAGTCAAATGTTGTCCCGTAGTACCAAATCCAGCTGTGATAATGTTTCAAGTTCCCTGTGATGCTGAGTGGTTCTCAGTCATCGACTTGTCACAAGCATTCTTTTCTGTGCCTCTTCATGATGACAGCCAATTTCTCTTTTGTTTCAAATTCCTAGACAGGGTCTACAGTTGGTGTAGAATTCCTCAAGGGTTTTCGGAGTCACCATCAATTTTCAATCAGATTCTAAAGAAGGATTTGGAATCGTTGGAATTACCATTTGAATCAACCTTGGTGCAGTACATTGACGATTTGCTAATCGCATCTAAGACAGAAAGTGACTGTACAGCTGATACCATTGCCCTATTGAACCATTTGGGAAGGAACGGACATAAAGTGTCCCCTTCGAAATTACAATTCTGCCAGAAGAAAGTGAAACATTTGGGTCACCAAATAGAGAAAGGGTCACGAAGAATCATGAAAGAAAGAATAACAAGCTTACTTCAAATGAGCCCACCGAAGACGAGAAGAGAGGTGAGAAAGTTTTTGGGAATGGTGAGCTATTGTCGTCAATGGATTCCCAATTTCTCAACTCTAGCAAAGCCTCTACTGATACTGACCCAAAAAGATGCGCAGGATGAAATAGAGCTGAAAGGAGATGAGATGGATGCTTTTATTGAATTAAAGGAATGCATTTGCAGGGCTCCAGCTTTAGGTATGCCTGATTACACAAAGCCTTTCACACTGTTTTGTCATGAACGTGATGCATGCTCCTTGTCTGTCTTGACTCAAGCCCATGGTGGCGTAAACAGACCAGTAGCATATTTTTCAGCTACTTAGGATCCGGTCGCAGCAGCACTGCCAGGGTGCTTGCGTGCTGTAGCAGCAGTTGGTATCAGCTTAAATCAGAGTGAAGGAATAGTGATGGGACATCCTTTAACAGTCATGGTCCCTCACTCGGTCAAGATAATTTTGACACGTTCCCGAACGCAGCACATGACTGGTGCTAGGCTTACAAGGTACAAGACAATAATTCTGGGATCACCCAATGTGCAGCTGAAAAGGTGCACTACGTTGAATCTAGCAACCTTGTTTCCCAGTGAAAATGCTGAAATTGAGAACGCTGAAGACATCGAGCACGACTGTCTTCAGGTGACTGAATTTTGTACAAAACCAAGACCTGCTATCAAAGACACCCGATTGGAAGAAAATGATCAAGTTATTTTTGTTGATGGTTCATGTTTAAGAGATGCACTAGGAATATTGAAAGCAGGATATGCTGTATGTACAATAACAGGTGTTTTGGAAGCATCTTGGCTTCAAGGAGTTTACTCTGCACAGGTGGCGGAACTGGTAGCGCTTACTAGAGCTTGCCAACTTTCCGCATTATTAAAAGTCACCTTTTACACTGACAGCCAGTACGGATTTAGAATAGTGCATGACTTTGGACAATTGTGGTCACAGAGAGGCTTCATGACCTCTTCAGGATCACCAGTGAAAAATGGTGAAAGAATAAGTGAATTGTCGCATGCCATTGAGTTACCAGGAGAAGTGGCAGTGGTAAAGTGCAGTGCACACTCAAAATCACAGGATTACATTTCCTTCGGAAATGGATATGCAGATCAAGTCGCAAGGTTTTGCGCATTGAACTGTATATTGCTCAGAGATTAATGGAACTTGATAAATGAGCCAGAACTTGAAGCAAGTGAAGCTTTTGCTCTAAAGGTTGTAGATACAATGGATGAATTGAAGTCCTTACAGAACGATGTTAGTGAAGATGAGAAATTCTCATGGACCAAATTGCAATGCGTAAAGAAACTAGATGATTTGTGGGTTTCAACTTAACGGAAATTGGTTCTGCCAAACAGTCTGTTGACGCAGTTGGCCAGATTCTACCATGGACAAGCCCATCTTGGAAGGGATACCATGGTTAGACTATTCAAAACTGATTGGTTCAACCCCAAATTCCGTCAAGTTGCTGAAGCAGTTTGCCATTGTTGCGTCATTTGCCAACAACTGAACGCAGGGAAAGGAACAGTAGTAAATTTGAGTCACATTGGGAGGGCAGGGGGTCCATTCAGCAGGATGCAAATGGATTTTATTGAAATGCCTGTGCATGGAGGCCTGAAGTATGTGTTGGTGATTGTGTGTATTTTTTGTCACTGGATTGATGCATACCCTACACGCAGAAATGACAGTCTCACAGTTGCAAAACTACTCCTGAGAGAACTAATACCACGTTTCGGATTCCCGATCTCCATAGAATCAGATAGGGGAAGTCACTTCAATAACGAAGTAATAAAATTGCTTTGTGCAGCGCTGAACATTGAGCAAAAGTTGCATTGTAGCTATCGCCCTGAAGCCTCCGGATTAGTGGAGCAAATGAATGGCACATTGAAATCGAGGATGGTGAAAATATGTGCTTCAACAAACTTAAAATGGTCTGATGCATTGCCCTGGGTGTTAATGTCAATGAGAAACACCCCTGATAGAAAGACTGGACTGTCCCCGCACAAGATTCTCATGGGCAGAGCCATGAGACTTCCAGCAGTTCCTGCAAATGCTCTTTTGAATATTACAGATGATATGGTGTTGGACTACTGCAAAGGTCTAGCTGATGTGGTGCGCTCTTTTTCTCACCAGGTGGAGGCAACCACCTTGCCACCGATCCAAGGTCCAGGACACGCCCTGAAAGCAGGTGACTAGGTCGTGATAAAGAAACACGTAAGGAAGTCGTGTTTGGAACCCTGTTGGAAAGGACCTTTCCAAGTGATTCTGACAACTACTACCGCTGTGAAGTCTGCGGGAGTTCCCAACTGGATTCACGCCAGTCACACAAAAAGGGTGACGTGCCCCACCGAAGAGGAAGTTGAAGCACTGAAATCGCCAGTGTCTGACAAGAAAATACCAGGCACTGGGACAGAACAAAGAGGACCTGGAGGCGAACAGGTAGAAATAGAGGAAGGAGAAATATTTTCTGAAGAAGAAACAACCGATCCGTTTGAGGAAGTCCAAGGAGAAGCCTCAGAAAGTGACAAAGGTCCTGAAGGCGACAAAGAGCCTGAGACAGGTGAAGGCGACAAAGAGCCTGAGACAGGTGAAGGCGACAAAGAGCCTGAGACAGGTGAAGGCGACAAAGAGCCTGAGACAGGTGAAGGCGACAAAGAGCCTGAGACAGGTGAAGGCGACAAAGAGCCTGAGACAAGTGAAGGCGACAAAGAGCCTGAGACAAGTGAAGGCGACAAAATGCCTGAGACAAGTGAAGGAGACAAAATGCCTGAGACAGGTGAAGGAGCAGGAGAGCCTGATCAGAGGAGGGCTTTCCCAGAAACAGATGATACAGAAAAGGAAAAGGAAAACCTGATTGATCTCCTAGAGAGAGGAGACAAGACAGAGTGAAACTGTTCAAACCCTTCCAGAAGTGGTTGCAGGTCCATCAGGCGAAACTAGCGCAAAACGAAGACAAAGCATATCGCCAGTGAAGTTAAGGATCAGAGAAACATTAAACGAAAGTGAAGGACCAATGTTGAAGGAGAAAAGAAAAGAAGCGTCTGTTGAAACAGCAACACCAAGTGAAGAGAAAGATACAGCCAAGGAAGAAAGCACTGGCGAAAGAGAATCAAAGGGAGATGCAAAATTGAAAAGAAAAAGAATACCGAGCAGAAGGTATTCCAGTCCTGAGTGGGCTTACATAGCCGCTAACGATTGGTCAGACGAATTCGTATCTCTGTCTCGAGAACGAAGAGGCAGAACTTCACTTCGGCACTTGAGGAGTGAAGCTCCATGAACTTTACCAAATAAGACACTGATAACCTGATTGACTTTTAAACCGGCTAAGACATTGCTAAACTTGATTGACTTTGAAACCAATATTGAGACAAAGCTGCTAAACCGATAAAAGACGAAGCTGCTAAAGAAAACTGTGTGAACATTGAACTCGTTCAGCATTGTATATATCTGCAAATCCGATTTGATAAAGTATCTTCAACTTTCTGATTCTATACAGATCATGACAGGCTACACTACCCAGGGGCATATAATGAAGTGTTGTAAATACGTGTGTATAGGTCTAATAACTGCATGTGTACTAATCATTGTAGCAATAGTTCTTGGAATGCATGGAAAGGATGGGAAAGGGATGAATTATGCTTTTACTTCTAGACCTACTACTACTACTGAACTAAGCGCTTTAAAGAAACTCGAACAAGACGAAAGACATCTGCATGATAAAAAGGAACTTTCGTCTAATGTTTTCTATCGCTTTCTGAGTGAGTATGTTGAGACCATGGATGCGAAAGATTGTTATGTATGCACACAAATACCTACCTCAGTAGTGGAAGGGGTGACATATCATAGCATGCCTCTTACGTACGGAATTTCATGTAGTTTAATAATGACCAGATTTTATGGTCAGGAGTATACTCATTACTTTTATTCTAATTATGATGTTACATTTGCATATGTCCCCATAATCGAGTACCTGAGTAAAGTAGCCAGAGATTATTATATAAAATTGATGAGGGGCTTCTTTGAGCCGTTGTCACCTTTTCACACAGCTCACGCACATAGAGAGAACCTTACATGCTTGCTTTCACCAATGGAGATATGTTTTCTGGATCACACTGACGATAGGAAGAAAGCGGAGAAGGAGAAATTAGAAAGGGAATTGCACAAAAGGACATCTGTAGATAACTATGCTTTTGCCGAGATAAAGACACAAGGGAAAATAGCTTTAGAGACATTACACGTAGGGAGGTTCTGTGTACATAGACATGAATCATATTATGACACAGTCTTTGTGGGAACGAGTGAATGAAAACATATGTTTTTGTTTCAACCTAAATGGTCGTTCATGCTGAATGGACAAGACCCAGTTATTCCAGGGGTATATTATATTTGTGGACTTAACGCCTATCATTGTCTTCCTAAAGGATGGTATGGGAGATGTTATTTGGGAATAGTATTCCCAAAGGTTTATCAACTGGATGATTTAAAGAAATTCCCAAAGCTGTCTGAATCACATCATGTTCAGAAGACAGCTTCTGGTGTGGTAGGAGATATATTTCGAGCCTTGATTCCTTCAGTGGGAGTCATATTGAATTCAATCAAAATACGAAAGTTGTCTACTATTGTGGATAACATGCTGACAAAATTCTCAGGAGCTATGATCCTGATGGATGCGGAACTTGCTGCAGAAAGAGCTATGACTCTTCAAAATCGGCTTGCCTTAGACATTCTTTTAGCAAAGGATGGCGGCGTTTGCAAAATGCTTGGTACACGTCTCTGTTGTACTTATATACCAGACAGCAGTGGGCAAATTAGAAAGATGCTTACAAACTTAACTAACAAAAGTACAGATTTGAAGGAATTGAAAGAACCAGGAGTATGAGAGAAGGTTGGAAAAGGATTTGCTTCGGTGGGAAATTGGCTCAGCAACGTTTTGAACGGATTGTTACTGAAAATAGTAAAAGGAATATTAATAATATTGATTTGTTTATTAGGCATTTGGGGAATATGGAAAGCTATTAAAATATTGAAAACAAGGAACAAAAGGAAAAGAGAAGAGAAAATAGAAAACTAAATAGTAGAAATATACAGAGAAAAATCAAAGGGAACGAAAAGAAAGAGGGAATTGACTGAAGTGGCAAATTACTAGAACAGAATTTTAATAGAATAAAATTTGTGGGAAGATTTGATGTGATGACATAATTAGTCATCAGAGGAGGGATTGATAACGCAGAAAAAGAGGGTCCAACATATATTCATATATCATGCAACCACAATCGTATAATGCAGTGTGATTTTAGTAAAGAAGAATAATGTACGAGGGAAATTGTGCCCTCAGAGTAGTTCGCCAATTTTATAAACGAGCTTTATTAATCATGAAGAATTGAAAATTGTAGTAATCCGTCATAATTGCTAATGTGTGCCATGATTTCTTATTGAAACTGTGTGTGCTTAGCTTAAATTTAGTAAAGGCTTTGGCCTAGTTGCCTGGTCTCAAATTCTAACTGCGTGGCTTTTCCTTGAACTAATGTAACATATATTCTTGCTTAAAGTTGTATTTTTCCAGTAGAGATGACTAATACACTTATCTCCAAGGTTTCGTACTAGGCAAGTTTCATCCCCTTTGAAGCAAGGTCAGTCTCTGCAGGTGCGGACAATAAGAGCACTGATACCGAAAATAATTGGCAAGCCATGTTGCAACTTGTGTTCCAAGGCTCCAAGGACAGTGTATGCATAAATGAGTACTAGTAGAAAGACATTTTTCATTGGTCAATTTGAAGCCACCCTATGAACCCTCCAATGGTAGACCCTGCAGAATTTGGAATGTTTCTTACTTAAACCCATTGGTCAAAGAGAAGTCTGCCATTTTCCTTGATGCCATCTTTGAAGCAAAATGCCAATACGCCATCTTAGATGACATCTTGATGCCCTTTTCTCTATCACAGAGAAAGAGACTTTGAGAATTCTCACCCTAGAGACTTTAACTTTAAATTGCCCCGTCTTGCCCATGCAGTAACTTTGCCCCATCCTCCTTGCTGCTGCAAGGAAACTTGCCCTTAAACTCTGCCCCTTTGAAATTCTGCCTCATGCTGATCGAACCGGTGCCTGAAGGACGAAGACTTTCTTGAATGCTGTTTGTAATTGGTAATTATGAAAGGATAATTGTATTATGCATTGTGTTTTCCTTTTAGGTACCAACTGCTATTTTTATAGGGCCCGAGCTAGAAGTTTTCTAAATTTGTGTTGACTAAATTCGTTTTGCATGAAGCCCCACATGCCAATGCTAATTAGAGGTTAGTCGAGGTATGCACTTGGCGCACCATGTCGATTTGAAATCTTGTCATGCTGACCGATGTATGCAATTAGTCAAATTCAATTACTTATATTAGTGATTTGTAGTGCTATAACTGAAAGTATTATTATTCAGATTTTGCGTAGATTGCGTTTCTTCCGCCATTATGGACAGCTAGTAATGTTCGTATACATATATCATTTGGTTTTGAGACTTGTATACATTGTGCTAGCTTTGTTAATATAGGGAAATAAATTCACTAACTTTTAATAAACTGGTGTTTATTAATTCCTTGGCCTGCCTTTCACAATTCCCTTTATTTCGTAGGTAAATGCTTTGTTTGTCTTGCCTTAAGGCTGTTTTGTTAACTCCTTGAAGACTGACCCTGCTACATGGATTATTGCACGATCAGCCATATATCTTAGTGTGGCGCACTACTTTTTTCTTTTGCTTCACACTGTGTGCTTGTATGTTTCTTCCTCTCACTTGTTTTAGCCATGCCACTGTTTCTTTGTGGTGTCTGCTCACAAAGGCTGTAAGCTGGGGGGGGGGAGTTTAAAAATTCATTTAATACTTTTTTTTAGGTTCATTTAGCAAAAATTCTATCAGAGGAGCACTTTACATGAGTACCACTTACATACAAGTTTAGCAGTTGAAAAATATACAAACAGAGCATTTAAAACAGAAAAAACACAGAAAACCTCACAGTGGCTCTCCTGGCACAGTGAGAGATGTGATAATACATTATTCAATGACCTTGGGAAACTCTCCCCATAATGCTTTGCAGGGCATTTCTTTTTCAAACCATTTTTGCCCAGAACTCAGCCAATGGTGGTCCTACGACAATGGGACCACCACCAAACCGTTCAGCACAATGCTCTCTCTTTCTGTCATCTGTGGGTCCCCACACTAGGTTAGGAGGGACCCTAAAATAGTAACCTCTCCTACCATTCAATGTCTTTTTAAGCTCTCTCATGGCTGCAACTTTTGATTCACAGTTGGGAGTAGTTTGTGTTTTAAGGGCCTTGTTTCTAATAGTATTGCAGTTGGCCTGAAAATGTTTAAGGCACCATGCCCTTTAGCGGCTATAGATGTGGTTACACTGCATTACTTTCTGCCATTCTGTTTTCATGTTGTTATGACCTCTAGGAGCTGATTGTATGGGTTAGATGACCATGTTTCTTACAAATGCTATTTTTATTATGGTGTCCTCTAGAAACTGTTCTGAGCATTATAGTCAAGATGATACAAGACAATCGCCCCATAATGCTTTGAGAGGCCTTCCTTTTACAAAACATTTTTGCCCATAACATACCATGTGGTGGTCCTAGAACAATGGGGCTACCATCAAAATGTTCAGCACGATACACTCCTGTCTTCCGACATCTCTGGGTCCCCACACTAGGTTTTGGCGGGGCAAAATAATAACCCCTTCCACCAGCCAATGTCTTTTGAAGTTCTATCATGGCTGGAACTTTTGTTTTACAGCTGAGAGTAGTTTGTGTTTGTAGTATTATGCTAGTAGGTCTACTAGGCCTC
Organism: Pleurodeles waltl; assembly: GCF_031143425.1. Taxonomy (NCBI): domain Eukaryota; kingdom Metazoa; phylum Chordata; class Amphibia; order Caudata; family Salamandridae; genus Pleurodeles; species Pleurodeles waltl. The sequence goes on from NC_090439.1 coordinate 340,851,530, forward strand.
AAAATGTGTAATGCATTACACCCTCTAGGGGTTAAATAGATGGTTGCACTGCATTACCTTCTGACATTCTGTTTTCATGTGGTTATTCTCTCTAGAGGTTGACTATATGGTTGCACGACCATGTTTTTTACTAATGTTATCTTTATAGTGGTGCCTTCTAGGGGCTGTTCTGAGCATTGCAGTCGATACTACAAAATTCTTCACATCCGGCAAAATCACCCACTAATGCTTTGCAGGGCATTCCTTTTACAAAACATTTTGCCCATAATTCTCCACACATCGTGCTCTTTCTATCTAGGTCATCTCTGGGTCTCCACACTAGGTTGGGTGGGGCAAAATATTAATATAAAATAATATAATGACAATCTTAGGTTTTTGGCTCCAGATAGAGCAAGATGGTAAATGGAAGTGCTTTAGTTATATGCAGGGCCACTGGATTTATGTAGCAGAGAGGACCAGATGATGTGGCAATAAAAGTCCAGTTAAGCATTTCCAACGCCAGTAGCTCTAACACAAGCCAATGCGCGATACATGTCATTGTAAATGCTTGTTCTGAATCTGCACTTTCCCGTTTGGTGCTCACATTCTCTTTCATGTGCACTGTGGTCCTCAAACTAGTTAATGTTGCCCCCTCCCTGTGTAGGAAGGAAAGAAAAAAAAATCAGCAGGGACTCCAAGAATTTGAATAAAACATTTTCACAATTCTATATAATTAGCATATCTAAGTATATTTATCAAGTCAAATATTTTAGTTATGTTAAATTATCTCTATTAAAAAAACTAAATCAAGTATGATTACCAGCCTGCTATGGTCAGCCTGCTCTTCCTACAGTGTGAAAATATCCACATTGTGAATCTTTATCAGAAAGGCGGTGGGGTGATGGCTTTAAGGGTGGTTTGGAATCTCTCACCCTTTGACACCAACTCCCAGCCAGATTGAATGACAAAAGATGTTAGTGATGGCCCATATTCTCACTAAATATAACAGTTTTCAGCATGATGCTCCTTTTGGTCACTACCTGGCTCTACCCTCCTGAGATCAATGAAGACCCGGTCCCCGCCCCCCCTCAAGAGCACCCACCCCATGTTTTGAAGATCTCGGATGTATTCACTTTCCAATCCCTGTCCTTAACTTCCTTTTAGAACCCTGAAACTCTTTCCTCAGGTACTCACACCCCTTCTGAATGTTTACATATACGTAGTTTCCTGTACTCTCTCTCCTGCACCCCCTTTCTCTCCTATACTCAGTCCCTCTTTATTCACTCACCTTGCATTTCTACTAAATATCGTGGTGATCTGGCACTTGTTCACCTGCTCATCCTGCATTCACACTGCCTCCTAAGTCCACTATCTTCTTCCAATAGTGTTTTTTTTTTCTTTTACGTCAATCTATTTTCCTCCTCCAGCATTTACAGTATCTATTTGTTGTTGCACTCAGTGGATACCAGCAGTCATTTTATAGGTTCACAATCAATTCTCCCTCTCTAAGAACTGCTCTAATGTACAGAGAGATCTTGTCATTCACTTAGTCTCATCCATTTCTCTTTGCTTGATTTTTTTTCTTTCTGTAATTGCCATTTGTGAACTCCATTTATTTAATATGTGAGTTTTTTAAAATAAAGTAACGTCATGGGCAAGTAATAGCTTTTATATGGTGCTCGCCTTTATCTTGAAACCACTTCCAAACAGTTTCTTTTACATGCAAGTTTACCTCTTCCTCCCACTGTGGCGTTTTTCCCCAAATAGACTGTATTTATGTCACAGCCAAAAAGGAGAACTGCCTCTAGGAGCTGATTTAATTAGCTGCCGCTAACTGCAAACATAGGCCTGCTTCTTCCATTGTTATGCTTCATTGGAGAGACGCTCCTGGTTGGCCACCAGTGTCTCACAAACTTGAGCTGTAATTACTAAGGGAAGAATAGAATGGAATCTAGTCGTAACCCACTGCGACATAGCATCTACAAAAAGTTAATTTTCAATTAGTGTGCTAATGAACAAAAATTGGCAAACCCAATGGTATTTTCCTTTTTGAAGGACCGATCTATTGGATTTTTCCAAGCTTGTTTCCTTTGCACATGCTTTTTGATCAAGAACTACAAAGCTGCTCTTTGCTGGTGGGAAAATTTAAAAGAAGCTCAGAAATCCTTGAAACGTGCTCAGTAGTATAGAGCTACCTGGTGTGAGATAAGGGATGCGGAGCAGGGGTAGGTTATCCACCTGGTGGCCACACGAGCAGGTTGACTATACATGTCTGGACCACTGATGCTTATCGCTATCCCGATGGGGCCCATCCTTTAATACAAGGAGGGTTTTTGTGGTACGAAGAAATCCCGTATTGGGTTATAACATGTGGATTAGGTATGTTTTTTGGTCCTGATGAATCGCACCGATCTTAACAGACATTTTTTGCAAGAAACATGTTGATCCTGATGATAGAAGTATAGTTAGTTCTGTACTCTAACTCTCCACATTTCCCTAATTCAGGAAATGACAGTTTTTTGTTTCTGAGGGTGGACTAGACATTGCTTCTAATCCTTACCCACACTCTGTTTTTAATTATGACAGGGGTCTGGGTTGATTAAATATGATATTTCCAGACCTCTAGCCATTTTTATTTTCACATACCCATATACCAATCCCACATACTATCACTCAGTTACCGCCATTCTTTACACTTGAAAGATCTCCGGCAAAGAGCCCCCACGAGGGGCCCGTCAGGCATTGCAGTGCCGGCCTGACGAGGAGCAAAAGCCCGATGATGAAGCAAGTCACCATTTGGTGAGTGAGGGCTCTTGTTCTAATAAGAGCTGACTCGTAGACTCTATTACTTACTGTATACATTTGTACTAGTCTATTGGCTGGAACTGTGTACTTTTGTTTTTTTGGCTTTATAGAATAAAAACATTTAGTTTTTATTCATTTAAAATACGTAACAGGGCTAAATGATCCCTCGCCCTGATCCACTATCTAGAACCAATGTCTAGCTGTGACATCAGCTACGGTAATCTCACTATAACACAGTGAAAAATGCCCACTATCATTACTAGATAAAATGCTTAAGAAATGAACCAGTTACGAAAGTACTCAAATCCAAAGTAATGGGTCTCGTGTACTTCCCAATTAAACTGGAAAGGGGACATTCCTAGTGCTGAAATACTGCATCGTTACACACACACCCCTCATAAGGGGGCCACATTGCCAAAAACCTGTGCCACCATTGCTCGAAAAAAATAATTCCATGTAAGATGTAGACAATCTTGAGTGTGTTTGTAGGAAAAAAACAATGATATTTAACCATTTCAACTGTAATGCCTGATCTTGTTTAGTTTTACCCTTTGTCACCTTTTTTCAATAGTGGAGTTGATTAGAGTCAGCATGGCTGCTTCATTTGAATGTAAACCCACACACAACTTGAAAACACTACCAGACAGGTTGTAGTTCTACACAAATGTTTATAAATTTAAAGCAGGTAACTCATGAATGTAATCTAAAAACCAATCTTTTATAGGTTCTTGCTAATAATATTCAATAAATCAGGGACTTTGTTAGCACAAAATAGTTGATTTTGTTGACCCTTATTTTAAATTCCTTCTTTGGTCACTCTGATTTGTGAAATGCAATTCTCAAAGCAATTTCAAAATTGGAAAATAGAATCAAGATAGTCACTTTTTTCACCATGTGACAGGCATGGCCGTTCTCTTTTCTTACTGTACAAATATAGCCTGCATTTTCAGGTCATTTTGATAATGAGGCGTGATATTCTGAAATATTTCCTTCATTTCTTTGATACTCGTGTTTCTTAATTCCTGAAACCAAATCTTCTATTCATATATGTCCCTCTCCTTCTCTAATAAAATGTCTCATGGATAATTTCATAGTCTGTAAATTCAAGCATGCCACCTGCCTTCCTTTTAGATCACCATCTCAAGGAAAACTTGAGAATATTATGCCATTGCATTGTTCAAAAGTAATTATTGAACTAATAAGTCAATTTGCAGAAATTCAGTAGTGTGTGATGTCTACTGACTGATGTCAATATCATTAATGTACGGACGGCTAGAATGTTGTATTGGCAATATCTAAATATGACACAAGAGACATACCTGAAAAATACCTGCAATAAGTCTAACCATGGCTATTGCTTGGGGTAGCATTCCAACCCGCCGGTTTAGTCCCAGCCATATGGAAATCAGTCTTTAGCCTCCCCTAATGGGACAGTCTAGCTGGAACTGCCAAGCCATGGCCTCTCTGAACTAGAATACAAGCAACTCAAGTGTTTGGCTGCTCGGGCTTGACTATTCCTATCGGAGCAAGGTCAAGATTGATTTGTATAGGGCTGGTTTCCCACTGATGTGGCATGGTAGGCAAAAGAGAGTTGGGTTGAAATTTTACCCAGAGCCATTGCCAGTGGTTTAATCACATTCCACACATCATCTTCAGTGTGTTTTATGTCTAAATGAGCTCGCCATCAGAGTACTATTTCTGTACATTTTATGCAACCCACATTTGTAGATGATAAAATCACCAGAAAAACACAGTTACACTTAAAATAACTTTTAACTTAGCCTGGAGATTGATGGGTATTCCTTTTAGTAGACCTTTAACCATGCACTGTGCTCGTGATGTTTAAATGTGCATGGCATATAAACCCTTAGGGAGAAAGAAGAATTTTCTGCAAAGATGTAACAATGTTACTAGGCTTTGCCATTTTTTGTTACGCTGTGCTAAACCAATGCTTAAAGATTCTGCTAGAAAACCAGATAGTTGAGGTAGATGAAGTTAGGGTCATTGGTGTTGTATGCTCTATAAAAAAAAAATGGGAGCAACTGTCCACCTAAAGATGGGAAAGTACCCAAAGTTCCTAGCATGTGTTTTGTGCATGTGTTTGATAGTAACTCTGTAAGTATGGTTAAGTCAAAGATTGCATTGGGAAGCAGTTTTTTTGTTTTTTTTCTTACAAGCTGATGAATTTACTCAACCATGCCACTCTCAAAACAAATCCAGTTTAGGGTTGGCCTCACATGTTTTCTGCAGGTCCATTGGATGGAGAGTTATAAGGGATAGAGGAATTTATTGAGGAATTAGAAAACGTGTTTAAACTCCTCTAATACAACTTTCACTCTGCTACAGAAAAAAAGAAATGGTATTACAACAAACTTGGTGAGAAACTAGAACTTTACTTGTAGAATTGCCTTTCTTGGTTAGATCTAAATCTGATCAGTAGATTTACAGAAATTAGTTTTAGAAAAATCTGTCAGATTGGCTCAGTGCCTAACTTGTGAAAGAATACGTGCTGGTGTCCAAGACTGCTCAGTAGTCCACAGCCAGCCCTATTAAATGTCAGCATGCCGAATTCCATGGTTGCTTAGGCTTGATTCCACCCCATGTTTTTAATCCACTATCAGTCCCTCCTGGCCATTTATCTGACCCCTGCTTTATCCCTTTGGACATTTTTTCCATCTTTCTTTAACTACTTTGTGACCCTGTTTGTTTTTCCCTCTCTTTTCTCAGTCAATGTTTGGTGAGGGAAAATAAGTGTGGGTCCCCAAAAACAGGTGCCGGTGGGTCCCACCAGCAACCAGCAGTTCAAATTGAAAGTTGGATGGACTCAAAAGGGTTACGTTACAGAGATCTGCACAATCCGTTTGTGAGGTGTTGTCACATCTGGTTATGAGCACTCAAGTTTCAAAAATAAAGGTTCCACATTGGACGTGGGAGGTTTTGGCTCTAATCACAGAATGGCTCTGATTGTCTGGCTGCAAGAGAAAATTTTCTCTTGCTGCCACCATTAGAGAACATGGGATTATGCGCACATGGCCTGAAATACAATAAAAACATTTTTTTTAAACTACAGAACCTGAACTATCCTGTGCTCATACTCGGGTAGCTTGGCACAGAGCAGTAGAGACATGCAAAGGTGGGGTCCCCTGTCATTGTCTAACGCAGTCAAAATTAATGTAAAGATGTCAAGCCTTGCCGAGCATCGTCGCCGAGTAGATCATGGATCCGATGTCTGGCGTAGAGTAGCAGTGGGCATTGTGAGCGCACCCTTGGCTCATCTGTTTTGTTATTTATAACAATACTAAGCGGACGCATCCCTAAGGTCGATTAACTTTTTGATTTGTTTAAATTATTATAATTAGCAGTCATATGACACAACACTATAAAACAATACAAATCAATAGAGAGTCAGTAAAGAACGCACAATGACCCATTTGGCCATGAATAACCAAACCTTTAGTATCAATGAAAATATTTATTTCCCTACATTAACAAAGCTAAAGGCATGAAAATTTGTCTCCACACCAAATGGTACAAGTAAAGAAACATCACAGGTTGACCAAATCCCCTAAAGAATATTTTGAATAAAGCAATAAGAACAACAATTTTAGTAGCAAAAACACTAATTAATAGCAGCAATATTTGAGCAAGTGAAATAACATACATTTGTTCAGCAATAAAATGACGTTGGTTCATAGGTATAGAGAAAACACCTCACTAAATTCAGATTAGCATTAGCATGTTGGGCGCCATGCAAAAGTGTTATTAACACTCATTTAGAAAACATCTAGCTATGGCGCTATCAAAACTGCAGCACTATTAAAACAGTAGCAGTTTGTACCCTATAAACTAAAGACAAACAACAATGCACAGATTGTTTATATTACCTATCCGAAAGGAAAGCAGCAAAACAGCTTCACCTTCATCAGGGGGACAGCAGCATCAGGACAGGAGCAGGGACGGGGCGACGGTTTAGGATTTGGACTATGAGATCACTAAACCATCAGATCATTAGTTCAGCATTGAACAAACATAGTAAACTCAGAAAATAATAAAGTACCGTAAACGTCAGGCACGAATTGCAAGGCACAAAGTGTCAAAGTGACAGATCACAGGATATAGATATTGGTGCGTTATATTTTCAACCATCACCGATCCACAAAACCAGTTTCCTTGTTGAGTAGACCTTTTTTTATACTAAGTGATGTTCATCTGGCTGTTTATTCTGTTTGATTTTTAAACTTGTCTCGTTCTTTTTAACCGTGTTTTTACCTTTTAGTACCCTCTTGCTCTTAAAAAGCTTTTTTTCTCTTTGTTGTGTATTGTACTTTAATGGTATGTTTTTTACTTACCGAAATAAAGTCAAATGATGATGATGACAGATCACCAAGTGTGACTGTCAAAGTATGAACGAAGAAATGGCTTTGTAAGCAACATGTCAAAGAATGGCCCCCAACTTCTCAGCTCCTAAACATTAAATTAAAAACCAGTAAACATTTGCTATTGGTCAGAAACATCAGGCGAAGAAATAACATCCAATTACAAAAACACTGGATATCAGCAATACATTAGAAGGGTTACATTTTAAAATTGGCAGAGTGATGATTGGTTGTTCTCCATTTGCGTATCTCCAAACTGTAGTACATGTATCATCCAGCTCTTCCTTCTGTCTGTGATCAGTAGACTCTTTTGTTAAACAGTAGTTACAGAGTATAGCAGTTACTTCACATCCTCGGAAGAAAAACATGTTAGAAACATAACTTCAGATAAATATGCAATTCAATCAATGAAACTTGTTATACAGCGGACGTGAAATCACACAAATGTAACCATAGCTAGAACACTGGTAGATAACTTCTCACTGTGGCCTTGTCTGCTTGAGGCCCAACAGAAAACAAGAAATACGCATATTATTTCAGCTATTAATTTGACAGAGAAATGCCTTTAAAGAAACTTAGCTCTCAGTCCAACATTAGTTGTTATTTATAAAAATGCATGTGCATCCCTTGCACTCGATGGTGGCCAGTAAAGAAGGCACATTGTGTCGTACTTTAATTTTCATCTTTAAAAATCTTGTATATTAATACATAAGTATGATTGCATAAAATATAATTATTAATGTTAATTTCAGTGCTCACAATCCCTCCTCTGATGACTGTTATCACACTTATATTTCAAATACATTTATTTAATAGCACCGATTTTCTAAATTTTGATTCCCTCACATTATTTAAAATTTTCCCCTATTAATTTTTCCCATATAATCTTTCCAATTGAAATTCTACCCTCCTCTGATTCTTTTCAAATGTTCTCCTTTTGATCACTTTGTACAATTTGCATATTCCCCAAATTCCAACTAGACAAATCACAATAATTGAAATCCCTTGTATTATTTTCATTAACATCCCTTTTCCTAGGTTGCCAATCCAGTTTCCCACAGCAGTGATCCCTTTGCAAGTTTTTTCCCATACAGTTTCATCTCTTGTTATATTGTTAATCAAGCCTCTAACTGCTTCACTGAAGGTCTGATGCAAGGTGGTTCTGAAGAGTCATAGCTTCTACCGCATCCATCTCTGTATCCAAAAAGATAATGGCTGCTGAATATCCTGTCAGCATTTTATCCACAACTGTAGACTCCTGTAAAATTTTAATAGAATTCAGAACAACTCCCACTGAAGGAATTATTGCTCCAAATATGTCTCCAACAATGCTAGAAACAGATTCTCGCTTTTGTCTCTTTGGTTGTAATTCAGTCATTTTAGAGAATTTACTCAAGTCATCAAATTGGTACATTTTCAGAAAGACTATTCCAAAATAACATGTGCCATACCATCCTTTAGAAAGATGGTAATATGTATTTTTCCCACACATGTAATAGATTCCAGGCACAGGTGGGTCTTGACCATTCTACATAAATGTCCACTTACACTCAAACAAAAACACATTTCTACATTGATTCGTTCCCACAAATATTTTATCATCCCTAGTTTGTGGCCTATATATTCACACAGATTTCCTACATGTTGTGCATTTAAAGTTAGTCTCCCTTGTCAGTAAATGCATAGTCATTCCCACATCTACGTGAAACTAATCCCTAATCTACCTTATTCTTGTCCTTCTCCTATTTTCTGTGTAATCTAAAAAAAACTCTTTTCTAAGGGTGAGAGTAAACAGGTTAAGTTATATTTATGGGCATAAAAGGTCCAAAATGTTAATGTAGGCTCAAAGAAATCCGTCATTATTACTATATTATTATCCTTGGCTACCTTATTAAGAACCCTAATTATAGGAACAAAAGAAAACACTACTTCAAAGTTGTAGTAGAAATATTGGATATACTTCTGGTTATAAAATCTTGTTAGTAAAAGATTACAATTTATGCCATATGTTAATGGCAAACTGTGATAGGCTATTCCCTCCTGTCATAGTTTGACCCTTGCTCTAGGCAAGACTGCTGGTTTAAGGACGACAGTACTCATGTTTGTAGGTGACTCTGCCAGTCCTACAACAAGTCGCAACTGTCGTCCTAACCCTCCCGGCTCACAATCAGCACCTCACCAAAAAAACAAACAGTAGAAGGTGATTTGTGGCAGTCTTTACACAATGACTTGAGTGCGAAATCTCCGGGATTGTCGTGGTTAGACGGAGTTTACCCCTTTCTCACATGAACAACATCTCTCAATCAAACACAAACAATGAAGGAGATGCAGTAAAGTTTTCAGTAGGTTTTATTAGCAAAACTGCAATCTACGTTTAGTTGCATGGGCTGCAATAAGGATAATGAACAGCACAAGATGCAGAATTGTAAAGAAAGTAATTAATACAAAGACCCCCACCATATTGCTACAACATAAAATAACATGAGAAATGAAATATGTCCTACTACCCTAGCATGATGAACCGGAACTCTAACTTAAAGAGAGCTAGGTATGTTAAACCTAATCTGCCAATGTCATGCCTATGAGAAGAGCCTCCCAACCCTCGTTACCTTGGAATGAGGTCTGTAGCGCAGACTCCATAGGGACACGAAGACTGGGTCAGCGTCAAGTCGACGTGCAGCATGGATAGCATTAGTAGCATCTAGTAGGAATCCCTATGACTATCTGTCTATGAGGTGCATTTATACAGATCTGCTCAGACTCCTGACGTAGGCTTGTTCCCAAACAATAGATAAGACATGCTTGAAGTGGCAATTATATAAACAATTCCTTGAAAGCATAGAGTGGGAATGTACCTAATGTGAATACCTAAATCTTATCTATCTTCTGGTACTGATAGTAACGCTTTAGCAGAGTGGCACTGATAACAGGAAACTAAAACATTGTCCTAGCTTAAAAACAATGCAGTAATCTTGGAAAGATAAAATTAAATAATTGAGCTAAAACAGAGCAACCTAAGTAGGGTAAAAGTCACTGGGTGATGGGGGCATAGGTCTGCAAGCCAGAAAGCTAAGCTAACTCCTGCGTCCCATTAAAACAAGATAGGATTCACTACACCCTTCCCATTTCCAGAACAAACATAACACCACAGAATGATGCCAAATGAAGGTGAATGAATTCAAGCTAAAATGCTCAGGACTAAAAAAAAAAAAAAAAAAAGCTAAAATCATTAAAAACTAGATAATTTTTTTTTATTTGAAAACATGTTAAAAAAAAAAAAACTGCTTAAAACATACGAAGAGACACAATTTCGACCATGAAACAAACAGCAGGCCAAAGTAAGGGCAATAAATGCAAACTTTGAATTTGGTAAGGTAAGCCAATCATCAAATCTATTTAACAGTAGTCATGATCTTGAAGAGCAGCTTTGAAGCCATTGAATGGAAAGGACCTCAGGAAAGAGGCCACATCGTCAAACGTTAGATCGATGACTGGATAGGCAAATGGATCCACGGAGCAGTAGTGCATGGCAGACTCTTGTAGAGGTCCATCTGCAGGAGTGGCCCTCTCCACAGCGCCGAAAAGAGCCAGATCGTTCACCAATGGGGGCTCATAAGTGGCTTTGTGAATCAGCCTTAGTCTCAAGGGGCATGACTCTGAATGAACCCTCATCGTGGACATCAGCAGTTCATGGTCCACAGGAGGCACTGGCGGAACAGCAAGACACACTTCAGGCAAGTGTTCAAAGAGGCACCACACGCAGCGAAAGACTGACTGTACACACCATAGGACTGGTCAGAATGACAATGACCAATCATGCTCCAACTCTTCCAGCAACGGAGCATTAAAGAACCAAACCATTGCGTAGCAGTGGCTCCATCACTCCGCCTAGCTGGAAAGGCACAGCCACTGCGAATCAGAAGGAATAGCAGTAGTATTGCACCTATTAATTCCAAAGCTATGGAAAAGCCGCAAAACACACTTGAAAAGAGTGAATGGATGGCCAAAGGAATGACTCCAAAGACAGTTTGGAAGATGGACACAAATCCAGACCCAACAGCCTTAAATAAATGGACAATCCATGTAGTGCTCAAAGCATTGAAAATTCCAGATACCAGCTCTCCAAAGTGGTTGGGGAAGTTGATATTTAATAGGGATTGTATCTAGGCTGATGATCTTGCTATCTGGAGAGCATACGTCTCTCTAGCCGATGTTAACGCAACTTGTTTTTGGAACAGTAGCGCCTTTAGGCTGTTCAGCTTGTCATCATTTACATTAACAGTATCCATGTGACGCCACATTTCTGATACTTTTATCTCTCGTGTGGGGGGGGAATAAAACTTGTCCACAACACGTAACGTCTTTAGAGACTGAAATTGTGTAGGCAATTCCTGGTCACATACCACAACAGCTTTGATCGCTCAGCACCACATAACTTCCATTTGAAAGTACATGAAATGCTGGTCGAATCAAAGAGACTGGAGTACCCTTCAGAAAATAGGCCAAGTTTGTGACCCCCGCATTGCAAAAGCCACACCTGTTTGCAGATCATTGAATGACTAACAGTAGTCTCACATTCACTTCAGCTGAGAAAGACCTCTGTGTCGCCATTCAGACACTTATATTCAAAGGGCAACTCCCACTCTTCTTCAATATAGATATCGCCAAACCGCTCGAATCTGCCCATGGCAAGATGTTTCAGGCGTTTCGAAAAACGAATAATACCATATAGGAGCCATACTGTTGATGGACTCTGCAACTCTGAAAGGCAACTTCTCTAACTTTTCTATGTTAAGCATGGTGAAACTCTCTTCGCTTTTAGCCATTATCTGTTGTTCCTTGGCTAAATTAAAAGCAGCAAACAAGTCACTACCGTTAATATACTTCCATGGAACTCGGACGTTTTTCAGAGTCTGTAATATCCAACCTAACTGAATGATGGAACGCAGCTGACTTTGTCCATTGTATAAAAGGGACATGTCTGTCTGAATAATAGCAATTGCAGACATCACTATGTTGGTTTGGGAATAAATCCTGTTGGACAGAGTGTTCATCCCGTTGTCGACAACAGCTAAAGTCTTTTCTAAATTTCTTTGTTTATCTGCCTTAAATGCACAACAGCTTCTATCTGAGAAAGCTTCCAGATCCCATTATGAATGGCATAGATGAATCTTTTAGAGTGTGGCTTTCTAGGACCTGATGAGAAGTCCTGCAAGTCTATACCTTTAGAAAGAGTGTTAAGCTGTTCCTTAACTGCGGCTTACATGTTAGTCTGTACCCACTGTTGGCACAGTTTACCCACACTGTATGTTGTAACTATACCCGTGTGTTGACCCGAGACAAAGCAAGGTTCTGTCTGGCTAATCTTGAAACCCCCTGAGGAATTCACAAAACCTGCTTGATACCCATTTGTGTCTATTTACGATACAATCAACCCGCCGGCACTGGAAAGTGAAGCGTTATAGGTATCAGCCTGAACCTTTGCATCTAGCTCTTCCTCTGCGACGTTCAGGAAGGATTGCCAGTTATTAAATTTTGCTGGTGTGGAGATACTTAGCACATTTATTTATTTCATTTTCATTAACCCCAGACAGGATGTCTGTTGAATATGATCATTTAAAAAGATCATTTGCACAGGAATAAGTCACGCTCTCAATAAAGCTTCCCTACCCTGTATTTGCCAGTCTTGTGTTTCCCATACCCTCTATAAATCAATAGTGTTCTTTCAGTATTTGTAACCTCCAACTGCAAGATGGGAAACAAAGGAATCTGAATAAATCAGTTTTGTGTCAGCAAAATGTTCCTAATTATTGAAGAAGGTAACTTGAATATGACTCTGGATTTTTTATGTGTCATGCCCAGAAAAATAAGTTAATTTATCCAAATGTTTTGGGCTCCCAACAGGTGGAGTTGAACAGTGTTCCCATTGTCTACAATATAGTTAAATATTGATCTATGTCTAGTTCATGGTGCAGGTAGAAATGTCCCCAATTGTTACAGCAGAACATAGCCCCATAATTCTTTGTATTGGTATACACGATCACTTTCAAATACTGAATAGTCCTTCATTTCAGTTAACATAGAATCAACTGTTTGGCCATCCCAATAATTAGATACAACACCAGGTGTAATTACAACAGTCAAAGATAATTTGAAGCCATATAGAATTTTAATGACTCCAGTAGGCCCGTATATATCAAATGGAACTTTATACCACACAATCCCACCAGTAATTGGTACAGCTGAAGTGTTCACATGGGACACGTCTCTTCGGACCTTATGTAAGGAATGAAATGGAGTTAAGACTTCATCCACAGGCTCAATAGAGGAGCGTTCAGAAAAGTAATGACCATTTTCAAGCAAGAAGAAAACAGTCACAAAAACAATCCATAGGAAAAATGCAAATAATGTCAAGGATAAGCATAGATAGTTCTGTGGGTGAATAAAATAGTTATTTTTAAGCCATAGATACAGCTTACATGTCTTAGAAACTGTATCAATAGCAGGTACAGATGAAGTAGAAGAAAGTCATCAATTTCGATGAAGTAACCAGAAGCAGTCTCTGAAATAGTAGGAGCAGGTGCATTACCGGTTGATGGATCAACTTCGTGTGGAGGTTCATAGTAGACGATGTTTGTTTGTTGTGTGTTGGAATAGAAAACAGCCACATCTTGGACAGGTGTTTTCATTGAAGTGGTAACTGGAATCAGCAAGGGCTAATTTTCCACCCTCCCCATGGTTGAGGAGGTATTTGTAACATTGTTGGACATGCCTGTGTAGTTAGAAGTGTTATTTCTTCTTTGAAGCGGTATGTCCTGTTGGGTAGTGAAAGGGGACTGGGAACTACCCAAGGGACCTCTGGGTCTACTGTGCAGGATCGGCCACATGGTGAAGTTTGACGTCAATGGAAATTAATCTGTTAGCTTTTGAACCAGGCAGTGGTGGTAGGATGACAGTTCTGGTACCATGTATTCCCAGGACTGGGACCAGTACTCTGTAGGATGGACTAAATTCCTTCTTCACAGCAATCTTCTCACAAACCAGATCCCCAGATTTAGGAATCCAGCCAGTAGAAGTTGTTGGTAAATCCCTTATTCCTACGGTGGCAGCACTGCCGAATTATTTATCATCACAAAATTGTTGAATTGCCTGTAAGACGGAGAGACGTTCATTTATGTCAGATGGTGTATCTGCTGCCACCAAACCAGGGCCATCAAGAGCTGGGACATACATAGGTATCCCACAGAGAACCTCATAGGGAGTGCGTCCCCTCAAGGACCGTCTTGGCAGATTATTCAGTGCTCTCTGTACCCTTTATAGGTGATGAAGCCAACTGTGGCCAGAGCCTAACACTCTAGCTGTTAAGGACTGCTTTAGATCACGATTCCTCCTCTCCACAACCGAATTTCCCTTGGGGTGGTATGGTGATGAGTAATGGAGTTCAACATCCATCGTCCCCATGGTATCACTGATTGCCTTAGAGGCAAAAGCAGGGCCCTGGACTGAATGGAATGTTGCAACTGCATGTGTACCAATACAGATCAGCAAGTCTTTCATAACAGTTTGAGCGTCAACCAACCTCTGAGGCCATACCCACAGTAATCTAGAACAATAATCTACAGTGACTAGGATGTATTTGTATGCACCATCAGGTTGTAGGAGACACCAATGGTCCAGTTACACACATTATAGTGGCCTGTTGGACACTTAGAGGGGTGTCTGCAATGGGCGTTTGATATTTGAACCCTTATCTGCTGGCACATGTCACAGCAAAGGACATATTGTTTGGTCTGCTCGTATAGTCCCGGCCACCAGAAGCATTTCTGTGGCCGAAATACCAGCATGAGCAGATGCGACACATTTTTGCGCTGCTTTTATTAGATCTAATCTCTGGTCTTGGTTGGCGATCACTCAATCTCCAATCCCAGGAAGTGGACAACATTCTGTTCATTGATGTGGTTAGAGTATTTTGTAGTGTATGCTTTTGGGAGAGGCTTGCCTTCAGCCGAAGCTTTTACAACAGTCAAAATGTAATTATCCAATCTCATCTGAGAACTAGTCACTGCAGCCACAGAAGCCGTAGCTGCTGCAGATTTGTCTGCTTCATTAGCCAAAGTGTTGCTGATAACGTGCACTCCTACATGTTGGTGGCCTAATGTATGTACTACATGGACACAAGGTAGCTTATCCTTGAGATCAGCCACCCTCCCCCACAGAGTTCTGTGTTTTCAGGTGTTCCCTTTGGAGTCTCTAAACCCATTCAGTCGCAAATGATTAAGATAATCATTGTAGGACTGTACACAGTAGTATGAGTCACAGACAGTCAGTAATACTGGCTCTGTGTTCTATCGCTAAAATAAGGGCTTTGATTTCAGCCAGCTGAGCTGTGCAGTCCCCTAAGGTCTGTGTGTAGGTATTGTGAGGGTGGAATACACCATCTGTCATCACTCCGCTCACAGCTGTTCGAATAGCTGAGTATTGATGTTTGGTACCAATAGCTGGTTGTGCTGAACCATCTGTGTAAATGACAGCATGGTATCTGTCAAGTGGCAAAATATCTAGAGGTGCGGGGTACTACTGTTCGTATTGGAAAAATTCTTGCATCTGGAGTTTTGAATCAAAGATGTACTCTACATCGGTGGCAGTCAGGGAGATTGCCCCTGAATCCAGCGTGGATGTAATGCTTTGGTGTTTGGAACGCTTGCTTTGGTGACAGCCTCTAAGGCTGCACCGGGGTAACGACAATGATGCGTCTCCCTTGGGCAAGTGGCCTCTCCTAAATGACAGCCACCGGAAAGACAGATTTTTTTCTGTGTGTGCAAAAGATTCTTCTGAATTGGAGTATAAATGTGATTTATATGCTATGAGCACTGTGTCACCCTCATTAAAGGTGATATAAGTGAAGCCAATGTCACCAGCAATTATTCTGATGACCAAATTTATTTTGTTGTCACCGGTGTGCAAGTGTTTCACTTCTAGCATGTCCTGTTGCAATTTCCTAAGGATGCATGTGTGTTCAACTGTACAGTGTCTGCTAGAAAACCACTGTGTATTAAGTCTAAAAGAGGCTTGATAAGTTGTGCCAAATTGAAAGAAACCAAGTAAAGAATGTAGTTTCGTGATTGTATTTGGTGGATGGAGTTGTGCACATTCCTCTAGAATGTGTGGGGCCAGGCTCTTGCCCTGGTTTAATAGCTCACATGCAGGAACAACACGCTATTTTAGTTTTCCTAAAAATGAATTTGTAGCCAAGGGCTGCGCATCCTAAAATGATCCGATCGACCCTGACAAAATGAATATTGGGGTCGTCATCTGTGAGATAGATGTCATCCACATCAAGATTAATATCATGTAATATTGAAGTTACACAGGCTGACAACGGCCCTGGACTGTTCTTGTAGCCTTAGGGCAAATGACAGAAGCGTTTTTGTGAGCCAAATGAGAATGCACTCAGGTCCTGACTTTCATGTGCTACGTTCTGGCAGGAAAAACCGTTGGAGATATCCAGAGTTGTTTTGTATTTTTTGCGCACTGTTATTAATTAGTGCTGCGCTATGTGAATTTTGTAGAGTATGTGTGTGTATGACTATTTAAGAGTCTGCAATCTAAGACTATTCTGTAGGAATGGTCTGGTTTTGCAACGGGGAATAACAGGTTAGTCATTGCAGAGACACAGGGCTCAATTACTCCCTGGCTTTGGCTTCATGTTTTACAGGATATTGTTGCTGAGTCTGGGATAGACTTGATGGGTATTACATGAGAAGGTGAGTCCTTGTCCCAACCTATATTACTGTGGTACAACACGTGCCTGCGTTAAAGCCCAATTGACAGCGTAGGCTAGTTTTACCGCTTCTGGAACAAGATCAGAGAAAGAAGGCAAAATGACCATGTGGTCGGGTGGCAATCCCTCTCGGCCAACAGGATATCACAACTAAGTTCATCCCAGAATATCACACCAATGGTTCGCTCTACGTCTCCCTTAATTAGAATTTTTCAATCATAAATCGTATCGGGTGGGAGAATGCACCCATCCGCAGCCTTAACTGCAATGTAGTCGCTAGTTGCTGTCGCATCCAGATGATCTTTCAGACTCTGGTGACATATCATGACCTCTGCTGCACTGTCTAACACTGTCTCTGCCCACGTCTTGTTCTTGGGCAATGTTCTCAAGTGTACTGGCATTCTTAATTGACAGTGCTACCAACTTTTTCTTTTTAAACTGTTGCTTTTGTTGTGGGGACTTGTCCTCTTTTTTTTTTTGTCTGAAGATTGTGGTGGGTCTTTCTTCTGTTTCACGTTGTCAGGACGCCAAACTGACCTACCCACTCTCTCGCTACGTCTATCGGTGCATCCTGAAAGGAACGAGAGGGACGTGAGTCAGTAAATCTGTCAGGAACTTTTATATTTTCTCTATTTCTGAGAGTTAATCTCCTGTCTGAGTTCTCCGGGTAAGGCAAATCTGCTCTCTGATTTTGTCTGTCTTTAAATTGCTTTTGTTTATCCCAGCCTTTTTTAGCATCCTCCTATGCTTCTTTAGTACCTTCCTTAGGGGTGGTACTCTGTACTTCTAGCTTTTTCGGCTTTGTTCCCAAACTATTCCGTCCTATAGGGGGATAGGTGTCGGAGATAATTTTCAGTAGCTGTTTCTCCTGGCCAAAGTGTGGAATCTCCTGGAGGCGCTGGCGAATAGTGCTACCGCTTCCTTTTTTATGGTACTGAGTATGGTTTAGGAGACTGCGTCAAAGTTACTCATTAGTTTCATCCCCGAGTCTAGGGCAGGAGCAACCCTGTGCTCATTCTGAATTTGTTTTAACACTTCCAGTAAATTCACAGGTGTCGGGGTACCATGTGTGGTAGTATAAATTACAGCGAAGACTGTACCCCATGTGGCGCAGTGATCCACCGAGGTAACCATCCCAAAGGGCAAGCACATTGTGAGAATTCTAAGTTTCTCCTGTGGTCTCGTATGGGGAAACAGCTTCCAGCTGATTTGTTTTCTGGGCTATCCAGAACGGGATTTTCTCTTGTTATGTCGGTACTTTACCAATGATAGAATGTTTGTGGATTAATCCCAGTAGTAGCCAACTGGTATCCTGCTAGTGCTGGTGGTGCTGGACATGCTAGTGTAGTGTTCAAAGCTTGCATTACGAACTGAACAAGTTGGCTATGTAGTGTTACTAGCTCAATGTATAGATCGCACAGATCTGCTGCCTGCATATTTTGTGTACCTGGGTGAGGTGTGTATGTGGCAAACATAGGCCACATTGGTCCTTAATTACCTAAGGGACCCAATCTCACAGGTTGTATTATGTGTGGTAGGGAGCCATTAAAGCTGTTCTGATGTTCTGGATAAGTACAAAACAAAACAAAAACGGTTAAACATTCCCCTGCCGATCTTTGGTGGGTGGTTCTAGAAGCACCGAAAATACGACCCAATGACTCAGGACATCTTTTCAGGACAGAACATAGATGGGTGTTCAAATTGGGCACCAATATATGGGGCCTTAATGATGATATTCCTTGGACTTCTTTAGCATAAGTATATCCATGCATAAATATATCCACGTACCCTGGTCACAACCCATGTATCGATTAGACCATGTAGGTTGTGTGACATCTTCGTAACATTTGAATATCATCTGTTAGCACCTTATTTTGTTCCCGCTGATGGTATTTTGGAGTGACAGATCTATTGATACTCTGTAAAATATTCACCATTTTTAAGGAATTACTTTTATTGATTTTACATTCCTGCTGTTTATGGTGCTCTGCCAAGGAATTTTGAACAGTATAGATACTTTTCACCTATTGTATAC
The DNA here is from genome assembly GCF_031143425.1 of Pleurodeles waltl. Taxonomy (NCBI): domain Eukaryota; kingdom Metazoa; phylum Chordata; class Amphibia; order Caudata; family Salamandridae; genus Pleurodeles; species Pleurodeles waltl. The sequence continues at coordinate 340,870,506 of NC_090439.1, forward strand.
ATGGTTTATAAGTCCACTACTATGCTGTCCATTGACTTTCACTGGTTGATTCCTAATTAAAGATGGCCGACACCTTTTGGCCTTTCTTTATTTCCATGACACCTCCTTCTTGCCTGGAACACCTTTTCTCTTTTACTTGCTGTGAGACGTGCCGGGACCCGGATCGATTGTTGACTTCCGGGTCCTTAACGTTCTTAAATGCTCCGGGTTAGTTTCACCGCGTTTATATGCGGTTTCACGTCCCCGGAGGGTAGGTCCAGAATCCGGACCGGCGCTTTATCGCAGTAAGTGTATATTTTTTGACACACATGGTATCGGGCGGCACCGATATCATGCTTACGAGCAGATGGACGCTCAGTAACCCGATTGAGCGTCTTGTAAAATATTTACAACCAGCTGTACCCCGTTACACTGGGAATCTCAGTGTCTTTTTCAGCACTGGATACTGCGTTTAACATCACGTCAGTACCCTTTCGTATTTATTTCTTTTTTCAACTCTTTTTTCAATTGTTACCAATTTTTAATGGCCTTATGACTGGATGGTGGCCTTTACACTTTCTATGCATCCATACACATTGCTATACTAATAATTCTAGTGCAATAGTCAGCACGATCTACTATGTTAAATTATTACTTAAGTGTCATGATGTGCTTTTCTCTTTATCATTGACTCTTTTACCATTTTTAATTACTTTAAGATTGGACAAGGACCCTTATACCTCTCTCTTTTTTCATACACATTGTTTGAAGAGATATTTGTTATACATCTTTGCTACTATGTTGATTACCAAAATGAGGACATTGACTAATACTCCTGTAGCAATACAATTTATATGAAACTTACTGATGATCCATGTTTACTACGTTTAGCTGATAGCCGAGTCCTTGGGACGTGCTTACTAAGGAGCCTGGTCCCGACTTGGGGGTGGTAAGCCCACTTTATTGTCATCATACCTTTCTTTTGTGATTTATTGCACAATGTTTGCATGATTACACCTATGACCACTTTTGGGCAATATTTGGTGTTTTTGTTTCTAATTTTGTTTTCTAGGGCGACCTGACTGTGACTTAGCCTAGTATTCCTCAAATGTAAGTGACCGGCTTATTGAGTTCTTGATTGTGATATCATACTGGTTTAATTGGAGTAGAGCTTCTTAAATTTTTGGTCCTGATGAAGCGTCATTGGATCCGTAGGGACCACACGACGCGAAACATGTTGACCCTGATTGAGGAGGATTCCTAGAGGGTTATTCCTCCGAGTTTATTGTTCATTGAAAGTAATTGAGCATTGACACTCAATATTTTACTTTCTCCTGGTTTTTAATCTTGGCCTCATCTCTGACTATTGATTAAAATGATGATATATGTAGTGATGATTAACCAATTTTATCCTTAATTCTTTTTGTTCTCTCCTTCATGTACTGGTGCTTGAATGTAGGCATGCCCGTTGAGATAGTTAGCATTCACCAATAACTATCAGAATAATACGGCTTAGTGCTCCTCCATGTGGGGAGCCCGTCAGGCGTTGCACTGCCGGCTTGACGAGGAGCAGTACCCAATGATGATGCCAGTCATCCATTGTGATGCTTGAGGGCCCTTGCTCCTGATTTTTCAGATCCCCCTAGTTTCTTTCTTGTTCTTTATGGAACAGTGTACTTTGGTTGTTTTGTACTATTGTAGGGAGAGTGTACACTGGACCAATCAATCTCCCGGTCCCTTCCCCCCTCTTACATTATACGTTCTGGATAAGTAATCAGTATTTCAAGATACCTCAACAGTACCAAGCATACCAGTATGTTTGCAATTCTGTATGTGTGGAATGTGAATGATGGATCACCTTTCCTGAGGAAGACCAAACAAGAGTAACATTTTTCTGTTTGGTAAGCTTCACTAGCTTCTAATATGAATGTGACATCCCCGCCCTCGTCTAAGTTAAGCCATGCGCTACCAGGTGTAATGTTAATGCTTGTCTTGCATTCTCAGGAATATCTATGGCGTTAGCCATATAGTGAAGTGAGTAAAGAGATGGAACACCGAGTGGGGAGAAAAGTCCTTTTAATGGTTCGAGCTTCAACAATCTACAGCCTAATTAGATGCTCCCTGTTCAGCTGAGGACCTTCCCCAATACCACGGACGTTTCCGAATAATGGTACTTAGGGTACCTGTTGTATGAGACAGTGATAGTCAGGGTATCTGTAAATTAGTACCTAAACCCCATCATTGGTGGTGCCATGTAGTAGTTTGGCTCTTGCTCTAGGCAAGACTGCTGGTTTAAGTATGACAGTACTTACGTTTGTAGGTGACTGTCAGTCCTACAACAAGTCACACTGTCGTCCTAACCCTCCCAGCTCACAAGCAGCACCTCACCAAAAACGCAAATAGTAAAAGGTGATTTGTGGCAGCCTTTACGCATGGACTAAAGAGTGTGACATCTCAGGAAGTGTTGTGGTTAAACTGAGATTACCCCTTTCTCACATAAACAGCATCTCAATCAAACACAGGTAATGAAGGAGATGCAGTAAAGTTTTCAATAGGTTTTGTTAACAAAACTGCAATCTATGATGAGTTGCATGGGCTACAATGATAAGGATAATGAACAGTGCAAGAAGCAGGATTGTAAAGACGAGAGTCATTAATACAAAGACCCCACCATCTTGCAATAAAACAAAATAACATGAAATCCCTCTGACTGTCTATGTGAGGTGCATTTACACAGATCTGCTCAGACTCCTGATGTAGGATTGTTCCCAAACAATAGATGACAAGACATCCTTGGGGGGGCAATTACATAAACAGTTCCTCGAAAACACAAAGTGGGAAAACACCTAATGTGAACATCTTATCTATCTTCTGGCGCTGATAGTGACGCCTTAGCAGAGGGGCACTGATAGCAGTAAACTAAAACATTGTCCTAACTAAAAACAATGTGGCCCTCTTGGAAAGATATAATTAAATAATTGTGCTAAAACAGAGCAACCTAAGTAGGGTAAAAGTCAGTGGGTGACCGAGGCACAGGTCTGCAAGCCATAAGGCTCAGCTAACTCCTGCTTCTCATTAAAACAAGATAGGATTCACTACACTCCTCAACAGAGGCTAGAACCTGCATGCAAACATAGCAATCTCTCGCATCCATGGTATCAAGATACTCACGCAATAAGCAATAGAAGACATTAGAAGAAAGTCCTCCCTGTGTATGCAAATATTTCTCCTCTAGTTTAAATATTTCTATTGCTGAAAGAGTAGGAGCTAATTATGAAGATGTCCTTTCTACAGCTTATGTATGGTTGGTTCCAGTCTTATCAAAGACAGTCTTGCCATACAACTGCACAATCACCAAACCAATACCCATGTATTAACAGCATCTATTTTTAGTGTTTTGCTGGTTGTGGTTACCCATGGTCCGTAAAGAATTCAGAAGTAAAAGCAAATACCAAAATATGGCTATGCAGCAAAAACCAAAACTTAAAAAAAAAAAAAAAAAAGTCTTCAATCTTTAATCTCTCGTTATTGTTTTAAAAAATATTTACAGCTTCATTTCCACAGGACCCTTTTTTTGTCAAAAATCAATAAAGTTCTCAAATTCAGTTTAGCAGCTTGTCAAAATCAGGTTATCAAAGTCTTTCAAAATATTTTCAATAGGGTCTCTTTCATTTAGGTTTCAATTCACAATGTTTCCAACAAATGTAATCAATTTTCTTCATGTGTCAAAATATAGACCTGGAATATGTCTATCAAAAACAAAATCAGAAATTCTTCTTGCCATTCTTGGGTAGCTACATATGCCCAATCAGGACCTGAAAATATTCGAGTGGCAATTCTTTCTTTTTAATCTTCGACCTTCACTGGATTCACCATCACTCAGATCTTCATTTCTGGTGGTATCGACTTCTTCCTGAACTGTTGGTACCAGATTTGTCTTCTTTGACTTTGATCTGTTTCTGGCCAGTTAACACCTTTCAGATGTTTTCTTGTTAATGCTCTTTTCATTAGTTCTTCTCCTTTGACTTTCCTGCAACCGGTTCAGGAGTTGTCATCCTTTTGGCACAGATCTGCCTCAACTCCTTTCTCTCCGGGGACAGTCACTTGTTCATACTGGTTTCTTAGACCTTTTGCTTTTGACGACACCCTCCTCTGAACAGGTTTTCTCTGGGCCGGTTCCTTCTCCTGTTCTCTCTGGACCGGTTATTTTACTGTTTCATTTGAGTACGTTGAGGACGTCTCATCCTCATCTACCAGGATTCCTTCCACTTCGTCTGTCACAGGAGTGGCCAAGTCAACCGGAGTATGTTCAGGCTCTGTCTCCAGCTCACTTCTTCCTCTGTCTTAACCTGGAATATGTCTGGGTGGTGGTAATCTCAACATCTCTTCTTCTGTTGGACTATCCACTTTCCGAGTATGACTTGCGTGGCTCCAGTTCGGACGTCCTGCACACTTTACAGCTGTGGTAGTGTTCAATACCACCTGGTAAGGACCCTTCCACCAAGCCTCCAAACACGATTTTTTCATGTGCTTTCGGATCATAATGCAATCACCTGCTTTCAGGTTGGTTCCTTGACCTTGGGACGGTTGTAGTGTGGTAGCTTCCAGTTGATGAGAGAAAGAGCGACCCATATTAGCTAGACCTTTGCAGTAGTCCAATACCTAATAATCTGTAATGTTTACAAGAGCATTTTCAGGTACAGCTAGCAATGTCATTGCTCTTCCCATGAGGATTTCATAGGTTGCCAATCCTGTTTTCTTGTCAGAGGTGCTTCTCGTTGACATTAAAACCACTGGCAAAGAATCTGGAGAATTTCAGATTTGTGGATGCACACATTTTTGCCAATCTCGACTTCAAAGTACCATTCATCTGTTTTACAAGTACTGAGGCTTCTGAGCTGTAACCACAATGAAGCTTCTGCTCAATGTTTAAAGCAGAACATAGCAACCTAATCACCTCATTGTTGAAGTGGCTTCTTCTAACTGATTCTAAAGAGCCGGAAAACCAAAATGTGTAATTAACTCCCTAAGGAGGAACTTTGCTACTGTAAGACTGTCATTTCTCCTTGTAGAGTAAGCCTCAATCCAATGACTGAAAATGCATACAATCACCAACACGTTTCAAACCAGCACACGCAGGCATCTTAATAAAATCCATTTGCATTCTTCAAAAATGGTCCTCCAGCCATGCCAATATGTCCCACATTGACCACTGTTTCTTTGCCCTCATTCATCTGCTGGCAGATGACGCATCTGTGCCAAACTGCTTCGGCAACCTGTCTAAACTTTGGATTTACCAAAAATTGTTTAAACAACCTGACCATGTCATCTCTTTCCACATGGGTCTGTCCATGATAGTATCTGGCCATCTGAGCCAGTACCATGATACAAAAATTGGTACACTGTTCAAAACACACGGAGGCTGTACACTGGACCAGTAATCTCCCGGTCCCTCTTCTATTATTTTTCTTCATCTGAGCCAGTAGACTGTTTGGCAGTACTACCTTCTCTTCTCCCGCGATCCACACATCATTGTCCCTTTGGATGCATTTAATTTTCATCCAGTCCCTGCGTTCCTCCTTTGTGACATTGTCTTGAAGAGTTTTTAACTCCTCCAAATTGTCAATAACATGCATTATATAATTTGCATAAATCTCATCATTTTCAGGCAACAATTCCCATTCTCCTTTGTAGGATGTGCCGTTCAAGGCACAAAACTTTGAGGCTTGATCTGCATACGCATTTCCTAATGACACGTAATCCTGTGATCTATGATGTGCACTGCATTTCACCACTGCAATCTTTTCAGACATTTGAATCACTTGTAACAACTCATGTATTCTTTCACCATTTCTTATCGGTGAGCCATAAGAAGTTAGAAAACCTCTCCGTGACCACAATTGGACAAAGTCTTGCACAATGCCGAATCCATATTGACTATCAGCGTAAACAGTGATTTTCAGTTGAGTTGAAATGTGGCATGGTCTAGTAAGAGCCACTCATTCCGCCACTTGTGCAGAAAACACTCCTTGAAGCCATGAAGCTTCCAATATGCCAGTGATAGTACACACCGCGTATCCTGCTCTTAATGTGCCCACATTAACTATCATGCAGGAACTCTCCAGGCAAGTATCTCTAATATCAGCTACAGGTTCTGTGCATAATTCTGTAATTTCCAGACAATCCTGTTCAGTGTCATCCATTTTATCAACATCTATATCCTTTTTTGGAAGTATAGTTACTGGGTTGAGCACTGTTCATCTCTGAATTGTTACATTTGTAGATCCCAGGATTGCGGTCTTGTATCTGGTCAGCCTAGAGCTGGTCAGATACTGGGTTTTAGACTGAGTAAGCAAAATTTTAATTGCATGAGGTACCATTATAGTAAGGGGATAACCCATTACTATATTCTAGCTCTGAGTGAGACTGCTCAACTGCTGCAATGAACCGCAACTAACCTGGTAAAGCTGCTGCAACCGGATCCAAAGTGGCTGAAAAATATGCCACAGGGTAATTCATACTGCCATGAGCTTGAGTCAACACAGACAAAGAACATGCATCATGTTCATGAAAAAACAACAGAAAAGGTTTTATGTAATCAGGCACTCCCAAAGCTGGAGCTTGGCAAAAACTCTTTCAAATCAGTATATGCTTTCATACAGGCTTCATTCAGCACCATAGGATCAGAAACATCCTCATGAGTCAGCTTCAGTAAGAGCTTTGAAAGAACTGAAACTTTGGGATCTTTTGGGGGCAGTAACCCACCATTCCCAAAAACATCCTCACGTCTTTCTGTGTATTTGGTGTCCGCATGTGCAAAATAGTTGCAACTCTCTCTGGAAATTTTCCTAGTTCCCTTCTTAATCAAATGACACAAGTATTTTTACTTATTTCTGACAATATAGCAATTTAGCAGGGGACACTTTATGTCCATTGTCTCCAAGTAAGTTCAGCAATGCAGTTTATCGTATTTACACCCTTCTCTTGTTTTGGATGCAATCAGCAGATCATAAATGTATTGCACCAATGTTGACATATAAGGCATTACTAATGACTCCAAATTATTTTTCAAGATCTGATTTAAAATAGATAGTGACTCTTAAAACCCTTGTGGAATTCTACACCAACAGTAGACCCTGTTTAGCAACTTAAAACAAATGAGATATCTGCTGTTGTCATGAAGAGGCACGGATAAGAACGCTTGACACAGGTTCACCACTGTGAACCATTCAACGTTGCATGGGATCTGAAACATAACCACAGCTGGATTTGGCACTACTAGGCAACACTTAACCACTGTCATTTATTCTTCTCAAATCCTATACAAGTTGAATTTTCCCACAAGACTTGCGCAGACCCATTATTGGTGAATTACACGGGCTGCTCAACATTTCTTTTAAAATACCTTTTTCCACAAACTCTCCTATTAACGGTTTCACATCTCGATTGCATCTTTTGCCATCGGCTATTGTGGAGTCTGAAGAAAAACTACATTGGGCTTAACTGCGAGTCTAACTGGCTCAGCTCCTTTTATCAACCCAATGTTTTTTCCTGAAAGATCCCAAACTTTGGTCTTGACATTTTTCTGTACACCAGCAGGAAGACCTTTTACTGCAAAAACTGGAAAGGAACTAATCAAAGGAGCTTCCTCATTCGCAGGCTCATCAAAACTGATCAAAAGAAAATTTTTGGTCACTGAAGTATCGGGTCTTCTTCATCATCACTGTTTGTTTGAATTTCAATACCCTGATTTGAACACGTAATTGCGCATCTTGTTTTACACAATGAATCCCTTCCCAATAAGGGCACAGGACTTGAATCACAAACCACAAACTTGTGCAAACCCTTAAAATTGCCAATTTTAACCAAAACTAGTTCCTAATCGGGTTAGTCAAATATTGATTAGTAACTCCCACAATCTGAACCGCCTTCCCTGATAAGGGCAGATCTGGAACCTCTGCAGATCTCACTGTTGAGCGTGTAACTCCAGTGTCAACCAAAAATGAGACTGTGACCATTCACTTCTCCTTTAACATAAGGACCTTTCTGATCTACTTCTAAAGAAGCAGTCATCCCACATTCTTCTTCATCTGAACTCTCAGACATCGAAACATCATTTATTTAATTTTCACTGTGTAGTGAAAATTGATGTACAGTATTATTACTCTGATTCACTCTTTGACCTGTGACCATCTGAGAAAGCATAGCCTGCTGCTGATCCATAGGGGCTTGAGGTATCTGAATTTGCTGTCTAGGCATTTGAATTTGTTGTCCATGCACCTTTTGCACCTGTGGCTGCATCTGCTGTAACTGGGGCACTTGTACTTGAAATAGCTGTACAGTTTGCATGGGCTGCATAGGTTGGAAACATTGCATTGGATTCACTTTATTCTGGAAACAATTTAGATTTTGACCTCTCATTCTTGGTCCTCTCACATTCTGAACAGAATTGACGACATTCACTTGCTGAACAACACTTCCCTGATTTACCATTGGACACTACCATTTCCAATGCATTATTCCCTTACAAGTGAGACAAGGGAACAATCTCTTTCCATGTGGCTCTCCTTGTATCATTACTGTATTCGAATCAGGACCACCATTAACACTTCCCATTCCACCACTACCTCTGCCTACATTCTGAGACAACATGTTTTCCTGCTGCTGCTGAGGCTGAAAACTTACCTAAATCCTGGTCTGTGCAGCCTTGATCTGAACACAAAGTGAATCATGTCTTTCGGCTCAATTGTTTCTGGACCACTGTAATTCTTAAATGCTTTTAACAGTCTCTCGTAGTCAGCATGAATTAATTCTTTTGCTTCCTGAGCTGTCCTATCTATGCGCTGCCAATCAATGTTTTGGGGCGAAATTCTTGTTTTCAGAAACTCAATCACTTAATAGTAACCTTTCACTACTTCAGGGGATGGTGCACCTGTTGCTGGATCTCTTTGTAGCTCACTTGTTGGCCAATCTAGACTCCTTTTACATTCAATCCATAAATCTGCTTTAACAACTATTGTATATGTCTGCTGTTACCATTCTACTAGTTTCTCCCTCAACCTGGGGTAATCATTTGTAAATGACAAAATGTCACTTATGCTCCAAGGGACATTTACAAAATTCCCTTCTGGAATTTCTCTCATTGGTAAAACTTTCACTGCTTCCTTATTCAGCTGTACTACTGCAAAAGAAGTATCAGGACCTTTTTTTTGTTTGTCTCTTCATCAGCCATCTGCCTTCCCATTTGTCTAATGCTCTTCATATACCTTGAAGCAACTCTCTAATGTGCTTTTTCATCCCTGCAGATCTCATGTGTTTGAAGTCTTTTGCCTCAAAATCCAACCTGTAACTTCTTTTCAAAAGTTACATTTTTTAAAGGTCTATCCCGTATACATCTTCTATCTCTGCTAGCCTTTCGTGTACCTCATCTGCTTCCTTTGTAATTCTCAGGAACAAGTATCGCAATTCTGCTTCAGTGTAGGGCGGTAACCTCTTCACACATATGGGGCCAACGCAGTTTTGCGTCCAAAAAATTAGCGCCGGCTAACGCCATTCTGAAGCGCCATGCGGGCGCCGTATTTAATCAATGACGTTAGCCGGCGTTAGCCGCCGGCGCTGCCTGGTGTCCGTGGAAAAAAACGACATACACCAGGCAGCGCCGGCGTAGGGGGATATGGAGCTTGGGCGCCAAAAAATGGGGCAAGTCAGGTTGAGGCAAATTTTTCGCCTCAACCCGATTTGTGCCATTTTTTTCGACTCCCAACCCCCATAGAAATGACTCCTGTCTTAGCAAAGACAGGAGTCATGCCCCCCGTTGCCCAGTGGCCATGCCCAGGGGACTTCTGTCCCCTGGGCATGGTCATTGGGCATAGTGGCATGTAGGGGGTCACAAATCAGGCCCCCCTATGCCACAAAAAAAAAAAAAAAGACTTACCTGAACTTACCTTAATGTCCCTGGGATGGGTCCCTCCAGCCTTGGGTGTCCTCCTGGGGTGGGCAAGGGTGACAGGGGGTGTCCCTGGGGGCATGGGAGGGCACCTCTGGGCTCCTTCAGAGCCCACAGGTCCCTTAACGCCTGCCTTTTCCAGGCGCTATAAAACGGCGCAAAAGCGCCCGTGCGTCATTTTTTTGACCCGCCCACTCCCGGGCGTGAATTTTGCCCGGGAGTGTAAATACGACGCACATGCCTCGGAGTCAATTTTTTAGACGGGAACGCCTACCTTGCATCTCATTAACGCAAAGTAGGTGTCCACGCTAAAAAATGACGCAAACTCCATGGACTTTGGCGCTAGACGCGTCTAACGCCAAAGTATAAATATGGTTAGTTTTGCGTCGGAATTGCGTAAAAAAAAACGACGCAATTCCGGCGCAAACGGAGTATAAATATGCCCCTTGGTTACTTCAACAAGTTCACTCGCTTCCATTGAACGCCTAGTACAGTTGATATAATTTCCTCCACTAGAAACATCTTGTGAAGTATTCAGCTTTTCTAACCACTTTTCTAATTGCTGAGCTGTCAAACCCTCTAATGAGATGTTATTAGGCTGAGTACCCTGCAGCTGTTGTGCAGTTAAACGTGGAGGTTAAAGGTCAGTAATTTCATGTTGGTGCCACTATGTGACCCTGTTTATGTATTCAAAGGAGCTCTAAGAGGGCTCAAGTCTATCAATGACCATTTTCCATCAAAATCTTCTCCCACAATTGAGACTATCCTGATATTTTCACTGATTCCTCCTCCTACTAAACTCAGATTTAGGATTCCCTGACCATTTGCGCCATTGTTACCCTGGGCAAATAACGGTATGACTGGATCTATAGTGACAGGTATAGACACAGCACCTGGACTTGGTCTAGCAGTTGCATTCTGAGACTGCATTACACCTGTGTTCTGGCTCATCAATGCAAACATGTCTGTCTGGATGCCTGTTATAGGAGTGTACTTCGGAATTGCTTGTGGCTGCATTTGAGGCAGCAATAGCGGAGTTGGCTCTGTCAGGACCAACATTGGTTTCTGGTAAACTTTTCCTATTGGCGCTATTAGATTGGCTGCTGCATCTACAAAAGGTAAATTCTAGGATCACGAGGATGTGGCAAAAGTACAGTGTCAGTTGGCAGATTGAAGCTGCTCTGCATTGGGACTTGCGCAAAAGGAGAACTTGTCTGTACTGAGCTGGTTCACTTTAGGATTAACCTGTACGGAACTTTCATTTATGTTATGGTGACACTGTACTGGACTCTGTGGCATGACTATATAGCTCGGATTCTAATTCCGATTTTTCAGGAAATTATTAAATCTGGATGTTATCCTTCTAGATGGAAGGAGACTATATTAGTTCCTGTAAAGAAGAAACCATTTGGAGACGTGCAGGACCTTGAGAATTTACGGCCAATTGCGCTCCTTCCTTACTTTGCCAAGATCCAGGAGAAAATCATGAATAAGGCACTAGCGGATTTTCTTGGGGAAGTGTAAGCTGTAGATTCCTCGCAGCATGGCTTCAGGAAAGCTCATAGTACAGAAACGGCCATTATCTCCTCCACTGATTCTATTCGTAAACTTGTGGATGAGGGACAAGGTGCCATTCTAGTTCTATTAGATTTATCTGCAGCCTTTGATACTATTTCTTCCCAGATTCTGACAGCCCGTCTCTATCAAGTAGGTGTCAGAGATAGGGCCTTTAAATTGTTAGAATCTTTTTTAACTAACAGATGGACTACGGTAAGATGTGGTAACTTCGATTCCACACCTTACCTCCTTCCTTGTGGGACTACATAGGGTTCCTCATTGAGCCCTACCTTGTTCAATATCTATGTTGCCCCGCTAGCCAACTTGGTTCATTCTTTTGGCTTTATCCCCTCTTCATATGCAGACGACACACAGCTTATTATCCCAGTTAATAAAAACTGGGAAGAGGTGGCAGAGCGTTTTAACCTTTGTGTGAAATAGGTTAGCAACTGGATGGGGTCTAACTGGTTGAAATTGAATGCTTCTAAGACTGAAATTATCTGTTTTGGATCTGGTGTGAAATACTGGAATCCACGCCGGTGGCCATCATACTGTGGTTCTCTTCCTACCCCTTCTAATGTTAGCAAAAATCTGGGTGTTATGTCTGACAATCAACTGTCCTTCAAATATCAGGTTAACCACATGGTCAAAATTGGTTTATGGTTGATTAAAATGTTAAGGAAAGTTTTTCCTTTTCTTCAGCATAAATGGAGAGTTGCCGCCACGATTTCTCAACAACTGTAAAATAAACTCATGATTGTCCGATTCCTCATCAGGAGTTGGAGACTTCTCTTAGCCTCTTTCGATTTCTGTCCTTCATCCGAAAATGAACTCCCTTTCAATTTGTTAGAAGCCTTCTTTGCTTCTTTCTCACTGTCATCTGAAATTGCAGGAAATAACCTAATACCATGTAGGGTATATAATCTCAATTATCTCTGGTCATTATCCCCTCGGCTTCTGCTAGTATCTTTTCTGCTCTTCTAATTTTTCTCTCAAACCTCAACACTTGTTGTTGTCTGGCTACTAGCTCCCAGATTGCTAATGCTTCGAACTGAGCTGGTCTTGGCAGAGGTTTTAAACTATACATTGTTTCAAATTCTCTAAAATTCTCAAATTCAAAGTTCAATTTTTAAGAAACATAAAGCTTCCTTCCTTTCCTGTAATTTTGCACCAATGCTTTACCAAAGGCATGCTCTGGTATCTTTCTCTTCAATTACCCTATATGATGGAGTACCTTCTGGTGGACACATTTCTCCTACCTTAGCTGGAATATATTCATCTCTCCTAAGAGCTCTTTTCAAAGCTTTGAAGAACTTAATTTTCACAAATTTTTCAAAAATCACTAATCAGGAAGTGAATTTTAATCCCACAATCTTGTTTGTCAACCTTCTCAACCAATTGTGCTTCACGGTTGTCCACCAATCCGTGCGCGACCCTTCTCACTAACCAACCTATCGTAGCGTGGCACAAAATGACATTATAATTCCACACAGCAGCTGACAAAGACTTATGGCTTGTCCTCCTAAACTCAAAAACACGCAAAACTAATGCAAAATTATTTGCAAGCACCTCAGCAAAACCAAAAAAAACTATACATTTGTCTACTACAAGTAGGGAAATCACAATTGCTTCAGGAACCTTCCAGATTTTCATTGGTGGTTTTTGCTTTAACATCTATTCTTTCATTCTCAGTTCCTCAGATTCGCAAACACAACTTACTCTCAAATGCACAATGGGTCTGTCCTGGTGCACATAGGACTCGCCAGCTCTTAGTTGAAAAGACCTTACGCTCAACTTAACTCGACTTGCCAACCACGCCCGATTGGCCTACTAAACAGACAAATTTCAATAAAAACCCAAGTGTCTCAATACACTTTTAGTATACTCCGGAGTCTTAGACCTCGCAGGGCCAGAATACCAACAACCATGTGGACAATTTTTTAGCACCAAGCCCAACACATTTGAAGTTTGCTGACTTCCCTACTCTCACACTTAAGAATACGCCAACCCATTCTTCAACAACATTTGGAGTATAGAAACTTCCTAAATCCTCTCAAACAATTCAATTCACCTGCAAATTAGCTAAAGCTGTGCAAGCTCATAATCTACTTCATTCAACCTGACAATAGAATGCTGAGAACACTCCCTTACCAACATAGGCATACTACAAGGACCAGGGGAAAGTCACCTTGGGCATTTAGGGACCCAGCTTCTCCATATTCTGAATCAATAAATTCAGCAGATCTCAAACAAAAACAGCTGGTAACAATAAAATTTAAAGAGACATTACTATCAAACTCTGCTACCAAAACTGTGAGAACATTCTTGGCTTATCTATTTTGTTGTAACAATATACAACACTATCAAGCAATACAAAACAGTATAGAGTCAGTAAAGAGCGCACCATGATCCATTTGGCCATGAATAACCACACTTTTATTATCAATTAAAATGTTTATTTCCCTATATTAACCATGCTAAAGTCACAAAAATTAGTCTCAACACCAAATGGTACAAGTAAAGAAACATCACAGGTTGACCAAATCACCTAAAGAATCTTAACTTGAATGAAGCAATAACAACAATTTCAATAGCGAAAACACTAATTAATAGCAGCAATATTTGAGCAGGAGAAATAAAATACATTTGTTCAGCAGTAAAAGGATATCGGTTCATAGGTATAGAGAAAACATCTCACTAACTTCAGATTAGCATGTTGGGCTTCACGCAAAGGTTTTAGTAACACTAATTTAGAAAACATCTAGCTATGGCGCTATCAAAACAGCAGAGGTATTAAAACAGTAGCAGTTGGTACCTGAAAAACAAAAGACAAACAACAATGCACTGATCGTTTATATTACCAATCCCTAAAGAAATCAGCAAAACAGCTTCAGCTTCATCAGGGGGACATCAGCATCAGGACAGGAGCAGGTAAAGGGGTACGGTTTAGAACTTAGACTATAAGATCACTAAACCATCAGATCATTAGTTCAGCATTGAACAGACAGTGAACTCAGTAAATGATAAAGTACCAGAATGTCAGTAGACTGACTGGCAAGGTACGAAGTATCAAAGTGACAGATCACCAAAAGTGACTGACAAAGTATGAACGAGGAAATGGCTTTGTGAGTAGCATGTCAAAGAATGACTTCCAACTTCTGAGCTCCTAAACATTAAATTAAAAACCACTAAACATTTGCTATTGATCAAAAACATCAGACGAAGAAAACATCCAATTACAAAAACATTAGATAACGGCAATACATTAGAAAGGTTACTCCTAAAATTGGCAGTGTGATGACTGGTTCCTCTCCATTTCTGTAACTCCAAACAATACTAAATCTATCATCCTGCTCTTCCTTCCTCCTGCGGAATCAGTAGATTCTTTTGTTCGGCACATTGCAAATATCCTGTTAAACAGTGGTTACAGAGAGTACAGCATTTACCTTACATCATCTGAAGAAAAACATGAGTTAGAAACATAACTTCAGACAAATATGCAATTCAATCAGTGAAACCCGTTATACAGCGGACGTGAAATCACACAAATGTAACAATACCTAGAACATTGTTAGTAAGATAACTTCTCACTGTGGCCTTGTCTGCTTGAGGTCCATCAGAAAACAAGAAATACACATATTAGTTCAGCTATTAATTTGACAGAAATGCCTTTAAAGAAACATAGCTGTCAGTACAATGTAAGTACTTTATAAAAATGCAAGTGCAGGCCTTGTACTCAGTGGCCAATAAAGAGGGCACATTATGTGTCATACATTATTAATTTTCATTGTTAAACATCTCATATAATATTACATAAGTATGATTGCATTAAAGATAATTAATGTTAATTTCAGTGTTCACAGCATCAATGCACGGTTGCCGAGCAGCAGCTGTGTTGACATTAAAGGGGAGATGCACCAGTTCCGATCGGTGCAAAGTCCCTGATGCATCAACATTGAAAGGGAAAAGGCTTCTAAAGCACACTTCGAAGGCCCAGGACTGGGGGGGGGGGCACCTCAGGAAAGGGTAGGACTCACAGATGACAGAGTACAGCAGCATTAGGAGAGTTGCAGACTGTCTTTGATGTCACTGAGACAGCAGGAGAACAGGGAGCAAGCCAACAAGCCCTTGGAGCATCTTGGGTTCAAGGATGTAGATAGCAAGTCCATTCATTCTCACTGCAGGCAATATTTAGCAGGCAGCAGGCCAACACAATAAAACAAGTAGCCAAGTGGCAGTCCCTCCTACAGCACATCATACAGAAAGCTGTAGGCCAGCAAAGCAAAGCATTTGCAGAGCAGCAGTCTCTCCTTGCAACACAGCAATCCTTCTTCCTGGCAGAGTTGCTTTGGTTCCAGAAGAGTTCTGATTTGATGGGGCTTGGGGTCCAGTACTTATACCAGATGTGCCTTTGAAGTGGGGGATACTTCGAAAGAGGCCTTTGAAGTTCACAAGGTCTCTGCCCTTCCTTCCCTGGCTCCAGAAACTCGAAAGGGGGTAATGCAGCCCTCTGTGTGAGGAAAGAGACAAACCTATTCAGGTGTGTCGGCTTCTTCTGCCCATCTAGCCCAGGAAGACCCATCAACCTGGTGATGGGCCATCAGGATACAGATGTTCTCTGTGCTTGTCTAGAGGGAATGCACAAAGCCCACTGTCACCTACCCCAGACATGTATTTTAACACAGGCAGAAGCATAGAATGGTTAAAGTAAGAAAATGCCAACTTTCTAAAATCTGACTTCTCCATAAGTTGTGATTTCGAATTGAGAGTCCAGAGACCGCAAACTCTATTTCTATCTTTTCCCAATTGGCAACTACACTTAGATGTTTTAAGGTAATCTCAAAGTTATCCTATGGGATATATAGGCCTTGCAATAGTGACAAACAAATTTAAGAGTGTTTAACTACCTGGACATATTAAACTCAATTGTACATGCCCAACATTTTAAATACACTGCACCCTTTCCTTGGGCCTACTTCAGGGGTGACTTGTATGTAATAAAAAGGAAGGTTTGGGCCTGCAAGTGGGTGCACTTGTCAGGTTGGAATGGCAGTGTAAAACTGCACACACAAGCTCTGCAGTGGCAGGCTTGAGGCATGTTTGAGAGGTTATTGTAGTGGGTGGCACAATAGTGCTGCAAGCCCACTAGAAGCATTTCATTTACAGGCTCTGGGCATATAGAGTGCACTTTACTAGTGACTTACAAGTACATTAAATATGCCAATTGTGGTGAATGCAATGTTACCAAGTTTTGAGTACAGAGCACCTGCACTTTAGCACTGGTCAGCAGTGGTAATGTGTCCAGAATCCTAAAAGCCAGCACAAATGAGCCAGAAAAACATGCCAGAGGGCAAATAGTGAAAACTACACTAAGGATATCAGGTCAAACAATGAGCTTGAAAGTACAGCCTGCTCCCAGACCTTATGCCTAATGCCCCACAAGGCAAAAATCAGGCATCACCTTAGGCATTGAATAAACATTGGTATGAGACCTGTCAGCCTCAGGGTGGTCGTCTCCCAAATGTTTTGCTGGTTTTGCCTCACGTTTTTGCTGTATGATTTTGTTGGCCTTAGGACTCTGGAAACTTTGCCAATGCTGACCAGTGCCAAAGTGCATGTGCTTCTCCCCTAAACGGGGTAACAGTGTATCCACAGATGGCATATTTAATTTACTCGTAAAGTGGTATACCATATATACACTAGCCTTGTAAATTAAATGCTACTAGTGGGTGGCGTGGCCTGGCCGCAAAGAGAAATGGCTACCTGAATCGAGAGCTCTGAGCACTGGATTGAGCTGGGGGGAATGGAGGGGCAGCTGATCGCCGGGAGTGTCTCCCCTGCTTCACGAGTCCGCCCTGAACTGGCGGGTGTTTAGAAGTCCATTACCCACCCACCCACAAGAAGCAGTGGGGGCTTACAGAGTGCCGCAACCCTCTGCCATGTGAGGAGCAGCGGCCTCGATTACTTCCTTGCACGGGAAGTGTGCAAAGTTGGAGAGGCTGCTGAGGCGGATCACGCCCGGCTGCACATCAGTGGCCTGGATCTGCCCACACATATGGAACCACTGGGGCCCCGCTGCAGCTCCCCCAAGCTCCCAGGAGGCTCACAGAGGAAAGGGGCACGAGAACAGGTCGGAGGGGGCTGACTGCCTTTTCCCCCTCCTCCTGGGCAGGTTCAAGGCTCTGTGTAGCGAGCGGCCTCTCTCTCCATGCCGACCAGAGGGTGTCCCTCACAATGGGATGTGCAGAGTCCCCAATGCACTAGTGGGGGTGCACTCCTACAGCCGCTTACTTCAACTGTGTCCCCCCCTCCGTTTAGACCCATAGACCTATACCTTGCAGCCGGTTACCCCTGGAGCGGCTGGGTCCGGAAGAAGAACCTTTCTCAGGAAGCAGCTGGCAGAGCTTCCGTGGTGGCATTATACAGCTGGCTCTGGTCATATGGGTACTGGTCCACGCCGCACAACCCCCTCTCCATAGTGGGGAACTCTTCTGGAGGTGCAGTCTGACACCCGTATCAAGAGAGTACCACACGCCTGTGTGACCCGCTAGCACCTACTGCGGGACCGTCTAGCGCCGATGAGACACACTACGCACAGTATGTGACTGAGTCGCATGCCGTGGTTGGGCCTGATCAAGATGGGCTACGGTGAGGGCATTTGAGATGCCTGTGGACCAACCTGCTTACCGTCAACGGAGTGGTACACCCCGTGAACAGATCAGGCTACATATGCCTATTGCTGCTGGAATCGCACAACCACCAGGCCCCCATGGAGCACACAGAGGGGTCCTAATACCGGACCTCCAATAGGAAGGGGACACCTACGGTCTCCGCGCTACCGCACAGCATCCCTGTAGTCAAGAAGATACTCCGTAGCTCCACTGAACCCCCCTCCCCGGGTGGCGATGCCCAGGGGAAATCGTCAGGTAAACACTCCCGCCAACTGCTGTTCTCAGAAGCTATTGCGCAACCTAAACCCATGGCGTCGCAGACGATCCCTCCTTGCTCGTGACCCCGCTGGCCGACCCCCACTCAGCTGATGCCACAGAACGTATACTCCAGGGAATGACTGCTTTGGGACGCCGCTTGGAAGCAATGGAATCAAAGTTCTCAGACCTCTCTATGGCTTCCACCTCCATATGGGCAGACATAACTTGTTTTCAAATTATGGTGACGTACTTAGACTATCGCCTCACAACTGTTGAGGACCACCTGCGATGCTGCCGGAACAGGACACGGAGCTGCAGTTCCTTCGGGCAAAGATCATGGACTTAGAGGACAGGAGTTGGAGGGACAATGTCTGTTTTTTTGGGAATACCAGAACAAAAGAAAGACTCAGATGTCAAAGCTTTCCTCAAAGACTTCCTACCCGAACTCACAGGCCTCACCTTCTCCCTGCTAATGAAGTTTCAAAGGGCCCATGGAATCTGTCCTTTGCATAAAGCTAACTCAGGAAAGCCACGTCCCATCATTGCATGCTTTCTACGCCACGAGCAGGCCCGCCAAGTCATCTCTGCTGCCAGAACTTGAGGCCCCTACTCCCTAGATGGTCACGAAATATGGATGGCCATAGACTTCTCAAGAGAAACTGATGAGAAACGGAAAGCATTTTTGGCCCTATGACCGCAACTGAGGAAACTGGATATCAAATTTGGGCTCTTTGGGCCTGCCCGTATGTGGATCACACAGGATAGTAAATCTAGACTTCCTCGAACCAGCAGTCCTTTGTTCCTTTCTGGAAGGCCTTACCACACAACCCATGGACCATACCCCTCCTCACCCAAAGCCAAGCTCCCCTGCCCTGTGAGAACCTCCCTCCGTCTCTGCTCCTAATCATCATGCTGCAATGCAGAAGAGGGGGAGGACCTATGATCGCTCACTGAAATCACAGGAAGGCCGAGAACATGCTCTCAAGGCTGTGATTGCTCTCACCCAGGATCAAGGCAGAGACAAATCCCGATCCCCCTTGAAACCAACACATTCTGCAGATGAACTTATGAAGCAGCCAGGATCTCTCATCCAATAGCCCTGAGCGTGCACTTACCTGCTGGCCAGCTAAGTACCCCGTCCATCTCTCCCATATATATGCCTACTTCTGCCATGACTGGAGTTGCTGGCTTTGTTATTGCTCTTATTGGTCCTGCTGATATTGTTTACCTCTGCATATATGCCTGTTACGACACATGATTGACTGGGCGTACTTTTTTCTGTGAACTGTCCTTGTACAGGGTTCCGTGGGTATAGCATAAGCCTTGTGTGTTTCTGGTTAAAGGTTGCCTTGGTTAGGCTGTTAACTGCATTCCCTGAGATATTTTGGAACTGTTGTTAGGATTATGATTATGAGTATGGACCCTTTATTGGTTGCATTCATTCTGACAAGGCTCATTCACCTGTTATGCTTGTCCGTGACTCCTCCGGGTCATTGACCACTGGAGAACATCCCACAGAGTTCAGACCAGGAGTCTGCCTGACCCCACACCCCATGCATATACCCGTCCACTATTCTGGGGTGGCCCCCTGGCATCCCCCTGTTTCTCTCCCCACCTCCTGCACCACAAAATGTCTACCCTCCGCACCCCATGCATCAACCTCGGCCTGAAGCCATGCCCATACCTCCCCCCCCCTTCAGGGGTGTTCCCAGTACAGACTACTCATCTGGACACAGGAACCTCATAGGTTTCTTTACGATGCTCTTGGCCCCAGCATGATAAACACCCCTTCCCTCCATACCCGCAACATGCTGAGACCTGTCCATTCTGGGAGCACCCCCGGCTCTCTTCCTGCTTCCCCTCCTGCCCCCCGATGCACTACACCCCGTGTCCCCTGAAATATTCTGAATATTCTGCCTTACACTGATCACTACTGGCTGTTTGTCGCCGGCCCCTCCACCCCCGGACCCTCCCGTGAGCTCATCTGGCACGCAGGACACGCAGATTCTGACCCGCAGCTTAATAGGACTCACTGTAGCGAGGTGCTTACCTCGGTTCCAATTGGCCCCAGCTACGTATATCATCTCTTGCATCAATTTACTCTTACCCCCCGTTTTCCACCCTACCCTTTGTAGCCTTCTACTGTACTCTCTTTTATTCTATAATGTTCTGGTTTTGCCTGTCCCTGTCCTATCTCCCCACACATTCTTTCCTGTCTCTCCCTCTTTGTCTTCTTGACTGGCTCACTTGCCCCTCTACTTTTCAATGACCGAGGGTCCCCACCAAAGCCCCCTCCCCTCCTCCTGGTGCTCCCCCCTGAATTGTCACTAATATAGTGCCTCTCCTTTTGGGATACTCAAATAAAGGGGACCAAATGTCCTCAAAGACCCGACAGACTCAGCTTTGATATGGGTACAACAGTTTCGTTGACGGTCCTTTCATGGAACGTCCATGGCCTGACTCACTACATCAAGAGGCAAAAAGTCTTATCATACTGACGGTTCAGGAGGGCGGACATCGCTCTTCTACAGGAAATGCACCTCTCCCCCTCGGAATCAGAGAAACTGCGCAGAGATTGGGTAGGTAAGGTGCTCTTCAGTGGGAGCTCCATCTGTGCACTCAGAAGCGCACGGCTCTGGGAGAAAATGTGGGGTAGCGATTCTCATCCGTCGATCCTTACAATTCAGACTCCTCATAACGTGGACTGACCCAGAAGGATGATACGTTCTTGCCAAGCTCAAATTGGGCACCTCCACAATCTGTGTTGGCTCTATCTACGCCCCTACGGGCTACAACGGCTTTTCTTCCTCTCTCTAAATCTGTTTGCTGACCGAGATCGGAGCCTCCCAGTACTTACTTGGTGGGGATTGGAACCTAGCACAAGATGCTATCCTGGTTCGTACAGGTGGCCTTGATGTAGGCAATAACGCAGATCGGGCACTCTTTGGGGATGTCCTCTCGGATCATGGGCTGATGGGCCTTTCCCACCCATCAGACTGTGAATACACTTATGTCTCACGGTCCATGGGACCCAATCCAGACTGGATTATTTCCTTATCACCCACCGACTGCTTCATATGACCAGGGAGTCCCAGATCTTACCGACCGCATTGTCTGACCACTCCCCGGGTATGCTGGCTCTTGAGCTGGGACTGGTGTCACCAGGGCGCAAGCCATGGCGTCTACAGGTGTCCACATACCGAACGCCAAGGGGGAGGAACAACTCTGTTCCCACGTCGCTACCTACACAATCAATAACAAGGGCTCAGTCTCCTTCCCACAATTGTTGTGGGCTGAGGCAAAGGCAACAGTAAGGGGCCAACTCATGAGGGACGCTGCCATCGCCAGTACCCAGAGGCGTGACAGCCAGCAGGCTCTGGAAGACTGCATAGTCCAGACTACGCGCAAATATACCTCAGCCCCCTCCCCTTCTACCCGACATCACCTGGAGCAGGCCAAAATAGAAGTTAATGCTCTCTTCACCTCACAAGCAGAATACGCGTTACAGCGGTTGAAAGGTCTCCATTACGAGCATGGAGAGAAGGTGGGCGTTTATTGGCTGCTCAACTCCGCCAAAGCAACAATGGCCATTCTGGCCTTACGTAGCCCTGATGGCCTGATTATCACACACACACCCAGGTGACAGGGGATGAGTTTGGTTGCTTTTATCAGACCCTCTATACTCCTGAAACTGTAGAAGACCATGATAAACTGGCCACATTCTTTGAGAAGGCATGTATACCAAGCATCTCGGAGGCAGGTAGGGCTCTTTTAGAGGGGGGCATCAGCAAGGAAGAGATCACACAAGCAATAGCTAAACTCCCATATCATAAGGACCCTGGGGAAGATGGGTTCTCGGCAGAGTTCTATAAATGGATGGGAGCAGACACAGTGGATTCTCTATGCGAGGCATTCCCCGGGGTGGATCAAACAGGCACCTTGCAACAGGTCTCTAACAAAGCTTCCATAGTAGTCTTACCCAAACCAGGGAAGGACCCTCTTCTTTGTGGCAGTTACCGCCCCATCTCCCTCCTTAACGGGGACGTCAAAATACTGGCAGGAATCCTAGCGGCATGCCTCAAGAAAGTCATCCCATCTCTCATTCACCACACGCAAGTGGGTTTCGTCCCAGCCGCTCTTCTAGGAACCATCTACGAACCGTGCTACATGCCCTCTGGACAGCACGGGACTCCCTAGATGCCGAGAAGGCATTTGATAGAATAGAATGGTGGTACCTCTTCGAAACTCTAAAGCGGTTTGGGCTCGGGCCAGTTTTATCAATAAGGTGCGCCTATTGTATGGCTCGCCAACAGCACAGGTCAATTGCGGTGGGTTCCTGTCCGACATCTTCATCAGGAGGGGGACCCGACAAAATTGCCCTTTATCGCTGTTACTGTTTCTATCAGCAGTGGAACCCTTAGAGGCAATGATTCAAAGATCAAGCCACATTACCGGAGTACCCACCCCTGGTGGTAGCTCCACCATTTACCTGTACGCCGAAGATATCTTACTAACTCTTTCCGACCCAGGTAAGTCCCTGCGAACCTTTTTAGTTGACGGAGTCCTTCTCCGGCTACAAGATAAACCGGGATAAAAGTGAAGCGCTGCCTCTATCCCCAGTGACAGTAAGCATGACCGTACAGGACTTCCTGGTTAAGTGGAAGCAGTCACGTCTCCAATATCTGGGTATCTATATCAATACAGGTTTGGAACATATGGTGGCAGATAACTTAGACCTGCTACTTGCCAGCACAAGAAGGGACATTGACAAATGGTCACATCTTGGTCTCTCCATTTGGGGTGGAGCGCAGTCGGTACGCATGGTTACCCTGCCAAGGTTCTTATATGTTCTTGGCATGTTGCCTTTACAGATCCCCTTGACTCTCCTCAGAGATGTGGACCGTCGCATACGAGCCTTTGTTTGGGGGTCGATGCGTCCTCGGCTGCCCCGGGCTACATTACTAGCCTGGCGTGAGTTTGGTGGGCTAGGTCTACCTTCAGTGGAACATTATGCCCTTGCACTGCACCTATCCCAACTAGTTTTGCTTCTACCAGGAGTTCAAGACATGCCAATGTGGGTGGAGGTAGAACAAATGCTTTTGCGCTCCCTACCGGGACTCAATGTGCTCTACGGTGCAGGGGACACCATATCTCAGCCTATCAACCCCATGACCAAGCCATGAGGAACTCCTGGAGACAGGCACATCGCTTACTGGGAGTCGATCCCTTGATACATGAAAGTGCTCTGCTCTGGGGCAATGCAGGATTCACAATAGGGGGGAATGCTATAGATTGGGGGGAGTGGCGATCGAGAGGCCTTCTGCGTATTGGTCAATTCTTAACCAATGGCCAACTAAAACCATTCACGGATCTTCAGGAGGAATTCGATCTACCTACCCATCACTCGTGGCGTTTTCTACAGCTCCAGCACTGCCTCAGACGCTGCATGGGGGCATGTCCCTGGCTGCTCTCCCACTCCCCAGTACTTCACTACTTAGAAAACTGGGGCCTTTTTCGTGGAGTCATATCTGGTACACATACCCTGCTAAACCGCCACTTTTTTTTTTCACTCCTCCTCTTGGTCTCTCTCAAAGTTAAATGGCAGGCGCAACTACAGATAGAATACGATGGAGGATTTGGCTGACCTGATTGAGGCAAGGGATTGTGGGGCACAGGAGGCTCACTTGAAATTCACTCTTTTCAAGACACTACATGACCGGAAGTGGACTCCCCAGAAGCTACTGTCTGCAGGATTAATGTCTCATGCCTCCTGCTGATGCTGCCCCCACCCTCACTGCGACCTACTCCATATCCTACACGATTGCCCATCCATCCAACCTTACTGGCAGTCGGTGGGGTGTACCCTCAGAGAAACTCTACCTCTGCTGCCCTCTCTTACCCCCTCCCTTCTATTACTACATGATATAAATGACATGCAAGTTCTTCTCCGCCCACAACTACGCCTACTACATACAGCACTGGCCACACCTAATTATGTTTCATATTATTGCTATGGTAATGATAAATATTCTTTACCGATAAAGTCAGATTTAACATTACTATTTTTAGAAATACCACTTTTAGAAAGGGGGCATTTTTCTGGTCGTACAACTCTGTGTGCCTTGTAGTCTGTCTCCGATACAATTCTGGAGGTGGTGACAGCTACACTTTGTGCTTTCCCTGTAGACAGCCAAAACACAGGAAGGGGTAGGTGTGACAAAAGGACTCATCTGAATTCATCTGCATTGTGATCGCTCTTCCTGGTCACCCCTATTCAAAGGCACATGTGGGTATAAGTACTGGGTCTCTGCCCCTACCAAATCAGTACATTACTGGACTTATGAGGAACTCTGCTGGAAAAGACTGCTGTGCTGTAAGGAATGCCACTCTGCCTGCACTGACTGGTCTGAAGAACTGCTTTTCTGCTTTGCTGAGCTGCCCTGTTGCCTGCTGATCTCTGCCCTTTCGAGGACATGGACACATCTCCCTTAAACCCAGAGTGACTCCAAGGGCTTGCTGACTTGCCACCAGTTTGTCTGCAGTCTCAGGGACATCAAAGACTATCTGGAACTCTCCTGGTGCTTCTGGGCTCTGTCATCTGTTAGTCTTACTGTTGCCTGAGGTGCCCCCTTCAGTCCTGGGCCTTAGAAGTGTGTCCTGTGCTGATATCTGCAAAACCTATTTCATTGTCACCACTGCACTGGTCCGAACTGACACAGCACCCCTTAAATACAGAGGCTGTTTGACAGCCTGCACGGCCTGATGAGGATGATCTGTGCATCTCAATGACAATGCATTACTTTCATCTCCATGGTGCTCGCCGACGATGCCACTTCCCGACTGCGTGCAAAACATTGAACCATCACCTTCACATTTGCTCCTCGACGTTGGTGCTTGCTCCAGCCAGGTACTTTTTCAGCGGACTCTGCGTGGGTTCTGTAGCTGGCCTACCCTTCATCGCAGTCAGCCTGAACTTTGGATCTGCACCAGTCTTTTGTGACCTCAAGTGACCCTTATACCGCTAGTGACTACGCACTGTTTTCAATTTATTCTTTAAAAATTCACATCTTAACTTCTACTGATTGTATTTTTGTCATTTTGGTCTTATTTTATTCAGATAAATATTCTCTATTTTTCTAAACCTGTATGGGATCCTTTTTGTGGTGTTTTGATTGTCACCGTGTGTGTTGCACAAAATACTTTACACAACTACTTTACATATTGCCTCTTCAGATAAGCCTTGCCTGCTCTGTGCCAAGCTACCAGGAGGTGAGCACAGGTTATTTATAGGTATGTGTCTAGCTTGCCCTGACTAGAACATTGTGCTTTTACAGGGGACAATCAGAAATCCCAGTTTTAACAATTGGTGATCGTGAAAGCCTAGCTGGCAGACGGGTCTTAGACCTCAAACACTACAGGGCAACAATTGAATTGTGGGTGAAATCACTACACATATTCAAGAGGTTTCCAATAGGGTGACTAAGGTTCTTTTAAACCTGAGCAATTCCAGTCCGAGTGCCCAGCTAGACCCAAGAGTTTCACAATATTGATGCCTAGATTTCATGAATCCTTTAAACCCCAAATAATTTTCAGGAAGGATCACCAAATGTGATCAAGCAGTTTCACAAACCCTGCATCACAGGGTTACCAGCCATTCTTTTTTTGATAAAGCAATCACAACTTCAACAGGTTTTGTGAGACATCTTTGGAAAAACATTTGTTTTTAAAAGTTGTGTGCTATCAGACAACTGCCCCACACAAACACACTTAGACTTTTGGGTCAGGGTTTAAACACCCAGCCAAATTATCTGCCCTTTGTTTTTTATGTAATGACTGCCACAAGTGAAAATGTTCTCTTACGGCCTGCAAATGGAGCACTCGGATCAATGAACCTAACTACTAAAAAGCAGTGTTAGAGGAAAATTAATCAGCAGCTCCTCACAGCAAAATGCCTAATTGAATTTGTAAAGGAGACTTGTCTCCTCTGTGCCTAGTTTGTTGGCTAGGTCTCCATACTCTAGAATTGGTAATGTCAGCAATACACTTCTGATATCTGGAAAAAGAAATCACCTCTAGATTATCAATGAGAACCGGCCAGTTGCTTCCAAAATGGAATCCACATCCCTCCATTACTCTGGTTTGCTCAAATACAAAATGTGTTTACCACACAGGCCATGAACACTCAGAACATGCATTGGGGATGTTAGCCTCCACTGCAGTGGCACAGACAAATGAACTGGTCCCAACTATGGATTCAAAAATCAGAGTAAGCTGCCTCCATTGCTCTACATGGTTAACTCAAAACTGGGACAGTAGTCCACTGTCGGTGACAGAGCATGCTTTGTACATTTTTCCATTGCCAGGACTTCACTCCTGTAATGGACAGGGATAGGTCTCTGCACACACACTAGGTTACTGT
This sequence comes from Pleurodeles waltl, assembly GCF_031143425.1. Classification (NCBI taxonomy): domain Eukaryota; kingdom Metazoa; phylum Chordata; class Amphibia; order Caudata; family Salamandridae; genus Pleurodeles; species Pleurodeles waltl. Next base: position 340,897,336 of record NC_090439.1, read on the forward strand.
GAGGCAAGGTCAGAAAAAAAAATAGGTTTCCAGATAACAAATACAAAATTGGGCAGGGAACATTTTGTTCCAACAGTTTATTACTCCCATGCTGATGATCAGCTGCCACTACGAGCCAGAAAATTGTTGGCTTGGTTGACTCATTATATTTTCAAGATTTGTTCATGAACTTGTACGATAGGGGGTGTTCCTCCCAGCAATGTCTCAATTTAGACTACTGTCAAAAAAAGAAGTACACTGTTCCAAAAAGAAGCCAAAAGTCCACTCAGCACTTCTATATATAGAAGCAAGAGCCCTGACACATCCATTAGATGTCATGCTTCATCATAGGGCTCGCTCCTTGTCAGACTGACACTGCAATGTCTGATGGGCCCCACTAGGGGGCTCTTTGCCGAAGATCTTTATTGGTAATCCGTGCTGTGGTTAGAACAGTTAGGGAAAATTTAAACCTACAGGCAAAATAAGGTAAGCTGGAAAGAAAAAAATTAGATAAAATTGGCTTGGGAACCTTCAAAACCCATACTTTATTGATCGAGTAGAGTGAAAAGGAAAAAATGTTCCCACACTCTAACAGAATAATCGAGGAAGCAACTTACTTCAACCACTAGAGAAGGTCAACATGTTTCATGCCTCAAAAAGTCCTAACAGATAAACTGGTGCTTCATCAGGACCACACACAAAAAACTTATCCTAAGCTACAGCGAAAACGACATTGTGTAAAGAACTGTGTGTAAAAAAAAAAAAAAACTTGAGTTAACTTACTCAAACATGTTACACATCTAATAGTCAAGACAGACCTGTGGAAAGAACACAAAATATATGGACCGCACAATTTCAGGATCCATCAACAGAGGCCAAAATACATTAAATATATATAAGAAGTATAAAAAGTGATGTGGCACTCAGTGCTAATGTGATGTCATGCTAGGTGGTAAAAGAATATTCTGGCGCATCACTGCTTACCATCCTCAAATAGAGATGGGTCTCCATCGGAATAAGGGTACCATTAGGCTGTTGTTGTATCTACATAGGTACAGAAAGAATGAAGGGTAATACTGTGAAACAAGCACATACTCAAAGAAGGAAGAGTTAGTAATGGTCTGATAATGTGTACATTGATGTTGATAAACGTATAATACACAGTATGCAGATTGTCAGTGTGGTTAGTTAGTAATCTCAGGTGAGGCACAATCGCTTCATTAGCCCCTACTTCTGTAACAACCTTCATGTTTCAACAGGAATGCAGGCTGAGCCAACAAAAATGCAAAATAGAGATTAACAAAAGCAAAACACAATTTTAGTTGTTCACTCTACGTAAGAGTTTATCACTTCAAAGTAAAGTGGAAAGAATATATTGTAATCCAGGATGGGTAGCCAATAAATCAGCTTGCATAATCAGAGAACGAAGGGAATACTTCGGGAGTGAGGACCAGGTCATCCTCCACTATTGCACAGTAAAATAAATATCTAATTAGCCACTATGCGGATAATCAAAGTGAAAGAAAAGGAGGAGAGCGCCCGTGGGAGCGATATTGCTCAGTTTCAGCTGACAGTCTGTAGCCAGAGACCTACCCCAGGTGTCGCATTCCTGAAAAGCAAATGCGGCTTGTGGGTCAAATAGAAAGGTCACGGTATGGGCAGCCAATCAGCGGCGGAGTTCAGTGGCATCGAGACGACTCTCCGTAAATACCAGAAACAAAAAAAGGACAATATCCATAAATGGGAAAAAAGAAGGGATACAAACGACAGACTACCGTCGTTTAAGCAAAGAGGGGAAGGGAAAGCTTTGGATTTCTTAAAACAGATTTGTTACATGAGTCAACCTGGTACGTAAGTTTACCGTGTTTTATTAAAAAAATTAGAGCGATAACTGTATGGCTGAGGAACAGGTGCAATGTGCATTTCAGTGTCCTCTGGTCAGCTGACAACACAAATTTTCATTAGGGCACACACTGATGTGTAGGCAAAAGATTAAAACATCCAGTCGGACGAAAGAAAGGTAGCGCAAAGGGATATTCTGAGTCCCACTAATGTTGGACTGAAGGGCTCCAACTTTTGGGACAGTAAATGGAATAAGAGGGCCCTCCAGCAAATACATACTTGGATATCTACAGGGCTCCTCCTCATTACATAACCTGGCCACTGATATAAAATGCTCCCGGAAGGATGACAAAATTCAATACAAGAGGTACTACCCCCTTAAGCCACAATCTTCACATATATCTTCTTACTACGAGATAGGTTCTTCATGTAGATGATCTTTGCTACAAGAATGGTGTATTTCTCCCAGACGTGTAAGCTATACACATGTGACCCAGGCCATGATTCCCTGAGCACCCATTACCTGTGTAATGTAATTCTTTTATCTGACTGGATGTTTTAATCTTTTGCCATATGCATCAGTGTGTGCCCCCTGATGTAGGTGCATGATCGACTGACCACTGGACATCGAAAGGCATGTCAGCACCTTTTCCTCAGCCATGCAGCTACCACTCTAGTTTTTGAATATATCATGGAGAACTTTGAGGTTGACTCCCATAACAAATCTGTTTAGGTAATCGAAGAATGTGAATCTTGAAAGCGATGCATAACTGAATATGTGAATTGATTTGTAAAATATTGCATAGCTGGTATTCACATAATAACTATTATTTTGAGGATCAACTTTATTAAACATAATTTGGCACTGTGTGAGACTGAATTAATTTAGTGTTTTAATGGTGTGGAATGTAGTATGATATTTTGGTTGTGAACGGTATGCATTTAGACAATGTGTTTTTTTATTGTTTGGGGGTGTTGGGCAGCTATTCATTTGCTGTTAACATTTGTGAATTTTTTTAAAATAAATCTTTTACAATTGTAATTTGGTATACTGTGCATTGCATTCATTCGCTTCATGTAATTTGCTGTATTTTGACTCTACTTGGAAGAACGTTGATATGGAGGTGAGTTGTTTTTTGTATATTCTGTTACAAATGTGTGTAAGTACTGGGTCTCTGACCCCAACAAATAAGATACTTCTAGACCTACAACTGGATTCTGTGAGAAATTATCTGTTGCATCAAAGACTGTTACTCAGCTAGACTGTTGGAAGGACTGTGTTAGAAATGGGGTCTTTGGTTGGCAGTCAGGTTACCCCCTGTCCAAGCAAGGACCCTCGCTGTGGTCAGGGTAAATGAGAATCAACCTCAGTTAACCCCTACTGACCCCCTTTGTAGATTGACACGAGCTAGCAGGCTTTACTTCAGAAGCAATGTGTAACACAGTGAAAACACTACAAAATGATACAACATATGTTTAGAAAAATAAGTAATATTTATCTAAACAAGACAAGACTGAAATGACAAAAATACAACTTACATAAGTCAAGTTATGAATTTTCAAACAAATAAGAGTCCTAATCCTTAGAAAACAGTGAGAATGGTATTTCACAAAAGTACCTGGGTAGCGTCAAAATAAAGCTGCACTGGTGAGTGTGTGTCAAAAAAGGCCAGCAATGCATCAATTTCTCACTCACAAGTGAGACCGTGCATCGTTCCTCCTCCGGTCGGGTCGGCGTGCATAGTTTCTTCTCTCCCGCAAGAGAGCAATGCGTATATCCTGACAGGCACCTCGGGTCCAGGCAGGCTTTGCGTTGATTTTCTGCACCCAGTGATGTTGCATTGAAAATCCGGTTGCATAGTATCTCAAAACCGTGCTGCGTGGGTTTCTGTCGATATCAGCCTCCATTAGTGGGTGGTGTGCATCGTACCTCCAGCTGCATTGAGTCGATCTTCCAGCCACAATACAGGTGGAACATGGATTACAGCCGCTAAGCCAACAGCCCGTCATTTATCAGCCTTGTTGAAAATGTCAAAGTCACAAAAGAGAGTACGGGGTTTTTTGGAATTATAAATGGGTTGAAAGTGTGCTAATTGCGTCACTATACCAATCCTAAATCTCAACTAAAGATAAAACGAGGGGTGGTTTAAGGTCTGTGGAGGGGGATTTCCTTTACGGACTAGGTAGTCTCACACACTATATAGTGTCATGCTTCATCATATGACCACCTAGCCCCACCCAGGTAGGACAATACCACCTGGGCGGACTCAACCTCCCTGTTAAAGGAACAGGAGGGAGTGCGTAAATTAGTTTGATTTCTGGAAAGTAGGGATCCAGCTATGCTATGGGAATAAAAACACCTACTCAGATACCAGGGTGAGTTTTAATAGAAGGTTCTATGTGGTGTGATTAAAAGAAATGGGAGACCAGTGTGAGAACAATGACCCGCAAGGTCACCTATCTAGCCATTGTTGAAAATGTCCCCATGTGGTGGTCTGTGCATGGATTTTCAGTTCTTGTCTGCCAACTTCACCTTTCAAGGGCCCAGGAACTGGATAGGGTACCACTTGGTAGGACAGGAGTCTCAGCAGAGAGTCCAGGTGCTAGCAGTGGAAGTCTTTGATGGCCCTGAAACTTCAACAACAGGAGGCAAGCTCAGTTATAGCCCTTGGAGATTCTTCTCAAGCAGGAATGCACAACAAAGTTCAGTCTTTGAACCCTTGCACAGGAAGAAGCAGCAACTAGAGGATAGCACAACAAAGCAGTCACAGGCAGGGGCAGCACTTCTCTTCAGCTCTTCTCCTTGGCATAGGTTCCTCTTGATTCCAGAAGTGATCTGAATTTCAGGGATTTTGGGTCCTCTTCTTATACTCCTTTCTGCCTTTGAAGTAGGCCTAATTCAAAGAGAAGTCTGTTGTTTTCAAGATCCTGCCTTGGTCCAGGCCAGGCCCGGCCCCTGACACACACCAGGGGGTTGGAGACTGCATTGTGTGAGGGCAGGCACAGCCCTTTCAGGTGTAAGTGGCCACTCCTCCCCTCCCTTCCAGCACAGATGGCTCATCAGGATATGCAGGATACACTCCAGTTTCCTTTGTGTCACTGTCAAGAGAGAGGTGCAAACAGCCCAACTGTCAAGTTGTCCCAGACAGGGAATCCACAAACAGAAAGGCAGAGTCACAGAAGGGGTTAGGCAAGAAAATGCCTACTTTCTAAAAGTGGCTTTTTCAAACACACAATCTTCAAACCAACTTCACTAAAATAAGTATTTTTCAATTGTGAGCTCAGAGACCCTAAACTCCACATTTCTATCTGCTCTCAAGTGTAATCTGCACTTTCATAATATTTAAAGGCATTCCCTATGTTAACCTATGAGAGTGATCGGCCTTGCAACAGTGAAAACAAATGTGGCAGTACTTCACTGCCAGGACATGTAAATCACATAAGTTCATGTCCCACCTTTAACACACACTGCACCCTGCCCATGGGGATACCTTGGGCCTAGCTTAGGGGTGCATTACATGTATAAAAAGGGAAGATTTAGCCTTGGCAAGTGGGTACACTTTCCAAGTCTAATTGGCAGATTAAATCTGCATACATAGACACAGCAGTGACAGGTCTGAGCCATGTTTACAGAAATACTTATGTGGGTGGCACAACCAGTGCTGCAGGCCCCCACTAGTAGCATCTGATTTACAGGCCCTGGGCACCTCTAGTCACTGTACTAGGGACGTTTTAGTAAATCAATTATGCCAATCATGGAAAGTGAATTACACATACATTTTACATAGGAGCACTTGCACTTTAGCACTGGGTAGCAGTGGTAAAGTGCCCAGAGTAACAAAAACAGCTAAAACAATCAACAACCTGGAAAACAGAGGCAAAAAGTTAGGTGAGACCACGCCAAGGATGCCAAGTCTAACAGACTGCTTTTCTGCTGTACTACTCTGCTGCTCTCTGACCCTGCTGAGGGAGAATTGGAATCTGCCTGGCCACTAGAAGTGATCTCCAAGGGCTTGTTAGCTTGTCTCCTGTTGTTAGACCCTCAGGGATATCAGTCTCTATCCCTGCTTCTGTGCCTGGTTCACTGGAAGTGGACCCAGATAATTCCATCATGGAAAATGGAGCATCTCCTGTCTGTGTCTAACAGAACCAGATCACTGACCCTGTGGTGGGTGTAGAGTCTGAGCATCGCTGTGACAACTAATGCTTTGCTTTGAGAGCCCGAAGCATTCCAACTGCGCTTCGGCACCTCAGCAGTCTACAGAGATTGACACATCCCTCAACTTTGTGGAGAAACCTGATGCATCGCACTTCTGAAAAAATGCATTGCAGCTCCAGCAATTGTCTTTGGAACTGATGCATCACCAGCATTTCATGGGACAGCTCAATGCAACCTCATCCCTGAGAGGACCTGACCGAAACATCTCACCACTCATCTTGCTGTTACCACCAGGAAGGGTGTTTTTTTTTTTTTTTCTTCCGTGGGACCTGCATCAGTCCTGTCTCAGGCATGTGCTTGGCCTGAAATTTGACTTTGCCCCAGTCCAACGTGACCTAAAGTAAGCCCCAATAGCGCTGTTTGATTCTAAGTGCTAATTTGCATTTAGTCTTAGAAAATTCATATCTCGACTTCTACACATTGTTTGTTCTTCTGGTCTTATTTTATTTATAAAATCATGATCTGTTTTTCTAACCTAGTGTGGAGTGTCTTTGTGGTGTTTTCGCTTTTACTGTATGAGTTAATGCACAAGTACATTACGCATTGTCTTCTAAGTTAAACATGCCTGCTCTGTGCCAAGCTACTGGTGGGTGAGCATAGGATAATTTAGTTGTGTTGTGGCTTACCATGACTATGATTGTGGTCCCTACTTGGGCAGGGTGCATACCTCTTCCAACTAGAGACCCAATTTCGAACAAACAATTAGCAAGAATACAACTTTAACATGGAGGTAAATTCACCAAAGTGCTAGCGGAAGTGACATTACAAGCCCTCTGACCACTTTCAATCATTCACATTTACACATACACACAAATAAACCCACTCAAGCGCACTTACACACACCACACATTTAAAAATATATATTTTTCTCAGCTACCAGGGAAAGTCATATTCCTGCCAATTGTAATCCATTTTTTACTACACCAGTAGTAAATGTAATACTATTCATTATTAGTGTAAGAAGAAAATTGGCAGAAAATGAGGAGAGTGGAGTCCCAGCAGATCATCCATAAGGATGAAATGCCGCTATGTCCCTGGCACTGATTTTGCAACCTCTCAGGTCAGAGGTTGCAAAGACAGAGCAAGGGGTTGCAAGTGGCAAGTCAGAGATTGCAGCTGCAAACCCTGGTGACTCCTAAATAAAGTGCATGCACCTTCACTGAAAAACAGTTATATTTTGTGGTTTTTCAGCATTCCCTCAACCACCTTGCCAACCTGCGCCCAACCTCCTGTGAGCAGGACACTAGACACTAGAAATCATGATGTTAGCCACAGGCCTGCTGCCTACCCCAGCTGAAGACCTGTATTCAGCACTCTCAGGCAGCCAACAACAGACTCTGCACATTGCCTTAACCTTTCGTCATATTCAGTAGCAAGTTGGCTGTTGGACCTGGCCAGGAATCAATTATGTGCAGTGGAGTTGGCTCAGTGCCCAACCCACTGCAGGCAGCCAACTCTATTGAACATGAATTTTGGCCTACCCAAAGGCGATTGGCAGCAGGGTTTGTTATATGACCTGATCTTTCCAACTTCTTTTTAAGTGTATTTTAGTACTGCTGTAACACACTGAATCAAGCCACTGGAAGTCTGCTTCCTGCGACTGAAAATATATATATTTTTTTAATTTGACCTAAGATTCTCTTACATAGTCCCGGTTTGTCCATTTCTGTTGTGTCCACCATGACCATCCATATTAGTGGGGGGTTTCGTTTTTTTTTTAGTACAAGTCTAGAAATGCTGGGTGGTAGGAATTTTGTGGATCCCTGTAGATTTCAGAAGCTTCTGTCACACTCAAGAGTAAAATGTGATTTTAAGCAGAAGGCCATTGTAGGTGGGAAAACATTGTGGGATCCATGTGTGCTGCAACCCTGTATTACAAGTGTAACAGGGTGGCTAAAATTATGCAGGCAAAGCAAAATTTGCCACCCACTCCTAATAAACATCCCATATCCGTCCTCCAGAGAGCAAAAAAACCTTGGGATATGAGAGACTGTTCCCTTACATCAGAAGTTTTATTCCTAAAAAAACAAATTGCTTCTGATACTTTAAACAGACCCATTTTCTTGTACAGAGGGTGAATGGTTGATAGCCTCTGCTCTATGGAGGTAGTTAAGGGGATATCAACAGCACTAAGCAGGTTAAAGGCAAACTTCTCAAATGGCAGAACAGATTTATACTAAATCACAAAAAGCATGCTGAATAAGTCAGGTTTTAACGTTTCGCCAAATTTGATGTAATATAGTTTAATCTTTCTGTTTCTGAGAGCACTCCTTGCTTTCGTGCCTAAAATGGGAACTCACGCTTTTGGGAGTCCCCCTTTTTGACCTATGCTTGATGAATCAATGCAAAACTTTACTTGACTGAACCAGAGTGAATAAACTTTGTTTTTTTTATGGGAAACTTTGTGAAGATATGACAAACTCCCCCAAAATTAAGAAGATAAACAAAAATTCCATTTACTATAGAAAGTTTGAGCTAACTATAACTACACTGGTGCTAGTGTGACCAGAGTAATATATAGAGTATGCATAACCATGTAATATGGTCCAGCAAGGGGTTCTGGTGACATCGAAAGCCAGCAGGTTGAAGGGTGGGTGGTTTTTATATGCCACCAGAAGCCCAAGAACTATATTTGTTATCCATTATCTAATTTTATATTACATGTTTATTTTGTGGTAGTTGTATTAAAAAATGTGTTTTCTTCACGTTGCAGCCACAATGGTCACTCATTGCAATTATATTATTTAGGTGTTTCTTTTAGGAATGCACTGCTAATAAAATCATGGGCAATGGTGAAAGCCAGGGAATTTGTTTTTTGTGGCTGCAGCATTTAACATAATTATGACTTTACTCCTTAAAACGCTCTCTCTCTCTCTATATCTCTATATCTATATATCTATATATATCTATATATCTATATATATATATATTCTCTTCCATGTGGTGGACCCCACTGTTACAGTTGGGTCAAAATCTCCATAGAAGAGATTTTTGTTTTCTTAACTGAGAAAGGCTACGGCCGAAATGCGTCAATAAATGTAAAATTGCATGGCCATGGTGTCCGGTTTTCCTTTTCTGGATTGAGAAATTGCTTTAGTGAGATTTTTGTGCTCCTGGAACCCGCACCGGACCGCTTAAGAATCCGCCTCGTCACTTTACCAGGACAGTGTTTGTACGTTTGGATATATATATATATATATATATATTTGTGTGTGTATACATATATATATATATATATATATATATTTGTATATATGTATATTTAAATATATATATTCTCTTCCATGTGGTGGACCCCACTGTTACAGTTGGGTCACAATCGCCATAGAAGAGCATTTTTGTTTTCTTAACTAAGGCGCAGTTTGACAAATCCACATAAAAGGTCCCAAAAAACATTTATCCACCATGGCTCCTTCATGAAGTTTCATGCCGATCTGTCAAGTGGGGGACCCAAAAGTGGAATTTCCCATGTTAATTCCCAAAGGAAAGCTTGCTATCTGATAGAGAAAGGACATAACTAAACAGTTGCACCATATTTGGAAAATAGTTAGATTTTTACTCGGAAAGCTTTCTATTTGTGAATTGATGTAAATCCGTTCAGCCATATTTGAGAATTTAGTATTTTAACAGGGGTTTAGCATGGGCATGAAGGGGTTAACTCATGAAAATGTTAAGTCCATATGGACTGTTGGTTCTGAGAGTCGCACAGTGCCACATTTAAAAAACAAAAAAATAAAATAATAATTGATATGTTGATTGAGCATGACAACACATAATTTTCCCTTTTTTAACCAAGAAATGTGGTCCTAATTAACCTTTTTTGGGTATTCTAAAAAAAAAAAAAAAAACCATTTCTACTTGGATCAAAAAAATCATTCTTGGGCTTTGGTTAGCAGTCACCCATTTGTCCTGCGCTCCAGAAATTGTGCTCTCCAATAGAAATAATTTTACAGCACTTGGTATAGTACAATCAATTGTGAGACTACAAGGGGTTGATATTCCTCTATGTTGCCAGGGCTTATGGCGGTACGAAATCAATGGGTTACACAGATGGACCTGCGGCTGAAGATGAAGGCGGCTCTTCCTGTCTCCTTTAAGAAGCCTCCAGTTGGTGACTGTGCCACTTGCTCAGGTGCTTCATCAAATCAGACGTGCCAAAAGAATACTTTGTCGGTCCTCTTGCTAAATTATTTTTGACACAGATTGCACATAAGCACTTTAAGCAGATATTTCTTCTCTCCAGCCAGAACTGAAGAATATTGACCGTCGATTGTTACTGACATGGTTCCTGGCTGTTGCTCTTGCTCTTTAGGCTCTTGCTTGGGTGCCTCCTCTCCTCCAGAAGCTAAGAGTTGTTTTTTGGTAAATATCCCCAAACATTGTGAAAACTGCAAGAAATATTGCCAAGGACACTGCCCAGAATGTTGATAAATTCAAGTGCAATTCCTTAATGAAGGAAAAGGGTCAGAAACGTGTTCAAATTGCATCAATACAGTTGTTTCCACCAATCAGTCACAAGTACTGCAGTGCAATTTTTAAGTACCCCAACTTTTAAAATCTCACAAAATGTAATAAAAAAAACAAAATGCCATAGTTATTTGTTGGAAGTATGGGTACTACAGGACCAAGAAGACACATTAAAAAAATAAAAAATGAAAGCAGCCATCTGATTGGCCACTAAAAAAACACTACTAAAAAACAATCGGCCCATAGCCTTTAGAAATGACTCAGTTATCCTCAACACCATTAGCACTTTGGTGTATTAGAGGGCAGTTTGGTGTGAAAACAATCACTTTGCCTCAGGGCTTCAAAAATAAGTTCACAGCCCGGGACACAGACGAAACCATCCACTGGCCTTTGCACATGTCTAACATTACTAGATGATGACATTATTGTGGTTGCTTCAACATCTCCAGGCCCTAAGCCTGAAAAGTAGTCTGCGGTGTGGCATGGTTTTAAATTTCAATCTGGGCAAATAGGAGCACAAAAAGTTACATGCACATTGTGCAGGCAGGAGTTCTGTAGGGTTAATGCTGGCCAGAATGCCATGTGAATGAATGGGCTATGGAAGCGCATCTGAGATGTGCATCCCAACAGCATTGCACGTATCGAGGAGTTAAGCAGCAGAAGGGAAACATACTGCACCAGAAGTGCTGTGGCAACAGCAAGTTAATGAGAAGATAAAGCATTTTGCCTCATAATTCAGGCCCAGCATCAACATTTTGGCCTCTGGGGAACGAGCAAATATTTTCTTCTGAAGCCATGGAAGACCACGGTAAGAAACAACAGAATTGCGGAAAATACAAAAGAAATAAAGCTTCATTAAAAAGATAAAACTTTGAAAAACAACATCTTCGAAAAAGCTATAGATCAAAACTGTAAAAGCTTTTCAAAAAAAGTTTCAAAAAAAGTAATAAAGTTTGCACACAAAAAAAAAATAGGAATAATAATAAGAATAAACACCAGAACAGATTATTCAGTGGTAAAACCGTGTCCAATCTCCTGCTCGCTGTTTGTTTACAGAAGGGGCCAGTTTGGATTCTTGCACAGAGTTGGGCCCAATATCCAGACCTTGTGACCAGCTCCCTTCTGCTTATGGCCGTGGACCATGTGTGGTGGACTTCCTACAGACAAGAACTAATGTTTAAAAACCGAAAAAACCTGAAGCTCACCAGTTATAGTGTAGTGAACTAATTGTCATCCCTATCACGTCTTTTCTCATTACTTAATAGATATTTACATCGTTTTAACAAAATGATGTTCTTATTGGAGCGCCTATAGTCATAAAGTATAGAATCATTGAGTGTGCAGAATGGAAATACCACACCACTTTAACATTTGTTTTTTTTCAGGGAAAATGTGTATTTTAATGTATGCGGGTGTTACTCAAAAAAAAAAAAAAATACACCTATAAGTGTATATACTTATATTCACAATATTTTAATTTAAATTCTCGCTATGATTTTGTAGCTTATTTTTGTAATCGATTTTCCGACATAAACCTCCGTGGATAAATCAGAATGCCATTTATTGTCCTAGCACACCACATTAGATTGCAGTGGTGAAAACGTGTTTGCTGATAATCATGCTAGGTTTGGTGCAGCTCTTGAATGTATTTTTTTTTCTGGGAGAGATGTTTGGCAGCATGTGAGCATAGAAAATGAAAACCTTCTCCTCACGTGAACTTATGGTCGTGCTTTGTGTGGCGATATTGCCTGTGACGTGATTCTCATACTAGTATCTGATTCCTAGGCTCCACTTTACAAACAAGCACTGGAAAGCCTCTAAACCGTAGATACATACAGTTCTGGCGTGAATGCCGAGCTCATTTCAAAAGTGCTGTGCAAGCCTTAGCTCATAGCAGGCGCCTTGTCAAACATATGGAGATTAATCCTCCATTTTATATCCTATTACTTTGAGCTGTAAGAAGCGTGCAGTTATAAGTGTTGCATACTTTGCAGTACATTTTTAAAATATACTTGCCAAGTTACGGTGGCTTTATACATAATGCAGTATCTAGAGATTAACGAGCCTTTGCATTAAAATATGTTCCTTGACGCACTAGTGCTGTCAGAGGTTTGCTTGGTTTCAGAAACTGCTGTGCCTCTTAATTTGCTCAGTAAAAGGTAATGGAAACACTGTTATGTTTTCTGGGTTTTAAAGCTAGTACTGATAACGTATTCCTACACGGTTTATGATCGAAGCAAACATTATTATATCTAGCTGAAAATCAAGTTTTAAAAACAACTTACACCGGGAACTTGATGTACTTGGGGTCACTAATTTAGTTAATTATCGCGAGTCACCGTACTTGTACTCAGTACAGCAACATACGTTGTATGTGCAATTCTTAATTATGCTTTTGCCCAATGGCCTAGCAGATGGAATGTGAACATTTGTATTCCCTCCTCACCCCAGGACTTAATCAGCAGGAGGCCCTGCTTTCCATGGACAGACAACCCCTTAACCGACATCATTCTTCGAAACTCTTAACTGTACTTGCTCTCCCCCTTCCATCTTTATTTTACTTCTTGATGTATTGCATGATTCATTGATATAGGGAGGGTTGGTGAGCACCCATGCAGTAGGGGTCCCTTTGGCATGAATATAAATCAGCCATTGGGCCAGAAGCTCTGTCTGTCTTGTAGTGTAGTAGTACCATTGAAATCCATTCTCAGAAGAGATACAATACTTCTATTTCTCCCCAGTGAAGGAGAAGGCTGACAGAGTGGATGCTCCTCTTAACATAGCCTCCATTGATCCCGTCCTTTATGCTAGGACCAGGTAGTTTGCTTAGGTTCTTGGCAGAGGTTGTGTAGAAGCTCAAGGGAATGCCACAGGCAAGGTCTCGCCTCAGTTCCCTGGGATTCCTTATTTATAATTTCTTCTCCCTCCTTGATGGTCCCTTCATAGCTTTCCCATGAGCACGACCCTGGATGACTCAACCATACTGGCAAATATGTACAGATGGTGATTTGCAGGATTTCTGTACTTCTCTTCAATTGTACTGAAAGAGCAACTTGATCCGAGTGACACATGATTGTAGCAGTTCCACGTGTACACTGTATCCCTTTAAAGTCAGTTGCTCAGGATGTGATGTGGGAAGTGAAGGCTACAGAATCTAGAACAGTTCCACAGTTTCTGGTTTGTCTTCATCGCTTAAGCAAGAATGGTTGCATCTCCCTCAGTTCTTGACTTTGGACCTCAGTTTTGAACAAAATGATCAACCACACAACGGCTCTCAATAAAAATATGGTCATCTTTGAACCTTTGGGTAAGAAGGCTGGGGTTATTCCTCACAGTTGCCAGTCAAATAATTGCAATCTTTAACCTTAGCCAAGCTGAAAGAGGAGGACTGTTCTAAACTTCCGGCTGTATGAACACAAAGGCAAAACTTCTCTTTGGAGGTGCCTTTGACATTCACAAGGCTTCAGCAGCAGAGTTTGATGGCATAGCTACTGAGCTGTTGGCACATGCATTTGTGAGTGGGAAATGGGTGGCAGACAGTGGTCACACATATTGTGGATGTCCTTCCTAGTATATAATCTAGCATGGAATTCTAAGATATTCTTTGCAAATTCTTTAAGAACTGAAAACATAACTATACCTTTCCATCTCAAACAAAATAATCCAATAAGGGTGGGAAGCTTTATTACCACGTCAGGCACCAGGTGTATGAACTGGATTTCAGAGGTCCTGTTTTCAGGTGAGTGCATCAAGATGGCCACATTCCCGGTGCCAGACTCAATACCCTTGCAATCAGCAGTAGTCTTGACTAAGCCTGGTTTCAGGAGTCCAAAGGCCAGGTGGATGGGCATATGGATCTGTTTTTGCAGGACTAGCACCAGTCTGTTTCAGACATTTGGAGTTTAATCATGCTGGCACAAATGTATGGCATTTTTCTTTCAGCATTTCCACCAGGTTTTGGCCTCTATTCCATGATATCAAGGCTAGTAAAGAGGCGAGGCATAGAGGAGAGCATAAGGACAATGTCTTTAAGATGATAATTGCTTCAGTTCCTTTACTGAGTGAAAGTTAGGAGTGCTATTACATGCTGCAGCAAGTCGTGACATTTGCGTTGAGCTAGCTACAGCTAGAGTAGAAAATCTGCTTGAGGGGAAAAAAGAAGCAACATTCTTTGGCACACCACATGTTGCTGTTTGCACTGGTGCTAAAAAAAAAGAAATCTGCGCAGTCAGAGCTACATGCCTGAAACCAGTCCGCACATGGCACTCCTCTCAGAATTTTTATATAACACCTTGAAATTCCATGGAGTAAAACTCCATGAGTTTTGCCCACCCTTACATGAGACACAGCTAGGCTTACTCTTAAGTGGTTTCTGAAGTAACAGTGCAGAATCACACTGCATAGCTAGTGAAAGCAGAGGCAGTCTTTTCAAGATTGCGTTGACATTTGGCGCTCTCGCAGTTCTTCACTTACACTGAGCAATCCCTCACCTCGGCTTTTATGCGGCCCTGCTCTGGCCCTATCTATTCAAGATTAGGCACATAAATTGACATGGGACTTTGCCTTAAGGCCCATGTATTAGAGCTATGGACCCTCCACTGAACTTGCTTAGGGCCCTTTAGCTTACATAAGCTTCTTTCTGGACATTTGGTGAAGGTTCCAGTGGAGTTGCTTTCCTTCAGTGTGGTCACTTTGGTGGCCATTTCCTCTGTGAGGATTCTGGGTAGGTTGTATTCATTTCAGTATCAGGCTTCCTTTCTGTGTGTTGATCATATGGTGAAGACAATGAGTCTGGACTAGAGCCTATTGCCTCATTTGTCCCCCGTCTGTCATCAGAGGCTGGAGTCAGATTGTATTTATTTGATATTGTGTAGGTGGTGCAATATTAGCTCTTCAGGACTGCAGAGTTCTGACATTGTGGCAGCTTGATCATTAACATTATTGTGGGAAAAATGGATTCCAATTGTCCAGTGCAACACCAAGTCTGAGTCAAATGTATAACTTATTTGGCTTAGTCATGCCAGATTATACATATACACGTTATATTTAGGTTCAGATTTTAACCCGCAAAACCATAGAAATTCAGCTTTTATACTTAGTTATTTTAGATAACTGTAACTTGTGCCCTAAAGTATCTATCACCCGTGCCCTTGCCATGCACAGATTCCTCATCAGCAATTTACTGCAAATGTTAGAGGTATTATCAATGATGTCATTGAAGATGTCATAAGTGATGTAATATCTGTGGTAATTTGAAAGTAACTATAAAGTTCTCGTAACCTTAGACCTTTTAGTGACTTTCTAAAGTTTGTTTGATTCTATCTCCTAACAATAACATCCCTGCAACCTTTGTTTTTTTTCAGTGAATTGGTAGGGTTTTTTAATGTCAAGTAAGACGCCGATCACAATACATGGTGGTGGTGCTTGAACGCAGCGCCTGCCCTGTGCTGTCCACACCCAAGCTTGCTCATCCTGCCCTCCCCTCCCATCCATTGCCCAAGTCCATGCCCCTGCTCCCTCATTACAGCCCTGTGTGGCTGTTGTTCTGCCTCTGCTCTTCCCGCCTGCCCTGAACCGTTAGCTTGCTGCTCCATCCACCTAATCCCTACCCTCTTTTGTCTGAGTCCATGCAACAGCCCCCTCCCTCCTGCCCTGCATGGTCTGATGTGCTACCACTGCCTTTAATTTAGCTTGATGTCCCTGCCCACTCATCCTACTGCCCTCCATTAACCAATTCCAATTTAGCTTGCTGCCCCTGCCTTCCTTCCCCCTGCCGTCTGCCGTCTGTGTGGATGCCCCTGCTTCCTCCTTTTTGCCCACCACGTTCCATGGACCTGCCGCTGCCCCTCCAATCTGAGTGTTCTTTTGAGCGGTTACTGCCCCTCCCACCTGCCTAACATGGTCAAATGGCTGCCCCATGTCCACCACACCCTTGCTGTCAGAGTTCCATGCCTCTATCCTCTCCCTCCTGTCCTCCATGGTCCATTTTACTGCTGCTCCATTCAGCCCTCAATGCTCTGTGCTGCAACTGCTCCTCCTGCCTGCCCTGCATGGTCTGTTGTGAAGCCCCTTCTCCTGCCCTTTCTTGCCTGTGTCCAGTCTATTCCCCTCCCCTCTGTCCTCCTTGGTCCTTTGTGCATGTCTGGGGCTCCTCTCTCTTGCCCACCATGGCAGTTGTGCTGCCACTAACCCTCCTGATTACTTTGCATGGTCTTCTGTGCTTCCACAGCCCCTCCCACCTGCTCCGTGTGTTGCTTTTACTGACTCTGACCCTCCCCTACTCTCTGTTGTCTAAGTGAATGCCTTCCTATTCTCACTGTTGCCCTCCATTGACTGTTGTGCTTCCAATGCCCATCACTCCATTGTCAGCTTTCTGCTTCTGCCCTGCCCCCCTGTACCCTGCCCTCTGTTTTCCATGTGCAGACCCCTATCCCCTTCCACCTGGTTGTCAGGTCTGTTGTTGTGCTCCTGCCCTCCATGGTCTGTTATGCTGCAACTGTCCCTCTTGTCGGTCCAGTATGGTCAGCTTGCTGCCCTTGCGTCTTCCCTGTCCCCTCCCAATAGATTTACATGGTCCATTATGCTGCACTGCTTTCCCTGTGTGGTATATTGTGCTTCTGCGACTCTTCACACCTGTCCTTTAAGTACAGTTTGTTGCACCTGCCCATCTCCCTCCTGTCCTCTGTTATCCAAGTCCATGCCCCTACCCTATTCCTCCTGTCCTCCTTGATCCAATATACCATACTTGCCAGCATTTTGAACTTGATAAGAGAGAGATTTTGAAAAAAAAACTGGAGAATTGATTTTCCCCTATTGACTTGCATTCAAAAAGAGGAGATTTTTGGCAGAAGACAGATAAAATAAAGCCCTTTTGGACTTAAAAACATCTTGAGCCTCCTGCCTGAATCGTGTCTGTTGGCATGTATGGTTGTACTGCCACTACCTTTTCCTTCTGCCCTCAGTGGTCTGTTATATTGCCACAGCCTCTGTTACCTGTCTAGCATGGTTGGTTTGTTGCTCTGCCCCCCTTTCCCCTGCCCTACATGGTCTATTGTGCTGCCACTGTCCATCCCGCCTGCCCATCGTGGTCAACTTGTTCCCTCTGCACCCTCCTACATGTTCACAGTTATCCAAGTCTGTGCCACTGATGTATTCCTCCCCACTGTATTCTAATGAACAATTAGAATGCTAACATTCTATACTTATTACAAAGGTTTGGCATCTTAATGTAATCAAAACTGTAATACCTAAAGCATTTCCTTTAGAAATTATAAAAATTATGATTAGTACTAAAAAAATCTAAAATAATGACATGAGTTCTCAAATAGCGACAAAGCACTTTCGAATGATATGCTATCTTTATTTGTTTTTATCCAGTTGATCAGTTGGTTATATGTTACACTTAGGGGAGAGGATGTGACGTTATTGCCACAGCTTCAGTCTTTGCAACTGGGGAACCAGGTTCAAGTTTAGGCATCAACTGGACATCCCGGGATTCTGGGCAAATCACATAATCTCCCCATGCCTAAAACCAAAATGAATGTGTCCTTGTGTAATGTAACTGATGCTCATTGTTGGACTTTTGCTTATGCAGGGTCATCCCCAGTCTTTTTGCCTCCTGCCTCCTATTTTTTTCTGACCTGTCGCTGTTGGCTTTTGAACTCTGAGCACTTTCCCACTGCTAACCAGTGCTAAAGTGCATATGCTCTCTGTGTGAAATTGTATGTAAGTGGTTTATCCATGATTGGCATATTTGATTTACTAGTAAGTCCCTAGTAAGGTGCACTAGAGGTGCCAGGGCCTGTAAATCAAATGCTACTAGTGGGCCTGCAGCACTGGTTGTGCCACCCACATAAGTAGCTCGGTAATCATGTCTCAGACCTGCCACTGCAGTGTCTGTGTGTGTATTTTTACACTGTAAATTCGACTTGGCAAGTGTACCCACTTGCCAGGCCTAAACCTTCCCTTTTCTTACATGTAAGGCACCCCTAAGGTAGGCCCTAGGTAGCCCCAAGGGCAGGGTGCAGTGTATGGATAAGGTAGGACATATAGTAATGTGGTTTATATGTCCTGACAGTGAAATACTGCCAATTTCGTTTTCACTGTTGCAAGGTCTGTCTCTCTCTCATAGGATAATATGGGGGCTACCTTTAAATATGATTAAAGTGTAGATTCCCCTAGAGAGTAGATGGACATGTGGAGTTTGGGACCCCTGAACTCACAATTTAAAAATACATCTTTTAGTAAAGTTGATTTTGAGATTGTGCGTTTGGAAATGCCACTTTTAGAAAGTGAGCATTTTCTTGCTTAAACCATTCTGTGACTCTGCCTTGTTTGTGGATTCCCTGTCTGGGTCAGTTTGACAGTTGGGTTGTTTTTCACCTCACACCAGACAGTGACACAAAGGGAGCTGGGGTGTGATCTGCATTTCCTGATTAGCCATCTCTGCTAGGAGGGAGGGGTGGAGTGGTCACTCTCATCTGAAAGGACTGTGCCTGCCTCTGACAATGCTGTCTCCAACCCCCTGGTGTGTGTCTGAGGCCTTGCCTGGGCAAGGCAGGATTTCACAAGAAGGTGTGAGTCCCCTTTGAAGGAAGGTGACTTCAAAGACTAAAATGGGTATAAGAAGGGCACCCAAACTTACAAACTTTAGAAACACTTCTGGAATCAAGAGGAACCTCTGCCTGGAGAAGAGCTGATCGCTGAGGAACAAGTGCTGCCCTGCCTGTGACTGTGCTTTGTGGAGCTTTCCTGCAGTGCTGCTTCTGCCTGAGTAAGAGGGCAAAGACTGGACTTTGTGTGCCTTCCATCTTGAAGAAGAAATCTCCAAGGGCTTGATGTAGAGCTTGCCTCCTGTTGTTGAAGTCTCAGGGATAGCAAAGACTTCTTCCTGCCAGCACCTGGAGTCTCTGGAGAGACCCCTACTCTGCTCTGTGGTGCCCTTCCAGTTCCTGGGACCCTGAAAGGAGAGGCTGGCAGCCTAAGGACAAAAATACACGCACCGAGTGCCGTGTGGAGAAAAGATCGACGCGAATCCGATCGCGGCTGAGAAAACGACGCGACGCCGGCTCCGCAGCGGAGAAACGACGCCGCAGGAAACGCGACCGGAGAATCGACGCCCGGAGCAGGAGAAACGACGCGCAGCATCGCTGACGAAGGCTGAGAGATCGCAACCAGCGCCGCGGGACTTTCGGACCGTCGCGTGGCTGGCTTTTTCGACGCGCCTCGCCGTGCCGAGCTGTTTTCGACGCATATAACCGTGCAGGGTTATTTTCGACGCACACCGCCCGTGCGGGGTTATTTTTGACGCAAACCAGGTACATTTACACGCTAGCAGCGCTAGTGTGTTGTTACAACTACCTAAAGACTCTTTTTATTTTAAACCTTTAAAAAATCATAACTTGACTTGTGTATGTTGGATTTTTGTCGTTTTGGTCTTGTTTTGTCTAGATAAATATTTCCTATTTTTCTAAACTGGTGTTGTGTCATTTTGTAGTGTTTTCATTAAGTTACTGTGTGTGTTGGTACAAATACTTTACGCCCAGCACTCTGAGGTTAAGCCTACTGCTCTGCCAAGCTACCAAGGGGGTAAGCAGGGGTTAGCTGAGGGTGATTCTCTTTTATCCTAACTAGAGTGAGGGTCCTTGCTTGAACAGGGGGTAACCTGACTGTCAACCAGAGACCCCATTTCTAACATTGGTGACCAGCGGTCGGGATTGGACTTGTATTTGTACTTGACATACAGTGATTAAGTGTACACTACTGTTTTGAGCTCAGACCACTACGTGACCACATACTACTTGTCTTGTGATTCTGCTTTTTGTTCTCTGATGTCCTCCTGGAAGTATTGCTAATATTTTTGGACTTTGTTTTTTGGTTGTGAAGCCTTTGCAGAATGGAAGTCAATTTCTGGCACCTATTTATGTATAAAAAGTGGCAGCTTAAAGCATTCTGCATGGAAAGGGGACTGGCTGTGAACAAGAAATCCAGAAGGGAGGATCTTGAGTCAGCCCTGTTTCAGTATGAATTGAAACGTTGTCAGGCAACACCACCAAATGAGTCTGAGGAGGATAACTACTCTGAGGAGGAGGACTACTCCAAAGAGGAGGGCAGTGGCCCTGAGGAGGGAACAGAAAGAGATGATTGGCTCCTAGCTCGAATCCGGAGTCTGGAAGAGCTAGATGCAGAGCTTAAGAGGGCTGAGGAGAAGAGAGCCTTAGTCCTGGAAGAAAGGAGGAGGGACTTAGAGATTAAAAAAATGATTTATGCTTACGAGCTTAAATTGAAAGAGCTGGAAGTCATGAGGGCTGAGTCCAGCTGGAATGGTGGCAGCAACAATTGTATATCCAGTGATGGTGCAGAAGTGCACCTGCCCAGAGAGGTGGTGCCCTACTTGAAGGAGGGAGTTAACACACGCCAGGAGGTTCAGGGGTATGAGGTAGCTCCAGTGATGCACAGGGTCCCTGAGGTGGATTGGGGAACTGGCATGGGGAGTCATATTCCTACTGGTGGGAGGGACACTCTACTGACTCTAAGTGAGAGTGACAGGGAGAGGGGTTCCCCCCAGGTAGAAGTCCTGGTTATGGAGTGTGAAAACATCCCAGAAGAGTGTGGGTTGAGTGTCAGGGACAGTCAGGTACTGTCTCACCAGTCTCAGGAGGGTGATGTGGGGTGCTTTTTCAAAGCAGAGTCACTGGATGGTTGGGTGAAGGGTACTTTGGTTAATTCATGTGAGGGGCTGAGTGATGTAATTGCTGGAGAGCATATGTCTAGTCCTTATTTTCCAGAGCTATGCCAACACCAGGTGGAGTGTGAGTTCGCTGACCCCAGGGAGCTTACAATGGAGGCAGACTTCTGGGTGAGTACCAGAGAGTCTGAAGAGGCATTTGGGGGTGCTCCTGAGAGGAGTGGTCTAGGTAGTTCCCAACCAGGTGAGGTAGGGAAGGATTGTAGTGTCCCAGGTAGGTCCCAGTATAGTCGGATGGGTGAGGGACCCCATGTCCAGTCTCAGAGGAGAGGGAATGGGGATGGGTTGAGGCCCAAGGTGCCCGAGATCCGGTCCCAGGTCCTGGAGGGTTCCCTGCGGGAACACCAGGAGGGGAGCCTAGCCTGTACCATAGGGCCATCTGTTGAGGGAGACCCCACAGTGTCAGGAGAACTTGGGGGGGCCGCTGTAGCCAGCGTCCCACCAGTTCTGGTGTCTGGCAGTACCACTACTAGTGAGGGGGTGCAGAAGTCCAGACAGAGGGTTGAGAGGGGGTTGCGGACCCCAGTGGAGAACCTGGAGGGTCAGGGGTCAGCTCTGAGAGCAGAGCCCCCCATGAATGACCTTGGTGAGACCATTTCTGGGTTGGGGGGAATCCAGACTCTGTCAGATGGGCAGAGGTCAGGAGACCTGCGCCAGCCAGACTCTTGTATGGCCCTTCGGGACAGTGTGTCCCTTGAGGGGGGTAAGTGTGCCCCCCTGGAAGTCCTGGTGTGCCAGGCAATGGTTCAACCGCAGGGTGGTGACTCTGGGTTGAATGATCAGGTTCAGGGGGTAAACTCTGACCTGATGGGGGGTAAGTGTGCTCCCAAGGAAGTCCTGGTGTGCCAGGCAATGGTTCAACCGCAGGGTGGTGACTCTGGGTTGAATGATCAGGTTCAGGGGGTAAACTCTGACCTGATGGGGGGTAAGTGTGCTCCCAAGGAAGTCCTGGTGTGCCAGGCAGTGGTTCAACCGCAGGGTGGTGACCCTGGGTTGGATGACCAGGTTCAGAGGGTAAACTCTGACCTGGTAGGGGGTAGGTATGCCCCCCAGGAAGTCCTGGTTTGCCAGGCAGTGAACCAGTCTGTGGGTACAGACCCTGGATTGGGAGGCCAGGTTAAGGGTGTCCCCCCTGACCTGGAGGAAGGGGCTACTACTAACAGTGCCCCTACCATGTTGTCTTCTGGGGGGGCCACTCCTAGTTGGGTGGTTCAGGACCCCAGAAGAGAGGGCAGGGGGAGGGAAGCCTCACCCCTGGCCCTGGTCCAACCTGAAGGTACAGACCCCAGGTTGGAGGATCAGTTGCAGGTTAACATCCCTGCACTGGTGGAAGAATTGTGCAGGACTGCTTCTACAAGCACCCTGACAGTTTTTGACTCTGGGGGTGCCGCTTCTGCAGGGAGGGTACAGAGCCCCAGAGGGGAGGACCAGGGTCAGGTTAACATCCCTGACCTGGTGGAAGAGAGAGTGGTCAAAGGGTGCCAGGCACCTGGGGCTACCACCCCCCACTCTCCACAGTCACAGTGGTTAGAGAGGCCTGAGGTCGGGCTCTCATCCCTGACAGTTGTCTGGGGCCACTGTGGCTTGCTGTCCTGGTGGACAGAGTTGCCCCTGGGGGGGGGAGGACGAGAGTCACACCCCGGGGGTGGAGTGGGCAACACCACTGTGTTGGCCCTGGTGGTACTATCTGCCCATTGCAATACATCTGTGAGCAAAGTAAAGTTAGGTGTTGCACAGATGGTGTCTGTAGATGTGGAGAAGGGTTCCCCATGGGTTAGCTTAGTGGGCCCTGAGAGTATGGACAGAGGGATCCAACTGGAGTCAGGAAGGCGTAGAACTGGAACATGCCCCTGCTGTTGTGGGCCTGGGTCCCTGTTCTATCGCCCCAATCAGGGAAGTACATCAAGGTATTGATTGTTCTCCCCTGGCTTTAGGCTGGTAGGGGGTCGTGTTGGACTTTTGCTTATGCAGGGTCATCCCCAGTCTTTTTGCCTCCTGCCTCCTATTTTTTTCTGACCTGTCGCTGTTGGCTTTTGAACTCTGAGCACTTTCCCACTGCTAACCAGTGCTAAAGTGCATATGCTCTCTGTGTGAAATTGTATGTAAGTGGTTTATCCATGATTGGCATATTTGATTTACTAGTAAGTCCCTAGTAAGGTGCACTAGAGGTGCCAGGGCCTGTAAATCAAATGCTACTAGTGGGCCTGCAGCACTGGTTGTGCCACCCACATAAGTAGCTCGGTAATCATGTCTCAGACCTGCCACTGCAGTGTCTGTGTGTGTATTTTTACACTGTAAATTCGACTTGGCAAGTGTACCCACTTGCCAGGCCTAAACCTTCCCTTTTCTTACATGTAAGGCACCCCTAAGGTAGGCCCTAGGTAGCCCCAAGGGCAGGGTGCAGTGTATGGATAAGGTAGGACATATAGTAATGTGGTTTATATGTCCTGACAGTGAAATACTGCCAATTTCGTTTTCACTGTTGCAAGGTCTGTCTCTCTCTCATAGGATAATATGGGGGCTACCTTTAAATATGATTAAAGTGTAGATTCCCCTAGAGAGTAGATGGACATGTGGAGTTTGGGACCCCTGAACTCACAATTTAAAAATACATCTTTTAGTAAAGTCGATTTTGAGATTGTGCGTTTGGAAATGCCACTTTTAGAAAGTGAGCATTTTCTTGCTTAAACCATTCTGTGACTCTGCCTTGTTTGTGGATTCCCTGTCTGGGTCAGTTTGACAGTTGGGTTGTTTTTCACCTCACACCAGACAGTGACACAAAGGGAGCTGGGGTGTGATCTGCATTTCCTGATTAGCCATCTCTGCTAGGAGGGAGGGGTGGAGTGGTCACTCTCATCTGAAAGGACTGTGCCTGCCTCTGACAATGCTGTCTCCAACCCCCTGGTGTGTGTCTGAGGCCTTGCCTGGGCAAGGCAGGATTTCACAAGAAGGTGTGAGTCCCCTTTGAAGGAAGGTGACTTCAAAGACTAAAATGGGTATAAGAAGGGCACCCAAACTTACAAACTTTAGAAACACTTCTGGAATCAAGAGGAACCTCTGCCTGGAGAAGAGCTGATCGCTGAGGAACAAGTGCTGCCCTGCCTGTGACTGTGCTTTGTGGAGCTTTCCTGCAGTGCTGCTTCTGCCTGAGTAAGAGGGCAAAGACTGGACTTTGTGTGCCTTCCATCTTGAAGAAGAAATCTCCAAGGGCTTGATGTAGAGCTTGCCTCCTGTTGTTGAAGTCTCAGGGATAGCAAAGACTTCTTCCTGCCAGCACCTGGAGTCTCTGGAGAGACCCCTACTCTGCTCTGTGGTGCCCTTCCAGTTCCTGGGACCCTGAAAGGAGAGGCTGGCAGCCTAAGGACAAAAATACACGCACCGAGTGCCGTGCGGAGAAAAGATCGACGCGAATCCGATCGCGGCTGAGAAAACGACGCGACGCCGGCTCCGCAGCGGAGAAACGACGCCGCAGGAAACGCGACCGGAGAATCGACGCCCAGAGCAGGAGAAACGACACGCAGCATCGCTGACGAAGGCTGAGAGATCGCAACCAGCGCCGCGGGACTTTCGGACCGTCGCGTGGCTGGCTTTTTCGACGCGCCTCGCCGTGCCGAGCTGTTTTCGACGCATATAACCGTGCAGGGTTATTTTCGACGCACACCGCCCGTGCGGGGTTATTTTTGACGCAAACCAGGTACATTTACACGCTAGCAGCGCTAGTGTGTTGTTACAACTACCTAAAGACTCTTTTTATTTTAAACCTTTAAAAAATCATAACTTGACTTGTGTATGTTGGATTTTTGTCGTTTTGGTCTTGTTTTGTCTAGATAAATATTTCCTATTTTTCTAAACTGGTGTTGTGTCATTTTGTAGTGTTTTCATTAAGTTACTGTGTGTGTTGGTACAAATACTTTACGCCCAGCACTCTGAGGTTAAGCCTACTGCTCTGCCAAGCTACCAAGGGGGTAAGCAGGGGTTAGCTGAGGGTGATTCTCTTTTATCCTAACTAGAGTGAGGGTCCTTGCTTGAACAGGGGGTAACCTGACTGTCAACCAGAGACCCCATTTCTAACACTCATGTAAAGCATTCAAATACCTTTGGGTCAGGGCTGTGCTACATAAAACTGCAAAAAAAACAAATAAATCATGTGTTTTTCATTCCTCTGTTGCAGGGCTATACTTGGGCTGCATGTGGGTGATATATTGGATTTTTTTCCTCTCGTGACTATCATGGGAGACTTCTTAGTTGTGAAGCTTCCTAAGCAATAGAAAATACGTTCTGCTTTCTATGCAAACTTCAATCAAAATGGCATTCAGATGTGCCACACGTGTGGAATAAATTAAGAATGTTAGCACTCTAGTTGCTCATTAGAACACAGTAGTAAAGCTTATAATCACCAGGAAGTTAACTGTCAGTCTGCTGCTGGTGTTGAAAGTGCATGTTTCAGTCTGTATATAAGAATACTTTAATGAAATAGAAGAGGGAGATATTCGAGAACTCACTTAAAAGATGTCCTAACTTTTCTTTCTGCATCACTAACCATATTTTCCATGATAAAATTAACCCCCTCATTTTGTTCCTTTCTAAATTAAATGTTTTTAGTTTTAACATTTAGATTCAATCAAAGTGGCTTCAGGTGTGCCAAACGTTTGTTTTAAGTAAGACTGTTATTGCTCTAGTTTTTCTTTAGAACACTCTGGGAGGCTGCAGTAGAACACAAGGGAATAAATTGACAGGCTGCTCCTGTTGAAAGTACATGTTTTACTGAGCATGTCGGACTTCGTTGTCACATGGCTGAGAAGTATAGTGTGAATTTACAGAAAATATGCTCTCATTTAAGCTTCTGGAGCACCTTGCATAATCTCTATGCAGAAAATCATGAGAAAACAGTTTCATTCAAACATGCTTCATGAAATTCCAGCAGAAGGCCTTATCACTGGGCAAAATCACTTTAGAAGACACCACCTGCAAATTAGGAAAATAAGAAGTAAGGCACCATCGGCAAATGATTTATATTGGAAGTAAAATCAGTTATCACCCTTTATTCGTTCTCCTTCTTGTGACCATCAAATCCTGTCATTCACTACAATGCATTTCAGTGGGGTGCTATCATGTATATTGGTCCCAAGATAGCTGCCAGCCCTTCCTGGTTGAAGTGCTGACCGCTAATCAGAGCTTACCATCATTTTCCCCTAATAACTCCAAAAATACTGAACAGGTTTACTCTAAATAACAAAAAGCAAGATCTTCACACCAAAATCTAGCTTCCTGCCAATTTTTTGGTAATTCTGTTCAGCGGTTCGGGCTGTAGTAGTGTCTAAAGACCCTAACGGAAAATGCATGGGGAAAATGTGTTTTGGATCCCCCTCTTTTTCTAGGCTCCCACTTGATGGATCACCCCAAAACTTTCAACACAGCAGTTGGAGTGGCATACTAATTTAGAACGTTTTGTGAAGATTCATCAAATGGTGTCAAAGCTATTGGCAAAATAATAAAAGCATATACTATAGAAACTGATTCCTAAATAACTATCTACTATCGACCACCACTAGGTGGTTAGTGAGTCCAGTTAGGTCAGCTGTATCATAGGAAAAGCATTTTTTGTGTTGCTAATAACTTTGGCCCTGTTTGACAAATCTCCAGTAAACATTTGAAAAAGGTGCTACTTTGATGATGATGATGAAGCATGTCACCTATCGGTGTGTGAGGGCTATTGCTCCTATAACTTAGATGTGTTAGGGGACATTTTGGACTCCTGCCTAATTGGTAGTACTGAGTATATATTTTTGAAACAACACTTCTCGAGTGAGTTACAGTTAGACATGGGGAGACCGATGTGCTGGACCATATACTCCTCCCTACACAGATATCCCTATCCTTTCTTTGGTGGTATGTTGATCTACTGAGCTTCTCCCTCAGAACCCTGAGAGGTTGCCTTAGTCTTGTGAAAGAGGGCAGTCCTCATGTACCATGCCACTCATCCCACAATGGTCTTCTGTTTTTCTCCTAATGAACCTACTGATAGTCCTGTCTTTGTGAGTCAAACTGACGCATGTCCTGCCACCTGCCAAGTGTCCCTCAAGGCAATGTTCTAATCTGTCAAAATTCTGAGTGACTATGATTTCTGACTTCCTGCCAAGAGATTCACTGACCGTTCTCCAACTACTCATCACTTTTGATTGACAGCATTCACTGCTTTCCCAACCAATGGGTTACCAAGTCCATTTCTGTGTGAAATAACTTTTGTCTCTCAACAGCGTACTAAGAGGCAGCTTTGCTAATGCTCTTCAGGCCTCGGCTGAATTGTAACTTGTTCTTCCACTAAGGTATCAACAGACTGTTCCACCGGTGCCCTTCAGTTCAGATTAGCAGCACTCCTTGCTCCACTCCAGCCAGTAGCTAACAAAGTAATCTACAAATTTTCCTTAGACCTCAATTTCAATTCCCCTTACAGTACCAGCATAGAACCCAGACAGCTCTGTCACTTGAAATCCTCCTAAGTACTCTTGATATGTGTAGGAAGTTGGCTCTGTATATACAATTTCAAAGTAAGAAATAGTGTGCACAGAGTCCAAGGGTTCCCCTTAGAGGTACGATAGTGGCAAAAGTAGATTATCCTAATGCTCTCTTTTGTGGTAGTGTGGTCGAGCAGTAGGCTTATCAGAGGGTAGTGTTAAGCATTTGTTGTACACACACAGGCAATAAATGAGGAACACACACTCTGACTTACTCCAGGCCAATAGGTTTTTATATTGAAAAATATATTTTCTTAGTTTATTTTAAGAACCACAGGTTCAAGATTTACAGTTAATACTTTAAATGTAAGGTACTTCACTTAGGTACTTTAGGAACTTTGAATGAAATCAATATCATATACAGTCTTTGTAAAAATGGCAATAGGCTATTTTCAAAGTGGACACAGTGCAAAAATCAACAGTTCCTGGGGGAGGTAAGTAAAGGTTAGATTAGGAGGTAAGTAAAACACTTACAAGTCGCAGTCCTGGGGCATAGGCAGCCCACCGTTGGGGGTTCAAGGCAACCCCAAGGTTACCACACCAGCAGCTCAGTGCTGGTCAGGTGCAGAAGTCAAAGAGGTGCCCAAAACACATAGGCGCCTCTGGAGAACAGGGGTGCTCTGGTTCCAGTCTGCCAGCAGGTAAGTACCTGTGTCCTCGTGGGGCAGACCAGGAGGGTTTTGTAGAGCACTGTGGGGGGACACAAGTAGTCACACAAAACACACCCTCAGCGGCACGGGGCGGCTGGGTGCAGTGTGCAAAGCAGGCGTCGGGTTTTGTATAGGTTTCAATGGAGGGACCCGGGGGTCACTCTAGCGGTGCAGGCAGGCACAGGGGAGCTTCTCAGGACAGCCACCACCTGGGCAACATAGAGGATCACCTGGGGGTCACTCCTGCATCAAAGTTTGGTTCCTTCAGGTCCTGGGGGCTCCGGGTGCAGTGTTGGTTCCAGGCATCGGATCCCTTGTTACAGGCAGTCGCTGTCAGGGGGAGCCTCTGGATTCTCTCTGCAGGAGTCTCTGTGGGGGGTCAGAGGGGTTGTCTCTGGTTACTCACGGGCTCGCAGTCACCTAGGAGTCCTCCCTGAGGTGTTGGCTTCCTGAAGGTCGAGCCGGGGGGGTCTGGTGCAGAGTATAGAGTCTTGCGCTTTTGGTGGGAAACGTGAAGTCCTTGAAAGTTGCTTCTTTGTTACAAAGAAGTAGCTGGATTTAAACAGGGCTGCTGTTCACAGGAGTTTCTTGGTCCTGTAGACCAGGGCAGTCCTCTGAGGCTTCAGAGGTCGCTGGTCCCTGTCTGATGCGTCGCTGGAGCAGGTTTTCAAAGTTGGAGACAGGCCGGTAGGGCTGGGGCCAAATCAGTTGCCGTCTTCCTCCTTCTCTGCAGGCTTGTAGGTCAGCAGTCCTTCTTTTCTTCAGGTTTCAGGAATCTGATTTCCTGGGTTCTGTGGTGCCCCTAAATACTAGATTTAGGGGTGTGTATAGGTCAGGAGGGCAGTAGCCAATGGCTACTGTCCTGGAGGGTGGCTACACCCTCCTTGTGCCTCCTCCCTGAGGGGATGGGACACATCCCTAATCATATTGGGGGAATCCTCCAAACTCAAGATGGAGGATTTCTCAATGCAGGGGTCACCTCAGCTCAGGACACCTTAGGGGCTGTCCTGACTGGTGGGTGACTCCTCCTTGTTTTTCTCATTATCTCCTCCAGCCTTGCCGCCAAAAGTGGGGGCAGTGGCCGGAGGGGCGGGCATCTCCACTAGCTGGGATGTCCTGGGGCGCCGTAACAAAAGGGGTGAGCCTTTGAGGCTCACCGCCAGGTGTTACAGTTCCTGCAGGGGGAGGTGTGAAGCACCTCCACCCAGTATAGGCTTTGTTCCTGGCCACAGAGTGCCTTTGTCACTCTCCCCATGTGGCCAGCAACATGTCTGGTATGTGGCAGGCTGGCAGGAACTGGTCAGCCTATACTAGAGGTCGGGTAGGTATTCAGGGGACATCTCTAAGATGCCCTCTGGGTGTTTGTTACAATAAATTGCACACTGGCATCAGTGTGCATTTATTGTGCTGAGAGGTGTGATACCAAACTTCACAGTTTTCAGTGTAGCCATTATGGAACTGTGGAGTTCGTGTTTGACAAACTCTCAGGCCATATACTCTTATGGCTACCCTGCACTTACAATGTCTAAGATTTTGCTTAGACATTATAGGGGAATAGTGCTCATGCACATATGCCCTCACCTGTGGTATAGTGCACCCTGCCTTAGGGCTGTAAGGCCTGCTAGAGGGGTGACTTATCTATGCCACAGGCAGTGTGGGGTTGGCATGGCACCCTGAGGGGAGTGCCATGTCCACTTAGTCATTTTCTCCCCACCAGCACACACAAGCTGTGAAGCAGTGTGCATGTGCTGAGTGAGGGGTTCCTAGGGGGGCATAAGACATGCTGCAGCCCTTAGAGACCTTCCCTGGCATCAGGGCCCTTGGTACCAGGGGTACCAGTTACAAGGGACTTACCTGAGTGCCAGGGTTGTGCCAATTATGGAGACAAAGGTACAGTTTAGGGAAAGAACACTGGTGCTGCGGCCTGGTTAGCAGGGTCCCAGCACACTTTAAAATCATAACTTGCCATCAGCAAAGGCAAAAAGTTAGGGGGTAACCATGCCAAGGAGGCATGTCCTTACAATATGGAAGAACACTTCTAATTCATTGACAGAACTTGCATAACTTTGAGCTGCACAATTGCTACCCTTCAAGGAGCACCTGTATCTTTCTCTCTCTTTTTTTGTAATGCCTTTCACTTGTGTACACACCTCAGCAGCAGCTGGTGTGTACTGGTACTTGATGAGGTTGTGTGGTATGTTTTCATGCTGTGCAGTAGACTGGTTTGACTCTCAGAGAGCCAACACTCGGATAGTATCTCCATTTGATCTCCTTACCTGGGAGGAACACATGTCTTGAACCAGTATGGAGTCTGTTTAGGATGCAGCCTGATGTGAGTCATTTCTACTTTTGTGTAGCTGCAGACCAATGTGTTACAATACGTCTTTGCTTCTGTGGATGCTGGTGGAAAAAACTGGCTTGCAGCTGAGCACTAGGCATTAGGGAGCTTGACCCAGAGGCAGATGATAGTTGGTGACTTACAGCCTACACAGCAACAGTAGCACATCCCCAACATTAGCACACTCCCCCGTCGACCTCCACTAGTGAAAGACCATCCTATTACATGTTGGAAGACTTAGTGAGTGTAGCGATATTGGCGTTTAGTAACCACACAGGAATCAGTCGTCGGATATATAAGTGGTATTTATTTGATATATTGGTTTTGGGCTCTGGTGGTTTTTGTTTTCTCCTCTTTGTTTTTTCTAGCTTTGTTGGATGCTGTTATACAGGATCACCCTTCTCATTCTTCTCCTTGTTTCCGTTCATCTCACAGGTTCCCCGGGAAGCGCATGCGAAGAGAAAGAGAGAGATAACGGTAAGTGATTTCTAATTCACTCTTTTATATCTTACTCTCTTCTATCTCCTTCCTGACTTTTCTTCTTTCTGTTTCGCTCTTGTCTCTCCTGGTGTCTTCTCTTTTCTTTCCTGTGTTCTTCCTGAACTGCATTGTTTTACCTCTTCACCTCCCTGTTCTGCCAATGCTTCTGCTTCGGTCTGTCATACCTTCCTATACTCTCATTTCTACTTCTCTGATCTGTCTCAGTAGTGTGGGGCTGTCTCCTATTTCAACTCTCTCGCCCTTGTTCTTTCTCTTCTTCAACAAACGGTCTAGTGTTGCCTGTCTTCTATTTTGGTGATAATATTCACGCAATAGTGCTATTTCTGTGTACGATGCCTTGGTGCTGATTCACACAATAGTGCTCCTTCGTATATCTCCCCCACCTTCTCCCAGTGTAATTCCAAGCCTTACCTACCCCCGCTTTCTCTCCGCCTTCCCGCTCCTCAGGGCAGTTTCCCCACACACCTGGAACTGGATTCATCGCTCCGTCTTCCCGGGCTACCGTGGTGCTGGGGCCTCTATCTGTCCCTGTGGTTTTTGCTTCCCTTCGGTTGGGAAGAAAACACTCTCCAGTCCTCCAGCTCCTCTCGTTTCTCTGGGGCTCCTCGTTCTCTGTCAGTTCGTTGTCTTCTCCTTCTCCTCTTCCGCCGCCGACTCCTGGTTCTGACGCAGATTCTTTTGACCTCCCGGCTTCCCTCATCGGAGTCGCAGCCAGCCAATCACGGGAAGGGAAGCCGGGAAGGCCTGGAGCAGCGCCGGCAGCTGCAGCACAAGTCCGGCTCATGTGCGGGCAGACCACAGCCAGCCCGTCACAGTGAGGTTAGCTGGAGTCAGAGTGACAGATATTCACTCCAGCACACCAGCCACTTTGACATGCTCTGGCTGTCTCTAAAACTAACTTGGCTATTGCAGATGGTATAATCCTGTTTTCCTCTTACTTGTGCGCTGGAATGTTTCTTGAAATTTTGTTAGCACCTTTTGTAAGAGTGGATATGTTATACATCCTCGAGGGATGACATTCATAATGTGTGTTGTATTAATGATGCTTTTTAAAAGTGAATGTTTAAACAAACTTTTGAATGGAGGATTAACTCCATCATGAAACCCATGGCAATTGCGCTGCAGTACTATATCACCTGATATTACCAATAATGTGTTAATTGGTAATACTGAGATGCAGAATTGCGGGGCAGTTACATACTTACGGACTGTTTATGAAATGGTGAGGACATCTGGAGATTGGGGTTATGACAATGATTTCCACATGTTATCTCATAATTCTGTGCATTTTTGTCATTATAAGTTCCACCTGGTTTGACCTGGGGGATTTCTACAAAGTAACACTACATGCAGAATCACTGCATGTCTCCTAATACCAAATCCAGTGGAAACTCCTGCCCGATTGTTCTTGGGACCAATATTCTTGCTTCTCTTCTTTTGACAGGGGAAGTTAAAATGTACACTTAAAATCAATTAACAGTCTCACATTAATTCCTGGAGACTGAATAAAGTTCAAGAGCTTATTAAAAATTAAGGTCCAAACTTTTGTAAATGAATCGCAAAAACATGCTATATAAGTACAAAACCACCAATGGTGAAGTAAAGCATTAATTGAGGTTAAATCATAAAAGCATAAGGCATACAAGAATGTTAGGTCCAGCAATGCAAAAGATAAGATACAAGAGCTGATGATCAGTAGATAAATTGTGGTCCTCTTGACTAATCATTGGTTAACCTAAATTAATCTAGGTACCCTGAACTAAGCTAAATGAAATCTTAATTATGTCTCAGGAAATAGGGGAAAGTGTCAGCATAGCCGACACCTCAAAGTTCTGATATAGAGAGGTGTTATGTAGCATAAAGTCACACAAAGGGGTAAAGAGTAGAGGTCAATACCGCTCCAAGTCAAAAGTGGAATCTGCTCTCGTTGGAGGCTAAAGCGAATCTGCTTGTGTCTAAATAAGTGAATACCAATTAAACCTACAGAAGCTTTCAGAAGTCTGTCATCAACACCAGTAGTTTTCCATCTTCCTTGCACAGTTGATGTTGGCCACTCCTATCAAGTTCCCATCCCATGAGTCGAACATCAGTGCACCCTTGAGTGTCTCTAGGAGCATGGTACACAAACAGGAGTCTTTTCTTCTCTGTTCGTTTGTGCTCCTTGTCCTAGCCAAAGTATCCTCCTGTACCCACTATCTCAGATACACAATATACATTTCATTAACTTGTAGACTCACCAGGATGCACTTTCTAATAAAGAATATTGCAACATGAGCAAAACTCAATGTTGAAGGTTAAACATTTCAGGCCTTCGGTTATACTAAATATGACGTTTTAATGCACATTCAAAATGCATTATTATAAGTGCATCTTAAAATTATAAACAAAACAGGAATTATAAATGATATGTGATTATATGCAGTTACACCATAATACCATAATTAGAATGCACAACTATAAATGTGCACAAGCATTGACATTTGAAATGTTAAATTCAAGCATTAGAACACATATATGAATTACTACTTTTCTACAGTGAATGCACCTTCAGTAATATGATTTAGGTGCCCCTCATTACATTAGCGATGTTAAGGCACACAATAAATGTATTGTTGATTACATAGTAATGTCACTTCTGTAACACATGATAGTGCAACCAAAATTATGCGTCCCCAATCCCCCTTCTTATGATAATGATGAATTAAGTCATCACAATCATGATACAATTCTTTAATTAATCAGGTTATAACCTTGTAGTTTTCATCAGTTTCATGTCATCATATTATTTACACTGATTCTCCTCCAATTCAACATATACTCTCTTTCTCTTCTTTACCTGTTCAACTTTCATTCTCAGATAATTTTTAAAACAGGCAACTCTAACTATTTCACAAATGACAATAACAGCTGACTCAGAACTCAACCTACAAATCTACTTCCTAAGTTTCCAAACTATCTACCTACAACAGCAAATCCATCTACAGTTGCCTCCTGTGCACCTTTTGCTTTCAAATCATTCAATTCCTTTGTCAAACCGAACCTTTTTTATCAATGTATACCTCCAGATCCTTACTTTTGTCTGTGATTCAAGTACAGCAATCTCTAACATCTGGCAGACTCTGCTCTCTTTTGCAAGAAGGTCTAGCACAAGATGTTATCACTACCATCTCTGTATTTACAACCAATAAGGAATTTGCTGTAATACTTTCCAATTTATACACTATTGTAGACAGCTTGTTAATCTTCAAATCATTTAGAATCACCCCTACAGATGGGATCAATGCACCAAAAATATCTTCTACCACTTCTCCAGCACTAACACCTTCTAGTTCTAGGCTTTGTTTCCCATACAGGATCATTGACATGTTCCACCTGGTGAATCTTCGGGAAGACTATACCAAAATAACATGTACCATGCCATCCTTGGCGTGATTTCAAATAGTCATACTGTCCAAATAATAATAATCCTCCAACATCAACAATATGTCCAAATTCAATCTCCCCTCTAAGCAACAGATCCAAATAACTCTGGTCAATATGGATGTACAGTTTACCCTTATGCTGCTAATCTAGAGCTAATTCTGGCTGGTTTCCCTTCACTTGATGATCAATTTCTTCTCTTTTTCACCTGTGCTGCTTCTTAATGTTTTCATCTGTCTCTGATTTAGACTCTAGATATCTTCTTCTGTGTTCCACTACATCTTCTCTTCTCTACAACTGTCATTGAACAAGTCAAATTATGTCTGTGTGCATATGAAGTGTTGAGTGGCTTGAGATAGAACAAATGTGCCTGCTATTTCTGCACCTTTAAAATATGGATTTTTCTAAACATATTAACATAGGAACTTCTGAAAGAACTAAATCATAATACAAAAATAATATTGAAAGCTACACTGTCTATAAAATATGCTCAACAAAAGACTATGGGAGATTCTATATGTCAAAGGAATGTGATGGTAAGTGATGCCTTCTGAAATGAACACAGGTAATTCTGAACAAACATAGAAATCCCTTGCGTTCATAATGTCAATGTTCTCATAAAGCAACCTAAAATATACGTTTACAAAACAATCTCCTCTAGAATAATTTAAGTGCAAAACCTTATCTAATGTATATAAGCCACTATCTCTAGGATTCATTGTTTGTGAGGAAACTCTAGACAATAACTAATTTGCTACAGAATGTGTAAGGGGAAATGCTCCTATTAATAAAATGATTAATACTACAAGGAAAACAAGCAACACTACACCCAATAGGTGTATGCATCTATGAATTTGGCTAGCTTCCATTGCTTATCTAAAATCAGATCTTCAGGGTGGAATGCAGCATAGTATCCTCTGTCAAGTTCCATCTGTGCAAAGTGGCAAAACAAAGTCCAAGTGATGAATAGCAACAGTTTTAGTTACAAGGTCTTGGTGAGGCCTCCTTAGCCCTACTCTGTGTTCCTCTAAAGGGCAACACTCTCTGTCTACAGCGACTGGCCTCAGTACTCTTCTTAATTTCCTAACAAGGTCATTGCAAAGTCTCTATATCGGAGACAGTTCAACATCACTAATAATTGCAACCAGAATGAAATCTCTGTCTATCCAACAGCACAGGAAACTTTAAAATGAAATTCAGGCACAATGTGCAGTTAATGGAGGTTTAGTTGGATATACAGCATTATCCCAAAACTGCCAAAACTGTCTCTTTCCATCATCTGCAGCAAAGTATGTCCACTCAGCTGAACAGTATCTCCGACAGTAGCTCTTTTGGATCTTCTCAGTGCAATCCTTCATTTTCACTTACATCAGAGTTATCAATGTCCTTTGAAATTGTTTGAGGCACATGCTCTTTAGGCAAGTTCAGTTTTTCTCTTTCTTGTCTTCTAGGTGTAGGAAAGTACCATCTTGCCTGGCATGTTACCCCCATTTTTCACTCTATATATGTTGTTTTAGTTGTATGTGTCACTGGGACCCTGGTAACCCAGGGCCCCAGTGCTCATAAGTGTGCCTGAATGTGTTACCTGTGTAGTGACTAACTGTCTCACTGAGGCTCTGCTAATCAGAACCTCAGTGGTTATGCTCTCTCATTTCTTTCCAAATTGTCACTAACAGGCTAGTGACCATTTTTACCAATTTACATTGGCTTACTGGAACACCCTTATAATTCCCTAGTATATGGTACTGAGGTACCCAGGGTATTGGGGTTCCAGGAGATCCCTATGGGCTGCAGCATTTCTTTTGCCACCCATAGGGAGCTCTGACAATTCTTACACAGGCCTGCCACTGCAGCCTGAGTGAAATAACGTCCCCGTTATTTCACAGCCATTTCACACTGCACTTAAGTAACTTATAAGTCACCTATATGTCTAACCTTTACCTGGTAAAGGTTAGGTGCAAAGTTACTTAGTGTGAGGGCACCCTGGCACTAGCCAAGGTGCCCCCACATTGTTCAGAGCCAATTCCCTGAACTTTGTGAGTGCGGGGACACCATTACACGCGTGCACTACATATAGGTCACTACCTATATGTAGCTTCACAATGGTAACTCCGAATATGGCCATGTAACATGTCTATGATCATGGAATTGCCCCCTCTATACCATCCTGGCATAGTTGGCACAATCCCATGATCCCAGTGGTCTGTAGCACAGACCCTGGTACTGCCAAACTGCCCTTCCTGGGGTTTCACTGCAGCTGCTGCCAACCCCTCAGACATGCATCTGCCCTCCTGGGGTCCAGCCAGGCCTGGCCCAGGATGGCAGAACAAAGAACTTCCTCTGAGAGAGGGTGTGACACCCTCTCCCTTTGGAAAATGGTGTGAAGGCAGGGGAGGAGTAGCCTCCCCCAGCCTCTGGAAATGCTTTGTTGGGCACAGATGTGCCCAATTCTGCATAAGCCAGTCTACACCGGTTCAGGGGACCCCTTAGCCCTGCTCTGGCGCAAAACTGGACAAAGGAAAGGGGAGTGACCACTCCCCTGACCTGCACCTCCCCTGGGAGGTGTCCAGAGCTCCTCTAGTGTGCTCCAGACCTCTGCCATCTTGGAAACAGAGGTGCTGCTGGCACACTGGACTGCTCTGAGTGGCCAGTGCCACCAGGTGACGTCAGAGACTCCTGCTGATAGGCTCCTTCAGGTGTTAGTAGCCTATCCTCTCTCCTAGGTAGCCAAACCCTCTTTTCTGGCTATTTAGGGTCTCTGTCTCTGGGGAAACTTTAGATAACGAATGCAAGAGCTCATCCGAGTTCCTCTGCATCTCTCTCTTCACCTTCTGCCAAGGAATCGACTGCTGACCGCGCTGGAAGCCTGCAAACCTGCAACATAGTAGCAAAGACGACTACTGCAACTCTGTAACGCTGATCCTGACGCCTTCTCGACTGTTTTCCTGCTTGTGCATGCTGTGGGGGTAGTCTGCCTCCTCTCTGCACCAGAAGCTCCGAAGAAATCTCCCGTGGGTCGACGGAATCTTCCCCCTGCAACCGCAGGCACCAAAAAGCTGCATTACCAGTCCCTTGGGTCTCCTCTCAGCACGACGAGCGAGGTCCCTCGAATCCAGCGACTCTGTCCAAGTGACCCCCACAGTCCAGTGACTCTTCAGTCCAAGTTTGGTGGAGGTAAGTCCTTGCCTCACCTCGCTGGGCTGCATTGCTGGGAACCGCGACTTTTGCAGCTACTCCGGCCCCTGTGCACTTCCGGCAGAAATCCTTTGTGCACAGCCAAGCCTGGGTCCACGGCACTCTAACCTGCATTGCACGACTTTCTAAGTTGGTCTCCGGCGACGTGGGACTCCTTTGTGCGACTTCAGGTGAGCACTGTTTCACGCATCCTCGTAGTGCCTGTTTCTGGCACTTCTCCGGGTGCTACCTGCTTCAGAGAGGGCTCCTTGTCTTGCTCGACGTCCCCTCTCTCTGCTGGTCCAATTTGCGACCTCCTGGTCCCTCCTGGGCCTCAGCAGCGTCCAAAAACGCTAACCGCACGATTTGCAGCTAGCAAGGCTTGTTGGCGTTCTTTTGGCGGGAAAACACTTCTGCACAACTCTCCACGGCGAGAGGGATCCGTCCACGAAAGGGAAAGTCTCTAGCCCTTTTTGTTCCTGCAGAAACCTCAGCTTCTTCTGTCCAGTAGAAGCTTCTTTGCACCCGCAGCTGGCATTTCCTGGGCATCTGCCCATCTCCGACTTGCTTGTGACTTTTGGACTTGGTCCCCTTGTTCCACAGGTACCCTAGATTGGAAATCCACAGTTGTTGCATTGTTGGTTTGTGTCTTTCCTGCATCATTCCTCTAACACGACTTCTTTGTCCTTAGGGGAACTTTAGTGCACTTTGCACTCACTTTTCAGGGTCTTGGGGAGGGTTATTTTTTGAACTCTCACTATTTTCTAATAGTCCCAGCGACCCTCTACAAGGTCACATAGGTTTGGGGTCCATTTGTGGTGCGCATTCCACTTTTGGAGTATATGGTTTGTGTTGCCCCTATCCCTATGTTTCCCCATTGCATCCTATTGTAACTATACATTGTTTGCACTGTTTTCTAGGACAATACTGCATATTTTTGCTATTGTGTATATATATCTTGTGTATATTTCCTATCCTCTCACTGAGGGTACACTCTAAGATACTTTGGCGTATTGTCATAAAAATAAAGTACCTTTATTTTTAGTATAACTGTGTATTGTGTTTTCTTATGATATTGTGCATATGACACTAAGTGGTACTGTAGTAGCTTCACACGTCTCCTAGTTCAGCCTAAGCTGCTCTGCTAAGCTACCATTATCTATCAGCCTAAGCTGCTAGACACCCTATACACTAATAAGGGATAACTGGGCCTGGTGCAAGGTGCAAGTACCCCTTGGTACTCACTACAAGCCATTCCAGCCTCCTACACTAGGCCAACAGTCTCTAACTTCTACTCACTTTCTAACAGCAATAGGTCCTTCATCAGGGTCAGAATATGAAGTTGACTCATTGTCCGCTACAGAACAAGACTCATCAGTCTCCGTTTTTTAACTGTGGATCTCTCCAGAACACCCTCAGACTGAACCTGTGCTGTTTCATGGTCAGTTTGATCAGCTACAGCATGAGTAACTGGTTCCCCATTGTCTCTGTCACCACCAATACTTCTGGCACAGGTGCTGTCACATTGAGGAGACACGGAACTCTGAGAGTATGGGAAGTGTGTATCCAGCTAGGGAGACCTCCACATTTGACAGTCATCATTGTCACCAAGATGACTTGATATAGCCCATGCCAACAAGGCTTCAACATGTCTTCCTGGCATGTTTCTTCACCAGAAACCAGACGCCA
Source organism: Pleurodeles waltl (assembly GCF_031143425.1). Lineage (NCBI taxonomy): Eukaryota > Metazoa > Chordata > Amphibia > Caudata > Salamandridae > Pleurodeles > Pleurodeles waltl. The sequence continues at coordinate 340,936,877 of NC_090439.1, forward strand.
GGACTGAGGTATTGGCACAGTTCTTGATGTGGGGGATTGTGGGATGAGGAGACACAAAGCCAGTACTCAAGGATCATATCATCTGTAATGCTCAAAAGTGCATTTGTATTAATAGCTGGCAATCTCATAGCTCTGTCATTGAGGATCTCATGGGGAGACAGTCCTGTCCTCCGATCAGGTACACTGTGAAGACTCATTAACACAACAGGCAAAGCATTGGGCATTTTCAAAGATGTCAAAGCACACGCTTTTGCCAATCTGACCTGTTTGACAGCTTTGGGTCTATAGCTAAACTTTAGTTTCTGTTCCATTTGCAATGCTGTGCACAACAATCTCAGGACCTCATTATTAAAATGAGTCCCTCGATCTGATTCCAGAGAAGTCAGAAAGCCAAACCTGGGTATCAGTTCTCTTAACAGCAGTTTAGCAACAATGAAACTGTCATTTCGTCTGGTTGGGTAAGCTACAACCGGAAGTGAGAAGATGCATACAACCACCAGGACATATCTCAGACCATTACACACAGGCATCTCAATAAAGCCTGGCTGCATCCTGTTAAAGGGTCCTCCTTTTCTTACTATGTAACTCAGTGTCGCTGCAGTACTCTTTCCAACATTTTACTGCTAACACATCTGTTACTCAACACTTCTGCCATCAACCTGAACTTGGGATTAAACCACATTTACCTAAACAATCAAACCACTGCATCTCGAACAACATGAGCTGGGCCATGGAAAGGCCTACCCACGGGAGGCAACAATCTATTTGGCAAAACAGGTCTTCCATCCATTACAACCCAAATGTTGTTATCCTCTCTTGATGCAACCTGCTCTGACTCATCTCTGCTGTTCTTCCATTGACACCTCTTTCTGAAGCCTCTTTACCTCTTCCCATGTGTCTACAGCTGTTAATAAAAGGTTGTAATTGGTCTCATCCGTTTCCTCATTAGTATACTCCCCATTAAAGGCACAGACATTGTGAGCACAGTACTTTGCGACCTCATCAGCATAATAATTGCCCAATGTTACATGATCATTTCTACTATGGAGTGTAGGGCACTTAACCACTGAAACCTGTTCAGGCAACTGTAATGCCTCAAGGAGATTTCTCACTGGTATGCTATTCTGGATTGGGGACACCGATGAAGTCATAAACCCCTCTGGGACCATAACTTTCCGAAGTCATACACAACACCAAAGCTGTACTGACTATTGGTAAAAATTGTTACTTTCAGCCGGTCTGAAACACAACATGCTCTTGCAAGAGCAATCTATTCAGCTCTTGTGCAGAAAATATTCCTTGAAGTTAGGACCTTCAACCACTCTTGAAATGGTGCAGACTGAATAGGCAGCTCTTAAACTTCTCCATTGTCTCATTAATAAGAGCCTTCCACATATAGCGCAAAATCAAACTGAGGTAGTGGCTCGTCCTATATGTATGGCTCTGGGTTAGTGCATAGTTCAGTAACATCGAGACAGTCATGCTCCATTTCACAATCCTCGTTCTCTTCATCTGGTACAGGCATGAGTGTAGCAATATTTAGAACAGCACAGAGCTTGACAGTCACATTTTCTGTCACAAATATGATTTGCTCATACTTAGTAAGTGAACTACTTGTGAAATGTTGAGTTGTAGGCTTTGTAAACAATGTGGAGGAATGCAGAACATAAACAGTTCATGGATGACCACTGGCTATTTTCACACCTCTCTATGCTTTAAGGCAAGCTGGCAGTGCTGAAGCTATGGGATCAAGAGTAGCAGAGAAGTAGGCCACAGGTCTTCGGGCATTTTTGTGCAACTGTGTAAGCACTAAGAGAGCCCTCCTTCTTACTGCAGAAAAGTGCAAATGACTTATTGTAATCAGGCATCCCCTGTGCTGGGGCACAATAGACTTTCTCTCAGCTCTAGGGAAGCAATCAAGAAATTGTTATCCCACAGTACGATATCAAATGCATCGTTTTGTGTCAGCCTCTGCAAAGGCTTGGCCACTAGGGAAAAGTTGGGTATTCACTGATAACAGTAGCCCACCATTCCTAAAAACATACTGAATTCTGTCCGAGTAATTGGTGGATTCATTTTCATGATAGCTGAAATCCTCTTTTTTACCAATTTACTTGCTTCTTTCTCAATGTGATATCTGAGATATGGGACCTCTTTCTGGGGAAACTGTATGCCCATTCTCAGCCAAGTGTTTCAATGGTGCAATGGTATCTTGAGTGTTCAGCACCACCAGTAATATATTGGTCATCAATATATTGGACTAACACTGAGCTGCAAGGCGAGATCAAGGACTCCAGATTCATCTTGAGAATCTGATTAAAAATTGAGGGACTCTTGGTATACCCCAGTGGGACTCGGCACCATGCCAAAACATGATTGCCAAACTGAAATGCAAAGAGGAACTGGTGGTACTCATGCAATGGTTATAGAGAAGGAAGCTTGGCAAAAATCTATAACCATGAACCACTGGCCTTGTATGGAATCTGAAACAAAATCCCAGCTAAATATGGTCCCATGGACAACAGGGGACAACAATGGTATTCACTTTTCACAAGTTCTGAAAAATGCAATATTTTCCACTTGGCTTTTGTAATCACATCATGGATGAATTGCATGGACTCCCCATAATCACCTTCAGGATCCCTTGTTAGATCATAGTCAATTACTGCAGTTATCCCAGCATAGTTTTAGGTGTCATTATATTTGGGTGTTTTCGAATATTTGGAGTTTGGCTTCACTGTGATTCAAACCGGTTCACACCTTTTGATCAACCCAATATCCTTTCCTGAAAAATCCCAAACCTCAGACCTGACTGCATCTTTAAGGTCTGGTGGCAAGTCATCAATGGTAATCATGGTAAACAATGTAGTATAAGAACCATCGCTTTCCAGTTTGAAGGCGACATTCTCATCATGATTCTGCATCTCTATGCCTTTTGGCATACAATACATGACACAATTTAACTTGCAAAGAAGGTCTCTTCAAAAGACTCACTGGACTAAAAATCACACCCCACAAATCTGCGATTCTCCTCAAAAGACCCTATTTTCATAGGCATTTGTCATTTCTTGGCTTGTCATTTGTTTATTCGCAACTCCTATAACTTGGATCATTTGTCCCAAGAGGAGTAGGTTTTGGACATCTACTTTTCTCAGAGTAGACCAGTAGTACCACTGTCAACCAAAATGACATCAGGTTGTCATTCACTTTAACATCTATGAATGGATCACTCTGGTCTACCTCCAAGACTGAACCAGGTACACAATCTTCCCCTCCCCCTGCCCAGGCACTGTCAGGCTGACTGATTGGAGTCATAGCTCTTGAACTTCTCAAACATTTTAAACTATTGGAAGGGATTACTATCATGAAATGCATTCAATGTATGTGTAGAACTTGATTAGAATTAAATCTGGGGCCATTCGCATTTTGCTGTGGCATTGGGGTTGCAGAACCTGCATCACTGGAGCTTAAGCTATATTCAAATTTTGGTCCTCTCTGTCTCTGCATATTTTACATCTGCATGAGGTTGTTATGGGGCTGTACAAACCCTGAATTCTGGAGTTGATTAGCGGAATTAAGGTGCGATTCCTGTTTCCAATGCCCCAACTTGTTGCAAAAATGACAAGGGGTTGTCTTTTTTCAGACTACCCACATCCATCCCAGTACTAGGATCAAGTGGGATACCTCGGCTTCTACCCTTCATCACATTGTTTGCCTTGCATAGCACCAACTATCCCTACAAATGGATGGATCGGACTTACTTCTCTGAGCAGCCTTCATCTGGGCAACCAATAACTTCTCTTTCAGTTTTTTTTCTCCATTTCATAGCTGCAGTGCTTCACATACCTCCAAATCTCATCAACTGATTTATATTGCCAACAAATCAAATGCTGCTGAATCATCATGCTAATTTCAGGTCTTAATCCTATCACAAATCTCTCCACAAAATGTCCCATATACTTGGGCTCAAGTATCTCCATTCCACTATACTGCTTGAATGTTTGCACCAGTCTCTCATAACAAGCCAGAATTGAATCTTTGGGGTCCTGGGATGTTCTTTCAAATTTAAAACAGTCAATATCTTTGGGTGACACCTGTTGATTTTAAGAATGTCCTCATCTGTTGATACTTTTTCATCACTGACAGCGAAGTGCCTTTTCCTCACTAGGCTCCTTAGCAGCTCTGACTCAGTCCATACAACAGCTATGTTCTGCCCACAAGTGACATGGAACCACAATATCAAACAGAGTATTCAAATCGACCCATAGCACTTGTGAAATCTTCACAAGTCTCTCAACTTTCTTGTACCACTGTATTGGTTTTTCCTGCAGCTTTGGAAAGTAATTAATAAATGATGAAAGATCACTACTACTCCTAGGCTCATGAACATAACCTCCACCAGACACTTCTTTCAACAGGAAATTTGATTCACTCGCACCTCCCGCTTCAGGAGGAGGTGGTTCCCCTGTCTGTCTCTGCGTTTCCTTTTTTCTCACCCATCGACTTTCCCTTTTATCTAGCTCATTCTATTTTTCAGTATTTTGAATTAGCTCTCAAATTTGTATTTTCATCGCTGAAGGTCTCATTCAGGCTATGTCTTCCTCATTAAAGCATATGCAATAACTCTTCTGCAAGGGTTTGGTCTTATTCAAGTCTATCTCATATTTCTGAGCCAACTCACAGTGAATCATAAAGTTGTCCTATACATCTGGTAACATTGTTACAAATGAATACAAGATAATTTTCTTGAAGGGTCTAAACAAGTCATGTCAAGCTTTCCACTAATCATCTTATCCAATTCTAAGTTGAGTTTAGCCACATACACCAGGTTCTCTGTCACAGATGACTGAATGGTTCCCTGACTCAACTCCTGCTATCACTTGAAGGAGTATTAGTATTGAAATCCTTCACCCACTCATCTGTTTCCTGCTTCTAAGACTCTGTGATACCACAGGGACCTTAGACATGTACCCACCTCCATGGGCACCGCTGCTGGAATTTAAAGGTGGCTTTCATGTGGGTGTACCAGAAGCTGACATTCTCTGAGATGTACCCATGGAACTGCACCCTGTACTAGTCCAAGTCAAGTCAGCACATGCCACAAATGGAGTGTTGGTGTTTGTTGGGACTACAGGAATGAATTCCTTTGTGTCTGGACTAAAGGTAGCATTACTTGAAACATCTGCTTTGCCAGGGACAGCCAACTTATAAGTTCTGTCCTGGGAAATCAGGATTGTACATTGGAACCACAGGACCAATAGTAACTGGGGACAGTAAGAGCATCTGCAGTATTTTGAATATTAGGGTTAGCATGAATACAAATTCCTGAAACTTGTCCCATTGGTTCATGATGCACATCACTGAGGTAACCGCTACTGAACAAGAATCTACATTAATTGGGGCAGTAACTGATCTAATATTTCCACTACCATTTCTCCTATCTCCACGGGTCTCATTATACAGAGGTGGGCATTCTGACTGTAATAAATTCAAAAAGCTATTGCCAGAATCACTGTCACTGATCATACTCATATCATGTTACCTTTTGCTTTCCATCCTTTGCTTTCTTGTCCTTTTTTCCTTCTCTCTCAAATGATCATTCATTAAGACTGGGCACAGTCTAACTCCCTCTATCACGTCAGTTCTCCATCTCTTTTGTTCAGCATCCCATCTAGCAATGGCCTACATATGCACAGGTTTTCGAACTCTTCCCTGATACTTGTCTGGCTCTCTAGCATGAGCAGCATGTTCCCAAGCATTTAACACCTCATTGTGCAGGTCTAGAAGGTGGCTTCATCTCCTATAGTACCCTTCTAAAGTTTACGTTAATTCTCAGATTAAATGTGCCTTAATGTGGAAAGCTCAATGCACTTCCCTTTTCTGTGATCTTTTGCCATTGACTAAGCCAAATGCATGTATGGAGCCCTACATTTATTGCCAAATAATGACTGGGATAACTTCCGGTCGTGCCTCTCTGCTAGAAATGGGCATGCTTCCTCTAAACAAATCTCATATGGCCATTAAAGAATTCAATTTTCAATCAATAATCATAGATAGAATTTTGTTTCGGTCAGGAAATAACTCTTTATTTATTTACAATTCTCATTCAACAGTGACAACCAATGGCAGTGTGATCCCTTATGACCTCGACAACCAATACCAGAGTAGCACACTGTAACATCAATCTCTCTCCTTGCAGCAACTCAGCCTCCTTTACAATCTGGATGCATGTACTCTCCTCTGCATCAAACATATATAACAAAATACAATAGAAATAAGCTCTGTCTGCTCCACTAAAGAATTGACAGTATTCAGTCACACAAGAATCCAAATAATCAAGCACTTCAAACAAAACCTCAACTTGTGGGGTCTCATTTAGATTAGTACATATTCACCCTGTGCATTAGGATTCACTATACCAACCACCTCACAGTTACACAAACAATGTCCCGATCTCAATTTTGCCATCAAAGATGGCACACGACAAGCACCAAAAAACTTAGCGAACAATATGGTGTCTACAATTTTTAATACCATTGCAGGATCTTAGGTCACTTCGGACCCAATAACGGTTTCAACTTCTTTTACTAAACACCACACTCGGAAAACATTCAAAACCTCTCCGCAAAACACCATCCAAACTCCACAAAGCACTGCAAACTAAACATAAGCCACTGCAATTTCCCAACCTCATAGATACTCCTCCACTGCTGATACAACTCTCTCCCAACTCCACCAGTCCTCCAAATTCTGGACATGGGCACTAGGGACTGGCCTCTAGGGACTAACTAATCTAGACTAAAGTGTTCTTGCTCCCCTCACTTCAGGATCCCAACTGTCCTCTGCTACAGTCTGATAACGCTTGGGTTCCATATCCTTGCTTCTCATCTATTGACAGACCTTTTTAGGAATTTGAAGGGGTAAAGGGGTGTTAAAATCAACACTTCAATTAACAGTGTAACATATTTGGTCACACATTAACTCCTGGAGACAGAGAGTAAAGTTCAAGAGTTTATTACAAATGGAGGGCCAAATTTATGCAAATGAAGCTCAAAAACATGCTATTTAAGAACAGATTCACCAAAGGTGAAATAGTGTCAAATGAGGTTAAATCATTCAAGTCTAAGACATGAAAGAATTTTAGTTGCAGCAAACAAAACATAAGAAACAACAGCTAATCGTATATAAAGAGCTGTCCTTGATTAAATATTGTGAGCCCTAAATTAATCTAAGTACCCTAAACTAAGCTAAATGAAGTCTTAATTAAATCTCAGGAAATATAGGAAAGTGTCAGCATAACAGACGTTTCAGTCGAAGTTCTGATATAGAGTTGTTGCATCACATTAAGGCACATAACGGGATAAAGAATAGAGAAGTGAACACCCCTCCAAGTGTTAAGGGGAATCTGTTCTCATCAGATGCTAAAGAGAGTTGTGGTACTGGGGACAGTTAGAATAGTTTGAGGTAGGTAGTAGAATTGTGTCAGGTAAGATACAGAATGTAGAACATGTTAGAAGAATGTGGAAGGCAAGCAGAGCAGATCAGAAGGTGGAAGGGTTTGGACTTAGACCCTGTCTTGCTTGCTGTCAGATGCTGTCAGCTTTAATGTACATATTGCTGGGATTGCAAGAAAGGACTAATAATCTTAATCAGAAGAATCCTTCCTCACAAAAAGAATCTACTCTTGTCTATCTAAGAGAATACTGATTAAGCTTACAGAACCTTGGCGAAGTCTATGTCCGCAGCAGGGGTGGCTCCTCCATAAGGGCAGAGGAGCATCACCCTCCAGCAGCAACCACTGCAAATCCTTTCACAAGGAAGGGATAATAAACTGTTTATTATCCCTTCCTTGTGAAAGGGGTGGGGCATTGGGGGTGACGAGCAGAGGGGAGTGTATTGTGCACCCCACTGAAAGCGCATGTCTAGACTCAGCCAAACACTCATGCGCGCAGGGCTCCCTAGAGCCCAGCAACACAGTTGCTGGGCTAGAGAGAGCCTACACAGGTTCCCAGTCTGTCTGGGAGCGCCCTGGCTGGGTGCTACCAGCCAATCCTGATGCTGGTTTGAGCAGCGTCAGGATTGGCCACACAGCAGGCTTGGGAGTCTGTGCCTGCGTGGAGCAGAGGAGTGGCATGGAATGGAGGTGAGTATGTCATTAATTGTCCCCCACCTTCCCCACACACGTGCTGCCCTGCCCCCAGGAATACCCGCAAGCTGCGTCTGGTCAGTAGTTTTCCATCTTTCTTGCACAGTTGAAGTTTTCAATTTCCATGAAGTTCACATCCCACAAATCAAACACCAGGTCAACCTTGAGTGTCCTTAGGAGCATGGTACACAAACAGGAGTCTTTTCTTCTTAGTTCGTTAGCACTCCTGGTCTTTGCCAAAGTATCCTCTCCCACCCACTATCTCAGTTAGACAATATGCATTTCAGTAATTCTTAGACCTGCACAGACGAACCTGCAAATAAAGAATGTTGCAACACAGCAAAACTCTGTGTTGAATGTTAAATACATGAAAGCTACATTTCAGGTCTTTGGTTATGCTAACTTAATGACATTTCAATGCACATTAGAAATACATGATTATAAGTGCATCTTACAGTTATAAATAGAACTAGAATTATAGCTGAGATATGATTGTACGAAGTTACACCATAATACAATAATTAGAATGCACAAGTATAAATGTGCACATGTATTAAAATTTGATGTTGGATTCAAACTTTAGAAAATGCATATATATATATGAATTACTACTTTTCTTCTGTGAATGCACCTTCAGTATTACAAAAAAGCTGAACCATTTTACATTAGTAACGGTAATGGACACAATATATGTATTGTCGAGTACATGATGATGTCACTTCCGTAACACATGATGGTGCAACCGAAATATGTGTTCCCATGCCTAAATCAATATTACTTGTAATGGAAGGGGTAAAGATTTTTTTTCATGTCCATTTGAATGCAAACATGCGTTCCAGTGTTTGCATTTCTACCTACGTGTTTCAGATGTAGTATGTTTCTTTTACAGGTAATGCTATTGAATATGGCCGGATCTCTGGCTGTCTGACAGAACTCCCTTTCCTTCAAGTTGATATTGAAGAGGTTTTTGAAAGTATGTGGTTCTTCAAATTGTTTTCAATCTGAAATTAATTGTTGATATATAATGGCTTCTAATGTGGGCGCACCCACCAATTTATTCAGCCAACATGTTTTGCCAGCGAGGTCTATCTTATTTCTCCAGCTTGAAATTATATTTGTCATTGTGGCTTCATCTCGCTCGGATCATTTTTTTCTGGAAACACTTCATTCCCACTTGGGTGAGCAAACTGTTTATTTCTGTGAGACAAAATTTTACGACTGTATTTTTAGAACTACTTAGCTAAGCATGCCAAACATGTTTGTTCTTGTAACTTGGGATTTTATTCTACACTTTGTGAAATGTGTGCTTGCTGTGCACTATATAAGATCAATTGTGCTTTAGAGAACACGTAATAGAGTGTATTTGCTAACATTTCACCAAGTCGTTTGCAATAAGACACCTTTGATGAAATGCTGACACCAAAGCTATACTATACTGATGTTCTCAAACTGAAATTATGCATACTGAAATCTAGAATATGTAATCAAGTGTCACAGGAAAAATTCCAGTCATTTGCTAGGCAGTACTGTATACATTTGTGTTCTTGTTCAAATGCACACATTTATTGTTTATGTATTTTCCCCACACCTGCAGGAATAACTGTTAATTAGGACCTCCTGCTCCGAAAAAAGCAGTCCAGTAAGAGAAAATATCCCTCACATAATGAAATTGAAAAAGTCGCCATGCTTCCCCAGTACTCCCTCGACAAAAAAACTAGAAAAACGTTGTTTACTTTGTTCAACTTTTTTGTTGATTAGATTTCTGTCTCGGCAAAATCAAAAGGGTGAGGCCAGTCAGAGACGTGTTAACAAGGTGCCATTGCTAAAAGAGCGCTGCTGGAGAGCGGAGCATTATTTTCCAAGGTTTTCAAGTAAGAGAACTTCTGCTCCCGCCCTATTTCCAGAGGCCACGGTATACTTGAGGGGATTTGGGAGCTGGCAGAATGCTTCTTTTGTGGGCTTTCAACTACGGTTCTTACACCCTTCCACCCCCACTCCCCCCACTCCCCCACACACACACAAAAGAGAACATTCGCAGTGAGTGGCCTGCTCCAATGGTTAATCAAGAGTGCTAGTTAATATTAATGTTCAAAATACACCTTTGCAGAATATTGACCCCTTCGCTGCCAGGCCTTTTCCCCCTCCTATGCCGAGCCTTATTTTGGCTATTTGGGGCAGTTCGCGCTTAGGCCCTCATAACTTTTTGTTCACATAAGCTACCCACGCCAAATTTGAGTCCTTTTTTTCCAACATCCTAGGGATTCTAGAGGTACCCAGACTTTGTGGGTTCCCCAGAAGGAGGCCAAGAAATTAGCCAAAATACAGTGAAAATTTCGTTTTTTTCAAAAAAATTGGAAAAAGGGGCTGCAGAAGACGGCTTGTGGTTTTTTCCCTGAAAAGGGCATCAACAAAGGGTTTGCGGTGCAATCGTTTTTACGATTTTTTGTGCTTTCAGCCTCCTTCCGGTCAGTGACAGAAATGGGCGTGAAACCAATGCTGGATCCCAGAAACCACAACATTTCTGAAAAGTAGACAAAATTCTGAATTCAGCAAGGGGTAATTTGTGTAGATCCTACAAGGGTTTCCTACAGAAAATAACAACTGAAAAAGAAAAATATTGAAATTGAAATTGAGGTGAAAAAAACAGTAATATTTCTCTACGTTTTACTCTGTAACTTTTTCATGCAATGTCAGATTTTCGAAAGCAATATACTGTTACGTCTGCTGGACTCCTCTGGTTGCGGGGATATATAGGGCTTGTAGGTTCATCAAGAACCCTAGGTACCCAGAGCCAATAAATGAGCTGCACCCTGCAGTGCGTTTTCATTCTATACCGGGTATACAGCAATTCATTTGCTGAAATATAAAGAGTGAAAAATAGCTATCGAGAAAACCTTTGTATTTCCAAAAAGGGCACAAGATAGGGTGTTGAGGAGCAGTGGTTATTTGAACATCTCTGAATTCTGGGGTGACCATACTAGCATGTGAATTACAGGGCATTTCTCAAATACATGTCTTTTTTACACACTCTCTTATATTTGGAAGGAAAAAAAATAGAGAGACAGACAAGGGGCAATAACACTTGTTTTGCTAATCTATGTTCCCCAAAGTATCCCGATAAAAATGATACCTCACTTGTGTGGGTAGGCCTAGCGCCCGCGACAGGAAACGCCCCAAAACGCAACATGGGCACATCACATTTTTTGAAAGAAAACAGAGGTGTTTTTTGCAAAGTGCCTACCTGTAGATTTTGGCCTCTAGCTCAGCGGGCACCTAGTGAAACCTACCAAACCTGTACATTTTTGAAAACTAGAGAGCTAGGGTCCAAGATGGGGTGACTTGTGGGACTCTGACCAGGTTCTGTTACCCAGAATCCTTTGCAAACCTCAAAATTTGGGCAACAAAACACGTTTTCCTCACATTTTGGTGACAGATAGTTCTGGTATCAAAGAGGAGCCACAAATTTCCTTCCACCCAGAGTTCCCCCAAGTCTCCTGATAATAATGATACCTCACTTGTGTGGGTAGGCCTAGCGACAGGAAATGTCCCAAAACGCAACATGGACACATCGCATTTTTAAAAAGAAAACAGAGGTGTTTTTTGCAAAATGCCTACCTGTAGATTTTGGCCTCTAGCTCAGCCGGCACCTAGGGAAACCTACCAAACCTGTGCATTTTTAAAAACTAGAGACCTAGGGGAATCCAAGATGGGGTGACTTGTGGGGCTCTGACCAGGTTCTGTTACCCAGAATCCTTTGCAAACCTCAAAATGTGGCTAAAAAAACACATTTTCCTCACATTTCGGTGACAGAAAGATCTGGAATCTGAGAGGAGGCACAGATTTCCTTCCACCCAGCATTCCACCAAGTCTCCCAATAAAAATAATACCTCACTTGTGTGGGTAGGACTAGCGCCCGTGACAGGAAACGCCCCAAAACACAACGTGGACACATCACATTTTTTTAAAGAAAACAGAGGTGTTTTTTGCAAAGTGCCTACCTGTAGATTTTGGCCTCTAGCTCAGCCGGCACCTAGGGAAACCTACCAAACCTGCGCATTTCTGAAAATTAGACACCTAGGGGAATACTAGATGGGGTGACTTGTGGGGCTTTGATTAGGTTCTGTTACTCAGAATCCTTTGCAAACCTCAGAATCTGGCCCAAAAACACTTTTTTGTCTCATTTCGGTGGCAGAAAGTTCTGGAATCTGAGAGGAGCCAAAAAGTTCCTTCCACCCAGCGTTCCCCCAAGTCTCCCAATAAAAAAATTATACCTCACTTGTGTGGGTAGCCCAGGTGCTTGCAAGAGAAAAATGCCAAAAACCTGTGGAGATTGAGGGGATAGCACAGCGACTTGATAAGCACATATTTTTCTTTTATACATCTTTTAGGCTGACTCTACTTTGGGGACCCACACGAGAGGTTTCATTTTACTTGGGAGACTGAGGGAAACGCTGGGCGGTTGGAAATTTGTGCCGCAGCGGTGACCCTACAAAGAAAAGTGAGGAAAAATTTAAGCACATTTTGAGGTTTGCAGAGGAGTCTGGGTAAGAAAATGTTGGGGGATCCAGGCAAGCCACTCCTCCTTGGACTCCTTGGGGTGTCTATTTTTATGACATGCCTGGGCTTGGTAGGTTTCCCTAGATGAAGGCCGCACCCGGGACCAAAAACATAGGTGCCCACCCCCCTTAACACAGGTAGTTTTGCAATAGATCATTTTGATGTGTCCACACACTTATGTGATGTTCCAAACACTAAAAATGTGAAAAGAAACACACTTAGGTTATGTTAAAAAGACCCTCACCCACCAACCAAGTTGGTGGCATGCTTCATACTCGGGGTCCCACCCGAGACACCTAGCATGTCACAGGTGTGCTGCAACGCCTGTTTACAGCAGAGCAGGTTTTGTCATTTTTACCACTCATACTGGTTGGATTTGGCAAGAGGGTGAGTGATGGTTCAGTGGATAAAATTTTATTAACAAGAGATTTCACGAAAAAGGAGATGCAATGTTAATAACTTAAAGGCCAACAAACAGAACCAATGACTCCCAGCTTGTGAGCTGTAAAGCCACGACAAGGCACCATCCACTTTACAGTCCATTCACACACCTTTCACACACCTTTCATACATGAGATGCACAAGACCAGCCACGGGCCTAGCACATTACAACACTCGCATCGACAGACAGCGCGACTCAAGGGCCGATCACTTACACACTCCCACATGCCTGATAGAGCAATCACACCAGCCGATGGGAGTGTGTGGACTGGCGTTTGGCTGGTAGTGTGTTGCAGTAGCCAACAGCAAGTCAATGTTTAAACAGTCAGCCAAGCGCCACTCCACACACAATGGCATCACTTTTTTTTGTTTTAAAAACAGAGAAACCACTAACTAATTATAAATAATTACAAAACTACAAACACAAAAGCTCTAACTAAGTACATGGCAGAAATGCCAACCATGAAACTGAACACATGAAAATATAAAACAGGCAGTTTACACTCATGGTAGTTCCCAGTAATTCTTCTGTGTGTGGTAATTCCTGAAACAACCCCCCACACACAGCCAAGGCTTTGAAGGACAATCTGGGCAGTACATTCAAGTCTCCCTCTCCATATTTCTTCGAGCACAGACTCTATATTTCTTAGCTGGAAAGTCTTTTTTGGGCGTGGGAGGAATGTGCTCAGCAAAGTGGCGATCTTTCAATCTAGCCACATCCTCCACCACTGCTTCTCTAGGAACTCTGACCTGTTCCACTAAGGCTCTCTATCACTGACTCCTGAAATTTCACAGATGCAATCTTTGACTCTGGAGACCTATCCTTAAACACAAAAAAGCATTAAAAGTTGCCAAGTGGAAGAGGTGAATTGCTAACTTCTTATACCAAACGTAAGAGTTATGAATAGCAGTATATGGTTCCAACCTCTGATCATCTCTATCCACACCTCCCATGTGCTTATTATAATCTAAAATAATGCACACAGGTTTGCGCACTTCAGAAACCTGGCCCAAACAGTCATGGGGGAAGTACTCATCATGGATGGTACTTAGCATGTAGACATCCCTCCTGTCTGAAAAGTTCAAAGCTAGCAACTCATCATTCCGCAAGGTACTGCACTGTCCCCTCTCAAGTTTTTTTTTTTTACAGACAAGCTCCCTTGGATATCCATTCCGGTTACCACGAATTGTGCCACAAGCAACAGTCTACTCTAAACAATTAATTGAACAACAGTCTACTCTAAACAATTCCTTGAACAACTACACTGTAGTGTAGAAGTTATCTACATACAAATAGTGACCTTTGTTGTACAGTCGTCTACCAAGTTCCCACACAATTTTCTCAGTAACTCCAAAAGTGGGAGGACAACCAGGGGGGTCAATACTGGAATCCCTACAAGTGTAGACACGGAAACTATACACATATCCTGTACTACTTTCAGACAGCATATACAATTTAATTCCATATCATCCCCTCTTGCTAGGAATGTACTGCCTAAAAAGCAAACGACCCTTGAAGAGGACCAAAGACTCGTCCACAGCTATTTCTTTGCCTAGAACATAGACCTCTGAAAACCGACCTACAAAATAATCAAGGACAGGCCTAATCTTAAAAAGACAGTCAGAATCAGGGTGATCTTTTGGCAAGGCTAAAGCATTGTCAACAAAATGCAGCATCCTAAGAAGAAGCAAATACAGATTACGACTCATGGTTGCAGGAAATATAGCTGTTGCCATAAAGGGACTAGTAGACCAATAAGAAGCCAGTGACTGCTTTCTTATCAACCCCATCAAAAGAGTCAAACCCAAAAACCTTTTCATCTCCTCCAAATTTATGGCAATCCACTGGGTAGCTCTAGAGTGTGGCCTAAGTCTAGCAGCGTTGTCCCTCAAATACTGCTCCGCATACAAATTAGTCTGCTTAACAATCTCTTCCAAAACCACATCATCCATAAATAACTCAAAGAAAATGGCAGGCAAAAAGTTCTCTGTATTGACTCTACACCCCGGGAGACCAGTAAAGGCAGGCAACTTTGGCTGCTCCATGTTCGGGGCAACCCAGAGGTCAGGTCTTCTAATGGGAAACCTTTCAGCCTGAGGTTTCTGCACTAATGGCACATCAGTGTCCTCCTCTAAAACAGGCCCTTCATCTGCACTGAGAGTGGCTTCCTCATCAGAAGATTCCTCTCCGACTAACTTCACTGCCAGAATCTCTCACTTCCTCCTCTGCCTCAGATGCAGAGTCTGTCTCATAATCATGATCAGACAATGTCTCAAAAACCATACCAACAACCTGCTGAGCGGTCATCCTGCGGCTAGCCATGATCGTCCCCATGAAAAGTAACTGGACAAATGCACCACCATCACCCAGCACTGTGTAAGATAAGTAATAAAGCGTAGCTTTATCACTAAGAATTATAAACTCAAAAGCTATACTGCTCACTTGCCTGAAAAAGCTTGACTCACCAGCAACTACTCTGCACAGACACAGCAATCACCAATGATATCCCACTAAAAAGAAAGAAAGAAAAGCAAATTAAAAATAAGCCAGCAAAAATATCATTGTGCACAAATCTAAGGACAATTTCACACACAATCCTGCATTTAGTACACCACCTACAAACATGTCATTCATGCATGGCAACAATACTCCTTAGGAGTAAATTGTTTTTACTTACCTAAAACATGCAACTATGCAAACCGCAGGTCAACCACCACCAAAACTGCAAGAAGCCACAGCAAAGAAAGCAAAAGCTTTGAACTAGAACAAAAAGGAGAAAAAAAAGATCGCAAATGTAAATACTTTGCCAGTTGACAAACACCCCACCATCAAGCATTTAGAAATTGGTGCCTAAGTGGATTCTGCCCCCCATAGGGGCAGATGGGCCTACTAAAAAATAGGCGTATCTGCCCCAAGGGGGGGCAGAAAATACCTTTTGTAGTGTGTCCCCATTGGGAGTGAGCCTTGCCCAAGGGGCAACCCCCCAAAGAAAACACACACACACACACACGCTCTCGCTCTCTCTCTGTGGCAGAATTGGCAACAGTTCTATGCCCCCCTTGGGGGTGCAACCCTTTCCCATGGGGTCGCTCCCCCACACAGAAATACACAAATAAAAAAACATTCCTGGCGTTCCAGTGGTAAAACTAATAGGCAGCTCTGCCCCCAAGGAGGGCAGAAATGGCCTTAAATAATATCCCCCTCTAGGGGGAGCGACCCTTGCCCAAGGGGCCGTCACCCCCATCCACTAAACACACACACACACACTACCCTGGTGCCTAAGTGGCTTCTGCCACCCCTGGGGGCATATTGCCTAAAAAAAATAGTCAGTTCTGCCCCAAGGGGGGCAGAAATGGCCAAAAGTTCTGTTTCCCCCCACACATAAATAAACAAATAAACAAACATCCCTGGCATTCCAGTGGTTTTGGCCCCCCTTGGGGACAGATCAACCTAAAAATAATAGGACGATCTGCCCCCAAAGGTGGCAGAAATGGACATAAAACACATGCCCCCCAAAGTGGAGTGACCCTTGCCCAAAGGGCCGCTCCCCGACATAGAAACAACAAAGTAGAACAAAAGAAAAAAGAAAAGTCCTGGCATCTAGTGGGCATTCCTGCTGCCTGATCACAAATGCAAGTGGGCAGCAGGAATTCTCAGAGACATCGGGGGAAAGGAAAAGCATTTCCTTTCCCCCGATGCCTCTTTGTTTCAAACCCCCCACCCGCCGGAGGAGAAACTCATCTGTTTCTCTGATCGCAAGCTGGAAGCAAATGGCTTCCAGCTCGACCAGCACCCGGTAATGATATCAGCACGCGATTGTGCGCTGATGTCATTAGGGTGGGTATGGGGGGCAGGGTGGAAGGGGAAGGGCTTCCCCTTCCATCCCTGCCTTGGGGGGGTGGGAGGGAAGCCCATGGAGGGAGCTCCAGGCTGAGGACATAATGGTTACGTCCTCGGCACAGGCGCACTGTGCCAGTGGACGTAACCATTACATCCCTGGCACAGAAGGGGTTAAAAAAATTAAGAAAAAATCATTTTCTCAAACAAATGGTATTCTCAAAAGAAAATGGCGCTACCTTGGGGCCAACTAAGGTTCTCTCATCAAATGTTCATTACGTAGTACAATACCTGAATATCCATCGGTTTCTGGTCAAGTCCTGCAATTAATCAAATGTCTTGGTTCAAAGAATAAGACACCAACTAGCTAGTTAAAGGAGAGCATGTACTTATGTACCTGACCTCTTCTCCTTCTGTTCAGTCATCGGTGTGCTCCAAGGAATCCCTGGAATCTGGAATATTTAAAAAATTCAATTACTAGGACTGTTTAGAGAGTAAATCCTGCATTTTTTATTTTTATGCATACATGCTTCAACATTCGAAAGTCTGAGGCCCTCATTCAAAGTGGGGCAATAATTTACGATATATACTGAAACTCCTGGTAATGCACAATTCAGTATTATGAGTTTTACACCAATCACCTACGTACCTACTGGCTGCGATTTAAAATAAGTAAAATATTTTAAAAAAACACTTCTCCAATTTAGGCAAATAGAATTGTACAGATTATCATGAAAGAAAAATACCTGGCCAATACTGGGCATGTAGAATTGGGGAAGTAAGCACCAAAATATGAATGTTATGCCCTCTGTAAGGGGAGAAATGCATTAAAGGTACTATTCATTACACCAGATAAAGTACCCGATGGCACAGTTATTTATCAGGCATGATAAATATCACACTTAAAACACTTACGTTCTGCCACTCCTCATATCTGGTGAATTTTTCTACCGCCAGCATCCAAATTACTGTTTCATAAGGCCTCATTTTCTGGGATGAAATTTTTCACTGGTGATATACTCTCAACACTGGGCATAGGTCAATTTCATGGGAAGTGTGGAAGAAACAACCTTGTAAATGAACCACATTTTTCTGTAGGCTGTGTGGACCACATTTTGTAATCTGTGTATTAAATTATTAATATGAAGAGAAATACGTAATCTTTAACCATTGGCACTATATAAGCCTTTACTCCACTAGAAGCAACACCACTACACTACATTCCCCTCCACAATACTAGACTGACACTACAGTGTACAGCACCATCCCTAGCTACACATCACAGCACTGCACTTAACACTCAATCAAATGTCACTGAACACGATAATTTGAATTACTTTTTAAATGTAATGAATAAAATCAAAGGTCAAAGCTACGTTATAGTTGAAAAAACATTATTTATTCTTTATATAAAACCACACTTAAACTATACAAACTGGAGAAATCAAAAGTTATAGTTATAACTCAAATTTCTAACCTGGCAGTGACCATCTCTGACATCCCCTGGGCCTTGTAATGGAGTACGTTGGGAGGCTATAGACATTCACTGTAGAGGGTGTCCCAAGTTATTCTCTATGTACCACAGTACCCCAACCCCAGTTTGAGCTAACTTCCATTGTGAATTCACCTGCACTTCTTTTCCTGATGTCAAAGTTGCCCACCGAAAGGGTCCACCTAATCAAGAATATAGTCTGCACTCTCCTCTCACTGATTCAAGTTTCAGCCAGGGAAAATCATTGATGTGGCTGGCTTTTTTGTCTCTGCGTAAGCCAAGAGTATCTCAAAGACAGCCATTAGAGACTTCAATGTATCCAAAGATTAGCACAGTTGTCAGAGCCGTCCCAGGAACAGGAAATTGTCCAAGTAGTGATTAACTGAGATCAACTCAGATGTTTGTGAGAAACCTATTCTAAGAAGTGTACTTAACTCTTTAAGATATGCACAAGAAACTGAACACCCCATGTGCATACATCTGTCATAGTAGAACTTCTGCTGGAACTGGAAACCCCAAAAATGGTAGCCCTCCAGATGGAGGGGTAAGTGCCTGAAAGCTGACTCTGTATCTTACTTTGTCATGAGAGCTCCAGGACCTAGTTGCATTAATGTCTGAGCACCATCCAAGTATACATACTTCATGGAGCAGAGCACTGGCTCAATCCCATCATTGAGAGGTGATATATTAACCTAAATTCCCTTGGGTCCTTTTTGGGTACAAGACCTAGGGGGAGACTGGACAAATAAGCAAGTGGGGGCTGTCAAATGGTCCTGCTATCCTGTTCAAGCTCAATTCTTTCAGGATCTTCTGTTTGGCCATCCGTGAGCAAGACTTAGAGTGCTGGCATTGACAGAGTTCAGGCCCATGTACGACTGGCTCTGGGATCTGAAGCTGTAGCGGAAGCCCTCATACAACTGGTGTGCAACTTCATATTATGGATACAAATTTAGCCAAGGGTTCAAGACCAAGAGAGGCACTGGAGCTGGGTTATCCAAAACCAGGAAAAGGCTGCCCTCACTTCTGCCCGCCCTTTTTCTTTGACCGTGTGACTTCTGAAAGCATTGGAACTCTGGGTGCCCTGCTGTCTCTCAAAAGGAACAGTTGTGCTTGAATGTACAAGACTCCTGAGGTCTGGTACGTGCTTGTTTTAATTGAGGGCACAACATGCCACTTTGGGTTCCCCACCGAAGCCCAAAAGGGCAACTGGTCATTGGCCTCAGGTTTCATCTGCATCATACAACCAAGCAATAACAGCAATTTGATACCACATGGGTGAATTTGTAGCTCTTCAACCTGAATGCCTCATTGTACTCCTCCCAACTGAACCCTCCATTTTCCTCAAATGCACCTATCTTATTCATATAATACGGTCTGGGAATTTCTGCAGCAAGACTGACAAATGGTAAATCCTTTGATCCAGTTCACTTTGGATTCCTTAACCACAGGTTTCTTCGACTTATGATTACAGTCCTTACTTTCCATCCGGTCCTCTGGTTTCAGTAAGCCCAAAAGGATACATATATGTCCCTTTATTTATTGTAGTGAATCGTAGTTTGTTTTAATGGGATAGCAGGACTTAGCTTAGCCGAAGGCTTGTAAACTCGTGCCCCCGTCACCTAGTGACTTTTAACCTACTTAGCTTGCTCTGCCTTAGCCTATTTAATTATTTATTTCTTCTAAGATGTCTGCCTTGTTTAGAGTTAGGCCACTTGTTGTGAGTTTATTATCAGTGTCACTGCGCCAAGGCGTCAAGATCAAGCACAAAAGACAAACAAACAGTAGGTGTTCACACTTAGGGACTTTCCCTCTCTATACTTTCGAGGGATTGTTGATATTAATTGCCGTCCCAAGCCTGCCTGTTATCTATTGTTTTAGAATACACCTACGTCAGGGTACCTTGTAGATCTTTGTAAATACATCACACTTTTAGACAGATAATCATAGGGATTCCGACCAGAGGGCATCGCCACCATCGCTGATACTGATGCTGCAGTCATCTTGACGCTGACCCCGTCTTCATGTCCCTGCGAAGTCTGAGATAGAGACCTCATTCCAAGGTAACGAGGGTTGGGGGCTCCTCTCATGGACATGGCATTGGCAGATTAGGTTTAACGAACCCAGCTCTCCTTTAGGTAGGAGGTTAGGCCTATTAGGGTATTAGGGCATATTCCATCTTATATATACATATATATTTCTTTCATATATTGCAAGATGGTGGGGGTCTTCATAACAATGACTCTCTCCTTCACAATACTGTTGCTTGGTATATTCATTGTCCTAATCATTGCAGTTCATGCAACTTATCGCAAATTGCAGTTATGTTAAATAAAAACTATTATAACTTCACTGCATCTGTGTTATTGCCTTTGTTTGTATGAGACATAATATATCTGTGAGAAAAGGGTAATCTCCGTTTAACCACGACATTCCCTGAGAGATCTTACTTTGAGTCCATGCGTAAACGACTGCCATAAATCACCTTTTACGATAGTGTTTCTGGGAAGGTACTGCTAGTGAGCCGGTAAGGTTTGGACAACAGTTGCAACTAGTTGTAGGAAAAGACTTAGTCCCCTACAAACGAAAGTACTGTAATCCTGAGACCAGCAGTCTTGCTCAGAGCAAGAGTCCAAACTACGATATTATCTTTTCATCATCTCATCAGACAGATGGAGGCCTAAATAATGATCCTTGGGAGATAGCACTTGATCCATGTGTACTGCTAGTTTGGGTCTTGCCCTCACCTTTGTTCTCCGCCACAGGCACACTTGAGGTAGGTGTGCCTACTGAGGGGATGGCTAGAAGGTCTGCTGTGCCTGTCTTGGGTGAGGCCACTGCAATTATAGGTGCTTCTCAGGTTTCTGCCAACCCATCCTGCTGCTTGATTCAATTCCAGTCACCAAGCTTCTTGCCTCAGCCAATGCTGCACCCTCCCCTGCTTGATCTACAGGTCTTCCATTTCACAGTCTCTTCAGCCAAATCAGTATCTTGGCTATGCTGATTACTGGGTCTTCCCTGTTAATCCACTCACCTAATCTCCTCCTTCTTATGCCTGTCACGTCTTCAGTCATGGGGACATCTGTTTACCCCTGACGGGGCATAGGTGGGTGTTTTGCTTTCACTAATGACTGAGCTGACAAAAATCTCTGGAATGCACTTCTTAGTTCAAAGAAGACATTTATTATTACTTCACCACGAGGTTCCTCAAAATGAAGATTAGTAGGTCAAAAGCACACGTTTAAAAATAGTCACAGTAATGAAAGGAAAATATATCAAAGTGATTCTCAACTGCAATGTACACAGCAAATATATGTGATTATATTATGGCAAAATTGCAAAGCAAAGAATAAAGTAAAAATTAATCATGTAGGGCCTGCCATTCTCTTCATCTTCCTCATGCCAGCAAGAAGATGACCCCATTCAACTGCGAGAAAGAGATATCCACCCTCATGGGACAAGTGTCATTTGACGTCCAATCCTGACCGAGGTCTTGGAAATTCCCTCGCTACTGACCATGGCCACCTTTTTATAGCTTAAACAACCGTAGAAAGAGCCTTCTAGAAGGCCCCCCCTCTCAGATGAAAATATTCAGACATGCTGGGTACTGTAGGTCGAAGTTGGAAGAAAAACATTGAAAACTGGCCAGCATTTCAAGGCTCTCCTCCCAAGGCCGTACCGTTCCCTGCACTGAAGAAAATGAAAACTATGTCCTTTCTTATCGTGAGAAAGAAATATGAAAAAACAAGCTTAGTTTACCATGTGGAAAAACACAGCTCAACTGCAATGTCTAACGCTACGATAAAGCCAATAGGCCTCTAAACTGAATACAAAATGTAATCTGCAGCTGGTGAACACTGAACAAATAATATGCAAAGTGGTGCAACACAGTCAGTGGTCAAACATGCCTATTTTCAATACAGTGGGCTCCCATGAAACTTTCTAAACCAGTTTAAGGACAGGAGATGGGATGATTTTGGTGGGGCTCCCACCCTCCTTAGGCACTCGTCGATATCTGTTGGATTGTCTCCAGGCACAACTGTATTACTCACAGGCTGCTGAATAGCCTGTGTGCTAATGCTGGTTGCTGGAGGGCCAACACCCTGTCCATGGCATCAAGGCGTCCCATCCACTACTTTAACTGCTTGGAGGGCACTAATGCTGGACTATTTTTGAATATTCCTTGGAGCCCAAGCACATTTAAATGCACCTAATAGTGTACCTGGGCCCTCATGAGGGTATGCCTTACTCACTCAAAACTGACCTGGACAAATGAGTTGCCAAGAATTAGAGGATTATTGAAGGCATGAACTTGATTAAGCTCCCAGTGATGCCTCCCTGGGACGCATTGCACCTGGACACACAATAGAAAAATTGCATGTGTCCAATGAACTTGTTACCCAACTTTTGGCCTTCAAAAACCAACAAGAAACATCAAGCAAGCCTAAATTATGTAAAACCCCATCAGTCTTGCCATCTTGCACCCAGATATACATTTTTTGTTTTGAAAACCCTCAGCACATGGATCAAGCAGGAGGTCTGTGTAACAGCAAAACTAAATATTTTGTCTGTAACTGGAGCCCACAGTGCCACCTAAAGGGCAAGTATAACAGTTGAAAATAGCACAACAAATGCAAATCATTCGACTTCCAAAATGGCTTAATTTTTCCGCTACCCCCAAGGATGATGCTGCCCAACCCACCTGGTCAGACTCACCCCCACAATAAAAACCACATACTCCCTCCCCCACCCCAAAAGCCCCTACTTTGCCTCCCCTTGTATACTGTGCACTCCCACTCCCTGCCCTCAAATGACGTGTGGTCATCCAGCCAACTTGCAACAGCTACTCAATGCTCGGGCACCTACTATCAACAAAGCCAGGGAGATGTTGGTGGTTCAACAATCAAGGGTGGCTTCAGCAGGGACCACAGTAGAGGTCGGCAGGTTAAAATTCCTTGGAGCTTCAAAAGAGTGAACTCCTTGCTGGGGCAGAAGAAACGAAGCTCCCACAGTTCAGGTGTGTGGGTGGTTGTTGGGGCAGCTAGGTGAGAAACCACGTAACACATGTAGATTTTGCCTCCTTTTAACTTTCCCAGATGCTCCTGCCATCCACTCAGCAACCCAGTCACCCTCCCACCAGCTGTTATTGTGGGAAGGCTGTGAAAATTCAAAACATGGCAGTCACTATTGGCTGGCTCCTTTAGCCAGTCTGATCCTGCCCGCACCTGTCTGTGGAGCCCACCATCACTTGGCATTGCCATTGGTACACTTCTTCAGCAGAAGGCCATTTACGTTGATAAAACTGCTGTCATCCACTTTGAAACATGCAACAGCGACCCATCGTCTAGTGCGCTTCCTGCCTTTCAAGTAATCAGTATATTTCATTTAGGGATTAGTACAAGGGAATAGTGAGCCAAATTACCATGTTAATAACCACCATAATATCCTGCCAGGATTTCTGTGGGTGGCAACATCCCAGACAATGTGATAAAACATGCTCAGGCATGATGACATCTTGGACAAGCATTGTCTGCCCCCTGATACAGTTATACAGGTACTTCTACTCCCATAGGTTCCTCCCACACTGACCTAGCTCCCAAAGTGTCAATCTGACATAATATACATAACGTGTGTAGCAGTGCTGATTGTTTGTATCCTTTATAGTGATTCTGAATGTGGTTTCTCTGTCACACACAACCACGTTGCTTTATCCACCTGAAATAATGTAGTATCTGCCATGAACTGCCCAGTCCTGATCTGGAAGTGTCCACTAAGAAGATCAAATAGCATATAGTCCAGTCTGCACACACATCCCCTCCTGTGTGCATATCAACCTTTGGACAGACTTTACAATCAAATTGTTTAGTGAACAATGCAAATCTAGCTACCCTCCACAGCAGAATGTCTGAAGTGCATGGAGAATGATTCTGCTTTGAATTCTGAATGAATAAGTTAACCGGTAATTAGTCCATTTCATAACTGGTATTTGCCTGTTATAGTACTTTTTTTTGTGCCTTTTGGGAGAAAATAAGGTGTTCCAACTTCTTTTGTTGTTTGAGTTATTAGTGTACCGAAGGTAATTTATATTTGTTACCCATTTTAAGCTTCACCTTTTCGAATGTGACTTGAAAGTAGAAGTATGTGTACCACACAACTGCTACATTCACTGACCTTAATTTACTACACTTATTCTACCTTCCTGGAACAATCCTAGGCAATAGGTCTGGCTTATAATAATGTCTGGATGCTTTCATCCATGTAGCCTGTCATAAACACATCCAGGGATACTTTGTTCATAATCAATGTGCACAATTAATTATCCTTACAGCATTCATTTACTAATCAGCCAGTTAACATGTTCTTGTCTTTCCTCATTCAACTTTGCCCAATGCCATGTACACACACAAACTCCCCAATCATTGAAGATATTTCAGTGAGCATCAATAAGTTTTGATGCTAGTTTTTAAGAGATGCAAGAGTGCTTCAGGTAGACTCCCTTGGCCAGTAACTGTAGGCAGTCTGTCCTCACCCACCACCCTCTTCATATTTTGCTAATCACAGCTTGACCCATATCCAGTTCTGTTTACTAGTGACACCAAATGCCTGTTATACCATTGAAGAGTCTCGGGACCCCTCCTCCAGGAAGATGCTTGAAGATACTCACTGTGCTCCAAGACTCTGCCTTCAACTTTGCATAGAAAGTTCTGCAGCAGTTATTAAAGCTAGTGTCCCTAACTGATGTCTGTCTCACTGCACTAATCCCATAGCTAGTCCAACACCCTTACATGCATGCACGCAATGCACATGAGCAATAAAGTGTCCTTTGTGTGCAATGTGACATCCCTTACAGTGATCTTGATGGGAGGAGTTGGTGTGCCAGATGGGATCACCGTACTGTGCGTGAGGCAAATGATACATGGTGATTCCCTGAAAAATACTATATTTGCACACTTGATAAGCCAGCATCAACACAAAGCTATTGTTACTCAATGTGAGACCGAAGCAATGGCTCTGGCAGAAGGCCAGCAGTGACTAAAACAATAGATATCCTTATTGGGGTAGAGGCATGGAGTACACCACAGCAAGTGGCTATTTAGTTCAACCCCTTTAGTGTGGGCGTCAGCCACTGGCCGACACTGGGGAGGTAAATAAAGACCCCTCAGGTGTTCTGCACCAGAGGGATTCATTTATTTGATTAAGTTTGACCTGCTTGGCTAGAGCTTCCAGAGAAGACAGTCTCTTTTTTTTCCCCCTCCCCTTACTTTAAAGACCATCAGTGTGCAGGGCGGGCAGACATCTTTACAGTAAAGTGAAAGTAAAGCAAGCAGACTGGCTTGTTTTACTTCCAATGCAACAGTGCTTGGGAAGCATATCTCACTCTCCAAACAATGATTGAGGTGAGAAGAGGTATCATTGGAAATGGGAAAATCTCCCCTTTCCAATGCTACCTGCCCTGGGATCCCCATAGGAAGATGATACCCAAGCAGGGATCTACCAACTAGGCACCAGGGATGGGGGGAAGTGGCCCCTAAGTCAAGAGTTTGTGCTGTCCCCCACATATTTGTATTTCAGTCTTTCTGACACCCTTGTGAAGGGGGGTGGTTAGGAATACCTACCCTGATCCACACCCTCAGGGAGGGAGACCCACTAGACACCAGACAAAGTATTTTTTGTTTATTATATGGGTGGGAGCTGCCCACAATGGTCATGGTCATGTCCCCACTCCAAAACCAAAGCAGGCAGTGATTGCAAACAGTCTGCCATACTGCGAGCAAAAGCCCACAAGACAGTAGGGACTTAATTTATTAAATATTTATGGAGGGGAGACACCCCCTTGGGCATGGGCGGATGTTCCTTCTCCCTAGGGGCCAATAGGCTTGCTGCCCCTCTTGGGGGCTAATAGTGTAGTCCACATACCTGACCAAGATAGTTCTAAAAACTAGACATAGGGGGGAGTTCAGGATAGTGTGCTTTGCCTGGATGCCACACCATTGTTTAACCCAGAATGCCCTGCAAATCTCAAACTTTGGCTAAAAACACACATTTTCCTCACATTTCTGTGAGGAAAACCTCTGGAATATAGGGGAGCCACAGATTTTCTACCACCGCATTCCCTAAGTCTCCCAATAACAATGGTAACTCACCTAGTGTTGGTGGGCCAAAAGACCTTGACCCAAAAGCACTATGTGGAGAGATCAGCAATAGGGGTAGCTGTGCGATTTAAAGCTGTGCTTGGCTTCAACCCGTGGAAACCTACAACCCACGGACATTTTTGAAAACTAGCCAACCAGGGGATTCCAGGGTGGTGTGCCTTGCATGTGCCCACAATACACTGCAAACCTCAAGCTTTGCCTGAAATCACACATTTTCCTTACATGTCTGCGATGGAAAGTTTCAGAATCTGAAGTAATCTACAAAATTGCTAACACTGCCCGCTTGTGCTGATTTAAATGATGTGCCACTTGTGTGGCTGTGCTTACTGCCCATGACAAGAATGGCTAAAACCGAAGTCAAAGGGAGTCCCCTTGCAAGGCCTCCCATTGACCTTGGTTTGATCCGTTCCTGTCCCGGGCGCTAGTACCAGCCACACATGTGCCACAGCATTTTTATTGCCACATGTGAGATGATGCTGGGTGGTAAGAATTTTGTGAATTCCTGCTGATTTTGGAAGATTCCATTGTCAAAATGTAAGGAAAATGTGGGATTTAAGGTAAAGTTTGCAGTTTTAAGGTGGTAGGAAAATTGAGGATAGCTGCAGATTTAAAAACTTTCCATCACAGAAATGTGATAAGAATATTTTTTTTTATTACTTGTTTGTTTGCAAGGGCTACTGGGTAAAATTACCTAGTGAGTGCCATGCAAGGCACGCAACCCTAGACTCTTGTAGCTTTACAAAAGGGTGCAGGTAAGCTAGGTTTCCCTAGGTGCGGCTGAGCTGAGGCCCAAAATCTACAGCTACCTACTTGACAAAAAAGGGTCCGTTTTCAGTGGAAAAATATGATCCATGTTGCGTTTTAGGTCATTTCCTACTGCAGGTACTAAGTCTGCCCACACAAGTGAGGTATCCTTTTTATTTGGAAACTTGGAGGATGGGGTGTTCAGTGTTGGGATGCAGGAAGTTGGAGGCTTCTCACAGGTTCCTGAATGTTCCGTCACACAAATGTGAGGAAAATAAATGCTTTTTTTTTGTCTGTTTGAGGTTTGCAAATGGATTCTGGGTAAACAAAACAAGAAAAAACAGTGAGAGCAATGCAAATCACCCCACCTTGGAGGTGTCTACTTTTCAAAATCTTGCAAGTTTGTCTGGTTTCCCTAGGTGTCAACTGAGCTAGGAACCAAAATCCACAGCTACTTGCATTAGGGGGCAAGAAGAGTCGATTTGCAATGGAAAAATGTGATGCATCCATGTTATGCTTTGGCCCATTTTCTGTTGGCTATTCTAGGTTGACCCATACAAGTGAGGTACCATTTTTATCAGAAGATATGTGGGAATATACAATAGTAGAACATTTGTTATTACCAATTGGATTTCACTGCACTTGTACCTTCCAAATGTCAGCCTGTGTGTAAGAAAAAATATATTTTGAAAAACATCCTCTAAAACATATGCTAGGATGAATACTGATAGTCACAGATGTACAGATAACCACTGCTCCTAAACTCCATTTCTTGTGCTCTTTTCACAAATACATAGGTTTCCTTGATAGCCGTTTTTCACTCTACATATTTCACCATATGAATTGGTCTGTACTCCATACACAATGAGAAAAACATTGCATCAGTTGTTGGCTCTGGGTACCTTGGGCTCTTGGAGAAATTACAAAAGCCCTACATATCCTCCGAATCAGAAGGGTCTGGTGGGTGTAATTGTATACTGTTTTAGTAAATCAGCCATTGTGCCACAAAGTTAGATGAAAATGCTCTCACAAATGGCCTTTTCTTTACTACTCATTTTCAATATTTCTCTATTCCATCAGTTAGTTTATTTGAGAAAATCTTCAGGGATCTACAGATATGAACTCTGTCCTGAATTTGGAATTTTGTCTGCTTTCCAAAAATCTATAGCATTCCTAGATCACCTATGCGTTTCACACTGGTTTCCACCACAAACTGGAAGTAGCTGAAGAGGACTAAAAATAGGAAAAATGGGCTACCTCTTGGAAAAAAAAACAAAATGTCAAAGCTCTAGTAAACATAAGGTTTTTTTTTTTTTTTTACTCAGCTCTACACGTTCGTGAAAGCTGGAAAGATGGTAACCTTAACATAACAAACCATTCATTGATGCAATTTTTAGGGAACAACAGGCACTTTTATCTGGAGCACTTTTGTCCTATTTTCCCCCAAAACTCAAACTTTAGAAGGGAGCAAAATAGAAAGATGTTGCGGTATCAGAGACATTAGTACAGTATGACCCAGGTATATGTGGTGAAATAATAGTGCAGGTCTAAGTTACACAATGATGTAAGAAAGGTGAAAAGTTCACTGGAAAATAGTGCAAGGCAAGGTCTAAATTAAAGGAAAACCTGTGTTTGCAAGCTTAGAAGAATTTGTGGTCACAGCACACAAACATGTATTATTTGTTCTTGGTCAATTGAAAATGTGACTGTACGAATGTGAGCAGGAGATCATTACCCAAGTGTGCACAGAATATTATAAGTTGCCTTAGGAGCAGAGCAATAAAACACATGCATACGAAAAAAGCAAATACATGGTTTGTTAAACATTGTTAGAATTACAATGAATGTGTAGAGAAAAGGTTAGGAGTTTGAGGGCACAGGTGATGTGATATGTAACAAATATGTAATTATTGAGTAACCTATTATTTGACCTTTTGTAAGGCACATTGTTCATGTAAACATACAAGAGGCTGTCTGTGAACAGACATGCCAGACCAGCTGTCTACCTGTGTGGAGATAGCTACTCTGCCTGCTGCGACAGTAAATCTGCTTTTGCCTTGCCAAGAGGAGTCCTGTGGTTTTTATTTTATTTTAGTTATCCCGCAACATAACTTATGTCAAAAATATTATGGAGCCTAAGCACTAGCTACCCTAAATAACCAAAAAGGGCTCAGCACTGAGGGGTGGTGAGGGAAACCTCAGCAGTAAAGGGGTGATACTGCATTTGACACTGGGTCTGCATTAAGAATGTCTGTTATGTGCATGAAACTACTTTATAAGTGGCCTAACATACTTGTCTAACTGTTGCTGAATCAAATGTCCTTAAATAAGATAAAAAAGGACGCCCTTGGACTATCTTACTATTGATCAAATAGGGCATTACATAAATCAGGTTAGCACTTGGCCTGAGGATAGAAAGGAAGAGAAGTCCTAGTGTTACTGAAGGAGGTAAAGGAGGTACAAAATAAATAAATGTCTAGCCACTGTTTTACTTTGAAAAAATAAAAAGTACTTTCATTGATACATAACTAATAAACATAGTCATAAACAAACAATGAATAGTAGGCCTCATTTGCCTCCCTGAATTGTATAACAAGGATTCTGGGTAACACTATTGGTGTTTGTCAGAGAGTTCACTGGGAGGTGCCTGATGCAAGGGACCATTCTAGATCAACATTGTGATGTTTGACCACAGAAGGTTTATTTCTAGATCTATGTACAAGGTTCCTCCAGAAGGAACATTGCATCATGTTTTAGGCTAAATCTGTCTCTGAATACATTTCCTTCTGTCTCAGTTTAGCGATAGCCAATACCTCTGGTGGGACCAAGCTTCTCTGTAGGAGTAAGTATAAAATATGTCCTATTAACAGTCCCTCATAGGTGTAGATTCCCACCATCCATATACCAGGCCTCGAAAAACCTTCTCGCCCTCTCACTATGATGAGTCAGATTTTGTCATGGCAAGCTAGTTTTAGGGCCTACTACCTATTCTTGTGAGAGCCTGGGGTGGCAAAGAATGTGTGTTTTGTTCAGTCAGAAAGTGAATAAGCAATAAAGATGCCTTTAATTTTTGTTATGTCACATGTGCTATGTGTTCAAAGATAGAAGACAAATGTCAGATTGTCTTCTCATAAGCTGCTTATTTTATACTTTAGATTGTTGTTTACTTTTCTTTCTCTGACTGCAAAATTAGATGATTTTGTAAAGTAAACTATCTGACAAATGTGCTAGGGTATAGGTAGTGTGAAATAAGACTGTAGAGTGACAGCTTGTTTCTAAAACATAACATTTAAAAGCTTGTAAATTAACTGTACAAATATTACAAAATATATCAGCAGTTAGGAAAGCATTTTAAAAATTTAATCCTGAATTATTGAAACAAGATTTTACTAGGATAAAAACAAATCTGAACACTTCACTTAATATGCAAGTGATAAATGTTTGCTGATACCAGATTTCCAAGCATTGACTCATGCTATATAGTTTTATAAGTATAACTGCATGTTGGTGTGAAATATTGTGGCCATTTCAATGGAAAACATGCTGTCTGTAAATGGCAGTGCATCACCACATCCTGCTTTAGTGGTATATTTATTTAAAGTGAGTTTCTTTTTTTTTTATAAATTAACTGAGAAACCTTCCTGCCCCTGTTCTGGTGACAATGCAATGAATAAACCAAGAGGTACATCAGGGATCATGTTTATCCTATATATAGGCTAGATTCTTATTATACATGGAGCAAATGTGTGGCCTATTAAATCAAACTAGACTTGCTAGACTCAAATCCTTGACAGTGCTCTAAAATGTGATAAAGAGAAAGATGATTCAGTGAATTAAAATAGTTGCTTAGAATCCCACAATTTAGAGAGCAGTTTGAGTCAAGCATATTACAGTCAGGTGAAGTAGATCATTCAATTCACTAGGCCTGCAGGTCCGTGACGTTTTGTATTTTCCAAGGCGTGTATAATGAGTTGCTGGATTCAATGGGAATTTTACAGTTTGTCATCAAATCCAGGCTATTGTCCTAAAATTGCTGGATTACAGGAGTATTCTGCATAATAGATAGGACTGGGTAGCCCGGGCAGGAGCAGGATGGACCAACAAGGACCGGCACGGTCTGGCAATTTTGGACTTTCTATGCCCCCCAGGCCCCCAAAAGCTCCACGTTCCCCCGAGGGTTACCTTAACTATACCCTCTGAAATCAACGTACGTTAAAGTATCTTCTTGGAGGACGGCACCCTTAACCGCCTCAAAATAATAAAAGGCACAACAAGGCCTATCTCTCCCACTCCAACAGCCTGCCCAAAATCACCCCACTCGAAGGCAGCAAAACTTACCGACCATGAGATTAGGCAAAGCACGAGACAGTATCATCAACTGTCCTGCAAAACAAGGAAAGGAGACCTGGCTCTGGATGAAGCAACCCCAAAAAGGAGAGCAAGCAGCGAACAGGATCTCCCCCTCCCATGCAGGAGGCAAAATCTAACAAATGGCACACGCGGGGGATGCGACCAAAACACCAGCATGGAAGAAATGAACTGGGGAGAGCCCGGCTTTTGGAAATCAGTGACCCCTCTGGAGGGGGTTCCAGAGTCCGCAGTCTCGCCCAAGCATCGCAAGATAACCGATTATTTCACTACTGCTGGAACCTACACCGCCTGAAAAAGGATAGACTCCCCGGCTCCAACCCAAACACGTTTTGGGGAAATAACCTCATCCAGCCAAGACTTGCAACAGCAAGGATGCAATGAAAAGAAACTCAGAATGAATCCACCTCCTCTCCTCCCCCTATAGCCCACAGTAGTGATCAGGAAAAATCAGCCTACGAAAGTAGATGCATCAAGTACAGTCCAGGAAGATGCGGTACCAGCTACTCCTACACCAGGAGCCCTCTACAATACTAGGCAAGACCTAATTCTATTTAATAAACTCTTAGGTGCCACTAAGTACCAATGGACATCTAGTCCAGCTAAGGTACCCATCCTGGACTCAGAACTGGTAGCAATCACAGAACATTTAGAACAATTATCTCAGGAAGGTGGCCCATTCTGTCAAAGTCAGAAACTCCAGTCATTTCCAACATACAACTGTGAAAAAGGACCTCTGGGGTATAGAACAGGTTTTCACAAACAGATCATCAAAGGCACAAACAGTGGCAGCCGCCCAGAAAGTCCCAGAAAGTCCCCTATAAAGCAACTATAACTAAAGTACTATCAAGTGGTAACCAAGAGCCCGACTTAAAGATACAAGCTTCAGCGGCAGTCAGGTCAGAAGTAATGTGGGCTGCAATCCTAAATTCAATGCAAGCAACGGTCATGGCACTGCTATTTCATTCAAATAAAATGGACATTCAAGTTGACTTGCTAAAAACCCTGGCAGTATTTGTCTCTGGGATTGATGGTAAGTTGGAAAAATTAAACACCCTTATAACAAGGGCGCAAGTCAATCACTCTAATGACTTTACAATCTGCTCCTGTAAGGAGGTAGTGGAAAAGATATCTCAACTGCCGCAAATCCTAGAGGGAATACTTCAAGAAATCTTCTCCACCCGGAAGGATGAACATACATGTACTAAACCACTCGCCACCATGCTGAAATCCACACCAAGGGAGCAGAAACAAGAGGAGCAGCAGCCCCTTTCCTCCCTTGCGCCCGTTTCATGGACTATAAGTGAGAAGAGAATATTGACTGACTGACGCCAACTAGCAAGTGCTAGTAGCAAACCCATGGAGAATCATCTTCTGCTACAGTCTATCAATAAGCCCGGGAACCCTGAGTTTCTCACAACCCGGACCCTTTCAAAAAGAGAACAAAAGCAGGCAAGGAAGGAAGGGAAGGAAGTCCGCACAACTTCATCAACTAACTGCCATAAAAAGCACTGATACTAGCCTAAAGGATCTATCTAAAGACCATGCAACGTCAAATGGAGGATATAATAGAGACATTACTACCCACATAAGTACAAGCTCTAACATAATAGTAGATGTGATAACACTCCCCGCCTCAGCAGACAATACCCAGTCAACAAAGTCTCCCATGAGGCCACCCGCAACAATTTGCACAACAGACTTAAGAACAAGCCCCACAAGGGGCCAGCAGAGTACAAAACCAAAACCCATCACGCCTGCGCTGCCCCCCCCAACTAACACTGGTCATTGTGGGCAGCAAGGGACACAAGCCTGCCACTGGTCAATGGGAAGATGGTTATAAAGAGCAAAACCGGCACATAGAGCAAAATCAGTCACTTATAACAGACATGAATACCCAGGAGTCCACCCTCAAGTTACTCTGGATTCCAGAATTCACCTCCAGGTCCCCCACAGATATTCTTAATCGCTCTTCTATCTTAAGAACCATAAAAGCCTTACCGCATCTTCAGTTTGTAGCCTCGGAGGACCTCGCTGCAACAATATTTATCCAAGCAAGAAGCAACCAACACACGGATCCAACACTCACCATCTTCTCAGCACCGGATATCCCAAAGCAGATCATGAAAAGAAAGGACCTATTGAAAGCCTGAGGCATTGAGGTGACCATCTACAAAGGAGAGTGCTATGCAACTCCGTTACTAGCCTCGCAATAACTGGGAAATCCTAAAGGTACATGGTCGGTTTTGAAAGGAGTACATCAGGCCAGCAGACCCATTGAAGAAAGGTCCAATGAGAAAAGTCCATCTAAGCACCCGGTGACAGTCCAAGTATGGAGAGAAGAAGGGAGGGAAAGAGTGGTTTTTGGGTCAACAAATGTATCCGGAAAGGGAATGGGCAGCGACGGCCTTACCCCCAAGACCAATGGGCAACAATTGAATAGGTAATGATCAACCCGCACACGGCATATTATCCATTTGCTCCTGGAACGTCTGTGGCCTACGGGCAAAACTGGAGGATCCTGCAGTAATAAATTTTTTCAGTTCCTTCAACATTTTACTCCTACAGGAATCCTGGGCAATGGAATCAATATCGATAATCGGATTCATGGAATATCTTAGCCCAGCAACAAAAACAAATAGGCCCGGTAGGCCGAAGGGAGGCCTAGCCATCTACATTAGTACGAGCCTTTTGGTAAAAATCTCTGAGCATAAGGAGGAAGACCAACCCATTCAATTACTCCGGCTGGACTATTAGTGGAAAAACACACAGGAACCACTGATCCTGGTCAACACATAGATCAATCCAAAAAATAAAAAAATTTAAGCAAACAAATTGTTAACTCAACTGTTAAGGATAAAAAGCATACTAAAATCGGCATTCTGGCTAATGTCGGGCGATTTCAATCTCTGAATGTGGTCCTCACTGGGGTTGTGGAATAAGCAAACAGTGGCCAGAATGCCCAGCCAAACCCTCCCAAAACAACACACAGGAAAGACAAAATAGGGGAGAGTTTTATACGCACTTGTGAATCAGTAGGCCTCTTCGTGCTAAACGGATAGAAGTGCCCCGATATCCCACTGGCATGGACAAGATTCTCTGGAAAATCGGTCTCCTATCTAGACTACACCTTGGTGTCCCCTGCTTTATATAAGTTAGTAAACGCCTTTACCATCATGGGCCGCACAGAAAGTGATCATAAGCCACAGGTATTTGGGATCTGTGCATCACCACAAAAGCCGGAGAAAGTGGTAGCCCTAAACGGGGCATCAGGCACTGAAAATCTAAAGCGACTCAAATGGTCCTCTGACACCATTGAAAGTCAGGCAGAAGAGGCCCTACGAAAGCTAGAATCAATGACCACAAGTGGGACAAAGTTGACAACAGTTTGGGAGAATTTTGCCCTCAACCTCATAAAAAAAGATTCCTTAAGTAACACAAGAAAGGGAGCACATTTGAATTACCGCCAAAGTTCACTTTTACCGCTGCCAGTGCGCAAAAGGAAAGCAGCTGTAGGTAAATTGTTAAGGTCACTGCGTAAATGCCCAGATAATGGATCAATACTGACCGCTCTGAGAGAGCAAAAGAAATTGTATAAAAGGGCTCTATGGACCTTTAAAAAAACACCAACAGGAGGCCCTGTGGGCCAAACTACATTTTGCGACCAAAACATCTGACTTCAAAAGATTTTGGAAAATTATCAATACAATAGACAATGGTGCAAAAGCAGGCAATAATGCAAACATAACAGAGGAAGTATGGGTATCCCATTTAAAGTCCTGTCTAAAAGAACTGACCACCGGAGAAGGCCCTCAAACTCGGGGGCATATGATTGGCTAGGAACCCAACGTCCCTGAAGCTTTGAAATTTACGGCACAAGAACTATTAAAAATCAATGGAAAGTCACGAACGGACTGCGCCCCCGGCCCTAATGGCTTACCGCAAGCATTATTCAAACAGGAAATGGAAAGATGGGGCAATTTCCTGGCTGCAATGTTTAATTATGTGCTCACAACGGGCACTGTCCCGCCATCCTGGAAAGGCTCTATAATCCACCCCATATATAAGGGTGGGAACATGGTTTCCCCAAGCAACTACAGACTAATCGTTCTTTTAGGTGTTGACCTCGAGTACTTTTACTGCTGTGTGCTAAAACATCCAGAAGCCTGGATTACAGATAATATTCTACCTTTAAACCAAACCGGCTTCACCAAGGAACATTAACAAATCTTGTGGGGCTAGGTCTGATCATAAACAGAGTAAAAACAAAGGGGACTCCAACCTATTTATGTTTTGTTGACTTTAATGCTGCTTTTGACTGTGTCTCCCGTGGCAAATTGTGGGCCAAATTACTACTGCCATCAAAATGATATACTCTGATACTTGGTTGAAGGTTAAATTGGGGGAAGGCTCTCACCTATCCAGGGCAGTCAAACAACAGTTGGGGTGAAGCAAGGCTGTGTATTGGCCCCAACACTCTTCAACATGTACATAGCAGATCTCCCCACCAAGTTAAATGGTCATTCATCCCACTGTCCCTCACTGGGCGGTCAACAAGTATCCAATCTGCTATATGCAGATGACCTACTACTAATTAGTAATACCAGAATAGGCATGCAGAAATTGTTAAAGGCATTATAAGAATACTCAGGATCTAATGATTTAGAAATCAATCATAAAAAATCTAAAATGACTACCTTAAACCTCAGGCCGCCCAGCCAATGTAAATGGCATATGAATGGGAAAACCCTAGAGGAAGTAACATCATATAGATACCTAGGATTTGTGGTGGACGCTAGAGGTAATTACACTCCACAAAAAAGAAGCAATAAAAAGCAAGAAGCAGGCCCTTACTTATGCCTTTTGTAAGCTAGCAAACTCAATCTGTGGTCCTGCTCTGAACCCATTAACAGCTGTAATGAGAGCAAAACTACTTCCAACTCTCACATATAGGACTGAAATTAAGAGGGGGATGGAAATAGGTCTTCTGGATAAGCTTCTGATAAAGACCTTTAGGCGTGTTTTTCGGCTCCCCGGGCGTGCTTCGCGAGCCCAGGTCAGACTGGAATTCATGCAGGTCAAACAGTTGTTAGCCCGACCTGCGGCATATATTACATGCTGCTACAAATTGAGCCGCGCTTTAAAAGGGTCTTTAGCCAATTTAGTCTGGCAGGAAATTATCCTAGAAAGAGGGAACTGCAACTCCATAAGGTTTCTAGAAAAAAGTAAGTCTTTTGAACTTAGATGAGTTATGGGACCGGTCTCTACCCATCCCTGTTTTCAATAAAGCCGTGAATAAAGCAAGTAAATTACAGAGCTGGCTAGGAGATAGGGTCTCATTGACCAAAAGGGAGCATAGTTGGTTGATCCTTAACTCCTACAAAACGTTTAAAGAATCACTACTTATGGGTGGCTCCTACTCACGGAAAATCAAGCAATCCTTTCTCTGACTTAGGCTGGGTGAAGTCCCAACGTTAAACCTCATGCCAAAATGGAAGAAGGAGCGGCAAGTAGGCTCCTAGGAGTGCCGTCTTTGTCATCTAGCAGATGAAAACTTGGTGCATGTGGTCTGCATTTGTCCAGCTTTGGCGGTTGAAAGAAGATTCTTATTGAAAAAAAGAATTAAATGGTTTAGGAATTAGATCCTGCAGACAAGCATTAATTGAAGCTTTTAACCCTCAAAATACAATATTGAACATTAGACTGGTTAAATTTTTGGAAAGTTTCTCGCTCAAAATTACAGCCTCTCAAAATAACCAAGTCATAGGGAGGGCAGAAATGATAAAATCCCTATAACCCACTTTGAACATCTTAAAGAAGGGAAGGCTTCTAGGTAGTTCTTTTGAGTTGCTTAGCTGGTGTTGTAATAAAGTCTGGTACTAACAATCAGACTTAAGTAGGGGTAAATAAAATCGATAGAAGGTCTCTTGCCACTTTGTCCTATTTTTACTAATGCCTCATTGGTCTATTACTGTTCTCTTTTACATTTCTGTGTGAAAGGAAATTTCATATATCATTTCATTTTAAACACAGGACTTTCATTGTGCTGTATTTGCCTTACCTACACTAAGATTGTTCTGTTGCCCTATTATTATTAATGCCTTTTTGCACTAATAAGTTCTTTTTTTTAAATTTTCATGTGGAAGGAAATTTGATATACCATTTTATTTTCAGCTTAGGATCTGTAATTGCCTTATTGCACTAAAATTGCTCTGTTAAATTTTGTGGAAGGAAAAGTTTTATTGTTTTAATTTACTAATAAAAAAACTTGTGTGTGTGGAATGTCACTATCTAGCTTGGCGTGGATAGCACTGTGCTGATCCAATGCTTAAAAACTTTGGTAGATAAACAGACATTTGAGATGGGCAAATCTAGAGTGTCGCTGGTGTTGCAGGGTGCTCCTTACTAGAGCTGTTCTCCACTAAACTTGGGAACTACCCAGAGTTCTCTAATCTTTTTTGCATAATTTATGCGTCACTCTAACCCTGAAAGGGATTTGTTTTGATAGAGATGTATATATATAATTTTATTTG
The DNA here is from genome assembly GCF_031143425.1 of Pleurodeles waltl. NCBI lineage: Eukaryota > Metazoa > Chordata > Amphibia > Caudata > Salamandridae > Pleurodeles > Pleurodeles waltl. The sequence continues at coordinate 340,975,146 of NC_090439.1, forward strand.
AAATATATTCATGTCATTGCATAGGAGTTTTATATTTAGTCCCGGTCTGCATTATTTTCTATGGGAGTATATTGCAGTACTTTGTGAGTGGACCTCTTTGTTTATGGACATATTGCTAGTCCTTTTACCCTGTAGTCACTTTAGAAGAGCATAGCAGTAGCCTTACTCTTTTGTGGGTGATTTATTTATTTGTCTCTCCCCAAGATCCTCCTTTACCTCCTCCTATGTAGAAGTAGGTATTTCCTGTTTTCCAGCCATTCTCCCAGGTTCCTCCCACATTTACTATTAAAACGTATACCTACGTGTGCGGAGACCTCCACAACCAGGATGGAAAACTCCACATAGAAAATATAGCAGAGGTAAAGTTTGCCTTACGCAGGTTTCCAATATCATTTTGTAGTATTTATATATTATTATTGTAGTACTACTAAACATAATACACAGTGGAGTGCAAGAGGTCAGAATGTGTTTAGTATCACTATAGTAATCCTTTCATTTGACTTATAACTCTTTAAATATTACGTCTCTTGTTTTTTGCATATGAATAGAGCCAAAGGATGTGAAATGTTGCATCTTTTCATGGTCTTTTCATACACTGTTTAACATAGTAGCAATATGGATTGTACATTTAATGTACTGGGAAACAGTTTTGTGTCTACTTATACAAAGCATATGCGTATTGATTAAAAACTCTGTTTTCCCATTTAGTTACCTATAAAAAAGATAAAAAGACAAGGAAGAAAGGAAGATGGCTGTGGAGGAGGAAGAGAAAATCTAGATTGTCACAAACAGAGAAGCGACTGGGGTTGGAAGAACAGGGGCCAAGAAGGGAAGAACAAAATCAGTGCCAGAATTCAGAAGGGCTAGAAAACACACATCCTAAAAACCTGGAAATGCATGAATTCATGGAGAAAGCAGAATGTATAGTGACTCTAAATCAAATGTCACAGGAGCATGAAGTTAGACCAAATTCAGAAGGTGCGAATCAAGAGCAGGCCAAATATGAGGCAGAGCACAATGTCATATTGTCTCTGGAGCAATTGTCTACAGATAAAACACCAATAATTGTTGACCATCTTGGCCAAGCTCAAGGACTGGCAGAGGTGAGAAAGCAGCAGGAGGACAATAGAGAGCCAGGAGAGCAGCTGGAAAACCACAAATGGCCAGAGGAGAAGGAGCAGAACCTCCAAGGGCAAGAGAAGACACAAGCAAACCTTAAGGAACAAGAGGAGCAGCAGGAGAACCACAAAGCACTAGAGAAACAGCCAAACAGTGCCAAAGTGACTGAAACAAAAATGAAGCGACCAAATTACTTTGTATCCATTCCAATTACAAATGACCAGGTATTAATGGATTTATAAAAGTGTTGAGACAATATAACTAAACAATTCACAAAGGCTATTAAGTATCTACTTGAGTGTGGAAAAAGGAATATGTAAAAAGAATAGGAAAAGTTCCTTAGAGATAACATTTTCTAATTACTCATAGTGCATTTGCATATCACGGGGACAGTGATTATCCTCTTCAGTTTCTCACTCACTGATAAAAACATATGTACTCATGGTGGTTTGTAATGTATTGTTGTGTAGCTTTGATCGTTTCTCACCGAGGAAGATGCATGATTAGCAGATTACCTTTGAAACTGAGCTATAGGAAGATGAGAAGATAAGCAACTTTTTTCCAGTATTCATATGTGTGATTTGCTTATCACACCAGATTTCACCTGTACAAAATGAAGTTAAGAGCAGTTCTGAGGCAGTTCTTAAGCCTCTTGTCAGTGATCGCAGGTCTAACGACGGTGAGCACACACCTACTTGACACTAGAGATGAGCCTCTTGTAATAAGCCACACTTAGATGTCAGATGAGGGAGAAGGCTGCATTAAAACGGAAATACTTATCCATGAAAAAAAAGCTCAAATTCAAGGTGTCCGTGAAAAAGCCCAGTGTTAACACATTCATAGCTTTGTGTGAACCATCAACATAAATGCCCATCCAATTCCCTCAGTGAAATGAGATTGTGGACAAGCTTGGCACCATAAGAATTTGGAGCACCTTTAACCTGATCAGTCCTATTGAAAGGTTTCTCTCACCACTGGTGCAGAGGGCAAAATGTTATTTGGAACCCATTGGTTTCTTTACCAGTTCTGTCAAGCAAACTGGGCTGAAGAATTCCAGTAACACTTTTCAGTGGTTGGTGAATGGCATCCTAGGTAGGTTAGAAGAAGTATGTCACCTATTTTAGACACTACTAACTGAGTACCCACTGACACATTTCACGGTTGCTAAAGAGCAAAGCTCACAAACTTAGATAAGCAAGTGCCAGATAGGGCAGAACTTAGTGGTGTACCTTGTGCACAAGCTATGTCCTTATTTAGACTGTCAGATTCCAAGTTGGGGGCCTTTGAAAGACTTATAAGGTATTACCTCAACCAAACTTACATATAATTATTGACTGGCTGCCTAATTTCCAAGAATTAGCCTTATCTGGGTATTTAGACTGTAGAAAGCCTTCAGATTCAAGAAGACTCTAGCGCAAATGGTTGGCTTTATCTAGTGCACACTATTGCTTCAGACGAGTCTGCCATGTTGAAACAATGGAATATCTGGTCAGAAGACTTTAAGTTGTCCTCTTCTACATCCAGAGCATAACTAGCGGGTGATTGGAAAAGTAGGTGTAAGCAATGATAGAGACATTTCAGAGGTTCCTCCGTTAGCTGTTTGATTCAACCTGCATTATCCATGCAGACCATAAGCCATTTATGTAGTTAATGGGTACGTATGTACAGTTTTAGTTGGGAGTAATCAGAGTGTGTGTGTAAAAAAAAAAAAAAAAAAAGTGCACATGCATGTTTGCCTAAGTAATGGATGCGAGCATTTTTTAGATCTCAGCAGTCTGTAGGGTTATGGTCTTTGTGATGACATTCCAACTATCTGTCACAGTAGGGATACACTTATGACATGCTCTGGACTGTTATGATGACATTTAGTCTATCCTTGGCAAATGGAGGCTAATCTATGATATATTGTGGTGATTGTTGGCAACATATTGGCTATCCATAGCAGAACAATGGCCAATTCATGATTATATACGGTTTACATTTTCCGAACCAATTGTCCATAAAATAAGAGGTGTCTCCTTGATAAATTGTGAGCTTTGTTTTTGCTTATGGCATTCTTGCTATTCCTGTCATAATAGTGATCCATCCAATACATACTGCGGGCATTCTTGATGAAATTTTTGCTATTCCTGGCAGAATAAAAGCCCATGCATAGTATGCTTTTGGAATTCATAGTGACATTCTTCCTATTCCTGACAGGCTTGTGGTTCATCCAGGACATATTGTGGCCTTTTTTGGTGACAGTCCGACTTGACTTATTCAGTCTTTTTGGTGATATTCTCTCTAAGCCTCAGAAAATAGTGGCACATTATTGCTATATTGTGGGCGTTACCTACAACATGCCGACTGTCTTTCATAATTGCATCCCATCTCTGAGAGATGATCATTCTTGACAACATTCTGACATAAGGGTTTTCTTCCTAGGCATTTTATCATTGATTTTATCTGATGTGTAATGTTGGCTCTGTTGCAATAGTGTCTGTTAGAAATGTTGTCTTTGGCTGGCAGTCAGGTTACCCCATGTCAAAGCAAGGACCCTCACTCTAGTCAGGGCAAAGGAGAATCACACCCGGTTAACCCCCACTCATCCCCTTGGTAGCCTGGCACAACCAGCCAGGCTATAAAGTATTTGTACAAACATACGCAGTAATAGAGTGAAAACACTACAAAATGGACACCACACCAGTTTAGGTACTATTTATATAAATCAAACAAAACCAAAATGACAAAAATCCAACATACTCAAGTTAAAATAAGAATTTTCAAAAGATGGAAACGATGACTTTGCACAAAGTACCTGGTTTGCATCAAAAATAAAGCTGCACAGGCGAGCGTGCATTGGAAAAGTCAACTATGCATTGATTTCTTCATCACAAAGCAGACGTGAGCCGTTTCTTCTCTGGTCGGGTTGGCGATGCGTCGTTTTTTTCCATCGCAAGAGACTGACACATCGATTTCCGGACAGGGCACCTCAGATCCGCACAGTCGGGTTGACTTTGATGCCCAGGGAGCTCTTGTCTGCCAACTTCACCTCTTTAGTGCCCATGGACTGGATAGGACACCACTTAGCAGGGCAGGAGTCTCAGCAGAGAGTCCAGATGTTAGCTGAGGAAGTCTTTGATGGTCCAGAGACTTCAAAACAGCAGGCAAGCTCAGTTCAAGCCTTTGGAGACTCTTCACAAGCTGGAATATCCCACAAAGACCAGTCTTTGTCCCCTTTCACAGGCAGAAGAAACAACTGCAGGATAGCCCAACAAAGCACAGTCACAGGCAGGGGCAGCACTCTTTCTCAGCTCCTCAGCTCTTCTCCTTGGCAGAGGTTCCTCTTGGTTCTAGAAGTGATCTTGAAGTAATCTAAAGTATGGTGTTTTGGGTCCGCTACTTATACCCCTTTCTGCCTTTGAAGTAGGCAAACTTCAAAGGAAAGTCTCTGTTGTTCACAAGGTCCTTTCTTGCCCATGCCAGGCCCCAGACACACACCAGGGGGTTGGAGACTGCATTATGAGAGGGCAGGCACATGCCATTCAGGTGTAAGGGACATCTTCTCCCTTCACTCTAGCACAGATGGATCATCGGGATGTGCAGGCTACACCCCAGCTCCCTTTATCTCATTGTCTAGAGGGGATTCACAAACAGCCCAACTGTCAAACTGACCCAGACAGGACCCACAAACAGGCAGAGTCACAGAATGGTTTAAGCAAGAAAATGCATACTTTCTAAAAATGGCATTTTCAAACTAACAAACTAAAAAACAACTTTACTAAAAGATGTATTTTTAAATTGCGAGTTCAGAGACCGCAAACTCCAAATTTCTATCTGCTCTCAAAGGGAATCTGCACTTTAATAATATTTAAAGGCAGCCCCTATGTTAACCTATGAGAGAGCTAGGCCTTGCAACAGAGAAAACTGAAGTTAGTAGTATTTCACTATTAGGACATGTTACACATCAGTACATGTCTCACCTTTAAAACACATTGCACCCTGCCCATGTGTCTACCTAGGGCCTACTTTAGGGGTGCCTTACATGTATGAAAAGGGAAGGTTTAGGCCTGGCAAGTGGGTCCACTTGCCGAGTCGAATTGGCATTTGAAAACTGCACTTAGACACTGCAGTGACAGGTCTGAGCCATGTTTACACTGCTGCTCATGTAGGTGGCACAACCAGTGCTGCAGGCCCACTATGAGATTTTGATTTACAGGCCCAGGGCAATCTAATGCACTTTACTAGGAGCTTACTAGTAAATAAAATATGCCAATCATGGATAAACCAATCAACAATACAATTTACGCAGAGAGCATATGCACTTTGGCACTGGTTAGCAGTGGTAAAGTTCCCAGAGTCCTAAAGCCAACAAAAACAGGTCAGAAAAATAGGAGGAAGGAGGCAAAATGTTTAGGGATGACCCTGCAAAAAAGGGCCATTTTCAACAGTATCCATTCTTTACCGATTTTGGCTATTCTTGTCATAGTTTAAGTGATCCCTAACATGGTGGTGAAAATAGCTGGTAATAAATGGTCATGAAAGATAGTCTGTCCAGGTGTGGCAGTAGTGCATGTGAATGGTTGGTGGGAATGACAAGCCCCTTTTTTGGGTGCAGATTGAGAGGAAAACATGAAAATCTGATATTTTAGATCACAAATCCTGTTTCAATAGGTCTTCAAAACTCACACGTTTGTTTGTTGGAATTGAGATCAGTCATGCAAAACAAACTTAAGGGTCTGATCTACTAAGGGACAAGCCACAAAAGGTGGTTGTGTTGCTCACTGGCTTTTTGCAAGCAGTTTCTGGTTTTGCATGTTCTAAGTTTGGGGCACAAACTCTACAGTCTGACCTGCAGAATTACCTGCTTAATAAATATTAACTAGGCTGGTCGGCTATTTGTGACCCTCTGTGATTGACTACGAACTCTGGCACCCCTTGTTCTTAATTTTAATCTTTCCATTGATGAATTTCAACAGGCGCTAAACAAAAATTGAGTAGGCAAAGAAGTGGGGCCTAACTGTATTCCGTTTGACATGTTTAGAGATAACATAATTGTTTGGCCTCAAGTTCTAATAAATGTTTTGAATACAGTTAGTAGGGGTAGCTTCTCTTCTACTTGGTCAAAGACGGTGATTGTCCCCTTATTTTGAAATGGGAATAGATCTGACCCCCAGTCATATCGTTCAATCTCCTTGATAGAGAGTTCCGTAAAAACTTTGGGTGCTCTTGGAAAGATTGGAAACTTGGGATGAAGAACGGTCTGTCATCTAGGATCTATAGTTAGGATTTAGAAAGGGCCTAAGTACTCTAAACCAATGTTTACATTTGTAACTTATTAGAGGGGAAATGCACCAAAACCAGGAAATGTTTCTTTTTTTTTGGCTTTTATGTTTCTTAGCAGCACGTTTTACAGTGTTAACCACATTAAATTGTGGAAGATCATGAGCTCAATGGGTGATGCTGATCTCCACATAACACATTTGCTGAGCTATCTCCATCAGAATGTAAGCTCAAAAGTGTGGTTCAGCCCAGACGTGGAATGCACTAGTTATTTTCAAGGTCTGAGAGAAGAGGAGAAAGACAAGGTTGCGTCTTGGTCCTGATAGAGCGGTCCGTACTGATAATTTTACCTGTGTTCGGACGCTCTTTAGGCCGATGAATCTTTTGACTAAGTGGGAACTCTCTGTACTCTTAATCAATCAATTTCATTAAATCAATAATCAATAACGAACATAAGCAATACCTTGATCGACATAACACTTAACAATTAATCCAGAATACATTTCGGCGAACCCTTACCTTTCAGTCAGGAATAACCACACCAGTTTATTCAAAGTTAGTGAATTTTATTTCCCTATATTAACAAAGCTAGCACAATATAGATGTGTCTCAACACCAAATGATAAACATAAATGAACATTAATAACTGTCCATAACGTCGAAACAAGTGCAATCTATGTAGCATTTGAATCACAAGGCATTCGATAATAGCAATGCAAATCACTAATACGATAATCTGTAATGAACTAATTGTATACATTTAGTCAGCATAACAAGATCTCAAATTGCATCGTGCGACATATGGAATCCTCGTCTAACCTCAAATTAGCATCGGCATGTGGGACTTCATGCAAAAACAATTTAGCAACATTAATTTAGAAAAACTCCTAACTAGGGCTCTTATCAAAATCAGCAGTTGGTTACCTAAAAGAAACACAATGCAATTTTACAGTTTCCTTTCATATTTACCAATTACGATCAGCAATCAAGGAAGTCTTCGTCTCACAGGTACCGTTCTTCGGTCGGCATGGGTACCGTTTCGATCAGCATAGGACGGGGCAAAGGGGCAGGGGTGGACGGGGCAATTGCCTCACGGCGGCAAGGTAAAACTACTACTTCATGCAAAGGGACAAATCAAAGTTAAAGTTTCTAGGGCAAGAATCATCTAAAGTCTCTTTCTCTCGATTAGAGAAAGAATCTCTCAAAATGGCGTCGCAGCAAAGTGGGCCATAATAGCTACGAAGTCTACAAGATGGCGGGATGTCCAATAATGGAGAGAGAGAGTTTCCTCTCGTGCACCTGGGTTTTATAGACAACAGTTCAAATCCAGTAGGGTCTTCCATTGGAGGGTTCATAGGTTAGCTTCAAATTGTCCAATCAAAAACGACAGTTCTCAAGCCTTTACTTAAGCATACATTATCCTTGGAGATGGGTATGCAAGTTGCAACATAGTATACCAATTAGCTTACTTTCAGAGCTTCCATTGTCCGCACCTGCAGATCGACCTTGGAGTAAAGAGAAAATATGCCAGGCTGGCACGAAACCTTAAGATAAGCATGTGAACGGTTTCTGTGGAAAAGTACAGCTTCAAGCAAAAATACACGTTTATTAGCACAGTGGAAAAATACGAGCATCTAAACCGTGAGACCAGGCCACTAGGCCGAAGCCTCCGCTAAAGTCATGCTAAGCTAAAGCATTTCAAACAAGCAAATCATAGCACACGTTTACGATTATGTCGGATTAGTGCAGTTCTAATACACCACGTTATATAAAGCACGCTTATAAATGTTGGCAAACTACTCTGAGGGCACATTTTGTCCCCGTACAATCTTTATTAGTTCGGTTAAAGTCACACATGATTATTTCACACTACGTTTACGCATTAATAAATGTAAAGCCTTCATTTTCTGCTTCATCAATCCCTCCTCTGATGACTACTAGTCATCACACCAAACCATGCCCACAAATTTTATTCCATTAAAATTCTGTCAGTTCCCTTTTCCTTTTAATTCCCCTAGTTTGCGCTTTGTATTCTTCTGCCATCCTTTTCATTATTTTCTCTTCTTTTCTTCTTTTAATTCTTTCCATAATCATTATTATTCCCCTTTTTATTCCCCAAATTCCAAATATGCAAATTATAACTATTAATATTCCCTCTATTATTTTCAACAATATTCCATTCCAAATTCCCCCAATCCAATGTCCCACTGAAGCAAGTTCTTTTCCAACCTTCTCCCACACTCCTGGTTCTTTCAATTCCTTCAAATCTGCACTTTCTTTTGTTAGATTAGCAAGCATAGTTTTAATTTTCACACTGTTGTCGGGAATATATGTACAACAGTGGCGCGCACCAAGCATTTTGCAAACACCGCCATCCTTTGCTAAAAGAATGTCTAAAGCAAGCCTATTTTGAAGAGTCATAGCTCTTTCCGCTGCAAGTTCAGCATCTATCAGGATTATAGCACCTGAAAACTTTGTCAACATGTTATCCACTATAGTAGACAACTTTCTTATCTTGATGGAATTCAGCACAACTCCCAATGAAGGAATCATGGCTCCAAATATATCTCCTACCACAGCAGCTGCGGTCTCTCTTTTCTGGATACGATGGGATCCAGATGTCTTTTGAATCATCGATAGGTCATCCAGCTGATAAACCTTTGGGAACACTATACCCAAATAACATCTCCCCCACCATCCCTTTGGAAGACGATAATAGGCATTATACCCACAAATGTAATATACACCTGGAATGACAGGGTCAAGTCCGTTCATCATGAATGTCCATTTGGCCTTAAAGATAAACGTATGTTTACACTCACTTGCTCCTACAAAAATATTGTCATAATAGGATTCTCCTCGATATATACAAAATTTCCCTACATGCCAAGCATCTAAAGCTATTTTCCCTTGTGTCTTTATTGCAGCAAAATCATAATTATCTACTGAAGTCCTCTTATGTAGCTCTTTTTCTAATTTCGCCTTCATTTGTGCCCTTCTATCATCTGTGCGATCTAAAAAGCTTATTTCTATTGCAGAGAGCGAGCAGGTAAGGTTTTCCCTATGAGCGTGAGCCGTTTCAAAAGGTTGCATTGGCTCGAAAAATTCCCTCATTATTTTAGCATCCCAATCTTTAGCAATCTGGCTTAGCTGCGCTATTATAGGAACATATGCAAAGGTAACATCATAATTTGAGTAAAAATACTGTATGTTAGTTTGACCATAAAACCTAGACATTACTATACTACACGTAATCCCGTATGTAAGAGGCATGTGGTGATATGTCACCCCTTCCTTCACTGATGTCGGTATCTGTTTACACACATAACAATCTTTTGCATCCATAGTCTCAACATATTCTGTTAGCAAGCGATAGAAAACGTTATACGAAAGCTCCTTCCTATCATGCAAGAGCCTCTCATCTATTTCTAATCTTTTCAATGCGGTTAGTTCAGTGACAGTAACAGGAGCAATAGTAGAAGCCTCAATATTCTCATTCTCACCCTTTCCATGCATTCCAAGCACTATTGCCATTATTATTAGTACGCATGCAATTATCAAGCCTATACACACATATTTACAATATTTCTTTCTACTGTTTTGCGTCATGATCTATATAGAATCAGAGAGCTGGAAGCACCTATAAAAGAAACTATTTAGCAATTCAGTTACAAAGCTGAGCGAGCGCAATGTTCACACCGTCTTCTTCAAAAGGCCAGTCACTTATCGGTTAGCAGCATTTGTCTCAATTCGGCAATAACTCAGTCTTTATCGATTTAGCAAATGTCTCATCCGGTTTAACAATGTCTCAGCTAGTTGTTTGTTTCACGTTAGATTGTAGCAAGCAATATCATTTATTACCCTTTCAATCAACAGAGTCCATAAAACTTTTCTTTTCTATTGGTATCTCTTCTTCTTCTTCGTTCTCGATGCTTAGAGATACAAACTCGTCAGTCCAATCGTCATTGACTACATATGCCCATTCAGGACCGGAATATCTCCTGTTTGGTATCCTTTTCCTTTTCAATTTTACTTCTCTTTTGGATTCTGCTTCACTGGTACTTTCCTCTTTTGTCAAGTCTTTTTCTTCACTTGAGGATTGTTCCACAACAGTTACTTCCTTTCTTTTCTCTTTCACTTTTGGCCTTTCTCCGTCGTTCAAACCTTCTTTAGTCCTTTCTTTTATTGGTGATATACTTAGTCTTCTCTTTGCACCGTGTCCATTTGATGGACCTGCGATCTTTTCTGAGGAAGCTTGAACTTTTTCGTTCTGTTCTGCCTTGTCCCCTCCTTCTGGGGAATCAATCACATTCTCTTTTTCTTTTTCTGTATCGTCTGCTTCTGGGAAAGCCCTCCTCTGATCAGGCTCTCCTTCTTTTTCACCTCTTTCAAGCCCTTCGTCACCGTTACTTTCTTCAGACTCTTTATCACTTTCAGCTGCTTCAGGCTCCTTGTCACCTTCAGCTGCTTCAGGCTCTTTGCTACCCTCAGCTGCTTCCAGTTCTCTGTCACCTTCAGCTTCTTTGTCGCTGTCTGAACTTTCTCCTTGGTCTCCCCCAAGCGAGTTGGTCTCTTCGTCCTCAGAGAATATCTCTTTCTCTCCCGTTTCTGCCTGTTTGCTTTCAGTTCGGTTTTGCTCTGTCTCAGCACTGTTTTGTCAGGCACTGGCAGTTTCAGCGCTTCAACTTCTTCATCTGTGGGACACAACACCTTCTTTGTGTGACTGGCGTGAATCCAGTTGGGAACCCCCGCACACTTCACAGCGGTAGTTGTCGTCAGGATCACTTGGAAAGGGCCTTTCCAACGGGGTTCCAGACACGACTTTCTCACGTGCTTCTTTACCACGACCCAGTCACCTGCTTTCAGTGCGTGTCCTGGACCTTGGATCGGTGGCAAGGTGGTCGCTTCCACCTGGTGAGAGAAAGAGCGAACCACGTCAGCCAGACCCTTGCAGTAGTCTAACACCATATCATCTGTAATATTCAAAAGCGCATTTGCGGGAACTGCAGGAAGTCTCATAGCCCTGCCCATGAGAATTTCGTGCGGAGACAATCCAGTCTTTCTATCAGGGGTGTTCCTCATTGACATTAGCACTAAGGGCAATGCGTCAGGCCATTTCAAATTTGTCGATGCACATATTTTCGCCATTCTTGATTTCAGTGTACCATTCATCTGCTCCACCAGTCCTGAGGCTTCAGGGCGATAGCTACAGTGCAGCTTTTGCTCAATGTTCAGCGCTTCGCAAAGTAACTTTATCACCTCGTTATTGAAGTGACTTCCCCTATCTTATTCTAAAGAGATCGGGAATCCGAAACATGGTATCAACTCCCTCAACAATAGCTTCGCAACTGTAAGGCTGTCATTTCTACGTGTGGGGTATGCCTCAATCCAATGACTAAAAATGCACACAATCACCAACACATACTTTAGACCCCCATGCACAGGCATCTCAATGAAGTCCATCTGCATTCGACTAAAAGGCCCGCTTGCCCTACCAATGTGGCTCGCGTTTACAACTGTTCCCTTTCCTGGGTTCATCTGCTGGCAAGTGACACATCGATGGCAAACTTCTTCTGCAGCTTGACGAAATCTGGGGTTAAACCAATCAGTTTTGAACAATCTTATCATGGCATCTCTCCCTAGGTGAGCTTGCCCATGATAGAACCGCGCAAGCTGTGATAAGAGACTGTTTGGCAAAACAAATTTTCCCTCATGTGAAACCCATAACTCGTCTTGTCTCTTTATACATTGTGATTTAATCCAGGAATCTCTCTCATCTTCCCTGACGTTATTCTGCAGTGCTTTTAGTTAATCTATTGTATCTACGACCTTCAAGGCAAATGCTTCAGCTTGTTCTAGTTCTGGCTCACTTATTGAATTCCATTCATCTCTGAGTAATATACAGTTCAACGCACAAAATCTCGCGACTTGATCCGCATATGCATTTCCCAGAGAAACATAGTCCTGTCCTTTCGTGTGAGCACTACACTTTACCACTGCAACTTCAGCTGGCACTTGAATGGCGTGTAACAATTCCCTTATCCTTTCCCCGTTCGTCACTGGGGATCCTGAAGAAGTCAGGAAACCTCTCTGTGACCATAGTTGTCCAAAATCATGCACAATCCCAAACCCGTATTGACTATCAGTGTAAATGGTGACTTTCATCAATGCAGACAGTTGACATGCTCTGGTAAGGGCTACAAGTTCTGCTACTTGTGCAGAATAGACTCCTTGAAGCCATCCCGCTTCCAAGACCCCTGTTACAGTACATACAGCATATCCTGCTTTCAAAATCCCCATCCCGTCTCTTAGACATGAACCATCAACAAAAAGAATTTGGTCATTTTCATCAAGCTTAGTATCCTTAATGTCCGGTCGAGGTTTTGTGCAAAATTCAGTCACCTGAAGGCAGTCATGCTCGACGTCTTCAGTGTTCTCAATTTCAGCATTTTCTCCAGGGAGCAACGTTGCTGGATTCAACGTAGTGCACCTTTTCAGCTGCACATTCGGTGAGCCCAGAATTATCGTTTCATACCTTGTGAGTCTTGCTCCAGTCATGTGCTGCGTTCGGGAGCGGGTCAAAAGTATCTCGACTGAGTGAGGGACCATGACTGTTACTGGGTGTCCCATCACTATTCCTTCACTCTGAGTGAGGCTGATACCAACTGCTGCTACGGCGTGCAAACACCCTGGGAGTGCTGCTGCGACCGGATCCAAAGTAGCTGAAAAATACGCTACTGGTCTGTTTACGCCACCATGGGCTTGGGTCAAGACAGACAAAGAACATGCATCACGTTCATGACAAAACAATGTGAAAGGCTTTGTGTAGTCAGGCATACCTAAAGCTGGAGCCCTGCACATGCATTCTTTCAGTTCAACAAAAGCATCCATCTCATCTCCTTTCAGCTCAATTTCATCCAATGCATCCTTCTGGGTCAGTTTCAGTAGAGGCTTTGCTAGAGTCGAGAAGTTGGGAATCCACTGGCGACAATAACCCACCATTCCCAAAAACTTCCTCACCTCCTTCCTTGTCTTTGGTGGACTCATTTGGAGTATACTCGTTATTCTTTCCTTCATTATTCTCCTTGACCCTTTCTCTATCTGGTGACCCAAGTATTTCACTTTCTTCTGACAGAACTGTAATTTGGAAAGAGATACTTTATGTCCATTTCTGCCCAAATGATTCAACAGAGCAATGGTATCGGCTGTGCAGCCACTTTCTGTCTTTGATGCAACCAGTAGGTCATCAATGTACTGTACTAGGGTTGACTCGAATGGCAATTCTAATGCTTCCAGGTCTTTCTTTAGGATCTGATTGAATATTGACGGTGACTCAGAAAACCCTTGAGGAATTCGACACCAACTGTACACTCTGTCTAGGAATTTAAAACAAAAGAGGAATTGGCTGTCCTCATGAAGAGGCACCGAGAAGAACGCTTGTGACAAATTGATGACTGAGAACCACTCGGCATCGCAAGGGACCTGGAACATTATCACAGCTGGATTCGGTACTACTGGGCAGCATTTGACTATGATGTCATTTATTTTCCTCAAGTCCTGCACGAGTCGGACCTTTCCACTCGGCTTTATTAGTCCCATTATTGGCGAATTACATGGACTGCTTAACACTTCTTTCAGTACCCCCTGTTTTACAAATTCATCAATAAGATGAGCAACTTTCATGAGGGTGTCTTGTGGCATGTGGTATTGTGGGGTCTGGGGAAAGATTGCATTGGGCTTTACAGTCACCTTCACTGGTTCCACTCCTTTCATCAATCCCACCTCTTTCCCTGTCATATCCCACACTTCCTTTCCGACTGTCTCCCGTAATTCGGCTGGAATATCTTCTTCAGTTATCATCGGGAAAAGACAAATCAGAGGAAACTCTTCATCTACAGTTTCCATCTCATCCCCCTCTACACTGTCCTCTTCTTCCCCATCACTGCTCGTCTGTATTGTAATTCCTTCGTTCGAACACATGATCGAACAACCCAATTTGCACAATAGGTCTCTCCCTAACAGTGCTATCGGGCTTGAGTCACATACCACAAACTGATGTACCCCTTGATAGTTACCGATGCTGACTGGTACCGGATCTGTAATTGTGTTCGTCAGATGTCTGTTCGCTACTCCCACCACTTGAACTGTCCTCCCTGAGAGTGGCAAATTTGGTACTTCACTGCTCTTAACAGTTGAACGTGTGGCTCCCGTGTCAACCAAGAACGAGACACGATGACCCATTACTCTTCCCTCTACGTACGGACCCTTTTGATCAACTTCCAAGGATGCTGCAAGCACACAATCTCCTTCTTCTTCTGAACTTTCACTCTCCCATACATTGTTTATTCCACTCTCACTGTGTAATGGGAACTGTTGTACGGTGCCATTTGTACTCATTACCTGACCCGAGACCTGTGGAGGAACCATCACTTGCTGCTGACTCATTGGTGCCAAGGGTATTTGCATTTGCTGATTAGGTACCATAGGTAACTGCTGTTGCATTGGCTGCATTTGCGTCATCTGCATACGAGGCATCTGCATCTGCTGCGGCTGCATAGGTTGTAATCCCTGCAATTGATTTATGGTCTGAAAATTTGGGCTTGGACCTCTCATTTTCGGTCCTTTCATTGTCTGAAATGCATTGACATCATTGTTTTGCTGACCAACACCTACACCTACACCTGCACCTGCACCTTCCTGCACCACCATCGGGCACTCGCGTTTCCAATGACCTACGATTCCGCACACGTGACACGGCATCACCTTCTTCATTGCCTGCACACCCGTCACAACAGTGTTCAAATCCGGACCATTATTCACAAAACCTCCTCTGCCTCTGCCTCTGGCCTGTGACTGAAACGCCATGTTTCCCTGCAACTGCGACTGCGGTTGCGGTACCTGCTGTTGGAACCCTTGCATCCCTTGCAAACCTTGCAAACCTGTCTGAGCTGCCTTAAGCTGCATCATCATCACCTTCTCTTTCAGCTTTTTCTGTTTCACTTCAATCTCGTCGCTACAGTATTTCGCATAATTCAACACCTCGTCAATCGGTTTCGACTGCCAGCAAATCAAATGCGACTTTATCATCTGACTTATCTCTGGTCTCAGCCCTTCCACAAATCTGAAGACAAAATGGAGCATGTCCTTCGCCTCTATAGTTTCCGTCCCACTGTAGTTCTTAAATGCCTTCAACAACCTCTCATAGTAAATATGAATCGATTCTTTAGTCTCTTGGGCGGTTCGATCAATCTTCTGCCAATCCACATTTTTCGCGGGTACCTTAGTCTTCAAATGCTCAATCACCTTATAGTACAAGCTCATCACCATAGGTGATGGTGCACCCGTCTCCCTGTCTCTCTCTGGTTCACTTGTCGGCCAACCTACCGCTCTTTTGCAATCCTCCCACAAATCTGCCGGAACCACAATCTCAAAGAGAGTATTCAGGTCTTCCCAGAGACATTTTGCAAGCTTCACAAACCTGTCAGTCTGCTGATACCATTCAATCGGCTTCTCTCTTAGTTTGGGAAAATCGTCCGTAAAAGACTGAATATCGCTTCTGTGCCATGGTACATGTATTAATTTTCCCCCTGCTGTCTCCCTCATTGGTAACATGGTTACTGTCTCGCTGCTTTGTGGTCTTTTCTCATTATGCTCTGTAGCACTGTCCCTCCTCTTTTCCTTTCTCTTTACCCACCTGCTTTCCCACTTGTCTAGACACCTCCACACTTGGGCACTCTGCAGCAATTCTCTAAGGTGTGTCTTCATGCCTGCTGACCTCATGTGTTCAAAATCTGTGGTCCCAAAATCCAACCTGTAGCTTCTGCTCAAATGTTTCATCTTGTCTATGTCAACCCCGTTTCTGTCAGCTGCTTCCTGCAAGCTCTTATGTACCTTATTCACTTCCTTCGTAATCCTGGGACATAGATACCTCAGCTCTTCTTCCGTGTAGGACTCTAACCTATTCACACCCATAGTCCCTTCCACCAATTCTTGTGCTTCCATGTTCAACCTGACCCTATTCATATAGTATTCTCCTTTCCCACTGGCTGAATTTTGTGTAGAATTCAGACTGTTGAACCACTGTGTCAGCTGTTGTGCATTCAACCCCATCAGTGTAGCGTTCACATCGACTGCCATTGATGGTTGCGGCAACTTTTCAGTGTTCGATGTGAGAGGTATTATCAGTGGGGGACTCGACCTCACCAGCGTTGACTGAGCACATATGGGACTAAACTCCATCAAGGATCCAGATCCATTTGGCTGAACCGCTATCGGAGTTATCCCTGGAGTGTTTTCTATGCACCTTCTTTCTGTCCCATTCTGCAGCATTGGTCCCTGACTGCTCATACCTAAGTTAGGCTGACTATACAAAGGTACCGGTGGACCTACAGTAATGGGTAGTGATATCGCATCTGGGTTTTGTCCATTTCCCATGTTCTGAGGCATGGGTCATCATTGCCGGCATGCCCATCTGGCTCCCCGTCATCTGAGTATGTGCGTTTCCCCCTTGTATCTGCTTTTGAGGCATCAAAAACTGGGTTGATTCGGCTTATGACAATGTCTGGTTGTGACCATTCTGTCCTCCCCTTACGGTTGGATCTAGAATCATTCCTACACTGTTATCACTGTTGTAGTACCCTGGCATCTGCGGCTGATAATTTTCTGCTGGTTTCAACACGGGCACATCTGGATATATTCTCCTAACCTGCGGTATCTGCGGGGTGAGCAATAAACTCGGGTCCTTAGACCCCGATGATGCTCCTGAACTCTGGGTTTCACTGTTCTGTACCGATGCCGGAGGGGCAGAACTGGTACTTGGACCTTGTCCATTCTCCGCATAAGGTGGTGGACGGTCGTTCAGCAATTGCATTATTAACTCCTCATCCTCTAACTCCTCTTCTCTTCTCAACTTTTCCTCGTCCTCTCTATCCTTGGAACACTTCCTGTCTGTCTTACAGGTAGCTTTCTTACCTGTCTCCTCTTCTTCCTTAGTAATTGCTGGAAACAATTTTATCCCCTGCAATACATCTGACCTCCACACCTTTTGTGCATTATCCCACCTAGCATCCGCTAGTGTCTTTTCTACCTTTCTCATCCTGGTCTCAAACTTCTTCTGCTGTTGCTGTCTGGCCATTAGTTCCCAAATCGCTAGAGCCTCAAACTGTGCTGGCCTTGGAGGCACCTTCATGTCGTACATCGTGAATCTCAAATTCTCTAGAATCCTTATATTGAATGTCCCATGTATCGGGAACGCTACGCTCCCATGTTTCTCTGTCAACTTGTGCCATTGCTTTAGCCAAAGGCACGGAGCTACCCCCTTCTCTTCCATTACAATGTAAGCTGGTGTACCTTCGGGCGGCGTCTCCTCTCCTACGCTCGCTTTAATGTATGACTCCCCCTTCATCGCACTCCTAAATGCTTTAAAGAATTTCATTTTCTCGTCTTTTATTTCACAAAGTTTGTAATCAATAGGTGACTTTAATTCCCGGAATACTCTTCACCTGCCTTTCCCCTTCCAATCGAGCCCCACGGACTGCGTCCAATCCGTGCGCGACCCTTCTCTCCAACCAACCTATCCCAGTGCGGCTCCTAGTGACGTCACACTCACACACACTGCGGCTGACAAAGCCTCGCGGCTAGTCTTCCTTCACTCACCTCCTCTCGTAACAACTTCTTGCGTGTATCGCGAGCTACCAAAAAATAAAACAGATCTGTCGGTTTACTACAGGAAGGGTAACACAATCGCTTCAGGACCTTAGGGACCTTTCACTAGCCTCGTCCGCTATTCCGTCTTTCTCGGTCCCCTCGTTCGCAAGCAAATCTGACCCGCAGACCTACTCTCAACTTGTCAATGATCTGTTCTAGTGCACTTAGAATCTTGTCAAAGCCCGAAGTCGAAGTTTCTTTCACTCCCTAACACACGTACCGACTCGTTGACCACGCCCGATCAACCTACTAAACCGCCCAGACCACAACATGGATCAACATACTCCGGAGTCTCTTGACCTCGCAGGGCCCGTCTCAACAACAACAACCACGTGGACCTTTTTATGCACAAAGCGCCACACGCACATGAAGTTCGACGACTTCCCTACTCTCACACTCGGAGTCTCACCTCCGCTATCTCTATGAAGTTCGACGACTTCACTACTTCTACACTCGGAGTCGCACCTCCGCTATCCTCTAAAAAGAAAAATCCTCGCAACCTTTTCACACACCCTGCGGCAATAAGCTGTGCAAGCGCAAAACCCTAACTTCACTCATACCATCCCTAGTACCGCCAACGCTGATTCCACACCTCCGTTCTCTCCATTCGCAAGTTCCGAGATCCCGGGAAAGTCGCGGTGGACCTAGCCCATCATCATTCTGTCAATCTGTTTTACCCAAGAAAAATCTAACTCAACTTGTCAAGTGGGGTCTCAAAATGCGTAACCGTTAATTCAACACCATGTACTTTAAGAGTACAAGGTCCCCAAAAGACGTAACCGTCCTCTGCTACCATCTACTGATAGAGCGGTCCGTACTAATAATTTTACCTGTGTTCGGACGCTCTTTAGGCCGATGAATCTTTTGACTAAGTGGGAACTCTCTGTACTATTAATCGATCAATTTCATTAAATCAATAATCAATAACGAACATAAGCAATACCTTGATCGACATAACACTTAACAATTAATCCAGAATACATTTCGGCGAACCCTGACCTTTCAGTCAGGAATAACCACACCAGTTTATTCAAAGTTAGTGAATTTGATTTCCCTATATTAACAAAGCTAACACAATATAGATGTGTCTCAACACCAAATGATAAACATAAATGAACATTAATAACTGTCCATAACGTCGAAACAAGTGCAATCTATGTAGCATTTGAATCACAAGGCATTCGATAATAGCAATGCAAATCACTAATACGATAATCTGTAATGAACTAATTGTATACATTTAGTCAGCATAACAAGATCTCAAATTGCATCGTGCGACATATGGAATCCTCGTCTAACCTCAAATTAGCATCGGCATGTGGGACTTCATGCAAAAACAATTTAGCAACATTAATTTAGAAAAACTCCTAACTAGGGCTCTTATCAAAATCAGCAGTTGGTTACCTAAAAGAAACACAATGCAATTTTACAGTTTCCTTTCATATTTACCAATTACGATCAGCAATCAAGGAAGTCTTCGTCTCACAGGTACCGTTCTTCGGTCGGCATGGGTACCGTTTCGATCAGCATAGGACGGGGCAAAGGGGCAGGGGTGGACGGGGCAATTGCCTCACGGCGGCAAGGTAAAACTACTACTTCATGCAAAGGGACAAATCAAAGTTAAAGTTTCTAGGGCAAGAATCATCTAAAGTCTCTTTCTCTCGATTAGAGAAAGAATCAAAGTCTCTCAAAATGGCGTCGCAGCAAAGTGGGCCATAATAGCTACGAAGTCTACAAGATGGCGGGATGTCCAATAATGGAGAGAGAGAGTTTCCTCTCGTGCACCTGGGTTTTATAGACAACAGTTCAAATCCAGTAGGGTCTTCCATTGGAGGGTTCATAGGTTAGCTTCAAATTGTCCAATCAAAAACGACAGTTCTCAAGCCTTTACTTAAGCATACATTATCCTTGGAGATGGGTATGCAAGTTGCAACATAGTATACCAATTAGCTTACTTTCAGAGCTTCCATTGTCCGCACCTGCAGATCGACCTTGGAGTAAAGAGAAAATATGCCAGGCTGGCACGAAACCTTAAGATAAGCATGTGAACGGTTTCTGTGGAAAAGTACAGCTTCAAGCAAAAATACACGTTTATTAGCACAGTGGAAAAATACGAGCATCTAAACCGTGAGACCAGGCCACTAGGCCGAAGCCTCCGCTAAAGTCATGCTAAGCTAAAGCATTTCAAACAAGCAAATCATAGCACACGTTTACGATTATGTCGGATTAGTGCAGTTCTAATACACCACGTTATATAAAGCACGCATATAAATGTTGGCAAACTACTCTGAGGGCACATTTTGTCCCCGTACAATCTTTATTAGTTCGGTTAAAGTCACACATGATTATTTCACACTACGTTTACGCATTAATAAATGTAAAGCCTTCATTTTCTGCTTCATCAGTCCCTTTCTTGTTTACATTGTACACAAATGGTTTTGAACATGCCCTCTTGCATTCAAAATCTGAGGTACCAAAGATATTACCTGCCCTGCTGTTTGCAGACAACGCTGTCCTTGTGGCGTGCAGCGTGAACAGACGGCAATAACTGCTAAACTCATTTACAGCTTTAATGGATGGGCTGAATCTAATTGTCAATCTGAAAAAACGTTTTATGATTTGGGGAAAAGGAGCCCCTAAAACGAGACAGTTTGCCATTAAAAATATTCAGATTCAAAGAGTATCCACATTTGCTGTGTGAGAGATCCTATTTGATAATCATGGGAGCTGGCCACCTCAAATTCGTCTTAAGACCCAGAAGATAAAGAAGACGGCTACCTCCAACTTCGGTTCACTTCGAAACTGGGGTCCAGCCAATTATAGAGATGCTCACAGTAAATACTTGAAAGAGCATTTGAGCAGCTACCTAAGGTTCCATTATTTGGGGTTATTCTGGTTCTGTAGCATCGCAGCAAACCAAGAATATAATTCTTAGATTATTGTATTGGCTGCTTCTTAAACTACCCCAGTGTTTGTCATAGTGAACTGGTTCTTCCTTACATCGAGGATATTATCAGATCAAGGCTTAAGCTGCTTGGATATTCAATATGGTTGAAATCTGAATGCACTTTAAATAGGGCATTGATTGTTGACTGTCTTTCGCTTGACTTCCAATGCAGAATTTCCTGACAGTAGTTAATTGGAATTAGCCACCGTACTCTAGGATTAAGCTTGCAAAACACTGAAAATAATATTCTCGCTACCGCCATAAAACTAACAAAACTATGGCTGCAACAAAAATTATGCATTTGCAATGCAACAGGTCTCGCATTTCTCAGAGTTAGAGCTATTAGCAGTTGTTTTCTTGCCTCATTAAATGTAAAAAAAAAAAAAAGAGCACGATCGCGCTGCTACAGTTCACTCGTAGTGAAACCGATCTGTAAAAGTGCAATTATCTACCTAAACGGCAAAAGTGCAATTAACTATGTAACAGGGTTCATGTCATGCAAAGCACTCGACTTCTGCCCAGCGAGATCGCGCTGCGAAAAAAGAGAAAAAGTAGTCCACAAACCAGACGGAAAACAGCGAGCCTCGTATGTTTTCAGTACTTTGTCACTGTGCTCGAGGAGGGCTAAACACCGGAAAAGGTATGACGTATGCATGCCTCCCACTAATGAAAGCAAGCAGATTTTAAAAGGCAAGCCCACGAACCAATGAAGACACTGACTTGACATGGACGGGGCTCCGAGCCCTTTTCTAACTACTACAGTGTATCGCAAGCAATACGCAGGCTCGACCCTACTGAAGGAATTTGCAAGCGAGGCAAGAGAACACTGATAAATGACCAGGAGCTCAGTGTCCCCCTATGCAGTAATCCCTTCGCACCAATGCCTGCAGTTTTATCTTACACATGTCTTACTTAGTTATCATGGTTGTATTTTAAGGTGTTTCTGCCTTGATACAATTCATTTTATGGTAGCAACTCACTCCAGGAAAAATGGGAATAGAGTCCGCCCATGGTATGGAGTTTCTGCACAAAGCACTTGACATCTAGTCTTTTTTAAGTCGAGCATTCAAGGCCTCTTGTATATACTTTAGTATATACTTCTACTATACTTCTTTGTGGGGTCTCTGCTATTTCACTGGTTTGTTTCAGTGTCCTTAAAAAATCCTAGCTTGCTAGTGGTCAATCCTTGCTCTTTGTCCCACCTTTTCCACAGTTGTACACTCCCCTAGTACTTGTACTCTTCCACTTGTGCCAATGTATCATGTGCTTGGGGACTACTTTTTCTGAGGCTAATAGCATTTGACCAGAGCGCTGGATGTTTCCAGTGGCTCCAGTCTGTTTTTGTTAACAGGGCTATGAATCATGTTCTTCTCAGGTTACATGTACTGTGCATTTAAAAACCGAGGGCAAAAGTTAGAGGCTGTTTTATGAGGGCGCCTATTTCTGCCCCATGCATCCCTCGTGCAAAGACAATTGACTTTCTTATGCACTACCGATGCGTAGAGAAAATCGCTACTGGTACAATATTCATTCCGCCAATTCAAAATAGCCGCCGCACGTCATGCGCGATGAAGTAATTTACGTCATGACGAGATCGTCTGTTTTCTTCACTGTTGTTTTTCTCTTTCAGTAGTCTTCCTCTCCGTGGCTCTTTCCCAGTGTGTGTTTTTACCATCTCACCTTCCGTTCTTCCTTCGCGCACCACTCGTGTCTCGCGCTAGCTGCGACTCTTTCTGTGTCATCCTTTCCCGCACCCTCTTGCTCGTCCCTTCTCTCCCCCACCTTGCTCGCACCCTCCTTCTGTTGTTTCTCAGCCCCTGCCCCGTGTCTCTCTATCAGCACGTCTTGTGCTTCTTTTGTCTTCCACTCTCCTATTCTGTGCCTCCTAAGTTTTCCATTCCATTCTTTTTGTCTGCCGCCTTCTTGCCCTCTTTTTCGTCATGTGCTGTCTTGTCCTTTATTCATCTTCACCGTGTCGCCTTTCTTTACTTCATCCCTGTTTTTCTCCCATGATTCTCTGTTAAACTACCTCGTTTACCTTTATGCCCCGTTCTCTCACCTATTGTTTCTCTTTAGTGTCACCTTTCTACGTCTCCCTTCCGCCCTTTGCCCTCGCCATTTCTCTTTGTTCCGCCCCTCTAGGTGTCTCTCCTTTAATTATTTTCTCTCTCTCCCCTCTTTCTTTAGCTTTCTCTCTTTCTGGTCTCTCCCTTGTTCCTTTCCTTGCCGCTGTTGCTTTGTTTCCCTTCAGCACCTGTCTTCCCCTCGGTGCCCCTCTCCCCGACTGCTGTGCGGTATGCTGCGTGTGCGGGGCCGAAATGCCTGCCGTGTTCGCTCTCTCCACAATGCCTTAATCGCCCCCTTCTCACCTCCCAGTGATGGACATTTGCTAATCTCTCCCAGTAGCACGGACGGCCATTCTTAGCGTCCCAGCACCACAAAAGGCTGTAGACAGTTTCCCTGGGGGGCCAGGAAGGCGGGGGCTACTTCGCCACCAAGGACATTAGGCCAGAATTAGACAGCCCGGCCTTTTGTTCTTAGTAGCGTCGAAATCACCCTTCTTCCTCTGTTGCGACCATTCACCTGTTCCTGCATTCACCTTTCCCCATCTTTTGTTAGCCCTACCCGACTTTCCCTTTTTTTGCTACTCATTCCTGCCCCCTACTTACGTCCTCTCCTGCTTCTTTTGTCTCACTACAGTGTTTCTCTCTTTTCGTTTGTTTTTCGTTCTGGCTTGTGGCTGCGAACTGCTTCCTTGACCTACTGGCACATTTGTTTTTTAAATATATAGCGTGGGCTTAGGGTCCATCCAAAGTAGTATTTCTCTCCCCCCTCATAACTACTGTATGTTTGGTGCATCACTCCATCCTCTCTAGACTCACCAGGACTTTGTGGTTTAGATTAGGAACTTTTGCAAAACAATAAATTGAAATGCTGGGACACAATATCGCATTTTTGCAGCGCGTTTTATAGATATTCATTACTTTTAGCACCATTTTGTCTTGTGATTTAGGCTAATCATAGACGGTAGTTTAAAACCCCTTGCCGTTGCCTTTTGGAATTTGCTGCATAAAGATGTACTCTAGGGGGTGTTCTAAGCATTACAGTCAACATATCAACATAGTACA
The DNA here is from genome assembly GCF_031143425.1 of Pleurodeles waltl. NCBI lineage: Eukaryota > Metazoa > Chordata > Amphibia > Caudata > Salamandridae > Pleurodeles > Pleurodeles waltl. The sequence goes on from NC_090439.1 coordinate 340,999,308, forward strand.
ATATTCTTACAAATGCTATTTTCATTGTGGTGGCCTCTAGGGACAGTTCTGAGCATTACAGTCTGATGTCAAAAGTTTATTTGTGATAAAGGTTTTTATTGGGTTATATGAGAATTGTATATGTTTAATTAATCTCTCATTATTGCAATTACGACCACAATTCAGGCCAAATTAACATCCTTATTACACTATGACTGTTTCAACACTTGATGTGTTTGAGTGACCCTTCTAGTTTATTTTTCTTGTTACTCCTCCATGGCTGTCTTGTGTCTTTTTTTAGGGATTGTGTTAGCCAGTCAGCAGCTCTGATGGTGGGGTGGTGAAAGTGGTATTCTATTGGAATAGCATGGCAGATTTAAATTAGGATGCCAAATACCAACCTTTTCATTTTTGGCTGCAGATAAAGGAAGAAGGTAACTGGAAGTGCTTTAGTTATATGCAGGCCCACAATTTATGTGGCAAGAAAAGTCTAGTTAGGAATTTACGACAACAATAGCTGCGAGACCTATTGCATTGCAAATGCTTGTTGTAAAATATATACATTTCCCTGAGCACGCTTTTTGAAACAGTTTGCACTTTGTTTAAAACAGTGCAGACCGACTCTTTTATATCTTCAATCTTTGCAATCTTTCGGCATTTATTCTGCTGTATTAAGTTCTGCAAGTAGTGCAGTGAGGATCAGAAAAAAAAACCTGCCTGATATCTATGCTGCGTGCATTTGATCTATTGATTTATCTTTTAATATGTTTATTGTATCTAATGTTTTATTTAATCTTTTATGGTTTTAAAATGTTAAACGAATAAAGATTTTTTGAACTGAACTATGAACACTGGGATGGCAGCCTGTAAAGAACAGCAGGCCACCATCATTATTTTCGCATTATGAAATAGGAAACCATTTTTTATTTAAAGCAGTCCATGCTCCCTAACCACGAGGCAGTGTGTGCTGCTTCAAATACATATAAAAATTACATTTGGGACTAGAGTGGGGGTAGCAGGCAGAACCACTGTTGGACTTCTGCGTGCTCTCAACAAGTTTGACAACAGGATTCTCAAGCGGATTTGTTTTCCTTTTTCAAGTCAGCTGCTACCTTCTTTGAGGTATTGGTGAGAGAGCAATGCTTTGATGCCTAGCGTTAGGACCTGTGATCGATATGGGATACCCATTTTATCCCTCCTTGATAATTGTAGTTTGGAATAGATCACAAGAACGTTTTTCAAGTCCTTCTCAGCTTGCAAAATGGTGTTAGTACATTGAACGCAACACTTTAGCCTTCACAAACCCTGTGATTTTACAAAACACAGGCTTTGCGAAAACGATAGAATTTAATGCATCAGGCCCTAAACATGTATTTCGTGGTGAAATGTTTGTACTTTCATAAAGTGCCACGCTGATGTCCCAGACAAAATAATTGCATTAATAAAATGCATTTAAGCTGGTATTTGAGTCCTAATTCAAGCTCTGTTTAGGAGGCTTATTGATGGTTTTACTGCTTGATACCAGAAAAGGGGGTAATTACTACATAGTTTTTAAGTTCTAACCATCTACCTTAAGTGTTCTATATCATCATTACTCTTGTCTTTGGTTGGAACATGTACAATAAAAGTGGCCTATTTGATCGGTACGCTCTTGAAGTAGAGTTGTAGCATTGCTGTAAGCAATAATAGACTGTATCGCTGGCATATCTGTCATTGAGATCTGCATTTTATTCGATATCTCCTACCTGGCCCTTCCAAGTAGAAACTCAGTCACGGTGTATGACAGAATCTAAACTAAAAAAGGGAGTCTGGTAAAATGATGGGTCATGTGACATTTCAAACCCGATCTAAATTGCCTACAATGCATGGTGCTCCTTAAAAATTTGTTAGGGGAACTGGCATACATGCTTGCTTATTTCAGTTCAACTCAATTTAACACCAACTATTAAAGTGCAACACTTGCAGTTCTCCAGCCTCTTTTTATTTTTAAAAAGGCCTGTAATTTAAGATAATGGCCCGCAATGTTGATACTTTTCATCTCAGTTTGAGTCCTTCTGTACCCTGCTCTCAGGATCCTTTGCACCATTGTCTTCCTTTTGATTAAAATTTCTCTTTTGGCTAAACCTCAGCCTTCATTTGTCTCTGTCTAGATACCTTCTTACACCTGACTTTGATGTATTTTGTCCCCCTATCGATATCCTATTCAGTCTCCCTCTACATTTGAGTGAATATTTATTTTATTTGCAGATCCGATATTTGTCCTCTTGCTGCAGTCTTCCACCTACAACTAGCCCAGCACTATTCTGGTTGTTTAGTGTTAATTTGACAAGCATTTCCAAGAGGCAAGCTCCTCCCTAAATCTTATTACTTCATTTAGCAGCAGGCATGTATCTATTGCTACCTATCCCTTTACAAGGTTTGCTTTATTCAAAGACCTGGGTTGCTCGCTTCATTCTTTAGCCTATTTGACAAACGTTGCCAAAAGTTGTTTTTGTCTGCACCATTGGGCAGGGTTGTTGCTGCAACAATAATTGGTTTGTACACTTTAGGACTTGCAAGTAGCATGAAGAGTCCTGCCATAAGTGATTTGATTTAGCCTGATATTTCTCAGAATAAGGGCTTGATATTCAGATGGTACAGATCAGAAACAGTGAGCACCTTCAAAAGAACACACTATCCCAGAGAACTATTGAGTTACATTCATTCACTTTCGCTTACACAGGCACAGAAAATCACTCTCTTTCTCAGCATTGAGCCAGCACAGTCCATCTTGATAGGGTCCCAAAGTGCACTGCATCTGAGATAGAGTGAAAAAATGAGGGTAGTTAAAGAATATGCTAATATTTTGAGAGCGTATATTTGATTGTACACTGGCATCTTTCCATGAGAAAAATCTGCATACACAAGCTTGGCAGGTGTGACAGGTCATGATCGCTGTAAATGGGGCTGTGCACAAGCCAAGATGGCCACCTAATGTGAAGCTCTGTCTCGTCCGCCACAAAGAAATCCTACATGCTCTTCTCTGGAAGCAACTCCTGGAGTTGCTAGAGCCATTTGGGTGTGAGTGTTGCTGCTACTGTGAGAGCAGCTGAAGCTACGTAGGTGGCATCCCTTGATGCTCAAGTTGAGATGGCCTCACCGGGTGTAGAACACGAGGAGCGGTACCCCCCTAGACCAGCAGATGAGTAGGGAGGGGTGACTCCCAACCTCTCCCAAATCCCATTGCTACTCCCTCAGGGGACAGCTGGACACCAGCCTTGATGCATATTCCTCCTGAAAGTAGAGGAAGCGATAGGGGGGCTCCACCCCCACCACTTGATCCTTGGTTCAACCCTGGGGTGTGCATCTTTTCTGGTAGGGCAAACAGGAACATAGCCCAAAATCCACCAATATCGACTAGACCTGGGCCTACCAACACGATGCACATGAAGGCTTCCTCAGACCAATGCCGTCACATATTGATTTTTACCTCTTTGACCATACTTTGAGCTGTGAGTTTCTGACTAAGATGAAGATACTGTTAAGCCTTTACAGTTCATGTAGATTTCTGGACAGCTGCTTTGTGTACTGAGGTGCACTGGGTGGACTTGCCCCACCTGCAGACGAATAGGTGCTGCGAGGAAGACAGTCTGAATACCCTTTCAATTCCTCCTGGAGTGATTACCACAGGGCACTCCCGGGGGACACTGTGGTGCAAAGTTGCAAAACCCTCCTAGATTCTGAAGTACACAATGGGCAAAATGGACAAAAACAACCCCAGACCGAGCAAACTCCAGTTTGATCAGCCATGCCCCTTCCACCAATGGCTGTCATACTGCAGCCAGTGCAAGACATCAAGTCAATCCTACTTGAAATTAAATTCTTGTTGAGCTTGCTACCAAAATAGGCCACTTAAATGCATGGATGGATTTGCTGAAGGACTGACTGGACAAATTGCGGACCTCCTTGGAAAAGCTAAGACCCAAAGCTCGACCCTTGAAGATGAAGCCCCCACCATCAAAGTAACAGTAACCCATCAAAAACTCAAACAGTGACCACCCAAAACCTGCTAAGATATTATGATGGATGATTGAGAAGCAGGGATTGAGAGAGATGTGGAGAGAGGTATGAGCAGGAAAGAGTACACAACACCCATTCTTGCTTTGAGACTAATACAGTCTGTGTTGAGCTTTGCCATGATCTGGAAGCATTTGAAGCATACAAGTGGGGTTTTGAAGGTTTTGCCATAAGCAAATATATTGGAGTTCCAAACTCAATCTGTATGAAGTTGGAAGTAGAAGTCCAGGCTCCGACAGCTAGAAGCAACATATGCACTATTCCACAATTCATGCACACTAGCTGAAATACACATGGCCACTCAGGAGATCAAGGACTGTATGGACGGGAAACTAAAATACAAAACTAAAGACAATGCAGCCTGCCTATATGGGGAAGAACAATCCTCGCGCAAAACTCTCATCGCTACTGTGAAAAGCGCACATTCAGGACACAATACGTTCCCTTAAGGTCAGTACTGAGGATACAATATCAGATAAGACAGACCTAGTCCAAGCATTTCGAGAATACTATGCATCCCATTACAGAGGCCAGATCACGTCTAGTGCTGAACCTTGACAGCTTAGCACTGGCTTGGGTGGAGGGGGACTGGAATATATCTACTTAAAACTATGGACTTTTAGGAAATAGTGCAACTATTGTAAGCTTGGTGAATGGGACAATCAGTGCCACAACAGTCTCAAAGCAGAGTTTTCTAAAGCATATAAGCTAATTTTGGCACCTCACCTTGCCACACTCTACCAAAAAGCAGTGGAAAACAAAGAATGCCCTTCCACCACCACCACCATAAGAGAGGACTTTATCACTGCAACATTTAAACCTGATAGGGACGGGCAGCTGTGCAAATCCTACAGACTGCTATGCTTTTTAAACCTCAATAATAAAATATTGACACAAATTATTGTAATAGAATGCCTCTGTTGAGATCTGGCTTGGTACTGTCTGAACAATCGGGTTTTATCTGGGGCAGAGCTATGCTAAACAACCTACAGATGTTCTTTGCCATTATGCCACAGTTCCATCCAGATGTAAATGCTACATCAGTAGTTATTGATGCCGAGAAGGCTTTTGACTGTCAAACGGTCTTTTTTATTTGCCTTCCTGCAGAGACTGGCTATTCCCTACTGTGCACTAAACCGCAGCCAAGAACGGGCATTAACAATTGCCTCAGACCTATTCTCCATTGGTAGGGGTACGAGACAAGGAACTCCCTCCCCCACCCGTCCCCACTCTCCCCCCACCCCTTTTTATGGGCGAGCACAAAGTGCCCCATCCATTCTGTAATCTCTCTATAGGCTTTAAACCACGCCCATGCCACGTCAGTCCCCTACATTGGTTTGTGGGCTTGACTTTTAAAATCTGCTTGCTTTCATTTGTGAAAGGCATGCATATGTCATGCCTTTTCCTATGTTTAGCCCACCTACACAGCACCGGTAAAGTACCAGAAACCTACTAGGCTTGATGTTTTCAGCCTGGAGTCCAGACTACTTTATCTGTTTATTTTAGATGCAGCGCAATCGCGCTGCATTTGACATAGCGCGATCGCGTTGCGTATTTTTTTTTTTTTTGCTTTACAACGCTAATAACTCTAACTCGAACAAATGTGAGACCCGTTGCGTTGAAAATGCTTGTTTGCCTTAGCCATGGAGCCACTGGCTACCTGGCTGCGATCCAAACATCTACATCAAGGGCTCACATTTCCCAACAAGCGAGTATTATTGTCCTCTTATGCAAATGATATATTGCTGTTTGTCAAGGACCCCAAAATGAACCTCGCACCCCGTCATAGCAAAAATAATATGTTGCAAGAACATATCTGCCATTCAAATTAATATGTAAGAATCTGAAATGTTCTTGCTAACACAGGTGGCTCATAAACTGTCAACTCACTCCCTGATCCACTGGCAGGATGTTTCTGTCTGCTATCTGGAGATTAAACTCAACAGAGACATGCAATAAATAGTGTTGGAAAACTGCAGCTCAGTGCTAGCTAGACTGATGGAGCAACTCGGAAGGTGGACCAACTTCCATTATCGATGGGAGGGCAAATAGTACTCATTAAGATGCTGGTACTCCGAGTTCTTATACTTCTTTCAAAATATACTAATATCACTGCAGCAAACTTTCTTCATGCAACTCAAAACTGCACTGACAAGACTGAACTGAGGCTGCAATGGGTGCCATTTACCTTACCATTTGAAGGGGTGGTTTGCAGTGGTAGATCTGGAGAGATACTACAGTGCTGCACTGTTAGAAATGAGTTCTTTAGTTGGCAGTTGCGTTACCCGCTGTCCAAACAAGGACCCTCACTCTAGTCAGGGTAAGTCACACACAATCCAAATTATCCTGTGACCACCCTCTGGCAGCTTGGCACTGAGCAGTCAGGCTGAACTTAGAAGGCAATGTGTAAAGTATATGTGCAATAAACCATACAATACCACAATATAACACCACAGAAATACACCACGCAGTGTTTAGAAAAATATATAATATTTATCTGGATAAATGCAGGTCAAAATGATTAAAGATGAAATAAGCAAATGTAGGGATATCACTGAAAGTGATATCAAGTGTCTTTAGAGTTAAAAGATTACTAAAAGCAATAAAAAAGTGTCTTAAGTTCTCCTAGAAACAAGTGTCTCTTGCAGGGCAAAGTACCTGTGTTGCGTTGAAAGATCCTTGCAAGGGACCGCAGAGGAGGAGATGCATGGAAAAAGGTGAGTGTATGTCGGTTTCGCCCGTTCGCACACTGACTTGCGTCGTTATTTTCCATGTGGGGAAGATGTTGCGTCGATTTTGGGTGCATGGACTTGGATCCTCTTTGGGTTGCTGGTTTTTCAGATGCCCCGGGGAAGATTTGTGGAATCCTGGGCTTGCGGAGCGAAGTCACAGGGGCTGCATCGTTTCTGGTAGGCGATGCATGGAATTTTCTTCCGCACGGCAGGTGCTGCATTGATTCCTCTCAGGAGGTCAGGCATCGTCGTTGTGAGTCAGCTTGGGTCGATCCAGTAGAACCTTTCATTGAAGTTCTGGTTGCGTCGCTGGCACTGCGTCGATCTTGTGTCGCGAAGTCAGGCTGCATCGTTCCGGACTCGGCGTGCGGTGAATTATTCACCGCAAGCAGGCTGTGCGTCATTCTTGACAGGCGGTGTGTCAAATTTTCACTGCACTGGGATTTCAGCTGCAGGACAGACATTTTTTTGGTCCTGAGACTTCAGAGAACAGGAAGCAAGCTCCATCCAAGCCCTTGGAAATCACTTCTGCAGCAAAGCAAAAGAGCAGCAAGAACGCAGGGGAACAGCAAGGCAGCAGTCCTCTTCAAAAAGCAGTCAGGTGAGTCCTTTGGGCAGCCAGGTTCTGGCTCAGGTATCTTCTCCACGAAGTGTCTGAGGTGGTGGGGCAGAGGCCCTGTTTTTATACCCAAATGTGCCTTTGAAGTGGGGGAGACTTCAAAGAGTGGCTTAGAAGTGCACCAGCTCCCCTTTCAGTTCAATCCTGTCTCTCAGGGTCCCAGTAGAGGGTGTGGCAGTCCTTTGTGTGAGAGCAGGCCCTCCACTCTCCCAGCCCAGGAAGACCCATTCAAAATGCAAATGTATGCAAATGAGGCTGAGTATCCTGTGTTTGGGATGTGTCTGAGTGAATGCACAAGGAGCGTCAACTAAACCCAGCCAGACGTGGATTGTAAGCCACAGAAACATTTAAAGTGCAGAGAAATGCTCACTTTCTAAAATAGTAATATTAAATCCAACTTCACTAGTCAGCAGGATTTTGTATTACCATTCTGGCCATACTAAATATGACCTTCCTACTCCTTTCAGATCAGCAGCTACCACTCAATGTATTAGTGCAACCCCAATGTTATCCTATGAAGGCAGCAGGCCTCACAGTAGTGTAAAACTGAATTTAGGAGTTTTACATTACCAGGACATGTAAACTACACAGGTACATGTCCTGCCTTTTACCTACACAGCGCCCTGCCCTAGGGGTTACCTAGGACACACCTTAGGGGTGACTTATATGTAGAAAAAGGGGAGTTTAAGGCTAGGCAAGTACTTTTAAATGGCAAGTCGAGTTGGTGGGGAAACTGCACTACGTTAGATAGAGAGGCCATGCACCAACTAAACGGGGTGGAATTGCTCACAGTGGGACATCTAGTTGGAGCAGGCACATTCCTCAACCTGGATCAGTTCAGCATTGAAAGAATCACTACAACACATGATGCCTTTGATTCAATGTGAGCATTGGTCTCAGTTATGCACTGTGCCTCCCTGCCCTCGCCTCTCACTCCGTTTCTGGCGGAAAGCATCAAAAATAAAATGGTAATACAATATTTTTATTACCATTATATTTTTGATGCTTTCTGCACCGGGGAGGGGGGGTCAGGGGTTGGGGAGTGACGGTCCTCCACTCCCACGTAGGAACCACCGCTGCAAATGTTATGACATGCAGCCAAGGCTGCCTGGCTCAATTTCTCTGCCAAGCCACCTGACTACCCCTGCTTACTTCTCATTCAAACCCCAGATAGAAAGCATCTCCTCTTTATATGAATTATACACAGATATATGCAAAAGCACCAAGATCAGAGCCCTTGAGAAAAGGAAGATAGATAATGAACTAGATTTTAGATTAGATGTGTGGAGATACTGTTGCTCCTGTTAGCGTGCCTGGTCCTTCATAAGTAAACTATGTAAGTAAACTTACAAGGGGACGCATATAGGTCGATGAACCTTTTGAATCGCATGGAGTATCCTAGTCATGCAGTCACTATTGAATCAATAACTAGCATAAATAATCAAGAAAACATTTTACGAAAAACAGCGTAAAACCATAACAATAAAAAATAACCACTACTCAGGGAAGAGTTAACAATTTTTATTTCCCTATTGCTTACAATTCTAAATCATCTGTTAGTTTAAACTTTATTCAGTTCATTAATTCATTCATATAACACCATCACTTAAGACATATGCGGAAAGGTAATTCTATAAACTACAACATTAGCATTGATAATGAAGTTCAGCAATTAAGTTTGTCAGTCAATTTTACAAAAAATTTGCTTGGAGTCAAAGATGAGATACTTGTAAAGCAATTAAATCTTTCACTGTATGAAATTGATACTAAGCACTCTGGTGGTCTCAGTCCAAATCGTGTTTCTCTGTATGTTATGGTTTTAGTTATTGAAGCAAGCTCGGCCCTGTGCAACTTCAGCCAAAATATTTTAGAAAGGTTTGGTGGAAAGTGAAAAGACGAGCAGGAAATTCGGCTTTAAATGCCAAGTGTTAGGACACAAGTCTGCTGTATTATTATTTGGGAAAGTTGTACTGCCCATTCCTCAGACGTTTTGGAATGCCAATTTCTGGTTCCCATCATTGATGTGGAATTGACATCAATGACGTGTGTGTTATCACATTTACAATTATGAGAGCCATTCCTGTTGTGATGTCCAGGGGGCATCCAATGACCAACTATCAAGTCGGACGTGACTGCCATTTTCTTTTTTTAGACTAAGAGCATGGTCGGTGGCAGCAATATCAGTAGTTTGGGTGCAACCCTGTTTATCAGCATATCAATGGAGCTAAAAATGTCACCCTCTGCATAAAGTCTGTACATCTCACCAAGCAGTGATTTGTGGCCTCCGTGTTTGGAGGGTGCTTCATGAGTGTGTCTGCTTTGGAGTGTGTGTAAAGCAGAATGAAGGGTGGAGCCCATTGGAGTTTAGTTGTGTGTTTGGACAAGTAAAGAAGAGAGCTCCTGTTAGTTTAACTGCATTCTCAGTGACTAGCCCTACTCCATTTAATTGAATAATCATTAAGTGCTTGTCACTACAAGCGTGAGTCAAGTGCTAAAGCGGAGTACTTAGACATCCAGTTTGCATACATTAGCTTTGTGACCCCAGGACATAAGTGGTAAGCAAACCCCGGTTGTTAAATATGAGGGCCAATAACACCTGACTGCCCTAGGAAGCTAGTGCAAGAAACGTTACACACGTCCGCATGTAAGGTAGGGTGTCTTCAAGATGAAGCACGCTTACTTTATTGTTCTGCAAATAGAAGCAAGGGGAAGTTAGTGAGTTGCCTTTTCTAAAAATGTGGAATAATGGAAATATAATCTCATCCCAAGCCTTGATAGAATTCAAGTGAATGTGTCTTGTTTTATGCGCTACTTTTGAAGTACAAAAAAGAAAATAATTCATTCAGAGCTCCAAAAGAAAATGTTCCTATATAAAAGTTTCTGCCACAATATTTCATCTGTATTTTCCTTCTAATCTTTACCATGAAATTTGTCATAGATTTTAGATAAAATCGAAGATGTTAAGGAACTTATAGTGACCAAGGAAGCACAACTACTACGAGCTCTAATTCCTGTGGAAAAAGTGCATCTGACCATCATCGTTGCTCACCTTCAAACTGCAGAAGAAGTTCAAAAGTAAGAATTGTCTGGTAAATGATAGATTCCGTAAGAAATAACCAAATTGTAACTGTATGTTCTGAATTTTTCAGTTCAGTTCCACTCTGCTGTTGGACAATTCTTGATGTTCATTTTGCTAAATGCTCATAGGCAGAGGTTTTTCTCATGGGATTTTTAAAGACTCATTTTAGATGAGTGATGCAAATATGATATATTAAGTCAATATGAATATCGATGTTTCAATAACTATCACTGGTTACTGGACCTGGTTCATTAGGCTTCAGGCTCACATGTTTATAAAACATATCAAAGATTTGTGTACAAAACAAAGTTCAATAGACTTGAAGAAGGAGTGCGAGGTGATCCCTGAGGTAGAATAGCAACCTTTGCTAGACTGTGGAATGTCCCTTCTTTGGAAAGTGTCGGAGATGTAGGCACTTGTCCACTTGTAAACATGTGGATGAAATAAATTTCCTTCTATAGCGCAAACCTATCCAAACGCAGTGGAGCACTATAGAGAGCCAAAGACAAGCGTGAAGTCAATAAGTAAGGGGAGAGGTAGCTGGTTGGTAGACTGCTAATCTGTTCTGATGTAGTGTAAAGAAATTAATTTTCCCTTATTTCATTGAGCACTGAAACTCTTTATAAAAGTACATGCCTTTGAGAAGACACATGACCATTGAGACACCAACACATAAACACGGAAAGTTCAGACTGGCAATGGAACATGTTAGCCATTCCACCACAAGTGACTCTCTTGCAATGCACAAAGTATATTAACCCCTTCGCTGCCAGGCCTTTTGCCCCTCCTGTGCCAGGCCTTTTTTTTGGCTATTTGGAGCAGTTTGCGCTTAGGCCCTCATAACTTTTTGTCCACATAAGTTAGCCAAGCCAAATTTGCGTCCTTTTTTTCCAACATCCTAGGGATTCTAGAGGTACCCAGACTTTGTGGGTTACCCTGAAGGAGGCCAAGAAATTAGCCAAAATACAGTGAAAAGTTCGTTTTTGTTAAAAAAAATGGGAAAAAGTGGCTGCAGAAGAAGGCTTGTGTTTTTTTCCCTGAAAATGGCATCAACAAAGGGGTTGTGGTGCTAAAATCACCAGCTTCCCAGCTTTCAGGAACAGTCAGACTTGAATCAGAAAGACCAATTTTTCAACACAAAATTGGCATTTTACTGGGACATACCCCATTTTAAAAAAAAATTGTGCTTTCAGCCTCCCTCCTTCCAGTCAGTGACAGAAATGGGCATGAAACCAATGCTGGATCCCAGAAACCTAAACATTTCTGAAAAGTAGACAAAATACTGAATTCAGCAAGGGGTCATTTGTGTAGATCCTACAAGGGTTTCCTACAGAAAATAACAACTGAAAAAGAAAAATATTGAAATTGAGGTGAATAAAACAGCAATTTTTCTCTACGTTTTACTCTGTAACTTTTTCCTGCAATGTCAGATTTTCGAAAGCAATATACTGTTGCGTCTGCTGGCCTCCTCTGGTTGCGGGGATATATAGGTTCATTAAGAACCCTAGATATCCAGAGCCAATAAATGAGCTGCACCCTGCAGTGCGTTTTCATTCTGTACCGGGTATACAGCAATTCATTCGCTGAAATATAAAGAGTGAAAAATAGCTATCAAGAAAACCTTTGTATTTCCAAAATGGGCACAAGATAAGGTGTTGAGGAGCAGTAGTTATTTGCACATCTCTGAATTCCGGGGTGACCATACTAGCATGTGAATAACAGGGCATTTCTCAAATAGATGTCTTTTTTACACACACTCTTATATTTGGAAGGAAATAATGTAGGGAAAGACAAGGAGCAATAACACTTGTTTTGCTATTCTATGTTCCCCCAAGTCTCCCGATAAAAATGATACCTCACTTGTGTGGGTAGCCCTAGCGCCCGCAACAGGAAATGTCCCAAAACGCAACGTGGACACATCGTATTTTTTCACAGAAAATAGAGGTGTTTTTTGCAAAGTGCCAACCTGTAGATTTTGACCTCTAGCTCAGCCGGCACCTAGGGAAACCTACCAACCCTGTGCATTTTTGAAAACTAGAGACCTAGGGGAATCCAAGATGGGGTGACTTGTGGGGCTCTGACCAGGTTCTGTTACCCAGAATCCTTTGCAAACCTCAAACTTTGGCTAAAAAAAACACATTTTCCTCACATTTTGGTGACAGAAAGTTCTGGAATCTGAGAGGAGCCACAAATTTCCCTCCACCCAGCGTTCCCACAAGTCTCCCGATAAAAATGATACCTCACTTGTGTGGGTAGGCCTAGCGCCAGCATCAGGAAATGCCCCTAAACACAACGTGGACACATCACATTTTTTCACAGAAAACAGAGGTGTTTTTTGCAAAGTGCCTGCCTGTGGATTTTGGCCTTTGGCTCAGCCGGCACCTAGGGAAACCTACCAAACCTGTGCATTTATGAAAACTAGAGACCTAGGGGAAACCAAGATGGGGTGACTTGTGGGGCTCTGACCAGGTTCTGTTACCCAGAATCCTTTGCAAACCTCAAACTTTGGCTAAAAAAACACTTTCCTCACATTTCGGTGACAGAAAGTTCCGGAATCTGAGAGGAGCCACAAATTTCCTTCCACCCAGCGTTCCCCCAAGACTCCTGATAAAAATGATACCTCACTTGTGTGAGTAGGCCTAGCACCCACGAAAGGTAATGCCCCAAAACACAACGTGGACACATCACATTTTTTCACAGAAAACAGAGGTGTTTTTTGCAAAGTGCCTACATGTGGATTTTGGCTTCTAGCTCAGCCGGCCCCTGGGGGGGCAGAAATGGCCTAAAATAAATTTGCCCCCGCAACCCCTCCCCGGGAGCGACCTTTGCCTACGGGGTCGCTCCCCTTGCGTGACATTGGCTCAAAAAAAAAAAAACGGTGCCTAGTGGTTTCTGCCCCTTTGTGGGCAGATTTACCTAAAATCGGCCAATCTGCCCCCAAGGGGGGCACAAATGGTCTAAATACAATTTGCCCCCCAGGGAGGCAACCCTTGCCTAATGGGTCGCTCCCCATCTCTAAAAAAAAAAAAAAAAAAAAAAAAAAAAGAAAACACAAAAAAAAATTGCACTGGGGTCTAGAGATTTCTGCCCCCCCCCCCCTAATGATAGGCCGATCTGCCCCCGGGGGGGCAGAAATGGGCTAAAACAAATTTGCCCTATCCCCACCCCCCCGGGAGCGACCCTTGCCTACGGGGTCGCTCCCCCTGCTTGACATTGGCGCAAAAAAAAAATCACCAGTGCCTAGTTGTTTCTGCCCCCCTTGGGGGCAGATCGGCCTAATCAAAATAGGCTGTTCTACCCCCCAGGGGGGCAGAAATGGCCCAAAAAAAATTCCTCCCAGGGAAGCGACCCTTGCGTGAAATTCACGTTTAAAAAAAAAAAAATCCCTGGTGTCTAGCGGTTTATGTCCCCCCTTGGGGTCAGATTGGCCTCATAAAAATAGGCCAATCTGCCCCCAGGGGGGGCAGAAATGGCCTAAATATAATTTGCCCCCTATGGGGCGACCCTTGCCTAAGGGTTCGTTCCCCACATCCCAAAAAAAAAAAAATACAAATAAAAAATGATCCTGGTGCCTAGAGGTTTCTGCCCCCCCCCTGGGGACAGAAAAGACCTTCCAAAAAAATGCCCCCCCTGGGAGCGACCCTTGCCTAAGGGGTCGCTCCCTTATGTCCATTTCATTAAAAAAAAAAAAAATCCCTGGGGTCTATTGGGCGTTTCTAAAGCCTCCCTGGGCCTCCCCCACGTGATCGTGCATTTCTCTTTCGATCGCGCTGGAAGCTGAGCTTCCAGCACGATGGGAGGAGGCCCTCTGTGATTGTCAGCGCGTGATGCGCGCTGATGTCACGAGGCGGTGGTGGGAGGGGAAGGGCTTCCCCTTCCTTCCCTGCCTTGGGGGGGTGGGTGGGGAGCACAGGGGGGAGCGCTAGCGCTCCCTCCTGTTCCCGGGTGTAGGACGAGGTGACCTCGTCCAAGGCACCCAGAAACCCCCGGGAACCGGTGCCTTGGACGAGGTGACCTTGTCCAAGGCACCGAGGGGTTAAGGTGCAAAACTGTATTTCTTTGATTATATTATTTGTGCTTACATTGCTGAATAATACAATCACATGGTCACATTTTTTTGTTCCCTTTTGCGTTAGTCCGAGCCATACATATGGTACCATTTGCATTGGGATGTGTGGGAACGCAGGGTGTTAGGATTTTTGAAGCTGGACACAAATTCCCCAGTTTTCCAACGCATAATTGAGAGAATTGTTTTTGTCCAGCTGAGTTTAATAGTGTCTATGGCACTGTGGGTAGGAGATTGTGGTGTGATAAATACTATCTACTTTCCTGGGTTTCCTAGGGTGTGTGATATTCAGAAATATCTGCATAAAAGAGAGTCCCATGTGGGACTTTCACCCACTGGACAAAAACTTCATCAGTTAAAAAAAAAAAAAAAAAAATGAGGAGATCGGTTTTCTTGAACCATACTTGTTATTTGCACAGATTCTGGTTAAGAATCTCTGGTGAGAGCAAGCACAACCACACGTAAATGGATTATTCTGAGTCTTGAGTTTTAAAAAAATGTGCAGGGATGGCAATACTTGAGCCATAAGCCTAGGAATTGTGAGGCTATATTTAATAAAACAAATAGTTCGATTATTGCAGAGCAATCTATGTAAAGAAAGGTGATCTGATCCAGGAAAGGCAAATCCCACTGTACTCCATTTTTTTAAAAATTCCCAGGTTTGGTCAAGTTTTCTGGGAGTTCATCGACCTCTGAGCCCAAATATAGTACCATCCCACCAAAAGCAGCAATCCTGCCCTTTACGTGAGATTTGGTCCTTGTCCCACACACATGTAGGTGCGATTTTTATTTGGATGAAGGTTGAAAGGTTGGTAGGAATTTATCTGTTTTCCACAAATTTCAGTTTTCTGTTCCAGTAGCAAAAGAAAAATATTTTGTTTCTTAAGCAATGACCGAGGTTTGTTTGGGTTTTTGTGTACAAAATTGTGGTGGGTTCTGTGCAAGCCATGACACCCTGCACTACCCTCCATGGGTCTCTAGTTTTCAGGAATATTTTTAGTTGAGAGTAGCAGAAGGAGGAGGGTATACTGACCATGGGCAAAAGAACTGTACAGATCTTCAACGGAAACTGTGAACATTGAGTTTTAAATCATAGATTGACTATATTGTAGGGATGTCTGTGATACACACTACTTCATCCACACAAATTTCATATATTTCCCCCTGGTCTCTAGTTTTCAGAAAAGTCAATAGTTGATAGATTTATCTCAGCTAAAGCAAACCCTTGGCTAAAATTCGCCTCCTATTACCATACAAATACACTTCCAAAGCATTGTTGTCAACCTTTACATACTTGCATTTTGGACCTTCCTGACACATGCACTGGGCCCTCCCACACATGTAAGTCATTTTTTATAAGGACAAGTCTGGGAATGCACAATAATAGCACAGTAGCCCCTTCTCACATATTGCTGTGTTCTGCAGCATAGTTTTCAATCCTCAAACACATGATTGAAAGCATGATACAAAATAAGTAGCGTTTTCACTACAGTTACAGGCTGAAAACGCAATACAGATATAGCAAACTCACCAATATTACACACAATTTAAAAAGATTAACGTTGTTTTTTTGACACCTGGAATGTAACTGTGTGATCAGTAATCTCACTTCAAGCACCAGATGTCCATTCACACATCCTTCATGCCTTCACTCACCCAACAAACGCACTACCATTCACCTCACTGCCACTTGCTTGACAGCCACAACACCAGTCACCCGCTAGTCATCTTCTAACCACACTCAAGTCACCTCGCACTCATCTAACACACTGTCAACCACAACACAACCACACCACTAGTCATGTGCAAACCTCAAAGCCAGTCTTCTACCCAACACACAGCCACCCACCACATCACTAGACGGCTGCCGGACTTTCAAACAGTTGTACCTCATACATCTTCACCAATACCCAAACACATAATTGACAATCACACAGGGTAGGCATGCATTACATGCCAAACTTCCTGTTAATCCTGCACCACTCAAACAAAATGCCTATGATCTTGCGGCGTGCACTTCTCGCTTAACTAGATCAGAAGTTTGCTCTGAACATCGTGTGTCACCATAAGAATTGGAAGCAAAATTATCTAAAGACCCCTCTGTCACTGGAAAGTTACAGTCTGAGTCCTCTCCATGATCAACCACAGACTTCAAGTCAGTATCTAAACACAGAATCCATCTTGGCTCGATTTCTGAGTAGAGTTTGGCCAGTTGCAGTGCATGCTCAGCAGATGTCTTGTTCCAAAGCTGCTCATGCGCCTAGATGTAAATGTACCCTTTTGTGCTATTTCTGAGAGTAGATTTACACCTACAGACATGCAAGACTGAACTTGAGTGTAATGTTATTACTGGTAAAGTTTTACATGTTGGTGTAGCTCTGCGCTGTAGCAGAACCACCTTTCCTGTGTGGCCATGCCATATGTTTTGTCCTTTGATAGGACCCCATATTTTTGCTGGATTTAGAACTCTGTGCACTTTGGCTCTGCTAAGCAATAGTAAAGTGCCTGGGTGCACCCTTTTAAGATAAATGAATTAACATACTTATATTTGGCATATTTAATTTACCTATATGTCACTAGTACATGGTGCAAACTGTACCTAGAGCCTTTTAATCGTCACTAGTGGAACGAGGCATATATTGTGCCATCAACTAGAGTGGCAGTGTAAAACATTGCTTCAGGTCTATCATTGTAGCTGAACTGTGGCAGTGTAAACACTGCAATGTGACCTGTCAAAAAACAAAAAACTTTTTTGAAACATCAAAGCCACCCTGTTATGAGTAACTCCCTACTTTGTAGGCCTCGTAGCCTACAAGGAAAGGTGCGTGGTATTTAATAAAAGTAGGACATGTAGAGGTTTAATGAGAACATGTCCTTACTGTGACCAGCACCCAAAATCTGTTTTTTCCCACTGTCATGCAAGTTGTCTCGTGTCAAAATAATAGTATAGATTAAAATCCTAATACTGAATTTCAGGAATGGGACTCACTAGAAACATAATTAAACAACTGTTTTTAATGATGATAAAATCAATTTCAATGGTGAAGTCAGTCTTTAAATAAAATAAAAAAATAAACTTTTAAAAAGTTATGTTTTACATGCTTGAACTGCCAGAAAGATAATAGCGAAATCTGCCAGCTTTTAGCCAGAAAGTGGTTTTAAATACATGTGAATAGATGTGAAATGCTTCCCAGAACCTACCATTAGGCTGATCTGAATGGACAGATACTTAATTGAGCTTTGCAGACTACACAGGTTGTGGCTGTGAGCCTCATTTTGATAGCACAATCTCAAATCCAGTTTGACAGGTCTGCTGAGTCACATTTAACACTTTGGTGGCACTTGAAAGGAACAAGATGCCAAGACAATGCTTGTTTATCCACTGTCTAGTTGCTGACAAAATGTTTTTTTCCTACCAGGCGTCTGTCTCTGGCTTTATTGTCATACAGTGGCTAACACTGGATTTTAATGTTACATGTTGGAGGACACTATGGCCCTAATTATGAACCTGGCGGTCGGCAATAATATGGAGGTAAGTACTGCCAACAGGCTGGCGGTACTCACCGCCATATTATGACATTGGCGGGTTGGCTGAAGCCAACCCGCCAATGTACCACACTGACCGCCAAAGTGGTAACAGCCTCCGGGCTGGAGATATCTATCTCCAGCCCGGCGGCCGTCACTGTTCCACCTGCGGGATTAGGACCCTGCCTACCACCATGGTTTTCGTGGCTTCCTTAACGCCACCAAAACCATGGCGGTGAGCACTATCTGTGACAGGGAATTCGTTCCCTTCACTGATAGGGGTCTTCCCCCAACCCCCTCCAGTTAGCCCCCCCTACCTCTCCACAGTCCCCCACAGCCCCAACATTCACACCCCCCCTTCAGACACACACACACACACGCACACACTCATTCCCATGCATGCATATATCCATTCAAACACACAAATGCACACACAAACATGCACCCAGACACGCATTCATATCACACAAAATACACGCACTCACACCTCTATACATGCACACATCCATTTCAACACGCAACACACACCTGCATTCACGCACACACAAACATTCACACACACACACACACAACACCCCCCACCTCCTCCCCTGTCGGAGAGCCAACTTTCCTGGATCCAAGGGGTATTCCGGCAGGAGATTGGATGGGGCTCTGCTGCCAGCAGCAGCGTCCACCAGTAAAACACCGCCAGGCCCTATTATTCCTCATAATAGGGCTGGCGGCGGTCTGCTGGTGTGGCGATGCTGCTGGCAGCAGTGCCACCTTACCACCATCCACCGGCATGGCCACAGCCAAATTTCTGCCATTTTTCTGGCAGAAATCCAGCTGTGGTCATAATACAGCGGATGGCTGGTAGCTGCGGCGACAGTCCTTTGGCAGCCGTCGCCGCAGTGATAGGGGTTTTTTACCGCCAATGCCATAATGAGGGTCTGTATTGTCATAGTACACTCCCCACACACACCTGAGCCATCGTAGCCCAAGATGAGCATTATTGATTGTATCCACTATCTTTAAAATACCCACAGTAGGTATAGCTAGACCTGGGAACTTTCACCCCTTTGGTTTGGGCATGCCCAGGTGTCATTCCCACCTGCTAGCTAGATCTCTCCAGGATGTGCACTCTCCAAGCAACCACTTCAGAACACTTCCTGGACTTGTGGAATATCAGAAGGGGATTGGACCTTCAATCTGTAATCTGGGAGGAGCCAAGAAGGGATTTGACTAACGACAAATAATTGGATTCCAAGGGTCATAACTCTGACCTCCTGTTTAAGCTACAGAGATAGAACAAGCTACAAGAGACCTTTTTCCTGAAGTACTCAGCTAACCAGTAACACCAGGGTGTGAATTAGACCTGCTTTTTGCCTCTGCCTGACATCCTATGAGCTGTGACATGCTTCCCATGAGGTCCTGTTGGAATTAAAAGTATACTTCTGTCGTGGATTGAGATTTAAAGGAATAAGTTGGAAGATAAACCAAAGTGAACCTGGTTGGTGTATGCAACAATTATTCCGTCACAGTCTGCCTCAAATTGTGCCTAGGTGCTTTGGGATTTTTATTGATTTAATTTTTTACTTTTACAGTTTTAGTACTGCATACATACTTCACATATTGCCTTACGTTAACTCTGTATTCTCTGCTTAATAGTAGCGGTAGGTGATGAGCTCCGCTAGCAGAGCTAACAGAGTTTTTGGCACTCAGCGATCCTCTTTGAGCAAGGAGTTTGACCAAAAACTCTGCTAGCTCCTCTAAGGGAGCTGAGATCACCTTGTACACACTTCAGCCCAGTTATAGGCCACACAGCACAAGCGCAGACTGTCTGTGCTTACGCTGTGTGGCCCATAACTGGGCTACAGTGCGCACTCGGCCCGAGGTCTGCTATGGAGCTGCTCACCAATGCCAGCTTCATATCCAGTCCTCCCTCCACCAGCAGCCTGGGATCAGAGAGCTGAGGGAGGCAGAGAGCAAGGCCGCTGGCAATGAGGACCCCCTGCAAGAACCCAAGTAAGTCCTTGTTTTTTTCTTTGCACACTGGTGCCAAAGAGACCTAAAATGTCAGCTTTCTCTGCCTATAGCCCTGACCTGAATTCAAGCCAAGGTCATAGGCAGCAAAAGCTGCTGTTTCAGGCCTCTTGTGCACCAGCCTGCCCGTGTGTGGTACACACAGGGCATTGCGGTGCACAGGAGGCCTGAAACTGCAGCTTTTGCTGCTTACGGCCCTCGCCTGAATGTGCACGATCTCAGAAGCAATAAGCAAAGGTCAACCTTTCTTAGAGCTTCCAAGATCTGGTGCATTCAGACCAGGGCAGGCGGCCCTCCGCCTCTTGCGGTGCTCCGTGGAATTCCACAGAGTTCTAAACCAACTACACAGAATTCCGCGGAGTAGAACTCCATAAGGTCCGCCCACCCTTACTTAATAGCTATTAGGGGACTGAGCTCAGATTAATTTAATTTCTTTGAGGGTTCACCCCAACAAGTGTTGTGATTGTTCCTTGAGGTGAATATTCACCCATCCCAAATAATCAGTGTTGCATTAGTGACAGAGAGCTCTCTATGGTAAAGCTTCGGGAATGTCATTGAAGTTAATTATACGTTTTTAAATATAAAAACGTGTAATATTTTATAACAATAAATTAAATAAAATGTTGCTGCACATGAAATTAAGTATGCATTAAATAATTCTTTTAATGTATCACATTTAGAAATATTTTCTAAAAGATAATAAATTCCCACACAGTAACAATTGTATTCCTACTTAATGCATTTGATTTTGTTAAATGTTGTATTGAATTAAATATTTTTAAATTTTTTAACAAAAGTTCAATTTTTAAATGACAAATTTTAGCATAATAAAATATTTATTAATTGTAACATTAAGCAATGCATATATACTATTTAAAAATCAAATACATTTTATTTATAAAACATTTTCCATAAGATAGTACTCTGTTATTTTCTGTGGTAGTATGTTGCAGAACCTGTGAGCGGACTGTGTGGTGCATGACTTATTACGATGTTGGGGTAGGGTATATTTACTATGATTGTGTCTACTCTAGGGCTATAGTAAATATTGATAAGTAGTTTATGAATAGCATCACTCGCCCTTTGCCTTCAAACATATGCTACTAAGCATTAACCATCAAATTACTTTCTCCTTTCATCAGCTTAGTTGATGGCACCACTGGAGGGTTAGGACTGCAACCTCCTTCTTCCAGCAATCCCACATATGTAACACAAAAAAAGGGGCAATCTGCAGATCCCCCAGGACAGTCCATCTGGATACTGGACTTCCCACAGAACCAACACAAGAATATTCCTCAGTCTGAAGGAATGTACCTTCAGGACTGACCCAGCTAGCACCTCAAAAGACAGTGTGGATGGCCACTGCCTGAGAGCTTTGACATGCATGTCCTGTTTAGTTCTCATTCTCATATGGAAAAAATGGATTCCTGGTCCGTGCCGTGGTTACGAGCCACCCCCAGTAGATAAATTAGAAGCAGAGAACTAGCATGGATTAAGAAATACTGCTGTGTGACCCGTCCTCCAGCCTTACTACCTGGCCACATTGCAGTGCTGAACAATGGTTTATAAGAATGCTTGTTGATAGCAAGAAGGAGAGAAAACACCAGAGGGCCAGCAAAATCTGTGCGCAGAGAGGAAGCAACAATAATGAAAATGAGTGATGGGCTGATACTACATGTCACTGCCCAAGGGTTGCCAGTGCAGGCATGGGTCAATTATGCCTCTGCTGCAAAAAAGCCACACGACCTGAGGCTTCAGGTTCAAAGCTTAGTAAAGCTTCCTATGCACACCATACAATTCAGAGGTCAATAAAAGGATCTCTTCTGTTAATCGCTTGCTAGATGACTTCCTCCTCACACCCAAAAACATTGCTCTTGGCCTTGGCAAGTAAGGACTTAAATCTCACAGGTGGCAAGCCCCTGACTGGGTTGAGGGGGAAGGGCCCCTCTCCAAGGACTTTGCAGGGGCCACCCCCTCAAGTTTCGTTATGCTACTGACTGTTGTGTGTAATGTTCTAATAGGCTTCAGTGTTTGCCTTAGCATTAATATGCAACTATTGTTGATCAAAAAATGGCAAGTGAAAGTTTGCCCCAGTCTTACAAAGGTGGTCTACTGTGGCTACCAGTTTGACTTTAATACGAATAAGCCTGTAGGTCTATTGTGGGAATCCTTGTTATGTGTCAGAGACCCTAATAATTTGAGTTTTGAAGTTCCAGTTGGGGTTAAAATATAGTTGACAGAAAACCTTGGTCTTGAGACAGAATAGTTTTTTTCTATTGAGTCTAACTTCATCAGGATCTTTAGTGTATTGTTCAGTCAAATTGTCCAACAGCCCTTAAGGCAGATGTAAAGGTATAATCATTTTGGTTGAAGATGGCTACATTTCCTTAGACTAGAATTTACTTTTAAGGCATTGTGAAACAATTATTTTTATGAACATACTTTCAGATACATTGCAGCTAAGTAAGTAAGCAGAAACAGCACATAGGAAGATACCCAATTATACCAATCAGCAGGCAAAATTACATACAAGGTAAATAACCGTAAGCACAAAGTTGTGAGCTAGCAATGTCTGTGAGCCTTGTTGGGGAAGCAGCTGGAGTACCCCAAAGATGCATACAAGGTTAGACATCTATTTACATGTAGCCTAGTGGACATAGAACATGAGAGAAACAGTAACAGGAGGGGGAGTGGAGCAGTAGTCTATTTAAACAGCACAGGTCAAACAGTATAGAATGTGACACAGGCCTTGTGCAATACAGGTGTGCAAGACATCACTTTTGGTGCTAAGTTAAGACTGTACATAGTGGGGAATGTACCAAGGCACTAGTACGTCAGATGCCCTTAAACAGAGAGGTCAGGTTTCTGAGATACTTTTGGACTGTCAGCCTTATAGTGGTCTTCCTCCAAACTGTTTTTGTCTGCTTACCTCCTGTCTTTGATGATTCTTTTTGTTGGCCTTACATCTCTGAGGACATTCCCACTGGTGATCAGTGCTAAAGTGCATATACTTCTCCCTTAAACATGGAGACACTGGTATATACACAATTGGCATTTTTAGTTTACTTGCAATTCCCTTGTAAAGTGGTATATCACATGCCCATGGCCTGTAAATTAAATGCTACTACTGGGCCTGTAGCAGTGATTGTGCCTCCCTCTTAAGTAGCACTGTAAACATGGTTCAGGCCTGCCACTGCAGAGTCTATGGGTGCAATTTTACTACCACTTTGACTTGTCATTTACAACCTCTTGCTAAACCTTAAACTCCCCTTCTACTACAGATATGTCACCCCTACAGTAGGCCTTTGGTAGTCCACAGGGCAGGGTTCTATATATATAAAAGGTAGGACATGCACTTTTAAGTTTTACATGTCCTGGTAGTTAAAAATTCTCAGTTGTTTTTCACTACTGTGAGTCCTATTCCTCTTAGGCTAACACAGGGAATTTCTTCATACACTTGTAAGTTTAATTCCTGTTTAGAAAAGAGTAGTTGTGACATGTTTAATATCTCTGAAATGATAATGTTAAATCCTCTTTACTGGTAAGGTCGGATTTGACATTACTATTTTAGAAATGCCACTTTTAGAAAGTGGACATTAATCTGCACTTACAGTTCTTTGTGTGTGCAGCCTGTCCGCAATACATGTCTGGGGTGGGTGACAGCTACACTTTGTGCATTCCCTGTAGACAGCCACAAACACAGGAATGTTAGGTGTGTCTGAGTGCTCATCTTCATTAATCTGCAATTCTGGTGGCTCTTCCTAGGCAGGAAGGGCATGAGTGACTGACACTTAAACCTGAATATGCAGTGCCTGTCCCCACACCAAAGGCTGATTACCCCTTACAGATAGTATGGAGCCAGGGAAAGGATACTTCTTTGAAGTCATCCCCACTTCAAATGCACGTTTGGGTATAAGTTCTGTGTCTCTGACCTAAGTAAAACAGATACTGCTTGACCTACCACTGGACTCTGTCAAAAGAACTGCTGTGCTGAATCAAGGACTGTCACTCAGCTGGACTGCTGACATCGAAGGACTGCTTTTCTGCTGTGCAGCCTTATGCTCTCTGACCTTGCGGAAGGAGAGCTGGAATCTGCCTTGTACCCCAAGGTGATCTCCAAGGGTTTGTTGGCTTGCCTCTTGTTGATAGAGACTCAGAGATATCAAGGTCTCTACCAAGGCTCCTATGCCTGATTCATTGGAAGTGGACCCAAATTACTTGCACCAGTGAAATGAACACATCTCCTGGCAGCGGCAACCAATACATTGAATCTGTTGCCAGAGTAAAACTGGTGCATCACACTTGAGGCCTGAGCAGCACCTTTGGGACTAACACATCCCTTGTCTGCTGGAAGCGGCACCCAGCGCATCAATGCACCACCGAAACCTTTGCGTTGCTGACATCGCTGAAGGACGAGTTCTAATGCCACAATACCTGCAACCAGAGCCAGCAGCGAAGGAGAAAGGCTATCCATAGATCAGCAGTTTAAACAAGTACAATGGGAACTGGCTTTTCTTTCCTTCTGATATTTTTCTTTAGAAAATACTGCTCATCCGAAAAGTTATTTATGACAACATTAGTTTGCCATGCTATAGCTTATAACCTGAAATACAGAATCTCTGCATGTTTCTCACACTTTGAGCCACAGAATGTTTTCATCTAAATTACATTGTCATTTTAATGTTTTTGAAAAAACAACTGCTTTTTTTCACACTACTCGGTCTGTTTTTGCTCTTCATACCTGCAATAAACATTGAAAAAGCAAAGTACTATGGGTCTAACTGGTTTGGGATAAGGGTGATGGTTTGACCATATATTGCAAGACACAGAATAGCCTCTGTCCTACAAAAAAAGGATATTGCTAGTCACCTGGGAGTTCCATGATCTTGTGCAGGAGCTCTGCCCTACAACAAAGTGGTACCAGCAGACTAAAAGTGAAAAAGCACTGTAACTATTTGAGAAATCAGAAAATGTATCACAATTTTACCTTTACGGAGCACTAACCATAATTTCTATGAGGAAGAAAACATAATTTTGTTTATTTTCAAGAGATGATATAGGTTTTACTGTCTGCTTCCCCGTGCCTGTCCCCCATCCACCATTGTTAGTCTGTGCCCCTACTCCCTGCCTCCATGGTTTGCTGTTCTGCTACTGCCTCCCTCTCCTGCCCTTCAGAAAATGGCAGTACAAAAGACCATGCAGAGCAGGATGGAGAGGGCAGGGCTGTAAGCCTGCCATGGAGGAAAGGTCTATGGGGGCATCCCAGCAGAACATGAAGGGCTGGAGGGAGGGGGCAGGGGCATGCGCAGTTAACAAAGGGCAGGGAGAAGGGGCAGAAGGATAACCAATTTGACCACATAGGGCAGGCTGGCAGGGGCAGTAAGATGTCCAAAGAGGGCTAGCTAGATGGGACAGGGGCACGGAGATCATCAGCCACAAGTGGGCAGGGGCAGGAATTTTACCTCAGTGATCAGATTGACTTGGGTATAGTCAGAATTATGGACCATGGAGGGTGAGTGCGAGGGGCTCGGGCATGTACCTGGAGAACTGAGGGAATAGAGTGTGGCGCAGGTTTAGCAAGTTGACCATGGAGTGCAGGCTGGCTTGGGCAGCTTAATGGGCCATGGAGTGAAGATGAGGGAGGGTGGGGACACGTGCCAGGGAAACAGAAGACTAGGGAAAGGGGCCAAGGCAGCGAGCTGGCTATAGAGGGCAGGTATTAGGGGTCAGTGTACACAAATGGGGAACAGTGGCAGGCAGTAGGAGGATAGGGCCAGCAATGCTGACCACAGAGGGCAGGCCGCAGAGAATTGGCCACCAGCCGGGATTGGTCCTGTGCCAACCCTATCTTGGGAATGGCCAAAGGCTGTGTGCGGTGGCGGTGTTGCCTGAATGTTAAAACTAAATTAACACCCTAGAAAAACCCTGCAAATTAATTTAATAAAACCCCAAATTTAAACCAACATTTTAGTTGGGTATGGTAATATGATCTTCCCTAACATCTTCCCTAGCATTAAAGAAACCAGGATCTTCGCTGAAAAAACAGTGATAGTTAGGAGTAGGAATAAAATCTTAGCTTATAGTTTTTGGATTCAGGGGAATAGGGTTCATTGGGCCTCAGAGGCATGGGAAGGGGAACTGATCACCCCTTCAATTTGTTGTACACGGCTGTCCCCCAGCTACCATGTTTATTTTATTTTGCTACTATCCTGCGGGAGTCCTGCAGGATCACAGCAAAAAAAAAACTGAAACCCTGCTTTTTGTGTTTTATGGGGTTTTTGTTGCCCCAGGGAGGATCTGCTATCCCACCACAAGTGCTAGGGGTCGGGATATCCCTATCTAGCCTCCTTATATGTATTTTTTTTAAACTATTTTTAGGACCTGGACTAAGTCCCAGGAGTCCCGCAATGGCTTTCTCAATATTTTCTCTTATGTTGCACACAGTCAATAGGAGCGCTTGCTCCTGCGTGTGTGCACTCCAATGGAAGCAAGGAGGCCCAAGGGAAAAAAGCCACCTAAGCCAATCAGAACATTCTACATTTTTTAATTTAGGTTAGAGGGACTACCGAAGAGTCGCTCAAACACAACTGTCCAATATACAATATTTTTCATCCTTAAATTCTCAAACTCCTGAACAGATTTATACCAAATCACAAAAAGCACACTTTTAGGACCAAGGTTTAGCTTCCTGCCAAATATTGAGTAATTCTGTTACGCAGTTTTTGCAGAAGCACTACCTAAAACATCTATGTAAAATGCATAGGGATCTTGCGTTGTGGGATTTTGTATTGTCTGGGCTCTTACTTGACTGATTACTCCAAAACTCTCCATAAAGAACCTTATCATAAAAGAAAATCTTTTTTTGGAACGTTTTGTGACGATTCATCAAATGGTGCCAGAGTTATTAGTAAACCAAAAAAGCATATCCTGTGGAAACATAGACCTAACTATAACTGCTCAGTGGAGACTGACACTGGGTGATATGTATGTAATGTGCGTCCTGCACAGAGAACGGCCCTGACACAGGGTCTCTAAAAAAAGGTGCTATTGTGATCTGTTAAAAATTATTTAACAATGCTCGCACACCATTATTGCAAGTCAGTTGGTCCTTTTATTCAAGTAGTGTAGCTAGGAATACTCTATTGTACAAGTCCATTTCACCTCCTTTCTTAGGCTCACTATCTTGATAAATTGTCATGTATATGTTCAGTCAACATGAGTTTTGACAAGTAAGTGTGTAACCCAGTGTCGTCCTTAGTGCTGGACTCAACATACTTACCATATCACATCATTTAAAAGGAAGTGTTGTAGTTTTACCACGGTTGCTGAGAAAAGGGTGAGTAATTCTTCACCAATTATTTTTTTAACAGAAAGCGCAGTAAAAATACTGTTCAGGTTTCTGACTACAAACCATGTTGAATACTAAAGAACAGGTTCCAAGTAGACATTTTCTGCTGAAATTAGTCTTCCCGTAACTTTATGTAGTTTGCTTGATCTTTTAATGCTGAGCCTAGGTTGTTCTATCAGTGAAGATAAAGCACTTTGAGATATCATCCACCATGTTGTACTGATCATTAACATAGACACGAGTCATCAATGGCACTCAGTTTGCTTATATGTTGGTACGATGTGTTCAAAATCATCAGATATGGAAGCTTATTTTCTTGGAAGGCATGTGCATGAAAAGTTATCTTGAACTAATTCCTTTGCTATAATGGAAACATATTAAGGCACTACAGAGGAGAAGAGACAGAACACATAGCTTTTGAAATGTTGACACATGCTACCTACCTGATCCTAGATTCTCCATAATTTTAGATTTGTGACTTTGGTTAATCAGTCCAGCATAATACAGTCTCAATATGACTAAGATTCGGGGATGGGTTTGGTGTTGAAAAGAGAAAGCTTTTCTCACAGTCCGTATTTTTAGGGTCGAGCCTGCTTTGCATGCACTCGCGCATGCGTATCGCAGTGAGACGCTTTAGTTATTATAAAAGGGCTCAGAGCCCTGTCGACGTCACGTCAGTGTGTTTGATTGGTTCGGGGGCTTGCCTAGTAAAATCTGCTTGCTTTCATTAGTGGAAGGCATGCACACGTCATGCCTTTTTCGGTGGTTAGCCCTCCTCGAGTGCAGCGACCAAGTACCGAAAACATGCAAGGCTCGCTGTTTTCTGTCAGATCGTGGACTACTTTTTCTCTATTTTCCTAGCGCGATTTCGCTTGGCAGAAGTCGAGCGCTTTACACAGTTAATTTCACTTTTTCGGGTTACGTACATAAAAACACTTTTGCCGATAGATGAAAAGTCGGGTTGGGCGTTTACAACGCGATCAGCTCTAACATGAGCAAATCTGAGATCCGTTGCATTGCAAATGCTTGTTTGGTTTGTGATCCTGATCACAAAATTTATCTCAGAAATTTGACTTCTCTGTTGCAATGATGACTAAAACCTTTTGCACTTTGTGTGAATTGGGACTTGTTTAAGCATGGTAACCCAGGGGAAAGGGGGCAGTGGGTTAATGCTAGGATCACACCCAAAGATAACTTATTTTTCCCCACTTAAATAGCTGATGCTTCTTTTCATTTATAAAAATTGTGGCAAGCATTTGGTGAGGTTTTTTTTTTCTTTTCTCAATAACTGCTTTTCTCCAACCTGGGGTAGATATGTGTATCAGCATATGTCAGTTAATTAAGGTGGTAGATATCTATCACATGGTCACACTGTCTTATACACATAATGAATTGGTGTGGGCATGGGAAAGAGACGTGGTACACCGCACAAAACTCATTTCAGCATGCTTCCGATTAATCAATTCTAATCTGTTGGTTTGTTAGATTTGAAGGGGTCGATCCTTCCCAGAACTGAATCAGATACTGCTGCTCACATCTATTGGTGATTTATAAGAAATGAGTGATAATCATGAGCAACAGCTAGCATGTTGTGAAACTGTTCCGTTGATAGGTTCTTGTCATACGCTGAGATGTCAACATTGTATGGAGAGTTCTTGAAAGTGATGTTCATAAGCTTGTGCATGGTATAGCACTCAAAATAAAAAATTATAGTATTTGTCCATAAAGTAACCAAGAAGGGCAAATGGTACATAGAAAACATAAGAATGGAGAGGGTAAAATCATTCAAATCTCTGGGTGTCTGTATAAATGAAAAATTTACTTTTGAAACTCAGTTGAACAAGTTAAATGCCAAAGCTTCTGCACTGATTTATGCATTACAAAGACCTTCCTGCAATGGGCAAGGTGGTTTAGAAGCAAATTAAAGGCAACATTAACATTTGGAGGTCTTGCGTTCAGAAATAAGCTGTATGAAGATGCAAGCAGCTGGCACACGTCCTTAAATATATATTGTGAGAAAGTATACAAAGTGTGAGGACCCATTGGAATTATTACTTGGTTGAGTCAAGTTGGAAACCAAAGTAATATGGGAAAATGATAGCTGCATTAAACACCTAGCAGCTAAAGTCATATAGAAACCCAGGACCTCTGGGAAATTAGCAAGAAGGCACATGAAAAATTGGTTGAAAATCTTTGACACCCCAAATTGGTGAGCACATCTAAAACAAACACTCTCCCTTGTCACACAGACTGGTACTGCTGAGATATGGATTCATACCTCAAAAGTTATATTGCTATGGGCGATTGAGCAGCAGTCCTGATCAACTGTGCAGAATTTGCACCACTAGAGTCACTAATTCAAGATTCATCTATCTGCAGGCAACTGATGACACAAAAGAGATACTGGTTGCTCCTGATATTCTGAAACTTACATATATGCTGACATGGGGATCTTGGTTTAAATATCAGTTTCTGAGGTAAGGTTTACCAATTCATCAGTGACAAATTCCTCTTACTGGGCCATATGGATCTTTGACTTTAGAAGAGATAAACTAGGAGCTATCCATAAATTAATTTATCATCACAATTTCAATATCTTTTCAGTCAATAATGAAAGTTGATGCAAGTTTAAAACCTTTATTAATCAAACATTTAGTAGCTCCTTTAGTAGCTCACCTTTGATTCAGTTTCAAATTCATCAATATAAATTCTCAGTTTAGTCAATGATGAAAAAAAGTAATCAGTGATTTATAATCAATGCATAATGTGTGTTTGATAAAGGAAATACTCCCTATTCTAAGGATGAGGATGGTTAGAGGATCAGAAAAAAAGGTGCCAGAACCCGTAAAGAGTTCCAATTAGAGAAATCAAAGCATAAAGCATCAATGTCAAATATCAATCATTCAAAGCAGAACTTCCCATAAAAAGAGGTTCATAAAACTCAAAAGAATTTCAGCATGAGCAGCATAGATTTGGGCAAGTGCAATGGAAGCAATGAGGGCAATAAGTCTGACCTACTCCCCAACCACATACTATTTTAGACCGTATAATCTAAGCATCCGCAACATATTGCTTCTTGGTTCCTCAGTCGGCTAATCAGGAACTGAGGAACACCCCTTCGTCTTCTCACCAAGAATACAATTATTTTCAGACAGCAGAGTTGAATGAAACAGTTTTATCATCTACATTGTATGCATTCATGCTTTTTCTTACCATTCATTTGCATTCAGGAAATTGCATTTTTAAGTTTAAGCTTCTACATTACCTCACCAAAATACAAGCTACTTCTTAATTCTACAGTGTTCTTTCTGCAAGTAGAAACATTTGCAGGGATAAGCAACAACAATTTAGTTCACCTATTGTGCTTCATGAAAAATATGTCTATGGGAAGGTCAGTACCCATAACATTTCACATTATTGAACTGTGTCAGTTTGTCAGTAAAATGCTGCTTCTTCTATTCAAAACTAATATGTGTAACTATGGCTCTTTAGTATTTTCATTTGCAATTTAAAATCATTATTTGTCTTCTAATGCTGACATGTTAATTCTGCACATTATTGCATTAATTTCTCAACATTAATAAAGCATCTGCAACCTTCCCCCCTTATCTGTTTGTCTCTCTTCTTTCTCTTTTCAAGATCACATTTGATACCTTTATAAAATCCCAATAAGGTCAGGAAACAAACCCCAAACAATAATTTAAGTACTACTATGACTTTAATAATCCCCCCTTTAGTTGTTGTAAGCCAGTTGCCAATTGCTGAAACCCCTTCACCTAAACTTTCTAAAATACCAGTGGTTTCTAATGATTCTAATGCAGGTTTCAGATCAGAACAGTTCTTGGTATATTCTAAAACTTTCTTACTCTAGTCAGCTATAAAAGTGCAGTAATGCTGAGCTTTCCTTATTGTGCAGATTCTGCATTTCAATACAAGTAATATGTTGAATAGAAAGAGGTTTTTGCTAAACCATTATTCTAACAACCACTAATTCTGTGTTAACTACTAATAAAGCTCTAGAAGCTGGTTGCTAGTTTGCCTACGTCTGTTGGAAGATTTGTAATCTTTTTGTAATTTAAGACAACTCCAACTGGTGGTACAATCTTTTAAAAATGTTTCCAACTAGTTGTGCCCCATCACTAATACTGTGTTTGAATCTGTGTGATGGTGACATTGTCAAAGCAGCAAGTGTTCTTGCCTATTTACTAAACTTAGCAAAATACAACATGTAATTGCATATGATGAAGGTATGTGATGGTAGGACACCTCCTCTGCAACTGATAAAGTTAAATGAGCACACAGATAGCAATCCTTTGCATCAAAAAGTTTGTGTGTATTCTTCAACTATCAGAGAATAAACATTTGTTGTGTAATTACCTTTCATGTAGTCTACAAATGAAGCTTTCAATTTATCCTCATCTAATCCAAGTGCAGTTGTCATATTAGCAAATGTACATTTCTCAGGCTCTGGTGTAAAATGTAACACTAATAATATTATAGATAGTAATACTGATACTAAAAAGGTAATACCCTTAATAATCTTGCATCCAACTATGTTTAGGAAACAAATGTTTGCTTAAAGTAAGATCTTTTCTCGAGGAAAGTATAGCAGCAAAATGTCAATGGTCAGTTTTCAAAGTTCTTGCACAAACAGCCTTTCAATTTTTCTTTTTGTTTAGTGCAGTTTTTTTCAGCTTTTATTTACAGCAATCTTCATATAGTCATCCTTAACCCTCCTCCATCATCTTCTAAAATGTTATCCCTACTCTTCTGCTGTTGCTTTGGGCCTCCGGAAATCATCTTATTTATTTTTATTTAGCAACTTATCAGTCTTTATTTCAGTCTCTATTTCATTCAAATGTTTTTCAGAATCAATGGGATTATTTGTAGAGTGCGCTAATCACCTGTGAGGGTCTCAAGGTGCTTTTGAGGGGGGAGCTGCTACAGTTCATACAGCCAGGTCTTGAGGAGTTTTCTGAAGGTTAGTAGGTCCTTGGTCTTCCGTAGGTGGATGGGGAGGGTGTTTAGGTCTTGGCTGTGAGATAGAAAAAGGATCTGCCGCCAGATGTTGTCCTCTGGATTTGTGGGACAGTGGCAAGGGCGTGATCGGAGACGATTGTTGAGGTATGCTGGTCCGGCATTGTGGAGTGCTTTGGGGTATGGGTTAGGAGTTTGAATGTGATCCTTTTGTTGATGGGAAACCACTGTAGGTTTCTCAGGTGGGCTGTGATGTGGCTGTTGCAGGGGATGTTGAGGATGAGGCGTGCGGAGACGTTCTGTATCCGTTGCAGTCTTTTCTGGAGAGCTGTTGTTGTTCCTGCATAAAGGGCATTGCCGTAGTCCAGTCTGCTGCAGACGAGTGCCAGGGTAACCATCCTTCTGGTTTTGGTGGGGATCCACCTGTAGATTTTATGGAGCATGCAAAGGGTGTTGAAGCAGGAGAACGAGACGGCGTTGACTTGCTGGGTCATGGAGAGCGATGAGTCAAGGATGAAACCCAAGTTGAGGGCGTGGTTAGTGGGCGTTGGTTCGGCTCCCAGTGAGGGCGGCCACCAGGAGGTGTCCCAAGTGGAGGGGGTAGGGCTGAAGTTGAGGTCCTCCGTCTTATCTGAATTAAGTTTTATCTGACTGTTATTCATCCAGTTGGCTATGGCCTTCATTCCGTCGTGGAAGTTGGTTTTAGCCGTGACGGGGTCCTTGGTTAGGGAAAGGATCTCCCTGGGTGATCGTCGGCGTAAGAGTTGATGTTGTGAGATCAGACAATTTTGGCGAGCAGTGCCATGTAGACGCTGAAAAGTGTTGGGCTGAGGGAGGAGCCCTGTGGTATGCTGCAGATGGTCTTGGTGGCTTCAGATAGGAATGGTGGGAAGCGGACTCTGTGTTCTGTCAGTGAGGAAGGAGGTGATCCATTCCAAGGCCTTGTTGTGGATCCCTGCGTCGTGGAGGCGTGTGCACAGGGTATGGTGTCAAAGGTGGCCGAGAGGTAAAGGAGCATGAGGGCTGCTGTTTTTCCTTTGTCCAGGAGAGTCCTGAATGTTGTCGGTTGCAGTGATGAGGGCAGTCTCGGTGCTGTGATTGCTGCGAAAGCCGGATTGAGATGGATCCAGAGTGTAGTTTTCCTCCAGGTGGTGGGTCAGTTGCCTGTTGACGATCTTCTCGAGTACCTTTGCAGGGAACGGAAGCAGGGAGATGGGCCGGTAGTTTCTGAGGTCCTTTGGGTCCGCCTGGGGTTTCTTGAGTAAGGTTCAGGTCCCCGAGAAGAATGTAATCTGTAGAAGCTAGGGCTTGAGTGCTGGCGATGTCGGTGATGGAGTCACTGAACTGAGGTCATGGTTCGGGGTGGTCTGTAGATGAGGGTGGCCTTGGGGTCGATGTGGATCTGGAAGTGCATGTGTTTGGCGCTGCTGAGGGTGTCTTTGGTGTTGGTTGAGACTCTGATGGTGTTCCTGTGGACAATGGCGATCCCTCCTCCCGGTCTGTTGGTGCGGTCTCTGCAGGTTATCTTGTAGCTGTCAGGAATTGCTATGGCGATGTCGGGAGTTGAGGATGGGTTCAGCCAGGTCTCTGTCAGGAATGCGACATCTGGGGAGGAGACGAGAAGGTCACAGAGCTTGATGGCGTGCTTGTGGATGGAGCGAGTGCTCAGAAGGATGCACCTGAGGTGGTTGCATCCAGTTCTTGCGGGTGAGGTGGTGGTCCGGAGGGTGGAGAAGTTGCAGCTCCGGCAGGCTTTGGAAGAGCTTTGGTGAGGCCTGGAAGCAGATGGTATTTCATTTAATGTTTTTTTCAGACAGCTTTTTATTTCCTTTAGTTATCTTATTCAGCAGTTTTTCCCCCAATATTGCTTTCAATGTGATGTCATGGAGGATCAATCAGTTTTGTTCATGAATTGAGTAAATCTGGTATTGGGACATTTAAGACTTGGTAGATGTAGT
Source organism: Pleurodeles waltl (assembly GCF_031143425.1). NCBI lineage: Eukaryota > Metazoa > Chordata > Amphibia > Caudata > Salamandridae > Pleurodeles > Pleurodeles waltl. The sequence goes on from NC_090439.1 coordinate 341,033,669, forward strand.
AAGTCGATTCAAGTGCAGAATACCTCCAACAAGGTACTCTTGCTCTTTTTGATCATCCCCTTGCTGTCTGTTAACCTCTTCCTTCTGTGTCACCTATACTGCTTGATTTTGTCTCATCAACAATTGTTGGTAGTATGTGTTCAACTGACACACTTGATCTCAGCTTCTTCTGGCCGTAGCTTTGTGGCCAGTCACTATTGTAAGGGACTCTTCATGAACCAGTAATTGCCATTCACTTGGATCTTCTGATTGTTCTGTTGGTGTCTCAAATGTAACTTCAGGTAGAGATCTTGTTTCTTCTCCTTCACCAGAAGCTTTAATACCACTTTGTAAAATGCAGAAATTTGGATTGTTGCAACTGTCTGTGTTTCTTTACCCCTTTCTTTCTCCTGCTGTTGGCTCTTCTGTGGTACTGCTTCTCACAGTTGTACAGCTTGCTGTGGTACTGTCGTTAGTGCTCTTGGTTCAGGCTCAACAACTCGAACAGATTTCTTGTCCTATGGGTATAAGATGCATGCACCCAGTTTTGTACACCGGCACACTTAACACTAGTATTCATCATTAAGATCACCTGGCACAGACCTTTCCACCTCCGTTCCAGACAGGATTTCTTTGCATGCTTCTTTACCAACACCCAATTGCCAAGGGCAAGGTCATGACACTGCCCTTGATTCAGATTTGCAGTGTGAGCTTTAACCTGCCAAGAAACAGAATGCACCACATCAGCCAATCCTCTGCATTAATCTAGTATCATGTCATGTGTGATGTTCACAAGTGAGTTTAAAGGTACACCAAGGAACCTCATTGCACGCACATGAAGATTTCATGCAGCAATAATCCTGTCTTCCTCTCAGGTGTACTTAGTGGAGTCATCAACACCAGGGGGAAATTATCAGGCCATTTCAGTGAAGTAGATGCACAGATGTTTGCCTACTGGGAATTTATGGTTCAATTGAGCTGTTCAATAATTCCAGATGCTTGTGGATGATTACTATAGTGTAATCTCTGCTCCACTTGTGATGCTGCAAGGAACATCTCAAGGACTTCATTGTTTACTCAGTCCTGTGATCAGGCTCCATAGAAGCCGGCATTCCATACCTTGGAATTAACTCTTTCAATAGCAGTTCAGCTACAGTGAGACTCCATGCTGGGTAGGCTTTAACCTGTCGAGAGAAAATAACAGGACATATTGCAGCCCATTACAAACTGACATTTCTATAAAGAAAGTCCATCTGCATCCTGTTGAAGAGACAACCTGATCTTTCTACATGGCTTAGTGTAACTGGTGTCCTTTCCCCTACATTCATCTGTTGGCATGTTACACAGTCATTCCACAATTGTTCTGCAAGCATCCAAATCTGGGGTTAAACCAATTCTGCCTGTACAACTTAAGCATTGTGTCTCTCCCTAAATTGGAATGTGGGGCCATGGAATGTTGTATCATGGGAAACAGCAAACTATGAGGTAAAATTGGTCTTCCATCTGCTAAAATCCAATTTGTGTTACCCCATCTTTCTCTGATACACTCTGCTTCAGAAACATTCTCCTATTATCTATTGAGCTCTTCCCATGTATCAGCTACTGCCAACAATATATAAGCAGTGTCCTCTTCAGATGCATTTTATAAGCACTTTTAAATGTTCACCCACAAGTGCACAATACCGTGCAACTTGATGAGCAAATCTGTTCCATTGTGATATATCTGTTGCCACTTCTGTGGGCTGCACATTTAACAGCTGCAATTTCAGTTGGTAACTGCAGTGCTTGCAGTAATCTTTATACATGTTTTCCATTTCTTATAGGTGAGCCAGATGAAGTCATGAAACCCTTCTGTGATCATAACTGTCCAAAATCATGGACCACACCAAATCCATACAGACTGTCTGTGTAAATATAACCACTCTCGATTAAGCTGACAGGCTGCAGGCTCTTGTCAGGGAAATCAGTTCTGCAACTTGTACTGAGCTGTTAACACATTGAAGCCATGAAGCTTCTACAACTTCTTTTATTGTACAGACAGTGTAAGCTGCTCTGAAGACACCTTCACTGTTTCTCAGACATTTACCATCTACAAAGATTACATTATCGGGCTCATAGATTAATCTTGTATATCTGACCTTGGCTTGGTCCATAAATCTGTGACATCTAGACAATCATGCTCAAACTCCCCATCATTTACATCATTCTCAGGTAATTACAGTAAGGTAGACCATTTCAAAACCTGACATCTTTTCAAAATTATGTTCTTAGAAGCAGTGGTTTTGCTGTTCGTACTTTGTAGGTCTGGAGTTGGTCATGTACTGTGTTTTGTTCTGGTATGCTGAACCTCCACAGAGTGAGGGACTATAACAGTTAAAGGATGTGCCATTGCTGTTTTCAAACCTCTCTACACTGACTCTGACCACAGCAACTGTTTTAAGGCAGCCAGGCAGACCTAAGGCTACTGAGACAAGAGTGACTGAGAAATAAGCCACAGGTCTTCAAGAATCACTATACATCTGAGTAAGCAGTGAGAGAAAGCAGATCTCCCTCTCAGTGCAAAACAATTTGAACTTTTTACTGTAATCTGGCAATCCTAGTGCCAGGCACAACAGACTTTACCTCACCTCTAGGAAAGCTTTCAATAATTTGTTGTCCCATGAAAGTGGATTAGGCACATATTTGGCTTATCAACAAAGAGAGGGACTGGGAGGTTACTGGTCCAGTGTACGGTCTCCCTAATAACTAGACATACAAAAAAGGTATACACTGTTCCAAGGAAGAAGAAAACTAGGGGGACGTTAATCGTTAATGTTCAGGAGCAAGAGCCCTTACACATTCAGAAGGATGTCATGCTTCATCATCGGGTAGCTCCTCGTCAGACCGGCACTGAAATGTCTGATGGGCTCCCCGTTAGGGGGCTCTTTGCCGGAGATCTTTTTAAGTGGCTGCCGTAGTAGAGGACACACAAAGACTTAGTGTCACGGTCAGTCACTATTCCTGGCAGGAGAATGACTAATAAAATTAGTTCCCAGTCCTAATAAATGTCATTAATCGAAGGATAGGACTGGGACAAAGATTAAAAACATAAGGAAAGTGGAAAATTAGAAATCATGCTCACCCACTTTCTACCTGGCGTTGGAGCTGGGAAAATTATCGCAGGTCTCCTAGGACATGGTCAACATGTTTTGCGTACAGTGGTCTAACAAGATCCTATGACGCTTCTTCAGGACCAATAATTTACAAAACTTCTCCTGTCTATATTACAGAAAGTTTGCGGGAGTTAGATCGTCAAACAAATCATGCAGTCACTTACATTGAACTTCACTGTTTGTCAAAAACTATAACGGTCACCCTAGAAAACAAATAATTTAATCAATACACACGGAACAATGAAAGAGAACACCGGTGACACAATAGTGTGTAGTAACCAGTCATGTAGAATAACAAGACAGTATGCTTACCATCCCTTGTTATATGGGGGGCCCCTTGGGAAGTAGCATGCCGAAAGCGGTCACTACTGATAGAGTAATAAAGCAAACACAATGAATTTAGCACAATCAATAAAATCCGATACAGTTAACTTAAGGTAAGGCAAGTTCAATACTAGTAGTCAAGTAGACGAGGTGATTGTCAATAAAAAATATTGATCTGTTTTCTTCAATTATTCAAACAGAGTCTCATCACTAGCATATGTAATTTAGTTGGAAATAGTGGGGGAATGGAAATTGCCAAGCAGGAGTGCAGAGCCCATACAGTAGCATGGTATATACTGTGTCTATGCTCTATTACCAGCGGAGTGATTCTCCAAAATGAAGATCACCCGGGTAAAGTCCGATAATCCATACGACATTGTGGAATTTGCAAGGCGAGCATCAGTAAGTCTGTGCTATTTGACTTGACAGAGCTCATTGTCTGTCCCTGAGAACAAATAATTAAGAGTGGAGAGATAAATCAAGGCCACTTACGTAGTCTGTGCCGGCAATTCACAGGGAAACCTACCCTGGCGTGCTGTCCCGTATATTCGTCTGTCGTACTCAATAGGAGCCTTTTAAAGGGGTTTTCCCGGGCAGAAATGGCTCAGTGCACGCAGTGAGTGGTAAAAACTGAAAAAGGACTCATCTCCAGCAGCTTCGTGGAATTCGTAGTAAAAATGGAGGAGGGACAAAAAGTTCAGGCGGCCATCTTGGAGTAGCTAATAATAGCGTGAACAGTATGGTGGGTACTACTTGTTAGCAGATGTTGGTCTATGTAAAATGGCATGGAGAGGGGAATCTAAAGTAACTGCCATATTGGCTTAGCCACTACGGAAATCCTTGGTATCCACTGTCTACAATAGCCAACCATTTCCAGGAACATCCTGTTTTCTCTCCGTGTTCTAGATGGGCCCAATCTCATAATCAATTCTATTCTCTCTTATGACACCTTTTTCAATGATAATATCCAAGTATTGGACTTCTTTTTGACTGCATTGTAATTTACTCAGAGACACTTTAGGTCCATTCTCAGCTGGGTGATTCATTAAGGTACTAGTATCCTGTTTCAAGCTTCTCTATTACTCCATGCCATAAGTAGGTCATCAATGTACTGCACAAGAACTGGATCACAGGGCATTGGCAGGGACTCAAAATTTGTACAAGTATTGATGTATGTGTGCAACAATTGCCTGTCTTCATGCAATGGGATCGAAAAGAAGGCCTAGCAAAGATCTACAATGGTAGACCACTCTGCAGCGCACAGGATTTGGAAAAGAATGGTAGCTGGATTTGGAACCACAGGACAACTTGAAACAGAAATGTCATTAATCGTTTGGAGATCCTGTACCCTTCTATATTACTGTTACATTTCTGGAAGCCCATTATAGGGGAATTACAAGGACTCCCAACAATCACCCTCAAAATTATTTTTCTCAACATATCTTTAGTTTATGGTGTGATCCCTGCCACTGTCAAACTACATTGTGGTATTCTCAGACAAATTGCATTTGACTTTACTGTAATACGGACTGGTTCTACACCTTTGATTAGTCCATTGTCTTTCCCTGTAAAATCTCATACTTCTGGATTCACTGTCTCTATCAAATCAAGGGATAACTTCTACACTTCTCATTGGGTACACTCCTACAGTTTCTTGTTGGGCCAATTTAAATGAAACATCCTTATTGTGTGTGTGAAGTTGGACACCATCTGTTGTACAGTATATTGTGCAATTTAACCTACCTTGTAGAGAAAATCTCTTCCTATTATGCTCACAGGAATCAAACCATACACCACAAACTGGTGTTGCTCTTCAAATTAATCTATTTTTACTGTGAAATCTTCTGAAACTGGATTTGTGATCTGTTTATAACTGCTACAACTTTGGGTTTTCTTTCCCAAGAGGGGTAGGTCCGGTACTTCCAGATCTCTAACAGTGGAACAGGTGGCTCCCTTGTAAATAAGAAATGCACTTCTACAAAAGTTGCACTCTGGTCTGCTTCCAAGACTGCACCACGTATGCAATCTTCCTTTCCCCTCTGAATTGTCAGAGCCAAAGCTCTCACAATGCAGCACAGGGAACTTTTGAAATGGGTCATTGTTCTGGTTCTGATTCTAGAATGGTTTTGTGTGTCATTTGGGCATCTGATTCATGTTAAATCCGGGGATACCCATATTGCTTGGAAGCCATCAGGGCTTGTGGGACCTGTATCATTCTAACCTGTATCTGCACTTGCACATGTATTTGCTGAACGGGTACATTCTGCATCAGATGTCCTCTGTGCATTTGGTTATTACCACTCTTTCTATCAGGATTCAGCCTACACTCCCTCTTCAAATGCCCAATCTTGTTACAAAAATGATAAGGAGACATTTTCTTCAACTTTGCATCATCTATGCCAGAATTTGGATCAACCAGAACTCATCGACCCTGTGAACCCTAATACCTCTCTGAACATCTTGGACTCCAGCTTGAAAACCAACACTTTGAATTTCACCAAGATTGCCTGAAAACATAAAATTCTGAAAAATTTCAGTCTCAACTTTCTTTAAGCCAACATACATTTCTCATTAAATGTCTTCTGGTTCAGTTCATCACTACCATGTTTTGCATACTTCAGGATCTCATCCAGTGGTTTTGTCTGCCAGCAAAGCCCATTCTGTTGTATATGCATACTGATGTCTGGTCTTAACCCAAGAACAAAGAATCCCATATCACTCTGACCGATATATGACTGTCCACAATGTTGCTGAAATGCTTGCAACAATGTGTTCTAATTGTCGTGCACTGGCTCTTTTGGCTCCGAAGATGTTTTCTTTATTGTCACATAATGTAGATCTTTTGGAGGAACTTTGCCTTTCAGAAAACTAATCACCTCATTTTATTTGTTCATTGCTATAGGAGATGGTACATGAGTGTGTGTATCTATTGGTGGTTCAGGATGAAGCCACTGGCAGTAATCTTAAACTCTGCCCGCAAATCATTTGGAACCACAGTGTCAAAGAGCGTATTTAAATCAGTCCACAGCTGTCGGAATGTGGATTGTTGGTTAGGGCAGTAAATAAGTACCTAATTTAGCGATAGGTCACAAACACTCATTAGGTCCAATCCAGGTTTCAATAAATTAATCCCAGCTCAACCTTTGGTAGATTGCCAATGAGCAGTTAGGCTTAACTTTGGAGATGTGTAAAGCATTTAAAAATCGCAATCCACTAATTAAGTGAAACACAATAAAAATCGATCTCCAATTTATAAAAATGAATTATACTTTTATCTTCAAAATGACACTAAAACAACACAAATCCAATAAAGGTAACTGGAGATAGGGATTTTTAAAGATTTAGGCCCTCATTACTACCCTTGCAGACGGTGGTAAAATGGAGAAAAGTACTGCCACCAGGCCGGCGGTACTTTTCCCCATAATATGATATTGGCAGTTTGGCTCAAGCCAAACCGTCATGTACCACACCGTCAGCCACGGCGATAACGACCGACATGCTGGAAACTGCAGTCTCCAATGGTTTTCGTGGCTTCCTTACTGACACGAAAACCATGGTGGTAGGCATTATCAGTGACAAGGAATTCCATCCCTGTGACTGATCGGGGTCTTTCCCACCCCCTACCTCCTCCCCTGGTTTCCCTTAGCCCCCCCTCCCACTACAAACCCCTCCTGCAACATACTCACCTTCACACACCATCTAACACACCATCTAACACACGCATATGCACACTCATATCCACATTCATCCATGCATGCATACATCCATTCACACACACATCCACACACACTGACATACATACATGCACACATGCATGCACACATCACAACATACATGCACACACGGACAATACGCATGTCACACCTGCCTCCACGCACGCATAGGCATACACACACACACACAACACCCCCCACTACCCTTCCTTGTCAGAGCACCTGACTTACCTGATTGCAGGGGGTCCTCCGGCAGGAGACAGGACTTGGCACAGCTGCCAGCAGCAGTGTCCACCAGCAGATCGCTGCCAGGCCGTATCATGGGTCATGATACGGTCTGCAGTGGTCTACTGGCGTGAAGCTGCTGCTGGCAGCAGCGCCACCTTACCGCCATCTGCCACCATGGCTGCAGCCGGATTTCCGCCACTCTTCTGGTGGAATTCAGGCTACGGTCATAATTTGGCTGACCGCCGGTAGCCACCGTGAAGGTCTTTTGGCAGCCATCGCCACGGCGGTAGGCGGTATATACTGCCAATGTTGTAATGAGGGCCTAAATGTTTTTTAGCGCATAGAAATTAAAAGTTTCAATCTGGACATCTGGTCGCACTTTATCAGGGTAAAGTCTAAATTTGAGACTGACCGTGATGGAGTCTTGTTCGCCTGCAGTGAGCGGGAGGCCTCGGTCAAAGTTTTATCTTCGGACTTAGTCTTTTTTCTGAAGATTTTCTTTGCCGGGACAAAGTCATAATTCTGATCCAACCTCCCTGGAGCCCTCTTAGAATACGCATCGCATGAGACCTCAGTCCAGAATTCTACGTTCGGACTTAAATAATTTTTCGTGCCGACAATCTTCATCTGGGACCAACTTGAAATTGAAGTCGACCTACCTGGAGCCCTCCTTGGACCCACTGCGTGGGAAGCCTCAGTCAACTTTTTAAGTTTGGACTTAGAAACATTTTTGGAGCTTTTTCTCTGAGACGTCGGATACCCCTTCACATCAAGCCAATTTAAAGTCTCTCATTGGATTGTCTTTCCACGGGCTCCCAGGAAAATCTTGGAAGTCTGGGGCTCTGGAGCTTTTCAGTAGGATGAACCTACAAGTCAGGCTGGGTTGCAGTTGACGTAAGCCGGCTTGACTCCCGACGTTGGGTCGCTTCACTTAGAGGTTTTTTCCAAAGCCGCACCAAACTTCTCAAAGTTTCCAGTACTAACTCGGGGCTTCATGGACATAATGTTGACAAATTGGCAGTTGCAGCAGAACGAGGGAAGTGGTATTTATTGACAATTTTGAATGAAAAGTATCCTGTGGAAAAAAGATTAAACATGGTGATTGTGCCGCATATTTAAAGCAAGTATTCGAGAAGTCAAAATCTTGGGACTTTGAATGAAACTATTCATGTTGGAATAATGTAGGCACTTTGATTTCAAGTCCGCTCTCTGTGACCATGATGCTTTTCAAATAAAAAGAAGTGAAATGTGAGATCGAGTTTTCGCCAATCACATTGAGAAAGGCAGTGTTTGCTGAAACGTGTCTGTGGGCGAAATGAAATGGATCTAACTTACCCGTGAGTGCTCCCAAAACTTTGCTGGCATATATATATGCATATGTATGTATATATGCATATATTATTTTTTCATTGAAAGAAAAACAATTCTAGGGACATTATAGTTAGGTTCAGATTTCACTCCTCCAAAATCATTGAAATCCAGCAGTTATAGTAGGTTATTTCAAGTAACTATAACTCATAGCTTTAGGTAACTATAACTTGCGTCCCCGCCATGCAGTATTTTCATCAATAATTTGACTTCTAATGTTTCATTGATATTTGTATTGACATTCTAGAAGTTGACATGAGTGCTGTAATATCTGGGATAATTAGCAATGCATGGGGAGATGCGAGTTATAGTTACCATAGTCCCTGAATTATAGTTACTTGAAATTACTATTACTATAACTGCTGGATTTCAATGTTTTTTCATGAGTGAAATCTGAGCCTAATTATAAAGTCCCTGTAACCTTTGTTTTTTTCAGTTAGTTTCTAAATTTTTTCACATTTTATTTCCTTACTATGATGTCCCAGTAACATTTTTTTTCAGTGAATTTCTATGGTTTTTAAAGCTATTTCCTAACTATAATGTCCCTGCAACCTGGGCGTGAGGGAGTTTGTGGGGTGTGTGGGTGTGGGAGTGGCTGTGTGAGTAGGTATGTGAGTGGGTGTGGGCGAGACTGTGAGTGGTTGTGTGGGTATGTAAGTGAGTGGGTGCGTGAAAGCTTTGAGGCTCTGAGAGTGGGTGTGTGAGTGGTTTTGAGGATCTGAGAGTGGTGTGAGTTGGAGTATGTGAGTGGGTGTGAAAGCTTTATGGGTCTGTGAGTGGGTGTGTAGTGGCTGCATGGGTGTGAGTGGCTGTATGGGTGTGTGAGTGGATCTGTGAGTGACTGAGTGGGTTTGTGGGTGATTTTGTGGGTCTGAGTGGGTGTAGTGTGGCTGTATGCATGTGTGCATGGTCGTGTGGGTGTATGAGTGTGTGAGTAGGTGTGTCGATCTCTGAGTGAGCGTATGTTTTATTTTAAATTGGAATCTGAATTCCCTTACATCACTTTTTATCTTGGCAACAGAGTCCCCAAGAACAAAATGGTGGCCACAACTTTCCTCTCAGGTTGCAGTTAGCCGATCATGACATTGGTGCTGGCTCGTGGATTTACAAATCTGAGGAGGGTCTGCGTCCCTATATAAGCAAATTTGAATTTTCTTTGATAGCTCAAAAACTACTGAAAAGGTTTACACCAAATCACAAAACGTCACATTCTATACCAAAATCTAGCTTTTTGCCAAATTTGGTGTAAATCCATCCAGTGGTTCGGCGCTGTTCCTATTCAAAATCCCTATGGAAATTAACATGGAGAAAACACGTTTTGGGACCCTCCCCCTATTTTCCTCTGCCCTGCTTGAAGGATCACCTTGAAACTTTCCAGACAGCAGCTGACATTAGCGTCATCTTTTTTGGGAAAAGATATAGGCAAGTTAAACACTTTTTCTATTGAAACCAGGTCCTAACTAGAACTACCTAGTGGCATCCACCACTAGGTAATGTGTGTCTGTTTTGTGTGCGTGTGTGTGTATATGAAAATATATATATATATATATATATATATATATATATACACACACACACACACTCTTATTTAAACGCTTGTCACACATCCATAGAGACAGGCATCAATATATATATATATATACACACACACACACACTCTTATTCAAACGCTTGTCACACATCCATAGAGCCAGGCATCAACACACTTGGGTTCATGATGCCACAGAATTTTATTGTTGAAACATGAATCAAAATGATTAACAATTTTCAACCTTGTAGGTAATGTGTGTACATGTGACTATATATATATATATATATATATATATATATATATATATATATATATACCCGTTTTGGGACCCTGAGGCTGACATGTCAAACAGTGACATTCTAGTTAGGAGCTAAAAAAAAACACAAACACTTAGGTTTAATGTTTAAAAAGCATTTAAAAACTGACATTCACCAGGTACAGTTTACTGAGACCACTACAGTATACTTTGCCCCCGTCATGCACTGCTTATGACCTCACAAATTAATTCACTCATGGCATGTTAAATTACATACCGGCAGCCAGACTGTTTTGCACAGCATGGTGTTTGCTGCAGGGCCTGGACTCTGAATAAGCCTTACACCCAATCACCTTGTAGACATCTCCTCACATTTCTTCATCATTTCTTTTTTTTATGATTCTCTTGCGGTACCCCCTCACAAGCATCACCTACATGGTAGTGCATGACTGTGCAAGCTTCACTTGCAGAAGCTTGCACAATCCTGCTGAGCCATGTGGGTGCTGCTGGTGTGGCAGCTACTCTAAAAAAAAAAAAAAAACACTCTGGGTCCTGCTAGAGTATTGCAGCACACAAATGTTTGTTTGATTTTGGATTGGGGGGTAGGGTAGCAGTAACTCAGGGTCACCTTCATAAGTGAGTGGGCCAGGGTATTCCAGTGCCCCTATGTTGTTTTTTAAACAATGCTTTAAGACACGGGGACACAATCCCCATGTTCTGAAATAACAGTGGTGACATTTTTTCTTAATTTGCGGCCAGCTAATCAGATAGTTTGGTACCATGTTACTAGCTCTGGTCCTGCAACACTGTAAAGGCAGACAGTAGAAAAAGCTCTCCTAGCCAATCAGAGGCCATGTTTTTTTCAATGTCTGGTACTGCAGGAGTCCCAATGGACTAACCGCCCAGATATCACTACACTATGTACCCCCTCATGCCCACCCGATCACCTCTTTAAATGTGAATTTCTCCAAGGACTGAACAGATTTACACAAAATGAAAAGCAAGCTTTCTGCATTAAGAGACATCTTTCTGCCAAATTTGCTTTAATTCTGTTCAGCTGTTTCTTCTGTATCGCTTCCCAAAATGTCCTCTGGAAATAACAGGGGAAAAAGATGTTTTCGGATACATCTCTTTCTCAGCCACTGTTTGACAAATCATCCCACAACTTTCAAGAAAGGACCTGAAGTTGGTGAACATTTCTTGTGAAGGTTCCTCAAACAGCATCAGAGTTATTGGCATTGACAAAACATAAAACGCTCTTCCTATGGAAACACTGCCCAATAAGAACTGCACAATGGCGAGCACCACTGTTTTGTTTTGTTTTAAATAACTATATATATATATATATAATAATAATTTCCTGCAGATTTTTGTTGATCAGACGTTCACCACAAAAGTCATCGGGTTCTCTCACTCTCCGTGGGGGGTCATTATTAGGAGGGCGATTAAAGCCTATAGTAGGATGCAGTAAGTTGATGGCGACCACTTGGGCTATTTAAGCGACATAGAGTGTCATACACTTACATATAAGAGAAACTGTAACCGATTGTGTTAACCAGCAAATTGTTTTTATTGGCTCCATCTCGTTTTCTTCCCCTATAGGGCAATTTCTGCTATGAGGCACTGCGAAGTCAAAATCGGAGAGCTCCTGAAGGGGAAACAACTCAAAATGGTTTTTCATGGAATTGGCCAATTCAATGGGCAAGTGATATATGTGAAATTGGCAGAGTGCGAAGAACAGCTGAGTGAGATAGCAGGTTTGTTTTGTAGCGGAGACAAGTTGGAACACTGCAAACCTTCCCTCCAATTGATGTTTACGTTGCATTGCAATTTGACTTTGTGGGTGTTTTATTCATGGTGTATTTCTGTGGAAATAATACCTAGTAAACTACAAACATGGGCCCATATTTATACTTTTTGACGCTAAACTGCGCTAACGCAGTTTAGCGTCAAAAAATTTAGCGCCGTCTAACGCCATTCTGAAGCGCCATGCGGGCGCCGTATTTATGGAATGGCGTTAGCCGGCGCAAGCAGACCGGCGCTGCCTGGTTTGCGTGGAAAAAAAACACGTACACCAGACAGCGCCGGCGTAGGGGGAAAATGGCGTATGGGCGTCTTAAAATGGGGCAAGTCAGGTTACGTCGAAAAAATCGTCGTAACCCGACTTGCGCCATTTTTTTTCGACGCCCATCCCCCATCAACATGACTCCTATCATTGTAAAGATAGGAGTCATGCCCCCTTGCCCAATGGCCATGCCCAGGGGACTTCTGTCCCCTGGGCATGGTCATTGGGCATAGTGGCATGTAGGGGGGCACAAATCAGGCCCCCCTATGCCACAAAAAAAAAAAAAAAAAAAAACTTACCTGAACTTACCTTAATGTCCATGGGATGGGTCCCTCCGTCCTTGGGTGTCCTCCTGGGGTGGGCAAGGGTGGCAGGGGGGGTCCCTGGGGGCAGGGGAGGGCACTCTGGCCTCATTTTGAGCCCACTTGTCCCTTAACGCCATGCCTGACCCAGGCGTTAAAAAGCGGCGCAAATGCGCCGTTTATGGCCACGCCCACTCCCGGGCGTCATTTTTGCCCGGGAGTATAAATACCACGTAAAGGCCTGGGAGTCATTTTTTAAGACGGGAACGCCTCCCTTGCATATCATTAACGCAAGGAAGGGGTTCACGCTAAAAAATGACGCACACTCCGGGCACTTTGGCGCCCGAAGCGTCTAACGCCATAGTATAAATATGGCGTTAGTTGGCGTTAGTTTAGCGTCGAATTTGCGTCGAAAAAAACGACGCAAATTCGGCGCAACCAGAGTATAAATACGGCCCTTGGTGTTAATATCAAGGGTGCCGTTCAAGCTTGAATGAATGCTTTCTTTGTTTAAAATTGATTTCAAGTATAAGTCAATTGTTTATTAAATTCGTCAAAAAGCCGAGAACCGTATAACAAACATTAAAACATTCAATGGAGAATAGAAGATTAGAAAAGGGAAGACAAAATATAGGGTAATGCCTAAGGGTCTACTTGGTCGAGTTAAGGGTGAAAAATATTTTTTCAATCCCAGTCAATAACAGAATAATGTATGTGCGAAATGAAGCAGGAACAAACTAATCCTCATTCCGGTGATGGCGATAAGACATGGCGATTTGCCTTGTACTTGGGATTCTTTTAATGTTGACGATACTACAGCGCTAGGTGCTTTGGTTATAAAAATGCATTTTTCTGATCTAAAATTCAGATTCCGAAAAGTTCTGGCCATAAGTCTTAAATTAAGGCTGAAAATGTGTAAACGGTAGAGGCCCAAGAAAGACGTAAGGTACTTACTGCTTGTCACACGAAGAAGCCGATAGCAGTACAAATAAAAGTGGCAGGTGACAAATTTGCAGAATGCTTTTTTTAATTGATTTAAACAAAAATCTAAAATTAATCTACATGGCAAAAGGGATGAAGCCCCCGACACTATAACCAGTGTTATCTAACCCCAAGTGCATTTGCTGAGTCTGGTGACACCATTCATGTTGCTGGTTGGTCTCTTACAGCCTAATTGATACAGATTCTACCTTTTTCCTGTAGGTATTTTTTTATATCTGTCACCAAAACTATAAAACCTTTTTAAAACCATTTTACCTCCAACTCAATGTAACAAATACCTGATTTTAAACGACTCCCTTGGGAATTATCATGCCAATTTGGAATTAAACACGTATTGTACGTAGCATCACCTTAAGTGTTGGAATCATTTTCACAAGTGATTTTCTTGCTTAATTAGTCAATAGATGGCAGCATTGTTCCATCTTTGCACCAGTCCAGCCTGCGTGCCTTCTGCAGTATTTCATGTTAACTTGTTTCAAGTAAAACCACACATTATTTTGAGTTTAACAAAGATAATCCTACCAAGTAGAAAAGTTAAAGGCATAGGAGATTGCGGGTGTATTTTATTACCCTCCTGGTTTAGATATTAATCGTTCGCATAATGCATACGCTCCTGCATATCATACCGTTGGTGACATTCTACCTTAATTTCACTCTTACTCAAATTGACATTGATTGGAATTATTGGGTAAAAGTAATTACGGTTCCAGGCACTATGATCTTCACCCTATTACATTTAAGGTGCATGAAAATTTAGTTAATTAGTTGACTAATCTCCCGCATGTTATGTGATCAGATCATGCCCCTCATTATGACTTCGGCGGTCTTTTTCAAATACCTCCGAAGCCGCAGGTGGCGAAATACCGCCAGTCTTAAGACCTCCCTCATACAACTGATCTCTGACTTCCGCCCGAAATCGGGTGGATTTCCAAGACCAGTCGTGTTGGCTATCGGCGGTGCAGAGGTGGTACCACTACGCCAAAAAAAGAGACCGCACACCGTATTACAACCAGCGGTGGAAGTGCCAGGACCCCTCCCCTCCTGGACGACCTCCTCGACAAACGAGGTAAGTGGATCATCTGACAGGGGAGTGTGTGTGTGTGTGTGTGTGTGAATGTTGTGACTGCGGGGGGAGTGTTTTTGGGTGCGTGTGTGAGTGATTGTGTGTGGACGTGGGAGTGGGTGAGTGTGTGATTGGATGGGGAGAGCGGGTGAGTGCGTGTATGCGCCTGGGGGAGTGAATGCGTGCTATATGCGGTGCAGGGGGTATGTGTGACTGTATGTATGCGCGGGGAGGGGGAGTGAATGCGTGCATGTATGAGTTATTTGTCAGTGTGAATGGGTGTGTGTCGCGTTTGCGTGGGTGAGTGGGGATGTGTTTGTGTGTAGAGGTGTGTTTAGTGCATGTGTGCGGTTATGTGGACGTGTGTGCGAGTGTATCCTGGCAAAAGGATTGCTTATTTCTGTCACCAGGGTGTAAGACAGGAAGCTTTTTCTGGTGGTTCCCGCCTCGTGATACCACTAGTGGGTATCACGCCTTCCGCCGTGCTGGTGGTGCTCATCTACAGCCCGGTGGAACACAGTAATGTGGCGGGACGGGTGGAGACTCAGAGGTGTGACTTCGGCCAAACTGCAAAACTCCTAATTAGGCAGTATTTATCGCTGGCCTGTCTGTGGTGACACTGCCACGGTGGCCCCGGCAGTCTTCAATCCGCCAGGGTTGTGATGAGGGGCTTTATCTCTTATATAATCAAACCCTGGTGATTTTATTTTAAGCACTCAATCCATCTAGATTCTTCATATAAAGCATTTTCCATTGATTTCTTCATAATTTTGATTCTAAAGAATCTCAGCAATTTAGGGTTAGTCTGTGTTTTTATATATAGACCATTCTGGTGGATCAATGGAAGGCTAAACAGCAGGAGTGAGCCCAATTATTCAATGTATTATCATTTTAAGTAGGCAGTTTCACATTTCATACTTATTGCTTGCAGAGGTAGTGCTGTTTGAGGAATTTTTTGAAGGTGCGAACCGTTGTGAAATCAATGGTAATGTGATCCTGGGTTCGAACGTAGCTGGTCCTTCAGTATGTGACCTGTCAGATCTCTGCACGCGTTGGACGGGCAGCAGCTCACTTCACAACTCCAACTTAAAATCTCCTCATTATCGTGTACTTGGCTGGGCAGTGGATGCAACCGGCTCTCTGGTGTAGTCCAAATAATTCGAACCGAGCCCTTTTTACATAGGGACATCTATAAAGAGGATACATTTCCACACACCCACAAAAAAACTCTTTAGAATTCCATAAATCTCATTAGGCGTTCTTTCATCTGTGTCTACATAACTACCCATAATATAATGCAAGCAGTTAAGAAATAACTGCAATTGCAATAATCAGCAAATCTCTTTAAAAATGTCAGTTCATCAACACCCACAAGTTCGAAAAATTATATTAGGTTGTAGTCAATGTTTTACGTGGACAGGTACGATCAGATACCCACTACCAACCCTTTCTTAATTTGCAAGGGTTTGTACTAGTTCTTATCGGTACTGCTCCAAAATGTTTAATGGGCGCATACCGCTACCCCACTTATCAGCAAACGGACACTCTGGGGCAAAGAGTAACTGTGCTTCTAGTTTTCCATGTCAAGCACTGTTGTAGTTAATTCCATGGTTGAAATTGGGTCGCTAGCTGGCATTGGTATGCACCTTGTTCAAGTAGAGACCACGATCCTAGTCAGGGTAAGTAACAAAACACACCCTAAATTATTCTGCACTCACCCTCTGGTAGCTTGGCACAAAGCAGTCAGGCTTAACGTAAGAGGCAATGTGTAAAGTATTTGTGCAACACTTTAAACAGTGAAAACACCACACAAAAATAAGCCACACCAGTTTAGAAAAATAGAGCTTAATTTAACAAACAAAAGATCAAAATGACAAAAATTTAATAAGTAAAAGTTGAGATATGAATTTTTAAAGAATAAATGAAACTGTAGTGCTCAGAAGCAAAAAGACCCAAGTGGAGATATCTGTTCGCACCAGACCAGGCCATAGTCAAAGGTTCAGGATCACAAGGATGGAGCGCAGGCCTGCTACCAGACCCACGTAGGGCCCGCTGAGAAAGAGTACCTTGGTCCTTGAGATGAGTCTGTTCAGATCAGCGCAACCATGTGGAGGCATCGGTTCTGGGTCTGCGCTGAAGAAAGCAGTGAAGCGATGCATCAGCGTTGATCTGGAGGATTGAAGCAATGCTTCAATTCTGGGCCACACAGAGAGGACGATACATCACCCAGTCAGCAATGCAGTGTTCCGATTCTCGCAGCAGTGGTGTGTTGTTGATGGCAATGCAGTGTCCTTGATCTTTGCAACAGTGATGCAGTAGTGAAGAGTCAATGATGAAGGTGATGCGTCAGTTCTGATTGGTGCAACAAGCTCGATGCATGGTTCTTTGCAGGTGCAGCCAGAAAAAAACAACTTCCAAAGGCCTAGGACTGGGTTTGCCAACTGAGTTCCACCCTGTCAAGTGGTGCCGAGTCCACAGGCTGTAGGAGGTCTGTTGGATGTCTTTTGAGTTCCTCAGATTTCAGAAAACAGGAGACAAGTCAGCAGGCCCTTGGAGTCACTCTGAGGTAAACTGATACAGGTCCAGTCCTCACCCAGGCAGAGGGACAGCATTCAGCAGGGCAGCTCAGCAAGGCAAGAGTTTAGCAACACTGGGATGCAGCAGAATAACAATCCTGAAGCAACCCAGCAGTCTTTCTTCTTGGCAGAGTCTTCACAGGTCCAGAAGTCTTCTCAAGTTCTGGTGTCATGAGTCCAGTACTTATACCCAGTTTTGCCTTTAAAGTGGGGAGAGTTCAAAAAAGGATCTTTGAAGGTCAGAGGCCCTTTCTTCCCAGCCCTGCTCCAGACCATCCATAGGAGGTAATCAGCCCTATTGCCTATCCAGGTGTCAGTGTCTACTGCCCACTGCCTATCCAGGTGTCAGTATAAGCCCTCCCCTCCCTTCTGGCCCAGAAAGAGCCATCCAAATGCAGACTAGTGCTCAGACACACCTAACTTTCCTGCATTAGTGGCTCTCCAGAGGGAATGCGCATTCCAATGATATGAAACATGACATAGTTAATCCTTCTCAATCGGGATTCATAGCTTAACAGTGTAATAAGGAATTCCCAATGTTAACCTATCAGAGGGGTAGGCCTCACAGGAGTGAAAAATGAAGTTGGAAGTTTTTCACTACCTGGATATCCAAAACTTAAAAGTACATTCTCTCCAGTTTACTTACATAGGTCCCTGCCCTAAGGGCTACCTAAGGCCTACCTTAGGGGTGACATGTAATAAAAGGGGAGTTTAAGGCTTGGCACATGGTTTTAAATCCCAAATCTAGACAGCAGTAAAACTGCACACACAGGCTCTGAAATGATGGGCCTGAGCTGTGGTTGTTGGACTAATGAAGTGGGTGGCACAATGAGTGCTGCAGGCCCAGTAGTTGCCTTTAATCTACATACCCTGACCTCATGTAGTGCACGTTACTAGGGACTTACAAGTACATCAAATATATTAATTTGGGTTAGTCCAAGGTTACTGTGATTTAGGGGAGAGAGCACAAACACTATAGCACTGATTGGCAGTCCTAAAACCAGCAAAAATGAGGTCCGAAAATGGAGGGAGGCAGGAAAAATGTTGGCAGGGTGACCACCATAAGGCTGTCTGGTCCTTCCTGTTAACTTGTGTTGACTTTAACTTCATTCAAACAATGTAAACTCTCAGTGCAGGCTTTCACTGGGTATGCTTGGAGTTTAATTAATGATTAATTTAAACTTTAGTTGGTTGATGTTGGAATTGATTATTTGTGACAGGGATGGGCACCCCAAAGCAGTAATCACAAGTCTTACAAGGAGGAACACTCAGCGTCACTAAAATAACTAAAGCTCATTCCCCTCCCGGCACTGTGTAGCTATGGCACTGAGCAAACGGGCTTAACTTAGCCAGTGTTTAAAGTATTTATGCAGTTCTCAAAAAGTAATAAATATCAAAATGCACAAACAGAGCAATGAATTAGAAAAATAGTAACATTTATTCAAAACAATGACTCTACAAACTAAAAGTCCAATGAGGGAAACCAAAGATATGCATTTTTAAAATTTTAAGTAAAAATAGCACTGAAAAGCACAAAGCACAAATGATGATCAGTGGCTGGTTGTCAGGAGATAGCCTCAATTTGAGGCTGACCACAAGAAGAACAGGTCAGATAGACCAGCCAGGTGTGTCCCGATGAAAGACTTAATGTTTTAGGACTCAATCAGCCACAGGAGTAAAACTCTAAGACCATTAGGACTAAAGAAGAGGCACTTAAAGACTTGCAGGATATCAAGCCGAGGTCAACAGCTGGGTCCAGTTCAGGTCCAGTTGTCACTGGTCAACTGGGTACCTCATAGGCCTCTTGCAGGTTGATGTCTCCCTGTAGTCACACAGGTGGTCAGTCAATTGACCCTCGGAGTCAACTTTCTGTTGTCCTGGGTACAAGTAGAAGCAGGTCTAGTCTTTCAGGTCTACTCTTAGGGACAGACAGCAGGATCAGTCCTCAAATGATCTTCCACTGGTCAATTCAGTCTTCTGAAGAGGGTGCCTGGGGGTGCCACCTTTATGTCAGGCACTTAGCTAGTGGGTGGGCGGTGACCCTTTGTCCCTCCCTAATCAATGGAGTAAAGGTTCCCAGGTCCCGACCTACCTACTTTTGCAGTAGTTCCACTTAGCCTTACAGGAAACAGTCCACAAATGCAATGAGTTAAGGCAAATCCAAGCTAGTGAAAGTGTTTGATTACTCTCAGCGTGCGCTCTGAGGCTGTCAGTAAAGAGAGTATTATAGTAACCTTAGTGTCATCTGATAGCTAACACTAAAATCCAGTTTGAAGCAAGCACTGTACCCACAACAAACACACAAATCTGAAAGGGAAAAAGCAGGGTCCTTTTGCATGCAGAGAGAGGATCCACAGGAATTGTCTTGGCATCTTGTTCCATCTATTTTAGATGTTAGATGTGGCTCAACAGACCTTTCAAGCAGGATTTGACAATATGCTGTCAAAAGGAGGCTCACAGCCTCCAGCCTGCAAATTTGTTGAGCTCAGAGGAGTAATCACTGCATATTCAGGTCCAGCCTTTTTTTGTTTTTTCCTCAGAGGCGTTTCACCTATTTGAGATTGCTCGGAGACTGAGAGCTGGTGGATGCTTATACTCATTAGCTTTCCAACAATTGAAGGAGGGTGTAAAGGGTCAGTTTCTGAAAGTTACTTTTCCTTAATATTCATTAAAAAAATCTGACTTCACCATTGATTTTGAGTTTTAATTACTATTGAATAGTTATTTAGTCATTTTCAAGCTAGTCCTAATGCTGATATATAATATTTGTGTTAGAGTAACAGCCTTAGGGTGGTCTTCCCCCAAACATTTTGCCTACCTTGCCTTGCTATTTCTGATCTTTTGTCGATGGCTCAAGGACTCTGGCCACTTTACCACTGCTAATCAGTGCTAAGGTGCATATGCTCACTCCCCTAAAACATACCAACATAGGTGTATCCACAATAGGAATATTTATTTCACTGATAAGTCTCTAGTTCCTGATAAGTCTCTAGTAAAGTGCACTATATAGGCCTCCTTACAGTGTGCGTCGCCTTGGGTGCATGGTAGGAGCGCGCTGGCTCCTTTTCTTCCATCGTTGGTGCCCTGTGGGGTCCCAGGACCAGTGCGTCCCTCGCACTCAACACAAGCAACCCGCCTGGACTGCGGTGGTAATTTTAAGGATGGGCAAAGTGCTTACGAAGCGCTGGGGGCAATAACCAAAGTGCTTTCCAAGTGCTGGATCCAGCATATGCAGAGCGCCCTCCAGGCGCTAATCCAAAGGAGAAGAAGTGCTCCTCATGCAGGGGTGGTTACAGAGGTCAGGCCATGGCCAGGCCAGGCCATGGCACCCTGCCCCTGGGGGACAATAGTTCAAGAAAAAGGAGCACAGGTGGTGGGGCCCAGCAGCAGGCTAGTGCAAGGGGAATGCAGACAGATGACAGTCTCTCCTAGTGACCCAGCAGGTCACAGGTCAGAACAGCAGTAAAAGTCTATGGGGGGGGGGGAGGAAGTTCCTGGTGAGTCCTTCCAGCATTCTGTGTCCAGTTCCAATTAAGTTCCAAAATGTGAGCAAATTGCGGGGAAAACTCCCCTGTACTTATACTCATTTCACAGTGTGTTTCACGAAGAGGGGAGAGGAGGTTCCAACCAGTTACAACCGGTTCTGGGAGTGCCCCCTCTCTCCTCCAGCACAGGCTCCAAACATCAGTTGGGGGTAAATGATCCTATTGTGTGAGTACAGGGCACAGCCTTTGAAAATGCAGGTGTGCCCCACCTCTCCCTTCTCTCAGCCCAGGAAGAGTATTCAGTATGTAGATGCACCTCTGTGACACCTCCACCCTCCCTGTGTACAGACTGTCTGAAAAGTATGCACCTAGCCAAACTGTCACTCTGCCTAGACGTGGATTGGAGTCAAGCTGCAAACCACCAGAGTCATAAGCATAGAGAAATGCTCACTTTCTAGAATTGGCATTTCTGTAATAGTAATCAAAAAATCTACTTAAACCACTAAGCAGCATTTCTCACTACCACTACAACTATACCAAACATGCCTACGCTACCCCTCATAAATCAGACAATACCCCCTACACATAAGGCAGGGCATTTCCTATGAGAAGGCAGCACTCAAAGCAGTGAGAAAACAAATATGCTGTTTGTCACTACCAGGACAGGCCACGGTACCCTGGCACATGTCCTGCTTTATACATATATAGCACCCTGCCCATAGGGCTAGCTAGGGCCTACCTTAGGGGTGACTTACATGTAGTAAAAGGGACGTTCTGGGCCTGGCAAGTAAATTTAGATGTAGGGTAGTGTTAAGCATTTGTTGTACACACACAGGCAATAAATGAAGAAACACACTCAAAGACAAATTCCAGGGCAATAGGTTTTTATATAGAAAAATATATTTTCTCAGTTTATTTTAAGAACCACAGGTTCAAGATTTACAAGTAATACTTCAAATGAAAGGTATTTCACTCAGGTATTCTAGGAACTTTGAATAATCACAATAGCATGTACAGTTTTGACAAAAATGGTAATAAGCTATTTTAAAAGTGGACACAGTGCAAAAATCAACAGTTCCTGGGGGAGGTAAGTAAATGTTAAGTTCACAGGTAAGTAAAACACTTACAGGGTTCAAATTTGGGTCCAAGGTAGCCCACCGTTGGGGGTTCAAGGCAACCCCAAATTACCACACCAGCAGCTCAGGGCCGGTCAGGTGCAGAAGTCAAAGAGGTGCCCAAAACACATAGGCTTCAATGGAAAGAGGGGTGCCCCGATTCCATTCTGCCAGCAGGTAAAGTACCCGCGTCCTCGGAGGGCAGACCAGGGGTTTTTTGTAGGGCACCGGGGGGGACACAAGCAGGCACAGAAAGTACACCGTCAGCGGCGGCCAGGTGCAGAGTGCAAACAGGCGTCGGGTTTTGTATTGGAATCAATGGGGAGACCTGGGGGTCTCTTCAACGATGCAGAGGGTCACCTGGGGGTCGCCCCTGCACTGGAGTAAGGTTCCTTCAGGTCCTGGGGGCTGCGGGTGCAGTGATGGTTCCAGGCGTCAGGTCTCTTGTTACAGGCAGTCGCGGTCGGGGGGAGCCTCTGGATTTCCTCTGCAGGTGTCGCTGTGGGGGCTCAGGGGGGTCATCTCTGGCTACTCATGGGCTCGCAGTCGCCGGGGAGTCCTCCCTGTAGTGTTAGTTTTCCGCAGGTCGAGCAGGGGGCGTCGGGTGCAGAGTGGAAAGTCTCACGCTTCCGGCAGGAAACGTGAAGTCTTTAAAGTTGCTTCTTTGTTGCAGAAAGTTGCAGTTTGTTGAACAGGGCTGCTCTTCTTGGGAGCTTCTTGGCCCTTTGGATGCAGGGCAGTCCTGTGAGGCTTCAGAGGTCGCTAGTCCCTGTTGTATGCGTCACTGTTGCAGTTTCCGTCAAAGTAGGGAGACAGGCCGGTGGGGCTGGGGCCAAATCAGTTGTCGTCTCAGTCTTCACTGCAGGGCTTCAGGTCAGCAGTCCTTCTTCTTCTTTAGGTTGCAGGAATCTATCTTCCTCGGTTCTGGGGGGCCCTAAATACTGAATTTAGGGGGGTGTTTAGGTCTGGGAGGGCAGTAGCCAATGGCTACTGTCATTGAGGGGGGCTACACCTTCTTTGTGCCTTCTCCCTGTGGGGTGGAGGGTACATCCCTAATCCTGTTGGGGGAATCCTCCATCCACAAGATGAAGGATTTCTAAAAGTAAGAGTCACCTTAACCTTACAAAGTCCTACTGAAAGTGACTATCTCCCTCCATATTCCCCCCCCAAACACAAATCCAAAACTCTAGACTGCAACACTGAAGAACAACTTTCCAGTTCCAAAATGGTGCTAACATCAATTTTAACACAAGTTCAGAAACGGATACCTTGAACAATTAGAAGTTTGTGTAAAACTGTTGTGAAAGGGTTCTTTTGAAAACTACTTGAATGCAGCTCATAACATGTTCCAAAGTATAGGGTTTTGATACTCATTGGGTCTTGTTTATGCTAAAACTGCAAAACACCCAGGGTGTCTGGTTGGCAGTCAGTTTGCACTCTTTCCAAACAGGGACCCTCACTCTAGTCAGTGCAATGGAGAAACACATTTAGATAACCCCTGCTTACCTGCTTGGTAGCTTGGCACAAACAGTCAAGCTTATCTCAGAAGCAATGTGTAAAGTATTTGTACCAACACACACAGTAATAAAGTGAAAATACAACAAAATGGACACCACAACAGTTCAGAAAAATAGGCAATATATTTCTCGAAATCAAACAAGACCAAAAATGACAAAAATCCAAAATACACAAGTCGAGATAGGAAATTTCAAATGAATAAGAGTCTTACTCCATAGAAAACAATGGAAACAATTTTACACAAAGTACCTGGTTTGCATAAAAAAATTAAAAAAAGCTGCATGGGGAAGCGTCGGAAAAGTCAGCAATACATAGATTCCTTACTCGCAAGTAAGACCGTGCATCATTTACTTCTCTGGTAGGGTCGCAATGTGTCATTTTTCTCCTCGCAAGAGAGTGATGTGTCGATTTCTGGACAGGATACCTCAGATCCACGCAGGTTCACAATGACTTTGATGCCCAGGGACAATGACTGAGAAATCTGGTTGCATGGTGTTAGAAAACCATTCTGCATGGGGCTTGCATCGTTATCAGCAGCCACAAGTGTGTGTTGCATCATTTCTCCAGCTGCGATGCATCAATCACCCAGCCGCGATGCAGGTGATGCATCTATTTTAGCTGTGAAGTGGGTGGCGCATCGTTTACCAGCCACGTTGCAGATGATGCATCAAAACTTTTCCAACATGGATTTCTGTGCAGGGATTTCAGTCCTTATTCTGCCAACTTCACATTTTGAGGGCCTAGGGACTGTATAGGGCACTGCTTGGCAGGGAACGAGTCTCGGCAGAGAGTCCAGGTGCTGGCAGAGGAAGTCTTTGATGGCCCAGAGACTTAAACACAGGAGGCAAGCTCAGTTCAAGCCCTTGGAGATTTTTCTTCAGGCAGGAATGCACAACAAAGTCCAGTCTTTTTCCCCTTTCACAGGAAGAGGCAACAACTGCAGGATAGTCACAGGCAGGGGCAGCACTTCTCCTTAGCTATCCAGCTCCTCTCATTGGCAGAGGTTACTCTTGGTTCCAGAAGTGATCTAAAGTCTGGGGTTTTGGGTCCAGTACGTACACCCTTTTCTGCCTTTGAAGTAGGCAACCTTCAAAGAAAAGTCTCTGTTGTTCACAATATCCTGCCTTGTCCAGGCCCCAGACACACACCAGGGGTCTGGAGACTGCATTGTGTGAGGACAGGCACAGCTCATTCAGATGTAAGTGACCACTCCTCCCTCCACTCCAGCTCAGGTGGCTCATCAGGATAGACAGGCTACACCCCAGCTTTCTTTCTGTCACTGTCTAGAGGAGATTTACAAACAGCCTTGCAGTCTTACCCAGACAGGACATTGACAAACCGGCAGAGTGACAGAATGGTTAAATCAAGAAAATGCCTACTTTCTAAAAGCGGCATTTTCAAACTAACAATCTAAAAACCAACTTCACTAAAATATATATTTTTAAATTGCGTTCAGAGACACCAAACTCCATATTTCTACTTTCTTTCAAAGGGGATCAAACACCTCAAAAATATTTAAAGGCAACTTCCATGTTAACCTAACCTATCAGAGAGATAGGCCTCGCAACAGAGAAAACCAAATTTGGCAGTATTTCACTGTCAGGATATGTAAAACACATCAGTACAAGTCCCACCTTTAACACAGCACCTTGCCCATGGGTCTACCTTGGGCTTACCTTAAGGGTGCCTTACATGTATAAAAAGGGAAGGTTTAGACCTGGCAAGTAGGTGCTCTTGCCAAGTTGAATTGGCAGTTTAAAACTGCACACACAGACACTGCAGTGGCAGATCTGAGCCATGTTTACCGGGCTACTAGTGTAGGTGGCACAGCCAGTGCTGCAGGCCCACTAGTAGGATTTGATTTATATGCCCTGGAAACCTCAAGTGCACTTTACTAGGGACTTATTAGTAAATCAAATGTGCCAATTATGGGAAGCCAATTACACCTATATTTTACACAGGAGCACTTGCACTTTAGCACTGATCAGCAGTGGTAAAGTGCCCATAGTACCAAAAACAGCAAGAACAGAGTCCAGCACACAGTCAAAACATGGGAAGGAAAGGCAAAAAAGAAAGGGAAGACCACGCCAAGGATGCCAGGTCTAACATGTACAATGATCTTCAGACATGCAAAAATAAAGTAACACATCTATTGTCATAGGGGTAGCAACAACCATCTATACCTGAAATTAATGACATAAGCAGTGAACTTCAGTTTCAAAAACTCCTTCTTTAATCTAGGTTTTTCCAGGATCCATGGTTTCAAATTTTTGAAGAGAGAGACTGCACCTTGATGTTGTGTACGCCTACCCCACCCTCCGAGGAGGTGCTGTGGGAGATGGGTGTGCTTATCTTTGTGTTATGCAAGCAATTCAGTGGAAATCCACTTGATTGAAGCAAGTGCTTGAGTGATGTGATTTAAGTGTTTTACTTATGTGATTAGTCATGCTGGGATGTATAGAGTTGCCTTCAGAGGAGATAGGTGTAGATTGTGAACACTTTTGAGTAGAGTACTTCGTAATACAAATTCAGTAAAAACAGTGATTGTACCACTATTTCGAAACCTGATTCTGATTCACAAGGTTTAAAAACTTCTGTGGATTTAGAACAGGGACTGAGCAGTCGTTGATTTTCCAGATTGTTGACGAACGTGAAACTAAGACATTTAGGCCCTCATTACAACCCGCCAAGGTTTTACCGCCGAGCTGCCGCCAAAGCAGCCACTATCCCACTGGCTGCATTATGAGATCCCCGCTGGGCTGGCGGGGATGTCGGCCGTAACATGGGAGCCAGCTCCTAATGGAGCCGGTGATGTTGCGGCCGTGCGACGGGTGCAGCTGCACCTGTCGCGCTTTTCACTGTCTGTGAAAAGCAGGGTAGGGCTGTGCTTGGGGGCCCCGCGACTCCCCTTCCCACCAGCCTTTCCATGGCGGTCTCTACCGCCATGGACAGCCTGGCAGGAAGGGGACTCGTAATCCCCTGGGCAGCGCTGCAAGCAGCGCTTCCCTGGTGGATTAAAACCACTGGGACAACCATGGTGGGAAACCGCCGGTCCCAGCGGTGCAACCTCGGCGCTACCGCCACGGTCATAATTTGCCAGATTGCACCGCCAGATTGTTGGCGGTACAATCGGCGAAACATCCCTGGCGGTCTTTGACCGCCAAAGTTGGAATGAGGCCCTTAGTATGTATAATTCTAGTATATTAGGTGAATCCAGCCATGATTAGTTTAGGATTGTGTTTTACAGTGTAGCCTTAATTAAGAATTCAGTCTTGAGATGATTTAAATGTAGGAGGTGGAAATACATCCAGGACTACATTTCTTCCAGGGAAGGACTTAAAATAGCTCAGCATTGTCAGCACAGAGAAGACAGAATGTTTGAGCAGTGTATACAATTATTTAAGAAAAATTGAAGCGACCCAGAGATAGAATTAAGCCTAAAAGGACTCCTTGGCTTGGGGTGAGGTGTTAGAAAATATTATTGTTGGTTATTGTTGAGTTTTATTTGTTGGAAATTATTTTATAGGCTAGAGAAAAAATACCATAGGACTCATCATTTGTAACATTTTTTTTGTATGTTCAGTGGAGTGCTGTGCTAGATTGTTGTAAAAACACTGCCAAATTCATTGATCGACAATTGGAGGATAAAGGTTTCTGTGTAAGGCATTCTGCCTTACTTCCAAATTGCAGTTCATCACGCAGGTCGCAATCCCATGCAGTTTTTATAGATTTTTTATATGAAAGAGTATTTATTACTAAGCGGATATTGTTAGTATTTTTGGGATCAGCTTTTTTTTTATTTATTTTTTTAAATAATCTGGGTAACCTGCCGTATTGTGACAGGCAAGGATATTGCCTCGAGCTAATGAAGAGTTAAGAAGAATTGTGGAGCATAGAGTTTAATTTATGATGAACTCTTTCAATGAGGCAGTAATATAATCATTGAAATGGGATGATAGCCTTGTGTTATAGATATTATTTTGCTAGGTTAATTTTCAGTAATTTTTTTGAAAAAGTGTCTCAGACCACAGATTTTAGGTCTTCGAGAGAATGGACTGTTCTGCCTTGAGTGTGAGTGTAATTCCTGCCGATTGGCAGCAGCCGTGATGACTTGTCAAGCATAAAGTGTGGAGTGCGCATATAGGATTGGCTGGCTGTCTAGCGACAGCCAGCCCAACATGTGCTCTTCATTCCTCACCAATCTGAGCTGAGTTTATTAGCTGGGGGACGGCAGTCCTAGTCCCTAGCCTCAAAAGCAGCACTGTCAGCCTACTCCAACTAACCCTGGCGCTTATCTCATGCTGAAAACAGTATGAGAGCAGCTCCAGGATTGGTTAGCATTACATTGGCTTTTGTAAGAAAGTTAACAGCCTTCCTTTCTTCCCTTGTGAACTTGATGGCTCAGCTGCTCTCAGAATACACCCTCATGGTCTCCAGAGTAAACACTGAATGTCAGTATCTGTAAGTTTTTCAGCATCGTGTCACTACATCCTGTGATTCTGTGCAAGTAGTAGTTAATGGTACTTTGTAATGTGCAACAGGTGATAATGTGAAGCACTTCATCACCTTCCGGTCCAGTTTGTGCTAGAAAAAAAAATGATGCTACACAACTTGCCCAGGCTGCAACACATTAGAGCCCATCACTTTTAAGCATCACCAGCCGCAACTGTGAGGCCTGAGCTTCAAATGTGTTTATTTTGTACTTTTACAGAGCTACTGTATTTGAGGTTGGTTGGCCCTGTTACCACTCCCTTTTTAGAGCTGAGTTTCTGCTCTTTTGAATACTAATGAGATGGAATACTGATTTTGTCTTTTGAGATTCACAGGGGATAAACCATTCTCAATGGTCTTAATTGTTTTATTGTTAATAGAAGTTTGCAACGGCGACTCCTCCACTAAGCCCCACTGCATGCAGCAGAAGGAAAAAAATATTGATAATAACATAACATTATTATCATTTTATTTTTAGCTGAGCCAGGTTAGGGTGGGATGGGACTGGAGGGGGCTAGAGGAAGAGTGGTGAATGCTCCATAAGTGTGCACGTCTGTTTGGCCGGCCGTGTTGGGTCAGCCAAACAGGCATGCACCCTTTGCATTTCTCCTCCTGACTGTATTGCACAGCTGGGAGGTGAAAGTGTACAGGGTCCCACTCACCGTGTGAGCACTGAAGCAGGCTGCTCACACCAATCATGATGCTGCAGTCATGCTGGTGTCACCCAGCATTGTGATTTGCTGAGGGGAGTCTTGGGAGCCTGTTTGCTTCTGGATAAGGACGGAGGAGACAAACCAGTCTCCCCGTGGAGCAGGTAAGTAGGTCTTTTTTGTTTTTGTTTGTTTTTTCCTGTCCTGCCACTAAGTGGCAGCCACCACTGGAAGTTTGTCACTTTTAGATCCACCTTGTGGTGTAATTTTAATGAAATGTTTAACTACAATTATATTGTTTTCACGAGGATCAGTGACTCAGATCGATTTTGATGGTCAGGCCACTCTATTGGCACAGTCTTTGCTATCAGGTCAAGAGTGGCTATTTTTTCTTATGTGTGGGTCATACAAAACTGAACTGGTCATTATTTGTCAGAAAGTAACTTATAATTCCTCTGGATTTGGCAGTTCCTCTATAAAAACTGGGCTCTAATTCCTTTGTGATCGCCGGCTTGCAATGCATCCAGTCGTTGATTATACAGAAATTACATTTGAACTCCGCTATTATAAATTATTATAGTTGAGGTCAGACCTCACAATGCCTGCTGCTTGAGCCTGTAGCCGAGGGGAAAAGGCAAGTCGGGACACAGAGCATATTTAAGGCAGCCTTTGAAAGAATGAAAAAAAAAGAGTGCTTTTCTTTCTTCTGCTGGGTTTTTCTAGCTGCAAATTTACAAAAAGAAATAAGATATTTATAGCAGCATGTTTATTTTTTTGCACTCCATGGGTACAAATGGAAAAAGTTAATCTTTCTGCAAGTTTCTATTGGCCTTTAAATTAAAAAAAAAACACTAACTTGTATTAAATTGCCCCTAATATCTTTTTGCAACAAACATATAACAGCTTTGTGATGTTTAATTTTGCACTCTGGATTCTATTTTTATTCTTCAAGCTTGCTCTCTTTTATATGAAAGAGGTATGCACCAAGGAGCTAAGTGGTTTGTGGGAATGAATATGGTGTGTCTATGCATTAAAAACTAATAAAGTGCCCCCTGCTTTACATAAGGATATTGCAAGTCACATCATAGTTCTATAAACTTATAAAGGAACTTGGTTTTCGGTCTTGTTTCTCTATATGGTCATGGAACTCCTCTGTCTTTCAATTTCCTTATAATGGATGGCAGAGGATACTTTAGCGCATCTATAAGAGCCTTGTGAGTCATGAGGGTCACTCGTGGAGGTTGAAATCTTCTAGGATGACTCTGGAGGATGAAATTGAAGTGCTGGTGATTTGTGGTTTGAGTAGCTCTCAAGACACAAGGCTTTCTGATCTGCATATAATTTGATATTTCCACGCTTCTGGACCCTTTCTGTCATAGGCCCCATATTTTAGAAAGGGGCCAGTATGTCACAAAAATACTTCTGCCCCATCTTCCTTATTGATAGTACTGTCAAGGTAATTGGGAGGATGACATTTACAATTTTGAGCAACTCAAAATAACATTCTGTGCCCTTATCAGTTTGAATTTCATACTGGGCTGGGTACAGTGTAACAGTGCTTGAATTTACATTTGATTGCTGGCAAATATACAGTTGCCAAGTGCTGTCCACTGTACCTGGCCTTCATGGTTTTATCAAGAGCATTTGATTGTGTAAATATAACCAAACCTAGTTAGATATTGGGTTTGAGGTGACACTGGTGAATGTTCTATATGCCCTCTATGAAAACATAGCTATGAAGGTGCGATTTGGCTTGGCAGACGAAATGTCTAATATTTTCCCATTAGCTAGAGGGGTGCACCAAGGCAGGAAATTTGTTTCACTGTTTTTTATTATTTATAATAATAACTTAAGTCCCTTCTTGATTAACGCTACTAGGGTCAGAAGAGGATAGTAAATCAGTTTGTACCAATCGATATTATATACAGACGGCATGGTACTAATGGCATGAACTCTGAGGGCTCTTCTATGTTAGTGGAAGCTGTTGTGATATTTATGAGCTACCTATAGATCTGATAACTAATTTTTGGAAATCACATATTATGAGGTGTGGCCCAGGAAGGAAAACTATTTCCGAACTATCAATTGGTGCTCGATAGCTCCGCAGTGTGAGCAATTTTAGCTATTTAGTGATTGGTTTCGGCACCTTGGGTTCCTGGCAGCCACAGATTAGTAGCTCGTGCTTAAAGCTCAGTAGGGTGGCATGAGTATTATGTCAATTACCTCAGACTTAAGGTGGGGGGGCTATTTCTTCCCTACTGAACTTATACACATCTGTGTGCCACTGCTTCTCTTTATGGTGCTAGGATTTGGGGCAACTACAATGTTACCTCCCTGCAGTCATAGAAAAAATTTATATACAGGTGGTTTCATCTCCGCCCCCTCCTCCCCCCCACCCCCACCACCTCACCCTCCCACAAGCTCTCATTTTATTATTCTCTCAGAGTTAAGTCTTGTGTGTTTATCAGACAAAGTTAGCTTGGCCCCACTCTTGCATTGGATTAGCATTTGGGGGCAACACAAAGCCCATCCTAAATGGGGACATTTTTTTAAAACTGTCTCAAATTAGACAAGGTCTTATCAATGTCTTGTTTGGGTTATGTTTTAAAAACTCTGTACTGAATAGTCTTATTTGATTTGTTTAATGCACCTACCACTATCATTAAAGGTGAGAAGTTGAAAGTGTTAGCGCATCAGACCTTAATAATTAAACTTGCAAAGGGACACAAGTAGCTCGATTTAAGAAGTTCTCACCATAGCTCCACTACATGAACCAATAATCAATTCACAATAATCAACAATCAGTAATCAATAAAATCAATAATCAATGGAGTCTGTAAATGTCATGCAGCATGACCTTTCAGCCATGAATAACCACACCTTTAGTAAGTGTTTAGTAATTTTATTTCCCTCATATTAGCAATACTAAAGCCATGTAGATTAATCTCAAAATCAAATGAAACACATATATGAACAATACTGGTTGTCTGAAACGGCGAAAGAAACGCAATCTAGTCAAAGCTTGAATTAACGACACATTCTAGTGCTACAATGCAAATCAATAACAAAATCAGTTGCAATAATGATATGCCATACATAGAAATCAGCAAGATAACTCGTCAATCATTAGTTCCTGTAATTTGTCAAATTGAGTGCCCTCAACTAATGTCAGATTAGCATCAGCATGTTGGGCTTCATGCAAAACAAATTTAGAACACAAATTTAGAAAAACATCCAGCTATGGATCTAACAAAACAGTGCAGTTGGTACTTAGAAAGAAAAGGCATACAATGCATAAGTCACATTTCGTCATATCTACCTATCCATGGTATGGCTCAGCAAGCAGAATCAGTCTTCGTCAGGTCATCAGTTGATAAGCAAAGCATCAGGCTCTCAGTCAGAGAGCTTGAGCCCAATGACCGAATGAATCTCGAATCTCTTCTAAAGTCTCTTCTTCTCGCAAAATCACAGAAATTCTCTGGTCTCACTGAATAATTTCCCTCTGTCGTGTTGTTATATCAAAGTCACCTAAACTATCCCCTAATTCCCTATTGGTCAGTTAGTCGTACAGTTATACTCTACCCAATAATATTTCTATACCAAATCTATGAATTCTACTATTTCACTTTTCTCATGAAGTTGATTGGTCCACTTTATGATGTCCTCATTATCCGGCTTGTCAGGTAACAATATTATTGCATCTTCAGCTCCAGTAGGTGTCTTCATTGTTCTCGTCCTGGGAAAGAACATCTCACACACATTACATTCAAATTGTTACTCTACCGTGAACATCATCTCCTGTTAATCTGTTCTCACGAAACGCTTCTGTTGAGCACTTTTAACAAGACAATGGGCATTTCACAGTTTAGTTCACTTTGTCAGCATTTTTATTAACTGCTAAGAAATACCGCTTCTGCATGAGTCCTGGCAAAACCAGGCCAAGACTCTCCCTAAGTTAAGGCCTACAATTAATAAGCTAAAACATACTTCATAGCCCTTAATATGACATATTACTATATTAGTCTAGTACATTTTTAATTTTTCATAAGTCTTAATCATCAATTAGTACTTTTTGTGAACACTGGTGGTCATTCTCCGAGGTCACATTTTCAAACGCGTGCATTATTTTTCTCTGTTATTCATTTTCTACAAAATTCATTATTCAAACTACAGAAACACTAGTTAATAATTTCTAGTTAAAACCCCTGCTTCAGAAAAAGTCAAGTCCAGTTTCCTCGAGGCTTGTCAATCTCAGAGGCGCTGCACTGATTTAGCAAAAGCTCTATTAGAGCTAATTTTACATACTTGGTTCATGGTGATCCTGTTATGTATTTTACCTTCAAACTTACACAGTGGGAGAGATTTCTTCTTTTCCTCTTCAGGATTGGCACAGTGTGGACATTTTTATGATTTTCAGAGATTTATGGCTCCCAGGAAACCAGTCTACCCATGTGATAGGCTGTCGGAGCAAACACTAGTGCACTTTAAAAAAAAATAAAAAAATATAGACCTTTTTTCTGGTTCTTTTTGAGGCATATTTCAAAAGCTTTCAGGGCATCTGAAGAGGTTTGCACTACTTCATCTCTTAACTTCGAGGCAGTCCTGAGGTCTGCTGCAGTGCCACAAAATCCAAGCTATTACTTTTCACTGAATAGTGGATTTTGAGCAAGAGGTCAATGGATCGACGTGACAAAGGATTGAGAGGATGTCATCGATGAGCAATGTGATTATCAACAGTAAATAACATATTTAGAATTCTGAACCTTAGACAATGACCACACCCGTTTATTAAGAATTGTTATCAATTTATTTCCCTAGATTAACAATGCTAACATCACGAAGATAACTCTGAAACACAAGTGATAAGCATATAGAGGTAAAAGTGGCTGATTAGAACTTTTATATATCTAAATTTGATTAAAGCAATCAAGAAAATAATCTCCAGTATCATAACACTAATCAATAACACCAGAACTGCTAATAGCTGTAAAGTATACATTAGTACAAACAATCAAAGAGTGTCAACATGAATTTTGAGCATTTGAAAGTTAATTCCTTCTCTAACCACAAATTAGCATTACCATGTTGGACTTCATGTAAATTTAGAAAAACATACTATCTCGGGTTATTATAAAACATCATTTTTAATATGCAGCATTTAAACTATATGTTGCAGCTGGTACCTGCAAAGCAAAAGAAACACATATAACAACACAATTTCATATATTACCCATAGAACAACCAAATGCAGTCTACTTCAGCAAAGGGACGCCATCAGGTATAGCCTCAGAAGATCAGGTCTTTTGACAGCTAAAACCACGGTGCTTATATGATCAGTCTCTCTGTTGAAACTGTCTTTGAGTCTGTCATGGAGTCTCTGATTCTTCTTCTCTCCTAAAATCTGTCTTAGAGTCTGACCGTAGAAAATCCTATCCAGGTTGTTCTACTAATCTTCAAAAAGTTTGATTGGTCAGTACATGGGGTGGGTTACGATTCAACCAATAGTTTCTCTAATTGATAACCTAAAATGCTGTGACATCGACGTCAACCAGGACATTTTCATAACCGTAACTTTTCCTCTTTCATCTCGTCTGTGGCCCCATTGTTCAATCTCATCTAAACTTCTCTTCTCTGGAAGAAACTTCTCACATTGTTCCAACTACTTCCATCCTCAAGAAAGAAACCACGTATCAATGACAATTTCAAACAATAGAACATTCAACTTGGGCAAGAACTTTATCAAACTTAACCTTGTAAGACATAATGCTGTAAACCACTAGGGGTAGCTGTGTACACATCTATTACGCTATTTCCCACACACTTCTACGTAAGCTTTGAATCACAGAAAATAACAACAACTTTAGTTAGAATTTTGCTTAGCCAAAGTACAGAAATGAATTATGGCAACCATTTTCTAAAGTCACCCATTTTCACATGTTAATTCACTATACGGTGAATACATTAAATTATTAATAAAACATATTACAAAATTCACACCCTCACAGGTCTGCAATGGAGTTTGCTGCTTTCTTAAAGTGGCAGCGAGGTGCAGAAAATCGATGGAGGGCCAAGCTTTTGGTGGGAGTTACGTTTCTAACCCTGACTATGTGTTATCTTGTGCCCCCTGAAGCTTTTTAGATGACATAATCATAGGACCTTTTAGATATTTTTAATTGTGAGTCATGTTTTTAGGGGGTGGGATTATGGAGCACTAGAACACATCTACCTTGGTTAATGCTTTTAATCAGCTTTTACATGACTAACTTCTAGTGATGCATAATGCCTTTAAGTGTATGTAGTAGTTGCTGGATTTTGATGGGATCACCCCATTCTCACACTGCTTTATGGTATGCACTTTACTGTTTATTTTGATTTGCTAGATTGCTTGCTTGTCACGCTGCTATGTTGAATGCACTTTATTCGATGTATGTTCTAATTTTATGTATCTTTTATGGCTGCTTTTGTGTTGAATAAAATATATTAAATTGATATCTTATCATTTTTTGGCATTTTTGGACACCGAGCATGTTAACTGCTTCTGTATTATGGGGACATCTTCCCAGATTTCATTAACAATGTACATGTGCGAAATAGTATGTCACTTATTCAGAGGGCAGTCATGACAGGTAACCTGCATGATAAAAGTAACTTTCATATTTTTGTGTGTAGTGAATACTTTGATCGTGCCATGTCCTGTCACCAGTCTAGATGGCACCCTGATAGTAATACTTTGGGTTAGGACCAAATACGAAACTTCATACAGCTCATGACGAAAGGGTGCTTTAATTATCCTAACATTAAATGTTATCACAATCATCTTTGAAAAACCAAGTGGGGTGTGGATAGAGCTCCTTCAAATGACAGCTGCTTTACTGTTTTGATTTGCTGTGCCTTACACTGCCAAAAAAATGTAACTTGGAAAGTTTACTGGTAACATGGTACACCATAAGTTGATGTGCTATATGGTACAGCAGTGAAAATACATGTATATAGTCCAACAACACTATATTTAAAGCTATTGTACCAATAAATATGCATTTATTACTAAAGTGCAAAGGTCACATTTGAGTTTATTACCCCAGCAAAGCAAATGTGACACAAAAACATTATTTTTACTGCCTGGCAGATTGTATATAACAGTTATTTTACAGATGGTGGCAACAACTCTTATAGTAGTTATACCTCTAGGGTTTTATTTTACCTTACTTCTCAAATTGATCTTTGTGCCCCTGGATTTTGGCTAAGTTGTTATGATAAACCAAACACATATGAAAAATATGATGGCAAATATACAGATGTACAGTGCATAATATATCATTAACCATTGTTGAGAGAGGGAAGAGATATCATGAGAAACTCGGTGCTTCGCTGCTCATGAGTCATGGCCCCTCCCCACACTCCAATAATAGTCCACATTCTCGCAATTTTCTTTGAAGTGGATGGTAGTCTTCTTCAAGTAATAATGGCACTACACTTACATTGTACTAGGTACAGTCGGGTCTCAATTTACACCTGTGCTCGTCCCTTGGTAGCTGTAGCTCAGAGCAGACAGGCTTGAATAAGGAGAAATGTATAAAGCATTTATCAGTACAAAAAAAAGTTAAAGTAGAAAACTCAATTCAATAAAAATCCCACTCCAATTTATAAACTTGGAGAAAAATGTAATAAGCAAATGGACACCAAAAAGACAACAGTCTTATGTAGGGAACAAGAGCTCTGATTTGTCAAAGTTTTAGATATCACTAGCACCGAAAAAACACACAGTGCCAACCGCAGGTATCTTATTGCGCAAGACCGAGTCAAAGTCAAAAGTTAAGGCAAGACTGCGATGGAGCACAGGTCAGATACAGGGACTAGGCTTGTCCTAGGGAAAGTTTACTTTTTGACTTAGTAATAATTTAGGGGGGAAAGTCCTTGTCAGTGGGTGAGGGTGCAGGCTGGTTCCAAACTAGGGTTTTTAGATGTTGGCAGGCTGACGCACAGGACCTTAGTGGGAGGCTCAACTCTGGTGACAAGTTTGAGGCTCTGGACATCAAAGGTGGGAAAACCCAGAGCAGGTGAATTCTGAACCCTGGGCCAAGGAAGACATTATCATCAGGGTGCTTCTTGCCGCTGTTCCAGTGAAGTACTCTGTTTGAACTTAGAAAAGTTTTTGGAAGTAAAGATCTTTTCAGCAGGGCAAACCAGCAAGCTGAGCACAACCTGCAGTCTGACATCATTGGCTGTGGACCAGAAATAGCCTATGGTTCTTTTGGCAAAAATTTCAGAAAAAGGTTCTAAATGCCCAGTCTTGCAATTTTTAAGAATAATTAGTACACTGTACCACCAGCCACGGGTCCAGGACCTTTTGGGCACAACTTTGAAGTTAGGACTCCTCTCAGAGAAGCTGCCAGTAGGGTCCAGGGCAAATCCAGTTAGAATGGGTCAGCTGGGCTCAGCAGAAATGTGGGCTTCTTGAAGCTTTCGTGTTACAGGCACTAACAGGAGGCTAGCCAACTATCCCAAAGAGTCCACTCTTCTGTCCTAGGTACAATTAGGGTGGGGAGCAGGTTCAGCACTTTGGTTTCTCTCTACAGGTTCAACAGCAGATGCAGTCTTTCTTCTGTCTTCCGCATGTTCCAAGGTGTCCTGAAGAGGGTACTGAGAGTGCCACGTTTATGCACTGAGCCAGCCTTTGCCTCAAAGCTTTGTTTTCCGTTACTAAAAACCATAGCAATGTTATCATATACACAACAATGTGAAGATCACCTGAAATCTTGATGAAATGCGACATTAAATGACTAGTGGTTGCTTCCTGGAATTGTTGATAACTAGTACATCGTTTTCCTTGCAAATTCCTGCTGCCAGAGTGTAAACAGCTCTGAATTAATAACATACCATAAAATTCTAATAAAATGACATATTAAGTTGCTAAAATAGTGATTATTGTTAGATTTAAAAGGGACATGAGACATCGCTAAATCAGACTTTGCATTTGTATTCATAACCTAAATTCTTAAAATGTAATATTAATTCAATAACATACAGATGTCAATTACCACTGTGCAACTTGTTTGCGAGCAAGCCAGATATAAATATATTCTTTAAGCGGACGCAGTGTCTGTGAATTTGCTGCCACTAAATTGCCACTGTGCTGGTAGATGACTACCCTGGATTTATTATTACAGTTTAAGTATGCCTAACCTTAAACATCATTATTTCATGCCAGCAGACCCTTCATTCAAGACGTTCACACAAGTTTGAGAACGTCATCAGTTGGCAATTGGTCTGAGGATTGGATGGATCTAAATCTTTTAATATAGCCATCCTACAGGTTCTGATTCCTCAAGCATTAAAAGCCTTTTTCAATGATGCAACACACAAGTGGTTTAAAAATGGACAAATGAAGTTCCAGCCTTTAGGTGTGGAAAATTCCTGACCATTCCCTAGCCAACTGGATAAATGTTCCCAGGGGTGTCCCTACCTGCTGTGTAACACTTCGTGTGTGTTTCACTGCAAACTATCCCACAGTGCCCCTCTATACCTGAAACTAATATGGCAGAACCATTCTTTCCTTGTTCAGAGCTCCCTGGGCCCACCTAGAGGTCACCCTGAACGGATTCCTGGGGCAGCGCCTCTCCCTCTGGGTTTGGTGCTCAGTTGGTTATCAGAACAATGAAATGTCAGGCCAAGGTGTGAGTTATATCAGCTTCTCACACAGTATGCACCTTTTGAAGATTAAGTTCCTTGGAACACCCCAGATGGCCCTCTTTTCAGGGAGAAAAACATATCCCCATGCACAAGCCTTTCGTCCACCATGTGGGAACAAAACGAATTTCACCTCAGAAGAGCCATTAGCAGTCAGATGACACTGAACACTGGCAGAAAGCAACATTTGGTGCAGGCAGAAAAACGTTAACTTTCTAAAAGAGCCATTTAAAAAAAAAAACAAAATTAACAATTAGATTGAATTTTCAATTAAGATTAGTGTGAGTCACTGAATCGTGGTCCTAGCTATTCACAAACTGAATATATGTATTATATAGGCTGTCATCATGAAACCCAATGCTTTTCTATGAGAGTGCCACCTTTGCCACAGTGAAAAATGATTTTGGAGAGTTCTCACTGCCAAGACAGGTACAAGTTAAGTACAAATGTCCCACTTTTAAATTGCCATGCACCCTTGCCTATGAGCATACCTTAATCCCCGTGATTTATAAGCATTTAAAAGGATAGTTTAGGCCTGACAAACATTTTCTGTTGCCAGGATGAATTTTAAGTTTCAAAACTACATTCTCCGGCCTGACCCTGTCTTTTTCCTTGTCACTTTAGTGTTGGCACAATAGACGGTGCAGTCTACAAGTGATATTTAGCGTACAGGCCAGACTATACTGGGTACCATATACTAGCTAATTAGATGCAAGTTAAATTTGCTAATCAGGGATTTAAGCCAATTCAACAAGCCTTTACAGGTCAGAGCACGTGCACAGGGACCTGGTTAGTAGCGTCCCAGGGCAGAGAACTAAAAACCAACAGCTTCAGTTAAACAAAATGGGGGTGATAGTGCAAAAAGAGGCATTTTCCTACAATAATAAAAGCTTATTACACTCTCTGTATTTGCATTACATCAGCATCAATAACATCAGTCAGCTTGCATATGAAAGGCATGTACTCTATGTTCAAACTTAGAAAATTGATTTCCTAATACCTTTGGCTCCTTCAATGTATTTGCAGAAACATTTCCCAAAAAACGTTCACCTGCTTTGAGTCCCTCCTGACAAGTCTTGTGCAGATCTGTCAAGAACAGACCAAGAAAAAGTGGGGTTCCAAAAGTAACATTTCCATTTTTAATTAAAATGCCTTAAATGAATTACGCCAAATGTGCCAATAAGTTAAAACAGTACTGTCAGCTTTTTTGGTTAGATGTAAATCTGTTAAGTATTTTTTGAGAAATTAACATTTAAAGAACAGCTTGAGGTGTGCATGATGGGGTTAAAGCTCTGCCATTTTAGAGATGTCTAGTTCTGCAGTCTTGTGTCCCAGGCTGCCTGTGCAGTTTGTACACCAGTTGTTATCCCAGTCACCCTCCAGCTTCTGACGTGGGTATTGAATTATTTGCCCTGGGAGTTTGTGGATTGGTAACATTCACTGTGTTTTATTCCGGCCTCATTTCCATCCCCTGAGGCCATTAGTGTTGGTTATATTCACTCATGCTCTTAGTCCTTATTTGTATCCCCTGGAGCTACTAATGACTAGTTTTGGGGTTCTTGGCCTACTTGAGAAAAGGCCTTCATTTACTTACAGCCAGTGCATAGAATAGTCGTGGATACATGCCGTTCCTGAAAGCCCTAGGGATTTCTGAAACTGGCCATTTTGGGAGCAGCACTATTTACAGCGCACCCAGGAACCAACAGCATTGCTTATCTTCACAGTTTCCTGAGAGAAAGAAGCTCCTGCTTCCTTAACTGTTGAAAAAGATGCAAAATCCTGGCTCTAGGTGGTACCCTTCTCTGCCCCTCCCCTTTAAAATAGGAATCCCACTGATATTAACAAGATATGAGTATGATCAAAATGTATAACTCGCACAACAAACTTGCAACCCATAACACGTACCCCAGTTACAATGCTTAGGACCTCACAATATATCAATAAAGAACACCCCAAAGCAAAATATAATTAAAAACCACAAAATCCATCCAACTAATCATTCCAGTCATCTCTGTTAAAGTGGTAAGAGTAGTGTGATATGTAATGTCCTCTCTAAGATGATTTACATTTGTAATCATCTCTCACCAAGGGTGAAGTGATAAGTGTTGCTTTTGGGGTGCGAGTTATAGTTAGCAAGGCTGCTGTAAAAGATAAGGATGTCACCCAGAAGGCAAAATCACTTAATATCAATCATGGTATCACTTGGAATCAAATGTCCAAAAGATGATGAACTCTACTATAGGTGGGAAAACATACATAATCTGACTTTAAACTAACTGTCCCTGTTGCAGCAGCGGGACGCTGTTTCTACTACATGAAAGAGCCTCTCAGCACAGCAGGTGGACCAGCAATGACTGATAACATTTCCCTGCTTTATGTACTGGATGCCACCCCACCGCTTTCCACAAAAATGGCCAATCTGTCACGCTGTGTCCTGCTGGAGCTCTCCTGCATGGGGCTCCTTTCCACAACCTGTTTCTTGCAGCTGGTCCCCCTGAACTGCCACATGCTGAGGGCCCCACTATACACCACACTCTGTTTTTTCTCCCTCTATTTTTTACTTGCATTGTGTACTGAAAGCATAATATTTTAATACATTGTGTTTAATGTGAATTCTACGAGCCCATATTCCATGTCACAGGATGGATTTTCTGATTTTAGAAATTAAAAAAAATACTGTGTCCTCAACATTTTAGTTTGTATTGCTTACCAGAATCCATGTCGGCGGCCTTTGCTAAAATGGGCATCGACATCTCAGGCAGCAAAGACTTCAAGCCTCATTTGACTTTTCTGAAGCTTTCGAAAGCACCGTCTCTGAGGAGAAAGGTAACTTTTATTCCTACTGCAATGGCTTTTTTTTAGATTGAGCTCGGTAGTGTTCTGCTCTGTCTGCAAGACGTGTTTTATTCAATATGGGCTTTTAACTACGCCCACTCTTGCCATTTGTGCTTTGTTGTGCTGGTCTTAAATGCTTCCTTTTCATTTGTCCCTATTTCTAAATGCCCCTCCCTTTTGTGATTTGTTCCCTCCCACGTGGTTTCACTAAGAGAACATTTTTGTTGGCCATCACACGACATCACGCTTCCTCCTGTTACATCATGTGATCGCCTCTCCTCCCAGTGAACTTAAGTAATTGAGGCCATCTGGTGCTTCCTCGCTCCCACCCCCTCAATGGCCAGAAACCCTCATGTCGAAAAAACTGTTCCAGCACTACTGTGTAGAAACAGAATAACCAACAACATGCGTCAATATGACTGTGAAAGACAATTTAAAGTAACAATGTACTTAATTACAAAAAAAGTCATTCACCACAACCCCACTGTCGGGAAGTCTCACGTTTGTGGTTCACTCTTCAAACCTCTCCCATTTGCTGTTCAGTACAATGTGTGCCAGACTCTAGCGTTTGCCACACCCTGCACTCCAGTCAAACTGAAAACCAGAAAGCCCTTGAGTGAATCACACTGAATGAGTTCCATTCAAACTACATAAACAAGCAAACCTATGACCCTGCGGCTCTTATCAAGGGCAAACAATATACAGGTTTGTTTTTGTATTCAGCCTGACAATGCTTCTTGTGGTGTATTCGGCCCAAAATATCATTTTACGTATTCCAATTCTTGATGGTAATTAATGGAATAATGACTAGGCCCCTTTGACAATAATTATAATCTTATAATTTATACAAGTGCACTCTGTGTGAGGGTTAATACTCATGTGCTGTGCATAATTGTTTTATGTAATCAATAAACAATTTCGTCTGAAAAGCGTAGCAGAGGGGCTTAACTTGACAGAAGACTAGCAGCGGAAAAAGCGGTTTGAGTCACGTTAAATTTGTTTAGTGAAACAATAATATACGTCGCTCCGATGTAGAAAGCAAGGCCCACTGCCAGATAATGCACTTATAATATGTTAATGCTGGGAGTTCCACTGAAAGCATCTGAGTGGGAGAGGTGAAAGATTCAATGCTAGCTGGTATGGCATCTTCAATTACAAAATACTAGACCATTCGGTCCTCTGTAGATGGAATGTTCTGGCAGCAATGGAAGCCTCCTGGCTCCAGGATATGCCAGCCCAAAGTCCTCCTCTTTTAAGTTGCGGGCCTCGGATTGCTTTAGACCTATAAATCAGAGGCTTATTATCACTAGTCAAGCTTGCAACAGAAGAGCTATAATTTGGTAGAAAGTACTAATGTATTAGTTCGAAAACCTCATAGTGGCCAGCTAAATCAGGTTGGTGTTAGGCATATGGATGTGTGTGCTCCAAAAGACTTTACTATTTGATCTGCTCTGGAGGTGCGTTGCTCAACCTGTTGCTCGGTTGGGTAGAATATTCGCCAATTATGTGGCTTTGGTGCAATGTGAGAGTGTGAAAAAATAATGGCAGCTTCTTTTCACTGACATGCAGACTGGAGAGAGCATAATGTGTGCCACTGGGGTGCCAACACATATACAACTACATGGTGCAAGGGGTTTGTCGTTCTTTGTTTCAGATATATGGCTCCCTTAGATCCATGTATTCACGTCAACTGTCACTCAGGAATTGCGCCAGGTTGAACGTGGTTACCATGTGAATTCACATCTTCTGAGTGTAGCCCTGTGGCCCAAACTGTGAGGGTGATGCAGAGGGGCCTAACATTTCTTAACATAAGTCCATTGTCCTGTTTCAGTTTGGGCTGCATGCATATAACAAGCAGCACCAGCTACTCAGCCATCTGTTATGCTTGTCTTTATCACCTACGTCTCACCCTGCCTTCCCCCCTGCTATCTCCTGACGCTATCTCCTGACGACAGGCATTGTCATGTCAGTAAAAGGGTTGACCCCCAGCAGCTAAAGCCACCGGACTCTCAGTTCAAAGAATGTGGATGTGCATATGATAGTATAGCAGATTTAAGCATTCCGTTTTTTGCTGCAGATAGAGGAAGAAGGTAAATGGAAGTGCTTTAGTTAAAAGCAGGGCCGCTGGAATTATGTGGCAGGAAAGGGCCAAATTGTAAA
Organism: Pleurodeles waltl; assembly: GCF_031143425.1. Lineage (NCBI taxonomy): Eukaryota > Metazoa > Chordata > Amphibia > Caudata > Salamandridae > Pleurodeles > Pleurodeles waltl. The sequence goes on from NC_090439.1 coordinate 341,077,169, forward strand.
GCAGAGGTTGGTAAACTTGTGTGGCAAGAAAAGTTCAATTGGGCATTACCAAAGGCGATGGCTCCAACTGTCGCAAATGCGAGACCTATTGTATTGCAAATGCTTGCTCCTTTCTAGCCATCTTTTTCGTCGTAAGGCTTTTATTGCTGCAATAAAAAGTCTAGGATCTGTCTTCCACACTAAATTGGCCCAAAGGGGTCGTCATTGCGCACATCCGTCTACACAATCTCGCGCTAGGATGAGACTCATTCTTCCAGGCTCCTGTTGCATAAAACAAATGATTTAAACTCTCATTTCAGGTCTGTGGATAATGCTGTGAGCTCATAACCTTATTCCAGCATTATTACATAAAACCTGGAGCATGAAAATGCCAGAGTGGAATTTAGTGAACAAGGTCCCGCATAAATATACGGAGAGCTGAGCTGACCTTTACTGCGTAATAGTCTGCCGTTTGTCTTTTATGGTTCATTACGTGTTAAAGACATAGAGACGATGTTCGCTAGTTTCTTGTGACATCTAATAGTAATATTCCTCAATTCTTGCTTTTTATTTTTAGTGCTACTACAAAAATAAGTTCTGACAGCGTCTTGCTGAATTAGTTCAGCCTCCAGAAACAGCCTACATGTGTAGCTATCCAAGGCTGCCTTTAGATTGGATACAATGAAGTAAGTTCTGATTCAAACTTTATCGGCAGCACCACCTAGAAAATGATACCACAGAAAATGCCTTCTATTCCAAATTTTCAGGGGGCAAATGAAGCAACCCATGGGTTTGCTTTTTGTCACCCTTTCCCTCTAATTATTTTCAACAAGTCTGACCGCCCTAAACTTCTCATAGGAAAGTCACTAACGTCATTAAATTAAACTGCTCTGCACTCCCACTTAGCAGACAGGCTTAACTCAGAGACCATGTGTGAAGTATTTATGCTGCACCGAACAATTATGAAGTTAGTACAGCATAAGAAAAAAGCAAACTCAATTGATAAAAATAGAGTAAGTTTAAAAAAATAAAATTACACTAAAAGTACAAAAATCCAATAAGGGGAACTAGAGATGTGAATTTTTAAAGTTGAAGCATTACACGTGAACTGCTGTCAACTGAAACTAACACACAAAGACCTAAGCATGTTTTATGGCCAGGCACAATGGAGAGTAGGTCTTCTACTTTAACCAAGATGTTTTACCTTCAGACTTAGTCTCTGGAATGGAAGCCAAAACTCCTCAGCGCGGCAAGACGGGGGCTATGGCCAAAGGGTGCTCCTTGGTGTTGCATAGCTGCTCAAGGTCTCAATGAAGTAAATTGACTTTTGGTGGGAACTCTCTAAATAGCACTTTAGAGATGTAAAAGCTAGACTTGTGCGTTCCAAAGTGAAATGTCTGAGCTCCAGTAAGATGCTTCCTGGAGACATACTGGCCTTCTGCAATCAAATTGAGAAAAACTACGGTGTGTAATTTTACAAACTACAAGGATGATGAGAATGTGCTGAATATAGGTCCTTCTTACCCCCACGGGTATGTTACTGAAATAGGGATCACCACCAGTTCATGTTGATCAGTGGGTGGGTGTACTCCCACCCAGTTGCTAGAGAACACCATTGGACAGAACGGTTAGGTAATGCTCAGAGCATCAGACCTCCAGGAAATAGAGAACACCATGCCCTGTACCCAAAGCAGTGAAAGAGCTATGAACGAGTGTGATACTGATCAACAGATCAGCAAGGTTTAATACAAGTTTGATAATGATTAAAAAAAAAAAAAAGCCTGAAAGAATGGATTCTAAGGAAAAACAGAAGGCTGAGTGTTTAAATATTATTCTTGTTTAATGAAAACACTCTTTATTTGCAGAAGGGAGCAACGAATGTAAGACATTTGACGTTCTTTGAAAATTACTTAAAGCTGGCCTTATTTCAATTTTCCTAACTAATCCTACATTTAGAGATATGGTACTAAGTAACTTTCATCCTGTTACCAGTCTCGCATTTATTGGCAAATATATTGAAAACGTTGTTTCTCTCCAGTCACAGACTCACATTGTCAAACACTGTCACCTCTGCTCCTTCTTATCGTATTTTCACCCTTATCATAGCAAGGAGACTGATACTCAGTTGGAGGTTGATGATTTCCCAAGAGTTTCTGGAATAGTAGATCCCATGTCTTAATCACTCAGTTGCTCCGGAAAAACTACAGTCTTGATTAGTGCTAGATGGTCTGTTCTTAATTTCCGTATATTGACCAGTGTAGTACAGCAGTCTGATGACTCAAACATGGACGGTAAAGCTCGACTAGTTTGTAAATAAAGCACATTGTGGGCGTTGGGGCATTCCTTCAATTGAATTGAAAGAGGCCCTTGCTCCATAATGAGAAATGATTGAAGCCTAAAGGCAAGATGGGAGCATGGATATTAGGATTTGTTCCCCAAACCAGGTACGCACACTGTGCTAGCACTATTTGTGGCATCTTTTGCACTATGTATTTAATTATTTAATGTTATATCTTTGCATTGGTATTTGAGCAGTGCACATCTGCTATAAAGACATGGTCCAGATATGTTCTCGGGGCCCTATGCATTGATCTGAAATGGGCTCCTGTTTACTTTCCGTCGGTCCTGTCCAAGCAGAAAACAATGTGTTTTGTTTTATTGTGGTGAAAATAAATTCTGGCATTAGCCATGACTTTCCACTATTGGCCAAAATGGCACTACAGCTCTTTCGGTTGCATTAACCAGACCGGAAGGATTTCATTTGGATACTATCCAGAGTTTTCCAGTACACATTGCCACGAAAGTTAGAATGCACTCTACCTATACCTTTTCCAACATGGGAATCCCTCCCTGCATTGAGGACCGCAGAACAGTCCCTGCTGCTCTGCCGTTTGATACTCTATTTATTGATAGAGCTTCCTAAGTGTGCTCTTCCACTCCCAAGAGCTCACCTCATCATGGGCGTCAAGCAGTGGAGTTGTGAATCTCCCACTTTAGCAGCTGACCCACTGAAGGTTGAGTGCTTTTACATTGGCTTCTGGAGGATGTTGACAAAAGCTCATAAACGCGCCAAGGGAATAGTAGGGCCAAGAAGCAGAGGCTGAGTGCCGCCATGTGAGCCAAGTTCGGTAAAGCAGAGAGGGCAATAAATGGTGCAAACAAAGAAATAACTTGGAGAGCGAGTAGAAAATAATGTTTGTCAGAAAGGCACTTTTGAAAAAAATGTGAGAAAAATAAAGAATTGTGGTAAAAGGAAAAATGATCTGTGACTGCACGGAGGGTTGAAAGGTTTAAAGGATGGTTAGAAGAGCGAAAAGATCAATTGGTAAAACGATCAAAGAAAGTGAGATAATTGATGGAGAAATTAATAAGTTGATGGAAAGATAGAAGAGTGAAAGGATGAATGGCTGGAATGGTGAAAGATCTGTGTGTGAGGTGAATGGCCATTGAATGGGTGGAAATGTGATGGATGGCGGATAGGTGGAAGGGTGTCGCGACGGATGGACAGACGAGTGGATGTAAGGTTAAAGTGAACTATTATTGTAAGGTTCGGTCTTACTTTCTTCACTCACTCGATGTCACCAGCGGTTTGGTTCAAACTTGGGACTATTTTAACGTTTTGACTACTTTCTTGGCACCTAGAAATGTGAGCACATTATGCACATCCTTAAATCTTTACACGGCTACCTTTGCAGGCACATAACAATTCATGCTTGCCTGCCTTACCAATAAAGATCTTATTCTGCAGTAAGCTCAGCTGACTGGGAAACGTCGGATCTCTGCAGGGGCGTGCAGTACTGGCAGCAGGCCTCATGCTTGCCTTGATCTTTTCCATTAAAAAAAACCAACAACAAACTGGCCACTGCCAATCACGCCTTTCCGCTTGCTGCTCATAGGCTTTGGAATTTCCTTTTTCACTCAATCAAGCTTGTGCCAACGCTTTTAGCTTTACCGAGAGAGATGACAACGTTTTGCTCGATTTTTGTTTGTGTAACCAAAAGATATTTAAACATTTATGTCCATAAGGTAGCTTTTCACTTTGCGTGTACGAACGCCAAGAACATAGAATATTTTGTTTATCTGACTATGATGCTTATTGTCACATTCTATAACTATAATGAAACTCTTAAATGCAAATCGTTTTTAAAAAGGTGCAAAGTATCACAGACTAGTCGTGCACAAAATCACTCTGAGCAGCAAAATATAGCAAACATTTGCAATGCAATCGGCGTTGTAGATGACCATGTCTTTTACTTGGGTGTTGGTTTGGTGTTGAGTGGAATTATGTAGGTTGGATTGGAATTGTTAGTTGCGGAATTGTGGAGTGTAGTTGTGTAGTATAATTCTTTGGCATGGTGAATAGATAAGGGAGAGCGCTGCATAGAATAGGCTGAAAGAAAGCTAGAGAACGATTGGTAGTTTGTGCAGGAAGTGGTGAGTGAACTAGAGACAGAGGAGCAGAAAGAGTGTGTGAGAAAGGTGAGAGCAGTCCATGGATGCATAAAGGGGGAGTACCTGCATATGCAGAAGACACCCTAAGAAGAGGAGTAGATGGATAAAGAGCGAGTACCTGCATATGCAGAAAACACCCTAAGAAGAGGAGTAGAGCGTGGGTTTGAGGGACGGGAAGCCTTGCAAAAGCACAGGAAAGAAACTGTTCTTAGTATGTATGAGCAGGCAGTTTAGAGAGGAGATTGGGTGTGTGAGAGAGGAATGAGGGGGGCAGTGGGATTGGGACATGAGAGGGGTGGTCTCTGTGTGTATGTGTAAGACTTGACAAGGTTGTTGGAGGTGCAAGGGAGAGGTGCTGGATTGGAATTGTTCCTTGTGTAATTGTGTGGGGTGAAAATGCCAACTCAATCTAGTCAGAAATTCTTTTGATTAATGTGTTTCCAGAACCATTTGATCTAACCCGTGGAGTGTCCACTTCATGCTTTTGGTGAGGAGAAAAGAACAAGTATGATGGATGAGAGAAGAAGAGAGGAGGTCGAGGATGGACGGACGAATCGACGTTGGGTGGATGAGAGCAGAGATGAGGGGGTGGATTGATGGGTGAATGGATGGATGGAGAAGATGTGGACGTGAAATGGATGCAAGAATGAGAGATGATGGATGGGAGAGGAAGTGGACATTGGAAGGACAGAGGTGATGGATGGAGGAGACAGAATGGAAGGATGGGTGGAAAGTTTGTCATTTGATGGATGAGAGGAGAGACGAGGTGATGCATTGATAGACTGTCACTTAATTTGCTTTACTTTATGAAACTGCAAAGTGAGAGGACTTTTGTAAAAACGAATCCCCTAGTTAAAAAAATAAGCAACATTTCGTCATAAGACATTGTCTGACTTGACGTCTGTCTTTGAAGGAAAAGCAAATGAGACAAGAAAAGTGATAGAATTTCAAATCATCTCCCTTTATCGCTTAGACTGTTGCAAGTCACAGTTTGGAAACTGGTGCCTTAGAGTAATCCATGACAGTGAGGCAGTCTGAGACCCTGTTTGCATTTTAGTGTTTTTTTCTTTCTTTTTTTTATGAAGGTTTGTTAAAATGTCAAAGTAACTAGGCAACAATGTAACAAAATGTGTCACATAACATGCCACATAATTTTCCCTTTTTTTGCAGTCTAAATTGATCAAATCTTCAGCATAACGAAGTCCTTGGTTACACGCACCAGTGGCCCTGCCTTTAGTCCAGCTAACCCCTGAAGCCCGACTAGAATAAACCCAGTGTGCGCCACTGTGCATGGTTTCTCATACAATAATTTTAATTCAATTGAAACATGTATAGGTGCTGTGCCGCACGACACCTCGAGCCTGACAGCAGAAATGGGCATGTTCATTTTATGATAACGTAGGTGTAAAGTCTTCTGTGTAAATATCCCTGGGCTGGGGCGATAAGCACATAACCATAGCGAGTTTTCACTGATGCTAAGAAAGTTCCTCTCATATTAGATAATCCCAATTTCGTGATTCATTGACTTTACTAAGTAATTTCTAGGTACATCAAAGGACAATTTGCAACCCGTTATAATTATCAGAATTCAAAGCCCATCTCAAGCTGGGGTGTCGCCACCAGGGAGCGTGTCGAGCCCCGGTTCATTGGGCGGAGGGATGGGGGGAGTGGCCACTGCTGCTCATTATCCACTGTCCATGCCACACGTTAAAGAGGAGATCAGCCATTAGCAGCCCAGCTGAGACAGTCAGGAGAGGAGCCTCCCCCATAGTCTGTCCCCTGATACCTACAGTGTCATAGTGACAGATCGGAAAAGTATGTCTGTCCCGCGGCAGTGTACCATAGAGACAGCCAGGACTCACAGAGTCTGTCTCCCACTGCCTAGTTGACAGAGACAGATAGGACAGTGAACAATCTGTCATCTTACAGGATTGAGTGAATGAGATAGTGAGAGAGAGAAGGAGAGAAACACACTGGCCCGTCCGGTACCTGATGCCATGTTGGAAGGAACGAGTTCTGCACAGCGCGACTACTGCGATAGGCAGAGGAACGTGACTCGCCGGGCCGGAAGGCAGATTGGCAACCAAGGAAGGCATTTCATATTTAAAATAAAAATAAAAAAAAGGTTCAAGAGAGCAAATTTTTGGTTAAAAAAAAGTTGGAACTTTGTGATTCGAGGAAGGCACAGCCAAAAGCCAGATAAGTAATGTACCCACATTTTAAACACGTCAACTGAGGCCGATTTCCAGTTTTATGTTCCTGTTATTACTTCATCTATCCTACATATAAATGTTCTTATCTGGTTCAGAGAAACATTTAAGAGACAATGTGTGTGTTTTTTTAGGGTAAGTTAGGGTGGCCATATTAGGTGAAATTAAACAATATTCCAGGCTCTTACACTGATGTATCTTTTAGTCACGTGCGGTCAAGTGTTAAATATTTACGGGCAATGTAAGGGTCCTTGTCTAAACTGCTACACAGTAAAAGGGACGTTATTGAGAGAGAGGAGACTCAGGGTTAAAAACAAGATTTACTTGACCATCGGAGCTCTGAGCATCTGAAACTCAAGCACTTGCATCTACTGGGACAACGGAGCGGAAAACGTTTTTAAATTTAGGTTTCCCAACTGCCCAAAGGCAAGAAGTGCGGGAATGGGCACCCGAGGTCCTATGCAATGAAAAACAAAAACAAGATAGCGTGTATGCATTTACCGAGCAGAAGGAGGGGCTGTGGGGAAGGGGTTTAGCCCTCCTCCACCAATAATCACAAGGCTGTCAGGCTAAACCACTAAGAGTCACTATATTAACCTGTGCTTAACCCTCGCTTAGGTTGGTACAAAATGGTAGGTTTTTATAAAAGCAGTTAGCTTTAAATCAGGGGCAATGTGTAGGTAATGTTTGCAGCACACAAACAGTAATAAAGCAAAAACACAAGAAAAATCCCACACTGATATAGAATCATGTAATACATTATTTAACACCAAAATAAAGAAAACTAATCAGTAGAACCAGAGTTATGAATTTTACATTTTTTAGTAAAAACGATCACCTCAAAGATTAAAGCTCTAACCATGGGCGTCTAGTTGCACGACACTGGGGCAAAGTCGAAAGTTTTGGCCGACTGTGGTTTGGATACACAAGGTGGATTGGCCTAGTCTCAGTTTACCTTCAGATTTAGAAGACAGTCTGAAGAAAAATGTCTGAGAAGAGAAAGTTCAGAGGGGCAAGGCAGCCAGTGGTGTCTGAGGAGGAGGAAGCAATGTTAGTGAAACACTGGGCTAAGTGACAGTGAAGATTTATACATTCAGCATTTGTAACTTTTTTGAAAGTTGAAAATCTCCTATTGGATAAAGTTTGAGGTTGTAGCTGATGAGGAAGACACACCTTCTACGAGGAGCGACTTGCTGCTGCAGAGAAGAACAAAACGGGAGCTACCATGAAGTCCGGCCAAATGATGATGCACCTTGGGCAGTTTGGCGAGTAGGTAGGCACATATGGTTTTCAGACAACTCTTTGACAACATTTTTTTGAGTCCCAAGTCTTGAATTTTGCCTGTTTGGGCACCTTTAGCCCCACTTCTAAGGTTCCAGTAATTGGTGGACATCACTTCGATAGTAGGACTTGCTTCAGACAGGGTCCAGATTCAGGATTCAAGTTGTTGGGGAATTTTGTGTCCCTGTAACTGAGAACTAGCCCCTGGAGTCACTCTGGTAGCCCTGGATTTAAGCAGCAAGACAGTCCTATGGTAGCAGCAGGGCATTCCTATGAAGTTCAGTGCAGGCCTTAAGCAGCAGGGCAGTGCCCAAAAGCACAAGGCAGGCCTTCTGAGTGTCCAACACAGGTCCAAGTGTAAACTGCAGAGTGAGTCTGAAGGTCCTTGTTTTGTTTGACCTATAGACAGATTTAGCTGTTTTGCCAGCCTCATGTTGTCCAAAACATTTTCAAAAAACATAAATATAAAACACGTCACTCAGATTATACATCTCCTCACCCCAGCAAAAGGTATAGATGGACAGACAAACCCACTCCAGCAATTGGATGCCTCCTCTTTGAGTAGCTGTATTGTCTCATGCTCACACAAAAAACAGTTTCCCAAGACATGTATTGTAAATTGTAGTGTTCATTCCTCACTAAAAGCCAAATTTGGCATATTTATTTATCCTACTGAAAAAGAGCATCTCATTAGAGTAGCTAAAGTGTATATTCAAATTCTCAGATTGAAACCACACGCTCCACAGGTTTATGACTATCATTTCAACCACTTGAGAGAGCCTTCTAGTAACTGCTTGCGGAACTACATGATTCCCATTGGAATGTTGTACCAGCTCTATCATTATGCAGAAAACAATCCTCTCAACTCAGACAAAGCTTATACCCACTAAAACATAAACAGCCAAAACAAGCTATCTACATGTACTTACCAGTATATAAAAGTTTCTGTAACTTACAATTTTTTTAAATTGAAATCTGTCATTTGACGTGTTAAGATCCAGTTTTGGCATATAATTAATCTTTCGAAAAACAAGCACATATGATTGAAATAGCAGAAGTATGTATGCAAATGTATGTATGAAAACCACACCCCTCAGCTTGGTGTGGGTCATATGAAGCAGTTGCTTCTGGTTTCAGCAGGAACTATTTTAACAAGTGGAAGTGCAGCTTCATGTAAGAATATCAATGATTTTTAATTTGACTTGAGGGACAACTAGTGGAACTGCAGATTCATATAAGAACTTCAATGCTTTTTGCAGACAACATTTGATGAACATCTAGTGACAACTAGTGGAACTGTGGCTTGATGTAAGAGTTTCAGTGCTTTTCCAGTGGACTTGTGAGACACTTTGTAACAGCTAATGGACCTACACCTTCAAGAAATAATACCAATGCATTTGACTCGACAGGGCCTTGAGGAACTTCAGCTCTGGACGGGAAATTTGAAAATATAGCTTTTGACTTGTCATGGACCGCCAGTAAAAACCTGAGAAATTGCAGGTTAGCGTATGTGTATGTGTAATATATATATATATATATATATATATATATATATATATATATATATATATATATATAAAATACTTTTTTCACAGAAAAAAACAAAGGTTACTTGGAAGTTATAGTTAGGAAATAGAATTAAAAAAACATGGACATTCACTTAAAAAAAACAACAAAGGTTACAGGGATGTTATACTGAGGCTCACATTTTAAATGGTGGGGGATGGCTCTCAGCAGCAGGTGACAGGAAAGAACTGACTTATCACAGTGACTACTTGTAGGAAAGTCCTCCTTTTTGCCCTGGTCACCCCCACACTTTTTGGACAGGTACTGGTGGTTACTGACTCTTGGCTGTGCCCTGGGTACTGCTTACCAGTCCCAGGGCCAGTGCTCTGTGTAAAATGGATATGCTAATTAAAATTGGCTAAGTTAACCTACCTATAAATCCCTAGTATATAGTAGGGCATGTAGGTTTAGGGACCACAGCATAGGTAGTGCACCCATAGGTGCACTGCTGACGTGCCCAGTGTCATTTTAAAGGCAGGCCTGCCTTGCTGGCTGCTTTTAAATTAAAGTTATATGCAAATTCGACTTTGGAATTAAAAGTAGTTCCAAAGTCTTAAACTACCTTATTTGTACATATAAGTCCCCCCTAAGGTGTGCCCTATGTGCCCCTAGGGCTGGGTGCCATGTAACTAGAAGCAGGGACCTTATAAAAATAGTTTTATAAGCCCTGGTGAGGTAAAAACAGCCAAATTTGTTTTTCCCTCATTGTAGTAAATGGCCTTCATAGGCTAGAAAGGGGAGACTTTATTTTATTTTTTAAAGTCTCCTTAAATGATGGGTACCAAGAGTTTGGTATCAAATTAATTGTTGTAATAAATCCAAGAACTTCCAGTTGTTGGATTTAATATAACTTGTTCAGGTAAAGAGTTTTAAACTTTACCTGAAAAGTTGCCAATTTCAGCCCTCCATTGTTTTTGCTGCTGTGCTCTGATTGGCCAGCCTCTAGCAGCCTGGCCAAGCTGCCTTGATGAGGTGTGAAGTGGCCTGGCTTCACACAAAGGAATGTGCCTGTGGGAGGGAATCTCCCCTCAGCAGATGGTGAGGCAGGAAGGGGGAGGGCTGCCAAACTGGTCTTCAAAGGCAGAAAAGGACATTTGGAGCAACCAGCAACACCCTCACATCCTGCAACCCCAGACAACTAGGTGCCCCCTTGATTAGATTAGGAGAGGGCAGGAGAGAGGTGTGTTTATGATTTTTAGCCACACCATGGGTGGGCTCAGCCAGATGTAACCTCCAAAAATCAGATTCAGCCATACTGGATTTTTGAAGAATGTTGCCTCCTGTGATTGATTTTTGCCACACTTCCCAGGAAGTGGTCATCACAGGGGGAAGGACCCTGCACCTGATTGGAGAACCAGAACCCCCCCTGCTTTTCACCCAGGAGCAAGGATAAAACTGGCAGACCTGCACCCACACCTCAGATCCCCATCAGATTCCAACAAGGAAGAACCAAAGGAGAAGAAGGACTGCCCTGCTGGACCCCTGGCCTGCACCTGGAACCTGCACTCAGAAGGACTGCACCAGCTGCACACTTGGGCTTCACCACAAGAAGGACTTTGCCTGGCTTCAACTGGTTCAAGGAGGGACTCCCTGTTTGCTACAGGTGAAAAATTGCTATCCAGAGTCCCCTGCACCAACTCCTGAAGAAATCAACCAGCTGGCCACTGCCCAGTGGCCAAAAAGGAGTTTGTGCCAGGTGCATTCTAGGAGTTGTAGTCTGCACCCCCAAGGACCATCTCAGACCTTCTGGACCCTTGTGGTGAGCTGTGGACCTTAAAAGAACCTTAAAAGGACACCTGGGAGAAGCTCCAGAAGTTTGGTGAAGTTTGGAGAACTTTTGTAAAAAAGCTCCATAGAGGGACCGACCCGCCGCGGCAACTCTAGCCGGCTTGCCTCAACCGCGACCCGGCCTGATTTGCTGGTTCGTCCCGGTAAAGAAAATCTCCAAAAAAGAGACTAAGTCCAAAGGTAAAAAGTTGACCGGGACCTCCCAGTCAGCGTATCTGAAGAGGGCTCCAGGGACGTCGGATCAAGATCCAGGTTTATCCCAGTCAAAGGATTTTCACCTCGAAAAAACGACTAAGTTCGAAGGTAAAAATCTCCAACGAGGATTTACGCATCGCGTATCCGGAGAAGGGATCCAGGAGGTCGGATTGAACTGGTAGGTTTGTCCTGCTGAAGGAAATCTTCGAAAAAGAGACTAAGTGTGAAGGTTAACTTTTAACCGAGGCCTCCTGCGGCCTGTAGCCGAGCAGGGCTCCCTCGCGGTCGGACTTAAACTTTGCCTTTGCCCCGGTCGAGGTGCAACCAGATGACCCGATTGGCACTTTTTGTTTCTAGGTGCTAAAAAGCAATAATTCTTTAAAAATTCATATCTCCGGTTACCCTTATCTGATTTTATTCATTTTTGTGTCATTTTAAAGATAAAAATATAATCTATTTTCATAAATTGGTTTAGGATTTTTAAACTGTTTCCTGTGTTTTATTTAATTACTATTTTGTGATATTTGAATGTTTTACACTCTGTCTCCTAAATTAAGCCTTGACGCTCGTTGCCAAGCTACCAAGGGTTGAGCTGGGGTTAATTTACTGAGACCTAACTGGACCTTAGTGGAGGTTTGTGGCCTATTGCTAAGTATAGGTACCTACCTGCCCTTACCAATAACCAATTTTCTAACATTTGTGGTGAGCAGTGGTGGGATCCTGTACTTGTGTTCAGTATCACATAACAGTTTTAAGTAAAACAAATTTAAAATCCTTTAAATTGTCCTAGTGCAAAAATTGTTTTTAATTTTTAATTTGGATTAATTTAAATTATTGAATTTTTGTGATTTTTCTAAATTCTTGATTCCAATTTCTGCAAAATGTTTTTTTTTTACACAAAACTAGGGAACCATGGAGCTTGATCTGGCTAGCCTACCCACACTGACAGTAGTCCAGCTTAGGTGGTTGTGTACTGAAAGAGGGTTGCCTGCAACCACTGACCTCAGGAAGCATGTCCTGATCAAATCCCTGACAGCATGGGCTGAGGCCCAAGAGGTAGACTCAGAAGAAGCTCCAGAGGAGGGAGAAGTAGGGGAGGATGCTAGCTCCAACCACTCAGGGGAGGGAGGGCATCTGATCCTAAGTGAGGGTGAGGAATACCGGTCCTCATTACATACAGTCACTAGGGGCAGACCCAAAGCTAGTTGGGGAAAGGGGGTCCCTCCAGGAGGAGAGAACCTGTCCCTCAGGGAAAGAGAGCTGGAGGCCCAGCTAGCATTCATAGCTGTGGAGGCAGAGAAGCTGGCCCTAGAAAAGAAAAAGCGGGCAAGGGAAGAGAAAAGAGATGGTGGCAGCGACAAAGAAGATGAGGGGTCCATGGGTGGGGGTTTTTGCCCCAGATTACCCAAGGGGGTGGTTCCTGCCTATGTAGAGGGGGATGATATAGATAAGTGGCTGGAGGCCTTTGAGAGGGCCCTCCAGATGAGGAGAGTCAAGCCTCAGTACTGGGGTTCACTTCTTTGGGAGTTGGTTCCCAAGTCTGTGAGGGATAGGCTCCTGACCTTGAGGGGGGAGGAGGCAGACTCATACCCCAGTATGAAGAGATGCTTGACTAAAAAGTTTGGTCTGACCCCAGAGCAGTATAGGCTCAAGATTAGGGACACCCGAAAGACAAGCAGCCAGTCCTGGGTGGACTTTGTGGACATTGCAGTAAAAGCACTAGAGGGCTGGATACAGGGCAACAAGGTAAGAACCTTTGAGGGGCTGTACAATTTGATTATGAGGGAGCACCTTCTAACCAATTGTGTCCAAGAGAAGCTCCGCCAGTATCTAGTTGACTCTAAGTTGACCAACCCCAGAGAGCTGGGGGAGGCAGCAGATGACTGGTTAAGAACTAGGGTTAACCAGAAATCCCCAGGGGGTGATCAGAAAAAGGGAGGACATGGTTCTTCTCAGGGGAAGAACCAAGGGAAAGATGATTAAAAGCCCAAGGAGTCCTCACAAGAGTCCCCCAAAACTTCTCAGGGTGGGGGAGCCCCGAGCCATTCCACTTCTAAGGGGAAAGGGTATCAGGGAAAGAATTATGATCCTGCTAAAGCAGGAAAGTTTCAGGAGCTTGCTAAGGCCAGCAAGTGTTTTGAGTGTCATCAACCTGGACACAAAAGAGGAGATGCTATCTGCCCCAAGAAGCCCCCCACTGGTCGGCAATCCCAGGGGATTGCTAGTGTAGGGTTGGAAGTTGGCCCTGGGCTGGGATCAGGGTACACAGAGGTCACCTTAGTATCCGTGGGTGGGGTGGACATTGCAACTATGGCCATCTTACCTCCCAGCATGGAGAGGTATAGGCAGAGGCCTAAAGTCAATGGGACTGAGGTGGAATCTCTTAGAGATACAGGAGCCAGTGTGACAATGGTCACAGAGAAGCTGGTTTCTCCAGAACAGGTCTTACCTGGTGTCTTCCACCAAGTGACTTATGCAGATGGCAGAACCAAACTCCATCCCGTGGCCATGGTGAGTCTGGAATGGGGAGGTGTGACTGGCCCTAAGAAGGTAGCTGTAGCTCCTGCCCTCCCAGTATAGTGTCTGCTGGGAAATGATCTTGAAGCATCTGAATGGTCAGAGGTGGAGAGACGGGTCCATGCACAGATGCTGGACCTCCCTGAATGGGTGTGTGCTGTGACCAGGTCACAGGCAGCACAACAGGGAAGTGCTGGACTCTTGGACCCTGGAACAATGGGCCAAGCCTCCAAGAAGAACAGAAAGGGCACTGGGTCTGGCTTGCCAGCCCCTACAAGTACAGAGGGTCAGGAGGAATCCAACCCTGAGGGGGAGGATCTGACCTCTGAGGGAGGGACACTTCCCCTGCAAGCTCTGCCTGACTTGGCAGAACTGCAAGGGGCAGGTGGGCCCACCAGAGAAGAATTGTGCCAGGGACAAAGAGAGTGTCCCACTCTTGAGGGCCTGAGGCAGACTGCTGCCAGGCAAGAACAAGGGGATACCAGTGGGACCCACAAGGTTTACTGGGAGGATGGAGTTCTCTACACTGAGGCAAGGGCCCTCAAACCAGGGGCCACCAGGAGAGTAGTGGTCCCCCAGAAGTGTAGAGAATTCCTCCTTACCTTAAGCCATGATATCCCCTTAGCTGGACATTTGGGACAGACCAAGACCTGGAACAGGCTGGTCAACCATTTTTATTGACCCCAAATGCCAGAAAAAGTCAAAGCGTTTTGCAGCTCCTGTGTCACCTGCCAAGCCATTGGCAAGACAGGGGGCAAGCCAAAGGCTCCCTTGATATCACTGCCAGTGGTTGGGACTCCCTTTGAGCGGGTGGGGATTGACATTGTTGGTCCCCTAGACTCACCACCTGCCTAAAGTAACAGGTACATTTTGGTGGTTGTGGACCATGCCACCAGGTACCCTGAGGCAATACCCCTCCGGACAGTCACTGCTCCCACAGTGGGTAGGGCCCTACTTGGTGTGTTCACCAGAGAGGGGTTCCCAAAGGAGGGGGTCCCAGATAGGGGCACAAACTTTGTCAGCCTATCAGAAAGCCATGTGGGATGAGTGTGGTGTTACTTATAAGTTCACCACCCCCTATCATCCACAGACCAATGGTCTGGTGGAAAGATTTAATAAGACCCCGAAGGGCATGATCATGGGTTTGTCTCCCAAACTCAGGAGGAGATGGGATGTTCTCCTCCGATGCCTGCTGTTTGCCTACAGAGAGGTGCCACAGAAGGGGGTTGGATTCAGCCCCTTTGAGTTACTGTTTGGGCACCCTGTAAGAGGCCCATTGTGCTTGGTGAGAGTCTTGGGAAAAGCCTCTCAGAGAGTCCAAGGAGAATGTGCTAGATTATGTGCTGGGCCTGCGGTCACGCATGGCTGAGTACATGAAGAAGGCAAGCAGAAACCTGGAGGCCAGCCAGGAGCTCATGAAGCCCTGGCATGATCAGAAGGCTACCATGCCTGAGTATCACCCATGACAGCTGGTGTGGGTTTTGGAGCCCATGACTCCTAGGGCACTTCAGGCCAAATGTACTGGGCCCTATCCAATTCTGGAGAAAAAGGGTGAGGTCACCTACTTGGTGGACCTTGGCACCCCCAGGAATCGTTATAGGATCCTGCATGTTAACAGGCTGAAACCCCACCAGGACAGGGCAGACATGACCATGCTGATGGTCACTGATGAAGGGAAGGAGGAGGAGAGTGAACCTCTGCCAGATCTCCTGCCCTCAAATGCACAAGATGGGTCAGTGGAGGGAGTGTTGCTCTCTCCCAAGTTGACAGACCAGCAACAAAAAGACTGCAAACAGTTTTTGGAACAGTTTGCTAGTCTGTTCTCCCTGACCCCTGGACTCACCAATTGGTGTGTCCATGACGTTGACACTGGTGACAGCTTGCCTGTCAAGAACAAGCTATACAGGCTGTCTGACCAGATCAAGGCCAACATCAAAGCTAAAGTGGCTAAGATGTTGGAGCTCAAGGTAATTGAGCCCTCTGTCAGTCGTTGGTCCAGTCCAGTGGTACTGGTGCCCAAACCTAATCCCCAAGGTGGGAAGAAGGAATTGAGATTTTGTGTGGACTACAGAGGTCTAAACGCAGTCACTAGGAATGATGCTCACCCCATACCTAGAGCTGATAAGCTCATTGATAGGTTTGGGGCTGCCAAATTCCTGAGCACATTTGATCTGACCTCAGGATACTGGCAGATTGCCTTAAGTCTAGGAGCCAAGGAGAGGTCAGCATTTCCCACACCAGAGGGCCACTTTCAGTTCAAGGTGATGCCCTTTGGTCTGACAAATGCTCCTGCCACCTTCCAACGGTTGGTGAATAGAGTCCTGTCTGGGTTGAAATCTTTCCGTGCAGCTTATCTGGATGATATAGCTGTATTTAGTTCCACCTGGGAGGACCACCTGGTCCACATGAAGGAAGTGCTTCAGGCCCTGCTTCGAGCAGGCCTGACTATCAAGGCAAGCACGTGCCAGATAGGGCAAAGCTCAGTTTTGTACCTGGGCCACCTTGTTGGTGGAGGCCATGTACAACCTCTCCAGCCCAAGATCCAGACTATCCTGGATTGGGAGGCTCCTAAAACCCAGACTCAGGGTCTTTCTTGGCCTGACTGGGTACTACAGGAGGTTTGTTCAGAATTATGGGACCATAGTGGCCCCTCTGACTGAGCTTACCTCCAAGAAACAGCCCAAGAAGGTCATTTGGACCTCAGAGTGTCAGAAAGCTTTTGACACCCAAAACAGGCTATGTGTTCAGCACCAATGTTACTGGCCCCTGACTATAGCAAGGAGTTTATAGTGCAAACAGATGCTTCAGAGGAAGGGATTGGGGCAGTGTTAGCACAAGTTAATGAAGAGGGCCAAGATCAACCAGTTGCCTTCATCAGCAGGCGACTACTCCCCAGTGAGAAAAGATGGAGTGCCATTGAGTGGGAGGCCTTTGCTGTAGTCTGGTCCCTGAAGAAGTTGAGGCCATATTTGTTTGGCACTCACTTCCGTGTACAAACTGAACACAGACCTCTCAGATGGTTGATGCAGATGAGGAGGGAGAACCCAAAACTGTTAAGGTGGTCCATTTCCCTACAGGGGATGGACTTCACAGTGGAGCACAGACCTGGGACTGCCCATGCTAATGCAGATGGCCTTTCCAGGTTTTTCCACTTAGCTGATGAGGACTACCAGGGTGTAGGTTAGTACCCATCACCTTTCATCTGGGGGGGGGGAGTGTAGGAAAGTCTGGTCACCCCCACACTTTTTGGACAGGTACTGGTGGTTACTGACTCTTGGCTGTGCCCTGGGTACTGCTTACCAGTCCCAGGGCCAGTGCTCTGTGTAAAATGGATATGCAAATTAGGCTAAATATAATTGGCTAAGTTAACCTACCTATAAGTCCCTAGTATATGGTAGGGCATGTAGGTTTAGGGACCACAACATAGGTAGTGCACCCATAGGTGCACTGCTGAGGTGCCAGGTGTCATTTTAAAGGCAGGCCTGCCTTGCTGGCTGCTTTTAAATTAAAGTTATATGCAAATTCGACTTTGGAATTAAAAGTAGTTCCAAAGTCTTAAACTACCTTATTTTTACATATAGGTCACCCCTAAGGTGTGCCCTATGTACCCCTAGGGCTGGGTGCCATTTAACTAGAAGCAGGGACCTTATAAAAATAGTTTTATAAGCCCTGGTGAGGTAAAAACAGCCACATTTGTTTTTCCCTCATTCTAGTAAATGGCCTTCATAGGCTAGAAAGGGGAGACTTTATTTACATTTTTAAAGTCTCCTTAAATGATGGGTACCAAGAGTTTGGTATCAAATTAATTGTTGTAATAACTCCCACAACTTCCAGTTGTTGGATTTAATACAACTTGTTCAGGTAAAGAGTTTTAAACTTTACCTCAAAAGTTGCCAATTTCAGCCCTCCATTGTTTTTGCTGCTGTGCTCTGATTGGCCAGCCTCTAGCAGCCTGGCCAGGCTGCCTTGATGAGGTGTGAAGTGGCCTGGCTTCACACAAAGGAATGTGCCTGTGGGAGGGAATCTCCCTTCAGCAGATGGTGAGGCAGGAAGCGGGAGGGCCGCAAAACTGGTCTTCAAAGGTAGAGAAGGACATTTGGAGCAACCAGCAACACCCCCACATCCTGCAACCCCAGACAACTAGGTGCCCCCTTGATTAGATTAGGAGAGGGCAGGAGAGGGGTGTGTTTATGATTTTTAGCCACACCAATGGGTGGGCTCAGCCAGATGTAACCTCCAAAAAAAAATCAGATTCAGCCATGATGGATTTTTGGAGAATGTTGCCTCCTGGGATTGATTTTTGACCACTTCCCAGGAAGTGGTTATCATAGAGGGAAGCACCTGATTGTAGAACCAGGGCCCCCCTGCTTTTCACCCAGGAGCAAGGATAAAACTGGCAGACCTGCACCCACACCTCAGATCCCCATCAGATTCCAACAAGGAAGAACCAAAGGAGAAGAAGGACTGCCCTGCTGGACCCCTGGCCTGCACCTGGAACCTGCACTCAGAAGGACTGCACCAGCTGCACACTTGGGCTTCACCACAAGAAGGACTTTGCCTGGCTTCAACTGGTTCAAGGAGGGACTCCCTGTTTGCTACAGGTGAAAAATTGCTATCCAGAGTCCCCTGCACCAACTCCTGAAGAAATCAACCAGCTGGCCACTGCCGAGTGGCCAAAAAGGAGTTTGCGCCAGGTGCATTCAGGGAGTTGTAGTCTGCACCCCCAAGGACCATCTCAGAACTTCTGGACCCTTGGGGTGAGCTGTGGACCTCAAAGGAACCATGAAAGGACATCTGGGAGAAGCCCCAAAAGTTTGGAGAACTTTTGTAAAAAAGCTCAATAGAGGGACCGACCTGCCGTGGTAACTTTAGCCGGCTTGCCTCAACCGTGACCTGGCCTGATTTACTGGTTCGTCCCGGTAAAGAAAATCTCCGAAAAAGAGACTAAGTCCAAAGGTAAAAAGTTGACCGGGACCTCCCAGCCAGTGTATCCGAGGAGGGCTCCAGGGATGTCGGATCAAGATCCAGGTTTACCCCGGTCGAAGGATTTTCACCTCGAAAAAATGACTAAGTCCGAAGGTAAAAATCTCCACCGAGGATTCCCGCATCGCGTATCCGGAGAAGGGCTCCGGGAGGTCGGATTGGACTGGCAGGTTCGTCCCGCTGAAGGAAATCTTCGAAAAAGAGACTGTATGAAGGTAAACTTTTAACCGAGGCCTCCCGTGGCCTGTAGCCGAGCAGGGCTCCATCGCGGTCGGCCTTAAACTTTGACTTTGCCCAGGTCGAGGTGCAACCAGATGACCCGATTGGCGCTTTTTGTTTCTAGGCGCTAAAAAACAATAATTCTTTAAAAATTCATATCTCCGGTTCCCCTTATCTGATTTTATTCGTTTTTGTGTCATTTTAAAGATAAAAATATAATCTATTGTTATAAATGGGTTTTGGATTTTTAAACTGTTTCCTGTGTTTTATTTTATTACTGTTTTGTGATATTTGAATGCTTTACACTCTGTCTCCTAAGGTAAGCCTTGACGCTCGTTGCCAAGCTACCAAGGGTTGAGCTGGAGTTAATTTACTGAGGCCTAACTGGACCTTAGTAGAGGTTTGTGGCCTATTGCTAAGTGTAGGTACCTACCTGCCCTTACCAATAACCCATTTCCAACACTACTTGATATATTGTACTCAAGACAGCAAGGATGCAAACACCTCTATCAAAGTTTACAGATATTTTTTCAAGGTGAAAAATCAAAGAAACAATTGCTCTGTCTTGCCCATGTGGAAGAAATTAGGATGATTAGTAGTTTACAGAAGTAGACCTTGAACTTGGGCACCTGCTTTGTTTATGTCTGTAAATGCTTTCTATTGAGGTTTGATTTTTGTCAAGTGAGCCTCATGCTAGAATGAATCTTGCCCTCCTCATTTATCCAAGAAACGTCCACTGTTTAGTGCAGAATATATTCCCACCTGGAGTAATTTCCACTGGGTAATTAGAAAGTGCTACCTTGTTTGGTATATTTATAGTGCATCTCCTACACTACAGCTGCTTAAAGTATGTCGTTGTAGTGTCTCCAGTGACCTTCTGTGTGTAACATTGCCAAAGTTGTTGCTCCTCGAGCATCTTCATCAGATCTGCAGTTCCACCTTGAAAGGATGTTTGTTTATTTTATCTCAGGCGGGGAGCCGCAACAAGGGTCGGCTTTAACACAGGTGGTGCCCTGTGCGACAGTCTTTTTTTTTTTTTTTGGTCCCCCCCTCCCCCCATGGCCACCGCCATGTATTCACTCACTACCACCCAGCAAATGTGCCCCTCATCTCTTCATGGCCTCTCTTTCCCTTACATTCATTTGTTTTAAGGCACATGTAAAGGCTGGCTTTACTAATCCACTCAGCTATCCACAAAAAATATAGTTCTGTTCTTTGCAGCTGGCATATAAACCCTCTGTGCTACTTTATGGCGAGTCAAAGCTGCTGCTAGACAAAACTCCCATCTCTCTCCCTAGCAGGAACATTAATCACAAGAGGTATCATGACATTATAATTGCTTCGTGAAGGCTGGACGCACAAGGAACCTTTCAGCAGGTGCTTTTTAATGGCAAGTTTCAGAAGTCTTTGCTAAATACAGCGCCTCCCTGAGGCCAGCATCCCGTAATCCAGGTCAACACCCGGTGCAGTCGCACCACTCGCACTGCCCTAAAGCCGGCCCTGGCCGTAACTCCCCTGCGGTCCCAGCTAGCTCCTTTCTCTTGCTGAAGCAGCCATTCCTCCCACAATCAGGAGCTGCTTTAAATAGCAGCTCCCTGCTTGTTGGAGTGATTTTCATCTCCTTCCCTGCATGCATGTTACGGTGCAGGAGAAGGGATGAAAACTTCACTTTCAGTAAGCAGGAGCGGTTTGACAGATCCCACCAGCTGAAAGCGCAGTGATGTTTGCTTTTGCTTGGTGTGAGCTGTCGGCTCCCGCCAAGCAAAAGCAAACCTCTACCTCCCAAGTGTGAGCACTTCCGGAGGTAGCAGAAGCCAGCCCTGTCAGTCCCCAGGGCCATCTATGCCTCCAAGAGGCCGTGCAGCCCCTCCATCTTTTAAATTTTGACCCAGAGAGGTGGTGATCCCCTCCTATATGTATTTGGAGCCCCTGGGAGGTGGCGGTCCCCAGGGCCTGAGGGTGTACGTTGCCCTGGAGAGATGGTGGTCCCCGGGGCTGCAGTGTGAACCCCTAGCATATTTCTAAATTATAGCCTAGGGGAGGGGGCAGTCTCTGGGGGAGAAGGGAGATCCGCAGGACCCCCCCCCCCCATAAATGTATGTTGCTCTGGGGTGGTGGTGGTCCTCGGGGTCACAAGACCCCGCAATATATTATTATTAATTAAGCTCAGGAAAGTGATCGTCCCCGGGATCCAGGGGGCTGTGCGGCCCCCATCTATGTTTATAGTGCATAGCCCCAGAGGGGGGGGGGCCCCATATGCTCCCTCCTATTTTACCCACATTGCCCCCCGGACCTGGTCAACCCGGGGGCACAATTAAAAGCTAGCGTGGGACACTGGGTTCGCTATTTTTTCTTTTTCTTTTTGATTCACAGCGAAATTCACAAATATTCACAAATTTCACCATGAATTTAAAAAAAAAAAAAAAAGAATTTTGGCCAGGGAGGGAGGGTCTCGAAGGGCTACCCAGGCACCAAAGCTAGGGGGCTAGAGTAAACGTACCCTGCCCCTTTTTTTCTTTTTCTTTGACTCAGCTGAAGCAGAAAATGGCTGCCAACACTTCATCGTTAAGTGTTGGCAGCCAATCTCTGCACAAGATCAGGAGGATTTGTGAAGCCTTTGCGCCTCTAGATATCAAGATTTCTTGTTTCTTTAATTTCTCTTAAACTTTTGAATGGATTAACACCAAATAATAAAAAGTGGAATTTGCGTACCAAAAGCTACCTTTCTGCCAAATTTGGCGTAACTCTGTCCAGCAGTTCAGGCTGTAGTCATATTCAAAACTCCTATGAGAGTTAACAAGAGAAATGCACTTTCTTTTACCCCCGCCAGCTTTGTCTCAACCGTGGCGGTGCTGGGCATGCACCCGTCTCTGTACCGCCGACCACCAGCATGACTGCTGGCTCACGGCTGCCAGCAGTTGTATTGTGGCGGTCTGTAGACCACCAGCCCTGGCGGTCTAGTGGCGGGTTTGACTTTGGCGGTCAGGCAAATTGACCGCCAAAGTCAAAATGAGGGCCAATGTGTGATAAGTCAGATTTTTCTCCCCCTCTAAAAAATTAAATATCAGTCTTTAGATACAGCCTCATCAGTAAGAATGGAAGCATATTTACAGAAATTAGAAATTGGAGCACTCACCAGGGAATAAGCACAAATGTTACTAACAGCTTCAATCGCGTAGGAGAAACTGGAGGCAGAAGTGAGCAATCAATGAAATTGTAAAACTACTGGAGATGGCGATTTTCCCTTGGTTATATAAAACCTGTGTTAGGAAATTCAAAAAAACACTTATCGAACAGTTTATTTATGTTTTGGCAGATGGAAAGGATCAGAACTCTTTCCATAAGGGTGTGCTGCAATGCTATTTGAAAAAAGGAAAGAATCTTCTAGATCACCATGCAGAGACACGTTATTGAACAGTGACTATAAGATCTTTCTTAAAGTCTTAACCCAATGAATTCTAGCTCATGCCTCAGCACTAACTCAGACAGACTAAAATGGGATTATCCTGTATAGACAATAGTATACCAAAACTAATTTTATAACTGAGGCAATTGATCATCTTTCCCTTGTGCAGAACACTTCTAGCATGCTTCTACTGGGCACAGAGAAGGATTTGAGAATTGCTTTGCGAGGCCTTAAGTATAGGGTTTCCTTCCCATGTGACAAAATTGATTGCCTCATTATATACTACACGGCAAGTCTAATGATCAATAGTACATTTTGTAAATTATATACTCTGGAGGGGAGGTAGTGGGGGAGATACAAAAGTGCTGTCCCATGTCACCAATTATGTTCACGCTGTTTATTGAACCACTGGCCATTGCACTTAGATGAAAATTCTGGAGTCAGTATGACATGATTAAAATAGGTGATTAATTTTTCAAACGGGATCTAGCCAGATAGGTCTAAATCAAAAAGAATTGCAACCCAAAGGGGGTGGATTAGATTTTCTTATATCCAAATCACTGCATTGCTCCATAGTCTACCGAACGAAAAGCATTGTGGAAACCTGTGTTAAATAAATCAAAACGTACATGCATTGGACAATTGACAAGATCTTACTAATATTAATTATATATGATGAAATAATATTCAACGGAATGAATGTAAAACTAAGATTGATCCTGGGATAAATATGTAGCTTTAGAATTGGGCATTCCGGCACAACCATAAAGCCCCATGAGGGGCAAATATGGGATTTTTTTATTTTTTTTGTGCACAATGGCTTCTTTGATACACTCCAAATCCCTAAACAAGCAGAAAATGAGCATTTCAAATCAATACTCTAGATCTTTGAAAATTGGAACATGCAATTATGTTTTTGACTTGTCAATATTCATGACGATTTTGGTATTCAATATTTGGCTGTATCAACAATATATGCTTGGTTTATCCAGAAATCTAGAAAAATCACTAGTGTTAGTCATGGCTAGAATATTTTGACATTACATTACAAAAACACCAAAAGAGATGGCTTTTTATTTCTACATTGTTTTCATACTTCATCATAGCTGAATATCGGAAAGCTGAAAATCCTCATCAGTTCAATATGTGCATAAAAAAATAAGATGTGTAAAGGAAAGCATGTACTTAAAAATTACACATTTGCTGCATAAATATGATTGTTTCCTTCTTACGTAATATTTGAAATTTGAATTATTGTAACAATTTATTGTATATTTAACAAAGATTTGAAAGCCAATAATAAGAAAAAAAATAGAGTTAAGCTGCAATGCTTAGATGAGTGATACAAAGTGAATGTGACTCCTCCCCTCCCCCCTTCCTTGGAACATAATAGTTCCAAGCCTCCCAGAATTTAAAATGTTCATCCTCCTGCTTATATGGTACCTACCACAACCTAATGACAAAGATTTGGCACCCAGGAACATTTAATGGAGGTTCCAGAACAGCTAATGTCAAGCAGAAATAATCTACCCCATGTTCTATAATTTCTCACTAGAAAGTTCTTTAACTTGGTGCTTCTGGGCAAGCTATCGATTTGATCCAAAAAGTGCACCAATATGTAGATTCAAGTACCATCTGAGTGAAATGGTCTGATGGAGATTCATACTAGAAGTACTCAGTATGCCAGAATGCATAGAGATGTATGTCAGTATACTGTGTATCATTACTTCTTGCCTTGTGACCTACCCATCATTACCTTGCTAAGGTCCATTTGCCCCCATCACTCACAAGAAGGCCATCTTCTGTAGCCATACCTCAAGTATATTGCATCAGCATGCATGTTCCATATTATTTGCAACATCTCTGAATAACAAAATGGTTCCAACATTTAGAAGCTAGATCAAAAATGTAAGTTTAGCACTGTAAAACGTTCTGTCGCATTTCATAAATATTAATTGTGCTATCATACTTTGCTCAAATTTTGTTGAGAAACAGAAGCATCTGAACCTAAAATGGATGCAAATGGATTATTGTTCATGCTGCAATTATGGTTACTTGTACTAGCGTGGAAATTACCAGTAATAAATATGTTTTTTAAGATTTCCTCTTCACTTCTGGATCTCAGGCAATGTACCTTGAAGGCGTAGTTTGAGACCAGGAGAAGCTGCAATCAAAGCATTTAACAGTTTTCAGTCTATCGAAAATAAATTTATTTTAAGAGTCAACGATGACAGTGTAAATGAAGGTTCAGTATATTTTATTTTGTTTTCTTAGTTTCTCATCTTTATTGACATTCAGAAATCATATATCAAAGATTTATAAATCAAAATGTATCACAACAGTGCATAAATTGCATTTCATACACTTTAATTTCCTAGTCTGATCTAGACAATGGTTTTATAAAAGAAAGTCATATTAATTAGTTAGAGAACCCCATTAAGAGTTCATAAATCAATGATACAAAAGCATGGAGAAATTCAGGGCCTCATCTACAAGAATCCGACGCATTAGCTCTGATGCGTCAGATTTGTTGCGCTGCCCTATAACCCCCTAACAATGCCCTGGATGTGCTGTATTTACAATACAGAGCTCCATGGCACATGTTTTCACAGATGCGTAAGACATTGACGCTTCTGTGGCATCAAACTCGTGCATTGCTGGACTATCATAAAAAAAAATGTGATGCTGCTCCAGCAATGCCAGGAGGCCCCC
This sequence comes from Pleurodeles waltl, assembly GCF_031143425.1. Lineage (NCBI taxonomy): Eukaryota > Metazoa > Chordata > Amphibia > Caudata > Salamandridae > Pleurodeles > Pleurodeles waltl. The sequence continues at coordinate 341,102,477 of NC_090439.1, forward strand.
ATTGAGAAAAGCCCTTTGCCAGTTTTACGCCTGCTCTGAGCAGGCGGTACACTTGTGACATGGTGAAATCACAGAATGACACGGTGAAAAGTAAATTTCACTGCGTGGGTTTTCCCATGGAAAAGCCTAGCTTGCATACATTATCTCTGGTGTAGGTATATTGTGACGCGAGGCCTTGCAAACTGACGCATTGGGCCCAATTTATCAGATTGTAGATGTAGAGCACTGCTTGCACCACCGCTGCATAGAATAAAAAAAAGATGAGACACTGGTGTGCAACGGCCTTGTAAACTAGGCCCTCAGAGTTTTAGAGCAAGTCTCAAGCAAAAAGTCTTGTATTTCAATCTGTGTAAAAAATAAAGCAGGTCAAAGTATGTCTGAGTAGTATCTCAGAGAGTGTCTGCAGAAAAATCAGAGTCTCAGAATGGAGAGAATTGCTGCTAAATGAGCTCAAGCCTCTAAGGCTTCTATGCTAAAGCCCCTCCCAAAAAAGCTCCTCACAATAATCTAAGGTCTTCTTTCATCGTCTCCACCACTTGGACCAAACAATTTTGATGCCTTCATGAGAACAGGACAGCTTCCATTGACTAATCGAATGAACAAATAAGCTAAGAAGTGTTATTTTTTCTAAAATTGCAACTAAACTATCTACTGGATGCTGGTTCTCACCATTTAAAGAAATAAGAGAAAGTTAATGGTTAGTGTAATGCATATTTCAAATTCACGTTTTCTTTTCCACATGCTCTTTTGAATCCAATCTATTCATAAAGAAACAGAATTGGTGATATGACTAACATTGTTATTCATTAGTTGAACTTGTAGAGGTGTTAAGGTTAAAAGAACATATGTTTCTTGGTTCATTGGTAATCCTTTGGGTGCCGTGGATGTAACAGTTGCGTCCTCGGCATCACCGCTCGGGTGCCGAGGATGTAAGCGCTTCGTCCTGCACCCAGGCCATGGGGGGAACACTAGCACTCCCCGTGGGCCTCCTAACCCCCTCCACTGGGGCGGGATTGAGGGGGAATTGCTTCCCCTTCCAAACCCCCTGGCCCCCAGTGACGTATGATGATGTCAGCCTGCAATCACGCAATGACCTCATCAGAGGTCCCCTCCCATCGTGCTGAAATCATGCTTCCAGCGCAATCAAAGGAGAAGCAGATTTGTTTCTCCTCAGTACGGGGACAGGGGAGGTCAGGGAGGCAGGAAAAGGAAAGGCTTTTCCTTTCCTTTTTATGTTTCTCTGAGCATTCCTGCTGCCCGATCGCCCAGCAATCAGGCTGCAGGAAGGCCCACTAGACACCAGGGAGTTTGTTTTTTTCAAGAAATTGGCATGAGGGGAGCAACCCCTTTGGTAAGGGTTGCTCCCTAAGGGGGGCATTTTTTCTAAGGCCATTTCTGCCCACCGTGGGGCAGATTGGCCTATATTAATTAGGCCGATCTGCCCCCGGTGGGGGGCAGAAGCCACTAGACACAGGGGATGTTTACTTTTTTAAGTGGGGCGACCCCCTTAGGCAAGGGTCGCCCATCACAGGGCAATTTATTATTAGGCCTTTTCTGCCCCCAGCGGCATATCAACCTATATTAGGGCGATCTGCCCCAGCGGGGGTGAAGCCACTAGACACCAGTGATTTTTTTCTCTATATTGATAAGGGGGGGCCACACCTTAGGCAAGGCTCGCTCCCCAGGGGCAACTTGTCTATTAGGCCTTTTCTGCCCCTGGGGGCAGATCGGCCTACATCAAATAGGCCAATCTGTCCCCAGAGATAGCAAAAACCACTAGACACCAGGGATTTTTTTGTTTGCTTCTCTTTACATTGAGAAGGGGAGCAACCCCTTTGGCAAGGGTCGCTACCCAGGGGGCAATTATTTTATGAGGCCTTTTCTGGCCCCCTCGGAGGCAGATCGGCTTATATTAATTGGGTCGAGCTGCCCACAAGGGGGCAGAAACCACTAGGCACCAGGGATTTTTTACTTTTGTTTTTTTTGTTTTTTTTACAGATGGGAGCTACCCCTTAGGCATGGGTCGTTCCCTGGGGGGCAATTTTATTTTATGCAATTTCTGCCCTCCTTGCGGGCTGATTGGCCTGGTTTTCCTTGCAATTACCCCATTCCACTCCACGGGGGCAGAAAGCCTACTAGATGCTAGGGAATAAAAAAAATAAAATAAAAAAGAGTGGGGTGGTGGCTACCGACCAGTCTGCGCATGGTTATTCCCCCACATCAACTGAAGGGGGTAACAATCTTTCATCTCTACCCCCACACACTAAAACATCTTACTTACAGCAATCAAGAGGACATTTGATTATTTTGAGTTTTGGTTTTACATTTGGGTCATGAGAGCTTGTCTAGCTCTCAAAATCGTGCCACTTGGAATGGTGAGGGCTGCACTTCGTTGGATTTTGGGACACTGCCATCTAGAAAAATGTACGAGACCTACACACATCTGAAAACTAAACATCTGGTGAGTCCAGGGTGGTGTGCTTCACATGCACCCCCACACCATTTTCTTACCCACAATGCACTGTAAACATCCATCTTTGCTTGAAATCTCACAGTTTTCCTACATTTTTTGTGATGGAACCTTCCGGAATCTGCAGAAATCCACAAGATTCCTACCACCCAGCATTGTGGCATCTATACAGATATAAAAATTCTGCCTCTCGTCAGCCTAAAAATGATTTTTTTTTCAAACTACTCTTTTGGACCCGCTTTGGTTCCCCTTCATCTTCAAAATGTTTTTGGCTCTTTCCTGTCACAGGCACTTGACCCACCTACACAAGTGAGGTATCATTTTAACTGGGAGACTGAGGGGAAGGTTGGGTGGCGATCCCACACGAAATGTGGGAAAAATGTGTTTGCTTTATTTGAGCTAAATTTGAGGCTTGCTGAGAATTCTGGGTAAGAAAACACTGGGGGATCCACGCAAGTCACACCTCCCTAGACCCCCTCGGGTGTCTAGTTTTCAGAAATGTTTGGGTTTGGTAAGTTTCCCCAGATGACTGCAGAGCCCAGGACCAAAAACGCAGGTGCCTCCGCAAAAACAGGTAGTTTATTTGATAATTTTGTTGCATCCACATAGTGTTTTGGGGCATTTCCTATTGTGGGTTCTAGGCCTACCCACAGAAGTGAAGTACCACTTTTATCGGGAGACCTGGGGGAATGCTAGGTAGAAGCAAGTTTGTGGCTCCCCTCAGATTCCAGAACGTTGCAGCACCGAAATGTGAGGAAAGGTTTTTTTTTCTCTCCAACTGTTGAGGTTTGTAAAGGATTGTGGTTAACAGATCCTGGTGAGAGTGCCACAGGTTAGTCCATCCTGGGTTCCCCTATGTGTCTAGTTTTAAAAACTGTATAGGTTTGCTAGGGTCCCCTAGGTGCCAGCTTATCTAGAAGCCAAATTCTACAGCTAGGAACTTTGGAAAAAACAGGTCAGTTTTCTTAGGGGAAAATGTGATGTGTCCAAGTTGCATTTCCTGTCGCAGGCATTAGGCCTACCCATGTAAGTGAGGTACCATTTTTATTGGGAGGCTTGGTGGAACACAGAACAGAAAAACAAATGTCATTGCCCCTTGACTTTCTCTTCATTTTTTCCTTACAAATGTAAGACAGTGTATAAAAAAAGATGTCCATTTGAGAAATGCCCTGTAATTCACATGGGGACCCCGTAATGCAGAGATGTGAAAATAACTACTGCTTCTCAACACCTTATCTTATGCCCATTGTGAAAATGCAAAGGTGTCCTTGATACCTATTTTTTTTTTACTCTTTGTTTCAGCAAATGAATTGCTTTATACCCAGTATACAAGGAAAACCCATTGCAAGGTGCAGCTCCTTTATTGGCTCTGGGTACCTAGGGTTCTTGATGAACCTACAAACCCTATATATCCCCGCAACCAGAAGAGTCCAGCAGATGTAACAATATATTGCGTTTGAACATATGACATGGCAGAAAAAAGTTTAAAAGTTACAGTGTAAAATATGGAGAGAAATGGCTGGTATTTTACCTCCATTTCAATATATATTATTGTTTATTTCAGCTGTTATTTTCCATAGGAAAATCTTGTAAGATCTACACAAATGGCCCTTTGTTGAATTCAGAATTTTGTCTACTTTTCAGAAATGTACAGCTGTCTGGGATCCAGAATTGATTTCCCACCCATTTCTGTCACTAACTCGAAGGAGGCTGAATGCAGAAAAAATAGTAAAAATGGGTTAAGTCCCAGTAAAATGCCACAATTGTGTTGAAAAATTTGGTTTTCTGATTCACGCCTGCCTGTTCCTGAAGGCTGGGCAGATGGTGATTTTAGCACAGCAAACCCTTTGTTGATGCCATGTTCAGGTAAATAACCACAAGCTTTCTTCTGCAGCCCTTTTTTCCCAATTGTTTTGAAAAAAAATTAAAAAAAATTGGCTAATGTTTTGGTCTCCTGTAGGGGAGCCCACAAACTCTGGGTACCTTTAGAATCTCTAGGATGTTGGATCAAAAAAGGACACAAATTTGGCATGCGTAGCTTATGTGAACAAAAAGTTGTGAGGGCCTAAGTGCGAACTGCCCCAAATAGGCAAAAAAAAAAAAAAAACTGGCACCTGGGTGGGGCGAATGGGGGGGGGGAAGAGAGGCCTGGAAGCAAAGGGGTTAACATTTCTAAACATGTTTTAACAGTTATTCATAATACAGTTTAACCTAGGTCACTAATGACAAATCATGTAAAATATGTGCTCCATGGTGCATTCCTTGACTAAAGACCACAACCGTTGTTGTCTTGTGCTTTCAGCTGCTAAGATAGCACAGAAAGGAAAATAAATGCATTTCATTCTGGTTTTCAGGCCTACATCTTATGTCTTCACATTTAATCCTGCACACAATATTTTTGTTAATTAGAAACCCTCTTCCACTTGTTAAAATGGTTCCTTGAAAGGGATTAAGGTACAACAAAAGTGAAAGAATGTTATTTCTGTGACAACCATGCCACCTAATGGCTATAATGTTATCTACTGTTTGCTGTGCCTTTAAAGGACACTACATGGCATTACATTACTTTACATATTTTTACCAATGTACTCAGGCAACACTTAGGTGATTGACCTCATTCAAACGTGAATCCAAGCATTACATATTACTCCTCTTTTTAGATCATCCAGTGCAAGTGTTTCCAGGCCGGTTTTGATTGAAGACGTTCTTTGAAAAGCCCAATGAACTGCAGAGAGCTCAGTGGCTCTAGACTAAAATCGAAATATTAACTACATTTAGTCAAATATATTTTCTTTCAAGGAGATGGTGCCTATTGTTGTAAAATACTACATCTAAGTCCCTTTTAGCACTTTTAATGCTGATTATTGTAGAGTGGAGAAACTGAGAAAATAATAGAATATATGGTACACAGGCTTATAGTTATAAGCAGTTTGCAATGTCTCTCAAAACGGTTAGTGAACCACTGATTAAAAAAGACCACCTCCACACTCAGCATTAACGTGTGGATGGATGGTCTTTAACCTTTTGAGGTCAGTATATTTTTCTGGGCCCTGAACACGATGTTCATTCAATCTCAGTTTAATTGTTTTAAGTAAATATGATTATGAATTTTAGGTGGAATCTATCAATACAATCGGCTGTTCGCCACATCTTTAGTTTAATCTCTTCGGTTACCGTTTGGTTTACATGGGAAGAATGAAGCACTTCACTGTGGCTGCAAGGCAAGTAATATCTTGAATGCTTACTAGAAAACTTTAGTCGTACTTATCTTCCACCAAGGGTATGACAAATAAGTTACTGCTTTAACCCCTTACCTTGTGGGCTTTCTCGTTCCATTGCCTAGCCCTTGTTTAAATATTTTTACGTATCTAGGTCAAATTTATATTTTTTCCTCCCCATTTCGGGGATTCTGGGGGAACCCACCGTTAAGGATTGCCCTGGAGAGAGCGGAGAAAATTGACAAAATACAGCATTTTGTTTATGAAAAAGGGGAGAAAATGCTGTGCAAGAAAGTTGTTTTTTTCCCAAAAATCTCACGCAAAAAAGGTTAGCTGTGCTAAAATCCTCATTTTTGCAGAGTTGTGAAGAAATCAATTTTATCACAGTTTTTGCATTTTTGTAAGTGGTAGTCTTTGGTCCCTATTTTATATGGCTTCTCTGTACTTTAAGTTTGTTGTGATAAACCTGGAAAGCTGTACATTTCTAATCTGAGTAGATCTCGCATGTTCTCCCCAAATAAACTAATAACTGAAATAAAAGGAATGGTGATAAGTAGGAAACAAATAGAAAAAGATGAGCGCCATTTTTATCGTCATAGTTGAGTATCAATGTAATATACTGTTTCATCAGTCTGTTTGTAGTGTTTGTTAATTTCCAAAGACAGAATACCCTGAGCCAACAACTGCATCTTACAATGATATTTAATTTTGTATCAACGGTGCAGCAATTCATATAGCAAAATATAATAAACGAAAACTGGCTATTGGTGAAGCCTATGCTTTTTTTAAATGTGTTCAAAATATTGGGTTAAGGATTAGTGGTTACTTGTGCATTTCTGAATTTGGAGTTACCCAAACTATCTTGTGAGATGAGAGCGTTTCAGAAAAGTGTTCTTTCTTGCACACTGTCTTACATTTAGAAGCTAAAATCGGAGGGAAATTAAATTGATGATAACTCTGATACTAATATGTATTTCCACTCTTGCCCCAAAAATGGTACCCCACTTGTGTGACTGTGCCTATAACCATGAATCCAATAGGCCCCAAAATGCAATGCGGAGACATCATGTTTTCCACATAAAAATTGATAGCACTGGTATCTGGGACTGGGCTTTGCCACCACCCAGGGAACCCTCATAAACAGATATTCCTGAAAACTAGACACCCAAGGAAGTCAAGGGTGGTGTGACTTGCATGGACCCCACTACATTTTCTTACATAGATTCCCATGCAAAACTCAAACATTGACTAAAATCACAAATTTTCCTCGCAGAGAATTACCCAGATCTGAAGGGATCCTACCACCCTTGGTTCGCACACTTTTCCAAATTAAAAATTGTACCCTACCTGTGTGGCTGAGCATATTTCCCACAACAGAAATGTATCAGTACTATGACTATATGGAGTCAATATGATCTTCACTTGATCTCTGGTTTGGTCCCTTCTTGTCTTGGGTATTCGTCAGAGCCAGATTCCAGGGAGGGCCATCTCTTCTTTTTTTAAATCCCTTTTTCCATGTGTGTAGTGGGCTTTCTGCCTTCCCCCCAAACCAAGGGGAGGAGCAAAAAGAATGTTCCTTGTTTTGGGAGGGGGCACTTTCCCATGTTGGGAGGCTTATCCTACTCCTCCCTGGTGTGTAGTTGGGCTGATTTCTGATTAGGGACCACAGTACTGGGGCAATCCCTCAGCTGGGGATGAATGGGAAGCAGTACCGCTTGACTGGTTAGATTGATGCTCAGAGGGTGTCCTTATGCTCCCGAGCATGATCAAAGTGCTATCAATAGGTGCCTAATTATCCAGGGGTGGCGACTCCGCTATGGCAGAGGAGCATCACCCCACCCCCCCACCAGCAGCAGGAGCTGTAAACCTTTAAATATAAAGCTATAATTAACAATGTTTTTTTATTGTTTTATTTTTAAAGGGGTGGGGCCATGGGGGTGATGAGCAGTGAGGGGAGTACACAGAGCCCTCCCCTCAGTGCACCAATGTGTATGGTCAGCCGTCTCTGGCCGGCCAAACACACATATGCAGACGAGCTATCTCCAACCCAGCACTTTCTTGCCTGGTTGGAGAGATCAAGCCCAGGCTCCCAGTATGCGCAGGAGTGCCCAGCCACGGCACTCCAACCAATCATAACACTGCTCTGTGCAGCGTCATGATCGGCTGCTGGGCAGGCTGGGAGCCTGCAGTGCAGCAGAGAGCGGCGGAGTGCTTTAGGTAAGTCCTTTTTGTTTATGTATTTTTTTCTGTTATTCCCCTTGCCCCACCACTTTGCCCAGTCACCAGCCACGGCTGCTAATAGCACCAACTGTTTTCACTTCCTGTCACTGTTGTCACCATGCTGCGAGTTACAGTGATAAAAAAAAAATGGTGAGACAGAGGAAACTACTCTGTGTCTGACCAGGGTTAGAGAGAAGCAGAATTACAAAGATTAAAAGTAGAATTTGGACTTTGTGATTACTGGTATATTGTCACATTATTAACATGTTTTCTCCTTAGTCTTTATTATAGTCATTATCTGAGAGACCTTGTTCAATATTCCTTCATTTAGCTTGGTCATCATGGGACCAAACTTATAAATAAATACAAGTTTATATCAAATAATAAGAGAACATTATACATCTGAGTACTAAGGGGCAGTCACCCCAAAGGAAATTCAGGACAAAGGCTCCTTCCCAAAGACCCCAAATGCAGTTCATTCATCCCATGATTGGAAATGGGAGACCCAGAAGAGACGCTTGTGGCAGCAATTCAGGAACCTATATGGATTACAAGATTTGATGTCAGAATCTGATTGGAGCATCAGAAGCAGAAAATCCTTGCATTTGGCCAAACAGACAGTATCCAACAACTGCTTGGTACCTATATTTGTGTGTAAAGGAACACTTGCTGTGTTTCTGTGTCCAGCTTTATATTTCTTTGGATAATTTATTTATAAGGGGGCAGGTATAGGGTAACCATCAATGACCCTTAGAGGTTGACACAAATCTTGAGACTCAGATAGAAGTGTAATATCATCCTAGCAGTCAACATTAATAAGATCAAATCAATAAACATCACTTTCAATATTGGAGTCAGTGATTTATATGCACCATGGCCTATGTGGCAATGAATCATCACAAAGATCAAATATTTATTGCCCTTTAGATTAACAATACTAAAATCACATACATCATGTAAATCAAATGCAGGACCAAATTATATAAGTGCAGGAACAATACAGGCTGACCCAATCTTCTAAAGAATCTCAGCCTGTATTTATCATTAAACATCCAAGAGCCACTATGCAGAATAACAATAACAACAAATGAATGATAGAAACAGAATACATTTAGCTATCACAGATACATTATTTACAATCAATTTATAAGAAACAGTCAAATTTAGATTTTGCCACCCTTAACTGTTACTCTGATTCGTTAAGCATGTTTCGGCTTCATGCAAAAAGAAAAGGAGACAAAAATTAATTTGGAAAACCTCTGTCTCTGGTGCTAATTAAACATAGTGGTTGGTTTTTGTCAAAGGAGAAAACATAAAAATCTACAAGAAAGACAAACACATATTTGGTTATAGCTCTCCTAAATGGATCAGTATGCAGTAATGTCTTCATCAGTGGAGCATCTTCTGGTCTTCTTCGTTGGGCAAGGACATAATAGGGAACAGTTCAGTAATGTTTGGCCTTAATGTATCTGAGCTGACAATGGCAGAAAGCTAAAAACATAACACCACATTACACCAGCATAGAAAGTAGAACACTGAACTTACATCCCCTGGTTTGTTATTATAAATCCCTAGAATGTAACTAGATAAGTTTCTATTGATCAGTCTATGGGTTGGTTTAGGTCAGAGCCAATTAGCCTTTCTCCACGTTTCAGAAGTATCTTTTCCTCATTTTCTGCATTCACGAGTGGCTCATCTTCTCTCACTGCAGTCACCAGATTACAATGTAGAATACATTTGTTACAGGCATGAGCACTGAAGACTATTGTTCCGGGGTACACATTATCTTATCCCAGGAAGACAGACAAATGTTAAAACATAAGAACAGAACTTTTCCACAGTGTAGGAGCTACACAGGCTATTGAAATCTATTTCACTAAACATTTGAAATATTACGTGAGGTCAGCATTGTGTGACTAATGAACATTGAATATCAAGCTTCTAGAAGTTGCTGAGATAGAAAAACATTGCTTAGGCTTTTAAAATGTAGAATTCGCTTTAGGCCTCTTTGTGTAGTCCCACATTTAATAAAGCATGTAATTCACATTTAATATCAAATAATGTAATTTACATTAGTATTTATATTAATATATTATAAAACATTTCTTTTATAATCATTCTGTTCATTGTTAAACGTACACTGTTTATGGTGTCAGCCATCTTTGCCACTTTACATGTTGCACATTTTAAACACACATTAATTTTAAAACAGAATTTTAATACAGTCTTTATTCTTTTAATTAGTAGTTTAATATTTCAAAGTGCTATTAATTAACTTGTTCTCTAACATTGGCTTTAATTGAAAGGCAGTGAATTGTTTAGGGACTGAGATAGAACGACTGCCTCCAAGTATAGGAGAAGAACCCATAATTTAAGACTCCATAGAGGAACAGCCACAATGTTCAATTTCCCCTTCCTCATGATCTCTCAATCACTGTAAAGAGTAGAAAGGTAGGAGAACATTCAGCAATAACAATCAAACAGCAAGATACTCTCTATGGCAGTCGATCAGTTCAAGCAGCAGTGATCTGAACTTCAAACTGAGCAAGATTGCCCTTAGGGTATTCCAGTAACTCCAGTGAAGAGCACTGACTGGTTTGCTTTCTTATCTATAGATGTTTCTTGATGTAGTAATCGGATGGAAAGAATAATTAGCTGTTGATCCACATTTACTCTCAAGTTTCCCCTATGTATGACTGAACTACCTTATCAATCATTATCACTCTGGAGCAATCTCACCTTAGCTCTGAGAACGACTCAGTGACCTTCAATACAGTAGTAATTCCCTTCAGGTGAAACTGGAGGAACCCAACTTTTCAGATGATGCCTTCATGGTGTCATCTGTTGAAATAATGAAATTCCCCAAAATCAAAGGCCCAAATTACACATAAAGTACACTGACCTCATCTGCAACTTTAACTGTGTGTTCCATATGCCAAACAGGTCAGTGCATCCTATCACAATAAATGTTCTGTTTGCAGTGCAGATGCAAACTCAAGACACACTGGGAACTGCACAGTAGTGAAAGATGGACTGGCTGTTTGAGGCAGCTGGAAAACCTTTCAATCTGCAGGCAGCAATCTTGCCTCACTTTTAAAAGAAGGAAGAGATCTCCACACAGGCTGGTACAATTAATAACTGCACTCACCTTCAGTTGGTGTCTAGAAATGCATAGGACCCCGATTTCTACTTCCAAGGGGCACCTTTGGGGAGCACACTAACTGTGCTACCTCCATGTGGTGCAGCATTATTGTGTGGAATTAGAGTGCCTCTTAATAGCCTCTTTGCTTGTGTGCCATGTCTATGATCCAGCTTGGGTACAAGGGCAAATGATTCTGTAGTTTTGTGGCGCAACATCCCTAAACCCTAGTCAAGCATCAACCACAATCCATTGTCAGGGTGAACCATAAAAGGCACTAAATTAACCTGTGCTTAGCCCTCTGGTAGGTTGGCACAAAGCGGTCACATTTAAATTAAAGGAAAAGTGTTAAGTATTTATGCTACACACTAGTAGTAATAAAGTAAAACAAGCATTTGGAATGCAACGGGTCCCGCATTTGCTTGCGTTAGAGCTATAAAATTGTAAACTCCTAACCAGACGTTTCTTGCCACACAAATTAAAAGAAGAAACGAAGCGTGATCGTGCTATGTAAAATGCAGCATGATCGCGCTGAAATTGAAAACAGAAAAACAGAGCGCAATTGCGCTATGTAAACCCCAGTGCGATTGTGCTGCGTGAAAAATAAAAGGATAAAGTAGTCTGGAAACCACGCTGAAAACATGGAGCCTCGTATGTTTTCAGTAGTTTAACGGTGCTGTGTAGGTGGGTTAACTACCAGAAAAGGCATGACATATGCATGCCTCTCATGAATGAAAGCAAGCGGATTTTAAAAGGCAAGCCCACGAACCAATGAAAGTGACTGACATGACATGGGCATAGTTAGAAACTCAGAGAGATTACTGCAGGGGACGGAGCGCTTTGTGTTCACCCCTAAAAACAGCACAAGAAAAGCTCATACCAGTTACGAAATATAGTACATTTTAATAAAAGAAATGATACTAGAATGACAGAATCTAATAAATAGAACTGGGTATATGTAGTTTAAAAGTTTTAGATAGATATAGCACTTGAAAGCAGAAAGCACCACTACTAGTCATCTAGTCATGCTACACAGGGGACAAGTCACAAGTTCAAGCCGACTTACAATGGAGCATGATGCAGAAACAGGGACCAGGTTAGTTTTGCTACAAAAGTTACTCTTTCAGTCCAGCATGAAGAGTTCTGTTTGTGGTGGGCAAGACTGCAAGGAGCATGGAGATCATCCTGAACAGTGGTTGCTGTAGTGCAAACAGCAGATCTCGCGTTGTGGGCAGTCATCACTGTAGTACAAAAGTTCAGTCGGGCATCTTAGACGGTCATGGCTGATGCTTTACCTTGGCTGTCACTGCAGGCTGTCGTATTGTAAAGTGCAGATCTTGCATTCAGTCTCAGCAGACAGTCTGGTTCACTGGAGATTTGCATTGGCTGGCAGAAAAGTATTTGCGTGAACAGGCCCGTTTGCAGTCACAAAGTGCCCCAAACTTTAGGATTTCACATTTTCCTGCAGGGGTATGAAGTCTGATGCCAGCCAAGAGTCCAGGACTTGGTGAAGCATCTCTTTAGGATCAGGAACTTTATCAGACAGAGGCCAGGTCTCGGACATGTGCAGCAGCAGGGCCAGTGAAGCGGTTCAGCTGGGCACTTTCAGAGAGGCGTCTGGAGCTTGTTGTTTCCCTGTGGCTCAGACAGAAGGTCTGACCCTTGGAGTCACTCTGATAGCTTCGGATGAAGGGAGCAGGTCCAGTCTTTCTTCTCAGAGTGCACAACAGGCATTGATCATCAGAACAGCCATCTGGTGGTCAAGGTAGGCCTCAAGCAGCAGTGCCGTCTTTTAGGGGAACAAGGCATGCCTCAAGCAGTAGGGCAGTAATCTGGGAACAATGTAGGCCTTAAGTAGCAGGGCAATCCCCTGTGAAACAAAGCAGTACTTCAGAAATGTCCACAGGCCCCAGGAGTGTCATGAAGAGTGACCCTTGAGGCCCAATTTGTATACCTGGTGCCCGCCTCTGAAGTGGGGCCAATTCCCTATAATACCACCATATCTAGTTCTGGATGTTCTTCCATTCACCTGTTAAGGAGCTGAGAAGTCTGAGGTGTTAAAAGATTAGTGTGAGGTTCCTTTGTGTGTGCAGGAAGTAGAATCCTTTCAAATGTAAGAGGGCTGTGCACAGCTGTGCCCCCAACCATCCTGGAAGGATGGCCCTTTCAGTCCACACCTAATCCCCTTTTGTGTCATGTCACTGTCTGGGAGGAATGCACAAGCCCAGCAGAAGAGCCATTGAAAATGTCAGAAGGCACAAATGGCTAGGACAACAAAATTGCAACTTTCTAAAAGTGACTGACTTTACCACTAAAGAGGATTTATATTACAATTCAGCTGAGTATAAATAGCATATCTCTTTCTGCTCCCAATCAAAAGTTAGCACGTATTAAATGTGATAAGGTAACACCTCATTTGTCAATGGGAGAGAGAGGCCTTACAGCAGTGAAAAAAGACTTCAGGAGTTTTTCACTACCAGGATATGTAAAACGTAATTGCACATGTCCTACATTTTAATTACAATGCACCCTGACCTGTAGGCTGGTTCGGGTTGACATAAGTATTGAAAAGGAAGGCTTGGGTCCGGCAAAAGATTTACTCTTCCAGGTCAAATTGCCATATTAAAACAGAGCTGCAGGCAACAGTGGAATCCTGAGACATGTTTTAGAAAGGCTATTTTAATGGATGGCACAATTAAGTTGCTGGCCTCTAGAAGTATTTAGATACAGGCCCTGGGCACATATAGTACCATATACCAGGGACGTACAATTAGATTAAAAGTGCTAATTAGTTGTAAGTCAATTTTGCCATGTTTTAGAGAGAGAACACCCACACTTTAGCACTGGTTAGCAGTGGTAAAATGTGTAGAGTCCTCAAGCCAACAAAATCAAATTCAGCAAACGGGAGGAGTGAAAGCAGAATGTTTGGGGAATACCGCTCCAAGAATGTCAGCTCCAACATTTGCTAACTGCCTTATGATCTAACCTATGGCCTTAAGGGGAGATAAGTCAGTAATCAAAGAGGGCAGATTATGGCTAAACACATACCCCTGATTATCAGAAGCCCCTAAGGCAAAAAGAGACAACCACCTTTGAGATCCAAATTCTCAATGTGGTTGGCAAAACCACCCCCAGTTTTTATAAGCAGATACATTCACAAATGGTCACTACCACCAGATACTCCTATTGAAGAAGAAAGATGAAAAAATCTGTGTCTGGTTAAGGATCTTCTGGTTCCAGGCCAAGCTGTCCAGAAAAGTGTCCATTTAGAAGCATTTAAAGACATTTGTATCACTTGTATGTAGTGGTGGGGTGCCCCATCAAAATGGTAGTGCTAAAAGATCTACTCTCCCATGTTGCTTCAAATGAATTCTCATGGAGAGTTTCCCAAGAAAAGAGGGGAGTGTGCATCTATGATAATGAATAAATATGTATGCCTCTGTGCAGATGTTTATATCGTCAACTTTCAAGCTCCTTTATAAGCTTGGATATTGCGTCCTTCAACTTGTTCAATTTGTTTGATTTTGAAGTTCAGAAGTCAGAGGCGACCATTATATTATTCAAATGTGGCATGGAATGCATTCAGTGAACTGCAAGGTACAGCAGGTGGAATGGCTAGGAGTTAAAACCCACAAAAGCACCTAGTGGGAGCACTTAAGACCAACATTTGAATTCCACACCCGTGAAAGTAAGTAAGGAAGGAACAATAATTACAACTAGCAATCAGTGTTAATAGATGAAGGCTGTCAAAGGGTGACTGCAAGAAAATTATATGCTTGCCCATAATCGAGAGTGAGAACCACACCACTGTGCCCTAGTGTTCATAGTAGCTATCTTTGTTTAGTACCTAAAGTTTGCAGCACAACTTTGCACTTGGATCTAATTGAATATTTGCCTCACCAGAGGTATTTATCATCAACTGTAAGACCATATTAACTCACATCACCCCAGCTCTAAAATACGTTCATGGCCCGCCTATCAAAGAACTGAATTTAAAACTCTTTGCCTGGTCTTTAAAGCCCTGTGTGGTTCTAACTTAGGCTACCTTGCTAATGATTTTACTCCATATGGTCTGACAAAAAGCATAAGGTTGGTTTCCCAACACTATTTCTCAATTTCCATGCCAAACCTGAAATGATTTGGGACTCTGCGTATCCTCCAGGAAAACAATACTTTAACATTATGTAGTCACATGAAGACTTGTCTGTTCCAATATGCATTTTCATCCTTGCCTCAACTGCCATCCTCATCCCTACTCCCCAAATTCTGCTGGACACAACAGCACTTTAAAAGAAATTAGTGAAATAAACATACACCTTGAATGATTGTGAACTTGGTAGGAAGTAGGCAGGAACTGGATTTAAAGAGTGAGAATATATGCTGGGACTTCAACAAGAGGGAGGTGAAAGAAGGTAAAGGGGCAATGGGAGTGTGGTAAATATAAGACCAGAGTGCAAGATCCTAGGGCACAAAGGTCCCCGTCTAACAATAGTAACACACATGAGAAAACGTGAGTGGTGGTTTGGAAGGGGGGAGGTGCCAAAGAGTCTTGTTACATCCTGCAGTTCCTGCTTGTGGATAATTTGGCTGCTTGGTGGAAACCTCAGCACTGCTCTCTGCATGACCACTAGAAACTGGTCTTAAAGACAGTCTTCCTTGCTGAATCCTATGGATGAAACAAAGAACAGTATGCATTACAGTTCATAAAGCATCTTTACTTAGCTGGTACTACCATTTAAGGCTCTACTTGAGTTTCTGTCTGCTGTTGTCATCAGGAGATTGACTGGTTGCTGCTAATAAATTTGCTCATGTACTGACAAGGTAAGTTGATTTGAGTGAATCCCTGAAACATAAGATGCAAGATACTTTTGTAGTTATAGAGCATAGTTTGTGTTCTATCCTAGTTATTATGAGCTATGATTGGTATCTGGGGCCTATTAAAGGGGATGTAACGTTTGCAAATAGCTTGATTGCCGGTGCAATTTGCCTTAGACTGCTTTAAATGTTGAAGTAAAAAATGTTTAGAGGAGAGAGTTATATTTGAAATCCATATTGTCCAAAATCACACACTAGCAGTCTCATATATTACAAATTGAGTTGAGTATTAGAGCTAGCCTATTTTGATATAAGCAAGGGTTTACAGCTTCAAGAATACCCCATTCCTTCACAAGAAAATGTATGATGAGAAATTGATACATTTTGTATTTTTCAGGTTTCAATTATGTTTTTGCATCACCCACATATGTTTTCCAATAATAAGAGCAAAGTTACTATTTATTGTTGAAATTGAATGAGGCACATTGGAATTGACCAAACCATTACACAGAATCCTAGGTTTTGAACGATCCCTTTCCCTAACCTTAGCTTAGGTATTTTCTTTTACCAAATACCATGTTATAAGGCTGTTCAGGCCCACTGCTAACCGTGATCCTTACCCTAACTGTAACCAGAATGTTGAACCTAACTGTATCCTAACTGAATCCTTAAACTAACTGTATCCTTGCTGTGTAGCTCCTTCCCAAACCTACACCCTAAACTTTCCCTAATTTCAGCCTACCAACTAACTCATACTCTAACCGTAATTTAATAATTTTCACTTAATGTTTTCAAAAGCCTAATTCTTTTTCATCACTTCCTTTTTCTTGCACTGACCACGCACATTTATTAGACTTTTCATTAATAATCTTTTTCTCTTGTTCTCACTTTTTGTTCCCTGCTTTTTTTTATTTAATTGATTGCTAAATGTCTGGACCAAAGACATGACAAAACAGTAATTTCAATATTAGACAAATGACAAGAACATGACCTAGTGCTCTTTGGAGAAAGAAATGTATAAATATTGCTAAAACAAAACTGGCAAATTTATAAAGAAAGTCATGTATTTTGCCAATGCACTGTACCCTGAGGTCCCAGTTCTCAGTTGATCATATTTGTAAAGATTGTCAAGATCTACCTTTGCATATGTGTCAGTATTTATGGAGTGCATACTTAGCTTCAAAGCAATGGAGTGCTGAACAGTCGGGATGGCTCCCAGGGAGATTGGTGGGTGGAGGGGGGGCATTAAATAATTGGGGGGTGGTCAAGGATAGAATGAGTTGGATGTGGTGTTCCTCGAAGAGATGTCTCTTCAGCTTTTTTTCTGAATTGTAGGAGAGTTAATGCTGATCTAATATTGTTAGCGATGCTCTTCAAAATTCCAGGAGCATGAATGAAGAATGCTTGCTTTCCTGTTTCTTCTACTTAGATACATTTGTGATCTGTTTAAAAAGCTTGAACAAAGCTAACCAGCATCTGAAAATGGTTCTCCTGAGATCAGACTGTATGCAAAGAGACAGACATTTTCTTTCTCAACAGATGGAATTATGAATTGGTGCCATTTCCTCTGGAAAGTTAGTAGTCAGTCATTTCAAAATCCAAAGCGTCCAATATTGGGGACATCCTCATCCTAGAAGTCTAAAAGGTATTTAAGGCATATTAGCCACTGCCAAGTTCTAACAAATATTTTTGTAGGATTATTCGGCGGTGGTGGCTAAAGTGCTCAGATTAACCCAAAATAACATGCAGTTCCTTTTGACAGAAGAGGTAATATTAATTTATTGAATAAAGCTTATTCTGCACCAATGTGACTGTTAAAAATTATATTTAGAAAAATGCTATTATGTATTGTCATTGGTGCTGTACAATAACAAAAACATGTGGTCATGTGAAAAGACTCCAAAAAGACTGCAATGGATTCAGAACTCTGCTGCAAGACTACTCCTCCACATACAGCTATAAGCTCACATCTCCCATGCCTTGAGGGCCCCTACATTGTTTACCGGTTGCCAGAAGATCTACTTTCAAGCTGCTTTGTATCACCCAATACATAGAACAGTACCTCTTTTCATAAGGAAGAATATCACCAAATACAATCAACAAAGGAACCTCCACTCAAGATTGGCATCTCACCCCAAAATCCCACCATACAAGAAAAAGACAGTAGGTAGTATATATTTCTCTGTTCAACTGACCTTGGAATTCATTACCCCCAAATAAAAGATCCATGAATAACTATCTTATCTTCAGAAGACCACTCATGATTTGGCTCTTTCCTACACAACCACCATACTCAAACAGCAGAGTCCAGCATGTTCTGTGTATGTCAACATTTATAATTTGATATGTATAATAACTGTTTTATCTTAAAATACATACATACTCTTTAGGCCTGCTTAACAAATGTATAGATTGTGCAGCCACTGAGCAAACAATCTTGACTACCTGAGGAAGGCGGAAGCTGAAACATTGTAGTAGAAATATATTTTTGTTCTTTAGTGATTTCATCTGTTTGAGTCACTTCTTTCTTGGATATTACATTTTCTTGTGGCTCATTGTATCCTTTGGGATCCAGATTTTTGCCCTGGCTGGCTGCTGTTTTCTTGTGATCCTGCATCTTCCAGTATGTATGTATGTATATATATATATATATATATATATATTATGCTTAACATGTTCATAGGTCATTACATAGTTTCTATATAAGTTGTTTGATTAGATGCTGAGTCTGTTTTATCACAATAGCTAAATATCATCTTGACTTGTCACAAGCATTTCAGTATTGAAATATTGAGGAAAAGATTAAAAGGAATGTTATGCAAATTACCTTCAAATGCAACACTAGGGTCTGTGTTTATACATTACAACTTTAAATCTCAACATATTATCTTCCTTAAACATATAATCCCTTTCTATGTAATATTGTATCTATATATTTATCACTTTACTCCTACTGTACAAGAGAAAATAAAATCAGTCTCTCCAATGCACTACTTGCTCACTGTTGGAAAATGGGTTATTGGTAAGGGCAGGTAAGTACCTACACTTAGCAATAGGCCACTAACCTCCACTTAGGCCCAGTTAGGTCTCAGTAAATTAAACCCAGCTCAATCCTTGGTAGCTTGGCAACGAGCGACAAGGCTTAACTTAGGAGACAGAGTGTAAAGCATTCAAATATCACAAAACAGTAATTAAATAAAACACAGGAAACAGTTCACAAATCCCAAGCCAATTTATAAAAATAGATTATTTTTATCTTTAAAATGACACATAAATGAATAAAATCGGATAAGGGGAACAGGAGATATGATTTTTTTTAAAGAATTATTGTTTTCTAGCGCCTAGAAACAAAAAGCGCCAATCTGGTCATCTGGTCGCACCTCGACTGGGGCAAAGTCAAAGTTTAAGGCCGACCGCAATGGAGCCTGGCTCGGCTACAGCCCGTGGGAGGACTCGGTCAAAAGTTTACCTTCACACTTAGTCGTTTTTCAGAAGATTTTCTTCAGCAGGACGAACCTGCCAGTCCAATCTGACCTCCTGGAACTCTTCTCCGGATACGTGTTGCGGGAGCCCTCAGTGGAGATTTTTACCTTCGGACTTAGTTGTTTTTTCGAGGTGAAAATCCTTCGACCGGGGTAAACCTGGATCTTGATCAGGCGTCCTTGGATCCCTCCTCGGATACACTGGCTAGGAGGTCTTGGTCAACTTTCGACGTTCGGACTTAGTCTCTTTTTTGGAGATTTTCTTCACCAGGATGAACCTGCAAATCAGGCCGGGTAGCGGTTGAGGCAAAAGTTCTCCAAACTTCTGGATCTTCTCCCAGATGTTCTTTTAAGGTTCTTTTGGGGTCCACAGCTCACAGCTCACCCCAAGGTTCCAGGAGTTCAGGAGATCCTCGGGGGTGTGGACTACTACTCCCAGAATGCACCGGGTGCAAACTCCTTTTTGGCCACTCGACAGTGGTCAACTGGTCGGTTTCTTCAGGAGTTGGTGCATGGGAATCTGGTTAGCAATTTTTCACCTGTAGCAAACAGGGAGTCCCTCCTTGAACCAGTTGAAGCCAAGCAAAGTCCTTCTTGTGGTGAAGCCCAAGTGTGCAGCTGGTGCAGTCCTTCTGAGTGCAGGGTCCAGGTGCAGGCCAGGGCTCCAGCAGGGCAGTCCTCCTCCTTCTGTAGTTCTTCCTGGTAGGGATCTGGCAGGGAACTGCGGTGTGGGTGCAGGTCTGCTAGTTTTATCCTTGCTCCTGGGTGAAAAACAGGGGGGTTCTGCTTCTCCAATCAGGTACAGGGTCCTTCCCCCTGTGATGACCACTTCCTGGGAAGTGTGGAAAACATCAATCCCAGGAGGCAACATTCCTCAAAAATCCATCATGGTTGAAAGTGATTTTTGGAGGTTACATCTGGCTGAGCCCTCCCACTGGTGTGGCTAATAATCATAAACACGCCCCTCTCCTAATCTAATCAAGGGGGCACCTAGTTGTCTGGGGTTGCAGGATGTGGGGGTGTTGCTGGGTTGCTCCACATGTCCTTCTCTGACTTTGAAGACCAGTTTGGCAGCCCTCCCTCTTCCTGCCTCACCATCTGTTGAGAGGATCCCCTCCCACAGGCACATCTCTTTGTGTGAAGCCAGGCCACTTCACACCTCATCAAGGTAGCCTGGCCAGGCTGCCAGAGGCTGGCCAATCAGAGCACAGCAGCAAAAACACTGCAGGGCTGAAGTTGGCAACTTTTTAAGTAAAGTTTAAAACTCTTTACCTGAACAAGTTATATTAAATCCAACAACTGGAAGTTGTGAGATGTATTATAACAATTAATTTGATACCAAATTCTTTGAATCTGTCACTTAAGGGGACTTTTAAAATTAAAATAAAGTCTCCCCATTCTAGCCCAATGAAGGCCATTCACTACAATGAGAGAAAAACAAATTTGGCTGTTTTTACCTCACCAGGGCTTATATAACTATTTTTATAAGGTCCCTGCTCATAGTTACATGGCACCCAGCCCTAGGGGCACGTAGGGCACACCTTAGGGGTGACTTATATGTAAAAATAAGGTAGCTTAAGACTCTGGAACCACCTTTAATTCCAAAGTCGAATTTGCATATAACTTTAATTTAAATGCAGCCAGCAAGGCAGGCCTGCCTTTAAAATGACACTGGGCACCTCAGCAGTGCACCTATGGGTACACTACCTATGCTGGGGTCCATAAACCTACATGCCCTACCATATACTAGGGACTTATAGGTAGGTTGACTTAGCCAATTATAATTAGCCTAATTTGCATACTGATTTTACACAAAGCACAGGCCCTGGGACTGGCTAGCAGTACCTAGGGCACCATCAGAGTCAGGAAAATACCAGCAAAAAATGGAAAATGGGGGCAAAAAGTTAGGAGGCCTCTGCAATCAGCCCTGTTCTCTCACACTCACCCTATACCTCTCTCACTCTATCCTCTGTCTCTAATCTCACACTTGTCTAAAACCTCATTCTACTACTATGATCGCGGAGATAACCCTTCCTAAACTCCTCCCTCCTCCATCCCTCCTGGCTCATCCCAAACCCCATATTACTATGATCTCCCTAATCCCTTCCTATGGACTGCACCGTCCTGCATCTTTCCTTTTACTCATCCCAAACCTCATTTTACTACTATCATCTTCCAGTGAACACTATCTAGATTCTTCCCTCTTCTATCACTCCATTAATCTATTTAATTCAACTAACAGACTGACATTCCCAAATTAACTCATATTTCCCTACACTAATACTGATATTATACTCACATTTCCCTACGCTAATACGCCACTAATCCTCTTGGGTTCCAGACTAGCGTACTACTCTCCAAAAAGCGTTTTGATACCTCGTCTGGGGCAATAAGCGCTATATAAATACAATTAAAATATGCATACAGTGTGGTGAAATTATATCTGATGCTTGAAACCAGTATACTTAAAATCAGTAAAGTAAAAGTAGGACAACTTTTACAAAATAATGTTTCCAAAGCACAAAGCGTTTGCCTTAAAGAAAAAGGAATTTATTTTATGCTTACCCTACTTCTAGGACCTATTAAAATGATCACAGATAGTCCTACAAGGAGTACTTCACCTACTACAATCCCCATCTTTTTAACCAAAATGTGTATTGCAGTTTTGAAAGTTCATTTTGTTTTTAATCTTAAATATTAGACTTATATATCACTTTGGAACAGAAGCAGCCCATCCTTAAGGGTGAAGTGGACCTGTCCTCCAAGCATGTCCAAACCTGAAGAGTGTCTGTCAGGCTGAGCAAGGTGTCAGCCTGACCCACATTCCTCAAGTTCCCGTCAGACAGCCAGATGCTGTGCATGGGCTTAATGGGCAGGTGTCTGGCTGCCTGAGCTGAACTTTTCTGGGCTGAAGATTTCCTAGTTATGTGGGTGTGATCGCCTCAGCTCTGCAAAATGCTTGGATGTACTGCCCTTTTGATGAGAAGGTGCATCACAGCTAGACTTGGAGAGAATGCCCTTGGCACTTCAGAGCTTACAACTTAAGCACCCCAATCCAAAAGAGATACATCAGCACAGTGTGGGGTGGGATCGGCAGGCTCACTGACCCAATTCCACTCTGTGATGAGCATAGGACTGCCACCTCCTCTCACTGGCTGACCCTTAACAAAGTTAGCCACTGAGATGAGTCTGCGGTCCCAATCCTCCAGAAACCACTGAGGTTTGTCTCCCACCACCTTTCCTACCTTCCTTCCTGCAGCTGCACTTTCTGTTTCAGTCAAAGTAGATAAGCTGGAAGGCCTTTGACATCCTAACAGTGGGTAATCGGTTCTGTTGTCAACTGTTGCTATGTCTTGCCAGAGGGTTATGCGCTTCGGAATCTGAAATAAATGATAGAGGGTTTCTATATGACCCATACATATCAAATTAATACATTTTGTGAGGAGAGTTCCCTCTGAACATCACAAAGCCTTGGAAATGCAGCTAGAGCTCACACCAAATATGCCACAATTCTGAAATATCACTGCTATGAATTTAGACTTGGAAAGTTATTATTTGGTAATGAGGCAGGGCACCGAACCATAGGACTGGAGTGTCCCCTGCCTGTGCCCTCCCTGCAGGAGCTGACCTTCCACTGGCATAGCAGTGGTAGCTTGAGCTCTGATGCAAGGAAGGAATATGTTTCCGTGACTATTGTTTGAGTAGGAAAATCACACAATAATTAATATTCTCTATGCCCTCTGGGCCCCAGTGGCACTACACCTTTGATAGCTGTACTCCTGCTGACTACCATTTTTTTAAATACCCACCACTTTGTCAGGCAGTTTTTGACAAAGTCTTTTTGCCAAGATGGTGGGACCACCTTAGGCAAATGTAATTCCATTAGGGTGCCATGTAACAGCAGCCAACTTAGCATTTTTTTTTCCCCAATTAAAAAAAAAAAAAAGTTGGGCTTCTTTCTGCGAAACAAATGCCCTTCCATAATATGCAGGTAATTTTTCCCTGTTTGCTAGTGATATTGTTTTCGATTTGCTGTCTGGTTCCGCTAAAGCAGTCCTGGGCAGGGAAAATGAAGGTTGGAAGGACCGTCGTAAGCAGAGCGGGCCTTCGGATATTCATGTTCAGCAGCCATACAAGATTGTGCTGTCTTAAGGGTCCAAAGGTTGAGCGTACTGACTGTCAGGCTCCTCATCCTACCCCTTCCTCTAAATGATAACAGATTGAAGCATTCGCAAGTCAGGAGTTCGGCCAGTTAACAGCAGGGCGCCCTCTCGGCCAAAGTCTAAAAATGAGACCCTTAAATGGAAGGCCTTTTATGGTCTTCAAATATTGCAAATGTGTATTTTTCGGCTTATGTTTTTATGTATCGCTAAGCTTTAAATGTGCGTGTCTTTACTGTTAATGTTAACACAATGGGACTAATGATGCCTTCAACTAATGTTCAACCAGACCACCTTCCTACTGTGATATGTACCATTAATGTTGTGCTATACAACATTTTGATAAAACGCTAAATAAATAACTGCATATAAAATATTAGATCAATCAGATGTTTGTTACTACGAAAACAGCAGGTATTTGACAAAGGGAAATTGGACATTAGAGGAGCAGTAATTCAAATGAGAGAGGTATAATGGGAGATTTGAACTTGTGTTCTTTCTCACTGAATTTGAAACAATATATCCTGCATGCATAATATATTATTATGGTGAGCCCATTACCTAAGTGTAACTACAGCTATTTAATTTTAGCCCACAGATTGTCCGTTTTTTATATTGAGACATCGAGAAATGTAAAACACTGATTTTCTGGTGACTAATTGCATATTTAAATATATCATGTTGCATACTTAATGATGAAATGTGTTGAATCCCCTTGTTACCCCATCCTTTGTATAATGTCTAATGTTCCAAATTCACCAAGCTTCGCAAGCCAAAATGTCTCCAACAGAGCTATTATTGCTATGTTTAAATGCAATATAACAGAACAACTAATGTACCAGCAGTTATGTTGACCTACTTATGTTCTCACATTTTTCAAACGTGTTTCTTTGCAGGGGATCAAAAAAGTATGTGCTGCTCTGTATGAAGGCTATGAAGATACTGCTTTCGGAGAAGAGACGTTAACTAGAATTGACCTGTGCTCCATGCATAAGAAGCCGAAGGACTCTGGATATTATTTCTGTGAGTATTCAATTCATGTTGGCTCAAATGCTGGAGCAGTGACTCCGACAATAGAGCCAGACATTGCTGATGCACCTGCAGTGACTGTAAAAGGAGTGGATAGTTTTCCCACTTTCGGAGTGACCTCAGTCCTAACACCAAACCTTGCAACTGCTCCTTCTGTGGTTCTAAAAGAAGATATTGAGAGCAACCCTACAGTTGAAGTGACATCAGTACTAACACCACACCTTGCAACTGCTCCATTGGTGGTTGCAGAAAAAGATATTGAGAGTACTCCTACTGTCGGAGTGACTTCAGTCCTACCAGAAGACCTTGCAACTGCTCCATTGGAGGCTACAGAAGAGTTTAAGGGCTCCCCCACTGTCAGAGTGACTTCCGTGCTAACACCAGAGCTTGTAAATCCAAAATCAATGGCTACTGAAGAAAATATTGAGAGCTCCCTCACTGCCAGTGTGATGTCTGTGTTAACAGTAGACCTTGGAACTGCCTCATCTGTGGCTACAGAAGATTTTTTTGAGAGCTCCCCCACTTTGGGAGTGACTTCAGCCTTAACACCAAACCTTGCAACTGCTCCATCTATGGCTATTGAAAAAGATATTGAGAGCACCCCTACTGTTGGAGTGACTTCTGTGCAAACAGTGGACCTTGCAACTGCTCCATCAGTGGATACAGAAGAATTTTTTGAGAGCTCCCTCACTTTGGGAGTGACTTCAGTAATAACACCAGACCTTGCAATTGCTCCATCAGTGGCTACAGAAGATGATCTGGAGAGCTCCCCCACTGCTGAAGTGACTTCAGTCCTAATACCAGATCTTGGAATTGCTCCATTGGTGACAACTGAAAAAGATACTGTGTACTCCTCCACTATCTGTGTCATTTCAGCCCCACAGCCAGATCTTGCAACTACTCCTCTGATGGTTACAGAAGAATTTGAGAACCTCCCCACCTTCAGAGTGACTTCAGTGCTAACACCAGACTTTGCAACTCCTCCATCGATGGCTAGTGAAGAAAATATTGAAAGCTCCCTCACTGCCAGTGTGATGTCTATGCTAGCAGTAGACCTTGCAACTGCTCCATTGGTGGCTACAGAAGAATTGTTTGAGAGCTCCCCCACTTCGGGAGTGACTTCAGCCCTAAAAGCAAACTTTGCAACTGCTTCATCTGTGGCTCCAGAAGAAGATATTGAGAGCACCCCCACTGCTGGAGTGACTTCAATCCTAATACCAGATCTTAAAATTGCTCAGTTGGTGACTACAGAAGAAGATATTGTGAACTCCCCCACTGTTGGCGTGATTTCAGTCCTGCCACCAGATCTTGAAACTACTCCTTTTGTGGTTACAGAAGAATTTGAGACCTCCCCCACTGTCAGAGTGCCTTCAGTGCTAACACTAGACTTCACAACTGCTCCATCAGTGGCTACAGAAGAAGATATTGAAAGCCCCCCCCACTGCTGGTGTGGTTTCTGTGCTAACAGTGGAACTTGCAACTGCTCCATCGGAAGCTACAGAAGAATTGAGAGCCCACTGACTGGCAGATTGACTTCAGGGCTAACACCAGACCTTACATAGGCTCCATCAGTGGCTACAGAAGTATATATTGAAAGCTCCCCCACTGCCCTACTACTGGTGTGTACTAACGGTAGACCTTGCAACTGCTACATCAGTGGCTACAGAAGAATTTGAGAGCTCCTGCATTCTCTGAGTCACTTCAGGTCAACACCAGACCTTGCAACTGCTCCATTTGTGGGTACAGAATAATCTATTTGGAGTTCCCCCACTGTCAGAGTGCCTTCAGTACTAACACAGATGTTCCTACTGCTCCATTGGTGGCAGAAGAAGTTATTGAGCCCTCCCTCATGTTCAAAGTGACTTCATTCCTAACACCAAACCTTGCAGCTGCTCTACCAGTGGCTACAGAAATTAATGAAAGCTTTTCCTGCTATTGGAGTGACTTCGGGTCTAACACCAGACCTTGCAACTGCTCCATCAGTGGCTACAGAAGAATTTGAGTGCTCACCCACTGTCAGTGACTCCAGTGCTAACACCAGACCTAGCACATGCTCAACCAGTGGCTACAGAAGAAAGTGCAGTGTTCCCCTACTGTGGGAGTGACTTCAGTGCAGTAACCAGACCTTGAAAGTGCTCAATTGGTGGCCAGCAAAGAAGTAATAGAATTATTTGATTGTTAGTGACCTCAGTCCCAACCCCAGGCCATGCAATTGCTCCATCCATGTCTACAGAAGAAGTTATTGAGAGCCCCCCTACTGTCACAGTGACTTCAGTCCTAACACCAGACATTGCCAGTGCTCCATCAGTGGCTACAGAATAATTTGAGAGCTCACCCACTGTCAGAGTGACTTCAGTGCTAACACTAGACCTTGCAACTACTCAATTGGTGGCTACAGAAAAAAATATTGACTGTTGGAGTGGCTTCAGTGTTAGGAGTAGACCTTGAAATTGCTGTATTGGTGGCTACAATAGAAACCAAGTTCACCCACTGTTAAACTGACTGTAGTGTTAACACCAGACATAGCACATACTCAATCAGTGGCTACAGAAGAAAGTGTTCTTCCTCTGTGGAAGTGACTTTAGTGCAAGAACGAGAGCCAGACCTTGAAAGTGCTCCTTTGGTGGCCAGCAAAGAAGTAATAGATTTATTTGACTGTCAGAGTGTTGTCAGTCCTAACACCAGACCTTACAACTGTTTCATTGATGTCTACAGAGGAATATATAGAGAGTTTGCCCACTGCCAGGGTTACTTCAGTGCTAATGTTAGACCATTAAACTGCTCCATTGATGGCTACAAAAGAAGATATTGTGAGTTCCCCCACTGTGGGAGTGACTTCAGTGCTAGAACTTGATCTTGAAAGTGCTCCTTTGGTTGCCAGTGAAGAAGTAATAGATGTCTTTGATTTTCAGAGTGACTTCTGTCCTACCACCAGATACTACAATTGCTCCATTGGGGGTTACAGAAGAAGATATTGAGACCTCCCTCCCCCCCCCCCCACTGTCTGAGGGAATTCTGTACTAATGGTCGACCTTGCAACAGCTCCATTGGTGGCTGCAGAAGAATGTGAGTGCTCCCACACAGTGGGAGTGACTTCAGTGCTAACACCAGACCAATCAACTGCTCCATCAGTGGCTACAGATGAATTTGAGATCTCCCCCACTGTCGGAGTAACTTCAGTACTAACATCAGACTTTGAAACTGCTCCATTGTGGTTACAGAAGAAGTCATTGAGAGCTTCCCCAGTGTCAGAGGGACGCCAGTCCTAATACCTGATACCCTACCTTGCAACTCCTCTATTGGTGACTGCAGAAGAAGATACTGAGAGCTTCCCCACTGTCAGAGTGATGTCTGCTAACACCGGATCATGGAACTGCTTTATTGGTGGCTACAGAAGAATTTGAGAGCTAACCCACTGTCAGACTGACTACAGTACTAACACCAGACCCAGAGCATGACCAATAAGTGCCTACAGAAGAAAGTGTAGTGTTCCCCCACTGTGGGAGTGACTTAATTGCAGGAACCAGACCTTGCAACTCCTCCATTAGTGGCTGCAGAGGAAGATATTTAGAGCTCCCGCACTGTCAGAGAGATCTGTGCTAACAGTAGACCTTGCAACTATTCTATCTGTGGTTGCCGGAGAAGATATTGAGAGTTCCTCCAATGTTGGAGTGACTTCATTGCTAATGCTCGACCTTGCAACTGCTCCATTGTGGCTAACAGAAGAAGTTATTGAGAGCTCCCCAGTGTCGGAGTGACTTCAGTCCTAATACCGGATACTGCAACTGCTCTGTTAGTAGCTGCAGAAGAAGATATTGAGAGCTCCCCCACTATCAGAGTGACGTCTGTGCTAACAGTCGACCTTGCAACTGCTCCACCGGTAGCTACAGAAGAAGATATTGAGAGCTTCCTCACTGTTGGATTGACTTCAGTGCTAACAGCAGACCCTGCAACTTCTCCATCAGTGACTGCAGAATACTTTGAGAGTTTACTCACTGTCTGAGTGACTTTATTGCAAACAAAATACACTGAGTATGCAATCTCTGGCTACAGCAAAAAGTGTTGAGAGTTCTCCCATAGTGCATGTGATATCAGTGCTAGAATTAGACACTAGAAGTGCTTCATCAATGAATATTGAAGAAAGAATTAAGATCTCTCTGTCAGACTGTCTTCAGTGCTAGAACCAGATATTGCAAATGCTCCTTTGGTGGCCACCCAAGAAGTAATAGAGAGTTATTCCACTGGTGAAGAAACTTCAGTGCTAACACTGGATGTTAAAAGTGCTCAATCTGTGGCTAAGGAGGAATTTATTGAAAGTTCTCCCTCTTTGGCAGTGACTTCAGTGCTAGAACCAGACATTACAAGTCTATCATCAATCTTCAATGCTACAGCAAGACAGGGCTCCAACGATGGCTAAAGGAGTAGGTAGTTTTGCCACTATAGACATGACTGCAGTACTAGAACCAGACGTTGCCAGGGTCCTATATGTGATGATGGAACAGAGAATTGAAAGTTCTTCCTCTGTTGCCATCACTTTGTTCTTAAACTCAGACTGCTAGTGCTTCAGCAACAGTTACAGAAGGAGTCCAGAGTTCTCCCACTGGCAGCGCTTGAAATGAACATTCCCATTGAAATGAGAGTGAATCCCGGAGAAGATAGTTCTACCACAGTGGCAGGGACTTCAGATCTAAGTCTGGAATGTTGCCAGTTATTCCTCAATTACTATGGAAGGATGAATAGCTAGTTCTGCCTCTGCTACCATGACCTCAGTGCTAAATCTAGAGTACGCCCACTCTGCAACAGTGGCTACAGAAGCAAGAATATAGTGTTAGCTCACTGTCTGAGAGATTTGAGAGCTAGAACCGGACAAGGCAAGTTTTTATCAATAAATATGTAGAGAGGACTGGAGGGTTTTGCTTCTGTATGAATGACTTCAGTAATAAATCAAGGGTTTGCCAGTCCTCCAGCAGTCCTCCAAAAGGAGTTGATAGCTATGCCACTGTCGAAGTGACTTCATTGATAGAACCTGACACTGCCACATTAGAGACTATTGAAGAGGCAATGGGGAGTTCTGCTACTGTGAATATACAAATACACAGAGGACTGGCTGTCACCTTACCCATGATTCCTGAAATTGGAATTTCAAAATTCAATAACGTTGCAGCACGAATGGTAAACAACAGAAATTGAGGGACAGTAGAGCTTGAAACTGGAAATCTCAGAGTAGCAGCTCTGGCTGCAGATCAAGAAATGGGTGGTTCTGAAAATGAACTAGTTTAAATGTTGCAAATTTCTTCAGAACTTGAAATAAGATTTTCTGTGAATGGGGAAATTACTGCAGAATTTGATCGATTGAACACAACATTTGCTCCAGATTAGATATGGAAGTCTTCAAACAAGCAGCACTGACCACAGAACTGGTAGTAGCATGGTTTAAGAATGCATCATCTCAATCATTCAACGTCTGGAATTTCACCATAGCTGCTTTGGCCCCAGAGTTAGAAAAGGTAAATTTCAGTGACTGTGCTGTTCCATATGGCCCACGAAATGACACAGTCCAACAGCGCAAATGAAACCCGTTCAGTGATCCCTGAACACAAAATCTGGCTAGAGGCATTTGTAAACCATAACTTGGGAAGATCTCCCTCAAGGACTCAAGTAGAAGTAATGGTTGGACACTACCAATGGTTGAAAGGAGTAGTATGTGAGCTGGAAATGAAGGAACTAGCATCAATAGGTGCCAGTAAAGTAGATGAGATTCCAGTATGACACACCTGCTCTTCCACCATTAGAACAGCAGCTAAAACATTAGCAGATGTGATTCCAAAACAAGATCTGATGGAATCCTGTTTATCGCCAATTACAATGAAACCGTAATTGGAGATGCTGATTATCAAACAGTCACCACGCGATAAAGATAGGGGCATTTTAACTGTTTCCATATTGGCTTTAGAACCAGAAATGGGAGGATTTGCAATACAGCATTCATTCACGAAAAACTAAATTTGCGTCCCTGCTATAGATCCAAAGACTGAAGCTTTACTGGTGGTAAATTCCTTTTATCGTGCCCTGAAGAACTTGAAGTGGAGAATTCATAACTGCAATCATGTTCATAACAGTGGTAAGCAGCAGTTTCTAATTTAGAAGGAAGCGAAGCCGCTAATTCAGGCCTTGAAATAGGAGTACGAGCCACCATGATCATGAAGGCATAAGTATAATTTGACATCTCAGCCACTGTAATTATTGACTCCAAAACTAGAATTAGGTGCTTACAGAAATGCATTGTCAATTGAGAAAATAACCCCTAACACGAGCACAAGCATAAAAGTAAAGTCAAGGGAAATAACTGGTCAGCACTTCGATCATTTTAACAGTACTCCTAGATTGTCAATACAAATGGAATTTAAACCTCGGAACGAGGTGACATACATTTATCCGATTTCAGTCTATTTTTCATGCACTGTCTAGTGCAAAAATATTTTCTAATACGAGCTGGTTGAAAGATTCACTTTCTGCTTCCCAGATGCTTGTTTGCAGTTCTGTATGTGAATTACATGGAAAAAATACATCTTTAAAAAAATGAAATGACAAAAAATTATAAAGCTTGATTTAAACTACGTAGCTTAGTGTAGTTAGTGCTGTTAAAAGTAGTAATTAACTGTTCACTGTCCAAGAAATGATCTGATATAGTTTGAATTTGAATTATGCAAAGGAACTGATCACCTTCATAGCTAGTGTTTAGTTTCATAGAGGCGCATGTTTTATCTCTTTATATTTTCTTATTTTCTCAACATTCATTCAAATCTAGTGATAAAAATGTGAGAGATCCTATTAGTGTAGCAGTGGGATCTGATGGTAATTGTAAACTGCTCAGTTGTAAAATAGTACATATTTGCTTTGATGTAGTTTAAATGTGTAGGAAAAAAGTTCATAAATGTACACATTTATTGAAAGTGCAATCAGTTGCATTTCACAGCTTAAACCTGTTACATTTCTGTTAATTTGTATTTTGTTTTTTGCTGGAATGTCTGACGTTCATCAGTTGTTCTCATAATGGTCAGCCAAATTCACGGGAAGCCTCTTGTGATAGGGCTGAGTTGATGTCATGAGATGAGTCTAATAACCTAAATACACTGAATAAAAATATAACGTTAACTGTTGAAAATTATTCTTCTCAATGTGCTGTAATACACAGAATACTGTAGTAATTCCTTAAATATAATAATATTTGATGATGCAATCTAGTTTGAATCCGTCTTGCTCAGATGGTACTTTACCTTAAGTTAGCTCTTATGAACAATTAAGTGACAATTCTAAATCATGCTTTACTCATACAGATTGCTTTGTCTTGCAGCCAGGGAATGATGCCTACAAAACTGCTCTCTGCCTGCCGTGTCCACCGTTCTTCTCTCCTAGAGGACTTCCTACTCCACTTTAGCAAGCTCCACTTATCCCCAGCTAGTGCATACATTGACTCTGGCTTTGCAAATCGGTACTTTTTAGGAAGCACATCACCCAAGATGTATCTAAAATCCTAACAATCTGACAATATTTACTGCACTGGCCCAACATTTACGACATGCAATAATCAGCATTTTTATTGGATACCTCACAGCAAGAATAGCATCACACCATGTTTTTTCAGACACAACTACAAGTGATCATATTGGACAACGCAAGTTTCATTTAAAACCCTCAGGAGCGTAACACAGAACAAAGCCACATAGTTGGTGGACACAGCCACGCCAACACCACTGTCCAGCATTACACCATCCTACACTTTAGAAGCATGCAGATATATCCCTCAAGGAAGCACCTCATGCGCACAGCATTGCATCATATTTCCCTACCTGAATTGTGCTGCATTTATAGAACACACTCCTGTTGAGCAACTGACAACAGTCCACTTAAACTTTTCTTCATGCTCCTCCATACACACATGAAATATTTCCCTAAATGGAACACATTTTATTTGAGCACTAATATAGACAACCCTTTTTCTAAAGTAAATACTGAACAAACTAATCACCTCTCACAATCCAACACCAACAAACTTGTAAGGAGGAGGAAAGCATAACAGGAAAGGTGCAACAACATTATAGACCAAGCTAAGGTGAAACAACAAACAGACGCACTCAATTGATAGGACTCCCAGATCTGCATAGAAGGCCTTTCAGATTGAGAAAGTTCCTTGATGTCTTAATATTGGTAGTGTGTGCTGTACTAATGCCAATCACATAGAACTTGTTGATTGAGAATGGTAATGCAGATTGTCACATCAAACTGAGATATTAAGTTCTAATTGTACACTGACTAAATGTAATCATTCAACTTAGCTTTGTCTATCAAGTTGTGCCCCGTTTTTGTAATGCTCTCCTTCCTTGTTCCACTTTCTGTCCTAATTCATATCAGTACACCCTGATTGTCTTTTGTATGTCTCTTACCCCTGCTCTCCTATGCAAACTCATCTGCTGTAACCTACCTGTCTCTGTCTCCCTTCCTTCCAACCTGGCTTATTTTATCACAGTTATGTGACTCTCTTGTGAAATTATCTGCGTTTTAAAAAAATGTAACTTCGCCTACTTATATGTTCAGCACACTGAAACTCACTGCTTGCTGTATAGCAATATAAAAATGAAATATTAAATTCAGCTGCCCCTCCCCATCATTTCAATACTACAAGCCACTGTAGAGCAGCCACCTAAGACAATTTGTCAGGATGACTCTATATTAGGCCATTAATTTAAATATTTTATAGAGTAGGAAGATGGTAAACAATCCAGACCACGTTTGTAGCTATACTCTAGACACTAGTTTGGGCCAGATTATTCATCTAAAATTTCATAGAGAACCTTATCCTGTAGGGTAGGGGTGGGACAGGGTAAAAAAAAATAATAATGAAAAAAAAAACGTACCTGTGCGGCTGCCACCACCGGCCACCTCCCTCCTCTTCTGATGGTGTCCCAGAAGTCACTGGGATATTAGCACAGGCTCCCCACGCAATTCTGGTGCTGCTCTCATGCTATGCCTAGCATGAGAGCAACGCCAGGATTGCTCTGAGCCGCCTGGTCTGGTGCTCAGACAGTGCCCTGGGAACTGTGATTTTTCCTTAACCTGGCTGTAGAACACAGCTGGGTTGGAGAAACCTAAGTGTACATGTCAGGATGGCTGGCCAAACTGACATGCACACTTAAGTGCACTCCACTCCTCCCCCTCCCATAGGCCATCCCCTTCCCTTCCTGCGCCAGCAGCTGAAAAATAAAATGATAGTAAAATATTGTTTTATTTTTCTGCTGCTGGCTCTTAGCCAGTGGGGTGGCGTCCCTTTGCCATTGTGGAGGAGCCGCCTCTGCCTGTAGGGTAGCCTGGCAGGATGAATGTCATGTGGCTATAGCCCATTTGATGAGCTTGCCTCTATAGTAGTGAATGTCTTCTCTTGGATTTTCACAGTTTTTGAGCATGTCTAGTGAAGCCGTGACCTGTCAGTGATCAAGTAAAGAACCACTTATAATTCAAGCAATCTCAAAAATGTCCTTCTCATGCAGTTAGCGTCTGAACCAGTGCTTTCTCAATTATCGTTTTTAGGATCATTCCCTGATGCAATTGGTGCTTTTTTATTTTTTTTGTTATAAACAGCAGGCTTGCATGTTTCCTCTCCACATCATGTTTCCTAGAATGGATTAATGGGATTTCCAGTTTGTGTAGGTAGGTCTGACATTGCTGTTGTGGGTGTGTTTTTGATCCTTCACAGGAATAAAATGTGTCAGAGTGGTCGACGGATCTTTTGACCTAGAAAGATATGTGGTGAACCATCAACATAATTTACATCCACACCCCAAACAATTTAGACACCATAACCAATGTGGCCACAGCAGAAAACTCCAATCAGCAAAAATATGTATATTAATGCATCCAAAATTGAAGATAAAATGGGCTTGATTCATTGGAGAATGTAGTCTACAAGGGATGGGGGCACCATGCTAAATGGTCAAAAACATTTTGGAGCTAGATGTGCTGAGAAAATGAGGCATGTTTGCGGTGTCTATTGGCAGGTCAAAAGACATCTGTATTTATTTCAAACACACTGTTCCCTTTGGTGCACAAGATGTGGCTGCCTTAGAGGCAGAAATGAACGGGCACTGAGGGTGCTGTGAAGGGTGGCAGACTAGGCGAGGACAAAGAAGACGTCATTGAAGCACCCTGCGAGTGAAGAGACAGACTACAATGGACGATGTCCATGCTGATCAACTGACATTTATTACATGCTGCTCTCTCCCACTAAGAGAGAGGAATGTTAGGGGGGAGGGCTGAGAAGGTATCCCAGAAGAGAGTTCTGTAGGGGTAGGGCTCATCAAACGGTGTAAAAGGTGATCCAGAACGGAGCCCTGTCTCTAAATCTGGGGTCCGATGACTCTTTTCTTTCTCTGTTCCGAAGGGTGAGGAGAATATGCATCAAAATATTCAAATTAATTTCAGTGTAACTCATTGGTCACACATTAAATTCCAGAGACTAAAAGTTTAAAGGGTCTTATTTTAGACTCCAAGTCAAACTTATGTTTGTGAGTCTCAAAAGTATAGTATAAACGTACAGAATAATCAATAGAGAATAAAAATATTGCACAACACAGAAGTTGATTAGCATATAAAATACCACTATTTCAATAGTAATAATGGAGAAAATAAGGAAAAACAATTGAAGCATTAAATTTGAATCCACGTTTTCCTACCTAATCATTTGACTTGAAATCCTAACTAGGCAAATATTTTGTGGGTTCAGAAAGAAAAGTAGTCAGCACAACAGAACTTCGAGAGGTATGGCTGCATGAAGTCACATAGAAATTAAAGTTCAAAGGATGTATCTCAGTGAGTCCTGGTCTCAGCTAAAGACAGGCAATCTGAATCTTACTGCTAACTAAACCACACAAATATTGTTTCTTCCAAGGGTGATCTCATGGACAAATACCTTTCCCAGTTCAAAACATATTGATAAATTACAAGTTGCTAATTGACATTCAGCTTTCTGAAGTCTTCAGTGTTGACCTTAGTACACCATCTTGCTTTGGAATTTCACAAGAGTTACAGCTGCCAACCCACAAAACTCCTCCTGTCCATGATGAGCATTCCTCCTGGCTATTCTTGTCTTCCCGCACAATGAGCTCCCAATTGCCTTGGTCTCAAATCCTGACACTTGCAGCTTTTAGAAAAACATGCAAAAAGCTATCTTCACGTTTAAAGGTAGAACACAGGAAAAAATATGGGCCTTCACTCTCACCAAACTAACTAAACACAAATATACTTTTCAGGTTAAATAAATTCTATACATCTCTTATATCAAAATATATAATGATTATAAAGAACATTTCTAAAATACTATAGCATAAACATTCTTTCTGATCAGTGATACAATGTGGCATACATGAAATACTGCAATAATCTGTGCGTTTTACTCCTATGTCTTACCGTGCACCTTGTTTAAATGAAAACATTTCTTACAGTATGCAGAAACCATAAACCCTGCATTTCATATTTTAAGAGACATAATAGCACAGCCAAGTTACACTCGCGCAACCCATCTCTGATGACCTTGAGTCATCATAAACCCCTTTCAGCTTAGAATGAGACTCTAAAATCTGGTTGTTTTAAACAGTTTTTGCCTTGTCTCCTCCAATCACTTCATATTATCATAATATTTACACTGAATATCCTCCAAATCAACCTCTACTCTTTCTCTTCTGACCCCTCTGAAGCTTCCTTCTCTGAAAGAGTTTGCATCTAGCCAACAGAACTATTAACACTATTGAAATAACAAGCAATTGCCTCAACCCAAAACCTACAATTCAACTTCCTAAATTCCCTAACCATCTGCCTATAGCAGAAAATCAATTTCCAATTGCTTCCCTTGCACCAGTCGCTTTAAACTCCTTCAAATGCTTTGTCAACCCTGAAATGTTCCATTTATAGTTCTCCAAATCCTTACTGTTATCCGGAATAAAGGTACAACATTGTTAAACCTTCAGCTTCTGACAGACTCCACCCTCTTTCGTGAGCAACAAATCTAGCACAAGCAGCTTTTGTAAAACCATTGATCTGAATGCTATAATTTCAGTTTTCACAACCAATAAAGCTCCAGCAGTACTCGTGCCTAGTTTATCCATTATAGTAGACTACCTTCTAATCTTAAATCATTTAAGATCACTCCCATAGATGGAATCAATGCACCAGAGTTGTCACCTACGACTTTCCCTGCACTCACACCTCGCTTAGATCTAAACAGGATCATTCAGATGTTCTACATGGCGGTTTGAAATAAGCATGCTCTCCACAAATAAAATAAACTCCAGGAATAAGTGTCCTCTCCATCTAGATATAACTTGAAGTTTCCTCGCACTTCAAAAGTATGTTCACATTCACTCTTTCCCACAAACATATTGTCAGTATCAGATCTTCCCATTCAAATACACAACTTTCCCGTTTGTTTCCTATCTAGAGCTAAAGCAGCTAGATTTACAGCTAACTGACGTTTAATTTCTAGTTTGGTGCACTTATTGTGACTGGGAAAATGCTCAGCTAATTTGGAACTAGCTTTCAATTCCATCCTCCTGTCCTCAACTAAGTTTAAGAATTTATTTTCAACTTATGATAATATTAACCCCTTCTGTGCCCAGGACATAATGGTTACGTCCTGAGGCACAGTGCTGCTGTGCCCAGGACGTAACCATTACATCCTGGGCACAGAGCCCAGAGGGAGCGCTAGCGGTCCCTCTGTGGGGTTTTCCCCCCATATCCCCAAGGCAGGGATGGAAGGGGA
Organism: Pleurodeles waltl; assembly: GCF_031143425.1. Taxonomy (NCBI): domain Eukaryota; kingdom Metazoa; phylum Chordata; class Amphibia; order Caudata; family Salamandridae; genus Pleurodeles; species Pleurodeles waltl. The sequence continues at coordinate 341,139,818 of NC_090439.1, forward strand.
AGCCCTTCCCCTCCCGACCCCCCAAACCCCTGTGTGACGTCGGCGCACGCTGATTGTCACAGGGCCTCCGCCCATCGCGAACGGAAGAGAAATGCAAAGCATTCAAAGGGAAGCAAAGTTATTTCCTTCCCTTTGAAGTCCTCTCTGCGTTTCAAAAGCCGGATTGCAAAGCAATCCGGCTTTTAAAACGCCCTCTAGACACCAGGGATTTATTTTTAAAAATGAAACTGGCATGAGGGAGCAACCCCTTGGGCAAAGGTCGCTCCCAGGGGGGGCACTTTTTTGAAGGCAGAAACCCCTAGGCACCAGGGATACATTTTATTTTTGTTTTGTTTTTGTTTTCTTTTTTCTTTTAGAGGTGTTTTTTTTTTTTTTTTGTTTTACAGATGGGGAGCGACCCATTAGGCAAGGGTCGCTCCCCTGGGGGGGCAAATTGTATTAGGCCATTTCTGCCCGCTTTGGGGGCAGATCGGCCGATTTTAGGTCAATCTGCCCCCAACGGGGGCAGAAATCACTGGGCACCAGGGATCTTCTTTTTTGCGCTGTCACGCAAGGGGAGCGACCCCGTAGGCAAGGGTCACTCCCTGGGGGGGTGGGGGGTCAAATTCATTTTCGGCCATTTCTGCCCCCCGGGGGCAGATTGGCCTATTGTTATTATGCTGATCTGCCCTCAGGGGGGGCAGAAAGCTCTAGGCGCCAGAGCTAAAAAAAAATTTGTGTTTTTGTCTTTTGTTTGTTTGTTTTTTTTAGAGATGGGGAGCGACCCATTAGGCAAGGGTCGCTCCCCTGGGGGGCTAATTGTATTTAGACCATTTCTGCCCCCCTTGGGGGCAAATGGGGGGCAGAAACAACTAGGCACCGGGGATCTTTTTTTTGTGCCAATGTCACGCAGGGGAGACCCCGTAGGCAAGGGTCACTCCCCGGGGGGGGGGTGTTGGGGCAAATTTATTTTAGGCCATTTCTGCCCCCTCTGAGCTTTACTTATTGATTTGTGGAATTTCTTGGGTAAATGTTCCACAGTTCCAATGGCAACCTCACCCTCTTTAGGCATTTTCAAGATGCCAAAAGTGTTCACCAACTCTAAACTTGGACTCTGATGGCTGTGTGTGTGTGTGTGTGGGTGTTGGGGGAGTACCATATGGTAATCCCAGTGCTCTCGCACATCTAAAACTAAAATCATGTTTGAAGAAGCCACTGCATCCACAATACACTTAGACAGAGGTTGGGTAAGACAAAGCAGGGTCCTTTGGTAGCCAGACAGAGAATACATAAAAATTGGCCTGGAATCTTTCTCTGCCTTTCAAATGCTACCTATGTCTCAGCAGACCTGTCAAGTAGGATTTGACACTGTGCTGTCAAAAAGAGGCACAGCAGCCTTATGTGAGGTTGAGAGTCATCTCTTTCCATTTAGGTCAGCTTATTGTTTGCTTGTGGGAGGCATTTCACACCTATTCAAATACTAATCACTGCCCAGGGGAAGTTGGAGAGTAAATGCAAATAAGCCACTAGCAATTTCAGGCAGCAAAAAGTTAATTATCATTAACATTCATTAAAAATCCAACTGCACTATTTAATTTTATTTGTAATACCTATTACAATAGTAAGTCAAAAACAGTTTGTGCATGTTTACCCCATTCAACTACGTATAGAAAAGCAGCATTATAACATTATATATAGCAAACTAAAAACACCACATGACACTTAAAACATTTTAAATACTATTTATGTACTGTTTGAATTAAGAAAAAACATATTGTATACCACACAGAGATTACACATTTTCCCCCACTATATTCAATGGGTTTCTGTGTGTCAGTTCTCAAAAGTCTCATGGCAATACTCTACTGAGACACCCATGTCAACTGGCAAATTGGAATAATCTATTTTTTGTGCACAACAGATATGTGCTACATAAAAATAAAATATGTTTCACATTTGCACATTTACGTTTCCACCCAGAATGCCATATCTAAACTTCAAATGAAGCTGTTTTACATGTTGTGGGGAAAGGGTGGATTATAATATCTGTTAGAAATGGGGTCTTTGGTTGACAGTCAGGTTACCTCCTGTTCAAGCAAGGACCCTCACTCTAGTCAGGGTAAAAGAGAATCACCCTCAGCTAACCCCTGCTTACCCCCTTGGTAGCTTGGCAGAGCAGTATGCTTAACCTCAGAGTGCTAGGTGTAAAGTATTTGTACCAACACACACAGTAACTTAATGAAAACACTACAAAATGACACAACACCAGTTTAGAAAAAGAGGAAATATTTATCTAAACAAAACAAGACCAAAACGACAAACATCCAACATACACAAGTCAAGTTATGCATTTTTAGAGATTAAACTCAAAAATAGCGCTTAGAAACAAAAATGCTTCGATGAGATGTTAACACGGCATCGTGACGGAGCCGTTCCCAACAAGCCGACACCAGCGGCGCCAGACATGGAGTCGTGTAGACCCCCAAGTACAGTACCTTTGATGAAGAGTGAAAACAAGACGATGTGCGAAAGGTTGAATCCGTGCACTTCGAGCGGCGTTGGTCACGACGTGATGCGGCGACCTCCATGGAGTCGCGGACTTCAGCGGGGCTGCTGCGGCGTCGGGCCTGCGAAGAGCGTCGCTTTCCAGCGAAGGTCACGGCGTCGGGTGCAGGCGGCGTTACCGGATTCAGCAGCGGCGGCGGTCCGGAGTCATCCGAAGTCGATTTCCTTGGATTTCCACCAGCTTTCCTTTCAAGGGCCCAGGAACTGGATAGGGCACCACTTGTCAGAGCAGGAGTCTCTCCAGAGACTCCAGGTGCTGGCAGAGAGAAGTCTTTGCTGTCCCTGAGACTTCAAACCAACGTAGGCAAGCTCTAACGCAAGCCCTTGGAGATTTCTTCACAAGATGGAAGGCACACAAAGTCCAGTCTTTGTCCTCTTACTCTGGCAGAAGCAGCACTGCTGGAAAGCTCCACAAAGCACAGTCACAGGCAGGGCAGCACTTCTTCCTCAGCTATCAGCTCTTCTCCAGGCAGAGGTTCCTCTTGGTTCCAGAAGTGTTTCTAAAGTCTGTAGATTTGGGTGCCCTTCTTATACCCATTTGAGTCTTTGAAGTCACCTTTCTTCAAAGGGGACTCGCACCTACATGTGAAATCCTGCCTTGCCCAGGCAGGCCTCAGACACACACCAGGGGGTTGGAGTCTGCATTGTCAGAGGCAGGCACAGTCCTTTCATATGAGAGTGACCACTCCACCCCTCCCTCCTAGCAGAGATGGCTAATCAGGAAATCCAGGTTACACCCCAGCTCCCTTTGTGTCACTGTCTAGTGTGAGGTGAGAAACAACCCAACTGTCAAGCTGACCCAGACAGGGAATCCACAAACAAGGCAGAGTCACAGAATGGTTTAAGCAAGAAAATGCTCACTTTCTAAATGTTGCATTTTCAAACGCACAATCTTAAATTCAACTTTACTAAAAGATGTATTTTTTAATTGTGAGTTCAGGGACCCCAAACTCCACATGTCCATCTACTCTCTAGGGGAATCTACACTTTAATCATATTTAAAGGTAGCCCCCATATTATCCTATGAGAGAGACAGGCCTTGCAACAGTGAAAAACGAAATTGGCAGTATTTCACTGTCATGACATATAAACCACATTACTATATGTCATACCTCACCCATACACTGCAACCTGCCCTTGAGGCTACCTAGGGCCTACCTTAGGGGTGTCTTACATGTAAGAAAAGGGAAGGTTTAGGCCTGGCAAGTGGGTACACTTGCCAAGTCGAATTTACAGTTAAAACTGCACACACAGACACTGCAGTGGCAGGTCTGAGACATGATTACAGAGCTACTTATCTGGCACAACCAGTGCTGCAGGCCCACTAGTAGCATTTGATTTACAGGCCCTGGCACCTCTAGTGCACTTTACTAGAGACTTACCAGTAAATCAAATATGCCAATCACGGATAAACCAACCACATACACATTTTACAGAGAGAGCAGATGCACTTTACACTGGTTAGCAGTGGTAAAGTGCACAGAGTTCAAAAGCCAACAGCAACAGGTCAGAAAAAAATAGGAGGCAGGAGGCAAAAAGATTGAGGATGACCCTGCAAAAGCAAAAAAGTCCAACAATATCTAAAAAGGATTCAAAATGAAAATACATTTAAATTCTGAAAATACACTGGTGAGTGTACCAAGTCCAATTTTTACCACATCCTGTCCCTCTAAAGCGAGCCAGAATTTGTATTTGTGTTGAAAGTTGCCTCGCTTGGGGTATTTCAAAGAGTATCTGAACCCAGTTGACGCAATTGTGTATGCACATATTTTAACCATGGTATGCCTGTGTAACCTTCAAGAAAGACTTAGGCGGTCATTCTGACCGCCGCCGCCTGCCATGCGGTCACAGCCAAATGGCCGCTCCGCGGTCAGGAGACCGCGGATGCCATTCTGGCTTTCCCGCTGGGCTGGCGGGCGACCGCCAAAAGGGCGCCCGCCGGGAAAGGCCCTGCAACGAGGAAGCCGGCTCCGAGTGGAGCCGGCGGAGTTGCAGGGGTGCGACGGGTGCAGTTGCAAAGCAGACAGTGAAAATCTTCATGGGGCCCTGTTAGGGGGCCCCTGCACTGCCCATGCCAGTGGCATGGGCAGTGCAGGGGCCCCCAGGGGCCCCACGACACCCGTTCCCGCCATCCTGTTCCTGGCGGTAAGAACCGCCAGAAACAGGGTGGCGGGAAGGGGGTCGGAATCCCCATGGCGGAGCTGCAAGCAGCGCCGCCATGGAGGATTCCCTGGGCCAGGGGAAAACCGGCGGGAAACCGCCGGTTCCCCTTTTCTGACCGCGGCTTTACCGCCGTGGTCAGAATGGCCCTGGAAGCACCGCCAGCCTGTTGGCGGTGCTTCCGTGGTGGGTCGGAATGACCCCCTTAATATTTTTTCCACTACATTTCTGTATATGATCAATTCCTCCATTTGCCACAGTCTTCTCCAGTAAAATATCAGTCTTAAATTAGTCCAAGGGGAGACTGAAGAAATCCCATATCCATATTTAGCAGTGATATGTTGGTCAAAGACCTCAAGAACGTCCTTTCATTTAATGCAAGTCCTGAGGTCTTTTGACAACGCAGCACATAGAGGGCTGCTCCCACTATCCGTGTGTTATAAATTTATAATGCAGATGAGGCAGCCCTGCCCAGTGTGGTGAAGCACATCAGGGTCTGCCCTGAGTTTCCATTTTAGGTTGCACATTCTAGCTTTTCTTTTTCTAATACTATCTTTTTACATGGTTTTACACTTATGCAATTATGTAGAGAGAAGTCCCTGTGCATTTCTCATAAGCATTGCTGCCATGTGGTCTGTACATACCATCCAAGGCTAGGCACACAGAAGGCGATGCCGTTGTATCATGACTGTTGGAGACAGCTCTGGATCTGCAGACAAATCATTGCATCAGCTCTGCACGGCTGACATTGCAATATGAACAGTGCTTTTAATATTACAGCAGCCTCTGTGCTACCTTTAGCAGAGGAGCACTTCTGCTGTGATTATTCTGGAATACAGTGCACTGTGACTGAGATGCAGCCCGGCTTACTCTGGTCTTCATCCTGCAAAGACAATAGCCTGCACTATATCAGACTGGCTACCTGGTACTTCTTTCCTAGGTATAGTAGGTTAGGCAAACCCAATGGATCTGGCAAAGGGTACTTCCACTATGCTCTCAATAGTTTAGGCACTAACAAATAGGAATGCCACAACATGATTAACATTATTGTGGTTGAATTGTTTAGCTTTTTTTATCATTCTCATAATGCTGGTTACAATGCTTTGTTTCATCTGCCTAATAATCGCAGCTTATGTCTTTATAAAAAAGGATACAATTGTTTTTTTGTCGTCCATGACAGCTCCCCCCCTTGCTGCCTCCCTGGCTTCTGAATTGCTCACTGTTATTGTTACTGTGCTCAACCTTGTTTAATTCATCTTTGTTTAATCTTGTTCAACTTGTTTTGTTCTGCCTTTGATCATTTGAATTATATCTCCACCCGCTTGCTTTCCCACCACTTTTTTCTGGTGTTTTTTCCTGCTGCTTCTTCCCACCGCACCCCCCTCACACTGCCTGTCCTCATAGGCCCCACCCACCACCTCCTAGGCCCCCTCCCTCCTGATAGGACCTACTTAATGGAGACTGCAGTGCGGCCACTATCACCTCTCACACCCCCATCGTCTTCCTCACCAAGACCTGTCTAAACTCTGCATCAGCTACCGACATCACCTCAGCAACCTCAGGCAGCTACAAGATAGCACAAAAGGACTGCATCAACAAATACGGAGGTGGAATTGCTGTCATCCACAAAGAAACCATCCACTATAGCACCACCATAGACACCATCCTGATCATGGAACACCTCAATTTCCACTCCAAATCAATGGCAAAAACACAATACAGGTACCCTCTCCTACAGCCCACTAGGGCCCCACCCCAGTTTATGCAATGGCATCCCTAAATTAATCGCCCCACTTGCCATCAACTCCAAACACTACATCTTCCTTGGTAATCTAAATTTTCACCTCAACCTCAACAACACCAACCTCTGCAAAATCATGAACAACATTGGCCTCACCCAACTAGTCACCGACCCCACACACTACACAAGACACATGATTGACCCCAATTTCATGGCCAGCGGCAGAGTCACGTACAGTCATGTCATCGAGCTCACCTGGACAGATCATGCCTTCATCCACTTCACCATCACAGGATCCCCTCGCACTGCCACAAACCCTCCCAGCACCTCACACTGCTGCTGGAACCAGTGGACTGGTCCTTCAACAGCTCCCACCCTGACACCGCAACCAACCTAGAACAGGCTGTCAAGAGATTTTATGGCTGGATCACTGATTGCACTGACAGAGCAGACCTCATCAATTCCACCAAACTCAAGACACCCACCAAACAGGCCAGTTGATACACCATGGAACTGAGACCCATGAAGCAGAACTGAAAGCAACTAGAAAGGAAACCGTACACCAGCATGGAGCCCACAGCCTGAGCCACCTTCAAGTCATTCCTAAATCAATACCATCAACTACTGAAACAGATGACAATGAGCACCCGGGCTGACCATATTGAAGCCAGCTCTAACCACAGTAAAGAATTATTCAACATTGCCAGAGTTCTCCAAATCCCAGCCACCGAAAGCATCATTACCACTTCTCAGGAACCCTGCAACACCCTGACAGACTTCTTCCAAGACAACACCTCTAAAATCTACAAAAACTTCTAACCCCAATCCACTTCTGCCAACATCCTCAGCCTTCTCACTCCAACAGATGCGAACCTCGATGCTTTCTCCTACCACCTGTTAACCACCTGGGACCAGCTCACCACAGCCATCATGAACTACGTCCACTCAGGAGCACCCACGGACCCCTGTCCCCACCATATTTTCAACCTCTGGAGCAAAATGATCAGCAGCAAGCCCACCATCATCTTCAACTCATCCATAACCGCGACCAGCTCCCATGAAGCATGGAAACACACAGAAGTCAAACCCCTTCTCAAGAAACCTTCTGCCAACCCCAGCAAACTTGAGAACTACCATTCCACCTTTCTGCTTCACTTTCCTGCCAGCTTCCTTGAAAAGGCCATTAATCGACAACTCACAGAACACCTGGAGATCAACAGTCTTCTGGACCCCTCCCAATCTGGATTCCGCACCATTCACAGCACCAAAACCACCGTGATCACTGTCACTGATGACATCAGAACCCTCCTCGACTGGGGAGAAACAGCAACCCTAATCCTTATCAACCTCTCAGCAGTATTCAACACTGTATCCTACCACACCTTTAACAAGAGACTTCATCACTTTGGAGTCCAAGAAGACAAATTCAAATGGATTGCATCCTCCCTCACTAGAAGAACTGAGAGAATCTGCCTACTGGTTTTCACCTCAGAACCTTAAGAAAATCATCTATGGAGTCCCTCAAGGCTCATCCCTCAGTCCTACACTGTACGTCATCTACATGACCCCCTTGGCCAACATCAGCAGAACCCATGGAATGAACATCATATCCTTCGCAGACAACACCCAGCTCATCTTCTCCCTATCAGAAGGCCCCTCCACCACAAAGGCCAACTTCCACAGATGCATGACAGGCATCAACTACTGGATGAATAATAATTGTATAAAACTCAATGGAAGTGCTGATCTTCAGGAACAACTCCTGGTGGCCTAGCAAACTAGGACAAGCACCCACTGTGACAGACCACACTGGCAATCTTACCCTCAGCCTTGACTGAAAGCTAACCATGAAAAACCAGATCAACACAGTCCTTTCCCTTTGCATGCTCTGTAAGATCTTCAAATGGCCCCCCATCAATATCTGCTGAACAGTCATTCAAGCCTCAGTCACCAGCCGACAGGACTACAGCAATGCACTCTATGTAGGAATCACCAGACACCTCCTGAAGAAACTACAGACCACACAGAATTCAGCCGCCTGACTCATTTCCCCCCAAACAGACCCACACCATCACTACCTCAAGAAGCTTCACTGCTTCCTCATTCAGAAAAGATGTCCATTTAAGATGCCAATATATGTTTTGTGTCAAATGGAACATATACTTGTTTTCAGGGATTGTGAAGTCCTTTTGGATGTAATGCATATTGGCAAGACTATTTGCATTAAGTGAATTTGTCTGATTAATTTAGAGTCCAATAAGGATTAAATGTGCTATTGTAATTAATTTGATTAATTGAAATTGATACCCATTTTCATACCATATTTTTATTTCCAGCTAGCTTTCTAAAAATGGTGTCTATAGACCTGTGATTAAAAATGTGATTTTACCAATAAAAATGATTTTTTAAAATTATTATTATTATTATTAGACACCAAACTGGTCTACCTGCTCCTAGTAGGACATTATCACTTATTGCATGTTATAAGGTAACCAAATTTAGTCCTATGGGAGAGGTAGGCCTTGCAGAAGTGAAAAAAGATTTGAATAGTTTTTCACTACGAAGACATGTAATACTTAAAAGTACATGTCCAACCTTTTAAATACATTGCACCCTGCTGTATGAGCTATTAGAGCCCACCCTAGAGGGGATTTATGTGTATTGAAAAGGAAGGTTTGGGCATGGCAAAAGGCTTATTTTGCCAGGTATTAATGACAGTTAAAACTGCACACACAGGCTGCAACTGCAGGCCTGAAACGTTTAAAGGGCTACTTACATGAGTGGCACATTAAGTGTTGCATGCCTACTAACACTATTTTGTTGGAAAATAGCCCTCTTTGAAGGATCACCCCAAATACTTTGCCTTCCTCCTCTTCTTTTCCTGACCTTATTTTTGTTGGTTTCAGGATGCTAAGCACTTTATCACTGGTAACCAGTCCTAAAGTGCATATAAATTCTCCTCTAAACATGGTAACATTGGCTGATACCCAATTGGCATATTTAATTTACTTAGAAGCATACCTTGGTAAAGTGCATTCCATGTGCTCAGCACCTGTCAATTAAATTATATTGTTGGCTCTGTAGCACTGACTGTGCCACCGACTTAAGTAGCCCATTAACCATGTCTCAGGCCTGCCATTGCGGAGCCTGTGTGTACAGTTTCAAACTGCCATGTCATCCTAGCAAGGTAAAACTCTTACCAGGCCTAAACCTTCCTTTTTAATACATATAAGTCACTCTTCAGGTAGGCCCTGGGCAGCCCATGAGCAGGGTGCGGTGTCTTTAAAAAGTAGGACACGTACTTTTAGGTTTTACTTGTTCTGGAAATCTCGCAGTTCTTTTTCACTTCAGCGAGGCCTATCTCACCCATAGCATCACATTGGGATTACGTTATTACATTTTATAAGTATAATTCACAATCTGGAAGAGAGGTGTGTCAGGTCTGGTGTCTTTGGACTCACAATTTAAAATCACAACTTATGGTGAGGTTGAATTTTGAAACTTCAGTTCTGAAAATGCCACTTTTAAAGAGTTGGCATTTTCTTACTTTAGACATTGGGTGCCTGCTGCCTGCCTCCTGTACATCTCTGCGGTGGGGTGACAACTGGTCATGTGCATTTTCTCTAGACAGCTGCACACAAAAGGAGCTTAGGTGTGACTAATTAGCCATCCACTGCCTAATGGGCCATCTTGGGCAGGAAGGGGGTGAGGGTCGGACATTCCTGAACAGGCAGTGTACTGTCCCCACACAAAGTGCTGAATTCCCCACTGGAATGAATCTAGCAGTAGGGCAGGAAAGGAGGACCTCTGTGCACTTCCAATACATTTCTTTGAAGTCCTCCCCCCCTTCAAAGCCACAACTGGGTATAGGTACCCGCCCTTTGACACCATCAACTCAGTACACTTCTGGACCTGGGGATACTCTGCAAGGTAGATGGAATGCTGTGCTGGTACAAGGACTACTACTCTGCTGGTCTCCTGCTTTTCTGAGCTGTCCTGCTGCACTCTTGCCTGAGAGTGAGAAAGACTTTACTTGCACCTCTACATCCTAGAATCAAAGTGACTCTAAGGGCTTGTTGGCTTGCCTCCTGTTTCATGAAGTCTCAGTGATACAAAAGCTGTCCACCCCACTTGCTCCAGCTCTTGTGCCCATCTTCAATCAGCTCCTAACCCGCAAGAGGTGCTACTCTAGTCCTGGTTCCTTGGAAGTGATTTGTGGCCCCTGACACCAAGCATTTGGGCTCTCTGTGACCGCAAATAGGCCCGCTTGGACTAGAACTGTGCCTCTCTTACGAAGAATCAGTGCAAGCCATTGCAAGTTCGTCTCTTCACACAGCAAGGCCTAGCCAAATCTCTTCACAGCTGCAGACCACCACAGCAATGCATTCGTTACTCCTGGCGATGATCTTCCTAGAAAATGTGTCTCTTGGCTCAGTTCCTGAAAAGGGGAAACTTCAGCTGGACTTACCTGTTACTGTATCTGACCTCTGGTCCATCACTGTCTGTCTGAACTTTTGGATTTAAACCAGTTTAGCGCAATGAAATATCCAGGATTGGCGTTTTATGCTGCTAAGGACTATAGTGCATTTAAATCTTTAAAAATGAATATCTTGATTCTACTCTATTTTTCAGGTGTGGTGTGTCTTTGTGTGGTGTTTTTACTATTTTATTGTTTGAAGAGCTGCACAAATATGTTACACATTGCCGCCTAAGGTAAGCCTGACTGCTCTGTGCCAAACTACCAGAGGGTGAGCACAGGTTAATTTTTAGTGTGTATCTGATCTACCCTGACAAGGATTTTTTGTTCCTGTAGCTTGTAGTTCTGTGGTGACTCTGAACAGCAGCCATGTGCTATGCGGAGAGGTGTCACAGGGTGATTCTGGGAAATATGAATTACTGTTGTGTGTGAATAATGTTGGAGAATAAAGGCATGTTCAACTGCAGCTCCCATGTGTGGTGTAAACTGTTTGCATGCTCCAGAGCTGGGGAAGATGCTGCAACTGGCGATGAGTAGGGTTTTTTGAGCATGTGGAAAACAAGACTACTACCCCTGAGAGTTTGCAATGGTACCCCAAACTGCTCGTATGTGCCCAGAATCAATGCAAAGCAGTCTACCACTAGCACACATGGATTTAAAGGTCTGCTCCAGGCTATATACATCCACAGAAGCAATTAAAGGCACTGCAGAGGAGCATATTCAAAACGTTTGTCAGTACCTCCAGTGAGGTGGTTGGTGAAGATGCAGTGCTTCACCCCATACATAAAGTATTCAGATGAAGCAAGAAAACAACCATAATGGCAACAAAGTATGAGAAACAGAGAGCATACTCTCATCAGAGACGAATGAAGTGTACTACAACACAGGCCTCAGCGCACAGCTGATGCTTGCAGAGGTTGTTGGAGCCACCCTTCACAGTGAAGTCAGCTGAATGACACATGCTAACGCAGTGGCGGCAAAAGGGAGTGTGAAATACAATGCAGGAATATTCTTGAAGGCACTGCTGCCATTCAACACATCCAAGAAATAGAGCTTTGGTGCCAGGTGGACTGCATGGACAGAAATACACGGGTTTCATTGATACCTATTTTTCACTCTTTATATTTTACTAAATGAATGCCTATGTACCCAGTACACAATGAAAACCCACTGCAAGGTGCAGCTTATTTATTGGCTCTTGTTGAACCTTGAAGCCCTAAATAGGCCAGCAACTGGAAGGGTCCAGTGGATTTAACAGTACATTGCTTTCAAAATCTGCATTAGCTGGAAAAAGTTACAGATGAAAATGTAGACATTAATGGTTGTTTTTTTCAACTCAGTTTCAATATTTTTATTTTATTTCAGTTGTTACTTTCTGTATAAAAACCTTGAAGGATCTACACAAATGCCCTTGCTGATTTGAGCATTGTATCTACTTTATAGAAATGTATAAGTTTTCAGGATCCACCTTTGGTTTCACACCCTTTTTTGTCACTAACTGGAAGGAGGATGAAAGCACAAAAAATAGGAAAAATGGGGTATCTCCCAGTAAAATGCCAAAACTGTGTTGAAAAATGTAGGTTTCTGATTCTAGTTAGCCTGTTCCTGAAAGCTGGGAAGATGGTGATTTTAGCACTGCAAAGCCTTCATTGAGACCATCAGCATATTTTCCCATTTTTCCTAAAAATCCCCAAATGTAGTTTATTTTGGCTAATTTCTCGGTTCTCTCTTGGAGAAAAACACAAATCATGGTTACTTCTATAATCCCCAGGACGTTGGTAAAAAAGGATGCTAATTTTTGCTTGAATAGCTTATGTGGACAAAAAGTTATGGGGGTGTAAGTGCAAACTACCCCAAATATCCATACAATGACTTGGCATAAGTGGGGAGGGTGAAAGGCTAGCAGTGACGGGGTTAAAGAAGCAGATAAGAGCAACAATAAATCCCTTTTGGAATTGTGTGTTATCAGCATGTCTATAAAGTGCCACTCCCAGTTTAAGGTAGGCTGGTTCTATTGTCAGCTACTCCCACAGTGGTCTTGACCTAAATGTTCTTTCAAGGTATTTTGGGATGAAAACATATCCATGCATGGGGGTTGTGGGAGATCAGCAGTAGCCTGGCAAATAACCCCTGGTATTCCAATCAAAAGCAATTAAATTCAGCTCTCAATAAGCTATGGGCACTGATATTGAAGTGGGACATTTGTACTCAGTAAAATTCTGAATGTCTGCACAGATATATAAAAAAGATAAACTTGGACACTACAAATTGAAGTATGTGAGAAACTTAACAGGAGCACACAAGGACTGGAATTACAATGTAGATAAGTAAGACATGGTCACGTAATTTATCTTGCCCTTGACCAACAGTGGAAATCCATTCCACCTATTTAGCAGCCTCTTATCTCCCATCGTTATCTCTTGCTCAGTATCTCTTAACATTTCCAGACTCCAATATCTCAGCATATTTGTAATCAGAAAGTTAGATGTCAGTTTCAAGCAAATATTGTGGTCTTAACTTTGCTGATATTTAGCCTGAGAATTGTCAATATTTCCTGATTATCTTCAACAGTTCATCATTGACAAGATCATTGCCATTTGTATAAACAAAGAGGTCATTTGGGTACATGATCAACTTTTGAGATAGTTGAAAAACATATCAGGGAATCTCTAGTGTATGTCTGAATGTCTGAACCAATGGTTTAATCTGCATATTATATATAGCCAGCGACATCGGCATCCCCTGTCTTTTTTCCACGTTACTGGTTAAAAAGGGTAAACAGACATTTAATACCATTGTTGCTTTGTAACTTTGAACCAAAACTTGAAACAGATCCATACTCCTCCCCTGTCACTAATATTTTTCAGGCAGTCCCACAGAAGACCTATTCCATTAAACAGAAGGTTTTAGCATATTTACTCTCTACCTTTCGCTAAGATAATTGGCTTTAACAGGACCTTGATCTAATATGTTACCCTTAGGATGAATTTCTTCAGCTCCTTATGAATCAGTCTGAAAGTAACTGTACTTAATTGATTGCCCATGACCTTCCCATCAGTCTTGGCATCTACATTGAAAAATATGATCTACCAAAATTAGCCATACCTCACTGAGTTTTATATTCATTGCTCAGTACTCTACTGTGCTTCATTTGGTTCCCTTTGGAGGTTTGCGGGATCATCCAAATTATGGCTGCAGTAAAATCAAAATGTAAATATTCAGATCGAGAATGTATTTGAACTGTTTAACTTCCTTTGGTATCTCCTACATTCTTCCGTACCGTAAACCTGTTTTCCAACACCTTGCAAAATTAAAAGTAAGGGACATGATTATTTACAGTTGAAGAGATACAGTTCTTTGGTTAGTTAGTGAGAATCCTTCACCATTTAGTTACAGTTTGGCATTTTGAATGCTCATCAGAACCTTGTGCACCTTGATTATGAAGCCCTGAAGAGCAGGATGTTACTATAAAAAAATGAAGAATTATTTGCTCTTTCTTCACCCTTCAGTCAACATGTACACCTTTCTGATTTTGTTTTAATTTTACAAGTGGTTGGAGAAAAAGCATAAAAAAATGTTTGACTATGCCTGGATACAATTCTAACTCTGCTACTGCACTGTCCACAAATAATGGCTTCTAGACACCAGTGAGGTGGATCTTCCAGCCACTGTCTTTGGGAGGTGTTCATTTAGTATAGATGCAACCATGACAACAGTGCTTTGCAGATTCTTCAAGAAGATATAACGAATGTAGATGTACTGGAATCAAATGCTTACTGATGTTGTAGCAGAACTTGTTGGTGCTGATGGCCAACATCGCTATTAACAGAAAAATCGGTTGAGCAGAAGACAATGTGATTGATGGGTGACTACTAACATATTGGGGGCTCAGAATAAAACAGCCAAACACAGAAGTATAAACCCATGTGGCTGTCAAACATCTGCATACTATGGTTTAGTAGACCAGGAGTAAAATAGGAGCAGTTTGTGCGAGCACTCTAGGGCTTATTGAAGAGGAGGCCAGACATACTGGAGATTTATATGGGGAGGATGACCTCACAACCTTGGGTAGAGGACAGTTATTGTGATGTTGAAAATATCTTTGTTCAGAATATAGCAGCTAAGAATATTGTTTTTATATGCTAATGTTTAACCCCTTGGGTGCCGTGGGCGTAACAGTTACGTCATCGGCAGCACCGCTCGGGTGCAGAGTATGTAACTATTACGTCCTGCACCTGGCCCACGGGGAGCGCTAGCGCTCCCCACGTGGGCCTCCCATCCCCACCCCTGGGCGGGGATGGAAGGGGAATCACTTCCCCTTCCACCCCCAACCTCCCCACTGCTCCGGTGAAGTCTGATGACATCAGCACATGATCTCACGCTGACCTTATCAGAGGTCACTCCCATCACGCTGGAATCTGATCGGAAGAGAAATGCTTGCATTTCTCTTCCGATCGGTGATGGGGGCAGGCAGAGAGGCATCAAAGGAAAAAGGAAAGGCCTTTCCTTTTTGTTGATGTCTCTCTGAGCATTTCTGCAGCCCGATCATGAAGCTATCGGGCTACAGAAATGCCCACTAGACACCAGGGATTTGTGTTTTTGTTTGTTTGGCAAGGGGCGCTCCGCAAGTGGGGTATTTTTTTATGAAGCCTTTTCTGCCCCCCCTAGATTGGCCTATTTTAATGAGGTCAATCTATCCCCATGGGGGGCAGAACCCACTAGACACCAGGGATATTTCTCTTTTTTTTTTTTTAGGTGGGGAGCGACCCCTTAGGCAAGAGTTGCTCCCCTGGGGGCAAATTTATTTTAGGCCATTTCAGCCTATTTCTATCAGACCGGTGTACCCCTGGGGGCAGAAACCACTTAGGCACCAGGGAGTGGTGTATGTGTGTGTTTTGTTTGGGGGGGCAGTCACTTGGGCAAGGGTCGCTCCCCATGGGGGCACATTACTACTGGCCATTTCTGCCTCCCGGGGGCAGATCAGCCTATTTATGTAAGGCCCATCTGCCCTCAAGGGGAGCAGAAAGCCCAGCAGACACCAGGGAAGATTTCTTTAAAAAAAAGAGGATGGGGATATAGCCTTACCCTCACCCCAAATAAATGGGGCCAAAGTTGTTCTGCCCACCAGTGGGCTGATGGGACAATTACCCCAGATCCACAGCCTGGGGAGGGCAGAAAACCTACTATATGCCAGAGAATTAAATAAAATAGTGGTGGTGGTGGCTACCAACCAGTATGAGCATGGTTGTGCCCCCACCGTAACTGAAGGGGGTAACAGTCTTTCAGCTCTCCCCTGCACACTCAAGTATCTTATACCACAGCAAGCAAGAGGACGTTTGATTATTTTGGGTTTTGGTTTCACATTTGGGCAATGAGAGCTTGTCCAACTCTCAAAATCGTCCCACTTGGAATGGTGAGGGCTACACTTTTTGGACTCTGGAACGCTGCCATCTAGAAAAATCTACTAGACCTAGACACATCTGAAAACGAAACATCTGGTTGAGTCCAGGGTGCTGTGTTTCACATGCACCCCCACCATTTTCTTGCCGACAATGCCCTGCAAACCTCCAACTTTGCTTGAAATCACACATTTTTCCCACATTTTTGTGATGGAACCTTCTGGAATCTGCTGGAATCCACAAAATTCCTACTACCCAGCATTGTTGCATCTATATCGATAAAAGTTCTGCACCACTTGTCAGCCTTAAAACTTTTATTTTTCAAACTACCCTTTTGGACCTGCTTTGGTTTCCCCTCAATTTCAATATGTTTTTGGCTCTTCCCTGCCACAAGCACTTGGCCCATGTACACAAGTGAGGTATCATTTTTATTGGGAGACTGAGCAGAACGTTGGGTGGTATGGAATTTGTGCCGGGGCAGCGATCCCACACAGAAATGTGGGAAAAACGAGTTTTTTTAGCTAAATTTGAGGTTTGCTGATGATTCTGGGTAGGAAAACACTGGGGGATCCATGCAGGTCGCACCTCCATAGACTCCCAGGGGTGTCTAGTTTTAAACAAATGTCTGGGTTTGGTAGGTTTCCCTGAATGGCTGCTGAGCCCAGGACCAAAAACGCAGATGCCCCACCCCCCAAAAACAAAACAGGTAGTTTTGTATATGATCATTTTGATGTGTCCACGTAGTATTTTGGGCATTTTCTGTTGCAGGCACTAGGTCTACCCACACAAGTGAGGTCAAATTTTTATTGGGAGACCTGGGGGGGACTCTGGGTAGAAGGACGTTTGTGGCTCCCCCCAGATTCCAGAACTTTACACTACCAAAATGTGAGGAGAGTGTTTTTTTTGCCAAATTTTGAGGTTTGCTAAGGATTCTGGGTAACAGAACATGGTGAGAGCGCCACATCCTGGGTTCCCCTAGGTATCTAGTTTTCAGAAATGTCCAGGTTTGCTAGGTTTTCCTAGACGCCAGATGAGCTAGAGGCCAAATTCCACAGTTAGGCACTTTGCAAAAAACAGGTCAGTCTTCTTTGGGAAAATGTGGTGTGTCCATGTTGTGATTTGGGGCATTTCCTGTTGCGGGCACTGAGCCTACCCAGACAAGTGATGTACCATTTTTTATCTATCTGAAGACTTGGGGGAATGCTAGGCGGAAGGAAATTTGTGGCTCTTCTTAGAGATTCCAGCACTTTCTATCACCGAATTGTGAGAAAAAAAGTGCTTGCTTTTTGGCCAAATTTTTAGGTTAGCAAAGGATTCTGGGTAACAGAACCTGGTGAGAGCACCACAAGTTACCCATCCTGGAATCCCCTAGATGTCTAGTTTTCACAAATGCACAGATTTGGTAGGTTTTCCTAGGTGCCGGCTGAGCTAGAGACCAAAATCCACAGCTAGGAACTTTCCAAAAAACACATCAGTTGCCAATGTAAAAATGTGTTGTGTCCATGTTGCGTTTTCTGTTGCAGGGCACTAGGCCTACCCACACAAGTGCGGTACCATTTTTATTGGGAGACTTGGGGAAACATAGAATAGCAGAACAAGTGTTATAGCCACTTGTCTTTCTCCACATTTCTTCCTTCCTAATGTAAGACAGTGTGTAAAAAAGGCGTCTATTTGAGAAATACCCTGTAATTCACATGCTAGTATGGGGACCCTGGAATTCAGAGATGTGTAAATAACCACTGCCCATTTTGTAAATACAAAGGTTTCCTTGATAACTATTTTTCACTCTCTATT
The DNA here is from genome assembly GCF_031143425.1 of Pleurodeles waltl. Classification (NCBI taxonomy): domain Eukaryota; kingdom Metazoa; phylum Chordata; class Amphibia; order Caudata; family Salamandridae; genus Pleurodeles; species Pleurodeles waltl. The sequence goes on from NC_090439.1 coordinate 341,157,933, forward strand.
CCACCAAATGAAGTGCTGCGTACCCGGTATACAATGCAAACCCATGGCAAGATACAGCTCATTTATTGCCTCTGCTACCTAGGGCTCTTGATGAACATACAAGTCCTAGATATCTCCGCAACCAGAAGAGTCCAGCAGATGTAATGGTATATTGCTTTCAAAAATCTGCCAGAGCTAGAAAGGTTATAGAAGAAAACGTGGACAGAAGGGGCCCTTTTTTCACATCAATTTCTTTTTTATTTTTTTTTATTTTATTTTAGCTGTTATTTTCTGTAGGAAACCTTGAAGGATCTACACAAAAGACCCCTTGCTGAATTCAGAATGTTATCTTCTTTTTAGAAACGTTAAGCTGTCTGGGATCCAGCTATAGTTTCATACCCATTTCTGTCACTAACTGGAAGGATACTGAAAACACAATTTTTTTTAAAATTGTGGTATGTCCCAATAAAATACCAAAATTGTGTTTTAAAATTGGGTTTTCTGATTCAAGACTGTCTGTTCCTAGAACATGGGAAGATGGTGAGTTCGGCACCCCAAACCATTTGTTGATGCCATTTTCAGGGAAAAAACCACAAGCTTTCTTCTGCAGCCCTTTTTTCTCATTTTTTTTTAAACAAAAATGTCACTGTATTTTGGCTAATTTCTTGGTCTGCTCCAGAAGGACCCACAAATTCTGGCTGCCTCTAGAATCCCTGAGAAGTTGGCAAAAAAGGATGCAACTTTGGGGGGGCTTATGTGGACAAAAAGTAATGAGGGCCTAAGCGCAAACTGCCCCAAATAACCCAAAAAAGGCCTAGCACCTGAGGGGAAAAGGCCTGGCAACGAAGAGGTTAATATAGTTAAAAATGAATATCAAAATAAATATTATTGTTATATCATTCCATTATTTTGTAAAGTGTGTTATTTTTAGTGTTATTTCTTAATATATATGTATATATTTTTTTTAAATGTGTTTTTTTTTTATTTTAGGGGCAGGATGTTGGGTTTATGGGGCATTACGGTGGGAAATACATTTAAATGCTTGTTTTGTAAGTGTTATATTTTAAAATTGTTGTGTAGTTTTACTATTTTAATTCAAATGTTTACATTTTTCAATAGCATGTATATATTATGGTTTTGTTATTCAATTAAATGTAAATATGTTATATTTGCTTAAAATTCATTTTCTATATTTAAATTACATTACATTATAATTTTTAAGTTGTTTGAATATTTCATTAGTATGTTCTTTGAATGTAATTTTTTAACAACTTTATTTAAATTATAAAGATTTATTTTTATTTATAGCTACATATATTTCACAAATTTATATTTTTTGCTTCAACTTAAAGTACATCTTTCCAAATGTTCATTTTCACATAATTATCGTAAGAAATTTGAATATTGTAAAATGTTTAGTTTTTTGTAGTGCTTGTTTAATTTTCTTTTTTAAATTTTGTTTGGATTTTTAAGTTATTCATATTCATGTTTTTTAAACAGTGTGTTTTGTTTTGTTCATTCTTCCACTTTAGCATTTTTAATTATTATTTTGGTGAGTAAAATTGATTCCTTCAATGTATTCTCTTTGATACAATGCGTATTATTATTTTTTGCTAGTAATTCATTACAAATACTCCAGTATAACACTTTCTCTGGGTGGTAATATTTGGGATTGGAATATCAAATCTGACCCCTGCAATGTCCCCACCTCACTAATTTGGTTGTTTGTAGTGGGCTTAGTAAATTAGACCTTAGCAGAAGTACAATTCTTCCTTCAATTTAATGTACATGTGAGTGACACAAAGCATTTGTTAGCATTCCTTATTTTTTAACTTAAAACGTTATATTATTTTTAATAGTATAAATGCTTTATTGGTATATTATTGTCAAGTGTAATTTAATGTTTTTTACTATTTATTTTTTCTAAACATCACTGTTTATATATATATATATATATATACATATATACATATATATATATACCATCCTTACTGTACATTAATTCCAATCATTACAAAGTTTATTTACATAGTTTTTTGTCCATTTTTATTTAGGTTTGGATTAAACATGAGTGGTATTTCTTGACCTATGGTCAGTCAATCAATGAGGATTTGTAAAGCACAGCTAATCACCCACCAGGATATCTAGGTACTTGCAGGTCCTGGAGAAAGAAGTGAAAACTCTGGGAAATGTAAGGAGAAGGCACACAAAAATTGGGGGAAAAGCAAGGAGAGACTGGTGAAAACATGGGAAAAGCAATGAAAGGCACACGAAAAACGGGGGGAAGGCAAGGAGAAAGCAGAGAGAGCAAGGGAAAAGCAAGGAGAAAGCACACAAAAAAAGGTCAAAAAATGAGGGAGAAAGCACTGAAAACCAGGGCAAAGCAAGAGGAAGGCACACAAAAATAGGAGGAAAAGGCAAGGAGAAAGCAATGAGAACGAGGGAACAGCCAGGAGAGGCGCACAAAATGGTGGGAAAAGTAAGGAGAACCTGAAAACAAAGGAAAAACAAGGAGAGGACATGCAGAAAAAGAGGGAAAAGGCAAAGAGAAAGCAGTGAAAATGAAGATAAAGCACGGAGAGGCACAAAACACTTTGGGGAAAAAGCAGGGAGAAAATGAAAATGAGGGAAAAGCAAGGAGGAAGCTCACAAAACACTGAGGAAAAAACAAGAAGACACTCAAAAAACAGGGGAAAAGCAAGGAGAAGGCAGGAGCATGAGTGATGTAGCAGCATGGGGAGAGCTGGACCTAGTTTAGTGTGCGCATTACATGGCTTTCCCATGTGAGCCTCTCCGTATCATGTATGAAAATAAGTTACTTACCTGTAACTGTGGTTCTCCAGTATTGGTATCTTTCATAGATTCACATGCTTGAATCATTCCCCGTCATCGAAGTGGGAGACCCACGGTACATAGAAAGCAATAAATAGAGATTTATTTATTTATTTTCATTGAAGTCCATAGGAAAAAACATATTCAATTGTAGATCTATCAGCCTCTTTGGAAAGAGCCCAAAATTCAGCCAATCAGGCGTGACCACCCCTTTAGAATCCTCAGCACAGAGGCTCAGTCTCTCAGATTTCTCCGCACTAGTGATTACAGGAAAAAACCAAAGGAGGTGAGCCTCTCTGGGGAGGAGGGTGGGTCGCATGTGAATCTATGAAAGATACCAATACTGGAGAACCACAGTTACAGGTAAGTAACTTATTTTCTTCTCCAGTATTGGGGTATCTTTCATAGATTCACATGCTTGAATCAGAGTAGCCAGCAGTAGGAAAAAATGTTCTGAAACACCAAAAGTATGCCTGTGTATAATGCATGCTATATGAACTCATATAGGTTATTAACATTTGTCAATGAACCGTTAAACATATTACCTATATAAAAAAAAATATATATATATATATTTCTACACATAGATATATAAACATAAAAATATACTAACAATACATAGAGGATGGAGGGTAAGAGGTTATTGGCTCACCTTATGCAAATAAATTACGTAACACTGCTTGTCCTACCGCGGCATCCATTCTGTCCTTAGCTTCCAGGCAGTAGTGCTGGGTAAAGGTGTGAGCACGTGTCCATGTTGCTGCTCTGCAGATCTGGCTCAGAGGGACTCCTGCGAATGGAGCTGCCGAAGTGGATACCGCTCTGGTGGAGTGCGCTCTGACACAGGATGATAATGGTTTCCCTGCCAACTGGTGGCATAACTGTATGGCAGAAGAGATCCAGCGCGCTATGGTCTGCTTAGTAACGGCTTTGCCTGTATTGATCTTTCCATAACTGACAAACAGTTGTTCAGATTTACGGAAGTCGCTTGTTCTTTGTATATAAAATTTTAAACAGCGTTTAATGTCCAGAGAATGTAGTGTGCGCTCCGCTGCAGTTTGTGGATTTGGAAAAAATGTTCTCAGAACCACCGGCTCATTTAGGTGAAAAGACGATGGAACCTTAGGTATAAATTTTGGATTAGTTCTCAAAATGACCACCTCTGGCTTGATTTGGAGGAAAGGTGGAGAAATTGTGAAGGCTTGGATATCGCTAACCCACTTCGCTGACGTCAAGGCCAGAAGGAGGGCTGTTTTAAAAGAAATGAATTTGAGGTCCACTTTATGAATGGGTTTAAACGGATGTTTCATTAACTGGGAGAGCACAATATTCAAATGCCACTGAGGTGAAGGACGGTGAATTGGCGGAAACATCCTAAACAAACCCTTAAGAAATTGTTTTATTATTCTGGACGACCATAAAGAAGGTGACTGAGACGTTCGTCGGAAACGGGATATGGCAGCCAGGTGCACTCTAATAGATGAATGTGAAAGGCCGGATTTAGCTAAATGCAATAAATATGGCAGAATCTGTTCAGGAGAGGACCTTAGAGGATGAACGTTGGAAGTTGAGCACCATAAGCAAAACCTCTTCCACTTGAACTTATATGTCCGGTTTGTAGACTGAGCCCTGGCACAGGCAAGTACCTCCCTGCAATTTGGAGGGATATCTAGTCCATCAAATTCATAGAATTCAGAAGCCAGGCTGATAAACGAAGAGATGTCGGGTTGGGATGACGAACCTGACCCTGATTCATTGTTAACAAGTCCGGTATTGTCTTCAGTCGAACGTGAGGCTGCTCCGAGAGTAATAGAAGTTCTGTGAACTAGAACTGGTGGGGCCATCTGGGAGCAATTAATAGAACTCTGCATGGTTCCCTCTTCATCTTTTGCAGAAGTCTTGGGATGAGTGGAAGCGGGGGAAAAGCGTATGCATAAATCCCTGACCATCTGATCAAAAACGCATTCCCCTTTGATCCCTTCTGCGGTCGCCAGCTTGCGAAGTGTTGGCATTTCTTATTGTCTCAGGTCGCGAACAGATCCAGATTGGGTTTGCCCCAACGACGAAAGAGACGCTCGAGAACTGACTGATTGAGTTCCCACTCGTGGCAGCTGGTTCGAGTCCTGCTTAAGGCATCTGCCCAGGTGTTGGTGATCCCCGGGAGATGTTCTGCTCTGATGGATATTCGATGTTGAATTACCCAATGCCACAACTTCTGCGTTTCTAGTGATAATGCTTGAGATCTTGTGCCCCCCTGTTTGTTGATGTAATGCATGACCGTGGTATTGTCTGTTCTTATCAAGACTGAAGAATTCCTGATGTTTGTGAGGAAGGATTTGAGTGCCAAGGCAACCGCCCTTAACTCCAATACGTTTAGGTGAAGAGTCGATTCCTGAGTGGACCATTTCCCTCTCACTGAAAGATCCTGCAAATGAGCACCCCATCCCTCTAGGGATGCATCTGTTGTTATTAAGTGCATCGTCTTGTCCTTCAGAAATGACAAACTTTCTGAGACGAGGGGAGTATCCTTCCACCACTTGAAAGCTTGTTTTGCTGATGGGGTTATTCTGATTACATCGTCGAAAGAGCCTTCTATTTGTTTCCATTGATTGTCTAACTGCTGTTGAAGTGTCCTCATGTGCAGACGACAGTTTTCTATCAATGGAATGCAAGACGAAAGCATCCCCAGAAAAGACTTGTAAGTCTGCACTGAAGCGGACTTTCTTTTGCTGAGACGTGCTGCTAAATCTCAAAGTTTCTTTTGCCTGTCCTGTGAAGCAAAGGCTTTTGCCTGCACCGTGTCCAAGATGGCCCCTAGAAAGGTGATGTTCTGGGTAGGATCTAGGTGAGACTTGGGGTAATTGACTGTCAAGCCCAGAGCTCCGAAAAGAGATAGACATGTTTCCGTGTCCCTGGCAGCCTTTGATGTTGTTCGTGCCTTTATTAGCCAGTCGTCTAAATACGGGAACACCTGTATCACTAGTTGTCTGAGGTGGGCTGCCACCAGTGCCAAAACTTTGGTGAATACTCTTGGGGCCGACCTGAGGCCAAAGGGGAACACTCTGAACTGGTAGTGAGTGCCTGCAACCCTGAATCGTAAGAATTTCCGATGATTGGGGTGAATGGGAATGTGGAAATATGCGTCCTGAAGATCTAAAGATGTCATAAAGTCCCCTCGGTTGATTATGCGCAGGACGTCTTGAAGGGAGATCATGTGAAAAGACTGCTTCTTGAGGAATTTGTTGAGAGAACGAAGATCTAAAATAGGTCTCCAGTCCCCTGTTTTCTTCCAAATAAGGAAAAAGCGGGAGTAAAAACATGTTCCCCTCTGGCTCCTTGGTACGATCTCTATTGCTCCCTTCTTCATTAAGATAGCAATCTGATCCATAAGCTCGTTGAGATGGGCTGGCGGGGGACCTCTTGGTGGTACATGAGGGGGAGGTTGGTTGAATTCTAGTGTATGCCCTCGGTTGACAATATCTAGTACCCATTTGTCTGAAGTTATTTTGGACCACTGATGTAGAAACTTGGAAATTCTGCCCCCTATTAGAGTGTTGATATAGGGGCTGGGTGCAGGCATCCGATGAGGGTCAGTGCTTTCTTGTCGTCTCCTTGGTCTTGTAAGCCGACTTTCCTCTCGTTTGTTGCCTGAAATGAGTGGATGACTGTTGTCGAAAGGAATGCGGTTGTTGCTGGCCAAAGGTTGAGCGAAATTGTCCTTGGTAAGAGGAGTATTGACGATATTGTTGAGCGCCTCCTCTATACGAAAAGGTTCCTCTCCCTCTTGCTCCCCGAAAGGGCTGTCTCTTGTATTGTAGTGTTGCCAGAGATCTGTCTGTCTCAGTGTCTGCCTTAATGGACTGTAACGCATCATCCACATGCTTGCCAAACAAGAGTTCGCCATCATATGGCATGTCCAGGATCTTTAATTGTACTTCCGGCCTAAAAGAAGTAGCTTTGAGCCACCCCTGGCGCCTGAGTACGGCCGCTCCGGCCAACTGGCGAAAACCTGTAGAGGAGACGTCTATGGCACAGTCTATGATTTCAGCCGAAATCTTTTCACCTTCCTCTACTATCCTCAGGTAACATGTCTATAAACTGCGACATATCAGAGCACATCCGGCGGTCGTATCTCCCTAGGATTGCTAGAGAATTTGCTTCTCTAACAGTGGTGGCCGCCATCGTTGAGAACTTTTCCCCTATGGAGTCCAATCGACGTCCTTCTTTGTCTGGGGGGGGGCAGTCAGAGATGCCGATGGATTCCTGGGCCTCCTCTGAGCTGCCTGCGATATGACCGAGTCCAGTTTAGGGTGACTAATCAAACATGCTGGAGAATTGTCTGGTGCCTTATATTTCTTTTCAAGTCTCGGCAAGACTGCAGGAATGAAGCATGGAGTCTGCATGACCTTAAGGCCTTCCTCCCAAATGAAGTCAACAATGGGTATGGCCCTTACAGACTTCCTAGTATCTTCCTTGAAGTCATAAAGAAAACAGTCTGACTGCTTCGATGTTATTGGCAGCTGGAATCTTTTCGCAGCCCTTTCCATCACACTATGGAAGCAACCAATATCCTGCGGTGGAAAGTCCACTCGTGGTGGCGTAGATGGAGATGGAGTTTGAATTTGATACTCATCCCATTCTGGAAAGAGTGAATACGAGTCCTGAATTTCACCTTCTTCTTGCTCGTCCTCGGATGAAGCGGGGGCAATATCTTGTGCAGACGAAGGTGCTGTGGTAGGATCAGGAAATTCCGATGGTCTAGCAGGAGTGGACACTGGTGTCTGCGGAGGTTGCACCGGGGTAGAAGAACCAGGTGGAGGAAATCTTGAATAATAATCCTGCATCATCTGTTGAAGATTGGCTATCAACGAGACAGGCATCTGAACTGTCTGTTTCTGTTACCCTTGAAGTTGTAGGTGACTCTGATCTTGCTGGTCCGAATAAGGGTGGAGATCTTCCTCTTCATCTTCCTCCTGGCACTTAATGCGTAGTTCAGATGGACTACGTGCCACCGGAAAGAAACCATCAGAATAAACATCATCGTCATCATCTTCGTCAGCAAACAGATGCTGCGGAGGTACTGGTGTGACCTTACTTGGTGATGTATGCGATGGAAGCAATAGAGAAGACTTGCTCTTTATAGGTAGAATTCTCTGTGGCAGGTAAGGAGATGCTCCAAAATGTTTAGGTATCGGATCAGGATATTGAGTCGTCGACGGAGCGCTCGTCGATGGTGTTCTCGTCGACGGTGTAGGCGTCGACGGAGCCATCGTCAGTGGAGCCGTTATCGGTGCTGTGAGCGTCGATGAAGTTGCCCTCGGGCGTGCTAATGTTGGCTGGGCTGCCGCCGACGGGGTTGCCACCGACGGGGTTGTCGTCGACGGGTGCGTCGTCGGTATTTTCGTCGGTGAGATCGACGGAGATGCTCTGAATTTACTCGTCGATGAGTGCGTCGACGGTAAAGATTTCATTTTCTTACCCGTCGACGGCTTCTTTGTGATCTTCAGGGTGTGAGCTGACGATGGACCATACTTCAAACTCACCGACGTTATCGTCGTAGATGACAGTGGAGATGAGGTTACGATCAGTGGCCATGAAGGAGCCGTAAACGTGGCAGTTGCTGTTGTCGTCGACGAAGGAAGGCCTGCCGTCGACGATGCACTCGTCGACGGTGTCGTCGACAGTGTAGATTTTCTGGACGCCGACGGTGGCAGTGAACTTGAAGGCTTTTTGAGCTTCCTTGATGAAGAAGCAGGTGTGGATTGCTCTGAGTCAACCTTACCACACATTACCTTGGATGTTGAAGCTTGCTCCTCTGGCTTGTCCTTAAATGCATGCAGCTTTTTAGCTGACTTACTGCTTTTGGGGGATAAGCTCTCCACAGACCTCTTCCTTTTCTTTGAGGTCACTGAAGTGTCACTCTCTTCCTCCTCAGAAAGAGCTTCTCTGGCCTTTCTTTTCTGAAGCCAAAGTAGGAGCCTGGCTTCTCTGTCTCTAAGAGTCTTGTTGGGAAAGGTCCTGCAGATCTTACAGTCCTTGACCTTATGCTCTGGATGTAGGCAGTAGATACATTCCTTGTGAGGGTCCTCACAGTGAAGTCTTAACTTTCCACAGGTCTCACAAGGTCTAAATAAACCTTTTCTTGCTGTAGACATGATGGAAAAATACTACAGTAAGAGCAAAAGTGAAAATTTGAAGATTTTCTCCTGAAGAGATAGAAGAACTGAGCAGAGCTCAGGGAACCTACCTTACACACGACGTGCGGTAGAAAATCTGAGAGACTGAGCCTCTGTGCTGAGGATTCTAAAGGGGACGGTGACGCCTGATTGGCTGAATTTTGGGCTCTTTCCAAAGAGGCTGATAGTTCTACAATTGAATGTGTTTTTTCCTATTGACTTCAATGAAGAAAAAAAAAAAAAATCTCTATTTATTGCTTTCTATGTACCATGGGACTCCCACTTCGACGACGGGGAATGATTCAAGCATGTGAATCTATGAAAGATACCCCAATACTGGAGAATCTATGGTTACATAAGATAAGGGTGCTATAACGGTCCCTTTCAATGACAGAAATAAAACATTCAACTTATAATCAAAAGAAGAACATCAGAACAAAAACTCTTGACTAACCCAATACTATGAAGCTCTATGTTGCAGAAAAGTTTGTACATGTGGCGCCCCAGGCATCGGTTGTTTCCAAGTCTCAAACAGCTGAGTTTCAAGACAGGTTGTAGCCAGTTCAGTGCAGCGCACGCTTCTCATATCACCTCGAGGTAGGTAACCCTTCAATGGGCCTATGTATCAAGAGCCTCAAAAATGTCTGTCATTTTATTCCAAAGGTCCACTATGGGAAGCTTACTGGGTCCCCAGTGCTCCTCAGTCTGGATGGCTATGCCCTCAGTTCTCACCCATCTACACACATCCTCCACCCATCAACAGTAAGGAGGCCCCTCAGGTGATCTCCAGTACATAGCTAGAGAGCTGTAGTTTTCTTTAATTGTTTTATCAACAACAAACTATCTTCAAAATAATTATTAAGATATAGTTGTAGTGTTCATGTATTTTTCTCTGTAGTTATACATTTTGTAAAGAATTTGTATGGTCCTAATGCATTTTTCATATTTGTTTTTAAACATTTTTGTAAAGATTTGATTTTTTTAAAATCTATATATATATATATATATATATAGATATAAGCACATATACCATATTTGTACATTTTTTGTATAGAATTTGTTAAACGTTTGTAACTATATTTAATGAACATAAATGTAAGTAAAATGCAGGTTTCTTTTACAAGTCTTTTTGTTTTTTTCATTTTTCCATCCATTTTGTCTAGTTTAATTGATTTTGTAGTTTGTTTTCCTCAGTTTGGACTGTTGGAGGAGTTTTGAAGTTTCAGTTTCCCATTTCTGCTCTCTAATACAGGAAATATTTTGTTCAACTTATTTTCTAAGGGCCAAATGGGGTGGTTTGAAGTTAGTTTGAAAGGTCTTTGTTAGACAATGTAACTTCTTTTTTTATAACCAACTTTTCCTGATTTTTTTTTTCTCTGCACAAAAAGACAACAGCATATTCATGGTCCATTGGTACTCTTACAGAGGTATAGCACAAATCATTTCTATTAAAATAATTATAAAATAAGAAATCTCACAAGTCTCCCAAATCACTGACCACTCTGTAGTACTCCTATCATTGTCCCCATATCTTCTTGTGTGTGCATGGGAAGCTCTATAAATTGTGTCCTCCATCTTGGCACACCAGTCGACTGCAGTCCTCCACTCACATGGTTTGGGGAGGATCCATTCTTTCCAGCTTTCAGTAATGTCTGATTTTGCCAGGAGGGTAGAGACATCCACCAACATGTGAGTCCCACATGGACCTCCCATATCCACTAAGATACAGTGCTATTATAGGGATCAACACAATGAGCGTCTCCCAACGTTACTGCTAACATTTCCTCAATAGACCTCCTGCATGTTATTACTTCAGGACAGGACCAGACCATGTTGGAGAAGTCTGTGACGCTGAGCACTGGATGCAGTCTGATGATTCAATTCTGCAGGCATGCCAGAGGACGGACCCAGTGTATAATATGCAGTGTGTACATGGTGTGATTGGATAAGGCACAGCTGTGATGTGATGGTCCAGAGAGTCATTCAACTGTCTCCCAAGTCGGCCTCATCTAATGTGCCTGTCCACCCATCCCATTTGTGTCTAAAGGCCATAAATTTATCTGAGGCATTACGAACTGATGGTTTGTTGATCTTGGACAACCAACCTTTTCTCAGCAACTTGGCCTCGATGGGGGACAAAATCGAGGGGATCAAGTCAGATTGGTGATACTTGTGATATTGTGTGGTCAATGGAGAGAAAGGAGACTGCAGCTCCTGAAATGATTTCATTATTTCCCAATCCAGACATCTCCTAGATAAGTGATCCCTATCCTATCCCATTTGGTAAACTGCTACAATTGCGACACATGGTGTAACCATCTTCCCTTGAAGAGGGGATTAAGCTGTGTGAACATCGTATCCCAGCTAATGATCTGTAGTGGGGACCACCAGACTCAGAAGACCACCTTAATAGGCTCTGGGAGGTTTCTGTGTGGCCCATCATATAGACAATGTAGGATGTGATCTAGGCCTATGGGAGATAATTCTGTCTCATAGGTAGGGTCTTCCCACCTACCATTCAACTAGCATTGATCACAAGTAGGTGTGGTACCCAGTAGTACATCTCTACATGCCCAACTCCCCCCTCTTAATTAGTTTGACAGCATTTCTCTAGGGCAATGTGGGGTGTGTGTTCTACTCATAGGAAGGACGGGATCTGTACTTCCAGCTCTCAAAGGCAAGAGGGGGATTTGCAGGGGATAATTCTGCAAAGCATAAATGAAGTGGGAAAGTACCTTTACTTTAAAGACGGCCACCCTGCAAAGGACCTGAAGAGAGAGGCTGACCCACCACTGAAATTCAGTCTTCATACGACGACAAAAGAGGTATCAGATTCAGGTTCCATGTCAGGTTTGGTTCCAGTCAGATATAAACTCCTAGATACTGGAAGTTAACTCATTGTATGGGGATAGATGCCTACAATATGTCAATCTCTTTCTCACCTCAAAGAGGGATCAGAAGGGACTTAGTCCAGTTAGGGCAAAACCCAGAGGCCCCTCTGTATAATTTGAGGATGCAAAGCATGCGTGGTTGAGTCTTGGGGGAAGGCCAGATATAGAAGGATGTTGTGTTATCCTGTCTCACCCCCCGCTAGGTCAGTGCCAACCTGCCAACCCCACAATTGACACAGTGTCTTGATAACACCCAATTTCGGAGCATCTTTTAAGCTATGAAATCAATACAGCATATAGGCATTTATAAAACGTAAGAAAAGAGTTGGAGCTAATACACATCCCTGCCTAACACCTTTCTGTATGGGAAACTCATCAGATAGCTCTCCATCCTTCCCCCACCTTACTCTAGAAAAACTCCCTGAGTACAGCTCCCTAATCAAATTTAGCAAGGGGCCCGGGACTCCAATTTTTGCCAGCGTCTCCCATAAATTGAGGCGGGGTACCAGATCAAAAGCGGATCTGAGATCAACAAAGGTGACAAACAGTCTGCCACCATCCAGGTCCACCACCTTCCATTTGATTGTAAGGAAGCAGAAGACCTGGTCCGCCGTGGCTATCCCTCGCCTAAAGCCTGCCTGCAAGTGGCTTAAGGCCCCATTCTCTTCCATCCAGGCTCAAAGCCTACCCAAAACCTGGAAGGAAAAAAAATTCTGAAGGTTATCTAAAAGGCTGATCGGTCTATAATTTCCCAGAGCTGATTTATCACCTTTTTTTGTAGATGGGGACAATTATTGCACTCTTCCACAAGTGGGGAAAGATGTTGCTCTCCAGAATTGCATTTGAGACTCTATTAATATAAGGGCCCCATAGCGTCAAATCAGACTTATACAGGTCAGAAGGAATCCCATCTAGCCCGGGAGCCTTCCCTGGTTTTTGGGCCATAATAGCTACCTCTGTTTCTTTCCTAGTGAACGGTGTAATAGTACTTGCCTCATCAAACTTATCTGTATATACAACATCTATATCCACTGGAGGAACAGAATCCTGGCTGTAGAGTTTAGTAAATTAAGAGATCCAAATCTTTGCAGGGATGTGGCAATCAGGCCTAAAGCTCAGATTTCTTCCTTCTTGGGAAACCAGGGACCAACATAGCTTTGTATCTGATTCCTTGGCTGCTACCAGCAAATCTTGCCATATATCCTCTACCCACTGTGCCTTACTAGACTTAATTACAGCAGCATAGTCGCGCCTTGCCATCATTATAGCAGATCTGTCCTGTTGCCTAACTGCTTTCAAAAGGCCATACTTGGCCCTCCTGCAGGCCTTGTTAAATCATGGATTTAGTTTAAGCGCTCTACGCCTCCCGCTTCCCCTGTTTTCCCTGATGAAGAGGGCCTTCAGGGACGTAAAGAGCTCAGCATGTTTGGCCATGATTTGGTCAGCGGAGTAGGGGTTAGATACAAGGGAAACTGTATGCCTAGAGACCAAATCAGACATTTGAGCTACTAGGGCTCCTTTGTTCGTGAAAGCCTCCCATCCTAATACACGCTGATTACTAGCCAGCTCCAGGGAGGGCATGACTCTCTGATCTTGCTTTTTTGGCACAGAACCAGAAAACCACATAACCCACTCTAACAAAAGGGAGAAGTGATCACTATAGCATTGGTCTCCCACTTTAAGGTCCTTAATTTTGTGCAAAATCCTAACATCAATAAGCAGATAATCAATTAGGGTGCTATAGGACTCTCTAGAAAAAGTGGCACATGCTGGAATATCTGAAAGGAAACACACGTTCACTGGCTGTAGGCCATGTAGCATCATTATTTGAATAACCTGCAACAACCTTGGGCTAGATTAAGGCTGGTTTCTCGCCATAGAAAGGGTGGAATTCCCCATGTTGATCCCTCTTCCTGGGTTAACTCTGCAAATAGGGAATTGGGCTCTAGGAAAGCGTTAAAATCACCAGCTATGATGACAAAATGCGAGGGAAGTGGATCAACCACAAGTGTATTTAGCAGGGATACAGTTTCTGAGATTTTACTAGAGGGACCTGATCTATTTTTATAGGTTAACACACAAAAACGGTGGACCTAATTTTGAATTAAATGAAACCGCCAAAATATAAGGTGAATTCATGAAGATTTCCTTCCCCTACCTCAGAAATCTTTACCCACGTAATAAGAACCCTCCTGCCCTCCCCGCAAGTGAAGGAATGGCCTCCTTGCAGAATGAAATATACCCTTGTCTGTGTACGTTAGTAGTAGCCCATGTTTTCTGGAAGAGACAAATACTACAGGAGTCAATATGGGAGCCCCAATCCGGATCACCAATCTTGTTCTGTAAACTTGCTATATTCCGGGAAATTAAAAACAGAGTGGAAAGGCCTAGGTCTAGGATGGATGACATTACCAACCTCATAGCGAGGGACTAAAGGCAGGGTTACTAGATCATCTATTATCCCTGGGCTCCCATCCTGAGTGCCACCCACCACAATGGACTCCTGGCAACTACCATCCAAGTTCCTACATAAATACCCTCATACAATGGAATAATATTCAGGGGTGTATATTGTAGCATGTGTGTAAAATACTGCTGCTGGGCTCACTATACACCAGAAACATCAGAGCTGGATTTATCAAAAGTCATAAATCCATCAAGCCTCCATAGCACCCATACCCATCAGAGGGTGTCACACTATTGCTGGGGAACCAACCCTGCATAGAAATCAGTCAACCAACAAAGGAAATGTGCACCCTCAGGTCCTGTCCAAAATTAATTATTGGGTGCACAGCTTGCACAACAACATGTTACTGTCTCACACCCCTGATCACGACCGACATAATTATGTTACATCACATATACTGAAAAAAACCACAAAGGACAAACGGGCAACGTCACTGTGGGTGCCGTCCTGAATTCGTGAAATTGCTCCGTCTTGCTCCTATGTGCTTTACAAATAATTCATCAAAAAACATGTGACTACATTGTAAAGAAAATAAAGAAGATAAAATGCTACTACATACTTAGTTATGAATCACCTCTGAAAATCAAGCCCGGTGTCATTAGGTCAAAAAGATGCCAATGTACGTATCAAAATGCAAATGTTGGGTATAGCAAAAGCAAAATTGCCAACAGATAGCATTATTATGCATGATTGGTCACCACATGGTAGTATTATATAGGCATTGGTTGCACTTCAAAACAAAAATCAAATCCTTGTCCCGAAGTACAATCTGTCCTGAGTAGGCAAATCACATGTACTAGGAAGAGAACTGTGGGTGTCATCATGAAATGTTATGTGATTTCCAAGATTACAGTATAGCATCCTGTGAACAAGGAATAGGACCCATAGTATGAAGCACATCCAGCAGAGTGATGCTATCCTGTTGTAATAATTGTTCAGGAAGCATTTTGTTGTGTGTTTTGCAGCCTTTTTATACTATTTTCTTTAAATTGGGAAAGCATTTCTACTTGCTGTTTTAAGTTTAATTTGAAAAGTTGTTTGGAGAGAAGCTGACATTTTTGGGCTATTCATAGTAAACGCTAATTATTGTGATTTTTATGTTTTTAATTTGTATTATTTTATTGTGAATGTGTGTGTATGTATATCTGTGTGTATATATATATATATATATATATATATATGTGTATATATATGTGTGTATGTATGTATGTGTATATATATATATATATATATATATATATATATATACACACACCCACACCCACACACCCATCACATGCTGAAGACAAGTAGCCTCTGGGTGGCAGATGCCAACATACTCATTTGACCAGACACATGGCTGAGGACAAGGATCTATCACTTCCATTCCTTTGACCTGTAACACTGAGGAGTAGTGATCTATTGCATAGAATTTACACTGCTACAACTACAAACAGTACCTGATTGATCAATGTACACAACCATATGTTGTCTCTGGAGAGCAAATTGTTTGTGGAGTGTACACAGTTGTGTTCTAGGTCCCTGGGCCAATAGGCAAGGCACATCAGTATGCACCAAATTACAGATCTACACAGTCACTCATCTCCTGTATCACAGATGGTGCATCCCAAATGCAATGTGACAGGCAGGATTATGCTCTGTACTCACCCCCTTGTGGCTGCTGTGCTCCCCTCAAACACCCATCAAGATCTGGGTAGACCACCGCCAGAATGCTGGGAATTAAGGGGTCATGGTCCGATACGTGCCCCACCCATGTTGGGAGGACAGCCCCAGCTGGACCTCAGTGATCTTTCGGGCCCAAAGTCTCAGGTTCTCTCACCTCTTGTGACAGTGGGGGCTCCACCAGCTGTGGACACCCATGGTCCGCACCTTCTGGGCAATGGCTTTCCATAGCTCCTTCTCCTGATGGGCGTTTACCTGAATGGAAGCAAAAGACAAATCAAGAGATTAAAATCACAAGTGTTGGTGCAAAAGGTTGAGTCACATACATCAGAAACACCATGCTAGAAATTTTCAATTTGTTAACAAACTACAAGTGTAAAGCACAGAAGTAAATAAGTGCATGGACATGACTACAGACATTGATATCCATCTGCAGACTAACCCACTAGCCTGCTCAGGGCCTACAATGACTAAGCTAGCCTAATGACATCAGGCACCCCATGCTGCAGGAACATGTACTGTGATGTGAGCCACAACAAAACACATATGTGCCTTTTGAAGGGTAAACTCCTTAGGCCTGAAGAGACCAACACATTCACACTCTGAGATTTACTCACTGAATAGAGTCCCTATAGGCAACTTCCATAGTACAGACTTCACCATTAGACTTGAGTGACAATGAAGGGGCTGGCATGGTGGGTACAGAAAGTGTCTTCCTTGTGTATGTGTGGACATGTAGCCTAGCAAATGCAGACTCATGCCACTTCAGGGAGTGGGGTTCTGTGGTCTGTACTTGTACCACAGAACACTCCTTTCTACATCTGTCTATCCTACAGTGATGACATCCAACATAAAAAGGTATAAATTGTACAATTTCTGCTATGTGACCAAGGTACTGGCTCACATATCATGACCTCCCAAGAATCAACACACTGTCTGCACTGTGGGAATGTCATTTGTGCATTAAGCCTGTACTAGACAAATATGACTTATGTGAATGTGACAATAGAGCTATGGGAGTAAGAGAGTTGTCATGAGTCAAAGACACACATTGACAATGATGAAAAATGCACATATGAACTATTCTGGGATGCACCTCAGTATTCATTCCTAATCCAGTCAATGGACTGAGGCATTCAGGACAAGTTGTGCCCCTAGAGCATCATATTTTAAACATGGTGGGATCTGCTGGTGTACAGGGAGTGGGCACAGTGTCACAGTGAGTCCCCCACAGTCTGGAATAATTCCCGTAAGAGGAAATACATTTGACAGGTCCTTGTCTCTCTAGGCTGACTCACATTTCCATCAATTCCTTGCATGACAGTACATCATGTGGCCATCAGCAATTTGGCATCTGGTTTGTGTTGCAACCGGAAGGGCAGAATGAGGATATGGATTGTAGACAACAGTTTGGCAAGGCCGGATGTGGGTTGAAGGATCCGTGGTACTATACACATTGCTTATAAAATCCTCAAATTACTCATCCAAGATGCAAACATAGCTCATGCTGTCATGCACATAGATGTTGTTCACCATTACAACAATCATGAAGAAAGAGAGGTCATTGGATGGCAGTAAAGACTGCTTACCTAGTTATATGCACCCAAGACAAGGAGGATCTGGGACCCCAAAAACCTCACTGAACACAATGTGACTGAACTTAACATATAGTAATGGCCACCAATACCTACGCAATGCACATCCTATTGATCCCCCTCAGACTGCAACAACAGGTACACAAGACTTATAACTTGCACACAGGGGCATATTGTAGTCTATAAGAAGGGAAAGGATGGGGTTGAACAAAGTCACTTGTGCTAATGAGGTACCTACCTGCTCCTGATGAAACATAAAACTGCTCATACAGGGGTAGGATCTCATCAACAAGCCTCTCCAGGGGCCCTATCACCTGCTGGATGTGGCATGATTGATCCCATAGCGGCACACAGCAGCTCAGGTAGTGGAGGTATTTCTGGCAGTAGTGTCAGGAGTCAAGTGAAAAAATGTGCACAACATAGTGGTCACGTCTGCCACATATGTGTTCATCACCTCCGGCAGACACAGACATTGGGCGCGAACACCACAGGCAACAATGTTAGCCTATGGCTATGTCCCTCATGGTTAGAACCACCTACCACCCTGACAACTTCCACCAGCGATCGCAGGGAGGTGGGGGTTCCTAATGTCCAGTGGAGTAGATCAGGCATTCATAATTTTGGTGGTATGAAATAATATATTTTGCTTTGTAAACTACGTCACACAATATATGAATTGTAGCATCACAGACATCCTTATTCTGTCTTGTCATGTATGTTCTTCTACACCACCATCAGTGTAGTGTGTTGCAGGGCACAGATGGTGGTGCATGGTCCACCACCACCAACTGTAATTTTGGCGGTCAGAATATACAGTCACATTTTGAGGGGCAATGTGCAGCACATCTTTGAGTTTCATCAAAGTCCATGTTGTGGACGTGTTGTCAACAATGGGGGGGTCACATGTGACCCTGGTGTAGTTGCCAGGTGTGATGTGTACTGGGTGTCCTGTTTCTGCAGTCAGAAGTTCTTTGTCATATATTATTGGCATGCAGGGGCGTGGCTTGAAGAGCCAACATGGCGGATGTGTATTAGCGAAGCTCCGCTATGCCGCCTGTTTATCCTGCTTAATTCGGCTGCAGTGCGGAGAGAAGGGGCCGGCAGAGACCCGACAGGAGACATGGGGAGTGCGAAAATTAATATCGCCCTGCGTCTCCCTGCCAGGACACATGGGCGGCTGAGAGATCCAAAGGCGGCGGCGTGGCCTCAAGGGCAAAATGGCATGTGGATCGCACAGCGGAGGGCCTGCAACAGCCCAGAGACAGTACGGCTGACAGGAGCGGTGCAGAGAGCGCCGGGGTCCTGCAGAGTTGGTGGCTGGGCTGCGAGGGCTGAAGGGAGCATGCTCTACGTGGCCCCCTTTGGGTGAGGTGAGCGGCGCCCACCTGAGGTGTGAGCTGGGGTCAATCAGGATGCCCTGGAATGGGGGTGCTGCCGCTGCTGTGAGGACTAAACACAAGGACCCCTTGATGATGCGGGGGTCCCCTGAGACTTCATTGGCTGCAAAGAGGGCAGATGCATTCATGATTAGATCTGCTTGACAGTGCTATGAGGACTGGTCTGCGGTGTGAGCCTCGTGCATGCAAAGGTTGAGTTGCTGAGATTGGATGCAGCGGGT
This sequence comes from Pleurodeles waltl, assembly GCF_031143425.1. Classification (NCBI taxonomy): domain Eukaryota; kingdom Metazoa; phylum Chordata; class Amphibia; order Caudata; family Salamandridae; genus Pleurodeles; species Pleurodeles waltl. Next base: position 341,177,153 of record NC_090439.1, read on the forward strand.
GCCGCCTGGGCCCGTGCCTACACTGAAGTACTATTGCCTGGATGAGGGTAACTAGTGCCAAGTGTGAGATGAGGGAGTAGAACAGACGGCACGGACCAGAAATTATCCCCGACTGATGCTTCTCCCAAGCTACAGAACGCCCTATAGCACCGGAAATACTGCGCTCAGCTGCCTTTTATCACAGATGTTATGCTTCCGTCACGTGGGCTTGACCTGACCCTTGTGTGACTGGCATTTCATTAGGGGGTACTCACTACCGGAGGCAAACGCAAACTGTAACTGATAGGTCCAGTTACCTCGCGGACAACTTAAGGTGACCAGCAGGGGTCGTCGGCGAACTGGGGGGCTGCCACCTGTGCCTCACTGTAGGGCATTCGCATTGCAGTTGACGGCCACCAGGGAGTGTACCGAATTACCCAGTGCATTAGAGGACACATTAGATGCTGTACTGCTGGCCATTGATAACACTGCATGGCCGCTCTGCTTCATGGGTTTGTGAGGACAGATTATTTGGGCAGTACTCCTTTGGATCACAAGCCTCAATACCTTCAGCTTGACTGGGGTGGGTCTATGCAATCCCCTGTTCCTACGTGGAGAATGCAGCCAACTGTGTTGGAGGACTCTGCATTTCACGAGTCGATAGGCCAACAGATCATTAGTTATTTTGAGCTAACACAGCATCCTCCCGTTCAATAGAATGGAACACGTTTAAGGCTGCATTGAGGGGGGTCACTGTATGGGTTCGGTATTGGAGCACGTAGGCAGCTGGACAGGGAGGTGTCCGAGATAGAGTAACAGCTCTTCCGACACAAGTCAGAAGTTGCGCAGAACCCCAGTGTCCTTTACTGATTGCTGGGCGTGCAAAAACCCCATTCAGAGCTCCTTGAGCGATTGCGATGCCTCAATTACGCAGCACAGTCTGTTAATGTACATGTGCGGGCGTATAGAGCCGGTGCTCTACTTTCCCGCTTAATGAGACGGGAGACCACCCCTAGCTTGGTGCTATCTATTCGGACGTTGTCCGGTGATTTATTGTACACACAGGACTTGATACATGAGGCTTGTCATACTCATTATGAATCTCTATGTGCCTCTATCTCCTCTACTCTCCTACAGGTTGTGGGGCGGTTCCTTGCAGGAGTGTCTCTGCCCCTGATTATGGATGAGCAGTGTCTGGAATTAGATGATCCTTTATTATTGTCTGAGCTACGGGAGGCCATTCAGTCACTTGCAAACGGCAAGACCCTGTCCCGGATGGGCGGCCGGCTGAATTTTATAAGGCCTATGCAGTCCTGCTGGCCCCTCGGCTGCTCAATCTATACAAGGAGTCCTTGGCACTGGCGTGTTTGCCTAATACATTACAAGAGTCTCCCTTCTTAAACCGCATATGGACCCCACTGACCTACACTCCTATAGGCCGTTGTCACTTTTAAACACAGATTATAAAAAATTGGCTAAGGCAATTGCAACACGCCTAGCCCCACTGGTGTCCTCCTTGATACATGAGGACCAGAATGGCTTTGTACCAGGTCACACAACATCTCTAAATCTACGTAGATTCTTTCTTGTTCTACAGTATGCTTCCTGACATTGGCGATGGGCAAGCTGCTTGGTGATTGACCTGGAAAAGGCTTTTAACTCGTTGGAGTGGCCTTACCTTTTTGCAGTCTTGACGAAATATGGATTTGGCCCTCGCTTCATACAATTGGTGAGGCTGTTGTACACCTATCCATTGGCCTGCAGCAGAATGGGATGCTTGATGTCGTCCCTCATATGAGTCAGGAGAGGCACAAGGCAGGGATGTCCACTGTCCCCCCTCCTTTTTGCTCTGCATTGGAACCGTTGGCAGCTGCACTCCCCGAGGTGGGACGCAATTGGGGGATACCACTGGGTGATGGGACGCATGTGGTCTCTCTGTACGCAGATGACCTTCTGGTGTATATTAGAGACCTGGCAAATTTTCCTAGTGACATCATGCCTCTGCTCAACGAACATGCAATGGTTTCTGGACTACGAGCTAATTGGACCAAGTCCAGTATTTTCCCATTGTCACCTCTGACTTCTTTAAGCCAAGCATCTATACCCACAGATATTTTGTGGCAGCCTGCCACATTTAGATACTTAGGGATACAGGTATACCATGCAGAGTCAGATATATTAGACGGGAACTTGACATATACCATGTCAAACCTGCGTTGTCAGATGGCATTCTGGAAGACACTGCCATTGACGGTCATGGGCAGGGTGGCCCTTGTTAAAATGATAGTGCTACCCCGACTATTATATTACTTCATCAACCTAATTCTCTATATTCCTGCCTCTTTTTTCCGGTCCATAGAACAAGAAGTGCCTAGATTGATTTGGAACATGTCCCGCTGCAGAGTGGCCCTCTCTAATCTTTATCGCCCATTGAAACAGGGTGGTTTTGTGCTGCCGAATCTAGAACACTACTATATAGCTGTGCAGTTGCAATGGGTGGCCCGTTGGCTCTCATGGAAGCAGTTGGCGGACACGGCCATGGTTCTTCCAGCATGGCCACCAAGTAAGTTGCTGCGCTTATTTCATCCCTGTGCTAAATCCGCAGCACAAACCCCTATACTACTGAATTTAGCATATAGTTGTTTCCGTAGATGTTGTTACCTCACCAGAGACACCGTGCTCTATGCACCAGCCATACAATTGTTGGGAAACCATGTGGCACATGTGACACGTCAGCTGCGGAGCTAGCAGCTTGGCATGCGGTAGGAATGTACACACTATGAGACCTAAACACTGGTGGCAACCTCAGCACTCATGGTGCATTGATGGAGGCCAGCGGACTACATCTAGGTACCTTTATGTTGTACAACTCCCTTAGACAAACATTGCAACAAGTATGGAGAGTCTTCACAGAAGATCCTTGCATTCACTATACACTACAGTACCTGCATGTCTTTGGGGAAGGGGGCATTTAATACACTCGATAGCAGACTCCCTATGTCTCCATATGGCTGGCCCATTTGCGCCCCTCCGAAGGAAGTGGGAGGGAGACAGGGGAACCCTTCACAGACAGGGAATGGGTGACAATAATAGAGACCCCCACATATGTACTTCGCAAAATGCAATTTTGCCTTATTCAATAGTATATCAGACAAAGGGCATAGCTTACCCCCAATAAGATCAATAGATACTTTAACAATGAGGATGTAGCTTGTCCGCGGTGTCAGTGCTTAGGAGGGGACTTACTACACATGATGTGGTCATGTCCCACCCTGAGACATTATTGGACCTCTGTCCATACACGCTTGATGTATTGTGTGGGCTGACCCTTACTGTTGACATGTGAGGCGTGTGTCCTGGGATTGTTTCCTAGGGGTAAAAAATTTAAAGCAACGTCCTGTTTTTTGGATCTGGGGTTGTTGGTGGCCAAACACCTTATAACTCGTAGTTGGCAATCTTATGAGCCATATGTTCACTGACTATCTGGGTAAAGGCGGAGTGCACGGCCCTCCAGCGCGAGGAAGCGTTGGGACTGCAAAAATATCCCCTTGCGGCGCAGTGGGAGCCAATTTTAACAGACCTGTAAACGCTGCTGACACCGGCACTTACTTCACTTTGATTTCTCTGAAATTGGTGATGTAGTATTGGCAGCATCCACACTCAGTTCAACATGCTACAGAACTGTATATGTGACTAACACAAATGCACAATCCCTTCAGATGTGGGGATTCTGGGCTGATTGAGGGCTACATGGCATAGATGTGCAGGGGTGATATGCTGAATGTTTATAAACTGTACAACAATTTTACTGAATTCATAATGTGGGTGCTCAGATTCATGTTGCCAGCGACTTTGTTCCCTCCACCCCCCCATGATTGTTTTTACTACTTGTTATTCATAACGACCAGATGGGTCAGATGTATTATTACTATGCAATATGTTGTGTTAACATATAAAACCAATAAAGAAATATTTTTAAAAAACTGATATTATTGGCACGCATTATGTATGTTGCTGTGAACACACTGACTAATGTTACAAATCATGTCTTGTCACATATAGGTCCCCCGGGAGAGGGAGGATGTAGCACCCTCCTACTATCCCCTGCCAGAACTTCAGACCATGGAACAATGGCAATTGTGTTATACCGCCTTCGATAGACAAACAATAGTGGACTTAAGCCATCAGTGGCTATATCTGCTAGTATGTCCCAACCTATGTTCAGTCTGGTGTTAAAGGATTTCCTCTCCACAATGTTGAAACACATTGACAGCTATATTAGTTTCTCCCCGACGTGAGGATTTAGCCAATGTGAAGGCTGACTTTTAAGGTGTTGCACGCCTCCCACATGTGGTAGCGGCCATTGATGACACACATGTTGGCTTGGTGCCACCCCAGGCCACTGAACAAATCTATCACAACAGAAAGAACTTCCATTCCATCAAAGTGCATGTTTTCTGTTTGGATCTCTTCATCTCAAAAGTCTGTGTCCGTTATCCAGGATTAGTCCATGATTTTTTTCATAATGCAGAACAGCACCCTTCCCCAGCTGATGTCACAACTGCACCCATAGAGGGCCTGGCTGGTTGATAAGTCATGTCTGCACTGATTGTGTGCAATGTAAGGTGCTACAATCATGAAGTGAGTGACTCATTGTTGCACTTATGTCCCATTCCTTAACAGGATACTCTGCATATATAAACAGTCCTTGGTTGTTGATGCTGCTGTCGAATCCAACTACGCCAGGGGAAGTCTGCTTCAATGAGTCCCATGGAAGGACACTTGGGCCCCTGAAGGCCAGATTTACATGTCTGGACAGAACTGGTGGAACCCTCCTCTACTCACCCGGGAAAGTGCCAGATCACCGTGGCATGCTGCATGCTCCACAACATCGCCCTGTGAAGGAATATCCCATATTTCCAGAGTAGGGGGAACCTGCAGTGCCACCGGGTGAGACTCCTGAAATGCCAAGTGAGGATGACAATGGTGAAGAACTGACTTGCGAGAAGATCTTACCAACAGCTACTTCTCATGAGTGTAAGTATGTCATGTGATTTAATGACTTTGATTGTACAGTGAACTGCAGTTGTGAGAATGTATGGAGTTGAGTGTTTTGGAAACAGCTCACAAGCTGATACACTGCAATAATCCACCAAAAGATACTTGTTAGGATAGCTTTTGACACATCCCTACCTTGATGATGTTGGTTTGTGTCAGTTTCCTTGCAATGTACTTTGTTTTCAAGTTGCTTGCTATGTGACTTGTCATAGGTATAGTTTCAAGCATATACTCTTTGTTTTGTTCTTTGAACAGGTACCTTCACCATGACATTGTCATGTGGGCATTTCAGAGTTGTGACATTGGCAGGTATCTGATGCTGTTATCTCACTCCAAAGTGGAAATGGATTGTTCCAGGTAATGTACGTCAGAGTTTGGATGTATGAGAACTGTAGTAAGACAGTTTGCATAGTGTTTGGGTGGAGGCACAGAAGTGCCCATTGCACTTGTTTTGTGTGTTGTGATAGGCCTGATGCATCATGTGTGTCATCATGTGGTCAGAAAATATGTAGTCCTAGTTATGACAAAGTGATTTTTCCTTCACATTGACTAAATGTTTTTTTTGTATCACCTGTGTATAGTTGTATATGTGTTTCATCATTGCAGGCCACAGTGCAGTTACATATGTTTGTGTCATTCCACCAGATACATGGGAACTGGATTATGATGGCCCTGTGATCAGGGATGTTGTACTGGCATCTGTCTGTATCTTATGTGATGTTGGATTACTCTGGTGTGGTATGTGATAAGGCTCAAGCTGGTGATATCAACCACTGTAATGTTTGCCTATTCTACAGGACAATGTCTGACAAATCTCTTCTTTCCGTGGTCTGGGGGTTTGAAACTGTAAATATGTTAATTTACTCAGTATAAGTCGCTCATTTTTAATTTCCAATAGTCCTAACATATTGACAGCTTATGTGCTGAACACTGTAATAAAATGTTGGTTTGAACAGATACTTGTACTAATATGCTGCTGTGTAATGGCTGTAATCCTGAGCTGGACACTGTGTACCTGTAACATATCCCTGATGCACAAGTAGCTTGTATCTTCATTGTATGGTTCACATGGTCTTACATCTCTACATAGGTAAAAGTGAAATTTAAGCAAGCACACAATGAGTTTGTGATGGGTGAATGTATTACAATGGCAATACAGAAAATAATTTTTGGACAGAAAGAAGCACAAATGTAGAGTGAAGGGGTCAATCATGATAAATTAAATCATCGGAGTAGATGCCACATCACTGGGAGTAAAAGTCCAGAGTACTCCTCCCACTGGAACTAGTAGGTGGTTCAGGATCAGTCAACAGACTGAATTTTGGCACAGAAAAGAGGTCATTTAGGAAGAGGTTGCTTGCTGGCAAAGGTGGGTGTCTTGTCATCCACACCTCCTGGATCCTTATCTGGAAGTCCTCATTTGCTTGCTTGGGGGTGGGATCTGCTGCTACAGAGGCAGGTGTGTCTTGGACTGGTATTTCCTCTGGCAGGTTCTCCCTTCCAGTGGCTGGCACCAGTGCTGATGTGCCTGGTGTTGATGAGCCAAATTAAGGGGTAGACTGTTGTTTAAAAGCCCTGTTCATGGTGGTATGTATGTCCCCTGTTAGGGAGGCCATGTTGATATTGTGGACCTCCATCTGTTATCGCATGTCTCTGTGCATGTCCCTCTGTAGCTGCTTGATTTTTCTGGAGTTTGGTAAACACCTGTCTCATCACACCTTAGAACTCCTGATAGACCCCCCCAAGATGTGGCTGATGGTGTCCTGGCCAAGAGCAGCCCCGGTGGCCTCACCTCACTGGCCCACAGCATCCTTCACACACGGCCTACCTCCACGGGCCTGCTCCCTTGCCACAGGGTGCCGTCTCCAGATTTTTCCTGGACCCTCATTATCTGAAGTGTTGCGCTGCAACTCAGGATCCAGGACTATGGGACGTGAGATGGTATCCACTGTGCTAGGGACACAGGTTGGGGGTGAATGGTTGCCTGTGATGTTGAGGCAACCAAGCTGGAAGGTGAAGTTGTGGGCATAGTAACACTCACTGTTGCCTTCAGGCCAGGTTGCCCAGATGTACCAGATCTGTCCTGCACTTCCAGATGTCCAGGAATGTCTTCTTCACTCAAGGCTTCATCCATGGGGTAGTGGCAGTCTGTTCTGTGTCCTCTGTGTACCCAGCAGCAGTTCCACCTGTTGATGTACAATGTTACTGGTTGTATTGTGACATCTAACTCCAACCGTATTGATTTACAGTAAGCAGACGTTGTACAAAGTTAAGTTGCAGTTAACCCTATTGTAGAAAGTAAACATTGTATTGGGTGTATTGATATGACGTGTGAAGCATGCCAATTAATTTTGCTTCAAGCAGCTGCTGAAATGTGCAGATCATTTGCACCTGGTAGGATGGCCTGAAAATGACATCTTGCTACCAGTGCAAGCAAATCAGTGGCTAGGCAAAATATGTCTTTGCCCATTTGAAGCCCTAGTAGAGTGCGATGCAGCCAAACCCTGGACTTTCTTGTAGATGTGACTGGAGTCATCATGTGCCTGGTGCAGCGTGAATGTCTGATGCCTATACGAATCTGGAGAGACATCGTGAGGCCTTATGTATACTTGCTGTACCCACTGGGTAAGTTGTCACTCCCTTCCTCAAATATTTCATATTGGGTTAGCAAGTCAAGATGGAGCTATGTTGACAGATACATCTCTGAGTTTGGCACAATATGTGCTTGATCTCTGCCAGGTGACTATAATCCATTTGAGAGTTGACAAACAAGGGTATTTGGACAAATGGCCATTGTGCAGGTGTTTCGAGTAAAAGTAACAGGGACTATTGGGCTTTGCAGTCAGGTCACTCCTCGTACTTCCCAACATTTAGCAAATGATATCCTCCAAGGTGAGTACACTTCAATTGAGAATTAAGGAACAGGGGTCTTTGAACAAGTGAACACTGGTCTGGTATTTGGAGTTAGAGAAACAGTGCCTTCTGGGAGTTGCAGTCCGGTCAGTCCCTCTACTTCACACATTTGACAAATAGTATCCTCCCTGGTGAGTAAACCGCATTTGGGAGTTAACTAACCAGTGTATTTGGGTAAGTGAACACTGGTCTGGTGTTTGTAGTAACAGAAACAGGGCCTGCTGTGAGATGCAGTCAGGATAGTCCCTCTACTTCACACACTTGAGAAATAGTATTTTCCCAGGTGAGTAAACTTCAATTGGGAGTTGCCAAACAGGGGTATTTAGACATGTGGTCTGGTGTTTGGTGTTAGAGACACAAAGCCTCCTGGGAGTTGCAGTCATGTCACTCTCTCTACTAAACACACTATACACATGGGGGCATATTTATACTCTGTTTGCACCGAATTAGTGTCATTTTTTTTTACTCTAATTCGGTGCAAAACTAACTCCATATTTATACTTTGGTGCTAGACCCCTCTAGCACAAAATTTATGGAGTTAAAGTCATTTTTTGAAAGTGGAGACCTACTTTGCCTTAATGAGATGCAAAGTAGGCGTTCCCGTGCAAAAAAATGACTCTATGGCCTTAACGCCATATTTAGGGGCATATTTATACTCTGCAGCATATTTATACTCTGTTTGCACCGAATTAGTGTCATTTTTTTTTTACTCTAATTCGGTGCAAAACTAACTCCATATTTATACTTTGGTGCTAGACCCATCTAGCACCAAGGCCCTGATTTAAACTTTTTTTTGCACCGCATTAACGTCATTTTATGATGCAAAAGTGGCGCAAACTTACAAAATATTGGCCCTTATTTATACTTTTTGCTGCAAAACTGCACTAACTCAGTTTTGCACCAAAAAGTTTAGCACCGGCTTGCACCATTTCTGTGCACCAGCCAGGCACCATATTTATGGAATGGTGCAAGCCGGTGCAAAGTGTAGGTTAGAGTTTTAAAAAATGACTTTAGTCGGGTGTGGCTGGCAGTATAGAAGAAGAGGGTTTAGCACCAAAAAATGGCTTTAGGCAGGTTAGAGTAAAACAAAATGACTCTAACCAGATTAGCGTCATTTTATGGTGCTAAACCTACCATGCCACATGACTCCTGCCTTAGAAAAGACAGGAGTCATGCCTACCACCCCAGTGGCCAGCACAGAGGACAGGGGTCCCCTGGCCATGGCCATTGCACCCTGTGCCATGTATGGGGGCCCATCTCAGGGCCCCCTATGGCACTTTCAAAAATAAAATGCACTTACCTGTACTTACCCGGGATGGGGTCCCCCATCCTCGCAATCCCTCTAGTGTGGGTGGGGGTGCCCCTAGGGCCTAGGGAGGGCACCTCTGGGCTTATTCCATGGTGTTCCACCATGGAAATAGGGCCACAGGTCCCCTAACACCTGCCCTGACCCTGGTCTTAAAAAATGGGGCAAAGCAAGCTTTGCCCCATTTTTTGACCCCTCCTCCCTCCCTTGCACCATTTTTACATGGGAGTATAAATATGGTGTTAAGGCCATAGAGTCATTTTTTTGCACGGGAACGCCTACCTTGCATCTCATTAAGGCAAGGTAGGTTTCCACTTCCAAAAAATGACTTTAACTCCATAAATTTGGTGCTAGACGGGTCTAGCACCAAAGTATAAATATGGAGTTAGTTTTGCACTGAATTAGAGTTAAAAAAAAATTATGCTAATTCAGTGCAAACAGAGTATAAATATGCCCCTTAGCGTCAAAAAATGATGCTAATCTGGTCAGAATCATTTATTTTGACTCAAAACTGCCTAACGTCATTTTTTTTTAAGCTAGCCTACCCTTTGCACCGGCTTGCACCATTCCATAAATATGGTGCCCAGCTGGTGCTAAAAAATGGTGCAAGCCGGTGCAAAACTTTTTGGGGCAAAACTGCCTTAGTGCAGTTTTGCACCAAAAAGTATAAATAAGGCCCTTGGTATCCTCCCAGGGGTGTATCACTTCAATTGAGAGTTGAGGAACAAGGGTATTTGGACAAATGAATGCTGGGATTGTGGTTGAAATTACAAACACAGGGCCTCCTGGCCATAGCAGTCATATCAATCCCTGTACTACACACACTATACAAATGTTATCACACCAGGTGAGTACACTTCATTTGCGAGTTAACTTACAGGGGTATTTGGGCAAGGGAACACTGGGCTGGTGCCTGGAGTAAGAGAGCCTCCTGGCCTTAGCAGTCATGTCACTCCCTGTACTACAGAAACTATACCAGTGTTATGGCCCCAGGTGAGTACACTTTATTTGTGAGTTAAAAAACATGGGTATTTGGAGAAGAGATCACTGTGCTGGTGTTTGGAGTTACAGAAACTGTCTCTCCTGGGAGTTGCAGTCAGGTGACTCTCTCTACTACAAACACTATACAAATATTGAGTATTACATATCTATATGCAGACTGCATTTAGGTTTTGGCATACATTTACCTGTTGAGACATACCGTGTGTCCTGGGATTATTATTGTATATTGAAAGACTTACCGGCCCCATTTGCACCAATGGCATGTGATAGACCTTAATAGCTGTGATGTTGGATCCAACAATAAGAATTGACAGTGTTTACACTAAGACACTCTAGGTATTGATTTTTGGTGGGGAACATAAACAAGACAGTGGCAAAAGGTGAGCTATGAGCATGCATGACATGGCATTTTGTTTGACTTACCACACTCCACTCCCCCAGGTATTCCTGTCAAGCCCTCAGGATTTAGGATGACCAAGACATTCTTCTTCCAGGGAAAGAGATATAAAGAGGCACTGGGAGGGCCACCACCAGTCTTCTTGGCCTACAGCTTTTGCCTGGAGACCAGGGAATTGACCTTGGCCCTGATGGTATTTCACTTCTTCCTGATGCCTTCCTTTGTGTGCAGGGTGGTACCTATAGCATTCAATCTGTCAACAATCCTGTTCCACATTGCGATTGTCCTGCTGAGAGGAGCATGCTGGACTTGTGCTCCAAACAACTGTGGCTCTACTCTTATGATTTCATTCACCATGACTCTATACTCATCTTCTGAAAAACGTGGATTTTTAGAATGTAACATGGTGGAAAAAAACAGGTGACAGTGACAGTGTCACTAGACCGGGAAATGCAAAAGGGTGTGAATGGACAAAAGTGTGTGCAGGGTGTTCTATGAGATGTTGAAAAAAATACTAGTGCCTAATTTATGGAAAAATGGGAAAATGGTGGTCAGAGGTCTTCTTCGTGCTGTGTAATTGCAAAGGATTGTGGTCTGTGAAGAGGTGTGTTTTATAGTGTCCTTTGCAGGTGTATCCACTGTGGTAATGTGTGTCAGCTCTATTGTTTTCAAATTCATCCAATGTGCAGTTATCTGTTACTTTGCTGATCATGAACCGCTGTGGTTCAGGCCACCGTGAAGGGACCACCACGGCAATTGTGTGCTTGTAATATGCTTGATGGTTGGTCGCGGTGCTGACGGCACTGGAGGTTGGACCGCCTATTTCCAGACTGTCGCCCCGCTGGCAATCTGCCATTTTCGCTTGGCAGTCAGTGGTCCTGCCTCTGTAACTCGTAATAACGTGGTCTGAAAGACTGCCAACATGGCAGGCTTTTCAGGACCGCCAACATGGCGATCTGGCAGTCCAACCGGCAAACTTTTAATGAAGCCTCTTTCTAGTTTGACATGGAAGGCACTGTGCTAATCCTTAAAAACTTTAATAAAAAGACCAGACATTTAACATGAGGATATTCAGTTTGTGGCTGGTATTGTAGGATGCTGTATACAGGAGCTGCTCTCTGTTGCCAAGAAGAAAGGATTGAATTGAATTTGCACAACTGGAGTGCATGTGCTTTCCTCCTTAACATCGGAGCCTTATGCAATATATATATATATATATATATATATATATATATATATATATATATATATATATATATATTCATTCAAAAAAACAAAGGTTACAGGGGCATTTTAGTTAGGAAATAGGATCACTGACCATGTCATGAGTGATGTAATATGTGAGGTCATAAGCAGAGCATTGCGGGGCGTATGATATAGTTAGGGCTGCTAACTATTACTGCTGAATTTCTCTGGTTTTATGTGAGTATATTCAGTCCCTAACAATAACATCCCTGTAACCTTTGTGTTTTTCAGTGAATTTCTAAGGTTTTTTTTAAATGAAGAGGAAGGCTGTCCAGAGGGCCTGGAGTGTGGCCAGGCTATGTGAGCACGATTGTACATTATTTGTATTTTTTTATGACTGGTAAAAAACGGCATATATAAGTTTGAGTTGTCATACAAGCAATAAAAAGAGGAAAAATCAAAGAGATAATATAGTAAGTATAGAGAACAAGTACACTACCAAGGAAATAGTCAGGATAAGAGTAAGAAAGAAAAAAGGAAAACAAAAAATAATCCATAAAATAATAAGAAAGTATTCATCATTTGATTATATTTACTCTATTATTTCGATTTCAATTCTTTTTAGAATCTGTGGGTCATCCGTGGTGCCGGAAAATGTGAATGGTTGTACTCTGTTTTTTTGCTGCGATCAAGATGGGTCCACAGATCCAGATCCTGCGATTTTCTTTTTATAAGGGTATTTTCAGGGTACATGGGCCTCTGTTTTTCATATTGGTTTCAGAGTGCACCTATATGTAATTCAGTATAGTAAGGTATATAGTATAGTTACCCTATAATTATTTTACTTTAAAATATGTGATTTTATATGCTATCTGGAACCGTGGATCCATGAAGGGAACCACGGATCCACCCGATTACATAACCAAACCTGCCCATTTCATTGGAGGCATTTGGACCACATCCTATAACTGTTGTAGCCACACCCTACAGTACACATTTCTAGATTGCTCTCTGTGCGCACAGCAGTGAGATCTAGTCCCTGTCTTTGTGTTGGCTGTTTTAGTGCTGTTCATCATTCTGAAATGGCAAGTGGATCTTCTCAACCATAACACCAAGAAGATCCCAGAAGAGGACAAGGGGACATCCTGTCAGAAGAAAGTAAGTAAAGTGTGGAAATCCTTCACTATCCCTGGTGGAGAGAAGGTCACATGTACCATCTGTGGCAGATCCAGATCCAGAGGCACAGCAAAAGAATATTCACACGGAACCAGCTCTATGTGGAAGCATCTACGCACTATCCATGAAAGAGTTTATAGGAGGATGATGAGAGACAGGGATACTGGAGAAGGTACCTCATTTTCAACTGCCTCAGAAGAACAGGGAACATTTAATCTTACTGTCTCATCAGTATCCCATGAATTAGGAGGCACAGTGACTTATTGTGCAAGTTAGGACATCCTCCTTTCTGCAAAGGTGTCATCTGTTGCAGACTTTTTCATTGCTATTAGCAACCACCGTTGCTCAAATAAAATTGAGAATTTTGAAATATTGTTTATTATTTTTAGAAAATGAAGCATGTTGCTTCTCTGTTTGTTGTTGACTGATTCATTTTATAGCCACTTTAAAAAAAATATATATATGTGGTTGCAAAAACATTTCACCGTTCCAATCATTCAAAAAAGAGCTGTGTCTGTTTTATTTAGTGTTACAATATGTGACAGTGTACTAAAATGTGTTTCTGTGTGTTACTCTGAGTAAGTGTGTGCCTGAGTGTATTAGTGTATGTATCGGTGTTTGCCTGGGTATATCAGGGTATATATCAGTGTGTGTCACTCCAGGCATAAGTATGTGTCTGAGTGCTTTATTGAATGCACCAGTGTTTGCCCGAGTGTGTTAGTATATGCATTAATGTCTGCCTGGGTGTATTAGTCTATACATCAGTGTGTGCTTGACTGTATATGTCAGTGTTTGCCTGGATGTGGTAGTGTATGTATTAGAGTCTGTTGGGGTGTGTTAGTCTACACGTCAGTGTGTGCTTGGATGTTTGAGTGTATGGATGAGTGTGTACCTGGCTATTTTAGTGTATGCTTCTGTGTTTGACTGGGTATGCCAGTGTATACATCAGTGTCTGGCTGGGTATGTCAGCATATATATCAGGGTGTGCATGGGTGTGTCAGTGTATTCTGGGTATGACAGTGTATGTCAGGCTCTGTTTTAATAAGTGTGTATGCTGTTGTAGTATACGTGTAGTATACGTATGGATGATGTATGAATAAACTAAGATGAAGTAGTTACCTACATCAGTGCAAAAAAGACATCCTTTAATCTGTTGAATGTTTCATATTAAGTTTCACATTATATTATTTAAAAAGCTATTGTTAATAAAACAAGACATTTATATTGTGTAGTAATTTTACATATTATTTAAGCATCTCATGTTCCTTTTTCCACTCTTCATAGCTTCTATACTATAAGAAGCTAACAAGTGTGTAAATGAAGTGTGTATTGAATACACATGAGTGCAATGAGTAACTTAGTCCAAATAGCTCATCAATAGATAACATCTCTTCTTCTAAGATACTAAGTAAGACCATCAAGAATTCTTGTGCATCTTCGTGAGTGTTTTGAGTGAAGTGTACAGTTTCAGTGCACAGATCTGCAAGATCTGTAATAAAAGATGCAGAATATGTTTTTTGTTCTATCAATGCAGAAGTGTTTTAACAAGATAAAGAGTGCAGAGCACAATGTTTTATCCTTTTTCTTTTCAATTGCATGAAACAAATCAGGTAAAGAGAATAGTCCATTGCCAGCTACGTTGACATAGCAGTTGACTCCAGAGGGGTTTGGGAACTGGTAACCAACATTTTCATCAGTATTTTTTGTATTTTCTTTCTCCAATACTTCTTTGTTCACCTTTTTCCTCTTTTCCTCAGGAATGTCACCATGATCCTTTGAAATCTTTTGTTTCAGTAAAAATCTAAGTGTTTTGTAAACTATATGCTATCCAAAATGAGGAGCATACAGGCTTCTCAAACGGTTATAGTCTGTCACACAACACAAATCAGAATTTGCTTTACTGTCATCAAAATCTATGCGATACAAACAGAACAATGTTTGAATCTGTGACAATGCTACACATGACTAGGCTTGGGCATAGAACTCGGCTCTGCCTCAGAGTTGCAGAATTCAAGCACTTTGCGCTATGTGGAGTAGCGCAGAGTTCCCAAATTCAGCAATTCCAGTGCAGAGCAGAGTTCAACTACCTACGAGATTTAGTTTTGGCACCCTCTTGCAAGCGCCACAATACTCTCGGACCGATAGCGAGCATGCACAAGACTTTGGTTTGCTTGTACTGTTTCTGACCACACGAGTGAGACTTTGCATTTACCCACGCTGCTTCTGGCTGTGACGGTGGCCAAAACAGTTCCACTCGCAACGGTGGAGTAGATTTTGTACTCAAGATGCATTTAAGTCTAGTCAAAGAGAGGTTTTTGAGTGGATTTTCTTTTCCAGTGGACCCTTCAAGTTATTTTGTTTGTGTGAGAAGCCTTTTTTTCATTTTTTTTAAATGGGAAGGAAGTGTCCCAGATACTCCTACTTCCTGTGCCTGTCCAGCAGGCTCCCCCCAGTGCTTTGTTCATTTCCTCATCACTTTCCATTTGGATTTGGAGGTGGAAGGATGGCTCTGTTTGTCTCCTGGATATACCTTTGGATTTAAGGACTTTGTTTTAGTGAAATCAACAAGTTCCAAAACTATTGACTAAAGGTGTTGTTTGTTTGCTTGGGCATGCACCAGTATTTCTTTGCATTTTTATTTGATTTTAAAAAGATATAGTGGTAAGTGGCATGGAGTTCAAGTATGGGCCTAGTGATTATTTATTTTGTGTTTCATAAATTTTTTTATCTTTTGTAAAGGAAACTTGTCTCACAGCTCAGTACTTATTCTACATGTTTGTAACATTTGCAATATTACTTTACTATGTGGCTTAGATTTCCAAAGGGTCATTTAGCCAGTAGTACCAGTACTGGTAATAATCAGTACATGAAATAAATGTATTATCGATCTATGTTTTTAAAACTTCATTTAGGGCAGGGGTGGCTTGGGATTACATTTCAAATATTGGCTATTGTTTGCATTTCATTTTTTTCCAAAACGTGTGTATGGTGTGAAGTAATATTTGATGGCATAGGAGGATGTGTACTGTTGTTGTGAAATTTTTATAGCTCAGTTAATTTTCATGTTTTGCATTTCTGAATTAATGATAGTGTTTTCTTCATTGGTACCACCATGCCTCCTTATGGCCAGTATGTGTGTGTTTGTCATTGTCCACCATTTGTCCTTGTTCTCCATGTCATGAGGCCAGGGGCCATTTGCGTAGTCTATGTCCGTAGACTTGGATGTGTTCTTTCTTCTCCATTGCCTCCTTGTTTGCAGTTGTTGTTTGACCATGTGGCTGGCGGGCATTTCTTGCATCCAGAGAGTGTGCCTTTACCATAAGCTTGCATGTGTTTTTTGTTCTCCTTGCTCCTTGTTGTTTTTTCACTATGTGGCTGGCAGCCATTTTCTGCATCCAGCCAGTGCCTCATTGCTATAGGCTTGCAAGTGTTTTTTGTAATTTGTTTAATTTCTTGTTTCTTTACTTTAATTTTTAATTGAGTTTCTTTTTTGTTTAAACTTTTTTAATTTTTTATTTCATTTTATTTAATTCTGCATTTTACCTTGATCCATCCAAATCCAATCATCCATCCATCCATCCACCAAAGGCACACAGGTGCAATACAGCATTCTTTTTCTTTAGGTATTTCATTTCCTCCTGGTCACTGTAGCTTCGGTGCACTGCAGACAAATCAGCAGCATACATTAGTCCAATTCCCGTGGGCCACCTTGCTGCCATAGAGTTTTTAAGGATTATTCCAGTTACCCATGCACCTCTCTCTGACTAGGTGTCTCCTTAAAACAGATTCAGATAAAGCAAAGAGCTATACCTGCATGTTGTTCTTGCCTGATTTTAAATGAAATTATTTGAAGTGGTGGTGTGGTTTGACTTTACAATGTTTGATTAAATTTGTATTATTACAGAAGTAACCAACGCACTAATATTGCATTTATCTGTATTATTTCAATCTGCAACAATACCACATTTCACTAACTACATGTTTTTTCTTGCTTGGTTACTTTTAGGTGCACAAGAGAAGATATGTCACATCACTCACTGTACTGCCAAAGAGAAGGCATGTACAGTTAGTCCTCCAATCTCTTCCACTTGTGCAGCTTAGTGCCTCTGCCAACTGAGAGCTTTAAGATGGCCCCAAAGAAAGATTCTCCCAAGAAAGTAGTCAGTGAAGATAAGCAGCTTTCCACCAGTGGCAGCCACAGTCTTTTTCAGGAGATATGTGCCTGCCTCACCTGCCTCCGGGGAGGAACCTGGGAGCAGTACTCCTGTAACTACAGCACTATCTCAACCTAAGCTCAAGACCATGTCTGTCAGTGAGTCAGCCACTGAGGTCGCTGCAATGCGATGAGCAATGACGTTGAATTGGAATTGTCCCTTTCGCATAGTAGCACATTTCAAGAAACAGAAGGGTGAGCTTCCTGCTGAGCAAGAATCTCCTCTTTTAGAATCATGATTCCCAGATCTCCAGCAAAGAGAAAGGAAGGGTACTATTCCACTATCTTCTCCAAACACCTCTTCTGATGATGATAATAGGGACATGGAGTGGACCCCACAGAGTCCGAGAGCCGCCAGGAGAGTCAAGGGAAAAGAAAAGTTCCAGAAAGCCTTAGAATAATGGAAGGGGGGATGATGGTGAGGAGGAGGATGATGACGAGCCAGTCATTGTGAAAGCTGGCACAGAGGAGTCCGACATTAATATCCATCCTCTGAGGGATGTGGCACATGCAGCACCATCAGCGCCCACATATGTAAGGCCCTAGCTGAGACCTGTACAAATCCGTACCTCAGTAGAAGTATGCACTGCAGAGAGGCAATGGACAGACCCATCTACCTCCAGTTCCTCTTCAGGCATTGGCCCAGTAAGAAAGTACTTCTTCCCAGTGTGGGTCGTTTTTACTATTAGGAAACAGGAGGGGAACATTGTGATGTGCTCCCTTTGACACACGAGTATTCCTCGAGGTGAGCCTGGTTCACATTATGGGACTGCAGGCCAGACGACCCATATGAAAGAAATATGTGGCAATCCGGTGGGAGGAGCACCTTTAAAAAATTGCTTAACATTATTGCAGTGGTAAAGGTGTGGAGAGCTGCATCAGCTACAACTGGTCAAATCACGGTGGAAGGTGAAGAAGAAGAGGATGACGTCCTCATGCAAGGCAGCCTTGTCCACAACAATACACCAAAATTACTAGCCTCAGTGACCTCACAATGGCAAAGGAAGGCTCAGAGTCAGATGGAGACACCATAGCATAACATGACTGCGCCATGATGCACCTTGAGTCTACCACCACATACATCTCAAAAGTCACCTGCGTCAGTTGCCCAACAAAAGAAGAAAATCCAGGCTACTATTATGGGCATTCAAAACAAAGAAAAGCTGAGAACCCACAATGTAAATTAAAAGGAGAATATAATCCATATGATAACTGGAAAATGAAATAGCAAAGGATCTTCGTAGTATGACAAAAGTATGTAGTCTTTAATCAAAGATTCATAGATCCATTCAAAAAAAACATTTAGTGATGACAGTGTAGAGAAATATCAGTCATTAGATCATAAGGGCATCCCAAAGGTTGATGAAGGTAAATTAATAACAGAAGACCTTTTTAGTATGGCAAATATATTTACAGTCTTTAGTCATAGGTCCTTCCAAAATCATTTAGTGATGGTAGTGTAGAAAGGTCAATCATTGATTTCTTAAGGCATCCAAAAAGTTGATGAGATTGAGTCAGTAGCAGTAGCCTCAATCATTGATTTCTTAAGGCATCCAAAAAGTTGGTGAGATTGAGTCAGTAGCAGTAGCCGACACGTGTTTCGCCCTCTATGGTAATTTCACCTGGAGTGCTCTATTTGCAAGCTTGGCCTTTCAAAATCTAAATCAGTTATGATCAATGATCAAGAATTTATGATCCGAGACTTCATCAACTGTGATAGTACTAACATTGTTTACACCATTATTTGTCCTTGTAATAAAGCCTATATTGGAAGTACGATTGGGCCTCTGAAGATTCGAATACAAGAACAATTTCGCAATATTAAAAAAAAAGACATTACATTTCCTCTTGTGGATCACTTTTTGGAACATCATTCCAATGATCGTACTTTTGCCTTCTGTGGACTTCAACAGTTGAAATCACACCCCAGCGGGGGAAATCTGGAACTTCAATTACGTTGAAGTGAAAGTTGTCTCATTATCAAATATGATACAGTACGGAGAGGTTTGAACAAAGACTCGGAATGGCACTTCTGGTTGTAATAAAACTGATATTTAGATAAGACTTACTAATATTTTTTCAATTACATTGTCATCTATGTTCCATAATATTCATAATTATTATTGTAGCTTTCTTTGAATCAGAACCATTTACAATTTTGAATATTGCTAAAAAAGTTTGTCCTAATCTCTTATGTCTTCATTTCTATGAGTCTAACAAAAAATTTGATCTTTATACATAGGTATTGCACTATTTCACTTTATTTTCAATTTCATAACTTCTCTAACTAAGCTTTCCCTAGTTTTCTTTTATTTTGGGCTAAAGATGCCCCACTTAATATCTTTGCATCCCTCTTATTTATTTCTATCTAGGGGTACTATTCCCTGTTATTTGAGCCCTTCATTTTGTTTTCTTCTCTTTTCTTTTCTTATCGTTATTTTTAATATATTATTTTTTTTCATTTTCCTTCACTTATTTCTCGTCTGTCGTCTTTTGACTTAATGACTTTTCAGGTCCTCGGCCCATTCTAATATGGCGCCCGCTGTCTCTAATATATCCCGAAATAGATAGTGCCAACAAAAAGGTAGGACTAATCGGGTGTGGAATAGGTTACATTTAAACGCGTACACGCGATTTGTAACTATTCCAAGATGGCGTCCGACTAAGACGCGCGATCAGCAAATTCCTGCCGGCTCCTTAAAAACATCATACCTTTTCCTGGTATTCAGGTAAGTTTTATTACCCTTCCACAGGGTCAGTGAAATTTTGAACAATGTTGAAGGTATTTTTCGGAAGTTAAACCTTTTGCTTGTTTTCCGATTTTTCGGAGAAACTACGGAGACTTTATATTTCGGATCATTCATCATACTAGATATCAGCTTTATGAATAGCTCTTTTACTATCGTTAAATCATGATGTGGTTAATTGTAGCAAATTTATTTGCGTTTACTTCACATTTGAAATTATGTTATGAGTATAAATGCTTTTTCTTGATCTTTGTATGATATCTACTTGTTTGTTTGAACTTTCCTTTTTTTTTTTTAACATTTAGACCAATGATTACTGTGATGTACAAAATGACTTTCATACTGGTATGATTTTTCAAATTACTATCCCATATTTTCCAATATTTTGCCCTACTATATCTACAACTAAGCTTCTATTAAGATTTAACTTGCACTGCTAATTAGATGTGCTAGCACTCATAACTATTATAACCCTTTAATATGTTGTTATTTTAACAGTTATCACAAGTCACACTTGGACTGTAACGATGAGATAGTCACGCCCTGAGTCCTTTTACCCTCCAAATACTGTCATTATGATAGTCTGGTCTCAGTCTTCCAAAAATTATTATATGATCCACAAGCTCTCTCCTTTCAATCTATTTGACAGTGATGAATAACCCTTTAATCAATCCTGCAGTTCAAGTTTGCATAGGTGGGAGTGACACCTTGTGTCTTCCCCGTTAGTGCGCTAGCCTGCTACTACTACTGCCACCCCCTCAAGATGCCACCCTAGGAAAAACCAACAGTAAGAATGATGTATTACCCTTTGCTTAATGTATTCAGGTAAGAGAAGAACTATGGATTGAAGTGAAATTGTTCAGTTGGTGATTAACTTTTACTGAAGAGGATATTGTTTGTGTATATCCATTTTTTTGTAGGCAAAAACGGCAATGGCAATCATCCCCTAGTGGTCAATATAGTTATAGGGGGCAGTAGAGCAAGGGTATAAGTATATGACGTACAGTTCTTTTAGCAGATGTAAAAAACAGACTACACTAAAAGACAGCAGTGCAAAGTAAAACACCAAAATAAACATTTGAGGAATAAATCAAGTAAAATAAATTATCCCCTTTTATTTTTGCAAACACTCACCCTTTCCAACCACAACAGGTCCACCCCTCTCCTCAAACAAATTGTCCGTCCACAAAAGTCAAACAAAAATTCACAACAAAAGTCCACGATGAAAGTCTAAAGTCCAAAACCCGGTCCCAACTCCCTTCCCGCCCTCCCTACCCACAACAAGTCCCTTCCATCAAAACCATTTTTTTTTAAAAAGGGCTCAAAAGAGGTCACTGTTGACTTGGGTACAGAGCTGGTCTAGGCTCCGCTTGATCCTCTCCAGCTGCCTCTCCACCCGCCTCTCCAGGCAGTGCAGCCACTACAGGATGGGCTGCAGCAATATCCTCTGCATGTCAGCTCAGGAGGGGGCAGCAGCAGTTTCTGACAGCTGGAACAAGCAGGATGCTAGGTCCAACTTGCTGAACTGGGGCCCAGGTCAGAGACAGCTTGTATTTCTGCCTCTTCATCCTCCGGGACCACCAGCCCCAGGTATTCAGCCTGGATGGTCTCCAGCCTCTGCCACTGGAGACAGGATGCTACCTCCTGTGGCCCAGAAAGAGTAGCTGTATCAAGAAAAAGGAAAAAGATAAATTGTAAACAATGCTCTGTGAAAATACTTGTCTAAAATTGAGTAGTGGGTGGTGCAGTACATTGCTAATCCCATTAGAAATTGATGTGCTTGTGATTAGGAGAGTCATAGAGCCAATTTAATTTTTTTAGCCACACATGCCTCACATAAAAAGCATGGACTGTCTGGCAGAAAAGAGTTAAAGCAGAATAACCCCAGATCAAAAAACAGAGATTAGATTTTTTGTTTTTTTTGTTTTAAAGGTTATTCTAGTAACTAAACAGACACTTTGAGTGGAAAAATAAATTACCTCTCATTTATGAGTAAGGTATTATGCACTATGGAGTGCATGTTTTTGTGCTGTTAAATTGAAGAAGGCATGCTAGCCAGCGCTTTGGGTACTTTCCTACTGTCTGTAGCTGGGGAAGCTGTAGTTGACAATGATCTATCTTTAATTCCAATGGCCCTGCCGTTCTCCAAATGCCTTTCGCTTTCTACCTTGACTCCAAGGAGGAGGATGAATGATAAATAAGAAACTATGTCACACACGTGGCATATAAAATGTGGATATTATTATCCTGTGTGCTATAAGTAGACAGTGGGGAAAATGATGCACTGCACTACAGGGAAAGGAATAGGCTATATATATTGTATTTGGGACATTCATCACAGAGTATTCCTTACGCCAAACTTGAAATCAAATCAGGCAGTTATTCCCACTTTACTCACTGGCCTCGCCAACTACCACAAATTATTTCTAACAAATTACTTTGCTAGGCTGTAAGGAAAGGAAATTTGACTTAGTCTACTACAGGATAAGGTAGAGAGATTAGGTAGGTATGTAGAGCTTTTGCTTTAGAAAAAAGGGTGTCACAGATCATCGATTCGTCATGTGCATAAGCTTGGCTTATTCAGTCACTATAATAGACAAAATTCTTAAGGAAACCATCTAAACAGGTGTAAAATAAAGCTGTTACAGGGAACCATAAAATGTGTTTTGGAATCACTTCACATGTCATAGAAATAATAGAGCTGTTACAGGGAACCATGAAATATATTTTGGAATCACTTCACATGTCCTAGAAATGTGGCACATGACGAGAATAGATTTTTCAATTTTTTGGTAGGCTAGGGCGGAAGAACTTAGGAAAGAATAAAAGAGTGAGGTACTAAGAGGTGACTGAGTGGGTGAAGGGAAAGCACTGTGTGTGTTCGGTTTGCCATGCATTGAAAACTTTTGAAAAAGTTGCATTAACTGAAGCAGACACATATTGCATAGCCAACACTGCAGTCATGAATTGAGCCAACTCGCATTTCAGTCATGTGTGGCGAAATGCCATGGGCAGTGATATCTGTCTTGCTGAACAAATACAGTGAGTCAAGGAATTTGAACAAAAATTAAAATACGTCCCACTTTGGACCATAGTTTTGTTAGCCATAAAACAAAGTAAGCAAAGTAGATGAGCAGCATGCACCTCTCCAGAAGAGTTCCTGTTAGAAGTGGGGCCAGTCAGGTTGCCCCCTGTTCAAGCAAGGACCCTTACTCTAGTCAAGGTAAAGGAGAATCACAGTCAGTTAACCCCGCTCACCCCCTTGGTAGCTGCGCGTGAGCAGGCAGTTTAACTTCAGAAACAATGTGCCAAGTATTTGTACCAGCACACACTGTAACCCAGTGAACACACTACAAAATGACACAACACATATTTAGAAAAATAGGTAATACTTAAACAAAACAAGACCAAAATGATAAAAATCTGACATACACAAGTCAAGTTCTGTATTTTACAAAGAATAAGAGTCTTAAGTCCTTTAGAAAACAGTAAGAATGCTGTTAGCGCACAAAAGTACCTGGGTAGTGTCAACATAAAGTTGCACAGGTGACTGTGCGTCAGAAAAGGCCAGCGATGCTGCAATTTCTCACTCGCAAGCAAAAGCATGCATCGTTCCTTCTCCGGACGGGTTGGCATGTATCATTTCTTCTCTCCTGCAAGAGAGCCATGCATCGATCTCGACCTTGGTTCCGGGTAGGCTTTGCATTGATTTTCCGTGCCCAGCGATGTAGCGTTGAAATCCGGTTGCATGGTGTCAAGAAAACGTGCTGGGTGTGGACTTGAGTTATTAACAGCAGCCGCTGCAGGTGTTGTGTGTCATTTTTCCAGCCACGTTACATCGATCTCCCAGCCACATCGATTTTAGCCGCGAGGCTGGTGGTCCATCGTTTATCTGCCGCAAGGCGGGTGGTGCTTTGAAAATTTTCCTCGCACAGTAGTCGTTGCCGGGATTTCTGTCCTTTTCCACCAGCTGCACCTTTCCAGGGCCCAGAGACAGTTTAGGGCACCACTTGGAAGGCAGGACTCTCAGTAGAAAGCCCAAGTGCTGGCAAAGAGCTGTCTTTGATGCCCCTGAGACTTCAACAACAGGAGGCAAGCTCAGTTCAAGACCTTGGAGATTCTTTACCAGTGGGAAGTCACACAAAAGTAATTCTTTGTCCTCTCTCAGGCAGAAGAAGCTACAGTACAGTCACAGGCAAAGGAGCAGTACTCCTCCTCCAGCTTCCAGCTCTTCTTCTTGGCAGAGGTTCCTGTTGGTTCCAGAAGTAAATTGATTTTCAGGGGTTTTGGGTGCTCTTCTTATACCCCTTTCTGACTTTGATGTAGGCCTACTTCAAAGAGAAGTCTCTGTTTTGTTCAAGA
Organism: Pleurodeles waltl; assembly: GCF_031143425.1. Lineage (NCBI taxonomy): Eukaryota > Metazoa > Chordata > Amphibia > Caudata > Salamandridae > Pleurodeles > Pleurodeles waltl. The sequence continues at coordinate 341,201,491 of NC_090439.1, forward strand.
TCCTTCCTTGGCCAGGCCCCAGGCACACACCAGGGGGTTGGAGACTGCATTGTGCGAGGGAAGACACAGCCCTTTCAGGTGTAAGTGACCACTCTTCCCCTCCTCTCATCCCAGGTGGCCCATCAGGGTATGCAGGCCACACCCCAGCTCCCTTTGCGTCACTGTGTAGAGGAGAGGTGCAAACAGCGCAACTGTCAAACTGCCCCAGGCAAGGAATCCACAAACAAGCAGAGTCGCAGAATAGTTTAAGCATGAAAATGCCTACTTTCTAAAAGTGGCATTTTCAAACACACAACCTGAAAACCAGCTTCACTAAAATATGTATTTTAAAATTGTGAGTTCAGTGACCCCAAACTCCACATTTCTATCTGCTCCCAAAGGGAATCTGCACTTTAATAACATTTAAAGGCAGCCCGCAGGTTAACCCATGAGAGAGATAGGCCTTGGAACAGTTAAAACCAAATTTGGAAGTATTTCACTGTCAGGACATGTAAAACACATAGGTACATGTCCCACCTTTAACATACCCTGTACCCTGCCCATGGGGCTTCCTAGGGCCTACACTAGGGTTGCCTTACATGTGTAAAACGGGACGATTTAGGCCTGGTAAGTGCCAAGTTGAAATGGCAGTTTAAACTGCACACACAGACACTACATTGGCAGGTCTGAGACATATTTACAAGGCTACTAATGTGGGTGGCACAACAAGTGCTGCAGGCCCACTAGTAGCTTTTGATTTACAGGCCCTGGGCACCTCTGGCGCACTTTATTGGGGACTTACTAGTAAATCAAATATGCCAGTCACGGAAAGCCAATCAACAATACAATTTACAAAGAGAGCTTATGCATGTCAGCACTATTTAGTAGTGGTAGAGTGCCCAGAGTCCTAAAGCCAACAAAAACAGGTCAGAAAAAATAGAAGGAAGAAGGCAAAAAGATTAGGGATGACCCTGCAAAAAGGGCAAAGTCCACCAGCTCCCTTGTTTATTCATCCAAGCAATCATTTAATCATTCTTTAGTTCTTCCTACTACATTGACTCATTGCCAATATAATTTAAGCTTTACGTTCTCTCATCCAGTCTTTCACCAAAATGTCCTGTCCTTTATCCATCCATTTAGTATCCACCCTTTCTTTCAATCATCCTACTACCCATCCATTTACTCAATACTCACCCACACATCCTTTCACCCACCCACATATCCTTTCCTTTCACTCATTTCACCCATCCTTTCTTTTAACCTTCCATCCTTTCCCATTCTGTCAAGCCATCATTTGTAGCATACATTATGTGAGCTTTTGCTAAGTTGCAGAGAGAAGAGGCCATAAATCAACCACTATTGTAGTTGGTAAAGTGCAGGGTTCACGATCATGAGTGGGAACAATGCCCTTGTAGATAGTGAGTATAATAGTAATTTTTAATAAGCAAGCAATGTGACTTACCACCGCCCGTTCCTGCTGCCACTTCCCCCCCTCCAACTGACAATCCTCCTGCAGCGATATTTGAGCCGCAGCACTGGTGGTCAGTGTGGCTTGAAAAAAACATTATGGGGGTCATTACGACCTCGGCGGTCTTTTCAAAAGACCGCCGAGGCCGCGGGAGACAGAATACCGCCATTGCCGGTGGTATTTCTGTCTCCCTATTATGACATTTCCGCTGGGCCAGCGGACGGTAACAGTGTTACCGTCCGCTGGGCCAGCGGAAATGTCACATCAACATTGCTGCCGGCTCGTAATAGAGCCGGCGGCGATGCTGATGTGCAGCGGGTGCAGTAGCACCCATCGCACATTTCACTGCCTGAAATTCGGGCAGTGAAATGCGCGACTGGGCTATGCCTGGGGGCCCCTGCACTGCCCATGCCAAGTGCAGGGGCCCCCAGGGGCACCCCAAGTCCCATTACCGCTAGCCTTTCCATGGCGGTGTGTACCGCCATGGACAGGCCGGCGGTCGGGGACTCATAATCCCCAGGGCAGTGGTGCTTGCACCGCTGCCCTGGGGATTATGACCGCCAGGCGGAATCCTGGCGGGAAAGTGGAGGGCCCAGCGGTATGGCCGCGGCAATTCCGCCACGGTCATAATTGCTGGCGGAACACCGCCAGCCCGTTGGCGGTGTTACCGCCAACATACCGCCGGCCGCCAGGGTCGTAATGACCCCCTATGTATTTTTTAGATGCCAGAAATGCCTCCTCTTAACTTGTTTAATCAAAAAAATACAATCGCAATACATCACTGCAGCATCTTCTATCAAAAATATCACTCTGGGCATTTTGTTGGTTCCCAAAGTTAGGAACACCAACTAGTCAAGCCAACCAACAACTATTTATAATGTATAGGCAGAGCTACAGCTTATGACGACAATTACTCTGAATCATTGAAGCACAATGAAGGGGTGGAATAATAATGGTCAATGAAAGACGTATGTCAATGGGACCTCGTACTTTCCAGCCATGCTACACTGTCATGGGAACTGCTGGGAAACTGTGTAAATGAATTACGCAGCATAACATTGGGGGTGATGAGGAGCGGTTCTTGATCATTGCTACACTCTCCTTAACTGTCAGAGCATAAGCAAGAAAAAGAAAGCCTTCTCAACAAACATACATGGTGAATATTATTTATAATACTAGCTTACTTGGGCCTGCAATCTTCACAATAGACAGTAGAGCACCAACAAATGTTCTTAGTCTTACAGTACCGCAAGATATATAGGGGAGAGGGAAGATTACCAACAAAGCAGGAGAAATCTACAGACAAGTAAAGACCAGAAAAAATCAACAACCAAACAAAAAACATGAAATAAGGGGAAAAAAGCTAATGCAGGTATAACAGGAATTAAACAGAATTTGGATAAGGGAGTTGAAAAAAGGAGACAATATAAAAATAAACAAGGCAAAATTAAAAGTAATATGATAGTGGGCAGAGGTAAATTTTACGGAACTAATAATAATAAATTATAGGACTTAGTGGGGTGAGCAGAGCCCTCCACATTGGAGCTGTTAATCAGCACCTCCTCACCAGCTCTTGCCAGACCTGCCTCTGTGCTGCCCCTCCTCTTGCCCTTGGTGCTGAGGCAAGAAATAAGGAAGATAAATAAATAAGTTAGTGGTACAGTTAATCGCCAACAAAATTATTATAACAGACAACTGCAGTAACATTGTACTTATCTAAATCGGATCACCTATGGAACTAGTATTGACTGTAGTTCAGTTGGCTAAACTAAAGTCCCTATTCCAGATGTTCTTTACAAAACCTACATTTGTAACTAATACATTGCAATAAATGATCTTTGATTCTATTCTCATTTCTCAACCCCCTTGATGGACCAACTCATTCTCCCTTTCCTGCTATGCAGAGATGCATACAAGTACTACACAGTGTGACTTTGCTTCGGAGCTACATAAAGAAAGTCACTGAGAACGCTAACTCACTGATATCACTAATACACTATGGGGACAGAATGGTCATAGGAGTCTGCATTGTAATAGCTTCTTAAATAATCAGCCAAAGCAAACACCGAGTATGATGAGGTAGTGCCCAGCATCTGCCTAGCTCAAACTGGATCACATATTAATATTCTTAACATAAACTAATCCTAACTTACCTCAGAGAGTGAGCAGTACGCTAGTCAGAAAAAAAGTTAGCATTGTAGAACTTAAACACAACAAATAATATAGTTAATACTTGCCAAACCCCGGAATCTCGAGGAAGGGGGTACACACTGCCAGGGTTGCCGCCTGCTGCCAGCATGTAGGGGCGTGGTGCTGCATGCCAAAAAACAGTGATGCCACCTCCACCTCACAAAAAATAGCCCGGAACTGCAACACCTTGGTGGTGCTACCACCTGCAGAGTAGGCGGCTGCTGTTGGTTGTTTGGGGGCTTGGCAATGCTGCTCCCTTGTTCACCACCCTGCTCTGCCATGGCATTGAGTGTGATAAAGAAAAGAAACTAGAGAAGGAAGGAAGAATTAAGGAAGTAAAGGGAGTAATAAACAAAACTTCAAAAAGTCATGAAAAAAAATGTAAAACATTTATTTAAATACGCAGACACAAAAACACACACTAATACAATAAATAAAAGGTAGATTAATTTTGGAGGACAGAGGACTGAAAAGATAAAAATGACATTCAAAGGGTTTCAAAAAACGACCAGCACCATGAACAGAACAAGAAAACAAGATGGCCATGCCTATGCGAACGGGTGGTGCAGTTCGCTCACGATTTGGAATGCAAGGATGTACTCCACATTGTGTGTGACATAAACTCAACATGAAAGGGCACACTGGGGAAACTCCGCCAGCTCATGGAATTTTGCGTAGCACGTGGAGTTTTTCAACTACTCTGTGGAGTTCAGAGTAGCGAGAGTCTGCGAACTCCACCCAGGGCCTACATTAGACATACCTTCCTTGAATATGGTTCTTCCAATGTTAATAAATGATGTATCTACACTTAAACCTTGAGACTTATGTATTGTTATAGCATATACTAGAGATATTGGAAACTGCTTTCTGTGAAAATACAATTCTTATACAAGCAAGAAACACACAACAAACCTTACTATCTGTTTTACACTTTCACATTCATCTAACTTAATTGCTAGGCATTCAACTTCATTTCAGTTTGGATAGAACATAAAAACAATTATTTTACCCATAGCTCCATTAATGAATCCTTCCTCAACATTTAAATTACACCACCAAATCACCCTACAGTTCTTATAAACATGTAGACCCTTTTCTAATTCCACAGTGTTGGAAACAGACTTCTCCAAATAATTCAGTTTTTGATTGTAGTTCTTCAGTCAACAGTATTGTTACTCCTTGGTGTTTTATCAATTGATGTCTGTTCCAATATTAGTTTTTTTTCTCCAGTTGTAGCAATTGTTCCTTGAAAGAGGTACATTCTTGAAGAGTAGGCATTAGACTCACAATGGATTTTTATTGTTGAATATATTCAAACAGTAGCTGTGCTGCAGATTTTTGGGAAGGAAATATGTCCTTTATAAGTCGAGCTTACAGGCAATGTCTTCCTTCTTTTGACAGTATTCCTACTTTTATATCCTTCAGAATATTTCCATATTGCAGATCAGTTGCTTGATGCATGTTTCCAGTTAGGTTTGTGTGTTGGAAGTTCAATCAAATGTTCACATTTCCAATGCTTCCTAAAGAATTACAAGTTTCTTCATATAAGAGTGTCTTAAACAAAGGCTGTCCTTTCATTGGTGTAAGTTACAAGAAATCACCCAAAACAATTAGATGCTTTCCTTCAAAAAGTTCATTATACTCTGTCTTTAATATCTGTTGCTTTCCCAAATTCACAAAGGCGAACATTAAGTTTGAGACCATGAGCACTTCATTGATGATTAAAAGTTTTAGTTTCTTCAAGACTCTGGAAACTTCATGACAAGCTTCGCCAGATAATGTTTGGTATTCCAGTTTATTATTGTGTTTTACAGGCAGTATAAGTAGATGATGCAAGGTAATTCCTTTGATATTGTGTACAGATAATCCAGTAGGGGTGGAGTCTGTAGTATTCTGTAGATACATGGTTAGAACTTAAATTAAAAACACTTTTTCCAGTGCCAGCTTGTCCACTGACATACAAAATAATTGGCTCAAAACTTGAACATTTACATTGATTATGTGGAGGAATCCATGATCTATTTTTCCTTTGACTTCCCTATATGTTTCTTTCTGCTCATCATTCAGTTGTCCTACTAAGTGTTCCAAACCAACATTTTCTTCTCTTTCTTGTTGCATTGCTGTCCCCACCTCATTCATTGCTATGGAGGCTTCAGTTCTGATTATTAGCTCTCCAAGAGGATCTTGACTGAGAGATCCAGAGCTCTCTTGGTTTTCTGAACTATCCTTTGCTATCTCAGTGGATAGTGTTTCCTCTTGTTCAATTTCTTCATTTAACATTTTCAGGTAGTTGGGATATATTGGACACTCAATGCTATCTTTTAGAGCATTGAAAGAGTCTTCGTAGCAGTCATATCCTCCAAGTAACTCTATTTCGGAACGCCAAGGTCTGAATACCTGGAAAAGCGCTAAGTAGAAAAACTATTTTTTCTTAGTAGTTTGACAAGCACGTTTTCTATGGCTTATCAAGTTACCTTTTGCATGCCAAACCAAACAGCCATCACAACCAACTACAGCATATTTGCCTTCAATGTTTTCTGACACATTGCTTCTGTGTCTATAATGTTGCAGACTTTCATAAAGACACATATTTTAGAGGTGTGTAAGTCTTCTTGGGTAATTAGTATCCAATATATTTGTTTTTACAATATTGGTATTCTCTTGACTGAACTCTGATAGGTACTGAATTTCTGGGAAAGACTTAGGACTCTGTTTCACGTGTTGGCAAGGCCTAGACTAACCTAAACCATCCCCCTAGATTTTGAGTACAATCTAGCTGAACTCAACCTGTGACAGTACTCAAAGAAACGTATCTCCCCACGTGAAAGCATTTTCAAACTGAAACTGTACAGTTTCTTGGATAGAGATTTTTCTGATTAAATCTCCTCCCAGGTTTCCTTCATCTCTGTTTTCTCAGATTTTGTGATGTATGAAGTGACATAGCAAGCAACAGCAATGGAGTTGTCTGTAACACACTGTATGTCCATATTAGCATTCCATATTTTGTGAATGACAGGATTAGGATCATTAGTATATTTAGAGGCCTCTGATCTTCTGAGATTATGTGTAATTTTTGGTGATTTTCTTTTTTGTCAGTGTTTGCCTGATTGCAGACAAAAAGCTGTTCACTCTTCGTTTGGCAATGATAGGCCCTGGAAGCCTAAAAGCAATACCTTGTATAAAACTTTCCTTTACATCTACATCTTTGCCGGCAATACTTGCCACATCTATGTTTTTTTTTTGAGGCATAGAACTTGCTCTCCTAGGGTTTTATTTTTATTTTTCTCATCTGGGATGGTGCATGCAACACACTGTTCTATGAAAGATAGTGCACGCTCATCAGTATCAGTTCCAAATTCTGGTGCATCCTTTGTTCCATAAGAGCATGTTTGTATGAGGAGAACCCCTTGCCTTGTGTTCTTTTCACCCAAAAAAAAGGTAACTTCTCCAAGAGGAGCTTTTGTTTTATTGCATATAAAACCCAGCATTGCTTGAAACGTCTGATTAAAGTACCTACATACATTAGCTAGATCCAAATAGCAAAGTTTTCCTGCTGTCTTTAAATGGATATCCTTAATGTTAGTGTTTACTTTTCTTAGAAATTGAAGTAAAGTATCCCATGCATACTCTGTGCAACTAAATGTCACGAACCAAGGAGGTGGACCTAAGTTTCAAAGCATGAATTTAAGTTCTCAGTGATGACGGTACCAGTATTCATGAGTCCCATGTTGACATGTCATTAAAATAACTAAGTTGTACTCCAGATTTTCATCCTTACCTTTTATTTTATCAACAAAATCTTTGCAGAAAGATTTTGCAGATTAACTCATGTCTTAAGAATTTGGTTGACAGCATAAGAGTCAACACAAGTCACTCTCAAATAACAGATGGAATATATAGGGAAAAGTCTTGTTGGCCTGCATTCAGCTGCTGGTATTTGCACAGATCAGTCCTCATAGTGGCCACCTACTCCTGTGGGAAATAGCTGTGGAAAGCAGCAAGCCTCTAAATGTTTTTTCCACAAACTCATTGGAGCTCTGCTAGCTTATTTCATTTGAAACAGATCATTAGCATCTTGAGTAACATCTTTTGAATGAAGTGGATGAATACTATAGGTCTCACATTTCTTTTGACTTCTGCTTATCCACTTTTTCTATTTATCCATTTGATTGTAGTATTTCATCATCAATATAACTTACATTTCTAATGATATCAACATTTTTTAACAAAAACATTATTTTCTTTAAATTACGATGTGTTTGTTTTACGTTATTCACGTTCACTAACTCATGCCAGATTTTTTACTTTGGTGGGCACTCCATTTACTAGAATGAGTAGTTGCTCTACTTCTTTCTCAATATCCACAGTGTCCATAAATGTTTTTAAAATCTACAGTTAAATATACAACTGTTCTTTAAAGTGCTTTCTGTAGTTTTTTTGGTGGCAAATTCCCTGTCTTCGACTCCATTCAAACTATTGCTTGAAATGGATGGACAGTTTGTATAAGAATTAAATAATACACATTTAATTTATCACATTCTTGTGGTACCAATTCTGATCTATTTTAAATTCCTCTTGCTGGCATTTTATTATCCTCTAGTTCAGTGGGTCCCAACCTTTTGACTTCTGTGGACCCCCGTTTTATCATTACTGGAACCCAGGAACCCCCACTGAATCACTATTGGAATCCGGGGACCCCCTACACTGACTGCTGGGACCTAATCTGTTAATATTATTTAATTTTCTAAGCAGTCACTGACCCCCTGAGGAGGCTTCGCGGACCCCCAGGGGTCCCCGGACCTAAGTTTGGGAACCACTGCTCTAGTTTTTCAGAACAATACTTATTTATTGTTTGCTTTGTGTCTAAATCAAAGTGTTCTTCTCCAAATAGATATACACCAAATTGATACCGCTTATCATTGTTGTCTTGCTCAGTTTTACAAAATACAACTACATTTCAAGTTGTTTTTGAAGTGAGTGTGGCAACAACAAATACAAACATACTGGGGTTTCTTAGAATATAGTGCATTGAAATTTCCTACCTCCTTTCTAAATTTTTCAATACCAATCTCTCTGTCCTGGTGCTCTACTCCTGCAGTCACTACCTCCTCATTTTCCCTATAGTCTGGTTCAGGACCAAAGAAACAGAACTGAGGGGTATATTTATACTCTGCGCCAAATTTGGATCATTTTGTTTTACGCAAATTTGGTGCAAAGCTCATTGCATGTTTGTATTTTGGCGTTAGACTTGTCTAACATCAAAAAATAGGTGTTTGCATCATTTTTTGAATGCGTTCACCTACCTTGTGTCAATGAGATGCAATGTAGCACTTCCCATCTAAAAAATTGTGCTATCCCCATAGCCCCATATTTATCCCCCGTGCTAAAATGATGCACGGGAGGAGGTGCTAACTAATGGTACAAAGCTTGCTTTGCATCTTTATTTAATGCCTGGGTCAGACCAGGCGTTAGGGGACCTGTGGAGCCATTTCCATAGTGAAACACCATAGAATGGGTCCCCGTGCCCTCCCAAGCCCCAGAAACAATCCCACCCACAGCAGAAGGACACCAGAGGATGGGGGACCCCATCCCAGGTGAGTAGGGTAAGTATTGGTAAGTATTTTTTAAACTTTTTTCAAATGTGCCATCAGGGGCCGTAACTTGGGGCCCCCTGCATGGCACAGGGTGCAATGGCCCTGCCCAGGGGATACTTGTATTCTGTGCTGGCCTTTGGGGTGGTGGGCATGACTCCTGTCTTTCTTAAGGCAGAAGTCATGTTTTTGGCGATTGTGCGCCAGAATATGGCGCTAGTCCTGTTAGAGGCATTTTTGTCTCTAACCAGGCTGGTGTCATTTTTTGAAGCACAACCCCCACTCAGCTAGCATCTTTTTTGAAGATGCTAGCCAAAGTTTAGCAGCGACTTGTACCATTCCTTTAATATGGCACCCCGCTGGTACTGTGAACAGGCGCAAGCCAGTGCTATACTTTTTGCCGCAAAACTGCATTTGTGTAGTTTTGCTGCAACAAGTATAAATCAGGCCCTGAATTTCTTCACAAACTTTCTCAACCTCTGCTACAGTTCCATATAACATTTCTATTCATTTCTCCTAAACATAAAGCTAGAGTTTTTACACAGCAGCGTCTCCTACCTAAACTGCACATTTCTGAATGATGCACAGCTAACATTTTAAAGTGATGATAAGTGCTTCTACACACTTTCTTTGAAAGACATGCTAGTGAATGGCCTTGTAAGTTAGTGTATTTTATTTTAACTTTGCATAGATCTAATCATTGAAGCATTTTAATTTTTTGTTTCAGACTTCTCCATGAAAATCATCTTAGGAAAGTTTTCAATTCATCAATTGATTCCTGATGGACAGTATGAATACTACTTCACTTCTACTTATACACAGGAGCCTGTTTACGCCTTCCCTGCACTTCTTCAGCTATCACTTTTTCTACATTCCTATGAACTTTTTCTTCTTTTTCTGTGGACTACCATCCTTTTCTTAATAGCAACCACCACTCGTGTCAACTGCATGCACTAATGTGTTCTCTTAAAAGTAGCTCCCTTCATTAAAAAATGGTTCTCTGATAGATGTGTGGAGCCATTTACCTTTAAATACTTTTGAAAACTTTGTAAATAAAACTTTTCCTTAATGTTCTTTTTCTCATGCACAGTACTGTTTTGTCTAGTGTCTTCATTCTGTTCAATATTAGGACAACAAATATCCTCTTTAGAGCAAAGGCTTTGTCTACTATACTCTCAATATGTTGCTTTTGTATAACTATAGCACTTCTCCTCATATGCTTCTTTATCTTCATTAGCAAATTTTGTATTACTCAACATTTTTGCTTGTATCTCTTTAAACTGTTTTTGTCTCCAAGTCAAATTTGGTTTTGACTTATTACTTTTTCCACTTTTAGAAGTATGGAGTCCTTTCTGTTGATCATTTGATTTACAATTCCTGTTTTTAATGGACCCATTTTATTACTTTGCACATACTTTTTTCAGAAAGTCATTAGTGCTCTTACCAGCTGTCTTTTTTTTTTCTTGTCCACATTCTCCACCTTATCTGTCTTTTACTGTCAGTTTGAATTATGTGGTATTGTTTCCTCTGTTTTTTTCTTCTTTGTCTCTCGTCAGGCATTCAAATGTTAGTTTTTTCATTACATATGAATATGTACAAATCAAATAAAAATACATTTAGCTCTACAGAAGGCAGTATTAAATTACATAATACAAATAATTAGGTGTATCAGTATGTCTAATGTCACGCATATGGACATCATTGATTCTTTTGGTGAGGGTGAGTTATTTGTAGTACAATTAAACTTTAAGGCTTAGCAAATTGATTCTTAACAGCAGGGCCTGCACGTTTAATACAATAGGAGACCATAGGAGTCTGAAAGTGCATGCCAAACTCAGTTAAACTTAGAAGTGCATGTTTACAACTTTACCAAAAAAACACTGTGCTATGTCACCCACCTACAGACTCGTTGAGTGCTGATATTTTTAGTACAATATTAGTTTGAGAATTGTTAAGCAGCCTCTCTAATGGGAACTGGAACTGGCAGTAAAAGTGTACACTTAGACTGTTCACTAGCAGCCCTCAGCCATATTTAAAGCACTACTTGTCTAGATGGGTGACTAGGTGGTGTTGGTATTAGACTATATATCTTACTGATATATCAATATGTCTATAAGAATCCCACCAGATATTTAAGTAAATATGGGCAGCACAGGGAGATGTAACTGCAGGTGCAACTGGCTCCAATACTGCTGGAAAAAACTGCTGTCTGGATGTGTGTATGAATGTACAGGCAACCTTCTCAGCGTCTGAGTAGTTGTGTCAATGGCTCTCTCCTTTTGTTAATATTTAGGAGTAGCAGTAGGGACTGGACACTGCATATATAAGGGAGCATAGGATTCTACAAGTGTGCATGTTTAACTCAGTGAAACTTATAAGGACATGTTTAATGTTTTAACCGCAATGCACTCTGCTCTATCACCTACCTAGAGACAAGCTGGGTGCTTCATTTTCTGTAGTAAAAGGATAGTGTGAGGATTGTCAAACAGCCTTCTAATGGGAACTCGAGCTGACAGTAAAACTGCACACTTAGGGGGTCATTCTGACCCCGGCTGGCGGCGGAAGCGGCCGGCCTGGCTGGGACCGCCAGAATACCGCTGCGCGGTCAAAAGACCGCCGCGGGTATTCTGGGTTTCCCGCTGGGCTGGCGGGCGACCGCCAGAAGGCCGCCCGCCAGCCCAGTGGGAAACACCCTTCCATGAGGATGCCGGATCCGAATGGAGCCGGCGGAGTGGAAGGGGTGCGACAGGTGCAGTTGCACCCGTCGCGATTTTCAGTGTCTGCATGGCAGACACTGAAAATCTTTTTGGGGCCCTGTTACGGCACTGCAGGGGCCCCCAGGGGCCCCACGACACCCCATACCGCCATTCTGTTCCTGGCGGCCAAAACCGCCAGGAACAGGATGGCGGTATGGGGGTCGGAATCCCCATGGCGGTGCAGCAAGCTGCGCAGCCATGGAGGATTCCCCAGGGCAGCGGGAAACTGGCGGTACACCGCCGGTTTTCCGTTTCTGACCGCGGCTGTACCGCTGCGGTCAGAATGCCCATGGGAGCACCGCCAGCCTGTTGGCGGTGCTCCCGCGGTCGTTGGCCCTGGCGGATTTTACCGCCAGGGTCAGAATGACCCCCTTAGTCTGCAGTACTAGTCCTGAACCATGTTTAAAATACTACGTATGTGGCTAGGTGAGCAGGTTATGTCAGCATTTGCCTACATATCTGACAAACTCTATCAGTACCTCTTTAAGTATCCTACTGTGTATTTAAGCAAATATGGTGAATACAAGGGAATGTAACTGTGGGTGCAACTACTGCATGGGTGTGTGCATTAATGTATAAGCAGCAGTCTCAGTTTCTGATTGGCTGTATCAGTTGCTCTATCTTTTTATTAAAAATAGTTACATTCCGTTATGGTTTGGATACTGCATATATGTGATCAAAAGAGTCTGAAAATACAAATCCAATTTAGTGAAACTTATTAAAACATTGTTCATGTTTTAACCAGAAGAAAACCTCCTCTCTAGCCTACCTACAGCCTAGCTCAGTACTCAGTTTTGTTTAGTAAAATAACTCTTTGCGGGTTGTCTAGCAGTTTCTTTAATGACAACTTGAGTTGACAGTAAAAGTGCACACCCTGATTCTGCAGCACTAGGCCTGACCCACATTTAAAGGTCTACTTCTGTAGATGTGTGAGTAGGTTCTATCAGTATTTGGCCACATATCCAACTTGCTCCAATTTTGTACTAAACATAACTGCTCTCTGGGTGGATGCATGAATGTATAAGCAGTCCTCTAACTGTGTGAGGGGTTGTATCAGTGCCTTTGTCCTTCTCTTAAAAGGTATATGAGTTGCAGCATACTTGTCAAACTTCATAGATATGTGGGCCTAGGCCTCTGCAAGGCCACATGTAACTCAGTTAAAATTAAAAGAACATATTTCACCTACATAATAACAAAGCACCCTGCTGTAATCCTATAATCAACCTAAGAGCAGACTAAAAGAGATCAGTAACATGTACTTGCTGATTTTGTACCTTTCCTTATTGTTACCACATCGGTATTATTTATATTCCTTTTTAGTTGTTAAGAACATGCTAATCACTTTAATTCATATTATACACAATTATTTCTGTAGGGAAATATTTTAAATTAAAATACATGTTACTACTCATACCTGGTAAGAGTGTTTGTTGGTCTTTACATTTGTCTCTCAGTATCAGTTAGAATTTCTTCTCACTGAAAATGCACAAAAAACACGTTTTCAAGGTTACTCAATCACAAAGACAGTCAAAATCTCTCTGTCTTATTAAACGTATGCTATACATCTTCTGGCTGTTTTTTTATTCTTAACCCTTTTCAATACACCTCAAAACATGGGCCAATTCGATATCAATTTTTGCTGGATGTGTGGATCCAGCGCAGCGCTCAGTGAAGCCACCCTGTGTAGCTCTGTGGATGGAACCGGGGATCCATGAGGAGTAACAAATTTATTTTTGCTATATATTCTTAGATAATGCCATATGTATTCCTTTTTTAATAAAAAAAAAATTATTGACACCTAAACATACTTTTAAACATTTTTCCCAGCAGAACTGAAACTACAAAGTCTAGTAATTTTAATCTCTTCCCCCTATCCTCCTGTAGCTCTCCTACCATGGTAACATACTTTGCAAAATTCTGTTGGAGCATTAGGTCACATGTTCATAACAGCTTTTCCAAACACCATGCTTACTTGTAAATGAAAAGTAGCAGGTGCGAATCTTTCAAATAATACAAATATCAGAAGCAGCAGCACTTTTCTACTTTCTCAAAAGCCAATCCCACATCTATTTCATTTTCTCAGAAAATCACTACCTACATTAATGCACCAAAATATTTAGAACACCCAATAAAAAGTGTTCTTTCAAATTGTACCTAGCACCCTCCATTTTGAACTGCATTTCATTTCAACACTGCCTCTTTCAAATGCAGCCTTCTCCTTAGTGGTACCCCCACTTCCCTCCAGAATGCTCAGAGTGTGGATTGTGGCACACAGCTATGTGTCCTGGGCCAGAGAGAGTGCAAGAAAGAGTGGCATTGACAGGGACCTGGGTTTATCTAATGTGGCTATTACTTGATTCGGCCAGGGTTAAAGTGGCATCAATTGTTCCCTTTCGTTGAAAGCATTAAAGATTGCCCACATCCAGAACTTATGATTGCGCAATGTGTTCGGCAATGACCTAGGCACAGTTACTGGGGTAGGATTAGACATTTTAATGAAATATACCTTTGGAAAATAAATTACACTTTTTCCACACACTGCCTTTGTTTTTTCTAACATTTGCTAAAGCCAGAAGTGGAACTGGTCAACGAAATTCTGTCCAGGAAACATGTTAATAAAACTGGTTCTGCATTCCTCAGAGACTATAACATGGGCAATAGTTTGTGATTTGATATGAATAGTATATATAGAAATGGAGTTCACCTAACAGACATAAGCAACAGGGTGTTCCTGCAGAACTAGAGACTGCAGCCTGTTTCATATGTAGTTATCAACTACACACCATAAGTACACCATAAACAAAAAGGCTCTTTTCAGAGCCAACCCTCTTCCCATAAACGTTATTTTTTTTAATTCCTAATTTTTAAAATCGTCATTCGGATCTGCAGATCCATCGGCGGATCTTGAAAATGCCAAATAAAACATTTTTTTGCAATTTTTCACCCATTATCACTCATTGTCCAACATTTATATCAACCTCCTGGGGTCAGGGTACTTCTACCCTGACACTTTCATATGTATTGCACCCCAAATTTTGGCCGTGTGAGCTTTTCCCAATACATCAAAATGGCAGCCACACTTTCTCTATCAGGCTGTGGCCAAGCAAGAATGTGTGAGTGTCTGGGTGTTTGAGTGGGAGGGTGTGAGAGGGTGTGTCTGGGTGTGAGAGTGGTTGTTAGAGGGTCAATCTGGGAGTGATCGTGGGTGTGACAGTGTGTGCCTGTGTGTGAGAGTGGGTATGAGAGTATGACTATAAGTGTGAGAGTGAGTGTGAGAGGGTGACTCAGGGTGTATGTGTGGGTGTGGGAATGTCTGCCTAGGTGTGGGAGTGGGTGTGACAGGATGTCTCTGGGTGTAACAACAGGTGTGAGAATGTCTAACTGGGTGTAATAATGGGTGTAAGTATAAGTATGTGTCTTGATGTGAGAGTGGGTGTGAGTGCATCTATGTAGGTGTGAGAGTAGGTGTGAGGGGGTGAGTCTCAGTGTGAGAGTGGGTGTAAATGATGTGTCTAGGTGTGAGAGTGGCTGTGAGAGGATGTGTCTGTATGTGAGCGTGGGTGTCAGAGGGTGTGCCTGGGTGTGAGAATGGGTATGAGTGTGTGTATCTGGCTGTGAAAGTGACAGGATGTGTCTGGGTGTCAGGAGGTGTAAGATAGTGTGTCTGCATGTGAGAGTGGGTGTCAGAGGGTATGCCTGGATGTAAGAGTGAGTCTAGATGTGAGAGTATCTGGGAGTAACAGTGATTGTGAGAGTATCTATCTGGGTGTGAAAAGGTAGGCTTGAATGTGAGAGAGGGTGTGAGAGGTGTGTGTCTGGGTGTGAGAGTGGGTGTGAGAAGATGTGTGCGGGTGTGAGGGGGTGTGTCTGTGTGTCAGAGGAGGTGAGAGAGAGTGTGTCTGAGTGTGAGAGTGGGTGCCAGAGGGTGTCTCTGGGTGTGAGAGTGGTTGTTAGAGGGTCAATCTGGGAGTGATCGTGGGTGTCCGGATGTGAGAGTGGGTGTGAAAGTATCTCTCTGCATGTGAGAGCAGATGTGAGAGTATGTGGGTGTGAGAATATGAGAATGAGAGTATCTGGGTGTGAAAGTGAGTGTGAAATGGTGTGTCTGGTTGTGGGAGTAGGTATGAGAAGGTGTGAGACTGTCTGGGTGTGAGAGTGGTTGTGAGTGGCTGTGTTTGGATGTGAGAGTGGGTGTGTGTGTGTGTCATAATGTGAGAGTGAAGGTGAGTATCTGGGCATGAGAGTGGGTATTAGAGGAGGTGTCTGGATTTCAGAGTGACTGTTAGAATGTATGTCTGGGTGCGAGTGGGTATGAGTGTGTATGTCTGGGTGTGAGAATAGGTTTGAATGGGTGTGACTGGGTATCAGAGGAGGTGTGAGAGTGTGTGCCTGAGTGTGAAAGTGAGTGTAAAAGAGAAAGTCTGGGTGTGAGAGTGGGTGTGAAAATGTGTGTCTGGATGTGACAGTGGGTGTGAGAGTATCTATCTGGGTGTTAGACGATGTGTCTGGGTCTGAGAGTGAGTGTGAGAGTGTGCCTCTGGCTGTGAGGAGTGTGTGTGTGGGTGTGAGACTGGGTGTGACAGTGTCTCTGGCTGAATTTGAGAGTCTCTTTTGGATGCCTGAGTGGATGCATGCGTGTGTGTGTGTGTATATATATATATATATATACATATAAATATATATGTGTATGTTTAATGCCTCCTGCCATTCATCCGACTGCTTCCACCAAATGGGCCAGTGCACGGCAGTGGGCGCAGAACCCGCTAAACAACTTCAATTGGCCTTTCTGTCAATATCCAAGAAAGGAAAAGCCAGCACTCCAGGCAATGCCATCAAAGCTGTTTATTTAAACACAGATGATGCGTTTCAACCCTAACAGTCTTCTTCATAACCAAAAATCAATTGAAGTGCCCCAATTCCCTTAAAAACTATATACAGCAGTTTCATAAACATAAAAGAATAACTAACACTATTTAGAGATAAACTCATAATTCCAATTCATGTTACTGTTTGAAAATGTAAATACCCACCACAATACAAGATAAACTAATTAAAACAAAAGTATACAACCCATATCTCTAAAATTCAAAAATAACTGTTTCTTTCAAGTAGTAAATTTATTTTATGTCATTTCATCCAGATACTTTAAATTTACATATCGACTCAGAAAATCAAAGTATCCACCATAATACATGATAACCAATAAAATATATAATTTCATCATGGTAGTGAACCACTTTTGTATCTTTTTATACAAATAATCTAACTTGTCATACAAATAAATGTAGCCCAGTGGCTAAATCTCACACATAATTTTTTTTTCATTTTCTAAATAAGGGGAAAAGGAGGAATATTATGCTTAACACAATTATATTGAGCAGAATTTTCAAAACACCATACCATAGGGACCATACTACCTGATCCTTGACCTACATAAATAAAGTAATGATATAATTCTCAGCCCACATGTACCAAACTTTCTTCATCTTGGTTCAAAGCCCCTGGATGTTTAATTTAGTCTGATAATACATTCAAGTTCCATCTTACTGAGGGTAGATTCTCTATCTCCTCCTCTTGAAGTCAGCAAATACCCTGTCAATTCCGAAAAAAGACATGCCATCAATTTTTCCACTGTGTACCAGTCTACAATGTCATGCCACAGGATAATTTTCATCTTTGTTTTTAATGGCACACCAGTGTTCAAAATATACTTCTTGACAGTGAAAATAGTGCTGCCAACATACTAAAGTTCACATGGACAAATTATAACATAAACAACATCTGAATTGCAAGTAATGAACTTATTAATGTTTACTTCTCTACCTGTGGGTAGATTAAAAGACTTGCAATTAGAACTGTATATGTAGGCCTTACATTTAGTGCATTTGCAGAAACCCTGCTGACAACCAAGCCTAGTACTTTTCTGTTTTGTCCAATAACTGTGCACTAGCACATCTTGGAATGAACTGCTCTTTCTGTATACAAATTTAGGAGTAGGACTAACCAAGTGACATATTGTTTTTTCGGCTCTGATCAGATGCCAGTACTTTTTCATGATTTTTATCACCCAATCAGTATTGTAGGTGGAAGTATATCTCACTACATTCTCTTCACTTTGTGTTTTGTAGGGATAAGGAGAGAGTCTTGCTGCACCTTGGTGACCTTATCACAGGCATCCCTAATTACTTTCACAGGATACCCCCTAGATCTAAATCTCCCCACCATTTCCATTTTTTCTTTTTGAAACGTTTGAGCCTTACTACTACTCCTCTTGGCTCTGAGAAGTTCATCAAATGGAATACTCTACTTCAATTTTGGTGGATTGTGACTTCCTGCATGCAAAATATCCAAACAATCCATGTAGAATAAATATTTTTTGTATGTAGACCTCAAGTTGAAGTCATTGTTGGATAATCAGTTTATAAAGTCATGTAAGGTTTATTCTAGTCCATCCCAAATAATAAACAAGACATCAATATATCTTGTCCAAAAAATTATATGTTGCATTGATCCTTCATTTTCCTCAGACCACACATATTGTGTTTCCCACCATCCCATAAACAGACATGCATAACTGGGAGAAAAGCAACTTCCCAACGCCGTTCTTGTGACTTGTCTATACCATTGGTCCTCATATAGAAAGTAGTTGTTCTCTAGACAAAATTTCAACATTTTCAAAAGCAGTTTAGAATGGTCATACAGACACAGAGGTTTGTCCCTAAAAAAGTGTTCACATGCCTTGATTCCCAAATCATATTTTATACATGTATATAAAGACACAACATCTATGGTTACCATGATGTAATTAGACTTCCAAGGTATATCTTGTATTTTAGTGACAAAGTCCGTACTCTCCCTACAATGGGAAAAAAGACTTAAGACATAGGGACATAAAAAGTGATCAAGATAAATAGAAGTATTTTCAAGGAGGCTCCCCTTATCTGAAATTATAGGCCTGCTGGTAGGTTGATGCTATCTTTATGATTCTTTGGCAGCATGTTAAAACATGGTGCCACTGGTTTCTTTATTGTAAGAAACTGTCATTCGTCATCTGTGAGGAGACCCTGATTGCACCAATCATAAAGCAAGAAATGATAAGACACAACAGAACACTTATATGCCATTGCTGTGGACCTCTCATAACTAACTGATAACACTAGTTGTCGTCTTGCTTCTTGTTGGTGTTTCTTTAAATCCCATAAAAACCACATTACTGCCTTTATCTACTGGTTTAATCAGGAAAGATGTAGCTCCTCTGAGTGTATTGAGTGCTATACGTTGGCCTGATGTTACATTGTTGGCAAAATAATTCTTACTCGCCTTCCACAATTTAATGAAATCAAAAATCACAGCATCACGAAAAGAATCAATATTGTCGGAGGGGTAGATGGGTATATATATATATATATATATATAGATAGATAGATTTCATGTTTTCTGAGATCAATGGATCCACCCGCAGATTTACACCGGGGGCTGTGCTGAGCCCCACGGATGGATCCACAGATGCAGGAAAACGTCAAAAAAATAATATTTATGCATTTTCTGCAAATTAGTTATAATTTCACCACATTCATATGATCCCCTTGGGGTCAGGCAACCTCGATCCTGACCCCTTTTAGCTCATTACAATCTCCATTTCAGCCCAAGGGACTGTTGTCTGATAAAACAAAATAGAGGCAACAGCGCTCCCCGGGGCTGAAATGGTAGCTGCAATGAAGATAGAAGGGTGCGGTGTAGAGGTTCCCTTATGCCAGGGGGGTTCATATGAATGTGGTAAAATTATACATAGTTTGCTAAAAATGTGAAACTACTATTTTTTCAATGTTATTTCTGAGATCTGCAGATCCACCTGCGGGCTCAGCATGACCAATCTGCAGGTGTATCCACAGATCTCAGAAAATGTTTAAAAAAAATAGTATTTACACACATTTATTGAACAAATTATAATTACACTACATTTTTATAAACCCCCTGAGGTCAGGGAACCTCTACACTAACCCATTATGTACATTGGCTCCCACATTTCAGCCCGGGGGATCATTCCCCAATAAAAGAATAATGGTGGTCACAACTTCCCTGTCAGACTGTGACCAATCAATCAGATTCTTCCTGTGGCGCGTGGATCCGCAGATCGATCCGCGGTGAATCCACGGAGGTTCCGGGTCCCTAGATATATATATTTTTTGTCCTTTAACATCTTTAAAAACACTGAATGGATGTACAACAAATCACAAAAGCTTGCTTTCTAGACCAAGATCTAGCTTTCTGCCAAATTTGGTGTAATTCCATCCAGCGGTTCGGGCAGTAGTTGTATTCAAAATCCCTATGGGAAAATGAATAGGGAAAATGTG
Organism: Pleurodeles waltl; assembly: GCF_031143425.1. Lineage (NCBI taxonomy): Eukaryota > Metazoa > Chordata > Amphibia > Caudata > Salamandridae > Pleurodeles > Pleurodeles waltl. The sequence goes on from NC_090439.1 coordinate 341,221,829, forward strand.
TTTTGAGACCCCCGTTTTTCTCGTCCCTCGCTTGAAAGATCACCCCAAAACTTTCCAGACAGCAACTAACTGACTAAAGTTAACATTTTGAAAATTTTGTGAATATTTGTCAAGCAGCGCCTAAGTCATTGGCAAAACAAAAGACTCTCTTCCTATGGAAATGAGATCCTAATTCTAACTACGTACTGGCAACTGCCATATATAGCTATAAATATGACAGAATTTCCTTTGTAATTATTGTAAATTGGGTTGATTGTCCAGCCTTAAACACATGTACCAGCAGCCAGAGCGCCCCGTCTGGGGACCAATATATATATTTCACCACTCCTCTTCACTCCACGACAGTCCTCATTTCAAAGGAGAGGCAGCACAATAATAGGACATTGGCCAGAGAATTCATTTGATTTCCTTTTATTATGCTACATTACATCTACCATCTGTGCACAAAATGTGCAGATTATGGCCAATGTGTTTCAGCGATTTGCCTTCACCTGGACCATAGCTCACTCCCACCAGACATTTCATTTAAAGTGATAGTGTGCACTAGCCAAGCCAAGCAATTTCCTGAAACAACTAGAATGCTTTTGCTTTACTGAAAACATGGTCCAAACCACCCTCCATTTTTATGATTCAATAAACATATAAATCAATCATTTTCATATTTCACTCCCAAATGTTTCTGAATTGGAAAGACAAAAATTCAGTAAAGTACACACTTTTCACTTCAATAGATCCCCTATGGATACTTGATATTGAAATTAATCACTATGCAAAAAACCGTAATGGTATATTGATGAAAGGATGGTTATGGACCAAGGCAAACAAATCAAAAAAATTAGATCCCATCAAGTACATATCATATTTATCATATATATCCTATTTATCTTTCAAAGGGTAAAAAGTGACAACCACGTTCTGTTAATAAAATGATACAAATTCCTAATCGATAGATCTCTTAATTACTATATAATAATACAGTTTACACCCCCAAATTAGTCTTTCAAATCACTGTTCTCTTCTATAATCAACAAGAACCATGTACATATTCAAAACTTGGAATATAGTCTCATTGTTTTATAATGTTTCACCTTTAAGTTCATAAATCAGTTCTTTAAACATAATTATAGTCTTGGGAATCCCTTAAAGGACTGTCTATAATTTTTGCCCCTGTTCAGATCATTTAAATTCAAATTGGAGTTGACTACAGTTTCCCATAGTCAAGGTTATGAATACCTAATGGCCTCTGTAATTTAGGGTGCAACCTTCCATCTGTATTATTCCCTACTCTACCACTTACTCCATATATAGGGATGACAAAATATTTCTAAAATCATAAAATATATGCATAATAAAAAAGTACAAAAATAGCTAGAGGTGTGTGTGTGTGTGTGTATATATAGATATATATATATAGTTCATTCTCAAAGTTTCAAAAGTAAATTGCTGGTGCCCAAGTGTGTCTACCATCATAAAGTGCAAAATGCATTCATGATAAAGTGCAAAAAAGATAACTCAAAAATACATATGTCAATTCATTATTGATATCACCCATGATCTATGTACCTATAATACCTAAAAACACATCAATTATTCCATTCTCCATGTTTCAGGAGTAACATTTCTGTGCCAAAGTGTCTGTGCCATCATAAAGTGCAAAGTGCATACATAATAATAAAATGCAAAAGATAACTCCTGAATACATCCATCAGTTCATTAACTATCTCATTAAGAATCTTTGTATCTGAATGTAAAACTTTATTATAATGAAGGGAACCATAAATCTCATTCATAAAAATTGAAATGAGGATTCTAGATCTAAACAGTCCCCATTTGCATATTTCCTCCTTCCATACTCTCATGAGCAGTCTTATTAAACTCAAGGTGTTCAAATGTCTTCATCCTCATAAACTGCAGAGATAATTCAAAAATGCACATGCCAATTCATTCTCGTTCTGCATAGAAGGATGAACGTAAAAAATATCAAGGATACAAAAAAAACTGTAATACTATTATAATGAGAGCACCTGCCTGGAGATGAACATGTAGTTCTATATCCTCTGTTCCCATAAGCACAATCAATCTTGATTCTTTTCTCCAAACCTTTAACTCATGATTTCCTCCTCTCTCATCTTTTCTTGTGTCGAATCCCAAAGTATTTACATTCTTTCAAATTACCAAGACGCTTTTCCCAAAAGTGTTTTGCTACTGGACATGAAAAATCTTTGTTTTTATTGCACATGTATGTTATAATATTCTCAGTTTCCCTTTGTTGGTCCTACTGGTCAAATAACTCTTGTTAAAGGTGCATTGTAACACATACAGGACATGTTCTATTTCAGATGTGATGAGCTCCTTAATTTTCTGTTGTTGATTATTATACAATGTATAGTCAGATTTATTCACTTCATGTTTGCAGGCCGTGCATCTTGAACATTTCCAAAAGCCTAGTTTTTCTTTATCTAGCCAGTTGACTTTATTTCTTTGCTGGTGACACATGTCTTTGTGTCAAAAGATTCCCTAAGGAGGCTACTTTTCTAAAAGTTATTTGGGGATTATCCATGAGAATTTCTTTCAAATGCCCATCCATTCTAAAGATTTTTCATTTCTTCTTAATGATATTCTTTTAATTCAATATAGGTTGTATTCAAAGCATTAATGAAACTTACATTATGTTTTTTCTGATTCCTCTTTTTCTCATCACCAAATGATCCTCACATGTTTTGATATGTGCTCGCCATAGGCCATCCTTAAGAACTTTAGCTGCGTACCCCCTTTCTTCAAAGTGTCAATATTTCCACAGCTTGTTTTTCAAAATCTTCTCTTTCTGAACATATGGCACAATCCATTTCAGCCCTTTTGGGTTTCCGCTGTTTTATGCAGTATACTATTAAATGATGTGGCTTTTCTATGAATTTTACTACACAATCTTTAATTTTTCATTAAAATGTCAAGAAAATCAATTTTGTCTTTACTGATGATATATGTAAACATTAGATTGCACTCGTTTTCAATAAGGGAGGTGATAAACAACTCCGAACTCTTTCTAACCCTTTCCCAAATAATCAACAAGTCATCAAGGAAATAATCTAACATATTTATATGTCCCAACATGTTCAAATTTCTCTCTGTACATATCACCTCTGCCTTCCATCATACCATCATTAAATTTGAATATGTTGGGACAAACTAAGTTCCATAACTATTCCTAGCATTTGTGGATAGTGACTACCAGTGAACGTGAAAATATTATGGTGCAAGCAGCAGTCAAGCATCTCCATCAACATGTCTTAATGTTCATTATAACTGACTGGTCTTGATCTTAGAGTATCTCCCTTGATGATGTATGGATTCATATGAAGAAACCAGACATATGGTCGCCATTAAATAGTTGTCACTCCAGGGTAAATCACTGATCTTGTTAAAATCAGATGTGTCTCTCAAAAATGAGGGAAGTGCTGTAATAAACTGGAAGAGAAAAATATCTATGAATCTTGAAATATTTTCCAACAAAGAACCTATTGAACTAACAATGGGGTGTCCTGGGGATTTTCTATATTTTTGTGGACTTCTGGAAGGAAATAGAGGGTGGGAATACCTGAATGGACAGATTTTAGATATCTAAACACATCATCAATTAGTTCGCTTTCCCTCCACTGAATGAGTTTTGTATGTTCTTCAACTTTGTATAATGTTAATTATTAAGTTGCCTTTCAGCCTTTAGTATGTATTTGGATCAATCCTGAATTGCAATGTTGCTGTCTTCATCAGATGCTTTTATGATGATTGATCCTTTTGAAGATTTTGTATTGCTTACCACTCTTTCATTGACATGTTTCTCCTTCTAGAGAGTATGCTTTAATTTAATTGTGGTTAGGTCAACATGTCCACAGGGAAAAGTGTTTTGCTAATACGTTTGGCACCATTTGACAAATGTCCACAAAACATGTTTTTTGAAAGTGCTCTTTTTTTGCCTAGTTTGTGCATGAAAAGTTTCAAGGTGATTCATCAAGTGGGTTTGAGAAAAAAGGAGAGTCCCAAAATACAAAACCCCCAAGCATTTTGCATAGACTTCTTTAGGAATTGCTACTGCAAAAACTGTTGTAAAGAATTACACCAAATTTGGCAGGAAGTCTGATATTCGTCAACAGACTGTGCCTTTTGTGATTTGGTTAGTAGTTTTTTCAGAAATTAAGGTTTAAAAATACTTGCATATCTGGGTGGTTGGGTCCACAAGAGTCTCTTGAGAGTGCCATTTTAATATAGAGCATTCTGTTTAACTCAGGGAGCTTTTCCCCTTTTGGTCATCTCACTCCTGCTGGAGCCAGACTCCTGTGAAAGCAAGAGCTCTGATTGGTTTTCAGCAACATGAGAAATATGTTGCTGGCAGCCATTACAGGATTCACAGGTTCATTTATCTGTCCTGAAGTACATAAACAATGCTGGAAGGGGCAGCGTATGGATACCCTGCCCCTCATTCCCCACTGAGGGGACCCAGGGGTCCAAAGTATATTTTAAGGGTAGAGGGGCATGCAGCCCCCCTTCCCCAGCTGTTTTCAGCCCTGAGGATTCCATGCCCAGGACCCAAAGCACTTTTAAGGTGAGGGGTGTCCAGACCCCTCCCTCCTCAAGCAGTTTTTGATCCCAGGGATACCATCCCCCAGGGTCCAAAGTATTTTTTAAGTGGAGAGGCAAAAGTGGCACCCTTCCAGAGCCCTAAAATGACCCTGGGGACCCCATCCCCCAGGGAACTCATTTTATACAATAGGGAGGGAAGCCACACAGCCCCCCTCCCTGAGACTTTAATAGTCCCAGAGACCCCATCCCCTATGCTGGCTAATTTGCTGTGTCCTGAGGAGGGAAACCTGTTTGATCCCATTTGGGGAGAGCATTTTCAAATCTCTGGCCAAACGGGAGCAAGCATGGACTATTCTCAGCCAGCAGGAGCTTTAAAAATGCTCCCTCTGCCTTAGAACAGACTTGTGATGTGTTTCCCTGGCCACACTGATGTGGGCAGGGAAATAGAACAAAATATTGCTCCTTCCTGAAGGGAGCAGCCTAACTAGCTGCTCCCTTCGGTCGGAGCAATGAGTGCTCCAGCACCATGGGTTAAGCTGGCTGGCACAGCAGAGGCCTAGGGCCTCCCCCTGACTCCAAAATGTTTTTGGTGGGTGGGCACTGGGCATCTACCTATTTAAATTGGTGGACCCAGAGGATGGGGTCCACTGTGCCTGAGAAGGCTCAGGGATGGGGACTATGAAGCCCCCCTCTTAAACAAAAAAACATTCCAGTGAGATGGGGTCCACAGGGCCTATGAAGTCTCGGGGATAACGGCTACCCTCCCCTTATATTTTCACCCCGGGGAATGCGGTTCCCGGGTGCAGGAAGGCATGGGGAGGGAGGCAATGTGGCCACCCCTCCCATTTTTTATTGTATGTGGCCCCTGAAGGATAGGGTTCTGAGGCCTTTTAAGGGTTGAGGAAAAAGGCTTGTGGTCCCTGAGGCCAATTAAGGGTCAGGGATGGGGCCTGAAACCTCCTTCCCCTGAATATATAAATGTTTTCGCACCAGAGTATTGGGTCTGGGGTTCCAAATGCCAAACCTACGCTGCACACACCAAAGTCTGCTGTTTGGCCAAAGGGTCTGGCAGCATGTCTAGTCCTGTGGCCAACCCCAACTGCGCATGGCCAAAGGCTATGCACAACATGGGGTTGGGTGCCTGCGGGATGTTGGCTGCAGGCCATGTTACTAACCCCCAGCTGTGCCAAACCAAAGGTCATGCTCAGCATGAGGTTTGCAGCTTGTGGGGGGGGGGGGGATTCACCCCAGAGCCTGGAATGTTAGAGAAGTATAGTAGGAAACATAACACTGCAACGAGCAAGTTGTGCGAGTGCATGAGATGGGAGTTCATCCACCATGGGCCAATGAACCTGAGGGTGCTGGGTTACTTCTTGGACAACAGGGTCTGTTTCTCTGGCATGGGAGCAGATATGTACCTTCTTAACATCACTACTGTATTAGCGGCAGGATATTGTTCCTAAGTCAGTTATTAGAAGAGGGGAGTGTAGGAAGTTGGAGGGTCTGGCTAAGGCCCCCGAGTGTAAGAGATAGGATGCTATAAGACAGTGCATCTTGGGATGCGATAAGGCAGGGTCCCTGAGTAGGTAAACAAAGTGGATTGAGACACAGCAAAGGCCTGGCACTTGTTGCCTGCCACTGGACAGATCCAGTGATTAAACTGACAATTGGTAGCAAAATTAAGCCTCAAACCTGCGGAAGTTTCCCCACATAAAGCCATGAGACTACTGCTGAGGAAGTATCAATTGATGAGTTTGCCTCTTTCAGGTACGTGTATTTCTTCGTCGAATGAAAAGCGTAAATGGCCACGTGGTACGAATAAGCAAATTGTTGAAACTACAGAAAATGTCATGTATATGAATGGTACATATTTAAGGACTTCGCTTTCAAAGATTTCTATCCAACCCTATTTTCGCTCTTATTAAGGGTTCTTTAGACATTGGAGTTATTTCAAAGCCCTTTCACTCCATGGTGTGAGTACTTGTAGCTCTTCTATCATGCCTCGCTTCTTTTTCTTCCTCGTCTTACCGGCACTACTCATGTGCTGGGCTCCCAGTTAGCAATGCTGTTATGGAGGGTTACAGCCTAATACTTTATCTGAGAGGCATAATTAGTTGTTTTTTCAGGAACCATAATGAAACGGGTATCCTGATGCAGTGTAGTTGCAGCGTGAGGCCTTTATTATGCAAAAAAAAAATATATCTTACAAATCCTTTGCCATAATCCAAATTTTGCGTAAATACAACGATGCGTGTAGTCATTGTCTATTCTAACTAGACAAGCAGGTCGCACTGTCCCCTGTTATTTAAAAAGAACAGAAGTTTGCTTCCCCTTTATTTAATAAACTCCACAACAGAAGTGCAGATTTAGATATTTCAGCCACGGACTCTGGCCAGGCCATGCAGGCAGTCAGTTGGCTTTGGACCAGTTTGTGCTCGAATGCTTCAAGCTCATGTCTTATTTTTGCGTAGGAGCCCACCGCTCACCTTTTAAAAACGTTGAGAGCTATCTGCGGTGGTGAGAAATGAACCGCGTGAACTGTGTTTACCTCATCAGCGCTTTTCATGGCAGACCCGCTGCTGTGCTTGAAGTAGGTATCTCGGAGCAGCAGCTGTAGGAATTGGATGCTGTTCAGGGCTCGCAGTTTCCCAGCAGGAACCTGTGAAGGGAAATTGCTTTGGTCGCCTGAGGGCAGGAATTGATATCTGTTGTTCTCCTGTAAATAAGAGAGGAAAAGAGATAATTGGCAAGCGTGCAAGACCTTCACATTTTGAAGCTCGAGCGTTTCTTTGCTCTTGATGTGGGTTGATTTGGGGAAATTGTAAATACGGCAAATGCGTTTTTTGTTGGTCGATCTTGTGCGCCGTCTACCACCCCATCTGTGTGTCTCAACTGTTCCTTATGTATACTCGTTAAACTGGCATCTCACATTTCACTGATATAAGTGTATGTGGTAATTCAATTGTGCGAAACTAGCCAAAAGGCAGCTGAGAACTCTACATGAAGACAATCATTAAGTCTGTGAATAATGGGAAGGGTAGCTGGTTCGTGGACCGTTAATACACTGTTATGTGGTGTTCTTTAAAAAGACGCATCTTCAACTGATTCCAAAATTGGAGCAGCATTGGGGTGCTGTGTAGGAATTGTTCTGCCTTTTTGTCAACCACAACTCATCTGATTCACCCCTGCGACTCTCAAATATGTTCTCTACCATTGGAGTTCTATCTAGGGCAAAGCTAAATACTTATCGACTCTCACCTCATTGAGTGTAGATGTTGCTGCTGTGAGGCCGGCAAGGGGCGGGGGAAACCAGAAATCCAGACACTTTCTATGCCCAGTGTAGGAAATTGGCTTTGTATATACTATACTAAAATGAGGTATAGTGTGCACAGAGTCCAGGGGTTCCCCAGGTTCTTAACAGAGGCTAAAGTAGATAATACTAATGCTCTCTTTTGTGGTAGTGTGGTCAAGCAGTTCGGCTTATCAGAGGGGAGTGCAAAGCATTTGTTGTATACAAACAGTCAAGAAATGAGGCACACACTCAATGACTAACTCCAGGCCAATTGTTTTTACATAGCAAAAATATATTTTGTTACTATAATACTAGAACCAGAAGGTCTTTGTTTCAGGTAAGTACAGTTGTAAATAAGTATCAAGCATATGTATTAAATGTACATTGGTTTTTGCAGATAAAGCAGTTTGCAAGTGCGTAACACTTTCCAATTTCAAAAGTTGAAATTGCAATTTTTCATAGGAGTCCATAGAGTCCTGGGGGAGGGAAGTGTTAGCACAGTTAATAGGTAAGTACACAATGTATGATTCCAGTCTTTGGGGGTTAGGATGTTCACAGGTCAAAGTTTAGGCTAACCCCAAAGGGTCACCACGAGCAACATGGTGCTGGCTGGGTGCAGAGGTCAAAGTTGGTGTTGGGTTTTCAGTGGAATCCTATAAGGACTGGGGGTGCTCTGTAGAAAGCAGATTGCAGGTAAGTACCCATGGTTCCAGGGGGGTTTAGATGAGCACTGAGGGGGGCACAGGTCTACACCAAACACACACCCTCAGCGCACAGGGGCAGCCGGGTGCAGGATGCAAACACAGAGCTGGGTGCCCATGCTTTTCAATGGGTGATCCTGGGGGTCACAAATGATGCTGCAGGCTGGGTCCGGGGGGTCGGTTTCGGGAAACCAAAGGCTGGACAGGCAGGAGAGGTGCCTGCTGGACCTTACTGGACCATCAGTCAGATTCTCCGAGGCCAGGGAGCTGTGGGTGCAGGGGTCTCCTTGGACATCAGGAATCTTCGTCCGATCCGGTTGCAGTCAGAGGATCCTCTGGATTCAGGCTGCAGGCGTCATTGTGTTGGCCAGGCAGGGTCAACCCAGGGTGGACTTAAGGTTGGGATCACCTGGGGACCTTCTCTGGACCAGTCGGCCACCTGGACTCAGGCTGTGGGTGTCGGGTGCAGAGTGGGCAGGGCTAATGAATCCAGGGAGGTTCAGGAGTCCTTTTGGAAGGTTTCTTCTGGACAGGGCTGCTGTCCTCTGGAGTTGTTGGTCCTCTGCTAAGCAAGCAGTCCTCTGGGAGCTTGTAGAGGTCACTGGTCTTGCAGGATGTGTTGCCTTTTTGGAGCATGAGTCTTGGAGCTGCAGACAGACTGGTAGGGATGGGGCCAAGTCAGTTGTCGTCTGGAGTCTTCACTGCTGGGATCAGCTTTTCAGTCCTCCTTCTTTCTTCTTGAGGTCACCAGGAATGTGGTGGAGCTCGGCTCAGGCGTGCCCTTGAATACAAGATTTAGGGGCATTACAGGGGTCAGAGACAGTAGCCAATGGCTTCTGTCCCTGAGGGGTGGCTACACTCTTCCTGTGCCCACTCCCTTTTGGGAGGGTGCACATTCCTATCCCTATTGGTCCCTCTCCTCCAAACCAAGATGGAGGATTCTGCAGGGAGTGGGTCACTTTAGCTCTGGACATCTTAGGGGTGGACATAGCTGCAGTGGTCGTCACTCCTTGTTTCACCTAATTTTCCCACTGGACCTTCTGTCAAAAGTGGGCCTGGTCTGGGGCCCGGCATCTCCACTAGCTGGAGTTCCCTGAGGCACTGTAACAGGAGGCCTGAGTCTTTGAGGCTCACCACCAAGTGTTACAGTTCCTGCAGGGAGGAGGTGTGAAGCACCTCCACCCAGGGCAGGCTTTGTTTCTGACCCCCAGAGAGCACAAAGGCACTCACCCCAGGGAGTCAGAAACGTGTCTGTGACAGGCTTGCACAGACTGGTGAGCCCTGCACTAAAGGGTTGGGTAAAATAGAGGGGGCATCTCGAAGAGACTGTCTGTGTGCAGTGTACAATAAATCCAACACTGGCATCAGTGTGGGTTTAGTGTGCTAAAACGTTTGACAAAGCCATCATGTTACTGTGGAGTTTGTAATGACAAACTCCCAGCCCATGTACTTAATATGGGAACACTGCACTTACAATGTCTAAGAATGGACTTCAACACTGTAGGGGCATATTGCTCATTCAGCCATGCCCTCACCTGGGGTAAAGTGCACCTACCGTATGGCTGTAAGGCCTGCTACAGGCGTTACTTACCTATGCCACAGGCAGTAGTTGGTGGGCATGGCATCCTGGAAGGGGTGCCATGTCGACTTTATCTTTTTCTACCCACCAGCACACATAGGGCCTGATTCTGACCCCGGCGGTTCCTTACCGCCGGGGCCAGGGTCGGCGGGAGCACCGCCAACAGGCTGGCGGTGCCCCGCAGGGCATTCTGACCGCGGCGGTTTTGCCGCGGTCAGAAGTGAAAAACCGGCGGTCTCCCACCGGGTTTCCGCTGCCCTGGGAATCCCCCATGGTGGCGCAGCTTGCTGCGCCGCCATGGGGGATTCTGACAGCCCATACCGCCATCCTGTTCCTGGCGGTTCTCCCGCCAGGAACAGGATGGCGGTATGGGTTTGTCGTGGGGCCCCTGGGGGCCCCTGCAGTGCCCATGCCAATGGCATGGGCACTGCAGGGGCCCCCGTAAGAGGGCCCCACATTGTATTTCAGTGTCTGCATTGCAGACACTGAAATACGCGACGGGTGCCACTGCACCCGTCGCACCTTCCCACTCCGCCGGCTCAATTCTGAGCCGGCATCCTCGTGGGAAGTCTCTTTTGCACTGGGCTGGCGGGCGGCCTTTTGGCGGCCGCCCGCCAGCCCAGTGCAAAAGCCAGAATCACCGCAGCGGTCTTATGACCGCGGAGCGGTGTTCTGGAGGGGGGAACTCTGGCTGCCGGCCTCCGCCGCCCGTCAGGGTTAGAATCACCCCCATAATCTGCAATGGCAGTGTGCATGTGTTTGGTGAGGGGTCCCTTAGGGTGGTGCAATAGATGCTGCAGCCCATAGGGACCTTCCTGGTCACAGAGACCTGGGTACCACTTGTACATTTACAAGGGACTTAGCTCTGTGCCAGGGGTGTGCCAATCAAGGAAACAATGGTACAGTGTAGGGAAAGAACACTGTTGCTGGGGCCCGGTTAGCAGGATCCCAGCACACACTCAGTCAAGTTAGCATCAATACCAGGCAAAAAGTGGTGGTGGTGGGAGTGGGGTAACCATGCCAAAAGGGGCACTTTCCTACACCCAGATCTAAATCTGATGCACGTGCCTCAATTATGATCATTGCAGGCACAATAGGGTGGTGGTGGGATAGTGAGCCCAAACATTCTGGAGCTCCCTGTAGCTCCCTATGTTCCTCTGTGGATCTTAGGGCTACTGAGAGTTTTCCCTTGAAGAGAAGGGCACATCAACCTTGATTTCAAAGGTCGGTGAAAATCCAGTGTGTTTGTTTGTGCTCAATCAAGTCAATATGGAAATCCAGTGCTTTTCCCCTTGGCATACTGCACACATAAATGACAGCGTATAGATGCATTTGAGTATTCATTGGGTTGTGAATTATACCCATTGAATTGTAGTTGTCTGCCACCCGTAAGTTTACTAGGTTGTTCATGAGGCTACTTCAAAATGAAAGACCAGCATGACAGTTGCTTTATTCTTGTGCTGGTAAATGCAACCGCCCTGCTACGACCAAATCCTTGATCTGGAATAAGTGCTGCTGGAGAGTCAGGCAGCATCATGAAGGAGACTTTAGCACAAGTGCTGCCTTTCTCTAAGACTACATACTGGGCTTTTATGCTGTCAATTCCATGCTGAATTATGATGCACTATCCCAGTTATATGTGTCTTGCTTCATCACACAGTTTTAAACATCTTACGGTAGCTCCAATGTTTGGCATTATGTCAAACAGAATTGCTTGATCTCAATTTTTTTTATCAAAATGTAATTAGAGAGCAATTCTATATCTCTACCAATTGCAATTTTGCCTTTTAGCCTTTTAATTTGTATGATTATATAACAGAAGACCTTGAAACCTAAAAAAATAAATATTGGAAGGTCTGACTTGACAGTGGAACTGTTGATTAACCTTATGTGATCAACAAAAGAAAAATGTTGAAGAAGCACCAGAGGAAAGGGCTTTGCCTTCTCCTCCATGTTGGTTATTCTAACTAAAGCATTTGACTTTTGACTGGGCAGGAGTTGTCTTTCCTCTGAAATATAGTGCTTATATTACACATTAAGCTTTGTTGGCAAGATTAGGCTCAAATAGTAGGCCTGAAGGTGTGTTAATATGAAAATCTAGGACAAAGCAGGCCTGACTTACTGCAAAACACATGTTTAATAGGCCTGTGAGAGTGGCTTGTTCTTACATTGTTTTAAGTATTTTGATGCATGGAATCTCACTTATTTCTAAAGTTGGCAAGGATTAAGGTGTTGATGATCCATCTGAAAAAAACACAGGAGGCAGAAGATTGCACCAGGAAAACCACTGTTATGTACACTTAGGCAGAGTTGTATACCGTTTTTCCAACTATGATGTTGTGCATATATGTATTTTAATACAGTATACCTGATGGTTGCCCTGTGGGAATATTTATTCTCAATGCATGCCTTGATTTGCTGAGGAGAAAAGCCAATGATAAAGGACCTAGGCCTGATTGTGTCATTGGGATAAGTTGTCAGATGCCATAGGTCTATCTGTTTAGTATGAAAAGTTACAGCAAAGGTAACTGGGATGACTTTTTTACAGTGACAAACAATTAAGCCAAAAGGTGTTTACAGTCTGAATGTTATTACACTGTATTAAAGCCTGTAGACCGGTTTCTGGTTACACCTAATATTACAGATACAGTAGCAGGCAAGGGTTTTGGTGCTGGGTACCCTGTTTGATACACTTTGTGGATAGAATATTTGCAACTTGATAATCCTTGTTAGGCCCAATGAGGAAGATTTATATATTATTTTACCAGCTGTAATTTTGTGCATATTTGTAATTTGATGACTGCTGAGTTTTGGGAAAACTTATGCTCAATTTAGAATGCCTGAGGTGGTTATTTTGGCAAGCCTATGGCAAAGGTAATAGGCCTGATGTGTTCATTGGGAAATATTATCTCCTATGTCATAGATCAGACCTGTTTGCTATGAAAGGTTACTACAAAGTCAATAGACCAGATTTAATTTCTTGTGAAAAGCATGTGATAAAGCTAATAGTCATTTAGGGGAGGATTTATATTACACTGCAAGTCTTTAGGTAGATATTTTTTCACGTTCTTGAAGATTATTCTACTAAGCAAGAGATTTTGGTGGTAATTACAACACTGGCAGTCGGTGTTAAAGCAGCGGTAAAACCGCCAACAGGCCGGCGGTAAAAAAAAAAAAAATGGAATCACGACCGTGGCGGAAACCGCCAACATAGACAGCCACTTTAACACTCCGACCGCCACAGCGGTACAAACAAACACCACGGCGGTAGCCACCAACAGACAGGCGGAAGTCAGTGTACCGCCCACAGTATTACAACAGGCCAATCTGCCACCCTTTCCGGGGCGGAGTCACCGCGAACAAAAACACGGCGGAAACAGGACTTGGAAGGGAAAACTCCCACCTCTACATACCTCACGAGGACCCAGGACGCCATGGAACCGGAACTGCAAATTTTCCCTGCCTTTGTCTTCCTGCTCCTCTACCAGGAGCACGAACGCCGGCGGCGACGACCACGGTGAGTCCTGCACCTATGACACAGGGGAGGGAAAAAAGAGTGACACACACACGCAACACCCCCACCCTGACCCACTACAACACACACACTTATACATATTGATACATTACAGTTACACCCCCAACCCCGACCCCCGGAAGAATGCAAAGACAAAAGGAAATGATTTGAATGTTTGTAATCTATTAAAATCCAGTACTCAAAAGTATATATACACTACAAACAAATATATACACCAAGAATACAAGTCCAGGTATTGCACCATTAAAGTCCGTGGACCACTGGGCCCAAAATGCATGGGCGAGGCCCACACACAATACCCGATCCAAACGGAGAGAACACTGCAGGGGCATCAGATAAAAATACAACAGGCACCTCAGGGGGAAGGGAAGCGGGGCACCTCAGCTGTATGAGTGCACGATGCCAGATCCACGAGGGGGCTCCATGCCCACTACTGTATCCTGGGGAGTGCAAAGCCACAGTCTCACAAGTCTTTTCAGTGGGTTGTTTGCCCACTGCTTTATCCTGGGGAGTGCAAAGCCACCGTCTCACAAGTCTGTTCAGTGGGTGGGTTTCCCACTGCTTTATCCTGGGGAGTGCAAAGCCATAGTCTCACAAGTCTTTTCAGTAGGTGGCTTTCCCACTGCTTTATCCTGGGGAGTGCAAAGCCACAGTCTCACATGTCTTCCAAGTAAATGCGTATAACAGCTCCTTCACCCGTTCCTTCTGCACTAACCTTTCTCCACAACTGCCAACCCTCCTGCATTCCACATTCTCCATGGTGCTCGTTCCATTGCACGGAACCCGTGACAACGGCACGCGCCATCTACACGACCCAACAGTGGGTTGCCCTCAGCTTTTCCCTGGGGGAGTGCAACGCCACAGTCTCTGAAGTGGATAACAGTCTCCACTGGTTCTGGAGGGGGCTTTGTTCCCAGAGTGCTACAACCTGCTCGTGGCGGACTCAGTAGCGTTGTTGTTTTCTGCGCTCATTGGCAGCGGTTCTGGTGGTGGCGGTGTCCTGTGAAGTGGTGCTGGTGGCAGCGGTGTCCTTGGCAGCGGTCTTGTCCGCAGTCAGGTTTACGTCGACTTGCCTTTCTTTCTGTGTCCCTTCCCCACCTTGGATGGTGGCACAGCTGTATTCCCACTCCCAACTGTACCCCTGGGAGAGCCTTTGGTCTCAGATGTGTTGCCTTTCTCCCGCCGGGCAGTGGGCAACTTTTTATGCTTCTGAGGTGGTGGACTGTCCGTGGTCTGGCTCCTTGGCGCACTCCAGAAGCCGGTTACTGCTGGCACCACTGTTCCCGGTGATGTGGTGGCTGAGGTCCTGGGTTGGGACCTGGAAAGGCGGGCCTTAGGGGACTGAAGGGGTCGGGGAGGTGAGGGGAAGAGGTCAAGGTTGGACAGGAACTGTTTTCTGGACACACTGGGACTGGTAGATGGAGGGGGTTTGGGAGTGGAGGAAGAGGTAGTGGTTGTGGGAGGTGTTCGTTTGCTGACTTTGGGTGAAGGTGCATGGGCTGGAGGCTGTCGTGAGGTGGATGGCTGTTGGGTGGGTGTGTGGCTGCGTTTGTGTACCTTAGGAGGTGGGCTCACAGACACCCTGGGAGAGGACACAGGATGTGTGAATGGTCGTGGGGGTGGTGAGTGCACATGAGCGGGATGTGGTGATGGGTGTGCTGGTGATGGACGTAGTGGCTGAAGATGTAGTGCATGCAGGTGTGAGTGGAGACGAGACAGGGAGGGAGGAGGGAGACGAGGAGGAGGGGGACACAGTGGAGGCAGAGGATGTTGGTATGTGTGCATGGGAATGATGCTTGTGTGAGTGCCTGTGGGATGTGTGGTTCTTATGTTTGCCAGAGCTTCCCTTGTGTGTTGAGGTGTGTGCATGCTGGTCTGATGGTGTGCTTGGGATAGGATGAGGTACAGGGGATTGGGGCTGGGTGGAGGAAGTTGGAGGGGGGAGGCTGGACACAGGGACAATGGCTGCCATCAGTGCTGAGGCCAGAGTCTGAAAATCTCGCTGTTGGGCTGCCTCCAGGTATGCATTGGTCTGATGCAACTGCCTCTCTACACCCTGGATGGCATTCAAAATGGTAGACTGCCCAACAGTGAGGGATCTGAGGAGGTCAATGGCCTCCTCACTGAGGGCAGCAGTGCTGACAGGGGCAGGGGCTGAGGTGTCTGGGGCGAAGGAGGTGCCCACCCTCCTGGGTGAGTGGCCATGGGGCACACTCTGAGGGGCTGCTGGGAGGGCGGTGCTGGCAGGGGGGTGGAGGCTGTACCTGTAGATGCGGGGGGCACAGAGGGGCCCGCCACCGCAAGGGAGCTACCATCAGAGGAGTCCGTGTCGCTGGTGTCAGCTCCTGTGCCAGCCGTGGAGCTCCCCTCACCCTCCGTCCCACTGGTGGCCTCAGACTCCGTTGTCTCGCCCTCCAGGGCCATGTGGGATGCAGCTCCCTCCTGCTCCGGTGGCACAGCTCCTCCGCCTGATGATGCTAATGCACACAAGCACAGTTAGACCACAAAAAGGGGGGAGAGACAAAAGAAAGACATATTGAGTGAATGCAATACCGCTACCGTCGGTGGACACTACAGACACAGAAGCCCCCTGCACTATGCCATGCACTTTGAGTACCCTAATTAATCACAGGGACATGGGTTACAAGGCCTATGCCCCGATTGCTGCACACATGGAAGTCACAGGAGCCTGACTAGGTGTAGTTGCCTCTGAACACAGGTGGGGGGGTGCCACATGGCCTGCCTTACGAAGGGACCTTGCCTACTAAACATGCCCTGGCCTAGGGGAACCCACAGCCCACCTCCCCCACCCAGACACCTCCAATGCACGCTGAATCAGCTGAATGAGAGTGTACTCACCCCCTTGTGGCTGCTGTGATGCCCTCAAGCGCCCATCCAACTCTGGATACGCCACCGCCAGGATCCGGAACATCAGGGGGGTCATGGTGCGACGGGCACCCCTACCACGTTGGGAGGCCATCCCCAGCTGGTCCTCCACGGTCGTCTTGCTCCAGCGGCGAATGTCCTCCCATCTTTTCCGGCAGTGGGTGCTCCGTCTGTGGTGGACCCCCAGGGTCCGGACTTTCTTGGCAACGGCACGCCAAATATCCTTCTTCTGGTGGGCGCTGACCTACAGGAATAGAACAGGGGAAATGGAGAAGATATAACTGTCCGCACAATCACAGTCATTGGCCTGAATCCCTACCCTTGCCATGACGCACATCCACTCACCGTTGTTTCATGCACGCCTCATTCTCCCCCCCCTATCTTCCCTCCACACCACTCCACACAGGCATTGCCCATACAGCATGCTCACAGTGTACTTACCTGTTTGTCTGGAGGACCGTAGAGTAGTGTGTACTGGGGTAGGACCCCATCCACTAGTTTCTCTAACTCCTCTGTGCTGAAGGCAGAGGGCCTTTCCCCAGACACAAGAGCCATTGTCTCTTCCAGACTGAGGTCACAGCAGCACTTGCAGTGTAGGTCCCCTCCTGTCGAAGATCAGGTATCAAGGGTGTGAACAGAGAGAAAATGGCGGTCACGTCCGCGGCGGTGCGTACCGTCACCGCCGGCGTACATCGTCATTGGCTCCTGGGACCCATAGGGTCCAATGTTAACCAATGCAGGATTGCGCTGTGGTCTTCGACTGCCTACCGCGACAGTGTACAACGCCAGAGCAGTTACCTCATATCCCCTTGTCCCACATTACAGGTCAGGCATCCGCTATTTCAGGAGGCCACATGGCATTAATTTTAAATGCTTCACACAAATCTAGGCCTTGCATACACACTAAAACAGGCACATAGCGGATTTAAAAATTTGTGGAATAAAGTTGTTTTTTCGTACCTCAGTGTTGGCTGACTCTCTGCTTGCTGTTCTCCTCCATAGAGCACGCCCGCTGGGGCAGGTGAGGAGATGGCGACATCCTCCGGAGTACAGATGGCTGGTGGACCTGTCGACAATGGAAGAGCGACATGTAATTGTCACCTACAGACTAGACCGTGCCACAATCCAGGAACTTTGTGCCCAGTTGGAGCCAGACCTGATGTCAGCTATCCGCCATCCCACAGGAATCCCCCCTCTAGTGCAGGTCCTGTCAGTACTCCATTTCCTGGCAAGTGGGTCTTTTCAGACGACAGTGGCCATAGATTCAGGGATGTCCCAGCCTATGTTCTCCAACGTGTTGTCCAGAGTATTGTAGCTGCGCATGTGTTTCAGCAGGGCAGACATAGTTTTCCCTCAGGTGGAGGATTTGCCTACAGTGAAAGGTGACTTCTATTCCCTGGGACATATCCCCAACATCATAGGTGCCATTGATGGGACACATGTGGCCTTGGTCCCCCCCGCAGGAGGGAACGGGTGTACAGAAACCGGAAGAGTTACCATTCAATGAATGTACAGATTGTGTGTTTGGCCGATCAGTACATCTCCCATGTGAATGCCAAGTTTCCTGGCTCAGTGCATGACGCTTAGATTCTGAAGAATAGCAGCATCCCTTATGTGATGGGGCAACTCCAGAGGAACTGTGTGTGGCTATTAGGTGAGGACATGGACCCTATACAGTGTGACTAGGTGTCTGGGTCTGGGGATATCCCTAGAGTTAGTGTGTGTCTAACAGATTTCCCTCAACATTTGCAGGTGACTCTGGTTACCCCAACTTGTGATGGCTACTGACCCCAGTGAGGAATCCCAGGACAAGGGCAGAGGAACCCTACAATGAGGCCCATGGGCAAACTAGGAGGGTTATAGAGAGGACCTTCGGCCTCCTGAAGGCCAGGTTCAGGTGCCTCCATCTGACAGGTGGTTCCCTATTCTACTCACCAAAGAAGGTGTGCCAGATCATCGTGGCCTGCTGTATGCTTCACAACTTGGTTTTGCGACGACAGGTGCCTTTTCTGCAGGAGGATGGTCCAGATGGAGGTCTTTTGGCAGCTGTGGTGCTTGTGGACAGCGAAGACGAGGAAGCAGAAGAAGAGGATATCGACAACAGAAAAACTGTGATTCATCAATACTTCCAGTGAGACACAGGTAAGAAGACATCACTGCCTGCTACATCTGATACCCTTGTTCTACCTCTCATCTGTCTGTCACTTTCACCCAGTGTATGGACCCTGAGTTGTCACTTTCCCTTTCAGTTTCACAAATGTGGGTCCCACTGTGTGACATCTGCTTTGTTTCCTCATGGACTAGAGCTGTGTGACATAGGTATGTTGACAATACAATGGATATAGCAGTTTTCCACAGTTATTGCAAATACACATTTTCGAAAGCAAAGCGCTGACTCCAGATAGTTTTGTGATTCAAGGGTGTTTATTTAAGTGCTATATAGTGGAGGGGGTTGTAAAATGGTCAGAGGTGATGGTAGAGGAATGTCCATGGCAGAGTCCAGTCTATTAGTCTCACAGGTGCATTGTCCAAAGGGGCATAGGAAGTGGAGCTGGGGCAGTTTAAGGATGGACAGGGTGACAAATTGATACAGAAGGATGACAATCATGGTGGTCTCATTTTGTGGCGGGGGTCTTGGCATTGTTCTCTGTCTTTGTCCTGAATCTTAGGGACCGCTTGCGTGGTGGTTCTCCATCTGCAGGGGGTGGGGTGCTGGTGTCGTGGCCCTGTGGCGGTGTCTCCTGTCCATTAGCGCTGGTCGGAGGTGGTGGGCAGTTCATCATCCAGGCTAGTGTCAGGGGGCCCTTGTTGTGCCACAGTGTCCCTCCTGGTGTTAAGTTCCTTCAGCACCCCTACAATGGTGCCCAGGGTGGTATTGATGGAATTGAGTTCCTCCCTGGCCCCCAAATACTGTTCCTCCTGCAGCCGCTGGGTCTCCTGAAACTTGGCCAGTACCGTTGCCATTGTCTCCTGGGAATGGTGGCAGGCTCCCATGATGTTGGAGAGGGTCTCGTGGAGAGTGGGTTCTCTGGGCTTGTCCTCCCCCTGTCGCACAGCAGCCCTCCCAGTTCCCCTGTGTTCCTGTGCCTCTGTCCCCTGAACTGTGTGCCCACTGCCCCCAGGTCCCTGGTGTTGTTGGGGTGGTGGGTTAGCCTGGGTTCCCTGTAGTGGTGGACACACTGCTGCTTGACGTGTACTGGGGACAGAGGTATGGGCCCGCTGGGTGGGTGCTGTGCTGGTTTTTCCAGGGGGGGAGGCTCTGTTGTGGCTTGTGCCACTGTGAGGGGAACCGACTGTCCCGAGGTCCCGGATGGGCCGGGCTGGTCATCTAGATCCAGTTGGACAGAGCTGCTGTCATCACTGCGGGCCTCTTCTGTGGGTGGAGTGGACATGTCTGGAACCTCCTGTCCGATGACGTTGGGTAGGGGTCCTGCAGGGGTGAAAAGGCATGATTATTGCATCTGTGTGCCATGGTGTGCAATAGGTGGGCGACCCTGTACCCAGTGCTTGCATTCTTGTGTAGGACCTTGTGTGCTAATTGTTTAGGGGTCTGTGTGGGTATATGCAGTGGCCATGCATTGGTGATGGGTGTCCATGCTTTGTTGTTGCATGCAGGGCTTGGAGTTGGGATGTGTGCTTTGTGATATTGTGACATGTGTGAGGAGTTGGAGTGATGGGGATGAGGGTGGGGGTATGTGATAGCATGCAGGTAGGGTGGGGGATGAAGTATTTAAAGATTTGTCTTACCAGAGTCCATTCCTCCAGCTACTCCTGCGAGGCCCTCAGGATGCAGTATAGCCAAGACCTGCTCCTCCCATGTTGATAGTTGTGAGGGAGTAGGTGGGGGTCCGCCGCCAGTCTTCTGAACTGCAATCTGGTGTCTTGAGACCACGGAACGTACCTTCCGCCGTAGGTTGTTCCACCTCTTCCTGATGTCATCCCGTATTCTTGGATGCTGTCCCACTGCGTTGACCCTGTCTACGATTCTGCGCCATAGCTCCATCTTTCTAGCTATGGTGGTGTGCTGCACCTGTGATCCAAATAGCTGTGGCTCTACCCGGATGATTTCCTCCACCATGACCCTGAGCTCCTCCTCTGAAAACCTGGGGTGTTTTTGCGGTGCCATAGGGTGGTGTGGGTGATGTGTGGGGTGGTGTGTGTTGTGATGTGTGGGGTGATGTTTAGGGGTGTGTGGTGTTTTGTGCGTGGATGTTGTGTGAGCGATGGTGTTGAGTGCCTGTGGACGCTAGTTTGTAGATGGTGGTGTCTCTCTCTGGCCTTCAGTCGCAATTGTGGTCGTAAGGGTTTGTGGATGATGTCGGTGTGTGTTTTATGTTGTATTGATGTGTTGGAGTGGTGTATGTGTATCAGGTGTGTGTATTTGTAATTGTCCAATGTGGTTGTGTTTTGTAAGTGTGTGTGTATTTTGAGCACGATGGTGTGTACCGCCAATGGAATACCGTGGTTGCAAGACCGCCGCGTGGATTAGTGGGTCGTGATAGTGTGGGCGTATTCCTGTTGGCGTGACGGTGGAGGTTTTGTCATCGCCGGTTTATCACTGACCTTTGGTGTGGCGGACTTGTGTGGGTGTCTGGATTTTGGTGGATTCTGGGCTGTGAGTCGTAATAGCTGTGGCGGAATTCCGCGGCCACGGCGGTGTGTTGGCGGTCTTCTGCACGGCGGTAAGTGGCATTTACCCCCAATGTTGTAATGACCCCCTTTGTGTTGATTTACGCAGATTACCATGACATACTAGGGATTGATGCACATTGCTCCCTTTGAAAATCCCTAATGATAGTCAGTTTAAATAAGGACTCTCACAGTAGAAATCTTCTAAGGAGGAGCTATATCTTGTTTTGCCAATTGCAATTTTGTACATATTTGTAATTTTATGCAACCTACCTGGTGGTTGCTTTGTAGTAAAGCTGATGTTCAATACTGTAGTCCACACTGGTTACAGTGACGAGCCAATGCTAAAGGACACAGTCCTGATTAGTTAATTGAAAGAAATTATGTCTGGTGCTTTATACCAAATCTGATATACAACAAACTGTGCTAAAGAATAGATATGACTTATTTAGAAGGCATCTGGGCTCGTGTTGGGCTCCTGCTTGCCTGTTGCCAGCTCCTTTCTGATTTTTTCCTGCTTATGCCTGTTAATTTGCAGTTCGTTGCTGCCTAGAATCACCGCTGCTACCAGGTTCCCACTTTCCCACCTCTGCTGAAACCCTGCCCACTCCAAATCCAACTTAATGCAGGCTGCTATGGGACTGTGCAACTGGCACGCCAAAGGCAAGTCCACCTATACCAGTCGGCACCTAGACCATGCCTTGCACCAGGAACCCTGGTCCTCACACCATCAGAGGCAAGAACATTATCACAGCTGAAACAGGAGCTAATGAACACTGCCTCTACTACATCGCCATCCTCCACTGCCTTAACATTACACACCAGCATTTATACTGCTTCTGCTTCCTACACTATGATAGGACCATTCACCCGCACCCACTGCAGTTTCAAATGTGCCAACACAACTTCCACCAAGCAACCAATGCACCACTCCAAGCAACCAATGCACAACACCACCACACCACACCATCTGTCCGATAGGCTCCTTAATGTCCACTCACTCTGGAAACATCACAGAAATCTGGGACCTCCTAAACAGCAATGCATTCAACCTTCTCTCCCTGACCAAAACTTGACTAAACCCAACCTCCAACACAGACATCGATGCAGCCAACCCACCTGCCTAAAAAATCATACACCAAGACTGAACCCACAAATCTGGCGGAGGACTCACGATCATCCACAAAAACACAACCAACTACGCCATATTCATGGACTCTAACACCAACCTCATGAAATGCTTACACTTCAAAATATGAACTGACAAAAATACCACCCTAAAGGGAACCATCACCTATCGTCCCCCAGGCTGCTGAGTGGAATTCTGCAAACACATTACAGAGTTCATTGCTCTCCTCTCGATCAGATTAGCCAACTTCTTTTCTCCTCCGGGACCTCAATTTCCACCTGGAAGACAACACAGACCCCCCCAACTCCATTGCTCTCCTTAAAAGACTCAGCAATCTCTGACTCACCCAGCTAGTTCATGGACCAACCCACACAGCAGGCCATGCTCAGATCCAGTCTTTTCCTCAAACAACAGGATTGCCACAACCCACCTGACACCACTCACAGGGTCAACCCACTACATTGTCCACTTCAGGATACCCGCCCACCGAGTCACCCCTTCAGAAAAATGCACCATCATAACACTGGCATGGAATATACAAAGAAGAATGGACCAATGACCTACATGAACACCCTTCCAACCCCACCGAAAACCCCAGTGTCAACACTATGATCCTCAAAGACTGGAGCACTGACTGTGCCAACCATACCACATCCCCCAGACACACCACCTATGAGAACAACAACAAATGACCCAACTGGTACATGAACAACCTCAGAGAATCCAAAGGCTGCTACAAACAACTAAAAAAATAGAAACTCAACAAAAACACCACTGCAAGACCCAGGTACAAAGCCACTCTCAGCCTCCACCATCAAGTACAAGATGCAAAGAAAAGTGACCTAACTCTCAGACTCAAATCTGCAAAGAATGTTTTACCATCATCAAGACGTTCTCCAATCACACAGCAGCCAACTACATCATCCATCCCAAGCACTCTGCAATTACTTCTCAAACTTTTATGACCAAAAGATTGCCAAAATTTACAACAAATTTGACCCTCAGCCCACCGACATGAACTCCCTGACCAGCCAGACACCACCACCGGTGTCAAACAGAAGCTCAACAACTAGAAGTCCCTCTCAGAAACCACTGCCCTGAAGAAAACCATCCATTCAGGGAACTCTCCTACCCCGCCCCCACTTTATCTGAAATCTAGAAGGTACCATCTCACCACAATCATTAACACCTTCTTAACCACGGCTAGAAATAGTCAGAAGTCACCAGCCTACTGAAGAAGCTATCAGCGAACCCCAGCTCCATCAGCAACTACAGACCCATCTCATTTCTACCTTTTCCAGCCAAAGTCATGGAGAAAGACATCAATATTGAACTCTTAGACCACCTAGTGCGCCACCAACTGAATGACAGACCTCAATCATGATTCCACACCAACCACAGCACTGAATCAGCCCTCATTGCAGCCATCAATGACATTGAAGGCATCCTTGACCAATGAGAAACAGCTGCCCTCATCCTCCTCAACATCTCTGCAGCCTTTGACATCATCTCCCACAGCACTCTTATTAGAAAGTTTCACCTCCTGGGCATTCATGATCCAGCCCTCAAGTTGGTATGGTCCTTCCTCACAGGAAGAACACGAGTGAGACCACAACCTTACATGTGAGAGCCCAAAAATCTGGACTGCAGAGTCCCTCAAGGCTAGTCTCAGCCCAATGCTCTTCAGTGTCTACATGGCCTTCTTCGCAGACATTGTCAGATCGCACAGCATCAACATTGTTCGATATGCTGATGACACACAGCTAATCCTCTCCATAATGGAAAGATTAAGTGCCGCCAAAAGCGGCTTCGCCCACTGTGTGAGCAACGTCCTATCATGGATGAAGAACAATTACCTTCCCAACACAGACAAAACTGGAGCCCTGATTTTCAGAAACATCCACTCCCCCTGGGTTGCCTCATGATAGCCTTCTGAACTTGGTCCCCAATACACCACTACTGAATATGGCATGAATCCCGGGATCACCCTGAAAACCAGCCTCGCCATAAATAAACAGATCAATGCCTTCTCCTCATTATGCTTCCTCATCCTGCAAATGTTCCGCACATTTTTCAAATGGATTCCTATGAACACCAAACAAACGGTCACCCAGGCAGTAATCACAAGTGGACTTGACTACAGAAGCACCCTTTATGCCAGAGCCTCAGCCTAGGGTCTACGCTGACTCCAAACCACCCAGAACACAGCAGCAGACTCATCTAGCACATCCAATGAAGTGCCCACATCTTACTATGCCACTATGCAATCCACTATCTACCAGTTCAGGAAAGGTGCAAATTCAAGCTTCTCACGCCCACCTACAAAGATTGCCACAAAATCGAACCAGCATACCTCAACCACTGTCTTAACTTCTACCAACCCACCAGTTGGCTGCTCGCTTCTATGTTAAAATATTTACTTATTCGTAAGTGTAGGCATGTGCCTGACCTGTTGTTTTTGTAGCTAGTATTATTTTACTATGAAAAAATAGAGGATAAAGGTTATTGTGTTAAGTAGTGTAAAAATGTCAATAAAAATTAATGTTGCAAAGAGAGTTCAAAGTGTATTAAAGGTGCAAGCTAAAATGTTTTTTACCTTCAGCCTTAAAGTGAGCTTCAGTTCAAATCTCAATGCAGCAAACTATGATCATAAATGATCCACATTGAGACAACATTTCACCTATTGACTATGCTGATGGGTGTTCCCAGGGTGTCCTTAAAACATGGGTACACATAAGTGCCTCAAAATATAAAATAAAAATTCATGCCAAATGTCATAGACATGTCTGTACATCAGTGAAACCATTTGGGGAGGCTTTTGGAAAATGGGTGTTAAGATGCCCTTACAGTGAAGGGATTATTACAGGTGTGAGTTATTTAGGGCCCTACTTAGAGTTTGGCATCTCATTAATAGACTGACAAGCCTTAAGTCTTCCATCAGCTGAGCCCTTGTTGACTCTGTAGACGAAAAAACTTCCTTCAATGCTCCAGTGGAGTAGAGGCTATCGGAGGGAGAACATTATAGACTAAAAGGTGGACTGTCTTTTTTTCCCTGTCCATCATTGCCAAGAAACACCTGGTAGGGAGGGACAGAAAAAAATTAACAATGACCCCCCTACACCATGGGCGAAATCACCCAGGCTGTGGAGGTCATTAGGTTTTTGTTTTCTTTCTGAAACAAGCTCCTGCTTTGAAATGTTTTGTTTATGAAAAAAAAAAAAGGTTACAGTTCAGTGAGCCGCCATCAAAACCAGTGGTGGCCATAGACCAAAATGTTGGTACATTGAAAGGAACTGCTGACACAGTGGTTCTTTCCAATGTACAGAGATGATCTACGGGCTGGCAGCTATCTCTGAATTTCATGGACGGTAGTCTGTCAGAATGATGGAGTACCATCCATCAAATTCTTAATCACATCTTTAGTGAATTAGAGATCCAAGTTTATAAGTGGGTTGCGGCTCTGGTTCGATATATATCAAATCTTCAGCATAAAAGGAGTTGAAGTAGCTGATGGTTCTGTGGGACATTTCATAGTCTAATACCTATCAAAGCAATATTTCAGGATTGCAACTAATCGAGCCAACACAGAGAACTGATTTGCAAAACTATTTACACACAGAAATGTGGCTTAAGTGTGTTAATACCAGAAACTAAAATGGGTAAGATTTTTGATTTTGCATCAATACGTAGATTTACTAACACAGCTGAGTAACTATGCTTCCAGGTGCGGATTGACAAGGTTCTAAGTTAAGAAACCCTTCCAAAAAATTGGAAGACTCATGAATGCTCACAAAGAAACACTTGCATTGATATTCACAAAATGTTTGTCAGGAGTTTTCCACAGTGAAAATTGGTTCAGATTTCTGTTGAAGCTTCCATTCTCCCTCTTCCACCCTACCTTCCCATGATTAGTATAACAGAATGTTCCCTTTGGAGGCTTTTTAAAATGTTCTGAGGTGAGGAGTTTTGAGCAGAGTGAAGAGAGGGTTTATGTGAGGCTGTGGCTGCGGTGTCTCCAATAAAGATCTTCTTCAACCATCACAACAGCTGTGCCATCTTCCATCAATATCTCATCGTATCTCACACTGACGACGAGAATGGGATGACAAGACTGGAGGTCACCCCAACACTCTTTAATGCTGCTGTGGATGACAAAATATCTCTAGGTAGTGATGTTTCCACATGTGTTCCAGCAGAAGGTTTTGCTTTATGGCAAGACCTTGAATGCAACATGTTGCAGATGTC
Organism: Pleurodeles waltl; assembly: GCF_031143425.1. NCBI lineage: Eukaryota > Metazoa > Chordata > Amphibia > Caudata > Salamandridae > Pleurodeles > Pleurodeles waltl. Next base: position 341,248,400 of record NC_090439.1, read on the forward strand.
ATGTACTCAAATGCTTGCCCTAACCCTGAGGTTGTGATGCTCGTGTACAGTGACATTGGAATTCCTGCGATTGTGGTGCCACTGGTTTGAGCATAGTGAGGTTACTGGGTTCGAGAAGTGCTGAGACTAGAAGAAGACGGTTGGAGGTTGTGGAGTTGTAACCTATTGCTGTCCTGTTTGTCAGGGTCTTACTACTGCTGAAAATAAATCTTCATTTGAAACATACCTGCGTTGACCTTCGTCTTGACAAAATTGGTGACGAGCGACCCTGAAGAAGAACCTGTGCGTCCTCCATACTTTTGGATTTCTTTTTGGCGCTGGACCAAAGTGAAGGGCATATCTCCTGGCAGGAAGGTCTTCAGCGTTGATGTTGGAGGAGTTGTAATTGGTTTGCGGTATGATTAATAATCTTTTTTGTTGCTGTCGACTTCTGCCGCAATACACAAGCATTTTCTGTTTGGGCTCGTGCATCATCAGTTCACATATGCTCACATGTGTGCTCCATTGAGCATGTAAGCGGCTCGCTTATCTGCTCAGAAAACATCACATTCTCTCGCACTGATGCAAGCGAGTGTTTCACCCACATTTTGTTACGTGTGGAAGCGTTTATCGTCATCCTGATTCCAACGCTTGTATTTTTTTTCCAGCCCCTCGTCTCGCACGTACACCTGAGAAAAGCATTGTGTTTCCTAGCAACTAATATAGAGTAGATATATTTTTTGTTTTTGTTTTGTGGTTTGTCCTTCTAGAACTATTTTCACATGCTTTCTCAGCTTTTTTTAATTAAAATGTTATGATATAAATACTACAAAATTTAACATTTAAAGCCTCTACAAAAAAAATAAAAGGGGAAATGTTATGAACAGTATTTATTGCAATATTTCCTGAGAAAATATTTTATATAAAATAAAAAAGTGAACATGGCTTCAGGAAATGTGTGGAATTTCACGGCTCCAGAACCTTTCATGCCTAAAAATGGAGAACCTACCTTAAAATGGGAAGAGTGGAGAGAATATTTTGAGAATTACATTTCTACATTCGAAGATGAAGAAGAACTTACAAAGGAGAAGAAAAATAAAATTCTGTTACATTGTTTGGGTGCAAAAGGTTTAAAAATTGACAACAGTATTAATAAAAAAAATTAGAGCACCGGATCAAGGCGAGGTGTTTAGTAACACACTTGAATATCTTACTGAGTATTTCAAGCCAACTGTGTGTGTTGCTGTGGATGGATTCAATTTTCATAGGGAGCAACAACTGGAGGAATCGGTGGAGGATTGTGTGGCAGCGCTTAAAAATTTAGGACAGTCATATAAATTTGGAAATCTTCATGATGATCTTATCAGAGACCAAATAATAATGCACACAGAGAACCCCGACATTCAAGAGAAACTTTGGGCTAGAGGGAAAGCATTGTTACAGGAAGTTACAGAAATGGTTAAAAGTGCTGAACTTACAGGAAGATGTGCAAAGGCTGTTTTGCACAGTGAGGATAAGACGTTTTTGAAATTAGATGACAATGCTACTATTACCGTGGTGAAGAAGAGCAACAAAGTGTCTACTAAATTGAGCGAACCTACACGTAAAGAGAAAGAGAATGTAAATGTGGAAGACAAGAGAGCTTGTTTCAGATGTGGGAGCAAGTATCATTTAGCTTATGACAGGAAGTGTCCTGCTCGTAATCAGAAATTCTAGTTGTGGTGTATTGGGGCATTTTGCAAAAGTGTATGGTAAAAGAAAAATGGTGGGTAGTGACATGTATGTGAAGTGTGTGAAAGGGTGTGATTTAGATAAAAAATAGTTCTTCAGAGGAGTCTGATTCAAATTTATGCATACTGAATATTGTTGATAATGTCCAGAACGTAAAATTAAACATTAGCATACCTTTGTGCCAAGTTTCGATTGAAGGTGTAGACATTTCCGTAGTTGCTGAGTCGGGTTCTCCCTACACAATTGTGACCAAAGAAGTGTGGCAACGTTTTGAACCCATTTTAGGAAATAGTTTTGAAGAGCCTGATATTTCTCCTAAAACATTCAAGGGTGAGTCCATTAATACAATGGGTTACTAAAAATTGTTAATTAAATTCAAACATAAGCAGGCACATTGCAAGTTATATGTATCTAACACACGCCCATCTGTGCTTGAATGGAAGGACCAAGGTGAACTGGGTATCATTTTGGATTGCAGTAGTTCAACTCCTGTGTCTGTGGTACAAAGACACGTAGAATTTGTGGAAAAGATTGCAAAAAAAATTCCCAGGGTTTTCTCTGGGCATATTGGTAAACACAAGATATGATTGAAAACTAATGCTACCCCGTGTATTCACAAAGTCAGAAGCATTACTGTTTCTGTGATGGATCAGGTTGACAAAGAACTTCAAAAGTTACAGTCCGACGGTATTATCGAATCAGTAGAATCTGCAGAATGGGTCGCACCTTTAGTAGTAGTTAAAAAAAAAATAGAAAATTGAGATTATGTGTGGACCTTAGTGTCTCAATGAAAGTATTGTAGTAGATCAATTTCCTTTTCTCAAGATAAGTGAGATGTTTGCTTGTACTACGGGTGCTAAATGGTTTTCTAGCATTGATTTTAAAGCTGCTCATCACCAAGTACCATTACATGCTGAGAGTAGAAGTTTGACAACCTTCATAACACCTTTTGGTTGTTTCAGATTTAAAAGGGTACCTTTCGGGTTAGCCTCTGCTGAAGCTATGTTTTAAAGGTTAATGCAAGTGTTATCGAACATGAAGAATGTGGTGATTTTTCAGGATGACATTTTGATTATGGGGAAGGATAGAGAGGAACATGACCTGAATCTAGATAAGGTTTTGCAAAGATTAAGTTTACACAGCTTAACAGAAGAACTTAGGCCCGTATTTATACTTTTTTTGCGCCGCATTTGCGTCGTTTTTTGACGCAAAAACGGCGCAAACTTGCAAAATGCCATTGTATTTTGTAGGTTTGCGCCGTTTTGCGTCAAAAAGCGGCGCAAATGCGGCGCTAAAAAAAGTATAAATACGGGCCTTAGCAAGTGCAAATTTGCTCAAAATAAAATACATTATTTGGGACACAAGATTTTGGAAGTAGGTGTTAAACCTAAAGTAGAATTGGTTGATGCTGTCAAAAATGCCCGAGACCTCAGTCTAAAGATGATTTGCAAACCCTTTTAGGTCTAGCCGAGTTCTATGCTAAATTTGTACACAATTTAAAAAAAAAACATATACCTTGTGACAACTACTTAGAAATAATAATAAGTTTGTGTGGAATGAGCAATGTGATAGTGCATTTGAAGAAATCAAAAATGATGTAGCTGATGCTCCACCCTTGCATGGGTTTGATCCCATGTTGTAAAGTAGTGTTACCATAGATGCCAATTCGAAGGGAATTGGTGTAACTTTAACACAAATTGATTAAGAGGGAGTTGAAAGAACCATAGTCTTTGCCTCGCGTTCAATTTCTCCTACAGAGGAGAGATATTCTGTGAGTTAGTGTGAGACATTAGCTTGCGATTGGGGTTTGGAACATTTCAGACAATACATTTGGGGCTACCATGTTTTTTTAAGAAGTGACCATAAACCACTTACTAAAGTTTTGACCACAAAAGGATTAATTTCAGCTTCTCCTTGCATAGCTCGCATGTTGGTTAGACTTTTGGATTTCAATTACAGCATACAACATGTTCCCGGGGTCAAAGATGTGGTGGCAGATTTTTTAGACAGAATGTATTTACCTGCACAGTGTGGAGAGGATTCTGATATTGACACATTTACAGTAGCCAATGTTCTGGCTGATTTTCCTGGCATAACTAAAGATGAATGGGAACAAGCACAAGACCAGGATGACATTTTCATTGTAGTTAGTGATTACATCAAGAATGGATGACCTAAAAAACACGTTAGATCATTGTATTAATGTATTTTGGAAATTGAGATATGAGCATTCTTTACAAGGTGGTCTTGTTTTTTATGGAATGGCAGGGTCATTCCTCCCATGTGTTTAAGACAAAGAATTATTCATTTATGTCACGAGGGACATTTAGGAATTGGTAAAACCAAAAATAAAGTCAAGTGTACTTATTGGTGGCCAGGTTTGGACTCCAATATTGAAAGGAAGATTAGGGATTGTCTTGCTTGTACCATGTCTCACAAGGCCCAGGTCATATTAAAACCACCGCTCCATCCCATATCATGTCCCAATGGACCTTGGGAAAGGATTGGTATTCATATTGTAGGACCTGTAATGTATGAAGTTAAACAAAAGTATTTACTGGTGTTGGTTGATCATTTCTCAAAATGGCCAGAGTTGGAGATCGTTAACAAGGCTGATGTGGACTCAATTGTGTGTTTCTTGGACAAAGTATTTTTGAAAGAGGGTTTACCTAAGTGTATTGTGAGTGATAATGATCCCCAATTTATTTCCAGAACTTTCAAAGATTTTGTATTCAGGAAGGTATTTTACAAAATACTACTTCTTTATTTTATCCAGGTGGGAATGGGGCGGTGGAAAAAATTAATCACATGAATAAAGGTGTCATTCAGTTGGCCAATAATAACAATTTGGATTGAAGAAGTGAATTAATGTGGAATTTATGGTCATACAGATCTAAGCCATGTGATTCTACTGGGTTTTCATCTATTGTGTTGATGAGGGGTAGGATTCCCATTGGAAAAGATAATGTGGGTTGGAAGACGGGTGATAAAAAGGCTGATTGGACACTTAAACAGGTGAAACAAAACATTAAATGTTCCCATGAACAAAGTAAATTGTATTTTGACACAAAACACAGGTGTAAAGAACAAGTCATCAAAGCTGGTGATTTGGTAAGGATCAAGAAACTGGGTTTCATTGGTAAAGGTTTTAATCGATTTTTAAATCCTTTTAAAGTAGAAAAATATATTGTAATTCTGCTTTGAGTGATGGCAAAGTATGGCATATGTCATTGTTGTCTGTGTGCAGAAATGTTAACTCTGGTCTAGCTGGGAAGAAAGGAAAATAAATCATTCCTGAATACAAGGAATGCAAATTTGACTGGTTAATTGACTGGAAGAAGTAGAATCCTAATAAGTCTGGACAAAATTCAAATGATCAGTCAATTATCTATAATCAAGTGAAGGTGCCTGCAAAGAAAACTAGTAGACATGGGCGCTTAGTCAAGAAACCAAGCAGATTGCAAGATTATGTTTGTTTTGTATGAAGGTATTAGTTGTATAGTTACTTTCTTTGTTTCTGTTAAAATGTAAAGATGTTTTTGATTAATTTTTCTTTTGTGAAGGGGAAGATGTGTTGTGATGCTCGTGCACAGTGACATCAGAATTCCTCTGATTGTGGTGTCACTGGGTTCGAGCATAGCGAGGTCACTGGGTTCGAGGAGTGCTGAGACTGGAAGAAGACAGTTGGAGGTTGTGGAGTCGTAACCAATTGCTGTCCTGTTTGTCGGGGTCTTACTACTGATGAAAATAAATCTTTATTTGAAACTTACCGGCTTGGTCCTTCGTCTTGACACCTGATCCTTCAGTGTCAAAGTTTTTAAGGGATCACTGTGTGGCGCATACTCAGAGAGCTAGTGTTAGACTTGGCATCCTTGGTGTGGTCTCCCCTAACTTTTTGCCTCTGTTCCCCAGGTTGTTGATGTGTGCTTGACTCTGTTATTGCTGTTTTTGTTACTCTGGGTACTTTACCACTGCTATCCAGTGCTACAGTGCGAGTGCTCCTATGTAAACTATATGTGTAATTGACTTTGATTGGAATATTTGATTTACTAGTAAGTCCCTAGTACAGTGCATTAGAGGTGCCCAGGGCCTGTAAATCAGATGCTACTAGTGGGCCTGCAGCACTGGTAGTGCCTCCTGTAGAAGTAGCCCCGTAAACATGGCTCAGACCTGCCAATGCAGTGTCTGTGTGTTCAGTTTAAAACTGCCAATTCTACTTGGCAAGTGTACCAACTTGTCAGGCCTAAACCTTCCCTTTTCTTATATGTAAGACACCCCTAAGGTAGGCCCTAGGTAGCCCCATGAGCCGGGTGCAGTGTATGTTAAAGGTGGGACATGTAATTATGTGATTTATATGTCCTAACAGTGAAATACTGCTAAATTCGGTTTTCACTGTTGCAAGGCCTATCCCTCTCATAGGTTAAAATGAGGGCTGCCTTTAAATAGACATGTGGAATTTGGGTCTCTGAGCTCACAATTTAAAAATACATATTTTAGTAAAGTTGATTTTAAGATTGTGTGTTTAAAAATGCTATCGCTGATAGAGGCTGGTGAGTTCGCAATCCACACTGTGTGGTTTTTGGATCACCGTGCGGCAGGAGTTCCGATGTAAACATCACTGGGTGTGTAAAAATCATACAAAGTCTGCCGGGACCCAAGAGTGCTTGTCCAGATCGACGCATCGCTCTCCTGCAGAGAGAAGAAACAACGCACGCCACTGCTATCAAAGGAGAAACGTCGCCCGTGCTGGGTTGTTTTTGACGCGACCCAGGTACATTTTCACACTAACAGCATTAGCGTTGCGTTTAAAAGAACATGAAGACTCTTTTTGCTTTTTAATTAATAACTTGACTTGTGTATGTTGGATTTTTGATGTTTTGGTCTTGTTTTGTTAAGATAAATATTCTTCATTTTTCTAAACCTGTGTTGTGTCATTTTGTGGTGTTTTCATTATGTGACTGTGTGTGTTGGTACAAATACTTTACACCGAGCACTCTGAAGTTAAGCCTGCCAGCTTGTGCCAAGCTACTAAGGAGGCGAGCGGGGGTTAGCTGAGGGTGATTCTATTTTACCCTGACTAGAGTGAGGGTCCTTGCTTGGACAGGGGGTATCCTGACTGCCAACCAAAGACCCCTTTTCTAACAAGTCCAAATGAAATGTCCAGTAAACTGTCATTCTGGTAATCCTCTTTGTCTATGACAATGAGATCCTCTGACATGGTGAACTCTTCTTGGCTGGCCATAGGAAAACCTGACACCCCATGGGACTGAGACACGTGGTGAGTATGAGGGGTTAGGGGGAGCAGAGTGAGAGGAACGACAGGGGGACACCTGAACCAAGGCTGCCCCCAAGGAAGTGAGGGTGGCATTGATGGAATCCAGGGAACGGATCAACTAGTCTTGGGTCCTATGCTGTTATTCTATTAGCTGCTGTAGGAGCCGAGAGAGGTTGACCTGCTCCCCCTCAGATGCCACCATCCCTTCCTGGGATGCAGCAACAGGGGTCACAAAACATGGAGGGGTTTGGATAGCGCAAGAGGGATGTGGGGTGTCGGGGAAAATGGAGCCCCCAGTGGGAATAGAGCAGGCACATGGAGGGGGACTGTTGGCAGAGGTGGCAGGTTGGGTGGCCCGTTGGACTGGGGACCTCATGTTCCAGGGAGGGGACAGATCAAGGCACATATGATAGAGATTACAGCTCTGGGGGCATCTCTGGCTGGTCAAGGTCTTCAATGTCCGGGGGCGGCGACATACTCCACCCCCCCCTGGCCAGAGGTGTCCAGATCAAAGTCCCCTCCTACAGTCTCCACAGCTTCCACCTGGGCATTGTCCTCAGAGTCCATCCAGGTGGGGGCACTTCCCCTGTCTGTAGATGGTGCAAGTTCCTCCTCCTCCTCTTCCACAGTAGGGGGTAGAGATCGTGCCAGACGATGTTCCCAGCTGGGTCAACTAAAATGGAAGTGAGAACATTATGTAGTTGGTGTCCAAACCATGGCAAGGTACATGAGTATCTGAAGCAACAGCTGTCCACCTCTGATCTCACTGACCAATTCCAAGTGACTTTGATTATCAACAAAATGTGTACTATCACTGATATGTCTAGACATAACTCACACATTGAAATCTGTCACAATTGTGGGTGGTATACCCTACTGTAGTGGCAAAGCCTAGCCTTAAGCAAAACCTAAAAATCTTGTCCAGGTTCTCAACGGACATGAAAGCTGTATGTGTGAATTATTGGATGGACGTTCAAGTTACCCACAGATATTGGGACAAGTGTTTCCTGTCCTCAGTACCTAGTCTCCTTCACAAGTCAGTCTGCAAGTGGAGATGGAACACGGACTGGATGGAGTTGTCCACCCAAAAGCCGTTGGCCCGATTCACAAAGGTAAACTTAAACCAAAAGTCAAATTTTAGACTAAAAGTCTAATTTTAATACTAGTAAAGTTTGACTTTAGGTCTATACATAGACTCGTGCCCTAAAAGGTAACTTTTGGTCTAATTTCCTTTGTGAATAGGGCCCCATGTGTCAGTGATCACCCTGCCAAGTGCAGACTTGGTAGCCCTAAAATATTGCATATCATCTGCTGTGTAGCATGGTCTGGTTCCAAATAAATGCTTGAATGGGTGTGGAAGTGAAAACAAGCCCTTGGTCCTGACCTTTGCTAAGCTGTGAGTACAAGCATTGGAGGATGCCTGAAACTATCTGCCAATCTACATGGCATGTGCCACATTTGGCAGTTAAAGAATGCCCGTTCATGCTGCACACCAGTTGGCACGTGTGCAAAGTTGGCTCATCTAGTTAGCTGTTACATGAGACAGACGAGCCACTGTTGTAAAGACAGGTGCATTCGTTCAACCTTGGAAATTCTGCAACCATTTCATGTAAGACAGGTATTCCAAAGTCAGCCATTACTCCAAGATACAAGAAATTATATTCCACACTGATGATACACACAACCAAGGCATGCGTGTCACAGCATCGGACAAGAAATGTGACCACTTGACTTCACGCTGGACAGTGACTGGATCACCCATTTGTCATTGCACTCAGCAGTGAAAAGACATTTGCTTCACCAGTCATGGAGGAGGCATTGCATTTGCTGTGATTTTGTGCCAAGAGACATGAAATGCACAGAAAGAGCATGCATGTCGCAGCATCCGACACAAGAAATGTGACTACTTGACCTCACACTGGATAGTGTGTCGACCATCCTTTTAGCATTGCACCCATGATACCAGACACAGCATGCAGGCAATGCACTCACCAGATCTCTGCTGCTCCAACTCTTTCAGCTGAGCATGGAAGGTCGGCCAGGCTGTACTCAGGACCCTCCTGTACAGTGGCATCCGGCAGGGCCGGTGCACGTGGGCCTGGGAGGACTGCCCTAAAAGTTCCGGGGCCCTCAGATAGGACCAACATTTCAGGTCCTCCCAGAGCTTGCAGCACATCCTGGCCCACCAGTGGTATATGCCCACTGTACTCTAGTGCTGGTCAATTTGCTCCCATATCCTGGCACACACTCCATTGCTCAACTGGGCCCCCATAAAGTTGAGGGTAGATGTCCAGCACCCCCCTCCCCACTAGCCAAGATGTCCAATTCCCTTTCACTGAAGGGGGTGCCCTCTCCTCAACTCCCTCAGCCATGTTGGGGGCAGCAAAGGTGGACTGAGTAGCAGCAAGGCAGAGGATGGCTCCGAATGACTGGAAAACGGCTGCCTGCAACTTCCTGTCAGAAACTTCCTGCCCTGCATTTCCATTGTGTCACTTCTTGGTGATTATTATTGGGTTCTGGCCCGTCGCTGAATTTTACGCCCAGAGTGTGGATTATCTACACCCAGAGCATACACTACGTATATGGAGCATAGTATCCCCTTAAGGGGTGTGATACTGTAATCTGAATAGAAATCCTAAAAAAAATATTAAAATGAAAATCAAACGGCACATATGCAAGCATGTGGGAAGAGCAGGTATACTGAGGGAGGGAAGGAATGTTTTGTGGTTACACTTTACACTACGGGACTGCCTAACACTTGTTTGCACTTTGAATTGCATTATGGTACACATGGTTAATATGTCTTACTCATATCTTGGGAATCAGTGCTGTATCACCAATCCAGGCTCAGGTTGTGATGTCAATCCCTGGACACATAGCACCAAGTACACCAAGGGCCAGAGGTACAGTGTAAGACTGGGAAGCCATTGCAGCACTGACTAGTTTGTCACACCAGCCCCAATACAGAAACTAGTTTCAAGTGTGTGTATCATGCAGGATTACCAAACTTTAACTGGTTGCACATATTGGCATGCCAGTTCTGAAATGAAACATCGTAATGAGACCTGCCCCCTCCTCCAGTGCCCTTGGCAAAGGCCCAATACCACCTGGCCAGTCAGGGCATGCCCACGACCTACGCACTACTGGAAGTGGCCCCCTCAATCATTGCACGTGGGTTACAATCACTACACTGCAATATCTCACGGAAGGAAAAGCAACCTTAGTTACAGGGACACACCCTTTGATGTAGCACCATCACCTCAATGGGCAATGCCCTTTGTGAAACAGGGGCCTCTTGTGACACAGTTTAGGGAGGTCTCCCACATGCTGAGCTTTGATCCCCGGAGCAATGAGGCCTTAACTGACGTTGAACATGCTAATCCCTGACGTGCACATGATAGCATGCACAGGGAATGTTTTGACTTCTGGGGACAGCTGCTATATGCAGAAATCATGTATGAGTTGCAAAGTAGTCTCAGGATGGCATATGAGGACAGAGTGTCAAATGTCCACCAATCATCATTGACAAAAGATCACAAACCGCATGAAGGCCATGACACAACATGTTGCTCAGGTGAAAAAAGTGTCAACTAGCTGGTCACACTCCTGCATACCCTGCCCTCTGTTTTGTAAAATGGCCTGGTTGCCGGGATTCAGACCTAGCTGAGGGTCCAGAGGTATGTGAAAGCCATGATTTATTGCTATGTTGTGCAATACACAACAGGCTACCATAATCTTGCACACAACTTGAGGGGAGAACAACTGCAGCCCCCTCTACGGTCAAGACATCTGAATCTTGACTTCATGAGTCCACAACTGTGTTAAATGATGGCTTGTGTACATCTGTGTGCCCTATTGTACCTCTTCTGTGATACAGTGGTTGCACGTCTTTATGGTATGAGGAGATGAAGGGAGAGTGCATATGAAACATCACACAAGGAAGGAAAATGGAAGATATTTGAAAACTGTCCCTCATTTATCTGTATAGTACATCCTGTATGAAGTGGTACATGCTGTGTCTGTTTGGGGATGAATGTGGGATGAGGATCGGCTCTGTCTGATGTTTGTGCACATGTACAGACACAATTATACAGCTCTTACTTGTGTGGAGCTTGATACTTACTCAGTAGTTATATGTTGCCAAATTTTCCCGCTGCCTTCCGCCGGGCAAGAGGTGACCTGCAGAATACATACCTGTCATGGGTACTGTCTGGGAATACTGCATGCATATCATTGAATCTACCACTAGCATCACAGAGACACTGCATGTTGATGGAGTGCCATTAGTGTCTGTTGCAGAAGATGTGTGCATTGTGGTGCAGTGGCTGGAGTACCACATGAGTGGAATCAATTGCACACAGCACACGTGGGAAGTGGGAATTGAGGAAGAAATCCCTAGATACCCGTTGCTTTCTGGCCAGTCTATGGGGCATTCGTATGTGGTGATGGGCATTTCTATTGATTCAGCTCAGTACATGATCAGGCATCAGGATTGGGTTGCCTAGGTGATGCCCACAAGGTCATCTGTGGCCCTCAGGAATGACCGTATAGCAAAGAAAAGGAAAGCTGCTAGGATCTTTACATTGGCTGGTATGGAGTGGGAACAGCAGGTCACTGAGCCAAGATCCTGCTCCCACTCACAAACAATCTCCAAGATCACATTGGGGGAAAACAGTATCTGGCCAGGAGATCTTGGCTGGACATCCAAAAGAGGTTTATCCTTTGTCTAAAGATCCTCTCTACTCTCCTCCACCTCCTCCTTCTCCTCAAATGATCCTGTTGCAAAGCAAGGAGCAAACCCGAAAAACACATTCAGCGACCTGTTGCAAGGTCTGAAAGGGTTTGTTTGTGCCAGCTTTGCTTTAATGTATGTAGCAAGGTTGGGACTGGGTGTGGGCTGAGAAGTTTCAGCTGGAGCTGGGTGAGGGATGGCAGGCACTTTCACAGGTGTGTCATCATGTATTTCTGCCTGATCCAGCCGAGTGCGGATGATCTGCCCCGAGTGCGGATGATCTGCCCCGAGTGTGCTGGTCAAGTTACTACTCCTCCTTGTGAATACCAAAAAGAAAAAAAACGTAGACCAAAAGTGTAACTTACCTTTGTGAATGAGGCCCATGGGGTTCGGCCCTAGCTATCTGAGTTGGATCCACACTCTGTTGAATAGCACGCGCTGTATACAGATGATTCCCTAGTTTTCTTTTGAGAAGTGGAGGCCTCCCTACCAGGCCTATTCCTCTTAGTGGAACAATGTAGGGACATCTCAGGGCTCAAAGTGAACTGCCCTAAACCATGCCTGTTCCCACTAGCACCACTCACTGAATTACATAGATATACAAGGTGGTGAAATATTTCTGTAAATCCCTGGCCTTTTGGCAAGGGCTCCCCTTATCCCCACTGGGCCAGGTGACGACCTCCAAGATGTTGGTGCTACCCCGCTTGTTTTACTTTTTTCCAGCACTCTTGATAGTTCTCCCAAAAAGCTTCTTTTGTGAGCTTCATGGTCTCCTGCCAGTGGGTTGCTTTCACCACCCTCCAATGACCCCTAATTGGAGGCAGACTTGGTGCACCCAATTTTCAGCTGTATTATGCAACAAAGCAACTACAATGGCCAATGTCCTGGCTACGGATGCCTGTATGTCCCGAAAAAATACTTATTTGTAATATCCTAGGTCACACAAGCATTTATATGTGGCTGACAAATTCAGACACTCACTCAAGGCGTGAAACGCTCTAGATGACTGAGACTTGTATATGTTGATGTAGATTTGTACACGACAAAGCACCCCACATTTCATACTCCCCATCCATAGAGATATGAAACCTGCGGTGCCTCACCAGGACAAAAGTATGGCATGATAAGGTCCCTGTAAGGAAGCAGGAGTTGAACAAATGGGGAGCTCTTCCACAAAGACAACTTTAAGTCTTTTCAAGACATTATGGGTACTTTTGGTGGAGGAGCTAGTCACTTCCTGACGTTTCACACCATACAACATGCATTGCCACCATGTGGAATGTGGGAGTAGTGGAACATCCTTTATCCCCCACATTATGTGCACTTTTGATCAAAGATAGGATGCATCATGCCGTCATTACCTTATACACATCCCTCAACTCTACACCACTGGGTTACTCAGTAGGGGCATGTGCTAAATTGGATGGCATCCTACTGCAAACATTATAGGCCAAGGGGTGGTCCACTGTGCTTCAGCAGGTGATACAGGTATCCCAGAATGTGGGATTCCGATTCGCACAGTTTAACAAAATGCATCATGCTTACCTCTTCCCTCTGTGCATTAAACAGATGTTCTGAACCCTGACCCCTGAGTGCCCTTGGAGCAGACTGGTGAAAGTTGTCTTCTACCACATGGCAGGGGAATGCCGGATTCTACAAACAGTCTGGCACAAGATTACCAACACAGTTGCTGAACTTGCTGAACACACCCTCATGCCCACACCCGAGTCCTGCCTGTTGGGACTTTACCCCAGGGACAAGGGTGACAAACACCTTCATAGGTTCAATGGCTTTGCTTTCGTCTTGTTTAAAAGGCAGATAGCAATGTCATGGAAGGTGACCAACCCCCGGAGACACCCAGTGCTGACTGGCCGCATTACTGACATGGACATATGCAGAAGCAAATACCCTTAAGTTGCTTCGAATGGAAGGGGACTGAAGGATCGGAGGCAAATGTTGGGAAACATAATTCAACACTGAAGTGAAAAATGTCATGCAGCCAACCTGCAATGCATTCTGTCACTACAAAAGGGAGATCACAGTCAGACACCTGATTGCGAGCTAGTCAACCACAGGAGTGGAAAGTGCAGGGGAAGCTGGGTGCAGCACACCGGAAGGTCATACACCCCACCATGGCAGTGACAGATCCAAGGTCCACCAACTTGCAAATTCAGCACCGACTTATTTGCACGGGTGCCCCTCCTTTTGTACTATTGTCGCGTAGGCTCTCATTATCCTAATGAGACTACTGGATTTTTGGGTGGCAGGATCGTTCACAGTGTGGGGGACTAAGTCTAACCCACGGCGAAGGACCCTTGTCACCCTCAATCCGGTTTTGCTCCGGCTAACTAGCAGTGCCTCATCTCTCCCAGAGGGAAGAGATAATTGGGCAGCCGAGTGCATGACGTCTTAGTGCTTCTCAGGGAAGTCGTGGTCACTCAGATCCCAACTAGTTCTCTCATACCTAGTGTGGTCTCATATACAAATGACAAAGGCAGTTTGAGTTTTAAAGATTGATTTAATAAAATGACTGCATTTTAGATAACAAGGTGTGAGCCGCAATAACCAGAACCATACAACACAGTAGCATTGAAATAGTAATGAGGAGAGTGAAACATAGGAATAACGCTATCATAGTGCTACTAGATTACGTTCTCTCTTCTAAGTTCTATTTTGAGCACAGCCTGTTAAGCTCTAAGCCTGCCTTTCAGGTTCCCTCTGGAGGACATCAACCCTCATACCTGAGCAAAGGCCTGTGATCTGGATCAGCATCTGCAACAGGGCAGTCAGCGTCTAGTTGTGGTTCCCTGGTCTGAATCTCCCTCTTATGTGTACCAGGACTAGGAAGTATTTTTATAATTAACACGCCGGTGTTCTAAGAAACGTCCCTATGTAAGAATGTGTACTTTCTACGAACCCTAAAGACTAAACTCCTACCACGTCTATCGGCAATGTACCAGACTGTAAGCACAGAGCGATCAAGTATGTATTGTTTGAGAACTCCGGTGCTGAAGTAAGCTAAACAGTGTGATAGAAGAAATAAAACAAGACCGTGAAACTGGTTATTGAAAAATAACAGTGCGAGGCTAAATAAAATGCATCTAGAACAAAGTGCACAAAGGCCTAATGCTTTAAGCAAACGTGCAAAATCTATATAAAAATGGCTACACTACACTATGTTTATCACCAAGTTCAGGACACGCCCTTGCCGCATTATCCAAGCTTGTGATTGACCACACAATACTGGCCTAATCACCCTGACCTCTTAGCACTGGTGGGGAGGTCCCAGAGGGACACTCTCAGATCAAAAAACATTTTTTAAATTGATTTTTTGCCACCACTTTGCGATATTCGCGAATTTGTGGCAAAAAAAAGCATGGACTCCCATGCTTGTTTTTTTTATAAGCCCCTGGGTAGGCCAGGTCCCGGGGGGCATTATAAACTTAGTGTGGGGGGTCTCCCAGCCCCCCACAGGTCCGGGGACCACCTCCTCCCTGGAGCTTTCATTTTGTAACATGCTGCGGTGCTGATTTGATGAATCTTCATGAAATTTTTCAAAAAAGTGTCGCTCAATTTTTGTTGCACACAGAAAGTTTTGGGGTGATCTGTCAAGTGGGGGCGAGAAAAAGAGGGGGGGGGTCAAAAAAGTTGTGTTTCCCATGTTAATTCCCATAGGACCTTTAGACTCGACTACAGCCACAACCACTGGACAGAATTACACCAAATTTGACAGAAAACTAGCTTTCACTTATTTGGTTTAAATCCATTCAATAGTTTTGAGAAATTTAGGGAAATTCATATTTGTATATCTCTGGCCACGAAGTATTCATGAACAAAGATGAGCTTCTGCAGGGAAATGCACAGCTCTGATTGGCTGCGAACACTTCAAAACAGGAAGTGTTAGCAGCCATCTTGAGACTCAGCTTCAGCCAAGTCCCAGTGAAAAAGTTAAACAAAAGAAAAGGGACCAGGGCACGAACAACTTACGCCCTGCGGACCGCCACCTCCCTGTGGGTCTTAAACATAATAAATTATTAATGCGGAGGCTATGTGGCCCCCCGAACCCTGTGGATGGATCACTATGTCCCCGGGACAATTTCTTAATTTGGTGTGTGGGGGCCTCACCCCCCCCGCAACCCCAGGGATCACCACCTCCCCAGGGCAAAGAATAAATATATGGAAAGGGGGTCAGTATTGGACAACCTTAGCCCAGGGAACCACCCAGGGCAATGTGAACGTTGGCGGGCCAGCGTGGCTCCCATCAAGTAGCCTCTGATGGCCCTGGGGACCACCACCCTCAGGGCTGGGTCCTGGCACCCTGGGACATAGCTATTTGCTGTGATTTGGTTGCAGCTTTGAAGCTGCTGCCAAGCCACAGCAAACACTCTACTTTTTGATGGCGGGACCTGTCAAGCAGGTCCCACTGTTAAAAACGGAAGCTTTCATCTCTGTCCACCGCACACATGTTAAAAGCAGCTCCTTGCTTGCTGAAGCAATGGCACCACGAGAGAAGCCGTAAGGCTTCCCCTGCGGTGCCAAATAGCCCGTAAAGGGTATTTTGTTAACATAAAAAAAAATAATAATAGATATGGAGGGAAGGCGGGAGAGCCCTTGAGGGCTTCCTCGCGGTCCCTGTTAACCCATAAAGGTCTAAAAAAAACAGAAACAAAAGCAATAGCTCAGTGTGCCCACACTGAGCATTGAAGGTTCGAGTCCAGCTAGACTCGTTTCTCTCTTTTTTTTTTTATAAAGTACAAATTGTAATTTTTTTTTAAATGACAGATACATTTTTTATTTTAAATTGCACACAAATACTTAGAATGAGATATATCAGAAATCAAAGCCTAAAAACTCTCTATCTCTCTCACTCTAAGCTTCTTTCTCTCTCTCTGGCTCTCTTTCAATCAGTTTCTCCCATTCACACACCCACTCAAACACTTACACACCCACTCACAGATCCACTCAGACACTCACAAACCCACCCACTCAGAACCGCATGCACTCACAGCCCTAGTCAGACTCTTAAGCACCCACTCACAGACTCACTCAGACAGTTACCACCCACTCACAATCCCAATCATACTGTCACACACCCACTCACAAACTCACTGACATCCTCTTGAACCCCACTCACAGACCCATGCACATACTGACGTACCCACTAAAATACTGATGTACGCACTCTCACACCAAGACAGACACTCTGACAGCCACACTCACCCCAGATACAGCCTCTCAAACCTATTCTCACACCCAGGGAGGCCTGGGCCAACTTTCACCATGCACGGCCAAAGGGCCTTACACAGCATGGGATTGGTTGGTTAGGGGTGTTGGCTGCAGGAACTGGGTGCAGGCCAGTCCTTGCAGGCAACCCCATTTGTGTACAGGCAAAGGCTGTGCATGGTGCAAGGTTGGGTGCATATAAGGGGTTGGCCTCAGGTCCTGGCCGCGTGCCTGGCCCTATGGCCAACGGGCCATTCGCGACAGTGGTTGGATTAACATATAGTAATAAAGTTTACTATACATTAAAAAAAATAGAAATTCACTAAAAAAAACATAGGTTACAGGGACATTATAGTTAGGTTCTCAATTTACTCATAAAAAACATGGAAATTCAGCAGTTAGAGTTCTTTCAAGTAACTGTAACTCGAGCCCTAAGGTAACTATAACTTGCGCCTTCACTATGCACAGCTTATTACTCCCCATATTATATAATTGATGACATCTTCTATGCCATCTTTTATATTCTCACTGCAACATTTGCAATAAAATGATTGATGAGACAACTGTGGATGGCGAGGGTGCGAGTTATACTTACCTTAGGGTTATGTTATAGTTACTTGAAAGAACTCTAACTATAACTGCTGAATTTCTATGGTTTTATACAAGTAAATTCAGAAGCTAACTATAACATCCCCGTAACCTTTTGTTCAGTGAATATGAATATATATATATATATATATATATATATATATATATATATATATATATATATATATATATGTGTATATATATGTGTATATACATGTATATAAGTATATGTTTATATGTATGTATATACCTGTTTATGGATATATATGTGTGTGTGTGTATATATATTTATACTCACTCAAAGCAAATGTTACTCGGACGTTATAGTTAAGAAATAGAATTTAAAAAACATAGAAATTCATTTCTACATGATTAGAACAAAAGATTACAGGGACGTTATTATTAGGTTCTGGATTTACTCCTACAAAATCTTAGAACCTCGGCAATTATAGCTAGAGTTATTTCAAGTAACTATAACTCGCGCCCTAATGTAAGTGTAACTTGGGTCCGCATCATGAACTCAATACAACTTTTAAAATCATTGCAACTTTTATAATGTAATTACAAATATCCGTGAAGCATTAGCAGTCAAATGAATAAAGAGACAACTGTGTCTGGCAAGGGTGCAAGTTATCTACCTTAGCGGGAGTTACAGTTACTTGAAATAACTCTAACAGCTAAATTTCTTAGGTTTTGTACAAGTAAATTCAGAACCTAACTATAACGTCCCTCAACTTTGTGTTCTTCCAAACAATGAGAATAAACCTGAACACCTGGTCTATTGTGCTCATTCTTAACCTAAACCCCGCCTGAAAGATGACATGATTTTATTATCCTCTAGCTATTCTGTGAATTTATTCAAAATCTGCCTCGCATAACACTTCTGCAGGGTATCAAGGAGACTGATTGGTTCATAATTATTTGGATCAAATTGATCACCTTTTTTAGACAGAAGTAATCTCTGCACCTTTCCAGGTTATCCGGTACCTTGGCTCCTGAAGCTGTGGAATTGCATAGGTTAACATAAGGGGCCCATATTGATAGATCATACCTCAATAGTGCCCCTGGAATTTTATCTGGACCAGAGGCCTTCCACAACTTAATAGCCTCTAAAGCCAATGCTGCCTCTTACATGATATAAAATGGTTATGTTGGCCTAATTCAAATTAATGGCTACAAGGAGTGATAAAAAGGGATGTAGGGGTAAGTTATGATCATCATTGCCATAGGGATGAAGATTAGCAAAGCGTTCAACCCATTAATTTGGGTTTTGTAAATATTTAATCTTTGAATCAGGTTTCTTACTCCCATGAGTTACGATTTTGCAAAATGTTGAATTATCTCCAATCTTAGCTGCCTCAAACAAGACTATCCTATTGGTGTCATCCCAGTTACCTTTGACTAATTCCAGTGCTCTCTTATACTGTACCCTGCTCACAATGACATCAAGAGGAAATGTACATTTTAAAGCCTTTACTAGGGCCTTTCTCGCTATACTACAATCCTTCATATAGCAAGGGTTCTCAAATTATTCTTATTTAAAACTGTGGCTAAACGTTTAGTTGTTCCTTTGGTTAAGTTGTTTTAAGTTTCCAACCAAACTATTATGGATATCGACTATCAGAAGCTGGGAGGTCAGTATATGGAGTCAAAGCATGGGAATAGGCATTATAAATTTCAGTTAAGACCACAGTATTGGCCAGTATCACTGGTTACTTAATAGACCTGCAATTATTTCCAATGGTTGGCATTACAGCGGGAGACCCTGTAGAGAAGCCAAGTGCTTCAATCAGGGATCCTGACAACAGTAGTTGTAAGTGGTCATGATCAATGTCGTCCCTAATGTCTATTTCAAAATTCCATAAGGCAACACCTATCAGAATTTTTTTTAGATCTAGTCACATCCCTCTTAAAAGTGTATGAACCTAGTGTATCTCATTTACCTGTGCCATTGCAGGCCATTTGCTGCAGTTAAAAGAGCCATTTGCATGGCAGCCACTTGCATGGAACGTAGAAACTAGTATCACTGAAGGGGATCTGCCATGTCTCATCCTCCTCTTCTGTTACAACCTCAAAGCCCCAAAGCAATCATACCATTTGGTTTTTATAGCATTCAGGTCATTTTCCAATAATACTAGAGCAAGTGATTCCATGATTCTGTTTTGACCTAATGCAAATGTTGAAAAAGTCAAACTGTGCCTCTTTTGAGTGTATCATTTGAGCCCAAGAGTATCAAGTGAATCAATGTCCAAAACCTTAATACTGCCAGTCAACAGTATTTTTGCCCAAACAACAATGCCCCCTGCCACTGGCAGAAGGATTAGTGTCTATAGAAAATAATATATATATATAAATATATATATATATATATATATATATATATCCTGGTCTATAAGGTGGTTGTATTAGCAGGTTTCCTGTAACATACAAAGGTGGAATTGATCAACGTAATCGGTAGGGGTCGGAAAGTTTTTGCCTTACCCCTGCAATATGCCAAAATATTAAGTTTTCAGGACTCACTGGATTGGGTATGAAGTTGATTGAGGAGAGAGGTGCCAATAAATACATCCTTATGGTGGTCTAGGGAGATATTATTACGAGTGCGGGCTACCAGTCTTCATTCTCTAGGAGTATTAAGTCCTGCAGTTCGTACTTGTGGATGGAGGTGTCTCATGTTAGATGAGCCTGCATGATGAAGGGTTGTCGCAAGAGGAAGGAATCAATCTATGGCATCCAAATTAGATGAGCCACAATCTGCTTTTGATAGGGAACATATCTTCCTAAAAGATAGTATGGGACTCTTGGAGGGCAGGGTATTACACTGTGCAATATTTGCAACAGGATGGTGTTGTGACGGTTTACACACATGGCTTGAAACATGAAAAGCATTGTGTAGGAATGTTTAATTTAAATTGTATTGGTGAATGCTTGGGTAAAGAAGACCTAGGCTCCATTGTCATCAGTCCATCTACCATGTCTCAGGCTTTCACAATGAGTCTGAGATTATCAAACAATCTTGTGTCACTCAAAATCTGCTCAGCTCTTAATGTGTCAGATTACACAAAAGACAAACATTGGCGTTTGTATCTAATCCGA
This sequence comes from Pleurodeles waltl, assembly GCF_031143425.1. Lineage (NCBI taxonomy): Eukaryota > Metazoa > Chordata > Amphibia > Caudata > Salamandridae > Pleurodeles > Pleurodeles waltl. The sequence goes on from NC_090439.1 coordinate 341,269,024, forward strand.
TGTATTATTTGGTTTATCAAGGATTCACCATCCTCTCTTGTATTTTGCTTCATTTAGGAACATTTGTCATGTACACTATGTTATCTGTATGTTTATGAGAGCTTATCTTGGCGTATAAATTGAATCATTGTGATGGCCTAGTATGAGGGTTCGTCATCCTGGCAATAGCTTGATGAAAAACTCTCAGTTCCCATGGTGGTGGACCATTAGGAGGCCCATGAGATGGGGGAATGAAAAATGTCTAGATTTATTGCTCACCAATGGACCACATTTAACATTGAAAACAGTATCACTCTCAAAATGATTCCTAGAGCCTCCCAACCCTGACCTGTACATTCTACTGCTTTGGTTGTTCAGGCAGACAAACAAGATATAGGCGGTGATTCTAACCGCGGCGGGCGGCGGTCGCCGCCCGCCATGCGGTTGCCGCCAAATGACCGCACCGGCCATTCTGGCTTTCCCGCTGTGCTGGCGGGCGACCGCCAAAAGGCCGCCCGCCAGCACAGCGGGAAAGACCCAGCAACAATGAAGCCGGCTCCGAATGGAGTCGGCGGAGTTGCTGGAGTGCGTCGGGTGCAGTAGCACCCGTCGCGAATTTCAGTGTCTGCTAGGCAGACACTGAAATTCTTTTTGGGGCCCTCTTACGGGGGCCCCTGCAGTGCCCATGCCGTTGGCATGGGCACTGCAGGGGCCCCCAGGGAGACCCGCCCCCAGGGAGACCCGCCAGGAACAGGATGGCGGTAGGGGGTGTGAGAATCCCCATGGCGGCGGAGCGCACTCCGCCGCCATGGAGGATTCTCACGGGCAGCGGAACTTTCCGTTTCTGGCCGCGGCTGAACCGCCGCGGTCAGAATGCCCAGCGGTGCACCGCCAGCCTGTTGGCGGTGCGACCGCGGTCATTCGCCCTGGCGGTTTTTACCGCCAGGGTTAGAATGACCACCATAGTAGAGATCAAAACTAAATCGGATGGATTCCACCTTTGAATTTTACCAGTGTATTTGGGAGTTTTTGCAGTCGCTGGGTGTATTGGCTTTACGCTACTACTCGCACCTGCCCTGACATCCAGGTTGTGCCATCAAACTTCACACCAGTTCTTTTAATACTTTAAGCTAATTTGACAGAGTCAATCCATAAACTGAGCTCCCTCAATGATAGTTCTCTCTGGGTTTTACTTTCTATCTTTCCAGTCTGGGAGTCCGCTGCACTCAAGGGACACTAGGGAGAAAAGCTCTTTGTGCAAGATATGGAAGGGTCCGCTTTTCAATTTCAAAGGAAGTTCCACCAGCCAACTTCATTGCTATTATCTAATATCTGAACAGTGTGGGAGAGAGTGGGGCTCAAAGCTTCATTGTCAAGGGAGTCACCACCTTGGCCCTCAATTTGGCTAGAGGAAGGTATTGTGCTTATAGAAGAATGTTGCTTGTCACATTTCTTATAAAATCATGGTATTTTTGTGTGTCAAGAACCCTCTCGACCTCTTCTATTAAATTATCAGTGTCCATTATAGTGTAATTACCCACAGCACTCTTTCTAATTTTGGGAATTTTACCCTTGCTAGGCACTGCTTCCTTAGCTTTGTGCTTAGCCATTCTCACTGTTAGAAAATGGCTCAATAGTGGCGTGGCCTGCACAAGTAAAGGGTCCACATTTGTCCTCCACTGGGAACTAAACACCCCATTGTAGCGCCTGGCTCTCACAGGGTAACGAAGCAGAGCGGTTTAAGGCCTAATCAAGGGAGATGGTGTGGGCTAGTTATCACCATCCACAACTACGCAATAAGAACACTCAATAAATGATTGTCCAGGCTGTGATTTTTCTTTTGATAAAGGAAAAGGTAAATTTATTATACACACAGTACTCAATACTGTGCAACAATTTACAAATATAAACAAGGTGATGTAAATACTTCTGGGTGGCATTGCGTAATCATTCTTGTGTCTCCCAATGGGAGATTTAAACCAACTAATCACATGTCAAAACATTCACTTGTATTCCAATGCAATATCTGTGTATACTTTGGTTGAGAGTAATTAATACTGGCAATAAAGTATAGTTTCTTATCCTCAGTGGCTGTCAGTCTCATTATTAAAATTAAGCATTTGCAATAATATGTTAAAGCCATGTTTGACTAAGTGGTGCTAGTAACTACTAGCATGAAAAATGCAATTTAACCACAGCCCATAAAGGGCATCACATTTATAATTACATCACTATCTATGCAAAATATGCAATAATATACCTTCACCCCTAGAGGGAGCTTGCCGCAGGCACCTTTAATAGCATTCATCATTTACTACTGCACTTTATAAATAGTCCCTAAAAGGCATCTCTTGCATGTTCAGCAATGCCTAATACCACCTTCCCCTCATGGAGGGTGTCCTGTCTTTCCACATGGAAAAAAATCACATGGCCCATTTCTAGGCCACAATACTGTAGCCATGCACATTCCCCGCAAGAGACAGAAACACTCCCAGTTGTAGAGCAAAAGCTCCACCCTTGGGTGTGCTTGTAAGTAAAATTAAACCTTTGAGGGGTTATTATTGTTGGGTCTTACCCAAGCTAGTGTATGGATGCAACATTTCTTGCTGGGAGGAGGCTGCGCTGCTCCTGCAGCTCCTCCTGTCCCTGCACTTTCCTTTGGTGGTGACCCCATCCTCCTCGGCCCACCACAACACCAGAAGTAAGAAATTCAAAACAATGAATGTGGCCAGGTCCGCAGTACATTATGAGGTGTGCCTCCATGAGTGCTGTACATACAAAATTAACACCTCTACCTCTACTTTGGAGGGAACTGCTTCTGTGGTTTCTTCTCTGTTTTCGGCAGACTTGCGAAGGCTTGTGTCTCAGATTTATTTTTTAATTTATGAGGTTTCCAGTCCCACCCGGAAACCCCATATGCTGGTCTCCATTGGAGAGTGGATCAGGGAGTCCACCCCCAGCTGCTCTCGCTGACTCCCTGCCCGGCCAGCAGGAGCCAATACTTCACTTCAGTCTACCTGCTCCTGCCGGCAGATGTTTACCGGACTGTCAGCCACCCCTGGGTAATCCAACCACATGGGGGAGTACTGCGGTGCTCCCCCTCCTTTCTTGATTCTGGCTCATGAGTGAGGGCGACGATGCTCCTTGCATTCATCCTCTCATCTTCGTGGAGGCGCAATGGCGCTCACTAGAATTCCTTCTTGGGGTCCAGAGATGGGGTCTTGTGCCCCCTCTACTAGGAAACAGGAAGTGCAATGGTACTCCCCTCCCCCATACTCCTCCACAGGGCCCAGGGATTGGGTCCTGGGCCTCCTCTCCTCCTCAGGGGAGAGCAACCCTAGAGTATGCATTTTTTTCAGCAGCAGCCCCTGGACCATGGCCCCCCCAAGGGCATAAATGAGAGTAGCAGTAGACCCCCACATTCTCAGTCATCGAAAATAGGTCAAAAGCCACCATAACTCATACCCCATTGGGCCTATTTTAATGATCTTGGTGTGTTTTGCTCCTGGTGGCAACCCTTGTCACCTGGACCACTTTCTTCAGGCCTCCTGGCCTCAAAGGTGCCAAACTTTGTAGATAGAGGTTACTCTGGCTCCCTGTACCAATCTTTCCCCTTGCATTCCACTGGGCCTCTCTTCCTTTCGCAGAGCCCAGTCTTTCCTCCACCTGGTCCTGGGTTCAATCAGAAGCAGAGTTCATGATCGAGTGGGCAGTCAGGGGGTTCCTCCTTCCAATTGTCCAAGGCACCAGCCTCCAGTCCCAGTCCTCCGCCAAAATGCACAACCTAGAGAGAGCTCTCTTTTCTGCGCAGGACTTTTTAAGTGAGGGGGTGCGTGTCCAGCTGTGGTGCACCTCTGGCCTAGCCTGATACACCATATCACCTCTACGCCCCTGTCCCAACCTCCCTGCACATTCTTCTGGGATAGCTCAAAATGGTTTCACCCTGGAGTCACTTGCCACGTGGGCTCTGGGGGACGCAGCTCCCCCTCCTCCCCCTGGTTTTACTCCAGAGGTCTGTACTCCCTCTTTTGGTTGAGTGGCCTGATGCAGGCCCTTTCCCTGGCAATGGATGACAGCTGGCTGATTGATGAAGAGCCATTCACCCAATTCCTTCCTCCTTCAGAGCTGACGTAAGCAGTGTTAATTGCTTCCTTTGATGGGTTTGGCATTTGATCCTATAGCAGGGGAGAAAAGTAAATAACCCTGCCCAGTCAGCTAACAAAATATCTGGGCACTGATCCTGATTTCAGTCAGGAAAATATGACATTCCTATGTGACGCGTAAGCTGTACAGGTATGCTTTTGGGATTCACAGCAGTGTTCTTTTTATAAAGGTTACAATCTACATTGCTGCAACTCTGGAGTCTGTGGACCATAGGGAACTGGAGTTGTTCCCTAGGACATTCTTTCATATAGGATGGTATAATGGAGTGTCACTACAGCCAAGACAGTAAAGCACACTGACTTTCCTACATGGGTACACTCTTTATAAAGCTTATACAAGGTCACCACCCACTTCTTATAGTCCCTTCTGCGCCAGGCTACCTGTGCACAATTCTTGGGCTGTACACGACTGGAGTCTCCCCACGCAGCCCTCACACATGTGCACATGAGTGTGCATATGTGGTCACATGTAACCAGCCATGTGCCTCTTACACTTGCTACATCGCAGCAGCCTTGTTTTAGAAGGTGGGCACTAGCGTTAAACATGCGCAGCCCATTTTACCATGAGTTTACTGTGGGGGTGTCAGCTTATGAGGCTCCCTTACAGTAAAAGGTAAAAAAACAGGTGATTAAAAAGCAAAGAAATCCAGGTAGAATAGACAGTCAAAACCACCTCCTCACACTCACAAAATACCTATGATTATGATGTGAGGCTTCTAAATCATTTACTACTACAGCTCCCAGTATGGCACCAAGAAGGCAATATTATTGCATCATTTCCTTGATAAATAACAGAAGAAATAAACAAGAAATGTAGTTCACACAAATACTATTTACTATTTACGCAACGGAAAACAGAATCAAGAATGAAGTACGTCACTTTACGAATGCAAATTTATTTAAAATCTAAGGCTCTACCAAGGATTTTAAAAATGTAGTAAAATGCAAGTGCAACAGTTAGAGCACTGTTTACCACTCCTAAAGCACATTCATTGGGGTAAAGGAAAGATTTAAAAAATACATTTAAAAATAAAGATAAAAGACTATTGCAAACTGTTGACTTTAAAAGGTTACAATTGTCTCAGTTTCAAACAAGAAGAGCCTTAAAAAAGTGCTTAGTGAAGAGGTATTTGAGTTGGCAAATCATCCACATCCTGGGACACGACGAGCACAGTTTGTTGAAGCAAAATGCTAATTAGATCCAAGTAAAAGTGCCTGTCACCAAAAGGTGCTTGTTGTAGTCTGAGAATCAAAAAACAGGGAGAATGGCCCAGCCAAGCCTCTTCTGGGCTATGGCAGGTGAGGATGGGCCAGCCCTTGTCCCGAACTTGCCCGTGTGTGGCCCACATGCCTCCCACACAGGGGGGGAACAAGGATAACAGGTGCGTCTTAGAGCAACAGGTGCACTCTGAGCCACCACCTCTCCCCCTTGAAATCCTGATGCAGGAAGTCCTTCCAGTTGTCTTAAGTCCCACATAGCACAGAAAACAAGTGTGCTTTATAGCGGCAGGCGCACTAAAGGCCACCTCTTCTGTCCCCTGGAATTCTGGGACAGGAAGTCCATCCAGTCATCTTGCACCCAGAAGCAATGTAGATTATAATGTGCAGAGTAATGAGAAACAGTAAATTGCACTGTCATGCATTTCTCCAACTTTACCAATCAATGCAGGGCCGTGCATGGTGGCCTTGCATTTCTTTCTAAATCCTACTTAAATATTGCATTGCCCATTCAACAATATGAGTGACCCCAGGGTACTACAATCCAATAATACAGCTAGGCCTTAGTTATATTTTGGGCCATAGTATACCATGATGACATTGCAGTATACCATGGTACATGATGATGGCAATCCAGTATATAAATGGGTAATGTCTGGTTTTTGAGAATGAATAGGCAGCTGTATTGTTTTTATTACACTTTTGCTTTTTTCAGGGGTAGGGCCTTAGATATAGGCAATTAGTAGATCCCTACCTACTACCACTTTATTAAAGTGTTATTTGGTAGGGAAATTTATTTCTATTTTTTTTATATATATTTGAATGAGTTTATGGCCTGTACCACAGTAGATTCACAAAATGTTGTGAACGTCTATGGAAGTACTGTGGAGACACATGTTAATAAGTTTAAATGCATTATCACTTAAAAATACTTAACATATGCATCTGCAGTAACCCAAAACAAAAGCATCATCTCAGCACCATAATGTATAATCCTGCTAAATTTCATGTAAATTTATTCAGCCATTTTCGCACTCTGTCAATTAGAGTAGTCAATGGAAAATGCATTGGTGGACAAACATTTTGGGGCCCCTTTTATCTCAAAATGTAGCAAATGCTATAGGTCTGGAAAGCTTTGTGGTAACCCAAAAGTTGTTAGGAAGGTGATATCTGATAAATCCCTATCTTTAGGAATACTAACAATAACTAAAGAGTGGCAAACAGATTTAATGTGATTTCCTGATTACATAGTCACGTGACCATAAATGTCTTTTAGTTATCCATGTAGTAATTCTGAAACTTTAAATATACCATCTTGTTTATGTTTTGGGCTTCCTTGCTACTTTTAGAAGGGTTGTGCTACATATGAAGCCCAGAGTGAATGAAAGCCAAACGTTGTTATAAAGATGAAGATTACAATTAATTCCTGATGGCCAGTTATTATGTCCTCCGTATATTAGTTTGGGTAGCTCACTGGTAGGTCACTTTTCCATATTCTTGCAAAGGAGTGATAAGGAAGAATTATTTTTTGGCTTACTGGACTCAGGTTTATTTTGAGAGCTAGACAGCATGCAAAGAAAACCTACGTAGATTAAGATGTATTCTATTTGTTTATACGTTTCTATTAATATGTGACTATAAATGATTCGTTCAATTGTTCATGTAGTCACTGTGAAACTTAACATCTACAGTCTAGTTTATTCTTTCAGCTTCCCTGCTACTTTTAGTACGACTGTACTACTTATGAAGGACAAAGTGAATGAAAGGCAATCATTTTTATTTTTATAAAAATTGTGATTATTAAATTTTTAAGGAATAATTTACTTATATAATGGATATTGATAATTTAATACTTAAAATATTAATGCCCTCCAAATAGTAGTTTGTGTGGCTCAACGCTATGGCAAATTTTTATTTTGTTGCACAGAGTGCATAAGAAACATGGCTTTTGTTTTTGGCCTGTTGGGGCATTTTTAGTTTGTGAGCAATAGAGCATGCAAACCAAACGAATGTAGGTTAAGATACATTCTATTCATTATGTATTTGTTTATAGGTTTTCATTAGCACGTGGCCTTAAATGGGTCTTTCAGTTGTTCCTCTGGTAAATCTGAAACTTTTAAATGCAGTCTATTTTATTTTATGGTCATTGCTACTTTTAGTAGGATTGTGCTGCATATGAAGGCCAAAGCCAATCAGTGCTATCACTGATTTTTCCTAGTGGCCAATTACAATGCCCTCCAAATATTAGTTTGCGTGGTTCACTGCTAGGTACATTTTTAATTTGGTACACAGGGGTACTTACAAAATATTTTTTTGTTGGTTGGCTTGCTGCACCAGTTTTATTTTGTGAGCCAGAGAGCATGCCAAAAAAAAAATTGTTTGTGTATTAAGATGTATTCTATTCATTTTCTATTTGTTTATGGGTTTCCATTAGTGTATGACCATAAATGGGTCTTTCAGTTGTTCATATAGTAAATCTGAAACTTTAGATATGTAGTTTAGTTTATTTTTTAGGCTTCTTGCTACTTTCAGTAGTATTGTGCTACAAGATATCACCAAAATCAAAAAACTGATAACTTAACATTTACATTCTCTAGTTACCTGCAGTACCCCAAAATAAACATTTGCACCCCCTCATATGTAATCCTGCCAAATTTCATACAAATCCATCTGACAGTTTTGCACTATGGGAACTACAATAGTCCAATGAAAATGCATTTCATTTGAAGCCTCTTTTGGGACCCCACTTTTTTCTTTGTACCCCTTCACCAAATGACACATAGCTTTGACCCCTCCCAAAAAGAAAAGGAGGCAGTAGGTCTGCAAAGTGTCACACAGACTTGTCACTCTGTAATGTTTTATATATTTATATGAAACAATCAAAGATTTCATTGACTTTATTGTTAGGCTCACATGTTAAACGTACAAAACCATAGGAATTCAACAGTTATAGCTAGTGTTATCTCAAGTAAGCCCTCAGGTAACCATAACTCGTGCCCCCACCATGCTCACTTTTGTCGTCAAAAATGTTACTGCAAATATAACACTGATATTATCAATGATGTCATGAGTGGTGTAGTTTATGGGGTAATTAGCAGTGCATGGCAACAGCACAAGTTATAGTTACTTTAGGGTATGAGTTATGCTTACTTGAGATAACTCTAACTATAACTGTTGAATTTCTATGGTTTTGCGCTTTTAAAATATGAACCTAACATCTCTGTAACCTTTGTTTTTTTCAGTGAATTTCTGTTTTTTTCAATCCTATTTCCTAACTATAACATCCCTGTAACCTTTGTATTTTTTTGTGAATTTCTATGTTTTTTGAAGTATAGTAATTCTCATTCCTGTACGTTAATCCAACCATTGCTGCACATGACCTTTGTCCGTGCACGGCATCAGTTGGCCATGCACTGTGCATAAACTTTGTCTGTGCGCAGCGGAGGTTGCCTGCAAGACCTGGCCTGCAGCAAAACCCAGCAGCCAACTCCCCAAACCACACAACCCCACGCTGCGCATAGTCATGTGGTTGTTCGTGGCAGAAGTTGGCCGCTGCCTCTCTGGGTGTGAGGATAGGTATGAGAGGGTGTATCTGGGGTGAGAGTTGCTGTGAGAGTGTCTGTCTGAGTGTGAGTATGCATACATCAGTGTTTTAGTGGGTGCATCAGTGTGTGTGCAGGTTTGTGAGTGGGAGTGTGAGTGTCTGGGTGGGACTCTCGGAGTGGGTGCGTGAGGGTTTGAATAGATGTGTGTGTGCATGAGGGTTAGAGTAGGTTAGAGTACGTCTGAGTGGGTGTGTGAGTGGTGTGTCAGCATCTGAGTGGGTCTGTGAGTGGGTGTGTTAGTGTCTCAGTGAGTCTGTGACTGGGTGCCTGAGGGTCTGAGTGGGTCTGTGAGTGGGTGCGTGAGTTTCTGAGTGGGCCTGTGATTGGGTGCATGAGGGTCTCAGTGGGTCTGTGATTAGATGCTTGAGTATCTTGGTGGTCTGTGAGTGGGTGCATGAGTGTTTGAGTGGGTCTGTGAGTGGGTATCTGAGGTTGGGTGTGTGTGTGTGTGTCTAACTGGGGCTTTAAATGGGTGTGTGAGTGTTTGAGGGGGTCTGAGTGGGTGTGACAGTATGGGTTTAAATATATGTATTTTTTTCTTTCATCTGCAGGGTTCACGACTCCATCGTGACATTACATGGGGGGCCAGGCTGAGACCCGTGACAGTTGTGGATCCACGATTGTCAAAAAAAGGCAGTTTTAACCTTTCTAAACTAATAATTCATCACGCACAAACCCATACATTATCCCTATAGGGTCAGAGTACCTCTACCCTGACCACTTCTACCCATTTCTCAAAGAAAAGCCATCTCCCAGGGCCATTGCTGGTCAATAACATGGCAGCTGCAACTTTCTGAACAGCTTGCACCTAGCCAATCACACACCTCTGTGTGACTTGCGGATTTGCAGCGGTCCGCGTCAGAAGCGTGACAGATCTGCATCCCTATATATACAATATTTCCCCATCATTAATTACCAAAAAAGCACTGAACAGATTCACAGCAAAACACAAAAAGGTCGATTTCTGGACCAGGAACTACCTTACTGCCAAATTTGGTGTAATTCGATCCAGTACTTTTGGCAATATCGCTGTTCAAAATCCCTCCGAAAAAATGAATGGGGAAAAGTGTTTTGGGAACCCCCCTTTTTCTCTGAGTCCCCCCCTCGACGTATCACCCCAAAACTTTCCAGATAGCAGCTGATGTGACTGACACATTTTTTGGGAAAGTTTTGTAAAGATTTTTCAAGCAGCACCAAAGAGATTGGCAAGTCAAAATCAAGTTTATATATACGCTAGGTCCTAACTATAACTACCCAGTGGCGACTGACACTAGGTAATATATCAATATAGCTATATGTATGTATATATGTATGTATTTTATGTGTGTATATATATATATATATATATATAATATTCACTGAAGAAAACAAAGGTTACAGGGAACTTATAGCTAGGAAATAGAATTAAAAAAAAAACTAGAAATCCACTTAAAAAACAAAGGTTACAGGGACATTATAGTTAGGTTCTGAATTTACTCGTACAAAACCTTAGAAATTCAGCACTTATAGTTAGAATTTTTTCAAGTAACTATAACTCGCTCCCTAACATATCTATAACTCATACCCCACCATGCACAGTTTTTTCATTAATTGGACTGCTATTGCTTCATTTATTTTTAATGACATTATGAAAGTTGTCATTATTGCTGTAATATCTGGATTATTTAGCAGTGTGTGGCTAGGGCGTTAGTTATAGTTACCCTATGGCGCATGTTTCAGGCCACTACCTCTTTCCATTGGACCCTGGCAACATCCCAAAAGATTTCTGCACCTTTACCACTGCCACGGCTTGCTGGTTGCCAGTCTAACAACTAACCCCTTCACTTCAAGCTGCAGGTGCAGGGCACAGAATGCAACCTGCATCTGACATCTGCAACCCAGCCAGAGTTGAGATTTAGCATCCCCTTTTCAGCAATGTCTTTACAGTGGTAAAATCAGCACTAGTGTGAGCCCCTTTCAGCACCACTAACAGCCAGGCCTACTCTGCACTCCGACCCCACGGACCTGGTATAAGTGAACTGACTGTTGTGGCCTGGTCCTAGGGCCGCACAACCTTAAACCTATAAGGGTTCCCCACAGCTCGACCTTCAAGTGGCCATTTGGCACCAGTGGTATCCCTGCCACTAACTTCAATGTGAGTTCTGTTCAACACCATGGACAGCATGGGCAACTCTGCACCCTCACGCTACAGGCCAGGTAAGACTGCTCTGACTGTCATGAACTGGTCCTAGGGACTGCAGTAGTTTAACCCACCCCCTGAAAGGTTCCATGTAGGTCGACTTTTAAATGCATTTTTGCAACAGATTATATTTTGCTATTGACTTCAATGCAACATTTAAATGCCATTTCTTCAGTGATTTACTATTGCTTCTAAAATCAATATCTCAGGTTCTACTGTACCTATACTGGTCATTTCCTGGTCTAAATTTATATACAAATAATCTCTATTTTTATAAATTGGTTTCAGATTTCTTTCATGCCATGTCAGATACTTATTGTCCATGTTTGCACTGTGAAATGCTTACGGCATGTTCCTCTAAGTGAAGCCTGCCTTCTCTTTGCCACACAACCAGGACTGAGCTAAGGATTTACTACTGTGGATCCAAGGACCATCTATGGGGTATTGTGAGAGGATTATACAGTAAAGCCTAACCCCCACACCACATAATACTCCATTTTCCTACAATATGTACCTGACTGGACCCAAGACTGTATTTGTGAGTGTAGTGCACGATAAGGCCGCACAGCCATATTCACATAGAACATCCGAATCCTAACAGATGACAACATATATATTGATGTTTTAGGATAATAATGGGTAAAAAAACGTTATGGCTTGTGAAAAACTGACATTAAATCTACTCACTTCATCCTCTTCCAAAATGGACTATACCCAATGAATCAGCAGACATTATTTCCATAATACACTTCTGCACCTTTGCTCAGTCAGTGAATGCCTGATTCAGCACCATTGATTAAAGGGGATAAACCACAGAGGCAGATCCTTGGTATTACAAAGACCAAAACTGTAGAATGCCCTCAGCACTACCTGGAGATTAAAACTAACTACAGATGTTTCAGTCAATTCCTGATAACTGAACTATTCAGAGACACTTTTTAATGTTCCTTGCGGAATAATATGGGCTGCAATCACACAACATCTACTATAGGCATCCGCCTTAACTAGTCCGATGGATTCTCTCCTCCGTTACGTTTTCCAATCTTATTGCATACGATTAGAGTCCATGTCTGGCGCTATGAAGTAACTAAAAGTTTTCATGCAGAGCAATATGAAACTCCCAAATCAGTGCTTAATCTTAACTGGTGGGGGCCACTGGCACGCATTTTTGGGGACTGGCACTTATTTTTCTGCTTCAGACATTCATCAAAAGGAAGAGAAAGAAAAACAAAGCAGGAAGATGGGGAAACCATCTCAAGGAGAGAAAGTAGGAACCTGCAAGAGTGAGAGAAAGAGGTAGGGAGTATCTTGTAGTGGATTAAAGAGGCATGAGGTGGATTCACGATATGCAGCCTTGGTATTGGGTACACAGACAGCAGAGCTTTGGGTGCAGGCACTCATCCTTTTACAAACTAAACACTGAAGATAAATGAATAGATGTTGGTGGCTATACATTGTAAGAGATGTTCCTTCACAGGATAGAGTTGTTTAGTCATGTAATGAAGCAGTACATGTTTGAACATTTAAAAGACCATAGGTAGTTAATAGTGCGCTCTTCTGTCTGCTTTCAAACAAAAAGGAATACACATTATGAGTCACAGTGCAGCATTGGAATTAGCTGTTTAGAGCACAAATAACAACATATATAACACCTTAGAATAAGCAACTTTGTGCTATTTAAACCTGCAATAATACCTGTACAGGAAACAGCCTTTTCTACAAAGGCAGAGCCACGCAAGCTGTAAGTCCGCAAGCATTACCCTGCTTGCCTGAACCATGCATGTGCCTTAACCACGCAAATGTATATGCATGGGTCAGGCACACAGCGGGAACAGCGGGGAGAGGATGGTAGCTCCGGACGTGGAGGCCGGGTAAGTGAGGCTGGAGCAGGTAGGGGTGTAGTGGGGTATTTTTAAGGACTGGGTGGGGAAAGGGACAGTTTTGGGGGGTCAGGGTTGTTTGTTCTGCAGGGGATTGATGTTAGGGCTCAGGGAGGGTGGAGGCCAGGAGATATTTTCAGGACAGGGTGGGGTTGAAGGGCAGGTGGAGGTGCAGTTTTGGGGTACAGTTTTAGGACTCAGGGCAGGGGGTGGTTGGGTTGTTTTTTGGCAGGGGGTCTGTATTAGGGCTCAGGAGAGATAGTTTTAAGGACAGGGTGGGGTTGGAGGGGGCAGCTTTGGAGGCAGTTTTAGGGCTCAGGGCAGGTGGAGGGTGTAGGGGTAATTTAGTTAAGTTTTTAGGGGTGGGGGTAGGTTTTAGGGCTAAGGGTGGGGAACTTCTGGGGCCAGGTTTTGGAGGATGAGTTTTTAGGGTGGGGGAATAATTTAGGGCTCAGGGAGAGTGGGTATGGTGGGATAATTTAGCTTTTGGTGTGGGGGAATGTTTTAGGGCTCATGGCGGAGTGGGTGGCCTGGGTAATTCTTTTTTTATAACAGGGGCCACGGCTGTAGGATGGTAGTTTTTTTTTTTACAGAGGCAGAGTTTTAGGGCTTGAAGGTGGGGAGCGGCTTGGAGTCAGGCTTTGGGAGGAGGTTTTTATGGGCAGGGTAGTTTTAGGCCTCAAGGCGAGTGGGAGGGAGGGGATATTTTTTAAAGTTAAAAGGGGGGTTATATTGCAGAACCATGCATGTGTTTACCACATATACCATTACTGAGCATGCTTCTACAACAAAATTCTTTGTAAAGGCATGAATGGTAAAGGCATGCATGGTAAAGACACGGTCGTGGTTCAGCTCGTGTTGCTAAGCCATGCGTGGTTCTGCCATGCGTGGTTCTGTCATACAACCTACCTGTACAACCTGAGCAGCCACATTGGGCACTGACTTGGATGGGGGCACTGACCTTGGGGGACACTGTCTTTAGCAATACCTTAAGATGTAATAGCACCTGCTGCAGAGATCCTTGTGCATCCAGCTTTCATGCAGCAATAAAAATGTCAAGATAACACTTATGATTCATTTTTCTGCTAGAAGAGAGATGGAGTTTTGTTTAGTGGCAGCTTTGACTGACCATAAAGTAGTGCAGAGTGTTAATATGCCTCCTGCAAAGCACAGGTCTGTATTTTATATGGATAGCTGAGTGCATTAGTAAAGCCAGCCTTTACTAACACTTTAAAACAAATTAAATGTATATTACGGAGGGGCTATGGAGAGATAAGAGCCTCTTTTGTAGGGTGGTAGTGAGGGAAGTTGAGGAGGAGTTCATGGGGGAGGAGGCACCAAAACAGATTGTCGCAGTGAGTGCCACCAGTGCTAAAGCACGGCCCATATCTTTTGCTCCTCAAGAAGAGTGTCTTTCAGGCTGAGCAAAGGTCAACCTCACTGACACTCCAATTTCAGGTCCGGCAGCCAGGAGCTAGATGTGCACTATTTGCGCAGGCTACTGGCTGCCTGAGCTGAACTTTGCTGGGCTGAGAAAGTCACAGCTCCTGTGGGTGTGACCTTCTCAGCTCAGCAAAGGTCCTTGAAGCCCTCCCCCTCAGTGATGAGGGGTAGTTTCACTTTTTGCTTTGAACCTGTGTGCTTCAACTTTAAGCCCTGAAGCACCCAGGGCCAAGAGTCACTCAGTGACACATCGCCACAGAGCAGTCTCACTGACCCCATCCCACTCTGTGACGAGATTGGGACAGCTGCCTTCATTCATTGGCTGACCTGAGGTCAGCCAATGAGTGAAGGCAGCAGTCCCAACCCTCCTGGGACCTCCAACGCTGAGCTGCAGTAAGTGAGTGTGTTTTTTAAATTAATGTTTTGTGTGTGCATGTATATTTGGATATTTGGTAATAAGTGGTTTGAATGTATGTGTGTGTGTGCATGTGTGTGTGAATGAATGAGTGCAAGTGTGTATGTATGTGTGTGTCCCATCTGCCCCCTCCCTCTTAAAATTACCAGCTGCCACTGATCACTCTGCAGATGTGTTTGAAGGCTTCTGAGGAGTATGGTGCCAGTCTGACAGCTTGAGTTCTGTCGGTTAAGAACAAGGAGACCTAGTCATCAAGGATCGTATGGATGTCATCTGTGATGGAGATGAGTGCTGTTTCTGTACTATGTTTGGGCCTAAATCTGACTGTATGGGGTTGAGGAGCTGGTGTTTGCTGTGGTGGTTTGTGAGATGTTGATTGATCAGCTTCTCTAAGCACTTGGCCTGGTATGTTAGCAGGGAGATGTATCTGTAGTTGGTCAGTGTAGCATGGACATCGGGTGGTTTCTTGAGCAGAGGCATGACAGTGGAGAGTTTCCAGGTGTCTGGGAATATGGGTGATTCGATAAAAGCGTTGAGGATGGGTGTTAGTACTTTGCTGATTGGTAGGAGTCCTTTGGTGAAGGCATGGGGGGTCAAGGATGAGATGGGGCCCCACAGTGGATGGTATTCATGGGAACAGCAGATTGGATGGTGATGAAGGTGGGTGACGAGGTCAGGGTTCGTTCTTCTTCCATGATGAGAAGTTGACTTGCAACAGTGACATCATCTGGTTCAATGTCAAAGTTGCTTTTTGTTACAGAAGAAATCAGAGTGCTTGTTGTGAATGTCTTCTGAGGTGGGGCTGTTCCTGGTGGTGGTAGAAAGCACAGTGAAGTCTTTGTTGAATGTGAAGATTTCCTTGCCCCTGGTTGTGCCGGCATTGTTGGAAGAGGTGTGCATTTGATGTTCTATATCTGTCGGTGGTAGCATTGTATGGTGGATTTGAATATGTCATTATCCATGGTGTCTTGACTTGTTGGGCTCATGCCATTGGGTTGCACTTGAATGGAAATCGGGTGCATGCAGTGATCCAGCTGCAGAGGTTCTTGTTGGCTTTGGACAAATTGATAATGTGCTTGGGCCAGGGCTTGGAGAGGGTAAGTTCTCTTCTACGATGCTTTTATAGCTGCAGCGGGTGGGTCCAGTGGTGGTAGGTCTGTGGTGCTGCAAGACGATTATGCTGAAACTGCCAAGGACATGGTCTGTCCAAATCATAGTTGTTGGTTTGTCGACTGTGATATTGCTGATTGAGGAGGAAATCAGGTCTATTAGGTGTCCGGCAGTGTAGCTGGATTTGGTAAAGTGCTGATTGAGGCTAAGGTTTTCTATGAGGGCTGTAGAGTTTGGGTTGGTGTGGTCTTATAGGCTAAAGTTAAGGTCTTTGAGGAGGATAAAGTTGCTGACATGCATGATAAAGAATGTGATGACGTCTGTCATGTTGCTGGCCAACTTGTGTGGAGACCTGGTGGTCTTTATAAAAGGGTTCTGTTCAGGAAGAAGTTGGCTGTAATGTGTATCTTGAACATGAGGTGATCCATGTAGCTGGTCGAGGTGTCCATGTAGGTGGTGCAGCTGATGGTGCCTTTGAATGTGATGGCGACTCTGCCTCTGCGCTTGTGCTGATGGTCTTACCTGGTGATCTTGTAGCTAGTCAGAATGGTTTTAGCAATGTCTGGTGCAGAGGTTGGCCTTAGCTATGATTCTATGAGGAAGAGCAGGTCCAGAGTGTGGTTGTGCAGCAGGTTCTATATCTCTGTAGTGGGTTTGGTAAACAAGTGGATGCTAAAGAGCTGCATGAGAGTGTGGCATGTTGTTTGGATGGGGCTGGGGGTGACCTTTGAGAGTGTGGTTGAGTATCTGGTTAATGTGAGTGAATGGACTGCCTTTTGTACAGTAGTGGTGAGTGTAGGTAGTGGGTGAGTGCACACAAACTTGCAGGAGGCACATGTGAACACTCCCTTGATTGTGTGTGGTGTATTATGGCAATAGTGCAGTGTGCAGTGGCTCCAGCTGAGAGTGCACCGGGTAGAGAGAGTACCATCATTCCTTGTGCTGGGCACAATCCAGATGCATGTAGGCTTGCCTATGGTGCCCGCTGTGCATCTGCTCTGCAGCCGGCATTGAGTAGCTCCTAGGAAGTAGGAGGAGCATGGTTTGCACATGGATGATGGGAAATGAAGGCTTCTTGCTTGGCCTTTTCCTTTGAAAACTTTAGACAAGACTCCTACAACATCACTTCCTGTGCAGATGGATGATAGAAAATGCAGTGATGGCACTTTCTGCGCAGATCGATGATGGGACACTGTTGGAAATATGCCCTATCTGCAGGGTCACCTGGGATATTCTGTCTTTTTATTGAACACTATTTTTGTTGGCTGTAGAACTTGTGCACTTCCCCCTTCTAACCAGTGGCAAAGCATGTGTGTTCTCCCTGTTAACCATTCTAAGATTGGTATATACCTGATTGTCACATTTAACTTGCTTGTAAGTCCCTAAAACAAAGCATAACCTGTATCCAGAACCTGATAATTGAATGCTACTAGTGACCTGCAGCAGTCATTATAACAACCCACTACAGAAGCACTGTAAAATGTATCCAGACTTGCCACTGAAGCCTGGATGTGCAGTTTTAAACTGCCATTTTGATGTGGAAAGGTAAACCTTTTGGCTACCCTAAATCCTCCTTTTTAATAATTATAATTCACCCTGACTGTAGGCCTTACATGCCCATAGAGCATGGTGCATGGTTAGCAAAATGTAGGGCATGTAAACTGAATGTTTGACATATCCTTTCAGTGAAAAACCTCCAAAGTCGTTTTTCACTGTGACAAGACTAGCTGTCCTTAGGAAAACACTGTGTTACATTATAGCAACTTATAATGCTTAATTTCAATTTGGGAGTAGCTAGAAAAATGATGCACGGACTCATTTTATAGTAATTTAAAATCTAACTTGATGGCCAAGTCAGATTTGATATTACTATTTTGGAAATGACACTTTTATAAGTTCAAAAACAACAAGGTGATGGATGGACTGCTTAAATTAATCTCAGCCACTGGCAATCGCTCGGGCTGCATCCCAATCCATTGTTTTTTGACCCACCATGCCACAACAATTTGGACCCAGTCATATGCAAATCAATCTTGACCCTGTTCCTCCAAGGAAGCAGTCCAGCCCGGCTGAAATTATGGGGCACTTGAGAGACCGTTTTTTCTAGGAGTGTGGTTAAAACTAAGTAATATGATTGCCATTCCTTGGTTAGCAGATGTCAAGAACACCTTTTATGATTAGGATTTGAACACAAAATGTCCTCATTGATCCTCCCGTCCCAGTTGAATTACTTAGCCTCGATGACCTGGTGCTGAACCCTGTGGCACTGGGACCAGGGAGTGGGTCCTGCAGGGACCCTGAGCATCACTCCTGCTGCAGAAAACCCGTGTGACATTTGTATGCCTCATGAGCATAACATTTGTGTGCCCCGTGTTGCCCAGGAGATTGCTGAGTGTGGGAGGCAGTCTGGAAGTGATGGTGTGCTGTGGAGCCTGGAGGGACCCCACTTGGAGGGCTAGCATCAGCTGGACTGGGAGCGGCTCAGGTATTCTCGACAGCGTTGCCTGCAGCGGTTTCCGGGTTCGATTGCCACTGGTGAGCCACGCCACAGACTTGAAGCTCGGAGACATAAGTGCAATAGAACCAGGTAAGCCTGGCCTTGGCTTGTCAGACCCTCCCCCTGATGGCAGAGAAGTATGAAGAAGAGCGAGGACCCCTTGGAGCCTGTCACAGCCCGCTGGCTGGCCTGGGACAGTTTGAGCGGCAGCAGTGTTGTCTGTTTAGTCCCTTACACTTTGGGCCGAGCATCGGTCCTGTAACTGTAGGGCCCCGTAGAGCTTGAGGAGAGTAGTAAAGACAGTGGGAGGTCTACCCCCATCCTGGGACAGCAGGAGTCCCGTATGGAGGAAAGATAGGCTAGAAGATAGACAGGGTGCCCCAAATGGCCCAGGACCCTGAACTGATGCCGTGATGGCTGCAGGAGACCTGGTGGCAGCATCGGCTGTGCCCTAGAGATGGCACAATCTCAGACTCCTTGGCCCCTGGGTCATTCTGGCCGGCAGCAGTGACATTGCAGGGGCAGCATTGTTCTAGGTGGGAGCTGGCCCGCTACCTGGCTCAAATGAAATTAAAGGCAGAGTATCCAGTGGTAGAGTCAGGCGTCCCTTACTGGTGGCACAAAATTGGGAATCTCGACCCCGAAACAAAAGTTGGATACACTGCATAGTTGTCTCCAACATAGCACTAGCACAGCACTCCTCAGTAGACAAACACTATTATCCCTGGAATGGGCCTTATGAATTGCTTAAGCCTATGGTAGCTGGCCAAGGGCCAGAAGCATGGAGTCCCCGGTCAAAAGGAAACATGGTGAGACTGAGGAATTCATACCCTGAGGAGGCAGTCGAAATAGTCTGGATGCAGGCGCTCCACTTGATTGGGCCTTGCATGCCCTCTGACTGATGAAGAGATCTCAGATACGGAACTTCCTAGAAGAGCATCTCGGCATCCCGCTGTGGTGTTTCCCCCTTCTTTGTTTGTTCTCTGCCAGAGGCACTAAGACACGGAGGACAGGACACCCTTTTAGCACACGGCTCAGTGGGTGTTGTGATTACAGTGTCACCATCATCTCGGTGTGTGCTGTCTTGACTCGAACATTAATATTGTGCTTGACATCAGGGAAAACCTCACTCTGGTGACTGCATAATGGTCTGAGATGAGAAATCAAGTACAACCCAGAAGACCACAATGGATCAGTATGCGGCCTCTGACTTTGTGGGGGTCCCACGGATGGTGAATGCTGATGACCTGAAGACCGTACAGGGTCCTACTATCATCCACATCCTGGCAGTCATCAAGTCCTCTAGCGTAACAATGCAAAGTAATGTGATGGCGCACAACATGAACCTCCTACAAGCAGATGTCTGGAAAGTAATGGAGCACTCTTTTGAAACTGAACAGCGAGTCACTGTGCTTCAGGTGACGTTGAAGGCCCTAAAGACCACTGTGTTGACGCTGGGAGCACAGACACAGAAACTGGAACTAAGGGCTGAGGGAGCAGAGGTGCGATCCCGCAGATGCAATCTGTGCTTTGTGGGATTCCAAGGACACGCTGAGGGATCTAGGCCTGAACTATTCCTAGAGGAATGGATCCAAGAGCAACTCCCAGATGTTGACTTGTCACTAATTGTTGTAGTACAAAGAGCCGACAAATCACTGGCAACCCATCCCCATCCTGGGAGTACACCTAGGGCCACCTAAAGTATACACACCGTGACACTATACTACAGGGGATCTAAAGTGGAGGAAATCCCTTCTTTGAGAGTCCCATGTTCCCAGACTACACCAGGACTGTACCACAACAAAGGCAATCATTCTCTGGAGTTAAGAAAAAACCAAGGGCCATAGCCTTCAGTACATGCTGTTGCTCCCAGCTAAACTGAAAGTCTTACACAATGAGTGTACACATTTTTTCACCTCACCGGTGGATGTATGGGACTGGTTGGAGATCTGTGGGGATGGCCGTATCGAGTCGGGAAGACTCAGTGTGTACGAGAGGTGGGTTGGGAGACATCCAGAAGGCGGCGGCGAACAACAGTTAGTAAAGTAGACTGAGACAATGATCTGGATCAAGGTCTTGGGTGGTGGTCTGACGAGACAGCACATTGGACCTAGAGCAACAGAGACTCACCAGGATGAGTACACCAGGGCCCGGTGGAATTAGTGACATCTGCTGATTTGGCTGGCACCAGTTTGGAACATCTGCTGAACTCTTGATAGTAATGTTGTGGGGAGTCCCTCACACAAGGGGTGGTGAATGAAAACCTTCCGATTGACTTTATATTCTTCATAAGTGACACTCATAACTTTTCTGTCTAACTAAAGGCAGCATTGTTTGATGATGAAGTGAGACGCATATGGATTTTGAGCTTCTCACAAAATGTCAGCCTTGTAGTGCACCGGATGCACCTAGGAGTGAAGAAGGTATCAGAGTTTGGTCTCCTGGAAGGGTTCCTACAGCGGGTGGTGTACATCACGTACATCAGATAGTAGATATCCCCCATACTTCTACCCCGGGGTGATGGAGTCCTGCTCGCCTCTGAGTGAATATGTGTAAGTAGAATGTTTAAGGTTGTATAATTGCCAGGAAATGAGTGGTAGGGACACCATAGTGGCTTCCCTGTAGCTAGGGCTGGCATTAGCTGACCTGTGCTCTGGTTTTGGCCTGTGGGAGATAAAGTAGACTATAGGGTTGGTGTGACTCGTGCCTTTGTTTAAACGTTTTTTGTTGTAGCCTGATGGGCCACATGGGTTTGGTTCAACTGGGGAGCTGTGGTTTGATGTATTTACCCGTGGAGTGAGGGAGTAGTTGGATGATATAGGTACTGTTTTGATTAAGATGGTGATGGCGGCGCTTGAGGTGGGGTGGTGGAGGAGGAGTGGTTGGATGAGAGGGATATAGTCACACTGTTTGCACCGGATGGGTGACGTTACTCGACTCCTCACTTGGAATGTAAGCGAACTGCGTACTTTTATAAAGCACTACTGAACACACATGTACCTGTGATCCATTGGGATCCACATAGCTATGCTCCAGGAGACACATTTAACAGAGGGGGAAGCACAGAAGTTAAAGAAAAAATGGAGGGATCAGTTGTACTCCTAAACATACTCCTTGTATGCTAGGGCAGTCTCCGTATGGGTGGCACCCAGAGGTCCCTTCCAGCAGCTGGCTTCCATGACGGACATTGAGGGGAGATATATTCTAGTACAGTGGTTCCCAACCTGTGGTCCTGGGAACCCTGGGGGTTCGCGAAGCCTCCTCAGGGGGTCCGCGGCTGTTCATAAAATATAATAATATGAACAGATTACGTACCCAGCTTCCAGTAATGACTCACTGGGGGGGTCCTCAGATTCCAGTAATGATTCAGTGGGGGATCCCGGGTTCCAGTACTGATAAAGTGGTGGTCCACAGAAGTCTAAAGGTTGGGAACCACTGTTCTAGTACATTGTAGAGTGGGCGAGTTGAAGTATGCCTCCTAAATACATATGCCTCGAATGTAGATGACGGGGACTTTCCTCTGGCCCTAGAGACTGAACTCCTCCACTACGTGGATATGCCCATTATCTGGTGGGGGAGACGGCAACTGTGTGCTGGACGGTGTACTGGTTCGCCACCCACAATGGGTGGACACCAAGCCTGCCATGTCAGCCAGCCTGCAGGAATCTATGCACAGATTACAATGTAGAGAGATCTGGAGGTAACTGTACCCAGCAGTGTCAGAGTTCTCCAGAACAGATACATTTTTTGTAAGCACAGGGGGAGCATTGACTGTCAGGGGAGCATGCTATCAGGTCAGGTTACTCTCTGATCATGCTCCCCTACTTCTAGAATGTGATATGAGTAGACATTATCTAAAGATCCCACTGTGGAAACTCAGACCAGACTCATTGGGGGACCCTGAATTTGATAGAGACATGCAGCAGGCCATACAGGGCTATTTTGAGGATAACTGGAACACTATGGGAAATCAGGGTATCGCATGGGACGCCTGTAAGGTGGTGATCTGAGGAGACTGCCTAGGAAAAATCTAAGGCACAAGGAGGAAGCTTGAGAGGGAAATACAGGAGTGTGAGACCTGACTTTCCCCATTGCAGCAATGGTTGCAGGGGGGAGGAAGATCTGGAGGATCTTACGGCTGCACATAGACAAGTGGCAAAGATATGGGACAGGCTAGACTGCCACATGCAGTGCGACTATAGGCAGATACTCTGTAGAGAAGTTGATTTGTCTGGCCGCTTTTTGACCTGGATAGTGAGGTCCCCTCCTTTGATACTCTTCTTAATAAGAGCAGATGGACAGATAAAGGTGGCCCTGTTTGCAGTTAACCAGCGTTCTTAAGGGATATTGACATCCTGCACTTGCCTTTAGCAGACAGAGAGGAACTATAGGGAGAAATCCAGATAGAGGAATTGAGTGGACAGAGGAAAGTCCCCCCCCATCCTGATGGTCTCCCAATTGACTTTTATCAGAAGTACTCGGTTGACCTCATATCCAAACTCCTGGAAACAATCCAAGAGGTGGTATTGATAAGAGTCCTAGCGGATTACATGATGGAAGCCATCACAATAATGTTGTTGAAATCTGGTAAGGTCCCAGATGAACAAATGTCAAAATATTGGTGAAGGTTTTGGTTAGATGTCTATGACAGGTGGTCTCCAGGTTGGTGCACACAGATCAGTGGTTTTAAGCAGGGCAGGGGTACACACATGAACGTTAGGAGGTTCTTGTATGTTATGCATGCCACCAGAGACTCGTAGGTGGAGGCTGCAGTGGTAGCTTTAGATATAGTGAAAGCCTTTGACACCCTGTCCTGGACCTGCATCTGAGAGGTGTTCATGTGCATGAGGTTCAGCCCTCGATTCATGGCATGCTTTGAATGTTATACACGTTGCCCAGGGCCCGAGTGCGTATGGGGCAATTGGTTTCAGAGATCTTCAACTTAGAGAGCAGTACCCATCAGGGCTACCCATTGTCACTCTTCTTTAAGGCCTGGCCATGGCATCCCTGGTGAGTTACCTGCAGGAGAAATTCAGGGACAAGTGGGTAAGGGTGGAAGACACCATACGTGTAGGGTATGGTGGGAGACACCATACATGTAGTGTTTATGTACGCTGATGACAGTGTTTTCTATGTGACCGACCTGACCAACAGAGTCCCAAGGCTGTTACAACTCATGTCAAACTTTGAACAGGTATCAGGACTCCGGGCAAACCACTATAAAACAGTGCTATTCCCCTTTCGGTTGTGGAGCTCCTCTGGGAGCCTAGTCATTTTCGATACGTAGGAATACAGGTGACACATGATAAACACATGCAAAACGACCTTCACATGGGCCGTGCATTGAGGGACGTTAACCGAACCGTGGATTTCTTTTACAGGATGCTGCCATGTGATGCCTGGCCCATGATATATGGACCGGAGATCTGGATGAACCAGCGGAGTCCCATGCATTGTGAGTACTATTGGATCCAGGGGTATAGGTGGGCCTAGTTTCCCGAATTTATGCGGCCTTAAGGGAGACAGGCAAGTACACATGGCTAAGTCACATTTGGTAAGGGACACTGCCCTGGATGCCCCCTTGACTGATGAGGAGTGGCCGAGAGCTGGGAGAAAGGTACTTGAGACAGCAAGTAATGCTAGGTTTTATCTCACACACTTCTACTACCTCCACAGAGTGTATTTGACTCCCTACCACCTGACTCATATTTATGCTGCCTGCTCTACTAATTGTGTAAGGCAGCTTTGCCCAAGTCATGTGGGACTGAAGGATGTTGTAGTTATATTGCATGAGGATTGTGTCCTCTGTCACCTAGATAACTGGGGTCTGATTGGCCCTGATCATCAAACATTGCCTACTAGAACTTCTGCCTCTCCCTAGGGAAGGACATAAGATGGGTATAAATTTGCTCTCCATGCCCTGGTACTCACCAGGCACTGGATAACCATTCAGTGGGCACGGGGAGCACCTCGGACCTATGTAAAAAAGGTAAATAGACTTATTGGAATGGAGCATTGCGAAGGGGGGTGAATCTCAGAAGAGTTTGTATGGATAACCATGTAGAGAGCGATCTAGGTATATGGGAAGAGATGGTAGATCATATAGGAGGTGGGCACAGTGGAGAGACAGGAGATTGAGTAGCAGATCTTTCCTCTGCCACATCGGGCTCCCAGCCCTCCACCCCTTCTGACTGTGACTAGAGCTGAGGGTGGTGTATTGGTGACTCATGCCTCCTTTGCTGGGAGAAAGTGAGATGGAGTGAGGTTGTGGTAGAGTGAGGAATATAGTGATCACACTACACTGCCCAAAGACCCTGTAATGTTGTGGGAGATGTTGGACACTTTGGCTCCCTGTGTGGACCTCTTCACATTGGCTGAAACTCCAGGTGATTGATCGAAATACTATGTTTGTTTATCCTGATGCAGCAAGCCTCCCATTCCCTGTCCCCTATAGTGCTGTGGATACTCAGTTTGAAAGCAGAGCATATTGTAATTTATCATTGTACACAGTCACTGGAGACAACGGACAAAACGGCAAAACGGATTTTGTCTAAAATGTTAATAATGTCATTTAAAAAAAAAAAAAACTAAATACGGTTAATTTCTTAGTCACATTTCCCTTGACAGGCACTTGGTTTTGTTC
Organism: Pleurodeles waltl; assembly: GCF_031143425.1. NCBI lineage: Eukaryota > Metazoa > Chordata > Amphibia > Caudata > Salamandridae > Pleurodeles > Pleurodeles waltl. The sequence goes on from NC_090439.1 coordinate 341,294,156, forward strand.
CCTTCCATGTTGCCAATGTGATGCTGTTTCTACCCAATCTACGATGCACTTTTTGCTGTTTTGCTGTTTTGCACCTCGTGTCACTCTTTAAGACACCGCTTTATACGCCCTATTTTAATTCAAATGCATTTTACCTCATATGAAAAAGGGTTGCTCTTTTTACATTGTTTAGCCGCTCCAAAAACCTGTTTTGGTGTGCTCAATTGTATTTCTTCTGCTATAAATTCAAGAAAGAAATATGCTTTATAACTAATCTAATTACAGTTTTTGACTAACTGTAAAGAACTTAGTTTTTAACCAATTTGATAGGACCCCTGGTTGTTTTTTTAAATTATTACTTATTCCTTCCTTTTTACATTGATTGTATACAATGAATTACTGATCATGCTTTTGAATAGCTAGAAATGTATTTTTACTTTATGCTTTCATGGTCAAATGTTTGACTAAATAAAGATTGTTGACTGAGTGAACAAGTACTGCAAAACATGCACCCAGGGATGAACTAATTCAGAAACAGTAGAATGAGGACCAAGCATCTAAAATAGTACTCCTGAGTGGAGGTCCAGAAGAAGTGGTGTGAAGTGGGAGATGAGAATACCCTGTCACCAGAAGTTCATCAACAAACAGGAGATGAGGAATATCCCTGCCTCCAGTTTTTCTCCACCTACTACAATCGGTGCATGAAGGGTATCTGTTTAGGGGAGATGAACAAGCCTATTATCTCTCGGGCAATAACTGCCAATCTTAAACACCATGGTAGACATACTGATCAAGCTTAAAAAAATGAAGAATTCTAAAACAATTGGCATATTTAAATTACCTGCACATCTCTACTAAAGTGCACTATATGTGCCCAGGGTCTGTGAATTAAATGGTACTAGTAGGCCTGCAGCACTGTTTGTGCCACACACTACAGTAGCCTTTCAAACATCTCAGGCTTACCACTGCAGAGCCTGCATGTGCAGCTTAAACTTCCATTTCGACTTGGCATGTGTACCCATTTGCCAGGCACAAAAATCACCCCTAAGGAAGGCAAAGTTATCCATTAGGGCACGGTGCAGTGTATTTGAACAGTTGGCCATGTATTTTTAAGTTTAACACATTCAGATAGTCAAAAACTCTTAAATTTGCTTTCAACTATTGCAAGGACTACCTCTCCCATAGGATCGCATTGGGTTTAACTTAAAACATCTTTAAAGTATATTTCCCATTAGGAAGAGGTAGAAAAATTGAGTTTGATGTCCCTGGACTCTCAATTTATAATCACAACTTATGGTGAAGTTGGATTTTAAATTGTAAGCTTGGAAATGCCACGTTTGAAAGTTGGCATTTTCTTACCTTAAACATTCAGTGCCTTAGCCTGTCTCTGAATACACGTCTGGGCAGGGTAACAGCTGCACTTTCTGAATTCCTGCTGAACAGCCACAATCACAGAACACTCAGCTGCATCTTCATTCATCTGCTTACTGATAGGTCCTCCTGGGTTGAGGGAAGGGGCGGGATTGACACACTTCAATAGGTGGTGTCATGTTTCTACACATAGAACTGACTACCCCTCACAGGTAACCTGGCAGACAGGGATAGGATGAAAGGGACTCTTGTGCACGTCAAAGGACTCCTTTGAAGTCTCCCCCTCACCAAAGGCATATTTGGGTATAAGTAGACCAAAGATTCAATAGCAGATCTACCCTCACCAAACTAGTTTACTTTAGGGTCCTGAGGAGTCTCTGCAACTAAGAGGAGCTGAGCTGCCAGGAGGGACTGCCACTTTGCCATTTTCCTTTACTGTGTTGGTCTACTTCCTGCTGATTGCTGTGCTACCAGGAGGGGCTACCACTCTGCAACTTGCTCTGCTGTTTTGGCCTGCTGCCTCTGCTGTGAAGGAAACCTAAATTTACCTTCTACATCTGCTGACATTTCCAAGGAACTACGAGGGCTTGCTGGCTTGCCATCTTTTGTTGAAGTCTGAGGACTTTGCAGTGCTCAGACCAAGCACCATCTACAATCCAGCATCTATGGCTGTGCTCACAACCTCAATCTGCCCTAAGCTGCGCTCTCAACCAGTTTGGGGCATTTAAAAAACCACTACAGAGTTATTGGATCATGAGCCTCGCTCCCTGTAGTGAGCTCGCAACTCGCTCCAATACTGAGGAGAAACGACGAATGTGGATTGGGTATGTTGCCCAGGCATCCATGCAGTTTTGCTGGTGATGGGGCAGGATTCCCCATGTCACGTTACCCTGGACTGTGGGCCAAGGTCCATGCTCTCACCTCGCCTACAACAGCTGTATGGTAGGTCCCACACTCTGACAACAAAACAGGAATGGAGGGATTGTGGGACCGAAAGTAGTGATTGGTGCTGCTCCTTTGGCTCCTGACCCCAAGTGCACCACCTGTGCTCCTGGTGAGAAGCTCCCAATTCCACATTGATGCACCCCAACACACATTAGTGCTGTTAGAGTTGGGCGCCTCATTCCCCTTCATTTCTTATCACTGGCAGAGTGTTCATTACAACAAAGGCAACTCGCCCAGAAGGAAGTGCTCGACTTCCTATTGTGATCTTCGTGGCTCACGCACTAGCACTGCTAGCCGTGGGCACATCATTTCCTTTCATTTCATGACTGGCCATGTATTATGTATTGCACCTCCCTTGAAGCACAAACCCTAGTGCTGTTAGTACTAGATGTTGTTTGATATTTTTCAAACCCGGTGTGGATTCATTTTGTGGTGTGTGTTTACTGTGGTACTGTAATCAGAGTGTTGCACAACTACTTTACACATTGCCTCTTAAGTTAAGCCTGACTGTTCATTGCCAAGCTACCGGGGGGATGAGCACTGGTTAATTTAGGGTGTGTATCTGACTTAGCCTGACCAGGATTGTGGTCCCTACTTGGACAGGGTGTTTGCCTCTGCAAGGTAGGGACCCAATTTCTAACACAGTGCATAATGGGGTCAAGATATGATTGGTTTACTGAACCATAACTGATGCATTTAAGTGGTTTTTATTTTGTAACTACAACTGAGTTGTAGCTGTTGGTTTTTTTCAGTGAATTTCCGATGTTTTTAAGAACCCTTCACCATAACTTCTCTTTAAAATTTCTTTCCATTGAATGAATATATATTCATTCAATGGAAAGAAATTTTAAAGAGAAGTTATAATTAAATTTTCTTTAAAAACTTCTGAAATCCTCACTCCAAATAGAGGGGTCCAACACTCGACTACATGACAAATGCATCTTTTATCTCTGTTCATTCAATTAAGAGTATTTAATCACTTGAAAAATGTCTCACAGGTTGACAAAGGCTCGTTCCCAGCCAAAACGTGTTCTGTTCTGCTGATCTGATTGTGCCTAAATAAAAGTTGTATTTTTCATGACTTCAAGTGCTGGACTCATCTTATTTTGAGTGAGGATTTTGTTGTCTGTTAGGCGCTAGTGGTAGAGCCACTCATGGCACCACCAGCCTGTGTCCTTTGCTTAAGTCACAAACATTATATGGGAGCAAGTCTGTTTCAAACACTTTATCCGTGATCAAGGCTACAGTCGAAACATGTTGGAGTGAATCCTAAGCTTCAAATAAACATCATCTTTGTTCTGCATTTCAAAGATGTCCAAGTTATTTCCTGTGACATATATATATATATATATATATATATATATATATTCACTAATAGACGTTATTGTTAGGTTCGGATTTTACATGCATAAAAATTATAAAAATCCAGCTCTTATAGCTAGTTATTTCAAGTAGCTATAACTTGTGCCCTAAGGTATATATATTGATTGATATTATCAATAATGTCATAGAAGATGTCATGAGTGATTTAATATCTGGGGTAATTAGCAGTGCATGGTGAGGGTGCAAATTATAGTTACCTTACGGCATGAGTTATAAAAGTGTAAAATCTGAACCTAACTATAGTGTCCCTGTAACTTTTGGTATTCTAATGAATTTTTAAGGTTTTTTAAAACATCTATTTACTAACTATATTGTCCCTTTTATCTTTGTTTCTTTTCAGTGAATTACTAGGGTTTTTTTCAACATTATGTAAGATGCCCATTGAAATGTATGGTGGGGTTTGGATGCAGGGCATGGCATTGTGCTGCCCCCACCCAAGCTTGCTGCTCCGGTCCACCCCTCCTTGCCATCCATTGTCCAAGTCCATGTGCCCCATTCCCTCATTAGAGCTCTGTGTGGCTTTTGTTCTGCCACTGCCCTTCCCATATGCCCTGAACAGTTAGCTTGCTACCCCATCCACCCCCTCCCTCACCTCTGCTGTCTGAGTCCATGCACCTGCTCTCTCTCTCCTGCCCTGTATGGTTCTGTGTGCTACCACTGCCCTCCATTTAGCTTGATGTCCTTGTCCTCTCCTTTTGTCCTCTGTTGACGAATTCTATACCCCATCATTGCATTACTGCCTATCCTCCGTACTTAGGTTGTTGCCCTTACCCTCCTTGCCCCTGCCCTCCAATGTCTGTGTGCATGTCCCTGATACCTCCTTTTTGCCAACCATGTTCAATGGAGCTGCCACTACCCATTCTATCTACTCTGAGTGTTCTATTGAGCTGTCACTGCCCCTCCCACCTGCCCAACATGGTCAGATGGCTGCCTGACCCTGCCACCTCCACCCTGCCTGTCTGAGTTTCATGCCCCTAGCCCCTCCCCCCTGAGCTCCATGGTCCATTTTGATGCCACTCCCTTCTGCCCTTCATGGTCTGTTGTTCTGCAACTGCTCCCCCTGCCTGCCCTGCATGGTCTGTTGTGAAGCCCCTTCCCCTTCCCTTTCTTGTCTGTGTCCAGCTCCTACCCCTCACTTCTGTCCTCCATGGTCCTTTGAACGTGCCACTGCCACCTCCCTCTTACTGATCATGGCTGTTGTGCTGCCACTAACCCTCTTGCTTGCCATGCATGGTGTTGTGTGATGCCACAGCCCCTCCTGCATGCCCAGTGTGGTCAGCTTGCTGCCCCTGACCTCCTTCCACCTTCCCTCTGTTGTCTCTGGATGTGCCATTATATCCTTACTGTTGCCCTCCATGGTGTGTTGTGCTTCAAGTGACCGTCCCACCTGCCTTTCATTGTCACCTTGCTGCTCCTGCCCTTGTGGCCCCTGCCCTCTGTTCTACATGTGCAGGCCACGTATCCCCTCCCTCCTCTCTTGGCAGGTCTGTTTTCATGCCCTTGCCACTCCCTCCTGCCCTTCATGGTCCGTTATGCTGCAACGGTCCCTCCTGCCTGTCCGGTATTGTCAGCTTGCTGCCCTTGCCTCTTTCCCCTTTGCTCTCTGTTGTCCATGTGCATGTCTCTCTTACCTCCCTATTGCTTTCCATGGTCTGATGTGCTGCACTGCTGTCCCAATGGACCTGTGTGGTGTATTGTGCGGCTACAACCCCTCACTCCTGCCCTTCAAGGCCAGTTTGGTGCACCTGCCCATCTCCCTCCTGCCCTTTGTCATCTGAATCCATGCCCCTTCCCCATTCCTTCTGCCCCAATTATCCAATGTACCATACTTGCCAACATTTGGAACTTGGTAAAAGGGAGGATTTGAAAAACAAAATCTGGGGAATTGATTATTCTCATTGACCCACATTGGAAAAAAAAGAGATATTTTAGGAGGGTAAAATAAAACTCTTTTGGTCTTAAAAACATCAAGAGTCTTGTATCTTAATCTGATTTGTTAGCGTGTATGGTTGTAATGCCACTGCCTCTTCCGTCTGCCCTCAATGGTCTGTTATATTGCCACAGCTCTCTTGCCTGTCCTGCATGTTGCCCCTGCCCCCCTTTCCCCTGCTCTCCATGGTCCATTGTGCTGTCACTACCCCTCCCACCTGTTCAGTGTGGACAACTTGTTCTCTCTGCACCGCCCTCAATTATCCGAGTCCTTGCCCCTGACATCTGCCTCCCCACAGTATTTTAATGAACAACTAGATTGCCAACATTCTATATTTATTACAAATGTGTGGCAAACCTGACGTCATCTTGATGTAATCAAAACTGTAATGGTATGATGAGGCGGAGGGTTTATTGAGCTGGGCAACACTTTCACCTCCACCTCCTGTTAATTTTAGGTGACGCTCATATTCTCTCCCCGCAGGATGAAAAGTACAGGTTATTTAACTCAGGAGAAAAGGAGAGGGAACTGGAGTAGTCTCGTCTGGACTTCTACACCCATAATCCTTTCATCAGCTGGAGGAAGGAAGAAGAAGAGGAGGGCCCCCTTAGAGGAGGGGTGGGGCAAGATCGAAATGATGCGGGCACAGAACTAAGGTCTGGTGGGAGAGAAGGCCGAACACCAGGAAGTCGAGGACTTCCCATAACTGTGGAGATTCACAAGCAGGAGCACACGCTGAGTGACGCCACTACTGAGCCAGCCCAGGGAGAAGCCCATCAAAACACCCAGGAACCTAGCCATGTTCCCAGGGGAACATGGGTTTGGCTGGTACGTATGAGACTGCAAGCCTGGAAAATGCTGTGTGGGTCTGGGCACAACAGTCCATAGCAGGGAGTTGGTTTTTTTGAGGGGGGGATGGTTTATTCACTCTCATCTGCTTTCTTTTATTTATCTTCAACACTGGTTTCCACTCCCCCCCCGGGACTTTTAGTGAGGGAATAGTGTGACTAAAAAAAAACAATAATTTAAAAGGCTCCTTATAAAGATATGGGGTGCACATCTTCGTGGCATTAGGGTGTGTTCCCTGGGCTGTACATTTAATAGACACCTGGGACTAGTGACGGATCTAATTATAACAAATCGAGTAGAAAGACTTACCTGCCATACTCTTGTTCTCCCCTCTCCCTTGAGGTACTTGGCGTGGCATTCCTTCGCCTGGAGCTGCTGCCAGGAAAGAAAGAAAAAAGTCACTAAAAACCTCAGTCACTTTGTTTACAAAAATCCTGCAATAAAACTAGTTGAACACTTTATCAACCCGTCGGTCTCTCATTCAAGGAAGACATATACCCTGAGAAATACCTAAAGCATTATCTTTAGAAACTATATAACTGCAATTGTTTTATTCCCAGGGAAATTATGGTTAGTGCTCTAAAAGACTAAAATGAGGACATATTGAAATAGAAGAGAAAGATATTTGAGAACTCACTTAAAACTGTCACTTTTTCTTTCTACAGTACTAACCATCATTTCTAAGACAAAATAAACACCGTCATCTGGTTTGTTTCCAAATTAATTGTTTTTTTACCAGTTTGATTCAATAAAGATGGCTTCAGTCGTGCCACACTTTTGTCATTAGCACTCTCGGTATTCTTTAGAACACTCCAGGAGACTGCTGTAGAACACAAGGGAATCAACTGACAGGCTGCTCCTGTTGGAAGTACATGTTTTACTGAGAATGTCAGACTGCATTCTCATATGGCTGAGAAAGATAGTGTGAATTTACAGAAAATATGCTCTCATTTTCACTTCTGGGGCACCTTCAATAACCTCCATGGGAAAATCTTAAGAAACCACTTTTCTCCCAAGCATGATTCATGAAATCCCATTAGAAGGCTTTTTTAACAGGGTAAAATCATCTTAGAACAGACCCAAATTCCTAAATTTAGTATGGTACCATCAACAAATGATTTACCTTGTAACTAAAATCTAATATCACCCTTTATACGTTCTTCTTTTTGTGACCCTCAAAACCTGCCATTCACTACAATGCATTTCAGTGGGGTGTATCATGTATATCGGTCCCAAGATGGCTGCCAGCACCACCTGGTTGAAATGCTGACAGCCAATCAGATCTCACATTGAAATCTGTACTTAGGCTCTGCCTAGATAGAAACATTTATTTTTCCTTTAATAACTCGAAACTACTGAACTAATTTACACCACTAACGAAAAGCATGATCTGTACACCAAGATCTGGCTTAGCTTCCTGCCAGATTTGGTGTAATCCGTTCAGCAGTTTTGGCTGTAGTTGTGTCTAAAGACCCTATGGGAAAATGTATGGTAAAAATGAATTTTAGGACCATCCCCTTTTTCTATGCCTCCGCTTGACTGATCACTCTGAAGCTTTCAAGACCTCAGCCGTGTCAGCCTGTGAGTATAATACTAATTGTGAAACGTTTGTGTAGATTAATCAAACAGAGCCAACGTTTTATATATATATGTATATATATATATAAATATATATATATATATAAAAACTGAAGAAAAAGAAAGGTTATAGGGACGATATAATTAGGTTGATGTTTTACCCATACAAAACCATAGACATTCACCAGTTATAGTTATACTTATAGTTATATTTATGATATGAAACTATGACTTGTAGCTGACAGTTACTTTCGGTCACAAGTTATAGTTTCTTCAGATTAGAACAACAAAAACAATTATGAAGTCCACCAGTTATAATTTAGTGAGGTAACTATAATTTGGGCTACTGCCATGCACTGCTAATGACCTCACATATTACATCACTCTTGATCTGTTGAATGACATCACTGATTAAATTTCTGGTAACACCATAGTCCTATACAGCATAGAGTTAGTGAATGTACATAGCACAGATATAGTGTAAACTCCAGAGATATGTGTGATTGTGAATATCATGTTAAACTTTATATAGTGTACCATTTACAAATCACTAAAGCTTGCAGTGTAAGTATTACTCAGTGTTAAGGTACAAGCTAAGCATATCTGATGTGGGTTGCATAACTATATTTGAAAGTAGGTTGAGGTTTAAAGCCAAAGTCAGTTCCAAAAATATGTGAGAAAGGCCAAAGCGTCCATTGACAATAGAGTATCCATATGGGCATGTGCCCATGTTAAATAGTCATAATGCAGTGCTAAACACATTCTAAATAAAGAGGACATTTATAAGGTGTTGATGTTTACTTCCAGAATGTTCTTAATGATTTTGAGGCACTGTAGATTATTCAATAATTTAGAATGTAGGGATGTCCTACTTAGAGGTGCCATATCTAAGAGTGATGTTGTAAGTATGGCTTTAAGATTGTATACACTTCTTCCCATCTCAGGAATGTGTCTGTTGTCTTTTACTAAACTACAGAGCATTGTCGATAAGGGGCAAACCTACACCTGTCAACAACTTGACTAAAAATGTGTGGATCATGTGAATTCTTTAGAGGTTAACCCTATTAGGGGAATATAATGTTAGCTGTAGGTATGGCATGTTGAATTACTTCAAGTTCACAAAACCTATACAACAGTTTCACAATGTTTGTCTAATGTAATCAGTATCATTAAGGATGTCATTGGAGATGTCATTAATAATGTAATTTAACATGTCATGAGTAATGTAATATGTGAAGTGAGAAGCAGTGCATTGCTGGTCACTAGTTACAGTTAGCTCAGCAAACTGTAAATTGTTTTTAAATGTTAGTGTTAGTATCATTTCAACACCTAGCTATAACGTCACTTTAATATTTGTTTTTTCAGTGAAGTTCTGCTTTTTTTTTTTAACATGAGGGAAGATTTATTACCATACCTACTATAATGTTACATTAACCTTCATATTGTTTCAGTGAATTTCTGGGGTTTCTTGATCATATTCAGCCATTATCCCCCCCCCACGGTGCACTGCCTTCGGCAGCACACAGCCTCTGCCCGGGTCCTGCCAACCCGGCCGTAGGTGCCCAGCCCCTTCCGCACACAGCTTAGATAGTGTGCAATGGATGCTGGCCATAATGACTGATCTCTGGGAAGTCCTTCCAGCCAACCCTAGTGTGGGTGGTCAACCCCCTCTGTGCATGGCCAAAAGTTGTACACAGTGGGGGGTGGGGCACCTGTGGCAGGGCCTTGTTGGAGCCTGGGCACAGGCCTCTGCCCGGGTCATGCACCCAACCCCCGCAGACAGCCATCTCATATTTTATATCTTATTCTTGTAATTGTGTCAACAGTCTCCCTTTCTCCGGTTCTGCACAATGCTCAACAAGAGGCCCAACTCCAGGCGCCACCATGTCAGAGGGCTATTAAAGCACTGAGTCTTGGAGTTGCCAGGTAAGGGGAAGAGCATCAGGAAGGGGTCTGCATGGAAGGAAATCTGTAAAATAAAACGTTAAAACAATACACATGAACTAATCTTTTCACTACTTCAACAATGACTAACTTAGCCATAAATCGTATTTTCTGCAACCTTTTCTGTGGTCCTTTTAAGCAAAGACATATTCTATTTTTTGTTAATACTTTTTACTGTTGTATCACACCACACAAATTATAAAAAATGAAAATAAGCCTCACCAAGCCTTGAACTCTGACTCTTAAGATAATTTTGCCCAAACACGATTTCACAGCGATTCAAGGCCAGACGATAACAAACCAATAATTACAGAATTGCTTCCTAGAAGAAAATCACCTTTGTCTTTCCTGCAAGCCTCTGCATTCAATAACTGGGATAAACAATGTTTCCTTTTTTCCATAATGCGCATGTTCTCAAACTGGGATACTGTATCAGCTCTGGCGATCTGCCACAAAAGGTCAAATGACTCTCTTTACAGAATAGAGGTTCCAACATAACCTTACCGCGACGAGCACGTCCTGCTCATTTAATCTGTATCAACTCTGGAATGTATTCAGGAAACTCTTGGACACAATGTTCTTTCCAAAAGTGAATGAAAGCTGGAATCCAAATGCAAAGCTGCTTCAAAGCCCAGTCAAGGGAAAATGGATCAAGGCTCAGACTCAAAGAGCCCCACCAGAATAGTGACCAAGTTTCCAGGGTGTGGCTGGCTTTTATAGCCCTACCACCCCCAAGATGGCCACTATCACTGGAAAACTGGGAGATGTAGTGAATACTTTCAATGTTTCCATGTCAGATGACACAACCTCCTCATTGTGCCGAACATAAATGGGAGCGGACTGTCAGCCATAACGATAAGCGCACCGCGTCCACCAATGTCCTGGCCCCACATCCTCATGAGCTTTGCCACATGGGCGTCGTTTCTGATGATGTGATTTAGAGGAACAAGAGATCTCCCTGAGGTGGTTGGGGCAGGCCGTAGACCGTGCACTATCCCAATCCTAACAAATTGTTTTCATGGATACTGTGGTACTTCTGCTGTACCTGCCACTCAGGTTTCACCGTCATAGGACAGTGCAAGCATCCGTGAGAAACCTTGCATGGTACCTTGGCACCATGGGGGTGAAACATGAGCAGCGTCTCCTACTGGAGTACAGCAGTATTGTATAGGAAGCAGTGCTGAGTCCTGTGGTACCTGTAAAATGAAAATACTTCTTTTTTTTTATTTTGGCCTCTGAAGGGGTCCACTTGCATGTTCTTTGTGGCCAAGATGCCCCTACCTTGACCACTGATACTGTATTTCAGAAACTTTTTTCAGGACACAGGACTTACTCCATGAGTTCTGCAAAGGCGGCTGCAACATCTACTTCTTGGTTGCGACCAGCCAATCAGATCACTCTGTAAGGTGGAACCTGCTCCCACAGTAGTGGACCAACCATCCAGATAAACTTAGCTTTTAAAACTCTTCAAGACAAACCCTAACACCTCTTTTAACACACATTCCCCAATTGGCTGAATGGGTTTATCCCAAATCACAAAAAACCTTCTACACAAAATTCTAAATTTCAGCCAAATTTAGTGTAATTCTGTTGTGCATTTATTTCTGTATCAGATGGCAAATATTCCTATCTGAATTAATAATGGAAGTGTATGTTTTGGGACACTGCTTTTTCTTGTCCTCCCTCCCCATTACTTGACAGATCAGCCCAAAACTTTCTATGAAGGAGCCAAGGGGGATGAATTTGTTTTTTTTAAAGTTTCCTGCAGATTTGTCTAACTGAGCCAAAGTTATTAGCAAAAAAAAAAAACAGTTCATATGGAAACTCTGACGTAACTATAAATACACAGTAGCGACCCAGTATGGCAGAAAGAAGAGTTACCTCGAGTGTTAGTCAACTGCCAGTATTATCTTTGTGCCTTTGAGTAAAACCAGAGAAGCTTCTGAATAGTGTAGAGTGGGAAAATGTAATTGAAACCAATTGCTAGTCTGCTTTTATTAACTGAGAAATCCCTAAAGTCTTGATATAGCTTCCACTTCTATGGCATGGTTATTTTATCTGAGGAAGAGATGGAGGTGCTTTCTGATGGCAAACCTTCTGGCTCAACTCTATACCCTTGTCCAGCTCATGGTATAGAAAAAACTAGCTCTGAACTTGGACACTGAAATAACATTACTTTTCAACCCTTTTGCTCAGGCAAGGTAGGGTTCCAAAGAAGTGGAAACAAGCCATGATCAAACTTCTGCTGATGAAGATCCAAATATTCTAACAGTTTTCAGCATAATACTTTGTTTTGTTTTCTAATAAGGTGTTCAAAACTTTGTTATTCTAGACACTACAAGCTTTCATTGAGACATATATTGCTCTTTGCTTGCTACAAGCCAGTTTAAAACTAGCCACAACACTGAGTTGGTGTTGCAATCTGTTTTTGATGGTTTGTGGTGCACTGTAGACAGAGGAAACACAGATGTTCTAGTTTTAGTAGGTTACTCAGCAACATTTAACATCATTTACTACTCTATTCTCCTCTTTAGATAAAATAATGTGACTGTGACCAGTTTAAAAATCGATCGTTTGAGTCATTCTTTGCCTTCTAGCTGCAAACTATATTGCTTCCTACTTCCAAACAGATTTGAAGTTGACTACTTGTGGAGCTCCTCCGGGGTCCATAACATTGCCTTTTCTTTTTAGTAACTATATGGTCCTTCTGGCATCTGTTTTACACAATGTTGGTATGCATTTCTAAATGCGTGCAAAGGACACAATCCGTTTAAGCCACACCATATAAAAACCCTGACACTTCTGTCCTAAATTGGCACACACCCTCCAGTAGTCTATAATGGGATGTCCACCAAATTCTTAAACTTTAATCCCACAATAAATAAGCCACAGAATACCAGGGATGATGACCAGACATTGCAGCTCTTAGGGGCATATTTATACTCCGTTTGCGCTGATTGTGCGTCAAAAATTTTGACGCACAATCAGCGCAAACGTTGCCCCGTATTTAAACTTTGACGCCCGAGCCCGCGGACGACAAAATTCCGCTGTGTGCGTCATTTTCTGGATGCGGGAAACCGCCCTGCGTTAATGATATGCAGGGTAGGCGTACCCGTCCAAAAAATTACTTAAACGGCCGTGCATCGTATTTATGCTTTCGGGCAAAAATGACGCACGGCCGGGAGGCGGAGCGAGAAAATTACGCACAGCCTGATTTGCATCAAAATTTAACGCCTGGGTCAGGGCAGGCGTTAAAATGGGGCAAACACACCTGTATTTAATCAGAACACACAGAACAAACAGCAGAGCAGCAGAGCAGCAGAGCAGCCAAAGGGAGACATGGAGGTGATTCTTATCCAGCGTGCACGCAGACGCAGAGCCCAGCAACAACAACAGCAGCTACAACAACACCAGCAGGGACCCCAAAGGCAGCGCAGAAGGCAGGAGAGGATATTCCGCCCAAGAACCACCCTTCAGGGCCTCAGGGAACACGACATCATACAGAGGTACCGGTTGAACTGGCAGGCCATACAGCAGCTGCTGAGAAACATTGAACAGCAGTTGGCCCCCACTTTGGTGACACCCCACACCATACCAACAGAAACAAAGCTGCTTGCCGTACTTCACATGCTGGCAAGTGGCTCTTTTCAAACAACTGGTGCCCTGGTTGGCGGAATGTCACAACCATCATTCTCCGCATTTCTGCCCAAAGTACTGGATGCTATCATTCGCCTGACACCCGCCACATCTGCTTCCCTAACACACTGCAGAAGCAGCAGGAAACTAAACAGGGGTTCTACGCAATCAGTGGCTTCCCACACATCCTTGGTGCAATCGACTGCACACATGTACGACTTGTGCCACCTGCTGCAACTGAACACCTTTACAGCAACAGGAATCACACGCATTTAATCAACGTGCAGGCCATAGTCGATCACCAGGGATTGATCACCAACATCGTGGCTAAATATCCTGGGAGTGTCCATGACTCATTCATCTTCCGTCTCTGCACCATCAACCAACACTTCCAGGATGGACGGTATGGCAATGGACTACTTGTTGGTAAGTACTAAAACCTACTAATATACACACTGCACAGCAACCCTCTAGGACACACAACACATACACCACAACAGCAACATCTAGACAGGAACACATTGAGGTCCTGACATCACTAGCCATGTTTCTTAAGTCACCATTGAACCTGTCACACATCAGAATTTACTGTACAGCCTAATGTTAAGACATTAATGAGTGTGGTAGCCGAAATGTCACCTTGCAAATTGTAAGTGTCCCAATGACCTTTACATTAATACACTGCCTAAGTCTAAAGGTATGGGATGTCCAGGGTACTTTCATATGAACGTGCTAACAACACTTAGAAATGAAACTCTACCTTGAACTATCTACTCACCCCAAGTGAAGACACAAGGACACCTGTATTACAAGTCACAATGCTAGGGAGGGCACACTGCACTGAAAATCCCAAAACATACTGATGACAAACTGTTAGCAGACAAACACTTGCTCAGCCAAGGAAACAACACAATGCAGATGGTATAGCCTACAAGTATAGGATGTCACATTAGTACACTAAATAGTCACATACAACACAAGACAACTACTGCTATTGAAGGTCTTTTCAATAGTGCAAGCTACATCAACATGATCCCATTCTTTTTCTCTTTCAGCTGATCAGGGGTATGGCATCCAGCCATGGATAATGACACCATTTGGCAACCCGAGAACTGCTGCAGAGCGAGCATACAACGACATCCATAAGAGGACAGGCAGCATTGTCGAGCGGACCTTCGGCATCCTCAAGTCAAGGTTCCGCTGCCTCGACATCACTGGTGGTAGCCTACTATATTCCCACGAGATGGTCTGTGGGATCATCCTCACATGTGCAATATTGCACAACATTTGTGTCAAAAGGAACATTCCCCTCCTCGAACCAGACCCATACATGCCTGAAGACGAGGAAGAGGAGGATGCTGGCCTGCAACAGGAGGGGGAACAACCAAACACGGCTGCTGGAGTGCGTAGGCGCCAACACATTGTGAACAATTTCTTTTAATTATTATCACCATCACCACTTAATGAACTATTGTAAATAAACACTGATAACAAACACCACATCATGGTCTGGCTATTCATTTCTGCACACCTTTAGCTCTAAATATCAGAAGAAGAATGTCGTCTCATGGAGCATTAATGATATAACAATCAAATGTCTGACCATCAAGAAGAAGATCCTTTTCAAGGCCTTGGTTATTTCATTCCTTGGCACAGCCTTCAGTTCCTGGATGACAAATTCTCCTTGCAACCTCCTGCCAGACCTTTAAAATCTAGAGGTAGGGACAAGAAGACTGGGTCAGCGTCAATGCGACGTGTAGCATGGATAGCGTTGATGGCATCTGGTAGGAATTCCTCTAACTATCTGTCTGTATGAGGTGCATTTATACAGATTTGATCAGAACCCTGAAGTAGGACTGTTCCCAAACAATAGATAACAAGACATGCTTGGAGCAGCAACTACATAAACAATTCCCTCAAAAGCACAAAGTGGGAAAGTACCTAAGCCCGTATTTATACTTTTTTAGCGCCGCATTTGCGCCGCTTTTTGACGCAAAAGCGGCGCAAACTTACAAAATACAATTCAATTTTGCAAGTTTGTGTCGCTTTTGCGTCAGCAAATGATGCAAACGCTGCGCTAAAAAAGTATAAATATGGGCCCTAATGTGAATACTTCCATCTTATCTAGCTCTGGCACTGATCATGACGCCTTAGCAGAATGGCACTGATAGCATGAAACTAAAACATTGTCCTAACTAAAAGTAATGCAGCCAGCTTGGAAAGATATAATTAAATAATTGCCCAAAAACATAGCAAGCTAAGTAGGGTGATAGTCACTGGGTGACAGGGGCACAGGTCTGCAAGCCAGAAGGCTAAGCTTCCCATTAAAACAAGAGAGGATTCACCACAATGTACTACACATGCTAGAAACCTGCACCAAACCCTTTGGAGACAAAGCCTTTTCTGTGGTAGCCATTAGAGAACCGAACACGTTTAGTAGTGACATTGGGTCTACTTCATCATTATACCCCATTTATAAGTTATTGAAAACTTATATTTTTAATCTGTAATGCTGCCTCTTTTATCTAGTATCTTTTAGCACCATAACACTTTGTGCACATATTCTCTGCTATAATAAAATGAGTAAATTTGTCTGTATATGTATATATATATGTATATATATATATATATACACATTCCTCACATACACACACAAAGGTTAAAGTGACAGTATAGTAAGGGGAAAATGTATGTTAAAACGTAAAATGTTATAACTAAAAAACACGAAATTCACCACTTATAGTTAACTCAAATAACTATAACTTGACTTCTTGACATTGCACAGTGATGTCATCAATGCTGTCATTTCAGTTGTCATCAGTGATGTTATCAATGATGTCATTGAACAAGCCTTGAGTGGTGTTATAATATGTGAGTTAATAAGCAATACATAGTGATGGTGCAAGTTATAATTACCTGAGTTAACTTGTGAATGTAAGTTATTTTTTCAGTTTGAACTATGAAACTGTTTTAACTTATATTTTCACCTAACTATAACACCACTGTACCCTTTTGGCCTGTTTCACAAAGGTGAATAACTATGAGTAAAGTTAGACTTTAGATCTAAACTTAGACTTTTGTTCTAAACTTTACATTTGTGAATCTGACCCTTTTTGTTTTTTTTAAGGGAGCTTCCAGGGGTTTTTAATGTAAAGTAAGATTTTATTACTAAATCTAACTATGTTAACCTCCGACCCCCCACAAACGGCTTTAGCTGTGCACGACTTGCTTTTATCTGCAGTGCCTGGCCTGTGGCCAGGCCCTGAGCTCAGCACCCCTGCACGCTGGTGTCCAACCCCGCACCTTGAACTGCGTCTGCCAGTGTGCGGCTGGCTGAAGCTCCAGCAATCAACTCCATGACCAGGCGGCCAACGCCCTCCAGCCCCAATGGATAACAACTCCCTTTAAAAAAGAAAATGAATTTCCCGATGTTGTGGGGAGATCTAGCTTTCTGTCATACTATGATGTAATTCTGTTAAACATTTTTGGCTACAGCGCTGTTCAAAAATCCCCATGGAAACTGTGCGAGGAAATCACATTTTGAAACCTTCCCTCTTTAGCAGTGATGTAGAAACCTATATTTTATGAAGATTTGTCTAATGTTATTAGCAATACAAAAAATAAATTTTCTGTGGTAAATTGATCCTAACTATGGGGCTCATTACGAGTTTGTCAATCTGACCTTCGGACCTTCAAACCTGTGGGGGTGAGGCTACTGTCATACCGGTGACCTCACCCCCCCATCGTATTACAATGTTTCCACCAGTCAGCCTGCTGGAAACAGTGCCACAGCATTGGCCTTTCCTTAAGGGAGCCAAGGGCAATGCCATCGCACAACACAACCCTTGGAATGCCAATGCTCACTGTCAGTCAGTATACTTTATTCAGCAGTTGCCATAAAAGTGCAAACCAGAACACATATTACCGATCTATAAATAATGTAGAACATGTTTAAAACTATAAAACGGTTTCTAAAAACACCATATAAACATCCGATCTAAAACCCCTAGACAAATAGCAGATAAATATACTAAACATGATTAAGAAATAACAAAAGCTCAAAAGTACAGATATTATCTTAAATAGTAGACTTTCACTAAAATATACGAATTTAAAATACAGTAGACCTTTTCCTAATACTTAAAGAAGCTATAACAAAATCTAGTACATGGTGACAGGTTTGAATATATGACAGTCTCTGGAAATATAATAAAGCTTCCTTGTAGTGGATAGGTCTAAGGTGACATAAAATCAGTAGGATAAAAGCCTTTCTGGGAGCAGAAGAAAATGCGAGGTACTCTGATTTGACTTGGAATCACAAGGGCAGAATGGTAAATCCTTTTTCCAGAGACATGGTTCGGGGAAGGCTACCTGAAAATGAATTAGATTAAATCTAAAAAGTGTTAAAAGAGAAATTGTTCTAAAACTTGAAAACCAGGTCAAATAGGGTTCAAGGCATGGAGCAGTCACAATCCGAGTATAGGGATCAAAGGATTTCAGTTTCAGGGAACTATAAAATCTCAGCTCTGAAACGTGCTCAGAATAAGTTGACTTCAAGACAGTCCTAGAATTTCTAGTTAACAAATGGGGTGTCGTCAAACATAAACCTGAGCCCTAGCTTCTCAAAGGAGTTTCGCAGAAACTTAAGCCAGGGAATCCTATTTGATTTGTCTAATTGTAGGCAATCAGAAATGCAGTCTTGAACAAGTTTTGCCGTGGGGTTTAACCAGCATCCAATCCAGAATAGTAGGGGAGCAATAGAGACCCTGTCCTCCAAAAAACGCTGACCCATTTCTTCGTAACAGATGATATTTGCTGTACATTTTGGAACCATCAATAATCTACGCAGGAATTTATTTTCAACGCTCTGGAGAGAGGGAATTTTGTTATAGCCCCAAACTCCTGCCCCGTATAGGACTGCTGCAGTGCACTTGGAGATATAAAGGGACATATTTATACTCCGTTTGCGCCAAATTTGCGTCGTTTTTTTCGACGCAAATTCGGCGCAAAACTAACGCCATATTTATACATTGGCGTTAGACTCGTCTAGCGCCAAACTATGAGTAAAGAGCGTCATTTTTTTGCGTGAACGCCTTCCTTGCGTTAATGAGATGCAAGGTAGGCGTTCCCGTCCAAAAAACTGACTGCGAAGCAAATGCGTCGAATTTATACTCCCGGGCAAAAATCACGCCCGGGAGTGGGCGGGCCAAAAAACCCCGCATTTGCGCCTCTTTTTAACGTCTGGGTCAGGGCAGGCGTTAAGGGACCTGTGGGCTCAAAATGAGCCCTCAGCTGCTCTCCCATGCCCCCAGGGACCCCCCCTGCCACCCTTGCCCACCCCAGGAGGACACCCAAGGATGGAGGGACCCATCCCAGGGACATTCATGTAAGTTCAGGTAAGTATATATATTTTTTTTTTTATATATTTTTTTTGGCAGAGGGGGGCCTGATTTGTGCCCCCCTACATGCCTCAATGCCCAATGACCATGCCCAGGGGACATAAGTCCCCTGGGCATGGCCATTGGCCAAGGGGGCATGACTCCTGTCTTTACTAAGACAGGAGTCATGTAAATGGCGTCTGGGCGTCGTTAAAAATGGCGCAAATCGGGTGGAGGTGATTTTTTTGCGTCAACCTGACTTGCACCATTTTTAAGACGCCCTAACGACATTTTTCCCTACGCCGGCGCTGCCTGGTGTACGTGGTTTTTTTCCACGCACACCAGGCAGCGCCGGTCTGCTTGCGCCGGCTAACGCCATTCAATAAATACGGCGCCCGCATGGTGCTTCAGAATGGCGTTAGCCAGCGCAAAAATTTTTGCTGCTAAACTGCGTTAGCGCAGTTTAGCGTCAAAAAGTATAAATACGGGCCAGAGTGTTTTCATCTGTGCAGGGGGTCTGTGGCCTAGTTTACTAGTAAAGCGAAAAATCGCTTCTTTATTCCTTGTCAGCTGATGCAGCTTGAAGTTAATATGTGTCTTCCAGGACAGGGAGGAACTCATATACAAGCCTAAATAACAAAAATTATTCACCTTATTTAAAATATGACCTCCCATAATAAATTGTTTAGACTTTGTGTTACGTGGGCCACATGTCATAACAAGTCTTGGAATAATTTACTTTCAGATCAAGGTTCAACATAAAATTGTGAAATAGGTCCAAAAGTCCCTGTAAACCATTTGAGTTGTGAGCAATTAAAACTGCATCATCAGCATATAATAAAACTGGGAGTGATCTCTGGCCCATCTTTGGTACATCCTGTACATGTTTTACCAGCGAGTCATAGAGCCCATTAATGTAGATCAAAAAAAGAAAGGGCGCTAAGATACATCCCTATCTTACGCCCCTTGTAGACGGAATGGGAGAGGTTCTCTGCCCATGTAAACCAGTCTGAACAGAAACCGTTAAATCTGTGTGTAGCCGTTTATTAAGCTCCAAAAGGGACGTATCGCAGCCTAATGCTCCTAAGATTTGCCATAGCTTCGACCTATTAACCTTATCGAAGGCACTAGTTAGATCAATAAATGCCAAATGAATGGACTCTTTTTTGACTATCACATATTTACTGAGTATCAGATGCAGATTTAAAACTTGCTCAACTCTACCTACACCGGGTCTAAAACCAAATTGAATAGGGGATAAAATCTGGGCCTCAGTCACCCAATCTTCTAAACGGGATAAGATCACGGTTCCTAAAATCTTTGCCGTTGAATCAATAAGGGAAATTGGTCTGTAACAGGAAGGATCTTGTCTGTTTCCTTTTTTGAAAATGGGAACTTTAATAGCCGATTTCCATGAGATGGGTACATTACTATTTACCGCACTATTTAGCACATTTGTAACTAGCGGGCCCCAAAGGTTGATTTCAGATTTGAAAAGATCAGCAGGAACCCCATCAGGGCCAGGAGCCTTTCCCTGCCTTGATCAATTGATGGCACTTAAGACCTCATGGAGATCAAAGGTAATATCTAGGGCCTTAGAGCAAACTGTGTGCACTCCAAGGGTGGTGGCAGATGGGCCCCTGCACTGCCCATGCCAAGGACATGGGCATTGTAGGGGCCACCTGTGACCCCTAGCACTGGCTTTCTGTCAGCCTTTCCATGGCGCTGAAACTGCCATGGAAAAGCTGGGGGAAAGTGGACTCGTAATTAGCATGGCGGTTCTGCCATGGGCACTGCCGTGACTGATAACGACTCCGACCTCCGCCACCCCATCGTGATCCGGTATCCTGGTGGTGGTGGCCGCCAGATTTATAATCTGGTGGCCTGACCACAAAGAGTGTGGTGGTCTGATCGCCACTGCAAGTTTGGTGGTTTTAAGACCTCCAAACTCGTAATGAGGCCCCATAACTACACAATGGCGACCACCACTGTGTTTTTCTGATATAGAGCAGACCTGCACATTTCTGGAGGGGATGTCATTCCTGCTTGCTGAGCTCAATACACTATTTCTTTCTGATTTTGAAACTATTGTTCAAGGAACTGTACAACTGTCACTTCGGGGTACATTAGTTAATCTCCTATTTAGAATCGGTAAACCTACCGGCATTAGTACTCCTGCCTCACTTGTTCTTGTACTTTCGTCAGATGAAATAGGGGATTCAAAAGGAAGGTTAAAACATTTTGGAAAATTGCAAGTTGCAGATGTTACTAGTAAATTGAAATCTATTTTTCATCTAAATTAGATATTGTCATACGTCCAATAACTGATACAGCTGTAATCCCCGTGGTGAGTTATGCATTCACAATTATGTTGTCTTTATTGTCCTGTTTAGTATTTTAATAATATCTCCGATCTGAACAGAAATGTGCATTTAATATTCACGGCACTGAATTTTGTTTACCAAGCCCAACTGTGTTTAGTACTATTAGATAACTCCTGTACAGCCCCTTGATGCACTCTCCATTATTAGAAAGATTCGCTAAAGGATGGATACAGAGCGTCTGCATTATGTTTTCATCAAATTGCAGTCTCCTGCTTTGTTTAGAGATGGAAGAATGACAATGAAGTAATTGGATTTCGTGAAACGTTGCTTTTCAACTCTTTTCTGTTTAGAGGGAAATGGGCCGAACTGATGCAGAATGCATGAATAAAATGTAAGTTTTCGCCAGTGTGTATGGGCGGTGTGTGTTTGTACAGAATGTTTGTTATTTTCAGCTGGAACTCAGAAAGATCATAGTACTTTGTCAACCACTTCGAAGTAGTCCATGAATATTCAACCTATTCTACGAATTTCCCAGGAATTGCTTATTAGACAGCCTTTTATTAAATGTACTGTGTTTTCTGTCAAATCTGCATACCAGTTCAGAATGACAGTTCAGAATGACAGGTGGTGGGTTTCAGTTACATTGAGCCAGAATGACTGGTTTCTCGTAGCAATACTTTATGCAAGTGTCTTCTAAGGAGCAGGCACAGCTCTGGAGCTGATGGTCTACAACACAGTTCTTGGGAGTGACCAGAGTTCACACCTGGATGTCCGCCACACTGAGAGGCGCATCAAAGCAATAATCACAAATTCCCAGTCCCACTCTTTGATTCTGTTGGCAGCCCTATCTCCCTTATTGAAATGTGTGTCCAGGCCCCTTCCTTGTGATCTGTCACTGAATCAAAGAGCAGCCTTTTGAAATGTAAAGGGAGTCTTTTCCTTTGACCTCCAATGTGTCCCCACCCAGCTCACAGGAATGCAGCAATCCACATATCTGTCGGGGGAATTCCTCTTTAACTCATGTTTTTATGAGACAGGACTGGGCTTCCCAAAATGGAACTCAGGGTACTCCATTTAATATACCTTTGCAGGCATACTCGCTCAGTGTTCTTTCACAGCAAACTGTACCTTTACATGTACCCATGCATCCAGCACCCACACTCACTTTATGTACACTGCTTAGCACTGAAGCTTTTCTATATTTACCAGGGTGTGCTCTTTACAAATACACAATGGCAGCACACACACTGACTATGTTCACGCTGCACAATACCCTTCGTATATTTACTTCACACAAGCCCATCTACACCCAGCAAATGCTGTTCCTGCGCACTCCCAGGCATACATACATGCATGTAATACATGCACAAAACATACATGTTAAGTTAAGCACAAAGCAGCTGAACGTTATAAAAAAGGTGAGTGAGCCAGTAGGCCTTGTAAAAAAAGGTCCTGTTCACTACTACTGATAACTATTCGGTATGCTGCCACCACCAAGCTTGTCCTGCTTAACTCCTGGTGAAAGTGGTAGCCATCCATTACTATGGAGTTAGTGCTTGGCACCACTCCTGGTCCAAAAAGACTGCAATTTGTGAGACAGATGTGTCATGTTGCACATGCTTGATCCGTGTTCACCTATGATTTAAAAAAACAGCATTAGAGATCTAGACAACAGTACAGTTGCACACTCAGGGCAGGGGTGCACTTCTTCACTATGCAGAGTAGTTTTCCACCCCAATGGTTTGAAAAACCATTTTCCAGCAATATTTGTACATTATACATATTTTGAAAAATGTTATAGCAACTTCGATAGACAAGCCCAAGCCAGCTAGTAGAGAAGAGAGAAATTGGTAATACAATTCTTCCAAGATGCTTCAGCATTGTAATAGGTCCTAAAGTTTAGAATATCTCAATTACAAGTATACAGTATATCAACAACAGTGGTTTGATATGGAAAGTCTTGAGTTAGCAGTGGTTGATGATGACTCTTGCAGGAAGTACTGCATTGAAGATGAGAATATTCTGGAATACTTCTTTGGTGAAGGGGTCTGTGTAATGCTATCTGTATTTAACCACTGACTCCATTTTGACCACTGACTCCATTTTATGCTTAGCTCAGTTTCAGATGCCGTCATATCGGTGGTGCAGATATTTTTCCACGCACAGCTTGTTTTCTACACAGAAAGTGGTTATGCTCTTCTTCCTAGCACAAGGTTGCACCGTGTTGGAACAAAACATGGGGGATGTGGAAGGTGCATGACAAGAGAAGGCTTCAGCCTGGGAATGTTTCCATCAAGGAAAAGTACAGCTTCTCTTTCTCTGGAATGGGTATTAGGGCAGGGACTGTTCCTTTGCATGTTTTCGACGCAGACTGAGCACAGGCAGCACTTTCATTCCATAACTTACTCGAAGGGAGGGTGAGGTTGCCAGAACCTTCCTCTTGGGTTTGTTTAAACCCTTTGGTGCGGGCGTTGTCCGCTGCCCGATGCCCGCACTACCCCCTTGGTATATTTATATAGAGCTATTTATAGATGGATATATCTATATATCAATGTATATAGACATATCTATATAAAGATATATATATATACTGGAAGATGCAGGATCACAAGAAAACAACAGCCAGCCAGGGCAAAAATCTGGATCCCAAAGGATACAATGAGCCACAAGAAAATGT
This sequence comes from Pleurodeles waltl, assembly GCF_031143425.1. NCBI lineage: Eukaryota > Metazoa > Chordata > Amphibia > Caudata > Salamandridae > Pleurodeles > Pleurodeles waltl. The sequence continues at coordinate 341,318,150 of NC_090439.1, forward strand.
AATATCCAAGAAAGAAGTGACTCAAACAGATGATCTCACTAAAGAACAAAAATATATTTCTACTACAACGTTTCAGCTTCCGCCTTCCTCAGGTAGTACAAGATTGTTTGCTCAGTGGCTGCACAGCTGACACTGGTGGATTTTCAAAAAGCATCATGAGTGAAGATTCCAAGTTCCGCCATCCCAAGTCATGGACCCCTCAATGTGGTAGCAATCCCGTTCTTGATACATACATTTTATCCATTAACAAACTCATCAAAGAATCAACACCTAAAAGGATTTTTGATAACATTACCAGAGAGGAAAGACAAGCCCTCTACCACCTTCAACAGAAAGGTGGTGCAGTGGTTGCCATGAAAGTATGTGATTATATTGAGGAGGGAATGAGACAACTGATGGATACCAACACTTACAAACCTTTAAAAACTGATCCCACAGAAGACTTGAACAAAGAAATCAAGAACATGGTTGCAAAGTAAAGGAGCTTAAACCTTATTGATGATACAGCAGATATACTTGTCCACCCCAAACCACGACCTGGAAGATTTTATATGCTTCCCAAAATTCATAAAATTAACAATCCTGGCCGCCCCATCATCTCTGGCAAGGATACGGCCACTGAGAGACTATCTTTATTTGTTGACCTGCACCTCCAGCCCATTGTCCAACAACTTCCATCATTTGTTAAGGACACCAGTCACTTTCTTCAGATTATTGAAAAATTAAACCAAACCTATACATTTGATGATGACACTCTTCTGGCTACATTTGATGTTACATCATTATACACCAATATACCACATGATGATGGACTTATGGCATTATCTGAAGCTCTTAATAAAAGAACTGTGAAAAAACCATCAACAAATGTGCTTACCAACTTTGCAAGAGTTATCCTTAAATCCAACAATTTTACCTTCAATGGTAAACACTATTTGCAAATACAAGGGACATCAATGGGCACTCGGATGGCTCCTTCCTATGCAAATATCTTCATGGGAAAACTGGAGGACTATATACTTGCGAATTCTAACATCAAACCACTGGTATGGCTACGATACATTGATGACATATTTATAATATGGAATGCAGGAAGCAGAACACTTGAGCAATTTACAACTTTTATCAACAGTATCCATCCTACCATCAAATTCACTGGCAGCAATACTACACAGAAGAGCCATCTCCCTTTTCTGGATGTGTTACTCACCATTCATGAACAAAAAATTATAACTGATCTGTACCACAAGCCTACAGATGCTCATTTGTATCTAAACTGGACTTCATGTCACCCACGCCACACTTAACTCAGCATCATCTACAGCCAAGCACTCAGAATAAGACGCATATGCATCAATGAAGACACTTGTAAAGGCCATTTACAGGAGCTTGTTAGATTATTTAAAAAACGAGGCTATCCTCTGAATATCATTCTGCAACAAATTGACAAGTCTTTGCAGTTACCCAGGGAAGCACTTATTTGGAATAACAACAGAAGAAACAAAAGTGACAGAATCCCTTTTGTGGTTGACTATCATCCATCAGCTCCCAACTACAGAAATATAATACAAACAACTTTTCCCTTACTATCTACATGTGAAAAATGGCAAAAGCTTTTTTCAAAAACGCCAGTCATTGCTTACCGCAGAGTTCCCAATTTACGATCACTTATTGTGAGAGCTGAACTTAAGCAAGCTGTAACAAATGCAGGAGTTCATTGCTGTGATTCCAAAAGGTGCATCACATGTGAATACCTTTTACAAACATCATCAGTAACTAGCTCTGTTACAAAAAGGACCTATGGAATAAGACAGCATCTTACATGTCGCTCTACATGGATTATTTATGTGATTCAGTGCCAATGTCAAAGCTGTAAAAAACAATATGTAGGTCAAACTGTGAATGACCTCCGTACACGATTCAGGAACCACAAATCGGCAATAATTATCAAGAAACTTGACCAGCCTGTAGCCAACCATTTTAACCTTGTGGACCATTTACTATCGGATTTGAAGATTTTCCCTGTGGAACATGTTTTAAAGGAAGAACTACTGGACATCAGAGAAAATTTCTGGATGTACCGTTTAAAATCACTGCATCCCAATGGACTGAACATCACTGACAATACCACTTGATTTCTGCATATCTGAAGAGTTCTCAGGACTGCATTGATTCCACATTCCAATTGGAATCTTCACTCAGGATGCTTTTTGAAAATCCACCAGTGTCAGCTGTGCAGCCACTGAGCAAACAATCTAGTACTACCTGAGGAAGGCGGAAGCTGAAACGTTGTAGTAGAAATATATTTTTGTTCTTTAGTGAGATCATCTGTTTGAGTCACTTATTTCTTATATATATATATATATATATATATATATATATATATATATATATATATATATATATCGATCCCTTTTGTCAATGCGTGTGTGGTTTCCCTGGGGGCTGTGATCCGCCCACACCCACATATAAAAGTTAAATATATATATATATATATATATATATATATATATATATATATATATACATATTTTTATGTAAGCCAAAGATTAGCAGTGCACTCCATCAAGGGAAAAATAATCTTGTTTTTATTTCTCTGTTAAGACTGAAAACAAAAAAGAACAACGCGTTTCGACCGTATGGTCTTCTTCGAGTTCACATCCTGTTACTATTGCGAATCTTATTTATAGTACCACCCTGGTTACCAATTGCAATGCATTCTGGGAATCGTTGTTTTCTAATACCAAAACAAAATTACATTTGAAATTGAACACAACAATCATCTCAATAAATCAAAGAAAATCATTAATCCAAATAAGGATATCCTCGTATTCGTTATATATCCTGATTTGTATGGGATCGGCTCGCCCACAGCGGTAGCACCGGTACTGAGAGCGCGGTGCCTCTGAATTGGAGCCGCTTTGGTTACGATATATATACATATATATACTTTCACCACCAGTTCTCTTGCAGTTGCAGTTTGCGTCTTCAAAGCCATGCACATACTTCAAATGGCATTTCAGCTGTAGTTTTTAGGCAGCAATAAAAAAGTCAAGTAACTCTTGTGATTAGGTTTCTGCTACAAAAGAATTTGACTTTCGTCCAGTGGCAGTTTTGATGCAATAAAATAGTGCAGAAGGTTTATATTCCTACTACAAAGATCAAATCTGTATTTTATGTCAATAGCTGAGTGGATTAGTAAAGCCAACCATTACCTGCACTATAATACAAATGAAATGTATGTGCAAGTGGGGCTATGGAGAGATGAAGAGCACTTTTGCTGTGTGGTAGTGAGGGAATTCGAGGAGGAGGTCATGGGAGTGGGAGCAACAATAATGAATGGTGGACTGGGCGCCACAGGCGCTAACAATTGTGACGATTGTTATGTGACAAGGTGAAGTAATAGTGTTTCTTTTTTGTATTTTTGAATGTCTTGAGAGAACGTGCTGATTGAGGGAAGAAGCAAAGGTAAGGTGACTGACCTTTACTGTTTCACACATCTCACACACACCACCAGCAAGTTTGTGACTGTCTACGTAGGCTAGTGTTTTAGAGCAACACTTTATCCAGTAGCATAGATGGCGTCTCGTTGGATGACTGTTGCTCAAGCCCTAACTCCGGTTATAGAGGGCAGCTCTGATGTAGGATCAGAGACTGAAACAGCAGATACTGAGATAGCATCTGAGGGCTAGGACAATGATGCAGATTCTGGGAGTGATTTTTCTGACAACTTCTCTTCGAGAGATTCTGAGGGAGGTGATGAGTACAGTCCTGCTGTCCCTCCGCAAGCACAGTCTGTGCAGGGGGACAATAGCGGGTTAGCCCAACCCAGAGAGCAGGTGCATTTGGCAGCAAGCACAGAGAGAGTGCACTCTTGGGAGCTACCCAATTTAGTTCAGCCCCATATTCCACTGCCTAAATCGTATTGCAGAGACGTCAAAATTATCTATCACAAAACAACCTGGTTTTGTAAGGCAGGCACATGCATTTTTGGTCCTGGACTTGGCGGCCTTATAGGGAAACCTACCAAACCCAGACAGTTCTGGAAACAAGACACCTGGGGGAGTCCACAGAGGGTGACTTGTAGGATTCCCCAAAGTTTTCTTACCCAGAATACCCTGCAAAGGTGAAATGTTGAATGAAAACTCTATTTTGTCTTGCATTTCTGTCACACAGACTACAGGAATATGCCGGTATCCACAAAATTCCTACCACCCAGTGTTTCCCCACCTCTCCTGATAAAAATGCTACCCCACTTGAGTGACTGTACCTAGTTCCTGTGTCAGGAATGGATCACCCCAAGGTCAACAGTTGCCCTCATGTAAGGACTAACATTGACCATTGTGTGATCCATTCCTGACATGGGCACTAGACCTACCCACACAAGTGAGGTACAGTTTTTATCGAGAGACTTTGGGGAATGCTGGGTGAAAGGAAATGTGTGCCTCCTCTCAGATTCCAGAACTTTCTGTCACTGAAATGAGAGGAAAAAGTGTTGTTTTTGCCAGATTTTGAGGTTTGCAAAGGATTCTGGGTAACAGAACCTGATGAGAGCCCCACAAGTCACCCAATTCTTAATTCCCCTAGGTGTCTAGTTTTCAGAAATGTCCAGGTTTGCTAGGTTTTCCTAGGTGCCGGCTGAGCTAGAGGCCAAAATCCACAGCTAGTCACTTTCTAGAAAACATGTCAGTTTTCAATGTAAAAATGTGATGTGGCCATGTTGCGTTTTGGGGCATTGTCTGTTGTGGGCAATAGGCCTAACCAGGTCAGGTACCATTTTTATCAGGAGACTTGGGGGAATACAGAATAGAAGAACAAGTGTTATTGCCCCTCATCTTTCTCTACATTTTTTCCTTCCTAATGTAAGACTGTGTGCAAAAAAGAAGTCTATTTGAGAAATGCACTGTAATTCACATGCTAGTAAGGGGACCCCCGAATTCAAAGATGTGAAAATAACCACTGCTTCTCAACACCTTATCTTGTGCCCATTTTGGAAATACAAAGGTTTCCTTGACACCTACTTTTCACTCTTTATACTTCACAAATGAATTGCTGTATACCGGGTATACAATAAAAACCCATTGCAAGGTGCAGCTCCTTTATTGGCTATGGGTGCCTTGGGTTTTTGATGAACCTACAAGGCCTATATAGCCCCGCAACCAGAAGAGTCCAGCGGACGTAACAATGTATTTCTTTAAAAATCTGCCATAGCTGGAAAAAGGTATAGAAGAAAACGTGGACAGAAACGGCTGTTTTTCATTTCAGCTGTTATTTTCTGTAGGACAACCTTGTAGGATCTACACAAATGACCCCTTGTTGAATTCAAAATGTGGTCTAATTTTCAGAAATGTTTAGCTGTCCGGGATCCAGCATTGGTTTCACAGCCATTTCTGTCACTAACTGGAATGAGGCAATAAGGATACAAAAATATATTAAAAATGGGGAATGTCACAGTAAAGTGCCAACAGTATGCTGAAAAAATTGCTTGGTCTCCTCCAGGGGAATGCACAAACTCTGGGTACCTTTAGAATCCCTAGGATGTTGGAAAAAAAGAAAACAAATTTGGCATGGATAACTTATGTTGACAAATATTTTTGAAGGCATGAACTACCCCAATAGCCAAAAAAGGGCTCAGCACGGGGTGGGGGGGGGAGGCCCAGCAGCTAAGGGGTTAAGGTATAAAACATGGGGAGGCTTGGCACTGTTAGGAGGAGTTCTCCTGAATGTGGACATACAGTTCAGGGTAAAGCATCCCATGGTAGAACAATCTCCTACTGACTCAGCTGCCCAGGGCTCCTTGGCTTGATGTTGGCAACGATGAAGAAGTCAACCCCCATTGTGATGCACTTTAATTCTTCATTATCTATCATCGCTGCGCACATACATAAACATTATGGGGGTGATTCTAAGTCCGGCGGGCGGCGGAGGCCGCCCGCCAGACTTCCCCCACCAAAATACCGCTCCGCGGTAGAAAGACCGCTGAGGGTATTTTGGGATTTGCCCTGGGCTGGCGGGCGGCCGCCCGCCAGCCCAGGGCAAATCAACCTTCCCACGAGGACGCCGGCTCAGAATTGAGCCGGCGTAGTGGGAAGGTGCGACGGGTGCAGTGGCACCCGTCGCGTATTTCAGTGTCTGCAAAGCAGACACTGAAATACTTTGTTGGGCCCTCTTACGGGGGCCCCTGCAGGGGCCCCCAGGGGCCCGCGGCACCCCCTAGCGCCATCCTGTTCCTGGCGGGAGACCCGCCAGGAACAGGATGGCGGTAGGGGGTGTCAGAATCCCCATGGCGGCGGAACGCGCTCCGCCGCCATGGAGGATTCTGCAGGGCAGCGGGAAACCGGCGGGAGACCGCCGGTTTCCCGCATCTGACCGCGGCCGAACCGCCGCGGTCAGAATGCCCTGCGGGGCACCGTCGGTCTGTCGGCGGTGCTCCCGCCGACCCACCGCCGGGGTCAGAATGACCCCCTATATGTTTTCACTGCATACATATTCATTGCTGATATATTGCACCTTTTTCTGCCTACCATTGTTCAACTGCTGTGATTAGTTTGGTATCTACACATATTTTAGGGCATTCAAGTTAAATGCTCGTGTTCATATTTTTGTGTGCTTTCGTTTGAGATCTGAAAAGTGTCTTAATAAATTCATTACTAATAAGGCTTCTTTCCCTCTTAGTTTGAAGCTAAGCAGAACAGTCTGTCAGCACACGAACAGTATTTCTGATAGTTTTATGAGACTGTTGATAGTGAGTGTTAATTGCATAGATGTTGTGAGTGTTTACTCAAGTCGAGAGCCTTCATGGGATGAAGTAATGGTTCACAGAGGGGAAAGGAGGTGATTGTTAAAGATCTTGTCTTTGGCTTTGAAGCTGAAGAGGAATTTCAGTGTTATGTAGGGCACAAGTGAATGAATGATGCAAATAGAGAAGCATTCTGAATAAAATTAAATCATTTATTTTTAAGTTTATTCAAGATTGCTTCGAAGATCCCTCTAAGCATGAAATCATTGGTTTACACTAATGTGAAGTTCAAAAAACACAGTAGGCATGTGATAACTTGGCAAACTAGGGCTCTGGTCTGTGATGTTTATTATAATGGAATTTCCTACCAGAACTGCCCATAAGTGCAATGAAAGGCATGAATATCATGTTTATTGCCAACTATCATAAATCCACGGTAGGAGAATGAGTTCATGCATGACCATTCCAGATAGGAGCAGAGTGGGATTCCATATGTCACTGAAATCAGGAAATCCTGACTGACGTCTTGATGTTCTGTGAGCAAAGAATGAACATTTCTTAACTACCTAAACTTTTAAAGTTACTGTTATGCTTTTCTTTGCTGCCACATTGGAATCAATAAATTAGGGTCAACAATGCCCCCTTATTGAGAAAACACAACTGTGGCACTTAAGAGACCTCCTTATTACATATGCCTTATAATAGCTACAGGTTTACCTTGCAGGAGGTAATTTCACAAGGCCGTCCTCAATCATGTGTGTAAACAGATGATACTCCAGTTTACATGTGTCTTTTAGATCACTTTCAGCACCCAAGGTGAGCCAAACTGAGATTCTAACAAAAGATAAACCAATCAATCAATAACATGCTTCTGGGGTACTGTAAACCTCAGTTATGCAACAAAGAATTATCAGGGGAAAAGTGGAGAGAGAGGACTTTAAAATGAATGTCTAATCAAATCAGGTTGTATAACATTGTAGTAGAATATTCTTACGTTTATGGTACAATCAATGCCTACGTTCTTGACATCATCTTATGTGCAAAAGTCTTGTACTGAACACATATGATGGAGCTTGGACTATATCCCCAATTGTTGACTCTGATGAATCTTTCTTTCTCTGGTCCGAGGGGTGACGAGACTCGCACCAAATTATTTAATATCAATTACAGTCCTGTAAACCAACTTAAAGTTTCAAAAGCCTTTATTGCAGGCCCAAAGTCAAGTAAGTTAGTCTCAAAACCATAGTGTAGACATACAAATGCACTAAAGGAGAGTTAAAACTTTGCACAATATTGAATTGAATTAATTCATGTAATGACAATATCTCAATAGCAACAAAGCAGACAATGAAGAAAAGTCTTTGGTGTTTAAAATCAAAAATCGAATTCTCCTGTCTACCCTTTGAATCTAGACTACTTATTCTAATATTTAGAAGGGTTTCAGAGAAAAGGTCAGCAAAACAGAACTTCTATAAAAGATTCCATCAAGAGAGGTGTGTGCAGCATAAAGCAGCTGAAACGTTAGAGATTTGAGTTCTATACCTCAAAGGAATAAAGGGTTCTGAACCTTTCACTAATGCACAAATTAAACCACACTTAAATATCATTCCTTCCACAAATTGCATCACTGTCAAACTATTCCTCTGAAAAACAAAATCATAAATCAAACAGATAATTGGTAACTGTATATCTTTTAAGTTTTTTTCTCTGAGACCTTCATGTAGCCTCATGCTCAGGAATTTCAAAATGATAACTGCCAATTCAGGATACTCATTTCATTCTTGTAACACTTCTCTTAAACTCTCTTATCTCTCATGCACAATACCATCCGTATTGGTTTTAGCACCAGCAGCTTTAGAAAAACACACAAAAAGCAAACTTCACCTTGAAAATTAACACACAGGAAAAGTGCGGGCCTTCACTTCAACCAAGCTAAATATGTACAAGTACACTTTCAAATTAAATCGTTTCTGTACATATTCTTCTGTTGAATATATAATGATTATAAAGAATAATAGTGCTCAAAATACTATAATATAAACATTTTTCAAATGATGATTGAATGTGGCATACATGAAAGATTATATTCATCTAAGCACTTGCATGCGTTTCAGCACAACATGGTTAAATGAAAAACACTTTTACGTTATGCACAAAAATAACCACCCCTTTAATTTATGTTTTAAGAGACATAATGGCAGAGCTTGATCATGCTTTGTCAACCCTCCCTCTGATGACTTTTAGAGTCATCATAAACCCACTTAATTCTTGAATGAGACTCACTAAAACCTGGTTGTTTAAACAACGTTTTTCTAGATTCCTCCAAACGGTTCATATCATCATAATATTTACACTGTTTATCTTCCATCTCAACTTCTCCTCTCTTTCTCTTTCTTCCTTTCTAAATCTTCATTCTTCGGAAGATTTTGTATTCATCGAACAGAACTTTTCCCATGGTTTAAATAATCAACAATGGTTTCAACACAAGGCCTAAATTCCACTTCCCAAATTTCCAAACCACCTGCCTATAGCAGAAAATCTATTTCCAATTGCTTCCCATGCACTAGTCACTTCCAACTCTTTCAAATCCTTTATCATCCCAGGTATATTCTATTCATCTGCAAATCCTTACTTTTATCTGGAAAATAGGTACAGCATTGTTGGACCTTCAGCATCTGACAGACTCTTCCCTCCTTTGCGAGGAGCAAGTCTAGCCCAAGTCAATTTTGCAAAATTATTGATCTTATCACTAACATCTCTGTGTTTATTAACAACAGTGAATTCACAGTGCTAGTAGCTAACTTATTCACTATTGTAGACTTCTGATCTTCATGTTATTCAGAATCACTTCTACTGATGAAATCAATGTGCCAACGACATCCCCTACTATTTCAGCAGCACTTACTCATCTTTTAGTTCCAACTTTTATCTTCCACACAGGATCTTCAAGATGTTCCACATGATAGGTCTTTGGAAACACCATTGTTAGATAACACGGACTATGGAAACCTTTCAACAACTAACAATATGCATGCTGTCCACAAATAAAATACACTCTGGGATCACAGGATCATTTACATCCAAAAATAATTCACTCTTTCCCATGATATCAAAAACATGCTCACAATCACTTTTCCCTGTACACAAAGGATAATGGATAATGAATAATCTTCTGTAGACTCATCTACAATGCTTACTCATTTAGTATATAGTGATTATTATCCTTAGGACTAAGAGTCAATGGGAAAAATACTAGGGGATAACTCATTCTCTTCAGAATGTGTAGAAGAAAATGCTCCTATTAACAACACCACTAATGTTACAAGGGCATTAAGCACCAAAGCATATACTATATATTTCCTGCTACTTTTCTGATTTGGCTGCATTACGCCTTTAGAATCAGATAACTTATTAGATATGCACAGCTATGGCAACATACTCCGTTGGTTTCACCAATGCGAACAGCAAGACAGTTCAAAAAGTCCAAAGTTCATTTATCAGCAACATACTTGGTGAGACTTTCCAAGCCCTAATCCTCATTCATCTAAGTGACAATCCTCTTTCTTCTTCCACTAGGGCCTAGAAAATCTTCCAAATTCCTGATCCCAATCAATGTAAATGTCTTTAACGTGCTCACAAACTAAGCTTGTGGATGACAGTGAAAGCTCAACGTTCCAACACAATGTTCAGTCCATGGAGGTTCAGCCGAACCTGTATATCGATCCCAATATTTCCAAAACTCTTGATCTGTGGCTGGGTCATTTGCAAAGTAGGTTCACTCTGGTGAAGAATACCTACGACTAGGAAGTCGTGTCATTTTTGACCTTCTCAGTACTACACCCTTGTCTTCACTTTTGCTCAAGTCAGAGTTCTCATTCCCTTCAGCAATCATCGTTGGCACATGTTCTTCAGGCAAACTCACTTTTCCCCAATTTTTTCTTCTGGGCAAATGGGTCCAGCTTCCACTGGTTTCCTTCTAGCACTCATTCCTTCTCCAGGGTCTGATTCTCACTCTGACTCATTCACCTCAGGCCAGGATGCAATTGTTTCTGCTTCTGAGTCAGATTTGTCTTGTTCAAGACCATCTTCAACTTGCTCAGGTGGTGTTTCAAACTCAAGTTGGTCCCCGACAACCTGACCGATCTGCCCCTGTTGTCTCTCTACTTTGAGTTCTTCTGGAACAGACACTGTCGTATCAAAGGGACATTCAACTTTACAAGTGTGGGAAGCATGTATCCAGTTGCATAGACCTCCACACTTCATAGCAGTCGTCATAACCAGAATCACCTGGTATGGCCCATGCCAAGGGGGTTCTAGACACAATTTCCTAATGTGTTTTTTTTACCAAGAACCAATCTCTGGGACTAAGGTCATGGCAGTGTTCTTGTTCTGGGGGTGGGGTTGTGACTGCTCCAACCTGATGAGATACAGAATGGACTACATCAGCTAGCCCATTGCAATATTCTAGGACCACATCATCTGTCATAGTCACAAGTGCATTAACAGGAATCGCCGGCAGTCTCATCGCCCTCCCCATCAGGATTTCATTGGGGGTATTCCAGTCTTTTGATCAAGAACACCCCAAAGACTCAACAATACAAGGGGCAAAGTGTCAGGTCATTTCAAAGATGGTGAAGCACACACTTTTGCCAATTTTGATTTCAGGGTGGTATTCACTTGCTGAACAAGACCCCAAGCCTCATGTCTGTAGCTGCAATTCAATTTCTGTTCCATTTACAATGCTGAGCACAATCATTTCAGGACCTCATTGTTAAAATTAGTTCCTTGATATGTTTCCAAAGAAGTCGGAAAACCATATCTGGTAATGAGTTTCCTCAAAAGTAGTTTGGCTACAGTAAGACTATAAAGATGGGAACACTTCAACCCAATGAGAAAAGATGCATATAATGACCTAAACATATCTCAATCTGTTGCACACAGGCATCTCAATAACATCCATCTGTATCCTGTTAAAAGGCCCTCCTGACCTTCCTATGTGGCTCAATTGGACTGCAGTTCTTTTTGCACCATTATTCTGTTGACACACAACACACCTGTTACATAATTCTTCAGCCATCAATCTGAATTTCAAATTAAACCAGGTGTGCCTGAACAACCTCACAATTGCATCCTTCCCAATATGAGCTGGATCATGGCAATATCTAGCCATACGATGTAACAAGCTATTTGGTGACACCTGTCATCCATCCATTGCAACCCAAATGTCATCATCTCTTTTGACACAACCTGCTCTAACCCAGCTCTGTGGTTCCTCTTCAGACACTTCCTCTTGAAGCATTTGCACCTCAGTCCTGGTATCAGCTGTTGTCAACAAGACAAACATTATGAGCGTAATACTTGATAACCTCGCCGGCGTACCTATTGCCCAAAGTCACATGATCATCTCCAGAAAAATGGGCAGTGCACTTGACCACTTCAACTTGTTCAGGCAATTGTAGTGCATTGAGGAGGTTTCTCACTTGTTTGCCATTCTGGAGGACATCATAATCCCTTGCTGAAACCACAGTTGCATGAAGCCCTGAACAACAGCAAAGCTGTATTGACTATCGGCAAGGATAGTCTCTTTGAATTGATCAGAAACACAACATGCTCTGGTAAGAGAAATCAACTCAGCCACTTTGGCAGAGAATATTCCTTGAAGCCAGGAAGCTTCAAAACCTCCAGAAAGGACACAGATAATATAGGCTGCTCCTATACTTCCTCCTCTGTCTCTCAAGCATGAACCTTCAACATAAAGGACATAATCAGATTCAGATAATGGTTCATCTCACATATTTGGTCTCAGCTTGGTGCACAGTTCAGGAACATCAAGACAATTGTGGCCCCCTTCACAATCTTCATTGGTTCCTTGACCCACTATTGACTACAGAGTAGCAGTAGCCAAAATCCTGCAATGTTTTACTATCACATTCTCTACAGCCAGGATCGCTTGCTCCTATTTAGTCAGTCTACTGCATGTCAGGTGCTGTGTTCTGGTTCTAGTCAACAAACGTTTTACCGAATGGGGCATGTACACAGTTAATGGGTGACCCATAACAACATTTTCACACATCTTGATACTAGTGCTGACTGCTGCTACTGATTTTAGGCATCCTGGCAATGCAAAAGAAACTGGATCTAATGTGCCCAACAAATATGCCACTGGTTTCTTAGCATTGCCATGCGTCAGCAGTGAGAGAGCACAGCCCTCCCTCTCACTGTAGAAAAGTGCAAAAGATTTGTTATAATCAGGCAACCCCATAACTGGGGCACAACAGAGACATTCCCTTAGCTCTAGGAACACAACAAGGCAATCGTTGTCCCTTGGCACTGGATGAGACACATCCTTATGTGTCAGCCTTTTTAAAGGCTTAGCCACCAGGGAAAAGTTGGCTATTCACTATCTACAGTTGGCCACCATTCCCAAAAACATTGTGGCTTCCCTCTCAATAGTTGGCAGACTAATTTTCAATATGGCTGAAATCCTCTCTTGTGACAGTTTTCTCACTCCTTTCGCAATGTGGTGTCCAAGATATTGAACCTCTTTCTGACTATATTGTATCTTTCCTGTTGATACTTTTTGTCCGTTCTCAGCCAGGTGGTTCAGTAACACAATGGTATCCTGTTTGCAATCCTCTTGAGTATTTGGCCACCTCCATTAGGTCATCAATGTACTTAACCAGGATTGAATTGCAAGACATGATCAAATATTCCAAGTGTTAAAATCTAATTGAAAATTGATGGAGACTCAGTACATCCTTGTGGAACTCAGCACCATGCCAAACCCCTGTTTGCGAGCCAAAGAGAAATTCACTATCCTCATGCAACGGTATCAAAAGGAAGGCCTGACACAAGTCAATGACCGTGAAATGCTCAACCTCACATGGAATCTGAAACAATACTACAGCTGGGTACGGTACCTCGGGGCAATAAGGAAGAACAATATTATTTATTTCCGTAACATCATGTAAACTTCTGCACTTGCCATTTGGTTTCTGAAGACCCATACTGAAGAGTTATAATGACTCTCTATTAGCTCTCTCAGAATTCCCTGCTGTATCATGGACTCAATTGCAGGAGTTATTCTAGCAATTATTTCAGGGGTCAAATTGTACTGTGGGGTTCTTGGGAATTCAGCATTAGGGTTAACAGTTATTCAGACAGGTTCTACACCTTTTATCAGTACCATATCTTTTCCTGGGAAATCCCATACTTTGTGCTCGACGGTTTGTCTCAAATATGAAGGCAAATCATCAGCAGTAAACAAAGTCAATAACATGTAACAAGATTAATTTCTTGATACTTTACAGAAAGCATCTTCATTTTGAGTCTGAATCTCAATTCAGATCTGGTGTACCGAAGATAACACAGTTCCACTTTGTAAGCAAGTCTCTTCCTATGAGTTTCATTGGGCTGTGCTTGTCCTCAAAAGATCCTAGTTTCACCGTGATTGGGGAGCTCTCTTGAGCTGTCATTTGTTTATTCTCTACACCTTCAACTTGGACCATTTTTTCTGAGAGCGACAGATGTGGAGATCTACTGTTCGTATAGTAGAATGGGCAGCACCACTGTCAACCAGAAATGGCACAGGGGCCATCCACTTGACTATTTATTCTATTTCTGAAGGAGTGGTCCACTCTGGTCTACCTCTAAGGCTGCACCAAGTATGCATTCTTCCTCCCCTCTCAGGTGCCAACAGGCTGACTGATCCGAGCCATTTCCCTCATTCAAGTTGAACAAAATAAAATTTTGAAATTGATTATTAACCTGCATCTGATTTGTATTCACCTTTAAACCCTCATTTGTGTTCTGATGCAACCCAACAGCATTTTGCTGTGGCATTGCAGCTTGGGGCACACAACCATTTTGGCTCCTGAGTCTTTGGACACCCTGAATCTGATTAGAATTATTATTCTGAGAAGGTGCAAACGCTGCATTTCGGACATTATTAGCTAGATTCAAAAGACATTCCCACTTCCAATATCCCAGTTTACTGCAGATGTGACAAGGAGTTGAACTTTTAAGGCTATTTGCATCCATTCCAGTACCAGGATCTATAAGGACTCCTCTACCTCTACCTTGTATTGGATATTGTGGTTCTTGATATACACCTTGCATTATACCTGCAGAGATTCAGTGATTAAGGCCCCCCATATATTTTTGACTGTGCTAATACACCTAGTTAGATGTATATTATTGATTGATTCTGGGCCTACGCTGTGGTCATAATTTATTCAGCAATGATATCTAAGTATTCAGTTTTAGGTGTATGTTTTGTGATAAAATGGCAGAACCCCAAATGGTTAGTTATTCAGATGACCAGATAAATAGGCTTTTAGAACATCCTTCTTTGTTGAGTGGTGATAGTTTCATGCTATACACCACAAATCTAGATAAAATTGAGAGGTTGAAAGAGCTAAAGAAAAAACATATACGTACACAGCTACATGCACAAGTACTATTGGAAAGCTTGAAACATAACACAATACCTCTAGGACTTCAAGTTCAAAATGTACCTGTGATTTTTATCTGACCCAATTCAGCGGGGTGGGACCAAAGTGTTCCAGAGACTAGTTGTCTTTGTCCATAATGACAGCAGTAAGAATAAGTGAGTTGAAACTCAAGGAGATAGAGGCCCTCAAAGCAAAAACAATTGGTGATTCAACTATTGCAGATAGCAAAAGATTGTTGGAGGAAGTGGCTATAGTGATCACAGAATTCAAAGTGGTCACCACCAGTCAGAAAATATCTAAGTTTCTCGTGACATGTAGACCTTCAGTATTGAAAAAGGTTTAACCATACTTGAAAAAAGATTACTATCAAACTAATAGTCTATCACAGCAACCAAATACGGCAGGTCTAGAAGGAGGCTCATAACCTTCTCTGAAATATCAACAGAGTGTAGTCATATCTCTTCAGAAACATACACAACCAGCTTCCTTCATACAAATAACCACCTTTTTCAGTAAGAGGCAACAAACAAGGTAGGGGTGGAGGCAGGGGACGGGCACAAGGCAGTGGAGATATTCAAACAAGGAGAAGAGTGTACAGATGGTAACAACAGGGTCTGAGAATACATAGATGATACCTATATACAATCTGCCAAAAAACACTATCGAAGTTAGAAACACAAGTACTCAGCAAAGGATTGTCCTTTGTTCCATTAAGGGTACAGGTCCCTATAGACGCTTAAACTGAAGTCCTAGCATTTTTACATAAGGTTCACCTTTAGGTATTTTGGGGGATAAAAATAGACAGAGAAAACATAATTTTACAGACCTATTCAAGAAATCCACATTCTGTCTACCTACTACACAAATGCCATCACATATCCTAGCATTTGAGGATTTAGTTCCTCAAGGACATAGACCTGTTGAATGACAAGAAAATCAATTTTAAGAACAATATGACAAAAGCTAAAAGAGTATGCCTTAATCAGTTAGCAAGTGATGAACAAATAGTGATTAAGGCAGCAGATAGAGGGGATGGCATTGTTATTTTAGAAGCAGAACAATACGATGCAGAAATCCTTAGACAATGCCAAGATACAAGACACTACCACAGTCTGGCTCCCACCCATATTACATGTTTAAATAGGAAAATTAAACACATTACCAAGCAGGCACTTGAGGAAGGATGGCTTTCCACTAAGGAGTATGGACTCCTTAAAGAGATTCCCACATGCCTGTCATATATATTCTTCCGAAAGTCCCTAAGAATTTTACTGGTCCACATGACCATCTGGTTATTTCAGTGTGTGGATCACTTTTGGGGCCTTTTGCCCAATATGTGGATGTTTCCCTAAAACACTTAGTAACAGCCACATGAGCATGTATAAGAGGTTCTATGGACTTCATAAATAAAATTGAAGGGAAACTTTTCAACACTATTACTCACATTTTAGTGACTTGTGATGTAGAATCATTGTATATAAATATAGCACAAGATGAGGCCCTCGCAGTGCTTAGGGCAGTCTTAGGTCCTAGGCCTCACCCACATGAAGTTCCCACAGAGTTCCTACTTGAAGTTACAAAAATATGCATGAAGATTACTTTTTTCATGTTCAAGAAGATCTGTATTTGCAAGTAAAGGGTGTTGTAATAGGGTACAGATTTTTGCCACGAGGTGGCAAACCTATTTATGGCCTTTTTTGAGGCCAAATGGGTTTTTGAGAATACCAACAACTCCTATACACGGTTAATCATTTGCGGGTACAGATATATCAACTAGGCTTTTAAGATATGGGAAGGTTCCCTAGATTCCGTGATGTAGCTGTTTTCAATTTGCAATCATTCTGGCCTTCTGAGTATTTAACATTGTTACTGTGCATTAAAATCTTAACTCTTGTTTAACAACAAACACCAGTGACCATTTTATGTCATCCTCTGTAAGGTTCATTGTAGTGAAATAATGTACCAATAGGGCATCCGGTGTCCGACATCTGATTCACGATCAGTGTTTTAAAATCCTAGTTCTAACAGGTTGGGTTGTTTGGCCAATATACGTTTTATCGCAGGGACATGTTATACAATAAATTACATTCATCATACTACAATTTGAAAACAATGACTGATGGATATTTATGCAGTTCGCTATAACATTTTTGTATCAGACATGGAACGACATGCAGGGCAACGTTGACATCTGTAATGACAAGTGAGGCATGGTAACCCTAAAAGTCGTAGTAAGTTAGGGGGTTGTTGTGTAGTATATTTGGCCTGTACCAACTGGTCCCTCAAATTCTTGTCTCTTCCGAATGCAACCAGGGGTTTTGGAATTCCAAAATTTGCCAATATGTGCCAATTGTCAACACCAGAGCAGTACACGCTATATTGGTGACAAAAATGCAAAAATCCAGCACTCTCAAAACAACGTAATTTATGCATTGGGCTGATATGTTGTGGTTTAACCTTTTGCATTGCAGAGTTCAATCCTGAAAACTTATTTTTAATATGCTTACAAATACTGTTCCTTTGCAATGTATTGCTGCAGGTTTTCAGAGTGTGTTAGGGTGTGGCCCCTTTCCAGGGCCTTCCAGAGACTTTCCCTGCAACATGCCTGGGCATGGTTCTGGGCTGGGCCAAGATTCTATAAAAGAGAGCCAGCCCAACTCCCAGTGCTCACTATTCAGAGGTCCCGGTGCAGAGCAGCAGCTTCTTCCTGGGCTCCTGTCCCGCTGGCCTATTTGGATCTTCCAGTCCTCTGCCCTTCATCCTTCATTGGTGATCATTGTTCCAGGCGGTAAGACGGTGGTTGGACTTTTCCGACACCGTTATTGAGAATTTTCATATTATTGGTTTAATTCTTAAATGAGTAACAGATTACTTGCGCGTTACCATTTCTTGACATTTATATGGTAGTTTACAAATAGGCAAGATGCGCGGTTTGTTTCATAAAGGTTTGACTTTGTTATTCATTGCGTGCTACCATTTCTTGACATTGGCATGGTGGCTTAAGAATCGGCAAGACGCGCAATTCGTTTTATGGTGTTTAAACATTGTTGTCCATTGCGCGCTACTATTTCTTGACATTTACATGATGTTTTACAAATTGGCACGACGCGCAACTCGTTTCATGAGGATTTAACTTTGTTGTTCATTGCGCGCTACCATTTCTTGACATTTACATGGTGGCATAAGAATCGGCAAAAGAAGCGCGATTTGTTTAATTGTACTTAGATCTTGTTATTTATTGTGAGCTGTTATTTCTTGACATTTACATCGTGTTTTACGAATCGGCAAGACGCGCGATTCGATTAATGATGATTTGACTTTGATATTCATTGCATGCTACCATTTCTTGGTATTTTACATGGTGACACTCGAATCGGCAAGACGCACAATTCTCTCCTCGCGTTTATTTCATGTTGTTTATTGTGTGCCACTATTGTAAGATATTTATTATGTAATATTCGAGTTGACAAGTTATGTGATTTGTTTCCTGAATCCATATTGTGTTATTCATGGTGCACAATCCTTTTATGGTGTTTGCTATATATATATATATATATATATATATATATATATATATATATATATATATATATATATATATATGCAATATGAGCAAATTGTGTTGAAACATTTTAAGAGTAAAGAGAAGGCCAGAGTTTCTAGAAGCAATATTGTATGGTCCTAGTATACATTCTCAAAACAGGATTTATATGACTGGTTTAAACTTTTGTCAGACTGTTTTTTCTGATTCTCATGTAAAGGAATGTACTTGAATAAGAAAGTTTTCATTTACTTCATCTTGATTCCCTTACAGGTATGCGGCCATCTTGAAACTTAGTCATTTTAAACTTAACTCTTAGATTGTTCATGTTTTCAGAGTGACTAGGCTTAGAATCATAGTCTAGTATTGATTTCAGGAGATATAATTTTCATATTGTGTGTTCTAACCTTTTTCTTACTACAGGTCTCCTTCCCAGCTGTTCCCTTCCTAATCCCCTCTTCCCCTCTTGAACTCTCTCAGTCTCTGTGATTTATCTATCAGAGTCTTGGAGCTGTTCAGTGGTGGACGTGTTGGGAACGTGCACAGACCCAGAGGATCTGGTGACTCTGACACAATTGTGCAAAATAATATTTTTAACTTTGTCTGCTTTTAGACTATAGGTAAAAACGTATGTCAAGGGGCAAGCGTCATCTTCTTGCCTTGGAGTAAGTAACGATTCACTGGGTTTATATCATGCACTTATCACTTTTTTCACTAGTTTCCTAGGGTACCCTATTTAAATCAATTTATCTCTCAAAATTGTTGCATTGGAGAAGTAGTCATCTTTCAAAGTACAATTTCTCCAAATGCACAAACATTGACCATACAGGCAACAACCACAATACTTGTAAGGGTAAACCACAAAAGTCCCTAAATGAACCTCTACTTAACTCTCTTGTATCTTGTCACAAAAGCAAACAGGTTTAACTTAGAGGCAAAGGATACAGTATTTATGCAGCACACAAACAATAATAAAGTGAAAACACAACACAAAACAATGCCAAACCAATTCAGATAAAGAGAGTAACAAAATGAGACCAGAATGACAAAAATACAATCAGTAAGACTGAAACTCAAATTTCAAAGTTTTAAGTAGATTTAGTGCCTAAATGTACAGATTGCCACTTGCGGTCATGTGGTCTTGCTAGACCGGGGAAGTCACAAGTTCAGGCTAGCCATGATGCAGAGATGACCAGAAACAGGGACCTGGTTAGTCACACCGAAAATGTTATCTTCTCAAAGTCGGGCACAAAGGGTTCCGTTCATGGTGAAGGGGGCCACATGGAGCAGGGAAAGCGCTACAGATGGTCGTCACTGTAGCCCAAAGAGCAGGCCTGGTTTCTAGGACTGTTGTCGCTGTAGCACAAAGATCCAGTCGGACAATGTGGACAGTCATTGCTGGAGGTTTGCGTTGGCAATCACCATGGGCTGTTATTGCTGTATCACGAAGTGCAAATCTCATGTTGTCGCTGACTGTCACTGTGGTGCGAAGAGTCGGGCTCAGAAGAGTTTCAACCTGGTAGTCATCGCGGGTAGCAGAGTCTTGGTGTGATGAGCCTGTTCAGAGTCCTGAATTACCCAAGACTTAAGAATTTCACCTTTCTTCACAGAAGGATCTCAACTGATACCAGCTAAGGGTCCAGGATCTAAGCAGGTACCTCTTGGGGATCAGGAACTCACTCCAGCAGAGGCAAGCAGGGCTCAGGCAGTCCAATTGCAGGTCCAGGCAGGACCAGTGCAGTAGGTTAGTTGGGCAATGGCAGGGAGGCCTTTAAAGCTTTAAAGCTTGGTGTCTCACTGTAGCTCAGACAGAAGGTCAGCCAACTAACCCTTGGAGTCACTCAGGTTAGCCTAGGAAGAACAGAGCATGTAAAATGTTCCATCTCAAAGGGCAAGGGAGTGCTCTAGTAGCAGCAGGATAGTCCAATGTGGGGCAAAATAGTTCTTCGGTAATATCCACAAGTCCAGGAGTGTATTATTGATTGACCCTGGAGGCCCAAAATATATACCTGGTTTTGGAAAGTTCTTCTATTCCCCAGTCAAGGCTCCAAGAAATCTGGGGTGACAAAAAACTGTCAGATTATTTTGTGTGCGCTGGAGGCAAGTACTTTGAAGTGTATTTGAGGCAAGACACAGCTCCACCCCAAGCCATCCTGTCAGATGCCAATTCTGCCCACAACCAGTCCCCTTTTGTGTCACTTGAAGGAATACACAAACTCCAAGAGCAGAGCTATTCAGTTATATGACCTGGGACACCGTCAGAAAGCACAAATGGTTAGGACAAGAAAATAACATTACAAAAGAGGCCCACCTAAAAGAACTACCACAAGATGGATGAGAAAAAGGATTTTCCTGTTAGAAAAATCTTCACTCAACAGGGTTACCCCTTGGTGGCATGCTTCATCATTGGGTTTCTTTCTGTTCCACTACAGAGTGGGTGTGATACAACCTACAGGATATATGGGAGCACTGATGTAGTCTTGTCAATGTGAATCACAGGAGGGATAGGAGTGATGAGGTCTTGAGCGAGTTAAAAATACCTGTCTCCTAGTAATTCCAGTGATGTAATAGATCTCTTGGAGGTGGTATGATTAAAAAGGGAGCTGCGGAAGTGGGGGATGTAATGTACCTGACTTCCTCCAAGAGATCTATTAAATCATTGGAATTACTAGGAGACAGGTATTTTGTAACTCACCCAAGACCACACCACTCCTATCCCTCCTGTGATTCACATTGACAAGACTACATCAGTGCTCCCACATATCCAATAGGTCGTACAATGCCCCACTCCCTAGCAGAACAGGAAGATACCCAATGATGACGCATGCCACCAAGGGGTAACCTTGGTGCATGAGGGTTTTTCTAACAGGGGAATACTTTTTTCTATCCATCCTGTGGTAGTTCTTTTAGCTGGGCCTCTTTTGCAATATTATTATACTCTATTACGGAGGATAGATCCAGCCCCACAACCTCCTTCTCCCTCTTTGTTTTTGTAGGACAAGAAAATGCCATCTCTCTAAAAGTGGCTTTTTTTTTAATTGTGACTTAAAATACAACTTTACTATTAAAGAGGATTTTAAATTACAATATGTTTGAGTGTAGACACTATGGGCCTGATTCACAAAGGTAAACATACACTTTCATGTATGTTTGGGATTGTTTGCTGTTCACAAAGGAATAATACAAAAAATGTCCCCTTTTTTCCCCATTAAAAAAAAAAATGTCTGGGTTGATGATTTTTGTTTTAAAATTCTCACGACATAAAATAGGGGATCAGTTCCATAGGTCTATAAATAATCCATAGTGAACCAAACCAAGGTCTATGTCCTATGCAACAAAAACTACAATCATACATCCAAGTTGAGTAAATATACATAGATAAAACTAAACAATATCTACACAATTTTGTCCCTTAAACTTGCTAATCTCAACCGCCAGATAGACTCGAGAAATCTTGCCACTGGTAGAGCTATCTGGACGGACGGGTCGCGTTTTAAAATTCTCTCAGCGTGGAGACAGGATCTAACCCCTAATTGTTTGCAAAGCGGGATGAGCCAAAGTGCTCTTTGTTTATGATATGCTTGACAGTGGAAGAAAACGTGTGAAACAGTTTCTTCACTTTTACAACCCATCGGGCAACCTTTAGATCTGTTTGTTGAACTGGACCATTTGTACGTAAGGCAGCACGGAGGGAGAGACCCAATCCTAAACCTGATAAAGAGGGCACGAGCAAATGGAGATAACTTTGCATCCAAAAAGGGCTCAAATTCGTTATCACTTGTTAAATGTAATAAAGTAGCAGAGTGTTAATCAATGGGAGAGATGTGGCTTACACCAGTGAAAAATGCCTTTCTGAGTTTTTCACTGCTAGAACAAGTAAAACTTAAACTCACACAACCTACTTTTTAAATACAATGCACTCTGGCCTATCAGCGTTTAGAGGTTACTTTCGGGGTGACTATATATGTTTAAATAAGGAAGGTTCCGGCCTGGCAAAAGGTTTATTTTGCCATGTTGAAATAGCAGTTTGAAACTGCACTGCAGGCTGCAGAGTCAGGCCTGAGAAATGTTCTAAAACGCTACTTAAGCGGGTACTTCAAAGAGTGCTGCAGGTCCACCAGTGGTACTGGGTACATTTAGTACCATTTTATTAGGGCCTTACAGGTAAATTAAATGTGTCAGTTAGGAGTCTGTCAATTTTACCATGTTTGAAAGAGAGCACACCACCAATTTAGCACTGGTTAGTAGTGGAACAATGCACATAGTAATGAAGCCAACAAAATAAACTTCATCAAAACAGGAATGGTTTTGTGGGCAAAATGTTTGTGGGAATACCATGCCAAGGATGTCATGTCTAACAACCGGCATCTGCAATCCTATTGCTTACTAATTTGACTCTCCAGACATTTGTGGGGTTTTTTCAACATGCGTGCATTTTTGTATATTGTGATCATTTCTCTTTGGACTTTGTCTGAGATTTATTTCAGGTTCCTTAAAATAGGCAAAAGAAGACATTGTTTGCAGTGGGTGCCATATAATTGGTTTGTGTTTGGAAATAACTCCCTTGAGTATCAAATCTTGTTGATGTTTCAGTTTTCCAGGTGCTGCATTTATTTTTATTCAAGTCATTTTTATTAAGATTTTATAAGAGCGAATGTATACAAATATAGTACATGTATGACAAATAAATGGTATCTCATTGGGGAGACAAATGCAGCAGAATACAGTATTCACAGTTTACTTGATCTAGGTGATAAGTAGAATGCTGAGTAAGGGTGGTCATATGTATGTGAGTTTATGATGGGGATGTTGTTGTTTGTGTAGGGGGGATCGAGGGGATCATTGTAATTTTCTGGTTAGGGTCACCCCAGCTGTTATACTGCGAGGACAGAACAAAAGAGCTAGTAATGGAGAGAGGATAGGACAGATAAGAGAAAGAAGAGAGTAGAGTCGGAGGAGGGGTATGTTCAGGGGGAGGGTATATAGGGTGAGGGGGTGTTAAGGAGTGGGGGCGAGGCTGGGGGTGAGGATAGTTATGGTGATGTGGTAAGCATTACGTTGTCTAGTCTGGACCAGATTTTATATTTCCTCACTGATCCTGTCTTTAGATATGTGTTTAGGGAATTATCCGCCCCTCTGGTGAAATATAGCCATTCCCACGAAGTGTGGGATAGAGAGTTTGGATAAGTCCTTCTATTAAGAGAGAATGGTTTTAAGGCCAACTGAGACAAGGAAGTCCCATAACAGGCAGTCTTCCCCCTTTAGCTTGAAGTCATAGAGGAGGATACCCAGGGTAATAGAGGCTAGCTTTGGTGGCCAGTTCAGATTTAGAATTTGTAATACGGTTTTGCCTATTTTAGCCCAAAAATTCTTCAAGAAAATGCAATCCAGCAGCATGGACCCAAATCACCTGGCTCTTTTTCGCAGCTCCAGCAAGTATCAGAGTTTCAGAGATTGAGTTTAAATGATTGGCCGGGGTACAGTGAGTAATATAAGCCACCCTGTATCTACTTTGGGCTATGGATAGTGTCATTTTCTTTTTAGGTTAAGTTTGCCCAGCTGTGCTGTGTCAGTTCAGTGGTGTTGCTTGAGGGCTGCATGTATCACAAAGGAGTGGTTCCTATTTGTTTTGTATTGATTTGGCTGGTGCAGAATTAGTGGGGGATAGAAGGGAATGAAGTTTGGAAGCAACACGGCCTTCTTTACTGTGTGATCGAAAAGTACTGGATAGATCAGCAGTGATAGGGGAATTGTCTGGAGATGATAGCCTTGATTTTTAAGACATGGTAGAAGTATGTCATTGAGATCAAATTTGGATTTAAGATGGGGAAAAGGTAATGAATTATGGGGGTGCCAAGGTCTTCTTTTATCAGGATGCCATTTTTTGCTAAATTTTCTACAAACATTGTTTTTCTGTCTATTTTAGGTGCTTGTTAAGCCAAGATTAGGCAAGAGGCGAGGGTTGTATTTTGTAATGCAGTTTGTTATTGATCTTTCTGAGGGCTTGCGCTGTGCATGTAAGGATGTTTGCTGAGTGTTCTGTTGTTATTTTCTTAGTTGTGACAAAGGAGGTAACGGAGATTGGTCTAGCCAGTGTTTTTTCTATCTCAAGCCAAGAGGGGGATGTTGTGCTGGGATGGGGGGGAGCCAAATACTTCCCTATTTAGCTAGGAAGGAGTGCTGATATATCTTATAGTCTGGTAAATGTAGGCCACCCAATGCTTTCGGTAGCCTTAGTTTCCTTTAGAGCATTTCTTGTTTTTTTGGTTTGCCATAGGAATTTGGTGAGGATTAGGTCTTTCTTAGCAAAGAAAGAATCTGAATGGTATACGTGGTACATACTGATTTAGGAGTATGATAAATGGTATGATCATCATTTTGATGGATTCTATTCTTCCCCATCATGTGATGAATCTAGAAAACCAATTATAAATTGTGTCTTCAATTTTCTTTAGGTTATAATCTCATTATAGATAATGGATTCTCTATGATTTGGGAAGAACAATAGACCTAAGTATTTTATTTTGTCTGGAGTTCATACGATCGTGGTCATCTATAATGAATTTGTTACAATATCTATTAAGAGCGAGGACCTCTGTTTTATCTTTGTTGAGACAATGGGCCTGATTACGACCTTGGTGGATGGGCTACTCTGTCACAAATGTGATGGATATTGTGCCCACAATTTCAATACTTCCATGTGATATAATGTGATGGAGTATTCCATCCGCCAAGGTCATAATCAAGCCCAATATCCTCAAACCTGGACATATTTGTTGATAATGGACATGATATTGGGTAGCACAAAGAATGCCTGGTTAGTGAAAAGGAGGATATCGTCGGCGTAGGTGGCCAACTTTTGAGGGCCTGTCTTGAATGGGATGCCTGGAATAGCAGGGCTCTCTCTCATTTGTATGAGGAGGGGTTCTAGTGTGAGTAGGAATTATAGGGAGAGAGGGGGCACCCTTGTCCAGTCCCATGTTTAAGGGTAAATGTATTGGATAGGAAGACGTTAATATTCATTCTGGCTATGGGTTCTTGATATAAGGAAATAATGTAGTAATATGTCATAGAATTAACTTAGCTGAAGTTGTGGCCTAGTCTTTCCAGGTCTCACACAAGAAGCTGAATTTCTAGCACACTGCAGAGAAGCCGGTGAATAACCTGACCCTGAACCACCCGATGTTAAATTTGCTTAGCTAGAATTTTCTGCAATGTACAGGCGGACAGGAGATGATGAAGTCAATTGGATTATGTGTAGAGTAGGCTAAATGCACTTTCCCAGGACATGAGCAATGAGAGCACTGACTGAAATATTAGAACTCATAGATTTGAAAAATTAATATTATAGGTTTGAGTCATATCTGCTGATTGACTGGCCAATTAGGAATTAGGGGAATGGACTGAAAAACTCTAATAAAAAGTCATGACAAGGGGCTAAAACTTCAGATGAGATGCAAGAGATGGGACGGGAGATTTGATGACATCAGGAGACGCAGGTCGAGATTCAGTTGTTGGTATCATACTCTTGAGATCATGATAGGTTGCTGGTCTATTGATGACCTGAAGACGAAGACTGACTTTGTTGCTGATCCATTCCGTGGATAGGTAGCTATGACAATGTAACTGATTAACTTTGTGCCTTTTCTTCTAGGTACCAACTGCACTGTTTATAGTTTTCCTTCTAGCTAGATGTTTTCCAAATTCATATTTTTCTAAATTGTTTTTCATGAAATCCCACATGCCGATGCCAATCTGGGTTAGATAAGGGTCCTTTTGGTGACATTGACAGTGACAAATGATTGACGGACTGATTGCTGAACTCTGCTATTCATACCGTTGTATTCATCCTTATTGGCTTATGCTGAAGCATTCAAGCATATGTTTTCCCAAGTTCTGATTAGATTTTGTTATTGGTGGTCATTAATGAACTAATTCTTAGTGGATTAATAAAGTTTGACCTAACGATGACTTAGTATTGTAACTAATAGGGAAATAAAAATTGATAAAACTCATAAGTGAGTTGTGATTATTCATGAAATGTTGATATATTGACCCATGCTTAATGATTCTCTTAGTGGTTGTTGATTGATTACATTGACAATTTATGTTCATTGATTACTACATAGCTAGGATACTCCATGCGATCCAAAAGGTTTATCGGCCTATACGCGTCCCCTTGTAAGTTTACTTACTAAGGACCAGGCGCGCTAGCAGTTTTTGGTAGCAGCGTAATGGTTAGTTTCCTTGGAGAACTAGTTATGTGGTCATTAGTGGTTATGGTGGTAGTTTAAGTTAGGGTCCGTTGTTCATTATTATGAGGTTTAAAGTTTGTTTATCTGAAATTGCAATTATAGCAAAGATGAGGTCCCCTTAAGCCCAGAAATGACTTTCCCAGATCCTGGGTCCCGCTAGTAAGGTTGGGTATGTTCTCGATGTTCTTGTGATGGTGTGAAAGTGATAGGTTGCGCTTGCAAAGGCTGAAGCAAATCGCAGGTGAATTGTGATGTATGAGAGGTAAAGTAGGGAGTTTGGATACTCCAGTTGAGGTTTAGAAGGAGTGTTCATACTTCGCAGTATGTGAGTAGGGAAGTCGTCGAACTTCATAAGTGTGTGGCGCTTTGTGCTAAAACATTGTCGACGTGGCTGTTGGTGATGTACGGACCCTGCATGGTCAAAGACTCCAGAGTATATTGACAAGTGTAGGAGACACTTGGTTATATGTTGTAATCTGTCTGGTTTAGTAGGTTGATCGGGCGTGGTCAACAAGTTGGTGTGTGAGTTAAGCGAGTAAGAGACATTTTTCGACTGGCATTTGGTGAGTCCTATGTGCACCAGGACAGACCCATTGATCAGTTGAGAGTGAAATTTGCGGTTCAAATTTTGCTTGTGAATGTGGGAGACTGAGAAAGAGGAATAGCTGCATGAGCGATAGTGCCATTAGTGAAAAGTCTCAGAAGCGACTGTGTACCTTCCTGTAGTAAACCAGCAGGTTTGTTTTGGTTATTGGTTTTTGGTTAAGTGCTTGCAATAATTTTGCATTAGTTCTGTGTGAAATGAAGTTTAGGAGGACAAGCCGCATAACTTTGTCAGCCGCAGTGTGTGAGTGTGATGTTAAAGTGAGCCGCGCTGGGATACGTTGGTTAGTAAGAAGAGTTGCGAGTGGATTGGCAGCCATCCGTAAGAGGCAATTGGTTGAGTAAGCGGGTGAAAGGAATCTTGAGAGTAAAAGTCATTTTCTTATTGAATCGAAATAAATACAACAGAGAAAATGAAGTTTTTCAAAGCGTTCAGAAGTGCCATGAATGGTGATTCTTACATTAAGGTGACAGTGGGGGGGGCGATGCCACCGGAAAATTCTCCGGCATTTATTGTGATGGAGGAGCAAGGTGTCGTGCCATGTCTTTGGTTAAAGCAGTGGTGCAAATTGACAGAGAAACAATTTGCTTTAGCTTTAGCGTTTCCAGAGCATGGAACGATCAATCTGAGAATTTTTGATCAATTGCGAATGACATTATATGAGATGAAGCCACTTCCGAGACCAGCACAGTTTGAGGCTTTTGCGGTTTGGGAGCTTGTAGCCAGACAACAGCAAGAGATGAAATTCCAGAGAAGAATAAGGAAGATAGAGAAGTCTTTGGCAGAGGCAAGGAGGGATTAGGAACAGAAGAAGTGGAGAATGACAAAGTTACAGGGCGTTAGATTGTTGCCTGCTATTGCAGAGGAAGATGAGTCAGATGAAAAAGAGGATGATGACAAGAGTGATAAGAGTTCAGGGAATAAAAAGAAGAAAAATACTTATGTACACAAAGAAGATTCAGATGTTGAGGATCTTATCACACAGATATTGAGGGATCGACCTCCGCCTTATGCAGCGCAGGATGGGGGTCCAAGTACTTGTTCTGTCCCAACTGCTCCAGCACAAGTGTCGGGGACAGTGGGACCAGTGCAGACAGATAATGAACAAGCACAAGAGGTAGTGCCTGTTCATTATCTGTCTTAATGCTGTGAATACTTTAGTGGTCCAAGCGCAGATGCACCCATCATTAATACAGTGAATTTATCAAGAAGTACCAATTATTGAGACAACTTCGAACTTAGTGATGCCGTCAGAGCAAGTGCTTCCAAGGCCAATGTTAGTTCTGACTGAGCCGATTCCCGTGTTGTTGCCTCAGGCACAGCCACAGGGTTTGCCAAAGTTTACACCAATGACAGGGACACAGTCAGACGTGACACCAGTGATGAATCAGAGTATGGGAGTAGCCCTTCTACAAAATGCAGGTGTCAGAACAGCACCATATGCAATATTGTTGCCAATTACTGTTGGTCTAGCGGTATCACTGTTTGCGCAAAAGAAATAAAAAGCAGGAGAACAGGGTGAAATTTCACAGAGCCTTGTGAGGAGGGGAGGGAGTGTTCATGTGCAGGTGATATCGTCTATGGGTCAGACCTTTGGCGGATCTAGACCTTTAATGGATCTTAGTCCACTTGTTGCGCTTCCAGATGCAGTAAATGGCCCGAGTGTGAGTCAGAGTTTGAAACTCTTGACACCGCAAACTCCAGGTGCTGTGGTACAACAGGTGCCTTTGCCAAATGCAAGTACCATCTCATTACAGGGATTGAGAGCGCAGCAATTGAGCTAGTGGTTGGATAGTTTAATATTCCTCGAAATACAACCAAGGGTGAAGAGCAGATATAATAGTGTAAGACGAGCTACAGAAATAACTGAGCTAGTTGAGGGAACGATGGGAGTGAACAGGTTAGAATCCTACACAGAAGAAGAGCTGAGGTATTTGTGTCCAATAATTACAAGAGACGTGAGTAAGATACATCAGAAATTGCCAGAACTGGCAGAAAAATATGATATAGAGATTGAGAGAACAAAACAATTGAATCAAAGCTACAGGTTAGATTTTGAGCCAAAGGATTTTGAGCACATGAGGTCAGCAGGGATGAAGGCACACCTAAAAGTGTTATTGCAGAGTGCTCAGATTTGAGGAGCACTAGAGAACTGAGAAGGAAGATGGGCAAAAAAAGAAGGATAAACAGAAGCGAGATTCACAAGAAGGGTCTAAAGGTGTTCAGAAAGAAAAGGATCCAGTAAAGATTTTACCGATGAGGGAAATTCCAGGAGGGCAGTTTGTTCATGTCCCATGGCATAGGAATAATATACTGTCATTCACAAATGATGACCCAAAACTGAGGGAGAAACCGGTTGAGTGGTACCAGAAGGCAGATAGATTTGTAAAGCTTTCTAAATATCTGTGGGAAGACTTGAATACCTTGTTGGAAATGGTGGTTCCAGCTGATTTGTTGGTTGAGTGCAAGAGAGCAGTGGATTGGCCGACGAGTGAACCGGAAAGGGATAGAGTTGCAGGTGCACCATCTCCTGAGGTGAAGAAACATTATTATAAAGTGATTGAGTTCCTGAAAACAAGAATTTCTCCTACAAATAGTGACTGGCAGAGAATCGACAGGACAGTGCAAGAGACAAAAGAGTCTATACATATATATTATGAGGGATTGCTGAAAGCATTCAAAGAATACAGTGGTAAAGAAGCAATCGAGACAAAAGACATGTTGCACTTTGTGTTCAGGTTCATCGAAGGATTGAGACCTGAAATAGGGCAGATGATTAGGAGTCATTTGATTTGTTGGCAAGTGAAGTCGATTGATGAGGTGTTGCAGTATGGAAAATACTGTAGTGATTAAATTGAGTTAAAGCAGAAAAAGCTGAAGGAGAAAGCAATGGTGATGCAGCTTAAGGCAGCTCAAACAGGAGTGCAAGGAGCTTTAGTGCAACAGATACCGCAACACCAGGGAACTGTCATGTTCCAACCTCAGATGAGAGGTAGGGGTCGTGGAGTCAACATGACTTGTGGTCTGGATTTGAGTACTGTGGTGGTTCAGAATGATATGCAGGGGATTAAAAAGATGCTACCATGCCATCTGTATGGAAACGTGGGATACTGGAAGCGGGAGTGTCCGTTGATGGTACAGGATGGTGTTGTTCAGCAAGGTGGTGATGTCAGTACATTTCAAACTGTGAAAGTCCCTAGAATGAGAGGACTTAATCCGAATGTTCAGAATCAAGTGCAGAATTTCCATCCCATGCAGCAGGTGCAGGTACTGCGTACACAAGTGACCCAGTTGTAACCAATGCAGCAGCAGGTTCCTATGGTACCTAGACAGCAAATGCAGATACCTCAAGCCCTGATGGAACAGCAACAGATGATGCTTACTCAGCAGGTCACAGGTCAAAGACAAGACAGAAGTAATGACACAATGCACCAATTCCCATTATATAGTGAGAATGAAATAAACAATGGATGAGTATAAGTTCAGATGAAGAGCCATGTATGCTTGCAACGTCCTTCGAAGTAGATCAGAGAGGACCATTTGTGAAGGGAAAGGTGATGGGTCACAGAGTCTCATTCTTAGTGGACACGGGAGCTACACGCTCTACAGTGAGCAGTGCAGAAGTTCCAAACTTACCTCTTTCAGGCAGAACAGTTCAAGTTGTTGGAGTAGCAAACAGACAGTTGACAAATCCAATCACAGATCCAGTACAGGTCGAGACTGTACTGTACAGGGACTGCATAAGTTTGTAATTTGCGACTCAAGTCCAGTATCTTTATTGGAGAGGGACTTGTTGTGCAAGACAAAGTGTTCCATTAGTTGATTCAGGAATAGAGGTCCAGACTAATAGCGATGACAAGGAAGAACAAACATCTGAGACAGGAAATGAAAATGTTAATGAGGAATACCCGTTGATTGAGTTTTTCCCGATGTTTACTGTGAAAGAATTGCATGCAGATTTATAGGGAACAGTGCAGAAAAATGTGTGGGACCTGACAGGTGAAGAAGTGGGTTTGATCAAAGGAGTGGAGCCGATTAAGATCACTTCGAAGCCTAATGTAGTGTTTCCGCAGCTTCCACAGTATAACATGGCACAAGATGTTCTGATGAAAGTGGCGCAGACAATCAGAGATTTTATGAAACAAGGGGTTTTGAAAGAAGTGTTGAGCAGTTATGTAATTCA
The DNA here is from genome assembly GCF_031143425.1 of Pleurodeles waltl. NCBI lineage: Eukaryota > Metazoa > Chordata > Amphibia > Caudata > Salamandridae > Pleurodeles > Pleurodeles waltl. Next base: position 341,349,925 of record NC_090439.1, read on the forward strand.
CCGATAATGGGCTTAAAGAAGCCGTGTGGAAAAGTACACATTGTACAAGACTTGCGAAAAGTGAACAACATGTTGGTCAAGTGTTCTCCTGTAGTGCAAAATCCAGAAGTGATACTGTTTCAGATTCCATGCGATGCAGAGTGGTTCACAGTGGTTGATTTGTCACAAGATTTCTTTTCTGTGCCTCTTCATGAGGATAGTCAGTTCCTTTTTAGTTTCAAATTCCTAGACAGAGTCTACAACTGGTGCAGACTTCCACAAGGGCATAGGGAGTCATCGTCTCTGTTCAATCAGATCCTGAAAAAGAATTTGGAGACACTGGAACTACTGTACCAATCGACTCTAGTGCATAACAATGATGATTTGCTGATTGCATCTAGCACAAGGGACGAGTGTAAGTATGACTCGATTGCCCTGTTGAATCATTTGGGAAAGTTTAGACATAAAGGGGGTAATTCCAACCCTGGCGGTCGGTGTTAAAGCGGCGTCCAACCCGCCAACAGGCAGGCAGTAAAAAAAATGGAATTCTGACCCTGGCGGAAACCGCCAACAGAGACCGCCATTTTAACACTCCGACCGCCACGGCGGGACAAACAAACAGCGCAGGGGTCACCGCCAACAGACAGGTGGGAGACAATGTACCGCCCACCCTATCACAACCCACCAATCCGCCACCTTTTCCGGGGCGGTAGCCCCGCCGATAAAAACACGGCGGAAACAGACATTACGAACAGAAAACGCTCACCTCTACACATTCCACGAGGAATCTGGACAGCATGGAACCCGAACTACACATCCTACCAGCTATTGTCTTCCTGCTCCTCTACCAGGAGCACGAACGCCGGCGCAGACGACAACGGTGAGTACTGCACCTACGACACAGGGGAGGGGGGAGGCAAAAAATTACGGGGACACACATACGCGACACACACACCCTCACCCACAACTACATACACATCAATGCAGAGCAACAACTCAGAGCGACACCCCCAAACCCCCCGGAAGAATGCAAAGACAAAAATAAATGATCATGAAATTTGAAGTATATTGTACGGCTAAGTAAAAAAATATATCAAACATCTATAACTATATGTAGATATGTAAATTGTCCTGTCCAAATTGGGTATCAGCCATTGTTCGTTGGCCAATGGGCCTAAACACATGGGCAAAGCCCACACAGGACACCCAGCTCCAATGGAGAGAACACTGCAGGGGCATCCGATAGCAAAACTACAGGCACCTCAGGGGGAAGGGAAGGGGGGGCACCTCAGCCAGATGAGTCCACGACGCCAGATCCACGAGGGGCCTCCCTGGCCACTGTTCAATCCTGGGGAGTGCAAAGCCACAGTCTCACAAGTCTCTACAGTGGGTGGATTGCCCACTGTGCCATCCTGGGGAGTGCAAAGCCACAGTCTCACAAGTCTCTACAGTGGGTGGGTTGCCCACTGTGCCATCCTGGGGAGTGCAAAGCCACAGTCTCACAAGTGGATTACAGACTCCACTGGTTCTGGAGGAGGCATGGTGCCCAGAGTGCTTCGTGCAGCCCTGCACGACACAGATGTGGGCCTGCCCCTTCTGCCAATGGGCCAGCGGTGCTTGAGACGGCGGTGCCCAGCGGAGCGGTGCTTGAGATGAAGGGCCTAGCGGAGCGGTGCTTGAGATGAAGGGCCCAGCGGAGCGGTGCTTGAGATGAAGGCCCCAGCGGAGCGGGCTCGAGATGAAGGACCCAGCGGAGCGGTGCTTGAGATGAAGGGCCCAGCGGAGCGGTGCTTGAGATGAAGGGCCCAGCGGAGCGGTGAAGAGACGGCGGGGCCCAGCGGAACGGTGCTTGAGATGAAGGGCCCAGCGGGCGGTGCTTGAGATGAAGGGCCCAGCGGAGCGGTGCTTGAGATGAAGGGCCCAGCGGAGCGGTGCTTGAGATGAAGGGCCCAGCGGAGCGGGGCTTGAGATGAAGGCCCCAGCAGAGCGGGGATTGAGATGAAGGGCCCAGCGGAGCGGTGCTTGAGATGAAGGGCCCAGCGGAGCGGGGCTTGAGATGAAGGGCCCAGTTCAGCGGTGCTTGAGATGGCGGTGCCCTGTTCAGCGGTTCTTGACTTGAAGGGCCCTGTTCAGCGGTTCTTGACTTGAAGGGCCCTGTTCAGCGGTGCTTGAGATGGCGGTGCCCTGTTCAGCGGTTCTTGACTTGACAGTCCTTGCCATGTTCAGCGTTGCTTGAGTTGGCGCTCCTTCATTGCCCAGCTGGGCTGTGGCTGGCGCTCCTTCATTGTCCAGCTGGGCTGTGGCTGACGGGGCCCTCCTGGCCAGCTGGGCTGGGGCTGGCGGGGCCCTCCCGGGCAGCTGGGCTGGGGCTGGCGGGGCCCTCCTGGGCAGCTGGGCGGGGGCTGGCGGGCCCTCCTGGGCAGCTGGGCTGATGGGACCCTCCTGGGCAGCTGGGCTGGGGCTGGCGGGGCCCTCCTGGGCAGCTGGGCTGGGGCTGGCGGGGCCCTCCTGGGCAGCTGGGCTGGGGCTGGCAGGGCCCTCCTAGGCAGCTGGGCTGGGGCTGGTGGGGCCCTCCTGGGCAGCTGGGCTGTGGCTGGCGGGGCCCTCCTGGGCAGCTGGGCTGGGGCTGGTGGGGCCCTCCTGGGCAGCTTGCCTGCTGCTGGACTTGTCGGCCGTGCTGCCCTTGCCACCCTTCCCTGCTCGTCTGTGGCCCTTTCCTCCCTTTGCCGGTGTGCCAGGTGGCACCCCACTCCCAGACGGTGCCAGGGTAGTGCATTTGGAGCCTGCTGTCTTTGGCCTCTCGCGCCAGGCACTGGCTTTCTTGGCTTTTTTTGCAGGGGGTGGGCTGCCCGTCTCTTTACTCCTAGGCGAAGTAGCTGGGCTTGAAGGTGGTGGACTCCAAAATCCTTGGACTATTGTCTTTGTAGGTCCAGGTTTTGTGGTGGCTGAGGTGCTGATTGGAGCCTTATGAGATGGAGGGGGTGGGTCAGATGATGGAAAGAGGTCAAGGTTGGAAAGGAAAAGCAATTTAGTAAGACAGGGACGGGTAGTTGTAGTGGGTATGGGAGTGGAGGAAGAGGATGTGGTTGTAGGAGATTAAAGTCTGGTGTCTTTGGGTGCAGGTGCTTGTGCTGGAGGCTGTCGTGAGGTGGATGGCTGTTGGGTGGGTGGCTGCCTGCGTTTGGGTGGTTTGGAAGAGGGGGTGACAGACACACTGGGAGAGGACACAGGGGACGTGTAAATGGTAGTGGGGGTGGTGACTGCACGTGTGCGGAGTGTTCTGGTGGGTGTGCTGGTGATGGACGTAGTGGCTGAAGATGTTGTGCATGCAAGTGTGAGTGGAGACGTCACAGGGAGGGAGGAGGGAGACGAGGAGGAGGGGGACACAGAGGAGGCAGTGGCTGTTGGCATGTCTGCATGTGGATGTTGCTTGTGTGAATGCTTGTGTGATGTGTGGTGCTTATGTCTGGATGAGCTTCCCTTGGGTGTTGAAGTGTGTGCAGGCTGGTCTGATGGTGTGTCTGGGATAGGCAGAGGTACAAGGGAGTGGGACTGGGTTGAGGAAGTTGGAGGAGGGAGGCAGGAGACAGGGACAATGGCTGCCGTCAGTGCTGAGGCCAGAGCGTTGAACGTTCGCTGATGGGCAGCCTGACCCGAATGGATGCCCTCCAGGTATGCATTACTCTGGTGCACCTCCCTTACTACACCCTGGATGGCATTCAAAAGGGTAGACTGCCCAACAATGATGGTCCTCAGGAGGTCAATGACCTCCTCACTGAGGGAAGCAGGGGTAACTGGGGCAGGGCCTGAGGTGCCTGGGGCAAAGGAGATGCCCACCTTCCTGGGTGAGCGGGCACGGGGCGAAGGCTGAGGGGCTGCTGGGAGGGCGGAGCTGGCGCGCAGGGTGGCGGCTGTACCTGTTGTTGCGGTGGGCACGGATGTTGCCGCCACCACAAGGGAGCCCCCTTCCGAGGACGTGTCTGTGTCGCTGGTGTCACCACGTGTCCCCGCTGTGGAGCTCCCCTCGCCCTCCGTCTCACTGGTGAAATCAGAGTCAGTTGCATGGCCCTCCATGGCCATGTGAGATGCAGCTCCCTCGTGCTCCGATGCCACTTCTCCTCTGCCTGATGATGCTAATGCACACATGAACAGGAAGACCACAAAAAAAGGGGGGGGGTAGAGAAACAAAGACATGTTGAGTGCATGGATTACCGCTACCGTTGGCGGAGAGGACAGACACAAAAGCCCCCTGCACTACGCCGCACACTTGGGGTACACTACTCAATCCGTGGGACATGGCCTACAAGCCCATGGACGACAACTCCACACATAGGTGACACAGGGCCATGATTAGCTGTACTAGGCAACCTACAGAGGTGGGGGGCGGGGGTACAGGGCCATGCCTAACGGAGGGGCCTAGCCTACAGAAAACGCCCTGGCCTAGGGATACCCACAGCCCTCCTCCCCCACCCAGACACCTCCAATGTGCGCAAAATCAGCAGAATGTGCTTGTACTCACCCCCTTGTGTCTGCTGTGATGTCCTCACGCGCCCATCCAAATCGGGGTAGGCCACCGCCAGGATCCGGGACATCAGGGGGCCAAAGTACGACTGGCACCCCTCCTACGTTGGGAGGCCATCCCCAGCAGAGCCTCCGCGGTCTTCCTGCTCCCGCGGCGGATGTCCTCCCACCTCTTCCGGCAGTGGGTGCCTCCTCTGTTGTGGACACCCAGGGTCCGCACGTCCTTGGAGATGGCACGCCAAATGTCGATTTTCTGATGGTCGCTGACCTATGTGACATGTGCAGGGGGAGAAAAAAAAAAAACATCACCTTCTGCATGCTCGATGTGAGTGGCCCCCCATCCCCACCCTTGCCATGTGGCACATGCTCTCATCTTTCGTTTGATGCATGCCTCATTCGCTTCCCTCCCCACCATCTTTCATTCACCCCACTCAACCCAGGCATTGGCCACAAAGCATGCTCCCAGTGTACTTACCTGTTGGTCTGGAGGACCGTAGAGTAGCGCATACTGGAGGAGGACCCCATCCACGAGTTTCTCCAATTCTTCAGAAGTGAAGGCAGGGGCCCTTTCCCCAGTCGCAGCAGCCATTGTCTCTTCCAGACCGAGGCCACAGCAGCAGTTGCAGTATAGGTCCTCTCCTGTGGATGATCAGGTATCGAGTGATTAAGCAGATAGAAAATGGCGGTCAGGCCCGCGGCAGTGCGTACCGCGTCGGTGCGTACCGCGACCGGCGGCGCACATCCTCATTGGCTCCTGAAACCCATAGGGTTCAATGTTAACCAATGCGGCTTTGCGCTGCGGTTTTCGACCGCCTACCGCCACGGTGTGCGACGCCAGCGCATTGACCTCACATCCCACTGTCGCACTTCACAGGTCAGGCAGCCGCCATTTCAAGGGCCCCCATATCTTAATTTCTACAGCGTCACACATACATAGGCCTTGCATCAACACTCATACAAGCCATTCAATGCATTGAGAATCGTGTACTGTGCAAGCTGTGGGAACGTACCTGTGGGTTGATTGACTCTGTGCTCCATGTTGTCCTTCCTTGGCACCGTCCGCTGGGACTTGCGAGGAGATGGAGGAATCTTCCCGTGTACAGACCGCTGGTGGACCTGTCGACAATGGAAGAAAGACATGTCATACTGACATACAGGCTTGACAGAGCCACTATACAGGAACTGTGTGCCCAGCTGGAGCCAGACCTGATGTCACCCATCCGCCAACCCACAGGGATCCCCCCTCTAGTGCAGGTGCTGTCAGTACTGCATTTTTTGGCAAGTGGGTCATTTCAAACAACAGTGGGCATTTCATCAGGAATGTCTCAGCCTATGTTTTCCAAGGTGTTGTCCAGAGTGTTGTCTGCCCTGCTGAAATACATGCGGAGCTACATTGTTTTGCCTGAGGTGGGCGATTTGGCTACAGTGAAGGGTGATTTCTATGCGCTTGGACATATTCCCAACATCATTGGTGCAATTGATGGGACACATGTTGCTTTGGTCCCCCCAAGCAGGAGTGAACAGGTGTACAGGAACAGAAAAAGTTATCATTCCATGAATGTCCAGGTGGTCTGTTTGGCTGACCAGTACATCTCCCATGTAAATGCCAAGTTCCCTGGATCAGTGCATGACGCGTACATCATGCGAAATATCAGCATCCCTTACGTGATGGGACTACTTCAGAGAGACTGTGTGTGGCTAATTGGTGACTCTGGTTATCCCAACCTGTCCTGGCTACTGACCCCAGTGAGGAATCCCAGGACAAGGGCAGAGGAACGGTACATTGAGGTCCATGGGCGTACTAGGAGGGTGATCGAGCGGACCTTCGGCCTCCTGAAGGCCCGGTTTAGGTGCCTCCATATGACAGGTGGATCCCTAATGTACTCACCAAAGAAGGTGTGCCATATCATCGTGGCCTGCTGTATGCTTCACAACCTGGCTTTGCGACGCCAGGTGCCTTTCCTGCAGGAGGATGGTCCAGATGGTGGTGTTGTGGCAGCTGTGGAGCCTGTGGAGAGTGAAGAGGAGGAAGACGAAGAGGACGACACAGACAACATGGACACAGTAATACAGCAGTATTTTCAATAACATACAGGTAAGAATCAACACCGGCATTTTACTTTTACTTAAAGCCTCCTGCCTCTCTACTGTCTGAGTTTCCCCCCAGTGTATGTTGACTGAGTTGTGTCTTTCCCTTCCAATTTCAGAGATGTGGGCCCCACTCTGTGACCTCTGCTTTGTTTCCCCATGGACTACAGCTGTGTGACAGTGGTATTTTGTCATCACAATGTAACTGGACATTTAGGCACGGTTCTGTGTAATACATTTGTTCAAATATACAGGCAGACTCCAGAATATTTGTGCAATAAGTGTGTTTATTAAAGTATTATATTTTGGGAAATGGTTGCAATTCGGTGATGGGTGATGGTGGAGGAATGTCCATGGCAGAGTCCAGATTTTCAGTCTCACAGGTGCATTGTCCATATGCCTGTGGAAGGTGGAGCAGGGGCAGTTTAAGGTTGGACAGGGTGACAATGTGGGACAGTGGGATGACAATCAGGGGGTATCCTTTCCTGGCGGGGGTCTTGGCATCCTACTATGTCCTCTTCCTAGATCTCACGCCCCGCTTGCGGGGTGATTCTCCTTCTGCAGAGGGTTGGGTTCTGGTGGCCTGTTGTTCTTGTGTCGGGGCATCCTGTCCACTAGCGCCGGCGGAGGTGGTAGCCTGTTCTTGGTCCATGCTAGTGACAGGGGCCCTTTGTGGTGCCACATGGTCCCGCAATGTGCTGACAATCTGATTGAGAGCCACAACGATGGTGCCCATTGCAGAACTGATATTTCTGAGTTCTTCCCTGAACCCCATAAACTGTTCCTCCTGCAGTATCTGGATCTCCTGGAACCTGGCCAGGACCATCGCCATCGTCTCCTGGGAGCGGTGGTATGCTCCCATGATGGAGGAGAGGGCCTCGTGGAGAGTGGGTTCCCTGGGCCTGTCCCCCCCCTGTCGCACAGCAGCCCTCCCAGTTCCCCTGTTTCCCTGGGCCTCTGTCCCCTGGACCGTGTGCCCACTACCACTGCCCCCAGGTCCCTGTTGTTGTTGGGGTGGTGGGTTAACCTGGGTGCCCTGTAGTGGTGGACACACCGCTGCTTGACGTGTCCTGGAGACAGAGGCATGGGCCCGCTGGGTGGGTGCTGTGCTGGTGTTCCCAGAGGGGGGTAGGTCTGTTGTGGCCTGTGGCTGTGTGAGGGGAACCGACTGTCCCAAGGTCCCCGATGGGCTGGGCTGGTCATCTGGGTCCAGGGAGACAGAGCTGCTGTCATCACTGTGGGCCTCTTCTGGGGGTGGAATGGACATTTCTGGACCCTCCTGGGCGGTGTCGTGCCGTTCGGGTCCTGCAGCGGTATAAGAGTATGGTTATTGCTTCTGTGTGTGCCATAGCGTGCAATGGGTGGGTGCCCGTGTACCCCAGTGCTGGCATTCCCTTGGGGGCTGTTGTGACGGTGGTTTGGGGGGGGATGGGTATGTGCAGTGGGCATGCTTAGGTGATGGGTGTCCATGCTTTGTGGTCGCATGCAGGGCTTGGTGTTGGGATGGGTGGGTTGTGATGGTGAGACATTAGCAAGGAGGATGTGTGATGGGGGTGGGGAGGGGAGGGTGGAGGTATGATTTGGCATGCCGGTGGGTGGGGGGGGTGAAGTAGTTGAGATTCGACTTACCAGAGTCCATTCCTCCGCCTACTCCTGCGAGGCCCTCAGGATGCAGGATCGCCAAGACCTGTTCCTCCCATGTTGTAAATTCTGGGGGTTGAGGTGGGGGTCCGCCGCCAGTCTTCTGCACCGCGATGTTGTGTCTGGATACCATGGAACGCACCTTCCCCCGTAGGTCGTTCCACCGCTTCCTGATGTCGTCCCGATTTCGTGGATGCTGACCCACGGCGTTGACCCTGTCCACTATTCTTTGCCATAGCTCCATCTTCCTGGCAATGGTGGTGTGTTGCACCTGTGCCCCGAAGAGCTGGGGCTCTACCCAAACTATTTCCTCCACCATGACCCTGAGTTCAGCGTCTGAAAACCTGGGGTGTCTTTGGGGTGCCATGGGGTGGTGTGGATGAGGTGTGGGGTGGTGTTTGTGGTGATGAGTGTGGTGAGTGTGGTGGTGTGTGGTGTTTTGTGCGTGGATGTTGTGTGAGTGATGGTGTAATGTGCCTGTGAATGCTCTGTACTTGCTGGTGGTGTCTCTCTCTGGCCTTTGTCAATAAATGGTGGTCGTAGGGGTTTGTGGGTGATGTGGGTGTGTGTTTTATATTGTGTTGGGTGTGTGGGAGTGGTGTGTGTATGTGTATCAGGTGTGTGTGTTTCAAAATGACCAATGTGGCAGTGTTTTGGAGCTGTGTGTGTATTTTGACCGCGGCGGTGTGTACCGCCAATGGAATACCGCGGTTGAAAGACCGCCGCGTGGATTCGTGGGTCGGAATGGAATGGACGTATTTCTGTTGGCGTGACGGTGGAGGTTTGGTCATCGCCAGTTTTTCGCTGGCCGTTGGTGTGGCGGACTTTTGTGGATGTCAGGTTTTTGGCAGTTTGCCTGGTGCGGGTCAGAATGACTGTGGCGGTTTCCCGCGGCCGCGGCGGTGTTATGGCGGTCTTCTGACCGGCGGTAAGCGCTTTTTACCGCCGAGGTCAGAATGACCCCCAAAGTGTCACCATTGAAATTGCAGTATTGTCAAAAGTCAGTGAAATACTTGGGACACCAGATTGAGAAAGGGTCAAGGAGAATCTCCAGAGAGAGGATTACAATGATCCTGCAGAGAAGTCCTCCGACTTCACAGAGAGATGTCAAAATGTTTCTGGGAATGGTAGGTTAATGGCAACAGTGGATTCCAAATTTTGCTGAGATTGCAAAAAACATTGCAGCAACTGACACATAAGGAAGTTACTGACCCCATTATATTAGATGAGGATCAGATGAAAGCGTTCACTGAGTTGAGAGAGAGTTTGTGTAGAGCTCCAACATTGGGAATGCCTGATTATACATAGCCATTCACTTTGTTTTGTCATGAACGTAATGCTTGTTCTTTGTCTGTTTTGACACCGGTCCATGGAGGTGCTTATCGCCCAGTAGCCTATTTCTCAGCTACCTTGGACCCAGTCACAGCAGCTTTACCAGGTTGTATGCGTGCAGTTGCCGTAGTTGGTCAAAGTCTTTCTCAATGTGAGGGAGTAGTGATGGGGTACCCTTTGATGGTAATGGCACCACACTCTATTGAGATTTTACTGACAAGGACGAAAACACAGTACTTGACTGTTGCAAGACTGACAAGGTATGAGACGAGCATATTGGGTGCTCCAAATGTAACATTGAAAAGATGTAGAGTGTTGAATCCAGCAACATTACTTCCAAGTGATACTGTTGAAATTGAAAAAGATGTAGACATCGAGCATGACTGTCTTGAGGTAACTGAACTGTGTACAAAACCAAGGCCTGATATCAGACATACACGATAGGAAGAAAATGATCACATTTTTTTCTTGATGGCTCATGTCTCAGAGATGGTACAGGGAGATTGAGAACCGGATATGCTGTGTGCACAATCAAAGGTACATTAGAAGCTTCTTGGCTTCGAGGTGTATAGTCTTCACAAGTAGCAGAATTAGTAGCTCTTACTAGAGCATGCCATGTTTCTGTGAGACTGAGAGTCACAATCTATACTGACAGCCAATATGAATTTGGAATTGTTCATGATTTTGGTCAATTGTGGTCGCAAAGGGGTTTCCCGACCTCTACTGGTACACCAGTAAGAAATGGCGACAAGATAAGAGTTGTTGTATGCAATACAGTTACCTGAAGAAATTGCTGTGGTAAAATGTAGTGCACATCAAAAGGCCCAAGATTACAGCTCACTAGGAAATGGATATGTGGATCAAGTCGCAAGGTTTTGCTGATTGAACTGTGTATCATTCAAAGAGAAGTGGGAATTGATGACAGAAGAAGACAACACATGTGCAAGTTTTGCATTGAAAGTGATCAATAGTTTGGAAGAGTTGAAAACATTGCAGAGTAATGTTGACAAGGAAGAGAAATGACTCTGGGTAAACTATAAATGTGTCCAAAGACCTGACGAAATTTGGGTTTCTGAGGAGGGACACATGGCTCTGCCAAACAGTTTACTGCCCCAAATGGCCAGGTACTACCACGGACAGGCACATATTGAAAGGGATGCCATAGTTAGATTGTTCACAATTGACTGTTTTAACCCTAAATTCAGGCAGGCAACAGAGGCAGTATGTCATTGCTGTATAGTTTGTCAGCAACTAAACGTGGGGAAAGGGACAGTGGTAAATCTGAGCCACATTGGAAGAGCAGAAGGTCCATTCAGCAGAATGCAACTGGATTTCATTGAAATGCCTGCATGTGGAGGTTTGAAGTACGCAATGGTGATTGTGTTTATTTAGTCATTGGATTGAAGCATACCCTACAAGAAGAAATGACAGTCTCACAGTAGCAAAGCTGTTGCTTAGGGAATTGATACCATGTTTCGGGTTTCAGATCTCTTTAGAATCAGATAGGGGAACTCACTTAAATAAAGAGGTGATTAAACCCTTATGTGCAGGACTAAACATCGAGCAAAAGTTGCATTGTAGCTATCGCCCTGAAGCATCAGGACTAGTGGAACAGATGAATGGTACCTTGAAATCAAGAATTGCCAAGATGTGTGCAGCTACAAATCTGAAATGGTCAGATGTGTTGCCTTTGGTGTTGATGTCGATGAGAAACACACCTGACAGGAAGACAGGGCTGTCACCCCATGAGATCCTCATGGGCAGAGCAATGAGATTACCAGCAGTTCCAGCAAATGCACTTGTAAACATTACAGATTATATGGTGTTGTACTACTGCATGGGTCTGGCTGATGTGGTTCGCTCTTTCTCTCAGCAGGTGCAGGCCACCACCCTGCCACCCATCCATGATTTAGGTCACAATCCGAGAGCCGGAGACTGGCTCGTTGTCAGAAAACATGTTTGCAAGACTTGTTTGGAGCCACGTTGGAGGGGTCCTTACCAGGTGGTGTTAACAACTACGACAGCTGTGAAATGTGCAGGACTCCCAAACTGGATACATGCGAGCCATACAAAGAGAGTGGTATGTCCACCAGATCATGAAGAAGAGTTGTTGAGAACACCAACAGCAGAGAAACAGGTCGCCGCACCTGAGCCAGAAAAGGAGCCAATAGAGCCTGAAATTGAACCAGGAATTGTGGAAGGTGGCTCTATCAGCCCTGTAGGAGATGAGAGTGAAAAATTACAGGAGGGCGTGCAAGAGCCTATCTCAACGGATACAGCAGGAGATCCTAGCTTAGCAGAGGTTCTCCCAGAAGCAGACGGTGTTGAAAAGCAGACAGAGCAAGTGCCAGTCCAAGAGGGGGAAAGAGGTGAGACGGAGCAAAGTCAAAGTGATCTGACTCCTCTGGAACCCGTTGTAGATCCATCAAGAGAAAACACCATAGAGAAACAGAAGGGGAAGAGTCTAATCTTGAGAAGAATATTGACAGAAGGAACAAGAAAAGGAGATAATTGGCCTGAATAGCAGATTGGGAAGAAGAAGGAACTGGTCATAAATGAAACATTAGAAGAAGTGGACACTACAAGAAAGGAAGAATTAAGTAAAGGAGAATTAAGTGGTGATCGAAGGTTGAAAAGAAAGAGAATAGCAAGCCAAAGGTCTTGAATGAGCATATGCAACTACCAATGAATGGCAACATGATTTTATGTCTTTTTGTTTTGATAGAGAAGTTCCGAGTCAGTATTTTGATGTAACCTGAAGGTGATCAGGAAGCTGAATTGTTGAGTCTGAGAAACTTAAGAGAGAGACTGTTTGAAAATAAAACCGAAAGAGACATTGATAACTTGATATGACAATTGAGAACCGGACGTGACAAGCTGCTAATCGATTTTGACAAAGGAAAAGGGTTTCTGGATGTGAAACTGAATTGAGAGAGAAGAAATCTTTGATTTTACTGCACTTTATCTAAGAGTTACTTCTGCTTTCTGATTCTGTACAGATCATGGCTGACCTAAATAATCAAGATAGAAATATTAAGTGCTGTAGATACATGAGTATTGGATTACCAATTATGTGTGGAATAATGTTTATAATAATGATTGTAGAAGTGTCTTTTCATGATATGAAAATAGCTACTGTTACTTCTGCTCCTAAAACTACTACACTAACAGCTTTAGAGAAGTGTAAATTAGATGAGAAATACTTTCATGACTATACTAATGCTCACGGAGAACTTTCTTCTAACATTTTCTATTGCTTGTTGAATGAGTTTGTTGAGACAATGGATGCGAGGAATTGTCTTGTGTTTACGCAAATTCCTTCATCAGTAGAAGAAGGGGTTACGTACCATAGTCTTCCATTAACGTATGGAATAAGCTGTAGTTTGCTACTAACAAGAGTCTATAATCAAGAGCACATACAGTATTTTTATTCAAACTATGATGTAGAGTTTTCATTTGTTCCGATTATTAGATATCTGAGTAGAATAGCTAAAGAACATGATATAGTACTAGTCAGAGGGTTCTTTGAGCCAACACTAACATTTGGGACTGCTTACACGCACAAAAATAACCTCACATGTTTGCTTACACCTCTAGAGAAGAGCTTTATAGGGCATACTGGTGATAGGAGAAAAGCATCGAAAGAAAAATTAGGAAAGGGGCTAGAGAAAAGAACTTACAAGAATGATTATGCTTACACTGCTATTAAAACGCAAGGGAAATTAGCATTAGATGCGTTACATGTAGGAAAGCTTTGTGTGTATATAAGTCAAAATCACGCACTGACACTTTATTTGTGGGAATGAGTGAATGTAGGCATCTGTTTTTGTTTTAAAGTAAACAGACTTTTATGCTGAATGGTGAGGACCCTGCGATTCCTGGAATCTACTATATTTGTGGACTCAATCTTTATTACGTCTTCCTAAAGGATGGTATGGGACATGTTATTTGGGGACAGTTTTCCCTAAAATATACCAGATAGATGACTTAAAGAAGTTTCCAAAATTGACTGAATAACATCATAAGCGACAGAAGAGGGAAGCCTCTTCTGCAATTGTGGGAGATATCTTTGGTGCAGTGGGAGTCATTTTTAAATTCGATCAAGATACAAAAGTTGTCTACTATTGTGGATTACATGCTGACAAATTTTACAGGGACAATACTACTATTAGATACTGAATTAGCCGCGGATAGAGCTATGACGCTTCAAAATAGGCTTGCCTTAGACATTCTTTTAGCAAAAGATGGAGGAGTCTGTGAGATGATTAATGCTAGGCATTTTTGTTCCTATATCCCAGATAATGATAGGAAGATAAGAGTCTTATTTACTAACTTGACTAACTCAAGAAAGGATTTGAAGGAATTGAAGGAACCAGGTGTTTGTAAAAAGGTTGGAAAAGGATTTGCTTCAGTGGGTTATTGGCTTAGTCAAATTTAGAATGGAGTATTATTGAAAATCAAACAGGGAATATTAATTGTGATTGCTAGCATATTAGGATTATGGGGTTCATGTAAATTATGTCAAAAGATAAATTAAAAAGATCTAGAAATAATCAGAGGAGGGAAGAACGAAACAGGGAAAGAATTTATAGAGAAGATTTAAGAAGGAGACAAAATACAAGTGAAACTGAACTGTGAAATGATGGAGAAAGAAAGGTGTGATGACATATTTAGTCATCAGAGGAGGGACTGTTGACACAAATATGCTAATTAGAAATGATTAATGAATGTTTATGTGGTTTGATTAATGAAAAGTTTGTAGAGAAATTAATTGTAAAGAAAATAATGTGCACGTTTGAAAATGTGCCCACGGAGAATGACAGCCACTTATAGGAAAGTTGTACTAAAAGAACTAAAAATTGTGTGCAATGATGAAAATACATAAAAATAATGTAGTAATATGCCATATTGAGATGTATAACCTATGTTTTGCATTAATTTGTAGAATTAACTTAGCTGAAGTTGTGGACTAGTCTTTCCAGGCCTCACACAAGAAGTTGAATTTCTAGTGCACTGCAGAGAAGCCGGTGCATGACCTGACCCTGAACCACCCGATGTAATGTTGCTTAGCTAGAATTTTCTGAAAAGTACCGATGGACAGGAGATGATGAAGTCAATTGGATACAATTATGTGTAGAGTAGGCTAAATGTACTTTCACAGGACTTGAACAATGAGAGCACTGACTGAAGAGGAACATGCAACATTTTCGATACCTGAAGAGCCGGATGATGAAGACGTCGTACAGTGGACCAATCGTGAACTGAGAGAGAAGAAATATTAGAACTCATAGATTTGAAAAATGTATATTATAGGTTAGAGTCATATCTGCTGATTGACTAACTAATTAGGAATTAGGGGGATGGACTGAAAACCTCTAATAAAAAGTGATGACAAGAGGCCAAAGCTTCAGATGAGATGCAAGGGGAGATTTGATGACGTCAGGAGATGCAGTCTGAGATTCTGTAGTTGGGCTCATACTCTTGACAGCCTGATGCGTTGCTGATCTATTGATGACCTGAAGATGAAGACTGACTTTGTTGCTGATCCATTCCGTGGATAGGTAGCTATGAAAATGTGATTGATTAACTTTGTGCCTTTTCTTCTAGGTACCAACTGCGCTGTTTTATAGTTTTCCTTCTAGCTAGATGTTTCCAAATTCAAATTCTTTTCTAAGTTGTTTTGCATGAAGTCCCACATGCCGATGCCAATCTGGGTTAGATAAGGGTCCTTTGGGTGACAGTGACAAATGATTGACGGACTGATTGCTGAACTCTGCTATTATTGCTGTTGTATTCATCTTTATTGGCTTACGCTGAAGCATTCGAGCATATGTTTGCCCAAGTTCTGATTACATTTTGTTATTGGTGGTCATTTGTTATTGGTGGTCATTAATGAACTAATTCTGAGTGGATTAATAACGTTTGACCTAACTTGATGACTTAGTATTGTAACTAATAGGGAAATAAAAATTGATAAAACGCAAAATTGAGTTGTGATTATTCATGAAATGTTAATACACTGGCTCATGCTTAATGATTCTCTTAGTGGTTGTTGATTGATTACATTGATAATTTATGTTTATTGATTACTACTGATAACGCGTCCTTTCATACCAATTTTATACACATTAGGACTCGTTTCAGGCCAATGAATCTTGTGACTCAGTGGTGAGACACCGTAGGACGAGATAACTGATCAATATGTCAAGCAATATATCAATAATGTCATCAATATTCACCACCACAATGCACTTTACCTTGGTTATAGACATTAATCAAATTGCCGACGCAACCATGACCTTTCAGCCATGAATAACCACATCTTTGATAGAATTTTATAAATTTTATTCCCTATTAATTACAATCTACTAGCAGAAGTGTTAATCTCAAAACCAAGAGGCATAAGAGCATAGTCACAATATGACAACTGTGATAAGATTTCATTAATGCAAGAATCACAAACATAAGAACATAGCACGGCGTGAACATAGATCAGAATATAAGAATATCACATGAGTCTCAGTTCTGCATAGAGTAACGTCAGTCTTTGTCTATTTGCGTCAGTCAGAGTGATTACCTATCCTAACCACCAATTAGCATCAGCATGTTGGACTTAATGAAAAATAATTTAGAACATCAATTTAGAAAACATCTCGCTATGGCCTCTATTTAAAAATGAGCAGTTGGGACCTAGAAAGGAAAAGCAAACAGACAAATTACAAATCGCATTGCCATAATTACCCTCCAAGGATTAAGTCAGCACACAGGATCAGTCTTTGTCTTCAGGACATCAGTCGAATCACCATCAGTCTAACCTCATCTAAAGGACATGGGACACTTCTCTCATAAGGAGGAGAAGCGCAAAGGGCAGTCTATGGGTGAGGATAGTTTATTAAGTCTCAAAGTCACCAAACAGAGTGACAGAGTTTCTGGATAAAATCAATAGCATTCCCTACCTAGTTCTCTCGTCCCTTCTGTGACATACGTTTTTTATCCCTTTTTCATAATACCTTTCCCCAAAATTCTATTGGACATTCACTATACCCCACTATCTTTAACCTATCAAATTATACATTAGGTAATCCCAATTGTCACCCCACGATAATTTATAACACTTTGATTGGTCTTCATAATTGACGTCTTCGGAGGTGGCACATCCGGTGGGTTTCTTCACCACTTGGCACGTTTCTTGGGTCATGAGTTTCCTTTGTCTATGGTGTAATGTCCTTGTATATTTAGATTAATCTACTTTTTTTTCTAATTGTATTTTAATTCACACTAAGGCAGCTAGCATGCGGATGGGAACGGAATCTCTTTTGTTACATAAAACAAAGGAAAGGAACAAATGCAGGGTCATGGCCCTTTGCGAGTCAGCACACTGGAAAACAGAGAAAATGCTTTAATATGAGCACTTAGGCAGCCAAAACCTACAACTTACGCTAACTTAAGGCCTATGAGATTTTAATACAAATGTAATATCGTAAGTGTTAATATAAATCATAGCATGAACAGTTTTACGTATCATTGTTAGTTCACGTATATTGGTTACCTCATACATTATAGTCGAATTTCAGATGCACGTTTAAGCATTACTCTATTGTTGTTTTCTATGCAGCATTATTGATCATTGATATAAGCATTTCACGTTTAGCATATGTAATATTTAAACTACGCTCTATCACTACATAGCTAGGATGCGATCCAAAAGGTTCATCGGCCTATAGGCGTCCCCTTGTAAGTATACTTACTAAGGACTAGGCACGCTAGCAGTCTTTTCCTTCTTTGGAGATGATTACTATTGTTGCTTCCGCAGCCATTCCCTGAATAGAGCCTGTGGAGGTGAAATGAGCAAAAACTGTCATCTAACGATGAAATCAGGGATATGGACCATGTTTGGTTGAAGAAGGCTGGGGAGCCAGCCAGGTCCGGGCCTTTTCTAGCTTTTAGTTTATTCGCTATATATAGAATTTCATGTTGTGAGATAGGGTTTTCTATGGAATACTTGGTAGCATCGTCTATTTTGTTGATGTTAATCTTTTAGAGGTATTCTAAGCAGGGCTCTTAGGGAGTGTCATTACTTTTTATGTAGAGGTTTCGATTGAAGTTTTTAAAGGAAGCAAGAATGTCTTTCTCTTTATTGGAAGGTAGGCCATGTTCATTCAATATGGAGGTTATTCATCTGTTTACAACAGTTTTGTTTTGAATAAGAAAGTGGTATTCTGCATTTTAATGCCTCTGTGTCTTTGAACCAGTAAATGGGCTTTGTTGCTTAAGAATTTGTTGTGTTCGTATTTTGGTTTGGTTAGTTCGTTTAGTTGTGACTTATCTTTGCATTGCTTATGAGTGTTTTCTAATGCTCTTATTTGGCTTTCCAGTTGATCCAGTGCAAGGTTGCCCTGTTTGTTTTTCCTTGACATGAGTTTGATAATAAGTCCCCAAATAGTGATTTTCCAGCCATCCCACACAATTTGGGGGTTAGGGATTGAGTTTCTGTTTGTGTCTATGTATTGGTCAATTCCTTTCTTTATTTTTGTCCTCTAAAGTTTGGGTCTTCTGTGAGCAGGTCATTCATTCTCCATGTTTTTGATCTGGGAGCGATACTTGACATGTCATAGAACAGAGAGATAGAGGGGTGATCTGATACCAAGATCGGTTCAATAGTGGGGATTGCTGTAGCTGGGACATGTGCTTCATCTACTAAGAAATAATCAACAACGGAGAAGGAGTTGTGGGGGTGGTAGAAGAAAGAGTTGTTCTTGCCTGGGGATTAAATAGTCTCCAAGTATCCTGTAGTCTATGGGCTTTGCAGAGGTTTCACATTTGTCTGTGAGACTGGTTGGGTTTAAATGAGAAGCTGCATTTTTTAAGCAAAGTACTAAAGTGATTCAGACTTGGGCAGGCAAACTATTTACTGGTCGCAATTTGTGTCCAGTAAATACTTTTATGAACCAACCTGTATGTGATTAGGTTGGTTTGTAAATAAAAGAATCAGAATGAGTCGAACTCCAACTTAAACAATTAATATTCATTAGGTAAGTCCCAAATTGAGACTTAAACCAATTGGCCAAAATCACAGGAAAGGTGGCTTGCAACGGTCAGCAGGCTACAACGTCTCTGACGGCTTATAAGTGAAGTAAGCTTTACTTTTACAATGGAGTCTGTTCTCTTTATAGGAAGCTGGACTGTCTTTAAAAATAAGTTTTTACTTTAGAGTTTCCCGAAACACTGCCTACTCCCCAACAAACATTGGAGTGCACTAGTCCGTATCTCCTGCAACACTGTAATGGCAACACTGGAATGGCTTGGGGTAAAGATTTCCCGATGAGTAAACACGAAAAAGCGATTAGGCAGCCATCTTAATGTTATGCTTCCTTTGATTTCTACATGTCAGAAAGAATAGTATTTGTAATCGGCTGTAAAGTTAAGAGACCCAGTAAGTGGGCCCCTCTCAGAAACCCCGGAAGAATAGAAGCTCTCATTCTAAGCAGTGGTGGGAAATCTAATGCTGGGCTGGTGAATTCAGATGATCTTGATTAAACTGCAATAACCAGTCTACCTGGCACTGTACCAAGCTGCAAATAAATCTGACTATCTAGGTCACTGTAACCCACTTTACAAAGCGTTTGATATGAATCTATAAGGCACACGTTGCTTCAATTATGAGTACGAATAGTTACACGTTTTGGGTATTTACAAATGCTTCTTGTCAACTCATCCATACAGTAAGCATGTTTAACTTTATGATGTACAGGGAGTGCAGAATTATTAGGCAAATGAGTATTTTGACCACATCATCCTCTTTATGCATGTTGTCTTACTCCAAGCTGTATAGGCTCGAAAGCCTACTACCAATTAAGCATATTAGGTGATGTGCATCTCTGTAATGAGAAGGGGTGTGGTCTAATGACATCAACACCCTATATCAGGTGTGCATAATTATTAGGCAACTTAACAAAAAACAAATATATACCCATTTCAATCATTTATTATTACCAGTGAAACCAATATAACATCTCAACATTCACAAATATACATTTCTGACATTCAAAAACAAAACAAAAACAAATCAGTGACCATTATAGCCACCTTTCTTTGCAAGGACACTCAAAAGCCTGCCATCCATGGATTCTGTCAGTGTTTTGATCTGTTCACCATCAACATTGCGTGCAGCAGCAACCACAGCCTCCCAGTCACTGTTCAGAGAGGTGTACTGTTTTCCCTCCTTGTAAATCTCACATTTGATGATGGACCACAGGTTCTCAATGGGGTTCAGATCAGGTGAACAAGGAGGCCATGTCATTAGATTTCCTTCTTTTATACCCTTTCTTGCCAGCCACGCTGTGGAGTACTTGGACGCGTGTGATGGAGCATTGTCCTGCATGAAAATCATGTTGTTCTTGAAGGATGCAGACTTCTTCCTGTACCACTGCTTGAAGAAGGTGTCTTCCAGGAACTGGCAGTAGGACTGGGAGTTGAGCTTGACTCCATCCTCAACCCGAAAAGGCCCCACAAGCTCATCTTTGATGATACCAGCCCAAACCAGTACTCCACCTCCACCTTGCTTGCGTCTGAGTCGGACTGGAGCTCTCTGCCCTTTACCAATCCAGCCACGGGCCCATCCATCTGGCCCATCAAGACTCACTCTCATTTCATCAGTCCATAAAACCTTAGAAAAATCAGTCTTGAGATATTTCTTGGCCCAGTCTTGACGTTTCAGCTTGTGTGTCTTGTTCAGTGGTGGTCGTCTTTCAGCCTTTCTTACCTTGGCCATGTCTCTGAGTATTGCACACCTTGTGCTTTTGGGCACTCCAGTGATGTTGCAGCTCTGAAATATGGCCAAACTGGTGGCAAGTGGCATCGTGGCAGCTGCACGCTTGACTTTTCTCAGTTCATGGGCAGTTATTTTGCGCCTTGGTTTTTCCACACGCTTCTTGCGACCCTGTTGACTATTTTGAATGAAACGCTTGATTGTTCGATGATCACGCTTCAGAAGCTTTGCAATTTTAAGAGTGCTGCATCCCTCTGCAAGATATCTCACTATTTTTGACTTTTCTGAGCCTGTCAAGTCCTTCTTTTGACCCATTTTGCCAAAGGAAAGGAAGTTGCCTAATAATTATGCACACCTGATATAGGGTGTTGATGTCATTAGACCACACCCCTTCTCATTACAGAGATGCACATCACCTAATATGCTTAATTGGTAGTAGGCTTTTGAGCCTATACAGCTTGGAGTAAGACAACATGCATAAAGAGGATGATGTGGTCAAAATACTCATTTGCCTAATAATTCTGCACTCCCTGTAGTAAGCATTGCCTTCATGAACAATGGGAGTGAACCTCCGTTTTTCGCAACCGCTCTGCCAGAGAAATGTGCACCGGAACTTCTCTTATTAAAGCCTGGACTTGTTTTCTTACGGTATACATTGAATATCTCTTACCTACACACTTGCTACCAAGAGGATTGAACTTAATGGGTACATTGTCCCCCATTTTCGACGCCATTCACTTCAGACAAAATGGATTTTAATCGGATTGTTAGACTTTTCATCCTTGGCGTGGTCTCCCTTAACTTTTTGCCTCTGTTCCCCAGGTTGTTGATGTGTGCTGGACTCTGATTTTATTGTGTTTGTTACTCTGGGCACTTTACCACTGCTAACCAGTGCTAAAGTGCAAGTGCTCCTGTTTAAAATGTGTACGTAATTGGTTCTCCATGATTGGCATATTTGTTTTACTGTTAAGCCCCTAGTAAAGTGCACTAGAGGTGCCCAGGGCCTGTAAATCAAATGCTACTAGTGGGCCTGCAGCACTGGTTGTGCCACCCACATAAGTAGCTCTGTAATCATGTCTCAGACCTGCCACTGCAGTGTCTGTGTGTGTATTTTTACACTGTAAATTCGACTTGGCAAGTGTACCCACTTGCCAGGCCTAAACCTTCCCTTTTCTTACATGTAAGGTACCCCTAAGGTAGGCCCTAGGTAGCCCCAAGGGCAGGGTGCAGTGTATGGATAAGGTAGGACATATAGTAATGTGGTTTATATGTCCTGACAGTGAAATACTGCTAAATTCGTTTTTCACTGTTGCAAGGACTGTCTCTCTCATAGGATAATATGGGGGCTACCTTTAAATATGATTAAAGCGTAGATTCCCCTAGAGAGTAGATGGACATGTGGAGTTTGGGGTCCCTGAACTCACAATTTAAAAATACATCTTTTAGTAAAGTTGATTTTAAGATTGTGCGTTTGAAAATGCCACTTTTAGAAAGTGAGCATTTTCTTGCTTAAACCATTCTGTGACTCTGCCTTGTTTGTGGATTCCCTGTCTGGGTCAGTTTGACAGTTGGGTTGTTTTTCACCTCACACCAGACAGTGACACAAAGGGAGCTGGGGTGTAACCTGGATTTCCTGATTAGCCATCTCTGCTAGGAGGGAGGGGTGGAGTGGTCACTCTCATCTGAAAGGACTGTGCCTGCCTCTAACAATGCCGGCTCCAACCCCCTGGTGTGTGTCTGAGGCCTTGCCTGGGCAAGGCAGGATTTCACAAGTAGGTGTGAGTCCCCTTTGAAGAAAGGTGACTTCAAAGACTAAAATGGGTATAAGAAGGGCACCCAAATCTACAGACTTCAGAAACACTTCTGGAATCAAGAGGAACCTCTGCCTGGAGAAGAGCTGTTAGCTGAGGAGGAAGTGCTGCCCTGCCTGTGACTGTGCTTTGTGGAGCTTTCCTGCAGTGCTGCTTCTGCCAGAGTAAGAGGGCAAAGACTGGACTTTGTGTGCCTTCCATCTTGAGAAGAAATCTCCAAGGGCTTGATCTAGAGCTTGCCTCCTGTTGTTTGAAGTCTCAGGGACAGCAAAGACTTCTATCTGCCAGCACCTGGAGCCTCTGGAGAGACTCCTACTCTGCCCTGTGGTGCCCATCCAGTTCCTGGGACCCTAAAAGGAGAAGCTGGCAGCCTAAAGACAAGAAAATCCACGCACAGAGCGCCGTGCGGGGAAAAGATCGACGCGAATCCGATCGGCGGCTGAAAAACGACGCACCGCCAGCTCCGCAGCTGAGAAACGACGCTCGCAGGAAACGCGACCAAAGAATCGACGCACGGAGCAGGAGAAACGACGCGCAGCATCGCTGACGGAGGCTGGGAGATCGCAACCTGCGCGGCTGGATCGTCAACTCATCGTGCGGCTGGATTTTTGACTCGAGTACCGCCGTGCGGAGTTATTTTCGACGCACGCCCGCCCGTGCGGGGTTATTTTTGACGCACACCAGGTACATTTTCACTCTAGCAGCGCTAGTGTGTTTTTAAAACTACTTAAAGACTCTTTTTGATTTTTAATTAATAACTTGACTTGTGTATGGTGGGTTTTTGTCGTTTTGGTCTTGTTTTGTTTAGATAAATATTTCCTATTTTTCTAAACCTGTGTTGTGTCATTTTGTAGTGTTTTCATTGAGTTACTGTGTGTGTTGGTACAAATACTTTACGCCTAGCACTCTGAGGTTAAGCCTACTGCTATGCCAAGCTACCAAGGGGGTAAGCAGGGGTTAGCTGAGGGTGATTCTCTTTTACCCTGACTAGAGTATGGGTCTTTGCTTGAACAGGGGGTAACCTGACTGTCAACCAAGGACCCCATTTCTAACACGGATGTTATCAAAGGTCTGTCTAGGTATGTTTAATGACCAATTTGCCCTACTTTTTGCTGGGGTGAAGCGGGGGTTGTTGTGTAATTTTGCTCTGTTTCGTCCTGGGGATTACACTCCTTTTTCAAACAGTGATGCAATTTACGTGCACATAGTTTACGGTTGGCGGGCATATTCAATTTACACATTTGGTACTCCTATTAGTTTAAACAGTTTTGTAGACTACATATAATGTCTGCATAGATTTATTAGAACGTTGTCTAGATCTTTGTGTCATATACGCTTTCTAAAATAGTCCTAAAGCGTCTGTTACAAAGGCATTGCAGTGAAATACATCTGGCAATATAGAGTTGTGGATATTTTCCAAATGCTATAGTTACAATACAAAGAATGGCAATCAAGAAGACCAACTCAGCTGCATTCCCACAGCCCTTAACAGATCACGTGACCCAACATCAAGCATGAACATCTAGCCTCGATAACTGTCAACAGTAACTTGTTTGGCTCTAATGCATCCAAGCCTATATGGCCATTGTCCAGCACGGTTTAAAATTATTTAAAATTTTTCTTGTAAACTAATTGAAACTAAATTGTTCAGTTATTTAATCACATTATGTAGATGGGTTCATCCTGAGCACTTGTAAAATTCGTTCCAATGTAACAGATTGGCCGTATGGATAAAAAGCTTGCTAAAACCTATGTCGTTTTAATGTCAGTATGATCTAAACGCATATGAAAACGGGACGACGCACTTGCTTTAGAAATAAATAAACATTAATTGCCATCTTTTAGAGCAATTATGGAAACAATTGAATTGTCAATATCTATTGCTAAGTCTCTTTCTTGGATTATGAAATGGACATGAGCGTTGCCTTGCAATGTCACCTGTACAGAGGTATATCCATGTACAGACATCACAAGACAAGTGCTCTTCTCACATGGTTGAAATCAGCCTCACATGCCGGGGTGCAGCGTCACGTACCCGCGTCATGCCTCACAACATTGTCATATGCGAGAGAGGGACACCATATGCTATGAAAGGCAACCATATATGTGGAACGGCCTTTGTATGAGAGGCAAGGCTTCCATGTTCCTGGAATGCCAACAAGATGCCAGTGATGTCCTAGATGTCTGGAATGAATGGTGAGCGCATGTTTTTTTTTTTTTAATATACCCGGGGTTGCCTCCATATGCAAGATCCACAAATTCAATAGATCTCCATCAGATGTCAAAAAAGACATGATGGCATGAAACCTCTTTATGTATCAATTACTTTGTGTGAGAAATTAGGTTGTTTGTTGGCTGGGGTTTGAGCTCTGGTCATGCAAAAGTCACAATCACCTGCAGGGTGTCACACAAAAAGTAACTACATTATTGTTGGAAATGGCCTCCCCTAAACTTTTTGCCTTCCTCCTTCTCTTCTTCTGACCTCAATTTTGCTGGCTTTGGGACTCTGCGCACTTTACCACTGCTAATCAGTACTAAAGTGCATATGCTCTCTCTTTAAAACATGGTGACATCGGCTCATACCCAATTGGCTTATTTAATTTACTTGTAAGTCCCTAGTCAAGTGAACTACATTGTAATTTAAATGCTACTAGTGGGCTGCAGCACTGGTTGTGCCACCCACATAAGTAGCCCCCTAACCATGTCTCAGTCCTGCCTCTGCAGTGCCTGTATGTGCAGTTTCACTGCCACTTCAACTTGCCATTTAAAAGTACTTGCCAAGCCTTAAACTCTCCTTTTTCTACATATGTCACCCCTAAGGTGGGCCCTAGGTAGCCGATAGGGCAGGGTGCTATGCAGGTGAAAGGCAGGACATGAACATGTGTGTTCTATGTGTCCTGGTAGTGTAAAACTCCTAAATTCGTTTTTACACTGCTGCAAGGCCTGCTTTTATCATAGGATAGCGTTAGGACTACCCTCATACACTGTTTGAGTGGTAGATCCTGATCTGAAAGGAATAGCCAGGTCATATGTAGTATGACCAGAATGGTGATACAAAATCCTGCTTAATGGTGAAGTTGGATTTGTATTGCTATTTTAGAAATGTTACTTTTAGAAAGTGAGCATTTCTCTACACTTAAATCCTTCTGTGCCTTCCAATCCACGTCTGGGTAGGTTTAGTTGACAGCTCACTTGTGCATTCACTAAGACAAACATCAAACACAGGATGCTCAGTCACACTTGCACACATCTGCATATTGAATGGGTCTTCCTGGGCTGGGAGGGTGGAGGGCCTGCTCTCACACAAAGGCCTGCCACACCCTCTACTTTGACCCTGGCAGACAGGATAGAAATGAAAGGGGACCTTGTGCACTTCTAAGCCACTCGTTGAAGTCTCCCCCACTTCAAAGGCACATTTGGGTATTTAAGCAGGGTCTCTGACCCTACCAACTCAGACACTTCTTGACAAGACACTCTTGTCACGGACACTTCCTGGAAAAGAGAACCTGAACCAGAACCTGCAACCTGCCAAGAAGAACTGCCTGGCTGACCATAGGACTCGCCTGACTGCTTTCTGTGAAGGACTGCTGCCTTGCTGTTGCCCTGCTGCCTTGCTGCTCTCTGGCTGTGCTGAGAAGTGCTCTTCAAGGGCTTGGATTGAGCTTGCCTCCTGTTCCCTGAAGTTTCCAGACCAAAAAGACTTCATTTCTGCAAGAAGAACTCCCTGTGCGGCGGAAATCGCCGCACAGCCGGCAGAAAATGACGCACAGCTTGAATCACGGTGAAAAATTCACTGCACGCTGAACTGGAATGACGCAACCTGACTTTGCAAGGAGAAGATTGACAGAGAGCCTGCATAGCGGGTGGAAATTCAACTGGATCGCACAACCAAGTTGGAACGACGCAGCCCAACTTCCATAGAGGAATCAACACAGCACCTGCCGTGCAGTAGAAATATCTACGCAACGCCCACTGGATCGACGCAGCCCCTGTGACTTTGTCCTGTCACTGCCAGATTTCAACGCATCGTCCCCTGGGCGTCCCAAAACCCTGCAACCTGAAGAGGATCCAGGACAGAGCGCTGGAAATCCACACAAGGCCTCTCCTGCGTGAAAAATAAATGACGCATTGTCGTGTGCGGCCCGAGGTGGTGTTCTACTGTGTTATTGCATGATTTATTGCACAAATACTTTACACATTGCCTTCTAAGTTAAGCCTGACTGCTCAGTTCCAAGCTACCAGAGGGTGGGCACAGGATAATTTGGAGTGTGTGTGACTTACCCTGACTAGAGTGAGGGTCCTTGCTTGGACAGGGGGTGACCTGACTGTCAACCAAAGACCCCATTTCTAACAATTATCCTTTGCTTAACCGTGGGTAGCTGAACACAAAAAAGCAGCCAGGCTTAACTTAGAGGCAATGCGTAAATTATTTATGCAGCACGCAAACGGTAATAAAGTGAAAACAAATCCCAAACCATTTTAGAAAAATAGAATACATTTTAATAAATTATTTGACACCAAAATGAGAGAAATCCAATCAGTAGAACTGGAGTGATGATTTTTTAAAGTTTAAAGTTCAAAATAGCACTTAAAAGAGAAAAGCACTAACCGCTGACATCTAGTTGCGCTACACCGGAGCAAAGTCAAAAGTTAAGGCCAAACACAATGGAGCACAGGTTGGATACACAAAGTGGATTGGGTCCAATCACTTGCAGCACTTACCTTCGGAACGTTTGACGAAAAAGTATCTGAGAAGGTAAAGGTTCAGTGGGACAAGGCTGCAGAAGTGTCCGAAACTGTGGATCAAACCACAGTGAAGATTTTTATTTATGGACTTAGTAGTAAAGATGGAAGCTGAAAATCCGCAGAGTGTTGTAGCAAAAGGCTGTAGCTGAAGTCAGTTCCACAAGTTAGTTATTCCTTTAGTGAAGGACTGCTGAAATAGATTTGCAGCTGCAGAGAAGAATATAGCGGGAGAATCTTCATAGTCAATCCAACAGGAGGTGTACCTCAGTGGATAGGTGAGCAGGTTGGTCCTGGTCTCCTCCTGGTTCTCAGATCACATTTTGGCCAAGTTATGTCTCTGTCCTCAGTTTTAGAAATTGCCCATCTGGGCACATTTAGCACCACATCCCACGGTCCAGGAGTAGATGGAGACCTTTTGGGGGTTGAGGTCTCATTGAGACTGTGCCCAGGTGGGTGTTCGAGATGGAGAAAGCTTGTTATGTCCATGTTGCTCTGAACAGGAGGCCGCCAAACTAGTCCTTCAAGTCACTTCTGGATTCCCGGGTGCAGAAGAGGATGCAGGGCACAACATCAGGGATGGCTTCTGAGGATTCAAGGAAGGTTTCAGGCTTCAAAGCAGTCTTTCTAGGCATATCAGCAGTCTGGCAAAGTGCACAGCAGGTCACAATGGCAGACAGACCTCTGATAATCCTTCAGCAGGTCCACTCCTGAACTGAAGAGTGGGTCTCAAGGCCTATTTTTATACACTGGTGCACTTCTAGAGATGGGAGAAGTTTCCAGAAAGGTTCTTTGAAGTTCGGGGAGTTTCCTGACTCCCTTGCCCTGGCTCGAAGCTGGATGCATTGACAATACAGGGTCATTAGGCCTATTGTGAGGAGACAGAGCACAGCCTGTCCACGTGCAAGTGGGGCAGTGCTCAGCTCTGCACCTCCTCATCAAGCCAGTGAATGGTCTGTTGAGGCACACCAAATCACACTATTGTGTGACTTTCTGGGAGGAATTTGCAAAGTCCTAACTATCAGTTACACCCAGGCATGTGACCTAAGACAGGCTGCGGGCACACAGGGCTAAGGACAGGAAAATGACAACTTTCTAAAAGTGTCATTTTCAAAATTGTAATGATAAATCTGACTTTACTATTAGAAAAGGGTTTACCATTACCATTCCATAGTTACCAAACATGACATATCTATCTTCCCTCATTTAGGAATTGCAGCTTATTAAATGTACTAAGGAATCCCCAATCTTATCTTGTAGAAGGGGTAGGACTCACAATCGTGAAAAACACATTTGGGAGTTTTTCAATACCAGGACATCTAAAATTTAAAAGTACATGTCCTACCTATAGATTACACAGCACCCTGCCCTATAGGCGACCTAGGGCCTACCTTAAAGGGGACATATGTAACTAAAGAGGAGTTTAAGGCTTTGCAGGGGGGTTAAATGCCAAGGTTACAAGGCAGTGGGACACTGCATTCAGGCTGCAATGGCAAGCCTGGGACAAGTTTTAGAGTGGTACTTACGTAGGAGGTATAATAAAGGCTGCAGGCCCACTGGTAGCATTTAATTTACCTGCCCTAGGTAAATGGTATACCACTCTACAAGGGACTTAAAAGTAAATTAAATAAGCCAATTGATTATAAACCAATTAACTCATGTTTTATGGCAAGAGTACAAGCTCTTCAGCACTGATTAGCAGTGATAAGGTGCACAGAGTCCTAAGTCCAACAAAAGTAGAAATCCAGCATAAGTTAGAGGAGGAAGGCAAAAAGTTCAGGGGTGACCCTGTAGAGCGGATCATTTCCAACACTTGCCATGCTATATTAAGGATTTCCACCATATGTCAAAGAGGGCTATCACACCCTCAGTATTGCCATTATATGGCACCAAATACCCTGGAATTCATACTCTCCTGCTGGTTATTGTCATGGTATGACTGGTATCATCAACATATGACCAGGTACATAACAATTATTTCCATTTATTAAACCAAATATTCCCATTTACCTACATAGCCACATTTAGACAGAAATACACACTCATATAGGTAGAAACTTGGATGACCACACATACAATCATTCATACTCTCATACAGGCATACACAGTTATAGAGATTCATGGACTGGCAGACACACACAAAGCCACGTGCACAAACATATGCACACCCCACATCAGACAGCCCTGAGAAGAGTTGGTACTGTGGGTGGTGATGGCCACTGAAATGAAAGTTTAAAGAAAATGTTTCTTAGCAGAAGAAGAGAGCTGAGAAATCATGAACTTGACCCTCATTTTAATAGCCCTAATTCATACTGAGGATCTCTTATGTTGTTTTCTAGTTCTTGAGTCAGTGTTTCCCAAGTATTCCCTATTCCTCCTTCTTATATAGCTCTACTCTTACTGAAATGCTGTCTCTGAAACACAACTAAGGCCCTGATTATGAGTCGGGCAGAGAGGAGCTCCTGTGTGGAATTTCATTCCACTGGATCATGACTGACCTGCACCTGTTTTTTCCCAGGCATGGGAGTACTAGATCAGCGTTTACTGGATGGTAATTGTGACTAGTAAAATCGCATTAGGCATTGATTGCTAAAGCAGACAAGCCTTACCTTCTGCTCCACCCCAACTTTTTTACTGGAGAAGGGTGAGCATTTAATGCTCCACTTGCCAGAATTAACCTCCCACATACACCCAACCCCTCCCTCCACCCCAGCCTCAGACAACAGTTTCCACACATATTTACTACCCACTAGAAGCAGGCGGTAAATGGGTGCATTAAACCCTTCAGAAAAAGGAATCAAATTCCATTTCTGTGCTTGCACAATTATTTACTATTCTGAGGTGTTTAACTCATCTTAGGTGAAAATGTGTGGAGTTAATGGTCGGATATTGTTTACTCCTAACTCAGAACCACGGCCTAGGAAGCGGCCCTGGGTGGATTAAACAATTAATCACTGCCTCCATCAGAGCACTGACTTTGACTTCCTCTTCAACATACCTACATTACTGGCCAATCATATACATTTCTGGTCAGGACCTCGGGCTCCTTTTCTCTATAAAAGTGAGTGTGACTTGGTGGATGTGAGGCAGCATGCTCTGGTTGGCTGAGGCAAGGTCCTAGCCAGGCAGAACCTACCACTCCTGCCAGGGGTTTGTGATAACATGCACTGTATAACCTGCCCTCACCCTTGCTTTGCCTGGCACTGAACAGTCAGGTTTATCACAGGTGCAATGTGTAAAGCATTGGAACAGCATTTGTGATCAACAAATGCACTGAGGGCCACATACAAATTCACATGAGATGTATGTATATAAAGTTTGCATTCAACACACATTATTTAACACACATGAACATCATGTATCTCTGGGCACAAACTACATTTGGAAATATAACTATGTGTAGGATGTACATTTTGAGAAAATTCCTACTTTATCTCCAGCTCCCTCATGCAGTGCAAAACATTGTCATCAAAAGACCCACTCAAACAATTATTCTAAATCAATCTGACACAGTTATTGGGTGCACCCCGGCTCACAACAATAGTGGTAATATGTACACATAGGTAATTATAACACTTTTAAATAGCCTTGTGGGCTCGAGGCTTCATAGGTAAAAACAATGTCAAACGTAATACACTTTTGGCAAGAATCAATGTGTAGAGCAGGACTGCCGTACAGTGTTGTTAGTCACAAGCAGTCACTCCCACGCACTCACTCAGCACCAATACCAGGTGCTATGGATATCAGGCAGGTTCGTATGGCATGCGCTTGCACACACACTCACATATACAGTACCCTAATGCGGTGCACTGATATCTGGCAAGTCAATGGATATTGTACTCGCAGACACCATTGCCCAAATCCTCCTCCAACCTTCAGCCATCCTTGACTACCTCATCCCCAATGGTCTAGAGTTGAAGGAAACCTTTCAACTCCTTAGACACTAGGGCCCATATTTATACTTTTTGACGCACAACTGCGCCAACGCAGTTGTGCGTCAAAATTTTTACCGCCGGCTAACGCCATTCCAACGCGCCATGCGGGCGCCTTATTTATGGAATGACTTTAGCCGGTGCTGTGGACTGGTGTGCGTCAAAAAAAATGACTCACACCAGGCAGCGCCGGCGTATGGGAAAATGGGGGTTGTGTGTCAAAAAATGGGGCAAGTCAGGTCTGAGGCAAAATTGAGGCCTCAAACCGGATTTGCGCCATTTTTTTGACGCCCAACCTCCATTGACATGATTCCTGTCTTAGCAAAGACAGGAGTCATGCCCCCTTGCCCAATGGCCATGCCCAGGGGACCTATGTCCCCTGGGCATGGTCATTGGGCATAGTGGCATGTAGGGGGGCCCAAATCAGGCCCCCCTATGCCACAAAAAAAACTTAAAAAATACTTACCTGAACTTACCTTTACTTCCCTGGGATGGGTCCCTCCATCCTTGGGTGTCCTCCTGGGGTGGGCAAGGGTGGCAGGGGGTGTCCCTGGGGGCAGGGGAGGGCACCTCTGGGCTCCTTCCGAGCCCACAGGTCCCTTAACGCCTGCCCTGACCCAGGCGTTAAAAAACGGCGCCCATCAGGCTGTGCGCCGTTTTTTAAGGCCCACCCCCTCCTGTGCGTCAAAATTACGTCAGAGTATAAATATGGGGCACAGGCCTTAAAGTCATTTTTTGGAAGGGAACGCCTACCTTGCATATAATTAACGCAAGGCTGGTTCCCCCTTCCAAAAAATGACGCACATGGTGGAATTTTGACGCCCGCGGGGTCGGACGTCAAAGTATAAATATGGGGCAGAGTTTGCGCCGATGGTGCGTCAAAATGTTTGACGCACATTCGGCGCAAACAGAGTATAAATATGCCCCAGGTCGATCCTGGCCGGAGTCACACTTATTCAGGGTTCGGGGGACAATGTTGGGAGGATAGATAACAGGCAGTTTCAGGTGGTAGTCAACAAATGGAGGTTTGCCCTCCCCTCAAGAAGTTCAATCAAAGGTCACCCCACTGTGCTGCTAGACACTTGCCTAATTCTAGTAGGCATAAGGGGGGAGGACACTGCATCTTGGGACCTGCTTCCAATTCTTTTCAGAAGCGTTCTGTAACCCACTCACTTACTCTCACCACCCAGGCCCATTCTGTCAATACAGCCTGGTAATAAGGAATTGTCAGGGCTGGGTGAGGAGATGGCAGTTGGTCCGCCGCACTGAGGGCAGCCAAAGGAGCAATCAATAAGTGAGAGATGAAGCAGGGGGTCCACTCTAAAGGAAGTGGTGCACCATGGGCACACATTGAACAAAGGCACACCCAGGCACTCCAGAACACAAATTTGCTTCCCTGCACCCCCCTTGAAAATGAGGCACAACGCCTTATACATGATGACTTGAGTTGCCCCAGACAATTCTGATCACACTCAGTGCATAGCAGCAAATTCAGCTACTCCTTTGAAATAAGACCCATGTCTGGTGCACAATGACCGCGAATCATACCAGACAGTTCTGGTCACACAAACAATGAGTTATCAATTCCGTACCAAAGGTCTAATGCATGGTGACTTGAGTTGCACCAGACAATTCCAGTAACACACACAGGCACAAGTTTAGTGGTGCCACATAAGGTAGAGTGCAGCACTGCTATGGTACGCCCCCACCTCTGAGGGTCACAACCCGTGAATCAGAAACTGCACGCAATGAGCATGCAGTCGGCTTGTCGCACAAGGGAAACGTGGCACAATTGATGAAGTGGGGTCCCGCAACCGGAGAATCCACTCAGCACCAACAAGAAGTTTATGTGTGCAGAGGCCCCACGATGCAGGGTCACACTCCTGGAACACAGGCAGTGCCTTTAGGGTTCCACACCAGGCAATCCGGTCTCCAGGCACAATACTTAGTTCCATTCTCACACCGCCACAACGAGGTAGGATCCAGCAGATGATGTGGGCACTTGAGAGGGCACCGCTCTCCAGATGTCACAGGTAGAAGGTGTAGGTCCCTTGCAGGAGGACATTGATGTCCCTAAGACCTCCACTAGAGATCAGGTGGCTTGGAGAGCACACTTTGGGGTGCCACACAGCATCAGGCAGTCAGCCCTGGCCAGCCACTATTCAGTAAGGGTGCATGGCCTCTTCTAAGGGTAATAACTACTCCTCACGCACAACAGATTCCACTGGCAGTGTGCAGCACGCAGTCCAGTTTTTCCGATCCTATGTCCTCACAGGAGTATCTCTACTTTGTTGCAGTGTGGCACCAGTAGTGTACTGTAGTCGGGGGAGGTTCAGAGGGTTCCCCCTTGAACCACAGATGTCTCCCCTAAATGTCAGTCCTGTCTGCCATGGGGCCATGGAATGTAGATCTTAATTAGTAGGTCATGATCTGGCTAGAAGAGACCAAGTTTCAAAGCCTCTCCCTCCAATCTATCCAGCCAGGCCCTCAAATGGTAGAGATCTGTTATTCTAGTGATGTGTCTATGGTTTATAGCTGTCACTGTGGAATGCACAGATGTGCTCCCCCAGCCTCCAGTGTGGATTAGGGTCAAACATAAAAGCACACAAAAGCATTTTATAGCATAAAAAATGCCCACTTTCTAGAACTTAAAGAAACAAGGGACCTGTGGAAAAGTATGTTGTCAAAAACAGTAATCCCTTACTGAGTCAGATAGTTTTCCAATACACACAGAGATACAATTAACCCCTTCGCTGCCAGGCCTTTTCCCCCTCCTGTGACGAGCCTTTTTTTGGCTATTTGGGGCAGTTCGCGCTTAGGCCCTCATAACTTTTTGTTCACATAAGCTACCCACGCCAAATTTGCGTCCTTTTTTTCCAACATCCTAGGGATTCTAGAGGTACCCAGAATTTGTGGGTTCCCCTCAAGGAGACCAAGAAATTGGCCAAAATACAGTGAAAATTTAGTTTTTTTCAAAAAAATGGTAAAAAAGGGCTGCAGAAGGCAGCATGTGTTTTTTTCCCTGAAAATGACACCAACAAAGGGTTTGCGGTGGCAAGATCAACATCTTCCCAACTTTCAGGAACAGGCAGACTTGAATTGGAAAACCCAATTTTACAATACAATTTTGACATTATATTGCGACATACCCCATTTTTACTATTTTTTGTGCTTTCAGCCTCCTTCCAGTTAGTGACCAAAATGGGTGAGAAACCAATGCTGGATCCCAGAAAGCTAAACATTTCTGAAAAGTAGACAAAATTCTGAATTCAGCAAGGGGTCATTTGTGTAGATCCTACAAGTGTTTCCTACAGAAAATAACAGCTGAAAAAAATAAATATTGAAATTGAGGTAAAAAAACAGCCATTTTTCTCCACGTTTTACTCTGTAACTTCTTCCTGCGCTGTCAGATTTTTTAAAGCAATATACCGTTACGTCAGCTGGACTCTTCTGGTCGGGGGGATATATAGGGCTTGTAGGTTCATCAAGAACTCTAGGTACCCAGAGCCAATAAATGAGCTGCACCTCGCACTGGGTTTTTATTCTATACCGGGTATACAGCAATTTATTTGCTGAAATATAAAAAGTGAAAAATAGGTATCAAGAAAACCTTTGTATTTCCAAAATGGGCACAAGATAAGGTGTTGAGAAGCAGTGGTTATTTGCGCATCTCTGAATTCCGGGGTGCCCCTACTAGCATGTGAATTACAGGGCATTTCTCAAATAGACGTCTTTCTTACACGCTGCCTTACCTTTGGAAGGAGAAAATGTAGAGAAAGACAAGGGGCAATAACACTTGTTTTGCTATTCTTTATTCCCCCAAGTCTTCCGATAAAAATGGTACCTCACTTGTGTGGGTAGGCCTAGCGCCCACGAAAGGAAATGGCTCAAAACACAACGTGGACACATCACATTTTTTCACAGAAAACAGAGGTGTTTTTTTGCAAAGTGCCTACCTGTGGATTTTGGCCTCTAGCTCAGTCGCCACCTGGGGAAACCTAGCAAACCAGTGCATTTTTTAAAACTAGACACCTAGGGGAATCCAAGATGGGGTGACTTGTGGGGATCTGTCCAGGTTCTGTTACCCAGAATCCTTTGCAAACCTCAAAAATTGACCCCAAAAACACTTTTTCCTCTCATTTCGGTGACAGAAAGTTCTGGAATCTGAGAGGAGCCACACATTTCCTTTCACCCAGCGTTCCCCCAAGTCCCCGATAAAAATGATACCTCACTTGTCTGGGTAGGCCTAGCGCCCACGAAAAGAAATGGCCCAAAACACAACGTGGACACATCACATTTTTTCACAGAAAACAGAGGTGTTTATTACAAAGTGCCTACCTGTGGATTTTGACCTCTAGATCAGCCGGCCCCAGGGGGGGCAGATATGGCCTAAAATAAATTTGCCCCCAACCCTCCCGGGGAGCGACCCTTGCCTACGGAGTCGCGACCCTTGCGTGACATTGGCGCAAAAAAAAAATCCCCGGTGCCTAGTTGTTTCTGCTCCCCTTGGGGGCTGATTGACCTAAAATCCACCGATCTGCCCCCAAGGGGGGCAGAAATGGTCTAAATACAATTTTTACCCCCAGGGGAGCGACCCTTGCTTAATGGGTCGCTCCCCATCTCTAAAAAAAACGAAAAAAAAACAAAAAACACAGTTTCTTTTTTTATCCCTGGCACCTAGAGGTTTCTGCCCCCCCCCCCCAGGGCCAGATCGGCCTAATAACAATAGGCTGATCTGCCCCGGGGGGGGGGCAGAAATGGCCTAAAATAAATTTGCCCCCGCAAACCCACCGGGGAGCGACCCTTGCCTACGGGGTCGCTCACATTGCGTGACATTGGTGCAAGAAAAAAAATCCCCGGTGCCTAGTGGTTTCTGCCCCCCTTGGGGGCAGATCGGCCTAATTAAACTAGGCTGATCTGCCCCCCAGGGCGGCAGAAATGGTTTAAATATAATTTGCCCCCTAGGGGAGCGACCCTTGCCTAAGGGGTCGCTCCCCACCTCAAAAATACAAAACAAAACAAAAACAACAACAACAAAAAAAAATGATCTCTGGTGCCTAGAGATTTCTCCCCCTCCCCGGGGGCAGAAAAGGCCTTTAAAAAAAATGCCCCCCCCCGGGAGAGACCCTTGCCCAAGGGGTCGCTCCCCTTGCATGAAATTTGTGAACAAAAAAAAACAACTCCCTGGTGTCTAGTGGTTTCTGGACCCCTTGGGGGCAGATTGGCCTCATAAAAATAGGCCAATCTGCCCCCAAGGGGGGGCAGAAATAGCCTAAATATAATTTGCCCCCATGGGAGCGACCCTTGCCTAATGGGTCGCTCCCCACCTCAAAAATATAAAACGAAACAAAAAAAAAATACTCCCTGGGAGCAGAAAAGGCCTTTAAAAAAAATGCCCCCCCCCGGGAGCTACCCTTGCCCAAGGGGTCGCTCCCTCAAGCCAATTTCATTTTTTAAAACACATCCCTGGTGTCTAGTGGGCGTTTTGACAGACGGATTGCTTGCAATCCGGCTGCCAAAACGCTGAGAGAGACTTCAAAGGGAAGGAAATAACTTTCCCTCCCTTTGAAGTCTCTCGGCCTCCTCCATGTGATCAGAAGAGAAACGCTTTTGCATTTCTCTTCCGCTCGCACTGGAAGCTGAGCTTCCAGCGCGATGGGAGGAGGCGCGCGCACTGATGTCACAGTGAGGGTGGGGTGGGGTCAGAGGTGGAAGGGGAAGGGCTTCCCCTTCCATCCCTGCCTTGGGGGGGTTTGGGGGAACCCCACAGAGGGAGTGCTAGCGCTCCCTCTGGGCTCTGTTCCCAGGATGTAATGGTTACGCCTGGGCACACGAGCACTGTGCCTCAGGACGTAACCATTACGTCCTGGGCACAGAAGGGGTTAAATCTATGTGAGAGTGCAAAACATATAATTTATTTTGCATGTAGCAGTTCCAAGGATAAAATTCAAAAAGTACATTTTAAATTAAAGGAAAATATAAGGGTGAAAGGGGCAACTCTCAGCAATGCTTGAGAGTCAACACAAAAAACATGGGATCAGAATAATCCACTAATACGTGGCTATGCTTTGTGGAAAGTAAGACCCCTTGTAGAGTAGTATATTATGTACGATACAATTGTGGTCACAAATAATAAACACAAGGCAAAGTCATATTTCTGTGTCAAAAAAGTAAGGTACCACTTCTTGCACAAGGAACCAATCTTCAATACACAATATTTAGGAGTGCAATTATTCATCAATTGTTTGTCTCAGGAAAAAGAGTTACGGTACAATCACTTGTCGACATTTTGGGAAGCGTCAACAAATGATTGTACCCTTACTCTTTTGTTGAATGGTTTGTTGCTCAAGTAATGGGACAGTACTCATTCAGCAGGAAAATATTACATTCCTTTGGGTTGATGTCTATTGCCTGATACAAACAATTGATGAATAATTGCACTTCTGAGTATTACATATTGAAGATTGGTTCCTTGTATATACTACTCTGCAAGGGGTTTTGCTTTCCACCAGCGTATGAGCCTTCTGGTGCCTCAAATGCTCTAGGTTCTCCAGAGCCCCATGGATTGTGGAGAATGAATGGGTAGGGTATGACTCCAGACTATCCTTGTAAGAGTAGTTTGGAGGAAGTGTTATTGCAAGGAGATGTTGGTGAAACACTCCAGCTGAGGCACTGCTAGTTGTTTCACTTTTACATATTTTGACCACTTGCTGACCTCACATTATTGCACATGATTCAGCATATGAAGTGGTAGGGATTGAGATTGAAGTTCCCTTGTTGTAGTTGGCATCTAGACACCCAATCTGTACAGGGGTGTTAAGGTTGATGCTCATTTCACAACATTTCTCTGATAAGAAATCTTCCCTCCCTAAGGTCTGCTACCTGATCTGCTTTCTTCCACATTGGCAGTTTGACCCATACAATAGACCCAAGTGGTGCTTGTAACTCGGAAGCAAGATATACCAAATCAATCAATCAATCAATATTTGTGTAGCATGGCACTTTCATCCCTAGGGATATCTGGGCGCTGTGAGTGCAACTTCTCCATCTAAGAGTCAGGTCTTGAATTTCTTCCTGAAATCTAGCAGGGAGGGTGCAGTTAGAAGATGGGGGGGGGTAGGTCATTCTAGGTCTTGGCAGAGAAGAAGATTCCCCTGCTGCCGTTGCGTTGGATGTGGGAAGTGTGTGTGGAATAGTGAGGCAGAGCGCAGGTGTCTTGCAGGTAGAGAGAAGTTCAGTGAATGGTTTATGTAGGCCGGTTCTTGATCATGCTGTGCTTTGTAGGCGTTCATGAGGATCTTGAACTGGCATCTCTTCTAGATGGGAAGCCAGTGAAGGTTCCTAAGGTGGGGGGTGGTGTGGGTCCATTTGGGCATGTATGGTCTGGGATCTGTTGAGGAGCAGGGTGGAGATGCCAGCATAGAGAGCATATCCGTAGTTGAGGCTTCTAGTGGCGAGGGCACGAGGGATGGTCTTTCTGGTTTTGACTTAGATCCACCTGAAGATTCTGCAGAGCGTGCAAAGGGTGTGGAAGCAATAGGAGGCAACTGTCTTGATTTGCCATTTCAAGGTCAGTTCACTGTTGAGGATGATGCCCAGGTTGTGTGCATGGTCTGTGGGTGTGGATGTTTGTCAGAATTCTGCTGGCCACCATCTGTGGTCCCATATGGAGGTGTTGTTCCAGAAGAGAAATACTTCTGTCTTGTTTGAGTTGAGTTTAAGGCAGTTGTCTCTCATCCAGTGGGCTTTGTTGGTCATGGCATTCCAGAAGTTGATTCTGATGGTGGAAGAGTCTCCACTGAGCAAGAAGATGAGTTGAGTGTCGTCTGCATAGGAAATTATGTTGAGGCCATGGGATCTGATGATTTCTGCAAGGGAGGTCATGTAGGTGGTGAAGAAGGTGGTGCTGAGGGATGGTCCTTGGGGTACGCCTCATAAGATGGTCCTGGGTTCGAAGGTGAAAGGAGGCAGCCGGATGCTCTGCGTGCATCCTGTGAGGAAAGAGGCAATCCACTTGAGGGTGTTTTGCTGAATGCCTATGTTGTAGAGTCTTAGGTCCATATTTATACTTGGTTTGTGCAGAATTAGTGTCATTTTTTTTTACACCAATTCAGTGCAAACCTAACTCCATATTTATACTTTGGCGCTAGACATGTTCAGCACCAAAGTAATGGAGTTAACGTCGTTATCTGTACATGAGAACCTACCTTGCATCAATGAGATGCAAGGTAGGCTTTCCTCCACCAGAAACGGACAATATGGCCTTAGCGCCATATTTATTCCCTGTGCTAAAATCCAGCATGGGGATGGGGGCCTTAAATGATGGCGCTAAGCTTTCCTAGTGCCATTATTCAACACTTGGGTATGGGCAGGCGTTTTAGGACCTGTAGGCATATTTCCATGGAAACCATGGAAAGAGCCCACTGGTACCCTTCCCTGGTCTCAGGGAAAACCCCCACCCACCCACACCAGAGGGACCCCACAGGCTGGGGGACCCATTCCGGGTAAGTCCCGGTAAGTATTATTTATTTTTTTCATGCTCTGGGCGCTGACTTGGGGCCCCCAGCATGGAATCCTTATTGAGAGGTATCAAGTATGTGATTTTGTTCCAGGTATTTGGTAAGCTGTTTGTTGATGGCCTTCTCGAGTACCTTGGATAGGTAGAGGAGCAGGGAGATTGGTCGATAATTTTGGAGTTCGCTGGGGTCGGCGGAAGTGCTTCTTTAGGAGGGGTCTGAACTGTATGTTTGCAATTATCCAGGAAGGCTTTTGTGGGGATGGAGGTGTTGATGATGCTGTGAGTTCCATGTTGATACGGTCAATTTCGAGGCTGAAAAGAAAGTGGGGGCAGGAGTCGGTGGGTGCCCCTGAGTGAATTGATGACATGATTGACGTGGTGGTCTGAGAGGTGAGTGGGGACCAAGTGGTGATTATTTGACTGGTATGTGCTGATTGGTTGAGGTTGCTGAGAGCTGTGAGATGAGGGTCAAAGTTGTTCAGATGGTAGCAATCTTGTTGTGAAAGTAGTCCGATAGGGTGTTCCAGAGGGTGGATTGTGTTGTCCGTGGCTGCTGGTTTGGAGAACTCCTTGACTATTTTGAAGAATTTTTTCATGTGGTTAGCTGCTGTACCAATGTGGGTTGTTATGGCCGTTCTCTTGGCTTCCTTGATATGCTGGTGGTAGTTGATGAGGGCTACATTGTGAGCAGCTGTGTCAGAGGGGTTCCTTCTACCTTCTTATGGACCATTGTTTCTTGAGTCCGTAACCATTGTGTTTGAGGGTTCTGAGCTCTGGGGTGTACCAGCAGTCTTGTTTTAAGATCATGTTGATTTTTTTTCTGGTTTCATCGGGGCAACTCTGTCAGTGCATTTGGAGATGAAGCTTCGGGTTGGGTGGGGCTGAAGGCCTGTGTCCCCTGTGTCTCCCTCACCTTGCCCCAGCTGCGGTGGGAGGAACTGTGATGCTTCGAAGTGGTGTGCTGAGCATCAGAGAAGGTGAAGTGAAAGATGGTGTGGCCAGTTCAGATGAGTTCTTGTACATTGCAGAATTTGGTTCTGTTGCTGGAGGTGAAAATGGAGTTGAGTGTGGGTCCGGCCTTGTTTGTGGGTTTGGTGACCAGTTGGGTGAGGGTGAAGTTGTTCAAGTTTTCTAGGAGGGAGTTGGTGTTCTTGCGGTCATTGACATGGAAATTGAGGTCACCAAGTAGGAGTAGTGGTAGGAGATGGCTAGGAGAGCAATGAGGTTGAAGGGGTCTTGGGGGTCTGTATACGAGGATTCCTTTCATCATGGCGTTCAGTCGTCACTGGTGGCAATGCATCAAATAGTTTTCCTCGATGATGATGGCAATACCCCCACCGTGTTTGTTGAAGCAATCGTGGTGTATCATCTTGTAGCCGTCTGGTGTTGCTTTGGCGATGTCAGGGTTCGAGGAGGGGTTAAGCTATGTTTCAGTGATGAAGGCAACATCAGGGGAGAGGATGGTGATGGTGTGTCAGATTTTCATGGCATGCTTGCAGAGGAATATGGCATTGAGAGATCTGGCATTGAGCAGGATGCATTGGAGCGGTTCCAGGTTGTTCATAGTCTTCTGGGTGGAAGTGGCATGGGATGCAGTGTGGGCTGGTGGTTCAGTGTTGCAGGAGAAGTGGCAATTGCAGCAGGTGAAAGATCCTTTGGTTGATCGCAGGAAGGAAGTGAAGCCAATTTTGTTACAGTTTCCAGGGCAAGGATCTCTGTGGTGGTGTAGCATTGGGTGGTCAGAGGGCTAGGGGTCCTGGTGTTAGGCACGGTCCAGTCTTCTTCTGTGCACTGGCGGTGCACCCACTGTGCGCAACCAAAGTGCTGCCACACTCTGCCCTCCATTAAGTAGGTCCCGTGTGAGGGCAGGGTGCTGGAGGGCGGGAGGAGGGAAACTGTGGAAAGAGGGAAACTGTGGGAAGAGGGAAGAAAGCATCAAAGGTAAAATAGAGTTGCAGAAAAGGCAGAACAATAATCAGAAAAGGAGCAGAATAGGCAGAACAATGGTCAGAAAAGGAGCAAAAGAGACCAAAAAATGATCAGCTGAAGAGGCAGAAAATTATCATAAAAGGCAAAAAATCAAGCAGAAAAGGAGCAGGAAATTGAGAAAAACAATCAGAAAAGGAGCAGAAAAGGCAGAACAATGATCAGAA
Source organism: Pleurodeles waltl (assembly GCF_031143425.1). Classification (NCBI taxonomy): domain Eukaryota; kingdom Metazoa; phylum Chordata; class Amphibia; order Caudata; family Salamandridae; genus Pleurodeles; species Pleurodeles waltl. The sequence continues at coordinate 341,391,411 of NC_090439.1, forward strand.
AACAAGCAGCAGAATAAATAGCAGAAAACAATGAGAAAAGGTGCAGAAAGCAAACAGAGGGGGCACAAACAGAAGGCAGGAGAGGGTAGCAAACTGCAGGGCAAGTTGAACAGGAAAGCTGTTGCAGGGGGAGTTGGCAAGAAGACCTGCTTGGGGTGTAAGAAATTGGGTTATTGATTGTGGGAAGTGGAACTCTACTGAAGAAACAACAGCAATCCTTACCAGGGAGAACCACAAAAGTCACTAAATTAACCTCTGCTTAACCCACTGGGAGCTGAGCACAAAAGCAGTCAGGCTTAACTAAGAGGCATTCTGTGAAGTATTTTTTAGCACATAAACATTAATAAGGTGAAAGTACCACACAGGAAAAATCCCACACAAATTTAGACAAATATAGTAATATGTAATACAATTACACCAAAACAACTAAAATCCAATCAGTAGAAACAGAGCTATTGAATTTCAAAGTTTTAGGGAAGTATAGAGTCTAAAAGCACAAAGTACCACTTGGGGTCATCTGATTTTGTTAGGGGAAAGCCATAGGTTCATGCTGATGGAGATACAGCATGGGCCAAATACAAGGACTGGGTTAGTCTCACTGAAAAAGTTGCCTTCTCAAAGCCCGTCACAAAGTGTCCAGGGAGATTACTGTGGATGGTCGCCACTGTTGCATTAAGATCCGGCCAGGCATTGTGGATGGTCATTGCTGGAGCTCCACATTGGCGGTGGGCTCTCTTTTCTGTAGTGCAAAGTGGAGATCTCGTGCTGCTGATTATTGCTGGCAGTCGCTGTATCTTAGTTTTGGTGGTCATCGTGGGCGGCAGAGTCTTGCCACAAATGGGCTTGGTCAAAAACAGCCCAAAACCCCAGGATTTTTCCTTTTTTTGCAGAGGAATGCATTCTGATACAGGTTAATTTCCAGGACCTGGGAGACTCTTTGGGGATCCGAGAATCACTGAAGCAGAGGCCAGTCGGGCTCCATCAGGTCCAGGCAGGTCTGGTGGCAGCAGTTCAGCTAGGTAATTGTAGTGTAGCCTATGGAACTTGTTGTGTCTGTGTAGCTCAGAACAGGGGGTCAGCCAACTGATCCTTGGAGACACTCAAGTAGTCTTGGATTAAGGGAGAAGGTTTAGTCTTCCCTCACAAAGAGCAGAGCAGGCCTCAAGCAGCAGTGTTGTCCTCTGGGGAACAAGGCATGCCTCAAACAGCAGGGCAGTCCTTTGGTAGCAGCAGGGCAGACCTCTGGAGAACATGGCAAGCCTCATGCAGCAGGGCATTCCTCTGGTGGAACAAAGCAGTCAGTGAACTGTAAAGTCCACAGGTCCAGTAGTGTACTGAAAAAAGGGACCAATATTTATACCTGGTACCAACTGTTAAAGTGGGGGTACTTCTAGGCTACATGAACATTTGGTTCTGGAACGTTCCTTCCTTCCCCTGACAAGGGTACAAGGAGTTTAGGTTGACGATAGAATAGTGTTAGGTTTCTTTGTGCATGCCGGAGGCAAGTTTCTTTGAAATGCAAGTGGAGCAGGGAACATCTCTGCCAAAGGCCAGTGTACTTTATGTCCCCTGACTAGGCAGTCGAAGGTAGTGGATCTAGGTTTACCAAGAAACTGGGAACAGCACTCCCACAAAAACTTCAGTTCGGAAAATGCGATTTACATGATTGAATGTCTATGTGAACTTAAATACATGCCCATGACTTCACAAAAAGTCAAAATATGAATAGGAAAACATTGAAGTACTATTCGACACAGAAAGAGTTACACCAGAATGACAGCACATTACCTTGAGAAACGACACAATGATTTGTTTGGACTGTCATAGAGAAACTGCAACATATATCATCAAAGTCCTGTATTCTTTTTTAGAAGAAGTAGTGATGGGTCTATAGATTGAGAACCGCATCTCCAGTTTGAATTAAGAAATTCACTGGAATCAGCTAAATTCTGCAATATAACCTACAAGTGATGAATGTGAAACCCAGTCCCCCAGAACAGTATACACATGAGAGGTTGGTGGTCTTCACAAATAGGCTAGTATGATTACTTGCTTGAGGTCACCCGTAGCCCTATTCATACCCTCATTCTGGGGTACAACAGCATGGATGAACCACTGAACACCCATTACACCCCCCATTTTTATGGGAGGGAATGTGGCTTTTTAACCAAAACATAGTTTTTGACCAAAACGTATTGATCTTTTTCCTATATGTGTACAACATCTTTAAAAAAAGATTGTTTTACATTAAGAACACTGCTCCTTGCACTCTGGGCGCAAAAAGACGGAGATTGTAAATCTCAAGCATGTCAGTTAGACGTTGATCCGACAGCCGGCATATAAAGCAGTACAGACGAATCCAATATGTTTACCATTGTTTTGAAAATAACTTTTCCATGTACATTTACGAACCAAGAGTAATCCATCTGTGGCTAAGTATTTTCTTTCTGCTGATCCCTGTTGTGACGCTGATACGCCCTTGGCCTGGCCTCAGGAGACCCTGCTGACCTTTTTGCAATGCGAGCAATCACTTAAAACCATGATGCACTCTCACAGCAAGTCAGAAGAGCCAGGAGTGATAGGGGCACAAATAGCAGAGGCAGCAGCATGTTACCCTTGACAACGTAAGGTCAGTAACATTTTCAGTATCTTGAAAAGAATACCTTAATTCCCGACAAACCAAATGCTCATTAGCACTTGGTTCATGATACCTTTATTTCTCGGTGGCGCATCCCCCTTTTTCCTCAGATGGCAGTGTGTAACTACAGGGCTATGCCACCCCTGAGAAGCATTTTGTATGATCCTAATTGGGTAGGTAGCGATGCGATTCCAGCAGTGCACATTTGCATTTCATCTACACGCCAGTGTGTCTGTTCCGACCGTTGTGTGTGCTGTATCCTGGCATGCAGACTTTACACCCGCAGTGATTTCCCCTCAATAAGAACAAGGGCAAAAGTCCTAAAAAAAGAAGTTGGGGGACTAGCCAAGTTAGGCAGTATGCAATTGGCATCACGGTTCTGGACATGGCATGTGGCACCACCGGACGTGACATCATAAATGAGGACTTTACAGGAAGTGACATCACAAAAAGGATATCAGATCTTAAGACCTCACACAAATGTTTAGCAGGTCTATCATGAGTACATGTGAGTGCTGTTATACCTGACAGCCTTAGAGTGGTCATCCTCCTACTTTTTTACTGCCTCGCTCCATTTTTCTGACCCTGTTTTTGTTGGTTTTAGGACTCTGCACACTTTACTACTGATGTCCAGTGCTAAAGTGCATATGCTTTCTCCCCTTAACAAGGTAACATTAGTTCCTTCCCAATAGGCATTTCTAATTTACCTGTATGTCCCTAGTAAAGTGCACTACATGTGACCAGGGCCAGAAAATTAAATGCTACCAGTGGGCCTGCAGCACTGATTGTGCCACCCACATAAGTAGCCTCGTAAGCATGTCTCAGGCCTGCCATTGCAAGGTCTGTGTGTGCAGTTTCACTGCCACTTTTACTTGGCATTTAAAACTACTTGCCAAGCCTTATACTCCCCTTTTTCTACATATGTCACCTCTAAGGTAGGCCCCAGGAAACCCAAAGGGCAGGGTGCTATATAGGTTAAATGCAGGACACGTTCTTATGTGTTTTTTTATGTCCTGGTAGTGATAAAACTCATAAATTCGTTTTCCACTACTGTGAGGCCTGCTCCTCTCATAGACGAGCATTGGAACAGCCCTCATATACTTTTGAGTGGTAAATTGAGATGTGGAAGTAGTCACCTGTCATATTTAGTATTGCCAGAACTCTGGACCGTCTGGATTAATTGACCCCGCCAGGTCACAAGGAATCGTCGCCTTGCCACCGATGCCGCTCCAGCTCCCTCTGCAACTGGACCAAACCAATGCCTTGCAGTACGGAACCAACATCTCACCTCCCCCGACGCCATAAGGGACTGACGCCGCACCAGCTCCAGCTCCAGCTCCAGCAACGCTTCATCTCCATGACTCAGTGCAACGTCTTTGTTTCTTCGTTTCCAAAGGTACTCTGCCTGGCGGGTCTGTGTGACTCAGTGACGAGTCCCTGTGGAGTCAGATTATTGGGAAAGATGTCGTGATAGCCCCCGTTGGAGCTATTGAGTTTCTAAGAGCTTCAGTGGGAGTTAATCTTTACAAATTCATAACTTTTCTTGTGTACATTGGATTTTCACTGATCCAAACTTATTTTATTCAGATAATTACTATCAATTTTTCTAAACCTGTGTGGTGTATTTTGTGGTGTTTTACTGTGTTATCATATAATTTATGGCATACATTCTTTATACATTACCTTCTAAGTTAAGCCTGACAGCTCAGTGTCAAGCTGCCAGAGGGTGAGGACAGGATAATCTGGGGTGTGTTGTGAGTATCCCTGACTAGGATTGTGGTCCATACTTGGACAAGGGTGTATACCTCTAACAACTAGAGACCCAATTTCTAACAAGTGCATTATAAGTACACATGCAATGACTCCTGATTTAGGTGGAAGACTCACGCTTTTGTAAGCTAAACATAAAACAATGTTGCCTTTTGTCAGTGTAAAGCTTCCTTTACCAAAGGATTGAACAAACTAACTATTACTCCATATGCAGCATATTTCAATGTAGATGTGATTGCTTTGGCTGCGTGTGCGCTCCAGAGGCGAGACCATTCCCCTATGCAAAGTATGCTTACTCAGTCCTACCCACCACTTAATGTGTCTGTGGTGGGTACTTGCACTCATTTTAGGAGATTGATGCTCATTTTTCACTAACAGACTGTGACCTGAAGGAAGACAGGAAGACAGACAGGGAATAAAGGAGAAAACAAGCGAGGAAAACAATGATGAAGGCAGAAAAGAGGGTGAAAAAAGAACCTGCAAGAATAAGAACGTGTAGAGTACTGAAAGAAAAAGGTTATGGCAACTTTGGCATTCAGCAGTCAGACCCTAAGAAAAAGTTTGGGGCTCTGCATTTATGTTTTTACAAATTACAAGCTGCCACCCAAAAGGTCTCTTCCACATTTAGGGCCAGATGTATCAAAAATAAAAATTGCGACTCGCATTTTGCGAGTTGATGCGACTCGCAAAATGCGAGTCGCAAATTGGAATGTCAGAAAAAAAAGCGATCCGATTTTGCGACTCGCAGCCGGACTCGCAACGCTGTGTGCGAGTCCGCAGTTTGCGAGGTCGCTGTTTGCGAGTGTGCAAAAAACGAACTTGCAATTAGCGAGTGGGTGTCGCAAATTGCGATTACCTTAAAAATTGCTTGCAGGTGCAGCAGAACACTCCAGAAAGCATGCCAGAACACTCTGGAAACACTTCCTGGCACATGATGATGACATCACAGCCAGGAAGTTAACAAATACACCTGGGAGGAGGCAGGACCACACCCTTTTATAACTGCCAGTCTTCACACTGAACAAGCAGCAGCAGCCATGGAGGGAACCCCACGAAAAAGAAAAATCAAATTTTCTGAGAGGGAGCTGGAGGTGCTGACTGAGGAATGCTGTCAGCACCATGATGAGCTCTTTGGGAGAGCAGCCCTCACTGTTCCTGAGGCAACCAAAAAGAAACTCTGGCAGGACATGCAAGAAAAAATTAATTCCCTGTGTGTGAGCCACAGGACAATTGAGGACATAAAGAAGAGGTGGTATGACCTCCGCTCCCGGACCAAGGAGAGGGTGGTAGAAAGGCTCCGGGAGATGAGAGGCACTGGAGGGGGACCATCATCTGTGCCACCACCCACACCCCTGGAAGAAAGGGTTGAGGAAACATTTGAGCAGGAGGCAGTGTGTGGATTTGGGGACCTGGACACCTCAGAGCCCAGCACATCAACCGGTGAGTACCATGTGATAAGCCTGTACCCCTATCAATGTCATACCCCACCCACCATGTACACAGGTGCATGCACAACCAAATTAGCTCCATTTCAGGGTAGAAAAAGCCAGAATGATGCATTATGGGAAATGTAGTCAAAGAGGCAGTTCAAAGGCAAATGTTTATTAGGAATTGTGCAATAGATACTAGACACTGACAGTGTGTTCCCCATGTCCCACAGGTCTCCAGCAAGACACCCCCAACACCCCAACCACCCAGGCCCAGGAGGACACCCCAGGACCCGCCAGCACCCCCACCTGCACAGTCAGCAGCATTCCTGCAGTGGTAACGCCTGCTGCAACAATCACGCCAGGAGCTGCCCCAGCAACAGGCAGGGAGGATACAGGTGTGAGCACAGGGCAGCCACCGCTCGCAGGCGGCGCAGGGCAAGACCATCTGGATCCGGGATACTTCCTCCAACCAGCAGTGAGGCACATCTGCTGCGGGGTCAGCGCCTGCAGAACAGAACATTGAGCAGGATTAGTGGTGTGCTGCACCGCTTTGTTAGACACAACCATGCAAGCATGCAGCACCTCAACAGACGCATGGACCAGATGTCCCAGAACACTGGGGACATTGCCCTTGCCATCAGGGAACTGGCGGCCGGACTGCTGGGCCAGGCAGAGGCTGGGCGGCGCAGAGATCGCCAGATAATGCTAAGACTGGACAGGATGGCCACATCGATCGGCAGGCTAGCCATCAATACAACAGGCCTGTCGAGGAGGACATTTGGCCTGCAAATAGAGATGGGCCATTTTGCTGGGGATGTTGCCAGGGGCCTGGGACATCTCACCCACATAGTTGAACTTATGGAGACACGGGAGATGTCGAGGGCCACCGGGGAAACACCCCAAGACAGTGAGGAGGGCTCAACAGTGAGCAGTGTCTCTGCCACTGACAGTAGGGTGCTGAGGAGTGGTAGGCACAGCACCATGGACGCAGAAGGGACCAGCCAGGCTGGCAGGAGGGGCAGGAGATCATAGATAACAGCCAGGACAGATTAATGTGGCACATGGCGTTAATGTGCCACATGACTGGTTGGCATTTTCCTGCCCATGGACAATTTCAACTTGTATATAGTTTCTTCATGACATTAATAAAACAGTTATTTTTGTTCCACTTAACAAATGGAGTTTTTGGTTAATAGGTGAGTATGGTGGGAGTTGACACGTACCGTCCAAAATATTGCGTTGCAATGTGGTCCCGTCTCAGTCTGCCTGGATTAGCTAGACTCCTATCCCCATGATGGCGATGTGGTTGTTCTTGCTCTTCATCATCAGGATCTGGGTCTGCAGGGGTGAGAGGTAGCCCACGTCGGGTGGCTATGTTGTGGAGGATGGCGCATGCGACCACAATTTTGAAAGCGGTAATGGGGGTGTATTGGAGGGCGCCTCCACTGCGGTGGAGGCATCTGAATCTTGCCTTCAGCAGTCCGAAGGTGCACTCGATCAGGTTCCTGGTCGTCTTATGCGCACTGTTGTATTGCCTCTCTGATTCAGTTCTGGGTGTTAAAAACGGAGTCATGATCCAAGGCCTGAGAGCATATGCACTGTCACCTGTTGGGCACAAAAGTACACTGTTAGGAAGTCCAGATAGTCGTGCACAGTGACCTGTGTGTATGTCTGCAAGTGTCTGTGGCTCTACCTAGGAGGTAACCGTCTCCAAATTCCCCACGTTCCAGGCGTTGATGTATCCCACTATGCCTAAAAATGTATGAGTCATGGGTACTGCCAGGAAACTTAGCTACGATGTCCGTGATGACATAATGGGCATCACAAACAACCTGTATGTTGAGTGAGTGGGTACACTTCCTGTTGCGGAAAATGTGTTCCAGATTAGCAGGGGGGCATATTTGAATGTGTGTCCCATCTACACACCCTATGACATGAGGAAAGTGGGCAATGCGGTAAAAGTCCAGCTTGGTGCTGTTAATTTCTGCCTCATTCCTTGGTAAGTATATGAAGTGAGACATGTGCGTGACTAAGGCATCTAGGAATGCCCTGAGGAACCTTGACACTGCACTTTGGGATACCCCACCTGCCACGGCAATGACCCCCTGATAGCTCCCTGAGGCCAAGAGGTGCAGTGCGCATAGTACTTGCACATGCATAGGGATGGCGCAGCCACGCAGAGTCTTGTGTTCTAGCTGTGGTTTCAGTAAATCTATTAATTCTAGAATGGCTGCGCTGCTAAGGCGGTATTTGTCATAGATCTCCTCTTCAGTATGCTGAAAAAGAGTCTGCCTGGTTCTATATATCTTCTCCTGTCTGTGGCCCCTCCTCCTCCTCTGCTGGGCTGCGTAGACTCTCCTCCTCACTGCTATCAGGTATATCTCCGCCATCTTGAGTAACCCAGATGCCTTCTGGGTCCCCTTTTATACTTTGGTAATGGTTACCACCTGCTCTGAGTTAGTGGTAAATGGGACATGCAAACTGGGCTTTTTGCGACTAGTCGCAATTTGCGAGTTGCAATTGCATATGGGTTGCGACTCGCAAATTGCGACTTGCAATTTGCGGGTCGCAAAATGGGGTCGCACCGGATGCGAGTCGGAAATGGGCTTTTTGCATCCCATTTCCGATTTTGCACTGTCGCAAATTGCGATTCGGCCCGTTTGCGAGTCGCAATCGTTTGCTACATCTGGCCCTTAGTTGCAGACATCTCTCATGTTCTTATAGATAGCATAACTATAATGCAGCCTCACATTTGCCAGTGCATCCTGACAGCTCACCCTGAAATCAGTACAACCAGAGCACCCATACAAAGAATGGACCATAAATTACAAAGAGGTAGCAGCTACACATTAAAATAAGTGTAAGCCACCTAGCATCCAAAAATGAGAAGGAAATGGTAACCAAGATAACTCACACCAAAAAGGCAAACACAATTTCAGTCCCAGCTAGCGCATTCAAGAAGATATTGGCCTTCAGGAAACAATATTGCTAGTGTGCATAGAAAAACTACCCAAGTGGGGAGACCTAGGAACAGCGAGAGACACCACAAACTATGGCCAGGAATCCGAATTTAAACTAGACTATGCTCACTAATAAGAAATTTGCATATCCTAGACATGTTACACTGCCAAAGTGGTGCACCGGAGACAATCTACTTAACCTACTTGTTTATAGTAACACCTGTGGGGTCCCCTATTCACTCTAACTGAAGGAGTCATCCCTTCATAAGCACACATGATCTTTCATTTCATACATAGCTTAACGCTAAATTTCATTAGTGTCTCAGACCTAAGATCATCATAACAACAGAGCTATCCTCTGCAATTGTGTTATAGTGCACTCACTATATTGCAAACTTTGCAGCATCGCTGTAGTAGGCATGTGTGAGAATGGTAAAAAACAAGACCACTCATTCCTCAGCAGGGCAACAGCTTGGCAAAATTAAATGAAAATCTAAAAAGCTGAAAACGGATATAGAATATGTACCTGCACTCCAATTCATTCCACAACACAGGTGCTCCACTACCTGGGTTAACGATCAGATAAACCCAAATATCACAGGAATATTATACAAAAATAAGGGGGAGTCACTCCTTAAACGATAGCACAACTCCTCAATTGTCCAAGAAGGAGCTAAATGTTTCATATGTAAAGTGAAACCAATTCATCAATACTTCAAATAGAAAGTTTTTTATTCATAGTCATAATGATATTCTTCATTTCTTTCTTATAATATAGATGGCAATCATGGCCACAATGTGAGTGACAAATACAGCCAACATGTTTCGACCCGAAGACAATGGGGCGTCTTCAGGGCTGATGAAAAACATATCAAACACAATAAACAAAAATTAAAATGCTGTTGACTGGAATTGTATGTAAAACACACAACAGAAACATTTTTTGAAAAACATGCATTGCTAAAAACATAGTATATATAGAGTGTACCAATTTAAAAATAACCAAACTATCTGAGGTCACATAACCAACCACAGATGGGTTTGGCCCTAACTAGAGGTAAGACATGCACCATAAGTACATCTGTAATAAATAAATAAAAACAATAATGTGAAAATTGTATGAGTCTAGGCAAATCTCTCTCTTGTGTTTGAATTAATAGGGAGTAATGTTGCACCATGTATTATCAGAATCTAGGATGCACTTGACACTTGACTTTCATGTGGTTTCTGCCTGCCAGCTTCACTCTACCCTCACATACCAAGAATTAAAGACAAATCATTAACCTTTGATGTAAAAGAGGAGAAATAAAGAGATGTTCATTTAGTGGCTGAATTGCACAAAGTGAATGCAAAAACCCTGTGTGCTACCCATGATCTCTGTATGCCAGGTGGGGGCTGAGATAATTGAGGACTGTTGCTCTGGTGCATTGCTCTAACAAGAAGAGGGCTGTTGCCCTGTGCAACATTGTGACCTGAAGGGGATGTATCCCTGTGTGCGCTGTTACAAACCCCATATGCAGGGGGGAGCAGTGATGAAGTGAAAGTCATTGTGGAGCAGTGTGCAACTGTGAAGGAGAAGCAAGCCATAACCCACAGAAGAAGAGCAACCATTCAACTACCCAACAAAACAAAAGGATCTAAGACCTGCCACCAAATTCAGGGAGGCTTACAGTGAAGGTGGCAGAGTGTCTTTACTGTAGCATCCAAGACCTCCCCTCCAGCAAGAGCGCGTAAGATTGAATACTGGGCTGCCAGGCCTTGGGGCAACGTGCTCTGACTGACATGCTTTGGGGAGGAGGCACTTTGACTGTCCCAAAGCCATCATAGAACTTCTAAGACTTGAACTTACTAGCAGGACCTACTTTAAATGTCACCTCACATAAATAGGGAAAAACCATGATCCTCTAACAGGGAAGTGCGGCTGGAGAGCTGACCCACGGAAAGCTAGTTCCGCCTGCCTTAGATAGGGTATGCATATTATTTATATGCAAAATACATGATTGGATGGATGGGAAAGCCCATTCACAACACATGAAAGGCCTCCCTGATGCTCAGTAAGGGAAGGCAACGCAATGTTCTGTCTTGCCTTAGGTTTCTTTTTAATAGAGCCACACAAAAACTATCCTATGAGGCTATTTCCTCATTGTATGTGTTCTGTCGAATGCATCATACATGCAAAAAGGAAATAACAAAAAGAAATAAAAATAGTTCTCTTCGTTTCGTCAAGCTCAGGCAGACTTGCCAGTTTGGTGCAAGCCTATGCTTACTCCCAGGCACCACTCATACAATGCCTACCTGATGCAAGGTAGTGCATGGCAGGACAATGTGCTGCCTGTGTTAGTTTACTTTTCTTTACAAACAGCAAACAGTCCTTGTGTGTGGTACTGTAAATCCCAAAATGGATTTTGTGTCAGAGTTGTACCAGAAAAGTCCAGTCCAGCAAAATCTGGGCCTCAACTTATACATTTATTTTTTTAAATCTCTACCACAAATAAAAAATAGGGAACGAGGAGAAACGTACTAGTAAATCTGTTCTGCTTAGTTAGTTGCAAAGTCAGATTTTTTTTTTTTTTTAAGTCGGGTTAAGGCACATGCTGCAGAGATTTTAGTGTTCCCATTAAATCTGAGGGAATAATAATAATGGCCATATAACTCTCGTGGTTCATGCATTTGTGGGAAAGATCTGTGTTTTGTCTAGTCCCAGTTTTGACTCAAAGTAGCATAGAGGGTTAATTAATTTCCTGCAAAGCACATCATGTAAAATGCAGATTATATATTCTTATTTTATGCACATAGGTAAGTGGGTTACTGCTTTTAACACAGAGATCTTTTTGTTACTTGCAGCTGCATTGTAATGCTTTTAATATAGCACAGTGAGCTATGAATAGTTATGTGACTCCTGCAATTTGTAACCTTCACTGCCTTATGTTACATATCCTGAACATTGATTTAAAAACTTGTCTGATTTGTTTTCAATGTAATGTGTATGTAAAATTCTCTGACACCCAGCATTGAGATGAAAAGCGCCATAAAAGCAATAAAAAATAGTCCTATTTAAATTATTTTGTGTAAATACTGGAACAGAGCTACATATCTGAAATTCTTATAGTGCATGCATACTTAGGGAATGATCAAAGTCAAAATCATTCCTCTTCTAATTAAGTGTGAAGTGCTACCAAGCCTCGCTTATTTATTTCCTTATTTCCCTTTCACTGCACTAACATCTAGGTGTTAGGCTCCAGGTAGCTGGGGGCAGGGCCGGCCTTAATCCTGTCGGTGCCTTGTGGAACAATGTTTGTTGGTCCCCCCTGTGACCAACTCCACCATGGATTCCCTCACTACTACCCTTTAACAGGGCCCCTCAAGTCTCCAAAACCACTCTCTCACAGATGCATTTAATTAGTTTTGTAGCGCCACTCATTCCTGTGTAGGAAGTCAGAGAATTTTACATTGCACACAAAATACATAGAGATGATCAATCATAAGTGTGTAAATCAGTGTATAAGAAATGTTATATAAGATAGAGGAGTCATATGTCATCCAAACTGGTAGGCTGTGTAGTTTAAGAATGCTTGGTCTGGAGAAATACAAACTCAGAATGTAAAATGTAACACCACAGTTGGGGGCTCTCTTTTATAATAATAATAATTGACTTATACCCATTTGAAGTCTTTTTTCAAGATTAGGATAATGAAAGAGTAGCTAAAAATATTAACGCTCTAATCTAAACATTCTGGAATGCATTTCTTTGATGACAGTAAGTAATGTACTGTTCTATATTAGGATTTTAACTTATAAACTGTAAGTAACAAAAGGACCTATCTGACAAAAGCAGTAACCCACTGACCTATTTGCTTTATCTGCACTTTGTGATCTGCATGGTACATGTTATGTGCAGGAGGCATATTAACCTCCTGCGCTGTTTTAAAACTTCCAATAGAGAAAGTTCTGAATTCTCTCTAGGCAGAATATTAATCACCAGAGTTATCTTGCCATTTGTATTGTTGCCTGAAAATTGCTGGAGGCCAGGAACGCTGCAGTAGAGCCTTCAAAACTATAATATACTTGCAAACACAGGGCCCCCTCCCAAAGACAGTACCTGGTGCAGTGGCACCTGTTGCACTGCCCTAGAGCCAGCCCTAGCTTCGGAGCAGGATACTCAAACAAAAGTAGACCTTATGGTTCCTTAAATTCACCTGCATATTGTTGCTCAGATCGGATTGGTAGCAGACCATGTGCAGGCACTGCTGAATGTGTCCCGGTGTCTGAAAATTACACCTAGATGACTATTGCATATTTTAAAGTGGGGCCTAACTTCTTGGCAGGCTGGGCAGATTGTATCCTTTAAAAATAGTGGATGGACACCACTCACCCATGTATAACCCCAACTTGTGCCCTGATAAGAACTGCTGTGAGGGTGCACATGTTTACGCCTGCTTGCGTGCAACAACAAGTTGTCAATAAAATACAGAATTTGTGCTTTTATGTCAATTGCAGCACATGTTCTTAATGCACACTTGTGTGGAAAGACACTTCTCGTGCACATAGATTCGGAGATGGCACTAATTTGAAAAAATATGTTTTTTGTGCACGTAACAGAAGCTCGTCAAGAAGTATGAGAACATGCTGTGAAATATGAGACTGCATAAAAATTACATGCTCACAAGTGATTTATCTATGACACTGTCCTTGCCTTTACAGGCCTCCCTTTCTCCCCTTTTCCATTAAATACATGAGAATGCCAACATATGGAAGAAAGCATTTAGCTAGATGTTATTGTTTGTCTGTTCTTTATGTCTTGTTTTACAGGTTTTATCATCCTGTCAGCAGATACTGTCAGGAGAGTTTCTACACTTACAAAATGCAAGATGTTAGCACTGCATGCTTTCTGCACATATTTTATCCATTTGTGTGGTGATATCACGGTGAGTTGATACTTACTATGCCGTGAAGAAAGCTCAGGACCTTGTGTAGGCCAGTAACAGGGCTGAAACAAGTAGATAGCGTAGGTGATGGTTTTAGGACCGTTAGAACCTAGTTACCCCTCAATTTATTTTGATGTCTAACCATACCATCAAGGGCCATCAATAAAGGATACTTTGGGCCCAAGATAGATATTTTTTATCTTTAGATCCCAAGCAAGTTCTCTTAAGTGATATCTGAAATATGGTGGAGCCCACCCCAGTTTTTATGGGCTGAGGACGACTACCAGATGATAAAGCATGCCACTACTTAAGTGGGTGAGGGTCACATTAAAAAAAAAAATTGCACCTTTAGAGGGATACCTCTTTTTCCTTGTATTAAAGTAGCTGGGAATATTTGTTTTGTTATTGTTACATCTCTATCCCCACCTTACCTGTTAGAATGGCCCATCTCACCCACATCTGAGCCCCTTTGTCTCACATAGGAATATACAAGGCTTAACAACTAGGTCATGTGATCCAGGACACTGGCAGCAGACATCAAATGGCTAGGACACGAAAATTCCAACTCTCTAAAAGTGACATTTTCTGATTTATGATTTAGATCTGAACTTTGCCATTATAGAGTATTTTTTATTACAATTAATTTGAGTCCAAACTTGACATTCCTATTTTTTCTAAATCAAACTTTAGAACATATTAAATATAATAAGGTAACCTAATGTTATCCGATGGGATGGATAGACCTTACAGTAGTGAAAAATTACTTTAGGAGATTTTCACTATCACGACATGCAAATCTGAAAAGCATGTGCCCTACTTTTTAAATACAATGCACCCTGCCATATGGACTGTCTAAGGCCTACAGTCAGGTATATTTAAATGTATTTAGGCCTGGCAAAAAGTGAATTTTGCCAGGTCAAAATGGCAGTTTAATACTGCACTTAAAGCTGCAATGGCGGTCCTGAAACATGTTTTAAAGTGCTACTTTAGTGGGTAGCACAATGAGTGTTGCAGGTCGACTAGTAGAATTGAATTTATGGTCCCTGGGTATATACAGCACACTTTTACTATGAACTTACTAGTGAATTAAATGCACCAATCAGGTGTAGGCAAATTTCACCATGTTTAAGGGAGAAATAACACGCATGTTAGTACTGGTTAGCAGTGGTACAGTGTAGAAAGATCTAAAGCCAACTGAAACGGATTCATCAAACAGGAGGGATAAAGGCAAATAAGGGTTGAGGGAAGACCACACCAAGGCTGTCAAGTCTAACATGTTTCCCCACCAGCTGAAAGTTGGAAGAACTACCCACCCTCATGGGGGTTCACATTACTAAGAAGGAAGAACCTGGAAAGAACATCAACACTGGAGGGGTCAGTCTCAGGACAGTTGTCCACAGTAAAGTAAATTTTCTGTGGGTAGGGGACCACTCAACAGTTCGGGATTCTCCCCCTCATCTGCATCAGAGGGGTCTGTGGTGTCTGAACCCGGATGTGAGTCCAAACTGGTAGTTTATCAGCTTTTCCAGTGCCAAGACCAGAACAAAGGCTTCACTCTCAATTGCACTCCATCTCTGTTCCCTGGGTAGTTACGTCCTACTGATGAAGGCTGCAGGTTGGTCTATGCCCTCTTCATTCAGTACAAGAGCACAGCCCCTATGCCATGCATATTGAAGCATCTGTCTGTACTATAAGCACCTTAGAGAAGTTAGGGACCTTGAGTACTGGTGCTCTACACAGGGCGTTCTTCAGGCAAGCCCCTGTCTAGATCACCATCTTGGGCTGCTTTTAGAAGTCCGTTCAGTCAGTGGTGCCATTGACAAACCTCTTATAATATTCAGTTATGCCCATAAATACTCTCACCTCAGTCAGATTCATGAGGGGGTTCCCAAGCCAGGACAGTCTGAATCTTGGCCGATAGGGGCTGCACCTTGCCCCTGCCCACGTGGTCTCCCAAATAGACTACTGATCCCTGCCCCATATGGGGACTTGCTGGCCTTAATGGTCAGCCCCTGCTAGCTTCAGGGCCAAAGCACCTCCTGTAGGTGGAACAAGTGGTCCTCCCAGCTGGAACTGATTATTGCAATGTCATCTAGATAAGCAGCACTGAAAACCTCCATCACAGCGAGGACCACCCTCTGGAAGGTGACAAGGGTATTCTTTAACCCAAAGAGCACCACCCTAAATTGGAAATTGCCCCTGGGGTGGAAAATGCAGAACTCTCCATAGCCCCCTCAGTTAGGGCAACTATTGGTACTCAGAAGTCAAGTCAAAAGTACTTAAGAACTTGGCAGCACCCAACCGATCTATGAGCTGATCAGGTGTGGGGATGGGGAAAGCATCAGTCTTTGTGACTGAACTGAGCGCCCTATGGTCCATGCAGAACCTTAGTTTTAGGGCAGTGCCCAGTTGAGCGGCATTGGATACCAGCAACACTGGGCTGCAACAATGGCTATTGGAGTGCCCAATCAGCTCTAACACAAGCATTTTGGACACTTCCTCGTTGATGCTAGCTTTCACCTTACCAGACAGCCTATACATTTTAGTCTTCACATGCATGCTGTCCCCAGTGTTCAGATCATGGGTACACTAATCAGTGAGCCCAGAGGCCAGTGAAAATACAGGAGCAAACTGCCCAAAAAAGTGACAACAGCCCCTCTGCTTTTCTGGGGTTAGGACATGGGAGAGGTTCACACCTTCCACTGACTCATCCTGCTCCTTAGATGATAGGTCAGGGAGAGGTTCACTCTCCTCTTCCACCCCATCATCTGTCACTAGCATATTGACTTCAGGGCTCTCATAGCTGGATTTGTGGGAGTCTTGAGGTCCACCAGGTAGGTGACCTCCCTGTCTTTCTACTTCACCATATAACTCCCAGACTAGCAGACTTCTATTGTCCTGGGCTCCACTGGCTCCATCACCCATACTTTGTGGCCAGCTGAAACTCGACCAGCGTGGCCTTCTGGTCATGCCAGAGCTTCATCATTTCATCATCTTCCGCCTGGCCTCAAGGTCATCAGCAGCCTACTTTTAGGAATGCTGCATCTGAGAGGTAACATGTAGCTGACTACCTCCTGGGGGATTCTTGAGAGCTTGACACAACCCCTCCTTGACAAGACTGATAGGTCCCCTAACATGGTGGCGATAGAGGAGATCAAAGGGACAGGCACCCAACACCTTTCTGTTTCACCTCTCTGTAGGCAGAAAGAAAAAAATCATAAGAAAATGTGAAGGGCCTTTAAGGTTCACCACACTCATCACACACTGACTTGTGCCCCTGTCAGACACCACTTCTTTGGGAAACCGTACACAGGTAAAATCCCATCAGGGTCCTGTGACTGCAGGTGCAGTCATAGTATTCAGAGGTTTGGCATCTGTGTACCAAGTGGGATGTTCCACCAAGACCTGGATGAACCTATTGCCTAATACAGTCTTGAGGTCCAAGGGACAGGTAACATTGATGCCCATCTTGGAGTCCAGGGGCGCAGTAATGTTGATGCACACACTTTCAAAGGAGGTGTCAATGACCAGTAACAAGACAAGAGGAGCTGTGGCTTTCCCCCTTACTTCCCCCTGGCCTGGCAGGTAGTACATGACCGGGGCTAGTGAAAGTAGGTGACAAACCTGGCAAAGGTCTTGTTCTACCCCAGATATTCTGTCAGAAGGCCCTGTAGCACCAGAGGACCACCTACAGATGGATTGTCCCAGGCTCAAGAACTTTGGGCTCAGTATACAGGAGATTATTCTCTTAATATGTGAGCTGTCTAGGCCTCAGCTTGCCACTTCAGGCCCTCAAGGGTAGGATACGCCTTCCAGCTGTGATTAAGGAACAACATTACACTAAATCCACACCAGTTTCTGGAACTTCTAGGTTATGTAACCGATGTGCATGCTGGGGATGTGCCACTGGACAAATGTACATACTGACCGTCAATGTGATCTATAGACATACTAATTACAGGTATGCCCATAAAGGCAAATATGTCCACTCTATTGCATTATGGATGGAATAACGTACTACATGTAACCACGCTGAACAATTTAATACTTGTTTTGTAAGAAACTGCAGCGTCCTCCAGTAGCTAGGAAGCAGACTGTGTTTGTTTTTCTTTATTCCATTTATAAAATACATGTTAGAAATGGGGCCTCTCATTGGCAGTCAGTTTCCACTCTGTCCAAGCAGGGACCCTCACTCCAGTCAGGGTAAGGGAGTTACACTCCTAAGACAACCCCTGACCAACCCCTTGGTAGCTTGGCACAAGCAGTCAGGCTTATCTCAAAGGCAATGTCTAAAGTATTTGTACCAACACACAGAGTAATACAGTTTAGAACAATAGCCAATATTTATCTAAATCAAACAAGACCAAAATGACAAAAATCCAGCATACACAAGCAAAGTTATGATATTTCAAACTAAAAAAGAGTCTTAATCCACAGAATTCAATGGATGTGTTGTTTTTACACACAGTACCTGGTTTGCGTAAAAAAGAAAGCCACAGGGGCAGGCGTGCATCAGAAAAGTAAGTAATAAGTTTAGACCTGACTCGCAAGTGAGGCCGTGTGTCATTCTTCTCCGGTCGGGTAGGCGATGTATAATTTTTCTCTCAGCAGATGAACAATGCATTGATTTCCAGATGGGCAACCTCGGGTCTGCACAGGTTCACTGTGGTTTTGACTCCCAGTAACGATGCATTTGAAATCCTGGCACACTGTGGTGAAGAGCCATGCTGCATGGGTAATGAGTCAATTTTGGCAGCCGCACGCAGGTGTTGCATCGATTTCTCAGCTGCAATGGAGGTGCTGCATCGATTTTTCCCGTGCACGGCTCCTGTGCATGGATTCCAATCTTGGTTCCACCAACTTCTTTTAAGGGCCCAGGGACTGAATTGGACACCACTTGACAGGGTAGGAGTCTTTGCAAGAGACTCCAGGTGCTGGAAGAGGAAGTCTTTGATGGCCATGAGACTTCAGAACAGGGGGCAAGCCCAGTCCAAGCCCTTGGAGGCACTTCGCAAACAAGAAAACACAGCAAAGTTAAGTCTGTCCTTTCAAAGGCAGAAGCAGCAACTGCAGGCCAACCCTGCAAAGCACACTCACAGGCAAAGGGGCAGTACTCCTCCTCCAGCTCTTCAGCTCTTCTCCTTGGCACAGGTTTCTCTTGATCTAGAAGTAATCGAAAAATCTGGGGTTTTGGGTCCACTACTTATACCCAGGTCTGCCTTTGAAGTAGGTAAACTTCACAGCAAAGTCTCTGTTGTTCACAAGATCTTGTTTTTCCCAGACCTGGCCCCAGACAACACGCAAGGGGGTTGGAGACTGCATTGTGTGAGGGCAGGCACAGCCCTTTCAGGTGTAAGTGTCAGCTCCTCCCTCCCTACTCTAGCCCAGGAGAGTCATGAGGATATGCAGGCTACAGTCCAGCTACCTTTGTGTCACTGTCTAGTGGAGATTCACAAACAGCCCATCTGTCAGTCTGACTCAGACATGGAATGTACAAGCAGACAGAGGCAAAGAATGGTTAAGCAAGAAAACGCCCACTTTCTAAAAGTGGCACTTTCAAACTGACAATCTAAAACAAACATTGTCAAAATATGTATTTTAAAATTTTGAGTTCAGAGACCCCAAACTCCATAGGTCTGTCTGCTCCCAATGGGAAACTGGTCTAAAAAGATATTTAAAGGAAGTCCCCATGTTAACTTATGAGAGAGATAGGCCTTGCAACAGTGAAAACTGAATTTGGCAGAACATGTAAAACACATCAGTAAATGTCCTACCTTTAACATACACTGCACCCTGCTCATGGGTCTACCTAGGGCCTACCTTAGTGGTGCCTTAAAAGTACAAAAAGGGAAAGTTTGGGCCAGGCAAGTTGGTACACTAGTCTGGTTCAATTAGCAGTTTCAAACTGCACACACAGACACTGCAGTGGCAGGTCTTAGCCATGTTGACAGGGTGACTCA
This sequence comes from Pleurodeles waltl, assembly GCF_031143425.1. NCBI lineage: Eukaryota > Metazoa > Chordata > Amphibia > Caudata > Salamandridae > Pleurodeles > Pleurodeles waltl. The sequence continues at coordinate 341,411,094 of NC_090439.1, forward strand.
TGTGGGTGGCACGTTCAGTGCTGCAGGCCCACTAGTAACATTTTTTTTACAGGCCCTGAGCACCACTAGTGCACTTTACTAGGGGCTTACTAGTAAATCAAATATTCCAATCATGGAAACGCCAATTACACATACGGTTTACAGAGAACACTTGCACATTAGCACTGGTCAGTAGTGGTAAAGTGCCCTCAGTACCAAAAGCAGCAAAAACAAAGTTCAGCACACAGTGAAAAACACAAGAAGCAGAGGCAAAAAGACAGGGAAGCCACAGCAAGGATGGCAGGTCTAACAATACAAATAAAGTTTTTTTTCAAAGAGTAGAGTACTTCTCTTTTGAGCTCTGCAGAACTCTTTCCTGGATGGCCCACCCTAAGCTTGCCAACCAGTCAGTTCGCGTAGGCCTCCCAAGGCACCAATGTCCTCCCCTGTAGGTTCTTGTGTATACCCCTCAGGCACAGTTTCTTTTCGATCCCTGGCAGTCTAAGTAAGGTTTCCCACACATCTAGACCTTTCTCTTCTTGATAGTTACCTAAACTGTTTTTACAGGTTTCAGGCCTCCTTGACTACCCTGTACATGCCATAGAGCTTTTATTCAGGTGTACTCGCTCAGGCAACCGTAACATCTCATTGTGCAATTGGAGCTCCACCCTCCTGATGGTGTGCTACAAGTCACTGCCAAGCAAATAATCCACAGGCATGGGAGATCTCACAGCTGCTCTCAATGAACCTGAGGACCTCAACTGAAAGAAAACCAGAGCCACAGGATGATGACTCTCAAGGTTATCTGCAACACAACCTGGTAGAACCCATTAAAGATTACCTGCTCTGAGGACACCAGATGACACCTTACAGTAGTCTTGCTAGCTCCTGTATCTCTGTGCCTCCACTCACTGCCCATTCATGGTGACCCTCTGCCTATACTTGAAAGTATTGGTAAGCATGTGGACTTTTGGCACCATCTTCTTGTCACCTACAGACAATTTTTCAACACGTACTCTCTGGCCATCAGATTGTACAGCACCATATAATCACTCCCATCACTGTCCTACACCCAACCATCAGGTGCATTTCAAAAGCGATCTGCAAAATCTTCCCAGGACTGTTGGGGCAGCTTCTGGCTGTCCCTAAATTTCTGACTATTCATTTCAGGGGTGAGAAAATACTTCTTCCTGACAATGGTCTCGTTCTCATCTTTTCCCTATCTCCAAGGGCCAGTAATGCATCTCTTCCTTCACTGAGCGTATGCCTAAAGAGACTGGCTCCCCAATCCTACTCAGGGACTGTCTGCATCTCCAAGTAGCCTCTTAAGCCTCAAACTACTTCACAATATCATTGTCCACAACAAAGTTAGTTACCAGGTTTTTGGAGATGCAAACTGTCCTGTCTCCAATAGGCACTGGGGTAACGCTTCCACCCTTGCTGCTGAACTCTGAGAGGTGTTTGACTTTTAGGTTTACCTCTTGTTTACTCATGCCATGAGCCAGCAGATGTTTCCTCCCCACCAGGGAAAATGTCTTCCTCCATTTTCAGCTTGGCCAGCTCTAGCCTGAACTCCCTTTCAGACTTCCTGTCCTCTGTTTCCTCAGGAGAGAGGTTGTGTGAAGGCACACCACTCCCTATCCTGGCAGGGGGCTCCACTCATGTAGGCAAGTTGTCCTCTTCCCTCTATAGCTGCTGCAAATCAGGGCCTGTGGCTGGGCCCTCACACTCCTCCTCTTCCTTCTCTAAGTCTACTTCCTTATCCTCAAGACCATCATTTTCAGGCTCCCCTACTGTTGTCTGCATCGTTCTCACTTCCTTAAAGGCTCCTGAAAGGCTCAGAAGGCACTGGAGGTCTACTTTTGTGGCCTTCCTTCCAGGAGCTACTGGTGACCTTTCAAAGTGGTGTAGCGAGCGAAGTGACCCACCAGCTCCAAAAAAACAAAAGAAAAAATCCCTCCCTTCAAAAGCCTACACTAAAAATAACCTCCATCAAAAGCTCAAATAAAAAAACAACCCCTCCCTCCAAAGTAAAACAAACACAAACTAAAGTACATGCACTGTGTATTTTATATTAACTTAGTAAAATTAAATTGTACTTTCTCATAGTCTCCGCGTCCTCGTTGCTGTTCTTCCAAAGGCTGTGAAACAAAGAACCCCTTAACCAATCTAGACGCTGCTCTCATGCTGTCAACCAGCATAGGAGCAGTGCCAGGATTAGACAGAGAGGGTTGGCTTGATGTCCTTCAGGCTATAGAGGTTAGCTGGGTGGAGAGCTTCAAAGTGTGCATTTCAGTGTGGCCAGCACTGGAAAGCCAGCCAAAATGACATGCACACTTTGAGGTGCCTTGCCACAACTACTCCAGTCCTCCGTGCTGCCAATCGGCAGCAGAGGACACACCCTCCTGGCTTGGGGGCAGGCTGGCAGATGCAGCGTGCCTTAGATAAAAATAAAATGGCAATGAAAACATTTTTATTTTTAACACAGCGTGGCTTACAGTGGGTGGGGATGACACTCCCCCATCCTCATTAAGAAACCATCGCATTTTCTTTCCCACATTCAACCCCCTCTCTTTTACAAGCGTCTGTGGCTGTGCCTTGCTGAGATTATCCATGTTGCTCAGCTCCACCTCCAATGTAGTAAAAATTATGTGAGGCTAAACTTAAATTTGGAAAAACAGAAAAATAGCCAAATTAAAAACTAAGGAGAACTTAGACAAAAATAGAATTTGAAGTCACATTTTCTTGGGATTTTAGTGTCACACTAATCAATGATTGGTAACACATAAAAACAAGTACTGGATTCCACCACTGAACACCAATGTAAGAAATTGTGTTATTGATTGAGGGGGGTGGAAACTGTACTCCAGCAACAAACATAGGGGGTCATTCTAACCCTGGCGGTCGGTGATAAAGCGGCAGCCAACCCGCCAACAGGCAGGCGGTCCAAAAAATTGAATTCTGACCCTGGCGGGAACCGCCAGCACAGCCCGCCATTTTAACACTCCGACCGCCACGGCGGGACCGACAAACAGCGTGGCGGTCACCGGCAACAGGCAGGCGGCAGACAATGTACCGCCCACCCTATCACAACTCACCAATCCACCACCTTTTCCGGGGCGGGAGCCCCGCCGATAAAAACACGGCGGAAACAGACTACGAACGGGAAAACGCTCACCTATACACACTCCACGAGGAAGGAGGACAGCATGGAGCCCGAATTACACATCCTACCGGTTATTGTCTACCTGCTCATCTACCAGGAGTACGAACGCCGTCGCAGACGACAGCGGTGAATACTGCACCTACGACACAGGGGAGGGGGGAGGAGGAAAGGTTACGTGCACACACATACGCGATACACCCACCCCCCCATCCCACCCCCCCAAGACCTACACACCAATGCAGAGCAACAAGTCAGAGTGACACCACCCAAACCCCCCGGAAGAATGCAAAGACATAAGTAAAATTTAGTTTAAAATTTATGTATAAAATAGGTTCATTGAAGTCATGGTAAATATGCCAATTGAAATATACAAAAGAAATAATGAACATAGTACAAAGTATAAACATAGTCAATAAGTCCTGCACAGTCCGTTAAATATCCATAGTCCGTGAGCCAATGTGTACAAACACATGGGCAAAGCCCACACATGAGACCGGATACCATTGGAGAGAACACTGCAGGGGCATCAGATGATAAAACAACAGGCACCTCAGGGGGAAGGGAAAGGGGGGCACCTCAGCCACATGAGTCCACGACGCCAGATCCGCGAGGGGCCTCCATGCCCACTGTACCATCCTGGGGAGTGCAAAGCCACAGTCCATCAGATGGATAACCGACTCCACTGGTATTGGAGGAGGCATGGTGCCCAGAGTGCTTCGTGAACACCTGCTCGACACAGAACCGGCACTGTCAATGGACCAGCGGTGCTTGAGACGGCGGTGCCCAGCGGAGCGGTGCTTGAGACGGCGGTGCCCAGCGGAGCGGTGCTTGAGATGAAGGGCCCAGCGGAGCGGTGCTTGACAGGAAGGCCCCAGCGGAGCGGTGCTTGACAGGAAGGGCCCAGCGGAGCGGTGCCTGAGATGAAGGGCCCAGCGGAGCGGTGCTTGACAGGAAGGTCCCAGCGGAGCGGTGCTTGAGATGAAGGGCCCAGCAGAGCGGTGCTTGATAGGAAGGGCCCAGCGGAGCGGTGCTTGACAGGAAGGGCCCAGCGGAGCGGTGCTTGACAGGAAGGGCCCAGCGGAGCGGTGCTTGAGATGAAGGGCCCAGCGGAGCGGTGCTTGACAGGAAGGCCCCAGCGGAGCGGTGCTTGAGATGAAGGACCCAGCGGAGCGGTGCTTGAGATGAAGGGCCCAGCGGAGCGGTGCTTGACAGGAAGGCCCCAGCGGAGCGGTGTTTGAGAGGAAGGGCCCAGCGAAGCGGTGCCTGAGATGAAGGGCCCAGCGGAGCGGTGCTTGACAGGAAGGGCCCAGCGGAGCGGTGCTCTTCACGGCGGGGCCCTATTCAGCGGTGCCTGTCTCGGCGGGGCCCTGTTCAGCGGTGCCTGTCTTGGCGGGGCCCTATTCAGCGGTGCCTGTCTCGGCGGGGCCCTGTTCAGCGGTGCCTGTCTCGGCGGGGCCCTGTTCAGCGGTGTCTGTCCTGGCGGGGCCCTATTCAGCGGTGCCTGTCTCCGCGGGGCCCTGTTCAGCGGTGCCTGTCTCGGCGGGGCCCTGTTCAGCGGTGCTCTTCACGGCGGGGCCCTGTTCAGCGGTGCTCTTCACGGCGGGGCCCTGTTCAGCGGTGCTCTTCACGGCGGGGCCCTGTTCAGCGGTGCTCTTCACGGCGGGGCCCTGTTCAGTGGTGCCTGTCTTGGCGGGGCCCTGTTCAGCGGTGCTTGTCCTGTCTTTCAAGGGAGCAAGACCTGGCCAAGACTCCCCGCTTAGTCTCCCTCTGACCTTGCGGTAGCGGGGCCCTCCTGTGATGGAGTCTTGGGCCCGTGGGTGTCGTCCGTCACACCCGGTATGGGGCTGCTGGGGCCCTCCTGGTGCGCTCGGCTGCTGCATGTCTTCTCCGCCCTGCTGCCCTTGCCCTCCTTCGCTGCAGCTCTCTGGCCCTTGCCTCCCTTAGATGATGTGGCAGGTGACGTGGCAAGGCCACTCTCCTTGGTGGCAGCCGTCTCAGGCTTTTCGCGCTGGCCCTTCGCTTTTTTGTCCTCTTCCCAGGGGGTGGGCTGGCTGTCCCCTTGCTGCTGGCCGATGTTCCTTCCCTAGGAGCTGGTGGACTCCAATAGCCCTGCACTATGGTGATACTAGATGCAGGGCTGGTGGTGGCTGAGGTGCTCTTTGGACTCTTACCAGATGGAGGGGGTGGGTCAGGTGATGCAAAGAGGTTAGTTTTGGAGAGGAAAAGTTTTTTAGGAGCAATGGGAAGGGTAGGTGCAGTGGGTATGGGAGTGGAGGAAGAGGATGTGGTTGTAGGAGAGTCAAGTGTGCTGTCTTTGGGTGCAGGTGCTTGGGCTGGAGGCTGTCGTGAGGTGGATGGCTGTTGGGTGGGTGGCTGCCTGCGTTTGTGTGGTTTGGAAGAGGGGTTGACAGACACAGTGGGAGAGGACACAGGGGACGTGTAAATGGCAGTGGGGGTGGTGACTGCACGTGTGCTGACTGTAATGGAGGGTGTGCTGGTGATGGAAGTACTGGCTGATGGTGGTGTGCATGCAGGTGTGAGTGGAGACGTCACAGGGAGGGAGGAGGGAGACGAGGAGGAGGGGGACACAGAGGTGGTAGTGACTGTTGGCATGTCTGCATCTGGATGTTGTTTGTGTGAATGCTTGTGGGATCTGTGGTGCTTATGTCTGGATGAGCTGCCCTTGGGTGTTGAGGTGTGTGCAGGCTGGTCTGATGGTGTGGATGGGATAGGCTGAGGAACAGGAGACTGGGACTGGGTGGAGGGAGTTAGAAGAGGGAGGCTGGAGACAGGGACAATGGCTGCCGTCAGTGCTGAGGCCAGAGCGTTGAACGATCGCTGATGGGCAGCCTGACCCGAATGAATGCCCTCCAGGTATGCATTGCTCCGATGCACCTCCCTTTCTACACCCTGGATGGCATTCAAAAGGGTAGACTGCCCAACAATGATGGTCTGGAGGAGGTCAATGACCTCCTCACTGAGGGCAGCAGGGGTAACTGGGGCAGGGCCTGAGGTGCCTGGGGCGAAGGAGATGCCCACCTTCCTGGGTGAGCGGGCACGGAGCGAAGGCTGAGGGGCTGCTGGGAGGGCGGGGCTGGTGTGCTGGGTGGCGGCTGTACCTGTTGTGGCGGTGGGCACGGATGTTGCCGCCACCGCAAGGGAGCTCCCTTCCGAGGACGTGTCAGTGTCGCTGACGTCTCCACGGGTCCCCGTTGTGGAGCTCCCCTCGCCCTCCGTCTCACTGGTGAACTCGGAGTCGGTTGCATGGCCCTCCGGGGCCATGTGAGATGCAGCTCCCTAGTGCGCCGATGCCACTTCTCCTCCGCCTGATGATGCTAATGCACACATGCACAGGAAGAAAAAGAAAATGGGTGGGGGGGAGAAATGAAGACAGGTTGAGTGCATGCATTGGCAACACCGTTGGCGGAGAGGACAGACACAGAAGCCCCCTGCACTACGCTGCGCAATCGGGGTACACTACTCAGTTCTTGTGACTAGGCCTACAGGTCTATGGACGACAAATGCACACATGGGTGATGCAGGACCATATATAGCTGTACTTGGCACCCTACAGAGGTGGGGGGCGGGGGCACAGGGCCATGCCTAATGGAGGGGACTAGCCTACAGAAAGCGCCCTGGCCTTGAGTCACCCACAGCCCTCCTCCCCAACCCAGACACCTCCACTGCGCGCAAAGATAGCAGAATGTGCTGATACTCACCCCCTTGTGTCTGCTGTGATGTCCTCACGCGCCCATCCAAATCGGGGTAGGCCACCGCCAGGATCCGGGACATCAGGGGGGCCAATTGGCGGCTGGCACCCCTCCTACGTTGGGAGGCCATCCCCAGCAGAGACTCAGCGGTCTTTCTGGTCCCGAGGCGGATGTCCTCCCACCTCTTTCGGCAGTGGGTGCCCCGTCTATTGTGGACCCCCAGGGCCTGGACGTCCTTGGTGATGGCACGCCAAATGTCGATCTTCTGATGGGCGCTAACCTATTTGACATGTACAGGGTGGGAAAGGAAATATCATCACTTTTCTGCATGGTAGATGTGAGTGGACCCCCCTCACCAACCTTGCCATGTGGCACATGTTCCCATCTGCCGTGCGTTGCACTCCTCATTCGCTCCCCTCCCCACCATCTTACATACACCCCACTCAACACAGGCATAGCCCATTCAGCGTGCACCCTGTGTACTAACCTGTTGGTCTGGAGGACCGTAGAGTAGCGCATACTGGGGGAGGACCCCATCAACAAGTTTCTCCAATTCTTCGGAAGTGAAGGCAGGGGCCCTTTCCCCAGTCGCAGCAGCCATTGTATCTCCCAGACCGAGGTCACAGCAGCACTTGCAGTATAGGTCCTCTCCTGTGGATGATCAGGTCTCGAGTGATTAATCAGATAGACAATGGCGGTCACGCCCGCGGCGGTGCGTACCGCGGCGGTGCGTACCGCGACAGCCGGCGCACATCGTCATTGGCTCCTGAGACCCATAGGGTTCAATGTTAACCAATGCTGCTTTGCGCCGCGGTCTTTGACCGCCTACCGCCACGGTGTGCAACGCCAGCGCAGTGACCTCACATCCCACTGTCACACTTCACAGGTCAGGCAGCCGCCATTTCAAGGGCCCACATGGCATGATTTCTACTGCGTCACACAGGCCTAGGCCTTGCATTGCCACTCATACAAGCCGTTCCATGCATAGCGATTCGTGTACTGTGCAAGCTGTGTGAACGAACCTGTGGGTTGCTTGACTCTGTGCTCCATGTTGTCCTTCCTAGGCACCGTCCGCTGGGACTTGCGAGGAGAAGGATGAATCCTCCCGTGTACCGACCGCTGGTGGACCTGTCGACAATGGAAGAACGACATATCATACTTACATACCGGCTTGACAGAGCAACTATACATGAACTATGTGCCCAGCTGGAGCCAGACCTGATGTCCCCCATCCGCCAACCCACAGGGATTCCCCCTCTGGTGCAGGTTCTGTCAGTACTCCATTTTTTGGCAAGTGGGTCGTTTCAGACAACAGTGGCCATATCATCTGGGATGTCTCAGCCTATGTTTTCTAAGGTTTTATCCAGAGTGTTGTCTGCCCTGATGAAATACATGCGGAGCTACATTATTTTCCCTGAGGTGGGCGAATTGGCTACAGTGAAGGGTGATTTCTATGCCCTTGGACATATCCCCAACATCATTGGGGCCATTGATGGGACCTATGTGGCTTTGGTTCCCCCCAAAGACAGTCAGCAGGTGTACCGAAACAGAAAGAGTTATCATTCAATGAATGTCCAGGTGGTCTGTTTGGCTGACCAGTACATCTCCCATGTAAATGCCAAGTTCCCTGGGTCAGTGCATGACGCGTATATCATGCGAAATAGCAGCATCCCTTATGTGATGGAACAGCTACAGAGACACCGTGTGTGGCTAATTGGTGACTCTGGTTACCCCAACCTGTCGTGGCTACTGACCCCAGTGACGAATCCCCGGACCAGGGCAGAGGAACGGTACAATGAGGCCCATGGGCGAACTAGGAGGATCATAGAAAGGACCTTCGGGGTCCTGAAGGCCAGGTTTAGGTGCCTGCATATGACAGGGGGATCCCTAATGTACTCACCAAAGAAGGTGTGCCAGATCATCGTGGCCTGCTGTATGCTTCACAATCTTGCATTGCGACGCCAGGTGCCTTTTCTGCAGGAGGATGGTCCAGATGGTGGTGTTGTTGCAGCTGTGGAGAGTGAAGAGGAGGAAGACGACGGGGACGACACGGACAACAGGGATACAGTCATACAACAATACTTTCAGTAGCACACAAGTAAGAAACAGCCACCCCAATTTACATTTACTTAAGGCCTCATGCGTCTCCACTGTCTGTGTTTCCCCCCAGTTCCTGTTAACTAATTTGTGACTTTCCCTTCCCTTTTCAGAGCTGTATGACCCACTGCCTGACTTCCGCTTTGTTTGCCCATGGACTAAAGCTTATTGAAATTGGTATGTTGTCATCACAAAGTACCTGGACATTATTGAACTGTTATGTGTAATACATTTGTTAAGAATACAAGCAGACTCCTGTTTATTTAAGTGGAATAAGTGATTTATTTTAAGTGCTAGATATAGGTAAATGATTGGGAAGCGGGGATGGGTGGGGGTGGAGTAATGTCCATGGCAGAGTCCAGTTCTCAGTCGCACAGGTGCATTGTCCATATGCCTGTTGAAGGATGGAGCAGGGGCAGTTCAAGGTTGGACAGGGTGACAATGTGGGACAGTGGGATGACATCAGGTGGTATCTTAGGCTGGCGGGGGTCTTGCAATCCTACTCTGTCTTCTTGTGAGATCTCAGGTTTCACTTGCGGGGTGGTTCTTCTTCTGCAGGAGGTGGGGTTCTGGTGGCCTGTCGTTGTGTGGGGTCCTCCTGTCCACTAGCGCCGGCGGAGGTGGTAGGCTGTTCCTGGCCTGGGCTAGTGACAGGGGCCCTTTGGGGTGCCACATGGTCCCGCAATGTGGTGACGATCTGGGTAAGGGCCAGGACGATGGTCCCCATTGCGGAACCGATGTTCCTCAGTTCCTCCCTGAACCCCATGTACCGTTCCTCCTGCAGTTCCTGGATCTCCTGGAACCGGGCCAGTACCGTCGCCATCGTCTCCTGAGAGCGGTGGTATGCTCCCATGATGAAGGAGAGGGCCTCTTGGAGAGTCGGTTCCCCGGGCCTGTCCCCCCCGTCGCACAGCAGCCCTCCCAGTTCCCCTGTGTTCCTGGGCCTCTGTCCCCTGGCCGGTGTGCCCACTACCACTGCCCCCAGGTACCTGTTGTTGTTGGGGTGGTGGGTCAACCTGGGTGCCCTTTAGTGGTGGACACACCACTGATTTACGTGCCCTGGAGACAGAGGCATGGGCCCGCTGGGTGGGAGCTGTGCTGGTGTTCCCAGAGGGGGTTGGGTCTGGTGTAGCCTGTGGCTGTCTGTGGGGAACCGACTGTCCAGAGGTCCCCGATGGGCCGGGCTGGTTGTCTGGCTCCAGGGAGACAGAGCTGCTGTCATCGCTGGGGGCCTCTTCTGGGGGTGGGATGGACATCTCTGGACCCTCTGTGGCGGTGTGGTGGCGTTCGGGTCCTGCAGGGGTATAAAGGTATGGTTATAGCTTCTGTGTGTGGGATTTCGTGTGATGGGTGGGTGTCCGTGTACCCATGTGCAGGCATTTCCTTGTGGGGGTGGTTTGTGGGGGTGATGTGTGTGTGCAGTGGGCATGCTTTGGTGATGGGTGTCCATGCTTTGTGGTCGCATGCAGGGCTTGGTGTTGGGATGGGTGGGTTGTGATGGTGAGGCTTTTGCTAGGGGTTGGTGTGATGGGGGAGGGGGTGAGGGTGGGGGTATGATTTGGCATGGGGTTGGGGTGGGAAGCAGTAGTGAAGATTTGCCTTACCAGAGTCCATTCCTCCGCCTTCTCCTGCGAGGCCCTCAGGATGCAGGATGTGCAAGACTTCCTCCTCCCACGCAGTAAATTCTGGGGGAGTAGGTGGGGGTCCGCCGCCAGTCTTCTGCACCGCTATGTTGTGCTTTGATACCATGGAACGCACCTTCCCCCGTAGGTCGTTCCATCTCTTCCTGATGTCCTCCCGATTGCGTGGATGCTGTCCAACAGCATTGACCCTGTCCACTATCCTTTGCCATAGCTCCATCTTCCTTGCAATTGTGGTGTGCTGCACCTGTGCCCCGAAGAGCTGGGGATCTACACGGACTATTTCCTCCACCATGACCCTGAGTTCGGCGTCACTGAACCTGGGGTGTCTTTGGGGTGCCATGGGGTGGTGTGGTTGAGGTGTGGGGTGGCGTTTGTGGTGATGAGTGTGGTGCGTGTGGTGGTGTGTGGTGTTTGGTGCGTGGATTCTGTGTGGGTGATGGTGTTGTGTGCCTCTGTGTTGTGGGATTCTCTATTCTGTGCTCTGTCTCTAGCCTTCGTCAATGTTTTCGGGTCGTAGGGGCTTGTGGGTGATGTGGGTGTGTGTTTTATATTGTGTTGGGTGTGTGGGAGTGGTGTTAGTATGTGTATCAGGTGTGTGTATATCGGACTGACCAATGTGGCTGAGTTTTCTATGGGTGTGTGTATTTTGACCGCGGCGGTGTGTACCGCCAATGGAATACCGCGTTTGAAAGACCGTCGCGTGGATTTGTGGGTCGGAATGGTATGGGCGTATTTCTGTTGGCGTGACGGTGGAGGTTTGGTCAGCGCCATTTTTTCGCTGACCTTTGGTGTGGTGGATTATTGAGGATGTCGGGTTTTCGGCGGTTTGGCAGTTGCGGGTCAGAATGACAGTGGCGATTTACCGCGGCCGCGGCGGTGTTATGGCGGCCTTCTGGCCGGTAGTAAGCGCCATTTACCGCCGAGGTCAGAATGACCCCCATAATCCTTGTCAGAGTGATCCATGAAAGTCACTAAATTAAGCTGTTCTTAACTATCTTATAGCTTAGCGCAAAAACATTCAGGCTTAACTGCAAGGCATTATGCTAAGTAATTATGCAGCACACAAGCAGTAATAAGGTTGATACAACATACACAAAAAATCCCACACCAATTTAGACAGGTAGAATAAAATGTCATAAATAAAATGAGACCCAAACATCACAAATCCAATCATTAGAACCAGTGATATTGAATTTCAAAGTGTTAGGTAAGAATAGTGCCTAAGTGTACAAAGAGAGACTCACAGTCCTCTGGTCGTGATAGACCAGGGAAAAGTCACAGGTTCAGGCTGACCAGGATGGACTACTGGCTAGATACAGGTACCAGGTCAGTCATACTGAAAAAGTTACCTTCTCAAAGTCCACTGCGAAGAGTCCAGTTTGCTGTGAAGGAGGCCGTAAAGAGCAGGGAGAGCATTGCAGGCAGTTTTTACTGTAGCATGACAATCTGGTTGGGTGTCACAGACCATCATTGGCTGTCACAGCAAGTTGTCATTGCTGTAGAACAAAGTGCTGATCTTGCATTTCTGGCGGTCACTGTAGCACTAAGAGTCTGGTTAACTGAGGTTTCATGTTGGTGGTCGTTCTCAGTGGCAAAGTCTTGGTGCGAACTACCTGTTTGCAATTGTGAAGAGCCCAGAACTTTAATATTTCTCCTTTTTCATTCAGAGGAGTGAACTATTATGCCAGCCAAGAGTTTAGGACATGGAAAGGCACCTCTTGAGAATCAGAGACTCGCTCCAGCAGAAGCCAGAAGGGCACAAGCAGGTCCAGTTGCAGGTCCAGGCAGGTCCAGTTGCAGCAGGTCAGCTGAGCAGTTGCCAGAAGGCCTCGGAAGCTAATAGTGTTCTTGTAAGTAAGAACAAGAGTTCACCCAGCTGACCCATAGAGTACCTCAGGTAGCCTGGGATGAAAGGAGCAGGTTTGATCTTCCTTCTCAGGAAGCAGGGCAGGCTTCAAACAGCAGGGCAGCTCTTTGGGGAAGACAGTAGGCCTCAAGTAGCAGAACAGTCCTCTGGAGAACAAAGCAGGCCTTAAGCACCAGAGCAGTCCTCTGGTGAGCAAGGCAGTCCTTCCTCTGTAATGTCCACAAGTCCAGGTTTGTACTGACAAGTTGATCTAAGGGCCCAATATGTATTTGTGATTCCAGCCTTTGAAGTGCGAGAAACATCTAGGCTACCCCCCACATTGGGTTCTGGAAAGTTTGTTCCTTCCACTGCCAAGGCTTCAAGAAGTCTAGGATAACAAAAGACTAGTGTTATATGTATTTGTGTGTGCTGGAGGAAAGCCCCTTTGAAGTGAAAGTAGGACAGGGAACAGCTCCGCACCACCCATCCTGCCCAGAACTAAGACTTTTAGTATCTGACTGGGAGGAATACACAAAGCCTAACAGCAGGGTCATGTAAGTCAGGACACCTGCAGCAGTCATCAAATGGTTAGACAAGAAAATGCCAGCTTTCTAAAAGTAAAAAGAAAAAAGAACAGATGTAAGACAGAATGCTGAACAATACAAACATTCACCCCCCCAATCACAGTTCTCGGTTTAATCCATACTTTTATTACTCACCACGCCACTACAGTTTGGAACCAGCCATATCGATTTGATTTGATTTTGTATTTGCAGAGAGTTTGAATGCCATAAGGCGGATAAGCACTATCTCTGTCATACTGAGAAAGATGATCCCCCTAGTTACTGAATAGCCAGGTTTTAAGCAATTTCTTAAAAGATAGAAGATTAAGACTGTTCAATTCAATTCAATTCAATAGTTTATTCGGTCTAAGATTAGACCATTTCAAAAAATAAAAGTGACCATACATACAGAAAAATAGAGATCATAACCATCACAAAAGAAGGGAGCATTAACAGTTGGCACACTGCTTGTCCGACGGGCCAGAAGTTAAATAAAACTCCTCAGTTTGTACTTCCTAGGTAAAGAAGTACCATTTACCAAGACAGTTACAAAGAAAAACAGATAGTATGCCAAATCCTTTCAAAAAGTGCCTATGAAAACTATTCTGGAGCAAGTTATACTTGAGAAATGGTTCATAGTACTTCGTAGAGGATTTCATAAATAAGTAAAATCCAGACAATTAAAATGGTACCTAAATCTTGCCATTTACAAAGTGCTATGTGCTAAGATAATATAAATCGATTTAAAAGAAATAGTATACCAAATCTTTTCTAATAATACCTATGAAAACTATTCTAAAACAGGTTTATGCATGAAAATAGATCATAAAACTTCATAAAATGGTTCCTGTTTGCAAGAGTTAAAAGCCAAACAATGGAAATAGATCATAAAACTTCATAAAATGGTTCCTGCTTACAAAAATTAAGAACCAAACAATGGAAAAGGGTACCCTAGAATTAGCCTCATCTCTTAAATAAATTGATCAGAGGAATTAGGTCTTGAAGTTTGCGAAGTGCTATATGCTAAGGTACTGTAAGCCGCTTTAAATGGGGAAACCCACTAGAAAACATACACAGGGGTGCAATCTAATATCGTGAATAGATCAGCACTGGTAGTTATATTTAAGATCCCTTTCTATTGTAACAATCCACGTCCGCTAACTACTAGACCATTCTTCAGCCAGTGGATTAAGATCTGAAATAGTCCTACTGCGGATTGGCAATGCGTCTGACAGATATTTAGAAACAGAGCTTACTATCAGCATGGAAGTATCATATTTACATAATCTATAGGCACTGATTCAGTTTTGTAATAGCAGTGCTTTACACAAAGGAATAATCCACTTTCCTCTAGGGCATTTATACAAGGGGCAAAAAAATAGGACATGCTCAGGAGTTTCCTTGCATAAATGGCAGTTTATACATTTGTCAGACATAGGACTATCGGACGGCCAACGAGCCGTAAAGCTGTTGACCGCCAATGTTCCGTATCTGAACTGAAGTAGTAAAGTACGGGCACGTGCTGGTATGGGGAGATCCAGGAAACTTTCAGGCCAGGGTTCGTGCTTGACCAGCAGGAACTCTGCTGTCAGCCGACCTGGCCCATTCGAGCCGAAAAACTCCTCGTAGATTTTCCCCCAATATCGATCTTTGATCAGCAATCTGGTGTTAGCAGGAATCATCTCAGGATTCTCCCAATAATGGGATAAGCCCAATTTGATCCAAGCTGCTTTCATCTCCCTCAACCAACAAACTTTTTCCCATCCATGACAAGGTGGTGTTAGATCTTTGACTGCTGTCCTAAAGGGTTCGAGTTCTTCTGTTTTCCATAGTCGAACCCAATATAGAAGTGGCCTTAAGTACGCTGTATCTTTGATGCTATTTATACCCAGGTCTAATCTTAGGGGGAGCATCAGCGTGCCCTTCCCTAGTCTAGATATGTGTCTAAGGAAATTGTTTTCTTTGGTTTGAAGGGTGTCCAGTTGTCTGTATGAACCCCAGAGTTCCGCTCCATACAGGGCAGCGGCTCGGATTTGGACTTTATAAATTTCAGAAATAAGAGTCAAAGGGGGGCTTACTGCAGTACTGGCCTTCCGTTCTAGCACTCCGCATCTTTGGCTGATGGTAAGCGCCCCTTTCCTTATGGCTGCGTCCCAGCTACCCTTATCAGATAATCTAATGCCCAGGTAATCGTATTCCATTACCCTCTCCAAGAGGACTGAATCCATCGTTATATTTGCTTTGAGCTTCTTGTTCGGGGCACTATATATCATGAGTTTGGTTTTCTTAGCATTGATATCCAACCCGTAATCTCTACAAAATTCACAAAACTGGTTAAACATATTTTGGATTCCCATGTATGTTTTGGCCAGCAGGATAGTGTCATCCGCATAAAGTAAGCATGGCACTTTGTTCCCGGCCAACTTTGGGGAGTCATTAGTACAATTTGCTAAATAGTTAATACAATTATTTATGTATAGGAGAAAAAGGGTAGGGGCCAGGACACAGCCCTGTCTGACTCCTCTCTCAATAGCCACTGGATCTGTTAGGTCGCCATCCTTACCGCTCCTGATTTGTGCGTAGGTGTTCTCGTGTAATCGGGCCATAAGTTTCAAAAGACCATTTGGGATGCCCATGTTGGCTAATGTCAACCATAACTGGTTTCTGGGGACCAGATCAAATGCGGCTCTAAGATCAATGAAAACTACAAATAGGTTACCCCTCCTGCTTCCACAGTCTTCCATTTGATTGTTAGAAATCTTAAAACTTGGTCTATAGTACTGACTGCTGGCCTAAACCCTGCTTGCAGGTCGGAAATAGCATTAGTTTCCAGAATCCATTCTTCTAGACGAGACAAGATTTGCTTTGCAAAAAGTTTTTGGAAATTATCAAGTAAGGAGATTGGACGGTAGCTGGCAGGGTCCGAGGGGCTGCCTTTCTTAAAGATGGGGACTATCTCCGCTCCCATCCAGGAGCTCGGGACAGGCGCTCCTGCAGCTACTGCATTGGAGACCAGATTCAGGTATGGGGCCCATATATCTGGGCTTGTCTTGTACAAATCACCTGGAATTTTATCAAGGCCAGGGGCCTTTCCCCATTTCAGTGAAGCAATCGCAGCCTTGGTTTCTGCCAGGGTAAATTCGATTGGGAGGGTCTCAGAGGTCATAATATGGTTCAATTCCCTGGTAGTAACACCTAAGGTCCCAGAGTATAATCGGGCAAAGTGATCTGTCCACTCTATGGGGAGTATTGAGGCACCAGGCGAACTGTTAGGTTCTTCACTAGCATCAGCCACCAGTTTCCAGAATTTCGAGGTATCATTTGCTTTAGCAGACTCCAAGAGGGAGGCCCATCTAAATTCATCCCATCTCCTGCGGGCTCTACTTAGTTCCTGTTTGTAATCTTTCCTTGCTTTCCTTATATGCTCTGTCTGGCCCCCTCCTAAAGCTCTCAATAGTTTGTGCTGTGCTTCCCTGCATGCGGCACTGAACCACCTTGTGTTGCACTTCTTTTTGGCTTTTTTGGCAATCTCTTTGGTGAAAAGGTGTTTTAAAGAATTAAATAATTGTGTGTGGGCTGCTATAAGCCCTTCACTATCTTCTAAAAGCTGGGGTATGCGCTCCATATGATCACCCAACTGGCTGTACACAGATGTCATTATGCCTGTGTCAGTGCTCACAGATTCCCATTTAACGTTTCGTCTATTATTGGTCAATGCGAGCTGCTGCTCGTGAATCTTGAGGCAATGGGCTTCAAGTAGGGGTAATAGACTCCTGAGAGATAAAATCAGTGGCTCATGATCACTTTCCTCGTGTTCTACAATGTTCATGTCAACCATGTGACCCCACAGCAGGATATCAAGCAAAATGTAGTCTATCTGGCTCTTCTGTGTTCCACGCCTAAATGTAGGATGAAGATCAAGGTCCGAGCGGGAACGACCGTTACAGGCCCGAAGGCCATGTGCCAGTGTAATATCCACAACTTGATGTGTTAGTCTGTTCATTCTCGGTCTTTTGCTTGACACCAGTTGGGGAATACCCCAATAGGCGTCCTCATCTTTGTATAGTTCCTGGGCCGTCGAGTAGGGTTCAAAAGTAACATTAAAATCCCCTGCGATAAGAATAAAATGGGAGGATGATTTACAGGAGAGGAAGCTATCCAAAATAGTCAATGCGTCTGACTCATATTTGCTACCCAAGCTCCTATTATAGATGTTAATTATTAGGAGCGGTTTCTCATTAAGGGATGGTATTGATAAACCCATCAGATCGGGACAGCCCATGTCAATTATTTCAATCCGGCATTTAAGGGAGCAACTAAGCCATATAGGCAGCCCACCTGAGGGTCTCCCTGAGTTTACCTTACTTGCTGGGACCCAATAACTTTTAAAACCAATTCTGTATTTGGGCTCCCGTGCCCACGTTTCTTGAAAAAGGCATATTTTATGTTCATCTATAAATTTGCCCCATTCAGGGATACTCATTTTATTCTCCAGCCCTGCAATATTCCAGCTAAGAACTGTGTCTAGACCATCTATTTTGTCTTGGGGAACTTTAGCCGTAGAGTTCCCTCTTGCAAATGGAGTGCTATTGGGAGGTTTTGTACCCTTTTCAATCGTAACTAAACCGGCCTCAGTTGGGTTTCCTACTACATTGTCACCCGAGATATTACTTACCCCGTTTAGATCGGGGCATGGCATAGTCGATTCGGATGCCTGGGCTGGTGGAGAGGACCCATAGTTACTGGGGCCTATTAAATCCGGGGCTAGGTTGGTCTCATTCGCCTTACCCTCCTTACTGGCTCCCCAAAGACAGATTTCCAAACTCTGATCACAGAAGGAAAGAGGGGGACTGTTTTCCATCCTATAGGGTTCTAGCTGGGCAAGTGTGGGGGTTAGCATGGAATCTCTGATGTCTGCAGTAAGAATCTGATCGGCCTCAGGATTGTCTAACCCCATTTCATATGTTTCAATATTTCCGGCTATAGGATACTTCTTATCCCAATTTTTAAATCCTTGGGGCTGGGGTGAGCCGTGCACAGGGCTGATTTTTAGTCAATCGATTTCAGAAAGCGAAAGGGAGCTACGTCTCGACTGGGGGTCAGGCTGCATCTGCAAATTAGTGGCACCTCTGGGTGGCATTAGCGTCCCCTTAGTAGCTGGTAAAACTTTGTGAGGGTAGAAAGCCTGAAGTCTACACAGAGATATTTTTCCCCCTAGAGGGTTAGATTGGCACACATTCAAAGAGAGCTGCTGAACAAGGGTAGGTGCATCAAAGTTGATAATGATACAATCTCCCATGCCGGGATTCTTGAGTGGACCCACCCAACCCACCCTCCTCACCATTAATATTGAGGGTACCATATGAAAAGCAAATCTAGCGTTTCTGTGTAGCCAATGAATGACCTTATTTTTCAGTTCTGTAAATGTTTCGGAGATGTTGGTTATAAGTTTGGGAACACTCGTGATAACAAGCACATAAGGGCAAGCTTCCGGTGGTAGATGTAAAGTTCTCGTATTAGTTCCTTGATCCCAATGCATCTGATCTACTGAAGGGTGGATCTGATCAGGGGTATCTTTGTAGAATTTTGTACCCATATTATTGGAAGAAGCAGCTCCGTCATTCCCCCTCGGAAAGAGAGGAGCAGTCTTAGAACACTTGGCTTTTGAGGCATTGACCAGTCTAACAGTTGGAGCCTTCACTGGTTGATATGAAGAATCAGGGCAGTTCGTTAGAGGGTTATGGTCCATGCTCAGTGATAAGGGAAGGCTACTGGCACTGTTGACTGGAGGGCTCGGGGGAAAATTTTGGCGGCAATACTGCAAATCTGGTGAGGGAGAGAAGGTCATCTGCTTGAGCTTGATGAGACCATCTAGTTTCTCCTCAATGGCTAATAGGCGAGTTGTTATAGGGTGTAGCTTTTTAGAGAGCTCGTCTTTTATATGTTCAATTATATAAACTATTTCTGTTCTGTCATTGTTAGGTGCTTGGGCTGAAATATAATCCTTGGTCCGAGTAGGTACGACATGATTGGGGGAGTTCAAGATGCGGGCCCGTTTGTTCCTTAGGTTTGCCTCCCCTCATTTTCTTTTGCCCTTTGTGTTGTGCTCTAAGGCGGGTACAGACCTATCTGGGAGAGGCTGTGTAAGTTCTGGAGGCTGTATAACATTTTCCAGGGTCTCTGCAGCAGACTCTTGGGTAGTTAGAGGTGAGATAGCCGGGGCAGGCTGAGAAGCAGGTGGACGGAGGGATTGTGCTGGAGTTTGCGGTGGAGCCTCCATCAATGGGGGGGCAGTTAGACGGCGCTCCACCATTTCAATTTCCTTTTCTAGTGCCCCGACCGCTTTTTGGAGAAAACCGTCTAGGGTCTTGTTGTTACCGGCCTTTTCCAGGATCACCCCCCCTTCCGTCTACCCATCTTGGCTTATTTAGACACTTTTAATCCAGCAGGAATTTTGGCAGTCTTTTCCTATAGGTGCTTTTCCTCCCCTGTTCCCACCCTATTTACGCCCCACTGGGGCCTTGTTGGAGAGGCTAGAACAACAGAAGGGCACAAATGCTGCTCACCTATGATGGTATGGTGTCTGGGTGATTGCAGTATATTCGGCCGCTAGTCACCGGCCTCAGTATCAAGATGAAAATGGTGTGGCCCAGCCTCCTCCGGTCGCCGACGGGCGCAGGACGGGCCCGCGCTTGGCCCGGGCGCCACCCGCGCACGTCCAGCAAAGCGGGAGCGCTGTTGAAAATTTAAAGGGCTCCTGCCCTGAAGAAACAAGTGGTGCCGCCTCCTGCCGCCCTCCGTGAGCACGTAACGCGAGGCGGGAGCGCTGTTGAAAATTTAAAGGGCTCCTGCCCTGAAGAAACAAGTGGTGCCGCCTCCTGCCACCCTCCGTGAGCGCGTCTGTTCTTCAGATTCATTAGTAGTGTATTTCATAAATTAACAGTTCCGTGAATGAAACTTCTACCTTCCCAAGAAGCCCTTTATTCTTAGGGATCACCAAAATTTTAAGGGTAGAAGATCTAAGATTTCTTGATGGGAAATACTACATAAATCTGTCCCACAAATCAGGCATTATTCAAAGCCTTAAAGCCAATGCACAGTACCACTGCCTGTCTGGCAGATTGATATTTAGGAATATCGAGAAGAAGCTGTGCTTCCACATTTTGCAGCATCTGCAGTTTATGGACTAGTTTCTTTTGGATATTCAGAAATAAAGCATTGCCATAATCCAATTTAATAAGGCCAATGCCATTAATGCATTTTTCCGAAGTGCCACTGAAATTAAAGGCCTTTTCTTCCTGATCATTTTCAAGGTAATAAAGCAGATGAAACTAGGGCTTTAGCTGGATCTTCAAATGTCAATTTATTATCAAAAACAATCCCCAAGTTCCTCACGGGCATGAGCAACGAGCCCAGTTCCCGGGGCCACCAACCTTGTTTTGATAGAGGATTCTTCTGTCAACAGTACAATTTTAGTGACTGTTTATCTTTGAAGCCCTAGGGTGTAAACTGTAGTGCACTTTGAGCCTGACTCACTGGTGTGGATCAGGTATTCAGCATTGTTTGCATGAGAATTGGCAGAGCTGGTTTCACAGTAGCACACTATCATATGTGAACTAATGTTGCGTTGAGTTGTTACTTTTGTAAACCATTCTTATAGTTAAAACTCAGATTGCATTATTAGACAACAGTAAAAGGTATAGATTGCCAGTTCAACAATGAATCAGCAAGTCAAAAGTAAAGATGTTCTGGAAGACTGTTTCTGTGATTCTACAGGCACAGTATTAGAAGGCTACCGACTGCAACAATAGGACAATGCCTGAGCCATCACTGAAAGATGTATGCCAGCTTACACTGCACACAGGCCTCCTAAACAGCAATGGGTGCTAATAATTAATTGGTACATACATTACTTCACCTAAACTATGCAGTCTACAAAGTCTGAGCCCATTTCTCTTTTCCAGGAACCATATAATTCCTAGATCTAAATATAAGTTTTTCCATGTGTAAAAGCACGGAAAAGTCTGATTCACAAAGGCACATCTTATCCTGTTGTGTTCTGTGTCCAACTTCAAGACCGATATCGCTTTAATTCTGCATTTGGCTAGAACCAAACACAGATCACACTGCGGAATCCTTCATGACATTTGTTTCCAGTCTATGTCCCAAGCAAGTCATCACATCCCAATACGAAATCCCTGCTAGACGTTTTCAGTTAAACCCATGGATGACTTCAATGAAAGCCCTTCATCTCGGAAGGTCTCTACACGGCCAGTACCTTTTGTCTGGCGTTAATATATTGACCTAGGCTCTAGCCCCATCACTCTTTTTAACTTTTTGTTATAGGTTATACTTATGTGGAGACGGGTGAATAGCAAAGGAGTCTTCAGTATAGTATTGTGTTTGATTCTGTGTGACACAAAGATGGCATGGTAACTCATGTAAAGTTTTGTGTTTGTTTCTAGGTGAACTGAAGGTTCAATTAAGGCAGCTGTCTTCAGGGCTACCTGCTTATGCATTTGTTGCTCTGGGAAAGAGAAGTAAAAATAGGGGAAACGCGTTCGCTGAAAAAGATTCACTTGGGAATTCGCATGCACAGGAATAACACAGCGCTCTGTATAGATGCGTTAAAGGCTGATCGGAGCCCCCATAATGAACAAGTCCTATGTGTAGGAATGAAGCACTATTCAGAAAGGGTTCGACCCGATTGCAGTTGATTTTCAATTTGTTGCCACGTTTGTCTCATGTGAATGTTTGGAATGACCATACAGACGTTCAGCCACGCTGAATCCATAAACAAAAAACAATTATGAAGCCATTTCAGGTTAAGGCTCACACTCAAGCCGGACAATGACTTTAAAATGCATTTACTTCATGTAAAGAAGTAAAAAAAAACTGCGGTTTGTATTTAATCCATGTGTGACATAAGGAATTGCGTGTGACAAATGTGATGGTTTATTGCTCTTTGAGATGTACAATTAGTCCTTCATGAAGTTCAATGGTAGTCCCTAGGAGTTTGGAATAATACTCAAACTACCGACAGAAGGAGGTGAGAGATGTTTGCTTCCTTGAAGCCCATTGTGTGCATAGTTATCATTAGTCGCAAAAACTCTTGTCATTGGCAGTGCCGTCAACCTAGGTATAAAATTAACTTGGCTACACAATCCAATATGCTGCGTTGCAGATGGGGATACAATTACAACTTGTGCCTCATACATTTCTGCCAGTGAAGATTTCATTACGACTTGCAATCCCCATAACTGCAAAGAATATTGTCCTAATGTTTATTGCACCAGCTCCAAGCTGATCTTAATTGAGGTAAAAAACCATGAACAGTTGTCGTGAAGGTGAGCATTCCTTATGTTTGGCAACGAAACCATTATGACACAGGATTATTGTGCTATAGGCATCCTATACCTAACCTGCAATTAAAAAGTATAATTTGGTTGGAGGTAACGAGACCATCCGACATTACATTTTACTGGCCAATAATACATTTTACTCCACTCCCCTGTTATTTCTGAAATGAAGGAAAGCTTGGGAACACTACTCTTCCAAGTGTTTTTGTTACTGCTTCCAGATGTATTTGCTCCTGAAGTAATTAGACACTGCCACTGGCTATGCATGAGTTCAATAACACTAAAATCGAGGCACGGACACCGAGCTCTAATGTATCACTACAGGTAATTTCCATATAAAGAGGATCTTGTTTCCATTCTCAGCCACCACATTCTTTTTAATGTAAGCTAACATTACTAAACTAACATTAAAGTGATTTAAAAAAAATATTTCGTTAGGTTAGTCAATCCACTAGTTTCATATCTAATAAGATTGTCTGAGAGTCAATAGTTGCCTGCCTCAACTTAAAACGTATGCCTTTTAGGATCAGTCAAAGCAGGAATATGGACTAAGCCAACACCTCAAAGTTGATTATACGTTGACTGCAGGCTTTCCCTGAACCAAATAAAACCCTTGCTAGGCTGAAGATAAGTGATGCTGGAACAATTTTCAGAATGGGGGTGCTGCCATTAAATCTTACATCACTGAAGTCATAGTGATTGTCAAAAATCAAATGGTTTCACAAATAATAAGTATAGTAAACGAGCCACAACAATTCAGCAAGAGGTAAAGGTTTGGTATGTAGCCAGTGGCTTATTTTGGAGCACACAATTGCAAACATATTAATAAAATGTGGCGTGGTAGCACACTGCCACAGCAATATATCTCACAAACGATAATGTATGGGAATTGGATTTCTGCAAATATTTAGCAGTTTCACATCATAAAGTACTATTGGGGACACTACAACCCCGGTGGTCGGTGCTAATATGGCAGTAAGTACTGCCAACAGGCTGGAGGTACTTACCGCCATATTATGACATCAATGTACTACTCCGACCGCCACGGGGTAACAGCCGTCGGGGTGGAGATATCCATCTCCAGCCCGGCTACCGTCACTGTTCCACCTGCGGGATTATGACCCCACCTACCACTATGGTTTTTGTGGCTTCGTTAACGCCACAAAAACAATGGCGGTAGGCACTATCAGTGACAGGGAATTCCTTCCCTGTCACTGATAGGGATCTCCCCCACCTCCCTCTACAGTTAGCCCCCCAGCTCTCCAAAGCCACCCCCCCTAGATTTAGGCCCCCCTTCACACCCACACACATACACACACCCATTCCCACATGCATCCATGCATGCATACATTCATTCACACACACATCCGCATACACTTTCATTCATACACTCAGACATGCATTCACATAACACAACATACACGCACTCACACCTCCATACATGCAGACACACATTCAACATGCAACACACACCCGCATCCAGCCCACACAAACATTAACACACTCCTAAACACACACACACACAACACCCCCATCCCTTGTCAGAGACCAGACTTAACTGTGCTCAAGGGGTCCTCCAGCAGGAGACGGGATAGGGCGCTGCTGCCCCTAGCAGCGTCTGCCAGGCCGTACTATGGGTCATAATATGGCTGTTGGTGGTCCTACTGTCTCACACCTCCTATACTGCAGGAAGATTGTCTCATAGGTCAATTTGTAAAATCCTTTCACTTTGCAGTCAGAGAAAGAAAACACCAGAACCTATTCTAAACTAATAAGCAGAAATTTGTCAGAAGAAAAAATCTGACATTTGACCTTTGCCAATGAAAGCACAGCAAATATGACAAGATAAAAAAACAAAATTTAAGGGTATCTTTATAGCACCCCTACTTCCAGTGGCTATGCTAGAGATGTGGGCCTAGAGCAAGCTTGGCAAGAAAGAAGGAGCGTTTACTACACTGTAGTGTGTCATATGTCCATTTTCAAATCCTAGAGGCGCAAGGTATGCAAAATAGGGAATATTAAAACATGAGAACAATTAGAAATTGCTTCATTTTTGTGCTGTGTGTAATGCTCGGTCTATGTAGAAAAATAAAATGGTTCCTGAATGAACTCGACAAAATATCATCTACCGTGATTTCCTCTTGAATGTTGGCACTTTGCTAAAAGGAACAAGCAAAGCGTGAAACATATTTGAAATCTAGGCGAACACGAAATAATTCATGCAATGTAGGTGTAATGGTGGCACACTGCTGCAAAGAGATTTATACAAAAGGCATATCAGAAAAAACTGAAAGCAAATGCACTTAGGAAAGAAGGTAATGTAAATGGGGATGATTCAGCTAAATCTGAACAACCAAAGGCTAACCACAAAAAAACCTCTGATGACATGTTTTAGGTGAGTAGAGGCTCGAATGTTTTACAAATTGCATTCTTAACACATTGTGCTGATCTGAAATAGAGGACATCTTATTTCACACTATTTCTCTATGTAGGCAACTTAATATAGATTTAGCTCTGTACTAAAAAATCCACTTTACTTTTTTTTATATGTCAAGTAACAGTTAATGATTTAATTTGGAGTATGTAAGTAAAATATACACACAGGGCCTCATTTACAAGAACTGACACAAGGTTGCGTTGAGGCAGTAATGTGTCAAAAATACTTGCACTGAGGCAAGAAAGCTTATAATGCCATTGATGCTTCATATTTACAATACGGGGACCATGGCCTAGGGTCCCAGGATGCGTCCGAAATACTGACTCATCCGAGGGAAGGATGCCTCAACGCATCCACTCAAGAAGTGATGCATTGCTGAAGATGGTGTCAGAAGTGACGCAACTTCTGCAATGTGTCAAAATCTGAGCCGATCCATCAGTGCAGCTTTACGCAAGGAGCCTAATGTGTGAGGACCAATGTAAAGGACTGTAAAGTGGTGGAATATCACCTTCTACACTTTTAGATTGGCCCTGGATGTAACAGGTAATGTATGCAGTACGGCTATGTGTCACATTGCAGTGGGCATAGTCTACTTATGTGTAAGTAGGGACCTGAGTATGTGTGAAATAGTGAGTGACAGTGTAATGTAAGTGTAAGGGAATACAAGTATATGTTGGAATGTGAAGTGGCAATACATGTTTCACCTACCTTATGTGTGTACTTACCTGTTCTTCTTTGGAGTACACAGGCCAGGACATGGGGACCCCTTCCTCCATGGAAAAGTGACAATCCTGGCCTGTCCCTTAAAAAAAGTACACAACATCACATACCTTTGCTGCAGTGGATGATGGAATCATAGGTGCCAAGTTCCCAGCTTTGTCGAGGGGTCCTACACTATGATTTTCAGATGTGTAGCCCTATTACAATTAGGTAGGTTGTGAAAAGCAGACATCTTCCAGGGTGTGATGTGACTTCAAATAGTCAGTTTCCTGTTTTAAAGCCACTGCGTCAGTCCTAATGCCTGGGTTTTGGAGGTGTTGGAATAATGACACATTGCAGGCTATGCGTGCCACTTCTTAAAGAACCATCAAAAAAATAAATTCTTGTAAACATCACTGCATCAGTTTTAAGATACCTTTTCCGATGGAAAGCCCACTCTGCATGCATTCAACTCAGAGTGACGCAGCCAAATCTAGCACAGGATTTTTTTTTTACGCAGGACCAGGAAAACTGACATATTTGTCAAAGTGTGTCATGTTGTAACAATGGAGCTAACAGAGCACCGCTGCTGCATCAAAAAAAAGGCACAATGGAGGTGCAGGCTCCATGTAAATGAGCCCCACAGTTTACAAAATTCTTAGCAATTTTGCTAGTTTGCTGGCTGTGCGTAAGATATAAATTGTAAATCTGAGGTTCTTAACTTCATTAACATTGGGCAGGGTCAGGAACATGCCTAAGTGTTTTTTTTTAAAGCAAACGAGCAGTCCCCTGAAATATTCAAGCTATACTTAGATAAAAATTTGAAGAGATGTACTTCACATATTGCGTAGTTAGAATTGAGATGTATTATAGTATTTTCTTAGAGCATTATTGCCTCTTGCTGTGGTCCCAGCATGCTTTTCAGGTGGGGGAATAGGAAAGGGGGGGCAGTAACACATTACTACATCTGCAGCATGCAGCTGGGAAATTGTGTTGGTATCATTCAGCTCTATTGGTGTTGGTAGTGATCAGCCCATCCTTCTAATGATGGTGCAGAGGCCTTTGTCTTGAAAGGGCATTTGCAAATGTGAAATCTACGTGTTTGCCTTTTTAAGGATAGTGTCTGTTTTTTTGTGTTCCTGTGTGGCCCTCCCTGCAAAAGTAGGTGAATGTATCCAAGACGGCAGTCAGCACTGAAGTCACCTGAAAAACTCTGTGAGGAGCATCAGGAAAAATCCTCCCCACCAAGGAGGTTATCCAACTGCATCTAGTCAAGATAAACCAGCCACAGCCTCGAGACTGCATCATGAGCCTTCTGCTTTTTTGAATCCTTGTTTCTCAGATTAGAGAGTGGAGTGCTCCTCATATGGCCCATAGGCCTCCATTGTGGTGGCCCTCCATGGTGGTGGCACTCAGTCCTCATTAATAGCCTTGACATTTTCTTTCCCACCTACGACTGCTGGGCCCTACTGGAGCCAAGCTTCAGGGCTCAGGCACACTCAATGGGACAGTAATTGTGGAAACTTGGTGAGTACTGGGAACATTGAGGCACATTCCAGGCCGGTTATGACAGTCACTCATGTAACCATAATGCTCAACATTTTCACAGCAGACAATATATTGTCCCTATGAGAGGCAGATGAGATTGACCCAGTCTATCAAAAAATAGAAGATAGGCTGCATGGCCTGTGTGGCCTGCCTGGCAGAGCTTGTGTACACGCTCGGCTGAGCTGCTTCTGCTGAACAGGCCCCAGATCTGAAAATCTTGTGCCCACGCATAAGATGCCGTTGACAAGAGGGGTTAGACCTTCTGGGCTGTGGCAGGAGCAATTCTTTAATCAGCACTGGTGGTGAAAATGTCCCAGAAAGTGGGAAAACACTGATGAGGCAGTGGACCTGCGGCACAGCAAAGATGACAACCTGGAGAACTATAAGGAGGCTGTGATGTCAAACGTCTGTGAGGCAGTACTGGAGCCCTGCCTAAGAGACTCTGCAATGAGGCAGCGGGGAGATCATGCAACTCCCCCCCCCCATGTGAGCAAAGGAGCCTTGTAGCAGAGAGAAGCATTGCACGTGACCGCGGTTTGCTGCACAAGCAAATGGCGGCCTGCACCTGGAGGTAGCCGTAGGAGGATGGGCAACTACTGCAGCTGTGCAGCAGTCATCAAGGGCTGCCAATTATAGAAGAGGAATCTGGGGAACCCTGGGATGGCCCGTTGTGCCTGCTGGCTGTGTGGGGATCCAGCGTAAAGGAGCCAAATGCACCACAATGGGGATGGAGATGGGCTGAGGGCAACTGGACCTGGACACTACAGTGCTCAGAAAAGAGATCACCCTGAGTGTCCCAAAGGAAGGGGCTTAGAGGAGGGAAGCACACAGGGGCATCAGCTGGGCTTAACGTTTGACCGAACACACACCAGGGATGGAGAACATGACTGGTAAGTGACTGCTGGAGCTGGCCTGGGGGGACTACAATTGCCGCAGCTAGGAGAGAAAAGAGTCAATTTTGTTAAGGCCTGGCTGGAGGGATGTGAGACACCAGCATTCTCACAACCTAAGTCTCTGTGAGATGATCCAAAACCATGAGGGGAGACTATGCATAAGCCCTGTGGAACCCCGTGACAGCAGTAGGAGAATGGGGTGGCAGCAGCAGAAGAACCAGGGGCCCCTGTGTGGGCTGAGAAATACTGTGCAGTATTTGAGCTGGGCTGACAATGGGGAAACTCGGTATTGTAAAAGTAAAGTTAATGCCAATCCTGAGTATGCCCCCTGACCAATTATAGTGAGACAAATGAACTGTAGAGGTAAGAATAATATATTGCAGCTGTTGTGCAAGCACAGCAAATAGAAGGCCAAAAAGTCAATATGTACCAGCGTTATGCCAAACAGGTCCAAAGGCAAAGAAGGGTGTTTGTCCAGTGAAAAAAGTACTACATCAACTGGGACTAAAGTACGCACTTATTTGTACCCCTCAAAACTGAGAATTGACCACAAAGAGAAATTGCACTTTTTGCTTTCAGTGCAGGATGGTGGAACAGGTTGGAACGCTAACGCCTATGGTCAGGCCTGACAGCACTATCAGCCCAGGAGACAGAATAGCAGACACAACTAAGCATCAAGAGGAGGTGAACTGGTCAAAGACAATCGCCGATGAAGGCACAAATGGGGGCAGCGAAGGCAAAAATAGTTGTGGAGATCAAACAATGCAGTGACATTCTTGACAACAATAGGTTCAGGGCACTGGCATCAAGGAGGGAGGGAAGCGGACCTGAATCCACAGGGTTAACATCAGAAACAGTTAGGAACCACTTGTCAGATGTCACCCCGATGACCTCAGACCACTTAACCTGAGACCTGGCGTCCCTATCTGGGGCTGGTAAGAAATTACTCTGCAGATGGCTGATGGAGTGGAACCCTTGAAGGCCTTTTGGGTGGACATAATGCCCAGAAGGCATATAGGATGTATTCTGGGACCCAACAAGGGTGATTTTGTACTTCATAAGTGCAAAGCTGATACATGCAAGAATAGAGATCTAGAGCAAGAAAGCAGAGACAAAACCTATGATTCTTGCATGACCACAGGCAGCGCCACAGCCGAGGGCATTAAGAAGTTACAATATTTGTGTTTTGGGTTAATACATACCATAACTTGTGGAGATGGTCTTTTTCAGGATCATAGCACAGTAAGGTAGAAAGAGAGGCACTTAGAGGAGAGGTTTATTCAACATTGGGGTATCATCACATCAAGGCAGGAGATGGGTAGTTACACCAGGGTGTAGCAAGTGAGGAGGAGGCTAGGGATCTAAAACCACTGTGATACAGTCACATCACTTGACATTACTCACATGGAATGTTAATGGGTAAGGCCATAAGGTGGAGGGAGGCCTAGTCACAAAGGCACCCAAGGGGTATAAAGCTGTTTTTGCATTTTTGCAGGAAACACACCTTCTAGATGGCCAACACTGCAACCTGGGGAAGGGGAAATATAAGATGGCCTGCTATGCACACTCCATCTCCAGCTCCAGGGGATTGGCAATTCTCATCCAGAAATCATTGTCACTCCAGGTGTCTCGCATATGGATCGATAGTGGTGGCTGCTATTTTGCCATGATGGGTGTATTGAAAGGAAGGACTATGCTGTTGTTAAATGTGTGTGCCCCGCTGGGACTGCTGCTAGTGATATTAGGTAAGATAGGGAATATTGTAACAGATACACTGCCTACCCTTCGGTCCTCATAGCGGATTTTAACTTTGTTATGGACACACATTTGAGCAGGCTGAGCACTAGAAGAGAAGGAGAAGTGACAGGAGGGAAACTGGAGAGGTTTGTGCAGTCTTTGGGGTTGTGCAACATTTGGAGGAACTTTAACGGGTAGGACAGAGGTTACTTATTTTACCACATACACATGTCATGCGATTCCAACTTGATTATTTTTTCCCCTCTGGGGACACGCTACACAAACTCATTAGTGCCCTATTTTTGTTGCGAGGAATTAGTGACCACTTCCCCCTACATGTCATGTACTCAACAGATAGCCGAGGGCATGCACAGAATGGAGGATGGAAACTTGGTACTCACCAACAAACAAGAGGTTCAGGGAGTAGACAAAACCACTAAATTGTATTTTAAGGAGCACAAAGGGTCAGTACAAAGCTGAACTACAATGTGGGAAGCATCCAAAGCCATGATCAGGGGAGTAATTATCTCAGGTGAGGTGATTGACAAATGGAACAGCTTAGTATATTGACCTGCTTGGGAGAAGGGCTGATGCTACTAGAGAGAGAATATGTGGCAACCCCCACTCCCAATTAAAGAGGGATATGAAAGTGACGTGGGAGGAATACCAGGTAAAAACTGCATACACTGCCAGGCAGAGGCACATTTAGAAAGCCAGGGGTAATCCAGGTAAGGTAATGGCCTGGACAGGAATTAAGGAAAGACAGGTACTACATGTGCAAGAGATCATTCTGTTCACCAGGGAATGGGTAACGGAAGACGAGCAAGTGGTGGAAGTATTTGCAAACTACATGGAGTCATTTTATAGTACCAAGCTTCAGGCCCCGGGTGAGGAGTGGTAGAGTTTATTAATGACTGCTGAGTACATCACCTCAGATCAGAGCAGAGAAACTGAGGCAGATTTATTGGTGGAGGAGTTGACCTTGACATTGGTGCAAACGCAGACAGGGAAGACCCCCGGAATTAATGAGTTGACTATAGAACTCTTCCACAGACTTACAAGAAAAATAGCGACCCCCTACATGCTGCTTACATAGCTGCATTTGAAAGCGGGAGGTATCGGAGGAGCAGAGAACAGCAACAGTTGTTTTAATTCCCAAGTAAGGGAAGCCCTGTGATCGATGTGAGTCCTAAAGGCCAATATCACTGATAAATGCAGACACTAAAATGCAAAACAAAGTATTAGCCACAAGACCGTGAGTAGTAATCTATGATATAATACACCTGTACCAGAATGGGTTAAAGCTGGGTCATTTGACCTAACTGAATCTAAAACCACTTCACAGCAATATTGCAGACGTCAAGAGACTGAGAGACCAAAGAATTATATTATCATTGGAGGCCAACAAGTCATTTGACTCAGTGGAGTGGACCTACCTCTTTGGGATTCTAGCTAAAATATGGTTTGTCCCTAAGTACATCAAGTGGATCAGACTGCTATATGATAGACCCAGAGCTAGAGTGAAACTAAACTAATGCGTTTCCTGGGGATTCCCAATATGGAGTGGCACCAGACAGGGGTGCCAACTGTTGCTGATGCTCTTCACATTAGCAATAGAGGCACTGGCAGAGTGGGTGCACATAGATGCCCAGGTAATGGGACAGCCAGGAGGCATGGGATGAGAAGAGCGTATTTCACTGTATGTTGATAAGATCCTGCTGTACCTAAAGAACCCAGTGCAATCGCTTGCTCATCTGAATGATATATTTTGGATCTTTGGCAGCTATTGGGAAAAGTTTCAGTGGGGGATTGAGAGGGGTGCAGGCGGGCACTGCCTCTTCCACTGGGGACAGAACCCCAAAAATTCTAATACTCGGGGCTTTGAATCATTAGAAATAAGGCTGCACCCTGCAATGTAAATCTGTTGCCAATGGTTCAGCGACTAGGGGGATGTGAGGCACTGGCATAAGTTGCTCCTGTCCCTTATGGGCAGGGCTGCTATGTTAAAAATGAATGCACGGCCACCACTTTCCTACATCCTCCAAATTACTCCCATAAGATCCAGATGCTCTCTTCTGTGGGGTGGATAGTTAAGTCAGAACACTACTGTGGGCGGTAGGGCTTTCAGCCTCCGATTGCAATGAAGATCCTCCAGCAAATATGACAGTACCACAGCCCTGCCGAACATCAGGAAGTATTATGAGGCGGTACAGGTTGGGGTGGTCAATGAATCAGCCTACTCAGACTGGGATGGCCTGGCTTTCCCGCTTGATAAGAAGGGAATGGGGAACAGGAGCAATCTCCATGTGCTTTATAGGGGAAAGCTGGATGGGCAGCCAGGACCTGCAACTGAGATTGTGACCAACATGTGGTGCAGATTGCACAGGGGATATGAAGTGGGACAAAAGACCTACCCCCAAAACACCACTGTGGGAAGGGAGTAGACTGCCACTGGTGACTGTGCTATGGCACGTTCATGGCTGGGCTACTATTGGGCACACCACACTTTCAGATGTATGGAATGTGAATGAGTTGGGTCTAATTGACCATTTGCAAGAAGAATACAAGATGCCAGCAGTACAATGGCTGAGGTACGGACAGTTGAGTCCATACCCATTGAGAAAGAAACTCAGGAGGAATCCCTACTCAAGGGGAGGCTACTGGACAGCCAAACTGGGAAACAAACTAATCTCCCTGACCTCTAACACAATAATGAGAAATATTCAGGGCCCTCTCACATGACTGCAGGGTAGATGGAAACAGGACATATGGAAGTCAGACAAAGAGGACTGACAGACGATGCTTGAATTCCCTGTGGGAATCGTTATAGGCAAGCTATCGTCTAACCCAACTTAAAATACTGCAAAGGGCATACTTCACAAGGGTCCTACTCTACAAAATAGGGAGGGCAGCAAATGCACTATGTTTATAGGTATGTAAGATGGAAAGCACACTACTGCGCATGATCTGAAGCTGCCCTAAACTGTGCCGCTTCCGAGGAGAGGCGTGCAAGTCCTTGGAGGAAGCTATAGGGGTACCCTCAGATCTGCAGCCCTGGGTTGCTATACTGGAAATGTGGGGTCCCCCTGATCTAAAGCGGGGTCTGAAGATCCTGGCTAACATGGGGTGTTGGCCAAATGAGATATAGCCCAAAAAGTGGGGTGATGGGTATTCCCACGATACTCAAGATTGAGAGTCATGTCTGGAACAGTGCAAGCTGATTGAAAAAGGCATCTACAAGGGTAGGGAATGCATGAGAAAATTTGAAAATGTGTGGGGCACTTGGGGTGTGACCAGAATTACATGGGAGGGTCTAATGCAAAAAATGGGTACACAACACAGCAGGAAGCTCATGCAACCGACACTGTAACCAGACGAAGGACCCACGTGTGACAATATACCTAGAGATAGGAAGGAGAGATATGACGGCCTGTTGTCAAGAAGTGGTATGGGTCTGTGCACAGTTGTACTATGTCAATGAGTAAAGGGATGGAGAGTGAAGGATGTGGTTAGATTGTGGCCTTGTTTGAGATGTGTAAAGCACAATGAGGAATGAATTACTAAAACTAGCCATGGGTACTTGGAAACAATCCACAGTTACAAAAAAAATAAAAATTGTTTAAAAAATGAAATAGAAGATAAACTATTTGTCTGCTGAATGAACAAAGATGAAGGACTGTAGGTTCCTACTCGGTCATCTTCGAATGGGGTATTTAAAAAAAGTAGGTCCATCTGTCTGCTAAATGGACTATAGAATCTTAGTGACCATCTTTAAATGCTCTAATTCACATTGCCAAAAAATGTAATTCATAATACCCATTGAAAGACCAGAAGTACAAAAGCTATTCTCTATCTGTTATTCAATAAATATTTACATGTACCAGCCTTGAGAGTAATTCCCCTCCTCTGTTACCATCATTCAGCTACCCCGGTTGATGAGGGCTTGGTGGCAATGTAGTCAATGGTAAATAATGTTTTCGGGTGGTTGACTTCACATTTTATGCATATCATCTTCAGCAATAACCTAATCATGAGAAGAGGTATGTAGGTTTACTCAGCTTTTTGCACCTCAGTGGAAAAAATATAATATTGGCACTTGTTAAAGATGAAAAGCAGAGGTACTGAAGTATGGTCAATTTACCCATCAGGAGATACGGGATCACCCCTAAACAGTACCCTTTGAATTTTAAAGAGACTCAAATCACACACGGAAGACTTTCTATTGCTAATAAATATTTAAATGGTCAGGTGAAAGATCAGAAGGTGGTAACATCTCAGAGAATATTTGTTCCTCTTTTGAAAGTTTGCCTTGCAGATCAGTGTCTGTACTTTTCTGTTACCCAAGATATTCACCATAAAAAACAAGTCCAGAAGCCATTTCAGAGTTAATTTGAACCCCTGGGCTCTCAACAAGCATAGAAGTCAACCCGAAGAACTATAAGAATGGCCAAAATAAATACACAGTGGTTGGTCAGGCCAGAGGAAGCATATGCCTCTGTAACTGAAAGACCAGAAGTTCAGATAGCTAGTGTCGGTTTCATGTAGAAAGAAAACCCTAGGACTTGTGACAAGGCATTGAAGAACTTTTTGGCAAGTAGTATGCTACTCCGGAACCCAAAAAGATTAGTGGTGGATTAGTATAGGGGAATATGATTACTGTATTAGTATTAGTGTGGGGAGGTGTGAGCTAATTTGAGCAGGGCCATGTGTGTCTATTAGTTGATTTGAATAGAATAATGGAGGGAATAGAGGAGGGAAGAACCCAGAAGTGTTAATTGGGAGATCATAATAGTAAGATGAGGTTTGGGATGAGAAAAGGAGAGGAGGAGGATGTAAGAGTCTGTAGAAAGGTATTAGGGAGATCATAGTAGTTAAATGGGGTTTGGGATGAGTAAAAGGAGAGATAAATGAAGGATAATTTAGTAGGGTTGTTTGGGAGCCCATAGTAGTACACTGACATTTGGGGTGAGCCAGGAGGGGTATAGGAAGGAAGAGTCTGGGAAGGTTGTTTTGGTGATCATAGTAGTAGAATGGGTTGGGGACGATTCATAGAGTGGATCTAGAGGATAAAAGGATTGAGGTACAGTGTGATGGTCAGACACAGTAAAGCTTTCAAAAGAGTAAAAAAGAAATTCTCTCTTGTACAGTAGGATTAGAGTAGTAAATATATAGCTACATAATTACATAATCAAGGTAATTCATGTGTAAAGAATATAGTATATTGAGATATAAAGTTGTAACACATAAACACAGGCTTTCAATAGTTAACACTATTGGAAGTTTATTTGTGTACTTTTAGAACAGTATTTTATCTTTCCTCAGTAATTCAATAGTGAAATGCTTGAGGATAAATAGTTAAGATAATATTTACCTATTGTGATACATAAAGTAAAGTAAAGTAAAAACAGAGACTCATAAGCATCTAACGAAGCAACTTATATGGAAACTATGCAATGACCTATGAACATGTCATGTGTTCATAGGTCATTGCATAACACATAAATACACCTACACAAACAAATACATGCATATATACATTTAATTGGTTGAAGTAAAATATACATTTGTTAAAACAGGCCTAAAGAATATGTATATATATTTTTTTTTAATAGTTATTATACATATTTGTACAAAGAAATACATATATGCAGATGTGTACACATAAACAAATGATCAAATAATTATGTACTGATGGATATGCACCCCATTGCTGTTTTAGCATGGTGGTCATATAGGAAATAGCTAACTCTTGAGTAGTCTTCTTAAGATAAGGTAGGTCTCCGTGGAGCTTATAGCTGAGTGTAATGAATTCCATAATTTTGTCGCTAGAACAGAAGAAGATGTAGCACCTATTGTCTTTTTCTTTTGGAGTTGTGTTTTGAGGCGGGATGCCTATCATGAGCAGAGGTTTCTTTGTTGAATGTTGTTGGAAAATGGGTTATTGGTAAGGGCAGGTAGGTACCTACACCTAGCAACAAGCCACTAACCTCCACTTAGGTCCAGTTAGGTCTCAGTAAATTAGCCCCAGCTCAACCCTTGGTAGCTTGGCAACGAGCGTCAAGGCTTAACTTAGGAGACAGTGTGTAAAGCATTCAAATATCACAAAACAGTAATTAAATAAAACACAGGAAACAGTTTAAAAATCCAAAACCAATTTACAAAAATAGTTTATATTTTTATCTTTAAAATGACACCAAAGCGAATAAAATCGGATAAAGGGAACCGGAGATATGAGTTTTTAAAGAATTATTACTTTTCTAGCGCTTAGAAACAAAAAGCGCCAATCCGGTCATCTGGTTGCACCTCGACCGGGGCAAAGTCAAACTTTCAGGCCGACCGCGATGGAGCCCTGCTCGGCTACAGGTCGCGGGAGGCCTTGGTTAAAAAGTTACCTTCTGACTTAGTCTTTATTTTGAAGATTTTCTTCAGCGGGATGAACCTGCCAGTCGAATCCGACCTCCTGGAGCCCTTGTCCGGATACGCGATGCTGGATTCCTCGGTGGAGATTTTTACCTTCGGACTTAGTCGTTTTTTCGAGGTGAAAATACTTCGACCGGGGTAAACCTGGATCTTGATCCGACGTCCGTGGAGCCCTTCTCGGATACGATGGCTGGGAGGTCCCGGTCAACTTTTTACCTTCGGACTTAGTCTCTTTTTTGGGGATTTTTCTTTATCGGGACGAACCACCAAATCAGGCCGGGTCGCGGTTGAGGCAAGCCGGCTGGAATTTCCGCGGCGGGTCGGTCCCTCTCTGGAGCTTTTTTTCAAAAATTCTCAAATCTTCTCCAAACTTCTGGGGCTTCACCCAGATGTCCTTTTAAGGTTCTTTTGGGGTCCACAGCTCACCCCAAGGGTCCAGAAGTTCTGAGATGGTCCTTGGGGGGTGCGGACTTCAACTCCCAGAATGCACATGGCGCAAACTCCTTTCTGGCCACTGGACAGTGGTCAGCTGGTCACTTTTCAGGAGTTGGTGCAGGGGACTCTGGTTAGCAATTTTTCACCTGTAGCAAACAGGGAGTCCCTCCTTGAACTAGTTGAAGCCAGGCAAAGTCCTTCTTGTGGTGAAGCCCAAGTGTGCAGCTGGTGCAGTCCTTCTGAGTGCAGGTTCCAGGGGCAGGCCAGGGGTCCAGCAGGGCAGTCCTTCTTCTCCTTTAGTTCTTTTCTTGTTGAAATCTGGTAGGGATCTGAGGTGTGGGGGCAGGTCTGCCAGTTTTATCCTTGCTCCTGGGTGAAAAGCAGGGGGGTCCTGGTTCTCCAATCAGGTACAGGGTCGTTCCCCTGTGATGACTACTTCCTGGGAAGTGTGGCAAAAATCCATCCCAAAAGGCAACATTCTCTAAAAATCCAACATGGCTGAATCTGATTTTTGGAGGTTACATCTGGCTGAGCCCACCCACTGGTGTGGCTAAAAATCATAAACACACCCCTCTCCTGCCCTCTCCTAATCTAATCAAGGAGGCACCTAGTTGTCTGGGGTTGCAGGATGTGGGGGTGTTGCTGGTTGCTCCAAATATCCTTCTCTGCCTTTGAAGACCAGTTTGGCAGCCCACCCCCTTCCTGCCTCACCATCTGCTGAGGGGAGATTCTCTCCCACAAGCACATTCCTTTGTGTGAAGCCAGGCCACTTCACACCTCATCAAGGCAGCTTGCCTAAGCTGCTGCAGGCTGGCCAATCAGAGCACAGCAGCAAAAACAATGCAGGGCTGAAATTGGCAACTTTTTAGGTAAAGTCTATAACTCTTTACCTGAACAAGTTATATTAAATCCAACAACTGGAAGTTGTGGGACTTATTACAACAATTAATTTGATACCAAATTCGTGGTATGCAACATTTAAGGAGACTTTAAAATTTAAAATAAAGTCTCCCCATTCTAGCCTATGAAGGCCATTTAGTTCAATGAGGGAAAAACGAATTTGGCTGTTTTTACCTCACCAGGGTTTATAAATCTATTTTTATAAAGTCCCTGCTTATAGTTACATGGCACCCAGCCCTAGGGGCACATAGGGCACACCTTAGGGGTGACTTAAATGTAAAAATTAGGTAGTTTAAGACTTTGGAAGTACTTTTAATTCCAAAGTCAAATTTGCATATAACTTTAATTTAAAAGCAGCCAGCAAGGCAGGCCTGCCTTTAAAATGACACTGGGCACCTCAGCAGTGCACCTAGGTGTGCACCACCTATGCTGTGGTCCCTAAACCTACATGCCCTACCATATACTAGGGACTTATAGGTAGGTTAACCTAGCCAATTATAATTAGCCTAATTTGCATATCCATTTTACACAGAGCACAGGCCCTGGGACTGGTTAGCAGTACCCAGGGCACCATCAGAGTCAGGAAAACACCAGCATAAAGTGGAAAATGGGGGCAAAAAGTTAGGGGGCCTCTGCAATCAGCCCTGTTTTCTCACATAAGCCCCCCCCAGCCCACACGCCCAGGAGACTCAGCCCAACCCTGGGAGAGTCTTCCTGGCTTGTTAGGCGAGGAAGACAGTGAAGAAAACTGTCTGTCCCTTTGCAGGGCCTACTCTGCCTTACATCCTCCTGTCATGGTCACTCCCTCTGAGTAGTGAAGCCATCCCAACAGTGAAAGGACCCATCTCAAACTGAAACTTCCCTCTAGGGGTGTCTTCCTCCTCTCTCTCTGCCAACTTGGGTAGTGAGGTGCCCACCTCCCCTACTCCTAACTTTGCTAGGGCAACACCTAGCTTACCCAAAGAGGTCACCCAACACTTGAGCAACCCCACCATGACCAACAGGGTCAGGGGGCCTACTTTGCTATTGGCCCTGGGGTCTGCCTCCCAGGCCAAGTACAGTGCTGCCAGGAAGGCTAGCACCCAGCAGAGGCTACTGACAGCTGTCAGTACCCAGAACCACACCCTAAGCTCTCCACTGACAGGTGGCTGAGCTGCTTTAGGGGCAACTTTGGGGTCCTGGCACCCCTCTTGCTGTCTAGAGTGGGGGGCTACCACCTCCTGTGGCAGACACCCTCCTTCCACTCTCCCTTCTGTCAGTGCAGGGGCAACACCCTGCATCTGGACAGCTGCCTGACTACTCAGGACTTCCTTGGGGTCAAGGGAGGCCTCACCAGTGCCAACTCTGGGCTCCCCCCCTACTGGGGCAGAAGGCCTTTGGCTCCCTGGAACTCTCTTTAAGAGTGGCCTACCCTTCCTTTTCTTCTTTCCTTTTCTTGGGGACCCCTGTCTCCTAACTGTAGGGACTGACTCCCCAGGACTTTGGTTTAGGGGGGCGCCCTGGGCGACCGCCCCATCTGGGACCAGACCCACCTCTGGGAGGTCATTGCCCAGGATGCAATCTAGGGGGAGGTCAGCACTGACTACCACCCTAAACCAGTCAAGGATACCCTCCCTCTCTAGGGGCACTATGGCTACAGGTTTGGTGGTGACCTCCCCTGTGGCAATCCTGACTTTCCTTGTTTCTCCTGGGACATACATGTCTGGGGTCACTAACCGGTCACTCACTATAGTGTGACTGGCACAGGTGTCTCTCAGGTCAGTGGTAGGGATCCCATTCACCTGAATGGGGTGGAAGTGCCTACTTCCACCCTCAGGGATCACCAGCTTACCATCTGGTCCTGTCTCCCAGCTCAATGCTAGGAGGACTTCATCATCTGAGGAGTCCTCCTCCATGGCTACACTGGACAGCCCAGTGCTAACCACCTTCTTTGGACAGGCTGCATCTCCTCTGAAGTGACCTGTCTGCTGACAGTCAAAGCAAGCCCTACTGTCCAAGAGCTTTTTTAACCCTGGATCTCCCTGTCTCTGCTTGTCAGAGTGGGAGTGGGATTTACTCTCCTCCTTCTTAGGGTTCTGGGGTACAGAGGGAGTCTCTGTGGTGGGCTTACCACCTCCCTCCTTAGGTTTTTGGGGACCTGCCCCCCCCTTCTTGGAGTCTCCCCCCTGGGACTTGACAACCACCCTGGTTCTCAACCACTCATCAGCTGCCTCCCCTAGCTCTCTAGGGTTGGTCTGCTTAGAGTCCACTAGATGCTGGCGTAACCTTTCTTGGGTACAATTGGTCAAGATGTGCTCTCTCATGATCAGATTGTATAACCCCTCATAAGTATTTACTTTGTTGCCAATAATCCAGCCCTCTAGTGCCTTTAGTGAGGTGTCTACAAAGTCAACCCAAGACTGGGTACTGACCCTCTGGGTGTCCCTGAATTTGAGCCTATACTGCTCTGGGGTCAGACCAAACTTTTTAGTCAAGCAACTCTTCATACTGGGGTATGAGTCTGCATCCTCCCCACTCATGGTAAGGAGCCTCTCCCTCCCAGAGTTGGGAACTAACTCCCAAAGAAGTGAACCCCAGTACTGAGGCTTGACTCTCCTAATCTGGAAGGCCCTCTCAAAGGCCCCCAGCCACTTATCTATATCATCCCCCTCTACATAAGCAGGAACCACCCCCTTGGGTAATCTGGGGCAAACTCCCCCACCCATGGACACCTCAACTTCTCTGTCGCTGCCACCATCTCTTTTCTCTTTCTTTGCCCACTTTTTCTTTTCTAGGGCCAGCTTGTCTGCTTCC
The DNA here is from genome assembly GCF_031143425.1 of Pleurodeles waltl. NCBI lineage: Eukaryota > Metazoa > Chordata > Amphibia > Caudata > Salamandridae > Pleurodeles > Pleurodeles waltl. Next base: position 341,451,319 of record NC_090439.1, read on the forward strand.
AAAGCTATGTATGCTAGCTGGGCCTCCAGCTCTCTTTCTCTGATGGATGGGTTCTCTCCTCCTGAAAGGACCCCCTTCCCACCACTAGCTTTGGGTCTGCCCCTAGTGACTGTATTTACTGAGGACCGTTCTTCCTCGTCCTCACTTAGGCTCAGATGCCTTCCCTCCCCTGAGTGGTTAGAGCTAGCATCCTCCCCTTTTTCTCCCTCCTCTGGAGCTTCCTCTGAGCCTACCTCTTAGGCCTCAGCCCATGCTGTCAGGGATTTGATCAGGATTTGCTTCCTGAGATCAGAGGTTGCAGGCAACCCTCTTTCAATACACAACCCCCTAAGCTGGACTACTGTCAGTGTGGGTAGGCTAGCCAAATCAAGCTCCATGGTTCCCTGGTTTTGTGTCAACAAAAACTTTTTGCAAAAATTGGAAACAAGAATTTAGAAAAATTACAAAAATTCAATAATTGAAATTAATCCAAATAAATAAAAAAACAAAATTAATTATTATTATTATTTTTTTTAAAACAATTTTTGCACTAAGACAATTTAAAGGATTTTTAATTTGTTTTACTTAAAACTGTAACGTGATACTGAACACAAGTACAGGATCCCACCGCTGCCACCAAAAATGTTGGAAAATGGGTTATTGGTAAGGGCAGGTAGGTACCTACACCTAGCAACAAGCCACTAACCTCCACTTAGGTCCAGTTAGGTCTCAGTAAATTAGCCCCAGCTCAACCCTTGGTAGCTTGGCAACGAGCGTCAAGGCTTAACTTAGGAGACAGTGTGTAAAGCATTCAAATATCACAAAACAGTAATTAAATAAAACACAGGAAACAGTTTAAAAATCCAAAACCAATTTATAAAAATAGTTTATATCTTTATCTTTAAAATGACACCAAAACGAATAAAATCGGATAAAGGGAACCGGAGATATGAGTTTTTAAAGAATTATTACTTTTCTAGCGCTTAGAAACAAAAAGCACCAATCGGGTCATCTGGTTGCACCTCGACCGGGGCAAAGTCAAACTTTCAGGCCGACCGCGATGGAGCCCTGCTCGGCTACAGGTCGCGGGAGGCCTCGGTTAAAAAGTTACCTTCTGACTTAGTCTTTATTTTGAAGATTTTCTTCAGCGGGACGAACCTGCCAGTCGAATCCGACCTCCTGGAGCCCTTGTCCGTATACGCGATGCTGGATTCCTCGGTGGAGATTTTTACCTTTGGACTTAGTCGTTTTTTTCGAGGTGAAAATCCTTCGACCGGGGTAAACCTGGATCTTGATCCGACGTCCGTGGAGCCCTTCTCGGATACGATGGCTGGGAGGTCCCGGTCAACTTTTTACCTTCGGACTTAGTCTCTTTTTCGGGGATTTTTCTTTACCGGGACGAACCACCAAATCAGGCCGGGTCGCGGTTGAGGCAAGCCGGCTGGAATTTCCGCGGCGGGTCGGTCCCTCTCTGGAGCTTTTTTTCAAAAATTCTCAAATCTTCTCCAAACTTCTGGGGCTTCACCCAGATGTCCTTTTAAGGTTCTTTTGGGGTCCACAGCTCACCCCAAGGGTCCAGAAGTTCTGAGATGGTCCTTGGGGGGTGCGGACTTCAACTCCCAGAATGCACCTGGCGCAAACTCCTTTTTGGCCACTGGACAGTGGTCAGCTGGTCACTTTTCAGGAGTTGGTGCAGGGGACTCTGGTTAGCAATTTTTCACCTGTAGCAAACAGGGAGTCCCTCCTTGAACTAGTTGAAGCCAGGCAAAGTCCTTCTTGTTGTGAAGCTCAAGTGTGCAGCTGGTGCAGTCCTTCTGAGTGCAGGTTCCAGGTGCAGGCCAGGGGTCCAGCAGGGCAGTCCTTCTTCTCCTTTAGTACTTTTCTTGTTGAAATCTGGTAGGGATCTGAGGTGTGGGGGCAGGTCTGCCAGTTTTATCCTTGCTCCTGGGTGAAAAGCAGGGGGGTCCTGGTTCTCCAGTCAGGTACAGGGTCGTCCCCCTGTGATGACTACTTCCTGGGAAGTGTGGCAAAAATCCATCCCAAAAGGCAACATTCTCTAAAAATCCAACATGGATGAATCTGATTTTTGGAGGTTACATCTGGCTGAGCCCACCCACTGGTGTGGCTAAAAATCATAAACACACCCCTCTCCTGCCCTCTCCTAATCTAATCAAGGGGGCACCTAGTTGTCTGGGGTTGCAGGATGTGGGGGTGTTGCTGGTTGCTCCAAATGTCCTTCTCTGCCTTTGAAGACCAGTTTGGCAGCCCTCCCCCTTCCTGCCTCTCCATCTGCTGAGGGGAGATTCTCTCCCACAAGCACATTCCTTTGTGTGAAGCCAGGCCACTTCACACCTCATCAAGGCAGCTTGCCTAAGCTGCTGCAGGCTGGCCAATCAGAGCACAGCAGCAAAAACAATGCAGGGCTGAAATTGGCAACTTTTTAGGTAAAGTCTATAACTCTTTACCTGAACAAGTTATATTAAATCCAACAACTGGAAGTTGTGGGACTTATTACAACAATTAATTTGATACCAAATTCTTGGTATGCAACATTTAAGGAGACTTTAAAATTTAAAATAAAGTCTCCCCATTCTAGCCTATGAAGGCCATTTACTTCAATGAGGGGAAAACAAATTTGGCTGTTTTCACCTCACCAGGGTTTATAAATCTATTTTTATATAGTCCCTGCTTATAGTTACATGGCACCCAGCCCTAGGGGCACATAGGGCACACCTTAGGGGTGACTTATATGTAAAAAATAAGGTAGTTTAAGACTTTGGAAGTACTTTTAATTCCAAAGTCGAATTTGCATATAACTTTAATTTAAAAGCAGCCAGCAAGGCAGGCCTGCCTTTAAAATGACACTGGGCACCTCAGCAGTGCACCTAGGTGTGCACCACCTATGCTGTGGTCCCTAAACCTACATGCCCTACCATATACTAGGGACTTATAGGTAGGTTAACTTAGCCAATTATAATTAGCCTAATTTGCATATCCATTTTACACAGAGCACAGGCCCTGGGACTGGTCAGTAGTACCCAGGGCACCATCAGAGTCAGGAAAACACCAGCATAAAGTGGAAAATGGGGGCAAAAAGTTAGGGGGCCTCTGCAATCAGCCCTGTTTTCTCACAAATGTATTTGGTGGTCCCGTTCCATGTATTGCTTTGTGGGTGACACAAAGCAGCTTGACAGTGTATTTTCTGGCAACCAGTAACCAATGCAGCCCCCTCCCCAGGCAGGGGAGTTGCGGTCTAGTGACTTTACCTGCAGGAGTAGTCTGGTACCTGAGTTCTGAACGTATTGTCGTTTTTTCATAGTAGATAGAGATGATCCATGGTAGAGGCCATTGGTGTAATCCAGTTTAGATAGTATAGGAGAGATAGTAGCTGGCACCTTGTGTGGAAATCCGAGGTGGGGGAAGATGCCTCGCAGAGTTTTCATGGTAATGAAGCTTAATCTTGCTAATTTGTCCACTTGAGCAATCATTGTTAACTTGGAGCCCATGGTAATTCCAAGGTTTCTTACTTCCTTAGCTAGTTTAGGAGGTGGCCTCAGATCGTCAGGCCAGGTGCAGAGTTTGTCATAATTTTTCCAATCGCCACATACGAGTATTTCTGTTTTTGGAAGCATTCAGTTTGAGATGGCTCCAAGCCACCCACCGATCAACGGCTCCAAGGCAACTGAAGAATGTTAGTTTGCAATGTCTTTGGGGCATTCTGATTTAAAGAGTATTTGCATGTCATTTGCATATTTGTAGAATGTGAGTGGAAATTCTTTGGTCATCGTTGGCAGTGACATGTAGATTTTGAAAAGCATGGGTGACATGATTGAGCTTTGCGGGACCCCTCGTTTTGTGAAGTAGAGTTTGGATGAGAAAGGGGAAAAATGGATGATATTAGTTCTGTTTTGAAGGTAGGGTGTGATCCAGTCAAGAAAAGTCCCCTCTATGCTGGCTTTACAGAGTATTTGTATTAAAGTGTCATGGTCAACTGTGTCAAAGGCAGCTGAGAGGTCCAGGAGAAATAGTGCAGAAACTCAATTGTGGTCAATTGTGTTTTTAAGATCATCCCAGATGGCGATGAAGGCAGATTCAGTGCCTCTTCCTGGATGTTATCCAGTTTTGTAGTCTGAAAGCATGGAGTTATCTTCAATGAATTGTGACATCTGAGTGAAAGCTGCTCTTCTTATCAGTTTTCCCTGGAAAGGATAATTTGTAATCAGTCTGTAGTTGTTGGGGTTCCACAGGTCCAGGTTTGTTTTCTTTAATTTAATAACGGGCATATGTATGCCTTTTTAAGATCTTCAGGAAAAATTCCCGTAGTTAAAGAAGTATTGATGATTCTTCTTACTGGTGTGGCAGCAGAGGTAGATAAAAGAATATTCCTGAAGATATGTGCAGAACAAGGGTCAGAAGGGCAGCCGGAAGGTCTGCTTGCTTTGACCAGAGCCATAAATTTACTGTGTGATATTTGTTTGAAGGAGTGCAGAGGCTGGATTGGCTTATTTTTGAAGCTGGTGTTTTCCTTTTTTTTAAATAGGAGTCCAGTGTGTCTGCCTTGGTTGAATAATGATTTGCCAGTTTGTCTACAAAATCTTGTGTAATGGGATGAATTCCTTCAATGCATTCAGGCTTGCGAAATTCATTGTGAACTTTATACAATTCTTTATTTACAGATATAGCATTTTGAATTCTGTCTGAGTAGTAGGTTTTTTTGCTTTTTTGTTTGTTGATTTGTATATTCTGTTAAGTTTGCATAGCTGAAGTTTGTCTTGAATGTTGTTTGATTTGAGCCAGGCTCATTGCAGCCTTCTGATTTGTTGTTTTATCTTTTTTATTTCTTTATTTTTCAAAGGTGCTTGTTTTTTTGTCCTGTTTAGTTTTTCTTAGTGGTATTACGATATTGAAAGCTTCCTTTAACCACTTGTGAAGTTTTTGAACAGAACTTATTGTTTCTAGATCTGTGTTGGCTTTTTATTGTGTTTCTAAGTGTTCAAAATTTAGGGGCATATTTATACTCTGTTTACGCCGAATATGCGTCAAAAATGTTGACGCACAATCGGCGCAAACCCTGCCCCATATTTATACTTTGACGTCCGACCCCGCGGGCGTCAAAATTCCACCATGTGCGTCATTTTTTGGAAGTGGGAACCAGCCTTGCGTTAATTATATGCAAGGTAGGCGTTCCCTTCCAAAAAATGACTTTAAGGCCTGTGCCCCATATTTATACTCTGACGTCATATTGACGCACAGGAGGGGGTGGGCCTTAAAAAACGACACACAGCCTGAAGGGCGCCGTTTTTTAACGCCTGGGTTAGGGCAGGTGTTAAGGGACCTGTGGGCTCGGAAGGAGCCCAGAGGTGCCCTCCCCTGCCCCCAGGGACACCCCCTGCCACCCTTGCCCCCCCCAGGAGGACACCCAAGGATGGAGGGACCCATCCCAGGGAAGTAAAGGTAAGTTCGGGTAAGTATTTTTTTCTGATTTTTTTTGTGGCATAGGGGGGCCTGATTTGGGCCCCCCTACATGCCACTATGCCCAATGACCAGGCCCAGGGGACATAAGTCCCCTGGGCCTGGCCATTGGGCAAGGGGGCATGACTCCTGTCTTTGCTAAGACAGGAGTCATGTCAATGGAGGTTGGGCGTCAAAAAAAATGGCGCAAATCCGGTTTGAGGCCTGAATTTTGCCTCAGACCTGACTTGCCCCATTTTTTTACGCACATCCCCCATTTTTAAGGTGGTCCCGGGTGTATTGATGTGTGGTGTTTCATGTTGGAAAGTAACCAAATAGTGGACTGACCATGTGAGTGGTGTGATGCATTGAAATGTAACTAGCTCTGGGTTTGCAGAAATGACATCTAGGATGTGTCCAGCGATGTGTGTGGAATTGTGAACAATCTGATGTTCAATGTGATTAGGTCAGTGATGATAGCTTTTGGATGGGGCATAATGGGTTTGTCAAACCAAATGTTTAGGTTCCCCAAGAATACACAGGTTGGAGATTAGTGTTAGGAGGCTTGAAACTGTGTCTAGAAATGTGTCTGGGAATGCATAATTTCTAGATGGTGGTCTGTAAAGGAGGAAGAAGTTACAGGAGGAAGTTGGTGTAGGGTTGCATCTGGTGAGGAGGGCCTCACAACCTTGTATGGAGATGTTGTCTGTTTTGCTGAGATTTATTGCTTATTTGAATTGCTTATTTGAATGCAGTAGTACACTTCCTTTTTTCCATACATTTTTGTGTGATGGCTAATAGCCTAGAGGAATGGCTTCATGCAACACTGGGGCCATGTCATCTCCCAACCATGACTCAGTTATGAATAATAAGTCAGGTTGCGTGTCAGTAACTAGGTCGTAGATGTGGTACTTGTTTTGAGAGAGTGATAAAGCACTTATGATTACGCAGTATAGAGATTGTGTATTGGCGCTGGTGTGATTTTGTTTTGTAGAGGAGTTATCAGTATATTTTGAACTTGTAGCAGGTGTGTCATTGGTGTTGATAGTATGCATGATGGTCACAATAGTGTTGATTTTCTAAATTGTGTTCCTCGTTCAGCAGACTTAGAAGGCATTTTGTTGAGTCTGTTCGTTGGTGGTGTAGATAGTGGTTGTGAACGAAATGGTGAGTTGTGTTGTTTTTGTAGAGTAGATTTGTTGTGTAAAAGACATGGGGATTCAAAATTGTAAAGACTGGCATGTTGTACATTTTGTTTGCATCTGGTTGGGTTGGAAGGAATATGGGTTAGGGGTGGTTGTGGAGCATATGGATCATATTGTAAGACTCTAAATTGTGCAATGGATGAGAGGCATGTAAATTAATGTTGCTGTGTTGGGGTATTGGTGGTAAATGTTGGTAAAGAATGTCAATGTTGGAGTAAAGTTGGTTTTGGATTTGCATTATTTGTGTAGTCAGGAGGGTTTCAGTGTATGTGATGGAAAGTATTTAGAAACTATGATTTTGATGTGCTTGTGTGTGTTGTTTTGTTTTCATGGAATACTGAGGGGAGATATAGATATAGGGCCTCATTACAACATTGGCAAGTTGTAACCGCCGTGCGGCCGCCAATGCGGCCACACTCCCGCGGTGCCCATTATGACATCCCCGCTGGGCCAGCTGGGATGTGGGCCGCAACATGGGAGCCTGCTCCAAATGGAGCTGCCGGTGTTGCGGCCATGCGACGGGTGCAGTTGCACCCGTCGCGCTTACCGCATGGGGCCCTGTCAGGGGGCCCCTGTACTGCCCATGCCAGTGGCATGGGCAGTGCAGGGGCCTCCAGGGGCCCCGCGACTCCCCGTACTGTCAGCCTTTTCCTTGCGGTTCTAACCGCCAGGAAAAGGCTGGCGGTAGGGGGACTCGTAATCCCCTGCCCTGGCGGAATACTACCCCGGGGGCCATTGTGGCGGGAAACCGCCGGCCCTGGCAGTGCGACCGCGGCGCGTCTGCCGTGGTCGTAATGACCCTGGAAGCACCACCAACCTGTTGGCGGTGCTTCCGTCATTTCAGCCCTGGCGGTCCTGTACCGCCAGGGTTGAAATGACCCCCATAGTGTTTTTTGTCAAGGACTTATATGTGAATTACTGCTGGTGAGTGGTGTTTGAAAAGTATAGGGGATGGTGATGTATTTTAGAGAACAGTGTATGTTGTGACTAATAGGGGATGGACAAGAGTTATAATTGTTGGTGTTAAATATGATCATTGGAAGAGGTAATATGTGTGGTGGATTAGAGTGTAAGGAATCTATAGTTGTGTGTAATTGATAGAAAGAGGAGGAGGATGATGGAAGGCTGAGTATAGGCTCTGTCATTATAAAAAAGGGTTCTGTTATGAGTATGTAGAGGGAAGAGCTGATGTTTTGTATGAACACAGAGGCTGTCTGGATGCATTATAATTTTTTATAATGTGGCATTGTGTTGTGTTTGTAATGTGTGGATTTGTTAGTCGTATGGGACAGAGTTGTATTTTGAGTGAGAATAAAGGTGCTATAGTGTCGTAGTCGGGTTAGAATGGAGTATAGCTGTGGTTTGTGTGGTTCTGTAGTGGTTGCTGAGACATTGAGATCTGTATGAGGTTTGTTTGTGGTGTATGTCTAGAATGCATTTGCTGATATTGGATTAAGGTCCTTTCTGAAAAATGTAAAATTGGGCAGCATCTCTGGTCGTAGGCCCAACCAGGCCGAAACAAGCAGCTGCCCCTGTCCTCTCCACCCTTAGCCTCGATCCCTGGACTGAGACGCCCTGGAACCTAGGCTTAAATAGCCCCATTGGCCATTGGGGCCCTAGCCCTAATCTTAACCAATCAGAATCTTAACCCTACATCCAAGAGGCAATGGGGGACCAGGCCCTATTAACCAATCAGAACCCTAGCCCTAACAGCCAATAATACCTGTAACCCTAAACCCTTAATCCAATAGGAACCCTAGCCCTGACAGCCAATCAGAACAGTAACCCTAAACCCTCAGTCCAATAGGAACTCTAACCCTAGTACCAATTAGAACCCTAGCCATGACAGTCAATCAGAACAGTAACCCTAAACCCTCAGTCCAATAGGAACCCTAGCCCTAGTACTAATAACCCCTTCGCTGCCAGGCCTTTTCCCCCTCCTGTGCTGAGCCTTTTTTTGGCTATTTGGGGCAGTTCGCGCTTAGGCCCTCATAACTTTTTGTTCACATAAGCTACCCACGCCAAATTTGCATCCTTTTTTTCCAACATCCTAGGGATTCTAGAGGTACCCAGACTTTGTGGGTTCCCCTGAAGGAGACCAAGAAATTAGCCAAAATATAGTGAACATTTAATTTTTTTCAAAAAAATGGGAAAAAAGGGCTGCAGAAGGCAGCTCGTGGTTTTTTCCCTGAAAATGGCACCAACAAAGGGTTTGCGGTAGCAAGATCACCATCTTCCCAGCTTTCAGGAACAGGCAGACTTGAATTGGAAAACCCAATTTTACAATACAATTTTGACATTATATTGCGACATACCCCATTTTTACTACTTTTTGTGCTTTCAGCCTCCTTCCAGTTAGTGACCAAAATGGGTGAGAAACCAATACTAATGGGGTAATTACAACTTTGGAGGAGGTGTTAATCCGTCCCAAAAGTGACAGTAAAGTGACGGATATACCACCAGCCGTATTACGAGTCCATTATATCCTATGGAACTCGTAATACGGCTGGTGGTATATCCGTTACATTTGGGACGGATTAACACCTCCTCCAAAGTTGTAATAACCCCCTAAGTGTTTCCTACAGAAAATTACAGCTGAAATAAAAAAATATTGAAATTGAGGTAAAAATCCAGCCATTTTTCTCCACGTTTTACTCTGTAACTTTTTCCTGCGATGTCAGATTTTTTAAAGCAATATACCGATACGTCAGCTGGACTCTTCTGGTTGTGGAGATATATAGGGCTTGTAGGTTCATCAAGAACTCTAGGTACCCAGAGCCAATAAATGAGCAGCACCTTGCAATGGGTTTTTATTCTATACCGGGTATACAGCAATTAATTTGCTGAAATATAAAAAGTGAAAAATAGGTATCAAGAAAACCTTTGTATTTCCGAAATGGTCACAAGAGAAGGTGTTGAGAAGCAGTGGTTATTTGCACATCTCTGAATTCCAGGGTGCCCATACTAGCATGTGAATTACAGAGCATTTCTCAAATAGACTTCTTTTTTACACACTGCCTTACATTTGGAAGGAAAAAATGTAGAGAAAGACAAGGGGCAATAAAACTTGTTTTGCTATTCTGTGTTCCCCCAAGTCTCCCGATAAAAATGGTACCTCACTTGTGTGGGTAGGCCTAGCGCCCACGAAAGGAAATGGCTCAAAACACAATGTGGACACATCACATTTTTACACAGAAAACAGAGGTGTTTTTTGCAAAGTGCCTACCTGTTGATTTTGGCCTCTAGCTCAGTCGGCACCTGGAGAAACCTAGCAAACCAGAGCATTTTTGAAAACTAGACACCTAGGGGAATCCAAGATGGGATGACTTGTGGGGATCTGACCAGGTTCTGTTACCCAGAATCCTTTGCAAACCTCACAATTTGACCCCCAAAACACTTTTTCCTCTCATTTCGGTGACAGAAAGTTCTGGAATCTGAGAGGAGCCACAAATTTCCTTCCACCCAGCTTCCCCCAAGTCTCCCGATAAAAATGGAACCTCACTTGTGTGGATAGGCCCAGCGCCCACGAAAGGAAATGGCCCAAAACACAACGTGGACACATCACATTTTTTCACAGAAAACAGAGGTGTTTTTTACAAAGTGCCTACCTGTGGATTTTGGCCTCTAGCTCAGCCGGCACCTGGAGAAACCTAGCAAACCAGTGCATTTCTGAAAACTAGACACGTAGGGGAATCCAAGCTGGGGTGACTTTTGGGGCTCTGACCAGGTTCTGTTACCTAGAAACCTTTGCAAACCTCACAATTTGACCCAAAAAACACTTTTTCCTCTCATTTCGGTGACAGAAAGTTCTGGAATCTGAAAGGAGCCACAAATTTCCTTCCACCCAGCGTTCCCCCAAGTCTCCCGATAAAAATGGTAGCTCCCTTGTGTGGGTAGGCCTACTGCCCACAATAGGAAATGGCCCAAAACACAATGTGGACACATCACATTTTTTCACAGAAAACAGGGGTGTTTTTTGCAAAGTGCCTACCTGTGGATTTTGGGCTCTAGCCCCCGGGGACCGACCCTTGCCTACGGGGTTGCTCCCCCTGTGTGACATTGGCACAAAAAAAAAAGATCCCTGGTGCCTAGTGGTTTCTGCTCCCCTTGGCGGCAGATTGACTTAAAATCAGCTGATCTCCCCCAAAGGGGGCAGAAATGGCCTAAATACAATTTGCCCCTCCAGGGGAGCGACCCTTGCCTAAGGGGTCGCTCCCAATCTGTAAAACAACAACAAATAAAAAAATCCTAGGTGCCTAGTGGTTTCTGCCCCCCTTGGGGGCAGATCGGCCTAATTAAAATAGGCTGATATGCCCCCCAAGGAGGCAGAAATGGTCTAAATATAATTTGCCTAAGGGGTCGCTCGCCACATCTAAAATAAAAAATAAAAATAAAAAACTTTTTTTTTATCCCTGGTGCCTAGAGGTTTCTTCCCCCGGGGGGGGCAGAAAAGGCCTTCCAAAAAAATGCCCCCCATGGGAGCGACCCTTGCCCAAGGGGGTCGCTCCCTCATGCCAATTTCATTTGAACAATAAATCCCTGGTATCTAGTGGGCGTTTCAAAAGCCGGATTGCTTCACAATCCGGCTTTTGAAACGCAGAGAGAGACTTCAAAGGGAAGGAAATTCCTTTCCTTCCCTTTGAAGCCTCTCTCGGCCTCCCCCACGTAATCGGAAGAGAAACGCTTTGCATTTCTCTTCCGATCGTGCTGGAAGCTGAACTTCCAGCGCGATGGGAGGAGGCCCTGTGGCAATCAGCGCGCGTTCGTGTGCTGATGTCCAGGGGGGGTTGGGGGAGTCGGGTGGAAGGGGAAGGTCTTCCCCTTCCATCCCTGCCTTGGGGGGTGTGGGGTAACCCCCTAGCGCTCCCTCTGGGCTCTGTGCGCAGGACGTTATGGTTACGTCCTGAGCCCACAAGCACTGTGCCTCAGGACGTAACCATTACGTCCTGGGCACAGAAGGGGATAAGAAACCTAGACCAAACAGTTATCAGAACAGTAACCCTAAACCCTTAGTCCAATAGAAACTCTAGCCCTAGTTACAATCAGAAAGCAAACAATAGATTCTTACTCCAGTAAGTAGCCCTACAGCCAATCAGAACACAAACACTAAGGGCCGTATTTATACTTTTCGGCGCACAACTGCGCCAACGCAGTTGTGCGTAAAAAAATTTAACGCCGGCTAACGCCATTCCAAAGCGCAATGCGGGCGCCGTATTTATGGAATGACATTAGCCAGCGGAGCTGCCTGGTGTGCGTCAAAAAAAATGACTTACACCAGGCAGCGCCGGCGTAGGGGAAAATGGAGCTTGGGTGCCAAAAAATGGGGCAAGTCAGGCTGAGGCAAAATTTTCGCCTCAACCCGATTAGCGCCATTTCTTTTGACTCCCAACCCCCATTGAAATGACTCCTGTCTTAGCAAAGACAGGAGTCATGCCCCCTTGCCCAATGGCCATGCCCAGGGGACTTCTGTCCCCTGGGCATGGTCATTGGGCATAGTGGCATGTAGGGGGGCACAAATCAGGCCCCCCTATGCCACAATTTAAAAAAAAAAAAAAAATACTTACCTGAACTTACCTTAAGTTCCCTGGGATGGGTCCCTCCATCCTTGGGTGTCCTCCTGGGGTGGGCAAGGGTGGCACAGGGTGTCCCTGGGGGCATGAGAGGGCACCTCTGGGCTCCTTCCGAGCCCACAGGTCCCTTAACGCCTGCCCTGACCAGGCGTTAAAAAATGACGGTAAAACGGCTGGATGTCATTTTTTTGGACCCGCCCACTCCCGGGCGTCATTTTTGCCCGGGAGTGTAAATACGGCGCACATGCCTCGGAGTCATTTTTTAGACGGGAACGCCTACCTTGCATATCATTAACGCAAGGTAGGTGTCCACGCTAAAAAATGACGCAAACTCCAAGATCTTTGGCGCTAGACGGGTCTAACGGCAAAGTATAAATATGGAGTTAGTTTTGCGTCGGATTTGCATAAAAAAAAACGACGCAATTCCGGCGCAAACAGAGTATAAATATGCCCCTAAGCTCTTAAGCCAATAGAAATACTATCCCCAGCAACAAATGCAACAACCAATAGAAACTCATATAAGGGTCAAGTTACCTTAAGCCCAGGTCCCTGTGTAAGGGAGGAGGGATGTGCTTCTCTATTCAGAATCTCCTTGGATACAGACAGACACAATTCAGACTTCGAAGCTAGTAGATTCAACTTTAAAGGTAAGGGAGAAATTTGAAACCACTGAAATACTATTTGTCGCGCACTTAAATATATTAATTCTTCACAGCAAAAACAAGTGGTGCATAAACTTTCTGAACACAGTTTAAACCACAGAGCAGCTTAAGCAGTCTACTAAACACACTCTGGTTAGCCACTGAGGTGTATGCAGACTTTTGTAAAACAAAAGGGTGGGGTATCTTAATTCAGTCTTTGTGAAAAACTAGGAGGGAAAATTCAAACAGTTGTGGGTAAAAAAACAGCAATTTAAAGGAACCAAGTTTGCAGAAAAAGAGGGAGCTAAATGTAAACAGACACGGGTAGGGAAAAACACTTTTTTACAAATAACAAGAACACACAGAAAGTCTGTGGTCTTAGCAGCCTTCTAGGACTCTTGCTCATGGGGTATACTGGGACACAAGAGAAGCTGGGCTTACACAATGGAGGTGGCTGTTTTGGGGTTGACTTCATAAACTTAAAGGCCCAGTGCAAGTGTGAGAGGAGGGCTCAGGTTGCTTGGGAGCTAGAGAGCCAATCACCAAGCCCAGGCCCCTGTGGAAGATGAATGACAAATCCTTGTTAAGCCTCCGCTCGCCACCAAATTCCTAACCCTTCATAAAGACATTGTTTGTAACAAACTACTGATTGGCAGGACTCTGAGATAATGCATCCAGCAGGCAAATGGTGGAAATCTGCTCCACGGCCCCCCAGAAATATTCAAGATAGTCACAGGCCTGCTGCAAGGAAGCTGTTTATACATCCCCTGTCTTTAGTTAATTACCACGTTGGGAGCAAGGCTACAAGACATGTAGATGGACCTTCTGGTACAAGAGGAGCCACCTCATGCATAATTTAAGTGAAATGCAATGTAAAAATGCTTCAACAAGGTGCACAACAGAGTTCAGATTAGATTTGTCACTTTGGGTACTATTGGACCGGCTAAGTTGCACACCATCACTGGGGTGGCTAACCACCAGAATCTACTTTGAGGAATTTGTCAGGATGACCTGTTGGAATAGTGACTAAAGGTGCACCAAAAAAGATACTGTGTTAGGTTCACAAGATAAACAAGTATGGGGACTGGGAGATTTTCTGGTCCAGTGCACAGTCTCCCAAAATGAACCTGTAATACCACTATAAGTGCACTGTTCCACAAGGGAGAGAGAGACAAGACAACCAATCGAGTTTGGAAGTGGCGAATAAGTACTGAGTATACTCAGGAGAGCCCTTAAGCACCCACTTGGGTGACGGGTATCATCATCGGGCTTGCTCCTCGCCAGACTGGTGCTGCAATGCCTGGCGGGCTACCCAGCATTCTGGGTGGCACTCAACCATTGTAAAATTGCTAACAACAAGGGTCTGGGAAAAAAAACTAAATAAGAAACGGAGAGTGTAGAAAACAATACAAAATTCTTAAAATTAGCTCTGAACCTGAGCCATTATTTTAATGCGATAGGAATTGGGTTCAGGCCAAGATTAAAAACAAAAGTATAAGAGTGTTGCTGGATATAATGTACCATTACACTCTATAGTTAGGGAAGGTGATTTACCTAATCCTACATGGTCAACATGTTTCGCGTCTATGGTTGGTCACAAAGTGATCCAGTGACGCTTCTTCAGGACCCACGAAAAAAAAGCCTTTAATTATTAAACTACTTCTCCTATGTGTCAGAAATTAACCAAGTGCACACATAGTCACTTACAGAGTAGAAGACAAAATATGTCTAAGTCAGTTGGTCAGTACAGTCGCCCTGCATATAATCAAAGAGACACAAAACAGTTGGTGCCAGTGGACAACGCAGAAAAGCACACAATTTCAAACAATGATAGTGACAACCACCCTTAATCAGTGAATAATAAATAGTTTTTAAAAAAGTAGATTTTTGCGATGCTTTCCATCCCATATTAGAGATTGGACTCCCTAGGTCTGCGCTAGCATCAACCAAGGAGAATGAACTAGATAAAAATAATAATGATATGTAATAATTTAGCACCGCATAGTAGTACATGGGAACATGGTGTTGAATAAGTCTGAATATTGCTATCAGGATTAAATCACTGACTTCGATATTGGATGCGTTTGTGCACAGATATATATAGAGATACACCCATTTATGGTGTTTGGTGAAAAGCACTCATATAGAAAGAAGTTTTTTTTTTTATGTACTAAATGGCAATGTCCCAGACCTTAATAAGTGTTGCTGCTATTTAGCTGCGCAGTCTTGTCAGAATTAAGTTATCTTGTAAGTGTTTATGTTGCCACAAATCTAAACCGGAAACCGAGTCTATGCCAAAGAGTGTCTAGATCAACTTCAGTTATAACGGTTGCCCGAAAAGAGTAAGAGCACTATGTAAGGAATCAGTCAGATGACGCGAAAGTTAAATCATCTTTGGGCACCAAATGCCCCCGGTGATCCCACACTTACTTCATGTATTTCTTGGTTCATCCGGGAACCTGCCCCCTGCCGTGTTGAGATCATCAACTCTGCTTACAAAAGAGCACGTAACAATCATAGGGAAGCTTTGTTGATCTCAACACCTAAAGATCCAGAAACACGTTTGACGTGTGTTTCTACCTTTACTCCATTGTCCAATACCATTAAAAAGTTGATCAATAAACGGTGGAACATACTACAGAGTGGTGGAACGGCAATTCCTAAACCTCTCTTTGCCTTTAAAAGGTCAACTAATATACGAGACATACTTGTTCATACTCGGCCCCGTATGTTCAATGAGACACAGAAACAAACTACACTGGGGAATTTACCTCCAGTGATGGGTCACCATCCATGTGGCTCATGTAATGTCTGTCCCTTCACTAAACGTTTAGACAGCATTGACCTTAACCATTTCAGGACTTGGCATCTGAAGAAACACACAAATTGTAATACACGACAGTGTATTTACCTAATTTCCTGTCCTTGCAATTTAAAATACATTGGAATGACTACCCGCCCTGTCAAATTACGTATTAACGAACATCGGAGCAATATCAGATGCTCCCGCATTACCACAAAGCTCAGTGCACATTTTTTGGATGCAAAACACGGCCCTGATGATATGTGGTGGATAGTGCTACAAGCACCCAGAGATGACAGCAACAACCCAAACTTGTTATTTAAGATCGAACAGAGATGGGTTTTCCGATTGAAAACCCAAAAAGAAGGACTGAATGATGACATACCCTGGAATTTATTAACACCCTAATTTTAGAAAGAGCAAGGGTTTTTATATTCCAGCTACATTACAGACTATTTTGACAGACCGACATTTACCTGTTACTTGCCTCTTCTTTATACTTAATTGAAATGCATCTTCAAAACATCCAGCTAAGAGATTCCAACATATCTGGCAATTCTCTTCTTAACATGGATGATTCACTTTTTTAATATTACACCCTTTTTATCATGATAAGAATCCTTCTATACCGTGTTTGAGTTGTAGAATTGTTCTTTCAAAATAAAGAAAGGGTCACTTTGGGTATTTTCACCGTGTTTTGGTTCGATTATAAGATCCTTATAATTGCTCATTATCGTTTTGATAATATAATATGGCTCCCATAGCTAACTCCCTCTTTCTAATGGGGCTTTGAGAGTCACTGTAACAATCACCCGTTATTCATGGACTCCTCAAGATGGCCGCCATAATGTTAGTCCTTCGTCTATTTTCATCACCCGGAACAACCAGCTGGTTGGTTCCGGTTTGGTCGCGCCACTTAGCGCTAGTTTAAATAACCCCGTGCCGCATCAACACGCCGTCTACAGGCGCGCGGCAGGAGGCAGGTTCCCGGATGAACCAAGAAATACATGAAGTAAGTGTGGGATCACCGGGGCATTTGGTGCACAAAGATGATTTAACTTTCGCGTCATCTGACTGATTCCTTACATAGTGCTCTTACTCTTTTCGGGCAACCGTTATAACTGAAGTTGATCTAGACACTCTTTGGCATAGACTCGGTTTCCGGTTTAGATTTGTGGCAA
This sequence comes from Pleurodeles waltl, assembly GCF_031143425.1. Classification (NCBI taxonomy): domain Eukaryota; kingdom Metazoa; phylum Chordata; class Amphibia; order Caudata; family Salamandridae; genus Pleurodeles; species Pleurodeles waltl. Next base: position 341,468,149 of record NC_090439.1, read on the forward strand.
CATAAACACTTACAAGATAACTTAATTCTGACAAGACTGCGCAGCTAAATGGCAGCAACACTTTTTAAGGTCTGGGACATTGCCATTTAGTACATTAAAAAAAAAACCTTCTTTCTATATGAGTGCTTTTCACCAAACACCATAAATGGGTGTATCTCTATATATATCTGTGCACAAACGCATCCAATATCGAAGTCAGTGATTTAATCCTGATAGCAATATTCAGACTTATTCAACACCATGTTCCCATGTACTACTATGCGGTGCTAAATTATTACATATCATTATTATTTGTATCTAGTTCATTCTCCTTGGTTGATGCTAGCGCAGACCTAGGGAGTCCAATCTCTAATATGGGATGGTAAGCATCGCAAAAATCTACTTTTTTTAAAACTATTTATTATTCACTGATTAAGGGTGGTTGTCACTATCATTGTTTGAAATTGTGTGCTTTCCTGCGTTGTCCACTGGCACTAACTGTTTTGTGTCTCTTTGATTATATGCAGGGCGACTGTACTGACCAACTGACTTAGACATATTTTGTCTTCTACTCTGTAAGTGACTATGTGTGCACTTGGTTAATTTCTGACACGTAGGAGAAGTAGTTTAATAATTAAAGGCTTTTTTTCGTGGGTCCTGAAGAAGCGTCACTGGATCACTTTGTGACCAACCATAGACGCGAAACATGTTGACCATGTAGGATTAGGTAAATCACCTTCCCTAACTATAGAGTGTAATGGTACATTAAATCCAGCAACACTCTTATACTTTTGTTTTTAATCTTGGCCTGAACCCAATTTCTATTGCATTAAAATAATGGCTCAGGTTCAGAGCTAATTTTAAGAATTTTGTCTTGTTTTCTACACTCTCCGTTTCTTATTTAGTTTTTTTTCCCAGACCCTTGTTGTTAGCAATTTTACAATGGTTGAGTGCCACCCAGAATGCTGGGTAGCCCGCCAGGCGTTGCAGCACCAGTCTGGCGAGGAGCAAGCCTGATGATGATACCAGTCACCCAAATGGGTGCTTGAGGGCTCTCCTGAGTATACTCAGTACTTATTCGCCACTTCCAAACTCGATTGGTTGTCTTGTCTCTCTCTCCCTTGTGGAACAGTGCACTTATATTGATATTTTAGGTTCACAAGAGTCCAGCTGTTCTGAGATTCAGTAGTACTTTGTCTCTACATTGGAGGATCCCACTTCAGAGACAGGGAGCATGACACCCACTCCATAGTAGTCATGCTCCCAAAGGGAAGGGTCTCACCTCAGGAATAGACAACTACGAGGAGGTAGGTGTGTCAGGTGTTTGACCACCTGGAACCACACCTCATAAGTCCACTCCAGAGACAATCAGGGATTAAAGCCAACCTCAACAGTTCTTTTAGGCTGGCACAATTTGGCAGGGGGACATGAGTTGTAAACCATCATTAGAGGTGCCCGTGTGGGCACCTATGCATTTGGATGGAGAAACTGCTGCTTAACTTATCTGCAGGGGGGAAGTTCCTCTGCAGCTTGACTGTTTGTGAGCAGGTCACTTTAGGGGGCAACACCATCAGTCTGTTTAGGGACACCTTAGAGTACCAGAGAATTGTGACTAGCAGTAACTCCCTGAATGCAGTTTTTAGGCTGTGGCCTTTTTCAAGAACGTGCAATAAAACGAAAGATGCTGATTTTCGTCACTAAGCATGTCCTCTGTTTTGATTGAAAATGTTTATTCTTCCTTTAGGGCAATTTTAAGAGAACCTTCTTTTACTTCAATAATCTAGTTAGTTCAAAGTATTTCAGTGATCTCTTATCATTCATTCATTCTTTGTCCTAACATTACATTTCAGTGTAGTGATGTACTCAAGATGTGATTCTTGTTATAAAGATTTATTATGAAATTGAAAGTGAGCAGTTCTTATTTATTACAATGCCATATTTCAGCTGCTTAATACGAGACCAGTTTGCGTGAAACTAAATCCTGAAGTGGAGAAAAGATCAAAGGCAAGGTGTCCTCAATAGATATTTCACATGGATCACAAACAATATATTTGCAATTATGTATTACCTAATTAATATAAAGAGACATACTTTGTGTGTAGTCAAATACACAATCACTGTACTGAGTAAAAGAAAAAGCAGTTCATTCTTTCTTTGTCTCTTATTCCAATTTGAATCTAAAATTCTGATTGTTATTTCTGAAATTATCTGTCTCTCATTCTGATTTTCAAAATGAATGTAAAATATTTGGAATAAAAATGTTATTCTTAAAGTAGGTTAATTTCTTTCTTTTGAATTTTTTGAAATACTAAGAATCTCAAACTGTTGTTGCTTACCTTAAGTAGATGTAGGGTGCAAAGTAATTATCTCCTAGCGGCATCCTGTTGTATGTACTGCCACCTTGCCCAATACTTTGTGAAGCTGCCATTATATGCCTTTGACTCAACTGTGTGATTGTCATGGAAAGCCTATACTGCTTTCAATTACTTTAATTCCTAATTTCTTTATTAAAATAATTGTTTGCTATTTTCCTTTTGTAACAGGATCCCAAAATTGTCACCTTTGAAAGTTACTTTTATTTTATTTAGAAAGTGATATTATTTTGAACTCCCTTAATTACATAATTGTTTGAATTTTATTAATTGTGGTCTTTTTCTATTCCTGCAGGTAACTGTGGTTTTTTCTATGTAGGTAATTCATAAAAAAGGATTCACACTGTTGATCACTATTTTAAATTACTATATCCATCATCAAATTAGATAGACTGTATTTTTATTAGGCTCTGAAATATTGCATTTACACCCCATATTTTGACATAAATGATGAAATTCCGATGTAATAAATTTGGGGTAAAATCTCACATTCTGATGATTATCCATATTCAGGTGTATTGGATACCTAGGCACTTATTACACATATGGAGCACTGTCATTGTTTGCCCCACTACGCTCCTTCAAAGCAAGTGTGTTAGGCACAAACAGAGACAGTGCACCCTATTGCAATGAATGGGCTGACTCCAGAGCAGCTGCAAACTTGTGCTGCCCTGGGGGCACTACATTTAAAGAAATACGGTCTGCAGCTTCAAAGCCACTGCATGTTTCTCTGTGTGGGGGGCAACCCACCTGCACTTTAAAGTAGAGTGAGAGATCCCCCTGCAGGTGTGTTCAGTGGGTGACTACATCAGCATGTGGGGTGATGTCTTGGGGTTCCATGTGACCTCTTTTGCCCCCTCCAGAGGACTGCCCTCAGGGGGCACACTGATAGTGCACCACCTTTTTGTTATGCAGTTTCAGTGAGCCGCCTAAGAGTATGTTTGCTCCTTGGTCCATGTCCTCTATATGGCGCGCTTGCAAAGGCAAAGTGATTCCCTCATTTGCATACCATCACGCCTCCATGCTAATTATGGGAACTCTTTCTGAAGATAGTCCTGACACTTCATGTGCCCCAGAGATGTCAATATTACAGAAGGGGCAGAACAAGCATATGTTGTCCTTCTGTAATACCATAGTACCCGGGGGTGCAAAAAATGGGCACACACGTTTGTTGAGCACTGAGGGCACAATGTGTAATACAGTCCAGTGACTTTAACCCTAATAGTTAGTATCCCAGGCAATGTAACACCTATTTACAGAACTCTTGATATCAACCCAAAGCCTTTGATAGTATCTATAGGCAACATTGTGATGGTTTGAGTCAGCTGAATCTTTTAAATATACAGAGATGTGTAAGTCAGAAAGAAGGTCCTTCAACTTTATATGTATGATACTGTAACCTAGATGTTTAAGCTCCAGCAGTAGTGGCTATTCATAATTGTATGTACTGGTTACCAAGGTGCTCATTTAGAGCTTGGTACCATGGTACTCTGTCAAAAACATGAAAGAGTACTCCATCAGAAAAACTATTGATTAGCCACTCTGTTTTAGAGTAGGGGAACAACCATGTTTGTCACATTGGAGCCTACACTCCTTCTGGGGGTGGAAACCACTAACCAATCTAATATTCACCATTGGTCAAAGTACTTTGTACTGTCTGCCCTATTGAGGGGGTACATTGCAAACTATTTTTTTTACCTGTTCTGAGCCACAAGGGAAAACCAGGTTGTCCTGAACAAGAAATACAAATCAGGGCCTTTCAGTTTTGTTTTTCAACTCTTGCTCTAGGGGTTTCTGGTGAAAGAATAAAAATGCTGTGCTGGTGGAATGTAAACGCCACCCACACAACAAAACTTCAGTGCCTGCAGTGGAGCCATCATGGTGATGGCACAAAAAGGTCCACCAACCTTGAAGGATCTCTAAATATGGTGAGCTGTAATTCACCAGAGCAGTCAATTACATTCTTTTGCTGACCTGGAGGAATGGAGTACAGTCTGTCAAACCATAAGCATGTCCTGTCTTGAACTCTGATGGTAAGTACCAGGTGCACAACTACCATGTATTCCACCGTTGAGGTCAAAGAAAGTGGATAAAGGAAATTATGATTAACAATGCGGTAGTTTAATGCATTCTGTTACCTACGCAAAATGCTATAAACTCCTTTGATTTTATATTGACAATTTTATTTACATCTTAGGAAGCTGTGCATCATTTCTTCTTGAATAAAATCAAGTTGGGCTGCTTCCAATTTATACATTTAAAAGCTTTTTGTGTCCTGTAGTTTTTACATGGATCATCTCCCCTCATTTTGCAAATTGGTGCATATATAATTTCCCCAGATTTTATACACAGTCTCTTTCATTTACAATTGGTGACCCAGCACAACGTTTGATCACTGACTCCACCTAAGGTATTCATTGGATTTTAGACAAATGGAAAAGGAGCTTTTGAAATTCAGTACTTTGTTGATTTTGAAGCTTTTTTTGTTGTGCATGACACAGTTCCTATTGTATATTGGGAATTGACAACAGATAAAACTATTGGATTAACTCCTTGGGTGCCGTGGACATAACTGTTACGTCCTCGGCAGCACCGCTTGGGTGCCGAGGATGTAGCCGTTCCGTCCTGCACCCGGCCCCCTCCCCTGGGCTGAGATGGAAGGGGAATCGCTTTCCCTTCCACTCGACCCCTCCCCCAGTGACGTCTGATGATGTCAGCGCGCAATCGCGGGCTGACCTCATCAGAGGTCACCCCCATCGCGCTGGAAGCTCTGCGTCCAGCGCAATCAGAAGAGAAAAGCTTGCATTTCTCTTCCAATCGGGGGTCGGGGAGGTCAGAGAGACATGAAAGGAAAGGAAAGGCTTTTCCTTTCCTTTCATGTCTTTCTGAGCATTCCTGCAGCGATCGGGCTGCAGGAAAGCCCACTAGACACCAGGGGGATACTGTTTACAATATGTAAACACATGAGGGAAGCAGCCCCTTGGGTAAGGGCCACTCCCAAAGGGGGCATTTTTTTATTAGGCCTTTGCAGATCGGCCTATTTTAACTTTATAAGGCCATTTTGCTTGGGCCAATCTGCCACCAAGGGGGGCAGAAACCACTAGACACCAGGGATTTTTATTGTTTTTATTTTTTATAGATGAGGAGCGACCCCTTAGGCAAGGGTCGCTTCCCTAGGAGACAAATTAATTTGAGGCCATTTCTGCCCCCCTTGGGGGCAGATCAGCCTATTTCTATTAGACTGATCTGCCCCGGGGGGGGGGGCAGAAACCACTTAGGCACCTTGGGCAAGGGTTGCTCCCCATGGGGGCACATTACTGTTGGCCATTTCTGCCCTCCTGGGGGGCAGATTGGCCTATTCTTGTAAGGCTCATCTGCCCCTAAGGCGGGCAGAAAGACCACCAGACACCACGGAAGATTTTTTTTTTAAGAAAAGAGGGTTGGGGTATGGCCATACCCCCACCCCAAATAAATGGGGCCAAAGTTGTTCTGCCTACTTGGAATGGTGGGGGCTGCACTTTTTGGACTTTGGGACGCTGTATTGTAGAAAAATCTACAAGACCTAGACACATCTGAAAACTAAACGTCCGCCTGAGTCCAGGGTGGTATGCTTCACATGCACCCTACACCATTTTTTACCCACAATGCCCTGCAAACCTCCAACTTTGCTTGAAATCACACATTTTTCCCACATTTTTGTGATGGAACCTTCTGGAATCTGCAAAAATCTACAAAATTCTTACCACCCAACATTGTCGCATCTATACCGATACAAAATTCTGCCCCACTTGTCAGCCTAAAAACGTATTTTTCAAACTGCCCTTTTGGACCCTCTTTGGTTCCCCCTTAATTTCAACATGTTTTCGGCTCTTCCCTTGTCCCACCTACACAAGTGAGGTATCATTTTTATCGGGAGACTGAGGGAAACATTGGTTGGTAGGAAATCTGTGCTGGTGCGGTGAACCCACTAAGAAAAGATGAGGAAAATGTGACTTTTTAGCAAAATTTGAGGTTTGCTGAGGATTCTGGGTTAGAAAACACTGTAGGACCCACGCATGTCACACCTCCCTGAACTCCCTTAGGTGTCTAGTTTTCAGAAATGTCTGGGTTTGGTAGGTTTCCCTAGATGGCTGCTGAGCCCAGGACCAAAAACGCAGGTGCCCCCCAACATAAAAACAGGTAGTTTTGTAATTGATGATTTTGATGTGTCCATTTAGTGTTTCGGGGCATTTCCTGTCGCAGGCACTAGGCCTACCCACACAAATGAGGTACCATTTTCATCGGGAGATGTGTGGGAATGCTGAAAAGAAGGAAGTTTGTGGCTCCCCTCAGATTCCAGAACTTTGCAGCACTGAATTGTGTGGAAAAAGTGTTTTGTTTTGTAAAATGTTGAGGTTTGCTAAGGATTCTGGTAACAGAACCTGGTGGGAGCTCCACAAGTTACCCCATGGTGGGTTCCTCTAGGTGTCTAGTTTTCAGAAGTGTCCACGTTTGCTAGGTTTTCCTGTGTGCCAGATGAGCTAGAGGCCAAAATCCACAGCTAGGCACTTTGTAAAAAACAGGTCAGTTTTCTTTAGGAAAATGTGATGTGTCCGGTTGTGTTTTGGGGCATTTCCTGTCGCGGGCACTAGGCCAACCCACACAAGTGAGGTGCCATTTTTATTGGGAGACTTGGGGGAATGCTGGGTGGAAGGAAATGTGTGGCATCTCTCAGATTCCAGAATTTCCATCACCGAAATGTAAGGAAAAAGTGTTTTTTTTGCGAAATTTAGAGCTTTGCAAAGGCTTCTGGGTAACAGAACCTGGTGAGAGTACCACAAGGTACCCCATTCTGAATCTCCCTGGGTGTCTAGTTTTCAAAAATATATAGGTTTGCTAGGTTTCTCGAAGTGCCGGCTGAGCTAGAGGCCAAAACCTACAGCTAGGCACTTTCTAAAAAACATGTCAGATTTCAATGTAAAAATGTGATGTGTCCATGTTATTTTTCCTGTCATGGCCATTAGGCCTACCCACACAAGTGAGGAACCATTTTTATTGAGAGACTTGGGGGAACTCAGAGTCGAAGAACAAGTGTTATTGCCATTTGTCTTTCTCTACATTTTTTCCTTCCAAATGTAAGAAAGTGTGTAAAAAAGACATCTATTTGAGAAATGCCCTGTAATCTACATGCTAGTATGGGGGTTCCGGAATTCAGAGATGTGCAAATAACCACTGCTTCTAAATACCTTATTTTGTGCCCATTTTGGAAATACAAAGGTTTCCTTGATACCTATTTTTCACTCTTTATATCTCACCAAATGAATTGCTGTATACTCAGTATACAATGAAAACCCATTGCAAGGTTCAGCTCATTTATTGGTTCTGGGTACCTAGGGTTCTTGATGAACCTACAAGCACTATATATATCCCCGCAACCAGAAGAGTCCAGCAGATGTAACATTATATTGCTTTAAAAAATCTGCCATAGCTGAAAAAGTTATAGAAGATATTGTGGACAGAAATGGCTCTTTTTTCAACTCAATTTAAATAATTTTTTATTTAACTGCAAGTGACCCCTTGCTGAATTCAGAATGTTATCTAGTTTTCAGAAATGTTTAGCTTCCCAGGATCCAGCATCGGTTTCACACCCATTCCTGTCAGTAACTGAAAGGAGGCTGAAAGCACACAAAATGGAAAAAATTGAGTATGTCCCAGTAAAATGCCAAAATTCTGCTTTACCTTTCCTACAGATTTATGGGTATTTAAAAATGCCATCGAAACAAAGGATATTCCTCAGTGTGGTACCTCGTTTGAAAGTGACTCTAGACTTGATGCGATATTCTGACTAAAGGCCTTGTCCAAGTCCAGTAAATGCCAAAGTTTACACAATTGGTCTAACATGTGTACACTTCCATTATTAATTTAGTAAGACACTTTTATTCCTGTCAAAATCAGCAGTGAATTCCTTTTTATTCTACTTTCCATGGGTCTTTCAACGAATCAGTTGTGCTCTGGTTGTCACTTTTTGGCCCATACCCTTATGGTAACCTCTCTGTAAAAAGCAGCACCTTCTTTTTGATATTCACAATTACCCCAGTAAAGGGTTTTATTAGTAATTTGTTTGGGATAAGCAGGTGTTGCATGCAATACACTATTTACTGTAGCACTCTCCTTGTATAATCTGTGAATCATCAATTTCTCAGAAAATGCCTTCACAGGTCAGACAACAAAGATGGCTGCAAATTATGATACTCTTTCCTTTAATGATTTTATCCCATTTAGGACAAGGAGGATTGGTTGTTTTGTGATTTAAAAAAAAAAAGTTAATCGCTGAAATTAATTGGTTGGAAGTATTTAGATAGTAGTATTTCCTTTGATCAAGAATGTATTGATTTTAAGATAACGTATAAATATAATTAATAATTGTAAGGCTTTTCTTTTAGTTATTTGTACATCAATCAGACTGAAGCTTGGCTTGAAAACACAGCCCAGGTTAAGTGAGCATCTTATGGATGATAAATTTAAAGGCTAAAATATCTAGTAGGTATATTTTCTTTTCTCAGCAGAATAACTAGGGATCTCTTCTTCCCATTGTGCTGGAGATTTTAAATTGTCTTTGTTCATTTGAAATGTTAAGGTTATTGTAATTTCCAACTTTGCTGTGTATGTTCTAGTTATAATCTGAGTCTTAATGTTCATGTGCCTTTTGTTTTTGAGAATTCATAAGAAAATCATACATATTACAAAGCCTAAGGTCAGTTGGTCTCTGGCAGCCAGTCGGCCCACCATGTCAGTAAGAGAACTGAAGTTTTCTCCCATGGTGGAGGAAAGAGCTCCATAATTAGAGATCCCCTACAGTTGAGAACCAAGCGGCAAATCAGACACCAGGAAAAAGTCTGTGTCATATCATTATGTAAAATGGCCCACTTGGACATTTTGTGTCCAGTGAGCCTTACTTAGGTGTAATTTGTGTAGTCATTTATAGTTTTTGACAAAAAGCTTGGTGTACTAAGAAAGGCAAACCAGGATTTACATCCACAACTAATGCCTTATGAAGCAGGCACTAACATGGAGAAAGGTTTCAATTTGTTCAAACATTCCACACATTGTATGTGCGCTGCATTGTACAGTACACATACAATGTGTGGAATGTTTAAGATTTTTCTAGGTATATGATTTTGTACTGGACAGGAACATTCCCAGAACAAATCTTATGCTAGACAGCACATGCACACCTCTGCATCATGGAGTAAAGGCTGTGTGTGGCACTAGTTCAGGTGAGTGAGCAACAGCAGGGTTTCTTTTTTATAAAAATGACTTTGTGATACTTTCTCCCATGTACAAGGCAATACAGGAACTTTGTTTGACCTGCTAAAAATAATAAATCTGCCCCTTAACGTGCATGCTTGTCATGGCCAAGCTTCACTCTTGCATTTTTAGGCAGTTGGTGGCAATTAAATGTAAAAATAATAATTTGTTGTAATTTTCAATATACTTCCCAGCAAATGCTCTTTGACATGCTGAATGCGGCATTGTGCAGAAAAAAGTAACAATGGCATTATTGAGATCATTGCATAGCAGAAAAAGCTTGATTCAGTTAATGAGATTCCAATATAATAGTACACATATTACGTTCACCACGTGAATGGTTGTATCATGACATATAAGCTCCTGAATTGATCAATGCTTGAAATTGGGTCTATATTTGGCAGAAGAATACACCGTGTCCAAGTAGAGACCACAATGCTTGTCAGGGCAAGTCAGTTACACACCATAAATTAACCTGTGCTCACTCTCTTGTAGTTTGGCACATAGGAGCAGGCTTAACTTAAGAGGTGATGTGTAAAGTATTTGTGCAACACTTCAAACAGTAAGTCAGGGAAAACACTACAAAAATAGTCCACACCAAGTTAGAAAAATAGATTATATTTCTATGAATAAAACAAGGCCAAAATGACAAACATCCAATAAGTAGTATTTGGGATATACATTTTTAAAAATATCTGCAAATGTAGTGCTTAGAAGATTAAAATGCCAACCGGGGCAATCTGGTCAAGCTAGACCGGGGTAAATCCAAAAGCTCAGACTGACAGCAAATGAGCATGGGCGGGCTACAGAGACCAACCTTATCCCTTTGGAAGGGTACCTTGTATGGGGGATGTGTTGAAGTCAAGGATCCGATGCAAAGATAAGAAGGGTAGATGCGAAGGCGATGCACTAGTTCAGATCTGCACAGTCAGGGATGCATCTTTGTCTAGCCATACAGTCGTTCATGCAATGTCCTTGAAGTACAGAGTTGAACCTTTTGCAATGAGGGCGTTGTGGCATCATTGAGCCATGCATCTAGCAATGCGAAGGTGATGCGGTGATCCAGGGCAACGTTGATGACCCCTTCCTCAGTGTTAGCAGCATTGCATCAGCATCGAACAGAGAGGCGGTGGTTCCACTTGGCGCAGTGATGGTGATGCATGGGTTTTGTAGGAACGGCTGCAGAACCCACTTCCAGGGGCCCAGGACTGGATTGGCACCACATAGCAGGGAAGGACTTATGCTTTGCAGACTCCAGAGGCTGTAGGAGTGGTGAGTGAAACTTGTTGATATCCCTGAGACTTCAGTACAGGATTCAAGCCAGCAAACCCTTGGAGTCACTCTGGCTTCAAATAGGATGGGTCCAGTCAGCAGAGGGCAACAGGCAGCACAACAGCACAACAGCACAACAGAAAAGCAGTCCTTCCAGAGTATCAGTCCAGAGTGGCAATCCTTGCACCAGCACAGCAGTCCTTCTTCCTGGAAAAAGTTTTCACAGGTCCAGAAGTGTACTCCTTTGGTAGGGTCAGAGATCCAGTACTTATACACAGTTGTGTCTTTGAAGTGGGGGGTGACTTCAAAAAAGTGTCCTTTGGGACAGGGCAGGAAGAAAGGACCTCTGTGCACTTCAGAGTCATTACAAGGATTTGAGCAGCCCTTTTTCTGGGAGCAGGACACTGCCTATTCAGGTGTGTCAGCTCCTCCCTCCCATCCTGCCCATATAGATGGCCACTTGGTCACAATTCCTTTCCTTTGTGTGAGGCTGTTGAGACGGGAATCAGGAAACCAGTTGTCGCCCCACCCCAGATGTGTATTGGAGACAGGCTGCAGGCACGCAGGGCTAAGAGCAGAAAAACTGTCACCTTTCCAAAAGTTAGCATATTCAAACAAAGGTCCTGTTGGTTGACAGAAACAATTCTGGAGAGCCTGTTTTTCTTTAGGTAAACCAAAAACATAACTCAACATATGATGAAAAGAAAGAAATAAGATAGAAAACACATAGCCAGGAAGGACATTACCGTACACAGCATGTATATGAAATTCTCTATGTGCATGTCAAGAAAGATTGCTCAAACATGTCCAGTAACGTGAAGTAAGCGTGCAAAGTGACATGAAAGGAATGATGACTGAAAACATAAAATACAATAAAATGTTCAAATTAGCAGTGCACAGGCCACCTGCCAAGTATAGTTCAGTCTGTCCAAATCACAAAGGGCAACTAGAAAGGACTTCTTAGAATTTCTATAGGGGAAATAGAGCTTTAATCCAGACACCTAAGGAGCATTGGCATTTCAATCCAGCGTTTCATGGTTACTTGTAACCATCAGAGAGAGTCTTCATCAGGACATGGGGGTAGGTAACCTTGAGATGCACAAAACAATAGATTTCAAGGAGAAGTTCAAACGAAAGTAGTAGGACAGAAAGCCTGGTCATCACATCAATATCTCTGTTCATAAAACTCTGGTTACACCAGTAGTGGTAAAAGTCCTTCAGAAAAATGGGCTGATGGCAAATGCAATGGTTACTTAAAGCGTGGACAACCCTTTCCTTTATTTTAACCAGGAGGGGCACCCGTGGTCACTCGTTGATAAAGCAGGAGAAGGCTCACAGGTACACAGAGTTAAGAGCAGGAAAATGCCAACTTTGTAAAAGTGGCATTTTCAAAATTGTAATAACAAATCCAACACTACTATTAAAGAGAATTTGTCATTACAATTCCAAAGGGTTTAAATGAAGTTTCTTGCAAGTTTTATGATGGAACCTTTTCGGCTCCAAACGGACTCCGTAGCAGTGTGATGTAATTGCTAGAACAGAAGGGAATGAAAGCTTGGTTTAGAAGTTTGGAGTTCACTGGTACACGCAGAAGAATAAATTCATGATTTACAGCTCAGTGGGTGGTGTAGTCATTGACAGGTACCCAGGCTGGAGAGGATGCTACAACTGGTGTCAAGATAGAGGATAAGTAACCTGAAGATCGAGAGTGCACTTCCAGAGACTTGGCTGTGGCTCATGCAAACTGCTCATCCGTGCCACATGTGCCTTCATCTAAGTGCTGAGTCAACTGCTGGCATGTATGGAGTCAAACCCCAGCCACTGTGAAGCATTTAAATGTAAAGCTTTACTGAGACGTTTACACATCATTGGTCAAAAAACTATGACAAAGGCCATACTGAAGGGTACCCCGAAGCCACACAACATAAAATTATACATTGTACGGAGCATTAAAGCTTAAGGTGAATACAACCAGGTTTACATAGTGCAGTCAAAGATAATCTTGCCAATGAATGCTAAGAGCAGAAGCGCTGCAAGGCAGAGATCAACTAGGTGTGAACGAGAGGCTGAAAACAAGATCCATCAAGTACATAAAAGGGTAATTTCCTGACCTGAACCAATTAAACAGAGTCATCTTACTGTGGCTGAGGGTGGCTCCAAGAGGAGTGCCTGAGGTTGTGTCTGCAGATCTGTCCATAACTACAGTTGTGAGAAATTTGGCAGACGGCCGTTCTGCTGATGGAGCCCATCAAGAATGACTCTGAGGCCAGCCTATCATAGGGCCAGGGCATGAATGGAACAGATCCTGATTTCCACCATAAGAAGCTAGAGAGAGCTTCAGTTCCAGTGTCAGCCAATCCTGTGAACAGTTACATTGCTGCTGTGTTCCTCAAACTACCACTACCTTCTGATACCACCAAAAACAGAATATTGTCAATAGATGGACTGCTTGGATAGAGACATTTGAGGATTTTATTGATGCTCTTGAAGAGTCTGATAACAGAAAGATTATCAAGTATCTTACAAATCTTGCTGGTGATGGTGTGAAAGAAGTCTTAAAGAAAATGCCCAAAACTGATGAAGTCACATACTGTCAGATTAAAGAAGAGTTGTATCTCTCAAATTTAATTCAGTACCAAACATTGATTACAAAAGATACATTTTTCAGCCAAGAACATCAAACAGTTGGTGAAATTATCAATGAGTTTGTGGGAAGGCTCTATATACTCCTCAAACACTGTAAGTTCACTGAATTTAATGACAGAGAAGCTTAGAGTTATTGAGACTTGTCAAATTCATTCATAAATTGTATGCTGAGAGAAACTCTTAGGGCATCATTACGAGTTCTGCAGACAGTTTAAGTCATTTGCCGAACTTCCAATGAGGAGGTTGCCGCCATAGTGGCTACCTCCCTGCTGGGCCCACTACAGGTTTCCTGCTAGGTTTGCGGGCAGAAACCTGAGTTTCCGCCCACTGGCCTAGCGGGAAACACCCTACAACATTGTCTACAGTTCGTAATCGAGCCAGTGGCAATGCTGTAGGATGAAGGGTGCACCAGCATCCTCGCAGTGTTCACTGTCTGCAAAGCAGGCAGTGAACATTGCGATGGTGCTAGCCAGGGGGACCACAGCATCCGTTCTCTTCCAGCCTTTCATGACGGTACTACAGCCATGAAAAGGCTAGTGAAAAAAAAGGTTGTAATCCCAAGGGCAGCGCTGCCCTGGCGGATTAGGACTTCCACAACCACCAGACCACTGGGATTTCTGATCCTGGCAGCGCTGCTGGTCTGACCACGGCATGACCGTTGTGGTCATAATGTGGCGCTCGGACCGCCACATTGGTGGCAGTCTGACCACCACCAGACTCGTAATAACCCCCTTAGTCTGGAGTAACTGTTGATGACTGCCAGAACTGAGAAGTGTGCTGAAAGACAACCTGCTGACATAAAAGCTGGAGGTGCAGAGAGTAAATCAGTCATGTGTATGAAAAGCAAGCCAAAGCAAAAGGCTGAAGGATGCAAAGTGATGTCTACACATAAAAAGAAGTTCTGTTTTAGATGTAGATTTTTGCTTCCACTCAAAGGTCAATTACCCACCAATGGACAGATATGAAAAGGTTGTGGGATAGAGAACCATTTTATGACGGCGTGTAAAGTGAAGGAAAAAGCAAGTACGTCATGGTGTGAAGACAAAATGGCCACCAGAATATTTCCAAAGCAACGTTTGATGCATGCCCACAGGGCCAAGTGGCAACATCATTTGAGGCAAATTTTCTAAACAAAGCTGTTCATCATCTAAACCGTCTCTACACACTTCTTCCATCTCATAATCAAGTTAAAGTGAAGAAAGAGATTGTGCCATGTTGATGTTTACCGCAGAGAAGCATGCACATATTGGACATTTTGCTTGTCAAGAAAAATGTCAGTCAAAGAAAAGTCTACATGCCAAAACAGCAAAATCATACAAACACTATTTAAGGATTACATTGAAAATAAATGGTTGTTCGATACCTTTCTTTATCGACAGTGGTGCATCGATAAATACGTGTTCAAGCTACAGCGTCAAGATCCTGTTTACTCATTTTCAATACAGCTGCTGATATGGGACGGATCGCTGTGATTCACACCATAAATGCTCATCATGAAACAGTAAGTCAATTCCCTTTGTTGTTTATTGGTTTAGGAAAGCTTAAGACTATGAAAGTAAAACTAATATTAATGAGGATGTTTGTTCTGCTGTCAAAAAACATAGACAAATTGCTTTTCCTTTACAAGAAGCTGAACTTGAATTGTTACTTAAGCATGACATTATTGAGCCTTCCACTGGTCCAACACCATGGGTTTCTCCCTTAGTAGTAGTGCCCAAAGAGGACAGTGAAAGAGCTGTATACATTTGCTTTGACATGCGTCAGGCAAACAAGGCAATTGTATGAGAACAACATCGAAATCCACACATTACTGATATGATAATGCAATTGAATAGTGCAACGGTCTTTTCTCACCTTGATTTAAATAAAGGTTATCAGTTGGAACTTGATGAAAGTTGCAGGTACATTACAGCTTTTCTTACAAATGTTGGTTTATTTCAGTACAAAAGACTTAGGCCCTCATTATGCCTGGAGGTGTCCTGATGGCGGGGTGCTGCTGGCGGTAGAAGCGCCCATTCCCGTTCCCTGACGGATGACCACCTTGCCCACAAGGTAAGTCGATCGTCTGACAGGGGAGGGAGGTTGGGAGGGTGTGTGGTGTTTTGTGTGCGTGTGTGAGTGGGTGTTGTCTGAATGTGTGAATGTAAGTGTGTATGCATGTGTGTATGGGTGTCTACATGCATGTTTGTAAGCATGTTTGAATGTGTGTGAGCATGCGTGTGTGTATGGGTGTATGAATGTGTGTATGATGTGAGTGTGTGTTGGAATGTCTGTGTGAATTTGTGTATGGAAGCATGTGAGTGAATGTGTGTATGTCAGGGTTTGTGAATGAGTGTATGTGTGGTGCGTGTGGGTGTGTGTGCATGTATGTGGGGGGAGGGCGGTATGATATCGAAGGGGGTGCGAAATGGGGGCCTGGTACAGAAGGAGGGTGGGGACGGGGAGTTCTGGTATGGAAGAGGATAAGGGGATGTTGGTATTGACAGGGGTGGGGGAGTGGTCTACTGCCAACAGGAATGCAAATTTCTGTCGCCCGCAGCCTTCCCACCAGGGATTTCGTTGTGGCGCAACCACCACAAAATCCCTGGCGGGAAGGGTACTCGTGATAACACTGCCCAGTTGGGTTATGCTCTAGCCTTGCACAGCACAGTGGAAGCCCAAATGCTCAATGGCATATTGTGTTCTCGTCTAGGAGACGTTTGTTCCAAAAAGAACATGATTGCTCACAACCTGAGAAAGAAAGCTTAGCCATGCGATGGGCTTGTGAAAATGTTCATGAATTCCTGTATGGAAAGCCTTTTACACTGGTAACTGATCATCAAGCTTTCATGACCATCTTTGGCAATCCAAAAGCCAAGATGCCTCCTCGCATTGAACAATGTGGGCTCCAATTGCAAGAATATGATCATACAACTGTGCATCCAAGAAAGTATCAGAATCCTGCTGACTACTTTTCAAGAGTGCCCATACAAGGTCATGGTACTCCATCCAAGATGGCTGAAGCCTACATTAATTACACCAGCTGCTATCTTGTTAGCCCAGAGTGTCACTACCATGAGCCATGATAGTGGCATGCTGAAGTTAAGACATGATTACACATCAGTCATGGAACTATCACACTCAACCTCTCACCAATGATAGTGATTACCAAAAATACAAAATGTCAAGGATGAATTGTCCATATCCCAGGAAGGAGTTACACTGCGAGAGTTGAGAATCCTGATTCCAGAGAGTCTGCAACAGACAGTATTTGAAGTGGCTCACGAAGACATTGTTGAATAGTTGCCAAAAAAAAGAGCTCCCCAAGACCGAGTTTGGTTTCTATGCTTAGCTGAAAGAGTTGAAAAATGTTACTTAGCATACTGTGAACATGTCTGAAATCTCTAAGCATGCATTGGAGACAATAGCCATCAACTCCCTTGGCCCTCGTGATAATGGGAAATACCTGATGATGATTGTTAATGAATATTCACATTTCCCTTTGGTTGAAGACCACACATCCACAACTCACTAATGAGTTATTGAAAAACTAGATGGCATCATTGTGACCTGGGGCACTGCAGCCATTATGAAGTCTAATAATGGCCCACTCTTTAACAGTAAAGAATTACAAAATGTGTGGAGCATCTGAGCATAAAGCATCAAAAGAGTAGAACCTTGTGAGTGCATGCCAATGGTCTTGTTGAGAACACTA
Organism: Pleurodeles waltl; assembly: GCF_031143425.1. NCBI lineage: Eukaryota > Metazoa > Chordata > Amphibia > Caudata > Salamandridae > Pleurodeles > Pleurodeles waltl. Next base: position 341,485,399 of record NC_090439.1, read on the forward strand.
AATATAGAAGAGCAGTGTGCAAATCTAGAGTAGTTCAATTTAAAGACCATACTAAATTCTACACTGAGAGCTTATCATTCAACATACCCTTCAACCACAAACGAAAGGCCTGTGACTTTGATGTTCAGGAGAGCTGTAACTAAGTTACCTCAATGGACTACTAAGAGAGGCAAAAACAAGACAATTATTTGTACAAGGGACATGGCTAACAAGCAGAAAATGAAAGCTTATGCAGACAAAAGGTAATGTTCAAAGGACATCTCCTAAGATCTGGTGATCACCCGACAGCTGCGCAAAAGAAAATCTGATTCTCCATGTGATGCTGAACCGTTTCAAGTGGTATCTACTACGGGACACATGGTGAATGACCATACCCCTGGGAAGTCTGTTACCAGAGAGTCTTCCCACTTTAGGCTTGTGATTCACTGGTCTTCAACTCAAAATGGTAAAAGAAAGACTGAACCTGAAAACTCAGTGACTGCTGTTACCTCTTCACCATTGTTACAATCTCGGACATTGAAGATGACAGCTTCCAGTATTCAGATAGGGTTGAATGATCAAAGCACCAAGAAGATTGATTGAAGAGATATAATTGTAAATTTTTCTTTATGTATATGTGTATGTTTACTGATTTTGCAAATTTTTTATTTTTCATCTAGCAGAGGGGACGATGAAGTGTCTTGAAAGTTTTATGGCAAAATCATTTTGGCTCCAAATGGACTCAGTAGCAGTATGACATATTCTTTAGAATTTAAGGGAATGGAAACTTGGCTTAGAATGTTGGGGTTCACAAGTACACGCAGAAGAATGCAGACATGGTATTTACAGCTCCATGTGTGGTTTACTCATTAGTGGGTGCTCAGAACCGGGACGACGCTACACTAAACATGACATGCTTATACTTACTACTTCTCAAATAGGAATTAGACCTTATTAAACTTAACAAGGAATCCCAAATGTTAGCCTATGAGAGGGGTAGGCATCACAGTTGTGAAAAACAAGTTTGGGAGTTTCTTTCACGACCAGGACCTATAAAACCTAAAAGTACATGTCCTACCTTTTGGTTACATAGCACCCTGATCTATGGGCTACCTAGGGTCTACATTAAGGGTGACACGCAATAAAAGGGGGGGTTTAATGCTTGTCAAAAGGTTTCAAATGCCAAGTCGACATGGCAGTGAAAACTGCACTCACTAGCTCTGCATTGGCAGGCCTGAGACATGTTTAAGGGCTACTTGAGTGGTTGGCACCAGCAGTGCTGAAGTCCATTAGTAGCATTTCATTTACAGGCTCTGGACAAATGTAGTGCAGATACTAGGCACTTATAGGTAGATTAAATGTGTCAGTTGAGAATACATCAATCAAACCTTGTTTTAGGAAAGAAGCACAAGCACTTTAGCACTGGTTGGCAGTGGTAAAGTGTTCAAAGTCCTAAGTCCAAGAAAAAGAATCAGCAAAAATATGAGGCAAGCAAGCAAAACGTTTAGAGGAAGACCACCTGAAGGCTGACAGGTCTAACATGTCCCCCCTCATGCCCCTCCAGGTGAAAGTGGGGAGAGCTACCTAACCTCTAGGCAATTTTCATCTTTAAATCAGAAAAACCTGGAGAGACCTTCAGCATTTTCACGGTCTACCGCTGGCCTGTGTTCTACCCTATTGCCCATAACCTGTAGGGCGATAGACCACCTCAGCAATTTTGGATTCTCACCCCTCTTTTGCATTAGCCACCTGAGGGGCCTGTGGTCTGTCTGAAACAGGAAGTGATACCTAGACAGGTATGGTCTCAGCATCTTGTGTCCAGACCAGAACAAAGTCTCCCATACCAATAGTACTCCCTTTGTTTCATGGAGAGTAACCCCCTGGAGATGAAGGCTATAGGTTAGCCTAGGCACTCCTCATCAAGCTGTGAAAGTACTGCTCCTATGCCATGCTCTGAGCCATCTGCCTGCACAATAAATTCCTTGCAAATGTCAGGGATCTTGAGCACAAGGGCTGTGCAGAGAGCATCGTTTTGGGAGTCAAATGTTTTTTGCAGGCCTCTGTCCAAATCTCATTCCTGGGCTGCTTCTTCGAAATCAGCTGTCAAGGAGGCAATAATGGTGCTAAATCCTTTGGCTAACCTCCTATAGTACCCAGTGAAGCCTAAGAAGACTCTGACCTCAGTCTTAGTTTTGGACTGCTCCCAGGCCATGATAGTTTCTATCAGGGACTGGAGAGGCTCAATCTTATCCGGCTATACCAGGTGGCCTAACTACACCATAGACCTCTGCCCTAACTGGCACGTACTGGCCTTGATAGTCAGGCCTGCTAGTTTCAGAGCCTAAAGTACTTCCTGGAGGTGAAAAATGTGGTCCTTCCAGCTGGCACGTCATCTAAGTAGGCAGCCCTGAAGGCCTCCATTCCAGCTAGAACATGTGTCGCCATTCTCTGGAAGGTGGCAGGAGCATTTGTGAGTCCAAAGCCATCATTCTAAACTATTAGTGGCCATCTGGAGTGGAGAAGGCGGACATCACCTTTGCTCCTTCAGTTAGGGCAATCTGCCAGTACCCTATTGTAAGATTAAAGGTACTTCAGTCATGGGCAGCCCCTGACCTATCAGCTCATCAACCCAGTGGGTGGGATAAGAATCAGTCCTGGTGACTGAATTGAGGCTCCTGCAATCCACAAACAACCTGAGTTCAGGTGTGGTGCCCGGTGGGGCAGCTTTTAGTGCCAGTGTCACAGGATGGGACCAGGGGTTACTGGAGGGTTCAACCACCCCCAATTCCAGTACTTTAGGAACCTCCTCTTTAATGCTGGCCCTCATCTTGTCAGACAGCCTGTAAGATGTATGCTTGACAGGGGGCTGTGTTCTGTGTACATATCATCAGTACATAAGTGAGTAGTCCCTGGGATGAGGGAAAACAGAGAGGAGTATTGGCCAGCAATTGGTGGCAGTCCCTCTGCTGTTCAGGAGTCAGACTTGGGAAAAGGTTTACACTTTTCACTGATCCATCTTTCTTCTTGGAGGCTAAGAGGTCAGGGAGAGGTTCACTCTCCTCTTCATCCACTCCATCTGTCACCTGCAGCATAGTGAACTCTGACCTCTCAAAGTGTGGTTTAAGACGGTTGATATGGAACACCCTGTGGGGGTGTCTGGGTGTCTTGAGGTCCACCAGGTAGGCGACCTTACCCTTCCTTTCAACAATCTCATAAGGCTCAATTCAATAGTCTTGGAGGCCCCTGGTCTCCATGGGCTCCATCATCCTAACTGTCTGCCCAGGTTGCAATTCCACAGAATTAGAATTTGGCCATGGCACTGTTTCATCACTTCCTGTGTGGCTTCTAAGTTGTCAGCAGCTTGTTTCCACAACTTAGCCATTTGGTTTCAGAAGGCCAGCATGTAGCTCACTACATCCTGAAGAATCTTCCTAGGAACTTTCTCCCACCCTTCTTTTACCAAACTCAGAGGTCCCCTTACTGGTGTACATACAGAGGCTAGAAGGAGCTGAAGCCCAATCCTTTATGGGTCACCTCACTGCAAGCAAAGCTAGCAAGCTCTGGAACTTCACCAAGGGGAGCAATACTCTCCTAAGTGGCTTCTGGTGCTGCCATCGCAGGTGCCCCATGCAATTAAGGTGCTGGTTTCATACGCCTGCTTGCTATCACCCAAGTGTTTTTGGGATGCTCTGGAAAACATATTTACTTAAATGGTGGTGCAGTGCAGCAAGTGACCTTGCTGCGTTACCCTGACCCACAGGGAAAGGGGAGAAATAAGCTGTATTTGTAAAACATGGTGTATTTCTGTCCTTTTCCCCTGAGCTGACACACAATTTACTGCCTACCGCCAACATAGCCAACCTTGCACCATGGTGCAAGGGTGCATGTGTTGCATACAAGGTTGTTTTTGTGCAGGAAGGCACACTTGCCTGCACAGAAACAACCCATGGAGGCATTTTCCTCATTCTATGTTTTGCTGCAGAATGCAGCAAACAAAGAAAGAACAAAGAATGAGGAGAAATAAAGATATTTCTCTTTGTTGCTCCTGTCCCGGGGAGTGTAACATTGTGATGCATTCCATGCCTTATACCATATCTATGAAGCTGTGAAAAGCCACGCAAAAAGGCCTTGCATGACCTCACAGTTATGGATCTGCACTCGCGCTACTGAACCATCAGAAAAAAAAGTGATGCACCAGCAGTTCTAGGGGCTTGTAGCTATGCCCCTCAGTATCCAGTATGTACTTTTTCAAAATTAAGTTGTACAACTCACTATAATCATCAATCTTTTTTCCCCTCACCCAGACCTTCAGTGCCTTGCTAGCATAATCCAAGAAGTCCATCCATGTTTGTTAAGAGATCTTGTGGCTTCTCCTCAACCTCTGTCTATATGTTTTAGGTGTCAGCCCAAACCTGTTGACTAAAATGGCCTTCATGGGGTTGTTCTATGTCTGCTCTTCTACCTCTTGAATTAGGAGTGTATCCTTCCCCACTGTGGGCATTTATCTCCACAGGCACCCCCCAGGTCTCCTCAGGAACCTTGTGCAAACTTCGAGCCACTTCATAGGTGGAGAACCATTTGTCAATGCCATCCCCCACAACAAACCTGGGCACCAAATCTTTTGGGATGCTGACCTTCCCTTCTCCAGAGGACACTGCAGGCATGCTGGCACCATTGCTGCTGGACTTCACATGCATCGCTCTGATGGCTGGCTCCCTGAGGCTTAGCTCAAGAGACATCTTTTGCTCCTTCATGGCAGGTCTCCTCTCCTCTTGAGCTTGCTCCTTCTTCATTTGCAACTTGGCAAACTCCAGCTTTCATTTCTTCTCCTCCCTCCTGTCGTCCAGCTCTTTTGGGAATAGGTTCCTGGATGACACATTTTTCCCTGCCCTGGGGGGAACCACAGCTCCTTATAAGATGCTGGTCTCCTGTTTCACAGGTGGTCTCAGACTCTCCAGTGAGTCTTGGCTCAGCTCGTCATCCAGGATCTCCTGGTCATTCTATTCTGGGGTCACAGGATCTGTATTGAAAGCTACTGCCCAGGTTCTCAGCTGCTTTTGCAGCTCTACCTTCCTGGTGAAACCTGTAGTAGACAGCTCAAGCCCCTTGCAAAATCCCTTGAGCTGGGCCACAGTGTAGGTAGGTCTCCAGCTTGGCCAGCGTAAAATCCAGTGTTGCAGGTGCAGATGCAGATGTAGATCCTCCAGTCAGGGATATGGTTTTAGAAAAAAACAGAAATGTCAGTCAGGGAGAATAGAACAATCAAAAAATGCAAACAAGTAAAGTTAGAAAGAAAAAATGCTAATCAAGAGGAATTGATTCAAATTGGCCTTAGGGGTGGGGTGGTAGTATATCCCAAATTACTGTAAGGTACTGCACAAACAGAAGTCCTAGCCTCACCGCTGATTACCAATGTTAGAAATGGGGTGTCTAGTTGGCAAAGGTATGCACCTTGTCCAATTAAGGACCACAAACCTTTTTCAGTCCTAGAAAATTCATAATACATCTTAACCTACCAGACGCTGCCGTTATCTTAAAGCCGGTACCTGGATTAATATCCTGGAGAGGCAAAAACCATCTACTAAAGATAATGTTACAGACATGTTAGAGTCCTTTAATAGCTGGATCACGAGCAGCTTAGACATTCTTTTGCCTTTTTCCACTAAAGTCAAAGGATGCTGTAGGCAGAGCTCTCTTTGGTTCACCCCGCATCTTCTACATCTCAAAAGAGAATGTAAGAAACTGAAAAGGAGATGGCGAAAATTATATGGTGAAGCGTTAAAACAAGGGTACAGAACAGCCATTCGGTCTTATCATACTGAAATCAAAATAGCCCAAACAACTTATTATTCCGCTAAAATTGAGTTGGCGGCAAATTTTCCTAAGGGGATTTTTCGTATATTCAATTAAATTACCCAGGCACAGCAGGAGTTGGCACTTTTGGATGCCTCCCAAGAACATGTCAACAATCTTGCAACGTACTTCCAACAAAACGTACTAGACATCTATTCGACTCTCCCTATAGTTGCTGATTCAGGCACAGAAGGTGATGGAACAGAAGTCTATGGGTTCTGCCACTCTTTCAGTTTTTTTCACGAAATCTGAAGAAGATTTGACTAAATACCTTACATCTCTCAAGTCAGGATCCCCCCTTGATCCCTTGATGCAGCCCCTCCCCAGGTGCTGACATTAGGTGCCCCAGTGACAGTTCCTGCTATTACGAATCTTCTGAATTTTTAATTGTCCTCTAGGACAGTACCAGAACAATGGAAACATGCCATTGTTGAACCATTTCTGAAGAAACCTAATCTTGATCCCGCATTGCTTAGCAACTACAGACCCATTTCATTGCTACCTGTTCTTTCCAAAATAGTTGAAAAGCATGTTAACACTCAACCTTCTCATTTCTTGTAGGACAATAATCCTTCACGCCAATCAGATGAGTTTTAGACCACTTCACGGTACTGAGACAGCGATGATTGCTGTCACAGAAGAGGCTAGAAGGTGCTTAGATCAGGGTTTGGAGACAGCTATCATTCTCCTGGATCTTAGCGCCACTTTTGACACAGTGGACCTTGATATATTAATCGGTAGGGTACAAGACACTGGAATATCATGGTATGCCTTAGACTGGATCACATCCTTTATCAAGGACAGATCGTATCAAGTTCTAGACAGATCATATTTCTCAGAGTATGTCAAGAACAGCTGTGGAGTGCCGCAAGGGTCTTCCCTTAGCCCCACCTTATTTAATATTTACATGTTACCTCTCACAGAAATAGTTAAGCCTTTTGGGTTGGCCCTGGTATCATATGCAGACGACACACAGATAGTTGTATCACTATCCAATGACCCCAGTGCTAATGGTCCAGCACTTGGTCCATGCCTCCAAGCTGTGGCGGCATGGATGTCCCTAAGCAAGTTAAAACTTAATGATAATAAGACGAAAGTGATGATACTTGGGCACTATTCACAACCTATCTCCAATCCACCTATTATGGAGGGTCTGGAATACTTGCCACCCCCCCAAAGCACTCATTAAGAGTCTTGGTGTTTGGCTTGATCTGCAATTGTCCATGGCGCATCAAGCTAATAACATTTCTGCCACCTCTTTCGGCCTCCTTAGGCTTTTAAGGAAGGTTTTTACAATCCTACCTATTACAGCCAAAAGAATCATTATACAGGCCTTGATTGGTTCACGTCTGGACTATGGAAATGCATTGTATACTGGAATGCCAGGATTTGTGATCAAAAAGTTGCAGATAGTCCAGAATGCTTCAGTCCGCTTGCTTCTGAACATACGTAGACATGAATCAGTAAAAGCAGGAATTTCCTCTCTCCACTGGCTTCTTGTGGTGAAACGGATACAATTAAAGATGCTGTGCCACATGCATAGAGCACTGCACAATAGAGGTCCGGCATTGCTAAGGACACTGGCTTCCTTTTACTTATCTAGTAGGCCACTTAGGTCCTCCACAGCATTCTTAGCGGTGACCCCTAAAGTGAAGAAGTCCAGATGGGGTGGAAGAACTCTGGCTTATCAGGGGGCAAAGTTATGGAATTCCCTACCATTTAGCCAACGCATGATCAGCCATGAACTAACCTTCCGCAAGGCTTCAAAAACTTGGCTGTTCAAAGCATAATTCCCTCCTTTTTCCATTTCCGACTCCAAGTGTTCTAGCTCTCAGCGCTGGGAGGCCTCCGGGTAGCCGTGCGCTATATAAATCCACATAACAGAACACAACATTACATAACAAACTTAATCAGGGTAAATCAGTTACAAACCATAAATTAACCTGTGCTCATGCTCTTGTACCTTGGCACAGAGCAGGCAGGCTTAACTTAAGAGGCATTGTGTAAAGTATTTGTGCAGCACGTCAAACAGTAACACAGTAAAAACACCACAAAAAGACTCCACACCAAGTAAAAAAATAGATTTTAGTTTTATGAGTGAAACAAGAATAAAACCAACAAAATTACAATAAGTAGAAGTTGGGATATACATTTTTAAAGATTATCTGCAAATGTAGTGGTTAGAACTTTAAAGCATCAACTGAGGCTATCTAGTCATGCTAGACAAGATTAAATCTAAAGGTTGAGGCCGACTGCGATGGAGTGCAGGCCTGCTACGGGGTACAACCATCTCCCATTGGAAGAATACCTTGTATGGAGGGTTGCATCAATGTTGAGGATCCAATGCAAGAAGCAGGGGGACAATGCAAAGGAGATGCCTCGATTCCGATCCATGCAGTTGGGGATGTGTTGCCATTAATCTGTGCAGTCACTGACACAATGTCCTCTAGGGGCTGCATCAAACCCTTAGCAATGAAGGCATTGTGTCATCATTGAGCCCCGCAGCCAGTGATATGAAGATGATGCATTGATCCTGGGTCATGCAATTGCTGCTACAATTTCCTCATTTTCAGTGGCAGTGGTGATGTGTCAGTGTTGAGGAGAGATGCGGAGGTTCTGATCTGCACAGTGATGGTGATGCAGGGTTTTTGTAGGAGCAGCTGTAGAACCCACCTCCTAGGGCCAAAGATGGGACTGGGAGTACTTGACAGGGCAGGACTTACAGATGGGAGAGTCCAGATGCTGTAACAGAGGTGAGTGAAGTCTTTGATGTCCCTGGCACTTCAGAACAGGAGGCAAGTCAGCAAGCCTTTGGAGTCACTCTGGGTTCAAATGAGATGGGTCCAATCCTTCTTCAGCAGGGCAGAGGGCAGCAGGGTAGCACAGCAGAAAATCAGTTCTTCCAGAGCAGCAGTCCAGAGTGACAGTCCTTGTAGCAGCACAGTGGTCCTTCTTCCTGGCAGAGTTCTTCACAGGTCCACAAGTGTACTGATTTGGTAGGGTCAGAGTGTCGCGTGGGCTCTCATTATCCTAAATGAGACTACTGGATTTCTAGGTAGCAGGATCGTTCACAGTGTGGGGGACTGAGTCTGACCCACTTGGAAGGACCTCTGTCACCCAAAATCCGTTTTTGCTCCGGCTAACTAGCAGTGCCTCATCTCTCCCAAGGGGAAGGGATGATTGGGCAGCCGAGCGCATGACATCTTTGGAACTTCTCAGGGAAGTCGTGGTCACTCAGATCCAAACCAGCTCTCTCATTTACAGTATGATCTCATATACAAATGACAAAGGCAGTTTAAGTTTTATATATATATTGTTTTAATAAAACAACAGCATTTTCGATATTAAGGCGTGAGCCGCAATAACCAGAACCATACAACACAGTAGGATTGAAATAGTCACGAAGAGAGTGAAACATAAGAATAACGCTATCATGGTGTTAATAATTTCTACTCTCTCTCAGCTAGTTCTATTTCGAGCACAGCATGTTAAGCTTCTAACTTGCCTTTCAGATTCCCTGGGAAGCCATCAACCCTCATACCTGAGCAAAGGCCTGTGATCTGGTTCAGCATCTGCAACGAGGCAGTCAGGGTCTAGTTCTGATTCCCTGGTCGGAATCTCCCTCTTGCGTGTATTAGGACAAGGAAGTGTTTTTATAACCAACATGTCAGTGTGATCACAAAATGTCCCTACGCAAGAATGCCAAAGACTAAACTCCTACCACGTCTATCGGCAATGTACCAGACTGTATCCTTGACTGAAGCACAGAGTGAACAAGAATGTGTTATTGAGAACTCCATTGCTGAAGTAGGCTAAACAGTGTGATATAAAAAATAAAACAAGACCGTAGAACTGGTTATTCGAAAAATAACAGTACGAAGCCGAATAAAAAGCATTTAGAGCAAAGTGCACAGAGGCTCTAAGCTGCGAGCAAAGGAATAAAATACATCCAGGGCAAAGTGCACAAAGGCCTAAAGCCTGAAGCTAACGCGCAAAGGAACTGACCACACTACAAGAGGTCCAGTACTTATACCCAGATGTTCCTTTGAAGTGGGGTGACTTAAAAGAAGGGTCTTTGAAGTACATAGAGATCTTGTCTTCCTGCTCTGGATCCAGGCTCACTACAGGGGGTTGAGCATCCCAATATATGGGAGAAGGAAACTGACTATTTAGGGGGAAGCTGTCAGCTCTTTCCTCCTATCCTGCCCAGGATGACACATCAACATGCAGATGGCTACTCATTCATACCTGCCCTTCCTTTGTGTGAGGCTGTCTAGGGGGAATGCAGGAAAACAGCTGTCATTCCACCCCAGACATGTATGGAGACAGGCTGCAGGCACACAGGGGTAAAAGCAGGAAAACTGCCACCTTTGTAAACATTAGTGCATTCAAACAAAGGTCCTATTTGTGACACAAACAATTCTGGAGAACCTGTATTTCTTTAGGTAAACCAAAAGCATAACTCAACATATTACATATGTATCTCACCTCAGCCGGGATAAATAAGATTTCTGGAATGGGATCAAACACTTATCCACAAAGCTATTCACTAGAAGTTAGGTAGTACCACATGATAGGTTAATATACAACACTGACACACTGCAATGAGACGGTCTTTGCCACATTAATTGGCCCTGATTCACAAACTGCACTCTTGAGTAAGTTTACACTTTTGATGAGTTTACTACTTTTCAGTATTCACAAACTGCATTATTTAGTAAGTTACACTTTGTCAGTAACTTACACTTTTGTAGTAAGTCCATCGCCACACATCGCCAGCCACTAGTACTGTAACCTCCATTACATTCAATGGGAGGGTATTGCAGTACCAGAAGTTGGCCATGTGTAATGCCGAACTTACTAATATTTGTTTTCTAGCAGTAACTTACACTTGCAGAGATTAGCAAAAAGGACTAAATTTACTCAAAAGTGTATATTTACTCCAAAGTGGAAGTGACCTTTGCGAGTTAGACCCATAGAGATCTGGATAGCAGTTTACAACTCTCCCCTGAGGTGTGTCTCCTAAAACTATTTCAACACTGTGAAAAATCAATATGGGAGGGTGTTTGCAGGTCTACCTGACACAGAATTGCCATGAGCTGAAAATCGACACTGGTGAGATGGCACTCTGATGTGATAAGATGGGCCTCCACGAAATAGCTCTTTTACATACTGTGCCAACATGAACTGCAAAATTAACTGAACGGGAAACATGGGCGACAGCTGTATCAGACTTAAAAGAAAAATATTTTAAAAACCTGGAAAATATATAGTTGCACAACTGATCATCATGAGAAAAAATATCTTTTATAAAAAGCATTAAACAGTTAGGAGACACTTGTACAAAATCTGCAGACTTGTTGGAATACTAAGATCCTATAACCACCCTGTGTGATTAGGTTAACATAGTACATTTGACAATGCAACTTGATGCCGCTTATCTAAACCTGTTTGTCGTTATGTCTACGGAGTGTATAATTTAATACAAAGGGTATTTGTGATCTTGTATAATGTCTAGATAAACTTGATTTATTTGGTAAACAATTAAACATTACTTTTTAAAAAGGAAGAAGTTTGAAATACTACGTCAGTGGAAAGGAAGAAGATAGAGACTGTGACAGACCTTCATTAAATGATCTTCCCACACACATCTGTAGGTGAACAGTGACCAGCAACCGACAAGAATTCATTTAATATTGTGTGCTCTCCATATCCACAATGCAAACATTCCTTCTTGATCTGTTCAACAGTAAAGCCGGAAATTCTCTTCACATACTCGTAGAGTTAAGTGGGATCCTGTAAGCCTATTTCAGATACGGTTACCTCAAAAGTGATCAATGATCTGTTTCTGGTTCCATAAGAAATGGACGCCATAACTCAAAACTAAGTCATAGTCCCTGGGGGTCGTCTACTGAGAAGCAGAACAAGAGCCCCCTAGGTCTCTGACACTGATATATTTGTGTGGGGAATCTCTGTTGCCGATGCCTCTCATGGTACTCCTTGTGCTCCACCTCCAAGTGGTGCCACTAACAACAGCCACCCCTTAACCTTTAACTGATACCTGTACTGGCAAGCACACTCTCACTTTCTACTCTGCCATCACATTGTCAGGAAGTTAGAACACCAAAGTTGAAGTAATCATGCATGGCGTCTCATATAGTTTATCCTAGTGGTAGGTGAGGAAGTAGCATTGTTTATTAAAGAAAATAAACGTTTCCGATTCACCTGTAGTTCATAAGTTATAAGTTTGCTCTCACGGGTGGATTTACTCTCAGGTGAAACTGCACCAAGATTACATAATTTAGGCAGTGGGAAATTTCTCAAACAATCACTTTCTGGTAATTTTAGTGTGGAGACATCTTAAAAAGGTGAAGGATAGCCACAAATGTGTTGGTTTGTGATTAGTTATAAGCCCTTTCCCTACATTTCGAACCCAGGACAGGGTTGCACATTTTAATTGATCAAGTGCAAGATAGGTATGCATATAGTGTACGAAAAAGAAACTCCAAAAATTCTTCAGGGATCACAGGAAGTATTTTTACACAAGGAAAATGTTTTTTCAGGGAGACCAAAAAAATAGTTTAACAGTGAAAATACACTGATGAGTTCCAATTGTGCTATAAGAAACATTCACTTGCTAAATTTTGTAATTCATAAATTCAAAGATGTGCATTTGGGAACATTGTATATATGTCTATTGGTACTCCTTGTTAGAAATCGGGTATTTGGTTGGCAGTCAGGTTAACACCTGTCCAAGCAAGGACCCTCACTCTAGTCAGGGTAAGTCACACACACTCCAAATTATCCTGTGCCCACCCTTTGGTAGCTTGCCACTGAGCAGTCAGGCTTAACGTAGAAGGCAATGTGTAAAGTATTTGTGCAATAAATCCTACAATAACAAACACCACATAGCACAACAAAAATACACCACACAGTGTTTAGAAAAACATATAATATTTATCTGGATAAATGCAGGTCAAAACGATTAAAGATGCAATAAGTAATTGTTGAGATTTCACTGAAAAGTGATATAAAGTGTTGTAAGTCTTTTTAAAAGCAAACAAAGTCTCTTTTAAGCACAAAGTGCCTGGTTCGCGTGAGAAATCTCTGCAAAGAACTGCAACGGAGGAGATGCATGGAAACAAAGGGGTGTGCTTCAATTTCTCGGGCCGCACACGGCGATGTGTCGTTTAGTTTTCACAAAGGGGCGGCTGTGCGTCAATTTCCGGTGGCCAGTCGTGGATTCTCTTCGGGTTGTGGGGTTTTCAGACAACCCAGGGACGATGCGTGGATTTGTGCACTGGCAGGATGAAGTCACAGGAGCTGCGTTGATTTGGTGTGCGTTGCATCTAATTTTTTACTGTGTTGATTCCTCTCTGAAAGTCAGGTTGCGTCGTTCTGGCTCGGCTGTGCATCTATCTGGTGGGCTGTGCGTCAAATTTCCGGTTGCTACGCTGGTGCTGTGTCGATGTTCTAATTGCGAAGTCGGGCTGCGTCATTTCGGTTAGGCGTGCGGTGAAACTTTCCCCGCGGGGCAGGCTGTGCATCATTTCTGGCCGGCTGTGCATCGAATTTCGCCGCACAAGGAGTCCTTCTTGTAGAGATGAAGTCTTTTTGGTTCTGAGACACCAGGGAACAGGAGGCAAGCTCTATCCAAGCCCTTGGAGAGCATTTCTTCACCGCAGCCAGAGAGCAGCAAGACAGCAGGGAAACAGCAAGGCAGCAGTCCTTCACAGAAAGCAGTCAGGTGAGTCCTTTGGGCAGATAGGCAGTTCTTCTTGGCAGGATGCAGATTCTGGTTCCAGTTTCTTCTCCAGGAAGTGTCTGAGTTGGTAGGGGCAGAGGCCCTGTTTAAATACCCAATTGCGCCTTTGAAGTGGGGAGACTTCAAAGAGTGGCTTGGAAGTGCACAATCCTGTCTGCCAGGGTCCCAGTAGCGGGTGTGGCAGTCCTTTGTGTGAGGGCAGGCTACTGTCCTTTGACATGCAAGTATCAGACCCTGCACCCTCCCAGTCCAGGAAGACCCATTCAACATGCAGATGTATGCAAGTGAGGCTGAGTATCCTGTGTTTGGGGTGTGTCTGAGTGAATGCACAAGGAGCTGTCAACTAAACCCAGCCAGACGTGGATTGTAAGGCACAGGAGAATTTAAGTGCAGAGAAATGCTCACTTTCTAAAAGTGGCATTTCTAAAATAGTAATATTAAATCCAACTTCACCAGTCAGCAGGTTTTTGTATCACCATTCTGGCCATACTAAGTATGACTTCCTCACTCCTTTCAAATCAGCAGCTACCACTCAATCAATGTTAGCCTATGAAGTGAGCAGGCCTCACAGCAGTGTAAAAACTAATTTAGGAGTTTTACACTACTAGGACATGTAAACTACACAGGTACATGTCCTGCCTTTTGTCTACACAGCATCTTGCCCTATGGGTTAGCTAGGGACTACATTGGGGGTCTCTTATGTGTAGAAAAATGGGAGTTTTAGGCTTGGCAAGTACTTTTAAATGCCAAGTCAAATTGGCAGTGAAACTGCACACACAGGCCTTGCAATGGCAGGCCTGAGACAAGGTTAAGGGGCTACTAAAGTGGGTGGCACAATCAGTGCTGCAGGCCCACTAGTACCATTTAATCTACAGGCCCTGGGCACATAGAGTGCACTCTACTAGGGACTTATAAGTAAATTAAATAGTCCAACTGGGTATGATCCAATGTTACCATGTTTAAAGGGAGAGAGCATATGCACTTTAGCACTGGTTAGCAGTGGTAAAGTGCACAGAGTCTTAAAATCAGCAAAAACAGTATCTAAAAAGTGGAGGGAGGCAGGCAAAACATTAGGGGTGACTACTCTAAGGCTATCAGGTCTAACACTCCCTATAATATATTATTCAATGTAATGGGCATTTGCAGCATTTATTTGCTCCCTGGGGCACTTTGGTATTGCCGAAGGGATCGCAGATAACTGTGCGTCCCCTTTCTTTAAAATGTATCATGCCTGCACACATTTTGTGCCAGTGAAACACAAATGTGCATTCTTTCATTTGCATGGCATACAGCTCCATGCATATAAGAAACCATTTTGTTATTGCACCCACGTAATATACACCATGGCAAAAGAACATTAGGGTGGTGCAGTCATTGAACCCCCTTGAGGTTTCCCCTTGGAAGTGCAAACAAAAGGTCTCAGTGACCCTCCCACACTTCCCAGGCAGACTGGTGCACCAGCCTGCAAGGGTATCCTTGCATCTCAATTTAAACATAAGCCCACATCTCTGCCTGAAATGAAAAGTGGACTATTACCGGGCCTGATTCACAAAGGTAAACTTAGACCACAAGTCTAAGGTGGTCAATGTGACGTTGGCGGTCAGGTGACCGACATACTGGTGATGGCGGTAGTACCACCACCAGGCTGGCGGTTATGACCGCCAAATAATGACTGTGGCAGTGATCCCTCCGATACACCTCAACCGCCAGTGCGGTACGACCACTGAACACCATCGTAGCAATCTCCAGGCAGGTGGAAGACAAGGCTCTGCCCACCATATTATGACATAGCGCACTGCCAGGATTTCTGGGGTACTAGCAATGCCACCAAAAGCCTGGTGGAAACACATCATCTAATAGGAGACACTCACAACCAGGGACACAGAGGAGTCTAAGCTGCCATGGAACTAGAATGCAAGTCTTCCCAATGCTGTACCACGTCATGGCTGTCTTGGAGCACCAATGACGACGAAGACAATGACGGTGAAGACAAATCCATCCCCATCAAATTCTACAGTATAGCCTACATTAAACCAGAATTTTCACAGAAAATTCAATTTCTAAATTAACTTGTCATTTAACTTGTCATTTGTACAGCCACCTAGCACACAAGGGAGGGAGGGGAGAGTGACACACACATGCACAACACACACCATACGCATACACCACACACCCAGAGCCATCTGCAGAGTAAATCGACAGTAACAGGACCCAGGAGCAAAGAAAGCCAGGACACATACCTCTGTTCCATTCACTGTAATCCAGTAGGATGAAGAGCCCAAATCCAAACAAATATAGAATTGCATGTATATATGCAGGGCCATTGGCCAGTTCAATGTCTGAAAATGCCCACAGGGCAAAGTCCAAGACCCAACTTGACTCCTGGCAACATTGGGAATCCACTGTGCAGGGGCATCATGTTGGAAATAGGCACCGCCAATGGTTTACCGCCGTCGAATGTCCGCTGTGGTGATTCGTTGGTCATAATATGGAGGGCGTTGTGTTGGTGGTGTAACGGTATGGGTAGTAGTACCAACAGTTTATCACAATCAGTGGGCCTGGTGGATTTGTGGGTGTGGCTGTTTTCTGTCTGTTTTGTGTGTATGTGTCATAATCTGGCAGATGGATGTTCGCCTCCATGGCAGTATGTTTGCAGCAGTCTGCGCGGCGTTATTCGGTATTTACCACCAATGTCATAATGAGGGCCAAAGTGTAACTTTACTCGTAGTAAAGTTACACTTTTGGTCTACCTTTAGACTTTTGGTCTAAACTTACACTTAATGGGCCTGATTCACAAAGGTAAACAGGTTTATGCCAAAAGTCTAAGTTTAGAACTAAAGTCTAACTTTACTCATAGTAAAGTTAGACTTTTGGAGTAAGTTAACACCAAAAGTCTAAACTTAGACCAAAATCTAACTTGACTACGAGTAAAGTTAGACTTTGGGTCTAAACTTAGACTTTTGATCTAAACTTAGAATTTTCGTCTAAATTTACCTTTGTGAATTGGCCCTTGGTCTATGTTTACCTTTGTGAATTGGGTCCATCATCTTCAAGGAGTCTGTCAGACTTTCAGATATGCACAGTTGACAGTGCAAGCACAAGTTGGTGTTTGCAGTGTGAATAGTGCATTTACTTTTAAAAGGCCATCCTGTCTCAATCTGTCCCTGACACTCTCAATTAATGGTGTGCCATGACACAGATTGGGACAGTAAACCTCATATGTAATATGGCTCCTGGAATTCTTTATGAACCATAAGGAAGTCTTAAACTTGCTCTGAAATTAGGAATAACTACACACAACAAAGTTCCTAATTTTCTTTATGAATCTGTACCTATGTGAGCACACTCCCTTTCAATAACCTTTCACAGCAGCAATCAGTTCTCCAGTCAACATATTGTGCACAATGGTCATGCATGAGAGGGGCTATATTTATTGAGACCTTTCATGAAAAGTGATCCACTCATGTAAGAAACATTTCTTAACTTGTTTGTGTGGGGAATACCTGACTTTTATTTGCGGAGAACATTCAAAAAGATATGGGGCAGATATTGCTTGTTAGACTCCACCATTCTGATATTCATTTTAAGAACATTAACTTGAGTGTAGATTTTTAGCAAAAGAGACACACGACAACAAAGTAGCAATCAATGACCCTATGGCAAGGGAGATCTTGATATAGAACTGTGTGCCTGAAAATCTGTAGTACTGATACACAGGAGACTCTTGTGATGAAAGCAGGAGTAGATAAAGATATTGAACCGCGAAGACGGCATTGTGGAGCTCTTCCTAACACCATACATAATTGACTCCCAGGGGATAGTAGGTTTTGCCACAGCCTCCCACTGTCTAAGGTCTGATAAAAAATAGCTGTTTTCATTTCTGAGGGTTCCTCATAAATCCTTGAGGCTTACAGGAACCTTTCCTTTTGCATCCCATAGTAAACTCAATTAAAAGCAATTGCGATTATTCTTGGTAAGTGACAAGACAAGTGTAATGTTGGGCAGAATATTTTAAGATTTGTACTTTACCACAATTCAGGGTGGTAAATAAGTTGTCCTTAATTTGTGGAGAAAAAAGAAATACGTGCCAGGGCTCTCGTCATGAGTCCACTGCTGCTTGCATCATCCATTGCCCCTGTCAGCTCTGAAAATGACAATACCTACACAACTACCAACCTTCACACTCCTACAAGTATGACAATTCAGACTATTTCAGGCCCCCAAAGTTATAAGAATGGCTTGGGCGGCATATATTAGCCTTTTTAAAGTAGATTGAGTTATTAGTCAACTGTTGTTCTGCTCACCTCTAAATTACAAAAACAGTGTCACCATATGGCAGACTATCCTAGGTGCCGGTGTTGACATTTAAGTGCTGAGCACAGTACACTGATGGCTCAAAGTAAGCACTTAAGATAAGACAACAGAAGTGGCTAATAAATTTACTGTACAAAGGAACAGGAACCCTACTAACATTTGGATGTCAGAAGAAGACTACTAATGAGTCAACCATGTCAATAATCTGAAAAAGGCAACATTATGGGGGTCATTACAACCTCAGCGGGCTTTTTTGAAGACCGTTGAGGTACCGCTGTGTGGAAGACCGCCAGTGGTGGCAGTTTTTCACTCGGCCTATTATGACCGTTGGCAGCTCTCCGTCCTTTTACTGACGGTGAGCCGCCAACAGCCATACTGGTGGGAGGCAGGGAAGTGGAGGTTGCTCCACCTCCACGCCAACAGAACACGGCCCAGCGAATCACATCCTGTGATTCGGTGCGGCGGTGTTCTGTTGGCGGTGTGGTGTCGGCGGAGCTGCCCCTATGGCTCCCGTCCCCTCCCGGAGGATCTACGGAACAGGTAAGTCGATCGTCCGTTAGGGGAGGGGGATCGGGGGTGTTGTGTGTTGTGTGGGTGCATGGGGGTGTGCGTGTGTGTATGT
Organism: Pleurodeles waltl; assembly: GCF_031143425.1. Taxonomy (NCBI): domain Eukaryota; kingdom Metazoa; phylum Chordata; class Amphibia; order Caudata; family Salamandridae; genus Pleurodeles; species Pleurodeles waltl. The sequence continues at coordinate 341,503,932 of NC_090439.1, forward strand.
AGAGGGGGTGTGTGAGTGCGTGCATGCTTGCGGGGGTGTTGTGTGTATGGGAATGAGTGCGTGTATGTCTGTGGGTATGTCTGTATGGATGTGTGCGTATATGTCTGAATGTGGGTGTGCGTGTCTGACTGTGTGTGTGGATGTTGGCATATATGTCGGCGTGTGTGCGTGTAAGGGTGTAGGTGGTGCCTGCATGCGTGTCGTGTGGGAATGGGTGATGTGATGTTGGGAGTCGGGGTGGGGAGGGGGTCCCTGCCACCTTTGGGGGTTGGTAGGGATGGTGGGGGGTGTAGGGGAGGCAGTCGGGGTGGGGGTGGGGGGTGGGGGAGACCCCTATCAGTGCCAGGGAAGGAATTCCCTGGCACTGATAGTGCTTACTGCCATGGATTTCATGGCGGTTCAAACCGCTGGAAATCCACGGCAGTAAGCCGGGTCCAAATACCGCCAGCAGTATAGTGACGGCCGCCGGGCTGGAGACCCAGGTCTCCAGCCCAGTGGGCGGAACGGAAAACCGGCAGATGACCATGGCGGTAACCGCCATGGTCATAATTCCCCAAAGTAAGACCGCCAGCCTGTTGCCGGTCTTACCTCCGGTTTAACAACGACCGCCAGGGTTGTAATGACCCCATATGTCTTTCTAAAAATTTATGCCGTCAGACTTAATGACAATGTGTGATCATTTGAACTGAACTGTTGCATGGTGCTGTTAATAAGCAGTACAACAAATAAATAAATATATATATATATATATATATATATATATATAAAGAGGAGAATTGTCCTGACAAGCATGTTGTGGCGCACTTATTTCACCGGTGGTGCTGATTGAAGGCAGGACGTCCGTATGTCAAAAGAAGGGGATTTCTCTTTCACTTTGTCAAGAGAAAAGAACCGCACTCCATCGTTGTGCAATTAATGATTAAACTTTTATTCCATTCGTGGGATTACAAACAAACAAGACAGGAAACCCCTGACGTGTTTCGGTCACACTGGACCTTGTTCACAGGTGTTTCCTGTGTACTCATTTAGCGCTTTAAATAAACTACCTAGACTCAACAGAAAAGATGCTACTAAAATTGCACCCAAACATCAAAAAATCAAAAAATGCTCCTTAACATCACAAAATATATAAACTTTTTTTACTAATGTTCTTCAACCAACAATAATATTGTTACAAAAATCTGAGATGTTTGTCTCCTAAATTTCCCATTTGCTATGTCTTCTGGTAGATGTAGTTTATAACATCTCCTCAAATAAATTAAATTGTTTTAACATGTATTGTTTTAGATTTTGTTTCTTGAATTGATTGAAAAACAATATTAGAACAGTTCTAGAGGTGTTTTAACATACTGCATGGAGCCTCATTAATTTTGAATTAATAGAATAAGGATCATATTCATTTCTTGCCTATAATAGCACAATCCCCAAAAATCTATTTTAACAATGGCCCGCACTTAATCCTACACCTCTGATGTCAGTATATTTTGATGTTATTACCGCAATAAAATTCGATTTTTGGCGCCAAAAATATATATATGTCCATCATAATAATAACTAAGAAAGACAGAGAGAGGATGTGAGAAAGAACAAGGGGGGGGCGGAGAGGAGGAGAGTATGACGGGTGGGAAAGTGAGGGGAAAGTGAAGGGTGAAGCAAAAGCCTATAATTCTTCCCTCAGAAATAAAAAAATGGAAGAATATTTTCTTCTCTTTTCTCTTTACTAACATATAGGCCAAAACAAACCCCCAAGGAGAAGCATCTTAAAAATGATGAAATTCAGTTAGATAAATGGCAAGCTTTTTAACTCTTATAGGTGTACAAATAACTCTTCATCCTGGTTTAAACCTAACGGAGTGAGAGATCGGATATCCAGTATATATGGAATTTCACAGGATTTAGGCCTTGAGGAATATAAGGTTTGGTTTTTGACCAGGAAAAAACACTCTATTACTTGTAGTAAATTAGCAGTCATGTTCAAAATGAGGTTATCTTACAGGAAGCGAGTCCATAATATTTCTTGCCGTGGCTGCTGGGGATCTTTAAAACTGACCGGTGTAAATGCCCGTCTGGGGGTAGGATCGAGCAACAGAGTGAAGTCAGAGTGTGCAAATCCTTTACAGAGATTTGGGGCAATTCTCTTCCCAAAATTAATTGAAAAAATATACCTGTTGGAAAATAGCCCCCTCTAAAGAGTCACACAAAACTTTTTGCTTTCATCCTCCTCTTTTTTCTGACCTAATTTTTGTTGGCTTTAGGACTCTGCCCACGTTACTACTACTGACCAGTGCTAAAGTGCATGTTCCCCGTCCCCTAAACATGGTAACATTGGTTTCTACCCAATTGGCATATTTAATGTACCCGTAATTCCCTAGCAACATGCTCTACATGTGCCCAAGACCTGAAAATTAAATACTACTAGTGGGCCCCTTAATCATGTCTCGGGGCTGCAATTACAAGGACTGTGTGTGCTGTTTCACTGCCACTTCAACTTGGCATTTAGAGCTACTTGCCAAACCTTAAACTCCCCTTTTTCTTAATATAAGTCACCCTTAAGGTAGGCCGTAGGTAACCCACAGGGCAGGGTGCTATGTAAGTAAAAGGCAGGACATGTACTTATGTGGTATATATATCCCCTGGTAGTGAAAAACTGACAAATTCATTTTCCAATACTGTGAGGCCTGCTCCTCCAATAGACTAGCACTTGAACTTCCCTTATTTACTTTTAAGTGGCAGATTCTGATCTGGAAGGAGGAGCCCTGCCATGTTCAGTATGGTCAGAATGGTAATAGAAAATCCTGCTTCTTGGTAAAGTTGGATTTAATATTACTATTTTATAAATACCACTTTTAGAAAGTTGGCTTTTCTCTGCACTTACTCCCATCTCTGCCTTACAGCCTGTCTCCAATCCACATCTGATCTATGCTGGTTGACAACTCCCCTTGCACATTCCACCTAGACAGCCATCAACACAAGACACTCAGGGGGTCATTCTGAATTTGGCAGTCCTTTCGCGCGAAGCCGCTGCAGGCAAAAGACCACCAGTACTGGAGGTTTTTTGCCTATCATATTTGGAATGTTCCGCTGGGCCAGTGGGCAAAAACAGCATTTCCACCCGTGGGCCCAGAGGAACACTCACCACAACTTTGACGCCGGCTCATGATTCAGCCAGTGACAATGTTGTGGTGCGTCGGGTGCAACAGCACCTGCTGCGCATTTCACTGCCCGTAATTTGGGCAGTGAAATGCTTGATGAGGCTGTGCATGGGGGCCCGAGCAGGGGCCCCCAAGGGCGTCCAGCACCCCCATTCCATCAGACTTTGCATGGTGGTTTTCACCGCCATGGATAGGCTGGCGGATGGGGACCCGTAATCCGGAGGGCAGCGCTGCTCTGGTGGATTACAACCACCAGAACTGCCAGGCAGCAGGCTGGCTGCAGCCTGGCAGTGTTAGCAGTTGGAGCATGGCGGCTCCACCACGGTCGGAATGGGATGGTCTGACCGCTCTGACTGCGGTGGTCCATACCACCACTGTGGCCCTGGCGGTCAAAGACCGGCAGGGTTGGAATGAGCACCTCAGTCACATCTGCATTCATCTGCATACTGAATAGGTATCGCTGGGCAGGAAGTGTGGAGGGTCTCTCTAATTCCAAGGGCCACTGGCCTGCCCTCACACAAATGACTGATAACCTCCCACAGGGATCCTGGCAGACAAGACTGGGCTGAAAGGGGAACTTGTGCACTTCAAAACCAGTCTTTGAAGTCTCCCCCACTTCAAATGCATTTTTGGGTATATAATCTGGGTCTCTGACCCCACCAAATCAGACACTTCTGGACCTACACCTGTACTCTATAAGAGAGAATGCCTGGCTGCCCAAAGAACTCATTTGGACTGATTTGCTGAAGGACTGCTGTCCTGCTTGTTGCCCATCTGTTTGGTGCTCCTGACTCTGCTGGAAATACCCTGACTTCCTCCTAAAGTAGTCTCCAAGGGCTTGGATTGAGCTTGCTTCCTGTTTCTGAAGTCTCACGGCCAACAAAGAATTCATCCATTCAGAAAATCATTGTACATCAGAAAACCGACAAAGGCCTGCAGAAATCGATGCAGCAACTGCATCGTGGCTGGAAAATCACGGCACCACCAAATGGAACAACGCAGCGCCTGACTCGCTACTGGAAATCTGACACAGTGCCTGCCTCACGACTGAAAAATCACCAGAGTGCCTACCGGATTGACGCAGCACCTGCTCCTTTCTACCAGCGTGTCCAGGATTTTCAACACGTCGTCACTGGGCGGCAAAATATCCGTGCATCACAGAGACGACTCCTGGAAATTGACGCATCACCTTGCAGCGTGGAAAGAAATTACGCATAATCTGTGCCATGCCAGTAAATCCAACGCAGCCAGCACCTTATTTTTCAATGGATCTCTTCCTCTGTGGCCCCTGTGTGTTGTTATTTTTTTATGCATCCCAGGTACTGTGTGTTATAAAGATACAACCACTGGTTCTTAAGGATTGAGACTCTTTTAAACCTTTAAAAACTGATATCTTAACTTGAGAATGTTGGATTTTTTTCATTTTCAACTTATTTTATTCAGATAATTATTATCTGTTTTTCTAAACTGATGTGGAACACTTTCTGTGGTGTTTTCACTGTGTTACTGTATGAGTTATTTCAGAAATACTTTACACATTGCTTTCTAAAAGTTAAGCCTGATTGCTTAGTGCCAAGCTACCAGAGGGTAGACACAGGATAAGTTGGATTGTGTTGTGACTTACCCTGACTAGCATTGTGATCCCTACTTTGACAGGGGTGTATACCTCTGCTAACTAGAGAACCAATTTCTAACAATAACCAAAATGGTGCATTTTGCTGCACAATTTTGCATATATTGGCTAAAAACTGAGATGCCCTGAATGAAGTATTTCAATAAATATGTGTTGTGCCAGGCGAGCTTTAGCCTTCCCCGAAGTTTTGGAGCTCACCCATCTTTGAAAGAAAATGGTAGATTTTCACTTCATCACGATAATCCTACAAATTAGTTGAAAAGCTATATGGATTGCAGGCAGTTTAAAAAAAAATGTAGTAACATGTCATAACTTTAAGCTGGGGTAGTGGGGTTCCACACAGAATGCTGTATTTTCTCAGACAATGTTGGTGGGATACCTGGTCAGCTGGGCAATGGCTGGCCATGGCATTGCACTGTTTGTAGCTGCTGTTGGTAAATAAAGAACTTCAAGCTAATAGTGCAGTTGCGTGGAGTATGACATAATGCAATGTCACATGGCCCATAATTTTTGAAGATGCATGTTTCATCTTCCTTCACTTAACATTTTTCCATTCTACAATTCCAAAGTGCATTCCCAGCCCTATGTTATGGTTGAATTGAACTTGGTAAGGGAGACATCAACAGTAACACAAACTCCAAAATCACAAGTCAAAGGCACCAAGCTAGGGAAATATTGTGTAAAAAAACATGGACCACATAATATGGAAAGATAAGTACAGTGCAAAAGATATGCTAAGAGACAAACTATTCAGATGTCAGACCACTAGACATGCTGAGCAAAGTGTGCATAACACGCCCGTGGCAATGGTAGATTATATTGACCACACTGGAGAAATTTACAAGATCCACATTCAGTAAGTCTACAGCCCACATACGTGCACCAAACTGTACACACACTGGGAAATGAACTGCCCACCTAACCAAATCAATACACACACCAAAGCACTTGTTGTAGAAGCATAATGATTCCTACAAGTGACAAGAGCAATTGTCTTCAATTACCTCAAAAATACTATTTATTTAAAGACATCACTGTTAATGTAAAATAATTTACATTAACTTTTAGGGCCACATTTACAAGGGCGTGGTGCATGGGGCTTAGAATGTGCCTTGCTGCGCCGCTCTGCACCACAGGCAGGATCAGACATGACCTATAGCTACAAGACATGGCACATTTCTGTCCTCTCCCCCTGCGCTTGCACACAAATTGCTACAACATGCCAATACAGGCACCCTTGTAGCATGGTGCAAGGGTCCCTACATTTTGGGGATGATTGTTTTTGAGCAGGAAGGGACACACAAGAGGTGTTTTCCTCTTTAAATGTGTGTTGCAGAATACAGCACACATAGAAAGAGGAAAAATGGGGAGAAATAAAGACATTTCTCCCTGTTGCATCACTCTTGCGCCACCCCTGAGGTAGCGTAGGAATCTGATGCAATCCTAGACTTGTAAATCTGGAAATGTGTCAGATTCCTTTGGGTTCCATGGGTGTTGCGTGGGAACACCCCAAGCAACGTCCAAGGTACGCCATTTACACGCAGTGATATGCGTGAAAAGGCTCCATATTTACAAGGCCATGAAAAACCATGCAAGGTGGCTTTGCGTGGTCTTGTAAATATGGGCTGGCACACTGCTTCATCAGATTATCAAAAAAAATGGCGCTCCGGTGGCCAAGTGTGCTGCTAGGGCCGTGTAAATGAGGCCCTGAGTTTTTAACTCTGTATTCGGGGTGTTACTTTGCCCTAATTATTTTGTACATAGCGTAGAACTTCTCTCTATATCTCATAATATTTTGTAATGTCCAAGATTACAAGTGGCTGATTATTATAGGTACTCTAAATATTCTAGACAGTACACTGAAAGAAACTGAAGCACACTATATACAATACCAGGCCAATGTTATTGTCAATAACATGCACCTCACTTAGGGGCATAATAGGTTTTGTGTCACCCTTGTACCACTCAAGTGGGCGCAAGGGTGTCGCATAACCTAAGTTAGATTTTTAAAGCACGCAAGACCACCTTGCATGGCCCTGCATGGCTTGATAAATACAGAGTAAGGGCCAGATGTAGCAAAATAACATTTTGCGACTTGCAAATAGCGAGTCATTGCGACTCGCTGTTTGCAAGTCGCAAAATGTTATGCAGAACGGTGTCTCAGACACCGTCTGCAAGTCGGTATGGGGTCGCAATGACCCAGCTCATGAATATTCATGAGGTGGGTCGCAAATTGCGGCCCCATACCGACTATGGGCACTCGCAAACATGGAGGCCTGCTGTAGTCAGCAGACCTCCGTGTTCGTGACTGCTTTAAATAAAGCATTTTTTTTTTTTTTAAGTGTAGCCCGTTTTCCTTAAAGGAAAACGAGCTGCACTTAAAAAGAAAACCGAAACCTTTACTTTCGGTATTTTTTCAGGGCAGGGAGTGGTCCCTTGGACCACTCCCTGCCCTGAAAAAATGTTTTTGGGTCCAGTCACAAACTGGAAGGGGTCCCATGGGGACCCCTTCCAATTTGCGAGTGGGTTACCATCCACTTGAAGTGGATGGTAACTGCAACACCATTTGCGACCGCATATGCGGTCGCAAATGGTATTGCATACCACTAGGAATCGCAAATAGGAAGGGAACACCCCTTCCTATTTGCGATTCTGAAATGCATTTTGCGAGTCGGTCCGACTCGCAGAATGCATTTCTGCATAGGAAAATGTGATTTGCAACTCGCAAACGGCAGTTTTTGCCGTTTGCGAGTTGCAATTCCTTTCCTACATCTGGCCCTAAGTTATTTCTCCCTGTTTTTTTCTCTGTCTATGTGTGCTACATTCTGCAGCACATATAGAAAGAGGAAATACCTTATTTATTTTTATTCAGGAAGGTGTACCTCATTGCACAATGTTTGCAATGAAGGCACCCGTGCACCACGGAATGCAGTTTTTAAAATATGGCACATTCCTGTTCTTTCCCTATCATGCAGGAAGGTGGCTTGCTGCAACGTGTGCTTTCTTGATAAATGTGCCTCACAATCTTTATGACCTTGCAAACCCATGTTATTTCCAACAATGAAATGTATATGTGTGCTAGTGACTACACACATATAATTGTAGACACATGTAATATTGTGAGACCATGTTAAAATATATACATGAAAACAATTTGGGATAAGTATTTAAACTTTACAGAATACCTGGAGACTTTGATGGTGAGTGCTGGGTAAATATCACAGTTCCATGTCCAGAGACTCCTCCACCAGTGTAGTAATCACAGTCTGAAAAAGGGTAGTGGTTGGGTGGAGAGACTGATCCAGGAGGTGGGTTTGAAAACAAACCGGCTTTCACCATCATCATTTCAACTCTCCTCTTTTGCTTCAGAGGGACTCCACAAATCCATGCTTCTCTTAGTTTTGCGGTCCTATCAAAAGTCAGGATTGAGCAAGGATTGACCTTTCATCATCACGTTCAATCATGCTTTTTGATTGGGCCTGGGATAACAGTGATTAAAACACTTTACCGCCCAAGCAGGCCTCTATTTACAAATATGCTTCCATGCACGAGGCATGTGCAGCAGGTCTATGGGTTTGTGAAGGTGTGAGAGGGCTGATAATAAAATGCCCTGCACACGTGCACAATACATGCTTCCCAGCACTCACCCCTTCTTGTGTGCTGCTCACATGCGCACATTGCATTGCCAGCAGCACATTCCTTGGAAAAGCAGACAGACAAACTGACAGATATGTCAGTTTGTTTGTTTATATTTTCAAGTGCTTGGGATTGTAGCTTTGGTGCTGTGTTGTGAGCTGGAAGCAAAACATGGTCTGACTATGATGCTCTTATGTTTCTAAAATGGTATATTGCATGACTGAGGAATGTGACATTAAGCTGCCAATGCTTTGCAATAATGGACTTTGGTGTACACAGCACAGTTTGAAAACCTACACGTGCAAACTGTAGACTAACTGGTTTGCAAATTGATTGCAATGCATGTGATGAGTTTGTGTTACACTGAAAAATATATTACTGCAGGAGGTCTCGAAATGAGCTATCTCTTGAATATTAATGAGTCCGAAGGTTGAGATCCCATTCAAATAATAATAAACTGCAGGGATGTAGGGTTGCAAGAGAGGGTAGACCTCCATTGCTGCATTCATACTTGCTCGCACACTCATTTACATACTCACAGACCCATTCACACTTGCTCAAACACCCATTCACACACTCACACACCCACTCACACAACCACTCACACACTCATTCATACACACCCACTCACAGATCCACAAAACCACTACCACACCCACTCACAGAGCCACACAGCCACTCACACCAACTCACACAACCATTCACATACACCCACACTCCCATTCACACACTCACACACCCACTCACACACTTACACGCCCACTCACTGACCCACAAAAACACTGTTGTACCGCCTCACAAGCCTACAGCCACCAACACACCCACTCACAAACCCATACAGTCACTGATACATCCACACAGAGACCCAGAGAACCACCCACACAACCACTCACAGACCCACACATGCACTCACACCCACACTCACACAGCCATGTACACTCATACAGCCACTCACAGAGGTACTCACAGACCTACACAGGCAATTCCGCACACCCACTCACATGGCTAAAAGGCAAAATCAGATATGTGGAGCTGTCATGGATCCCCCAACAAGATAACAAGCCGACCCCTTATTTGGCAAGGGATCCATCACAGATCTGCTGATCAGAGTGAGAAAGTTTTAAAAAAGGTTTTGAAAACAAAAGAAACCACTGTTTAGGAAAAGGATTGCCTCTGAAAAGAGCCTTGGTGTTTGTGATGTGTAGATGTTAATTACAAATAGGACAGGTTGCAGTCTTTTAATTTGTTGAGCAACACCCTGTTGCTTCCATCTGTGAAATGGACTCTGTCATTTTGATAAATTACATCCATAACAAAGTGTGAGTTCATATGGTATATAGAGCCCATGGTGTGGTTTTGAAGAAATGGAGAAACAGTTTTATTGACATGCTTCCATGATTTCTATATCTGCGGACAAAATTTGATTGACGACTGCCTCTATTGTCTTTGGCGAATGTTGGAGACACCAAGGCAGTATGTGGAAAAGTGATATTAATTGACGAAAGGTATCCTTCATTAGGATTTCCAGTTCTACCCCAATAATTATGCTTAGGTCATTGCCACCACAGCATACAATCATGAGGTCTAGATGTTGGCAATCTGCAATGCTTTCAACCAAACACAGCAATTTATGACTCTTTAACCCTCTCTGGACAAGTCAAATTAATGTCTACAATATCTAAGCCTAGGTCCCTGTCAGTCCCCCTCTTTCTAACACTCTCTCTCGTCCAAAACACACAACTATGGCCCACAACCCAGAGCCTGACATTTTGGAGATGAGCAGGAGTAGCACACAGGAGAAGGCTGCAGCAGAATGAGGCAGTTTTGAAGATGAAAGATAGTTAAAATGGGGGACAGCAAGTAAAATATAAAAGAACATATTTGATTGGATGGTGGTGATGTGCGGGAAACTAACATTAGGTGGTGACCTTGAGAGAAAAAGGTAGATAACTGTGATTGGCTTTGGAATAAAAAAAAGTTATGTTGTTTTGGAAATACTTGGAATTGCAACCACACCTCTACAGTAAATGTGAAGCTAGGATGCTATTGAGTGAAAGTCTTAAGAACCTTTGACCTTCTAGAGACTATTTGAAACATAGTTACTATGGAAACAGAGCTAAAGGAGTGTGGGGGAAGGGAACAAAAGAGACTTCAATGTGAAAGTGAAAAGAAGACTGCTGTACCAAAATTGCTCAGTAGGGAGTGTATGGCTTGTAATTTATATTATTTTACAAAATACCATACAAATGCAAAACATTGATACCAGATTGTTGAATGCTTGTAAGGGATTCACTGCAGACCACATGGGAGACTGCACTATGCAATGCAGTGGATCTGCGGCTTTCCCAAAAAAAAATACTGAATTGGGCTTCTTTACAGGAAATATGGAAACAATAAAAAAATAGTGACCATTTGGAAGTGGTATAACAAAAATAAAAGATGAAATTAAGTCTGTCATGTGCTAAGTATATCAGTAAGAGAAAGATCACAGTGAGAAGGGTAGCAATTTTGGTACTTTTCTATTGACAGTGGAGGCGACTTGCCATATTTCTAAATTGAGATTTTGCAGTGGAAACAGATGTTAACTGATATTTTACAGGTATATGAATTAGGTTGTACTCTAAAAAATATATTTTTAAAAAGTATAAGAGTATAGAAGCTGAAAGAAAATGTTTAGCTTCTAGACACTACACTAAAAGGCACAACAGAAGAGAGGTTAGATGAGACCATTAAGTAAAACAATAGTGAGCAGCAAAGAAGGAAGAAGAATTGCAATACTGGAAATATAGTTGTTACATTAAGCCAGTATGGATGAATGTGTTTGCCTATAGTATGTAATTTAATAGTATGTAATTTGCACCAACTCACACAGTCAGGCAGGTACTTAGATGCCGAGTTATACTCCTACAAGAGAACGTATGTACCAACTAGTCATATAGACAGATAGTTACTGACATACCCAATCAAACACCCATAAAAGCATTCACATACCCATTTTCTCACATGTACATTCGCTTATATAATCATTCACACACCCATACAGGCACTGTCACACCCACTCACACACCTATACAGCGATTCATATACCCAGCACTCAGTCAGTTACACATGCACTTACATACCCATTCACCACAGTCACTTACACACACACACTCAGCTATACACCCAGTCACCCACCCATACAGGCACTCACATACCTATTCACAAAACCATACAGCCACTCACACACCCAGTCAGACAGCAACAGGGGCACACATTCACCCACACATCACTTATGTATCCACCACTAACAGAGCCACGTGCATGCACAGTGGCACACCAAACACCCAATAAAAAAGCTACTTACCAATCCATGCAGCCACTTAGATACCACTTTGGACACCCACATAATCACTAACGCACCAAGTCACACACCCACAAAGCTACTTACACATCCAGTAACATACCCACTGAGGCACTGATACACTCACTCAGATATCCACTCAACCACTGACACACCCAGTCACCCACCCGTATATCCACTCATATGCCCATTTATACACCCATACTCAGACACTTACACAGCTTGTTACACACTAACATAACTACTTATGTAGCTACTCACTTGCGTTTAGTATGTAATGTAAAGGTAAATGTATTATATATTTGCTTTTCAGATATCTATTTGAGTTTAAAGAAAAATAGAAGATGGAACGGTGAGGTAAAAAAATAAGAATAATGCTTGTTGACAGCATCCATAAACTTGTCAATAGATTGCATTTTTAGTGCAACTGGCATATGGCATTTGCTGCAATGAGTGACCATGTCTTCGAGGTTTGGTGAAACAGCAGGGAAGGTAACCATCTATTCGACAGGTAAGGGTCCCACATATGGTCCAGCTACTGCTGATGATGCACCAACTTTCTTCTCTCTTTGCATGTTGTGATAAGTCCTTCTATGTATGGTTTTCAGGTGTTTACAAATAGAGCATGTGCCATGTGAATACTATGTCACCATACCTCTTGACAGTTTTTTTGCTGCATATATTGCATTGAGGAACAAGGGTCCCTTAGATAAAATGACTATAGATTTAAATACCACGTAGAATCACAATGAAAAACATGCAATAATTCATTATATTTATTCCAAATGAAAGTAAGAAAACAGTGTAATGAGAAAACAAAAAAATCTTGGAAACCATAAATCATAATTGCCCAGGCATACCCCATGTGACAGAAAGCACAATTAAAGTCACAATTTTACAGTACTCTTGCTCATGTCAAAACATGTATTATTGTACGAACCACTACAACACAAGTCAGTAGAGAGGTCTCTGTGGACATGCCACTGTATCACAAACCAAAAATGATTCTTCACCCTGGAGCAAGGTATGTGCAGGGAGGTCAGTCAGTTGTAAATGTCTACTACACTGAGCCATCACCTTGGAGAAAGGTCTTAGTGAACTGATGAATTTATTGCAATCTAGGACTACAATCATTCATCACAAAGTTGAGAGTCTAAAGAATGTGGACAGCAAGTCATAAAACTGAACTATACTGAGCCATCACTGTGAAGTGAAGTCTCAAACAGCTTAGACCGTTGCAAAGCACTACCATACACATACATCAGCATGGGACTGTGTCAGTAAGGAGGTTTGTTCACTGATAAATAGTACAACCATTTTACAAATGGCTTTACAGATCAGATGACATATGTTAGAAATGGTATATCTCAGAAGAACAGAAAGATTAATAATTTAACTTATGCAGTAACTTAGGGCCAGATGTAGCAAGCAGTTTTGCCCATTCTGTGTCTATGGGAAAATGTGTTCGTACATATGGCCCTTAGTGCGTATCTTTCAGTCTCTGAAACTTTTACAAAACTCTTACACTCACTGGTTGATGTCATCAGTGATGTCATTTGAGATGTCATCAGTGATGTCACTGACCATGTCATAAGTGATGGAATATGTGAGGTTGCCACTGTGTAGTTATAGTTAGGACACAGCTACTATAGGAACATCATTTTTGGTTTGCTGACTAATAACTTTGGTGCCGTTTGGTGAATCCTCACAAAACTTTTCCACAAAAAGTTCATCCAACTCAGCTCCTTACTGGAAAGTTTCGAGGTGATCCATCAAGCGATGGCCGACACTAACATGGCAATTCAAAATGCATTTTCCCAATGTCATTTTCCATAGGAAAATAGAACAGAGATACAGCAAAACAGCTGAATGGATTTACACCTAATTTGCCAGGAAGCCAGATCTTGGTCCGAAATGTGTGCTTATTGTCATTTGGTATAAAACTGTTCAGTAGTTTTTGAAAAAGTAAGATTAAAAAACTTTATATATCTGGATGATTGGGCTTGTGTGAGTATCACCAGAGTCCTGTGATTATGCAACTTCAAATAATAGAGTGATCTGATTTGCCGATTTGTTTTGCCATTGGCCTCCTTGTTCCCGTGGTAATGAAGGGCTCCCATAAACTCCCAGAAGAACAGGCACTCTGATTTGCTGGCCGTAACATGAAGAGAAATGTTTGCTGCCTCCATTTCAGGACAAACATTTAAAAAAAGATAAGATATAAAGGACCAATGTAGGGGAACCTTGACCCCATTGACCTTGTGGGCTTCTGCAATCTTGCAGGTGTCACACAGAAGCCAGCATGGCCCCCTGGGAGAGTCCCACAGGAGCTCAGGTGGCCAAACTAGTTCTTACGAGAGTCTTGCTGTGTTGGATTTTTTTTTAGAAAAAGGAGTGGGGCCTAATTGTATGTGGTGGGTTCAAGTGAGTATATCTTGTGCCCTTGCCAAGTGCTGCTTATGACCTCATATATTACAACACTTATGATATATTCTGTGACATCAGTGATAACATTACTTATGACAACTGAATTGACATAATTGACAACAACACTGTGCATGGCAGAAACACTTGTTATAACTATAACTGTTGAATTTGTGTTTTTTTCATTCAAAATGTTACGCGTTTAAGCTGACATTGTCATCTAAAATAATGTAACTAAAACCTTTGTTTAAAAAAAATAATATATATATATATATATATATATATATATATATATATATACATACACACACACAGATATAGCTTAACGTATTAATATGGATACACTAATCCCTGTGACAGTGGAACAACTTCTAAATATCAAAGTATCGAATGGATACATCACAGCATTTTTAACATTTTTACCATGTCTGGAGGATCCTGTTTTGCAATGGAAAGATGGATTCATGGCATACATTGAAGCAATTAAAGGAAATGATTGTCCTGATAAATGCAAAATAGATTTGTTGAAGCATTGCTTAGGGGCAGAGATTTTAGAAATACTTACCTTCTATGGTAGATAAAGTAGAAGAACACGAGTTAAATATATTTGACACAACAATGAACAATCAGATTTACATTATGAAAAATATCAACAAGGTTGTTGCTAGACTCTTTCTTTGAGGAAAAGGTTATTTGCCAAATGAAACAATTGATTCATATGTAAATGAGCTAAGATTGTTAGGCAAAATGTATTTACCAGGCATTTTATGATCAAATGATACAAGATAAAGTGGAACATAGAACTAATAGCTCCATGCTAGATGGAAAATTACACTTAGTTGATGATTTTACAGAAGACACATCCATTGCCATAGCACACCAGTTTGAAAATATGGCTATAGGTATGAAAGAACTTTCTTAGTATGATAAGAAAGATACAGACATGCAAATAGTAAGGCAAAGCACAAGAGAAAACATGTTTTACACAATCCAATAGTCAACATTTTTAAAGAATAAATCGCACAACATTTGTTATAAATGTGGAACTCCAGGGCATTATACAAATAATAGATTCTATTCCGCTACTTGATAAAAATGTAAAATATGTAAAGTAAAAGTTGACTATGCAAGAATGTATAATAATAAAGTGAATTGAGTAAAATATAACAGGTTCAATAAAGATAGATATAAGTTAAAAAAATGAGATCTTGAGACAAGCTCATTGAGATAATAAAGACATTTTAGAAATATACGAAGTAGGTGAAACAAAAAAGATGCACCATTTATAAATGGGGCCAGGAAATTTCTGTAATGGCAGAATTTGGTGCATGATACACATTGATTGATAATGATTCATTCTTAACAATTCCCTATGTTAAATTTAACCCACCAGATAAATGTTTTGTGGCTTATGGAGATAAGCCCAATGAAGTTGTAGGATACATTACATCAAACAATGTTGCAGCTAAAAGGGTGGTCAGGTTTGTTGGTACTGCCACAACAAAGGGAGCTTAGGATGAATGTAGACCTCATTCATCCTGTTCAGGTTCTTGCTTAAAGTGATCTAGTGTTAGAAGCACAAGGTGGCACATTGGCCTGGAAAAACATATGTCTAAATGTATTATCAAACAAATTGAGATTAGTAAAAGGTTTCAGACACAAAATAATATTAGAAGGAGTAATTCCCAATGTGCATTGTACATGAAGTTAGGAATATACCAATAGCTGTAAGAAAGGCCTTAAATTAATTAGATAGCCTATGTGAGGGTTATGTCATAGAGGAATTTGAGTCTTCTGAATAGTTATCACAGGTAATGGAAGTACACAAACCCAAAGGAAAGAAATTACTTTGTGTAGACTTATATGACCATAATGATTGTGTGTGGGTGGACTGCCACCCACTGCCTAACATAAATGAAATGTTGGCTATGATAGGAGGAGCCACCATGTGTCCCACTTTAGATTTAACAAGTGCTTACCATCAGATGGCACTTCCTGAAAACATTAGACCTCTTTCATCCTTTATCACATCAGACGGTTGGAGGGGCGTGGCCAAGCAGCCAAGATGGCGCACGCTTGAGAACGTGGCTCCAGAGGGGCCTGTTATTAATCCTTAAAAATAGCCCACTCTCGGGGACCATCGACTTGTAGCGTTGGTACCCGGGGCACCAGGGGCCCAGAGGAACGAGGGGGAGTCTGATCCCGGAGCGTGGGGGCACCTGCTGGAACCGGGGCCACCGGGCTTGCGGCCGTGGCCGAGACCGGGGACTCGCGTAGTGATGCGGTCCCGCCGGCGGCTTCGGCGCTTGCCAGAGGAGCACATTGAAGGGCGGACTCATCCTGACTTAGCAGAGAACACGCTGCAGTGTATTGGATAAAGCGCCCGTGTGCACTGGGGGCGCGGTTGGCCAGCGGTAACGGTGCGGGCCCGGCACCCATAACGAGGAAGTAACATCGGGGAATGAGGAACGAGATGTGGAGCAGACCTCCAGGGGACTTGTAGAGGATGTTGAAGGGTGGTCCCCCCCCCCCGGCCTGGCAGAAAATACGCTACAGTACATCGGACAAGGCGCCCGCTTGCACTGAGGGTGCGACGGAATGCGCGATCCACTGGCGGTGTCGGTGCCAGCCCGGTGCCTACAACAAGGAAGTAATGCTGGGGAACAAGGATCGAGGTATGGAGTGCACCACTAGGAGAATTGTAGACGTCGTTCAAGGGCGGTCTCCCCCCGGACGGGCAGAGAACACGCTGCAGTGCATCGGATAAAGCACCCGTGTGTGCTGTGGACGCGGCGGAGTGCGCGGTCCACCGGCGGTGTCGGTGTGGGCCTAGCACCCACAACGAGGAAGCAACGCTGGTGAACAAGGACCGAGGTATGGAGTACAGCCCCAGGGGACTTGTAGAGGACACCGAGGAGTGGCCTCGCCTTGGCCTAATAGAGAACACGCTACAGTACGCCGGATAAAGTGCCTGTATGCGCTGAGGGCGCGATGGAGTGAGCGGGCCGCCGGCGATGCCGACACAGACCCGGCATCCACATCGAGGAAGTAACGCTGCGGAATGAGGAACGAGCACGGCGCAGGGCCCCAGGGGACTTGTAGAGGACGTGGAAGGGCGGCCTCCCACTGGCTTGGAGGAGAACACGCTGGAGTGCATCGGATAAAAGCACCCACGTGCATTGAGGACGCGAAAGAGAGCACGATCCGCTGGCGGGGTCAATGCAGGCCCAACACCCACAATGAGGAAGTAGCATTGGGGAACAAGGAGCGAGGCACGAAGTGCGCCCCCAAGGGACTTGCAGAGGACGTTGAAGGGTGGTTTCAACCCGGCCTGGCAGAAAATACGCTGCAGTGCACTGGATAAAACGCTTGAGGGCGCGACAGAGTTTGCGGGCCATCGGCGGTGTTGGTACAGGCCCGACACCCATAACGAGGAAGTAACGCTGGACAACAATTACTGAGGTGCTGAGTACAACCCCATAGGACTGATAGTGGACGTTGAAGGGCAGTCCCGCCTCGGCCTAGCAGAGAACATGCTGCAGTGCATTGGATAAAGCGCCCGTAAACACTGAGGGTCTGGTTGAATAGGTGGTCAGCCGACGGTGTCGGTGCGGACTTAGCGCCCACAACAGTGAAGGGATCCTGGGGAACGAGGACCGAAAGTAAGTGAAACGCCATGGTGAGTAGAGCAATCTCACAATACGCATGAACCTTAGACACCAGGAGTGAGCCCAGCTCCCCATAAGGACATAAAGCAGAAGTGAGGGGTTGAGTCCTACCGAACTTAGCTGGAAGGAGGGAGCGCACTAAGGTGAAGGTGGAAATGAGAAAGCCTGTAATAACCGCTGCCACCCTGGGTAGTGTACTGCACCCGATAGAGGAAACGCTGAAAGTGGAGAGCAGTAAAGGCCTGGGCCCGGTGCTTAGGGCAACAATAAGAAGGGGCAGCTAGGCACCTAGGAGTGAGAGAACCAGGTGAAAGAGGGGGAACACTCTAAGAGAACCACAATACTACTGAGTGGAAGAGTTGAATTGGACTGCTGGATGTAACTGACTGGCCCAAGATAAGCCTTTGAGCTTATGTGAATGAGTGCAATATAACAGTTCAGCTCACCTTCCCGTTAACACCGAAGTGAATCACTGCAAGCCCGATGTCATCCAAAAGCCGGCACAAGACCAAAGCTATGGACCGTTCAACACACACTGATCCTAAAGAGGGGGAACCTCTGAACTTCTCACAGGCTAGAGTGCAGGATACCCTAGACAAGATCCTGGGGGCAATCGAAGACACCAAAGCTACACTACAGCACGATATCAATCAAGTGGCTGTAGAGGTGGGGCTTCTGAGAGCAGACCATAAAAAACTAACTGACAGATTTAAAGAGGCGGAGACAGCATTGGCGGATATCACTCCTAAACAAAGAGACACAACAATTATGGTAGAGAATCTCAACGACAGAGTGAAGTGGCTGGAACAGAGAGCTGAGGACGCAGAAGGGAAGAACCGAAGGAACAATATCCGAGTGGTAGGCCTGCCGGAGGGAGCGGAACGGACGAGTATGGTGGCATTTCTGGAAAATTGGTTGCGCACGGTTGTAGCAGCAGACAACCTGACTCCGTTTTTTACGCTTGAACGAGCACACCGAGTGCCCCCGAGACCCCTTGCCCTGGGCAGACCACCCAGAGCGGTGATAGCCAGAGTTCTGCATTACAGAGACAGGGATGCCCTAATCCAGAGGGCCAGGGAGGCAGGCCCCTTTAGAGTTGCGAATGGAGAGGTGACGTTATTTCCAGATTTCACCTTTGAGGTCCAGATCAGGCGAAACTCGTACATGGCAGTCAAAAAGGCCCTCAGAGCGGAAGGAATCCAGTATTCGCTCCTCTTCCCGTCTCGCTGGACAGTGACACACGAGGGTAAATCTTTTTTTTTTCAGAACCCCGAGGAGGCCTGGGAATGGTTTGAAGCTCATGGAGGCCAGTCGACCCAGAGCGCAAAAGTTAATGTAAAAGAGACTGGAAAGCGCAGAGTCCTAGGAAGGCAGAGGAACAGGGACTGCTCACGTGGGATGCCAGCGCAGAACTTGGAAAGCGAGCGGCCCTTGAGGCGGTGGCGTCCATGGGCAGAGAGGAATTCCCCCCGGAAAGCTGCGGGGTAGACTCAGATAGCACGTCCGGGTCCTCCATAGGATGCTCGGAGTCCTCGCCGTGGGCTCCGAAGGTGACACCCCAGACATCAGACGAACTTGTGTAATGGATGTGATACCACGACCCTGGGGCAAAGTGAATTGCATGTACACGTGGCCCCTCCAGACTATGCCCCCCCACACGAGTTCTCGTCCAACCAATCAGACTGGCGAGAATTTTAGATACTCTGTTGAACATGTTGCACTGTTGCACAGTTTATTGGGCAACCTACTGTTTGCGAGGCGCCCTGGGGTTAGGGAGTTGGGTTTTACAGTTACAACGTTTGCAGGTGCGATGGGCAGGGTGGAGAGAAATACTTATGTACACATTCCGAAACACGGGGAGACAGTACCCAGGCAGGGGTGGGCAACCTGGAATGCTAATAAGACAACCCTATGGAGGAATATAATATACTAACATGGAATGTACGCGGTATGGGGTCCCCATCCAAAGGTCACAGAATACTGCCCTTTTTAAAAGAAGGGGTGTGCAGGTGGCAATGCTATAGGAGACCCACTTAACCGCAGGAGAGGTGGAGAGATTGAGGAGTAGATGGAGAGGGCAGGTGTTTGCCACTGGCTATTCAGCATATGAGAGGGGTGCCTTGATTTGGATACAAGCGGGGGTTCCCTTTGAAGTCATGTCTAAGGACATAGACCATGAGGGTAGATTTGTGATAGCGGAGGGGAGGCTTCATGGAAATCCAATTGTCCTGGGCAGTGTCTACGCCCCCAACCAAGATCAGGTCCCCTTTATAACGCAACTGTCGAGTCATCTCACACGCCAACAAACCAGGGGTATTTTAATCGGGGGAGACTTTAACGGAATATTAGACGTGGACTTAGACCGATCCTCTCCACCGGTTACAGGGGCAGCAACACATAGAGTGGCAAAAAAATTGAGAGAATGGATGAATGCGTGGGGCCTAGTGGATGTATGGCGGGTCCAACACCCCACTGAGAAGGACTATTCATTCTATTCGGGACTTCACCAAGTACATACCAGAATAGATAGGGTGGTGTGTACAGCAGATATCACGCAGGGAATGACCCGCGCAGAATACCTTGCTCGCACATTATCGGACCATAACCCCCTACTGGTTACTTGAAAAGCGACAATGGATGGGCCTCCTGTCCTGACATGGAGACTGACCCCCGGCTCGTTAGAGGACCAAGCATACAGAGAATCCCTTTGCCTACACCTTTAAGACCATATTAAAACCAATAAGGGATCGGCCTCTTCGAGATCCTTGGAATGGGAGGCCCTCAAGGTGACAACTAGAGGTTTTTGCCTAGGTAAGACAGTTGGAGTGAGACGCACTCTAGAACCTGAACTGAATAGTTTAGAGAGGATAATACACGAAGGGGAACAAGGTGGGGAGGACGGGGATGTAGCACAGGAAAGATATGTCCAGGCACGGAAGTCATATGCCCAGGTGGAAGAGCAGCTTCGCAGTCACAGCCTCCGGGAATATCTGGCATCACTCCAGGCTGAGGAGGGCCGATCAGGTAGAATGCTGGTGTGGTTAGTGAGGGCTGAAGGGGACAGTGGACCCATTACAAGTGTCTATGATAAAGGGGGGAAACGTCAGTGTATGCCGGGACCCATAAATGACACCTTCAAAGAGTACTACTCCCATCTCTACGGGGCCCCCGGAGAGCTTAGAGCAGATGACCTCGACGATTTTTTTCGCCCACTCCCTCTGACCACGCTAGCACCTGAGGAACAGGATAGTTTAGGAGGCCCGCTGACGGTAGACGAGGTACAGGAGGCTATTGCACAGCTGGCCTCCGGTATGACCCCAGGGACGGATGGACTTCCCATGGACTTTACAAAAAATATACTGCACTGTTAGCCCCCCAGTTGGTGGAGATGTACACGGAGGCATTGCAATGTGGAATGCTACGGGATTCACTAGGGAGGCACTGGTGGTCCCTGTGCACAAAACGAAGTGGAGAGAGGCCTCAGTAACGGACTTTCAACCTCTGTTGATGTTAAATAACGATTTTAAAATCCTTAGTAAAGCCTTAGCCAATAGACTCCTACGCCACATCACCGGGTTAGTGCATACTGATCAAAATGGCTTTGTCCTGAACCGCAGCACCTCCTTGAACTTGAGGCGTTTGTTCGCCATCTTGCACATGCCCGAAGAAGAGAGGCCCGGGGCGGGACTGCTGCTTGTAGTAGATTCTGAGAAAGCTTTTGACTCAGTCAGATGGGATTATTTGAGAACAGTGATGCAGCAGATGGGAATGGGAGAAGGCTGGATAAAATGGGTGGACTTACTGTATATGTCCCCGTTGGCGAGGGTGAGAACAGGCAGAATGATATCGGATACTTACCCTATATACCGGGGGACGCGACAGGGGTGCCCGCTATTGCCGCTTCTATTTGCTCTGGCCATAGAGCCACTGGCGGTTGCAATGTGAAGCAAGGGCACTGGCAAGGGAGTAAAATGGGGTCAATCAGAACATATCATTTCACTATATGCTGATGATATACTCATATACCTCAATGATGGAGAGTTGGGTCTGTACCTCAACAGGAGCAAGACATTTGTTTTTCCCCTAACACAAACTTATGGGCGACCTTCCTCCTGCCCTGGGGGCATGGTTTGGGCTCCTCCGCTCCCTGAGAGCCTCAGTAGGTTTCTGGTGCTCATTAAAACTATCCATCATGGCCAGAATTTCTTTACCTAAATTGATGCTTCCCCGCCTCCTCTTTTATTTTGCCAACCTATCATTATCGTTTCCTTCAGCGTGGTTTCGAGAGTTAAATACCCTACTTAGGGAGCTTATCTGGGATGATGGCCGCAGACGTACAGCACTCCCGACCCTGTGTAGACCAACTTTAGCAGGGGGCCCTGGGGATCCAGATTTTGAGGCCTACTACCTGTCATGCCAACTGCAATGGATCGCCAGTTGGTTCGCTGGAAAGGGATGCCTGGACAGATGGATTACAGTGGGAGATAGAGGTACGGACAGAGTCATAGCGCAATTCATTAATAAGAAGGTGACACGCCAAATGGACAGTCTGATGACAAAAGTAGCCATTCTTTGCTGGAAGAGGTGTGCAAGACGAGTGGGATCCCCTTATTCTCTGGCCTTGCCACTGACCGCCCTAATACTAGATCAAGGGGAGGAGGTCTTGGTGGGTACAGGGCTCGGGATTTGGAAAAGGGCGGGAGTAGAGGCGGTAGGTGACTTATTCCGGGATGGGGTGTTGAGGCCCTTTACTGATCTAGTGAATGACAGAGGGATTCATCCGGGACAATTCCTTCTGTACCAAAAGTTAACACATAATCTACGGGAACACTGGGAAACAGTGAATGTAGAGCCTGCCACCCATCAGATATTACACCTCCTCCTAACAATGGGGAATGATGCACACCGCATCACAAGACTGTATCGAGCCCAACAGGAAGGAGCCCTTGACCCAACGCAATCCTTACGGGAGAGGTGGGAGAGATCCTTGGAAAATGAAATAACAGACTCAGAGTGGAATAGAGTACTAGCGTACCCGAAGGAAGTATCAATAAACACGAGACTGAGATATACTCAATATAATTACACGCACAGGATGTACCTCACCCCACACCGCCTATCCTTAATGTACGGGTGGGTCCCCAGGGCGTGCCCCAGGTGCAGTGACGTGAGCGCAGACTTCGACCACATGGTGTGGAGCTGCCTGGACCTGCGTCAGGGCTGGGGCAGTGTGTTGACGGACCTCTCTAGACTGCTTGAAGGGGATTTAGCCCTATCTCCCAGTGTGTGCCTATTGGGTCTTGGAACCGGACTCCCATGTGGGAAGGTGAGGGGTTGTTTTCTGAACCTTGCTCTAGTTTTATACCGGAGACTGATCACCTTGGGGTGGAAATCCCCCAGATGCCTATCACTGACGGAATGGAGACGGGAAGTAGAGAAGTGGGCCAGAGCAGAACTGCAGATACTGAAGAGAAAGGAGGAGAGTGGACTCCGCCAGACCCCTATCGCTCCAGAATGGGAGGAAATACTGACAAAGTGGGAAGGGATGCTGAGGGGTACGGATACAACCACAGAGGGACTGACGTAAAGATTAAAATAAAGGCCCAAGATAGAGATCGGCAGTGACACAACTACTGGGGTAGGGAAGGAAAAATCCAGGGTTCAGAACCTAGTAGACACTAGAAGGGAAACGAAGACAGACATGGAATGCACGGCCAAGAGCACAGAATTGACTGAGTGGGGTTAGAGGGGATGGGCATTATTTGAGGGAGTTACCGTCTTGGGATTAAAATAGGGATGGATAACATGAAAAGTGCCAACCCTGCTCCAGGGTAACGGAGAGGAGGTTGACTTCAGACAATGGAACCACCTGCCCACACAAGTTCCACTGCACCATTAATCTGTTTAACTTTAGTTAAAGACTGTTTTAGATGTACAACAATCAGATCGATGGCATAGCTCTCATGTGGTGCACAGGCAAATGTATGAGGCTTCAGAATTAGACAATAAGCAATTCAAATTGATGTAAAAGTAAAAGAAAGTACATGATATTTGACCAAAAATATGTAATACCTTGAGCTGCATTGGGTAATCTCAACTGCCACACCAAATCATTCTGTATTTGTATAACAGCAAATTGTTCATAAAAATATTTTTGAAAAAATAAATCAGATGGTTGATACAGGTATAAAAGACTTTCAAAAGTTTTTCAAAGGACAATGCATACACTGTTCAAAGATGATACAAATATAATATACTTTGAGGATAATATACTTATTTATGGCAAGTCAAAAATCATTACAACACACTATACAATGTTTTAACTGTGTTGGAGGCAAATGGTTCAATGGTTACTAAACAAAAATGTTAGACTGAGGCTCAATCAGTAGATTATTTGAGTCATGCAATCAGCAATGGAGGAATAGCTCCAAAACAAGGAATAGTGAAGGCAATATTAAATGTACCTGCATGATCTGACAGGGGCAACTAAGATCCCTTTTTGGGCAATGGGAATATTATTCCAAATACATTGTCAGATAGAATGACCCATATGACATAATTAATGAAAAACGTTTAAAACATTGTGAGGCCAAAAGAATGTACTGTGGAATTTCACAAATTAAAGGAGGCCATACTAGATGCTTCTGTTGTAAATTCTTTTCATACTAACAATGAATCGATTATGATGACTGACCAACATTGAGCTAGAAGCACCTTTATTACAAATGCATAAAGGAAAATTGATAACTATAAGCTTATACATCATACCGTTAAGATCTGCTGAAAAAATACTCAATGTTAGGAAAAGATAATATACGTTGTACACGTTTCTTTTTCATGAAGAATCTAGTCTAGGAGCCAGAAATGCTTTTGCAGATTGTTCATTAAGACTACCAGTAAATAAAGACAAGCTAGGAATGTGTGAAGAACAAGATCCAACTAAAGTGCTATTAGTATGTGAAATTTTAATGGGGCATGTTACCAAGGAGGAGTGGAACAATGTTATAAGAAAACATGTATCTATGTTAGAGGTAATAAAGTACATTGGGTCAAACTGGCTGAGTACATTCAATCTTATTTCAATTAAGTTGAGGATCTTTCGGTCATGGAAGGATTACTTTTAAAAGGTACACAACTTGTACCCCTGAGTCTGAAAAAGATCATATTAGCAATAGCACATGAAGTACATCCAGGTATGTCTAGTATAAAGAGGAAAGTAGGATATGACTTGTGCTGGCTGATAATTTACATATTAGTTGAAGAAAGGATAAGGGAATTTATCAATTGTGCACTGAATGACAAGTAACAGACAAATGCTGCCAAAGCACAGGATACTATGTCTACAACGAGTAAAGTGTGGGAAAGTATCATTTGAAATAACAGTCCCTATTTATTTTTCGTAAAGTCCTTCTTATTTTCCTGTGTTGATAGTTCAGTTTTCACAATAGCCAGAGGTGAAATTAGTATATGATGTAAAGTTGAGATGTGTATCAGAAAGGTGTTATTACAGGTCTTTGAAAGAGAACACTTCCCTAAGACCACAATCACAAATAATAGCGTGCAGCTGACTTCAAAAGATATTAGTATGTTTTTTTAAATAGTCGTGTTATTAAGCATATGCTTTTTAGTTTACTATCCCCCAAAAAATGGCATATTGCAAAGATGGATGTGAGTGCTAATCGAAAGTATACAATTGACCATTTTCAATGGGAAAAACTAGTATGATGCTTTCAGGGAAATGGTGTGGAACTGTTGCACTTCTCCCATAAATGCAGGTGATAGATACCCAGTCAGGATTAGCTTAGAAGCAATGTGAAAAGTATTTGTGCAACACTTAAAACAGTAATACCATAAAAACACAACACAAGGAGAATACCGCACCAACTTGGAAAAATAAGTGAATTTAAAAAATAAAAAATAGAACCAAAATAACAGAAAACCAATCAGTAGAACCAGTGATGAGCAGGCTTAAAGTTTTCAATAAAAATAGTGCCAAAAAGCACAAAGTGCCTACTGTGAACATCTGGTCGTGCCGGACTGTAACAAAGTCACAACTTTAGGCTAACCGTGATGTAGTGCATGCTGGCTACAGGGACCCAGTTGGGCCAGCTGAACAAGAGTACCTTAAATCCTGCTTTCAGAGCATTGCATGGGCCTCTTGTCAAGGATGTATCACACAGCCAAGGCGATACGAGGTCTGGGTCGGAGCTGCATTGTGCAGTATCAGTTCTGGGGAGCTGTGAGGCTGTGATGGAGGTCCTGCATCATTGACAAGGGGGGCTTGCAATTTGAAGGTTTGAATCAAGGATGTATTGCACACAGGCTGGTTCCGAAGAAGCCGCAGGGCTTGTGATGGAGAGTCCTGTGTCATCGTCAAGGCTGCTGTTGACGAGGGGCTTGTGATGCAAGGGCCTGCACTGAGGATGCATCACACAATGGTGGTTCTGATGAGCCTGCTGCAGTGATGCAAGATCCTTGCAAAGGGGAGGTCCCCGCAGTAGATGTGATGCATTGGTTCTGCTTGGGGCTTCCCCCCAAGAGATATGTGTGTTCTACTGGATCTATAAATGGGCTGGAAGAACACCTTCAGGCCCACTTCTAAGGGTCCAGGACTGTGATGGACCACTTGAATGGTTAGGAACTGGATAAATATACTTGCCCTTTTAGTCCCTCTGATAGTTCTAGGTATAAGTTGCAGGTTCTGTCTTTTTCACCAGGCAAGATGACAGCAGAGCAGGATCCCTTCAAGTCAGCAGTCCAGCAGACTGGCAGTCCTTTCAGCAGTACAGCATCCTTTCTTCCTGGCTGAGTCTTCCACAGTTCCAGCAGTATAGAGAAGAGTAGGTGTGTGAGTCCTGTATTTATATGTGGGGCCTCCTTTCATGAGAGAGAGGCTTCTAGAGGTTTCCCTTTGAAGTGCACAGGTTTCTTACTTCCCCTGCCCTGGCTGACGACCAACTAAAGGGGTATGTAATCTCTGGTGTGAAGGCAGGATACAGTCTATTTATTAGTAGGGGTTGTGCCTAACTCTACCTTCCTATCCTACCAGTGATGGCCCATCCAGGCAGACTTATGCTCTCTTTTGTGTGGCTGAGTAAGAGGAATACAAAAAAAACAATTGCCAAATACACCTAGTAATCTGACCTAGATACATGCTGCAAGCACTAAATCGCCAATGCAGGAAAATGACACCTTTCTAAAAGGGTTTTTTCAAAATTTTAATAGCAAATCTGACTTTACCATAAATTAACATTTTTCATTACAATTCCAAAGAGACCACATTTGAACCATTTACCTGCTCCCATTTGGAAGTTACAGTTTAAATGTAATAAGGTAAATCCAGTGTCAACCTATGGGAGAAGCAGGCCTTGCAGTAGTGAAATGGTGAAAATTGAATTTAAGAGTTTTTCAGTCCCAAGATATTTAAAACTTAAAATTACATGGCTTCATTTTGAAATGTATTTCAGTCTGCCCTGTGGGCTGTTTATTCCTACCATACATATATATATATATATATATATATATATATATATATATATATATATATATATATATATATATATATATATATATATATATATATATATATATATATATATATATATATATATATATATATATATATGTATGTGTGTATATATATATATACTTGAGAGGCCCACTGGGGCGGACTAGTATATAAAGAGACTAATCAGGTGCCTGTAATTAGACAAGCTGAAGCCATGCTGGTCTTTTCAGTAAGAAAGAGATGCCTGGAACACCTCCAGCACTGGCTGCACCTACGAGGGTGAAACACTTTTATATTTTTCTCTGCTGAAGAAAGGATTGACCTTGAAACACGTGTCCAGAGATGATTTTATTACTTAAGGCCTGGAATAATGAAACTGCTTAAAGAATTCACTGTGAGTTGCTGGCTTTGCTTTCTCTTCCCGTTTATATAACCTGTTGGGAGTGCGCTTTCACATGAGGACAACTTCGTTTTTGATAATTAACCGGCCTGTCCAGCCGGGAAGGCAGCACCACTGCACATCGAAGCAGGTCTGTGTGACTAAAAATGGATTGCCACATAAGAGCAATCAGGTTGGGTTATTCACAGCAAATCTGACAATTTTACTTTGGATTCGCCTACAAAGGTTTTGCACTTTGGGTCATTATTTCTTTTGGCTCCAGCAACCCACTTGGGGCAAAATGAAAAAATTGCAGGACCACCACAACCAGCATGCACTGCTCACTTGAGAGGCCCACTGGGGCGGACTAGTATATAAAGAGACTAATCAGGTGCCTGTAATTAGACAAGCTGAAGCCATGCTGGTCTTTTCAGTAAGAAAGAGATGCCTGGAACACCTCCAGCACTGGCTGCACCTACGAGGGTGAAACACTTTTATATTTTTCTCTGCTGAAGAAAGGATTGACCTTGAAACACGTGTCCAGAGATGATTTTATTACTTAAGGCCTGGAATAATGAAACTGCTTAAAGAATTCACTGTGAGTTGCTGGCTTTGCTTTCTCTTCCCGTTTATATAACCTGTTGGGAGTGCGCTTTCACATGAGGACAACTTCGTTTTTTATATATATATATATATATGTGTGTGTGTATATAAATTTATATATATATATATATGTATATATATATATATATATATATATATATATATATATATATAATATATTTTAAAAAGTCAGGTTTGAACTTGGAGGATGGTTTATTTTGCCATGTTGAAATGGCAATTTAAACCTGCACCCACTGTCTGCAATGGCAGGCCCCAGGTGTGCAAGGTCCCCTATGTAGGTGACACAACAAGTGTTCAAGGCCTACCAGCAGCATTTAATTTATTTAATTTACAGGCCCTGGGTACATGTAGTACCACTTTACTTGAGGATTTATAAGTACATTAAATATGACAATTTGGAATAAGTCTATGTTTCAGGGAGTGAGCACACACTTCAGCACTGGTTAGCAGTGGCAACAAGCACAGAGTTCTAAGGCCAACAAAAACGAGATCTGAAAAATATATGGAGATGTAAGTCAAAAGGTTTGGGAGGAAGACCATCCTAAAGTTGACAGGCTAACATAATCTGTCTTATCAGTGTGTCCTGTAATGAAGAACTGGAAACATAATAAATGGCTCTTGCCCTCACAGAGTATCTTCCTATTATGAAATACCATACACTGTTGATTACAACACACTGCATGGATCTTGCTAACATTTTGCGAAGAACTCTATAGCTATTAAAAACGCAACTATTTGAAAGTGGTGTTTCAAGCTGGATTTGTGCATTAGTATGGAAGACCCATACTCTATCTTAGGCAATGGAACATCAACTCAGAAGGAAGAGGTGATTCATGATTGTTGTAAATAACTTTAAGAACCTCTCAAAATTATTAGGCACTGGAACAATGAAGATAACATTTTGGAAAGGACTATAAGAAGTAGATTATGTTAGGCATCATGAAGTATCTATCAAATGTATTTGTTTCTTAGACATTGTGTTACCATTGTTGACACAAGTGTGCCATTCATATGCAGAGCAATGGCCATGACATATTCACGCCTGACATTAGGAATGTCAAAACTGTACGAGCTTCATGAGTAACAAAGGTTGAAGAACTTTTAAAAGGGGCAGTATCAGGGTCTCTTTAAAGCAGCAGGACGTTATTCCCTCTTTGTTGATCAGCCATGGGCAAACTGCCTCCACTTGGGAAAAGTGTCCCATCCCAAATATGTTTCCTGCTCCACCCTTTCCTATACCACCACATTGTGCTACCTATCCCTCTCTTAGCGGCTTCTCAGTTCCCCATGGGCCAAGACTCACTTTCTTTCCTGCACAAGGCCTAAAAGATACGCCTCCTTACCATTAAAACCTCGGTCCCTACTCCATCTTTCTCCCATTTACCCACAATTAATGGCACAACATCCTGTCACTGCAAAACAGTATAGTTGTGTGTTGTTGCAAGCAGACACATTTAGGATCTGTGAAAACAGAATTGGAAGATTTCAGTCTGCTTACCTGATTCCATGTTTTCAAATTTATTGTTAAGTCTGGAAGTAAACTTTTTCTTACCTCTGCTTGAAATATTGTGGCCTTTTGAAACATAGATATAGATTTTTCTTGTGTAATGGTGCTAACCTTGACTTTGTGGGCATTTGTGACATAATTATAGCTATATCTGTATTAATGTTGCCCCACACAAAATTTCTTTGAGTTAAAACCACTGTTGCAACTACAGTTATCCCATGTCCCCAAGAGCTCCCCAGAGGGATGATCCATTTTAGATTCTGTGTGTGATGGCTTGAAGTGTGTAAGAAGCTATTCTCTGTGGTTGTTTTTCTGAACCTTTCTGTGGTCAATACACTGTTTACTACCTTCATTCTGACATCTAAGAGCTGCACTGATGTTGTAATGAAGACTTTTCTCATTTTAAAATTCATGTAATTTACATTGAAAACCTCAACATATTGGCTATTCTGTCCTTTTTCACCCTTCAATACAAAATATACCAGCAACATGTATCAACCAAAAAAAACTGTTGCTGTGTGTATTAGGACATATCTGGGTTCCACAGAACTTGCTCCTCCCACCAGCCCATGTACCAATGTGCATTGACGGAGGTGAAGCAGGATACCCAAGGTCAAACCAGTCAATTGTTTTGATAAGAACATTTTGCAACAGAGATATATTCTGCCCTACCCGGAAATCAATCAAAGTATCATTTTTCAGACATCTATTATAAGTAATTGATCTTCTCCCGAGATAAAACGTACAGGTTTTGAGACCATATTTACGATCAATGCCTACTTGTAAAGGGGCAACATATAACTACCATTTGTGATCATATATTCTTTTACAAAACAATCTTTTGGAGTATTGATGTATTCTCCAGGAAGCTGCCCTGGGCAGAAATATTAGGAATTCCTGGAGGTTTATTGTAATATGTATGTCATTTAAGCAGTAAATATATGCATAGTGTTCTTGGTGTATCTGTTCTCAAAACAAGGTGTTCTTCATAGTATAAGAATAATAATTCATTTGTTTCTACAGCTACAAGTATAGCATGCAGTGTTATCTAATTGCTGCATACCTTTCTGTATGCACATATTCTTAGGCTACAAAACAACAATACCACCTTTGTCGGAAGGCTTAAAGACCACATTGTTCACCTTTTGGAAATTAAACTGTTTGTGATATTGTTTAATTTCCT
Source organism: Pleurodeles waltl (assembly GCF_031143425.1). NCBI lineage: Eukaryota > Metazoa > Chordata > Amphibia > Caudata > Salamandridae > Pleurodeles > Pleurodeles waltl. The sequence goes on from NC_090439.1 coordinate 341,534,989, forward strand.
GATGTTCTAAATCTATTTTATCCAAGTTCCCTTACATCTTTCTTTATCATAACATAATATATTTCAGTATTGTCTTGGGTGTTTACCATAGGAATGTCCATTTAGGCGTAAAGACACTAGGAGGGTCATTCCGAGTTGTGGCTGCCAAAAGACTGCCTGGCGGTAATCTGACCACCGTATTAAGAGTTACACAGTGAAGTCTGGCAAAAAACAGCCATTTTTATGAAACCGCCAGGACACTCGAGGACGGAAAAGAGGCGGCTCCACCACCAGCACTGCCAGCCTGGCAAAAATCCTCCCATCAGATTATGATCCACAAGTCACAACAACAGTTCTTCCATGGTGGAAAACCATTGGTGGTGCAAACCGCAGTGGTCCTAACTCACATCACACTGAACACACCACCACATTGGATAGTTTGAATACTCCACATCTAACACACATCCACACACTCGACACACCTATACACTCCAGTATATAACACATCCCTACACAATCCACAATCCTTTGCAAACAGAACTCCACTCACAGCCACAGAGGAGGAAAAACAATCACAGATTTCTCGATAAATACTTATAGCACCCATACACATTTTACCAAGCATATATCACACACCTGCACAACCCTCAATTGACTTTTACACATAACACACAACTATCACCCATTCACATCACAGCACCTATATTACATCACTCAAATTTTTTGTAGCCTTTATCCTGAAACACTATCTCACCGTCTTTACCACCACTACCATGTCCTCACAAAAACGCCCACTTTTCACAGATGATGTGTTGAGCGTCATGGTGGATGAAATTGTCAGAGTAGAGCCACACCTGTTCGGAGAAAAAGTACAGCAAACATCAATTGCCAGGAAAATTGAGTTGTGGCAAAGGATAGTCAACAGGGTCAGTTCTGTAGGCACCTACCCATGCACAAGGGAGGACATCAGGAAGAGGTGGAATGACCTTCGGGGGAACGTGCGTTCCATGGCATCCAGGCACCAGCTGGCGGAACTGAAGACTGGCATTTGGCCACCACCTTCCCCCTCCTACTTTCACATCTTGGGAGGAGAAGGTCTTGATCATACTGCATCATGAGGGCCTGAAAGGAATACCGGGGGAGTGGAGTCTGATAAGTCTACACAACATTCTTATCACCCAATTGTTTCGTCCTGCATGCTCCCTCACCACCTTATCCCACCACAATTAACAAACCACTCACCACCCCTCAGTCCAAATGTCCTAATACCCCTGACTGGCATGCCACATGTACATGTAATTCATCTGGCACCACAGCCCTTGGGAATGGCATGTGAAGTACCGGGAACTGATAGCACTACAACTCCCAGAAGGCAATATCTTATTATTATGAAAACCTGAACAATGCACCAAAAGTGAGTTGTCATGCATGTGAAACTAACTACCAATCTAATCCATCATGAATGTCCAACTGTGAAACAGTTGATGACAATGACAGCAATGCAAAGGTCCACTCACACTATAATTACAAGCAAAACACAGCTATGGCTGAGTGCCCCATCAAACTGCCTTTAGAACAAATATACCTAAGATTGAAATATACACACCTGGGCTGAAAATCTATATGCCAAACTGGATTCATATGCAGCATATCTAGATAGAGGTCAATGTCTACTGCTTACTCCCATACCGTGTCTCTACTCTGACACTATTTTGTAGTGTCCAGAATTTACTGTGTCATTTATCATGCCAGACACTTCACTAGGCAACAAAGGTGAACACTCGTGTCAACAGTCAGACAACATAAAATAGTATCAGCAGTCTAATGACTATCAAAATAGTTTAACATCTTTAAGCATGCAGAGTCTCATGTTGTATTAAGTAGAATTTTGCAGCAGCTGTCATTGTCATTTCCGGATATCTTGTTAGGGCACTGTGTGCATCTCCAACAACATCACCAATACTTAAAATGAAACACCACTTGTTGTATCACTTACTGCAACTCTGTTTTCCACTTCTCCCATAAATACCATTGCCACCATGGATGGCATGTGAGAGACTGCCACTAACCCTCTGGATGAAGGCCCAAGTGAGGGCAACACCCCTGGATGTGTGGACAATGAGGATGAAGCTAGTCCATCAGGGATACCTGGACAGTAAACAACTGTCAGCCTCACCCTGCTAACAGCGAATCCTCCCAGCAATGTTGCCTCAACCTCACAAGCAATCATACACCAGGAAACCATCTCCCAAGTCTTGGGAGCCTACCAAAACTCCCAAAGCATGATGGGCCAGGTAGTCACCATGATGGGGGAAATCCAACAGCTGCAGAGGGACAACCATCACAAAGTCATGCAGCAGTGGCAGGCACAAAATGCCATCCTGACTTCTATTGCTGGGGTACTGAGAGACATTAATACTACCCTGAGTAGGTCTGCCACACACCAGCAGGTCTCTTCCACTAGTAATGACTCTTCAGGCCATTCAACATGAGCAGCTGCTAGTGGAATGGCGGCCCTGCCAGAGTAGGGACATACCTCAGACACCCCACCCTCTGTAGCAGAGGAACCCTCTCACAAACATGGATGTCCGCCCAGACATCCAGGAGGAGAAGATGCCAAGACCAAACCCACTGCCAGGAATTAAACCTCCCCTTACTGGTTCCCCTTGTGTGCCACAGATATACCCCGTTGACTGTTCTGAAGCCTAACTCCATTTTCCTATGGTCCAAGGACACTGAACTTGTGTTTCCTAATGGTGTTCCTCTTTATTGAACGAGCTTTGTTATGGATATCACATTTGTACTCTATCACCAGGAGACTCATTATATTGGGATTGTAACATAGACAGAAGCCAATACAGTTGTATTCTACATCTCCACACATTTATTCTTAGATTAGCAAACAGCAAATGGAATAATACCGCTAGTGACTCATGATTGTCAGCTTAGGTGTCATACACTTCTAACCCATAGGATGAGAAGTTAGGGACATATCATTCTTCCTACAAGGCAGGAGGCATAAAGATTGGTCCTTTGTAACACCATGTAAAGCCTTATCACATACACATACCTTAGCTTCCTAATAATCATACCCCAGTATACAGACAGTGATAAGTACTGATGTCCCCAGGCCATGACCTTTCACTTACATTGGTTATGTACCTGTAGGTTTTCCACTCACCTCTGTCAGTCCCCAGAGACATGCACATTGGTCTGCAAAGTAGGAATACACTGACAGCTATGTTACAGGTAGGTCACATACAACAGAAACCATTATGATGATAGAGGCTCTGGTTCAACATTTTCACGTGCCACACATATAGACACACGCATGAACCCATTTGACCGCCTCCAGTACAAAATAGGTCTTCTTGGTGGGAACAAACAATACCACCCAGTGTCCTGACGGTCTGGCCCTATTAGTTACACTCCACATACTCATGCCAATCAGGAGGTTTTATCCATGCCTATTTCTCATGTCTGCGTGTGATTCCCATTGGCTCTCACACTGTCTGTGACTTGCTAATGATGAAGAGCCAAACAGAAACTCAGCAAATCTGTGATTTACAAGAAGAGGGATAGGACGTAGGTGTACACATACATCAATTCTGACAAGTCATTTTCACAAGTGTGATTTTGCATGTGCAGCAACAAATCAGAACACTGTATACCACTCTGTTATGTACACAACACCAATTTACAAACAGCAAGCACAACTGACTCATTGCCATTGGAGCTAACTAATATCTCATGGATGATGTTAAATAGGAGGTGACATTGCAGCCCTCAAGTCTAGGTTACAAAATTAAATCTCACCATGAAGACATCACATATCTTGGGTCAGTTTTGATGAGATCTGCCCTGGAGTCTCCAGCCTCATCTTCATCTGGCTCATTTTCATTTGGCAAATCTGCATTTCCACCCACAGGCTCTGATGCAGCACCCTCATCTGGTATGAATTGTATCTGACATCTCAGGGCAAGATTGTGGAGCATGCAGCAAGCAACAATTATATGACATACCTTGTTGGGAGAGTAGAGAAGGGTTTCTCCAGATATATCCAGGCAGTAAAACCTTGCCTTTAGGAGCCAAAGTCCGCTCAATGACACCCCTTGTCCTTTGGTGGGCCTCATTGTAGCAGACTTCCCCTGGCGTGGTTGGGTACCTTACTGGTGTCAACAGTGAAGGATGGTTTGAATAGCCTGAGTCCCCTGTAAGGAATAGGCACACAACACAAACATATATCTGGTACATGTACATTTGTGATAGCAAGAGAGAAACTTAGCAAACACACATGTCAAATGTGACTTACCAACCAGCCAGACTCTCTCTGTGTTGAGTTGTGTCATCAGCATTGGGATATTGCTGTTGTGCATGATGAAGGAATCATGGACTGATCTTCACAAAGACTTGTCAAATGTGCTGGTCTGCCAAACACACCACTTGGACATTGATGGAGTGGTCGTTTTTCCTCTTTCTGTATACCTGTTTATTGGCCCTGGTGGGAACCAAGGCAACATGAGTGCCATCTATGGCTCCAACCAACTATGGAATATGTCCCCATAGCATAAAACCCTGCTTCACATTGGCCAACTCCACACATTGTGTTTCAACAATGCACAAAGTACATCCTTCTAAACTAGACTGAACATGGGCTGAGACATCCCTGCAGGGAGTGCTGCTGTATTCTGAAAGAACCCAGTGACCAGGAAGTGTAGCACTGGCATTACTTGATTGATGGGAGGTATGCTATTGGGATTGCGAATGACAGGCATCAGATCTGTCTCCAACTGATCACAAAGGTCCATGATAGTCTGCCTATTCAGGCGATAGATCTGTATGATATGCCTGTCCTCCATGGTGTGCAGGTCTAGTACTGGGTGGTACACTGAAGGCTGTCTTCCTCTCCTCATGCCAGGGTAACTATGTGGAAAAACAAATAAATTGTAGGTGACTTTTACAATACACATAATGAATATATTTGTATACAAGTCAGACATATCTGCTGTCAATGTCAGACACAACATATGACATCTGAAGAACAGCATTCTGCTATGCTTTCTATGACACCCCCCTATGTTCACATTCCCTGAATCCTCTAATGTACTATACAGGCATACCTATCTGTGACTGTCAGTGTTTGATAGTCCAACTTAGCGTACACGTGAAACATATATGTTTATCCTATGCTATATTACTGACGCACGTAGGATGTTGAGAATAGGTTTCCATTTCCATTTCCACCATTCCCTCTGTCACACAGCTTTTACTACTCACATGCACAGTTAAACTACTACACATGAAGGCAGAACTCACTGATACTTTGCACAATATAGGGAATGGTTAATGCTTCAGATTTCCATACTTTTCCATACACATCATTGCCTCAAAATGGCAACTGCCTGGTCCACTGTACTGGACCTGAGGAAGTGAACTCACTCCGCCGGTAGATGTCGTCATGGAGGTAGGCAGTTACAACCATGGTGGACATTGCAATTGAAACACATTGCTGCCTTTGGCAGACTTGGGCCACTGGCAGTGCCTGCCGGCGATGACCGTCCTGTACGTGGTGGCCGTGACCGCCATTTTCTGCAGTATTGCTTTCTTGACTCCTGACACTGCTGCCAGCAAGACCTACACCACCTGAGCTGCTGTGTACTGCCTCTGAAAGCTAACATGCCATGTCCTGCAGGTGAAATGGCACCAGCCTTTACCCCAGAAGACCTTGGCAAGCTTGTTGAGGAGGTCCTACCTCTGTATGGACAGGTATATAGTGCACCAGAGGAGCAGGTCAGTCCAATGGCATACTAATCTGTGAAAGTTGGAGTGTATGATGGTGTTCATAAAATGCGAATTAGTGAAGGTTTTGCAACTCATGTCTGGGTGTATGGAAATGGGTACATGTGCATGGCAGACATACAGTAGTGTCACATGGTAGATAGTGTGTGTTGGAAATGGCCTTTCTGCAGGGTCACCCCCAAACCTTTTGCCTCCCTCCTTCTCTTTTTCTGACCTCATTTTTGCTGGCTTTAGGACTCTGCACACTTTACCACTGCTAATCAGTGCGAAAGTGCATATGCTCTCTCCTTAAAAAATAGTGACATTGGCTCATTCCCAATTGGCTTATTTAATTTACTTGTAAGTCCCTAGTCAAGTGCACTTCATGTGCCCAGGACCTGTAAATTAAATGTTATCAATGGGCTGCAGCACTGGTTGTGCCACCCACATAAGTAGCCCCCTAACCATGTCTCAGGCCTGCCACTGCAGGGCGTGTGTGTGCAGTTTCACTGCTACTTCAACTTGGCATTTAATAGTAATTGCCAAGCCTTAAGCTCCCCTTTTTCTGCATGTAAGTCACCCCTAAGGTAGGCCCTAGGTAGCCCATAGGGCTGGGTGCTGTGTAGGTAAAAGGCAGGACATGAACATGTGTGTTCTATATATCCTGGTAGTGTAAAACTCCTAAATTTGTTTCACACTGCTGTGATGCCTGCTCCTTTCATAGGATAGTATTAGGGCTACCTTCATATACTGTTTGAGTGGTAGATTCTGATCTGAAATGAGTAGCAAGGTCATATTTAGTGTGGCCATAATGGTAATAGAAAGTCATGCTTATTGGTGAAGTTGGATTTAATATTACTATTCTAGAAATGCCACTCTTAGAAAGTGAGCATTTCTCTACACTCAAAACCTTCTGTGCCTTACAGCCTGTCTCCAATCCACGTCTGGCTGGGTTACTTGACAGCTCCCTTGTGCATTTTACTCAGACAACCCCAAACACAGGATGCTCAGTCACACCTGCATACATCTGCATACTGAATGGGTCTTCGTGGGCTGGAAGGGTCGAGGGCCTTACACTTACACGTCAAAAGACAGTGGGTTGCCCTCACACAGTGGACTGCCAGACCCCCTACTTGGACCTCCGCAGACAGGATGGAACTGAAAGGTGACCTTGTGCACTTCTAAGCTACTGTTTGAAGTCTCCCACACTTCAAAGGCACGTTTGGGTATTTAAACAGGGCCTCTGACCCTACCACCTCAGACACTTCTGGACAAGATACCGCTGGTGAAGAAACTCTGAACCAGACCCTGCAACGTGCCAAGAGGAACTACCTGACTGCCCAAAGGACGCACTTGACTGCTTTTCTGCAAAGGACTGCTGCCCTGCTGTTGCCCTGCTGCCTTGCTGTCCTCTGGCTCTGCTGAGAAGTGCTCTCCAAGGGCTTGGATAGAGCTTGCCTCATGTTCGTTGAAGTCTCAGGACCAAAAAGACTTCATCCTGCAAAGAACTCCTTGTGTGGTGACAGTTTGATACACAGTCTGCCAGAAATGGCACACAGCCTGAACCGCGGTGAGAAAATGACCACACGCCGAACTGGAACGCAGCCCCGTTCCCAGAGAAGAGATCGACACAGTGCCAGCATTGTGACCAGAACTTCGACGCATGGCCCACTGGATCGACTGAAGAATGTGAGATGAATCGGCACAGCGCCTGCGGTGCAACAGAAATTTCCACGCATCGCCCACCGGATCAACGCAGCTCCTGTGACTTAGTCCGGCATGCCAAGGATTTCTCCGTATCATCCTTGGGGCGTCCGAATACCCGGCAACCCAAAGAGGATCCAAGTCTTTGCACTGGAAATTGATGCACAGCCTTTTCTGGGTGAAAACTTATTGACGCATTACCTGTGTGCATTGGAGAAATCCACACAACTCCTCCTCTGTGGCCCCTTGCGGAGATTTTGAACGCAAACCAGGTACTCTGTGCTTGCAAGAAACACTTGTTGCTTTTTAAAGACTAAAGACTCTTTCTATCATTCTCTGAAGTGATATTTCAATGTGTATTCATTAAATCAAAAACAACAAGTGATGGACGGAATGCTGAACATTGTCAAACACTCCCCCCCAGTCATAGATCTGGGTTTAATCCATCGTTCTTTTGCTCACCATGCCACCCCAGTTTGGACCCAGCCATATGCAAATCAGTCTTGACCCTGTTCCTCATGGGAACAGTCCAGACTGAACTGCCAAGCCAGGTCCTCACTGGACCGGAAACAAGCATCCTGGGACCGGTTTCGGGATTCATTAAATCTTCATCGTTTTGACCTGAATTTATCCAGATAAATATTCTGTATTTTTCTAAACACTGTGTGGTATAGTTTTGTGGTGCTATACTATGTTATTGCATGATTTATTGCACAAATACTTTACACATTGCCTTCTAAGTTAAGCCTGACTGCTCAGTGCCAAGCTACCAGAGGGTGGACACAAGATAATTTGGATTGTGTGTGACTTACCCTGACTAGAGTGAGGTTCCTTGCTTGGGCGGGGTAACCTGACTGCCAACCAAAGACCCAATTTCTAACAGTGTGTAATGTAACTGCCTGGATGCACAGCTTAGATTGCAGCATGAGCAACAATGATGGTATGAAAATGTTTTTTTAGGCAGTCCATGTAAGGACAATCATGTGGCCTGGACATATCTGTGTAGTCAATGCCAGGTACTCATCATGCATGTTGTATGTGACACTCCACTTGGATGGATAGGAATGTTTGCCTACTTGTGTTACTGAAGTGCATAGACCACTTGTGTTGGTATGGTGCATGTGGACATGACTTTCTCCTTTCGCCTGTGTCATCCATGTAGGTCATGCACATCAACAAAAGGGGATCTGGTTTGCCACTGGCAAGCAAGTGCGGACCTTGGGGTCCACTGCTGATGGAGCACCCACTGTAGGAAGTGGTGGGAGGACCTGAGCTGCTTGGCCCAGAAGACCTCAGATGCCCAGCTGGAGATGTCCTCTCAACAAGGGAGAGGTGCCTGATGGATCTTGACCCCTCCTAACAGCGTGTATTTTGGTGGTGGCCTGCCTTGAGTTGGATGGCCGTTTGAGGGCAGCACAGAAGCCACAAGGGGGTAAGTACTGACTACAGACACTACAAATCACTCTGCCAGTTCAGTGTCTAATCTTTAAGTATCTAAACTGTAACAATGTGGTAAGTGCTAAAGGTAAAGGGTCTCCTAGGAATACATAGAAGTACTGTTGGTACCATTGATGCACAGGTGTGGACATGGTATTGTGTATAAGAAAATACAACTCACCTATGTTAAGCCTATTGTATTACAGCATGTGGTGATGCACATGTGACTGTGTCATATGTGCACCTCTACAGTGCAATACATATGTGTTAGAGCTGTGTCAACCTTCCCATCTACTGATCCATAGTCCAGATATGCTGTTGGTGAGTTGACCAGCTTTTTGGTCTCAGTCCATGGCTATTTCACTGGATCTAGCTCTATATGCAACATAGGGTCTGACAGGTGAGTAACAGGCCAAATATCACTGAGCTGTGATATAGATGTCAACTCCATGTGAGGGTGTTATCTCATTCAGATATTTCACATGGCATACTTGCTACACTTACTCAGCGGTGTGAGGTGGTATTCCACTTGTTAAGTGTGGACTGTGCATTGGCAAATGTGATGTTTGATCAGGGTGGAAGTCCTACATGATGAAAAGCATTGTGGTAATAATACATTCCTACTGCAAGACGTGATTTCAGACTATCTGCACAATGTATGTGTTATTGAGAAGGTAATTGGCTAGCCTGCTACTTACTTAGGTAATTTATTTTGCTCATGCTACCTAGAGCAGGACCTCTCCTATATAGATACTACATCCACTGCTTTTTGCTAACATCATGTGTATATTGGTACCTCCTGCCCTTTGTAAGATTTTAAATGTTGGCTTGGCAGACTTACCTTTGCTTTTCTGAATATGTTTTGAAGTACTTTAGTATGGATAAGCTCACTTTACCATGACTACATAGGGTTGCATGTGTAGTAGTTGACAGATACATGTTGGTGGAATGATATAGTCAAATTGATGGACTCTAGGTGTATGTGTCAATAATGGCTACTTTAGAAGTGGTTTATGGCAGTGTAAGTATACTCTAAAGATGTAAGGTGACTCATGTCTAAATTGTTGATAGTAATGTTGGTCGTTTGATCTGGTCATCTTGAGGTTCCTACTCAGCATGATTAGTGGAATTGTATGTGGCCTTAATTCACGCAACAGATGTCCATTGTATTGGAGGTGTTGGTATGATCCCTGTGGTTGTCTGTGGGTGTATACTATGTGCTAACTTGACCTCAATAGATGTACATGACTTTGTTTTCTATATGAGAATGACTAAGATGAGTAGGTCCTGAAGGTCTGTGAAATCTCTTGCAAAAACAGAGTTGATACATGTGTTAGAGAAATGGTTTGAGAGTCTATTATACTTCAAATTTGGATATGCCAAATGGTGTAGATGCAGCTGAGTCATTTGCCATTGTGAATGTTTTAGACACAGTTACATTTTAGAGATGTGATAGCTAAGAAACAGGCTGTGTTGTAATAGGAATGTGAGGAGGCAACTTTCATAGAACATGACATCTGGCAGTAGACTGAGCAAGTGTAGATTTGGCGTAGGTATGAATTTGAAATCAAAGTGAACACTGATTTTCATTGATGGTTTGTTGTTTCACAGCAATGTTCTGTATAGGGACACACTATGGGGGTCATTCAGACCCCGGCGGGCGGCGGGAGCCGCCCGCCTGGAGGGAACTGCCATATGGCCGCTCCGCGGTCGAAAGACCGCGGAGGCCATTCTGGCTTTCCCGCTGGGCTGGCAGGCGACCGCCAGAAGGCCGCCCGCCAGCCCAGCGGGAAACCCCTTCCCACGAGGAAGCCGGCTCCGAGTGGGAAGGTGCGACGGGTGCAGTTTCACCTGTCGTGAATTTCAGTGTCTGCTGAGCAGACACTGAAATTCTTTGTGGGGCCCTCTTACGGGGGCCCCTGCAGTGCCCATGCCATTGGCATGGGCACTGCAGGGGCCCCCAGGGGCCCCACGACACCCCATACCGCCATCCTGTTCCTGGCGGGCGAACCGCCAGGAACAGGATGGCGGTATGGGGTGTCGGAATCCCCATGGAGGATTCCTGAGGGCATCGGAAAACCGGCGGGAGACCGCCAGTTTTCCTGTTCTGACCGCGGCCAAACCACCGCAGTCAGAATGCCCTGCGGGGCACCGCCAGCCTGTTGGCGGTGCTCCCGCATCCCCGGCGGTCTGCTGACAAAGCATCTTGTGCAGGGAAAGTTTGTGTTTTATCTCTACTGATAGGATGATGATGTAGTGGTCACATAGTAGGCTTATGTTGGATGTGACATTGTTGTCATGTAGCGTTATGGGAAGTCTGTTGATGTGACATAATGTTGTCTCAAAATTGTTCCTACCTGGGAGTGTTTTACAAATAGATGTGATGTTACTGTTGAATATGGTGTAATGTATATGTATGTAAGAATGTGATGACCCTATCTCTATCTCTGTTTCTCAGCATCAGCAGGTGAAGGAGACAGGGCACAGCTGGGTGGGAAAGCTGCTGGCCACAGGACCTGTAGTGCTGATACCAGCGACACAGAGGGACCCACTGGTCTGGAGGGCAAGGGGAGTGCCATGGGGGAGACAGGATTCATGTCATCATCTTCAGAATTCTCCTCCTGTAGACACTCCTTGGCAGTGGCAGACCCATCTGGGATGACCCCAGAACCATCCACGTCCACTATTCCCCTTACTACCATGTCCTCCCTATAACTACCCACCCAGTTGTTTTGTGCCGGCTCACCCAAGAGGGTGGGCGTCTCCTTTGCTGCAGGCACCTCTGCCCCTGTCATCCCTGCTGCCCTCAGTGAGGAGGCTATTGACCTCCAGAGGTCCATCTCTGTGGGTCATCGTGAATGCCATCCAGAGACTTGCATCTCAGATCTAACAGAGTAATGCATTCCTGGAGGACATTCATGGTGCACTGGCTGGCCTACAGAGATCCTTTCAGGCTCTGACCTCCACAGTGACCGCAGCCAGTCACCCTTTGTCTCCCCTCCCCCTTCCACCTTCCTCTTCCCAATCCCATATCCTTCTACCCCTGACCCAGCCAAAGCACACATACAGACAGGCATGCATCCACCTCAACATCCAAGGGTAGCTCAGACAAACACAAGCACCACAAGACACACTACCGGCATGCACACAACCAACATTCAGATGCACACACACCAACACTCACAGCATGCCCTGACATCCCCATCACCCACAGCATCACTGATAGCACATCTGACACACCTGCAGACACTACAGGAATATTCACAGATCCAGCCACCACACAAATTCTACCCACTGACAGCACCACAGCAGACCCTCAGACATCCACCCCAGTAACCACAACCTCAGACACTACAACCACTAACACACATATATTCAACATATCCCCTTTACCTGCAGTCACCAACCCCAGCAGACATGGCATCCCCCAGCACCTCCACCCCCTTCATCCCAAGACACATAAACACCTGCACTCACCTACCCAACAGAGACCCAACACCCACAAACATACCTCCCACAAACATGCACCCATTACATCCACACTATCACCTCAGACAACCACTCCCTCTCCCTCCACAGCCAAACCCTTTTGCTATGGGCATCCCTGTGTGTCTAAAAAAGCTTTGCTTTTGGAGTTTGCTTTTTCCCAGCTCTTCTCCCACCCTGTGATATCCCTAGACATTCTGATTCCCCCCCCAGGTCCAGCCCTACCACATTCAAGCCTTCCCCTGCCACACCTGCAAGTACTCAGGCCCCTCCCCATGCCAAGACATCTACTCCTCCTAAGAAAACCCAACCCTCCCCTAAACCTAAGATGAAGCCCAGACCCCCCTCCTAAACCAGATCCCAAAGACCCCCCTCCAAGACCTAACCCTCCCCTGTAGCCTCCCCCCATGACCACAGAGATGCCTTCCTGCCCCAAAGATGCCCCTACCTGTGGAGGTTACATGGCAGTCTGGAGTCAATTTCAGGACACACATATATACCCTGTGTGAATTGTGAATCTTTATTATGGACTGGCCTATGGCCTTTGTTTTTACAAATTATTGTATTCAATATTCATTAGAGACAACCTGTTGTTGGTTTCCTGTTTAAATCTTTGTCATGCATTTATTTCCCTAGTACAGAGGTGTTCCTGGCTGACAATAGTTGTGTGTCTACATGTGCATGTGTACTGTTTGGCCTAACTGTGTTGTGTAGCCTGTATGTGAGGTTGTGTGCAGTACTTTTGTCTATAAGTGATAGGGTGTGTGTTGTGTGATGGACAAATGTGCTTTCAAGATATTTTTGTAGTGTTGGGATTGAGTGTTTGTTGGGGTGTTGTGTGGCTTTGTGTGCTTTGACTATGAGGGTGTTTTGTGCATGGTATGTTAGGTACAATGTTCTGTGTAAGTTGATTGGTAAGTAGTGTGGTTGTATAGTTGTGTGTATTTTTTGCTTCTTTGTGTTACGTGGTGATGTGCGCCTGGGGAGTGTCCCCTGTGGGTTCCTGACATGTGATTGGAGAGGGTGCAGTTGTTTTCTCGTTGTGACGTGGTGTTGTGGGGTACTGTGTGGGTGTGGGTCTGGGCAGCGTTTCCGTACGTACCTGTGTGTGTTTGTGACCTGTGTACATTTGTACATGTATGTGTGTTGGCCATAGCGTGGACGTTTTGTATAAGCAAGTGTGTGTGTCTGTATGTGAGTGTGCATGTTTGTGCGCTGTTATGTGAGTGTCGATCTCATACCTCCTTCCCGAAAAGAATGTTGTGTGAGTGTACAAAATTGACAATCTACAACATTACCACGTAAGTGTGTGCGTACTTAGGGTTGCTGTCGTCAACACAGATTCTGGAGTCGTTGGGCAAGCAAGAGCAGAGGGATGATGTGTAGTTCTGGTTGAATGGTGGCTCTGGACAAGTATGGCTTCCTGAAGGTGAGTGTCTCCTTTTATGCAGTTGGTGTCCGCCTGGGTTTCCATGGTGGTGCAACCACAGTGGAAACCTTGGCGGTGTGTAACCTCATAATCTGTCCGACAGAAACATGGTTCCGCTGGCCTGCAGGCGGCTACCATCATCTGTGCGGTCAGACTGCACTGGCGGTGCCGGCGATACTTTGGCTGTGTTCTGTACTAAGTGCCGCTGATGTCATGATTTGGTAGTCTTCCCCGCCAGCCTGTTGGCGGGACAACCGCCACTGCGACCGCCACTGCCAACGTGAGACCACCAAACTTATAATGAGGCCCTAAGACATTCAATATCTCTCACAATAATACCATCTGTGGTATCATTTTCTGGAACAATAACGTCATTGTCTAAGATTGTAAATGTAACAAATGTGGGTTTATCAGTGACCAGTAATTTAAATTTACTGATTGTCTTCTGGGATCTAGATTGTCTCCATTGGTGTTGTGCTGGTGCATCTTGTAGTTTCCTTTGTTTTCCTTTTTGCTCCTGACCTTTTTTGCTTGGTGTCAACATCTGTTTGATTGTTCTGATTTGTCCTTAATGCCATTTTCAATATATGGAATGCCTCTAAAAAGACAGCTTTTAATACTTACTGCGGAAACATCTGCATTTCTAGACTTCTTCCTATAAATACAGATATTATGATAAGATTAGATGATTTAAATGTTTTCACAAGGTACTTATTTTTGCAGTAAAAGTCCACAAAGTAAATGTTCAAAAATGTGTGATGTAATATCTTGTGATGTAGGGCCTGTGAAATAATTGTAACACACTCTTATATAAGATTCAGGAAGATGATATTTTATTTAATGTGGGTATTTTTTAACTCTGCGCATTGCTACTGCCAGTCCAGAACCACACCGGAGCCCATAACCACAAAGCAGATGATAAACTGGGTGGTAGCTGAGTGGTCGATTGTGCGCCAATTCATGTGCTCAGTTTTTCAGCAATCAAGGTTGTTTATGGTGTGATCTGATGGTGCAGAGAGGGTCTATGATTATGCCAAGTAGACGTGCTTAGAAACAAAGGGGCAGTTTTAGGAGGTCCTAGTGCTACCAGAGCGTCACTTTTTGAGACACTCCAGGGGTGCTAACCAAATGCTCTATATTTACAAGAAGGTGTAATGCCATTTTTTGTGGCGATATGCCTCCTTGTAAATATGGGTCCATACTATACAGTTTTCTGCGTTAGAGAGGCGTGGAATGGGTGTTGCTGTGACGCTGCCCCAGATCATCATATATCTGTGGAAGCACCAAAAACTAACCTTGGGTGGCGTTAGCATGGCGCAACAAGGAGGAATACTTTTATTCCTCCTTGTTTTTTGCTTTTGGCAGCACACATAGAAAGAGCAAAATGCCATGGGTGATTGTTTTTGTGCAGGAAGGGACACCTTTCTGCATATAAACAATCTTTTCCCTCAACACAAACACCCTTGCACTATGGTGCAAGGATGCTTGCATTGGCGCAGGTAGCTTAATTTTGCACTGGCGCAGGGGGAAATACAGGGGTACTCCGTATTCCTGTAAATATGGCAAATTCCTGCGTTTCCAAAGTGGTGCAGCATGGTGCTGCTGTTTCTGGCGCCGCACCGCGCTGCGCCACTTTTTAATAATCTGGGACAAACTATGCTAGCAATATAAACAAACATATAACAACTACCAATTATATTACCTTCAAGAGGCAGAAAGAAGCACTGTTAAGCCATTCTTACAAAGAACAGCTCCATTACTCCTTTGAAAAGTGCTGGTCAGACTTATCATCCAAGAACAACCCAGGCTCGCCATTAACCTCATGCCAGTTTGCATGGCTCAGAAGAGCATGGGCTGGATTGGACCTTTTACTAACCTGATGGTGAGATGATGAACACCCACGAATGCCCATATTATTATATATATATATGTGTATATATATATATATATATATATATATATATATATATATAAATATATAATATAAAACAAATAATGTGGGGGTAACATTGGAGGATTTCAAAATGAGCATAGCATCAGTTTGTAAGTTCAGTAAATACATCCTAGAACTTGAGGTAGTGTTAGTACTCTGGCTTTCCGTTGGAGAGTTTACGGGGATGCCTGATGTGCTATACAAACTAAGGATGCACTACTGATTACATGAGTCTGTGACCACCATGGGCATATGACTGATATCTAAGACAGTGTCACCATGCCAAAAGTACACACACTATGTACCCACCAACACCCTGTCCCATTCCTCACACACACAATTTCTGCACAAGAATAATCGACTGTGACAAGAGCTCCCATTAGTCAGCAGAACATCTGTATGGTCAGACTTAAACAAACATGGGCCTAAAACATGTGTACCCTGGCTCCTAGTTTTTATCCAAAATGAATTAGAGCACACCAAGAGAAATTGGCTTTCATTGGTGCAGTATTAAAGATATAGCCCCATTTATGAAGCACTATGCCATCTTGCACGTTTTTCTTGCAGGTGACTTCTATGGCACATGAGACTTCTATTACAATATTACTCATCAACCTTCAACATCATCATCCACCTGTCAAAGTAGGTGCTTAAAGCCATGAAAGGTAAAAAAAAAGTTAGAAACCATAACCAGTAGCAGCATCATGTCAATGATACTAGATGTTGATGTCCTTTTCCTATACTGGAACACATCAAACACAACTGCAACCAAACAGAAAAGGTGTGCCAACATGAGTGCATGCCTGTTTTATCTTTAACACTTTCTGGACACAAGCACTGTTTAAGGCTAGTGGATAAAATATGAATTTTAAGTAAGATGGAGTGTGTGACTTGGACGAATCTCTCAGCATTTAACTACAAATCACACTATAGTAAAATAAGTTGTAGTAGGGCGGCGCAAGGAGGACAAATAGCCAGTGGTCAGATGGTATGATGATTTTTATTAGATATAAAGATTGTGCACTTAGGTCTGTGTTTCCCTGCATATATGATGACCCAGGAGGCGCATGTGGGGAAAAGAGCAAAATAGACAAAGATAAGTGGACTATCCTCTACTTGCCACTATTTCCTTTTCTTCCCCCCTTTTCCTTTCCTTTCTATCTTAGTTTCAGTCAGGCTCTCTTTTGGTTCTTCTATTTTCTGTCTTTGCTGACTCCTCCCCTTTCTCTCCTCTTTTCGTTCTCCCTTCTTCTGTACGAGTCTTGGTCTTCGGAATATGGCGGGTCCGCTTGCGGTAGCAACGGCCTTTCACAGAAGTGTAGGTCATTGTAGAAGTCACTGAATTGGTGTATTGATGATTTTCCTACGGCATTACCATTATTAGGACTCATGCTTATAAAATTATTTTTTTAGGAACATTATACGCGTGGAAGCTGATAGGGAACTAGTATAGTAGCTCATTTAATCCCTGACTGCCAGGACCAAGAAGTTGAGAAGATACATCCTCCCCCATTTCTGGTCTGCATTTGCAGACAAGAGTTGGAAAATATAGTTTAAAAAACTAGTTACCAGGTTGTTGTACATTCTGTATTGATTTGCAAGACCCAAGTGTGAAAAACCCTGATGGCATATCTCTCTTGTGTCTTGGAAAAATAGTGGGTCAAGAGACCCATCGAGGAAAGATCTTGATTTTTTTCCTTTGCTTCAATCTTATTCAGCACATTGACTCAGCCTATTCAGCACTGAGGTCTTAGTTACAATCAAGGCGGAACGAGTGGAGATTGTTTAGTATCTCCCTATTGGAGTCACCGCCTTTGGTTTCAACTATTGTCCCAGTTGTCAATTAAACCATTGTGGATGCTTCTGATATCTTTTTCTCCACTCATGTTTACATTATTTCCAGAGAAGATTGTAAAGTCTCTTTCCCTGGTGATCTGACATTTTAAAGCTAAAGGTTCGAAGCTATAGGATGCTCTTCAGAAGTGTCCCTCTCTATCCAGAACCCCATAGGATTGAGAACTTTAAAGGTGTATGAGAGACACCAGACACAATTTAATTATTTGTCTGGCTCTACAGGTATGTTGCCTGATCTTGTCCGGGCTTCTTTATTTTGATTTTTTGAGGGACGGACGCCTAATAAAAACACTTGTGGTGTTCATAATTGAAAGCCACTGAAGCAGGCCTCTTAAGATCATTATCCTTTATTAATAAATAAAAAAACATATATTTATGTGTTCAATCCAATGACTGCAACACAGTAAGAAAACAGGAAGTGCTTTACAATGGCTCCTCCATTTTTGTGAGGATTGGGCAGAGAAAGATTGTAAGTCAGAATAATGATTATCATCAGTAGTAATTTGAGCAATACTGTATCGCTCTGTGATCAACTGAATTCCCCTCCCTAATATTGGCACCCTTTTTATACAACCAGAGGCAGTGCTTTAATTGGGCAGGTGCAGTCAGGTACTGAGTACCTGCACTTTTATTTTAATTAGAGACTACCTATACTTTTCTGTACCTAATGGATTTCCTGGGATAATGAGTACCTGAACTTCTGTATTACCATATAAAGCATTTATTAGAGGTGAAGGTAAGCATTTTTAGATTTGATGAAGAGTCTTTGCAAATGTAAATAATATTTAACAACACTGAGAACTTGCTGTGGGGCCAGTGCTGAGTTGGGACTTTATCCCCCAGCACACACTTAACCTCTCCAGCCCAATGCACCACACACATGTGCTATTTAAGTGCATTCCAAGCCCTGCTGTACGGGACACACAGAACTTACTCTGGGGCCACTAATGGGATAGGACTCCACCCCCCAGCACACACCTTACTTCTCCTGCCCACCACCCCACGCACAAGTGCTAATAAAGTGCATTTCAAGCCTCATGGCTCGGGACACACAGAACTTGCTCTGGAGCCATTGCTGGAGTGGGTCTTCATCCCCCAGCACACACATTACTGTTCTTGCCCATCACGCCATGCATAAGCGCAAGATGCATGGAACTTGCTCTGAGGCCAGTGCTGGGGTGGGGCTTCATTGTGAGATTTGGGATTTGAATATTGGTCCATCTTAGTAATATGGAGAAAAGGAAGCTATTAGAGACATCGATGAGGGCATCTATGTGCAAGAAAAAGTATACACCTGTAGTCACCAACACCCTCACAGAGATTAACAATTTAATTGAGGAAATGGGAAAAATGCTGCACCCCAGACCTCCTTTCGCTGTAAATTGCACATCTTTCTTAAGTGTGTCTCCCCACTCTGTGTTGCTAAGGGGCCTGATAAACCTACTGGTGGGAGTTTTGCAAACAAACCTGGGCAAAAGTCTAAACTATCCCAGACACAGCCTTGTGAACTCATGAGCAAAGGGAGTGGCTTTATCTCGATGAGCCCTTTGGCCATTATCCTGGCCCCCAACTCTTCTCCGCTTCACCCTCCTGATATTCCCAACACTTCTTGCAGTAATTGCTATGCACCCCAAGTAAGTCTACGGCATGCTGATGTTGCTGAGCCACCCCTTGTGGCTGATTCAGGTCCCAAGGAAAACTAAATTGGCTCTTTGATAAGGCTGGTTAAAACTTTGCTCAAGTCCGTGGGGGATCTTAAGGTGAAGGTGCAAGACCTAAGGGCACAGATAACCTCATTAACTGGCTCATAAAAGGTCAAGTCATGTGTACACCATCAACCTTCAGTGGCAGATCGTCCTTTATTGGGTGAGAACTTTCTGGCTACTGACCCCATGAAAATCTCAGTGCAGCCCCACTTTGGTCAGACCGACTGCATACTTCAGTTTCCTAGCTCCTTTGACACCTCCCAGTGCCCGGGGCAGATGATGGAAGGTCAGGCTATGGTAGTCAGGCATGTCAAAACCTGAACTGTGGCACTTGTTGTTCTCATATCTATTAACAGTAATGTCACTCACAATTTCCTATAGTTTCAGATGCTGTACAGCTGTGCAATATAGTAAAACTAGAGAAATGTACTAACATATTGAAGATAACAAAACTCAAATCTCGATAAATATCTTCTATGATAGCATCTGTAAGATTACGACACAGTACATGACTCCAATATTACTTAATACACTTAAAACAAAGCAAAACTCCTCTCATGGATTTCATGTCTCATTAACATACTCCTCCACCATCAAAATTGCAAGTCCCAGTCAAATATAATAAATCGAGATGATAGTCCTATATTAGTCTGTTTCCTTTGAAGGGTTATCCAGTAATGGTCCATCACTTCCATAAGGAGAAGGTTAATTCATTATCCATCCTTATTTATAGCGATATCACAGCCAACACGTGTTTCGTCAATAGACTTCTTCAGGGCTGAGACTCTATCGTTGCATAGTCATTGAACCTACCAGGTTCTAAAAAAAAACAACAATAATCAACATGAACCAACCAATCAGTCTAAATACTATTAACTAAACTTTCCAATTATTAGAGAATAGGAACCCCTCTCCACTCCATCACTCTGAGTTACTGTGCTTAGCCATAAGTGCCTGAATGTTAGTATAGACATGCACCCGACGTGAATGAAAATGAAGCAAGTCATGCGCCATCCACAATGTTACCAAAATTATACCAATAAAACCCTAACAAATACTGCCATGCAAGAGTTAGTATAATGTGAGCCACATACTTTACTCCCATACCTAGTGCGCAAATCCAAACAAGCTTCCTGCCCCCAAACAAAACTTTCATAGTTACCTCCAAAAGACAATAACTTAACTCGTCAGTATTTCCTCCACTACCAGGACCAACAATATGTCAATGTTGAAATATATACTTTCAAAGATGATATTTAATATATGTGTCGTTATTTCACCGCAACCTCAAATTAATAACCTAAGAAATAAGATATTAATATACATTAACGTTTCTTGTAAACAAATTAAATCACTAAAACTACCTACACAAACTACTTCAAGTGTTCTTCCTACCCATTTCTGCACATTTGTCCCAAAACTATTGAAAAATACCTTTTTAGTGGGAATCGCGGCTTCCCAGACAATCCGAAGTGCAGAGTTCCAAATTATACACTGCTTGAACAGACGGGAGTATGCTAAACGCACCGCGCCCATGTTTCCTCATATTATATCCTTGGGGCAACAACACAAAAAAAGGACTTCCTTTCCCGTCCTCGAATCACACATGAAAATAGACAAAGGACTACGCTCCTGCCCATATCCCTTCGCATTGAATCTTTAAAAACTCCGAGAAGGAAAGCGGACTAAGATAGAAAAGTAAAAAACTAAAAATCTGCGCTTTAGCGTAAACGGTCCTGTCAGTTCCAAACTATTATGCAATCATGCCCTCAATAATACCGCTACAAACTTACCCCCTGTCTCGTCACTCCTACATAAAAGTCTTTGCGAACACGATATGTCAATAAATAATTTTTCTTGCTAATAACGTGCAATTATGTCACCACGTGTCAGTGCTATTTTAGTAAACCCCAATTATACATTGTAAAGAAACTACTAAAACCACACAGGTGCCCAAGTTAGTTGAAAGGTGTAACTATACACATCAATAGTGAAAAGAAGATACTATGAACAAACAGTGCAATTACATATTAGCCAAGATCTCCCCCTCCTACCTATAGATCAATATGGTAGTCAGGCCTTGCTATAACTTTCTCCCTTTAGCTCCTCAACACCACTCGGGATGTGTGACTGATAGTATCAGGCTTGGCTCACCCGTTCCATACCGAGAACTGGTTCTGTGTTGATGAAATAGTCTCTAGTTGAGCAGTAATGCCCATTTGCCCCCTACCACCTGTCTCCACTGGGGGCGTGCAACTCAAAGAAGTGAAGCACTTTTTTGATGCTTTACATCCCAAGGTCACCTGAAGGGGCTAGAGAAAATCAAGACTCACTAATCAATAAAGCCATCCATAGGCTTTTCATTGTGAGGAAATGCTCATCTGTTATTTGTCAGGACATACTCAGAACAAAACATATTCCATCTCTATTGGATGGACAAGGCACTGTTGAGTTACACCTGGGCTCTCATAGCCTAGCAGATAACCTCATCGCCTTAGAACTGCATTTTCCAACTGCAGCATTATCTAAGATCTGCCTGAAACTCAATGCGTCCAGTACCTTAGCTGAGATCAATAGGTCTCAACCCCAGCCTAGGGGCACTGACTTAACCACAGAATGACAGCTAATTACCCCAGCTAGATCCATCCACATTGTTCCCTATTCCAAGCTCTCAACTTGAAATCTGGAATATTCTGTCATGGAACATTGCTGTCCTTAATTCAAAATTGGCTGATCCAGACTGGGGGGGTTGTAATCGATTCATTTGACCTTTGCATGATGCAGGAAACTTGATGTGTAGAGCCAGTGCACAGATCAGAGAATACAACTTTTTTCTGTCCAGCCAGCTCTCAGAGTATAGGGACGAGATGCAGGTGGCTGAATTAAATGGATCAAAAATTTGCTAGCTTGTACTATCACCAGGCCTCACCTAAATTCCCTGGATATTCTCGGGTTATCTCTTGCGAGGGGTGGTCCTTCCTACTACCTTTTCAATGTTTATTGTAGACTGAGAGGGGCAAACAGACATTCTTGCACTCTCAGAACTCTAGAGGATGCAATTGAGTTCCTCCTGCATAATAACCAGGTAATTGTTGCTGGTGATTTCAATGTAACATTTGAAACCTTGGGCTCTAATCTCCTTACTATAGCGGAGGAAGAAGATATGGCATGAGGTGTTCCTCAGTCAGAATTGGAACCTGTTAAAAGGTGCACAGTGACTGTAAATCAGCTGATGGGCCTATCTCTTTGGCTCAGGCTTAAAGCTTGCCATGGTAGGTCCACCTCTGATCATAATGGTGCCTTCACTTTTAAGGGTCTTTAACAGTAAGTCCAGCATTTAGTCCCACATTGATTACATATTTTTATCTATTCAGTTATGGCCTTCCCTTATAGGCATGGCGTGGTAGAGTGCCATGACAGTGACTATCATGCCCATAATTTTACTCTTAAGGGGTTTGGGCCTCTAGTCCATCAGGGTGGTATCTATAATTTACCAGGAGGTTTGGCCCTCTCGAAAAACAAGTGGGCCCTAAAATGGGATTCTGTGTGGGGACCCAAAGATGCAGGCCTTGCTCTAGCACCAGGTTTATGACACCCTAGAATTATTGACTTCAAGTGGTTCGTGTCCCCCTGATGTTGCCCTTCTATCTTACTCCCATGAAAAACTGTTTATCTCTCTCCAAAATCTTTTAAGTAAAAATGACAGCAAGGTTACTAATTACCATTCTTGCTGTCCATGGTTTGATAGACAATGTAGGTAGGCAAAATTCACTCTTCCCTAGATGTTAAAATCAGGGAATATAATTGACATCACTAGGGCCAGAAAATCCTATGAAGATGCATTGCTGCAGGCTAAATCAGCATTGGAAAGTAAGGTCTCGGAAGACCTGGTAATAGCTGCTGAGGCAGGGGACAGTAGGTCATTATGGCGTATAGTGGCCCGTGGTAGTCACTATGCTATCCTTTGGGTGACTTATAACCTGAGACATGGGTGAACCTTTTCCAGAAGGCCTACGTAACCAAGCCTAATTCCACATGCAGTGAAAATGAATTATCCCCCACTCCTTTAGGAAGGGAAGTCACACCATTGACTCTGCAATTCAAACATATATTGGAGGCAATAAAGCTGTTTCCTCTCAATAAAGCTCTTGGCCCCCATTCCACCCCTGGAAACGTATATCAACTAGAACCTCATTTCTGGGCTGCTTATTTTTTCCTGTTGTTTCACTTCATCTTGGGAAGTGGCTCAATCCCGGGTTCTTGGCAGTCAGCGGAGATTGCGCCATTATTTAAAAAGGGACTTAAAGATGATCCTGGAAATTGTAAGCCCATTATCCTGAACTATTTTCACATTTTATTCTATTTTAATTAATGGAGTGGATTCAGGATTTCATATATCCAAGTGTGATTTAGGAGCAAGGTTAGTACTCTTGACCAAATTATCTGGTTTGTAGCATATTTTGGAAAACTGTAACCCTTGACAAAGACCACTTAAATGTTGTCTTTGACAATTTAATATCA
Organism: Pleurodeles waltl; assembly: GCF_031143425.1. Lineage (NCBI taxonomy): Eukaryota > Metazoa > Chordata > Amphibia > Caudata > Salamandridae > Pleurodeles > Pleurodeles waltl. The sequence goes on from NC_090439.1 coordinate 341,558,816, forward strand.
GACTTTGACTCTGTTCCAAGAGCTAAGCTGTGGGAAGTATTGAATCAAATTAGTGTCTTTTGCCTGTTCTAGTCAGGATACACACGTTCAACATTGCACATGTTACATATAGGAATAAAGGAGAGCTCACATATTCCTTTGAGATCATGACTAGTGTGCTATAGGGGTGTGTGTTAGCACCAACACTATTTACACTTTATAATAACAATCTAGTAAAGGACAGGGATCAGCCCACGGTGGACTCTTGGTCAGAAGCGCTGGGGAACCTTCACTGGACCGATGAGCCACTTGGACTCAGGCTGGGGGCGTTGGGTGCACAGGTGGTTCCAGGCAGCGGTTTTGCGGTTCCTCAGATAGATTTCTTTTTATTTAAAGATGGTTTCTTTGGGACAGATCCGCTGTTCAAAGGAGTGCTTGTTCTTTGTTGAAAGAAGGCAGTCCTCCCAAGGCTTTGTAGGTCAGTGGGCTGCAGGACAAGTCAACTTCTTGTGCAGGTTCTTTGAAAGCTGCAGGCAGGCCGGTAAGGGTAGGGCCAAGTCAGCGGATGTCTTCAGTCTTCTCTGCTGGTGTGACATTCTGGTGTCCGACTCTTCTTAGGCTGACGGGAATCTGATTCTAGGGTTCAGGGGTGCTACCTAAATACCAAATTTATGGGTGTTACAGGAAGTTCCAGTTGGTAGCCAATGGGCTATTCACCTTTAGGGTAACTACACCCTTCCTATGACCACTTCCTTTGGGAAGTGGCGTAGCCCTAACCATATTGGCCTAATTCCTTCCATGCAAGATGGAGGAATTTAAAAAAGTAGTGTCCACTTCAGCTCATCCACCCTAGGTGCGGGGCTGGCATGAAGTGGGCACTCCTACTAATTTAATTTTCCCGCAACTTTGTATGGAAATGAGCTGCGAACACACACCATCCAGAGAAGCCTCTTCCTACATGGGCAAATAATGACGGGGTTGACGAGCTACAATTTTCTTTACTGATAGAAATGCCCCGCCTTATGTAAAAGAATTTCAATGAAAGTTTATGAATAGGGGAAGAATAAACGTTTAATTAAACCGACTCTGACATTAGAAACTAACGAATTCCTTGAAGATAGGGAGATTTGGTAACCTATTTTCCAAATATTTGTGGTTTAAATGTTATCCACGACAAAATGTTATGATGGGGTCTAGTTACTGACAACTAAATACAAATCACTTCGTAAAACAGAAATATTGGCGCAGGCACCAAGAACCGTCCATCTGCTTGATTGATTTTTTTTTTTATCTCTCCTGTAAGAAACTGTTGATCCAAATGAAAGGGGATTACGACTTTTTAGATGCATAATTACCGCTCAAGAAAACGCAGGTGATGATTGGTCGCGGCGCTGTCCTTCTGTGTAAACACAGAGAAAGGCGCATTCTAATTAACGAAAATACAATTTGTTTATTCTTTACCGATTCATATAATGCGAGTAATTAATCCTTCGCTGGTTCCTGAGACTGTACTGTTTCCAGAAAAGATAAGTAAGCGTTGTCCGTGTCACCGTTCGATTTAACCGCCTTCAGTGACGTTTTCATTTTGTAAAGTGCTCACGACCCTGGCCATCTGTTGTAGTAAATACGTGATATCCTTTGACAGCACAGAAGAATGCAGGACCAAATTAAATCACGAATGCTGGGGAAGTGTGGTTTAATGACTAAGCATTGTATGTAAGCAGCATCGAGTTAGGCGATATGAGGCCTGGGCACGGTGTTTAGGGAATGGAAAAATACATTGAAAGCTTTTGACAAGAACGCATTTTAAATGAGAGCTGACAGAAGCAGTGTAGTTTCCTCGAGATGTGTTTTTTAAAATGCCTAACATTAAAAATGTATTCTGCAAATATGCAGAGAAAGAAACTGAAAAGAATGTTAAAGAAAAAAAACACGAATGTACCAGAGCAAAAACATGACAGAAGTGAAGTAGATCACGTACACGTTATTTTTATTGGATTATTTATCTGACATGGAGTTATGGCCATTTATTGATCCACTTGGGGAAAAACCCAAGTTATGGTTATAGGGTTCTGTTTTTTTAAAGCACCCATACATTTTGATTATTGTTTTCGACCTTTCCTTTCTCAAGCTGCCTGAAACATCTTGCAGTGGGACGATATGAACAGCTAGGAGATAGCTTTATTAAGGAAGAGTGGGAGTTGCCCTTTGAGTATCATGTCTGAGAGGCGAACAGGAGGTCTTTCTTAGCGGAAGTGAATGTGAGACTAATGTTCCTCATTCCATGATATGCAAACTCTTCACGGTCTTTGCAATGCGGGGGTCGCTAATTTGGCCTGTTTTCTAAAGGGTACTCCCGTCCCCTTGATTCGTTCAGTGTTTCATGTACTTTCTAATGGGAGTTATGTTCTACTGAGCGATGACAACTGTTGCGGCTTGCGACCTGGAATTGCCTACGCAATCTCAGTCACGAAGGTCGTTACGTGTTGTGGCCATGTTTTGTTTCCCCCCACACGAGAGATACAAGTATCTGAAATGTGGCCCCACATTGATACTATTAATGTGAACTATGACAAGTTGAGTAGACTGAAGGCGCTATTGTTTCAAAAACAGGTCGCCTTGACATCCGCAAAAGAGACGTATGCTCTCCAGATTGCGAGATCATCAGCCGAGATACAATCCCTTTTAAATACCGATTTCCCCAAACACTTTGGAGAGTTGGTATCCAGAATATTCAATGCTTCAAGCACCACTGGGATTGTTCATTTCTTTAAGGCTGTCGGGTCTGGTTTCGTGTCCATCTTCCAGACTGTCTTCGGAGTCATCCCATCAGCCATCCATTCTCTCTTTTCCAGTGTGTTTGGTGGCTTTCCAATTATTTTGGCTTTAATTGGCGGACTACTACTGCTATTTTTTCTGATTCGCGGTGGTTGGTTTTTTCCAGCGACACAGAGCAATGGAGCCGCTCCCGTCAACCCCACTGTGCCATGAACGCATGGTTCGGATCTTCGGTACACCTTTGCTGGTGGAACTAGAGTTTGACTGGTCGTTGTCATTCCGGCCTCTACTCTGGTGTGTACAACCGGTGTTCCGCTGCATATGGTAACCAAACACAGGGTACTCAGCCTCACTTGCATACATCTGCATTTTGAATGGGTCTTCCTGGGCTGGGAGGGTGGAGGGCCTGCTCTCACACAAAGGACTGCCACACCCCCTACTGGGACCCTGGCAGACAGGATTGACCTGAAAGGGGACCTGGTGCACTTCTTAGCCACTCTTTGAAGTCTCCCCCACTTCAAAGGCACATATGGGTATAAAACAGGGCCTCTGCCCTGCCTCATCAGACACTTGCTGGAGAAGAAACCTGAACCAGAAACTACATCCTGCCAAGAAGAACTGCCTGGCTGCTCAAAGGACTCACCTGTCTGCTTTCTACAAAGGACTGCTGCCTTGCTGTTGGCCTGCTGCCTTGCTGAACTCTTGTCTGGCTGTGAAAGTGCTCTCCAAGGGCTTGGATAGAGCTTGCCTCCTGTTCCTTGAAGTCTCAGGACCAAAAAGACTTCTCTTTTTCACTTGGACGCTCAGTGTGCCGAAATTTTCGAACCACAGCTTGTTCCGCGGCGAGAAAAATGCCGCACACCGACACTGACTGACGCAACCCCTTCGGGACAACTGGAACTTCGACGCACGGCTTCGCAAGGACAACGCCGCCCGACCTCCAGAGGAGAAATCGACGCAACGCCTGCCATGAGATCGAAATTTCTACGCCCAGCCCCGCAGAACGACGCGCAGCCGGAAAACAAGCAGGAAAATCCACGCACAGACCCGGGACATCTGGTAATCCCCGCGATCCACAGAAAGAGACTGTCCGCGCGCCGTAAAATGACGCACAACTTCCAAGCGTGGAAAATAACGACGCAAGTCCGTGTGTGCTGGGGAGAAATCGACGCACACACCATTTTTCCACTTATCTCTTCTTCTGTGGCCCTCTGAGGAAATTTTCCACTCCAAACCAGGTACTTTGTGCTTGAAAGAGACTTTGGGGGTCATTCTAACCCTGGCGGTCGGTGATAAAGCGGCGGCCAACCCGCCAACAGGCTGGCGGTCCAAAAAATGGAATTCTGACCCTGGCGGGAACCGCCAACACAGCCCGCCACCTTAACACTCCGACCGCCACGGCGGTACAAACAAACAGCGCGGCGGTCACCGCCAACAGGCAGGCGGCAGACAATGTACCGCCCACCCTATCACAACCTTCCAATCCGCCACCTTTTCCGGGGCGGGAGCCCCGCCGATAAAAACACGGCGGAAACAGACTACGAACGAGAAAACGCTCACCAAAACACACTCTACGAGGAAGGAGGACAGCATGGAACCCGAATTGAACATCATACCTGCTCTCGTCTACCTTCTCATCTACCACGAGTACGAACTCCGGTGCAGACGACAACGGTGAGTACTGCACCTACGACACACGGGAGGGGGAGGACGAAAGGTTACGGCCACACACATATGCGACCCCCCCCCCCAACTATGTACACACCAATGCAGAGCAACAAGTCACAGTGACACCACCCAAACACCCCTTGAAAAATGCCATGACATAATCAAATTTGGAATAAATATTTATGTACCAAAAAGCTCCTGCAAATTATCGTACAACCATGAAAAATATTTACATAAAAAACAAATATATACACATCAGTGTATAACTGAAGTAACAAGTCCTGCACCTCCTACGAATTTATTATGTCCGTGGGCCAAAGTTTTGCGAAACAAGGGCAAAGCCCACACTGGAGACCTGAGTCCTTTGGAGAGAACACTGCAGGGGCATCTGATGTAAAAACTACAGGCACCTCAGCGGGAAGGGAAGGGGGGGGGCACCACAGCCACATGAGTCCACGACGCCAGATCCACGAGGAGCCACCATGCCCACTGTACCATCCTGGGGAGTGCAAAGCCACAGTCTCTCAATGTCTCTACAGTGGGTGGGCTGCCCACTGCACCATCCTGGGGAGTGCAAAGCCACAGTCTCTCAATGTCTCTACAGTGGGTGGGCTGCCCGCTGCACCATCCTGGGGAGTGCAAAGCCACAGTCCATCAGGTGGATGACAGTCTCCACTGGTCAAGGAGGAGGCATGGTGGGCACAGTGAACCATAAACAGTGCTTGACAGGATGGGCCCAGCGGAGCGGTGCTTGACAGGAAGGGGCCCAGCGGAGCGGTGCTTGAGACGGCGGGGCCCAGCGGAGAGGTGCTTGACAGGAAGGGGCCCAGCGGAGCGGTGCTTGAGATGAAGGGGCCCAGCGGAGCGGTGCTTGAGACGGCGGGGCCCAGCGGAGCGGTGCTTGAGATGAAGGGGCCCAGCGGAGCGGTGCTTGAGACGGCGGGGCCCAGCGGAGCGGTGCTTGAGATGAAGGGACCCAGCGGAGCGGTGCTTGAGACGGCGGGGCCCAGCGGAGCGGTGCTTGAGATGAAGGGGCCCAGCGGAGCGGTGCTTGAGACGGCGGGGCCCAGCAGAGCGGTGCTTGACAGGAAGGGGCCCAGCGGAGCGGTGCTTGAGATGAAGGGGCCCAGCGGAGCGGTGCTTGAGATGAAGGGGCACAGCGGAGCCGTGCTTGAGATGAAGGGGCCCAGCGGAGCGGTGCTTGACAGGAAGGGGCCCAGCGGAGCGGTGCTTGAGATGAAGGGGCCCAGCGGAGCGGTGCTTGAGATGAAGGGGCACAGCAGAGTGGTGCTTGACAGGAAGGGGCCCAGCGGAGCGGTGCTTGAGATGAAGGGGCCCAGCGGAGCGGTGCTTGAGATGAAGGGGCCCAGCGGAGCGGTGCTTGAGATGAAGGGGCCCAGCGGAGCGGTGCTTGAGATGAAGGGGCCCAGCGGAGCGGTGCTCTTCTGCACGGCGGGGCCCTGTTCAGCGGTGCTTGTCTGCACGGCGGGGCCCTGTTCAGCGGTGCTCTTCTGCACGGCGGGGCCCTGTTCAGCGGTGCTCTTCTGCACGGCGAGGCCCTGTTCAGCGGTGCTCTTCCAGTCAGTGTAGGGAGTCAGACCTGGCCTGGACAACCTGCTCACTCGCCCTCCGAACGTGCAGTGTCAGGCCCCTTCGGAGACGGAGTCCTGGGCCCTTTGGTGTCGTCCCTTGCAGCCGGGATGGGGCGTGTGGGGGCCTCCTGCTCCGCGCTCCTGCTGGCTGGCCTCTCCGCCCTGCTGCCCTTCCGCTTCTTAGATGGGGCTCTCGGGCCCTTGCCTCCCCTGGCTGTTGTGGCAGGTGAAGTGGCCGTAGTCACCTCCTTGGGGGCAGCCGTCTCAGTCCGCTGACGGCGGCCCTTCACCTTCCGGGTCCTCTTGCCTTGGGGGGGGCTGCCAGTCCCCTTGCTGTTCAGTGACGTGTCACTGCCGCCAAAGGGTGGACTCCATATTCCATGCACCACTTGTACCTTGGAAGCTGGGCTGGTGGTGGCTGAGGTGCCTTTGGGACTTTTCCCAGATGGAGGGGGTGGGTCAGGGGAGGGAAAGAGGTCAACAGTTGTGAGGTAATATTTCTTGGGACCAGGGTAAAGGGTAGGAGTATTGGAGATAGAAGTGGAGGAAGAGGATGTGGTTGTTGGAGAGTCAGGTGTGCTGTCTTTGGGTGCAGGTGACTAAAACGTAGGCTGTCGTGAGGTGGTTGGCTGTTGTATGGGTGTCTGCCTGCGTTTATGTGTCTTGGAAGAGGGGGTGACAGACACAGTGGGAGAGGACACAGGGGACGTGTACATGGCAGTGGGGGTGGTGACTGCACGTGTGAGGACTGTGGTGGAGGGTGTGGTGGTGATGGAAGAACTGGCTGATGTTGGTGTGCATGCAGGTGTGAGTGGAGACGTCACAGGGAGGGAGGAGGGAGACGAGGAGGTGGGGGACACAGAGGTGGTAGTGACTGTTGGTATGTCTGCAACTGGGTGTTGCTTGGGTGAATGCTTGTGTGTTCTGTGGTGCTTATGTTTGGATGAGCTGGCCTTGGGTGTTGAGGTGTGTGCAGGATGGTCAGATGGTGTGGATGGGATAGGCTGAGGAACAGGAGACAGAAAAAGGCTGGAGGCAGTTAGAAGAGGGAGACTGGAGACAGGGACAATGGCTGCCGTCAGTGCTGAGGCCAGAGAGGTGAACGCTCGTTGATGGGCAGCCTGACCCGAATGAATACCCTCCAGGTAGGCATTGCTCCGATGCACCTCCCTTTCTACCCCCTGGATGGCATTCAAAAGGGTAGTCTGCCCAACAATGAGCGTCCTCACCAGGTCAATGAGCTCCGCACTGAGGGCAGCAGGGGTGACAGAGGCAGGGGCTGAGGTGCCTGGGGCGAAGGAGACGCGCGCCTTCCTGGCCGAACGGGCACGGAGCGAAGACTGAGGGGCTGCTGGGAGGGCGGTGCTGGTGCGCTGGGTGGCGGCTGTACCTGTTGTTGCGGGGGGCACAGATGTTGCCGCCCCCGCTAGGGAGCTCCCAAACGAGGAGGTGTCCGTGTCGCTGGTGTCTCCACCGGCCCCCGTTGTGGTGCTCCCCTCGCCCTCCGGATCACTGGTGCCCTCGGTGTCTGTGTCAGTGCCCACCGGGGCCTGGTGACCTGCAGCTCCCTCGTGCTCCGACGCCAATTCTCCTCCGCCTGATGATGCTAATGCACAGGAAAGAAAGAATAAGGGTGGGGGGAGAAAGAAAACAAAGTTGAGTGCATGCCTTGTCAATAGCCTTGGCGGAGAGGACAGACACAGGTGCCTCATGCACTAAGCCGCGACCTTGGGGTACACTACTCTGTACTTCTGACTAGGCCAACAGGTCTAGGGACAACAGACGCGCTCATGGGTGATGTTGGACCCTGGATAGCTGCACTTGGCACCCTACAGAGGTGGTGGGCGGGGCCAGAGGGCCATGTCTAAGGGAGGGGACTACACTACAGAAAGCGCCCTGGCCTACTGTCACCCACAGCCCTCCTCCCCCACCCAGACACCTCCAATGCGCGTACAGATAGGAGAATGTGCTGATACTCACCCCCTTGTGTCTGCTGTGATGTCCTCAAGCGCCCATCCATATCAGGGTAGGCCACCGCCAGGATCCGGGACATCAGGGGGGTCAGGGTACGACTGGCACCCCTCCTAGGTCGGGAGGCCATCCCCAGCAGTGACTCAGCGGTCTTTCGGGTTCCGCGGTGGATGTCCTCCCACCTCTTTTGACAGTGGGTGCCCCGTTTGGTGTAGACCCCCAGGGCCCGGACTTCCTTGGCGATGGCACGCCAAAGATCGATTTTCTGATGGGCGCTCACCTGTTTGACAAGTACAGGGTGGGAAAGAGAAAACGTCACATATCTGCATGTTTGGGGTACATGCCCCCCCTCCCCACCCTTGCCATGTGGCCCATACTGTCATCAGTCGTGCGTTGCATTCCTCATTTTCTCCCCACCCCACCAACTGACAGCCACCCCACTCCACACAGGCATTACCCATTCAATGTGCACTCAGTGTACTCACCTGTTGGTCTGGAGGACCGTAGAGTAGCGCATACTGGGGGAGGACCCCGTCCACAAGTTTCTCCAACTCTTCAGACGTGAAGGCAGGGGCCCTTTCCCCAGTCGCAGCAGCCATTGTCACTTCCAGACCGAGTTCACAGCAGCACTTGCAGTATAGGTCCTCTCCTGTGGATGATCAGGTCTCGAGTGATTAAGCAGATAGAAAATGGCGGTCACGGCTGCGGCGGTGCGTACCGCGCCCGCCGGCGCACCTCGTCATTGGCTCCTGAAACAATGTTGTCCAATACGGCTCCGTATAGCGGTCTTCGACCGCCTACCGCCACGGTCTGCTCCGCCAGCGCAGTGACCTCACATCCCATTGTCCCACTTCACAGGTCAGGCAGCCGCCATTTCAAGGGCCCACATGGCATAATTTGTACTGCGTCACACAGGCCTAGGCCTGGCATTGCCACACATACACGCCTTTCAATACCTAGATAACCGTGTGCTATGCAAGCTGTGGTGAACGTACCAGTGATTGGCTTGACTCTGTGCTCCATGTTGTCCTTCCTAGGCACCGTCCGCTGGGACTTGCGAGGAGAAGGATGAATCCGCACGTGTACCGACCGCTGGTGGACCTGTCGACAATGAAAGAACGCCACATCATACTACGATACCAACTTGACCGTGCCACTATCCATGAACTGTGTGCCCAGCTGGAGCCAGCCCTGATGTCCCCCATCCGCCAACCCACAGGAATTCCCCCTCTGGTGCAGGTGCTGTCAGTCCTCCATTTTCTTGCAAGTGGCTCATTCCAGACAACAGTGGCCATGTCATCTAGAATGTCTCAGCCAATGTTTTCTAAGGTTTTGTCTAGAGTGTTGTCTGCCCTGACGAAACACATGCGGAGATACATCATATTCCCTGAGGAAGTTGATTTGCCCACTGTGAAGGGTGATTTCTATGCCCTTGGACATATTCCCAACATAATTGGTGCCATTGATGGGACCCATGTAGCCTTAGTGCCCCCAAAAGGCGATGAGCAGGTGTACAGAAACAGGAAGAGTTACCATTCTATGAACGTCCAGGTGGTCTGTTTGGCTGACCAGTACATCTCCCATGTGAATGCCAAGTTCCCTGGGTCAGTGCATGACGCGTATGTGATGCGTAATAGCAGCATCCCTTATGTGATGGAACAGCTACAGAGACAACGTGTGTGGCTAATAGGTGACTCTGGTTACCCCAACCTGCCTTGGCTATTGACCCCAGTGAGGAATCCCCGGACCAGGGCTGAGGAACGGTACAATGAGGCCCATGGGCAAACTAGGAGGATCATAGAAAGGACCTTTGGGGTTCTGAAGGCCAGGTTTAGGTGCCAGCATATGACAGGGGGATCCCTGATGTACTCACCAAAGAAGGTGTGCCAGATCATCGTGGCATGCTGTATGCTTCACAATCTGGCATTGCGACGTCAGGTGCCTTTCCTGCAGGAGGATGGTCCAGATGGTGGTGTTGAAGCAGCTGTGGAGCCTGCGGAGAGTGAAGAGGAGGAAGACTCAGAGGACGACACAGACAACAGGCACAGAGTTATCCAACAGTATTTTCAGTAGCACACAGGTAAGAATCAAGCACGCCATTTTACTTTTCCTGCAAGCCTCCTGCTTCTCAGCTTTGTCTATGACCCCCCAGTTCTTTGAAACTGATGTTTGATTTTCCCTTCCCTTTTCAGTGCTGTATGACCCACTCCGTGACTACTGCTTGGTTAGCCCATGGACTGATGCTTATTGATCTCGGTATGTGTTAAGCACAAAGTTAACAGAACATAATTGATCGGTTATGTGTTATACATTTGTAAATAATACAGCCTGACTCCTGTTTGATTTAAGTGCATTGAGTGATTTATTTTTTGTGCTAAATAATGTTACATGATATAAACACGGTGATGGGTGGGGGTGGAGTAATGGCCATGGCAGAGTCCAGTTCTCAGTCTCACAGGTGCATTGTCCATATGCCTGTGGAAGGATGGAGCAGGGGCAGTTCAAGGTTGGACAGGGTGGCAATGTGGGACAGTGGGAGGACTTCAGGGGGTGTCTCATGCTGGCGGGGGTCTTGACATCCTACTCTGTCGATTTCTTTGATCTCAGGCTCCTCTTGCGGGGTGGCTGTTCTTCAGCAGGAGGTGGGGTTCTGGTGGCTTGTCGTTGTGGTGGGGCCTCCTGTCCACTAGCGCCGGCGGAGGTGGTAGGCTGTTCCTGGCTAGGGACAGGGGCCCTGTGTGGTGCCACACGGTCCCGTAACATGTCTTCAATCCGGTTGAGGGCCTGGACTATGCTCCCCATAGCGGTAGAGATGTTGCTGAGTTGATTGGTGAACCCCATGTAGCGTTCCTCCTGCTGTGCCTGGATCTCCTGGAACCTGGCCAGTACCGTCGCCATCGTCTCTTGGGAGTGGTGGTAGGCCGCCATGATGGTGGTGAGGGCCTCTTGGAGAGTGGGTTCCCTGGGCCTCTCCTCCCCCCCCTGTCGCACAGCAGCCCTCCGAGTTGCCCTGTTTCCCTGGGCCTCTGTCCCCTGGACGGTGTGCCCACTACCACTGCCCCCAGGTCCCTGTTGTTGTTGGGGTGGTGGGTTAGCCTGGGTGCCCTGTAGTGGCAGACACACCGCTGATTGACCTGTCCTAGAGACAGAGGCATGGGCCCGCTGGGTGGGAGCTGTGCTGTTGGTCCCAGAGGGGGTTGGGTCTGCTGTGGCCTGTGTGTGGGGAACCCACTGTCCAGAGGTCCCCGATGGTCCGGGCTGGTCGTCAGGTTCCAGGTCGACAGAGCTGCTGTCATCACTGGGGGCCTCTTCCGGGGGGGGGATGGACATTTCTGGACCCTCCTGGCCGGTGTGTTGGCGTTCGGGTCCTGCATGGGGTAAGAGAGTATGGTTATTGTTTCTGTGTGTGCTATTGCGTGCCGTTGATTGGTGCCCTTGTCCCCCAGTGCTGCCATTCCCTTGGGGGAGGTGTTGTGGGGGTGTTTTGGGGGGGGTATGTGCAGTGGTCATGCTTGGGTGATGGGTGTCCATAGTTTGTGGGGGCATGCAGGGGTTGGTGTTGAGTGGGTTGTGCTGGTGAAACATTCTCAGGGAGGATGTGTGATGGGGGGTTGGGGGTGAGGGTGGTGGTGGGGGTTGGCATGCGGGGGGGGTGAAGTAGTTGAGATTGTACTTACCAGAGTCCATTCCTCCGCCTACTCCAGCGAGGCCATCAGGATGCAGGATGTTTAGTACCTCTTGCTCCCATGCTGTGAATTCGGGAGGAGGGGGTGGTGGTCCCCCGCCAGTCTTCTGCACTGCGATGTTGTGTCGCGAGACCATCGAGCGCACCTTTCCCCTTAAGTCGTTCCAGCGTTTGCGGATGTCCTCTCAATTTCTGGGATGCTGTCCCACCGCGTTGACCCTGTCCACGATCCGCTGCCATAGCTCCGCCTTCCTGGCTATGGTGGTGTGCTGCACCTGTGAGCCGAAGAGCTGCGGTTCAACTCTTATGATTTCCTCCACCATGACCCAGAGTTCTTGGTCCGTAAAGCGTGGGTGCCTTTGGGGTGCCATGGGGTGGTGTGGATGAGGTGTGGGGTGGTATATATGGTGATGAGTGTGTTGGTGTGTGGTGCTTTGTGCTTCTATGTGGTGTGTGTGATGATGTAGTGTGCCTCTGTGTGATGTAGCTCTCGATTCTGTGATGTGTCTCTCTCTCCTTCGTCTCTGATCTTCGCTCGTAGGGGTTTGTGGGTGATGTGGGTGTGTGTTTTATACTTGTATGGATGTGGGGGAGTGTTGTTGGTATGTGTGTCAGGTGTGTGTATTTCGAATTGCCCAATGTGGCAGTGTTTTGGAGCTGTGTGTGTATTTTGAGCGCAGCAGTGTGTACCGCCAATGGAATACCGCGGTTGAAAGACCGCCACGTGGATTGGTGGGTCAGAATGGCATGCGCGTGTTTGTGTTGGCGTGACGGTGGAGATTTGGTCATCTCCAGCTTTCCCCGGCCCGCTGATGAGGCGGCCTTCCTTGGATGTCGGGTTTTTGGCAGATTCACAGTTGGTGGTCAGAATGACCGTGGCGGTTTACCGCGGCCGCGGCGGTAGTATGGCGGAGTTCTGACCGGCGGTATGGCCCTTTTACCGCCAAGGTCAGAATGACCCCCTTTGTTTGCTTTTTAAAGACTTAAGACATTTCATATCACTTTTCAGTGATATCTCTACTAATTCACATTGCAACTTTATTCGTTTTGACCTACAATTATCCTGATAAATATTATATATTTTTCTAAACACTGTGTGGTGTATTTTTGTGGTGAGATATGGTGGTATTGTATGATTTATTGCACAAATACTTTACACATTGCCTTCTAAGTTAAGCCTGACTGCTCGTGCCAAGCTACCAGAGGGTGGGCACAGGCTAATTTTGGATTGTGTGTGACTTACCCTGACTAGAGTGAGGATTCTTGCTTGGACAGAGGGTAACCTGACTGCCAACCAAAAACCCCATTTGTAACAATCAAGACCTTGTACACCATTATTAATTCGTCTACCTCAGGGTTCTGCAAAGTCGGTCCTGGAGAACGAGTCTATGCCAGATTTTTAGCATATCCACATTTAGAAAAATGTGGATTTCTGAAACATCTTTTTTCTAAATGTGGATATGGTAAAAATCTGGCATGGACCCGGCTCTCCAGGACCGACCCTAGCTTATCCTTAACATTCATTTTTTTCCAAGTACCTGTAACAATCTTTGATACTAAAATATTCATTCTTAGTAATAAAAACAAACAGCGAACCCTATGTTCTAAGTTCTAGTTAGGTATGGTTCAGGTTTTTCCACTATACAAAAATGTACAATTAAATTGTATTTATCCTTACTAGAGCAGACATTAGTGCCCAAGGTCACACTGACACTGCTAGAAAGCAGTTTAACGTGTAGTTTCAACTGTAACATAGTTTTAAATTCATCTTTCAGTATTTTTTATTGTTCCGGAGCATATATACAATTTCTGTGGAAAGCAGTGTCTTCTCTTTTTTGTTTCAATATTTATGAATACAATCATTACGCTGTGAAGTTTCTTCACTATGAAAGATTTGGGAGCACCAGCGTAGAACTGCAGCTAAATCCAAAACAAACGTGCTATTCAATCCAAGCCCCAATCAGATATCCGGAGTAGCAGCTAGATTACTTAAACTGTAAAATTTGCATTATATTTTACCCAGAGTGGTGTTCATAAAAGACCAGTTCTGAACATCATTGCTTTCTATTGCATACATAAGACTTGTAGGTGCCATCAAACGGAAAACCAGTAGAAGATGAGTATAATGTTTACACCCTAAAGCACTATAAAACGTTCTCAAAACATTGACATGAGGCTTCGCTTTCCTAATCCAATGCTGTATGCCCTCCCTATTATCTAAGCTAGAGGAAAACATTTTCCCTAGGTAAGGATGCATTTTACAATTTGTATTATTTTGTTGCCCAAATGCCAGTCATATTTTGTTTCTTCTGGGTTCCTTTACCTTTAAATAAAAGAATTGTACTTATTGTCATATTTATCTTTAAAAAAATACTCTTCTGCATATAGTTAGGGACTTTTCAAACAGGTGTGAAGACCCTTAGGTGTAAGATCTAACATTACAATATCATCTGTGTACAATAAACATTAAGGGGGTCATTACGACCTTGGCGGGCGGGCACTCACGCGGCCCCCATTATGACATTCCCGCCGGCCCAGCGGGGATGAGGCTGCAACATAGGAGCCGGGTCCTAATGGAGCCGGCGGTGTTGCGGCCGTGCGACGGGTGCAGTTGCACCCGTCGCGCTTTTCACTGTCTGCTATGCAGACAGTGAAAAGCTGGCCAGGGCCCTGTTAGGGGGTCCCTGCACTGCCCATGTCAGTGGCATGGGCAGTGCAGGGGCCCCCAGGGGCCCCAGGACACCCCTTACCGCCAGCCTCTTCCTGGCGGTGCAAACCGCCAGAAACAGGCTGGCGGTAGGGGTGTCATAATCCCCAGGGCAGCGTTGCTTGCAGCGCCGCCCTGGCGGATTATCACCGCTGAGGCTAAAACGGCGGGAAACCGCCGGCCCCGGCGGTGGGACCGCAGCGCTTCCGCCGCGGTCGTAATAGGGCTGGAAGCACCACCAGCCTGTTGGCGGTGCTTCCGTCCTTTTAGCCCTGGCGGTCTCGGACCGCCAGGGTCAAAATGACCCCATATATATTTAAATTCCCTGCTCTGGGGGCATCACCCTCCAGGGTGGATTAAGACAGGGGTAAACTATGTATATGTAATTAAAACAATAAGGGTGTCAATAAACAACCTTGCTTTAACCTGTTTTAGGAGAAATTCTGGATGAAAGCCATAGTTGAGGCATGCCATGCATTAATTAGCCTAAGCACATCACAAGGCTTACCTAGGGGTATATTTAAGAGTCCCTAGCGCCACCGGAGCATAACTTTTTGTGACGCTCCTGTGGCGCTATACCATGAGCCCTATTTACAAGGTGGCGTTAAGCCACTTTTTGTGGCTTAACGCCACCTTGTAAATATGGCCCTTTAACACGCAGCACTTTGCGTGGAAGGAGCGTGCAATAGGTGTTGCTGTCTCAGATTTACAAGTTATCATAAACTGATGCAGCGCCAAAATCTAACACCACCCCAGGGGTGGCGGTAGAGTGGCACAATGAGGAGAAATGCTTTCATTTCTCCAGCACACATAGAAACAGCAAATTGCCATTTAATCTCCCCCTCAACACAACCATCCTTGCACTGCTGTGCAAGAATGGCTGCATTGGCGCACAGCAGCAAATTTTGCGCTGGCGCGGGGGAAAACACAGTGGTGCACCATATTCTAGTAAATACGCCACATCCCTACATTTTGAAAATGATGGTGCACGATGCTGCCAAATTTGGCGCAGCACCGTGCACTGTCATTTTCCATTAAATCTGACCCCTAGACCTTGCAACATTTTCCATAAGGTTGGTCTGTTTACACGGCCAAACACCGTGGCTAATTCTAAAAAGGCAGCATAGATAGGCAAAACACAGGTAAAATCATACTTTTCTGCACTTAGTTGAATTATGGCAAACATATCTAATGCTGTGCTGTAAACCAGGATTGCTCTATTGGGTATCACATTATCTGACACCCACGGTGCTCCAGAGTACTTTTTGCAAGAACTGTAACTGCTGAATCCAGTAAAGTTATCAGTCTGTAATTTTTTGGGAGGCCTAGAGATCCCTTTTCATACAGAGAAACAACAATATTGCCCATCCAAGAATTTGGAATTTCTTAATTTAAATAACAATATTTCAATATAGGAGACATAAGTATGGACCAAAGGGTTGATTCTCTATTTATTACAGTGATTGTGATTATGTCAGGTTCCACTGGTCCAGAGGATCTAGCGCTGAGAATAAAATTCTTAATCTGTTCAGTTGAAGGCAGCCCATAGTCATGCTTAGCTTCGAAAAGGGATTATTTAGATAGTAGAACACCAGCTACATCGGCACAATTAAGAGCATATAACACATAGAAACATTTAGTCCACTTCTCATCACTTATTATATTTGACTTTGATTCAACTCTGTTACCACTGCAATGATCTTCTAGGACCTTTCTGTATTATTTCAAGATGCTGACTGTCAAAGTTCAATTAACGTAGACTTAAGCTTGATGTTCTGAAATATTATATTTCTTTTAAAAGGGAAAACATTATATGATCAGCTATCATTGCGATACAGAGAGCTGGTAAGGAGCATCAATGTTGGTAACAAGCAAGTGACATTCGAATTAGACGGGAAAAATAGTTTGTATACACATACATTGCTACTGCCTCAAGGTGTGTTGGGTGACAGGAAAGATAAGCAGGCTGAAGCATATAATTAATGATCACAGATATGAAAAGAAAGAGAAAATACATTGAGGATTTGTAAGACCCACATAATGAACTCTTTTTTATAGAAAACATCAAGCAGATTAGGTGGATGACAGTTATTAGGAGAGTTGTTCCAGAATGTGTAGTTTTCGAACAAATGTGTGCTGCTCTGAGGCGTGTATCGTTTTGGCATATCAACTTGGTCGTCAGTATGAGTCAGCAGTGAAACCAGATACTGGGGAGGAGGGATAAGCAAGGGGTGTGATGGGGAGGATGTGTGTTATCTACTCTCTCGCAGTGAGTGTTTATATGTGTTAACTCAGACTGAAGCTTTTTAAAGGCAATTTTCTGTCTACCTCTTTTAGAGGGCTAATTATTTTCCCTCTAATACAAGTACAGAAATTGAGGTCTGACTAGGCCAATTAATTTCCCTAGTAAGAATATGTCCCTCTACTTTATCCCTTCTCAATTGACTTATTATTGGAGCTCTGACATGGTGAAGGTCATCCCCCTAGAAATGACCTTCTGTAAAATTCACGCTTTTAAATACATTTTGCTCAAACTCCACTATAAGAGATGAAAAAGGGAAAATGGAGTACTTGGACAAAAGTACCTAAAAAGATAATTCTGACACAGCTATATCCCACAAATGTACTCCCAAGAATACATTACTAGAGAATTATCTGACTAGAGAAGTATCTGAAGAATCAGATTCCCTATTCATAATAGAATTTGTATTATGTGTTTACTCAACACAAAAAGGTTTCGCAGCTGGGTTGAGTTTGGTTAACAAATGCTTCAAGGTAACCGCAGACAACATAGCTGACTTTGAGGAATGAGCACTGTTAACTGTTAAAACATTACTATGGTCATTAACAGATTATTGACTGGTACCCTACCTAAAGTAGTCCCAACAATATCTCGAAAATGAAGTTTTTTGGACCCTTTTTGAAAAATCTTTTTTTTTTTTTTTTGTATGCAAATTATGCATTTTCTTGGGGGCTTCCCTTTGGGATGAATGGGCACTGAAGCATTATCCATGTCCACTTTGGCAAGCTCTTTAATCCTAAACATAGGTAAAGCATATAACCTCATCAAGCATCTTTCTCCATGGAACAGGGGTCTACTGGATTTGGGGAACCAGAATTGAAAAGAGTTTCTAGATAGTGGATCGACTTTTTCTGCTTCCTAGAGCTCCCCACAGTTTTCATAATTTGAGGTTTACCAGTGCAAATGTCCTTTTTATCCTTTGCAGGATTCAATTTGTTTTAATTTTTGGACCCAATAAGATGTGTGGAAAACCATACAGCATTACTTCGACACCACCCCAATAATTTATACACCATGACCAATGTGGCCACGGAAAGAAAACTCGAGGCAGGAATATAGTTCAAAGCTTTATGAGAAACACAAGCTCAGAGTCATGTAGACTTTGCGTAAAGCCAAGTTATATACCTACATAATCACAAAGGGTTGCCCAAGGTGACGAAACAAGTTCAAGCGAACTAACATCAATAAAACTAAACAATCAAGAAGAAGAATACAGGAAGCTAACAAAAATATATGAGACACAGAAATAAAGTGGTTCTCAGATTGCACAATCATTTAGTCAATTCAAATTCAATCAAGTCAATAATCATTGTCTGGACACATGTCAACCAAATTAGGGAAATACAAATAGAAATATATAAAAAAGAGATAAATAATTTGGAAAAAATAGAATAACTAGGGACACTAACTAAAATAAAATAAAATAAGCATCAGCAAGGTGGAGAGTCTACCCTTAAAAGGGCATTTCAAGGGGCGGGGGCAATTGGCTGATTGGAAGGTACCTTCTGGGGGAATGCAACATTCAAGGAATCTTCATCAGGAAAGCGTCTGGTTCAGCAGCAAAATTCCGTCAGAAGTGGCATCAAGAAAAGTGCAGAGAGAGACTGGTTAAAAAACTAAAGCTCATCCCTAATATCAAACACATAAATCAAATTGATTCATTGGATTAATGGCAAAATAAATTGACAACTTCACTTGGAAACAGACCAATAATTTCCCAGGTCTGTCATAAGAACACTTCCTCTTTCTATGTGACTACAAACAATTTAAAATAAAAGTATGCCTTTGCAATAATTCTCTTGGTTCCCAAGTTTTTACAATGGGATCATCTCAGTTCCATGTGAATCCAAACAGTTTGAAACAAAAGTATCTCAAGGACAACCACAGTTTTTCTACAGTTAACCAATAGGTTTTTACAAATGGGACTTTGCTTCTCATTAGAAAGAATCTGAAAAGAAAGCTTAACAGTAGGAAAAATTATTCTGCACGTCTACTTGAATGTTAAATGCAAGCTTTGTAGGCCTAAGTTATGCTAACATAAGAAACTATAAAACACATAAAAAAATACTTGTTAATAAAACACACATATGATGCAAACCTATACATTTAGCATCAATAACAAACCATCAGAATGAGTAAAACATTTCATTATAAATTGTAAAAACTTTGTTAATGCATTACAATAAGTATAACAGAGAAGTGCAATTTTCTCACTTGGACGTATTTTCAAAATAGTTAATGCTTCACTAAATATTAGGAAAAAAAATCATTTAAAAATTAGCTATTATTTTAAAATCTAAACTACACTTTACCATCAACTTTAACCTTCTAACATGTGAGTAAATTAAAAAGGTACCAATGTCGAGTTAGAAATACAAGCAAAAGGCAAATTTAAAATGCATGTCAGTGAAACTTTCTACGTTAGTTTTTCACGTACGTTTGTGACTGACTAATGTCATAGTCTGATGATTTCAATAGTAAGGAACAGAGTTAAAATTTATGCTTTATCACCAGCTTGGGACCACAATTTCTATATTTATCTTTCACCTGCAGGAGCTGGAAAAGAGCCTCACCCCCTAGCACATTGATATATAATTTATAACTGAAGGAGGGCCTCTGCACCAGATCAAGTGAACAGTGACTTCCCCTCTTAATCCTCATCAGTTGCACAACCAGAGGTAAAGGGACTTCCTCTCCTCTATGACCCAACAGAACTTTCAGGATCGTAGCTAAGGTTTCAGGAAGGTGATCAACATTATTTACAGTTTTTTTCTAGAAGAGCTAGAATGGAAGATAAAGTTCTTACCTGGCATTTAAGGGATTCAGAGACTTGCATGTCCTGATCCAGGAGATGGCAAGGCGAGTTTCCGAGTAACTCTATGTCAGGAATGTCAGATGTTTCTACTAGGCCTGTTGAAAATATCCCAGTGAGAGTAGTGCTATAGAGCTTCAGAACTGTTAACTGAGGCTGACAGGGGGTGGTGAGCTTTCCTCATTCAGAAAGTGATTTCTCAAATCTGGGTCCATGTCTTGAAGGGTGAAATCCTCATTATTGTATTCAGAATCTTCATCATGGTAATTAGAAACCGCCCCAACCACTGATTTTTCAGTATTTATACCAGTTAAAGGTGAAAGGGGGACAAGGAGGTAGGTTTTGTAGTAACATTTAGAACTGTAGAGCAAGAGGGGCCCCCAGATCCTAAGTTAAGAACACCAGTGTTGCTGACCTCCTTTTGGTAAAAGGAAAAAAAGAGTTCAAGCTCTTCATTCGGTTCATATGTGCAGCCTTTTTCTTAAGGGTGTTAGATTTGGTCTTTTTAAAGACCCTTAGATAGATCAGCCTGCCTGAGTGGAGTGTCCAAGCTGTCATGTTACTTTTCTAAATCACTCAGAATTAAATCAAGGTTTTTTAGGGATACTCGGTGCAGTGTTTGAGAGTGAGAATTTGGGGAAAAAAGCTGTACTTTGGAGGTCATCTCTGTAGACCTTACAGTCATCCACAACTCACTTAAATGGTTCCCACATAAAGACTAGGGTGCAGGTGGCTCCTTAGGACTCCTCTGTGTGAACAAGCTGCACTGGCCTAATGCCATTCGCCTCGCTCACTTCAAAGGTCCTGCTGCCTAATGCGCATACCACCTGTGCTTTACCGAGACCACCAGCTGATAATCCAGCAACCAACTGCCTTCAGAAATATGCACCTTCTTTTAAAAGTCCACTGGCTCCAAAATGCCCCTGGCAAAAAAGGCAAGTGAGGGGGTCACAGCTGCAACAGCTGTAGCAACCACAGTGGAGGAGATGGAAATGTGAAACACTGACTCACTCCTTCCTCCTTATGCTCTGTGAGCAATGTGCTCCATGATCGGCTCAAGCACGAAGCAGGTTGTTTCTGAACACCCCTCATCACACCAAGGAGGTGGCGGCTAGCTCTTTGGGGTACAGCCAGGACCAGATTCAAGAGAGGCCTGGGGAGGGCAAAGCAGCAGAAATGAGGCAACGTTGGGTGAGACTGTATTGTGTTGCATTGTGTCTGTGTGTCAGCATCTCAGCAAAAACACGGGCATGAGCACAAATTGACTTGATTCAGCAATTGACTTGGAATGCTCTCTGCCTCATGCATTACATTACTTAGCACATATATAAATATGGGCACTAGTGCACCTATTTGGGGCAACATCTTACAGTAAATATGCAAAAACAAAAGAACTATAATAATTACCACACAGTGAACCAAAACAACAGAATAAAATGCAATTCCCAAAATGCATTGTGAAAAATGCCTTTGCCCACTCATGCGGAGCTGTGGCATGTGAACATGTTACCAAAACACTGACACAGTAGAGCATCTCTCACACATCGCATTGTCAGTAGTGATGGCAAAGAATATAAAATGTAAATACAATAAACATATTGTCACATATACGGAGGAACTAACAAAAACATGTTTGAACCTTCACCAAGGTTCATCGGGCCAAGGCTATGTGATGCACAGGGTCTGTTTTGGTAGTTATGCTAAACTGATGTATGAGATTATTCTCTCAAGAGGTGAGGGTACTTTGGGTCTGTTTGAGAACGACCCTCCCATTTATCTAGTTTTGTAAATATCCTTTGAACAATTAAGATTGTAACACTCTACACCGGGTAAATAAAGTAAGAATTATCCAAGGTAGAGTATGATTTTTGATATTGTTGGCAATGTTTTTATTTGGTATTTTAGCATGATCCAAGAAGAGACTTGTTGCCTGAATCAGAACAAGTGTGTACATCTGAATGTAGGTATGCACCAGAAGGTAACAGAGCATAGGATGGCCAACACTTAACCACAAGTTTCACCAACATATACTATAGCTTTTGCACGCCTTGATAAAGGTCATTGGCATGTATGGCCACTGCACACAAATGTTAGCTAAACATACTTGCATATGTAAAACAAGGATACCTCCTCCACATTTATGTGCTTAACTCTGTTGTGACTGCAACAGTTTAACTCTCTATTCAATCCCCAGTCCTTTCTGACCACAACACCTTGTTAGGCATGTCTTATTTAGATAATCTCACCCTCGTAAAGTTACATTATGACATTGCATTGTGAAAGGCTCACCATTCACACCTACCAGTTCTGTTGCATGTTTTACTTGTAATTCATTCAATGGTATCAAAGATTTTGTTTTTTAAATCCATTTGCCCTATACAAGATGATCGACCACATTGCATTATTTCTAACAACTTCGAGGTCTGAGGCTTCCCCTGATTAACTGTAATGAGCTCTCCTGCTAATCTTCCATTGATGCAGCATTACAATTTTACTGCAAGAAAAGAAGTAGGCTTCTCCCTGTGACTTGCCCTTACCATGTGGAACAAGTAAGAAGAACACTATGTACTCCTGAGAAAAATATTCATGTCCACGTCCAACAAACGCCAACCCAAACACTGTGGTCTTATTGTGTACAGGAAAACTGGTATGTCCAGTCTGCAGCACACAATATCTAGCTTGCCTCTAGGCTCACCTTCCTGAATTTGATACCAACCCACCATGTACATCAGAATCATCTGGGGACAGACCCACTCTGAATCCCTCCAATTTCAGTCAATACAGCCAACACACATCCCATTCACAATAGTTGCTTCTCATAGGACTTCTGCATCACCTTCCAAATCCGACTACAATAGTTCTGAGTGTCAGCTCTGTCTAAGGATTGCTGAAAGGTGTTGCCCATCAAATATCAGTGGGTGTCTTTCTCAACCCCGGGTACAGGCAAAAGAAGCTTTCTAATTCACAGCAATGTCAGATGGAAGGGAGCACGCCATCAACCCCACATATGCATAATGCCCAAATCTTCCTTCCAAACCCAGTGGTGATGAGACACACATCATCTCTGGTGGTAAGAGTGTCCCTCTCAGTCTGTGTTTTCTAAGGCCTTGACCAGATGTGACCACCACAGCCCTCTACCTTCTTTTCCCCCACAATTATGTCTGACCTAACAGAGGTGTCAATTTTGGTCTAGTAATCCTAAACTGGGCCTTCTGTAATAGATTCCACAGACTTGTTTTCTTAACATCAGGAACATTGCAGGCTCACTATCAGTGCTGTGTGACTGCCATCTATAGTGTACCCCTCCTTAGATCTCCATTCTCTCTAATATGAGTCATCCTTCCATAACATCATCATGCCCCTTCTTGAAGACCTCAGACTGTAGCACATGATACCACAAGCCATGCATGGATGTTACCATTTTGGTACACGTACTGAATCGCCCCATGTGTACACACAGGGCCACAATTGAAGCAATGAGTGCATGCAGTAGATTATGTTAGCTTGTTTCAAGAGAGAAACTTCAAACATAGTAGCATGTTGTTACCAACAGCTTGCAGGCACATCTTCTACAAATGAATAGAAGAGACCAGTGGCAGGGACATCTGAATAAAGTTGATTTATATAAGAACGAAGTAAGTAACTGTAGGTTCAAAAAGGCATTTTATGTTATAGAGGTGGAAGTGAAAAGTGTAAGAGGCCATTACTTATGAAACATTATTTGAGGAGATGGTCACAATGGCATCCTTTGAAAGACTCATTTAGAGGATGAACAACCAAGAAAGATAATCTAATACAAAGTGGTATTGCTATGCACTTACCTGGCCATTATATTGTTTCACATCTGGAAGGGGAATGAGAAGAGGAAAGGGGGTTACCCCACCATTTTCCACATGTTGTTCCGAGATTCCGGCCAGTTTAATTAACATTATTCCACCTGCTTCTTCAGGTGGATATTTGCCTAGTAATACTGAGACGCTAGTAATCCCACTTTGCCTTTTAACAGGGCATATCAGCTAAAGCCGGGTTTATCAACCTGCTTTTAAATTGGGCATGGAACAATGCGGAGATTTGAAAAGATTTACCTCCAAATAGTTTTCAGGTAGAGTTGAGATGGGAGGAAGAAAATGAACATCATCTCAGGAACGAGTAGAAAAATGACTTTGCACTTGTAGTTTACTTTTTTAATCCTTTTGTTTTCATTTGTTACCATTTGTTTCCTACACATTATTCCAGTGGCCACCGGTAATTTAAAAAACTTTGAAGGGAGGGGGATGGAGGAGGGGGCAAGCTACACACGTCCATACACACCTCACCCCCTCATTCACACACACATTCACCCATTTACAACACAAATACACCTATATACATACATGCAGGCATGCACCAAACAAAAAAAATCTTAGCTCAGCAACTCTGACAGGGAAGCCTCAGAGGTCCCAGGACCCTTTGGACTGCTGCCTTCCCTCATGGGCTATAGCCCATGAGGGAAGGCAGCAGTCACAAGCCTTGGAGGTCCCAGGAGGGTTGGGACTGCTGCCTTCCCTCATTGGCTGGCCTAAGGTCACCAATTGAGGGAAGGCAGAAGTCTCAACCCGTCATAGAGTGGGATGGGGTCAATGAGACTCCGCCCCACTCTGTGATGATGTGTGTCACTGACTGACACTCGGCCCTGGGCACTTTAGGGTTTAAAATTGAAGTGCCCAGGTCGAAAGCACTTGGTGCCGTTCCCCCTCATCATGAGTGGAAGGGCCTTAAGGCACCTTTGCTAGGTTGAAGAGGCCACACCCACGGGGCTGTGACTTCTTCAGCCCAGCAAAGTTCAGTTCAGGCAGCAGGAGTTGGCACATTTAGAACATGTCCAGCTCCTGGTTGCCTGACCTGAACCAGAAAAAGTATCTGTCAGGCTGACTTTTGTTCAGCCTGACAGATATTCTTCAGGTCAGGAAAAAGGCAGGGGGGCATGTCACTTCAGCTCGTACAGATGGACCGCTAATGCATTATTATCGTCACCATCTCGCCCACAATACTTTGATCATTAAAATACCTTCATAAGGTCTTAATCTGCAGTCTTAGAGACTGGAAAGTCATAAGCAAGGCATTCACTGACTAGTTAACTGCATCGCAAGGTATTGACTACATGACAATACTTTGAAAAGACAGCTATAAAAAGACAGCTATAAATAAGCAGAGAATAGTTGGAATAGTTACTAAAATGCCAGGAGAGATGAAAGTGACATCAAATACCCTTTGACAGCCACAAAGACAATAGCAGAAGTGGATCGTACCTCCATGATATCTCAGGGCATGACATCACTGCAGTTAAGAAAATAATTGCAATCATTGCATTGCAAAAGTTGATAAAGCAGCTACAACTCTAGTTAATATGTATTATCAACTGCTGTGCTGCCATGACATGCCACAGGATCAGTATTGATATGTATGTGAAGTGGCCATCAACTACCTAAATTCAAATGCCTTGGCGTAACCATTATAATCTGTAGTAGAACAGTTCTAAATGCCCTTATCCAGACACATATGCCCAAGTGGAGTTTGAGCTTAATAGGGTATGCAGGTCCTCCAAAAAGATAAGTAAATTTTAAAGATATGGTTTTCTTTTTTCCATTTTTTTCACCTCTTTAGGTTTCTAATATAATGCATTCAAATGTTGCCACCTAACTGCTTATTATAGCAGTGACATTTTAATTGCATGTATTTGGCACACCTTAGACCACTATTGAGACATTGGTGTAGGTTCCACAAATTTCTAAAACTGGGCAATGAACAGTTTGGCTGCTAGTGGCTTATGTGTCATTAGTGTGCCTCAAAGTGGTGTGGTTGGGTATTGATCATGGCCCGACTCTCCATTATAATGACTACTGGATCTAATTCTAGAGGTCACTGCATGATTCTTGATATCATTTGCAATAATTGTTCCAATACACTTTGACTTTAGGACCAGGCCACCACATATGATATACAGTATCTGTATCCCAACACCATTTCCAACATGTGTCGGTAGATCCAAACATGGCTTTTAGTCATCTCACTGTTTTTGGATACCATTTCATTAATATTTCATAGGAGTTTCCTTTAATAGCACACATGTTGAAGTTTTGGGAGCTATCTCCCACATGATTTCCAATTCCTCTGTTGGGATTTCCTTCCCTGCTTCTTGTTCTCCTGTCTTCCTGTAATTATGTGAAAGAGGTGTGGAATAATTATTAAGTCTTCTGTTTTTCAGTTTGTGATACCATTGTGATTTTTTACTCCTTTCACTATTAGTGTTATGTCTGTTCTACCGCCTTCTCAGTGAGTTCTAGTCTGTGCTCAGTGGATGAGCTCTGTGTGTCTAAATTATCTGTTGCTGTTTTAAAGGTTTGAATGAGTGCTTCTCCTCTCAATTGTTTCCCATGTACATAGGTTTCCTAAAACTGGTCGGGATCCATTGTTCAACGTTCTAAACTTAGGTCTGTCATACTAGGTGAAAATTCTGGGGTAAGGACAAATGAGGTCACTGGGGACTTACATACTGTAATTTAGTTCTGTAACATATTGTCCCAGTGTTCTAAAAATACTTGTGTGGAGGAAAGAGTTGTTGTATTATTTGAGTGGAATTGTGTGGTAGCCATAATAGGCATAGACATCGTTTCCTGTTCTAGTGGTATTTATTGTTTCCCTTGTGGTTTTTGTGACCATTCTAGTTCTGGTCTTATTTGTGCTGCCAAGATATACATCTCTATGTTAGGGAAAACCAGGCCATCCTCTGTTTTTGGTCTCATTAGTGTCTTTTGGAGTTTTATTTAACCGTGTGAATGCTGGTAGTTTTGCCTGTATTGTTTTAATTATTAAGGCTGGTGACCTTAGTGAAGCATATATGCTCAATTTAACAATCATGGTATATTTGATTCTGATGCTTGTGCTGTACCCTGGCCATAATATCTCTAGCCTACTCCATCTGTATAACTCTTTGTATAATATGTTCAACATATGTATTACATTATACTGGTATATTTGTTTAAGTGTTGGGATGTGAGAGGGCGATTCTGACTATCTGGTCTGCCCAGAATGGTTTTGCTTTTGGATCACCTGTTTTTTTACTTTTTACTCTGAGGGAGCCTCATAGTTTAGGACTCAGCCAAAGTAAACTCATGGTAAAATAGACAGTGCATGTTTACTTCCGGTGCTCCCTTCTTAAGCAAAGGCTGCTGTGATGCAGCAAGGGTAGGAGGCCCAGGGCTGGTTACATGTGATCACATGTGCATACATGTGTGCACCCACATGAGGGTTGTGTGGAGGGGATTTCTGGCATGCACAGGCCAAGAACTGTACTTAGGTAGCCTGGCACAGAAGGAACCATGCATAGGGGGTGGTGACCTGGAGTAAGCCTAATGAGATGGGTGTACACATGTGAGGGATAGTCAGTGTGCTTACTGTCTTGATTCTAGTGACAAGGCATTATGGCCCTCATTAGGACCTCGGCGGTCTTTTTACAGGACCTCCGAGGTACCGCCGTGCTGAAGACAACCAGTGCATGCGGTTTTCCGCACAGCTACTATGACTGCTGGCTGCCCCCCGCCCTTTTCCGGATGGAGAGCTGCCAGCAGCCATAGTGGTAGTGAAGTGGAGGCTGCTTCACCTCCACCGCCACGTAATCAGAACACCGCCCACCGAATCACTACCCATGATTCGGTGTGACGGTGTTCTGGTGACGGGAGCTGGTGGCGGAGCAGCCCCCATGAATCCTGTTCCCTCCCGGAGGATCACCGGACCAGGTAAGGTGATCGTCCGTTAGGGGAGGGGGGCGTTGTGTGTTGTGTGCGTGCATGGGGTGTGCGTGTGAGTGTGTAGAGTGTGTGTATGCATGCGGGGGGTGTTGTGTGTATGGGAAATGTGTGCACATATGTCTGTGTGTATGTGTGCGTGTATTTGTGCGTGTATGTCAGCGTGTTTGTGTAGTTGGTGTGTGAGTGTGTGTGTAGGGGGGTGCAGGATGTGTGTGTCAATGGGGGGGCTGGGGAAGGGGGTCCTGCCACCTTTTGGGAGTGGTAGGCGGGTCGTGGGTGTGGGGGGAGGAATCTGGGGAAGGGGGTGGGGGAGACCCCTATCTGTGCCAGGGAAGGAATTCCCTGGCACTGATAGTGCCTACCGCCATGGATTTCATGGCGGTACAGAACCCCACAAAATCCATGGTGGTATGCAGGGTCATGATACCGCCGGTGGTGTAGGGGCGGCCGCCGGGCTGGAGACCGAAGTCTCCAGCCCAGTGGTCGTTACCACCCTGGTGGTCGGAGTGGAGAAGTGGCGGTTTAGCATGCCGGTCACCACCATGGTTGTAATTTCATTTTTTTTACCGCCGACCTGTTGGCGGTATTACCACGACTACTGCACTGACCGCCAGGGTTGTAATGAGGGCCTATATGTCAATGGGAAAGGCTGGCATAGGGCACAACTCCAGTTCGCTAGGGTACACAGACTTCAGAGCTGCACCGCTGTACTGTAGTGAATCCTATTTAGTATTAATGAGACTCAGGAGTTTAGCTTAGCCTTCTGGCTTGTAGACCTGTGCCCCCATCACCTAGTGACTTTTAAACTACTTAGCTTGCTCTGTCTCAGCCTATTTATTTAATTATTTCTATTAAAATGGCTGCTTTGTTTATAGTTAGTGAAATGTTTTGATTTGCGTTACTAGTGCCACTCTCTGAAGGCGTCACTATCAGCATCAAAGTTAAGTGAGATACGTACGTGTTTACATCATGTCCCTTCCCAACTCACGTGTGACAGAAAAATAATATCCTTTTGGAGAGAATTATTTTATAATTGCTGCCCCAAGCATGCCTCCTCATCTATTTTTCAGAACATACCGGCATCAGGGGTCCTACTAGATCAGTATAAATCCATCTCATGCAGACAAGCTTATCAGAGGGATTCCTATCAGATGCTATCAATGCTATCTATGCTACACATCGCCTTCATGCAGAGCCAGCCTTTGTGCCCCCACGGAGTTGGATCTTGAGACCTCATTTCAAGGTAATGAGGTTTGGGGGCTCTTCTCAAGGACATGGTACTGGTAGATTAGGTTTAACACACCTGGCTTTCGTTAGGTTAGAGATTAGGTTTGCCAAGCTAGGGCAGTAGGGCCTATTACACCGCTCATGTTTATTGCAAGATGGTGGGGGGCTTTGTATTCACAACTCTTGTTTTTACTATTCTGCTTCTTGCATTGTTCATTATCCTAATCATTGCAAGTCATGCATTTTATAGTAGACTGTAGTCTTGTTAATAAAACCTACTGAAACATTTACTGTGTCTCCTTCATTGCCTGTGTGTGACTGAGACTTGTTGCTCATGTGAGAAAAGGACACTTTCCTTGTCACCAAGGCTCCCCTGATATGTTGCACACTTGAGTCCATGTGTAAAGGCTGCCAAAAGTCACCTTTTACTGTCTGGGTTTTTGGTGAGGTACTGCTGATAACCCGGGAGGGTTGTACCGACAGTTGCAACTTGTTAGTCGCCTACAAACAAAGGTATTGTCATCCCTAAACCAGCCGTCTTGCCTAGAGCAAGGGTCCAAATACGAAATGGTGCCACCAATGATGGTGTTTTAGCACTAATTTACGGATGCCCAGAGTATCTCTGTCTCACACACAACAGGTACCCTAAGTACATTATACGGAGATGTCCATGGTCTTTGGGATAATCCCCCTCAGCTGAACACTGAGCACCGAAGTAGGCTGTAGGTAGTTTGAACTCAAACTCTTAAAAAGACCTTCTTCCCATTTTTTGTTCCATCTTTTCACCCATTTTGCAATATGGCTAACGCCATAGACATTCCAAAGAATGTTAGTCATGCATTAACACTACGGGGGTTATTCTAACTTTGGAGGAGTGTTAATCCGTCCCAAAAGTGACGGTAAAGTGACGGATATACCACCAGCCGTATTACGAGTTCCATAGGATATAATGGACTCGTAATACGGCTGGTGGTAAATCCGTCACTTTACCGTCACTTTTGGGACGGATTAACACCTCCTCCAAAGTTAGAATAACCCCCTACATCTAATAGGGCATGGCTTAAGAGATGAGGGCAAAGATGTCACATTCGTTGTAGATGCTAATGACGTTTACCAAATGGAAACATTCTATTCTTGAATCACCTTCCCTGAGGAAGACTCCAGAACATACACATTCCACACATACAGAGTTGCAAATGTACCACAGTGGTACCAAGCATACCAGTATCTTGAAATACTGATTACTTATCAAGGACATCAGAACTGGTTTAATGGTGCCCTACCACACGTAATACAACCTGTGAGATTAGGTCCCTCAGGTAATGACGGACATGGCCAATGTTTGCCACATATATACCACACCCGGTGTACAAAACATTCAGACAACTGACCTGTGGGACCTTTAAAATGAGCTAGTAATATTGTACAGAAATGCCTCCTTTGGCATGATTACCCCCTAACTTTTTTCCTTTTGTTGATGCCATTTATGATTGGAAGTGTACTGGGACTCTGCTAACCCAGCCCCAGCACCAGTGTTCTTTCCCTAAACTGTACCCGTGTTCCCACAATTGACACAACCCTGGCACACAGATAAGTCCCTTGTAACTGGTACCCCTGGTACCAAGGGCCCTGTGGCCAGGAAAGGTCTCTAAGGGATGCAGCATGTATTATGTCATCCTGGGGACCCCTCACTCAACACATGCACACTGCCTCACAGCTTGTGTGTGCTGGTGGGGAGAAAATGACTAAGTCGACATGGCACTCCCCTCAGAGTGCCATGCCCTCAACCCACTGCCTGTGGCATAGGTAAGTCAGCCATCTAGCAGGCCTTACAGCCCTAAGGTAGGGTCACTATACCACAGGTGAGGGCATAGTTGCATGAGCACTATGCCCCTACAGTGTCTAAGCCAAACCTTAGACTTTGTAAGTGCAGGTTAGCCATAAAGAGTATATGGTCTGGGAGTCTGTCAATTATGAACTCCACAGTTCAATAATGGCTACACTGAAATCTGGGAAGTTTGGTATCAAACTTCTCAGCACAATAAATGCACACTGATGTCAGTGTGGAATTTATTGAAAAATGCACACAGAGGGCATCTTAGAGATGCCCCCTGTATACCAGTCTAATTCCTAGTGTTAGGCTGACCAGTTCCTGCCAGCCTGCCACAACCAAATGAGTTTCTGGCCACATGGAGTGAGTGCCTTTGTCACTTTGTGGCCAGGAACAAAGCCTGCACTGGGTGGAGGTGCTTCTCATGCCCCCCTGCAGGAACTGTAACACCTGGCGCTGAGCCTCAAACGCTCATGCCTGTTGTTACAGCGCCTTAGGGCATTCCAGCTAGTGGAGATGCCTGCCCCTCCGGACACAGCCCCCACTTTTGGCAATTCCGGAGGAGAGAATGAGAAAAACAAGGAGGAGTTACCCACCAGTCAGGACAGCCCCTAAGGTGTCCTGAGCTGAGGTGACCCCTGCCTTAAGAAATCTTCCATCTTGGTTTTGTAGGATTCCCCCTATAGGTCTAGGGATGTGTCCCCCTGCCCTCACAACAGAGATGACAACTGACTTGGCCCCAGCCCTGCCGACCTGTTTCCAGACTCAAAGAACCTGCACAGCGACGCATGCTGCAGGACCAGCAACCTCTGAGGACTCAGAGGACTTACCTGCACCTAAAGAACCAAGACTCTCCTGAAGACAGCGGCTTTGTCCATTAACAGCAACAAAATTACAACAAAGAAGCAACTTTAAAGAGACTCTCACTTCCCCCCAGAAGAGTGAGTCTTCACACTCTGCACCCGATGACCCCGGCTCGAGTTCAGGACAACAAACACTGCAGAGAGGACTCCCAGGTGACTACAACGACATCGAGACCCTGAGTCGACCCCCCTGCAGCCCCACAGGGACTCCTTCAGAGAGGATCCAGAGGCTCCACTGACCGCGACTGCCTGGTAACAAAGGAACCTGACGCCTGGACCAAGCACTGCACCTGCAGCCTCCAGGACAGAGAGGAACCACCTAACAGTGCAGGAGTGACCAGCAGGGAGCCCTCATCCTAGCCAAGTTGGCAGCTGGTCCGAGAAGCTCCCCTGTGACCAGCCTGCATCACCAGAGTGATCCCCATGTCCCTCCATTGATTTCTACAGCAAACCCGACACCTACTTTGCACACTACACCCGGCCACCCCTGTGCCGCTGAGGGTGTGTTTTGTGTGCTTGTGTGTGTGTCCCCGAGTGCTCTACAAAACCCCACTGGTCTGCTCCCTGAGTACGCAGGTACTTACCTGCTAGCAGACTGGAACCGAAGCACCCATGTTCTTCATAGGCGCCTTTGTGTTTTGGGCCCTCCTTTGACCTCTGCACCTGACCAGCCCTGTGTTGCTGGTGCTGTGGCTTTGGGGTTGCCTTGAACCCCCAACGATGGGCTGTCTATGCCCAAGAGACTGACTGTGTAAGTGCTTTACTTACCTGAAAAACTAACCAATACTTACCTCCCCAGGAACTGTTTATTTTTGCACCGTGTCCACTTTTAAAATAGCTATTTGCCATTTTAACCAAAACTGTGTGTACTACTGTTTTAAATCAAAGGTCTATACTTACCTGTGTGAAGTACCTTGCATTTTATGTACTTACCTCAAATTTGAATCTTGAGGTTCTAAAATAAAATTAAGAAAATATATTTTTCTAATTAAAAAGCTAGTGGCCTGGAGTTAAGTCTTTGAGTGTGTGTTCCTCATTTATTGCCTGTGTGTGTACAGCAAATGCTTAACACTACCCTCTGATAAGCCTACTGCCGGACCACACTACCACAAGATAGAGCATTAGTATTATTTAATTTTGCCACTATAAACCTCTAAGGGGAACCCTTGGACTCTGTGCACACTATCTCTCACTTTGAGATAGTATATACAGAGCCAACTTCCTACAAATATTATATAGACAACTTGTTTGGTTTGTAATGCAAACTTTGAAAACAACACCAGCGCCCGCTGGATATCAGTTGGCTGTTAATGAGATTAACCTACAAACAGTACATTCTATCATGGTCAAGGTGCCCAAGAAACAAGAGAAAATCCCGCTCAAGATAGCTCAAAAAACAAATCAGCTGGAAGCTGTGTTTTCCCATACAGGTCCACAGGAGAAACATAGAATTCTCAAAATGTGCTTGTCATTCAGAATGGTTCCGTCAGTGGATGACTGCGCCACATGGGGCACAGTCTTTGCTGCACTTTACACTACAACACATGGTACCCAAACACTTGACAATTTACCGTAAGTGTTAATACAAATTCAGAATAAACAAGGGGTTGCACCAGCCCTAGACTTTGGGATGAAATTAATGCATAACTTAAACAAATACTCAGTAATGTTAAAGGAGAAGCAGTAGCAGTGGCTGTACGCCAGCTGCTCCGAGAGATTCCACACTTGGAACAGGAGAAACAGCTACCGGAAATTATTTCTGATACCTATACTAGTAGAGGGCAGGATTGTTTGGGAGCCAAGCCAAAAAACCTGAAATTCAAAGTACCACCCCTAAGGAAGGTACCAAACAAGCACAGGAGGGTTCTAAAAAGCACTGAGATAAACAAAACAAAATAAAGACAGACAAAGTCAGAGAGAAGACTCTTCACACCCAGAGAACTCCAAAAGGAGATATAATCTAAGAAATAGAGAAAACATAAAAGCTCTTGATAGATATTCTGATTCACATCCCTCTCATTCCTTTCAGGTCGCCCCGGATAGATGTAGGAAGAGAGTGAGCTGGTCAGAGAAGTGTCTCAACTGCATGATACAGAAGAAAGACTCACCGGGGTCTTCAGACAGGAAAGAAGATGATTCCCCACAACAAAAGCCACAATTTCAAAAGAAAAAGGTGGCAGCAATTTCAATTAGAAATGCCAGCAAACTTGAGAACATTGCTGAAGAACAAGATGAGGGCAGTGATCCTGCTGGACAGCACGGCAGAAGTCACAATATGTTGCCAGAGTCTGAAAGATCATCTGGATGCAACAGTAACTAGCAACTTTATTGTAGTCAAGACTGCGGACGGGTGAGTTCTCCCACCCAACAGTGTTTATGATTTAAACATCCAAATTAAGCGAGACATAGAGCTCAACATTAATGCAATATTCTGGGGTGAACTTAGTTGGGATATCCTATTGGCTGAAAGAGACTGGCCACCTGAGACGTTGCTAAGCTCCCACATGGGAGAGATGTCATTTTGCCTTCTTTCTCTGCTCTTGTTCCAGAAGTTGTAAAACAAGCCTACACTGTCAACTGAGCTATAGCGCAGTCACCTGCGCTATCCCACAACCATGTAGGTTGAGATACGGATTTTCCTTACCATGTAATACCTATTAGGCTTACACCCCGGCCTCAGCCCCAATATCTTGTCAAGCACAAAGCCAAAGCTCTGGTGAGTGAGATCCTCACTCAGCTTGAATACCAGGATGTAAGTGAGCCCTGTGTCTCTTCAATGAATAACCCGTTATTCCCCGTTGCCAAACCCGACCATTCAGATGGAATACTCTTAGATTATACACACCTAAACAGTCACACACACACATATGCAATACAGAATTCACACAGCACAGCACCAATTAACAATGTAATACGTAAATAATATTAAACAACCTTGGTTATTTCCAAAGGTTTCATTCTACAAGACTTAGCACATGAAAGTCTATACCTGAGTGCATTCGCAGTTGGCTCACAAAAATGCTCTGTCATTTGCTCCAGAGCTATAAGAACAGCCCAGGGTTGTTCTCAGCCTGTGTAACATCAATATTGCATGATGTTAATCCTGAGACGTTGTCCTATGTGGATGACATATATCTCACAGATGACGACCTCAACATTCGTCTTGCCGGGGTCGATCGGATTGTTCTAGGATTCACAGCCGTTAGCTACAAATTTAATTTTAAAAAAACTAAAAAGCCTTTCTCAGTGTATTGTTCCTGGTATACGAGCTATCAAATGAAGGCAGAAGCCTGGCCCGCACTTTTTAGAAAAATGTTCTCAAACCCAACCACCAAATACTATCAAGCAACTGCGGTCTTTACTAGGTTTTTCTCAACTTTGGCAGAATTTACATTCCTGACTATGCACAATGCATCAAGCCACTCTATGACTTAATACACCCAGATTTCTCAAGCGGACACTGGACAGTTGAACACACATGGATCCTTAGAGGATTGCAACAAGATAAGCTAGAAGCAATACACTTACACACCTGTGACAACAAAACAAATTTGGTCATCAGAATAATCGCTAGCGCCATTGAGCTCACTTATGTCACCTTTATCAAAGGCGACACGGTGCCCATAGCATATAAATCGCATTTATACTTCGATGCAAAACAACGCTGCACACCCACAGAAAAAAATTTGACTGGAGTGCAGATGGCTTTCACCAAGGAGATGCCACTTGCCCAGGGGAAACGCATTATTGTTGTTACCCTGGTTCCAGCCTTATAGGCTGTCACCAAAGCAAGCGTTCATAATGCCAAAGCATTACATCCACGCTGGATCCAATGGGCAACCTCCCTGACTGCCACCGATGATGATTACATCTTCAGGAACAGGAGTATCCAGCAACTCTTAACATCTTGCCACTTGACAGATACCATACTGTAATTTACACTGATTGTTCAGCACAACCAGCTGTAGGTACAAAACATCAATATTTAGCTGCTAGTGCAGCCATGAGTGGAGGGATGAAGGATGGTGTATTCCACCCTCACAATACCTACATGCAGGCCTTAGGGACTACACAGCACAATTGATGAACTCAAAGTCCTTAATTTGGCACAGGAACATATGGATCCAAGACACCTTACACTGATAATGTATGATTCGTACTACTGTGTCCAGTCCTACTATGATTCTGTTATTCATTGGCAGTTTCACAGGTTCAGAGACTCAAAAGGGCAACACCATAAACCACAGAACTCTGTGGGGAAGGGTGGCTGATCTTAAGGATAAACTACCTGATGCTCATGTAGTCCATTCATTGGGCCACTAACGTGTGGGTGTACACCTCTACTTGCAACACCTTGGCTGTTGAAGCAGCCAAATCTGCAGTAGCTACGGCTTCTGTTGCTGCAGTGACTCATTCCCAGATGAGATTTGATAATGAAATTCTGGCTGCTGTGAAAGCTTCAGCTGAAAACCAAACCCTACAAAATATTCATACCATATCAGTGCACAGAATGTTGCCTTTGCAACAATTCCTGGGGTTGGAGATCAAGTGATCCCCAACCAAGACCAGAGATTAGATTTCATCAAAGCAGCGCACTAGGGTGTTGCATCTGCGCATGCTGGTGTTTCGGCCACAATATCATTTTCAGAGAAACACTTCTGGAAGCCAGGTCCATACATACAGACCAGCAATATGTCCTTGGCTATGACATTTGCCAGCAGATTAAAGGCTCAACCATCAAACACCCTCCGCAGACATCCCACTTAGTGTCCAACCGGCCTCTACAATGTCTGTACCTGGACCGTGGTGGTCCCCTTCAACCTGATGGTACATGCAAATACATCTTAGCCCCTGTTGATTCATGTTCTGGATTCCCGTGAGTATGGTCACAGAGTTCGGCTGACACCCGAACTGTTATAAAAGAGTTGCTGATCTTTATCGGTATATATGTGGTTGCATCATTCCATTCGGACCAGGGACACCATGAGGATGATGGGTGTTGAGCTCCATTACTTCTCACCCTACCATCCTGAGAGTAATTCAGTTGTGGAGAGAAGGAATCAAGACCTAAAGCAGTCGTTAATAGCTAGAGTATCAGTTTCAGGCCACAATTGGCTTCATCACCTATACTGGGTCCAGAGAGCTCTGAATAATCTACCAAGACTTTCCTTTTGAGTACCCCTTACGAGGTCCTTTTTGGGATACCTATGCATGTCCCAGATCTAGATGGCCCTGGTTTGGTGGCAGCAGGTACACCTTTTGACATAAATGAATGCCTCACTGTCATGCAGGAGCTTCAGCAATTTCTTAATGATACTTCATCCGCCAGTGCTTCCACCTTAGGAATAAGGGATTTTCCAAAAACATCTGCAGGCTATATTCCTACATTTGGGGATCTGGTTCATGAAAGGATTGCTGTGAAGAAGGAATTTTGCCCATCCTACAGAGTACTGGTACCAGTCCTGGGAATATAAGGGACCATAACTATCATCTTACCACTGCTGCCAGGTTCCAATGCAAACAGATTTGTCTCCTTTGACAACATCAAGTTGCACCATGTGGCTCTTCCTGCACAGTAAACTTAGAGATCTCTTGGGTAGTTCCCGGTACCCTCTCACTACCCTACAGGACATACCTCTTCAAAGAAGAAACAACAACACTTTTGCCTATAGCAGCATGTACAGCAATAATACAAATGCCTCCTTGAGCATGGAGAGGGCAGAGAATGAGCATCTGCTGATTCCTGTTACCACTTCACCGACAACAACTGTACAATATGTGGCTGTCTTCTACTCAAATTCAACTTAAACTGATGACACCATCTACTTTGAACCTCCACACAAGGTGGATCCATCCACCAGTAATGCACCAGCTTCTGTGTTTGCAGAGACTGTGCTTCTGGTAATTTTTCAACCTAGATGACTTTTCTTCAACTTCATCCGCACCTGCAACTGAAAATGTTTCAAAGACACATGAGCTGTACATATGGCTTAAAATAACTATTTAGTTTATCCAATGAATTATCTGTGGACATTTCTGACAGTGCTTACCTTCTGTTATGGATTGATTTTTTACTGTTTTATTTCTCATGATAAATGGTCATTATCTTCCTGAACGCTCTTTTGTCGAGCCAGTGAATAAAGTTCTAACTCAATATCTTTCCTCACATCAGGTCCAAAGAGACTTGTCCCTTGTAAACATTTCAGCAGTACCAATTCCAGATAAAGTTCCTTTTGATATATAAAGGCCTATTGAGGTTATCCAAATTCCTTATGTTTTATAAAATTTCAATGACTGATGTAATTACACGTGATGTTGTTTCTGATGACTGGGATGTTCAAACAGTTGATTCAATGCTTGCTGAACTGCAAGATTGCACTGTATTTGAAAGTGATGATGTGTACACTAACAAAGAAATATGGGGAAATGTTCTGTTATATTAATTGGGGGCATTACTACCTGCATCGAGCAACAAGACATAGATCAGTATTAAATTACACACAGTGGAAACACTATTTTACTCCACCTGTGGGGAACCCAAAACAATATTAGGATACATTTGCATATTTTTCTGGGCATGACATTAAAAATGCAGAGTCAGACTGCTTCAAGTTACTACCTTCAAAGATTAGTAAGATTTTCATAACCAACACTAAATTGATCTACTCAGTTTCCTTTGTTCCCCCACTTGCAGTTGAAGAATACGAATGCTGGAAGAACACTATTGATGTAAAAAGTTTATGGGGAACACAAGACTGGCACATTCAGGGAAGGGAAGCTTTGTTTCAGAGCATGCCTTATTCCTGTTAAAATTATGTAGGAAGTTGGCTCTGTATGTGCTATTTCAAAGTAAGGAATAGCATGCACAGAGTCCAAGGGTTCCCCTTAGAGGTAAAATAGTGGTAAAAAGAGATAATACTAATGCTCTATTTTGTGGTAGTGTGGTCGAGCAGTAGGCTTATCCAAGGAGTAGTGTTAAGCATTTGTTGTACATACACATAGACAATAAATGAGGTACACACACTCAGAGACAAATCCAGCCAATAGGTTTTGTTATAGAAAAATATCTTTTCTTAGTTTATTTTAAGAACCACAGGTTCAAATTTAACATGTAATATCTTGTTTGAAAGGTATTGCAGGTAAGTACATTAGGAACTTTGAATCATTTCAATTGCATGTATACTTTTCAAGTTATTCACAAATAGCTACTTTAAAAGTGGACACTGCAATTTTCACAGTTCCTGGGGGAGGTAAGTTTTTGTTAGTTTTACCAGTTAAGTACGACACTTACAGGGTTCAGTTCTTGGTCCAAGGTAGCCCACCGTTGGGGGTTCAGAGCAACCCCAAAGTTACCACACCAGCAGCTCAGGGCCGGTCAGGTGCAGAGTTCAAAGTGGTGCCCAAAACGCATAGGCTTCAATGGAGAGAAGGGGGTGCCCCGGTTCCAGTCTGCCAGCAGGTAAGTACCCGCGTCTTCGGAGGGCAGACCAGGGGGGTTTTGTAGGGCACCGGGGGGGACACAAGCCCACACAGAAATTTCACCCTCAGCGGCGCGGGGGCGGCCGGGTGCAGTGTTAGAACAAGCGTCGGGTTCGCAATGTTAGTCAATGAGAGATCAAGGGATCTCTTCAGCGCTGCGGGCAGGCAAGGGGGGGGCTTCCTCGGGGAAACCTCCACTTGGGCAAGGGAAAGGGACTCCTGGGGGTCACTTCTGCAGTGAAAGTCCGGTCCTTCCGGTCCTGGGGGCTGCGGGTGCAGGGTCTTTTCCAGGCGTCGGGACTTAGGTTTCAGAGAGTCGCGGTCAGGGGAAGCCTCGGGATTCCCTCTGCAGGCGGCGCTGTGGGGGCTCAGGGGGGACAGGTTTTGGTACTGACAGTCGTAGAGTAGTCCGGGGGTCCTCCCTGAGGTGTTGGTTCTCCACCAGCCGAGTCGGGGTCGCCTGGTGCAGTGTTGCAAGTCTCACGCTTCTTGCGGGGAGTTGCAGGGTTCTTTAAAGCTGCTTCTTGAAACAAAGTTGCAGTCTTTTTGGAGCAGGTCCGCTGTCCTCGGGAGTTTCTTGTCATCGTCGAAGCAGGGCAGTCCTCAGAGGATTCAGAGGTCGCTGGTCCCTTTGGAAGGCGTCGCTGGAGCAGGGTTCTTTGGAAGGCAGGAGACAGGCCGGTGAGTTTCTGGAGCCAAGGCAGTTGTTGTCTTCTGGTCTTCCTCTGCAGGGGTTTTCAGCTAGGCAGTCCTTCTTCTTGTAGTTGCAGGAATCTACTTTTCTAGGGTTCAGGGTAGCCCTTAAATACTAAATTTAAGGGCGTGTTTAGGTCTGGGGGGTTAGTAGCCAATGGCTACTAGCCCTGAGGGTGGGTACACCCTCTTTGTGCCTCCTCCCAAGGGGAGGGGGTCACAATCCTAACCCTATTGGGGGAATCCTCCATCTGCAAGATGGAGGATTTCTAAAAGTTAGAGTCACCTCAGCTCAGGACACCTTAGGGGCTGTCCTGACTGGCCAGTGACTCCTCCTTGTTATTCTCATTATTTTCTCCGGCCTTGCCGCCAAAAGTGGGGGCCGGGGCCAGAGGGGGCGGGCAACTCCACTAGCTGGAGTGTCCTGCGGTGCTGTGACAAAGGGGTGAGCCTTTGAGGCTCACCGCCAGGTGTTACAGCTCCTGCCTGGGGGAGGTGTTAGCATCTCCACCCAGTGCAGGCTTTGTTACTGGCCTCAGAGTGACAAAGGCACTCTCCCCATGGGGCCAGCAACATGTCTCTAGTGTGGCAGGCTGCTGGAACTAGTCAGCCTACACAGACAGTCGGTTAAGTTTCAGGGGGCACCTCTAAGGTGCCCTCTGGGGTGTATTTTGCAATAAAATGTACACTGGCATCAGTGTGCATTTATTGTGCTGAGAAGTTTGATACCAAACTTCCCAGTTTTCAGTGTAGCCATTATGGTGCTGTGGAGTTCGTGTTTGACAAACTCCCAGACCATATACTCTTATGGCTACCCTGCACTTACAATGTCTAAGGTTTTGTTTAGACACTGTAGGGGTACCATGCTCATGCACTGGTACCCTCACCTATGGTATAGTGCACCCTGCCTTAGGGCTGTAAGGCCTGCTAGAGGGGTGACTGACCTATACTTGCATAGGCAGTGAGAGGCTGGCATGGCACCCTGAGGGGAGTGCCATGTCGACTTACTCGTTTTGTCCTCACTAGCACACACAAGCTGGCAAGCAGTGTGTCTGTGCTGAGTGAGAGGTCTCCAGGGTGGCATAAGACATGCTGCAGCCCTTAGAGACCTTCCTTGGCATCAGGGCCCTTGGTACTAGAAGTACCAGTTACAAGGGACTTATCTGGATGCCAGGGTCTGCCAATTGTGGATACAAAAGTACAGGTTAGGGAAAGAACACTGGTGCTGGGGCCTGGTTAGCAGGCCTCAGCACACTTTCAATTGTAAACATAGCATCAGCAAAGGCAAAAAGTCAGGGGGCAACCATGCCAAGGAGGCATTTCCTTACACAACCCCCCCCCAAACGAAAGAGGATGAGACTAACCTTTCCCAAGAGAGTCTTCATTTTCTAAGTGGAAGAACCTGGAAAGGCCATCTGCATTGGCATGGGCAGTCCCAGGTCTGTGTTCCACTATAAAGTCCATACCCTGTAGGGAGATGGACCACCTCAACAGTTTAGGATTTTCACCTTTCATTTGCATCAGCCATTTGAGAGGTCTGTGGTCAGTTTGAACTAGGAAGTGAGTCCCAAAGAAGTATGGTCTCAGCTTCTTCAGGGACCAAACCACAGCAAAGGCCTCCCTCTCAATGGCACTCCAACGCTGCTCCCTGGGGAGTAACCTCCTGCTAATGAAAGCAACAGGCTGGTCAAGGCCATCATCATTTGTTTGGGACAAAACTGCCCCTATCCCATGTTCAGAGGCATCTGTCTGCACAATGAACTGCTTAGAATAATCTGGAGCTTTTAGAACTGGTGCTGAGCACATTGCTTGTCTCAGGGTGTCAAATGCCTGTTGGCATTCCACAGTCCAGTTCACTTTCTTGGGCATTTTCTTGGAGGTGAGTTCAGTGAGGGCTGTCACAATGGATCCATATCCCTTCACAAACCTCCTGTAATACCCAGTCAAGCCAAGGAATGCCCTGACTTGAGTCTGGGTTTTTGGAGCTACCCAGTCCAGAATAGTCTGGATCTTGGGTTGGAGTGGCTGAACTTGGCCTCCACCTACAAGGTGGCCCAAGTAAACCACAGTTCCCTGCCCTATCTGGCATTTAGATGCCTTGATAGAGAGGCCTGCAGATTGCAGAGCCTTCAAAACCTTCTTCAGGTGGACCAGGTGATCCTGCCAGGTGGAGCTAAAGACAGCAATATCATCAAGATAAGCTGTGCTAAAGGACTCCAAACCAGCAAGGACTTGATTCACCAACCTTTGGAAGGTGGCAGGGGCATTCTTTAGACCAAGGGGCATAACAGTAAACTGATAATGCCCATCAGGTGTGGAGAATGCTGTTTTCTCTTTTGCTCCAGGTGCCATTTTTATTTGCCAGTACCCTGCTGTCAAGTCAAAGGTACTTAAGAATTTGGCAGCACCTAATTTGTCTATGAGCTCATCAGCTCTAGGAATTGGATGAGCATCTGTCTTGGTGACAGAGTTGAGCCCTCTGTAGTCCACACAAAACCTCATCTCTTTCTTTCCATCTTTGGTGTGAGGTTTGGGGACTAAGACCACTGGGCTAGCCCAGGGGCTGTCAGAGCGCTCAATTACTCCCAATTCCAGCATCTTGTGGACTTCCACCTTGATGCTTTCCTTAACATGGTCAGACTGTCTAAAAATTTTGTTTTTGACAGGCATGCTGTCTCCTGTGTCCACATCATGGGTACACAGGTGGGTCTGACCAGGGGTTAGGGAGAAGAGTTCAGGAAACTGTTGTAGGACTCTCCTACAATCAGCTTGCTGTTGGCCAGAGAGGGTGTCTGAGTAGATCACTCCATCTACTGAGCCATCTTTTGGGTCTGATGACAGAAGATCAGGGAGAGGTTCACTCTCTGCCTCCTGATCCTCATCTGTTACCATCAACAGATTTACATCAGCCCTGTCATGGAAGAGCTTAAGGCGGTTCACATGGATCACCCTCCTGGGGCTCCTGCTTGTGCCCAGGTCCACCAGGTAGGTGACCTGACTCTTCCTTTCTAGCACTGGGTAAGGGCCACTCCATTTGTCCTGGAGTGCCCTGGGAGCCACAGGCTCCAGAACCCAGACTTTCTGCCCTGGTTGGAACTCAACCATTGCAGCCTTTTGGTCATACCAAAACTTCTGGAGCTGTTGGCTGGCCTCAAGGTTTTTGGTTGCCTTTTCCATGTACTCTGCCATTCTAGAGCGAAGGCCAAGTACATAGTCCACTATGTCTTGTTTAGGCTCATGAAGAGGTCTCTCCCAGCCTTCTTTAACAAGAGCAAGTGGTCCCCTTACAGGGTGACCAAACAGAAGTTCAAAGGGTGAGAATCCTACTCCCTTCTGTGGCACCTCTCTGTAAGCAAAAAGCAGACATGGCAAGAGGACATCCCATCTCCTTTTGAGTTTTTCGGGGAGCCCCATGATCATGCCTTTTAATGTCTTGTTGAATCTCTCAACTAAGCCATTAGTTTGTGGATGGTATGGTGTAGTGAATTTGTAAGTCACTCCACACTCATTCCACATGTGTTTTAGGTATGCTGACATGAAGTTGGTACCTCTGTCAGACACCACCTCCTTAGGGAAACCCACTCTGGTAAAGATACCAATGAGGGCCTTGGCTACTGCAGGGGCAGTAGTCGACCTAAGGGGAATAGCTTCAGGATACCTAGTAGGATGATCCACTACTACTAGGATGTACATATTTCCTGAGGCTGTGGGAGGTTCCAGTGGACCAACTATGTCCACACCCACTCTTTCAAAGGGGACCCCCACCACTGGAAGTGGAATGAGGGGGGCCTTTGGGTGCCCACCTGTCTTACCACTGGATTGACAGGTGGGGCAGGAGAGGCAAAACTCCTTAACCTTCTGGGACATATTGGGCCAGTAGAAGTGGTTGACTAACCTCTCCCACGTCTTGGTTTTTCCCAAATGCCCAGCAAGGGGAATATCATGGGCTAAGGTCAGAATAAACTCTCTGAACGACTGAGGCACTACCACTCTCCTAGTGGCACCAGGTTTGGGGTCTCTGGCCTCAGTGTACAGGAGTCCATCTTCCCAATAGACCCTGTGGTGGTCATTCTGACCTCGGCGGTAAAAGGCGCCTACCGCCGGTCAGAAATCCTCCATAATCCCGCCGCGGTCGCGGAAACCCGCCACGGTCATTCTGACCCGCAGAAGGCAAACCTCCGAAAATCCGACCGCCACAACAGACCGCCAGACCAGCGGTCGGCGGAAAGGTGGAGGTGACAAAACCTCCACCGTCACGCCAACAGAAATACGCCATGCCATTACGACCCACGAATCCACGCGGCAGTCATTCAAACGCGGTATTCCATTGGCGGGACACACCGCCGCGGTCAGAATACACACAAACGAACAAAACTCAGCCACATTGGACGATTTGAATCCCACACACCTGATACACATACACACACCACTCCCACACACACAATACAATATAAAACACCCACCCACATCACCCACAAACC
Source organism: Pleurodeles waltl (assembly GCF_031143425.1). Lineage (NCBI taxonomy): Eukaryota > Metazoa > Chordata > Amphibia > Caudata > Salamandridae > Pleurodeles > Pleurodeles waltl. Next base: position 341,602,671 of record NC_090439.1, read on the forward strand.
CCTACGCTAAAAAATTCGTAAAGAAGGCAAGAGCGAGACACCAGCATCCAAAAAATAACAGCCACAGCCACTCAACACCATCACCCACACACTATCCACACACAAAACAACACACACCACCACACTCAACTCACTTAAATACACATACTCCACCCCACACATCATACACACCACCCCATGGCACCCCAAAGACAACCCCGCTTCACAGACGAAGAACTCAGGGTCATGGTGGAGGAAATCGTTCGGGTAGAGCCCCAGCTGTTCGGCACACAGATACAATACACCAGCATTGCCCGGAGGACGGAGCTATGGCAGAGGATTGTCGACAGGGTCAACGCAGTGGGACAGCACCCCAGAAATCGGGAAGACATCAGGAAGCGATGGAACGACCTACGGGGGAAGGTGCGTTCCATGGTATCCAGGCACAACATCGCCGTGCAGAAGACTGGCGGAGGACCCCCACCTCAACCCCCACAATTCACATCATGGGAGGAGGAAGTCTTGAACATCCTGCATCCTGACGGCCTCGCAGGAGTCGGCGGAGGAATGGATACTGGTAAGTTGAAGCTTCAATACTGCTTCCCCCCCACCTGCATGCCAAATCAGACCCCAACCCTCACCCCCATCCTCGAACCCCACCCTCACCCCCACCCCCATCCTCACCCCCACCCTCACCCCCACCACCATCCTCACCCCCACCACCATCCTCACCCCCACCCCCAGCACACCTATTCCCCGCCAATGTCTCACCATCACAACCCACACATCCCAAAACCTAGGCCTGCATGCGTCCACTAAGCATGGACACCCATCACCAAAGCATGCCCAATGCATATACACATCCCCCCCACAAGCCACCCTCACCAAAGCCCCCACACACGAATGCCAGCACTTGGGGACACGAGAACCCACAGATACACCCATATGCCACACATTGAAACTATAACCATACCTCTATACCCCTGCAGGACCCGACCGTCAACACACCGCGGCGGAGGGGCCAGAATTCTCCACACCCCCCACCCAAGAGGCCGTCAGCGATGACAGCAGCTCTGTCGACCTGGACACCGATGACCAGCCCGGACCATCGGGGACCTCTGGACAGTCGGTTCCCCTCACACAGGCCCAGGCCACTACAGACCCAAACCCCTCTGGGAACACCAGCACAGCTCCCACCCAGCGGGCCCATGCCTCTGTCTCCAGGGCGCGTCAATCTGCGGTGTGTCTACCACTACAGGGCACCCAGGATAACCCACCACCCCAACAACAACAGGGACCTGGGGGCAGTGGTAGTGGGCACACCGGCCAGGGGGCAGAGGCCCAGGGAAACAGGGGAACTCGGAGGGCAGCTGTGCGACAGGGGGGGGAGGAGAGGCCCAGGGAACCCACTCTCCACGAGGTCCTCACCACCATCATGGGAGCATACAACCGCTCCCAGGAGACGATGGCGACGGTACTGGCCCGGTTCCAGGAGATCCAGGTACTGCAGGAGGAACACTATCGGGGGTACAGGGAGGACATCAGAGCCATCAACACCACCCTGGTTACCATGGTAGGGCTGCTGCAGGACCTCGTCAACAACAGGGCGGACACTGAACAACACCCAAGGGCCCCTGCCACTAGCCTCGACCAAGAACAGCCAACCACCTCCGCCGGCGCTAGTGGACAGGAGGCCCCCGCACAGCAGCAGCCCACCAGAACCCCACCTCCTGCAGGAGAAGAACCACCCCGCAAGAGGGCCCTGAGATCTCGCAAGAAGACAGAGTAGGATGTCAAGACCCCCGCCAGCAATGGATACTACCTGATGTCATCCCACTGTCCCACATTGTCACCCTGTCCATCCTTGAACTGCCCATGCTCCATCTCTCCACAGGCCTCTGGACAATGCACCTGTGTGACTGTTACTCTGGACTCTGCCATGGACATTCCTTCACCATAGCCCCCACCCACTTGAAACCACCCATCCCATTTTGAGCACTTAAATAAACACCTATTTTGCACCAAAATATCTGGAGTCTGGCTGTGATTTCAATAGATTGTAATTGACATGACAGTGCAAATATGTCCTTGTACATGGTGAAGTCAACAAACAGCTGCCACAAAGCTGTAGTCCATGGGGAAACGAAGCACAGGACTCGTAGTGGGGACCCCAGATCTGAAATAGGGAGGGAAAAGCCAAAACTCAGTCATCATACACTGGGGCAAATAGACAGGCAGCAGAGATGCTGGAGAGTAGTTAACATTTACTAAATTATCTTTGAAATGTTACCTGTGTCCTATTGGAAGTACTGTTCAATGATTCTGTCCCTGTTGTCTGTTTCAGCCCCGTCGTCTTCCTCCTCGTCACTCTCCTCAGGTTCCACCGCTGCCACAACACCACCGTCTCGACCATCCTCCTGCAGGAAAGGCACCTGGCGGCGCAAAGCCAGGTTGTGAAGCATGCAGCAGGCCACGATGATGTGACACACCTTCTTAGGTGAGTACATTAGGGATCCACCTGTCATATGCAGGCACCGAAACCTGGCCTTTAGGAGGCCAAAGGTGCGTTCGATCACCCTCCTAGTACGCCCATGGGCCTCATTGTACCGTTCCTCTGCCCTGGTCCGGGGATTCCTTACTGGGGTCAGTAGCCACGACAGGTTGGGGTACCCAGAGTCCCCCACTAGCCATACACGGTGTCTCTGTAGCTGTTCCATCACGTAAGGGATGCTGCTATTCCTGAGGATGTAGGCGTCATGCACTGACCCTGGGAATTTGGCATTTACATGCGAGATGTACTGGTCAGCCAAACACACCACCTGGATGTTCATTGAATGGTAATTTTTTCTGTTCCTGTACACCTGCTCCCTGTCTCTTGGGGGAACCAAAGCCACATGGGTCCCATCAATGGCACCAATTACGTTGGGAATATGTCCAAGGGCGTAGAAATCACCCTTCACTGTAGCCAATTCGCCCACCTCAGGGAAAATGATGTAGCTCCTCACGGATTTCATCAGGGCAGACAACACTCTGGATAACACCTTCGAAAACATGGGCTGAGACATCCCAGAAGCAATTCCCACGGTTGTCTGAAATGACCCACTTGCCAAGAAATGGAGTACTGACATGACCTGCACCAGAGGGGGAATCCCTGTGGGTTGGCGGATGGGGGACATCAGGTCGGGCTCCAGCTGGGCACACAGTTCATGGATAGTGGCACGGTTAAGAAGGTAGGTCAGGATAATGTGGCGTTCTTCCATTGTCGACAGGTCCACCAGCGGTCGGTACACGGGAGGATTCATCCGTCTCCTCGCCCAACCCAGCGGACGGTGCCTAGGAAGGACAACATGGAGCACACAGTCAAGCAACCCACAGGTACGTACTCACAGCTAGCACAGTATACGATTCTCTCTGCAGTGAATGGCGTGTCTGAGTGGCTATGCAAGGCCTAGGCCTGTGTGACGCAGTTGAAATTGAGCCATGTGGGCCCTGGAAATGGCGGCTGCCTGACCTGTGAAGTGTGACAATGGGATGTGAGGTCAATGCGCTGGCGTGGCACACCGCGGCGGGCGGCGGGCGAAGACCGCGGCGCAAAGCCGCATTGGTTAACATTGAAGCCTATGGGTTTCAGGAGCCAATGGCGAAGGGCGCCGGCGGTGGCGGGACGCACCGCCGCGGTACGCACCGCCGCGGACGTCACCGCCATTTTGTATCTACTTATCCACTTGCGACTTGAACTTTCACGGGAGAGGACCTATACTGCAAGTGTTGCTGTGACCTCGGTCTGGAAGGGACAATGGCTGCTGCGCCTGGGGAAAGGGCCCCTGCCTTCACTGGAGAGGAGTTGGAGAAACTTGTGGATGGGGTCCTCCCCCAGTATGCGCTACTCTACGGTCCTCCAGACCAACAAGTGAGTTTAATTCAATATGGATTTGGGGCCACTGGCTGGCTTAGGGGCCTGGCGGGGGGCCTGGCGGGGATGGGGGGCATGTTGGGCCTGGCGGGGGTCCTGGCGGGGGGCCTGGCGGGGATGGGGGGCATGTTGGGCCTGGCGGGGGGCCTGGCGGGGGGCCTGGCGGGCGGCCTGGCGGGGATGGGGGGCATGTTGGGCCTGGCGGGGGTCCTGGCGGGGGGCCTGGCGGGCATGTTGGGCCTGGCGGGGGTCCTGGCGGGGGGCCTGGCGGGGATGGGGGGCATGTTGGGCCTGGCGGGGGGCCTGGCGGGGGGCCTGGCGGGGGGCCTGGCGGGGATGGTGGGCATGTTGGGCCTGGCGGGGGTCCTGGCGGGGGGCCTGGCGGGGATGGGGGGCATGTTGGGCCTGGCGGGGGTCCTGGCGGGGGGCCTGGCGGGGATGGGGGGCATGTTGGGCCTGGCGGGGATGGGGGGCGTTGGGCCACTGGAAAGGAAAATGCTGACAAACTTGAACGTGGTATTTCTCCCTCCCTGTACGTGTCATATAGGTCCGCGCCCATGAGAAGATCGGGATTTGGCGTGCCATCGCCAAGGAAGTCCGGACCCTGGGGGTCCACCATCGACGGGGCACCCACTGCCGCAAGAGGTGGGAGGACATCCGCCGCGGGACCAAGAAGACCGCCGAGTCTCTGCTGGGGATGGCCTCCCAACGTAGGCGGGGTGCCTGCCGTCAACTGAGCCCCCTGATGTTCCGGATCCTGGCGGTGGCCTACCCTGAATTGGATGGGCGCGTGAGGGCAGCACAGCAGACACAAGGGGGTGAGTACAAGCATTATCTACTCTGTTGTCGCGCAGTGGAGGTGTCTGGTTGGGGGAGGAGGGCTGGGGGTCCCCCTAGGCCAGGGCGATATCTGTAGGCTGGGCACCCCCGTAAGCCCCTGTGTCCCCAGCCACCACCCTCAGTAGTTTGTCAGTACAGCCATCCCTGGGCCGTGTCATCCATGGGTGCAGTTGTCAACTCTAGGCGTGTAGGGCATGTTCCACGGAATGCGTAGCGGACCCCAAGTGCGCAACTTAGTGCAGGGGGCATCTGTGTCTGTCATGTCCGCTAACTGTACCGGAGATCCATGTACTCAATATCCCTTTATTTCTCTCTCCCCCCCCCTTTTTGTTTGTCTTTCTGTGCTTGTGTGCATCAGCATCATCAGGCGGAGGAGAAGTGGCATCGGGGCAGGAGGGAGCTGCATCTCACATGGCCCAGGAGGGCCATGCCACAGAGTCAGACTGGACCAGTGAGACGGAGGGCGAGGGGAGCTCCACGACGGGGACGACTGGACCCTGCAGCGACACGGACACGTCCTCGGAAGGGGGCTCCCTTGCGGGGGTGGCACCATCCGTGCCCCCCGCCATTACAGGTACAGCCACCACCCAGCGCACCATCTCCGCCCTCCCAGCAGCCCCTCAGCGTTCGCCCCGTGCCCGCTCTGCCAGGAAGCCGGGCATCTCCTTCGCCCCAGGCACCTCAGGCCCTGCCCCTGTTACCCCCGCTGCCCTCAGTGAGGAGGTCATTGACCTCCTCCGAACGCTCATTGTTGGGCAGACTACCCTTTTGAATGCCATCCAGGGGGTGGAGAGGGAGGTTCATCGCAGCAATGCGTACCTGGAGGGCATTCATTCGGGTCAGGCTGCCCATCAGCGATCGTTCCAGGCTCTGGCCTCAGCACTGACGGCAGCCATTGTCACTGTCTCCTGCCTGCCTCTACTAACTCCCTCCTCCCAGTCTCCTGTTCCTCTGCCTGTCCCACCCACACCATCAGACCAGCCTGCACACACCTCAACACCCAAGAGAAGCTCATCCAAACATAAGCACCACAGATCACGCAGACATTCACACACGCAACATTCCGATGCAGACATGCCAACAGTCACTACCACCTCTGTGACCCCCACCTCCTCGTCTCCCTCCTCCCTCCCTGTGACGTCTACACTCACACCTCCATTCACCTCACCATCAGCCAGTGTTTCCATCACCAGCACACCCTCCACTCCAGTCCGCACACGTGCAGTCACCACCCCCACTGCCATTTACACGTCCCCTGTGTCCTCTCCCACTGTGTCTGTCACCCCCTCTTCCACACCACACAAACGCAGCCACCCACCCACCCAACAGCCATCCACCTCACGACAGCCTATCCCTCCTGCACCTGCACCCAAAGACAGCAAACGTGACTCACCTACAACCACATCCTCTCCCTCCACTCCCATTCCCACTGTACCTACCACTCTCCATTGTCCCAAGAAGCTCTTCCTCGCCACTACTAACTTCTTTCCTGACCCTGAGCCCCCCCCTCCTTCTCGTCGGGGTAAGAAGAGCACCTCAGCCACCACCAGCCCTGCAGCCCCCTTGACAAGGGTGCAGGGGTATTGGAGCCCGCCAGCCCGCATGTCTGGATCTTCGCCCAGCAGCAAGGGGACAGCCAGCCCACCCCCTGGGAAGAGGAGCAGAAGGCGGAAGGGGCGCCGCAGGAGCACGCCTTCTACATCCCCCCCGGACACCACCCAGAGACAGTCACCAGCCACAGCTCCAAAGGGAGGAAAGGGCCACAGGCCCACGACTAAGGAGGGCAAGGGCAGCAAGTCGGAGAGGTCAGGCAGCAGGCCTGCTGCCCAGGAGGAGCCCACAACCCCCATAGCCGCTGCCCCGGGAGGAACCGGCACAGCTGCCCCGGGAGAGCCCACCACCCCCATAGCCGCTGCCCAGGGAGGACCCAGCCCAGCTGGCCAGGAGGGCCCCACCACCCACAGCCCAGGTGGGCAGTGAAGGAGCACCATCCCCGCTGCCCAGGAGGGCACCACCAGGCAATTAGCAGTTGGCCATAGACCGGCCGCCGTCTCAAGAACCGGTGAACTGGGCCCTTCAGGGCAAGGACCGCTGAACTGGGCCCGCCGTCTCAAGAACCGCTGAACTGGGCCCTTCAAGGCAAGGAGCGCTGAACTGGGCCCCGCCGTCTCAAGAACCGCTGAACTGGGCCCTTCAAGGCAAGGAGCGCTGAACTGGGCCCCGCCGTCTCAAGAACCGCTGAACTGGGCCCCGCCGTCTCACGCACCGCTCCGCTGGGCCCCGCCGTCTCAAGAACCGCTGAACTGGGCCCCGACGTCTCAAGAACCGCTTAACTGGGCCCTTCAGGGCAAGGACCGCTGAACTGGGCCCCGCCGTCTCACGCACCGCTCCGCTGGGCCCCGCCGTCTCAAGAACCGCTGAACTGGGCCCTTCAAGGCAAGGAGCGCTGAACTGGGCCCTGCCGTCTCAAGAACCGCTGAACTGGGCCCCGCCGTCTCACGCACCGCTCCGCTGGGCCCCGCCGTCTCAAGAACCGCTGAACTGGGCCCCGACGTCTCAAGAACCGCTTAACTGGGCCCTTCAGGGCAAGGACCGCTGAACTGGGCCCCGCCGTCTCAAGCACCGCTCCGCTGGGCCCCGCCGTCTCAAGAACCGCTCCGCTGGGCCCCGCCGTCTCACGCACCGCTCCGCTGGGCCCCGCCGTCTCAAGAACCGCTGAACTGGGCCCCGACGTCTCAAGAACCGCTCAACTGGGCCCTTCAGGGCAAGGACCGCTGAACTGGGCCCCGCCGTCTCACGCACCGCTCCGCTGGGCCCCGCCGTCTCAAGAACCGCTGAACTGGGCCCTTCAAGGCAAGGAGCGCTGAACTGGGCCCCGCCGTCTCAAGAACCGCTGAACTGGGCCCCGCCGTCTCACGCACCGCTCCGCTGGGCCCCGCCGTCTCAAGAACCGCTGAACTGGGCCCCAACGTCTCAAGAACCGCTTAACTGGGCCCTTCAGGGCAAGGACCGCTGAACTGGGCCCCGCCGTCTCAAGCACCGCTCCGCTGGGCCCCGCCGTCTCAAGAACCGCTCCGCTGGGCCCCGCCGTCTCACGCACCGCTCCGCTGGGCCCCGCCGTCTCAAGAACCGCTGAACTGGGCCCCGCCGTCTCAGGAACCGCTGAACTGGGCCCTTCAAGGCAAGAACCGCTGGCCCTTTGGCAGACGTGGCAGGGCAGGATCTATCTCGGGCAGGGCTGCAGGATGTCCTCTGGCCAACTTGCCTCCTCCAGTGGCAGTGGGGTCTGTTATGGACTGTATGGACTGTGGCTTTGCTCTCCCCAGGATGGCCCAGTGGGCAGGCCACCCACTGTATGGACTGTATGGACTGTGGCTTTGCTCTCCCCAGGATGGCCCAGTGGGCAGGCCACCCACTGTATGGACTGTTTGGACTGTAGCTTTGCTCTCCCCAGGATGGCCCAGTGGGCAGGCCACCCACTGTATGGACTGTTTGGACTGTGGCTTTGCTCTCCCCAGGATGGCCCAGTGGGCAGGCCACCCACTGTATGGACTGTTTGGACTGTGGCTTTGCTCTCCCCAGGATGGCCCAGTGGGCAGGCCACCCACTGTATGGACTGTATGGACTGTGGCTTTGCTCTCCCCAGGATGGCCCAGTGGGCAGGCCACCCACTGTATGGACTGTTTGGACTGTGGCTTTGCTCTCCCCAGGATGGGCCAGTGGTCATAGAGTCCCCTCGTGGATCTGGCGTCGTGTACTCAAATGGCTGAGGTGCCCCCCTTCCCTTCCCCCTGAGGTGCCTGTCCTATTTTCTTTCTGATGCCCCTGCAGTGTTCTCTCCGTGGAGTTCTTGTCGTGGGACTGGGCCTTGCCCCTTTGCACAGGACCCCTGTGATCCACGGACAGTGGTTGGACTACATTTAGTAGCTGTATATATTTTGTACATAGTTTATTTATTTATTGGGATTACTGGTGTACATATTTCAATATATCTGCCCGTTTATGATCTCTTCTTTTGGTCTTTGCATTATTTCGGAGGGGGGTGGTTTGTGGGTTGTGACAGTGATCTGTGGGAATGCATTGATGTGTGTGTTGTAGTGGGTGTGGGTGGGTGGGTGTGTGCCGGTAATCTTTTCCCTCCCCTGTGTCGTAGGTGCAGTACTCACCGATGTCTTCCGCGCCGCCGGGCGTGCTCCTGGTATATGAGCAGGAATAGGAGTGCGGGGATGACCTGCAACTCTGGTTCCATACTGCCGGAATCTCGCGTGGAGTGCGTAGAGGTGAGCGTTTTCCCGTTCGTAGTCTGTTTCCGCCGTGTTCTTATCGGCGGTGCTCCCGCCCCGGAAAAGGTGGCAGATTGGTGGGTCGTAATAGGGTGGGCGGTACATTGTCTGCCGCCTGGCTGTTGGCGGGAACCGCCGCGCTGTTTGTTTGTACCGCTGTGGCGGGCGGAGTGTTAAGTTGGCGGGCTGTGTTGGCGGTTCCCGCCAGGGTCAGAATTGCATATTTTAGACCGCCGGCCTGTTGGCGGCTTGGCCGCCGCTTTATCACCGACCGCCAGGGTCAGAATGAGGGCCTATGTGTTCCATTTTTCTTGCCCTTGGACTCTTCAGCAGCTTGCTGCCTAAGGCCTTCAAGAGAGGGACAGGTTTCTTGTCCCTTACACAGCTCCTCCCTTGAGGGTCCCCCTGGGCCTAAGAGCTCAACCTGATAAGGTTCAAGTTCCAAAGGCTCAGTTCCCTCAGAGGGCAGAACTTCTTCCTGAGAAGAGAGGTTCTCTTTTTCTGACTGTGTTGCAGTTGGTTTCCCAACTGACTTTCCTTTTCTCTTGGTAGGCTGGGCCTTTCTTCCAGACTCCAGCTCTACTTTTTCACCCTGTGCCTTGCATTGTGCTCTTGTTTTTACACACACCAGTTCAGGGATACCCAGCATGGCTGCATGGGTTTTTAGTTCTACCTCAGCCCATGCTGAGGACTCCAGGTCATTTCCAAGCAGACAGTCTACTGGGATGTTTGAGGAGACCACCACCTGTTTCAGGCCATTGACCCCTCCCCATTCTAAAGTTACCATTGCCATGGGATGTGCTTTAGTCTGATTGTCAGCGTTGGTGACTGTATAAGTTTTTCCAGTCAGGTATTGGCCAGGGGAAACCAGTTTCTCTGTCACCATGGTGACACTGGCACCTGTATCCCTCAGGCCCTCTACACTTGTCCCATTAATAAAGAGCTGCTGCCTGTATTTTTGCATGTTAGGCGGCCAGGCAGCTAGTGTGGCTAAATCCACCCCACCCTCAGAGACTAGAGTAGCTTCAGTGTGGACCCTGATTTGCTCTGGGCACACTGTTGATCCCACTTGGAGACTAGCCATTCCATTGTTACCTGGATTGGAGTTGGGAGTGGAATTTTTCTTGGGACAGGCCTTGTCTCCAGTTTGGTGTCCAGACTGACTACAGTTTCGACACCAGGCCTTTTTGGGATCAAAGTTTTTACCCTTGTACCCAGGATTGTTTTGTGAAGAGGCTCTGGGCCCACCCTCCTGTGCAGGTTTTTGGGGGCCTGTAGAAGGCTCTTTACTATTTTTATTTTTGGCTGTCTCACCACCTTTCCCCTGGGGAGGTTTTGTGACCCCTTTCTTTTGGTCACCCCCTGTGGAAGTTTTGGACACCCTAGTCTTGACCCAATGGTCCGCCTTCTTTCCCAATTCTTGGGGAGAAATTGGTCCTAGGTCTACCAGATGCTGATGCAGTTTGTCATTGAAACAATTACTTAACAGGTGTTCTTTCACAAATAAATTGTACAGCCCATCATAATTACTTACACCACTGCCTTGAATCCAACCATCTAGTGTTTTTACTGAGTAGTCTACAAAGTCAACCCAGGTCTGGCTCGAGGATTTTTGAGCCCCCCTGAATCTAATCCTATACTCCTCAGTGGAGAATCCAAAGCCCTCAATCAGGGTACCCTTCATGAGGTCATAAGATTCTGCATCTTTTCCAGAGAGTGTGAGGAGTCTATCCCTACACTTTCCTGTGAACATTTCCCAAAGGAGAGCACCCCAGTGAGATCTGTTCACTTTTCTGGTTACACAAGCCCTCTCAAAAGCTGTGAACCATTTGGTGATGTCATCACCATCTTCATATTTAGTTACAATCCCTTTGGGGATTTTCAACATGTCAGGAGAATCTCTAACCCTAGTTATGTTGCTGCCACCATTGATGGGTCCTAGGCCCATCTCTTGTCTTTCCCTCTCTATGGCTAGGATCTGTCTTTCCAAAGCCAATCTTTTGGCCATCCTGGCTAACTGGATGTCCTCTTCACTGGAGTTATCCTCAGTGATTTCAGAGTTGTTGGTCTCTCCTGTGAGGGAACCAGCATCTCTGACTATTATTTGTGGAGTCAGGGCTTGAGAAGCCCTGCTCTCCCTAAGTAGGACTGGAGGGGGGGAATTTCCCTCCAAGTCACTATCTTCATCCTCTGAGTTGCCATCCTCAGAGGGGTTGGCCTTTTCGAACTCTGCCAAAAGCTCCTGGAGCTGTACTTTGGTAGGTTTGGGGCCCATTGCTATTTTCTTTAGTTTACAGAGTGACCTTAGCTCTCTCATCTGTAGATGGAGGTAAGGTGTGGTGTCGAGTTCCACCACAGTCACATCTGTGCTAGACATTTTGCTTCTAAAAGTTGGAATACTTTTTAAGAATCTAAAACTGGTTCTAGAATCTAATTCAAACTTTTACAAACTTTTAAACTCTAAAAGAAATGCTAAACAGGATCTAACACAAGGCCCTAGCAGGTCTTTTAAGAATTTAGAAAACTTTTCAAATTGCAAAAATCAATTTCTAATGACAATTTTGGAATTTGTCGTGTGATCAGGTATTGGCTGAGTAGTCCAGCAAATGCAAAGTCTTGTACCCCACCGCTGATCCACCAATGTAGGAAGTTGGCTCTGTATGTGCTATTTCAAAGTAAGGAATAGCATGCACAGAGTCCAAGGGTTCCCCTTAGAGGTAAAATAGTGGTAAAAAGAGATAATACTAATGCTCTATTTTGTGGTAGTGTGGTCGAGCAGTCGGCTTATCCAAGGAGTAGTGTTAAGCATTTGTTGTACATACACATAGACAATAAATGAGGTACACACACTCAGAGACAAATCCAGCCAATAGGTTTTGTTATAGAAAAATATATTTTCTTAGTTTATTTTAAGAACCACAGGTTCAAATTTAACATGTAATATCTTGTTTGAAAGGTATTGCAGGTAAGTACATTAGGAACTTTGAATCATTTCAATTGCATGTATACTTTTCAAGTTATTCACAAATAGCTACTTTAAAAGTGGACACTGCAATTTTCACAGTTCCTGGGGGAGGTAAGTTTTTGTTAGTTTTACCAGGTAAGTACGACACTTACAGGGTTCAGTTCTTGGTCCAAGGTAGCCCACCGTTGGGGGTTCAGAGCAACCCCAAAGTTACCACACCAGCAGCTCAGGGCCGGTCAGGTGCAGAGTTCAAAGTGGTGCCCAAAACGCATAGGCTTCAATGGAGAGAAGGGGGTGCCCCGGTTCCAGTCTGCCAGCAGGTAAGTACCCGCGTCTTCGGAGGGCAGACCAGGGGGGTTTTGTAGGGCACCGGGGGGGACACAAGCCCACACAGAAATTTCACCCTCAGCGGCGCGGGGGCGGCCGGGTGCAGTGTTAGAACAAGCGTCGGGTTCGCAATGTTAGTCAATGAGAGATCAAGGGATCTCTTCAGCGCTGCAGGCAGGCAAGGGGGGGCTTCCTCGGGGAAACCTCCACTTGGGCAAGGGAGAGGGACTCCTGGGGGTCACTTCTGCAGTGAAAGTCCGGTCCTTCCGGTCCTGGGGGCTGCGGGTGCAGGGTCTTTTCCAGGCGTCGGGACTTAGGTTTCAGAGAGTCGCGGTCAGGGGAAGCCTCGGGATTCCCTCTGCAGGCGGCGCTGTGAGGGCTCAGGGGGGACAGGTTTTGGTACTCACAGTCGTAGAGTAGTCCGGGGGTCCTCCCTGAGGTGTTGGTTCTCCACCAGCCGAGTCGGGGTCGCCTGGTGCAGTGTTGCAAGTCTCACGCTTCTTGCGGGGAGTTGCAGGGTTCTTTAAAGCTGCTTCTTGAAACAAAGTTGCAGTCTTTTTGGAGCAGGTCCGCTGTCCTCGGGAGTTTCTTGTCGTCGTCGAAGCAGGGCAGTCCTCAGAGGATTCAGAGGTCGCTGGTCCCTTTGGAAGGCGTCGCTGGAGCAGGGTTCTTTGGAAGGCAGGAGACAGGCCGGTGAGTTTCTGGAGCCAAGGCAGTTGTTGTCTTCTGGTCTTCCTCTGCAGGGGTTTTTAATTTTTTATTTTTTTTATATATTTTTTTGGCATAGGGGGGCCTGATTTGTGCCCCCCTACATGCCTCAATGCCCAATGACCATGCCCAGGGGACATAAGTCCCCTGGGCATGGCCATTGGACAAGGGGGCATGACTCCTGTCTTTACTAAGACAGGAGTCATGTAAATGGCGTCTGGGCGTCGTTAAAAATGGCGCAAATCGGGTGGAGGCGATTTTTTTGCGTCAACCTGACTTGCACCATTTTAAGACGCCCTAACGCCATTTTCCCCAACGCCGGCGCTGCCTGGTGTACGTGGTTTTTTTCCACGCACACCAGGCAGCGCCGGTCTGCTAGCTCCGGCTAACGCCATTCAATAAATACGGCGCCCGCATGGCGCTTCAGAATGGCGTTAGCCGGCGCAAAACTTTTTGACGCTAAACTGCGTTAGCGCAGTTTAGCGTCAAAAAGTATAAATACGGGCCACAGTGTTAGTAAATTGTGCCAACAATGGTTACAGACTAACACATTAGCAGCAGTTAAAGAACATCTTAATACACTATCTGAAGACATAGGCTTACAAGATGTCTTGTTAGGTCCCAAAAAACCACACTTTAAATGATTCCTGCATGCCATATACAACAAGATCTGGAAGTTATATCAAATGGAAGCAGCTGCACGTTTAAGGCAGACAGATAAGGAGAATTCGAAAAAGCTTTAGCTGTTGTCGATAATGGCATGAATACTCTGTCCAACCGAATATACTCCCTTAATAGCATAGGCCCTCATTATGACATTGGTGGTAAATCCCACTTACCGCCCCATTGACGGCTGCCAACATACCGTCACAGAGGTGAACATCCGTTCACCATACTATGACACACACACACCAAACCAACAGAATACTGCCACAAACACATATTCGCCAGACCAAAGGTTAGTGGTAAAGTGTCAGTACGAACACCCATACAATTATACCAGCAAAACAACGACCACCACGTTATGACCCACAAATAACCAGAGAGGACATTCAACAGCAGTAAACCATTGGAGGTACACACCGGCGCGGTCAGAATGGCCACCGAAATACAAAACAACACAACATTGACCAAAACTAAAATCACACACCTGACACTGATACACACACCACGCCCACCTACCCGCAGCACTATAAAACACACACCCATATTACCCATAACCCTTTAAGAACACAGAAAATAGCCAAGAGACAGCTACGCAAATCACAGCAACAACTACACACACCACAAACACCCATCCATCCGTCACACACCCTGTAACCCACCACATTATTCACCACCCACTGCACAACACATACCACAAAACACCCATGTCCCCACAAAGGCACCCCCGTTTCACAGATGAGGAATTGCGGGTCATGGTGGAGGAAATAAGGTAGAGCCACAGCTGTTTGGAGCACAGGAACAGCAAAGGAAGATGGACCTATAGCAGAGAATCGTGGACCGGGTGAATGCCGTGGGACAGCATCCAAGAACAAAGGACGGCATCAGTAAGAGGTGGAACAACCTATGGGGGAAGGTACATGGCAGTAAGGCACCAGCTCGCCATCCAGAGGACTCCACCTCCTCCCCTACAGCAGACAGCATGGGAGGAGCAAGTCTTGGCAACAGTGCATCCTGAGGGACTCACTGGAGTTGCTGGAGGACTGGACACTGGTGAGTCGATATTTACTAACTGTCCCCCCACATACCTGCATGCCACCACCACCACCCTTCACTCCACTCAATTCTCCCCATAGTGCACCACCACAATTGACTATCCTGAACGCCAAGCCCTGCATGCCATACACACTGCATGAACATCCCCCCCAGCCCTGCATGTACACCCACGACCAATGCATGCACAGCATGGAGAACTAACAATCCCACAATACTTCGCCATACACAAACAAAGGTGGCAGGGCAACTACAAAGATATAGGGGAAGCTAAGGATGTATAAAATGTTACAGACATGTAGCATAATACACTATTTACATCCCCACAGGTGCCCCAGCCAATCTCAGCAGCGAGGAGGTGCCACAGCTACCCAGTCCCCCATCAGAAAATGCCCCCTAGTGATGACAGTCACTCTGAACTTCTGGATCTGGATGAACTCCCTGTCCCATCAGGGACCACTGGTCAGTTGGCTACCCCAGCCCACACCCACTCTACCACAGAGCATCCACCTCAGTATGCAACACCACAGCAGCTACCCAACGTCCCCACACCTCTGTCTGCAGGACACATCAATCAGCAGTGTACCCAACTGTACAGGGACCCCAGTCCACACCTCACAGCCAAGACAATCAGGGTCCTGGGGTCAGTGGCAGGGGACAGAGGTGCCGGGGAACAGGGATACTCATAATACTGTGCACCAGAGGGAGGACAGGCCCAGGCAACCAACTGCCCAGGAGGCCCTCACCAATGTCCTGGGGGCTTACCAACAATCCCAGGACAAATTGGGCCAGATGGTAAACATCATGCAGGAGAACCAGCGGCTGCAGGAGGAGCACCACCAGGAGATCAGGAAAGATTTGCAGGCCCCCAACACCACCATGGTCTCCATAGCACGAGGTGCTAGGTGATATGACCAATATCATGAGGAACTATACAGCACACCAGCGGGCCCCTTCCACTTGCCAGTCAACTGAACAGCCCTCTACATCTGCTGCAGGTAGTGGACAGGTGGCCCTGCAACAGGACCCACTGGCCACCAGCACCCTTCCCCCTGCATAAGGTGAACCACCCTGCAAATGTTCCCTGCGACCCAGACAGATGTCAGAGACACTTGCCAAGACCATGACGATCGCCAGGAAATGAGACCCTCCTGAATGTCCCCTTTGTTACACTCTGTCACCTTGTCCACTTTGAACTGCCATTGCTCCCCTTCCTATGGCCCTTGGACACTGGACCTGTGCTACAAACAGACTGGACCAATACCCTTTACCTACCTATACCATCACCCCATTCCATTGCATTGTTTCTTCTATATTTTTCACTATAATAAACACCCTTGAACACAACTTGAGTGATAGTGCTTTATGTGACGAAAATATCCAATAATATTTACAGTTTCATCCCATGCAATTATCTTGAATTTTGTGATTGCATACAAATAATGGTCTGTAGCTGTATGTAGTCATCACATCAGTACACAGTTGTAACCACACCAACATCTGCAAAATGAGACGGCATTGGTGACAGTCAGTTGAGATGGTAAAGCAGTGACTGCCATCATGCTACAGCCATACTGTAAATATAAATAATCAGAGGAATGATCAGTTCCACTGTCTTATCTGTGTGTTATTGTAAGTACTGCCGTATGACTGATGTCCTGTTGTCCACATCCTCATCCTCTGACTCCTCATCCTCACTGTCCTGAGGGTCCACTGCTGCCATAGGAGCATTTTCACCCTCTTACTCCTGCAGATAGGGCACCTGTCCTCTGAGTGCCAGGTTGTGCAACATGCAGCATACAACAACTATCTGGCAGACCTTCTCAGGGGAGTAGCAGAGGGAATCACCTGTCAGATGGAGGCATTTGAATCTTTCTTCAGGAGGCCGAAGGTCCACTCAATTATTCTCCTGCTTCGCCCATGAGCATCATAATATCTATTTTCAGCCCATGTCCTGGCATTCCTTACAGGGGTCAAGAGCCACAACAGGTTTGGGTAGCCAGAGTCACATGCAAGAAATGAGGAACAAACATTAGCCTTGCACAATGGTATGGAGGATGACTCTTGAAGGCATACCCTGACATGCATTGGTTGGTGACTCAGGCTCACCTATTAGCCACACCCTGTGCCTCTGAGTTGTGCCATCACATTTGGGATGCTGCTGTTCCTCAAAACGAAGGTGTCATGCACCGACCCTGGATACTTGGCAGTCATGTGGGAGATGTACTGGTCAGCCAGACACACCATTTGCACATTGAGTGAGTGGAAACTCTTCCGATTACTGAACACCTGTTGATTGTGCCAGGGGAACAAATGCTATATGTTGCAATTTGGAATATGTTCCATTGCGTAGAATCCAGCCTTCACAGTGGCCAAATGTTCCACTTGGGGGAAAGCGATGTAGCTGCACATGTGTTTGATCAAGGCAGGCAAAACTCTTGCCAGCACTATTGAGAACATTGGCTGTGACATTCCTGCTACCAAGCCCACTGTCACTTTGAACAAGCCAGTTTCCAGGAAATGGAGCACGGACAGAACCTGCACAATAGGGTGGATCCCAGTGGGATGATGGATATCAGATATCAGAGCAGGCTCCAATTAAGCACACAGCTCTGTGATTGTGGCCCTGTCCAGTTTATAGGTGAGTATTATGTGCCTGTCCTCCAGTATAGTCAAGTCCACAAGGGGGTCTGTACATGGGGCTTGCCTCCTCCTCCTCCTATTCGTCTGCAGTGGGAGGTACCCAAGGGACACAAGAGTTAGAAGGGATTGACAAACTGAACAATGGAACCATCACCTCAGTGTACATTGAGCTTGTATGTAATTGGACTATGTGAATGGCAATGTATGTACAATTAACAGCAATGACGCAGTTTTCTATTTCAAAATGTTGACCAGCACTATAAAATGGCGAGTACCTGTCCTGTATGTAGGGACAGGTGGAAGTGATGTAACTCTGCTGGTGTTGGGCATCATGGCAGAAGGCGGCCTTGCACCGCTGTGCTATTCCTCATTGGCTAAAATGGGGCTATATGAAGTACAGTGTTCAATGAGGATCACCGGCTACAGTGACGGTGTACACCGCCACATATGTGACTGCAATTTTCTGGCTATGACCTCACTTGATTCCTGACTTTTCACAGGACAACACCTCCACTGCGCGTGCTGCTCTGACCTGAATCTGGAACCTACCATGGCTTGTGTGACCAAATCTGGTATAGGGGGGCCACTTCCATGCAGCCTGGAGGCTCCACCATGGACCCTTATTAGAGCCAAACCAACTCTCTGAGGTTTCCACTGCAGCCCCAGCTGCTGCCACCTCACAGACAGGTTTCCTGTGGATTGAGCAGCTCAATCCCAGGAAAGCAGAACAATGCATTTCCTTTACGAGAGGGGTGTTATACCCCCTCCCATTGCAATTAGGTGTCACAGGCATGGGAGGGGTATCCTTACAGAGCCTCTGGAAATGCTTTGAAGGGTACAAACAGTGCCCTCCTTGCATAATCCAGTCTACACCAGTTCAGGGACCCCAAGTCCCTGCTCTGGTGTGAAACTGGACAAAGGAAAGGGGAGTGACCACTAACCTGTCCATCGCCACCCCAGGGGTGGTGGCCAGAGCTCCTCCAGAATGTCCCTGGTGTTAGCCATCTTGGATTCCAAGGTGTGGGGACACTCAAGGAGCATCTGAGTGGCTAGTGCCAGCAGGTGATGTCAGACACTCCTCCTGATAGGTGCATACCTGGGTAGGTAGCCAATCCCCCTCTAAGGGCTATTTAGGGCCTCTCCTCTGTTTTTTTCTTCCTTAGATTCAGTTTGCGACACTCCACCAGGACTCCTCTGCATCCTCTGCTTCAGCTTCTGGCTGTTGGATAAACCACAGACTGCTCCAGGCCTGGTGCAACTGCAACAAAGTATCCAGGAAGGCTACTGTGACCTGCAACTTCAGCTCCAGCCAGCAACTGCAACAGTTTCCAGGTTGTGCACGCTCTGAGGACTGCATGTCTTCACTCTGCACCAGAAGAACTGAAGGAATCACCGGTGGAGTGATGGTGTGACTTCCCTGCTTCAGCAGGCGCCTCTCTGCAACGACAACTGGTTCTCTGGGACTCCTCTCCTGTCAATGAGTTTGATCCCTAGAACACAGGTGGTGGACCAAAGTGATGTTGACTGTCCAAATGTCCATCTGTCCAAACTTGGTGGTGGTGAGGGCTTGCCTCCCTGTGCCAGACAGTACCCCTGTGCATTGTATCTTCTGCAGCTCCTTGGGCTTCTTTGCACTTCTTCCAAAGGTTCTTAATGCACAGCGTAGATCATGTCTCCAGCACTCTATCCTGCTATGCTCATCTCCCTGAGTTGTTCTCTGGCGGCATAGGATCACATTGTGCAGTGCTGCAACGACCGCACTTTGCAACTCCCATGTCCCCTTGTCCTGGGACTCCTGTAGGTGCTGCCTCGTCTTCTGAGGGATCTCTGAAGTACTCAGAACCCCCTCTGTCTTCCCAGTCTGTGTTGAGACCCCCAGGTTTCTCCTGGGCCCAGACAGCACCTCTTTATTGCAAAAAACGTTCTTGCAGGAACCAAGGCTTGTTGGTGGAATCCAGCAACACAAACAGCCTGCATCTAACGACTTGACGTGAGACATCTCTTGCACCAAGCAGGAACCCGCAGCTATCTTCTTTGGTGCATTTCTGTACTTTTCTTCCAACTGGAGAATCCACTTTTGCACCTTCATCCAGGTTGGCAGGGGCTCCTGTTCTTCCTGGGCTCTTCATCGACTTCTGGACTGGGTCTCCTCTCTCCACAGGTCTTCAGGTCCAGGAATCCACTGTTGGTTTATTTCAGTCTTGCTTGGTTCTTGCATAATTCTTTACCACGACATCTGGTGTGTTCTGAGGAAACTTGCTGTTTTCCTGGGCTCTTGGGTGGGGTACTTCACTTACCTTTGGTGTTTTCTTACACTCCCATCTTCCCTTTACACACTACACTTGCTTAGGGTGGAATCCAACTTTCACTTCCACTATTTTTAAAAATGGTTTGTGTTGCTCCTACGCCCATTGCAATCTGTTGTGTTTTTCACTGTTTGCACTATTTTATGACTGTGTACATAGCTGATTTTGGTTACTTGTGTATATATTGTGTATAATACTTACCTCCAGTAAGAGTATTTCCTCTAAGATATTTTTGGCATTGTGTCACTAAAATATAGTAGCTTTATTTGTTGATAACACTGGGTATTGTCTTTTATTGTGTATAAGTACTGTTTGACTATAGTGGTATTGCAAGAGCTTTGTATGTCTCCTAGTTCAGCCTTGGCTGCTCTGCTACAACCACCTCTAGGCAGCCTAAACTGCTATACACTGACTACATTTCACTAAGGTGGATCACTGGACCTGGTATAAGGTGTAAGTACCTCTCGTACCCACTACGAACCAGGCCAGCTTCTCACATTGGTGGTGCAGCATTGGAATAAGTACTTGCAATTGCCTCATCACTTTGTCACTGGTGCTTTTCACAAGAAACGTGTGCACCAATACTTAGAGCTATATACAATTACACATAGCAGTCTTATTTTTACTCAAAAGAAATTGTTCCCAAATTGTTTTCTTTGTCTCTAAAAAGATAGGTGAACTAGTTTTGCTTATTTCTTACTCTTCTCCCTAACTTTTTTTATCACCATGTCTTCTATTGAGTCTACCCCCAGGGTTGTCAAGAACACTTATGAAAATCTCAATTTTAAAAGTCTGAGGGGTTTCTGCTTAGAAAGAAGCATAGGGATTGGGAGGAACCCCAATAAGGATTTCCTCTTCAATCTCCTCTTGCAAGATGACCAGGAGCATCGTGAAGGTCATGTATAATCAGAGGGTGAGATAGAGGGGGAGCCTGACCAGGTAGATTCAGGAGAGGGCCCTGAAGATACAGGTGAGGGTCCTTCCACAGATCTTTGTCTTAACAAACCACCTAGTGTAGGTGGTAGTGGGAAGGGGGCACACACAAGTAGGGCACCCTTCACCCCTAGAGGCCAGGTCACTAGGGTTACACAAGTTAGGGAAAGATCAACCTCTGCTCACTCCCATGTCACTTCTGTGTCAGAAGTGTCCCACACATCCAACCCTGAGGACCAGTCCCTAGATAGGGAACTCAGAAAGCTGAGGTTGGAGGAGGCCAGACTGAGGCTACAGAAGCAACAGTTGGCCTTAGATAGGAAATCCCTAGCTGTGGAAAGAGAAAGACACAAGTTGGGGTTAGTTTCCCATGGTGGCAGCAGCAACAGCAGTTTTAAAAGTTTCAAAGTTAAAGAGCAAACATTTGATTCTAGAAACCTGCATAAGATTGTCCTCCCTTACAAGGAGGAGGATGCCACTTATAGCGGTTTGCTGCCTTTGAAAGGGCCTGTAAAGTTCACAGGGTCCGTCAGGTACAGTGGGCTGCTATTCTGTGGTTGTCCTTCTCTGGCAAGGGGAGAGATACACTCTTTACTGTCAGAGAAGATGATTCAGATCATTACAATGTCCTGAAGACTGCACTCTTGGATGGATTTAGCTTAACCATTGAACAATATAGGATTAAGTTCAGAGAAACCAGAAAAGAGTCTTCACCAGATTGGATAGACTTTGTGGATTGTTCAGTGAAAGCCTTAGAAGGTTGGTTGCATGGCAGCAAGGTGTCTGAATATGAAACAATATATTATCTAATCTTGAGAGAGCATATTCTTAACAATTGTGTGCCTGATTTGTTACACAAGTATCTTGTGGACTCAGATCTGACCCTCTCCCCAACAATTGAGAAAGAAGACACATAAATGGGTCAGAACATGGGTGAGCAGAAAAGCTCATACAAGGGGTGACAAAGAAAAGAAGAAAGATGGTGAAAAATCTCAGGATAAGCATGGGGATAAAAGTAAACATAAACCTCCTTTTTCAGGTCCACAACACTCCTCAGGGTGTGGTGATAAATCATATTCCTCTTCTTCTCAATCTACACACAATAAAACGCCCTGGTGCTATATGTGTAGAGGTGAAGGCCATATGCCAGGGAATAAGTCCTGCCCAGGTAAAGCCACTGAGCCTACCATCACTAATACATCCACTTCAAACTCTAGTGCCCGCAGCAGTAATAGTAATAGTGGTAGTCCTACTGGCAATAGTCAAACAAAAAGTGTAGTTGGGTTAACTTTTGGGTCCCTTAAAGAAACTGGGGTAGGTATAGTAACTCCCAAGACAGTTTCTGTCACACCTGGGTGCATTGGTCTTGCCACCTTGGCTGCTTGTCCCCTTAACATGGACACATACAAGTAGTCAATTCTAATAAATGGTGCTGAGGCCCAGGCCTACAGGGACACAGGTGCCATTATCTCTTTGGTGACTGAAAGCCTGGTGTCACCTGCACAACACCTCCTTGGACAGAAGTACCAGGTTACTGATGTCAATAACTCCACTCAATCACCCCCTTAGCTGAAGTGCAACTTAGTTGGGGTAGTGGTACTGGCCCAAAGCAGGTGGTGGTATCACCTAGCTTACCTGTATACTGTCTTTTAGGTAATGTCCTAGAGGCCTCAGGTTGGGCTGAGTTAGAGTTTAAGGCCCATGCATCCATGCTGGGTATCCCTGAGGAATTGCTTCCTCTCATTTCAGGTGAAATGAAAAGCAAAGAAGAGAGAGAGGCCTGAAGTCTCAGGATCCTTCTGACCCAACCGGTAAAAAAGGTATCAAAGTATCCCCTCCCCACCCTACCACTAAGAATACCATTCCTGTGGTGGGAGAAACCTCTTCTGGGGTGGAGCCTGTACTAAGGGACCCCACAGCTAAACCAAACTGCACTGTTTTAGTAAATGTGGAGCAACCCTCCAGCCCTCCCAGAGAAACTTTAGTGCAGCAGCCCTGCACTACCTCTAAACGCATCGGACATCATCCCTGTCCTTGTGTAGAGCTTAAATGCCAGCCGCCCTGCCCTGCTCCAACCCAGAGAAACAGCAACCTTGTTCTCTCTTTCAGACATTTGAACAAACTTTTTTTCCCAGCATGGCCTTGCAAAGACAACATCCCTGTCTAGCATTCTCATCCTTAAGACAGCAACCCTGTCTTGACGTAGGATGAGTGGAACAATCCCATTGCCCCACTTTAAACCTTACAAATAGAGAAGCTGAGAATATGCACTTCCACTGTTTTCTAGGTGAAAATCTCCAAACAGGGTTGTTTACATCCCCACAGGGAAGTAACCATACAGTGGATGATAAAGGTAGTAACTGCTCTATTGCAGATATACTCACAACCTATCACCACTTAGACAATAAAGTCTCAACTGGCTAAGGTTAGACTTATTGTCCTTCGTTTGGGGGGGATATGTGAGAAAGTAGCCTCTTTCTAGCATGGCTACCCCCATTTTTGCCTGTTTGTCAGTGTTTGTCAGTGTGTTTTTACTGTCTCACTGGGGTCCTGCTAGCCAGGACCCCTGTGGTCATAGGTTGTGGCCTATATGTGTTGGCAGTATGCTTGACTGGGTCAATGGAATTCTGCTAACCAGAACTCCAGTGCTTATGGTCTCTCTGTTTACTAAATGTGTCACTATAGTTTAGTGACTCCATATTCCAATTCAGATTGGCAGAATGGATCCAATTTATAGTCCCTAGTATATGGTACCTAGGTACCCAGAGCATTGGGGTTCCAGGAGATCCTTATGGGCTGCAGCATTTCTTTTGCCGCCCATAAGGAGCTCGTGCAAACACTCCTTCAGGACTGCCACTGCAGTCTGAGTGAAATAGTGCACACACTATTTCACAGCCATTTTCACTGTACCAGGTAACTTATAAGTCACCTACATGTCTAACCTTCAGTTACTGACGGCTAGGTGCAAAGTTACTGTGTGTGAGGGAACCCTTGCACTAGCAAAGGTGCCCCCACGTTGTCCAGGACCAATTACCCAGACTTTGTGAGTGCGGGAACACCATTATAAACGTGCACTACATATATGTCAATTCATATATGTAGCTTCACAATGGTAACTCCGAATATGGCCATGTGAGGTATCTAAAATTGTGAAAATGAACCCCCAATCTAAATCTGGTATTGGGGGGCCAATTCCATGCACCCTAGGAGCTCCACCATGGACCCCCAGTACTGCCAAACCAACTCTCTGAGGTTTCCACTGCTGCCCCAGCTGCTGTCCCCTCACAGACATGTTTCTGCTCTCTTGGGGATTGAGGAGCTCAATCCCAGGAAGGCAGAACAATACGTTTCCTTTAGGAGAGGGGTGTTACACCCTCTCCCATTGGGAATAGGTGTTACATGCACGGGAGGGGTATCCTCCCAAGGCCTGGGGAAATGTCCTGAAGGGCAAAAACAGTGCCATCATTGCATATTCCAATCTACACTGGTGCAGGGACCCCCAGTCCCTGCTCTGGCATGAAACTGGACAAAGGAAAGGGGATTGACCACTCCCCTGTCCATCAACACCCCAGGGGTGGTGCCCAGAGCTCCTCCAGAGTGTCCCTGGCATTAGCCATCAGGGATTTCAAGGTGTGGGGACCCTCTGGGAGCATCTGAGTTGCCAGTGCCAGCAGGGGACATCAGAGACTCCTCCTAATAGGTGCATACCTGGGTAGGGAGCCAATCCCCCTCTCAGGACTATTTATGGTCTCTCCTCTGGGTGTTTCCTCAGATTCAGTTTGCAAGGCTCCACCATGACACACCTGCATCCTCTGCTTCAGCTTCTGACCATCGGATCAACCGCAGACTGCTCCAGGAACCGCTGTAACTTCAACAAAGTATCCAGGAAGGCTACTGTGACCTGCAACTTCAGCTTCAGCCAGCAACTGCAACAGTTTTCAGGTTGTGCATGCCCAAAGGACTGCCTGTCTTCACCCTGTACCAGAAGAACCAAAGGAATCTCCTGTGGTGTGACGGAGTCACTTCTCAGCTTCAGCAGGCACCTCTCGGCAACGACGACCGGGACTCTGGGACTCCTCTCCTGTCAACGAGCTTGATCCCTGGAAGACAGGTGATGGACCAAAGTGATCCTGACTGTCCAAAGGTCCAGCTATCCAAATTTGGAGGAGTTAAGGGCTTGCCTCCCTGTGCCAGAAAGTACCCCTGTGCATTGTGTCTTCTGCAGCTCCTTGGGCTTCTGTGCACTTCTTCCAAAAGTTCTTTGTCCACTGTGTAGCTCAGGTCCCTGGCACTCTCTCCTGCGATGCTCAGCTCCTTGAGTTGTTCTCCAGCAGCATGGGATCCTTTTGTGTAGTGCTGCGATGACCGCATTTTGCTACTTCTAAGTCCCTGTGTCCTGGGACTCCTGTGGGTGCTGCTTGGTCTTCAGAGGGCTCTCTGAAGTGCTGACAGCACCTTCTTTCTCCTTAGTCTGAAGTGAGACCCCCAGGTCTCTCCTGGGCCCGGGCAGGGCCTCTTTGATGCAAAACGCATTCTTGCGTTAACCAAGGCTTGCTGGTGGAATCCAGTGACGCAAACAGCCTGCATCCAACAACTCGACGTGAGACATCTCTTGCACCAAGCAGGGACTTGCAGCTATCTTCTTTGGTGCATTTCTGTACTTTTCTTCCAATTAGAGAATCCACTTTTGCACCTTCATCCAGCTTGGCAGGGGCTCCTGTTGTTCCTGGACTCTTCATTGACTTCTGGACTTGGTCTCCTCTCTCCATAGGCCTTCAGGAATCCAGGAATCCACTGTTGGTTTCTTGCAGTCTGGTTTGGTTCTCTCATAATCCTTTGCCACGACTTCTAGTGTGTTCTGAGGAAACTTGCTGTACTCTACTCCTGTTATCCTGTGCTCTGTGATGGGGTACTTTACTTACCTTTGGAGTTTTCTTACATTTCCAGCACCCCTCTACATACTACACTTGCCTAGGGGGCAATCTGACTTTCACATTCCACTATTTTAGTATACTGTTTGTGTTGCCCCTAGGCCCATTGCAATCTATTGTGTTTTTCACTGTTTGCACTATTTCATGACTGTGTACTTACCTGGCTTTGGTTACTAGTGTATATATTGTGTATAATACTTACCCCAGTAGGAGTATTTTTGGCCTTGTGTCACTAAAATAAAGTACCTTTATTTTCTGGTAACACTGAGTATTATCTTGTATTGTGTATAAGTACTGTGTGACTATAGTGGTATTGCAAGAGCTTTGCATGTCTCCTAGTTCAGCTTTGGCTGCTCTGCTACAGCTACCTCTAGAGAGCCTAAGCTGCTAGACACTGCCTACATCTCTCCAAGGTGGATCACTAGACCTGGAATAAGGTGTAAATACCTCTGGTACCCACTACAAACCAGTCCAGCTTCTCACACCGACTGATGGCCTGCATACCTGTGGTGGCCTACCCAGAGCTAGATGGGCGCTTAAGGGCAGCACAGCAGCCACAAGAGGGTGAGTACAGTGTGTGTAACAACCATCTTTGTTGCCTGGCATGGGATCGTGGTGGTGGGGTTTAGTTAATGGGTGACCCTTAATGCCAGCTCAGACATTGCTATGTGGTCCAGCTCAGGGTAAATGGGTGTATGACAAAATCTTGTTAACTAGCTAGGTGGCATTCCATGTCAGGCAAGGCATAGGAGGTCCCAGGAGGGGTGCAGTTAGCGGTGGTTGGCTCTCATCTTGCTGTGGTACCTAGCCAATGGAATGCCAGTGCGGTGTATAGTGCTCAATCTCGATCCCTTTGTCTGATGGTAATCTGTTTGGCATCTGTGGTGTTGGTGCTGTAATTGATCCAATGCTCCGTTTCTCTCTGCCCCCCACTATTTGCTTCTGTCATCCTGTCCATGTGTGCATTAGCATCATCTGGTGGGGGAGCTGGGGCACCGGCGACTGAGGGAGCTGCAGCCTATGGGACCCAGGAGGCAGAGTCCACCCACGCTGAGGGGACCAGTGGGACAGAGGGGGAGTGGAGCACCACAGCGGGGACAGGAGGTGACAACACTGACTCTGATTCCTTCTCCGATGGAAGCTCCCTGGTGGTGGCGGAAACCTCTGGAACCACCCCAGCTACAGGTACAGCCGCCACCCCGTACCAGAACTGCCCTCCCAGTAGCCCCCCACTGAGTTGCCCATGCCCACTCACCTAGGAGGGTGGGTATCTTCTTCGCCCCAGGCACCTCAGGCCCGCCCTAGTCAACCCTGCTGCCCACAGTGAGGAGGCTATAGACCTCCTGAGATCCATCTCTGTAGGGCAGTCAACCATTGTGAATGCCCTCCAGGGGCTGTCATCCCAGATGCAGCAATGCAATGCCTACCTGGAGGGCATCCACATTGGGTTGGCGGCCCTACATAGATCGTTTCAGGCTCTGGCCTCCTCTCTGATGGCAGCCAGTGTTCCTGTTCCTACTGTCCGCCCTCCAACTGCCACTTCCCAGTCCCAGTCTCCTCAGCCCCAACCCATCTCATGCACACATACAGACAAGCATGCTCACAAAACATTACACAAGAATGGCACGGACAAACAGAGGCAGCACACTTCAGACCACAAGCACTCACACATACAACAGACAATTGCACATGCAACAACACCCACTGCCTCCACTGACTTCCCCTTCTCTTCCTCCTCCCTCAAAGTCACATCCACACTCACACCTACATGCACTGCATCAACAGCCACCATCACCACATCATGTAGCACACACACCTCACTTGCGGACTCCTCCACAACATTCATCCACGCTTACTCTTTGTCCTCTCTCACCCTGTCTGCCCCCCCAAGAGACACAAACGCTCCCACTCAGACACCCAACAACCATCCACACACACACACACACACACACTGTCAATGCACCAGCGCCCAAGTTCGCCAGACCTACACCTCCGACAACCACTCCCTCTACCTCCACTCCTATCCCCCTCCTGCATCCTGCCCCAATGTCCCTAAAAAGCTTTTCCTTGCCTAACTTGACTTCTTCCCGCCCCCTTTCCGTATGAGCAGGGTCCAAACGGCCCAGCCCAGCACCTCAGCCAAACAATCTGCCACTACTCCCACCAAAAAATCAGCTGCTGGCACAAAGGGGCCCTTGAGATTGATGAACAGCCACTCCTAGTAAGAGCATACCTCTGCCTCAGAAAAGGAGGACTAGGGTGGGGAAGCCCAAGGGACAGAGGACGGGGACAGTGGAGGCACCTCCTAGTTCTAGAGGCAAGGACACAAGTCACATGTCAAAGGCCAAGGGGGCCCATCACAAGAGGGGACACATTGATCCCCTCCACCACCAAAGATAGCCAAGGATCCCCCTCTACCACCAAAGGCAAGCTTCCCCGTCCACCACTAAAGAAAGCCAAGGTTCCCCCTCCACCACCAAAGAAAGGCAAGGAGTCCCGTCCACCAGCAGAGGGCAAGGAGCCCTCTCCTCCAGCAGAAGCAGCCAAGGAGCCCCCTCCACCAACAGAGGGCAAGCAACCCTCTCCTCCAGCAGAGGCAGCTATGGAGCCCCCTTCACCAGCAGAGGGCATGTAGACCAATATCCAGGGACTGTTGGGCAAGGAGCCCCCTTCAGCACCAGTGGGACATGTTACTCGCTTCAGAGACTGTGGCCTTTCACTCCCCTCCAGGGACAATTGGGTAAGGGCCCCCTCCAGAACTAGTGGGCATGTTACCCACTTCAGCTGAGGTGCCTGCCAATTTCCAACATGATGCCCCTGAACAGTGGAGTCTGGATAATGTCAGGAGTCAAGTTGGGCCTTTGATTGTGCCCTGTGGCCATGTGGGCCTTTTGTACTCTGGTCTGGCCTTTGGCCCAATCTGGACATTGACGCCTGCATTTACATTTAATTTTAGATTATGGTGGCTGTTGGCAGCAAATTACAGTGCTCGTACATTCTAATTGTTGTCCTTGCATTAATTTAACATGGGTCCTGTGACATTTGTTTTGCTCTGCTGCTGGTTCTGTGTATGGTGTGTGTGTGAATGGTGTGTGTTGTGTGTGTGTGTGTGTCAATCTCCTTTTCCTCCTTCCCTCCCTTTTCTGCTAGGCAGCATACCCACCGTCGTCATGTTCGGCGGTGTTGGTACTCCAGGACGACCATGGCGTGGTGGAGCATCGGGATGACTTTGAGTTCCGGTTCGATGGCGGCCAAGGAATCCTCTGTGTCCATTATGGTGAGTCTTTCATTTTCTGTGAAGTGTTTCCACCAGGATTTTGATGGTGTTGGTACCTCATAATATGGTGGGTGGTACCTTGACTTGTGCCTGGCTGTTGATGGTTACCGCCGTAGTCAGTGGTGTTTACACCCTGGCGGTTGGTGTGGTACATTGGCTGTCTATGGGCGGTATCACTGCCATGGTCATAATTTGGTGGTAATTACCACCAGCCTGTTGGCGGTATTACCACCACTTTAACAGTTATCGCCAATGTCATAATGACCACCATAGTGTCATCTGTGATTGATGTCATCCATAATGGCATGTCCTTTTTACACCATGGACAAAGTCAATTGTGTTCCATCAGTTTGTGGAATACTACAGATTCTGAAGAATGGCAGCGTTCCATGGAAATACATGAACAATAGTGGCCTGTTTGCTGCTTCTAATTTATCCAGGAAGCAACAGACAATTGCTAAAAGGGAAGCGAGTTTCATCATGGTTCATATAGAAAAGTAAGAAAAGCTGCCTTTCACGGTTGAAGAAAGTCCATCAACAGTATGGCTTGTACATGCCATTATAAATCTGCCAATTTTCACTTTTTGTTTCACCTATGAGCCACCCTTGTCAACTATCTGGCTTCTTCAAGCACTTTGTATGGTACTGCCTCGTGGGTGATCCTGCGCTTTAGGCTGCTGCGTAACTTCTGCTCTTTGGACCCGTCTGCCAAGCCTGTCATCGATCTGACAATGTGGAGGCATTCCTGGGTGCCCTTCCTTTCAATGACTTCGGAGACTTTCTTCAAGATCATGACTATTGTTGATTGATTTGACCACTGGCTTTATTATAAAGTTTCAAAAGTATTATGCCAAAATTGCCTTATTGATGAGATTCACTTTGGTCTGCTGTGCTTGTCATGGCTGACATTTCATATCTGTGTATGTTTTTAGCTGTTTTAACTATTTTTTAATAGGAATTTAACTTGTTTTATTTCAGAACATTATAGATTGGACTCATACACCTTCTCTGGCATCATCACTGTGATGCCATCCATCAATTTTAATGGGACTCAAGAGTTTAGCTTACACTTTTGGCTTGCAGACCTGTGCCCCTGTCACCTAGTGACTTTTAAACTGCTTAGCTTAGTCTGTCTTAGCTTATTTATTTAATTATTTCTTTCAAAATGGCTGCTATGTTTATAGTTAGTGAAATGTTTTGATTTTACATTATCAGTGCCACTCTGTGAGGATGTCACTGTCGGCGTCAAAGTTAAGTGAGATACGTAGGTATTCACATCATGTTCCTTTCCCACTTACTAGTGACAAGAACCAAATGTACTTTTGGAAGGAGTTGTTTATATAATTGCCACCCCAAGCATGCCTCATTATCTATTGTTTGGGAACATATCTGCATCAGGGGTCCTACTAGAGCTGTATAAATATATCTCACACAGACAAGGTTATCAGAGGGATTCGTACCGGAGGCCATCCATGCTATCTTTGCTACACATCGCCTTGATGCAGATCTAGCCTACATGTCTCCACGGAGTCTGATCTTGAGGCTTCATTCTATGTAACAAGTGTTGGGGGGTTCTTCTCATGGACATAGTATTGGCAGATTAGGTTTATCACGCCTGGCTCTCGTTAGGTTAGATATTAGGTTCTCCACTCTAGGGTACTAGAGCCTAATCTACCTCTCATGGTTATTGAAAGATGATGGGGGTCTTTGTATTCACCACTCTAATTTTTACAATTCTGCTTCTTACATTGTTCATTATCCTAAACTTCTTGTCAATAAAACCTATTTAAAACTTTACTGCAGCTCCTTCATTACCTGTGTGTGACTGAGACTTATTGCTCATGTGAGAAAAGGGCGCTCTCTGTTTAACCACAACTCCCCTGAGATGTGACACTCTTGAGTCTATGCGTAAAGGCTGACAGAAATCACCTTGTCTGTTTTTTGGTGAGCTACTGATGTGAACCTGGGAGGGTTGGGCCGACAGTTGCGACCTGTTGTAGGATTGGCTTAGTCATCTACAAAAAAAAAGTGCTGTCATCCCTAAACCAGCAGTCCTGCCTAGAGCAAGATTCCAACTACGACAGTAAATTTTAATCTGTATTATTAAAAGAATAATGCAGTAGGTTACGAAAGCATATTTGTACAGCTTATGGGTCATCCAGCTATGTCATCTTTCTCTGACTCATCTCACGAGTAGGGACAACTTCTGCTTTGTCCATCTGCAGGAGCAAGGCCTTGCATCAATCAGCCAGCTCTCAATCCATGCCAGGAACCAGGCCTTTCCCATCCCCTCAGCAAAGAGGGGCTCGTTGGAGCAATGGCTGGTAGAGGCCCTGGCAGGAATGTTAGGGAGGAGAGACTGAGTCTCGCAGAGCACATGTGGCAACAGACTCCTGAAAGATGACATTTTTGAATTATCCTAGAAGACTGTGCAGAAAGGTTGGGACAGGGGTAGAGAAGTGATGTGGCTCATCAGGATAGGCCAGAGGCGCAGCCCTGCAGGCCACTTCTGCCCCCACTTAAAACATCTTGCACAGTGGAGGGCTCTCTCTGTTGGCTGTGCTTCTCTGCAGAACCTTGGGGCTGAAGTTGGGCATTGTGTACAGCTGGAAAGAAGAACTCCCTAACTGCCCACTGGGGAAAGGACTCTGCCCCTGAATGACACCCAGTCCCAGTGGGGCACACTCCAGGACCAAGTACGATGGTCGCTTTACTCCCCCTGAGGACCAGTTGGGGGAAAGACTGGGCTCTGGTGAAGGAGAGCATGCTGCCCAGACGTAAAGCACCCAGAAGAAAGGCAGGTGCAAAGAGTCAGTGGGGCAGGCTTCCTACTGAGATGGGAACCTTATAGGCCAGGAGGCCTAAAGAAATTGCTCCAGGTGGCAAAGGCTTGGTCTGGGGAAGGTAATGGCATTACATTCATCAAGGATGGGGGTAGAACACAGTTTCCATTGGTAGTACCTTGATTGACTGTTTAGAAGGACATGGGAATAGCCACTGTAAAATATTTCATTGTACAAGCGGCGCAGAGGAAATCCAATATGCTGTCTGCTAAGCATAGCCTCCTCAATTTAGTGGCACACAGGCTTGCTTCTTCAGTAAGATGACCCCCACTGCATAAACCTTCCCCCACGATCAGTCACATCTCTGTTATAATAATTCAGCATGGCCTCTGCAAGGGGAAAAAAACAGTACTGAGCCATCATCTCTGACAGACATTCCTGCCTAAATCTCCCATATCAGTCTCATTCGGGGAATGAGGCTACACTCCACCTTCGCCATTGACTGTGTAACACTAGACCCACTTTGGCACGCAGACTACCAGCTGCGAGGTGCTCCTCAACTTGAGTTTAATCAGCAGCCCTTTCTTGCCACCCATTGGCTTAGGCACAAGGCAATACATTGACTGTGGGTAGTGCAGGTGTCTCTGCAGCCTAGGATGGACCATTTAGGGGCTGGGTATCACCAGGACCTAGCCTCAATAGTTATGAAAGAAGCGTTCCTTGAGGCCTGCAGTTCACACTGCAGAATGCTCTGATGGTGCTTCAGGCCATAGTTGAAAGGCGGAAAAGCTAAAACACTAATTGAGAAAAGTTCAGCGCTCCAAAATGGGTGATCAGCACCACCGTTGGGTGTTCTTGCTTGCTTGGATGCCAGGGGTCTGCCAGGCAGTGCCAGGGGTCACAAGAGGCAATGCAGGTGTAGCAACTGCTACCCCTAAATGATGTCCATGTGTCAGTACCTCAGTAGCTTGGTAATATATAGACACACTGATAGACATGCTATAAAATCATTATCCATAGCAAATGGTATTGCTTATCTGTGGGTAGCAGAGGCCAGCAAAGAGTATATTGTGTTAAAAAATATTAATCTAAAATTTGTCTCATGATACTGTATGGCACAGAAAATGTGTTTCTGGCTTTATTGAACTATATTAATATTGTTCATGTCTCAATTTGGAAACGTTTATAATTGGCGATTTTTTATACTTGAACTCGTGGTTAACGCTGGGGCTCCCTAAATTGAACTGCATGATTTTTAGTAAACTGTTTCGTATTTGGTTTAAGACTCTTTATCCAGACCTTGACTAGTTCAGACATTAAATATGTTAACGCTGAAATTTTACTAATGAAAATTCATGCATTCTGAATGTTAAATCTGCATAGAAAATGAGTTAATATAAAGAAATAATACACAGCTTTGAAAATGTGCCTACTTGAGTGACCGTCAAAAATCACGAAGTGTCTTTAATAACTGCTTATTAATGTAAAATGTCATGTGCATGTTTAGATTAATGTAGTAGTATGTTATATTGATGGTCATATATGTATTATGTATTTGTTTTGTTAGTCATAGGCCTTAATATAGTGAGGTCTTGGGGCTTAGTTGCATTGCCCCATGTCAAGTTGCTTACTAGAATATGTTGTACAAGCTACTGATAATTAGTAAAACTTAGTGTGTGTAAAGGCGATGTTCCCAGAAACTAACAATGGATGCACTGACTGGAGTACAAGCCAATACAAAATTGTTACCTGATGAGCTCAACGACGGGAACAGGAGAAGAGGAGTCAATCGACATGTGAAAGACAGTTTAGTTATATATTAGATTTGAGGTTCTACTTTCATTGGACTAAACATAAACGTACGAATCTTTGACCTATAGCAACGTGGGAAGAGGTTTCAGGGAATCTAACTTAGCCAGATTAAACCAAGAGAATATACGCCATAGCTACTATTCTTTCTGACCTGCACACAGAGACACTCCATTTCTCCGAACTTTGAAGCTGAGATGCAACATTCTATTATGTCAATACCTGAGACATTTCTATCTTGAACTTTGTTACTGAGTCCTGATGCTTTGCTGATCGAACTGTCCAATTGATGAAGACTGTCCTAGCTCGATGAACCATACTAAGGCAAGGTATTAGACTGTTACTGTTAGACTTTTCATCCTTGGCGTGGTCTCCCTTAACTTTTTGCCTCTGTTTCCAAGGTTGTTGATGTGTGCTGGACTCTGTTTTTGCTGTTTTTGTTTCTCTGGGCACTTTACCACTGCTATCCAGTGCTAAAGTGCAAGTGGTCCTATACAAAATGTGTATGTCATTGGTTCATCCATGATTGGCATATTTGATTTACTGGTAAGTCCCTAGTACAGTGCACTAGAGGTGCCCAGGGCCTGAAAATCAAATGCTACTAGTGGGCCTGCAGCACTGGTTGTGCCACCCACATTAGTAGCTCTGTAAACATGGCTCAGACCTGCCACTGCAGTGTCTGTGTGCGCAGTTTTAAACTGTCAATTCGACTTGGCAAGTGTACCCACTTTCCAGGCCTAAACCTTCCCATTTCCTACAAGTAAGGCACCCCTAAGGTAGGCCCTAGGTAGACCCATGTGCAGGGTGCAGCGTATGTTTAAGGTGGGACATATACTAATGTGTTTTATATGTCCTAACAGTGAAATACTGCTAAATTCGTTTTTCACTGTTGCAAGGCCTATCCCTCTCATGGGTTAACATGGAGGGTGCCTTTAAATATGATTAAAGTGTAGATTCTCTTTGGGAGCGGATAGACATGTGGAGTTTGGGGTCTCTGGGCTCACAATTTAACAGTACATATTTTAGGAAAGTTGATTTTAAGGTTGTGTGTTTGAAAATGCCACTTTTAGAAAGTGAGCATTTTCTTGCTTCAACCATTCTGTGACTCTGCCTGGTTGTGGATTCCCTGTCTGGGTCAGTTCGACAGTTGGGCTGTTTGCACCTCTCTCTAGACAGTGACACAAAGGGAGCTGGGGTGTAGTCTGCATATCCTGATGAGCCATCTATGCTAGGAGGGAGGGGAGGAGTAGTCACTCACAACTGAAAGGGCTGTGCCTGCCCTCACACAATGCAGTCTCCAACCCCCTGGTGTGTGTCTGGGGCCTAGCCTGTGCAAGGCAGGATCTCACAAACAAGAGAGAATTTTCTTTGAAGTAAGCCTACTTCAAAGGGCAAAGTGGGTATAAGAAGGGCACCTAAAACCACAGACTTTAGATCACTTTTGGAAACCAAGAGGAACCTCTGCCTGGAGAGGAGCTGAAGAGCTGAGGAAGAAGAGCTGCCCTGCCTGTGTCTGTGCTTTGTGGAGCTAACCTGCAGTTGCTTCTTCTGCCTGTGCAAGAGGACAAAGACTGGACTTTCTGTGCCTTCCTTCTTGTGAAGAACTCTCCAAGGGCTTGAAACTGAGCTTGACTCCTGTTGTTGAAGTCTCAGGGACAGCAAAGACTTCTCTCTGCCAACACCTGGAGCCTGTGCTGAGACTCCTGCCCTTCCATGTGGTGCCCTATCCAGTTCCTGAGGCCTTGAAAGGAGAAGCTGGCAGGCTAAGTTTAAGAAATCCACGAGCGGACTGCCGTTCGGGGAAAATTTCAATGCAACCTCTGGAAAAACAAGATGCTGCCGGCTTCACGGCTGAAATCGATGCTCTGCCTGCAGCGGGGCTGGGAGATCAACCCACACGGCTACGGAAACGAGGCGCAGCATCGCTGACGGAGGCTGGTAAGCTCACAACGTACACTGCGCGGTTTTTGGATCATCGTGCAGCAGGATTTGTGAATGATATGGACGCATCGCAAGCTTCTTTCTATGCACACTTGTCCGTGCTGGGTTATTTTTGATGCGACCCAGGTACCTTTTCACACTAACAGCATTAGCGTTGTGTTTAAAAGAACATGAAGACCATTATTGCTTTTTAATTAATAACTTGACTTGTGTCTTGTTTTTGGTCTTGTTTTGTTTAGATAAATATACTCTATTGTTCTAAACCTGTGTTGTGTCATTTTGTAGTGTTTTCATTAAGTTACTATGTTTGTTGGTACAAATACTTTACACCTAGCACTCTGAAGTTAAGCCTGCCTGCTCGTGCCAAGCTACCAATGGGGTGAGCAGGGTTAGTTGAGGGTGATTCTCTTTTACCCTGACTAGGGTGAGGGTCTGTGCTTGGACAGAGGGTAACCTGACTGCCAACCAAAACCCCCATTTCTGACATTGGTGATCAGCGGTTGGGACTGGACCTGCATTTGTGCTTGACATACAGTGATTAAGTGTACACTACTGTTTTGAGTTCAGACCACTACATGACCACATACCACTTGTCTTGTGATTTTTGCTTTTCTCTTTGGGACTTCTTTTTTTGTTCTAATTCTTGCTGATCCCTTGATTTACTTTTTTGAAACTTCATTTGGGAACTTGTTTTTCTGCCTTTGGAACTTTGCACTTTTTAACTCTTCATCATGTCTCAACCTGGAGATGCATCAGCTGGAGTTGCATTTGACCTGGAGAAATTGGAGTGCTACACAGTAGCTCAGTTGAAGCAGTTCTGTAAAGAGTTTGCCTGTCCCATTAAGAGCTCATCCAAGAAGGAGGAGCTGCAAAAGGCGCTGAGGGCCTGGGTGACAGCCAAACAAGTTGAAGGGCACACAGAAGAGGAACAAGAAGGGGAGGAGGGGGTGCAAGTCCCTCTCAATGATGTTGTGGGTGGTTCTGTTATGTCGATGGGGAGAGTCTCCAGGGCAGGTAGCAGTGTGTCATCCAAGAGTTTTCCTTCTGAAGAGTTACAGGACAAACAGGCAGATATAGAGTACCAATTGGAGCTGGAGAAGCTCAAGATGGAGAGGGAGAGGGAGGACAGAAGGATGGCCGTTGAGGAAAAGAAGATACTGCTGGCTTATGAATGCAGCTTAAGGGAGCTAGGTCAGATGAGCCAGTCTAGTAGAGATGGTGGCTGCAACAACACGGTGCAGCCTGAGAGAAGAGTACACATTCCAAAATACCTTGTGTAGGATTACAAAAGGAAGGATGACATATACTTGTGGTTCAAGGGGTATGAGTCTGCTCTCCACATGAATCTGGTCCCTGAAGCTCATTGGGGGGCGGGTCTGTGGAAGCACTTTGTGGTAGAGGGGAGGGATACTCTGACATCATTAGGGGATTCTCAGGGCTCACTTCCTCTACAATGAAGGATTCCCTACTCACAAGATATGGTCTCAACCCTGAGCAGTATAAGGATAATTTTAGGTCCTATAAGAAGAAGGAATCCCAAACATGGTTGGAATGTATTGATTCCTTCTGCAGGTCACTGGATGGCTGGGTGAAGGGCAGTAAGGTAACAACGTATGAGGGGCTTTACAATTTGATTGCTTGGGAGCACTTGTACAGTTTGTGTTTTCCAGAGCTGTGCCAGCACCTAATTGACAGCAAACTGACTGGTCCCAGGAAGCTTGCCCAGGAAGTGGACCGCTGGGAGAGCACCAGGGTCCTCAAGAGGTAAGGCGGAGACCACACCAAGGGTAGGCAGGGTCCCCCTCAGAAGAAAGGGGGTAGGGTAACAGGGGGAGTGCTCTAAAGGGCCCCAAACTGATTCCCAGGGTAAAGATTCCCAGCCCCCAAGTGAGAGGAAGCCATGGTTCTCCAGAGGGAAGCCAGTGGCAGGGCCCCCCCTATGTAAGTGTTATGCCTATGACCAAGTGGATCATGTCAGGGGGGACCCCAAATGCCCCACGAGTACACCAGCACCCACTGGTGCGCCGTTCCAGGGTTTGGCTAGTGTAGCACTTGGGGAGGAGTTGGTTCCAGGTAGGTGGGAGCCAGCTGAGATGACCCTTGTCTCACCTGGGGACAGTGAGATGGTCCAGAGAACCCTTGTGCCTGAGAACACTAATATGTACAGGCAGTGGGTGACCATCAATGGACAGAGGGTGGAGGCTGTGAGAGACACAAGAGCCAATGTGACTACACTGAGGAGTGACATGGTGTCTAAATAGCAGATTGAGCCCCTTGTACATCACAAAGTAGTTGCAGTGGACAACTCAGACCGCCTGTGTAGAGTGGCGCAGGCTCCCGTTGAATGGGGGGTCTCAGGTTCCTTGAAAGTAGCTGTGAGTCCAACTATGCCTGAAGATTATTTGCTTGGCAATGACCTGGAGGATTCCCCATGGAAGGAGGTAGAACACAGGTCTCACTTGGAGATGTTGGCTCTGCCTGGGTGGGTATGCACATCCACCAGGTCAATGGCAGCCCGTTAGGGTGGTCAAGAGCCCTTGCAGCCTGAAACAGTGGCCCAGGGGACCGCCAAAAAGAGGAAGGGCAGGGGGCATGGGAAACCGGCCCCAGAAGTTCCCACGGTCCGGGACGATGTGGAGCCTGAGGGTGACGCCCCAGAGCCTACAGGGGAACAGGTGGCTAAACTGGGGGAGGTCCCTGAACTGTTGCAGTGGCAGCAGGAAGGGGGGCCCTCCAGGGAAGCATTCTGTGCAGCACAGAAGACATGCCCTACTCTGGAGGGTTTACAGCAGCAGGCTGCAGACCAAGCGGCTGGCATGGAATCAGGATCTCACCTGATCTATTGGGAGGACGACCTCCTGTATAGTGAGCCTAAGGTTCCTGAGCCTGGGTCAGCCCGTGTTCTGGTGGTACCCCAGTGTTTCAGGTACTTCCTACTGGGGTTGGCTCATGATGTGCCATTAGCTGGACATTTGGGGCGGGACAAGACTTTGAGAGGCTTGTCACCCACTTTTACTGACCCCTGATGCGCAGGCACTCAGATGCACATTGCAGGTCTTGCCAAACTTGTTAGGCAAGTGGCAAGAGTGGGGGGAAATGTAAGGCTTCCCTCCAACCTTTTCCTGTTGTTAGTACCCCCTTTGAAAGGGTTGGTATTGACATTGTGGGGCCTCTGGATCCCAGGACAGCCATGGGAAACAGGTTCAACCTGGTCTTGGTGGACCATGCCACCTGGTACCCAGAATCCATTCCTCTGAGGTCAATCAATCAGTCAGGAATTTGTAAAGCGCAATACTCACCCCTGAGGATCTCAAGGCCCTGAGGAGGGGAAGGGGGAGAAGGTGGGGAGGTGCTACTCCTGCTCGAACAGCCAGGTCTTCAGAAGTTTCCTGAAGGCAAGGAGGTCTTTGGTCTGGTGCAGGTGGGTGGGAAGAGTGTTCCACGTTTTGGCAGCGAGGTGCGACGATGATCTACAGCCAGTTGTAGTTCTGCGGACCCGTGGGACGGTTGCAAGGGTGAGGTCGGCAGAGCAGAGATGACGGGTCGGGGTGTCGAAGGAGAGTCGTCTGTTGAGGTATTCTGTTCCGGTGTTGTGCAGTGCTTTGAGAGCATGGGTGAGGAGCTTGAAGGTGATTCTCTTGTTGACTGGGAGCCAGTGCAGGTTTTTCGTATGGTCTGTGATGTGGCAAGGGCAGAGGATATCCAGAGTTAGGCGTGCAGAGGCGTTCTGGATGCATTGCAGCCTCTTCTGCCGTTTGGCTGTGGTTCCTGCATAGAGAACATTGCCTTCGTCCAGCTTGCTGCTTACGAGGGCTTGGGTGACTGTTTTGGTGGGTATCCAATTGTAGATATTTCAGAGCATGCGGAGGGTGTTGAAGCAGGAGGAGGAGATGGTGGTGACTTCTCCTATGGTGGTTCGTGCTTTGATTGGGGTTTTTACCCACATGGGGTTCCCCATGGAAGTGGTACTGATAGGGGTACCAACTTCATATCTACATATATGTAGTCTCTGTGGAAGGAGTGTGGGGTAACCTGCAAATTCACCACCCCTTACCACCCCCAAAGTAATGGTCTGGGGGAGAGATTCAACCACACCTTGAAAGGCATGATGATGGGCCTGTCAGAGCCTTTGAGGAGGAAGTGGGACGTCCTTTTGCCATGCCTTCTGTTCGCTTACAGGGTGGTGTCTCAAAAGGGACTTGGGTTTAGTCCCTTTGAGCTAATCTATGGCTACCCTGTGAGGGGACCTTTAAGTCTGTTGAAGGAGGCTTTGGAAAAAGCTCCTAGTAAACCCCCCAGGATGTATTTAGCTACATGCTGGCTCTGAGAAACCAAACTGCCCGCTTCAGGAGTCTTGCACAGGAGAACCTGGAAGTAAGCCAGAAGGATATGAAACGGTGGTATGCTCGAATG
Organism: Pleurodeles waltl; assembly: GCF_031143425.1. Classification (NCBI taxonomy): domain Eukaryota; kingdom Metazoa; phylum Chordata; class Amphibia; order Caudata; family Salamandridae; genus Pleurodeles; species Pleurodeles waltl. Next base: position 341,642,438 of record NC_090439.1, read on the forward strand.
CCACTCTGGTCGAGTTTCAACCTGGTCAAAAAGTATGGGTGATGGCACCAGTCAATCAATCAATCAATCAATCACATTTATAAAGCGCGCTACTCACCCATAAGGGTCTCAAGGCGCTGGGGGGGAGGGGGTCAGTGCTCGAAGAGCCAGGTCTTGAGCTGCCTTCTGAAGGGGAGGTGTTCGGGTATGGCGCGAAGGTGACTGGGCAGGGAGTTCCAGGTCTTCGCTGCCAGAAAAGAGAAGGATTTTCCTCCGGCGGTGGTTTTGCGGATGCGGGGAACGGCTGCCAAGGCCTGACCGGTGGAGCGCAGAGTGCGCGGAGGAGTGTAGAAGGAGACGCGGGAGTTGATGAGTTTGGGTCCGAGGTTGTAGAGGGCTTTGTGTGCGTGGGTGAGGAGTCTGAAGGTGATCCTCTTGTTGACCGGGAGCCAATGGAGTTTTCTCAGGTGTCCGGAGATGTGGTGGTGGCGAGGTATGTCCAGGATGAGTCGTGCTGCGGCGTTCTGGATCCGTTGAAGTTTCCTCTGCAGCTTGGTGGTGATGCCGGCGTACAGAGTGTTCCCGTAGTCCAGGCGGCTGGTGACGAGGGCGTGGGTGACGGTCTTCCTGGTGTCGATGGGGATCCAGCGGAAGATCTTGCGGAGCATGCGGAGGGTGTTGAAGCACGCTGAGGTCACCGAGTTGACCTGTCTGGTCATCGAGAGGGAGGAGTCCAGGATGAAGCCGAGGTTGCGTGCGTGGTTGGTCGGTTGGGGAGTGCTGCCTAGGGCGGGGGGCCACCAGGAGTCGTCCCATGCGGAGGGGGTAGGGCCGAGGATGAGGACCTCCGTTTTATCTGTGTTCAGTTTCAGTCGGCTGTCTGTCATCCAGGTCGCTACTTCCTTCATGCCGTCGTGCAGTCTGGTCCTTGCTGATGTGGGGTTGTTGGTGAGGGATAAGATGAGCTGGGTGTCGTCGGCGTAGGATATGATGTTGAGTCCGTGTTTGCGTGCGATGTTTGCCAGGGGGGTCATGTAGACGTTGAATAGGGTGGGGCTGAGGGAGGATCCTTGGGGTACGCCGCAGATGATCTCCGTGGCTGCGGATCTGAAGGGGGGGAGGCGGACTCTCTGGGTCCTTCCGGAGAGGAAGGAGATGACCCATTCCAGGGCCTTGCCTCTGATGCCGGCGCTGCAGAGGCGGTCTATCAGGGTGCGGTGGCAGACCGTGTCGAAGGCTGCAGAGAGATCCAGGAGAATGAGGGCCACGGTTTCACCCTTGTCGGTCAGGGCTCGGATGTCGTCCGTGGCTGCGATGAGGGCGGTTTCGGTGCTGTGGTTGGCCCTGAATCCGAACTGAGTGGAGTCGAGGGAGTCGGAGGTTTCCAGGGCGGCGGTGAGTTGAGCGTTGATGATTTTCTCAATCACTTTGGCGGGGAACGGTAGGAGGGAGATAGGCCGGAAGTTTTTGAGTTCGGTGGGGTCTGCTGTAGGTTTCTTTAAGAGGGCGTTGAGTTCTGCGTGTTTCCAGCTTTCAGGGAAGGTAGCAGTGGTGAGGGAGGCGTTGATGACGTCTCGGAGGTGGGGTGCGATGATGTTGTCGGCCTTGTTGTAAATGTGGTGAGGACAGGGGTCGGAGGGTGATCCCGAGTGGATCGAGTTCATGACGCGGGTGGTTTCCTCGGTGGTGGTAGGGTTCCAGGCGAGGATGGTGGAGATGTCGTTTGCGGCTTCCGGGGGTGGGTTCATGTTGGTGGTCGTGAAGCTGTTGTAGATGTCGGCGATCTTACGGTGGAAGAAGGTCGCGAGGGAGTCGCAGAGGTCCTGAGAGGGAGGGATGGGGTTGGTTTCTGCGTCCGGGTTGGAGAGCTCTTTGACGATGCCAAATAGTTCCTTGCTGTTGTGGGCGTTGTTGTCAAGTCTGTTCTGGTAGGCTGTTTTTCGTGCGGTGCGGAGGCGTTGGTGGTGTTGGCGGGTGGTGTCCTTGAGAGCTGTCAGGTTTTCCTCTGTCGGGTTGAGGCGCCATGTCTTCTCGCGGAGGCGGCATTCTTTCTTGGAGTTTTTGAGTTCGGTGGTGAACCAGGAGTTTTTCTTGTGGTTGTTGGTGTTGGTTTGGATCTTCAGAGGGGCCAGGAGGTTGGCGCAGTCGGAGATCCAGTTGGTGAGGTTGTTGGTGGCCTCGTTGGGGTTGCTGGTGCTGGTGGGTTGGTTCAGGGAAAGCGTTGCTGCGAGTTGTTCTGTGGTGATTCGGTTCCAGTGTCTTTTTGGTGGTTGCCGGGTGTGGTGATGCACGGTGGTTTTCTTGAAGCTGAAGTGGACGCAGCTGTGGTCCGACCATGTGAGTTCGGTGGTGTGGCTGAAGGTGATGTGTTTGCTTGAGGAGAAGATGGGGTCGAGCGTGTGTCCGGCGTAGTGGGTGGGGGTGTTGACCAGTTGTTTCAGTCCCAGGTTGGCGAGGTTGTCTAGAACGGCGGTGGTGTTGTTGTCGGTGTGGTTCTCCAGGTGAAAGTTGAGGTCTCCTAGGAGGATGTAGTCGGTGGATGAGAGTGCGTGGGGGTTGACGAAGTCTGCGATGTCTTCGCTGAACTTGGTGCGGGGTCCTGGTGGTCTGTACATGAGGGTGCCTCTTAGGGTTGTCTTGGGGTCGATGTGGATCACGAAGTGGAGGTGTTCGGCGTCGGGAAGTGAGTTGTCGGTGTGGGTCGAGATGCTGATGGAGCTTTTGTGTGCGATGGCGATGCCTCCTCCGGTGCGGTTGAAGCGGTCTCTCCGGATGATTTTGTAGCCGTCGGGGATGGCTATGGCGATGTCGGGTGCCGAGGAGGGGTTCATCCAGGTCTCGGTGAGGAAGGCGATGTCTGGGTTCGTTGAGTTGATGAGGTTCCACAGTTCGATGGCGTGCCTGTGGACGGAGCGGGTGTTGACCAGGATGCATTCGAGGTTGCTTCCGGGGGCGTCGTTCTTGGTGGTGGCGGTGTGGGTCCGTAGGCAGGTGAAGCGGCAGTTGCTGCAGGTGAAGGGTCCGTGGGTTCGTTTGGGGGTGGCGCGGTAGCAGCCCGGCGCGCGGCCGGGGTTGAGGTTGGCGAGGGTGGCGGAGTCATAGGTCAGGCGGGGGGCGCGGGGGCCAGGGGTTCGGGCGCAGGGCGCGGTCGAGGCGCGGACGGGCGCAGACGGGCTTGCCTTAGGCGCGCCTTCAGCGCGCCAGCGGCGCGCCCGCTGAGCGCGGCCGCCATTTAAGGGGTAGGTGGGGAGGCGGGGTCAGCTGGGAGGCGGGAGGTGGGCGGGCAGGGGAGCTGGAAGCGGGAAAAAAGAGCGGCAAAAAAGAGCTGCAAAAAACTGCGGGAAAAGCGCGGTAGGAGCGGCGGGAAAAAGCGGCAAGACGGCGAAAAGGGAACAAGAGCCTACTAAAATCTACTAAAAGGAGGGGCTGAGAGGGGAGGACGGCGCACGGCACTCGGGGGCACACGCACAGGATACAAGGAGAGAAAAGGGAATTTCAGTCACTCGGGGGCACACGCACGGGATACAAGGAGAGAAAAGGGATTTTGAGTCAGCACCAGCATAAGCACAAGCACTCGGGGTACACGGGCAAGAAGGGGGGGCACACTCACAGGAGAGGAAGGCAGTCAGGGACTGGAGGCGCTGCGTGAGCAGGGGAGCGACCTACCCGAGGGTCAGTGGTCGCTCCGAGGGTCAGTGGAGCCTAGGGTGCTCCAAGACAAGTGGACTGGGCCTTTTGAGGTGGTAGAGCGCAAGAGTGAAGTCACCTATCTGGTGGACTTGCAGACTCCCAGGAACCCTTTAAGGGTCCTGCATGCTAACCACCTCTAAACACACTTTGAACGGACTGAACTGTCCATGCTCCTTGCAACAGATAATGCAGTGGAGGAGGAGAGTGAGCCTCTTCCTGACCTCCTGTCTGCAGGAGAAAAAGATGGGTTTGTGGAGGGAGTGAACCTCTCCCCCTCCCTGACTGCAGAGCAGCAGAAGGACTGTCACCAGGTGTTGGGACAGATCGCCTCACTGTTTCCCCTGATCCCAGGGGTCACACACTTGTGCACACATGATGTGGACACTGGGGGCAGTCCACCCATTAAACAGAAAGTTTACAAGGTGACTGACAGGGTCAGGGCTAGCATTAAGGATGAGGTACTCAAAATGTTAACCCTAGGGGATATTGAGCATTACGGCAGTCCTTGGTCCAGCCCAGTGGCATTGGTCCCAAAGGCTGCTGCACCTGGTGCCAGTCCACAACTCAGGTTCTGTGGACTACAATGCTGTCAGCAAGACTGACGCACACCCTATCCCCTGAGCTGATAAGCTCATTGATCGGTTGGAAGCTGCCACCTACCTCAGCACGTTTGACTTAAAGTCTGGATACTGGCAGATTGCCTTAACTGAGGGGGCTAAGGAGAGGTCTGAGCTTTCTACCCCAGATGGGCACTTTCAATTTAAAGTGATGGCATTTGGATGAAGAATGCCCCTGCCACCTATCAGAGGTTGGTCAACCAGGTGATGGCTGGGCTGGATGAGTTCAGTGTCGCCTACCTGGATGACATTGCTGTTTTCAGTTCCACATGGGAGGAACATCTGCAACACCTCTGCAGAGTGTTGGATACCCTGCAAAAGGCAGACCTCACTATTAAGGCAAGCAAGTGCCAAGTAGGGCAGGGTTCTGTGGTGTACTTGGGACGCCAGGTAGGGAGTGGCAAGGTGGCACCCCTATACAAAAAATTTACACCACTCTGGCTTGGTAGCCTCCCAAAACCCAGACTGAGGTGAGAGCCTTTTTAGGTCTCACTGGCTACTACAGGATGTTTGTCAAGTGGTATGGTACCATTGTTACCCCCTTGACTGAGTTGACTTCTAAGAAGCATCCCAAGAAGGCGATCTGGACAGATGCTTGCCAGACCGCTTTTGATGCCCTGAAGGCTGCCATGTGCACAGCACCTGTGCTGAATGCACCTGACTACTCCAAGGAGTTGGTTGTGCAAACAGATGCCTCAGAGCATGGTATTGGAGCAGTACTCTCATAGCTTAATGAAGAGGGCTTAGATCAACCCGTAGCCTTCATTAGCAGGAGGTTACTTCTCAGGGAACGTAGGTGGAGTGCTATAGAATGTGAAGCGTTTGCTGTGGTCTGGGCGCTAAAGAAGCTAAGACTCTACTTGTTTGGGACTCACTTATGGGTTCAGACCAACCAGAGGCCCCTCAGATGGTTAGGACTGCTATGTACCGGGCTCTGTGTCATGCTAGGATCAATCTGTACTGGGCATCTACTGAATGTCCTGAGAAATTACCCTGATGTACCCATTGTGGAAACTGCCACAAACTTAATAGTGCCAGCCTGACAGGGTTTCCTGAGACCAATTTTAGTTCAGAAAGACCCAACTCCACTCTTACTGCCTCAAGTGCTGACACAAGCAATGCCAAAGTACACCCCTATAACAGGAACACAGACAGATATGTCTTTACTGATGAGTCAGAATGCGGGAATCATGCACCCACAAAACCCGAATGTTAGACCAAATCCAGACGCAATGTCTGTACCTGTCACCATTGGTCCAGTCATACCATTGTTTGTCCATGAAAATAATGGCACAAACGGACAGGGAGTCTTGAGTCAGAATTCAATGAGAGGAGGACTCAATGAGAGTAGCAGTGTAATCTCTCCTGTGGGAAAGACCGTTGATGGAACATGATGTTTGTTAGACCTTAGTCCTTTTGGAGTTCCTCCGAATACTGGAACAGTGTCAAACATCAGTCATAGCCTAAAGTTATTGACACCACAATCTCCAAAACTAGCTGTACAACCATTGCCAAATACTCAGCCCAACAACATTTCATTAGAAGGTTTGATTGCCAACAATTGACAGAATGGTTAGATACGCTGAATACCCCCACAGAGTGCTCCCAGATGAAAAAGGTGCTTGAACTATACTAGACTAGCGATGGAATCGGGTGAACTTATTGAAGGAACAATGGGTGTGAACAGACTTGAATCCTACACAGAAGCAGAACTAAGATACTTGTGCCTGAAAATTTCAAGGGAAGCGATCGCGATGCATTAATGGTTATCAGACCTAGCAGAGAAATACGGCATAGAAATTGAGAAAACCAAACTCTTGAAGAGGAGTTACAGGTTAGATTTTGACTCAAAAGATTTCGAACACATGAGATCTGCAGGGATGTCCAAACATGGAGAGCATTAGACAGGTGGGAAGGCAGATGGGTGAAGTAAAGAGACAAGAAGAAAAGGGAGTCTGCAAATCATACGGCAAATGTGCAGCAGGTTGAGGACCCAGTAAAAATGTTACCAATGAGAGAAATTCCAGGAGGTAATTTAGTACATGTCCCTTGGAGCAGAAGTGACATTCTGTCATTTACAAATGATTATCCCAGGTTAAAGGGAGAAGCCAGTAGAATGATACCAGCAGATAGACAGGTTTCTGAAACTCGCAAAATGCCTATGGGAGGATTTGAACACCCTGTTAGAGATAGTAGTTCCAGCAGATTTATGGACTGAATGTAAGTGGAGCGTAGATTGGCCGACAAAAGAACCAGAGAGAGACCCAATTAAAAGGGGACACTTTCTCCCAAGGTGATGAAATATTACTATAAAGTGATTGAATTTTTGAAAACCAGAATTTCGCCTAAGAACATTGACTGGCAGAGAATAGACAGGACATCCCAGGAAGCGAAAGAGTCAATACAAGCATACTATGAGAAATTATTGCAGGTGTTTAAACATTACAGTGGCACAGAAACAATTGAGCCGAAAGACATGACTCATTATGTGTTCAGATTTGTGGAAGGATTGACACCTGAAATTAGCTGGATGATTAAGAGTCTTTTGATTTGCTGGCAAGCAAAGCTGATCAATGAGATATTGCAGTATGCAAAGTACCTTTGTGACGAGATTGAGTTGGAGCAGAGAAACTTGAAAGAAAAGGCGATGGTGGTGCAGATTAAAGCGGCACAAACAGGGAAGCAGGGACATTTTCAGCAGCACGGAAATGTGGTATTTCAAAATCACTTGAGAGGTAGAGGTCGCGGAGGAGTTGGAAACGGAAACCATAGCCAGATTTGAGTACGGTAGTGTTTCAGAATGATGTGCAGGGAATGAAGAGACTGTTGCCATGTCACGCTTATGGAGGAATTGGACATTGGAAGCAGGAGTGTCAGATGGTGGTACAGTAAGGTGTTGTTCAGCAAACAAGTGACATCAATTAATTCCAAAACTTGAGAGGTCTGAGAATGAGAAGTCATAGTCCAAATGTTCAAAGCAATGTGAACCATATGCAAAATATTCAACCCACACAACAGGTGCAAATGCCACGTATGCAGATGACACAGTCGCAGCCAATGCAACAGCAGGTTCAAATGGTACCTAGTCAACAGATATAAATACCTCAAGCCCCAATAGAGAAGCAGCAGGTGATGCTTCCTGAACAGGTCACAGGTCAAAGGTTTAACCAGAGTAATAACACAGTATACCAATTCCCATTTCTCAGTGAGAATGTAATAAACAATGATTGGGTGAGTGAGAGTTCGGATGAAGAAGAGTGCGTACTTGCAGCTTCCTTAGAAGTAGATCAGAAAGGTCCATATGTGAATGGAAAAGTAATGGGTCACAAAGTTTTGTTCTTGGTTGACACAGTAGCTACAAGATCTACAGTGAGAACTGCAGAAGTTCCAAATTTGCCCTTTTAAGGAAAAATAGACCAGATTGTAGGAGTTGCAAATCAGTATTTGACCAACCCAATTACGGAACCAGTTCAGGTTAAAATTGGCAACTTTAAGGGATTACACAAATTCATAGTTTGTGACTCAAGTCCGGTATTCTTACTGGAAAGGGACTTGTTGTATAAAACAAGGTAGGTGCTCGATTAGTTGCTCAAATGAGGGATTTGAAATTCAGATGAATAGTGATGATGAGGATGAGCCTGCTCCAGAGACAGAGTGTGGGATAATAAACGAGGAACACCCCTTGATTAGTTTTTATCCAGGTTTCACAGTAAAAGATCTTCCTTCCGATATACAAGGAACAGTTAAAGAGAAAGTGTGGGATTTGACAGGAAAAGACATTGGCCTAATAAAAGGAGTTAAGCCAATTAGTGTTCCAGTAAAGCCAAACCAATTTCTCCCAAGATTCCCTAGTACCACATGACACAGGACATCATTAAGAATGTTGCTCCCATAATTGCAGAATTTGTGAACCAAGGGGTTTTGAAAGAAGTGTTGAGCAGTCCATGTAGTTCGCCGATAATGGGATTAAGAATGCCCTGTGGGAAAGTTAGAATTGTCCAGGATTTGAGGAAAATAAATGATATTGTGATTAATGTTGTCCCGTACTGCCAGATCCAGCAGTGATTTTGTTTTATATTCCATGCGATGCTGAATGGTTCACAGGAAACGACCTGTCACAAGCATTCTTTTCTGTGCCTCTCCATGAGGATAGGCAATTTCTCTTCTGTTTCAAATTTTTAGATTGAGTCTACTGTTGGTATAGAATTCCTCAAGGGTTTTCAGAATCACCTTCAACCAGATCTTGAAAAAGACCCAGTAGTCATTGGAAGTGCATTTCCAATTGACATTGGTGAAGTACATTGATGTTTTGTTGATTGCATCCAAAACAAAGGAAGAGTGTAAATATGACACGATTGCCTTACTGAACCATTTAGGAAAGAATGGCCATAAAGTGCCCCCAGCTAAATTACAAAACTGTCAGAAAGAAGTGAAATGTTTGGGTCATCAGATTGAGAAGGGAATTAGGAAAATATTCAGAAAAAGGGCCACAGCCGTAATGCAGATGACCCACTCCAGCCACACAGAGAGATGCCAGGAAGTTTGGGGGAATGGTAAGCTATTGTCACCAGTGGATTCCCAATTTTTAATACTGAGAGCAGGATATGCTGTGTGCACAATTTCTGTGAAGTAATTCAATTACTATATTCAGCCTTAAACATTGAGCAGAAATTATATTGTCACTACCGCCCTGAAGCATCAGGACTTGTGGAACAGATGAATGGTACCTTGAAATCAAGGATGGCGAAAATGTGTGTGGCCATGAACCTGAAATGGCTGAAGCATTACCGTTAGTTATGATGACAACGAGAAACACACCTGACAGGAAGACAGGACTGTCATCGCATGAGATCCTCATGGGCAGAGCAATGAGGTTGCCAGCGGTTGCTTCAAATGCTTTTGTGAACATAACAGATTATATGGTGTTGGGCTACTGCAAAGGTCTGGCTGATGTGGTTCACTCTTTCTCTCATCAGGTGGAAGCCACCACACTGCAACTGTCTCAAGGTCAAAGACACAACATGACAGCAGGTGACTGGGTTGTTATCAGAAAGCATGTGAGGAAGATGTGTTTGGAGCCACAGTGGAAAGGCCCTTACCAAGTAGTGTTGATCACTACCACATCTGTGAAGTGTGCTGGAGTTCCGAACTGGATCCATGCAATCCATACGAGAAAAGTGGCATGTCCTTTAGACAATGAAGAGGAGTTGTTGAGAGTACCAACAACAATCAGACCAACCTCAGAGCCAGAAAGGGGAGAAAGGGAAACTGAGACCAGATCTGAGCAAATCAAAAGTAGTTCAGCCACTCCTGTGAGAGACGAAGGAGAAGAACTACAGGAAGGTGGAAGTGGTCTGACCTCAATTGAGACAGCAGGATAGTCTAGTCAGAGGAGTGCTCTCCCAGAAGCAGAATGTCTTGAAAGACAAACAGAGCAAATGACAGACCCCAAGGGGGAAGGAGTTGAGGCGGCTCAAAGCCACTGTGGTCTGACTCCTCCTGAACCAGTTGCAGGTCCTTCAAGATAAAATGCTGCAGAGCAAGAGGAAGTTACTAGTTTGACACTTAAAGGAGCATTAACAAAGGGCCACTGAAAGGAGATAAGTGGCTGGAGTCACAAGCAAAAAGAAAAGAAGCAATTACAGTGACAACAATTGAGAAGGAAGTAGGTACAACAAGGAGAGAAGATCTGAGTGAAGGAGAATTGAATGGAGAGTGAAAGCTGAAAAGAAAGAGGATTGCAAGTCAAAGGTATGCTGGTCCTGAATGGGCGTATGCAACAAGTGAATGACAAAAATATTTTTTGTCTTTTTGTTTTGATCGAGATATTCCAGGTCAATAATTTGGCACTTGAAGGAGATCAATTAACTAAACTGTTGTAACTATAAGCTAGGAGAAGTACAAAGGAAAAGAGAATATTGAAAGTAACCAGAGAAGGCTTTTTGATAACTTGATTTGACAAGATAACCTGATTTGACAAGTTGCTAAACTGATTTTTGATAACCTTACCGCTTTTTACAAGAGGATCCTGGAAATAAAACCAAAAGCTGTAAATACTTGCCGAATAACATTGAAGATTTTTGTTTTTGATTTTTGCTGCATAGTTATAATTTTCTCTTCTACTTTCTGATTCTTTACAGATCATAAGTTACCTTAGCTAGTAGGGTAGGAAGAATAGGTGCTGTAAATACTTGAGTATTGGCTTGGCGATTGCATGCATGATATTGTGGTTGGTATTGATTGTGGGTATGACTGTTATGGACTAGAGTAGAGCTAACCATACCTTAGCTTTAGAGACAACTAATGCACTCACAGAAATAGAGACATTTAGGTTAGATGAGAGATATTTGCACGTAGATAATGCACAAGGAGAACTTTCTTTTCATGTTTTTGATCGCTTACTGAGTGAGTATGTTGAGACGGTGGATGCGAGAAATTGTTATGTTTGCACGCAGATTCCTTCATCAGTCAAAGAAGGAGTTACCTATCGTAGTTTGCCCCTCACTTATGGGATAAGGTATAGTCTGCTACTAACAAGATTCTATAGCCAGGAGTACATCCAGTATTTCTATTTCAATTATGACGTTGTGTTTTTATAATTAAATACCTAAGTAGAGTACCAAAGCAGAACACTATAGATTTAGTAAGAGGATTCTTTAAACCTACATTAACCTTTGGCACTGCATATGCACATAGAAACAACCTGACATGCTTGCTTACACCATTAGAAAACAGCTACTTAGATCAGACAGAAGGATAGAAGGAAGGCATTAAAGGAGAAGTTAGAAGGTTTAGAGAAAAGGACTTTTAGAAATGATTATGCTTTTAGTGAAATAAAAACACAAGGAAGGTTAGCTTTAAATGCACAACACATAGGATAACTGTGTGTATATATAGGCCTAAATCTTGTACTGATACATTGTTTGTGGCAACAAGTGAATGTAGGCGATTGTTTTTGTTTCAAAGTAAATGCATGTTCATGTTGTATGGACAGGATCTAGAGATTCCTGGAGTTTATTTGAACTCTGAGTTTATTACATCTGTGGACCAAATGCCTATAACTGTCTTCCAAGAGGATGGTATGGCACATGTTACTTAGGGATAGTTTTCCCAAAGATATTCCAACTTGAGGACTTGAAAGGAATCCTGAACATGACTGAATTACATCACATTAAACAAAAGAGAGTGTCTCGTTCTAGTATAGTGGGAGACATATTTGGAACAATAATTCCTTCAGGAGTAGCTGTTCTGAATTTGAATAAAGATTTGAAAGTTGTCTACTATTGTGGATAACATGTTGGCAATTTTTTCAGGAGCCATGATCCCAATGGATACAGAAATGGCTGCGGTAAGATCTATGACTCTTTAGAACCACCTTGCTTTAGTCATTCTTTTAGCAAAAATGGCAGGGTTTGAAGAATGCTGAATTCAAAGAATTGTTGTTCATATATTTCTGATAATAGCAAAGAAATTAGAAGCTTACTTACTAATCTGACTAATGACAGTGCTGATTTGAAAGAGCTGAAAGAACAATGTGTTTGGAAGAAAGCTGGTAAAGGATTTGCTTCAGTGGGAAATTGGCTTAGCAGAATTGGGAAAGGGATAATATTGAAAATAATACAAGGGATATTGATTATTGTGATTTGTATAATTGGAGTATGGGGAATATGTAAATTGTTTCATGTGATTAAATCAAAGAAAATGAAAAAAATGATCAGAGGAGGGAAGAGATAAAAAGGGAAAAATTGTTTAGGGAAAATTCACAGTGGGAACAAAAAATTAAAAGGGATAGGGTTGACAAATTTTAGCTGAAGGGAAAATTTGTGTGGGAAGATTTTAGTGTGACGACATATTTAGTCATCAGAGGAGGGAGTGTTAATGCTGACATTTTGTTAATGAATATTCATGTATTTTGAATGTTAAATCTGCATAGAAAATGAGTTAATTTAGAGAAATAATGCACAACTTTGAAAATGTGCCTGAATGTTAAATCTGCATAGAAAATGAGTTAATATAGAGAAATAATGCACAACTTTGAAAATGTGCCTACTTGCGTGACCGCAAGTAATCACAAAGTGTCTTTAACTGCTTATTAATGTGAAAGGTTGTGTGCATGTTTGGATTAATGAAGTAGTACGTTATATTAATGGTCATGTATTATGTATTTGCTTTATTCAGCATAAGCCTAAATTCAGCAAGGTCTTTGGCCTAGTTGCACGGCCTCATGTCAAGTTGCATTGTTTAGACAAATCATAAAATGGCTGTTTAAAGAATTCGATTTGTAATTTTCCATTTCCTTGACCGAATGCTAGTAGCTAAAATTCTTTCTCATGAGAACTGCTTGCTAAAATATGTTGTACTAGCTACTATTACTTTGTAAATCTTAGTGTGTGTAAAGGTGATGTTCCCAGGAACTAACAATGAATGCACTGACAAGGGTACAAGCCGATACAAAATTGTTACCTGACGAGCCCAACAACGGGAACAAAAGAGGAGCCAATCATCGACATGTGAAACACAGTTTAGTTATATCTTAGATTTGAGGTTCTACTTTCATTGGACTAAACATAAAGGTACGATTCTTTGACCAATGGCAACGTGGGATGAGATTTTAGGGAATCTGATTTAGCCAGATTGCACTGAGAGGAGATACGCCATAGCTACTATTTGTTCCGAACTTCACGCAGAGACACTCCAGTTTTTCTAACTTTGTGGCTGGGAAGCGACATTCTATTATGTCAGCTCCTCAGACATTTCTATCTTTAACTTTATTATTGAGTCCTGATGCTTTGCTGATAGAACCAATGTTCAATTAACGAAGACTGTCTCAGCTTGCTGAACCATACTGAGGCAAGGTATTAGACTATGTTACTGATTGCCATGTCCATTTGCTTTTGTTTTTAGGTACCAACCACTAATTTTGATAGAGCCATAGTTAGATGTTTTTCAGATTTGTGTTGAATAAATTAATTTCCATGAAGCCCAACATGCCTTTTTAATCAGAAGGTTAGTTAGGAGACTCACTGATGATGCTTGCTAAATATTAATGACAGTTGATGTCTTTTCTTTACTGAACCTAAATGTATGTTATTTCTTTTGCACAGTTATTCTTGCTATTGATTTGTACTGTAACTGGAATGTGTAGTGATCCACGCTTTGATTAAATTGAGATTCTTTAGAAGGTTCGGTCGCCCAGTATTGTTTCAGTATGTGTATCATTTGATGTTGAGACTAATTTACGTGATATTAGCACTGTTAATATGGGGAAATAAACATTCTAACTTTTACATAGTGGTTATTCAGGACCAAGGGGTCATGGTGTGTGGAAATTACTGACTCTCAAGATTATTGATGTTATTGATTGGTACTGAAACTGAGTCTTGGGGGAACTACTCTAAGCGCAGTCAAAAGGTCCATCAAACCTCTAACATTTCCCCTTGTAAACTAATGAAAAGAAACCAAATGAGGTCAGACACGCTAACAAATATGACTTGAACCATCCTTGAGTAGGATAGGCGGATTTTCCAACAAAATTAACATTTTGGAAATAAAGAAAGAGCTACAGGTTTCTGCAAACGTTGGGCCCCTGAGACTGAAATAAATAGAAAGGGCCTTAGTCATGAATGGAAACTTGCACATTTGTGTAAACGTACTATTTTTCAGTATTCACAAAACTGCAATTTAATAGTATGTTTACAACTGCTAAGACTGCAGATTAGAAGTCCACACATTAAAAGATAGCCCCATCCTATCCTTTTATGTGAAGAGTTCTCCGCCCTGTCTGCAGAGTCTTCACAGTCCTAGACTTTGTGAATATTCAAAACGTATGTCTATTTTTGTGAATCTGGCCCTCAGATTCAATCTGTAGTTCGAAATACAAGCTTTAAGCTCATAGATTGTATCTTATGTCCAGGAAGCAATTCATATAGTTTATAGATGCAACATTTGAGCCAGGTATGAAACAATATTTAAAAGCCTCAATAGATTATACTTTTCATCGATTGTTTACTCCTTTAATACCAGTCTCTATGTAATGACTGTATATAACACAATCTACCAGAGATCTGAATAAAATGTGTCTCTTTTGTACAATGAGGTAGGAAGATACAATCTCTATTCTTGTTTTCTGTCCTATTATCCTATGGCGAAATAAGATCCTAAAGTCCATATTGGTAAAACATAACATGGCACTGAATTTTTCTGTGCCATTGTCATATTTGATGTGTCCACTTTGTAAAATATATTGTTGTGCAAAAACAAAATAACAGTGGCACATTATTCAGAGAATTTGTCTCAGCATGTGAGGATCATTGTGTGCTTTCCTTATCATGGACCAACACAACTTGGATGGTGGTCCTGAGTAGGGAAAGGGTGTGATGGCCAAGCTGCACTAAATAGGGCAGGGCGATCATCACTATGGCCTGATGATCGTGGGACAGACATGCTTTTGGGTCAAAGGCTTCTTACAGCACAGCTGACTGAGACTTCATCATCAGTAACTCTGCAGTTCACCTCACTCTAAATGGAGTAAGGAGCTGCAAGTTGGGCATAACAGTGCTTACACCATAATATGGTGATTGCTCCAGTCCACTAAACTCTAAATGAGCCCCGTCAGTGATTCTTCAGAGAAGACTGCAAGGTCTGACTAGAGAAAGCTTTAGCCTTTCACACTCCTCCTAAACCTACCAGAAAACTTTTATGTTCAGTGCTGCATATAGGGCGTTCACAAACAGTGATCAAAAAGTGTTTTAGTGGTATTTGACCTGAATATAGACTGGGTCATAATATTGTGTCAAAAATACCATGACACCAAAAATACTGTAGGAGATATGGTAAAAGGTAAGTATATCTTGTTTGTTTTTTAAAAATATTGTTGACGAAAGTGTTGTTTCCAAACACATGGTTGTATATAATGTCTTCTTCTTTGTATATTTTTGATTTGCTTTATTTAGTGTTAATTATATTTAAATATGTGAGTAAATATTATGACTTACAACGGTAATATATTTTGTTTATGAATTTTGGAGGGTTGGGTGGGTAATAAACTAAATATTACATTTTAATAAAATATTTACTATAATAGATGTAACTTATTACATTATTATTGAATACTTTTCATCCGATGATTGTTGAGTTAGTTTAGTTTTTTAAGTAGTAGTAGGCTCTTTATTTGAATTGGGCGCCGATTTTTTTTATTTAAGCTAATTGTATGCTTTGTAGAATTGTCAACATTGATTAATTAACTAGATGTTAGTAATTTATTCAACATATAGGTTTTTTCTAAATAATATGACAGTTTTTTCTGATTGTAAGGGAATCGGATGGTAAGTGTTTTAATTTGTATGAAGTAATTTGCATAATTAAATAATAATATTAACATCACTTTATCAATAGAATGAATGCTTGGTGTTCACTTTCAATTTCGTCATTAATTACATAAAACATTATTTTTAAAAACAAAACATGTTTATATATATTCAAAATCAGCGATAATAATATTTAATTAATGAACACATGTAAAATATTAAATACATCCATTAATATTTTGTTACAAATAATTCAGATAACGAAGGGTACTGCCAATAAATTAATGTTCTAAATTAATAGTGGAATTAGATGAAGAACAGTAAGTAGGAGGCATCCAACTAATTACTCTGTCACCAAATAAATGGGTTGGAGTTAGAATAGTCAATCTGGCCCATAAATAAATTGCTTACTCCGAAAAGAAAAGTAGGATTGGAGTTAGAAAAGATAACCTGAAGCCCTTCCAATTAATTGCATATTCCCCAAACAAAAGTATGATTGGAGTTAAAGGAGTAAATCTGATTTACCCAATTAAATTTACTTTCCCTATATAAAAATGGGTTTGGACTTGAAATATTTAGTCTGACATTTCAAATTAATTTTAATTTTGCCAATTAAAAGTGGGGTTAGAGTTAAAAAAAAGTAAATGTGCCCCCATCCCAATTAATTACACTTGCATTAAATAAAAGTGGGTTTAGAGCTAGAATAGTGAATCTGACTCCTTTAATATTGTTTGCCTACATAAATATGGGTTTGGAGTTAGAACAGTAAATCTGCCCCTCCCCCCCCAAATTAATTTTTGTTTCACTAAAAAAGATGAGATTGGAGACTGAATTGCAAATTGAACCCTCATTATCAAATGCTCATTCCTACAAATAAAAGAGAGCTCGGTATTAGCGCATTCACTTTCCTCAACAAAAAAATACACTCAGTACCATTCTAACATGACACTACTTGTATACACAAGCTGTACATCATATGAAATCCAAGGCTGACTATCTCAGGCCATAGTAGTCCCACTATTTCCCCCTGATTGTGTGTTTCCAAGGGAATCCTAAAAATTACACATACATGCTTTCTCAGTAGCATCAACGGTATAACATCACCCCGTCTAGTAGTATCAGGGCCCTATAGAGGAGACTACTCAATACCTCTAGCATTCTGACCTCGCAACCCTAGAGTTCAAGCACTCCGCTCACTGTGTTTGTTTGCCAACAGGCCCAGGATTCCCGTCCTCCGACACTTCCCCTATATCTAAGGAGGCATTGGTGCTGTCATCAGTCAGGTTACAGACCATGGTCATCTATGTTAGAAAAGAGAAACTTTTGAAGCAGCTTTATTAGCCCAAAGTAAATAAAGAATAAGCTGCAATTGAAAAAGAACTCATCGAATAATTATATCCGCCTTTTCCGTTTCACTCGGTTTTCCCCGTTTTCATTACCACATTGTCTGTCTTCCTTGTCACTGTCCTTTAAAAAAATTAGTAGAGTGCTCACACGGAAGACAAGCAACCCTCTTGCCCGCTCACAAAAAAGAGAAAACCTTTCTCTAAAACACTCTTTAAAAATGTAGAGTTTCTTGAAGAGAGTATTCCTCACATTCCTTTAAGCATCACAAGGACTCACCAGATATCTGTTTGTTACCAAGCAACATGTCATTTGGGGGAAGACAAAGCTGGTCCATGGGACAGGGAGGAATACAAGGACTGTTAAAAAAGACTTGGACTCGGAGTTATGAAGATTATCAGAGCATTCTTTATTGTCCCCTTTGAATAAAAAATCTGGAAATGGTCCAAGGAGTCCCTAGTTTTCTGGTATTTGTTTTTACATTTGTGTCTATATTTACCCTCTTTAGTCTTTTTTCATACTATTGGTAGTTATCAATATAGATTTCTTGAGAAAAATAAAATGGCAAGTAGAATATTTCCTGGACTGACTAACAATAATGACTTTTATGCTCACTTGATAGATTAATTTAATGAATTAATACACCTGTAATTCTGGTTACTTTTTAAATAATATTAATGGTTTGGAAACCATCCTCTCTTTCATTTTTGTGGCCCCAAATCAGTTTCACTGTAATTTTAAATCGATGAACTGTTGCTAGCTCCCAGGATAGACTGCCACAGAATAGCCAATGGGCTCTAGATCCAGTGGCGCAGTGTGTTTGAAAACTATGCCAGACCCAGAAGGTATAAATGTGCTGCAGCAGTATCAATGGGACACTGGTTCCCTGCTTTGGACAACATGAACAATGAAAGGCCAGATGGGAACATTACAGATCATAATCACTAGCAGAAAATTAAGACTGGGAAATAATTCTTAAGAATCATAATGTAAATTGAACTTCTACCGTGGAACAGTCTAAAAATGGCAGGACTGAAAGTGGGGCTGGAAATGGAACTGGGATTGTGAGTTGGACTGGGACTGGTACTGTGATTGAAAATTGAACTGGTACTGGTACACAGTTTGCCTGTCAAACCAGCATTTAATTTGAGGTAAACTTGCATTTATTCTGGTTGTAACTGCATGCTGTTGGTATAAGTCAGGTGAAAGTTTGTCTTGTTTTAAGTTTGATAAATTGATATTTAATGTTTGTTTGGGTCTTTCACAATATCTTACAAGTCATTGAGTGTTGATTTACAGGATATGGTTTGCACAATGGGCTAAAGCTGAAACTACTAACTGGCAGCCACATCTGTTTTTCTTTCTTTCTCTGGACTGCATGATGGGTTGCCCACAAAGAAGCTAGACTTCTCAGGACAAATGTTTGGTACTGCTATTAAAGCCAAAGTTTCAGTTTGGAACAAGGTGACGCTTGGGGCAGATGGAATGGGATGAATCAAGGATAAGCTACTGCTTCCTCTATCTTTCATAATGCTAGTAAGATATAATCTAGGCAATAGATTGTGCACCATGGTAAGTTTGAAGTTCCCTTGACAACCTTGGGGGACACTTCAAAGTTCCACAAGTCACTCTAGCTGACACAGGACAAATTAGCCTGGCTTCAGGCAAAGGCATACTTTCTCATAATGAAATAAGAGCTGTGTGGAAAAAATGAGGATAACAGTTAAATTCGGACTATATAAACCTTTCGCTACCAAGGAATCTATGTATTTCAATGCACCTATGATGTATTTATACATCATAAGGGTATTGAGAGGGCTAATGTAATACTGGAGATCTGGGTGAGACCCATGGGCATTACTACCCCATTGAGCCCGGATCTGTAGTTTACCATAAGTTAGATTGTGGGGTCTAAAATCTAAAAAATAATTGCAGTAGAAACCCCCTCTTTGCAAGCTCACCTCCTCCCAACGGTCTGGAAATCAGAGTAAGACCTTTATCGGGGAAAGGTGGACTGAAGAGCTCTAGTGTTCTTAGACTTGATATTGTGCCCTTCATCTCCCAGACTTCCTCCAGCATTGCCTCACACTTTGAAATATTGCACAATGATGCAGCCTCCATGAAACGCCAACATCAACTTGCAGGCGATCCTGAGAAGGCTTCTTTAAGCAGCACTACTCACCTTGCATGGGGTGACACCAGGCAATGTGGTTCAGCATCATCGCACTCCATCCAATAGCACAACCTTCCACCAGCAGCTTGACTGACAGCAGGCTCACAACTCTGCCTGTCTACAAATGTTCGTACTCTGAAATCATCCCATCCCCCTCTTTCTCAAACGTATATGTAAGGATGTGATTTCGGTACTCTGTTTTGTAGTCTGTTTGTGTCAAAGTATGTTTTACAATCTGTTTTCCATGTAACAGTCCAATGGCTGTCAATTTCATTGCAAAGTCTTCAAACAGTTCAGTCTCTCATGCAAAGTTTGCCATTTACAGTGAGGCAGGCATCAAAAAAACTTTGGCCTAGATTTAAGAGGGCCTAACACCTTGTGCCGCATTAGTGTCCTTGTTTTACACTAATGTGACCCAACAAGGCCAAAATTGCTGTGCCAGATTTGCAAAGTGGTGCAATGCATATAAGCAGTGAAAATATTTAGAGTTTCCTCCCTGCTGTATAAAGCAGTGTCCCACTTGAGTTGTAGTATTTTTATGGTATTCATAGTGAGCAACCCTGCCACTATGATACATTGCATCCATATTCTCATCCCCTGGGCCAGGAGTGGCCCGCGGGTATAAATAAAGGTGCACTGGCTGCTTGCAGCCAGTACATGCAAGCACTAATTCCTTGTTATCTGTGTTGTTATTGCGTGAGATCCTGGAGGGCTATGTGAGGGCTGCATCTTTAATGCCACCCCACTACATTGGTGACAGGGTCGGGACCCCGTCCCAACACATACATGATGAGTATGTGAGTGTCTACCTCTCCTGTGTGCCATTTGGTGGGTGCATCTGCTGAGAGGGAGTGGTACTGCATGGCCTGGGGCAGCATCTCCGATGGTCAGGACCGGCCTCAGCCAGCAGTTGTTGTTGCATGGTGTCTATCACCTGCAATTGCCACTGCCATGCCTGTATCCTAACCTGGGCATGAGGCTGTGTACTGGCCAATGCTGGAAGGAGCCATTTTCAAGGGAGGAGCTCATCAGGTAGGTGCTGACTGGGAGATAGGAGCCTCCCGCACACTCTGCTAGGAAGCACATGGCCGGCTGTCGGCAGCCTGTGCTGAGTATAAAGAGGTACAAGTGGCTCCAGCTGGACGCATTGCCAATACAGAAACTGTGAGCAGCTTGTGGGAGTTCCCAAGGTAATTAAGAGGCCAGGACATCTGAAAGTGGCCATATTTAAAGTGGGGCTGAGGCACAGCAAGTTCTAGAGGATAGTTGGACCTAATGAGAATGAGTGTTTCTCCTTTGAAGTGAATAAGTGTGTGGCACGGGACAGCAGATAGAGAGAGTGAAAGACCTCAGCACAAATGTAACCTGCACACATAATATATACAATTGTTGGCCAAGAGGGATATCTACCTGAGCTTCCCTAAGAGGGAGGTGTACCCATTATCCGAACCAGGAACAAAGTTTGCAACAAGCACAAGCTAGTGCAGCCACAAAATAATGGGTCATGTCAACACCATGGCAAGGGGCTGCACCTCTGGCACAACCACATAACAGCTCACATGCTCCAGTCATGGCTCTACCATCGTTCAGCCAGCTGGCTGATTCCGTGACAGCCACACCATGATGGTGCCACTGGGTAGCACATCCACAGCATTACTTTTGTGCCACACACAAAATGGATTGAGCTGTTCAACAATCCATGTTGTTGCATATGGGGATAATAAACTGTATAGGTATTCAGAAACTTACCTAACTTATCTAACCTAACTAATGATGATATTAATAATGCAGCTATGGCTGCCCTGAAAGTCATTCTGACCCCCAATTGAACCCAGACTACGAATGTTTGAACGTTACAAGCATATCAGGCAGAGGGTGAGTCCAGTAACACGATCTTTATATGGCTGCGCAAATTGGCAAACACGTGCACTGGAATAGACAAAGAGGACAAGTTCACAGCACAGCTGATTCAAGGGTGCAGGTCATCCAACCTCTGAAAACTAATCTTGCAGCAGCCTGATATTACGTTGGATGACATACTCATCCTGGCCAGATCTCACAAGCTGGCTGGCAGTCAAGTGGGAGAAATGGAATCTGCCCTGACATGCAGCTCAACAGCCCCAACAACTTCTACCAAGGTCAAAGTCAAGGAAGAAAGAGCTGAGGAAATAAACAGCACCCAGTGAGAGCATGTGAACCCACCACAATAAGGCCAGGAGAAAAGTTGTGTGGTACCTCCTCCTGGATGACCTGTGCAAGGCAACCAGTGCCTGAAGTGTGGCCATCCAAACCACTTTGTGAAGGTCTGTTGGCACTGCCAGCACATGGGTCAACCCAACCCCAAAAGGGAAAAGTAGCAACACCATCTGTTATAAATGGGGTCTTTGGTTGGCAGTTAGGTTACCCCTGACCAAGCAAAGACCCGCACTCTAGTCAGGGTAAAGGAGAATCACACTCAGTTAACCCCCGCTCACCCCCTTGGTAGTTTGACATGAGCAGGCAGGCTTAACTTCAGAGTCTAGGTGTAAAGTATTTGTACCAAAACACATAGTAATACAGTGAACCACTGCAAAATGACACAACACAGGTTTAGAAAAATATTGAATATTTTATCTAAATAAACATGACCAAATATGATAAAAATCCACAATATACACTTAAAATACAAATTTATCACTTACAAGCAAGGAAACAGAGATTTGAGATGAAAACACTGCAAGTTGGTAAAACACAGCATCGTAATGAACTCGTTCATGGAGTCGGTCGACCCCCCGGTACAGTACCTTTAGAACAAGTAGAAAACAGGACGCTGCACAGAGTCAGGAAGAGTGGCTTCACTGGATCCGATGCAGTGTTTGTTCCGGTGCCACGCTGCAGGAAGACTGCGCATTACGCAACAGCGTCGGGTCCTCCCCACAGGGGGGTGGAGGTGAGGCGGCGGCGGATGTGGTGGGTCCCTTGGTTCCAGCAGATGGGAAGTCCGTCAGAGTTATGATGCTTCAGGGTGAACTCACGGGGTCGCGATGACATCACAGGGCCAAAAGTGCTGTGATGGCATCAGATTGTCATGGACGTTGGACTTACGACACTCCAGTGTCAGCGAATGCAGATAGGGTCAGCGATTGCAGCGACACGAAGCCTACACGGTCCTAAGACTTCTTTCAGGGCCACGGCCTCGGGGCAGGCGGCATTGCGATTCCAGGGTAGCAGCGTCAGCTGACAGGGTTGTCGGATTCGCATTCAGCCCCGGGGCAAGTAGTGTTGCGTTCCAGGCAGCGGCGTCCATCACAAAGTCGCACGATATTGTTTGGCGTCGGTAGACCAGTTTCTCTCCAGGAATTTACTTTCAGGGGTCCAGGAACTGGAATGGCACCCTCTGACAAGCTAGAGTCCACAGCAAGTAGACTCTGTTCTGGTTGGTGAAGCCGTTGCTGTGCCTGAGGCTTCAAAACAGGAGGCAGGCTCCACTCCAAGCCCTTGGAGTCACTTCTCAAGCAGGAATGGAACAAAGTCCAGTCTTTATCCCCTTGCACTGGCAGAAGCAGCAACTGTAGGATAGCTCCACAAAGCACAGTCACAGGCAGGGCAGCACTTCTCCTCAGCTCTTCAGCTCTTCTCCAGGCAGAGGTTCCTCTTGAATCCTTGAAGTAATCTAAAGTCTGGGGTTTGGGGTGCTCTTCTTATACCCCTTTCTGCCTTTGATGTAGGCCTACTTCAAAGTAAAGTCTCAAGTGTCTATGAGATCCTTTCTTGTCCAGGCCAGGCCCCAGCCATACACCAGGGGGTCGGAGACTTCATTGCGAGAGGGAAGGCACAGCCCAGCTAAGTGTGAATGCCCTCTCCTCCCTTCCCCTCTAGCACAGATGGCTCATCAGAATATGCGTGCTACACCCCAGCCTCCTTTGTGTCACTGTCTAGGGAGAGGTGCAAGCAGCTCAACTGTCAAACTGACCCAGACAGGGAATACACAAAACACACAGAGTCACAGAATGGTTTAAGCAAGAAAATGCCTACTTTCTAGAAGTGGCATTTTCAAACACACAATCTAAAAACCAACTTTACTAAAAGCTGTATTTTTTAATTGTGAGTTCAGAGACCCTAAAGTCCACGTGCCTATCTGTAACCAAAGGGAATCTAAGCGTTAATCAGATTTAAAGGCAGCCTCCATGTTAATCTATGAGAGAGATAGGCCTTGTAACAGTGAAACCCGAATTTGGCAGTATTTCACTGTTAGGATGTGTAAAACACATAAGTACATGTCCCACTGTTAGACCTGACTGCCTTAGTGTGGTCACCCCTAACTTTTTGCCTTCCTCCCTCCATTTTTTAGATACTGTTTTTGCTGGTTTTAAGACTCTGCGCACTTTACCACTGCTAACCAGTGCTAAAGTGCATATGCTCTCTTCCTTTAAACATGGTAACATTGGATCATACACAATTGGACTATTTAGTTTACTTATAAGTCCCTAGTAGAGTGCACTATGTTTGCCCAGGGCCTGTAGATTAAATGCTACTAGTGGGCCTGCAGCATTGATTGTGCCACCCACATAAGTAGCCCCTTAACCTTGACTCAGGCCTGCCATTGCAAGACCTGTGTGTGCAGCTTCATTGCCAATTCGACTTGGCATTTAAAAGTACTTGCCAAGCCTAAAACTCTCCTTTTTCTACATATAAGACACCCCTAGGGTATGCCATAGGTAACACATAGGGCAGGGTGCTCTGTGGGCAAAAGGCAGGACATGTACCTATGTAGTTTACATGTCCTGGTAGTGTAAACTCCTAAATTCATTTTTACACGGCTGTGAGGCCTGCTCCCTTCATAGGCTAACATTGGGGCTGCCCTCATACATTGTTTGAGTGGTAGCTGTTGATCTTAAAGGAGTAGGAAGGTCATATTTAGTATGGCCAGAATGGTGACATTAAATCTTGCTGACTGGTGAAGCTGGATTTAATATTACTATTTTAGAAATACCACTTTTAGAAAGTGAGCATTTCTCTGCACTTAAATCTTTCTGTGCCTTACAATCCCCATCTGGCTGGGTTTAGTTGACAGCTCCTTGTGCATTCACTTAGACACACCCCAAACACAGGATACTCAGCCTCACTTGTATTCATCTGCATTTTAAATGGGTCTTCTTGGGGTGGGAGGGTGGAAGGCCTGCTCTCACACAAAGGACTGATACACCCCCTTCTGGGACCCTGGCAGAAAGGATTGAACTGAAAGGGGACCTGGTGCACTTCTAAGCCACTCTTTGAAGTCTCCCCCACTTCAAAGGCACATTTGGGTATTTAAACAGGGCCTCTGCCCCTACCAACTCAGACACTTCCTGGAGAAGAAACATGTAACCAGAACCTGCATCCTGCCAAGAAGACCTGCCTGGCTGCCCAAAGGACTCACCTGACTGCTTTCTGTGAAGGACTGCTGCCTTGCTGTTGCCCTGCTGCCTTACTGTTATCTGGCTGAGGTGAAGAGGTGCTCTCCAAGGGCTTGGATAGAGCTTGCCTTCTGTTCCCTGAAGTCTCAGGACCAAAAAGACTTAATCTCTTCAAGAAGGACTCCTTGTGCGATGAAATTTGACGCACAGCCTGCCAGAAACGACACACAGCCTGCACCGCAGTGAAAATTTCACCGCATGGCGAACCGGAATGACGCAGCCTGACTTCGCAATGAGAAGATCAACACAGCGCCAGCGTAGCGACCGGAAATTCGATGCACGGCCCACTGGATCGACACTTAGCAGAGCTGGAATGACGCAGCCTGACTTCCAGAGAGGAATCGATGCATCGCCTGCTGTGCGGTAGAAAATTTGACGCAACGCCCACCGGATCGACACAGCTCCTGTGACTTTGGAAATCCCCGCACCGTCCCCAGGGTGGCTGAAAACCCCGCAACCCGAAGAGGATCCACAACTGAGCACCGGAAATCGATGCAGAGCCATCCCTGCGTGGAAACTAAACGACGCATTGCCGTGTGCGGCCCAAGACATTGACGCACACCCCTTTGTTTCCACGCTTCATCGTAGATTTTTCACGCAAACCAGGTACCATGTGCTTGAAAGAGACTTTGGGTCTCATTACAACCTTGGTGGTCTTTTGTAAAGACCGCTGAGGCTGCGGGCGCCAGTATACCGCCAGTGCTGGCGGTATATCTGGCTCCCTATTTTGACTTTTCCGCTGGGCCAGCGGATGGTAACAGTGTTATTGTCTGCTGGCCCAGCGGAAAAGTCACATCAAATTGCAGCTGGCTCGTAATAGAGCCGGCGGCAATGCTGATGTGCAGCGGGTGCAGTAACATCTGTTGCACATTTCACTGCCCGAAATTCGGGCAGTGAATTGCGCGATGGGGCTGTACCTGGGGCCCCCTGCACTGCCCATGCCAAGTGCATGGGCCCCCAAGGGCACTCCGAGTCCCCTTAAGGCCAGCCTCCCCATGGTGGTGTCTACCACCATGGACATGCTGGCGGTAAGGGGAGTCGAAATCCCCATGGCGGTATCCCGACGGTCCCGGCGGTATTACCGTAGAAGAAGCGCCACGGTCGTGATAAGGCTGGCTCTACTGCCAGCCTGTTGGCAGTACTACCGTCAATATAGCCCTGGCGGTCACCGACCACCAGGGTTATAATGAGGTCCTTTGTTTGCTTTTAAAAGACTTAAGACACTTTGGGGGTCATTCCAACCCTGGCGGTCGGTGTTAAAGCGGCGGCCAACCTGCCAACAGGCAGGCGGTAAAAAAAATTGAATTGTGACCCTGGCGGAAACCGCCAACAGAGACCGCCACTTTAACACTCCGACCGCCACGGCGGGACAAACAAACAGCGCGGCGGTCACCCCAACAGACAGGCGGGAGACAATGTACCGCCCACCCTATCACAACCCACCAATCCGCCACCTTTTCCGGGGCGGTAGCCCCGCCGATAAAAACACGGCGGAAACAGCCATTACGAACGGAAAACGCTCACCTCTACACACTCCACGAGGAATCTGGACAGCATGGAACCCGAACTACACATCCTACCAGCTATTGTCTTCCTGCTCCTCTACCAGGAGCACGAACGCCGGCGCAGAAGACAACAGTGAGTACTGCACCTACGACACAGGGGAGGGTGGAGGCGAAAAATTACGGGTACACACATACGCGACACACCCACCCTCACCCACAACTACATGCACATCAATGCAGAGCAACAACTCAGAGTGACACCCCCAAACCTCCCAGAAGAAAGCAAAGACAAAATAAAATGACCATGAAATTTGAAGTATATTGTACGGCTAAGTAAAAAAATATATCAAACATCTATAACTATATATACATATGTAATTTGTCCTGTCCAAATTGGGTATCAGCCATTGTTCGTGGTCCAATGGGCCTAAACACATGGGCAAAGCCCACACAGGATACCCGACTCCAATGGAGAGAACACTGCAGGGGCATCAGATAGCAAAACTACAGGCACCTCAGGGGGAAGGGAAGGGGGGGCACCTCAGCCAGATGAGTCCACGACGCCAAATCCACGAGGGGCCTCCATGGCCACTGTTCAATCCTGGGGAGTGCAAAGCCACAGTCTCACAAGTCTCTACAGTGGGTGGATTGCCCACTGTGCCATCCTGGGGAGTGCAAAGCCACAGTCTCACAAGTCTCTACAGTGGGTGGATTGCCCACTGTGCCATCCTGGGGAGTGCAAAGCCAAAGTCTCACAAGTGGATTACAGACTCCACTGGTTCTGGAGGAGGCATGGTGCCCAGAGTGCTTCGTGCAGCCCTGCCCGACACAGATGCGGGCCTGCCCCTTATGCCAATGGGCCAGCGGTGCTTGAGACGGCGGTGCCCAGCGGAGCGGTGCTTGAGTTGAAGGGCCCAGCGGAGCGGTGCAGAGACGGTGGTGCCCAGCGGAGCGGTGCTTGAGATGAAGGGCCCAGCGGAGCGGTGCAGAGACGGTGGTGCCCAGCGGAGCGGTGCTTGAGATGAAGGGCCCAGCGGAGCGGTGCAGAGACGGCGGTGCCCAGCGGAGCGGTGCTTGAGTTGAAGGGCCCAGCGGAGCGGTGCAGAGACGGCGGTGCCCAGCGGAGCGGTGCTTGAGATGAAGGGCCCAGCGGAGCGGTGCAGAGACGGCGGAGCCCAGCGGAGCGGTGCTTGAGTTGAAGGGCCCCGCGGAGCGGTGCAGAGACGGCGGTGCCCAGCGGAGCAGTGCTTGAGATGAAGGGCCCAGCGGAGCGGTGCAGAGACGGCGGTGCCCAGCGGAGCGGTGCTTGAATTGAAGGGCCCAGCGGAGCGGTGCAGAGACGGCGGTGCCCAGCGGAGCGGTGCTTGAGATGAAGGGCCCAGCGGAGCGGTGCAGAGACGGCGGTGCCCAGCGGAGCGGTGTTTGAGATGAAGGGCCCAGCGGAGCGGTGCAGAGACGGCGGTGCCCAGCGGAGCGGTGCTTGAGATGAAGGGCCCAGCGGAGCGGTGCAGAGACGGCGGTGCCCAGCGGAGCGGTGCTTGAGTTGAAGGGCCCAGCGGAGCGGTGCAGAGACGGCGGTGCCCAGCGGAGAGGTGCTTGAGTTGAAGGGCCCAGCGGAGCGGTGCAGAGACGGCGGTGCCCAGCGGAGCGGTGCTTGAGATGAAGGGCCCTGTTCAGCGGTTCTTGACTTGAAGGGCTCTGTTCAGCGGTGCTTGACTTGAAGGGCCCTGTTCAGCGGTTCTTGAGACGGCGGTGCCCTGTTCAGCGGTTCTTGACTTGAAGGACCCTGTTCAGCGGTGCTTGAATTGAAGGGCCCTGTTCAGCGGTTCTTTTATACGGCGGTGCCCTGTTCAGCGGTTCTTGACTTGAAGGGCCCTGTTCAGCGGTGCTTGACTTGAAGGGCCCTGTTCAGCGGTTCTTGAGACGGCGGTGCCCGGTTCAGCGGTTCTTGACTTGAAAGGCCCTGTTCAGCGGTGCTTGACTTGAAGGGCCCTGTTCAGCGGTTCTTGAGACGGCGGTGCCCTGTTCAGCGGTTCTTGACTTGAAGGGCCCTGTTCAGCGGTGCTTGACTTGAAGGGCCCTGTTCAGCAGTGCTTGACTTGAAGGGCCCTGTTCAGCGGTTCTTGAGACGGCGGTGCCCTGTTCAGCGGTTCTTGACTGGAAGGGCCCTGTTCAGTGGTGCTTGGCTTGAAGGGCCCTGTTCAGCGGTGCTTGACATGTGTGTCCAGGTCACCAGATCCGGCCATTACATGGATTTCACTCGCCACCTGACATGTGGCTGCCGGGCCCTTCGTGCACATCTGTCTTCTCGCCTGCGGGGCCCTCCTGTGCTGCCGTCCTGGACCCGTGGGTGTCCTCCTGCACACCTGAAATGGGGCTGGTGGGGCCCTCCTGTGCAGCTCGCCTGCTGCCGGACTTGTCGGGTGTGCTGCCCTTGCCACCCTTCCCTGCTCGTCTGTGGCCCTTTCCTCCCTTTGGCGGTGTGCCAGGTGGCACCCCACTCCCTGACGGTGCCAGGGTAGTGCTTTTGGAGCCTGCTGTCTTTGGCCTGTCGCGCCGGGCACTGGCTTTCTTGGCTTTTTTTTCAGGGGGTGGGCTGGCCGTCTCTTTACTCCTAGCCGAAGTAGCTGGCCTTGAAGGTGGTGGACTCCAAAATCCTTGGACTATTGTCTTTGTAGGTCCAGGTTTTGTGGTGGCTGAGGTGCTGATTGGAGTCTTATGAGATGGAGGGGGTGGGTCAGTTGTTGGAAAGAGGTCAAGGTTGGAAAGGAAAATCAATTTAGAAAGACAGGGACGGGTAGTTGTAGTGGGTATGGGAGTGGAGGAAGAGGATGTGGTTGTAGGAGAGTGAAGTCTGGTGTCTTTGGGTGCAGGTGCTTGTCCTGGAGGCTGTCGTGAGGTGGATGGCTGTTGGGTGGGTGGCTGCCTGCGTTTGTGTGGTTTGGAAGAGGGGGTGACAGACACACTTGGAGAGGACACAGGGGACGTGTAAATGGTAGTGGGGGTGGTGACTGCACGTGTGCGGAGTGTTCTGGTGGGTGTGCTGGTGATGGATGTAGTGGCTGAAGATGTTGTGCATGCAAGTGTGAGTGGAGACGTCACAGGGAGGGAGGAGGGAGACGAGGAGGAGGGGGACACAGAGGAGGCAGTGGCTGTTGGCATGTCTGCATGTGGATGTTGCTTGGGTGAATGCTTGTGTGATGTGTGGTGCTTATGTCTGGATGAGCTTCCCTTGGGTGTTAAGGTGTGTGCAGGCTGGTCTGTAGGTGTGTCTGGGATAGGCAGAGGTACAGGGGAGTGGGACTGGGTTGAGGAAGTTGGAGGAGGGAGGCAGGAGACAGGGACAATGGCTGCCGTCAGTGCTGAGGCCAGAGCGTTGAACGATCGCTGATGGGCAGCCTGACCCGAGTGAATGCCCTCCAGGTATGCATTACTCCGGTGCACCTCCCTTTCTACACCCTGGACGGCATTAAAAAGGGTAGACTGCCCAACAATGAGCGTCCTCAGGAGGTCAATGACCTCCTCACTGAGGGCAGCAGGGGTAACTGGGGCAGGGCCTGAGGTGCCTGGAGCGAAGGAGATGTCCACCTTCCTGGGTGAGCGGGCACGGGGCGAACGCTGAGGGGCTGCTGGGAGGGCGGAGCTGGTGCGCTGGGTGGTGGCTGTACCTGTTGTTGCGGTGGGCACGGATGTTGCCGCCACCACAAGGGAGCTCCCTTCCGAGGACGTGTCTGTGTCGCTGGTGTCACCACGTGTCCCCGCTGTGGAGCTCCCCTCGCTCTCTGTCTCACTGGTGAAATCCGAGTCAGTTGCATGTCCCTCCATGGCCATGTGAGATGCAGCTCCCTCGTGCTCCGATGCCACTTCTCCTCCGCCTGATGATGCTAATGCACACATGAACAGGAAGACCACCAAAAAAGGGGGGGGGTGGAGAAACAAAGACATGTTGAGTGCATGCATTGGCGACACCTTTGGCGGAGAGGACAGACACAGAAGCCCCCTGCACTACGCCGCGCACTTGGGGTATGCTACTCAATCCGTGGGACATGGCCTACAAGCCTATGGACGACAACTCCACACATAGGTGACACAGGGCCATGAATAGCTATACTAGGCAACCTACAGAGGTGGGGGGGCGGGGGCACAGGGCCATGCCTAACGGAGGGGCCTAGCCTACAGAAATCGCCCTGGCCTAGGGATACCCACAGCCCTCCTCCCCCACCCAGACACCTCCAATGTGCGTAAAATCAGCAGAATGTGCTTGTACTCACCCCCTTGTGTCTGCTGTGATGTCCTCACGCGCCCATCCAAATCAGGGTAGGCCACCGCCAGGATCTGGGACATCAGGGGGGTCAAGGTACGACTGGCACCCCTCCTACGTTGGGAGGCCATCCCCAGCAGAGCCTCTGCGGTCTTCCTGCTCCCGTGGCGGATGTCCTCCCACCTCTTCCGGCAGTGGGTGCCCCGTCTGTTGTGGACCCCCAGGGTCCGGACGTCCTTGGCGATGGCACGCCAAATGTTGATTTTCTGATGGGCGCTGACCTATGTGACATGTACAGGGGGAGAAAATAAAAGATCATCACCTTCTGCATGCTCGATGTGAGTGGCCCCCCATCCCCACCCTTGCCATGTGGCACATACTCTCATCTGTCGTTTGATGCATGCCTCATTCGCTCCCCTCCGCACCATCTTTCATTCACCCCACTCAACCCAGGCATTGGCCACAAAGCATGGTCCCAGTGTACTTACCTGTTGGTCTGGAGGACCGTAGAGTAGCGCATACTGGGGGAGGACCCCATCCACGAGTTTCTCCAATTCTTCAGAAGTGAAGGCAGGGGCCCTATCCCCAGTCGCAGCAGCCATTGTCTCTTCCAGACCGAGGTCACAGCAGCACTTGCAGTATAGGTCCTCGCCTGTGGATGATCAGGTATCGAGTGATTAAGCAGATAGAAAATGGCGGTCACGCCCGCGGCGGTGCGTACCACGGCGGGGCGTACCACGACCGCCGGCGCACATCGTCATTGGCTCCTGAAACCCATAGGGTTCAATGT
This sequence comes from Pleurodeles waltl, assembly GCF_031143425.1. Lineage (NCBI taxonomy): Eukaryota > Metazoa > Chordata > Amphibia > Caudata > Salamandridae > Pleurodeles > Pleurodeles waltl. The sequence goes on from NC_090439.1 coordinate 341,673,538, forward strand.
TAACCAATGCAGCTTTGCGCCGCGGTCTTCGACCGCCTACCGCCACGGTGTGCCACGCCAGCGCATTGACCTCACATCCCACTGTCGCACTTCACAGGTCAGGCAGCCGCCATTTCAAGGGCCCCCATATCTTAATTTCTACTGCGTCACACATGCCTAGGCCTTGCATCAACACTCATACAAGCCATTCAATGCATTGAGAATCGTGTACTGTGCAAGCTGTGGGAACGTACCTGTGGGTTGATTGACTCTGTGCTCCATGTTGTCCTTCATTGGCACCGTCCGCTGGGACTTGCGAGGGGATGGAGGAATCTTCCCGTGTACAGACCGCTGGTGGACCTGTCGACAATGGAAGAAAGACATGTCATACTGACATACAGGCTTGACAGAGCCACTATACAGGAACTGTGTGCCCAGCTGGAGCCAGACCTGATGTCACCCATCCGCCAACCCACAGGGATCCCCCCTCTAGTGCAGGTTCTGTCAGTACTCTATTTTTTGGCAAGTGGGTCATTTCAAACAACAGTGGCCATTTCATCAGGGATGTCTCAGCCTATGTTTTCCAAGGTGTTGTCCAGAGTGTTGTCTGCCCTGCTGAAATACATGCAGAGCTACATTGTTTTCCCTGAGGTGGGCGATTTGGCTACAGTGAAGGGTGATTTCTATGCGCTTGGACATATTCCCAACATCATTGGTGCAATTGATGGGACACATGTTGCTTTGGTCCCCCCCCGCACGAGTGAACAGGTGTACAGGAACAGAAAAAGTTATCATTCCATGAATGTCCAGGTGGTCTGTTTGGCTGACCAGTACATCTCCCATGTAAATGCCAAGTTCCCTGGGTCAGTGCATGACACATACATCATGCGAAATAGCAGCATCCCTTACGTGATGGAACTACTTCAGAGACACCGTGTGTGGCTAATTGGTGACTCTGGTTACCCCAACCTGTCATGGCTACTGACCCCAGTGAGGAATCCCAAGACAAGGGCAGAGGAACGGTACAATAAGGCCCATGGGCGTACTAGGAGGGTGATCGAGCGGACCTTCGGCCTCCTGAAGGCCAGGTTTAGGTGCCTCCATATGACAGGTGGATCCCTAATGTACTCACCAAAGAAGGTGTGCCATATCATCGTGGCCTGCTGTATGCTTCACAACCTGGCTTTGCGACGCCAGGTGCCTTTCCTGCAGGAGGATGGTCCAGATGGTGGTGTTGTGGCAGCTGTGGAGCCTGCGGAGAGTGAAGAGGAGGAAGACGAAGAGGACGACACCGACAACAGGGACACAGTAATACAGCAGTATTTTCAATGACATACAGGTAAGAATCAACACTGGCATTTTACATTTAATTAAAGTCTCCTGCCTCTCTACTGTCTGAGTTTCCCCCCAGTGTATGTTAACTGAGTTGTGACTTTCCCTTCCAAATTTCAGAGATGTGGGCCCCACTCCGTGACCTCTGCTTTGTTTCCCCATGGACTACAGCTGTGTGACAGTGGTATGTTGTCATCACAATGTAACTGGACATTTTGGCACGGTTCTGTGTAATACATTTGTTCAGAAATACAGGCAGACTCCAGATTATTTTTGTGCAATAAGTCTGTTTATTAAAGTGCTCAATTTTGGGTAATGGTTGCAATTCGGTGATGGGTGATGGTGGAGGAATGTCCATGGCAGAGTCCAGATTTTCAGTCTCACAGGTGCATTGTCCATATGCCTGTGGAAGGTGGAGCAGGGGCAGTTTAAGGTTGGACAGGGTGACAATGTGGGACAGTGGGATGACAATCAGGGGGTATCCTTTCCTGGCGGGGGTCTTGGCATCCTACTCTGTCTTCTTCCTAGATCTCACGCCCCGCTTGCGGGGTGATTCTCCTTCTGCAGAGGGTGGGGTTCTGGTGGCCTGTTGTTCTTGTGTCGGGGCATCCTGTCCACTAGCGCCGGCGGAGGTGGTAGCCTGTTCTTGGTCCATGCTAGTGACAGGGGCCCTTTGTGGTGCCACATGGTCCCGCAATGTGCTGACAATCTGATTGAGAGCCACAACGATGGTGCCCATTGCGGAACTGATGTTTCTGAGTTCTTCCCTGAACCCCATAAACTGTTCCTCCTGCAGTACCTGGATCTCCTGGAACCTGGCCAGGACCGTCGCCATCGTCTCCTGGGAGTGGTGGTATGCTCCCATGATGGAGGATAGGGCCTTGTGGAGAGTGGGTTCCCTGGGCCTGTCCCCCCCCTGTCGCACATTAGCCCTCCCAGTTCCACTGTTTCCCTGGGCCTCTGTCCCCTGGACCGTGTGCCCACTACCACTGCCCCCAGGTCCCTGTTGTTGTTGGGGTGGTGGGTTAACCTGGGTGCCCTGTAGTGGTGGACACACCGCTGATTGACGTGTCCTGGAGACAGAGGGATGGGCCCGCTGGGTGGGTGCTGTGCTGGTGTTCCCAGAGGGGGGTAGGTCTGCTGTGGCCTGTGGCTGTCTGAGGGGAACCGACTGTCCCGAGGTCCCCGATGGGCCGGGCTGGTCATCTGGGTCCAGGGAGACAGAGCTGCTGTCATCACTGTGGGCCACTTCTGGGGGTGGAATGGACATTTCTGGACCCTCCTGGGCAGTGTCGTGCCGTTCGGGTCCTGCAGGGGTATAAGAGTATAGTTATTGCTTTTGTGTGTGCCATAGCGTGCAATGGGTGGGTGCCCATGTACCCCAGTGCTGGCATTCCCTTGTGGGGGCTGTTGTGACGGTGGTTTGGGGGGGATGGGTATGTGCAGTGGGCATGCTTAGGTGATGGGTCTCCATGGTTTGTGGTCGCATGCAGGGCTTGGTGTTGGGATGGGTGGGTTGTGATGGTGAGACATTAGCAAGGAGGATGTGTGATGGGGGTGGGGGTATGATTTGGCATGCCGGTGGGTGGGGGGGATGAAGTAGTTGAGATTCGACTTACCAGAGTCCATTCCTCCGCCTACTCCTGCGAGGCCCTCAGGATGCAGGATCGCCAAGACCTGTTCCTCCCATGTTGTAAATTCTGGGGGTTGAGGTGGGGGTCCGCCGCCAGTCTTCTGCACCGCGATGTTGTGTCTGGATACCATGGAACGCACCTTCCCCCGTAGGTCGTTCCACCGCTTCCTGATGTCATCCCGATTTCGTGGATGCTGACCCACAGCGTTGACCCTGTCCACTATTCTTTGCCATAGCTCCATCTTCCTGGCAATGGTGGTGTTCTGCACCTGTGTCCCGAAGAGCTGGGGCTCTACCCGAACTATTTCCTCCACCATGACCCTGAGTTCAGCGTCTGAAAACCTGGGGTGTCTTTGGGGTGCCATGGGGTGGTGTGGATGAGGTGTGGGGTGGTGTTTGTGGAGATGAGTGTGGTGAGTGTGGTGGTGTGTGGTGTTTTGTGCGTGGATGTTGTGTGAGTGATGGTGTAATGTGCCTGTGAATGCTCTGTACTAGCTTGTGGTGTCTCTCTCTGGCCTTAGTCAACAAATGGTGGTCGTAGGGGTTTGTGGGTGATGTGGGTGTGTGTTTTATATTGTGTTGGGTGTTTGGGAGTGGTGTTTGTATGTGTATCAGGTGTGTGTATTTCAAAATGTCCAATGTGGCAGTGTTTTGGAGCTGTGTGTGTATTTTGACCGCGGCGGTGTGTACCGCCAATGGAATACCGCGGTTGAAAGACCGCCGCGTGGATTCGTGGGTCGGAATGGAATGGGCATATTTCTGTTGGCGTGACGGTGGAGGTTTGGTCATCGCCAGTTTTTCGCTGGCCGTTGGTGTGGCGGACTTTTGTGGATGTCGGGTTTTTGGCGGTTTGCCTGTTGCGGGTCAGAATGACCGTGGCGGTTTCCCACGGCGGTGTTATGGCGGTCTTCTGACCGGCGGTAAGCGCCTTTTACCGCTGAGGTCAGAATGACCCCCTTTATATCACTTTTCAGTGATATCTCTACATTTACTTATTGCATCTTTGATCGTTTTGACCTGCATTCATCCAGATAAATATTATATATTTTTCTAAACAATGTGAGGTGTATTTTTGTAGTGCTATTTGGTGGTATTGTATGATTTATTGCACAAATACTTTACATATTGCCTTCTAAGGTAAGCCTGACTGCTCAATGCCAAGCTACCAGAGGTTAGGCACAGGATAATTTGGATTGTGTGTGACTTTCCCTTACTACAGTGAGGGTTCTTGCTTGGACAGAGGGTAACCTGACTGCCAACCAAAGACCCCATTTCTAACACCCACCTTTAACATACACTGCACCCTGCCCCTGGGGCTACCTTAGTGTGCCTTCCATGTTTAAAAAGGGAAGGTTTAGGCCTGGCAAGTGGGTACACTTACCGAGTCGAATTGAGAATTTAAAACTGCCCTCACAGATACTGCAGTGGCAGGTCTGAGCCGTGTTTACAGGGCTACTAATGTGGTGGCACAACCAGTGCTACAGGCCCACTAGTAGCATTTGATTTACAGGCTCTGAGCACCTCTAGTGCACTATACTAGGGATTTACCAGTAAATCAAATATGCCAATCATGGAAAGCATACAGGTTTTATATAGGAGCCCTTGCACTTTAGCACTGGATAGCAGTGGTAAAGTGCCCAGAGTAACAAAAACAGTAAAAACAGACTCCAGCACACATCAACAACCTGGAAATCAGAGGTAAAAAGTTAGGGGAGACCACGCCAAGGATGCCAAGTCTAACACATGTCCTCCCCAGCTGAAGTGGGGAGCAACTACCCAACATCCTGGGAGTTCTCATCACTAAGGCGGAAGAACTTGGATCGACCATTAGCATTGGTGTGTTCGTTGCCAGGGCGGTGTTCCTCTGTAAGGTCCATCCCCTGTAAGGAAATGGACTACCTCAACAGTTTTGGATTCTCACCCCTCATCTGCATCAACCATCTGAGGGGCATGTGGTCGGTCTGAACCCGGAAGTGAGTCCGAAACAAGTAGGGCCTTAGCTTCTTCAGCGCCCAGACCACAGAAAAAGCTTCACACTCTATGGCACTCCACCTACGTTCCCTGGGAAGTAACATCCTGCTAATGAAGGCTACAGTTTGGTCTAGGCCCTCTTCATTTTGCTGTGAGAGTACTGCTCCCATACCATGCTTTGAGGCGTCTTTTGGCACCACAAATTCCTTGGAAGAGTCAGGTGCCTTTAGCACAGCTACTTTGCACATGGCAGCCTTCAGGGCATCAAAAGCGGCCTGGCAAGCCTCCGTCCGGATCACCTTTTTGGGTTGCTTCTTCGAAGTCAACTCACTAAAGGAGGGAGCAATTGTGCCATATCCCTTGATGTACCTCCTGTAATAACCGGCGAGGCCTAAAACGGGCCTCACCTCATCCTGGGTCTTGGGAGGCTCCCAAGCCAGAATGGTGTCTATCTTTGGCTGTGGGGGGGCCACCTGGCCACTCCCCACCTTGTGTCCCAAATACACCACTGAACCATGCCCTATTTGGCACTTGCTTGCCTTAATAGTGAGGCCTGCCTTCTGTAGGACTCTGCAGAGGTGTTGCAGATGCTCCTCCCAAGTGGAACTGAACACTGCAATGTCATCCAGTATGCTCCGCTGAACTCTTCCAGTCAAGTCAACAACTGGAATGTGGCAGGGGCATTTTTCATCCCAAATGGCATCACTTTAAACTGAAAGCGACCATCTGGGGTAGGGAATGCAGACCTCTCCTTGGCCCCCTCAGCCAAGGCAATCTGCCAGCACCCAGATGTTACATCAAACGTGCTGAGGTATTTGGCAGCCCCCAACCAATCTATGAGCTCATCAGCTCGTGGGATGGGGTGCGCGTCAGTCTTATTGACAGCATAGACCCCCTGTAGTCCACGCAGAACCAGAGCTCTGGGTGGCACCAGGTGCATCGGCCTTTGGGACCAATACCGCTGGGCTGGCCCAAGGACTGCTGGAATGCTTAATAAACCCTAGGGTTAACATCTTAGACACCTCATCTTTGATGCTAGCCCTGACCTTATCAGTCACCTGGTAAACCTTCTGTTTAATGGGTGTACTGCCCCCAGTGTCCACATCATGTGTGCACAAGTGTGTGACCCCTGGGATCAAGGAGAACAGTGAGGCGAACTGTCCCAGCACCTGGCAACAGTCGCTCTGCAGTCAGGGAAGGGGAGAGGTTCACTCCCTCCACAGACCAATCTTTCTCTCCTGCAGACAGTAGGTCAGGAAGAGGCTCGCTCTCCTCCTCCACCCCATCATCTGTCGTGAAGAACATGGACAATTCAGTCCCCTCAAAGTGTAGCTTGAGCCGGTTCACATGCAGGTTTCTCAGAGGATTTCTGAGAGTCCTCAAGTCCACCAGATAGGTGACTTCGCTCTTGCGCTCCACCACCGCAAATGGCCCAGTCCACTTGTCCTGGAGCACCCTTGGCTCCACTGGCTCCATCACCCACACTTTTTGACCAGGTTGAAACTCAACCAGAGTGGCATTCTGGTCATACCAGCATTTCATATCCTCCTGGCTTGCTTCTAGGTTCTCCTGTACAGGACCCCAGAAGCGGGCAGTCTGGTTTCTCAGAGTCAGTGTGTAACTGAAAACATCCTGGGGGGGTTTACTAGGAGATTTTTCCAAAGCCTCCTTCATCAGACTTACAGGTCCCCTCACAGGATGGCCATAAAACAGCTCAAAAGGACTAAAGCCAAGTCCCTTTTGAGGCATCTCTCTGTAAGCAAACAGAAGGCATGGCAAGAGGATGTCCCACTTCCACCTCAAGGGCTCTGACAGGCCCATTATCATGCCCTTCAAGGTGCAGTTTCTCTCAACCAGACCATTGCTTTGGGGGTGGTAAGGTGAGGTGAATTTATATGTTAGCCCACACACCTTCCACAGAGACTTCATATACGTCGATATGAAGTTGGTACTCCTATCAGACACCACCTCCTTGGGGAACCCCATGCTGGTAAAACCCCCCATCAAGGCACAGCCCACTAAAGGGGCATTGATGGATCTTAAAAGAATGGATTCCGGGTACCGGGTGGCGTGGTCCACCAAGACCAGGATCAACCTGTTGCTCATGGCTGTATTGGGATCCAGAGGCCCAACAATGTGAAAACCAACCCTTTCAAAGGGGGTACTAAACACCCGGAAAGGCTGGAGGGGAGCCTGACATTTCCCCCCACTCTTGCCACTTGCCTGACAAGTTTGGCAAGACCTACAGTGTGCGTCACATTGCTTGCGCATTTGGGGCCAATAGAAGTGGATGACAAGCCTGTCAAAGGTCTTTCTCTGCCCCAAATGTCCAGCTAAAGGCATGTCATAAGCCAGACCCAGTAGGAAGGTCCTAAAGCACTGGTGTGCCATCAGCACATGGACTGACCCAAGCTCAGGCACCTTAGGCTTGCTATACAGGAGACCGTCCTCCCAATAGATCAGGTGAGATCCTGTCTCCTCGCCAGCCGCCTGGGTTGCAGCCTGCTGCTGCAACCTCTCTAGAGTAGGGCATGTCTTCTGTGCCCACATAATGCCTCCCTGGTGGGTCCCCCTTCCTGCTGCCACTGCGACAGCTCAAGGACCTCCCCCAGTTCAGTCACCTGTTCCCCTGTTGGCTCCGGAGCGTCACCCTCAGGTTCTGCCTCCTCCGGGACCATGGGAACTTCTGGGGCCGGTTTCCCACGTCCCCTGCTCTTCCTCTTTTTGCCGGTTCCCTGGGCCACTGTTTCAGGCTCCAGGGACTTTTGACCACCCTGCCATTGACCTGCTGGATACGCATACCCACCCAGGCAGACCCAACATCTCCAAGTGTGACCTGTGTTCCACCTCCTTCCAACAGGACTCCTCCAGGTCACTGCCAAGCAGACAATCCACAGGCATGGTTTGACTCACATCTACCTTCAGGGAACCTGAGACCCTCCCATTCAAAGGGAACCTGCGTCACTCTGCACATGAGCTCTGAGTTGTCCACTGCAACTACTTGGTGTGGTACTTGTCTGCTCTTCAGACACCAGGTGACTCCTCACTGTAGACACACTGGCACATGTGTCTCTCAGAGTCTCCATCCTCTGTCCATTAATAGTCACCCACTGCCTGTACATCTTAGTGTCCTCAGGCACAAGGCTTCTCTGGACCATCTACTTGTCCCTTGGCAAGAAAAGGGGCATCTCAGCTGGCTCCCACCCACCTGGAACCAACTCCTTTCCAAGCGTCACACTAGCCAAACCCTGGGACTGCACACTAGTGGGTGTCAGTGTACTCTTGGGGCATTTGGGGTCCCCCTCACATGACCCATCTGGTCACATGCATAACACTTATGGGGACCCCCCTTCCGCAGGTTTCCCTTTGGAGAACTATGGCTTCTTTTCCCTGTGGGGTTGGAGATCCTTACCCTGGGAGTCAAATTGGGGCCCTTTAGAGAACTCCCTCTGTTTACCCTCACCCCCCCTTTCTTCTGATACAGACCCTGCCCACCCTTAGCATGGTCTCCCCCATACCTCTTGTGGACCCTGGGTCTCTCCCAGCAGTCCGCTTCCTGCGCAAGCTTCCTGGGGTCAGTCAGCCTGCTATCAATTAGGTGCTGGCGCAGCTGTGGAAAACATAAACTGTACAAGTGCACCCACAATACCATTGTGCACGGATTGCTCTTCCTCCTCCTCATCTTCCTCCTCCTCTATGTGCCCTTCAGCTTCCTTAGATGTCACCCAGGCCCTTAGCACCTTTTGCAGCTCCTCCTTCTTGGTGGAGCCCTTAATGGGACAGGCAATATTTTTACAAAACTGCTTCAACTGAGCCACTCTATAGCTCCCCAGTTTCCCTAGGTCAAAAGCAGGTCCAACTGATGCATCTCCACATTGGGACATGATGAAAAATTGAGAAAAGTGCAAAGTTTCAAAGGCAGAAAACAAGTTCCCAATTAAGTTCCCAATTAAGTTCAAAGAAAAGTCAATCAAAAGTCAATCAAGGATCACCAAATATGGAAGTAGAAAAAACTCCCAAAATAGAGCAAAAAGAAGAACTATACTAATGGTCTGCACTGAAAACAGTAGTGTGCACTTAATCACTGTATGTCAAGTACAAATACAAGTTCAAATCCTCACCACTGATCACCAATGTTAGAAATGGGGTATTTTGTTGGCAGTCAGGTTACATCCTGTCCAAGCAAGGACCCTCACTCTAGCCATGGAAAAGGAGAATCACACTCAGTTAACCCCCGTTCACTCCCTTGGAAGCTTGGCACAAGCAGATAGGCCTAACTTCAGAGTCTAGGTGTAAAGTATTTGTACCAACATACACAGTAATACAGTGAACCACTACAAAATGACACAGCGCAGATTTAGAAAAATAATAAATATTTTATCTAAATAAACAAGACCAAATACGATAAAAAAACACAATATACAGTTAAAAATACAAATGTATCACTTAAAAGCAAGGAAACAGTGATCTGAGGTGAAAACACTGCAAGTTGGTAAAACACAGAGTCGTAATGAAGTCGTTCATGGAGTCGGTCGACCCCCAGGTACAGTACCTTTAGAACAAGTAGAAAACAGGCCGGTGCACAAAGTTGGGGAGAGTGGCTTTGCTGGATCCGATGTGGCATGAGTTTCGGTGCCACAGGGCAGGAAGACTGTGGTGTTGCGAGGCGGCATCGGGTCCTCTCTACAGGGCGGTGGAGGTGAGGCGGCGTCGGATGTGAAGTCAGTCCCCTGGTTCCAGAGGATGCAAAGTCCGGCGGAGTTGCGATGTTTCAGGGCAAACTCACGTGGTCGTGATGCATCACAGGGCTACAGGCATCAATGCCTCCTTTCTAGAAGTGGCATTTTCAAACACACAATCTAGACCCTAATCTCCATGTGCCTATTTGCTCCCAAAGGGAATCTATGCTTTAATCAAATTTAAAGGCAGCTCTAATGTTAACCTATGAGAGGGATAGGCCTTGCAACAGTGAAACCCAAATTTGGCAGTATTTCACTGTTAGGACATGTAAAACACATAAGTACATGTCCCATCTTAAACATACTCTGACCCTGCTCCTGGGGCTACCTTAGGGGTGCCTTACATGTATAAAAAGGGAAGGTTTAGGCCTGGCAAGTGGGTACAATTACCAAGTTGAATTGGAAGTTTAAAACCGCACTCACAGACACTGCAGTGGCAGGTCTGAGCCGTGTTTACAGGGCTACTAATGTGGGTGGCTCAACCAGTGCTGTAGGCCCATTAGTAGCATTTGATTTACAGGCCCTGGGCACCTCTAGTGCACTGTACTAGGGACTTACCAGTAAATCAAATATGCCAATCATGGAAACACAATTACATACATATTTTCTAAGGAACACTTCGACTTTAGTACTGGTTAGCAGTGGTAAAGTGCCCAGAGTAACAAAAACAGAAAACACAGAGTCCAGCACACATCAACAATCTGGTAAACAGAGGCACAAAGTTAGAGGGGACCATGTCAAAGTTGGCAAGTCTAACACTGTCCTACAGTGGTCCATGGAAGATAGGGGGGATGGACTGAAGCCAGCAACAGAAGTAATGGAAAGCTACCCAGAGGACGAAGACAAGGAAGAAGAATTCACCATTTTCTTCACAGGATGAAACAATCAGAAGAGAAGATTGCCCCCCATGTGTCAGGTAACCGTCAGTGGAACGAAGGTCACTGCCCTTATCGACACTGTGGCATCAGTGAATGTCATCAATGCAGAGCAATTTCTGAAGCTGGACCCCAAGCCAGAGGTTGTCCCCATTAAGGTAATAATTTAGACCATATTCCATTAAATGGAGTCATCGAAGTAGAGGTGGTCAATAAAAACACCAAAATATGAGCCAAGCTTCACATGACTAAAAAAAAAACCAGAACCCTACTAGGCTGCCACATGACAGAGGATCTGGAACTTCGTTTTCTTTGCAAAGCAGATCCATCAGTCTCATGCAGATGAGGCCCTAAAAGATTTTCTGGAGTTGTTTAAGTTGCTGGGATGCCTGAAAGACATTCCAGTAAAACTCCACATTGACGACACAGTGAAACCAGTGGCGCTGCATCACCGGTGAGTGTTCTTCTATCTTAGCCCACTGGTAGAAAAGGAGTTGAAACAGCTTGAACAATCTGGTGTAATAGAGAAGGTGACTGACCCCTTCCGTGGGTTTCAGTGCTAGTCATTGCACCAAAGCACAAACAGCCAGGCACTACACGACTATGGCGGTCATTCCAACCGGTTACCGCCAAATGACCGCACCGCGGTCACAAGACCGCGGCGGCCATTCTGGCTTTCCCGCTGGGCCGGCGGGCGACCGCCAAAAGGCCGCCCGCCGGCCCAGCGGGAAAGCCCCAGCAACGATGAAGCCGGCTCCGAATGGAGCCAGCGGAGTTGCTGGTGTGCGACGGGTGCAGTGGCATGGGCAGTGCAGGGGCCCCCAGGGGCCCCACGACACCCGTTTCCGCCATCCTGTTCCTGGCGGTATTTACTGCCAGGACCAGGATGGCAGGAAGGGGGTCAGAATCCCCATGGCGGTGCTGCAAGCAGCGCCGCCATGGCGGATTCCTTGGGCCAGGGGTAAACTGGCGGGAAACCGCCGGTTGCCCTTTTCTGACCGCGGCTTTAGCGCCGCGGTCAGAATGGCCCTGGAAGCACCGCCAGCCTGTTGGCGGTGCTTCCGCGGTCCCCGGCCCTGGGAATGACCCCCTATGTATTGATATGAGACTCCCCCACAAGGCTATTTGAAGAGAGAGGCATATCATTCCAAATATAGATGAAATTGTGGCTGATTTAAATGGAGCAAAGTGGTTCTCTTAATTGACCTAAACACAAGACATCCTCAGTTGATGTTGGAGGAATCCAGCAAGTATATAACAACCTTCTCAATGCATTTAGGCCTGTGGCGGTACAGGTGCCTTAGTTTTGGGGTGTTGTCAGCGACAGAGGTCTTTTAGTACACCACAGGGAAGTGTTACCTGGCCTGCTTGGCTTAATAAATGTACGTGATGATAATATAATCTTTTCAAGCGTCCTTCCAGAGCATCATGTTAGACTGAGAGTTGGCCTGCAATGACTAGGATAGTGATGATTACCTCTCCACTGTCAGAAATGTTCATTCTATACCAGAGATCTTCAAACTGAGGGGCGGGCCCCCCTAGGGGTGGGTCTCAAGTGATCCCAGCGGGGCGCCAGGCTCTGGCCAAAAGACGCATTACACAGGTAACACTGTTTTGTTTTAAGCAGAAACATGTTATTGCATTTTAAAACAGTAGCAGTACTTAACTGCAATGTTTAAATAAATCTAGACATATTTAAACATTGCCATCTTTATATAATATTTGTGAAAAATTCTGAGGGGGGGCCCAATGATTTTTATTTTTCAACTGGGGGGGCGCGGCATTAAAAAGTTTGGAGACCACTGTTCTATACTAATAAGGTAGAGTTCATTAGATGCAAATTCTCTGAGAAGGGCCTACAAATTGATCCAAGTAAGGTTGAGGCCATCAGGACAGCGGCTATCACACAGAGTCCATCAGAAGTTATTTGCTTCTTAAGGATGGCCAGTTATTGTGGCCAATTTATCCTTAACTCTGAGCCCCTAGGATACTGAGCAAAAAAGAAATTGGCTGGGAAAGGAACAACAAAGCTGTGCAAGCATTCAACGCCATCAAAATCTCTCTCTTGATCCCATCATGACATACTTCAGCCCTACAAGATGCACAGAGCTCTGGCGGACACTAGCCCCATGGGGCAGGCAGCAGTGCTACTACAGATGAAGAGTGAAGTGGAGTGTGCTACCATCGCATATGTCAGCTATCTGGTGGGGATGCAAACATTTCCACCTCTACCAGTGTGGACAGAAATTCCAAGTGGTGACTTATCGCGAGCCTCTGGTACCACTCTTTGGGGCACTGTGCAGAATGGTCTACCAAGAACTGAAAGGTGGGCTGTTCAGCTTTAACAATATTCCTTTAAGATGATGTGCTGTCAAGGAGTAAATAACCCAGCTGAATATTTGTCATGCCATCCTCTGGCTGCTGATCCTAGTGCCCAGTGGGAAGGTGTTCCAGAAGTCGAGGGATTTGGGCAGTAGGCGAACTGATCTGCACCCCAGGCACTGCCCCTGCTTGACATCATGGAAGCCACTAAAGCTGACAGGTGCCTAATGCAAGCAGCAGAAGTGCTGCAAGATCATCACTGGAGAAACTTCCTAGATGGCACCTATGCCTCACAACGAAGGAACAAGATGCAAGACCAAAACGTGAAGAGGGACTCATATTACAAGGCCATCAAAATGTTATCACTCATGGTTTGTGGGCCCGAACAGTGGAACTAGCACATCAAGGCCATCAAGAGATACCCAAAACTAAAGCACACTTACACAGCAAGGTGTGGTTCCCTGGTATGGGCAGTATGGTAGAGGAAATGGTAAAAAATTGTCAGGAGTGCATCCTTATAAGTAACAAGCCTCGTGAGGCACCATAGATTTTGGAAGCTTTCTTGATAATAGACAACACATTGGTAGTAATGGACAGTCACTCAAAATTCTCAGCAGTTGAATAGGTGAAATCTATGGGTTTTGAGTGTGTGAGACCTGCACCTGAGAAAGTGTTTGCTCTGTTGTTGCTCCCCACGATATCAAAATGGACAATAGTCCTCTGTTTCAGGGCCAGGAATTGAGAGAATACATGCATAACCTTAACATCAGGCATCTGCAAATAACTCCCCAATTGCCTCAAGGCAATTGGGAAGTGGACCCAATTATGCAGAACCTTAACTGAGTGCTCTGGATTGGAGTGAAATGCGTGCAGATTTGGAATCCTATTTGAACCAATTTTTAATGACCTGTAGAGAAGCACCTCATAATACCACTGGATGTGCCCTAAGTGATCTGTTGATGAGACAGTCAACACAGGCTCTTCTATCATCAGGGTCCATGTGGAAACTGTCTGTCTTAGATGGTCAAGCTGCCCAGCAAAAGAGAAGGAGTAACAATGAGAAAACAGGTCAAGACCTGAGAGCGGAGGAGCCCTGACTTCGAGTGGGAGACCAAGTTGTTATCAAAGACCGCCACTCAGGATGGAGATTTTGGACTCCTTTTGAAAAACAAAAGTAGGTGGTAGTGAAAATAAAGGGGACCATGGTGATGGCTAGAAGAAGGGGCATGGAGGTATTGAGTTCAAAAGGATACTATCCAAAAGGCCCGAGTCAGAGGAAGATGAAATGTTCTATAAACAAGAGGTGACTGCAGCTGAAAATATATGAGAGGAGGCCAATGGGAAAAAATTTACTTTCAGATTGAGCTCTTGTGTATATGTTAAAAAAAGGTCCAGAAGGGTCTGCAGGCCATTAGCCCTTGCGGGCTATTAAAACAGCATCGTCGGCATACAGTAAAATTGGCAATTGTCTAAAACTCATCCTTGGATAATCCTTACCATTTTGGGCTAAATAACTATACAAACCGTTAATATATAACAAAAATAAAAAAGGTGCCAGAGTACAGCCCTGACTTACACCCCGATTGGATGCAAGGGGATGGGACCTTTCGCCATGTTGACCAAACTGAATTGAAATGATGAGATCAGAGTATAAGCGTTTGATCAGATCCAATAAATCTTGCTCAACCCTCATTTTATCCATTAGTGCCCACAATTTCACTCTGTTCACCGTATCAAATGCACTGGATAGATCTATACAGGTTAGTGGATAGCTTCCCTTTTAGCAATAACATATTTGCTAAGAATGAGATGCAAGTTTAGGGCCTGATCCACTGTACCTAATCCAGGCCTAAACCCGTATTGAATCGGTGATAAGATATTTGTACTTGCCACCCACTCCTCGAGCCGATTAAAAATTACACTCCCCAAGATCTTTGCCGTAGAGTCAATGAGAGAAATGGGTCTATAACAAAAGGGGTCAAGCCTATTACCTTTTTTAAATATCGGGACAATTATTGCCGTAAGCCATGATGAAGGAGTAGCGCTTTGAATGGCACTGTTCAGAACATCTGTGATTATTGGGACCCACAAATCACGTAGAGATTTAAATAAGTCCACTGGTACCTCATCGGGGCTGGGGGCTTTTCCTAGTTTCATTTTGTTTATTGCTATAGCAATCTCATGTATCTCAAGTAAAATTCCACTCTTATTTGGAATAGGAGTAGCCAATCCCGGAGAACCACATATCTCCGTGCCATGATTAGGGTCTTTTGTGGACTGAAATACAGATGAGAAATATTCTACCCAAACCTCCTCTGGTATCAGACAGTCGTCCTCCCTATTTTCTTGTCCTGAAAAGTATGGATGGTTAACCACCTTCCAAAATTGAGAGGGGTCCCTCAAATCCGTGGCTGCCATGAGATCTTCCCATGCTCTAGTATGTATTTCGTTATTCCTGTCCTCAAGGACTGCCGTATATCGGCCGTAGACTGTATGACTAAGTCACAGTTAAATGGAATAGTTTTATTAGCTGTTTTTAAATCCCTGTGGGCAGCTGTACAGGCTGAAATAAACCAGCGTTGAGGTTTTACATCCTTTAGATTGTTCAGGATACGTCAGTGCCTCAGAAATAGCACAACTGAAAGACTCATAAGCAGCTACAAGATGGACACAGACAGGTTGCAAAGACAGACAAATATTAATGTGGGCCTTATTTTGTGTTATGAACTCCTCGTGAAAGGCGTTTGAGTTTACTCTCTCCCACTTCATACAGGGCCAAAATATCTTTTAAAAACCACTTTTCCCTTACATTCTATCCTAGGTAAAATTGCCCTAGTTTTAAGGGCTAGTTTTATTCTCAAGGGATTATGTTCGCTGGCACAGTGGGATATGATCTTGATATCCACAATTTCCCGATGGAGTGAAGGGCAGATAAGAATGAAGTCAATAATGCTACCATTAGCGCTCCCAGTATAGGTGGGTAATTCCCTTATCTGAGTATTTGTCGTATCCCTTGCGAAAATAAGGTCAAATTTATAAATAAGGGAATTCAGAGCGTTACCTGAATTAGAGTGAATAAAATGTGTACGTGACACTCTACCATCTATAAGGGAGCCACATATATGGGGTAGTTCATAATTACACAACTGAACATTAAAATCTCCGACCCAAATCATATCAAATTCCCTGTCCTGAAGTTTTTCTGCAGAATCTAAAAAATCTGTTAGCTCTTCGAGGCTTCCTGACAAGGCATTACACGGAATGTTGTTATAAAAATTCAGAAGTAAAATATCCTTACGCCCAGCCATTGATAATAAAACCACCATAAAAAAGGCAGAAGACCAAATCAAAGAGACCTCGATTTTTGGGAGTAATGAAGACACAAGTACCAAAAGCCCACCACTTGCTCTGCCCGCTGTAGATGGAAGAGCAGGCAGGAACACAGAGTAATAACCATCCAAATAAAAAGGGACCATAGACCAAGTTTCTTGGAAACAAATAATATCATAAGTGGATACAAACTCCAACCATTCTTGGTTTCCCACTTTAGATCGGAGCCCTGCGATGTTCCAACTGATTAGGGATGAGACTCAATACGTTCCTGGGACGTATTCCCTGGCTCCTTATTTATAACAATGTCTGTTGCATTCTGTAATAAAAATAACTGATTCATCAGGCCCGATTAATGATGCCGGAGATATAAGCCCTCCCACCATCTCATTTCCATGCAGAATGTTAATTGGAAACACCTTCCCCTCCACTTGTCAATCATTAACGTCAAGAAATGACAGATTTTGATTACCTTCAAAATCAGGGGTGGAGTTCCATGGTGGTACCTTTAACGGAGCTACATTTAGTCCGTAAGGAACCTTCATGGGGGGAACTGATAGAGCAGTCGGCTCATTGAAAAAACTTAGAGGGTGAATTTTGATCCCACCATCCCCCTTCACACACAATGGCAGGGTCACCAGCAGATAGTCAACCAAATGAGGGTTGGCAAAATTAATCACTATACAATCCCCTTCATATGCTTTGTTGGACAAACCTACCCACTTCACCTTTCTTGCCATAATAATTCTATTACTTAAATCATCTTGGCATCTAAGTTTCCTCCTCATCCAATGTGCACATTTCCTTATTAGAGGCCGAGTGCCTTCTTTCTGGGTACATTCAAGAGGGGGCACATTAGATAGAACTAAAACATATGGCATACTGTCCAGCGGAAGCTGCAAAACCTCCGTTGGAATGACGGATGATCTGGGCCTAGCGGCTGTATCAGGTTTAAAAAAAGTAGTCATACTGCCAGTCAGAATAGGCAAGGGATCTTTAGGTAAATCACCATGTAAGCCACAAGTGAATTTACGGTGAGCCGAAGATTGATCATAATCCATTAAGCAGTTAACTTGCTTTGAGTCTTTAGAATCAGACTTAGGGGGTCATTCTGACCCCGGCGGGCGGCGGTTGCCGCCCGCCTGGCGGGAACCGCCATTTGGCCGCACCGCGGTCAAAAGACCGCTGGTGCAATTACAACTTTACCGCTGGGCCGGCGGGCGCTACCCAAGATAGCGCCCGCCGGCCCAGTGGGAAAGAGGCCTGCAACACTGAAGCCGGCTCCAAATGGAGCCGGCGGAGTTGCAGGCGTGCGACGGGTGCAGTTAGGGGGCCCAGTGGCATGGGCAGTGCAGGGGCCCCCAGGGGCCCCAGGACACCCGTTCCCGCCAGCCTCTTCCTGGCGGTGAAAACCGCCAGAAACAGGCTGGCGGGAAGGGGGTCATAATCCCCATGGCGGCGCTGCTTGCAGCGCCGCCATGGAGGATTAGCCCAGCCGGGGGTAAACCGGCGGGAAACCGCCAGCCCCGGTTTTCTGACCGCGGCTTTACCGCTGTGGTCAGAATGGGCAAGGAAGCACCGCCAGCCTGTTGACGGTGCTTCCGTCATCCGCGGCCCTGGGAATGACCCCCTTAGTTTCCTGAATAAAAGAAGCCACAGGATTTATATCAGTTTTTGTAGTAGACTGTTGAGATAGAAATTTAAAAACAGTTTCTTGTAGCTGCTTGAATTTGGAGTTAATTAATAATGTTAATTTCTCTTCTAAAGCCACAAAAAGCGGTTTAAGGATTTGGTCCAAGTTGGGCAGAGAGTTGCCCTTTAAGTTCCTACTGTCTAAGCCCAATTCTCCTGATGGTAAACTTGTCATGGGGAAATGATCAGCCGGGGTGTCCAACGGTGGAGAAATAGGTTCCTTAGCCTTCCGCACTTGTTTTAGCAGCTTGGTGCTTTTACGATGACCTCCAGATTTCCTTTTTTTGGAAGGAGGAGAAATAGCAACTAAGGGGCATATTTATACTCCCTCTGGTCCGATTGTGCGTCAAAAATTTTGACGCACAATCAGTGCAAACGTTGCCCCGTATTTAAACTTTGACGCCTGAGCCCGCGGACGACAAAATTCCGCTGTGTGCGTCATTTTTGGGATGCGGCAACCCGCCTTGTGTTAATTATATGCAAGGTAGGCGTTCCCATCCAAAAAATGGCTTAAAGGGCTGTGCGTCGTATTTATGCTTTCGGGCAAAAATGACGCACGGCCGGGAGGCGGAGCCAGAAAATGACGCACAGCCCGATTTGCGTAAAAAATTAACGCCTGGGTCAGGCCAGGCGTTAAAATGGGGCACACACACCTATATTTAATCAGAACACACAGAACAAACAGCAGAGCAGCAGAGCAGCAACAGGGAGCCATGGAGGTGATTCTAATCCAGCGTGCACGCAGACGCAGAGCCCAGCAGCAACAACAGCAGCTACAACAACACCAGCAGGGACCCCAAAGGCAGCGCAGAAGGCAGGAGAGGATATTCCGCCCAAGAACAACCTTTCAGGGCCTCAGGGAACACAACATCATACAGAGGTACCGGTTGAACTGGCAGGCCATTCAGCAGCTGCTGCGAAACATTGAAAAGCAGTTGGCCCCCACTTTGGTGACATCCCGCACCATCCCAACAGAAACAAAGCTGCTTGCTGTACTTCAAATTCATGGCCCATCCCTTGTCTGGGTTGCATTTATGCATGAATGACAAAGTGTGACAGTGTCCCAGGGTCATAGGCAGGGATTGGGTACGGGGCTTTCAGCACAACCAGCAACCTCTGATAATGTACATGACTAATACACAAATGTCAGAACCATGACAGTTCATACACAAAATCACAGTGCGCACAACATAGTGATGGGCCGTGTGTGGTGAATAGCTGCGAGAATAAACAGCACAGAGGCTATGATGTTCCCAAATGCAGTGGGAAGTGCAGAGGCCAACCTGTGTACAAATGTTGTAATGACACCTGCCGGAACATGACAATTGAGACATTATCTCACTCAGCACACCAAGGTTGCCCTGTTGACTGTCTCATTACACATCTTTAGTGACAGGGTGGGACCATCCACATGTTCGTTCACAGGTCCACATCTACTTTACTCACATTGATCAACAAAGGATACTCAGTAGTTACAGGAATAGCTGCCACTGACTCATGATGAGTCCTGGTCTGAACTGTTACAAATTACATCCCTAAAAATCTACAGGATCATCGTTGGACCACACACATGAACAAGACACCTATGTGCAATTGATCACTGGAAATATGTGGACACGTGCTGTCTTGTATGCTGGTCCACCACAGCCACTTGATAGTTGGGGCTTACTTCTAATGCCTCAACTGTGGTGTCATCATACATATGAGATTGACCCTTGTCTGTCTGTGCAAACAACATGGTACCCACTTCCTCAATACATGTGTATGACTCACTGTGGGATTCATCAACTAGTGCCTAGGAAGCTGTTACCAATACTCTAGGACATAGGATGTAGAAATTGTGGACCTTTGACATGAACATGCGTCTGCCATCCATCTAGTGCATGCTATGTCACATGTGGTGTCTACGTGACCCTAAAACTTGGAAGTATACTTTGCGGGTGTTGTTACATGAATGACTAACACATGCCCTTGCTCATTCCAATTCTTACTTGCATCTTAGGGTTGGACACATGGACGTCACATTCATACAACCAAATGTACAATAATGCTTCATGTGATGTACACACACACTTGGTCAACCAACAAATTAGTTGTCAAAGCACACACTTTGAGCCAAAGGCAATTAGGCACTGTACATATGTGCGTGACATTGCTATCCTCTCCTTATGGGAAACATGCACAATTTGTGCCACACATATATGTAGGCCACACTTATGACCATCTATGACGTCAACCAACTGTAAATATACTGTGAAGGGTGTAGTGGATGATGTTCCGCAGCAGTATGATGTCACACATGTGAACATACACCATCAACACCATACTGTCTTCAATTAGCCAATCTCTGATGTGTTCCAAATGTAAATTAACCAAAAAAGAAGTAAAAATGACCCAAACCAGTTAATGCACTGTAATTTTGACGTCCCTAGCAGTGTGCGTCATTTTTTGTTTACCAAAACTGTATTTGTGTCATTTTTTTTTACGCACAGGAGTGAAATTTAGCCCGCATCCAGATATTTGTACAGTCCGTGTATCATTATGTGGATGCGGGTTCTTATTCACGTCTGTGCATAAAACAAATGACGCAAATACAGTTTTGTGCAACAAAAAATGACACATAACGCGAAAAAGGCAGGACTTTTCATACAGGAAGTGATGTAATAGGATATCCTGTTTACAGATCATGTACAGTGGGTGTACGTTCACTTTCACTTTGCAGTCTATGATCCTTCTAGACTGTGTGGCTGTGTAGAGAGTGTTGTCCGGAGATTCTGTGCTGTATATGTCCTGTGTGCTATCTGTAAAGTCCTTTTGTGAAATAAATTTTGTTTGTGTATACTGTAGTACTGTGTTTTGCCTACATTTGTCCATTTATCTTGTGTATTTCTTGTTTGTGGGAGTCTGTTGTGGGTAGTGTTAGTTTGGGGATAGTTGGGCTCTTTTAGTGTTTAGGTTTACTTTTTTCTGTCTTTTTACCCCTACTTTCACCCATTTCTCCTTTCTATTTCTTTTACCCTTATTCCTTCTCTTCAATTATAAGTATGTGTGGTAGGCCACGTCTTGGCAGGATGGGGGAAAGGAGTTGGGGGGCTTCATCTGGCTGGTGACACATTTCTTGCTGCTCATGATCCAGGCAGGGGGCAGGGTCCTACAGGGGTACCCAACAGAGGCGCGCAGAATCCGGTGGGGAAAGGTGCTGCATCACCTGCAGCGTGTGTATGCCAGCCAGAGGAGTGACCACCAGCTGAAGCACCGGTGGGCTGACCTCTTCACCAGGGAGCAGGATCTCTTGGACCACCTGGGAATCATGATTGGTGGCACTGTTGGTGAGTACGACTATTGTTATTGTGCACAATTAAATGCTCTGTAGTGACATCAGTGGATTAGTGCAATGTTTGCCAGCTAACTTGATGACTGTGTGTAATTTTGGGGAAATATAAGGGGATCATTGATGCACTATGGCAAGGATCACAATTCCTAGCTGTTAGGTAGCACGTGCTCAGCAAACTTACAGGTAACTTTACCATGAAGGAAAATTGGTGCGGCCTTTTTGTCAGTACAGCTAACAAAATAGGAGCCAATCATGTCTATATAGGTTATTATTGAAAGAGAAGTACAGATGTACCAACATTTAGGCCAACTATGTTGACGCAATTGCTAGACTGACTTTAGAATCACTACATGATGCTGAAAATGAGTGCTGCCTTCACGTCAATTTATAATGGCTCAGACATTGGTGTCATGTTAGTCTGGTGAGTGTGGAAGGAAAGCGTTCACAGAAGTACTATGAATGTGTGGGATTATTGTGTTTCTTGATCTTTTTGGATACATGTCAGTTAATAATTTGAAAACATTGTGAAAAGGTGTAAGGTGCCCTCAGCTAACATCTTAAGATGTTTGTTGGAATCGATTGAGCCACAATCCAAATATGGATGGCAGTCCAAGTGTATGCACATGGCTTTACTTCTCCATGGTTGGTGCAAATCACCATAGCTAGGCCACATCAATTAACTATACTGTAACAACAGGATGGCTTACAGGAGTCCCTGCCCCTCCCTCTGTACATTGGGCCTATGTGCACTAAATGGCCACAAGGCATGTTTGACTGGTAATGCAGTCCTCAAGTAACCAGGCGTTGGATGTTTCTCTTGGATGCACATGATGAGACGATTACACTCGATATTTTTTAGTGCTCACCAATTATGGGGCAAGTTTGCAACCACATGATAGTTAGGGCCAATGTATGTGTGCAGATATGTGTGTAACTGTCACAGGAGACCCATGCTATGTACATGTTGGCCGTGAAATATCAGATGCAGTACCATCATGTCTGAATGGCTGCCATTTCCTTATTCAGCCTACACATTGTAAATGATACTGAAAATGTTGCACTGTGCACAGATTTTGAGCACATTTCTTCCTTCCATACCTTACAGGTGGACCGGCGGCCTACACTGTGGGAGAGGTGGCGACATTTGAGGACCCCAATCACTATAGTAAGTGTTGATATGTCTGTTATGTGTTGTGTTTGCTGGTTATGGACTCGTGTGAGTTGGACGCATAGCAAGGTGTGCTGCTGTGGGTAAGTTTTTCACTTGTTCCATGAGTGGGAATGCAGTTCTCACATGTTTTGAGTTAGCCAATGCGTATCCAATGGTATCATGTAGGGATTGTAGGACATCCCTGTAGGCCCCACTGTGAGTACAGGGGATAGTCATGTCTCTGACACTTGTATCACCAAGATTCGCAATGGAAGTCAGCCCCTATTTAGTCAGCCTGTCAGACCCACATTCTCTAAGATTGGTGGAGCTAATAGCTTCCCAATAGACATCTGCTTCCCTATTTACCTACGTAAGTTTGAAACAGTAGGTAGAACCTCCTAGCAGCATGTACTTCCACATGTAGTGTATCAAATCTATGGAACCTGAGTGTAATGGCCTAGGTGTGCATGCAATTCATGATCATGGGTGTTCTAGCAACTTTGTGTCTGATGTAAGTCAGGTCTCACTGGAAGTATATGTTGTGTACTAAGTTCTGATTTTCCTGACATGTCTGACCCTATGAATGCTCTAGGGTTTGCTGGCTCCAGATTGTAGATAGACCTTACCTGTGGTGTGTCTGTAGAGACAAACATGTGTGGATTAGCCTATACACTCCTCGGTGTACATGTTGTTGGCAAATTATAGTTGTGTATCCACCGCCCCCCCTCAAACATGGCCATGGGTTTGTGAATGGGGTACCTAGTACTGATGCTACAAGTATGTTACACATACCTGTGAATAAGTGACGGTTTGGTTGCATACTAGTATACACACTCAGGCTTGGCACTTGGTACCATACTGGAAAGTCCAGTTACAACTTGCAGACCATGTGGCTTTAGTTTTGCTTTCCGTACACTGACATTTGTAGCCCAGCTCTTGGTGGAGGATATGCAGCATGATTCTTAGATGTTAACTGTCAGAACTCAGATTGCAAGTCAAGGCCAGTTGTTACCCTTCTTGTGGGTTATGAATGTGCTTTGTGTGATGTGACCTTTGTTGTCTGGCCTGCCATGTACTTCCTCAGGGACATTCGATGCTCTGTATCGTGATATGAGCTGTTAGAAGTACAGTAGATCTAATGTCTGATTAACGTGCTGTGCTGTTTTACACAATGCAGTTACTAATGTGGCATATCTGCATTTATCTTCAAAGCAGCTAACATGACTCCATTCCAGGTCCGTGAATTTCAGCGTCGGGCCATGCGATACCAGCACATCCTGCTGGTGGAGTCGGGGTTCCGGAGGATGGCCCGGCGATATCGCCATGAACGTGCCTCAGGGGCATGGCGAGCCTTCCCACAGGGTGGGTCTACTGTGCCCACCACAGCTACCACAGAAACAACCACCAATGAGAGCCAGGTGGCCCCACCCACAGCTGCCTCTATTGAATCTACATCTGCTGGACTTCCTGGCCCCAGCATTGCCACCGGTGCAGGACAGCCCACACAGACCTCCTCCACCGGTACCCAGACTGCCACTGCTCCATCTGTTGACCCTGCAGCCTTCAATAGACTTGAAAATAAGATGGACAAAGTGCTGCGCGAGGTGAGCCACCTGAGCCGGGACGTGCGGCACATTAAACGGCGGATCAAGGATATAAAGAGGACCCTCCGGAGGGCCAACCTCTAGACTGTTGATTCGATGGACATGATACCCTCCCCTCCCTCCTCTTTCCTTGTTCTTATAGTTAGTGGGCTTAGGGGGCTTAGTGTTAGGTTAGTATAGGCTGTTGGTTTAGTCAGTGTTAGTGGGAGGGAAGTAGGGGTTCCTGCTTGTTTCTTTTTTGACTTATTACATGTGTGGGTGGGTGGGGGGCTATGTTGGGGTTCTTGTGTGTAAAAAAAAAAAAACATACAAATAAAAAGCAAAAAACATAACAAAATAATTTACCAAAAAAATATATATTTGTTTAGGATAGTATAGTATGTGTTTAGGTTAGTATGTGTTGTCCTCAATGTGTCCCGTCTCATAAGGAGGGTGAGGGGTAGATGTTTAGAACGTTTCGTTACATGTGATAAGTAAGTGTAGCTTAGGTTAGTTAGGGACAGTTGTGGGTAATGAGTAGTCAGGGTAGATTAGGGTAGGTAAGATTTTTCCCTCAGTTTCCTCATCTATGGTTAGCTTTTAATAAATATTTGGTTACCCCTTAATAGTATGTGTTGAATGGTACTTGATCGTGGGTTTGGATTCCGTGTACATCTCTTTTGTACTATAACATCTGTGTCCAATGCTACAAACAAATCCCAACTGAGCTGTACGATTGGCAGCTAACACAGAGCTACCTTTCAAAGTGTCTACCCTTTGTTCCAACTACCAATCACAGTTAATATGGATGACTATGGTGGTCATTCCAATCTCGGCGGTAAAAGGCGCTTACCGCCGTGCAGAAGACCATAACACCACCGCGGCCACGGTAAACCGCCACGGTCATTCTGACTCACAACAGGCAAACCGCCAAAATACAGACATCCACAAAAGTCTGCCACACCAAAGGGCAGAGAGAAACTGGCGATGACCAAACCTCCACCGTCACGCCAACAGAAATACGCCCACACTATCACGACACATGAATCCACGTGGCGGTCTTTCAACCGCGGTATTCCATTGGCGGTACACACCGCCGCGCTCAAAATACACACACATACAAAACACAGCCACATTGGACAATTCGAAATACACACACCTGATACACTTACAAACAATACTCCCACACACCCAACACAATATAAAACACACACCCACATCACCCACAAACCCCTACTCCTAGAGATTCGTGAACACGCACAGAGATAAGAGACCCGAGCACACAGACGCGCAATTCACTGTCACCCAGCAATACTACCACGCACTTCAAAATACACACCGATACACATCACCACACTTAGCACCACACAATCCACCCCACACATCATCCAAACCACCCCATGGCACCGCAAAGACACCCTAGGTTTTCTGACACTGAACTCAGGGTCATGGTGGAGGAAATTGTACGGGTAGAGCCACAGCTCTTCGGGACACAGGTGCAGCACACCACCATTGCCAGGAAGATGGAGCTATGGAGCAGAATAGTGGACAGGGTCAACGCTGTTGGACAGCACCCAAGAAATCGGGACGACATCAGGAAGCGGTGGAACGACCTACGGGGGAAGGTGCGTTCCATGGTATCCAGGCACAACATCGCAGTGCAGCGGACTGGCGGCGGACCCCCACCTCCTCCCCCAGAATTTACAACATGGGAGGAGCAGGTCTTGGCGATCCTGCATCCTGAGGGCCTCGCAGGAGTAGGTGGAGGAATGGACTCCGGTAATGTCATATCTTAACTACTTCATCCCCCCAACCCCACCAGCATGCCAACTCATACCCCCACCCTCACCCCCACCCCCATCACACCTACTACTTGCAAATGTCTCACCCTCACAACCCACCCATCCCAAAACCAAGCCCTGCATGCGACCACAAAGCATGGACACCCATCACCTAAGCATGCCCACTGCACATACCCATCCCCCCCAAACCACCGTCACAAAAGCCCCCACACAGGAATGCAAGCACAGGGGTACACGGGCACCCACCCATTGCACGCTATTGCACACACAGAAGCAATAATCATACTTTTATACCCCTGCAGGACCCGAACGCCACGTCACCGCGCAGGAGGGTCCACAAATGTCCACTCCACCCCCAGAAGAGGCCCACAGTGATGACAGCACCTCTGTCTCCCTGGATCTAGATGACCAGCCCGGCCCATTGGGACCTATGGACAGTCGGTTCCCCTCAGACAGCCACAGGCCACAGCAGAGCTTCCACCCTCTGGGAACACCAGCACAGCACCCACCCAGTGGGCCCATATCTCTGTCCCCAGGACACGTCAATCAGCAGTGTGTCCACCACTACAGGGCACCCAGTTTAACCCACCACCCCAACAACAACAGGGACCTGGGGGCAGTGGTAGTGGGCACACGGTCCAGGGGACAGAGGCCCAGGGAAACAGGGGAACTGGAAGGGCTGCTGTGCGACAGGGGGGGGGACAGGCCCAGGGAACCCACCCTCCACGAGGCCCTCTCCTCCATCATGGGAGCATACCACCAGTCCCAGGAGACGATGGCGACGGTCCTGGCCAGGTTTCAGGAGATCCAGCTTCTGCAGGAGCAAAAGTATATGGGGTTCAGGGAAGAACTAAGAAACATCAGTACCGCCATGGGCACCATCGTAGTGGCTCTGAATCAGGTAGTCACCACATTGCGGGACACTGTTGCACGACAAAGGGCCCCTGACACTAGCATGGACCAAGAACTGCCTACCACCTCCGCCGGCGCTAGTGGACAGTAGGCCCCGACACAAGACCAACAGGCCACCAGAACCCCACCCCCTGCAGAAGGAGAACCACCCCGCAAGCGGGCCCCGAGATCCAGGAAGAAGACAGAGTAAGATGCCAAGACCCCCGCCAGCAAAGGATACCTCCCTGATTGTCATCCCACTGTCCCACATTGACACCCTGTCCAACCTTACACTGCCCCTGCTCCACTTTCCACAGGCATCTGGACAATGCACCTGTGATACTGATAGTCTGGACTCTGCCATGGACAATCCTCCACCATCACACCTCAACGATTTGCAACCACCCACCAATTTAGAGCACTGTAATAAACACACTTATTGCATAAAACAATCTGGAGTCTGGCTGTGATTATGTACAAATGTATTAGACATTACCGTGCCAAATGGCATATTCACATTGTGATGCCAACATACCAATGTCACACAGCTGTAGTCCATGGGGAAATAAAGCAGATGTCACGCAGTGGGGCCCACATCTCTGAAATCGGAAGGGAAAGTCACAACTCAGTTACCATACACTGGGGAAAAAGGACAGACAGTAGAGAGGTAGTAGGGGTTAAGTATATGTAATATGCTGGTGTGGATTCTTACCTGTGTGTCATTGAAAATACTGCTGTATTACAGTGTTCCTGTTCTCTATGTCGTCCTCTTCGCCTTCCTCCTCTTCACTCTCCACAGGCTCCACAGCTGCTACAACACCACCATCTGGACCATCCTCCTGCAGAAAAGGCACCTGGCGTCGCAAAGCCAGGTTGTGAAGCATACAGAAGGCCACGATGATCTGGCACACCTTCTTATGTGAGTACATTGGGGATCAACCAGTCATATGGAGGCACCTAAACCTGGCCTTTAGGAGGCCGAAGGTCCGCTCGATCACCCTCCTAGTTCTACCATGGGCCTCATTGTACCGTTCCTCTGCCCTTGTCCTGGGATTCCTCACTGGTGTCAGTAGCCATGACAGGTTGGGGTAACCAGAGTCTCCTAATAGCCACACACGGTGCCTCTGGAGTTGACCCTTCACGTAAGGGATGCTGCTATTCCGCATGATGTACGCGTCATGCACTGACCCAGGGAACTTGGCATTAACATGGGAGATGTACTGGTCAGCCAAACACACCATCTGGACATTCATGGAATGATAACTCTTCCTGTTCCTGTACACCTGTTCACTCCTGCTGGGGGGGACCAAAGCAACATGTGTCCCATCAATGGCACCAATGATGTTGGGTATATGTCCAAGGGCATAGAAATCAGCCTTCACTGTATCCAAATCCCCCACCTCAGGGAAGACGATGTAGCTCCGCATGTGTTTGAGCAGGACAACACTCTGGACATCACCTTGGAAAACATGGGCTGGGACATCCCTGATGATATGGCCACTGTTGTTTGAAATGACCCACTTGCTAGGAAATGGAGTACTGACAGCACCTGCACTAGAGGGGGGATCCCTGTGGGTTGGCGGATTGGTGACATCAGGTCTGGCTCCAACTGGGTACATAGTTCCTGTATAGTGGCTCGGTCAAGCCTGTATGTCAGTATGACATGTCTTTCCTCCATTGTCGACAAGTCCACCAGCGGTCTGTACACGGGAAGATTCCTCCATCTCCTCGCATGTCCCAGCGGACGGTGCCTATGAAGGACAACAGCGAGCACAGAGTCAATCAACCCACAGGTACGTAACCACAGCTTGCACATAACACGATTCCCAATGCATTGAATGGCTTGTATGAGTGTCAATGCAAGGCCTAGGTATGTGTGACGCAGTAGAAAATAAGGCATGTGGGCCCTTGAAATGGCAGCTGCCTGACCTGTGAAGTGCGACAATGGGATGTGAGGTCAATGCGCTGGCGTGGGACACCGTGGCGGTAGGCGGTCGAAGACCGCGGCGCAAAGCTGCATTGGTTAACATTGAATCCTATGGGTCTCAGGAGCCAATGACGGTGTGCGCCGGCGGTCGCGGTACGCACCGCCGCGGTACGCACTGCCGCGGGCGTGGCCGCCATTTTCTATCTGCTTAATCACTCGATACCTGATCTTCCACAGGAGAGGACCTACACTGCAAGTGCTGCTATGACCACGGTCTGGAAGAGACAATGGCTCATGCAACTGGGGAAAGGGCCCCTGCCTTCACTGCTCAGGAGTTGGAGAAACTCGTGGATGGGGTCCTCCCCCAGTATGCGCTACTCTACGGTCCTACAGACCAACAGGTAAGTACACTGGGACCATGCTTTGTGGCCAATGCCTGTGTTGAGTCGGGTGGATGAAAGATGGTGGTGAGGGGAGCGACTGAGGCATGCATCAAACGACAGATGAGAGCTTGTGCCACATGGCAAGGGTGGGGATGGGGGGCCACTCACATCGAGCATGCAGAAGGTGATGATTATTCTTCTCTCCCTGTACATGTCACATAGGTCAGCACCCACCAGAAAATCGGTATTTGGCGAGCCATCGCCAAGGACGTCCGGACCCTGGGGGTCCACCAGTGACGGGGCACCCACTGCAGGAAGAGATGGGAGGACATCCGACGCTGGAGCAGGAAGACGGCGGAGGCTCAGCTGGGGATGGCCTCCCAACGTGGGAGGGGTGCCAGTCGTACCTTGACCCCCCTGATGTCCCGGATCCTGGCGGTGGCCTACCCCGATTTGGATGGGCGCGTGAGGACATCACAGCACACACAAGGGGGTGAGTACACTCAAATCCTGGTGACTTTGCGTGCAGTGGAGGTGTCTGGGTGGGGGAGGAGGGCTGTGGGTATCCCTAGGCCAGGGCGATATCTGTAGGCTAGGCCCCTCCGTAAGGCATGGCCCTGTGCCCCCGCCCCCCACCTCTGTAGGGTGCCAAGTACAGCTATTCATTGCCCTGTGTCATGTATGTGAGCATAGGCTTGTAGGCCATGTCCAACGGATTGCGTAGTCGACCCCAAGTGCGTGGCGTAGTGCAGGGGGCTTCTGTGTCTGTCCTGTCCGCCAACGGTGTCGCCAATGCATGCACTCAACATTTATTTATTTTTCCCCACCCCCCTTTTTTGTTGTCTTCCTGTTCATTTGTGCATTAGCATCATCAGGCGGAGGAGAAGTGGCATCGGAGCACGAGGGAGCTGCATCTCACATGGCCATGGCGGGCCATGCAACTGACTCGGATTTCACCAGTGAGACGGAGGGCGAGGGGAGCTCCACAGCGGGGACTCATGCGGATGTCAGTGACAGCGACTCGTCCTCTGAAGGGAGCTCCCTTGCGGTGGCGGCAACATCCGTGCCCCCCGCTACAACAGGTACAGCCGCCACCCAGCGCACCAGCACCGCCCTCCCAGCAGCCCCTCAGCGTTTGCCCCGTGCCCGCTCACCCAGGAAGGTGGGCATCTCCTTTGCCCCAGGCACCTCAGGCCCTGCCCCTGTCACCCCTGCTGCCCTCAGTGAGGAGGTCATTGACCTCCTGAGGACGCTCATTGTTGGGCAGTCTACCCTTTTGAATGCCATCCAGGGTGTAGAAAGGGAGGTGCACAAGAGTAATGCATACCTGGAGGGCATTCATTCGGGTCAGGCTGCCCATCAGCGATCGTTCAACACTCTGGCCTCAGCACTGATGGCAGCAATTGTCCCTGTCTCTAGCCTCCCCCCTCCAACTTCCTCCACCCATACCCAATCCCCTGTACCTCTGCCTATCCCAGACACACCATCAGACCAGCCTGCACACACCTCAACACCCAAGGGAAGCTCATCCAGACATAAGCACCACACATCACACAAGCATTCACACAAGCAACATCCACATGCAGACATACCAACACCCACTGCCTCCACTGTGTCCCCCTCCTCGTCGTCTCCCTCCTCCCTCCCTGTCACATTTCCACTCACACCTGCATGCACAACATCTTCAGCCACTACGTCCATCACCAGCACACCCACCAGAACCTCCCGCACACGTGCAGTCACCACCCCCACTACCATTCACACGTCCCCTGTGTCCTCTCCCAGTGTGTCTGTCACCCCCTCTTCCAAGCTACACAAACGCAGGCATCCACCTCACGACAGCCTCCAGCCCAAGCACCTGCACCCAAAGACACCAGACTTCAAACTCCTACAACCACAACCTCCTCCTCCACTCCCATACCTACTACACCTACCCGTCCCTCTCTTCCTAAACTTATTTTCCTTTCCAAACTTGACCTCTTCCCAACAACTCCCCCACCCCGTCCATCTAAAAAGACTCCAGTCAGCACCTCAGCCACCACAACAGCGGGCCCTGTGAAGACAGTCTGCCATGGACTGTGGAGTCCCCCACCCTCAAGGGCAGCCAGCTCAGTAGGGAGCCAAGGCACGGGCAGCCCACCGCCGCAAAAACATGCCAAAATTTTCAGTGCCCGGCGCGAGAGGCCTAAAACACCTGGGACCAAAATCCCTACCATGGCTCCGGCAGGGAGTGTGGTGCCACCTGGCACACCGCCAAAGGTGGGGAAGGGCCACAGGCAACCAGGGAAGGCTGGGAAGGACAGCACGCCCGACAAGACCACCAGCAGCCCAGCTGTGCAGGAGGGCCCCGCATGCCCCATCCCAGGTGGGCAGGAGGACACCAACAGGCCCGGTACTGCAGCCCAGGAGGGCCCCACCAGGCCCATCCCAGGTGGGCAGGAAGGCGCAGCCAGCCACAGGTCAGGTGGCGAATGACCTCCACGCCATGGGCTGATCCGCTGAACTGGGCACTCATCCGAAGCACCGCTGAACTGGGCCCTTCATCTCAAGCACCGCTCTGCTTGGCACCGCCGTCTCAAGCACCGCTGCGCTGGGCCCTTCATCTGAAGCACCGCTCCGCTGGGCACCGCCGTCTCAAGCACCGCTCCGCTGGGCCCTTCATCTCAAGCACCGCTCCGCTGGGCCCTTCATCTCAAGCAACGCTGCGCTGGGCCCTTCATCTCAAGCACCGCTCCGCTGGGCACCGCCGTCTCAAGCACCGCTCCGCTGGGCCCTTCATCTCAAGCACCGCTCCGCTGGGCACCGCCGTCTCAAGCACCGCTGAACTGGGCCCTTCATCTCAAGCACCGCTGGCCCATTGGCGGAAGGGGCAGGCCCGCATCTGTGTCAGGCAGGGCTGCACGAAGCACTCTGGGCACTAGTCCCCCTCCAGTACCAGTGGAGACTGATATTGACTTGAGAGACTGTGGCTTTGCACTCCCCAGGATGGCACAGTGGGCAAGCCACCCACTGTAGAGACTTGAGAGACTGAGGCTTTGCACTCCCCAGGATGGTACAGTGGGCAAGCCACCCACTGTAGAGACTTGAGAGACTGAGGCTTTGCACTCCCCAGGATGGCACAGTGGGCAACCCACCCACTGTAGAGACTTGAGAGACTGTGGCTTTGCACTCCCCAGGATGGCACAGTGGGCAAGCCACCCACTGTAGAGACTTGAGAGTCTGTGGCTTTGCACTCCCCAGGATGGAACAGTGGCCATGGAGGCCCCTCGTGGATCTGGCGTCGTGGACTCATCTGGCTGAGGTGCCCCCCCTGCCCTTCCCATTGAGGTGCCTGTAGTTTTCCTATCTGATGCCCCTGCAGTGTTCTCTCCGTTGGAGTCAGGTATCCTGTGTGGGCTTTGCCCATGTGATTTTGGCCCAGTGGCCCACGAACAATGCCTGATACACATATCGGACTGGACAATTTATGTATATAAAGTTTTAGATGTGTGATATATTTTATACTACTACTGTTGTAGTGGGTGAGGGTAGGTGTGTCGCATATGTGTCCCCGTAATTTTTGGCCTCCCCTGTGTCGTAGGTGCAGTACTCACCGTTGTCTTCTGGGCTGGCGTTTGTGCTCCTGGTAGAGGAGCAGGAAGACAATCGCTGGTAGGATGTGGAGTTCGGGTTCCATGCTGTCCAGATTCCTCGTGGTGTGTATGGATTTGAGCGTTTTCCGTTTGAAATGGCTGTTTCCGCCGTGTTTTTATCGGCTGGGCTACCGCCCCGGAGAAGGTGGCGGATTGGTGGGTTGTGATAGGGTGGGCGGTACATTGTCTCCCGCCTGTCTGTTGGCGGTGACCGCCGCGCTGTTTGTTTGTCCCACCGTGGCGGGCTGTGTGTTGAAGTTGCGGTCTCTGTTGGCGGTTTCCACCAGGGTCGGAATTGCATTTTTTTTCCGCCAGCCTGTTCGCGGTTTTGCCGCCGCTTTAACACCGACCGCCAGGGTTGGAATGACCCCCTATGTGTTTCTGTTGATAAGTGTGTTTTCAAAGTCACTAACAGTGCTTCCAGACTTGATATTGGGGAAACAGTTTTAGGTCTGACTTCAGTGTGATTATCATGCACACCCTTATAAGATGAGTTCTCATTGGCAATCTTGTATTCTTGTCTTCATGACCCTCATACATCATTTGTGACACAGTTCGGCATGATTACCTATTTGTATGTTAACTCAGACACCTTCATTTGTGCAGTTTTTATTTTGTATTTACTTAGATTAGTGTGGCATGTTTATTGTGTTATTTTTGCATGTTGACAACATTTAGCGGGCACTATTTGATGACTTAGTTATCCCCTGAGGAAGCATTCTTCTGTCCAACACAGCATGGTGGTGTATGGTTTCTCACTTCATCAGATTATTCCCTCAGGATGGGCAGAGTATGATGCAATCATGGTCACTGTGCAGATTTCTCTACCTACAGAATATCTGGACAGTTGTATTGACATGCTACGTTATTTGACAGTAGGGACATTTCAATTATCTACTGCGCAGTTGATATGTCACATTACCCAGAGACAGATTTGTTGTGTAAGTGCTATTTATTGAAAAGTGCTGTAGTGCTATGTGTACATTGTCCATGATTGTGAGTCCATTATAGTGATATCTTCCAGTGTGATCCAACACAAGAGTTTACCAAAATGCTTTTGTCATGCTGGGGTTGCTGTTTCAGACAGTGCAGAGGGACAGACTTAGCCAATGAGTAGGAGGGAGACAATCACTGGGCTGGGTGACAAGTTATACAGTGGTTAGCAGAACAGTGCTTTAGTACAGTTGTTGCAAGACTGGCAAGTTACAAAGCGCAGGACTTTGGTAATAGTTGGCCATGTGGCAGGGACTAGTGCTTCCAGGTCATTTTCCTTGTGAATGTGATCTGTTCCATGTCTTCTTCTTCTGATGTGTGTGTTGCCTGCTTTGTCCTTGTTGTTGTTGGTTGTGAAGGGGCAACACACACCTCAGTGTTAGAAGATGTGGAGTCAGACATCCCGGTGGCTGCTCCCTGTGAAGGTCTTAAGGGCAGTACTGCTGCAAGGAGGGCCTGCTGGTTCTTGAGAATAGCAGCCACATCACGATGGTAGGCAGCCAGGTCGGGTTCAATGTTGCATTCGTGCACGCGTTGACAGGATTGTTGTAGGTGTTGGGTCCACTGTATTACAGCTGTGCTGATTTCCTTCTGGGTTTTCTGCAGTTCCTGCAAGATAGATGTTAGGGCTTGCATAGCTGCTGCCTGATCTGCAGATGACATCATGCACAAACGCATCCCCTCAAGGCTGGCTGCCATAGTTTGCATCCCCACCTCCCTGGCCAGTTCCTGCTGTACTCCAACTACAGTTCTCTTAAAGCTGGTGTCAGTGTCGTCTGAGTCCTCAGCTGTATTGGAGCTGGCAGGTCTTACAATTAGAGTGGTGGGTGGATCCTCTGCGATGGCTGCTTGTTCTGTGCTCCTCCTTGTGACTGAAGGTGGGGTCTGGAGGGTTTCAAGGACCTTTTGGATAGTCTCCTGGGGAATGTTTATTGGCTCGTCATCCATGTCATCAGGGAAATCTGGGACAGGCATATAGGCAGGGGATCCATCTTCCTCTGCAATGAAACAGGGTACAATTAGTGTGTCTGTGTTGTGGCAATTTTGATGTGATGTGCCTGCCTTTTGATGAATTCACTTTGTGATCTTGTTTTGTGTTAATGTCTCCAGTCCTTCAGATGGGCATTGTTTCAGGCCTATGGCCCAC
The DNA here is from genome assembly GCF_031143425.1 of Pleurodeles waltl. Lineage (NCBI taxonomy): Eukaryota > Metazoa > Chordata > Amphibia > Caudata > Salamandridae > Pleurodeles > Pleurodeles waltl. The sequence continues at coordinate 341,708,253 of NC_090439.1, forward strand.
CTGTGTGTCACATGTATGTTATTGAGTTATCAGACTTGTCAGACTCATCGCCTCTAGGTGTTCCTTTATGCCAAATCGATAATTGCCACCTTCTTGTCCTAATCGACCCTCCGTGTATATCCATTCTCATGGTGAGACCTTTGACTGGCTGTGGGTGTTCTGATGGCCCTGGCAGCACACTTAACTATCAGGACCTGCCCCAATCCCTGATCGTTCACATTGACTTAAATGTAATTGACATGTGGCATATCCTATGCATGGCAATGTTATGATCCGATATGGATGTTGACATTGTTAATGGGTCCTGCTGAGGTTGGGGAATGTGTGTTACATTTGATTGCCCTGATAGTCGTATCAGTGTCCTATTACGTCCTCTGACTGTGCAGGTGTATTTCAGTGACCAGTTACATGTGTCCCCTCCTCAATGCTGTTGTCTGAACAGTATGACATTTGTGATGTTGCTTTGTTACCCAGGCACAGGATGGACCCTGACATATGCAGCTTGGGTGTGTCCTTAGTGCTGTGTCGCTACTATTGTTGTTTACTTTGGCTGATGTTTGTGACAACTATGGGCATTGACATTTGAGTGTACTGGGGCCCTTGTCTTGTTTCAGGAGATTGTTGCAGTTGTCATCCTCACCCCCTAATTTAGGTGTGTATAATCCATGGGGAGGTTACTGCCATTGGCTACTTGAGCTGCACACAGAGCAGAGGTGGTAGTGGCAACTGTTGTCGCAGTTACATTCCAGTTGTCAGTATGGCTAGAGGTTGTTAATAGGGCCCTTGTTAATGTAGGGGGTATGGTGGCTGACGTCTGCAGGGATGTCAGTTTGACGTTGTGCCCTTCCCTCCTGGCGTGGCTTTCCCTTTGCTCCATCGTTGGCATGACAGCATGCCCCCATGGGACTGTTGTTGGTGTTGTGTACTGGTGTGCCCCAGGTCTTCTCAAAATGGGCCATGCCCCCCTGCCGTGCCCCTTTACCCATGCCACTCCATGTATTAGATGACTTCCATGCAGTTAGTGGTCGGTATCCCCCCCTGCTCACAGTTGATATTATTGCATTTTAATTCCCCATGCTACTTACCCTGCATGTGCGTTGTGTCCTGGTACTCTGCGCTGTCCTGTCCTTGAAACCCTGTGACGATCTCCTCAGGGATAGCGGCTGCGACCATCTCCTCCATGTGATCCAGGGCCTCCTGGTGTGCTGGACTCGCCCCTCCAGTTTGCAGTGCTGCCTTCCTGTTCCTGGCCATCTTTTCCTTGGTCCTGCGTTTGCAGTCATGCCAGCGTTTTTTGCACTCGATGACTGTTCTGCGTACTTCTGACACACTGTTTATCTTGTCGACAATTTGTTGCTCTCTTCTACTGATTGGCAACTTTGATGTGACAAACAGTTGGTGCTGGTGTTCCGTCACCTCTTTAACCAGGATTTCCTGCTCCTCTGCACTGAAGCGACACTTTCTTTTCTTCTTAAAAGTGTCCTGGTTCTTGTGTGGGTCCTCCTGGCTGGTTCCTGGTTTGCTGTCATCTTCCTGGGGTCTGTAGTGGCATCTGGGATCCATTTTGTCTCTCCTCTGGTGAAAAGGCTGTGTTCGCTGTGTTTTTTGACGCTATTGCGTAAAAAAAACAGCGCATATCCGGTTTGCGGTGTCGAAAATCGACCTACAATCATTTCTGCCCGTTAACGTTGTTTTCCTTTACGACTTGACACCGCGGTGTGCGTCAAAAATAATGACTCCCATCTGTTGTTTGTGCCGCCGTGCGACAAAGTATAAATATGACGCCCGCACGGCGCACCAAAATGGTGTTAGCCGGCTGTAATATTTTTGAAGCAAAACTGCGCCGGCGCAGATTTGTGTAAAAAAGTATAAATATGGGCCTAAGTGTTCTATAGTGGCTTCGTTGTATACATCAGGGGACTGTAGGGAGTACAAAGCATTCATTTTATCTTTAGATTGAGGCAGACCAGAATTAGATTGGGCAGTTAAAACATCTGTAGACAGTATATGAACCATAGGCTCTAAATGGATTCTTTGAGTTAAATTGTTGGACAACCCAATCCTTTCTTCTACTTGACCAATTTCAGTTTCAATGGCCCCAATAACTGTAGATAAATAACTAGTTATTGATGATTGAATGGGCACAGCATGTACTCCTTCGGCCCCGGTTGTAGTGTTCTTCCTTTTGCCCATTGTATTCAGATAGTAAGTAATAGGGCAAAACCCCCAAAATTAGTCAAAACAAATAGGGCACAAAGGTGCTATATAACGGTTTGGAATACGTAGATAAATAAACTACTCAATTAGCAGGTCAAAATGTATGGCTTACTTCTCCTCTCTTCCTTGGATACTGGTCACTGTACCTCCTGATCTGCAGGCCTCAGAGGCCTCTATTTTCAAAGGTTAGAAGGGATGTAGCAAGCCACTTGGCCACTATGATACACTGTACCCATACACCCATCCTGAGGGGTGGGTGCAGCCAGAGAATTTAAATAAAAGTGCACTGACTGATTGTGGCCAGTACACACCAGCACTAACTCCCTGGGATCCATGTCATTCCTGAGTGAGTGCCTGGAGGCCTATGTGAGGCCTGTATCTGATCACCCCCCCACTACACTATTGTCTGTATAATATACATTTTGTGTGGCATTGATAGATGTAAACAAAGGGTCAAAGAAAAAGGTAACTTAACAATTTAAGCTGGTGTAGTGCAGAGATTGTTTTTGTTTAAAAAAATGCAATGATAGACCTGAGCTGTTCTACATATTTAAAGATTTGAATTGGTTATTTCTTGCATACCAGTGAAAGATGAACTAACTACAGTTATACTGTATCCATTATAGTTTAAGAAGTACCTCCCTCCTTGATTATAAGTCACATTGCAAAATGTCTACTCAGTCATTCATCCAATGTACTTATATATATGACAGACTGTTATTGAGTTTTTCTCTGCTAGGCTCATAATGTGGTCCACGCAGTAATAAACAATTGTTAAGAAAAAACAGAAGAAAGTGTTCTGAAGTTCCGTCAGAATTATTTAAGGTTATTGCGAAAGGCTAAAGGTGAAAATGCCTGTAGTTTATTTCTTTGCATATTCCATTGTTTGTGTCTTTAGTTTGGGAGATGGCAACAAAATTAGTTACAAGAAAGGGGGCTGCATCCCACTAATATTTTCTGGTTGACACTATCACATAATCTTGGTAGAAAATAGCTCAGTTGTTGATGTCAAAACCTTTCACCGCTGTATTAGGTAAAGACATTTGTGACCTCGATAATGTGCGGTAGGAGTACCTGTTCATATTTAAAATCACAGACTGAGTTAAAGTACAACGACGATTCAACAAACCAACAATACTACAGTTACACAACAGCAACGTAACATAACAATAGCATTACTAGGCAACAACTGACAAACAAAATACAATACCTTAACAAAGCAAAATAATACTGCAACATACACACCTGTACAACAGCAGCATGCCAGAAGAAAAAAATAAGTACACAGTAATAACCACATACACAACACAAAAAAGGCCAACACCAAAACAGAATATATATATATGAAACATAACAGTCCAGCAATGCAGCCTTGCTATTTTTTTCCTTGTTATATTTTATTTTGTTTTGTTTTTATTATAGTGTAATAATGATTATGGGGGTCATTCCAACCCTGGCGGTCATCGACCGCCAGGGTGGAGGACCACGGAAGCACCGCCAACAGGCTGGCGGTGCTTCCCTGCCCATTCTGACCGCGGCGGTAAAGCCACGGTCAGAAAAGGGGATCCGGCGGTTTCCCGCCGGATTTCCCCTGTCTGGGCTGAATGGAGATTCCGACCCCCTTCCCACCACCCTGTTTCTGGCGTTTTTTTCCGCCAGGAACAGGATGGCGGGAACGGGTGTCATGGGGCCCCTGGGGGCCCCTGCACTGCCCATGCCACTGGCATGGGCAGTGCAGGGGCCCCCTAAAAGGGCCCCAGCATGATTTTCACTGTCTGCTTAGCAGACAGTGAAAATCGCGACGGGTGCAACTGCACCCATCGCACCCCTGCAACACCGCCGGCTCCATTCGGAGCCGGCTTCTATGTTGCAGGGCCTTTCCCGCTGGGCCGGCGGGTGCTCCTTTGGCGGGCGCCCGCCGGCCCAGCGGGAAAGCCAGAATGGCCTCCGCGGTCTTTTGACCGTGGAGCGGCCAAATGGCAGTGACCGCATGGCGGGCGGCTACCGCCGCCCGCCGCGGTCAGAATGACCCCCTATGTGTTTTTTCCTGTGCAATTGTGGTGTGTTGAAATTGTGTTGTGTTGGTGTGGTGCTCTATCATGATAATGCACATCTGCAATTCCTTTTTATTCTGTTATTGCATTGTTTGTGGTTTGTGTTTCTTGCTGTTTCTGTGATGTTATTGTGTTTGCATGTCTATTGATGTTTTACTACTGTGTGGTGTTGTTTACATGTTGTATTGGTGTACTGTTTTATATGCAGTCGGGTTGATCTGTTTTGTTGTGGTGCTTTGTATTTAATATTGCTAATATGATGTTGCATCCACATGTGCTACTACAGTAGTGTGTTGTTTTTGAACCATTTTGTTATTTTTATGTTGCATTTTGTTGTATTGTTGGTAGGTTCTGTTGAAAACAACCTAAACTCTTCTATTTCAAATCATAATTTGTCATAGAGAAGATTAATTCTGACATAATTATCTTTTTTAGTACCAAATATCTTGAATAGAAATATATGTCTACTACCTGACAACAGTACAACATCTCTTTCATCAATATATTTCATTCATAATGCAGCTATTAACAAATAAAATCCCAGGAAAAGCAATATTCCAGTTAAAAATCAACCTACTAGCTCAGCAATTGTAGAAAACAAAATCTTTGTAGCACAAACTCTATCAGTATTTTTGGCTTTCATTTAATGATAAACAACAGTGGACAGTTAAAAACGTAGATGCATGTTTCAGTGGACCTATTCCCATATGTACTCCCTCTTCATCAGGACTAAGTGGTGTAATTCAATGGGACAGTGGAAGGTCTTGAACAAATGACAAAATCTGTCTGCCAAAAAGTGAAATATGAAAATCAGAATTATATGTATGAGCAAACATCTATCAATTAAAAATTATAGTTGAAAAACACATTATAAACAAAATAACTATTATTGCACAATCTCACTATAAATTGAGAGAACATAATTTTATAATTTGAATTACCATCAATTCACCTTTCTAGTACAAGATTGTGTATTATAATGAAAAACTGCCTTCGATAAAATTATCTGTTGGCCCTGAGTACAAATTCAAAGCAAATATAACAATCTATTTTGTCATAATTTGTCTGATCATCACTTCATGAATAAGCATGGGCAACAAGTATATCATATAACATTCATATTCCATTAATAATTTTCATAATGATATGCCCATTATTGATGAGAGCATCATTCTTATATAAGAAAAACATTTCATTTACAAATCAATTTCAACATCAAGGTAACAAGTCATGTCATAATGTTAAGCTGTAAGCACCAAGTACAGTGTATTAGATTCATGTCATATTCCAACTTCTCACTTTCCTAGCTTACCTGTAGCTCAGATGATATAAAACAATCAGAAGATCTACACATGTACTTTCAAACAAAGATGGATATAAAGGTGATCAATGTCTAGGGTAATGTAAAAACGGATATTGAAGCAGGATCATTGGAGCAGTGGTGCAAAACTGACATAAGATATAAAACAAATGCTTATAGTACATGAATATGTTCTGTATAATAAAATCAAAGGGCTATTCACCAGGTTGAAACCCTACATTGAGGCCAAAAATCAGCCAAAGGTGCTGAACCAAATTATGGGCAATCGGACAGGAGACATCCCAAAAATGATGTATAACAAAATAGACATTAAAGCATTCATGACCAAAAAGCAGCAAAACAATGGCGTTTAAGAGATACCAGAGCTACGTTCAAAAGCAACTAATAAAAAACAAATTCAAATGGACATAAATGCACTCAATCATGGAACAGTAGAACATACTCATCTGTACAAAATTCTATTCAATAAATTACATTTCCCCAATATATGTTCTCATTGACCCCTGTACTATGAGTTTTAAATTAAAGACCCAAAACATCTCTTTGGCATAACATTTTTGGGTTACACTGCTGCAGTTCCAGTACTCTCAATGAGTACCCATTGGAAATCTGTGTCTATATGGTTCATTTCAATACAATGACTGACCATGGAGGTGGATTTTCTCCTGTTTCTCATGGAATATTTGTGATTGGTAAAGCATAGAGACATCTCCATACCTGTCTCACCTACATAAGCTCTTCCACAAGAACACACAGATAAATGATATTGCTTGTCTGACAATTCATTGTTATTCAAAACAACTGTCTTCCCTTAAAAAATAAGGAGCTTAGTTTCCCATGCAACTTAGCAAGCATGATAGGTTCCACATTTATAGTTACAGAGTTTGCCCAATATATTCTCCAGGTCAGCATAGAGGATATGCAGGTTTGCAAGAATTCAATTTCTAATGCGGTTGCAAGCATTGATATGATGATTAATAAAGCATACAATGGGTCTCAAATTTCTGTTCAAAAAATGCTTTCTCTACTATAGAAAGAAGCTTTTATTAAAAGAAAGTGACTAATAAGACATTTGGGATATCCCCTAGCTTTAATTTGTATTCAAGGATATCAGAATATTTCACAGAATCGGTGAGGTTTAAACAATTTATCCCAAGGTGGATGAACTGTCCAAATGGTAATTCTTCATGCTGATGTTTGGGTGGAAACTCGTAAGTGTAACTGTGTTTTGTGATGTGGGTTTAGTAAATAATTCTACATATAATGTTTTGCTATTGGCAAATAGTCAGGTATCACAAAATGCTGTCCTGTTTCTACTCATTTCAGGGATGAATCTGAGATATGGGTAGTCTAGGTTGAGCCACAGGAGAAACTCATTTAAAGTATCTTTGCTTCCCTTCCAGATGAAACATCTGTCATCGATGTATTTAACCCAGAGAAAAATATGTTTACAAAAAGGAGCTCATTTATTATAGACTTGTATTTTCAAAGTCCTGACATATAAATTTGCTATATTCAGAGAATTGGTGGCTCCCATTGTGGTACTTTTAAGTTTTTTTACAACTGGAGCTGTTAATCATTAAATATTTATTTGCTAAAACACTGTCGAAGTAGCATGTGAGGAAGTCTGTAGGGAGAGATTTAGAATTTGTAGTGTCTGAGGAACTGTTTTCACAGCTTTTTTCCAGCTCAGTGATTCAAGGTTTCCTATTGTATCAATGGCTGGATCACATGCTACATTTTTTATTCTTGCTGATCATGTCTAATGTATTTTTCATGCATTATTTTAGGAAGGAAGCAATAGTTTTTGAAAATATATTAGCATATTGTGACAAGGGTCCAGTGATAGCCCCAATGCTGGAGACAATCATAAGTCCAAATGGGAGATCTGTAAGGTTTTTATAGGTCTTGAATAGAGGAAAATCAAACTCATTCTCACAAATATATCCCCCCTCTATTGCTTCAGATGATGTTCTCAAAATTTGCTGACAACTTTGTTTTTATTCAAGCTCACTTTAGCATAAAAGTTGGATACTTTGGTCAGAGACTGAAGACTGCCAGATCTCAGCCACAAACATCACACTGCCAGGGCAGCCGAGGGTGGGTGAGAGGCATTTCCACCGCCAGCACTGACACACCAAAAGGACTCCGTCCGCTGTATTACGAGATGTACAGTGGTGCAGTGCTGGGGGTGGAAATGCCGACACACATCCCCTTCCAGATGCCCACCTTGGCCAGACAGGCAGGTGATCTGTCCGAAAAGAGTGGAGGGGATGCCGAGTGGGCGTGGTGTGTGCATGTGTGTGGTGTGTGTATGTCTAGCGGTATGGGTGTGCATGAGTGTGTGTATGTGGAGGGTGTGTGTCTGAATGGAAGCATAGGGGAGAGAGGTGTTTCGGGGTGCAAGTGAGTAGGTCTGTGTACTGGGATGCATGTGAGTAGGGGTATTTGTATGGGTGCGTGCGAGCAAGTGGGGGTGTATGTCAGGGAGTGTGTTGAAGAGTTGGGGTGCAAGTATGAAGGTGTGCAGATGAGTGGGGGTGCGTGTATGAATGTGTGCGGATGAGTGGGGGTGTGTGTATGAAGGTGTGCAGATGAGTGGGGGTGGGTATATGAAGGTGTGTGGATGAGTGTGTGTGCATGTATGAAGGTCTGTGGATGAGTGGGGGAGCATGTATGTAAGTGTCAGAGCGAGTGGAAGTGTGTGTATGTCAGTGTGAGTGGGGGTGTTTGTATGTCAGTGTGAGAGTGAGTGGGGGTGTTTGTATGTTAGTGTGAGAGCGATTTGGGGTGCGTGTATGTCGGTGTGAGAGTGAGTGGGGCTGTTTGTATGCATGTGTGCGGTCGGGTCTGCAAGTTTGTGGATGGGTGGGGGGTGTTTGCAAGTGTCAAAGACGCTCTTTTTAAGGAGTGATTATAGGTGACTTTAACTGTCTGTTATAAGATTTAGACATTGGTTTTATGTTTTCAGAGAGCCCATGTTTTGTGTCATGTTTAAGAAGTGTGCATGTGTTTGGTAGCATTGCTAGTGAAGTTGAAAATTACAGTCAAACTTAGTAATGCACATCCATTGTGTTCTGGTTTTGGCATTACTTCATTACAAGCATGTTAGTTGGAGCTCTCTTTATTTGTGACTTCTAACTATGTTTTATGTCTTGGCGTCCTGAATGCAAAATCTGCAAATGTTTTGTAGGTGAATCTAAATAAACAATTAGCTTTATGATTGGTGTGTAAAATGAATCCCTATTGGTTTTAGAGAGGCCACTGATCAGAGTCATGTCTTTTTCATCCATATGTATATTTTGGAATTATTAAAATAGTGCCAACTATGTAGGCAAAGGTTATTATTGTGTATTAGGAGAAAAATATATAGCGGCTCATTTTCAAGCCCCTAGGGCCACCAGAGCATCACCTTCGGTGACAATCCTGTGGGGCTGTGCCCTTTCCCATATTTACAAGGGGGGAGCTAAGCCACTTTGCGTGGCTTCTTGATGCCTTGTAAATATGGGCCCCCCAGTGCAGTTTTCTGTGGCATAGTGGCGTGTAATGGGTGTTGCTGTGGGCATTTTCACGCAACACCCATTGCTTGTGACACTGCCCCAGATTTACAAGAAAATTGTAAACCTGAGGCAGTGCCAAATGCAATGAGGAGAAATACTTTTATTTGTCCTCGTTTTTGCTTTTGTATGTGTGCTGCATTCTGCAGCACACATAGAAAGCACAAAACACCTTTAATGATTGTTTATGTGCATGAAGGTGTCCCTGCACAGAACACAGGCACCCTTGCACTACAGTGCAAGGGTGCCTGGGTTGGCATTAGGCAGCTAATTTTAGCATTACGGAACACACAGGGGTACGCCATATTATTGCTAATGCAGTGCATACCAGCATTTTTTAAATGGAGTATGGCGGTGCTAAATGTGGCGCAGCTCCACGCTTCAACATTTCATTATAAATGAGGCCCATAGTGACCTGACATAGGGCTAAGGATTTCAAACTTGTCAAATGTGAATGCATGCTATAGATAGAAATCATACAAGACACTGTTTTCCTGGATGCCCCTCACAGTTTTGGAGTTTTAGAACAATCATACATAACTGTACTAACAGTTTTATATATCAAAGATGCACCATAACAAAATTAGGGTCATATTTATAGTCTGTTTGCGCTGTTTTTGAGCCATTTCATTTGGCACAAAGTCAGCCACTGTGCTCCATATTTTTATTTTGGTGCTAAACCCGTTTAGCACCAAAAATATAGGAGTTAGCGTCATTTTTTGGATGAGCCAAAACACATTGCATCCTTTTGCGACAATGTCCAAAAAACTACGCCAACCCCCTAGCCCCATATTTAACTAACAATGCACAACGAAGAAGCGGAGCGAAAAAATGACGTAAACCCGATTAGTGTCAAAATGTAATGCCTCGGTCAGATCAGGCATTAAAATGAGGCACACACACCACTACTTAAGGAAAACTCATAGAAGCAACATTGGCAACCCACAGGACAAGATGGAAGTGTAACTGCTCCAGCTTGAGAAACGACACAGAGGGCAGCAACCACAGCAGCAACCTCCACCACCACTGCAGAAATCACAAGCACCACCACAGCACCCACAAAGGCAACACAGAAGGCAGGAGAGGATGTTCCGGAACAGAACAACCCTCTATGGCCTCAGGGAGTAAGACCTCATCAGGGCTTACCATCTCAACCGGAAAGCCATGCTATGCCTGCTGCACCAAATTGAGCCAGAGATCACAGCCATGCTGCAAACACCACATAACATACCATCCGTCACAAAGCTGCTAGCTGTCCTGCACATGCGGACAAGTGGCTCATTCCGGACCATGGGTGCACTGGTTGCTGGTGTGTCACAGACGTCTTTCTCAGTCTCCCTGCCGAAGGTATTAAATGCAACCATCTCTCTGACACCCTGCCACATCAGCTTCCTCAATATCCAGCAAATGCAGCAGGAGACCAAACAAGGCTTTTACGAAATTGCTGGGTTTCTGCATGTGCTAGGTGCAATGGACTGTACCCATGTCCGGCTTGTCCAACCTGCCGCAACTGAACACTTATACAGGAACCGGAAACATATGCATTCCATAAATGTGCAGGCCATAGTGGACACCGTGGGCTATTTACGAACATTGTAGCTAAGTATCCTCGTAGCATCCATGATGCCTACATATTCAGGCACTGCATGATCAACAAACGCCTCCAGGATGGCAAATATGGGAATGGCCTACTCATGGGTAAGTCAACAAACCTAGCAATTTATACACAACACACCAACCCTATAGGACACACAAGACATACACTAATTCAAAAACACGTGACCAGGGTAACACAGATGTGCAGGTAATAATACATATGTGCTATGCTGTAGTACAGCACAATCAGTGCACAGCACAAACACATACACCCACATGTACGTAACACACCCAGATCTTGACAAGACCACCACGTGAAGGACAGGTGGAGCTATGTCCCCTTGGCTAACAGAAGATGTCCACATTCCACTACAAGTGTCCACAGGTTGGCTACTAAATTCACTTCACACACACATTACACCAAACAAAGAATAGCACAGCAGTGTCAATGGCATACACCATGGTCATGTAAAGAGAGTCACACATAGGCACAGCCCCACTAAAATCATGTTGTCCAAGTATGTGGCAGAACATACATCAAATGCCAGACAATTGGTGCCTATACAAACTACATCTCATCTACACATACCTGACCTACCTGTAGTGTGCACTTACATCTGCCTGATGCATTGGGTCACAAACATAGAAATACCAAATTACCGGCCATTACATACCATATGCCAGATTTGTGAGAAATGGTACCACACCTACTGTAGTGCCACCTCACATACTCCACTTACTGACCCCCAGCAACATCATGTCTGTACCAGAGAGAATAAATGGCCCACCATGGGGCAGAGTCACTGTCAAGCAGTGCAGATCCTGGATGCCATAGTGGGATCCTGTAGTAGTATAGAGGACATTACTGACCTTACATGCACTCTGCTAGGGGACACATTTGTAAAGTAGCTGTGCCCCATCCCATAACCTGCACTGTGTATGTGTTGACAGTATAAGTGCTGATTCATGTATTGAAGATAGGAGAAACATCAGAAGCAATGTTGTTCATCCTGAAACAATGGGATACACACCCTTGTACACCTGATGGCTGGCACAAACATCAGCTGCCACTCAAGATCACTAAGGGCCATATGTAAGAGCCCCTAGTGCCATCGTCATGTCCTGCACTGTATGTACAAGGTGGCAGATGACCACTCTTTTGTGACTTGATGTCACCTTGTAAATAGGGCTGCTTCCCATGCAGCACTTTGCGTGGAAGGGGCGTGCAATGTGTGTTGCTGTAGGTGTGCCACGGTAAGACACATAGCATGATGCTGCTGTCCCAAATGTAGGTGTTTCCTAAAACCTGAGGCAGTGCCAACATCAAACACCACCCCACGGGTGGCTAATGCAGGTTGTAATAAGGAAATATAGTTTGATTTGTCCTCATATAAATGTGCTGCATACTGCTGCACACATAGAAAGAGCATATTGCCCATTTAGATAGTTTATGTTTAGGAAGGTGTCCCTTCCTGCACAGATTTAATCTCCCCCAAAGGACAGCCATCCAAGCACCCTGGTGCAAAGTTGGCAGTGTTGGTGCACGGCTGCATATTTGGCACCGGCGCAGGGGACAACAATGGTTTGGCTTGTAACATATTACACACGGTGTATTCTGGCAGAGTGAATATGATGCAGCACGGCACTGCCAGTTTAGGAGCTGTGTTGTACTCTGCCATTTACCCTTTAAAATGGGCCAAAGTGTTGCACTACATCCGTCCGGCCACATGGCAAAATGGCTGGAATAGCCAGGCTTTGTAGGGCTATTATGTTGTCTCTGTATCTGAACCAATTGTGGTGCAAGGATGTGTCAGGTCCCCTCTAGTACTATCACACTGCTACAAAGATGCACTACACAACACTTGGTATATACATACTGTGCATCAATTACAAATCCTAATTCTATGTCCCAGGTCCTTGAGCCAACAGCCAAGATTGTCATGTCCAACAACACATGCAAGTAAATCTTAGCACAAGGCCAGGATCTCACACTATACCACAAACATGTCTGATTCACCAATCAACTCCAACTAACAACTGCCATGTTACATACAAAACCTGTTTTAAGCTTTAATTACATTTTTCAACTCTTACCTTTGCAGCGGATCGGCGCTTCGGCTTACAGCCGTGGGTTATGACCCCATTTGCTAACCCTAACACACCAGCAGAGCATGCCTGCAGTGAGGGACACTGTCAGACACGCAATGTGGTGGAAAGGACATTTGGCATTCTCAAATCCAGATTTAGGTGCCTGGACCTGACAGAAGGCAGCCTCCTTTATGCCCCACCCATTGCGTGTAAAATAATCCTCACATGTGCCGTCCTGCACAACATTGGTGTGCGAATGAATGTCCAATGGTCCAACCAGGTTGCTGTCCTGCCTGAGGAGGAGGATGGTGCTGAGGATTTGGAGGGGGAACAGCACAACACAGCTGCTGGGGTATGCCAGAAACAACATATTGACAACTTTTATATGTAAAAACCACAGAAATTACCATGTAGATATTGTAAATAAACACTTCTCATTTTTCCACCAATTCTGCCTTGGTCTATTCAATCTCCACTACATATACTATAGAAATGTGACGCTAACCTCAGGAAGCATGTAACAAACACTAAAGTGACAAGAATTGTAGCGACATCATATGTGATGTAAGAGATCATACTGCCTCCATCAGACATATCACTCACAGCCTTATTACTGGTATGTGACAACTGAAGGACACAATTCATGGATCACTACCTATTTTGTACATTCCCATTGCCAACTTGCAATTTAATAGCCCATCACACCCAACTACATCATGGCCTAATAGGATGTATGCAAGGGGCCCACACATAAAGTAGGGGATGTCAAAAAATGTAACTTAAGTAATGTTGGAACTGAACACTATCACAACTCAGTGTGATAGTTGCAATGGCTGCATGGAACATGTGTGACAAGAGGGGACTTCATCAGTAACTATGGTCATCATGATTTGTCGCCCAGTGATAGTAACCAATGGAAGAAGTAGAACCTGCACAGTCTATCAATGGGATGCTGTCCTGCCACTGCCATGAGGCACAACCTTTACACATGGTAAACTTGACCTCACTCATTGCACACACAAGTCTGTGGAATGCACAATGGTTTGGATGAGAATTTATGCTGCTAGGGCTGCAGGTTCACTAAACAAATACAACAACTATTAGCAAGAGCAATGAGTTAATTCCAAAATGTGTGATCAAAGCATAGTCTGGGTGGAATGTAGGCAGAGTGTGTTACACTCACTATATACCAAAGATGTACACTTGTCAGACAAATGTCCTGTCTTCACACATGTCTGCAAAAAATACATATCTAAATATGGAGACAGATGTGTGGTTGTATCTCCTAGGTAGCAACAGTTAGCTCATCATCAACCACGCCTGACCTATGTATGCAGCTTTAAATAGTATGCTCTGTATGACAACATCACACATCACATACCATAACACAACACTCAATCTCACACACAATACATATCATTTGCATGGTACTAACTGTAAAAATGTTTCCCATTCATGTTTTGGACTCCAAAAGCACAATCTGATGTGGGTGCGCTAGTATGTGTTGCTATGTCCAGTATGATCAGATATCCAACTTCACATCGAGTCAGAGTACAGCTAGCCATGTTGGTAGGTTGTTCCAAAAGATGAATGAAGCACTGAGATGATTTCTAGCCGTTACTTCATTCAGTCATGGCAAGAGTCAGCTAGGTTGTGGGATGCTGGAAGAATAACATAACCATGTTCCTGATAGTTCCATATACAACACGCCATGTTACTTTGAGACTACACAAGTGCTGTGCCATAAGTTATGAAATGTGTGCATGGGACTCATTACATCTCACAAATACCACCAATGATACGGGAACTAACAAGTTGCCAGTAGTAGGAGTAGGCTAGATCCCAACATTACCCAAGTCATATGTTGGATTCTGTCCCTACATTACTTCACAATGTTGTTGTAGAAGATGCGTACAAAGCAGTAGCTGCCAAAAATCTGGGATTAATAGAGGGCACAATATGCATCTTAACGTTTATGCCTGAAAAAATATGGAAATTAACAGACATACTCCGAAACAGAGAGTACAGCACATCAATACCTGCAGATCTACCCTTCCCATATCTATATTGAGGCTGGACAAGTACATACATGACCCAGACATCTTTGGAACTACCACAACATGGTATCTGGCCTTAACCTGGCACCATGACATGAGCCTGTCACGTACAATACCATCTGTACCATGCCATTTGTTGATCATTAATATCACTACATTTATACAAGCCCTACACATGCTGCACATGGAAACAGATAATGAGTCCTATGAATGAGAAATATCCTACATGTGCAAGCATCTGAGCACTGTACCTGAGAGGGAAAGGCCTGACATAAAGTGCTGCCTAACAAAGCATCACATCCTGGTCTGTATAAACACATTTGTGCATGTGTAGAACCACTGGAGAGTCTGCATAGGCTGCTGAGTTCCCAGCTTTATTAAGCCACAGACCACTGTCCTGACTGTATCAATATGTGTCAATATATGACATATTCAGGTGGCTGATGTATCTGCACAGGGCCAGAACAAAGTGGAGCACCAGAAAACTGCAGCTTCCCATTCAAACATGTGTTTCTATTGCCATACATACCCACAGAGTGATGATGAAGAGTAGGCCTGCAATCAATGCCACACTGCAACACTGGTACCCTGTGGTACAACAGAGTATGTGACAGTAATGACAAATATGAACTAGACACATCTGAGTGTCCATTTGGAGGCTGGCACACATATACAACATATCTCAGCACACTTACCACCATAATGGCCCTGGCATAGTAACGTGTCAGGATTCAGGACAACAAACAACCTAGCAGTACAATAATGGCATAAATGTGACATTTATAAATTATTTTCACATGTATTCTCATCTCACATAAAAAATGTATAGGTGCCAGTAATGTGACTGCATATGCAATAGTTAAATGCCAAACTCTGCGCATGCTGGAAGATTATAATGTGACCTTGAATATCCCCTCCAGATCAATATCGTAATGTGCCACTAAAATGCACTTACACTTGTTTCTACACACACATGTCATATAAAATATTTTACTAACAAAGGTGTACATGACATCACCAGCAACTGAGATGCATGGGCAACCACATGGCACACGTGTACCTGAGCAACAAGATGCAACATCCAACTACAAACCACAGACTCAACACAGAATGCCACGTAACTTATCAGGGGAAATGTGATGTTAAAGCAGTCGACGTACACTGCATACTCTGAGTCAAAATTGGAATGTGTGACACATGCCTGAGCATGTGTTAGAGTCAGGCCATCTCATATCATCAGTTATGTCTAAAAATTATTGTCACAGAGTTTACTATGTAGTACACCCACACATTCAGATACCTACACATATGTTCACATATAGCATACATTTTCCAAAATATATGTGGACACCTTGTAGGTACACATGCATATATGCACAAAGTGAGAGTGACTGCATGCAGTCAACTCCAAAATACACTTATTGGGGGAATTAACCAATCTCACCCTTACCACATTGCTGCATGGACTTCTACATGTAGTCATACCCCATATACCACATTGCAGCACAGCCCATGTCATATGTTTGGTGAATAAGGGTGCACTCAAGGACAATGCAAAAAACACACAAACAAGAAATGAGGCAAAGAAATGACTCAAATGCATCAAAAACACCTACCAACGTGAAGAAAATGACATATGGGCTGTTAGCGGCAATTCAACGTTCATACTCCTCCTAATGCACTCTTGTGAGAAATCAACACATAACCATCATGCATCATAATTTTTCATGCATACACATGGACAATACAAATCCTATCACCAATATGACGCCTAGCCCCAGAAACTAAATTAGCTTTTTGATGCCTCGACCAGATGGAGTCGCCACATTACCATCATTTGTCGATATAAACATTGCACAGGCGTCATGCATCTATAAAAACTATGCATAAGCCCAATGCATCAAATAAAAAGAGGCATAACTGAAAAACATGACGCACACACCCAGGAAGTGATATAACAGGAACTCCTATCTACAAACATGGTACAGTGGTTGTAGTTTCACTTTCTCTTTGCAGGCTGTTCCTTTGTGACTATGTGTGGTTGTGTTTTGGAGATGGTGGTCAATTGTTGAGTCTGTTGTCAAATTTGTAGTGTCCATTGTGCTGTGCCCTGTGTTTTTTGTGTGTATTTAGTAAAAAATAGTTTCCTTGAATTTTTCTCTTTTTTTTTTTTTTTTTGGTGAACTCCATTCACTAGTGGCCATGTCTGGCAAACGGAGAATAAGCAGGATGTCTGCAGATGAGTTGTGGGGAGTTATATGGCTCGTGGCCCACTACCTGCCAATGATGCTGGCCGGGTGATCCTCGGCTTCCGGACGGAGACCAGGCAGCTGCAGTAGGGAAAGGTGCTCCACCACCTGAGGCGCATATACATCACAGGATGGAATGACCACCAGATCAAGCATTGCTGGGCAGATCTGGTGGCCAGGGAGCAGGATCTGCCAAATCACTTGGGGATTGAGATTGGCAGAACTGTTGGGAAGTCTCCCATTGGCATACTATTGACAGTTTATTGCTGTTGAATGACAGTAGCGGATAGGTTGTCTGTAACTGGTATGAAGAGTGTCCGTGCCAGTTCAGGTGTGGAGATCACATGTCCAACAATGAAACCAATGCAGGTCAGATGTTTGATAAGTCCTGCGTAACTATCATGAAGGCATAAATGTCAGAGCACATAGCACCACCTGTGCACCAGCATTGTGTCATGTATGAAAAGCTAAGGCACCACCACCCTACCATTTTTCCCAGGATTATGTCAAAAAAGTGGTGCAATGCATGCATTGTGCAACTTTGTCAACATTTCACACACATGAGCCCTGCCTATGCATGATGTTTGCAAGGGGGGGTCTTTCCCGCCCTAAGGGAACAATAAATATGGCGCAATTGATTCAATGAGACAACTTTGCTACATTAGTCACGAAATTTTAAACGCATGATCATTGCAGACATTCAAAAGAGACGAACTTCAATTACAAAGCACCTCAGGGTGCCTTGCAGGACTAGCGTAAGTACTAGAGATGTAAGTCTTGCAAAGCACCAGAGTAGTGTCAGGCATTTGCACCACAATTCCCCCTAACGCCATGGTGCTGTAGAAGCCTAATTATTCAGCACCCATTCAGGATACAAACGACCGTTAGCCAGCTCTTCTAGGTAAACATAAAGAATTTATTAGAGATAGAAAGAAAGACATGTACATGGAGGATGCTCGGTACTAGGTGTACACGAACAGCCTAATTAGAGGAAGTAATACACAATCTTTTATAGTATTAAACCACAAACATTGACGTATGATTGACGTATGATTATTTCTCCATTATGGCTGACATCACGTACTCAGACTGGTACTTTCCAGAAGGGATATAGCATGCAATGACGATGATATTTCATGGTGGCTGTTCAGAGAGCAAGCCTTGCAACATAATGCGTTCCTAGCAGTAGCGAATTACATTTGTAGGCCTCTTTACTTAATGATAGGCCTGTGCAGAGATTGTCATTGTGTATCACAGGGGCCACTAGGCCTAGCATACCTAAGAACTGTAAAATGCGATTCCACATTCTGCCCTCTGATACTCAATGACAAATCTAAGGGTCATGGTGTATTGCTCTCATTTCTACGTCTTACTCGTCCCTGTTGTCATCCTTATATCTTTTTCTTCAATAATGTGTGTGTTTCTGGTCACAGGTTTTTTTTCAAGAGTAGGGCCAGGAAGGATGGACAAACTGGTATGAGCACAGTGCCACGATCCTATCACTAGTACCTCCACCAACCGGGTACCCCAACCCCTGACCCATGACCCATGCTGCTATTCCATTCAGCATTCCTCCAACGTCTGTCCCATCTGCCACTTTCCCAGCTCCTTCTTCTACCTTTTTTTATGTCATCTATTTCCTTTCTTATATTCCCATTGTTATCCGGTGTATACACGCAGCATTCCGGATGGAACACGGCACCGACCCCTCCCTCTTTTGCCAGGATGGTGTCTAGCGCAAGCCTATTCTGGATTGCAGGTGCCCTCATGTCTGTGAGTTCCTCAGTGATGTTCCCTAAGGCTGCTGCGGTGTTGCTGGCTAGCCCTTCCACTAATTCGGCCAATCTGTGAATTTCATATTGGGAGTGTGCTATCCCTAATGGCATCACTATGATCCCCTCTATTGCTATTACCTCCACCCACTCCACTATCCACCCACGTTGGTGTCCTCTTCTTGCGCACCCCGCCAAGTGTTCTCTTTTCCCCCTTCTGTAATTCTGTTCTATGCTCCATTTTTGGTAGCACGAAGGCTAGGTAGCAGGTACCTTGACATCCTGCTGGCAATTTTAAAAAAATGCCGATGTCCCACATATAATAAATATTCCTTTGGGAGGTGTCAGGCCTATGGACAAGCCTGTTGTGTCATTTCTTTTGTAGTCCAGGCTCAATGTTGTATTGCAAATACTATGTCCCACATCAATTCCGTTTTTGCTAGTGTCTGTGTTACCTCTTGAGTATTTGAAACACCATGGTGCCTTTATTTCTGTATCTATGGCCAGGCATGGTATTCGTTGTTCTGAGCCATGATCCCTTTCAGTGTAACCTTTCCCTCTTTCTGTTGTAAATGCATTCAATAAATTCTCTTCTCCTTTCTTCTGATCTAATCTCCTACACTTCTTCCTTCTCCTTCTATCTTCTTCCTTCAATTTATTTGACACTCTTTTTACCAATTTTTCTTCCATATCTCCTACATAAGGTTCGTCTTCCAAACCATAGTCATCCCTTTTTCTCCTCATTTCTCCTTTATTTATATTTTCTCCTATTCTCTCCTTTTCCCTTTTCCTTGTTCTCATTTCTTTTAAATTTCCCCCTAACATATTATCTAATATGTTACATGCCACGAATTCTGTAAGGGGCATCTGAGTGTAATCTCTTTCCTCCTGGCTAGTGGTCGGTAGGTGGGTACAGATATAACAATCAGACACATTTGCTAGTTCTTTGTACATTGATACCATTTGCACAAATGTATTGTCCTTATAATCTTCTCCATCTTCTTTCTCTGTTGTATATTCCACCCATTTTGTTTTATCCTCCACCTTCTCATGTTGTTTTGAGTTATTGTTGTTCTCACCACCGCCGGTTGCTCCTTCATCTTGGCCACTTTTGGGGATGTAGTGTTCCTGGTCGAGCCATGGAATATGTATGTCATCTTTACATACTATCAGGATCTTTTGTTATTATTATAGCTGCTACCGGGGTGAGTAATGCTGTGACCACCACGGGCCACTTCTGCTCCTTTTTCTTACGTTGTAATCTGAAATCCATATCGCCTTATAGGGTGTGGTCGGATGTGGCTAGCACTTGAAACCAGTTCTATTGGTATGTAACCTTTGGTACCTCCTTATTGCTGTAGGAGTGCCACACGAGTAGTCTATTCCTTCGGTATATTTTCAGGGCGACGTTGAATGCTATTTGACACTTGTAGTTATGCAGAGTATAAAGGGATGAATCCCAATGTCCAGTTCTAAGGGAGTTGGGTGCGATAGTCCACTGACCCGAGGGATGGCCCTTTTGTCCTATTTTTGCTATATTCCTAATTGGAGGAGGCACCTCCCAATGGGGCTACAAGCAGCACCGATCCTAGTGACCGGCCGCTTCCGTAGGACTACTGGGATCTGTACCTCTCGGTGCAAATTTTTCTTGCAGACTTTTAGTATTCTGTTTGTTTATATCCTGATGTCTTTAATACTTAAGTGGGCTCACTTGACTCTCCGACTCCTGTGGAGAGTAGCACAAGCAGTTCTGAAAGAGTATCCTGGTGTCTTGAAGGACCCGCTTGCACCCTCCGACTCCTGTGGGGTTGCAGCACGAGCAGTCCAAAAACAATGTTCCTGTGTACTGGGGAACCCGCTTACACTCTCCGACTCCTGTGGGAGTGTAGCACGAGCAGTTCTGTCAGTGTTGGCTGGTGGCGCTTGTTGAACGAAGGTTGTACCGCTGTAGTGAAGGTGGCATTACTCTCGTCGGCAACTTTGTTGGCGGCTGGTCGTCCTTTGGTCCAGCGGCCTTCTTGGTGTGTGAGGTATGGACCCAGGATGGGATTCCCTCACACTTGACTGCTGTGGCTGTTGTCAACAGGACTTGGTGTGGTCCCTTCCACCGTGGTTGAAGACACTGACGTCTGGTGTAGCCTTTACCCACAACCAGTCTCCAGGATGCAGTTGTGTTCCGGTGGTGTACCTTCTTGGTGTAAAAGCTGTGGATCCAAGAGGTCAGTCCCTCCTACTTTTCAGGTGACCCAAGCCCAATCTCCCTGTTGGAGATCATGTCCAGGTAGTGTTGTCCAGCCAGGAAGGGCCTGCAGCACCTAATGCTGAAGGTAATGCAAACTGCTGTCAAAATGTCTTATCAGATAATAACTTCTCAGCACCAGACATGTTCATAGGCCAGTCAAACAGTATTTCAGTCGGTGCTCAGTTTGACAACTTTGTCAAGGGTGCCTCTCTTGACCAATGAAGCAAGCGGTAGTGCATCAAGCTAGAACCTCTCAGCAGATGCACAAAATCTTATAAAGGGACATATCTGACTGGTTTATGGGGTAACTAGTACATTCTTAAACGGAAATCAACACTCAAAAAATAAATAACAATTACACTCAGTAACAGTGGAATATTCACACAAGCTATTTCACCAAACAAATGGTGATCCTAAGGTCAGGAGAAAACACATGTTACACTGGTATACAGCCAGTATTTTTGGAACACAGCATTGTATCCTATTATTCTATTTCAATACACAGAATATCTGCATCAATGCTGGAACGGTTGGGACTTTGCAGGCATCACCGCCATCAGAAGTCACTTCCCCTTTCTCGTACAAGTGTGATGTTCTGAAATGCAGATGTTCCTTTAAGATATCATATTTATTTTATTTATTTATATTTGGCACCCTCATCATCAGAAGCATATTACTAATAGCTGTATTGCAGCACTAAATAGCACATCCTAAGGTAGTAATAATTCTATCCTAATATAGGTATGTTCAATACCCAAAATCAGTTTTGAGAATATTTAGTTGCAATCTACCAACACATGAAGGCAATCCTTGTCACTGTTCACATGAAGATGTACCACGGAAGACTCCCATTAATTATGAAAACATAAAACATAACATAGACAGACGGATACAGAAACCACATCTTCTCGTCCATGTTCTGAAACCTAGGAAAAAAACATGGATAGAAAAATACTCCTCCTGCCGCCAATTATATGCACATATATATATACGTAGATACATACATCCTGCGTCCAGGGTGTATATAAAAAAAAATCCTATAAACTTTAAAATTAACTGTAACATTCAGCTGTACATTTATTTATTTTACACTTCTACTTTGTTTGTCATGGTGACATATCGCAACAATCCGTGGCTTTGCCCTTGGGGCCATGCCCAGAGTCTGTGGTTTTCAGAAATGGGGAAGGTGATCTTAACTGCCATAATTAATACAGGGACCTCGCAGATAAATGCATAAAATAAAACACAATAAAAATAAAACACATTTGTGACAAATGTGTTGGATTTTTATTTATTCATTGCCCTTTTGATACCCTGGTTGCACTCATGTGACTTCAACATACTACGTGTACTGCAGATGTTTAAACATCCACTTGTGTTATTTTCTTTTAGCCTCTTATTAAGTGAAATCGATCAGTCACTAACACGTCATGTGTCATTATTATTACTGCACTAATATGTTTATTTTAAATATCAATACACCTTAGTAGAAGTTTGTCATCACATAACTAACTCACTCTACATCCCAAGAAGAACCCACATTTTTATATATCTATTATTTCCTTATATTATTTACAATTCAGCACATAATAACTTTTCTGTTAATTTCTATATCTCTTCCATCATTGAACATGACTAAATTATTATTATGTACTCTATAGAGGTATGAAGAAATACACAACCAGGGGTATGGAATTACCGTAAACAAATGCCCAGCACAATTCTTCCAGAATACTCTCTCATCAGATGCAAATATCTGCAGAAGCTTGAAAGCAAAATTTGCTATTCCTTGCTTTCAAAATATCTTCACAAACAATGTAACTAGGAAAGAAACATTCTGCTAAACTACCATGATATTTTAGGTGCCATTTCTTTGAAGCATCATTTAGTAAAATCTGCTGATGCATGGTGGTATTTCCAAAATTTATATTCATAACGGAAGAATCAACGTAACCTTTTCAGCAAAGTTACACATTGCCACAGTGGTTCCTGGCATGAACAAAACTACTTTGTGCCAAAACGACTTTGTGCCAATATGCTTCGTATGGAAGAGCAGAATGGTGTCACTACCACTGAAGCCAGTCAATGAACAGAGAGACAGAATTCAAATAACAAAAGGTCTGTGATAACCAGTTTGAGGCAGAATTCTTAAAGAAAATCACAAAGTGCACCAATGGTATCTGTTCCTGCATTAGTGCAGATTTACATCTTTTATGCATGAGCTAGCATTTAACGAGGCAGACCAGGAAATCAGACTCCTAGACAATATTTGTAAACCTCATTTTAGCAGGAGAAAATATGCATGTGTTTTTTCCGGACAAGTAGACTGATGACACAAACTGTCCCATGGACAAGTAGACATTTTATAAAATTCCACACTCCTGACAACATATTGTTAACTGCTGCAAATGAATCCTCTGTTCCCTCAAGACTAAATTTGTTCACTGTAAGACTTTTGGCAATCTTTGCATGGGTCAAATATTTTTAAATGTAATCCCTACATAAGAAAGTTCTTATTTATTGTACACCTGTGGTTCCTAACCTTTTCACTCCTGGGGACCACCAGTGAAACACTACTGCAAGCCAGGTACCCCCAAGCAATTTGCACAATTTAAATTTCAAACATGAAATAATTCTTTTATATTGAAAAAATATGCAGAAATCTAAACATTTTGTTGGGAATGTTGGTGCTGCATCTCAGCGACTAACTTTTCAATCTTTAGTCTCATTTAGGAAAGGTGAATCCTTCGGGCAATTTCTTTAATTATTTCCGGGGCTATTTCTGTTATTATTATTAGGTACATAAGATCTAAGAAAGCTTTTATACATAAATATGTGGTGGGGAAAGGAAGTAAACCATAAGTGCCTCTCTTCTCTCCCTATCCTTTTTGGCACATGTAATTAATTTTTATTATAGCATCTCTCATACCAGTGTGGGTGTTGGAGCACTTTACAGGGGAGTACAAGGTGCAGGATTCACATGGCATCCACACTGGTAAGCATTTTGCTAAAAGTGCTTGGTCTGGAGAAGCACAAACTCAGCATTCAGAACACTACACAGTTGTTAGTGTTGTCTTTAATAATAAGAATGTATTTCTACACAGGCAAACCTTTTTTTTTTCTTTTTTTTTTCTTTTGAGCAGCATATGCAAAAGGAAAGACTGGGAAAAAACACCTTTCTAGTTTGTGCTATGCAGTTGGCATGCAGCTCCTTAATTGCAGATCATAGCTCACTATTCTTGATTACTATTATGAACTGTACAGTAACTAAAGAATCTCTGTGACAAAAGCAGTAACCCACTGTGCCATTCACATAAAATACTGTTCTTTGCATGATACACATCCTTTGCAGCCGGCATATTAACCATCTGCACTACCTTTCAGTTCTAAACTGCCACTGTCCAAAACTCTCATTCCTCCCCAGCAGGTACATTAATTACTGGAGTTATCTTGACGCTTTTATTTTCGCTGTACAATGATCTTTGCAGTGCTTTTAAACCTGCTGAAGAAAAGAAGTAATAAATATAAAAACACTCACACATATGTTTCTGTAGAGGCACCAGCTAGAGAAGTGACTTCCTCCCAGCTGGGCCTGGGGACCCCCTGGGAATGTGTCAACAACCCCAGTGGGTCCACGGACTATAGGTTGGGAACCACTGTTATACAATATCCACAGCTGTACAGTGAAATGCTCCACTGAGGATCTTAACTTAAGTAATAAAGTCAGAAGCTTGTGTCTTATCACGAGTGATAACTTAACAATTGAACTTAAATTTTCTACAGTGTGTAAGCATGTTACAGCCATCCCTTGTCTACTTGCAAACCTTTCCCATACTTAGTCTAGTGCCAAATGATAGGCTGGTAATTGGAGTAGTGGTCACATATTTCAGGCCAGTGTATCGCTTTCTTACAATCCTCCCACAAATCTCATGGTACAATAATGCTAAACAATGTATCCAGATCCTTCCAAAGCAGCCCTTCCCATGGCTATCATTCTGTTTAACTCTGTACATTTTTATGTACGTCGAGAGACTGCGTCTTGTGATCTACAGCTGTGTGTTTGTATTGCTGAGCACCTCCTTCCACATCTTGATGTTATGGATTGTGTGATGTGCATACGTGGACATATCCCATAGTAAATTGTGTGATCTCTCACGCCCCTTGCCAATACACCTTTCCATTTCAGTTGATATCTGTTCGTACTTCTGTTCATGTTTTCTAATGGCGTTAGCCACTTCCTCTTTACCCTGGCTATGGAAAAACTGTCTAATTCTTTCACAAGGTCTCTTACGTTATGCTTTTTATTTTTCACTTCCTCATCCATCAAACGTCATGCCAGGGTGCGGCTTTCACGTTCTGTCTCTGCCTGCTGTTGTAGAGGCAGCTCAGAGTGTTTGGTCCCTGTTGTGGTGCCCTCAGGCTGTAGTTTATTTCCCAAATGTCCTCAAGCAAAATCGATGTTTTGTTCCCGTGACTGTGCACTCGCCACAGGAAGAGAGCTTGACAAGCCCCTATTATCTCTATTTTTTTTCGTCCTCCAAGCTTCCCTGCCCTTGTCAGCCCCCCCACCACGTGGAGGAAACCATTCTTCAGCTCAGGCATTTTTTATTTTTTTTGCGTTGATGTGTCTCTAGTTTGCCTTTACTAAGAGGGTTTCCCATGACTGTCTTACCCTAGCCTTTTTATACATAACACAAAGACAATAACAATCGCTCCAGAAAACAGTAGGATGTTGGTGTATTCTTTACACCGCTCATACCCTGTGACACAGAAGGGATAACAATGGGTGCATTCAGGCACGGAGCCTCTCTCTGCCAGCAGCAATCATTTATTAGTAAAAGCAGGAAGCCGGTCTGCATTCATGCCACAATTTCAGCCAGCCATGTCCACCTTAGCTCACACAAAGTTTGAAAACGGAGAGTACCCAAGGTGCTAGTGACGGCGTCCACACTGGCGTCCTTTGGGGCGAATCAAGAGATGACAGAATAGTCAGGAGGGAAAGATAAGAATATCACACCCTTGCTTTCCTGCCCTGGGGCAGGGTGCGGCTGTATGATATTGGAAACTGGACCAGATCCTTGGCCAGTGACACACAGATAATGCAATAGCGGTGAACAAGTCAGGCAACCACATGTGACGGCAGAACCATAGACAAGGTACAACTAGCCCTGTGGGGTGATCCTACTCCCACCCCTTGTATCAAAATGTAGTGAGTGCAGGGTGGTGTTTGTACTGTGTGATGTTTGCAGATTAAATCAGTCAATTTTCATAAAAATCTGTATTATGTCGCCCAGGAGTCCACCCACCTAGTCTTCAATTTTCTAGAAATTCTTATCCTAAAGCGCAAGTGCATGCAGTCAAAATAAATCATAGTACACCACCTTGTGGTGAACCCTTCACTCAGGAATCAAAACCACTTTCACACACAAACGTATTCATAGATAAAAAAAAAAACACTTTCACACACACACGCATTCATAGCTCAAAAACCACTTTCACACACACACGTAATCAAATCGGCATCTATAGTTACACCATTTCACATGAGTAGCCGATAGTTCAATATGTCATAAGCATAGTTCAAAGAGCTGCAATATCACAGGAAACAGATAACATAACAATTGGTTAACACGACAAACAGAGCCTGGCACCGCCTGCCTGCTCCACTGGAATGAACCACTATCATTCCACTACTGGAATGAACCACTATCATTCCGATACACATGGACGCTGACACCACCTGCCAGTTCCTCTTAAATGGACCACTACCATTCTCATACACATAGACACATAGACCCTGGCACCACCTGCCAGTTGTTCTGGAATGGACCACTACCATTCCACATCTGGGCAACGCCCTTTTAACCTGGGGTTGGCTTGGCACCTACAACACCCTCTAAGTCCAGAGTTATCCGCCCCAGCCCCTCCGGCTGGGGACTTCAAACAGCGACTCGCTCTGTGTTCTGAAGCAACACCGCTAGTTGCCTCTATTCCTCGGACTTCGTTTTTAACAGTAACAAGCTACATGAAAACCAGGAAGCTATTTTAAGTATACAGCTGCAGCGCAGGGAGGAAGGAAATGGTGTAATACAATGGAAGGACTGAATTAACACAGAATGCTAGCAGCCGACGAATGGTTATAGGTAACTATCCGAAGGTTTTCACGAGGTGCAATAGCGGAGCCCGCAACAGAGGACAACAGAGGAAGAAATGCCCTTGGCATGCCACCGGAGACAGAGAGAAAAAAAGAAAAGAGCAGGCTAAGGGGTACGGCAAATAGAAATATTAACCATAAATGCATAACCACTCTATGCAGGAAACATATTAACGAAACACCCCAGTTACCTCCCTGTTTCGCAATATTTACACCGAAAATGCAGTAGAGCAAACAGCGAGAGCAGGACCACGAAGCAGCAATAGATACTCACGACAGCTCCAGCCTCCGTCGCAGGAGGGGCCCTGTCCAATGGGTCAGCTATCGCTCCAACCGAAACAGGAGCCGGGCTGAAGGGAGCTATCCGCTGAACGAGACAGCAATTCTTCACCAACTGTAGAAGCCTAATTATTCAGCACCCATTCAGGATACAAACGACCGTTAGCCAGCTCTTCTAGGTAAAAATAAAGAATTTATTAGAGATAGAAAGAAAGATATGTACATGGAGGATGCTCGGTACTAGTTGTACACAAACAGCCTAAGTAGAGGAAGTAATACACGATCTTTTATAGTATTAAACCACAAACATTGACGTATGATTGACGTATGATTATTTCTCCATTATGGCTGACATCGCAGTAGCGAATTTCATTTGGTGGCCTCTTTACTTAATGATAGGCCTGTGCAGAGATTGTCATTGTGTATCACAGGGGCCACTAGGCCTAGCATACCTAAGAACTGTAAAATGCGATTCCACAGTGCGCTGTTTTGTAAAGACGGCCCACACATGGTGTTGTAAGGAGTGTGCTAAGGGGCACACTTCATGTGGGGCAGCACTAGGGCTATATTTATGAAAGGTTAGCGCTGTCCTTACATCATTGTTTGACACATAAGCAGCACAAAATTACAAAATACACTCATGATTTATAAGTTTGCGTTGCTTTGCATCTGAAAATGATGCTAAGGTGGTGCTCACTTTTCATTAATGAAGTTCCAGGTGCTCCACCACTGTCGTCGTATAGGCCCATTCATGTCATTAGGTGAGGCCATGTAAGGGAGCTTTAACATGAATTTGGAAGACACTTAGGGCAGTTCCATGTTCCAGTTCATAATCTATCACAGACAGCCTCTACCGCCCCCATACCACACATATGTACAGAGTCTGTTTCACTGGCCTACAGCTCCTCACTAACAGTATGGGGCTGCACTGCATCAGCTCCTTCTTTGCCACATCACTCACTAACCTGCAACACCAGATGCATTCTCTGACCACAGGGCAAATGTGTCTGTGTTGAGTGCTATTTCTATGCCCATGTACTTATCTTTCACTGGATTATCAATGGTATACAATAGCAACAATGGCAGGCCACCCACTATTTGCAATACATTTATGTTTCAATTCAATCAATGTGCAGGTAGGTAAACCAACTGCACATGAGTCCACAGTCATAGCAATTCATAAAGTGTGTCTGCTTTGTGATGGCACACACATTTAACTTTGTTCATTGCAGGGTGTAAAATGCCAATCCTCAACACCTTGCAATACCCACACAATCCAAGGCCAGTAGTGTGTCTGTGAGCTATGATGATGACGTAGATGTTAAATACAGGGGCCCCACGACACCCATTCCCGCCATCCTGTTCCTGGCGGTAAGAACTGCCAGAAACAGGGTGGTGGGAAGGGGGTCGGAATCCGCATGGCCGCGGTGCAAGCAGCGCCGCCATGGAGGATTCACTGGGCCAGGGGAAAACCGGCGGGAAACCGCCGGTTCCCCTTTTCTGACCGCGGCTTTACCGCCGAGGTCAGAATCGCCCAGGAAGCACCGCCAGCCTGTTGGTGGTGCTTCCGCTGTCCATTGGTTAATGTTAATGTTTAATGTGTTTATTTGTGGGCAGTTGGATGGGTGCTCATGTGGGGGTAAATTTGTGTTTTTAAAAAATATATATTAAAAATGCAAGAAAATATATATTTGTTTAGGCTTAGTTAGTAAATGTGTAGTATTTGTAATTGTTGTCCTGCTTTTGTCGTGTTACTTAAGGGGGTGGAGGGCCAATGTTTAGAGTGTAGTGTTCAATGTGTAAGTTAAATTTAGCTTAGAATAGATAGCTTTAGTTGTTGGATAAGTATAGTTAGTAATGGTTAGTTTAGGATAGGGTAGGTTTTAGTTGCTTTTAGGTTTCTAGTATTTAAAATTAATATTTTTGTATTCTCCCATACAATTTGTGTAATATGCTTGAGTCTCAGGGTCTTCCCATAAGTACAGTGGGCAAATTGAGGGTTGGCCTACAGAATCCGTCCTGCCTTCAAATCCCTCTCTTAACATCTGTGTCACCTATTGACAACAGAGCTGTCACATTGACTGCATCATCAGTAGCGCAATTGTGAGCAGGAGGAGGGGCCAGCCGCCACACGTCAGGGCAAGGAGCCCTTTAAAAACATTGTCGCGCTGCCGCGGGTAGCGCAATTGTGAGCAGGAGGAGGGGCCAGCCGCCACACGTCAGGGCAAGGAGCCCTTTAAAAACATTGTCGCGCTCCCGCTGCCGCGGGTAGCGCAATTGTGAGCAGGAGGAGGGGCCAGCCGCCACACGTCAGGGCAAGGAGCCCTTTAAAAACATTGTCGCGCTCCCGCTGCCGCGGGTAGCGCAATTGTGAGCAGGAGGAGGGGCCAGCCGCCACACGTCAGGGCAAGGAGCCCTTTAAAAACATTGTCGCGCTCCCGCTGTGCGGGACGCGCGTGGGCGGCGCCCGGGCGAAGCCCGGGCCAAGGGCGGGCCCGTCCTTGCCCGTCATTGCCAGGAAGAGCCAGGGCAGGGCCACCCCCCTAATAATTTGAACGAGGTAGGCTCAAATGTGATGCCCCTTAAAAGCAGTGCGCCTGGGTCTATTTAAGTACAAACAATCTTACCCATATCGCACTACCTCCCAATTAGGGCCTATCGGCTTCTGGAATTTATTACCCAAGGTATTCATAACTCCCCCTTCGCGCACTAGTTATAAACGTCTTTGAGGCAAATAGCTTACCAAGATGGGGAAAAGGAAAGCTACCAGTAATCCTACTGAGCAGGGAAGGGCAAAAAGAGCACCTCGACACGCGGCCGAAAATTGTACGCTCACCCAAATTGACGATCTTATAGAGGAAGTGGAGAGTTTGCTAGCCACGAAACCCTCAAAATCTTGTAGGAAAGATGCTTCTTCCTCCTCTAATGTCATAAAATCTTTCTTCGCTCCTGTACACAGAGATTCGCAGATATCTATACCCCAAGGCACCAGCACAGAACTTAGGAAGTTAGAAATTTTAAAGAATCCAACAGAGAGCCCTAACTTAAATTTGCCTAACCAGCAAGATGGTGTATCCCCCCTGCCAAACTGCAACAACCGTTTCTTACCCCTTGTCCTACCATCGCCAGCTGAATTAGAGAGAACCATCTCAAGGGAAATTGAGAAACCAGTCCCAGTCATAGCCACTCAAGATGAACATCTAGCTGTCTTCCAGCTAGTACAGATAAGAGATGAAATTTTAAGCCTTAGAGAGTATCTAACATCTTTTACTCATATGATATATGAGAAGCTGGACGGCATATCTGCAGTAATTGGGGATATAAGGAAGATACCACAAAAATTAGACCTTAATTCCTTACCAAAGTCAGTTGAAATACCGGAAACACCCATCCCACAGAGGCGTAGGCGTCAAAGGGTCGAAATGGTAACACAGACTACTCAGGAGGGCAATAGCGCACCTCCTGCAGCGTGTGTTCGTAATAACTACAATCCACCCTTGGACACAGGGAATAATTGGAAGGTGCACAGAGAAAGACACCTAGATACAAGCTCCAAATGCCCCTTGGGAAATAACCTCCAATGCCAGACTAGACATAACGTCTATGATATTTACATAACAAACGTCCCGAAGCTAAGTAAAGATCAATTTGAGCAAGGGGATTCCCTTAAAAATAAAGTTATACATTGGATAAGAAGGACAAAGAAGTGTAGATCCATTATAAGGGACGATATAGTCATTGCACAGAGACTTATAAAAATAGGTTTAACATCAGATCTCATAGGGATAAAATTGACCAGTCAGAATCTAGTTAAGGGCCTTTTGGCACTTGAGGAAAGAATGAGACCGGGCACCTCCTCCCAAATGACACTTGTTCACAAACTTCCGCAATCATTGACAAACCGGTCTCCACAAGAGATAAATAGTACTATCATGGCCCAATATTCTTGCTCGCAGAGAAGGGATCGAAAGCAAACCCATACTTCAGACATAGATTGACGCGAGGTCTCTGCCGTTGAAGTTCCTGCCGTTGAAGTTGGAAGCAATGGCATACCCAATCCCGACTCTTATACTACAAAAAATGACTTACCTAATATCCTGGGAGCAGAGCCTAAAACTTATTGTAGTGGCTCGCTAAAGGGAAAGTCCCAGCAAGAAATATTTTGTACATATGAGACTAGGGAAAATCTACCAGAAAATGGGCATGACCATGACCCACCGATTAAGATTCTATCCTGGAATGTGGCAGGCCTGACTCAGAAAATAGCTAATCCTGACTGGTGCAGACTTATAGATCAACACCACATCATTTTATTACAGGAGACCTGGGCGCCATCTGTAGTAAATAGAGAAGGCTATTGGACCTTCCAGAAGGCTGCATTACCATCACCATCAGGTAGGGCTTCAGGCGGCCTGATAATTTGGTTAAAACACGACTTGTTCCCAAAAGTTAAAGAGATAGTATCCCCTTTGAGGGATTTATTAGCCGTTGCAGTTGAAATTAGTACTGTTAAAGGTCTTGTTAACATAATAATTGTAAATTTATATATTAGACCTGGCACCCAAAGGACCCAGACCATCCAGATGAGTTCAATAGTAGAATTTCTTAACTGCTTACCTATTGGGCGGGGTATAATGGTTGCGGGCGACTTCAATATGCAATTGAACCGCGGAGATGGCAATCAGCAAGAGGGATCCCAGTTCACAGACTCATGGGATAGATCAGGGCCGGTGCAAATTACATCTAAGAAAGAAGGAGGAGCCTTAGACCTACTGGAAGACCTAATAAAAATAAAGGGATTAAGAATAGTAAATGGGAATACCAGATCAGACAATCCGGCGTCACCTACATATAGGAGAGGTGTATATACTAGCCACCTGGACTATGTCTTAGTAAATGACGCCCTCTGGAAATCCCTAACTGACATGATAGTTCTCCCGCGCATTGATAGTGACCATCTAGCCTTAAGTACCTCCTTTTCCACTGTCTTATTTAGTTCCAAGACACTATCAACGTGGACTTCAAATAGTGCCCTCATTAGGACCAATGACCGTAAAAATGTGAAATGGGATCGGGTTGAAAGTGATGTAAATTCCCAGCTAGCGATCTATAGAACAGTTGCAACAACACTTTCCCCCCTGAAACATACAAATATCAAATTGGTTGATTTGGTCTATCTTCATAATATCTTGGCCATCCGACTAAAACCACACTTTCAGACGGTAAGGAGGCGGACAGAGACTGTGATTAAAACCTCTAGGTGGTTCTCCAACTCCTGCCGTCAAGCTAAGATACACTTACTGGGAGCACTTAAGGAAGGGAATTTAAGAGAGATAAGGAAGAGCAGGACTGTATACAAAGATGTACTTAAAAATGCAAAAAAAGAATGGGCGAATAGGAATTGGAACAAGATGGTTGTGGCGCTCCAGGAGAAAGATCTTAACCTATTCTGGAAATTAGTGTCAGATAAGAGTAGCCCTCAAGAAATGGAAAGTTACCCTGTCATCCAGCCAGAAATTTGGATGACGCACTTTTCAAATATATACAGAAAACCACATACCAATAGCACTATTACACCCCTACTAAAACCTAATGATCCTGTTGGCAATACCCTAACGTGGGGGAGTACAACACCACCCAAATTTGACCTGGACTTATTCTCCATAAAAGAAACAACAGAGGCTCTCCAATCCACACGCAAGGGAAAGGCCCCTGGTCTTGATGGTATCCCAGGAGATTTATATCTTTCTCGTCTGACAACGTGGTCATTGTATCTAAACGCACTTAGTAACGAAATACTGAGGGGGGGAGGACTCCCTACTACATGGCAAGGAGCAGTTATAGTCCCTATTTATAAGAAAGGGCCAAGGGAACAACCTAACAACTATAGACCTATCAGTCTTATTGATGTTAGCCAAAAAATCTTCGCTAAGCAAGTGCTGAACAGATTACAGACATGGATAGATGATGCCCAAATTCTCTCAGAATCCCAGGGAGGCTTCAGAAGAGGAGTGAGTACAATAGACCAGGTATTTAGGTTTAACCTCCTCTGCTGGAAATACCTGTCATTCAACAAAAGTCAACTGTATGTAGCTTTTATCGACTTAAAAGCTGCTTTTGACATGGTACCTCGGGATACATTATGGGAAGTTATGGAGAGTTATCAACCCAATAGCGAACTACTAAGACTGATTAGATATCTCCATGAAGGGACTTACGCTCATGTACGTTGGTCAGATAGTGGCGACCTAACGGAAGCCATACCCGTCAATAGAGGGGTTAGGCAGGGCTGCATCTTGGCACCAACACTATTTAACCTCTACATAAACGGTGCTGTGGACCAATTGCTACACTGTAATCATGATGCCCCTAGATTAGCTGGAACCCCAGTCCCTATTTTAATGTTCGCCGATGACACCTTACTAATTTCAAGAACACCTATGGGCTTGCAAAATGAATTGGACACTTTTTATAATTTTTGCTCTAACAGAGGACTTGAAATTAATTCAACAAAATCTAAGTTTATGGCCTATAACCCACACAAACTATTTAGGGGGAAAATGATGATAGCAGGCCAACCAGTGGAGAGAGTCAGACAATTTGATTATTTGGGGATTAGGTTAAGTGACGACCAACGTTGGTCGGCACAGATTAAGAAGAGTCTGACAACACTTAGGCAAAGGTCTATAGTGATAGCTAAGAAAATAGCTAATACTTGTGAAGGGGAGATAACACCTGCCATCACCGTTTACAAATCAGTGGCAGTAGCGGCCTCAATTTATGGTGCCGAGCTTTGGGGTCATACCAACTCTAGGTGTCTGACCACTGTAGAAAACCGGTTTATTCGAAATTTCCTAAAGTTGCCGATGAGCACCCCTCTCACTCCACTAAGATTTGATTTAGCCCTAAATGAAATACACAATGAAATTGCATTAAGACCCCTAATGTATTGGACTAATCTTTGGTCCTCAGAGGACCGGTCCATTCTCCATAAAGCACTAGATGAATTTCTTGCAAATGACAGCGTATTAAAGATCCCTTGGTTCAGATACATCAGAGATATGTGTAAATTCCTTAAAATGGAGGAGGTGTGGAGTGCTCCCCACAATTTGGCAAAGGGAACAAAGGAACGTGTAAAAAGGTGTTACTGGGAGAGCACTCTGACCCAAATTTGGTTAAAAAATCATGGTAGTCTGACTTTGCAGTTCTTAGACCATAAATGTAGTCCCAAGTTCGAGGCCTATATGGATAATGTAAATCCTCCATATACCAAAACACTATTTATTAAATTTAGACTAGGGACTCTTCCGCTTAAGTCATTTACAGCGCAATGGAGACCGGAGGACTGCAATTCAATATACTGCCATCATTGTCAAAAGACAAAAGAGTCACTCGCGCACTTTATGTTTTTCTGCCCTAGATATTTGGTACCTAGGAAAAAGTGGATTGCTCCACTATGTAGGGCTATTGGGATAAGGGAATGGAATACGGCATTACGACTCCTAACAACTGATACAAATGATAAAATAGTTTTTTCTGTGGTGGGATATCTGCGAAGTGCATGGTTACTAAGAACAAAAGAACTATTATAAATGTGTAATTTTAATACATTGGTTCTAGACCATATTCACTTAATACATTAGTTTTTAACCGGATGAACCTAAAACCTAAACGGTCTGGATTTTAGTTTAAAGAATAATGACGATTTGTATGTTTTATAAATATATGACCTCACTATTTATTTAGGGTTCTTAAAAAAAAAAAAAAAAAATTCTTCTTTTATCTCGGATAACAGAGACAAATGTTAAAATTAATCACTCAGCGGCAAGGTTCTTGTAAAATACACAGGTGACACGAACTAGAATTCTGATAATCATGTGCTTCTAATGTCCTGATTTTAGATTATATTTAATTAGTTTGATAAAATTTTAATTAATTGAAGTTAAATTTTAACAACCTAATACTTTTATATGTCTTTGAGATTTCGTAAAAACAGAAAATGTTTAAAAATAACGTTGTCTATACATTCTTAAAATTTTTAAAGTGCTATGCTTCTTAATCATGTTATGTCTTGTATTGTTTACTTTTATGGCTTATAGCCGAAATAAAGTTATATATGATGACTGCATCATCACATCTACTAGTCCATGCATCTGCCACCATTCATGATGTCTATGTATGGTTTCTCTTGGACAGGTAAGTCAGGTCCTTCAGCTGTCATTGTTGGGGTCCTGTTTGGACATTGTTGGGAATTGTGACAGATCTGACATCAGCACCAAATGGTACTCTATCCTGCAACATAGACCGGTGCCCATCACTGATGAGGTTAGCTACCTCTGTACCACACCAATGAGTTATTGTGGTACTACCAGCTGGCTACATTGACCAAAGTCTGTATGTATCCATTTGTTTATGAGAAATCTACATCATACACCATTGTCATGATGGATCCTTGTGTGTAGCTTTGTGGCCCCACAGTTCAGCACTCATGTACTGATATTCTGAAGTCATTGACATGGATTCACACAATACTATCATTTCACTGAGTAGATGGATGACAGAAAACATTGACATGGAAAATGTGTGCAAAGTGTTTATTTACAGGGGGAAATGTCTATGGGATATATCAACCATGTCCAGGTGTGAAACCCCATTTGTGAATAACAGTTTTTGACACAATCAGAGTCCAGGGTTGGGAGACATGTCCTGAGACATGCTTCAGAGTAGTGTTGATAAGTGTGGAGGAACAAAAATTGCCAATTGGTAAGTGAGAGACAATGACAGTCCATGGCAGACAAGTCAAAAGTGGGTGCCTGTAATAGTGCACATATCCTAACGTGACAACACTGGCATGATCTTTAGCACAGAACTAAGGAGAACACTGCCCATGTGACAAAGACTGGTTCTCCCGGGTACTCTTCGAGTATAGGTGATCTGTTTCACATCTTCATACTCTGATATATGCGCTGGCTTTTGTGGCATTGTTGGTGGTGGTGGAGAGGTAGAGGGGGCCACACACACTTCAGAGGTTGAAGATGTGGAGTCGCAGTTCCCAGCAGTTTCCATTTGTGGTATAACATATGGCATCACTGCAGCAAGGAGGAACTGCTGATTTTTCAGGATAGCAGCAACATTCCGGTGATAGGCAGCCTTGTCTTCCCTGAGGGAAGCCACTTCACGCTGAATGGAGTTCAGCTTGTTCTCTATCATGCTGCTGCCAGTTTGTGAGGGCAGTTGTTGTGGCCCATCCCTCATGGCAGCAGCTAGGTCCATCAGACACTGCTGGACTCCACGCAGTGGAGAGTGTGTGCCTCGGTTGGCAGCTGTGTGTTCATTAGCTGTCACGAGGCACGTGCGCATTCCCTCTAGACTGGCTGCCACGGTCTCCATCCCCACCCGCATCTGCTTGGGCAGCTCTCGCTGGACTCCTACCACTATCCTCTGGAAGCTTGTCCCTGGGTCCTCGGAGTCCTGAGCTGTGTCTGTACTGGCAGGTTATACATTTTGGGTGTGAGTGGGTCATCTGGGATGGCTGCTACATTGGTTGTCCTCCTTGCAACCGGAGGTGGTGTCTGGAGGCATACCAGGACATCCCGGAGAGTCTGCTGGCTGATGGTTGTCATCTGGTCATCCAAGTCATCGGAGAACTCAAGGGTAAGCAGATCAGCAGGAGAGCCATCATCCTCTGCAATGAGATGGTGTAAAATCAATATTTGTATGTTGTGGCAGTTGACATGTCACATCATTGAATTGCTATTGGAGGCACAGTGACAATGTACACCCCAAACATTGTTCTTTTACATTATGGGTGCAATTTATCAGCACTTTGCCCCACCTGAGTGTCATGTAAAGGGAAGCTCAGGTGGCACAATAGGCTGCGTCATATGTACAAGGTGTGATGTATTTCCTTTTAGTGGCTTGACACCATCTTGTTATTGTGGCCCCTTCCTATGCATCAATTTGCATGATAGGGCCTTGCACACCAACACACATTCCAATTTGCCCCTGTCCCAGTTTTACATGTTTTTCATACACCCGGGTGGCACCAAAACCTTATACCACCCCAGGGATGGCATTACCAAGACGCAATATTGTAGTTTACTTTGTTTGCTCCTCATGTGGATATATGTGTATGTGTGTTACATTTCACAGCACACATGGACCTAGCAGATTGCCATTTCAGTTTCTGGTTGTGCTGAAAGGTGCTCCTCCTACATTACTAATGTCTCCCCCTCAAAGCAGCCAAATTTGCACTATGGTGCAAGGGATGCAGCATTGTGGCAGTACAGCTAATTTAACACTGGCAGAGGGGTGGACCCAGAGATGGCCAGCATGGGTATCATTTGTTGATCTGAACATCATTTTCTACGTGACAGTGCCTGATGCCACCAAATTATGGACATAGCCAGTTGACTCATTTTGAACGTTGATCAGGGCTTCAAGTTAGTTTGATGGAGATTTTGAAGCTAGTTGTACTGGTGCATACATTGACCCTCATTACAAGTCTGACAGTCCTATGTCCAGCAGACTGCCATTGGCAATATGACTACCGTCAACAGAGCAGGTGGAAGTGACACATGTTGACCATGGGGAATACCGCCCGGGCCAATGGCCTGGCACTGGAAGGTTGCCGGCAGCTTACAGACTGGCAATGCCACCTGTCTTGTGACATGAGCCCAGCATTATGAACAGCGCTGCCCTCCAGGTATGTTATTGCTTTTCCGCCAGCCTTTGTATGGCGGTCCAACTGCCATGCAAAGGTTGGTGGTAATGTGGTGTGGTGGGCCCCTGTGTGCCCCTGCACTGCCCATGTATCTGGCATGGGCAGTGCAGAGGGCTCATGCCCAGGCCCTTTGTGCTTTCCACTGCCTGATTTGCAGTGCCAAAACGCAGTGTGTCCTATCACACCCAGTGCACCCAAAGATTGGCGCTGACTCTATTTGATCCATCAACAATGTAATGGTACCTGCCCCACAGAGCTGACATGAGCAGACAGATTTCCACCTGCCATCCAAGCGTGTAACTCATACTGCCAACCGCAAAGGGTACACTGCACTAGAAGTCTTACCAAAACCATACTTGCCCATGCACCATCCCCCGCCCTTCAATGTGAAATTGTACACCATGATGTTCACAGACATGCACAATATGTTGTGCTTGTGTGGTTATTTCCCCATTCCTATGTGTCTCACATGGTTGTGTCAGAGTAGTTGTGGGCTCAGCCTGTATGTGTTGTGACCTACAGATTGCAATACGTAGTGCATATTTTCTCTAGTGGCAGTCTGATCAGTGTCAATGTGTGTGGCTCAACACTACACCAGTTTAGTTATACTGGGTAGTGCCATGTTTCCTGTGATACAGGACCACCCTGCAA
This sequence comes from Pleurodeles waltl, assembly GCF_031143425.1. Classification (NCBI taxonomy): domain Eukaryota; kingdom Metazoa; phylum Chordata; class Amphibia; order Caudata; family Salamandridae; genus Pleurodeles; species Pleurodeles waltl. The sequence goes on from NC_090439.1 coordinate 341,747,213, forward strand.
TTCCCCCGGTGGCTGCCCAGATTACTTTTCCCTGCACCCAGAGAGGCATCTTCACTGCATGATGGAGAAGTGGCTGCCTTATGAGGATGTGTTGTTTATGTGCAGGGTGGTGGTGCTTCCAGCACACGTCTGAGTAATGTTGGGTAAGGTTGTATTTTATTGTGTGCTGTCCCATGTCCAGGCCCTTTGTGCTTTCCACTGCCTGTTTTGCAGTGACAAGTGCAGCATGTGCTGTCACACCCAATGCAGCCCGAGATTGGCCCTGGCTCTATTTGATCCAGCAACAATGTTGTGGTAACTGCCCCTCCGAGCTGACATGAGGAGATAGATTTCCACCCGCTGTCGCAGCTTGTAACTCATACTGCCAACCGCAGAGGGTAAACTGCACTAGCAGTCTTACCAATCCCAGACTTGCCCATGCACCTTCCCCGCCCATCACTATGATATTGTTCACCATGATGTTCACAGACATACAGCATATGTTGTGTTTGTGTGATTGTTTTCCCATTCCAATGTGGCTCACATGATTGTGTCAGAGTTGTTGGGCTCAGCCTGTATTTATTGTGTTCTACAGATTGCAATCTGTAGTGCATATGTTCTCTAGTGGCACAGATCTGATCAGCGTCAATATGTGTGGCTCCACACTGCATCAGGTTAGTTATACTGGGTAGTGCCATGTTTCCTGTGATACGGGACCACCCTGCAATTCCCCCAGCAGCTGCACATATTAGTTTTCCCTGCACCCAGACAGGCATTCTTGCTCCATAATGGAAAAGTGTCTGCCTTATGAGGATGTGTTGTTTATGTGTGGGGCGGTGATGCTTCCTGTGCATGTCTGATTAATCTTAGCTAAGGTGCCATTTTAATATGTACTGTAAGATGCAGCACACATGTGTTTTGGCAATGAGGCATGGCAGTTGCGAAGTGTTTCTGCAAGAAACGCCGCAATGACGTAACCCCAGGAGTGGTATTGACTGACTTCCTAGTCTCTGATGTCTCAGTTGTGTGGGAAGGATAGGTTTGACTGTCTGCAAGGGGTGTTTTGATGACACAGCCACAGGCACAGTAATTAGACATGCCTCCCATCTCATGTCCTGCATATGTACATGTTGGTGTATAGCCCTGGTGATTGGCATATTTCCAGGTTGTGTATGTGTTGTGGTGCATGGCACAACCAAGGTGTTTGTACATGTGTTGCTTATGTTTGAATGGGTAAACTTGATTCATAGGCAATTTGTACCGCTGCACTCCTTTCGCATGCATTGCGTGTGTCCTATGTGCCTCTCCCTTCTAGCATTTGTAAAATTGGCAGTTATTTACCCCATGCAACTTACCCTGCGTTTGTGGTGATTGTTCAAAGCTGCACTGTCATGTCCTTGGATTCCTGTGACTAGCTCGTCCGGGATGACTGCTGCAACCATCTCCTCCATCTCATCCAGGTCCTCCTGTGGTGGAGGACTTCCACCTCAAGTTTGCAGTGCTACCTTTCTGTTCCTGGCCATTTTCTCTTTAGTTCTTCGCTTACAATTGTGCCACCATTTCTTGCACTCAGTGACAGTTCGCTTCACCTCTGCCACACTGATGATTTTTTTCACTATTTGCTGCCATATTGCCTCTCTCTTGCCAATTGGTAAATTGGAGGTGATGAATAGCTAGTGTTGGTGCTCCGTCACCTCTCTCACAAGGATTTCATGCTCCTCCTCACTAAATTGACACTTGCGCTTTTTCTTTTCCTTCCCTTGGGACTTCTGTGTCTCCTTCTCGCTGGTTCCTGGGTACATGGGGTCACCCAGGGGTCTCTCCTGGCATGCTGCTTCCATCTTCCCTCTGCTTTGCAACCTTTCCTGCTTTAGCATCTAAAGTTGATGCAAATATGGGGTTAAAATGGTGCATATCTGTTTGCGACATCTTTACGTGCCGCAAAACGGGTTAAAGTCAGTTTTGAAGCATTAATGTCGATTTGCCTTATGACTGGACTTACGTCAAAATTTTTGCCTCTAAGCATTTCTTAGCTAAAAATGGTGCAAGCCAGCGCTAAACTTTTTGACACAAAACTGCGTTTGTGCAGTTTTGTATCAAAAAGTATAAATACTGTATGGGACTGAGGCCCTCATTTCAACCTCGGCGGTCTTTAAGCAAGACCGCCGAGGTACCGCTGTGCTGAAGACCGCCAGAGCAGGCAGTTTCCCGCGCAGCGAATCATGACTGCTGGCAGCAATCCGTCCTTTTTTTAGATGGAGAGTCGCCAGCAGCCATACTGGGGGTCGGCGGGGGATTGGAGGCTGCTCCACCTCCACCACCCCGTCATCAGAACACCACCCATCAAATCCCAACACATGATTCGGCGTGGCAGTGTTCTGGTGATTGGGAGCTGGCAGTGGAGCAGCCCCCATGGATCCCGTCCCCTCCCGGAGGATCAACGGACAAGGTAAGTTGATCGTCCATTAGGGGAGGGGGTGGGGGATGTTGTGTGCGTGCATGGGGGTGTGAGTATGTAGAGGAGGTGTGTGAGTGAGTGTATGCATGCAGGGGTGTGTTGTGTGTATGGGAAATGTGTGCAGGTTGGTCTGTGTGCATGTCTGTTTGTAAGTGTGCGGGTATGTGTTGTTGTAGTGTATGTGTGCGTGTAGGGGTGTGTGTATGTGCATGTTGGGGGTGGGGGTCGGGAGGGTGTGTATGTGCATGTTGGGGGTGGGAGTGGGGAGGGGGGTCCTGCCACCTTTGGTGGGTATTAGGGGGGTAAGGGGTGTGGGGGGAGGACTCGGTGGTGGGGAGGGGGGTGGTGGAGACGCCTATCAGTGCCAGGGAAGGAATTCCCTGGCACTGATAGTGCCTACCGCCATGGATTTCATAGTGGTTCCAAACCACCCGAAATCCATGGTGGTATGCAGGGTCCTGATACCACCGGCGGTCTGGTGACGGCCACCAGGCTGGAGACCGAAGTCTCCAGCCCAGCGGTCGTCACCGCCCTGGCGGTCGGAGTGGAGAAGTGGCGGATGGCCATGGTGGTAACCACCATGGTCATAATTCCATTTTTTCCACTGGCCTGTTGGCGGTATTACCACCACTTCTCCCCCGCCCGCCAGGGTTGGAATGAGGGCCTTAGTGTTTTACAATGAATATAGGTACATTCTACAGCCAACATAGTGAAGATACAGAGAAACAAATGTATAGTAAAACAATGACCAACCATAAATGTTTTACAGGAAAGAAATACATGCATTAGTTATTGCTGCATTTGGGTAATCACGTTATTTCAGGACTAACATCAAGATGATCTTTTTCAAACATTTCCTGTGTTCTTAAGTTAAGTGGGAGAGATTTCAGAAATTAGGGATCCACACTTCTGAAAGTCTAGTTTTGTGCTTGGGAGGATGTGAGCTTTAGGACATGTCAATAAAACGTGTGCTCGATTCAAAATCTGCTTCCGCATTCTGAGATGAGGTGTAAGTTGGATAAGAAGGAAAGGTCCATTGATGGAACTGCTTTGTGTTCTATTCTTCTATTGTTAGCCAAGTGCATGTCTTTATGTAGGAGGGATGGTGTTATATACTTTGTATTTATTAGATGGAGTCAAGAACTGTTGAATACATGCTAATAGAAAAACAAGTGATGAAATGACAAGCACTTGCATTGCTGTTTTCATTTGGGACAGTATAATTAAGTGTTTGATCTTTTTCACGTTAGTGATGGTGACATCAGGCAATTCTGGCTATATTGTTGATTTGTGGTAAGAGGGAGAGGGTAGGGTCATGAGAAAAGCCTAGTGGTTTTAGTTAAGAAGAAGGGACACGCTTACTACATTTCGCTCATATCTGTGAGGGATCACGTGTGATTTTGCCTGTGCATAATGAGTATGGAGTATTTTTAATGATCAGCCTCGGGAAGATACTCACTATCCATTTTTGGACCTTTGTTAAGGAGGAGGTAAAAGTATGCATGTCATTAACCGAAAAAGTTTTTAAGTAAAGATTTTAAGAAACGTTCTGTCATATGTACATATTGATGAAGTATCTTCTTTAGCAACTAGCATAATTAAGGGCTTGAGATAAAGGTGTAAATGTACCAAGGCTGGGATCAAATCCCACTGTGACTGTTGGATGTGAATGAGCTTGTGAAGACTGGTCAGTATGCGAGCTGAGTTTAGTCATGGAGATTGGCAAATAACCTTGATGTCGTGTTGGACAGGAGGTGGATATATTGTGTTTAGGATAGGTAGTTTTTAGATGGATTGATTTGTGTGTACTGGTGAAATCATTTATATTTCCCAAAGGAGTCCAACGCAGGATACATGCTACGTAAAGGAATGTATTCTTCAATTAAAACTGTTTGGTAGCTGTACGAGGTGATTTTATCATGAGACACATTAATATCCAAGGAATGTGCTATGTTATCTTTAGAAAATGCATCTTTATTTTCAAAAAAGTTAATTGAACAACCTTCGATGTTGTCTGTAAAATACTATGGGGGTCATTCTGACTCCCGCCGGGCGCGGTCACCGTGCGCCTGGCGGGAGCCGTCAAAATACCGTACCGCGGTCGGAAGACCGCGGCGGGTATTTTGAGTTTTCCCCTGGGCTGGCGGGCGGCCTTCAAAAGGCCGCCCGCCAGCCCAGGGGAAAACGACCTTCCCACCATGAAGCCGGCTCGTAATCGAGCCGGCGGAGTGGGAAGGTGCGACGGGTGCTACTGCACCCGTCGCGTATTTCACTGTCTGCTATGCAGACAGTGAAATACAAGCGGGGCCCTCTTACGGGGGCCCCTGCAGTGCCCATGCCATTGGCATGGGCACTGCAGGGGCCCCCAGGGGCCCCGCGACACCCCCTACCGCCATCCTGTTCCTGGCGGGCGAACCGCCAGGAACAGGATGGCGGTAGGGGGTGTCAGAATCCCCAAGGCGGCGCAGCATGCTGCGCCGCCTTGGAGGATTCTGACGGGCAGCGGAAAACCGGCGGGAGACCGCCGGTTTTCCTGCACTGACCGCGGCCAAAGCGCCGCGGTCAGAATGCCCTGCGGGGCACCGCCGGTCTGTCGGCGGTGCTCCCGCCGACCCTGGCCCCGGCGGTCTGAGACCGCCGGGGTCAGAATGACCCCCTATATCAAGATGATACTTTGCATGGCACCTGCAATGCTGTTCATCTGAATCGATACACAAATGAGAACCTGCTGAGATAATATCTAATTTGTAATGAGGCTTGCAAGACATACTTATAAAATGTCTAACATAATACTATTTACGATAAGACTCCACGCTGCAACAGATGAAAGAAATCGTCAGAAGCCTACTTTGAAATGAAACTGAGGCTGCCCTGCCCCTGCACTTAAGTTTATGTATGGAGTGAAGAAGAGTGAATGTTGAGCAGCAGGCGGCCAAGTCACGATATTGCATACTTTAGATATGATTAATATTATGAGCTAAGGTACTGCTGAAAGTAGTGTGTTTCCAAGGTTTTAGATATTTCTGAAGTAGTGACAACCTTCTGGAACAAGAATGATACTTCCGACCGGCTGTTGTATTGAGGCTGGCTGTACTCACAAACAAGGAGGACAGCACTATTCTAATGTTGCCATGAAATGAGAAACAAATGACAATTCGTGCATTTAAAATATAAGTTGCTGTTCCCAACTGGCAGTACTTGTGCTCCAAGTACGGAACTATGTACATCCAACTATGCTGTACCTCACATCAGCAGGGAGACTGTACCCTGCTAAAACATGGTAGTCACCAACTCCATGAAACTGTGAAGCAGACCCCATTTTTGTCATGGAAAGAGTGGATTACAGTTCATTAGTTTATTAGCTACAGGTAGGCACAACACCCAAATTATGATAGACCAGTGCAGGTCCCAATACCCCCTGCTGCAACTCAATAGATTTGTTGGCCCTATTTCCTAGTCCAGCGTGGCTGACTTTGCATTAGCTTAACTCATTGGACTGCAAGCACTGTTTGTCTTGAGTGCAGGAGTAAAGAATTGCAAGTGGGAGATCTGGGTTGTAGACTGGAGTTAATGTATGACCAAGTGCATGAGAGAAGATTGCATGGTAGCAGGATCATGTGGAGCATCTGATACAGAGTTGGCGTGAACACAAGAATTAAGACTGTAGGCAGGAAAATCAGGAAGGTGTCCTAGGGAAAGTATCTGACTTAACTCTGAAATGGAGATTAAGTGCCATCAAGATTAGTAGGAGCCACTCACAGCACTTGAGGACTGTTGCACAGGTCTCTGGCACTTCCCCTTGCACTGAGTCCCACAGCAGTGTGATGAAGCTCAACATAAAAGGGACTCAGAGAGATATTTTTACTCTATGTCTCATCAATTATGCATTGCAGAGTTTAGTGTAACTGTTTTCTAAAATTACTTAATCTACATATTTGAAAACACAACAACAATATAATTATTCATTTCATCCCATTTTTGTAGAGTATTACATTGTTTGGTATTGGTAGGTGTATGCAAATTTGCTGATGTGTTATCTAGTATCACCTGCATCATCGTTTTTGTTGTTGGCTACATATTACCAATTTATCTGTTACTATCTTAATGCACACTACATCTAGATACAGTTACAGCACTGCATTTTACTACTGGGATATTTCCACTAATCCGATCCTAAAGCATTTTTTTTTTTTTTTAATTACATTTAAACTTAACTTCATTTCTTTAATAATGACTAACCTCAGTAGAATATGGGGATACTTTTCCTAATCAAACTCAAAAGTGACAGTTGTCCCGCCCCGGAAATTAAGTCAAACCCATTACTGGGACTTCCGGTCCCCCATGAGAGCTTGCCCCGGAACTGACATAGGTGTAGGTTAATCACATGGGTTGTGACATCATGTTATCATGTGTTAGTCAGGTGCCAGGTCCTTGCCATAGTATTTAGGTCAATGTGTTGTGTAAAATGACGGCCCTGCAGGTGTGACCCATGTTTCTGTACCTAAGAGGACAGGACTGGGCATGTTCAGGCTGCCACAGCCATGTGGCTGTAGTGTGCCTCCTCTGAAGGAGGAGCAGTGGAAATACACAGCCCCCACTCACCCACCCTTAGTGTTGCATAAACTAGAGGGATTGTATGAAGGTGACCTTTTTTTTTTTAAATAGTCTTCACGCACAGAAAGGGTCAACGTTGGTGTATATCGCCATACAGCATGACCGTTAAAAAACACAAGTCATAGTAGGCTTAAGGAGGGAAACTGTGTGTACGGGACAGATAAGTGAGGCCTGACCGGCCATGAGGTGGCCTACATGCTGATATGTATTTTCTAGAAGAGTTGCGATCCACTGCCCAATCATCTTATCAGGACTGCATGTTACTGTTTACGTCCAACAATTAACTTTCAACCTCTGTTTTTGCAAGTCAGAGGGCTCCATAACTGATTAACAGATGTCAAATTAGAATGTAACAGTCCCCCAGGTGACACAATGAATGGCTGAAGCATTCCTATGTTATTAAAATGTAACCATAAAGCATAATATATTTTTTAACCCACCCCTCCATAAAGCATGTGCATAATTAGCATGTTGTAGCAAGTATAAAAGCACCCCAAAGGGATCCTACATACAATCACATTTTCAAGACTCTTTTTGTGAGCTGAATATTGAGGTTTGCGGAGAGCAGGGCTACCCCAGACCATCAAGGAGAAAAATATGAAGGGCAGAGCACAAACTGATAATGCAAGCCAGCTCCTATTTAAGGTAAGTAACTATGGTGTGTTTGTATATGTTCTAATGTAATTTCAACATGCTGTTGTCTCAACCCTTTTCCCTATGTACGTACAGTGTAATGTGTGGCATGTACTCAAGTGTAAATCTGTTTTATTTTGATAAAAGGGAGCAGGGCTTGTCTACCGTGCCCCTAGTGCACCCCTACCCCAGCACCCCAAGGGCCTATGAACATTGGAGGAGTCACAGCACAGAGCCACACACACCGACCCCAGCTATCCGCTACTTTACACATGGGGAAGGGGGTGTCTAGTTCATGGATTGTGGTCCCCAGCACCCCAAGGACCCATGATCATGGTGGAGGGAGTGCCGAGCCACGTGCTCCCTTCCTGGTGGCTACTGTTTTACATGGGCAGGGGCTCTGAGCTTCACGCTTGGCACCCCCCACCAGCCCCAACACCCCACCCCAAAGGCAAAGATGCCTTGTGGGGCTGGAGGATGCAGAGCACGAGGCTCGAGTCCTACAACCAACCCCCTCTGGCCTTTCAGCTCTTTGGGGTTTGGTCGCGGGCCTTGTACTCGGCATCCCCCACTCTGAGGGTCTCTGACTTTCAAGGCAGGGGTCACCGAGCATGTGGCTTATGACCCCTGCCCCCACCAAACAAGTATGTCGCTCAAAAGGGGGCCCTGGGGGATGGCCTTTAGTACCCAGGACCATAAAGCACCTCAGAGGAGGGGTTGCAGACCTCACGCTGGGTGTCCCCCTCCCCAAGGGTCTCTGCCTTTCAAGGAATGGGATGCCGAGCGCGTGGCTCGTGGCCCCTGCCCCCATCAAAAAAGTACATGGCTCAACCCCCCAGGGTACAGTAAATTCACCTAAAACAAGGGCACTGGTGAAACAAGCGATGCAGGATTTAGGCTTGGTAGATGTTTGGCACTGGAGAAGGGGTGAAGGAGATAGATATACATTTCACAATAAAAAATATGGGCATAGATCCAGAATAGATTTTTTTCTAATTCATAAAAGTTTATGCTAAGAGGTAAGAAGGGCAGCCCACAATATAGCATACTTGTCAGATCATTCAGCAGTAATACTACACTTGGACATCAGGGTCATTAATAGGACTATTAGGAGCACAATTAATCGTACTTTATTTCTAGATGACGCAATAGTAGATGCGTTAAAAAAAGACACTAGAGAATTTTTCCATGTGAATCAAGGAACAGCAAGTTTGTGGTGTGTTTGGGATGCGTTTAAGGCTTATATAAGAGGGAGGTTAGTCAGCCTAGCATCATATAAGTATCGGGAAGAGAGGGAAAAGCTGGGAAACATGGAATTGTCATTGAAAACGCTTCAAGTCTCAATGTATAATGCGCGGTTAGAAGGGAAAAAGGACTTATTAAAGGAGCTGTCTTGTCAAGAGGAAAAGGTTCGGTCTAGTTTAGACGCCTTTTTGGAAAATCGCTGTAGGTTAAAGTGGGAAAGTAGTCAATATGCACACTTTGAATATGGAGAAGTTTGCAGTAAATTGTTAGCGTGGAAGGTTAAGTCGGACCTTTCCAAAAAGCACATTTTATCAGTCAAATCAGATCTTACGAATCAGACCCGCACGGAGCAAGAAGAGATTGAGGAAGCATTCGTATCCTTTTTTCAGGAGATATATTCAGAAAGTTTGGTTAACTTGGAAGAGTCGGTAAGAGAATTTTTAGATAAAGCACACCTCCCAGCTTTAGAGGAGTCTAAGATGCTCTTATTAAACGACAAGCTAAACGAGGCTGAGTTGGTTGAAGGTTTAAAGGTGTTGAAAAAAGGTAAGGCAGTGGGGCCAGATAGTCTACCTAATGAATTATACAAGGCTTTGGGGGAGGAACTTACTCCATTCTTATTAGAGCTATTTAATTCTATGTTGATAGAAGGGGCCCAAATTCCTAACTCCTGGAGAGAGGCGACAATCTGCTTATTGTTAAAGCCAGGTAAGGTATCATCGTCTTGTTCCTCCTATAGGCCCATCTCCTTGCTGAACGCGGACTATAAACTTTATACAGGAATCCTAGCTAAGAGATTGGGGAGAGTCATCGGCAATCTGATCCATCTGGACCAAAAGGGTTTCATGAAGGGGAGGCAGCTTCACGAGATAACTCACGAGTTATTTGCTGCAGTAGATTTGGCGGAACACGAGAAAGCGCCATTGGCGATTTTGACTTTTGATGCGGCTAAGGCCTTTGATCACGTTAATTGGTTGTTTTTGAAAGTGGTGTTGGAAAAAGCGGGCTTGGGAACCCCTTTCGTGAGAGCGATAGGGGAATTGTATAGATACCCCTCAGCGAGAATCCTGGTTAATGGCCAATTATCACAAGAATTTAGGATTTGGCGGGGTACGCGACAGGGTTGCCCCCTATCTCCCTTGCTTTTCAATTTATACATTGAACCCTTGGCTACTTTACTTCGGTCTTCTAAGGAGATTATTCCATTTCGAATTAGGGGTTGGGAAAAAAAACTAGCGTTATACGCAGACGATTTGATGATATACACGAGTGATGTTAGGTCTACTCTACCTAGGGTCATCGCCTTGATGGAACTATTTGGTAGATATTCCGGGTACAGCATAAACAATAAATAATAAATAATATGTTGGAACTTGTCGTATGCTTCCCATTGAATTAAACAAGAGATCAGATACTTGGGTATTCGATTAGCAGCTGATCTTAATGAGGTAGCTAAATTGAACTTTGACATAGCATATAGGGAAACCAAAAAACTGTTAAAGGCGTGGGCCGCTCTTCCTCTTACGATAATTGGAAGATCCAACATTTTGAAGATGTGTATTCTTCCAAAATTTACTTTTTTATTTAACACTATCCCACTAGAGTTCAAGAAGAGCTGGTTTAAAAAACTACAGGGGGACTTATCCTCATTTGTATGGGCTTCCAAGGGAGTAAGGATTGCTTGGAAAAAGATGAGTAGAAAAAGAGAGTGGGGGGGATCGCGTCTCCTGACCTTTTTAGGTACTATTTGGCTTTCCAATTAAAAAACATTAGAGTCTTATTGAATAAAAAGTCAGAGCACGATTTAGTCTGGAGAGCATTAACGGCACACCTTGAAGAAGGAGCAGACCATTTTTTACATAAATTTGGACACCCCAGGTACTTCAAGAAAGTTCGTTTGAAACTTCCCAGACATGCATGCAATGTTTGGATGTATTTTCGGAGGGTGTTAGAGATACCTTATTTTTGTAGTTCGGCTCCCATTTGGGATTCTCCTGGCACTCCGGAATGCCTTATAGACAAACTATCAACTCCTTTGAGAGCAAGTGGGATGGTAAGATGGGGCCAGTTAATAGAAGGAGTTGAATTGTTAAGTTGGTGTGCATTCCAGGAAGGTACTGGTGGGACAGTTTCTAGATTCAAGTACCTTCAGATATCTAGTTGGGTAAAGTCTTGTCGAAATGGAGAAATAGGGAGGAGCATATGGGAAGGGAAGCTAAACCAGAAAATCATTAATAAAGAGGTCGCAGTATGGTACCATGCTTTGTTGGAATCAACAGAGGATAGTGCATCCCTTCCCTTGTCGAAGTGGGGAGCGATTTTTCCAACTCTAGATGTTATAGCATTGTGGCAAAAGTCTTGTTCAATATTGTGGCTTACCACCAGTCCAGCAGGGCTGAAGAAAAATCACTTGTTTACACTCCATAGGGTTTACTGGACTCCGGCCAAATTAACAGCTATGGGGAAAATTCAGAAGAAGTGTCCAAGGTGTGGGGAAGATAAGGCTGATGATATCCATATGTTTTGGCAATGCTCTAAGTTGTTGAATTACTGGGGGGATATAGGCAGTATCTTAAAGGTAATCTTTAATGTTAACTTAGTTTTAAACCTAGCAAAAGTGGTGTTTGGGGTTCGGGAACTGGATACAAACTACCAGAAATTGTCAGTTCAGCAGGAGTATTTGCTGTTTATATTAATCCTTCTAGCTAGGCGAGAAATTTGTCGTAAATGGATTGATCCTCTTCCTCCTCGTGTGCTGGATTGGCAAACATCTGTAAATCGAATTTGTACATTGGAACAACGGGGTCCCCTGTCTAGAAAAGATAACTTTTGGTTGTATTGGGAAAATGTGTATCAATAACATATTATTCTATGCTGTATAGGTTCTTTTGTTTTGTCTCTTCCCTTTAATTTTTTTTGAATTTTTTGAACTCTTAAAGTCCAATGATTAGATCCCCCCCCACCCTATTGGGGTGTTGCTTTGGCTATGATCGGGTTCTAGAAAGTAACAATTAGTAGAACAGGTGGGATGGATCAACCGAGGTATGGATTATATACTTGGAGGCACGCTGTCGCCTGCCGTGCCAGTGCTTTTCCTACCCAACCAAAGCAGGGGTGATGAATATGAGGACAAAAAAATAAAAATAAATAAAAAAAAAAAGTACATGGCTACAAAGGGGGGACCAGCGGATGCCAAGCTTGCGGCTCACGCCCTCTAGTCCCCGGACCTCACAGCTCCCCAGGGTGGGAGCTCGCTGGCTTTGTGCTCAGCATCCCCCGCCCAGAGGGTCGGGCCCTTCACGGTCAGGGCACCCGAGCGCATGGCTCCTGTCCCATAAACCCAAGTATGTCCCTTCAAAGGGAGGCTGGGGGATGCTGAGGGCAAGGCTTGCGCCCTCTAGTCCCTGACCTTACAGCACCTCGGGCGGGGGTCATGAGCAACACGCTTGGCTCCCGAGCCCCAAGGGTCCATCCCTTCACAGACAAACTACTGAGCATGTGGCTTATGGCCCCTGCTCCACCTCCCCAGACTTCACAAACGGTTAGAAAAAAATAATTTAAAAAAAGCATTTCAGTGGTGGTAGAGGACACCGAGCGTGTGGCTAGTGTCTTCTGCCCTGTAGTCCCCAATCCTTGCCACATAACATATGAATGGCTGAGCATGATGGTAGAGGCCCCCATGCCTCTTTACTCAGCCTACAGTTGATCAATAGCTCTGGAGGAAGGGCGATAAATACATCTGTGTGCGGTGGAGCAAAGCTCTGCCTGTTTGCTCCCACCCTCCAGGCTGGGGATTAGAGAGAGCTCTGCCCCCGCAAAATGGAGCATATGGTAGAGAGTAGAAACAGGACTGGATCCCAGAAGTGGATCCGGTCCTGGTTTTCTGTGTGTGTCAAGAAATAGGTACAGCTGTAAGCTTTTTAGATTGCCATGTGTAATATTTATTTATTTATTTATTTATTTATATTTTAATTACTGTAATTATTTGTGACCTTCAATGACTATAAGTGCCTGTTATCACAAGTAAAATCATGGTATCAGGTCAATGGAACCATATGAATATCGCCCCATATTGGGAGTCCTGTACCTTATGTTGTGCAGTGGTTCTATCTTGTGGCCTTTTGATAAACAATGCGTGGTGATTAGAGAAACATGAGCAAGATTTTTGTTGTTGGTTACACTGTCAGAGCTTTGTTCGTAGTGTTCGTAGTTTATAATAATCTCAGGCGATGTGGTTGTAAGGGAGAATGACCTAGAGCTGTATTATTCAGTATGTTTGCTGTATTTGGTAATATGTCTATAATGCGCACAGTGAATCTGTTAAGCAGAAAAAGTAAGTATGGCGCAGGACCTAGACAGGATATTACTTTATTCACATGAAGAGACTTCTTGAGTGGGGTTTGGTATTTGTATGCTAACTATAATGCAAAATACACAATTGTAGTACAAAAATTATTAGCATAAAAACACCCTGGTAATTAATTAAAGACCTTTAGGTTTATATTTCATCTGTTTTACTAAGCAGCAATGTCTCCTAAAAAGGCTGCATTTTCAGTTTCTGAGTTCTGATTTTAACAGTTTAATATGAAAGATTAGTACCTAATATAAAGTGAGTAGTAGGCGGATGTTTCTACAAAACGTGGCCCAAAATGAGTTGTGGTCTAAAGTCAATTTTGTCTGTACACAGGAACCTCAAGAACTAACGTGGACAGCAGAGGAAATGGCTGCCTTTCAGCAGCCTATCTAAAGTTTTATAGTTCAGAGAACCTTGTCAAACTCCAGCCTCAACAACCTTGTCTTATTTGTTAATTTGCTTATTTCGAATAATGTTTTCTGATGTTTGCATTCTTTTTACAGGATAAGACACCAGAATACAGATAGCGGTCAATGCTCTCCAACAAAATCTCGAGGCTCAAGACGCAAGGTCCACAGTGCAACAGGACACAACTCATACAGGTAAATAAAATGAGCCTGTGTGTAAACGCTATGTAAGCATCAACCTTAACAGCCCAAAACCCCCATAAACTCCCTATAGATCGGGCTTCAGAGAGTATTTATAATCAGTGTATTATATTGTGAATGTGACATATTTTTAATTAGTTTTTTTTCCTTACAGGACCCCTGGTGTCACACATGGACCACATGCCTGCGCAGCAAAAGGTGGAAGGGTGCGCTAAACATACGCTCTGAAAAAGAAAGTCACAAGGTCCTAAAGAAGGAACACATCAAGTGTGTTTTACAAAATGTAGAGCCAAAAGAATCCTAACCCCTTTGCCTCTCAAGCAGATTTTTCCTCTAGGATATAGCAGATATAGCAATACTTAATATGTATTTTTTTATCTTGACATCTTAGAGCCGTCACAAAAGATCTCTGGAGGAGTCCACCGTACGGCTAAGTGGTCATCGATGCCTTTGAAAGACATCACAGGGACCATTCGAAAAACAAAGGCCCATATTTATGGATTTTGATGCCAGACTGCGTTAGCGCAGTCTGGCATCAAAATCCATAGCGCCTGCTAACACCATTCCAAAGCACCACCCAGGTGCCATATTAATGGAATGGCACACAGTGGCGCAAAGGACAGGCTAGCATCTAAGAAAAAGACGCTAACCGGGGGGATGGCAGAAGCGGAGAAGGCGCTAGTGGTACAGAAATGATGCTAGGCAGGTTACTGGCAAGAAATATGCCGCTAACCAGCCTAGCATCATTTTCTGGTGCTAGCACCCAACAATGACTTCTGTCTTGGTAAAGACAGGAGTCATGCCCACCACCCCAATGGTCAGCCCTGGGGACCAGTGTCCCCTGGGCAAGGCTATCATACCCAGTGCCAGACAGAGGGCCCCATGTAAGGGGCCCCAAATGGCACAGCAAAAAAAAATAAAGAATACAAAAACAATACTTGCCTGTACTTACCCTGGATGGGGTACCCCATCCTATGGTGTCCCTCTGGTGTGAGTGGGAGTGTTGCAGGGGCTTGGGGTCGGCATTTGTGGGCCCATTCCATGGTGTTTAGCCATGGAAATGGGTCCACAGGTGCTCTAAGGCCTGGTCAGACCCCAGTGTTAAATAATGGCACTAAGCAGGCTTAGCACCATTATTTGTGTCTGCCTACTCTGTGCGTGTCATTTTTGCGCCGGAGAATAAATAAGGAATCAGGTGGGAGCGTTATATTGTGGATGAGAATGCCTACTGTGCATCTAATTAGCACAAGGTAGTTTGCCGCATCCACAACATGGCACTAACTGCAATATTTTGATGCTAGATGGGTCTAGCGCCAAAATATAAAAATTGAGTTAACATTTTTGCCATTTTAGCATCAAAATAAATGACGATAAAATGGTGCAAACCAAGTATAAATATGCCCCAAAGTCGTCAACATCAGGAAAAACCTTGAACTGGCTCTGCAGATAGAGCTCATAGACCAGGAACAGACCCTAACCCTTGCACCCCTTTACAAATAAAGCCTACAGCCAGTACACTGAACACATCCACAGGAACTCCATTTGTGCAAAGGCGTGGACACACAGGCAGTGGAGCACTTACACCCGCAGACACATATTAGCAGGGATCATGTGAAACCACTGAAGGGGATCTCAAGCAGTGCAAAAACCTTAAAATAAATTGTCTTTCCTTAAAGAATCAGAACAAAAAGCAAACAGCAGGCTGTTAGAAAGTTAAAATCCAAACTAAACTCTGAAACCTTATAACTGGGGAAGGGAGGGAGCAAAACCATGCCCTTCGGTGATGCCTAGAGGGAGGTTGGAAAGATGTACAAGAGAGGTGGTGCAATCTTATGAATCAGAGACTGCTGACATAGGCATTACACCTACATGAATAGGACTGCAGTGCACCCTAAAGAGTGCCAAATCCTCATTCACTAATAATGGTGTTCATGGGTCAAAATATAAAAAGAAGGTCCAAGATGTTCTCACTAAAGCCCTACAGCTCTTACAAGCGCTCAAAACTAAAAGTCACTTGAACAACTCAACTGTGAATTACAAACCCCAAAAGCAGTTACAGCAACATATAAAACAAACCCTGATAAGTCTCAAAACATAAATTTAGGAGAGAACATAACAAGCAGCTGATGTTAAAGGTGCTCCTGTGGTAAAGTTCAGAGACTAGTATATTGCAAACACCCAGAAGATTCGGCTGCCGGAGGTAGAGTAGGTGAAGCTATGTAGACACAGCTCGCAAATACAACAATGATTGTTCAAAGAGGCTGTGGGCGGTTTCCTAAAAACGGGTGGCCCTGTTAGAAATATAAGTGGGCTAATAGCGCTAGGCTTCGTAGATGTTTAATAAGTAAATTAAAGAAAGCCAGAATATGTGCTACAAGGCAGTTTAAAAATACATGTGCACAGACCCTTAGTCAGCTGTCCCAAAATGATTCCCTCGAGAGCGCACCATCCAACACCGATCCTCAAACTGAGGGTTCAGAACTTGTGTTTTTAAAGAGAGATACAAGGTACAGTCGTACTGTAGAGCGTTTTAGCACTACAGAGCATTACGAGGAATTCAGGTTTGTTAACCTAGAACATATAAAATCCTCTGATCACTGGGTTTTAGTTAATCACCAAGCGGTACAAACATTCATGGAACGGTTGTTACACGATGTGGGTCTTAATGATTTCTTCCAACTGTGCTTTGAGGGGCAGGGCATTGACAGTCCCTTGTTCACCAGACGAATGCCCTGCAACATATTTGATGCTACAGAAATTCTAGAAAACCTCACTAACCTCTTACAGAGTAAGGCAGAAATAGTAGCATATGGGACCTGCAGAGTCCTCACCCTCATTGTTTGTGGCCGTGAGGGGGTGTTTCCAGACCTTCAAAGAGTATCTTATATAGTAAAATAATGTTGGTTGCTCAACTTTAACAACGGAGCATCCAACACATGTCTGGGGCTAGCATAGCAGGGTTACTGATGGATCATCATCATCATCATCACACAAGCTTTATTCGGTAACATGACCATCAAAGCATCAAATAATACAATCAAAAATGAATTAAGAAAACAGGATAAAATGAGAATATAAAATTATTATTTTTTAAATATAATCATGTAAGTAAAATTTCTAAGATACTGTACACATGAAAATACTTCATGAGGAGCTGCTATTTAGAAAACCGCTACGTATATGCCACGCAGCCACAGGGAATTTGCTAACTGCGACAATCAGAGGTTTGGATGTGTCACTCCTTAAAATCCTCATTGCTACCGAGTAATGAGTCATACCCAAGGTACGACAAATAGTGCAAATCCATTTTGTTCGTGGAGTAGAATAAGCAGGACAAAAGAACAAGAAGTGCTCCTCGGTTTCTGGGCTACCGAGACATGCAGGGCACAGATCAGACATGGGAGCAGGTCCCCATTTGCTAGTCAGAGATAACAATGGAAGGTTCCCAAAACGGAAACGTGCATACAACCCCTTCCCCCGCAGATCACCTACAAAATCCAGGTATGGTTCAAAATGGGGAATCAGCTTAAAATCCATGAAAGAAGTAGTCAAACGACCATCAAAATTACTACGAGTTAGCTCAGTTCTTACATAGGACCAATAGGTAGTTTTCAAAATGGAGCTGTGTGGTTTTTCCAGACCCTGAGGATTTTCCCAAAAGCATGTCAGTCCTAAAATGTGAAACCATTTAGACACATGTTTAACCCATGGAATGGTAGTCGCATTAGGTCTCTTCAGGAAGTCACTAAAACAATCTCTGTATATGGCAAGTTCGGGAACCATCCAAATCCTCACTGTTAGACCTGACAGCCTTAAGGTGGTCACCCCTAACTTTTTGCCTGCCTCCCTCCACTTTTTGGACACTGTTTTTGCTGGTTTTTAGACTCTGCGCACTTTACCACTGCTAACCAGTGCTAAAGTGCATATGCTCTCTCCCTTTAAACATGGTAGCCTTGGATCATACCCAATTGGGCTATTTAATTTACTCATAAGTCCCTAGTAATGTGCACTGTTTGTGCCCAGGGCCTGTAGATTAAGGGCTACTAGTGGGCCTGCAGCACTGGTTGTGCCACCCACTTCAGTAGCCCCTTAACCTTGTCTCAGGCCTGCCATTGCAAGGCCTGTGTGTGCAGTTTCACTGGCACTTCGACTTGGCATTTAAAAGTACTTGCCAAGCCTAAAACTCCCCTTTTTCTACATATAAGTCACCCCTAGGGTGTGCCCTAGGTAACCCGTAGAGCAGGGTGCTGTGTGAGTGAAAGGCAGGACATGTACCTGTGTAGTTTACATGTCCTGATAGTGTGAAACTCCTAAATTCGTTTTTACACTATTGTGAGGCCTGCTCCCTTCATAGGCTAACATTGGGGCTGCCCTCATACATTATTGAAGTGGTAGCTGCTGATCTGAAAGGAATAGGAAGGTCATATTTAGTATGGCCAGAATGGTAATACAGAATCCTGCTAACTGGTGAAGTTGGATTTAATATTACTATTTTAGAAATGCCACTTTTAGGAAGTGAGCATTTCTCTGCACTTAAATCTTTCTGTGCCTTACAATCCCTGTCTGGCTGGGTTTAGTTGACAGCTCCTTGTGCATTCATTCAGACACACCCCAAACACAGGGTACTCAGCCTCACTTGCATACATCTGCATTTTGAATGGGTCTTCCTGGGCTGAGAGGGTGGAGGGCCTGCTCTCACACAAAGGACTGCCACACCCCCTACTGGGACCCTGGCAGACAGGATTGAACTGAAAGGGGACCTGGTGCACCTCTAAGCCACTCTTTGAAGTCTCCCCCACTTCAAAGGCACATATGGGTATAAAACAGGGCCTCTGCCCTACCACCTCAGACACTTCCTGGAGAAGAAACTTGTAACCAGAACCTGCATCTTGCCAAGAAGAACTGCCTGGCTGCCCAAAGGACTCACCTGACTGCTTTCTCTGAAGGACTGCTGCCTTCTGTTGCCCTGCTGCCTTGCTGTTCCCTGGCTGTGGTGAAGAAGTGCTCTCCAAGGACTTGGATAGAGCTTGCCTCCTGTTCCCTGAAGTCTCAGGACCAAAAAGACTTCTCTCTTGCAACTGGACTCCTTGTGCGACGAAAATTTGCTGCACAGCTTTCTAAAAACGACACACAGCCTGTTCTGCGGTGAAAAATTCACTGCACGCCGAACCGGGCCGCCGCCGCTCGACTTCGCAAGGAAAAGATCGACTCGGCACCTGCGGTGCAACTGGAACTTTGACGCACAGCCCACCAGATCGACGCACAGCTGACCTGGGACGCCGCCGCCCGACTTCCAGAGGGGAAATCGACGCAGCGCCTGCCGTGAGGGAGAAATTTCCCCGCACCACCCACCAGAATGATGCAGAGCTTGTCAACAAGCCCAGGATTCCACGCACCGACCCCGGGCCGTCTGAAAATCCCGCAACCCGAAGAGGATCCACGACCGAGTGCCGGAAATCGCCACCCGGCTGTCCCTGTGTGGAAACTAAATGACGCATTAACTGTGTGCGGCCCGAGAAATCGACGCACACCCCTTTGTTTCCACGCTTTTTCTCCCCTGCGGCCCTTTGTGGAGATTGTTCACTCAAACCAGGTACTTTGTGCTTGAAAGAGACTTTGTTTGCTTTTAAAAGACTTTAGACACTTTATATCACTTTTCAGTGACATCTTTACATTTTCTTTTTGCATCTTTGACCGTTTTTGACCTGCAAAAATCCAGATAAATATTACATATTTTTCTAAACACGGTGTGGTGTATTTTTGTGGTGATATATTGTGTTATTCTATAAGTAATTGCACAAATACTTTACACATTGCCTTCTGAGTTAAGCCTGACTGCTCAGTGCCAAGCTACCCGAGGGTGGGCACAGGATAATTTGGATTGTGTGTGACTTACCCTGACTAGAGTGAGGGTCCTTGCTTGGACAGGGGGTAACCTGACTGCCAACCAAAGACCCCATTTCTTACATTGGTGATCAGCGGTGTGGATAGGACTTGTATTTGTGCAGTGACATATAGTAGCTAAGTATTTCAGTACCTACCCACAGTTGAAGGTCAACTTGATTTTTATATTCTTTCTGCAATTTTGTTTTTCCTGTCAATTTTTTTACCAAAATCCTCACTCACCATGTCTCAGGCTGGGACTCAAACAGGAGATTTTGACCTAGCCCTGCTGGAGACATACAATGTCAAACAGCTGAAAGGATTCTGCAGGGATATGGGAGTACCCACCCAAGGTGCCTCCAGAAAGGAGGAATTTAAAAAGGCGCTGAGGGCCTGGGCAGAAGCCCATTCAGAGGAGGGTGCTGAGGAGGAGGAGGAGCCAGAAGATGGCTCCCCAGAGGATATTTTGCCACCAGTGGATGTCACCACTGCAACTGTGCCCCTGCAAAACCAGGGAGCAGTGTCTCTGATCAAAGCCTGACCGCAGAGGAAAGGAGAGAGGAGAGAGAGTTTCAGTTGCAAATGGCAAGGCTAAAAATTGAGGCTCAACAGGAGGAAAGAATGGCAGAGAGAAAGGCCAAGCAAGCTGAGGCTGAAAGAGCAGCCAAAATGATTGAAGCTGAGAGAGCTGAAGCTGCAGCTGAGAGAGCCTTGGCTGAGAAGAAACTATTGTTGGCTCATGAACTGAGTCACAAGGAGCTGTAGATCAAGGCGAGACAGTCTGAGTCCAGCTGAAATGGAGGCAGCATACAGACAGGAACTGCTGGAGAAAAGAAGGTTCGTATACCCAAAAATGTGGTGCCCAGTTTTGTGGTAGGAGATGACATAGATAAGTGGCTAGCTGCTTATGAAGTTGCACTAAGGGCTCATGAGGTTCCTGAAGGGCAATGGTGTACAGCTATGTGGAGTTATGTGCCAGCACTGGGGAGGGACACACTTACCACACTGAATACAAAAGATCAAAACACATACCCACTTCAGAAAGCCATTTTACTTGCCAAGTTTGGGCTGACCCCTGAGGGATACCGTCAGAGGTTCAGGGCCAGCACCAAACAGTCCACACAAACATGGGTAGATTTCTTTTACTTTTTCAGCAAGGCACTGAATGGATGGGTGCAGGGCAGCAAAGTAGATGATTACAAAGGGTTACATGACTTGATTCTGAGAGAGCATATACTCAGTATTTCTTTTACAGAGTTGCACCAGCACTTGGTAGATAGTAAGCTGACTGACCCCAGGAAGCTTGCTGAGGAGGCAGACCTCTGGGTTAGCACCAAAGTGTCCAAAAAGGTATCTGGGGGGGACTCCCACAAAGATGGTCAGGGTACCCAACAGAAGAAAGAGGGGGGTGAAAAACATAAAGATAAGGAGTTCTCAAAAGGCCCCCAAAAGAATTCCCAAGGGGGGGTGGATACTATTCCTCTTCTAGGTTTGCAAAGAAACTAGGGTATTTTGCTAAAGCATTAGGGAAGTTCATCTCCAAATGTTTAGAGTGCTACCAGTTTGGACACTCAAAGGGCGACTCCCAGTGCCTCAAGAGGGCACAGTCCACCACTGGACAGACACCTGGGTTGGCTAGTGTAGTGCTCGGGGGGAGACAGTCCCAGTTAGCTTTGGGGAGCAGGCAGAGGTTTCCCTAGTGTCCCTGGGAGAAAGAGAGATGGTGCCTAAAGCCCACATGCCAGAAAATACTTCAAAGTATAGGCAGTGGGTCACCATTGATGGGCAAATGGTGGAGGCTCTGCGTGACACAGGAGCCAGTATGACTACTGTCAAGAGTCAGCTGGTGTCATCAGAGCAGATAATCCCTAATACATTCCACCAGGTCATAGTCGCTGACAATCGTGAGAGTCACCTACCGGTGGCTCTGGTTCCCTTTGAGTGTGGGGGGGTCTCTGGTACTCTGAAAGTAGCTGTGAGTCCTGCCATGCCTGTAGATTGTCTGTTAGGCAATGATCTTGAGCATACTGCCTGGAAAGAGGTAGAACTCAGATCCCACCTGGAGATGTTAGATTTGCCTGAGTGGGTCTGCATGACCACACGGTCCATGGCTGCCCAGGAAGGGAGTCAAGGGCGTCTGGAGCCTGGAACAATGGCCCAGACAGCTGCCAAGAGGAAGGGCAAAAGGCGCGGGAAACCCGCCTCAAATGTTCCCACGGTGGTGGACAGGGCCTCTGAGGAGGAGGAGGCCACTGAGCCAACTGGGGAGGACATAGCTGACCTGGGTAACCTACCTGAACTTGCTGGCTGAAAGTAGATGGTAGGCCAACCAGGGCAGAATTCTGAAAAGCGCAGAAGGAATGCCCAACCCTTGAGGGTCTGAGGTGACAGGCCACAGCCCAAGCAGCAGGTGATGCCTCTGGCACTCACCACATTTACTGGGAGAATGATCTCCTGTACAGTGAGCCTAAGGTTCCAGGTCCTGGGGCAGCACGTGTGCTGGTGGTCCCACAGTGTTACCGGGCCTTTCTACTGGGTCTGGCTCACAACATCCCCCTGGCAGGACACCTGGGCCAAGACAAGACCTTTCACAGGCTTGTCACCCACTTCCATTGGCCCAGAATGAGGATAGCCTCAGATAATTTCTGCAGAGCTTGCCCCACCTGCCAGGCAGTGGAAAGACAGGGAAACAGCTTAAGGCTCCCCTGCTTCCACTCCCTGTCGTTGGCACCCCCTTTGAAGGGGTGGGCATCAACATTGTTGGTCCCTTGGACCCCAAAACTGCCTTGGGCAACAGGTTTATCCTGGTTTTGGTGGACCATGCCACCCGCTATCCAGAGGCAATCCCTCTGAGAACAGTGACTGCACCGGTGTTGACCAGAGCCCTGTTGGGAATATTTACCTGTGTGGGATTCCCTAAGGAGGTTGTGTCTGACACGGGCACAAACTTCATGTCAGCGTACATGAAGTCCATGTGGGATGAGTGAGGGGTGACCTAACGGTTTACCACCCCTTATCATCCTCAATCCAATGGGCTTGTTGGGAGATTCAACAAGACCCTGAAAGGCATGATTAATGGCCTGACTGATGCCATGAGGCGTAAGTGGGACATCCTCTTACCGTGCCTGTTGTTTGCTTACAGAGAGGTGCCCCAGAAAGGGGTGGGGTTCAGCCCCTTTGAGCTTCTCTATGGTCACCCTGTCAGGGGACCTCTAAGCATTGTTAAAGAGAGCTGGGAGAAAGCTCCCAAGACACATCCCCAGGATGTGGTCAGCTGCAGGCTGGCCCTCAGCAACCAAACCCAACGCTTCTGGAAGCAGGCCAAGAGTAACCTCGAGGCCAGTCAAGAGGTGGTGAAGGAGTGGTATGACCGGAAGACCACTCTGGTTGAGTTCTCACCTGGAGGCAATGTTTGGGTGATGAAGCCAGTAGAGCCCAGGGCTCTCCAGGACCGCTGGACTGGCCCCTTTGAGATCAAGGAGCAAAAAAAGGGGAGGCCACTTACCTAGTGGACCTCAAGACCCCTAGGCACCCCCTAAGGGTCCTCCATCACAACCGGCTCAAACCTCACTTTGAGAGGTCTGAGGTCAGTATGCTCCTGGTCACAGATGAGGGCATGGAAGAGGAGAGTCAACCTCTCCCTGACCTCCTCTCTGCCAAAGAATGTGATGGGTCAGTGGAGGGTGTCATTCTCTCTGACTCCTTGACTCTAAACCAGAGAGGAGACTGCTATGAGCTGTTAGAGCAGTTCTCCTCCCTGTTCTCCCTTGCTCCTGCACTGACCCACCTATGAGTTCATGACTTTGACACCGGTGACAGTCCCCCTGTGAAGAACAAAATTTACAGGTTATCGGATAAGGTGAAGGCCAGCATCAAGGAGGAGGTCTCCAAGATGTTGACTTTAGGGGTTATTGAGAAAACCAGTAGTCCCTAGGCCAGCCCTGTGGTGTTGGTTCCTAAGGCTACTGCCCCAGGTGCGAAGCAAGAACTCAGGTTCTGTGTGGACTACCGGGGTCTCAACTCAGTCACACGGACTGATGCTCACCCCATCCCGAGCTGATGAGCTTGTTGACAGACTAGGTGCTGCCAAGTTCCTGAGTACGTTTGATCTTACTTCAGGGTACTGGCAGATCGCCCTGACTGAGAGGGCTAAAGAGAGATCAGCATTTTCCACACCTGATGGCCATTACCAGTTCCGGGTAATGCCATTTGGGTTGAAAAATGCCCCCACTACCTTCCAGCGGTTGGTTAACGGGGTCCTAGCTGGCAACATAGCTGTCTACAGCTCCAGCTGGGAGGAATACCTGCTCCTCCTCAAGGAGGTGCTTCAGGCTCTGCAACAGGCAGGCCTGACCATCAAGGCTAGTAAGTGCCAGATTAGGCAGGGTTCCGTGGTGTACTTGGGACACCTAGTAGGTGGTGGAAAGGTGCAGCCACTCCAGGCCAAGATTGAAACTATCAAGGCCTGGCAACCACCTAGAACACAGACTGAGGTGAGAGCCTTTTTAGGCCTCACTGGATACTACTGCAGATTCGTCAAGGGCTATGGTACCATTGTGTCACCCTTGACAGAACTCACTTCCAAGAAACAACCTAGGTTGTTGAATTGGACAGAGGCTTGTCAGAAATCCTTTGATTCTCTGAAAGAAGCCATGTGCACGGCCCCCGTGCTCAAGGCCCCTGACTACTCCCAGGAATTTATTGTGCAGACAGACGCTTCAGAGCATGGCATAGGGGCTGTTTTAGCACAGCTAAATGAGGAGGGCTCAGACCAACCAGTAGCCTTTATTAGCAGAAGGCTATTACCACGGGAACAGAGGTGGAGTGCTATTGAGAGAGAAGCATTTGCTGTGGTCTGGGCACTGAAGAAGCTAAGAACCTACCTGTTTGGGACCCACTTCCGGGTTCAGACATACCACAGGCCCCTCAGATGGCTCATGCAGATGAGGGGTGAGAATCCAAAACTCTTGAGGTGGTCCGTTTCCCTACAGGGGATGGACTTTTTGGTGGAGCATCGCCCAGGCATTGACCACGCCAACGCTGATGGTCTCTCCAGATACTTCCACCTTAGCCATGAGAGCTCCCAGGAGGTTGGGTAGCTCTACCCACTTTCTGCTGGGGGGACACATGTTAGACCTGACAGCCTTAGGGTGGTCACCCCTAACTTTCTTCCTGCCTCCCTCCACTTTTTGGACACTGTTTTTGCTGGTTTTTAGACTGCGCACTTTACCACTGCTAACCAGTGCTAAAGTGCATATGCTCTCTCCCTTTAAACATGGTAACCTTGGATCATACCCAATTGGGCAACTTAATTTACTTATAAGTCCCTAGTAATGTGCACTGTATGTGCCCAGGGCCTGTAGATTAAATGCTACTAGTGGGCCTGCAGCACTGGTTGTGCCACCCACTTAAGTAGCCCCTTAACTTTTTGTCTCAGGCCTGCCATTGCAAGGCCTGTGTGTGCAGTTTCACTGGCACTTCGACTTGACATTTAAAAGTACTTGCCAAGCCTAAAACTCCCCTTTTTCGACATATAAGTTACCCCTAAGGTGTGCCCTAGGTAACCCCTAGAGTAGGGTGCTGTGTGAGTAAAAGGCAGGACATGTACCTGTGTAGTTTACATGTCCTGGTAGTGTGAAACTCCTAAATTCGTTTTTGCACCACTGTGAGGCCTGCTCCCTTCATAGGCTAACATTGGGGCTGCCCTCATACATTATTGAAGTGGTAGCTGCTGATCTGAAAAGAGTAGGAAGGTCATATTTAGTATGGCCAGAATGGTAATACAAAATCCTCATGACTGGTGAAGTTGGATTTAATATTACTATTTTAGAAATGCCACTTTTAGAAAGTGAGCATTTCTCTGCACCTAAATCTTTCTGTGCCTTACAATCCCCGTCTGGCTGGGTTTAGTTGACAGCTCCTTGTGCATTCACTCAGACACCCCCCAAACACAGGGTACTCAGTCTCACTTGCATCTGCATTTTGAATGGGTCTTCCTGGGCTGAGGGGGTGGAGGACCTGCTCTCACACAAAGGACTGCCACACCCCCTACTGGGACCCTGGCAGACAGGATTGAACTGAAAGGGGACGTGGTGCACTTCTAAGCCACACTTTGAAGTCTCCCCCACTTCAAAGGCACATTTGGGTATAAAACAGGGCCTCTGCGCTACCACCTCAGACACTTCGAGGGGAAGAAACTTGTAACCAGAACCTGCATCCTGCCAAGAAGAACTGCCTGGCTGCCCAAAGGACTCACCTGACTGCTTTCTCTGAAGGACTGCTGCCTTGCTGTTGCCCTGCTGCCTTGCTATTCCCTGGCTGTGGTGAAGAAGTGCTCTCCAAGGGCTTTGATAGAGCTTACCTCCTGTTCCCTGAAGTCTCAGGACCAAAAAGACTTCTCTCTTGCAACTGGACTCCTTGTGCGGCGAAAATTCGATGCACAGCTTTCTAAAAACGACACACAGCCTGTTCTGCAGTGAAAAATTCACTGCACGCCGAACCGGGACGCCGCCGCTCGACTTCGCAAGGAAAAGATCGACTCGGCACCTGCGGTGCAACTGGAACTTTGACGCACAGCCCACCAGATCGACGCACAGCTGACCTGGGACGCCGCCGCCCGACTTCCAGAGGGGAAATCAATGCAGCGCCTGCCGTGAGGGAGAAATTTCCCCGCACCACCCACCAGAATGATGCAGAGCTTGTCAACAAGCCCAGGATTCCACGCACTGACCCCGGGGCGTCTGAAAATCCCGAAACCCGAAGAGGATCCACGACCGAGTGCCGGAAATCGCCGCCCGGCTGTCCCTGCGTGGAAACTAAATGACGCATTAACTGTGTGCGGCCCGAGAAATCGACGCACACCCCTTTGTTTCCATGCTTTTTCTCCCCTGCGGCCCTTTGTGGAGATTGTTCACTCAAACCAGGTACTTTGTGCTTGAAAGAGACTTTGTTTGCTTTTAAAAGACTTTAGACACTTTATATCACTTTTCAGTGATATCTTTACATTTTCTTTTTGCATCTTTGATCGTTTTTGACCTGCAAAAATCCAGATAAATATTATATATTTTTCTAAACACGGTGTGGTGTATTTTTGTGGTGATATATTGTGTTATTCTATAAGTTATTGCACAAATACTTTACACATTGCCTTCTAAGTTAAGCCTGACTGCTCAGTGCCAAGCTACCTGAGGGTGGGCACAGGATAATTTGGATTGTGTGTGACTTACCCTGACTAGAGTGAGGGTCCTTGCTTGTACAGGGGGTAACCTGACTGCCACAAAGACCCCATTTCTTCTTCTGCAGGGATATGGGAGTACCCACCCAAGGTGCCTCCATAAAGGAGGAATTAAAAAAGGCGCTGAGGGCCTGGGCAGAAGCCCATTCAGAGGAGGGTGCTGAGGAGGAGGAGGAGCCAGAAGATGGCTCCCAGAGGATATTTTGCCACCAGTGGATGTCACCACTGCAACTGTGCCCCTGCAAAACCAGGAAGCAGTGTCTCTGATCAAAGCCTGACCGCAGAGGAAAGGAGAGAGGAGAGAGAGTTTCAGTTGCAAATGGCAAGGCTAAAAATTGAGGCTCAACAGGAGGAAAGAATGGCAGAGAGAAAGGCCAAGCAAGCTGAGGCTGAAAGAGCAGCCAAAATGATTGAAGCTGAGAGAGCTGAAGCTGCAGCTGAGAGAGCCTTGGCTGAGAAGAAACTATTGTTGGCTCATGAACTGAGTCACAAGGAGCTGTAGATCAAGGCAAGACAGTCTGAGTCCAGCTGAAATGGAGGCAGCATACAGACAGGAACTGCTGGAGAAAAGAAGGTTCGTATACCCAAAAATGTGGTGCCCAGTTTTGTGGTAGGAGATGACATAGATAAGTGGCTAGCTGCTTATGAAGTTGCACTAAGGGCTCATGAGAATCCTGAAGGGCAATGATGTACAGCTATGTGGAGTTATGTGCCAGCACTGGGGAGGGACACACTTACTACACAGGATACAAAAGATCAAAACACATACCCACTTCAGAAAGCCATTTTACTTGCCAAGTTTGGGCTGACCCCTGAGGGATACCATCAGAGGTTCAGGGCCAGTACCAAACAGTCCACACAAACATGGGTAGATTTCTTTTACTTTTCCAGCAAGGCATTGAATGGATGTGTGCAGGGCAGCAAAGTAGATTATTACAAAGGGTTACATGACTTGATTCTGAGAGAGCATATACTCAGTATTTCTTTTACAGAGTTGCACCAGCACTTGGTAGATAGTAAGCTGACTGACCCCAGGAAGCTTGCTGAGGAGGCAGACCTCTGGGTTAGCACCAGAGTGTCCAAAAAGGTATCTGGGGGGGACTCCCACAAAGGTGGTCAGGGTACCCAACAGAAGAAAGAGGGGGGTGAAAAACATAAAGATAAGGAGTTCTCAAAAGGCCCCCAAAAGAATTCCCAAGGGGGGGTGGATACTATTCCTCTTCTAGGTTTGCAAAGAAACTAGGGTATTTTGCTAAAGCATTAGGGAAGTTCATCCCCAAATGTTTAGAGTGCTACCAGTTTGGACACTCAAAGGGCGACTCCCAGTGCCTCAAGAGGGCACAGTCCACCACTGGACAGACACCTGGGTTGGCTAGTGTAGTGCTGGGGGGATAGACAGTCCCAGTTAGCTTTGGGGAGCAGGCAGAGGTTTCCCTAGTGTCCCTGGGAGAAAGAGAGATGGTGCCTAAAGCCCACATGCCAAAAAATACTTCAAAGTATAGGTAGTGGGTCACCATTGATGGGCAAATGGTGGAGGCTCTGCGTGACACAGGAGCCAGTATGACTACTGTCAAGAGTCAGCTGGTGTCATCAGAGCAGATAATCCCTAATACATTCCACCAGGTCATAGTCGCTGACAATCGTGAGAGTCACCTACCGGTGGCTCTGGTTCCCTTTGAGTGTGGGGGGGTCTCTGGTACTCTGAAAGTAGCTGTGAATCCTGCCATGCCTGCAGATTGTCTGTTAGGCAATGATCTTGAGCATACTGCCTGGAAAGAGGTAGAACTCAGATCCCACCTGGAGATGTTAGATTTGCCTGAGTGGGTCTGCATGGCCACACGGTCCATGGCTGCCCAGGAAGGAAGTCAAGGGTGCCTGGAGCCTGGAACAATGGCCCAGACAGCTGCCGAGAGGAAGGGCAAGAGGTGCGGGAAACCCACCTCAAATGTTCCCACGGTGGTGGACGGGGCCTCTGAGGAGGAGGAGGCCACTGAGCCAACTGGGGAGGACATAGCTGACCTGGGTAACCTACCTGAACTTGCTGGCTGGCAAGTAGAAGGTAGGCCAACCAGGGCAGAACTCTGAAAGGCACAGAAGGAATGCCCAACCCTTAAGGGTCTGAGGTGACAGGCCACAGCCCAAGCAGCAGGTGATGCCTCTGGCACTCACCACATTTACTGGGAGAATGATCTCCTGTACAGTGAGCCTAAGGTTCCAGGTCCTGGGGCAGCACGTGTGCTGGTGGTCCCCCAGTGTTACCGAGCCTTCCTACTGGGTCTGGCTCACAACATCCCCCTGGCAGGACACCTGGGCCAAGACAAGACCTTTCACAGGCTTGTCACCCACTTCCATTGGCCCAGAATGAGGATAGCTTCAGATAATTTCTGCAGAGCTTGCCCCACCTGCCAGGCAGTGGAAAGACAGGGAAACAGCTTAAGGCTCCCCTGCTTCCACTCCCTGTCGTTGGCACCCCCTTTGAAAGGGTGGGCATCAACATTGTTGGTCCCTTGGACCCCAAAACTGCCTTGGGCAACAGGTTTATCCTGGTTTTGGTGGACCATGCCACCCTCTATCCAGAGGCAATCCCTCTGAGAACAGTGACTGCACCGGTGTTGACCAGAGCCCTGTTGGGAATATTTACCTGTGTGGGATTCCCTAAGGAGGTTGTGTCTGACAGGGGCACAAGCTTCATGTCAGCGTACATGAAGTCCATGTGGGATGAGTGAGGGGTGACCTAACGGTTTACCACCCCTTATCATCCTCAATCCAATGGGCTTGTTGGGAGATTCAACAAGACCCTGAAAGGCATGATTAATGGCCTGACTGATGCCATGAGGCGTAAGTGGGACATCCTCTTACCGTGCCTGTTGTTTGCTTACAGAGAGGTGCCCCAGAAAGGGGTGGGGTTCAGCCCCTTTGAGCTTCTCTATGGTCACCCTGTCAGGGGACCTCTAAGCATTGTTAAAGAGAGCTGGGAGAAAGCTCCCAAGACACATCCCCAGGATGTGGTCAGCTGCATGCTGGCCCTCAGCAACCAAACCCAACGCTTCTGGAAGCAGGCCAAGAGTAACCTTGAGGCCAGTCAAGAGGTGATGAAGGAGTGGTATGACCGGAAGACCACTCTGGTTGAGTTCTCACCTGGAGGCAAAGTTTGGGTGATGAAGCCAGTAGAGCCCAGGGCTCTCCAGGACCGCTGGACTGGCCCCTTTGAGATCAAGGAGCAAAAAAAGGGGAGGCCACTTACCTAGTGGACCTCAAGACCCCTAGGCACCCCCTAAGGGTCCTCCATCACAACCGGCTCAAACCTCACTTTGAGAGGTCTGAGGTCAGTATGCTCCTGGTCACAGATGAGGGCATGGAAGAGGAGAGTCAACCTCTCCCTGACCTCCTCTCTGCCAAAGAAGGTGATGGGTCAGTGGAGGGTGTCATTATCTCTGACTCCTTGACTCTAAACCAGAGAGGAGGCTGCTATGAGCTGTTAGAGCAGTTCTCCTCCCTTTTCTCCCTTGCTCCTGCACTGACCCGCCTATGAGTTCATGACATTGACACCGGTGACAGTCACCCTGTGAAGAACAAAATTTACAGGTTATCGGATAAGGTGAAGGCCAGCATCAAGGAGGAGGTCACCAAGATGTTGACTTTAGGGGTTATTGAGAAAACCAGTTGTCCCTAGGCCAGCCCTGTGGTGTTGGTTACTAAGGCTACTGCCCCAGGTGCGAAGCAAGAACTCAGGTTCTGTGTGGACTACCGGGGTCTCAACTCAGTCACACGGACTGATGCTCACCCCATCCCGAGCTGATGAGCTTGTTGACAGACTAGGTGCTGCCAAGTTCCTGAGTACGTTTGATCTTACTTCAGGGTACTGGCAGATCGCCCTGACTGAGAGGGCTAAAGAGAGATCAGCATTTTCCACACCTGATGGCCATTACCAGTTCCGGGTAATGCCATTTGGGTTGAAAAATGCCCCCGCTACCTTCTAGCGGTTGGTTAACGGGGTCCTAGCTGGCAACATAGCTGTCTACAGCTCCAGCTGGGAGGAACACCTGCTCCACCTCAAGGAGGTGCTTCAGGCTCTGCAACAGGCAGGCCTGACCATCAAGGCTAGTAAGTGCCAGATTGGGCAGGGTTCTGTGGTGTACTTGGGACACCTAGTAGGTGGTGGCAAGGTGCAGCCACTAAAGGCCAAGATTGAAACTATCAAGGCCTAGCAACCACCTAGAACACAGACTGAGGTGAGAGCCTTTTTAGGCCTCACTGGATACTACTGCAGATTCGTCAAGGGCTATGGTACCATTGTGTCACCCTTGACAGAACTCACTTCCAAGAAACAACCTAGGTTGTTGAATTGGACAGAGGCTTGTCAGAAATCCTTTGATTCTCTGAAAGAAGCCATGTGCACGGCCCCCGTGCTCAAGGCCCCTGACTACTCCCAGGAATTTATTGTGCAGACAGACACTTCAGAGCATGGCATAGGGGCTGTTTTAGCACAGCTAAATGAGGAGGGCTCAGACCAACCAGTAGCCTTTATTAGCAGAAGGCTATTACCACGGGAACAGAGGTGGAGTGCTATTGAGAGAGAAGCATTTGCTGTGGTCTGGGCACTGAAGAAGCTAAGACCCTACCTGTTTGGGACCCACTTCCGGGTTCAGACATACCACAGGCCCCTCAGATGGCTCATGCAGATGAGGGGTGAGAATCCAAAACTCTTGAGGTGGTCCGTTTCCCTACAGGGGATGGACTTTTTGGTGGAGCATCGCCCAGGCATTGACCACGCCAACGCTGATGGTCTCTCCAGATACTTCCACCTTATCCATGAGAACTCCCAGGAGGTTGGGTAGCTCTACCCACTTTCTGCTGGGGGGACACATGTTAGACCTGACAGCCTTAGGGTGGTCACCCCTAACTTTTTTCCTGCCTCCCTCCACTTTTTGGACACTGTTTTTGCTGGTTTTTAGACTGCGCACTTTACCACTGCTAACCAGTGCTAAAGTGCATATGCTCTCTCCCTTTAAACATGGTAACCTTGGATCATACCCAATTGGGCAACTTAATTTACTTATAAGTCCCTAGTAATGTGCACTGTATGTGCCCAGGGCCTGTAGATTAAATGCTACTAGTGGGCCTGCAGCACTGGTTGTGCCACCCACTTAAGTAGCCCCTTAACCTTGTCTCAGGCCTGCCATTGCAAGGCCTGTGTGTGCAGTTTCACTGGCACTTCGACTTGACATTTAAAAGTACTTGCCAAGCCTAAAACTCCCCTTTTTCTACATATAAGTCACCCCTAAGGTGTGCCCTAGGTAACCCCTAGAGTAGGGTGCTGTTTGAGTAAAAGGCAGGACATGTACCTGTGTGGTTTACATGTCCTGGTAGTGTGATACTCCTAAATTCGTTTTTGCACCACTGTGAGGCCTGCTCCCTTCATAGGCTAACATTGGGGCTGCCCTCATACATTATTGAAGTGGTAGCTGCTGATCTGAAAAGAGTAGGAAGGTCATATTTAGTATGGCCAGAATGGTAATACAAAATCCTGCTGACTGGTGAAGTTGGATTTAATATTACTATTTTAGAAATGCCACTTTTAGAAAGTGAGCATTTCTCTGCATTTAAATCTTTCTGTGCCTTACAATCCCCGTCTGGCTGGGTTTAGTTGACAGCTCCTTGTGCATTCACTCAGACACCCCCCAAACACAGGGTATCAACGCAGCGCCTGCCGTGAGGGAGAAATTTCCCCGCACCACCCACCAGAATGATGCAGAGCTTGTCAACAAGCCCAGGATTCCACGCACCGACCCCGGGGCGTCTGAAAATCCTGCAACCTGAAGAGGATCCACAACCGAGTGCCGGAAATCGCCGCCCGGCTGTCCCTGCGTGGAAACTAAATGACGCATTAACTGTGTGCGGCCCGAGAAATCGACGCACACCCCTTTGTTTCCACGCTTTTTCTCCCCTGCGTCCCTTTGTGGAGATTGTTCACTCAAACCAGGTACTTTGTGCTTGAAAGAGACTTTGTTTGCTTTTAAAAGACTTTAGACACTTTGGTGGTCATTCTAACCCTGGCGGTAAAAACCGCCAGGGCGAATGACTGCGGTAGCACCGCCAACAGGCTGGCGGTGCACCGCTGGGCATTCTGACCGCAGCGGTTCTGACGCGGTCAGAAGCGGGAAACCGGCGGTCTCCCGCCGGTTTCCCGCTGCCCTGCAGAATCCCCCATGGCGGCGGAGCGCGCTCCGCCGCCATGGGGATTCTGACACCCCCTACCAGGAACATGATGGCGGTAGGGGGTGCCGCGGGGCCCCTGGGGGCCCCTGCAGTGCCCATGCCAATGGCATGGGCACAGCAGGGGCCCCCGTAAGCGGGCCCCAAAAGGAATTTCAGTGTCTGCTTTGTAGACACTGAAATTCGCGACGGGTGCTACTGCACCCGTCGCACTCCAGCAACTCCGCCGGCTCCATTCGGAGCCGGCATCATTGTTGCTGGGTCTTTCCCGCTGTGCTGGCGGGCGGCCTTTTGGCAGTCGCCCGCCAGCACAGCGGGAAAGCCAGAATGGCCGCCGCGGTCTTGTGACCGCGGTGCGGTCATTTGGCGGTAATGGCATGGCGGGCGGCGACCGCCGCCCGCCGCGGTTAGAATCACCGCCTTTATATCACTTTTCAGTGATATCTTTACATTTTCTTTTTGCATCTTTGATCGTTTTTGACCTGCAAAAATCCAGATAAATATTATATATTTTTCTAAACACGGTGTGGTGTATTTTTGTGGTGATATATTGTGTTATTCTATAAGTTATTGCACAAATACTTTACACATTGCCTTCTAAGTAAAGCCTGACTGCTCAGTGCCAAGCTACCCGAGGGTGGGCACAGGATAATTTGGATTGTGTGTGACTTACCCTGACTAGAGTGAGGGTCCTTGCTTGGACAGAGGGTAACCTGACTGCCAACCAA
Organism: Pleurodeles waltl; assembly: GCF_031143425.1. Taxonomy (NCBI): domain Eukaryota; kingdom Metazoa; phylum Chordata; class Amphibia; order Caudata; family Salamandridae; genus Pleurodeles; species Pleurodeles waltl. Next base: position 341,781,165 of record NC_090439.1, read on the forward strand.
AGACCCCATTTCTTACATTGGTGATCAGCGGTGAGGATAGGACTTGTATTTGTGCAGTGACATATAGTAGCTAAGTATTTCAGTACCTACCCACAGTTGAAGATCAACTTGATTTTTATATTCTTTCTGCAATTTTGTTTTTCCTGTCACTTTTTTTACCAAAATCCTCACTCACCATGTCTCAGGCTGGGACTCAAACAGGAGATTTTGACCTAGCCCTGCTGGAGACATACAGGCGGTGATTCTAACCGTGGCGATCGCCGCCCGCCATGCGGTTACCGCCAAATGACCGCACCGCGGTCACAAGACCGCAGCGGCCATTCTGGCTTTCCCGCTGTGCTGGCGGGCGACCGGCAAAAGGCCACCCGCCAGCACAGCGGGAAAGACCCAGCAACAATGATGCCGGCTCCGAATGGAGCCCGCGGAGTTGCTGGAGTGCGACGGGTGCAGTAGCACCTGTCGCGAATTTCAGTGTCTGCAAAGCAGACACTGAAATTCCTTTTGGGGCCCGCTTACGGGGGCCCCTGCAGTGCCCATGCCATTAGCATGGGCACTGCAGGGGCCCCCAGGGGCCCCGCGGCACCCCCTACCGCCATCCTGTTCCTGGCGGGAGACCCGCCAGGAACAGGATGGCGGTAGGGGGTGTCAGAATCCCCCTGGCGGCGGAGCGCGCTCCGCCGCCATGGGGGATTCTGCAGGGCAGCGGGAAACCGGCGGGAAACCGGCGGGAAACCGGCGGGAGACCGCCGGTTTCCCGCTTCTGAACGCGGCAGAACCGCTGCGGTCAGAATGCCCAGCGGTGCACCGCCAGCCTGTTGCCGGTGCTACCGCGGTCATTCGCCCTGGCGGTTTTTACCGCCAGGGTTAGAATGACCACCACAATGTCAAACAGCTGAAAGGATTCTGCAGGGATATGGGAGTACCCACCCAAGGTGCCTCCAGAAAGGAGGAATTTAAAAAGGCGCTGAGGGCCTGGGCAGAAGCCCATTCAGAGGAGGGTGCTGAGGAGGAGGAGGAGCCAGAAGATGGCTCCCCAGAGGATATTTTGCCACCAGTGGATGTCACCACTGCAACTGTGCCCCTGCAAAACCAGGGAGCAGTGTCTCTGATCAAAGCCTGACCGCAGAGGAAAGGAGAGAGAGTTTCAGTTGCAAATGGCAAAGCTAAAAATTGAGGCTCAACAGGAGGAAAGAATGGCAGAGAGAAAGGCCAAGCAAGCTGAGGCTGAAAGAGCAGCCAAAAAGATTGAATCTGAGAGAGCTGAAGCTGCAGCTGAGAGAGCCTTGGCTGAGAAGAAACTATTGTTGGCTCATGAACTGAGTCACAAGGAGCTGTAGATCAAGGCAAGACAGTCTGAGTCCAGCTGAAATGGAGGCAGCATACAGACAGGAACTGCTGGAGAAAAGAAGGTTCGTATACCCAAAAATGTGGTGCCCAGTTTTGTGGTAGGAGATGACATAGATAAGTGGCTAGCTGCTTATGAAGTTGCACTAAGGGCTCATGAGGTTCCTGAAGGGCAATGATGTACAGCTATGTGGAGTTTTGTGCCAGCACTGGGGAGGGACACATTTACCACACAGGATACAAAAGATCAAAACACATACCCACTTCAGAAAGACATTTTACTTGCCAAGTTTGGGCTGACCCCTGAGGGATACCATCAGAGGTTCAGGGCCAGTACCAAACAGTCCACACAAACATGGGTAGATTTCTTTTACTTTTCCAGCAAGGCATTGAATGGATGGGTGCAGGGCAGCAAAGTAGATGATTACAAAGGGTTACATGACTTGATTCTGAGAGAGCATATACTCAGTATTTCTTTTACAGAGTTGCACCAGCACTTGGTTGATAGTAAGCTGACTGACCCCAGGAAGCTTGCTGAGGAGGCAGACCTCTGGGTTAGCACCAGAGTATCCAAAAAGGTATCTGGGGGGGACTCCCACAAAGGTGGTCAGGGTACCCAACAGAAGAAAGAGGGGGGTGAAAAACATAAAGATAAGGAGTTCTCAAAAGGCCCCCAAAAGAATTCCCAAGGGGGGGTGGATACTATTCCTCTTCTAGGTTTGCAAAGAAACTAGGGTATTTTGCTAAAGCATTAGGGAAGTTCATCCCCAAATGTTTAGAGTGCTACCAGTTTGGACACTCAAAGGGCGACTCCCAGTGCCTCAAGAGGGCACAGTCCACCACTGGACAGACACCTGGGTTGGCTAGTGTAGTGCTCGGGGGGGAGACAGTCCCAGTTAGCTTTGGGGAGCAGGCAGAGGTTTCCCTAGTGTCCCTGGGAGAAAGAGAGATGGTGCCTAAAGCCCACATGCCAAAAAATACTTCAAAGTATAGGCAGTGGGTCACCATTGATGGGCAAATGGTGGAGGCTCTGCGTGACACAGGAGCCAGTATGACTACTGTCAAGAGTCAGCTGGTGTCATCAGAGCAGATAATCCCTAATACATTCCACCAGGTCATAGTCGCTGACAATCGTGAGAGTCACCTACCGGTGGCTCTGGTTCCCTTTGAGTGTTTTATTTTCTATTTTAGAAATGCCACTTTTAGAAAGTGAGCATTTCTCTGCACTTAAATCTTTCTGTGCCTTACAATCCCCGTCTGGCTGGGTTTAGTTGACAGCTCCTTGTGCATTCACTCAGACACCCCCCAAACACAGGGTACTCAGTCTCACTTGCATCTGCATTTTGAATGGGTCTTCCTGGGCTGAGGGGGTGGAGGACCTGCTCTCACACAAAGGACTGCCACACCCCCTACTGGGACCCTGGCAGACAGGATTGAACTGAAATGGGACGTGGTGCACTTCTAAGCCACACTTTGAAGTCTCCCCCACTTCAAAGGCACATTTGGGTATAAAACAGGGCCTCTGCGCTACCACCTCAGACACTTCGGGGGGAAGAAACTTGTAACCAGAACCTGCATCCTGCCAAGAAGAACTGCCTGGCTGCCCAAAGGACTCACCTGACTGCTTTCTCTGAAGGACTGCTGCCTTGCTGTTGCCCTGCTGCCTTGCTATTCCCTGGCTGTGGTGAAGATGTGCTCTCCAAGGGCTTTGATAGAGCTTACCTCCTGTTCCCTGAAGTCTCAGGACCAAAAAGACTTCTCTCTTGCAACTGGACTCCTTGTGCGGCGAAAATTCGATGCACAGCTTTCTAAAAACGACGCACAGCCTGTTCTGCAGTGAAAAATTCACTGCACGCCGAACCGGGACGCCGCCGCTCGACTTCGCAAGGAAAAGATCGACTCGGCACCTGCGGTGCAACTGGAACTTTGACGCACAGCCCACCAGATCGACGCACAGCTGACCTGGGACGCCGCCGCCCGACTTCCAGAGGGGAAATCGACGCAGCGCCTGCCGTGAGGGAGAAATTTCCCCGCACATCCCACCAGAATGACGTAGATCTTGTCAACAGGCCCAGGATTCCACGCACAGACCCCGGGGCTTCTGAAAACCCCGCAACCCGAAGAGGATCCACGACCGAGTGCCGAAAATCGACGCCCGGCCGTCCCTGCGTGGAAACTAAATGACGCATCGACCGTGTGCGGCCCAACAAATCGACGCACACCCCTTTGTTTCCATGCCTCTCCTCCTCTGCGGCCCTTTGCGGAGATTTTTCACTCAAACCAGGTACTTTGTGCTTGAAAGACACTTTGTTTGCTTTTAAAAGACTTAAGACACTTTATATCACTTTTCAGTGATATCTGTGTACTTTCTTATTGCATCTTTGATCGTTTTTGACCTGCAAAAATCCAGATAAACATTATATATTTTTCTAAGCACTGTGTGGTTTATTTTTGTGCTGATATATTGTGTTATTGTGTAAGTTATTGCACAAATACTTTACACATTGACTTCTAAGTTAAGCCTGACTGCTCAGTGCCAAGCTACCAGAGAGTGAGCACAGGATAATTTTGATTGTGTGTGACTTACCCTGACTAGAGTGAGGCTCTTTGATTGGACAGGGGGTAACCTGACTGCCAACCAAAGACCCCATTTCTAACACTCACCCAATATAATAACAGTCTTAGGATAATCAAATCCATTACACGTTTAAACCCCAGATCCAGAAACAATGGTTTTAACGGAGTACTCCTCGGACAAGCAATTAAAGCCCTAGCAAAATTGTTTTCTCCTACGGCTAATTTTCCGCAATCAGAAAATCCCCATATTTCAGCACCATATGCAGCAGCTCCCTGGGCTTTAGCCAGATAAAATTTAATAGCAAGAGAGACTGCTTTAAATACAGAACTTTTATAAAAGTGCGTGAATAGCGGCTGCTCTGTTCTGGAGAAGCACCACACTCTTCCCAATCTGTTCCTCCCAAAGCATATTACTTGAAATCCTCACACCTAAGTAATCAATAGAGATAACCCGGGTCAATGTAGACCCATCTAGGCTAATGGTACATCTGCCACGAGATCCTAGATCAAACACCATTAACCTGGTTTTGTCGACATTCAACTCCAGACCATAATCCTGACAGAAAAATTTAAATTGATCAACAAGGATTTGGAGTCCCATCGGGGTCTTAGAAATGAGGAGAGAATCGTCAGCAAAAAATAAAATGGGTATCTTTTGGGAGTTCTAAATAGTACTTCCCATAAGTTCTTCCTCAGGACCAGATAAAAAGTTGATCGTAAATCCACATACACAACATATAAGGGTTGTTTGGCGAGGACTACATACTTCCAATACAGAAGCACCAATCTAAATACCTGGTCTATTGTACTGATTTTCGGGCAGAAACCCGCCTGCAAGTGAGAAAGAACCTCGTTGTCATATACCCATTTCATCAGTCTATCCAAAAGTTGTTTAGCAAAAATGTTTTGCAAATTAACAATTAGACTGATAGGTCTATAGTTAACAGGCAAATTAGCATTCCCTTTTTTGTATATTGGAATGATTTCCACACCTTTCCAAGGACTCGCAGCGATTTTGTTAGAAAGCAGATTTATATACCAAGACCAAATCGACGGTTCCGATTTATATAAATCTCCAGGGATTGTATCGGGTCAGGGAGCCTTGCGTCATTTAAAACATTTTATTGCATTTAAAGTCTCCTCCAAAGAAAAGTTAATAGTATCCACAGGTGTTAGGGTGTCCTGACCAAATTGATGAAAACTGTCACTATAAATAGTTGAGGGTAAGAGAGCAGGATCACACACGCTGCTATTTCGAGAATCACGGGGAGCAGCATAGATTTGGGAGAAATGAGTCTCCCAAATCTCAGGTTGTATATGATTCCTAAAGTTGTTCATATTCCCTCTTTGTCTTTTGGTTACTAGATTCCAGAATAACCTATTATTTTTTTATTCAACTGCAACAAGCAGATCCTGCCAAGCAGCATCTTCCCATAATGTTTTTCACCTGCATTATTACTTTTTTATATGTGCATATAGTAGATCGAACTTCCCCCAAGGAGCCATCCATAATTGCAGTTTTTAGCGCCAGCTTAGCCTTTGCACAGTCCATATTGAACCATGCATTAATAACTATCATATTTGAAGATAAAGATTTAGGCAAAATATTTTTGTAGAAGATACTCTGCAGCTTGTTTAAAAGTAACTCATGAATATTAAGAATAGGGATACTACTTGCTTTGTAAGCTTCATAATCCATTATCTCGTCAATAAAAACTTTGTAGATCCCAGATAACAAATAAGGATTAGACATTACCTTCGGCCAACAGACTCTACTGTGATTGTTACTCAACAAGGGAGTAGGGACCACTGTAGATTGAACATGTGCGGACCTCCTAAATTCATCTCCACTCAAGATGAGGAGTAAGGGATTGTGGTTGTTCTCGGAACGAGCATCCACCTTCATCTTACTGATGGATCACATTGTCCCTGATGCTCATATTATGTCTAGAGCGGCTGAAGCTCATGCAGTGCTTGAAATACCGCACAACGGAATGGTCGGGTGTGGGGGCCTTGGGCTTTATGAGAACTATTTTGCCATCTCAGTGAAAATTCTTTACCACAACAGCTCCTGGAAGTGCTTCACAACCTGGGAGCGTCCAAAAAATAAGACAGTTTATTTTCTCCATCACGAAAATCACTTTTATGGCATCTTGAACCTGAAGGGCTTTCTAGGAGCCAAGTACGTGTGTCCCCATTGGGACCATATCTACAACAGAGTCAACTCACCATTGTGAAATGCACTGTAGAATGTGTCAGATAGGTGATTGTGTTGTAGTCGCCGAGCAGAAGGTACTGTGTTGCACATATAATCTGTTTTGTTGCTTACAAATCTGCTTCAGGATACACAACTGGTTTGTTTACTGATGCCTTAAAACGGACTGTAGGGGCTGCGATTGTTACATAGCCTGTGAGCATATATGCAAAGGCATAAAATGTCCCAGGTTTAAGGTGTCTTTTCAGGCGTGGACAGAACACAAGTGTTACATGATTAAAGGGCGGCCCCAGACCAAAACAGAAGACTACATAGTGTTTGATATAGAGTGCACACAAGAGAAAGGTGAACATCAACCTGATTATATTTATGTTCATCATCTAAATTCCGAAGACAACTGGGAGTCTGAAGGTCACTCGTGCATGAACTATTTCCTCAGCACTTTTATTCAGCCAAAATTCAAAAGTTATAGTATGATGGCTCATAATTCGAAAGCGTATGACTTGTTTTCTGTGTTGCAAAACATGATTCGTGAAAAGATGCCTGAGAATGTATCACCCAGGGCTCAAAACTGATGTTGTTAATGGCTGTGTCTTTACAAATAAGGTTCATCAATATCCTATATTTTCTGCCCATGAAATTGAACAAACTGCCAAAAGCCTTTGGCTTTCCAGGGTGTGAAGGTTATTTCCCCTACTTTTCAACACCTGGGTGAATCAGAATTATGAGGACCCCATGCCTCCTCCCGAAAGCTACGGTCTCGAGTATATGATGCGAGCTGAGAAAGTGAGCTTCCTACAATGGTATAGTGAAAATCGTGAAAATAAGTTTAATTTTCAAACAGAGTTGAAAGCTTACTGTCAGCCTGCAATGTCTTTAGAGCCAAAGTAGAGGAGATGACTGAACGTGTAAAGGTTTTGAAGACTAACACACCCAAGATGACAAAATGGAATATATAGACCCTTTCCAAAATATTACGCTGGTTTCCATGTGTATTTCTATCTACAGAGATACTTTTTTTAAACCCAACAGCATAGCTCTAGTGCAGCTAGAACTCTATAATGGCAACCAGAAGAGTAATTCAACCCCCTCAATCCAATGGCTCATGTACACCTCTAACAAGGAAAACATCTTCATTCAACATGCCTTACATGGTGGTGAATACCGATTGGGGCCTTATTATATAGACAGCTACGCTGTAATTAATGGGGTGACAATGGCCTTTGAATACAGCAGGTATTTTTACGACTGTTGTCCTTGTTAACACAAGCGTCAAATGTTTAACAGATTGCTGGGTACCAAGTTTGAACACTTACACCGGTGTACTATGATGAAGGAGCAGAATTTGGAAAATTGCGGCTTTGTTATGAGAACCCTTTGGGAGAATGAGTTGCTGAATATGCTAACATCAGATGCGGAAGTCGTGTCTTTCATGAAGAGTCGTAAGATACCCAAGCCTATGGAACCCCGCAATGCCTTATTTAGGGGGCGTACAAACGCTATACAGTTGTACAGGGCTGTGGTCAAGAGTGCAAAAATATAGTATTACGACTTCACGAGTCTGTATCCATTTGTGAACAAACAGAAATTATACCCCATAGGCTACCCTATCACCATATATAGGGACTTGAAGCCCATAGGTCTAACCTACACAGTCAAGAGATGCACCTCAAAGATATTTCTCTTTAACCAAGTCTAGGGCCCTCATTATGACATTGGGGGAAACTCCTGCTTACCGACACAGTGAAGGCCGCCAACATAATGCGGCGGTGGCGAATATCCATTCCCCATATTATGACACACACACACCAATCCGACAGGATACAGCCTCATACACAAATCCGCCAGCCCAAAGGTCAGTGCTAAAGCGCTAGTACCAACACCCATACCATTACATGAACGAAACAGCGGCCACCACATTATGACACAAGATAACCATGGCAGACACCAAATGGCGGTAAACCATTGGCGGTACATACCACTGCGCTCAGAATGGACACCCACATTCAAAACAACACTACATTGGCCAATACTAAAAATACACACCTGACACTCATACACACACCACACCCACCCACCCACAGCACCATAGAACACACACCCACATTACCCACAACCCTTTATGAACAACAATTACTGCCAGGAGATTGACACGAACAGCACAGAGACAACTTGACACAGACTCCACATTCAACCATACATCCCTCACGCACCCCAAATCACACACCCCACCACATTACTCAACACACTCTCACCAACACACACCACACAATACCCATGTCCCCACAAAGGCACCACTGTTTCACTGGTGAGGAGTTAAGGGTCATGGTGAAGGAAATAGTCAGGGTAGAGCCACAGATGTTTGGAGCACAGGTACAGCAAATATCCATTGCCAGGAAGATGGAGCTATAATGGAGAATCATGGAAAGGGTGAACACTGTGGGACAGCACCCAAGAACAAGGGACGACATCAGGAGGAGGTGAAACAATCTACAGAGGAAGGTACGTTCCATGCAGCAAGGCACCAGCTTGCCATATAGAGGGCTGGCGGTGGTCCCCCACCCCCTCCCCCACAGCTCACAGCATGGGAGGAGCAAGTCTTGGCATTACTGAATCCTGAGGGACTTGTTGGAGTAGCCGGAGGACTGGACACTGGTGAGTCAATATTTACTACTTATCACCCCCCATACCTGCATGCCATCACACCCTCTCACCCTCACTCCCATCACTTCACTCCATCCCACACACTGCACCTACACATATGACCAACCCAGTGCCAAATCCTGCATGCCATACCCATGCATGGACAGCCCTCCCAGCCCTGCATGGACACCAGTCACCAAAGAATGCACATCAAAGGGAAACTAACAATCCCACAATACACCACCATATACAAACAGAGGTGGCAGGGCAACAGCAACAATAGAGGGGAAGCCAAGGATGTACAATATGTCACAGACATGAAGCATAATACATCACTTTCATCCTCACAGGTGTCCCAGCCAATCCCAGTGGAGAGGAGGTGTCAGGACTATCCAGTCACCCAACAGAAGATGCCCCAAGTGATGACAGTAACTCTGGACTTCAGGATCTGGACCAAAAACCTGGCCCATCAGGGATCACTGGACAGTCGGTCACCCCAGCCCACTCACAGTCCACCACAGCACCTTGCCCATCAGTATCCAACACAACAGCACCCACCCAGCGTACCCACACCTCTGTCCCCAGGACACATCAATCAGCAGTGTGCCCACCTGTACAGGGACCCCAGTCCTCCCCCCCCCCAAGACAATCAGGGACATGGCCTCAGTGGCAGTGGGCACACCGTTCAGGGGGCAGAGGCACAGGGCAACAGGGACACTGGGAGACCGCTGTGTGCACCAGGGGGAGGTCAGGCCCAGGGAACCGACTCCACAGGAGGCACTCACCGAGATCCTGGGAGCCTACCAGCATCCCCAGGACACGATCGGACAGATCCTTGACAACGTGCAGGAGAACAGGCGGCTGCAGAAGGAACAGTATCAGGGAGGACTTGCAGGCCATCAACACCACCTTGATCTACATAGTAGGGGTGCTGGCAGACATGGGCAACATCAAAAGGGAAGCAACAGCACACCAGTGGGCCCCTACCACCAGCCAGTCTATTGACCAGCCCTTAACTTCCACTGCAGCTAGTGGCAAGAGGCCCCGCCACAGGACCAACAGGTCACAAGCACCCCTCCCCCTGCAGAAGGTGAACCACCCCGCAAAAGTTCCCTGCGAGACACTTGCCAAGACCACCACCAGGAAATGAGACTCTCCTGATTGTCCCCCTTGTGTCCCACACTATCACACTGTCCACTTTGAACTGCCTTTGCTCCCCTTTCTATTGCCCCTTGGACACTGGACCTGTGCTGCAAACATACTGGAACAACACCCTGGACTTTCCCCCATCAACACCCCATTCCATTGCACTTTTCTCTCTCAATTTCAAAGCACTACAATAAACACCCTTGAACACAACCTGACTACTAGTATTTTATGTGTTGAAAATGTGCATTTATGGAAACAGTCACATCTAGTGCAAATGATCTGAACACTGTGAGAGCATAGAAATAATGACCTGTAGCTGTCTGTACTCAGCACATCAGTACACAGTTGTTGTCTCAACAACATCTGTAAAAAGACAAGCCAAATTTGCCAGTAAGTTGAGATGCAATGGAAGTTAATACCATCATGCTACAGCCACACGGAATACATCATTAGTCAGAGGAGTGGTCAGTTACACAGTCTCACCTGTGTGCATTGGAAGTATTGACACATAACTGATGTTCGGTTGTCCTCATCCTCTGCCTCCTCATCCTCACTGTCCTTAGGGTCCACCGCTGCCACATGGGCATCTCCAGTCTGCTCCTCCTTCAGAAAAGGTACATGCTGTCTGAGGGCCAGGATGTGCAACATGCAGCATGCCACTACTATCTGGCAGACTTTCCCCGGTGAGTAGCACAGGGATCCACCTGTCAGATGGAGGCACCTGAATCTGGCCTTCAGGAGCCCGAACGTCCTCTCGATGATCCTTCTGGTTCACCCATGTGCCTCATTATTACGTTTCTCATCCCCTATCCTGGCATTCCTCACAGGGGTCAGAAGCCACAATAGGTTTGGGTAGCCAGAGTCACCTGCAAGTATTGAGGGACAACATTTAGCCTCACACACTGCTATGGGGATGACACCTAAAGGCATACACTAACATACAGTGGGTGGGGACCATGGCTCACCTATTAGCCACACCCTATGCCTCTGTAGTTGGGCCATCACATTTGGGATGGTGATATTCCTCGGGACAAAGGCTTCATACACTGTCCCAGGATACTTAGCAATGACGTGGGAGATGTACTGGTCCCCCAGGCACACCATTTGCACATTCAGTGAGTGGAAACTCTTACGATTCCTGAACACCTGTTCATTCTGGTGGGGGGAACTAACGCAATATGTGTCCCGTCAATAGCCCCAACAATATCGGCGATATGTCCCAATGCATAGAATCCAGCCTTTACAGTGGGCAGATCTTCCACCTGGGGACAGCTATGTAGCTGCATGTGTTTCACCAGGGCAGACAAAACTCTTGCCAGCACGATTGAAAACATTGGCTGTGACATTCCTGCTGCTAAGCACACTGTCACTTGGAAAGAACCAGTTGCCAGGAAATGGAGCACTGATAGCACTTGCACAAGAGGGGGGACCCCAGTCAGATGACGGACAGCAGATATCAGGTCAGGCTCCAAATGGGCACACAGTTCTATGATTGTGGCCTGGTCCGGTCTATAGGTGAGTATAATGTGCCTGTCCTCCTGTTTACCCAAGTCCACAAGGGGTCTGTACACGGGGGGGTTTGTCTCCTCCTCCTATTAATCCACAGCGGTAGGTATCTAAGGGACACAAGAGTGAGTAGACTGTCACAATTTGAACAATGGAACCACAACCTCAGTGTACATAGTGCATTTATCTGATGGGACAGTGGGAATGGCGAGGTATGTGCTAATCTAGGCTGTGATGCAGTTAAGGTTGATATGACCGTTATTTCCACCATGAAATGGCGACTGCCTTTCCTGTATGGAGCGACAGGTGGAAGTGAGGTAACCCCACTGACGTTGGGCATCGTGGCAGAAGGTGGTCTTGCATTGCCATGAAATTCCTCATTGGATGTTATGGGACTCTATGGAGTACAGTGGCCAATGGAGATCTGCGCCGGATGGTAACGGTGTGCACCGCCATGGATGTGACCGTCTTTTTGTATCCGATTCCTCACTTGTTTCCTGACATTCAACAGGAGAACACCTACACTGCGTGTGCTACAGTGACCTGTGTCTGAAACCTACCATGGTCTGTGTGTCTGGGGAAAGGGCCCCTGCCTTCACTGCAGAGGAGTTGGAGCAATTGGTGGATGGTGTCCTACCCAAGTCCGGACTGTTGTATGGGCCTCCAGACATAGTAGGTGAATACACCTTGAACATGATGCATGTGGAAAGGCCACATGGAAATGTGTGTGCAAGCATCGTGTCATCGGGGGATGTCTTGTGGTGGTGTACATGGCGTGCGCTGGGCAATGTATGTGCCAATGGAGTTGGAAACGGGACTGGTGGGACATATGTGTGACAGGCTTAGTTGTATGTGTAATGGTGTCCTCCTGTCTGTATTACCTCTGCAGGTCAGCGCCCATCAAAAGAAGGGATTATGGTGTGCCATCGCCAAGGAAATGTGGACCCTGGTGGTCTATGGCAGGTGGAGCACCCACTGTCAGAAACGGTGGGAGGACCTGAGACCCTGGGCACGGAAGACTGGGGATGGCCTCCCAACGAAGGAGCGGTGACCATCGGAACCTGACCCCCTTAATGGCCCGCATACTGGCGGTGGCCTACCTAGGGCTGGATGGGCCGTTGAGGGCATCACACCAGCCACAAAGGGGTGAGTACAGTGGGCATTACTACAAAAATTGGCAGGTGGCATGGGATCCAGGTGGTGGGTGTGAGTTAGTGGGTGGCCGTTAATGCCAGGTCAGACATTGTAACGTGATCCAGCTCATGGCTAATGGGTGTATGGCAAATGCAGGTAACCTAGCTTGCTAGCATTCCATGTCAGTCAGGGCGTTGTGGGTATAAGGAGGGGTGCAGTTGGCGGTGTGTGGCCCTCATCTTGCTGTGGCATCTAGCCAAATCACTGGCAGTGCAATGCATAGGACTCAATCCTGATCCCTGTGTGTGACGGTACTGTGTATACCAGCCGTGGTGTTGGTGCAGTAATTGACCCAGTGTTTCCTTTCTCTCTCTCCCCCCTTTTTTCTTCTGTCATCCTGTCCATGTGTGCATTAGCACCACTTGGCAGAGGAGCAGGGGCACCAGTGACAGAGGGAGGTGCATCCCACAGGACCCTGGACGCAGAGTCCACCAATGCCGAGGGAACCTGTAGGACGGAGGGCGAGCGGAGCATCACAGCGGAGACAGGAGGTGACAACGCAGACTCAGATACCTCCTCCGATGGAAGCTCCCTGGTGGTGGCAGACACCTCTGGGACCACCCCAGCTGCAGGTATAGCCGACACCCCCCCTACCAGCACCACCCTCCCAGTATCCCCTCAGCGAGTTGCCCAAGCCCGCTCACCCAGGACGGTGGGCCTCTCCTTCGCCCCAGGCACCTCAGGCCTTGCCTCAGTTAGCCCTGCTGCCCTGAGTGACGAGGTTATTGACCTCCTGAAATCCATTTCTGAAGGGCAGTCAACCATTGTGAATGCCATTCAGGGGCTGGCATCCCAGATGCAGCAATGCAATGCCTTCCTGGAGGGCATCCACTGTGGATTGGCGGCCCAACAGAGATCAATTCAGGCTCTGGCCTCCTCTCTGATGGCAGCCATTGTCCCTGTCCCTACCATCCCCCCTTCAACTACCACTTCCCAGTCCCAGTCTCCTCGACCCCAACTCATCCCATGCACACATACAGACGAGAATGCACACAAGACAACACACAAGAGTGGCACAGTCAAACACAGGCACCACACTTCATCCCACAAGCACTCACACAAACACCAGACAGTTGCAGACACAACCTCATCCACTGCCTCCACTGTCTCCCCCTCCACCTCCCTCACAGTCACGTCCACACTCTCACATGCATGCACTGCATCAACATCCACCACCAGCATCACCACACCAAGCAGCACACACACCTCACTAGCAGACACCTCCACAACATTCATGCACGCATCCCCATGTCCTCTACCACCCTGTCTCCCCCCCTTCTAAAGGACACAAACGCAAGCAGTGACAGACCCAACACCCATCCACCTCACATCAGCACACTGCCCAGGCACCTGCTCCCAAGTCCAGCAGACATACACCTCCAACAACTACTCCCGCAACCTCCACTCCCATCCCTCCTCCCTCACCCCGCCCCACTGTCCCTAAGAAGCTTTTCCTTGATCAACTTGACCTTTTCCCTCCCCCCGTCCTGCCCATAAGAGCAGGGTCTGAATGACCCAGCCCAGCACCTCAGCCAAACAGTCCATGCGGACAGTGGTCGCACCACCTAGGCATGGTGGCAAGTCGGTGAAGGATCCCACTCCACCAGCCAGGAAGGTTAAGGATTCCACACCTCCTGCCATGAAGGGGAAGGAGCCCTCAACTCCAGCGGAGGCTGTCAGGGTGACACCATCGCCACCACCACCAGTGGTCAAGGGGTCCTTACCACCAACTGAGGAAGTGCAGTCTACTCCTCCTGCAGAGGCTGCCCAGGCGGCACCTTCACCTGCTGAGACAGTGCAGCCCTCACCTCCAGCAGAGGCTGCCCAGGAGTCACCTTCTCCTGCTAACACAGAGCAGCCCTCATCTCCAGGAGAAGCTGTCAGGGTGACACCACCACCACCAGTGGTCATGGGGCCCTCAATGCCAGCTGTGGGAGTGCAGCCTACTCCTCCTGCAGAGGCTGCCCAGGAGGCACCTTCACCTGCTGACACAATGCAGCCCTCACCTCCAGATGACAAAGCTCAGCCCTCACCAGCAGTGGAAATCATGTAGGCCACCCTCCAGGGACTTCTGTACAAGGTGCCCCCTCCAGAAGCAGTGGGCATGTTCCCCGTCTGAGAGACTGTGACCTTGCACTCCCCAGCACAGAGAAATGGTCATGGAACCTCCTCCAGAACCAGTTTGAAAGTCACCCACCTGAGAGGCTGTGGCCTTGCACTCCCCAGCGCAGAGTAATGGACATGGAGCCCTCTCCAGAACCAGTGGGAACGTCACCCACTCAAGAGACTGTGGCCTTGCACTCCCCAGCACAGATTAATGGGCATGGAGCCCCCTTTATAACCAGTGGGAAAGTCACCCATTCCAGAGACTGTGGCCTTGCAGTCCCCAGGACAGAGTAAAGGGCATGGAGCCCCCTCCAGAACCAGTGGGAAAGTCACCCATTCGAGAGACTGTGACCTTGCACTCCCCAGCACAGAGATATGGGCATGGAGCCCCCTCCATAACCAGTGGGAAAGTCACCCACTCCAGAGCCTGTGGCCTTGCACTCCCCAGCAGAGAGAAATGGGCATGGAGCTCCTCCAGAACCAACCAGTGGGCTTGTTCCCATATTTGGGTGAGGTGCCCCCCACCCCCATCCCCCTGAGGTACCTACCCACTTGCAAACTGATGCCCCTGCAGAGTTCTATCTGGATGAAGTCAGGATTCGAGTTGGGCCTTGGACTGTGCCCTGTGGCCATGTGAGCCCTTCGTACTTTGGACTGGGCATTAGCCCTTTGTATACATTTGTACATCTCCGTTTTTCTTACATTTGGTTCTTTAGGTAGCTGTTCACAATCAATACATTTTCATTACTGCATTCTTGTCCTTGCATTATTATTCTGCGTGTCTTGTGCCATTGTTTTTCATCTGCGCTGGTTGTGTGTATGGTGTGTGTGTCAGGTGTGTGTCGTGCGTGTGTGTGTCACTCTCCTTTTCCTCCCTCCCTCCTGTGTGTGCTAGGCGGCTGGACTCACCGTTGTCGTCTTTGTGGGTGTTGGTGCTCCAGGTGGAGCATGACGTAGATGAGCAACGGGAAGACTTGCAGTTCCGGTTCCATGGCGGCGTTATTCTTCCCTGTGCACCCGATGGTGAGTCTTTGGTCTTCTGTGTTCTGTTTCCGCCAGGCTTTTGATGGCGCTGGTACCGCTCCGGAAATCGTGGTGGTTTCCTGGGTCATGATATGGTGGGCGGTACTTTGTCTTCCGCCTGGTCAATGGTGTTAACGCCCTGGTGGTTGATGTGGCACATTGGCTGTCTATGGGAGTTATCTCCGCCATGGTCATAATTTGACTGTAATTATCGCCAGCCTGTTGGCGGTATTACCGCCACTTTATCACTCACCGCCAATGTCATAATGAGGGCCTTTATGTTCTTTGTATAAAGCTGACCTTCCTGAAACCGAAATTCTTGACCCTCCTTCTCTATGGGCTACATGACTACCTCTAGCTTAATAGGTATGCACCTTCTAGTACAGGTTAGCTTAGACTTTTACTTGTCTTTGACTTGTCTTTGGGGCACCTGGAAACCATGAAAATTCATTAGCAATATGTGTTTCTTATTAATTTCACAGTTACAACTGACTAAATACTATTAGTACCTTACATGCACATTCTGCATGCATGCATACCTAATGATACTTGATGCAGAATCCCTTTCTGTTCCTTCACAAAAGTTCAAAAAGAATGTTCTCAGTTCCCAAAGCCAAAGTATTTTTCTACTAATGTCTAGGTGCACAAATAGTTCAATGTTAATTTTCTAATTGAACTTGATATGTTGAAAATGTATCCGAAAAATAATTGTTCTTCAACAAGCTTTGAGATTGTGGTTGTCATTTACACATGAGTTACAAATTAAGAAAGCAAGGGTCATGACTGCAGTGATACTGTAGCATGGTTCTCTAACAATAATGCCATAGCACACAAGGAAAGTTATGTCCGATAACCATCACCACCTCTAAACATTATGAAAGTTCAGTGATTCTTCAGAAATAAAGTCTTGTATTTGGGAGTCATCTCATAGTTTCTCCTTACAAAGCTTTCTCCAGGCTGCACCACCATTTTATAAACAAAGTCAGTACTTCTACCCTTTGAACACGTGCAGAGAGGGCAGGCCTGGGGTATGGTGCCCACGCTTGCTGTCCCCAACAATGGTAAGCCTTAGTACTACTTCAGCTTCTCAACAGTGGGGCAACTTGTAGGAGGCTGGCCTGGCTTGTAGTGGGTACCAGAGGTACTTACACCTTGTGCCAGGTCCAGTTATCACTTATTAGTGTAGAAGAGGTGTTTCTAGCAGCTTAGGCTGATAGAAGGTAGCTATGGCAAAGCAGCTTAGGCTGAACTAGGAGACATGTATAGCTCCTACTATACAACTTATATCATATGCACAATATCATAAGAAAACAGAATACACAGAGTTACTAAAAATAAAGGTACTGTATTTTTATGACAATATGCCAAAAGTATCTCAGTGAGTATCCTCAGTAAGAAGATAAGTTATATACACAAGTTATATGTACACAAACCCAAATCAGGTAAGTAATAGCAAGAAAAGTAATGCAAACAGTGTAGAATCACAATAGGTTGCAATAGGAACATATAGGTATAGGGGCAACACAAACCATATACTCCAAAAGTGGAATGCAAACCACAAATGGACCCCAGACCTATGTGAGCTTGTAGAGGGTCACTGGGACTGTAAGAAAACAGTGAGGGTTAATAAAATACCCCACCGCAAGACCCTGAAAAGTAGGAGTAAAGTACACCTACTACCCCCAGAGAGCACAGAAGTCATGATAGGGGGATTCTGCAGGAAGAACAAACACCAGCAGTGCACTAACAATGGATTTCCGGACCTGAATACCTGTAAGACAAGGGGACCAAGTCCAATAATCGCAACAGTGTCCAGGGGGGCAGGAGCCCAAGAAACCCCAGCTGAAGGTGCAAGAAAGCTGCCACTAGTTGGAAGAAGCTTGGATTTCTGCAAGAAAGAAGAGGACTAGGGACTTCTCCTTTAGAAGACTGATGTCCCACGTCGCGGTGAAGCTTGCAGAGGTGTTCCCACACAGAAAGACCGCAAACAAGCCTTACTAGCTGCAAGGGTCGCAGTAGAGGTTTTTGGGTGCTGCAGGGGCCCAGGAGGGACCAGGATGTCACCTTTTGGAGGAGGAGACAGAGGGGTCGCTCAGCAACTCAGAGAACCATCACAGAAGCAGGCAGCACCTGCAGAAGTACCCCAACAGGCACTTAGAAGTAAAGTGAACCGGAGTCCACGCAAAGTCACAAAAGGGAGTCCCACAATGCCGGAGGACAACTCAGAAGTTTGTGCACTGCAGGTCGGAGTGCTGGGGACCCAGGCTTTGCTGTGCATGAAGGAAATCCTGGAAGAGTGCACAGGAGCCGGAGCAGCTACAAATCGCATGGTATACAGCTTTGCAGTCTAGTGTGGGGAGGCAAGGACTTACCTCCACCAAAGTTGGACTGAAGAGTCACTGGACTGTGGGAGTCACTTGGACAGAGTTGCTGTGTTCAGGGACCACCCTCGTCAGGATGAGAGGGGACCCAGAGGACCAGTGTTGCAGTCTTTTGGTGCCTGCATTAGCAGGGGGAAGATTCCGTCGACCCACGGGAGATTTCTTCAGAGCTTCTGGTGCAGGGTGAAGGCAGGCTACCCCCAGAGCATGCACCACCTGGAAACAGTCGAGAAAGCAGGCAGGATTAGGCGCGACAATGTTGCTGGTAGTCGTCTTGCTACTTTGTTGCAGTTTTGCAGGCGTCCTGGAGCAGTCAGCAGTCGATCCTTTGGTAGAAGGTGAAGAGGGAGATGCAGAGGAACTCTGGTGAGCTCTTGCATTCGTTATCTAAAGAATTCCCCAAAGCAGAGACCCTAAATAGCCAGAAAAGGAGGTTTGGCTACCAGGTTAGGAGGATTGGCTACCAAGAGAGATAAGAGCCTATCAGAAGGAGCCTCTGACAACACCTGCTGGCACTGGCCACTCAGAGCAGTCCAGTGTGCCCCCAACACCTCTGTTTGCAAGATGGCAGAGGTCTGGGACACACTGGAGGAGCTCTGGGCACCTCCCCTGGGACGTACTGGTTGGGGGAGTGGTCACTCCCCTTTTATTTGTCCAGTGTCGTGCCAGAGCAGGGCTGGGGGATCCCTGGACCGGTGTAGACTGGCTTATGCAGAGATGGGCACCATCTGTGCCCATCAAAGCATTTCCAGAGGCTGGGGGAGGCTACTCCTCCCCAGCCCTTCACACCTATTTCCAAAGGGAGAGAGTGTAACACCCTCTCTCAGAGGAAATCCTTTGTTCTGCCTTCCTGGGCCAGGACTGCCTGGACCCCAGGAGGGCAGAAACCTGTCTGAGGGGTTGGCAGCAGCAGCAGCAGTGGAGATCCCAGAAAGGCAGTTTGGCAGTACCCGGGTACTGTGCTAGAGACCTGGGGGGTCATGGAATTGTCCCCCTAATACCAGGATGGTATTGGGGTGACAATTCCATGATCTTAGACATGTTACATGGCCATGTTCGGAGTTACCATTGTGACGCTATACATAAGTAGTGACCTATGTATAGTGCACGCGTGTAATGGTGTCCCCAGACTCACAAAATCCGGGGAATTTGCCCTGAACGATGTGGGGGCACCTTGGCTAGTGCCAGGGTGCCCACACACTGAGTAACTTGGCACCAAACCTTCACTAAGTGAAGGTTAGACATATAGGTCACTTATAAGTTACTTATGTGCAGTTATAAACGGCTGTGGAATAACGTGGACGTTATTTCACTCAGGCTGAAGTGGCAGGCCTGTGTAAGAATTGTCAGAGCTCCCTATGGGTGGCAAACGAAATGCTGCAGCCCATAGGGATCTCCTGGAACCCCAATACCCTGGTACCTCAGTTCCATATACAAGGGAATTATATGGGTGTACCAGTATGCCAATGTGAATTGGTGAATTTAGTCACTATCCTATTAGTGACAAATTTGTAAAGCAGAGAGAGCATAACCACTGAGGTTCTGGTTAGCAGAGCCTCAGTGAGACAGTTAGGCACCACACAGGGAACACATATAGGCCACAAACCTATGAGCACTAGGGTCCTGGCAAGCAGGATCCCAGTGACACATAATAAACACACTGACTACATAGGGTTTTCACTATGAGCACTGGGCCCTGGCTAGCAGGATCCCAGTGAGACAATGATCACACCCTGACATATACTCACAAACAGGCCGAATGTGGGGGTAACAAGGCTAGAAAGAGGCTACCTTCCTACACAACTCTGTTCAAGGGGCTCCTGGAGGGAATAGATGATAAATCTAAATGTGTATTATTTTTGTTTTGCCCTGGTCACAAGAACCTCAAAAGGACATTTTAGGGCTGAATAGCTTCTTTTGTTTTCAAATTTGGATTTAATAAATCTGCCCTACTGCTCTGTATGGGGAAGGAGCATGGGCCTTTGAAAATCAGATGTATCAGTAAAGGAGAGTAAGTATATCAGGCAAATGCTTCTCCTACCTAATTCCACAGCAACGGTATATCTTTGAGAGGAATATGGGTTACAAGGTTTTAGTCATCAGGTAAGGATAGCTCACTTTTATATCAGGTACATAAAAGGGCAAATGAAGAAAGGATCACAAATGAAGAGACCACAATGGATCTCTTAAGAAGGCCTCCAACATCCATGCTTCCATGGTTAAACTATGGAATGGGCCAACCTTGTTCTGGCATATCTGAGATGATATCAACGAAAAAGGTAACAGCTTTAGCTTTACAAAAACACACTGGGAATGAACCTTTATTGCAAATTTTGAAAGCACCCTATGTTTACATCCTACCAGGACCTAGTACTCAAATAAATTGTCTGAAGGTTAAGAATCTTATCTGAATTTGAGACATTAATATATTGCTGGGTTCCTTTTATTGTGTTCCTATTTGGAGATTGACAATCCAGGAAGTTGTTGCTAAATGGAACAACAGCTCATTTGTTAGATGCCACTGTGATATAAATGTGATGAAGTTTCTGACACACTTCTGTTTTTTCTTTCCACTGTATAAGAGCAATGGAACAGTGGGTTTTATGTTGCCACAATCCATGTCAAGCATCTGTTTTTGCACAATTATTTATGGTTTGTTGGGGCCTGAGCCCCAACACCATTCAGGTCACAGTCTACCTATTTATGGCTGGGCTTTTACGACTACATTTTTCTACCTGGACCATCATGCCTAACCTAGTGAACTCAGGCAACCAAAGAGAGAAACATTGCTGTTATGATCAAATAAATCTATGCACCCTTGGAACCCACCCCCTGATTTTCTATTTGCATTACAGCACTCCCTTTGTACACAGAGGAACGTTGCAAAATTAAACACCAATATAAAACCTTGGAAATACTTTGGCACACATGATTCAGAAGGCAAGATGAACTGCAAACTCACTATAAAACACTTCTGATGCCTTGTCAGAGTTGTACACACCTTGTACTATACACCCACAGTTGAGTCATCCAGTAATATGGCTCATAATATGTTGGCTTTTGTCAAAGAATTGACACAACCATCTTCTTGTAGTAGCTCCAATCTTCTCATGGACTCTGCCCTAACATATTATCTTTCTTTATTTTCTTTCATGAGAAGATCTTCAAGATTCAAGCACAGTTCAGGCCCAACCACTTCTATAGTTACTTTGATATCTAAAATACTAACCTTAGCAGCAACACTAATATGTCTCTCTCTGAGTTTGCAAGCTTCAGACATAATTGAAAAAACAAGATTACCTCTAGACCCCTGTCCACCTCAGGTCTAGAATCTGACCTCTGCTATTACGGCCCCTGTCTTAACTGAGACCAGCAAATTATCTCCTCACTCTGCCACCATACCTGCAAGCTGGAAACCCTATTGTCGAAGTCAGCCTCAGCAAGGCCTACTAGTGCAAGGGGTTTGCCCTTCTCTGCACAAAGTCCTCAGACCATATAGGAAGAAGTTGGCACAGAAACTGAAATAAAAGACAAAGTTTATTAAACCTCATGAGGTGGTACTACAGTTCAAACAGCACCTTTCGGTAAAGTTTGAAGTAGCACACTGAACTAAGAGATCATGGTCCTTTTATACCCACGCAGGGGCTAACAGAAGGTGGTACAGTTATAGAAGCAAGACTTACATACATATAAGGTCATATGGAAATGCACAGTCGACAGGTAGGAGGGGCTAACAGTTTTCAAGGACTAGTTGACACATTACTGTCTGTTACTGATTACTAACAGCTGCAGATCTTACTGGGTATGTGTGAAAGTGGGAGATGCTAAATATAACTTGTCACTAGACATATTTTCAAGAGTAGTTAACAGAAAGGTAGGACAGAGCACATGGCGAGCACATGGCAGAGAAAATGGCTGCAATGAATACAAAATGGTTTCCGCAAAATGTTCACAATAGTTGCTAAATACAAGATGTCTTCTGCTAATGCTTAATCTAATCACTACTGACTTACAAAAGACCCTTTCAGCATTAGCTGAAGACATTCGTCTTTCTGGGATAATCTAAATATTCATCTTGTATATTTATGCTCATCATTTCAGCTATTTCCTTATCTAACATGTGTTGTACTTTCATTTCTGTAATATTTCTTTTGGTAGGCATACAAGCAGTAATACACATGCAGCAGAACATTGGACCACACTGAATACATATACAGCATGTGAAAAATATTGCAATCATTACACACAGGATAGTCAGTAGTTTCCAGCCCCAAGCGGAAACAAGAGCCCCAAACCATCCAGAAAAAGTCCATGTACCAGTCCCTGTGTGGATTTCTGCAGCAATTTTATGCAATTTAGATATTGCATCATATACTTAAAGTGAGTGATCTGGAATGAAAACGCAGCAACTACTACCGATGATGCGACATGCACCACCTCGATCAGCTAATATCACATCTAGTACCATACGCTTTTGGAGCTCTACAATCCTCGCAATTTGGAGCTCCTCAGTAATATTCCCAAGTGCCAGAGCTGCCTGATTGGTAACAGCTTCCACAACCCTAGTCAATCGTCTCCTACTGTTTAACGCAGCACCAACAAAGGAGAACAACCCTAAATTAAAATCAACATATTGTTGCAGGCTAGTGTCCGTTTGGTCTACCTCATTTGTACTTATTGTACTTTAATATGTATTTTTAATGATGTCATTGAACAGTTTAAAATCTCGGTGATATGATGCAGGGGCCAAAAACACAGGGGGTAATAGAAAAGATACATAACACACACCTGACCACCCAACAGGTAGTTGGTAATATCCATAGTTACCACTAACAAAATATGTATTATGTGAAGCTGTAAAACTACTATTATTTACACCCTCAATAGTTAAAATCAAGGTACAATCGCTTATCCTCACTGGAATTCGCCCAGTGCTATGTATACATAAATCTGCTTTAGTTTTTGTAACAGAAATCACAAATTGTTCTTTCTTGTCAGAGTCTCTTATATTTGTGAAGACATATGGTATTGAAACATTGTCCGGTTGATACTCTTCCCATTCCCATTTAGTTCCTTTGGCTTGGGGATACCCATCTTTGTCTTGGTAGCATACTTTATGAAGGTGAAAAAAAAGTCCGCCCTCTGTACGTTTTCCAGATGCAAACAAAAGCGTATACCAAGCTTGACAAGAACCATTGTGTGAAAAAGGAAGAGGAATGAAAGGTGTTCCTCCTTTCTTTTGATGCGCAGGTATCATTCCACATACCCAACAGTTAGTAGTATTTGCAGCATTATGAGTATGGTGCAACATCTGAACGAAAGTATAATTGAAGTACGATTGACGGTGCTTCTGCTCCTGATAGGGAAGCGTAAAGTAATAGTGATCCTCTGATACTGGTGTAGTGGCAACAAAAAACTCACGAGCAGGAGCCTTCTTTTCAACAAACCAGGTGATTATTAATATAACCACCAAAACAACAACAAACCCCATAGTACTAATGATCAGTTTGTTATTCATTTTAGCAACAGTGATAATCGACCCTTTCAGAAATTAATTAAAAACAATTTTTGGAGCTCTTATCCCTAGGCAGCCGCTGATTTCTTCACCACGGGCCAAGACGTGTGTCACTACTCTAATGCATGGCTGATCCCCCGCCCCTTGCCACAATGGTTCTCCGTTTCACTAACCCAGGGCAGTAGCTCAACCAGTTTTCTCCAGCACTACGGGGTCTTTCCTCGGTCTCAAATTATATCGCGACACTCCAGAAATCGTATGGTCCGGGAAGTACTCCACAGATTCGTCAGGTGATATGGCATGGCCTTTCTCCATAGTCAAAATCTCTTGATGATCGATCAGCACAGCAGGTTCCACCAAGGTAGGTAGCCCTCTCTTGCAGTGAGTACTATGGACCCAATTCTTCTGGTTCGTCACTCGTACTGCTGTCCTTGTCGCAAAGAGCACCTGCTCTGGGCTTCGTCACCTTGGTTTCAAGCTGCTTGATCTTTCAAAGGACTTAATCATCACCAGGTCACCAGGTCGGAGTTCATGGCCTTCACCTGTAGATCTGTCAGGAAGTGCTTCTCGAAACTGTTGATGAATAGAAACCAAATTATTGGTTATCTGTGCCAAATAATCATTCGACAGGACACAATGTACATCATATACAGAATTTGGCTTAGGAACTTCCCAAATGTTCATTGGCCTTCAAAATACTATTTCATAGGGGGTAAGGCCTATTCGAGAGTGTGGCACTGACCTAATAGACAATAATGCCAACGGTAATGCATCCGGCCAAGTTAAAAATGTGGAAGCCTGTATCTTCGCTAACTTCAGCTTCAAAGTAGCATTATACCTTTCCACTAACCCTGCTGATTGTGGGTGGAAAACCGCATGGAACTTCTGTTTGATCCCTAATCCTTTCAGGACATACTTAATATCTTCCCCAACAAAATGAGGTCCGTTATCATTCCATAAAAGTCTGCAAACACCAAGCCTAGGGAAAAATTATTTCAAAAGCACCTTCGCTGTGGTAATGGCAGTATTATCCTTTGTGGGGTACACCTCTATCCATTTACTGAAGGCACATACCACCACCAAGACATACTTTAAATTGTTGCAGCGTTCAAGCTGAATATAATCCATTTGTAGAACTTCGAAACGTGCAGTTGGTGTAGCAAACCCTCCCGCAGGAGTTCGTGTCCCTTTTCCAGGATTGTATTGTAAACAGATCAAACAAGACTGTACTACTCTCTTAGAAGTACTGGAAATTTCTGGATGCTCCCAAACTTGCGTAAGCAACTTTGTTATTGTTGAAGCTCCAACATGTGTCATCCCGTGTGCCATCTGAACCATAGGTTGTACAAAAGCTATAGGCAATTTCCATTTATCCATCTGCTTATTCTGCCAATAGCCCTCATCATCCAATTCTCCTTCTTCAGACCATTGCTCACGTTCTTTCACAGAAGCAGATTTCTGTATATCTAATACGTCTTGTCTAGCATTATGCCAACGTTCAGCTTGTGACTTCACTACATACATAGAAGTAGTACTTCGCTGCATCGCAGTCTCACGTGCTACGCGGCCTGCAAAGGCATTACCTTGCCCTATCTTATCGGTCACTTTCTTGTGTGCACTACATTTCACAATAGCTAGTTTCTTTGGATATGTCAATGCAGTGAAGAGGTTATGCACTAATTCTCTGTGCATTATCTGCATCCCGTGGGATGTGAGAAAGCCTCTCTCCTTCCAAACTAAACCAAAATCATGAGCCACTCCAAAAGCATAGCGGCTGTCTGTATAAATGTTCACACATAAGTCAGTACTAAGCTCACATGCTCGTGTCAAAGCTATTAGTTCAGCTGCTTGAGCTGACTTCTGTGGTATACGAGCTGTCTCCACCTCCATGTGTATTGTGGTGATTGCATATGCAGCTGAGGTCGTACCATCTGGCAACTTCAAACAAGACCCATCAACCCACAATTCCCGGTCTACATCTGGAAGGGGCGTATCTTGTAAATCAATACGACCTTTTGTCTGTTCTTCGGTAAGGAATATACAATCATGTGTTTCTTGTGACTGAGGCTGAGTCACCGGATATGGCAACAAAGTGGCTGGATTTAGTGTTGCACATCTCTTCAGTGTAATGTGAGGAGCCAGAAATGTCAATTCAAATCCTGTCAGGCGAGCGCTAGTTAAATGTTGCGTCTTTGTTTGATTTAAGAGAGCATCAACCTCATGGGGTACTAACACCAACAGCTTATGTGACAAAAATATCCCTTCACTCTAACGTATTGACACAGCTGTTGCGGCAACTGAACGAAAACACCCAGGCAACCCTCGAGCGACAGGATCAAGTACTGCTGAAAAATATGCACAGGGACGCTGCTTATCGCCATGTGTCTGTACTAAAACTGACAATGCACATTCATCTTTCTCATGTACGTAAAGTGCAAAAAGCTTTGTGGAATTTGGAGTACCTAACACTGGTGCTGAACAAAGGGCTTGTCGTAGCTGCCGGAAAGCAGTCTCACATTCATCTGTCCATGGGAGGGGCATTAGAGTATCTTTAGTCAAAAGTGCTAGCAAAGGTTTGACAATGTGTGAAAACCCTAATATCCATTGCCTACAAAAAGAAGTAAGACCAAGGAATGCACAAACATCTTTCTGAGTAGAGGGTACTGGTGTGTCTAAAATTGCTTGAATACGATCTGATGTAAGTGCACGGCCCTCCTTAGACAAAAGGTGACCTAAATAGGTTACCTTTGGTCTACAATATTGCAATTTCTTTCGTGACACTTTCTGATGGTGTGAAGCAAGAAAAGAAAGTAAGGACAAAGTGCACTTTTCACATTGCTCAGGAGTATCAGCTGCCAACAAAATATCATCAACATATTGTATGAGAGCCACACCTTCAGGCAAAACAAAAGAATCAAGTTGTCGTTTTAACGCTTGACTATAAATACTAGGACTCTCAGTATAGCCTTGAGGAACTCTGCAAAATCTAAATGATTGTTTATTCAAAGTAAAACCAAACAATTATCGTCTGTCAGGATCAATAGGGATCGAAAAGAAAGCATTCTTCAAGTCTATCACAGAGAACGTAGTTGCTGTCGGGGGAACCAAAGTAAGAAGTGTTGTGATGTCAGATACCACAGGATATTGTGGTACCACAATCTTACTGATTTCTCGTAAATTAATAATGAATCGGTAAATCCTAGTATCAGTATCCTTTTTCAGAATAGGAAGAATCGGACTGTTACAAACATTATACGGAATGTCCTCAACAACTCCAACTGCAATACGATCATGCACAATTCGTGTGAGTGCTTCTTCACCCTCCTGTGAAATTTTGTATCGAGGCAAACGTGGCAATACAGCTCCCTCCTTGACACTAATATGTACTGGTGGAATAATCATTTGTCCCACATCAGTATCTGAAGTAGCCCACAAAGTACTAGGGAGTGAAGCTAATGCAATATCCTCTTTAACAAGACAAACTCTTTTCATCACAGGATGATTATCATTCAAAATAACACGCACCCCTTCAGGAGAGCATCGTGTTGTAGCCCTGAAATACTTGAGCATATCAAGAACCACAATATTGTCTGGTGTATTTGGAGAACGCAAAAATGGACATGGAGCAGTAAATTTATCAACATGGAATGCAAGTGGTTGTGACAATGGGCAGGGGAAGGTGTTCCATCGAAACCTATCAATGTAATGGTTAAGCCAGACAGGGGAGCCCTTGGAATCAATTGTTTAGACTACGAGTAGCTCCTGTATCAACCAGAAACTGATCAGTAGATCCCAAAACATGTGCTGTAACATAGGGACCCCTCTGATCTACTGGAACTTCAACTGATTCCTTACCCCATCCTAGGCAATCCTATGCATAAGCAGAATCTTGGAAATCAGGCTGCACATAGTTAGACATCTGGTATTGGTTCCGTCTATCAAAAGTGTTAAACCCATCCTGCCCTCGTACATTAGCATCAACCCTAGCATGATCATTCGTGCTTCTTCTAGGCCCTGAATATCCTGAGTGATTTCTCATTTGTCCCCGACCACGTGAACACTGCTGAACACGTGGTGCTGGACAATCGGCAGCCCAATGCCCAAATTTCTTACAATATGCACACTGATCAACAGACAAATTCGAACGAGTGTAAGAAGAACCATAAGATCCACGTCCACCTCTATCACTACCTCTAAAAGGAGGACCATAAGCTTGAGCCAACATAACCTTCGTCTTTAATTCTTTAATATATTTATCCTCGCTACTTTTTGCTTCTAATTCCTGACGTTCATAATACTGAGCCATAGTCAAAAGAGAAACCAGAGTAGAGGTAGTCCATGAACTTTCACTAACTTTTAAAAGACTAGCTATTCCTGGTAACAGATTTGCGACATATTTATCGACAAACAAATGTCTGCCCGTATCATCTGACAATAACTGGCCGCTAAAATCATGAAATGCTTCTTCAAAGTGTGTAAAGAAATCAGAGACCGATTCATCTGCCTTTTGCTTACAAGACGCTAAAACAGTCCAATCTATCTTTTTAGGGGGAATAATTGTTTTTAACTTAACTAATATGGCTGCGGGAAGATCTAGAATCAACTGATATGGCTTTTTCGCAGGTTCCCTATCCCCGTCCATCTGTTCTAATTCTTTCCATGACGCCCCAAAAACGACATGATCATCAACATTATGAACAGTTCTCCACATATCTGGCGGTAATATCAATGCGAAAAATAAATCAATGTCAGCCAAAGTCATAGTACAAGAACTAATTGCTCCCTCAACTTCCTCATAAAAGGCGGTTGGATTTTTCCGTGGGTCAGGTAATGCTGTTATAAGTGCCATTACATCTGCCCTATTCCAAGGAGTATACACCCAATTATAAATAAAATAACCCTTAGCATCAACAGAAGTTTTATCATCACTTGTACACAATCCTTTAGGAGTAACATACAAAGGCGCGGCCTCCCGCATTGGTTTCACGTGAACTATCATAGTCTTATCTGTTCTGAAGATGGAAGCTTGCACCCCGCCGGTCTGAGATGTCCGTGCAACTACGTCCACGGCCCTTTTCTCCTCTTGCAAACGGACTGCCACAATACATATTTTCACCAAATGCCTGATTGCATCAGCCACCTGGGAGAAAACAAAAAGACCATCACGCATTTGCTTATGATCAGCTGCTACATCATCGGGCTCTAACTCATCAGAATATTTCCGAAATAGTTCAAAAACTTCTGTGCCAAATGCCTCAGTAAAATATAGCTGCTCCTTTTCCATCCACCCTTTCATGTTGTCTAAAAGTTCAGAAGCAGAGACAACGCTACAAATTGTTTTAAGAGCAATAGATCTAAGCTCAGACGCACGGTCAGCAGGCAACATAGAGTGACTGTCTTGTATCTTCTGTTGCTGCGAACCGGAGACCTCAGCTAACTCATGAGGGGAAGAAGGAACGACATACGGAGGTGGAGGGTGATCTAGTAACAAAAAAACATTTTGTGGTTTATTAAGGATAGGATAGAGAGGTTGCCTAACAGTGTATTGGCCAGTTGCCTGTAATTTACGTTCTTTCTCTTCTAGCTCCATTAAGTCATTTATTTATTTATTTCTCATTTCTGATGCTTTCACATATACATTCTTCTGCTGCTCTTTCTCAAGCATGACTTGCTCAGGCTTCACTCATCCACACACTTCTTTCTCCCACATTCGTACACAGTCAAACATATCTTACCTAGACCTTCGCTTACACATACATTGTTCCACATACTCAATCTTTCGCAAATCAAATGACCCATGCATAGGCCAACGTAACTCAGTTTCCGCAGGAGTGTATTTATTCCATAATGTGCTGTCCATTATAGAAGAAAGACCATGTTTAACATACATATCTCTATTGGGCATCCCCTCTGGGGGTGCCGGTTGCGATTCTTCCAGTCTCAAATTGGTACCATTACAAAAGCAACACATCCTGAGAAGTGCGCTAAAAACAGGCATGCCAAAAATTGTGCAGAATATGCAATATTATAATCAAAGTAGCACTTAAGGTGCTGTTCAAATCAAAATTAAATTGGAGAAAATTCTCCTCATTACCTGCCTATATAAATTGCAATTTATATATCAATTCAAAGGACACAAATTGACTAGTCACCCAAAACACGAGAGCCACAGTAAGTGGTGCTAAACTTCATTACCAAACAAAGGCATCAAAACCCACAGCAAGTGCCGTAAAACGGCTCTTACCAATCACAGGGTGTCCAGGTTCCACCTGCCAAGTTCTAAAATCGACCAAATGGTCACTGCATGACGAATGAACAAAAAGGATCTCAGTCGAGGACCGGCATCACCTGGATGGTCAAATCAGAAAGAAAGGAAAAACGCCGTGGTTGCCAAGACTTGGGTCTCCTCAGGCATTGATAGTCCGCAGCGAGATCCCAATCCTTCGTCGCAACCAATCCGTCTGGCGTCCGAGTCACCGATGAGTCCCTGTTTAGGTGCCAATTTGTCGAAGTAAGCCTCAGCAAGGCCTACTAGTGTAAGGGGTTTGTCCATCTCTGCACAAAGTCCTCAGACCATATAGGAAGAAGTTGGCACAGAAACTGAAATAAAAGACAAAGTTTATTAAACCTCATGAGGTGGTACTACAGTTCAAACAGCACACTTCGGTAATGTTTGAAGTAGCACACTGAACTAAGAGAGCATGGTCCTTTTATACCCACGCAGGGGCTAAAAGAAGGTGGTACAGTTATAGAAGCAAGACTTACATACATATAAGGTCATATGGAAATGCACAGTCGACAGGTAGGAGGGGCTAACAGTTTTCAAAGACTAGTTGACACATTACTGTCTGTTACTGATTACTAACAGCTGCAGATCTTACTGGGTAAGTAAGAAAGTGGGAGATGCTAAATATAACTTGTGACTAGACAGATTTTCAAGAGTAGTTAACAGAAAGGTAGGACAGAGCACATGGCGAGCACATGGCAGAGAAAATGGCTGCCATGAATACAAAATGGTTTCCACAAACTGTTCACAATAGTTGCTAAATACAAGATGTCTTCTGCTAATGCATAATCTAATCGCTACTGACTTACAACACTATCAGGCAAGTCCTCACCCCTAAAAGCACACAGCAGAGTCCAATAGTCTGAGTAATTATTGTTCTATATAGCTTGGTCCTTTTCCCACTAAAGGACTGGAACAGGCGGGAAACAAATAGCTTTCCAGTTCTCTACAGCTAATTCCTATTGGCTATACTCAATCAAGTTTTTACTCCTTACATAATATTGAAATGGCCCTAGTGGCTATCACCCATGATCTCAGAATGATATTGCCTTGAATTTATTATATGTATCCCTCAGTATACTCATACTGCTCCAAACAAGTTCTATCTACCTTCTGGCCACATCTCTGACAGCACTTTTGGTAAGAAATGCATCACCACAGAGTCAGTGATCTTTAAATAGTGCCAGCAGAGGCCTCGGTCACCCAGTCAGTTTTCCAGACCAACCACTATGGGCTCGAAGACCCCAAAAGTAACTCAAAAAAACCTTTGAAAAACAATTGAATGCATCTATTTGAGCTGCACCAAAATGTTTTGCCTGGAGTATTTCTATTTCTGTCTTAACTATAACTGGAACTATCACATCATACAAAAATAAACCTGCAATTATCAACCAATTAGAGCAGCGATTCAGAATCCTTTGATTTTTTGTAGACATTTATTGACTCATTACTTCAATCCAGGGACCCTTACTGAGTCATTATTGGAAGCTCGGAATCCCTGGCCTAAGTAATTTCTATGATTTGAACCTCAAAACAATATGCAGAAATGCAGAAACAAGTATACGCTAATGACATTCTAGAAGATGAAGTATGTGGTTCCTTACAATCAAATATATCAGAAAAACGAATTTGCTTCTTTATACTATATTAATTTTAATGCAATAATTTTAATAATATAACTTTTTGTATAATAGTTGTAGACCCCCTGAGTAGGCCTCACGGACCTCCAGGGGTCCTTAGAATATAGGTTAAGAATCACTGAGTTAAAATTTGTCAGGAGAAAAGACAGACCTTAGACCACAAACTTGTGCACAATGAAGAAGTTAACAAACTGTTCGTAGGAAAAAAATTGAATATTTTCATATCCATTAAGGCCCAAAACAATATTTTGTGCTTATAAAGCATTCCTGACTGCTAACTTTTTAAAATATCCAGCAGCAAAATGAATAATGGCTTGGACAGCGCCTAACCAGTTAGAAGGGGAAGTCATGAAATTTGAAACAACGTTGCAAACGTTAGTCATCATGGGATGGGATAGCATAACTAATTAAAAACTAAAGTTACCCTGTTTGAATCTATCAGCAGAAGGTGAAGGAGAAATACAAAGAGCTACTCTCCCTTGGTAAACAAGTTACTTGAATAGCCATACTTTGAAATATTTTGATACATGGCTTCATTAAGGAAATTAGCCATGAAGACCTATAGGAACAGGCTAACCACATTGTTCAATAGTATAAAGAATAAATCTACCTTTGATTGGCCAACTTTTTAAATGAGTACTACAGACCATAATGTTTCTATCCAGGTTCAACAACTAGTTAAAAATCTGAAAAAGGGCAGCGCAGCATCATTTGGTAGGGCTTCATCTAGGGCAGCGCAGCATCATGTGGTAGGGCTTCATCTAAAGTTTACAATGTTCTTGCAGACCTGGTTGGAGGCATTTGAAGAACTGGGAGCAAGCTGGCACCACTCCGTATGCAATGTACTTATTTCCTAAATAAAGTACATATTGCCAAATTACCATGTAGTGAGCCCATTCTTAACAATGGCAAACAGGATGGGATGCGCAGCGCGCACTGGCAGGAGATCAGTAACTTCTTCCACTGCAATGGTTTATTTCAAGGCCCAGTTGAGGTACTCCTTTTTTTCTGGAGACGGCCAAAGATATTACAGATTTCAGTGTGGTTCTGGTATGGATTAGATCAGGCATAGTAAACCGGCCAGTTAACTGCGACCCGCAACAGAGTTGTCCCAGGCATGTTCACTCCTGTCATCAGTAGTAGCTTTGGGTGGAGTCGGCTGGGATTCTGTAACTGCGATGCAGTGATCCAGCACTTAAACGTTGCACAGGATTTCAGCAGCTTTGTCCGTAACAACTCAGCATAATGTGGTTGCCCTAGCGATGTGCTCTCCTTACTGGATTATTGCGGCCTTGATTGCCACACATTGGAATAACAACGCACAACATTTCTTTTCATCTGCTTACCTCCCACCACGTCCCGTGGAGTCATGGCGATGCCTATTAAGCCTTCAGGGTCATTTTGAGGCTGTTTCCTGTGGCGCAACTGTACAATCTTGTCTCTTCAGTGCCGGGGGTATACAGCAGCCATTTCTATGATCTTCAATGTTCATTGTGGGTATTTATTGCACACAACCTCTTTGTGTGTTTCCTGACTGATTCCAGCCTGGGAAGTGCACGCTAAATGCATTAATGCCAGGAGACATACCATGTATGATAGATCTGGAGCAAAGTTCTACATTTCTTTATAATCCTATAGTGAGCTTGTTTTGATGATCGTCTTATTTACTATTATATTGTTGGTATAACATATTGGTGCTGCCTAATTCTTCAGGGACAAGTATTCTTGTGTTCCTTTACTGTGACTTTAGTTAGCACTGTGTTTGGGGTATTGTATTTGGGCACGAGATAGCACAATTGTTACTGTGTGTGAGCATTTTCAAGAATTTTCTTTTCTTTTACTTGCTATTCCATTTTATTGCATAACCTGGTGAACTTCCCATAATATGGGAGTTATGACTTGATTCCTTTGAAGCTTATGTTGAAGTTCTGGAAGATGGTGAATGTATTCTGGAAAGATGATTATCTTTATTCAGGTAGAGATTAGATGCTACAGGTTTAAGGGAGATCAGGAGTTTACTCCCCTCTTAGAGAATGTGGGGAATGTGGATGTGTACCACTGTGCTATTAAACAAATGTATTAGAGAACTAGCAGGAAGATGAATGTGATGATGGAACGGATCAAATGTTATTCTGGGAAACAGAAGGGAAAAAATGATTGACCAAGTTATTGTGGCCTTAAAAGGGTGGTCTGTGATGTGTGCGTTTGAGCAATTATCATACGATCAAGTCTTAAGAGACCAATTGTTAATGAAAACTAAATCTAAGAAGAATCAAGAAGAATTATGGTCATGTGGTGAATTAGCACTGAAAGCAGCATTGGATGTTGCAAGAAGTATTGAGGGGTCAGGAATATGAATAAAGGTGGTAAGGAAGGAGAGTTGAAGTACTCGGACTGTGTGTGTGTAGGAAAGTACTCTGTTTTTGCATGTTACCCCCAATGTATGCCTGATGTCATTGTGTTTGACTGTGCCACTAGAGTCCTGCTAACCAGCACCGAGTGCTCATGGTCTCTCTCCTCTCAAATGGGTTACTACAGAAGGGTAACCCATTATTTCATCCCAAATTGGCATACTGGTGCCCCTTATAAGTCCCTAGTATGTGGTACTTAGGTACCTAGGGCAGTGGGGTTCCAGGGGTTCCCTACGGGATGCAGCATTTCTTTTGCCACCCATAGGGAGCCCATGCAAAGGCTTCCACAGGACTGCCATTGCAGCCTGTGTCAGGTGGTACGTGCACCATTTCACAGCCATTTACACTGCATCAGGTCACCTATATGTCAGGCCTTCCAACACTGAAGGCTGGGTGCAAAGTACCTGTGTGTGAGGGCAGCCCTGCTCTATCAGAGGTTTCCCCACATCATCCAGGACCATTTTCCCGGACTTCGTGAGTGCGGGGACGCCATTTTATGCGTGCACTGGACATAGGTCAAAACCTATGTCCAGCTTCACAATGGTAACTCAGAATATGGCTGTGTAAGGTGTCTAACAACTGGGAATTGTGTCCCAATACTGATTCTAGTATTGGTTGTACAATCCCATGAACTCTGGGGGCTCCACAGTGGACCCCCAGCACTGGGATATCAGCCTTCTGAGGTGTTTCCAGGCAGCCCCAGCTGCTGCCACCTCACAGACAGGTTTTTGCCCTGCTGTTGCTTGAGCACCTCAAGCCCAGGAAGGCAGAACAAAGAATTTCCTTTGGTGGAGGGGTGTTACACCCTCTCCCTTTGAAAATATGTGTTACAGGCATGGGAGGGATAGCCTCCCAGAGCCTCTGGAAATGCTTTGAAGGGCAAAGATGGTGGCCTCCTTGCATAATCCAGTTTACATCAGTTCAGGGACCCCAGTCCCTGCTCTAGCACAAAAATAGACAAAGGAAAGGGGAGTGACCACTCTCCTTTCCATCACTACCCCAGGGGTGGTGCCCAGAGCTCCTCCAGAATGTCCCTGGATCTTCCCATCTTGGATTCTGGGAGCATTTGAGTGGCCAGTGCCAGCAGGTGACGTCAGAGCCCTCCCCTGATAGGTGCTTACCTGTGTAGCTGACTAATCCCCCTTTCAGGGCTATTTAGGGTCTCTCCTCTGGGTGTTTCCTCAGATTCGGATTGCAAGACTCCAGCAGGAATACTCTGCATCCTTTAATTCATCTTCTACCGACGGAACCACAGCGGAACCCTCCTGGAACCTACAAACTGCAACAAAGAAGCAAAGACGACTTCTTCAACATTGTATCATCAGCTCCTGCCAGAAACTGCAACTGTTTCCAGGTCATGCCTCCTCGGAGGACTGCCTGTCTTCAGCCTGCACCAGAAGAACTGAAGGCATCTCCTGTGGAGTGAAGGAGTCACTTTCTACTTCAGCAG
Source organism: Pleurodeles waltl (assembly GCF_031143425.1). NCBI lineage: Eukaryota > Metazoa > Chordata > Amphibia > Caudata > Salamandridae > Pleurodeles > Pleurodeles waltl. The sequence continues at coordinate 341,816,605 of NC_090439.1, forward strand.
GCACCTCTCTGCAATGATGACAGGTGGCGTAGGTCCCCTCTCCCTATGACAGGCATGGATCCAGCAACACGGATGGTGGACTAAAGTGACCCCGACAGTCCCAACGTCCAGCCATCCAACTTTGGTGGAGGTAAGGGCTTGCCTCCCCATGCAAGACAGTACCCCCGTGTACTGTGTGACTTGCAGTTGCCAAGGCTTGTGTGCGACCTTCCAAGAAGTTCTTAGTGCACAGCACAGCTTAGGCACCCAGCTCTCTATCCTGCAACACACAGCTTCCTGAATTGTTCTCCGACGGCGTGGGGTCCCTTTGTGTTGTGCTGCATGGACCTCCATTTGCACCTTCTTTGTCCCCATACTATGGGACTTCTGTGTATAATGCCTGGTCTTCTGAGGGCTCTCTGAGTTGCTGAGAGTCCCCTCTGTCTCCCCCTCCTGGGTGCAGGCCACCAGGTCCCTCCTGGTCCCAGACAGCGCCATTTTCCACTATTGCGAGCTTTGCGTGTGCCAAGGCTAGTTGGCAGAATCCAGTGACGCAAACCAGACTGCAATCGTCCATCCAGCGTGGGACATCTTCTACACCAACCAGGAACCTGCATCTGTCTTCTTGGGTGCATAACTGACTTTGGCCCTCATTACAACTGTGGTGGTTGGTGATAAAGCAGCGGTAATACCACCAACAGGCCTGGGGTAACCAAAATGGAATTATGACCATGGCAGAAACCACTCAGACTGACAGCCACTTTAACACATCGACCCCCACGGCGGAGTCAACTAGCACCACGACGGTAACAACCAACAGCCAGGCGGAAGACAATGTACCGCCCACACTATTATGCCACACATATCCACCACCTTTTCCGGGGTGGTACCAACAACATCAAAAGCCTGGCGGAAACACTGCACAGAAGTCAAAGGACTCACCTGTGGAGACTCAGGGAACAACCACAACGCTATGGAGCCAGAGCTGCAAATATTTCTGATGCTCGTCTACCTTCTGCCTCATTATGAACATAAACGCCGGCAAAGGCTACCACGGTGAGTCTGCAACCTAGCACACAGGGGAGGGGGGAGGAAAAAGAGAGTGACACACACACGCAACACACAACGCCCCCACCCCAACACCATACACACAAACATTACATATTCAACCTCTCAGGAATAATGCACGGACAAAATGATTTGAAAAAAGTGTGTGTAATACAATAAAATACTATGAATAAGTGCATCAAAATACAAACATATATACATATTTACAAATGTTGGGACACTGCCCAGTCCTCAATGTCTGTGGGCCACAGGGCCACAACACATAGGCCAAGGCCCCAACTCACTCCTGCAACAACACAGAGAGAACACTGCAGGGGCATCAGGTCAAAAATACAAAGGCACCTCAGGGGGACAGGGAATGGGGGGCACGTCAGCCGGAAGATGGTACAGCACCACTGGTCCTGGAAGGGGCTAAATGCCCTGTGCGATGTCCTGGGGAGTGCCAGGACACAGTCTCTCAAGTGGGTGGTTTGCCTACTGCTTGGTCCTGGGGACTGCAATACCACAGTCTCTCAAGTGGGTGGGTTGCCCACTGCTTGGTCCTGCGGAGTGCAAGGCCACAGTCTCTCAAGTGGGTGGGTTACCCACTGCTTGGTCATGGGGAGTGCAAGGACACAGTCTCTCTAGTGGGTGGGTTGCTCACTGCTTGGTCCTGGGGAGAGCAAGACCACAGTCTCTCTAGTGGGTTCACTGGTTCTGGAGGGGGCATTGTGCCCAGTGCGCTTCATCCTGGGGAGGATGGGGTGAGTGGATGGCTTCTCCACTGGTTCTTGAGGGGGCATTGTGCCCAGTGTGCTTCATCCTGGGAAGGATGAGGTGAATGGATGGCTTCTTCCACCGGTTCTGGAGGGGGCATTGTGCCCTGTGATGCAGATCTTGGGGAGTGCAAGGTCACAGTTTCTCACCTGGGTGTCAGACCCACAAGATTTGCAGGGGCCAGGACGCACAACAGCCCATGGAGGCAGGACTACACACTGTCCGCTGGTGGTGACGGCAGCTCAGTGGTGGCAGTGGCGGTGCTGGTGTCGGTGCTGGCAGTGGTGGGGGGAGGCTCCAGCCCATCCCCTGCAGCCTCGGATGGCTGCCCACTGGGGCTGCTGCTGCTGGCAGTGTTGCTGGTGGCAGTGCTGGTGGTGTTGCTGGTGGCAGTGCTGGCAGTGGTGGGGGAGGCTCCAGCCCATCCCCAGCAGCCTCGGACAGCTGCCAACTGGGGCTGCTGCTGCTGGCAATGGTGCTGATGGCGGTGCTGGCAGTGGTGGGGGTAGGCTCCAGCCCATCCCCTGCAGCCTCAGACGGCTGCCCACTGGGGCTGCTGCTGCTGGCAGTGGTGGAGGGAGGCTCCAGCCCTCACTTGCAGCCTCAGATGGCTGAACCACCATGGTTGGTGGTGGGGGCTCTGAATGAGTTCCAGCACCAGGCTTCCTGTCCTTCCTGCCTGGGGGTGCAGGCACCTTGCCCTTCCTGTCAGCAGCTGGGGATTGCCCCTTGCGCTTCCCTGTAGCAGCTGGGGGTGCCTCCTTGCCCTTCCCTGCAGCAGCTGCTGGTGCCTCCTTTCCCTTCATAGACAACGCTGGTGGTGCCTTCTTGCCCTTCCCTGTTGCAGCTGGTGGTGCCTCCTTGCCCTTCCTTGAAGCACCTTGTTCAAGCACCCTTTCAGTGTGGCTGCCTCGTGCCCGGGATCGTCTCCCACCTGCAGTAGCTCTCAACACTACTGTGGCCGTGGGCTGGGTGGCTGAGGTGCTCGCCTGGGTTCTGACTGCCCTGAAGGATGGGGGAGTGGTAGGGAAGAGGTCAACAGTGGAGAGGAAAAGCTTCTTAGGGACATTGGGGTGGGAAGAGAGTGAAGGTTTGGGAGTGGAGGAAGAGGAAGTGGTTGTAGGAGGTGTCTATCTGCTGATATTGGGTGCACATGCATGGGCTGGATGCTGTTGTGAGGTGGATGGCTGAGTGCTTGCATTTGTGTACTCTGGGAGGAGGGGGACAGACACAGTGGGAGAGGACACAGGGGACGTGTGCATGGATGTGGGGGTGGTGACTGCCAGTGAGGGGCGTGTGCTGATAGGTGTGCTGGTGATGGGGGTAGTGGATGAGGATGTGGTGCATGCAGGTGTGAGTGTAGACGCTACTGGGAGGTAGGTGGATGACAAGGAGGAGGGGGACACAGCAGAAGCAGTGGATGCTGGTATGTCTGCATCTGAATGGTGTTTGTGTGAGTGCCTGTGGGATGATGTGTAGTGCTTGTGTTTGCCTGAACCACTCCTGTGTGTTGCCCTGGGTGCATGCTGGTCTGCCTGTGTGCTTGGTATAAATTGGGATTGAGAGAATGGGATTTGGTAGAGGACGTTGCAGGGGGGAGGCTAGAAACAGGGACAATGGCTGCCATTATGGAGGAGGCCAGAGCCTGGATTGATCTCTGTTGGGCCGCAATGCCAGAGTGAATGCGCTCCAGGAATGCACTTGTTTGTTGCAAATGGGCTGCCAGCCCCTGTATGGCATTCACAATGGTTGACTGCCCAAAAGAGATAGATCGCAGGAGGTCAATAGCCTCCTCACTCAGGGCAGCAGGGCTAACTGGGTCAGGGCCCGAGGTGTCTGGGGCAAAGGAGATGCCCACCCTCCTGAGTGAGCGGGCACGGGAAACACGCTGAGGGGCTGTTGGGAGGGCAGTGCTGGTAGGGGGGTGGCGACTGTACCTGTAGTTGGGGTGGGCACAGAGTTGTCCGCCACCACCAGGGAGCTTCCATTGTAGGAGGTATCACTGTCGGAACTGTCCCCTCCAGTCTCTACTGTGGTGTTCCCCTCACCCTCCGTCCCACTGGTGCCCTCAATATTAGTGGATTTGGCCTCCTGGGTCCTGTGGAATGCAGCTCTCCCCGTCGCCGGTGACGCTGCTCCTCTGCCAGATTATGCTAATGCACATAAGGACAGGGTGCCAAAACAAAAAGAGGGGGGAGAGACAAAGGATACACTTGGTCAATGGCGGCCACAACACCACCGTTGGCATACACAGCACACACTCACACAGCGAACAACCCTATGCACTAGGCAATGCACTACCAGTCACAATGCCAGTCACCAGCCCATGGACAGGGATACCTAACACCAAGTGCAGCATACCTGAGACTCACAGACCCCTGCCCAGTAATGGATGCTTCCTAGCTTAGTTAGAGGAGGTTTACATCAGACCCTGCCCAACATGGGACCTACCCTACAATGTCCGACCTGGCCTAGGGGTACCCACAGGCCCACATCCCCCACCCGGATGCCACCCCACCAAGTGCAAGTAGTATATTGGGGCACTGTACTCATCCCCTTGTGGCTGCTGTGATGCCCTCAAGCACCCATCCAGCTCCGGATAGGCCACCACCAGTATGCGGGCCATCAGGGCTGTCAGGGTTTGACAGGCACCCCTTCCTCATTGGGAGGTCACCCCCAGCTTGGCCTCCGCGGTCTTCCGTGCCCAGCGTCTCAGGTCCTCCCACAGTTTCCGACAGTGGGTGCTCCACCTGCCATAGGCCCCCAGGGTCCGCACGTCCTTGGCAATGGCACAACATATACTTTTTTTGATGGGCGCTGACCTGCAGAGAAATACACATAGAAAAAGGTAGGAGTCAGACCATCCTAGCTGTTACACTCATGGCACACCATAGCCCTCACATCCCCTTACGCACACACATGGCCCACCATACAGGCAGCATGCTGCCCAAGGCCCTTCTACCAACCCTCCCCCACATGAGGCCCTCACACACAGCACTCCATGCATTCATGCCCCATGCATCGTGCTCACTGTGTACTCACCTGTTGGTCTGGAGGCCCATACAGCAATCGGTACTGAGGTAGGACCCCATCCACCAGTCTCTCCAACTCCGCAGCAGTGAAGGCGGGGGCCCTTTCCCCAGTGAAACGAGCCATGGTCAGTTCCAGACACAGGTCACAGCAGCATTTGCTGTGTAGGTCCTCTCCTGTTGGAGGTCAGGTAGCAAGTGAGTGAACAGATAGAAAATGGTGGTCACGTCTGCGGCGGTGCATAACGTCACCGCCGGCATACATCACCATTGTCCACTGTAACCCATAGAGCCCAATGGTATCCAATGAGGAGTTGCACAGCTGTTCTCGACCGCCTCCCGCAACGGCGCACAGCATCAGAGGAATTACCTCATTTCCACCTGTCCCTCCACACAGGACAGGTGGTCGCCATTACAGAGGTGGGGGCAGGCCATGGCACCTAACTACGTCAAAGTACACATAGGCACCATTTGGGCCTATCCAACAATATACTGTTACAGTCACAACATGCAATGCAGTGAAGTGTTTGGAAATATGGAATACCGACCAGCTACTCACCATTTTGCCCCCTAGATTGCAACTGCTGCAGATGAATAGGAGATGGAGACATCTCCCCGTGTACAGGCCCCTGGTGGACTTGGCAAGAATGGAGGACAGGCACATTATCCTCACCTATAGACTGGACAGGGCCACAATCACAGAGCTGTGTGCCCAATTGGAGCCTGATCTGACATCTGCTATACGTCAGCCCATCGGGATCTCCCCTCCCCTTGTGAAAGTGCTATCAGTGCTCCATTTCCTGGCAACTGGCTCCTTCCAATTAACAATGGGCTTGGCAGCAGGAATGTCTCAGCCAATTTTCTCAATAATGCTGATCAGAGTGGTGTCTTCCCTGATTAAACACATGCACAGCTACATCGTTTCCCCCACAGGTGGAGGATTTGACCACAGTGAAAGCTGATTTCTATGCAACGGGACATATCCCCAACATCATTGGGGCTATTGATGGTACACATATTGCATTTGTCCCCCCCCCCGGAGAAATTAACAGGTGTTCAGAAATTGAAAGAGCTTTCACTCCATGAATGTGCGGATAGTGTGCCTGGTGGACAGGTACATCTCCCATGTCAATGCAAAGTATCCTGGGTCTGTGCATGACGCCTTTATCCTGAGGAATAGCAGCATCCCATGTGTGATGGCTCAACTCCAGAGGCACCGGATGTAGCTAATAAGTGAGCCCTGGTTCCCACCCACTGGATGTTGCTGTATGGGTATGTTGTGGGCCCAAAGGGTTAGTGTGTGGCTAAAGGTTGCCCCTCGATATTTGCAGGTGACTCTGGTTACCCCAAACTCTCATGACTACTGATCCCTGTGAGGAATCCCAGGATAAGGGCAGAGGAACATTACAATGAGGCACATGGGTGAACAAGAAGAATCATAGAGACGACATTTGGCCTCCTGAAGGTCAGGTTTTGTTACCTCCATCTATCAGGTGGATCCCTGTACTAGTCACCCAAGAAGGTCTGCTAGATCATCGTGGCATGCTGTGTGTTGCACAACCTTGCCTGACGTTGCCAGAAGCCTTTTCTGCAGGAGGGTGATGCTGGAGATGTGCGTGTGGCAGCATTTGTCCCTATGGACAGTGAAGATGAGGAGGCAGAGGATGAGGATGAGGACAACAAAAGTGCAATAGTACAACAATACTTCCAATGACACACAGGTAAAACACTGTAACTTCACTTTTCATTGACAGTTTTGTGTTTGCCATTGTCACTGCCAGGCTGATTTTCCCACTTCTATGGCCACTTACTGTACCCCTTGGCATCTCTATTTGCAGATATTTGTACCCCACTATCACTCCTGGTGTGTTAACAGCAAACTACAGGTCATTCCTATGTATACATTATTGTACAGTTGTATTGTAGTGGTTAAAGCTTGTTAAACAAATACATAGTTAAATCATTTGACAGACTCCGTACTTGCATTTTTTCAAAAGGTGTTTATTTCAGTGTTAATAAGTAGAGGGGGATGTGCAATGGGCTGGGGTGATGATGGAGGAAAGTCCAGGATAGAGTTCAGTCTATTTGTATCAAAGGTGCTGTGTCCAAGGGGATATGGGAAGGGGAGCAATGGCAGTGCAAGGTGAACAGGTTGACAGAGTGGGACACAATGGTGACAATCAGGAAAGTCTTATTTCCTGGTGGGGGTCTTGGCAATATTCTCTGACTTCTGCCTGGATCGCAGGGACCGTTTGCGGGGTGGTTTTCCTTCCTTAGGGGGAGGGGTGCTGGTGGCCTGTTGGTTTTGTGGCGGGCCTCCTGTCCACTAGCAGCAGCGGAGGTGGAGGGCTGTTCATCGGTGTGGCTAGTGGTAGGGTCCCACTGTTGTGCCACTGCCTCCCTCATAGTATTGGCCATGTCTGCCAGCACCCCTGCAATGGTAGCCTGGGAGGTGTTCATGTCCTTCAAGTCCTCTCTAATCCCCAGGTACTGTCCCTCCTGCAGCCGCTGGTTCTCCAGCATCTTGTCCAGTATCTGGCCCATCGTCTGCTGGGAATGGTGGTTTGCTCCCAGAATCGTGGTGAGTGCCTCCTGGAGAGTCAGTTCCCTGGGCCTGTCCTCCTCCTGCCACACAGCAGTCCTCCCAGCTTCCCTGTTGTCCTGTGCCTCTGTCCCCTGAACCGTGTGCCCACTGCCACTGACTCCATGTCCCTAATCATCTTGTGTGGTTGTGGGGTGGCCTGGGGTCCCTGTAGTGGTGGACACACTGCTGATTGACGTGTCCTGGGGACAGAGGTATGGGCCCGCTGGGTGGGTACTGTGCTGATGTTTCCTGAGGGGGAGGCTCTGTGGAGGTATGGGACTGTGCCAGGGTTACCGATTGTCTGGAGATCCCTGATGGGCCAAGTTGGTATTCCAGATCCAGGCATCCAGAGCTGCTGTCATCACTGTGGGCCTCTTCTGGGGGGACTGGATGTTGCTGACCCCTCCTCTCCGGTGACGTTGGCTGGGGGACCTGTGGGGATATAAATTCAGTGTTATTGTTTCTGTGTGTGACATCTTGTGCATGGGTGTGTTGCGCTCTATGGTTGTTAGTGCCCTAGCAGCTTTGCCTTGTGTGAGTAGTTATTTGGTGGGTGTGTAGTTTCCCTCTAGTGTGCATGCTTTAGTGATAGGTGTCCATGCAAGTCTGTGAGTGGTGTCCATTCCTTGGTGATGGTGGGGTGTGTGGGAGGTGGTGGAGTGATGGGAGTGAGGGTAAGGGTGGGAGTGTATGATGGCATGCAGGTAGGGGGGATGAAAGTAGTAAAGAGTTGACTTACCAGAGTCCAGTCCTCCTCCTACTCCTGCCAGGCCCTCAAGATGTATGATTACCAAGACTTACTTGTCCCATGTTGTTAGTTGTGGGGGAGGAAGTGGGGGTCCACCACCAGTCCTCTGTACAGCTTTTTGGGGTCTTGCTGCCACGGAACGCCTCTTCCTTATGTCATCCCTTGTTCTTGGGTGCTGCCCCTCGGCATTGACCCTGTCCACAATTCTCCGCCATAGCTCCATCTTCCCAGCGATGGATGTCTGCTGCACCTGTGATCTGAATAGCTGTGGCTCTACCCGGATGATTTCCTCCACCATGATCCTTAGCTCACCCTCTCAGAACCTGGGATGTTGTTGTGGTGCCGTGGGTGTAGTATGAGTGGAGTGGGTGAGGGTGTGTGGGATGATGTGTTGGGTTGTGTAATGTAAGGTGCGTGGATGGTGTATAGATAATGGTGGTGTGTGGCAGTGATCTTGTCTGTGGTCTTGCTATCTCTCTTGTGGCACTTGTTTTTAGTTGTAAGGGGTTGTGGGTAATGTGTGTGTGTTTTATAGTGGTGTGGGTGTGTGGGTGTGGTGTGTGTATGGGTTTCATGTGTGTTATTGGAATTGTCCAATGTAGTGCTGTTTTGTTAGGTTGTGTGTATTTTGAGCGCAGCGGTATGTAGCACCAATGGTTTACCGCCCCTGTCCGCCGCTGTGATTCGTGGATCATAATGTTGTGGGCGTAGTTCTGTTGGCGTAACAGTGTGGGTTTTTCTGCCGCCAGTTTATCACTGACCTTTGGGCTGGCGGACTTGTGTGTGTGGCTGTATAGTGACAGACTGCTATGTGTGTGTCATAATATGGGTAGTGGTAATCCGCTGCGGTAGCGGTATGTTGGCGGTAGTCTGCATGGCGGTAAGCAGTACTTACCACCAATGACATAATGAGGGCCTTTGTCTTCTCACCTGTGGTACTTCTTTTACACCTTTACCCTGGTTAGCAGGGACTCCTGTTCTCCCTGGACTCTTCAGTGCTTCTTGGACTTGGTCCCCTTCTTCCACAGGTCTTCAGGTCCAGGAATTCATTGTTGGTGCCTTGCAGTCGTCTCTTCTGGTTCTTGCATAATCTTCTATCACATATTTTTGGGTGTTTCAGGAAAACTTACTGTGATTTACTCCTGTTTTCCTGGGCTCTGGGGTGGGTTCTATTACTTACCTTTGGTGTTTTCTTACACACCCAGCACCCCTCTACACACTACACTTGCCTGGGAGACTGACTTTCGTATTGCACTATTTTAGTATATGGTTTGTGTTCCCCATAGGCCAATTGCAACATATTGTGATTTTCACTATTTGCACTGTTTTCTAACTGTTTTTGAAGCTATTTCTGCATTCTATTGTATATACTGTGTATATTACTTACCTTCTAAGGGAGTATAGTCTCTAAGGTATTTTTGGCATCAGGACCTTTATTTTTGTCACACTGAATATTTTCTTTCATGTGTGTGAGTACTGTGTGACTAGAGAGGTATTGCAAGAGCTTTGCATGTCTCCTAGTTGAGCCATGGCTGCGCAGCTATAGCTACCCCTAGGCAGGCTAAGCTGCTAGACACTGCCTACATTTCACTAATAAGGGATAAGTGGACCTGATATAAAGTGTAAGTACCTTTGTCACCCACTACAAACCAGGCCAGCCTCCTACAGTGTGCTATTGTGAAAACAAAAAGGAAAAAATTGAAAGGTTAGGAGTGATTTGTACTAATAGTTTGAATACCAATTTCAAAGGAATGTCACGTTTCAGGTGTTGGTCGAGTAGCCATCTTGCTAATTCAAAAATGTGTCCTGCTGAAAGCAAGGCGTGTAATACTTGCAAGAAGAAGGGACATTTTAGCAGGGTGTGTAAGAGTACTGGGAGGAAAATTAATTACATTGCTGAGAATGCTGAGGAAGATGAATTCAAGTATGCAAGGAGAGTTTTTTGAGTATATAGAATTATTCCAGAAATAGTAAGAAGGGAGCAGTGAAGTTGGCTAACTGTTTGTTGAATATTGATGCTCCTACCGTTTTCTCGATGATTGATCTCACTAGTGTGCACCACCAAATTTAATTGGTTAATGACTCAAGGCCTTGCACCGCATTCATACCACCAGAGGGAATGTTCCAGTACAAAATGACTCCTTTTGGTCTTGCAAGTGCCTCTGTGGGTTTCTAAAGGGAAATGTCCAGGATCTTGCAGAATATACCAGTAGCAGGGGTATTTTAGGATGACATTTTAATACTTGGAAAGACAAATGTGAGCATGACGCAAATCTTAAAAGAGTGTTATCAGTTCTTATGCAAAATGGTTTAAAGGTGGAAGGAGAGCCATGTAATTTTGGGAAACAGCAAGTATAATACCTGGATCACAATATACATAAAGAAGGTATCTATTCAAAAGTTAGCCATGTTGAAGCAATTGTCAATGACTGTGAACTTACATGTAATGAACGATTTATGTCTTTTTTAGGTCTATCTGATACGTATTAACGTTTTTCAGAGAACTGTGCTAACACATCATTACTGAAGACATTTTTAACATTTTGTTGGGTTCAGGAACAAGCAGACAGTTTTATTGCAATCAAGAATGAAATACTGCATGCACAATGTTTGAAAACATTTGTGATGGGAGTGAATTAGATGATATCAGTGGATGCCAGTCGATATGGGTGTGGAGCAGTCTTTCAAAAAAACAATGGCACTTTATAGATTGTGGTGTATGCATCATGTACTTTGACACAAGAGGCTGCATATAGTCCAAGGGCCTATTTTAGATCTCAGAGGAGGGGTTACTCCACTGTAACAGTGATGGCTATCCCTTCTGTTGAAATCTAAATAGCATTGTTTTCCATGGTATTTTGATTTTGGCAGACGGGATATCCATCACCGTTGCAACAGAATAATCCCACCGCCGAGAGATAAATGAAGTCCCAAAGCACTTAACTGAACTATGATGTCAACATATGTGACACAATATTAGCAAAACAAGTACAAATTACATAACTCGCCTAAATTACATTATGCTGAACATCCACCCGCCAATTGTTTTGTAATTAAGGGTCATGCGGTGTAAAGGGAAACTTTGATGGATAACATGCAATGGCATGCTCCGTAGAGGCTGGAGGTTATTGAAATACATTGTTTGCACCAAATTACATCAGAAATTAACACTGAGTCATGCAAAGCTCATGATATAAGATTTGGTTTGACATCTAGTAAAAATTAAGTTCTAATACTGTGCTCAACTCCTGGAAGTGTGGGACTGTTACATCCAGCCAGGAGACTTTCCAGAGACAGTAGTCTGCTAACAGAGCGTCATTTCCCTGTAACAGAAGGCACCACGTCTCTGGTCTTCACACTTAACCTGTGCTCAAACATCTTCTTAATCTCCATTCTTTGGTGTCTGCATTTCTGCACCCGATTGCATGGCAGTTCGGCCAACAGGGCAAGATGCAGGGCTTGGGAGCATGAAAGAGAAGAAGGATGTCAAACAGGGGTTCATGTTTTTATATCTGAAGCATTTATTGGATGAAGTAGCCATTACTCTACTCCTCTCTAAAATAGATATCTTCCCATTGTTTCAAGTCCAATGCTCCCAAGCCATGATGATGCTAACCTTTTCCCTGCAATGTCATTTTTAGCTTGATCGTATGATATCAGAAGACTTGGCTCTGAAATGAATGCACTAAAACACATTTGTTCCCTTTCCTTTTGTCATTTTCATCACCTACTCTTTGGCTTTCTGCCCCAGACCTTTTTACTCTATTTTTGCAGCTGAATTTCATCCTGGTTTTATAGTTTGGGAAGGTATGTTCTGGGCTTTTTCTTTGCCCTGATCAGGGTGGTTTTAATGCATTTCTTATAAAATGATGTATCATTCATCATCTTCAATCAAGGCTTATTAATATTGCCAAGGATGCCTTTCACAAGCATCCTACGTGCAGGGTGGCATTGATGCTATTGAGAGGATTCACCCTTTCATCAGACCATCGGAAAGAAAACCTCAGAGACCTGTGCAACATTCATTCATTTACACTGCTTATTTCACTATCTCAGTACACAACGTCACCTTCACAGTTTTGAGGATCTAGTAGATAATAAAGTAGGCCAGTTTCAGGAAGAATTTACAAATGCGAAGAGACATGCATTAACAAAGTTTGAGTACCTGCTGCTACATGAATATTTCGTGATTTTTGACAATTTATGGGCTGATTAGAGCCAAGCTAAGCAAAATTACCTCAGAGACCTTTGCAACATCCATTCATTTACACTGCTTATTCACAGTCTCAGTACACAACTTCACCTTCGCAGTTTTGGGGATCTAGTAGACAATAAAGTATTCTAGTTTCTGGAAGAATGTATACACTTGAAGAGGCAAGCTAAGTGGAATTACCTCAGAGACCTTTGCAACATCCATTCATTTGCACTGCATATTTCACAGTCTCAGTACACAACTTCACCTTCACAGATTTGGGGATCTAGTAGATAATAAAGTATTCCAGGTTCAGGAAGAATTTACACACTTGAAGGGACATGCATTAACGTTTGAATACTTGCTGCTACATTAATATGTCCTGATTTGTGACAATTTATGGGCTGATTAGAACCAAGCTAAGCGGAATTACAACATGGCATTCCACTCACCCTCGTCCCTGAGTTTTACTGGGCATGGGAGAACCATGCCTGATTTTTTTACCTTCACAGAACTATGCTTACTTTCACTTTGATGAGTGTGTTGAATCTTTCCACTAACTCATAGATATTATTCACCAACTCTTTGATGTTCTTGACTGAAAACATATTGTTCATAGTTGACATCTGGTACTGGATTAAGCTTGAGATTCAACACATTCTTAGTCTGACAGTATGTGACTTCTTCGTCAGGTCTCTGCATCTTGTTGTGACTTATTTCACACCATCACCAGCAAGAGTTTTTTGATGTTTGATAACATTCCTGTTATCAGTCTCTGTAAGTGGATCAAGGACATTTTCAAATGTCTCTGTCATGAAGTCAGTTTGTCACCAGTATTTTGTTTTTTTGCAGTGTTGAATGATGGTGGTGGTTTGAGGAAGACAACAGCATTATAAACCAGTGTGGAACTTACTGACTTCAGGATTGGAGCTTTCCTTGGCCTCTCAGACTGGAAATCAGGATCTGGTCCATTCATTTCCTAGCCTTAGCCCTAGCTCTGAAACGTGCCAGCCTCAGGGTCGTCCTTGATAGGTTTCATTGGCAGAACGTCCTTCTGCTGAGTTTCTGGCCGTGGGAAAATATGGACTGCTTCCTTAGCACAACCCTGGGCACTTGTCTTTGGGCCACCGTCACTGGTAGTGTGAAGATTCTATCTATTGGGCTCAGGAAGGTATTTACTTTATTCTTTTTATACTTCCATTTGTACTGTCTTACACCTAGTTGGTCCGCCTTCAGCTCTATTTGGTATCTGATAACTGTTTTTAGCTGTGCTTTGTAAACCTGGTTGAATCCGCCTTTAACGTTAATGCTCCATGTATTGTGTAACTTTATTTTGCATTTCCGTGCCTGATTCTGGAGAGTCTGTGACAAAAGTTGATAGAAGTGACTCTGGAAGGTCATTGTGGTATTGTTGCTACAAACAGAGCTCTCCGAGACTGAGTTTGGTTTCCATATGTAGATGAAAGAGTAAAAAAGAAACTCAATGCCAGTCACATATGCAATTGCCTGACAACCAAAGTTACTCAACATACTTAAAACATGTCAGATCTCCGTAAACATGCCTGAGAGAGTATTCCCATCAAATTCTTGACAATGGACACCATGTAGCGGTAAGGCTGCTGCTCCCACCTCCAGGATGCTCCCCCCATTCACCTCAGTAATGCTAGGTGTTGCATCTGTACCATAGACAGTCCTTTCAGAACTTCCCTGCTCCCTGGCTATAGATACCTCATGCTCCCACTGTCCTCTTGCACTAGGGTGGGCCTGGTCATCTCTATGTAGCTTTCCACGTCCCTCAGATCCTGGACACCCAGCAATTCTCTCTTGTCAATTGCTGCATGGACAGCCTTTACCCATGGGGGGGCCTGTTAACCACTTTGGTCTCCTATTTACTGCCCCACCACTCAGGAGTTATACAACTCTCCCTGGAGACCCAGGACCTCCTGCCGCTAAGAAGCAGACCTAGACGCTTTACCCTGCCGTGACGGCTGTGGGAACCTCGTGAATGGGCCCTTCCACTGTTAGGTGAGATGGCATCTTGCGGCATATCCTCCTCCGGCGAGACATAAACTTGGCCACTCCTCGACATCACCAACCGCTCCCTGCATCCTTGGCATCTGGTGATGGTTAGGTCCTGCACCAGGGGCCTGCCCACCCCCTCCCAGCCCAGGGGCTTGAGATACACCTCCTCCTTAATAAACTTGCCCCAGTATTGCCCTTTGGCAAGTCCTGTGCAAAGTCCTCTCACCAACTGCACTTCTCAGAGGCCATCTCACAGTATTATCCTATAACTGCCCTATGGACATCGTCTGCTGTTGAACCCTCTCCAGTACCTTCTTGCCTGACACAAGAATCAATTATGGTGCACATCCTGCAGGAAGTCATGGCAGTTGGCCTCTGACTGAAAGGCAATGACACTAAAATGATCTTGCTGCTGAGATGAAATCCATCTGCACCGATATAGCTGGCTTCCACAACAGAGTGGAGGGAGTGGAGCAGAGACTTGCAGCACTGGAAGACCACCTCAGCACCATCCTGGACAGGGACAGGGAGCTTTTACAAGCTCAGTGGTTTGGAGACAATGTCTTCTTCTTCGGCTTTCTGGAGGGTGGTGAAGGGGTGGACATCAAGGACTTTTTAAAAGGCCTCCTACCCTTACTTGTTGGAATCACTTTTTCCCCTCCATTGGTTCTCCAATGGGCCCGTCACCTGGGTCCTGCACGACAGGCCACACCAGGGCGGACATGACCTATTACAGTATGCTTCCTCTGTCACTAAACGTGCATCAAGTCTTGGCCACGGCCCAGACTCACAGCCTGTGTGACTATGAAGGTCACAAGATCTGCGTAGCTAGCAATTTCTCACAAGAGGCCAATGGCAGGAGAAGGTGTTCCTGGCCCTCTGGCCCCGGCTCCGCAAGATGGACATCAAAATCAGCCTGTTCGCACCGGCCCAGATGTGGATCATGAAAGATGGCGGGTCCAAGGACTTCTATGACCTGGATGCCCTATGTTTCTTCTTGGATTGTCTAGCGGAACATGACACGGAACTCACTTCAACTGACTCAGGGACTGCCTCTCACACTTTCAGTGTCATGCTTGTTGTAGCTACAAACAGTGGCAGCTGGTGCCCTGATAGTGGCCACAAAAGAGGCAGGGACATGGTGAGACCAGCCAGACTGCAAGGCAATAGGGACATGGCCCTCAAGGCAGTGGGAACCATCATGAATGATCAGAGCCAGGACAAATTCCATTCCCCATTGAAGCCTCCTAACCCAGAGGGATGACCTGTACTCTCGGCTGCTGTGACTACTGCCCCTTACATCAGCTGCATAGAGCCAGGCCCTGGTCATCTAAGTCCCAGAAGGCTGAGTATACTGTTTGAAGTTTGCACTTGTACAATTTTCCCATGTACCAGCTCTCTTTCCTCCATGTTTAGCGCATGTCTTTGTATCATTGCATCTCACCATGCTCTTAGCTGCAATGTTTTCATACCTATGTGTATGAATGCCTTTGTAATTCTACAATATAGTGTTCTATGCTGTTCTGTGATGTTCTACAATATTATATGCTGGACCTCCCTACCTGCTTTACTTTGTTTTACTCTTGCCCCCGGCAGGTGCTGCTGTGAGTCAGTCTTCCACAGGCCCCTCCCTTCTTGGCACCCACCTTTTATCACTCCCCCCCACCCCGAGGAAATGGCTTGGCTTGCTTGGGTCTCTGGTTATCCAGAGAAAGTCCCTTCCCCTGCCTTCTCTAGTTCTGACTTCTCCCCGACAACTTCCTTCCCTGTCCTTCCCCTTAGGGTTTCCAGCATGTTGGCACCTCGAGTCTAGACCTGCAGTTCACAATCTCCGGCCCTTACTAGGGGAGCACCCCTGGCTCAGCGCTGGAATACTTCCTCTCCATCGCCTCCCTTCGCTCTCCTCCCCCTCCATTGAGTCAATCATACCCCTTCATCCCCTAACCGATTCACTCTATTTCTTCCTTTCCACCCACTCCTCCCTACCCCCTGCAGACCCTGTTACCCTTCGTCGGGTGCTAACTTATACTCTTTCTGATGGCATTCCCCAACCTCGGACTTTATTCCTCTGTGCGTGCTGTCTCCTGGAACATCCATGGTCTGATGCACTACATCAAGTGTCAGATGGTGCTCTCGCATTATGTACAAAGTTGGTGGACATGGCACTACTATAGGACAGCCACTTCTCCCATCTGGAGTTTGAGAAATTCTGCCAAGATTGGATGGGTAGGAGGCTCCATAGCATCTGCCTGCCGTCCGAGACAGTGGATTATGGCCCCAAAAGGAAATGTGGAGTAGCAATCCTTATTTGCAGGTCCCTCCTTGCCACCATCCTTAAGACCTGGTCGGGCCTAGCCGGTCGCTACATTTTTGCCAAACTGAAGACTGGAGACCAGAGAGCAGACAATCTTCATGGGCTTGTGTATGCACCCACAGGTATTAATCACCCTTTTTTCTCCAGCTCAGAAATCTTCTCATGGAAATTGGGACCTCCTGCTTCTTACTGGAGGGGGACTGGAACCTTACATGTGATGCTGTGCTGGACTGCACCCACCCCCTGGACATAGTCAATATTGAAGGTAGGGCCATTCTGGCTGGCTTATTTGCTGATCATGGTCTGGTGGACCATTGGTGCCTCGTGCAGCCGCAAGACCAGGAATACACCTTTTTATCCCCGGTGCATGGCACTCAGTCAAGGCTGGACTACTTCCTGGTTTCCCACTGTGTAGTGGCTCTTACCTGAGACTCCCAGATAATGGAGGTGGCACTCTCCGACCACTCCCCGTTCTACTTTTATTGGACCTAGCCCTTCTTTCGCTAGGCCGGAAACTGTGGCACCTGAATGTGTCCCGCTATTGCATACCCATGGTAGATCCCAGCTTGGGTCACACTTCTTTTCGTATCTGGAGGAGAACAAGGGATCAGTTTCCTCTCATAGAGTACTGTGGTAGGCCACAAAGGTACCATCTGGGGCAAACTCGTCTGGATGCATCCCTGGCCAATGAGGGTGGCACGCCAGAGGAACCTGGATGGTGGGATTGTGACCCTCACATGCCTTTATACCACGCAACTCTCCTTCCCCATTAGCCACCATCTGGAAAAGTCTGAAATGGACCTCAACGCTCTGTTCACATCGAAAGCCAAATATGCAGTTCAGAGGCTCAAATGCCACCACTATGAACAGGGTGAGAAGGCAGAATGTCTTCTTGCGGACCAAATCCACCAGCAGGAGGCAACGTTTGCCATTCCCGCTATTCAGTCGTCAGACAGCGTAGTTATTACTCACCTGCAAGACATGTTAACACATTTGCGGGTTTCTACTGGACACTCTATAACCCAGAACAGGAGTTTGACTCCATAAAGTTGGAGGTCTTCTTTGCTGGCGTCCACTTCCTTAGCCTCAGTGTTGGAAAATGGGTTATTGGTAGGGCAGGTAGGTACCTACACCTAGCAACAAGCCACAAACCTCCACATAAGTACAGTTAGGTCTCAGTAAATTAATCCCAGCTCTACCCTTGATAGCTTGGCATCGAGCGTCAAGGCTTAACTTAGGAGACAAAGTGTAAAGCATTCAAATATCACAAAACAGTAATTAAATAAAACACAGGAAACAGTTTAAAAATCCAAAACCAATTGATAAAAATAGCTTATATATTTATCTTTAAAATGACACAAAAACGATTAAAATCGGTTCAGGGGAACCGGAGATATGAATTTTTAAAGTATTATTATTTTCTAGCGCTTAGAAACAAAAAGCGCCAATCGGGTCATCTGGTTGCACCAGGACCGGGGCAAAGTCAAACTTTCAGGCCGACTGCGATGGAGCCCTGCTCGGCTACAAGTCGCGGGAGGCCTCGGTTAAAAAGTTACCTTCTGACTTAGTCTCTTTTTTGATGTTTTTCTTCCCCGGGACGAACCTGCCAGTTGGATCCGACCTCCTGGAGTCCTTGTCCGGATACGCGAAGTCGGTTTCCTCGGTGGTGATTTTTACCTTCGGACTTAGTCGTTTTTTCGAGATGAAAATCCTTCGACCGGGGTAAACCTGGATGTTGATCCGACGTCCGTGGAGCCCTTCTCGGATACGATGGCTGGAAGGTCCCGGTCAACTTTTTACCTTCGGACTTAGTCTCTTTTTTGGATGTTTTTCTTTACCGGGACGAACCACGAAGTCAGACCGGGTCGCGGTTGAGGCAAGCCGGCTAGAATTTCCGCGTCGGGTCGGTCACTTTATGGAGCTTTTTAAAAAAATTTCTCCAATCTTTTCCAAACTTCTGGGGCTTCACCCAGATGTTCTTTTAAGGTTCTTTTGGGGTCCACAGCTCACCCCAAGGGTCCAGAAGTTCTGTGATGGTCCTTGGGAAGTGCGGACTTCAACTCCCAGAATGCACCTGGTGCAAACTCCTTTTTGGCCACTGGACAGTGGTCAGCTGGTCACTTTTTCAGGAGTTGGTGCAGGGGACTCTGGATAGCAATTTTTCACCTGTAGCAAACAGGGAGTCCCTCCTTGAACCAGTTGAAGCCAGGCAAAGTCCTTCTTGTGGTGAAGCCCAAGTGTGCAGCTGGTGCAGTCTTTCTGAGTGCAGGGTCCAGGTGCAGGCCAGGGGTCCAGCAGGGCAGTCCTTCTTCTCCTTGTAGTTCCTTCTTCTTGAAAGTTGGTGGGGATCTGAGGCGTGGGTGCAGGTCTGCCAGTTTTATCCTTGCTCCTGGGTGAAAAGCAGGGGGGCCCTGGTTCTCCAATCAGGGACAGGGTCGTCCCCCTGTGATGACCACTTCCTGGGAAGTGTGGCAAAAATCCATCCCAGAAGGCAACAGTCTCTAAAAATCCAAAATGGATGAATCTGATTTTTGGAGGAGAGATCTGGCTGAGCCCACCCACTGGTGTGGCTAAAAATCATAAACACACCCCTCTCCTGCCCTCTCCTAATCTAATCAAGGGGGCACCTAGCTGTCTGGGTTTGCAGGATGTGGGGGTGTTGCTGGGTGCTCCAGATGTCCTTCTCTGCCTTTGAAGACCAGTTTGGCAGCCCTCCCCCTTCCTGCCTCACCATCTGCTGAGTGGAGATTCTCTCCCCCAAGCACATTCCTTTGTGTGAAGCCAGGCCACTTCACACCTCATTAAAGTAGCCTGGCAGAAGCTGCTGCAGGCTGGCCAATCAGAGCACAGCAGCAAAAACAATGCAGAGCTGAAATTGGCAACTTTTTAGGTAAAGTCTAAACTTTTTACCTGAACTGGTTATATTAAATCCAACAACTGGAAGTTGTGGGATTTATTATAACAATCAATTTGACACCAAATTCTTGGTATGTAACATTTAAGGAGACTTTAAAATTTAAAATAAAGTCTGCCCATTCTAGCCTATGAAGGCCATTTACTTCAATGAGGGAAAAACGAATTTGGCTGTTTTTACCTCACCAGGGCTTATAAATCTATTTTTATAAAGTCCCTGCTTATAGTTACATGGCACCCAGCCCTAGGGGCACATAGGGCACACCTTAGGGGTGACTTATATGTAAAAATAAGGTAGTTTAAGACTTTGGAAGTACCTTTAATTCCAAAGTCGAATTTGCATATAACTTTATTTTAAAAGCAGCCAGCAAGGCAGGATTGCTTTTAAAATGACACTGGGCACCTCAGCAATGCACCTAGGTGTGCACCACCTATGCTGTGGTCCCTAAACCTACATGCCCTACCATATACTAGGGACTTATAGGTAGGTTAACTTAGCCAATTATAATTAGCCTAATTTGCATATCCATTTTACACAGAGCACTGGCCCTGGGACTGGTA
Source organism: Pleurodeles waltl (assembly GCF_031143425.1). Taxonomy (NCBI): domain Eukaryota; kingdom Metazoa; phylum Chordata; class Amphibia; order Caudata; family Salamandridae; genus Pleurodeles; species Pleurodeles waltl. The sequence continues at coordinate 341,836,771 of NC_090439.1, forward strand.
AGCAGTACCCAGGGCACAGCCAAGAGTCAGTAACCACCAGTACCTATCCAGAAAGAGTGGGGGTGATCAGGCAAAAAAAAAAGGAATTTCCTACACTGCCCCCCCCCAGATGAAAGGTGATGGGTACTAACCTACACCCTGGTAGTCCTCATCAGCTAAGTGGAAAAACCTGGAAAGGCCGTCTGCATTGGCATGAGCAGTCCCAGGTCTGTGCTCCACTGTGAAGTCCATCCCCTGTAGGGAAATGGACCACCTTAACAGTTTTGGGTTCTCCCCCCTCATCTGCATCAACCATCTGAGAGGTCTGTGGTCAGTTTGTACACGGAAGTGAGTGCCAAACAAGTAAGGCCTCAACTTCTTCAGGGACCAAACCAAAGCAAAGGCCTCCCTCTCAATGGCACTCCATTTTTTCTCTCTGGGGAGTAGTCGCCTGCTGATGAAGGCAACTGGGTGATCATGGCCCTCTTCATTAACTTGTGCTAACACTGCCCCAATCCCTTCCTCTGAAGCATCTGTTTGCACTACAAATTCCTTGCTATAGTCAGGGGCCAGTAACACTGGTGCTGAACACATAGCCTGTTTTAGGGTGTCAAAAGCTTTTTGACACTCTGGGGTCCAAATGACCTTCTTGGGCTGTTTCTTGGAGGTAAGCTCAGTTAGAGGGGCCACTATGGTCCCAAAATTTTGAACAAACCACCTGTAATACCCAGTCAGGCCAAGAAAGGCCCTGACCTTAGTCTGGGTTTTTGGAGCCTCCCAATCCAGGATAGTCTGCATCTTGGGCTGGAGAGGTTGTACATGGCCTCCACCAACAAGGTGGCCCAGGTACACAACAGAACTTTGCCCTATCTGGCACTTGCTTGCCTTGATAGTCAGGCCTGCTTGAAGCAGGGCCTGAAGCACTTCCTTCAGGTGGACCAGGTGGTCCCTCCAGGTGGAACTAAATACAGCTATATCATCCAGATAAGCTGAACTAAAAGATTCCAACCTAGATAGGACTCTATTCACCAACCGTTGGAAGGTGGCAGGAGCATTTTTCATCCCAAAGGGCATCACCTTGAACTGAAAGTGGCCCTCTGGTGTGGAAAATGCTGACCTCTCCTTAGCTCTTGGACTTAAGGCAATCTGCCAATATCCTGAGGTCAGATCAAAGGTGCTCAGGAATTTGGCAGCCCCCAACCTGTCAATGAGCTCATCAGCTCTAGGTATGGGGTGAGCATCAGTCCTAGTGACTGCATTTAGACCTCTGTAGTCCACACAGAATCTTAATTCTTTCTTCCCACCTTGGGGATTAGCTTTGGGCACCAGTACCACTGGACTGGACCAAGGACTATCAGAGGGCTCAATTACCTTCAGGTCCAACACCTTAGCCACTTCAGCTTTGATGTTGGCCTTGACCTGGTCAGACAGCCTGTACAGCTTGTTCTTGACAGGCAAGCTATCACCAGTGTCAACATCATGGACCCACCAATTGGTGAGTCCAGGGGTCAGGGAGAACAGACTAGCAAACTGTCCCAAGACTTGCTTACAGTCTTGTTGTTGCTGATCTGTCAATTTGGGAGAGAGTACCACTCCCTCCACTGACCCATCTTTTTCCTTTGAGGACAGGAGGTCTGGCAGAGGTTCACCCTCCTCCTCCTTCCCTTCATCAGTGACCATCAGCATGGTCATGTCTGCCCTGTCCTGGTGGGGTTTCATCCTGTTTACATGTAGGATCCTGTGAGGATTCCTGGGGGTGCCAAGGTCCACCAAGTAGGTGACCTCACCTTTTTTCTCTAGGATTGGATAGGGCCCAGTCCATTTGGCCTGTAGTGCCCTAGGAGCCATGGGCTCCAAAACCCACACCAGCTGTCCTGGGTGATACTCAGGCATGGTAGCCTTTTGATCATGCCAGAGCTTCATGAGCTCCTGACTGGCCTCCAGGTTTCTGCTTGCCTTCTTCATATACTCAGCCATGCGAGACCGCAGGCCTAGTACATAATCCAGCACATTCTCCTTGGATTCCTTGAGAGGCTTTTCCCAAGACTCTCTCACCAAGCACAATGGGCCTCTTACAGGGTGCCCAAACAGTAACTCAAAGGGGCTGAATCCAACCCCCTTCTGTGGCACCTCCCTGTAGGCAAACAGCAGGCATGGGAGGAGGACATCCCATCTCCTCCTGAGTTTGTCAGACAAACCCATGATCATGCCCTTCAGGGTCTTATTGAATCTTTCCACTAGACCATTGGTCTGTGGATGGTAGGGTGTGCTGAACTTATAAGTAACACCACACTCCTCCCACATGGCTTTCAGATAGGCTGACATAAAGTTTGTGCCCCTATCTGAGACCACCTCCTTTGGGAATCCCACTCTGGTCAACACACCAAGTAGGGCCCTAGCCACTGTGGGAGCAGTGACTGTCCGGAGGGGTATTGCCTTAGGGTACCTGGTGGCATGGTCCACTACCACCACAATGTACCTGTTTCCTGAAGCAGTTGGTGGGTCTAGGGGACCAACAATGTCAATCCCCACCCTCTCAAAGGGAGTCCCAACCACTGGCAGTGGAATCAAGGGAGCCTTTGGCTTGCCCCCTGTCTTGCCACTGGCTTGCCAGGTGACACAGGAGCTGCAAAACTCCCTGACTTTTTCTGACATTTCGGGCCAATAAAAATGGTTGACCAGCCTGCTCCAGGTCTTGGTCTGTCCCAAATGACCAGCTAAGGGGATATCATGGCTTAAGGTAAGGAGGAATTCTCTATACTTTTGGGGGACCACTACTCTCCTAGTAGCCCCTTCTTTGAGGGTCCTTGCCTCAGTGTAGAGAACTCCATCCTCCCAGTAAACCTTGTGGGTACCACTGGTATCCCCTTGTTCTTGCCTGGCAGCAGTCTGCCTCAGGCCCTCAAGAGTGGGACACTCTCTTTGTCCCTGGCACAAATCTTCTCTGGTGGGCCCACCTGCCCCTTGCAGTTCTGCCAAGTCAGGCAGAGTTTGCAGGGAAGGTGTCCCTCCCTCAGAGTTCAGATCCTCCCCCTCAGGGTTGGATTCTTCCTGACCCTCTGTACTTGTTGGGGCTAGCAAGCCAGACCCAGTGCCTTTTCTCTTTTTCTTGGAGGCTTGGCCCATTGTTCCAGGGTCCAAGTGTCCAGCATTTCCCTGTTGTGCTGCCTGTGACCTGGTCACAGCACACACCCATTCAGGGAGGTCCAGCATCTGTGCATGGACCCTTCTCTCCACTTCTGACCATTCAGATGCTTCAAGATCATTTCCCAGTAGACACTCTACTGGGAGGGCAGGAGCTACAGCTACTTTTTTAGGGCCAGTCACACCTCCCCATTCCAGACTCACCATAGCCATGGGATGGAGTTTGGTTTTGGTATCTGCATAAGTCACCTGGTGGAAGACACCAGGTAAGACCTGCTCTGGAGAAACCAGCTTTTCTGCGACCATTGTCACACTGGCTCCTGTATCTCTCAGAGCTTCCACTTCAGTCCCATTGACTTTAGGCCTCTGCCTATACCTCTCCATGATGGGAGGTAAGGTGGCCATAGTTGCAATGTCCACCCCACCCACGGATACTAAGGTGACCTCAGTGTACCCTGATTCCACCCCTGGGCCAACTTCCACCCCCAACCCTACACTAGCAATCCCCTGGGATTGCCCACCAGTGGGGGGCTTCTTGGTGCAGATAGCATCTCCTCTTTTATGTCCTGGCTGATGACAGTCCAAACACTTGCCGGCCTTAGCAAGCTCCTGAAACTTTCCTGCTTTAGCAGGATCATAATTCTTTCCCTGATACCCTTTCCCTTTAAAAGTGAATTGGCTCGGGGCTCCCCCTCCCTGAGAAGTTTTTGGGGACTCTTGTGAGGACTCTTTGGGTTTTTTGTCATCTTTCCCCTGGTTCTTCCCCTGAGAAGAACCATGTCCTCCCTTTTTCTGATCACCCCCTGGGGGTTTCTGGTTAACCCTAGTTCTTAACCAGTCATCTGCTGCCTCCCCCAGCTCTCGGGGGTTGGTCAACCTAGAGTCTACTAGATACTGGCGGAGCCTCTCTTGGACACAATTAGTTAGAAGGTGCTCCCTCATAATCAAATTGTACAGCCCCTCAAAGGTACTTACCCTGTTGCCCTGTATCCAGCCCTCCAGTGCTTTTACTGAAATGTCCACAAAGTCCACCCAGGACTGGGTGCTTGTCTTTTGGGTGTCCCTAAACTTAAGCCTATACTGCTCTGGGGTTAGACCAAACTTTTTAGTCAAGCAACTCTTCATACTGGGGTATGAGTCTGCATCCTCCCCACTCATGGTTAGGAGCCTATCCCTCCCAGAGTTGGGAACTAACTCCCAAAGAAGTAAACCCCAGTACTGAGGCTTGACTTTCCTCATCTGGAGGGCCCTCTCAAAGGCCCCCAGCCACTTATCTATGTCATCCCCCTCTACATAGGCAGGAACCACCCCTTTGGGTAATCTGGGGGCAAAACCCCCACCCAGGGACACCTCAGTTTCTTTCTCGCTGCCTCCATCTTTTTTTTCTTTGCTTGCCCACTTTTTCTTTTCTAGGGCAAGCTTATCTGCTTCCAAAGCTATGTAGGCTAGCTGGGCTTCCAGCTCTCTTTCTCTGATGGATGGGTTCTCTCTTCCTGAAAGGACCCCCTTCCTACCACTAGCTTTGGGTCTGCCCCTAGTGACTGTATCCACTGAGGACCGTTCCTCCTCTTCCTCACTTAGGCTCGGATGCCTTCCCTCCCCTAAGTGGTTAGAGTTAGCATCTTCCTCTTTTTCTTCCTCCTCTGGAGCTTCCTCTGTCTCTACCTCTTGGGCCTCAGCCCATGCTGTCAGGGATTTAATCAGGATTTGCTTCCTGAGATCAGTGGTTGCAGGCAACCCTCTCTCAATACACAACCCCCTAAGCTGGACTATTGTCAGTGTGGGTAGGCTAGCCAGATCAAGCTCCATGGTTCCCTAGTTTTGTGTCAACAAAAACTTTTTGCAAAAATTGGTAACAAGAATTTAGAAAAATTACAAAAATTCAATAATTGAAATTAATCCAAATTAATTAAAAAAAAAAAAAATTAAAAATTAAAAACAATTTTTGCACTAGGACAATTTAAAGGATTTTTAATTTGTTTTATCTAAAACTGTAACGTGATATTGAACACAAGTACAGGATCCCGTCGCTGCTTCCAATTATGTTGGAAAATGGGTTATTGGTAGGGCAGGTAGGTACCTACACCTAGCAACAAGCCACAAACCTCCACATAAGTACAGTTAGGTCTCAGTAAATTAATCCCAGCTCTACCCTTGATAGCTTGGCATCGAGCGTCAAGGCTTAACTTAGGAGACAAAGTGTAAAGCATTCAAATATCACAAAACAGTAATTAAATAAAACACAGGAAACAGTTTAAAAATCCAAAACCAATTTATAAAAATAGCTTATATTTTTATCTTTAAAATGACACAAAAACGATTAAAATCGGTTCAGGGGAACCGGAGATATGAATTTTTAAAGTATTATTATTTTCTAGCGCTTAGAAACAAAAAGCGCCAATCGGGTCATCTGGTTGCACCAGGACCGGGGCAAAGTCAAACTTTCAGGCCGACCGCGATGGAGCCCTGCTCGGCTACAAGTCACGGGAGGCCTCGGTTAAAAAGTTACCTTCTGACTTAGTCTCTTTTTTGATGTTTTTCTTCCCCGGGACGAACCTGCCAGTTGGATCCGACCTCCTGGAGCCCTTGTCCGGATACGCGAAGTCGGTTTCCTCGGTGGTGATTTTTACCTTCGGACTTAGTCGTTTTTTTCGAGATGAAAATCCTTCGACCGGGGTAAACCTGGATCTTGATCCGACGTCCGTGGAGCCCTTCTCAGATACGATGGCTGGAAGGTCCCGGTCAACTTTTTACCTTCGGACTTAGTCTCTTTTTTGGATGTTTTTCTTTACCGGGACGAACCACGAAGTCAGGCCGGGTCGCGGTTGAGGCAAGCCGGCTAGAATTTCCGCGTCGGGTCGGTCACTTTATGGAGCTTTTTTTCAAAAATTCTCCAATCTTTTCCAAACTTCTGGGGCTTCACCCAGATGTTCTTTTAAGGTTCTTTTGGGGTCCACAGCTCACCCCAAGGGTCCAGAAGTTCTGTGATGGTCCTTGGGAAGTGCGGACTTCAACTCCCAGAATGCACCTGGCGCAAACTCCTTTTTGGCCACTGGACAGTGGTCAGCTGGTCACTTTTTCAGGAGTTGGTGCAGGGGACTCTGGATAGCAATTGTTCACCTGTAGCAAACAGGGAGTCCCTCCTTGAACCAGTTGAAGCCAGGCAAAGTCCTTCTTGTGGTGAAGCCCAAGTGTGCAGCTGGTGCAGTCTTTCTGAGTGCAGGGTCCAGGTGCAGGCCAGGGGTCCAGCAGGGCAGTCCTTCTTCTCCTTGTAGTTCCTTCTTCTTGAAATTTGGTGGGGATCTGAGGCGTGGGTGCAGGTCTGCCAGTTTTATCCTTGCTCCTGGGTGAAAAGCAGGGGGGCCCTGGTTCTCCAATCAGGGACAGGGTCGTCCCCCTGTGATGACCACTTCCTGGGAAGTGTGGCAAAAATCCATCCCAGAAGGCAACAGTCTCTAAAAATCCAAAATGGATGAATCTGATTTTTGGAGGAGAGATCTGGCTGAGCCCACCCACTGGTGTGGCTAAAAATCATAAACACACCCCTCTCCTGCCCTCTCCTAATCTAATCTAGGGGGCACCTAGCTGTCTGGGTTTGCAGGATGTGGGGGTGTTGCTGGGTGCTCCAGATGTCCTTCTCTGCCTTTGAAGACCAGTTTGGCAGCCCTCCCCCTTCCTGCCTCACCATCTGCTGAGGGGAGATTCTCTCCCCCAAGCACATTCCTTTGTGTGAAGCCAGGCCACTTCACACCTCATTAAAGTAGCCTGGCAGAAGCTGCTGCAGGCTGGCCAATCAGAGCACAGCAGCAAAAACAATGCAGAGCTGAAATTGGCAACTTTTTAGGTAAAGTCTAAACTTTTTACCTGAACTGGTTATATTAAATCCAACAACTGGAAGTTGTGGGATTTATTATAACAATCAATTTGATACCAAATTCTTGGTATGTAACATTTAAGGAGACTTTAAAATTTAAAATAAAGTCTGCCCATTCTAGCCTATGAAGGCCATTTACTTCAATGAGGGAAAAACGAATTTGGCTGTTTTTACCTCACCAGGGCTTATAAATCTATTTTTATAAAGTCTCTGCTTATAGTTACATGGCACCCAGCCCTAGGGGCACATAGGGCACACCTTAGGGGTGACTTACATGTAAAAATAAGGTAGTTTAAGACTTTGGAAGTACCTTTAATTCCAAAGTCGAATTTGCATATAACTTTATTTTAAAAGCAGCCAGCAAGGCAGGCTTGCTTTTAAAATGACACTGGGCACCTCAGCAATGCATCTAGGTGTGCACCACCTATGCTGTGGTCCCTAAACCTACATGACCTACCATATACTAGGGACTTATAGGTAGGTTAACTTAGCCAATTATAATTAGCCTAATTTGCATATCCATTTTACACAGAGCACTGGCCCTGGGACTGGTAAGCAGTACCTCGGGCACAGCCAAGAGTCAGTAACCACCAGCACCTATCCAGAAAGAGTGGGGGTGATCAGGCAAAAAAAAAGGACTTTCCTACACTCAGTAAGTCTGGTAGGGAACTGCTTGCTGGAGAGATCAGCAAAACTGAGATCAAGCAGGCCAGCTCTGAGCTCCCCTACAATAAGGCCCCCGGGGAGGATGGCTTCCCTGCGAAATTTTAAAAATCGGTGGGCTGAGATTCCCTCTACAACGTTTTCTGTGAGGTGGATCAGACGGGCTCCCGCGGCGCTATCTTCAGTAGAGCAGTAATAGTGGTTCTTCCCAAACCTGGGGAGGAACACCCTATTCCGTGGGAGCAGCAGGTCAATCTCCCTCTTCAATGGGGAATCAAGATACTTGCATGTGTCCCAGCGGCGCGACTCCGCAAGGTGATCCCGTCCCTGATCCCTCACACCTATGTGGGATTTATCTTTGGTCGCTCCTCCAGGAACTACCTACGCACCCTTGCTCATGCCTTATGGGTGACCAAAAGCCAACAGGCTGAAGCCCTCGTCCTCTCCCTGGACGCTGAGAAAGCATTTGACCAGATTGACTGGAAGTACCTTTTCCTAACCCTGCACTTGTTTAGCTTGGAGGACAGTTCAATAGCTAAAGTTTGGTTGCTTTATGACTCCCCTACCATGTGGGTAAACTGAGGTGGCTTCCTATCTGGCCCATTCCCAATTTGCAGGGAGACCTGGCATGGCTGTCCGCTCTCAGCCCTGCTGTTACTCCTGGCGATGGAGTCCTTTGCAGCCTCCCTGCACCAATCCCCACACCTTCTGGGGTCTATGTTCCAGGAGATGAGTCTACAGTGATACCTCTTTGTGGATGATATACTGCTCTCCCTCATGGACTTTCTCCACTTTCTACTGGCCTTGATGGGCATCACTGATGATTTTGCAACACTGTCGGGCTACCAAGTAAACTGGAACAAAAGCAAGGCATTGCCCATTTCATATATAACCACTGTTGAACCAATATCCGGGTATCCAATTCACTGGAAGCCTTCCCATCTCAAGTACCTGGGGATTCTTGTAAATCTGGCCTGGACAGCATGGCGGCAGACAATCTTAACCCCTTGATCATCCACATGAAACTGAACTTTGAAAAATGGTTGCAACTTTGGCTGTCCAAGTGGCACAGCGTACCTGGCTGTCCCGAGGGTGACGATGCCTAGATTCACATACTTCCTCAGCATGATGCCCTTGCTGGCTCCACTAACCCTGCTTCGGTCCATGGATAAATGGATCCACTCTTTTGCCTACGGTTCATCTTGTCACGCCTCACCAAGACCAAACTCCATGCGCATTGGTTGTGTGGTGGCCTGGGCCTCCCTTTGGTTGAACACTGTGATTTGACCCTTCATCTCTCCGAACTGGCCTATATGTTCCCTGGGACGCTAGACCCACTGCAATGGACTGTAATGGAATGTACTCTGCTGTCCTCCCAACAGGGTCTATCTCTGCTATACAAAGGGAAAGTACCCATGTTACACGTGATAATCTGGTCCTGCAGGCCATGATGAAATCCTGAAGGCAATCCCATTGTCTCCTTGGAGTGTATCCCCTCTTTCATGAGCATGCACCCCTGTAGGGTAATGCCAGCCTGTGAATAGGAGGAAAGTTTTTCTATCGGTCATGATGGAACTCAGCAGGCATTGTCAGCCTGAGCCTAGTCATTAAGAGAGGTACCCTCAAACCCTTTGTGCAGCTACATGAGGAGTTTGACCTCACGCCACAGATATCTTCAACAGCGGCATTACTTCAATTGCCATTCTTAGAGTATGTCCCTGGACCTTACAGTCCTCACAGGTAGTAGACTATCTCAGGACATGGGGCTGCTTCTGTGGCGTGAAGTCCGGTTTCTATAACATTTTGAACTGCCACGTTTTCTCCTCCCCTCTCCTCAGCAGCCTTCATGCCAAATGGCAGGCTAGGCTACAGACAGAATACAAGGCAGGGGATTGAGCTGAACTCTTTGAGGCGTTTGGCCTCAGGGAAAAAGAGGCACAATAAAAATGTTGCCTTTTCAAGACACTGCATGAGTGGCACTAGACACCAGCGAACCTGTATGCGGCGGGCCTCTTGCCCCATGTAAATGGCTGGCATTGACCTGCGCCCAGGTGTGATGTATTACATTTCCTTTGTGACTGTCCCTTGAAACAGCCCTTCTGGGATGCAGTGCGGTTCATGCTCTTGGAGACCTTGATGAGCAGGACCCCTCTTCCCTCGCTAGGGTGGCATGGTGAGGAAAAGAATGATGGATTTAACCCAGATCTGTGACTGGGGGTGAGTGTTCAAAAGGTTCAGTTTCATGTTCACCCTAAGTGGCCAGGGTGTGCCCAGATGTGGGTCCCTTGCCCACTGTGCCACTGGATTCAAACTAGCCTGGCTGGTGAGGGATGATACCCTAAAACTTGTCACTGGATGTTTGTTTCTGGCACAGGGAGAACCTGCCCTGGTAGTTCGAGCTGGACTGGTCCCCAGGGGAGCACGGTCAATACTGATTTGCATATGGCTGGGTCCAAACTGCAGTGGCATAGTGAGCAAAAGAATGATGGGTTTAACCCAGATATATGATTGGGGGTGAGAGTTTTAAAAGTTTCAGCACTCCGTCCATCATCTCTTTGTGTGTTCCACTCTACCTGTACCCTAATTTTCTTGCACGATCCTGGGGATTTCAGAGACCTTTCATGCCCCCAGCATTGCCTCTTACATACTGCCCTTGCCACAGCAAGATATGCATACTTCACCACTGGCATTCCCCAATGCCCCTTATCCATGAAGAGTGGCTGTTGGAAATGTTCCCAGCTGCCTTGCAAGAATCTGTCATTAATAACCTCCAGGACTGTACTGAAGTCTTTCTTCTGATGTGGATGCCCTTTCTCCAGGATCCTGTGGGATCAGTGGATATTGCTTCCCACTCCTCCCTCCCTTTCTCACCCCCCTTTCTTTCATTTTCTCTGCCCTCTCTTTCTCCCTTCCTGCCTTGCCCCCCTTCCTGCCTACACCTCTGCCACCAGGCCCCTGTTGCTCCTCAAAGCAACCTCTCAACTATCGGCAGATTGTACTGCTAATCTCAAGTAATGGGGTTCAGGCTTTATTTTACCACTCAGGACTCTTATTGGATCTTTGCAAAGCATCCTCCTTTCACTGTTGGTGCGTAATGATGCAAATGTAATTTTTGTCTTTGCTCCGTCATTCTCCCTTAGAGCCCTTGCTCTCCCATTGTACTCCCCTTGTTCTTTGGAAATTTCAATAAAGAAATGTGAAACAAAAAAGAAAACATAAACCCAGTGATATGCCCAAGCACTTCCTCATTGACATAATATTTGAATTGTGCATCCCTTTAGCTGGGCACAATGTTCAGCTGTTAGCCTATCTATTTTAATTATTTTCTTCTTTCAAGTGTTGATGCAGCTTTAAATTAACAATGAAATGCATTGGACTGATTCAAAATTATAATTCACGATTGTTACAACAAAAAGACTTAATGAACAATTTGAGAAATAAGTAGTATTTAGGGAGTTGCATTACACATATTTGAGTTCTGTAAGTTCCAGGTCCACGGCTATCACACTTTGGCCCATATTTATACTTTTTGACGCAAAACTGCGCTAATGCAGTTTTGCGCCCAAAAAATTAGCGCCGGCTAACGCCATTCTGAAGCGCCATGCGGGCGCCGTATTTATTGAATGGCGTTAGCCGACCGGCGCTGCCTGGTGTGCGTGAAAAAAAACCACGTACACCAGGCAGCGCCGGCGTAGGGAAAAATGGCGTTTGGGCGTCTAAAAATGGGGCAAGTCAGGCTGAGGCAAAAAAAACGTCTTAACCCGATTTGCGCCATTTTTTTACGACGCCCATCACCCATTGAAATGACTCCTGTCTTAGCAAAGACAGGAGTCATGCCCCCTTGCCCAATGGCCATGCCCAGGGGACTTCTGTCCCCTGGGCATGGTCATTGGGCATAGTGGCATGTAGGGGAGCACAAATCAGGCCCCCCTATGCCACAATTTTTTTTTTAAAAAAATACTTACCACAACTTACCTTTTCTTCCCTGGGGTGGGTCCCTCCATCCTTGGGTGTCCTCCTGGGGTGGGCAAGGGTGGCAGGGGGTGTCCCTGGGGGCAGGGGAGGGCACCTCTGGGCTCATTCTGAGCCCACAGGTCCCTTAACGCCTGCCCTGACCCAGGCGCTAAAATCCGGCGCAAATGCGGGTTTTTTAGACCCGCCCACTCCCGGGCGTCATTTTTGCCCGGGAGTATAAATCCGACGCAATAGCATCGGAGTCATTTTTTAAGACGGGAACGCCTACCTTGCATATCATTAACGCAAGGAAGGTGTTCACGCAAAAAAATGACACTAATTCCAGGAACTTTGGCGCTAGACGCGTCTAACGCCAAAGTATAAATATGGAGTTAGTTTTGCATCAAATTTGCGTCGAAAAAAACGACGCTAATTCGGCGCAAACGGAGTATAAATATGCCCCCCTGTACATTGGGCTGTTATGCAGCCCATCGATCTGCCAAATTTAAAACAATTGATCAGTGTAATTTTGGGTGCTTACAGTATTTTGTATGTAAATAACTATAATCTTTTTTTAGTCTGGGCAAGTACTGCATCACACACTTCTACAACATTGCAGTGCATATGGCTCTCTGGCTTTCATCTGTACTGCCAGTACTTTTAATATTGAAGTGTTCATCTAATTCAAGCTTACTTTTTAAAATTATTTGACTGGGCAAGTGACTACTTGAGGGTAAATTGAGAATAAATAAATGATATTCAAATAACGGTAGCTTGTGAGTGGCTATGCCATCTGCACGGTGCGTTATACTGTTTCTCCTACACACCTGTCCAGAATTGAATTAAAATACACCAGTTCAAAACATATTGACATCATGTCAAATTAATGTGATGTAATTACCTGTGATGTCACTGGGTCAAATATCATGTGATGTTACTTCCTGTTAAATCATAGATTGCTAAAAAAATGTGCTGTCACTTCATCTTCTGGCATTTTGGTGAATCAATGTTGATGAGTTAAAGACTACAGCATCCAATGAGAGAACACAGGACTGATTTAGAGTTTGGCAGATAGGGTTACTCTGTCACAAATGTGACAACCATACCGTCCGCCTTATTACAATCCCATTATAGCCTATGGAGATCATAATACGAAGGATGGGATATCCGTCACATTTGTGATGGAGTAACCCATCCGCCAAACACTAAATCAGGCCCCATGTCTTGTATTTGATACAGCACCACTGTGCAAAGCAGATGCCTTTCCCCAATGTGAAAAGTCATTTTAGTATGGCATGTACAGCCTTATGTACAAAGGTATTTTATGGTGGCATATACTTCAATTTGCAAAATCACAGGGTTTGGGATGATTGCTGATTTGCACATAGAAAGATGTCTCTATGGGACAGGTTCCCTTTAGAATCACATCATGCTGCCTTGGGAAGAGAAGACAGTTGTCCAGGGACCACTGCATGCTTCACCCAGTGTCTTCCCAGCGTGTCCAATTTTTGTTTTTTAAAACAAAGCAACATTTCTCCCTTTAAGTGACAGAGAATGCTTTTTAAAAATGTTGACATGCTATGAGTGTGAACCGATGGATAAAGATATTCTGTCCCCGCAACGATCTCCAACCCTCCAGTAGCAGACAATTGTAGAGGATGGCAAACTTTAACTTACCACATAAACACATGCCAGTAGATTTTGTGTCCTGCTATTAATTTACCTTTTGCAATGAGACTGACTTGTGCTTAACTCTCATTTCAAAATTTTGGGCAGGTTGCAAAAAGTAAGTATGCATTTTGCACCCACTACAAACCTGCTAAATCATGCAGAATGCCAAAAAAGTCGTAGCAGTTTGCAAATTCATGTGTAAAATCCCATGCCTGCATTGCCATTCCTTGTCAGTGGCCATGTGAGCAAGGCAGCTAGGGTAGAAAGTGGAAAAGCCCCTCTGTGTTGGACAGTGTTGTAATGAGATTCCAACAGCAAGGTGGAAAAAGGTTTTGTTTATTCTTAGTAAAGTTCCCAGCAACGGAGAGGCTGGTTGACAGGAGCAAGCATAGAGAAGCAACTGACTCGTAAATCAAACAATGCATTCCAAATAGAATACAAAGGAATGATCTTGTGCACAGACGCACGCACGAGGAAATAAAACAAAAGGAAATGAAACAAACGTGGATAAATATAACATTCCTATGAACTGTTTAAAACATGCCTACTTTACAAACTACTACATATCTCCTCTCTTCAATATTATAATAAAAATAATTAATAAATAAATAACTTAGCACAAAACAAAATCAGCATATTTTTTGGGTAGTACAGATACTCTTTTAGGAAGATCTACACTATCATTATTGACTCTTTCATGGACATAATCTTTGACTTGTACATTATCCTGCTGATTGACATTTGGCACAATAGGCACAAAAGTGGAATCAATAATCTCAAAGTCCTCATTGCAATCAATAGGAGTCTCCTCATTACCCACAATACCAGGTGTCAACTGAGATCTTTCTGTGTTACTGTCACGTTCAAAATCTGAAAGAGAAAAGTATTGCGATTTATCCATACAAATGTTCTTCATCACCCCTGAGGACAAATCCATATATGAATTAGGATCATGTTTTTCAGTACTATTAGTGACTTTAGCAACTCTGCTTAGACTCCACCATGAATCATTATTCAACTTGACTGAGGTTTTTCCCACACATACAACCTTGAATGCTTTTGAAAACTTTGACTCACCCTTTCTCACTCGATAAGGAAGTTTGATCCTGACAAAATCCCCAATTTTCACCTTAGTATTATCAATATTATTTTTGTCTAATTCTCCCTTATTTTTCTTCTCAACTTTTCTTTTAGCCTCAAAGTACATTTTTCTAAGGTCAATAATGGGTCATTCTTTTCTCAACCAAGAAGGGGATAAAGTGGTGCGTGGAACACGCCCTTTGAGCATGGAAAATGGTGAAAACCCAGTTGTCAAATTGGGGGACGAATGATATGCCCAAATCTTTTCTTCAACAAATTCTTTGACATTAAACCTATTGATTATGGCCGATTGTACAGCCTCCACAATAACCCTATTAAATCTTTCCACAAGGCCATTCATATTTGGAGCATAAAGCGAAGTTTTTAAATGCAAAATATTATTGACTTTCATGAATTCCTGAAACTTAAAGGATGTGAACTGTTTACCATTGTTGGTGACAATGCTAGATGGTAACCCCTCCTTAAAAAAACATTCTTTTAAAAATCTTATAACACTGTCAGTGGTGGGTTGGACAATCCATTTGACCTCTGCCCATTTAGAAAAGTAATCAATAAGTACAATGATATACATCTTGCACCTAGCTAGATTATCATATGGTCCCAAAATATCCAATGCTACTTTGTTCCATGGTCTTGATGGAAACTCAGATTTAACAGGTACACATTTACTGGTGACAAGAGTCTTATCAGAATTAGAGCAAAAGACACATTGTTTGACAAATCCTGAAATTTGCCTATCCATATAAGGCCACCAAAACATTTCTCTTATTTTATTTTTAGTTAAGGTTTCCCCTAAGTGTCCTGCGTGAGCTAACTTAATAATATTGGGGCGAAGCGCCTTAGGGGGAATCACACAATCATCTTTAAAGATTAAATCCCCTGATACTGAAATTGAATTTCTGACCTTCCAACATATCTGCATAGATGGTGACAACACCTTTTCACGAGGCCATTCTGTGTTACAAATTTTTTGAATGTTTTGTAATTCTTCATCCTCACTACAACTCTTACACCAGGCATCCTTGGAAAACACATCCTTACATAGGGGTAAAATATCATCTATAGTAGCAACCACACATTCTTCTAATGTCTCAGGAAACAATTTAACAGAATTGTCAGGTAATCTGGATAGACAGTCAGCCACACAATTGAGAATTCCTTGAATATGTACTGCTCTGAAATTATACTCATATATTTTTGATAAAATCCTGACTAGACGAGAAGATGCTCTACCAGTACCGTTACTGTTTAGCAATGCTAATAAGGGTTTGTGATCTGTTTTAATGGTAAATTCTCTGCCCCACAAATAAGTTTTAAAATGTTCCACTGCCCATGTGCATGCTAAAGCTTCTCTCTCAATAGTTGAATACTTAGATTCAGAAACTGAAAGAGGTCTTGAAGCGAAAGCCACAGTATTTTCTGTGACATGATTTTTCTGAGTAAGTATTGCCCCTAACCCTTCAGAGCTGGCATCAACGTAAACAGCACAACATAAATTTTGATTGAACTGAGACAATGGTGCCACCTCAATAATGCTTTTTTTAAGTTTATCATACGCCTCCTGATGTTCACTCAACCATGTAAATTTTACTCCTTTCTTAAGTAAATTTCTTAAAGGTAACGCTATTTGGGAAAAATGAAACACAAACCGAGAGTAAAATTCACACAAACCCAGGTAAGATCTTAATTGATCTTTATCAGAGGGTATACCCATCTCTTTTATAGTTTGTAACAAACAAGCTTTAGGAGCTATACCCTTCGAAGATATGGTGTGTCCTAAATACTCTACCTCCTGCGTTAAAAATTTTCATTTTTCCATTTGTAGTGTCATCCCTTTTTCTTGTAAAACTGACAGTACTTTTGACAATCTCATATTATGAGAATCAATGGTATCAGCAAAAATTAGGATGTCGTCTTGAAAAGCCATAACTCCATCCATATTTGTAAATAGCCTATGCATAAGCTTTTGGAATACGGATGCAGCGGATGCCAACCCAAACGGCATGCGGATATATCTGAAAGCCCCTTCTGGAGTTATAAATGTAGTTAAATGTCTGCATTCCTCATCAAGAGTAATCTGATGATATGCTGATTTGAGATCAAGAGATGTAAAGAATTTTGCTCCACCCAAAAGTGCAAAAAGTTCTTGAATCTTTGGTAGAGGATGGCAATCAACAATAATTTGTTTATTTAATGATATCAAATCTGCACATAATCTCAAAGACCCACTCTTTTTTTTAACTAAAACTATGGGAGAAACCCATTCAGAGGAGTCTACTAGTTCAATGACACCATCCTTAAGTAATTGATCAAGCAAAATACTAAGTTCTTTCCTGACACTAAGTGGAACATCTCTCAACTTGTGTCTGACTGGTAATGCTCCCACTTTCAGTTTAATGTTATGTGTGAATCCTTTAACAGTACCCAATTCTTTTCTAAAGACATTTTTGTACTCTGAAATAATCACTTCAATACCTTGCTGTATGGTCATGCAATACACCGGAACATCAGCAGATGGATCCAAAACCATTCCAAGATTACCTTGATGTCTCCATCCCAAAACATGCTGTCCTTTGTCAACTACATAAATTTTACCTAAAATATTGTGATCATGACAAGAAATAGAAGCTACAAAGTAACCTAAAATATTAATTATTGTCTGACTGTAACCATAAGCCTTAATGTCATTGCTCTCCAACTTCCGTCCAGACCAGTTTTTGTTGAAAAATGCCTCAGATATGATAGAAAAAGGTGATCCAGAATCCACTAGCATTATAGTTGAGAATCCATCAATGATAACTTCGCACTTTGGAGGACGATATATCTGGTTGTCAATATCAGTGTTAAAAATATTATGTTGCTTAGACTTATCTTCTGTAATCATCAAGACTACGCTTTCAACATCTTGGATACAATGTTCAGTCTCTAATTGTTTTCCAACAATCGAATTGACATTCCTTTGAGATCTGCAAACTGTCGAAAAATGTCCAGTTTTACCACATTTGAAACACTCTTTAAATAAGGCAGGACAGGTTGATTTGTTGGTATGCAAATTTGATCCACATCGCATACATATTAATTTGTTTAGATTATTTTTGTTGTACCCTTTGCTGTACTTATTTTTGTTGACATTGCGTATGGCAGCTACTTCAAGATGATTATCTTTGTCATCATTTAATGTCTTACACGATCGTATTGACCTTTCAATACCTTTAACAACTTCTATTACTTCTTTGAGTGATGGATTTTTGTGTCTCAGAAGTTGTTCTTGAATTTTTTTGTTATAACAGTGCATAATAACTTGATCCCGAATATATTGATCAGTAATGACACCAAAATCACAAGTTGAAGCCAAAATGCGAAGAACATCCACATATCCTTCAACAGGTTCTGTGGAAAATTGGTGCCGTGAATAAAAGTTAAAACGTTCTGTAACTACATTTGGTTCAACTGTGAAATGTAATTGTAATCTGTCCAAAGCTTCAGAAAAAACATCATAATCATTTATATCAGTTCCTTCAGGTGGTTTATGTGGAGGTAAATGATCAAATATTTCCTGAGCTTCTGTGCCAATAACGTTTAATAGAAGCCCTTTTTTTCTAGTCGCAGAAAACGAATTTCCATCAATGGCAATCATAAAATTATTAAATAAACCATGCCATTTGCTCCACTTCATGGGTACATCCCCTGGATTTTGTTGTAGTGGCGGAGGTGGATTACAACACTGTTGCATTGTTAAATACAAATAAATGTATATAACTATATATATATATATTTAAATAATCAAATCAGAAACAAAACAAAAAAAATAGGAGCTGGTACTCAGTTTTTGACAGATTAATAATGAAATTAGGTTGCTGGCATGTTGAGCAAAACAAAACTCAAGTCAGGTTATGTGTGACTAATTTGAAGAATACAATGAAAAGAAAACAAAATGGGGTCACATAAGTTAAGTTCCAGCTGAAGACTGGCTGTTAAATAGGTGCTGCCAGGGCTCCGAATTTGAAATGTAAACAGTAGCTTAGAAGGAAAGCTACAAGCGGAGAACAGCCTTAATTGCTGACCCAGGCTGAGCAAGTCAATAAATCAGGGAGATAGCTGAAGATAACAAACATCCATTTCGTAATTTTTCTCCGATGTGACAGGCACTGCTGGGAACACTCGTCGCCAAAATGTTGTAATGAGATTCCAACAGCAAGGTGGAAAAAGGTTTTGTTTATTCTTAGTAAAGTTCCCAGCAACGGAGAGGCTGGTTGACAGAAGAAAGCATAGAGAAGCAACTGACTCGTAAATCAAACAATGCATTCCAAATAGAATACAAAGGAATGATCTTGTGCACAGACGCACGCACGAGGAAATAAAACAAAAGGAAATGAAACAAACGTGGATAAATATAACATTCCTATGAACTGTTTAAAACATGCCTACTTTACAAACTACTACAGACAGCTTTCACTTTACTGACAGCAGTTTACACTTTGGGTAAGTAAACAACTGCCCCAAATACCACTACCTATCCTTCGGATAGTATCTGTGGAAAGGACCACATTTTTGGTCACCTTGTGACCTTAATTTCTCAAATGGGTTGTGGTCACAATGCATTCACTTTTAATAGTGTAGAGACAGATGTCCGCTGAACTTTGCAGGCCACTGTCCCTGCCTGTTCTGCAGTGGACAATGAAGGACACACACACAAATCACTTTATTGATATTAGTTTTGAACTCAATTCCACTAATCTCCTTAATGTGTGGGATTAGTATAGCCAGAGCAAAGGCAAGAGCTGGCTTAGTGACAACACTAAGAAATACAATACTGTTTTGTTGCCAGCCCAGTGTTTGAAGATTCATCTGGGCCTGAAATTGAAACTTCATATGGTTGTTTATTGTCTTTCAGCATTGCCTCTTTGCAGAGATGTTCTTAGCCAATTAGAAAACGTAATTGTGTTTTTCGACCTGTGAAGAATGTGGCGTTTCGTTGTCAATTGCTTTCAGAAAATATGGAGTTCAATAACTTCCGTAAGAATACCTTTTGGCTATTATCTATCTGTGGTTCATCTGCATAGTATGTCTAATTACAATTTTGGCTATAGTCAGCCTTTGAATGTAACTCACTTGTATTACCTGTCCAAGTTAGCGTGTGTGTATTTCTACTTGTCTTGTGGTCATAATAAGAAAGAAACAAGTGACAGAAACAGTTTACAGGGCAAGTGATACAGTAATAAAATACAGTAATAAAACCTTTGTGTGACTTTGCAAACTCTTACACCATAAAACTCATATAAATTATAGGATGGCTGTGATGATTAAGCTTGTATTTCCTTACTTCAAAATCACATCACCCAGAAATAACAAATTAAAATCATCCATATTCACAACAAACATTACGGAAATGACCTACAAACGAGTGGCTTGCAATGACCTATTAAAACTAAATAGTTCGAAAGAATGAACGCCGCCAAAGTGGCTGCCGGTCTTTAAGCCTCCTGGTTGCCTCCGGCGTTCACTTGAGGGCACGGCACCGTATTTCAATGAGCATGCAGCTCAACCACAGATTACACATTTGGAAGGTTGGTGCTGATGACGCAGAAAAAGAAGGTCCGACATATATTCATACATATCGTATAATCAAGACGTATAATGTAGTGTGATTTTAGTAAAGAAAATAGTGTACGAGGGAAATTGTGCCCTCGGGGTAGTTGGCCATCATTGTAAACGAGCCTTATTAATCATGAAGTATTGAAAATGTAGTAATCCGTCATAATTGCAAATGTATGCCATGATTTCTTGTTTGAAAACTGTTTTGCTTAGCTTAAATTTAGTACAGGCTTTGGCCTAGTTGCCTGGTTTCAAATTCTAACTGCGTGGTTTTTCCTTGAACTAATGAAACATATATTCTTGCTTGAAGTTGTATTTTTCCAGTAGAGCTGACTGATACACTTATCTCCAAGGTTTCGTACTAGGCCGGTTTCATCCCCTTTGATACAAGGTCAGTCTCTGCAGGTGCGGCAATGAAGGTACAGATAGTAAAATAATTGGCAAACCATGTTACAATTTGTGTTCCAAGGCTCCAAGGACAGTGTATGCATAAATGAGCGCTAGTAAAAGACAATTTTGATTGGACAATTTGAAGCCAACCTATGAACCCTCCAATGGAAGACCCTGCAGAATTTGGAATGTTTCTTACTTAAACCCACTGGACAAAGAAAAGTCAGCCATTTTCCTCGATGCCAGTTTGAAGCCAGATGCCAGACTCCATTTTGGACGACACCCTGATGCCCTTTTCTCTATCTGAGAGAAAGAGACTTTAAGAATTCTCACCCTAGAGACTTTAACTTTGATTTGCCCCGTCTTGCCCATGCAGTAACTTTGCCCCATTCTCCTTGCCGCTGCAAGGAAGTTTGCCCTTAACTTTGCCCCTTTGAAACTTGCCCCATGCTGATCAACCGGTACCTGAAGGACGAAGACTTTTCTTGAATGCTGATTGTATTTGGTAAATATGAAAGGATAAATGTATTATGCATTGTGTTTTTCCTTTTAGGTACCAACTGCTATTTTGATAGGGTCCTAGCTAGAAGTTTTCCAAATTTGTGTTGACTAAATTCGTTTTGCATGAAGTCCCACATGCCAATGCTAATTAGAGGTTAGTCAATGTATTCATTCGATGTATCATGCTAATTTGAAATCTTGTTATGCTGACCAATGTATGAAATTAGTCAAATACAGTTAGTCATATTAGTGATTTGCATTGCGATAACAGAGTGTATCATTATTCAGATTTTGCGTAGATTGCGTTTCTTCCGCCGTTATGGACAGCTAGTAATGTTCATATACATATATCAATTGGTTTTGAGACATATATACATCGTGCTAGCTTTGTTAATATAGGGAAATAAATTCACTAACTTTTAATAAACTGGTGTGGTTATTCATGACTGAAAGGTCATGGTGCGCCGAAATACCAACTGTTATTGATTTCTGATGTGCTATATTGATCTATTAATTGAGTATTGATTACCGATTGCAATAGTTATTGATTATTGATCTGAGTGACTCGACTATTTTAGGATGAGGAGAGCCCGACTCAGTTAAAAGATTCACCGACCTCCAACGTGTCCAGGTACAGGTAATTTATAAGGGCTGGACGCGTTATCAGTGCCACCTTTCTGGGCCATTTATATGTAATTTAAGCAGCACGCAGGAATATGTTTAATACATGCTGCGCTGGATGCTTTGTGAAGCGCTGCCATTTTGAATCTCTCCATGTTCCTGACAGGTTTTGATTTATGATGACATTTCAAAGAACTTCAATGTTTTTCCATCCTGATGACACCATGATAAAAACTTGATCTTTCTTCACCATTTACTCAACTGATGAAGGTATCTTTGGTCTTTGTCATAATTATTTGACTATTTTAAATCTGAAATGTAGGCGCAGATATGCATCGAGGCATGTACCTTCAGGAGCTTCTTTAACCTCTGAGGTTTTCCTGAGCTAAGCTGGTTGGGGGTTAGTGTCATCACCATACTGTGCAATTTCAAGAAGCCATATTTGTTGCAGTGTTCGGCATTTGTGAATCTTTTCATAAAGCATTTTAATTTTCTAGGTATAATTCTGTGAGTATATAATTCAATCTAGATGTGGTTTCTTACAGGGTGGCATTTAACACATTGTGGGAGTCATTATGACTTTGGCGGTACCAGGACCTCCATGTTGATGATGGCGGTCATACCGGCGATGGGCTGGCGGAGAAGACCTCCAAATTAGGACCATGGCAGTCTTCCCAAAAGAAGACAGCCAAACCACTGCCTGTACTGCCAGGGTGGTCATGCTGCCGTGGACGGCGATAGCCACCTACAGGCCGGCGGACACCATGTTCCGGCCAGACATATTACGAGGCTGCACAGTGCCAAGGTTTCCACAGCAGTCGCACCACCACGAAAAACCCTGGCGAAACCAACTCTATAAAAGGAGACACTCACCTTTTGGAACACATACCAGTCTGGAGCCACCATGGAACCTGAACTGCATGTCCTCCCACTTCTCCTGCTCGCACAATGACTCTTGAAAAACCATGAGTACACACACACCTACCTGTCACTGTTGAGAAAACTTAAAGTACATATGCTGACACAACATACACATCCGGGACGGCAGGTGACACACACACATAACCACACCCCATACGCATACACACACCTACATAGAGACATGCAAACCAATACTACACACACCACAGTCAACATGCACATGTACAATACACACAATAACCCGCACATGCACAGCAACGGCACAGTACAAAACAAAAACACATAACACCACTGATTCACACAACTACACTGCAACAACACAAACACTATAGCAAGCTGATACATTACACACCTCCACGTGACACTACATACATATAACAACACGTTACCACACCTGACAATCAATATACACAATCACGCAGCCATACAACAAGGCATATGTCATACCACACTAACACAACACACAACGCTTCTGACATACTCATCACCACACAGACACACATGTGGACACAACAACCACACAAGGGCACACAACACCATCACTACACATATCAACACAAACAATACACAAACGATCAACATACATGCATGTTTCAAACACAAACATATCCTACACACAACACACAGCCATCACAGTAGGACAGATGTCAGAGCCACACCCACACATGGCGCCCAACAACACAACACAACAACTAGCACAACCAACACACACAATAAACATGTTACTCAAAAGCAGCCAAGATCAAAAAAGCCATGTGGAAAGAAAGGCAGGACAAGTCTGTTACCATTGAACCAACATCTGGTTGGCCCAGATATAATAAATATAAATATATGAAATAAAATAAGAACTATGTAGAAACAGAAGGCCATTGGCCAGTCCAAAGTGCACACAGCACAAATGGTACTTCTGTGTGCCCCTACATGACTCCTGACTGTTAGATGATCTCCACAGGGTAGGTAGGGTCATCAAGGTGGCAGGCAGGGACCTCAGGGATTGGAGGGTAAGGGGGGAGGTTGGGCTTCGGTTTGGGAGGGGGATCTCTTGGCTTGGGCATGGGAGGGTGGTCTTTGGGCTTGGGCTTGGGAGGGGTCAACTTCTTGGCAGGGGGAGGGGCATGGGTACTAACAGGGGTAGGAGAGGACTTGGAGGGGGAACGGCTGAACTTGTGGAGGGACACAGACCATTTTTGGGGTATTATGATGTGGGAGAGGAGTATTGAACAGGGAAAACTCCAAGAGGAACACCTTCCTAGACACACGGGGATGGTCATGTCAAAAGGGTTTGGGAGTGAAGGTAGAGGGATTGGTTGTAGGAGGTGTCTTGGTGGATGTCTTGGGTGCCTGTGCATGTGAGGAATGCTTGTGGGTGCTGGGTATCTGTTGTGTGTGTGGGCATTTATGTGTCCTGGGAGGATGGGGAAGGAGGTGCTGGGAGATGCCATGCTGGATGTGTGATTGTCTGTTGGGGTGGTGTCTGCAGGTATGGTAGATGTGCTGCATGTGGGTGTGTTGGTAGTTGTGGTGTCTGCAGATATGGTGACTGGGGTGGATGTCTGCAGTTCTGATAATGTGCTGACTGTGGTTAAGATAGAAGTTGTGGCTGAATCAGTGAATGCTGGTGTGGTGGCTGCAGATGTGTCTGGTGGAGTGTCTGTGAAGAGGGAGTGCTGGGGGAGTGTGTGCAGGTGGTGAGTGTTGGTGTGTCTGCAGGTGAGTGTTGTTTGTGTGCATGCCGGTGGTGGATCATGTTGTGCTTGTTTTTGCATGTGCTACCCTTGGATGTTGAGGTGGATGATTGCTTGTATGTCTTTGTGCTTTGGCTGGGTTTGGGAAGAGGGGTTTGGGAAGAGGTAGGTGGAGAGGGGATGGTAGACAAAGGGTGACTAGCTGCCGTCAGTGAGGAGGCCAGATACTGAAAGGATCTCTGTAGGCCAGCCAGTGCATCATGAATGCCCTCCAGCAACGAATTGCTCTGCTGGACTTGAGATGCCAGTCCCTGGTTGGCATTCACAATGGTTGACTGACCAACAGAGATGGACCTCAGGAGGTCAATAGCCTCCTCACTGAGGGCAGCAGAGCTGACTGGGGCAAGGTCAGAGGTGCCTGCAGCAAAGGAGACATCCATCATCCTGAGTGAGAAGGCACAGGCAACTGGGTGGGGAGCTACAGTGAGGGTGGTGGCGGTAGTAAGGGGGTGGCGGACAAAGATGGTGCTAGAGTGGTCCCAGATGGGTCTGCCACTGCCTGGGTGTGTCCACTGGGGGAGGATTCCAAACATGACGTGGAAGATCCGACCTCTCCCGTGGTACTCCCCTCACCCTCCGTGTCACTGAGTCCCTCACTGTCAATGGAAGCAGCACCCTGGGTTTCATGGACTGTAGCATTCCCACTCCCCTGTGCCCCCTTTGCTTCTCCTGCTGATGCTGATGGTTAACATATATCTCACATACACACATGTAAACATGAATATCTGTGAGAATAAATATCCTGGTTAGGCTATCCAGGTGCCAATACACATTTCCTACATCATGTCACAGCATTTCACTACTACCGACCCCTGTATACCAACCCACACACCTACATCATGTTCCAAGTAGGTCAGCACTACTGGAGTCATCCACATGATCACCACCGTCATGTTTGTATGCACATCATGCCTTGAGTGAAGTACAAATGACTCCCTGATTTCACATCATACCTTACTATACCCCATGCATGTACTCTCTCACCTGTACACTTACCCCATTCACTGTCACACGCACCCCATCACACATGATGATGGCATTGAGATCAATTGCTCCTCTGGTGTCCCATACATCTGTCCATACATGGGTAAGACTCCGTCCACGAGCTTCTCCAGCTCTTCTGGGGTGAAGGCTGGGGCCCTATCACCTGCAGGATGTGGCATGATGGCTCCCAGAGAGAGTACACAGCAGCTCAGGTCATGGAGGTCTTGATTGCAACAGTGTCAGGAGTCAAGTGAGCAAGGCTGCAGAAAGTGGCAGTCACTGCTGCCACGTACAGGACCTTTACCGCCAGAGGTCATCATTATTGGCCCCAATTTGCCATAGGCAGCAATGTTAACCAATGACAAGCTGCACAGCATTTGCGAGCACCTACCGTCATGACGACATATGCCGGCGGAATTAGGTCACTTCCAACTGTCCAGTGCAGCAGGACAGACGGCTGCCATTTTGTGCACATATCATGCTTTTATGTACCTAAATTAGTGTGCTATACACATATTCTGCCAAATGGCGTAGTAGGCCTCTGTTGTGCCAACATGGTAGTTCAAAAACATGTGACATGCATGACACAGTAACATGATGTGGCAGTATATGTGATGATGGGCATGTTTAGATACTAGGAGGCACATAGGCGGTGGCACTATATTGGTATATCCCATTACTATTCTAATGATTAGTGCAGACAGCTCAGTGTGCTACATAAGGCACATTACACATGTGATGTGTGTCCAATATGACTTACAGGTTCAACAATGTGCTGCAAGGATGGTGTCCAAGCCACTTCAGCATGCCCATTGTAGTATATGTCAGAAGTACTACCATGCTCTACAGTGTTAGGTGTCTGTGATTATTACATGTTCTGCTTACATGTGTCAGGTGCATTTCTCAATGCACATTCTTTCCTTTCGATCTAGATATCCTGCTATGAGGAGATTGAGACAACCACCAGTGTACTGTCCACTAGCTGACCTTGCAACCCTGGGGGACAGGCATATCATCCAGACCTATTGTCTGAATCCTCAATCCATCATGGGTCTATGTATACACAGTTGGAGTCTGATCTCTTACCAGCCATACACAATCCCTATGACAACCCTCCCACAGTACAATTCCTGTCAGTGCTACACTTTCTTGCCACAGGCTCCTTTCAGAGTACAGTGGTCTTGAGAGCAGGGATGTCACAACCCATGGTCAGTCTTGTGTTGAAAGATGTGCTGTGTTCATTGTTGAAAAACCTGGACAGCTACATCAGGTTCCCCCAACGTGTGGATTTGGTCATTGTGAAGGCAGACTTTTATGATATGGGACACATCCTGTGAGAAAGTGCCTCTTTCTAGCCTTGTTACCCCCACTTTTGGCCTGTTTGTGAGTGTATGTCAGGGTTTTTTCACTGTCTCACTGGGATCCTGCTAGCCAGGGCCCAGTGCTCATAGTGAAAACCCTATGTTTTCAGTATGTTTGTTATGTGTCACTGGGACCCTGCTAGCCAGGACCCCAGTGCTCATAAGTTTGTGACCTATATGTATGTGTTCCCTGTGTGATGCCTAACTGTCTCACTGAGGATCTGCTAACCAGAACCTCAGTGGTTATGCTCTCTCTTTACAAATTGTCACTAACAGGCTAGTGACCAATTTCACCAATTTACATTGGCATACTGGAACACCCTTATAATTCCCTAGTATATGGTACTGAGGTACCCAGGGTATTGGGGTTCCAGGAGATCCCTATGGGCTGCAGCATTTCTTGTGCCACCCATAGGGAGATCTGACAATTCTTACACAGGCCTGCCAGTGCAGCCTGAGTGAAATAACGTCCACGTTATTTCACCGCCATTTACCACTGCACTTAAGTAACTTATAAGTCACCTATATGTCTAACCTTTACCTGGTAAAGGTTGGGTGCTAAGTTACTTAGGCCCATATTTATACTTTTTGACGCTAAACTGCGCTAACGCAGTTTAGCGTCAAAAAATTTAGCGCCGTCTAACGCCATTCTGAAGCGCCATGCGGGCGCCGTATTTATGGAATGGCGTTAGCCGGCGCAAGCAGACCGGCGCTGCCTGGTGTGCGTGGAAAAAAACCACGTACACCAGGCAGCGCCGGCGTTGGGCAAAAATGACGTTAGGGCGTCTTAAAATGGGGCAAGTCAGGTTGAGGCAAAAAAATCGCCTCAACCCGATTTGCGCCATTTTTTTACGATGGGCCAGAGTCATGCCCCCTTGCCCAATGGCCATGCCCAGGGGACTTGTGTCCCCTGGGCATGGTCATTGGGCATAGTGGCATGTAGGGGGGCACAAATAAGGCCCCCCTATGCCACCCAAAAAAAAATTAAAAATATAAAAAATTATACTTACCTGAACTTACCTGAATGTCCCTGGGGTGGGTCCCTCCATCCTTGGGTGTCCTCCTGGGGTGGGCAGGGGTGGCAGGGGGGGTCCCTGGGGGCAGGGGAGGGCACCTGTGGGCTCATTTTGAGCCCACAGGCCCCTTAACGCCTACCCTGACCCAGGCGTTAAATAGTGGCGCAAATGCGGGGTTTTTTGACCCGCCAACTCCCGGGCGTGATTTTTGCCCGGGAGTATAAATACGACGCATTTGCGTCGCCGTAATTTTTTTAGACGGGAACGCCTTCCTTGCATCTCATTAACGCAAGGAAGGCGTTCACGCAAAAAAATGACGCTATTTGCCAATACTTTGGCGGTAGACGCGTCTAACGCCAAAGTATAAATATGGCGTTAGTTTTGCGCCGAATTTGCGTCGAAAAAAACGACGCAAATTCGGCGCAAACGGAGTATAAATACGGGCCTTAGTGTGTGGGCACCCTGGCACTAGCCAAGGTGCTCCCACATTGTTCAGGGCAAATTCCCCGGACTTTGTGAGTGCGGGGACACCATTACACGTGTGCACTATACATATGTCACGACATATGTATAGCGTCACAATGGTAACTCCGAACATGGCCATGTAACATGTCTATGATCATGGAATTGTCACCCCAATGACAATTCCATGATCCCCCGAGTCTCTAGCTCAGACCCGGGTACTGCCAAACTACCTTTCCCGGGGTTTCACTGCAGCTGCTGCTGCTCCAACCCCATAGACAGGTTTCTGCCCTCCTGGGGTCCAGCCAGGCCTGGCCCAGGAAGGCAGAACAAAGGACTTCCTCAGAGAGAGGGTGTTACACCCTCTCCCTTTGGAAAAAGGTGTCAGGGCTGGGGAGGAGTAGCCTCCCCCAGCCTCTGGAAATGCTTTGATGGGCACAGATGGTGCCCATCTCTGCATAAGCCAGTCTGCACCGGTTCAGGGATCCCTCAGCCCTGCTCTGGCGCGAAACTGGACAAAGGAAAGGGGAGTGACCACTCCCCTGACCTGCACCTCCCCTGGGAGGTGCCCAGTGCCATCTTGGAAACAGAGGTGCTGCTGGCACACTGGACTGCTCTGAGTGGCCAGTACCAGCAGGTGACGTCAGAGACATCTTCTGATAGGCTCCTTCAGGTGTGGCTAGCCTATCCTCTCTCCTAGGTAGCCAAACCTCCTTTTCTGGCTATTTAGGGTCTCTGCTTTGGGGAATTCCTTAGATAACGAATGTAAGAGCTCATCAGAGTTCCTCTGCATCTCTCTCTTCACCTTCTGCCAAGGAATCGACTGCTGACCGCGCTGGAAGCCTGCAAAACTGCAACAAAGTAGCAAAGACGACTACTGCGATCTTGTAACGCTGATCCTGCCGCCTTCTCGACTGGTTTCCTGGTGGTGCATGCTGTGGGGGTAGTCTGACTCCTCTCTGCACTAGAAGCTCTGAAGAAATCTCCTGTGGGTCGACGGAATCTTCCCCTGCAACCGCAGGCACCAAAGAACTGCATTACCGGTCCTCTGGGTCTCCTCTCAGCACGACGAGCGAGGTCCCTTGAACTCAGCAGCTCTGTCCAAGTGACTCCCACAGTCCAGTGACTCTTCAGTCCAAGTTTGGTGGAGGTAAGTCCTTGCCTCCCCACGCTAGACTGCATTGCTGGGAACCGCGTGTTTTGCAGCTACTCCGGCTCCTGTGCACTCTTCCAGGATTTCCTTTGTGCACAGCCAAGCCTGGGTCCCCGGCACTCTAACCTGCAGTGCACGACCTCCTGAGTTGTCCTCCGGCATCGTGGGACCCTCTTTCGTGACTTTGGGTGAGCTCCGGTTCACTCCACTTTGTAGTGCCTGTTCCGCCACTTCTGCGGGTGCTGCTTGCTTCTGAGTGGGCTCCTTGTCTTGCTGGATGCCCCCTCTGTCTCCTCACGCAATTGGCGACATCCTGGTCCCTCCTGTGCCACAGCAGCATCCAAAAACCCTAACTGCAACCCTTGCAGCTAGCAAGGCTTGTTTGCGGTCTTTCTGCACGAAAATACCTCTGCACAACTCTTCACGACGTGGGACATCCATCCTCCAATGGGGAAGTCTCTAGCCCTTGTCGTTCTTGCTGAATCCACAGCTTCTTCCATCCGGTGGCAGCTTCTTTGCACCTACAGCTGGCATTTCATGGGCATCTGCCCACTCCCGACTTGATCGTGACTCTTGGACTTGGTCCCCTTGTTCCACAGGTACTCTCGTCAGGAAATCCATCGTTGTTGCATTGCTGGTGTTGGTCTTTCTTGCAGAATTCCCCTATCACGACTTCTGTGCTCTTTGGGGAACTTAGGTGCACTTTGCACCCACTTTTAAGGGTCTTGGGGTGGGCTATTTTTCTAACCCTCACTGTTTTCTTACAGTCCCAGCAACCCTCTATAAGGTCACATAGGTTTGGGGTCCATTCGTGGTTCGCATTCCACTTCTAGAGTATATGGTTTGTGTTGCCCCTATCCCTATGTGCCCCCATTGCATTCTATTGTGACTATACATTGTTTGCACTGTTTTCTATTGCTATTACTGCATATTTTGGTCTTGTGTACATATATCTTGTGCATATTTGCTATCCTCATACTGAGGGTACTCACTGAGATACTTTGGCATATTGTCATAAAAATAAAGTACCTTTATTTTTAGTATATCTGTGTATTGTGTTTTCTTATGATATCGTGCATATGACACTAGTGGTACTGTAGGAGCTTCACTCGTCTCCTAGTTTAGCCTAAGCTGCTCTGCTAAGCTACCTTTTCTATCAGCCTAAGCTGCTAGACACCCCTCTACACTAATAAGGGATACCTGGGCCTGGTGCAACGTGTAAGTACCCCTTGGTACTCACTACAAGCCAGTCCAGCCTCCTACACATCCCACATGTAATAGGGGCCTTTGATGTCACCCATATAGCCCTGGTCCCTCCAAGCACCAGTGAACAGGTGAATAGGAACAGGAAGAATTACCACTTCATAAATGTTCAGGTGGTGTGTCTGGCACACCGGTAGATCTCACAGTTCACAGCCAAGTGTTGAGGAACAGCATTGTCCCACACATGATGGCACAACTACATACACAGAGGGCCTGGCTCCTTGGTATGCATGCATATGAAGGTGTTTCACTGTTATGGCACCTGTCGTCACATTCTTCCCTGTCTTTGTACATGTCTTTTCTCTGGTCCTACATTTTTAAACACAATTGACTCTGACTATCCTAGCCTTCCCTGACTGTTGACGCCAGTGATGTACCCTGCCACAGATGGGGAACACTGTTTCAATGAAGCCAACAGGAGGACAAGGCATGTAATCAAAGGAACATTTGGCCTCCTGAAGGCCAGATTCAGGTGCCTTGATCTCTCTGGAGTTGTCCTCCTCTACTTGTCCCAAAAGGTTTGCCAGATAATAGTAGCCTGCTGCATGCTCCACAATCTAGCCCTAAGATGTCAGGTACTATTGCTAACTGATGAGGGTGAGGCAGCTGTACCAGTGACTGGTAATACTGACATGGCAAGTGATGAGGAGGCAGAGGAGGAAGGTGCAGCTGACTCTAGGACTGAGATCATTAATCAGTTCTTCCAGTGACATGCAGGTATGGTGAACTTGTTTTTTTTAAGTGTTGTATATCCACAAGGAAGTGCTGACATTAGTCCTCCTGAGTTGACTCATCAGTGGGGGTGTAATCTGGTCCTATCCCTACTGTGTGTTGGGGAGCTGACTGAATGAATGTAAGGTGCACAGTGAAAGTGTCTCAACTCTTACAAGCGATCTCCCTGTAGTTTCCTACATTTACATCTCCACTGTACAGACCCCTATTGAGTTATGTTTGCTGCAATCTCCGGTTCTCATATCATCCTATCCACTGACTGTGGTATTGCAATATGTGGCTCTGGCTTGAGGCAATCAGAGTCATTAGCCATCACTAAATCATTTGAGAACTGTGGGTTGTACATGACAGATGGCAGCTACAGTGATTTATGATTACTATCCTGCGACTGAGGATGTATAGGTAA
This sequence comes from Pleurodeles waltl, assembly GCF_031143425.1. Lineage (NCBI taxonomy): Eukaryota > Metazoa > Chordata > Amphibia > Caudata > Salamandridae > Pleurodeles > Pleurodeles waltl. Next base: position 341,868,307 of record NC_090439.1, read on the forward strand.
TCTCTGCATAGGAAGTATTCTACACTGAACACAACACCTATGAGCTGCATATGTGCTTTGTGTGGCTCCATGCTTTCCATCCTGATGGTACTATCTGTCATTATTTTTTTGCAGGTTGGAATGCTCACTTTACTCTTGTATGGGCCTTGATTTTTGACTCTCTGACATCTGTCCTAGAACATATCTGCTGTACTGTATCTCCTGCTGAGGATGCCTCCTTCTGCTGTCCTTTACACTACATGTTGGATGTAGGGGGCCATGGCCAAATCCCATTTTACAATCATTACATTTGTTCATGTTTTAATGAAGATACATATACAGTAGCTGTGTCCCAGTTGTGTTTATTATGTATAAACTGAATTTGTGACTACAAATATGTGGTGCACACATTGTTAAACAGGTGATGAGTGTGAGAAAGTAGCCTCTTCCTGGCCTGGTTACCCCCATTTTGGCCTGTTGTCAGTGTGTTTTACTGTCTCACTGGGATTCTGCTAGCCAGGACCCCAGTGCTCATAGTTTGTGGCCTATGTGTGTTGTCAGTATGCTTGACTGTGTCACTGGAGTTCTGCTAACCAGAACTCCAGTGCTTATGCTCTCCCTACTTACCAAATTTGTCAATATAGTTTAGTGACTCCATATTCCAATTCTGATTGGCACACTTGACCCATCTTATAAGTCCACAGTAAATGGTACCTAGATACCCAGGGCATTGGGGTTCCAGGGGATCCTTATGGGCTGCAGCATTTCTTTTGCCATCCATAAGGAGCTCACACAAACCTTTCTTCAGGAGTGCCACTGCAGCCTGAGTGAAATAGTGCACACACTATTTCACAGCCATTTTTCACTGCAGCAGGTAACTTAAAAGACACTATTATAAGTGTACACTACAAATATGTCAATACATATATGAAGCTTCACAATGGTAACACTGAATATAGCCATGTGAGGTCTCTAAGATCATGGAATTGAAGCCCCAATCCAAATCTGGTATTGGGGGGGCCAATTCCATGCACCCTGGGGGCTCTACCATAAGCCCCCAGTTCTGCCAAACCAGCTCTCTGAGGTTTCCACTGCAGCACCAGCTGCTGACACCTCACAGACAGGTTTTTGCCCTCCTGGGGATTGAGCAGCTCAATCCCAGGAAGGCAGAACAATGCATTTCCTTTAGCAGAGGGGTGTTACACCCCTCCCATTGGAAATAGGTGTTCCATTATCCTCCCAGAGCCTCTGAAAATGCTTTGAAGGGCACAAACGGTGCCCTCATTGCATATTCCAGTCTACACTGGTTCAGGGACACCAGTCCCTGATCTGGCGTGAAACTGGACAAAGGAAAGGGGAGTGACCACTCCCCTGTCCATCACCACCCCATGGGTGGTGCCCAGAACTCCTCCAGAGTGTCTCTGGCATAACCATCTTGGATTCCAATGTGTGGGGACCCTCTGGAGACATCTGTGTGGCCAGTGCCAGCAGATGATGTCAGAGACCCTTCCTGATAGTGCATACCTGAGTAGGTAGCCAATCCCCCTTTTCAGGGCTATTTAGGGTCTCTCCTCTGGGTGTTTCCTGAGATTCATTTGCAAGACTCCTCCAAGACTCCTCTGCATCTTCTGCTTCAGCTTCTGACCATCGGATCAACCGCAGACTGCTTGAGGAACTGCTGTAACATCAACAAAATATCAAGGAAGACTCCTGTGACCTGCAACTTCAGCTCCAGCTCCAGCCAGCAACTGCAACAGTTTCCAAGGTGTGCACGCTCTGAGGACTGCCTGTCTTCATCTTGCGCCAGAATAACCGATGGAATCTCCTGTGGAGTGACTGGGTCACTTCCCTGCTTCAGCAGGCACCTCTCTGCGATGACAACCGGTACTCTGCGACTCCTCTCCTGTCGATGAGCATGATCCCTGGAACACAGGTGGTATACCAAAGTGATCCTGATTGTCCAAAGGTCCAGCTGTCCAAGTTTGGTTGAGGTAAGAGCATGGTCCCTGGAACACAGGTGGTGGATGAAGGGATTCTGACTGTCCAGAGGTCCAGCTGTCCAAGTTTGGTGGAGGTAAGAGCTTGCCTCCTAATGCCACAGCCGTACCACTGTGCATCGTGTTTTCTGCCGCTCCTTGGGCTTCTGCGCACTTCTTCTAGGAGTTCTTTGTGCACAGCACAGCTCAGGTCCCAAGCACTCTATCCTGCTTCACTCAGCTCCCTCAGTTGTTCTCTGGTGGCGTGGGACCCTTCTGTGTAGTGCTGGAACGACTGCAATTTGCAACTCCTTTGTCCCTGTGTCCTGGGGCTCCTGTGGGTGCTGCTTGGTCTTCTGAGGGTTCTCTACAGTGCTGAGAACCCCCTCTGTCTCCTCAGTCTGAGTTGAGAACCCCAGGTCCCTCCTGCGCCCGGGAGCACCTTCCTGACATAAAACGCGTATTTGGGTGAACCAAGGCTTGTTGGTGGAATCCAGTGACGCAAGCTGCCTGCATCCAATGCATTGACATTGGACATCTCTAGCACCAAGCAGGAACCTGCAGCTATCTTCTTTGGTACATTTCTGTACTTTTCTTCCAACCGGAGAATCCACTTTTGCACCTTCTTCTAGGTTGGCAGGGGCTCCTGTCCTTCCTGGACTCTTTAGCATCTTTTGGACTTTGTCTCCTCTCTCCAAAGGTCTTCAGGTCCAGGAATCCATCCTTGGTATCTTGCAGTCTTGCTTGGTTCTTGCATTATCTTCTATCACGACTTCTTGTGTGTTCTGAGTAAACTTGCTGTGCTTTACTCCTGCATTCCTGGGCTCTGGGGTGGGGTACTTTACTTACTTTGGTGTTTCCTACACTCCCAGCACCCCTCTACGCACTACACTTGCCTAGGGGGAATTGGACACTAGCATTCCACTATTTTGGTATAAGGTTTGTGTTGCCCGTAGGCCTATTGCCATCTATAGTATTTTCTACTCTTTGCACTATTTTCTGAATATGTACTTTCCTGATTTTGGTTACTAGCGTATATATTGTGTGTAATAGTTACCTTCAGAAGGAGTATTGCCTCTAAAATATTTTTGGGCTTTTGTCACTAAAATAAAGTACCTTTATTTTTTATAACACTGAGTATTGTTTTTTATTGTGTATAAGTACTGTGTAACTATAGTGGTATTGCAAGCGCTTTGCATGTCTCCTAGTTCAGCCTTGGTTGCTCTGTTACAGCTACCCCTAGACAGCCTAAGCTGCTAGACACTGCCTACATTTCACTAATAAGGGATAACTGGACCTGGTATAATGTGTAAGTACCTTAGGTACCCACTACAAATCAGGCCAGCCTTCTACAACGAGTGAGGTCATGGTAGATGGAATCATCAGAGTAGGTGGTACAACAGTTGGCTGCACAGGTCCAGTGTCCATGTGCCAATGGGAAGATGGAGTTATGCAATTGAACTGTCAACAGGGTGTCTTAGTGGCACACAAGTGACATAAAACAGGTGAGGTTCACTTCCTGGCAGTGGGTTGGGTCTTGGCATCTGTTCCAGCGTATGTCTGGATGGATGATCCCGTTTGTGGGGGGGTCCTCTACTACAGAGGGAGGGGTGTCTGACGGCTGTGGTTACCTTGGCAGGGCCTTCATTCCACTAACTGCCCCTGATGTGGATGGCTCAGATGTTTTGTTGCTAGCGGTAGGGGCCTACTGTTGGGTGGTGGAAGCACACAGGGTGGTGTTGATATCCCTCATCACCCCTGCAATGGAGGCCATGGTGGCACTGTGTGCCTGCCACTGTTGTATGACCTCCTGGTGGTATTCCCTCAGCAGCCTTTGGTTTTCCCCCAACATGGTAATGATCTGGCCCATCCTGTTCTGGGATTGCTGGTATGCTCCCAAGACCTTCTCTCCCACACACCCTGACCCCATGTGCCTATGCCCCTAACACGGTGTGCCAACTCCCAGTGTTTGCAGGACCTTCATTGTCTGGGGTGTGAGGGGTCGGCTCAGGTTCCTGTACTGTGGCGCACACAATAGTTTAAATAGTCCTTGGGAGTTAGGTGTGGGGATGAAGAGGTGGCTGTCTTATGGAAGCCACAAGGTGGGGATGATTGGTGTAGGAAGGGTGAGGCATGGAGTCGTAGACTGATCAGGTGTACCAGATGGGCCATGTAGGTCGTCTGTGTCCTGACATCCAGATGTGTTGTCCTCACTGGGGCCTTCATCCTGATGAGGGCTGGCAGTCTCTGGTATCCTCTCCAATGTGGCTTTTGCCGGATTACCTGTGGATAGAGCGACAGAGGGAGCTGAATGTTGAACGTGTGTTCGGTTCTCTCTTTATCATATACATACAGTGGCTTGACATAATTCCCAGCAATTACAATGACAGATGCTTCACAGCATACTATTGGTGGTAGTTAGTAGTCTGTGACATGTTTACCATACTTCAAATTGGTTGGTGACATTCATGTTTAGTAACTTTGGCTCTGTGGATGGGTTCTGGTAAAGTCTGATAGTTCACATGACTGTTCTGCACTATTAGTTTGTGACTATTCAGGCTTGCTAGCTGTGAAAGGTAATGGCTAGACATTGCAGCATGGTATCCCAGTGAGAGGAGGGTATGTGTGAATGCAATGTTAATTGTCCTGTCTGTGCATGTTGTGCATGTTGTGCATGTGCATGGAGTCTGCCATCTTACATTCCATACCGTGGTGGGTCCCTTTCTGGGTAGTGGATCCTGATTAGTGGCCAATCAGAATAGTCACAGTGCTGTAGCTGTGTTTAGCCTTGTTTGGCATTGTGTTGTGCCATTGCATTGCTGTCATTGCCATGTAGTGGTCCTCAGTAGTACCATCTAGTTAGTATAGCTAGTACAATAGTCATACATGCAAGGGATGTGATGTGAAGTGCACATTCCAGGTATTCACGTAGATGGGCTAGAGCATTGTGTGAGTTGTAGTGATAGTATTAGCCAATGGCATCCATGCCTTTGCCAAGGGCTGTGTGGGCATTTAGGCTGGGTGCAGGTGTGCCACACAGGAGAGGGGCATTAGGTGGATAGGTGGGAGGTATAGTGAGACATACAGTAGATTGGGGAGGATTTGGATGGTGAGGAGGCAGGCAGGACGCGACAATAGTGTGACATGGAAGTTTTGGGTACTTACCAGAGTCCAATCCCCCAGGAATTCTAATCAAGCCCTCTGGATGTAGGATGTCCAAGACCTTCTCCTCCCATGATGTGAACTGTGGGGGAGGAGGTCAGAGCTCACTGCCAGTCTTGTGCACAGCAATCTGGTGTTGTGATGCCATGGAATGTACCTTCCCCCTAAGGTCATTCCACCTGTTCCTGGTGTCCTCGCTTGTGCATGGATAGTTGCCTACTGAGTTGACCTTGTCTACTATTCTTTGCCACAACTCCATTTTCATGGCAATCAAGTTTTGCTGGACCTGTGCTCAAAACAGTGGTGGCTCTACCCTGACGGTTTCACCCACCATGACCCTCAACTCAATGTCTATGAGCTGTAGATGCTTTTGTGGGGACATGGTAGTGGTTGTGTTGAGGGTGGGAGGGTGTTGTGTGTGTAAGGGTGCAGTGTAGGGTGATTGATGGGGTGTGGGTGGTGTGTGGTGAGTGATGGATGGTTGTGGTGTGTGTGTGTGCTCATTATGTGAGTTTTGTTTTGGTAGTACAGTTGTGTGGTATGTGCTGAGTGAGAGGTATATATGTGCCTATGGTATAATGGTGCTTTATAAGTGTAATTGCCTCCTCTCGGTGTATGTGAACATCAAAATTTGTTTCAAAGGATTGTGAGTTGTGTAGGGGAGTGTTATATAGTGCAGTGAGTAGGTGCGCCTGGTGTGTGTATATGTGTCAGGTGTGGGTTATTCAAAATGTCCAAGGTGATTTTGCATTCTGACAGTAGTGGGTTCTGAGCACGACGGTATGCACCCCCAATGGTTTTCTGCTGTGAAAGAACCAATGTGGTGATTTTGGCTCATAATATGGTGGGTGGAATTGTGTTGGGCTGGTGGCGCTGGTGGTGGAACCGCCTCTTTCCTGCCCTGCTGTCTCCTGACGGTGTCAGATTTGTGGCTCTTTTTTGTCGGTCTTCACTGTGTGAGTCTTAGTACAGCTGTCGGATTTCTGCCAGCATGGCTGTCTTTTGGCAGCCGCCAACGCAGCAGTCTTCCAAAAAGACCACCAAAGTCTTAATGAGGCCCTGTGTGTCTGTTGACTGCTGCTTGAATAACATTAATTTCCCTTTGGCGCATTATTACCTCATATGCTAACTCAAGTGTACACCTTTTAGTCCTTTTGGCCTAACTGAGCAATGTGTCTTAAAACCATACACTGCGTCATATCAAGGAATTAACAATACATTAGTCTCCACATCTTTACTTTTCATAAGACATTCAAGGTTTTATATATCTTCTTTATGGGCACGACTTTGAAGCAGAAGGACAAATCTTCATCTCTTCCATCCTCTACAAAGTTTATTACACATCCTACAATTCGCCAGCAGGACCTAGTTCTTAAGAACCACTCTGCCCTTATGGAAGGCTCTAGCGACCACCGGTTGGGATGCTCTACTCTGGCATCTGGAACTATCCATAAAAAGCCCTATGCTTCTTTCAAGAGACTAAAGAAGGACTCTGACTCTCCCCCTTAAACACCACCTCCTTTCACCCTAGAGGTTATTATGTAGGAAATAAGAGCCTTTAAACCTTTTGTTGTGAAAACCAGTGCATCCTTGACGTGTATTGAAGAGAAATGGTCTACTCATGAACAACATATCACTGTTATGGAACAAAGAATCAGTGATGTGGAAGAATCGATCCCTGAGATTTCTCATCTGACAAAGGAAATAGAGTTGCTCAAAAGGACTACGAAGACTTGGAAAACAGGAATCGTAGAAACAACATACAGCCTTATGGAATTCCAGTGAACTCTGAAGGGTCCAACATTGATTTTTTTTCTGCAAAGGATTATCCCTTCAACTATCCACTTACCCGACCACAGCCTACTTAATACTCAAACAGTACACTTTTTTGGCCCCCAACCTTCTGCTACATCTTCAGATCGGAGACCTAGGGGCATTATTATTCTTTCTTGCAGCACTCTGATTTAATGCACATCCTGTCTGCAGCCAAACAAGGGACTCTACTCCAATGGTATGGTAACACAGTTTATTTTTCGCAGGATGCTTCCAGTGCAACAGCTTCCAAAGGACATCAGATATGACATGACCTAGTACATCCATGTTTTTTTTAAATTAACTTATTAAAAAAACTCTTTTACTTTTGAAGACCCAGCAAAACTACAGGACCTCCTTTGATAGCACCGTCTTAAAGACAAGGAAGTTGGCGCTGTAGCTTATAACATTATTGTTATGTATGACTTCTTTGTTATTTCACCTCAATTTCACAATGCTCTATCTGATTTAAAGATTATTTACTTCTGAATTGTGCATTCCTCATAGCCCATATTTGTCCTATTGTCTTTCAGCCCCAGTGTATTATTTGGCATATGTGTCTTGTCCAGTGAGTATTGCTTTTACATTGTACGTGCTGTACCCACAGTATCCCACCTTTTGTGCTAGATGGTGAGTCTTTTGTTACGCTTCTTATCCTCTCTTGTGCATATCTTTCTAGAATATATTACATATCACAGTGCCTGCATGCTTCTGCTCCTCTCTGCAATGTCATTGTGGTAATTTCTTGATTTTGATGAGCAATGTGTTCACCTTCCTTGTCACTGGAGCCATGTCTGGTTCCATCTTCTTTAAGTGCTTGGCACTCTCCTCATTCCTCTGGGTCTATTTTTTTCATGTAAGGTTATCTTTGCAAGTAAGGTTCTTCTTTTCTGTGTTGCCTTTATGTTTCCTATGTCTTTTTGGAGGTTCCTATCACTCTTACATAATCCTGCTTATCTTTCTCTCATTTTTTTCTCTTCTTCTAAATTTTTATTCTTTGACAAAACGTTGTGTGTACTATATTTATGTCTATATATACCCTCAATTTTCAACTATGAATTCCCCTAGTATATGGCTTATAGTCACAAGATGAACTGTTAAAGGTTTTATTTTAAAAAAACATGTTAATGCATGTTGTCTCACCTAGCTAGATTGCATTGTCAGCTTGCATTACTTCAAACAACTCACCTCACTGAACTAGACATGAACAAGCTCAAAAGACAGTAGGTGGGTGAACTTGTGTTTTCCTTGTCTTCACAACATAACAATTGGGTTGTGATTATATGTCATAAATGTTTGAATATTTTCCTTGTTTCCCAAGAGAATGACAAGGAAGGTCGTGGGTTTTAGTATGACTAAATATTGATGCTATCACTTTTATGATTCTCAGTGTTTATGGTCCCAACAACCCTGATTTTATGTTTTGGAACCATATTTCAAAACTGGTTACTCAATATTTTATTGAAAACTTCATCTTAGGGGGAGACTGCAATCAAATAATTGATTCAATTCTAGATTGCCGTTCATGAAAAAAAAATTCCTTCATAGAGCTCAAAAAGCATTTAAGCATGCTAACAAACATAATAGCTTCTCAGGTTACTGGAGACTGGTCCACCCCTCTCTTCAACAAATTTCTTTTTATTCCACCTTCATAATATAAAGACTAGGATAGACTATGGTTTCCTCAGTAAAAACCTCTCCCAACACCTTGTTAACTCCAACATAGGCTCTATTTTAATCTCTGATCACACCCCTGTGTCTACAGACTTTGATGTTCTCCGAGATTCTGCATTGAGATCTCACTGGACATTCTATAATCATCTACTTTCCAATAAGAATTTTTCCACTTCTTATGAGGCATTTGTACAGGAATATTTCAAGATTAACAGTATAGAAGAATCTTCTTTTCTTTTTATTTGGATTGCTTTTACAGCCGCATTCAGAGGCTTAATTATTGGTTATGTTTCTAACAAACAAAAAGCTATGGAGAAGGAATTGGCTTCCATTTTCAGTGAAATTAGGAGGTTAAAGCATAAATATTTTATGTCCAAAACAAATCTGACCTCAGTGCGGAAGCTAAGATTCAATTCACTAAAACTAGTACAGAAAAGGAATGTGGTACTCTCCTTAAAATGAATGCTAGATTCTAAGGAGGATGCCATACAATTGAGGCTTTGTTAGCTGACTACCTTAAAACCAGGAAATAAAAATCATCCATGGCCTCTATCCCCAATCAATCTGGTACTATGGCCCTCATTACAACCCTGGCAGTTGGTGATAAAGCGGCGGTAATACCACCAACAGGCCGGTGGTAACAAAAAATGTATTATGACCACAGCAGAAACCGCTCACACAGACAGCCACTTTAACACACTGACCGTCACAGTGGTAGCAACAAGCACCGCAGGGTAACAGCCAATAGCCAGTCGGAAGACAATGTACCGCCCACCGTATTACAACAGGCCTATCAGCCACCTTTTCCGGAGTGGTACCACCGACATCAAAAGCACGGCAGAAACAGAACATAGAAGTCAAAGGACTCACCTCTGGAGACTCAAGGAAGAACCACAACGCTATGGAGCCCAAGTTGCACATCTTCCCCATGATTGTATACCTCCTCATTCACTACAAACAGCAATGCTGGCGAAGACGACCACAGTGATTACTGCCACCTAGCACACAAGGGAGGGGGGAGGTAAAAGAGAGTGACACACACGGGCAACACCCCCACCCATACCCCCAACACCATATACACAAACAGATGCAGTAACATTACAAATAAACCCCGTACCCTTCAGAAATAAAACAAGGACAAAAGGAAGTGATTAAAGCGAGTGTAAAAAGATAAAATACAAGCAAATTGTGATTCCAAATCAAAACAGTATATACATATATATAATTGGAGGGACACTGCCCAGTCCTTAATGTCTGTGGGCCACAGGGCCACATCACATAGGCCAAGGCCCCACTTGACTCCTGTATCAAGACTGAGAGATCACTGCCGGGACATCAGGTTGAAAATACACCGGCACCTCAGGGGGACGGGGAACCGGGGGGCACCTCAGCTGGAAGATGGTACAACACCACTGGTCCTGGAGGGGGCTAAATGCCCTGTGCGATATTCTGGGGAGTGCAAGGCCACAGTCTCTCTAGTGGGTGGTTTGCCCACTGCTTGGTCCTAGGGAGTGCAAAGTCTCAGTCTCTCAAGTGGGTGGTTTTCCCACTGCTTGGTCCTGGGGAGTGCAAGGCCACAGTCTCTCAAGTGGGTGGTGTGCCCACTGCTTGGTCCTGGGGAGTGCAAAGCCAGTCTCTCTAGTGGGTGGTTTGCCCACTGCTTGGTCCTGAGGAGTGCAAAGCCATAGTCTCTTAAGTGGGTGGTTTGCCCACTGCTTGGTTCTGGGGAGTGCAAAGCCACAGTCCCTCTAGTGGGTGGCTTCTCCACTGGTTCTGGAGGGGGCCTTGTGCCCAGTGTGCTTCATCCTGGCAAGGAGGGGGTGAGTGGATGGCTTCTTCCACTGGTTCTGGAAAGGGCCTTGTGCCCTGTGATTCAGCACTTGGGGAGTGCAAGTTCACAGTCACTTACCTGGGTGTCACACTTACAGGATTGCAGGCTCCAGGACGCACTACAGCCCAATGTAGGCACGACTGCACACTGCCTGCCGGTGGGGATGGCAGCTCAGTGGTGGCAGTGGTGGTGCTGGTGTCGGGCTGGCAGTGGTGGGGGAAGGCTCCAGCCCATCCCCTGCAGGCTCGGATGGCTGCCTACTGGGGCTGCTGCTGCTGCTGGCAGTGGTGCTGGTGGCAGTGCTGGTGGCAGTGGGGGGAGGCTCCAGCCCATCCCCTGCAGCCTCGGATGGCTGCCCATTGGGGCTGCTGCTGCTGGCAGTGGTGCTGGTGTTGGTGCTTGTGGCAGTGCTGGTGTCGGGGATGCCAGTGGTGGGGGAGGGCTCCAGCCCTTCCCCTGCAGCCTCAGACAGCTGAACCGCCATGGTTGGTGGTGGGGGCTCAGAATCAGTGCCAGCACCAGGCCTCCTGTCTTTCCTGCCTGCAGGTGCAGGCCCTTTGTCCTTCCCCTTGGCATCTGGTGGTGCCTCCTTGTCCTTTCCCTGGGCAGATGGTGGTGCCTCCTCCCCTTGGCAGCTGGTGGTGCCTCCTTGTCCTTCCCCTTGGCAGCTGGTGGTGCCTCCTTGCCTTTCCCCTTGGCAGCTGGTGCAGGCACACTGTCAGTGCTGATGGTTGGTTCCATGGAGCCTCTCCCACCTGCAGTAGCTGTGACATTACTGTGGCCATGGACTGGGTGGCTGAGGTGCTTGCCTGGGTTCTGACCACCGTGGCCCGACGTGAAGGACAGGGAGGGGTAGGGAAGAGGTCAACGGCAGAGAGGAAAAGCCTCTTAGGGACACTGGGGTGGGAAGTGGGTGAAGGTTTGGGAGTGGAGGAAGAGGGAGTGGTTGTTGGAGGTGTCTGTCTGCTGTTTTAGGTGCAGGTGCATGGGCTGGATGCTGTTTTGAGGTGGATGGCTGTTGGGTGTCTGGGTGCTTGCGTTTATGTACTTTAGGAGGAGGGGCACAGACACAGTGGGAGAGGACACGGGGGACGTGTGCATGGAAGTGGGGGTGGTGACTGCCAGTGAGGGGTGTGTAGCGATAAGTGTGATGGTGATTGTGGTAGTGGATGAGGATGTAGTGCATGCACGTGTGAGTAGAGACGCTACTGGGAGGGTAGTGGACAAGGAAGAGGAGGGGGACACAGTGGAGGCAGTGGATGTTGGTATGTCTTCATCTGGATGGTGTTTGTGTGAGTGTCCGTGGGATGATGTGTGGTGCTTGTGTTTGCCTGAGCCACCCCTGTGTGTTGTCTTGGGTGTATGCTGGTCTGACTGTGTGCTTGGGACAGGTTGGGGCTGAGGGGAATGGGACTGGGTAGAGGACGTTGGAGAGGGGAGGCTATAGACAGGGACAATGACTGCCATCAGGGAGGAGGCCAGAGACTGGATTGATCTCTGTTGGGCTACCATACCAGAGTAAATGCCCTCAAGGAATGCATTTGTTTGTTGCAAATGCCCTGCCAGCCCCTGGACGGCATTCACTATGGTTGACTGCCCAACAGAGATGGATCGCAAGAGGTCAATAGCCTCCTCACTCAGGGCAGCTGGGATAACTGGGGCAGGGCCTGAGGTGCCTGGGGCAAAGGAGATGCCCACCCTCCTGAGTGAGCAGGCAAGGGAAACATGCTGAAGGGCTGCTGTGAGGGCAGTGTTGGTACGGGGTGGTGGCTGTACCTGTAGTTGGGGTGGCCACAGAGGTGCCCGCCACCACCAGGGAGCTTAAATCAGAGGAGGATTCACCTTCAGAACTGTCCCCTCCTGTCTCTGCCATGGTGCTTCCCTTACCCTCCGTCCCACTGGTGCCCTCACCGTCAGTGAATTCGTCCTTCATGGCCATGTGGGAGGCAGCTCCCTCCATCGCCGGTGCCTCTGCTCCTCCTTGAGATGATGCTAATGCACAGAAGGACAGGATGACAAAGCACAAAGGGGAGGGATAGACAAAGGATACACTTGGTCAATGGCAGCAACAACACCACAGTTGGCGTACACGACACACACACACACACACACACACAGGGAACAGCCCTACGCACTAGGCAATGCACTACCAGTCACAATGCTAGTCAAGAGGCCATTGAGAGGAATACCTACTGCCAATAGCAGCAAACCTGACACTCACAGACCCTTGCCCAGTATTGGATGCCTACTAGCTTGTTAGGAGGTGGTGTTCATCAGCCCCTGCCCAACATGGAACCTACCCTGCAATCTCCGGCGTGGCCTAGGGGCTCCCACAGGCCCACATCCCCCATGCAGAGACCACCCCACCACGTGCAAGTAGTATATTGTGAAACTGTACTCACTCCCTTGTGGCTGCTGTGAGGCCCTCAAGCGCTCATCTAGGTCCGGATTGGCCACCACCAGCATGCAGGCCATCAGGGGGGTCAGGGTTCGACAGGTACCATTCCTCGTTGGGAAGCCATTCCCAGCTGGGCCTCTGCCATCTTCCTTGCCCAGCGTCTCAGATCCTCCCACCGTTTGCGACAGTGGATGCTCTGCCTGCCGTAGACCCCCAGGGTTCACACGTCCTTGGCGATGGCATGCCATATACCCTTTTTTTGATGGGCGCTGACCTGCACAAAAAGATACATAGAAAAAGGTATTAGTCATACCATCCGTCCTCTAACACTCATGGCCCACCATAGCCCTCCCATCCCCTTACGCACAGACATTGCCCACCATACATTCAGCATGCTGCCCAGAACCCTTCCATCAACCCCCCTAAACGAGGCCCTCACACACAGCACTCCTTGCATCCCTGCCCCTTGCATTGTGCTCACAACGTACTCACCTTTTGGTCTAGAGGCCCATACAGCATTCGGTTCTGGGATAGGACCACATCCACCAGTTTCTCCAACTCCACAGCAGTGAAGACAGGGGCCCTTTCCCCAGTGACACGAGCCATGGTCGATTCCAGACACAGGTCACAGCAGCACTTGCAGTGTAGGTCCTCTCCTGTTGAAGGTCAGGTAGCAAGTGAGTGAACAGATAGAAAAGGGCGGTCACATCTGCGGCGGTGAGTACCGTCACCACCGGCGTACATCACCATTGGCCACTGTAACTCATAGGGCCCAATGATAACCAATGAGGACTTGCACGGCGGTACTCAAGCACCTCCCACAACGGCGCACAAAGCCAGCGGAATTACCTAATTTCCACCTGTCCCTCCAAATAGGACAGGCGGACACCATTTCAGGGGGGGCAGGCCATGGCACCTAACTGCGTCACAATACACATAGGCACCACTTGGGCCTATCCAACAACATACTGTTACTGTCACAACATGAAATGCAGTGTAGTATTTGGAAATTTGGAATACTGACCAGCTGCTCCCCGTTTTGCCCCCTAGATTACAACAGCTGTGGATCAATAGAAGATGGAGACATCCCCCCATGTACAGACCGCTGGTGGACTTGTCAACAATGGAGGACAGGCACATTATCCTCACCTATAGACTTGACAGGGCCACAATCACAGAGCTGTGTGCCCAATTGGAGCCTGACCTGATATCTGCTATCTGTCACCCCACCAGGATCCCCCCTCTTGTGCAAGTACTATCTGTGCTCCATTTCTTGGCAACTGGCTCCTTCCAAGTGACAGTGGGCTTGGCAGCAGGAATGTCACAGCCAATGTTTTCAATAGTGCTAACCAGAGTGTTGTACGCCCTGATTAAATACATGCACAGCTATATAGTTTTCCCCCATGTGGAGGATTTGGCCACAGTGAAAGCTGACTTCTATGCAATGGGACATATCCCCAACATTATTGGGGCAATTGATGGTACACATATTGCATTTGCCCCTCCCCGGAGAAATGAATAGGTATTCAGAAATCAAAAGAACTTTCACTCTATGAATGTAGTAAATCTCCCATGTCAATGCAAAGTATCCTGGGTCTGTGCATGATGCCTATATCCTTAGGAATAGCAGCATCCCATATGTGATGGCACAACTCCAGAGGCATCGGGTGTGGTTAATAGGTGAGCCCTGGTTCCCAGCCAGTGGATATTGTGTATGGGTATGGTGTGGGCCCTAAGGGTTAGTGTGTGTCTAACGGGTGTCCCTAGATATTTGCAGGTGATTCTGGTTACCCCAACTTCTCATGGCTACTAACTCCAGTGAGGAATGCCAGGAAAAGGGCAGAGGAACGTTACAATGAGGCACATGGGCGAACAAGGAGAATAATAGAGATGACATTTGGCCTCCTGAAGCCAGGATTCGGAGCCTGCATCTAACAGGTGAATCCCTGTGTTAATCACCCAAGAAGGTGTGCCAGATAATCGCGGTATGCTGCATGTTGCATAACCTTGCTTGAGACCCAGGTGCCTTTTCTGCAGGAGGTTGAGGCTGGAGATGGGAGTTTGGCAGCAGTGGACCCTGTGGACAGTGAAGATGAGGAGGCAGAGGAAGAGGATGAGGACAACAGAACAGCTATTATACAACAGTACTTCCAGTGACACACAGGTAAGACACTGTAACTTCACTTTGCATTGACAGTTTTGTATTTGACATTGTACAGAGCATGCAGATTCTCCCAATTCTATGGCCTCTTACTGTACCCTTTGGCATCTCTATTTGCAGATATCTGTGGCCCACTCTGTAACCTGTAACCTGGTGTGTTGACTGCAGCCAACTACCAGTCATTCCTATGTATACATTACTGTTCAGTTGTATTGCAGTGTTTAAACCTTGTTAAACTAATACATAGTTAAATCATTTGACATACTCCATACTTGTATTTTTTAAAGGGTGTTTATTTAAGTGCTAAGAGGTAGAGGGGGATGTGCAAAGGGCTGGGGGGATGATGGAGGTAAGTCCAGGATAGAGTCCAGTCTATTTGTATCACAGGTGCATTGTCCAAGAGGGCATAGGAAGTGGAGCAATGGCAGTTCACAGTGGACAGGATGGGGGAGTGGGACACAAGGGTGACAATCAGGAGAGTCTTATTTCCTGGCGGGGTCTTTGCAATGTTCTCTGGCTTCTGCCTGGATCGCAGGGACTGTTTGCGGGGTGGTTCTCCTTCTGCAGGGGGAGAGGTGCTGGTGGCCTTTTGTTCCTGTGGCGGGTCCTCCTGTCCACTAGCGGTAGAGGAGGTGGAGGGTTGTTCATCAGTGTGGCTAGTGTCAGGGGCCCGGTTGTGTGCCACTGCCTCTCTTATGGTGTTGACCATGTCTGCCAGCACCCCTGCAATGGTGACCAGGGTGGAGTGGATGTCCTTGAGGTCCTCCCTGATCCCCAGGTATTGTCCCTCCTGCAGCCGCCGGGTCTCCTGCAACTTGTCCTGTATCTGGCCCATCGTCTCCTGAGAATGGTGGTATGCTCCCAGGATCTTGGTGAGTGCCTCGTGGAGAGTCGGTTCCCTGGGCCTGTCCTCCCCCTCTCGCACAGCAGTCCTCCCAGCTTCCCTGTTGTCCTGTGCCTCTGTCGCCTGAACCGTGTGCCCACTGCCACTGACCCCAGGTCCCTGATCGTCCTGTGTTTTTGGGGTGTCCTGGGGACCTGTAGTGGTGGACTCACTGCTGATTGACGTGTCCTGGGGACAGAGGTATGGGCCCGCTGGGTGCGAGCTGTGGTGGTGTTTCCTGAGGGGGAGGCTCTGTGGTGGTATGGGACTGTGCATGGGTCACCGACTGTCCTGAGATCCCTGATGAGCCAGGTTGGTCATCGTGATCCAGGCGAGCAGAGCTGCTGTCATCACTGCGGGCCTTTTCTGTGGAGGGACTGGATGTTGCTGGCACCTCCTCTCCGGTGAAGTTGGGTGGGGGACCTGTGGGGAGATAAATGCAGTGTTATAGTTTCTGCATGTGACATCTTGTGCATGGGTGTGTTGCCCTGTATGGTTGTGATTGCCCTGTCAGCTTTGCCTTGTGTGAATAGTGATTATGTGGGCTAGGTGATTATCTCTAATGTGCATGCTTTAGTGATGGGTGTCCAGGCAGGTCTGTGATGGGGGTCCATGCATTGGTGTTGCATGCAGGGCTTGGTATTGGGATGGGTGGGTTGTGATGGTGGGTTATATGTGAGGTGGTGGAGTGAGGGGGTGAGGGTAGGGGTGGAGTTATGTTGAGGCATGCAGGTAGGGGGGTGATAGTAGTAAAGAGTTGTCTTACTAGTGTCCAGTCCTACTGCTACTCCTGCCAGGCCCTCAAGATGCAGTATTGCCAAGCCTTGCTCCTCCCATGTTGTTAGTTGTGGGGGAGGAGATGGTGGTCCACCACCAGTCCTCTATACAGCTATCTGGTGTGTTTAAACCACAGAACGCACCTTCCCCCCTTAGGTCGTTCCAACTCTTCCTGATGTCGTCCCTTGTTCTGAGGTGCTGTCCTATGGCGTTGACCCTGTCCATGATTCTCCGACATAGCTCCATCTTCCTAGCAATGGATGTCTGCTGCACCTGTGATCGAATACCTGTGGCTCTACCTGTATTATTTCCATGACCCTTAGTTCCTCCTCTGAGAACCTGGGGTGTCTTTGTGGTGCCATGGATGTAGTGTAAGTGGTGTGCGTGAGGGTGTGTGGGGTGATGTGTTGGGGTGTGTGCTGTGAGGTGCATGGATGGTGTATGGGCGATGGTGTTCTGTGGCTCTGGTTCTGTGGGTGCTCTTGGTGTGTCTCTCTCTCAGTTGTAAATTTTTGTGAGTCGTAAAGGGTTGTGGGTAATGTGTGTGTGTGTTTTATAGAGGTGTTGGTGTGTGGTGTGTGTATGTGTGTCAGGTGTGTGTAGTTCGAATTTTCCAATGTAGTGTTGTTTTGTATGTGTGTGTGTATTTTGAGTGCGGCGGTATGTACCGCCAATGGAATAAGTTCTGTTTAAAAGCACTCTTTGCGGAGATGAGTCTCTTCTGGAACCTTGACAAGATGACATATCTAGGTATCCCATACCGTAAAAATCTCAAAGATAGCCTGCAATCTAGTATGGGCGTCCTTGTTGCTAAAATTATAAAACTAACACAAGGTTGGAACCCTCTATTTTTGACATGTTTAGGTTGCTTGGATACCAGGAAATGATGGTACTTCCAATTATTAATTTCTTTCTCCTGATTCTACCTGTTACAATCCCAGCAAAATACTGTATAGCTATTGGTGGACTCATACATTTTTATGGAACAGGAAACCTTCTCATATTTCATTACATTGCCTAAGGTTACCGAAATCAGTTGGAGGGTTTAATTTTCCTGACTTTTCTTCTTATCATAAAGCCTTTGTTATTAAATAATGTCAAAGTTGTTTCCTGAACTTTCAGACCGTCCACCCAAATTATGGTTTCGGATCGAATTAGCCCTTATCTTTGCCTTCTCTTATACTCATATTATACATATGTCACAATCCCCTAAATATTTGATCCTTACAGTTATCTCTCACTATTGTTCTCTTTTCAAGCCATGCTTGGTAGCTCATCTCCACTTCTTTGAACAATTTCTTCAGAGCCCCATTTGATATAATAAAAGGCTACTTGCTACGGTAAACCACTACTTTGGTAGACTTGATTAAATAAAGGTATATTCACTGGTTTTCAGGTAATTCTACATAATAACTCCATTATTCCATTTTCAACCCTTTCCTCTTCCTTTAATCTCTCTGGAATTTCTCCAACAATATCAAATCTTAGAATCTCTGTTGGCTCCTGCAGCGATGTCCTTTCCTGCCCTTTCCAATCAGGGAAATTCTCCGTAATCCCCTCACAAATACTTCATACTTCCAAGGCCTCAGTAATCTATAGAACACGTATATCTCTTCCTCTAGATAGGCCCAAGTCCAAATTGGAGCACCTGTGGGAATCAGCTTTGGTCTCTAGGTGGCCCACCCCACTCTGGCAGAAAATAGGGGGAAAAATGTATTCCACGTCACGCACCACTAACCTTTTCCAAATGCTGTATTATTTTCATAATAGGCTTTATCATGCACCTCAGCACTTATTTAAACTCAAACTGCTCAAAGGTGATGCATGTTAGCATTGTTCCACTGATCCTGGTACATATATTCAAGTTTTTTCTTTGTCTCAAGTTGTCACAGTTCTGGGAGTAGTTATGGTCAAAAATAGAGCACTTCACCAAAGTTCACACGTGTATTTTTGGGTGCCTCAAGTAGTATTTGGCCTCAGAATAAATTGCTATGCAATTTTGTAGATGTATTGACTGCTATTGCATTCCAGGTAATTACCACTAAATGGAAGTCAGTGGACAATATTACACTACAATAGTGGTGGAACTTAGTTTGCCATATTCATCGTCTGGTTCGGTATAATCTTCCCTCTTCTAAATTGGCAAAATTAGAGCTACTTTAGGAACCACTAACTAGTTATTTGTCCTCACATGTTCATAATACCACTTAATCACTTAAAAGTTTTCAGCATTTTCACTGTGGGTTGCTCTTAATGCATTTTTCTATTCCTAATATGATTCTTGTTTATCTTGAAATATATTTTACACAGTTATCCCAACAGTTTTACAATAATTAAAGTTTTTGCCTTTCTCTTCTATAATTTTTCTTTTCTTTCTCTATCTTAAATATTCTTTCTTTTTTGTTTGCTCCACTCGAACTTTTCTGTAGTAATAATATATTCAACCCGATTAACTGCATCCTATAGTTATTTGTATTTCTGATGTTGGCATGAGCCTCTGAACAGAATTCTTCCACTGTACATCATTGCTCCTTATGTACTGGTTTGCCGGAATTCATGTATTACATCCATGTTTATTACAAAAAATACTAAACTAAAAAAAAGAAACAAAATAATCCCTGAGTAGTCTGTATCCGACCCCATTTTGACCTCTTTCGTTGTTGTGCTGCTTCATACATGCATGTGTTATTGTTTACAGATTTTATCAAAGGTAAATGTTAAGGTTTAAATTATTCACTTCATTGAGATGGAAATGCTTGTCAAGCATGCAATAATAAATATCTAACTGGGCGCTCCACTTTGGTTCATATACTGTCAGGTCTGCACAAGGTTTCAGCGTCACTTATATCTGGATGTAGCCTCTGTGGTTGGACACCTATGGAGCACCGCCATAACAAAAAACTGGAAAGCAATGATTACAGGGGAGAAGCAGATGCGCAATCATGTGACTGTGACGCAGGTGCATCCTGGGCAAGATGGAATTACATTTTCCCTGTTTTTGCTTTTCTTACTGTTAGAAATGGGGTCTTTGGTTGGCAATCAGGTTACCCCCTGTCCAAGCAAGGACCCTCAATCTAATCAGGGTAAGTCACACACAATCCAAATTATCCTGTACCCACCATCTGGTAGCTTGGCACTGAGCACTCAGTCTTAACTTAGAAGGCAATGTGTAAAGTATTTGTGCAATAAACCATGCAGTAACACAGTATACCACTACAAAAATACACCACACAGTGTTTAGAAAAATATATAATACTTATCTGATAAAATGCAGGTCAAAATGATTAAAAGGCAATAAGTATATGTTGAGGTACCACTGTAAAAGTGATATAAAGTGTCTTTAGTCTTTTAAAAGAAATAAACGTCTCTTTCAAGCCAAAGTACCTGGTTTGCTTTCAAAATCTCCACAAAGAACCGCAGAGGAGAAGATGCGTGGAAAAACAAGGAGGTGTGCGTCGATTTCTGGGGCCGCACATGGCGATGCGTCATTTAGTTTTCACGCAGGGACAGCTTTGTGTCGATTTCCAGCACTCGGTCATGAATCCTCTTCAGGATGCGGGGTTTTCGGAAGCCCCGGGGACCATTTTTGGATTTCCAGCGCTGACAGGATGAAATCACAGGGGCTGCGTCAATCCGGTGGGTTTTGAGTGAAAATTTCTACTGCATGGCAGGCGCTGCATTGATTCCTCTCTGGAAGTCAGGCTGCGTCATTCCGGCGCAGCTGTGCGTCGATTAAGTGGGCTGTGCATTGAATTTCAGATCGCTACGATGGCACTGCATTGATCTTCTCTTTGCAAAGTCGTGCTGCGTCGCTCTGGTTCGGCGTACGCTGAATTTTTCACTGCAGTGCAGGCTGTGCATCATTTCTGGCAGGCTGTGCGTAGATTTTCACCGCACAAGGAGTCCTTCTTGTAGAGATGAAGCCTTTTTGGTCCTGAGACTTCAGAGAACAGGAGGCAAGCTCTATCCAAGCCCTTGGAGAGCACTTCTCATCACAGCCAGAGAGCGGCAAGGCAGCAGGGCAACAGCAAGGCAGCAGTCCTTCACAGAAAGCAGACAGGTGAGTCCTTTGGGCAACCAGGCAGTTCTTCTTGGCATGATGCAAGTTATGGTTCAGGTTCTCTTCTCCACAAAGTGTCTGAGTTGGTACGGGCAGAGGCCCTGGTTAAATACCCAAATATGCCTTTGAAGTGGGGGAGACTTCAAAGAGTGGCTTAGAAGTGCACAAGGTCCCCTTTCAATTCATTCCTGTCTGCCAGGGTCCCAGTAGGGGGGTGTGGCAGTCCTTTGTGTGAGGGCAGGCTAGTTACCTTTGACAAGTAAGTATCAGGCCATCCACCCTCCCAGCCCAGGAAGATCCATTCAAAATGCAGATGTATGCAAGTCAGGCTAGGTATCCTGTGTTTGGGGTGTGCCTGAGGGATTGCACAAAGGAGCTGTCAAGGCACAGAAGGATTTAAGTGCAGAGAAATGCTCACTTTCTAAAAGTGGCATTTCTAAAATTGTAATATTAAATCCAACTTCACCAGTCAGCAGGATTTTGTACCACCATTCTGACCATACTAAATATGACCTTTCTACTCCTTTCAGATCAGCAGCCACCACTCAAACAGTATATGAGAGTAGCCCCAATTTTAGCCTATGAAGGGAGCAGGCCTCACAGCAGTGTAAAAATGAATGTAGGAGTTTTACACTACCAGGAAATGTAAACTACAAGGGCACATGTCCTGCCTTTTGCCTGCACATCACCCTGCCCTATGGGTTACCTAGGGCATACCTTAGGGGTGACTTATATGTAGAAAAAGGGGAGTTTTAGGCTTGACAAGTACTTTTAAATGCCAAGTCGAATTGGCAGTGAAACTGCACACACAGGTCTTGCAATGGCAGGCCTGAGACATGGTTAAGGAGCTACGTAAGTGGGTGGCACAATCAGTGCTGCAGGCCCACTAGTAGCATTTAATCTACAGGCCCTGGGCACATATAGTGCGCTTTACTATGGGAATTATAAGTAAATGAAAACATCCAATTGGGTATGATCCAAAGTTATCATGTTTAAGGGAGAGAGCATATGCACCATAGAACTGGTTAGCAGTGGTAAAGTGCACAGAATCTAAAAAACAGCAAAAACAGTATCTAAAAAGTGGAGGGAGGCAGGCAAAATGTTAGGGGTGACCACCCTAAGGCTGGCAGATCTAACATGTATCCCCCAGCTGAAAGTGGGGAGAGCTACCCAACCTCCTGGGAGCTCTCATCGCTAAGGCGGAAGTATCTGGAGAGATCTGGACCATCAGCGTTGGCGTGGTCAATGCCCGCGTGATTCTCCACTGTAAAGTCCATCCCCTGTAGGGAAATGGACCACCTCAAGAGTTTAGAATTCTCACCCTCATCTGCATGAGACATCTGGGGGGCCTGTGGTCTGTCTCAATCCGGAAGTGAGTCCCAAACAGGTATGGTCTCAACTTCTTCAGTGCCCAGACCACAGCAAATGCTTCTCTCTCAATAGCACCTCACCTCTTTTCCCTTGGTAATAGTCTTCTGCTAATAAAGACTACTGGTTGGTCTATGTCCTCCTCATTTAGCTGTGCTAGGACAGTCCCTATGCCATGCTCTGAAGTGTCTGTCTGCACAATAAATTCCTGGGAGTAGTCAGAGGCCTTGAGCACAGGGGTCATGCACATGGCTTCCTTCGGCGAGTCAAAGGCTTTCTGACAAGCCTCTGTCCAATTCACCAACCTAGTTTGCTTTTTTGAAGTTAGTTCTGTCAAGGGAGTCGCAATGGATCTATAGCCTTTGACAAACCTACGGTAGTATCCATTGAGGCCTAAGAAGGCTCTCACTTCTGTCTGTGTTGCCAGGCCTTGATAGTTTCAATCTTGGCTTGGAGTGGCTGCACCTTGCCACCACCTTCCAGGTGTCCCAAGTACACCACGGAACACTGCCTAATCTGGCACTTACTAGCCTTGATGATCAAGCCTACCTGTTGCAGAGCCTGAAGCACCTCCTTGAGGTGGAGCAGGTGTTCCTTCCCGCTGGAACTATAGACAGCTATGTCGTCTAGGTAGGCTGCACAGAAGGCATCCTTGCCAGCTAGGACCCCGTTGACCAACCGCTGGAAGGTAGCAATGGCATTTTTCAAATCAAAGGGCATCACCCTGAATTGGTAATGGCCCTCAGGTGTGGACAATGCAGATCTCTCTTTAGCCCTCTCAGTCAAGGCGATCTACCAGTACCCTGATATGAGATCAAAAGTACTGAGGAATTTGGCAGCACCTAGTCTGTCTACAAGCTCATCAGCTTGAGGGGTGGGGTGAGCGTCAGGCCATGTGACTGAGTTGAGACCCCAGTAGTCCACACAGAACCGGAGTTCTGGCTTGGCACCGGGTGCAGCAGCCTTGGGTACCAGCACCACAGGGCTGGCCCAGAGACTGCTGGACTTCTCAATAACCCCTAGGGGCCAACATCTTGGCAACTTCCTCCTTGTTGCTGGCCTTCATCTTATCTGACAACCTGTAAATTTTGCTCTTTACATGTGGACTGTCTCCCGTGTCAATATCATTGACACACAGGTGGGTGAGTCCAGGAGTAAAGGAAAACAGAGAAGAGAACTGCTCCAACAACTCGTAGCAGTCTCCTCTTTGATCTAGAGTCAGGGAGTCAGAGAAATTTACACCCCCCACTGACCCATCACCTTCTTTGGCAGAGAGGAGGTCAGGGAGAGGTTCACTCTCATCTTCCATGCCCTCGTCTGTCAGAAGGAGCATACTGACCTCAGATCTCTCAAAATGAGGCTTGAGTCGGTTGTGGTGGAGAACCGTTAGAGGGTGTCTAGGCATCTTGAGGTCTACTAGGTAAGTGACCTTCCCTTCCGCTCCTTAATTTCAAATGGGCCAGACCAGCAGTCCTGGAGAGCTCTAGGCTCTGCTGGCTCCATTACCCAAACCTTGTCTCCAGTTGAGAACTCGACCAGAGTGGCCTTCCGGTCATACCACTCCTTCATCACCTCTTGACTGGCCTCAAGGTTACTCTTGGCCTGCTTCCAGAAGCGTTGGGTTTGGTTGCGGAGGGCCAGCATGTAGCTGACCACATCCTGGGGATGTGTCTTGGGAGCTTTCTCCCAGCCCTCTTTTACTATGCTTAGCGGTCCTCTGATAGGGTGACTATAGAAAAGCTCAAAGGGGCTGAACCCTACCCCTTCTTGGGGCACCTCCCTATGAGCAAAGAGCAAGCATGGCAAGAGGATGTCCCTCTTATGCCTCATGGCCTCAGGGAGGCCAGTGATCATCCCTTTGAGGGTCTTGTTGAATCTCTCAACAAGCCCATTGGATTGAGGATGATAAGGGGTGGCAAACCGGTAGGTCACCCCACACTCATCCCACATGGACTTCATATATGCAGACATGACGTTTGTGCCTCTGTCAGACACAACTTCCTTAGGGAATCCCACATGGGTAAGTATTCCCATTAGGGCTCTGGCTACCACCGGTGCAGTCACTGTTCTCAGAGGGATTGCCTCTGGATAGCGGGCGGCATGGTCCACCAAAACCAGGATAAACCTGTTGCCCAAGGCAGTTTTGGGGTGCAGGGGACCAATGACATTGATGCCCACCCTTTCAAAGGAGGTGCCAATGACAGGGAGTGGTATTATGGGGTCTTAAGCCTTTTCCCTGTCTTACCACTAGCCTGGCAGGTGGGGCAGGCCCTGCAGAAAGTATCTGAGTCTACCTGCATTCTAGGCCAATGGAAGTGGGTGACAAGCCTGGCAAAGGTCTTGTCTTGGCCCAGATGTCCTGCCAGGGGGATGTTGTGAGCCAGACCCAGTAGGAAGGCCTTATAACACTGGGGACCACCAGCAGATATGCTGTCCCAATGGCCGGACCTTTGGCTCATTGTAAAGGATATCATTCTCCCAGTAGATATGGTGATCGCCAGAGGCTTCACCAGCTGTTTGGGCTGCAGCCTTTTGCCTCAGACCCTCAAGGGCGGGGCATTCTTTCTGCGCCTTGCAGAATTCTACCCTGGTTTGCACACCCTCTACTTTCCAGCCAGCAAGTTCAGGCAGGTTGCCCAGGTCAGCAATATCCTCTCCGGTTGGTTCAGGGGCCTCCTCCTCAGGGACCCCGTCGACCACCGTGGGAATATCTGAGACGGGTTTCCGGCGCCTCTTGCCCTTCCTCTTTGCAGCTGTCTGGGCCATTGTTCCAGGCTCCAGATGCCCTTGACTCCCTTCCCGGGCACCATGGACCTTGTGGTCATGCAGACCCACTCAGGCAAACCTAACATCTCCAGGTGGGATCTGAGCTGTTCCTCCTTCTAGGCAGTATGCTCAAGATCATTGCCTAACAGACAATCTACAGTCATGGCAGGACTCACAGCTACTTTTAGAGTACCATAGACCCCCCCACACTCAAGGTGAACCAGAGCCATTGGTAGGTGACTCTCATGATTGTCAGCGACTATGACCTGGTGGAATGTATTAGGGGCTATCTGCTCTGCTGACACCAGCTGACTCTTGACAGTAGTCATACTGGCTCCTGTATCACGCAGAGCCTCCACTCTTTTCCAATCAATGGTGACCCACTGCCTATACTTGGAAGTATTGGCAGGCATGTGGGCTTTTGGCACCATCTCCTTATCTCACAGTGACACTAGGGAGACCTCTATCTGCCCCCCAAAGCTAACTGGGACTGCCTCCCCCCCCAAGTGCTACACTGGCCAACCCAGGTGTCTACCCTGCAGTGGTGGGCTTTGCTCTCTTGGAACACTGGGAGTCACCCTTAGAGTGTCCATGCTGGTAGCACACTAAGCATTTGGGGATGAACTTCCCTATTTTCTTATAGAAGTACCCTGGTTTCTTCCCAAACTTAGATGAGGAATGGTTACCACCCCCCTTTGGTAATTGTTTTGGGGACCTTTTGAGAATTCTTTATCTTTACGTTTTTCTCTCCCCTCTTTCTTCTGTTGGGAACCCTGACGACCTTTGTGGGTGTCACCCCCAGATCCCTTTTTTGACACTCTGGTGCTAACCCAGAGGTCTGACTCCTCTGCAAGCTTACTGGGATCAGTCAGCTTACTGTCTACTAAGTGCTGGTGCAACTCTGTAAAAGAAATACTAAGCATATACTCTGTCAGAATCAAATCATATAGGGGCATATTTATACTCCATTTGCGCCGGAATTGCGTCGTTTTTTTGGACGCAATTTCGACGCAAAACTAACTCTATATTTATACTTTGGCGTTAGACGCGTCTAGCGCCAAAGTCCATGGAATTAGCGTAATTTTTTAGCGTGGACACCTACTTTGCGTTAATTATATGCAAGGTAGGCGTTCCCGTCTAAATAATCGACTCCGAGGCATGTGCGTCGGATTTATACTCCCGGGCAAAAATCACGCCCGGGAGTGGGCGGGTCAATAAAAATGACGTACGGCCGCTTTTGAGCCGTTTTTTAGCCCCTGCAAAAGGCAGGCGTTAAGGGACCTGTGGGCTCTGAAGGAGCCCAGAGGTGCCCTCCCAAGCCCCCAGGGACACCCCCTGTCACCCTTGCCCACCCCAGGAGGACACCCAAGGCTGGAGGGACCCATCCCAGGGACATTTAGGTAAGTTCAGGTAAGTGTATTTTTTTTTTTTTTTTGTGGCATGGGGGGCCTGATTTGTGCCCCCCTACATGCCACTATGCCCAATGGCCATGCCCAGGGGACAGAAGTCCCCTGGGCATGGCCATTGGGCAAGGGGGCATGACTCCTGTCTTTGCTAAGACAGGAGTCATTTCTATGGGGGTTGGGAGTGAAAAAAAATGGCGCAAATCGGGTTGAGGTGAAAAAATTGCCTCAACCTGACTTGCCCCATTTCTTGACGCCCAAGCCCCATATCCCCCTACGCCGGCGCTGCCTGGTGTACGTTGTTTTTTTTAACGCACACCAGACGGCGACGGCGGCTAACGCCGGCTAACGTCATTCAATAAATACGGCGCCCGCATGGTGCTTCAGAATGGCGTTAGCCGGCGCTAATTTTTTTGACTCAAAACTGCGTTGGCGCAGTTTTGCGTCAAAAAGTATAAATATGGGCCATAATCTATTGTAATCATTTACTTTGTTGCTTCGCACCCATCCATTTAGTGCCTTGTTGGAGAAATCAAAACATATACCCAAGTCTGTGTGGAAAGTTTGGTGCTATCCCTAAACCTCTGACGGTATTTTTCAGGGGTCAGCCAAGTCTTGGCCAGTAAAGCTGCTTTCATGGGTGCATAGACATTCTGATCATTTGAATCTAGTGTAAGGAGTGTGCCCCTCCCCACTACTGGTACATAAAACCACAAGGCCGCCCCCCATAGTTCCTCAGAGGTCCCATGAGCCCTTAGTGCAACATCATAGGCAGCCAACCACTTTTCAATGGCATCTCCTGCCACATAACTTGGCACCACATTTTTGGGTAATCAAGCCTTTCTCTCCCCAACAGGTCCTGCATGTATGCTGCCACCATCACTGCTGGACTCAGATTGTCTTGCCTTGATATCCAGCTCCTTGAGACTCAGTTCATGAGCCAACAAAAGTTTATTCTCGGCTAAGGCTCTCTCAGCTGCAGCCTCAGCTCTCCTTTCCTCTGCTGCTCTTTGAGCTTTCCTTTCCTCTGCTTCCATGTTTAACTTCGCCAATTGCAACTGAAATTCTCTTTCCTCCCTCCTTTCCTCTGCAGTCAGGCCATGGTCAGAGACACTGCTCCCTGGTTTGGCAAGGGGCACAATTACAATTGTAACATCCTCCAATGATGGCAAAAAATCCTCTGAGGGGCCATCCTCTTGTCCCTCTTCCTCAATCTCCTCCTCTGATTGGGCTTCTGCCCAGGCCTCAGTGCTATTTGAAATTCCTCCTTTCTGGAGGCACCTTGGGTGGGTACTCCCATATCCTTGCAGAACCCTTTCAGCTGCTTAACAGTGCAGGTCTCTAGCATGGCCAGATCAAAATCTTCATCTCCTGCTTGAAACCCAGCCAGACACATGTTGAGTGAGGATTTTAGTTGAACAATGTCAAGGAGAAAAAAGAAATTGCAGAAAAAAAGATAAAAATCAAGTTGAGCTTCAATTGTGGGTCGGTAGTGAACACTTAGCTATTGTATGTCACTGTACAAATACAAGTCCTATCCTCACCGCTGATCACCAATGTTAGAAATGGGGTCTTTGGTTGGCAGTCAGGTTACCCCCTGTCCAAGCAAGGTCCCTCACTCTAGTCAGGGTAAGTCACACGCAATCCAAATTATCCTGTGCCCACCCTCTGGTAGCTTGGCACTGAGCAGTCAGGCTTAACTTAGAAGGCAATATGTAAAGTATTCGTGAATAAATCATGCAATAACACAGTATAGCACCACAAAAATACACCACATAGTGTTTAGAAAAATATATAATATGTATCTGATAAAATGCAGGTCAAAACGACTAAAATGCAATAAGTATATGTTGAGATATCACTGTAAAATTGATACAAAGTGTCTTTAGTCTTTTAGAAGCAATAAATGTCTCTTTCAAGCACAAAGTACCTGGTTTGCGTTCAAAATCTCCGCAAAGGACCACAGAGGAGGAGATGGGTGGAAAACAAGGAGGTGTGTGTCGATATCTCGGGCCGCACACGCCGATACGTCGTTTCGTTTTCACGCAGGGACGGCTATGCATCATTTTTCCAGGCTCAGTCGTGGATCCTCTTTGAGTTATGGGGTTTTTAGACAGCCCGGGAATGATGCATAGATTTCTGGATCTGACAGGACAAAGTCACATGGGCTGCATCGATCCGGTGGGCGTTACGTGGAAATTTCGACTGCACGCCAGGCGCTGCGTTGATTCCTCTCTGGAATTCAGGCTGCGTCATTCCGGCTCAGCTGTCCTTCGATTCAGTGGGCCGTACATTGAATTTCCGGTCACTAAGCTGGCGCTGCATCGATCTTCTCATTGCGAAGTCAGGCTGCGTCATTCCGGTTCGGCGTGCGGTGAATTTTTCACCGCGGTGCAGGCTGTGCATTGTTTCTGGCAGGATGTGTGTCGAATTTCACCACACAAGGAGTCTTTCTTGTAGAGATAAAGTCTTTTTGGTCCTGAGACTTCAGGGAACAGGAGGCAAGCTCTATCCAAGCCTATTGGAGAGCACTTCTCACCACTGCCAGAGAGCGGCAAGGCAGCAGGGCAACAGCAAGGCAGCAGTCCTTCACAGAAAGCAGACAGGTGAGTCCTTTGGGCAGCCAGGCAGTTCTTCTTGGCAGTTCAGGTTCTCTTCTCCAGGACGTGTCTGAGTTGGTAGGGGCAGAGGCCCTGGTTAAATACCCAAATGTGCCTTTGAAGTGGGGGAGACTTCAAAGAGTGGCTTAGAAGTGCACAAGGTCCCCTTTCAATTCAATCCTGTCTGCCAGGGTCCCGTAGAGGGTGTGGCATCCGTTGTGTGAGGGCAGGCTATTGTCCTTTGACATGTAACAGTCAGGCCCTCCACCCTCCCAGCTCAGGAAGACCCATTCAAAATGCAGATGTATGCAGGTGAGGCTGAGTATCCTGTGTTTGGGGTGTATTTGAGTGAATGCACAAGGGAGCTGTCAACTGAACCCAGCCAGACGTGGATTGTAAGGCACAGAAGGATTTAAGTGCAGAGAAATACTCACTTTCAAAAAGTGACATTTCTAAACTTGTAATATTAAATCCAACTTCACCAGTCAGCAGGATTTTGTATCACCATTCTGGCCATACTAAATATGACTTTCTTCTCCCTTCAGATCAGCAGCTACCTCTCAAACAGTATATGAGGGTAGCCCCAATGTTAGCCTATGAAGGGAGCAGGCCTCACAGCAGTGTAAAAATTAATTTAGGAGTTTTACACTACCAGAACATGTAAACTACACAGGTACGTGTCCTGCCTTTTGCCTACACAGCACACTGCCCTGTGGGTTGCTTCGACATACGCGAAGGCAGCAGGTTGACATTGATATAGTCCGTGCTGGAGGGTGAAGAAAGGAGAGCGTATCCCCTTGGTACAGGCATTTGAGTGAGTGGAGACACTACCGCCGAGTAAAATCAGAAGATTCATTAAACAAAGAAGAACAGCGCCTGGGGACAATACCAATATTCAAATAGGCAAAGTGTCTCGTTGGTTGGTAATTTGTTTCTCCGGTTTGTAGAAAAAGAGGTGCCAGTGCCCTTCGACTGTCCTGAGGAGGCCACGAGTTGTGGGGCTGAAACGCGTCAACACGAGTCTAGCAGGACTTAGGGGTTTTAATTGTTAAATTGAGAGATTGAATGATGAGAAGCACTACATAATACCTTTAAAAAATTGTTAGGTGTTTACAGCTGGGTGCTAATCCCTTGGTCATTTGTTTTAGGCAGGATCACAATGTAAATTGAGTCATAGTGACCTTTTTGAGTTTTTCCATTGGGCATTTCCCATTTTTATGTATTGTATTTGTTTAGTTTTGAGACTATGGCCCTCATTACAACTTTGACGGGCGGCGGAGGCCGCCCGCCAAAGTTGCGCCGCAGGAATACCGCACCGCGGTCTGAAGACCGCGGCCGGCATTCTGAGTTTCCCGCTGGGCAGGCGGGCGGCCGCCTTAAGGCCGCCCGCCAGCCCAGCGGGAAACAACCTTCCCACGAGGACGCCGGCTCGGAATCGAGCCGGCGGAGTGGGAAGGTGCGACGGGTGCTACTGCACCCGTCGCGTATTTCACTGTCTGCTATGCAGACAGTGAAATACAAGCGGGGCCCTCTTACGGGGGCCCCTGCAGTGCCCATGCCATTGGCATGGGCACTGCAGGGGCCCCCAGGGGCCCCGCGACACCCCCTACCGCCATCCTGTTCCTGGCGGGCGAACCGCCAGGAACAGGATGGCGGTAGGGGGTGTCAGAATCCCCAAGGCGGCGCAGCATGCTGCGCCGCCTTGGAGGATTCTGACGGGCAGCGGAAAAACCGCGGGAGACCGCCGGTTTTCCTGCACTGACCGCGGCCAAAGCGCCGCGGTCAGAATGCCCTGAGGGGCACCGCCGGGCTGTCGGCGGTGCTCCCGCCAACCGCGAGCCTGGCGGTCACAGACCGCCAGGCTCGTAATGAGGGCCTATGTGTTCTGTAATTAGTTAGTAATTTGATGTGTTATCATTTATTTCTGTATATGTTATCATGCTGAGGTACACACTGTTTTCTGAAAATTAATTAAATAAATATGGGAAAGTAATTTACCCGATCAACCAAAAGTGAGTGCTTTGGTTAGTATAATTATTGATTCGATTTGTTCCTGCCTGCAATTTTTTGTGATTATGTTCTGTGGGTTACCTAGGACATACCTCAGGGGTGAGTACTTATATGTAGAAAAAGGGGAGTTTTAGGCTTGGCAAGTACTTTTGAATGTCAAGTCGAATTGGCAGTGAAACTGCACACTCAGGTCTTGCAATGGTAGGCCTGAGACATGGTTAAGGAGCTACTTAAGTGGGTAGCACAATCAGTGATGCAGGCCCAGTAGTAGCATCTAATCTACATGCCCTGGGCACATTTAGTGCACTTTACTAGGGATTTATAAGTAAATTAAATAATCCAATTGGGTATGATCCAATGTTATCATGTTTAAAGGGAGAGAGCATATGCACTTTAACACTGGTTAGCAGTGGTAAAGTGCACAGAGTCTTAATACCAGCAAAAACAGTGTCTAAAAAGTGGAGGGATGCAGACAAGACGTTAGGGGTGACCACCCTAAGGCTGTCAGGCCTAACAGTTACCAAACGTTCAAGTAGGTTTTTTGTTATAGACTACACGCAGGGGAAAGGGAATACATATGATGACTTTGAGAGGAGACACGTGACAGGCTCAAACCCCAACATGTCTGGGTAAAATTATCTTAGCCTTAAACTGGGCCTTCAACACCACCTGCTACACAACAGGCAACTGGTTAAAGAACCTTAGATGTAGGCCACAAGAAGAATGAACTCTCTTGTTCAGACAAAAGCATGCAGAAACCATGTCTGTTCTGATGATTCAGTGGTTGGCTTTCAGAAGTCGTGTATTTGGCATTCATCCTTCGAAGGAAGAAAGAAGAAGGAGGATGCATATCTGAGTCAGGGGCATAGCTATCAATGACCACGATGAGTGGTCATAAGATAAACATGAGAGCATGGTTAATCCCAACCAATTTAAACAGGTCAGGTTGAAAGAATAGACTCCACCGAGAGTGGTGAGTTATTGACAAGTGCAAAAATACCAGGCTCTTTACGAGGAAGGTCCACAGCCAATTCAAGTTAGACTGTCCAAGACTCTTGGTAGAATACAATGCAGTCCTGACTGAGGAAATGTGTCCCAAAATGACAATATTGCATGGAAAGCTTTGAAAGTCACTTAATGGTATTGATAGGTCATGGGAATCCTGTCAGAATTAACATCTTTTTACTATGACTGGCCCGTCACAAACGTGCTTAGAAGGTAGAAGTCTGCCAATTGCTTAGGGGTATTTGGAATATGAAAACCCCTGAGAGATAATACTCCCGATTATACGATGTTGTAAGTTGTGTTACACCTTTTTTCACCCTGGGAGCCTAATGAAGATCTTTATTGGAACTATTTGTCAACAAAACTAACCACAATGGCATGCCTTACATGTTCAATGTTCTAGTGCAGGATCTGGATGGTAAAGTGTTTATTCATGAAGGTATAACATACATTTTAATGAGAAAAACCAAGTCCAACACCTGTATTGAGTCCAAGGTAAGCATTTTAGATCACTGGAATTTGCATCTAGTTCTACACAATCAGGCGTATTGGTAAGTGACGAATAAAGGCAAGTTCTGGAGGTATGAAAATACAAGTTTCATCTCGAACCCCGCCTCTGTGGGTCAGATAGGTGATGCAAAAAACTGAACATGATGTGTCCAAAATTATTTTTTAATTAAAGGTGCCAGGGCCTCAAAAGCATTTTTTCGAGGCAGCAGATAGGCAGAGATCGTGAATTTGTTAGTTTGTCATCAGTATCAACCATCAAAATAATCTACTTCAAACAGGTGGTGAGATGACATTTTAGTGGTAAGCTTTTAAAAAAGTATACTCCTCACCACGTTCTAGCATAGAGTGTAAAATGTAAATACAAGTATTGTGAATTAAAGTTTCAGTTTCTTTAAATTTGAAGGACAAGAGGATGAAGATTATCTCACTCAGTGATTGCGATCATGGTCTGTCATTTATTATCCTTATTTTATCTTAAATCAAGATTAGGCATAAGTGGCAAAATAAGTATGTTTTGTGATATTGAGTACTCGCTTTTGGTAAATTTCATGGTTTCATATGCTTTCATCTTGTTTGTTGGGAAAGAAAAGAAGCAGAAGTAAATGGTTAGAAAACAGGAGTTTCAATGTCAGAGATGTTCTGTGCAAAGAAAGAGGAAAATGTGGAAGCTGACATGGAGCATAGTAGGACTAATTAACGGGATTGATCGAGTGATCGTTGGAGGTGGCATGTTCGATAACATTATCACTTTTTGTCAAAAATTTGTCTTTTTTT
This sequence comes from Pleurodeles waltl, assembly GCF_031143425.1. Classification (NCBI taxonomy): domain Eukaryota; kingdom Metazoa; phylum Chordata; class Amphibia; order Caudata; family Salamandridae; genus Pleurodeles; species Pleurodeles waltl. The sequence continues at coordinate 341,901,456 of NC_090439.1, forward strand.
TTTTTTATTTGTTGTGATTTTGGGGAAAAGGTAAAATGATCCTTGCTTCCATGACCTTCATAAAAAGAAAACTCTCCTTTAAAATAGCTAAGAAATTTTACACCGTGCAGTAGTTTGCTTTAACTCCTTACACTGTGAATGTGGTAAAACATAACAAAATAAGAGAAAACAATGAGTGTATAGATGTGCACAAATATAAGAACACAGGTCATAATCACTGACCCACAAAATGACAGTGTCACTGTTCTCGTATGGCTCAAACATACCCTCTTGCAGAGGTATTTCCAGCAGTGCAGTTTTTGCTTTTAATACATGATTGGGTGATTTCAGTCAATACTCAATCACTCGCACGTGTTTCTACACACTTAAAAGTGCTTAATTTGTAAAGGACAAAAAACGCCAGGCCCAAGTCTTTGTTCAGAAACCCATGGACGATGCTGCTGAACGTAGTGGGTGCCGAATACCAAGGCTGAGTAGTCTGGATGCCACCCCATGCCTCAACCTGCCACCAGGTACTCCTTGCCTCGTTGCTTTTCCTTACGTTCTCCCTTTGTCACTGTTTTTCAGTGTTTCTCTTCTTTCACCCATTTGGGTGTTTGCTTTCTTATTCTGGATCGAAGACTGTTTTGGAAAAATATGAGTATCGGTGGACCCACCTGCAGCCACCAGCTCAAATTAGGCACTGCTAAAACCGAGTCTTGCAATTTGTCCAACAGGTACCCGGACACCATGATTATATACCTAGCTGCTTTGATCAGACGGATACGTCAATACTGGCAAGCACGCTCCTGCCCCACTTACAGGGCTGGGTCGTTAACATGGTGTGAAGAACCTGACTTCAACGTGTGACTGCGTGAAAATGAATCGAAGACTATCTCTCTTCCCAACGACGTGTGCGGCCCACCACACCAACTGCACAAAAGACACACACGCTTAATAGTCTTCATCACGAACTCCGAATGCGACCCTTGCGACTGGAAATGCCATCAATAGCCTATAGATTGCGCAGCCCATTGCCTAACGGTTTTGCCAATGTACATTTACTAATGGAGACAAATTATTATTATAAAAATAATAATAATAATAATAATAATATCATCATAGATAGATAGATAGATAGATAGATAGATAGATAGATAGATAGATAGATAGATAGATTGTGAATATTTGCATGTGTCCATGGGTGTAAGGGAGAAATTGTGGTTTTTCTACACAAACGCTCTCAATTTGTACAAAAACATGGCACGGTGCCCAGCCCTCGCGCAGCCATCACTACATATCTTTCAAACAATTTTAATAGGGACAATTCGCTTTAAACTTGAAGGTCTGTTCTTGTGGAACCAAGCAGCAGCTGATCACACTTCGTGTTCTGTTAGAATTTCCCTGACCCAGATTCAGACACCATGAAGTATTTGAGCTACTGCGATGTAATCCACCCTCGCCTGCCTTGCAACATGCATTAACGACCCTCCAAATGTCCACCTACTTGCATCTGATCTCATCTCCGTTCCTTTTCATTCTCGCAGCCATACTTTCATGCTGCCTCGCAGTCACGTGGTCTGCTGGGAGAGTATTATGCAGTTTTCAATATCTGATCACCCCCCGAATTGCCAATGAGGATGAATTCTGAGGTGTCAACGAAAGGCCTAAAGAAACATCAGCCTCTGTTGTCTCGTTATTTCAATATGCCGTCTAAGCGCCCCACCCCTCGAGCAGAGGGCTAGCTAGCATTGGGACAATAGCTGCTTGGACACAGGGCCCGGGGATGTGAGGGGCCGACTGCCCGCAAATCACGGTTGTTTATTTTACTACCTAAAAGGGGCGAGAGGGAGCATGCCTCGTTGCTTGCACGCGGGTGTTTGACACCCTTGCTACGCCACTGCTCACCAGTAGGGCAATGTTCCTTGTTTCCTTTGATACGGGAATTTGAGCCAAAAACTCCCTTTTTAAGCCAAAACGGGATTACAACTGATCGGGAAGAAATCTAGCTGGGAAAACAGGGAAATAGACTGGAATTTGAGGAGAATGTGGATATTGCTGCTGCAGCGTTTCCGGCAAGTTAGTCCCCATTTCGACTGCACAAACTCAGAATCTCAGTAAATGTGCATTAACACTACTGGGTTTTGGTAATACATGATGAGTTATCAATGCACCTTATTTCCGCGCCACTGGTGATGGAAGCCTAAGAGGATAAAATAAGGGCTCTACATTCACTGAACTGTTTCAGCGCTTGGATGTTGTAGTCTTTGTAGTTCTTATTGATATATAATAATGATGACAACTACTATTGGGCAATCGCTGGGTCAGCTGAAAAGTGTGCTAGTTGAGAAGCCTACATAGGAAGAGGGGTTTTCCGAGCTGGGGGTTTAAAGGGAATTTTTGATCATGAAGAACACGGTGCTGCAGCTCCCGCAGTCCTCCTAGGGATAAACACGAATTGCTTCAGCAGTGTGATCCAGACAGGATGACACATAGCTGCCTAGTCTTTAAATCGCCTCACTACTCCTTTTCACCTGACGTCCTACATTCACTGTCTGTTTATCTGACTCTTGCAGGTTCTCTTTCACTCCTGCTTTATCCGTTTTTGCATTGTTTTCATCGGGACATAGTCAATGACACAAACTTAACTAGTGTAAAAGGCCATTTATTTAGGACAGGATTGCATCTTGTAAGCATAACATTTAACATGATCTGAAATTCAACTTCAGCTTTTCAAACCCCACTCTTGTGAAACTTCTCCCAGTCTTCCTTTTCACTCAAATCCCCTGCCACACCCATGGATGAGCTGACTAGCATCATTCACTGACGTGTACACTACCCGTGTGTCATCTGGCACGATAAAATCATTAATCGACACCTCCACAGGCTTGACAAATGGTGTATAAGGCGGAGCTCTCCTTTACTCTTTTCTGGGACCACACCCGAAGGTGAAATCACCAGGTCCTCCATGGGCCATTCATAAAATGGACTCGCAATTCTGCCCTCTGATACTTCTTTACTCAATTTTGCTGCCACCACCTGTGGCTTTTCTTTGTCAGACCGCAAATTGTCCACCCATATTTTCTCTCTCAGCCCTTGGTAACCTAACAAAACCCTTCTTTGAAACCCCATTCCAATTTACGCACTATGTCTGCATCCAGGTACATGCGCAGCCAAGGCAATAACCCCTCCAACTTAATTGGAGTAGGAGCCCTTTGGCACACGGGCACCCTGCATCCCTCTGCCTCTGGTAGATCGCCACTGTTCAGCCAGGCTGGCACGCGAAAACCATTGCATAACCGTGTGTCTCCCCCCACACTTTGAACACTCGTGTTTGAATTTGCATGGGTGTTTAGAACAAAACCCCATGATGAAATTCCAACAGGCTCCTGACTAGGTGTCTGGGGTTGCTGAATAGTACCTGCCCCCCTTGGGTGGGACGCGATTAAAAAGGCTTATACAACACTGGCAGACAGCTAGTAGTGTGTGTCAATGCTGTGGAGTGTTAAGATGACATCCACTGCATCCACAATTCTGGATACACATCACCCCAAGGCATGCCTGGATTTACACTCACTCTAGCCCTAAACTCCTCATCATAGGTCAGCCACACAAAACCCCCAAAATCCTCACCTTCGTTTTCTCTGCTACATGAGATCCTAAAGACAATGCTAAGACCATGCAAGGGAGCTACTTCTTATGCCCCCCTTTCTTTGCCTTCTACCTCCATCCCTTCTACTTGTGCTTTCCCCCATCCACACCCGCAGTTGTCATCCCCCTATCAGTCGCTATATTACTGTCCCCTTCCTGTGCCGCACTTGCTTCAGGCACTTCATGTATCGATTGACCTCCAACCCCTATCAACTTGTAGTTAGGAGCTCTGGAATTGCCTTGTAAGTCGCCCCATGCGGACCATTCCCCCTTACCTTTTAAACCTGATTCCAAGGCTCCAGTTTATTTCTTTGTCCTGTGACCCGATCTTCTTTGTGAGACGCTTCCTGTGCCAGTACACTTGTTTTATGCTCCTGCAAAACTGAAAGCGAAGAGGGTGTCAAGCAGCTCCTGCGCCCCTTCCCTCTCCCTTTCTCCCCATTTACCTCACTTCCACGAATCTCCCTGTCTTCCCATTCATCCTATTCATCCTCATAGTCAAGTTCCACCACATCCTCGTGTTTCATCCCACACTTGTCATCATCACCCACAGCATCCACTACCTCACGCCACTCCTCCGATGCCTGTCCCCCTTGGTGTTTGCCACATTTGCAAATGCCTCATTCCTGCGCTGTAGAGAAGACAGCTGAAGGCCCCTCTAGTGCTTCAGACCAATGTCCTAGGGCCGTATTGTGTATTGCCGACTTTTTTGCCAGCCTCCGTTGCTGACTTTGACTCTCCATGCTTCTCCTGGCCATATGCGCCACTCATGCCCCTTGTACTGCCAGACCCACAGGCCGCACAGGACTCCTGACCCTTTCTTGCCTCCCCATGTAGGACCCAAACCCAACTACCTTGGCCTGCACGGAGTCCTCCGTGTCCTCTGGCCCCCCGCCTGACTTTCCTTTTGTCTACCTCTCTCTCTCCATTGCCTCCTCCCTCTCTCTGCATAGCTGAGCCCACCTCTCCTCTGATTCTGCTACCAATCTCCTTTGTTCCATGATCCTGGCCTCTATACCTACTGCAGACCAATCAGTGGCCCCTGCCTGCCCTACCTTGCCACTCTTGTGGTCCCCGCCTACGTGCCCAGCCAAGGCCCTAGCAGGCCTCTTCTGCCCATCTGGATCCTCACTGTCTTCCATGATGCCCCCAGTCTGTGACCTAGGCTGCACCTGTCCCAGACCCTGTTTGGCCTTTCCCCTGCTCCTTTTTTACCCAGGGGCACCACTCACCTTGTCCTCTGCGTGTTTCCTCCTACCAGCAGAGAGATCCAGTGGCAGATCATACCCTCCACTGCTGTCATGTGTATTCTTCTCCTGCTTAACCTAAGCTACCCACCAGGCCAAACTTCCGACCACACGGTGGGCTGGTGTGAAATAGGCCGATCCCTTCCCTAACCCCTCTTAATATACCCTCCCCTTAAACCATCCCCCACATACCCACCCACCAAGCCCTGTCCTTACTTGCCTCTTCTGGTCCCGAAAGTTCCCTTGGAGAGACTAGACTGTGTCTGCTCTCCACGGGACCCTCATTCTCATCCATCTTCTCCCCTTTCAGGCTTTATCTTTCTTGCTGTACCTCAAAGTCTGGTGGTAGAAAATAAGCGCTACTCCACCAAAGAGGTACCTGCAGTTACATGCAGAAACTGGGCACTGTTGTTAATACCTTTCATAAATCCAAGGGCCAGATGTAGACATTTTGCAGTCACAAAAGCAATGTTTTTCAAAATTCCAGATTTTCTCGCTCACTAGGCCCCATCTGCTGCTTCTTGGAGTTTCTCATCCAAACCTGAAGAGCACCCCAATCAGCTTTTAGACTCCTTAGGAACCATTTTCTCTCCAGCAGCCCACAGAGCTGTATGGACAATCTCTACTAGTCTCCCAGAACTACTTTCCAAAGTATTACAGCTAATGGCTGTCCCTGCCAGGAAGCTAGTACCTCCACTGTGCTGCCCTTTCGTGTGATATAATGACCCCCACAGACAGAGGTGTAATTGAGGCCTCTGCAGCACCTGGGGTGCGGGTTGACAAACCTTCAAGGGCCTGCAACCCTTTAGGGGCCTCCCATTCAGCCCAAGGCCAATGCATTTCAGTGTCATATAGAAGAGTCAGGGGTCCCTCATGCTATTCTGCATGGGACTTCCTCATTTTGCGGTTCACCCGTGCCCCAGAACTCACTACTAGCCATTGCAGTACATGAGGCTCTTGGACAGGTTGATCTCAGTTCTCCTTTTGATTTGTAGAGGCCTATGTATACCATCTAGTAGCCACCCAGAGCTCCTTTGCTGGCCCTAACCCCGTGCCATCCTGCATTAAGATCCTTTAACTTTCCCTACACCTTCCTTTGAGAGCTGCCAGTTCTTAAGATACCACAGTGTGCTATGAGGAATATACATTTATTACATCAAATCATTGCCTCAAATGAGCAGAGTCTGACTGCCAAAGATTAAGCAAGCATTGGGAAAGTCACCGGACGTTTGTCTTTGTCTAAACTAGTTTTGCTTTGCTATGGGTTTTGCAAAACTTTAATGCTGGGGAAGTTACTGGGCTCTCATCATTCTAAAAAATACCTAAAAGCAGACTTTTTTTCGTTTAAAACGTCACACATTGCCACAGTAATCCCTTACATGTAAGTGAACTATTATGTAGGTGGATATGCTCCTTTTAAAAGTGCAGAATGCTGTCACTCACAGTGAAGTCAGCCAATGGCTAAAGTGGGCGGAAGCATTGCTCCATGTTATATTCTGTACTAGGTGGAAAAAATGTAAATGACTCAATAATACATCAATGAATGAATAGGGCAGACTGAAAGCCTATACAAGTAGGCGTATTATAATTTTACTACAATCAAAAGGTCTTGTCCAACACCAGGTCCAAAAAAAGTGCTTATAAAGGAGCACTGACCCTCTACTTCAAGTTTCATTTTGTGATTGAAACAGAAAAAGCAGCCCGACAGAAATAGACTGGAGAAGGGAAACAGCAGCTAATGCTTCAAAGACTAGCTTTATCATTAACAACTGCATTTGCAACTTCACTTGTTTAGTCTGATCAACCCATCATTTAAATATCTTTTAGGCACGTCTTTCCGGTTACCCACATCAGATTTTTGTTTGAATTAATAATTTGATAGATGCGATTTTGTGGCTTTTTATTAAGAAAACACAGCCTAAAAATCGTACTTTTGCTTTCCACACCATGCCTCATTTTGTAATAATACAATTGTGTTCTTTATATAGAACATTCTGTGTAAAAAATGTTATTATCCTTCACAACCGGCAGGTACTGTGTGGATCTCATAAGGGTGAAATATGTTTTGTTGAAAAGGCTAATTTTGAACTTGTGATTTACAGGTCACAGCACCGTGTGAGTTGCAGCTCTGAGGTTTGTTCCTGCGTCACTGACACCTTAGTGTACGACGTTGTCATGGGAAATTAATAACACTGTTCCTTGTTCCCAAAAATAATTAAACTGACAAAGTAATCCGAATGCAATCTAGAAATTAGTGTGTTTGTGGTTTGTATTTTCCACTTTAAGGTTTCTAAATGTATTTGGCGTATGGGTCTTTACATCACCTTAGAAAATTCAGATGCCGTGCTGGGTGGTACATAGCACAGGCTTCTATTCCACTTTAAACATAGAGACCAAACCTGCACATGCTTTATGTGATTTCTCAATCCTTCACTCAGCTCCACTGCATACACACAGATGTATATTCATCCTCCTTCTACCTGAGCTCACTGACTATGCAAGTGTGCAGGAACAAAATGATACAAGTAACTGGCAATACCAGCAGTGCTTCCCGTTCCAATGCCTGCTTATGGATGGCGCATCACTGATAAAGTACATTGGTGTCATTGAAACCTCACATTAGAGGAACAACCACTAACACAGTTACAAGACGCAGTCAGTACCAGCAAAGGAAGTCCACAGGATTGCAATAACTTCCAAATAGCACGAACTATCCTTCAGAACTTGCACCCTTAGTTTGTCCATAAACTTAGACATAAGACTGAACTTCAGAACTCAATTCAAATAACTTTATTCGTACAAAAGACAATAAAAATACCCAAAATACACAAATCAGCCAATAATAAAACATATAGGCCCTGATTCTAAGCTTGGCGGGCGGCGGTAGCCGCCCGCCAAGCGGGAACCGCCAGAAGATAGTACCGCGGTCAAAAGACCGCGGCGGTCATTCTGGGTTTCCCACTGGGCTGGCGGGCGACCGCCGAAAGTCCGCCCGCCAGCCCAGCGGGAAACACCCTTCCCACGAGGAAGCCGGCTCAGAATGGAGCCGGCGGAGAGGGAAGGTGCGACGGGTGCAGTTGCACCCGTCGCGAATTTCAGTGTCTGCAAAGCAGACACTGAAATTCTTTGTGGGGCCCCCAGGGGCCCCACGACACCCCATACCGCCATCCTGCTCCTGGCGGGCGAACCGCCAGGAACAGGATGGCGGTATGGGGTGTCAGAATCCCCATGGTGGCGCAGCAAGCTGCGCGGCCATGGCGGGTTCCCATGGGCAGCGGAAAGTCGGCGGTACACCGCCGGCTTTCCGCTTCTGGCCGCGGCTGTACCGCTGCGGTCAGAATGCCCGGCGGAGCACCGCCAGCCTGTTGGCGGTGCTACCGCCAACCTCCGCCATGGCGGTATTTACCGCCAGGGTCAGAATGACCCCCATAATATAAATAGTCAACCATTTGGTTAATAAAAACAACATTTCACTACCAAATCTTAAAAACATTTCACATCATCTTCAAACTGAGGGGCATATTTACAAGAAAGAGGGGCATCGGTCCTGATGTCCCACCTTTCTTGCGTTGACCCTGCCCCACCTAACGACACCATGGTTGCGCCATATTTACAACATGGTACACCAAGGCCGTCATCATGACATAGCTTCAAAATGTTTGAAACTATTGTGGCGCTTCGTTGCACTGGCCTCAAAAATGTTAATGCTACCGCAGAAAAGCACAGGGAGGCCCATAGATTAAAATGGGTGTGTTATTTTAATGCCTTGCCTTGAGCATGTGTAAAAAATGATGGAAAAAATGACGCAGTGAAATGATGTAAATATGACTGTGACACTTTTACAGACCTCCCTTTGTCAGAATTCCCCCTTGTATACATTGTGCCTGGCACAGGCATAATGTGGTACAAGGGTTTACAAAGTGGTGCAATGCAAGCATTGCACAACTTTGTCAATACGGCGTGGGAGAAATGCCTCCCCAACGCTGACTTACTGTTTTTAAAAAAATGGCGCTAGGGCGGCACAGGTTGGCGCTAGGGGCTGGTAAATATGCCCCTGAATATTTCATTTCCACAGCAATAATCAGATTAAAAGAAGTAAAGTTTCCTTATAGAAGTAGCAGCAATTACATGACTGAGTAAGAAAAAACAAATTTCAGCAGATGGCAAACTTTGCAGATATAATAAACCCTCCTTCTAAGATTTTAAATGTTGCTTTATTAAATCCGGATGTAAAAACTGCAACCTAGATGTCTTGTATAATGTGTAGAAAAGCATAAAGTGCACTGTGGACTGGGCAGTGTGCCCATCACAGGGACAAGATGGCAAGGCAGGATGCCATGTGCAAACAGCAGGTAAAGCCATCAAATAGTGGATGAGACTTGGCCTCAATCTAGTCAGATAAAATCTATGCTCAGGAATTATGATTCATGACAGATATGGTGCCAGCCACTTAGTAATACTGATTTGCAAATAATGTATAACTATTGAATTACCTAAAATGTCGTCTAATCTTGAGTTCACTGTGTAGGAGCCATATCTCCGTTTCAGCATAAATCTAGAGTTTGGAGTGATCTGCTCATGGTTGTAAAATAAATGACGTCACCGAGACTATGAAAGGTGGCTTTTATATAAACAAGCCAAGGAATTGAAGTTGCATTATCCTGGCTAAGACAATCCCTCAAAACCTGTCTAGAAAAATGTGCTTGGGGAGTGCTCCATATCTTCAACCATAAGCATAGTGGTGGCAACTTAATATGATCTTCTATATATACATCACCTAATTCTGCTTAAGAAATTAAACTTGCTGTATTTCTGAGTGCAGCAATATGTCTCCCCAGAGATTTGCTTTCCAAATTGTGAAGCTTTCCTACAGCAGCAAATCCCCAAACTTCTCCACCATAAATGTTTATTTCTGCACATTTGTTGTTATAAATTTGGAGAAGCTCCTGACCCGGCTTTTGTCCCAGTCTTGAGGCAAATCTAAAAACAGCCTCCACCGCAGCTCCCATTTTTTGCACTCTGGCAATAATTAAGCTGCCACATTTTCTATTTTTATCAAAAAGAAAACCCAGATAATTAAAAGTAGGAACTTCTTCAATCAAATGAAAGGATCTTGTTTTGATTTTTTTCAGAACACAAGACAAGACAAACAACGTCTGCAAATGTGCTTTGAGTTTAAGATCGCTCATGAACTTGTTGAATAAATCAAGAAGTTTTTAGAGGCTGTTTGCTGTATGCGCCAACAAGTCCACATCATCCGTGTACAACAGGACTGGATCCAAAGGAGTACCGATTTTTGAGACATCTTCGGTGCACTTTGTTAAAAAGGAGCCTAAGGAATTTATATAAAACAAAAAAAGAAAGGGAGCTAAAATGCAGCCCTACCGTACTCCTTTAATAACGTTTGTTGGGACTTTACACCCCCCATAAAAATAAAAATCTTTAGTTGATGTATCCTAGTGCAATTGTCTTATAAGGGTCAAACGTTGGTTATCTATCACTGCCTACCCCATCAGCCCCCCAAAAAGCTCCCTATCTACCATGTCGAAAGCAGAGGAGAATTCCATGAAAGCCTTGTGTACAAACTCTCTCCTGGCCATCACATACTTATCTAAAATAAGCATGAGGTTGAGTGCGTGCTCTGATGTACCCAAATCTGGACGGAAACCATATTGCAAGGGGCTAAAAGACATGTTTTCATCTGCCCAAGATTTTAACTTCTCCTGAATAACTCTACCCAGGATTTTTGCAGTTGAATCAATCAGCGAAATAGGGTGATAACAGCAGGCAAATGCCTGACCCCTTTTTTGAAAATTGGTAATATTGCTGACTCTTTCCAGGATGGTACCAGCCATCTTTGTATTGCAGCCTGTATTACACTTGTAATCAGAGAAGCCCATAATCCTAGGTTCGCTTTGTACAGAGCAACAGGCACCAGTTCCGGCCCGGGGCTTTACCACTAGAAGCGCTATTTATAGCGTTTTTCGCAGCTGCTAAATCCACTAACTCAGTAACCCAGGTGTCATCAAAAACGAACTCTTGTTTAGTATCCCCCAATGTAATTTTTTGCTCTGAGTTGAAAAGTTTTGAAAAATGATCTATCCATTCCTGCTCAGTAATGTTACAGGTTAACTCACGAAGGGGACTCTCCCCAAAAAAGTGGTGATTGACCGTATTCCAAAATAGGGACGAGTCTTTAAGCTTTGAAGCCTTCTGAAGATCCTCCCATGCTTCTAACTCAAATTCCTGCTTCCTCCGGTTTAGAGCCTGTTTATAACTAGTTCTCGCCAATCTAATTCTTATAACATCATGTGGCTCTGCATTACTGTCTGATTTTAGCACCTGAAGGACAGCTGTGCAATATTTAGAAAACCAGGACTGACCCTTTCAATGTTTGGTGGGCTTACTTAATGTTAGGCCATGTACAATAACACCACACAAAGTTCTAAAATGAGATATAGTGTTGGCAGGATCAGAAGACAGGGAGAGGCACCCCAGAATCTCCTTTTGATTTTTTTAGAAATCAAATTGTCTAAAAATTGCTTCTGGTCAATAGAATCCCACAGCAAACAAACCCCTATTCTTGCTGACTGTATTGCAGGGGTCTCTTTTTTTAGTGGTGACCTATCCATACCCAGATGAGTAATTCTTCAACTCACCGGGTTATGCTCACTAAGGTGAACTTCACAATCAATTGGGCAATACCAACAGAAAGGCAATAATAGAACCCTTACCTCGGCCCGTGAATGTGGGTAGATTTTGCTTCCCACCATTCTTTTAGGCATGGGAAAAATCAGGGATAGGGATACAACCAAATCATTTAAAGCGGCTCCATACATGGTATACACAAAATGATCCAAAGCCACATATGGTATCCCCCAGAAGTGGACATTTTCAAATATTAAAATAATAAAATCCCCCACCCGAATAGTAGAACATAAAGTATTCTCGCAATCAATCCAGTTCCTGATTATTCTGCCTAATTCCTTTACAATTAAAATTTAAGGGTACACAAAAAAAAAAAAAAAAAATAGCATTAAACTGCCTGGGGACAGAGAGACTCAAGTCTACTGACCTATCTTAAAGGTTCCTTACATGATTAGCCACAAAGACCACTAGTACCACTTTCCCTCTCCCTGCAACAGAGGGAGTTGCACTGAGGCAAAAAGAATTAAAACCATCTATAACAACATCATTAAAAGCCTGGGTTTCTTGATAACAAATTATATCATATAACCCAATGCAACATAGCCAGTCCATATTTTCCAACTTATCCTGGAGGCCTGCAACATTCCAAGGTAACAATGACATGCCTTGTTTTACTCCATTAGTCTCTAAGGCTGCAGGGGAAACATGCTAAAAGATTTGAGGGATTTCTTTGTCCCCCCGTGGATTGTCAATGCTGGTAAAGAGTCATGGTGGAGAATTTGGGGGGCTTCAAATGCCTCCTCTTGTTTACTTTGGGCCAAAACAGAGGGGAAGACATCAATCTTATCAGAAATAAATCAGCCATTTGAATCTAAGTCTGATAACACTGAAAAACAACTTTCCAGTTGGAATGAAAAAGCAGATTGTAAAACATACTGCATGTGCCTTCGCCCCCTCTCTCTGTTTTGTCTTATAAAAACCAGAGCTAAGTGTCTATAGTAAAACCCCATGGGCAAAACCTTTAGGGATTGATGATTAATCATAGTAATCTTTGCTTGCTGTGAAAAGTACTCGGTCATCTCTGGGTTTTGAAAATTTACATTCTGAGTATCCCCTCATAGTTTTCCTTTTTTCAATGGGCCTATTCCCAGCACTCTCCTTACTATGATTATCTTCTGTGCAAGATCCCATTTATGCTTTCTGTTATTATTCAACCAACACATAACTTTATTGTTAAGTGAAACAATAGTTTCTGGAACACTGGTTACCAATCAAGAAACATTTGCTGTTATAATAACCAGGGGCTTGCGGCCGGAAGGAGATCAATAATGACTGGGTGTTCTGTGCGAGCCACTGACCTCAATTCCAGGCATTCTGATGGGTAGATGACAATTCCCCAGTTCCGGTGAGGACTAACGTGAGTGGCATGAAGACTACCTTGTCCTCTCGTTAGTCCTCAAGGGGAAGGGGGTGTAGTTAGAAAATAAGAAAATACCAGCTTCTGCTTCGTGGACTGTAGAATCAGACTCCTAGACCCTGGACTGTGTGTCAGGACTTCTGATTTCTCAAAATACTGGGTTCTTGGTTTTTAGGATTCTGGGCTATAAAATAATGACTTAATTAATACATTGAACTTGCATAAACTATTGTCGAAATATACATTGCATAATGTCAGTTATTGTTGACACATAGGGCCTCATTATGAGTTTTGCGCCTTTGCAGGCTAAATCACATCGGCCCTATTTTGAGTTTCCCGGTGGGCCGGCAGGTGGAAACAGTGGTTCTGCCCGCCGCCCCAGCAGGGAACAGGGCTGTAACATTACAGCTGGTTTGTAATCGATCTAGCTGCAATGTGCCAGTGCGGCAGGTGCAGCAGCACCTGTTGCGCATTCCACTGCCCGTAATTTGAGCAGTGGAATGCACTACAGGACTGTGCATGGGGGCCCCTGCACTGCCAATGCCAGGTGCATGGGCAGTGCAGGGTCCCCCAGGGGCCTACGATGCTCCCATTCTGCCTGCCTTTCCATGGCTGTGTAAACCGCCATGGACAGGCTGTCGGATGGGAACTCGTAATCCCCAGGGCTGCACTGCTTTCAGCGCTGCCCTGGCAGATTACAACCGCCGGGACCACCAGACTGCAGGCTGGTGGCAGTCTGGCGGTGTCGGTGGTCAGAACGTGGCGGCTCCGCGATGGTCATAATGTGGTGGTTGGGCCCCTACGACTGTGGTGGTCCGGCTGCCACCATGAGTATGACGGTCTGAAGACTGCCAGACTCATTATGAGGCCCATAGTGTGTTCTTTACATACTTTCTATAAGGCTGAACAAGTCTCTTCCTCTTTTTACAACACTTTAACAGAGTCTCTGGAGAAATGGCCAAACTCAAAGATAATCAACTCGACTAAAGGGCTTCTTTGTGTTCTAGAGTAATCCCTTGCCAATAATAATTTTGATAAACTTGCCCTATTTCCGGTCTCCTAGTTATCAGAGAAGCACTTATTACAGGAAATATGTCTTTCCTTAATGTCTATGTACCGGTATTTTGGACTCCCACCCAAAAGATAAATCCTGCTAGTTCTTGTTGTCATAAATTATTTAAGAGATAGAGCCCTGTTTTGTTTCATTGATTTTAGTGCAGTGCACATTAAGCGATTAATCCTTCTTTACCTTGAAAGGAAGCTACTTGCTTGAAAACTTCAGAAGAAACCAAACTATGCTTCTCACATTATTTATTTTCTCTCTTTTACATGAAATAAGAGATCATCAGCAGAAGAGGTAAGAGGAGAGCCTGGACTCCGCAGGAAGCCAACCGCAGGGCAAGGATACCTGGAACTCGACAGGAGGCTGTCCGGAGGACGGGAAATGCTGGAACTCGACTGAAAGCTGGTCGGAGAATGAGGAACACTGGAACTCGACTATAGGCAGGCTAGAGGACAAGTATCTTGACTTGCACTGGAACTTTACAAGAAGGCAGACTGAGAACTTGACTTGACTGGATTCAAGTGGGTGGAGCAATAGGTACAAAGCCAAGCAAGCCCTCAGACTCACAAGCATCCTTAAATAATCAAATCTGCACATGTGCCTTCGGCAGTTGATTTCTTGTTAATGAAATGAGCAATTATCCTCCTGATCGTTGCATATGTTTAAAAAAGATCACAATGTGAAGAGCATGTGTTTTGCAAGTTACAGTTGGCAGGAGTTTAGCCAGTGGGATACAATGTGCATAACCAACAAGCATTGGTTATAATAAATAAGTCATTTAATAAGCATTGGTTATTGCAAACTTGATATCCAAGGATGTAATGAATACATCCAAATAAGTCTGAATGTTGCAAGCAACAGCACCTTACTGTAATCAAGCTCTTGGATGTGCTAGTGTACCCACAACAGTTCTCCCCGAAGGATAACGAGCTGGGCATGGTTTCATGGGAAATAACAGAAGAAATAGTTGCACCAAACAAGGGGCATGAATGAAAGATGCAGGTTCCCAAGAGCGTTCAGAAGGATCATATCCTTTCCAATCTATCAAATAATGCAATATACCATGGATTCGCTTAGCGTCTAAAATGTGACGTACTTCATATTCTTGATGCACATTGACCATGCTGGTGGGGGTGGTGAATCAAGACTTGTGTTTGGGCTGTAGGATTTTAACAAAGATACATAAAGTGCCAGGTGTCTGATTTTTTTTGGGAGGTAGTTGCATCTTCATCGTAACTTGCCCTGAGACTTGAGTGATCTTGAATGGCCCTAGATAACATGGTTGCAGTTTTCTGGGACCTGCTGGGGTAATGTTATGGGTAGAGAACGATACTAAAACTCCAATTTGGTACGTGTTTTCAGGGCTTCTATGTTTGACAGCTTTTAATTTCATTTAGGTCTTGTGTTTAGCTTGCTTTTTTTGCTTTTCTTTGGATGTCCTGTAAAACCTTTAATCGTTCAGTGACAGAGGGTACCAAAAGGGTTAAGTCTGGGCAGGGTTCCCAGGAGATTACGGGGAAGGGTGCCAGTGAGAAAATAAAACGGTGAGCACCCTTACCCTGAGTGGCCCAAGTTATTATATGTGAATTCTGCTAATGGTAAGACTTGGTCCTAAGATCCTGTTAGTTAGGACTTGAGGCACCTGAGTGTTTTTTCTAATGTCTGGTAACTTTCTCTTTCACCATCCATTTGAGGGGTGTAAGCAGTGGATAGGGCTATTTCTATGCCAAGTGAAGAACAAAAGGCCTTCCAGAATCTGTGAATTGACTGCCACGATCAGAGATATTTTTTGGGGCAAGCCATGGGGTTTGACTATTTGGTGTAGGTATAGAGTGCTAAACTCAGCAGCCACTGGTAATTTCTTGAGTGGTATGAAATGGGCCATTTTTGACAAGAGGCCTACTACAACTAACACTGTAATATGTTTGTTACATTCTGGAAAGTCTGTAATAAAATTCATGCTGACTGTGTGCAATGGTTTGGGGGAATTGGCAAGGGTTGTAGAAGACCAATGGGAGTAAGGTGTGATAATTTATTCTGAGCACAGGTTGGGCATGAATTTACATGGTTATAAACATCTTGGCGCATGGTTTTCCACCAAAATGTTTGTGAACAGTTTTCTAAAGTCTTTTGTATACTTGAGTGTCCAGCCAGAGTGGAATCATGATTCCAGATTAGTGATTGATGTTGCAATTCCTGCATTGGAATGTATGATTTCCCTGCATGTAAGTACAAATTCTGTTCAATCGTATTATATGGTTTTCTGAGCCACTGTTCAGGGGGGAGGTCATGAGATGCCTTCTTGACATTATCCATGAAGGTATCTATTGTTGTTAGAGCTAGCACTTTGTCTGTAGGTATTATACTGAAAGGGTTGGAAAAAACTAGCATCCTCCAGATGACCTATACATGACAAGATATCTGACTGTAGTTGTTTGGTACCTGGTCTGTATGTGATAATACAATCAAAATTGCAAAAGAAGTGAAGCAAGCGCCTTTTTCTTGGGGTCGAAGCCTTAACTGAACTAAAAAATGGTAAATTCTTATGGTCAATGTAGATGGTGACAGTGTGTTTTTCTCCCAGCAAATGATGTCGCCAGTCAGAAAATGCAGTTTTAATAGTTAATAGTTCTCTTTCAGAAATGGTATAATTTTGTTCAGCTGGAAGGAGTTTCTTGGAATAAAAGGCTACAGGATGGAGATGCCCTGTTTGTGGATCTTTTTACGATAACACATCTCCCAGAGCGAATTGAAAAGCATCAGCTTCAACATAAAATGGCTGCTCAGGATCTGGGTGGTGTAAAATGGAATCAGTAGTAAAAATTATTTTGACAGTTGTGACGGTGTTTTCCAGATCACAGGATAAATGGTTGTCCCTTCTTTAGTAGAGTGGTAATAGAGACAATGTCTAAAAATTGTGGGATGAACCACCTATAAAAATTGGCAAAACCAAGAATCTTTTGGATGTTCTTAACGCATGCAGGGGTTGGTGATGAAAGGATAGTGTTTACTTTTTTGGGGTCTATGGTTATGCTGCTGGGTAATAAGTGATATCCAGGGAACTCTACTGAGTCAGTGTCAATTTTTCTAATTTGGAATACAGGGAGTGTTCACGTAGATGTTGCAGAATGGCCCTAACGTGCTAAGTGTGTTCCTGCTTATTTTTAGAGAATATCAAGATGTCATCTATAAAGACGACAGCACAGATATCTAGAAACTCCTGGAATACATCATTGATAAAGTATTGGAATACCACCAGGGCATTGAAAATCCCAAAGGGCATTACAGTGAATTCAAACAAACCAAACTTTGTCCAAAAGGCGGTCCGCCATTCATCTCCTTCCTTGACATGGATCAGGTGATATGCGCTGCGCAAGTCTAGCTTGGTGTAAATGGTAGAACCCCAGACTTGGTCCAACAGGACCAGTATCTGAAGCAAAGGGTAACAATTTTTTATGGTTGCTTTAATAACCATTCTGTAATCAATACAAGCCCACAAATCTCCAGATTCTTTTGCCACAAAGAAAAGAGGCAACGAAATGGGAGAAGTAGAATGTCCTATAAACCCCAAATCCAACAACGCATCCAAACACTTGCACAGATATTGATACTCAGGTTTTGTTAATTCATATATTTTATTGCAAGGAAGGACTGCTCCAGGAACTAGGTCTATCTGACAATAATAAACCCTATGGGGTGGCAACTGAGTTGATTTTATTGGGTCAAAGACATCTTGGAAATCCCAATATTCTTCTGGTAGAATAGTGGGAGAAGGGTCATTGGTTGCGGCGCAATGTAGGGGTATCACAGGAAAACGGGCTTCTTGAAGGCATGTGGTCATGCGGAAAGGGGAGTCCAAGATTGCTTTGAGAAACGCAATCAATTTTAGGATTATGATGTTCCAGCCAGGGAATACCAAAAATAACACCAATGGAGGGGGTATCAATTAAATCAAAGGTTGTATCTTCCGTATGACCATTGTCACATACTACAGTGAACAGAAACCGAATAAGGCCAGAGGATAAGGCTGAGTCATCAACTGCTTTACCTTGTTCGGGTCCTGCCTTGGTAACATGTGACTCTCCCAGCTTGGCCGCTAG
This sequence comes from Pleurodeles waltl, assembly GCF_031143425.1. Lineage (NCBI taxonomy): Eukaryota > Metazoa > Chordata > Amphibia > Caudata > Salamandridae > Pleurodeles > Pleurodeles waltl. The sequence goes on from NC_090439.1 coordinate 341,919,561, forward strand.
GACCAGACCAAGGAATTTACCTGCAGCACCTAAGTCTATGAGCACTGACATACTTTGTCTATATTTAGGGTGGATAGAATGGGGGTTAATCAAATGGTCCTGTGTCTAGGTGCACAGTTCGGTTTAGGACATTAGTCAATTATTAGGAGATCTGGTAAAGGGACCCTCTCAGAAAGGCGATCTCAGTTCTCCCCAAGAGCATTTTAGGTTTAACTGTGCAGTCTAGTGAGAAGTGAACGAATTTACCACGATATAGGCACAGTTTGGCCTTACAGCGTTGTTCCTTCTCTTCACTAGATAAAGGACCTCTCCCCCAATTTTCATCGGTTCTGGTTTCTGTTCATTTTCTTCGATCTTTTTTTAATCTGTTTTAAAAACAGCTACCTTGGGTTCACTCTGAGAATGTTTGGATTTCCTTTCTCCTAACCAATGATCTAGTCTCACTACTAAATTAATAAATTTTGACGCACCTTCTGGTTATTCAACAATATGGGATAAACTATCTTTTAAATCATCCCTCCGCCTCTGTAAAAAAGTGAGGTACATTTTTCTTCAGGCCATCTAGTCTCAGTAATTAACTGTTTGAAAGTAGTAATGTAAGTGGGGAGGTCCTTGGACCCTTATCAAAAATTTCATAATTTGTTATCACAAGACTGGATAAAAACATGTTTTGCAGACAAACGTGTTAAGGCTGCCTTAAAAGTGGCAAAATAAACAATGATGGGATCATTGTTTTCAATAAGTCAAATAGACCAATTGGCGTCAAGACCACCAAGATAGGAAACTACAAAAGCTACCTTAGCAGCATCAGATGTAAATATCTGAGGTATACACAAAAATGCGATTGGCATTAGCTCATAAAATCAGCAAAGCTAGAACTATTCCCAGTTAATTTTTCAGGGTTGGGCAATGGCACAGATGTCAGAGTGATCACTGTTACATGTAGATTCTGGTAATAGGGGAAGTAGAGGGTTGGGCATTACATTTTAGAGGGTTAATAATGGGTTGTGGACCTGAGGGGTCACTTCATTGCGTGAAAGATGTGGTACGTGTTAGAGACTCACTGAGCTCTTGATTCTCGGTTCGTAATTTCAGGATTTGTTCCTGTAAATTTTGTGCTAGAACTGCCAACTGCTCAATAGAGGATAAATGATCTGAATCAGTTACAGACTTGTGATCCATGATGACTTTTCACCAAGGGAACTTTAATGTTGTGGCTTGGCTTTCTGTTCTGTGAGAGCCACTCACCTGAGTTCCAGGTGTTCCGATGGGGCGATGGCAATTCCCCAATCACGGGGAGGACTAACATGATGGTGATGAAGGCTACATTGCCCTCCCGCTAGTCCACAAGGGGAATGGGGTTTGGGAAGAGAAAAATTCAAAATACCATCTTCTGCCTTGTGGACTGCAGAATCAGACTGCTAGACCCTGAACTGCTTGTCATCTTGGGCGTCAGGACTTCTAATTACTCAAAATACTGGGTCCTTGGTTATTAGGATTCTGGGCTGCAAAAGAATGACTTCATTAATACATTGAACTTGCATAAACTATTGCGGGATTATACTTTGCATAATGTAAGTTATTGTTGATACATAGGCCCTCATTTCGAGTTTGGCGGGTGGTGGAGGCCACCCGCCAAACTCGTTCCGCTACCTGACTGCCAGTCCACCCAGAGCACTGCAGGCCCTATTACGCTTTCATGGCAGGGCCGGCAGGCTGAAACTGCATTTCTGCCCATCGGCCCTGTGATGAACAGGGCCTTAACATTGACGCTGGCTCGTAACCAAGCCTGCAGCAATGTGGCAATGTGACGGGTGCAGCAGCACCTGTCGTGCTCTCCACTGCCCGTAATTCGGGCAGTGGAAATCGCAACAGGGCTTTCAATGGGGGCCCCCGCACTGCCCATGCCAAGTGTATGGGCAGTGCAGGGGCCCCCGGCACCTGTTTTCCATCAGCCTTTGCACTGTTGGCAGAAAGAGGACTTGTAATCCCCAGGGAAGCGCTGCAAGCAGAGCTGCGCTAGCGGATTAAGACCGCTGAGACAGCCAGGCTGTCGGCTGGCAGTGTCAGTGGTCCAACCGTTGCAGCTCCGCCATGGCCATAATGTGGAGGCTGGACCACTGCTTTGGCAGTGCTTTGGCAGTGGTCCAGCCTCCACCACGGCACTGGTGGTCTCATGACCACCAGTGTTGTAATGAGGCTGATAGTGTGTTCTTCACATATGTTTCTATAAGGCTGAACAAGTATCTTCCTCTTTTTACAATACTTTCACAAAGTCTCTGAAGCAACGTCCAAACTCAAAAACAATCAACTTGACTAAAGGGCTTCTTTGTGTTCTAGCATAATCTCTTGCCAGTAATAGTTTGATACACTTGCTCTATTTCCGATCTCCTAATTCGCTGGGGAGTGCTTGTTACATGAAATACGCCATTCCTTGATGTCTATGTAGCGGTATCTTGGATTCCCACCCAAACGATAAATCACTCTAGTTCTTGTTTTCATAAGTTAAGCGATTAATCATTCTTTCCCTTGAGGTGAAGTTACTTGATTGAAAACTTCAGAAGAACGCAAACTGGGATTTTTCACCTTTCGTATTTTCTCTCTTTTACAGGAAATGAGGGATCGCCGGCAGATGATGGACAAGGAGAGCTGGGACTCCACAGGAAGCCGGCCAGAGGACGAGGAATGCTGGAACTCGAGTGGAGGCTGTCTGGAGGATGGGAAATGCTGGAACTCTAGTGGAAGCTGCTCAGAGAACGAGGCACATTGGAACTCTACTGGAGGCAAGCTGGAGGACAAGGAACTTGACTTGTACTGGAACTCGACTGAAGATACGCTGTAGGATAAGCAACTTGACTGGAGACATGTGGGCAGAGCAATAGGTGCAAAGCCATGCAAGCGCTCATACCCACAATCATTCTTAAAAAATCAAATGTGCACATGTGCCTTTTGACAGTTGATTGCTTGTTAATGAAATTATCCTCCTCATAGTGGCACGTGTTCAATTCAGATCACATTGTGAAGAGCATATGTTTTCGCAGTTACAGTTGGAGCAGGTGGAAAGGCAGTTGGTTGTTTGTTAAGGAAATTAGCAATTATCCTCCTGATTGTGGCACATGTTCGAAACAGTCCACATTGTGAAGAGCACATGTTTTGGCAGTTACAGTTGGCACAAGTGTAGCAGGTGGGATACAATGTGCATAATCAACAAGAATTGGTTATAATAAATGAGACATTTAACAAGCGTTGGTTATTGCAAACTTGATATTCAAGGATGTAATGAATATTCCCAAATAAGTCTGTATGTTCTAGGCAACAATACCTTACTGTAATCGAGCTCTTGGACGTGCTAGTGTACCCACAACACTGGGGGGCTTTGGCCCATATTTATGAGAAGTGGTGCATCAGAGCTGATGCACCACTTTCTTTCCCCCACCATCAGCACTTAATGACACCATGGTTGTGCTGTATTTACAATGCAGAGCACCAGGTTGGTCGTTAGCACAATAGTGTCACAATCATAGACACTAAGGCCCTGATTCTGAACCGCCGGGGCCAGGGTCGGCGGGAGCACCGCCGACAGGCCGGCGGTGCCCCGCAGGGCATTCTGACCGCGGCGCTTTGGCCGCGGTCAGATTTGGAAAACCGGCGGTCTCCCGCCGGTTTTCCACTGCCCTTGAGAATCCTCCATGGCGGCGGAGTGCGCTCCACCGCCATGGGGATTCTGACACCCCCTACCGCCATCCTGTTCCTGGCGGGTCTCCCGCCAGGAACAGGATGGCGGTAGGGGGTGCCGCGGGGCCCCTGGGGGCCCCTGCAGTGCCCATGCCAATGGCATGGGCACTGCAGGGGCCCCCGTAAGAGGGCCCCACTCTGTATTTCAGTGTCTGCTTTGCAGACACTGAAATACGCGACGGGTGCCACTGCACCCGTCGCACCTTCCCACTCCGCCGGCTCAATTCTGAGCCGGCGTCCTCGTGGGAAGGTTGATTTGCCCTGGGCTGGCAGGCGGCATTTTTGGCGGTCGCCCGCCAGCCCAGGGCAAATCCCAAAATACCCTCAGCGGTCTTTCGACCGCGGAGCGGTATTTTGGTGGGGGAACTCTGGCGGGCGGCCTCCGCCGCCCGTCAGGGTCAGAATGACCCCCTAAATGTTGACGATAGTGTAGCAGAGTGCAAGAAAACCCATAGGTTTCTTTGGTTGTGTCACTATAATACCTGCTTCCAGCAGGCATTAAAAATGGAGCAGTGAAATCTGTTAAATTTCACTGCGCCATTTTTGCAGGCTTCCTAGCACCTGAATGCCAACCTTGCATAAATGATACCTGGTGAGGCATAATGTGTCGCAAGGGGTTACAGAGTAGCACAATGCATGCATTGGCACCTGCAGACCTATAGACTGGTCCACCCCTGGCAGTCCCATCACAAACTGTATTATGAGCAACCCCATAATGTGATGAGGACTGTGGTGCTACTTGAGCCATCGTTTGTTGCTTTGTAGCTATTGACACTGGTAGTACAAGAACAAATATTGAGCTACTAACCAATAAAAAAACTAAATAAGAATAATATATAAGGCAACAACCAATATAATAGATGTAAAAAAGCATATTTATTAAATGTGTATGTCACTCAAAACGAAAACTAAGGATATCACAAACTCATATATGTACAGAACCTGCACACAACAATATTTACAATTTCATGTCAAAACGTATATCTAATCAGTACAAAACTAATTCATTTATAGATATAAAGAAATACACTTAACATACCGGAACCACGAATAATATGACAAAAATATGAACACACAACAATTAAATTGACAAGGACAATGTGCAACTTAAGACATAACAATAGACATGTGATACCACAACAATCAACATAACATAAATGTAAAAAAACATTTAATCTCTCAACTATACCAAAATACAGTTCAATGTAAACATTTAGGCCCTCATTCTGACCTTGGCGGGCGGCGGAGGCCGCCCGCCAAAGTCCCGCTGTCAGGTTACCGTTCCGCGGTCGAAAGACCGCAGCGGTAATTCTGACTTTCCCGCTGGGCTGGCGGGCGGTCGCCTTCAGACCGCCCGCCAGCCCAGCGGGAAAGAGGCTTCCACGATGAAGCCGGCTCGGAATCGAGCCGGCGGAGTGGAAGCTGTGCGACGGGTGCAGTTGCAATGTAGGGGCCCTCTTACGGGGGCCCTTGCAATGCCCATGCCAGTGGCGGTCGGACCGCCGGGATCTGGATGGCGGTAGGGGGGGTCGGAATCCCCGCGGCGGTGCAGCAAGCTGCGCCGCCGTGGAGGATTCAATGGGGCGGCGGTACACTGGCGGGAGCCCGCCAGTGGTGCCGGTCCGACCGCGGCTTTACCGCCGCGGTCGGAATCCCCATTGGAGCACCGCCGGCCTGTCGGCGGTGCTCCCGCGGTCCTCCGCCCTGGCGGTCAAAGACCGCCAGGGTCAGAATGACCGCCTTAATCTTTCGACTGTACCAAAATACAATTCACTGTGACACAATCTTTTATATGTATAACAGTTGTCAATTAAACCTGTGTAATCACAAACATGAAAAAATCATCCATTGTATGAAAATTTCCTTGCAGATGGAGTGGTAAAGACCCAATCTGTGAAATCAAAGAACGAAGCATTGTTTAAAGATTAAATATCCTCACAGGTAGAATAGTAGGAACCAAGCCTACGCGCATTTCGACGGTATTCCTCTAATAAGGAGGCCGCCTTCTTCAGGTCAGTTCCATTTCCAGTTGATAGTGAAGAAAAACGCAGGTTCCACAACAATGGATATACTTCAAGTGGCTTATAGCCTAATGGAAAAATAAACAACAAGAAATACAACATAAGCAAATGTACTCTCTTGAAATACGAGGAACAACCAGTGCCATCACCAATGTGAATATTATCACCCTGTGAAAATAGAATATGAAAAACAACCCATATGTGTCTCAAATAATACCACTACAGACATGACCTCCAACACAACACAAAAATGCCACTAAGCCAAACTACACCAAACTTCATAGAGCAAGAATTAATCTGCCACATGCCAAAATAATATCTACTTTCTATACACATAGAAAAAATAAGTAAATAGATACCTGCAACACAAAAAATGGTAAAATTTACTACCAGTCACAGAGAAGAGAGAGCAGTCCCATTCAAATAATCTTCACCGAAGGCCTTTTAGGGGGACTACCCCCAAGAATGACATATCCAATTATCTGAAACAAAATAATTGAACACTTACTAAAAACAGAAACCAAAACCACATAGGAAAATGCCAATGACTGGAAAAAGGTCATAAAAAATAATAGCATTTAAAGAATACCTTTTAACTGATGAATATAAAGAATATAATGTAAAAACCTAAACGGGGCGTCCTAGATACAATTCATGCCGCTCATAAGGATACTACTTCTATCTGTAAATCAAAAAAAAAAAAAAAAACTACATTCAAAAAGTTCTCAACTTCCTACTCAATGTATTACCTACTCATAACATACTCACAGAAATCTACATTACAAACTGAAGTTCAAAAATTTGCCTCAGGACAAAACAACAACAATAATGTGAATGCCTTCTAATTTACACACTATTAAAGGGGCCAAAGTTGTTAAGTATGACATACTACAAAATATACATCATGATAGAAAGAAGAACTACAAGCTACTGATATTAAAGTCAAATACAGTGCTCACAGACTCAACAACAACTCAGCTTGACTAGAAAGAACATAAAGAGACTTCCGGACCTGGGGTCTAATACCCTTAGGTACGTATAAAGTCTTACCTTCCAATTTACTCCGATCTCAAACCGGCGTGTTATGGGAACAACAGCGTGTGCTGCCTCGAGCGCCACTTCATTTTCAAAGACCATCATCTGACACAAAGTCAAAGCGGGATGACGTGAGACGTACTCCGTTCCCAAGAGACTTCACTTCAAAAGGCTAAACACATTGCCGCCATATCAAAATGGTCAAAATACCAATATCGTAAATGGGAGTAGAAAGAAAAAGGGGAGATCACATTATGCTGCCATAGGTATAACGATCCCCAATAACAATATCCTTTCCATTTGTAAATTTCTAATATACACTACCCAACTCTGACAAACCAGGTAAAACAATAAAACAATATCAAAAAGAACGAGCCTACATCTCGAATGGCCCGAAGCTACACAGGCACCATCTTGAAGGAGTCAAACTCTCTATCAAACACAAGGAGAACAAACTAACAGAGATCAAAAATACAATTTAAACAACAAAACATACCAACAAACGGGATGAAAAAGTGGACCCCAAACTGTAGGAGTCAAAACAAGTACACCAACTACACAAATATAGAAATAGGAATAGGACCCACTCTCAGATGGCCAAAACCTAAAAACTCAATGTGTCCCATAAGGCCTCAGACTCCACTCCCACGTACAAAAACAGACCCAAACCATCATGAACTTGAACAATGAACACTAAATATCACAGGAGAGATTAAACCATAGCATTTTCCCATGGAATGTACTCATTCAAACCACTCCTATAAGTCTCTAGAGTAAATATCCAAAAAACTTCTGGTTTTCTTCTAACTTTTACTTCTTCCACACCTTGAACATTCTTAATTCTTTCTCAAATCGTTCAAGCAAGGTCATCCAAACTATGGTGGTCATTCTGACCTCGGCGGTAAAAGGCGCCTACCGCCGGTCAGAAATCCTCCATAATCCCGCCGCGGTCGCGGAAACCCGCCACGGTCATTCTGACCCGCAGCAGCCAAACCTCCGAAAATCCGACAGCCACAACAGACCGCCAGACCAGCGGTCGGCGGAAAAGTGGAGGTGACAAAACCTCCACCGTCACGCCAACAGAAATACGCCCATGCCATTACGACCCACGAATCCACGCGGCGGTCTTTCAAACGCGGTTTTCCATTGGCGGGACACACCGCCGCGGTCAGAATACACACAAACGAACAAAACTCAGCCACATTGGCCGATTTGAATTCCACACACCTGATACACATACACACACCACTCCCACACACACAATACAATATAAAACACACACCCACATCACCCACAAACCCCTACGACCAAAAATTCAGAAAGAAGGCCAGAGCGAGACACCACCATCCACAAACAAGCAGCCACAGCCACTCAACACCATCACCCACACAATATCCACACACAAAACAACACACACCACCACACTCAACACACTTAACTACACATACTCCACCCCACACATCATACACACCACCCCATGGCACCCCAAAGACACCCCTGCTTCTCAGACGAAGAACTCAGGGTCATGGTGGAGGAAATCGTTCGGGTAGAGCCCCAGCTGTTCGGCACACAGATCCAATACACCAGCATTGCCCGGAGGACGGAGCTATGGCAGAGGATTGTCGACAGGGTCAACGCTGTGGGACAGCATCCCAGAAATCGGGAAGACATCAGGAAGCGATGGAACGACCTACGGGGGAAGGTGCGTTCCATGGTATCCAGGCACAACATCGCCATGCAGAAGACTGGCGGAGGACCCCCACCTCAACCCCCACAATTTACAACATGGGAGGAGGAAGTCTTGAACATCCTGCATCCTGACGGCCTCGCAGGAGTCGGCGGAGGAATGGATACTGGTAAGTTGAAGCTTCACTACTGCTTCCCCCCCACCTGCATGCCAAATCATACCCCAACCCTCACCCCCATCCTCGAACCCCACCCTCACCCCTACCCCCATCCTCACCCCCACCCTCACCCCCACCACCATCCTCACCCCCACCACCATCCTCACCCCCACCCCCAGCACACCTATTCCCTGCCAATGTCTCACCATCACAACCCACACATCCCAAAACCTAGGCCTGCATGCGTCCACTAAGCATGGACACCCATCACCAAAGCATGCCCAATGCATATACACATCCCCCCCACAAGCCACCCTCACCAAAGCCCCCACACACGAATGCCAGCACTTGGGGACACGGGAACCCACAGATACACCCATATGCCACACATTGAAACTATAACCATACCTCTATACCCCTGCAGGACCCGACCGTCAACACACCGCCGCGGAGGGCCCAGAATTCTCCACACCCCCCACCCAAGAGGCCGTCAGCGATGACAGCAGCTCTGTCGACCTGGACACTGATGACCAGCCCGGACCATCGGGGACCTCTGGACAGTCGGTTCCCCTCACACAGGCACAGGCCACTACAGACCCAAACCCCTCTGGGAACACCAGCACAGCTCCCACCCAGCGGGCCCATGCCTCTGTCTCCAGGGCGCGTCAATCTGCGGTGTGTCTACCACTACAGGGCACCCAGGATAACCCACCACCCCAACAACAACAGGGACCTGGGGGCAGTGGTAGTGGGCACACCGGCCAGGGGGCAGAGGCCCAGGGAAACAGGGCAACTCGGAGGGCAGCTGTGCGACAGGGGGGGGACGGGCCCAGGGAACCCACTCTCCACGAGGCCCTCACCACCATCATGGGAGCATACAACCGCTCCCAGGAGACGATGGCGACGGTACTGGCCCGGTTCCAGGAGATCCAGGTACTGCAGGAGGAACACTATCGGGGGTACAGGGAGGACATCAGAGCCTGCACCTCCACCCTGGTTACCATGGTAGGGCTGCTGCAGGACCTCATCAACACCAGGACGGACACTCAACAACAACAAAGGGCCCCTGCCACTAGCCTGGACCAAGAACAGCCAACCACCTCCGCCGGCGCTAGTGGACAGGAGGCCCCCACACAACAGCAGCCCACCAGACCCCCACCTCCTGCAGGAGAAGAACCACCCCGCAAGAGGGCCCTGAGATCTCGCAAGAAGACAGAGTAGGATGTCAAGACCCCCGCCAGCAAAGGATACCACCTGATGTCATCCCACTGTCCCACATTGTCACCCTGTCCATCCTTGAACTGCCCATGCTCCATCTCTCCACAGGCCTCTGGACAATGCACCTGTGTGACTGTTACTCTGGACTCTGCCATGGACATTCCTTCACCATAGCCCCCACCCACTTGAAACCACCCATCCCATTTTGAGCACTGAAATAAACACCTATTTTGCACAAAACTATCTGGAGTCTGGCTGTGATTTCAAAATACTGTAATTGACATGACAGTGCAAATATGTCCTTGTACATAGTGAAGTCAACAAACAGCTGCCACAAAGCTGTAGTCCATGGGGAAACGAAGCACAGGACTCGTAGTGGGGACCCCAGATCTGAAATAGGGAGGGAAAAGCCACAACTCAGTCATCATACACTGGGGCAAATAGACAGGCAGCAGAGATGCAGGAGAGTAGTTCAGATTTACTAAATTATCTTTGAATTGTTACCTGTGTCCTATTGGAAGTACTGTTCAATGATTCTGTCCCTGTTGTCTGTTTCAGCCCGTCGTCTTCCTCCTCGTCACTCTCCACAGGTTCCACCGCTGCCACAACACCACCGTCTCGACCATCCTCCTGCAGGAAAGGCACCTGGCGGCGCAAAGCCAGGTTGTGAAGCATGCAGCAGGCCACGATGATGTGACACACCTTCTTAGGTGAGTACATTAGGGATCCACCTGTCATATGCAGGCACCTAAACCTGGCCTTTAGGAGGCCAAAGGTGCGTTCGATCACCCTCCTAGTACGCCCATGGGCCTCATTGTACCGTTCCTCTGCCCTGGTCCGGGGATTCCTTACTGGGGTCAGTAGCCACGACAGGTTGGGGTACCCAGAGTCCCCCAATAGCCATACACGGTGTCTCTCTAGCTGTTCCATCACGTAAGGGATGCTGCTATTCCTCAGGATGTAGGCGTCATGCACTGACCCTGGGAATTTGGCATTTACATGCGAGATGTACTGGTCAGCCAAACACACCACCTGGATGTTCATGGAATGGTAACTCTTTCTGTTCCTGTACACCTGCTCCCTGTCTCTTGGGGGAACCAAAGCCACATGGGTCCCATCAATGGCACCAATGACGTTGGGAATATGTCCAAGGGTGTAGAAATCACCCTTCACTGTAGCCAATTCGCCCACCTCAGGGAAAATGATGTAGCTCCTCACGTATTTCATCAGGGCAGACAACACTCTGGATAACACCTTCGAAAACATGGGCTGAGACATCCCAGAAGCAATTCCCACTGTTGTCTGAAATGACCCACTTGCCAAGAAATGGAGTACTGACAGGACCTGCACCAGAGGGGGAATCCCTGTGGGTTGGCGGATGGGGGACATCAGGTCGGGCTCCAGCTGGGCACACAGTTCATGTATAGTGGCACGGTCAAGACGGTAGGTCAGGATAATGTGGCGTTCTTCCATTGTCGACAGGTCCACCAGCGGTCGGTACACGCGAGGATTCATCCGTCTCCTCGCCAAACCCAGCGGACGGTGCCTAGGAAGGACAACATGGAGCACACAGTCAAGCAACCCACAGGTACGTACTCACAGCTAGCACAGTAAACGATTCTCTATGCAGTGAATGGCGTGTCTGAGTGGCTATGCAAGGCCTAGGCCTGGGTGACGCAGTTGAAATTGAGCCATGTGGACCCTCGAAATGGCGGCTGCCTGACCTGTGAAGTGTGACAATGGGATGTGAGGTCAATGCGCTGGCGTGGCACACCGCGGCGGTCAGCGGTCGAAGACCGCGGCGCGAAGCCGCATTGGTTAACATTGAAGCCTATGGGTTTCAGGAGCCAATGGCGAAGGGCGCCGGCGGTGGCGGCACGCACCGCCGCAGTACGCACCGCCGCGGACGTGACCGCCATTTTCTATCTACTTATCCACTTGCGACTTGAACTTTCACAGGAGAGGACCTATACTGCAAGTGTTGCTGTGACCTCGGTCTGGAAGGGACAATGGCTGCTGCGACTGGGGAAAGGGCCCCTGCCTTCACTGGAGAGGAGTTGGAGAAACTTGTGGATGGGGTCCTCCCCCAGTATGCGCTACTCTACGGTCCTCCAGACCAACAAGTGAGTTTAATTCAATATGGATTTGGGGCCACTGGCTGGCTTGGGGGCCTGGCGGGGGGCCTGGCGGGGATGGGGGGGCATGTTGGGCCTGGCGGGGGGCATGGCGGGGGGCCTGGCGGGGATGGGGGGCATGTTGGGGCTGGCGGGGGGCATGGCAGGGGGCCTGGCGGGGATGGGGGGCATGTTGGGGCTAGCGGGGGGCATGGCGGGGGGCCTGGCGGGGATGGGGGGCATGTTGGGCCTGGCGGGGGGCCTGGCGGGGGGCATGGCGGGGATGGGGGGCATGTTGGGCCTGGCGGGGGGCATGGCGGGGGGCCTGGCGGGGATGGGGGCATGTTGGGGCTGGCGGGGGGCCTGGCGGGGGGCCTGGCGGGGATGGGGGGCATGTTGGGGCTGGCGGGGGGCATGGCGGGGGGCCTGGCGGGGATGGGGGGCATGTTGGGGCTGGCGGGGGGCATGGCGGGGGGCCTGGCGGGGATGGGGGGCGTTGGGCCACTGGCAACGAAAATGCAGACAAACTTGAACGTGGTATTTCTCCCTCCCTGTACGTGTCACATAGGTCCGCGCCCATGAGAAGATCGGGATTTGGCGTGCCATCGCCAAGGAAGTCCGGACCCTGGGGGTCCACCATCGACGGGGCACCCACTGCCGCAAGAGGTGGGAGGACATCCGCCGCGGGACCAAGAAGACCGCTGAGTCTCTGCTGGGGATGGCCTCCCAACGTAGGCGGGGTGCCTGCCGTCAACTGACCCCCCTGATGTTCCGGATCCTGGCGGTGGCCTACCCTGATTTGGATGGGCGCGTGAGGGCAGCACAGCAGACACAAGGGGGTGAGTCCAAGCATTATCTACTCTGTTGTCGCGCAGTGGAGGTGTCTGGGTGGGGGAGGAGGGCTGTGGGTCCCCCTAGGCCAGGGCGATATCTGTAGGCTGGGCACCCCCGTAAGCCCCTGTGTCCCCAGCCACCACCCTCAGTAGTGTGTCAGTACAGCCATCCCTGGGCCGTGTCATCCATGGGTGCAGTTGTCAACTCTAGGCGTGTAGGGCATGTTCCACGGAATGCGTAGCGGACCCCAAGTGCGCAACTTAGTGCAGGGGGCATCTGTGTCTGTCATGTCCGCTAACTGTACCGGAGATCCATGTACTCAATATCCCTTTATTTCTCTCTCCCCCCCCCTTTTTGTTTGTCTTTCTGTGCTTGTGTGCATCAGCATCATCAGGCGGAGGAGAAGTGGCATCGGGGCAGGAGGGAGCTGCATCTCACATGGCCCAGGAGGGCCATGCCACAGAGTCTGACTGGACCAGTGAGACGGAGGGCGAGGGGAGCTCCACAACGGGGACGACTGGACCCTGCAGCGACACGGACACGTCCTCGGAAGGGAGCTCCCTTGCGGGGGTGGCACCATCCGTGCCCCCCGCCATTACAGGTACAGCCGCCACCCAGCGCACCATCTCCGCCCTCCCAGCAGCCCCTCAGCGTTCGCACCGTGCCCGCTCTGCCAGGAAGCCGGGCATCTCCTTCGCCCCAGGCACCTCAGGCCCTGCCCCTGTTACCCCCGCTGCCCTCAGTGCGGAGCTCATTGACCTCGTGAGGACGCTCATTGTTGGGCAGACTACCCTTTTGAATGCCATCCAGGGGGTGGAGAGGGAGGTTCATCGCAGCAATGCGTACCTGGAGGGCATTCATTCGGGTCAGGCTGCCCATCAGCGATCGTTCCAGGCTCTGGCCTCAGCACTGACGGCAGCCATTGTCCCTGTCTCCTGCCTCCCTCTTCTAACTCCCTCCTCCCAGTCTCCTGTTCCTCTGCCTGTCCCACCCACACCATCAGACCAGCCTGCACACACCTCAACACCCAAGAGAAGCTCATCCAAACATAAGCACCACAGATCACGCAGACATTCACACACGCAACATTCCGATGCAGACATGCCAACAGTCACTACCACCTCTGTGACCCCCACCTCCTCGTATCCCTCCTCCCTCCCTGTGACGTCTACACTCACACCTCCATTCACCTCACCATCAGCCAGTGTTTCCATCACCAGCACACCCTCCAGTCCAGTCCGCACACGTGCAGTCACCACCCCCACTGCCATTTACACGTCCCCTGTGTCCTCTCCCACTGTGTCTGTCACCCCCTCTTCCACACCACACAAACGCAGCCACCCACCCACCCAACAGCCATCCACCTCACGACAGCCTATCCCTCCTGCACCTGCACCCAAAGACAGCAAACGTGACTCACCTACAACCACATCCTCTCCCTCCACTCCCATTCCCACTGTACCTACCACTCTCCATTGTCCCAAGAAACTCTTCCTCGCCACTGCTAACTTCTTTCCTGACCCTGAGCCCCCCCCTCCTTCTCGTCGGGGTAAGAAGAGCACCTCAGCCACCACCAGCCCTGCAGCCCCCTTGACAAGGGTGCAGGGGTATTGGAGCCCACCAGCCCGCATGTCTGGATCTTCGCCCAGCAGCAAGGGGACAGCCAGCCCACCCCCTGGGAAGAGGAGCAGAAGGCGGAAGGGGCGCCGCAGGAGCCCGGCTTCTACATCCCCCCCGGACACCACCCAGACACAGTCACCAGCCACAGCTCCAAAGGGAGGAAAGGGCCACAGACTCCCGACTAAGGAGGGCAAGGGCAGCAAGTCGAAGAGGTCAGGCTGCAGGCCTGCTGCCCAGGAGGAGCCCACCACCCCCATAGCCGCTGGCCAGGGAGGACCCAGCCCAGCTGGCCAGGAGGGCCCCACCACCCACAGCCCAGGTGGGCATTGAAGGAGCACCATCCCCGCTGCCCAGGAGGGCACCACCAGGCAATGAGCAGTTGGCCATAGACCGGCCGCCGTCTCAAGAACCGCTGAACTGGGCCCCGCCGTCTCAAGCACTGCTGAACTGGGCCCCGCCGTCTCAAGAACCGCTGAACTGGGCCCCGCCGTCTCAAGCACCGCTGAACTGGGCCCCGCCGTCTCCAGCACAGCTACGCTGGGGACCGCCGTCTCAAGAACCGCTGAACTGGGCCCCGCCGTCTCCAGCACCGCTCCGCTGGGGACCGCCGTCTCAAGAACCGCTGAACTGGGCCCCGCCGTCTCAAGCACCGCTGAACTGGGCCCCGCTGTCTCAAGCACCGCTGAACTGGGCCCCGCCGTCTCAAGCACCGCTGAACTGGGCCCCGCCGTCTCAAGAACCGCTGAACTGGGCCCCGCCGTCTCAAGCACCGCTGAACTGGGCCCCGCCGTCTCCAGCACAGCTCCGCTGGGGACCGCCGTCTCAAGAACCGCTGAACTGGACCCCGCCGTCTCCAGCACCGCTCCGCTGGGGACCGCCGTCTCAAGAACCGTTGAACTGCGCCCCGCCGTCTCAAGAACCGCTGAACTGGGCCCCGCCGTCTCAAGCACCGCTGAACTGGGCCCCGCCGTCTCCAGCACAGCTCCGCTGGGGACCGCCGTCTCAAGAACCGCTGAACTGGGCCCCGCCGTCTCCAGCACCGCTCCGCTGGGGACCGCCGTGGCTTTGCTCTCCCCAGGATGGCCCAGTGGGCAGGCCACCCACTGTATGGACTGTATGGACTGTGGCTTTGCTCTCCCCAGGATGGGCCAGTGGTCATGGAGTCCCCTCGTGGATCTGGCGTCGTGTACTCAAGTGGCTGAGGTGCCCCCCCTTCCCTTCCCCCTGAGGTGCCTGTCCTATTTTCTTTCTGATGCCCCTGCAGTGTTCTCTCCGTGGAGTTTTTGTCGTGGGACTGGGCCTTGCCCCTTTGCACAGGACCCCTGTGGTCCACGGACAGTGGTTGGACTACATTTAGTAGCTGTATATATTTTGTACATAGTTTATTTATTTATTGGGATTACTGGTGTCCATATTTCAATATATCTGCCCATTTATGATCTCTTCTTTTGGTCTTTGCATTATTTCGGAGGGGGGGGTTTGTGGGTTGTGACAGTGATCTGTGGGAATGCATTGATGTGTGTGTTGTAGTGGGTGTGGGTGGGTGGGTGTGTGCCGGTACTCTTTTCCTTCCCCTGTGTCGTAGGTGCAGTACTCACCGATGTCTTCCGCGCCGCCGGGCGTGCTCCTGGTACAGGAGCAGGTATAGGAGTGCGGGGATGACCTGCAACTCGGGTTCCATACTGCCGGAATCTCGCGTGGAGTGCGTAGAGGTGAGCGTTTTCCCGTTCGTAGTCTGTTTCCGCCGTGTTTTTATCGGCGGTGCTCCCGCCCCGGAAGAGGTGGCGGATTGGTGGGTCGTGATAGGGTGGGCGGTACATTGTCTGCCGCCTGGCTGTTGGCGGGGACCGCCGCGCTGTTTGTTTGTTCCGCCGTGGCGGGCGGAGTGTTAATGCGGCGGGCTGTGTTGGCGGTTCCCGCCAGGGTCAGAATTGCATATTTTGGACCGCCGGCCTGTTGGCGGCTTGGCCGCCGCATTATCACCGACCGCCAGGGTCAGAATGAGGGCCTATGTCTCTCATTTTGCCAGTGCTGCACAAGGGGAGCTCCCTCCCTATTATTCCGGATATTAGACAAATGTGCTAAAATCCTGACTCTGATCTCACGTCCAGTCTCTCCTACATACCCCGCTGGGCAAGGACAAGTAATCAGATATAAACAGTTAGACCTTTTACAATTTGTCATGTCTGAGAATTTGTACTCCTTCTGTTGCCAGAGCAGGGAATCACCTACAATCGCTCCTGCACATGCTTTGCACGTCTGACATTTATGATTACCTTTAATTGGAACTGATCCAGTAATCAATTTTTGACAGAAGTCTTTATTTCTGAGTACAGCTGCCCTTACCAATTTATTACAAATATTCTGATTTTTCCAAAAAGGGTCTTTCCAAAGGTACAAGAGCTTGATCACAATTCAGGATTTGACATTCATTATTTATTATTTTTCTAATTTTATCATTTAAATTAGAATGTTGAATGACACAAACTATTTGCTATTGACACTGGTACCATGCCAGGACTGAAGAACTTTTAAGCTACATTTTCAAGATCTAATGGTTCAATGGAGGGCAGCATAATAGGGTTGATGTGCAAGATATTTCCCTCCCGGATGTTGCTACATCTCTCTAGACTTTTGAAAAAAGATAATTGGTTTAATGCAGTGTCTATGATTGTCAAATGTGCCAAAACTGGAGACAGTAAGGTGTCTAGAAAATCACAAATACATGATTTTAGAGGTCCCCAATGCTCCTCTAGTGAAAATGCTGTTGTCTGAGTTGAAACAGTTAGTCCCTGCCATGCCGGTGGTCTACTTGGGTTTATGACTCCCTTCCTTTTCTTAGCCGGTCTTCTTATATCAAGTGGAGTATTGGCATGAACGGACTGAGGATTGAGCATAAGGTTACTACTCTCTTGATTTCTATTTTCCTCCTGTTGCCAACAAATACATGTTCCCGACCCTCTTGGACATCATAAATTGGAATTAGGTCTGTTGTTTCTTCCAAATATGATATTTATGTTGTTTTAGGAGCAACAGTGAGCAAACGTGAGCAGGTGGAGGGGTGGTTAAAGATAGAAATCACTTAGCGAGCTTAATTTTGTTAATCTCTAAATCCACCACCCTCACCAAACAATTATCAATGGTTGAATGAGGGGATTTCATAGCTTGTCCCACTCTGATCACTGTATCCCCTGCAACAACTTGTTTCCTCTTACCAATGTGGCCGAACTGTTTCCAGAGTCAGTATATGCAAACAAATCAGGGCCAAATAATCTCTGCAATTTACCTAAATACACACATACAATCTGTCTAAGAAATTAGCAAATTCTCAATTCTCTGCATTACTTTTTGCCCAGGCTGCTTAAATAACCTCAAATCACAGACCACAAGCCAAAGAGAGAGGGCCCTGCCCAGCTTCTTCTGGCCTATGGCGTGCTAAGATTGGCCCAGTTTTGGCCCGGTCTTTGCCTGGGCACTAATCTGGGTGCATCCTGCATGCATCCCACGCTGCAGTAAACAGGTGCAATTTAATAGTGCATCAGAGCAGGGCCTGACCGCAGTGCAGGCTGGGGGACAGAGTCCCACCCCAGCCATGATAGGCTTGGCCCCCTGGGAAGATGTTCATCAGGCCTCCTTCAAATATGCATGTCCAGTGAGGTGGTAAAAAGGTGCATTTCAATAGCACATTATTGCAAGACCTGAGCAGTAGTGCAGGCTGGGGGATGAAGACTCACCCCAGCCACAATAGTCTTGGCCAACCACGAAGATGTTCACCAGGCCTCCTTCAAATATGCATACCTCGCATGACAATAAAACAGGTGTGCTTTATTAGCACATCAGAGCGGGCCTGAGCGGCTGTACAGGCTGGGGAACGAAATCCCACCCCAGCCGGGATAATCTTGCCCTTCCCCCGGAAGATGTTCACCAGGCCTCCTTTCAATATGAATGTCCCATGCAGTGGTAAACAGGTGCGCTTTAATGACACATCAGAACGGGGCCTGAGCACCAATGCAGGCTGGTGTACGAAATTCCACCCCAGACGCGATAGTCTTGGCCCCCCCTAAAAACTTTATTGGGTATAGAATGACCATGGACTTTTATGACATCTGAAAGGGCGAGAAGATGTGAAGGATAGGGGAAGAATTAAAAAAGAAGACAAATGAGGGCACTGTGAAAAAGAGCAGTGCGAAGAGACATTGCCAAAAATAGGATGGACGAAAGTGGGCACATATAAAAGGGCTGAAGAGGACACTTTTTGAGAGGTTACGATTGCAAGCTGGCCAGTGGCTACAGGTGATCTCTGAAAAATGGTAGTGTGTAACAACCACCATGAATTCAAGCGAATAAGCAAAGTTTGCAAGCCCCATTTCCTAATGCTCTCAATTGTCAGATGTCACAAAAGTCCATATGCTACATAAATTTCACGACAAGATGGTTATCATTCCCTGGACCCACTGCAACTAAAGGATTCTAAGGATTTATTTGCATTTATTTTTTCCTGGATTGATATCGTCAGAGCGAGAATACTTGAGGTGTACAGCAGTGATTTTAGCTTAAGGATAGATTGTGGCAAATCTGCTGTGGGAGCATAAAAGAAAACAGTTTGCTACTTTTACACTGTTTTTATGATTGGCAATGGCTAGCGGAACCAATGCGAGCAAAGCATTGTTGGGGGTTCCAATTTAGCGCCTAGATTGGACTCCCGTATTTTAGGTCGAAGCCCATAGCCTGGGCCCTTTTCACACATACACATTTTATTTGTTTAATAATTTTATTATATTTTAGCACAGTGATAGAGCATACATTTTAACTCTGTCCCTCATGTCACTGAAGTCAGCAGACTTTGACAAGTTTAGGTTTATGAACATAAATAAGAGAAAAACTAACATAGAACACTGCATTAACACACATTTAAATGTGCAACTTGCTTTTATTTCACAGTTTGACATAGATGCCTTTCAATTAAATCACATGCTAGAAGGTTAAGGCTGAAGTTCAAGTGTAATTATGGGCCACATGTACAAACATCAGGTGTTGTGGCTTGCAAATTGAGCGATTTAGTGACTCGCAATTTGCGAGTCGCAAAACCTGATGTACAAGAGTGCCAGAGACACTGTTCGCCATTCGCAAATGGGTCGCAAGGGACCTGCCTCATTAATATTCATGTGTTAGGTCGGAATTTGTGACTCATTTTGGACTGGCCACACTCACACAGATGGTGGCCTGTTGGGGTCAGCAGACCACCATGTCTGTGACTGCTTTTTTAATAAAGCCGTTTTTTAAAAAGGAAAACGGGATGCCTTACAAAAAGAAAATGAAAAGTTTCTTTTTAATTCTTTCAGAGTAGGCAGTGGTCAATGGGACTACTGCATGCTCTGAAAAAATGGTGGCACCTCCATTCATAAAGGGGAAGTGGTCCCTTAATGATCCCTTCCAGTTTGCAAATGGGTTACCATCAATTTCAAATTGGTGATAACTGCAATTGTTTTGCAATCACATTCCCGTTCACAAAACAATCATACATCCAGCTATGAGGCACTATTAGGAAGATACACACTTGGCACGCCCCCTTCCTAATAGCAAGTCTCAGACCCATTTTATGATTCTGTAAAAGGTTACAGAGACGCAAAATAGGGATTTGTACATGAGAACATGCTTTTTTTCACACAAACTACTGGATTCTGTGAATTGAGCCATTTGCGACCAAAAAAAGCTACGTACATGGTGTTCTCAGACTCTAAACCCACGTCGGAGGCTGCAATTCTCAAGGGCAGTAGCGGGTGGGGGGAGCGATGAGGACAGGGGGAAAAAAAATAATAAAAGAAAATAAATCTCACCACTTCCCATCACCACCGTTTCCTACCGCCTCGCTTGTTGTTCCTCTTCTTCTGGTGTCCCAGCATTCACTGGGACACCAGCACAGAAACCCCACCAATCCCGGTGCTGCTTTCATGCTAAACCTAGCATGGAAGCATTGTACAGGTTGGTCTGAGAAGCTTGTATTGCCGCTCAGACACAACCCTGGGGTCTGTGCAGTTTCTCCAGCCCGGCTGTTTAACACAGCCGGGCTGGAGAAACCTAAGTGCGCATCTGTGGTTGGCTGGCCTGAGACAGCTGTCCAAACACATATGCGTACTTAGGTACACTCTCTCCTCTTCCCCCCTCCCACTGCCCGTGGCCCAGCATGCTCCTCCCCAAACATGCTGCTGGCTGAGCCAGCAGCTGAAAGATAAAACAATAATTAAATATTGTTTTATATTTCATTTCCGGCCTTAGCAAGGGGGGCGATGCTCCTTCGCCATTGCAAAAGAGCTGCCTCAGTTCTAAACTAGTAGTGTTCGTAGAAGCCAATTTGAACCTCTTGTGCCTAGTGAAAGATAAACGACTTTGAAAATATGTGCAACTGAGAAAAATGCAGTTCTCATCTAGACTTAATGGAATGCAATAACAAAGTTTTTCCATTTAAATTAAATGTTTTGCTTATACTGATGAAATAATTGTAATGATGAATTTATGTTTGCAAATTATGAATGTTTCCTAACAAGTATTAAATCAACTGCATTTTATATTTTTTGTGGCAACATAACTGAGATCTACAGAGCTTGCATTTAGTAGTCACGTAAAAGTGCTGAATTTGTGTTTTTTCATAATGTGAATTCTTCTTTGAGATTTCGTTCCCATGAGAAGCAAAGTCCGAATTGTAAAAAAGTCCATTGTTTAACTGTGTAAGGGCTGTACCCATTTGGGCTTGAAAGTTTTGGAATGCAGGAACATGGACTGAGATCATTTACAAATGTTTCAACCCATTTGGAGTCACACAGAAAGGAGATGGCTCCATGGCAGACTTGGGAAAATGTTGAACTGTTGCAACCTGAAGTCTGGAGATTGGTTTTAGTTGGTTGATGCCCCTTCAACATAAAATAGACCGACCCCTAGGACAATTCAGAACATTTCATGTGGATTTAAATAGCACTGGTTATTTGAACTTTGAGGAGATCAGATCAGGACTTTGCTCAGAGCAGTCCTGTCTTGGTCAGAGCCAGACACTTTCCTGATGCTTGCAGATGCCTTGCAGACTAGATGCTTTGCTGATGAAGATCCCCTGATTGTTGTATCCCTTGGAGGAGTATCTATCTCTCTGCCATTTGCCCTTGCCCATTGGAATGCCCTTATAGGTTAGAAACTCCACTATGTTAACACTTCTTATTCTGTTTTTTTCTTTTTAGTTAGTGTTCTGTCTGTTGCCTAAGTTATTATTTTTGGAAATTATTTTTGTCCTTTTTATATTTTTGTGTTTTGCCCACATGTGTTTCTCCCCACACATGTATTTCCCTAATTTGGTTAGCTGTAGGGTTTGCCTGTGCCCAGCCAAAAATGATTGATTTAACTGAATTTAATTGATTAAATGATTGTGAAATCTGAGCTTTGCATGATTTCTGTGTCTCAGATATTTCAACAGACCTTTTGAATCATGCTTCTTGAATGCCTAATTTTAATGATGTTAGTACGCCTGAACGTATTGTGTCACCTTGGGAAACCCGTGGTGATTACGTATTTCTATAACTTAGTTTTACCTATAGTCTACTTGGCTTTGAGCTTGTGTTTGTAATAAATCTTTGAACTACATTCCTGTCTGGAGTTTTCTTTCTGTGAGCACATTTGTTATGGTGTTTAAATTATTTGGGTGTTGTTGAAGTATAATTGTTGATAAAGATGATACCAAGCAAGCATAAGAGAGTTCTAAAAAAGAGGAGAACCTCCACATTTGGAGACCTTAGATAAAATGTACAATCCTAGAAATTGTGAAACTTTCTAAACTTCTGACATGTATCAGTATACTGATATTCGCCCATCTCATTCCTTTCAGGACTTGCCTGACAAATGAAGTGAGGGAGGAGGGCAGTCAGATCACTGAAAGAAATACATGAAACTGAAAAAGGAGTCACAACACTAATCAGAGATTTTCATGAAAATGGAAGAGAGACTTCCACAACAAAAACTCCAGTTCAAAAAGAAAAAGGTTGCAGCAACTGTGGGTAAACATGCCACACATATTGTGAACATTGCTGAATAATAGGACATGGGCAGTGATTTTGCTAGGCAGCATGGTAAAAGTCATGATAGTTTGCCAGAATCTTTAAGAGCTTCTGGGAGTGATAGTAACTAATGACTTCCTTGAAGTCGAAACAGCAGACAGGCGTGTCTCCCCACCTGACAGTGTTTTCAAAGTAAAAATTCAAAATGAGGAAGACATTGAGTACACCATTAAAGTGATCTTCTGTGGAACAATAACATTAAGTTATTAGCAGAAAAGGATTTACCACCTGAATTTGTCCGTACGCTCCCACAATGGCGAGATGTCATTTTGCTTTCCTTCTCATTACTTGTTCCAGACACAATAAAAGAAGCCTAGGGCGCAGATTGGTCTTTGGCGCAGGCGCAAGCCCTGAACCACAACCATGTGTGGTGGGATAGGTATTCCCCTTATCATGACACTCTGATAAGTTTTCCACTCCACAGATACAACCTCAATATCCAATTGAACATGAGGCTAAAGCACAAGTCAGGGAAATTCTCTCACAACTTGAGCACCCGGGAAGTACTTGTACCCTGTGTATTTCCTGTGAATAATCTTCTGTTTCCTGTGGATAAGCCCGACCATTCATACAGAACAGTCCTGGATTAAAGACATTTAAACAGCAATGCACACAAATTTGCCACACCAAATTCACATAGTGCAGCACTAATCAACAATATAGTGGGCAAAACATACAAAACAACCTTATGTATTTCCAATGTTTTTTTCTGCCAAGCTCTATTCCTGAAACCCAGGAACTAAGGACCATATTTATACTTTTTTAGTGCTGCATTTGCATCGTTTTTTGACGGACAATCAGCGCAAACTTACAAAATACAATTGTATTTTGTAAGTTTGCGCCGTTTTTGCGTCCAAAAGCGGCGCAAATGCGGCGCTAAAAAAGTATAAATACGGGCCTAAGTGCATTCTCCACGCTGGGTTCCCAATGGAGATTTTCTTTTTTACCTCAAGGATATAAGACAGTACCAGATAGTTTTCAGTCAGTGACATTAGTATAGCATTATACTGATCCTGGGGCATTGTCTTATGTAGATGACATCTCTCTGACAGATCACAACCTCAACAAACACCTAGCCAGGATGGATCACATTGTTTTGGAATTCGCCACACAGGGCTACAAATTTCATTTCAAGAAAACAAAGATTGCTTTTCCTAGTGTCCTTTTTTATGATGCAAACTATCAAATGAGGGAAAGTGCCTAGCACCACAATTGCTAGAGAAATGTGTGCAATTATAACGAACAAATACCATCAAGAAACTGCAGTCATCGCTGGTTTCTTTAAGTTTGCCAGAACTTACATTCCAGAATTTGCACAAAGCATTAAAACACTTTATAATTTAATCTGTCCTGACTTCTTAATTCATTCAGACTTCTCAAGCAAACACTTGACACCACAACACACACAAACTCTTAGAGCATTAGAGATTGACATGCTTGAAGCAAAACATTTGTACAAATTTGACAACAAAACAAAGTTGCTAATCTTGATCATTCCGGGTGCAATTGGATTCACCTATGTCACATTCAATGAAGGTGACACTGTACCCATAACATAAAACTGTACTTTGACACAGAAAGCACTTTGGATCAACAGAAAAAATACTGACTGCTGTCCAAATGAATGTCACAAAGGAGAGAGCATTAGCCCAAGGGAAACACATTATTGTTGTTACCATGATACCAGAACTTGAGGCTGTCACAAAAGCAAGTATCCCAAACACGAAGGCATTACGTCCAGTGGTGTTGATTATGTTTTTGAACTAAAACTTCAGACCCAGGAATTCCTTCAGTATAAACTTGAATATCCCTTGTCCACCAACATGTTCTCCTTGAATAATACAGAATTATCATTTACATTGATGGCTCAGCCCAACCAGCTGTAGGCACCAAACACGATACTCCACTTCATGTGCAGAAGTTTGTGGGGTAAAGAGAAATGGTAAATTCCTCCCTCAACAAATCTACACACAGACCCTAGGGGATTGCACAACACAACTTGCAGAGCTAAAAGCTTTTATTTTGGCACAGGAACACACAGATCCTGAACTTTACACACTGATTGTGTGTGATTTGTATTATTGTGTCCAGTCCTTTAATGAATATTTACATTACTGTAACTTTAATGGGTTCAGAGACTCTAAAGGAAACACCATAAAACAGTGATTTCTGTGGGGACGGGTGAGGATCTTAAAGACAAGCAGCCACAGGCTCATGCAGTACATAGGGCCACCAATGTGATGGGATAAACATTGTAGGAAACTCTTTGGCTGATGAAGCAGCATAATCTGCAGAAGCTATGGCTTCTGTTGCTGCGATAACTCATTTTCATATAAGGTTGGATGATGAAACATTGGCTGCTATGAAAGCCTCGGCTGATGGCAAGCCCTTACCAAAAGCATATCCTGCACAATATTTCTACCACTTAAGTGCCAAAAACATAGCCTTTATCATGATGCCAAGGGTCGGGGATCATGTGATCCCCAACCGAGACCACAGGTTAGATCTCATCAAAGCAGCATATGGGGGGGTTGCTTTTGCCCATGCTGGTGTGGCAGTTACCATCTCATTCTTTGAGAAACACTATTGGCCGCCTGGCCTCTACAAACAGACCAAGCAGTATGTCCTTATTTGTGATATTTGCCAACAAATTTAAGGGTCCACCTTAAATCTTTCACTGCAGACACCCCTCTCAGTTTCCAACAAACCATTTCAATGTGTGTACCTGGACCCTTGCAGTCCCTTACAACCAGATGGTGCAGACAAATATATTCTTCTTGCTGTTGATTGATGCTTTAGATTTTTATGGGTGTGGCCACAATGATTGGTTGATGTTCGAACTGTTATTACAGATTTTCAAGTCGTTATTGGGACATATATAGTCCCATCTTTCCACTCGGACATTGGCCCTGCATTTGTCTCCAGGGTATTCAGGGACAAAAATGGCAATGATGGGGGTTCGAGTGCATTACTCATCTCCATATCATCTCAAGGGAGATTTGATTGTGCATCGGAACAACCGGGACTTAAAGCAATCCCTAACAACCAGGGTAGTAGGTTCATGTCGTAGTTGCCTCATCACTTGTATTGAGTCCATAGAACTCTAAGAAGGTCTTTGGAAGGTCGCACCCCTAAGAAGTCCTGTTTGGAATATCCATGTACGTCTCTGATCTTGATAGCCGTGGTGCAGTGGCAGCAGAAACACCATTTGACATAAATGAACGTGTCATTGTCTTGCATGAAACACAACATTTCCATGGTGAAAATTAATCAGCACATGCCGTCTCCTTGGGAACGAGGGATTTTGCCACCATCCACAGCCTGGATTCCTAAACTCAGGACCAGTTCAAGTCCTGGGAATATACATGTAAAGAAATGGCTCCCTGTTGCAGTTACCCCCCACTTTTTGCCTGATACTGATGCTGACTTGACTGAGGAGTGTGCTGGGACCCTGCTAACCAGGCCCCAGCACCAGTGTTCTTTCACCTAAAATGTACCATTGTTTCCACAATTGGCACAACCCTGGCACCCAGATAAGTCCCTTGTAACTGGTACCCCTGGTACCAAAGGCCCTGATGCCAGGGAAGGTCTCTAAGGGATGCAGCATGTCTTATGCCACCCTAGGGACCCCTCACTCAGCACACACACACACTGCTTGCCAGCTTGTGTGTGCCGGTGGGGAGAAAATGACTAAGTCGACATGGCACTCCCCTCAGGGTGCCATGCCAACCTCACACTGCCTATGGCATAGGTAAGTCACCCCTCTAACAGGCCTTACAGCCCTAAGGCAGGGTGCACTATACCACAGGTGAGGGCATAGGTGCATGAGCACTATGCCCCTACAGTGTCTAAGCAAAACCTTAGACATTGTAAGTGCAGGGTAGCCATAAGAGTATATGGTCTGTGAGTCTGTCAAAAACGAACTCCACATCTCCATAATGGCTACACTGAATACTGGGAAGTTTGGTACCAAACTTCTCAGAATAATAAACCCACACTGATGCCAGTGTTGGATTTATTAAAAAATGCACACAGAGGGAATCATAGAGATGCCCCCTGTAATTTACCCAATTGTTCAGTGCAGGACTGACTGGTCTGTGCTAGCCTGCTGCTGAGAGATGAGTTTCTGACCCCATGCGGTGAGAGCCTTTGTGATCTCAGAGGGCAGAAACAAAGCCTGCTCTGGGTGGAGGTGCTTCACACCTCCCCCCTGCAGGAACTGTAACACCTAGCAGTGAGCTTCAAAGGCTCAAGCTTCGTGTTACAATGCCCCATGGCAAACAAGGAGGAGTCACTGGCCAGTCAGGACAGCCCCTAAGGTGTCCTGAGCTGAGGTGACTCTGACTTTTAGAAATCCTCCATCTTGCAGATGGCGGATTCCCCCAATAGGAATAGGGATGTGACCCCCTCCCCTCAGGGAGGAGGCACAAAGAGGGTGTAGCCACCCTAAAGGACAGTAGCCATTGGCTACTGCCCTCCCAGACCTAAACACACCCCTAAATTCAGTATTTAGGGGCTCCCCAGAACCTAGGAACTCAGATTCCTGCAACTTACGAAGAAGAGGACTGCTGAGCTGAAAAACCCCTGCAGAGAAGACGGAGACACCAACTGCTTTGGCCCCAGCCGTACCGGCCTGTCTCCCTCCTTCAGAAGAAAACTGCTCCAGCGACGCTTTCCCCAGGACCAGCGACCTCTGAATCCTCAGAGGACTGCCCTGCTTCCAAAAGACCAAGAAACTCCCGAGAACAGCGGCCCTGTTCAACAAAGACTGCAACTTTGTTTCCAGAGGAGCGGATTTAAAGACCCCTGCAATCCCTGCAAGAAGCGTGAGACTTGCAACACTGCACCCGGCGACTCCGACTCGACTGGTGGAGAAACAATGCTACAGGGAGGACCCCCCAGCGACTCCGAGACTGTGAGTAACCAAAGTTGTCCCCCCTGAGCCCCCACAGCGACGCCTGCAGAGGGAATCCCGAGGCTCCCCCTGACCGCGACTGCCTGACTCTAAGGTCCCTACGCCTGGAAAAGACCCTGCACCCGCAGCCCCCAGGACCTGAAGGATCGGAACTCCAGTGCAGGAGTGACCCCCAGGAGGCCCTCTCCCTTGCCCAGGTGGTGGCTACCCCGAGGAGCCCCCCCTTGCCTGCCTGCACCGCTGAAGAGACCCCTTGGTCTCCCATTGATTCCTATTACAAACCAGACGCTTGTTTGCACACTGCACCCGGCCGCCCCGCGCTGCTGAGGGTGTACTTTCTGTGTGGACTTGTGTCCCCCCGGTGCCCTACAAAACCCCCCTGGTCTGCCCTCCGAAGACGCGGGTACTTACCTGCTGGCAGACTGGAACCTGGGCACCCCCTTCTCCATTGAAGCCTATCTGTTTTGGGCACCACTTTGAACTCTGCACCTGACCGGCCCTGAGCTGCTGGTGTGGTGACTTTGGGGTTGCTCTGAACCCCCAACGGTGGGCTACCTTGGACCCCAATTTGAACCCCGTAGGTGGTTTACTTACCTGCAAGAACTAACAATAACTTACCTCCCCTAGGAACTGTGAAAATTGCAGTGTCCACTTTTAAAATAGCTATATGTGTTTTATGTAAAAAGTATATATGCTATTGTGATTATTCAAAGTTCCTAAAGTGCTTACCTGCAATACCTTTCAAATGAGATATTACATGTAGAATTTGAACCTGTGGTTCTTAAAATAAACTAAGAAAATATATTTTTCTATACAAAAACCTATTGGCCTGGAATTGTCTCTGAGTGTGTGTTCCTCATTTATTGCCTGTGTGTATGTACAACACATGCTTAACACTACTCCTTTGATAAGCCTACTGCTCGACCACACTACCACAAAATAGAGCATTAGTATTATCTCTTTTTGCCACTATCTTACCTCTAAGGTAAACCCTTGGACTCTGTGCATACTATTCCTTACTTTGAAATAGTGCATACAGAGCCAACTTCCTACATTGGTGGATCAGCGGTGGGGTACAAGACTTTGCATTTGCTGGACTACTCAGCCAATACCTGATCACACGACAAATTCCAAAAACTGTCATTAGAAATTGATTTTTGCAATTGGAACTATTTTTCTAAATTCTTAAAAGTCCTGCTAGGGCCTTGTGTTAGTCCCTGTTAGCATTTCTTTTAGAGTGTAAAAGTTTTGTGAAAGTTTGAATTAGATTATAGAACTAGCTTTAGATTCTTAAAAAGTATTCCAACTTTTAGAAGCATAATGTCTAGTGCAGAGATGAATGTGGAGGAACTCGACCTCACACCTTACCTCCATCTTAAGATGAGGGAGCTAAGGTCACTCTGCAAAATAAAGAAAATCACAATTGGCTTAAGACCCTCCAAACAACAGCTCCAGGAGCTTTTGGCAGAGTTTGAAAAAGCCAACCCCTCTGAGGATGACAACCCAGAGGAGGATGTTAGTGACATGGAGGAGAATTCCCACCTTCCAGTCCTAACTAGGGAACCCAGGGACCCTCAATCCCTGATTCCAACTGTGATAGTCAGAGATGCTGCTTCCCTCACAGGAGGGGCCAGCACCTCTGAAATCACTGAGGATAGCCTCAGTGAAGAGGACCTCCTGCTAGCCAGGATGACCAAAAGATTGGCTTTGGAAAGAAAGATCCTAGCCATAGAAAGGGAAAGACAAGAGATGGGCCTAGGTCCCATCAATGGTGGCAGCAACATAAATAGGGTCAGAGATTCTCCTGACATGTTGAACATCCCTAAAGGGATTGTAACTAAATATGAAGATGGTGATGACATCACCAAATGGTTCACAGCTTGTGAGAGGGCTTGTTCAACCAGAAAAGTAAACAGATCTCACTGGGGTGCTCTCCTTTGGGAAATGTTCACTGGAAAGTGTAGGGATAGACTCCTCACACTCTCTGGAAAAGATGCAGAATCCTATGACCTGATGAAGGCTACCCTGATTGAGGGCTTTGGATTCTCCACTGAGGAGTACAGGATTAGGTTCAGGGGGGCTCAAAAATCCTCGATCCAGACCTGGGTTGATTTTGTTGACTACTCAGTGAAAACACTGGATGGTTGGGTAACTGGAAATGAAGTGCATGACTATGTTGGGCTTTATAATTTGTTTATGAAAGAACACATTTTAAGTAACTGCTTCAATGAAAAGTTGCATCAGTATCTGGTAGACCTAGGTCCAATTTCTCCCCAAGAATTGGGAAAGAAGGCAGACCACTGGGTCAAGACTAGGGTAACCGAAACTTCCACTGGGGGTGACCAAAAGAAAGGGGTTACAAAGCCTCCCCAGGAGAAAGTGGGTGACACTAGAAACAAAGAAAAAGAGTCCTCTGTAGGCCCCCAAAAACCAGAACAGGTGGGTGGGCCCCAAGACACAACCCAAAACAAAGGTGGGTACCAGGGTAAGAACTGGGATGCCACTAAGGCATGGTGCCACAACTGTAGACAGACAGGGCACCACACCAAGGACACTTCTTGTCCCAAAAACAAACCCCCTAGCAAAATCCCAGGAGTAAACAGTGTAGCCATTGGGGATGACTCCTCAGATGAGGAGGTCTTCATAGCCTTCAACTGGAAAAAGGGCCCAACAGGTGAGTTGGAGATTCCAGAGGGAAGTAGACACTTCCACCACCTACTGGTGAATGGAATCCCAGCCACTGCCCTGAGAGACACTTGTGCCAGTCACACTATTGTGCATGACAGGCTGGTGTTCTCAAACCAGTACATCCCAGGTGAGACTGCCAGAGTAAGAGTTAACCCAGACAGGGTCACTGATAGGCCAGTGGCTTTTGTGCCCATAGAAGTGGGTGGGACTTTTAGCTGGAGAAGGGTGGTAGTCAGTACAGACCTCCCCCTTGATTGTCTCCTTGGAAATGACTACCCAGAGGTTAGTCAGAGCCCAAGAGAGGAACTGGTCCAGTGCCAGTCCTCTCCCAAGGATTCTGGAGGTCCTGCCCCTGCCTTAACTGCAAGCAGGCCCCAGAAGAAAAATAATAGAAAACAGTGTAGGAAGGGTGGACAACCTTTAGCCAAGGTTCCAGCAAGCCAAGGAGATTCTGCTCTAGTAGGGGAGAACTCCAAAAGTGGATCTGATAAAGTCCAACCTGACCCACAAGAAGTCCTGGCTAGTCAGGCAACTGTTAAGCCGGAGTGGGTGGCTCCTCAGCTAACAGAAGAAAGAGTGGAAGAAGGGTGTTTACTACAAGATGTGGTAACCCCCCACTCTAATACAGCAGACTTTCACCCTGAACCCAAAGAAGCCTGTAACCTAGCCCCTTTCCTTGTAGGTGAAGAGCTAAAGGTGTGGTTCTGGGCACTGACAGCTGTCAGTGGCCTCTGCTGGGTGTTAGCCTTTATGGCTGCACTATCCTTGGCATGGTGGTCTGACCCCATGCCAAATAGCAAGTTAGGCCCCCTGACCCTGTTGGTCATGGTGGGGTTACTCCAGCTCTGGGTAACCTCTTTGGGTAAGCTAGGGGTGACCCTGGCTAAGAGAAGATTAGCAGAGGTGGATACCTCTAACCCCAAAATAGGGAGAATGGGTGAAGACATTAAAAGCACAGACAAGGGGTAATTCAGACTAGGTCCTATCACTGTGGAAGTGGGTCAGTTCCCCAGAGGGAATGACCTGAACAGGAGGATGTAAGGCAGAGTAGGCCCTGCAACAAACCAGCCTATTTCCTCTACTCTTCCTCGTCTGACAGACTAGGAAGCCTCTCCCAGCTTTGGCAGAGTCTCCTGGCCTGTGGGCTGGGGGGGGGCTTGTGTAATGAAATGGCTCCCTGTTGCAGTTACCTCCCACTTTTTGCCTGATACTGATGCTGTCTTGACTGAGGAGTGTGCTGGGACCCTGCTAACCAGGCCCCAGCACCAGTGTTCTTTCACCTAAAATGTACCATTGTTTCCACAATTGGCACAACCCTGGCACCCAGATAAGTCCCTCCTTCAGAAGAAAACTGCTCCAGCGACGCTTTCCCCAGGACCAGCGACCTCTGAATCCTCAGAGGACTGCCCTGCTTCCAAAAGACCAAGAAACACCCGAGAAAAGCGGCCCTGTTCAACAAATACTGCAACTTTGTTTCCAGAGGAGCAAATTTAAAGACCCCTGCAATAGCCGCAAGAAGCGTGAGACTTGCAACACTGCACCCGGCGACCCCGACTCGACTGGTGGAGAAACAACGCTACAGGGAGGACCCCCCAGCGACTCCGAGACTGTGAGTAACCAAAGTTGTCCCCCCTGAGCCCCCACAGCGACGCCTGCAGAGGGAATCCCGAGGCTCCCCCTGACCGCGACTGCCTGACTCTAAGGTCCCTACGCCTGGAAAAGACCCTGCACCCGCAGCCCCCAGGACCTGAAGGATCGGAACTCCAGTGCAGGAGTGACCCCCAGGAGGCCCTCTCCCTTGCCCAGGTGGTGGCTACCCCGAGGAGCCCCCCCTTGCCTGCCTGCACCGCTGAAGAGACCCCTTGGTCTCCCATTGATTCCTATTACAAACCCGACACTTGTTTGCACACTGCACCCGGCCGCCCCGCGCTGCTGAGGGTGTACTTTCTGTGTGGACTTGTGTCCCCCCCGGTGCCCTACAAAACCCCCCTGGTCTGCCCTCCGAAGACGCGGGTACTTACCTGCTGGCAGACTGGAACCGGGGCAGCCCCTTCTCCATTGAAGCCTATGTGTTTTGGGCACCACTTTGAACTCTGCACCTGACCGGCCCCGAGCTGCTGGTGTGGTGACTTTGGGGTTGCTCTGAACCCCCAACGGTGGGCTACCTTGGACCCCAATTTGAACCCCGTAGGTGGTTTACTTACCTGCAAGAACTAACAATAACTTACCTCCCCTAGGAACTGTGAAAATTGCAGTGTCCACTTTTAAAATAGCTATATGTGTTTTATGTAAAAAGTATATATGCTATTGTGATTATTCAAAGTTCCTAAAGTACTTACCTGCAATACCTTTCAAATGAGATATTACATGTAGAATTTGAGCCTGTGGTTCTTAAAATAAACTAAGAAAATATATTTTTCTATACAAAAACCTATTGGCCTGGAATTGTCTCTGAGTGTGTGTTCCTCATTTATTGCCTGTGTGTATGTACAACAAATGCTTAACACTACTCCTTTGATAAGCCTACTGCTCGACCACACTACCACAAAATAGAGCATTAGTATTATCTCTTTTTGCCACTATCTTACCTCTAAGGTAAACCCTTGGACTCTGTGCATACTATTCCTTACTTTGAAATAGTGCATACAGAGCCAACTTCCTACATTGGTGGATCAGCAGTGGGGTACAAGACTTTGCATTTGCTGGACTACTCAGCCAATACCTGATCACACGACAAATTCCAAAAAGTGTCATTAGAAATTGATTTTTGCAATTTGAACTATTTTTCTAAATTCTTAAAAGTCCTGCTAGGGCCTTGTGTTAGTCCCTGTTAGCATTTCTTTTAGAGTTTAAAAGTTTTGTGAAAGTTTGAATTAGATTCTAGAACTAGCTTTAGATTCTTAAAAAGTATTCCAACTTTTAGAAGCATAATGTCTAGTGCAGAGATGAATGTGGAGGAACTCGACCCCACACCTTACCTCCATCTTAAGATGAGGGAGCTAAGGTCACTCTGCAAAATAAAGAAAATCACAATTGGCTTAAGACCCTCCAAACAACAGCTCCAGGAGCTTTTGGCAGAGTTTGAAAAAGCCAACCCCTCTGAGGATGACAACCCAGAGGAGGATGTTAGTGACATGGAGGAGAATTCCCACCTTCCAGTCCTAACTAGGGAACCCAGGGACCCTCAATCCCTGATTCCAACTGTGATAGTCAGAGATGCTGCTTCCCTCACAGGAGGGGCCAGCACCTCTGAAATCACTGAGGATAGCCTCAGTGAAGAGGACCTCCTGCTATCCATGATGACCAAAAGATTGGCTTTGGAAAGACAGATCCTAGCCATAGAAAGGGAAAGACAAGAGATGGGCCTAGGTCCCATCAATGGTGGCAGCAACATAAATAGGGTCAGAGATTCTCCTGACATGTTGAACATCCCTAAAGGGATTGTAACTAAATATGAAGATGGTGATGACATCACCAAATGGTTCACAGCTTGTGAGAGGGCTTGTGCAACCAGAAAAGTAAACAGATCTCACTGGGATGCTCTCCTTTGGGAAATGTTCACTCTGAAAGTGTAGGGATAGACTCCTCACACTCTCTGGAAAAGATGCAGAATCCTATGACCTCATGAAGGCTACCCTGATTGAGGGCTTTGGATTCTCCACTGAGGAGTACAGGATTAGGTTCAGGGGGGCTCAAAAATCCTCGAGCCAGACCTGGGTTGATTTTGTTGACTACTCAGTGAAAACACTGGATGGTTGGGTAACTGGAAATAAAGTGCATGACTATGTTGGGCTTTATAATTTGTTTATGAAAGAACACATTTTAAGTAACTGCTTCAATGAAAAGTTGCATCAGTATCTGGTAGACCTAGGTCCAATTTCTCCCCAAGAATTGGGAAAGAAGGCAGACCACTGGGTCAAGACTAGGGTAACCAAAAATTCCACTGGGGGTGACCAAAAGAAAGGGGTTACAAAGCCTCCCCTGGAGAAAGTTGGTGACACTAGAAACAAAGAAAAAGAGTCCTCTGTAGGCCCCCAAAAACCAGAACAGGTGGGTGGGCCCCAAGACACAACCCAAAACAAAGGTGGGTACCAGGGTAAGAACTGGGATGCCACTAAGGCATGGTGCCACAACTGTAGACAGACAGGGCACCACACCAAGGACACTTCTTGTCCCAAAAACAAACCCCCTAGCAAAATCTCAGTGGTAACCAGTGTAGCCATTGGGGATGACTCCTCAGATGAGGAGGTCTTCATAGCCTTCAACTGGAAAAAGGGCCCAACAGGTGAGTTGGAGATTCCAGAGGAAAGTAGACACTTCCACCACCTACTGGTGAATGGAATCCCAGCCACTGCCCTGAGAGACACTTGTGCCAGTCACACTATTGTGCATGACAGGCTGGTGTTCTCAAACCAGTACATCCCAGGTGAGACTGCCAGAGTAAGAGTTAGCCCAGACAGGGTCACTGATAGGCCAGTGGCTTTTGTGCTCATAGAAGTGGGTGGGACTTTTAGCTGGAGAAGGGTGGTAATCAGTACAGACCTCCCCCTTGATTGTCTCCTTGGAAATGACTACCCAGAGGTTAGTCAGAGCCCAAGAGAGGAACTGGTCCAGTGCCAGTCCTCTCCCAAGGATTCTGGAGGTCCTGCCCCTGCAGTAACTGCAAGCAGGCCCCAGAAGAAAAAGAATAGAAAACAGTGTAGGAAGGGTGGACAACCTTTAGCCAAGGTTCCAGCAAGCCAAGGAGATTCTGCTCCAGTAGGGGAGAACTCCAAAAGTGGCTCTGATAAAGTCCAACCTGACCCACAAGAAGTCCTGGCTAGTCAGGCAACTGTTAAGCCGGAGTGGGTGGCTCCTCAGCTAACAGAAGAAAGAGTGGAAGAAGGGTGTTTACTACAAGATGTGGTAACCCCCCACTCTAATACAGCAGACTTTCACCCTGAACCCAAAGAAGCCTGTAACCTAGCCCCTTTCCTTGTAGGTGAAGAGCTAAAGGTGTGGTTCTGGGCACTGACAGCTGTCAGTGGCCTCTGCTGGGTGTTAGCCTTTATGGCTGCACTATCCTTGGCATGGTGGTCTGACCCCATGCCAAATAGCAAGTTAGGCCCCCTGACCCTGTTGGTCATGGTGGGGTTACTCCAGCTCTGGGTAACCTCTTTGGGTAAGCTAGGGGTGACCCTGGCTAAAATAAGATTAGCAGAGGTGGATACCTCTAACCCCAAAATAGGGAGAATGGGTGAAGACATTAAAAGCACAGACAAGGGGTAATTCAGACTAGGTCCTATCACTGTGGAAGTGGGTCAGTTCCCCAGAGGGAATGACCTGAACAGGAGGATGTAAGGCAGAGTAGGCCCTGCAACAAACCAGCCTATTTCCTCTACTCTTCCTCGTCTGACAGACTAGGAAGACTCTCCCAGCTGTGGCAGAGTCTCCTGGCCTGTGGGCTGGGGGGGGCTTGTGTAAAGAAATGGCTCCCTGTTGCAGTTACCCCCCACTTTTTGCCTGATACCGATGCTGACTTGACTGAGGAGTGTGCTGGGAGCCTGCTAACCAGGCCCCAGCACCAGTGTTCTTTCACCTAAAATGTACCATTGTTTCCACAATTGGCACAACCCTTGCACCCAGATAAGTCCCTTGTAACTGGTACCCCTGGTACCAAGGGCCCTGATGCCAGGGAAGGTCTCTAAGGGCTGCAGCATGTCTTATGCCACCCTAGGGACCCCTCACTCAGCACACACACACTGCTTGCCAGCTTGTGTGTGCTGGTGGGGAGAAAATGACTAAGTCGACATGGCACTCCCCTCAGGGTGCCATGCCAACCTCACACTGCCTATGGCATAGGTAAGTCACCCCTCTAACAGGCCTTACAGCCCTAAGGCAGGGTGCACTATACCACAGGTGAGGGCATAGGTGCATGAGCACTATGCCCCTACAGTGTCTAAGCAAAACCTTAGACATTGTAAGTGCAGGGTAGCCATAAGAGTATATGGTCTGTGAGTCTGTCAAAAACAAACTCCACATCTCCATAATGGCTACACTGAATACTGGGAAGTTTGATACCAAACTTCTCAGAATAATAAACCCACACTGATGCCAGTGTTGGATTTATTAAAAAATGCACACAGAGGGCATCTTAGAGATGCCCCCTGTATTTTACCCAATTGTTCAGTGCAGGACTGACTGGTCTGTGCCAGCCTGCTGCTGAGAGACGAGTTTCTGACCCCATGCGGTGAGAGCCTTTGTGCTCTCAGAGGGCAGAAACAAAGCCTGCTCTGGGTGGAGGTGCTTCACACCTCCCCCCTGCAGGAACTGTAACACCTAGCAGTGAGCTTCAAAGGCTCAAGCTTCGTGTTACAATGCCCCAGGGCACTCCAGCTAGTGGAGATGCCCGCCCCCTGGACACAGCCCCCACTTTTGGAGGCAAGTCCAGGAGAGATAATGGGAAAAACAAGGAGGAGTCACTGGCCAGTCAGGACAGCCCCTAAGGTGTCCTGAGCTGAGGTGACTCTGACTTTTAGAAATCCTCCATCTTGCAGATGGAGGATTCCCCCAATAGGAATAGGGATGTGACCCCCTCCCCTCAGGGAGGAGGCACAAAGAGGGTGTAGCCACCCTAAAGGACAGTAGCCATTGGCTACTGCCCTCCCAGACCTAAACACACCCCTAAATTCAGTATTTAGGGGCTTCCCAGAACCTAGGAACTCAGATTCTTGCAAGAAGAAAACTGCTCCAGCGACACTTTCCCCAGGACCAGCGACCTCTGAATCCTTAGAGGACTGCCCTGCTTCCAAAAGACCAAGAAACTCCTGAGAACAGCGGCCCTGTTCAACAAAGACTGCAACTTTGTTTCCAGAGGAGCAAATTTAAAGACCCCTGCAATCCCCGCAAGAAGCGTGAGACTTGCAACATTGCACCCGGCGACCCCGACTCGACTGGTGGAGAAACAACGCTACAGGGAGGACCCCCCAGCGACTCCGAGACTGTGAGTAACCAAAGCTGTCCCCCCTGAGCCCCCACACCGACACCTGCAGAGGGAATCCCGAGGCTCCCCCTGACCACGACTGCCTGATTCTAAGGTCCCGACGCCTGGAAAAGACCCTGCACCCGCAGCCTCCAGGACCTGAAGGATCGGAACTCCAGTGCAGGAGTGACCCCCAGGAGGCCCTCTACCTTGCCCAGGTGGTGGCTACCCTGAGGAGCCCCCCCCCCTTGCCTGTCTGCACCGCTGAAGAGACCCCTTGGTCTCCCATTGATTCCTATTACAAAGCAGACGCTTGTTTGCACACTGCACCCGGCCGCCCCCGCGCTGCTGAGGGTGTACTTTCTGTGTGGACTTGTGTCCCCCCCAGTGCCCTACAAAAACCCCCTGGTCTGCCATCCGAAGACGCGGGTACTTACCTGCTGGCAGACTGGAACCGGGGCACCCCCTTCTCCATTGAAGCCTATGTGTTTTGGGCACCACTTTGAACTCTGCACCTGACCGGCCCTGAGCTGCTGGTGTGGTGACTTTGGGGTTGCTCTGAACCCCCAACGGTGGGCTACCTTGGAACCCAATTTGAACCCCGTAGGTGGTTTACTTACCTGCAAGAACTAACAATAACTTACCTCCCCTAGGAACTGTGAAAATTGCACTGTGTCCACTTTTAAAATAGCTATATGTGTTTTATGTAAAAAGTATATATGCTATTGTGATTATTCAAAGTTCCTAAAGTACTTACCTGCAATACCTTTCAAATGAGATATTACATGTAGAATTTGAACCTGTGGTTCTTAAAATAAACTAAGAAACAATATTTTTCTATACAAAAACCTATTGGCCTGGAATTGTCTCTGAGTGTGTGTTCCTCATTTATTGCCTGTGTATATGTACAACAAATGCTTAACACTACTCCTTTGATGTGCCTACTGCTCGACCACACTACCACAAAATAGAGCATTAGTATTATCTCTTTTTGCCACTATCTTACCTCTAAGGGGAACCCTTGGACTCTGTGCAAACTATTCCTTACTTTGAAATAGTGCATACAGAGCCAACTTCCTACAATACGGTACCAGAACTGTCATTCTACCGCCACCGCCTGGTTCTGAAGAAAAATGCTTTGTTTCAATTGACAACGTCAAATTGCATCATGTGGCCAAACTGCACAGTAGACCTTGAGGATTCCAGGGTTCTTCCATGCCCCTCTCACTACCATCCAGGAGTTACCTCTTCAAGTGCTAAGCAATGCTAAAATTATTTTACTGAGTTTGGGGAGGGAGGAGAATGAACTTTTATCCATTCCTGTCACAACGTCATCTCAATAACTGTCCAGAATTTAAATTTGTAATTTTCCAATGCAACACAAACAGATGGAATCTTTAAGATGATCCATACCTACAACTGCATTTACTTTTTAAAAAGCTGCTGTGTGGGTCAGTATGCAACAGAGTTCAGCATGCACTATATTTAATTTTAAAGGAGCGAAACACAACTAATTTAAGCATATACCTGATTGCCCTGGTTCCATGAGCAATCTCATGCCTTTGTGTCATGTGTACTTTAGTTTGGATCCAACAGAATCTAAGCATGCTCAGAATTGTTTCCACCTTCTACAAGTGTGACACATTGAATTCTGGGGCGAGAGCACATTGTCATGAGGTCATGCTACATGACCTTTACATGCCTCCATCTTGTATGTATTGGCAAAGTCAGTTGTAATTGATTTTACAGCCTCCTGGCCCCTGGCACAGGTTTGAAGTAGGTTGCTTCATTTGTTTCAAGCTATGTAACCTGGATACAGCAAGTATTTCTACTTCATTTACATTTTTGTCACAGCAAAAATTTACAAATGATGGCAATTTTGCTCTTGTTGCCCGAAACTTTGTGTGTCTTATAATAACAGTATAAACAGGGAGCAGATTCCATTTGTCAGGCATTAATGTTTGTGTTACCATGGGAACTAGCTCAGCCAAATCTAGTACCACAAACGTATGAATTACTTTGAACACTCCAAAATAATTTCTCACCAATCCAAGAGAACTTATTATTAAATGGGCTGAATGGAAGGAAATGTTTTTAAATTATATCACCACATTATAAGAAAATGTTATTGCCTGAGAGCAAAAATAGAATTATTATGCATTGTTTGGTTCCCGAAGAGCTCAGAGTATGCAACCAAATAAAAAAAATTAAAAAAAAACTGGAGAGAGCTAGTGATATTGACATATTCAATGTGCTATATTAGACCTATATAATCATTACTCTCCCACAGTTTACACTGCAATCAGAAAAAGGACATTCTTTAATAGAAAACAACAACAGAACAAGTCCATTGAAGAGGTCCCATGTTTAAATTTAGTAGTCTGCACAATTAAATGTCATGTGATCAAGTAGTTGTTTGAACAAAGAACAAAGGAATCCAAGATAGGCTCCGGATTGGCAGGGACTCAAACTTAAAGGACATTATAGCTTTGGTGAAGAAAGCAAAGTCATCAGAATGAAATGTCAAAAGTATTTCTTCTGAAAGTGGAATTCCTTCAGTCAATAAGCAAGCTATTAGAAGGGAAAAAAGGGACAAATATGAATGCACAGAGCAACTATAAGTATTCAATAAAATCTCGAACAAAGACAATATAAACAACCAAGGAAAAACCACAGCCTTTACATGCTTCTGCTGTGGTGTCAGTGCTCATAATGCCAGTTTTGAAAAGTGTCCAGTGAACAAAGCAAAATGTTTAGAATGTGATATCTTGGGATACTTTGCTCGGGTATGTTAGAAAACAGGGAAAAAATGAAGAGAGTAGCATGTCTTACAGAAACTGATTCTGATTCGCCAGGAAATGAATTAGTGGATTCTGAAGAGTTGCA
This sequence comes from Pleurodeles waltl, assembly GCF_031143425.1. Taxonomy (NCBI): domain Eukaryota; kingdom Metazoa; phylum Chordata; class Amphibia; order Caudata; family Salamandridae; genus Pleurodeles; species Pleurodeles waltl. The sequence goes on from NC_090439.1 coordinate 341,959,528, forward strand.
CTCTAGCAAGGAGTATAAGAATAAAAATGTTGTTCTTAATCTCAAAAGTAATGATAGGAACAAACCACTGTGCATTATTAACTTTGGCGGTATTCCTTTAGAGATGGCTGCTGATTCAGGATCACCTTTTACCATCATTGCTCGCACTGTACGGGAAAACAATATTGTAAATGTCATTGGTCCACACCTAGAACCCACAGTTTTATATCTGGTAAGTTAAAAAAGATGCATTTTGTGCTACAGGTAACTTGCATTTGAGTTTAGGAACCTGAGAGCCATATGCAGGCTGTATATTGCGGCTGATGGTTCTTCTTTCTTAGGGTGGAAAGACCAAATAGCATTACATATTATACCTGTCTGTAACAGTCATGAGCAAGTCCTGGTAGCATGTAATGGCGAGGATACTAAGGGGTGAGCTCCAGGACACGTTTAATGGTAAAACTAGTAAACTTAAAGGGTTCATACATCGTATTAGAGCCATACCAAAAATACACAAAGTACGCAATGTCCCAATCTTTGTTAGGGAAGACGTTAAAATGGAACTTAATAAATTACAAAAAGCAGGTATTATTGAACCTATAGAAGCATCAGAGTGAATTTTGCTGATGATTATAGCATGATGACCCAATGGGAAGATTTAAATATGGGTGGGTCTTCGTTGTTCAAACAACAGTATAGTTCCCACTACCTAAGATTGAGGGGATGTTTTTGCTAACACAGGTGCTAAATGGTTTTCTACCATTGACCTTTCCTCAGCATATCAACAGATTATCTTACATCCATCTAGTAGAAGTGTTACTGTACTCTGCACAACCTTTGGTTGCTGCCAATTTCGCCACTTGCCCTTTGGTTTGGCGTCTGCAATTGCACTGTTACAAAGATTTATGTCTAATGATGATAGATTGAGAACGGTGCTAGGAGTTCTGAGTCAAAAAGGTTTCACACCATAATTATCGAAGTGGAAATTAGGAGAGAAAAAGCATCCATATTTGGGACATGAAGTAAGTAGTCATGTGATAAAGCTGAAAGAAAAGTTAGTTAATACAATTGTCAAAGTTCCATCACTCAAATTCAAGGATGATTTAAGGCCATTCTTGGGTTTGGCAGAGTTTTATTTGAAATTTGTGGACAAATTATCCAACAAGGCAAAGACCATGAGAGAATTATTGAAAAATAAAGTTAGCTTTAATTGGTTTAATGAGTGTCAAGACGCCTTTGACACAATTAAAGATGTCATTAGTATGGCACCTAATCTACAAGGTTTTGATCCTGTTGCCAGAACCATTATAACCACTGATGCAAGTTGTAAAGGTTTAGGAGGTGTTCTCACCCAGTTGGATGTAAACAAAGATAAACACTTATTGCTTTTGCTACCAGGTCATACACGCTTACTAGCTTCCAGGTCACCTACAGAGGAAAAGTACTCTGTCAAAGAGGGGGAGACCTTGGTTTGTGCTTGGGTTTTGGAGAACTTCAGGAAATGTTTGTGGGGCAAGAAATTTACTTTAAGGTGCAACCCCTTAGAAAGTTGTTAACTACAGATGGGCTATTTAGAGAAACATTTAGCATAGCTAGATTTGCAATGAGATTGCAGGATTGTAGATATGAAGTCCAGTATGTCCCAAGGTAACGAGTCTTATGGTAGATTTCATAAGTAGGATGGCTTTACCATTACCAAAGATTGATAAGGATCCACGGAATGAATACTTAGTAGCCAGCATTTCACAAATAAGTTGTTTATGGGTGGAATAATATGGAAAGAAAGTGTATAAGTAATGATTTAGGAGGATTAAGGGAGGTCAGAGATGAATTAGTTCATTTTGATCATTTTCTTTTAAGGAGAGAAAAAGTTATTCTATCCTGAACATTAAGAGACACGATTTATACACTTCTGCCATGAAGGGCTTTCAGGCATCACAAGAACCAAAAAAAGACTCAAAGACTTATATTAGTGGGCTGGTGTTGACAATGCTGTTGAAAGATTTGTAAGCATGTGTGTATTCCTCCTTTAGGTGCTTTGAATTTCCCGAACTTACCATGGGAGAATGTAGCTTTAGATGCAATGACACCCATTAGTTGGCAGGATGGAAGTATCAAGTACATAATAGTTTTGACAGATATGTTCTCAAGGTGGTTTAAAACAAGTATTATAGAGAAAGTTGACACTAAAACAGTGATTGAATTTTTAGACAATGTATTTTTGAGCAAAGGATTTCCAGCATTTATTCTCATTGACAACGGGGTTCTATGGAAATAAACAATTCTATGAATGGAGGTGAAGGTGAACAGACGTTGGATGGTCCTCACTGTTAACTGGAATTGAAAACTATTTGAGCAAGGGTTGTAAGAATACCAAGAAAGTTTGACAAATTTAAGTGTGATTAATTTTCTATGTATTTATTCCTGCTGCACGTATTTATGTAGTGTTGGTAAGACTATGTTTAATTAGTTAGTGTTAGAAATCGGGGCTCTAGTTGGCAGAGGTATACACCCTTGTCCGAACAGGGACCACAAATCCAGTCAGGGTAAGTCAAAACACAATCCAAATTATTCAGTGCCCATCCTCTGGTAGCTTGGCACTGAGCAGTCAGGCTTAATTTAGAAGGCAATGTGTAAAGTATTTGTGCAATAAATCATAGAGTAACACCGTGAAAACACCACAGAAATACACCACACAGGTTTAGAAAAATAGATAGTATTTATCTGAATACAATGAGGTAAAAACGACAAAACTCCAATGAGCACAAGTTGAAATATCACTTTTAAAAGGGTTAAAAGAGGCTCAATCCTTAGAAGTTAACAGTTGTTTCTTTGTTACAAACAGTACCTGGGATGCATAAAAAATAACACAGAAGAGGAGATGCATAGAAAATAAGGTGCTGCGTTGAATTTTCCAGCGTGGTACAGACAATGCGTTGTTTCTTAACCACGCTGAAAGGGTTTGTGTAATTTTTTGGTGTGCAGTCTTGGTTCCTTACTAAGATGCGGGGATATTTTGATGCCCAGGGACGATGCGTGGAAAATCTTTGACGTGCTGGGAGAATGAGCAGGCGCTATGTCGAATCGGTAGACGATGTATCGAATTTCCAGTCGGAAAGCCAGGGCTGCGTTGTTACAGTCACCCGTCGGTGATTTCTCAGCTGCAATGCAGGCTTTGCATTAATTTCTCCAGGCATTACGTCAATTTTTGACGCACAAGTAGTTTCTTGAAGAGATGAAGTCTTTGTTGGCCCTGAGACTTCAGAAACAGGAGGCAAGCTCAATCTAAGCCCTTGGAGAGCACTTTTGAGGAAGGCAGAGTCCTTCCAGCAAAGTCAGAGTCCAGCAGGGCAGCAGGACAACAGCAGGGCAGCAGTCCTGCTCACTAAAGAAGTCCAGATGAGTCCTTGGGGCAGTCAGGCAGTTCAGCTGTAGATCCAGAAGTGTCTTAGTTGGTGGTTGGTGTCAGTCCTTTGTGTGAGGGCAGGCCACTGGCCTTTGAAATGTAAGTGTCAGGTCCTCCACCCTTCCAGACCAGGAAGACCCATTCAGTATGCAGATGAGTGCAGATGTGACTGAGTGTCCTGTGTTTGTGGTTGTCTGGGTGAAATGCGCAAGGGAGCTGCCAACCAGCACAGACCAGACGTTGATTTGAGACAGGCTGTAAGGCACATATGGTTTTAAGTGCAGAGAAATGCTCACTTTCTAAAAGTGGTATTTTTAAAATAGTAATATAAAATATAACCTCACCAATAAGCTGGATTTTCTATTACTATTCTGGTCATACTAAACAGGACCTAGTTACCCCTTTCAGATCAGAATCTACCATTCAAAAGTATATGAAGGCAGTCCTAATGCTAGTCTATGAAAGGAGCAGGCATCACAGTAGTGGAAAACAGATTTATGAGTTTTTCACTACCAGGACATATAAAACACATATGTGCATGTCCTGCCTTTTGCCTACATAGCACCCTGCCCTATGGGTTATCTAGGGCCTACCACAGGGGTTGATTTGTACATAGAAAAAGGGTAATTTAGGATTTGGCAAGTATTTTTAAATGCCAAGTCAATGGGGCAGTGAAGCTGCACATACAGGCCTTGCAATAGCAGGCCTGATACATGGTTATGGGGCTACTTTTGTGGGTTGCACAATCAGTGCTGCAGGCCCTCTAGTAGCATTTAATTTACCGGCCCTGGGCACATGTAGTGCACTTTACTTTGGACTTATAAGTAAATTAAATATGCCAATTCGGTATGAGCCAATGTTACCATGTTTAAGGGAGAGAGCATATGCACTTTAGCACTGGTTAGCAGTGTCAAAAAAGTGGAGGGAGGAAGGCAAAATGTTGGTGGATGACACCCTAATGCTGCCAGGTCTAGCAGTTAGTCTTAGTAGAACATTTTAAAAATTAAAATAAATAAAAAAATAGTCTTGTGCAGTATGTATAGTAATATAAATGAATTATGTAACTGTGGAGAAATGTTCTACGTAGACTGCATTAGGTCAAAGGCAAGTATTCTAAATTTGAGGTATAAGTGTGTAGAATGTTGTTTATTGTTCTGCTGGGAGCTGATGCTGTTATCTAGATGTGGAGGGGTTGATAATAAAGAAAACTCATACTTTGGAATATACAGTGTCGTGGATTATTTATGGGAAAATTCTACCACTACACCACCTTTTACTGATGTACTCTCCTTAGCATAACCGTGAACTAAAAAATGTGTGCTTATGCTATGAATGGCACATTTGTTAGTCACTGAGCTAATGGTTCTGATCTGAGTAGATCAGTATGTGCACAGGTTTACTATAATACCGCAATTGTATGACAGAACCACGCATGATAGACCCACGCATGGCTTAACAATACATTATGAACCGCAACCGGGTCTTTACCACGCGTGCCTTTACCACGCATGCCTTTACAATGTATTTAATTGTGAAAGCATGCCTAGAGCAAAGGTATATGTGGTGAAACCATGCGTGGTTGTGTAAAACAACCCATCCCTGACGCCCTGGCCCCTGCCCTAAACCCTAAAACCTACACTGCCCTAAAAAGGACCCCACCCTCTCCTAAAAATTACCCCAATCCCCTGTCCTAAACCTTAAAACCTACCCTGTCCTAAAAACTACCTCACCCTGTCCTAAAAACTACCCGACTCCCCGCTTTCAACCCTAAAACCTACTGTGTCCTAAAAACGACCCCACCCTGTCCTAAATACTACCGCAACCCCCACCCCTACCGTAAAACCTAAAACCTACCCCAACATGTCCTAAAAACTGCCCTGACTCCTGCCCCATTCTAAACCCTAAAACCTACCCTGTCCTAAAAACTACTCCTCCATGTCCTAAAAATGACCCCAAGCCACCCAAACCCTTAAACCTACCCTGCCCTGTCCTAAAAACTACCCTTACCTCCTTTCTTCACCCTAAACCATAAAACCTATACTGTCCTAAAAACGACCTCATGCAGTCCTAAAAACTAGCCCAAGCCCACGCCCTACACCCTAAACCCTATCCTGTCCTAAAAACGACCCCACCCTGTCCTACAAACTAGCCTGACCCCCCACCCCTACCCTAAACTATAAAACCTACCCTGTCCTAAAAACGACCCCATCCTGCCTCTTGTGGATTGCTTATTTGGTTGAAACTAGATCTCTTCCCAATAGTGAAAAGTGTTGTAGCAGGGACTAAGGACTTGCTGGGGGTAGATATAAAAGTAAAAACATCCCCGGGGTGAGTCACATTGCTATTATTAATGTCTATATTAGATCTGTCCCCTCTAATGTACTCTCCCCCATAGTGGCCCACCTTGCTGATATTTTGCAGAGTCTTATAGGTAGTACTCTGAAACTTATTGCTGTTGACTGTAACACGTGGCTCGAAATAGGGTTGAGCAGACTAAATTGCTTGCCATATTCAATTAGTCCAATGTATAGCCACGGAGTGTTTGATCAAATCATAGAAACTTCAAGTGCGGTCACAACTCAGTTGGAAGATCTGATTCTTGAGCTTGGCTTAAGAATTGCAAATGGCAGCACTAGATCTGATATCCCTCCCAAGCCAACCTTTAAGAGAGGTCCTGGTAAATCTCTTATCAATACTTCTTGCTGGATCAGGATGTATGGGCCTCTCTAATTGATATGGCTGTCATCTCTAGAGCAGATAGCAACCATGACGCTTTAGGTGCTGTATTTGGAGCGGCTATCCCCAACTTACAATATGAGTCCAGTAGAGGCAGGTAATAATACAAGGAGTGTCAAAGAGGCAGAAGGTATAGATAATAAAGCTATCCAAATCCAAATCTATGTGCTGTTTATGTACAATTTAGCTGTGGCAACTAATAAAAGAGGGTGTATGCACGAAATGGTCCCTGTGCACTGTCAGTTAATGGAACAATTAAGGCCCTTTAAAGATTTGAAGAAGAGGACGCTCCCATAAACAAGCCCCAGAGTGGTGCACCAAGGAATGTTGGAATGATAAGACCAAGCTCTTGGAACCCCTGAAGTCGGGCACCAAAATACGAACAACCTTCGCAGGGAATCATTATAAGTCTACTCTATCTAAAGCGAAAAAGAGTTGGTAGAGGGATCAATGGGACAAGCTGAGTAACACACTTAAGAGCAAGAACACTAAGGGATTTTGGAAATTGGTGGCATCCAGCTCAAAGATAATTGTTAATCATCTTGACACAGTTAAATAATGGAAGCCCCCTTTTAACGCCTGCTCTGAGCAAGCATTAAAAGTGACATAAAAATGATGCAAGGAAATCTGTTAGATTTCCTTGCGCCATTTTTTCAGCCCCCCTAACAGGGGAATTTCTCCTTTACATACATTATTCCTGGCGTTGGCATAATGTAGCACAAAGGATTACAAAGTGGTGCAATGCACGCATTGCACCGCTTTGTAAATGTGGTGCAAGGAATTTGGCCTTGTTTGGCCACATTAGAGTAAAAAAAATTATGCTACTGTTGCACAAGGTGGCTGTATGGGCACATAAATATGCCCCTATATGTTTCCCCTCCTTGCAAAAGTTATACCGTAGCTCTGCTGGCATCTTCATAGAGGAAACAATTTGAAGAAGTCAACTTTCCAACATCAGTCTTCCCTCCTTTGTCAGAACTCCTACTATAATGTCCTTAATGTTTCCATACTCCATGTCACAGGCTTGACGCCAATTTTTACCAATTTCCTTGTGTTGAAAATATTGCCAAATGCTTACATTGCCAATACTTCCCAATGAGTTTCAAGTTCTTCATGTGAAAGAGTTTTAAAAATAGGTTGTCCTTTTACAGGAGTAAGTTGCAGTAGGTCTCCAAAATCAATCAAATGCTTTCCTTCTAACCGATTGTCATACTTTCTTTTGAGTATGTGTTGCATTCTCAGATTCTCAAGTGAACAAAAGCAAGCATGAAATTTGAGATCATGCTCACCTCATTAAAGTTTCATTCTCTTCAATGATTTTGCCAGCTCATGACAAGCTTCACAAGATAACTTCCAGTTTATTGTTAGGTTTAACTGGTAGCATAAGTAGTCTATATAAAGTTATTCCTTTGATACTGTGTGCAGCTAATCTAGTAGGTGTTGTCACTATACACAATAAGTTTGAATCTGTAGTTTCTGTAGGTAAGTAGAAATAACTTTGATTAAAAAGCTTTATCCAATACCAGCCTGACCACTAATATATAGTGGTATTGGCTTGAATGATGAGCAATTGCATTGCTGGTTCTCATGTCGCAATGTTTTATTTTTTCTTTTACTTCAATATAAATCTACAGATTCCTGTCTAGCTTGTTCCATGACAGTTTCCACTTCCTTCATATCTACGGCAGCTTCATTTTCTATAATAGGTTTTCCAAGAAGATCCTGACTTGAAGGTGCAGAACTTTGGCTGCTTTGAGAACTATCCTTAGCTACCTCAGCAGCAATAATTTCTTCCTGTTGTATCTCATCATTTAACATTTATAAATAGGTTTTGGACATGGGACACTGAATAATACTATCTTTTACAGCATTAAAATAATCTTAATAGCAGTCATAACCCCCCAGTAATTCCAGTTCACTATACCAAGGTTTGAATTGTTGAAGAAGTGCTACATTCTCTTTTCTCAGGTGTTAGGAAGCTACATTTTCAGTGGTTAATTCTGTTTACTTTTCCATGTTTCACTAAACACCCGTCACATGCACTTACTGCATATTTCCCTTCTCTTATGTTTTCACTTATATTACTTCTGTACCTATAAGTTTGAAGAATTTCATAAAGGCACTTGTCGTCTAGTTGTGGACTTCTTCTTGGATAGTATGTATCCAACACATTTGATTTTATAATGTCTGTACTTTCTGGTTCAAACTCTGCAAGGTACTGAATTTCAGGGAAATACTTCAATACTCTGTTTCTTGTAGTAGACAGACCAAGAGTTACCCAGACAACTCCTTTTGATTCTGAGAACAAATTTCCAGAAGTCAATCTGTCACAGGGTTTATAGAACCCCATTTCCCATGGGAAAGCATTTTCAAGCTGAAGGAATACAATATCTTGCTAAGTGTCTTCTTTGCAGAAATGTTCTCCCACATCTCCTTCATCTCAAATTTTTCAGACTTCATGATGCACTATGTGACATACCGAGCCACAGCGTAGGTGTTGTCTGCAACAAATTGTAGGCCCTTGTTAGCATTCCATATATTTAAAATCACAGGATTGTTGTCACTGATATATTTGGAATCTTCGGTTCTCTAAGTTATATGTGTGTTTTGGTGATTTCCTTGTTAGAGTATGTCTGACTGAAGACAAAAAAACTGTTCATTCTTCCTTTTGAAATGACAGGTTGTGGAATCCAATCGACATCTTGTGTAGAAAATTACTTTAGATCTGTATGTACGACAACAATAATTCCCACATCTTGTTTGGAAATGCAAAATTTGTCTGAGGCCTTTTTTACCATTATGTTTTGGTATGCTACATGTGACATACTGTTGACTCATCACTTTGTGCTCCAAATTCGAGTGCATGTTTTATCCATTGTAGCACGTCAATGTGAGTAGCACTTCTTGCCTGATACTCTTGCTGCCAAAAGGAATAACTTACTTCTCGAGGAGGAGGATGGTTTTGTTGCAGATGAAATCAATCATAGTTTGAAACCTATGGTTGAAATATCTGCAAACATTTGCAGGATCTTATGAGCAAAGTTCACCAGCTGTCTTTAAATTTATATCTTTTAGGTTAGAGTTTACATCTCTTAAGGATTCAATCAGGTAATCGCATTGAAACTCTGCGCAACTCAATGTCAAAACCACGTTGGTGGTCCCAGGTTTCTCAACATATACTTCAGTTCTCCATGATGACGGAACCAATAATACTGAATTAGAAAAGACATGAATTTCCAATTTCTTGTCTACCAAAAGGTCTTTTATATGAAAAATTTATGTTTGCATTAACCCTTTGGCAGCCAAGGATGTAACAGTAACGTCCTTGGCTGCAGCGCTGAGGTGCAAGGACGTAACCGTTACATCCTGGTACTGCCTCTGAGCCTCGTCTCAGTGCCCCCAGGGCAGGGATGGAAGGGGAATCACTTCCCCTTCCACCCCTACCCCTGTGGCATCTGATGATGTCAGCATGTGATCAAGCACGCTGACCTCATCAGAGGCCTGCCCCTCCGCACTGGAGAGGATCGGAAGAGAAATGCAAAGGAAGGGCCGAGAAAGGCATGAAAGGAGAGGAAAGGCCGTTCCTCTCCTTTCATGTCTTTCTCAGCATTTCTGCTGCCTGATCGTCATGCTATTTAATTTTTGTTTTTTATATGTGGGGAGCCACCCCTTAGGCCAGGGACGCTCCCTGGGGGGGGGGTCAAATTATTTTTAGGCCATTTCTGCCACCCCTGTGAGAAAATCGGCATGATATAATTAGGCCGATCTGCCCCCGGGGGCAGAAACCATTAGACACCTTTGTTTTTTTTTTTTTATACTTACGCATAAGGGGTGTGGCCCTTTGGGCAGGGGCCACTCCACAGGGGGCCATATTATTTTTAGGCCATTTCATCCCCCCCTTGGGGCAGATCGGCCTAATAAAATTAGGCCGATCTGCCCCCAGAAACCCTAGACACCAGGAGAATTTTTTTTGGTTTATGTTTTGTTTTTTATATATGGGGAGTGACCCCTTAGGCAAGGGTCACTCCCCGGGGGACTAAATAGTTTTTAGGCCAATTCTGCTCCCCCTGGCAGAAACCACTAGACACCAGGGAATTTTCTTTTTTTTCATACTTACGCACAAGGGGAGCGGCCCCTTGGGCAAGGGCTGCTCCCCAGGGGAGCAAAATATCTTTAGGCCTTTTCTGCCCCACCTGGGGGCAGATCGGCCTATTATAATTAGGCCGAAACCTCTAGTGTTTTGCTTTCCTTATCTCATGACCGAGCTGACAAAACGTCTCTGGAATGCACTTCTTAGTTTAAAGAAGACATTTATTATTATTACTTCACCACGAGGTTCCTGAGAGACAAGATTAGTAGGTTGGAAGCACACGTTTAAAAGTAGTCACAGCAATGAAAGCAAAATATATCAAAGTACTTCTCAATTGCAATGTACACAGCAAATACATGTGATTATATTATAGCATAACTTCAAAGCAAAAAATAAAAGTCAAAATTCATCACCGTAGGGCCTATCACTGCTCGTCATCTTTCTCATGCCTGCAAGTTGATGACTCCTGTTCAACTGCGAGAAAGAGATTTTCCACCCAAACGGGAGGTCAGGCAGCTGATGTCTGCTCCTGACTGAAGCCTTGGAAAATTCCCCCCTGCTGCTTCCCAGGGACATCATGCTAACAGGCCCCTTAGTCAAAACATGCTGGCTACTGTACATAGTGGGAGCAGAACAAGAGTTGGAGAGTGGCCAAGTCTCCAAACCTCGCTCGTTCCCAGGCTGGATAGAGAGGAAAACACAAAATATACGCTCTCTTATCACGCTAGGGTTCGTTGTAAACACAATACGAAAAACACAGCTTGGTCTATCATGTGGAAAAACACAGCTCATCTGCAATGTCTCCACTGCAATGTCGAACTCCACAATAAAGCCAATAGGCAGCTTAACTGAATAGAGAATGTAATGTCTAATGCTACGTTAAAGCCAATAGGCAGCTAAACTGAATACAGAATGTAATGCCTAATGCCATGTTAAAGCCAATAGGCAGCTAAACTGAATACAACATGTAATGTGCTTCTGGTGAACATTGAGAAACTAATATGCACAGTTGTGAAACACAAAGTCATTGGTCAAACACAACTAATGGCATAACATCTAGACACCAGGGATAGATATTTTTTTCAATTTAGTTGTTTTTATGTATCGGGAGTGACCCCTTAGGCAAGGGTAGCTCCCCTGGGGGCAAATTGTACTTAGGCCATTTCTGCCCCCCTTCGGGGCAGATCAGCCTATTTTTGTTAGGCCAATCTGCCAACAAAAGGGGCAGAAACCACTAGACACCAGCGATTGGTGTGTGTGTATATGTGTGTTTTGTTTGGGGGGCAGCCCCTTGGGCAAGGGTCGCTCCTCATGGGGGCACATTACTATTGGCCATATCTGCCCCCCTTGGGGGCATATCGGCCTCTTTTTGGAAGGCCCATCTGCAAAGCTCACCAGAGACCCGGGAAGATCTTTTTTTTCAAAATAAGAGGGCAGGGTATGGCCATACCCCCACCTCAAATAAATGTGGCCAAAGTTGTTTTGCCCACCAGTGGGCAAATTGGGCAACTACCCCCAATCCACACCCCAGGGGGGCAGAAAGTCTACTAGATGCCAGGGAATGAAAATAAAAAAATAGTGGGATGGTGGCTACCAACCAGTATGGGCCTGGTTATATCCCCTCCCCAAACGAAGGGGGTCACAGCCTTTCAGCTTTCTCCTGCAGACTAAAACATATTATCCCACGGCAAGCAAGAGGACATTTGATTATTTTGGGTTTTGGTTTTACATTTGGGCCATGAGAGCTTGGCTAACTCTCAAAATCGCCAAACTTGGAATGGCAAGGGCTGCACTTTTTGGACTTTGGGATGCTGCCATGTAGAAAAATCCACAAGACCTAGTCACACCTGAAAACTAAACATCTAGGTGATTCCAGGGTGGTGTGCTTCACATGCACCATGCACCTTTTTCTACCTACCACCCAGCATTGTCTCATCTATACCGATAAAAATTCTGCTGCACTTGTCAGCCTAAACATTTTTTTTTTCAAACTGCCCTTTTGGACCTGCTTTGGTTCACCCACAATTTCGACATGTTTTTGGCTCTTCCCTGTCACAGGCACTTGGCCCACTTACACAAGTGAGGTATAATTTTTACCGAGAGACTGAGGAGAATGTTGGGTGGTAGGAAATTTGTTGCGGTGCCGTGATCCCACACAGAAATTGTTGGAAAAATTAGATTTTTTTTGTTAAATTTGAGCTTTGCTGAGGATTCTGGGTAAGAAAAATTGGGGGATCCACGGAAGTCACACCACACTGGACTCCCTCGGGTGTCTAGTTTTCAGAAATGTCTGGGTTTGGTAGGTTCCCCTAGATGGCTGCCCCCCGCAAAACAGGTAGTTTCATATTTGATAATTTGGATATGTCCAGATAGTGTTTTGGGGCATTCCCTGTCACAGACGCTAGGCCTACTCACACAAGTGAGGTACCATTTTCATCGGGAGACTGGGGGAACGCTGGGTAGAAGGAAATTTGTGGCTCCTCTCAGATTCTCAGAACTTTCTGTCACCAAAATGAGAGTAAAAATTTTTTTATGGCCAAATTTTGAGGTTTGCAAGGGATTCTAGGTAACACAACCTGGTGAGAACCACACAAGTCACCCCATCATGGATTTCACTAGGTGTCTAGTCTTAAAAAATTGACAGTTTTAGTAGGTTTCCCTAGCTGCCGGCTGAGCTAGAGGCCAAAATCCACAGCAGGGTACTTTGCAAAAAACAGCTCTGTTTTCTTTGGGAAAATGTTATGTATGATCATTGTGTTTTGGGGCATTTCCTGTTGCGGGCTCTAGGCCACACAAATGAGGTACTATTTTTATCAGCAGACTTCGGGGAACGCTGGGTGTAAGGAAATTTGTGGCTCCTCTCAGATTCCAGAACTTTCGGTCACCGAAATGAGAGGAAAAAGTGTTTTTTGGCCACATTTTGAGGTTTGCAAAGGATTCTGGGTAACCGAACCTGGCGAGACCCCCACAAGTCACCCCATCATGGATTCCCTGACGTGTCTAGTTTAAAAGAATGTGCAGGTTTGGTAGGTTAACCTAGGTGCCGGCTGAGCTAGAGGCCAAAATCCACAGCTAGGTAATTTGCAGAAAACAGCTCTGTATTCTTTGGGAAAATGTGATGTGTCCACGTTGTGTTTTGGGGCATTTCCTGTTGCGGGCGCTGGGCCTACCCACACAAGTGAGGTACTATTTTCATAGGGAGACTTGGGAGAACACTGGGTGGAAGGGAATTTGTGGCTCCTCTCAGATTCCAGAACTTTCGGTCACTGAAATGAGAGGATAAAGTGGTTTTTTTGCCAAATTTTGAGGTTTGCAAAGGATTCTGGGTAACAGAACCTGGTGAGAGCCCCACAAGTCACCCATCTTGGATTCTACTAGGTGTCTAGTTGTGGTGTGGGGCACTTTCTGTCGTGGGCGCTAGGCCTACCCACACAAGTGAGGTACCATTTTTATCGGGAGACTTAGGGAAACGCTGGGTGGAAGGACATTTGTTGCTCCTCTCAGATTCCAGAACTTTCTATCATCGAAATGTGAGTAAAAAGTGTTTTTTTGCCCAAATAGTGAGATTTGCAAAGGAATCTGGGTAACAGAACCTGGTGAGAGCCCCACAAGTCACCTCATCTTGGATTTCCATAGGTGTCTAATTTTTTTAAATGCACAGGTTTGGTAGGTTTTCCTATGTGCCTGCTGAGCTAGAGTCAAAATCTAAAGCTAGGCACTTTGCAAAAAACACATCGGATTTCAATGTAAAAATGTGTTGTGTCTATGTTGCGTATCCTGTCACAAACATTAGGCCTACCCATGCAAGTGAGGTACCATTTTTATCAGAAGACTTGGGGAAACACAGAATAGCAAAACAAGTGTTATTGCCTCTTGTCTTTCTCTACATTTTTCCCTTCCAAATGTAAGATTGAGTGTAAAAAAAGACGTCTATTTGAGAAATGCCCTGTGATTCACATGCTAGTATGGGGCCCAGAATTCAGAGATGTGCAAAAAACCACTGTTTCTCAACACCTTATCTTTTGCCCATTTTGGAAATACAAAGGGGCATATTTATACTCCGTTTGCGCCGGAATTGCATCGTTTTTTTTTACGCAATTTCGACGCAAAACTAACTCCATATTTATACTTTGGCGTTAGACGCGTCTAGCGCCAAAGTCCATGGAGTTAGCGTCATTTTTTAGCGTGGACACCTACTTTGCGTTAATTATATGCAAGGTAGGCGTTCCCGTCTAAAAAATCGACTCCGAGGCATGTGCGTCGGATTTATACTCCCGGGCAAAAATCACGCCCGGGAGTGGGCGGGTCAAAAAAAATGACGTACGGCCGCTTTTGCGCCGTTTTTTTGCGCCTGCAAAAGGCAGGCGTTAAGGGACCGGTGGGCTCTGAAGGTGCCCAGAGGTGCCCTCCCATGCCCCCAGGGACACCCCCTGTCACCCTTGCCTACCCCAGGAGGACACCCAAGGCTGGAGGGACCCATCCCAGGGACATTAAGGTAAGTTCAGGTAAGTATTTTTTTAAAATTTTTTGTGGCATAGGGGGGCCTGATTTGTGCCCCCCTGCATGCCACTATGCCCAATGACCATGCCCAGGGGACAGAAGTCCCCTGGGCATGGCCATTGGGCAAGGGGGCATGACTCCTGTCTTTGCTAAGACTGGAGTCATTTCTATGGGGGTTGGGAGTCGTAAAAAATGGCGCAAATTGGGTTGAGGCGAAAAAATTGCCTCAACCTGACTTGCCCCATTTCTTGACGCCCAAGCCCCATATCCCCCTACGCCGGCGCTGCCTGGTGTACGTCGTTTTTTTTAACGCACACCAGACGGCGCCGCCGGCTAACGCCGGCTAACGTCATTCAATAAATACGGCGCCCGCATGGCGCTTAAGAATGGCGTTAGCCGGCGCTAATTTTTTTGACGCAAAACTGCGTTGGCGCAGTTTTGCGTCAAAAAGTATAAATATGGGCCAAAGGTTTTCTTGATACCTATTTTTTACTCTTTATATTTCAGCAAATGAATTGCTGCATACCCGGTATAGAATGAAAACCCATTGCAAGGTGCAGCTCATTCATTGGCTCTGGGTACCTTGGGATCTTAATAAACCTACAAGCCCTATATATCCCCACAACCACAAGAGTCCAGCAGACATAACAGTTAAAAAAATCTGACAAAGCAGGAAAAAGTTACAGAGTAAAACGCGGAGAAAAATGGCTGTTTTTTTCATCTCAGTTTCAATATTTTTTTATTTCGGCTGTTATTTTCTGTAGGAAACCCTTGTAGGATCTACACAAATTACCCCTTGCTGAATTCAGAATCCTGTCAACTTTTCTGAAATGTTTAGCTTTCTGGGATCCAGCATTGGTTTCAAACCCATCTCTGTCACTAACTAGAAGGAGGCTAAAAGCACAAAAAATAGTAAAAATGGGGTATGTCCCAGTAAAATGCCAAAATTGTGCTGAAAAATGAGGTTTTCTGATTCAAGTCTGCCTGTTACAGAAAGCTGGGAAGATGGTGATTTTAGCACCACAAACCCTTTGTTGATGCCATTTTCAGGGGAAAAACTACAAGCCTCTTCTGCAGCCCTTTTTCCCCATTTGTTTTGGGAAAAAACAAAACGTTTGCTGTATTTTGGCTAATTTCTTCGTCTCCTTCAGGGAAACCCACAAAGTCTGGGTACCTCTAGATTCCCTAGGAAAAAAAAGGACGCACATTTCGCGTTGTTAGCTTATGTGGACAAAAAGTTATGAGGGCCTAAGCGCGAACTGCCCCAACAGCCAAAAAAAGGCTTGGCACCTGAGGGGAAAAGGTCTGGCAGCGAAGGCGTTAAGGCTCCCCTTCCCCCCACACTCTTTCTCCACAGCTGCCATAGCAACCTCCTATAGAAGACTCTAGTGTAACATAGTTCAAAAGTACACAGCATGTTTTGTTTGCAGCACTCTAGCTTTAATGTGTGCTGTAGCAGGTGAGGTTGACTTGTACAGAATGTAAGAAATTCCAAATTTGGATAACTTGTGCAACAAAAAATAACAACCAATCACAGATTGACTGATAATATTTTTAATCATAATCTATTTTTATGTACCATTGTAAATACAATATCCAATCTAATATATGTTTGTGTTTTTTAATCAGATTTCTATTTTAACCACCTCACAATTTTTTTATTTTTTATTTAGAAAGATTTCTATAGTGCTGGCAAGACCCTAAGGGTATCAGAGCATTTTACAACAATATAGATAATAAACACATGAAAAACACAAGAAAAACATAAGGATCCCATTGCAGAATCTCAAGGACAAGAAGACAGCGATCCGGCAGTGGTGGGGTGGGGGGTGAGAGATTCTTTTTGGGGTATAGGTTGGTTGAGGAGGTATTCTTTCAGTAGCTTCTTGAAGATCTGATGGGAAGGGTTAGATCTGATTTGAATAGGTATTGAGTTCCAGATCCTCAGTGGGTTGTTTAAGAAGGAGCATGTGCGAGTTTTTTGCTTCTTGGTTTTTGGCAGGAGGAGGAGGGAGGTGTTTGAGCTTCTTAGTGATCTTGTTTGACCTGCTTTCAAGAGTTTTTTGACGAGGTATTCTGGTTTCCCAGTGTGAAGGGCTTTGTGTGTTAGGCAGGCAGTACGGAACGAGCAACGGGGCTCAATTGGGAGCCATTTAAGACTCTTCAGGGCCGGAGAGATGTGGTCATATTTTTTAATTCCCGTCACCAGTCTGGCAGTGGCACGAAAAGTGGACCTCATAGGAGCAAGTTGGGATTTGGCCTTGCCGGTAAGGATAGAGATCCCATAGTCTAGTCTCGAAAGTACCAGTGCTTGTGTGGCCTGTTTGAGATCATCCTGGGGAATGAAGGATTTGATTTTGTTCAGAAGTTTAAGGCTGTGGAAAGCACTGTTAGCGTTCGTCTTGATGTGGTCCTGCATAGTCAGGTGGGAGTCCAGAGTGATTCCCAGAGACTTGACCGTGCTCGAAGGGGTGAGAATACGTTTGAGAGGGTCGGTGGACTTAAGCCATTCTTTCAACTGAGGGAGCTGGTTCGATTTCGAAAAGAGAGGAAAATTTCCATCTTATCAAGGTTTAGTTTGAGATGGTTATGGGATAGCCAACAGTGGACTTTTTTGAGGGTGTTGTTCAGGTGGTGGATATATTCTAAAGAGGATATTTCAATATAAAGTTGTGTGTCGTCAGCATAGAGATGGAAGGGGATATTGGCTCGAGCAAGAATGGTGGTAAGAGGGTCCATGTAGATGTTAAAGAGTGTGGGAGAGAGGACAGATCCTTGGAGGACTCCTCTGTTAATTAATGAGGTGGGCGAGGTCGAGTTGAGTATTTTTACTTGATGCGTTCGGTTTTGTAGGAAGGAGGAAAACCAGCGGAGGACTGAACCTTCATTGCCGAGTCTCTTCTGGAGAGAGTCCAGAAGGAGCTTGTGGTCGACAGTGTTGAAGGCCGCTGTTTGGTCTAGAAGAATCAGAAGGCAGCATTGGTCGGAGTCAAGGGAGCTGTGGAGGTCATCTACTATGTTGAGGATGGCTGATTCTGTGCTACAACAGTTCAGAAACCTGATTGTGGAAGGTTGAGGAGGTTGTTGTTATCAATGTGATGGGTTAGTTGTTGGAGAACACATTTCTCTAGAGTTTTGGCAAGGAAGGGAAGGGTGGAAACTGGTCTGTAGTTATGGAGGATGTTAGGGTCAGCTCCTGGTTTCTTTAGAATCAGAGTGATTTGGCCTAGTTTGAGGCAGTCAGGAATCACGCCGGTTTGAAGGGATCTGTTGATGATCTTAGTCCATGTCGGGGAGATGGACTGGTGGAGTTTTTTTTGCCAGGGAGGAAGGGAGAGGGTTGGCTAGGTGGGAGGATGTTTTGGAGGTGGCCATTAGTTTGGAGATGTCCGATGCCAGGAGGGGGTGGAAGGATATCCAGCTGGTGGGGGTCGACAGCTGAATCTGGTTGGGGAGATAGAATTCAGTTTTGATGGGTAGGTTGTCAGGGAGGGATGAGACAGGGATAACATTGTTAGTGGGGGTGGGGGCTCTGT
Source organism: Pleurodeles waltl (assembly GCF_031143425.1). Lineage (NCBI taxonomy): Eukaryota > Metazoa > Chordata > Amphibia > Caudata > Salamandridae > Pleurodeles > Pleurodeles waltl. The sequence goes on from NC_090439.1 coordinate 341,977,775, forward strand.
GATAGGAGTATCCAGTACTAGGGAAAGCTCAATCTCGGTGATTTTATCGTTGAAGAAATTAGCAAAATTGATACAGGTGTCTATGGTTGCAGGTAGGGGAATGAGGGGAGATTTAGCAGTTTGTTGTTTGATGATGAGGTTGAAGAGCTCCTTAGGGCAGATTTTGGTTCTGTCTAGAGCATTGCGGAAGAAGGAGTTTTTTTCATAGGATATGTGTTTTTTGTAGCTTCTGCTTCTGAGTTGCACCAGGTGGGTGGTGGAAGGGTCGGATCTCCAGAGTCTTTCGGCTGCTCTCAGTTCTCTCCTTTCTAAATTGAGATAATTGTTGAACCAGGCTCTTGATGGTGTGTTTCTCACTCTTTTCAGTTTCAAAGGAGCGAATTGATCAAGTGTGGTAGTTATAGTCGAGTTGTAATGGGTGGTTAACTCTGTAGTTGAGAGGTTGGTCGCAGGGGGTGGTAGTAGGGAGGTGATTTTTTCCTCAAGAGTAGATAAAGGGATTTGGCTAATGTTCCATTTCCATTTAAATGTCTTTTGGGATTGGGTAGTTTGTTGGGGGGTATAGTTAAGATGGAATAGGATGATGTGATGATCTGACCAGTCGACAGGAAGGATATCATCAATCGTGAGTGAGTCTTTATGTGCTATTATCGCATCTAGTGTAGCTCCTTTGATGTGGGTTTGGCCCTTGAAATGTTGGGAAAGGTCGTTGCTGTGAAGAAGGTAATTTAGGGCTTGGATAAGAGCATTGTTCTCGTCATTTCAGCGGAGGTTGAGGTCACCCAAGATGATGGAGTTGGGCCAGGAGAGGGAGCATTGAGTTATTAGGTCAACTAGGTGGTAAGCGAAAGGTAGGATGTTACCACAATCAACACAATCTGTGTAGTCCCTCATTGAACTGTAGCCCTCTCCTCTGTGCAACTACTCCTTCCCTTGAAAAGGGTTAGACTGTGGATTGTAGGGCACAGCTTTGTTTTTTGGGCTAGTGAGTATGCTAGAAAGCATGGAATTACCAGGGACCTTAGTTTTCCTAATGTGAATATTAGTTGGATTGCCCAGAGAGAGTTAAAGTGGCATCAATTGGTGCCCTTGGTTGAAAGCATTAGAGATTGACAACCACCTCTTTTAATGATTGCACAAGTGGTAGTAATGACCTAGACACACTGACTGGTGTAGGACTAGAAACCCTAGTGAAAGATACCTTTGTTCAATTATTGCACCTTTTTCCACACACTACCTCCGTGTTCTGTAACATATTCCAGAGACAGAAATTGAAGTGGTCAAATCAATTCTGTCCACAGATTGACAAAGTCAGGAAATATGTTATTAAAATTGTTTTCACATTCCTCAGAGACCAAAACATGGCCTCCTTCTACAATAATAACCTGCAGTTTCACATGGATGGGGTAAATAGAAGAGATGGTGTTTACTTCACAGATGAAGGCGACAGAGTGTTTCTCAGCAACTTGACACTCTGCATCCACTCCTATATGTACCAAGTATATACATACAATAAACATAAAGGTTCTTTTTAGAGCCACCCTACATCTCAAATACTCTTTGGATTTGAAAAAAAATCAGATTTTTTTTATAAGCAATTTCGGAGTCACGACTAAGTCGCAGATTCACTAAGCAAAAGCACATATTCAATGTACAACACCTACATGTTATTTATACATATTATTTTCACTCTCTCCATGTCACAATACATGTGTGAATACCTCAGTGTAAGTCTAATTTGGTCTCTAAGTGGATGCATGAGTAAGTATTAGAGTGGGTCTAAAAATGGGAGTATGACATTCTGAGCATCTCTGTGAGTGGATTGGTGAGAGTCTCACCGGGTCTGCAAATGGATGAGTCAAGAGTCTGACTGGTTCTGTGAGTGGGTGTGTGAGTGTCTGAGTGGGTCTGTGAGTGGGTACACACAGTCTGAGAGGGTCTGTGAGCAGATGAGTAACTCTCTGCATGGGTCTGCAAGTGGCTGTCTGAGTCTCTGACTAGGTCTTTCAGTGGGTGTATGAGTATCAGTGTGTAACTGAGTGGGTGCATGAGTGTGTCAGTGGGTCTGTGAGTGGGTGTATGAGTTACTCAATGGGACTCTAAGTGTGTGTACAAGTGTCTGTCTGGGTCTGTGGATGGGTGTGTTAGTGTCCAAGTGGGTCATTGAGTGGGTGCATGATGGTCCAAGAGGGTCTGTGCATGGGTACATGAGTGTCTGAGTGGGTCTGTGAATGAGTGTCTGAGAGTCTGACTGGGTCTTTCAGTGGGTGTATGAATGTCACTGTGTTTGTGAGTTGGTGCATGAGTGTGTCAGTGGGCCTGTGAGTGTGTGTATGATTGAGTCAGTGGGTCTCTGAGTGGGTGTACAAGTGTCTATCTCAATCTATGGGTGGGTGTGTGAGTGTCTGAGTGGGTCTGTGGGTGGGTGTATGACAGTCTGAGTGGGTCTCTGAGAGGATGCATGAATATCTGAGTGGGTCTGTGAATTGGCATCTGAGTCTCTGACTGGGTCTTTCAGTGGGTGCATGAGTGCCACTCTGTCTCTCAGTGGTTGCATCAGTGTGTCAGTGGGTCTGTAAATGACTGTATGCGTGACTCAGTGGGTCTCTAAGTCACTATACAAGTGTGTTTCCGGGTCTGTGGATGGGTGTGTGTGTGTGTCTGAATGGGTCTGTTAGGTGTTGCATGTTGGTCCGAGTGGTATGTGAGCAGATGCATGAGTGTGGGAGTAGGTCTGTGAGTGGGTGCCTGAGTCTCTAACTGGGTCTTTCAGCAGGTGTATAAGTGTCACTGTGTCTGTGAGTGGGTGCATGAGTGGTCACTGGGTCTGTGCATGGCTGTATGAGAGACTCAGTGGGTCTCTGACTCGATATTTCAGCGGGTGTACGAATATCACTGTGGATGTGAGTGGATGTATGAGTGCGCCAGCGGGTCCCTGAGAGGGTGTACAAGTGGCTATCTGGGTCTGTAAATGCGTGGGTGAGTGTGTCTGTAAGTGGGTGCATCATGGTTCAAATGGATCTGTGAGTGGCTATGTGAATGTCTGAGGGAGTCTGTGATTGGGTGTGTGAGCTGTGTGAGTGGGTCTGTGAGTGGGTGTCTAGGGGCCTAAATGGGTCTGTGAGTGGGTGTATGAATGTGGCTGAGTGGGTATTTAAGTAGGTGAATCAGTCCCACTGTCTCTGTGAGTGAGTGCATGATTGTGCTAGTGGGTCTGTGAGTTGGTATATGACTGACTGAGTAGGTCTCTGACTTGGTGTACAAGTGTCTGGGTCTGCTCATGGTTGTGTGAGTCTCTGAGTATGTCTGTCAATTGGTATCTGGGTGTCTGACTGGGTATTTCAGTGGCTGTATAAGTGTCACTGTATCTGTGAATGGGTGCATGGGTATGTCAGTGGGTCTGTGGGTGGGTGTATGAGTGACTCAGTGGGCCTCTGACTGGGTGTACGAATGTATGTCTGGGTTGTGGTTGGGTGTGTGAGTGTCTGAGTGGGTCTGTGAGTGGAAGCATGATAGTCTGGGTGGGACTGTGAGTGGGTGCGTGTGTGTCTGAGTGGGTCTGTGAGTGGGTGTCTGAGAGTCTGGCTGGGTCTTTCAGTGGATGTATGAGTATTGGTTTGTCTGTGATTGGGTGCATGAGTGTGTCAGTGGGTCTGTGAGTGGGTGTATGAGTGACTCAATGGGTCTTTAAGTGTGTGTACAAGTGTCTGCTTGGGTCTGTGTATGGGTGTGTGAGTATCCGAGTGGGTCACTGAGTGGGTGCATGATGGTCCGAGAGGGTCTGTGAGTAGGTGCATGAGTGACTGATTGGGTCTGTGAGTGGGTGTCTGAGTGTGTGACTGAGTCTTGCAGTCGTGTATGCGTGTCACTGTGTCTGTGAGTGGGTGCATGAGTGTGTCAGTGGGTCTGTTAATAGGTGTATGAGTGACTCACTGGGTCTTTGAAAGGGTGTACAAGTGTCAGGGTCAGTGAATGGGTGTGTGAGTATCTGAGTGGGTCTGTGAGTGGGCGTATGACAGTCTGAGTGGGTATGTGAGAGGATGCATTAATATCTGAGTGGGTCTGTGAGTTAGTATCAGAGTCTCTGACTGGGTCTTTCAATGGGTGTATGAGTGTCACTCTGTCTCGGTGTGGTTGCATCAGTGTGTCAGTGGGACTGTAAATTACTGTATGAGTTACTCAGTGGGTCTCTAAGTTGGTGTACAAGTGTCTATCTGGGTCTATGATAGGTGTGTGAGTGTCTGATTAGGTGTTGCATTATGGTCCGAGTGGGTCTGGGAGCAGATGCATGAGTGTGTGAGTAGGTCTGTGAGTTGGTGTCTGAGTCTCTGACTGGGTCTTTCAGCAGGTGTATGATTGTCACTGTGTCTGTGAGTGGGTGCATGAGTGCATCAATGGGTCTGTGCATGGCTGTTTGAGAGACTCAGTGGGTCCCTGAGTGGGTGAACAAGTGTCCGCCTGGGTCTATGGATGGGTGTATGAGTATCTGAATGTGTCTGTGAGCGGGCGAATGACAGTCCAAGTCGGTCTGTGAGCAGGTGCATGAGTGTGTGAGTGGGTCTGTGAGGGGATGTCTGAATCGCTGACTGGGTATTCCAGTGGGTGCATGAGTGTCGCTGTGTCTTTGAGTGGGTGCATAAGTGTGTCAGCAGGTCTGTGAGTGGGTGTACAAGTGAGTCAGTGGGTCTCTGAGGAGATGTGCAAGTGTCGCTCTGGGTCTGTGAATGGGTGTGTGAGTGTTTGAGTGGATCTGTAAGTGGGTGCATGATGGTCCAAGTGGGTCTGTGAGTGGGTGTTTGAGTCTCTGACTCGATCTTTCAGCGGGTGTATGAGTATCACTGTGAATGTGAGTGGATGTATGAGTGCGCCATTGGGTCTCTGAGTGGGTGTACAAGTTTCTATCTGGGTCTGTAAATGGGTGGGTGAGTGGGTCTGTAGGTGGGTGCATCATGGTCCAAATGGATCTGTGAGTGGCTACGTGAATGTCTGAGGGAGTCTGTGATTGTGTGTGTGTGAGAGGTGTGAGTGGGTCTGTGAAGGGGTGTCTAGGGGCCTACATGGATCTGTGAGTGGGTGTATGAATGTGTCTGACTGGGTATTTAAGTAGGTGAATCAGTCTCACTGTCTCTGTGAGTGATTGCATGATTGTGTGAGTGGGTCTGTGAGTTGGTGTATGACTGACTGAGTAGGTCTCTGACTGGGTGTACAAGTGTCTGGGTCTGTCCATGGTTGTGCGAGTGTCTGAGTGGGCCTGTGAATTGGTATCTGGCTGTCTGACTGGGTCTTTCAGTGGGTGTATAAATGTCACTGTGTCTGTGAATGGGTGCATGAGTGTGTCAGTGGGTCTGTGGGTGGGTGTATGAGTGACTCAGTGGGCCTCTGAGTGGGTGTACATATGTCTGTCTGGTTGGTTTGTGGATGGATGTGTGAGCATCTGAGTGGGTCTGTGAGTGGCAGCATGATAGTCTGAGTGGGACTGTGAGTGGGTGCGTGAGTGTCTGTGTGGGTCTGTGAGTGGGTGTCTGAGAGTCTGGCTGGGTCTTTCAGTGGGTATATGAGTGTCACTGTGTCTGTGAGTTTGTGCATGAGTGTGTCAGTGGGTCTGTGAGTGGGTGTATGAGTGACTCAGTGGGTCTCTAAGTGTGTGTACAGGTGTCTGGGTCTGTGTATGGGTGTGTGAGTATCTGAGTGGGTCATCGAGTGGGTGCATGATGGTCCGAGAGGGTCTGTGAGTAGGTGCATGAGTGACTGAGTGGGTCTGTGAGTGGGTGTTTGAGTGTGTGATTGGGTCTTGCAGTGGGTGTATGAGTGTCAGTGTGTCTGTGAGTGGGTGCATGAGTGTGTCAGTGGGTCTATGAGTGGGTGTATGAGTGACTCAATGGGTCTCTAAGTGTGTGTACAAGTGTCTGTCTGGGTGTGTGGACGGGTGTTTGAGTGTCTGAGTCGGTCTGTGAGTGGGTGTATGACTGTCTGAGTGGGTCTATGAATGAATGTCTGAGGGTCTGACTGGGTCTTTCAGTGTGTGTATGAATGTCACTATGTTTGTGAGTGGGTGCATGTGTGTGTCAGTTTGTCTGTGAGAGGATGTAGGAGTGAGTCAGTGGGTCTCTGAGTGGGTGTACAAGTGTCTCTCTGGGTCTGTGGATGGACGTGTGACTGTCCGAATGGGTCTGTGAGTGGGTGTATGACTGATCGAGTGGTGGTGTGTCTGATTGTGTCTGTGAATGGGTATCTAAGTGTCTGACTGGGTCTTTCAGTGGTTGTTTGAATGTCGCTATGTCTGTGAGTGGGTGCATGAATGTGTCAATCGGTCTGTGAGTGGGTGCATGAGTGACTCCGTGGGTCTCTGAGTAGATGTACAAGTGTTTGTCTGGGTCTGTGGATGAGTGTGTGACTGTCTGATTGGGTCTGTGTGTGGATGCATGATTGTCCAAGTGGATTAGTGAGTGGGTGCGTGAGTGTCTGAGTGGGTCTGTGAATGGGTGTCTGAGTGTCTGACTGGGTCGTTTAGTGGGTGTATGATTGTCACTGTGTCGGTGAGTGGGTACATGAGTGTGTCTGTGGGTTTGTGTCTGGGTGTATGAGTGAGTCAGTTAGTTTCTGTGTGAGTGTACAAGTGTTTGTCTGGGTCTGTGAATGGGTGTGTGAGTGTCTAAGTGGGTCTGTGAGTGGATGTATGACAATCTGAGCGGGCCTGTGAGTGGGTGTTTGAGTGATTCAGAGGGTCTCTGTGTGGGTGTGCAAGTGTCTACGTGAGTATGTGAGTAGATGTGTGTGTCTTAATGGGTCTGGCAGTGAGTGCATTAATGTGTGAATGAGTGTGTGAATCTACATTTTTTAATTTTTTCTCAGCAATGTTCATCACTCCATCATGGCTTGACACAGGGGCTGCACTGAGTGCTGTGATGGAGTTGCGACTCCATGATCGTGACACAAAAAAGGGTTTTTAACCTTTTCAAAGTCATAAGGGGTCCCTCATACACATTTTAATAAACTTCATGGAGTCGGAGTACCTGTACCCTGCCCCTTTCTATTGTTTTCCGCCCCAATTCCATCCCTCAGGACTGCTGCCCAGTACATAAAATGGTAGGCGCAACTTTCTGCAAAGGCTGCAGCCAGTGAACCACAGTACTGCTTCTGTCAAGCGGAGCCATCACACTCTGCGCAAGATTCACAACAGATCCACGTCCCTATACAAACAAATGGGGTTTTTACCTAATAATTAGAAGACTACTGAACGGATTTACACCAAATAACAAAAATACCTATTTCTGTACAAAGAGCTACCTTTCTGCCAAATTTTGTGTAATTCCTCTCCAGTAGTTTGGGCGGTACAGCTGTTCAAAATCTCCTTGGAAAATTTAATGGGAACAATGCATTTTGGGGCCCCCCTTTTTCTCAGCCTCCGCTTGACGAATCACCCCGAAACATTCCAGACAGCAGCATGTGAAAATTCATCAAACAGTGCCAAAGTTACTAGCAAAATAAAAAAAGATTTTTCTATAGAAACTAGATTCTAACTATGCCAAGCTAATGGGTACTGCAACTACACTAGGTTTTCATAGATATATATATATATATACTGTATATATATATATATATATATATATCACCAGAAACACCCGACTTATTGAGGCTCATTCGTGGCGGTCTTGATATGGGATTGGGAATCCCATTAATATATTCAAAAGTTTTCTCACCCAGTCAGATAGAAAATCAAGACTCAAAAGTCCAGATTTTTCTTCTTTGGAGCATGAATTTATATCAGTCTGGCACCCGCCGAGAGTGCGACGACTTTCTGGTGGACTAGAAGCATATATATATATATTCAAAAGTTTTCTCACCCTGATTATAAATAGGGCATCAATATATCTGCATCATGTTATAATTTTCTCGAACCAAAAGTCATTGGCTTCCAATCAGGCCGCCTGTTTCTCCCACCAGCCCGCAAAATAATTTGTGTAGCTGGGGGCGAAGCAGGTACCCAAGGCTGTTTCGTGTAGCTGCCATTAATGTTGCTTCTAGAACAGAAAGATGTTATTAATTAAACAGAATTTCACAAACTTAATCAATATTTTGTTATACTCTGTAAATTTCAGTGAACGTCCTGTCAGAAAGTATTTGACTGCTTTCAATCCATCCTCAGGTGCTATGCTACTATGAAGGCTCATTATATCCAGCACAATCATAATGAAATCTGATTCCCATTCAATGTTTTCAATGTGTTTCAAAAAATCGTTAGTGTCTCCCACATATGAAGTAAGATTAGTCACAAACTCAAAAACAAATTGATAAACATACACGGACATATATTTCGTAAGGCTGCCTTGGAAGGAAACAATTGGACAGTCAGGTGGCTTGTCAACTAATTGTGAATCTTGGATGAGTGATAAACATTTAGGGGGTCATTCTGACCCTGGCGGTCTTGGACCGCTAGGGTCACGAATGACGGAAGCACCGCCAACAGGCTGGCGGTGCTTCAAATGGCATTCTGACCGCAGCGGTAAAGCCGCGGTCGCCCTGCCGGGGCTGGCGGTATTCCGACGTTTTTGTCCCGGCTGGGAGAATCCGCCAGGGCAGCGCTGCCCTGGGGATTCTGACCCCCGTACCGCCAGCCTGTTTCTGGCGGTTTTCACCGCCAGGAAGAGGATGGCGGTAAGGGGTGTCCTGGGGCCCATGGGGCCCCTGCACTGCCCATGCCAGTGGCATGGGGTGTCCTGGGGCCCCTGGGGGCCCCTGCACTGCCCATGCCAGTGGCATGGGCAGTACAGGGGCCCCCTAACAGGGCCCCGGCCAGCTTTTCACTGTCTGCCTAGCAGACAGTGAAAAGTGCGACGGGTGCAACTGCACCCGTCGTACCGCCGCAACACCGCCGGCTCCATTCGGAGCCGGCTCCTGTGTTGCGGCCTCATTCCCGCCGGGCCAGCGGGAATGTTGGAATGGGGACCACGGAAATTTGGCCGCATGGCGACCAAATGGCGGTTTCCGCCTTGCGGGCGGCGGTAGCTGCCCGCCAGAGTTGGAATCACCCCCTTAGTGTTTGTGGATGTGAGCATCATAAAAATGTAAATTCATCTACATCCATATATTTTTATATATGTATATATATATATATATATATATATATATATATATATATATATATATATATATACACATATATATATATATACATATATATATATATATATATATTTCAACATCCAAAATATTTCGTAATAGCCGCACACTCAGGAAATCCAAAGTAGAAATTATTTATTAAACACAACGCGTTTCGGCTGACAAGCAGCCTTGGTCACGTGTACAATTCAACCAGTACGTGCAACAATAAATATCCAACAAACATGGCCATAGAAACAGGACTACATTTTTTTCTACAAAATTACCATTTTCTTTCTCACATAAATACAAATATAAATATGTATATCAATATAAATTAAGGGGTATAAGGCTGAATAAAAGAGAAAATAACAAGGTAATATATATACATATACATCACCATGTGTAAATGTTTGTCACTAGAATCCCAACCCAACAAATGTTATAGTTAGTAGGTCAATACGTCAGTGACAACATTAAAGTTTTGAACTAAAAAACACAGAATTTCACCAGTTATAGTTAGCATCACAGCTGTATAGAGGTATTAAACATATTATAAATGTTTGAATTCAAGAGTAACTTTGTGTACAATTGACAGATGTCTTGTATTCGTTAAGTTCCTGTTAGAAATGGGGTTTCTGGTTGGCTAGGGAATGCACCTAAGCCAGGCAGAACCCACCCACTCTAGTCAGGGCAAGGGAGTTACACATCCAAGATAACCCCTGCTCACCCCCTTGGTAGCTTGGCACAAGCATTCAGGCCTATCCCTGAGGCAATGTGTAAAGCGTTTGCACAACACACACAACACACGTGATGCACTATCCCCATCACAAAGGAAACACAACACCAAGTTATATGAAAATATACTGTATTGTACACAATGCAATTATTAGATCAAACATCACATATCAGTAGTATCCTGCTACCTTAGCAGTTGTCAGAACATTACACATTAGTTACTCTGCAAACTAGCAGTAGTCACATATAATACACAGGTTACTCAGTATTCTGCAACATAAGCAGTAGTCAGGAAACACGTTATTACACTAAAGCACTTGTCATAAGAATATCACAAACATCCATATTAGGAACATTATAAAACCTATGGCAAGTTATAAAAAAGAATATTAGCATGTTATGCCCATAAAAGGAACATTTGCATACACATATGAAACATCATGAAACAGGTAGGCAACATATAGATCAATAGAAAGTCTCTAAAAAGAAGATGTACATATTGGGGCTGATTCTAACCTTGGCGGACGGCGGAGGCCGTCCGCCAAGGTTCCGCCGTCAGAACACCGCACCGCGGTCGAAAGACCGCGGCAGTGATTCTGAGATTTGCCCTGGGCTGGCGGGCGGCCGCCCGCCAGCCCAGGGCAAATCAACCTTCCCACTAGGATGCCGGCTCAGAATTGAGCCGGCGGAGTGGGAAGTTGCGACGGGTGCAGTTGCACCCGTCGCGTATTTCAGTGTCTGCTAGGCAGACACTGAAATACTTTGTGGGGCCCCCAGGGGCCCCGCGGCACCCCCTACCGCCATCCTGTTCCTGGCGGGCGAACCGCCAGGAACAGGATGGCGGTAGGGGGTGTCAGAATCCCCCATGGTGGCGCAGCAAGCTGCGCCGCCATGGGGGATTCTAAGGGCAGCGGTAAACCGGCGGGAGACCGCCGGTTTACCCTTTCTGGCCGCGGCTGAACCGCCGCGGTCAGAATGCCCTGCGGGGCACCGCCGGCCTGTCAGCGGTGCTCCCGCCGACCCTGGCCCCGGCGGTCTTAGACCGCCGGGGTCAGAATGACCCCCATTGTCTTTTGGTAGTACCTGTTTTTCTTATTAGGCACCGCCAGTGCCAAGGAACGGAGAAGGGGCCCGGCACTCCTCTGCGCAAAGTGGGGGCTTTCTTAGAACTCTGGGGTAGAGGGGTGCAGTACGCACCCCCTCTACACTGCTAAAGGGTCCCTCCTGGGGCCTGCAATCACTGGGGACCCCGGGGGCACAATAACAGCGCGCTCGCTCCAATCTTTAGTTCGGCAATTTTCTCCGTGCCCTGGGGGCACAGAAAACAGTGTGACTGCGGCGCTGCATTCCATAATGCCCGGGACCCGGCGGTGATCTTTCCCACAGCAATAAAAGCGCGTTTGAAGTGCTAGCACAACAGAGGCAGCGCTTTACCCTGAAATAAAGCGCTAAGCCTCGAAAAGATAAAGCGCTTTCCAAAACGCTTAGGCTGGCAAGGTATTGAAGCACTCCTCGTGCTTCCTGATGTTGCAGGGGTCAGCGGCCACAGCACCCTGCCCCTGGGGAGAAGAAATTATGGAGCAGGCCCATAGGTGAGGGGGCCCAGCAACAGACCAGCGCACAGAGGATGCAAGCAGGTGGCAAGTCCTTACAGTAACCAGGCAGGTCACAGGTCAGCACAGCAGCAGCAGTCCATGGTGGTTCCTGGTGAGTACTTCCAGCCTTTTGTGTCCAGTTCCAAAATGATTCCAAGAGTCTCCAAATTGTGGGGAAAACTCCCCTGTACTTATACTCAGTCCTTACAGTGTTTTACAATGGTGGGGGAGAGGAGGTTCCAACCAGTTACAACAGGTTCTGGGAGAGCCCCCTCTCTCCTCCAGCACATGCTCCAAACATCAGTTGGGGGGTAAACAACCCTATTGTGTGAGGCCAGGGTACAAATGTAGGTGTGCCCGCCTCTCCTTTCTCTCAGCCCAGGAAGACTATTCAGTATGCAGATGCACCTCTGTGACACCTCCACCCTTCCTGTGTACAGGCTGTCTGAAAAGTATGCACAAAGCCCCAACTGTCACTCTGCCCAGAAGTGGATTGGAGTCAAGCTGCAAAACACCAGAATCAGAAGCACAGAGAAATGCACACCTTCTAGAAGTGGCATTTCTGTAATAGTAATATAAAATATACCTACACCAGTAAGCAGCATTTATTATTACTATCACAACCATACCAAACCTACGCTACCCCTAGTAAATCAGGCAATACCCCTTACACATAAGGCAGGGCACTTCTAATGCAATCCTCTGAGAAGGCAGCACTCACAGCAGTGAGACACCAAGTTAGGCTGTTTGTCACTACCAGGACAGGCCACGCAACCTGGCACATGTCCTGCCTTCTACATACGTGGCACCTTGCCCAGAGGGCTAGCTAGGGCCTACCTAAGGGGTGACTTACATGTAGTAAAAGGGGAGTTCTGGGCCTGGCAAGTAAATTTAGATGCCAGGTCCCTGTGGCAGAAAACTGCACACACAGGCCCTGTGCTAGCAGGCCCGAGACAGGTTTGAAAGTCTACTTCAGTGGGTGGCGCATGCAGCGCTGCAGGCTCACTAGTAGTATTTAATTTACAGGCCCTGGGTATAGAGATACCACTGTACAAGGGACTTACAGGTAAATTAAATATGCCAATTAGGTATAAGCCAATCATACCAACTTAAAATGGGAGAGCACCGGCACTTTAGCACTGGTCAGCAGTGATAAAGTGCTCAGAGTCCTAGAGCCGACAGCGACTGGTTAGAAAAAATAGGAGGCAGGAGGCAAAACGATTGGCGATGACCCTGCATAAGGAAAAAAGTTCAACAGTTCCACACAAGATTTTAGTTCTGCAGAAAATAGTTTCCAATAAGAGAAAGATTCTATATAGAAGATACTACTTTTCTAAGCAGAGAATCGTGTCAGCATGTTAATTTATACTTAACGTGGAAGTTTGTGTGCCCCAGGTGCTAACCTATGTTCGTGTGCTTGTTTTTCTTCAGAAGAAGAGCTATCTTTAAGTGTCCAAGATCTGTAAGGTTTTCAACACAGTACGAAGGGCCCAGGGAGTATGATCTTTAGCTGCTTCAGATCATGGTTACTTTGAGCAAATAGTGTCTTTTTTTATGACTGTTTCATAGACCGTGCATTGCTCTTAGTAGATTCTTTTGAATATTCTGTGTTGAATTTTTCATGAGATTTTCACTATTTGCAAACACTATTTAGTATGAACCCACTGCTACCCCCATGCATTGTGGGGGTGACAGGGGATACATGATGCCCCCCAGCCCCTGATCTCACTGGTCTGCTACAGTGCATATGTGCCAGATCCCTTCATAGAGTAAACACTGTTTACAGTACTCAGTTTGGTGTGTGTCAGGGGTTTGATACAGATAAAATCTGTCCATAGTAGAGCATTTCTTTTGGAATTGGCATGCACTATTTTGGCTTTCTCTGAACAGTTGTATACAGATTGAACACCATACTCAATGAAGGTATCCCATATATCTGTGATTGAGTGTCAATGTGTACTATGATATGTGTAAAGTCATAGCAATTTATAAAGCAATATGCAGGAAAATTAAGGTTTGATGGTGTCATCAGTGATGACCACGATTTAGCTTCTTGTTGAATTTGCTGTAATTCCGTTCAGCTGTTTGTGCTGGAGCTGTGTCTAAAAAGTCTATGGAAAATGCATGGGGATTTGGGACTCCACTTTGGTCTCGGATTTTGCTTGGTGGATCACCCTGAATCTTTCCAGGAAGGAGCTGAGGTGGCTGAACAGTTTTTCTTGGAAAGTTTTGTGAGGATACATCAAATGGAGCCAAAGTTATAAGCAAACCAAAAAACGTTTTGTCTATGGAAAAGTAGACCTAACTATAACTACCTACTAGCAACTGCTAGTAGGTAATAGAAATATATTATAGTTATAGTTAGGTGAATATGTCAGTGATAATATCAATGTTTTAAACTGAAAAACCCCACAGAAACTCCCTAGGTATAGTTAACATCGCTAATTATAACTTGCACCCCCTCCATGTACTGCTTATGACCTCACATGTTACATCACTCATGACATAATCTATGACATCACTGATGATATCTCAATTGACATCATTGCTGACATCCCTGATGATACAATCCAAGCTTCTTTTGTACACATTTTTTGTAAATGGGTGTAGAAGGCTGGCCTGGCTTATAGTGGGTACCCTGTGGTACTTACACCCTGTGCCAGGTCCAGTTATCCCTTCATAGTAGAATAGAGGTGTTTCTAGCAGCTTAGGCTGATAGAAGGTAGATATGGCAAAGCAGCTTAGGCTGAACTAGGAGACATGCAAAGCTCCTACTATACCACTTATATCATATGCACAATATCATAAGAAAACACAATACACAGAGTTGGTTAAAAATAAAGGTACTTTATTTTTATGACAATATGCCACAAGTATCTCAGTGAGTACCCTCAGTAAGAAGGTAAGTAAAATACACAAGTTATATGTACACAAACCCAAAACAGGTAAGTAGAGTCAGAAAAGTAATGCAAACAGTGTAGAATTACAATAGGTTGCAATAGTCAGACATAGGACTAGGGGCAACACAAACCATATACTCCAAAAGTGGAATGCAAATCACGAATGGACCCCAGACCTATGGGAGCTTGTAGAGGGTTACTGGGACTGTAAGAAAACAGTCAGGGTGTCCAAGATACCCCACCCCAAGACCCTGAAATGTAGGAGTAAAGTACACCTATTACCCCAAAAGAGCACAATATTTGTGATAGGGGGATTCTGCAAGAACAACAAACACCAGCAGTGCACTGAAAACGGATTACTGGACCTGAGGACCTGAAAAGCAAGGGGACCAAGTCCAATAGTCGTGACAGTGTCCGGGGGGAGCAGGAGCCCAGGAAACCCTGGATGAAGGTGCAAGGAAGCTGCCTATGGATGGAAGATGCTTGGAATTCTGCATGAACGAAGAGGACTAGGAACTTATCCTTTGGTTGGAAGATGTCCCACATCACGATGAAGGTTGCAGAAGTGTTCCCATGCAGAAATACCACAAACAAGCCTTGCTAGCTGCAAGGGTTGTGATAGAGGTTTTTGGGTGCTGCTGAGGACTAGAAAGGACCAGGATGTCGCCCCTTGAAGGACGAGACAGAGGGGGTGCTCAGCAATTCAGTGAGCCCTCACAGAAGCAGGCAGCACCCACAGAAGTACCTGAATAGGCACTTGAAATATTTGTGAACCAGAGTCCACACAGAGTTACAAAGGAGGGTCCCACAATGTCAGAGGCCAACTCAGAGGGTTGAGCACTGCAGGGCGGAGTGCTGGGGACCCAGGCTACGGTGTACATGAAGGAAATCCTGGAACAGTGTACAGAAGCCGGAGCAGCTGCAAATCATGCAGTACACAGGTTTGCAGTCTAGCGTGAGGAGGCAAGGACTTACCTCCACCAAACTTGGACTGAAGGATCACTGGACTGTGGCAGTCACTTGGATAGAGTTCCTGTGTTCCAGGGACCACGCTTGTCAGGATGAGAGGGGACCCAGAGGACTGGTGATGCAGTCTTTTGGTGTCTGCGTTAGCAGGGGGAAGATTCCGTCGACCCACAGGAGATTTCTTTGGAGCTTCTGGTGCAGGGTGAAGGCAGGTGACCCCCAGAGCATGCACCACCAGGAAACAGTCAAGAAAGTCAGCAGGATGAGGCGCTACAATGTTGCTGGTAGTCGTCTTGCTACTTTGTTGCGGTTTTGCAGGTGTCCTGGAGCAGTCAGTGGTCGATCTTTGGTAGACGTCGAAGAGGGAGATGCAGAGGAACTCTGGTGAGCTCTTGCATTCGTTATCTGAAGAATTCCTCAAAGCAGAGACCCTAAATAGCCAGAAAAGGAGGTTTGGCTACCAAGGAAGGAGGATTGGCTACCAAGAAAGGTAAGAGCCTATCAGAGGGGGTCTCTGACGTCACCTGCTGGCACTGGCCACTCAGAGCAGTCCAGTGTGCCCCCAGCACCTCTGTTTCCAAGATGGCAAAGGTCTGGGACACACTGGAGGAGCTCTGGGCACCTCCCCTGGGAGGTACTGGTCAGGGGAGTGGTCACTCCCCTTTCCTTTGTCCAGTTTCGCGCCAGAGCAGGGTTGGGGGATCCCTGAACCAGTGTAGACTATCTTATGCAGAGTTGGGCACCATCTGTGCCCATCAAAGCATTTCCAGAGGCTGGGGGAGGCTACTCCTTCCCAGCCCTTCAGACCTATTTCCAAAGGGAGAGGGTGTAACGCCCTCTCCCAGAGGAAATCCTTTGTTCTGCCTTCCTGGGCCAGGGCTGCCTGGGGAGGGCAGAAACCTGTCTGAGTGGTTGGAAGCAGCAGCAGCTGCAGTGGAAACCCCGGAAAGGCAGTTTGGCAGTACCCGGGTTCTGTGCTAGAGACCTGGGGGATCATGGTATTGTCCGCCCAATACCAGAATGGTATTGGGGTGACAATTCCATGATCTTAGACATGTTACATGGCCATGTTCGGAGTTACCATTGTGACGCTATACATCGGTAGTGACCTATGTATAGTGCACGCGTGTAATGGTGTCCCCTCACTCACAAGTCCAGGGAATTAGCCCTGAATGATGTGGGGGCACCTTGGCTAGTGCCAGGGTGCCCAAACACTAAGTAACTTGGCACCCAACCTTCACCAGGTGAAGGTTAGACATATAGGTGACTTATAAGTTACTTATGTGCAGTGAAAAATGGCTGTGAAATAACGTGGACGTTATTTCACTCAGGCTGCAGTGTCAGGCCTGTGTAAGAATTGTCAGAGCTCCCTATGGGTGGCAAAAGAAATGCTGCAGCCCATAGGGATCTCCTGGAACCCCAATACCCCGAGTACCTTAGCACCATATACAAGGGAATTATATGGGTGTACCAGTGTGCCAATGAGAATTGGTAAATTTAGTCACTAGCCTGCAGTGACAAATTTAGAAAGCAGAGAGAGCATAAACACTGAGGTTCTGGTTAGCAGAGTCTGAGTGATACAGTTAGGCACCACACAGGGAACACATACAGGGCACATACTATGAGCACTGGGGTCCTGTCTGGCAGGATCCCAGTGACACAAAGGCTAAAACAACATACATACAGTGAAATATGGGGGTAACATGCCAGGCAAGATGGTACTTTCCTACAATGGGTATCACATTACAGTTATGAAGCTAAGTACAAGATAGTTCCAAAGAATGTGAGGCGCGGCATGTACCCCAGCCTGGGGCAGTGCCACACGTTGCCAGAAGGAAGCAGTGACCCGCCTCGAATCAAAGGCACGTGGCACCAACAGCTGGTGACCTCATAATGCTGGTCTTTAGTTTTTAGTCACTGCCTTATATACTGGGTAATTTCCATGCATTGTGGAGGTGACAGGGAGTACATGATGCCCCTCAGCCCCTGATGTCACTGGTCTGTTGCAGTGAATATGTGCCGGATTAGTAATAGCTCATTAATAATTTAGTACACAGTGGACTGATTTCAAGAGAAGGTGGTGCGAGTGCCAGGACCCATGAGAAAAACCTTGTTAGAAAATATACTTTTACTGAAGGGGCATTGAATATTTAGAACAAGCTCCCAGAAGTCGCAGAGGTGATGAAACAATAAATGAATTCTGAAATGGGATCACCCGGGACCTCTCAGTGAATATATCTTCTCTGTAATGATCCGTAAAACCCCCTCTCTAGTCTCACCATGACCCAGTGGTATCGCTCATGTTCTCTCTCTCTCTAGTTGCAAATTGTGACCTCTTACTCCTGATCTCCTTCCACAATCACAAATTATGACCGCTCCTTTCAGAAGACCCTACCTGCAGTTCAGCTAGCTGTTCTGTCCTTCTGGTTTGGGCCCCCACAAACAACACTGTTTTTGGCCTCTCCTCGTTCACCTTTCACAACCTATTGCTGTGTGTAGTTTTGTTTGTAAAGCACACACTGTGAAGCTTAATGGATGCTAGGTGAAGTAACGTAAGTGCTCCTTACGTTAGCTGCTCGTATAATTTTATATTTAGATTCAGCAATATTTATGGACAGTGTTCGTCCCCTTTTCATGTTGCACTACTATAGGATCACCGTAAGTGCATCTCCTCAGGCATATTACAACAACTTTGTTGGAGGACATCATCAAGTTATCTCCTCAAACACATTAGGTTGACACTGTTAAATGGGCCACACAATTTCAAGGTTTTACGTCTGTTATCAGCTAGAAGGGTCATCACTCACATTACAACAACAATGTTGTAGGATGATCTAATTCATAGGACTGCCACCAGATAGGGTCAGAAGGGGGAAGTGTTAAATTGTGGCCGAAAGCTCTTCAGGTTGTGGCCTCTCATTGTCAGTGGGTGGCTCTAGGACACACAATCTGCCTCACAGCCGCTGGAGGTCAATGTGGCATCCCAGATCCATTAGTAAGAGCTGGAGGACAAACCATTCTGGCTTGTGTAACTGTAGGCCTAAACCCATGGGTACTTATTTCCTAAAAGACCACATAAGATCCTCTTCAATGCCCAAAGCACATCATGTTAGCACTCTTGAAATCTGAAATACCCTTCTGAGGTCCATGCAGAGTCAGTACTGGATTAGTCTTTCCTCCCCAGTGATCTAGATAGATGGCTATCATTGCTTACAATGTAAGACAAAACTCCTCTAATTTTCTAGATTCAAAGTGTCAACTCTTACACAGAGGAAGTTGGCCTGGAGTTTGTTGTCTGATATAACATAACATTTATCAAACCTAATAAAGACCCATAGCCAGTCATGTGCGATTCTTTGAAGAAGAATATGTTGTTCATAAAGCAATAGAATAACATTGGTTAATCCAATTGTTATTTACAAGCCAGACCTACTGGCTTTGCCAGTCCTTGTCAGTAGTGGACAGCCATGTGGCATGAGCATCAGGGGTACAGCACAGGATAACAGCAGATCCCCTGGGCATGCTGGTAAGATGCAGTTGCCCAGTTGATAAGCTAAGAAGCTGCCCAGCACACTTAGAGGCAGATTCATGAAAAGTGGCCCTGCATCTAGTGCAGGGCCATTTTTCCTGTGCCCCTTAGCGCCCCCCTAATGCCTCCATGATAGCACCATATTTAAAATACAGCCCACCATGGCGGTAGTTAGGGTGACTAGCCTCATAATTGTTTACGCTAGTCCAGCACTTTGCAGGATTAGCATCAAAACTCATGACGCTAATTCTGCAAAACACCCAGAGGTCCATTGCAATCAAAAAGAGCATCTTTTTAATGCCTGAACTTAGCTGGTGTTAAAAATGCTTATAGAAATGGCACAAAGGAATCATAGAGATTCCTTTGTGCCATTTATACAGCCCCCCTAGCGCCGGAACGCCCCCTTGCATACATTATGCTTGGCACAAGTATAATGCGGTGCAAGGGGTTACTAAGTGGCAAATTGTGCCACTTTGTAAATATGGTGCTGCAATTTTCCCCTTCCAACTCCACATTAGCATTAAAAAAATGACGCTAATGTGGCATTGGAATGGCGCAAGGCCAGCATAAATCTGGCCCTTAGTGTGTGAGCACCATCCTGGCAGTGGAAAGTAGCCTCTGGATGCTAGCTTAGTGTCAGTCCTACATTCAAGGCTGAACAAAAGAAATAAAAAAAATCACTTATGCAATAACAAGCAACTACATCCGAAAAAATATACTCACCCTAGAATGGGGGGGGGAAGCCTAATGCAGTCCACTGTACAAAATCAAGCACCCAAGACAGGACCCTGAATGCAGGGCTGCACAGTCAGTGAAGGGGAGATCCCAATGAGTTCTGGTGAGAATCGAGTGCTCCCTGAAGGTCTACTTTTAGCAGGACTAAACAGTCCCCCATTGGTCCCTGATCTTGGTGTCATAACGTTCTGACAAATCCACAGTGTTGGCCCCATACAACTCCATGTGTTCAGTGTTGGTGCCGCTGAGTTGCAGCCAAAACTGGCAAGTCAATAATGATGGGTGCAGATGACCGTTCAAAAGCAATGGCCACTCAGGAGGATGCTGGAATGATGAGAGGGATAATGCATGGCTTAACCATGGCTGTTGTGCAATGAGATGGATGAAAGGAACCAGTAGCGGAACTCTCAATGATTTTCATTTTCAGCCCACCTTTGCATCTTTTTTACAGCAGGTAATAATCTTCTGGTTCTTGCTTTGTTAGTTTCGATTTATTTCCATGCTTAATGCTGTTTTTTGTTTTTGGCTTTAGCGTTTTCCACCATTGTGCTTGCTCAGTACTCTGTGCTACTTTCATTCTCTTGAGTGCATGCAGTGTGAAATGTCAGTGCAAGAGAGATTATAGAAAATAACTCAGGAGGCTGCACGTATCTCGTGGAGGAGTCGCTTACAAAGTGTTAACCCATGAGGCTAGATTTTTAATCATTCATTTAAATGTTATTTACTGATTTATAAAAAATATTTTTTCAGCCCACAAATGTTTGTAAAATATACGATGTGGACCTCAAACTGAAAGTTTGGAGAACCCGTTGCTATTCCATACACTTCACGGGGAGCATAGTTCACATTAAAAATCAACCACAGATATATGGGAAACCCTAAATAAGGTGACCAGTCTGTATACAACTAGTCAAAGAAAGACAAGTTCCTACAAATAGAATATGTGTGTTCGAAAATGAATGCCCTTCTATAGACAGCTTTATCTGTATGGAACCCCTGACAACCACCAAACCTACATTGACAAATGAAATTGATATGAATTGAAAAGTTGGTACTGTAAACACTATTAATATTAATTTGAAGGTGGTGGATGAATTGTAGATGAAAGTTATAACTATAACTTTATAATTTTCAAACATTGTGCAGTTTAAACTTGGTTTGTATAAGGAAAATGCATTCTCCTAACTATAACTAAGCTTTAACCTTTAGTTCTTTCATTACATTTCAAGGGCTTTTCTTAAATTTTTTATAAAAATGTGTTTTGAATTATAGAGTCCAGTGTCACAAGTAGAGAGTTGCTATGTGGAGTGTTGTACAATACAGTGGAGGAAAGTGTTGTAAATTCTATTGTCACAGACTAAAATAGATTGGAATCGAGTGAGGTATAGCAGACTGTAGTAGTGTATCGTACTGTGTAGTAAAGTGTTTTATAGTGTAGTGACATGGTGTGTCATATAGTGCAGTCAAGTACCGTAGACTGTAGCAGCAAATTGTACAGTGCAATGGCATGTTGAACAGTAGTGAGTAGAGTGTAATAGCATACATTGGAGTGGGGTCTAATTGAATATTGCAGAATGTAGTGGCGTGAAGTGGAGTGCCATACACTGGAGTGCAATAGTGTGGAGTATCATACAGTGGAGTGACATACAGTGGAATCACGTATAGTGGAGTGTTGTAGAGTGAAGTGGTAAACAGTGGAACAGAGCAGATGGAGTAGTGTACAGCAGAATGCATAGGAATAGCGTATAATAGAGAAGCATTCAGTGGAGTGGCATACAGTAGAGTGACATAGACAGGAGGGCGTACAATGGTGTTGTGTACAGTGCAACAGCATAGAGTCAAGTGGCATAGAATGGAGTTTCGTACAGTAGAGAGGCTTAGAGTGGAGTGGATTGTATGCTACCACACTCTGTGCTTATCCACTACATCCTATTTCACTCTACACACCACTGTGGTCTTTGCTATTCCACTCTATGCCACTCCACTTTTCTACAGTCCACTGTACAGTATTTCACTGTATGCTATTCCGCTGTATGGTACTCCATTTTACATTTATCCAGTCTTCTCCACTACAGTGTGCACCACACCACTCCACTATATGACACTCTCCTCCATGGCATATAACTCCACTCTATCAAAGTCTACCCCACTTCTTGGCACTCTACAACATTATACTCCACTGTATTCCTGTACACTCCACTGTCCAATCCTATATTCCACGCTGTGCCTGTATACTCCAATGTATACCGTATTCCACTAACAACACTTTTCTATACGGCACAGTACTCTACTCTACTGTACAAGGCCCAACTCCAATTTATAACAGTTTATGACCTAATACTACATTCGTACACTCCACTGCACGCCACTCTACTCTACAATATACCAATTCACTTGTAATTTACTCCATATTACATTACACCACTCCATTGTACGAGACTTTACAATATTCTACGCTACTATACAACAATCCACTCTATGCAGCTCCACTGTCTCACACAGTACGTATGCAACTCCACTCTACAACACTCTATTACACTAAATGCAGCTCTCTGCTATTTGACTCCTGTCTATATTCCTTCACTTCATCGGTGAACACTGTACTATGCTGTATGCTACTGTACAACACTGTACTCCACTCTGTGCCACTGTACCCCACTTTACTGCACTCTACTCCACTACTCAACTGCACACCACTCCAATCTATGTCACTCTTTGCCATTCAACTAAACTATATAGCACTTCACTCTGATTTAGTCTATATCACTTTCCAATACTGTATGACACCCCACTATGCTCTACTATACAACACTGTAATCCAATTTATCACAATTTATTTGACTGTATGCTATGCCATTCCACTCTACTATATTCCATGCCACTATAGTCCATGACACACCACGCCACTCTATGACACTTTACTCTACTCTACACTACTGTCAGGTTTTGTCTTTGGCTTACCGTCCAGGCTAGAGGGTGATGGCGTGTGGCCTCGGTTCATGCAAGTCCAGCTCCGGCCGATGTAGGGGCGACCCCTTCCTGTAGCCACGTTGTTGCTGACAGTAATACGCCACTACAGTCCGTGCCCTCCAGAAGGAGTCCCAGAGGAAAAACCCCATAGGGAAAAAACCTCCAGACAGGAACTCCCTGGAAGAAAAGGAGGACACAAGAAGAAATAAGAACCTTGATGCTGGAAAACCCAGGAAGAACAGAGGAAAAAACAGGAGCAAAAACTGGATTACGAATAGAAGACTTGCTGGAGTGTGACCACCACAGGAGAAGTGTTGCAACACAAAGAGAAGAGAATTCAATCCCCTTATAGACCCCTAGACAGGAACTGACAAACAGGAAGATGAAAAACCGCCCTCTTGGATTGGAAAGGGGTTATAGGACTAGATAGGAAAAGCACCATAGTAAGAAGGGAAGCAGATGCATGCAGGGAACCAGAAAAGAGAAAGGTATGCTAGGAGAGACAGGAAAAAATGGCTACCAGAAGAAAGAGGAAAAGGCCAAGTAGTGGGCACCAGGTGAGTGGAAGGCCGAGAGCGGGCCCACGGGAGTCCAAAATTAATACACGTGCAGAGAACAGAAGCCCAATCCTGGGCTCCAGCGCCCGCCGCAACAGAGAGGACACCGCGAGGCCAGAAGAAAGGGCCGTGGCAGGCCCTAGGGCCCGTAAAATGGACCACGGCCCCCACCATGCCCCGAGCAGGCGGCGCTGCGGGTCCCTGCGACATGACAACTACCCCAATCCAGTATATTCCACTCCACTATACTCCACTTTACGCCAATGTGCTATACTCTGGTCTCCGTCACTCCACTGTCCGATGCTCAACTCCACTCTAGAACACTGTACTACACTCTATGCCACTTTTTGCCACTCTACTCCACTCTGTATATCCACTCTATACCACTGTATTACACTATCTCACACTCGACGACACGCCATTTAACTTCTCTCTACAATACGCTCCTCCACTAAAACACAACACTTCACTCTACAACACTCTCTCACGCTGTACTGCATGACAGTCCACTTGATGATACTCTAATCTTTGACACTTTACTTCACCCTACTGCACTCTAAAACACTCTGCTTCACTCTATGATAGCCTATGACACCCTACTATACTGATCATCACACCATTCCACTGTACAACTTGCTGCGCCAGTCTACAATTCTTGACTCCATTATATGAGACACCATGCCACTACACTATATAACACTTTACTACACTGTACAATATGCTACTAAACCGTACTCCATTCTATTTCAATCTACAATACTCCAGTTTTAAAGCACTTTTCTCTGCTGACTGTATGACACTCCACTTAACAACTCTCTACTTGTGACACTGGACTCTACTATTTGACACACATTTTTATTAAAACATTTAAAAAAATGAAATTCAATAAAAAACAATGACTAAACTCAGTTATAGTTAAGGAAATCTAGTTTCCCTATGGAAATGAAGGGGCATATTTATGAGCCTGGTTGCATTACTCTTGCACCAAACAACATTGTGCATGAGCAATAGAAGCCCAAAATGAGAATAATTAAGACACACAAAGACACTTTGCGTGGCTCTGAGTGGCTTCATAAATCCTTAGTAAAGCAATACAATGCAAGTCACTGCATTCCCTTACTCTGCCCCTGAGAGGCTTTTCATGGGTGTTGCATGGGTGTTCCCACACAACATTCAAGGATTTTAATGCATTCCCAGATTTACCAGAAGTGGTAGACCTGGGAATGCTCCAAAAACCTATGCCTCCCCAGGTGAAGGAAATAAAGATATTTCTCCTCATGGCTTCCTCTATCTAGGTGTGCTTTATTCTACAGCACAAATAGAAAGAGGAGCATGCCTTAGTGGATTGTTTTTGTGCAGACAAGGGCCAGTTCCTTAAAAAAAAACAATCCTCCTTACAATGAAGGCCCCTTGTACAAATGTTCAAAGGTGCCTGTTTTGGTGCTAGGCTGCCAAAATGGTGCCAGTGCAGAGACAAAGGTATGAATGCACTGTATTCTTTTAACTACAGCACATTCCTGATCTTTCCCTGTGATGCAGAGCAGTGCAGCAAGGTGATTTGCTGCGATGTGCCACAAAGTCATAAATATGCCCCCAAATTTAAACTACACAAACTTTAAAAAATCAAAAGTTATACATATTACCTTCTTTTACAATTCATCCACCACCTTCAAATTATTATAAATAGCAGACTTCATTTCACACTCTTTCCAGCTTACTAAAACTATTTAATTTTCCTATGAGGCATGGTATATTGGGTCCCAAAATACCACAATGGATTGGAAAGTTGAATGTCACCTATGGATTACAGTATCTCTGGTCTGAAAAGGTAAACATGACTTCAGGCCTGCAGGTTGATAACTGTAGCCTGACCGCTGCAGTTTTAAAACTGCAGCCTGAACTGCCAGAATGACCATTTCTGGCAGGTGAAAACCACCCTTTTAAATATTAAGGCCCGTATTTATACTTTTTGACGCTAAACTGCGCTAACGCAGTTTAGCGTAAAAAATGTTTGCGGCGGCTAACGCCATTCTGAAGCGCCATGCGGGCGCCGTATTTATTGAATGGCGTTAGCCGGCGCAAGCGGACCGGCCCTGCCTGGTGTGCGTGGAAAAAAACCATGTACACCAGGCAGCGCCGGCGTAGGGAAAAATGGCGTTAGGGCGTTTAGCGTCAAAAAGTATAAATATGGGCCTAAGGGGCATATTTATAGTCTGGTTGCACCGAATTAGTGTCATTTTTTTTTCTTCTAATTCGGTGCAAAACTAACTCCATATTTATACTTTGGTGCTAGACCCCTCTAGCACCAAATTTATGGAGTTAAAGTCATTTTTTGAAAGTGGAGACCTACTTTGCCTTAATGAGATGCAAGGTAGGCGTTCCCGTGCAAAAAATGACTCTATGGCCTTAACGCCATATTTAGGGGCATATTTATACTCCGCGGCATATTTATACTCTGATTGCACCAAATTAGCGTCATTTTTTTTTACTCTAACTCGGTGCAAATCTAACTCCATATTTATACTTTGGTGCTAGACCCATCTAGCAACAAGGCCCTGATTTAAACTTTTTTTGCACCGCATTAACGTCATTTTATGACGCAAAAGTGGCACAGACTTACAAAATAATGGCCCTTATTTATACTTTTTGCTGCAAAACTGCACTAACTCAGTTTTGCACCAAAAAGTTTAGCACCG
Source organism: Pleurodeles waltl (assembly GCF_031143425.1). Classification (NCBI taxonomy): domain Eukaryota; kingdom Metazoa; phylum Chordata; class Amphibia; order Caudata; family Salamandridae; genus Pleurodeles; species Pleurodeles waltl. The sequence goes on from NC_090439.1 coordinate 342,003,560, forward strand.
GCTTGCACCATTTCTGTGCACCAGCCAGGCACCATATTTATGGAATGGTGCAAGCCGGTGCAAAGGGTAGGCTAGAGTTTCAAAAAAATGACTTTAGTCGGGTGGGGCTGGCAGTATAGAAGAAGAGGGTTCAGCACCAAAAAATGGCTTTAGGCAGGTTAGAGTAAAAAAAAATTATTAGCGTCATTTTATGGTGCTAAACCTACCATGCCACATGACTCCTGCCTTAGAAAAGGCAGGAGTCATGCCCCCCACCCCAATGGCCAGCACAGAGGACAGGGTTCCCCTGGGCATGGCCATTGCACCGTGTGCCATGTATGGGGGCCCATTTCAGGGCCCCCTATGGCACTTTCAAAAATAAAATGCACTTACCTGTACTTACCTGGGATGGGGTCCCCCATCCTCGCAGTCCCTCTAGTGTGGGTGGGGGTGCCCCTAGGGCCTAGGGAGGGCACCTCTGGGCTTATTCCATGGTGTTCCACCATGGAAATAGGGCCACAGGTCCCCTAACACCTGCCCTGACCCACTGCTTAAAAAATGGGGCAAAGCAAGCTTTGCCCCATTTTTTGACCCCTCCTCCCTCCCTTGCACCATTTTTACATGGGAGTATAAATATGGTGTTAAGGCCATAGAGTCATTTTTTTTGCACAGGAACGCCTACCTTGCATCTTATTAAGGCAAGGTAGGTTTCCACTTTCATAAAATGGCTTTAACTCCATACATTTGGCGCTAGACGGGTCTAGCACCAAAGTATGAATATGGAGTTAGTTTTGCACTGAATTAGAGTTTAAAAAAATGACGGTAATTCAGTGCAAACAGAGTATAAATATGCCCCTTAGCATCAAAAAATGATGCTAATCTGGTCAGAATCATTTATTTTGACTCAAACTGCCTAACAAGCTTTTTTTTTAAGCTATCCTACCCTTTTGCACCGGCTTGCACCATTCCATAAATATGGTGCCCAGCTGGTGCTAAAAAATGGTGCAAGCCGGTGCAAAACTTTTTGGGGCAAAACTGCCTTAGTGCAGTTTTGCACCAAAAAGTATAAATAAGGCCCTAAGGCCCATATTTATACTTTCTGACGCAAACCAGCACCGGTGCTGGTTTGCATCAAAAAATGTACTGCCGGCTAACGCCATTACTACGCACCATGCGGGCACCTTATTTAAGGATTGACGTTAGCCAGTGCTGCGGGCTGGTCAGAGTAAAAAAAAATGACTCCAACCAGGCAGTGGGGGAAAAATGACTCCAACCAGGCGTAGGGGAAAATGGGGGTAGTGTGCCAAAAAAATGGTGCAAGTGAGGTCAGAGTAAAAAATCATGGCTCTAACCGGACTTGCCCCATTTTTTGACACACAACCCCCATGGAAATGACTCCTGTCTTAGCAAAGACAGGAGTCATGACCCCCCTGCCCAATGGCCACTGGGCATAGTGGCATGTAGAGGGGCCAAAGTTAGGCCCACCTATGCCACTAATGTTTTTTTTCGAAAAACGACTTACCTCAACTTACTTGTACTTACCTGGGATGGGTCCCCCATCCATGGGTGTCTTCCAGGGGTGGGTGGGGGTGGAGGCAGGGGGTGTCCCTGGGGGAAGGGAAGGACACCTGTGGACTGCTTCCATTGTCAGAGACCATGGAAATGAGCCCACAGGTCCCTTAATGCCTGCCCTCACCCAGGCGTTTAAAAACGGCGCACATCAGGCTCGGTGCCGTTTTTTAAGGCCCACCTCCTCCTGTGCGTCAAAATGACGCAGGAGTATCATTAAGGCGTACAGGCCTTAAAGTAATTTTTTGGACGGGAACGCCTACCTTGCATGTCATTAACGCAAGGTGGTTTCCCACATCCAGAAAATGATGCAGACTGAGGAATTTTGAGGTTCGCAGGGTCGGGCATCATAGTATAAATAGGGTGTAAGATTTGCGCCGAATGTGCGTCAAAATCTTTGACCCACATTCGGCGCAAACAGAATATAAATATGCCCCTAAGGGCCTGATTTATGAAATGTTTGTGCAGCCTTTGCGTCATTTTTTTACATAAAAGCAGTGCAAAATTACAAAATATTAATGTATTTTGTCAATTTGCACCACTTTTACATCAAAAAATGACATACATCAGGCCCTAAGTTCTGGGGGAAAATCATGTCTGGGGGAATGTGCCAAAGGTTATCTGAGTACGAAATTCAAACTTTTCCACTCAGAGCCTTTCATGCCAAAACCGGCGGCTTCACCTGGATGTCATACCCTGCCTATGTGATGTCGCGAGGCCCTTTTCTGAAACAGCCTGCTGCCTTGTTTCTCTGAAGGATTGTGACTTCCAGAACAAATACTAAGTCCCAATGTAAAATCTCCAACCAATTCGTTCCTGGTTAGTCTGCTTGACCTGCACTCCTTTGTGGCCGGCTTACAATCATACCTTCATCATGGTCTACCATGACCATTTACTACCACTGGTGTTTCGCACTTTTGGCCACTATTTATACTTAAATATGCAAAATTCATATCTTTGTTTTTCCTTATTGGACCTCTTTCATTTTTGTGTCATAGTGTTCATGAAATTATCCTCTGAGTAAAAAATAGGTTACTAGTTGAGGGGAGTGAAACCCTACTCAAGCAAAAAACACAATCCTTATTAGGATTGACGCCCAAGTAAACCCCAAATTAACCTCTGCTTATCTCTCTGGTAGTTTGGCACAGAGCAGTCAGGCTTAACTTAGAGGCAATTTGTAAAATATTTGTGCAGCACTTCAAACACTAATAATGTGAAAACGTAACACAAAGACATTCCCATACCAATTTAGAAAAATACAGTAAATTTTAATTAATAAATAAAGACCATAATAACATAAACCCAATTAGTATAATTGGAGATATGCAATTTTAAAGATTTTAAGGAATATAGGTGGTAAATACAGAATACCGCCGGGGTGCCTAGCGCCAACATACTGCAGCAGGAGGCGAACATCTGTGTTCTAGATTATGACACATACAGGAAAAACTGACAAAAAACAGCCACAACCACAAATCCGCCAGACCCACTGAACATTGATAAACTCTCGAAACTACCACCCACACCGTTACGTCACCAATACTACGCCCTCCAAATAATGACCCACGAATCATCACAGCGGACATTCAATGGTGGTAAACCATAGGCGGTGAACACTGCTGCAGCGGATAAGGCCACCCAAATACAAAACAAGACTACATTGGCCAGAACAAAAAACCCACACCTGACACAAATACACACACCCAAAACACCCACCAACAGCACAATAAAACACATCACCCACAATCCTTTGTCAACACGACAAGACGGATACACTTTGCTACTCCAATCCTAAAGAGAACTGCACAAACATATCACATCTACCTATTCATCCCACACACACCGGACACCACACACCCCACCACATCACACACCACCCTCTGCATCACACCACACAACACCCATACAACACCACACAATGCCCATGTCCCCACAAAGGAACCCCCCTTTCACAGATGAGGAGTAGCGGGTCATGGTTGAAGAAATAGTCCGGGTAACCCCACCACACCCCACCACATCACACATCACCCTCTGCATCACACCACACAACACCGATAAAACACCACACAACACCCATGTCCCCACAAAGGAACCCCCCTTTCACAGATGAGGAGTAGCAGGTCATGGTTGAAAAAATAGTTTGGGTAAAGCCACAGCTGTTTGGAGCACAGGTACAGCAGATATCCATTGCTAGGTAGGTGTAAACTTTGTACTTGCATAGTGCACTACTCACTCGTTAGGGTCTCACGGCACTGTACGCATACTGCTGTGAAACCCCTCCTGGCTTTTCCCTGTGAGGTGCCCACTCCTAGGCAACCTCCAAGGTGAAGCCAGGCATTCCAGTGCTGTTGGGGCCGTTGTGGAGATTAAGCAACTATTGCCCAGAGTTACAGAGTGGGACCCATGAATTAGATTAGGCACCGATGCGAGAATTATCAGGTCTGAGGAAATTGAGCCCAAGAACCGCCGAGATGGGAATTGAACCCTGGTCCCGGGCCAGATTTCTGCATCAGGGTCAGCTGCTCTAACCATTGAGCCACACTTCTCCACAGAGTGGAGCTATGGCGGAGGATCGTGGACGGGGTGAACTCCATGGGACTATATCCATGCACGAGGAACGACATAAGGAAGAGGTGGAATGACCTACGGGGGAAGGTGTGTTCCGTTGTATCAAGGCACCAGCTCGCCATCCAGAGGACTGGCGGAGGACCTCCACCTCCTCTCCCATAGCTGACAGCATGGGAGGAGCAAGTCTTGACAATCCTGCATCTTGAGTGACTCACTGGAGTAGCCGGAGGACTGGACACTGGTGAGTCCACATTTATAACCTATCACCCCCCCATGCCTGCATGCCACCTTGATCCCTCACCCTGACTCCCTTTACCCCACCCCATCCCACATAGTGCACCACCACAATTAACAAACCTAAATGCCAAACCCTGCATGCAATACCCACTGCCTGCATATCCCTTCCAGCCCTGCATGTACACCCACCTCCAATGCATGCACAGCATGGAGACCTAAGAATCCCACAATCCATCACCATACACAAACAAAAGTGGCAGGGAAACAGCAATAATTTAGGGGAATCTAGTGATGCAGAATATGTCACAGACCATAATCCACCACTTACATCCGCACAGGTGCCCCAGCCAATCTCATTAGCGAGGAGGTGCCACGGCTACCCAGTCCCCCACCAGAAGATGCCCCTAGTGATGACAGCAACTCAGGAGCTCTGGATGAACTCACTGGCCCATGAGGGACCACTGGTCAGTCAGCTACCCCAGCCCACAGCCAATCCACCACAGAGCCTTCCCCCTTAGTATCCAACACCACAGCAGACACCCAACATCCCCAGACCTCTGTCCCCAGGACACGTCAATCAGTAGTGTTCCCACCTGCACAGGGACCCCAGTCCACACCTCACAGGCAAGACAATAAGGGTCCTGGGGTCAGTTGCAGTGGGCACACTGTTCAGGGGACACAGGCACAGGGGGCCAGGGACGGTCTGAGGACAGCTGTGTACCAGAGGGAGGACAGGCCCAGGGAATCGACTGCCCAGGAGGCACTTACTAATGTCCTGTGGGCTTACCAGCAATCCCAGGACAAGATGGGTCAGGTGGTAAACATCATGCAGGAGAACCAGCGGCTGCAGGCGGAACACCACCAGGAGATCAAGCCAGAATTGCAGACCCTGAACACCACCATGGTCTCTATTGCAGGGGTGCTGGGTGATATGGCCAACATCATGAGAGACTATACAGCACACCAGCGGGCCCTTTCACTAGCCAGTGTACTGACCAACCCTCCACATCTGCTGCACCTAGTGGACAGGAGGCCCTGTCACAGGGCCCACAGGCCAAGAGCACCCCTCCCCATGCAGAAGGTGAACCACCCCGCAAACGGTCCCTGTGACCCAGACAGACACCAGAGACAGTTGCCAAGACCACCGCCAGAAAATGAGCCTCTCCAGAATGTCCCCTGTGTCACCTTGTCCACTTTGAACTGCCATTTCTCCCCTTTTTATGCCCTTTGGACACTGGACCAGTGCTACAAACAGATTGGCCCACTACAATGGACTTTTCCTAAGCATCACCCCACTCTATTGCACTTTGCATTGTATACCAATTCTTAATAAACACCCTTGGACACAACTTGAGTAATAGTGCTGTATACAAAGGTAGTATACAATGCATATAACTGTTATGAACTGCATGGACCTGTGTAAATGTCCAGTTACATGTTGATCCATCCTACAAATGTGTCTAAGCAGTCTCTACACATCACAGCATTACACTGTTGTAACCACAGCAACATCTGCAATAAGGGAAGGCATTGGTGACAGTCAGGTGGGATGCAAAGGTAATGACTGGCATAATTCTATAGCCACACAGCACAACACAAAAATTGAGAAATGTTTAGTACAACAGTCTTACCTGAGTGTCATTGGAGGTAATGCAGGATCATATGTGTCCTGTTGTCTACATCCTCCTCCTCTTCCTCCTCCTCACTGTCCTCAGTGTCCATTGCTGCCACAGCTGCATTGTCACCCCCCTCATCCTGAAGATAGGGCACATGGCGACTGAGGGCCAAATTGTGCAACATGCAGCACACAACAACAATCATGCAGACCTTCTCAGGGGAGTAGCATAGGGATCCACCTGTCAGATGGAGGCACCTGAACCTAGCCTTCAGGAGCCTGAATGTCCTTTCAACAATCCTCCTGGTACACCCATGACCATCATTGTGCCTATGCTCAGCCCCTGTTCTTGGATTTCTTACAGGGGTCAGGAGCCAGGACAGGTTTGGGTAGTCGGAATCACCTGTAGGAAGTGTGGGACACACATTAGTCCTGCACAATGGCATGGTGTATGAATCCTGAAGGCATACACTGACATACATTGGATAGGGACTCAGGTTCACCAATAAGCCACACTCTGTGCCTCTGTAGTTGTGCCATCAGCTGTGGGACACTGCTGTACCTCAGGACAAAGACATCATGCACCGACCCAGGATACCTGGCAGTGACGTGGGAGATGTACTGGTCAGCAAGGCACACCATCTTGACACTGAGTGAGTGGAAACTCTTCCGATTCCTGTACACCAGTTAATTGGCCCTGGTGGGAACTAAGGCAATATGGGTCTCGTTAATGGCCCCAATTACACGTGGTATACGTCCCATCGCATAGAATCCAGCCTTCACAGTAAGTAAATCATCTATGTGGGGGAATGCGATGTAGCTGCACATGTGTTTGAGCATGGCAGACAAAACCCTTGCAAGCACAATAGAGAACATTGGCTGTGACATTCCTGCAGCCAAATCCACTGTCACCTGGAAAAAGCCAGTTGCCAGGAAATGGAGCACTGAGAGTACCTGCACAAGAGGAGGTATTAGTGTGGTGCAATGGAAAGCAGGTAGCAGATCAGATTCCAATTGTGCACAAAGCTCTGTGAATGTGGCCCTGTCCAGATGATAGGTGAGTGTGATGTGCCTATCCTCCAGTGTAGCCAAGTCCACAAGGGGTCCGTACACGGGTGCTTGTCTCCTCTTCCTATTCCTCCACAGTGGTTGGTACCTGAGGGACCCAAAAGTAAGAAGGGAGTGACAACAGGAACCATGAACTCAGGACAGCAGTGTACACAGAGCATGCTTGTATGTTGGACACTGTAATTGTATAGGTGAGTACATTTGACTACAATGACACACTTTTAAATCTGAACATGTGTACTAGCATTAGAAAATGGCATTTGCCTGTCCTGTATGCAGGGACAGGTGGAAGTGACCTCACTCCTCTGGTGTTCACGTCATGGCAGGAGGCTGTCTGCCTCACCGTGCAATTCCTCATTTGCTAACATGGCCCTCTATGAAGTATGGGAACCAATAATGATCAACGCCGGCGGTGACGGTGTTCACCGCCACAGATGTAACTGCCATTTTATTTCTACCACTTCATTTGATTCCTGACATTCCACAGGATGACATATTCACTGCGTTTGCTGCTGTGACCTGTGTCTGGAACCTGCCATGGCATGTGCGACAGGGCCCCAGCCTTCAAGTCAGAAGAGTTGGAGAGGCTCATGGATGGGGTCCTACCACTGTGGGAGCAGCTGTATGGTCCGCCAGACCAACAGGTGAGTACATCATGAGCACGTTTAATGCAACATGGACGCATAGAGATGTTTGAGTGTGCCAGCAGTGTTCAATTGGGAGGGGGGTATGGCTTGTGGCAGTGTTAATGCAGGAGTATGGGTCATGTGTTTGCCTGATGAGGGGCTAATACAGTTTGTAGGCCATATGTGTAACAAGCTGGATTGTCTTGTTCATGGTGTCCCACTGTTTGTGTTTCTTCTGAAGGTCAGTGCCCATCAGAAGAAAGGGTTGTGGCGTGCCATCGCCAAGGAAGTACAGACCCTGGGGGTCTACAGCAGGCGGAGCACCCACTGCAGGAAATGGTGGGAGGACCTGAGATGCTGGGCCCGGAAGACTGCGGCAGCCCAGCTGGGGATGGCCTCCCAAAGAGGGAGGGGTGCCTGTCGGAACCTGACCCCCTGATGGCCTGCATGCTGGCAGTGGTCAATCCTGAATTGGATGGGCGCTTGAGGGCATTACAGCAGCCACAAGGGGGTGAGTACAGTATGTTTGACAATCATCTCTGTTGCCTGGCATGGGATTTGGGTGAAGGGTACTAGTCAGTGTATGCCTCAATATGCCAGTTTAGACATTGATGCGGGATCCAGCTAAGGTAAATAGGGTAAAATTAATGTTTTTGATAGCTAGGTAGCTGGCTTTCCATGGCAGACAGGGCTTAGTTGGTCCAAGCAAGTGGGTGTGTAGCCAGCAGTGTTTGGCTCCTACCTGCTGTGGTACTTAGCCAATGGAATGCCAGTGTGGTCCATACTGCCCATTCTCAGTCTCAGTGTGTGACAGTGATGTGTATGCCATCTGTGCTGTTGGTGCTGTGATTGACCCTGTGCTCCCTTTCTTTCTCCCCCCTCTCTCCTTTTGTCATCCTGTCCATGTGTGCATTAGCATAATCTGGTGACCCAGCTGCAGCCCATGGGACCTAGGAGGCAGAAACCACCAAAGCCGAGGGGACCAGTGGGACGGAGGACAAGGGGACGACCACGGTGGGGACATGAGGTGATACCACTGATTCTGATTCCTCCTCCGATGGGAGATCCCTGGTTGTGGCAGACCCCTCTGGGTCCTCCCCAGCTACAGGGTCTACCGCAACCCCCATACCAGCACCACCCTCCCAGTAGCCCCCATCGAGTTTCCTGTGGCCGTTCACCCAGGAGGGTGGACATCTCCTTCACCCCAGGCACCTCAGGCCCTGCCCCAGTCAGCCCTGCTGCCCTCATTGAGGAGGCTATAGACCTCCTGAGATCCATCTCTGTAGGGCAGTCAACCATATTGAATGCCATCCAGGGCCTGGCATCCCAGATGCAGCAATGCAATGCTTTCCTGGAGGGCATTCATGGTGGCTTGGCGGCCCAACAGAGACCGTTTCAGGCTCTGGTCTCCTCTCTAATGGCAGCAAGTGCCCCTATTCCATTCCCCCCTCAAACTACCACTTCCCAGTCCCAGTCTCTTTACCCCCAACCCATCCCACGCACACATTCAGACAAGCATGCACACAAAATATTACACAAGACTCGCACAAACAAACACAGGCAGCACACTTCGGGCCACAAGCACTCAAACAGCCAACAGACAGATGCAGATCCCTTTCCTTCTGCACTTTACCTTATAAATGGACCACGTTCAATAATCATTCCAAGTCATGTCCAATGGGATGTGGGACCGATGAATCTGTTGTCCATGTCCTTTTTCAATGTCCCGCATATTTTAATCAGAGGGCACGTTGGATTGTGCCGCTATGCAAATCCATGGGCCTTAGGAACTGTTTGCCAGCCCTCAGGATATTTAAATCAGACCCAAACGTAATGATGGCATGTTCCTTAGCAAAGTTTTTTTAAGCCATTTGGCATTTTAGACAAAAAATCTTACACTACTGATTTTAATCTTGCGTACTATCTGTAGTGGGAATTGCAATCTAATAGCTCAAACATTTATACTTAATGTATGACAGTAGTATATAATAAGGTGACACATTGTTGTCCAGCAGATATTGTATTTATTTTGGCATTACTTATATATTTAGCCAATTTAATATTCTTTTCACATGATCCAATTTATGTTGTGTTTTTAATGTTGTATTTAAAACTTACCCCTTTTTTGTGTTTTATTCTCTTTTAATGTTTGTACTGTTGCTTTTATGGTATTTTCTTTACTGAAATAAAGCGGAATTGAATTGACAGACAGATACACACACAACATCATCCACTGCCTCCACTGTCTCCCCCTCCTCCTACTCCCTCATAGTCACATCCAAACTCACACCTGCATGCACTGCATCAACAGTCTCTGAACCTGCCACCAACACAGCCTTGCCCACAGTCACCCCAACAGTAGACCCACAGATTTGCACCCCACACTCCACATGCACAGTCACCTCCACCACCATCTCCACATCATGCAGCACACCCACCATTCTTGCAGACATCCACCACAACATCCATCCACACATCCTATTTATCCTGCCTCACCCTGTCTGCCCCTCCAAAGACATACAAACGCTTGCACTCAGACCCCCAACAGCCATCCACCTCACACACACACACACACACTGTCCATGCACCTGCAACCAAATCCAGCACATCTACTCTTACAACCACTCCCTCTACCGCCACTCCCATCCCTCCCTCCACATCCAGCCCCATTGGCCCTAAGAAGTGTTACTTTGCCCGCCTTGACTTCTTCCCTCCCCTTTCCCCCATCCTGCCCGTAAGAGGAAGGTCCCATCCCCAGGACACTACCGCAAGCACACAGTCTGACATTGTACCACCCACAAAGTCTACAGCTGCCACTAAGGGGCACATGGGTGCGACGCTGGCCCCCGCCCCAAGGACACCCTTCCACCACAAAACAGAGAGCTATGGTGCTGCCCCCTCACTAACAGACAACCAAGAGCATGGAGCCACCTCCAAAACCTAGGGCCAAGGAGATCCCTCCCAAAACCAAGAGCAAGGAGTCCCCTACAAAAACAAAGCCCAAGGAGTCCCCAACAAAAACAAAGACCAAGGAGGCCCCAACAAAGACAAAGCCCAAGGAGGCCCCAGAACTAGTTGCCAAGGACAGCACTCAAGAACCATGGCCAAGGACATCCCTCCAGAACCATTGGCCAAGGACACCCCTCAAGAACCAGTGGCCAAAGACAGCCCTCCAGAACCAGTGGCAACAGACAGCCCTGTAGAACCAGTGGCCAAGGACAGCCCTCAAGAACCAATGGCCAAGGACATCACTCCAGAACCAGTGGCCAAGGACACCCATCAAGAACCAGTGGCCAAGGACATCCTTCCAGAACCAGTGGCCAAGGACACCCCTCAGGAACCAGTGGCCAAGGACAGCCCTCCAGAACCAGTGGCCAAGGACAACCCTCAAGAACCAGTGGCCAAGGACATCCCTCCAGAACCAGTGGCTAAGGACACCCCTCAAGAACCAGTGGTCAAGGACAGCTCTGCCAGAACCAGTGGGCTAGGAGCCCCCTCAGTGTCCAGTGGGCAAGGGTGCCCTCCAGAACCAGTGGCAAGTAGTCCCCTCAGTATCCAGTGGGCACGGAACCCTCTCAATATCCAGTGGGCAAGGATCCCCTCCAGAACAAGTGGGCTAGGAGCCCCCTCACACTGAGATGCGCCTAACACCCACCCCAACCCGCCTGCCTCCTGAGGTGCCTGCCCATTTCCAACATGATGCCCCTGAACAGTGGAGTGCCGATGTTGTCAGGAGTCAAGTTGGGGCTTGGACTTTGCCCTCTGGGCATTCATGGCTTTGAACTGGCCTTTGGGCCTGCATATACACTTGCAGTTGTATGTTCTTTGAATTTGATTTCCAACATGATTATAGTGGTTGGAACAGAAGTATGTGTCCTAGCCTTCTCTGCACGTGGGTCCTGTTACTGTCGATTTACTCTGCAGCTGGTTCTGAGTGTGTGGTGTATGTGTGTATGGTATGTGTTGTGTGTGTGTGTGTGTGTGTGTAACTCTCCGCACCCTCTCTCCCTCCCTTGGGTGCTAGGTGGCTGTACTTACCGTCATCATCTTTGTTGGTGTTGGTGTTCCAGGAAGGCTATGGCGTGGTGCAGCATCAGGAAGACTTGCAGTTCTGGTTCCATGGCAGGCGCAGACTCCTCTGTGTCCCTAAAGGTGAGTGTCTCCTTTTAAATGATGTGTTTCTGCCAGGCTTTTAGTGTCGTTGCTACCACCCCGCAAATCCTAGCGGTGTGCTATGTCATAATATGGTGGGCGGATCCATGTCTTCCACCTGCCTGTAGGTGGCTACCACCCTGTTTAGTGTTCATGCTGCGCTGTACATTGGTGTGGTACATTGGCTGTCTATGGGAGAGATCACCCCCATGGTCATTATTTGGTGGTCATTACCACTGGCCTGGCAACAGTACTACCACCATCGCCGGTGTGGCGGTACCCTGACCGCCAATGTCATGATTGACCGCTATAGTGACAAAAAATCATCAAGCACCAACTATGGGTATGTGGTCGCACAAGACCAAGACAAAGTCACAAGTTTAGACCCACCATGATGGAGCGAGGACTGGATACAGGGAGCCACTTGGGCCCACTGAGCAAGAGTACCTTAAATACTGGTTGGGAAGAGTGGCAGAGTCCTGTGTCAAGAATTCATCACGCAGCTGAGGTGAAGTGAGGTTTGGGTTGGAGATGCATTGTGCAGCATCGATTCTGAGGAGTTGTGAGGCTGTGATGCGAGCTCCTGCATCATCACTATGGATTCTGTTGATGAGGAGAGCTTGGGATGTGGAGTCCTTGTCAAGGTTGCATTGTTCATTGGCTGGTTCTGAAGCAGCTGCGGGCTTGTGCTGCAAAGTTCTTATGATTGGAATGTTCGTGCAGCACAGGTGATGCATTGGTTCTGCTCAATCCACAGAAGGGCTGGCAGAGTACCTGGCAAGAGTCCAGGATTGGGGCAGCACCACTTAGCAAGGTAGGACTCACAGAAGGCAGGCTCAACAAGCTGGGTTCAAGGTTGTTGGAGCCTTTTGTCCCTGAGGTTGTAGTCTGGAAGCTAGCCAACTAGGTCTTAGATTCATACTAGGGTCCTGGGTTCAACATATACAGGTTCAGGTCCACTCCTTCTCACACAGGAAAGAGGCCAGGAGGCAGCAGGTCAGCATAGAAGGGCAGCAGTCTTTCAGAGCAGCAGTCCAACAGAGTGGCAGTTTTTTCAGCAGCACAGTAGTCCTTCCTGGCAGATTTAACATGTCAAGAAGTGTACTGAAGAGTTGGGGTCTGAGGTCCAACATTTATACCTTTTGCCTACTTTGAATTGAAGGAAGCTTCAAACAGCCCCTGAGGTGGCATTCCCTTTCCCCCTGTCCTGTCCCCTACTTGTCTGGGATCAAAATATACTAGTGAAAATCCCTTTGGGAAATTGCTCAGGCAGTCTTTGTAATGTTCAATTGTGCTAGGTGACAGCTGTTCCCCCGTTAGCTGGTGGGACTTTCCGCCCCCAGCACTGAGACCTTCTTTGGCTATTTGGAATAGCTCAGAGCTCTATAACTTATTTTCCAGGTAAGGTATTTATGCAAAATGTATGTCCTTTTTTTCCAACATCCTGGGGATTCTAAAGGTAACCAGGGTTTGTGGACTCCCCGGAAGGGGACTGAGAAAATAGGCAAACTATAGTTTAATTTTGAGTTTTTTTAGAAAGATAGTTCAAAAGTGCTGTAGATAAAAGTGTCTGTTTTTTTCTCCTATAAAAGGCATCCATCAACGGTTTACTGTGTGTAAGTAACTATCTTCACAGTTTTCAGAAACTTGCAGAGCTGAATCAAAAAAACTAATTTTGCACCACGTTTTGGCGTTTTTCTAAGAGGTAGCCTCCCTTATTTTTGTTCACTCAACCTACTTCCAGTTTGTGGAGAAAACCAAGGTGAAACCCTTGGGTGATCCAGAAAAGCTATAGATTTCTGAAAAGCAGACAAGATTCCAAATCCAGCTAGGGGTCATATGTGTAGATCACTCAAGGTTTTCCCACAGACATTAAGGCCCTCATTATAAACATGGCAGGAAAGACCGCACCGCCTGCGGTGACGGTAACTACCGCCAACAGGCTGATGGTCTGGACTGCCAAATAATGAAGCACATGAAAAGCAGGCAGCCTGAAAACCACTCACCGGCAACAGAGGAGTGCCAACAACGACGGAAGAGGCCGCCCACAGGCCGTCAGAAAGGCCCTACCTGCCCAACAAATAATGAAGCACAAGACCGCTGTCAGTTCCGGGGCAGGAACCACCGCCACTCAAAGCCTGGCGGAAACAAACCAAATAAAAGGAAACACTCACCGGAGGCACACACAACACGCCAAAGCAGAGAATTGCAAATCATGACAGTGCTGCTCATTGCCATACACCTCCGTGCCCGTGATGGCTGACAAAGACGATGACGGTAACTACCGCAACCTACCAAACATGGGAAAAAAGAGCACAGTTACATAACCACCCACTCCACCCACCCTGCAACGCACCCACAACCCCTCACAACATCACAAGCCATACACACCTGAGCAACAGGTACTTACCCCACACAAGGCCAAGACAACCTGCCCAAAGGACACACATGTGCACAACACCCCCCCCCCAACAATGAAACAATGAACCACGTATCCAGAGTGTGCCAACACCAACACTGGGCACACAAACTTTATTACAGATCTAATAGCAGATTGTCCAAATGAGGCCATTGGCAAGTCCAGCACAAAAAGGCTGATGGGCCCAAATGGCCCGAACTTGACTCCCACATGTGCACATGGTACTCCACCATAAAGGGATATCAATGGGGCAGCCAGTCACCTCAGGGAACAGGGGCAGGGGATGGCGGGGTTGGGGACTTACGTCTGGGAGGGGAGCTTGGGCTTATGTTTAGGAGATGGAGAGGGTTTGGGTTTAGCCTTGGGAGGTGGGGGAGCAGGATTGGACCGGGGGTGGCAAATGGAGTAGGGCCAGCATGTGGCTTCTTGCTCACTGGTAAAGGGGCACGGGAATGGGAATGGCAGACAGGGGTGGACTTGGACTTGGAAGGATTGGACAGGGCAAGGAGGTGGGCACGGTTAGGGACGAGACGGGGTGGGCCAGTGGGTTTAAAAAGGTCAATACGGGATAGGAAAAGTTTTTTAGGGGCAGTCAGGGTGGACATGGAGGAAGGTGTGGGAGTGTAGGTAGAGAGAGTGGTTGTAACAGGAGTAGGTGTGCATGATATGGATGCAGGTACCTGCATAGTATGCTGAGGTGTGGTGGATGTCTGTTAGGTGGGTGTCTGGGAATGTTTGAGTGTCTTGGGAGGAGGGGGGTGGACACAGTGGGACAAGACAGGCTGCCAGTGTGAATGGATGTTGTCTGGGTGTCTGCAAGTTTGGTGAGTGTGCTGCAAGTGTCACTCAAAGTCGTGTGGTGAGTGCAGGTGTGGTGTCTGGGATGCATGACTGGATGTCTGATGTTGTGGTGACTGCAAGAATGGGGACAGCAGCAGTGAATGAGGGTGCAGGGCTTGTGTAGGAGGCTGGACTGGCTTGTAGTGAGTACCAAGGGGTACTTGCACCTTGCACCAGGCCAAGTTATCCCTTATTAGTGTATAAAGTGTCTAGCAGCTTAGGCTGATAGATAATGGTAGCTTAGCAGAGCAGCTTAGGCTGAACTAGGAGACGAGTAAAGCTCCTACAGTACCACTGGTGTCATATGCACAATATCATAAGAAAACACAATACACAGATATACTAAAAATAAAGGTACTTTATTTTTATGACAATATGCCAAAAGTATCTCAGTGAGTACCCTCAGTATGAGGATAGCAAATATACACAAGATATATGTACACAATACCAAAATATGCAGTAATAGTATTAGAAAACAGTGCAAACAATGTATAGTTACAATAGGATGCAATGGGGACACATAGGGATAGGGGCAACACAAACCATATACTCCAAAAGTGGAATGCGAACCACTAATGGACCCCAAACCTATGTGACCTTGTAGAGGGTCGCTGGGACTGTAAGAAAACAGTTAGGGTTAGAAAAATAGCCCACCCCAAGACCCTGAAAAGTGAGTGCAAAGTGCACTAAAGTTCCCCAAAGGACATAGAAGTCATGATAGGGGAATTCTGCAGGAAAGACACAAATCAGCAATGCAACACCGATGGATTTCCAAACGAGGGTACCTGTGGAACAAGGGGACCAAGTCCAAAAGTCACAAGCAAGTCGGAGATGGGCAGATGCCCAGGAAATGCCAGCTGTGGGTGCAAAGAAGCTGCTACTGGACAGTAGAAGCTGAAGATTCTGCAGGAACGACAAGGGCTAGGAACTTCCACTTTGGAGGACGGATCCCCCACGCCGTGGAGAGTCGTGCAGAAGTGTTTTCCTGAAGAAAGACCGCCAACAAGCCTTGCTAGCTGCAAATCGTGTGGTTAGGGTTTTTGGATGCTGCTGTGGCCCAGGAGGGACCAGGATGTCACCAATTGTGTCTGGGGACAGAAGGGGCGTAGAGCAAGACAAGGAGTCCTCTCAGAAGCAGGCAGCACCCGCAGAACTGCCAGAACAGGCACTACAAAGTGGAGTGAAACGGTGCTCACCCGAAGTCGCACAAAGGAGTCCCACGTCTCCGGAGGACAGCTTAGGAGGTCGTGCAATGCAGGTTAGAGTGACGTGGATCCAGGCTGGACTGTGCACAAAGGATTTCTGCCGGAAGTGCACGGAGGCCGGAGTAGCTGCAAAAGTCGAGGATCCCAGCAATGCAGTCTGGCGTGGGGAGGCAAGGACTTACCTCCACCAAACTTGGACTGAAGAGTCACTGGACTGTGGGAGTCACTTGGACAGAGTTGCTGGATTCAAGGGACCTCGCTCGTTGTGCTGAGAGGAGACCCAGGGTACCGGTGATGCAGTTCTTTGGTGCCTGCGGTTGCAGGGGGATGATTCCGTCGACCCACGGGAGATTTCTTCAGAGCTTCTAGTGCAGAGAGGAGGCAGACTACCCCCACAGCATGCACCACCAGGAAAGCAGTCAAGAAGGCGGCAGGATCAGCGTTACAGAGTTGCAGTAGTCGTCTTTGCTACTTTGTTGCAGTTTTGCAGGCTTCCAGCGCGGTCAGCAGTCGATTCCTTGGCAGAAGGTGAAGAGAGAGATGCAGAGGAACTCGGATGAGCTCTTGCATTTGTTATCTAAGGAATCCCCAAAGACAGAGACCCTAAATAGCCAGAAAAGAGGGTTTGGCTACTTAGGAGAGAGGATAGGCTAGCAACACCTGAAGGAGCCTATCAGAAGGAGTCTCTGACGTCACCTGCTGGCACTGTCCACTCAGAGCAGTCCAGTGTGCCAGCAGCACCTCTGTTTCCAAGATGGCAGAGGTCTGGAGCACACTGGAGGAGCTCTGGGCACCTCCCAGGGGAGGTGCAGGTCAGGGGAGTGGTCACTCCCCTTTCCTTTGTCCAGTTTCGCGCCAGAGCAGGGCTGAGGGGTCCCTGAACCGGTGTAGACTGGCTTATGCAGAAATGGGCACCATGTGTGCCCATGAAAGCATTTCCAGAGGCTGGGGGAGGCTACTCCTCCCCTGCCTTCACACCATTTTCCAAAGGGAGAGGGTGTAACACCCTCTCTCAGAGGAAGTCCTTTGTTCTGCCATCCTGGGCCAAGCCTGGCTGGACCCCAGGAGGGCAGAAACCTGTCTGAGCGGTTGGCAGCAGCAGCAGCTGCAGTGAAACCCCGGGAAAGGCAGTTTGGCAGTACCCAGGTCTGAGCTACAG
Organism: Pleurodeles waltl; assembly: GCF_031143425.1. NCBI lineage: Eukaryota > Metazoa > Chordata > Amphibia > Caudata > Salamandridae > Pleurodeles > Pleurodeles waltl. Next base: position 342,020,997 of record NC_090439.1, read on the forward strand.
ACCTGTGGGATCATGGGATTGTGCCAACTATGCCAGGATGGCATAGAGGGGGCCATTACATGATCATAGACATGTTACATGGCCATATTCGGAGTTACCATTGTGAAGCTACATATAGGTAGTGACCTATATGTAGTGCACGCGTGTAATGGTGTCCCCGCACTCACAAAGTCCGGGGAATTGGCCCTGAACAATGTGGGGGCACCTTGGCTAGTGCCAGGGTGCCCACACACTAAGTAACTTAGCACCCAACCTTTACCAGGTAAAGGTTAGACATATAGGTGACTTATAAGTTACTTAAGTGCAGTGTAAAATGGCTGTGAAATAACGTGTACGTTATTTCACTCAGGCTGCAGTGGCAGGCCTGTGTAAGAATTGTCAGAGCTCCCTATGGGTGGCAAAAGAAATGCTGCAGCCCATAGGGATCTCCTGGAACCCCAATACCCTGGGTACCTCAGTACCATATACTAGGTAATTATAAGGGTGTTCCAGTAAGCCAATGTAAATTGGTAAAATTGGTCACTAGCCTGTTAGTGACAATTTGAAAGAAATGAGAGAGCATATCCACTGAGGTTCTGATTAGCAGAGCCTCAGTGAGACAGTTAGTCATAACACAGGTAACACATTCAGGCACACTTATGAGCACTGGGGCCCTGGCTGGCAGGGTCCCAGTGACACATACAACTAAAACAACATATATACAGTGAAAAATGGGGGTAACATGCCAGGCAAGATGGTACTTTCCTACACAACCCCCCCCCAAACGAAGGACAATAAGACTAGCCATGACCTGATGAGTCTTCATTGTCTAAGTGGAAATATCTGGAGAGTCCATCTGCATTGGAGTGGCTACTCCCAGGTCTATATTCCACTGTATAGTCCATTCCCTGTAGGGATATGGACCACCTCAACAATTTAGGATTTTCACCTTTCATTTGTTTTAGCCAAAGTAGAGGTTTGTGGTCTGTCTGAACAATGAAGTGAGTGCCAAACAGGTATGGCCTCAACTTCTTCAGTGCCCAGACCACAGCAAAGGCCTCCCTCTCTATGGCAGACCAACGCTTTTCTCTAGGGGTCAACCTCCTCCTAATAAAAGCAACAGGTTGATCCTGGCCCTCAGAATTAAGTTGTGATAGGACTGCCCCTACTCCTAATTCAGATGCATCAGCTTGGATATAGAATTTTTTAGAGTAACAAGGGCTTTTCAGGACAGGTGCAGAGCACATGGCCTGCTTCAGCTCCTCAAAAGCTTTCTGACAGTTTGCTGTCCATAATACCTTTTTAGGCATTTTCTTTGATGTGAGGTCATTAAGAGGGGCTGCAATGGAGCCATAGTTCTTAATGAACCTCCTGTAATACCCAGTGAGGCCTAGGAAGGCTCTCACCTGAGTCTGAGCAGTAGGGGGAACCCAATCTATAATTGTTTGGATTTTCCCCTGAAGTGGTGCAATCTGTTCCCCACCAACAAGGTGTCCCAGATAAACCACCTTCCCCTGCCCTATCTGGCACTTTGAAGCCTTGATAGTGAGGCCTGCCTTTTGCAGGGCCTATAAAACTTTCCATAGGTGGACCAGGTGATCATCCCAGCTGGAGCTAAAGACAGCTATATCGTCTAGATATGCTGCACTAAAAGCTTCCAGCCCTTGCAGGACTGTGTTCACCAACCTCTGAAAAGTGGCAGGTGCATTTTTCTATCCAAAAGGCATTACTGTGAATTGGTAATGGCCTCCAATGGTTGAAAATGCTGTTTTTGCTTTTGCATCTTCTGATAATTTGATCTGCCAATACCCTGCAGTCAAGTCAAAAGTGCTTAGATACTTGGCAGATGCCAGTGTATCTATGAGCTCATCTGCCCTGGGTATAGGGTGAGCATCAGTTTTGGTTACCTGGTTGAGACCTCTGTAGTCAACACAAAACCGCATTTCCTTCTTTCCATCTTTGGAATGAGGTTTTGGTACAAGTACCACAGGAGAAGCCCATGGACTTTCAGAGTGCTCAACCACTCCTAGTTCTAACATTTTCTGCACCTCTTGCTTTATGCAGTCTCCGACATGGTCAGGCTGCCTATAGATTTTACTTTTAACAGGCAAGCTGTCTCCAGTATCCATAGTGTGCTCACACCAAGAAGTGGTACCTGGCACAGTAGAGAAGAGTTCAGAAAACTGACCCAGGAGATTTATGCAATGGTCTTTCTGCTCAGCAGTAAGACAATCAGCCAAAACTACACCTTCCACTAGAGCATCTTGTTCTGTGGAAGAGAAGAGATCAGGGAGAGGGTCAATCTCTTCTTCCTGTCCCTCATCAGTTGCCATGAGCAGGGTGAGATCAGCCCTGTCATAGTAGGGTTTCAGGCGATTGACATGGAGCACCCTAAGGGGACTCCTGGCAGTGCCTAAGTCAACTAAGTAGGTGACTTCACCCTTTTTCTCAACAATTGTGTGGGGTCCACTCCATTTATCTTGGAGTGCTCTTGGGGCCACAGGCTCCAAGACCCACACTTTCTGCCCTGGTTGGTACTGAACCAAAACAGCCTTCTGGTCATGCCATTGCTTTTGGAGCTCTTGGCTGGCCTGAAGGTTTTTACTGGCCTTTTTCATGTACTCAGCCATCCTTGATCTGAGGCCAAGTACATAATCCACTATATCTTGCTTTGGAGCTTTTAAAGGTTGTTCCCAACCCTCCTTGACAAGTGTTAGTGGACCCCTCACAGGGTGTCCAAAGAGGAGTTCAAAGGGGCTGAAGCCCACTCCTTTCTGGGGTACCTGTCTGTAGGCAAAAAGGAGGCATGGTAAAAGGATATCCCATCTCCTGCGGAGTTTTTCAGGGAGTCCCATAATCATGCCTTTGAGAGTTTTGTTAAATCTCTACACCAGTCCATTTGTTTGTGGATGATAGGGTGTAGTGAACATTTATGTCACACCACACTCCTTCCACATGGCCTTTAAGTAAGCAGACATGAAATTGCTTCCCCTGTCTGATACCACCTCTTTTGGGAAGCCCACCCTGGAAAATATTCCCAGGAGGGCCTTTGCCACTGCAGGTGCTGTAGTGGTCCTTAGAGGAATAGCTTCAGGATATCTTGTGGCATGGTCCACTACCACCAAGATAAACCTATTGCCTGAAGCAGTAGGAGGGTCAAGGGGGCCAACTATGTCAACCCCTACCCTTTCAAAGGGAACCACAGGCAGTGGAATAAGGGGTGCCTTTGGAGTGCCACCTGTCTTGCCACTGGCTTGACAGGTTTCACAGGACTTGCAAAATTCTTTTGTGTCCTCTGACATTCTAGGCCAATGAAACAAGGGAACAAGTCTGTCCCAAGTTTTCATTTGTCCCAGATGTCCAGCTAGGGGAATGTCGTGGGCTAGAGTTAGGAGGAACTTTCTGTACTCCTGAGGAATCACTAACCTGCTGGCAGCTCCAGGTTTAGGATCCCTTGCTTCAGTGTACAAGAGGTTGTCCTCCCAGTAAACTCTGTGAGAGTCACTGACATCCCCATTTGCTTGTTTGACAGCTTGCTGTCTTAGACCCTCTAGTGTGGGACAGGTTTGCTGTGCCACACTCAACTCCTCCCTGGCAGGCCCCCCTTCACCCAAAAGCTCAGCAGTGTCTGCTTCCAGCTTCTCTGGTGTAGGTTCTGCACAGGGTGGAAATTCTTCTTCCTCAGAAGTAGTATCCACTGTAGAGGGAGGGATAGTAGGTAGTGCTTTACTTCTACTAGCCCTAGCTTTAGGGAGCCCTTGGTCCATTGTTCCAGGATCCAAGTCACCCTGTCCTTTTTGCTTTTTGGCCTGAGCCCTGGTTAAAGCAAAAATATGCCCTGGGATGCCCAGCATTGCTGCATGGGCCTCCAACTCCACATCTGACCAAGCTGATGTCTCCAAATCATTTCCTAGTAGACAGTCTACAGGTAAATCTGTGGCTACCACAACTTTCTTTGGTCCAGTAACCCCCCCCAGTTGAGATTTACAACAGCCATGGGGTGGCTAAGTGTGTTGTTGTGAGCATCGGTTACTTGGTACTGGTGACCAAGTAGGTGTTGTTCAGGGTGGACCAGTTTCTCTATTACCATAGTAACACTGGTACCAGTGTCCCTGTAGGCCTGAACCTCAACACCATTTATTAGGGGTAGCTGCTTGTACTTATCCATGTTAAGGGGACAAGCAACTAAGGTGGCTAAATCAATAGCCCCCTCAGAGACTAACACAGCCTCTGTGGTCTCCCTAACTAGACCAACCCCAACTAAGGCCCGTATTTATACTTTTTGACGCTAAACTGCGCTAACGCAGTTTAGCGTCAAAAATTTTTGCGCCGGCTAACGCCATTCTGAAGCACCATGCGGGCGCCGTATTTATTGAATGGCGTTAGCCGGCGCAAGCAGACCGGCGCTGCCTGGTGTGCGTGGAAAAAAACCACGTACACCAGGCAGCGCCGGCGTAGGGAAAAATGGCGTTAGGGTGTCTTAAAAATGGTGCAAGTCAGGTTGACGCAAAAAAATCGTCTTAACCCGATTTGCGCCATTTTTAACGACGCCCAGACGCCATTTACATGACTCCTGTCTTAGTAAAGACAGGAGTCATGCCCCCTTGCCCAATGGCCATGCCCAGGGGACTTATGTCCCCTGGGCATGGTCATTGGGCATTGAGGCATGTAGGGGGGCACAAATCAGGCCCCCCTATGCCAAAAACAAATATTAAAAAAAAATATATATATACTTACCTGAACTTACCTGAATGTCCCTGGGGTGGGTCCCTCCAGCCTTGGGTGTCCTCCTGGGGTGGGCAAGGGTGGCAGGGGGGTCCCTGGGGGCATGGGAGGGCAGCTGTGGGCTCATTTTGAGCCCACAGGTCCCTTAACGCCTGCCCTGACCCAGGCGCTAAAATCCGGCGCAAATGCGGGGTTTTTTGGTCCACCCGCTCCCGGGCGTGATTTTTGCCCGGGAGTATAAATACGACGCATTTGCGTCGCAGTCATTTTTTTGGACGGGAACGCCTACCTTGCATCTCATTAACGCAAGGAAGGCGCTCACGCAAAAAAATGACGCTCTTTACTCATAGTTTGGCGCTAGACGCGTCTAACGCCGAAGTATAAATATGGCGTTAGTTTTGCGCCGAATTTGCGTCGAAAAAAACTACGCAAATTTGGCGCAAACGGAGTATAAATATGCCCCTAAGTTACCAAAAGTGAGCCCAGCTACTCCCTTGGATTGGCTATTAGTAGGGTTGCTCCCACCACCACTGCTATTAGTAGGGACAGTAGGTGTAGAAGTAGGGGTTGTAGTGGTAGGAGGCTTGGTGCTTTTCTTTGGACAACTTAGATCTGTTGTCCAATGGCCTTTTATTTTACATAAATAGCACCATGGTTTCTTTTCTTTGTTTTGATTAGAAGAGGATTTGGGCCCACCACCCCCACCAGAGTGTTTTTGCGGGCCTGATGAAGACTCATTTTTAGATTTGTCCCCACCCTTGTCAGAAGACTTACCATCCTTCTTCTTGTTGCCATCTTTGTCACCCCCTGTATGAACTTTTCTGTTCACCCTTGTTCTGACCCATTTGTCTGCCTTCTTTCCCAATTCTTGGGGAGAGGTCAGATCAGAGTCCACCAAGTACTGGTGCAACAAATCAGACACACAATTATTAAGAATATGCTCTCTCAGGATCAAGTTATACAGGCTTTCATAATCAGTAACTTTACTGCCATGTAACCACCCCTCCAAGGCCTTCACTGAATGGTCAACAAAATCAACCCAGTCTTGTGAAGACTCCTTTTTGGTCTCTCTGAACTTCATCCTGTACTGTTCAGTGGTTAAGCCATAACCATCCAGGAGTGCATTTTAAAGAACTTTGTAATCATTGGCTTCACTTTCTTTCACAGTAAGGAGCTTATCCCTACCCTTTCCACTAAATGATAGCCATAGGATAGCAGCCCACTGCCTTTGAGGGACATCCTGTACAGCACAGGCCCTCTCAAGTGCAGCAAACCACTTGTTAATGTCATCCCCCTCCTTATAAGGGGGAACTATCTTGTGCAGATTCCTAGAATCATGCTCTTTTGCAGGATGACTATTGAGAATACTGCTGCTGCCACCATGGGTTTCTAACCCCAATTTCTGTCTCACCTTCTCTACTTCTAAGGACTGTCTATCCAAATCCAGCTGTTGCTTCTTGAGCTTCAGTCTGGTTTGTTCCACTCTCAATCTATTGAGCTCCCTTTCTAACAATCTGTCATCAGGGTGGGTGGGAGGGACATGTCTAGAAACAGAAGTATGATGAGAAAGGACAGAAGGAGACCTGTCCCTAACAGAAGGCACCCTAACAGCTTGGCTCACAGAAACAGCACTTCTACTATGATGAGAAGGAATACTCTTACTGGGATGTGAGACCACACTATCTGTATGATGCGACTCAACATCAGTTCCAACTATGCTAGGTTGTCTGCTAGGGGGCAGGCTTGGAAGTTTCCCTCCCACTTCTTTAGCTAGGGGAGCCCCAGAGTCAGAGTGGGAACCATCAGCTAACTTTTCAACAGGAGTGCCAGCTGTGGCCTTATCCTGTTCAACAAGCATATTCACTAACAGTTCTCTAGAAGGATTCTTCCTTACACTTAAACCTCTTTCTATGCAGAGACTCCTTGCTTCTTTCCAGCTAAGGTTATCATAAGCAAGTTTGGACAGATCAACAGTTTGGCCTGTGCCAGACATTTTTAGAAAGTGTTTAAGTGATAGAAAAAGTGAAGAAAACGTTTTTCAGAACTTTTAGAAAGACAGGAAAAAAAACTTTTAAAACTTTTTAAGAACTTTTTAGAAAGTTAGAGGTACTTTTCAGCACTTTAGAAAAGAAGTGAGAAAAGAAATGCAAATCTTTTTGGTTAGGTGTACATACACTGAACTTGTTTTGTATATTTTTCTCTTATGAAAAGTACAATGACAAAAGTGGTAAGTAGTTACAAAGTACTTATCCCACCGCTGCACAACCAATGTAGGAGGCTGGACTGGCTTGTAGTGAGTACCAAGGGGTACTTGCACCTTGCACCAGGCCCAGTTATCCCTTATTAGTGTATAGGGTGTCTAGCAGCTTAGGCTGATAGATAATGGTAGCTTAGCAGAGCAGCTTAGGCTGAACTAGGAGACGAGTGAAGCTCCTACAGTACCACTAGTGTCATATGCACAATATCATAAGAAAACACAATACACAGATATACTAAAAATAAAGGTACTTTATTTTTATGACAATATGCCAAAAGTATCTCAGTGAGTACCCTCAGTATGAGGATAGCAAATATACACAAGATATATGTACACAATACCAAAATATGCAGTAATAGTATTAGAAAACAGTGCAAACAATGTATAGTTACAATAGGATGCAATGGGGACACATAGGGATAGGGGCAACACAAACCATATACTCCAAAAGTGGAATGCGAACCACGAATGGACCCCAAACCTATGTGACCTTGTAGAGGGTCGCTGGGACTGTAAGAAAACAGTTAGGGTTAGAAAAATAGCCCACCCCAAGACCCTGAAAAGTGAGTGCAAAGTGCACTAAAGTTCCCCAAAGGACATAGAAGTCGTGATAGGGGAATTCTGCAGGAAAGACACAAATCAGCAATGCAACACCGATGGATTTCCAAATGAGGGTACCTGTGGAACAAGGGGACCAAGTCCAAAAGTTACAAGCAAGTCGGAGATGGGCAGATGCCCAGGAAATGCCAGCTGTGGGTGCAAAGAAGCTGCTACTGGACAGTAGAAGCTGAAGATTCTGCAGGAACGACAAGGGCTAGGAACTTCCCCTTTAAAGGACGGATTCCCCACGCTATGGAGAGTCGTGCAGAAGTGTTTTCCTGAAGAAAGACTGCCAACAAGCCTTGCTAGCTGCAAATCGTGCAGTTAGGGTTTTTGGATGCTGCTGTGGCCCAGGAGGGACCAGGATGTCGCCAATTGCGTCTGGGGACAGAAGGGGCATCGAGCAAGATAAGGAGCCCTCTCAGAAGCAGGCAGCACCCGCAGAAGTGCAGGAACAGGCACTACAAAGTGGAGTGAAACGGTGCTCACCCGAAGTCGCACAAAGGAGTCCCACGTCGCCGGAGGACAGCTTAGGAGGTCGTGCAATGCAGGTTAGAGTGCCGTGGACCCAGGCTGGACTGTACACAAAGGATTTCTGCCGGAAGTGCACGGAGGCCGGAGTAGCTGCAAAAGTCGAGGTTCCCAGCAATGCAGTCTGGCGTGGGGAGGCAAGGACTTACCTCCACCAAACTTGGACTGAAGAGTCACTGGACTGTGGGAGTCACTTGGACAGAGTTGCTGGATTCAAGGGACCTCGCTCGTCGTGCTGAGAGGAGACCCAGGGTACCGGTGATGCAGTTCTTTGGTGTCTGCGTTTGCAGGGGGACGATTCCGTCGACCCACGGGAGATTTCTTCAGAGCTTCTAGTGCAGAGAGGAGGCAGACTACCCCCACAGCATGCACCACCAGGAAACCAGTCGAGAAGGCGGCAGGATCAGCGTTACAGAGTTGCAGTAGTCGTCTTTGCTACTTTGTTGCAGTTTTGCAGGCTTCCAGCGCGGTCAGCAGTCGATTCCTTGGCAGAAGGTGAAGAGAGAGATGCAGAGGAACTCGGATGAGCTCTTGCATTTGTTATCTAAGGAATCCCCAAAGACAGAGACCCTAAATAGCCAGAAAAGAGGGTTTGGCTACTTAGGAGAGAGGATAGGCTAGCAACAACTGAAGGAGCCTTTCAGAAGGAGTCTCTGACGTCACCTGCTGGCACTGGCCACTCAGAGCAGTCCAGTGTGCCAGCAGCACCTCTGTTTCCAAGATGGCAGAGGTCTGGAGCACACTGGAGGAGCTCTGGGCACCTCCCAGGGGAGGTGCAGGTCAGGGGAGTGGTCACTCCCCTTTCCTTTGTCCAGTTTCGCGCCAGAGCAGGGCTGAGGGGTCCCTGAACCGGTGTAGACTGGCTTATGCAGAAATGGGCACCATGTGTGCCCATGAAAGCATTTCCAGAGGCTGGGGGAGGCTACTCCTCCCCTGCCTTCACACCATTTTCCAAAGGGAGAGGGTGTAACACCCTCTCTCAGAGGAAGTCCTTTGTTCTGCCATCCTGGGCCAAGCCTGGCTGGACCCCAGGAGGGCAGAAACGTGTCTGAGGGGTTGGCAGCAGCAGCAGCTGCAGTGAAACCCCGGGGAAGGCAGTTTGGCAGTACCCAGGTCTGAGCTACAGACCTGTGGGATCATGGGATTGTGCCAACTATGCCAGGATGGCATAGAGGGGGCAATTCCATGATCATAGACATGTTACATGGCCATATTCGGAGTTACCATAGTGAAGCTACATATAGGTAGTGACCTATATGTAGTGCACATGTGTAATGGTGTCCCCGCACTCACAAAGTCCGGGGAATTGGCCCTGAACAATGTGGGGGCACCTTGGCTAGTGCCAGGGTGCCCACACACTAAGTAACTTAGCACCCAACCTTTACCAGGTAAAGTTTAGACATATAGGTGACTTATAAGTTACTTAAGTGCAGTGTAAAATGGCTGTAAAATAATGTGGACGTTATTTCACTCAGGCTGCAGTGGCAGGCCTGTGTAAGAATTGTCAGAGCTCCCTATGGGTGGCAAAAGAAATGCTGCAGCCCATAGGGATCTCCTGGAATCCCAATACCCTGGGTACCTCAGTACCATATACTAGGGAATTATAAGGGTGTTCCAGTAAGCCAATGTAAATTGGTAAAATTGGTCACTAGCCTGTTAGTGACAATTTGAAAGAAATGAGAGAGCATAACCACTGAGGTTCTGATTAGCAGAGCCTCAGTGAGACAGTTAGTCATAACACAGGTAACACATTCAGGCACACTTATGAGCACTGGGGCCCTGGCTGGCAGGGTCCCAGTGACACATACAACTAAAACAACATATATACAGTGAAAAATGGGGGTAACATGCCAGGCAAGATGGTACTTTCCTACAGCTTGTGAGTGTGCATGTAGAGGTGACTGACAGGGATTCAGGAGAGGTGGACACACTGGGGTAAGTGGATGTTGTCGTGTGTGCCTTTGTATGTTGGCTGTGTGTATGCCTGTTTTGGGAAGTGTGGTGCTTGTGTTTCTCTGTATGCTTTTTGTGTGTTGAGGTGTGTGCATGGCTGTCTGAACATGTGCTTGGGATTGGTGAAGGGAGTGTGGTGCTGGAAGGGGTAGAGGTGGCTGGAGGGGGGACAGAAAGACCAGGGACACTTTCTGCAGTCAAAGAGGAGGCCAGAGCCTGAAAAGATCTCTGTAGGCCAGACATGGCACAGTGAATGCCTTCCAGGTATGCATTGCATTGCTGCATCTGGGATGCTAGCCCCTGCATGACATTCACGATGGTTATCTTCCCTACTGATATGGTCCTCAGGAGGTCCATAGCCTCCTCAGTGAGGGCAGCAGGGCTGACCGGGCCAGGGATGAGGTGCCTGGGGCAAAGGAGACGCCCACCCTTCGGGGTGAGCAGGTATAAGCAACTGGGTGGGGAGCAAGTGGGAGTGCGGTGGTGGTATGAGGGCTGGCGGAAGATGTCAAAGATTGGGTGGGCTCACTAGGGTCTGCCACCACCAGGAAGCTCCCATCAGAGGAGGTATCAGAGTCACTACCTCCAGTGGTAGTAGCCTCCCCCATGGTACTCCCCTCGCCCTCCAACCCACTGGTCCCATTGGTGTCGGTAGACTCTGCCTCCTTGGAACCGTGGGCCGCTGCATCCCCGCTCCCTAGTGCCACTGCTCCCTTGCCAGATGATGCTGATATACACAGACAACAGAAGAGTACAGGGGTGGGGAGACAAAACAGGAGAGAAATATGTTAACACCTGAATGGATGTAGATATTTGGTTCACTCATACTCCCACCCAGCTAATCCACCAACATGCAGCACCTACAGCTATAGTCATGCCTATGCCCCTGACTAGTGCCCACAACCCTTGCATACAACCATCTCCCACATTACATCAGGACCTGAGGAACTGCAGACCTACCCCTAATTATCTAATTGCCCATGGGCGTCGTATTACTATAAGACACAAGTCAGAGTCCCTGCCACTAGACAGAATACATTCTACAGCACCCTCAGACATCCATCAAGGAGGCAAAAAATGGTTTTGGTATTCACCCCCTTGTGTCTGCTGTGCAGCCTTCAAGCGCCCACCCAAGTCTGGATATGCCACTGCCAGAATGCGGTGCATTAGGGGGGTCAGGACCCGACGGGCACCCCTTCCTTGTTGGGAGGACTTCCCTAGCTGGGCCTCGCAGGTCTTCCTGGCCCAGTGCCACAGGTCCCCTTACCGCTTCCTGCAGTGGGTGCTCCATCGGTTGTAGAAAACCAGGGTCTGCACCTCCCTGGCGATGGCCTGCCAGAGTCCCCTCTTCTATCAATCAATCAATTAATCAAAAAAAGGATTAAGCTCGCTACTCACCCGATAGGGTCTCAAGGCGCTGAGGGGGGGGGGCTGCCGTAATACTGCTCAAAAAGCCATGTCTTTAGGTGCTCTTTGAAAGTTAGGAGGTCCTGGGTCTTACGTAGTTTGGTGGGGAGGGAGTTCCAGGTCTTGGAGGCGAGGTAGGAGAAGGATCTGCCTCCAGAGGTGGTGTATTGGATGTGGGGGACTGTGGCGAGGGCAAGGTCAGCAGAGCGGAGGAGTCGAGTGGGTGCGTGGAAGTTCACTCAATCGTTGAGGTAGGCTGGTCCAGTGTTGTGGAGGGATTTGTGAGCGTGGATGAGGACTTTAAAGACGATCCTCTTGCTGATAGGCAGCCAGTGAAGGGATCTGAGGTGAGCGGAGATGTGCTTGTGGCATGGGAGGTTGAGGATCAAACGTGCGACTGTGTTCTGGATACGCTGGAGCTTCTGCTGAAGCTTGGCTGTCGTACCAGCGTAGAGGGCGTTTCCGTAGTCTAATCTGCTGCTGATGAGTGCATGGGTGATGTTTTTTCTGGTTTCTATGGGCGATGACCTGCAGGGGACACACAGAAAAGTAACACAGAGGTCAGACAATGCCCATCTGATACCGCTGGCTATACGTCCCCTATTGGACGGACACTTAACAACATCATTCCACCACCTCACTCACGCTGATTGTCAAACATTCAACACCAGTACAGTTACAGATCGTGCACACATGCATACAGGCATCCACCACCATCACCCACATCCATGCACCCCATCCGCCTATTCACCTGCACCTCTGGTCGTCCATATAACTTGGCATACAGGGGTAGGACCCCGTCTACCAGATTTTCCAGCTCCTCCGTGGTGATGGCCGGTGCCCTTTCCCCTGTACTCATGCTATTTGAGTAACCAGAGTCAGGACAAAGCAGCACACTCAGTGGAGTACTTTCATGCACAGAATCCGGTAGTCAAGTGAACCTGGGGTGACAAAATGGTGCATGCTCCACGGCGGTGTGCACCGTCACTGCAGGCGGCAATCATGATAGGCCCATTTCCCATTGACAATCATGTTAACCAATGATTGGGTGCACGGCGGTGAACACCGCCTTACGCCATTACAACTGCTAGCGGTATGAGGTAATTTCCACTGCTACATATCTGGATGGCAGTGGGCTGCCATTTAGCAAGTACTGCGCAGATATGGATCCCAGGCCCTATGGATCCCAGCCCTCATTTGCATGCCCAAATGATTACTTACTGCCCATAACAGCCCAGATGTATCAGTTTAAACGTCACTCCAGTTGTACATCCTACAGCGCTTATCTGTAACCTACATGTTGGACAGCAGTGTTTTATACACAACAGGTTGTACAAATGAATGTGTGCCCCTCACATGTGTTCTCCAGTCCTCATAGGTACAGAACAATGTGGTGAGGGAGGGCCCCATCTGTGTACAGACCTCTTGTTGATTTGGAGACCATGGTGGAACGTCACATCAATATCAAATACAGACTCACTCGTGCTACTATCCATGAACATTGTGCATTACTGGATCCTGTACTGAGACCGGCAAATCGGAATCAGCATTCCATCCCTACTGAAGTGCAAGTACAATCTGTATTCCATTTCCTGGCCACGGGCTCATTTCAGGTGACAGTGGGCATGGGTGTAGGGTTCTCACAGCCAATGTTTTGCCTTATCCTGTCCAAATTCCTGGATGGATTTGTACAATACCTGCATACATATGTGAAGTTTCCCCAAAGTGCTGAACTCCCTGCCATCAAGTCAGCCAACATTCCCCATGTGATAGGTGCCATCGATGGCATCCACATAGCTCTCATCCCCCCAAGAGTAAGTGAACAGGTGTAGAGAAACAGAAAGAACTTCCACTCAATGAACATACAATTGGTGTGTACTGCAGACCAGTACATCGCACATGTCAATGCCATGTTCCCTGGATCAGTCCATTATTCTTTTGTCCTGAGGAACAGCAGTGTGCCACACATGATGGAACAACTATAAGGGGACAGAGCATGGCTCATAGGTGAGTGTGTTTGACACTTTTTCTGTACATAGCTGACAGCCAGGCTGTCTGCAACTGATCGTAGTTTGTTATAGTCCTGTATCGCCCACTTTTGCAGGTGATTCTGGCTACCTCCACATGCATTGGCTCCTGACACCAGTGAGGAATCCTAGGACAGATTCAGAGAGGAACTACATTGAGTACCATGGACTTACTAGGAGGGTGATAGAGCACACTATAGGTCTCCTGAAGGCTGGATTCCATTGCCTCCATCTCTCTGGGGGGTCCCTGTGTTATGGCCCTGAGAAGGTGTGTAGAATAGTGGTAGCCTGCTGCATGTTGCACAATGTGGCTGTGAGGAAATCTATCCCCCTACTGGAGGAGGAGGGAGCTGTATATCCAGACCTGCTTCCTCTGAGAGGGGATGTGAGTGAAGGTGATGATGAAGAGGGGGAAGATGTTCACTCCACGAACCAACTGATCCAACTATACTTCCAGTGACTATGAGGTACTGTTCACTGATGATGTCTGCACTGCATAATGTCAGTCTGACTTATTCACTATGGGGATGTGGGGTCTATATCATTGACACTGTTACATGAATTTCAGGTGCCATGTGCCATGATAAGCAACCTGGTGTACATTTCTGTTTACCCCACACAATGATGTGCGTGGGGTGCCATTCCTGCACTAAAGGTATGATTTTTAATTTAACTGGAAAATGCATTCACACTTAAAATGGATTCAACATAATGACAGAGGACATAGAAATTGGTGTACATGTGTTGTAATTGTTCTCAGGGATGCATTGGTGCTCTTTACAGTGATAGGAGGTGGGCTGATGGTGGATGTCCATACTGGCTACATGGTCACAGTGATTGGTGGCAGTGGGTATAGGTCCATCTGTACCTTGCAAGTTGTTGAGTTGCTATTGGCCAGTGAGGATGGTAGCCCAGTGGCACACTTGGGAGACAGTTTGTGTCAATGTCACTTCTTTGAGGGTGCCTTGGTCTTGGCAGGTGTTCCAGTGCCGTATGTGGGTCTGAGGGACCATTTGAGTGTCTGGTGCTGGGCTGTATGGGTAGGGGTGCTGGTCTCCTGTGCATCCTTAGACAGTGGCACCAGTCCAATTGCTGCTGCTGATGTTGATGGCTGGCAATGGGTGTGTGCTGGACCTGTGCCCCGAAGATTTGTGGTTCGACCTTGAGTATCTCATCCACCGTTGTTCTTAGCTCCCTTTCTGTGAAGCGTGGGTGCTTAGGGGGTGCCATGGTGTGTGTTTTGTGGATGCTGTGTTGTATGGATATCGTTGAGGGTGCTGTTGTGTGGTTGGGTGTGTGAGTTGTGTGATGTTGCGTTCAGTGTCTGTGTGTATTGTTGTCAGTCTGGCTTATCCTATTGGTGATGCAAAGGATTTAGGGGTGGGTTTGTGTGTGTTTTATAGTGTTGTGGACATGTGTCAGGTGTGTGGGTTTCAAACTTGCCAATGTGTGCTTTTCTTGCTGTTGGGTCCCATTGCTGGCCGTAGCAGTCTGAACCGCTAATGATCGTTCGGCATCCACTAACCACCGCAGTGATTTGTGCATCATTATTTGGAGGGCAGGAGATTTGTGTCCTTGGCGGTGCTGGGGTGGGATGTGCAGCCATTCCGCCAACAAGGCCCTGGCTGGTGGTAGCAGAAATTTTGGCGGATTCTGTTTTGGGCATCTTTATATGGCTGGTTTCTGTTCACCGCCAATGGTGGTCTCCTCTTCACCATCACCACGGTGGCCGATGGTGTTTACCCCCATGTTCATAATGACCCCTAAACTGTGAAATAAAGAAATATTGAAAATGAGTAGGACAAAAAGGGCATTTGTGATAACATTTTCATCTGTAACTTTTTGTCAAGATGGCTGATTTACAAGAACAATAGACCATCACATCTGCTAGACCCTTCTGGCTATAAGGAAACATAGGGTTTGTAGGTTTTCTAAGAACCCAAGGTACCCAGAAGCAACAACTGAGCTGCACTGTACAATGGTTTTTCATTGCGTACAGAGTATAGACCAAGGGGCATATTTATACTCTGTTTGCGCCGGAATTGCGTCGTTTTTTTTTACGCAAATCCGACGCAAAGCTAACTCCATATTTATACTTTGGCGGCGTTAGACCCGTCTAGCGCCAAAGATCTTGGAGTTTGCGTCATTTTTTAGCGTGGACACCTTCCTTGCGTTAATGATATGCAAGGTAGGCGTTCCCTTCTAAAAAATGACTCCGAGGCATGTGCGCCGTATTTCTACTCTCGGGCAAAAATGATGCCCGGGAGTGGGCGGGGCAAAATTTTTTACGTCCAGCCGCTTTTGTGTAATTTCTTAACGCCTGGTCAGGGCAGGCGTTAAGGGACCTGTGGGCTCGGAAGGAGCCCAGAGGTGCCCTCCCATGCCCCTAGGGACACCCCCTGCCACCCTTGCCCACCCCAGGAGGACGCCCAAGGATGGAGGGACCCATCCCAGGGAACTTAAGGTAAGTTCAGGTAAGTATTTTTTTTTTTTTTTTTTGTGGCATAGGGGGGCCTGATTTGTGCCCCCCTACATGCCACTATGCCCAATGACCATGCCCAGGGGACAGAAGTCCCCTGGGCATGGCCATTGGGCAAGGGGGCATGACTCCTGTCTTTGCTAAGACAGGAGTCATGTCAATGGAGGGTGGGAGTCAAAAAAAATGGCGCTAATAGGGTTGAGGCAGATTTTTTGCCTCAGACCGACTTGCCCCATTCTTTGACGCCCAAGCTCCATTTTCCCCTACGCCAGCGCTGCCTGGTGTGGGTCATTTTTTTTGACGCACACCAGTCAGCTCTGCCGGCTAACGTCATTCCATAAATAAGGCGCCCGCATGGTGCTTTGGAATGGCGTTAGCCGGCGTTACATTTTTTGACGCACAACTGCGTTGGCGCAGTTGTGCGCCAAAAAGTATAAATACGGCCCCAAGTCTTATAGCAAAATAGGCCAAGAGAAGAGTGGGTATCAAGGAAACCTATATATTTATGAAATCGTCTCCAGTTATGGCATTTAGTAGCAGTGGTTATTTCTGTATCTCTGAATTTGTGGGTACCCATACTAGCATATGATTTGGAGGGCATTTTTCAAAATGGCATCTTCCTTATACTCTGGCTTATATTTGAAAGAATTCATGGATGGAAAGTTCTGGAAGGGAGCCACAAACTTTCTTCTACCTGTCATGTCACCAAGGGCCATATGTACGAAAGCTTTTTCCCATAGACACAAAATGGGTAAAATCCTTTGGTACATCTGGCCCCAA
Source organism: Pleurodeles waltl (assembly GCF_031143425.1). Lineage (NCBI taxonomy): Eukaryota > Metazoa > Chordata > Amphibia > Caudata > Salamandridae > Pleurodeles > Pleurodeles waltl. The sequence goes on from NC_090439.1 coordinate 342,037,735, forward strand.
GTCTCCAGACAAAAATGGTACCTCACTTGTGTGGTAGACCAAGTGCCCGCGCTAGGAAACGTCCCAAAACACAACGTAGACGCATCTACATTTTTCCACCAAAAACTGACCCTCTTTTTCCAAAGTGGGAAGCTCTAGATTTTGGACCCTTGATCAGCCAGCACCTAGGGAAACCTAGCCAACCTGTAGATTTTTTTAAACTAGACACCTAGGGGTATCCAAAGAGGACCTGTACATTTCTGAAAACTAGACACCTAGTGCAAACCAGGGTGGTGTGACTTGCATGGATCCCACTAGGATTAGTAGCTGGGCCTAGTGCCAGTTATAAGAACAGATCAAGCCAAGGGCAATGGGACCCTTGTGTGGTGAATCCTCTTGACATTGGTTGGATCCGTTCCTGTGCGTAATCATTGTAGTGAACAAAAAACATGATCAGACTGCTCAGGAAGCTCTTCCTGGGTAGCCTAAACAAAAAAAGGACTCCTTCCGGTGCTGAGTACCAGAGGGGCCTTTAAAGCCCTCCCCAGTGTTGGCCAATGGGTGTCAGATGCACCAGGGAGGGCGTGCATGTGTCAAGACTATTGCCGACACATGCACCTAACAGGTTAACTCAGTGTTGTGCCATCCTGCTAACACCTAGCTTCCCTATGTTTCACTGTCTGAGAGCGATGCACAAAGACCAACTGCCAGCTGCACCTAGTCATGTGACCCATGATCATGCTTTAAACACCAAAAGATTAGAATAAGAAAATACAAACTTTCTAAAAGTGCCATTTTCAAAATTGTGATTAAAAATCCTGCATTACAATTAAAGAGGGCATTTAATTACATTTCTTTAGACACCTAACTCAACTTTTCTACCTCATCCCAATTAGAAGTTACAGCTTATTGTATGTAATAAGGTAAATTCAATGTTTAAATTCAATGTTATGTCATGAATAGGTAGGCCTTGCAGTAGTGAAAGGAACTTTAGGAGTTTTTCACTACCGGAAATTTAAAACGTAAAGTGAATGCCCTACTTTTTAAATACACTGCACCCTGCCTTCTGTTCAGACCAGACCCTGAGGGTGACTTGCATGTAATAAAATGGGAGGTTTAGACCTGCACAACATTTATTTTGCAGGCTCAAATTGAGCTTGAAACTACACACACAGGGCTAAGTGGGTGGCACAGCCAGTGCTGCAGGCCCACTAGCAGCATTTAATTTACAGGCCCTGGGTACATGTAGTATCATTTTACTAGGGATTTGCAAGTAAGTAGACCAATTGGGTGCAAGCCTCTGTCATCATGTTTAAAGGAGAGAGCAAAATCTCTTTAAAACTGGTTACCAGTGGCAAAGTGTGCAGAGACCTAAAAGCCAACAAAAAAGTTTCGGAAAGCAGCAGTGTGAAGGCAGAAAGTGAATTGAAATGGGATCTTTATTATTTTGTGATTTTTACTTTTTAACTCTATTATTATTATTACTAAACGCTTTAAAGATTTTCTATAACGTAACCTGCCTCATTGGTGCCATTGCTACCAAGGGTTGAGCTTGGATATATATTAGTGAAACCTTGTGATGGACCTAAACAGATAGTGCCTTTATTGTTTGTGATGGATCTCAATGCACCCCAACTAATAATCCACTGTCTCACAATCCTGTACACTGGTCTAATTGTGATGTTCTCTCATGTGATGCTACATCCTCTGAGGTCACACGCTGTCTTTGTGTCACTACAGCCTAGTTTTAGGTTTCCGTGTTAGCTTCTACATATCAATGCTCCATCCTTTCAGGTGATCCCACTGTTCTCTCAGGTCACTGGACAGCCCTTTAAGGTTACGCAGTGCCCACTTTTGTCACTCAAATGTACTCGAAGTATTTGTGCTGTCTTCTCTGTCACCGCTCCATCCTTTCAGGTCACCTTGCTGTTCTCAAATGTCTTTGTGATGTCCTCCCAGGTCACTACTTTGTCTGCAGAAGTCACTCGCCATCCTTTGTGTCACTGCCTTGTACTCTTAAATTATTTCATAGTCTTCTAGAATCACTGCTACATTCGTTCAGGTGACTACACTGTCATTACCGGCCATTGTGCTGTGCTGAAAAGCTATGTGTTGTTCTTCCAGCATCCCAATGTTCTCTGGTCACTGTGCTGTCCTCGCGGGTCCCTGCATTGTCATCTCAGGGAAAGGTTTTGTCCTTTCAGGTCACTCAGTTTTGTCTTCTGTCAGTGCATTGTGCTCCCATGTCACTGCTCCATCTTTTCAGGTCACCTTACCGTCCTCTCAGGTTACGCACTATACTCCCTGGTCACTGTGCTGTCCTCACAGGTCTCCCCACTGTTCCCTCCAGTCACCGCTAGGGTGACCATCCATCCGTAATTTTCACGGACTGTCCGTAATTTCGGCCTGCCGTCCATTGCCTATGATGAAAACCCTAACGGACAGCATTTGTTCGTAATTTTAGCCTTTCACCTAAAGGGCAAAATGTAATTAGGATAGATCAGTTCCCCAGCTGGATTGAATGGCAGAGAGTCTTGTGTGCTCTGAGGGAGGAGGGGGGGCAGACAGATAAGAAAAGGCCCTCTTGCCATGGTGAGTTATTCTGTGGTGTTCGTTTGGGTGACAGTAGGTGGCTCGGGGTACCTGCAGCAGTGCAAAAAAAACAATGGATTACCTAACTCAAGTAAAGTGTGTCGCTATCAAATTTGGCTAATACAGAGCTATAAAGCTGAACCTGTTAACCGTGAGCCCCGAGATCTGCTGTGTTTCTTTGGATTTGCTACGTGTTGTTTTCTTGGTATCGAAGAAAGACACAAAATGTGCCATTGATTTACTTTTAACTGTTAGCTTGCTGGCATGGAGATATTAAGATATGCTGCTGATTCCTATTGGAACTCTGTAAATGCGCATACTCCACCCATAAGCACTGCTTTGCTACACAGACCTGGCTGAGATCTATTTTATGGCTTAAGAACTCCCTCATGAATAAAGAAGGCTGCAGGGGTAGAGTGCGTAATACATATTTAAAAGGGAGCGTGACAGAGCTGTGCTGCGCCTTCTGTATGGTTGTTAAAATAATTGATGGTTTCACCTGTGGAGACTAGTGAGCCGGGATCAATGGATCATGGGAGCCATTCTTAACTCTGTGTTTGCAGGCTACAGGTTTGTGACTCTAATTTGGCGTCTTTTATGTACACATTGTGTGATCCTTGGATAATTACTTCAGATATGAGTACCTTTGTTTCCTTCTTTTAGAGAACTGGGCGACCATAGAATAAATTCATGTTGCAAGGTGTGAAAAAGTAAATACTCTGCGGCTTAGAAAGTCCAGTCACTCTGCGAGCACAGTGCTAGGTGTGTGGGTGGAAAAGATACAAGAGTCATTGTTCCCTGAGCAGTATGCAGATAGAACAAGACATACATTGTATGCGTGGCATAACGCTGGACCACACATCAGTAGGCTAATGCAAGTTATGTACTGAGAAGTTCTGTGGTGTGTCAAGAGGCAACATTAAGGTTGCTCTCAGTACCCTCATTATCTCCCTTTGGGGGTGCGTTTGGAAAGCCTTTCACCTTCCCTACCTTTGGAACTTACTGCTCTCTGCCAGACCTGGAACACAGAAAATCATGAGTACTTGCTGTCAGTCAGTTCGGGGCTACTAGGACAAGAGATCCCTTCTAAGACAGACACCATCCAGGGAGCAAAGGCCGCAGGTGAGTGGCACACAACACTGAGGTAGTCTCATGGCGATGCGTCGCGTGTGGCATACTTTGGCACAGTGCTCCTGTGTGGAGCTGAAGGGAGTGTGAGTTTATCACTGTGCCTGTCAGTCCATCAAAAACGTGTTCAGAATACATAGCCATCCAATCCTTGGCCTCTTTGCACAGTATACAGGGGAGTGGTCACATGTAGTTGTAATTGTGATTCTGTGCAAGTGAGTATGATGGGGCCCCCATTATGGGGGTACACAGTCTTTAAAATAATGTCAAGGTGAAAGTAAAAGAAAATGCAGTGCTCGCTCGCTACTTAAAAGTAATTCCTAACTTTGACGCCCCACCACATTCAAATGTCACTAGCCGCCACTGTCTTTGCCTCTTAATACATCAAAACAATACAATGTGACAGATACAACCAAGCACAAAAAAATCGCATGTCCTGGGATTTTATTTAAACTGATATATCACGATGTTTGCTCGGCAAAATTGCTGCACTTTTACCTCGTGAACTTCACGCCGAGCTGACTCTCGCAGAACGGGCAAACGGCTAAATGATGTCCTTTGATGCAGTGCGGATACTGAAAGAAATAATTGGCAATATTCTAGCTAGCCGTTGGTAGTATGAAGTTGAATAGTTAATTTGAAAATGCAATTTCAGAACCCACAGAGACTGCTTTCCCCTATTCTGCTAAACAGCTGGGAGGCACATGACAGTTTTGCAAAGGTTATTTGTTTCATTCAATATGCTCTTCACGCCTAGCTCGCATTTTTGTTTTTATTTGTGCGGATGGTTTGCCCAGTAAAATCCGTTTCATTCAACTTCTGTCCTATTTTATAGCCATCGTACGTTTGACTTTTTTATCCATGTATGCACAATCATTTTATTTGATTATAGGACGAAATCGATGTATCTAAGTTTATTTATTCTAAGAAGGCTATATTTCCTTCGGCCCAATTTTCGGACACAGGACCATATTACAAAAAAATGCTATTTTAGGTACTCACATTAAATAGGAACATTAACCATATACCTGTGCAACAGCATCGATTCACCCGCCCGGAACAATCAAATGTTTTTTTACTACCGTCTTGAGGTGCTCACATGGCACAAACCATTGCATCAATTTATTTAAACCAAGCTATGAGTAAAACCTGGGGCCTGATTTAGATACTGACAGACGAGTTAATCTGTCACAACGGTGATGAATACTCCATCCACCAAAATCTAAACCGCATTATGTCCTAAGGGATTTAGATTTTGGCAGACGGGATAACCTTCACCAATGTGACGGAGTAACTCTTTCGTCAATATCTAAATCTGTTTTAAAGTCCCAGAGACTTAGCAGCTCAGCCAAGAGGCTTATGAATAAATCCCATAAGTATTTTGCAGGCTCCCAATGTCAACGGGTTAGACACACTAGAGCAGTGTTGTGAATGATCTGCATTCTAATGAGTAGTGATGTTAGGGTCCAGTACTATAGACTGTAGTGGTTTCCTACAACAGTTAACAGAGAGAAACAGTGAACACGTTCAGGAGTGGGGCATCAACATTCTTGCTAAAGAAAAGAGCAGTCAAGTGTGTAGAAGGCTCTGTAGATTGGTGAGGGGGCAACAGCATACAGCAATGCTATCAATCAATGTGCATCATTGAAACTAGTACCTGTAGATGAGCATTCTCTCCAGATCTATGTCTGAATTCGGTTTCAAAAGATCTGAGGAGGCCGTGCTATAGGATGCTGGAATGTAGTCCTTTGGCTACCATTTTCTCAATCAGTTCCCCAAGGAGGAGATCTTTCAAAGAGAGCAGAGGTCATGACAGTCCAAAGGATACAGTTTGAATTTGTTAAGCTGAGGTGTGATGTTGACTGATTTCAGATAGGAAATACCCCTTATCCAGTGAAGCATATTTACCTGATGAGACAAGCCACAATATCCGAGGCTTTCAATTTATTTCATCAAGATGGCTGGAATAATATCTTTGTTGAGACTTTATAGTGGAGGAGAAGATGTTGGTCACAAAGTTGGAATGAAGGTTAGGTTAAAGGGAACCTTGTAGTGATGATCATTACAGGTTAATTCACTGAAATGCTCAGAAGTGTTCAACTTCATCTTAAACATACAGCCAAATGTCAAGCTGGGCCCATACATTCCCCCTTCTTATTAGCATGTGCAGTCTGCTAGAGCTCACCTGTATCCTACATGAATTTTCAATAAACACATGAGACCAACTGTGAGACTCTTTAGACAATGAAAGATTTACTTCCAATAGTATGCAGGTGGCAATTCAATTCTACTAACGTCAGAAGGGATTCCACACATTAATGCCCATCCAACACTGAAGCCTTGATGAGACCATGGTGCCTCCACATAAATGCATTAAAAATAAAGTTATCTACTGTAGCATTTCCCACCATTTAGCCTCACTGACACATCTAAGTTTGAGCCCTTCTTTTTATAATCAAGAGGAACCATATTTAATGTAATCTGGCCAGTGATGCCATAGGAGTTGAATATTAGTGCATAGTTATTTGGTGTCTGACTGGCAGTGTATGACAGAGAGAGTGATAAGCTAGTTCCTTATCTTTCTCAAATATTATTTACTCAAAAACTACTAAAAAAATTTACTCTAAATCCAATGGGACTACTTTGAGTATGGGATCACTTTTAAGTAGATGCCAGCATAGAGACAAAAAGAGACAGTGATGAGGAACTGCTTTGCCCCAAGCTATGCAAATTTGCATACTGGCTGGTGGGAGGAGCAGGTTGTCTATGAAAAATAGGAACCATGGACCTTGCACATCATACTATGGGTGAGACTTATTGTAGACCCACTGAATGAGAATGATCCTCATTTGTCATTTGTGAGTAAGATCAGTGCCTTACAGAGTGAATTGTTGGACATTAAATTAATTGTGGGGAATTGTAGAATCATAAACCTACAGCAGGTAACATCATATTGCATCCACTTGGTTGTCATCCTGACAAATTGAAAAAGAACATATAATACAGTGAATATTTTAGGGCCATGCAGATTTGTAACACTGAAAGTGTTTATACAGAAATCATTGTGAATATGAGTGGCAGGTTCAAGCAGAGGGGATATTTGTGATGACATAGACCAGGGTCCACAAATTCACACATGAATGGTTTTTACTTGGAAATACATCAACAAATGCAAAAACAATTATCAGAATATGTAAAGATTCATTACCTCATATCACATGGATCACCAAGCAATAAGGAAGACAGTGGGAAAACACTGACATCTACTAAAAAGTGAACCCTTAGTTGTGAATAAAACTTCTAATTAACACCTCATCACAAATAGGAAGAAGACATCTTTCAGGGACAGACTAGTTAAAAAATGATATAAGGAGTGGAGACAGCTCATGGTTAAAACCAAAAAAAGGGTTTCAATAAGTGTAAGGCATGCAATCATGGGGATTAAAAACACTGCTGTGAATACACCATTTGGTAAGGAGATAAAGATCATTAAGAATCTAATTTATAAAAGTGAATTTGCTGTGTATATGATGAAGTGTCCCTGTGATGGAATATACATAGGGAGTACTATATGACAGGTACACAAAAGAACAAAAGAATTCTGCGCCATCTTAGAGCAATGAAAAATTTAGATGAAAGCTACCCTAAAGCAAGACACTTTTGGAAAGTACATCAGGGCAATAGTGATTCATTGATATATTCAGCCATAGATGATATCCTCAAAAAACCAAGGGGTGGTAATAGAGAAAATAAACCTTTGCAGATTAGAAGCAAGGTATATATATTGAGCCTAGACTGATTTGAACCAAGGGTTCTGAATGTGGATGATGAACTGCTTGTATATCTTTAGTCACCCTCTCTGTTGCTAATGTTTAGTGGCCTTAGGAAGTATTGTTTATGCATAAGTGACTTTGTGTTATATTTTGTTTTCTGAAGATAGAAACCGGCAGTCAGAAACAAGGATAATAAGATTTTTTCCCACTTGGGCTCTATTAGGTTATTGTTGTTACATAGTATCACTTTATATTTCAGTTTATGTATGTGCATGATGTATTGGTTTCCGCAACCATTGGTAGAATGCTGATAGGATTTGATTGATTTTTTTCAGGTAGACATGCATGTTTTTTTTTTTATTACGCAAAATAACTGCTGCATTGTGTTTTGAACAAACACATTTATAGCTAATCATAGGTTATTATGTTAAATGGTGGCAGCAGGACAATAGGTATGTTTGTCCACATTGCATGTGTTTATATCATGCAGCACTGAATAACTTATTCTGAGTTAGAGTTATAATGTGTTGTTAGATAGGTCATTGGGGGAACAAATTACACTACAAGATGACCTTTGCTGTTTTTTGTTATGCTGCGTATGACTAGTAGTTAATTGTCCTTTGTTGTATTTTATGTCTTTGTTTCTGTTAGACCTGACAGCCTTAGAGTGATTGTTAGCCACAAGCCCGGCCCTGCGGTGGGGGATTGGCTTTACGTAACTTAATAAAATATTATTTTATGTAAAAAACCTAGAAATTCACTGAAAAAACACAGGTTAAAGGTTAAAGTAATATGATAGTTAAGTGTGATAAAAATATCCGATTTTGTTTTAAAAAACCTTAGAAATGTACTGAAGAAAACAAAAGTTAAAGCAAAATTATAGTTAGGTTGTCAGTGACAACATTAACCATTTGGAAGTAAAAAAAAAATATAAAAAATCAATAGTTATACTTAGCAGATATAACTATAACTTGCATCCCCACCATGCACTGCTTATGACCTTGAATATTACAGCACACATTAAAGACTTGCACTGGCGCATCGTGATTGCAGGGATCTTGTAAACCAAAGGCCACATGTATGAACATTTGGAATTGTGATTTCGTAACTGCAATTCCATGCGAATCACAAATAGGAAATCGTAATTCCAAATCTAAGAAACTCCATTGGGTTTCTTTTGTGATTCCCGATGGGTCGCAAATAGACCTACCTCATTAATAATAATGAGGTAGGTCGCACTTTGCGACCCACTGGGAATTTCAGAAATCACAAGGGTGGTGGCCTTCTGGAGACAGCAGACCACCATGTCTGTGATTGCTTTTAATAAGGCAATCTATTTTTTTTTTTTAACGCAGCCTGTTTTCCTTCGCTGCCAGGCCTTTTACCCCTCAGGTGCCAGGCCTTTTTGGGCTATTTGGGGCAGTTTGCACTTAGACCCTCACAACTTTTTGTCCACATATGCTACCCATGCCAAATTTACATCATTTTCTAGGGATTCTAGAGGTACCCAGAGTTTGTAGGTTCACCTGAAGGAGACCAAAAAATTTGCCAAAATACAGCAAAGGGAAAAAAGGGCTTGTCCCCTGAAAATGGCATTTGTGGTGCTAAACCCTCCATCTTCCCAGCTTTCAGGAACAGGCAGACTTGAATCAGAAAATCACAATTTTCAACACAATTTTGACATTTTACTGGGTCATACCCCATTTTTACTATTTTTTGTGCTTTCAGCCTCCTTCCAGTTAGTGACAGAAATGGGTGTGAAACCAATGCTGGATCCCGGAAAGCTAAACATTTCTGAAAAATAGACACAATTCTTAATTGAGCAAGGAGTCATTTGTGTAGATCCTACAAGGTTTTCCTTCAGAAAATAACACCTGAAATGTCACATCTGCTGGATTCTTCTGGTTGTGGGGCTATATAGGGCTTGTAGGTTCATCAAGAACCCTAGGTACCCAGAGCCAAAAAAGGAGCTGCACCTTATAATGGGTTTTCATTCTATACCAGGTATACAGCAATTCATATGGTGAAATATAAAGAGTGAAAAATAGGTATCAAGAAAACTGTTGTATTTCTAAAATGGGCACAGAACAAGGTGTTGAGAAGCAGTGGTTATTTGCACATCTCTGAATTCTGGGCGTCCCCATACTAGCATGTAAATTACAGGGGATTTCTCAATTTTTTTTACACACTGTCTTACATTTGGAAGGAAAAAATGTAGAGAAACACAAGGGACAATAACACTTGTTCTGCTATTCTGTGTTCCCCCAAGTCTCCCGATAAAAATGGTACCTCATCTTAATGGGTAGGCCTAATGCCCACGACAGGAAATGCAACATAGATACATGACATTTTCCCAATGAAAACTGATGTGTTTTTTGAAAAGTGCCTAGATGTGGACTTTGGCCTCTAGCTCAGATGGCACCTAGGAAAACCTACCAAACCTGTGCATTTTTTTAAAATATACACCTAAGGGAATCCAAGATGGGTGACTTGTGGGGCTCTCACTGGGTTCTATTACCCAGAATCCTTTGCAAACCTCAAAATTTGGCCAAAAAAACACTTTTCCTCAGATTTGGGTGACAGAAAGTTCTGGAATCTGAGAGGATCCACAAATTTCTTTCCACCCAGCATTCCCCAAAGTCTCCCGATAAAAATGGTACCTCACTTGTGTGGGTAAGCAAAGCGTCCGCGACAGGAAATGCCCCAAAACACAACATGGACACATCACATTTTCCCAAAGAAAACAGAGCTGTTTTTTGCAAAGTGCCTAGCTGTGGGTTTTGGCCTCTAGCTCGGCTGGCACCTAGGGAAAACCTACCAAACCAGCAAATTTTTTAAAATTAGACACCTAGGAGAATCCAGGATGGGGTGACTTGTGGGGCTCTCACCAGGTTCTGTTACCCAGAATCCTTTGTAAACCTCAAAATTTGGCCCAAAAAAACATTTTTCCTCACATTTCGGTGACATAAAGTTCTGGAATCTGAGAGGAGCCACAAATTTCCTTCCACACAGCCTCCCCCCAAGTCTCCTGATAAATCTTATACCTCACTTGTGTGCGTAGGCCTAGCGCCTGTGACAGGAAATGCCCCAAAACACATCTTGGACACATCACATTTTCCCAACAACAAAAAAAGAGCTGTTTTTTGCAAAGTGCCAAGCTGTGGATTTTGGCCTCTAGCTCAGCTTGCACCTAAGGAAATCTACCAAACCTGCATGTATTTTAAAACTAGACACCTAGGGGAATCCAAGATGGAGTGACTTTAGGGTCTCTCACCAGGTTCTGTTACCCAGAATCCTTTGCAAACCTCAAATTTTGGCCAAAAAACACTTTTTCCTCACATTTCGGTGACAGAAAGTTCTGTAATCTGAGAGGAGCCACAAACTTCCTTCCACTCAATGGTTCCCCAAGTCTCCCGATAAAAATGGTGCCTCACTTGTGTGGGTAAGCCTAGTGCCAGTGAAAGGAAATACCCCAAAACACTATGTGGACACATCAAAATTACCAAATACTAAATTACATGTTTTTGTGGGGGAGGGGCCTGCGATTGTGGTCCTGCGCTCAGCAGCCATATAGGGAAACCTACCAAACCCAAACATTTCTGAAACCTAGACACTCAAGGGAATCCTATGAGGTGTGACTTGAGTGGATCCCCCAATGTTTTCTTACCCAGAATCCTAAGCAAACCTCAAATGTAGCTAAAAAAATCATTTTTTTTCCATATTTCTGTGTGGGATCAACACACCAGCACAAATTTCCTACCACCCAACATTCCCCTCAGTCACCCAGTAAAAATGATACCTCACTTGTGAAGGTGGGCCAAGTGCTTGTGACAGGGACGATCCAAAAACATGTCAAACTTGAGGGGGAACCAAAGTGGGTCCAACAGAGTAGTTGGAAAAAAAACATTTTTCGACTGACAAGTGGGTCAGAATTGTTATCGATATAGATGTGACATTGCTGGGTGGTAGGTATTTTGTGGATTCCTGCAGATTCCAGAAAGTTTCATCACAAAAATGATTTCCAGCAAAGTTGGAGGTTTGCAGGGCATTGTGGGTAAGAATATGGTGTGCAGTGCATATGAGGCACACCACCCTGGAATCACCCAGATGTTTAGTTTTCAGATGTGTCTAGAGCTTGGGGATTTTTCTATATGGCAGCATCACAAAGTCCAAAAAGTGCATCCCTAACCATTCCAAGTGGGATGATTTAGAGAGTTAGCCAAGCTCTCATGGCCCAAATTTAAAACCCAAACCCAAAATAATCAAATGCCCTCTTGCTTGCCCTGGGATAAGATGTTTTAGTGTGTGGGGGAGGCTGAAAGACTGTTACCCCCTTTAGTTGGGGTGGGGGCAAAACCAGACCCATACTGGTTGGTAGCCACCACCCCACTATTTTTTGTTTTTTCAAATTCCTTGGCATCTAGTAGACTTTCTGCCCCTCCCCGGGGTGTGGATCTGGGGTAAATGCCCCATCTGTCCACTGGTGGGCAGAACAACTTTGGCCCCATTTATTTGTGGTGGGGGTATGGCCATACCCCCACCCTCTTATTTTGAAATAAAATCTTCCCTGGTCTCTGATGGGCTTTCTGTCCCCCTTGGGGGCAGATAAGCCTTCCAAGAACAGGCTGATCTGCCCCCAAAGAAGGGGGGCAGATATGGCCAACAGTAATGTGCCCCCATGGGGAGCGAACCTTACCCAAGGGGCTGCCCCCAAACAAAACACAGACCTACACACACACCAATCCCTGGTGCCTAAGTGGTTTCTGCCCCTGGGGGCAGATTGGCCAAATAGAATAGGCCAAGGGGGGCAGAGATGACCTAAATACAATTTGCCCCCCAGGGGAGCGACCCTTGCCACATATATAAATAAATTCACACACAATATATATATCCCTGGTTTCTAGGGGTTTGTGCCCCCCCCCAGGGGCAGATCGGCCTAATTACAATAGGCCGATCTGCCCCCAGGGAGGCAGAAAAGGCCTAAAAATATTTTGTCCCCCTGGCAAGCGGCTCTTGTCCAAGGAGACGCTCGCCTTATTACAAAATATATTTTTAAAAATCACTGGTTTCTAGATGTGATCGGGCAGCAGAAATGTTGAGAAAGACATCAAAAGAAAGGAAAGGCCTTTCCTTTCCTTTGAAGCCTCTCTCGCCACCTCAACGTGATCAGATGAGAAATGCTTTTGCATTTCTCCTCAAACTCATGCTGGAATCCGAGCTTCCAGCGCTGAGGGGTAGGCCGCTGATATCATCAGATGCCACAGGGGGCTTGGGTTGGGGAGCTTGGCCCTTGGGGGGAGTGCTAGTGCTTCCCCAGAGGGCCCATAGGAGGACGAGCTGGTCTCGTCCTCGGCACCGGGCAACCATTGCTGAGGGTGAGACCAGCTCGGCCTGGGCCCCCTAGGGGTTCAAAAGAAAAAAATGCAATGTTTCAGTTTCATTTTTTAAAGAGTAGGCATTGGTCCGTGGGACCACTGCCTGCTCTTAAAAAACATTTTTGCATGCATTCACAAAGGGGAAGGGGTCCCTTCAGGACCCCCTTCTCCTTTGCGAATGGGTTAGCTCCAATTTGAAATTGGTGCTAACTGCGATTGTTTTGCAACCTGCATTCACGGTCATGAAACAATCATACATAACATTTAGATTCAGTATTAGGATGGGACATCCTGAACACGCCCCTTCCTAATACTGTATCGCAAAACCCATTTTGTGATTCAGTAACAAGCTACTGAATCGCAGTTTGGGCTCTGTATATCCCAAACAGCATTTTTTTGGTCACAAGTGGGCCCATTCTGCGACTAGAAAAAGCTTTGGACATGTGGCCCTAAATACCCACATGAGACTGAGAATCTGATATCAAACCTGTGTTATGGTTTGTGCCACCATTACTTCAGTCTCTATGTCACTGGGGTTTGATCACAATTTATCACCATTTCCATAATCAAGTTCCAAACAAGGTTGGAAGGGATCCATAGGATGTAATCCTATAGGACATTGTTCTCTTCTCCAACTCCCAAATTACCAGTGCCCTGCCTTGCTTATCCCCACACTTGAGTACAGTCACATGTTATGTGCATCTATCTTCCTTTGGAGGAAGTAAGCAAAGCCATTGAAACACTGCAACTGGTGCTAGGATCATTTGTAACACAGAATTATGTTGTGCAATTCCACTTGTGATGGACTGTCTTATTTGTGGCCTCTGAGACAGCTACAAACATGTACCAATGAGGACAGTACTAGCTGCTATGACCAAGGTTTGGGTGATTGATGTGATATACGTGGGTAATGAACTGGTCCACTGGAATTATCTGATTCTGTGGCAGAGTGTTTTATTGCATAATTAACTACTTACAACACAACACATAACCTGTATCTCCTGCGTATTTTGCACTTGTTCATTATTACGTTAAATCGTATTAACAAAAAAGCACCAGACATGATGTTGCACAGGGTTAGAATCTTTGCAAGGGTTAACTCTTTACTTATCATTTGAATATTTTTATGCAAAGGTTTTAAACTGATATTACTTGGGTGAACCCTGCCCAGGCTTTGTGTGTTAAAATAGAAATTAGTAAAACAATACTGCCACAGTATGTGGCCATTACGCTGCCTTTTCATTATGCATAGTTTAGGCTGTCCTGCATCCACTGTTGTGTAATTCCACTGTGCCTGACAATATGTCTGCTTTAACACATTCAGCATCAATATTTCAGCGATAAATGTCCAAGATGTCCACACTATCGCCTGCTCTTGCTATTACTGGCTATGCTCATTAGTGAACATTGATCCTTACACACTAACAATGCTGAAATTATGGAACCATGTGCAATGTGCAATCACTACAGCACTTGAAGCACAAATTCAAGAGTAGATAATTTTCTATATATATATCACACAGTAAAAATCTGCCAAAACATGTCATTTACAAACTATGACAAGCTTCAAGAAAGATTTGTGACAGGAACGTCACCATATACATCTTGCATTACAAATCCACAATCAGATAGTGTAATGTATGACATACTCCAGTGACTTGTCAAAACTTGGCTTCCTCAATAAATCCTCAATAAATTTTGCCCCACCCAAAGTGGTACTTAAACATAATTTAATGTTCATACAGTTAGCAGCCTTTATGTATGTTACACTCTTAACAACTTTCCAAGATTTAAAATCGAGTTACTATTTGTGATAGTTATCAGCCAGACACTATGGAGCAGATTTATCAAAATGTAATGCAACCAGCACAGCAAGACACCACATATATAAAATTAGTTGGGCCTGTGCGGCCCTCTCCTTTCACTGGTGCACCATGTGCTGCCTAGCACCAACGCAGGCACCCTTGCACAATGGTACTTTAGTTTTCAGAGATACTTTTAAAATATGGTTGAATATTAAACATATGTTGTTATTATTAAATGATTAAATTAGTATTTTGTTTTAGAATCATATAATACACTTTTGTTTAAAAAAATATATATATTTAAATACTCTACTTGTTCCAAAATACATTCAACCACTGTACTTACTGATGTTTTTTTACACACACAGCAGTCTGCTCTTTTCATGTTTCTTATTGTGTTAAATGTATTCTTTGTCATACTCACTAATGACCAGTCCCTACTCATCTCATCACTTAACAACATTATGAAACAACTTCAAATTAGTTACTGATTTCTAAGCAAAACATTAAATAAATTAATGCAACTGTAAATATATTTAATTAAATAAAATAATGAACCATTGAAATTATCCATTTAATTAGCAGAATATTTTTCGAAAATTATCAGTACAAGCAATTAGGGTTAATGAATGTTGCCATTGTCCAGAGCAAAATGCACACTGATTGGTTAATTTGCAAAGACATATAAGAGTTTGTAAAAAAGTTTTCCTGTAGTTATTATTATGTATCAGTACATGCCTTTTTGCACTGGCCACAAAATATCTAACATGTGAATAAAATAGGAATACTCATATACAATTAGTTCAAGCAGAAACAACTGCAATCCTTTTGCACTGTTACTAAAAGGAAGTCAGACATTTCATGACTGATTTAAAAGGACATGGACATAAAAGAGTACCATTGAAGTACACTTACTAACTCATAAATGCCTTTGTGAAAAAAAAACCTACCCCTAGTCCACATGTGAACAACAGATTGTCGTATCAGTTTTCACACATCTATGGGACTTTGCGCAGAAGCACATCCATACACAACATTACCACTGATCAAAATGTTAGTGGAAAAGTCACAATTTATTATCCTGACAGAAAGATGCATCTAAGGCGGATGTAGATGGGCAACCATCTCTTGTTTTTTTTGGATCAGAAATAACATGAATCATTCTTTCTATATTACTGCAGCTACCTATCAGGGGCCCATACACATTAATGATTGATTTTGGTGCATTTAAGCATATTGTTTCCATGTGAAAATAGGCAGGCAGAACTTTTACAAAGGTCTTGTTTCAATATTTACCCTGAACATGCATACCACATGCATGTAAATGTTACTGGAAACATTAACATTTCATATTTCAAAAAGTATTTAATTTCTGGCAAACAAAACATTCATGTTCATGGAGAGCATTACTTAAAGATGAGTCAATGTTTTAAGAACAAGTAAATGATGATTACGATTTTTATAACAGATCATGTGAAATTGTACATGCTTTGACACTATGGTACCATATATATGAAATAATTTTGCCCAATTCTTAAACCATTTTTCTTGTGGAAGTCTAACACCAGCGCAGAAAAGGCAGAAACTTCACGCACAAATTTGATATTTTGTTTCAGATTGGCTGGATCAGCAAATACACTTTTTTAAGGTATAGCCTAAAAAGGGAGGCTCTGTCACTTCAACAGACTTCTGTTGCAGTGATGCTGAGGTCCTAAGAAGAGTGTGTTGTCACTGAACATTTGTTGGAATTCATCATTTCCAATACCCATCCTACCTTCTATGGGCTTTAAATATATGCCTTGTTGACTCAGAAATAAGTATTGTTGAGATTTTGGAAAAGAAATAGAACAAGCTGGTTTGTAAGGAATTACATAGGAAGGGAAGTTTCACATGAAAAAAGTTTAAAGAAATCAATATAAAATTCTACACTTATCCTCTCAACCTGCAGATTTGCTATGATTCAACCATTCAACACACCTTGGATTAAATAAAATAGGCATGCACTAGGAAAAGTATGACAATTGTGAATTTTCTTAGCCCATGGTGTTTCTTTGATGATGGTTTGCAGTTGAAAATGTCCAAGCATCGAATTGTTTCATCTGTGCCTGAAGGAATTGATGACTTCTTTTAAAACAGACCACTTGTGTGAAAGCAACATCTAATGTTTGTTTGTACAGATGTCCTAGACATGACCTTTCAGTTTCCTTATTCACCTAGAATGGTATTTATATCTCTTATATGGGTCACAAATGGAAACCTTAGAGTGGAGGCCATGTCAGGTGCCCTTCTCAAGAAGGTTTAGGTGAAAACATTCAGAAAGCATGCAAAAAAGCCATTGGGGCTACTAATGGAATGAAAGCTCTTTCACTATTAACATAATACTCAAAAGCATACCACATCTAACACTGCTAATAGCCATATATATAGCTACTACATGAACAAGTCAAAATAAGACAGCACTTCAGTCATGTTATCTTCTACAGTGTTAGAGTAAAAGCACGTTTCAACCTTAGCATTGTGTCTGCTCTCCTCAGCATTCTGTTATAAGTCTGGAAAGCTGATGACTGTTATGGGGAAGGGAGCACACTAAACTCTAGCAAAGGGAACACACTATTTTGTGCTTTTGGTCTTTTTTGTAATATAAACTTTCATCCTTTTGATGTTCAATAAACAAAAATGCATGAAAGCCTCACTGAAGGTAGCAAAGCTTCTAAGTTAAGGTGTGATAAGTTGGATACTTACCCCCATATTTATACTTTTTTAGCGCCGCAATTGCGTAATTTGTTTACTCAAAAGCGGCGCAAACTTACAAAATACAATTATATTTTGTAAGTTTGCGCCGCTTTTGCGTCAAAAACTGATGCAAACGCGGCACTAAAAAAGTATAAATATGGGCCTTCATTTTTAAGTTAACAGTATGAAATGTATCTTGGATGAAAATCTGAGGGCTGTCTGCAAATGTACCTATTTGGTTAGCAGCACTGTAAAAAACAAAAATGGTATAGCACCATGAAATTGTGGCAACTACTATGGCTAAATGCATACTTTGAATTCTCTTTCTCTAAAAATAGTAAGGGTCATATTTATACTTTTTGATGCAAAACTGCACTAATGCAGTTTTGCACCAAAACGTTTAGCACCAAAACGTTTAGCACCGGCTTGTGCATTCCTGAGCACCATTTGGACGCCATATTTATGGAATGGTGCAAGTCGGTGCAAAGGGTGGGCTAGCGTAAAAAAATGACATTAGCCGGGTGGGGCTGGCAGTAAGGGAGAAGGGGGTTTTGCACCAAAAAATGATGTTAGGCTGGTTTGAGGCAAAAATAAAAAAGGCTACAACCAGCCTAGCATCATTTTCTGATGCAAAACCATCCATACCACATGACTCCTGTCTTAGAAAAGACAGGCGTCATGCCCATCACCCCAATGGCTGGCACAGGGGACCAGAGTCCCCTGGGGCATGGCCATTGCACCCTGTGTCATGCTGGGGGCCCCAAGTTGGGCCCCTTATGGCACTTTAATAAAAATAAATACTTACCAATACTTACCTGGAATGGGGTCCCCCATCCTCCGATGTCCCGCTGGTGTAGGTAGGGGTGTCCCTGGGGCTTGAGGAGGGCACCTGTGGACCCGTTGCATGGTGTTTAACCAATTAATTGGGTCCACAGGTCCCCTAACGCCTGGTCTGACCCAGGCATTAAATAACGGTGCAAAGCAAGCTTTGCACAATGATTTAGCCCCTTCTCCCACCTGTGCGTCATTTTAGCATGGTGGATAAATATGGGACTATGGGGTTAGCACCATTTTTTAGATGGGAACGCCTACCTTGCATCCCATTGACGCAAGGTAGGCTCATGCATGTAAAAAATGGTGCAAACTCCAATATCTTGACGTTAGATGGGTCTAACGTCAAAATATAAATATGGAGTTAGTTTTGCACTGAATTTACGTTAAAAAAAATGACACAAATTAAGCACAAATGGAGTATAAATCTGCCCCTATGGTACCTGTTAAAAAAGATCTTCATAATTCCCTTTACTACTTTTATTATGCATTAGTTCATGTCTAACACTTAGAGCGCTGTAACTATTTCTCAAGTAATTGATCTTAAGTTTCCAGAAACCTCCAAAATTATATTTCTCCAACTAAGTTGTGTTAATAATCCTTATGGGCCCGATTCACAAAGGTAGACCAACGTCTAAATGTACTACTTTTCAGTATTCACAAATATAAAGTTAGACCTGAAGTCTAACTTAGGCCAAAATTCTAACTTTACTACTTTTTGGAATTCACAAAGGTAAAGTTAGACCACATGTTTTACTTTACTAGTAGTAAAGTTAGACTTTTGGTCTAAGTTAGTCTTTTCGTCTAACTTTACCTTTGTGAATACCAAAAAGTAGTAAAGTTCATCATATAACAGTTGTCAAGATATGTTTTAATAGTATACAAAAAGGATAATTATTGTTTTTGTTTAAAAAAAAAATGAAGGTTGCTCCCCTAAATATCAGGTTGAACACAGTATCAGAAACGTTTCTAGGACAAGAAATTACACTTTGAAATACACTAACAACATAGTGTGCCTTGGTTGTATTAACACATGTTTTGAAATTCCCTAGTACACTCAGTACCTTACATAAAAACACATTTGGTCTACATTGAGTGAAACAGGAGGGTGGAGAGCATTGATAAATACAGAAATCAAAAAGTGAGTGTAAGAAATAGTGTTATGCAGAGGAAAATGTTGATACATTTAAAATTATATGCCATGCAATGCTGAAATTATACATGAGTAAGGTTGAAGAAGCAGATGGGTCTAAGCTTTCTCCTGAATATCATAACATTTGTTGTTATTATTTGATGAGGGTCAAGTTACACCCATGGATGATTGTCTGATTTGGTTAAAAGACTTAATTTCAACACATGTCTAACTTATATATTGAGTACATTTCACATTTTTCAGAGTTTTTTATTAGTCAACCCAAAACTATTTATAGTTCAAGGGAACCCCTTTCATTTGGCAAACAGTTCAATGACATAATTTAAGACTGAAACAAAAAGAAACCACTTCTCCTGCTCTCAGTTTGCCTCACTGCTCAGTCCTCCATGCAGTACCCATTCTCTGCTTATTCTGGGGCAATTTGCTGAGTGAGATAGGCTCCAAGGCTAGTTTATAGTAAGGGCATGAAAAAAGGGAAGCGGTGAAATAGCGATATCAGAGTTACCAGGAAGAATTGTGAAATAATTCTAAGCAAATGAATGGAAGAAGCTACCTGATATAATTATGTGAACGTTAAATAAATAGACTAATTTGTCCCTGGTCTGCTATGATCTGAAATCAATTAAATTGGGCACAAGAGATAAGCAGGAATGCCCCTTTGGGTCAAAGTGTTTTAATCGTGTTTCTTATTTTCCAATAAAATATTAAAATGTATTTTCTGAGAAGTTTCAATGTATCGGTCTGTTCAGAGGAGCATTAAGGATTTACCTGTGCTGCTGTGAGAAAGTGCCCTTTTCATACTTTAGAAGTTGTAATCACTTCTTGTGTGACAGGAAAAGGGACTCTTCTATGAATATTTTTTCACAATTGGGAGTGGTAGATTTTGAAATGACAAATGGCTGGGTGTGTGCAACCATACACAGACACATTCAAAGTATAACATGGACATTTGAGCAACAGAGTAATTATGAAAATAGACAATAACAATGTTGTCACGGCTCTCCTACACAAAGCAAAGTTTTAAACAACTGAGTCTAGGCTTCCAAACATCACTACATAGTCACTTCCTAATAACAAATACATGACCAAGTAGCAGGCCATAGTTACCATAATCTTCTGTAAAGGTGGGCATAGTAAAAAAACTGAAGTGCACAATTAGAAAATGAATGATTAAGCAGGACGATAACATGATAAGAAAGCTATCACCTATCCACTATTGAGAGATAATAGAGTCAACATATCCTTCAGGCTAAAGGAATTATATAAGGAGTTTAAAATATTCTAAATGGCAGCTTATTGGAGAAGTGAGAGGATAGAAAAATCGACACACATGCATAGTTTTCCACTTACATTATTGGAAGTGATAAGGATGTTTGTGAATTTCGCAGCAGTGTTCAGATGAGTTCAGCATTTAATTCATAATTTAAGTTTTCAGAGTATGCTTGTTCAAATACTTTGATCCCATTTACAATTGAATAGTGGTCATATCATAATAGTGGATTACACTGTGGCGTGCTCTGTTTATAGTCCTAATGCAAAATGTGCAACTAAAGAAAACTGAGAACGGTTTAGGACATCTTGCGCCTTTATAAAGAAGTACATGTAGTCCACCCCCTTTGACTACTAATGGTTTCTTTTGTTTTTATATTCTTTAGATTACTTGGTCATGTTGTGTTCAATCTTAACCTCAATGTGTGCATGTATGCAGGTTTGTGTGTGAATGATGGCCGGTATTATATCCCACTTACTTTGCATTAATGTAAATGTATGACTGTCCACAGTAAGGAAGGCTGTAGAAATGGATACTTAAGGGTAGCAGAAAGGGGTGTGACAGACATTCATTATTACCTTACATTATCTTCAAATGGTTGCTGTTCGCACATACTTTGCAGTTCCCGCTTTGTAAGCATGCTGTTTATTTCCTTTGAAAAGCTGGAACTAGTAGGCCATTGAAAGTGCCTTTTTTGATGCTTGTTAATCAAAACGATAAAGTGATTACACTGCTTATTCATGTATACCTAATAATTTAAATGTAGATCCATATGTATGCATGTTGATAGTAAAAGTATTCAAAACAGTCAGAAAAATATCCTAAGATTATAGAATAACTATCAGATATTTGAATACATTTTGGTCAAGCACAAAATATCCTACAATTTCTGATAATATATTTGGAAAACCTTTCAACAAAACTCAAATGAAAACTGCGCCATTTATCATGAAAATGGTGTACAAACTCCTTTGAGTTTTTCAATATTTTTTAGGTGCTTTAAGAGATGCACTGGTAAAAATATAGTTCTGAATATTAGCTAGCTTTGCTGCTCTCAGGCAAAGAAAGGCAAAAGCAAAAGATGATATAGCTTCAAAACAGTGACTGACATATTGTGCCATCAGCAGTACAAAGCAATGCTATCTCATAAAAAAACACATTGTAAAGTGCACAATCTATTAGGTAACCTGATTCTAGAAAAAAAAGTATATTAGTTATTAAACTGATCTTTAACACAGTAATTTTGTATTGAAAATACAGTACAATCACATTCAGACATACAGTATATCGCACTTGTCGGGGAGAGCCTTTTCCATTTTTTGCTCAAATTCATCACGTCTGCATGAGTCATTAACTTAAATGTGAGGTTAAAATGCGGTATGATCTTTGGATATGGACCAAACTCTGATAATAAATACACAAACAGAATGTTTAAAACAGTGTCATTTGTGGGATAGCCAATAAATATATCACTATATGGTGCTCTACATGCCAGCAGATTCTATTTCTGCCTCTTCCAAAGTGGCATGCGACCTGGAAATCATAAAAAGTTTGTCCTTATTTGTGTACTGTTTCTCAAGTTTCTGAGTTTTTTTCAATATTTGTTCTTTGCTTAGAACTTCTTGTGAAGGCTCATCTCTTGGGTTGTCACAGTTTTCACAGTCCTGGGTTTTATTGGTAGGGGTGTCTGTGGACTCAAAGGAGGTTCCAGCCTCCTCCAAGTGGGTGTAGCCCTTATTGCTAGATTGATCAGATTGGGAGCTATCAGAATCCCTTCTGATCACTGATGCTTTTGTAAAAGCATTGCTGAGATCCCTAGTTTTTGAATGGGTGCAGGTAGTAGCTTTAACTAACAGGCTTGAATCAAGGTCTGTGCTACTTAGAGATGAACTTTGAAACTGTGAGCGAAACTCTGGAGATATTGGTCTCCTGGTATCAGGTAAACAACTTGTGCTCTGCCGCCTCAATAGTAAGTGTCTTTGTGTCCGTGTGTTTGAGTGGCTGATATCAGTCAAACTCAGTTCAAATTCTCCCCGTGGAATTTCTTTGGCACCTTTCTCCTCTGGGCCACATTTTTTTGTGCAGTCCAAAAGGCAGTCATCCAACTTTACGATTGGGAGGGTGAAGGCGCTGAACGAAGAACTCACAATTCCTGCACTGCTCTTTCCTAGTTCCTTTTGGGTGGAGGGTAGTTCTGCATCTCTGTCTCTTGATCCAATCTTTTCTCCAGGCACAGAAGAGGCTGAAGGCTCCCGATAAATGCTGTAAACTACATCCTTTTGATTGGGTGGTTCCTTTAATTGCTTCAGCGATTTCGGAGAGGAAGTCTGGGGTTCATCTAGATCCAGAGGGGATTGGTTCACTGTGCCACTGAAAGCTGTGTGCCAGGAGCTTTTAGCCAGCATACTAGGGCCAAAACAATCACTAGCCTTTGCATCAAGGCCCCTTGACTGCACATAGTTGACAAATCCATTTAAAGGGGCACTGTCTTTGGATCTAAGACTATGAACGTCAATCACGGTAGAGTAGAGGTCCCTTAAGTTAATAATCTTGGTTTTTTTGTCCCTATTTTCGTGCAGTACTGCATTAGCACAAATAAAGAGGAATATCCCAATACCCATAATCAAAGGACCAAACACTTTGAGTTTATCTGAGTGCAAATAACCAGAAAAGAGATTAGAAAAGAACCCAGCAGATGTTGCCATCTGAGTACCACCACTAACATCGCTGATGTTGGATTTGGGTGTTACTGTGCCACTCTCATGAATGACTTGGTGACTCAGCGATGATTGGTTTTGAGTTGAAAGGGACACTTCTTTTCCTTCTGATGAATGCTGTTTGGCTTGAATTAACCCTACGCTGTCCTGGTAGACTTGATTATTTTTAGGCCAGTAGCCAATTATTGCCATAGCAACTCCAACCAAGAGTACCACAATTCCACACAGGGCAATCAAGCCCGAAATAGAACACAAATTGAGTTTTCCTTTCACTACCACCACATCATTTTTTCGTTTCTTTTTGGCTTTTCTTTTGGCCTTGGGAGCTTGGCTTTGTGGCCGAAGGGGATCTTGTTTCCGGGCAGAAATTCTTAGGAGGCCTCCGGTTGCAATCATTGTTGTATTGTGAGTTGGCCACTTGCTACATCAGCTCCTGCGTGGAAAAAACAGGAAAACGGAGTTAATTCACTGCCTAAACGCATCACATCAAATTATATTTTAGTTTACAGCGTAGTGGTAAAAATGTCTAATGCCAAAAAATAAAAGGCAAATGGTAACTAACTATAAATAGACGTGACAACCCTAAAACTGTACCTTTAAACAAAATGTTAAAGCCGTTTATCTATGAGAATTTTACAGGTGCTCCAATTATTAAAAATATATTTTTATGAACAAAACATTTCCAATGAAATTTGGGAGAGAATCCACGCTTTTGTATTACAAAAACCATAAATATACTTGGGCCAGATCACGGAAAGTGCACCACTGACTTGCAGTTTTGCATTGGTGGCAAGTAATTTTCCGTCTGTTTTCAACTGACATTTGCAAGGATCGATTAGCACCACATGTTGATTCTGCGGTTGTCCCTCGATGCAAAATGAATTATTCCGTAAGTCATAGAAGTAAATTTCACAGCAGACTTGGATGGAATCAGCGCAAAATCGCCCAGAACCAGTGCAAACGGTGCATTTATTCAAGGAGCTTTTCAGAAATTAATTCATGACTTTAATGATTAAATGTGAACATGAAATGCATTGTAAATACTCGAGACTGAAATAGAAAAGGCTTTGTTACAATTTAATGTAATAAAACACAGCAGATTATTTGCTAGGACAACAGCTCTACTATGCAAAATATAAAAATACAAGTACGGCCAGCATTAAGAAAACTGCACGTGACATTGAACTCAGAAGTAGTGACGGGCAATAAGTCACCGGAAAAATGTAGAATCCATTGATTTAGCGATTTTAATTAAGTTAGCGTGTATTACATTGATAACTGCATCGAATGTTAGTTTTGTATTCCACAGTGATGGCCGACAAAACCAGGAATGCGTTTACTATTTATTAGATATTATTAGACATTGTGTGATTTGAGGGGGGCAGTGTATATGCTGTCATCTTGTGATTTGTAAGCTGTCTTTGATTGTAACCTGTGAATAGGCCATTTTCTCAATCTACTGTCAATGACATGTTAACCTTGTCAACATAATTTTAATATGGTTTGGTATGAAGACTCTGTTGAGCATGCTAACACTGTAACAAAGCATCATAAACACCTTATTTAATCGAAAAAGAAAGGATTTAGAAGAGACAAACAAATGCGAGTTCCAGTCATGCTTTAATTGACTTTAAGTCCAGATAATTCCAATAAATAGAAGCCCTTGTCTCTTCAACCCAAAGGGTAGAAAAACCTCAAAATGGTTGGCTGAACTCAGTCAGTTTTTGCCAGTGAAGGACGGGTCTAGTTCACAAAATAATGTGTAAATCTCCACCCTCAGGTCTCTATCTTCATCTCGAGTAGCGATAAAAAAAATTAACTTCAAAAAGAATTCTAGGAGTAGTCCTGGGAATCCTTGACAATCAGAGCTTCCCAGAAGCACTCGCATGCATAAGCAGTTACATATCTGAAATTGTACAAGGTGCACAATTATGTCATTAAAAGTAATAGAAAATTAATTTGTGCATGCTAATCATCATTGGGCTGACTACCCCCCATGTAAGGATAACCTAGCTGCAGAAATATCAACCAAGAGGCCAAAAGACATCCTGGCCTTAGTGAGAGAGGAGTCTCCTTCAAGGAGAGCTATGAAGCCTTGTTGTGAAAGCCAGAGATCCCTGGAAGCCACAATGCCGATCCACCTACTTTTGAGCAAGACCATCAACATTGGGACATGTTAAGTGAGGACAGGCAGACAAGACTGCCATAGTGGCAGCAGAGATGAAGAACTACAACCTTGCCCTGCTTGGCATCATTAAGACCAGATGGGCACAGTCCAGGCAGGAAAAGATGGCTTCAGGAGGAATGCTGCTGTATTCTGGACAGAAGGAAGAGAATGTTCCACATACTCATCAGCAGTCAACAGAGCTCTGATTGGATGGGATGTGCACGGTCCCAGAATCATCACAGTGACCTTCCACACAAGAAAAAGAGGAGCAACAAGAATGTTATCCAGTGCTATGCATCTACAAATGACAGCAAAGAAGAGCACAAAGAACAGTTTTACAACAGACTCCAGTACTTCTTGGAGAAACATCTTGAGAGAGACATCACTATTCTGATGAGGGACCTCAATAACAAGATTGAAAGTGACAACACTGGGTAAGAAGAAGTCATGGGCAACCATGGCCCTGACGACATGAATGAAAATGGTGAAAGGCTCACAGATCTCTGTGCCCTCAACAGTTCGGTAATCAGTAGCAGTGTATTCCCACACAAAAGAATACACGAGGCAACATGAGTGTCAACAGACCATTCAAAAGAGAATCAGATCAGCCATGTCTGCATTCCAAAGAGGATCCGGAGGTCCCTACAGGATGTGAGAGTGATGAGAGGAGTGGACATGGCATTAGACCATCACCTTGTCGTGGGCAGGCTAAAGCTAAAGTTTAAGAAAGTATGAATGAAAACAAGCCAAGGCCAAAGATATAACACCACCCTTCTCAAAGATGCACAGAAATGGGGTGAATATTCAGTCACCCTCAGTAACAAGTTTCAAGTCCTGCAAGAGCTAGAGGATGACAGAGACCCAGTAGAAAGTCAGTGGGAGAAGATCAAAGAAACAGTGACATCAACCTGCTAGGAGATACTGGGTTCCAAGAAACCCCAGCATAAAGAATGAATCTCCAACGAGACTCTGCACAAAGTCCAAGAGAGAAAAGAAACCTGAAGTCAACACCAAAGTGAAAGCTCAAGCCTAACCCACCAAAAACAACCAGGAAGCAAAGAGAAGCATAAAAGCAGATAAGTGAAGATTAATTGATGGTCTTGTCCCAGAAGCCAAGGAAGCAGCAAGCCATGGAAACGTGAAAGAACTCTGCTACATAAAATGGAAACTTGCTGGTAGATACAGCAAGCCAGAGAGACCTGCTAAAGACAAAGGACCAGATTTACAAGACCCTAGCACCTCTTAGTGTCATACTAGTGTCACCTTTTCTTACATGAATGTGGCGTTACGGAGGCCATTCCTGCACCAGGCATAATGTATGCAAGGGGGGGGCATTCCCCAACAGGGAGGCCTGTGAAAATGGTGCAATGAAATGTACAACATTTCACTGCGCCATTTTTATTGTCATGCTCAGAGCAGGCATTAAAATGACGTACCCATTACTTTCAAAGTGCCTCCCATTGCTTTGCAGGATTAGCACCACAATTTATGGCGCTAATCCTGCAAAGTACCACATTAGCATCATACATTTTGACACTATTGTCCAATCATGGGCAATAGTGTGCCGTATTGTAAATACAGCACACACATGGTGTCATTGGGGGGCGAAAGGGGAGCAAGAAAAGTGGTGCATCACAGCTGATACTCCTCTTTCTTGTAAATCTGGCCCAAAGTTGGAAACACAATCATGAACATCGAAAGCCAACAACGAAGATGGTTGGGGCACTATGAAGAAATGCTGCACCAGCCCATGCCTCAGTGTCCACCAGGCAGACAGCCAGCTAACAAGGACTTGCCAATTGACTGCACTAGACCACCCAAGGAATAATAGGGAAAGCCATAAAAGATCTGAAAAAAGGTAAAGGCAGCAGAACCTGACAACATCCCTGCAGAGCCACTGTAGGGCAGACATTGACACATCATTAGTGCATAAATTGGATGTGCCATTATGCATTTCAGAAATTAAATGAAAATTTACTTTGCTGCATATATAATGTATGTTCAAATGTATGTAAACACAGTCACTGAAAAGGCATATAATCGAAGTGCACTTAGAAATAGAAATGGAGAAATGTCATATGCAAGTCACATCTATGCAATTTTATTCAAATGTATTGGTATTATGATATGTTACTTAAATTGTGTACTTCATAGTTATTCTTCTTTTTTGTGCCTATGAGAAATGCACGTATAATCATGTATTCAAATGTTCATTGAATTCTATATTAAGTTGTCTGAAGTGAAGGCCTGAATTTTTTCTGTGTTTAAACTTAAATGTAGAATTTTGCTCTTGTTGCATATTTCTGTCTTTGCAGGTGCAGTTGCACAAGTCTCCAGTTAATGAAGAGCTTATACTTACTTGTAGATAGAGGGGGTATGGAAGGTGGGTTGACAAGGACGAGGAGTGTTAACAAGGAGCCCTGAAGAAGAACTCCCCTCCAGATTCCTGGACACAGGATTGATCCAAGGTTGTCCTGGTGCTTGCTCCAAGAGATGAAAGTCTAGTGGGATTTTAAACTGTACAAACTGTAGAAAGCTATTGCTAATGATGTCAGCTCATGGAAATTCTAAAGAGATAAAAGTGGTGTTTAGTTCTGTAGAGAGACAGATTCCATTTACCCTTTGATTAGAATGCATCTCTAGAAACATAGGGTCAGCTGTACATTGCTTTTTCTTGGTCGCAAACGTCCCGATTCTCAGAATCAGGCCGTTTGTGACCAAAAAAAGCATTTCTCATGTACAAACCCCAATTCGCGATTTTGTAATCTATTCACTGGTTCGCAAAATGGATGTGTGACTCGCTATTTGGAAGGGGCATACCAAGGGCGACTCAGAGCAATATGTATGATTGTTTGGTGATCATGAATGCGGTTGCAAAACAATTGCAGTTACCACCAATTTCAAATTGGTGATATTTCACTCGCAAATGGAAATGGGTCCCCAAGGGACCCCCTTCCCCTTTGTGAATACATGCTAAAACATTTTTTAAGAGCAGGCAGTAGTTCCACAGACCACTGCCTACTCTTAAAAAATGAAACTGAAATGGTTCATTTTTTGCATTTTAAACGTATCTTATTTTCTTTTAAGGAAAACGTGCTGTGTTTAAAAAAGAAATTGCTTTATTTAAAAGCAGTCACAGACATGGTGGTTTGCTGACCCAAGCAGGCCACCATTCCTGAGATTTTTTTCGATTCCCTATGGGTCAAAACTTGCAACCTACCTAATTAATATTAATGAGGTAGGTCTATGTGTGACCCACTAGGAACCACAAAAGAAACTCAGTTGAGTTTCATACATTTGGAATCACGATTTCCAAATTGCAATTCGCATGGAATCTCAGTTAGGAAATCACAATTCTAAAGGTTCATACATGTGGCCCTTAGAGAGGTACAGACCTCTTTTTTTTTGCTTGGCTGATGCGGCTTTCTGTTACGCACATCTCCCTTTTGCAGAACGTCTACCAAGGTTTCTGTGATGCTGACAACTTCTATGTATTTCCTATATCGAGAATTTGGAGCATCTTTAGGGTTTCCTTAGCTTATTAGAATAATTAGATTTCATTAGATTCAATGGTTAGGCAGGAAGAACAAAGCTTGGAATCTGATCATCAAGTGCTGTTTTTAATCTTTTGCCTTGCCGCTGCTGAGATTTTGGTATGCTGATATGCCTGTGTGTATGAGTTAATCTGATTCAATGCAATAACTCACCCTTGGTGATTCTGTACTTATATAACATGTTTCTAAGGCTCATTTACAAAGATCTATCTTTGAATTTGTAATAAACGATTTAAACTTTAATTTTTCCTCCGATATTCAATATATGGTCAAATGGGTTAAACTGTAAATTAACTGCAATGTATTAATGTGTTTCTACTTGCCCCTCGAAACTCTTAAAAAGATTTATCACACCTAGAAAATTAGTGAATGGGCCAGATGCTAGATCAGATGGTATCCAGGATGGTTAGGATCACAAAGTGAAGAGAGCTAGAACCCAGTTTCCTAGATTAGTTAGGCCCTAGAGCCCAGTCCCTAGTGCCCATGTTCAAACTTTGGATGATTGTCAGAGCTGTAGATATTCAGAGGTGTGAGTATCAATAGGGTGCGAATTGCAGTGGTTCATGTTTAGGTTGGGGTGTTTGTGGGTTGGAATGGTGTCCTGCAGAGATATTTTGGGCCTGATTTAAGAAAAGTGGCACTGCTTCCGATGCAGCACTACTTTTCTTGCGCTCCTTAGCACCCCCCACAGCGACCATGAGTGCATCGTATTTAATATATGGTGCACCATGGTTCAGGGTAGGGGCAATAGCATCAACATTTTTGATTCTATTGATGTACTGTGTAGGATTAACACAAAACCTTTGGTGCTAATCCTGCACAGTACATAGGGGCCCATTGAAAGCAATTCTGTTCCCCCTTTTAGCGCCTTTCTGTGCAGGTGTTAAAAGTAGCTGCAAAAAATTACGCAGTGGAATCTTTTAGATTCCACTGTGCCATTTTTGCAGACCCCGTAATGGGGGGGACGCCCCCTTGCATACATTATGCCTGACACAAAAGAGGTTACAAAATGGCGCAAAGCATTCATTGCGCCACTTTGTAAATATGGCGCTGTGAATCTGGCCTCGTTGGGCCACATTAGCATAAAAAAGTACGCTAATGTGGCGCAAGGAGGCAATAGGCCGTCTTAAATCTGGGCTTTTGAATGTTGTGTGAGGGTGGTAACTTGTGAAGAAGTTGAAGAGGTTATCGGGTCCCAGGATAGCCTTAAAAGGTGTAGAAGACATCATATTGTAATTGTCTGCTGGGTTTGGTTGTGTTCGTCGTGAGACGTCTAAGACAGTACAGTTGAGAAAGGGACTTATCTTTGTGTGAATGTGAGATGATTGTTAAGTGGGTCTTAATGCGCCGAGTGAAACTATACTAATCTGGATGATACCCCACAGGTCGAGGTTTTATTCAAAGTGTTTGGTAAAATTCTTGTGTGATTGGGAACTGTTGATTCTTTAGTGGAGCAAACAAAGGTAATTTTATTGTATTTTGTTATATGTGTGCATTGTTAAAGGGAGTGTGTGCATGCGGATTGTAAAGGAGGGTGAACTGCTGTGAGGAGTGAGATTGACATCACAGTGTGCAGTGCAGGCATAATTTGGTTAGTGTTTTTGCCACACTGCTGTTGACTGAGAACATCATAAGGGATTGTTGTGACAGAACAAGGGATTGTGGATACAGCACTGTGTTTGTTTTAAAAATAAAATTCTATTGTGGTTGTTGACATTTGCTTGGGAGAGATGAAAAGTTTCAAAGTTATGCAAGATTTGTTGAGAAGAGATACACATATATCTAGTAGAAATGGAGAAGATGCACCTCCCAAAGATACCCCAGGTCCTATGGCGATCAAAATAGGGGTAAATACATGTCTTTGGCTTAGTCAATGACACAAGATCACAGAAAAAGATGATGCATTGAGGTTTCCGCAATCTGGCACATTTAATTGGAGAATTATTGAGTATTTGAAGAGGGTGTTGTACGAGATAAAACTACATCTTAGACTGGCACAATATGAAGCACTAAATGCTTGGGAATGTGCTGTTCATGTCAGAGAGAGACAGATATCAAGGTAGAGCCCAAAGAGTTGTGCGCACCTATGAGGACGCAATATGTGATACTGAACGGAAAAGGTGGAGCACTGACATGATAGAGAGAGTTAGATTGTAGCCAACCCGAATGACTGAAGCAGCTGAGGGAGAGATAGAAAAAAAAGACTAAGAAACAGAAATAGGGAAAAAAATAGGAACATAATAACATGAGTGCAGTCAGTGACAGTGACTCTGGAGATAGCATTTTGGAAGTGTTGCTGTCCAAACGTCCAACCCATACAATGAAGCTAGGGAAGTCGGTGGAAATGGTACTTGTGGTCATGGGAAGATTGTATTTGTCACTGCCGCAAACAACTGTGACTCTTGTCCTGTTAGAGCCACTTCAGCTTATATGCCTTATGAGCCAAGAAGTGAGGATTCAGGAATTTGTGCTCCAGCTGATTCTACTGCTAGCATTGTTGATGCTCTTACTGTTACAGTTACTATTGGTCCTATGGTTCCTATGTATAAACCTGAAGGCCAAGGAAAAAAGACTTAAAATTTAACTGTTCCGAGTGCAGTTGATGGGCAAAGCAGAGTTGCAGCAAGTCCTGATACAGGAGAATTTATTCCTTTTGGTCCGACACACACAAGTAATCCATGTGCAGCAAGTGTAGATTTGGCTGCTAATCTCTTCGGATGTACTTCTATAGGTACTTACCAGAAAATGCCAACTACTGGAACCCCTTTCTGTGAAATGACTTTAAATCTTTGCAGCGGTGTACAGGGAAATGAGGATATGTCTAAAGGTTGTGTGGTGACTCGAACGTTTATTGTTAAGGAAATAGATGACTCGTTGAAGGTTTTTAATGAGAGTACCCCTTCACAAGAAAGCGTGAGTATGTATCTGAGTCAGGGAACAATTCAATCACTGCCAAGAGAGAATATAGTGGATGTGATGAAACTCAAATGAGAATTAGATGAGATGATTAATAAGAATCTTGGATTGGATCGTCAAAATGCCTCCCACGAAAGTGATTTTGGGTTTATGTGCAAGGACATTACAGAAGGTGCAGGTCAGGTTCATGGCAAACCAGCAGAATTATTCCAAAGGTATGAAGTGGATTTGAATAAAGCCAAAGCTTTAGAGAGGAGTTATCTAGTGTGTTTTAAGAAAAGGACATAATTGACATGAGCATTCCGGGAATGAAAACCCAAATTAGAGAAATGATTCTAAACATTTGGAAATAGAATGAACCAGATAAGTGGGAAGCTAAACCGGTAAAAAAGAAAAATTTAAAGAAACCCCAAGGAGAACCACCTCCTTCAGCCGGAGAGGGGTGTGTGACCAATTTCTCATTGAGAAAAGTACCTGGTGGAAGCTACATACATGTGCCTTGGAGCAGAAGTGATCTTGCATCATTTACTAATGATTTCCCAAAATATGAGAGAGAAACCAGAGGAATGGTAAAAACAAGTTGAGAGGTTTGTGAAAATATTGTAGGTGTTATCATTTGATCCAAACTCTTTGTTTTACTTTGTGTTTCTGAGTGATTTGTGACCAGAATATAAAGTAAACTTTATGTGGCCTGAGACATAGCCAACAAGAAATGCAGTGACAAAAGGTCCCTCGCCGTTGATGTATCATGACCTTTTTGAAGTCAAAAGTGCCACCCAAAGATATAGATTGGGTTAATATTGACAGAACGACACAGGAGCCAAAGGAATTGATTCATGCATATTATGAGAGATTGTTGCAGGCATTCAAGTAGAATAGTGTAATGGAGATGCTTAAAACCAAAGATATGGGACATTTTGTCTCAAGGCATGTGATAGAATTGAGACTAGCATGATGATTCAGCATCATTTGATTTGCTGGCAGAAGAAGTCAGTTGATGAAAGTTT
Source organism: Pleurodeles waltl (assembly GCF_031143425.1). Taxonomy (NCBI): domain Eukaryota; kingdom Metazoa; phylum Chordata; class Amphibia; order Caudata; family Salamandridae; genus Pleurodeles; species Pleurodeles waltl. Next base: position 342,070,735 of record NC_090439.1, read on the forward strand.
GAGATACACTATACTATGGGTACAAGCTTGAGATGAAACAAAACAAGTTAAAGAAAAAGCCAATTGTGGTTCAGATGAAAGCAGCTCAGAGAACTAGTCAGATTCAGCTGTTTGTAGGAAAACTTGGTGCTATGCAAGGTGTGCATCAGCAAGGACCAAATCCAATGCAGGGTAGAGGTCGAGGAGTCTTTATTGATCCTAATATATGAATGAATGTCAATAATCTGAAATTGACAACCCCTTGTCACATCTGCAACATGTTGGGGCATTGGAAGAGGGAATGTTGTCTTAATCCAGCTAATCAACGGCAACATTTAGGACACTAACCCAGCACAAATGCAGAATGTACTGAGACAGAGAGGTTAAAATTCTAATGAGCCCCAAGCTGCAGCGATTCAAGTCCCAAAACCTCTGATACCACAACAGAATGCCACTGGTCCTAGGCTAAATGTGACTCATGTTCCAAATATGAACACAAATGTGGTTCATGACAACAATCCTTTCTAACAGTTTTCCATTTTTAAGATCCATGAGAGTTTTGCCTCCGATCAGTAAGGCTGATGGTACCTGAGAGAAGAGGAAGACTATGTAATTGGTACAGCCTTGGAGGTAGAACAGAGACGTCCATTCGTAGATGGTGAAGTGAATGGCCACACCTTGTCATTTTGGTTGAGACTGGCGCCACCCCCTCTACTCTAAAAACAGTAGAAGTCCCAAACCTACACCTTTCTGGATAAATGGTCCAAGTTGTAGGAGTAGCAAGCAAACAGATCACAACACAAGAAACTTCAGCAATACCAGTGAAAATGGGTCCTTTGAGAAGAAGCATGCATTTGTGGTGTGTGATTCCAGCCGGGTAAGGGATTTAGGCCCATATTTATACTTTTTTAGTGCCGCATTTGCATAATTTTTTGACGCTAAAGCGGCGCAAACTTGCAAAATACAATTGTATTTTGTAAATTTGCACTGTTTTTGCATAAAAAAGTGGCGCAAATGAGGCGCTAAAAAAGTATAAATATGGGCCTTACTACGCAAACTGAATAGCATCATCTATTTTTGCCGAAAGGCATAGAGATGCAGACTCATGATGAGGATGTCATTTTTAAACTGACAAATGATGGGTCTTTTTGTACATTGTTTACTCTGCTGACTGTTGATAATTTACCCCCACATTTGAAAGAGCCAGTTAGATCTGTAGTCTTGGATTTTTTCAGGAAAATATATCAGACTGATTAAAGGTGTTGAGCCTTTCTGATCACAATCAAGACAAATGCGGAATATTCAAGAACACCATAATATTATTTGCCATCAGAGACGATTGCAGGAATAACTCCCATAGTTAAGTCTATGATTCAGCAGGGAATCTTGAGAGAAATAACAGGCAGTCCTTGCAATTCTCCCATTATGGACTTGCAGAAGCCAAAAGGGAAGTACAGGATGGTACAGCAACCGTTAAGATTGAATAACATTGTTGTTCCTTGTTGTCCTGTGGTACCGAATCCAACTGCGATAGTGTTTCAGATTCCATGTGAGGCTGAGTGGTACACTGTCGTTGATTTGTGTGAAGACTTTTCTCGATACCGTTGAACAAGGATAGTCAATTCCTCTTCGCATTTTGATTTAGAAATTGTGTTTTGGCATGGTTCTGAGTCCCAGACGAATATAACGAGAGCCCTTTTATTTTTAATCAGATTCTTCAGAAAAATCGGGAGTTCCTGGTCATGCCTAAAATGCAGTACTAATACAGTATATCATGGACCAATTGGTGGAAACAAATACTCAAGAAGCTTGCAAACAGGATACTATTGCATTGTTAATCCACCTGGCTGAGAATGGACATAACATATCCCCAGGAAGTTGCAATGTTGTCAGGAAGAGGTTTCAAATTTTGGACATCACATTCGGAAAGGAGTGAGGAAAGTGTCACAGGAGAGAATTTTAGCCATTTTGAAAATAAGTAAGCCAACCACATAGAGAGAAGTCAGGATATTTCTGGGAATGGTGGGCTACTGTCACCAGTGGATATCTATAATTTCCCTAGTGACCAAGCCTTTACAGAGGCTCACACACAAGGATGTGTCTGATCCGGAACCCTGGGATAACGATTGTTTTATTGTCTTCCTAGAGCTGAGAGAAAGTCTCTGTTGTGCCTGGGCACTGGGAATGCCTGGTTATAAAAAGTCATCTGCACTTTTTGCAATGAAATGGAGGGCGGGGCCCTCTCAGTGCCTACACAAACTCATCAAAATGCCAGAAAGTCTGTGGCCTCCTTCTCTGGACCAATAATCCCTGTAGCTTCTATACTGCCCAGCCGTCTTAAAGCCACGCCCATACAGTCAGCATCAGTATTGAGAGATGTGAAAATACAGTTATGGGTCACCTGTTAACTGTGCATGTTCCCCAATCAGTGCAATTGTTGTTGACAAGAACTAGAACCCAGAACCTGACAAGTAACCACCTTCCTACATATGAACAGGATATACGGGCCCCTGAGAACATGACTGTCAAGTATTGCGGTGTTCTTAATCCTTCTACTAGCTACCTTTACCTGATCATGGAAGTGAAGATGAATTTGAAGTGGATCATGATCATCTCATTGTTACTTAACTATGCACCAAACCGAGACCAGGCATACGAGATGAGCAACTACCTGAATCTGATTTTGTACTCTGTGTCGATAGCTCATGTTTATGAGACACTGGAAGAAAACTAAGAGCAGATTACACTCTGTGCACTATTTCAGGAATTGTTAAAGCTTCATGGTGGCTTCCAGGAGTAATCTCTGCTCAAGTGGTTGAATATGTTGCTCTTACTAGGGCATGCCATGTTTCAGGCCATCTGAAAGTAACAGTCTTTACCAATAGTCGGTATGGCTTTGGTGTCATTCATGACTTTGGACAACTGTGGTCCCAGAGGGGGTTTAGGACATCTTCTGGATCACCATTCTGAAATGTCAAACAAGTAAGAAACTTCCTGGATGCATTACAGTTACATGAACAAGTTGCAGTAGTCAGGTTCCCTGAACATCGTAAGGGTTAGATCATGCCACCTAATTATAACAAGGTTACAAGTACTGTACTTACATTGTCTGCACCTTTAATGGACAGTACACAAGAGGGGGGATGGATAAAATGAACTACAACCTTTTTCTAACTACAGCTGATACTTGGGAAGAGATAAAGAGGCTTCAGAAGAAGAACAGCAGAGTTGGGTCACAGCAATTTGTGTCAAGCAAAATGATGACAATTGGGTTTCGATGGATGAAAGACCAGTGTTGCTAAATAGTTTGTAACCTCGTTGGATAGGCATTTTCATGGTCTAGCTCATGTTGGTAGAGACACTATGGTGAGGTTGTTTAAGCAAACATGGTTTAATCCCAAATTCAGATTGATGGCAGAGGTGTTGTGTCACAGATGCATTGTGTGTCAACAGAACAATGTTGGAAAAAGAACTGCATTTACACTGAGTCACATAGGAAGATCAGGAGGGCCCTTTAATAGGACACAGTTAGATTTTATTGCAATGCCTGTGTACAATGGATTGAGGTATGTCTTGGTAATTCTGTACATCTTATCGCATTGGGTCAAAGCATGCCCAACAAGAAGGAATTATAGACTCAGCGTAGCAAAACTGCTGACCAGGGAATTTATACCTAGATTTGGCTTCTAGACTTCACTAGAATCAGATTGCAGGACTCATTTAGTAATGAGGTTCTGAGATTGTTGTGTGCAGCACAGCAAGTGAAACAGAGATTGCCCTGCAGCTATAGACCTGAGGCTTCCAGTCTTGTCCAGTTAGTGAATAGGACACTGGATTACAGACTGGCAAAAGTGTGTGCTTTGACATCTCTGAAATGACCTGATGCTTTGCCTCCTGTATTCATGAGTCTTTGAAGTGTACCTGATTGAAAGACTGGACTGTCTCTCCATTAAATTATCATTGGGGAGCAATGAGATTGCCAGGATTCCTGTGGCACTGAAGAGATCAAAGAGAAGAAGAGTGCCCTTTCGAAGGTACCTTTCTCCTGAATGGACATATTTTGCTGCAAATTATGTAGAGAGAATGTTTTGGGAATTTTTGGATAACACTGCAGATCCAACGGAACCTTCTTGACCTGAATATTGTGTTTGAATTCCAGTTGGAAGTTCCTGTGCTGATAGATTGAGGCATTTCATTCAGGCATGCAACAATCAGTAAATTGTGCATTTATTAGAGACTTTGCAAAATCTTTGAAGAAGAATACTTAGGTCCGAGTTAAAGAAGAAAGTAGGGTTATCTTTTAGGAGAATGGGCAGTAGGGTTAAGGAAGTCTCCCAAAGATTTGTACATACTTTGTTAATTATCAATCAAACTTTGTTTATTGCTCTTCACAGGTGGAACTGATGGAGAAATACTTCTTGCTGCTGCATTTTACTGTAAAATAGGTCTGATTTTAGAGAAATGATTGAAGCAAATAAGCAAAGTTGACATAGGTATATAATATGCCCAGTGTTGCCCATTTTCTTACAGTATTAGTAGTGCTGTTAATAGGACCATTTTCCCCTACACCTTCTGTAGATAAAGTGTTTCCCCGCAGACATTAAGCCCTAGAAATAGTAACCTTTATAATCCAGATAAAAATGCTTTACACATGGATGATTCAAGAGGAGATTACTCTACACATATATATTGCTGATTGCTTTATGTGTATATCAATACAATGAATGACATAGATTGCTGCTTGTGTATGCAACTACCTGCTTCTGTGTCAAAAGGCAATATATGCCTTCATATTCTGTTAATGTATATAATTTCTTGTAGTCTTTTGTTGAGGATATTTTACAATGAGGGAAGTTTCCAGTATTATTTTTTGAGCTATGATTTAGTACTTCTAGAATTTCCTTTGCTTAAACACTTGAACAAGATTTCTCATTTTAAGAGTGTAGAAATATCAGGAAGATATTTTGAATCATTAAGGCCTGTTCATATGCAAACTAACACAATTTGACCTGTTCAATGACAGAGATAGAGGAGAAATTCCTGAAGTTGGCAAAAGAAGCTAATTAGAGTCCAAATCCAAGACAGATAAAGGGGGTCATTCTAACCCTGGCGGTAAAAACCGCCAGGGCAAACGACCGCGGTAGCACCGCCAACAGGCTGGCGGTGCACCGCTGGGCATTCTGACCGCGGCGGTTCAGCCGCGGCCAGAAACGGAAAGTCGGCGGTGTCCCGCCGACTTTCCGCTGCCCTTGAGAATCCTCCATGGCGGCGGAGCGTGCTCCGCCGCCATGGGGATTCTGAAACCCCCTACCGCCATCCCGTTCCCGGCGGTTCACCCGCTGGGAACAGGATGGCGGTAGGGGGTGCCGCGGGGCCCCTGGGGGCCCCTGCAGTGCCCATGCCAATGGCATGGGCACTGCAGGGGCCCCCGTAAGAGGGCCCCAAAAAGAATTTCAGTGTCTGCCTAGCAGACACTGAAATTCGCGACGGGTGCAACTGCACCCGTCGCACCTTCCCACTCCGCCGGCTCAATTCTGAGCCGGCGTCCTCGTGGGAAGGGTGTTTCCCGCTGGGCTGGCGGGCGGACTTTCGGCGGTCGCCCGCCAGCCCAGTGGGAAACCCAGAATGACCGCCGCGGTCTTTTGACCGCGGTACGGTCTTCTGGCGGTTCCCGCTTGGCGGGCGGCTACCGCCGCCCGCCAGTGTCAGAATGACCCCCAAAGATCTCAGCGCATAACACATGTGAAATAAAGAGAAGATTGAAAATCAAGTGAAGGGACATTTACCAGCTTTAACTTTAAATTGGCAAAACAAAGGAAAGTTGTGCGTACATATTGATCAGAGTTACATATACCCGTTGTTTATAGGGAAGAGTGACTGTGAGCATTTTTTTTAATGTCAGAGGGAAGAGGGAGTTCTTTCTAGATAGAAAAGATGCTGTGATTCCTGGATTGTACTTCATCTGTGGACAGTATGCTTATTTCAAAGCTGCCCAGGGGATGGCATGGTGCGTATTATCTTGCAATAATGTTTACGAAGATCTCTCATGTGAAGTATTTTGAGAATCCTGTGTGGATTACAAAACATAGGGCTAGAAGATGTGTTAGTTTTGCAGAAGTAGCTGGAAACATCTTTGGTGAATTGATTCCATCTGTGGGTGTGATTGTGAATGACTGGAAGATTAGAAAGCTGTCTACAATAGTGGATACATTAGCTACTAGCACAACCAATTCCTTACTGGTTGTGAACTCAGAGATGGTAGCGATAAGAGCTATGGTTTTGCAGAATAGACGTGTTAGACGTGTTGCTTGCAAAAGAGGGCGGAGTCTGTCAGATGCTGAAAGTTCAACAATGTTGTACTTACATCCCAGACAAGAGCCGGGACTTCCAAAGGTATACTCAGAACATTTCTGGGTTGATGAAGGACTTGAAAGAGTTTGAAGCAACAGATGGATTGGAAGCATTTGGAAATCGGTCTTCTGCTCTAGGCAGATGATTTGAAAACTTAGGAAGTGGAATTGGAGGTTTCATTTTGAAGCTGTTGTTGGTTATCACCATATGTGCAAAAGTTCTGATAGTGGGATATAAACTGTTCCATCGAATGAAGACTAAAAAAGCAAAGAAGAGGAAGAGAGCACACCTGGCCCTGCTCTCCCGTACACATCTGCAGATGCAAGAGAAGACTGACAATGTGTCAGCCACGTTAGCTCAACTTGGCCTCAACATCCACAAGGGAAAACAAAGATCCTGAAGTATAAGATGGCCAGCACAACTACAATCAATCTTGCAGGCAATGCTCTGAAAGAGGTTGAGGCCTTTATATACTTGGGCAGTGTCACAGATGAGCAGGGAGGCACAGACACTGAAGTCAAGTCAAGAATCTGCAAAGCAAGTGTTCTAAAGAAGACCTGGAGCTCCAAAGACCGAACACTGCAAACCATGATTAGGCTGTGTAAAATTGGCCCTTCTTCATGGAGCAGAAACTTGGAGGCAACAGTAACCACCACTAACAATGTCCAGACCTTCGTTAACACCTGCAAAGGCACTGGTCAAACACCATTAGCAACAACAGCCTATGGCAACCGACTTTCCAAGTCCCTGCTCATGAAGAAATCATGAAAAGATCCTTAGTCTGGATAGGTTAAAGCCTCCACAAGCCTGCATCACACACCACCAGGCAAGCCCTGACCTAGAACCCTCAAGGGAAAATTAAATGAGGAAGGCCAACAGACATCTGGCGCTGAGGCCTCAAGACTGACTGCAAGGAGATGGGTTATACCTGGAGTCAGACTCAAAGAAAAGCCCAGGACAATAGGTTGCTGGAAAGTCCTGGTTGATGGCCGATCCCCCAAGTGGGGTGGTGGGCATAACTAAGTAGCCATTGTTTTCTTCAATGTAGAATGCCTTTTCCTTAACTCCCACCACACTTGGGTGGGGGGTGTGGAGTCATTCTAAATTGCTAGCCCAGATAGGGATTTACTAATGCCCTTGTGATGCATAAATGTGTCATTCTATACAAGAAGGATGTATGCCTGGGACAAATCTGTAAACATGCAAAAACTAATGAGTTTGTATGTGTTTAGGTATTCTTCTCCAAATAGCCATGGTATTTTCACCCTGAAATGTCCCCTTACCACTCTGAGAACAGGTTTAATCCCACGTGCAGTTACACCATATTGAAGAGCTACAGTGTGTGAGTCAGTTCACATGCAAGTGCAGTCTCATTTTCTGTGAATTGCATAAGTGTAGTTGAACTTGCAAACTATGCTTTTTGCACATCCAAGGTCAATTTGGGAGCACAAATGGCTTTGGGAATCTGGTATAAAGCCTTCAACTTAATTAGATTTTAGGTAGTGTGCTGTTTAAAGTTCTGTTCACTAGACGTCATGTTATCACCTTCTTCATAAGGTCACTATAAAGGAAGCAGTACCATCGTGTAGCCTCTGCAGCTGATGGCACAATTAAGTTCCTCTATGCATTCTATGTACAATAGATCCCCACCCAGCACACCTGGGCTGTCATTATCAATTAAGACATGTGGTCCTTGAAATAGAAACATTAATGTTTTTCTCAGGGTTTTATATTGACAAAATGAGTTAAAAAGGTTACTACCTTTGTTTAACAAGAAAGTAATATGGCACACACTAAACAAATGCCCAATGGACAGATTACGTTTATTTTGCACAGGTGTAAACGGAGAGCAGATCCATACCTGCACACTTTTTTTTACTCGAATAATAGGGAACTAAATAAACCGATGTTCGTCCATTCCTATTATATAAACTATTTGCTTTGCTCCACCTTAGGTTCCCTACAGAAAGTAAATTGTGAAACACTTCAATTTACGAGTGCGACAGAAAAAAGACTTGCACTATGAACAGCCTCATTTTAGAGAACCATTAATAAGCCAATAATTTTGGCCTCGGCATGGTGATTTGATGGTTAACGTTTTTATTGCGAAAAGAAAAGGAAAAAATAGCATACTAAGTAAACATTATGAGTATGTGCTTCTATAATAATGGTAAAGACAAAAATAAATTATCCATTGCATATAACCTTTATAGAACAAGCAGGGACTTTCTAGCAGGCAAGTATTTTTGGGTCAAGTATAGAAACCATTTTGCTTTTGATGTATGTCATAAGAATATGATATTCACTGGCCCAAAGCAAAGATACTATTGACTTTGATTTATTGTATCCTGAAGACATGGTTTAAACGGAAGTGCGCTTCTTTTAGGTGGATGTGCATTTGCGATAAGACACAATGCCTTCACTCACAGTGCAAGGGAGACACTGCTTGTAGTAGGCTGACCCATTGCCTCGTGCTGTGTGCTGTGGTGGGTGGAAGCAAAATGTGAATGACAAATGAGCAGTTCAACGGATGAATAGGGCTCACCCAAAGCTTCTTTATGAATGCATGAATATATATATGAATGTTACTTCTTTTATTACATGAGGCTGCAGAGACAGCTGTCTTTAGTCCAGAGCTAAAAATGAAGCAAATGGACCCTGCTCTATTCACACTACTTTCATAGAACAAAATGCAACAAATTGATTTTCCAACAAATATATTTTTTCTTTCACATTTTAAGAAAGGGGAAAGTATTTCTACCTACTTATTTTAAAACGCCACAAAATACTATAAATTGAGATTTTGATATTTTTGCCCCAATTCTAAAATCTGTATGTCACATGTACAGGAACACTCTATTTCAAAAGCATGTAATGGGTGCAAAAATACAGCTGCACTACTATAAAATGCATATAATCTAAAAGCATAAATATGGTCCAGGTGAGCTAAAGATTCAACATACATATAAACATTTTTGAAGAAGTGCAAGATGCCAGAGAGTCTCCTGAGGACACAAAACATGGATGGGAACAAAGACAAGTTTCAAAGATGAGCTGAATCCTATACACTCAAAAGGTGCAAAAGAAGTACATTTCTATGCCATTCTTGCCTGCCAGGACTGAACTACCAAGAAGATGCAATGGTTAATGGTATTGAAAGTATAAAACGTTGTGTTATAATAGTTTTGCCAAAATCAGTATAACAACAACTGTATAATCACATCCATTTGCTTTTCATCTACTGTCATGACCAGAACCAACTCAGTGTTCTCCCTTGGTAAAAGCATGCTTGATGAAAATGGAATTAAGTTAAGCAGTTTCCTTAACTAAAGTGCAGCCTTCTGCCATTACCTCTTGCTCAAACAGCTTGACCACTAATAGCAACTGCCAGAAAGATTAGAACTTTGTCTGGTCTGGAGTGTTCATGATTCACCATTTGCTTACACAGAATGCTGAATATTAGGAAGACAGAGAGATGAAAGACCAGCTTTGGACTTCTGAAAGGGATATTGGAGTGCCATCGGTAAAGTAGAACCATGCCTAATGTACTTCAGGCGTGACCTCTTTACTGCGTAAAACTCAGCTGTATGCAAGGTTGAAATGTTCTGTTTTCTGAACCATGTGTAGCCTTATCCAGCTCTGTTTGGATTGGGTGTCTGGAACTCCTAATGATGTGGTTTTCTTTTTAGTTTGTGTGAAGGATCTTTGGATGACTAGGTGAGCAGTCTTCGAATTGAAACAAGATTCCTGATTGACTAATAATGGGTACCTATGCATGAAAATATTTTCGATCTTTCTTCTAAGTGTTTCTATGGTTAATACAGACGATCTGGAAAATAATCATTGCTTCCTCCAGAAGCCAGCTAAGTGATTTACTTACTTGTCTACTGCGGTCCTTCTTATGCTGTTCAAGCACATTCTCATGTGACCACAGCGCTTAATAATTTCACGATGAGGCAACGTTTGCCAAAGGTGACGAAAGGGGAATACTAATCCCTATAATCACTAAAATGACTTGGGGTGTGAAAGAAAGTGTTGAAGTTGATCAGTAGGTACCTTATGTTTGATAAGTTTGTTGGGGGGGTTTCAAGGCCAGAAGGCCAGACAAAGTGGGGGTGGGGAGAGAGGGGGCTCTTGAAACCACAATGTCAGTGAAGATTCGGACCAGTGATTCTCCACAAAGCTAGGGAAGTGCTCATTATCTCATGGCAGACAAAACCTTTTATGAAATAGCTGAATGACACCAAAGTGGTGCATTAGTGGTTCATTGAAAAGCTTGACCAACTAGCAATTCCACTGTGGATCTCATCAACCTTACCCAAAAAATGCTAGAGACTCACAAAATGCCTCTGAGGGTACAACAACCACTGCTGAAGATTCACAGAATGGTAGTTACCTTGTGTCTTAAAAAGCTCTCCTGAATGTATTAGTGAATTTGGAAATAGGAACAGAAGACTCTTCTTTCCTGTTGTATATCAAGAGTTATTTGTAATATCGAATTTGTTTTATTATATTTTATTTTTGCTGGGGCCTGTTGGAAATATGCCATGTAATCTCAAGTTGTCCAAAATATTTCTTGACTCCAAGTAAAATGTTAGCTGCAGGGTAAGGGCCAAAGATTAATTGCTGTTGGAGTCAGCGACTAATTGCAGTTAAGGCCAGCAACTAATTGCTCACAGAAAATACATTTTAAATGTGTTGCAAGATGTGCTCAATATCCTGATAACACAACACAGTTGCCTGGAAAACAAGATCTGCTGGCACGGGCATCAAGGCCTACAAATATTTTGCTTCTGAAACTGTGATATTTTGCATATGACTCAGCGGCGACTCCTCCGCTGAATTGGAGGAGCATCACCCCAATGCTTTCAGGAAAAGGAAAAATAAAAAATAAAATGATAGTAACCCAAAGTTATTTTCATTTTACTTTTCATCTGGAGCCAGGTTGAGGTGGCGCTGGTCTGGAAGAGAGCTGGAGGAGGAGTGGTATGTGAACCTTAAGTGCGCATGTATGTTTGGCCAGCCATGTTGGGCAGGCCAGACAGACATGCGTATTTAGCATTTCTCCATCCGGCTGTATTGGACAGCAGGGAGGAGAAAGTGCACAGGGTCCCACTCCCTTTGTGGGCGCCGAACCAGGCCACTCACACCAATCATGTGAGCTGCTGCGTCGTGATTGGTTTAGGGAAGTGTGGGAGCCTGCGTGCTGTCTAGAAGAGGACAAGGCTGCTCAGGACTAGGATGGAGGAGAGACGAACCCGTCTCCCAACGGAGCAGGTAAGGGTACTTTTTTTTTGTTATTTCCTCCCGTACCCCGCCACACACATTCAATGGCAGCCGCCTCTGGTATGACTTCATATTAATATAACTCTTGGCTTCATTCACATGATTAGTAATTAAATGGTCCAATTCAATATATGTTTTTTTCTGTAGGTAAGGGTATTTTGCCTCTGACAATTCAGGATTAAGACACGCCTAATTTTGTAGTAAGGCAACAGCGCTAATACCAGAAAATGTATAATGAGAATAACCATGCATTTATATATTTTATAAACCCTTGTTAATTGTAGTACTCCTATCAAGTACCCTGTTGTTTATTTACATTGCGGATTTCCTATAAAACATTTTATTTTATTCTGGTGTTAATCAGGATTGGACTGGGGCAGAAAATATGCCTGACACTTAATTAAAAGTTTAGCTAATCAGATAGCAAAAAAAAAGTGTCTTACATTTGCAAATCAGGGCAGTTTTTACAGTGTAAAGACTACATGTGATTTTAAATGTATGGAAAATTGCAAGCATGTGTGTTTGCCCCGCAGAAACCCAAAAACAGCACTTACCCTAACTTTTCTGACCAGCCCTTCGTGCACTGACAGAATGCCCTGTAGCCAGTCCTACCCTGGTGTTAATGCAGATAAAGCACGTGTTGAAAAATCACCAAAATTACAGCTGGTACAAAACCACATCTTTTTATATAACCTCTGAAGTACGTACACGCACATTACAAACAACACCAAATACATTCTAAGAACCCCATCATGAAATTCTCCCCAGTATCTTGGTCTCCTCCATAGATTACTCCAAGCACCCAATCATCTTTGACTTTTGGAACCACCTTTCAGCTTCCTGTCTTCCGGAGACCCTTGATTTTATTTTGCTACTCTTCACACCATCATAATTATGACATAAACACACCAAAGATGAGGCTACACCTACCCACACAAAGCTTAGTATGCATTTCTCATATACTGGTTTGCAGTGAAATAGTGAAAAATGCCCCAAAAAAGGGTGTTTCTACAGGGGAAGAGTAGAAAATGGTTACTTGCAAGAAATCCTGCACTTAGCGGACGTTGTTACGGGATAAATTAAGGTATACATGCATGTACTATTTAGAGAAACTTGATTTGATAGATCAGCTGAGAATAATTTCAAGATAGAGAGTTATGTGGGGCACATCAGTTCTGATTTTTGGTGTTAATGGAAAACAGGTGAATGAATTAACTATTAGTGTATCACACTCAATTGAAGGTTTTTGTCACTTTGGCCCAGATTTACTAAGGACTTGTGTTGTCCTTCCATCACATAAATGGACATATGGTCATACAATACATGAAGTGATATTTACTAAGTCATGTAAGGGGCAACTTGAGCCACTTGGAGTGACTTTGTAAAGTAATGTAACACAACTCAGTGGCTTTAGCTATGTAGCATCACATTTCGTAGTGGCAGATGTTCCAGGGCTGCAAGAATGGGCATTGGGCATCCACCCATGATATTTGATGCAATTCCAGCTGGGATTGTGCCAAAATGGTAGGCCTCCTGAAGATGATGTAAAGAGGAGAAATATTTGTATTTCTCTTCACTACTTCTTCTTTCCATACATGAAGGTATCCCTCCTGCACAAAACAGTCCTGCCTGTGTCACAGGCACTCTTTCATGATGGTGCAAGGGTGCCTGCATTGGTGCTAATCAGCACACAATATGGCACTGCAGTGAGGGAGAAGTGCACTATATCTTAGTAGATATGGTACATTTTTGCTTCCATCATTGCACACAATGTAGCTCAGAAAGTTACCTTACGGCATTGCGTTGCATGATACTGTAGTAAATATGGCCCTTAGAGATGAGCTTCAAATATGAGAGAGATTCTCTGAGGATGTAGGTCTCCTGGTACTGGGCAGACAGCATGTGTCTGGCAACCTCAATAGTAGTTGTCTTTGTGTCCCTGTACATAAAATGTCTAAGAAGTCATTCAGATGTTTAGAAGAGCTTGGATGTGATAGCGCTGAGAGTCAGGACTGTTGTTGACATGGCACATAGGCCCTGCCCTTTGAACGCATTTTGGCCCAGACTCCTCTCTTCATTGACAGGTCTGTTATCCATCTCTATGTAGTTCAGATCACAATGCTTCTCTGTATTATTTAAGTTATTCCCATGTGCATACAAACAAGTTTCTTTTGGGACTTGGACAAAACACTGACTTTCTTTTACCTCACAAGGGTACTGTAAAGATAGCATTGTGTAATTCCTTTTACTATACATGGGGAGGGAGCTTAGATTATTTTTATCAGCTGCTGCAGAATATTGCAGACTGATTCCGCCCTCATACTCTGGAGCTGGTAACTCAGATAGTGAAACTGGCTCTGGTAGACTACCATTTGTTGTACGTTCTGCTTATGTCTCCTACAGTAACTAGGGCTCTACCAGGCCCATGATTCAGTACGTATTACAAAATGAGATCCCTGTCCATGGTGAGCAACCTAGTGTGCATCTTTGAATAAACATTTATGATAATCTGGCCTTTATAGGAGGCAATTATATCTCAGAGACCTGACTGAGTCAATCAACAATCAACAAGCTTTCTTTGTTTTTTAAAAACCATAAAAACAAACAATTAAAAACTTACAATAAATACGATATTGCATCTACTATAGCTCAAAGAAGAATATAAAAGTCCATCTAAGTAGTCAACAAATCACAAGATAAAACTTATGCAGTACATATCAGAAACACTATTCTAAACATGTTCTAAAATCATCACACAGTTAAGCCATACAATTTGTACCCATAGCAGTCTCTGCAGCGTATACTTTAAGTGGCTGACCTTTGAATCCTTGTGCAAACAATATTTAATGACAATCCTAATAAGTTATTAAAACAGCAGTTTTTTCCTGTAACACAGATCAGATTTTGAATATGATCTTACACAGAAACAGACAACAGTTGTACTTGGTTCTGAAGAAATAACGAGGGAGGTCTACAGGTGACAAAGCCAGAGCTTCTCAGAATAGGAATTAAAAACACTTTGTAAATGCAACATAAAAGTTACAGAAGAAGGTAAAGTGCAACAGATTTTGGGTGGAGGATTCACCACGAGGAAAAATCAAAATTGACGACTGATCATACTGCCCAAAGGGAAAGTAACATATAATATCAAATCAAAATTTGGTAAGGATGGACCTATACCAACTAGTGATAATCGTACCCAAATAGGGTTCTGCCTCTGCAGTCATACAGATACTAAGATGGTCACGGTTGATACCCTTGGCTAGTTCCACAGCCTCCTTCTCCTCCCTCCTAAGGGCAAACAAGTTTGCTTTAAGCCAACCCTTGTCCTTTAGAGTAAAATTTTGGCTATTTGGGGCATGGCTTGGGGCATCAATATGGTGGCCGCATTTGATGAATGCTCCTGAACCCTCCGTCATCTGCCGCCATCCTCCTTCCATACTGGAGTTCCTGGCTGCAGTAAAGGGCTAGCCAAACACCCACAGCTTTTCTCTCACAGATGATGTGCTGGGAGTCCCATGGTGCAAGTTTGTCAACATGCATTTATGACTTGATCCATTGTTTCAGAAATTCAGCCAGCTGCGTGGACTCCACTCCTACAGGAAAACCCACAAACCAGAGATTGGTCTACGGGGTGGTCACCCCCAAACCTCCCCTGGCACACCGCAGCGACCCATGATAGCCAGATTTCTTAACTTTAAGGACAGAGACATCATCCTGAGAGAAGCCCAAATGCTTCCTGAACTTTGCTGACAAAATTCTAAAATACTATTCCCATACCACTCCAAGGAAGTGCAGATGAGGCAGCAATCATATGAACCGGTTAAGCAGATGCTCTGAGCCCTTAATTTGTCCTACATGCTCATATTTCCAACTCGGCTCAAAGTGATTCATGAAAGTAAAACACACTTCTTTGTGACCCCAGAAGCGGCATGGGAATGGCTCACAGAAGAGAACTAGCTGCACCGACCACATAGCTTATTTCCACGTCCCTGGCTGGGAGATCGGCAGCTAAGAACTCTGAGATAAACCCCTGCCGGAAGAGGGTTTGCACCTGGTAGAGTTGGGGGCATACACAGGCTACCTCACGCTCCCCTAGCTCTGACTTGCCGTTGTCCTCACCTAGAAGACCATCACGTTCTGACCTTGCTGAAAGGCAACCTTCCACCTTATTCCCGGAGGAGCTTGGCAGGCAGAAAATGGCACGCCATCTCAAAATAGCTGACAACTCTGAACCAGCTTGAACCTGAGCTGGGCATAAAGTGGGGCCTATAATGGGTGAGGGAACCCTATTGAAACCAGCTGCATTGCACATCTATGGAAGCAATTGATACTAAAATATGGAAGGGTTCACCACTCCACACCTGAAGACACAAGGATTCTATGTTTCTCTAATTTTTGGGGTGACAGATGCTTCTGGGGGAAGTATGGGGAGGTTGGCTTCTGGGGGGAAAGGGTTTCTTTGTTTATGGTATTCTTTGGTTGCTGTTGGTTTGTTATCACTGCAAACACTTAACACGTCACAACACACTATCACAGATGCACCTGCTTACCTATAGCTACATTAGCCCACAAAGAGGTTCTGCCTCACATCTGGTACCCCAGGATGTACTTGGTATAGCGCATCTCCAGCCTTTTCAAACTTGTCTTGTGTTGGCAGGGCATCTTTTCACATATTGACATGGAATGCCAACAGTCTCCTGGAGTGTATAAAATGCTCGACGGTGTTGCTGTATGCTCACTGTTTCCTACCCTTGATTCTAATGCTATAGGAAACCTACTTGATAGGTGGGCACTGTCCATTCCTCACTTGCCAGGAACTCAACATAGTTCATCATGCGGTTATGCCCTAGTATTCTGGGGTGTTGTGATCTTCCTCTGCCATGGGTTTCCTTTAATGACGACCCAAACATGGCTGGATCCTCAGGTAGGTATGCCCTGGTAGGGACATTGGACGAAAAATCACTGAACCTCCTGTGCCTCTATGCCCCACCCACTGTCTTAGTCTCATTTCTGGACACGCTCACACAGATACTGGCCAAGTTTCCTAGTGGGCCTGTTGGAGGTGACTTTAATGCAGTCCTCAACCCTGCCACTGATTCTACAGGTGCTCAGTTTAAGCACTGGCGTAGCAGTGCCCGACATCTGTCCCACTGGGTTGGCATGCTCGGCCTCTGTGATGTATGGAGATTGTGGAACACCAGCCGAAAACAATACGCGCAGACTTCAGCTGCACACCACCCTCATGCCCACATTGACATGATACTTATGTCTGCCACATATGGCTTATCCATCTCCCAGGTGCAAATCCTGGCATGTGGGTTCTCCGATGTTGCACCTGTGCTCTTTCACATAGGGGTGGTGAATGCTGACCCACGTCCCATGTTGAGACTCAATGCGTGGTACTTCCAAGATGACGCATACACTCACATGGTGGGAGAAGAAATAAAAGGAGGCTTCCAGGCCAATGAAGTGTCGGTGAGTTCAGTGAGTTCTCTCTGCTTGGCATGCGAGGCCGCTATTAGAGCCCGGGCTAAAAGTCTAATTAGACAAAAACAGAAAGCCATGCACCATTGTATCACTCAGCTGGAGGCCAAGGTCCTCCGCTTAAAGATGCAGCTACGTTTGGACTCTCATGGGTATGTAAACCAGCATTTAGTGCTGATTCGCTACGAGATATGCCTTGAATCCCTCGAAGTGGCGAAGCAGCTCTGGTGAGCAACCACTACCTGACTTTATGGTGGGGGGATAAAAAGGGTAAATTGCTATATTGGTTGGCATCTGTCCTCTGGCCGGCAGGGTTATACCAGAGATTATGGACCACCAGGATACAGTATATCATATCTCTCATGATATAGCCCAGAAATTCACCGCCTACTACCCTCAACTCTATGCTGCAGTCTCCCACATGAAAGAGACTCCTCTTTAATGGGTGAGGTGCCTCTACCTGAACTCTCTCTCTCACAGAAGACAGGACTTGGACCAGCTTCTCATGATTGAGGAGAATGAAGTGGCTATCTCGGCGATGGCGCGTGGGAAGACGCCTGGCCCAGATGGCTATCCATGGAGTTCTTCGCTAAATGTAAGGAGTTCCTGGCTCACTTGTTGAAACCTTCCTAAAAGAGACTGACCAAGCCACTATAGTGGTTACCTAGGGCCTACCTTAGGGGTGACTTCTATATAAAAAAGGGGTGTTTAAGGCTTGGCAAGTACTTTTAAATGTCAAGTCAAAGTCGCAGTGAAACTGCACACACAGCCCTTGCAATGGAAGGCCTGAGACATGGTTAAGGGGCTACTTTTGTGGGTGGCCACTAGTAGCATTCAATCTACTGGTCCTGGGCACATGTAATGCACTTTACTAGGGACTTACAAGTAGATCAGATATGCCAATTGGGTATGAACCAATATTACCATGTTTAAGGGAGAGAGCATATGCACTTTAGCGCTGGTTAGCAGTGGTAAAGTGTGCAGAGTCCTAAAACCTGCAAAAACAGTGTCAGAAAAGTGGAGGGAGGCAGGCCAAAAGTTGGGGGATGACCACCCGAAGGCTGTCGGGTCTAACATATGCATTATACAACAATTATCAATCAATCAATACTTTCTTTATTCGAATGTCATGGACAGATGCATGAAAATATATATACAATTTAAAAATCACGTAAAACACGGAATGCAGCAATTAAGTTTAAAATATGTCCCCACCTAAAAATCCAGAGTTTTGTGATAAGACACAACAGACTTAAGAAAGGTACTCAGTCTAAAATACACGTCAATACTAGGTAACATATTTTAAAAAACGAAGAGCAGTTCTACATTGCTTAACATTTGCATCCTAAAGAGAGGAATTAAAATTGGAATTCTATAAGTTTTATACAATTTACAGAAGAAGGTAAAATGCAATAGAGATTGGGCAGAGGTATTGTCACAAATACATTAGTCTCTTGTAAATAACAAAAAAATCCCCGAGGAAAACGTAGTACATAATAAATAGTACCTGCTCAGAATCTTATCACCAAGCTAACAAAGCTCTCTCCTAAGTATTGCACACATAAGACAAGTATGGCTTGATGACGCTGAAATGAAGGTTTTACATTTATTAGCGCTTAAACGTAGTGTAGAAATAATCAAGTGTGACTTTAATCTAACTAAATAAGATTGTACGGGGACAAATGTGCCCTCAGAGTAGTTTGCCGATATTTATAAGCGTGCTTTATATAACGTGATGTATTAGAATCATGCTATTTTGACATAATCGTAAACGTGTGCCATGATTTGCTTGTTAGAAATGTTTTAGCTTAGCATAACTTTAGTGGAGGCTTTGGCCTAGTGGCCATGTCTCACGGTTTAGATGCTCGTGTTTTTCCACTGTGCTAATAAACGTGTATTCTTGCTTGAAGCTGTACTTTTCCAGTGAGATCGGTTCACATGCTTATCTTTAAGGTTTCGTGCCAGCCCGGCATCTTCTTCTTTGCTCCAAGGTCAATCTGCAGGTGCAGACAATGGACGCTCTGAAAGTGAGTTAATTGGTAAAATATGTTGCAACTTACGTTCCCGACTCCAAGGATAATGTATGCCTAGGTAGAAGCTTGTAAATTGATGTTTTTGATTGGACAATTTGAAGCCAACCTATGAACCCTCCAATGGAAGACCCTACTGGACTTGAACTGTTGTCTATTTAAACCAGGTGCACGAGAAGAAAGCAGCCATTATTGACATTGCAGCCTATTACCAGCTATTACCCGCCATTTTGCAGGACATTGCAGCTATTATGGCCCATTTTGCTGCGACGCCATTTTGAGAGACTTTGATGCTTTCTCTAATCGAGAGAAAGAGACTTTGAGTAATTCTCGCCCTAGAAGACTTTAACTTTGATTTATCCCTTTGCATGAACTAATAGTTGTCTTTTACCTTGCCGCTGTGAGGCAATTGCCCCGTCCACCCTACCCCTTTTTCCTGACCCATGCTGATCGAAACCGGTACCTGTGAGACGAAGACTTCCTTGAATGCTGATTGAATTTGGTAAATATGAAAAGAAATTGTACAATTGCATTGTGTTTCTTTTAGGTAACCAACTGCTGATTTTTGATAAGAGCCCTAGTTAGGAGTTTTCCAAATTAATGTTGCTAAATTGTTTTTGCATGAAACCCCACATGCCGATGCTAATTTGAGGTTAGATGAGGATCCATCTGTTGCACGATGCAATTTGAGACCTTGTTATGCTGACTAAATGTATGCAATTAGCTCATTACAGATTATAGTTTTAGTAGTTTGCGTTGCTATTATCGAAGGCATTGTTATTCAAATGCTGCATAGATTGCACCTTTTCCGTCGTTATGGACAGCTATTAATGTTCATTTACATATATCATTTGGTGTTGAGACATATCTACATTGTGCTAGCTTTGTTAATATAGAGAAATAAATTCACTAATTTTGCATAAACTGGTGTGGTTATTCATGACCGAAAGGTCATGGTTTCGTCGAAATGTATTCTGGATTAATTGTGAAGTGTTATGTTGATCAAGGCATTGCTTATGTTCGTTATTGATTATTGATTTGATTAAATTGACTACTAAAGGGTAAGGAGAGTCCCACTTGGTCAAAAGATTCATCGACCCAAGAGCGTCCCAATACAGGTAAATTATTAAGTCGGAACGCTCTATCAGTAGATGGTAGCAGAGGACGGTTACGCCCTTTGGGACCCCGTAGTCGAGCATTACATGGTGTTGAATTAACGGTTTCGCCTTTGGGATCGCAATCGAGAAGTTTGAATTAGATTTTTCTTGGGTAAAACAGATTGAGAGAATGATGATGGGCTAAGTCCCCCGCGACTTTCCCGGGATCTCGGAGCTTGCGAATGGAGAGAACGGAGGTGTGGAATCAGCGTTGGCGGTACTAGTGATGGTATGAGTGAAGTTAGGATTTTGGGCTTGCACAGCTTATTGCCGCAGATTGTGTGAAAAGGTTGCGAGGATTTAGAGGATAGCGGAGGTGCGACTCCGAGTGTAGGAGTAGAGAAGTCGTCGAACTTCATAGAAATTAGCGGAGGTGCGACTCCGAGTGTGAGAGTAGGGAAGTCGTCGAACTTCATGTGTATGTGGCGCTTTGTGCAGAAAAAGGTCCACGTGGTTGTTGTTGTTGAGACTGGCCCTGCGAGGTCAAGAGACTCCGGAGTGTGTTGAAAAGTGTATGAGACACTTGTTTTATGTTGTGGTCTGGTCGGTTTAATAGGTTGACCGGGCGTGGTCAACGAGTCGGTACGTGTGTTAAGGGAGTGAACGAAACTTCGACTTCGGGCTTTGACAAATTCTAAGTGCACTAGAATAGATCACTGACAAGTTGAGAGCAGAATCTGCGGGTCAGATTTGCTTGCGAAAGTGGGGGCCGAGAAAGATGGAATAACTGCCGAGGCTAGTGAAAAATCCCTAAGGTCCTGAAGCGATTGTGTTACCCTTCCTGTAGTAAACCGACAGATCTGTTTTATTATTATTTGGTTGCTCGCGATACATGCTAGAAGTTGTTACGAGAGGAGCTGAGTGAAGGAGGACTAGCCGCGAGGCTTTGTCAGCCGCAGTGTGTGTGAGTGTGACGTCACTAGGAGCCGCGCTGGGATAGGTTGGTTGCAGAGAAGGGTCGCGCACGGATTGGACGCAGTCCGTGGGGCTCGATTGGAAGGGTAAAGGCAAGCGAAGAGTATTCCGGGAATTAAAGTCACCTATTGATTACAAACTTTGTGAAATAAAAGACGAGAAAATGAAATTTTTTAAGGCATTCAAGAGTGCGATGAAGGGGGAGTCTTACATTAAAGCGAGTGTAGGAGAGGAGACGCCACCCGAAGGTACACCAGCTTACATTGTAATGGAGGAAAAGGGGGTAGCTCCGTGCCTTTGGCTAAAGCAATGGCACAAGCTGACAGAGAAACATGGGAGCGTAGCGTTCCCGATCCATGGGACATTCAATATAAGGATTCTAGAGAATCTGAGATTTGCGATGTACGACATGAAGGTACCTCCAAGGCCAGCACAGTTTGAGGCTCTAGCGATCTGGGAATTAATGGCTAGACAGCAACAGCAAAAGAAGTTCGAGACCAGGATGAGAAAGGTAGAGAAGACACTAGCGGACGCTAGGTGGGATAATGCACAAAAGGTGTGGAGGTCAGATGTATTGCAGGGGATAAAATTGTTTCCCGCAATTGCAAAGGAAGAAGAGGCGACAGGTAAGAAAGCTACCTGTAAGACAAACAGGAGGTGTTCCAAAGATAGAGAGGAAGACGAGTCAGAGGATGAGGAGTTCATCATGCAATTGCTGAACGACCGTCCACCACCTTATGCTGAGAGTGGACAAGATCCAAGTACCAGTTCTGCCCCTCTGGCACCGGTACAGAATAATGAAACTCCGAATTCAGAAACGCCATCGGGATCTAAGGACCCGAGTTTATTGTTCACCCCGCAGATACCGCAGGTTAGGAGAATATATCCAGATGTGCCTATATTGAAAACTGCAGAAAGTTATCAGCCGCAGGTCCCAAGGTACTACAGCAGTGACAACGGTACGGGAATGATTTTAGACCCAACCGTAATGGGAGTACAGAATGGTCGCAACCCAACATTGGCACAAGCTGAATCCACCCAGTTTTTGATGCCTCAAAAGCAGATGCATGGGGGAAACGCACATGCTCAGATGACGGGGAGTCAGACTGGCATGCCGGCAATGATGACCCATAGTGTGGGAATGAACATGCCTCAGAACTTGGGGAATGGACAGAACCCAGATGCGATATCCCTACCCATTACTGTAGGTCCACCGGTACCTTTGTACAGTCAGCCTAACTCAGGTATGAGCGGTCAGGGATTAATGGTGCAGAATGGGACGGAAAGGAGGTGCATAGAAAACACTCCAGGGACAACTCCGATAGCGGCTCAACCAATTGGATCTGGGTCCTTGATGGAGTTTAGTCCCATATGTGCTCAGTCAACAGTGGTGAGGTCGAGTCCCCCACTGGTGATACCGCTGTCATCGAACACTGAAAAGTTGCCGCAACCATCAATGGCAGTCGATGTGAATGCTACACTGATGGGGCTGAATGCGCAACAGCTGACACAGTGGTTCAACAGTCTGAATTCCACACAAAGCTCAACCAGTGGGAAGGGAGAAGACTATCTGAACAGGGTAAGGTTGAACATGGAAGCAGACGAGTTGGTGGAAGGGACTATGGGTGTGAATAGGCTAGAGTCCTACTCGGAAGAAGAGCTGAGGTATCTATGCCCCAGAATTACGAGAGAAGTGAACAAGGTACACAGAAGGTTGCAAGAAATAGCTGACAAAAACGGGGTTGAGATAGACAAGACAAAACACTTGAGCAGGAGCTATAGGTTGGATTTCGGGACCACAGATTTTGAACACATGAGGTCAGCAGGCATGAAAACGCACCTTAGAGAATTGCTGCAGAGTGCACAAGTGTGGAGGTGCTTAGACAAATGGGAGAGCAGGTGGGCAAAGAAAAAGGAAAAGAAGAAAGACAGTGCCCCAGAGCACAGCGAGAAAAGACCACAGAGTAGTGATGCAATAGCCATGTTACCAATGAGGGAGACAGCAGGGGGAAAATTAATACATGTACCGTGGCACAGAAGCGACATTCAGTCTTTTACGGATGATTTTCCCAAACTGAGAGAGAAACCGATTGAATGGTATCAACAGACTGACAGGTTTGTGAAGCTTGCAAAATGTCTTTGGGAAGACCTGAACACCCTCTTTGAGATTGTGGTTCCGGCAGATTTGTGGGAAGAATGCAAAAGGGCTGTAGGTTGGCCGACAAGTGAACCAGAGAGAGACAGGGATACGGGTGCACCGTCACCTATGGTAATGAGTTTGTACTATAAGGTGATTGAGCATTTGAAGACGAAGGTTGCCGCGAAAAATGTGGATTGGCAGAAGATTGATCGGACCGCCCAAGAGGCTAAAGAGTTGATTCATGGTTACTATGAGAGGTTGTTGAAAGCGTTCAAGAACTACAGTGGTACGGAAACAATAGAAGCGAAGGACATGCTTCATTTTGTGTTTAGATTTGTGGAAGGGCTGAGACCAGAGATAAGTCAGATGATAAAGACGCATTTGATTTGTTGGCAGTCGAAACCAATTGATGAGGTGTTGAATTATGCGAAATACTGTAGCGACGAAATTGAAGTGAAACAGAAAAGGTTGAAAGAGAAAGTGATGATGATGCAGCTTAAAGCAGCTCAGACAGGTTTGCAAGGGTTGCAAGGGTTTCAACAGCAGATACCGCAGCCACAGCCGCAGGGAAATATGGTGTTTCAGCCACAGGCGAGAGGCAGAGGCAGAGGAGGTTTCGGGAGTAATGGTCCAGATTTAAGCACTGTGGTGATTCAGAACGGTGTGCAGGCAATGAAAAAGGTGATGCCGTGTCACATGTGCGGAATCGTCGGTCATTGGAAACGCGAGTGCCCGATGATGGTGCAGGAAGGTGCAGGTGTTGGTCAGCAAAACAATGATGTCAATGCATTCCAGACAATGAGGGGACCGAAAATGAGAGGTCCAAACCCAAATTTTCAGACCATAAATCAGCTGCAGGGATTACAGCCCATGCAAACGCAGCAGATGCAGATGCCCCGTATGCAAATGACGCAAATGCAGCCAATGCAACAGCAGTTACCAATGGTACCTAATCAGCAAATGCAAATACCTTTGGCACCAATGAGTCAGCAGCAAGTGATGGTTCCTCCACAGGTCTCGGGTCAGGTGATGAGTACGAATGGCACAGTACAACAGTTCCCATTACACAGTGAGAATGGAATAAACGATGGATGGGAGAGTGAAAGTTCAGATGAGGAGGGAAATTGTGTGCTTGCAGCATCCTTGGAAGTTGATCAAAAGGGTCCGTATGTGGAGGGAAGAGTCATGGGTCATCGTGTTTCATTCTTGGTTGACACAGGAGCCACACGTTCAACTGTTAGGAGCATTGAAGTACCAGATTTGCCCCTCTCAGGGAGAACAGTTCAAGTGGTGGGAGTAGCAAACAGGTACCTGACGAACCCAATCACAGATCCAGTACCAGTCAGAATTGGTAACTATCAAGGGTTACATAATTTTGTGGTATGTGACTCAAGCCCGATAGCACTGTTAGGGAGAGACCTATTGTGCAAATTGGGATGTTCGATCATGTGTTCGTACGATGGAATTAGAATTCAGACGAGCAGTGATGGGGAAGAAGAGGACAGTGTAGAAGGGGATGAGATGGAAGTTGACGATGGAAAATATCCTCTGATTAACCTTCTTCCGATGATAACTGAAGAAGATATTCCAGCTGAATTACGGGAAACAGTCGGAAAGGAAGTGCGGGATATGACAGGAAAAGAGGTGGGATTGGTGAAAGGAGTGGAACCAGTGAAAGTGACAGTAAAACCCAATGTAACCTTTCCCCAGACCCCGCAATACCACATGGCACAAGACACCCTCATGAAGGTCGCCCAACTGATTGACGAGTTTGTAAAACAGGGAGTACTGAAAGAAGTGTTAAGCAGCCCATGTAATTCACCAATCATGGGACTAATAAAGCCAAGTGGAAAGGTCCGCATTGTGCAGGACTTGAGGAAAATAAATGACATCGTAGTCAAATGCTGTCCCGTAGTGCCAAACCCAGCTGTGATAATGTTTCAAGTCCCTTGCGATGCCGAGTGGTTCTCAGTCATCGACTTGTCACAAGCATTCTTTTCGGTGCCTCTTCATGAGGACAGCCAATTTCTCTTTTGTTTCAAATTCCTAGACAGAGTTTACAGTTGGTGTCGAATTCCTCAAGGGTTTTCTGAGTCACCGTCAATTTTCAAACAGATTCTGAAGAAAGACTTGGAAGCGTTAGAATTGCCATTCGAGTCAGTCCTAGTGCAGTACATTGATGACTTACTGATTGCATCTAAGACAGAAAGTGGCTGCACAGCCGACACCATTGCCCTACTGAACCACTTGGGAAGGAATGGACACAAGGTGTCTCCTTCAAAGTTGCAGTTCTGTCAGAAGAAAGTGAAATACTTGGGTCATCAAATAGAGAAAGGGTCACGGAGAATAATGAAGGAAAGAATAACAAGTGTACTTCAAATGACCCCACCAAAGACGAGGAGGGAGGTGAGGAAGTTTTTGGGGATGGTGAGCTACTGTCGCCAGTGGATTCCCAACTTCTCAACTCTAGCAAAGCCTTTACTGAAACTGACCCAGAAGGATGCATTGGATGAAATTGAGCTGAAAGGAGATGAGATGGATGCATTTATTGAATTGAAAGAATGCATGTGTAGGGCTCCAGCTTTAGGTATGCCTGATTACACAAAGCCTTTCACATTGTTTTGTCATGAACGTGATGCATGTTCTTTGTCTGTCTTGACTCAAGCCCATGGTGGCATAAACAGAACAGTAGCATATTTTTCAGCTACTCTGGATCCGGTTGCAGCAGCACTACCTGGGTGTTTGCGCGCCGTGGCAGCAGTTGGTATCAGCCTCACTCAGAGTGAAGGAATAGTGATGGGACACCCATTAACAGTCATGGTCCCTCACTCAGTTGAGATACTTTTGACCCGCTCCCGAACGCAACACATGACTGGAGCAAGACTCACAAGGTATGAAACAATAATTCTGGGCTCACCGAATGTGCAGCTGAAAAGGTGCACTACGTTGAATCCAGCAACCTTGCTTCCCGGTGAAAATGCTGAAATTGAGAACGCTGAAGACGTCGAGCATGACTGCCTTCAGGTGACTGAATTCTGCACAAAACCCCGACCTGACATTAAGGATACTAAGCTTGATGAAAATGACCAAATTGTTTTTGTTGATGGGTCATGTTTAAGAGATGCATTGGGAATATTGAAAGCAGGATATGCCGTATGTACTGTAACAGGTGTCTTGGAAGTGTCCTGGCTCCAAGGAGTCTACTCCGTACAAGTAGCAGAACTTGTAGCCCTTACAAGAGCATGTCAACTGTCTGCATTGATGAAGGTTACCATTTATACTGATAGTCAGTACGGGTTTGGAATTGTGCACGACTTTGGGCAACTATGGTCACAGAGAGGTTTCCTGACTTCTTCAGGGTCCCCAGTGAAAAACGGGGAGAGAATAAGGGAATTGTTACACGCCATCCAAATGCCAGCCGAAATTGCAGTGGTAAAGTGTAGTGCTCATACAAAAGGACAGGACTATGTTTCTCTGGGAAATGCGTATGCGGATCAAGTCGCAAGATTTTGTGCATTGAACTGTATATTGCTCAGGGATGAATGGAATTCGATAAATGAGCCAGAGCTCGAACCAGCTGAAGCATTTGCCTTGAAAGTCGTAGATACAATGGATGAACTAAAAGCATTACAGAATAGTGTCAGGGAGGATGAAAAAGCTTCCTGGATTAAATCACAATGCACAAAGAGACCAGATGAGATATGGGTTTCAAATGAGGGAAAATTTGTCTTACCAAATTGTCTCTTATCGCAGCTAGCGCAGTTCTATCATGGGCAGGCTCACCTAGGGAGAGATGCCATGATAAGATTTTTCAAAACTGATTGGTTTAACCCCAGATTCCGTCAAGTTGCAGAAGCAGTTTGCCACCGTTGTGTCATTTGTCAGCAGATGAACCCAGGAAAGGGAACAGTTGTGAACATGGGCCACATCGGTAGGGCAGGCGGCCCGTTCAGCCGGATGCAGATGGACTTTATTGAGATGCCTGTGCATGGAGGTCTGAAGTATGTGTTGGTGATTGTGTGCATTTTTAGTCACTGGATTGAAGCATACCCCACACGTAGAAATGACAGCCTTACAGTTGCAAAACTATTGTTGAGGGAGTTGATACCACGTTTCGGATTCCCGATCTCTTTAGAATCAGATAGGGGAAGTCACTTCATAACGAGGTTATAAAGTTACTTTGCGAAGCGCTGAACATTGAGCAAAAACTGCATTGTAGCTATCGCCCTGAAGCATCAGGACTGGTGGAACAAATGAATGGTACACTGAAATCGAGAATGGCGAAAATATGTGCATCGACAAATTTGAAATGGCCTGACGCATTGCCTTTGGTGTTAATGTCAATGAGAAACACCCCTGACAGAAAGACTGGATTGTCCCCGCACTAAATTCTCATGGGCAGGGCCATGAGACTTCCTGCAGTTCCCGCAAACGCGCTTTTGAATATTACAGATGATATGGTGTTAGACTACTGCAAAGGTCTGGCTGACGTGGTTCGCTCTTTCTCTCACCAGGTGGAAGCAACCACCTTGCCACCGATCCAAGGTCCAGGACACACACTGAAAGCAGGTGACTGGGTCGTGATAAAGAAGCACGTGAGGAAGTCGTGTCTGGAACCCCGTTGGAAAGGCCCTTTCCAAGTGATCCTGACGACCACAACCGCTGTGAAGTGTGCGGGAGTTCCCAACTGGATTCACGCCAGTCACACAAAGAAAGTGTTGTGTCCCACAGATGAGGAAGTTGAAGCGCTGAAACTGCCAGTACCAGATAATAAAGTGCCGAGCGCTGAGACAGAGCAAAACAGAACTAGAAGCGAACAGGCAGAAATAGACGAGAGAGAAATATTCTCCGAGGACGAAGCAACAGATTCACTTGGGGAAGACCAAGGAGAAACCTCAGACAGCGATGAAGCAGCTGAGGGTGACAAAGAGCCTGAAGCAGCTGAGGGTGACAAAGAGCCTGAAGCAGCTGAAGGTGACAAAGAGCCTGAAGCAGCTGAAAGTGACAAAGAGCCTGAAGAAAGTAACGGTGACGAAGGGCTCGAAAGAGGTGAAAAAGCAGGAGAGCCTGATCAGAGGAGGGCTTTCCCAGAAGCAGACGGTACAGATAAAGAAAAGGAGAACCTGATTGTCTCCCCAGGAGGAGGGGACAAAGCAGAACAGAACGCAACTGTTCAAACTCCTTCAGGAGAGGTCGCAGGTCCCTCAAGTGGACACAGTGCAAAGAAAAGGCCAAGTATATCACCAGTAAAAGTAAGAACTGGAGAAACATTGAATGAAAGTGAAGGGCCAAAAGTGAAAGAGAAAAGAAAGGAAGTGTCTGTCGTGGTACTAACGTCAAGTGACGAAAAAGACTTGACCAAAGAGGAAAGTACCAGTGAGGCAGAGCCAAAGAGAGATGCAAAACTGAAAAGGAAAAGGATACCAAACAGGAGATATTCTGGTCCAGTATGGGCATATGTAGTTCATGACGATTGGACTGACGAATTTGTATCTCTTAGCCTCGAAAACGAAGAAGAAGAAGAGATACCAATAGAAAAGAAAAGTTTTATGGACACTGTTGATTGAAAAGCTGGTAAATGACATTGCTTGCTATAATCTAACGCAATACAACCAGCTGAGACATTGCTAAACCGGATGAGACATTTGATAACTTGATAAGACTTTTGATAATCTGATTGACTCTTAAACCTGATTTGAGACAACGTTGCTAACTGAAAAAAAAAAAAAAAAAAGAGTGAGTTATTGAACTTTGAAAAAAAAAAAAAAAAAATGTTTTTAAGTTATTGCTGAAAAGAGACTGAGTTATTGCCGAGTTGAGACAAATGCTGCTAACCGATAAGTGACTTGGCTCCTGAGGAAAACTGTGTGAACATTGCGCTCGTTCAGCTTTGTAACTGAATTGCTAAATCGTTTCTTTTATAGGTGCTTCTAGCTCTCTGATTCTATACAGATCATGACACAAAATAGTAGAGCGAAATATTGTAAATATGTGTGTATAGGCTTGTTAGTTGCATGTATACTAATAATAATGGCAATAGTGCTTGGAATGCATGGTAAGGGTGAGAATGAGAAAATTGATGCTTCTACTTTTGCTCCTGTTACTGTCACTGAACTAACCGCACTGAAAAGAGTAGAATTAGATGAGAGACACTTGCATGATAAGAAGGAGCTTTCATATAATGTTTTCTATCGCTTGCTAACAGAATATGTTGAGACTATGGACGCGAAAGATTGTTACGTGTGTACACAGATACCGACATCGGTAACGGAAGGGGTGACTTATCACCACATGCCTCTTACATATGGGATTACATGTAGTATAGTAACTTCTAGATTTTATGGTCAAACCAACATACAGTATTTTTACTCAAATTATGATGTCACTTTTGCATATGTTCCTATAATCACGCAGCTTAGCCAGATTGCTAAAGATTGGGATGCTAAAATTATGAGGGAATTTTTCAAGCCAATGCAACCTTTTGAAACGGCTCACGCTCATAGGGAAAACCTTACCTGCTCCCTCTCTGCAGTAGAAATAAGCTTTTTAGATCGCACAGATGATAGAAGGGCACAAATGAATGCGAAATTAGAAAAAGAGCTACATAAGAGGACTTCAGTAGATAATTATGATTTTGCAGCAATAAGAACACAAGGGAAAATAGCTTTAGATGCTTGGCATGTAGGGAAATTTTGTATATATCGTGGTGAATCTTATTATGACAACATTTTTGTGGGAGCGAGTGAATGTAAACATACGTTTATCTTTAAGGCCAAATGGACATTCATGCTGAACGGACTTGACCCTGTCATACCAGGTGTATATTACATTTGCGGGCATAATGCCTATTATCGTCTTCCAAAGGGATGGTGGGGGAGATGTTATTTGGGTATAGTGTTCCCAAAGGTTTATCAACTGGATGACCTATCGGTGATTCCAAAGACGCCTGGATCCCATCGTATCCAGTAAAGAGAGACCGCAGCTGCTGTGGTAGGAGATATATTTGGAGCCATGATTCCTTCATTGGGAGTTGTGTTGAATTCCATCAAAATAAGAAAGTTGTCTACTATAGTGGATAACATGTTGACAAAGTTTTCAGGTGCTATAATCCTGATGGATGCTGAACTTGCAGCGGAAAGAGCTATGACTCTTCAAAACAGGCTTGCCTTAGACATTCTTTTAGCAAAGGATGGCGGCGTTTGCAAAATGCTTGGTGCGCGCCACTGTTGCACTTATATTCCGGACAACAGTGTGAAGATTAAAACAATGCTTGCAAATTTAACGAAAGAGAGTGCAGATTTGAAGGAACTGAAAGAACCAGGAGTTTGGGAGAAAGTTGGAAAGGGAATTGCGTCAGTGGGAAGTTGGCTTGGTGGCATTTGGAATGGAATATTATTAAAAATATTACAGGGAATATTAATAGTTCTAATTTGCATATTTGGAATTTGGGGAATAAAAAGGGGAATAATAATGATCATGGAAAGAATTAAAAGAAGGAAGGAAGAGAAAATGATGAAAAGAATGGCAGAAGAATACAAAGCAAGAACAAGGGGAACTAAAAGGCAGAGAGAGCTGACAGAATTTTAATGACATAAAATTTGTGGGAATAGTTTTGTGTGATGACAAGTAGTCATCAGAGGAGGGATTGATGACGCTGAAATGAAGGTTTTACATTTATTAGCGCTTAAACGTAGTGTAGAAATAATCAAGTGTGACTTTAATCGAACTAAATAAGATTGTACGGGGACAAATGTGCCCTCAGAGTAGTTTGCCGATATTTATAAGCGTGCTTTATATAACGTGATGTATTAGAATCATGCTATTTTGACATAATCGTAAACGTGTGCCATGATTTGCTTGTTAGAAATGTTTTAGCTTAGCATAACTTTAGTGGAGGCTTTGGCCTAGTGGCCATGTCTCACGGTTTAGATGCTCGTGTTTTTCCACTGTGCTAATAAACGTGTATTCTTGCTTGAAGCTGTACTTTTCCAGTGAGATCGGTTCACATGCTTATCTTTAAGGTTTCGTGCCAGCCCGGCATCTTCTTCTTTGCTCCAAGGTCAATCTGCAGGTGCAGACAATGGACGCTCTGAAAGTGAGTTAATTGGTAAAATATGTTGCAACTTACGTTCCCGACTCCAAGGATAATGTATGCCTAGGTAGAAGCTTGTAAATTGATGTTTTTGATTGGACAATTTGAAGCCAACCTATGAACCCTCCAATGGAAGACCCTACTGGATTTGAACTGTTGTCTATTTAAACCAGGTGCACGAGAAGAAAGCAGCCATTATTGACATTGCAGCCTATTACCAGCTATTACCCGCCATTTTGCAGGACATTGCAGCTATTATGGCCCATTTTGCTGCGACGCCATTTTGAGAGACTTTGATGCTTTCTCTAATCGAGAGAAAGAGACTTTGAGTAATTCTCGCCCTAGAAGACTTTAACTTTGATTTATCCCTTTGTATGAACTAATAGTTGTCTTTTACCTTGCCGCTGTGAGGCAATTGCCCCGTCCACCCTACCCCTTTGTCCCGACCCATGCTGATCGAAACCGGTATCTGTGAGACGAAGACTTCCTTGAATGCTGTTTGAATTTGGTAAATATGAAAAGAAATTGTACAATTGCATTGTGTTTCTTTTAGGTAACCAACTGCTGATTTTTGATAAGAGCCCTAGTTAGGAGTTTCCCAAATTAATGTTGCTAAATTGTTTTTGCATGAAACCCCACATGCCAATGCTAATTTGAGGTTAGATGAGGATTCATCTGTTGCACGATGCAATTTGAGACCTTGTTATGCTGACTAAATGTATGCAATTAGCTCATTACAGATTATAGTTTTAGTAGTTTGTGTTGCTATTATCGAAGGCATTGTTATTCAAATGCTGCATAGATTGCACCTTTTCCGTCGTTATGGACAGCTATTAATGTTCATTTACATATATCATTTGGTGTTGAGACATATCTACATTGTGCTAGCTTTGTTAATATAGGGAAATAAATTCACTAATTTTGCATAAACTGGTGTGGTTATTCATGACCGAAAGGTCATGGTTTCGTCGAAATGTATTCTGGATTAATTGTGAAGTGTTATGTTGATCAAGGCATTGCTTATGTTCGTTATTGATTATTGATTTGATTAAATTGACTACTAAAGGGTAAGGAGAGTCCCACTTGGTCAAAAGATTCATCGACCCAAGAGCGTCCCAATACAGGTAAATTATTAAGTCGGAACGCTCTATCAGTAGGCTCTAAACCAATGTTAGTATTTAGGGCACCATAATTCCTAAATGAAGGCTTTCCTAATTCCAAACTTTCCCTTAATGCACTACGTCTGACAACAAATAAATGTTCCACAGCTTGCTTAACATTTTTACATTTACTTAGAGGGTTATCAAATAAGGAATATTTTAGCAAATTAGCAACACTTTGTTTAACGTATTTAAGCATTGAGGACAATCGCTAATTATGTTTTGACTAAAAGAGGCACGAGGGTTCTGCCATCCTGAGCCATAATGAAAGAGGCACTAGCATGACAGAATCCTCAAGATAAATCAAAACCAATTCCTTATGGAAAAAATTAGGGGAGGTTGATTGGGGTGGTGAGAGGGGATGCCTACAAATGAGATTGTTGCCCACTTGCAATGCTCGACAATGTGCATAGCCCCATACACCACTGCCATAACTAGCAGTAGGTACAGATTGTTTGATATATATTTCTAAGAAGGGGAGAACGGCTTGCCCCCCACAGCCTTACAAACATTAAAACGTGAACAAACTACTTGCTTAAACTTAGCATTCCTATACCTTACATTTTCTTCCCATAATCCATTCGAATCAAATACAAGGCCTAAATTTGGATGTCTGGGCACGCTCTCCCAGCTATTCCCATTGACACTGAGAGTGCGTAACAAATAGTGTTTAGGGCCACATGCCATTGTGTCAGATGTGGTATAATTGGTTGAAAGGACAAAGGCCAACATAACTTCAGAAAAACAATGTACCAAACAATGTAAGGCATTAGAAATAAGGACAAGGAGCACAGTATCGTCAGTATATAAAAATGCAGGTACAGATACTGAGTTGGTTTAGAGGACATCTTAAGTAATTATGCTCAAAAAGACATTAAGGGGCATATTTATACTCTGTTTGCGCTGGAATTGCGTCGTTTTTTTTTTACGCACTTCTGACGCAAAACTAACTCCATATTTATACTTTGGCGTTAGACGCGTCTAGCGCCAAAGTCCATGGAGTTTGCATCATTTTTTAGCGTGGACACCTACTTTGCGTTAATGATATGCAAGGTAGGCGTTCCCGTCTAAAAGATTGACTCCGAGGCATGTGCGCCGTATTTACACTCCTGGGCAAAATTCACGCCCGGGAGTGGGCGGGTCAAAAAAAATGACGTACGCCCGCTTTTTCGCCGTTTTTTAGCGCCTGGACAAGGCAGGCGTTAAGGGACCTGTGGTCTCGGAAGGAGCCCAGAGGTGCCCTCCCATGCTCCCAGGGACACCCCCTGTCAACCTTGCCCACCCCAGGAGGACACCCAAGGCTGGAGGGACCCATCCCAGGGACATTAAGGTAAGTTCCGGTAAGTATTGTTTTTTTTTTTTGTGTGGCATAGGGGGGCCTGATTTGTGCCCCCCTACATGCCACTATGCCCAATGACCATGCCCAGGGGACAGAAGTCCCCTGGGCATGGCCATTGGGCAAGGGGGCATGACTCCTGTCTTTGCTAAGACAGGAGTCATTTCTATGGGGGTTGGGAGTCGAAAAAAATGGCGCAAATCGGGTTGAGGCGAAAAATTTGCCTCAGCCTGACTTGCCCCATTTTTTGGCGCCCAAGCTCCATATCCCCCTACGCCGACGCTGCCTGGTGTACGTTGTTTTTTTCCACGCACACCAGGCAGCGCCGGCGGCTAACGCCGGCTAACGTCATTGATTAAATACGGCGCACGCATGGTGCTTCAGAATGGCGTTAGCCGGCGCTAATTTTTTTGACGCAAAACTGCATTAGCGCAGTTTTGCGTCAAAAAGTATAAATATGGCCCTAAGTTTATTCATATATAAAAAAGTAAGGGTGCTAGCACTGATCCTTGCCCCACACCACATTGAAGAATAAGAGTCAGATAGTTCACTGTTTGATCCAAATCTGACCCTGGGGGACAAATTCTGATGCAGATAAGCCGAAAAGTGAACAATGGTGAGATAATCCTTGCCTGTAGTAAAAGATCCCATAGCATGGCACGAATGACATTGTTAAAAGCAGAAGACAAGTCTTGAAAGCCAGGTACAATTGACTCCATCTAGCTATGGTATATTTACTATCAGTTGGAGGTATACATTAATAATAAACCGGACTGAGCACTTCTCTGTTGAACTCCTGATTTCTTAGCAAATAACATTTGCTTCCTGTCTCATGCCTATTCTGTGCATTTGAAATAGTAATTTGATTCTGGAACTGATCCTCTATTGTCGCTGGTTGTAAGTAAAAGGTTTACCAATTTTCTGAATTCATATTTAATACTTTGTGCCCCGTGAAACTACTTCTGGTGATCTTCCAACCCTTTGCTACAAATGTATTTTTCTCACCGTGGGCATTATTGATATATGCAGTAATTTCATGTTCATTGGCTTCAGATCTCTCGGTTAAACCTATGACTTTTTACAGCCAATATATTTTAAAACTGTGCTGTCAAATGCACTACTCGGAAGGCAAGAATCCGACAAACCATCCATTGAGAGGGTGTGGCTCACTCACTTACTGGGAACAAATGGGGGCTGGTTTGATTTTTGTCAGGGGCGCTTTCAGTTTCCAGTTGGCCCTGCAAGTCATATCCTCTTCCAGATCAAAAACATTCTCATCTTAGCTCCTATGTTGGTGTTAGCCAATGGTTCTACTACAGCCTTAGCACAGAAAAGGTGCACCAGGATTGGACTGGAACAGAAAATAGACCTGGGAACCAAATTAAAAATGCCCCCCATTAGCGAATCAGATAGCTAAAATAAGTGGTCCACATTTGCAAATCAAGGCAGTTTTAAATTTGCACAGAAACGCTGTATAGGTGTTTTGCAAGGTATGGGAAAGTGAATGCATTTATACTTGCTGCAAGCAATGTTTGTCCTAATATCAGAGAAATCAACTCTAAAAACCAGCCCAACAGACCATAATGAAGGCCCACAAAAAGCCAAAAAAAACAATCTACACACTGGTTAGACAAACTACCTTATCGTCATATAGGCCATTCCAACCCTGGCCAGGACGATACTGCTACTATCACTCTGTTTTCTGAAAATAAAAGAATGGGTTTAGAGAATAAAGTGTTAAAAGTTAATGTATTTATTAATTCACCACACAACTTTGCTCACGGTGCTTAACTTGACGGTTCAGATGCATCCCTTTCTTCCGGTACACTCCCTTTGATTAGTTGGCTGGGAAGATGGAAAGCACACGTATACCTCTGGTAAAACAGTGAATGAGTCCTACACTGACCCTGAGGGCCAAATGGGACAAAATGAAAAACTTCCTTGGCAGACGAAGAGTGGGAAAGGGCTGCTCTGTTGAACAGGTGTCAATGTTTCCCTATATCGTTTTGCTCAGGGGCATTTGAGATGCTGGAGTGTTTGGGATGCACACAGGCGTAGCTACTGTGCTGTTAGAAATAGCCTTCATATGACCTATGATTGTTGTTCTGAAACTGTCAAACCTGAGACCAAACTCTGTAACTTACGTTAGATGAGCACACCCGTTGTTTGTGTTCCTTATTCTATGAACATTCCATAAACAAGTTAAAATGTATACATTTTTATTAAACCGCTTTTAAAGTAAAAAAACAAAAAATATATATATTTTCTATATGTAATGTTAGAGGGTTTCTGTCCCTTTGACGCTTTCGGTGTTAGTTTTCTAATGAATGGATAGTCCAAAATAACAATTCTACTAAAAAAATAAGTCTAAAATATGTAATTACCACTGTATTTTTTTTTTTTTCTTTCTCTTTCTAGTCTTTTAGGGCATGAAGGTCTCGAGGCCCCCTCCTTTATCCGAAATTCACCTCGCCAAAAGACCTGGCCAAGAGATAGATCTCTCTAGTGCCAAGCCCTCACAGTGATTTTGCCCTGACACTGGTCATGGCCTTCCTTACTCTCCACACACTCTGCATTTAAGAGTAGACTCATACATCCTCAATTACTGAACTTTAAAATAAGCAGAAAATAATTTCAGAATGTCTTCTCCGTAAACAGGTACTACCCACATGGGCAGATGCTTACAGCCATCTATACCTGCATATAATGGGGGGTGGATAAGCCTGAATTTTGTATTCAGGAAGCTAGTGCCTAAGGGTCTGGTCATATCTAAATACTCTTCCAACACAACAGCCAGCATTGATTCGAAGTAATAGACTGCCATATAGCTTGCAGCAGTGCTACATAAAATGCTTTACTGCTGTTGCTCTCACTTTTTATACCTGAATGTTCTCTTCTACTATCTTTGTTGTGGATTGCTAAAATCTTCTGAAGTCCACCTCTGAGAATCCAAATTTACTTTACACCTGACACCATAGCTCGTTAACTCTCTTTTGTGGATGTTGGAGTAGGCATCAATGTTTGAAATTAAGCACTGATGTGTGGCAGGTAGTATTTGATTTAGGTCAATTCATAAAAATAGCTACTACAATTTCTCTCTTCAAACTATGTACAACAAAATACTTGCAAGCCAATACGTGGGAACTAAGGGGAACATAACGTTCTAAATTGTAGTGTAATCATGTACTTGAAAGATCGACTTCTATGCTATCTCATCGTAGTGGAACAGAATAGCAAGTGACCTCCTAACAGTCGTTCCATCATGGTGGTTTTGTACTCCACAGTCACATGTGTCATGCCACATCTCACTGTTAAAGCATAGACATTTCCTTTGATCTGATTTACTGATCATCAGACATCAACAAAGTACATAGTAATCAACTCCAAGATGTCCAGTCTTCTCAAAAGAAGCCAGAACAACCTAGGCAAACATCATCATAATCAACAGCAGGTTGAACTATGTAGGCAATGCATTAAACACGACACTGAAGTATGCTTTCTCTGATCTACTGAGCATCGTCAACATCACTCAGGCTGTCATGGTGCCAACAAACACCAAGGAAATCACAGTTGACTTCATTTGCCCTGTCATGACCTGTCTAGCCTCCCAAACTCCTAACCACTCTGGGCACAATTCAAAACGTTTTTCCTCTGAGTAATTGTGTCTTACCCCAAACTTACATGTAAATTACATCTGAGTTGTCAGAACAGAGTTACAAAGCAAATTCTGTGACTATATCGTACTGCAGGCTAAGGTGTGACCTAGTAATATATTTCCTAGAGTAAGACATGCTTACTCACAGAGAAACCTTTACAAGTAACTAGACATTTTTTCGTGAGTCAGCATGTCTTAGTATTGGAAATTCCTGAGTAAGATACACTCAAGCCTGGAGTAACAGATACCTTCACACAGAAAATTATTTGTGATTCGAGGGGCATATTTATACTCTGTTTGCACCGAATTAGCGTCTTTTTTTTAACTCTAATTGAGTGCAAAACTAACTCCATATTTATACTTTGACACTAGGCCCATCTAGCTCCAAATTTATGGAGTTAAAGTAATTTTTTGGACGTGGAAACCTACCTTGCCTTAATGAGATGCAAGGTAGGCGTTCACATGCAAAAACTCACTCTATGGCCTTAACGCCATTATACTCCCCTGCGTAAATGGTGCATGGAAGGGAGGAGGTGTCAAGAAATGGTGCAAAGCTTACTTTGCCCCATTTTTTAATGCCTGGGTCAGAGTAAGCGTTAGGGGACCTGTGGACCTATTTCCATGGTGGCCCACATAAGCCCACAGGTGCCCACCCCAGCCCCCAGGGACACCCCCACCCACACCAGAGGGACTGCAGAGGATGGGGGACCCCATCCCAGGTAAGTATAGATAAGTACAGGTAAGTATATATTTTTTTTAAGTGCCATTGGGGGCCCTGAAATGGGCCCCCTACATGTCACACAGTGCAATGGCCATGCCCAGGGGACCCTGGTCCCCTGTGGTGGCCATTGGGCTGGTGGGCATGACTCCTGTCTTTTCTAAGACAGGAGTCATGTGGTATGGATGGTTTTGCATCAGAAAATGACACTATGCAGGTTAGAGTCATTTTTTTTACTCTAACCTGCCTACGTCATTTTTTGGTGCAAAACCCCCATCCTCCATACCTCCAGCCCCACCCTACTAACGTCATTTGTTTTTACCCTTTGCAACGGCTTGCACAATTCCATAAATATGGTGACCAGCTGGTGCACAAAAATGGTGCAAGCCGGTGCTAAACGTTTTGGTGCAAAACTGCGTTGGTGCAGTTTTGCCCCAAAAAGTATAAATCAGGGCCCAAGTCTGGACATTTAGGGATAGCTACGATCAAAAGGCAGCTACTTAAAGAAAAAGAAAGAAAAGGCTTTATTAATCAGGCCCAGTTACTGGACCGGCCTTTGCTAGCGCAGGTGTTTTAATAAAAATAATTAATGAGTGTTCATGTATTCTGAATAATAAGTTTATGTAGACAATAAAATAACGTAGAAAAATAATATACTCATTTGAAAAAGTGATTATGATGAGTGGCCGCCAGTGTTCACAAAGTTTACTTATTAGTAGAATTAATATTGTGAAATGAATATATGTTTTACTAATGTAGTAATATGTCATATTAAGGGTTATGCATTTTGCTTTAGCTTTATTAACTGTAGGCCTTAACTTAGCGAGTGTCTTGGCCTAGTTTGCCAGGCCTCATGATAAAGCTGTATTTCTTAACTTTTAATAAAATGGCTGTTCTAGAGAGTTAAACTGTGATTTTCCATTTTGCAGTATGTGCTCGTAGCAGAGAATTGCTTCTCATGAGAACCAACTGCTAGAAGATGCTGTTCCTACTATTGTAACATTTTATGTGTAATGTGTGTGAGACTGACTTTCTCATGAGGGGAACAATGGAGATACTGACTGGAGTGGAAGCTGCAACAATATCGTTACCTGATGAGACAGATGATGAGAACATTGCAAGACAAGCCAATCAACGACATGTGAACGGAGTAATAGTAGAATTCATAGATTTGGAGTTCTAGTTTTATTGGACAAAGTGTGAACATGCAATTAATTGAGCAATAGGGATTTGGGAAGTAGTTTTAGTAGTTTTAATTTAACGATGCTGCACTGAGGGAAGACAACCCATTGCCCATTTTCTTGCTTGCCAAAAGTCAATATTTTCTTGTGGGTCTTGACAAGAAACGTGCTTAATCTTTAATATTTAAAGACTGCGTTTTCTGAACATTGATGCTGAATCCTGAGAACTTGCTGATTGACTGATTTCCTGAGGACGAAGATTGACCCTGCTTGCTGATCCACACTGAGGATAGGTATAATGCAATAGTCTGTTGATAATTATGCATATTTGCTTTTCCTTTCTAGGTACCAACTGCATTGTTTTGATAGAGCCATAGTTAGATGTTTTTTCAAATTTGTGTTACTAAATTGCTTTGCATGAAGCCCAATATGCTGATGCTAATCTGGTGTTAGTTAAGGATCATCACTAATGAAATTATGCTAATAGGGATTAATGCTTGATGAATTTCCCTGCTAAACATAATGTATGTGATTACTTTGCCGCAGTTGACTTTGTTATTGATTTGCACCGTAACTCTAGAATGTGTTGTAGTTCAAGCTTTGATTAGATTACATTTCTTCCGCTGCTTTGGACAGCCAGTATTGTTTCTGTATGTGTTTCATTTGGGTTTGAGATTAATCTACATGACCTTAGCATTGTTAATATAGGGAAATACATTTTCTAACTTTTATTAAAAGGTGTGGTTATTCATGATTGAAAGGTCATGGTGCGTAACAATTACTGACTCCATTGATTATTGCTGTTATTGATTGCTAATGATTATTGATTAGTGTGTATTGGTTATTGATTATGTACTGGAGCTATGGTAAGAACATCTTAATTGCGAGTCAAAAGGTTCATTGACCTATTCAGGTCCGCTTGTAAGTTTACTTAATAAGGTCAGACTTGCTAACTCCTAGCACCCATTATCACTCTGATACCCCTGTGCACAACTGACGATAGTAAAGTGCTGACCAGGTCAAATACAAATTTCTCTGCAAGCGCAGTCCTTGATGGCCATTGCCTCTAGCATCCATGTTTGACCTTAAGCCCACTTTTAGACACTACTCCTAGGTTCAGCCATCCAGCTGTTGGCAGTTATCCATACCTCCTTTATTCATAATGCCTTAAGGTCAGTACCATGGAGTAGCCAGGAGCTCTTTGACAGCAAGCAAACCTTTAAAGGATAGGAGAGAAAGAGACAATGATTCACCAAGACCTGACAAACTTAAAGAGTGAGAGCCCTCACACATCCTATCGGATGTCATGCTTCATCATCGGGGGTGCTCCTCGTCAGACCGGCCCTGCAATGTCTGACGGGCCTCTCGTGAGGAGACTCTTTGCCAGAGATCTTTTAGTGACTGCCGTGGTAGAGTGTACTAGTGGGTGATGCCTACGAGCTGACACTAATTGAACAGGAGAGGAAAAACTAAAATTGGTTCTAAACCTTAGCGAGCATCACCATTTAATTTATCAGTAAGCGAAAGGATTAGACCAAGATTAAAAACAACATGAAAGTGATAAATGAGAGATCATGCTGAATCACTTTCCTAATAGGTAAGGAAATGGAAATTATCACATCCCCTCTAAACACAGGTCAACATGTTTCGCGTCCACCGGTCCAAGCGGATCCTATGACGCTTCATCAGGACCAAAAAAGAAAAAGAAAAGGGTAACTTCTCCTGAAGCACAATAGGTAACCCAACAGAGATTGCCTTATCAGGATTGTACAATGAGGATGTACAGAGACACTGTGATATTGTGACTCTGAAAAGTTGAGACGGTCAGCGCAGCAGCTCAGGGTTGGTGCGGCTTGGTCTGGTGTAGCTGAGGTGTTAAAGCCAGGGCACTAGGGTTAAGCCAGAGAGGTGCAGAAGTGGCCAGACTAGGGTCTGGTGCAGCTTGCTCCACTCTGTGTGCTCCTCTGCCACCAGGACTAAGTGGTACACACTGTTGGGCCACGATATTATAGTGTACCATCACAAATAGTGCTCGACCGTGGTTGACAATCAATTGCCCATT
Source organism: Pleurodeles waltl (assembly GCF_031143425.1). Taxonomy (NCBI): domain Eukaryota; kingdom Metazoa; phylum Chordata; class Amphibia; order Caudata; family Salamandridae; genus Pleurodeles; species Pleurodeles waltl. Next base: position 342,112,284 of record NC_090439.1, read on the forward strand.
GTTGGACATCAGTGGTGCATAGAAAATAACGTGAAATGACACTGACAAATAGATGAACCACTAGTACTAGGCAAACAGTACAGTGGCACTCAATGAAAGTATTTAGTAGATTCATTATGGCCCAACCCAAGGCAAAAGGATTTGGATGGAAGGAATATAAGACCATTGTGGGGACTACTGTTACCCTCATGGTCCAATGCCTACAGGACCCGATTCTGCTCCTGCCTCATGCCTATTAGATGGTGACTCTAGAGAGGCTGTCTCCAGAATTCCCAAGAGGCTGGTAACTAGTTTCTACCAGAAGGTAGGTCAGAAGGTAGACAAGGCACCTCCCCTAAAGCAGATCACAGAGGAAATAGAATAGGAGGTGCAGCTAGGGTCACAGGGTGCTGCTCTGGAACAGGAGCAGGAGGCAACCCTTGCAGCCCTGGCGGATGAGGATGGTGGTAGAGAATCTCATGGCAGATATTTAGAGAGAGACAACGAGGCAAGAACTGCTGAGAGTGTTAAAATTGCTTCAACTGGATCGCCAGTGACAGTGCCGGCGAATGAGCAAACTCAGAGGAAGTCTCGCCATACGTCGAAAGGACAACAAAGTGACTGGAGAGCCCAAGGATGGAGAGTGAACCTAGAGGGCCCCGGAGAAGGAATGGCCAAGAGCCCTTGCAAGAACTCTCACTTCATAGATGGCCTAGTGGCAAACAACCAACTGCGAACAATGAACCGGGGGATTTAGGGGATCCGTGCAATGGTGTTCTAAAGGGGAAAAGTGGTCTTCTCAATAAACGCTCCCTGATGTTTCTGAATTATATGCACCAGGATTTACCCTGCAGTCCAATAGCTAAGGCTGGTCCTTGTGGGCCAACTAAGGTCTTGCTTGTAGCTGAAGATAGCCCTGCTGCCTTGGTGGAGGCTGCATTTGGCTTCAAATTTGTGAACAACAGCTCCTCCCCGAGTGGGGTTTTTTGCTCGACTGATTCTATATACCAGCACATTTCTGCCTGTCACTTTTCCAGGACTAATCCTGTATCCGCAGAGACCCCACAAGGTTTTATGATTTCCAAGGCTATGACTGCATTAAATAATGTTCTAGTCTTGATCCTTGCATTACTGGAGAGATTTCTTGGGGGCACTCAGCACATTGAGTCACTATTAACTATGATACTACACGCCCTAGTCCTGGATGAATGAACAACTGGAACGGACCAGGCTCCAACTCCACAGTCTCCCTGGTATGCTAGCCATAGCCAGTCTAATCCCTCATAATCTACATGGAGTACTGCACAGACACAAACCATAGACTCCATCTCTGTTCAAACTGGAAGTGTACTACAGATTAACACAAGCATGGCTAACCCTCGTGGTGATGACGCCTATGACCATGGATAGAGTGCTGAGCTTACTGCAGCAGAGAGGGGTAGCCTCCCTGCAGATAAGTACAAGGCAAGTCCCAGCAAAAAAACACAGTTATTGAATCAAAGGAGCTACTAGCTGGCACCGTGGAGTGTAAAAGGAGAATTCTGGGACTCCATGGTGAAGTCCCTGGTGAAATAGGGGTAACCATGAGCCGGGGGTACTAAAAAGAAGGGAAGTGTCAAAGTAAAGGGGAAGTGGGCTACGCCATTCCCAGTTTACTCCCTTAAATGGTTGTTCTCTAATATTAAGAACCACACAGACAGGGGGTTAGCCCCAGCTGCCACCTCTAAGGATCTGCCATGTGAGGAAAACACGGGCACCAGAAATTCAGCTGCCTCCCCACCTGATAACACCTCCTAGCTGGCTGCTAAGTGCAAGGGGTAGCAGAACACCCACAACCCACCCAGCCCCAATACTGTGAGGATAACTGTAGTGAGGGGGTGTAGTGGAAGGAGCAGTTTGTCAAGAAAATTCAACAAAGGCAAGGAAGCCTAGGAATAGGAAGAAAAGCTCTATAAAGAAAAAGAAATGGTGGTGAGGAAGAGCTTAAGAAAAGTTAGCTAATACTGGCAGCCCCCAGCCTTGCTCCCACAAGACGGTGGCAGTCCAAGTTGAACAGGAGTTTTCATGCACTCCCAGAGAATTGAGGACGCTTCTTGGATTGAACCCAGATGCTTCATAATTTATGGTGCTTCCTGGACCTAGACACAGAGACAGCCTGGATGTCTGTGACTCACATTGCGACAGAACTGATGGCCCCATTGATGTTGCACCAGGGAGAAGATACGGCGGGCAATGTCTGGAATTCATCAATCTCTTCCTTGACGTTGGTCTAAGTCAATCCCAAAATAGGTCAAGATTATTAAGCCTCTTCTATGCTGTACTGAGGTGAGAGTTCTTTCCTCTAGCGACGTGAAACTAGTCAAGCTGTGAACTAAGCAACAGCGGCTTGATCATGGCAGGAGGTGCACCCAACCTACCATTCTTCAAGGCAATCTTGCTATCTCCTGCCTCTAGCTCTGGTTGAATTTGCCTTTTCAGGTATAGCTAGAATAATCTTCAACCATGTGGATTGTTTCCACATAATGGGGGTTGAAGTGTTGCCTTGTCCTACCTCTATCAGGAGAAAAGCGGTGGGAACAAGTGGCGTGGGAGAAGCTCAGATATGTCGAGGGATGGCAGCTGTACTAGATATGGACTAGAATAAGAAGAGTTCTACCGGAATAAGAAGAGTTCTACAGTTGAAGGCAGTAGAGTGCGAGAATCATTGACCATCAATACCTACAAAAACAGCAGACAAATCAGGATCCCCAGCCATGATGTGAGGAAAAAAGGGTCCAACTATGAGCACTGGTCGAAGGTAGCGGCTGTACTTGCTGATGATTCAGGAGCATCCCCTATAGCAAGAACTGCTTGATTAGTAAAGAAAGCTTCTCCCTACTCAGCCATTCCTCCTGTATGCCCCCCCATCGCTTTCCCTGTAAATATTTGGAGGAGGATTGTTTGCAAATATTGTTCTGAAATATAGCAGGCCTGGCTATCAAACTGGAAGATAATGAGTGGTCACAGTATGTCAGTTTGCATGATAATTGTTGCTTCCAAGAAACATGGGCTGTTGAAGGATTATCCATTAATGATTTCTTGGGTTTTGATATGTTGGCTGTCTGGGCTGGGAAGGGACGCCCTTCGGTGGGTATTTCAACATGGGTGTCATGCAGGTTAGAGTGTAAAGTAGAGCAAGTAGATGTGCCGCTCCTGACGGCTCCCATCAGCATTCAGCATGTAAGACTTAGGTCAAGAAAAGATAAAGGGGTGGTGATTGATATCTTGAACATATACATTTCACCAGGGTGGTCTCCAAGGGTCCAGGCACTCTGGAAAGAATGCTCCACATACATCAGAAAGGTCAGAAGAGACAATGTAGTTGGTAAAACAACATGGGATTATGAAGGAGGTAGGAGTTTGATGCTGATTTGTGGTGACTTGAAGTCATCAGTTTGTGACACTATCAACAGCAATGAAATCTTGCTGAAGATCATAGAGTGGGGATCCCTGAGACAGCTATGAGTTGCTTTAAGTCTACAAAAAAGCTGAGGCCTTTTCTGATCTTTTATTGACGAACAGTCTCCAATTTGTTAATGGGCGTTTAAAGTCGGATGGTGCTGCTAAGGCAACTTTCAATAATGGTAGACCCTCCTCGGTCATTGATTATGTTATCGTCAAAGTGGAAGCATGGATTTCCATCCTAGATATGGCCGTATTTAGCAGAGTGGAAAGTGATCATAACCCACTTCCTCACATGAGGACAGATGATCTGGGACTAAAAATCACATCAGGGCGCGCCCCAGGGCTATACGAGAGGGAGATTGTTCAGTCCAGCTGCAGAAGAAGAATACGGTAGGATGGTGAGAAGTACCGGCAGGGACTCCCGCATCTATAATCTACAATATCCAATTATGGACAACCTATGATAGACGCTTCTGCCAACGATAGCCCTTTGATACTGGCTGCTTACGATCTGATGACATGGGAGTTGGGGGCCCTGTGGTCTAAACCAGCGGCGCTCAAACTAGATGGATAATTAGAAAAGGGCAGTCAGGATATGAAGGACGGTGTGCAAAGGCAAAAAGAGATGTTTCGCTTGCCCTAACATGGTGCCACAATAGCTCAATTTGTGAAAAGAAATTTAAAGAATATAGAAGTGATTATAAGTGCCTATTAGCAACCAAGAAAGGGCTGTATCAAAACGCAATGTGGGTTGAACTCAGAGCAACCATAGCTGACCATAACACCAAAATATTCTTTGGAACTAGTAGCTAGAGTGGGGAAGGGGACATCAATGTTGTAGAAACCTATATTGGCCCAACTGCCTAGGTTCACCATTTTAGTACACTGTATAGTACTTTCGCAGCTGAACCCTTGGTCCCTAGGCAGAGGCAAGATGCCCTTTTTACCACCACTAGTGAAATAGGAATTTTAATCCCAGAAGTAATTAGAGTGCTGAGAACAATGAAGAGGAATAAGGCCTGGGGCCCTGATCTGGTTCTGGTGGACCTCTATTACGAGGCACCTTACTACTGGGCTAAAATACTTACCAATGTGTTCAATGCTGCCCTTGAGGGTAATGCAATTCCGTAGTCCTATCGCTCTGCTATTATTGTCCCAATCTATAAGAAGGGTGATCAAGGCTGTCCTGCTAACTGCCAGCTGATCTCCTACTAGAAGGAGCTGGGAAGGTTCTCGGGAAAATCCTACCCAATCACCTACAGAGGTGGGCTGATGCCCAGGGTGTGATAACAAAAGCACAAGCTGGCTTCCGGCCTCAGAAATATTGACCAGATCATCCACCTCTACTTGATTTCATATAAATTTACAGTAGTTAGGAGGTCCTCTTTGTGTTGGGTCTTCATAGATTTGAAAGTTGCCTTCGATTCAGTGGTTAGGGGCAAATTATGGAAGTCATTGATGGACCTAGGGGGTCAGGGCCCCCCTAGTGAAAGTCATTACAGCACTGCACACTAACAATATGGCCAGAGTGAGATATGGGATGAGTGGGGAGTGCACAGACCCTTTTCACTTTGATTATTTAAGTGTGCGCTTTTCAGAGAACTTGAGCTGGGACCGCCAAGTTCAGACGGCAACTATAGCCCTTAAGCAAGCGGTGGGGACAATATTGAAGTTTAAGTATAAGGCTAAAGCAAGAAATATTACTATCATTCTGGAAATATATGCCCGGAAAGTAGTGGCTGCAGTGCTTTACGGAGCAGAACTCTGTGGATATGCTAATACTAGTGCGCTGCAGATAGAATGGTATGAAGCATGCATGCCCACCAATAATGCTCTTTACACCAGTTTCAAACTTAGAACCATATTTACAAGAAATGACTCATCCGCGCGTTGCAGCAGCGATGCATCAAAAACTGTTGTGATGTGCAGGACTCTCTTACAATACCATGGATGCGCCATATTTACAATATGGGGCACAAGGGTGCAAGCTGCATCCGAAATTCTGATACATCTGTGGGAACCTTAACGTAACAATTCTGCCCAAAAAAGGGCGCATCACTGAAGCTGGTCTCAGAACTGACACAAATTCAGTGATGCATCAAAATGTAGAGGTGTTGTGCCAGTTACTCAAGTAGCTAAATGATTTAGGATCAATGAAAAAGGCTGTAAAACAGTAGAACATGACCATCTACACTTTTACATTGGTCCTGAATATAAGAGGGTAGGCATGTGATATGTCTATGTGTCACATTAGAGTGAGCATAGTGTATATATGTGTTGTGGAGACCTGAATATGTCTGACATAGTGAGTGACAGTGTAATGTAAGCAAATACAAGTATATGTTTGAATGCGAAGTGGAAATACATGTATTACATACTTATGTGTGCACTTAGCTGTTGTCCTTTCGGAATACGCAGACCTGGACATGGGGACCCCTTCCTCCATGGATAAGTGACAACCCTGGCCTGTCCCTTTAAAACAATATACAACATCACATAGCCTTGCTGCAGAATCATAGGTGCCAAGGTCCCAGATTGGTCAAAGGGTCCTACACCATGAGTGGCACAAGTGTGGACCCACTACTAGTAGAGTGAAAGTGAAATACAGACATATTATGGTGTGTAAAATGACTTCAGCTGGTCAGATCACTATTGGAAAGCCAATGCATAATTTTTTAGGCCTGGGAACGTCTACCTTGCAGGTGATTAACTTAACCTGACGCAGCCAGTTGTAGTGCAGGTAAAACAAAAGCACAGGAGAGAAAAATGACTAATTTCACTGAATGCATCACTTTGTAATTATAGGGAAAGGAAAGCACTGCCTCTGTGTCAAAAAAGGGCTGTAGCAGGGGTGTAAGCTTCTTGTAACTCTGGGCCATAAAGTTTAATAGCCTGCATCACACCTACATGAGCCCCACAGTCCTCCACAAATTAAACCAAGCAGAAGAAGCAGTTAAATGTAGCAAAACTTGTTTTGGATACTAAAAGATTGCCACATTCGAGAAACCAATAGCTGACAGGTATGTAGGTAGATATTTTTATTGTGTAAAGTTTTTTTATTAATCAATACACTCTACAAGTAAAGTCACATAGTCATTGTGCTACATATAAATATAAGCATATATGTGCAATTAAACCAATATATAAATTAAGTAGTAGATGAAAGGACGATAACATCATCTAGATGATTCCAGAAAAATTCTGCAGGTCTTGTAAAAACTATTATGATTGCTTAAAGCAATCATCTGGGAATTTGAGACTGACAAACGTGAGGTCTAAAAACATAGTTTCTGTTGATTTGTACCTTGACATATTTGTTAGATCTCTCAGAGGAAATGACACTTGCAAATCTTTTCTGATGGCGTATTTGTGTTTAGATTTCATCAGCTTCAGTAGGGTTTCAGTGGGGTTGAGTTGTGGTCTTTTAATGAGGCAACTATGTCTTTCTCCAAAAATAGTCTAAAGGATGGATGATTCTGAGTTATATCTCAGATGCTGCTATGCGGAAAATTTGGGATCCATAGTAAAACCCAATATTCATATATGTCTGCAGTTTCAGCTGACTGTAAGCATACCTTCCAGTTGCATCTCCTTTTCTGATTCCCAAAGTCAAGAATTTTGCTTTTTGTGATGTTGACTGCCAGTCCATTCAAATTATTATATTCATTAAGAGTGCTGAGTTGACTTTGAAGACCTGATGGGGTTTGTGAACAAATGGTGAGGTTGTCTGCATAAGCTAAATGGCTGATCTAACAATTTCACAGTTTTGGGGCAAGAAAATTAGGGTTATGAATGTACTGTCCTTTGTCTGAGATGTATAGTGGAAAAGGAAGTGGCTCATGGGCACAGTCTTGTTTAAATCTATTGGCGATTTTGACCTGAGGAGAAACTGCATTATCTGTAAGTTTGACTCGCATCCAGGTAACAATGCAGTGGCAATAGCAAGAGCCACAAACTTAGACCATGATTAGCTTCTATTTACCTTATCACAGGCTGCAGAGCAGACTGCAAAGCAGATATGCAAAGATCTTCCATGATGTAATACCTTCTTCTTTAAAAGCACTAGAGCTATACTGTTGTCTATAGTGGTACAGCACAAGCCTGCTTGAAATAGTCACAGAAGGATGCTTTCAATAGCCCACTCCCACAGTGATGATAGTCGATGTTTAGTGCATAACTTGCCTTCTGCATATAAAAAAGCAATCTGGTGAAAATTGGCAGGGTCAATTTTTGGGCCTTTTAAGTAAAGAGGTTAAAGAATGGACACTTGTCAGGACACAGGGACCTCGGTGGTACTGAAAAAAAGACTTCAACATTTGGGTCTATAGCTGCAGGTTGTGTTTCATTAAAGCCACTGGAATCCCGCTGGAGGCAGGGATTTTAAAAGGTTTAGATTACTTTATTAGTAATAGTATTTTGTGCTCAGTGATAACCTTTCCATTTTGAGTGAAAGGAGAGGATATAGAAGCAGGTGAAATTAATCTCGTAATGTGTTTCTTTAAATGTTTTTCACAGGTATCGTAAGGATTTGGTAATCGGCTACCGGTCAGTAAGTGGTGGAACCTGGTCCGACTAGTAGTAAAATTACTTTTCAATCTTGGTAGTGAATGCATTATGTAGCACAGCCCATCTTTTGTCAAATTCATTTATTTTCGGCGATCTTAACAGAGGTTCTATATAGATTTGTGTGACCTACCTAAGAAAGTGTCTCAAAGTCCTTTTGAAAGGTCTAGTCAGGAGGAAAAATTCCACATGTGAATTGGTGGTATCCAAGACTCCCTTGGGTCTTGGACCTTTTCTGGAGGGTTAAGGTTGGTCAAAAACACACATAGGGCCTGATTTAGAGTTTTGCGGGTGGGTTACTCCGTCACAAACAGGACCAATATCCTGTCCACTGTATTACAATCTCCATATAATGCAATCATAATATGGCAGACAGAATATCTGTCACATTTGTGACAGAGTAGCCCCCTCCGCTAAACACTACATCAGACACTTTGTTAGGGCTCCCCTGGTTAACTTTTTTTCTATGTGAGTTTTATTAGTTTTGCTATTATTTTGAGGATCAGCATTGAATGTTTTTCAGTGACTCAAGTTTCTCCATCAATTTGGAGTTACACATTATTTTCTTCTTATTAACTGCTAATAACTCACAGGTATTCATGCTTTTCTAGCCTTTCTTTTGGCTGACCCTCAAGCTGTGTTTGTTGTGCAATATCCCCGTTCAGTACAAAAAGGGACAACATTACACTTCCTCATTCTGGCCAAAGAATGACCAATAAGTGCTTTAACCTAGGAAAACCCAAATTGTAGGACTGTCTTATTGATGCAGATGAAATGTATTTGAAAACAGACAAGAGAGATTATACATTGAATTCGGTTCTAAGAGATTGCAAATTAGGCTCAGCTTTGATATGAACTGTGCACAGTAAAGATCATTGTATGTTCTCCTTGTAAAATTAAGATTTCTGCACAGTTACACAATAAATGTTCTATATTACTATGAGGACAAGGGATAACAGCTCTCTGTATTAATTCTACTCTTCAGCTGTATTTCATAGGCTCCAGTCTTTGTCCCATCCATCATATATATCAGCTCACTGCCTCTATTGGCTCCTCATACAGTATAAGTGGTTCCATTTTCATATGAATTCCCCAGTATCTTCAACACACTCAAGTCACAAGGCACTTTCTTTGTACGTTTTGGGACAGCCCCCCATTCTAAACCTTAGGTACATACTGTTAGATCTAAGCCTCCTCTACCATAACCTACTCACCAGTAATACAGGTGCCTTGAAGCAAGCCAACTCCCCATTATGAGGAACAAAAATTCAAAGCACAAATTACATCCAAAGGAGAAACCACCTCCAACCACAACTACATAAAATCATGGGAAATGTTCATCTCAACTTATAAGAGAAGGTACTCGCGCTTTGCATCGCGTTATGCGCCTCTATACTGCGATATTATTTTAAAAGCTACCTTTATAACTATTTGTGTTCTTTTTTAGTTGTTTATTGCCCTGATTTTATAGGACTTATTGTAACCCCCTTACCTGCACTCTAATCGGTTCTCCCACCGCTGTTTGGCGGGTCCGGTCTCTGGGGTATTGATTTTGGGTGCCATTTTGGAGTGGTGGTCACTTTGGGTGCCATTTTGGAGTGGTGGTCACTTTGGGCACCATCTTGGAGTGGTGGTCACTTTGGGCACCATCTTGGAGTGGTGATCACTCTGGGTGGGGTTGCTGACGAGCGGTCTAGCGCTCCGGCTGAGTGGAGGGACGCCTATTTAAGGCGACCTGCCCTGGGGGCTGCCCTGAGAAGGTACTCGCGCTTTGCATCGTGTTATGCGCCTCTATACTGCGATATTATTTTAAAAGCTACCTTTATAACTATTTGTGTTCTTTTTTAGTTGTTTATTGCCCTGATTTTATGGGACTTATTGTAACCCCCTTACCTGCACTCTAATCGGTTCTCCCACCGCTGTTTGGCGGGTCCGGTCTCTGGGGTATTGATTTTGGGTGCCATCTTGGAGTGGGGGTCACTTTTGGCGCCATCTTGGAGTGGTGGTCACTTTGGGCGCCATCTTGGAGTGGTGATCACTCTGGGTGGGGTTGCTGACGAGCGGTCTAGCGCTCCGGCTGAGTGGAGGGATGCCTATTTAAAGCTCCCCCCAATGCGCAGCGGATACGTGCAGCGGGCGTGCCTTCGCTGTGCCGGAGTCGTGCCAGAGTCCTGCCCGTCTGCGCCCGTCCGCGCTAAGGAAGCGCGGCTCGTGGCAGAACTCTGGACCTGGTAATCATGACTGTTCGTTTGAGAACCTATAGTAGGTCCGATTTACTGGCCCTTCGGGGTCAATGTACACGTTGCGAGTGTTTGCCTGTAGGCCCGTTGTGTGGCCCATATCACTGTAGGTGCGGTGTATGGTCATTGGAACCCCCCTCCCTTATACGCTCCTTAGGGCCTGCTGTAAAGAGGATAGGACAACGGGACTTGAGTATCTGGAGCTTAAACGTCAGATCTGTGGTAAAGCACTATCAGGAGATTTACGACCTTCTTGCTGATGGTTCGCCGGATGTGCTTTTTCTGACGGAAACGTGGCTCCAGGACTCTGACTCCTCGATAACTAACTTAGCTTTTCCCCCAGAATATGCTATTTTTACTTTAAATCGTACGACTAGAGGTGGAGGTATTGCGATGGTCACCAAACGGTGTTATCCCTGTCAGTGGAAAGCCGCTGAACTTTTGGGGTGTGAGGGTGCCCTATTTAAAATAGCGTTTAGTCATCAGTTTACCTTCTCTGGGTTATTAATTTACCGGCCTCCGGGATGTGATTCTGTTTTTAGGGCTGCTCTTCCTGAGTATATTAGCATAGAGGCACTAGGATGCGCAAATTTTAATGTTGTGGGAGATCTTAATCTCCATTTGGACTGTCCTTCCTTACCTACTATTAGGAGCTTTTTGGTGGATCTTGAGGCTTTACAGCTCTCGCAGATGATTACCTTCCCCACACATAAAGGTGGTCATATTCTTGACCCGTTCTTCACAAATTTAGAAGGTCTCAGAGTTCTTGGTTCCTCTCAGTTGGTCTGGACAGACCACATGCTGGTGAAAACGGCATGCTCTCTGTCTGACTATCCTTTTGTATCTCAGGATAGATTTGTTCTTAAACGACACTGGAACAAATTAAGTCTGGAGGATTTTTATCATCAGCTCGAGAAGGCTCCTTTAGGTCCGCTCACCGAGGTCGATTGTGGATACGACTCCTTCTGTGAGTGGATTTCTGGTGCCCTCGATTCTCTGATTCCTATGTGTTGGTCTAAGTGTCACCGGAAGGAGCCGAGCCCTTGGTATGACACTTCCTTGGCATCTCTTAAGAGGGTCTGTAGACAGGCCGAAAGATTATGGAGGAAGTCATATGACTCTGATCTGAAAATATGTTATCTTGCTAAAATTAAGATTTATCACAGGGCAGTGTGTCAAACTCGTGCCTCCTTTTATGCTCAACAGTTTCAGAATTCTACCAATCCATCGAAACTTATTTTTAAAATATTAAAGGACCTGATGGCGAAGAGAGTAATTGCAGGGGAAATATGCTCGGATTCACATTGTGAGGGTTTGGCCTCTTTCTTTCATGAAAAAGTGCAAGCCATCTATCGCACTTTCCCAACGGGTTCCCTGATGCTAGAGCAGGTTGGTCGCACCTTAGGTGAGGGGGAATGTCTTTCCATCTTACCCCCCTTATCTCTGGAGATGTTTGACTATCTCAGCACCAAAATTAAGTCTGGCTCTCCGGCTGACCCGTTGAAACCGGCCCAACTTAAGACTCTGGCACCGGTTTGCCGCTCCCCGGTACTGTCCTTGATCAACCTGTCTCTTTCTTCTGGAGTGGTTCCCGTTAGATGGAAGCAGGCAGTAGTTACGCCAATTCTGAAGAAGGCGACCCTTGACCCCCTTAAACCTGAAAGCTACCGCCCTATCTCCCTTCTTCCTTGGGCCACGAAAATAGCAGAGGCCCATGTGAATGCCACTCTTACAGACCACCTTGGTAGGTTTAACATTCTTGATCCTACCCAGAACGGGTTCCGCGCGGGTCATAGTATGGAGACGGCCCTCCTCTCGATGGTCGAGCATCTGCGCTCCGTGATGGATTCCGGTGGCACTGTTGTTATTAGATCTTAGTGCCGCCTTCAACACGGTCTCGCGCGGAATTCTGATTCGGCGTCTTGAGGAGGTGGGCGTTTCTGGCTCCGCCTTGCACTGGTTTCGTTCCTTCCTTATGGATAGGTCATTCCAGGTGGCGATCCCGCCCGGTAAGGCGTCACTCTACCCGTTAGACCAGGGAGTCCCACAGGGGTCTTCACTGAGTCCCACCCTTTTCAATCTGTATGTAAGACCGTTGGCTGCGGTCGTCAAGCAGTGGGGCCTAACCATGGTATCCTACGCAGATGATACGCAGCTGGCGGTCACACTGAGTGGGGACTCAGACCTGGAGGCTCCCAGGTTTTGTGATGGTCTGCGGGAAGTGGCTAACTGGATGAAATCCAACTGTCTCCAGTTAAACACCAAAAAGACGGAGATTATGGTGGTTGGTAAACAGGTGGTTTTGTGGGATGATAAATGGTGGCCTTCGGAGTTGGGTGTGACTCCCCTCCCAGCGGCAGAGATAAAAAACTTGGGGGTATGGTTTGATTCTTCTCTGAGTTTCATCTGTCATACCAAGAAGGTGGCGGCTTCTTGCTATGGCATCATCAGAGGACTTCGACCTATCCTCAAATTCTTTGATGCACCTACAAGACAGCTGGTGGTTCAAGCATCAGTGCTGTCTAGGTTGGACTATGCCAACTCCCTACTGGCGGGGATAAACCAGTCAGAATTTCGGCGGCTCCAGCGGGTTCAAAACGCTGCGGCCCGACTGGTGACTGGTCTCCCCAGGCGATGTTCGGTGTCCAATACTCTGCGCTCTCTCCACTGGCTCCCTGTGCAGCAGAGGATTAGATTTAAGGTTCTCTGTTTTGCATTTAAAATCTTAAAGGGTACTTCCCCGCAAATCATGGAGAAATTGCTGATTCCTTATGTTCCCTCTCGCACTCTTAGATCGTTAGGCCAGAACTTAGCAGTGGTTCCGCGCTTTAAGCTGAGCAGAATTGGGGGCCGCTCCTTTCGAGTCCTGGCAGCGAGTTGGTGGAATTCTCTTCCTCCACAAATCCGGGCCATTGATGAGCTCCTTCAGTTTAGGCGGGCTATTAAGACCTTTTTATTTGTCTAAGCTTATCTGTTGTGTTTTGTCTTCTTTTGCCCGCTTTTAGTGCTGTGTTGTGTTTACCTTCTCTAAGCGCCGGGACGCCCCTTTGCTGGGGCAGCTGTGCGCGGTACAAATAAAAATAACATAACATAACATAACATAACATAACATAACATTCCAAATAATTGCCTTTTTGAATACTTACTAGGTCCACAATGAACACTGCAACAGAATATTTAGCTTTATTAAAGATCACAACTAGGATACTATTCGCATCACAGCATCTTAACTAAATAAACACCCTTTTTAAATTTTACACCTTCTAGTGCCTCCAAATTATGAAATCATCACAATTGACAGAAAACGCACTGCTCCATAATAAATTATGTCATCAAATGCAGTCATATCTACCTCAACATACATCACATTTGGGTACCTCAAACTGGTGCCCAGCTTCACATCCAGTGATGATTTAAAGATTATTATTGTTTACCATTCACCAAAGAATAACATTAAATTCTAGACCAGTTAATGGAGCTGTTGAATGCTGTCATCCAACAATACCTTTCTTGGCAACTGGAATCTTGATTGGAGTAACCCCAACTATAAACATGTTACTGTACTTATTAGTCTAGCTTTACTGTTCAACAACACCACCTCACCACCCTATCCACACGTTTATGAGAAAACACTGCCCTTATCCTAAATGACTCAGAGCATATCTTATGCCTACAGCCCCTAACCGTTGATGGGAACCTACACTTCCCTGTTCCTTTCTACAAATTCGCCCATCACTGCTATGGCCATGAAAAACTCTGCTTAATGTTATGGCACATTTGTTAACTGAGAAACATTTCTCATTTGTTCTTAAATAAAACATGATCTCCACTACCAAGCACTGAGATTTAATTAAAAATATCAATATGGTAACTGAAGAGTATGAAAAGAGCTGAACTCAATTTGAAACCAACCCTAAAGCAATAGAGGGTTGATAATCATCCTACATTTAAAAAACAGATGGGAACCATCCCAACCATCGTTGTTACAAACATCTGGGTGGTTCCCATCTGTTTTTTAAATGAGTTATGTGGAAAGGTGGAAAGACAGGCAAAATCATCTTATGTACTTACCAAGCTTTAAAAACTCAGACTAGAACATAAAATTACGATCTCAAAGGCTACCTTTACTGACATTCAAGAATAAATAATAATCCTTCCAAAATGCAACAAATTCAATGTTCTGTCGTATCACAAACTTCTCCCCAATCTTTCTGAAACCCAGATAACAGGACAGTGAAATAGGAAGTGCCCACACACATGTTCAGTTCTGTAGGTGCATTTAGGATCATCTTGGAAGCTTGTGTAGGAATGTTAGAATTTTGAGCTGTTTTTAATCCACACGTGGCATGTATGTGTATGAGAGAGAATGTATGATGGGCTCTGATTTCTTTGAGGTTGAAGGATAGACCATATACTCTACATTCCAATGAGCTTTAGATGAAATATAGACGTATGCCCACTGGTTTTGTTTTGGATGTAGGTACTGATGTATAATGCACACAATATATGTATGGATACATTTTGTATAATACAATAAAAATAACTAAGGCTATATAAACTTAGTGTTTCTTGTATTGGCTTAACGGTATAATACTATGGTAGACAAAGTAAACAAGCATTGTGATAAAAGTCAAGCGGCTTTTTGCTTTTTCAATTAGATTTATTCCCTCTGTCTCATGACCTATGTTGTGGATGACAGGGATTTACTTTCTATTTTGCATTGAAACACAAACATCACCATCAGCCAAATTATTTGAGTATTTTTTCAAATACTTAAAAAGGAAATTTTGTCAGCATGATACATTTTTAAGATGAACTCTGCTCAATGCTCAAAAATTATGAATCTGAACTACTGTTACTCTGCTTAACGTTCTTTTCTGTGTTATCTATTATTTCCCCTACCCCAGGACTGATCTAACCTAGTTGACGATATGCTGGCAAGCTCTTTCAGATACACACATAGCTTTATTGTAGGTCATTTTACACTTTCAACTAACCTCATATGGTCCAGATTCTAAAAGACTTCTGTGGTTGGACATCTGTGTCTCCAAAAGTTTGTGGCTGTTAAAAGTAAGAAACAAGCAGTCACTTCAGTAAAAGAGCTTTAAATTAATTTAAATGTAAATGAATATAGTAAATATAAATGTCATAAAATAGTGACCTTGAGGCACAGATAGAATCTGAACCAACTACATAAAAAAATTGGTACAGATTGTCAATATCAATAGATAATTAAGAAATAAGATTATACATAAAACTACATAAGCTGCGTTCAAACACATTTATCAAATATGTGAAGAAACGCTTTGCCTATATTCAACCTCCTACCTTTCAACACGTTTCCCTCATCCTTTAACTCCGCTTAGATCTCTCAAAACTTTACCCTTTCACCGCTTCTCAAGTACTGTACACTGGAAATTATAACCAATTATAAAGGAAACCAATTATAAAGGAAAACTGATGTTATCAAATAACAATAATACGGGCTGTAAGTGTTGTGATTGTATACATTAAATCCATAATTGTGTATGGTAATTTTCTTTGTCAGATTTGGTGAGGATATGATCACTTTGGATTGGTTATTTAGAAATAAACTTTGGAATCTCTTTAACTGCATAAATCTGGCCTTATTTATGTGCAGTATATTATACTGATGTCAAGAAGAGAGGCTGTGCAAAGTACTAGCCAATATGTAACTTACATGTAAGTTATACTTTTTCGGATGTTAACAAACTTGGAACAACTAAATCGATTTACATCAGAAATTGGCAAGCCCAAATAAGGTCATTTTGAATTGTTCAAACATATGGGACTGGACATGTGTCGGATTTCAATAAAACAGTGGTCCACTAATTTCAATCAAGCACTTAAAACAGTGAGGCCCTGATGTATGAAGCCTTTGTATTGTCTATGGCCCTGATTCTGACTATGGCGGGCGGCGGAGGCTGCCCGCAAAAGTCCCGCCAACAAATGACCGCACCGCGGTCAAAAGACCGCGGCGGCCATTCTTACATTTCCGCTGGGCCGGCGGGCGCTCTCCAAAAGAGCGCCCGCCGGCCCAGCGGAAATGCCCCTGCAACGAGGATGCCGGCTCCGAATGGAGCCGGCGGAGTTGCAGGGGTGCGACGGGTGCAGTGGCACCCGTCGCGTATTTCAGTGTCTGCATGGCAGACACTGAAATACTTTGTGGGGCCCTCTTACGGGGGCCCCTGCAGTGCCCATGCCATGGGCATGGGCACTGCAGGGGCCCCCAGGGGCCCCGCGGCACCCCCTACCGCCATCCTGTTCCTGGCAGGAGACCCGCCAGGAACAGGATGGCGGTAGGGGGTGTCAGAATCCCCATGGCGGCGGAGCGCGCTCCGCCGCCATGGAGGATTCTCCCGAGCAGCGGAAAGTCGGCGGGAGACCGCCGACTTTCCGTTTCTGACCGCGGCTGAACCGCCGCGGTCAGAATGCTCGAGGGAGCACCGCCAGCCTGTTGGCGGTGCTCCCGTGGTCGGTGACCCTGGCGGTCACCGACCGCCAGGGTCAGAATGACCCCCTATGTGTCATGTAAGGCGATGCAAGGACATGCAAAGGCTTCCGTAATATTTACAGAGCCACACAAGAGGTGATTTGCACTGCCTTTATAAAGAAATATAAAGCAATGCAGCTGCTTGTGCTGCATTAAGTTACATTTCAACTTGTGAGACATTCCATGGGTGAAGCATGGGAGTTTCCATGCATCTACCCATGAATTATGGCACATTCCCAGATTTACTAAAGCTAGTAAAATACTTTGAAGTGATATTCTGGTTCCATCAATTTTCATACACAATAAATACGTGTGTAATACTTAGGCAACAAATTCATTTATTTAATCTGTTTGTATTTTTTAATATACGTTTTCTTCGGAGCAGGTGGTGAAGTGGCATCACTCTACACCTACTATTCTTTAGGGAGACGGCGTGGGCATTAGTCTTTCACCTTGGACAATTCTTATTGCTAGCACCATGGTATATTAATAATTTTGTCCAATAATTAAATATTAGCATATTGCTATTGGCAATTTCATTTTAATACAGCTCAGAGCTAACAGTAGCTTAGAAACCTGCCAAAGTTAAAAGACTGTTTAGCCAAGATTGTAACCACATCCACAAAGAGGATGAAGCAGTGGCCAAGAATTGGAATACAACTGACTTGTAGGTGAATGGCAGGGAATCAGGGACTCATTTAATGATAAACTGTGCACAAATGTTGTAAAGAATATTGCTTATGTTTTCATGAAAAACACAATTAAATAGTGAGCTGTGTGCTTTGTTAACTGCAATTCAGATTGGCCTCGGAAAGAATTAAAGAGTGTGACTGAACTACACATTAACTGCCTGGTTTTGAGTTAGGTGGTAATTAAAAGTACTTCAATTTCTGGAAGAAATCCGTTAGAGGCTTCTCCAGTGAAGTTACTTCTAATAGGGGCAGACTGGTGGAAGTAATTTTCTGGCAGGTTTCTGCAACAACAGAAAATCGTCCAGTAGAGGACTTACTACATTGCCAAGAGTTCGAGGCTTTTCCATTGTCAACCAACTCCAAATTTGATCCTACACTGGAGGATGCGCCATCAGAGGACATAACACTGTGATGCTGCAATGTGTCGATTGTTGTTCCACAGGCTTATGAGGGGATTCATTGTTTTTGTCTGGAGATTATATGTTACTATACCTCTCTAAATCAGGTTCTTAAATAGTTGAAGATAAGAGAATCATCTCATAAGCCCTTTCCATATGGATCATGTGAGGGTAAACATTGTATAACAATTACTGCAGGGAATAATAATCCCCAGTGGCACTTCAATTATACCATGCAATGGGTGATATGGAGTTACATGTGGAGCGCCATACAGCAAAAGGTAGGTGCTACCTAGCATTAAACAATACAGACTAGCCAGCAAAATGCCCATATCAATGGGTTCACTAGCTAAGCAGATAAAAAAATAACCCCGTGGGTCAAGTCTAACATCAGAAAGTAAGATTTATCATTCTGAGTTAAATATTCAGGTGGCCAATAAAAATACCTTTATTCCGTGGAAAGGTTCCTGTAGGACGGAGCACTCCTGCTTCATAACACAAGGGCTTATTGCTTAGTTTAATTATCTAATGATTCTTGTTGTGGAAGAAGATATTAAGTTTTACCCACTGTGGAACGATTTCAGGGCTGAACTAAATTTGAACAGCAAATTCCAGTATTCTCAGCCAATATCTTTCGTATTTACAGTAATAATTTATTTACATGTAATTTTACATATGGCAGTAATCCGGTAGTGTGCCGTTTACTGGTTCATGGTATTCTATTTACGTATTTACTACCGAGTGGTAATTACTCATTACGATCCACAGTATTTCCAACTCCTACTCTAATTTAGTAATGATAATTAATCATTATTGCTTATGCATTATGTCTACGCAGTAAGAGCAATAGCGTTATTAGCAGCTTCCACACTCCTGAGCAGTGAATTCCTTTTACTGTATTTGAGGGGACAAACAGTTTCTATCTGCTATAGCAGCAGCCCAGCTCTGGCTCTCATTCATCAAAAGCTGGTTCTTCTGTCGTGCTGTGCAGGCTCCTCCTCTACTTCATTCACAGGTAATATGGAGACAAGTCGTTTGTCCCCTTTCAGAACCAGAAATTAAAAAGTACATTGGCATGTTGAAGCTATTAAACGCCTGTACAGGGTAGGACATTTTAGCCAACATGAGTGGGTATATCAGTACCTGTAGCCCACAAAGGACGTTTTCTGACAGTCTGCCCAGCTCTCCATATTACATACATGATGCTAATAAAAATAATACTAAGTAAGGTTAAAAAGAGTACTTTTTTATTTGTCTTATTTATAGATGCTTATTCCAGAAACTAATGATAATTAGGGCCATTGGAATGTTGCGGCATGGAAGACCAATTTATGTAGCAGGGTTGAATAAATTATGAGGCAAGAAAAGGCAAATTTTGCTACAAACAGCACCACATTTTGAGGCATGATTACTTTATCAGTTTGTCATTTTTACTCAGGGTACCACCTTCTGAGCAAAGCTTTCATCTTATTGGTTCACATTTAACAACCAAACACAGCCATAAGCAACTGAAATAGGATCAATCAATGTAGGAAGCAGGCTCTGCTATATAGTGCACTAAATGAAGTACATTGTGCAAAGTCCAGTGGATCCCCAATTGGTATTGAAGAGGCAAAAGTAGAAAGCACTAGTGCTCTATTTGTGGTAGTGTAGGAAAGCAGATAGGTTTATCAAGGAGTCATGTTAGGCATTTGCTGTACTCACGGAGGCAATACATAAGACACACACTCAATTAATAAATTAGAGACCGATTTAGAAAAATAACATTTGCTTTTATATTTCCTTTGAACAAAAGAACTTTATACTCATATGGCTAATAATCCCTCTCTTTCAGATATATTTCAAGACCCTTGAATTTCCTGTTGGAGAAGGCTGAGGCTCGTCATGCTGGTGATTTTTTCTCTGACATGGAGCTGTTATCCTTGAAAATCAGGTCAGAGAATGTTCCATTAGGCATAAGGAATTCTTTAAATTCTTGCATTTCAGGGATTTTCCTAGTTGGAAGGGAGGTGGCCCCACTGGATTCCTTTAGGTGGAGTTAGTGGATTCACTTCTATGGGCTGTTTCTCGGCCATGAGGGGAATTTATGGTCTGCTAAACCAACTCATGAGGGATGATCTGGAAAAACATTCTGAAAAATGGCACAAGAAGTTTTCTATTTCCAATTCCACTGTTTTTGAGTCTCTCTGCTTGGCCCACTTTGTCTTTCTGTCTTCCAATTTACTATGCTATCCAAGCACTATAAGACTTGTTTTGATTTATATGTTACACCTAAGAAGATCATGCAGTGAGGGGAATATAAGGAAGCTCGGTACCCAAGATGCCATTTATATGGCGCAGATTTAATTTATCTGTTTGCCAGCTGTCCGGGGCTTGCAGATGATATTGGTGAAGTCTCTGAATTTTTTAATGTTAGACTGCTAATTTTCATTATCTCCACAGTTTATACTACTTGGCGTAGAAGAAGAGGGTGTCCCTGCTAGAACTCGTACATTCTTATTTTTGCCTCTTGCAGTATTCTGGTTATGCTTTGCTTCTTCTTGGTTGGATTCTGAGGCCCATCTTTCGGACAGTGGCTTGCTAGAATTATATCCATATATAAGCTTGAGGAAGCCTTGTATCAACTGAAGGGCAAAAAGGCCAAGAAGAGTGAGGGGGGTCGCTATCCGGGCCCCTTTTTCTGAGTGGGCACTGATGCACAATGAATATTTTCTTGTATTTTGTTTGCAAAGTTCTGATGGCTTCTTTTAACAGTATAATTCTTAGTAAATTCTAATTGGATCCTAAGGCGAGGGGTTAAGTATGGCTCATTGCACTTTGCACTTGGCCAGTTCCTCATTGCACTTTACCTACTGCATCTTCCCTACTGGATTTTTATATTATGCATTGAACGTGGTGATTTATTGTTGTTTTGTATATTGAGTGTGACTGCTCTTGTGTTGGGAGGGGTGGGTTACTTTTTGTGTCTAAACTAATTTTTTGAAATAAAAATATTTTTTTAAATGAACAAAAACAACTTTATTATAAGGTAAGCAGAGTTCAAAAGATAAATACTTAGCAGTTTCAAAAATCAACACAGTGACATTTTTGAGTTCAGCAATGTTAACCTATTGGAGAAAAACAAGAATACAGTTTGCAGTTTTGCATGTAAGTACACAACTTACAAATCCAGTCTTTGGGATTTTAGGTACACACTAGGCAAGGTTAAAATCAAGAGTGCACCAACAGAGGCACAGGGGCGGCCGGATGCAGAGGTCGAATTCGGAGTCAGGTGCCCAATGTTAACCAATGGAGACTTGGGGTAAACGAAGATGTGCTGCTCATGGGTGATTAAAGCAGTGCCTAGGATTGATCTCCTGGGTTTGAAGTAAGCACAAAGAGGGCCACAAGGCAGGACCAAACTCACACCCGCAGCAGCACAGGGTGCCCGGGTGCAGAGTGCCAACACAATGTTGGGGGTCCCATGTTATCCAATGAAGACTGGGGGTAACCAAAGATGTGCAGCTCACAGTTGAGTAAAGTGGTGTCGGGGTCGATCTCCTGGGATTGAGGTAAGAACAGCGGTGCCACAAGGCAGCACCAAACTTACACCCTCAGCAGCACAGGAGCAGCAGGGGCAGAGTGGCAACACAGCGTTGGGCGCCTAATGCAAGTCAATGGGGGAGATCAGTTTTGGAAAAAGGCTGCAGGCTCGGGCCAGGAGGTTGACCGAACAAAATGCACAGTTGCCAAGTAGGTTATGATGCTAGGGGATAAAGGGACACCGAGGGGCTCCGGGAGCAGGAGTGAGCTTTGGCATCTGGAACAGCTTACAGGGGAGGTCACAGTCAGGGGGCGTCTTTGATTTGAGGCTGTAGGCTTTGAGGCAGAGTCCGGCATGGGTCAGTCTCCAGTGGACTCAGAATTGCTAGTGAATCTTCACAGGACTGGCAGGCCACTTGGACTGAGGTCATAGGAGTCGGGTGCAGAGCTGGGTCTGGAGGCAGTTTCGTAGTTCCTCAGGACAGAGCTCTTTTCTTTTAAATTTGGATTCTTATTAAACAGGTATGCTGTTTTCGGGAGATGTTGTTATTTGTCGAAGGCAGGCAGTCCTTCCAAAGCTTTGGAGGTCACTGGGCTGCAGGACAGGTCGTCCTTTGATGCAGGATCATCGGGGCTGCAGACAGGCCAGTAGGGCTGGGGCCAAGTCAGTTGGTGTCTGTAGTTTTCTCTGCTGATGCGATTCTATAGAGTCCGGTTCTTCTTAGGTCATCAGTAATCAGAGTTCTAAGGTTCAGGGGTGCTACCTAAATACTCAATTCAGGGGCGTGACAAGGAGTGCCAGGCAGTACCCAGTGGGCTGACCACCTTCAGGGTGACTACACCCTTCTTATGACCACTTCCTTTGGGACCCTTATGGCCTAATTCCTTCCAAACAAGATTGAGGGATTTAAGGTTGTGTCCACTTCAGCTCGTCCACATTAGGAGTGGGACAGGCATGAAGTGGGCCCTCCTCCCAATTTAACAAATTTTCCCACCTGTGCTGCTGACAAATGTATGGTCAAGATAGGGGGTAGGCCATCTCCACCCTCTAGAGAGACCTGGGTCACAGTACAAAGGAAGCAAGGCCTTTGAAGCTCCCGGCCCAGAAAAGTCCATCCTGCCTGGGAGAGGAGGTAACACCTCTGCCCGGTGCAGGCTTTTGTCTCTAGGCCATGAAAGCACTGATTTTCACAGTGGGGGTCCAGAAATATATTTGTGGGGGCTGAACTGGTCAGAACCAGTCAGTCAATGCACTAGTAGCTGGTAGGTTTTCAGGGGGCACCTCTAAGCCTATAAGGTGCCCTCTGGAACCAGTGAGGGTTTATTATTCTGAGATGTTTGATAGCAAACATGTCAGGGTTCATTGAAGCCATCATGTAGCTGGGGAACTCATAGTAACCAGTGTAGAGCACATGCATTTAAAATAGCTTCCCAGTAAACTTACTATTTGTAGGAATTGACAAAGACATAGTAGGGGCATATTTGCTCATGCATATATGCCCTCACATGTAATATAATACACCCTTTCTTAGGGCTGTAAGGCCTGCTAGAGGGGTAACTTACGTATATTGCTTGCAATTGCAATGTTAGGGGACATGGCACACAGGCTGTGTGCCATGGTATGATTTCATTTTTGGAAGCACCTTGTCACACGCAGCCTGCAATGGCAGTCTGCAAAAGGGTGATGGTGGGTCCCTCAGAGTGGCACAAGTTGTGCTGTAGCTCTGAGGGCCCCTCTTCAGCACCCAGGACTTTGGTACCAAGGGTACCATTTACTATGGACTTATAGGGGCTGAAGGGCCAGGTCACTTGGGGATAAAGTGACCAGGTGTCTTGTTTTAGGGAAGGAACACTGGCACAGGGGACCTGCTTAGCAGGAGCCCGGGGCACTTCATTTAAAGGTGCAACAAAAAACCTGGCAAAAATTGTGTGTGGGGGGTATTGTAACCAGAACCCAGCTGCCTACAATCAACTTTTGCAAAGGGCCTTCCACAGTACATGAAAACGTTGCAAAATTTTTAGTATCTCGTTTGAGCTAGAAAAACATTTTTTGTTAAAAAATTGAGCTTATGCAGCAGACAATGGATTATGTGGCAAATGGGGCAAATCAATATTTATGTGGAAAATGCTGCAGCTGCAGAATCACATAATTCTAGTGGCTCTGATTGTAACTCAACTAAAAGATCAGGCTGACAGTGGCTGACATTTCAAATGACATAACCAATGCAAACACTGATAAAATCATTCTAGCCTCCTAATGATATCATCAGTCACAACAAGATGTACATATTGATGTTCGTAGAGCAAGTAAACAAGACAATCAAAGATCCCTGGAAATTAAACAGAATTAACAAAGAAAGACAAAAACAAATCAGAAGACGTGTAAGAATGTAACCATTAGCCTAACAGACAGCAGACACACCATATTAGAAATGTGTGTATTAGAATCACCAATTTAAGTGGATATTCACATGTTTAAACACATATGAAGCTTTAGTAAGATATAATAGTAACAGCAAATTTACGATTTCCACACATAAGTAAATACTATACAGGTAACTATACCTGAGAGCACTTTCCTGTCTGTATATCTGAAATGTACACTAGAGATAACATTGATAACATTAGCTCATATTACATTTGAATTGTCCAACTTGTTGGAAGACTGTTGAAATAAGGTGAGGGTGGCACACTATGCAAATGAGTTATGGGATATGGAATTGCCAGTATCAAGTTTTCATTAAATGAAAAACTATGAAGAGGATTCATAAAAGCGTGTATACGTACGAGAAGTAATATAACGGAAATACTCTTTTACTTAGTCTTCCATGTACTTGTGAATTGTTCCCAAAATGTCCAATAACACAGTGGTAAAAATGCAAAGAGGGCACAGTCCTCTCTCTTTGTACCAATGATGTATGAATAGTTCCTGAATATTCCTATTTTATTACCATTATAGATATTTTAGGATTGTAGAAAAGGGCCTCTTTTTGATATGGTCACCCCACTTTTTGCTTGGTATTCGATGCAATTTTGACTGAATGTGCACTGGGTTGCTGCTAACCAGGTCCCCAGTGCCAGATCTCTTCCCTAAAATGTGCAATTGTTCCTCAATTGGAAATACCTTTGTCCCTCCCTGTAAGTCTCTAGCAAATGGTTCCCCTGGTACCTAGGACATGGTTTCCAAAGAGGGTCCCCAAGGGTCGCAGCATGTGACTAGGTAACCCTGGTGGGTGAGGCTTTCTTTTAGGAAAATAAACATGTTCCTGTCTTTTTCCTCAGTGGAGGCTCTCCTTTTGTTTTAAACTGGGCTTCTAGGTCATGTTACATAGTCACTTAGGAGGGTAAGCCCAGCTTTTTCTCCTCCTACTCCCTTTTTTGTTTTAGAATGTTCTCTCCTTTAAACATAATGCATAATTTATCCATTTATACAAGAACAAATATGAACGCCCAAGCACAGAATGGGATATACAATATCTTTTTTTCTGTCTCCGTTTCTCTTTCTTAACTCTCTCTAGGCTCAACTTCATACATCGGCCTCATCTTCTAATGTACAACAAATACTTCCAAATTTAAATAAACAAACAATCCTGAAGTCCCAACGACCTATTGACTGCTTGCTGATTCATTTTAAAGGCCAACTGCCAGCTCTGAAAATGTTGTCTAAAGTCACGAGATTTAATAAAGGAAAGCCACATTTCAGGAAAACAGATCTGGATATAAATGTAAGTTTATTCAATCAAATGGAATAAAGAATGTAGTTTAATGGCCCGAGCTGCTGACTTTGAAGCTGGAGTACAAGGTTGGAGTCTGGGCATGGCTCAACATTCTCTGATTCTGCACAAATCACTTAATCTCCTGTGCATACCAAAAATGAATGTGTCCTTGTATAACGTAACTGGTGCTCATGTAAGGCACTCAAATACCTTTGGGTCGAGTTTATGCTACATAGAAAAAAACTGCAAATATTCATGCATGGATGTTTTTGAATTAATTTATGTGGGCATGAAAGCTTCAATTAATACATTTATGCTTGTTTAACTTAGATATGAACACACATTGTGGTTCATAAATAACTAATAGTGCAAAATGACTGATTAAATGAGTAACAATTCCTAAGTGACAGCAGATCACTGTAGTAAGATTTGTTTTCATCTTTGAATCTTTGCTCTGGACCTAGTTGATTTTTCTTAATATCTTTGAATAAGTTGCAAAGTATATAATTTACAGTGAAAGTATCTAATTGCATCATTTGAATGAGGATGTAAAACACACCATTGATAAAAACAAAACGCCATGTGATGTCCGGTCTCTTTAACTGGTGCATATATTTTGCTGCAAGTGACCAATAGTTCAGTGAGAAAATCTGAAACTTTCAATCGTAAAACATTAAAAATGTAAAAAGGATGGGGACTCTTATATACAGATAGATCAAACAGATGTCAATAAGCTGAATTGAAGGCACATACACAAAAGTGTTGAGAGGACAGCTTGAATTTAATTCGGTAAGTAGTAATTACTTGGGGCCGTATCCCAGTGCATTATTTTTTGCCCTCCACACCACCTCAAGCCATATGCAAATCAGCCTTGCTCCTGCTCCATTAAAAACAGTTCAGACCAAACTACTGGGCAACGTCCTTTCTAAACCAGAATGAAACCAACCAAGGACCAGTTTCGGCCTCTTAAGTAGGGAGAAAAAATAGGAACCACGTCTAGGCACACCAGTCACACTTTAGGAGTCACACTGAGAAATAAATTGATGGATGGAGTGCTTGAATTAATCGAAGCACCTGACAATTACTCAGGGCCACATTCCAGTCCTTCATTTTCCCGCCGCCATGCTGCTCCAGAGACCCACCCTATGCAAATCAGTACAGATCCTGCTCCTCATTGGAATAGTCCATCCCAAACTGTGAGGCAAAAGAAGCAATTGACTGGAATTGTAGCCATGAGAAATGTACATGTTATAGTAGTCCCCTCATGTCAGCCTCTAGTGATGGTGCAGGCTCTATGGTGTCCCTGGGAACTTGAAACTGAAGTAGTGATATCCCTAATCCCTTGTACATGACCAAATCATTCATCCTTTAGTGGTGGAAGTAGGTCTTGTGCTAGACAACTGGACAGGATTCACTGTCATTCTTTAAATCACTGTCCTTAGTAAAGGATCTCCAACACTGGACAACCAAGAGAGACCAAGATTGTCTTCAAGGATTGTACTGGTTCCTTCCCCGTGCTTAAGAGCCTCCATATTCTTGGCCAGTAGAGGGCACCCTCAAAGGGTATCAACTGTGAGCCAGGTGGAGCCTCTGTTGGTGTGGTGTGAGTTCTCTGATCCCTACATGCAAGTGTGCAAAGTCTCTTGGAATCCAATCAGCAATCTCAAGATCAGCCTAGCTTCCAATTGATTTTGGTGCTGGACATTTGTTTAACATTCCAGGGTCGGAGGGATCCCAAAAAGATCTCCAAGCACTTTGAGAATTCATTCCACTGATTTTGGAGTTTGGCCAGTGTTCACGCTGCACTAAATAGAGACTCATGTGGGCTATAATGTTGCAGGGTCTTCCCTGCAATGAATTACGAAACATTTGAGTAAGGTTCACCTGACCTTAACAGGGACAGTCTTGGTGCAACACTCATCCATCTGTCATGAGTAGATCAAATGGCTTATTGGTACTTTGTGTGAACAATACTAATGAGTTTGAATCAACTAGATACTCCTCAATGGCAGACTTAATAGTAGTAGACCAGGCATCAAGGTAAGGGCTGAGGGACAGATTTAGCCCATGTCAAGTAGCGTTTAGTGTGAGCCATCCGTGATATTATGTCCTAGGACAAATCAGTCCTGTGCCACAGTGGGACACAGTTTATAGCCCCAACTTCTTGCCTTGCAGTTCTGCAACACCCACTGCCTAGCAGAAAAACGTCAGTGTTCATCTTTTGAGCGCACACCAATGAGGCTCGGATTGGATAGTTTCTGAGGAAGAAGGATGGGGTTGCAGAGCATGCTTTACCTGTTGCTAGCATGCAACTGGTTTAACATTTGGGGTTATTTTGGCAACATGCAAACAAAGTTTCTCAGCAACTGAGGTTGTCTTGGGGATGAGGGGGATATTGTATAAGTCACCTAGACAGTTCCATCGAAAAAGAAAGGGAAGTCAGGGGTAATCTGACAACAGACTTTTTACAGCAGGTTAGGGTGAAGGAAGTCGAGAATGTTTTGCTCAGGTTGAAACAGATCCTTCCCATGGTAAGAAGTAAAAGATGGATAGGTGGAAACAGTGTGCCCAGTGTTGTGTGCTATATGTGTCACAGCAACCATGGCAAAAAGGTGCAGTGATAGAGGCTGGCAGTTAAAGTGGTCAGAATGTAGTGTAGGTTTCTTGTGTATGGATCTTAGATTGCAAATCAGAGTGAGGGTTGCTAGCACGTCATGGTGTAAGTTTGTATTATGTTGAATCTTGGAAGGATAGTATATTAGGGTATAGATGGGAGAAAGATGAGTTAATTTGTGGGAAGAAGATGAACAATATATAGGGATTTTAGGAAGTGAAAAGGTAAACATGCATGTTTGTGAAGGGAGCTCCATATCTGATTGGTAGCATAAGGTCAAAGCGGAAGAGATGGGTGACAGGTAGGTGAAAGGCTGTTTGGAGATAAGTAGGGAAATGTTTATTAGACAAGGGAACACATCTGATGATCAGGCGAGGGTTCAGGTGTGGTTTGATAGATACAGTTCAATCACAAACAAAACAGTGTTTAAATTCATAGTTGTCTGGATTAAATGTTGAGTTGAACATATCTATTGTATGTTTAAACAGACATATATTTTTGGAGTCCACTGGCATATTTAAACATGCGATTTAGCAAATACAGTCCAAAAAGCATTTAATGAAACACTTGCTTTCTTTACCACCTTAAAGTTGGAAAAACGATAGCAGCATTGTTTACCATTCTCGACATACACATCACCAGGCAAGTCAAGCAAAAAACAAACATTCTAGCAGCAGACTCATCCTAATCGGTGCCTATATGCAGGCTCCTAAATACCATTGTAAAGAAGAGTCCTTTTTCATCTTATTCTTCATCAAATACAAAACGATAATCATGACCAACTGTAGCTAGCTGAGCACCTATACCACTACCTGAAAGGGAACTCAGATGACAAACTGGAGACAGATCCACTCAATACACAAATCACCACGCCGATTGCTGCCAATGTGCTCTTGCTCCTGGATTCTCAGCACTTTGAATGCCACCATATGCAGCCACATCCCATAACAACCAATACAAGCATTTCAATGCAATGGGTCCCGCGTTTGCTCGAGCTAGAGCTAGTAGCGTTGTAAAATCCTAACTGGACTTTTCTTGCCACATAAATTGAAAATGAAAAGTAAAACAGTTGACATAAGTGGGCCAATTCAAAGTACCACAGCCGCCATGAGCATGAGCGCGAAGGAGAGACACAAAAGGAAATAGTTCGCTCGCAGTCAAACCTATCGGCAAAGTGCAATTATTGATCTAACAGGGTCTATGGCCAAGGCTGTAAGGAAACCGCACCAAGGAGAGACAAACGTGATTAGTGTACCAATAATGACAAAGGATTTTTAAAAGGCAAGCCCATGAACGAATGATAGTGATGGGCTGCACTGGGTGTGGTTAAAATCTCACATTCGAGATTCCAACAGTCCAGGGAGCCTGCGCGCTCAACCGAAAAGTGGAAGGGCTATCCTCCTTGGCACACGAAAAATGTAATGCTATTGAACAACCTTTAAAAAATAACAATAAATGTTGAAAAAAATATCTTCATTATGACTTATTAGAATGAAACGTTCACTGCAGCCCAAACCAGCTTGGTACACACCTACCATCCCCAAACGCATCAATGGAGGTGAAGCACTCTGAAAAGACATCAAGGGGCATATTTATACTCCGTTTGCGCCGAATTTGCGTCGTTTTTTTCGACGCAAATTCGAAGCAAAACTAACTCCATATTTATACTTTGCCGTTAGACGCGTCTAGCGCCAAAGTTCATGGAGTTAGCGTCATTTTTTTGCGTGAACACCTTCCTTGCGTTAATGATATGCAAGGTAGGCGTTCCCGTCTTAAAAAATGACTCCGATGCTATTGCGTCGGATTTATACTTCCGGGCAAAAATGACGCCCGGGAGTGGGCGGGTCTAAAAAACCTGCATTTGCGCCGGATTTTAGCGCCTGGGTCAGGGCAGGCGTTAAGGGACCTGTGGGCTCAGACTGAGCCCAGAGGTGCCCTCCCCTGCCCCCAGGGACACCCCCTGCCACCCTTGCCCACCCCAGGAGGACACCCAAGGCTGGAGGGACCCACCCCATGGACATTAAGGTAAGTCCAGGTAGGTATTTTTTTTTTTTTTTTTTTGTGGCATATGGGGGCCTGATTTGTGGCACCCTACATGCCACTATGCCCAATGACCATGCCCAGGGGACAGAAGTCCCCTGGGCATGGCCATTGGGCAACGGGGCATGACTCCTGTCTTTGCTAAGACAGGAGTCATTTCAATGGGGGATGGGCGTCGTAAAAAAATGGCGCAAATCGGGTTGTGGCGATTTTTTTGCCTCAGCCTGACTTGCACCATTTGTGGACGCCCATACGCCATTTTCCCCCTACGCCGGCGCTGCCTGTTGTACGTCGTTTTTATTAACGCACACCAGACAGCGCCGGCGGCTAACGCCGGCTAACGTCATTCAATAAATACGGCGCCCGCATGGCGCTTCAGAATGGCGTTAGCCGGCGCTAATTTTTTTGACGCAAAACTGCGTTGGCGCAGTTTTGCGTCAAAAAGTATAAATATGGGCCCAAATCCTGTTTCACCCACTAAACGGATAAACGGATAAACGCCACATCATCCACATTTTCTTTGTAGACAGATCGCCAGATACAAGGAAATCAGGAGCCACACTGCCCTGGCATTTTTGTTCGCTAAAACATACCTTCTGCACCTTTTTGATGCTCTTAAATACGTATCTAACGGACATCTCCACAGCGATCAATTCAAGTGCTCTGGACAGAAAACCCTTCTCTGCTCTGAAATCACTTGTCAGCGCAAGTGCCGAGCTGGTAAAAAACATACCTTTGGTAAAAATGTTTAAATCAGCTTTGCACTGTGACGAGCAAACCTCGCCCTGTCCAGTGATTTTGAAGGGGATTCTCCCCACAATCAGTGCTTAATTTGTAAATAAAACATGCCGGTGCCCAAAGCCCTCCTCCTAAACACGCGGCTGCTGCAATGAAATGTGCCGAGCCTCACAAATAAGTGTCGGTGCTGCACTGTACTGTAATGCAGAGATGGCCCAAGGTACCACTTCGCATCTCAGTGATACAGATGCCTTCATCTCTCATTAGGTATTGCAACTACTGCCCGTCATCCTACTTTGTGTACATGACACTGACTGTGTAAGGAGTGCCGTTGTGAAGAGGGCACTAATGTATATGAGCAGCCTGGATGATATACTTTCTCTTTTTTGCGATTATATCACATTCTCCTTACCACTTTTCAATTTCCTACTACTCATTTAAACATGTTTCACATTCATGATGCAATTAATAATGTGGAATTATGTGCGCCGTCATATTTGAAAGGAAAGTTTTATGAGTTAATGATTACATGTGGTCCTTTTTTTGACTATGCTGGTTCTATAAAGTTAAAACCTGCTATACAATTTCTTAGTGAATATTTACAATACCGCAGAATAGATAAGCATTCTTCCTAACAACTCTGACCTACATTTGCCACTGCAATTTTAGCTCCTTTTTGGCTCAGAGGTGATGCATCAATTTTTAGCTACTGCATAACGAGACAGCCTTTGTGAAAAATAGTCTAAGAGGCGTGCGCCCATGTGGCAGCTAGCATTGGATCAGAAATCCCAAAGTGGTGTTCACTTCTAGATGCTTAGGGAAGCTTTACTATACCAGCACAGATCCACTATGGTCCAGGAATAGGACTCTAAAAGTAGATTCTTTTCCCTCAAGCCTGAGCCCAAAATGCGGACTGTGGAGCAAGCTCTCATGACATGTCCAGTCCAGAACAAATTCAGCTGTATTCCTCACTGAGACTGGGCGCAGTGATTCTGGACCCATTTGAACTCTTTCTAGCTGGTACAGTTCAGGAGATAACGCTGCCTAAAAGCTGGAATGGCCCTGTATCTAAATCCAACTTCTCCTGTTTATATTTGAAACCTGAGGGTCTTTTGGACTGCCTGAGATGTGTGGGACCCTCCACCACATGAAAGCTTTGACCACGACAATGTGTTTAAAAGAAATTAGGTTCAAAACGATGGTACCTGATGAGCCTATTGTGGGAGCTAGCCCACTCCTATCTCCAGTTGTCATCTCTTTTGTGACTTTGAAGACATTTGGAGGATAATCAGAGCTGCTTAGAAACTAAGGCAAAGAGTAGATGTTGATACGTTGTAACATTCTATTTAGTGGCTCCTACAGGGCCCTATCAAGAAGACCTGGGACCCAAAGTATTCAAGGAATAATCTGCATAGATGCCCCTTTTTTGGAACTGGACAGCATACAATTGGTGCATTGAATTGCTTGAATTACTCTGAATCATATGTAATTACCACTGTGCACATTCCAAAACATCATTTTTTAATTTGTCAGTTCCATTACATAAGGCGACCTGCAACACATAAATCAGCATTGGTCCCAGTGCAGCAGGCACTGTCCAGCCCGGGCTGTTATGTTAGGCCATGACCGCTCTGAAAGGACACATAAGCAAGAGTGGATCAGTATTTACACTGCTGGGTTTCAACAGTGAATTAGAACTGTAGCATTGTGACAAATGCATATTGTATCTTACCCGCAGAAGCGTTGAGAACATTATGCTTTATTTTGTAATTCATCATTTTAACTGTCCTATACCTTCCATATGTAGTTGGAGTCAGACTCGACTGCTTTCTGCCTAACACCCTTTGTACACCGAAGAGTACAAAGGAAATAACTTTATTACCCAATTGCAGTGGTTTCTTCCATTTTACAGAGAATGCGAATGGCACTGCTTGCAAAGGGCATTTGCTTAGGTTTAATAGAGCTTGTTTTGTGCCATGTACCCTGTGAAGAACATGCAGTACATTTCTCTTCAGAATAGTTTGGACTTGAATGTAATAGGAACATAAAATTGTGCTCATTGCCTGTGGTCATAAGAATACATTAGTTTGATGCCATGCCATTTATTGAGAATATTTATATGTTTTGAGACTATAATTTGGGCTGTCCAAATATGAGTTGCCAGTTTATAGCTGCCAAATGGACTCATGACATATTTAACAACTTCAGCCAGTACTGAACTTTTAGTTAACAACACCTCGCATTCGGGCAATTGTAGTTGCACTTTTACCATCATAATTACAGGCTTACAAATAACCACAAGCAAGGCACTGTTGGCTGTTGGGTAAATAGCCAGGACTTGCTGATGGTGGCACTTGATAGCTACATTTCAACAAAAGTGCATTCCTTTTGAAAGAAAATCCATCTTGTTTTCTATTTCCACTGACTTAGAGGTTGCAGAATTTTTAGGGAAGGAACCCATACGCCACTGATTACTCCCAGCTCTACAGTGTCAGGTTTGGAGCTGCATAAAATAACATTTCGGCCCATATTTATACTCTATTTGTGCTAGATTTATGTAATTTATTTTGGTGCAAATTCGGCACAAACCTAACTCCATATTTATACTTTGGCGCTAGACCATCCAGCGTCAAAGTTATGGACTTTCAGTCATTTTTTGCACGTGAAAACCTACCTTGCGCTAATGACATGCAAGGTAGGCGTTCCCGTGCAAAAAATGATTCTAAGGCATGTGCACCTTATTTATACTCCGGCGTCAAAACAACGCACAGAAGGAGGCGGGCCTTAAAAGAAGGCGCCCAGCCGGATTTGTGCAGTTTTTTAACTCCGGGGTCAGGGCAGGCGTTAAGGGACCTATGGGTTCATTTCCATGGTGGGAGACCATGAAAGTAGTCCACAGGTGCCCTTCCCTGCACCCAGGGACACCCACAGGCACCCTCGCCGACCCCTGGAGGACACCCATGCATGGGGGGACCCATCCATGGTGAGTGCAGGTAAGTGCAGGTTAGCATCATTTTATTTTTATTAAGTGGCATGGGGGGGCTAACCTGGGCCCCCCTACATGCCACTGTGCCCAATGGCCATGCCCAGGGGACAGAGGTCCCCTGGGCATGGCCATTGGGCAGGGGGCATGACTCCTGTCTTTGCTAAGACAGGAGTCATTTCCATGGGGGTTGTGCGCCAAAAAATGGCACTAGTCAGGTTAGAGCCAATATTTTTTACTCTAACCTGACTTGCACCATTCTTTGGTGCACAACCCCCAGTCTTCCCTTCGCCTCCGCTGCCTGGTTACTGTAATTTATTTTGACGCTAACCAGGCCGCAGCGCCGGCTAACTTAATTCCATAAATAAGGTGCCTGGCTGGCGTGTTGGAATGGCGTTTGCCGGTGGTAAACTTTTTTACGCAAATCATCGCTAGTGCTGTGTCAAAAAGTATAAATATGCGCCCTAGTGCCTATGAGGAAAATTCTCAATATGACATTTTTACCAATCTCAATAAAGTGAGAGACATGGTCAGAAGATGTGTTTTCCTATTCAACTATACACGGCTCAAGGTCTACAATATACTACTCACTTTACCCAAGACTGATGCCCAATGATGATTATACAGCAACAGTTAGAGCACTCAACTTCCACTTGACGACCAAGGCATAAAACCTATGCACTGATCATCATGCACCAGGTGATACAAGAGCAAGATGAATTTATGAGCATCTGAAGGAACATTTTTTATAATCTTTATTTTCATTAAAAAAAAAACAGGAATAAAAAAAAGAAATCAGCAAGCAATAGGGCATATGGTAGGGAACTCAGCACACATTATTAAGACATAGTTTTCCATTGTGTAAGTTCTGAGCACTGAGCACATTATACTATGCAGCCAATAATCACCATTCCAGAACATGAGTAGTTTACTCTGGAGAATATGTGTGTTGAACAGACACCTCCTGTCAGCGCGCTCTCCCCTTTCCCTCCTATAGTTCAGTCATTATCTGTGGTTTCATTGTCCAATTCCGGGTCTAATGAAGTGTCCCGTGAGTCTCTTCAGTCTGATAGGACTCCGTTCACCCTGTCATCATGCCTAGTAAGTTTCATGTGTACTTCCTCGACCAAGGACCAATCTGAAACATACCTGTGCCAGAGTACTATATCCAGTGCCCTTTGCATCATCCAGATAATGGCTCATAGAGAAGGAGGAATGGTATGTTTGTCCCCTCCATTTCTTGGACATTTTTGTGGCACCCACATCATCCAGGTTTGTCTCCTGTAGACATGTAATATCAATTTTGTGATGCTTAAGAAAGGATATTATTTTCTATAGTTTGATGTATGTACCCAGCACCCGAACTTTCCGAGTCAGGACTTTGTAGCTCTCCCCATCTCTGCAATAGTTGTATATCATACAGTATTTCCCATTCCCATATACCTTCTATTTGCTGTTGAAGAACAAAGAACCCAATAACAAAAACCTTTCTCACCCTCACCCACCCTCAGACAAAAATAGTATAACTGAATGGCTATTTAAGTCCATCCTTTGCAGATATCATGACTTGCAATGCCCCCCCAGCCAGTCCAATAGGGACTGACCTACTCTAGAACATCTGATTAGCATCCCAGTCAGTCGTTGTAGCTTTTTGGTGTCTTATGCTTTAGTATTTACATTTGCTCACTATTGCAGTAAACTAAAGATCTAATATATAGGGTGGCAAACAAAAGAAAAAAACAGCATATGCATCCTTTGTGAACTCAGTCTGGCCTCAACCATGCTTGATAGAAATGGACAAAATTAAAACATGCTTATTGAAAAGTCATTTCAAAGATACCCATCAGAGTAAGATGTATAACTCATCACATTATCAATTGTTCTTCCATTACACCCCTCCCACCTAGTCAGCCTTATGTTTAGTACTTAGTCTCCCCCTCTGAGCCTTTATTTGGTGCAAAGTCTGAAGCCAGAGGAGGAGAGACTCTGGCATTACTTGTCGTTAATGTCGGTAGGATAACGTCAGTTTAGAGGCAGAATGTTCAATGGGACATTAGTGCATAGTGCCGTCTTCACTGCTTGTGACTATCCAGGGTCCCAGAGGTTGAGTGTTACGGCTAATAGCGCTAGGATGAATATGTTCAGAAGGGCCACGGGGGTGTGATCCCCGTGTAGGATCCCCATGTAGGAGATTTTGAGCCATTTCCAGACATCCTATGGCTGTTCAAAAAATTTGTTTTTTCCTGATTTTATACTTTGAGTTTTGCTGGATATAAAAGCATGTATTTGAGATTAAGGGTCTTGAGTTTCTGTTTCACACTGTAGAAGGATTTTCTTCTCTCCTGGACTTGTTTCGTAAAGCCTGGAATGATCGTTCGCATGCCACCCTGAGAAGGCAGCCTCTGTTGCAGTAATTTTTAAGATCCTAACAATGATGACCCTGGGAAGGACACCTGGACGTGGAGTGGGCACGAGGGCTCTGTGCACCGTCTACATCATTAACTTGTGCCCCCCTACATGCCACTGTGCCCAATGGCCTTGCCCAGGGGACAGAGGTCCCCTGGGCATGGCCATTGGGCAGGGGGGCATGACTCCTGTCTTTGCTAAGACAGGAGTCATTTCCATGGGTGTTGTGCGCCAAAAAATGGCACTAGTCAGGTTAGAGCCAATATTTTTTACTCTAACCTGACTTGCACCATTCTTTGGTGCACAACCCCCAGTCTTCCCTTCGCCTCCGCTGCCTGGTTACTGTAATGTATTTTGACCCTAACCAGGCCGCAGTGCGGACTAACTTAATTCCATAAATAAGGTGCCTGGCTGGCGTGTTGGAATGGCGTTTGCTGGTGGTAAACTCTTTTACGCAAATCTTCGCTAGCGCTGTGTCAAAAAGTATAAATATGGGCCCTAGTGCCTATGAGGAAAATTCTCAATATGACATTTTTACCAATCTCAATAAAGTGAGAGACATGGTCAGAAGATGTGTTTTCCTATTCAACTATACACGGCTCAAGGTCTACAAGATACTACTCACTTTACTCAAGACTGATGCCCAATGATGATTATACAGCAACAGTTAGAGCACTCAACTTCCACTTGACGACCAAGGCATAAAACCTATGCACTGATCATCATGCACCAGGTGATACAAGAGCAAGATGAATTTATGAGCATCTGAAGGAACCTTTTTTTTATAATCTTTATTTTCATTAAAAAAAAACAGGAATAAAAAAAAAGAAATCAGCAAGCAATAGGGCATATGGTAGGGAACTGAGCACACATTATTAAGACATAGTTTTGCATTGTGTAAGTTCTGAGCGCTGAGCACATTATACTATGCAGCCAATAATCACCATTCCAGAACATGAGTAGTTTACACTGGAGAATATGTGTGTTTAACAGACACCTCCTGTCAGCGCGCTCTCCCCTTTCCCTCCTATAGTTCAGTCATTATCTGTGGTGTCATTGTCCAATTCCGGGTCTAATGAAGTGTCCCGTTAGTCTCTTCAGTCTGATAGGACTTCGTTCACCCTGTCATCATGCCTAGTAAGTTTCATGTGTACTTCCTCGACCAAGGACCAATCTGAAACATACCTGTGCCAGAGTACTATATCCAGTGCCCTTTGCCTCATCCAGATAATGGCTCATAGAGAAGGAGGAATGGTATGTTTGTCCCCTCCATTTCTTGGACATTTTTGTGGCACCCACATCATCCAGGTATGTCTCCGGTATACATGTAATATCAATTTTGTGATGCTTAAGAAATTATATTATTTTCTATAGTTTGATGTATGTACCCAGCGCCCGAACTTTCTGAGTCAGGACTTTGTAGCTCTCCCCATCTCTGCAATAGTTGTATATCATACAGTATTTCCCATTCCCATATACCTTCTATTTGCTGTTGAAGAACAAAGAACCCAATAACAAAAACCTTTCTCCCCCTCCCCCACCCTCAGACAAAAATAGTATAACTGAAAGGCTATTTAAGTCCATCCTTTGCAGATATCATGACTTGCAATGCCCCCCCAGCCAGTCCAATAGGGACTGACCTACTCTATAATATCTGATTAGCATCCCAGTCAGTCGTTGTAGCTTTTTGGTGTCTTATGCTTTAGTATTTACATTTGCTCACTATTGCAGTAAACTAAAGATCTAATATATAGGATGGCAAACAAAAGAAAAAACAGAATATGCATCCTTTGTGAACTCAGTCCAGCCTCAACCATGCTTGATAGAAATGGACAAAATTAAAACATGCTTATTGAAAAGTAATTTCAAAGATACCCATCAGAGTAAGATGTATAACTCATCACATTATCAATTGTTCTTCCATTACACCCCTCCCACCTAGTCAGCCTTATCTTTAGTACTTAGTCTCCCCCTCTGAGCCTTTATCTGGTGCAAAGTCTGAAGACAGAGGAGGAGAGACTCTGGCATTACTTGTCGTTAATGTCTGTAGGATAAAGTCAGTTTAGAGGCAGAATGTTCAATGGGACATTAGTGCATAGTGCCGTCTTCACTGATTGTGACTATCCAGGGTCCCAGAGGTTGAGTGTTACGGCTAATAGCTCTAGGATGAATATGTTCAGAAGGGCCACGGGGGTGTGATCCCCGTGTAGGATCCCCATGTAGGAGATTTTGAGCCATTCCCATAGATCCTATGGCTGTTCAAAAAATGTTTTTTTTCCTGATTTTATACTTTGAGTTTTGCCGGATATAAAAGCATGTATTTGAGATTAAGGGTCTTGAGTTTCTGTTTCACACTGTAGAAGGATTTTCTTCTCTCCTGGACTTGTTTCGTAAAGCCTGGAATGATCGTTCCCATGCCGCCCTGAGAAGGCAGCCTCTGTTGCAGTAATTTTTAAGATCTTAATAATGATGACTCTGGGAAGGACACCTGGACGTGGAGTGGGCACAAGGGCTCTGTGCACCCTCTACACCACTAACTTGGGCCCCCCTACATGCCACTGTGCCCATTGGCCATGCCCAGGGGACAGAGGTCCCCTGGGCATGGCCATTGGGCAGGGGGGCATGACTCCTGTCTTTGCTAAGACAGGAGTCATTTCCATGGGTGTTGTGCGCCAAAAAATGGCACTAGTCAGGTTAGAGCCAATATTTTTTACTCTAACCTGACTTGCACCATTCTTTGGTGTACAACCCCCAGTCTTCCCTTCGCCTCCGCTGCCTGGTTACTGTAATTTATTTTGACGCTAACCAGGCCGCAGCGCCGACTAACTTAATTCCATAAATAAGGTGCCTGGCTGGAGTGTTGGAATGGCGTTTGCCGGTGGTAAACTCTTTTACGCAAATCTTCGCTAGCGCTGTGTCAAAAAGTATAAATATGGGCCCTAGTGCCTATGAGGACAATTCTCAATATGACATTTTTACCAATCTCAATAAAGTGAGAGACATGGTCAGAAGATGTGTTTTCCTATTCAACTATACACGGCTCAAGGTCTACAAGATACTACTCACTTTACTCAAGACTGATGCCCAATGATGATTATACAGCAACAGTTAGAGCACTCAACTTCCACTTGACGACCAAGGCATAAAACCTATGCACTGATCATCATGCACCAGGTGATACAAGAGCAAGATGAATTTATGAGCATCTGAAGGAACCTTTTTTTTATAATCTTTATTTTCATTAAAAAAAAACAGGAATAAAAAAAAGAAATCAGCAAGCAATAGGGCATATGGTAGGGAACTCAGCACACATTATTAAGACATAGTTTTGCATTGTGTAAGTTCTGAGCACTGAGCACATTATACTATGCAGCTAATAATCACCATTCCAGAACATGAGTAGTTTACTCTGGAGAATATGTGTGTTGAACAGACACCCTCCTGTCAGCGCGCTCTCCCCTTTCCCTCCTATAGTTCAGTCATTATCTGTGGTTTCATTGTCCAATTCTGGGTCTAATGAAGTGTCCCGTGAGTCTCTTCAGTCTGATAGGACTTCGTTCACCCTGTCATCATGCCTAGTAAGTTTCATGTGTACTTCCTCGACCAAGGACCAATCTGAAACATACCTGTGCCAGAGTACTATATCCAGTGCCCTTTGCCTCATCCAGATAATGGCTCATAGAGAAGGAGGAATGGTATTTTTGTCCCCTCTATTTCTTGGACATTTTTGTGGCACCCACATCACCCAGGTATGTCTCCTGTAGACATGTAATATCAATTTGGTGATGCTTAATAAAGGAAACTATTTTCTATAGTTTGATGTATGTACCCAGCGCCCGAACTTTCTGAGTCAGGACTTTGTAGCTCTCCCCATCTCTGCAATAGTTGTATATCATACAGTATTTCCCATTCCCATATACCTTCTATTTGCTGTTGAAGAACAAAGAACCCAATAACAAAAACCTTTCTCCCCCTCCCCTACCCTCAGACAAAAATAATATAACTGAATGGCTATGTAAGTCCATCCTTTGCAGATATCAGGACTTGCAATGCCCCCCCAGCCAGTCAAAAAGGGACTGACCTTCTCTAGAATATCTGATTAGCATCCCAGTCAGTCGTTGTAGCTTTTTGGTGTCTTATGCTTTAGTATTTACATTTGCTCACTATTGCAGTAAACTAACGATCTAATATATAGGGTGGCAAACAAAAGAAAAAAACAGCATATGCATCCTTTGTGAACTCAGTCCGGCCTCAACCATGCTTGGTAGAAATGGACAAAATTAAAACATGCTTATTGAAAAGTCATTTCAAAGATACACATCAGAGTAAGATGTATAACTCATCACATTATCAATTGTTCTTCCATTACACCCCTCCCACCTAGTCAGCCTTATGTTTAGTAATTAGTCTCCCCGGCTGAGCCTTTATCTGGTGCAAAGTCTGAAGCCAGAGGAGGAGAGACTCTGGCATTACTTGTCGTTAATGTCTGTAGGATAACGTCAGTTTAGAGGGAGAATGTTCAATGGGACATTAGTGCATAGTGCCGTCTTCACTGATTGTGACTATCCTGGGTCCCAGAGGTGGAGTGTTACAGCTAATAGCTCTAGGATGAATATGTTCAGAAGGACCACAGGGGTTTGATCCCCGTGTAGGATCCCCATGTAGGAGATTTTGAGCCATTCCCAGACATCCTATGGCTGTTCAAAAAATGTGTTTTTTCCTGATTTTATACTTTGAGTTTTGCTGGATATAAAAGGATGTATTTGAGATTAAGGGTCTTGAGTTTCTGTTTCACACTGTAGAAGGATTTTCTTCTCTCCTGGACTTGTTTCGTAAAGCCTGGAATGATCGTTCCCCTGCCGCCCTGAGAAGGCAGCCTCTGTTGCAGTAATTCTTAAGATCTTAACAATGATGACTCTGGGAAGGACACCTGGACGTGGAGTGGGCACGAGGGCTCTGTGCACCCTCTACACCACAAATAGATCCAAGAGGCCCTTTGATTTAAGAACAGTCCGTACCCACTTTTCCAGGAATTGTTCTGTTGACGCTCTGTCAGCTCTCTCTGAAAATCCCAGGAGACAGATGTTGCTTTGCTGGGAGTGGCCTTCGGCATCCTCAGCCCATTAGTTCTGTTGTAGCTGTAGACATCTGGGCCGTCTGGCATTTAAGGGTTGCAACTTCCCCTTGTAGTTTGGCTATGTTCTCCTCCACTGTTTTAACATTGTCAGACACCTTCCGTAAGTCTGCCCCCAGGAGGATGACATTGATGGAGACAGCTTCAATTTTAGGTTCAAGTGTGGTGTGGGCACCCTGTATAGCTTCTAATAGTTCAGATCTGGTGGGTTTAATTTTATCTTCTGGGACCTCCTCAGCCTCGTTGCCGCTTGATTGCTGTGTTGTCATGGGTATGGGTTGACGCGGCGTGGTATATTGTGTGATTGTATTCACCGTAAGTGGCTTTCCCATGTCTGTCTTTACCCATGTTGGGGAGCGTTATCTGGATAGATGTACTCTGCTATCATAGTCCAGTCCCAGAGAGCACAGCAATTTATGTGAAGATGGTGTCCCTGTTCAAATCACATGCAGGGATCAGGACCTGTGATTAATGCATGGCTCCAGGTCAGTTCTTTGTGATTAGGAAATGGGGCAGGGGCCTTTAGGTTGTAGTCTCAAGTTGAAGTTTGTGGGAGAAGGACTTCAGGTGTCATAGTGTCCCAGAAGGGTATGGTCTGCTAGCTCCCTTAACTTGTATTCAAAGGGATCTGGGCCCACTTGTGGTGGGGTCGCAGTGAGTTCCACTTACCTATGTGTCAGAAGGGTACCCACTGAATGGAAACTCCCAAAAGTGAGGCATGTTGCTCAGTTACCCCACAATGATGGTCTCCCTCTGTCCTGCAGATCCATGCTACAGCACTGTGGTGCCAGTCAACAGAGGTCACGCAAAGAGGGGTCACTGCTGCACCTGCCAATAACTCCCTAAAGTGTAGAGTGGTCCCAGGTCAGCAGCACAACGGGCTCGGTTATGGTGTATAGGCCATTGTGATGGAAGGCGCTTGTTTGCCCAGGGCTCAGTGCTGCAGTGTTGTGTCCCAGAGGGGCCCTCTGTGCACTGCAGGGAAGATGTAGCCATTGCAGAAGAAGGAAGGTCTCCACTGCCTCCTCGTTATCCCAAAACGCTCTCCCAACAGTCATCAGGGCAGGTAAGTAATTTCTTTTATGCAGGGCCACAGGGGGGAAATAGGTCCTCCTTATTGATCTTGTGGTCTGCATCCCCTTAATATTCTCAGGGTCTGTGGCGATTAAGCAGTGGGGTCCTCAATCTGGAGGAATCAGCAACTTGGTTGCATGCAGTCCCCAGCCACAACTGGCGAGCATGTACAGTTAATATAACTGAGGTCAGGGCTACTTTCCACATTAATAAAGGCCACGTATTTTTTATTACAGTGAGCCGTGAAGCAGCCTGATGGCTGATGTATACCAGGTGTACACATTACGTGGAAGGTGCAGCAAGCAACTCTCTGCGTCTCAAGGAGGCACAGCAGGCATGTGGTTGGGCCAGGATTATTACCTGCTGCTGCCTGTAAGAGTTCCTGTTGCTATCAGCCATGGAGGCCACAATCTGGTAGGGCCTCCGCAACATCTCCCCAAAGCAAGCAGCAGTCAGAGGGGCATACTGAATCTGCCACAGCTCCCTAGGGTGTTGACCACCCAGAGGGGAGTTGAGAAGTCACCTCTTCTCCCACATCACTAAGGGCCCAAGTGCGAGGTAATGTGCGGTCCGCTCACCCAGCGAGGATCGGTAAGGCCCAAGTGTTCTGTCATTGTGCCGGAGAACCGCCACCCCTCCTTGCGGTTTAGTTCAGGGTGTATCGGGCTCCATGAGGATGTTGAGGCAGGCTAGGGGACTGCACACAGTATGGTTGTACCTCTCTGGGCTATAGCGGGTCAGGCATAGTAGCACAGCCAAATGAGCACCTCGAGGCCAGGCCAGGCACAGCAGGGTCCAATCACCATTTTTGTTGTCAGTTACAGCCTGTCCTGTTGGTGCATCTGGCAATTTTTGAGTACCGGAGGAGGCACTAACAAGAACTACACCCTCTGCTGTTACAGTGAGTCATGTGTTACAGCGAGGATGCAAGATTAGTCAGGATTAGTGTGTGTTGCTGGCTGAGAGCTTGGGAGCTCATGTCCTGTCGGCCATGTTTCCAGGCCACACTCCCTAAAGAACCTTTAAGTGCATGGGCTATCACTTAGCAAGAAGAACACAATGCACTTTGCACTACTTTGCATTGCTTTTGGGCTACTTTCCTATGCAAATCAGGATTTGCTCTGGAAAATAAATAACAATACCATACATTCTGCCAGGGCATAACTTTTCTGACACAAACCCACCACAAAGAGTTAGTAAACCTGTCCCTAATGTCATACCTTGTCTTTGGTTGCACTATTAAAACTTTTTTAAACCAGATTTAAAAATAGTAAGGAGCTCAATCTCCTGAATCCCAGACGTTACCCCTCTGAAGCATTTTACATTTGTTCAACTTTATTATATCTAGTTTCAGCTAATCAGAAGTGCGAGACACTTTCATCAATGATCTGCTTTATCTCAAGCTTATTGGGCATCTTGGCATCAGGTACATTTTTCTTTATGGATTTTGTAGTAAGCAATGCAGTTCAATATCTTGCAGCACAGCATTTGCCACCAGCTATACTGACCGGCAGTAGGTCCAGCTGCTCCATTAAGCACATCTACAAAGGTAAGGTATTGTCCCGGAAAATAATAGAGTCAATTGCATTTTATGGGAGCTATTTTATACTGAATTACAGAAATTAGTCAGCAAATGCTTTCATTTGTAGGTCTTCACTGCAGTCACCTTTAGTGATCTATTGGTCAGATCCACTGTTTCACTATATCTAGAGGGGACTTTGAGTCAGCCCCTTGCTCTTTTTTGGATGACTTAACTGTGTATTTCACATATCAGAGCTTAGTTTGATGGCTTTCCTCCCTCTTCTTTTATTATTCCCACCCAAGAACATTTCCGGCCTATCTCCCTGCTCCCCTTCCTGCCAAAAGTCATTGAGAAGGAAGACAACAGACAACTGACTTGCTTCCTTGAGGAGAACAGCACCCTGGACCCTTCCCAATCCGGATACCGCAGCAATCACAGTACCAAAACTGCCCTCATCGCCGCCACCAACGACAATAGAACAATACTGGACAACGGCAAAAATGCAGCCCTCATCCTCCTGAACGTCTACATGGCCCCACTCGCTAATATCGTCCGATCTCACAACCTCAACATCATCTCATATGCTGAGGACGCCCAGCTGGTCCTCTCCCTAACCAAGGACTTCGCCAAGACCTACCTCCACGAAGGAATGAAGACCATCGCGAATGGATGAAGAACAGCTGCCTGAAACTCAATTCCAACAAGATGGAAATCCTCATCTTTGGCTCCACCCCCTCGGCATGGGATGAGTGGTGGCCTGCCACTCTGGGATCCGCTCCGACTCCCACCAACCACGCACGCAACCTAGGATTCATCTTGGACTCCTCATTATCCAGAGCCCAGCAAGTCAACGCTCTCTGCTCCTCCTGCTTCAACACCCTCTGCATGCTCCGAAAGATCTACAAATGGATCCCCATCAAAACCAGAAGAGCAGTCACCCAGGCCCTCGCAAGCAGCAAACTGGACTATGGCAATGCCCTCTATGCAGGAACCACGGCCAAACTTGAGAAGAGGCTGCAGTG
Organism: Pleurodeles waltl; assembly: GCF_031143425.1. Taxonomy (NCBI): domain Eukaryota; kingdom Metazoa; phylum Chordata; class Amphibia; order Caudata; family Salamandridae; genus Pleurodeles; species Pleurodeles waltl. Next base: position 342,156,885 of record NC_090439.1, read on the forward strand.
CATCCAGAGTGCCTCTGCACGCCTCATCCTGGACATACCCCACCACTGTCACATCACAGGCAATCTGAGAGACCTGCACTGGCTCCCCGTCAACAAGAGAATCATCTTAAAACTCCTCACCCACGCTCACCAAGCACTGCATAACACCGGACCAGATTACCTCAACAGGTGGCTCTCCTTCTACACCGCGACCCGCCAACTCCACTCCACCGACCTTGCCCTCGCAACCGTCCCAGGCATCCACAGAACTACAACCACCGGTAGATCATTCTTGCACGTCGCCACCAAAACGTGGAACACTCTTCCAATCCACCTGCGTCTGACCAAAGACTTCCTTACATTCAGGAGACTGCTTAAGACCTGGCTGTTTGAGCAGTAGCAGCACCTGCCCCTCCTGCCCCACTCCCCACCTCAGCGCCTTGAGACCCTCACGGGTGAGTAGTGCGCTTTACAAATTTCTTGACTGATTGATTGATTTCAGTCTCACAGTCTTCTGAATGGTTGGTTGCTTTCTTCTTTGCATCCTCCAGCCTTGTGTTGTGTCAACATGTATTGACCAATCCACTAGCTAAGCCTTTAAGCCAGGATATGTTGTTTTTTTAACAAGTTTGACTAAACTTTAAGGTACCCTAATTTTAATGCCTTCTTGAGTTTGGCAAATCCCATGAAAGATTTAGATTATGGGTAGGGCTCCCGGTTTTATGTTTTTTTTTTAAACATATCCATCTATATTTAACAATATTTCTTATTTGCATTTATTCATATTTATTTTGTGTTTCGATAATAAAAGGAGTTGTAAAATGGTATATTCCCACATTTAACTGACAAGCATGCACTACTACTTTGATGCCTCTCACGTCTTAGCAAACTAAGCATCCAAATAAATCAAAACACTACACCAAAAATAAATATGAGAATTGTATACAAATGTATGCTGTTTTAACTCCTCATGCTTGTATCTGCCCAGCTGTGGACTTGGAATTAATGAAAGGACAGCACAGAGAGATACTCAAAAGAATCACAATTATCTGTATTTTTCCAATTTTAAAAATAAATACAGACAGGAAACACATTATTTTCTATCTGTATTTATCTGCATAAATCGGTAAAAACGGAAAACTGGGAGCCTTATTTGTGGTTTGCCAACAAATCACAGAATTTCAACCTGGAACTACTCACTTTAATAATTTCAGTTTCACATGGGGCTGGAAAATAATGCTTGCAAATTGCAAGAAGGAATCAGGGGCCATATGTACGAAAGCTTCTTCCCATAGACACAGAATGGGTAAAATCCTTTGGTACATCTGGCCCCAGAAACCAGAACACATTTAAATAGCTCTGAGGCAAACCCATTACAGAATTCTGTGGGTAAGCTACAGGCCATAAAATGAGATCCTTGTTGGAAATCTTATTTGTCTTTCGGTGCTTACATAGCTAGTTATTTTTCACTTCATCTGTACTTAAATTATCCACGTCAGAAAGATGAGATACTCAGTTCTCAGGTCCTGCATTTGAACTGCTATGACTTACACATTGCCCTTAGATAACACCGCCCCTGTCATTTGCCCACTAGACTATCTGAAGGGGTTTGCAATCTGCTTTCCGCTTGTTACACACATCTATGGAACAAGTTTCTTAACCATTCCAGAAATCTTAAAGAGATTCGTCTATTTCATATGTAGAATGTAAAAAGATCTATTTAGTCACAGCATGAACCCACTGAGCATTCTTATTGCAGCATCTATTGTTTCTTTGCTGTTGTCTGTGTCACTTAATCTTTGTATCACCCCGTTTACAGTTAAATGCCTGCCTTTCATCCACACCATTGTCAGCCTATGCTCCACATTTCCTATGGTTATTCCCTCCATATCAGTTCTTTATTGCTTTTTTAAATTAAATGGCTCACAGCACGGATACGAATTCGACCCATATGTATCCCTATTTCCAAGGGACTGTGGTGCAGATTTATTGGTCACGTTTGACTTGTTCTAAGAAAAAAAACACTGCGCAAGGACGATGTGCATTTTCTGCAGTTAGTAAAAGGAGCAAGAAACATATTTGGCTATATACGTAACTGCTCACTTGTTATTCGCTGTCCTTCTGACAAATGAGGTCTCCCTCCAAATAACACTCCTTTACTCTTCCATCACTGACTGTACTCAGATGATGCAGAGTCGCTGGTTGTGTGCAATTATGTAAAATAATGTGTGTAATAACACTCAATTAAGATAAAATGTGTTCAACAGTGAGCTAATCTGAGGTCACAAACCTAATCAAGGTTGATTTATTCAATCAAAATAGCAGAATGTAATATAGAACGCATTTTTAAACAGTCAATTTACCCATTTCTAATGTTTTCTATTGAGGTGGGAGCACTAATTGAATTTGTTTTATCTACATATAAACATATATAATAATAGAACGAGAGTGAAAGTTATTAATCAATGCTGTGGGCAAAATGCATCACTATATGTGCCTGGAGACGGCACCACATGTTTTCATCATGGAATAATTTATTATTTTGTTGTTACAAACATTGCCAGTCGATGTCATTTTCAAGAAGCTCACAATATTTCACTTTAACTATTATGTTTTTAATATAAATGTAGCACTCTCTTTATAATGCAACCATATTTCATGTAAACTCTTCCTTTGTTACACTTTTTAATGATAAAAATACAGGCACAATACCACTGCACTTTCTTGGAGTTAATAACTTAAAAAAAAAATATTTCTGATATCACATCTGATTCTACCATCAGCAATTTTTTACATTGGCGAAATTCAGGTGGCGGAAATTGAAGCGAGTGAGCAGGCATATTACTTCACACTGCAATGGAAGAGCAAATGATGAGATAGAGGTGAATAAATTAAGTGCAGGAAAATAAAACAATGCTCTGGTGAGGACAGTTGATAAGAGATATCATATGATTAGAGACACATTGGGCCTCATTCTGAGGCCGGCGGGCGGCGGTTGCCGCCCGCCTGGCGGGAACCGCCATATGACCGCTCCGCGGTCGAAAGACCGAGGAGGCCATTCTGGCTTTCCCGCTGGGCTGGCGGGCGACCGCCAGAAGGCCGCCCGCCAGCCCAGCGGGAAACCCCTTCCCACGAGGAAGCCGGCTCCGAATGGAGCTGGCGGAGTGGGAAGGTGCGACGGGTGCAGTTGCACCCGTCGCGAATTTCAGTGTCTGCTAAGCAGACACTGAAATTCTTTGTGGGGCCCTCTTACGGGGGCCCCTGCAGTGCCCATGCCATTGGCATGGGCACTGCAGGGGCCCCCAGGGGCCCCACGACACCCCATACCACCATCCTGTTCCTGGCGGGCGAACCGCCAGGAACAGGATGGCGGTATGGGGTGTCGGAATCCCCATGGCGGCGCAGCAAGCTGCGCCGCCATGGAGGATTCCTGAGGGCAGCGGAAAACCGGCGGGAGAGCGCCGGTTTTCCCTTTCTGACCGCGGCCAAACCGCCGCGGTCAGAATGCCCTTGAGAGCACCGCCAGCCTGTTGGCGGTGCTCTCGTGGTCGTTGACCCTGGCGGTCAATGACCGCCAGGGTCAGAATGACCCCCATTATGTGTCACATACTGTGGCGTCACTACCTAGCTATTTTGGCTTTCACAAAAATGGTATCCCGCCATTTTATAAAGTATTTATTTTGTTTTTTAGAAGCAATACACATTTAGCTGATTCCATTCAAGATGGCATTAGTCAAGAATTCATTATTTAGGGCCTTAGAGTTTGGAGGGAGATACAAATCCGCCAATTGCTGGAGTTAGCTATTGGGGACAGGTTAACTATATTTTCATCAACGTTTGTTGTGCTGCGTTGCTTGAATGGAGAGCAGGACATGTTCCTCTCTGCATGCATTGCAGCACTTTCGGCATCCATGCATCAATGCACACACTCTTGCACCATAGAGCAAGGATGCATGCATTCTGACAAACATACATGTTTTACAGCAAGGGGAGCATTCCTGGTACAAAAAACATGCTTTAATACATTACCCACTTAGTAATTACGCTGTACATTGCAGCACACATGCAAAGTTAGAAAAATGTTGAGTGTTTTAAAACTTGCTTCTGACTTACGCCTGCTTGGGACAGGTGTATTTTTCTGACACAAATCACTGTTTACAAATACTAGTAGAGGACCTTGCATCAATCAAGGAGTAGTTGCAACCATTTACCACCCATGGAATGCCCCTTAATGCAATGTACTACTGTGCATTAAATTATCCAAATATAGAGTAGAATCTACCTGCTGAGTCACCTCCACAGTAACATGCCTACGGTGGGGGAACTCCAGCTGTTATTAATTCTACATATTTAGAATTTCCCACAGAAATTAGCAAATTTATAATTTTCTGTTCCTTTTCAACTCCAAATGAGGCACTTGATTTACAAAACAACAGAGGAATACAGATTTAGTAGCATTGCCCATTTAAATTCCTAGAGCTAAATAATTTGTACAAACAAATACAATCCTGCACTCGGCAGAAAACAAGCCTATGTGTGAACCTTTATGTAAATAAAAAGTGGATCTCTTTTATATGTGGCAACTTGTCAATGGTTTAAATCTTTTCTTTTTTTAGCTTCCACTGTTTGCACACTATTGAGACTCTGTGAAAGCTACTTTCCAACATGAAATTATTCAGCAGAGCACTCCTGTACATTACTATTTATTATGTGAGTGTCTAAATAGGAGCTTATATGTTCAAAGTATCAGGCTTTGAAAGGAGAGGCAAAGGACTGGTAGATACCTAAACCTAAGTGACTTCTTGACATAAATGCCAATTTGAAAATCCTGTGAGGTAAACCTTAATCTATACAAGTGATAAAGCTAAACATCTTTATAAAAAAAAAACACTGTTAGAAATGGGGTCTTTGGTTGCTTGTCAGGTTACCCCCTGTCCAAGCAAGGACCCTCACTCTGGTCAGGGTAAAAGAGAATCACCCTCAGTTAACCCCTGCTTGCCCCCTTGCTAGCTTGGCACGAGCAGTAGGCTTAACTTCAGAGTGCCTGGTGTAAAATATTTGTATCAACGCACACAGTAACTTAGTAAAAACACTAAAAAAAGACACAACACAGGTTTAGAAAAATATAGAATATTTATCCAAACAAAACAAGACCACAATGACAAAAATCCACAATACACAAGTCAAGTTATCACTGAAAATGCAAAAAGAGTCTTCATGATATTTTAAACACACTCTAACAATGTTAGCGTGAAAATGTACCTTGGGCGCGTCAAAAATAACCCTGCTCGGACAAGTGTGCGTCAAAAAGGGCTTGCGATGCATCGATTTCACTCATGAGCGAGACCTTGCGTCGTTTCTCCTTTCATCGAGACAGGCACGTCTTTTCTTCTCTCAGCAGGAGAGCGATGCATCGATCCGGTCAGCACTCTCGGGTCCGGGCAGGCATTGCGTCATTTTTCCACACCCAGCGGTGTTTGCGTCGGAAATCCAGCCGCACGATGATCCGAAAACCATGCAGCGCTGGTTGCTATCTCACCAGCCTCCGTCAGCGATGCTGTGCGTCGTTTCTCCAGCCCCGGGGGTCGATCTTCGGGTCACGTTGCAGGCGAGCATCGATTTTAAGCCGCAAAGCCGGCGGTGTGTCGATTTTACAGCCGCAGATTGGAGTTGCATCGATCTTTTCCCTGCACAGCATTCTGTGCGTGGATTTCTTCCTCTTAGGCTGCCAGCTTCTCTTCTCAGGGTCCCAGGAAGTGGATGGGCCACCACTTGGCAGAGTGTGAGTCTCTCCAGAGACTCCAGGTGCTGGCAGAGTTAAGTCTTTGCTGTCCCTGAGACTTCAAACAACAGGAGGCAAGCTCTAAATCAATCCCTTAGAGATCTTCACAAGAAGGAAGGCAACACAAAGTCCAGTCTTTGCTCTCTTACTCTGGCAGAAGCAGCAACTGCAGGATAGCTCCACAAAACACAGTCACAGGCAGGGCAGCACTTCTTCCTCAGCTCTTCAGCTCCTCTCCAGGCAGAGGTTCCTCTTGGTTTCCAGAAGTATTCTAAAGTCTGTGGTTTTGGGTGCCCTTCTTTTACCCATTTTGCCCTTTGAAGTAGGCTTACTTCAAAGGAAAGTCTCTTGAATGTGAAATCCTGCCTTGCCCAGGCCAGGCACCAGACACTCACAAGGGGGTTGGAGACTGCATTGTTTGAGGGCAGGCAGAGACCTTTCAGGTGTGAGAGACCACTCCTCCCCTCCCTCCTAGCCCAGATGGCTCATCAGGAAATGCAGACTATACACCAGCTCCTTTTGTGTCACTGTCTAGTGTGAGGTGCAACCAGCCCAACTGTCAAACTGACCCAGACAGGGAATCCAAAAACAGGCAGAGTCACAGAAATGGTATAAGCAAGAAAATGCTCACTTTCGAAAAGTGGCATTTTCAAACACACAATCTTAAAATCGACTTTACTAAAAGATGTATTTTGAAAATGTGAGCTCAGAGACCCCAAACTCCACTTGTCCATCCGCTCCCATAGGGAATCTACACTTTAATCATATTTAAAGGTAGCCCCCATGTTAACCTATGAGAGGGACAGGCCTTGCAACAGTGAAAAACACATTTAGCAGTATTTCACTATCAGGACATATAAAACACATTACTATATGCCTTACCTTAACCACACACTGCACCCTGCCCTTGGGGCTACCTATGGCCTACCTTGGGGGTGCATTACATGTAAGAAAAGGGAAGGTTTAGGCCAGGCAAGTGGGTACACTTGCCAAGTTGAATTTACAGTTAATACAGTTAAAACTACACACACAGACACTGCAGTGGCAGGTCTGGGACATGATTACAGAGCTACTTATGTGGGTGGCAGAACCAGTGCTGCAGGCCCACTAGTAGCATTTGATTTACAGGCCCTGGGCACCTCTAGTGCACTGTACTAGGGAATTGCAATTTAGCACTGGTTAGCAGTGGTGAAGAGCCCAGAGTAACAAAAACAGCAAAAACAGAGTCCAGCACACATCAACAACCTGGAAAACAGAGGCAAAACGTTAAGGGAAACCACGCCAAGGATGAAAAGTCTAACATCCATAATCATTTTTCATCCCTCTTTCAGTTAAGTGTAACGGTATGAGTTTTTTGTTTCATGCCTCAAACAAAGGTCTTTCCCTGACTCCATTAGCCGAGTTTATTAACACAGTTAGGGAAGAATGTTCTCCTGTTTAAAGCTGGAATAGAGTGGTGGCCAAATTCCATTTGTAAAGAGTCAAGTGCTTTGTGGCAGTCCATTTCCAACATTTTTCTAACTTATAATCTACATGAGCTACAATCATCTTTTGAATTGAACTCTACAAACAAACTATTCATCAGAGAAGGAATTAGGTGGCCAATGGGGCGAAGCTATAATTTAAGTATCCTGTTCCATCGGTTCTGATCATGGGAGATCGCTGCAGCCAACAGATGCTGATACGCCACTCAAGTGAAAAATGTGCTTCGTGCATGTATGCGCAATTTAAAACTGAAAGCCGCTGATGCATATTGAGTCAATTCTTCATGTATATTCAATGCAATATATATTTGTGACAAATGTGTGTTTTTCTCTTAATGCAGTCCGTGTGGCCAAAGAAAGTCATGAAACTGTTTGATAGCGAGTCAAACAGGTGGATATATAGCACTCAGTTGTTCTTTGACGTTGGTGTAAGAGATCAAATCTAATCAGGATACGTTCAAAAGAATAATTTAGCATTTCTTTGTGTTTCTGTTGTTCAAATTAAGCATTTTGTTTCAATAATTTAAATGTCTCCTCTCTATACATGCATCTAGAGTTACTCTTGTACCTACACAAATACCCTTTGTTACACAATACTTCTGCTATATTAACATAATTACGATGTGAATTATTGATGAAAAACACCTGCTGTGAACAGAAAGCCACAGCGAGGAGCTATTGAACTTTACTTCTCAGTTTGTGCATTTTAAATCTTTTTGTTTTCAAGATCCTGTCTTCCTAATTTGTGAAGGCCGACGTGAACATGAAATGAACAAATAGACCCTGCTGAATGAACTTGCTGAAATGGTGAACTTTCTCAGAATTTTCGCCAAAGGAGTAGAGTCACCTGATGTGGTCCGGACAGCATTCTGGACTAATAAGGGACCTTACCCCCTTTGTCATAGAAGTACTAATGTTCCCTTTATTTACAAAGTTCCAAAATCTCATAGTATTCTTCTCCTTACATATTTGAACAAGGGTCTCCCACATTTTTCCTTGATCCCTAGTTTCCTGTTTCTGGTGGATTGCTTATAGCCTAGTGTGGCTGCTGGCACCAATTCCTTGTTCCTATGCATACTGTTAAGGGCTAAGCACAACCTTCTGTTGGAAGCTGTACATGTGCTTTCAAATCAACCTGGGTAGGGACTCATAGTCTTTGATGGCCTACACCGAAATATCCTTTGGTCGAAGCGTGCAAAGTGAGGAATACCGAGGAAACTCCTTGCAGCCAATATAGCACTGTCTACGGCTAGATCACTCAGAACCATACAACTGCAAAACGTTACACAAACAAAGGGTTAGAGCAGGGATGCGTAGTTGCTCCCACTTTGTTTAATTTATACACTGTGGACTTAGGCACAGAACTGCTGAAAGGAAACACCTTGAAATACATTTTGGCCCAAGCTATGCTCCAACAGACTCCCCATTATGCAGTTTGGGGGTGACCTGGTGCTACTGGCCCAAACCAGAATTGGTATGACGTATGCCCTTGATATCGTCCACTCATCTAATGCAAAGAACGTCCTACAAGCAAATGCAACAAAAGCTAAAATCCTGCTATTTGGTAATATAATTAAGAAACCTAAACTGGAATGGCAATTGGGGCCGCTAAGAATATGATCTATTGACTGATCTAACAACCTAGGTGCTTGGCTGACAGACACAGGCACACCTAACTTGCAGGCCAAGGCACTGACCAACAAAGCAGCTAAGACCATGTATGAATTACGCACATTACATTAGAAGATACAAAATCATTCGGCAGAGGGGATTCGACAAGCTCTGTGGGTGAAATTGCTGCCCATGATAAACTATGGCCATCTTGCCTTCCCTAATATACTTACTGAATCTTTAGAGTGTTGCCCCATTGCAGCATACAGGAACATTTTTAACATCCCAAACACTACCTGGCACACACTGATTAGGTTAGAGTTGAGTCTTGCGAGGATGGATATTGAACTTAAAAAAGACCTGATCAAGTATCACCATTGCGTGTCCGGAGGAGATTCAGATTCAATGAGAGATACACTTTAACGTGATATTTCAGGATAAAAAGAGCAGCTGGTCAAAGTGTTTGAGCACTGCCAGGGACTCATTAAACATGCCCCCTGAGGGTACATCAGATCCACTTATAACAAGGGATAGTTTATAGAGAATAGTAAATGCGCTAGGTAAGACCTTATCAAGGGAGCAGGACAAAGGACAAATTAGAGATAATCTGGGAAGTGTGTCCCTCCAAATAGCATTAAGACACATCTTGCCAACCATGTTTTAAAGTGGCCCTGAGAAGGCAAGCTCTAGGGAACATACTGCAGACCAGGCTCTTAACTTTGCCCATAAGGGAGTAAAGGTTCCACTGGAATAATTTTCCCACAGTCCATGGCCAGTGCAGTCTGTAACTATAACATTCTGAGTTGGCAGCAAACATTGTTTGCTGCTGCCCTGCATTGCTACACCAGAATTGAGTCTACTTGAGTAAAATCTTCCTGCAGAATGGGATAAGAACTTGCAAAGAGGCACTGATATATATCTATACAACAGCGGTCCCAATGGAACGAGCATGGATTGGCAAGTTCTTTGCAGCTGCAGGAAGACTTTAGTACAATGTTTGCTCGCCGAGGGGGGCGGCCATTTGAAAACCTTTTAGCACCACAGTTCATGATAGCCATGGCCTGATGAACTGACTTTACCGTTTGATAAAATATTAAAAACTGGGCACTTCGAACTTATCGCTATGCATGCACACAAAACAACTTTTGCCCTAGCATGTGGCATTGTAAATGTATAGCCTGCTCCCCCGAGATTTAAGCACAGTGTATAGGCTTCCTACATCAGGGCAATTTGCATGACATTGCCATATTAAACACTACTATATACTCTTTGATCAGGCTTTTAATAAGAATAAGGTCTCTAATAAAATTATAATTATTTTCAAAAGATGATAAAATCTCAGGTGGTAGAGGGTTTTGTGCTACTAAGCAGTCAGTAATGAAATCAAATCTGGGTAAGATCCAACTAGAGTTGTCAACACGGGATGTAATATGGGCTGTTTCCAACCTATTCTAAGATTGTTATGCTTTCTGCCACAATCTGTCACCCCTAAGGGCTTGTTAGGTATGCTGAGTAGTAGTTCTAAAGGAATATGGTCACTATACAGATTTTCACTTGCTCCCCAAGAGAGGACAATCCGACCTAAGTATTCTATAATAAAAATTTAATCAATTACTGTACCTTGGCCCCGGCTGACAAAAGTGGGGGTCTGTTTCAATAGATCACCCACAATTTTAGCAGTATAATGTAGTCCAATGTATGGTAGGGCCTGTAAAAGCTCCAAACCCCTGCAGTCAACAGCATGAGTAAGCAGTGGATTATCTCCACCTGCAAACGGGCCACACATATTAGTATTAATCCCCAATTTTAGACTAACTGATATAGATCTTAAACAGGTTAAAATGTGAAATAAAATATCGATCTGACAGTTTATTTCATAAACAGGGTTGTAAAAATAAAAATAAAAATAAAAAAACTATACTTGATGGTTTCAGGTGACATGAAAATCCCCCAAAATCTTTGAAATGTGAATCATTGTCACCCCCCGGCCCCACCCCCCACGTGTTCTGTACCTAAGTGGACAATAGCAGGAACAGAAGTATTGGAATTATTGACAAATTACTGCACTTCTGTTGTCCTCATCCTCATCCTTTGCCTCCTCATCTTCACTGTCCACAGGGTCCACTGCTACCACAGAGCCATCTCCAGCCTCCTCCTCCTGCAGAAAAGACACATGGCATCTCAAGGCAAGGTTGTGCAACATACAGCATGACACAATGATCTGGCAGACCTTCTTGGGTAAGTAGCACAGGGATCCACCTGTTAGATGGAGGCACCAAAATCTGGCCTACAGGAGACCAAATGTACGTTCAATAATCATTATTGTTCGCCAATGTACCTCATTGTAACATTCTTCTGCCCTTGTCCTAGGATTTCTCACAGGAGTCAGTAACCATGATAGGTTTGGGTAACCTGAGTCACTTGCAAATATCGAGGGACAACTGTTAGCCACACACTAACCCTTATGGCTCACACCATACCCATACACCAACATCCAATGGGTGGGAACCAGGGCTCACCTATTAACCACACCCTGTGCCTCTGGAGTTGGGCCATCACATCTGGGATGTTGCTATTCCTCAGGATAAAGGCATCATGCACAGACCCAGGATACTTAGCATTGACATGGGAGATGTACTGGTCGGCCAAACACACCATCTGCACATTCATCAAGTGAAAACTTTTTCAATTTCTGAAGTCCTGTTCATTTTTCCGGGGGGGGGGACAAATGCAATATGTGTTCCATCAATAGCCCCATTTATGTTGGGGATATGTCCCATTGCATAGAAGTCACCTTTCACTGTGGCCAAATCCTCCACCTGTGGGAAAATGATGTAGCTGCACGTGTTTAATCATGGCAGACAACACTCTGGTGAGCACAATTGAAGACATTGGCTGTGACATTCCTGCTGCCAAGCCCACTGTCACTTGGAAAGAACCAGTTGCCAAGAAATGGAGCACTGATAGCACTTGCACAAGAGGGGGGATCCCAGTGGGGTGACGGATAGCAAATATCAGGTCAGGCTCCAATTGGGCACACAGCTCTGTGATTGTGGCCCTGTCAAGTCTGTGGGTGAGGATGATGTGCCTGTCTTCCATTGTTGCCAAGTCCACCAGGGGTCTCTACATGGGGATGTCTCATCTCCTATTCATCCGCAGTGGTAGCAATCTATGGGGCAAAAGAGTGAGGAGCTCGTCATAATCTGTACATTGTAACTACTACAGTTCAATGTATAATGTGATTTTTACTATTTATTGGTGGCATATGTCCCTAATGTACAATTGTGAACTGTGACGCAGTTAGGATCCATGGCCTGCCCCCCCCCCCCGAAATGGCGTCCACCTGTCCTGTATGGAGAGACAGGTGGAAGTGAGGTAATTCTGCTGACATTGTGCGCCGTTGCGGGAGGCGGTGGTGAACCGCCGTGCAACTCCTCATTGGATAATATTGTCCCCTATGGGGTACAGTGGCCAATGGTGATGTACGCCGGCAGTGACAGTATGCACCGCCACGGACGTCACTGGCATTTTCTATCTGTTCACTCACTTGCTACCTAACCTTCAGCAGGAGAGGACCTACACTGCAAGTGCTGCTGTGACCTGTGTCTGGAACCTACCATAGCTCGTGTGACTGGGGAAAGGGCCCCTGCCTTCACCTTGGCAGAGTTGAAGAGATTAGTGGATGGGGTCCTACCCCAGTACCCACTGCGGTATGGGCCTCTTGACCGACAGGTGAGTACACTGTGAGCACGATGCATGGGACATGAATGCATGGAGTGCTGTGTGTGAAGGCCTCTTGGGGAGGGGTTGGTGGATGGGCCCTGGGCAGCATGCAGCATGTATGCTGGGCCATAGGGCTATGGTGGGCCATGAGTGTAACAGGCAGGATCGTCTGACTAATACCTTTCCCTGTGCATATTTCCTCTGCAGGTCATCACCCATCAAAAGAAGGGTATATGGCATGCCATCGGCAAGGACGTGCGGACCCTGAGGGTCTATGGCAGGCGAAGCACCCAGTGTCGTAAACAGTGGGAGGACCTGATAAGCTGGGCACGGAAGACGGCAGAGGCCCAGCTGGGGATGGCCTCCCAACAAGGAAGGGGTGCCCATCGAACCCTGACCCCCCTGATGGGCCGCATACTGGCGGTGGCCTATCTGGAGCTGGATGGGCGCTTGGGGGCATCACAGCAGCAACAAGGGGGTGAGTATAGTTCCCATCATTACTACTTATGCCTGGTGAGGTGGTATCCGGGTGGGGGATGTGTGCCTGTGGGTGCCCCTAGGCCAGGCTTGACATTTCAGAGTAGGTCCCATATTGGACAGGGTTCTGATGTGAAATTCCTCCAACCTAGCTAGTAGGCATCCACTACTGGGCAGGGGTGTGCGGTTCCCAGGTATGCTGCAGTTGGTGGTATGTGTCCCTCCCCATGCCCTGGTGACTAGCATTGTTACTGGTAGTGCATTGCCTAGGGCTGTTCCCTGTGTGTGAGTGTGCTGTGTACACCAACGGTGGTGTTGGTGCAGCCATTGACCAAGTGTATCTTTCATCTCTCCTTCCCTTCCTTGTTTTGTCACCCTGTCCTTATGTGCATTAGCATCATCTGGCGGGGGAGCAGAGGCACCAGTGACGGAGGGCACTGCATCACACAGGACCGAGGAGGCAGAATCCACCAACGGCGAGGGCACCAGTGGGACAGAGGGCAAGAAGAGCAACACAGAGGAGGGGACAGTTCGGACACAGATACCTCCTCCGATGGAAGCTCCCTGGTGGTGGCGGACACCTCTGTGGCCACCCCAGCTACAGGTACAGCCAACACCCCCGTACCAGCACTGCTGTCCCAGCAGCCTCTCAGCGAGTTGCCCATGCCCGCTCACCCAGGAGGGTGGGCATCTCCTTCGCCTTAGACACCTCAGGCCCTGCCCCAGTTAGCCCTGCTGCCTTGAGTGAGGAGGATATTTACCTCCTGGGATCCATCTCTGTTGGGCAGTCAACCATTGTGAATGCCATCCAGGGCCTGGCAGCCCAAATGCAACAGTACAATGCATTTCTGGAGGGCATTCACACTGGCATGGTGGCCCAACAGAGATCAATCCAGGCTCTGGCCTCCTCTTTGATGGCAGCCATTGTCCCTGTTTCCACCCTCCCACTCCAGAGCCAGTGGGCAAGTCACCCACTTGAGAGACTGTGGCCTTGCACTCCCCAGGACGAAGCACAGGGCATGTTGCCCCCTCCAGAGCATGTTGGCAAGCCGCCCACTTGAGAGACTGTGGTCTTGCACTCCCTAGGACAGCACACAGGGCATGCTGCCCCCTCCAGAGCAAGTGGGCAAGTCACCCACTTGAGAGACTGTGGGCTTGCACTCCCCAGGACAGAATAATGGGCATGTTGCCCCCTCCAGGACCAGTGGCGTTGTTCCATCTGCTGGCTGAGGTGCTCCACCCACATTCCCCATCCCCTGAGGTGCCTGCCTATTTTCTGACTGATGCCCCTGCAGTGTTCTCTCCATGTTGTTGCAGGAGTCAAGTGGGGCCTTGGACTTTGTAATGAGGCCCTGTGGCCCACGAACACTGAGGACTGGGCAGTGTCCCTTAATTTGTAAATATGTATATACTTTTTCAATTGGATGCATGTATTGCTACTATATTTATCTTATTACATTCACTTTGATCTATTGGTGTTGTCCTTGCATTATTCCTGAGGGGTATGGGGTCAATATATTATGTTACTACATCTGCTTGTGTGTATGGTGTTGAAGGTGGGGGTGTTGCGTGTGTGTGTGTGTGACTCTCTTTTTCCTCCCTCCCTCCCTTGTGTGCTAGACAGCTGTACTCACTGTGGTCGTCTTCACCGTCGTTGGTGTTCGTGGTGGAGCAGGACGTAGAACAGCATTGGAAATATGTGCAGGTCGGGCTCCATGGTGGCATGGTTCTTCCCTGATTCTCCACAGGTGAGTCCTTTGACTTCTTAGATCTGTTCCCACCAGGCTTTTGATGTCGTTGGTACCGCCCTGGAAAAGGTGGCGGTTTCCTGTGTCTTAATACAGTGGGCGGAACATTGGCTTCCGCCTGGCTGTAGGTGGTTACCGCCATGGTGCCTGTTGATTCCGCCCTGGCAGTCGGTGTGGTAAAGTGGCTGTCTGTCTGGGCTGTTTCTGCCATAATCATAATTTGGCAGTATTTACGGCCAGCCTGTTGGCGGTATTACAGCCACTTTATCACCGACCGTCAGGGTTGTAATGAGGGCCAAATTGTCTTGCACATCAGGCATCGTACGGTAAGTTTATGCTTCCAACTGGCGCATTTTAGCTTGACCTGCCTCAGGAGCTTAGTGATGGATTATGAGGAGATACCCTTGGTAAAGCCATATGTCCAGTGGCAACCAGTGTGATCGCTTTCAGTGCAGTTGGTAATATTGCTGTAGTACATACTCTGCACATGCTTTTTTTGCATTGTGGATTTAAAGATGTCATTGTCTGTTGGGTAGAAGTACAAACACAAGTTCCCTTATCCTGACACTGTCTATAGCACACAGTGTAGTGATTTCAGACATGAGTTTGATGTGAGCTGCTTTGTGGTGGTAACAGGTTTTTGTCTCTACTTCTAAAACTATGATCACATTGAGTACAGCTTTCAGCAGTATCTGTGTGCGAACATCGCCCAGTATTTTGGTTGCATATGGCACTGATATTTACTCCTGCACTACACCTGTCTTATCTACACACAGCACATACTAACAAAGTATATGTATTATTAAACCAGACTGTCATGTATTTGTGACTTGTGTGTTTTGATCTGGCTGAACAATGGTGTCTCACATAGCCACTGTAGAAGTGATTTTCAATACTGTAACTTTGATAGACTACATTTCACTTTTCAGTTGGCGGGAAATAGTTATTTTAGCTACTCTGCTACTTGTGGCTATTGGCTTCACAGTAGCATAAATTCAGTATGCAGCATCCACCAAGACTGCAGTCAGAAATACACCAGCTTTGCATCTTCCTTATCCACTATGGAGTGTTATGATGGAAACCCCTATCTGGATTACTGCAGACACCAGGGAACGACTTTCAGGATGATGTCAAATATCACTGGCAGATTCTTTACAGTGGGTTCAAGAGATTGTTGCTGGCTCAAAGACCCTTGCCAGGAGGATATCCCTGCCTCTTTCTGGAATCAGCCAATGATTGCTGAGCTTGACCCAATGGTTAAGAGTCGGGCCCACTGGTGATCATTTTTGGGGACCTGCACTAATTTTAATTCATTAGACTTTGAGCAAGAGAGAGAAAAAAAACTCAAAAAAGGGAAAGAAAGAGGAAGAGAAACATGGAAAAAGTGACACAGAAAGAAAGCAGTGAAACAATGGGGCAGGAATCTCTGGTGGTGGATAAAAGAGGCTTCAGGTGAAATCAAGACTAGGCAGCAGTTGTATGTGTTACCTAAGTGTTACCATGACAATGGTATTTTGAGTATGTAAGAATGGTAAAAAGGTAGTGGAATGTTGTAGGTAGAGAAGGAGACGGTCGTTGGAAGATGAACGGAAGTAGGTGTAATATGTGTGCCGTTATTACCCTCTTACTTGTGTTCCTTGTTCCTGTAATATTTACTGAATAAAACTTCTTCTTGGAACTACGCACCTCCCGTGACTTCACTACAATGTGGCGACGAGCAGATTAAATCTGAACCTTCAAAGTGTGTGCACTACACTACGATCGACAACTGCTTCCTCCGATTTGTTACGGCGAGCAACTTTTACGATGGCGCATGCATTTCCCGAGAACCTTCCATCGAATATGCAGATAAGGTAAATTTACCTTCGGCTGCGGTTGGGTGTGCGAGTCAGGGAGTGTCTGTGCTTGCAGTCAGCGCGTGACTCCTTCCCTGCTGAGGTGATTCTGCGCATGACTTTGGCGTGTGTGATTCTGCGCATGACTTCAGCGCGTGTACTAGTGCATAACTTCCTGACTACAGGTCATGTCTAGCACGCTACGTGACCTTACGCGCTGCCATTTTGGATTGGGAAAACATTCTTTGAGGAGATACTGACAACTTTAACAGCATTTGCTGTGTTTTTATTATCTCATTCAACTTACTTTTCTGCATTTACAAAGTAAATTAATGGACTTTTATCTTCTTTTTTTTTTTTTATTAAAAAACACTTATATTTGTGGTGAAGTAAAAACTGTGGACTAGTCCTTTTAGGGTGAAAATTGGACATTGAACAATTCAACGAATATGAGTGCTCAAAACTTCAGTCTTAGACCTCCTCAAGCTTTTTGGCCTTCTCGCTGTTCAACAACAATGAAATGGGGAGAATGGAAAGAATATTTTATTAATTAAATTCAAGCTGTAGATGAACTTAAGAAAATCTCCCCTGAAGCGGAGAGGAAGGAGATGGAATATGTGTACGGTTATTACCCTCTTACTTGTGTTCCTCATTCCTGTAATATTTACTGAATAAAACTTCTTCTTGGAACTATGCGCCTCCTGTGACTTCACTACAGTAGCCTTGGTATTCAAAACCCAGACATTAGATAGCACCAGCTGCAGGCATCTGAGCAAAACTTTGTGCCACTGCAGTTACCCCTTTACAAATTAAACACGGCATACCATCAAGCCATCTGATCATTATAGATTTGGTTTTGTTCACTGACATCATTGGTTTATAGTTAGAAAGCAAGTACATAGTAAATCATTATAAATTAAAGGTTGCAGATGAGATTTTGCAGATCATTTTATATCATCTTGTAATTTGTAAATGTACAAGCCACCCAAAAGAAAAAGAAACATATTCAGGCGCATACGGATACACGTTAGATGGCTGGAGTATATAAAGGAGCCATCCTGCAATGCTAGAATAAATGGTCGAGAATGTGATTGCAACAGAGTCATGCTAATGGCAGAGACCATTGATTTAAAAAATGAATGCAATGGAAGGGCAGATATTTTATTTGTATCTGGAACAAGTGGATGGAGTGACTGTCTGGCATGGAACTCTAGAGAGGAAAATTACATGGGATATGGGACTCTCTCAAAGAAAAAAAACTCACATTCCATAGCAACTAGCCCTCGATGTACTCACTCTACAAGCGAAAACCAGGATTGCTTGTGCTTCTCTGAGTCATCTCGCAGACATAAATGACAAATGAAAAGCCTCATTCAAGAAAGGGTGTGTGGGGTGAGTCAGTGATTCCATGCCACACAGTTATCAATGCATCAATAAATTATAAATCTCAATCCAAGATTGTGTGTTTAAAACTCATTTAGTAATACATCATATCTTCCCTACAATGATGTGTAAAAGAAAGCCATCCTTTTAAGATCCTATGGTTCTACATTCTTAACACATCTGACCATCATCTTGTCCTCTCCATGTCCTACCAGTAGATAAATCTACCATTCTGTAGATTTGGTATAAATGTCTATTCTTAAGGTTCATGGCCCTCAGAGTTCACAAACATCTTAAATAACAGATAACAAAGTGAAACATAATGGTACATACAGGGTGGAGAGTATGTGCGAGGAAAGGGGACAGTGTCTCAGAGCATGGAACGTTTAATTTGAGAATTTTGGACCAGCTACAAATGGCACTGTTTGACATGACACCGTTTCCGAGACCGGCACAATTTGAGGCATTAGCTGTTTGGGAGCTGATAGCGAGGCAACAGCAGGAAATAACATTCCAGAGGAAGATAAGGAGAGTAGAGAAGTCTTTAGCGGAAGCGAGATGGGATTGGTAATAGAAAAAGTGGGGGATGGCAACACTGCAAGATGTTAAATTATTCCCTGCTATCACAGAGGAAAATGAGTCAGAAGGGAAGATGAGGCAGCAAAAGCAATAAGAGTACATCTGGGGGGTAAAAAGAAGAAAAAGACGTACATAGAAGAAGAGGATTCAGATGTAGAGGATCTTATTACAAAGAAATTGAGGGATCGACCGCCACCATATGTGGTGCATGAGGGGGGTCCTAGTACTAGTTCTGCTCCAACAGCCCCGGCAACAGGAACAGTGAGTCCAGTACAGGTTAATAGTGAGCAAGTCCTGAATGGGATACAGAGAGACTCTAGTGTATTGACTACTTCAGTAGTTCAGGCACAGTTTCATCCGCCACCGATACAGAGGATTTATCCTGAAGTACTAGTTCTTGAGACATCTTCAAACTTAGTGGTGTCCACAGAGCAAGTGGTTCGAGACCATCATTGGTCCAGACTGAGCCGATTCCGGTAATGATGCCTTAGGCACAGACACGGGGAATACCAAGGTTTACACCAATGACAGGGACAGACTCAGTTTTGACTTCAGTTATGCATCAAAGTATGGGAGTAGCTCTCCCAAAGAGTGATGGTGCCAGAACAGGTCCATCATTTGCGCAGAAGAAACCGATTGCGGGAGAACAGGGAGAGATGTCCCAGAGTCTAGTAAGAAGGGGGAAAAGTGAACAGGTTCAGGTAGTCTCTTCCATGGGTTGGACTTTTGATGGATCGAGGTCCTGGATAGATCTTAGTCCATTTGTCGCACTTCCTGATGCAGCGTATGGTCAGAATGCAGGTCAAAGCCTGAAGTTATTGACTCCACAGTCACCGAGAGCAGTTGTGCAACAAGTATCCACACCGAATGCAAGTAATATTACATTGCAGGGACTGACAGCACAACAATTGAATGAGTGGTTAGATAGTCTGAAGACACCAGAAGATACTTCCAAGGGGGAAGAGCAGATTGATTGTGTCTGGTTGATCACTGAAGTGACAGAGCTAGTCGAAGGTTCAATGGGAGTGAATAGGTTAGAATCCTATACCGAAGCAGAGTTGAGATACATTTGTCCCAGAATTACAAAAGAGGTGAGCAAAGTGCATCATAAATTGGCAGACTTGGCAGAGAAACATGACATTGATATAGAGAAAACAAAGCACTTGAGAAGGAGCTACAGATTAGATTTTGTGGCAAAGGATTTTGAGCACATGAGATCAGCCAGAATTAAGGCACACCTTAAATAGTTACTGCAAAGTGCACAAATTTGGGGAGCCCTGGGGAAGTGGGAAGGCAGATGGGCAAAGAAGAAGGATAAGTGGAAACGGGATTCACAAGAAGGGTCCAAAATTGTACAGGGGGACAAAGATTCAGTAAAGATTTTACCAATGACGAAGATTCCCGGAGGACAATTTGTTCAAGTTCCTTGGCATAGGAGTGACATTCAGTCTTTTACGAATGACTATCCAAAACTGTGGAGAAACCGGTTGAGTGGTATCAGCAGACAGACAGGTTTGTGAAGCTTTCGAAATGTCTTTGGGAATATTTGAACACCTTATTAGAGATAGTGGTTCCGGACAATTTGTGGGTCGAGTGTAAAAGAGAAGTAGATTGGCCAACAAGTGAACCAGAAAGAGATAGGACTACAGGTGCACTATCATCTAAAGTAATGAAGCATTATTATAAGGTGATTGAGTTCCTGAAGACGAGAATTTCCCTTAAAAATACTGGCTGGCAGAGAATTGCCAAGACAATACAGGAGGTAAAGGAGTCGATACATGCGTACTTGTTAAAAGTGTTCAAGGAGTACAGTGGCAAGGAACCAATCGAGCCAAAAGACATGTTGCACTTTGTGTTTAGGTTTGTGGAGGCACTGAGACCTGAAATAGGTCAGATGATCAAGAGCCAATTGATTTGGTGGCAAGCAAAGCCGAATGACAAGGTATTGCAGTATGCAAAACACTGTAGTGACTAGATTGAATTAAAACAGAAAAAGTTGATGGAAAAGGCGATAGTGATGCAGATACTGGCAGCTCAAACAGGAGTACAGGGAACCTTTGTGCAACAGATACCTCAGCAACAGGGAATTGTAATGTTCCAGCCACAGATGAGAGGTGAGGGACGTGGAATTAATGTGAATCGTGGTCCCGATTAGAGTGCTGTGGTGGTTCAAAATGATGTGAAAGGGATGAAGAAGATGTTACCATTTCACCTTTGCGGAAACATGGGACACTGGAAGCGGGAGTGTTCATTAGTGGTGCAGGAAGGTGTTGTTCAGCAGAATGGTGATGTCAATACAATGCAAAATGTAAGAGTGCCCAGAATGCGAGGTGTTAATCAAAATGTTCAGAATAATATGGATCAAATGCCAAATTTCCAGCCAATGCAGCAAATGCAAGTGCCGAGGGCACAGATAACACAATTACAACCAGTGCAGCAGCAAGATCCAATGGTGCCTAGACTGTAAATGCAGGTACCCCAAAGCCAGATGGAACAGCAACAGATATTACTTACTCCACAGGTCACGGGTCATAGACAAGACAGAAATAGTGGCACAATACACCATTTCCTGTTACACAGTGAGAAGGAAACAAATGGAGAATGGATGAGTGATAGTTCAGATGAGGAGACAGGCGTGCTTGCAGCTTCCTTAGAAGTAGATCAGCGAGGACCTTATGTGAAGGGGAAAGTAATGGGCCACAAGGTTTTATTCTTGGTGGATACAGGAGCTACAACCTCAACAGTTAGAAGTGCAGAAGTGCCGAATTGACTTCTTTCAGGAAGGACAGTCCAGGTGATAGGGGTAGCAAATAAGCAACTGATCAATCCAATTACAGATCCAGTACTTCCAGGAATTACACAAGTTTGTGGTTTGTGACTCGAGTCTGGTACCCCTACTGGGAAGGGACTTGTTGGCTAAAACACTATGGGCCTGATTCTAACTTTGGAGGACGGTGTTAAACCGTCCCAAAAGTGGCGGATATACCACCTACCATATTACGAGTTCCATAGGATATAATGGACTCGTAATACGGTAGGTGGTATATCCGCCACTTTTGGGACGGTTTAACACCGTCCTCCAAAGTTAGAATCAGGCCCTATGTTTAATCTCTTGTTCAACAGATGGAATTGAAATTCAGACAAGTAGTGATGATGAGGAGGACACAACTCCTCAATCGGAATGTGAGGTTACAAATGAAGAGCACCCATTGATTGAGTTTTTTCCCATGTTCACAGTGAAAGCGTTACATGCAGATTTACAGGGAACAGTGCAGGAAAATGTATGGGACGTGACAGGTAAAGAAGTAGGGTTAATCAATGGAGTAGAGCCGATTAAAGTCACTTTGAAGCCGAATGTGGTACTTCCCCAGCTTCCCCAGTACAACATGGCACAAGATGTTATGATGAAAGTGGCACAGATAATTGGAGACTTCGTAAAGCAGGGAGTTTTAAAAGAAATGCTGGGCAGCACATGTTATTCATCGATAATGGGCTCAAAGAAGCCATGAGGGAAGGTACGAATTGTTCAGGACTTGAGGAATGTGAATGATATGGTGGTCAAGTGCTGTCCCGTAGTGCCAAATCAGCAGTAATAATGTTTCAGATACCATGCGATGCAGAGTGGTTCACAGTGGTTGATTTGTCACAAGCTTTCTTTTCTGTGCCTCTTCATGAGGATAGTCCATTTCTTTTCACTTTCAAATTCCTAGACAGAGTCTAAAGCTGGTGCAGGCTTCCTCAAGCGTACACCGAGCCACCATCATTGTTTAATCAGATCCTGAAAAAGAACCTGGAGTCATTGGAATTACCATATCAATCAACTCTGGTACAATACATCAATGATTTATTGATTTCTTCAAGGACAAGGGACGAGTGTAAGTATAACTCGATTGCCCTTCCAAATCATTTGGGAAAGTTTGGCCATAAGGTGTCACCTTTGAAATTGCAGTATTGTCAGAAAATGGTAAGGTACTTGGGTCATCAAATTGAGAAAGGGTCGAGGAAAATATCCAGAGAGAGAATTACCATGATTTTGCATAGAAGTCCTCCAACTTCACAGAGAGATGTCAGGATGTTTTTGAGAATGGTAGGTTACTGTCGACAGTGGATTCCAAATTTTGTAGAAATTTCAAAGCCATTGCAAAAGTTGACACATAAGGATGTTACTGATCCCATAACCTTAGATAAAGAGCAGATGAAAGTGTTTACTGAGTTGAGAGAGAGTTTGTGCAGAGCTCCAGCACTGGGTATTCCTGATTACACGAACCCATTCACATTGTTTTGTCATGAGCGTGATGCATGTTCTTTGTCTGTTTTGACTCAGGTCCATGGAGGTGGTCATCACCCAGTAGCATATTTTTCAGCTGCCTTGGACCTGGTTGCATCAGCCTTACCATGCTATTTTCGTGCAGTAGCCGCAGTTGGTCAAAGCCTTTCACATTGTGAGGGAATAGTGATGGGATATCCCCTGACGGTAATGGTCCCTCACTGAATTGAGATTTTACTGACAAGGACAAAAACGCAGTACTTGACACTTGACTGGTGCCAGACTGACAAAGTATGAGACAAAAATTTTAGGTGCTCCAAATGTAACATTGAAAAGATGTACAGTGTTGAACCCGGCAACTTTACTTCCAAATGAAAGAGGAAGATATTGATCGTGATTGTCTTGAGGTAACTGAGTTGTGCACTAAACCTAGACCTGACATTAGAGATACTCAATTGGAAGAAAAAGATCAAATTGTCTTTGTTGATGGTTCTTGTGTGCACAATTACAGGGACTTTAGAAGCCTCCTGGCTTCGAGGAGTGTGTTCTATATAAGTAGCAGAGTTAATAGCTCTTACTAGGGTGTGCCATGTTTCTGCTAGACTGAGAGTCACTATCTATACTGATAAACCAATATGGATTTGGAAATGTTCATGATCTTGGTCAATTGTGGTCACAGACGGGTTTCCTGACTTCTACTGGTTCGCCAGTGAGAAATGGTGAGAAAATAAAAGAGTTGCTGTATGCAATACAGCTGCCTGAAGAAACTGCAGCGGTGAAATGCAGTGCACATCTAAAATCACAGGACTACATCTCACTGGGAAATGGATATGCAGATCAAGTCACAAGGTTTTGCGCATTGAACTATATATCGTTCAAAGACAAGTGGGAACTGATGTCGGAAGAGGATAATACATGTACAAGTTTTTAATTGAGAGTGATCGACACCTTAGAAGAATTGAAAACCTTACAAAGTAATGTTGACAAAAAAAGAGAAACTACTCTGGTCCAAATTAAAATGTGTTCAAAGGCCTGATGAGATATGGGTATCTGAAGAGGGTCAGATGGTTTTGCCAAATAGTTTACTGTCGCAAATGGCCAGGTAATACCATGGGCAGGTGCACAACGGGAGGGATGCCATGGTTCGGCTATTCAAAATTGACTGGTTCAATCCAAAATTCAGACAGGCAGCAGAAGTAGTTTGTCATTGCTGTGTGATTTGTCAGCAACTTAATGCAGGAAAAGCGACTATGGTAAATTTGAGACACACTGGAAGAGCAGGAGAACCATTCAGCAGAATGCAATTGGATTTCATTGAAATGCCTGTGTGTGGGGGTTTGAAGTATGTGTTGGTGATTGTGTGTATTTTTAGTCACTGGATTGAGACGTACCCTACATGAAGAAATGGTAGTCTCACAGTAGCCAAGTTGCTGCTTAGAAAGTTGATGACACGTTTTTGATTTCCAATCTCTTTAGAATCAGATAGGGGAATGCACTTCAATAACAAGGTGATCAAACGTTTGTGTGCAGCACTGAACACTGAACACTGAACAGAAGTTGCACTGTAGCTAGCGCTCTGAAGCATCAGGACTAGTGGAGCAGATGATTGGTACTTTAAAATCAAGATTTGTCAATATGTGTGCAGCAACAAATTTGAAATGACCAGATGCATTGTCTTTGGTGCTGATGTCAATAAGAAATACACCTAACAGGAAGACAGGATTGTCTCCCCATGAAATTCCTATGGGCAGAGCAATGAGATTGCAAGCAGTTCCGGCCAATTTACTTGTAAATATAACGGATGATGTGGTGTTGGACTACTGCAAGGGTCTAGCTGATGTGATTTGCTCTTTCTCTCAGCAGGTGGAAGCCACCACACTGCCACCAATTCACGACCCAGGACATAACTTGAGAGTTGGTGACTGGATCGTTGTCCGGAAACATGTTCGCAAGATGTATTTAGAGCCACGTTGGAGAGGGTCATATCAGGTGATTCTAACAACTACGACAGCTTTGAAGTGTGCAGGAGTCCTGAACTGGATTCACGCCAGCCACACAAAGTAAGTGGTATGTGCACTGGATCACGAAGAAGCATTATTGAGGGCTCCAGTGATTGCGAAGCAAATTGCAGCTCCAGAACTGGAGAAGGAACAAAGAGAGCCTGAGGTGGAACCAGAACAAGTGGAAGAGGAGTCTGTCACACCTGCAAGAGACGAAGGTGAAGATCTACAGGAGGGTGCAGGAGAACCTATCACGACTGACACAGCAGGAGAATCCCTCATAACTAATACAACTGGAAAGCCTAGCTCAGCGGGAGCTCTCCCAGAAGCAGACAAGTCTGAAAAACAAACAGAGCCAGGAGTAGACCCAGAGGGTGAAGGAATTGAGCTGGAGGAACAAAGCCAAAACGATTCAACTCTTCCTGAGCCTGTTGAAGGTCCGTCAAGAGAAAACACCATAGATAAAGAAGGGGAGAAGAGTCCAATCCTAAAAAGAATATTGACTGGAGAAACAAGAATTGCAAATAGGGAAAAAGAAAGAATTAGTCATAAATGAGAAAATAGAGGAAGAAGTAGACGCAGCAAGAAAAGAGGAACTGAGTGAAAGAGAATTAAATGGTGATCTCAAGTTGAAGAGAAAGAGAATAGCAAGTTGCAGATACGCAGGTCCTGAATGAATGCAAAAACAAATGAATGGCAACACAAGTTTATGTCTTTCTGTTTTGATAGAGACGTTCCAAGTCAGTATTTTGATGTAACCTGAAGGTAATCAAGGAACTGAATTGCTGGGAAAAAGCTGAAAGAGCTGAACATAGACTGTTAAAATAAACTGAAAAGAGACATTGATAACCTGATTTGATGTTTGAAAATCCGGATGTAACAAGCTGCTAATCAATTTTTACAAAAAGGGTTCCTAAAGAGTGAAACTGAATTGTTGAAGAAGAATTTTTGTTTTTGATTTTTTGCTGCACTCTATAAGAAATACTTCTGCTTTCTGATTCTTTACAGATCATGGCTGAGCTAAATAACACGGTTAGAGATGTTAAGCACTGTAAATATATGAGCATTGGATTGGCAAGTATGTGTGGGATTTTGTTTGTCGTAATGATTGTGGGAATGTCTGTTCTTGATATATAAGGAGCCAACTATACTATTGTTTCTGAGACTATCACAATGTCTTCCTTAGAAAAGTTTAAGATTGATGATAAGTATTTGCATGATTATATTGATGCTCAAGGAGAAGTTTCTTCTAATATTTTCTATCGCTTGCTGAGTATGTTGAAACAATGGAGGCGAAAGATTGTCTTGTGTGCACACAAATTCCTTCATCAGTAGAAGGAGTTACTTACCATAGCTTGCCTTTAACCTATGGGATAAGTTGTAGTCTGCTACTAACAAGGTTTTGTAATCAAGAATATATACAATCCTTTTACTCCAACCACAACGTGGTATTTTCATTTGTCCATATTATTAGGTATTTGAGTAGAGTAGATTAAGATCATGACATCGTGCTAGTTAGAGGATTCTTTGAGCCTGCACTAACGTTTGGGACTGCTTATGCTCATCGCAATAATCTTACATGCTTGCTTACAGCAGCCAGGGAAAAGCTGGTAGCAGAAGGGATCATTATCCTAGGTGCAGTGCTGCTTGCAGCGCTGCCTTGTCGGAAAATGATTCCCGCCACCATCAGGCTGCCTGTTGGCGGCAGCCTGGCAGTGGAGGAGGGCCGCCTATGGTGGCACTCACTGTGTTCATTATATGGCAGTGCAGACCGCCATGCCGGTGGTGGTCTGAACCACCGGGGTTCATAATGATCTCCTTACTTACTAACCTGACTACCTCGAGTAATGACTTGAAGGAATTGAAAGAACCAGGAGATTGGGAAAAGGTTGGAAAAGGATTTGCTTCAGTGAGGAATTGGCTCAGTCAAATATGTAATGGGGTGCTGTTAAAAATCATACAAGGAATATTAATTGTAATTGCTTGTTTATTAGGTTTATGGGGATTATGCAAATTATGTCAAAAGATAAAAATAAAGAGGTCTAAAAATAATCAGAGGAGGGAAGAACCAAACAGGGAAAGAATTTACAGAGAAGATCTGAGGAGAAGGCAAAATGTTGAGGAAATTGAGTTGTAAAACTGACAAGGGAAGTAGAGTGATGACATATTTAGTCATCGAGGAGGGACTGATAAAGCAAATGTACTAATTAGACATTATTAATGAACAGTTATATAATAAAATAAGTAGAAAAATGAATAACATAAAATAACGTGCACGTTTGAAATTGTGACCACGGGGAGTGGCCGCCAAATGTTAATGAAAATATTAAAGAAAAGATTAATGTATACGTAAATAATGAAAACGTAATAAAAATATGTAGTAATGTGACATATTGAAAGATATAACCTATGTTTGATTAACTGTGTGCCTTAACTTAGCAACTGTCTGGGCCTAGTTTTACCAGGCCTCATCGCAGAAGCTGTCTTTCTGATGGTAAATGTAAAACAAAGCTAAAAGCTGAGCTACCGATGAACTGCCTATTGTTTAACAAAATCTGCTTAGCAAGGAGTCTTCTTGAGAACCAACGGACAGGAGCTGGTAGAGTTAGAAATGTAGCAAATGTGGTGTATGCCGTATGAGGTGTACTTTCCCAGGACTTGAACAATGAAGACACTGACTGAAGAAGAATTGCAACATTTTCGATAACTGACGAGCCGGATGATGATGACATCGCAAGACGAACCAATCAACAGTCTGAAAAACATGAAATATTAGAATCTATAGATTTGGTGTGTTTTATCCATTGGCTATGTAAATAACGTGTGACCAATTGACCAATTAGGAATTAGGGGACAATCTTGGTGACTTTGATATAACATTGTGACAAGGGAAAAGATTTCAGATGGAGAGGAGAAAGACAGATGGATAGGGAGAGGGGAGCAGATTTTATTGAATAGCAGCAGTGACTCGAGATTCTATCATTGGGCTCGACTCTCTGACTCTTTTCTGATGTGATGCTGATCGACTGATGACCTAAGGACGAAGACTGTCTCTGTTGCTGACCCATACCGAGGATAGGCAGATATGACAATGTGACTGTAATGCATTGCTTTTCCTTTCTAGGTACCAACTGCACTGTCTTTATAGCATATCTTAGATGTTTTCTTCAAATTTGTGTTCTAAGTTTGTTTTCGCATGGCGCCCCACATGCTAATGCTGATCTGGATTAGTTAAGGTTTTTCTACATGACGGTACTTGACATGACTTTTTGACTATTGATTGATGGCCACATTTTGCTGAACTTATGCTATGAACTGGGTTTTCGGGATTGTTCTTCTTATTGATTTGTGCTAATGCTCTAGAATGTATCTTGATGCAAGTTTCGATTAGATTATGTTCATGGCATCTTTTGATTTACTAGTCATGTTTAATTGAATTGAATAGAGTTTGAATTACCCTCATGACTTAGAATTGTAATCAAAGGGAAATAAAACTACTAAACGTATATTTTGGGGTGTGGTTATTCATGACTGAAAAGTCATGGTGCGTCAATTAATTGGTGTTCTTGATTAAAATGCTTAAGTTTTGACTAACGGTATTGAAACTGTGCATTGATAATTGTGTACACCTGTCACAGTGTGGCTAGGATACTCCATGCGAATCAAAAGATTAATCGACCTATACGCGTCACCTTGTAAGTTTACTTATTAAGGACCGACGCGCGAACAGCACCAATGACTTGAACTTTTCAGACAAAAATGTTGGTGAGTTCAGTGCAACTACAACTTGATCTGACAACTTAGTCTGACATTGCTCGCCCAATGATCTCTGGCACCAAAAGTAGAAAAATAGTGGTCATTGAAGAAATGATTGTGATATCCTCCTTATCGTTATAATCTCAAACATGGAAATAATTCGTAGTGCACTGCACAGGGAATGAGGGGTGATTTTAAGGTACTGAGGCCCATATTTGTACTTTTTTAGCGCCGCCTTTGTGTAATCTTTTGACGCAAAAACGGCTCAAACTTGCAAAATACAATTGTATTTTGTAAGTTTGCGCCGTTTTTGTGTCAAAAAGCGGCACAAATGCGGTGCTAAAAAAGTATAAATATGGGCCTGAGTGTGGAAGGTAGCTTAAAGTTTGAGGTTAGTTTAAATGTGCCTTACTGTGGAGCAGAAGAGAATGTATAGCACTTTTTTCTTAGCTAGACTCTCTAACTCAGTAAACTCATTTAGAATATTGGAGAAAGAGTTTCACCGATTTATTTTTTTGATGTACTTTAACCCTTTGGGTGCGGGCGTCTCACTACCTCCTTGGTGCGGGTCACGACCAGTGGGCGACGCACCCGAGGTTTTTTTTTTTTTTTAAAAGCCCGGGAGACACGGAAGCTTTTCCGTGCCTCCCCCCGCCCCCCACCCGCCCCTTTGTGATGTCAGCGTGCCGCGAGGGTAAAACGGCCCCAAACGGCCTTCCCCACGTTTGGGAAGGCCTCGTAAGAAAGGGGAGGCTCTCCCCTTTCTTACGAGGCCGAAACACCACAAGTCACCAGGGATTTCACTTGGGGGGGTCGGACCCCTCGGAAAACAGGCCGGCATATATTTTTTTTTTTAAAAGGTAGGTGTCCCCTGGGCGGGGGGCGCTATCGCGCCCCCCCACCCCCAGGGGCAAAATTTTTATTTTTTTTTTAAATGGACAGGGAGTCGCCCGTTGGCAGGGGGACCCCCTGTGGGGGCAATATTTTTTTTAGTTGTTGTAGGGTTTCCCTGGGGGCCATTTTGGCCCCCAAGGAAACCATACAACTACAAAACAAAAAAAAAAAAAAAAAAAATATATATATATATATATATAGATCTATATATATATAGATATATCTATGTAGATAAATATATATAGAGATAAATCTATATATATATATATATATATATATATATATATATATATATATATATATATAGATATATAAAAATCACTTTTGTCAGTACATGTGTGGTTTCCCTGGGGGCTGCGATCTGCCCCCAGGAAAATCAGACCCACATATAAAATATATATATATTTGCCACCAGTTGTCTTGCAGTTGCAGCTTGCATCTTCAAAGCAATGCACATACTTCAACTGACGCATTTCAACTGTAGCTTTTAGGCAGCAATAAAAAAAGTCAAGTAAGTATTGTGATTATGTTTCTGCTACAAAAGGGTCAGACTTTTGTCTAGTGGTAGTTTTAGTTCCATAAAGAAGCACAGAAGGTTTATATGCGTACTGCAATGAGCAAATCTGTATTTTATGTAAATAGCTGAGTACATTAGTTAAGTCAGCCATTACCTGCGCTATAATACAAATGAAATGTATGTGCGGGGTGGAGGGCGGCTATGGAGAGATGAAGGGCACTTTTGCTGGGTGGTAATGAGGGAATCCGAGGAGGAGGGGGTGGGAGCACCAATAATGATTGTTGGACTGGGCGCAGGAGGTGCTAAAGACTGTGACGAATGGTAAGTGACAAGATGTTTTTTGAGTGTCTTGAAAGAATGTGCTGATTGAGGAAAGAAGCGCAGGTAAGGTGACCTCTACTGTTGTACGTATCTCACACACACCATCGATTTTGTGGCTGTCTACGTAGGCTAGTGTTTTAGAGCAACAGTTTAGCCAATAGCAGATATGGCATCTTGATGGATGACTGCTGCCGTCACTCGGGTTATAGAGGACAGCTCTGACATAGGATCAGAGACTGAGACATCAGATACTGAGACAGCATCTGAGGGATAGGACAATGGCGCAGAATCTGGGAGTGATTTTTCAGTCGGAGGAGTCCCATTCGATAACTCCTCTTCCAGTAAATTATGAGTTAGGTGATGAGGACATTCCTGCTGTCCCTTCGCAAGCACAGTCTGTGCAACGGGGTAATAGTGGGTTAGCCCAACCCAGAGAGCAGGTGAATGCTGCGGCAAGCAGAGAGAGAGAGGGCTCTCTTGGAAGCTCCCCAATTTAGTTCATCCCCAAATTCCACCGCAAAAATCATATTGTGGAGATATCAAAATTATCTATCACAAAACAAACTGGTTTTGTAAGGCAGGCACCTGTGTTTTTGGTCCTGGGTTCGGCGGCCATATAGAGAAACACACTAAACCCAAACATTTCTGGAAACTAGACATTCGGGGGAGTCCACAGAGGTGTGACTTGTGTGGATTCCCCAAAGTTTTCTTACCCAGAATACCCAGAATACCCTGCAAAGCTGAAATGTTGAATAAAAACTCTATTTGTCTTGCATTTCTGTCACACAAACTACGGAAATATGCTGGGATCCACAAAATTCCTACCACCCAGTGATTCCTCACCTGCCCTGAAAAAACACTACCCCACTTGAGTGCCTACACCTAGTGCCTGCGTCAGGAATGGATCACCCCAGGGTCAACAGCTTCCTCTTGTAAGGACCAACATTGGCCGTTGTGTGATCTATTCCTGTCACTGGCACCTGGCCTACCCACACAAGTGAGGTACCATTTTTATCAGGAGACTTGGGGGAACGCTAGGTGGAAGGAAATTTGTGGCTCCTCTCAGATTCCAGAACTTTCTGTCACCGAAATGTGAGGAAAAAGTGTTTTCTTATCCACATTTTGAGG
The DNA here is from genome assembly GCF_031143425.1 of Pleurodeles waltl. Classification (NCBI taxonomy): domain Eukaryota; kingdom Metazoa; phylum Chordata; class Amphibia; order Caudata; family Salamandridae; genus Pleurodeles; species Pleurodeles waltl. The sequence goes on from NC_090439.1 coordinate 342,188,369, forward strand.
TTTGCAAAGGATTCTGGGTAACAGAACCTGGTCAGAGCCCCACAAATCACCCCATATTGGATTCCCCTAGGTCTCTAGTTATCAAAAATGCACAGGTTTAATAGGTTTCCCTAGGTGCCGGCTGAGCTAGAGGCCAAAATCTACAGGTAGGCACTTTGCAAAAAAACACCTCTGTTTTCTGTCAAAAAATGGGATGTGTCCATGTTGTGTTTTGGGCATTTCCTGTCGCGGACGCTAGGCCTACCCACACAAGTGAGGTATCAATTTTATCGGGAGACTTGGGGGAACGCTGGGAGGAAGGAAATTTGTGGCTCCTCTCAGATTCTAGAACTTTCTGTCACCGAAATATGAGGAAAATGTGTTTTTTTAGCCACATTTTGAGGTTTGCAAAGGATTCTGGGTAACAGAACCTGGTCCGAGCCCCACAAGTCACCCCATTTTGGATTCCCTTAGGTCTCTAGTTTTTAAAAAAACACAGGTTTGGTAGGTTTCCCTAGGTGGCGGCTGAGCTAGAGGCCAAAATCTGCAGGTAGGCACTTTGCAAAAAACACCTCTGTTTTCTGTCAAAAAATGGGATGTGTCCACGTTGTGTTTTGGGGCATTTCCTGTTGCGGGCGCTAGGCCTACCCACACAAGTGAGGTATCAATTTTATCGGGAGACTTGGGGGAACGCTGGGTGGAAGGAAATTTGTTGCTCCTCTCAGATTCCAGAACTTTATGTCACCGAAATATGAGGAAAATGTGTTTTTTTAGCCACATTTTGAGGTTTGCAAAGGATTCTGGGTAACAGAACCTGGTCAGAGCCCCACAAGCCACCCCATCTTGGATTCCACTAGGTGTCTAGTTTTCAAAAATGGCAAGGTGTGCTAGGTTTCCCTAGGTGCCGGCTGAGCTAGAGGCCAACATCTACAGCTAGGCACTTTGCAAAAAACACACGTCAGATTTCAATGTAAAAATGTGATGTGTCCATGTTGCGTTTCCTGTCGCGAGCATTAGGCCTACCCACACAAGTGAGGTACCATTTTTATCGGGAGACTTGGGGGAACACAGAATAGCAAAACAAGTGTTATTGCCCCTTGTCTTTCTCTACATTTTTTCCTTCCAAATGTAAGACAGTGTGTAAAAAAGACGTCTATTTGAGAAATGCACTGTAATTCACATGCTAGTATGGGCACCACGGAATTCAGAGATGTGCAAATAACCACTGCTTTTCAACACCTTATCCTATGCCCATTTTGGAAATACAAAGGTTTTCTTGATACCTATTTTTCACTCTTTATATTTCAGCAAATGAATTGCTGTATATCCGGTATAGAATGAAAACCCATTGCAAGATGCACATAATTTATTGGCTCTGGCTACCTAGGGATCTTGATGAACCTACAAGCCCTATATATCCTCGCAACTGGAAGAGTCACACATTGCAGCACACGTAACGGTATATTGCTTTAAAAAATCTGACATTGCAGGAAAAAGTTACAGAGTAAAACGTGGAGAAAAATGGCTGTTTTTTTCAGCTCACTTTCAATATTTTTTTATTTCAGCTGTTATTTTCTGTAGGAAAACCTTGTAGGATCTACACAAATGACCCCTTGCTGAATTCAGAATTTTGTCTACTTTTCAGAAATGTTCACCTTTCTGGGATACAGCATTGGTTTCACACCCATTCCTGTCACTAACTGGAAGGAGGCTGAAAGTACCAAAAATAGTAAAAATGGGGTATGTCCCAGTAAAATCCCAAAATTGTGTTGAAAAATGTGGTTTTCTGATTCAAGTCTGCCCGTTCCTGAAAGGTGGGAAGATGGTGATTTTAGCCTTTGTTGACGCCATTTTCAGGGAAAAACCACAAGCCTTCTTCGGCAGCCCTTTTTTCCAATTTGTTTGAAAAAAACTATATTTTCACTGTATTTTGGCTAATTTCTTGGTCTCCTCCAGGGGAAACCACAAACTCTGAGTACCATTAGAATCCCTATGACGTTGGAAAAAAAGTACCCACATTTTGCGTGGATTGCTTATGTGGACAAAACGTTATGAAGGCCTAAGCGCGAACTACCCCAAGTAGCCAAAAAAGGGCTCAGTACTGGGCAGAGGGGGAAGGCCCAGCAGCTAAGAGGTTGAAAGCCTTGTCCTCAACATTAGCCAGTTTTCACAGCTTAACAGGTATTTTCATTTGACAACTGCAGGCAGGTTTTGCTACAAAAACGAATCAAAAAGCATTAGATACTCTTTTGATGAGTTGGTGCCAGACAGACTGGTCATGAAATGACCAGACCACATGCTTTGAAGATGTTCTTTAATGATGGAAAGAGAAGTACAATTCCAAGGTCAAGTGTCTCCCTTGTAGCACTCATTTTTGTGTGTGTGTGGCATTGTGCTGGTGATTCACCCTGCTGGGCCAAAATAATAGCATTACATTGCTATACAAACTAATGTTTACATAACATAACAGAGAGGAGGCGAGATGACTAATCTAGCTGCACCATTGAAATGTGGCCTGAACTTGAATACTCATGTCTGTATTAAAGATCAGTGTCTGCCTTTAGCCAGTAAAATAAGGTTAGGCAGCAAGTGGAATGTGATGAATAAATTAAATTTGTTTCCCAGATATTAAAGCCACCTTGAATTTTAGCTACTAGAAATTCAAAATTGCTATTCTGATTCAGTTGCAAACTTAAAAATGAATTAGGCTAGAATGTCTAGAAATGTAGAAAAAGAATTCCATAGGCCAGTATAAGAGATAAAAAAAAGTTCTCAGAGGTGAATTGAAAAGTACTGCAAAAAAAGTCATATATCACAACAACTGCTTTTCTAGCTTGTCCTACCCAAAACCGGATTGTGCTTCTGGCAAATGACTTTGGGTATGACAGAGTCTGGCAGATGGGTTACTTTGTTACAAACATGATGGGTATGCCATCCACCTTAGTATAAGTGCATTATATCTTATGGCACTTGTATTAAGACGGTCAGGATATATGTCACATTTGTGAAGGAGTAACCCATCCGCCAAACTCTAATATCAGGTCCCTTTATATTGCATGATAGTTATTCTGCAGCAAATTGCTCTTTCAATTTACAACAAGGATTACTAATTCGACTTTGGGCATTGTGCACACTGGCTAGTACAAATACTTGCTGAGTACACAGCCAAATATGTAATTTTTAGTTCTTCAAAGTTTGTAGCTGTGACCACTGGCTTCCCCTCGCAACCCATGGCACTACCATTGCGACCTCTGGCCTCAGAGGTGGCAAAGTCAAGGCCAAGAATTCCTGAACTTCTTTTTTTCTGCCCATTTTTCAGTATTTGAATAATGAATAATATCTATTGTCAGTGTAATCAAACAATCTGTACTTGCAGAGTGCAGCTTTTCACCCGTGAGGGTATGCAGGCATAGGTCGATGGGTTTAGCCGAAAAGCCAGGTTTTGAGTCTCTTCCTGAAGACAGTCAGTGAGGTTTCTATTCTAAGGGGGAGGGAGGGTGTTTCAGGACTTGGTGGCCAGGTGGGAGAAGGAGCGGCCCTCACTGTGGATATGGTGGTTGCACAGTATCTGTGCGAGGGTGACTGAGGTGGAGCAGAAGTTATTGATGGAAGTTCAGGCAATGGTTCATTTATGCTGATCATGAACCAGTGGAGGTTCCTCAGGATTTGGGTGGTGTGGGTCTGTTTCGGTAGGTTGAGGAGCAACCTGGCAGCTATGTTCTGTATCTTCTGGAGCATTCTCATGAGTTCAGTGGTGGATCCCGTGTACAGTGCATTGTTGTAGTCCAGGCAACTGGCAATTAGGCCTTATATGACTGTTTTTCTTGTGCTTATAGAGAACTATTCAAAGAGTCTTCGGAGCATCCACAGTGTGGAAGCAGGCAGAGGAGATTGTGTTGAGCTATTGTTTCATGGTGAGTTTGCTGTCCAGAATGTTGCCGAGGTTGCAGGCCTGGTTCTTGTTAGACTTTTCATCCTTGGCTTCGTCTCCCTTAACTTCTTGCCTCTGTTCCCCAGGTTGTTGATGTGTGCTGGACTGTTTTTGTTACTCTGGGCACTTTACCACTGCTAACCAGTGCTATAGTGCAAGTGCTCCTTTACAAAATTTGTATGTAATTGGCTTATCCATGATTGGCATATTTGATTTATTTTCCAGGGCCTGTAACTCAAATGCTACTAGTAGGCCTGCAGCACCGGTTGTGCCACCCACATAAGTATCTCTGTAATCATGTCTCAGACCTGCCACTGCAGTGTCTGTGTGTGCAGTTTTAACTGTAAATTCGACTTGGCAAGTGTACCCACTTTCCAGGCCTAAACCTTCCCTTTTCCTACATGTAAGGCACCCCTAAGGTAGGCCCTAGGTAGCCCCAAGGGCATGTCGCAGTGTATGGTTAAGGTAGGACATATAGTAATGTGCTTTATATGTCCTGACAGTGAAATATTGTTACATTTGTTTTTAACTGTTGCAAGGCCTGTCCCTCTCATAGGTTAACATGAGGGCTACCTTCAAATCTGATTAAAGTGTAAATTCCCTTTGGGAACGGATGGACATGTGGAGTTTGGGGGCTCTGAGCTCACAATTTAAAAATACATCTATTAGTGAAGTTGATTTTGAGATGGTGTGTTTGGAAATGCCACTTTTAGAAAGTGAGCATTTTCTTGCTTATACCATTTCTGTGACTCTGCCTGTTTGTGGATTCCCTGTCTAGGTCCGTTTGACAGTTGGGCTGGTTGCACCTCCACTAGACATTGACACAAAGGGAGCTGGGGTGTAGCCTGCACATCCTGATGAACTATCTGTGCTAGAAGGGAGGGGAGGAGTGGTCACTCACACTTGAAAGGGCTGTGTCTGCCCTCACACAATGCAGTCTCCAACCCCCTGGTGAGTGTCTGGGGCCTGGCCTGGGCAAGGCAGGATTTTACATTCAAGAGAGACTTTGCTTTGAAGTAGGCCTACTTCAAAGGAGAAATGGGGTATAAGAAGGGCACCCAAAACCAGAGACTTTAGAACACTTCTGGAAACCAAAAGAAACCTCTGCCTGGAGAAGAGCTGAAGAGCTCAGGAATAAAAGCTGCCCTGCCTGTGACTGTGCTTTGTGGACCTATCCTGCAGTTGCTGCTTCTGCCAGAGTAAGAGGGCAAAGACTGAACTTTGTTTGCCTTCCATCTTGTGAAGATCTCCAAGGGCTTGATTTGGAGCTTGCCTCCTGTTGTTTGAAGTCTCAGAGACAGCAAAGACTTCTCTCTGCCATCGCCTGGAGTCTCTGGAGAGACTCCTACTCTGCCCTGTGGTGCCCATCCAGTTCCTGGGACCCTGAAAGGAGAAGCTGGCAGCCTAAGAGGAAGAAATCCACACACAGGACACCGTGCGGGGAAAAAAATCGACGCGACTTCTATCTGCGGCTGAAAAATCGACACGCCTCCAGCTTCGTGGCTGAAAAACGATGCTCAACTGCAACGCAACTGAACAATCGATGCACGGAGCTGGAGAAATGACGTGCAGCATCGCTGACGGAGGCTAGTGAGATCGCAACCCGCGCTGTGTGGTTTTCGGATCATTGTGCGGCTGGATTTCTGATGCAAACACCGCTGGGCGTGTAAAAACAATGCAAGGCCTGCCCGGACCCGAGAGTGCTGACCACATCGACGCATCGCTCTCCTGCAGAGAGAAGAAACGACGCGCCCGACCCGATAAAAGGAGAAACGGCGCAAGGTCTCGCTCGTGAGTGAAATCGATGCATCGAAAGCCCTTTTTGATGCACCCAAGGTACATTTTCACGCTAACAGTGTTAGTGTGTATTTAAAACTACATGAAGACTCTTTTTGCTTTTCAATTGATAACTTGACCTGTGTATTGTGGATTTTCTGTCGTTTTGGTCTTGTTTTGTTTAGGTAAATATTTTCTATTTTTCTAAACCTGTGTTGTGTCATTTTGTAGTGTTTTTTTTACGTTACTGTGTGTTAGTACAAATACTTTACACCTAGCACTCTGAAGTTAAGCCTACTACTCATGCCAAGCTACCTAGGGGGTAAGCATGGGTTAGCTGAGGGTGATTCTCTTTTACCCTGATTAGAGTGAGGGTCCTTGCTTGGACAGGGGGTAACCTGACTGCCAACCGAAGACCCCATTTCTAACAGTTCTTAATTATGGGGGTGGGTCTGACTTTACCTGGCCACCAGGTGTCATTCCAGAGGTAGGAATGGTGCCAAAGATCAACACTTCAGTCTTGTCAATGTTGATCTTCAGACAGTTGGACTTCATACAGTCGGTGAAGTTCTTTATGCAGTTGTGGAAGTTGGTCTTGGTGTTGGTGGGGTCTGCAGAGAGCAAGAGGGTGAGTTGGATGTCGTTGGCGTAAGATAGATAATGATATCATGGGTTTTGATGATGTCAGCTAGAGGCCTTCATGTATCTGTTGAAAAGGGTGGGGCTGCAGGATGAACTTTGAGGGATGCCACAGATGGTTCTCATGGGTTTTGAGGTAAAAAGAGGTAGGTGGATACCCTGTGTACGTCCCAAGTGGAATGATGCAATCCAACTGAGTGCGTATCCCTTTATCCTGATCTGGTGCAGTCTCTTGAAGAGTGTGTGGTGGGATACGGTGTCGAAGGCTGCGGAGAGGTCGACGAGGATCAGGGCTGCTGATTCTCCTCTGTTGAGTAGGTTGCAGATGTAATCCGTGGCAACGATCAGGGCGGTCTTGGTGGTCTGGTTGTCACAGAAGCCAGATTTGGGATGCCTAGCAAGTTGTTTCTCTCCAGGTGTTTGGTGAGCTGTCAGTTGATTTCCTTCTCCAGTACTTTGGTGGGAAACAGGAGCAGTGGGATGGGGCAGTAATTCTGGAGTTTGCTGGGGTCTGCAGAGGGTTTCTTGAGGACAAGTGGGGCTTCTGCATGTTTCCATGCATTGGGAAAGGTGGCTTGGGCAATGGATGGATTGAGGATGGCGGTGACTTGGTGGCTGATATTGTTGCTTCCTAAGTAGAAGAGGTGGTGGGGCCAGAAGTCAGTGGGTGGTCCCAATTGGATTGAGTTCAAGGTGGCTGTGATGTTCTGTGTGGGGAGCAGTTCCCATGCAGTGAGTTGTTGGTCGGGGAAGGTTTCTGTTGGAGTGAGGAGGCTAAGGAGGTCGATGGGTTGGGGCTTGTAGTTTCTGTGGACGATGGATGTCTTGCTGTGGGAGTGCTTTGCTAGAGCATTAGAAACGTTCCAGTAAGGGAGGGACCATGTTCTCAGTGGCTGCTGGGCAGGAGAACTCTCTGTTCCTTGGTGTGGTTGGCTGCAAGAGCACCGTTTTTCATGTGTTTAAGTCATTTGTGGTACTTGTAGAGGATTGACTTGAAGGTGGCCAGGTCTGTATTGTCTCTGCTGGTGTGCCATCTTCTCTCAAGTTGTTTGCAGCTGCGTTTCATTGTGCTGAGTTCCGATGTACAAGATGGCCTGTTTGGTGAGTCTGCAAGTCCTGGCTGATTTGTTGGGGGGGTGACTTGGTCAGCGGCGTTGGTGACCCAGGTTGAAGTTCTTGACTGCTTGCTCCAGGTTGATTGCTAAATCTGGCTGGTTGGTGTGGACGGCATCTATTCAATGGGTCTGTGTCACTTTGCCCTAGCTGCAGAAGGAGGTGCTGGGAGGGTTGGAGGTTGAGTGAAGTGATCCTGTAATGGTGAAATGGACGATGGAGTGGTCAGTCCAGGGGAGTTCTGTGGTATGGCTGTAATTTACTCTGTTGTTAGATGGGAAGATAGGGTCCAATGTGTATCCTGCTCTGTGTGTGGGGTCTGTAATCAACTGGGTGAGACCAAAGTTGTCCAATCAGTCCAGGAGGATGGTGAAGCTCGTGTCTGTGGGGTCACCCAGGTGGAGGTTGAGGTCTCCAAGAAGATGTAGTGCTTGGATTCAATGGCGAGTGGGGTGATGAAGTCTGTGATAGCCTTGCAGAGGCTTGTGCATGGACCTGGGGATCTGTGGGTTAGGCTGTCTTTGATGGTTGTTTTGTTGAGTGTGCGGATTTGAAAATTAAGTTGCTCCATGATCGATGTGGTGTCGTCTTAGATGGGGGTGCAGGAGATTAATTATTTGTGGATGATGACGATGCCACCTCCATGTTTGTTGGTGTGGTCTCGGTGTATCATCCTGTAGCCACTGGGCATTGTGGTAGCGATGTCATGGGAGGTGGAATGATTGGGCCAGGTCTCTGTGCTGAAGGTTACTTTGGGGCAAGGGTGGAGATGGTATCCCAAACTTCGGTGGCGTTTTTGCAGAGTGATTAGTAGGCATCAGAATGGTTCTAGGGTGGTCTTGGTCAGTGGAGAGGGAGTGACACGGGTTTCTGTGAGGATGGTTAGACCTGTGTTGCAGGTGAGGAGACAGCAGAGGCAGGTGAATGGTCCTGCTGTAGAATGAGGAGATGTGAGGTAGCCATTGTGTCGGCGTCCGGGTCTATGGCTCGGAGATCTGTGGTGGAGTATCTAAGGGTGCCCGTGAATAAAATGAAGCACACTTAGAAAATTTGGAGACAGCTTTGGTAAGTAAACATGGTTTTAAATGTATGTTATGCGCATGCTTGCAAGTGTGAGTATCTTGAAGTGAGAGAGAGTGTGTATGTGTGAGTGCATCTATTTGTGTAAGAATGTGTGTGAATGAAAATGAATGAGTGTCATTGACAGGTAGTGAAGTGAAATTGTGTGACATTGATACCCAGATTTACTAGTCTTTAAAGCATGTCAATTCTGCGCCAATTCTGCCCAAAAATATTGCCTTGCATGAAAAGGAGAGACAAAAATGCTCCATGTTTATAAAGATATAGGGTATCATTTAACTCCTCAAGCTTTGTCGCACTTATGACAGCCATGCGCCAACACCTACAACCTTGAGCTACAGTGCAAGGATGTCTGTGTTCTCTGAAATATACATATTATAAATGAAGGTGACCTTTCCAGTACAACAACTATGCTTTAAGGCTTTTCCCACTTTATGTGTATGCTGTACAATGCACCACATATGCAAAGGTGGAAAAATTAGGAGAAATGAAAAAATTTCTCCTCCTTACGTCTGCCCCAAGGAGGCATAAGATTTTGGTGTTAATTCTTGTCTACCAATGTTTGTTAGGGATTTGCGCTAAAATCCACAGCACGCCCCCCTGATGAGAAATAACACAGAGCACACAGAGCGCAACTCGTTATTTTGGGATACTACCAAATGCAAATCCTGATTTGTGTAGGGTACCAAACACCCCAAACAATCTGTGCTAATTTTGGGTCACAAAAGTGTGGCAATCCCAGCGCACAACTTTAGTAAGCGTGGTCCTCAGTTAGAATGGCAGACACCTGTGACAAATTACTGTCGATGTCACATTGGGGGTAATTCTTGGCATAAAGGGCACCAATGGCAAACTACTGGCACTGACACACTAGAGATAATTCATAACATATAGGTCACCTGTTGAAAATTACTGGCATACTCAAAGAAATTTTAGGAATATGGCCACCAGTTGCATCATTCTGGTATTAGCACAATGGAGGCAATTCTTGGCATAAAGGTGGACAATCTGGCTTATGGGAGGGTGGCAATCATGGCAAAATCTTGGGTTTGACATACAGGTTCAGCAACGGTATATGAACAGCATAAATTGCAAAATTCTGGCACTAACATTTTTATGTCATTTTTGATAGGAGGGGCCACCCATGGAATTTGAGGGCACCCATGACAAAAAGCTGCCCCAGGCACAATGGAGGTAATTTTTCACATCTGGGGGCCAGCCATCACATATTTTGAAAAAATGTGTCAACTCCTGGGATGAGAAACCCCCTAGATGTGGTGTGGCTTTCTCGTTTTACTTGCTCACTATAGTTTAGAGCAAGTATTATGTCCCAGATCTAAAAAGATCAAGTCAGTAACACAATACAGGTAGTATCTAAATAGATATTTCTGAGTTATTCTGTTATACTAATCGTGCAGCTATTAGTGTACTTCAGCAATGTAATGGGTTGTGATAGGGCATTTGACATGCCATCATGACAAAATTCAGGGTCAAGGGTCATATGGTGTCACTTCCTGTGATGTCATTAGGACCAAAGTGTTTATGATGTTCCTACCGTTAACCCTGGCATTTTGGTGAAACTGCACCTATGCAAATTGGCCAGGGCTTGTATACAAAATTACATCAAAGTCTAAGCTGACTGTAGGGAAACAATCGTGCTAGATCGAGCAGCAGGAATTATGTACTACGTAGCAATTTGGAAAAGTACCAGCATTAAAGGGTTTAAAAAATCCATGAATTTAACTAATTACAAAAAACCTTGGTGTGCTGCCAAAGTCTAAATCTCATGTCCATTTCATTATACTTGATTTACCATGAACCGAGCAACTGTCTGTTGGATGCACTCGTCCTGATAGCTACTGAGCACGCGGGCAGGGTCAACAAACCCCGCTCCTTCCTTTCACCTTATTCCTTCTGGTTCAAACAGAGTACGAATCTTCATTTCTGCATAAGAAAAAAGGCGCTGAACATGCCCACAAGTTGAAAAAACAAATGTTGACTGTGCAATCAAAATGTTATATAGCCATCAATAAGCATAATTACATAACAACAACAGTAGTGTATGGTAATGAACAGAAAGGCTAATATCACCATGAAACACTGTTGTGCTAACAAGCAAGAGAAACTGAAAGCAAGGTCTCCTCTTTTCTTATTCGCAAAATAAAATCAAACATAAAATTACCCCACATTGCTTGCATGCAATAACAGATATTTTGTGTTCACCTATAATCTTCGCATACTCCCTCCTCCACCTCAACCCCCTAACCTGACTCATAACTTGAAACACAATCGCTCTAATTAAATCTGTCAGTGAGTCTGCATTGTATAGCATTTATAACGGGAAGATTTTTTTAAAATGTACCGTTTGTTTTTGAAATGCCACCTTGAATTGCCTCTGGTCCGACTGTATTTCTATAATCTCCCTTAGCTGGGAGGCTCCGCGCTGTGCAGACCTTGTGGGCCATCAGTGCCTTTGCTCACCCAAGCACTGCCTCCTGTCAGAATCAATGGCAAGAAGTGACTTACTTCACCCAGTCCTACTTAAAACCAGCACAAAATGTGTTCTGGACCTAACCGTTTCTAATTTACCAGAACTAAGGACCCCACCTGTGACCTTTCATAACCTGACAAATTTTGTTACACCGATGTGAGTCTGATTGGTAATTGATTGGTCCTCAGTATTACTGATCTTGAGCAATCGAAGGTTTGACAACAGATTGGCAGTGTCCCAACCTTAAGGCTTTCAAAAGCGTTAGTCTGACAGGTGACTATACTCCAGCTGTATTGGTTAATTAGGGGTGTGAATATGATATATGACCAGCTCTGACCAGGCTGCAAAGGGATTGACTATACCGTAGTCTCTCAGGAGGCACAAGCATAAGAACAGCTTGAAACTCCCATGGCCTTGACCTCAACAGGCCCTCCAGACTCTAAGAATAATTAGCTACATATTGGCCAGCATCCGCTCTAGTCAAAGGACCCTAAAATGCCACATGGGTTAGGTGTGACACTGCAGTGTGGCACCTGAGGTCTTGAAGCCTTATGCTGCTAGGTAACTGACTCACCTTCCCCAGCATGCTCCAGTGTGTGATTTGCATAAAAAGTGAAAGACACTGATCACAGGGTGAACATTGTACATGACATCCCACATAATGTTGTAGACAAGGATGGCTCTTCTAGGTAACAGCATATGTGAACATTTCTTATAACTAAGAATTAGCTGAGAGGCGTTAGGAAAAATACCGTCTCCACAATGTGGCACTAAAGCAAGCATTCCATCTATCACTTTTTTGTATACTTCAGTGTTACGCCCTAAGTGGAATGAGAATTCCCAGATGTGGTTCCTGTGCACACTGTGCCACTGGAACCAAGCTATACCTGACTAATGAACTCTAATTAGAATTAAATCAGTCTTTGGATGTTTGTTTTATGGGTCAGGGAGGGCCTGAGCTGGCAGTTTGGGCTCAACTGTTCCCAGTGGAGCAGGGTCAAGACTGATTTGCATATACCTGGGCCCAAACTGAGGTGGCATGGTGTGCAAAATAACAATGGATTGTGATGCAGCCTAGAGTAAATTATCAGTGGCTGAGAATAATCTAAGTATTGCATCCGTCACTTTTTTGTATACTTCATTGAATCAGGCCAGCCTGTCTGCAATTGATGCTTCTACATTGATGCATGTAAACACTCTCGGGTGGTTAATATCACAACTGAATAAACACTTTCTGCATCTGAAATTATTTTATACTATATAGGTATTTGGAATATAACGATGCATGAATGGCCGAGTCTTAAAAACTTGCTTCCATGTAATACATGCGTGAGTTGAAGGCAAGCAACATGACACTGAAATTCCACAAGGAACGCTACATTATAAATCGTGGGTGTAAAAGACTAAATAAATCAGATTTTTGTTAATGCGTTATTAATCTGGGGAAAGGAACAATTGTGCGTGGATAGCAAAGAGGATGAAGAACAGTTTCATATCATGACTTTTGTTTGGTATTATTTGCCTGGAGTTCAACGTTTCCCATATTCGTGAGTGCCAATAATTAGCTGATTGGCAGTTATTTTACTCTTTTTACTTAAAGCCCATTTAAGTCTGAACTCCGCACAATCAAGTCTTCCTTTCAATATAATTTTTCCAAAAATTATTCCTGGTAGTTAATCTTAGTGCATTAACTTTCAAAAATCTGGAATGTCGTTTTTAAATGTACTTGTATCTACCTCCCTCATTTTAAATGAGCGTTTATCAAATATGTTGCACTGTTGTGGGTCATCTTCGGGAAATTGAGCACTAGGCCCAGAATTTCGAGTTCTACATTAATGGTGTTGATTTTACCGTACAATAGGTTTGCATGCAAATCCACCCAGCACCAGCAATTGCGAGTTAAACTCCATGGAATGAGAAACTGTCACGTGAGGCCTTTTTTCCAAGCTGTAAAACCACATTAAATTTCCTTTTACATGGAGTTTAAAACATCCATTTTTAACCTGCCTCAGAAGGTGGTATATGTGTGCTGCAGGCTCTGTGTAGGATGGGGAATGAGCAGGGCCGGTTTTAGGGCAGTGCGACCAAAGCAGTTGCTGAACTTGAGGGTGCTGTGTTTAGAAATAACCTATGGGTTTAAAAGCACATGCTGCAGAGTTCCTTATGTATCCAGAAGCTTTCAGGTAACAATAAAAAAGTCATAATTACTCTGGTGATTAACATTTCTGCAGGAGAGAGATCAGAGTTTTGCCTAGTGGAAACTTTGATTCATAAAGTAGTGCAGAGGGTTAATTTGCCTGCTGCAAAGAACATGTCCCAGAAAGATGACAGAACTGTATTTTATGTGGATAGCTCAGTGGGGTGCTGGTTTGGCACAAACACCATTTTGTTAATTTCAGTTCATAGGTTACAATCCTAATATAGCAGAGTGAATTATGAAGTGTCATTGAAAAGCCGCAAGCAAACTGCATGATATAGGTTAGAAATGTATGTTTTTCCCCAGTCTTTCATTATCCTAATGCTAAAAGGGTCTTTGTTTGGATGGAAATGCAATTTTATTTGTAAAACCAGTCCCAACCACGGTTGCAAAGTTTGAATCCTGATTTTGTGTTTCTCCAGACCAAACACTCTTTAAAATATGCTGCCTTTTAGTATGGATGACATGTGACTCTGACATCTTGTAATCCTCATTGTGTTATGTAATATTTCCTGCAGACTACTTTACACACATGTGATTAATTGCCTTTCTATAATGCGTGTTATGTAAAGTGCTCTTCCAGCCTGCACTGGTATGAGCAGCACTACAAAACAAATGAAATGCACGTGACACAGGGATTATGAAGAGATTAAGAGCACTACTGAAGGGTTTCAGTGAGGGAATTTATGGAGAAGGAGCTCATTTGGAAGTGGGGCGCTAAAACAACTGTTGCACCAGGCACCACCAATGCAAAGCTGGCCCTGTGGTGGAGGATGGGAGGTGGGGTGAGTAGGATAGGGAATGAGAAACATTTTCTAGCAGGGGGAGGTATTGCATGTTTCACACTGTTAGAAAAAAACAAGAATGAGACATGGCTGATAGAAAAATCAGGTGTGGAAAAATCTAACGGTAATAATCAGGTGGAACTAAATTAAGGCATTTGTTAATTTCCTTTTGCCTGACTTGTGATAGGGCCCAACGAATTAATGTTACTATCTTTCAGTAACTTAGCTATGCTATTTTTCATTGACATTATTCAATATTGCCATTAGTTGTCTTGGCGAGAGGGGAAAACATGAGCTTTTATTAAGCATTGGTTGTTGTGTCAGTCGTGTAGTGATCAGGCCATAGTCAAGACTCACTAGTTGACTGTAACTATTAATCATGAGATAAGGAGGCTCATTATTTACCACCCAGTTCATTAAAACAGTAGTTGTCTATTTGCACCAGGGGAGGTGTAGCTTCTTATTTTCACAGGTGAGACCCTAAATCAGGAGCTCAAAAAGCTTTGGTGCCTTCACAGAGGTGGCAGCACAACAAATGGTGGCACTCATAGATGCTTTGTTACTATGCAAAGCCATAACCTTTGTGTCCCTTGAGATTTCAAAACCTGCAAAAGCCTGGCCATGTTGACGATTATACATCTCTTCTGAAATTTGCAAGGACCTCTCTCCAAGGCTCTGTTCTCCAAAGGAGATAGGCGCAGGCTCACACGGCACCACTATGTGTCACACATTATCGGCTCCCTTCACAAGGTCACCCAGTGGGGAGTTGACATCATATGGTGTGAAGAAAGCAGGTTTCCAGCTAATTGTTCTGAGGTTCTTTGTAGTCGATGTCCATTATGAGGTGTGACACCTCCTAAGGACAACAGCAGGAGCCTCACCAGCTTTGTTTTTGTTGTTGACAAATGGGGTGAGGTGGACCAGCAGGGGAGTTGTATGCTTGGAGGCCGACAATCTAAAAGTGCCTTGGCTGTGCTTTGCACTAAAACCTGCTCCCTTCGAGCCCCACACAGTAAAAAGGTTTAAAAAGGCAAAACAGATGTTCTGAACAAAATAAAGGGACACAGGGACATCTATATATAAGTAGGACCCTAATCTTGGACACTGAAGAGTTATAATGAAAGGACCTACAAACATCGAAAAATGGCTACCATGGTACAATGAACAAGCATAGGAGACAAAGCAGATGTAGCAGTGACAGCTATTTCAGTAGTTATGTACAAACTTGATGATGACATCAGTGACCAGGAGAAGATCAATAGTATATACTTTTTAAACTGGTACTTACTAAATTATGTTTGCCAACATAAATACATAACTACAATTCCTAGAATACAAAGGAAATGCCATGAACAGTTGAGGTGCTCTTGCCTAAAACGAGAATTGTATAAAGTGGCATATGGGTGGCCATCCTCCTTTTTTCCCTACTTTGCTGGTCAGACCATGAAGTGGGTGCACTGCAAGCTCTGGCACCAGTATTGAAATGGGACTCAATGTGTGTGAAGTGCTGCATTGACATCCAGTGGCACAACTTATGTGGCATACTTTCTACCACTGCAGAGGTGGACCATGGAAAGCTAAGGCACTTATCCAGCACAGTACATTGGCCACTTCTGTGGCACTATCCATCACAAGCAGGCACAGTCAGGGTGATCAATTTTGCATCACTGATGGGTTTAAACACTCAATAAGTCATCATGCATGCAATTTGTCACCCATCTTTTTACTCATACATCCCTTCATCCACCCATTGACTCATTCTTCAATTCATCCACTGACACAACCACAATAAAACCCACACAAAATCAACAATACATGCAAGCAAAATTAAAACAACACAAATAGATTAAAGAAAACGTGCTCCCATCCAAACATGGTGAGCATTACCATAGCAGCAGGTATCTCTTTTACAGAGATATTATAAATAGTCCAATGTAGTTTTAAAGTTCACACATGGCCGCCGCACTTACAACTAATTTGTTGGCCATCTTGGAACTGTAAATCAATGACAAACTATCGAAAACAGCATTACATAATGGTCTTGTTGTATAGAGGGAGTAGCCACATGTGATGCAGCATACTGCAACTGAAATGAGCAGCAAGCAGGAGACCCATTAGCACTGACTAGATAGCTGTAGTGTCCTCCTACAAAACTTTAAAATAAAAAGAGAGGCAAACAAATGAAAGGGGGAGCATTAAAGTAGAAATCTAAAGACAAAAGGTTGGTCAACCAGCCCTGGCACTCAAGCAGGCTCACTGTCAGGTGGATATGCACATGTGATCAGTATAGGCTTTCATTCACAGGACAAGAGAGCCAATGACTGATGTGGACTGAATCATTAACCCATGCATTTCTCTGCCATGAACAAAAACAGATGGTAAATGGCACCCCAGGAGAACAATGGCAGAACAGAGCTGACTAAAATACCTTCTTTGTATCTATATTGATATATATTTATATGTATGTATGTATTATTTAATGATTTTTTTATTTTGAGATCCTGGCAGACATATAAGAAGAATTTCTAGCAAGAATTATAAAAGTGCAATTCTTCATTCCCTAGGATTTTTCAGAGGCAGGAACCAACACCACCCTTCCTTACAAAGGCAATATGTGTTATTTCATGTACCAAATACCTATCTGTAGATTTTAATAGAGAGAATTTATAATCCACCCTTAAATGCCTATTGACTTTAACTTATGCTTTTCAGATTCAGTATGTTGGGCATAATCCATTTATCATACCTTTTCATCAAATCGAGATCTGATATATGCCATTAGATATATTTTCCCTAGTGAATCAATGAGCCTCTAAATGTTATCATTGTCTTGTCAGCCTAATCAAATGAGGATGAATGTACTGAGCTTAACCTTTCCCATTTCAACCATCAGGCATATGTCATACAATTATATAGTATACAAAAACACAGTTGGCAAAGCAAAATATTTTCTCTCCTCAGAGGACCTACAATATGTTTATGCTCACTGTTGGACCTGGCCCCCTCTGCAGGGGCACACCCAAATGTTTTGCCATCACCCCTCCTGTTTTATGAACCGATTTTTGATGGATATTTTAATTATGAGGGCTTTACCACTGCTAACCAGTGCTAAAGTGCTTGTGCTCTCCTAAATCTTGGCACAATTTGATTACTCCTGATTGGTACATATAATTTACTTGTAAGTCCTTTATATATGGTACCATGGGTACCAAGGGCTTGTAAACTAAATGCTACTAGTAGACAGTAGCATTCACTGGGCCAGCCACTTAAAGTAGCCTTTTATTACATTTGTCAGGCCTACTACTGCAGCCTAAAATGTAGTTTTAAACTGCCAGTTCGACCTGGCAAAATACATTTTTGCTAGGCC
The DNA here is from genome assembly GCF_031143425.1 of Pleurodeles waltl. NCBI lineage: Eukaryota > Metazoa > Chordata > Amphibia > Caudata > Salamandridae > Pleurodeles > Pleurodeles waltl. The sequence continues at coordinate 342,205,727 of NC_090439.1, forward strand.
TAAACATTCTTTTTTAATACATATAAGCCACTCTAACATAGGCCCCTAAACAGCCCACAGGGCAGGGTGCATTCTATTTAAAAAGTAGTATCTATGTTTTTAAGTTCTATATATCATTGTTGCAGAAACATTTCTAAATTTGTTTTTCACTACTGCAAGGTATACTGCTCAGACTGGATAATATTGGGCTACCGTAATACGTATAATAAAAGCTAATTTTTGATTTGGAGCAGGAATAAATCTCATGTTTTGACTCAAATGAATTGTAATTTTAAATCCTCTTTAATGGTAAAGTCATATTTTAGATAACACTTTTGAAAATGCCATTTTTAGAACATTAGCATTTTCCTGCCCTAAGCTTTCTGAGGCATTGTCATTGTTTCCAGCTGCCTGGGCCTGTGAATTTCTCCCCCATTGCAAATGCACATTGGGCCAGACAGTGAACAATTGGACCTGGGTATAGCTGGGAGACGGCCATCCTGCCAGGATGGGAAGGGCAAAGCTGTTAAATTTCAAAGGCTACCTTCAGCAGATTCACAAGGAACTTGACACTGGTATATTGTCACTCCAGACCAGACCTTTTGGAGCTTGGGCAAGGTAAGGAAGGAAATTCCAGAAACAGATGTGAGGGGAAAGTCCAGATGATCAAATACTGGCAGCAAGTGGAATATTGGGCCCTCAGACCAACTCTTCAGTACACTCCTAGACCTGTGGACATTACAGAAGAAAGACCACCTTGTTCGATAGAGGACTGCCTTGCTGCTTTAGGCCTGCCGTGCTTCCAGAGGACAGCCATTCTGCTTGAGGCCTCCCTTGTTCTTCATAGGACAGCTCTGCTGCTGGAGGCCTGCGCTGCTCTCTGAGAAGGAAAAATGGACCTCCTCCATTCATCATAGTCTATCCTGAGTGACTTCAGGGATCAGTTGGCTGGCCACCTGTTCTGAGGTATAGGCACACAACAAGCTCTAGAGTCCCTCCTGCAACCGCCCAGCTGACCTATTGGTATTGGTCCAGCCTTGACCTGCAACTGGACCTGGCTTGACCTGACTGGACCTACAACTGGACCTACCTTAGTCCTGCTGGAGTGAGTTCCTGATCCCCAAGATGTATCTCTCCAGGTCCTTGACCAGTGGCAGGTATCAGCTGAGCTCCTGCGAAATCCTGAAGTTTTTAACAATGCATGCCAGACTTCGAGAAGGTAACTTTTTTAGTGAGACTAGCCTAGTCCCTGTATTCAGTCCTCACTACATCGCAGTTGTACTGAACCTGTGACTTTGTCCCGGTCTAGCGCTACCAGGTGCCTACAGTTTGCTCATTCTGTTTCTTGGGTCTACTTTTACTCAAACCTTTAAAATTATATATCTCTGGTGCTACTTTGGTCTCATTTTATTTATTTAATTCTACTCTATTTTACTAAATTGGTGTGGGTTTTTTCTTGTGTTGTGTTTTCGCTGTATTACTGTTTGTGTGCTGAATAATAATTTACACATTGCGTCTAAGTTAAACCTGACTGCATATGTGCCAAGCTACCAGAGGATTAGTGCCTTTAATGGTTCACCCTAACAAGGATTGGTTATTGCTTGAGAAGGGATTTTTACCCACCTTAATCATAAACCCAATTTCTTACACCCATGGTTTGTCAGTCGAGTCCAGCACCAAAACCCTTGCCTACTACGGTAATCTAAGAGATTCTATGTAACACATTACCTAGCAGGCTTTTATACAGAGTTATACAAATCTGCCCCTACATGCCTATTTACTACAAAATATGTTTTTTGCAATCAGTTTGTCATGCCAGCTGTCTTTATCATTATAAACAATCAGGCCTATACCTTTTGTCATTGCCTTGGCCTCATAAGCAACATAGACATACTGTGTTGATTATAACCCTTCCCAAAAGGAAACCATCAGGTATACCATAATAACATTACAAATATGTACAGAATACATTTGCCAAAACAATATAAAATTCCAGCCTAATAATGATTATCATAGTGCAAGACATCTACTCCCATGGTTTATTCAGGCAGGTCATCAACATCAAAGTCCTAAAATAATAAAATAATTTGTGAGTTACCCACCTAAGGGCTTTAGCACAGTGTAATACCAATTTACCCTTAAAAGCCTATTGCTTATAATGCTGTAAGAGTGTAAGGCCTACTTGCTTTGCTATACCTTTTCACTGTAAACAGATCACACCTAAGGAATCTGACACTACTTGTCCCAGTGAATCAATAAGGCCTTTAGTCTCTACAATTGCTTGACACTTTATACAGCACAGGGATATAGAAGTGAGCGTAAACTGGCTACCATCAGGCACTCATTTTAAAAAATACTAATATGTACAAAGTTACAGTTGGAAAAACAACCCCTCTCTTAACAAGAATCCTCACAGTAAAATTATACTCCCGGGGATTGTCATAGTGTGTGACCAACACCTAAATTCCTGCATACTATGGTAATCTGTGAGATTACATATAACCAAATACTATTCAGTAACAAAATGTAGTACCAATCTACTGTTGGGGGCCTACGGGGTTTACTATATGCTTTTCAAAATAAATAAAGCAGGCTTGTGGTTACTTTTGATAGTAGACAGGCCAGATCTATGGCAACTGATATAACATTTCCCTGCACACCAATCAAGCCTATAGCTGCTATCAATGGCTTGTCATGATAGCCACTCAGGTGTTCTGTACTCAGTGTACATATTCTCACTAGGCAACCATCAGACACACAGTCATAAAACTGCAAATGTTTACAGCTGGAAAACCAAAACCCATCTCTCCTAATAGGGTGTAACAATATTCTCCTAGTGAACATTCTTCTATACCCGTGGTTTGCAAGAGGAAGTATCCACCATCACAGCCCCTGCCAAATAAGGTCATCTGTGTGATTCCACATAACAAAAACATATCTGTAGGTTTTATGTCAAAATAATATCAATTTATCTTTAAATGCCTACTTACTTCAATATATGCTTTTGGCAGTCACAAATCAATATGCCAGTTTTCATAATAAATAATCAGGGCTATAACCTTTATCATTGGCTTGACCCCATAACCAGCTCAAGCCTACTGTACTGAGCGTCAACCTTCCAAAAGTCAACCATATGACATACAGTCATAAAAGTACAAGTCTAAGCAAAATTAAAATGAGCAAAGCAAAATACTATCTTTCTTATAAGAGCCTAAAAAGTATTACTGTATTACTGTAGTGTGTATATTCCATTCCTGTGGTTTGTTTGGGTGGATCACCAACCCCCAGAACCCTTGCACACTATGGTAATCTGAGAAATTCTATGTAAGGAAATACCTGCCTATAGGCTTTAGTACATTGTAATTCAATCCATCCTTAAAGACCTATTGCCTTTAACACATGCTTTTCACAAAAAAAAAGATAAGGTATTCTGGCTTTGTCATAAAGTTTCATAGTAAACAAATCCGGCATTACTTTTCCCAATGAACCAATGAAGCCTTTTCCATGGGTTACACTTTACCCAACATAGATTTATTCAAGTGCGCATGAACTAGACACCATCATGCATAGTTGTGAAATTGCAAATATGTAGAAGAATACAGGTTGCATAACAATATGCAACCCCTCTCAAAGGGCCTAAAGAAAATCATAACTTTATAAACCCCAGGGTTTGTAACAGGGGGTGGCCAATGCAAAATCCTGCCTATTACGGTAATCTGTGAAATAACTGGCTGCAGACTGAAACACTATGTAATAACAACCAATTACTAAAGGCTTGCTGGCTTTAACAAATGCTTTTCACAATTTAAAGGCTAGACTATCTGACTTTCTCATAATATTTCATAAGAAGCAGACCAGACCTATGGCATTGAACACAATGTTTAGCAGTGCACACTTCATGCCTAGAGCGTGTCACCTTAACAACTCAGGTCTACAGTTTTGAGCATAAGCTTTTCGATAGGCAATCATGTGACACACAGTCATAAAATTAGAAAGGTATACAAATCCACAGTTGGATAAGCAAAATACTATCTCTCATAAAAGGACCTAATAAGAATTCTCACAGAGCACATCTTTCATATACATGCTTTGTCACAGCAGGTCACAGCAGGTAACCAATCTGAAAACCCTTGCCCACTCCAGTAACCTATGCAATTCTGTCAAACAAAATATATATTTGTGGGTAGTTCGTAGAGTGTAATAACAATCCACACTTAAATGTGTATTGACTTTAAGATATGCTTTTCACAATAAAAACTTCAGGTCTGGTACCTTTGTAATAACAGTTCATTGTAGACACGATCATTGGCTTGCCACCATAACCAGCTCAGTTCTGATGTACTGAGTATAGATTTAGCCACACGTAACTCTATAGCCAGGGTACCAGTCTTAACAAAGAGGGATAACCTATCCGGAGGGATGCTATGGTCAACCATATCATATGCCAGCAAGAGATTCAAAATAACTAGCAGATAGACTCCGCCTTTGTCACCAGCAACTGACTGTTATCTCCTGCCCTGGTCTTAATACTTCCTAAATAAGAGAGAGACACTGATGGGTATGAATATATTCCTGAGAATGAGCCACCATGCCCTTTGTAAAAATGTATTAGTAACAGTCTGGTGGCAATAGGCTGGAAATTGTACATGAACAATCCATGCCAATTAGTCTTCTTTGCAAGGGGAACCAACAACCCACTTTTTAATGCACCTGGAACAATTCTTCTAGGATAGAAAATGTAATCACTTGTGCAAAATTGATGTATAAATAGATGCACATGTGTTTAACAACCACGTGGAGAGATGTTCTACAAGGATTTATGTATAAATTATTAGATCATTTCCTAACATAAAATTTAATTTCTAAAGCATACACACACCAATGGCTTCATGGTGCTAGATTCACACAGAGAGTGGCTGATACAAGGGTCTAATGGATTGAAGAACAGTTCTGTTTGAGAACTTTTATTCTGAGAATGTGGTCTATGTTACAATGAATTGAGACTTGAAAGACGTTCCAAAGTTAGAAGGCTGGGAGTGAAAACAGCCGCCATCTATAAGTGAATGGTAAACTTAGGCACTGACAAAAGAAGCTGATAGAAAACGTATTTGGTCTTGGTGGTAGATGTGTTTAGCGGCTGGAAGTGAAAACAGCCGCCATCTATAAATGAATGTAAAACTTAGGCACTGACAGAAGAAGCTGATAGAAATCTTATTTGGTCTTGGTAGTAGACGTGTTTAGCTACCTGGGAAAGCTAACTGGTGTACATAGCGATGGGTCAGGTGCACAATATCAAATTAATTCTGCTTTGTAACTGGTAGCCAGAGTAGGGTTCTGTGTTCCTGAGATCTAATAGGCCATTGACCTCTTTTACTACAAAAGTGTGCATGTTGATGGTAAGAGACACAGGTAGTATACCAAGGTCCTGGGGATAGGATAAAAAGTATTACGTTTTCGAGTAGCAAGACCTCAGTCTTATCAGCATTTAAATTGAGGACGTTGTTGTGCATCTAAGCGTTGATAGTAGGTATACTCTAAAAATGGGCCAGACCAGCCAGGGCATTTTTGCAAGTAATGGAGGGTTTGGTGTTGCATGTATAACAATAGAAACAGAAGCTAAAACGTTGAATGAGGGCAGCTAAGCTTTGGATATAAAGTATGGAATATGCACCCATGTGGTAAAACACTTGAGTTTGGAAAATACTGTAAGTGGAAGGAGAGAACCTGAGAATAGTAGTTAACAAAAGACCAGTAGAAATGAATCGATGTGCCAACAGTCACCATAAACAGCCTCAGAGTGGCATGGTCACCATGGTGGGATTCAAGATGATAAGAGCTGCGGCATCCCTTGCATCCATGCAGAACTTTATGTCGTCCATCATAGTAATTAAGACTGATTGATAGACCTCCACCACATTTAGGTTGCCTACTGTTAGCCAGCTATTTAGTAGATTGGGCAATTCCACAGAGCCAATTTGCCAGAGTGAACTTGACTTTTCTGCCAGTGTGGAGATGCCAGGAAGCTTTGCGATCCTTCTAAGTTTCATAAGGTCTATAAGGTGTATGTGGAGAATTTTCAGAGGCAGGAAATACCACTGCTCTTGTCACATGAGAGACCATATATGTTGAGAAAGAGGTATTCAAATATGAATTATCACATAGGTTCAAATCAGGCAAGAAAGTCTGGTACTTGAAAGGTATTCAAGATACATTCTGTCACTTCACAGCTGGTAATCATCACCGAGACAAGATGAGAAAAGTGACTTAACATGCTGTCACACTCAGAGTCTCAGTGACAGTTTAATTTCTTTCTTTTTTTAACATTTCAAAACATAAGCTAATGAATGGCCATGGTTGCAAAACAGCCTCCTCTGCTAATAAACACTTTCTGGATCAACAAATTAACCTGCAACTGTCATAAATGTATTGGATTTCAATTACTGTTTTATGTACTAATGTTGCAAGACAGATTTACTGAGCATTAATGGATATCTTCTACATGATGATTGGTTGTTCCTACAAAACTACTGAAAATCTTAGTTTTCCATATGAGGGTGCTAGGAGTATGGCTGATAATTCATATTGACACTATGCTCTTTCTGGCTTATGGTACTTTGGGTCAGATATAACAAACCTTTTTGCATTTACAAACAGTCCAATTTGCAGAATCTGGTGGTTTACAGCCTCAAAAAGGTATTTTGGTACATAAGAAACCCAAATTGTGATTTGGGAACATACTACTGAATGCAATGCAGTTTTGAAACTACACACAATATTCATTATTTGGAATAGGCATGTTCAGGGCATCCCTTCCAAATACTGAAATGTGATTTGGGAACATGTTACCTAATCGCAATGCGTTTTTTCAACCACATACAGTATTCATTATTTGGAATGGGCTACCCATTCCAAATACCAAATTGCAGTGTGACATATTAATGTTCTGTGACCGAAATCCAGTCACAAAATATTAATGTTTTATCAGCGTTTGATAGGTAGTGATAAAGTATACACAAACTGGAATGGGTCTCCAATGGATCACAACCCCTTTGAGAATGTTGAAAAAATATTTTTTAAGAGTAGCCAGGGGTCCTATGGACAATTTTCTATTCTTTTAAAAAAATGTGTTATATACATTTTTTTCCTTTATGAAAAAAATGCTTTATTTGAAAGCAACCACAGATGTGCTAGTCTACTGACCTTAGCAAGACCATGCCTGTGATGTCTGTGATTCATAATGGATCACATTTTGTGGCCTACCTCATTAATATTCATGAGGTAGGTGGAATTGAGACCCATTACAAATTATTTATTTGCGGTCGACCTATTATTAAGTAGTTTGATTCACAAGCACTGAATGGATTTGGTAATGAAAAGTGCAAGTTGCACCCCCTTTTACAAAATCCCTTCTTAGTGTATTTGGCCCTTTGATTTATTTGCTCATCTATTGCTGGATTATTTTCTTCTGTGGCAGTTTGGGTGTTCATCATTCAGCTCGGATATTCAAATTCACTTGTGTATCCTGTGAGGGGGAAATAGCCGGGTGGACACTCAGCCATTGCAGATTCTCCTTCAGACAGCTGGCATGATTAGTAGAGTAAGGCTGTGCTCCTGAGGACTCTCACTTTCAGGGACCTCATTTGCACAAGATTGTTTATCTTCAAAATGGTTCAGCTTTAGTAGATGCTGTTCTATTACATTTGGAGCCACAGGCAGAGATGATTTTGTTACACATGAAGCCATGGAATAATAGATAACATCTGATGCACATAATTCCCATTGTCGAGCAAAGCTTCTCCAACTCTTGACTGGAGATGCATGGTCTCAAGGAGAGTAAATACTGCACAAACATTATTTAGAGCGTCTGGAAATTTCTGGAAGGGCATTGCCCATCCTTCATTTCTTCTGTCAATTGACAATTTATTAGGTACCTGCCAAATAAATTATTTAGGCAAACTTGGACGCATCGACATGCCTAGGTAGCAAAGAGATTTTGTCTCATTTGTTTTGCTTATAAAAACAATTCCGTACGTCTATCCACATTATGATGTAGATTAGTGTTTCTAGTAGAGGATTTCAGTGGTAGGAACAAGCACAAAGGGGTTCATTTTGGGTGGATCTCTTTGCCTTTTGCCAACATGCTCAAATTATTTCTAGTCTCTTTCTTCTAGTCTGGCCTCAAAAGGTACTTTATGTTTTCACAACTTTTTCCATGATTGTTCATGTCCTGGTACAGAGATGCAATTTCCTAATGCTTTAGATGTTTTGGTGATACTGTTTAACATGTCATGGACTTAGTTTGCAACTCTTCTACAGATGTCCCTGTTTTCCTTCACCAGTTTTCCTCATTTACTGGTTTCTCACAATTCACCTGAGTAGTTTTTTTTTTCTTACACATATTCTGGAGTCACATCTGTAGGTCCTGATCGTATTTCATCATCTTTGGCATTCACATGATATGCAAATAAGCCTGGGCTGCTTGGAACAGCTGTGTTTGAACAGGCAGTTGATTTAATTATTAAAGGGGTTTGGTTACTTAAGCTCTGGGTCCATTTGGCTATTGAAACCATTGTTTCCAAAACTGCTATAGTAAATGCCTAGTTGACCAACTGAAAGTCCATGAATTTTGTAAGTTTTATTGAAATCTTATCACAGATGGTTGTCAAAACATATTAGAAAACATTATACAAGCCTCAGTTTGTGCCCCAAAAAATTGATTTTCTCGGTTAAAAACACAATAGCATACCACAATGCTTTCTCAGTTTCAAATTGGCATCTGTGTTTGGTTTAATTTAGTTGTAGTCTTGTTATCTGTTTCTAATGCTCCAAGGACTACTGGCTGATCAAATTAGCATGTCCTTCCTTTTTGCATTCTTCTTCTGGTTGTTAGGATTTTGCTTCATCATTCCCTTTAGTTTGATATGCCAGTCATGATATCCTATATGTGTTTTTCCTGTAGTAATGACCTTTACAAGGTTTCAGTCATTTTAGTTCTCATTCACAAACAAATGTGGAAATCTACACAGTGTATGCTTTTGCCTGTAACGTACCCATATATGTGCATGTCAGTGGATTCTTATAAAATCTAAAGAAGTATGCATGCAGGTCTTTAATTTCTAGACATACTCATAATGTAATAATGTACGTATGGACAACTGATCTTTTTTCTCCACGTGGAACACCTCCTTGTAAAGACAGATGGTTAGGTGTGTTTCCCTAATTGCATAAATATGCCAACCTTTTAGAAAACTAATAGCGTGTGTGCAATTAGTTTTGGGAATTTACTTGGAATATTCACTTAATTCCTTGGGTCTATGTCTTCCCTTCCTTGTTTTTGCTACTTGTTCCAAATATATAACAGCAGAAAATCTTGAATACTGGCAGTTTTTAGCAGTAAAGGTTACATAAAAACAAGCATTGGCATAGCCAATAGATTTCACCTTTTGAACCTTATAAGTGTTTAGCCATGTTTAGCCATGCAGCACATTATCTTGGGTGCTCTGCCACCAGAGATTGAAAAGCTATACAATTACTACACAGTGGGTCATGCAGACAGTACAATGTGATGACAGGCAAAGACATCGAGGAAATGGATGGCTGGGTAGGGTGTATGTTGACAGTAGGGGAGGACAATGACCTACACGTGCTCCTTCCTGTGATGTAGCTGCAAAGGTAGTACAGTAAAAACAGACCACAATTTAGAACAACAGGGGAGGTTTTGGAGGTGTCTAACTCAGTGGCAGGGGTGCTCTGGGTTAGAGTAATGGGTTGTCAAAGGACAGACAGGAAGCAGAAACTACATGCCTGGAAGGATGCAGAAAGCCCAGGGTTGGTCTCATAGGTGAGGAAGAAAAGGCAAAAAGAGGTGAGAGAGCCCCAGCTGGGTTCACTGTGGAGGGAGAAATACAGTGTGGATAACAAGGGAGGCATTAAATGTAGTTATGATGACAGTGTTAGGTACAGAACAGTTAGCAGTGTTGAAGGTAAAAATGCGACATGGGTAAGGACAGAGATGATGGGCGAGAGTACACAAATGACAGGAGAGAATCAGCCAGGGATGGCAACAGTAACAGGTGAGTGGTAACAGGTGACAGCAGATGTAGCCATGTTACAAGTGTATGGTGTGGCAGACCAGAGATGGGTGAGGACAGGCACTTGGTGAGGGAGGGCACATTGTGAAAACGCATGAGAGACAGGGAGGCACAGGTGAGAACTGAAAGCGGGGTGGGGAAGAAGTGGTAACAGCTGATGGGGTAAAAGAACAGGATACAAAAGTTAAGGTTATACATGTGACAGGTCAGCAAGGGCACAGGTGGGGGGACTGTGGAGAAGACCGAGAGGTGAGGGATCATCGAGAGTAGTGTAGACAAGAGAAAGGGACATCCAGTAGTTACAGTATTGGACCATAATCCTCTTTTGGTCTTTTTGCACCAATGCATGGGTGCTGCGGGGCAGCCTTCTTTCTAGAAATGTAAGAAAGTGTAAATGTTTCCTAAACTGTTCCCCCTCAAAAAGGTATACGTAAAGCGCTTTACACATTTTCAAGCTTCTCTTCTTTATCAGTAAGGTAGCAGCAAGTTAAGAGGCCTAAAAAGACTGACTGAATACACTGCATTGGATGTAGAGCCCAAGAGGTGTGCATGGAGTTAGGGAGCAGTGAGACATGGAGTCCACAAGATGAAACAGTCAGATAAATGCTGCACCAGTGAAGTAGTAGGTGAATGAATAAGAGAAAACAATGGGAAATATAATGCAGGTTTAAAAAGGAAAATACATACTACACACTTTACAGTGGAAAATGAATGCATTGAAAAGGATGTTACAATCATTTCACTAGTTAACTATCATGGACAGTAATTAAAGGAGGCCCAGGAAAGCATTAACCAAGTGGGACAACAACTCACCCGGTAGAAAGGCCACCCCTGCCACCAAAGCACCCACGACCATGTCCGCTTTCGCCTCTGAAAAAGATAATGCCATCTCTTAAGTATGTGCTAAGTATAATTTAGGAAACTTTGATGAGTTACTTTCTCAAAAAACATAGTTGAAGAAAGAAAACTTAAAAATAACGATAAGGGGGGTCTACCTCCACTCACCAAACTGACCTCCACCTCCAGTCAGCAACACATTTTCCCTCTAAACCACAGCCTCAACAGCCCTCTTTGTTTTGCAATTGTATGGGGGAATTAAGAGACTCATCCAGAATCACAGGATATTATTACAAAGCAGGGACCTGATTCTGGCTTCCAGTACCATCTGCTGCTCTCGTTTTTTATTGTTAAGTAGCCAAACTCCGTCCTTCAAACATCAGCCTAGCCCTGGTCGATGATTCTATTCCGTCATATTACTTGCTCAACTCAGGGTTAGGCTGTAGATAAACGCTGTAAGCCCCACCAACAATGAATGGAGGAGACCGCTAGGATCTGCACACGACGAGGAGAGCAGTGTGCCAGATTTTATTTTAGAACACTGCTCTAGCCCAACACCATCCTAAAGGTAGCCCAGTTGTAACCTGGCTGTGAATCTCCAACAGAAGAGGGTGCACTTTCCAACAGGTTTGGGGGCATTCAAATGTGTTCTTAGTTACAAGGTAGATGTCGTTATTGCCTATGTACTGTTATGGCTCCAATGAAAAGTAAACACACCAGACACTAGTTAGAAGTGCTGATGAAACTACACAGAGAGCACATTAACATTGGTGCATGCACGTAGGCTCCTGGGGCCGAGACCACCAATAAACACAACTATCCTAAACCAGAAGCTGAGGCAAAAGAAAAAAGTAGTGCTCCAAAACTAATGTATATGGCTGATCATGACGTTATACATGTAACAGGGACAGTCTCCAGGGTGTGACCGGAAGAGCAAAAGGAGGGACAAATGTAACCTATTCACCAACGAAAATGAGGGAATTTGAAAAAGCACACGAAGGAGCCAATCACAAGCGATGGGCATGCTGAAGCCCCATACATTAGATACAGCTTGTCTCGAGGCAGCGCATACACTGCCTAGGCTCTACCTAACGACTTTAACAATATAAATTAAAGTACAATATACATTAAAAAGCAGCAGTGTGGAGTGTTTACAACAGTACATTTCCCAAAGGTTAATTTGGATATGAAAGAGCGTGAGGCCCATTAAGATCATATGTGAGTTTTTACTAATCAGAAATAACCCCTAATTTAAACATAGTTCAGTTAGCATGACTAGGCTGTTGTCAGCTTGCATCGACAGCTATTCACATCTGCAGAATAATAGTGCATGTATATTTTATAAGAGCAAGTGTTTCTCTCTGTGCGCTTCTGTTTTTTTCCATTTCAGGAAAAATCATTGAAAAAGAAGACTCCGTTATAGTGTCAGTAATGTAATAATTTTGCTGTCTCGAGGAAGCAATGAACAGGATATTTATTTTATTTTGTGACTTCCAAAGGCTTCCTGCTGATGTTCTATCTATGTCATTAGCTGAACAAACCATTGTAGTGCTCTGTTATGTAAGATGTCAATTTATTTCCTTAATTACTTATGCATAGCCAAACAACAGAATGCATTAGAAAGTAGGTTGCTCTAGAAGTATCTTTTTTAAAAGAATATTGATTGGTTTACATGTTTGCAACATTGTTAATAAGGCATACACCACCATGACATGCCAGTGGGTTCCGTACCCTGAACCAGTATAAATGTAGCAGTTCTTTCTGGGCTTTGTTTGGGAACAGACTATACTCAATCTGTTTATTAAGTTGTATTTGTAGTTGTTTGTAGGCTTTCTAGCTGAGAAGATTTTGAACTAGTCTGCTTATTGATTTAATACTAAGAGCTTTTTGCACCTGATTACTGATTTTTGCTTACTCTTTCATTAGGTTTTCTTCTGTTAGTCGTATGTTTGGCTTTATGCTAATGTTCTTGCAGAATCATACTTTATTTTGTTCATTCTAATGAATAAATAACTAATTACTTATTGCTTTCTGTAATGATTATATTTTTACTAAATCAATAAGATTTTTAACTTGGAATTCTTGTCTTCTGCTGATTTGTTTACTAGTCTTGGACTAAGTCTCATCAACGCTCATAAAGTCTTATGAAGACTCATACAGTCCCAATCTTGATCATCAACCCACTCGATTAGTAAATTAGAGCATTGACATATGGAACACTCCTTTTTGAAGGGTTCAGAAGAGGTTAGAGTTCTGACAGCAGGTGGCCGATTTCTAGCTCTTAGGTATGTTTCTGGAGTAAGAATATTCATATTTTTCTCTTTCTTGAGTTCAGATGTTTCCATTAATAGAAAGTCTGAGCTTCTGCCAGTGTTCTGACCTCCTGTTTAGGATGTGCATTATGCATTAATCCATGATATAATGACGTCAGTATAACAGGAAAGCTTGTTTCAAACCCTGGCTATCATTTACAATCAGCATATTCTGGAGTTGTAGTCTTTGTTTGGATTAATTGAACAAGTTAGATTGACTAACCAAATTGCAAATATTTGTAAAAGGAATGCTAAGAACTAGACTTGTGGTGGCCAAGAGACATGATACTCCTTACCACAGAACCCCCAACTCAGAACAAATCTTAAATGTTTTATAAAAACACTTTTCATACTAAAGAGACAGGAGAATGTGGACATGTTCACAAAACATTTTATACGCCCATCTTCTAAAAAGAAAAGAAAACATCTAGGATGTGGAGACATATTCATCTGCATAGCAGTGGGTTATGACTGACAGCCTTATTTACTCCTGTCCTGTGACATATATCTAAGGAATCTCAAAGTTTTATACATGTATGGGAATATAGATATCACCCCCAATTCACTAAGCTTTTACTGCTGAATAAGTGTGTTTAACTTCTGGAAATTGATGGGGAAGTCACGCATGCTCATAGACAAAAAATACAACTGTTCACAGAAAAAGCTTTGTGAATCAGGCATTGGGGCATATTTATACTCCGTTTGCGCCGGAATTGCGTCGTTTTTTTAATGCAATTTTGACGCAAAACTAACTCCATATTTATACTTTGGCGTTAGACGCGTCTAGCGCCAAAGTCCATGGAGTTTGGGTCATTTTTTAGCGTGGACACCTACTTTGCGTTAATGAGATGCAAGGTAGGCGTTCACGTCTAAAAAATCGACTCCGAGGCATGTGCGTCGGATTTATACTCCCGGGCCAAATTCACGCCCGGGAGTGGGCGGGTCAAAAAAAATGACGTACGGCCGCTTTTGCGCCGTTTTTTTAGCGCCTGCAAAAGGCAGGCGTTAAGGGACCTGTGGGCTCTGAAGGAGCCCAGAGGTGCCCTCCCATGCCCCCAGGGACACCCCTGTCACCCTTGCCCACCCCAGGAGGACACCCAAGGCTGGAGGGACCCATCCCAGGGACATTAAGGTAAGTTCAGGTAAGTGTTTTTTTTCATTTTTTTTTGTGGCATAGGGGGGCCTGATTTGTGCCCCCCTACAAACCACTATGCCCAATGACCATGCCCAGGGGACATAAGTCCCCTGGGCATGGACATTGGGCAAGGGGGCATGACTCCTGTCTTTGCTAAGACAGGAGTCATTTCTATGGGGGTTGGGAGTCGGAAAAAATGGCGCAAATCGGGTTGAGGCGAAAAAATTGCCTCAACCTGACTTGCCCCATTTTTTGACGCCCAAGCCCCATATCCCCCTACGCCGGCGCTGCCTGGTGTACGTCGTTTTTTTACACGCACACCAGGCAGCGCCGGCGGCTAACGCCGGCTAACGTCATTGATTAAATACGGCGCCCGCATGGCGCTTCAGAATGGCGTTAGCCGGCGCTAATTTTTTTGACGCAAAACTGCGTCAGCGCAGTTTTGCGTCAAAAAGTATAAATATGGCCCTTTATGTTTCTAGCCCAATATGTGTGCATTTTCTACACCACACACGTACAGGGAAATGTGAAATTTCACAGTAAACATTTTCACGCACCCCTTTAACTGTGGGTGTTCTACGCACTTTTCCAAACTTTCAGCACCAACTAATGCCCCAATAGGCCACGTTTCAAAGATCATAGAACTGTGAGAAAAGTTTAACAATGGTATGGGAAAACCTGCCACGTTACGACTCGTGGGTGTTTGCGTTAATTGCACAAACCTCACCATTAGACTCCTGGAATTTCTCACATGTACTCTATTTGGTGTAACCTATCAATGATTGTGCATTGAATTGGCAGAACGTCTGGTGATATAAGTGATATCTCCGTAAAACAAACGTCTGTAGACAATACCTTTGTAATTCAGAACCAAGAATTTGAAGACACAGTTTCAAATATTTTAGTAGATATATCTTATTTACACACAGCTAAAGTTATCGGCATCCAGACCAATATGTAAGTTAGACATACCCTGAAAATGAATCAACAAGTCTACATGCAAAACAGGTAATGTTTCACAAAATTTGTTTTTCTTTCAAAGTTATTATTTATGGATTTGGAAATGAAGTCAAGAATAGGAATTCATATGTTTAGTTCATAGGAAAACTATTGGATGATCATTAGTAAGTGCCAAAAGCAAGTGAAGTGAGCACCCAAAGACTCATGACACTGTGGGTATTAACCTACATTTACTCTGCCACTCTATTTAGCCCTTATTACAAATTAGGCGGAATAGATGAGGTATTTATTAGAGGTAAGGGTAAGCAGGATACAGAGTTTAGTCCTGCACTTGTAATCAGGGCCTTCATGCTCTTCCAACTATACAGCTAATTTAACTAGGCAGATGTGCAGAAAGCTGGAAAAGTTAATTGAACACACCCATTTTTCAAAGATGTGAGGTGGAGGGACAAGACGGGAACATTTTTTGAATCTGAAAAAAAAATGCAAAAATGAAGACATTTGCGAAGCTTACAAAATAACCTACCTTTGTGCATATCCATTTGCTGTAATGCACAACACATGCAGCTTCTGTGAATTGGTTAAATAGTCCTAAATTGTGGCAATGCATTTGAGTAACAGCTAGAGATTTACTACTGCCTAATACATTTTTTACTTTGTTGTGTCTCTCTCACAGATTTTCAACCTCACTACATTCTGACTAAAAGATCCATGTGATTTAAATACATTCTCTACATTCTCCCAACCTCTGTGGACATTTCGATGTTTATGTAAATCAATTAAAATGCCAATTTATTTTAAAATAAAAAGATTAAAAGTTGGAATTGTAGATAAAATCAGTGAACAGGTGATTTTATTTTTGTCCCGCATTCTTTACCCATCAATAAAATACAATGTCATTAGGGTTTCTGGTTTGCATTTTAAACATATTAGTACAAATAAAACACCACCAATGGAAATATCTGCTTTTCACTAGGCACTGTAAAAAACACTGGATTTTGCTACACATTTTCTACTTTGGCCCCTTCTACCGTCAAAGAAATATAATTGCAATATCTACGTATAAAAGGTTTTCCATGGTGGTTGCTCCTGCTGTGACCCTGGTGGCCCATGGCAAACCATTGAATTTATCCTTCTGACCTACTTCATGGTACCTGGACCCACTTGAGGTCCTGGACTACTCCCACTCTCATTTTAAAAACATGGTTTTCCTCATATTGTTTCAGTTCACTGTTCACAGCACATTGCTATGTAATGGCCAGAGGCTTCAAAGCTGATTATTAAGCCAAGTATCAATCCAGTCTAAAGGGACAACACCATGATGTAATCTTTCTTTCAATGACAGTGTGATGAAGCTTTGCTTTCTGAAAGCTGTGGTATCAGAACTGTGGCTTCAAAGATGTCTTTGCATTTTGGTGCCTCCAGAATCAATGTCCTCAGATAAAAAGCTGTGTCAAACACTCCTATTCTTAAGTTTACAGTGTGATTGGCTATCATGCATGTTTAATGAGACCCCACCCCCTCACAAAGAAGGACCAGGACCATATCATGAACATCTGCCTCAACCATGCACGGTCATGGAAGTTTTGCTAAAACTACACTGCCTACAATGTTTGCATTAACTCAGAAAATATATGAGTTAGTTTATGAGCTTAAGCTAGTAGAGATCAGAAACATAATGAGGCAGCTACTGGTTCTGTGTTTCCTCTGATATGCTGCAGACAACAAAATTTAAGCAACAGCATGTACATGGAGCCATGCTGAGCGTGCAAACAATAGTAGAACACATTTGAAATACAGATCCAGGATCACCAAGTTCAAGTCCCATTTCTACTGCCTTCTTTACAAAATGAAGCTTAGAACCTATGGTGCCAAAACTATGACAGACCCTTGACAACATCACCTGTACAAACCACAGTGACTGTATTTAATTGTATTTAATTGAAGCATATTGAGCTGTGCTCATTCTTTCCTGCAAGGCAGAAAATGCATTACAACAGTAAGTGGTGCACAGAACACAAAGGTAAAATGCCTTGGGCAACTTGCATGCATAGTTAGCCAGCCCCCAGTACTTGCACTGCTTTCATATAACAAAAGCCCACATGCTTGGTAAAAATCAATGGTTTGCTGTCCACATGCTGGCTTTTACATAAACACAAAATCCCATAGATATGGGTGAATATGTAAGATATACTTACTGCATTTTGCAAACTGCACTGGCAAAGAGCCCAAGGCATTGTGCAGGTCATGGGGCTTCTTTTCTACCTCAGCTGCTTCTTTATACAGCAGCAGAGTTTGCAGTCACCAAACACTGTATGCCTAAAACTATGTATAGTTACTCCTTAGCAGCATGATTCTCCAAAACTAGATAGAACATGAATAGGGTCAGATCAGACCCTGGTACCACAATTACCAGTCCAGGGATGCGCTGCTGGAGGCTGGAGCTGCAGGGGCGGGACTAAGGCCCCTTTAAAACTTTCGCGCGCCCGCTTTGTTCGCGGGACGCGCTGCAGGAGGCTGGAGCTGCAGGGGCGGGACTAAGGCCCCTTTAAAACTTTCGCTCCCGCTTTGCTCGCGGGACGCGCTGCTGGAGGCTGGAGCTGCAGGGGCGGGACTAAGGCCCCTTTAAAACTTTTGCGCGGCCGCTTTGCTTACGGGACGCGCTGCTGGAGGCTGGAGCTGCAGGGGCGGTACTAAGGCCCCTTTAAAACTTTCGCACGCCCGCTTTGCTCACGGGACGCGCTGCTTGAGGCTGGAGCTGCAGGGGCGGGACTAAGGCCCCTTTAAAACTTTTCCACGCCCGCTTCGCAGTCCTGCGCCCGTCAGCGCCCGAAGGAGGCTGGGCTGGGCCACATTATTTTCTTCTCAGTACTGGGGTTGACGACCAGCGGTTGAACCCACCGCAGACCTGAGGACTACAAACTGCTGCAGGTTAGCTCCATTATTTCAGTCTTTCAGTCCTCTCAGTAAGGCCTCAGTTGGGTGGAAATAGGGTGGGAATAGAGGAGGCAAGTGCGTATAGCAAAAGGCTGACCAAGGAGCCTAAAACACAACTGCTGGTCAAAGGAAAACTAGAAGAGATAAGATGGGCAGACGGAAGGGGGGGCACCCTTGGAAAAGGCTGGTAATAATAAGACCTTAGACAGATTTCTCCAAAAAGCGGTTGGAGCCTTAGAAAAGGAAATTGAAATGGTTGAGCGCCGTCTAACTGCCCCTCCACTGATGCCAGCTAACCGCCTATCCTTATCCCCACCGCAAATTTCAATACAACCCCTTCACTCACACGACTTACAGCCCGCTCCGGCTATCTCACCTTCAACTACCCAGGAGCCTATTGGGGTGATTCAGGATGATGCCATTCAGCTACCAGAACTGGCACAGCCGACATTAGGCAGGTCTGCACCCAATTCAGAGTGCAATACAAAAGGTAAAAGGAAACGAGGTGAGGTAAATTTAAGGAACAAACAGGGCCGTATTTTGAGCTCCCCCAATCATGGCGCACCAACTTGGAACAAGGACCATATATCAGCTCAAGCATGTATAGATGATCGTTCAGCTATTGATTATATAATAGAACATATCAAAGAAGAGCTTTCGGAGAGGCTACACCCTATAGTAACTCGCCTACAAGCCATTGAGAAGAAACTGGGAGGCCTTATCAAGTCCCAGCAGATGGTTACTTCCCCCTTAGCGGACTCGCAACTTCTCTGTCAAACTCTTCCTCCGAGTTCACCGGGTAACAGTGCCAGTAGCCTCCTTTTACCATTGGGTATGGATCACAGGCTTTCAATGAATTGCCCTGATCCTCTGTATCAACCAGAGAGGGTTTCAACTGGCAGGCTGGCCACTGCTTCAAAGGACAAGTGTTCTAAGGTAGCCACCTCCTTTTCGAGGGGGAATGAAGGAATTGTTTCTTCCAACGATATGAGAAAGAAATCCTAAAAAGCTATTCCTGATCAGAATTACCTACAAACAGACCTGGTGCATATGGATGGAGGAACTAAGTTGAGAACTTTACATCTTCCGCCGGAATCCTGCCCATACGTTCTTGTTATTACGAGTGTTCCTAAACTTAAAACCAATACCCCTGAATCATTTATTGAACTGAAAAACAAGGTTATACATTGGTTACATATCAATGCCAGATTTGCATTTCCTATGGTACCCTCAATATTAATGGTGAGGAGGGTGGGTTGGGTGGGTCCACTTAAGAAGCCTGGTATGGGGGATTGTATTGTTATCAATTTTGATTCACCTGCCCTTGTCCAGCAGCTCTCTTCAAATGTGTGTAAATCTAATCCTCTAGGGGGAGAAGTATCTTTGTGTAGACTCCAAGCTTTTTACCCTCATCCAGTTACACCAGCTTTTAAGGGGGCGTCAATGCCTCTTGGAGGCTCTACTAGTTCTCAGGTGCAGCTTGCCCCCCCAGATTGGATGTAGCTCCCTTTCACCTTCTCTTTCTGAAGTTGATTGACTAAAAGTTAGCCCTGTGCATGGCCCAACTAAGTTTCAAGGAACTAGTTATTTGGACAAGAATTATCTTGTATCTAGAACTATTGGAATACAAGGAATAGGAATAGGTAGTCCTGAGGTTGACCAGACTCTTACTGTAGACATCAGAGGCTCTACACTAATCCTTCCACCTGCCCAGACAGAATTTTGTAGGATGGAAAATAGCCAGCCTCCTCTTCTTTGCAGCCAGAGTAGGGAGATCATTGTTTGGGAGGGCGAGGCTCATGTGAGCAACCCAGCCCCGGAATCAATAGGTCCCAACAATTGTGGGTCTATTCCATCTGCCCGGGTACTCGAATCGACCATGCCAGGCTCCGATCTAAATGGGGCGAGCAATCCTTTGGGTGATAAAGCAGCGGAATATGTAACAGAGACTAGTCTAGCTATGACTGCAAGGGGTACTAAGCCTCCTCATGGCACTCCACTTGCTAGAGGGCAGCCCCCGGCTAAAACTCTCCAAGGTAGAGCAGATGCGTTAGATACAGTTCTTAGTTGGAACATTGCAGGGCTGGAGAATAAAATGGGCATCCCTGAATGGGGTAAATTTATAGATGAGGCACTGGAGCCCAAATATAGAATAGGGTTTAAAAGCTATTGGGTCCCAGCATGCAAGGCGACCTCCGGGAGACCTTCAAGCGGACTGCTCATATGGCTCAGCTGCTCCCTCAAGTGTCGGGTTGAAGTAGTAGATATGGGCTGTCCCGATCTGATGGGTTTAATAATACCAACCCTTAAGGAGAAACCGCTCCTAATAATCAACATCTATAACAGGAGCCTGGGTAGTAAATATGAGTCTGACGCTTTGACTATTTTGGATAGCTTTCTTTCCTGCAAAACCTCCACCTACTTCATTCTTATTGCAGGGGATTCTAATGTTACTTTTGAGCCCTACTCGCTGGCCCAGGAACTATACAAAGAAGAGGACGCACATTGGGGCATCCCACAATTGGTGTCGAGCAAAAGACCGAGAATGAACAGATTGACATACCAAGTTGTGGATATCACACTGGCACATGGTCTTCGGGCCTGTAACGGTCGCTCCCGCTCGGATGTTAATCTCCACTCTACCTTCAGGCGTGGAGCCCAGAAGAGTCAGATAGATTATATTCTGCTTGACATTCGGTTGTGGGGTCAAATGACTGATATGAAGGTTCTAGAACATGAGGAAAGTGATCATGAGCCACTGATTCTATTGGTTAGGGGTCTGCTACCTTTACTTGAAGCTCCTTGTCCTAAGACTTACGATCAACAGCTCTTACTGACAAATAACAGACGTAATGTCAAATGGGAATCTGTGAGCACTGACTTAGGTTCTATTACATCTTTATATAGCCTATTGGCTGACCAAATGGAGCGTATGCCCCTGCTTTTAGAAGATGGTGAAGGGCTTATAGTAGCCCATACAGAACTATTTAACTCTTTAAAACACTTTTTCACCAAAGAGATTGTTAGTAAAGCAAAAAAGAAGTGTAATGCTAGGTGGTTTAGCGCTGCATGCAGGGAAGCACAGCACAAACTATTGAGAGCTTTGAGAGGGGGCCAGACAGAGCATATAAGGCAAGCAAGGAAAGACTATAAACAGGAACTTAGCAGGGCCCGCAGGAGATGGGATAAGTCTAGATGCACTACCCTTCTGGAGTCTGCAAAAGTTAATGATACTTCAAGGTTCTGGAAACTGGTTGCCGAAGCTAGTGGGGAATCCAGCCGTCTGCCTGGTGCTTCAATCTTCCCCGTAGAGTGGACTGATCATTTTGGCCGATTATATTCAGGGCCTACAGAAGTTACTACTAGGGAATTGAATGATATTATGACCTCTGAGGCCCCCTCAATCAAATTTACCCTGGCAGAAACCAAGGCTGCGATTGTTTCACTGAAGTGGGGAAAGGCCCCAGGCCTTGATAAAATCCCTGGTGACCTGTATAAGACAAGACCGGACAGATGGGCCCCATACCTGAACTTGGTTTCTAATGCAGTTGCTGCAGGAGCTCCTGTCCCGAGCTCCTGGAAGGGAGCGGAGATAGTTCCTATTTTTAAAAAAGGCAGTCCCTCTGACCCTGCTAATTATCATCCAATATCCTTACTTGATAACTTTCAAAAAATGTTTGCAAAGCAAGTCCTGTTCCATCTTGAAAAATGGATTATAGAAACCAAAGCCATCTCTAATTTGCAAGCAAGGTTTAGACCAGCAGTTAGTACCATAGACCAAGTTTTAAGATTCTTAGCAATCAAATGGAAGACCGTGGAAGTAGGAGGGGGTAATTTGTATGTGGTCTTTATTGACCTCAGAGCCGCATTTGATCTGGTCCCCAGGAACCTGTTATGGCTGACATTAGCCAATATGGGCATCCCCAAAGGTCTCTGAAACTTATGTTCCGACTGCACGAGAACACCTATGCACAAATCAGGAGTGTTAAGGAGGGCGATCTAACATATCCTGTTGCCATTGAAAGAGGAGTCAGACAAGGTTGTGTTCTAGCCCCTACCCTTTTCCTCCTATACATAAACAATTGCATTAATTATCTAGCAAATTGTACCAACGACTCGCCTAAGTTAGCAGGGAATAAAGTGCCATGTTTGCTTTACGCGGATGACACCATTGTGTTGGCCAAAACATCTATGGGAATTCAAAATTTGGTCAATCAATTTTGTGTATTTTGTAGAGACTATGGGCTGGATGTCAATGTTAAGAAAACAAAACTTCTGATATATAGTGCCCCGAATAAGAAAATAAAAGCAAATATAATGATGGACTCAGTCCTTTTGGAGAGGGTAATGGAGTATGATTATCTGGGCATTAGATTATCAGATAGGGGCAGTTGGGATGCAGCCATAAGAAAAGGGGCACTTATTATTAGCCAAAGAGGTGGAGTGCTAGAACAAAAGGCTAAAGCCGTAGTAAGCCCCCCTCTGATCCCCATTTCCGAAATCTATAAAGTCCAAATTCGTGCTGCTGCCCTGTACGGAGCGGAACTCTGGGGTTCTTACAGACAATTGGATCCCCTTCAAATTAAAGAAAATAATTTTTTCAGACACATATCTAGGCTAGGGAAGGGAACGCCAATGATCCCTCTTAGATTAGATCTGGGTATAAATAGTATTAAAGATACAGCAAGTTTAAAACCACTCTTATATTGGGTTCGATTATGGAAAACGGAAGAACTTGAACTCTTCAGGGCAGCAATCAAAGATCTTATAACACCTTACCAGGAATGGGGAAAAGTTCATTGGTTGAGGGAGATGAAATCAGCCTGGGTTAAGCTGGGCTTCCCCCATTATTGGGAGAATCCCGAGAAAATTCCTGCTAACGCCAGATTGCTGACCAAAGAGAGATATTGGGGAAAAGTTTACGATGAGCTTTTTCATTGTAATGAGCCAGGTCGGCTGACAGCAGAGTTTCTGCTGGTTAAACACGAACCCTGGCCTGAGAACTTCCTGGATCTCCCTATACCAGCACGTGCCCGAGCCTTACTCCTTCAGCTCAGATACGGAATATTAGCATTTAATAGCTTTATGGCCCGTTGGTCGACCAACAGTCCCATGTCTGATAAATGTATTAATTGCCACTTATGTAAGGAAACACCTGAGCACGTTCAATTTTTCTGTCGCTTGTATAAGTGTCCTAGAGGAAAGTGGATCATCCCCCTGTGCAAGGTTTTGCTATTGCATGATGGAGCCAGTGCCAACAGACTATGCACATATGATTCTTCCACGTTGATAGTAAGCTCAGTCTCAAAATTTTTGTCAGCAGCTTGGACCATTCGTAGCAGGATTATTTTAGACCCTAGTCTATTGGTTGAAGAGAGGTCCAGCAGCTAATGGACAAGGATTTTAAATGGCTATGAAATTCAAATACGATTACTTGTGTTGCTTTACCTATGGATTAACTTAAAAGATATTAGGTTTTATTCTTGTTTGTGTTTTTTTATCAGATCTTTTTATCTAATTGATTTATAGTATCATAGCACATAGCACTTTGCAAATAACAAGATTTAACTCCTATGAATAATTTATTTGAGAAATGAGGTTAATTCTATGATATCCTTTTAATGTTTGGTCTATAAGTGTTGCAGTATGAAGTATTTTATGAAGTATTATGAATTATTTTTTATGAATAATCTACATAAGAACAGTCTTTTTAAAAAAAAATATGTATTTATGTATCTCTAGATTAAAACATATGGCATTTTGAAGTTTTTATAGGCAACATCAGAAAAGATTTAGTATACAATTTTTTTTTTTTTTTTAATTGTCTTGGTAAATGGTATCCATTAAGCAAGGAGGCACCAACTTAGGAGTATCATTTAACATTTGTTCTGTTAGATAAGGAGTGTATTAACTCTGTTTTTTTTTCTTTTCTTTTCCCTTTTTCCTTTTTGTGATGGTTATGATCTCTGTTTTATTTCTTATGTATGGTCGTTTTTATGCATTTTAATGGTCTAATTTTTAGACTGAATAAATAAATATATATAGTCCAGTACTTTTGTAGTATCTTTGGATTACGAATATGGCAGTGTGACAGTGGCTTGCAATATTAGAGCACTCAATGACATAAATATAATATGTTCTCTGTAGAAAATCTTAATGTAGTCAATCTTTGTCTCTTGTCTGATGAACAGAACAGCAGGAAGGTTTATCAATTGTTATTAACTTTTGTCTGGTCCTTTCAACTCTTAATTAGATGCAGGTATATCCCCATCAATGCGCATCCTGGATATAAAGTGGGACGAAACTGCTGGAAAGAGGTGTTTGAGAGTTAATAAATAATGAAGTTACGTGCAAGAGCAAATTCAAGTAAATTTTACAGAGAAGGGCATTAGGAGCAAGAAAGAAAGATTTACTGATTATTGGAATGAATGCGGGAAGAAGGAAATAAAAACCCACATTTTTATAAGCACTAGAACACTCTATCCCTGTATTTTTTACCAACCAGAAAAGAGTGCCCACTTCTAACCACTGCTTTTTACAATTTTTATAAACACTAGAAAGCACTGAAGAAGAACCCATTTAATTCACAACAAATACAAACTGAAAACAGAAAAGCTTAATTATAATTCATTTGTACAAGCAGTGATTACATGTCAAATTACAAGAGTACGGCTTTAATACTGAATATTTACTTTACTTCTTTCACTGTAGCCCCTTACTGTACATATAGAACAATTCATATGAGATGAATATCTACAAAACACAGAGATTCATGGGTTCTTTGTGGCACTCCATGTTAATCAAACTAATCATATATCATTTTCTCTGCATAAAAATGAATGCCTTCTTGGAATGATGTGCTTCCCACAATAAAATGAGAATGAAAATCGATTTTAACAGGTTTATGTCAAAGTGCAGGTTATAAGAGCCAGGGTAGTTTCAGGTTGATCACCATTCCTTTTTTGGGTTACAAATAAACTAATTTCAAACAGTTTCCTTTGAGATTTGAGCATTTTTCTTACATTGACGCTGCATTGCCCATCATGAACATGTCCATTTGTGAAATAACATCAAATATGTTAGAGTATGCGGAATCAGAATATAGGTAAAACATGCTCATGAAGTGGAATGAAATTCAAGTACATGTAGGACTTTGTAAAATTACTGTACATCTCTCAATAATGGAATTTGTAATAACACAAGTCCCCCCCTCTATGAGCTTCTTGATAGCATCCACACATTTGGACATATCTTTTCACCATTTTTATTAAAGGCATTTTTTTAATATATCAACTATATATGACACCAACTCTATTATTCAAAAGAATGTTTCAGGTGCATGTATTAAAATTCCTCGGCAATAAGCATTAAGTGGAAGGCAGTAACTGATTAGATATATAGGGCGTGATGTAAAATGAGTCAGGTTGCAAACCAGTCATTGTTTTTGCACTTGGACTGGTTGTGAGTGTCCCCTGCCCCATAGCTTACCCATTATTTTGCTATGCAACCGATGTACTAACAAGTCCGATGTGTATTGCAAAAGGTCACAAAGCTTCAGATCTCATTAAAATTAATGACATAGTGTGCTTTTTGCAACCCCCTGAAAATGGCAGAAAACACAGGGGGCTGCTAGATAATTTTCCTTGTAAAAGCAACCCTGTCCCTTGTTGTTGACATCCAATGAAGACACTGGAGGGAGTATCCTGTCCACCTGCAACCATTTTCAAATGGAAAGTTATCCAACAAAGGCTTCTCACCCATTGCAAATCAGTTACCACTCCAAATTTTGGTTTGTGAATGTAACTGCAAAGGCCATTGACACACTCCATTCTTCCATACAAATAGAAGGAAGATGTCCCTTTCATACTCCTGCCTCAGTGAGATTTGGAATAGGTAGCAAAACGTACTTTGCAAGACAGAAATTCCTTTCTAGCTTTTAAAATTACTTTAGTACACATCTTTTTTGCAGTTGTAAAACCTGTGATTTGGAAAAAGACCCTGTTGACACATAATCTGCCTTGCACCTTATTGATTGCCATTTAAATAATCACTTCTAGTGGAGTTGATCACATTGCAGCAAATGAGAAAGAGGTTTGTCCACATTTATATAGCAGAAGTCACAAATAATAGTAAAATATCTAGCCCATATCCAGATATGCTCACTCATGTTTTTCAAAATGAATACAAGATACAAAAAATGGCACTATATAGTTTTAGTGGAGTCCAACATCTAGCAGTACCGTTGATATCACTATAGTACCAACAAAACACATCTACAATCATAATATCGTATATGCTATTAGTATCACCCCAAGTGGAAAATCATACCACTTTGGCATGGTCTAAAAAAAATGTGGCACCTCTTTAAGTAGTTATATGGGTAATGTGTGAGAGGTAGCCGTCAGTGATATATCCATTTAATCATTTGATAAAACAATGAAACATATGTGTAAGTAGTAGCATACTGTGTGGCAGCATTCAGGAAACACACTATGGGTGTATAAGATGTGGTAATTAAATTACAAGAAATATTTTGAGCTGTTAGACCATGAGCATAGTAATCAAAAGTCTAAATCAAGTAAAGCAATTTTGGTTGTATTTGGAAATGACCATTTTTCCTACTCCTAAAATTGAACATATTTCTTCAGTCCTGGTGCATTTACCTACAATACAGTGTAAGTTATCTAATTAAAACCAGTAAGCGAATTCAACATCAGATGGCTGAGGTTAAGCTCATAAAAAAGGCACATATCAGTAATAAAACATGATTTTAATAGAAGTTTGGAAATTATAACTCTATATCCCTCTTCTGCATTAGCTTATGTTTGCTTTCAGTATAGTTTAAAAAAGCACAAGAGTTATGTTTGTGTTGTTTAATAAGATATGTGAATGAAAGCTCTACATTTCTTGGTTCTGTAGGTAAGACTGTCTTTCCATTAACATTGGCTCTACTTGGATAGAAGAAAAATATGATGGCCAAGTATTTAGTACCACTGTTTTTTTTTCATGTGATATAGCCAGATGTCTTATTTCTATTCTTATTCTTGTTCTTATTCTTATTCTTATTTTTCATATTCCTATCATTCTTAATATGATTACTATTGATAGTAGATGAAGGATCATTCTGATTGTTATTATTAATTTTATTGTTGTTGTTATTAATTTTTTGTCATATCATAATTTTAGTAGTGTTATCATAACAGAGTTTTTGGGAAAGAAAGAAATAGACTTTACTTGTGCGTAAGTGGCCCTGCAGATACCGTTGCGATGGAGCACCTCTATTTACCTAAACTTTCCCTCAAAAACAGAGCCAATGTGATACTAAGTTTTGGTGGGTAGTACATCTTACATAGTGATTGTACAGTTATCAAAATATATAATAGTCTAGACTCATTAAATAACCAGAATCCAAACATTGCTTTTTACAGAAATGTAGCTGCAAGGATCTTAAATTCAACACACAGGGAACTGTATAAGAACATGATTTAAAAAATCAGTGATTAATTCATTAAATAGAAAATAACTTATCCTTTCAAAATGTTAGAAAAGAACCAACACATGATTTGCCAATGTGCTTGCTAGGAATAATACTGGGTGACTCGTAAAACTTAAAAACATGGCATTTATTGTTTTCTCCGTATAAACAGCAGCAATGCTTAATAATGTCATATGCTAGCTCATGTTAAGGATCTCTATCCTTCACATGGGATGAAGGTATAAGGATGTACCACTCTGCTCACAGGTATGATCACCGCCTAGCATATGTCTTAACCAGGCTTCGGTAACATTTGTATTCCAAATGTAATTTGCCTCTACAAAAATTGAAACGTGCCATAGTTGTAGATTGTTTGTCATGCCCAGTAAGGAATTTGTGAGAGGAGACAGCATAATTTGTATAAAAGGACCAAAATAGTGTTTCCATTGTTTAAAATGACAAATATGTAAGGAGTAAGGAGTATGGTCTTTAGCACATGGCCATTACACATATATGGGTTCCCTGGATCAGAAAGATGTAAGTCCCAATGATTATCTTTGTGTTTTTTTTCCTATATTGTGACACCACATACTTCACATATGGATATATTCACGATGGGCAATGCATCGACAATGTAGGAAAGATGCTCAAATCGCAAAGGAAACTGTTTGACATTAGTTGATTTGTAACCCAAACATGGTATGCCAATCAACCTAAAGCTGCCCAGGCTCTTATACCCTGCACTTTAACATAAACCTGTTAAAATCAAGTTTTGTTCTCAATTCATTCTGGGAAGCACATAAGTCCAAGAGGCATTCATTTTTATGCAGAGAAAATGATATATGATTATTTGGATTAACATGGAGTGCCATAAATAACCCATGAATCTCTGTGTTTTGTAGATATTAATCTCATATGCATCATTCCAAATGTACAACATAATGAAATTCACTTTGCAGACGTCATGATTCCTACATCACAGCCTCTACCAAGCTGAATCACTAAAGGACTGTCTTTTCAGAAATCTCAGAAAGTGATTCCGAACTACAATCTGGATTTTTAAAATGACAATGCAACTAATAGCATGACTTACTGATAAATATGCAATGAATGTCACACAAATTCTAGTGAGACACACTGGACTAAAAACGAGGGACTGATTCACAAACTCTTGAACCTGTAGGTTTAATCTTATATTTGCAGTAAATTTCCATGGTATTTAGGATTCACAACGAAACCCTAGTGTTCTTCATGAAAGCTGGGGTTGATTTCTGCTAATTTTGTAAACCTACTCATGAGGACTCTCTACAATGTTGAGACTTTCATATTAGGGTTAGGGAAAAGTAAGGAGCCAGTCAATGTATATATATACTGGATATACTTATGTGTGTAACAATTCTACGTTGTCTTGACATACAGTGTCCTGGTGTACACTGTGCTAATTTACTCCTGTGTGTTTTGTAAATCAGTGAACTAGTCTTAAATCTCTTTATTGTGTATAATACACATACTGCGGGTTTTCTATGTAAATCGGATTATATACCACTTAGTACTTTTCGGAAACATTTTGAGATCGTAATTTACATTAAAAGCTTGAGTACACAGTGCTATGCTTAGAAGCCACAAATTCCCACTCCCACATCCAGGATGTAAGGATTTTCCCAATCTTAAACTGGTTTGCAGTAATGAGTTTGAAAAAACTTCTAACAAAAGCAGACCACAGAGGAGGTCGAAAATATGTGTATATTAGGCAGATAAACAGAAAGAAAAGCTTAAATTGCAGAGGATGGGTTGGGTGACCCATATCAATAGACTAATAGCACTTAGACCAGCCTTTGAAAACTAGTGCATATACCATTAGGAAGTTCACAGGAACATTTCCACTAAAAGTAAAGTAGCCATTACAACATTTTACCCCACCATTAAAGTAGAAAGCATTTAAGATAAAGTAATATAGGTCTATTTTATATGACATTTTGACTTGTTTTTACCAATGGAATTATAGCAGATGATTTTTTACATACAATTTCTAAATCACATCAGTATACACCTTTTCTCTTGCTTTATCCTTTTGACTAGCTAGTCAGACCATGAGAAATCCCAGGTGGTGGCACAGAGTGGTTGTTTTGAGAGCAGTAAACAACCACACAGTTGCACATTTATGGTCATTAACCAAATTTACCTATTGTGTTAACACCTAATCTGCACTCTTAAGTTTAGTTTAAAAAAGCGTCAGGAGTATGTATTTAAATTAGATGTACAATGCACTAAAACAATAATACCATACTTTCAAATATTGTGCAGGAAGAACCCCTCCCCCACCAGGGATTACATGTTAAATGTGTTATATAACAGTTCCACCACACTTCCTCTAACCTTAAGGAATAAGTGGTTGATACCAAAAGTAGTCATGAAAATGTCCAACACTGCACATGTTCCTATGACAAATCCTAGGGATTTAAGTGAGTCCCCACAGTGTCAATACCTAGAATTAAACATATTAGGAAACTATTATGTATAGTTCTGTCTTTCCATACGTTTATTGTCAGAATGATTTATTCAAATTTTAACTTTACAACCATTTCATCATGTATTGCTCGCATATAAACCTCACCTTTTTCATAATTCCTAGGACATATTGTTTCAGATTTCCCAGTTTAAACTAACTGCAAGTCATCACAATTCATCAAATAGGGGCCTCTGAATCTACAATTTTGAAACAATATGCAATATTAAGTTATTATGTTAATGTATTACATCATAACATCACATGAACTAAGGATTACACTGTCAATGGAAACAATGGGCAAATCTGGTCAATTTTTTACATTTGTTTCCAGGCACCTCAGTGTATTCTGTGGGAGTTGCAGTAGTCTTAAATTCAGCATCCACTATTTGGTTTCCCTACAAGGTATATTTATGTAATATTTCAGAGCTGCCTTAAAGTCACTGTTCTCACTCTGTAATCATATGTAGAACAACATAAGCAATGCTATAGATCAAATTAATACATGTCTTTATTTATGAAAGTTTAATCCCAGTTTTTTCATGCCTCATGACTTGAGACTAAATGTTCTTCTGCATTGGTTAAGGACTTCTGTAGGGCTTTTTTCTACAAAATCGTATAACACAACCCACTCACATCATATTTCAGTTGATCTTTAATCATATTTTAGATTGTTCCATTCCTAGCACTGAGAATCAAATTCCAATAGGAGGTATCCTATTTAAATATAATGCAAATATAGTCTGAGCTCTACACATTGGATTGACCCAGCAGTTCCTTTTGTTTTAACCAGTGTTTCCGGGTTATCTATTTTGATTCTCAAACGTTAATCATGGTTTTGTTATGTAACATTAAAAAACAAATGTCCTAAGGTTTCAATTTGTGGCACATGCTTGAATTTGCATTAATTGA
Organism: Pleurodeles waltl; assembly: GCF_031143425.1. Lineage (NCBI taxonomy): Eukaryota > Metazoa > Chordata > Amphibia > Caudata > Salamandridae > Pleurodeles > Pleurodeles waltl. The sequence continues at coordinate 342,236,871 of NC_090439.1, forward strand.
TGAATGGGCAACTAATTTTTCTTCATCTATGGCTAGATTTAAAAAAAACATAATACATTCTATACTAAAAGTAAAAGTTACTTCTAAGGAGCATTTTTTTTATTCATTTTCCAATGACATTTCAACCAACGTCCATCTCCATTACAGTTTTACTTTATTTTTTATTTGGTTTTCCCACTGTTATTTTTTAGATGATTAGTTTGCAACACTGATTAAACTTATGTAGGGGAAATTGCAGGCCTATCTGAGTAATGTCAATGGGAACTGCGTTGTTAGCATAATACAGGCTTTGTACAGTCTCTTGGGAAAAAGAAATAGAACATATCTAATTACTTTTGGATGCATCTATCACATAATTTGCAAACAGTAGGGATGATTGAAGGAGTTCTGTCTGGCTGTCTTGTCTCAATCCATCAAGTGTCAATAACTCTTGAGGCAATGCTCAATTTTTTCCTAAATGGACCACAGTCCAGTAATAGTTATGCAATTCCACTGTCAATGAAAAGAGAGGTTTTAGGATACCGCAAGCGAATACCTTACCCTTCATGGCTTTTCTGTATACTAGGACAAACATTATTATTAGATCAATGTAAGCTGAATGCAAACCTTTTTGTAATTAATGTTTTTCTACCGGAACCTGCAGAAGCAGACAGCCATCTATTGTGAAGTACTTGTTTTTTAAACTAATTTAGAATTATGGAAAAAATGACATCTTTATACACTAGCTTTCCAAGTTGAAAATATTTTTCCTCAAATATTCATGGTTTTCCCTCTCGTATTGAGAAGAATCTCTTTCTAGGAGTCCAAAATCATAATATATTTCAGCTTTGTGAGGGGTTTTAACAATTATGCAAGATGTTGAATAAGGGGATTTTGTGTGTTGAATAATGTATTATCTTTTAAGTCTTTATATTTAGCAATGATCCTCCATTATTTTGATCTTGTTCCTTCCACTCTACTTCAAATAGAATTTTCAATGGCTAATATTCACTTCTTTATAGTTTTCAGTCTCTTATCAGTATCCATCAAGTTGTTTTCAGGTGGAGATTACAACATAATCAATTAGTGAAGTGGTTGGAACATGGCCTAATGTTTTCTGGCCCTGTTAGTTATTGGGGCATATTCCTTTGATGATTGTTTTAATGACATTCCAAAATTAACCTTTAAAACATTTGGTGAAAACTCTTAGTCAGTCTAGAACTGTATTTAATTTCCACTGTAGAGATCAAATGAGTTACTTTGCTATGTCAGCTACAATATTTATTATTTGAAGTTTACAATCTACTTAGAATAAAGCATAGATAACATTACATTATTTACCTTTAGTGTAAGCACAAGCTACCTTTTATTCTAAGGTGTTTAAATGCACCTAATCAATGCAACAGAGAGGTTAATGTATTATAGATGTAAGACATTTTTATTTGGGAAGCTGAAACCACACCATCAGCTAACTCTTTAACTCAGAATGTCTTGAAGGTTTGTTGTCTCAACTCTCTACATAGTCCTGTCATGCAGGCCAAATTGACTTTCGAGGTATAGTAGGCATAATCGCAGTTTGCCCAATATTTAAAAACCTGAAATTGGAAAAGTAGGCATTTGCAAAGGGTTTGGCCTGTCATATGACTATTAATTGCACCTAATGCATATATATATATTTTAAGAATGCACAGCTGAATATATATATATATATGGGTTACAGGCATGTAGATACTTTTTACAAACACGACCCATTGAATTTTTCGAGCACACTAATATGCTCCTATCCATGCTACAATTTTGCTTAACACACAATCTGTTCCTTTTTGATAATGAATGCTTTCTACAAAAACAAGGGACAGCTATGGGGGCATCCTTTGCTCCCACATACGCCAATCTATATATGGGCTGGTGGGAGAAGGAGGTGTCATGGTCAGAGAATAATAACATCTACATGGATAGAGTGATATTGTGGGTGCGCTATATCGATGATTTATTTATTATCTGGGATGGTACAGAACAACTGTTGTTGGAATACATAAATGTACTAAATAACAACCAATTTAACATCTATCTGGAAGCTACTTTCAGCAGAGACACTATTTCATTTTTAGATGTTCAACTAAAAGTAGACAACAATCATCTAGAGACAACTATATATCGCAAGCCCACGGCCTGCAACTCCATACTACATGCCAATAGTGGGGATCCCATGGCATTGAAATGGAGTATACCTTATAGCCAGTTACTGCGGGCTCGCAGAATATGTTCGGATGAGAACAAATATGACTTGGAAGCCAGGGCAATGGTGGATAGATTTCTAAGTAGAGGTTATCCGCCTAAAATTTTGAGGGATGCACAATTCAGGGTCAAAAACAAAAGTAGAGATGAGTTACTTTTTAACAACACAGTGACTAGCAGTGACCTTAAGCAATCATCACCTAGAATATTTTTTCAGTACAATCAACAACATGATTCATTAAGAACAATACTTCAAAAAAACTGGCATGTTCTACAGAATGATTCCATTATTAATGATCACATAGATACACATCCGTCCATAACTTTTCGCAAAGCGCGCTCACTGGAAGACTATCTGACCAGAAGCTATGTTTCGTTGAAAGCTAATACATCCTGGTTGAGCCAAAAAGGTTTGGGGTTTTGGAAATGTGGCCATTGTAAGGCCTGTAAGTATGCTCAAAATACGCATAAGTACCAAACTTTTGATGGTCGCCAGTGTGATATTAAAGATCGAATCACATGCGACACTGAATTTGTGATCTATGTCATTGAATGTGGGTGCCATAAAAAATACATTGGAAGTACTATTCACAAGTTAAAAGTTAGATTCTTACAACACTTCAGAGCCATAAAAAACCAAGATAGAACTTATCCTTTGGCTAAACATTTCTGGGATATACATAAAGGAGATTGTAGTACATTATCTTTTTATGGTATTAAATGCATTAAAAATAATCCCAGAACTGGAAATAGAACACTAGAGCTCAGACAAATGGAATCGAAAATGATTCTATTATTAGGCTCTGAATCCCCCTGGGGGCACAATCTTGATGCGGAGTTATATGTCCATCTCAGATGACATCATGACCATCAATTGTATCTATTTTGAATTTAGAAAGAGACTCTTAATGCCTTTCATCTTTGTAAATAGTATTGTAAATATGATAACATTTTACCATCATCATGTCTATGAGGGAAGGTGAGAAGACTATAACTATAAAAAAATGCCATAATAAACTTTTAAAGGGGTTATATCTATCAATTTATATTTATCTTATCCCCAACTGTAGTCTTATGAACTTTGTGGGAAAAAGGGTCCTTTGTATGACTATGTATGTCTCACTGTGCAATTGGTTTTTAACCATACCTCCTAGAAAATGCAGAACATTGAATTAACATATATATATATATATATATGGAATAGGATAGAAGATAAAGAAACAAACAAAAAAAAAAACATTTTTTATTAATGTTAGGGTTTTGTAACACTCAGCTGCACTTTATATGCTTTTTTTGCACACATTATTATTATTATATATCCTTAGCACTATGCACTTTAAGCTTAGGCCCTGTTTAAATACAGTTTATTAACATGCATCTATAGAGCCACTTACTACATAGATAAGAATAGAGAAGAATTAATCCAGATTATACAGGTATTAGAGACATATTTAAGTATCACAATACAATCAAACATGATTTTGATATATGGTACCAACTGGCTACACATATGAAAAACGATAATTTAAAAATAAAAATAATAAGAAATTGCAGGTCCTTTTCTCATTTGAGTAATTCTAACACGAGACCAGACATCACTATCTATTGAAAACCATTGTAATTTATTATTATTTTTAATATGGGGCCTATTGATGATATAGAAGAGGTTCAAAGTATGAACATAATGTAATTGATTGTTGTCGCACATGATAAATGTTGAATTGAGGAATCATGTATGATTAATTGGGGTTTTCTATGATCAATTAATCAACTATCTAATAATTTTCTAACAATTTTTACAATTTTACATAGTTAATTGGTTATAGTCAACCTTTTACATTCTACCCATTTTTAATATTGATTCATGTGTAATAACAATTCATTCTTATTAGTTTCCGATTTTTTGCAATATTTATAATATTTATAAAATTTGTGACTAGATGATGATGTGTACAAATTGAGAAAACTATAAGTAAATAGTTGTATACTTGTAGAGAAGAATATATTCTATAGAAACATAACTCAAAATCATACTTTAAACAACATCTGATTAACTGATTGAATATAGGTTGACCAGAACAATTGATAACTGTGGTTTCAATGATGAATCAATTTGCATTATTTGTCATCAAATAGCTAACCTATGATTGATACCAGAATGAATTAATGATATGTATTAATATGTATTATTATTTATTTGGGCTTCTCAAGTGATACACATATGATATCTATGTCTTTTTAATTCGAACTTTTTAAAGCATTCTCATGAATGAAGGTGATTCCTTTATCAAGTGTTGAATTTAAATAATGATCTTTGCATGTTTTAAAATGGCCGCCGCTTTACATCACACTAGGTTGTTATGGAAACAAATGAAGGACTTCTAATTTGCATGTAAATGGTGCCGGCTTTGTAGCCAAACTGTCCAGTAGAAGGCGTTTTGCCGAAACGCGTTGACATTGCATTTCAGGACTCTGTGTTACCTGCATAAAGAAATAAATGTATGAACTGAATACGAGCTTATTGGATATGAATTTGCTTCGATAATTGGGATCCATTCGACGGGATCGGTGCAGCCGTCATATGGCCATCAGTCCATCTGTTGAAGAATTATATATATATATATATATATATATATATATATATATATATATATAAGTATATATTAGATTCCACAAATGCAAGAGTCATTTTTGAAGATGACCTCAAACTGGGATGTTGTTAACACCTTTCGTGCTGAGGATGTCTTGAAGTAGTCTTCGACCATGTAAAGCGTGGGTGTGTTCTGAGGACGGCTCCAAGTCATCCTCGCACCTACCCATGGAGGAAGCACTGGCACTTCCTCAATGGGCCACCCCTCTAAAAGCCCCCACGAGGGATGGCAGCAGAGCGCTTTCGCTGGCACCTCCAGCACCCCCATTAACCAAATGATGACATCAGACCATGCACGGTTCTCCGACATCATCCAAAGCAACAGGAGTTGCACTGGAAGCAAATGGCTCCCGCAGTTGTGAGGTGTTATTTGTCTTAAAACAGACACAGGTGGCATGAAAAGCATTTTACCTTCCCTCCTGTGTATCTTTAGAGTTGATTCCTGCTCCAAAATCATGGTGAGTGCTGCGATCATGGAGCAGGAATCCTACCAGTGGACAAGTGGATTTCTTTTGTGTTGGGGGAGTGACCCCTTGGGCAAGGGCCATTTATCCATATTTTTGGCCCCCTGGGGGATAGATCGGCCATTTGTTTGGGCTAATCTCCCTCTAGGGGACCCGAAACCCACTACATTACCAGTGATTTTAATTTTTGCACTGATTACAGAGAGTGACTCCTTGGGCAAGGGATGCTCCCCATGGGAGAGACTTTTTGGGTAATTCCACCCCTGCCAGAGGGTAGATCAACTATTTTTAGACAGATCTACCTTGGTAGGGGGTAGGTGTGAAAGCCCACTACATCACCAGGGCTTGTTTTGTAGTTGGGGGAGTGACCCTTTGAGGAAGGGTTGCTTCCCCTGGGGGCATTTGTTTTGTATTCCACCCCTCTCACACAAAGGGCAGATCGCTGTTTTTTGGTCAATCTACCCTGTGGGGCGGTAGAAGCCCAGTAGACCACCAGGGCTTGCTTTGTTGTTGGGGAAGCAACCCATGGCATTTTGTGTGCATTCTGCCGCCCAGAGGGCAGATCAGACATTTTTAAGTCAATTTGCCCTTTGGACACCAGGGATTTCATGCAATTAGTGCGATTCGGGGAGCGGCTCCTTAGGCAAGGGTCGCTCCCACTTTATTTTGTCAATTTTTACCTCCCTTGAGGGCAGACTTCCCATATTTTTAGACCAATGAGCATACACCCAATAGACACCAGGGATATTAATGCAATTCGGAGAACTCTCTTTTATTTTGGTTACATGTTTTTACCTTTTGTGTTCCCCTTGGGGGCAGATAGGCAATATTTTTAGGCCCATCTGCCCCCAAGGGTGGCAGAAAACCACTAGACAGAAGAGAAAGTTTCTGTGTGTATGAATTGGAGTTCCACTAATGGTCTGTGTGTACTGGCGTTTGTCTGGCTGTGTGTGTACCGGTATTTGGCTGGTGGTTTCTGTGGACTTGTGCTTGGCTAGCGATGTGTGTGGACTAGTGCTTGGCCGGCGGTATGTGTAGACCTGCACTTGCCTTGCAGTGTTTGTAGGATGGCACTTGCCTGGCAGTGAGTTTGCGGACTACTGTTTGGCTGGCTGTGTGTGTGGACTGGTGCTTGGCTGGCAGTGTGTTTGAATAGTGAATTTTGCTGGCGGTTTGTGTCGAATGGCTTCTGGGATGGTGTGTGTGTGGCTGGCATTTGGATGTTGATGGGCAGACTTCATAGTCTTTTATAATGTTAACTCGTTTGATTTCCTTTGCTGTGAGTTCTGCTTGCGTTTTTGACATTGGCAGATCTGCAGTTTTTGTAGTTGCATATGTTTGGTAAGAAACACTTTTTGTATTGTTTACTCCTAGTGAGTATCATTGCCCTCTCTTCGTGATTTTTTTTGTAAATGGTGTAATAATGGCACCATATTTAGCTTCTGTTTTATTGTGATAAATTCTCCTTGGATTTGTGCAAGACTTGTATTGTGTTGCTTGTGTGTAATTTTCTTGTGTTTTTCCTTTCTAATGAGATATTGTTGGTCCTTGCTGTATCTGTGCAGAGTAAGTGCAGTTGATCCTAAGTCTAGCTATCTCTGGCAAGTGAGTGAATTTTCTTAGTATATCGGACTTTGTGTCCTCTGTGTTGATTGGCTTTCTCACCCAGGTTACTACATGCCAATAGTTTTATTTTCTGTTTGATAAAGCCAAACTTTGTTTATTACCTATTTTACAGTGTTGATTATTGTGGATTGTTATGCATATGAGGCAAAGAAGGAAGACCAAGATTATGGCAGTGAATTTTCTGTCCAAGAGGAATCATCTGATGATGAAACCTCTCTCAGTTTGCAGGAAGTGCCTCTTTTAGAGGATGACACTGGTATGCCAAAAGTGCAGCAAGAAGCATCTGGTTTGCAGCCTGGGGCTGAAAGGCTTCCCATTGGAAGCACTGAACTGTGGGTTGCCCAGTCATGGTGCAGCCTGTGTTACATCCTGTGTTGCCTGCCTTGGATACAGAAAACCTTTTGTCTATAAGTTACTTTCAGTTGTTTATGTACAATGTATTTTTGGATGTGACTATTGACCAGACTAACTTGTATGCTGAACAATATTTGGGGGATAACAGTGCCACCCTTAAGCATCACTCTAAACTATAGAGCTAGCTGGTGGACTCACACAAATCTTGATCAGTTGAAAAAGTTCTTGTGTTTGATGAACTTGATTAGGAAACTGTTTACTATCTGAATATTGGCCTACTAGTCCCTTGATGGCAATGGCTGTATGTCCTGCAACCATGAGTTGTTTGCTTCTGCTTTGGATGCCGAGTTTTTTTGATAATGTTCCAGCATTGCCACGAGATTACCCTGATTGTTACCATCTCTTCAAGATTCTGCCTGTCCTTGATCACTTTCTAGATCGCTTTTCAGAGATCTATGTCACAGGGAAAGAAATAGCTGTAGATGAGTCTTTGGTCCTTTTCAAGGGCCATTTGGATTTTAGGCAGTACATTCCTAGAAAGAGGGTATGCTACGAATTAAGATGTATATGCTGTCTGAGATGAGTACTGGATGTTTTTATAAGTTCAGGGTGTACACTGGTAGGGATTTCGCTATTGAACGCCCTGGTTGTCTGTCCATTTTGGAGTCAGTTAGAAAATTATGTGGGAACTTGGTAGAGTGCTTTTTAACAAATGGTAGCATTTATGCATAGATAACTTCTACACTGGTGTGTAATTGAGCAAGGAATTGTTCAAAATGGACACTGTTGCATATTGCACAACCATGTATGACTGTAAACATTGTTACACTGAAAAGCTTGTTTGAAAAAAACATTCAGAGGGGACTGTACAGAACCTTGCATAGTAATTAACTTCTAGCTGTGACATTTTTAGAAAGGAGAGATGTCTACCGACTGGCTACTAAGAAGAAAGTACTTCATCTGTGACTGTTTGGGGTCAGTTTGTTGAAATGTGCAAACCTGTGTGCATTTGAGACCACAATATTCACATGTGTGGAGTAGATAGAGTAGATCAGAGGTTGGAGCTTTACAGTACTTTTTGTAAGTCATGCATTTGGTATAAGAAGTTGACTGTCCATTTGTTTTATTTGGCAACCTTCAATGCTTTTGTTGTAGTCAAGGATTGTTCTCCAGATTCAAAGATGATGTTTGTTCAGTTTTAGTGGTCTGTGATAGGCAATCTTGTGTGTTAGAGCAGGCAAGTGTTCCTAGAGTTGGGATGGTGGAGGCTGTGGCCAGATTGAAAGATCACCTCTTTCCTGATATATTCTTCCCACAACGAAGAAAAACATTCCCTGTAGGAGATGTAATGTTGTTCCCGAAGAGGCGTGCAGAACGAGAGTTGTATATACTGCCACACGTGTCCATCTAATCCTGCGCTATGTGAGCCAGCATGTTTCAAATCGTACCACATGCAACTGACGTTTTGGGAGCAACTTTGAGCGTCAAAGTGATCTGACTTATCTGTATCATTTTATATTTTTTGTTCAGATTTTACTGTAGGAATTAGTGTGATGTATTTACTTAGAGCTATTGTGTTTGAAGTCATGGTTTTTCATCTACTTCCAATTGGTTTGTGTTTTCTTTTTTGTTTAACAGAAATGTGATGGTGATGTGTGTGGACTGGTGCTTGGGTGGCAGTGGGCATGAACTGGCACTTGACTGGCAGTGTGCGTAGACTGGCATTTGGCTGGAGGTGTTCATGGATTGATGCTTGGCTGGCAGTGTGTGTGGACTGGTGCTTGGCTGGCGGTGTGTGTGAACTGGCACTTAGCTGGCAGTGTGTGTTTCTGGCACTTGGTTAGCGGTGTGCACAGACTGGCCCTTGGCTGGCGAAGTGCATGAACTGGTACTTGGCTGGCAGTGTGGGTGGACTGGGGCTTGGCTAGGGATGTTCATAGTCTGGCACTTGGCAGGCCTTCTGTGTGGACTGGGGGTTGGCTTGTGGTGTACTTGTACGTGTACTGCTACTTGGCTGGTGGTGTGCATGGACTAGCATTTTGCTGCCAGTATACGTGGACTGGCACTTGGCTGGAGGTGTGCGTGGACTGGCACTTGGCTGCCAGTGTGCGTGGACTGGTGCTTGGCTGGTGGTGTATGTGAGCTGGCATGTGGCTGGTGTTGTTTGAATAGTGACTTGCTGCTGTTCACTACACAAACTGCTGGCCAAACACCAATCCACACATTCCGTCAGCCACCAGCTGGTGTGATTGCTGTGTCAGTCATGTGGGCGTATGATGGCTCTTGAAAGGCGCATGAGTTGATGAGTGTTGTCATCTGTTGATGAGTGTTGTACTGTGCTGGGCTATGGCTGGTGATGTGAATGGTCTTGTGTGTGTTACGCAATAAAGGTGGGTGAGTTGCTTGTAAAGGGGTTGGTGACCTTCCCCGACTTTACAGCTCAGGAGGTGTGAGTTATTGGTTCAATTCTTTGAGCATTAAATTATCAGAAGTGTATTTAATTTTTGTGAAATCTCTTCTCAATAAAATTTACATTTTTAACCTTTCACTCACCCTCATGCCAAATCCAACCAGTATGTGCATGTACTTTGATCAATAAATGGTTGTGCAGGAATATTTGTTTTTCTGTCTTTCTCTGCCAGGGTGTACATTGTCTCTAAGGAACATCTAGCAACTCTAGATATTTTCATAAACTAGACATCAAAGGGAGTACCAGGTGGTATAACGCTTGTGGATCCCATCAAGTTTTCTTACCCACAATGCCCTGCAACTCTCATAATGTGACTAATATCACATATTTTCTCTGCATTTTTTAGCCATATTCTTCCACAATAAGAACAAAACCACAAAATTCCTACCACCCAGCTTTGCCTTACTTATCCCAGTAAAAATGCTGCCCCACTTGTGGCATGAATAGCTCAAACTAACATCAATGGGAGTCCAACTGAACTTTGTTTAATTTGTTCTGTTACAGGCAATAGAACCAGCCACACAAGTGAGGTACCATTTTTATCAGAAGACTTGGGGTAATGCAGGGTGGAAGGTAGTTTGTGGCTCTCAACAGATTTCAGAACTTTCCATCACAGAAATGTGAGGGAAATGTGTTTACTAGTCACAATCTAGTGAAACCATGCAATTCACCTTATGCTGGATTCCTCTAGTTGTCTAGTTTTCAAAAATGAACAAGTCTGCATGGTTTCCCTCAGTGCCGGTTGAGCTAGAGCCCAAAACCCACAGCTGGGCACATGACAAAAAAGGTCACTCTTCACTAGAAAAATGTGATGTGTTTATGTTGTGTTTTGGGCCCTTTCCTTTTGTAGACACTAAGCCTACCCAGACAAGTGAGGTACCATTTTTATCAGACGACTTAGAGGTATGCTGGGTGGAAGGAAGTGTGTGGTTCCCCACAAATTCCTATACTTTTCATCACAGAAATGTGAGACAAATGTGTTTTTATCCAAATGTTGAGGTTTACAAAAGATTCTAGGTAACACAATCTAGGAGAATTATGTTAGGTACCCTATCATGGATTCCTCTAAGTGTCTAGTTTTTAAAAAAGAAGGCGTTTGCTAGGTTTTCCTACGTGCAGGATGAGCTAGGGCCCAAAATCAACAGGTAGGCACATTGCCAAAAAAAGGTCAGTTTCCAAAGTTAGAGGTTTGCAATGAATTCTGGGTAACACAAACAAGTGAGAGTCATGCATGTCATCCCATCTTGAATTCCTCTATGTGTCTAGTTTTCAAAAATGTAAGGCTTCCTACGTTTCCCTAGGTGCCAGCTGGGCTAGGGCCTAAAATCCACAGCTAGGCATATTGCAAAAAAATGGATCAGTTTTCAGTGGAAAAATGTGATGTGTCCACGTTGCGTTTTGGGCAGTTACCTGTTGCGGGCAGTAAGCCTACCCACACAAGTGAGGAATCAAATTTAGCATGAAACTTAGATGAATGTTGGGTGGAAGGACGTTTTTTGCTCTTCACAGATTCCAGAACTGTCTATCACAGAAGTTTGAGGAAAATGTGTTTTTTAGTCAAAGTTTGAGATGTGCAAATTAGTCTGGGTAATTCAACCTAGTGCGAACCACGGAAGTCATCCCACTCTAGACTCCCCTAAGTGTCTGTTTTTGAAAAATGCAAAAGTTAGCTGGATTTCCCCAGATGTCATTGGAGTTAAAGTCCAAAATCTACAACTACTCCCATTTGGAAAAAAAGAGTCAGTTTTCATTGGAAAAATATGTCCATGTCACATTTTCAGACGTTGTCTGTTGCGGGCAGTAAGCCCACCCACAGAAGTGAGGTATCCTTTAGGGGAATGCTAGATGGAAGGAAGCTCGTGACTCTCCACATATTCCAGAACTTTCCATCACAGATAAGTGAGGGAAATGTGTTCTTGTAGTCAAAGTTTGAGGTTTGCAAAGGCATCTGGGTAACAAAACCAAGTGAGAGCCATGAAAGTCACCACATCCTGGATTTTTCTAGATATCTAGTTTTCAGAAATGTACAGGATTGCTAGGCTTCCCTAGGTGCCGGCTGAGCTAGGGCCCAAAGTCCTCAGCTAGGCACATTGTAAAAAAGGGCCAGTTTTCAGTGGAATAATGTACTGTTTTTGGCCAGTTTCCAGTTGCTGGTACTAAGCCTACCCACACAAGTGAGGTGCCATTTTTATTAACAGACTTTGGGGAGTGCTGGGTGGAAGGAGGTGTGTGGCTCCCCACAGATTCCACAGCTGGACATCACAGAAATCTGAGGAAAATGTATTTTTTAGCCAACGTTTGAGGTCTGGAGGATTTTGGGTAATTCATCCTAGTGAGAGCCATGCCAGTTACCCCATCCTGTATTTCTCTGGGTTTCTAGTTTTTAAAAGGAACAGGTTTGATAGGTTTTCCTACGTTGCAGTGCAGCTAGGGTCCAAAATCTACAGCTACCTACATTTGAAAAAAATGAGTCTGTTTTCAGTGGAAAAATTGGATATGTCTATGTTGCATTTTGGGCCATTTCCAGTCATGGGCACTAAACCTACCCACATAAGTGAGGTACCATTTTATCTAAAGACTTAGGGGACTACTGGGTGGAAGGAAGTTTGTAGCTCCCCACAGATTCCAGAACATTACATCACAGAAATGTGAGTACAGTGTGTTTTTGTAGTCAAAGTATGAGGTTTTCAAAGGATTCTGGGTAACACAACCTAGTCACAGCCATGCTAGTCACCCCATCCAGGATTGCTCTGCGTGTCTAGTTTTAAAAAAATTAGTACTTTTGCTAGGTTTCCTGAGGTGCTGGCTGAGCTAGGGCCCAAAATCCACAGCTAGGGACATTGCAAAAAAGGGACAGTTTTCAGTGGAAAAATGAGATGAATTTATGTTGCGTTATGGGCTGTTTCCTGTTGCGGGCAGAAAGCCTAGCCACACAAGTGAGGTACTATTTTTATCATAATTCTTGGGGGAATGCTGGGTGGAAGGACGTTTTTGGCTCCCTGCAGACTCCAGAACTTTCCATCAAAGAAATGTGACGAAAATGTGTTTTTTAATCAAACTTTGAGATTTGCAGGGCCTTCTGGATAACACAACCTGGTGAACGTCACACAAGTCACCCCATTCTGGATTTCCCCATTAGTCTAGTTTTAAAAAATGTACAGGTTTGCTAGGTTTCTCTAGGTACCGTTAGAGGTAGGGTAGAGCCTGAAATCCACAGCTAGGCACTTTGCAAAAAAAGGGGCAGTTTTCAGGGGAAAAATATGATGTGTCCCTGTTGCATTTTGGGCCGTTTCTTGCTGTGAAGCACTAGGCCTACCCACACAAGTGAGGTGCCATGTTTATTGGGAGACCTAGGGGATCCCAGAATTTGCACCTTCCAAATGTAAGACAATGTGTAAGACCAAAGTCATTTTGAGAAATGACCTTTAATGCACATGTTACTATGGGTAGCCATGAATTGAAAGATCTGCAAATTACCCCTACCCACAAATCGAAAGATGTGCAAATAATCAGTGCTTCTAAACTCCATACCTTTTGCCCATTTCAGAAGTACACATTTTTCCTTGATACCTATTTTTTACTAATTATATTTTACCATATGAATTTCTGTATAGCGGGCACACAATGAAAAACCATTACAAGGTGCAGCTCAGTTACTGGCACTGGATACCAAGAGTTTTTGGAAAACCCACAAACCATATATATCCCTGCTAGCAAAAGCATCTAGCAGATGTAATGGTATATTGGTTTTATTAACAGACCATTGTGATAAGAAGTTACAAATGAAATTGTTCTCACAAATTCCCTTCTTTCCTAAATGATTTTCAATATTTAATTTCAACACTTATGGCCTCATTATGACTTTGGCACTATTATTGCAAGACTGCTGTGGTGCCAATGGTAATCCGAACACTGTACAAAGAAGACCACTAAAATACAACCACAAAATCGACACCGCCAGTACTCAGGAGGGCGGGAATGAGGCAGTTCCACGGCCACGCCGACAACATTCCACCCACGAAATTACAACCCTCAAATCACCACAGCGGTTCTACCATGTCGGAAAACCACTGGCGGCTTGAACAGCTGTGCTCAAAATACACTCCTGCCAGAACACACCACCACATAGGACAGTTTGAATACCCCCACACCTGACACACATACACACACCTGTCACACCTATTCACAGCACTAACTAATCCACCCCCACACAAACCAGAATCCTTTGCAACTAAAATAACCACCACATACACCGAGAACCCACAATCCAGTTACTTAGCACTCATACACCATAGGCACATCTACACTTCACACTCACCAAATACGACACAACTGCATGAAAAACATTGTACACGCATCACAACCATCCATTCACAGGGGAGGACATCAGGAAGAGGTGGAATGACCTATGGGGGAAGGTGCGTTCCATGGCATCACAACACCAAATGGCCGTGCACAAGGCAGGCAATGGGCCACCACCTCCTCCCCCAGAGCTCACATCGTGGGGGGAGAAGGTCATGGACATACTGAATCCTGAGGGCATGACTGGAATACCCAGAGGACTAGACTCTGGTGAGTAACTACCACTCCCCTGGCACAAAACATTCCATCCAGCATGCTTCTTCACCACCCAAACACTCCCCAATTCACCCCATTTCCCACTACACTGCCCACCTTATCCCCTAATGCCCCTATCCTGCATGCCACACCACCACCCTGGCCCAATGCCCACACACTCCCTGCCAAAAGCATGGATAGCACAGACAATAACTATTACTACCACTCGCACAATGCACTAGCCCATCCACAGCAATACCTACTATGTGTACTCCACATCACATCACTTGCATGTATGACTATTGCACTAGCTACAACAACTGGATGCTACAACTGAGGACCACAACATGCCAATGACAGTGATGCAATGGCACTATGGAATGCTAAACAACCAATATGGAGCATGGTTTACATGTCATAATCTACCATCCACATATGATGTTAGCACAGCTGCCCCTGTCATTGCCATTGCTGGGAATCAAGTCTGTTTGACAGACAGACAACCAATCACAGCTCCACCATTTAACCCTTTCTCACTCCATCCACAGGTACCCCTGCCACTGCCACCATTGAGAGGATACAAGAGACAGCTATCCCTCCTCAGAATGAAGGCTCCAGTGAGGACAATGCAGTTGGGTGTCGGACATTGATGACCTACCTGGCCCATCTGGGACCCTTGGTCAGTCTACCACTCCCTACCTCACCCTGCCCACATAACTCCCCCCCAACGTGTTCTGCCACCATCACAGCCAACCTTTCATCCCCAAACCTGTGCCCCAGGACTGTACAATCAAATTTGTGCCCCACAGTGCAGGGACCCGAGTCACCCCCTCGCACCCAAGGTCCTGCTGACACTGGGTGTGGACACACCTGCCCGGGGCATAGGCACACAGGGGCAGGGGGCATGAGAGGGAACCTGTGGGCCAGTAGACGGGGCAGCCAAGGCAGACACCTGACCACAAAACCTTCTCCCAAGACCTGGGAGCATATCATCAATCCCAGGACAGGATGGACCAGATAATAACCACGTTGGGGGAAACCAGAAGCTGCAGAGGGAGGTCATGAAGCGGTGGCAGGCCCACAGGGCTTCCATTGCAGGAGTGCTAAAGGATATCAACACCACCCTGCGTGCTTTCTCCACTCACCAGCAGGCCCCTTCCACTAGCCACATCGCATCTGAGCCATCCACATCTGCGGCTGCTAGTGGAATGGAGGCCATGCCAGGGGAACCGCAAGGCCTCAGGCACCCTTCCTTCTGTAGCTAAAGACCCCCCGCAAACATGGATGTCCTCCCAGACATCGGGCTGCAGCAGATGCAAAGACCAAACCCACTACCAGGAATTGACCCTCTCCTGATTACACTCCCTTGTGTGCCACTGAGAGTCCCTGTTGACTGTTCACTGATATTACTTCATTTTCCAATGGCCCATGAACCCTCGACCTGTGCTACCAACAGCTGTGCCACCGACTACGAGGATTCCAGCTACCATGGCCCCACTCATCACCTGTTTGCCACTCTATGCACAATAAGCACTTTAGAACATAGCAACTGCATTTGTGTCCTTATTTGTATACATACAAATGTTTGGTCTGCAAAATGCCATGTGGGCATTGCCCCCTAATCCAACAGGCAGTGAAATGGACTGCAGAGGGAGGCATCCTCTGCAGGAGACACAGTACAACAGAAATGGCCCAGGATAGATGTAAGGGAGTCACCAGTATAGCCACACACCAGAATAAATCCAAATATCCAACCTGCAAAAAGATCATGGCAGAGACTACCATCAGGCTTGTAGGCATGGTACCACATAAAGATGTATGCAGTTCTTAGTTGTCCTGTCCACTGTGGATAGCCATCTAAACAGGGCACAACAGATATCATTTCCACATCACCAGTCACAAAACACTGTAGCTGCCATCTGTATTGCGCTAAACTCAACTCTGTGAACAGTAACCAAAGGCTAATTAACATGAATGGATCAAGCAATAGGTCAGAGTGCCAAGGATAAACATGACACAGTCACTTGCTGGAATGACATGAGAACATGAGAATGCTGGACACACTCCACAATACATGGCTGCCCTTAGGAGATGTAATTCTTGCAACCTGCAGAGAGTGTACACATGATAGAGAAGATACATATTTAGTCAGAAGCTTACATCCATTCAGTCACCTCACACAACACACACCTAGGGATATGAATACTTTGCACTACCACTTATAATCCAAATCAGGAGGACCACTGTCAGCAAAGTATGTTGAAATAGTACACATGCAAATACACACACAGCATACCTGTATGTTATTAGAAGTAATGATTGATGAGCTCTGCCCTGGACTCAGCTGTACATTCCTCACCTGCCTCCTCATCACTTTTCACTTCTGCATTATCAGCCACTGGTCCAGCTGCCTCCTCATCATCAGCTAGTAAGGGTATCTGACTTCTCTCTTCACCAGATTGTGGAGCATGCAGCAAGCAACTATGATCTGGCATACCTTTTGGGGATTGTAGAAGAGGGCACCACCAGAGACATGCAGGCACCTGAATCTGACCTTCAGGAAGCCAAATGTTCTTTCTATTACACACCTTGTCCTGTCGTAGGCCTCATTAGAACGGAGTTCCCCTTCGGTGGCAGGGTATCTCACTGGTGTTAAACAGCCAGGGAAGGTTAGGATAGCTAGCGTCACCTGTGTGCACAGAGGTAGGACCTGTCCCAATACAGGTACAGACACAGGGAATATTGTGATGACAGGTGCCATTACAGGGACACACATCCAATTGCATACATGCCAATCAGCCTGGCTGTCTCTCTCTGCAGTCGTGCCATCATGTGGGGGAATGTAGGAGTCATGCACAAACCTAGGAAACTTGGCTGTCACTTGGGAGATGATTTGGTCTGCCACACACACTACCTAAACATTGATGGAGTGGTAGTTTTTCCTGTTCCGATACACCTGTTCATTGGTATTGAGAGGGACCAAGGCTACATGGGTGCCATCTATCAAACCTATCACATGAGGGATGTGTCCCACATCATAGAAGTCTGCCTTCACGTAGGGCAAATCCCCTCTTTGGGGGAACATGATGCAGCTGTCCATGTGTTCCAATAAAGCACACAGTACATCCTTCAGCAGAAGACTGAACATGGGCTGTGACAGACATCCCTGCTTCCAAGCCCACTGTGGTCTGAAATGAGCCTGTGGCAAGAAGGCGTAACACTGACAGAACTTAAACTTTGGGAGGAATGGCATGGGGATTATGTATGGTAGGCAATAGATCTGGCTCCTACTGGGTACATAGGTCCATGATGGTTTGACAATTCAGACGATAGAACTGAATGACATGCCTCTCCTCCAGGGTTGCAAGGTCCACAAGCGGACGGTACACTAGTGCATGTCTCAATATCCTCATGCACAGTATCTAGGATAGGGATGTGAGATTGTACAATAGGTCCATGATGGCCTGACAATTCAGACAATAGAACTGAATGACATGCCTCTCCTCCAAGGTTGCAAGGTCCACAAGCGGACGGTACACTGGTGCATGTCTCAATATCCTCATGCACGGTATCTAGGATAGAGAGGAGAGATTGTACAATGTGATATGCACTCCACACATATTAGCACTACATATCATTGTTGCACACCCCTAACACTGTAGACATACCAGCCATATGAGGTAACTGTGTCATGGTTGTCACAAGTATGAGCCAAATCAGGATGGCACAACATAGGCCTACTCTGCAATCAGCTGTTAAAAGTGTGTGGCACACCTATTTGGCTGTATCAACGTATAAAATGTGCATAAAATGGAAGCCGTCTGTCCTGCAGCAATGGACAGATTGAAGTGACCTAAGTCAGCCGGCATAAGTCATCATGGCAGTAGGCAGCCGCAACTTCTCAATCATTAGCATTGCTGCCTATGGGAGACTGGGGCCAATGGCAACTACGCACGGTGGTGACGGTCCTGTACAGGGCGGCTGGTACCACCATTTTCTGCAGCCTCGCTCACTTGATTCCTGACACTCCTGCAAGCAAGACCTGTGCAATATGTGAGCTGCTGTGTACTGTCTCTGGGAGCCATCATGCTACATCCTGCAGGTGATAGGGCCCCAGCCTTCACCCAACAAGAGCTTGAGAAGCTGCTGGAAGGGGTCCTACCCCTGCATGGACAGCTGTATGGAGCACCAGAGGAGCAGGTAAGCCCAATGCCATAGTCATGTGTGATAGGGGTGTGTGTGAGGGTGAACAGCATACGTATTCCGGTCAGTGGGTAAATGCATGCATGTCGCATGGAATTAATGCGTGTGATGCGTGAGGATGGGTGTGTGTGGACATTTGGTCAGTTTGATATCTATAGTCCACTGCTGTTGGTATGGTACCAGTCTACATGACTTTCTCCTTCTGTCTGTGTCACCCATGCAGGTCAACGCCCATCAGAAGAAGGGGATCTGAAGTGCCATCAACAACCAAGTGTGAACCCTGGGGGTCCATGCCCTGCAGAGCACCCATTGTTGCAAGCACTGGGAGGACCTGGGACACTGGGTACGGAAGACCATGGAGACCCAGTTGGTGATGTCCTCCTAATGAGGGAGGGGTGCCCGTCGGACCTGACGCCCTTGATGACTCGCATTTTGGTGGTGGCCTACCCTGAGCTGGATGGGCATTTGAGGGCAGCACAGCAGCCACAAGGGGGTAAGTAATCACTGTATCCTGGGACTTGTCTAGCCTTAAATGGGATTGGGTGCCTCTTTCCTGGCAGAGTGCAATTGTAGTTCATGCTACATGTGTATTAACATTAGGAAATGGTAAACTGGCACCCTGGCAGAGAATATTTTGTGTATGTGTCTCCATGCATAACAGTTATTGGATGTAAATCTCCCTGTTCCATGCATCCCCATGTCAGTAATGTGGTGATGCATTAATCAGGATGCTTGTTTCTGGTCCAGGGAGGACCTGATTTGGCAGTTCGGGCTGGACTGTTCCCATGGGGAACAGGGTCAAGACTGATTTGCATATGGCTGGGTCCAAACTGGGGTGTGCGTGGTAAGCAAAAAAACGATGGATTAAACCCAGATCTTTGTGACTGGGGGTGAATGTCTGCATTGTTCAGCATTCTGTCCATCATCTGTTCCTGTTGCGCTAATGACATAGGCACATGTGTGACTCCTTTCTGGTGGCCATACAATGGATGTGAGTGTTAGTATCACCCTGTGCATTGTGTATGACCAGCTCCTGCCATCTGCATCAGTGGCTCTGAGATGTCAGTCTACTGGCATCTGTGTAGCCTACCTGCATGTGCGACTGTGTGACTCCCCTTTATCACAGGGAATAAATAAATCATGTACTGGTTCTAGTATTGAAAGATTGTGGGCCTGGCACTACAGTTCCACCACAAAACTGGCCTTCATGGGACAGGGGTATTAGCCTGTTGGCTGACTGGGCATATATAGGTGATCTGCTGGCTGTAGGGAATGTGTAGGTAGGCAACGCGGGCTACTGATACATGTTTAAATGATGAAGTCTGATTGCACAGAAAATTAATTCCTCGTAACAATACTTGTGGGGATGTGGCCTTCCAAAGTATGGTTTAATATTGGAGGTGGTAAGTGCCCTGGGAGGACCCTTATGTGTCATAATGCTATGGATATGGCATGTATGACAAAGCCCTAGCTAGTCCTATGTTGCATTACTGACTGACTGCCTACATCATGTCAACATGGATATCCGGGGGCACTTCTGATGGACTGTGACTCTTACAACTTGCCTTGGGTAGTAGCAGTTTGGGAGTGATTTGGGTATTGCATGACACATGGCACATGGCATGTTGAGGTGAAGGTAAATTGTATCCGGTCTCCTCAGGCTGCTTAAGTGTTAGTGGGATGTGCATTAGGTGTACTGGCAGTGGTGTTTGTCCATGTGTGCCTACTGCATGTAAGTATTTACCTCATGTGATGTGTGTTGTCTGGGCTCAGTGACATGTTTTGCCATTTGTAGAATTATGTGTTTGAGGGTGGAGTTGTCATGGTGCCTATTCCATGTGGTGTACCTTCATGTGTGGTGGCATGAGAAATGGTCCATGATGTGGTATGTGTGTTCCAGTTGTTCATCTGTTGTGACTCTGCACTCAGTGGATATGTTAGGACGGTGAACATGTGATACATGGCCCATTCTGGATGCACCTGCCAGTATGCTGATTAGTGACATATGTGTTTTGTGTCAGCAGCTCTGGCTCTGTGAAAGGGTTCAACTGCTCACATATTTATACCACAGATCAGATTCACATAGTACACATCGAATATGAAGTGTTTGGGTGTCTGACTGGTACTGACTACATCTGAGTTATCCTGCATCACGGCATCACTATACTGAGTGGGCAGCCATGCCCGAGGACAGGTAGGTGGTGTGTGGTTTGTGAGTTGAGTTGTCTTCACTGTAACGGGCATGTTACAGAGGACATGAAGTAATTGGGTGTTTTGTCACTGTAGAGGTCTGCTGTGTTTTGTTGTGTCAGCTGCACATCAAATGGGTGATAGGGCTATGGAGAGGTAAGATGTGTAGTCAGGCATTGTATTGATACTGCATCTAGGGCATGCTGTGGCAGCTTCAAAGGGCATTCGTTGGTATCATGGGGATGAGGGAACTAGTGCTGTCCTACTAAGGTATTGCTGTAGGTGTGAGGGTTGGCAGACAGGTGTGGGTAGTGGTGATATACCATGACATGATGTAGGTAATGTATATTGGCAATTACAATTGCCTTGCCATGATATGTATTTTGACAGATATACATGCTTACCTGTGTCAATGGGAGGTATATGTTAATCATTTTGCCCCTTACCTCTCTCTCTCCCTCCCCCTCCTTCTCTTTGTGTGCATCAGCATCGTCTGGCGAAGGAAAAGGGGCACAGGTGAGTGGGGAAGCAGCAGCCCACTGGGCCCAGGAAGCTGGCACCAGCAACACCAAGGAACCCAGTGGGATGTAGGGCAAGGTGAGTGCTATGGGGAGACTGGATCTGGCACCTCTTCATCAGAATCCTCCTCCAGTGGCCACTCCCTGGTGGTGGCGGACCCATCTAAGACCACCCCAGCATCAACTTTGTCCCTCACCCCACTACTACCACCACCCTCCCTGTTGCTCCCCAGCCAGTTGCCCGGGCCCGCTCCCCCAGCTGCTGCCCTCAGTGAGGTGGCTATTGACCTCTTCAGGTCCATCTCTGTTGGTCAGTCGACCATCGTGAATGCCATGCAGTGACTGGCAGCTCAAGTACAACAGAGCAATTCATTCCTGGTAGGCATTCACAGTACCATGGCTATCCTACAGCGATCCTTTCAGGCTCTGGCCCCACTCTGACAGCAGCGATTGTCCCTTTGTCTACCATCCCTCCTCTAACTACCTCTTCCCAAACCCTGCTCCTGATACCCATCCAAAGCGCACGTTCACACAGGCATGCATCCACCTCAACAGACAAGGGTTCCACAGACAAACATAAACACCACAAGCCCCACCGCTGGCATGCATACAAGCAACAGCAACCTGCAGACACAACAACATCCATTCCCTGCACTGACTCCCCCACCACCCTCTCCTTCACAGACACTACACCAGACACACCTGCAGCCACCACAGCATCATTGAAGGATCCAGCCACCAATCCCACAGTCAGCACAATATCAGACCTGCAGACATCCACCCCAGTCACCACATCTGCACCCACCATAACCACCGACACCCCCACATGCAGCACATGTACCATATCTGCAGACACTACCCCAAAAGACAGTCACCCATCCACCTTCCAGTATCTACCCCCCTCCTCCTCCTGAAACACCTAAACACCCATGCTCGCCCACCCAACAGACACCCAGCACCCACAAGCATTCCACGCATGCACCTGCACCCAAGACATCCACCAAGACATATCTGACAACCACTTCCTCTCTCTCATTCCCAAACTCTTTTGCCATGACCACCGCTATGTGTCAAAGAAACATTTCCTCTCAGAGTTTGCCCTGTTCCCTACCCCTCTCCCACCCCATAAAACCCCCAAACACTTTGTGTCCGTCCCCAAGTCAAGCCCTTGTACCTCCAAGTCCTCCCCTGCCCCCCTTGGCAGCGCCCATGCCCCTCCCCCTGCCAAGAAGTCTGCCCCTCCCAAGGCCAAGGACCCCCTTCTCAAGCCCATAACCAAGCCCAGGGACTCCCCTCCCAAGCACAGACCCAAACCCAAGGACCCCCTCCCAAGCACAGACCCCCCTCCACCACCCCGCTATTCCCCGAGGTGCCTGTCGTGTGTATCCGTTGCAAGCCATCCCGGATGTGTGTGTGGGTGTTTACTAATGCCTTTCCCTCCAGTGTGTGCTAAGTGTGTGTACTTACGGTTGTTGTCTTTGTCGCTGTCGCTGGTTCCAGAGTCATTGTGTGAGCAGGAGCATTGGGAGGACTTTTAGTTCTGGCTCCATGGCGGTCCGGGAACGTCTGTGTTCCTGAAGGTGGGTCTTTCCTTTTATAAAGTTGGTTTCTGGCAGGGTTTTGCTGGTGGTGCGACAGTGGCAGAAACCTTGGCTGTGTGCAGCCTGGTAATGTGTCTGGTGGAAACATGATCCCTGCTGGGTTGAAGGTGCCTACCACCATCCGCAGTGGGCTGACCTCACTGGCGGTACTGGCAGTAGTTTGGCTGTGTTCTATTGGGAAGACTGCCATGGACTGCCATGGCCGGGCCACCGGTGGAACGACCGCCACATGGCAGTCTTGTGGCCGCCAAACTCGTAATGGGGGCCTTAGTTTCTTTGTGAAAATCTTAAAAGATCTATACAAATGAGCCCTTGCTAAATTTAGAATTTTGTCTCGTTTTCAGGAATGTATGGCTTTCCAGGGTTCCACATGGGATTCACATCTGTTTCCACCACAAACTGGAAAGAGTTTGAAAGCACATAAATAGGAAAAATGGGCTAGCTCTCCGTAAAATGCCAAAACTGTTGTAAACAACGTGGTTGTAATTCAGTGGTTTTTTGCTTTGAAGGTGGGTTATTAAATTATTCATTTTTCCTTACAGCTGTAAACACAGGTAATTTACATTGCAATATATGTATTTAAGCCCTTCATATTCTGAAACTTAGAAAATATGTAACAAGAATAAAATCATGCTGCTAATTGAGACAAAAGTGGTCTTCCTCTGTAACAATGTAAGCTGTCTTTCAAAAGGTAACACAAAAGCAGTGTGCCATCAGGTAGAAAGGCAATGAAAAGAAAGCAGTGTACCTTTTACTGCTAACGTTAAACTGGGTTGATGTTATACAGAGTTAAAATATCATTAAATACATATTTCTATGAGTCAATGTGGTTGTAATTCAGGGCACATGCTCTTCAACTTACTTAGCAGCACTCTTACTGTGAGTACATGTGTGTGGCTTTGTATTTTTCCACCGTTATGAGTCCGCAAATAGTTCTAGTTCAAATTCTGTAATGCTTAGAACCCATAACAATATGTTTTTTGTTTGAAGGTGGGATAATACAAATTAAATTGTCCATTTGTTTCTTAAACTTGTAAAACACAGGAAATTTACATTGAAATAGATGCAAATAAACCTCATCATGGTCTGAAAGTTGTTAACAAGAATACAATCAAGCTCACAACTGATACAAAAGTGCTCTTCCTTTCTAACAAAGTAAACCATCATCAGAAAGGTACCACAAAAGCAGTGTGCTACCAGGCAGAAAGACAATGCAAAAAAGCATTGCTCCTTTTACATTAGAGGTAACCTGGCACATGCACTAGCAGTGTGCAAGGGTTGTTATAGCAAACAGAGACTATGAGAGGAGAAAGAGAGAAGAGAGAGAGAGCGAGAGCGAGAGAGAAAAGGTAAGCCAAAGAGAGTTACAGACAGGTGCATACACATTTTCACAGTGTGGCCTTGCCATACAAAATATTTAAATCTCCCAAACAGTAAGTTTGACTCTAACCATGTTCTTGAAATAAACTGTGCACTACCACCAATGATACGTTCAAAATAAATTCCGGTTGGTTAATTAACTTATTTTGAAAAGATAAAATCTATGCATTGTAAGGATCCTCCTGCAATTTGAATTGGTTTGTGAATCTTTGAGGAATTACAAAAACTGCTATGACAACTAACTGGAATCTACTTCTGTTGGTTGAGGAGCAGGTGCCTCTTTTTGAGGTCAGCAGAAAAAGGACGCTCACCAAAAACTGTGGTTGCCCATTCTGCCTACCTCATCCATCCATCTCCTCAATTTGAGGTTCAGAGTTGGTGCTTTTCTTACCAACAGAGTCTTCCCTTCTTCCAGCAATGTATTTGGCTTGGGTAGCCACCAGCAAACATTCCAAGGGAAGGCCCGTTCTATTTACAGTGGGCATATGTACACCCTCTTTGCCACCTTTCTTATCATCTGGAACCACCAAGTACAACTTAACAATATGGGGCAGGACAATTCCAGAAAAGACCTCCAAGACCTCTTGGATCCCAAGCTAGATTTTCCCTGCCCAGGTGCTTCACTTGTTGCCTTTTATTGGTTTGGTGCATTTTAATTCATCCATTTAGAGGTAAAAGCAAAAAAGTAGCCATTGTGCCTATGTGAATTTTTGGACATATCCATAAGATATTCAATAATTTCAAAGAATGTGATTGACTATAGGGCGGCCATCTTGTTTCTGTCACATTCAATTAAAAACATCAAGCTGTTTGCAAAAACAAAGCGGAGAAAACAAGGCAATTTGGTTGTTAAATCTCAAACAAATGCTACTGGAATGAACTGAAACTTTGCAGCATATTGCTTCGAAGATGGGTAAATATCCCACAAGCCTGTCAAATTATGCAGATCTTACATGTCCTGAATGACATGTTGAGAACTGTGATAAATATAAACTTTATATTCAAATTTCCTGACCTGGCAAGGGCACAGGGTTTAAAAAACATACATGCTGCACTTGTTAATGTGCTGGTTAGTTACAAATTATTTTCCTCGCCTCATTAGGGATTGGAGTGCTGTTAGCACCCTTTCCATGCCCAAAGAGGAGAACAGACTTCACCGCCTGTTTCTTGTTTGGCCTATTTGCAATTTGAACAGGAATCATGAAGCTATCATCTGCCCACGTCCCCCTTGTTCCACATCCTTTTTGTAGGACAAGGATAATCAGGACAGTTGACAGCTTCCCTGGGGTCTTGTTCACAATTGTTAAGTAGGATGCAACAGTATTCGGCAGGGCGAGAAGTACTAGGGCTGCGCACAGTTGCCCGTGTCCAGCTTGTAAGAGCATCTAACAATTAGCTACGCAAGTGGGAAAAATAAAACATAAAATTAACATTTCCCCTTTTTTAGGCAAGTTTAAAAAATACAAACGAACGTCATTATCCTTGAACAAGGATTGGAATGAGGACATGTGGTCTTGGCATCCGCCACAGACGTTCAAACATGTAACTAATACCAACTAAAGCAATTACTCTGTGGGGATTTTTGGTCCTCAGACAGCATTTCAAAATCTAACCACGAGAGAAAGCCAAAATCTATTTTTTACAGCTCTCTTTTTGAACAATGGAAGATATTAAAAAGTACAGTGTTAAACCGGCTACAATTGTATTGTTATTGTTAGGAATTAGTGATGGGCCGTTATTGTTCAATAATCTATGGGAACATTGCATACTCTCATTGTTTTGTGCCATTTCTAAGAATTACTGCTTCAATCACTGAGGTCGGCTAGTGACTGGGCAGGTTGATGGAGCTGGAGGTCATTAATGGTCATTACAGCCTGGGGCCATAAAATCTAGCTGATTAATGCGACCATTAAAGCTCATTCCTGCTACAGAATATTGATCTGCATTAAGGTCTGTGTCTATTAAAACAATGAGATTAGGTTTTCAACTAAAAAAAAAAAAAAAAAAATCACTTTAATACCTTTTAATGAAAAGGATACAATGGTGTTCGAAGAAACTAGGGGCCGTATTTATACTTTTTGGCGCACATCTGCGCCAACGCAGTTGTGCGTCAAAAAATGTAACGCCGGCTAACGCCATGCCAAAGCGCCATGCGGGCGCCTTATTTATGGAATGACGTTAGCCGGCAGAGCTGCCTGGTGTGCGTCAAAAAAAATGACTTACACCAGGCAGCGCCGGCGTAGGGGAAAATGGAGCTTGGGCGCCAAAAAATGGGGCAAGTCAGGCTGAGGCAAAATTTTCGCCTCAACCCGATTAGCGCCATTTCTTTAGACTCCCAACCCCCATTGAAATGACTCCTGTCTTAGCAAAGACAGGAGTCATGCCCCCTTGCCCAATGGCCATGCCCAGGGGACTTACGTCCCCTGGGCATGGTCATTGGGCATAGTGGCATGTAGGGGGGCACAAATCAGGCCCCCCTATGCCACCCAAAAAAAAAAAAAAAATACTTACCTGAACTTACCTTAAGTTCCCGGGGATGGGTCCCTCCATCCTTGGGCGTCCTCCTGGGGTGGGCAAGGGTGGCAGTGGGTGTCCCTGGGCGCATGGGAGGGCACCTCTGGGCTCCTTCCGAGCCCACAGGTCCCTTAACGCCTGCCCTGACCAGGCGTTAAAAAATTACGCTAAAGCGGCTGGACGTCATTTTTTTGACCCGCCCACTCCCGGGCGTCATTTTTGCCCAGGAGTGTAAATACGGCGCACATGCCTCGGAGTCATTTTTTAGACGGGAACACCTACCTTGCATATCATTAACGCAAGGAAGGTGTCCACGCTAAAAAATGACGCAAACTCCAAGATCTTTGGCGCTAGACGGGTCTAACGCCAAAGTATAAATATGGAGTTAGTTTTGCGTCGGATTTGCGTAAAAAAAAACTACGCAAATCCGGCGCAAACAGAGTATAAATATGCCCCTAAATATCTAAGATAGAAATGACTCGAATAGACTCACTGAATAACAAAAATAGTTTTCCAGTGCCACACCCAAGATTGCTTTCTCAGTGACTGCTCACCTGCTACTGCTGTTTTTTTTTTTTAAATAAAAAAACATCATTAGGGAAGATTCCAACTTTGGATGGATCTTCACTTCAGTTCTGAAATCTGATGAAATATGCAGTCTTCATGTAGCATTGCCACTGATGCTCAGGTCCTCTGGATGTAGTAATTTCAAACTGTAAATCTAGACTTTTGTTTCAAGTACCATATTTATGTCATGATGATCTCATCCACAAGGAAACTCTTATTGCCAGGGATGGTCTACATTGTTGGAAGGACTGGTAAGGGGTCAACAAGTTTCTTAATAATTATTGCTGAATTGCGATTACTTTGCTGAAGCATGTATGGAGGCCTAAGTACTTTCCCTATTTACTGTTTCTTTAGGGTAGAGCCTGCGAGTGTATGCAAGACACTGTTGTGTTCAGTAGAGGGCTTATAGTCTGTCTGTTGCTCACCATTTGTTGGATTGTGTGGCACCCTTCTTTACAGCCTTGTAATTTTTAATGGCATATCTGGCATAATTTCCGTTCCTCTCTGTGGAGCAAGGATCAAGCACTAATTCATTTCAACTTAATGAGTGCTCATCCACTGCTCCTGACATAATCGAGGTACTATTTTGTTCCAACTTCAAGTGCCCCACAAACAGAAGGCTTGTGACTGGCAAAAACGTGCCCAGCAGGACAAACAAAATTGCAGGTTTTTTTTAAGTTAACTATATTTTATTTTGTTAAGTGGTCTTTCTCAGTTTCCACTCGTTTTTTTCTTTTTTTTGCTTGTGTGCGCAGGTGTCAAAAGATGACAATTAACTTGTTTGAAATGTGAAAGGCCTATTGCATTGCAAATATTTGTTCTGTTTTGTTGCACTCACAGAATTACATAAATGACTCCAGTCAATCAGCATTTGAGGTGCTGTTGATTAAGCCATAGATTATTTTCTGTAACAAAGCTCATAACTAATAAACTTTGCATAAAAGTACCCTCCTTTTATAATCACTGAAGGGAACCGCAGCATTTGAAATAGCTTGTTTCATTTCATAGCTCACAGTAGGTGCTAGTAAATTGGTCCTCTGTTAAGCAATGACCAGTAGTTTAGGAAGAAGCCTATGTCATTTTTAGGTTGAGAGTGTAAGCACTTTGACCTGTTGTAAGTATTGTGGGCTTTAAACCATGCCCACCGCACGTCCATCACTTTCACTCATTTGTGGGCTTGCCTTTTAAAATGTCCTTTGTTATCATTGGTAAATGCTTTACGTTTGTCCCTCCTTGGGGTGGTTTTGTTACTGCCTTGCAGACTGCCTCTTTTACATGGATAATTGTATGTTTGCTGATACGTTTGACTCCGAGCAAACTTCTTTTTTCTTTAGTGTCTCTCCTTCATGCTCATGGTGGCCATGACGGTTTGAATCAGCTCACGTATATCAACTGTTATACTTTTCATTTTCAGTTTATGTGGCACGAAAAGTCCAGATAGGAACTTACAAGGCCAATAGCTCTAACTCAAGCAATCACGAGATTCATTGCATTGCAAATGCTTGTTTTTCTAAAGTAGTCAGTATGGTGATGTTTTCTTCATTGCAATTTTGCAAATGTGTTTATCAGAGGTCTCCAAAAGACACACATTTAACTTGTTGCAAGTCGACAAAATTACAATCGAATTGCTATAAACGTTTTCAGGAGTGACTTTAGACAACTTGATGCTGCGCCCTGGGTCAATTGGAGTTATAGTATTCCGCAGAAAATCTGCATTGTTGTGGAACCAGCAACTTTTCATGATTCTCTGTTAATGTTAACATAAATCTCTGTTCAATTTGTTTATTTATTGGCAAGTCCATAATTTGGCAAAGTCGAATTTCTTAAATGCATCTAAAATATAGATTGTTAAATCAAAACATCAAAATGAACACAACTGTTGTTAAAGTATTTTGTAAGCTTGAATAAATTATAAAATATTTTTGTGTGTCTCATGTTTGCGGTATTATTTCTTTCGGCACATGGTACTTGATAAACATGCAGGCCCTTGATTAAGTGGTTTAGTCGACTATGTGAGCAAAGACATCCAATTAAGTCAATAACTGAGTTTTGTAGCTGAAACATCTTCAGCTGATTTGTTCTCTGCAGTCTATTTACGCGGCATATTCACAAGGCTGACATTAACAACTGAATTTCTAAAAATGGAATAATTTAGTGAGTAATGTGAAGGAAGGGGGATATTACGTTTTGTACATTCACAGAAAAAATGTAAAGCATTGTTATTGATGTTAACTCTCATCGAAAGATGATGTACTACATTGATGATGTACAAATTGCTAAAAGGACATTATCATTATGACCTAAATCCTAAAAACATTTGAAAATCACTGTCATGAACTACACCGCAATAATTCTCCCTAATGGACTATTCGGGGCATCACATATCACAGATGAAATAATAAATGCCAACATCAATGAGATCCCTGGTGACATCACATAACAGATAATCACTGTCATCAGTGACATCTCTAAGCAGCTCACTGACCCTCCTGCCACTGTTGTTTGGGCACACTTGCAATGCCATTAAGATGAACACTGAGCACAAAGTTCCATCCCCCAATCCCACTGGATATGGCTTTCAGCTGTGGTCAGAAAGCCCTCAATGCATGCCACGGCCTTTGTCCTTAGTGCTGCAGTTCTCTCTCTTAGGTCATGGGTTGAGTGTAGGTCTGACCTTTTGCCAGCCCCTCTGTTCATCGCTGCTTTTTCAAAGTCCTACAGGATCTGAACACAGAGCTTGGCCTTTGTATATACAAAGGCCCTCATTACAACCTCGACAGTCTTTGCAAAAAAAACGCTGAGGCTGCGGGAGTCAGAATTCCGCTAGTGCTGGCGGTACTTCTGGCTCCCTATTATGACTTTTCTGCTGGGTGTTACCGTCCGCTGGCCCAATGGAAAAGTCACATCAATATTGCTGCCAGCTCGTAATAGAGCCGGCGGCAGTACTGATGTGCAGCGGGTGCAGTAGCACCCATCGGGCATTTCACTACCCGCAATTCGAGCCGTGAAATGCGCGATGGGGCTATGCCTGGGGGCCCGAGTCCCCTTACCGCCAGCCTTTCTTTGACAGTGTCTACCGCCATGGGCAGGCTGGTGGTAAGGGGAGTCGAAATCCCGAGGGTAGTGCTGCTTGCAGCGCTGCCCTGGCGGATTACGACCGCCGGGACCGCCATGGCGGTATACCACCGGTCCCGGCGGTGTTACTGCGGCGAAATCACCACGGTCATAATATGGTGACTAGTACTGCCAGCCTATTGGTGGTACTAGCGCCACTCTAGCCCTGGCGGGCCATTTCCGCTGCCCCTAGAGTCTACATGTGCTCTGTCTACATGACTTGTTTTTTAAAGCAAACTACAAAGATGCTGTACTGTTCTTTGAAACACGTACAAGCACTCAGATTGTATTTGAAAAATACTGTCATTTGTGAAGGCCTGTGTGTTTTTTTGCGGTGGGGGTCGAAGCCCAAAATAATCATAATTATGTGAACTTCCAAGTTGTAAAGCTATGGTTTTATTATGTGCAAAGAAATTCAGATCAGTAATAGCAAAGAATCTTAACTTCAAAATACACTAGCTGTAATGTTATCAGCTAGACTTTTAAATGGAATTGTTGAGGGCAAATGAACATCAAACAGGATCTCTGTGTCATTTGTTCCAAAGCACTTCTTAGCACTACGTCAAAATAACCATGAATGTCTTGCACTATTAGAACTGATTGGTTATTTCCCTAGCCTTTAGGACACTGATAAGCTAATAACTCTAAAACATTAAAAGACATAATGGGTTTTGCATCTTACATCCACTTTGCCTCCCGGGATCAACAGGGAGGCCTGGGTATTTGTATTTATGAATTATTAACAATAGTGTGAATATATAATATAGAAGAGCAGTGACGATCACTAAAATGTACATGCATATTTTCTAATTAGATTTGTGATCCAGGTTAATTATAAATGAACCTCAAGCTGTGATCCCGTCTTTGAATAAACTAGGAAAGAGATGATGCGACGTTCCAATCAGGAAAATAGAAGAATATTGAGCTTGTGAATGAAGAGCCCAATGAATAGGGCCCAGCCACGTGCATTGCCTTGGTCATAAATTGGCCCTTTGACATGAAGAATGAATATGCAGCTTTCGAAAGAGTACCTGGCAGTTAAAGTGCTGCTTCTCCCTTGCGCTTCCCACTAAATATTGATACCACTGAAGATATCAATAGACTTAGATATAGAGGTAATCTCATTTTAGAGGGCTGTAACATCCTTGGGAAAAGCTCTCAAGTAGCACTGAGTTTGAAGAGAGAGAATCAAAAGGTCTGTCAGTGATTCAGAAAGCAGAACCTGAGATGTGGCAGGAAAGGGTGAGAGTCGCTAAGAATTTTCCAACCTTGTTCATTTAGTAAATCTTTACAAGATAAATAGTTATGAAAAGAGGCCAAGTAAACATACAGTGAGTAGTTATGTGTTCTGTTTGTTAAAAAT
This sequence comes from Pleurodeles waltl, assembly GCF_031143425.1. Taxonomy (NCBI): domain Eukaryota; kingdom Metazoa; phylum Chordata; class Amphibia; order Caudata; family Salamandridae; genus Pleurodeles; species Pleurodeles waltl. Next base: position 342,268,659 of record NC_090439.1, read on the forward strand.
AAGCCGCTTTGCTGGTCTTAGATGTTGGTGCTACATAGAGATTATGGGGGTGATTCTAAGTCCGGCGGGCGGCGAAGGCCGCCCGCCAGACTTCCCCCACCAAAATACCGCTCCGCAGTCGAAAGACCGCTGAGGGTATTTTGGGATTTGCCCTGGGCTGGCGGGCGACCGCCAAAAGGCCACCCGCCAGCCCAGGGCAAATCATCCTTCCCACGAGGACGCTGGCTCAGAATTGAGCCGGCGTAGTGGGAAGGTGCGATGGGTGCAGTGGCACCCGTCGCGTATTTCAGTGTCTGCAAAGCAGACACTGAAATACAAAGTGGGGCCCTCTTACAGGGGCCCCTGCAGTGCCCATGCCATTGGCATGGGCACTCCAGGGGCCCCCAGGGGCCCGCGGCACCCCCTACCGCCATCCTGTTCCTGGCGGGAGACCCGCCAGGAACATGATGGCGGTAGGGGGTGTCAGAATCCCCATGGCGGCGGAGCGCGCTCCGCCGCCATGGAGGATTCTGTAGGGCAGCGGAAAACCTCAAACCGGCGGGAGACCGCCGGTTTTCCTAGTCTGACCGCGGCCGAACCGCCGCGGTCAGAATGCCCTGCGGGGCACCGCCGGTCTGTCGCCGGTGCTCCCACCGACCCTGGCCCCGGCGGTCTGAGACCGCCGGGGTCAGAATGACCCCCTATATTTGTTTTAGAAAAGCCCATATTAGTTTGTCACATTTTAGTGGCCATCATGGAGTTGCAGAGTGGCTCCTATAGAAATCTACCCAAATATTCCCAGCAGTAACCGTGCCTTGCAGTCTGTATGGTGTGCTAATAAGTTATCCAGCAAGATCATTTCATCCCTAGCAGAAAATGTTTCAGCAAGGCAGGAAACCAGCACTGATGTTTGCGTGATGAGGTGGTGAGAAGCGTGTTTCTCACTCCTGGCAAATAGGGAGTGACCGCAACCTACGAGTTATGACACAGATGGAGCTTACAGGTAAGGATGTTATCCTTTCTAAATCGAGGGAATATATAAATGTATCAATATATGTCCAGAAGCATATTCCACATTTATCCCCGTGCACATTCCTCCCGGTAGCGAGTGGATAAATATGAATGGAGTAAGACACTTAGTGCAAGCACTATTTGTACTGAGCTATGACCATGAAATCAGATGCTAACATCATGCCCAGGTGGTTTCACCATTCCTACAGGATTCAGATTAGCACATAAGTATATTCAAGTGGTGATAATAGGAGTGAATATTATTGTTCTGTTATAATAGTTGCTTGGGACTTTCAGTTTTGTTTGTGTACCTGAGTGTACCAGGTGAGATTGAGTTCTAGCATGACTGGGGTGTGTACTGTCAAAGATGGATAAACGTTTTGAGGCATATTTATACTCTGTTTGCGCCGATTGTGCGTCAAAAAATGTGACGCACAATCAGCGCAAACGTTGCCCCATATTTAAACACTGATGCCCGAGCCCGCGGACGACAAAAATCCGCCGTGTGCGTCATTTCTTGGATGCAGCAACCCGCCCTGCGTTAATGATATGCAGGGTAGGCGTTCCCGTCCAAAAAACGACGCAAACGGCCGTGCGTCGTATTTATGCTTCCGGGCAAAAATGACTCTCGGCTGGGAGGCGGAGCAAAGAAATTACGCAAAGCCCGATTTGCGTCAAAATTTAACGCCTGGGTCAGGGCAGGCGTTAAAATGGGGCAAACGCACCTGTATTTAATCAGAACACACAGAACAAACAGCAGAGCAGCAGAGAAGCAGAGCAGCAACAGGGAGACATGGAGGTGATCTTTATCCAGCGTGCACGTAGACGCTGAGCCCAGCAGCAACAACAGCAGCTACAACAACACCAGCAGGGACCCCAAAGGCAGCGCAGAAGGCAGGAGAGGATATTCCGCCCAAGAACAACCCTGCATGGCCTCATGGAACAGGACATCATCCAGAGGTACCGGTTGAACTGGCAGGCCATTCAGCAGCTGCTGCGAAACATTGAACCGCAGTTGGCCCCCATTTTAGTGACACCCCGCACTATCCCAACAGAAACAAAGCTGCTTGCCGTACTTCACCTGCTGGCAAGTGGCTCGTTTCAAACAACTGGTGCCCTGGTTGGCGGAATATCACAACCATCATTCTCTGCATTTCTGCCAAAAGTACTGGATGCCATCATTCGACTGACACCCCTCCACATCTGCTTCCCTAACACACTGCAGAAGCAGCAGGAAACAAAACAGGGGTTCTACGCCATCAGTGGCTTCCCACACGTCCTTGGTGCAATCGACTGCACACACGTACGCCTTGTGCCACCTGCTGCAACAGAACACCTCTACCACAACAGGAAGCACACACATTCAATCAACGTGCAGGCCATAGTCGATCACCAGGGATTGATCAGCAACATCGTGGCTAAATATCCTGGGAGTGTACATGACTCATTCATCTTCTGTCACAGCACCATCAACCAACACTTCCAGGATGGATGGTATGGCAATGGACTACTTGTTGGTAAGTACAGAAACCTACTTATATACGCACAGCAACCCTCTAGGACACACAACACACACAACACAACAGCAACATCTAGACAGGAACACACTGAGGTCCTGACATCACTAGCCATGTTTCTTAACTCACCATTGAACCTGTCACACATTGGAATTTACTGTACAGCCTAATGTGAAGACATTAATGAGTGTGGTTGCCTAAATGTCACCTTGCAAATTGTAAGTGTCACAATGACATTTACATTAATACATTGCATAAGTTTCAAGGTATGGGATGTACAGGGTACTTTGATATGAACGTGTTAACAACACTTCCAAATTTAAATGTGCATGGAACTATCATCTCACCCTCAGTGAAGACACACGGACACCTGTATCACAAGTCACAATGCTAGGGAGGGCACACTCTACTGCAAATCCCAAAACATACTGCTAACAAACGGTTAGCAGACAAACACTTGCTCAGCCAAGGAAACAACACAATGCAGATGGTATAGCCTACAAGTATAGGATGTCACATTAGTACACAAAAGAGTCACAGTCAACACAAGACAACTACTGCCATGAAAGGTCTTTTCAATAGTGCCAGCTACATGATCCCATTCTGTGTTTTTCTTTCAGCTGATCAGGGGTATGGCATCCAGCCATGGCTAATGACACCATTTGGGAACCCGACTACTGCTGCAGAGCGGGCATACAACGACACCCATAAGAGGACACGCAGCATTGTCGAGCGCACCTTTGGGATCCTAAAGTCAAGGTTCCGCTGCCTTGACATCACTGGCGGTAGCCTACTATATTCCCCCGAGATGGTCTGTAGGATCATACTCACATGTGCCATATTGCACAACATTTGTGTAAAAAGGAACATTCCCCTCCTTGAACCAGACCCATACATACCTGAAGACGACGAAGAGGAGGATGCTGGCCTGCAACAGGAGGGGGAACAACCAAACACGGCTGCTGGAGTGCATAGGCGCCAACACATTATAAATAATTTCTTTTCATAATTATCACCATCACCACTTAATGCACTATTGTAAATAAACACTGATAACAAACACCACATCATGGTTTGGCCTATTCATTTCTGCCCACCTTTAGTTTGAAATATCTGAAGAAGAATGTTGTCTCATTGAGCAATAATGATATAACAATCATGACACAAAAAAATACACCACAAATGTAATGGCCACCATACAATGGTCAAATACACACACTATGTAAATGACAGACATCCTGTACAGTTCACCTTTGAAGGGCAATAGCTGAGGACCACACATATGACTCACATACATGTAGGAAACATGGATCATCGCAGCATATGGCACACAACTAAAACACCATCACTCAACTAGGGGAAAACAGGCCTCATACATCAGACAGTTCACATGCTAATGCTTCAGGAACAGGAATGTAGTACTAGACTCTTGCCAACAGTAATTCCAACTACTTACTATCATTGCAATGACTATCTGTCACTAGAGTTACACATAAGCAGAACATACACAGCACAAGTGCTACACCTATGACAAGCATCCAGCACATCACATCCCTTCTACACGTCAGCCCTTTTCTAAAAACATTACACACACTTGCAGCTGCTCACACCCCACCTGTCTGAAGAGGTCCCTGGAATGCCGATTTGTGTACACTGAGATTCCCTCATCTACACACACACACTCACAAGAGTCATCCAGTGTGCCACACACTTTACTATGCCTACCATGGTCATACTACCATCTCACTGCATGGAACTCAGCTCACATAATACACTGCCTTGGAGTTTATAAGGCCTGGTATCACTTGTAGATTGATTCTTCTGTGAAAGGTACTGTAGGCTATTTATCAGCAAATTCGATCTGACAGGACTAGTGAGACACGGATGGAGGCCACACCTGTGATCCCCTCCATGCACACCACCCAAATGTACATGCCCCGTCCCTGCAGATGCCTCCTACTGCATACATGTTTGAATTTGAGCTATTACATCATTAAGCTTTGACACAAATGTTGCCGTTGAAAACTTTATTAGTGTTCATGTGTCACATTCAAAACAACACAGGACATACACAGTGTGACATCTCAACTGTCTAATGCTCCCTCTGACCAGTCCTAGGCAGAACACGTGATCATGTAATTACTGAAAGAACTTGCTCCTGATTGACCCAGCATCCTGTCAGCCTGACTGGCACCTGTCCGTGGGTCACTCTACAGATACCTGGGGTCCACCTATGGACCACACGTGCTGTCCAAAACCTTTTGTACCTCAGACACTAATTTGTCATTAGCCTCATCAATGTATACTCAAATACATAGTAGTGCATCATCTGACTGTCATGTGCATCCGATTTGTGACAGTGCCCTTGAATAGCCAAATCTTGGCCCTTCCGTTGTCTGGCCCTCATTAATGCCTAAACTACAAAGTGTGACAGTGGACCAGGACCATAGTGTATGATGGTGTAAATGGCCTCCATCAAAGCCAGCAAACTCAGATAATGTCCATGAAAAGGTAACACATATGAGGACCCTGACTGTTCAAATGCTGAGTAACACTTTTTCAAATGATAAAGATGAGTCGTGTGTTGAATACCAGCCATTTACTTCTGCACAGAGGCTATGATGTTTCATGATACATTACCATCCACAGAGGCCAACTGGAGTAGAAATGTTGCAATAACACATGCCAGATCCAGACACCTGAGACATTCTCTCACTCACCACACCAAGGTTGCCCATTCGAAAGTCACATTACACGTGTTCAGTGACAGGGTGGGACCATCCATGTGTAGGTGACCATGTCCTCAATGGCTTCTCTCCATTTTTGCTACAAACAATACCCAATAGAAACAAGATTAGCTGCCACTAACTCATGAGGAGACCTGGAAGTTACAGTGACAACATACACCCTGACAGTTGATAGTGGATCAATATTGGACCACACACATAAACATGTACCATCCAATCAACAAAATATTTGCAAGCAGCCGATCACAGTAGTGTCCCAGTTGTAACCTAGCAGGAAGAATGAAACATGCCACTAAACCAGGTAATGCATAAAGGGCCACATACATCAACAACCTATTTGTCATCAGGACATGAGGAACGTTGAGATTTAGCTAAAAATATCAATGCAAAATGGTATGTCAGATTTCTTCAAAGAATCAATAGGGCAAACGTCAAATGGGCAAATGGGATTACAGAATGGCAAACAGTGAATCATACCCTATTTGCTTCCATGAGCCTGCTGCTGCAGGTTTAGCATTACTGAATTTGGGAAACCCTTGGATAAATTTGCAAGTCTGGAAGAGCAAGTCCACCTCTACCGCCCCCCAAATAGACATTATATATGCACATGTGAAGCACACACATGCATAAGGTGCATGTGTGGCCTACATGTCAAAAGTAAAACACATTTAAGATACATAAACTCGTAAATAGGACATGGTTACCCCCTTAAAAAGTATAGGCGACAATTGCACTACCTATTTGGCCTATATATAATTTTGATTACCGTGATAAATGTGGACACATTTTTGCTAAGGAATACATCCTGGTATCCCATTCATATTTTGAAATTAGCCATCAGCAATTACCCACATATGTGTACAATTATGAGTAATAACCATTCTGAGCAATCATTACTATTGCACTGTGAATACCTTCAATACATCCTATAAGGGACATTTGCCATAGCTAACCCCAAATGTGTATCACTTAGCACCGTTTGGTCATGACAAAATTCTTTTCACAATTTGACAAATTAAAGACATATTTGTCATAATGCGTCATATTTCCACGCATACAGCTTGTGCGTCATAATTTTTGACGTACAGGAGTGCTGATAATGCTGAGTCAAAAAAATAAAATAAAAATAAATATATTACTATCCAGCATTACATGTCCTCCATTTTTTTCAATAATGCGTCATATTTCCACGCACACAGCTTGTGCGTCATAATTTTTGACGCACAGGAGTGCAGATAATGCAGAGTCAAAATTAATTTTCATATTTAGATATCATATTTGCCAGCGGCTTAATTTTCAACTCTAGAACTGTAAAATAAGCCTCAAACAAATATAAGGGACCAATGATGAAAAAAAAATTGACTCTGCATTATGTGCACTCCTATGCGTAAAAAAATATGACGCACAATCTGTATGCGTGAAAAAATTACGCATAGCGGGGAAAAAACGGCGGCCATTTTATGCAGGAAGTGATGTAATAGGATATCCTGTTTACAGAATTTGTACTGTGGGTGTACTTTCACTTTCACTTTGCAGTCTCAGATTATTCTAGACTGTGTGGCTGTGTGGAAAGTGTTGTCCTGTGTTTTAGTGCTTTTGTGTCCAGTGTACCTTCTCAGTTGTGCTTTTGTCATCATTGTCTTGTTGTTGAATACTGTCTGAGTCTGTGTTGTATTATTTTGTCAAGTCCAGTGTTTCTTTTATTGTCTGTGTGAGTCTCTTGTGGGTAGTGTAATTTAGGGGTTAGTTGGGCTCTTCTTCTTAAGTTTTCTTTGTTTTTCACTACTCTACCTTTCCACATTTCCCCCTTTTCCTTTTTCTCCAACTTTTTCCATTTTGTCAGTGCTGACATGTCTGGTAGGCCACGGCTTGCCAGGATGGGTGAGGAGGAATTGGGGGGATTTATTTTGCTTGTTTGCCATTTCCTCCCACTCATGCTGGAGGCTGGGTGTAGGGTGATACAGGGGTATCACACGGAGGCCCGTAAAGTCCGGTGGGGGAAGTTGCGCCATCACTTGGTCCGTGTCTATGATAGCCTGAGGAATGAACATCAACTTAAGCACCGCAGGTTTGATCTGATATCCAGGGAGCAAGATCTGCTGGACCACCTGGGAATCAGGATTGGTGGCCATGTTGGTGAGTACACATCAATTACATGTGCACAATTTAAAGCTGTGTGGCGACATGTGATGATTGTTACCCAATCTGCCAGATAAGTAGCTGACTGTGTGTAATGCTAGGGAAACCTACTGGGTAATTGGTGCACAATGTGAAGGAAGACAAATGCTAGCAGTCAGGTAGCTCATGTTTTCTACACATACAGGTTGCCTGTAGCAGTTTGTAATGTAGTGCTGCCTTTGTGTCAGACAAGCAACACGTTAATGACTCAATTTGAACTCTACAGGTCACAATAGCCAGTGAAAAATGGATGTTGAAACATCGGGCCGTATTTATACTTTTTGACGCTAAACTGCGCTAACGTCAAAAATTATTTAGCGCCGGCTAACCCCATTCTGAAGCGCCATGCGGGCGCCGTATTTATTGAATGGCGTTAGCCGGCGCTAGCAGACCGGCGCTGCCTGGTGTGCGTGGAAAAAAAACACGTACACCAGGCAGCGCCGGCGTTGGGGAAAATGGCGTTAGGGCGTCTTAAAATGGTGCAAGTCAGGTTGACGCAAAAAAATCGCCTCCACCCGATTTGCGCCATTTTTAACGACGCCCAGATGCCATTTACATGACTCCTGTCTTAGTAAAGACAGGAGTCATGCCCCCTTGCCCAATGGCCATGCCCAGGGGACTTATGTCCCCTGGGCATGGCCATTGGGAATTGAGGCATGTAGGGGGGCACAAATCAGGCCCCCCTATGCCAAAAAAAAATATAAAAAAAATAAAAAATTATACTTACCTGAACTTACCTGAATGTCCCTGGGATGGGTCCCTCCATCCTTGGGTGTCCTCCTGGGGTGGGCAAGGGTGGCAGGGGGGTGCCCTGGGGGCATGGGAGGGCAGCTGTGGGCTCATTTTGAGCCCACAGGTCCCTTAACGCCTGCCCTGATCCAGGCGTTAAAAAGAGGCGCAAATGCGGGGTTTTTTGCCCCGCCCACTCCCGGGCGTGATTTTTGCCCGGTAGTATAAATACGACGCATTTGTGTCGCAGTCATTTTTTTGGACGGGAACGCCTACCTTGCATCTCATTAACGCAAGGAAGGCGTTCACGCAAAAAAATGACGCTCTTTCCTCATACTTTGGCGCTAGACGCGTCTAACGCCAAAGTACAAATATGGCGTTAGTTTTGCGCCAAATTTGCGTCGAAAAAAACGACGCTAATTCGGCGCAAACGGAGTATAAATATGGCCCATCATACCTACATATGTAGACGCCATAGCTAGACTGACATTTGTAAACCCAATATGATGCTATAAATGAGTGCTGCCTTCACGTCAATTGAAGTTAGCTATGTTGTCCAACATATGTCACATGTGTGTCTGGTTGGTGTGTGGAGAAAATGACTACATAGGCTGTTTGAGTTTGAGAGGTCATGCAGTCATGCAGTCCTCAAGTAACCAGCTTGGATGTCTCTCTTGGATGCACATGATGAGATGAATGCACCCCTATATTGTTGGGGCATACTAATGGAGGTGCATCTTTGACACCACATGAGTGTCCAGGCCACTGCATGTGTGTAGTAGGGTGTGTATCTGTACCAGGAGACTCATCCAATGTAAATGTTGCTCAAGAATTATTCCATGCAGTATGAGCATGTGTGAAAGTGTTTCATTACACATGTCATATTCTCACATTGTCTTTGTAATTGCAATTGTTTGTCAGTGCATGGATTCTGAGTATATTCTTCCTTCCATGCTTTACAGGTGAACCTGCACCATACACTGTGGGAGAGGTGGCTCATTTTGCAGACCCCGACACCTACAGTGAGTGTTGCATGTGTGCTATTTTTAATGTTTGCTGGTGATGCATGATGGACTACTGTGTGTTCAACAGAATTTAAGGTTTGATGCGCTGCCCATTCATTAGTATTGTTTCATTAGTGGGATTTCAAATATCACTTCAGTTTGAGTAGACCTATGCTTATCCATTTCTCAGAATTTGGGTCTGTAGGCCATTCCAGTAGGGCCCGCTATGGGGAATGGGGTGAGTCATGTGGAATACACTGGTTAATGTAATAGTTGCTCTGGGACTTGTCTCGGACTGAGTCTGCATTTCAGACTGACATTCTCCCAGATAGCTTCTGCAAAAGGATTGTCTGAAATATGCTGCTTTCCTAGTTAACGATGGACTGAGTACACTGTAGGTTGGATCTTCCGGGGGCATGTACTTCCAAAAGTTGAACTAGAAGTGTGTGGGACTAGAGTGCAATGGCCTAGGTGTACATTCTACTCATGATCATGGGTGTTCTTGCTCCTCTGTGTGTGTGGTAAAATATGCCTCACTGGTAGTATGTGATGTTGGCCTAAGTCAGTACATTATGACATGTGTGGACCTTGGATAGGACAAGGTTTAGCTGACTCCAATTTGTTGCTAGGCCTTCACTGGTGTTGTGTGTGTGGAGGCAAAATCTTGTTGACCTTTCTATACACTCCTGGGTGTGCACTGAATATGGGATTGTTGGTTGTTCTTCCCACCCCACCCTCAAAGACTGCCATGTGTTTGGGAATAGTGTACCTAGGACTGTAGCAACCAGTATGTTACACATACTTGTGACCATTTGCTACTTTGTTTTGAACCTAGTGTACACACTCGGTTATGGCACATGACTTCTATACTAGCAAAAACAATTATAAATGGCAGATATTGAGGGTTGTGATTGTTATCACATAGACTGACATATGTAGTGAAGGCAGTAGGCGGAGGAGGTGCAGCCATAATGTCAGCTGCATTACCAATTATTTGGATGAGAAGTTTAGGCTGATGTCACCCATCATGTAGAGACATGGATATGCTAGGTGTGAGATGCCCTTTTGTATGCAGGCTTCCCATGTACTTCCTCTGAGACTTTCAATGATCTATGTGGTGAAATTAGCTGTTACAACTACAGTAAAAGTAATGTCCAATTGACCCATTGTGCTATCCTACCCAATGCATTTCCTATGGTAAATAGTTGCCCTTTCTCTTCACAGCTGCAAACATGAGTGTCGCACAGAGGCAAGATTTTGAAAGGCGGGCAATGAGATACCGGCACATCCTGCAGGTGCAGTCGGGGTTCCGACGGATGGCCCGAAAATACCAGGTGGATCGGGCCTCTGGAGCATGGTGGGCCTCACCACAGGGTGGCCCAACGTTGCACACTACAGCCACCACCACCACATCCACCAGTTCTCCCCAAGTGGCCCCAGCAACGGCGGGGACAGTTGTCCCTGCCTCTGCAGCACGACCTGGACCCATCAATTTCAGAGCTGCAGGACAGTTCAGTGGGCTACCAACAACTCCCACACAGAGCACCTCTGCCAGCACACAGACAGCAGCAGCCCCTCCTATTGACCCTGCGGCATTCCAGGCTTTAGACAGGAAAATGGACAAGTTAATTCGTAAGGTGGACAAGCTGAGCCAGGATGTGGCATACATTAAGAAGCATGTTAGGTCCATCAGGCGGACCCTACGGAGGGCCAACCTCTAGGACTTATTTGATTAATTTAAATTTATCCCTCCCCTCTCTCCTCTTTCCTTTTTATCATGATAGGTGGGTTTTGGGGATTAGTGTTAGGTTAGTATAGGTTGTTAGCTTAGTTAGTGTTAGGGAGTTGGGTGGGGGGTCCTTATTCTTTCTATTTTTGATATTTGAGTGTGTGGGTGGGTGGGTGGGGGTCAATGTTGGGATTCCTGTCTGTTTAGATTAAAAAAAAAAAAAAGATTATTTAAACAAAAAAACAAAAAAAACAAAATATATGATTGTTTAGGATAGTATAGTATGTGTGTAGGTTAGTATGTGTTGTCCTGCATGTGTCCTGTCTCATAATGGTGGGTGGGGGGGTTGATGTTTAGATCGATTCGTTATATGTGTAGAGTAAGTTTAGATTAGGTTAGTTAGGGACAGTTGTGGGTTAGGAGTAGTCAGGTTAGATTATTGTAGGTATGACTTTTCCCTTAGTTGCCTCTGGTGTGAATACATATGAATAAATATATAGTTAACCCTTTGCATTATGTGTTAACTGCTACTTGATCATGGCCTTGACATCAGTGTAGGTGAATTTTTTTCAATGACATTTGGGTCCTATGCTACACACCGAAGAAAATAGAGGTTTAAAATGGCAGCTACCCCTGTGCTAACTTGGTAAGTGTCCACCATTTGATAGAACCACCATTAGTAGTTTACATGGATCACCAAGGATTTGTGTTGATGAGTATGTATTCTACATCACAAAGTGTGCTTCCAGACTTGGTATTGTGGGTAATTTATTAGGTCGGACTGCAGTGTGATGTTCAGAGACATCTTTGTAGATGAGGTGTTGTTAACACTCTTGTCTTATTGTCTTCATTGCTGACATAGATCATGTGTGCAAAAATTCAGCATGACTTCCCTTCATGGAAGTATACTCAGAAAGTGTGATTGATGCTGTGTTTAGTTGTGTTTGCTTAGATTATACTGCATAATTTCATGTTTTAGTATTGCATGGTGCCTACATTTATCAGCCACCATTAGTTGACTTGGATTGCTATAGATGGAGCATTATTCTGTCCAACACACCATGATTGTGTGTGGTTTGTCCCTTCATCAGTTATTCTCCTCAGGATGGTCAGGCTATGATGCAATCCTGGCCACTGCACAGATGTATCAAACTACATGATGTCAGGACAGTTGTATTGACAAGCTACATGGTTGTCACACAGGCACTTTAGAGTTATCTACTGCATAGTTGATGTGTCAAATAACACAGAGACATATTAGGTGTGCAAGTGCTATTTATTGATAGGTGCTGTAGTGCAAACTGTACATTGTCCATGTTTGCTGAGTCCGTTCTGGTGCATTCTTACATGGTGATCCTACAGAAGGGGTGTGGATGATGCTCCTGACATGCTGGGGTGATGTTACAGACAGTGCAGAGGGACAGGATTTGATGATTAGTAGGAGAGAGACATTCACTGGCAATGCTGACAAGTCATACAGTGGTTAGCAGAACAGTCATTGAGTATAGTTGTAGTGAGACTGGCAATTGACAAAACGTAGGACCTTGGTCAAAGTAGGCCATGGTGCAGGGACTAGTGCTTCCGGGTACTCTTCCGTGTGAATGTGATCTGTTCCATGTCTTCTTCTTCGGATGTGTGTGTTGCCTGCTTTGTCCTTGTTGTTGTTGGTTGTGAAGGGGCAACACACACCTCAGTGTTAGAAGACGTGGAGTCAGACATCCCGGTGGCTGCTCCCTGTGAAGGTCTTAAGGGCAGTACTGCAGCAAGGAGGGCCTGCTGGTTTTTGAGAATAGCAGCTACATCACGATGGTAGGCAGCCAGGTCGGCCCTGAGGGAGTTATGATTGCATTCGTGCATGCAGTGGAAAGTTTGGGGTGCGAGGTGTTGTGGCAACCCCCTTACTGCAGTGGTGAATTCCTTTATAGTTTCTTGTAGTCCATGCAGTATGGATGTTAGGGCATGCATAGCTGCTGCCTGATCTGCAGATGACATCATGCTCGAGCGCACCCCCTCAAGGCTGGCTGCCATATTTTGCATCCCCACCCGCACCTCCTTGGCCAGCTCCCGTTGTACTCCTACTACAGTTCTTTCAAAGCTGGTGCCAGTGTCGTCAGAGTCCTCAGCTGTGTAGGAGCTGGCAGGTCTTGCAATTGGGGTGGTGGGTGGTTCTTCTGTGATGGCTGCTTGTTCTGTGCTCCTCCTTGTGACTGAAAGTGGGGTCTGGAGGGTTTCAAGGACCTTTTGGATGGTCTCCTGGGGAATGTTTATGGGCTCGTCATCCATGTCATCAGGGAAATCAGGGACAGGCATATCAGCAGGAGATCCATGTTCCTCTGCAATAAAACAGGGTACAATTAGTGTGTCTGTGTTGTGACAATTTTGCCGTAACATACAAGCCTTTTGATGAATTTACTTTGTGATCTTGTTTGGTATTGGTATCTGCTGTCCTTCATATGGGCATTGGTATAGGCCTATGGCCCACCTGTATGTCACATGTATGATATAGAGTTATTAGACTTGTCTGCCTAATCGCCTCTAGGTGTTGCTTTGTACCAATTAGGGAATAGCCATCTTTTTGTCCTACTTGACCGTCCGTGTATATCTATTCTTATGGTGAGACCTTTCACTGGCTGTGGGTGTTGTGATTGCCCTGGCAGCACACTTGCCTCTCAGGACCTGCCCCAATCCCTGATTGTTCACATTGACTTAATTGTAATTGACATGTGGCATATCCTATGCATGGCCATGTTATGATGTGATATGGATGTAGACATTGTTAATGTGTCCAGCTGATGTTGGGTAATGTGTGTTTAATCGGATTGCCCTGTTTATCGTATCAATGTCCTATTTCCTCCTCTGACTGTGCAGGTGTATTTCAGTGACCAGTTGCATGTGTCCCCTCCTCAATGCTGTTGTCTCAGCAGTATGACATTTGTGATGTTGCCTTGTTAGCCAGACACGTGAAGGACCCTGACATATGCAGCATGTGTGTGTCCTTAGTGCTGTGTGGCTCCTATTGCTGTTTACTTCGGCTGATGTATGTGACAACTATGGGCATTGACATATGAGTGTACTGGGGCCTTTGTCTTGTTTCAGGAGATTGTTGCAGATGTCATCCTCACCCCCTAATTTAGGTATGTATGTTCCATGGGGAGGTTACTGCCATTGGCTACTTGTGCTGCACAGAGATCAGAGGTGGTAGTGTCAACTGTTGTCGCAGTTACATTGCAGTTGTTGTTTTGGCTACTGGATTACTGATAGGGACCTAGTTGATGTAGGAGATATTTTGGCTGACGAGTGCCAGGATGTAAATTTGAGGTAGTGGCCTTCCCACCTGTCGAGGCTTTCCCTTAGCTCCATTGTTGTCATGACAGGATACCCCCATGGGACTGTTGTTGGTGTTGTGTAATGTCGTGCCCCAGCTTCTGTATGTGCAGGGCATGCCCCCCTGCCGTGCCCCTTTACCCATGCCACTCCATGTATATGCTGACTTACATGCAATGTGTTGTGGTATTTCCCCCCCCTGCTTACAGTCAACATTATTGCATTATAATTCCCCATGCGACTTATCCTGCATGTGCGTTGTCTGTGGTAGTCTGCGCTGTCCTTGAATCCCTGTGACGATCTCCTCAGGGATGACGGCTGCGACCATCTCCTCCATGTGGTTCAGGGCCTCCTGGTGTGCTGGACTCCCCCCTCCAGTCTGCAGTGCTGCCTTCCTGTTCCTGGCCATTTTTTCCTTTGTCCTACGTTTGCAGTCATTCCAGCGTTTCTTACACTCGGTGACTGTTCTGCGTACTTCAGCCACACTGTTGATCTTGTCAACAATTTGTTGCCATATGGCCTCTCTCCTGCTGATTGGCAACTTAGAGGTGATGAAGAGTTGGTGCTGGTGTTCCGTCACCTCTTTAACCAGGATTTCCTGCTCCTCTGCACTGAAGCGACACTTTCTTTTTTTTTCTATATATGTCATGGTTCCTGTATGGATCATCCTGGCTGGTTCCTGGTCTGCTGTCATCTTCCTGGGGTCTGTAGTGGCATCTGGGATCCATTTTGGCTCTCCTCTGCTGAAAAGGGCAGTGTTTGCGGGTATTTTTGACGCTATTGCGTAAAAAAAAACGGCGCTATCCGGGTTGCGCTGTCGTAAATCGATCCACAGTCATTTACGTCGCGTTAACGTCGTTTTCCTTTACGACTTGACGCTGCGATGTGTATTAAAAAAAATGACTCCCACCTGTTGGTTGCGCCGCCGTGCGTCAAAGTATAAATTTGACGCCCGCACGGCGCATCGAAATGGCGTTAGCCGGCGGTAAAATTTTTGACGCAAAACTGCGCCGGCGCAGCTTTGCGGCAAAAAGTATAAATATGGCCCTTAGTGACTTAAGAGGATGAGGTTAAACCGTGAATAGCACCGTAAGGGAAATTGTTCCTGATAAGTTGTGTGGAAGGCGAGTTATGGGAATGTGTGTAAAGGCTGAAACTCACAAAGCTGAAATGCGAATTTAGGAGAGCAGCTGTATGGCGGTGCAAAGCGGACCTCAATTTAGGGACAACCCCAGAAACCCTTGGTCCCAAAGCTCTGAAGAAGTTCTATCCAAGAGGTCATACATTTGGAATTAGCTGAGTGGAAGCTGGAACACTACTTGGCTACTATTTATGTGGAGCACTTTGAAACACAAGCAAGGTACATCAATGAATTGGAGAAAGACATAGAGAGTAAGAGCTAGAGCAAACCTATTGGTAGTGCATGTGAACTCGGCCCAGGGACCAGTACCCTACGGAGTCATTGCCCAATATCCTGTCCTATAGGTGTAAATGAGAACGCTGTATATTCATCATTAGCAATACCTGAATGCTGAGGGTCACAAAAACTATGCTCGGTCTTAAAGTCACAAGGCAACAACTGTTACATTTCTCTACTTGTGTCATAGTCAGTTCCCTACTGATTGGTGGCTATGTTTGGGAAGAAACCCACAGGACCATGGCAGCTTCCCGTTTGCAAACTGGGAGCACCCAAGGGAGGGGTCAGTAACAGATCAATAGTTTGTGACCACAATTGCACTCAAAGAACTCAATTGCCCACCTCAAATAAGAGGGGTGCCTCTTTCATAAACCCACCTTTGAGCAGTTGGTAATAGATCACAACAATATTTTTTCTGACTCATAAAAGGGTTATGACACATTTGAGAAAGCTTTTTGTGTTTTCCACACAGCGTTTTGCAAGAGTTTGTGACTGCAAAACTCGTTTGTATTTAAGGCACTGTGTTATCATTTGATGTTTTCACGGCCTCAGGTTGCATTTGTATTGCTAGATGTGTAGTAGAAACACACAGAACAGGAGCATTTGATATCTTGATAAAAAGAAAGAAGGCTGGCGGTAGTTCAGATGAAAGGAGTATTGTATCTGTCATGCTACCTGTATAAAGAAGGAATTAGTTCCTATTCCTTTTTATGTCCAATCAGTTTGGAGATTTACAGTGAAAATGAATGCCCCAAACTCATTCAAAACATGAACTTGCTAGGCGTCCATATGTGGTTGTGATGCAGTCTGAATTCTTTTCACCAAATAGTAATTAGTGATATTCCTTAATGTGCCTTTCTGTGTCCCAACAGCAGTTTTCAGTAGGCTTTTGGCACTCCTCTGTAAATATTAAATATTCAAAAGAGATGGGTTATATACCGTATGGCTGAATGCATTTCAATTGCATAAATACAGATAAAAAATACTTTCAAAGTGATCTTAATACATTAATAACAATTTAAAAGCATTCATCAAATAAAATTGTATTCTTCCTTCCCTCATGACAATTGGTGCGGCAGCATTACACCTAGGAGACACTGTTCCTGCCTTCGAGACATTTGATTTACAGATGACATATATCCCACAACTATAGTGACGAGGCAGAGGGATCTCAGTGTTCACAGTGACAGGGCAGGAAGTAGAACAGACCGTAATCGCAGGTTGCTTTCGTCTGCGTGCATTCTTGCTGCAAACAAACCCTCTTTACGACCCAGTCAAGGAAGTGCCTGTCACAGTCAGGCATGAATATGGATCTGCTGGCTTGTTGTACCAGTCAAAGAGTACTTTGGGAAGGTCCGATCATGGGAGGGTCATTTACTCACAATCATGGCGACCCTGAGACAACTTAAAGCAGATTTAACACAGACAACGAGAGTCGCTGCATGGATCTCAAGCCTTCCTCACAGAAACAATGAAAACAATCACAGCGCTGTGGGTGGAGCTCAACACTATAATGCTCATTTAAATTTTTCAAACTTTGGAGCACTCCCTTAATTCGTTTTTATATTAGTGTGCACTATTAATAAACAGGAAAACACACGTGAGTTGGCAAATAAAACAATTTTTGAAGTGTATGTCCTTAATACCTCAGGATCGACATGCCCCTTTTGAAATGTTTGACATTCCCACTATTTATGAGAAACAACGCTTCTGGCTTTTGGTGTAGTAGAACACAGACTTTACACTGTATGCATCTATATGAACTATTGGAAAACCTAGAATACTTAGGGCCTGATTACGACCTTGGTGGATGGGATTACACCATCCCAAACGTGACGGATATCCCGCCCGCCGTATTACAAGTTCCATTAGATCCTATGGACCTTGTAAAATGGCAGTCGGGATATACGTCAGAGTAATAACCTCCGCCAAGGTCGTAATCAGGCCCTCAGTGTGTTGTAAACTGAAGGAAGTGGTGAGTAAATGCAGGTGCAAAACCTTAACCCTTCCTAACATATTAAGGTCAACATTTGATGGTCTACAAGGCTCATGCAAAATAGTCTCTACATTAAATAAAGTATTTGAATGGAAAGCTGAGAGCATCACCCAGAGGACAAAGGGTGGGCTAAGAACTGTTTTTCAAACCAACTGAATGGAGGTGAACCTTTGAATCAGTCAAAAAGATCATGTTAATGAAACTGCACAGAGATAATAACTTAATTGATAGATTCTGTTGTGAAGGTAATTGGCAGAATGATCCTAGAGAGGGCCATGATTGTGGCTGAGGATGGGTCTATTTCATCGGACCTTCAGTAATGTTTTCAACCAGGTTTAGGCATTTGTGATCAGTGTCTTAACTTTGTGTTAGACCTGTCAGCTCTTGGTGTGGTTTCCCCTGTCTTTTTGGCTTGTGACCTCCTGTTTTTGATCCTGTGCTGGATTTAGTTTTTGTTGGCTTTTGGACCCTGGGCACTTTACCACTCCGGAACAGTGCTAAAGTGCAAGTGCTCTCTGTCAAAATTGCATTCGTGATTGGTTTATCCATGATTGGTATTTTTGATTTACTAGTACGCTTCTACCATAGCGAACCATGTGTTCCCAGGGCCTGTAAATCAAATGCTACTAGTGGGCCTGCTGCACTGATTGTGCCACCCAGATGAGTAGCCCTGTGAACATGCCTCAGACCTGCCTCTGCAGTGTCTGTGTGGACAGTTTTAAACTGCCATTTGGACCTATTGCCAGGCCCAAACCTTCCCTTTTACTACATGTAAGTCACCCCTAAGGTAAGTCCAAGTTAGCTCCTTGGGCAGGGTGCAGTGTATGCAAAATGTAGGACATGTACTGTTGTGTTTTACATGTCCTGACAGTGAAATAATGCTAAATTTGGGTTTCACTATTGCAAGGACTATCTGTCCAATAGGGTAACATAGGGATTGCCTTGAACTATCTTTTAAGTGTTTTGCAATTGGGTGCTGATAGAGATATGCAGTTTGGGGTCTCTGAACTCCCAATTTAAAAATATATCTTTTAGTGAAGTTGTTTTTTAAATTGTAAGTTTGAAAATGCCACTTTTAGAAAGTAGGCATTTTCTTACTTAATCATGCTGTGCCTCTGTCTGTCTGTGGAATACACGTCTGGGTCAGGATGACAATTGGGCTGTTTGTGAATTCACTCTAGAGGGTCACACAAAGAAAGCTGAGGTGTGCCCTGCATATCCTGATGGGTCTTCTTGAGCTAAAGTGGAGGGAGGAACTGACACTTGTGCCCATCCTTAAACAAAGCAGTCTGTAACCTCCTGGAGTGTGTCTGGGGCCAGGGCACGAAAGGCAGGGTATTGTGCACTACAAAGACTTCTCTTTGAAGTTTGCATACTTCAAAGGCAGAAAAGGGTGTAAGCACTGGACCTCTGACCACACAGAGTTAGAACACTTCTAGACTGAGAGGGCTGGATGCTGTAGGAGGGACTGCCACTCTGCCTTTTGCTTTGTTGTGCTGCCCTGCTGCTTGCTGCTTCTGCCCGGGGAGTGAAAGAACTAGACGTCTACATGCTGCTTTCCAAGGTTCTCCAAGGGCTTGAGTTGAGCTTGCTTCCTGTTAAGAAGTCTCAAGGATATCAAAGACTTTGTCTGCCAGCACCTGGGCTCCTCTGCTGAGAGCCCTGTCCTAGAGTGAAGGCCTCTACTTAGACAGGGTGTAAAGCACTGCCAGCTAGAGACCCCATTTCTAACACTCCTACATGCTGATCAATAAATATGCTGACGCCAAACCTGGGTCACTATTTATTGCTTTTATGGACTTATCATATGCCTTCGACAAGGTAAATAGATCTTAATTATGACAGATTCTCTTGGATATGGGTATGGTTGCAGCTACTGTTGGTTTTCTTGTCGATCTGCATAGAGATATGAGGGCGGTAGTTTGTTATAGTATGGATGTTTTTTTTTCTGTCTCTTAGACTGAAAAGCGGAGTAAGGCAAGGTTGCATAATGGCCCCTTTCTTGTTCACATTGTACATGAATGGCCTGGGGGCCAGGCTGCTTGACAAGCCAGTGGATTTCCTGCAAATAGTTCTCACCAAATCCCTGCACTACTGTATGTGTACTACACTGTCTTGTTGGCAAGGACACCATTAGGGATACAGATATTACTTGATGGTTTTGTACAATATATAAATATAGAAATAATCCAGATCTTTCTACTAATTACAGTAAATCACAGTTAATGGTGCTGGCCCCCAAAAAGACTGAATTAAGAAAATTCCATATTGAGGGTATTAAGCTGTCTGAGATCCATTCTTACACTTATTTAGGTATTGTTTTCGATGATCGAACAACATGGGATCCTTTAGTTAAAGCAAATAAGTCAGCTTTGGCAAAAACGATCAGTGTCCTGTTTTCCTTTTCTAAATGAATAGGCAGCAAGTCAGTTAGGGCACTTTCAACAGCAAAATCTGACTTAGTGGCTACCTAAGGCAGTGTTGTATTGGGCTATTCTAAAGTTAGGGAACTCCAAGTGGTTGAAAATGGTTTCTGTAGGCGTCTACTAGTGCTTCCTACCTGAACATGGTTCATGATGAGTTAGTGTTATCAATCCTTTCTGACTTTATTGTCCTTCACCCTCTGATTACGAGGTTAACCATCTGGGTGTGTAGTGAAAATGATTTAGGCAAATAGATCATTACGGACTGTTTGAAACTAACAGGTGGAGACTGATTATTTGGGTGAAGTATATTAGGGACACTTTTGTGAAATTAGGCAGGCCAGCTTCCCTTTCTATAAAGAAGGCAGATATTGCATGGATTCGGGACACCTTTATGCTGTGGAGGAAAACTGAAAGGGAGGCAATTGAGTTTAAGAAGCCCTCTGGTCCGTGGACATGTCTTGCTTGTAACTGGTCCCATCATTGAACCCTCTCTGCTTAGTACTTTCAGTCTTCACCATCGCTTTCCCAGAGCTAGATTCAGGTTTAACCAGTGTCACATGCTGTTGGCATATCCAAAACCTGCCTCATGAGGTGGAAAGCTATGTCCCTGTACGTGCAAAAAATTCTCCCTACAGGATCTCTTGCACTTTGTTCTTTTTTGTAGTTTTCATGAGATTCCTCAAAGAATGCTTTTATTCCCCCTACTGAAATCTCTGCACCAACCCTCATGTTTTTTACATTTACTTCCAGATGTTCGTACAACTTATGCCATTGGTTGTTTCCTAGCTTCTTCATTGAGGTTAAGAAAATCATTGGATGCAGGGTGGACTCCATTTGAGCTCATTTTTCATCTGTTATTTACACAATGCGCTTTATTATGTGACTTGTTTGGTTATTAACATGTTTTTATTGTTTTTACAGAACGGCAATTATTAATTGGCCGATTAAATATTTGTAATATGGTCTAGCCAGATAGTTTTTTTAATCAGTATGCGTGGTTGATAATGGAAGGTTTGTTTGTGGTTGCATTGCCTATTAACATCTCTTGTTATGTTTTTTATCATTTTTATTTTAGATACATTTTTCATGTAATGCATCTTTTAATTTTGTTTGCACTTTTATGATCTCATGTAGACTGAATAAAGTGTTCTTGACTTGACTAATAACTTAATTTCTGACAAAAGGTAAAGATGTGTGTTGTTGTTGTACTCAAGTTTATGACAACAGTATGGGAGTGTTTTCAGGTTTTGTTACAGTCTGAAGTGGTCATTCTTTGTGTTCCTTTATTAACATGCCTTTAGTCATTTTATACCTGCCCCTAGGGATACCAAAAAAACAATTGGAAGTAATCCAGACTACATACTTGTAAAATGTTTTTTTTAATTCTGGAAAATAGTTTAATACAGTAATACAGAATTGATTTCTTTAAAGCAGTTTTTCTCTTAAGTACCCACACCATTGGAGCATGTGAAAATGAACATTGGTAAAGACTTTCTGAAATGCAAGAATCATGATGCTGAAGATGATGGGAGCAAACATTATTAGTTCTGAAAAAATCTGGACTAATGTGTGAAGGAGAAGAATTAGAAAGATGTTGTCAACATAATATTTATAATCGATCTTTCAATAAAGCAGATAATCCACAAAGAGTGAATAATATCGTATGTGCTGTTTGTATTTATCCATCTGATTAAGATCTGCCCGAGAAACAAAAATGTTGACAAATAACTAAAAAACAACATACAACCTTTTCTCAACAATATGCATACATAATTATTCACAGAGATGGAGCTGTAGTTCTGGGTAAATTCAAATTGTTTTTTTTTCAAATAAATGTCTGTTAAGCACAATTTTGAACCATAAGTTTCACAATATAATCTTCTAATGTACATCTCTTTTTACTTTATGCAAAAAGAGATATACATTGTCATTACCTGCATGAGGGTGGTTTTCCCTTTGGTACATGGAGAATTATTCCCAGTTGTTGTTTATTGCATATCTGCGGGGCTTATCAACCTGTTTGAATAGTTGCAGATTTTCTCCTTGTTATTATACATTGTTGGTAAATGTACTTTATTAATTTCTTTAATAGATTAAATGTTTGGGTAAGCTCTTTCTTTGTGTTTTCACACTGAAGTTTTAGTATGCCAGTGAGGAAAGAAGACAAGCCTTGTCAATGTAGCAAACCTATATCCCCCTCTTTGTTGTCTTCATCTCTGGCCGACCTATTTGTATTCTTAGTAGGGTTTTGTAGCAAAGATAAAGGGATTTAGGGCCTCATTACGAGTGTGGCAACCTCATGACTGCCACACTCAGGGTGATGCACGGACCGCCGCACTCCAGGTGGTCTGGCTGCCACATCACAACCCTGGCGGGCAGACCCACCTAAAAACCTCCGTCACTGCCGGGAACATAATTCCCGATGGGCTGACAGCAGTCTGAGTTGTGCTCAGCCGCGGCAACACTGAACTCAGCACTGTGGTGCTGATTACAACTCAGCTTTGCCCCAGCCTTTCCATGGTGGTCACCCTGCCATGGAAAGGCTGGTGGAAAGCCAGTGCCAGGGGCCACAGGGAGGCCCTTGCACTTGAAATGTGCACTGTCTGCTTTTCTGATGCTGCTGGTGTGCTACAGTATTAGTCTCAGCTTCCTTAAGGGAGCCAAGGCAAATATCGTAGCACTGTTCCCACTGGTCAGCAAGGCAGGAATGTGTAATACAATGTTCTGGTCAGTCTGTCCAGTGGAAACATTGTAATATGCTTGGGGTCTGCAAGTTTGGCAGTCGGCTCCTCCAACTGCCAAACTCGTAATGAGGCCCTTAGTTACTGCACACTTGGAATTCATCACAGATTTAGAAGCCCTTCAACCATTGCTCTTTCAATAGTTAGTTTGTTGTTGACAGGAGAATAAATTCTAGGTGAGCTCTAACATTTAGATATTGTTCTTGCTCAGCCTGCGTGTCTCTAGACGTAGGCAGAAACCATATGTGGATTAGTTTTCCATGCAATGGGTTGGGCCACATAAGCAACAGTCCAGCTTTCTGAAATTCTATTGTTTAGTGTGAAGAAGGGTAATTCCTTAAGAGCTCTACCTTTTATATACTGATTTCTCTTTCGCAGATAAGTTGTTCCATGGTTAATCAGGGAGGATGATCTAGTAAAAATCAAACGGGACTCAATTCGGGAAGCTTCGTGCGTTTCTCTTCATGCCATGGTTCCAATTACAGGGATGTTCCTAATTGGAAACTGTAAAACCTCATGAATCTCACAAATCCACACTTCCCCTTCCTTTTTACAAAATCTATGTCATGAAATAAACTGTTGGAAGGATTATGTTGATTCTAAATGCCTCACTGGCGGAACACTGCTATGTTGCTGAAAGGAAATTGAAAACTATTCTAACTTGATATTGGCAGAAGGTCAGCCAGCTCTAGACAACTATTAGTACTTAAAGGACCTGGCTTTCAAGTACAAGCTTGAGTCTCCAAGTCCAATGTAGCGTGTTAGCATCTTTTACAAAACAATTCAGGATTGCCTTGCTAGGTCTCATTATGCGTGGATAGTGGTCCTGTTACCTGGCAGTAACCTGAGGTCAGGCTGAAGTGACATTTGCAGCCTATCATGGTTTCATAGTTTCAAAGAGAAGCCTTTAGAGACAAAAAGTCCCAGTGAGTGAAGGGTACTCACAAAGATTAATACACCTCATAAATCTCTTCCTGTCTCATTAGGAGTTGTCAAGAGAGGTGTATAAGAGAGTCTGGTTTCCTAACATTGGTGCATCACAGAAAGTTTATGGAGGAACCCAACTGTGCACACAGGGTATTATTCTCAATTAAAACATATGCAACCTCCAACCACAGGTTTCCAACATTAAATGGGTCTGACTTTTTTGGATTTCACAAATATTTTTCAGGTTTCTCCTCTATCACGCTCTACTGGAAAACATTTTTTTTTAATTTTCTATTGCAAAAGCACACACTTTTCAATTTTCAAATAACAAAAAAATTGTCAGCACTTGCAAACCTTTCTTTTTTCCCCCTAAGAATTTGTTTTCCACATGCAAAGTGTTTTTCCCTATTCCATCATCAGTTTTGTGGCTGCTCCCTTCCCATTGCCACCACCCTTGAAACTGATTTGCTCCTGCACATAACAGGCAATATGTATTTCCCAGTCTGCACCATTACTGAAGTTCAAGAGTACCTTTCAAAGAATCAGACATATCTCTCTGTAATGTTGCTATTTTCAAAATATTTTTGAAGTGAGTAGTTAGAAGCCAGGTGTATAAAAATGTAGGTAAAATTAATGCTCTCACGGTTTTCACCAGTAAAACCTCTTTTCACACTTACTAGGAAAACAAATGTGCGATAAGGTCTCTGAAAATAAAAACATGACCAGGCATTCCTCTGCATCAATATTATGAAACTATATTGCTATAAAGAAATGAATCAGCTTGGTAAAAATATGTGACACTTCTGACACTGATTGTGAAAAAACTATAAGCTTTGTGGGACAATTTACTAACACTTTGCACCAGGTTTGCAAGATAAAAGTGACACAAACCAGTGTAAGGTGCAAGTTTAGGATCTATGAATGGTACAGGGGTGTTCACATGCAACCAACCTTTGATTTTTTACACAAATCTCGTTCAACTAAAACTTGTAGTCAGGGCTTTATGCTAAAAAAAGAAGAAAAAAATTCTCTTTGAGGCTGCCATTAACCTTGGAGAAATGTTTTTATTTCTCATCACTTTTCAAACTTTGATGGTCAGCTGCACTGTACAGCACTTATGTAGGGCCTAATTATGACCCAGGGCCACAGTGGAGGTTGGACTGCCACCAAAGCAGTGGTCCGGCCTCCACATTACGACCATGGCAGAGCTGCCACGGGTGAACCACCGACACTGCCAGGTTGGCACCGGTCGACAGCCTGGTGGTCTCTGCAGTCTCAATTCGCCAGAGCAGCTCTGCCTTGGGATTGCGAGTCCCCTTTCAACCAGCCTTTGCATGGCGGTAGCCCCACCATGCAAAGGCTGGCAGAAAGAGGGTACCGGGAGCCCCATGGGAGCCCCTGCACTGCCCATGCACTTGGCATGAGCTGTGCAGGGGCCCCATGGACAGCCCTGTCGCATTTTCCACTGCCCGAATTGCGGGCAGTGGGAAGTGCAATGGGTGCTGCTGCACCCGCCGCACCACCACAGTGCCACTGGCTCAATTATGAGCCAACGTCAATATTAAGGCCCTGTACACTTGCAATGCTGGCAGGCAGAAATGCTGTTTCTGCCCGCTGACACTGCGGTGAACTCGTTATAGGGCCGATGGTTTTCTGGCTGCATTGGCAGTCAGGTGGCTGTACTAGTTTGGCGGGCAGCCTCCGCCACCAGCTAATCTCATAATGAGGGCCATAAAGTTTTTTAAAAAATCCGCTGTTCCTTAGCATTGAATCTAGTACTGGAATAGTACCCTTCTAGTACAAAGTCTATGCTACACATCATGCATGCACCTTTGCACTAATGTGCAAAGGTGTGTGACTGGCTCTAGGCAGTCACTCTGTTTGTGCAACAGCACTGGAGATACCAGTGGCAGCACCATATCTCTGTAGATTCTGCTCTGCCCTGCTCTCGCCTCCTCAAGGCAGCACAGCAACTTTGGGTTCTGTGCTACATTAAACTTTAGAATATATGCCCATGAGAGTGCAAGGTGCCTTGTCTCTACTTATGGCCTGTGTTCACAGTAAATGTGTTTTTTAATTTTGCTCCTACAGCATACCAGTGAGCTCTGTTTGACCAGTTACAATATGAAGCCATTATATCAAGTGGCATACTGATCAATTAGCAGCCTTAAACCTAGCAAGTTAGGCTAAAAACACTTTAAAGCACTTTGAGTCTCCCTATGAAAGCTATTCAGCATTTCAAGAATATGAAATTAATATTACCTTACAATTGACTTTTTACTGAAAACAAGTAGTAAATGCAGAAATACACAGCCTTGGATCCTTTATCTGTACCAATGTATTTTCACAGCACAAGGAGCCATAAAGTGCATTGAGTCTGCCTTTTCTTCTTCATAGACTCACAGCGGAGATCTTATTCAGTCTCGAGGTTTCACTTAGCATGCTAGTTCCTGGCTGTAATGAAGCTCTTTCTTCTTAAGACCTACAAACCAGTGCAGAAAAAAGAACTTTGAACACGGTGTAGGACTGTTCTTGTACGCGTTCATGCTGCACAGGGTGAATAACCTCACCAGACACTCTTGTTCATTCTGTTTTTCTGTTGGCTGTGTTTTATGAACAGTAATATGTTGAGACATAGGGAGTTGATTAAATTCTTCAATTAGCCCTTCTTGTGACAGTTATAACACAAGGTCCTCAAGTGTGAAATACTAGTATAATACAACCTTATAGCCCTCGTATGTGGGACATGCCAGCCATTAAAACCCTGGCCCAGCCTGACGGGTCCATGTTGAACATAAGGGCAAATGACAACAGAGGAAGAGGGCTTTAATGGCCAGTATAGCATACTGTGTTGGCATAAAAAGCTTTTAGTACATTCTGCTCCATGGGGATGGAATGTTCTAATAAAAAAACTGGCTTCTAGATGACCTAATTGAGATAACCCTCCTATGCCAAACCGTGATATTGGCTCCAGAGATTTATTTAATCAAAAGTGTGATTTCCGGCATATATTGCAATATCAAACTTGAACCAATCACAGTTCTCAAAAACTAAAATTGTGATTAAAAAAACATTTGTGAATTCAAACTATGATTATAATGGTTTTAAATGTATTTTCATCTAGATCCACATTTGACAATAGTTTTTTTTTGTTGCAGATATTCATGAAAATCAACTGATTTGGCACTTCATCATTCCACTTCACCTTTTCTAGATTTGGAGTTAACTTGACTAGTGAATTCTGCAGTACTTGCAACAAAAATGCCGCAATGGCATTTTACTTGGGTAAGGTCACTTTTGCCATCATCCCTATATTGTCTGCTCACATGACAGATCTTCACAACAGTTTCAATTGATAGATGAGCCAGTGTCTTGGAAAATGTCATGCAATAATAGAACTAACATTCATAATGATTCAAAAATGTAATTTCTTATTGGCAGACCATGTTGACTCTAACTATTGAGTCACTAAAAAAGGATGCTTCCCTTTAGACTATATTAAAAAAATACCTGAGTTTATGGAGCATTGGGGTTGATATGCAAAACCTAAAATGTTGGAAATGTACAAGTTGTAGTACAGTTTTTCCTATACCCGGTGAAGTGTTGCTTACCTCACATATGGCATCACAAAGGCCACTATCAATCTCATTGATGACATTACTGAAAGAACTCAACTCCCCTGCACCCAGAATCTAGATAGCATTATTTAGAAAGCTCTGGGGGCAGGATTTGGCCTCCCCCGATCCCTGATCTAAACAGGAAGGTCGTTTTACTCACAGCCCACTTTGGCAGCGACCAGGAGTCTCTGGGCATGGGATTGGCTTCTGCTCAGGCTACTTCACTTTGGACATTCTACCTTTACATTTCAGTGGGCATGGGTAAATGTTCAAGTTGAAGAGCCTCAGCTTCAAACTGCCTTGCACTGATCTCCCTTTCTCCTGTGTTCCCATAGGAGATGGCCTTCCATTAAGTCAAGTGTATTGTTGGATGAAGTACCTGGCTTTTCACCTGAAAATGCAATTCTTTTTTTTCCCCATTCAAAATCATTTGACCATGTCTAGTAATCTGCAGTTCACACACTCGTCCAATGCTTAATGCTCCTTCCTCCAAAGGTCACTGTAGTCGCCTTTTGGGTGTAGAGCCTGACTTTTGGTTAATGTAGGAGGC
The DNA here is from genome assembly GCF_031143425.1 of Pleurodeles waltl. NCBI lineage: Eukaryota > Metazoa > Chordata > Amphibia > Caudata > Salamandridae > Pleurodeles > Pleurodeles waltl. Next base: position 342,296,551 of record NC_090439.1, read on the forward strand.
TGGACTGGCTTGTAGTGAGTACCTAGGGGTACTTGCACCTTGCACCAGGCCTAGTTATCCCTTATTAGTGTATAGGGTGTCTAGCAGCATAGGCTGATAGATAATGGTAGCTTAGCAGAGCAGCTTAGGCTGAACTAGGAGACGAGTGAAGCTCCTACAGTACCACTTAGTGTCATATGCACAATATCATAAGAAAACACAATACACAGATATACTAAAAATAAAGGTACTTTATTTTTATGACAATATGCCAAAAGTATCTCAGTGAGTACCCTCAGTATGAGGATAGCAAATATACACAAGATATATGTACACAATACCAAAATATGCAGTAGTAGTATTAGAAAACAGTGCAAACAATGTATAGTTACAATAGGATGCAATGGAGACACATAGGGATAGGGGCAACACAAACCATATACTCCAAAAGTGGAATGCGAACCACGAATGGACCCCAAACCTATGTGACCTTGTAGAGGGTCGCTGGGACTATTAGAAAATAGTAAGGGTTAGAAAAATAGCCCACCCCAAGACCCTGAAAAGTGAGTGCAAAGTGCACTAAAGTTCCCCAAAGGACATAAAAGTCGTGATAGGGGAATTCTGCAGGAAAGACACAAACCAACAATGCAACAACGATGGATTTCCAGTCGAGGGTACCTGTGGAACAAGGGGACCAAGTCCAAAAGTCACAAGCAAGTCGGAGATGGGCAAATGCCCAGGAAATGTCAGCTGTGGGTGCAAAGATGCTGCTACTGGACAGTAGAAGCGTAGGTTTCTGCAAGAACAACAAGGGCTAGAGACTTCCCCTTTGGAGGACGGATCCCTCACGCCGTGGAGAGTCGTGCAGAAGTGTTTTCCCGCCGAAAGACCGCCAACAAGCCTTGCTAGCTGCAAATCGTGCGGTTGGTGTTTTTGGATGCTGCTGTGGCCCAGGAGGGACCAGGATGTCGCAAATTGCGTCAGGGGGCAGAGGGGACGTCGAGCTAGACAAGGAGTCCACTCAGCAGCAGGCAGCACCCGCAGAAGTGCCAGAAACAGGCACTACAAGGATGTGTGAAATGGTGCTCACCCGAAGTCGCACAAAGGAGTCCCACGTCGCCGGAGACCAACTTAGAAAGTCTTGCAATGCAGGTTAGAGTGCCGTGGACCCAGGCTTGGCTGTGCACAAAGGATTTCCGCCGGAAGTGCACGCAGGCCGGAGTGGCTACAAAAGTCGCGGTTCCCAGCAATGCAGTCTGGCGTGGGGAGGCAAGGACTTACCTCCACCAAACTTGGACTGAAGAGTCACTGGACTGTGGGAGTCACTTGGACAGAGTTGCTGGATTCAAGGGACCTCGCTCGTCGTGATGAGAGGAGACCCAAGGTACAGGTGATGCAGTTCTTTGGTGCCTGCGGTTGCAGGGGGACTCTTCCGTCGACCCACGGGAGATTTCTTCGGAGCTTCTAGTGCAGAGAGGAGGCAGACTACCCCCACAGCATGCACCACCAGGAAAGCAGTCGAGAAGGCGGCTGGATCAGCGTTACAGAGTTGCAGTAGTCGTCTTTGCTACTATGTTGCAGTTTTGCAGGCTTCCAGCGCAGTCAGCAGTCGATTCCTTGGCAGAAGGTGAAGAGAGAGATGCAGAGGAACTCGGATGAGCTCTTGCATTCGTTATCTAAGGAATCCCAAGAGACAGAGACCCTAAATAGCCAGAAAAGAGGGTTTGGCTACCTAGGAGAGAGGATAGGCTAGCAACACCTGAAGGAGCCTATCAGGAGGAGTCTCTGACGTCACCTGGTGGCACTGGCCACTCAGAGCAGTCCAGTGTGCCAGCAGCACCTCTGTTTCCAAGATGGCAGAGGTCTGGAGCACACTGGAGGAGCTCTGGGCACCTCCCAGGGGAGGTACAGGTCAGGGGAGTGGTCACTCCCCTTTCCTTTGTCCAGTTTCGCGCCAGAGCAGGGCTAAGGGGTCCCTGAACCGGTGTAGACTGGCTTATGCAGAAATGGGCACCAAATGTGCCCATGAAAGCATTTCCAGAGGCTGGGGGAGGCTACTCCTCCCCTGCCTTCACACTATTTTCCAAAGGGAGAGGGTGTAACACCCTCTCTCAGAGGAAGTCCTTTGTTCTGCCATCCTGGGCCAGGCCTGGCTTGACCCCAGGAGGTCAGATGCCTGTCTGAGGGGTTGGCAGCAGCAGCAGCTGCAGTGAATCCCCGGGAAAGGCAGTTTGGCAGTACCAGGGTCTGTGCTACAGACCACTGGGATAATGGGATTTTGCCAACTATGCCAGGATGGTATAGAGGGGGGAATTCCATGATCATAGACATATTACATGGCCATATTCAGAGTTACCATTGTGAAGCTACATATAGGTAGTGACCTATATGTAGTGCACGTGTGTAATGGTGTCCCCGCACTCACAAAGTCCGGGGAATTGGCCCTGAACAATGTGGGGGCACCTTGGCTAGTGCCAGGGTGCCCACACACTAAGTAACTTAGCACCCAACCTTTACTAGGTAAAGGTTAGACATATAGGTGACTTATAAGTTACTTAAGTGCATTGTAAAATGGCTGTGAAATAACGTTGACGTTATTTCACTCAGGCTGCAGTGGCAGGCCTGTGTAAGAATTGTCAGAGCTCCCTATGGGTGGCAAAAGAAATGCTGCAGCCCATAGGGATCTCCTGGAACCCCAATACCCTGGGTACCTTAGTACCATATACTAGGGAATTATAAGGGTGTTCCAGTAAGCCAATGTAAATTGGTAAAATTGGTCACTAGCCTGTTAGTGACAATTTGAAAGAAATGAGAGAGCATAACCACTGAGGTTCTGATTAGCAGAGCCTCAGTGAGACAGTTAGTCATAACACAGGTAACACATTCAGGCACACTTATGAGCACTGGGGCCCTGACTAGCAGGGTCCCAGTGACACATACAACTAAAACAACATATATATAGTGAAAAATGGGGGTAACATGCCAGGCAAGATGGTACTTTCCTACACAACCCCCCCCCCAAACGAAGGACAATAAGACTAGCCATGACCTGATGAGTCTTCATTGTCTAAGTGGAAATATCTGGAGAGTCCATCTGCATTGGAGTGGCTACTCCCAGGTCTATGTTCCACTGTATAGTCCATTCCCTGTAGGGATATGGACCACCTCAACAATTTAGGATTTTCACCTTTCATTTGTTTTAGCCAAAGTAGAGGTTTGTGGTCTGTCTGAACAATGAAGTGAGTGCCAAACAAGTATGGCCTCAACTTCTTCAGTGCCCAGACCACAGCAAAGGCCTCCCTCTCAATGGCAGACCAACGCTTTTCTCTAGGGGTCAACCTCCTACTAATAAAAGCAACAGGTTGATCCTGGCCCTCAGAATTAAGTTGTGATAGGACTGCCCCTACTCCTAATTCAGATGCATCAGTTTGGACATAGAATTTTTTAGAGTAACAAGGGCTTTTCAGGACAGGTGCAGAGCACATGGCCTGCTTCAGCTCCTCAAAAGCTTTCTGACAGCTAGCTGTCCACAATACCTTTTTAGGCATCTTTTTGGATGTGAGGTCATTAAGAGGGGCTGCAATGGAGCCATAGTGCTTAATGAACCTCCTGTAATACCCAGTGAGGCCTAGGAAGGCTCTCACCTGAGTCTGAGTAGTAGGGGGAACCCAATCTACAATTGTTTGGATTTTCCCCTGAAGTGGTGCAATCTGTTGCCCACCAACAAGGTGTCCCAGATAAACCACCTTCCCCTGCCCTATCTGGCATTTTGAAGCCTTGATAGTGAGGCCTGCCTTTTGCAGGGCCTCTAAAACTTTCCATAGGTGGACCAGGTGATCATCCCAACTGGAGCTAAAGACAGCTATATCGTCCAGATATGCTGCACTAAAAGCTTCCAGCCCTTGCAGGACTGTGTTCACCAACCTCTGAAAAGTGGCAGGTGCATTTTTCAAACCAAAAGGCATTACTGTAAATTGGTAATGGCCTCCAATAGTTGAAAATGCAGTTTTAGGTTTTGCATCTTCTGATAATTTGATCTGCCAATACCCTGCAGTCAAATCAAAAGTGCTTAGATACTTGGCAGATGCCAGTGTATCTATGAGCTCATCTGCCCTGGGTATAGGGTGAGCATCAGTTTTGGTTACCTGGTTGAGACCTCTATAATCTACACAAAACCGCATTTCCTTCTTTCCATCCTTGGAATGAGGTTTTGGTACAAGTACCACAGGAGAGGCCCATGGACTTTCAGAGTGCTCAACCACTCCCAGTTCTAACATTTTCTGCACCTCTTGCTTTATGCAGTCCCTGACACGGTCAGGCTGCCTATAGATCTTACTTTTGACAGGCAAGCTGTCTCCAGTATCTATAGTGTGCTCACACCAAGAAGTGGTACCTGGCACAGTAGAGAAGAGTTCAGAAAACTGACCCAGGAGATTTATGCAATGGTCTTTCTGCTCAGCAGTAAGACAATCAGCCAAAACTACACCTTCCACTAGAGCATCTTGTTCTGTGGAAGAGAAGAGATCAGGTAGAGGATCACTGTCTTCTTCCTGTCCCTCATCAGTTGCCATAAGCAGGGTGAGATCAGCCCTGTCATAGTAGGGTTTTAGGCGATTGACATGGAGCACCCTAAGGGGACTCCTGGCAGTGCCTAAGTCAACTAAGTAGGTGACTTCACCCTTCTTTTCAACAATTATGTGGGGCCCACTCCATTTATCTTGGAGTGCTCTTGGGGCCACAGGCTCCAAGACCCAAACTTTCTGCCCTGGTTGGTACTGAACCAAAACAGCCTTCTGATCATGCCATTGCTTCTGGAGCTCTTGGCTGGCCTGAAGGTTTTTACTGGCCTTTTTCATATACTCAGCCATCCTTGATCTGAGGCCAAGTACATAATCCACAATATCTTGTTTTGGAGCTTTTAAAGGTTGTTCCCAACCCTCCTTGACAAGTGTTAGTGGACCCCTAACAGGGTGTCCAAAGAGGAGTTCAAAGGGGCTGAAGCCCACTCCTTTCTGGGGTACCTCCCTGTAGGCAAAAAGGAGGCATGGTAAAAGGATATCCCATCTCCTGCGGAGTTTTTTTGGGAGTCCCATAATCATGCCTTTGAGAGTTTTGTTAAATCTCTCAACCAGTCCATTAGTTTGTGGATGATAGGGTGTAGTGAACTTGTAAGTCACACCACACTCCTTCCACATGGCCTTTAAGTAAGCAGACATGAAATTGCTTCCCCTGTCTGATACTACTTCCTTTGGGAAGCCCACCCTAGAAAATATTCCCAGGAGGGCCTTTGCCACTGCAGGTGCTGTAGTGGTCCTTAAATGAATTGCTTCAGGATATCTTGTGGCATGGTCCACTACCACCAAGATAAACCTATTGCCTGAAGCAGTAGGAGGGTCAAGGGGCCAACTATGTCAACCCCTACCCTTTCAAAGGGAACCCCAACCAGAGGCAGTGGAATAAGGGGTGCCTTTGGGGTGCCACCTGTTTTGCCACTGGCTTGACAGGTTTCACAGGACTTACAAAAATCTTTTGTGTCCTCAGACATTCTAGGCCAATGAAACAAGGGAACAAGCCTGTCCCAAGTTTTCATTTGTCCTAGATGCCCAGCTAGGGGAATGTCGTGAGCTAGAGTTAGGAGGAACTTTCTGTACTCCTGAGGAATCACTAACCTCCTGGCAGTTCCAGGTTTAGGATCCCTTGCTTCAGTGTACAAGAGGTTGTCCTCCCAGTAAACTCTGTGAGAGTCACTGACATCCCCATTAGCCTGTTTGACAGCTTGCTGTCTTAGACCCTCTAGTGTGGGACAGGTATGCTGTGCCACACTCAGCTCCTCTCTGGCAGGCCCCCCTTCACCCAAAAGCTCAGCAGTGTCTGCTTCCAGCTCCTCTGGTGTAGGTTCTGCACAGGGTGGAAATTCTTCTTCCTCAGAAGTAGAATCCACTGTAGAGGGAGGGGTAGTAGGAAGTGCTTTACTTCTACTAGCCCTAGCTTTTGGGAGCACTTGGTCCATTGTTCCAGGACCAAGCTTCCCTGTCCTTTTTGCTTTTTGGCCTGAGCCCTGGTTAAAGCAAACATATGCCCTGGGATGCCCAGCATTGCTGCATGGGCCTCCAACTCCACATCTGACCAAGCTGATGTCTCCAAATCATTCCCTAATAGACAGTCTACAGGTAAATCTGAAGCTACCACAACTTTCTTTGGACCAGTAACCCCCCCCCCAGTTGAGATTTACAACAGCCATGGGGTGGCTAAGTGTGTTGTTGTGAGCATCGGTTACTTGGTACTGGTGACCAAGTAGGTGTTGTTCAGGGTGGACCAGTTTCTCTATGACCATAGTCACACTGGCTCCAGTGTCCCTGTAGGCCTGAACCTCAACACCATTTATTAGGGGTAGTTGCTTGTACTTATCCATGTTAAGGGGACAAGCAACCAAGGTGGCTAAATCAATAGCCCCCTCAGAGACTAACACAGCCTCTGTGGTCTCCCTAATCAGACCAACCCCAACTAAATTACCAAAATTGAGCCCAGCTACTCCCTTGGATTGGCTATTAGTAGGTTTGCTCCCACCACCACTGCTATTAGTAGGAACACTAGGTGTAGCAGTGGGGGTTGTAGTGGTAGGAGGCTTGGTGCTTTTCTTTGGACAACTGGGATCTGTTGTCCAATGGCCTTTTATTTTACATAAATAGCACCATGGTTTCTTTTCTTTGTTTTGATTAGAAGAGGATTTGGGCCCACCACCCCCACCAGAGTGTTTTTGTGGGCCTGATGAAGACTCATTTTTAGATTTGTCCCCACCCTTGTCAGAAGACTTACCATCCTTCTTCTTGTTGCCATCTTTGTCACCCCCTGTATGAACTTTTCTGTTCACCCTTGTTCTGACCCATTTGTCTGCCTTCTTTCCCAATTCTTGGGGAGAGGTCAGATCAGAGTCCACCAAGTACTGGTGCAACAAATCAGACACACAATTATTAAGAATATGCTCTCTCAGGATCAAGTTATACAGGCTGTCATAATCAGTAACTTTACTGCCATGTAACCACCCCTCCAAGGCCTTCACTGAATGGTCAATGAAATCAACCCAGTCTTGTGAAGACTCCTTTTTGGTCTCTCTGAACTTTATCCTGTATTGTTCAGTGGTTAAGCCATAACCATCCAGGAGTGCATTCTTAAGAACTGTAAAATTATTGGCATCACTTTCTTTCACAGTAAGGAGCCTATCCCTACCCTTTCCACTAAATGATAGCCATAGGATAGCAGCCCACTGCCTTTGAGGGACATCCTGTACAACGCAGGCCCTCTCAAGTGCAGCAAACCACTTGTTAATGTCATCCCCCTCCTTATAAGGGGGAACTATCTTGTGCAGATTCCTAGAATCATGCTCTTTTGCAGGATGACTATTGGGAATACTGCTGCTGCCACCATGGGTTTCTAAACCCAGTTTCTGTCTCTCCTTCTCTACTTCTAAGGACTGTCTATCCAAATCCAGCTGTTGCTTCTTGAGCTTCAGTCTGGTTTGTTCCACTCTCAATCTATTGAGCTCCCTTTCTAACAATCTGTCATCAGGGTGGGTGGGAGGGACATTCCTAGACACAGAAGTATGATGAGAATGAACAGAAGGAGACCTGTCCCTTACAGAGGGCACCCTAACAGCTTGGCTGACAGTGTAATGTGAGAGCACACCATCTGTATGATGTGACTCCACCTCAGTACCAACTATGCTAGACTGTCTAGTAATGGGCAGGCTAAGAAGTTTCTTTCCTGAATCTTTTCCTGGGGGAGTCCCTGGATCAGATTGGGAACCATTAGCTACTTTTTCAACAGATGGGGCACTTTTAGCCTTATCTTGTTCTCTAAGCATGTTAAGTAATAATTCCAAGGAAGGATTCTTCCCTACACTCAAACCTCTCTCTATGCAGAGACTCCTTGCTCCTTTCCAGCTAAGGTGATCATATGCAAGTTTGGACAGATCAACATTTTGGCCTGTGCCAGACATTTTTAGAGAGAGTTAAAGTGATAGAAAAGAGAAACAAAGTTTGTCAGAGCTTTTAGAAAGACAGAGAAAAAAAACTTTTAAAACTTTTTAGAACTTTTTGAAGGTTTTAGAAGTACTTTTCAGCACTTTAGAAAAGAGTGAAAAGAGGAAATGCAAAACTTTTTAGTTATGTGTACACACACTGAACTTGTTTTGTATATTTTTCTCTTATGAAAAGTACAATGACAAGAGTGATAAGTAGTCTCAAAGCACTTATCCCACCGCTGCACAACCAATGTAGGAGGCTGGACTGGCTTGTAGTGAGTACCTAGGGGTACTTGCACCTTGCACCAGGCCCAGTTATCCCTTATTAGTGTATAGGGTGTCTAGCAGCATAGGCTGATAGATAATGGTAGCTTAGCAGAGCAGCTTAGGCTGAACTAGGAGACAAGTGAAGCTCCTACAGTACCACTTAGTGTCATATGCACAATATCATAAGAAAACACAATACACAGATATACTAAAAATAAAGGTACTTTATTTTTATGACAATATGCCAAAAGTATCTCAGTGAGTACCCTCAGTATGAGGATAGCAAATATACACAAGATATATGTACACAATACCAAAATATGCAGTAGTAGTATTAGAAAACAGTGCAGACAATGTATAGTTACAATAGGATGCAATGGAGACACATAGGGATAGGGGCAACACAAACCATATACTCCAAAAGTGGAATGCGAACCACGAATGGACCCCAAACCTATGTGACCTTGTAGAGGGTCGCTGGGACTATTAGAAAATAGTAAGGGTTAGAAAAATAGCCCACCCCAAGACCCTGAAAAGTGAGTGCAAAGTGCACTAAAGTTCCCCAAAGGACATAGAAGTTGTGATAGGGGAATTCTGCAGGAAAGACACAAACCAACAATGCAACAACAATGGATTTCCAGTCGAGGGTACCTGTGGAACAAGGGGACCAAGTCCAAAAATCACAAGCAAGTCGGAGATGGGCAAATGCCCAGGAAATGTCAGCTGTGGGTGCAAAGATGCTGCTACTGGACAGTAGAAGCGTAGGTTTCTACAAGAACGACAAGGGCTAGAGACTTCCCCTTTGGAGGACAGATCCCTCACGCCGTGGAGAGTCGTGCAGAAGTGTTTTCCCGCCGAAAGACTGCCAACAAGCCTTGCTAGCTGCAATTCGTGCGGTTGGTGTTTTTGGATGCTGCTGTGGCCCAGGAGGGACCAGGATGTCGCAAATTGCGTCAGGAGACAGAGGGGACATCGAGCAAGACAAGGAGCCCTCGCAGCAGCAGGCAGCACCCACAGAAGTGCCAGAAACAGGCACTACGAGGATGTGTGAAATGGTGCTCACCCAAAGTCGCACAAAGGAGTCCCACGTTGCCGGAGACCAACTTAGAAAGTCGTGCAATGCAGGTTAGAGTGCCGTGGACCCAGGCTTGGCTGTGCACAAAGGATTTCCACCGGAAGTGCACGCAGGCCGGAGTGGCTGCAAACGTCGCGGTTCCCAGCAATGCAGTCAGGCGTGGGGAGGCAAGGACTTACCTCCACCAAACTTGGACTGAAGAGTCACTGGACTGTGGGAGTCCCTTGGACAGAGTTGCTGGATTCAAGGGACCTCGCTCGTCGTGCTGAGAGGAGACCCAAGGTACCGGTGATGCAGTTCTTTGGTGCCTGCGGTTGCAGGGGGACGATTCCGTCGACCCACGGGAGATTTCTTCGGAGCTTCTAGTGCAGAGAGGAGGCAGACTACCCCCACAGCATGCACCACCAGGAAAGCAGTCGAGAAGGCGGCTGGATCAGCGTTACAGAGTTGCAGTAGTCGTCTTTGCTACTATGTTGCAGTTTTGCAGGCTTCCAGCGCGGTCAGCAGTCGATTCCTTGGCAGAAGGTGAAGAGAGAGATGCAGAGGAACTCGGATGAGCTCTTGCATTCGTTATCTAAGGAATCCCAAGAGACAGAGACCCTAAATAGCCAGAAAAGAGGGTTTGGCTACCTAGGAGAGAGGATAGGCTAGCAACACCTGAAGGAGCCTATCAGGAGGAGTCTCTGACGTCACCTGGTGGCACTGGCCACTCAGAGCAGTCCAGTGTGCCAGCAGCACCTCTGTTTCCAAGATGGCAGAGGTCTGGAGCACACTGGAGGAGCTCTGGGCACCTCCCAGGGGAGGTACAGGTCAGGGGAGTTGTCACTCCCCTTTCCTTTGTCCAGTTTCGCGCCAGAGCAGGGCTAAGGGGTCCCTGAACCGGTGTAGACTGGCTTATGCAGAAATGGGCACCAAATGTGCCCATGAAAGCATTTCCAGAGGCTGGGGGAGGCTACTCCTCCCCTGCCTTCACACCATTTTCCAAAGGGAGAGGGTGTAACACCCTCTCTCAGAGGAAGTCCTTTGTTCTGCCATCCTGGGCCAGGCCTGGCTGGACCCCAGGAGGGCAGATGCCTGTCTGAGGGGTTGGCAGCAGCAGCAGCTGCAGTGAAACCCCGGGAAAGGCAGTTTGGCAGTACCAGGGTCTGTGCTACAGACCACTGGGATCATGGGATTGTGCCAACTATGCCAGGATGGTATAGAGGGGGCAATTCCATGATCATAGACATATTATATGGCCATATTCGGAGTTACCATTGTGAAGCTACATATAGGTAGTGACCTATATGTAGTGCACGCGTGTAATGGTGTCCCCGCACTCACAAAGTCCGGGGAATTGGCCCTGAACAATGTGGGGGCACCTTGGCTAGTGCCAGGGTGCCCACACACTAAGTAACTTAGCACCCAACCTTTACTAGGTAAAGGTTAGACATATAGGTGACTTATAAGTTACTTAAGTGCAGTGTAAAATGGCTGTGAAATAACGTGGCCGTTATTTCACTCAGGCTGCAGTGGCAGGCCTGTGTAAGAATTGTCAGAGCTCCCTATGGGTGGCAAAAGAAATGCTGCAGCCCATAGGGATCTCCTGGAACCCCAATACCCTGGGTACCTTAGTACCATATACTAGGGAATTATAAGGGTGTTCCAGTAAGCCAATGTAAATTGGTAAAATTGGTCACTAGCCTGTTAGTGACAATTTGAAAGAAATGAGAGAGCATAACCACTGAGGTTCTGATTAGCAGAGCCTCAGTGAGACAGTTAGTCATAACACAGGTAACACATTCAGGCACACTTATGAGCACTGGGGCCCTGACTAGCAGGGTCCCAGTGACACATACAACTAAAACAACATATATACAGTGAAAAATGGGGGTAACATGCCAGGCAAGATGGTACTTTCCTACAGTTAAACTCTGTGGTTAGTGCCCCAGCCTCTAAAGCATCGTCATGGGCGTTAATAATCCAAAAAGAATTTCAATCTTGTTTTAAAAAGTGCACAAAACTCTTAGAGACATGGGCCTGATTTAGATTTCAGCGGAGGGGTTACTTCGTCACAATGGTGATGGATATCCCTGCTGAAACATAAATCCCATTATTTTCCATTGGGTTTATATTTCCGGGGACGGGATATCCGTCACCTTTGTGAAGGAGTAACATGTCCTCCAAAATCTAACTCAGACCCTTCATGGTGCTACTGTTAGAAAGAGTCAACACCATTTTAAAACAAACATATTTTTACCACTTTCCTAAATGGAAGAAGTGTTCTATCTTTATCATAATTTTTTGGGAGAAAATTTCGGAGAGCGCATGCAAGTATTAGAAAAGCTGCATCCCTTGTGTTTTTCCTCCTGCTTATATGAAAAACAAGGACTCTTTGATTAGTTACTTTTGGACTGTTTGATAAAGCACCAGCCCGTGCTTCAGGTAGCTGGTGAATAAGGACTATGGTGTTAAAATGTTTACTGCCTACAACTAGGAGACAAAGAATGCTTCTTAAAACTGTTAAGCTATGTGCTCTTGTAAGAAAAGTTGGTCACTGTCTTTGCTGCTATTTTTTTGTAAAACTTGCAGTTTCCTTCGGTTAACTTGAGAGATGGCTGCCAGAATACAGGTCCAGTAATTCAAATGCGGATTCCCAATGATGACTTTTGCTTTCTAAACCCTGTCTCATTCTTCTGAAGATGACACGGTCTAATGAATGACAATAGGATGATGCACTGGTGACATTGATATGGCTATGCATGGCACATCAGCTGTGAAACATGACTCCTAATATTTTCACCTTTTCACTCATTTTGATTTTGATGTCACAAACTTTAAATAAGGTGTAGTGCACTCTGCCATTCTTTAGATAAGCGTCAGTCAATATTGGAGGTTTCAAATTCTTAAATGTAATTTATCTGCTCAGTGGCAATATTTAGCAGGGTCATCTTCAGATGAAAATAAAACTGGAGTGATATTGGAATTTCACAAACAAAAAGGTACTTCTGATATAAAACCTTGAACAAACTAAGATTTACAATTAAATATGTTGCAAAGTCCCTCTCCATGCTTAATAATGACAATTCATAGGTTAAAAATATAAACGTAAGCACAAATCTAAATTGAGAAGCAAAAAGACCTGAAGATATTCATATATAAATAAAGAGACATCAAAATGTATATCCGCAGGCAAAGACTTTCTATTTAGCAGGGTCATCTTCAGATGAAAATAAAACTGGAGTGATATTGGAATTTCACAAACAAAAAGGTACTTCTGATATAAAACCTTGAACAAACCAGAAAATAACTTACGGCAATTTGAAAATGTGTTGCAAACTAAAATAAACCAATGATTGCATGCAAGGACCATTGTTGAATACCGCAATTTACAAAACACATCTAGACCTATGTGGTTCCTCTGAAAACCCACTTTATGTAACAACAACTAGGAATCTGTAGTAAAACTGTACCTCCTTCTCATACCTCCTTCTCATCACATTTCCATCGTATTCACTAAGATTTACAATTAAATATGTTGCAAAGTCCCTCTCCATGCTTAATAATGACAATTCATAGGTTAAAAATATAAACGGAAGCACAAATCTAAATTGAGAAGCAAAAAGACCTGAAGATATTCATATATAAATAAAGAGACATCAAAATGTATATCAGCAGGCAAAGACTTTCTATTTTAGAAAAACATACAAAAGTTAAATGACTGGGTCTCCAAAGCAGCATAAATATACTAACAAAAATCTAAAACGAGGAAATGAAAGGAATAATTTATGACTAACGCCCTGATTTATATAATGAGGTTGGTGGCCTGCCACTATGCCGTTGGGACAGAGAACCATGGTGGAGAGGCCGCCTATCTATTTTTTAAATGACTGCCAAGGAGGTGGTAAATTATAAAGGCATTGGCTGCACCCACTGCCACAGCAGTTCCTGTCAATGCATTGTACTGTTTACTGCAGGGCTGCATCGGAAGGCCAAAGTCCTGCAGTAAACAGCATAGTTTTTCAAATAGAAAATCCAGAAATGGGTCATTCTCTTTGAAAAGAAAAAAATGCTCCCCTCACAAAGGGAGTTCTTTCCGTTATGGCCAAACTTAAGGTCCACCAGCTATTAAAGTTGGCAGGGGGACCACTATATTGCCGGGGAGGAAAGGATGTCACCATTGCTTCAGAGTACCCTCTCCCCAAATATATAAATCAGGCCCTTATCTAGCAAGGAAGAAGAAGGAAAGGCATTTAAAAGCACCAAAAGATATAACAAAATTCGAAACAATAAAAAACAACAAAATACATTGGATTAGGAAGAAGTGTCTTTTCAGCATGTGGATGACTGTAAAAAATGAGTGACAGGAGAGTAAAAGCGTTATTGAAAAGCAGAACTTAAAATTGATTGTGAATGTTTGGAACAAACAGCTAGACTAAAACTGAAACTTGCATTTCATTAAAAAAAAACATTATGGGGGTCATTCCGACCGCCGGGGTCGGCGGGAGCACCGCCAACAGGCTGGCGGTGCTCCGCAGGGCATTCTGACCGCGGCGGTACAGCCGCGGGCAGAAACGGAAAGTCGGCGGTGTACCGCCGACTTTCCGCTGCCCATGGGAATCCTCCATGGCGGCGCAGCTTGCTGCGCCGCCATGGGGATTCCGACCCCCTCACCGCCATCCTGTTCCTGGCGGTTTCGACCGCCAGGAACAGGATGGCGGTGAGGGGTGTCGTGGGGCCCCTGGGGGCCCCTGCAGTGCCCATGCCCATGGCATGGGCACTGCAGGGGCCCCCGTAAGAGGGCCCCACTTTGAATTTCAGTGTCTGCTCAGCAGACACTGAAATTCGCGACGGGTGCTACTGCACCCGTCGCACACCTTCCACTCCGCCGGCTCCATTCGGAGCCGGCTTCATCGTGGAAGGGTGTTTCCCACTGGGCTGGCTGGCGGCCTTTTGGCGGTCGCCCGCCAGCCCAGTGGGAAACCCAGAATGACCGCCGCGGTCTTTTGACCGCGGTACGGTCTTCTGGTGGTCCCAGCCAGGCCGGCGGCTACCGGCTCCGGCCGGGGTCAGAATGACCCCCTATGTGTTCCCACATACAGATCAAATTTATTTTAGGCACAATTTAAGCTATAACACTTTGTGAAGAAAATTACAATTGAAATATTTTTGGAACTATTCAGAATAAGTATTGGAATACCTAGATCTACATTCATACCACAGATCCATAAGAAACTAGCTTGGCTTGAGAGTGAAGTAACTTTAGACCTAAAGATAAACAGTGCAGTGTCATGAAACACAATCAGTTTTGGCATGATAGTAAAGCTTTCAAAAAACTACAGGAACACCAGGCAATCAACATCAAAATACCTGTTGTGGTTAATAGCACATTGGATAAAAATGGGGATTAGTGCTTGAACAAGAGACACCATTTATAATTTCAGTTAGACCCAACACTTGAATACCAAGGCCCATTAGATCTTATTTTAGATAAGGTTTTTAAGACCAGGTGGATGAACAGAGAAAATAAACAATTCCTCATTAAAGCTCATCATCAATTACCTATTGAATATTTTTACTCAAGATTCATTAACGGTATACTACATACTCACTTAGTAGACCAATCATATCGGGATATCATTTTTATATCATCTGACTGGTCAGTACATTCACTAATTCCTGAAACAGTATGCTGTTGACAAGCATACATATATTCAAGATAGCAGGAGCTTTTCATGAAAACCTGGAGTAATTCATATCCAAAAAGGACAGGTACCACTTGCGTGCACTTCCAACACTTTCAAAAGTAAGGCACTATCCACATCAATTCCACACCATGAAGGAAGTTGACAGTTTATTTTGGAGAAAGATATAGCAGACAAGAGCCATTGTTTTGATACAATTGTTACATTTTATGTTAAAATATATTACATGTAGCAAAAAACATACTTACAATTATCAGGGACCTCAATAAGGTTATATGCATGTTCTTTATGTACAAACATATTTATTTCAAAATTCATAATATCACATATACTTGCAAATCGAAGCTGGAAGAGATTTTTGGGTAATGTCTATTGATAGATTTACAAACACTTAGGGGCATATTTAAACTCTGGTTGCACCGCATTTGCTTCATTTCTTTTTCTGCAAATTTGGCGCAAACTTAACTCCATATTTAGGGGCATATTTATACTCCGTTTGCGCCAAATTTGCATCGTTTTTTTCGACGCAAATTCGGCGCAAAATGAACGCCATATTTATACTTTGGCGTTAGACGCGTCTAGCGCCAAAGTAGGAGTAAAGAGCGTCATTTTTTTGCGTGAACGCCTTCCTTGCGTTAATGAGATGCAAGGTAGGCGTTCCCGTCCAAAAAAATGACTGCGACGCAAATGCGTCGTATTTATATTCCCGGGCAAAAATCACCCCCGGGAGTAGGCGGGTCAAAAAAACCCGCATTAGCGCCACTTTTTAACGCCTGGGTCAGGGCAGGCGTTAAGGGACCTGTGGGCTCAAAATGAGCCCACAGCTGCCCTCCCATGCCCCCAGGGACCCCCCCTGCCACCCTTGCCCACCCCAGGAGGACACCCAAGGATGGAGGGACCCACCCCAGGGACATTCAGGTAAGTTCAGGTAAGTATAAATATTTTTATTTTTATTTTTTTTTTGTGGCATAGGGGGGCCTGATTTGTGCCCCCCTACATGCCACAATGCCCAATGACCATGCCCAGGGGACAGAAGTCCCCTGGGCATGGCCATTGGGCAAGGGGGCATGACTCCTGTCTTTACTAAGACAGGAGTCATGTAAATGGCGTCTGGGCGTCGTTAAAAATGGCGCAAATCGGGTGGAGGCGATTTTTTAGCGTCAACCTGACTTGCACCATTTTTAAGACGCCCTAACGCCATTTTTCCCTACGCCGGCGCTGCCTGGTGTACGTGGGTTTTTTCCACGCACACCAGGCAGCGCCGGTCTGCTTGCGCCGGCTAACACCATTCAATAAATACGGCGCCCGCATGGTGCTTCAGAATGGCGTTAGCCGGCGCAAAAAATTTTGACGCTAAACTGCGTTAGCGCAATTTAGCGTCAAAAAGTATAAATACGGGCCGCAGACTTTTACACTAGACCCATCCAGCACCAAAGTTATGGAGTTTGAGTCATTTTTGGACATGGAAACCTACCTTGTGCTAATGACATGCAAGGTAGGCGTTCCTGTGCAAAAAACAACTCAAAGGCGTGTGCGCCTTATTTATCCTCTGGCGCCAAATAAGGCACAGGAGGAGGCGGTCCTTAAAACAAGGCGCCCAGCTGGATTTGCGCCGCTTTTTAATGCCTGGGTCAGGGCAGGCGTTAAGGGACCTTTGGGCTCATTTCCATTGTCAGAGACCATGGAAACAGTCCACAGGTTTCCTCCCCTGCCACCCTATCCCACCCCTGGAGTACACCCATGGATGGGGGGGGACCCATCCATGGCGAGTGCAGGTAAGTGCAGGTAAGTATAATTTTATTTTTCAAAGTGGCATAGAGGGGCCTAACTTGGGCCCCCCTACATGCCACTGTGCCCAATGGCCATGCCCAGGGAACAGAAGTCCCCTGGGCACGGCCATTGGGCAGGGGGCATGACTTCTGTCTTTGCTAAGACAGGAGTCATTTCCATGGGGGTTGTGCGTCAAAATATGGCGCAAGTCAGGTTAGAGACAATATTTCTGACTCTAACCTGACTTGCACCATTCTTTGGCGCACAACCCCCAGTCTTCCCTTCGCATCTGCATCAATTATTTTGACACAAACCAGGCCGCAGCGCCAGCTAACATCATTCCATAAATAAGGCGGCCGGCTGGTACGTTGGAATGGCGTTAGCCGGCGGTAAACTTTCTGACGCAAATCTGCCCTGGCGCTGATTTGCATCAAAAAGTATAAATATGGGCCTAACTTTTAGTTTGGACAAGACAACAAAATAAACTAGAGAAAAACAACTTTGAAAAAATGAGAAACGTGAGGCTATGAAATTCACCCTTCTTATAAGTACCACTTCACAACATTTTTTCAGTCCTGAAGTAGAATGTTTTCAGAGCCTGTGCAATATCAGTTTATAGATCAAATCTCCTGTTGAGAAGAATCTTTTGAACTAAAAAAGTTCCCATATCAAACCATTGAAACCAAACTTGCTAGAAACATTTCAAAATACCCACACAAAAATTAAAAACACATTTCGATAGCAGGGGTTTCCAAAACTAAGCATACAGTGTCAATATGAAGATCAGCAGAAATCTCCAAATGCAGTTTGTTGAAAATTGAAAAAAATAAAAGGACACAAATTGGTTTATATCACCAAATGTTTTTAGAGGAGGGGAGACCAAGAAGGAGATCAATATCAAGATATCAGAAACTGATTGAAATAGATGAAGAACTACAAATAACGCCCAGATATCAAGCACTCTCTGGATTCCAAGGAGTATGAATTTAAATAATGTTCCTATATCAGCTAAAAGAACCAGAATAACCAGCAAAAAAGATGTTAAAAGCAGGAGCCAAAGGAACATATTAATAGCTACAGTATTCACAATGGAACAGTCTCATCAAAGTAGAAAACAAACAGCATCTAAGAACTGGCCAGAAGGAGTGTTCCTAGAGAGTGCAACATATGCAATTTAATTAAACGCTCATTCGAATTATTGTACATCTAGAAAACTGAACGAACACCAAAGACAGTTGGCCTATAAAAGTAACACTAAAACTGTCAATGTGAAATCAGCAGTAACAAAAGAATTAAAAAAATGCAACCACAATTTAAATCCATTTTCCAGGTTTTAGAAAATGGTAAATCATTGTCTAGGTGAACTAGTAATTGCTATTTTATAAGGCTCACGGGAAGTGTGTAAAATTAAAAGTCTGGAATGTTGACTAGAGACTTTGTTTAGTCTTTTTCTCTGAGCATACTAGAATAATAGTTTATTTTTAAAAGTCCTTGAAGCATTGTGTAAGAGAAACATGCCTCCTAAAGAAAAGCTGAATGTCCAAATGGCATTTAACAAGAAATAGTTTATGAAAGTGATAAATGATATCCCGATGAAAGGTCAAAACCTTAAAATGCATTGTTAGTACTGACACTTATCATGGAGTATAAAGATGTGGTTTAAAATTATAATCTAGCAATTGCTGTGATTAAAATACATGAATTACATCACAGACTGTGTAGATTGGTTCAGCGCGGGGCACATGCATACAACTTGTTGTTGTTGTGCCTTTCACATAAAATTGAAAACCTGTCAAAGTATCAGTTTCACCTGCCCCCCAGCATCAATAACTTATAATTCCAGTGTTTGTATCTCCCTCTTACAATGTTACAATGTTAATGAGGCGGATCTCCCATTATAAGTGTCAGGGTCTTCTTGCCCTATCATAATGGGCTCACAATCAACAGGATTGGAATTTCCTAGACCTCCTCATTAGTATCTTCCAGTTTAAAGTGCCACTGCTTACTTGTCTCTGATCCCAGTGCATCCCTCTCCAGTTTTATTCTGACATGGCCCTTTGAAAAGGCAGTATATTGCTGTCATACACTAAGGGCCTGATTACGACCTTGGCAAAGGGGATTACTCTCTCATAAACGTGAGAGAAATGTTGACTTTAACTGTTCAGCTGGGATGCCAGGTATGTCACAGCCTGCATGATGTGTTCGGTATATGCATTGATCCCCCGAACACTGCCATAGTGCCATATGGTCCACTTAGCTATCTTGACTATGATACAATTACTTTCTATAAATTTGATGAACTGAAACTCCTCCCAGTCCACTAATGCCACATGCCTCCAAATTTAAATATTCCCATGAGCATAAATTTATACTATTTCTGCCTTTCATTGGAAACTTGTTCTCAGTCGTTTCTATCTTGAGCTTGATTTTTATGATGTTGCCTTTGGAGGTCTTTGCCTCATTGGAAAAAAAGAGGCTTATAAAGCAATTTTACAAAATCAGTACATGTGTTTTCTGAACCATCAGTAGTAGGCTGTGCTCCAAAGGATTCCTCAGAATGTGATACCAATGACAAGAGCTCAATGACACTTGTGTAGCACCAGGTGTGTTATGGTTCTCACCACAGCTTACACACAGCAGGGAATTTAAGGAAGCAAATTTTACATTAAAGCCAGACAGAGAGATTTAAAATATTTTTCAGAAACACTCAAAGCTCAATTCACAAAGTGACTTCTGACTAAAGTTACGACTGTGGAACCTCCGCAGTAAAGCAGAATCTATGCACTACAATGCTCAGTGCAGAGATTCCACACCAAGTGTGGAGCTTTCGCAATCAGAACTTTACAAGTGATAAGTACCTTTGTGAATCGGGCCCCTAGCCTGTTCAGTAGTACAAAGATAAGAAGGGTATCAAAAAGGGATTGTTTTAGAAGAACAAATACTTGGTGGTCCATTGAATACTCTGGCACACATTTGCATCAACCTTTCTAAATAGTTATCTTAAGCCTGTTTCCAATGGAGTTTGTTTAAAGCAAATACTGTACAATAAAATGCCTGTGGTTTGATAGAAAAAAATAGAAAAAAAAAAGCTTTTCCATCTGTTCACCAGAGTGAGGAACAACATCCCTATACCCTTAAGAACCACCCAAACAATGCTCCAATTTAGGAAAGAGTTGAAGAAACACCAATTTAAAGAAAAATAGATAACAATGTAGTAATAATCCAATACCACTGAACAAAGAAGGAACAAGAAGAATTTGTTGGTCCCTTCAGTAATATCTAATCCAAAAAATGTGATGTTCCTTTTTAAACTGGTTAAAAAAATCAAACAACAGTGTGAGATTATTCAAGTGCATTGTAAGGTCAATGCCCCGAGGATTATACTTTTCTGAATACACAGACCCTCACCCACCATGGTGGCATGCTTCATTAGCAGGTCATGCTCTTTGTTGGGTGGGCAGTGCAATACCCAATGCACCCCTTGCTGAAGAGGGTTGGCTGCAATTCTTCAGGACTTTCATGTGAAACCCTAATCATCTATGAAACAACACAAATTAGGAGAGATTTGTGTATGTCCCCCAATAGGAATAACACAGTCACTTCTATCTATGAGTGAAGTGGTTTTTACAGTAAACAATTCACACATAATATATATATATGTATATATATATATATATATATATAGATATATATATATATATATATATATATTTATTCCAGGCCCTAGCCCCAGATTGTCAGGACCTCTGTAGGATGTGGGACTTGCCACTCTTTAATTCACTTTCTTTATTAGGTTGGTATGCCAGCTGTCTTCCTACCCACATCCTTCGGGATTCAGTAGGTGCTAAATAAGAGTGTTAAAGCCCTCAGAACTGAATACCATGCTGAAATTTTCTGTCTGTGCAATTATTCCAACTCATGATAACTGGAAGTGCTTGTGGCGATACTAGTCGACAACAGTAATTCTGACAGATAGTAATTCCCAAACTCCACATAGAATTTCACCTAACTTGAAATCAGTACTCAACAGTAGTTGCCGAACACTGTTGTTGCTATATACACATACACACTCACTCACTCATACACAAATTCAACAACGGATACACTTGTAGGGTGTATGCATCCTCTGTACTTCTTATTCCCTTCCAAAAGTATTTTAATTACAGACATATCCTGAGATATTATGCACAATCTTCTTGAAATTCAGAGAATCAGATACAACCAGTACAAATTCCTTCAGCAATACCTGCAACTAGGGTTGTCAGAACTGGGTGAAATATTTCTGACCCCAGGTGGCATAGCCAACATTAAAAAAACATCTTTCATGCAGAGGAGATCTTATTAGTTAGAAATTATGTAGCAATATCCCTAAATTAAATCATCAATAGTGTGTAATATCAAGCCACATAAGCAGTTACTGTATATGGTCTGCACTTCACTTTCTATCTTTACAGGGAGTGCAGAATTATTAGGCAAGTTGTATTTTTGAGGATTAATTTTATTATTGAACAACAACCATGTTCTCAATGAACCCAAAAAACTCATTAATATCAAAGCTGAATATTTTTGGAAGTAGTTTTTAGTTTGTTTTTAGTTTTAGCTATGTTAGGGGGATATCTGTGTGTGCAGGTGACTATTACTGTGCATAATTATTA
This sequence comes from Pleurodeles waltl, assembly GCF_031143425.1. Lineage (NCBI taxonomy): Eukaryota > Metazoa > Chordata > Amphibia > Caudata > Salamandridae > Pleurodeles > Pleurodeles waltl. The sequence continues at coordinate 342,318,001 of NC_090439.1, forward strand.
GGCAACTTAACAAAAAAAAATATATACCCATTTCAATTATTTATTATTACCAGTGAAACCAATATAACATCTCAACATTCACAAATATACATTTCTGACATTCAAAAACAAAACAAAAACAAATCAGTGACCAATATAGCCACCTTTCTTTGCAAGGACACTCAAAAGCCTGCCATCCATGGATTCTGTCAGTGTTTTGATCTGTTCACCATCAACATTGCGTGCAGCAGCAACCACAGCCTCCCAGACACTGTTCAGAGAGGTGTACTGTTTTCCCTCCTTGTAAATCTCACATTTGATGATGGACCACAGGTTCTCAATGGGGTTCAGATCAGGTGAACAAGGAGGCCATGTCATTAGATTTCCTTCTTTTATACCCTTTCTTGCCAGCCACGCTGTGGAGTACTTGGACGCGTGTGATGGAGCATTGTCCTGCATGAAAATCATGTTTTTCTTGAAGGATGCAGACTTCTTCCTGTACCACTGCTTGAAGAAGGTGTCTTCCAGGAACTGGCAGTAGGACTGGGAGTTGAGCTTGACTCCATCCTCAGCCCGAAAAGGCCCCACAAGCTCATCTTTGATGATACCAGCCCAAACCAGTACTCCACCTCCACCTTGCTGGCGTCTGAGTCGGACTGGAGCTCTCTGCCCTTTACCAATCCAGCCACGGGCCCATCCATCTGGCCCATCAAGACTCACTCTCATTTCATCAGTCCATAAAACCTTATAAAAATCAGTCTTGAGATATTTCTTGGCCCAGTCTTGACGTTTCAGCTTGTGTGTCTTGTTCAGTGGTGGTCGTCTTTCAGCCTTTCTTACCTTGGCCATGTCTCTGAGTATTGCACACCTTGTGCTTTTGGGCACTCCAGTGATGTTGCAGCTCTGAAATATGGCCAAACTGGTGGCAAGTGGCATCGTGGCAGCTGCACGCTTGACTTTTCTCAGTTCATGGGCAGTTATTTTGCTCCTTGGTTTTTCCACACGCTTCTTGCGACCCTGTTGACTATTTTGAATGAAACGCTTGATTGTTCGATGATCACGCTTGAGAAGCTTTGCAATTTTAAGAGTGCTGCATCCCTCTGCAAGATATCTCACTATTTTTGACTTTTCTGAGCCTGTCAAGTCCTTCTTTTGACCCATTTTGCCAAAGGAAAGGAAGTTGCCTAATAATTATGCACACCTGATATAGGGTGTTGATGTCATTAGACCACACCCCTTCTCATTACAGAGATGCACATCACCTAATATGCTTGATTGGTAGTAGGCTTTCGAGCCTATACAGCTTGGAGTAAGACAACATGCATAAAGAGGATGATGTGGTCAAAATACTCATTTGCCTAATAATTCTGCACTCCCTGTATACGGTAATTGCTTTTAGGTCTCACTCACAGTGGCAAAGAGATATACTGTATCCAGTATAGATGTGGAATGGGCTTTGGGTCCACCTCTTGCTCGTCATTTGATGGCTTGCTTCTTTACCTCAGCGTCTTGTTCCTTTGTCAATGGTTAACCTATTTTTGAACTTATCCCAGTCATGGAGCATTTCAGTTTTGCTGTGTTTTGTACGAGTTATTTGTATCATTTCCACTTTTGACCAGAAAGGATTATTATTTTTATTTTGTTTTTAGCCCTCCATGGGAGTGCACCACTTTCTTTCTAACTTTCCCAATGTTTCTTTTATTTTAGAACTTTTTGCAGGGCCCAGCTGCTGCACATTGCTAGGGGATTGCATGAGTATGCTCTTCTGCTCCCCCTGCACTGCCTCTCCACAACCCTTTCGATGACTGCCCTGTGTACGTTTTTAAAAATATTTTTTGCAAAGGCCAACCAGCTGTAGACTGCAACTAGGCTGTAGTTTGCCCCAACATCCCGTGTTTTCCTTGTTTATTAATTTAATGTTCAGAAATGGTCATCCACCGTCTTACAGATACAATCTAATGTGATAATTTTTCTTTTGCTTTAAGAAAAAACATTCATAGATGGTTGCAGTGCTTACTTATCCATGCATGTGGGGTGGCGTTCTTTGAATAACATTTATTTTGCTTTAGAACAATTTGTACAAAATGTCTGTCACAGCTGATTGTGCACACTCTGTTACCATCTAAGGTGGAAAGACAATGGCAAAGCCAATAAGTCTTCAAATTGAAAAGAAACGTAGGCACAATATTCACTTAAATATACCTCTTACAGTTCAATTAATGGGAAGGGCAGGAACAAATGCACCAGAGGGCGCTACTTAATCATAAATATTATTTATTATTATCCATCATAAACTACTTATACAAACATAAAAAAGCTTTAAGGTAAAATAAAGCACTTTGTTTCTACAATGAATTACATTCATACTCCTTCCACATCCTCATTCACGCACCACACAGAAACAGGCTAACAAAAACAATTTCAAAAAGTCAATGTCAATTATTCTTTTCATAATTATTAACATGCTTTTTAATTACTTCATAACCACATATATATATATATATATATATATATAAATATATATATATATATATATATATGTTTCCGTTCTCTTGATAGCTCATCTCCAAGGATCTATTGATCGTATCTACACATCCCATGATTTTCTGTAGGTGACGGCCTAATAGTCCTTGACAGAATCCTGATTCTTCTTGATGGAATGACAACAATCATTTATCAGATCACTCATGCATCAAATCTAAATATGCATCAGATCTAAACAGAGCTCTTATACATTATCAAAGTTCGCATGGTACAGTAGAACACTGGTGGCCCTCGTTGGGCATCTTCAGAAGCATGTGCTACATTTGTTCAACTCAGAGCGCACCAATTTCTCGGCCCAGGGTGTGCTAGGAAAGAGGGGTGACAGGACAATAATTTAGCTTTCTCTATGTCTCCAGACACTTTTAACTGCTGCTGTTCGCATTGTTCGGGTAAATAATGTATTTTGCTAGTTTGCCAAGGAGTGCTAATTTTTATCTATTAGCAGTAAAGTACTCCCATTAGCATGTGAAAGGATTTTATCTGCTCTCTCATCCACTGGGCTCTTTAACCCTTATTTGTTCACAAGAAGAAAGGCAGAAAGTCAGGAACAAAATTTTACTTTGCATTTGACAACTCAGAGCTTTGGCACTACAACATGGGACACCATCCACTATTTTTTTCTGCCAAAAGCAAGCTGCATTGTGGGGCTTATACTTTTGCTATTAGCAGTTTAAATATGGGCGCAAACCCCCAACATGCAAAATGCTGTTGACTAAATATTATACATGACATAGAGCCACTTGTCAGCAATGTTTATTCCAGTTCTAAAACTGCTTGTTGCATGCCTAAAATAAAATGTATACTCTGCTTACGTATTTCGTGTTTACTCTTTCATGCACACACATCATATATTAAAAGAAATATTGCAAATATAGATAGATTTTTCTTATTTGAAATGGAAAGACTTATTTATACCAAGTGTCACAACAAAATAAAGGTACAACATGGACAGCAGCACAATCTTACCTAACACAAAGAATAAGTAAAGAATAGGTGGCAGTTGCAGAAGGGATATCACAAGATTCTCTCACAAATGCAAGACTAAAGAGAGAGTGAGAGTAGGTAAGGGCTGCTGCATGCTGACCTTAAACATATACAAATATACAGGAAATACAAAACTGAAATCCCCTATGGACCTGCCATCCTTTTTTGTACTCCCATAAGATGAGGAACAATCACCTTCCTCGTGTAGTATTCGTCATCAGTGGGAACCCACATTTAGCACTAGGAGGCACCTATGAGTACTATTCCTCACTGGTTGTACAGTCTCTTAGCTATAGGTTCCCTAGTTTGGTTGAGATTATGTCACCATGTATGTTCTCCCTTTGCTACACTCAGACCTTTATTAAAGGTGTATGTGGGTGAAATATAAATATTTTTACTGATGTTGCCCTACCAAACAATCAAAAATAGGAGAAACCAGCAATGGACTCGAATTCTCTTCTGCATCAATGTGTTTTGGTGCTCAAATAGTCCTTCTATGGGATCATGTGTTTTCCCCAAGAATATTGGTATCACACATCAAATACTGTGAAACAATCCCTGCTTCACATGGCTTGTCCACCAGTCTCAGATGAGGTGGGGCACAATGTGTCAAGTTTACTCAGGCTCCACTCCTTGAAGAGGCCTCATGACCTGCTAATGGTCAGATTATCTGCATGTTTCACATAGCAAGGCACTAAAATCAAAGCCTTTGCTATGAAACAGGACATGCTCTTGCCGCCAAGCCACACTCGCACCTAACTGTGTGACCAGTGGGTGTGCATAGGCCTTAAAACCGTAAACCACATACCAAACACCAAAGGACCTCCTGCCTTGGTACCAGTGTCAATAGGCCAGTGGTAGTAAGGCAACGATGGCTGGGCACCATAATTCTCAACTTCCATGTCTGTGCTGCTCCTGTATGGATGGACAACAAGTTGAGGCTTTGATGAACAGCTTCTAGCTCAGCCTGGACCTACAGCAAGTGTTGCTGACTGCCTTTTTAGTTATAGCTGAGCTATACATTTTTACATAAAAAGTGTATTTTAGATTGTTTCACTTCAGGACCTTAGATGACTTGACCAGAGTGACCTTTAATATAATTAGTGAACTACACCCTTCCGCTGTGACAGTTTTAGTATTGACTCAAGTCACTTGTTTTGTTTCTCCTATGTAAGCCTTTATTTTTATGCATGGATCAACATCATTGCCTATAAAACCAAGGACATAAATGGCCCTTTCTGCAAGGTCACCCCTAACATTTTGCCTTCCTTCTACACTTTTTTCTGCCCTCACTTTTGCTGGCTTTAGGACTCTGAGCACTTTACCACTGCTAGCCAGTGCTAAAATGCATGTGTTCTCTCCTTAAAACATAGTAACATTAGCTTATACCTAATTGGCATACTTAGTTTACTTAATCAGTCCCTTGTAAAGTGCACTACATGTGTCTAGGGTCTGTCAATTAAATGCTACTAAGTGGTAGTAAGTAGCTCCTTAACCATGTCTCAAGCCTGACATTGCAGAGCCTGTGTGTGCAGTTTTACACTGCCATTTCAAAATGGCAGGATAAACCTCTTGCTAGGCCTAAACCTTCCTTTTTTCTACTTATACGTCATCTCTCTAGGGTGGTCCTGGAAAACCCAGATGGCAGTGTGCCATGTTTTTAAAAGGTAGGGCATCTAATTTTAAGTGTTACATGCCCCTGTAGTGATAAACTCCCAAATGTGTTATTCACTACTGCAAGGCCTATGTCTCCTGTAGGATATCACTGTGATTATCTTATTACATTACATTATTGTAACTTCCAATTATGAAGAGAAATACTTTTAGAGTTTGGTGTCCCTAGAATCACAAGTTAAAATCACAACTTATAGTGAAGTTTGATTTAAAATTGCTATTCTGAAAATACCGCTTTTAGAAACTTGGCTATTTTTTTTTAATTTAGCCATTTGGTGCCTGGGCAGGATGGGAGTAAGAAGCTGACCACAGCCTCATTCTTGCACATAAATAGGCTGTATCCTGTCCCCATATAAAGGGCTGTATAACCCCATGTAGTGAATCTGGAAAGTCAGGGCCGGGACTCTGTGCACTTCAAAGGCATTTCTTTGAAGTTTCCCCTACCTTATACCACCAACTCAGTACACCTCCAGAAAGATTGACTGATGTGCTGCTTCAAGGACAACCACTCTGGTGTACTGCTACTCTGCTGGGCTCTTTCTTGGCTGTCCTGCTGCCCTCTTGTCTGGGAGTGAGAAGGGGTGGACATGCATCTCTCCAGCCCCAAACCCAGAGTGAGTCCAAGGGCTCTGCTGACTTGTCTCCTGTTTTCTGCAATCTCAGGGACACAATAGATTTCCGTTTTACCAGTATCTGTACCTGGACTCTGAGTCTGCCCTGTCAAGTGGGGCCACTCCAGTCCTGGACCTTGGAAGTGAGTCCTAAGGTGTCTGCTTCAACAAAAACCTGAGCATCCTCATTGGAACTGGTGCATCTTCACACTTACAAGGATCAGAACTGGCACATATTCACCTCGGTGGGGACCAAACCTGATTTATTGTATTCTGAGCCAGTGCATCGCACTCAGAATGGACGCTTCCTCTGCTGTAGGAGCAGTAGCAGCACATTGCATTTGGAACTAGTGCATTCCCTCAGAACCAACACATCACCAGTTTTTCTTGGAGAAAACCAATGCATCTCTTTCTGTGGTGGAAATGGAACCAATTCATCACCTCAGCTGCACCATGCAGCTTCCTCCAAATCGATGTAATCAGGATCAAGGTACTTTTGTTCAGTGGGCCTAAGTGTGTCCCTGTATCTGGCCCGCGCTCCATCGTGGTCCGCCTGAACTTTTAACTTTGCCCAAGACCAAAATGACCAGTTATGCAAAACAGGCATTCATTGTTTCTAAGCACTATTGTACAGTTTAATCTTTTAAAAATAATATCTCAAGTTGTACATAGTGGATTTTTGTCCTGTTTTGTTTATTAAATTAAGTTCTGTTTTTCTAACTTGGTGTGGGATCTTTTTGAGTGGTCTTTTCCCTGTTTTACTGTTTGAAGTGTGTCACAAATACTTTACTACTAGAGGGTGAGCACAGGTTAATTTAGGGTGTGACTTACCCTGACTAGGGTTGTGGTTCCTTCTTGGATAGGGTGCATACTTCTGCCAACCAGAACCCCAATTTCTAACAACCACACAAAAAAGAGATTGTTGTACACTGTGCATCCTTAACTGAATTATTTCAAGGTGCTCTCATATATGATGATCACAGAAAAAGAGACAGAGAGAAGAAAATTAGCTGTCTAATATCACATGGTTTGGTCAAACTGGGAAGCTATGATTGAAACCAGAGTCTCTGGGTCAGGGCCCTGTAACTAGCTTTTTGTCCTTGGTCCAACAATATCTTCTGAGTGAGCTAGGCATGTTATGCAAGTACATTCAAAATATTATTTTTTCATAAGATGATGCAATAGCAGTGTAAACATCCCTCTTCATAGAACAGCTACACCCTGTTCAGAAATTGTGCAAGATTGCCTCCTTTAGTGGACCTGTAGAGCCATGGTACCATCAGTGCAAGCTTTTTCCCATCACAGTAAAGGTACAAATTGGGCAGCAACATTACAAGCTTGACTTTCTCTCTGAACAGGAACAACATTCCATTTCCCACAGAACAAATCCAAAAGGACACAGTAGTAGAAGTTTTTATCACTCAGAACATGCACAGATAAGGCATGAGTGCCATGTAGATCACAGACATATCTTGTAGAGCTTCACTTAATGAGAGGAATGTATAGGTGTATGAATGAGTGAATATGTGAGTTCTGAGTAGGGGTGGGCGGAACTTGTGGAGTTTCACTCTGCGGAATTCCTTGGAGTTACAGAAAAACTCTGCCCAATTCAGCAGAATTCCAACAGGTAGAAAATGTGCAGGCTCCAATGCTTGTGCTGCAATTTATCAGGTGGAAATCAGTATGAACAGGAAATCTACCCAAATTGCAGCCCCCTCTGACTGGCTCCTTCACACCAGTGGCCAGTAAATCTTGCTTGTAAGCACACATTGTGGAGCCCTGCATTCTTCCTGGGAGGCGCAAATGGCAGAATAATTCCACCATGTACATATTGAGGGAATTTAGTAGAAGCTCTGCATTACAAGCATAAGCAATGATTTATACTTTCTTTGTGCCGCATTAGCATCATTTTTGACGCAAAAGTGGTGTAAAATTACAAAATACAATTGTATTTTGTAAGTTTGTGCCGCTTTTGCGTCACAAAATGACGCTAATGCAGACCAGAAAAAGTATAAATCGGGGCCATAATGCAGAGTGACCCAAATTCCACGAGCAGCATTATAATTCCATCTGAGCCTAGTTCTGACACCATCCTCTCTGAGGTGATATGCCAGGTGAGCCTCCTGAAAGTCCTGCTGCTGTTCTTTGGAGACTTCCAGTTAGTATTACTTTGTTGTTTCATGTATTCAAAGGTAGCCATTACCTACTAGGCCACAGCCTAAGTAACTATGCTCTAGAGTGATCCACATGTGTCAACCCTTTTGAAAAGGTTTTGAATGTATGCGTATCAGGCGCTGTGCAGTCCCAGTCTTGGTTCTGTACCTGCTCAAAATGTTGAGGGCTGCCAGTGCTGTAGAAATGAAACGTGCAAATGCATAAACATACCAATCCACTGAACACATAGAAGAATCCACTACTTGTTGAAAAAACATGACTTCTGAGGTTAAGTAGTTTAAGATGATCTCCCTCTAGCCAGGAAGAAGGGAGGTGTAAAGTTCCATAGAGAAGCTCTCTAGTGCCTGGACATTAAACCTCTAGATATAGAAGAGTGATTAAATTGTAGATTTTATAGGGTTTACTTCAGACGGTACTTAGAAAGATATCAGTTGAGTTTATGTCTCGGAAATTCTGGATCAAACACTAGCCATTGGAGAATAGATACTTGCTGGGAACATGTTCATTTGTGCTTAGTAGAGAATGTAAAGGAGTGTGGCTGTGAAAATGTTGTCATGCTTTCTGAACATCAGCAGACCTCTTGCTGGTGTGTTATGCATTTGTTGGAGCAGAACACTAGTCAGCCTAAGAAGGCCCATATAGACTGCAATTCTGAATTTTATCATTGAAGACACAAATGCAATCACCATGATAGATTGATGACTGACAAACAAAAAATAGAACTTTATTCAACTGCATGATATGGACAAATCAGGTCTTCTTCACTCTGCAAATCTAGGCATTCACATACAAGTTATGATTGAAACTAATTCTCAGACTACTGACCAGAAATCTTATGGTGTACATTGAACCCTTGTCAATGGCCCATAATCAGGTTGCTGTGAAAGTGTTCCAGCAGGAATTAATAAACTCTCTGATTTAGAGTAATAAAATATTAGTCTACAATAAACATATATCATCTGGTTGATGTAAGCATGGGTCCCTTATCTTCTCTACGCAATCTCATTGCTGTGCACTGCACAGGAGCCCCCAACCCGTCAAAGAGATATTTTTTGCTAGATATTATACACCCACTAACTCTCGTCCCCAATAACCCATCCAGTTCAAAATCTCGATCCTGCCTCTCACGTCTAAGGCCCATCATGCTTCATGTGCTCCACTGAAAGACTGTCCATACTCAAAGAACCCAACTAAGAAGTCTTCATATTCCAAGCCCGCCATTCACAGGCCTTCACTCTGTACCCCATGATCTTCTTTAAAAACCCTCATAGGCCCTTCCAGCTAACTTATCTGAGATTCCCACCTCAGACACACTGGTGCTGCCCACTCCCACTAATAATGTTGCATCAATATTGCTGCATGTGTATGTGCACCCGACTAACATTTGTATTAATGCTCTAGGCTGTACAGCTAGAAATACATTTCCAGTTCTGTTTGCAAACCTCAACTTGAAATGTATTCCAGAAGTAGGAATTATGGAACTAATGACTTATTTGTGTCCATCTAAATTCTGCTGAAAGAGGAACTTTCCTTAAAATCTGCATGTGAAATGAAAGGCTAATTTCAACATTTTCTGTCTATGCAATGACCCTCCAAAACATTACCTATCAAATGCTTCCATGCAAGAGGTTCATGGTCCAGGAGTTTTGTTCTACAAAATGTAGTTCATGAAAGGATTTTCTTCTATTAAATATTGTTCATGTCATGTAACTGGTTTGTACTGCATGAGCATCATATGTGTCAAGAAACTTCTGTCTGCTTTTGTCAACACTTTACTCATTAATGGTATTAAAGGCATATCACACACGTCCACACATACCCATAAACACACACACTCAATTTACTAACGCTATAAAAGAGATGTAATGCACCGTGGGGAACCATGCCTCAATCCATTTTAAAATTGGGAGCCATTTCCACTCGATTCCATCCAGTAAAGGCTAAAAAGGTGTACATATGGGAAATAAAAGGTTTGTGCTTCCTTTCGAATATTTCCAGAAACTAGAAGGGCGTCTATAAAGGCAACATATGTACATAAAGCATATATTGCGAAACTAACATGATTGAACTGTTCATCTATAAGGTAAAAAGCAAAGTCCTGCTGCAAATTGCAGGAGAAATATGTGTGGCCATATCAGAAACCATAAGTGACAGGTACGCATAACTGACAGTGAACACGTTATTAGGGCGTACTACTCTGATATAATGCCTTGTGAAAACGGTTGATGGTTTGTCAATCTTTCCTCCGAGCGACCACCGGCTTACCGTGTCCTATTTTCAAAGGAAATGTCAAACCAGTCTTAGTCACGGAAATGGTAAAAATCAAAATGGCAGTATACTCAGGTGAAATGTGTTACGTAATAATGTGACCTCGACTCTCTGGTTATTAGCATTTTACCTGAAAATTATTTCTGGTCATTTTCTCCTCCCTAACTTGAAGCATGAAAGAGACTCGGGGCTACCAGCTGCCAAACAGCTTTTTACATGAAGAAAGAAGGTTTTTGAAAGACAAAATGTGTTCCGCTCTGTTAAGCTCCGACGAGCACTTGTTTTTACGACAATATTATAAATCCGTCTGTTGCTGCCTGATATATTGCTGATTTAACTGCCTCCTCTATGAGAAAAAAAGTAAAATGAGCCTGCTTTCTTTTTTAGAAAGGGCCTATCGTTTCGACGTTTATCGTTTTCCACTACATAAAAGGGCGTTCGAATACTTAACCCTTCAGGCACAATATCGTCAGGTGGTTTTCTACCTGAGAGGGAGGAGGTTAAGTGCGTGCAGGACGAACACGAAACGATATTTTCATTTTTTAAAGCGGTTCACTGGATATTGCCAGTTTAGCCGGCGCGTTATTCCCAGCAGCAGCAGCAGTATGAAATATTCCCAGCACAGAAGGGAAGGCAGATGGCAATCGGATGTCATCTATGTTTGCAAATCAATATCCGCGGGCCTGACGGGTCAATCATTGCTGGTCGGGGGGACATGATTAAGGCGGCGCTCGTGCGTGTCTCAATCATCGCTGCTGCGGGGAGCTTCCAGCTCGGCTCGGCGTAGTGCGGCCGCAGAGAGTCAATACCCAGGCGATGATGTGAAATTGAACGCCGTGTAACGACTCCCGAGGGACCCGAGTGTTTTGACTACACAAAAAGGACCACTGATCGAGGGAGAAAGGGGGCTGCGCTTCTAGCAGAAGCCACCCTGGCAACTGGAGCATTATAAAAAGTCAGGAAGCGAACGGACGAGCTACCAGGCACCATTCACACTTGTGAGGCTTACGTAAAAGAATTATAAAAGTGCATGCATTTATATGTATGACTTTTACAGCATTAGACGCTGTTATCGAAAAGATAAGTATAGAATTGAATGTTTGAATCTATGTCATTGCAATGTAAGTGATAAAGAAAAAGGAAACGGGCTAGTTACAGTTTGGCCCTGGTGGCCTGTTGAACCCATGTACGTCTTTTTAAAATAACTTAGTGCGGCATCTAGCAGAACATAGCATGGTGTCTTGCAGCTTTGTTCTACCTAAACATGATTACAGAGCGCTACAACTTGCAATTACGCTATATTCTGTAATGGTGTTATCGTGTGGTGCAGGGTGCATCCTACTATATTATTCGTATGGCCATTACGTGTAATCAAACAGAGCAGGCAGTGGCCCACATTACCCTATGTTCGTCCACACTCCTACAACCAGCCATTTGGTGGTGCGTAAAGTACTGGGCTGAGAGGCATATACTTGCGAAATTCAGATGAAGTCCTTGGCGTGCGGCACACACATGTATTGGTCTGGTGCATGTGAAGTACTGGGATGGCATTGACACACTTATATATATAGTGCATGTGCAGTACAGAGCTGTGGCATAAATATGCAAAATATAGATAGCGTTCTGGGCTGTTTCACACACATAGTGCCAGTGCAGTACAGGACTGACTCACACACAAGCAAGGTGCTTGTGCAGTACTGGACCTGTGCATAAACATGCAAAATGCATGGTCAGGTACTGGGCTGTGGCACACACATGTATGGAGCTGGGTCCCACACAAGTAAGGTGAAGGAGCAGTACTGGGATGGCGCACACTTGCATATAGTACAGGTGCAGTCCTAGGCTAGTGCACACACCTAAAGGTACAGTACTGTCCTAGGTCACGCTTATTAAGGTTCAATGCTGGCATGTGGAGATGTAGGTGCAGTGCTTGACTGACGCACATGTATTATGGTGCAGTTTGGCCAGCGGTGCTGCCAGCCCACTTCTAATGATCCTTTGCGGCAGTAACGAGGGCGCCTGGGCTCTCACTAGGCGCTAGTAAACCTCGCATCGCCATTGACAGTGGCAGCTTATTTGGTGTCAGTCCCTCGCCCACGCATAGGGTGTCTGAGACGCGATATTTACCCCCAAGATCCGATGTGCCAGCCGCCGCTTCCCGTGTTATTTGTTTTGTATCACTCACCGCGGTGGGCGCAGGGCACGGGCATTCAGGGCATCCGGAGGGAGCAGGGTCGGCGCCCGGGCCAGGACCAGCAGTGGCGTCCAGCGGGACAGCAGGGCCGGCATGGCAACCAGACGCGATCCCAGTGGGCGGTAGGAGCGCGGAGCCCCAGTCCAAGCTTGCTCCGGGTTCCGGTCACAGGAGAGTCCCCGGCTAGGAGGTGGCACCCGTGGGGAGGAGGAGCGCCATGCAAGCCGCGCCATGCCCCTGCGAGGCGCTCATCGGCTCCCGCTCCGGTGGCCCCGGCTCAGCGGTGCTCCAGTGTCCGTGCGTCCTGTTGGCTGGCTGGGTTAGTTCTCCGGCAGCGGTGCTTGCTGCGTCTCCAGACCTGGAGGTTGCGGTGCTCTCCGTGCCTGCTGCAGGGGCTCCGCTGGGGGGCGGACTCGATCCTCGCTGGACTCTGGCTGTCAGCTACTGCTCCGCTTCTTGGTCTGCCCTGCGCCTGGCGCTGTTGCTAGGTAACAGCACCGCCCCCCCACCAACTGATAAGGACACCGCCGCCCTGGGCATCAACCTTTCTTCCCTCTTGGCAGACACACCCCCTGTCATTCATTCTGTCACTCCATTCTTAGTCCAATCATCGCTTTCTTGTATAACTCTTTCACATCCATCCCCAGCACTATGTGCTCCATCGCAGCCTTCCCTTGACCCACGGCTTGGCAAGAGGCACCGATGGAAAAGAGAGAGGTTCTGGCGAGGCAGGGTTACCCTATGTAACGCGCCTCTCTCGAGTTCAGAGGGGTATGTAGTTACCTTTAATGCGGTAGGTGCAGTGGTACCGGGCCCCAGTGCCCTTCGTAACTCTTTGAACCTTGATACCATTCTATACCTACTACCCCATCAGCAGTCATAGGGGTTTTTTCCTTGCTTGCACCCTGGCCTATGGTGCCTTTGCTACACTACTGCTCGAGTTGCCTATCCGTTAGTATGGACTCTGAGCCCTGCACGGATCGTGCCGTGTGCCAACCGGTTCTCGTGGATCTTTCTCAATCGCCACGTAGTGTACACATATCTTTTACACTCCTTCCACTCCGTTTTTAATGCCGCGACACTACCCCATCACATCTTTTACAGCCCTCTTCAATGTCCAGCCCTGTACAGCTCCTCCACGTATTTACGCCGCTTCTGTAAACCCCGTCACTTGTTTATGCAGCGGTGGTCAGCGATCCTCTTCATATTGTGCTGCTCCTGCGCATCACTTTGCATCTTTGTGCAGTCCCTGCAAACCTCTTGGTGCAGCCTCTGCGCACTGTCTCTGTTGCTGGGGCAGCTTCTGCATAGCCCTCTGCCCAGACTCTGCATGGAGCTGTGACCCAGATTCTGCATGAAACCGTGGCCCAGCTTCTACGGAGCCCCTGAACATCACATCAAATATTTATGTAGCTCCTGCATACTTGCCACCCAGGCGAGGGCTCGTCCTATGTACCACTTGCACAATCTTCTATAAAACTTCTGCAGCCCCGTCCTGCGCTCCTCTTCATATCCGTATGCAGTCCGTCACCAACCTTCACAGCTTTATGCAGATCCTTCAAATCCCCTCTCATCTTTATGCAGGACGCTGTATCTCAATTTTTCATTCTGTACACAGCGGATCCCCATATCCTATGTAGCCCACATTTGCTATTTGCATGTTACCCTACGACCCTGTTCGTGCCTCTAGGCAGCCCCATGTTTTTTGTCATGCGGAGGTAGCTCCTGTACATAGCAGTCCCTCGTCTTATGTAGTTACTGCACACTTGCTCCCCAGGCAGTGAGCTCCTGGTTACAGCCACGCTCCATCATTTCACATCCTAAACAGCCCATGCACACTCACTTCCCAGCGGACCCTTTGCCCCCAACATACAGCTATGTCCAGGGCCGGACTGGGAACCCAAAGCAGCCCTGACAATTGTGTCAGGCCAGCCACGGGTCAGGTTGTGGACTAAGTTGCTTTTGGTCTTTTGTTACTGGGGGGCGATATTGCAGCAGTGCTGCAAAACCGGTCCCCGGTAATAAAACCGGACCCCACCGCTGAAAAAACCGTCTCCTACCCTTCCAGCCCAGGGCCCTGGCTTTTCCAACCTTCTATGCAACCCCTACGCACCCCTTGGTACATTCCATACACAGTCACGCAGCTCTCACGAACCTCACCCACGGTTACTTAGTGACCACTCTCACTCTCCTTGGGCTGCTCACATGCAGCCTCTCATCCCAAAGCCCACCCTCCAGGGTCATGACCCGGCAGGGACAAAGTTTAACATCTATGTCACACTGTAGCTTCCACTAATAGCTACCATTGCTCCCACTCGTGTCCCTTTCCCCCCAGGCCACCACCAGCGCGTCCCGATTCTCAAACGGACTCTCGTTTTATTTCACTGCTTCCCCACCCGCCCTACCTCGACTGGGCAGGAAAGGAGCGAGTAAGAAAACAGCTTAATTGGCCGCCTCTGACTGCAGCTGTTGTGTAATTTTATTTGTCAGCAAGCTGTCACCGACTTTGGTGAAGAACCTTATTTTTTGCTGCGTAGTAATGCATTTTACGTCTGGCTGAAAACAGTGTTTCGCATCTCTTTTAATGTGACGTGTAATGTTTCCACACATATTCATTCATACTATCGCCGCCACAACAACGTCGAAAGCACGCTGATTAACTTTCTTTAGGGACGGCGATTGAGCTGACGTGGGGAGTGAGGGACCTTGCCCCTAACGCCACTGAGCAACGCAAAGAGCAAAGAGAACGGTGTAACTGTTAATTTGGACATTAAGAAGATAAACTACACTCTAACAGTTATGTTGTTTTAATGGCGTTATTCTTGGTGTTTTTGGTGGAGGATAAGGACATCATTTACAAGCAAATTGTGGAAACATCTAACGAGAAATTCAAGGAGGGCTCGTCAAAAGGTGGCAGAGAGAGGGACCGTCAATAAGGATTGTTGTTTGTGTACTGATTTGCAGGGGGGGGGGGGGGGCGTCGTGGGGACGAGGTTTAAACAGGCCGAAATAAACACATTCACAGACTGAAGGTACGGCGGGCCGTCCGATGTCAACATTATGCCGGTAATTCCAGCAGCTGGCGAAACACCACACTGTGAGGGGAAGTCGCGCGTTTGCCCTTCATTTCTCCTCTGCTGATGAAGTGAGATTACGCACTTTGCGCAGATTGGACTGCTGGAAGGGTGGGTACCACACGGGTGCTGCTTTCAAACACAGCACCTAGTCATTGCTGTCAATGGCACAGGTTGGAACGGAATACTGCAGTCCATACAGATCCAGTATTTTCCCTTCAGCTCATCGCTTGAAAACCAGGACTCGATGCTGTATATTAACACCCTGTGTATATAGACACGAACGTTCCCCTTATTATGAATCCCGAACTTCCGTGAGTTACAGTCAATGAAAAGCATCAGTGTGCAATGTAATTGTTTCTGCACCCTTCAGAAAAACGAATCCCCAAAGGATCACACTGTATATATGTAGAGAACGCTTAAAAAAAATATGCACATTTGAAGCACTGGAAAGAGATGTGCTAATATTATTCGGCTTTTCGGCCTCAATTGCGCTTATTTGCTTTTGCATGTTCTCTTTTTTAGTTTAAAGAGAAAGTTTATAAAAAAAATCATACAATACACAAAAAATATAAATAAATTTGACAACAGGAATGAGATAATACAGTAGCAGTTAAATTTCATGAGACACTGTATTAGAAGAACACTTTAAATATATTAATACTATAAAAACGTAAATATATATGCATGTATTAAAATATTATGAGAGAGAGTTAAATATAAGGAAGGACACTAAGATAGGGAGAGAAACACAATTAATTGATGGTGGTTTAGAGACCTCCTAATTTCTAGGAAAATTAGTTCATGAAGAGTAAGCCAAAGAGTTTCGGTAATTTGTAATAGGTAACATGTCTCTTTTAATAGCAAGGGATAAGGGGGAGACATAAGCTCTATCCAGCATATGGTTACAACATACACCATACCACCAAGCCTGAAAGGATAATTGAGAGGAATCCTTCCAATTTTTCGTAATTTGTTGAAAGGCAACAGTCAACAATAAATCCAATATTACAATATAATTCTTTGGAAGATGCAACCAATCAGCTGCAAGGATACCTAGAAACATATTTACAAAGCTCAAGGGAATTTGAGTTTTAAAAACAGTATTAATTTGACTCCATACTTTAACCCAAAATTGAAAGGTGTATGGACATTCAAAAAGCATGTGTTTAAGTCCGGAGACCAGCTCACTACAGGACCAACAAGAAGACGGAAGGTTAGAATTCATTTTATGTAAAGAAGAAGGTGTAATTAATAACCTATTATATATAAAAAATAAAGTTTGAATTGCATTAGCCGCTCTAGAGATTTACGTATTTTAATCCACACTTTAGTCCATAAAGAAGGTGAAAGTGAAATATCCAAATCCTTCTCCCACTGCATTTCTATTGCTGATTTAGGTCTATCTGCAGGAAGGCCCGTAATAGTTTGATAAAGATGAGAAGCTGATGCAGACTGTAATAACAAATTCTTAATTGGAAGAGAAGGGGCCAAAGGTGTTTGCTGAACTGGAAAAGGTTGATATAAACCATTGATAACATGTATTAAAGCATCATATTTTTTATGAAAAGAGGATGGAAACGAAAAAAGAGATTGTGCCTGTAGAAAAGAAAGAGGGGAATCATTTTCAAATAATTGATGCACCATTTTAACCCCTTCAAATGCCACGATTTCCAATAGATGGTTCTATCATTCAACTTAATGAGCTTATTGAACCAAATTGACAAGTTTAGAAACTGTATCTTTTCATCATTGTATGAAGCAAAAACAGGCTGCCAAATTCTACAGAAGTTGTTAAAAATCGGAAGGGAGGTAAATGTTGGTTTCTTTGACAGAGTCAATACCTCCAAAAATGTAAAGTGAACAACAAAATACTTTTAAACTTCAACCCATAAGGGTAAAAAAGCTGAATCATCATCTTTCAATAAACAAGAAGCTTGCTTAAGAGATAAAGCCATATGGTAAGAGCAGAGATTCGGAAAGTTAACCCCTCCGCTGCATTTAGGTCTCATTAACTTATGGAGTGACATTCTGGGTTTCTTATTATTCCATAAGAATCTAATTAAAATATAGTTCAGCTTCTTAAAATAAAAACATGGTATATTAATTGGAATATTTGATAAATAAAAGAGGATTAGAGGGAGTAACATCATTTTGAAAGAATCCAATCTACCCCACCAGGATATAAATAAAGGGTTCCATTTAGCAATAAGAGAATCAAGAACAGAAAATAATTGCAAAAAAGTTCGAGAAATGGTATTTTTAAAAGAGGGTTTAAGCCACAGACCTAGATATTTAATTTTATCATTATTCCAATGAAAATTTGAGGATTTAAAATCTTCAGGAAAGCAGAATTTATTTAACGGAAATATTTCACACTTGTCCTTATTTAACTTATACCCTGAAATAGAAGCAAAATTCTGTACTTTGGATCGAAAAGAAGGAACTGAAGATTTCGGCTTTGATATGAAAAGTAAGATATCATCAGCATAAGCCGAACATTTTATCTGTCTTTACCCATATTGGAAGCCATGTAAATTTGGATTAGGTCTCAGTTTCAATAAAAAAGGTTCCAAGGAAAGAACAAACAAAAGCGGTGACAACAGACATCCCTGATGAACTCCTCTATGAAGTGAGAATGAGGGAGAAATAAGACCATTTAGAAAAATAGCGGCTTTAGGAGAGGATTACATTAACAAGATTAAATTTATGAATTTAGCTCCAAAGCCAAACCATGAAAGTGATGAAAAAATAAAAAAAAACAATTAACACGATCAAAAGTTTTTCAGCATCTAGAGCTATTGCAGATAGAGAATCCTTATACGTCAAAGATTAACTTAAAATATAAAAAAATAGGTGTGTGTTGTCCGATAGTAAGCGTCCTTAAATAAAACCGGACTGCTCTTTACCAATTAACCTAGGCAGAATCAATTCCAAATGCAGAGCAATGATTTTAGCAAAAAATTTATAATCCAAGACTAGGTCTATGATTCTTACAAAACTTTGGATCTTTGTTATCTTTTGGTATAAGAACTATTAAGACTTATTGAAAAGACCCGCCAGAGCATTTTGCTTCAACAAAATGGGTAAAAAGCTTAAATAATCTTGGAACAAATAATTTGGAAAACCCTAAATTGAATTCAATAGTAGAGCCACCAGGGCCTGGGGCTTTGCCTTTTTTTAATAAGATTTAATGCACTGAGAATGTCATCAATAGAAATATCATTATCAAGCTCAGAAAAATCAGAAGAGTGAGGTACAGGTGGATTAATGGTAGGCAAGTAATGATCAATAATAACCTGTGCGGGAACAGAATAAGGAGTATAAAATTGTGTGAAGAAATGAACAAATTCATCCAGAATTTCTCCATTCTTTTGTAATATAAGATTGGAGGAGTTATAAATAGATTCTATCTTTGTTCTATCTTTTTTTATTTTAAGATAATTTGCTAGACGTTTTCCTGATTTATTTTGGCCCCCATAATAGTTAGCACTGGACTTAAGAAGATAAGAATTAGCAATAACAGTTGAATTTTTATTGAAAGTAAATTTAGCTTGAAGTAAGTCATTAAGACAACTTGTAGATTTGGAAGAGTAGAAAAGTTTTTGTACTTGTTTGATGGGATTCATTAAACTAAGTAATTGTTTATTAGCCGTTTTCTTTTTGTTGGCAACATAAGATATAATAAAATCCCTAGAGACCACTTTGAATGTATACCAGACAATTTGAACAGATATCTGAGGGGTATCATTTTCTACAAAGAACTGTGAGACGAACTTCTCAAAAAGCTGGGTAAAATTAGTGTTGAGAAGTAATGAATTATTAAATCTCTATCTATTACTTGGCTGATTATGTGTGATAAGATCAAGGTCCATGCTTAAAGGAGCATGATCCGAGATTAATATGGAACCAATCTCCGTACCCAAAACATGTTGTACAAGAGGTTGTGAGACAAACAGATAGCCAATCCTCAATTGGGAAGAATGTACTGGGGAAAAAAAGGAAAATTCCTGTAATGTGGGGTTACACAATCTCCAAACATCCGTTAATACTCCTTGTTGAATCATGGAGGTAAACTGTGAAAATATGGTGGATGGAACAAATCTAGAATTGGATTTGTGATCAAGAAAGGGATCCATAACCATATTACAGTCTCCTCTAAAAATCACATAATTATCTGAAAGAGTCATCAACTTAGCTAATATTTCATTCCAAAAGGATTTATCAGGTTGGGTTGGAGCATAAACATTAATAGATAGTTAAAGGAACGTTATTAATATTAATTGAAACTATAAGCCACCAACCCCGCTCATCAGAATCTTGAGAAAAATCAGAAATGTTTAAAGTCTTATGACACTGTATAGTAACCCCATTTCTTTTCCCCATACCCAGCGATGCAAAAATGTGACCTACCCATTGTCCTTTAAGTTTAGTTACCTCATCACCTTTTATATGAGTCTCTTGCAACAGAGCAATATCAGCTTTCAATTTTAAAATGTGTGTTAAATTGACGCTTTGTTGGGGATCCCAAACCTTTAACATTCCATGAAAGAAATCTAATTGTCATTTAATATAGAGAATATGTACTATGACCATGAAATTAATGCATATAAACCACGTATTAGTGTGAAGAAATTGAACCGAAAGAAAACATTTGATGTACAGAAAAAGAAAAATAGAACTATGAACATGAGAAAATAGAAAGAAGAAAAGAAAAGTAGGAAAAAATAGTAAAAGCAAAAGAGACGAAGATAAAGAAAACAAACAGAACAGAATAGAGAAGGAAACATGAAAACTACAGAAAAAACACAGAACGAGTAATAAAAACATACCTATAAGACAAAAACAACGTGAGGGTGGTGAAACCACAAAGGGAAGACGATGCAACCTTCACTCCACGACTGCAGATACGGAAGGGAAGAGGGACCCGGCCGCATAGGTTGCTACCACAAAAGACGGGTACGTTAATGCATGAAGATCTAAAAAGAGAGAAATATAGGAAACATTCAAAACCCTTGGATAATTGAACACAGTTAGGAATACGTGAACCAAAAATTGGCATATCCATTAAATGAGAGCAAAAGAGAAAAACAAAAAATCAATACAAAAGTCAAGTCTATGATAGTTTGGAAGTGTCCATTGTTTCACCTCTACAAGACTCAATAAATTGCTGAAGTAATACTGGATCTTCACATGTTGTGGTCTTATTATTATAAGTAACCTTGAACAAACATGTATGAAAGAGACCATACAGAGCATTAAGCGATTTTAATGCTGAACGCATATCCAGACATTTCTTACATTTGTCTGCTGTCGCATAATCCTGAGCAAAAAAGAGATTGGAACCTGACCACGTGATCCAACCTTTACCTCTCACCGCTCTGAGAACCTTTAGCAAGTCCACATACTCCAGAAAATAAAGTATTATTCCTCTTGGTTTCTTTGAAGTCTAAGCCAAATGTGAAGGATGACCACGTCTGGGTGCTCTTTGTATATTCAAAGCAGGAGAAGTAGGCATGTCTAGAACCTTGGGCAAAAATGCTTGAAAGAAAGATAAAGAGTCCAAACTTTCAATTCCTTCATGTATACCATATATACGTAGATTATTCCTACGGTTCCAATTTTCAACATCCTCTGCATGCTTTTTTAACATAGTAACTTCAGATTGTACAGATTGAATCGCTGCAACTGAATCATCAAGCACTTCCACTCTTCGTTCCACACAAGAGACTCTGTTCTCCACAAGAGACCATTTGTCGGACAATATTTGTAATTGTTTATTTGTATCTTCGAAATAGGGTTTAAGCGCCCTTATTTCCTCAACGAGTAACTTCATAGAAATGGCATCAACAACTTTAATAGGAGATGGAAAAACCTTTTTAGCTCTCTTAATAGTGGATGTTGAAACCGTTACTGGAAGCTTGGATGAAACTTTATTAACATGAATAGGAGGAGAAACAGGTGTTGAAAGTGTAGCATCCAGAGTAGTAGCTCCTTTACTCTTCATATTTGAAAAAGGAGTAAAAGATTTTGACAAATGAATATTATCAGAACTTTTATTGTTCTGTACTTTATTAGTGGTCAATTGAAGGTTCCTAGAAATGCCCATAGGAAAAAATATATAATTCTGCCCAAAATGTAGTAAAACATATACTTTATAAGGCAAGAGTTCACTTCATAAAAGAGAGTAGAGTAAAAAACAAAATAAAGCTGGACAGAAACCTCCAAAAGGCAAGGCACAGTGAGCAAAAAGCATTTACATACACTTTTAGATCAAAAAAGTGCAAAAGGCATCCCTCAGGCAGCGAATCATGAGTAAAAAAGAAAATTGTGAGGAAAAACCAAAAAACCAAAATGGCAGTCGCAATACATTCCTCACATGACCACCATAAAAATTAGCAAAGAGGGCATAAAAATACCTTTTAGGTCCTTTTAAGGGGAACATTGCATTCCATGCATGTTCCCCTAACTTTTCTGCACATCAGGAGCATGCAAATGTGCCCACGAAAAATGTCCGGCTCTTTCGACTCCTGCCGCGGTCACGGAGCTCTGCAGAAGGCAGCCATCTTCAAATGGCATCAAGCCATGCCCAACTTTTGCATGTTCTCTAAGTTATACCTCTGTATTACTGTGAACGAAGAAAAGTGCTCTGCACCATCCTTTTTGCACTAGTTCAGTGCCCTGTTCACTTCTCTGCCAGAACATTGTGACCTTTCTCCCTTTACTTCAGAGCATCGCTCCCAGTAGGAGTATCATCCTTTACTTTAGCTTTTAAATTACTTTCACTTTTGCTTCACACTATTGTACCACATATTGTCTTCATTACAAGAGTTCTGTGCCCTCTTTGTCTTCAATACCGGAGTGCTCTATGCTCTATGCATCTTTGCTTCTAGGTCACTGTACCGCTTCATTTTTGCTTCAACACTATTTTGCCCCTTCCACCATTACTTTCAGAGCGCTGTACCTGGGCACGTGCTTCCGGAGTATATTTTGGAGAACATATTCTCTTGGGGGAAGGTTACCAATCTCTAATTGGGTAAAGTTATCACAGACACTAATTAACAGCAGCGACTATCCTAATATTTTTCAACAATAATTAAATTCTACATTTTTTTGCTACAGCTGTATGTAAAATATTCGATACCAAAAGGAAATGTTCAAGTTAAAAGCAATTTTTATTCATGATTTGTAACTATATCAGACATGTTAATATTTGTGCCAGCAAACATGCAATTGTTGTAGAATCTAGTTCATGCCTGTGAGTTGCAAATACACATTTTCAGCCAATTTTAGTCTTTGAGAGTAAATATTGAAGTGGAGCTAGCTTTGATTAGCCCTTATTTGTAGCGAGGCCATGATTTCTTAGACAAAAAAAAATATATTTTGTTCATTATTGTTGAAAAATATTGCAGCAGTATCTGTGAGTAATTGGTGGTATGATATCTTCACCCCCTTAGAGGTTGTTAAGCTTTCCCCAGGAGAGCACATTCAGCAATGCATATGCATCTTCCCCAACTATCAGGGATTGCAGGGGACATCCTACGCCAGTCACACGCTTGCATAGGGGAGTGCATCATCACTTTTGCTGCAAGAGTGATATCATCCTTTCACCTTTACTACCAGAGTGCCAGAGCCTGTCACCCCTGATATTAGGGCACTGCACCCTTTCCCCTTTGCTTCCACTGAATATTCCATATTGTTGTGCCCTCTTCACATTTGCTTTCATTGTGCCCTCTTCACATTTATTTTCAGAGCACTGCACTTTCTACCTGGTGTTGCAGAGGGAAGTGTATCATCACTTTTGCTACAAGAGTGATATAATCATTTCACCTTTACTACCAGAGTGCCAAAGCCTGTCGCCCTTGATATTAGTGCACTGCACCCTTCCCCCTTGGCTTCCATTGAATCTTCCATAGTATTGTGCCCTCTTCACATTTGCTTTCAGATCCCTCCACTCTTCTACCTGTACTTGCAGAGGGAGGTGAATCATTACTTTTGTTACAAGATTGCTTTCATCCCTTCACCTTTACTACCAGAGTGCTTTGGCCTGTCACCTTTGCGTCAAGAATACAGCACCCTTTCACCTTTGCTTTTACAGTATATAGAAATAGAAAGCACTGTGCCTTATTTGCATTTTTACTTATTGAGAGCTGGACTTTTATGGGCTGTGCCACAAAGGCATGTAAAAGTACATAAGAGTACCCCTGTAGTTCTACTTTCCATACTCATAAGTGCATAAAAGATTAATCCTGAAGTACTAATTCCCATACTCAAGTCCATAACAATTCTGTAGTACTAATTCCCATACTCTTAAGTGCATATAAAAGTACTCCTGTAAACTACTTCCCATACTCATAAGTGCATAAAAGAATACTCCTGCATCACTACTTCCTATACTCATAAGTGCATAAGACCATTCCTGTAGTATCTCTTCCCATACTCATAAGTGCATAAAAGAATACTCCTGTATACTACTTCCCATACTCACAAGTGCACACAATAGTACTCCTGTAGTACTGCTTACCATACTCATAAGCGCATAAAAGAGTACTCCTGTAGTATTATTTCCCAGACCCATAAATGCTTTTGTGAATCAGTTCAATATCTTTGCAGCTAATTGCATGAATCATCCTCTGGCACATTTACTTTGTGGCATTTCAAGAAATTTCCTTCTACACCATACCAGTATCAGGAAATCTACTGAAACAGATGTAGGAAGTGGATGAGAAGAAACAGGATCTGTGCTAAGTAAAATGACAGAAAACCTGGGAATGGCAGTTGGAGAGGCATTTCTGGATTTTTGTATGGTCATAATGCAAACTGAATTAGCTTTATGTTTCAATGCACTCCCTTCCAGGTATGTCATTTCATTGTACTTCGATCTGCCCTTTGAAAAGCAGAAAGCCCTTAACAGAGAAGAATGAAGACAGCCCTTTTGAGACTTTACAAGTATAGATTTGGAAATTATGAAGGAAGACAATACATTCTAGGATTGGGGGTCAGTGATGGGAAAGTGACCATATTTTTGAAGATGAAGGGGCATATTTATACTCTGTTTGCGCCGAATGCGCGTCAACATTTTTGACGCACAATCGGCGCAAACCCTGCCCCATATTTATACTTTGACGTCCTACCCCGCGGGCGTCAAAGTTCCACCATGTGTGTCATTTTTTGGAAGGGGGAACCAGCCTTGCGTTAATTATATGCAAGGTAGGCGTTCCCTTCCAAAAAATGACTTTAAGGCCTGTGCCCCATATTTATACTCTGACGTCATTTTGACGCACAGGAGGGGGCAGGGCTTAAAAAACGGCACCCAGCCTGATGGGCGCCGTTTTTTAACGCCTGGGTCAGGGCAGGCGTTAAGGGACCTGTGGGCTCGGAAGGAGCCCAGAGGTGCCCTCCTATGCCCCCAGGGACACCCCCTGCCACCCTTGCCCACCCCAGGAGGACACCCAAGGATGCAGGGATCCATCCCAGGGAAGTAGAGGTAAGTTGGGGTAAGTATTTTTTTTCGTATTTTTTTTGTGGCATAGGGGGGCCTGATTTGGGCCCCCCTACATGCCACTATGCCCAATGACCATGCCCAGGGGACATAAGTCCCCTGGGCATGGCCATTGGGCAAGGGGGCATGACTCCTGTCTTTGCTAAGACAGGAGTCATTTCAATGAGGGTTGGGCGTAAAAAAAATGGCGCAAATCGGGTTGAGGCCTGAATTTTGCCTCAGACCTGACTTGCCCCATTTTTTGACGCCCAACCTCCATTTTCCCCTACGCCGGCGCTGCCTGGTGTGAGTCATATTTTTTGACGCACACCAGTCCGCATCGCCGGCTAACGTCTTTCAATAAATAAGGCACCCGCATGGCGCTTTGGAATGGCGTTAGCCGGCGGTAAAATTTTTGACGCACAACTGCGTTGGCGCAGTTGTGCGTCAAAAAGTATAAATATGGGCCGAAATGTTTTCTGGTGACCTCTGGGAGAGAAAATAAAGTTAATTCTTTGGCAAGATTGCTAAATGGGATCTGATGGTGCTGCATAAAATCATTTGCTTTGAAAACAGCATGCATAGTGACACTGCTGGCTGTTGTAATTCCCCCAAATTCCAGATTTAAGCTGAGTAAAATTGATGCATAAGTACAAAATGCAGACTGCAAACAGTGTTTTCAGGGGAAGGAACTTGAGTCCTTCCAAGGTTTGATCATGTTTGGGAAAACTGAGTGAGGGTAAGCCACAAGGGCAGTGTGCCAGTGCAGCTTTTTGAGGAAATCCCATGCTTTGCATTTTTCCCTAGATTTTTGCTTTTATTGGATGTCTGTAATCTTCATTTGTGTCTGTGTGTTTTAAAATGTAAGTTTGTGACTCTATACCTCCAAACCCAAGAACTTCACCTACGCGTCCCCCAGTGATCTTGTCTCAGCCCCATCCTTTTTAACACCTAAATGACACCATTGGCAAACATTGTATGCAAACACAGACTCAACATCATCTCATACACAGTCGACACGCAACTCATCCTCTCACTCTCAGATGACCACACCTTCCTGGGAAACAATTTCAGCAATACCATGACCAACGTCTCACAGTGGATGAGATCCAACTGCCTGAAATTGAACACTGACAAGACGGAAGTGATCATTTTCAGAAACAGCTCATCACCCTGAAATGACACATGGTGGCCGGCTGAGCTCAAGCAAGCCTCCACCCCGGCATACTACGTCTGTAACCTTGGAATCATCATGAACAGTGGACTCACCTTCAAACGTCAGATAAAGACAGTGGCCACCTCCTGCTTCCTCTGTCTCCAAATTCTATGAAAGATTTTCAGATGGATCCCCGTAGACACCCGTGGACAATTACCCAGGCCCTGGTCATCAGCAAACTAGCCTACCGCAATGCACCCTCTGCCAGAGTTACCCCACAACTCCTCAACTGCCTCTAAACTGTACAGCACTCCACTGCAAGAATCAGCCTAGACCTCCCAGATGCACCATCATTGCCCGTAACTCAGAAGCCTTCACAGGCCACCTGTGCAGAAGAGATTCAAATTAAAGATTCTGATCCTTGCCTTCAAGTCCATCCACAACATCGGAGCCAAACACATCAACCACCGCCTACCAAAGAATTGTGGTCAGCCTCCTTTGCCTTCATGCACCTCCCTCAAATCAAACGGAGCCACTTCGGAGGCTGTTCCTTCTCCTAAATCACTGCCAAGACACAGAATGACCCCCCTCCACCTGCCAACTACCCCCCCAATTTAAGGAAGAAGCTAAAGACCTAGCTCTTCAACAAGAGGCTGCCACTATGAGACTTCACTCCCCAGTGCCTGGATACCCCTTGGGGTGATAAGTCGCACTCTATAAATGATTGATTGACCTTATAAATGAGACCCAGCAATGTTCGTTGTTAATCTCTCCTTACACTGTAGGTACCATGGGACTTATACTGTAAATTTTGACTGATCAAATAGATGACAGTGAGTGCTAACAAAATACTAATAATTTATACACTGCAAGTTAACCATACAGATTATAGGGGGTCATTCTGACTCCCGCCGGGCGCGGTCACCGCGCGCCCGGCGGGAGCCGTCAAAATACCGTACCGCGGTCAGAAGACCGCGGCGGGTATTTTGAGTTTTCCCCTGGGCTGGCGGGCGGCCTTCAAAAGGCCGCCCGCCAGCCCAGGGGAAAACGACCTTCCCACCATGAAGCCGGCTCGTAATCGAGCCGGCGGAGTGGGAAGGTGCGACGGGTGCTACTGCACCCGTCGCGTATTTCACTGTCTGCTATGCAGACAGTGAAATACAAGCGGGGCCCTCTTACGGGGGCCCCTGCAGTGCCCATGCCATTGGCATGGGCTCTGCAGGGGCCCCCAGGGGCCCCGCGACACCCCCTACCGCCATCCTGTTCCTGGCGGGCGAACCGCCAGGAACAGGATGGCGGTAGGGGGTGTCAGAATCCCCAAGGCGGCGCAGCATGCTGCGCCGCCTTGGAGGATTCTGACGGGCAGCGGAAAACCGGCGGGAGACCGCCGGTTTTCCTGCACTGACCGCGGCCAAAGCGCCGCGGTCAGAATGCCCTGCGGGGCACCGCCGGTCTGTCGGCGGTGCTCCCGCCGACCCTGGCCCCGGCGGTCTGAGACCGCCGGGGTCAGAATGACCCCCATAGTGTCTTAATATATCAGCTACGGTATCAATGAAAGGTTGATTCCCCCATAGAATAGTTCCTATAGTTAGCCTCCTGCCTCGAAAGGCAGACTATTCAAACAACTGCTATGTCTTCTAAAATACATGCAGTTGGTGTTCAAATGTGTTGCTTCTTTGTCTCTCAAGTGCCTATTAGAATTTTTCCTACATATGGAAATGCATTTCTACATGTGGCGTCTGATTTCTATTCCGATTTTTTGATGACTCTTTGTAATGAAATGTTACGAGAGAATTCTGGATTACCATTGTTGCTAGCAAAGTGTAGTAAAGAGAATTCACATTTGTGAGGATTTTGGTGAAATATATGGTATAGCTGGGTAGCCCTACAGTGCAGTGCACTCTCAAACACCATCTTGGGTCCATACAGTCACGTTCACTCAACCTTAAGCTCAACTCTGTGTAGCTGTAGCTGCGATCAGTAAGTGTTAGCAAAGGAACAATTTGTAAAGCATTTAACAACACCAAACAACAGAATAAGAAAGTAAAACGACACAAAAGAAACAAAACACAAGGTTAGAAAAATAGGTTAGACTTTCATGGATCTTTTCAGATCTTGATCATCGCAATACACTGGAGTGTTCCAGAGATATACATTTTTAAAGGCATAATTAACTTTAGCATTCACCACATACAAGCACTGGTCAACAAAAACTTTAGAAACATTTGAAATGTTTTGAAAAGTTAGTTTGGCAATCCTGGCCAGAGTTAGGTGAGTATCTCTAGCAGGACAGAGGTGCAGGGACCAGAGAGGATACTTTGGACAGTTATCAGTGTTTTTAGAGTAAGATCCAGTAAAGTTTACTGTCCTTTTATAATGCAGTTGGCCGGCGTCAATTAGTCACTTTACTCACAGCCTACCAAGCAAAGATTCTGGCCACCCTCTTGTATGCAATAGAATGTATCAAAATCTTGAAATGGGACTTCCTCGATAAAATAGAAGGGCAGATTTTAAGATGTTTTGCCTCCTGTCATACCTGGGCCCCGGTGGCCGCTTTAAGGTTAGAATTTGGCACTAGGAATCTCTTTGTCCAGGGCTTGCATCAGTGGTCCAGAGGGCCCACTGTCTAGCACATAGTGAGGAATGAACTCTGAGAAACCTGGCTTTTATAGAAATCTTCAGTAGTCTGAGAGGAAAATTCAGGTTTTTCAGAAATGATACTCATGCGGTTCAGCTGTTAGAGTTGGATCCAAATCTTTCAAAAACAGTACTGCATACTACTCTTAAAAAAATCTTGAAGGAGGTGACATGGTCTAAAGGTTTTTTAATGGACCAGGAGTCTTGTCTCCTAAAGAGGAGTCTTGAGAATGTAACTGAAACTTTGACCTTCAAATATGCTCAGCCCTATCTCGTGTAGAATCTCCATCATGGAGTGAGGCGCCTTTTCATTTTAATTAGATTAGATAGAGTGCCACTCAGGGAATTAATCTCCAAATGGGATGGAGCCACGAATATCTGTGACCTGTGCCAAAGGGGGTGTACAGAATATTAAGCATGTTTTATTTGTCTGTCCTACTTTAACCATTCCCCGGAAAAAATGGCTGAAACCCTTCTTTTTGCGAATAAATATTCAATCAGCTGGGGAGGCCCTAAACGCTTTATATAAACCACCAAATGAAATGTTCTGTATTAGGATTTTTAATTTCTTTAAATCCTTTTTAAACCTATTTTAAATTCCTCTTGATTGGTGGGTGTGATGGGTTTGCCAGTGCTGACTCAACATAGTAATGTTTGGTCGATGCTGGACAACTCCCTCGACTTACCTGGCAGGAGGGATCTTATAAGGATTTGTTGACTTTAAATGCTTTTGTATAAACAAGTGATGGGTTAGTGGGTAGCATGCATATGTTAGATCTTTGGCTTCTGGTACCAGGGACATGCTGTGATTGTTCAACTGTGATTTTAATCTGGACATTCTCAAATGGTCATCAGGGGAGTCAATAAGAATGATTTCTTTTGGAGTCTGATTTTTCAAACATAGTACTCGGGTTGCCATAGATGAGGTATATGGCAAAGAGTGAGAGGGGAGTACTTTCTTTTTATGATTTTAGAGAAAGTAACTATGAGAAAATAATTTTACATGGAACTGTATTAATATCATTTTATTGGTGTGTGTACGTTCATAGACAATAATGGAGGGGTCCTGATGCTGAGGGATGTAGGCTCAAAGATGCTCTGGATGCTCTATGGACCACAGGTGTGAAGTCTGGTTGAGTTCTCATTCCACAGGTGAGTGGGTGCGACTCTAGCTATACAGTTCAGGGTCCCTCAAAGTCCTCTTTTCAGGGTTCCAAGTGCTGCTGATGCAGACCTTGTACTTTTGCAACACAGCAGTCATAGTGCAAATCGTTGCACTATGATTGCACCAGGAGGGACACCAGCCTTCAGTGGAGGCTGGTGTTCCTCTTGGTTGATAAATCTGGTCACAACCAAAACCCACAAGTCTGGCAGACAAGGGTGCATCTTTTGGCTATCTCTGAATTTTCCTTGGGGGTGCCCGGTGTCCAGTACTGGCAAGACCACTGCCGTGGTTACCGAGTAAAGTGACGTAGGCTCCAGCAACTTTAATGTCACCAGTGCTGTTCTGGGGGGAAGGAGGAGACCAGCCAACTGACCCTTAGAGTCTCTGCTTAAGTCTGGGACTGGGGATCAGTGATTCCCCAAGCTAGGCATGCAGAAAAGGGTTCAAACTCCAAAAGCCCAAAGTGAGGTCGGTGCAGTTGCTCTGGCATCGCAGCCTCACTTTGTTTGCTTCCAACAGTTGCAAACCAGTCTTCTTCGTGTCCTCTTTCGAAATCCAGCAAGTACTGAAGGTCAACCTTCCAGGGGTGCAATATTTATCCCAGGGTAGTGCCATGAGGGGACCACGCGGTCACAAGTCAATGGGCTGCTGTGTCCACTCCTACATAGTGACGAAGTCCCTGTGATGTGTGGCATCTGGCTATCCCAGAATGCCACATTCTTGCCCCCTTCAAGAAGACATGTTCCTTTCTCAGACATGAGCAAGGTAGCCCACCTTTTACATACCCTAGGTACCACATACTAGGAACTTATAAGTAAGTCAAGACTTGTCAATTGGGTGTATCCAATCTTGCATACACTTTGTGTGGGGTCAGTATATTGTTGGTTTTTGTAAAAAGTGATACACCAAACGCCTGCCTTTTTCACTCATGTATGGCCAGGTTAGACTTTGAGGTGGCATTAACACAGCATGGAGAGTGTCAGTTTTCCAGGAAAGTGAGAAGATTCTTCTTATTTTTAAGAAGATGGGCTGAATAAATAAGGGGATGGGTTGTTGGCTTAAGTGAGTTCTAATATTGTTGAGCCTTTTCCTTCAGTTGCATTTCAAGAAAAGTTCTCCTAGGTCATACCAACAATATCAGGACATTTACTGAAACAGATGTAAGAAAAGACTGAGAAAACAAAATGGGGTCTGTGTTAAATAACATGTTGGAGTTTGGTTGCCAAAGGCCTGTGGAAGTTTGTCTGCCATAAGGCACTCTGCCTGAACCTGAAATATATCATTTTTAAGTAAAAGAGGGTGTGGACTGATGTACGAAATTTGGGTGGTGGGTTATTACTTTTTCAATAATAAGTGTGCACTCTTCAAATACCCCATCATTGTTACTCTTCTGAGAACCACTGTGTAATCTGGAATAGGATAGGAGGACCTCTATGTCAATTGCTCATTCTTAAGATAGTAACTAGGGGTTGGTGTAACTCACATAATTCCACGTAGCATAATCATGTGGAATTACCTAAGAATCCCTCACGTTTCTGTGGAATTACACAAAAAGAGTAATTCTATATGTAGCGCTATTTCTCAGCACATGAGCAGCCACTTGAGTACACTAAGGGGGTGATTACGAGTCTGGCAATCTAGAGACTGCCACACTTGCCGTGACGGTCTGGACTGCCACATTAAAACCCTTGCAGTCGGACCACCAGGGACCCGCCAGCTCCACCAGGATCTTGGATCCCGGCAGTCTCGAGATGGTGGCGGTCCTAATCCGCCAGGGCAGCGCTGCAAGAAGTGTTGCCCTGCGGATTACAACCCACTTTTCCACCAGCAGTTTCATGGTGGTAGCACAGAAATGGAAATGCTGGTGGAGAACAGCTGCTGGGGCCTCAGGGGTGGCCTTGCATTGTCCATGAACTTGGCATGGGCTGTGCAGGGGTCCCCTGGCCAACACCATCACAATGTTCGAGGGTGCTGGTGCAGCCTGCAGGCTACAGAATTACCGCCGGCTTGATTACAAGCCAGAGACAATGCTGTAGCCTATTTCCCGCTAGGTCAGTGGGAAGAAACTTAGGTTTCCGCCCGCTGACCTAGCGGGAAACCCATAATAGCTCTGGTGGGGAGGTCACTGCGTAGGCAGCAGCCACCCTGTCTGGAGTTTGGAGGATGGAGTTTTCTGTCCACCAAACTCGAAATGACCCCCTAAATGTGCTATTGGGTTATGATTTTCCCTCAATTTACTCCTGGTATTTAGCACTATTTTCTTAGTGCAAAATGTACCCTTGCGTCTGAACATGGATTCGATGATACATTTTGCATTAAGAAATAACTACGTGCAGCAGAACATGAAAAGCGAGTGCAAGCAGACAATGTGCTCTTCCTGTAAGATTTAGGGCCAGATGTAGCAAACTGTTAGCGACTCGCAAATGGCGAAAATTGCCGTTTGCGAGACGCAAACGCGTATTTGCTATGCAGAAATGCATTTTGCGAGTCGGAACCGACTCGCAAAATGCATTTCCGAGTTGCAAATAGGAAGGGGTGTTTCCTTCCTATTTGCGAGTCGCAGTGGTATGCAATTCCATTTGCGACCGCGTACGCTGTCGCAAATGGAGTCGCAGTTACCATCCACTTGAAGTGGATGGTAACCCACTCTCAAACAGGAAGGGGTCCCCATGGGACCCCTTCCCCTTTGTGACTGGACCCACAATTATTTTTTCAGGGCAGGCAGCGGTCCAAAGCGACCACTACCTGCCCTGAAAAAATCCAAAACTAAAGGTTTCGTTTTTTTTTTCTAAGTGCAGCTCGTTTTCCTTTAAGGAAAACGGGCTACACTTGGAAAAAAAAAAACTGCTTTATTTAAAAGCAGTCACGGACATGGAGGTCTGCTGTTCCCAGCAGGCCTCCATCCCCGTGAGTGCCCAGAGTCGCTATGGGGGTGCAAATTGCGACCCACCTCATTAATATTAATGAGGTGGGTCTTTGCGACCCCACAGCGACTAGCAGAAGGTGTCTGAGACACCTTTCTGCATATGGTTTTGCGACTCGGAAATTGCGAGTCACTCGGAGTCGCAATTTCCGAGTCGCAAAACCTAGTTTTGCTACATCTGGCCCTTATTTCTCCCAAACTACTTTTAATTATGCGAGCAGGAGCAGTCATGTTATTACTGATAATTCTGCATCAAAGGCTAATGCGGAATTACCAAAATACTCTGACAGGACAGGCTGGATTGCACATAAAATAAAACATGCTTCCACAACTCTACTCTGGCATAATTGAAATTCGTACCAAGCCTAATTGTTACTAAATAACTCTCAAAGTATTCCCTATGTAAAGTGATTTGCAGCCTTCTGGAAGTTCTGTGACTTTCTAGAAGCACCTACTGCTGGTTTGAGCACTGGATCCTTAGAGTATATTCATCTCTCAGCCCTGTTTGCTCTGAGGGACTAGTTTTCTGCTGCCATGAGGTATTGAATAAAGTCTAACGAACAGTGCATTGGTTGGAGAACACCATTCATCAAGTGATCTTTGTATGTGAGACTGACCTGAAGATTTGGTACTCCACTGCATCAGTTTCAAATGTATTGATTGCCTTTCAGACTAACTCACATACTTGAAATCACGTGAAACTATGTTTGAATCTTAACAACCATTGTAGTGCCATCATGAATTCTGTGGCTGATTTATTTTTGCAGTCATTATCATCTTCCTCCATTCCTTATCACCAGACTCCTGACTCATGAGCTTCCCACTTTAGCACAGGTTTTGGGGTACAGTTGCCAAGTCATACATTGGTTCGACCATGATTTGCGAAAACAGCTTTTGTTGTTTTTATCCATTTGCCAATTTGGAACAATTGAACAGCAGCATCCTTTGTTGTTTTTGGGCTAAAATTGCTCATTATTAACATTTCATATTCTTATACTGCTTTTAATTATTTTGCTGCACAATAATATCTATAGATGTTTCTTTTCATCTGATCTTGGCTTGGACTCAAAACATCTCTATTTATTTTGATTGTACAGTGGGATATATTGTGACATATACACCACCCCTTCTTTCGACTCGGATATGTCCTTACTGCTAAAGTCACGTTACCAAATGTGGGTTAAATATGCCTTAAAACTTGGTTACTTTTGCAGCCTGGACTGTGGGATATACCTCAAGAATCGAGTTCAGGAAGGCGCGAAGAGAAGATGAATTTATATGTATGGTGTGATCTGTGGCTATAAGAATGTGCTCGCACATCATGCAAACGCGCAACACACGTGGCCACAGACAATTTAGCATTTCAAAAGAGGCTCAGTTACCCATGATATAAGTTAACGAAGTATGAGCAGCATGTTGTGAAGTATGGAGCAGTATTATAAACTCTGGGGCATATTTATACTCTGTTTGCACCAAATTAGCGTTGTTTTCTTTTACTCTAATTCAGTGCAACACTAACTACATATTTATACTTTGGTGCTACACCCGTCTAGCACCAAATTTATGGAGTTAAAGTAATTTCTTGGACGTGGAAACCTATCTTGCCTTAATGAGATGCAAGGTAGGCGTTCCCGTGCAAAACATTAGTTTATGGTCTTAACGCCATATTTATACTCCCATGCAAAAATGGTGCATGGGAGGGAGGAGGGGTAAAAAAATGGTGCAAAGCTTGCTGTGCCCCATTTTTTAACGCCTGGGTCAGAGCAGGCGTTAGGGGACCTGTGGGCCTATTTCCCTGGTGGAACACCATGGAATAAACCTACAGGTGCCCTCCCCAGGCCCCAGGGACACCCCAACCCACATCAGAGGGACTGCGGAGGATGGGGGACCCCATCCCAGGTAGGTACAGGTAAGTACAGGTAGGTATTTAATTGTATTTTTTAAAGTGCCATGGGGGCCGTGAAATGGGCCCCCATACATGGCACAGGGTCCAATGGCCATGCCCAGGGGACCATTGTCCCCTGTGCTGGTCACTGGGGTGGCGGGCATGACTCCTGCCTTTTCTAAGACAGGAGTCATGTGGTGTGTATAGTTTTGCGTTAGAAAAGGACTCTAGGCAGGTTAGAGTCATTTTGTTTACTCTTAGCACTAAAAGGTATAAATCAGGGCCTTTGTGTCCAGCATTTATAATAAATAAAATACTTGTAACATTCTGCTGTAGGAAATACATCTTCTGAGCTGTAAGACATGATTGTGTGTTCTATATCAATAACGCCTTATCAAGCTATAGTGCTGTGTTAGGACACAAGAGAATTAACAGCTGTCATTTTTATATGTGCCTGCTTCAAAAGGTCAATTGTAATGGGTTGGTTACAATGTTTGCAAGTGCCTTTAGGTCCTAAAATGAACTCCAACTATTTTCCATTTAAAAAATCAATTAATTATTTAAGGACTACCTTCCCTTGCAGCTTTTACCACTTAAACCATTCCCCAATTAGAGCACTCTCCACCCGCACCTTATTCCGGGCACAGCTTTCACATTCAAAATAATTTCCAGTTACATTACGTTCAGCTCAAAATGTATGAGACAATTCCCCAAGAACGTCACATCTCCTGACATTATAATCATGCTTCATTATCCCTAAGCACAGTGAAGGAAGGATTGTCTACAGATAAGTAACTTCTACATCTAGCATTTCTTCAGTCAAGCTTTTCTAGCTTTTTTGCATTTTTTAAGGAGAAACATTCAGACAAATCATTATGGGTTTGGCAGTCCGAGGACTGGCACGGTGGAGGTGGCATTCGCACCGCCGCAGGCCCCGGAGGAGTAGACCGCCATATTATGACCATGGTGGTCTTCTGACTGGAACACAGCTAAATCACCGCCAGTCGTGCCAGCGCAGACGGGCCGTCGCAGCCGGCGGTAGGCATCTCCAGAGCATCGGGCATCATTTTTCCACCAACCATATTACGAAAACATACACTGCCAGAATTTCCACCGCAGTTGCCCCACCACGAAGAGCCTAGTGGAAACGAACAACATAAAAAAGGACACTCACCTTCAGGAACACAGGCACATCCCCGGCTCCAAGGAACCCGAACTGGAAGTCTTCCCAATGTTCCTGCTGGCCACACAACTCCAGAACCGGTGATGAAGACGCCTACCGTAAGTACACCCTGAAGGGAAGGACATTAGTACACACCCACACGCAACACACATACCCGGCACGGCTAGCGATGGCCACACACGTACGCAAACAAACACCCATAGCAACACTCACACACACATACACACACTCACACACAAACAACACACAACAAATCAGACATGTGCAACATATACATGTGGAAGGAAAGCAAGGACAAGTTTGTTACCCTTCACACCAACGGGTCTCTGGTGCAGATATATTACATCGAAATTTGCAAAACATAAATACCTATACACAATCTAGGCCTACTAGCCAGTCCAACTGTATTGTATGCCCCAGGCACACAGGGCAATGTCCATGGCCCCAACTTGACTCTTGACTGCAAAGTGGCTTCCACATGGCAGGACCAGCAATAGGGCATGCAGGCAACTCAACAGTGAGGTGGGGAGTGGGAGGTGGGGGTTTGGGTGTTGAGGGGGGTCCTTTGGTTTGGGTTGGGGGATTAGATTTTTACTTTGATTTTGGGGGAGGGGCTTGGGTCTGGGTTTGGGAGGGGTAACTTTAGTCTTTGTGGGGGTAGAAGTCTTAGGTGAAGGAGGGGCATGGCTTGTACCATGGGGACCATGGGAGAACTGGGAGGTGGAAGGCAGGGGTTTGTGGAGGGTACTAGGGCACTTGGGGGGAACAAGAAAGTGTGACAGTGGGAGGGAACAGGGAAAAGTCTTGAAGGAAACATTTCTTAGGGGCACAAGGTTGGTCATGGGATAAATGTTTGGGAGTGGAGGGAAAGGTAGTGGTTGTGAGGTGTGTACGGTGAGGTGCCTTGGGTGGAGATGCAAGCATAGATGACATGTGTGTGCTGTGTGACGGTTGGGTGGGTGAGTGTGGGTGTTTGGGTGTAGTGGGAGGACGAGGGAGATGGCAGAGTGGATGTGTGAATGTATGTTGTGGTGGTGTCTGCAGATAGGGTGGATATGCTGTATGTGGGGGTGATGAAAGTTGTGCTTAGTGCATATGTAGTGTATGGGTGCATGTAAGGGGGTCTTCCATTGTAGTGACCGTGGGAATAAGTGCACCTGTGGCAGGATCTGGGAGTGATGATGTGGTGACTGCAGGTATGACTCTGTACTGTCTGTGAGGGGGGAGGTGGTGGAGGATTCCGCTTAGGGAGTGGATGTTGTTGTGTCTACATGTGTCTGTTGTGTGTGTGCATGGCAGTGGTGTCTTTTGTGGCACTTGTGTTTGTCCTTGGGAACCGTGTCTCTTGATGTGGATGCATGTTGGCATGAAAGTGGGACTTGGATGAGTGGAGGGTGTGGGCTGTGGGATGGGGAACAGGTAGTTGGAGGGGTGACAAAAGAAGATGGGACACTGGCTATCGTCAATGAGGAACCCAGAGCCTACAAGGATCTCTGCAGGACAGCCAGGGCACCGTGAATGCCTTCCAGGTAGGCATTGGACTGCTGCATCTGTGAGGCCAGTCCCTGGATGGCATTCACAGTGGTTGACTGCCCACAGAGATGGACTTCAGGAGGTCAATAGCCTCCTCATTGAGGGTAGCAGGTCTGACTGGGGCAGGGGAGGTGGTGCCTGCGGTGAAGGAGATGCCCACCATCCTGGGTGAGCAGGCCAGGCAACTGGGTGTGGAGCTACAGGGAGGGCGGTGCTGGTAAGGGGGTGGCAGACATGGATGGTGCTGGGATGGTCCCAGATAGGTCCGCCACCACCAGGGACAATCTATCGGAGGAGGAATCCAAAGATGTTGTGGATGTCCTTTGCCTGATGATGCTGATGCACACAAAGACAGAGGAGGAGAGGGAGGGATGGTGGCAGAGAAAGACAAGGTGCAATGGGTCAATACCAACACAATATTCACACAGAGTAACAACATCATTATCTGCTGCTATGCCATGGCAGGCCATACCCTCACTGATACATGCTACAATAGTAGGACACAATTGGGGAAACTACAGCAATGCTGATGTAAACTGCTGTTCGTGAAACAATAGCACTCATACTTGATGAGGGTTATACTAGTCCCACATTGCACAGTGCTTGGCACATTCTCATGGTTGTTTATGGAGACATATCCTGTACTCCTTAGTCAACAGAATCCTGCATGTGTAGTTAGCATACCCACTTATCCATTGACAAATAGCACAGTGACATCTGGGTCCACTGTGCCTATCTACAAATACAGTACATGGTAGCTGATTGAGGACTCACTAATTACCTCTGTCACAGTGGTAGGCTGATACTGATGGCAATCCCGTGACACCTCAGGTGTACTGATGCTGATGGTAGGAGCTGGCTCTTAAACTTTGTTGAGAGTGAGCACCCAAATCCCAAATTGGAAATAAATGGCCTCATATGTCACTGTCTACATGGTATGGGCACATATCTTTCCAATCAATCAATCA
The DNA here is from genome assembly GCF_031143425.1 of Pleurodeles waltl. Taxonomy (NCBI): domain Eukaryota; kingdom Metazoa; phylum Chordata; class Amphibia; order Caudata; family Salamandridae; genus Pleurodeles; species Pleurodeles waltl. The sequence continues at coordinate 342,356,435 of NC_090439.1, forward strand.
ATCAGTGTTTGTTAAGCACAACTAGTCACCCGTGAGGGTCTCAAGGTGCTGAGTGAGGGGGGGATGTGGAGCATCCATCAGTGCAGTGGTTCTTCAAATAGCCATGTCGTCAGCTCTTTCATGAAGTTGAGGAGGGATGTAGTCTGTCTGAGGTGGGGCGGTAGGGCGTTCCAGGCTGTGGTAGCGAGGTAGGAGAATGCGCGTCCATCTGTTCTTGTTTTTCTGATGCGGCGTACTTTGGCAAGAAAGAGCTGGGCTGAGCCTAGGGTCCTGTGGGGTAAGTGGAAATTGAGTCGTCTGTTCAGGTAGGCTGGTCCGGTGTCGTGGAGGGCTTTGTGTGCGTGGGTGAGGATCTTAAAGGTGATTCTTTTCTCTATGGTGAGCCAGTGTAGTGTGCGCAGGTGCTGTGATGTGATTGAGGTATGTGAAGGACCAGTCTGGCGGCGGCGTTCTGGATGTTTTGTAGTATGCAGGTGAATTTCTTGTTGATTCTGACTTAGATTGCGTTGCCTTAGTCTAGGCGTGTGTGACGGTCTTTCTGTGTTTGAGGGGGATCCATTTGAATGTCTTGCATAGGAGGCAGAGGGTGCAAATCCAGATGGATGCAGCAATGGTCTGTCCTTGGAAGATTGGAGGTGTGGCTGAAGGTGAGGGTGGTTGCTGTTGTGAAGATGTTGTCGAGGGTTTGTCCTGCTGAATGCATTAGTTCTGTCATGATCTTTTGGAACCCTATGTTTTGGAGGTTGTCTAGGAGGGATGCGGTGTTGGCATCTTGTAGGTTGTTGAGGTGGAAGTTGAGGTCTCCCAGCAAGGTGCAGTTGGAGGCTGTGATGGCTTGTGCAGTGATACTGCCTATGATGAGTCAGAGAAAGGTGAGCAGGGTCCGGGTGGGTGGTCGTTGAGGGTTCCCCTGAGGGTGGACGTTGGAATTGTCTGAAGTTTGAAGTGAAGGTGTTCCATCAGGCTTGTGGGTTTTCGGAGTGTGTACTCAGTCAGATGTTAGACTTGTGGACGGTGGCGATTCCCCCCCCACACCACCCCTGGGGTGGCTGGGGCAGTCTTCCTGGTGATCTTGTATCCTTTTGGAATGGCGATGGCAATGTCCGGACCAGAGGTGATGTTGGTCCAGGTTTCGGTGAGGAATGTGATGTGTGGGGTGGTGACGTCAAGGACGTCCCAGATTTCGGTAGGGTGTTTGTGGAGAGAGCGGAAGTTGAGGAGGATGCATTTCAGAATCTTTGGTGTGGGTCTGTTGCTGTGGTTGGGTTGTGCCAGATTGAAGGTCTTGGTGGTGGTGTAAGTTTTGCGGCAGTGGAGGCAGCTGAAGGGTCCGTGGGCGTCGGCCAGTGATAAGGAGTTGCAGTTGTTGTTGCATCCTGGATTGTGTGTGTGGAGTGCTGCTGGCGTGTAGAAGCGGCGGGTGGGAGGTTCAGGGGTCCTGGCACCAGTCACAGTCGGGTCACAGACAGGTGCAGACGGTCTTGCCTTTGGCGCGCATTCAGGCATGTACACTGCGTGGCCATGCAGCAGCCGACATTAAGTTAGGAGAGGGGGGAGGAGAGAACAGCTGGGAGGCGGAGCGGGAAAAACATAGCAAAAAGGGGGGCAGGGCTGCGGGGGCAGAAGCAGTGGGCAGAGGGAAGACAGAAAGTTGGGAAAAAGCTTGAAAGAGAGAAATGAGAGAGAATGCGAAAAAAATAGGAAAATGACAGTAAAAGGCACATAAAAACAGGAATAAGATAGAAAAAATAACAGAAAGCGCAAGGTCACAACCCAGCTAGCAGAAAAGCACGAAAGGGAGAAGACAGAGAAAAAGAGGCAGAGGGCAGGTGGGCAGCCTAGCAGAAGAGCACAGCTCTCCCACTAGACACCAGGGATGAGGCAAAGGCCTGTGGGTAGAGGAGGGCCTCGAACTTCTGACCAGGGTCAGATTTCGACAGACACTGACTGCACTTACTTGAGGAGCTACACAGAGGCAGAGCAGTTCACTGACCAGGTCAGTGGGGTTACACAGCTTTGAAACCAATCCTGCCAGGGTGGCTGATACCCATATTTAATGTGCATCTACAAATGACCTACACTACATCTTCCCACTAGCAGTTCACCCTAAGCCATACAAGCATTAAATTATCGAGGTGTGAGTGTGTTCTTACCCCCTTGTGGCTGCTGTGCTGCCCTCAAGTCCCATCCACATCAGGCTATGTCACTGCCAAAATATGGGCCATTAGCGGGGTCAGGGTCCGACGGACACCCCTTCCTCGTTCGAAGGACATCCCCAGGTGGGCCTCTGTGGTCTTACGAGCCCAGCATCTAAGGTCCTCCCATCGCTTTCTGCAGTAGGTGCTCTGCTGACTATGGACACCCAGAGTCCGCACTTGCTTGGCCATGGCACGCCAAATCCCCTTTTTCTGATGGGCGTTGACCTTCATGGGTGAAAGTCATGTAGAGTGGCATCACGGAGACAGCAGTGGACATCACACATCAGAAACATCTCATGACCACACTCACATGTCATCATGCCACTAACACTCAAACTCCTCACCCATCTCCATGCAGCCACTCCATCTGCCTCGTCCCACTGCCTTTCATCCTCACACATATCACTATTGAACAAGACAGTGACATAAGACTCACCTGCTGCTCTGGTGCCCAATACAACTGTCTATACAGGGGTAGAACCCCCTCCACCAGCTTCTCCAGCTCCTCCTGGGTGGAGGCTGGGGCCCTATCCTCTGCAGGATGTGGCATATTGGCTGGCAGAGTCAGAACACAGCAGCACACTCAGTGGAGGTCTTGCTTGCACGAGTGTCAGAAGTCAGGTGGGCTATGCCACTGTACATGACCGTCACCGACTGCGGTGATCACAATTGCCCCCGTCTCCCATAGGCAACAATATTATCCAATGAGGAGTTGCACGGCGGTTGAGACCGCCTACCGCCATGATGACTAATGCTAGCGGAATTAGGTCACTTCCATCTGTCCTGTGCATGCAGGACAGGCGGCTGCCATTTTACATATAGATAGTGATTAGTAGTAAAATTGTAGGTGCGGCATGGATGAAAATAGTGACTACTGCATAGATTGACAATGACCACACATTGAATACATCAACTTTAGACTTCTCTCTCCTATTCCTAGATATGGTGCAATGTTGATAATGAGACATGCCCCTGTGTAGTGGCCCCTAGTCGACCTTGCTACCCTGGAAGAGAGACAGGTCATACAGATGTATCGTCTGAACCGTCAAACCATCATGGAGCTTTGAGCCCAGTTGGCGTGGGATCTGTTGCCTGCCATACATCATCCCTATGCCATCCCTCCCACTGTACAGGAGTTGTCACTTCTCCACTTCCTTGCCTCAGGGTCGTTTCAGATTACAATGGGCTTAGGCAGCAGGGATCTCACAGCCGATGTTCAGTAATGTGTTGAAGGATGTACTGTGTGCTTTGCTCAAACATCTGCCCTGCTACATCAGGTGCCCCCAACGTGCATGTTTGGCTACTGTTAAAGTTGCCTTCTGCGATTTGCACATGTCCCTCATGTGACAGGATCCATAGATGGCACACACATTGCCTTGGTTCCTCCAAGGATAAATGAACAAGTGTAGAGGTACTGGAAAAATGTATATTTTGTTAATGTCCAGGTGGTGTGTCTCGCTGACCAATATATCTCCCAGGTTACGGCCAATTTCCCTGGTTCTGTGCATGACTCATTCATTTTGCAGAACACCAACATCCCACACATGATGCAACAACTAGGGAGAGACCGGGCCTGGTTCATCGGTATGTATTCAATAATATCTGTGCCCCTGTAATCTCACCTCTCTTCACAATCTGCCCTGTGTCTCCACCGGTATTGAGATGGGTCCAACTTTTGTGCACACAGATGACTCTGGCTACACTAACCTTCCCTGGCTGCTGACACCTGTGAGATATCCGACTACAGATGCTGAAAACCATTTCAATGAGACCCACGCCAGGATGAGATGTGTCACTGAGAGGACTTTTGGACTACTGAATGCCAGTTTCCGGAGTCTACACATCGCAGGAGGTGCCCTACTCTACAAACCATTTAAAGTCTGCCAGATTGCTGTTGCCTGCTGCATGATACACAATCTGGCTCTGAGACGTCACATTCTAAAGCTCGATGTAGAGGAGGTGGCAGCTGGACCAGTGGCTGATGAAGGGGCTGTAGTGGGTGATAAGGAGGAGGAGGACGAGGATGCAGCTAACTCTCGAGCAGAGTTAATTCACAATACTTCCCATGAGAAACAAGTATTTGTCAACTGTTTTGTATGTGACCTGTACTCTTGTCTGACTTCTGACATAGGTCCTCCTGGTGTCTGTCATCAGTGGAGGTGTTGAGTGCATATCTCCCTCTGGATGGTGTGGGGGTAACATTTTGGCCATCAGAGGAAGTGTTACTGTTCAAATGTCAGTGCTATTTTCCCTCTGCAATTGTGTTGCATCACTTATGCAATTTATTGCCCATGATCTATGTTCCCTGTATTCCTATGTCAACTGTAATTGTACTGCCAAACATAGTAGTGTCAATAGTATTGCTACTTATCCTCACCGTCCACAATGGGAGGATGTGTAACCTAACTGTTACTGACTGTGGAACATGCCTTTATGTGAGTTTTGTTAGCTGTGAGGGAAGGACCATTGGGTATGGATGTCTGGAAAATGTGAATCTGACATGGGTATATGGTTTACGATTACACCGGCCAAATCACACTAGGGATTTCAACATTGTACTGCATGTGTGTTGAGTCACCAACATTGACTCCTATTGTGATAGTTGTCCCTGTCGTGGTCTATTTGCATGGCATTCGTGTGGTGCAACTTTGGTTCCAGCCTTCCCAGTTGCCTTCCTTGACATATGTATCCAGAATATGTCTGCTCTACTATCACCCTTGCTGCATATTGCTCCCATTTCTGTCTATCTCACAGACCTTTGCAGGAAAATGGGTTGACTGTTATGACATGTTTTACAACAGGAAATCTTACTTATTAGAATAAAGACACGTAGGCAGTTGTTGTGCTCAAAGGTGCTTAATGTGATTCACAAGTGCAGTGGCTGATGAGTGGAGTCATGGTGGGTGAAATCATCAGAACATTTGTCCCAGCTGTAGGTAGTCCATGTCCAGTATCCAAGGGGCCATGGGAAAATGGAGACATGACAGTGGACAGTCAACAGGGTGTGTCAGTGGCAGACAAGGGAGAATGTTCAGGAGAGGGTCACTTCCTGGCAGTGGTCTTGGTCTTGGCATCAGGTCCTGAAGGATGTCCTCACTTGCATGGGGTTCCTCAGCTACAGGGGAGGGGTGCTGGTGGTCTGGGGGACCTATGGCAGGGCCTCCATTCTACCAGCTGTCACAGGCTCTGTTGGAATGTGGCTAGTGGAAGGGGTCTGCTGGTGGGTGGAAGGCACACACAGGATGGGGGTCAGTTCCTTTAGCACCCTAGCAATGGAGGCCATGGTGGGATTGAGGGTCTGCCACTGCTGCATGACCTCCTGGTGTATTCTCTCTGCAGCCTCTGATTCACCTGCACGGTTGCAAGGATCAGACCCATAGTGCTCTATGAATGGTGGTATGCTCCCAGGATTTGAGAGATGGTCTCCTGGCCAGTTGTTTGGTGTGGGTGCCTCATCTCTTGAGCCACAGGTGCCCTCCCACTGCCCCTGGGCCCCTGTGCCTGTGCCTCTGGCACAGTGTGCACACTCCCAGTTGCACCAGGACCTTCATTGTCTTGGGTGTGCGGCCCTGACTCTGGTCCCTGTACTGTGGCGCATACTGCTGATTGAACTGTCCTTGGACACAGGTTTGGAGATGAGGGGTTGGCTGTGCTGTAGTAGCCATATGGGTGGGGGACTTCGATGTGTCCAGGGTGGGGCTGGTGGTGGTGGACTTACCAGTTGTCCCAGATGGGACAGGCAAGTCATCAATATTCAGACATCCACTGGGGCCTTCATCCTGGGGAGGTCTGTCTGTCTGTCTGTCTGTCTGTCTGTCTGTCTGTCTGTCTGTCTGTCTGTCTGTCTCTGCCACCCACTGCCAGGTGACAGTGGCAGCAGAACCTGTGAATGAAAAGGTAGGGAGTTACACTGTGGAGATGTATTTGTTCATATCGTTGTCTGATGCATGGAGTAGCTTGACTTGCTTCCCTCCCAGTGATGGCAATGACTGATGCAACACTGCAGACATTGCTTGTGGGTGACATATTGTGCCATTCTTTCCATTTTCTATTGAGGATTGAGGATAGTGGATAGCATTGCTGTCATTGCCATGTGTTGGAACGCAGTGTAAGCATCCAGTTGGTGTAGCATGCGCTATGGTTTTCCGTGCAGGTGTTCCACTGTGAAGTGCGACTGTGATCTTTTTATTCATTTTGGGAGTTGTGGTGTTTGGCACTTTGATTGGTATCTGTGCATTAGGGAGAGACTATGTAGGGATAGTGGCAGTGGGGTGGGGTGGCATGTAGGGGGTGTGAGGTGATTGGGGGGTGCAGAAGTGTGAGATGGGGTGGATTAGGGAGTGATGGGTGGTGGAGACGCATGCTGGATAGGAGTGGTTGGTGCCTGGGGAGTGTTGTTCACTTACCAGAGTCAAATCCTCTGATTATTCCAGTCAGGCCCTCAGGATGCATGATGTCCAAGACCTTCTCCTCCCATGATGTAAACGCAGGAGGAGGAGGAGGGGGCTCATCACCAGTCTTGTTGATGGCAATCTGGTAATATGATGACGTGGAACGCACCTTCCCCTGTCTGTCGTTCCACTTCTTCCTCATGTGCGTGGATGGGTGCCCAATGAGGTGACCCTGTCAAAGATCCTCCACCATAACTCAATTTTCCTGGCTATCAAGGTTTGTTGGACCTGAGCTCCAAACAGTTGTGGCTCTACCCTGATGATTTCATCTACCATGACCCTCAACTGACCATCTGTGAAACATGGGTGCTTCTGATGGGTCATGGTGTTTGTGCTGTGGTTGGGGGTGTGTGTTGTGTGTGTAGGGTGCTTGATCGGGTGAGGGTGTTTGGTTGTGTGTGCTGTGGTATCTGGTGTTTGTGTGAAGTGGTGATGTGTGTATTGTGTTGCTGGTGCAGTTGTGTAGTGTGTGATTCAAGGGAAGTGTGTTGGTGCCTATGGTATCAGCGTGCAGTGTCCTCCGTTGGTGTGATCCTCAATGTATCTGTCAGTAGTTGTGGTTGTAAAGGATTGTGGGGGGTGTGATGGAGTGATATATAGTGCAGTGAGCAGGCGTGTATAGCGTGGGTTATTCAGGCTGTCCAATGTGGTGTTGGGTTCTGGTGGAGGTGCTTTTTAGACCACAGAGATTTGCACTGCCAATTGTTTTCTGCCGTGCAATGACCACCATGATGATGTTTGGGTTGTAATATGGAGGGCGGGATGCTGTTGGTGTGGTGGTGCTGGTGGTGGGACTATCTCTCTCCCTCCCTGGGTTTGGCCTGGTGGTTTAGGATTTGTGGCTGTATTTGAGCAGTCTTCAATTTGTGACTTGTAATACAGCGGTCACTGTACCGCCATCACTGGTGGTCTTTTGGCGGCCGCCAGATCCACGGGCTTGTCAAAAGAGCATCAGACTCGTAATGGGGGCCTCAATGTCTTCTACACCTCATGTGTCACAAGAGTGAATTGCTGTCCGGCATTGTACTTACCACTGACTTGTCATTAGGTGTCCCCTGCACAGTGCTTGAGCTGAGTTTGTGAAACCCCTTGTAAAAATGAAAAAAATCCTAAAAGTGACTTAGAGCCCACCCATTACTTACCTTTACTTACCATTGGTTGGCTCCCATTGCACTCTCATTTCCTTCCTTCTTACTGGTCAGTGCCTCCACCTCGCATCTGGCTTCCTCCTGGGGTTTGAGTCTTTTCCCCTGCCATAGAGTGCAGCTTCCTGTGGTCAGTGTCCTTCCACTGACTGCAGGCTCCTGCAGATACTCTTTTTTTACTTTTCAGCATGCATTCTTATAGAGAGCATGCATCTGCAGTCCTCCTTCACCATCTCCCGCTCCCCGTGGTGTCAATCCTCCTGCTCCATGTGATGCTATCTAGTGCTTAATTTGTAAATAGAAATGTGCCAGTGCCCAAAGCTCTCCTCTGAAACATGGGGCTGCTGCAATTAAATGTGCGAGTACAGAATACTGAGGCATCCTAATCCTAAAGCCATGTTGGGCCTCTTTAATCCATTTACAGCCACTCCCTGCTCCTCCAACTCACACTTGCAACTTTCTTCTTTCTCCCTTTGTGATGCTTTTCCATCTTTCTCTCCCTCCATCTTTCCCATATGTGTCTATTGCTCCCAATAATTGCCTTATGCAGAAAAATAAGTGTAGGCCCCCCAAAACAGTGCTGGTGCCCCACACTGGAAAACACCTGTTCAAATTAAGCACTGGTGCTATCCCTCCCACTGCCCTACTCCCACTTCATAATGTGTCACCCTCCCACTGACCTCTTCCAGCTCCCCTTGTGTCACTCAAAACCCCACACCTGCCCTACCTTCCCCGCTCTCTGACGTCTTTCCCACTCTCCTCCCTCATGATGCCTTACAAATGTTTTTTTTACATGTTTGTGAGACCTTGAAGTGTCTACCTCCTGTCCACCCTGCTCATGCTCATTGCTTAAAATAGGAAAAAAAAGGAAAAAATGCTATAATGCAGTTAATACTGGCTGCGTCTTAGTGCTTTTCTTACTTTAAGCCATATTCCTGTACAATATGTACAAAACCATTGACATAGTGCAGGCTTCCATAAACAGCATGGAATCAAGTCAGCTCTGGTTGCTTCAATCATCAAGCATCCTAAAAAGGATGTGTTGTATCCTGATGTTATTATTATCCTTCAAGGGTTACCGAAGGTGGAGAATGCTGTATCACGTTGTCATGGGAATCCCGTCGTGCTATGTGGCAGTTGCCGCTAGCTGTTGTACGGGGATGCCACAACGCGGAGCATTGCGACCAAATAAAACAGATATATAATATTGACTGTGTGGAAATCCTTACATCACAGCATTATTTTGCCGACAGCTACGCGGGAGCAGCAGCTCTTTGCTTCGCGCGTGGACAAGAACCTACTGTTGTTTTGGATCACGATAAGTACTGTGAAGCTGCCTTTCATCCTACAAAAAATCTTTTAGCCACACGTTCATATTTCAATCTCACCATAAAATATTAGAGGAAGCGAACATCTCTTATAGTGTGTCGGAGGGGAGGATCACCTACTCTGTGAAAGGGAAGCCTTCCGATTTCTTAAAGGGGAAGTCTCTGATTTCATAAAGGGGAAGTTGTGTGATTTCTTAAAGGGGAAGTTCTTCAAGCTTCCTTTAAAGGGAAGACTTTCTTAAAGGGGAAGTTGTTAGGCAAACTCATTTATTCTGCAGTGCTATTTCTTCAGTACAAGAAATTAACAACTGTAAACTATTTAAAAAAAACAATTGTATATACATATAAGCAGCTGAAGTGTTTTGTGTAAATTTCCTGCATGGATGAGTTTTTGAATTGTAGACAACAAGAAGAGTAAACTGAAGAAAGGTAAATTACTTATCCTGGTCATTTTGGATACTGCGTTAGTAATATTGTAACATGGATATCACCACAATCTCGCCACCTCCTTGTTTCCTTTCGCAACCTGGAGTTCCACCTATTGAGTGGGACGAGCGGGTGGAGATGTTCGACAACTATTTGGATGCAATTGATTGTCAAGGCTTTAGCCTGAGTAGGAAACAAGCTATTCTTTTGAGTACCTTAGGAAAAGGGGGCCAACATGTTTTTAAATATCTTCCCATAGCTTTGGAGAATGATGGTCAAACCTTGGAGAATGTATATCTGGAGGCACATAAAATATTAGAAGTGAGGTTTGTTAAAGAGACAAATGTGGTGATGAGAAGGAACAAATTCTACACTCAACCTCAGAGAGTAGGTGAATCTGTAGATGACTTTGTAACAAGACTTCACAAATTATCTCTCAAATGCAGATTTGGCGCAATGACAGAAGAGATGATCAGAGACCATCTTATAGTTCAATGCAGAAGTAGAAAAACACCAGAATGATTGTGGCCTGCAAAAAATCCTTATCTCAAGGACACCATCGAAATTGCAAAAATAGTTGAAGAGTCTGAATATTGCATGAAGGAAATGGAATGAGGAGATGATAAAGGAGACATTAAGGTGGCTGAAGGAACGTCGACAGTGGACAAAGTTGATGAAGATGTGGCTATTACGAACAAATAAAAACAATGGTAGAGTGTGTGGAAAGTGTGGCAGTACATATCACACTTCTGCGTCAAAGAAATGTTATGCCATAGGAAAGGAATTTAGACATTGTGGTCATACAAGTCATTTTGCCAAGATGTGTAGAGAAGTGGGGAAAAAACAAGGTTGCAGCTGTTGCAGATGGAATATTTTGTGACAGCAAAAATGTGATATTGTCTTGTGTGTTAATGGACATAGATTGGGGCACGTTCATGAAGTAACGTACAATGACAGTAAAAGTAAGAGGAGAAAGAGACCCAGTGCTAGCTTTACCTTCAGGGGTAGGAGCTTAGAGTTAATGGTGGATTCGGGGTCATTGTATACCATCATTCCTAAGGATTTATTTAAGAAAAAGTGGCCCAACATGAGATTATTACCCAGAGATATCAACCCTGAAGGTTATCAGGGAGAACAGATAAGTATTCTAGGGTATATGGATACAGTAATTCAATTAAAAAATAGATGTGTATATGGCAAAGTTTATGCGGCAGAGTCAGGGCCACCAATTTTGGGGTGGGTTCACCAGTATGATTTGCACATAAAGATTGATCCTCATGCAATGGAACAAGTTATGGTTGTGGAGGAGTTATCAATAGAGGACATTTTGAAAGGTACTCACCAAGTGTCTAAAGAAGATCTAGGACAATTGAAGGGGTATGCACACAAAATAAAGTTAAAACAGGGTGCAATACCTGTCCAACATAAGGTTATAAGGGTTCCCAACAGGATAAGAGGTGAGATTAAGAAAATGTTGGATGAGATGTTGATCAATGGAGTTATTGAACCAGATGAAACGTCACCATGGATATCTCTAGTTGTTATCACGGAGAAAGCAGATGGCAAGTTGTGTTTTTCTGTGGATTTAAGCAGTTTAAATCAGAATATAGTTGCAGACACTTTTCCATTACTAAACATCAATGAACTAATCTTGTTGTTGAAGGGGGGAAATTATTTTTCCAAATTAGACTTGAGACATGCATATCACCAGATTGGGCTTGATGATTCATCCAAACCGTAAACAGCATTCATTACCATGGAAGGCACTTTTCAGTTCACAAGGATGCCATTTGGGTTGTCATCAGCGGCTATTGTCTTCCAAAGAATGGTGAATGAGGTCTTCAGTCGTGTAGAGAATGTTATGTTTTTTCAAGATGACATTTAGGTCTTTGGAGATAGTGTGGGTAGCCACAACAGGGCTTTAAAGGAGTCATTGAGCAGGCTAGCTGAGTTTAGCTTGACATTACGCAAAGAAAAGTGTTTCTTCCTTGTAACATAAGTAGAATATTTAGGGCATACCTTGTCATTTGAAGGGGCAAGACCTAAAATGGATTTGCTTAAGCAATAAAATCAGCACCATCACCTCAAAATAAGGATTAAGATCTTTCTTAGGTTTAATTGAATATTATTCAAAGTTCGTAGAGAATTTTGCAAGTAAAACTGAGAACCTCAAAGTACTTATGAGGAAGGGTATGGCGTATGTGTGGGGTGAAGTTCAACAAACGTGTTTCAATAATATTAAGCAAGAAATATGTGAAGCTGGTATATTGTCATCTTTTGATGTGAACGAAGAAATAATTGTTACAGTGGATGCCAGTGATGTTGGGGTTGGGGCTGTCTTCTCTCAGAAGTTTAGGTCCTCTGAAAGAATTGTTGCATTTGCGCCATGTTCCTTCACTGCCACAGAGCGACATTACTCTGTAATTGAAAAGGAAACCCTAGCAGTGGTTTGGAGTGTAGAGTATTTTAGAATGTATGCGTGGGGCCACAAGCTCACTGTTCGCAGTGATCATAATCCTTTATTAAAGATTTTGGGCCAGATGTAGGAAGAAAGCAAATTGCGACTTGCAATTTGCGAGTCCTTCCGACTCGCAAATTGCAACTCGCAATTTGCTGTGCAGAAAGGTGTCTCAGACACCTTCTGCGACTCGCAATGGGGTCGCAAAGACCCACCTCATTAATATTAATGAGGTGGGTCACAGTTTGCGACCCGATTGCAAGTTTGGGCACTCACGAGGATGGTGGCCTGCTGGAGACAGCAGACCTCCATGTCCGTGACTGCTTTTGCAATAAAGCATTTTTTTTTTTTCTATCTGCAGCCCGTTTTCCTTAAAGGAAAACGAGCTGCACTTAGAAAAAAAAAAAACGAAACCTTTTGTTTTGGCTTTTTTCAGAGCAGGCAATGGTCCATAGGACCACTGCCTGCTCTGAAAAAATATTTTTGTGATCATTCACAAAGGGGAAGGGGTCCCATAGGGACCCCTTCCCATTTGCGAATGAGTTACCATCCACTTCAAGTGGATGGTAACTGCGAGTTGATTTGCGACCGCTTTCGCGGTCGCAAATCAACTTACATCGTGTTGTGAGTCGCATATAGGAAGGGAACACCCCTTCCTATTTGCGAGTCGGAAACGCATTTTGCGAGTCGGTTCCGACTCGCAAAATGCGTTTCTGCATCGCGTAGAGGCTTTTGCGCCTCACAAACGGCGTTTTTCGCCATTTGCGAGGCGCAAAAGCCTTGGTACATCTGGCCCTTTGTCTCCTGGGGGGTGCCAGCAAAAGTTCAGACTGGCTTATGAGGTTAGCATCGAAATTACAAGAGTACAATTTCATAATTGAGTACATTCCAGGGTGGAAGAACACACAAGCAGATTGTTTGTCTCACCTGCCGTTAGATTGTGAAAAAGTCAATGAAAAAGGTGTGAACAAGGGTGAAAGAGAAGGAGCTGTGGCCAATGTTCAGGATGTGATCTTTTGGAGTAGAGGTGCTATTAATAAATCAGAATGGTCCTGTGCCGTGGAAAAGGATGATGTTATAAAGGAGGTACCATTTTTGATAGAAAAGGGTCCAAGGAGGCAAAGTACTTTGTCAGGTGCCTTCCGGTCTTTCAACAAGGTTTTAGACTAAATGTCCATAATAACTGGGCAGATTATTATGCGGGATGAAAAGATTGTTCCACCCACTGCTCTATGAAAGAGATTGTTAGATATTGCTCATGAGGGACACCTTGGTCAGACTCTAACTAAAAAAAGATTGTGGATAGAATTTTGGTGGCCAGGGATGGATGAAGAGGTGTCAATGTGGATTGAACGGTGTGTAGAATGCAAAGAGTGTGAGAAGAGATTGAGGGTGAGACCACAGAATGTTGCAAGCAGTATTTGTGATCCAGGTCAGGCAGGGCATACAGTTTCCCTTGATTTCATTGGTCCCATGGCAGAGATCAGGCATGAAAAATAAATTGGATTGGTATTGGTTGATGTTCATTCTAGGTGGTTGACTGTGAAATTCATTTCAGAAGTTACTACAAAAATGACCATACAGGTCCCACATAATGTTTTTAGAGAAGAAGGGTATCCTTTTATACTCGTAACTGACAATGGCACTCAATTAACGTCTCAAGAAATGAGAAGCTTTTTGGAAGAATATGGCATTCAGCACTCTTGTATGGCACTTTATAATCCACCAGCCAATGGCATTATAGAGAGGGCTAATCGTATTGTAAAAGGGGCTATACAATTGGCCTTGGCAAATAACATAGATGTAAAAGATGCAATTTCTGATTTAGTGTGGGCCTATCGCACCACAGAAAATACTACCACATGGAAAGTTCCATTTTATGTGATGAGCGGAAGGAAACCAATGTCCAAGTTGACAATGTCGTGGGTGAAAAATCTAATTGAGAGTAGAGATCATGATATTAAATCTGTGAATGTAAACAAGATCAGAGGAAACTCAATCCTGGGGATTGGGTCAAAATAAAGGCAGGGCTCTTTAGAAGTGATTTGAGTACATTTTGTGGACCATTTCAAGTTGAAGAGGTACATAATTGGCATGTAGCCTTAACTAATGGTCAAAGGTGGAATTTGCGCAGAGTGGCAAAATTTGGTTCAATCAACACTGAACAAGAGAGAAGAGATTGTAAAGATGTTTATAAAGATATGTGTAGTGGTTATTTGTTAATTCATGATCAAGAATTGTTGGATAGACCTGCTCTGGCTAACGGATGGGCAGATAATGAATGGGGGGAAGGTGGCATTGGAGGTAATATTACAAGAGATGACCTAAAGACCTATGTGGGACAAAGACTGTCAAGAAAAAGGAAGTTACTGAGTTACCTAAATGACTACGCCATGTAGGGACATTATTTTCTTAGGTGCTCTCTTCATGGATGCTAGTTTTATATGAGTTGTTTATCTTTAGGAAATGTTATTTGATTTTGTGGAGAGCTCATGGTTTTGAAAATCATGTTGTACCTTACTATTGTTTTCTTTATCTTTATTTTGATGTTTTCTCAACTCAAACATGTAACATATTAGTGTTTATATATATTCTTGTGTCTTCAGTGTGAAGGAAAGGGGGTATGTTGTATCCTGGTGTTATTATTATCCTTCGAGGGTTACCAAAAGTGAGAATGCTGTACTCCGTTGTCATGGGAATCCCCTCCCGCTACAGCTGAAGTGGCAGTTGCCGCTAGCTGTTGTACGGGGATGCCATGACACGGAGCGTTGCGACCAAATAAAACGGATTTATAATATTGACCATGTGGAAATCCTTACATCACAACAGGATGTCCATGTAGTGGCTCCTCACTTCGCACATCAAGATGTGTGTTACTCTTTTTGGAGTGTGACAAATTGGTTTGCAGATGATTGGCCCTCAATAGGGCATATTAAGATGTAAAAACAGCTCGAATGCAACTCTTAGGACTTTTTTACAATGCACAGTTGCCAGGAGCTTCTTTGACTTGTATGCATCGATTTGAAAGTTCACATTCACACCCCTGTACCCTGTGGTGTGGTTATTGATCTTTTCTTGAAACATAGGATGGGTTCTGAAAGAATGATCACTTAAATGCAATGTGCCCTGCTAGGACACATGAAAATATTGAGTCCAGATGTACAATGTGATGACATCATAATACATGGTTACACAACTCAAGTACTGGGCTTACGAACACACAAACATTATTATTATTAACATGAAGATTAAGGTATTATTATTACTACTACTAATACTACTCATCCTCATCATCATAAGGTGTGGGTTCTATGGACCCACACCTTTGTATGCAATATGTTCTTCTACTGGTTTATCATTTAAATAACATATTTGTTAAAAGAAAAGTGCAGCTCAAGAAGGTGGCTTCAGAGGTAGGACAAGGGAACCCTATGTTCATTACCTGGACAAGAAACACAATTTATAATAAAATAAAAGGTTAGTATGCGAGAATCCCTAGTTGAGTTCTGCCTTTCATACTGATCTGCCCCAGAAAGGCCAGCCTCACTGAACTATTATTGGACAGGTATATTATCCAGTCCGACCTAGGGCCGGCTACAGCATCCGCTGATGCCAACAGGAAAAATGATTGACTGGTTGTGAATGAACTGAATAGATAAGACGATTGTTTGAAAGTGCTTGCAAGTGTTACTTGGAAAGGTAAAAAAGACTAGGGAGTCTATACACAGACTTGGCAGGAAAAGAAGAGGCCAGAGCACGCTTTTGCCACATTGATGTATCAGATTTCAGAAAATATAAATTCGACAGGAATTTACCTGACCTCTTGAATTACAAATGCGGCCTGAGATGTCGACTGTGGAATTAAGGCGGTGCTTCATTTTCCACGGACTGTGCAAACATGTAATTATCTATGAGGTTTTTCTCAATGACATTGCTGCAGCACAGACGTTCCGAATGTCTATCTTCAAAAACCAGAAATGGAAGGGTCATATTTGAAACATATTGGATGATGTGTCCAGTTGTTCGGCTTCATGTCAATCCTGTTGGATATATCAAGGGTAAAAAGCGAAGTCAAAACACATGTACGACTCAATTTTGACAGGTCTGTGTAATCTGCACAGTTATTGTATGGGATTCGTATTTAACAATGGCCTCACTGGCAAATGATTCTGCTGAACTGTTTAGAAAAAGGGAACAACATATAGATTCAGACGTGGGTAATAGTGAATTATTAGACATGGGTAATAGTGAATTATCGCTAGGCCACTGGAATTTTGCAGCCAGGGAGCACAAAATTATGTGGTAGGATTGGCTATATTACGCAGTGAGAAAAGGCAAAGTATAGTCCATAATGCCACACATTTATTTGTAATTTTTACATATGGTAATACTGTCTGAGCAAAGATTTCAGCTAATTTGTAGCAGTTTAACAACCAAATGCAGAAATAGGCAAATGAAAGATGACCAGTTAACCTTGGAGAATTGCTTTCCATTGTGCATGAACATGACTTTACGTTTTCAATAACCTTCGATCCATTTGAGCTAGAATTTTTTTTTTGTTAAAATCTGCTGCATATGTAGCAGATGATGGATTATGTGACAAATGCGGCAAATCCATAATTATGTAAAAAATGTAGTCACAATATCATATAAACCCAGTGGCCTTAATTAAGGAGATGTTTTTCCCCTGAGGGGTGTGGAGTAACATCAAATAGATAACGAGAGCAACGCTTGAGCTGTCTATAATGTCACTCAGAACCCTGAATTCACTTTTTAGCCATGTAAAATGTAATGCTCAGTTTGGCCTCCACAAGAAACTCCCCTTTTTTCAACTGCTACACAAAGGAAGAGGAGTAAGGGAGGAGCTGTGCAGAACATGGCCCCACTCCTTGTCCCAAATGTAAAGAGACACAAGTAATTTACCTGCCATCCTCCATTAACCCCCTAGCCCCTTCACCATCTCTCCTTCCTTCCTTCTTCCTGCTGCAGCAGTGCTTTCTGCTTTCAGTCAAAGCAGACAAGCAGTGCTGCGCTGAAAGGCTCTCAGAGAGCCATGTTAGCCTGGCCTGGAAGGTCTTTATGATGTAGAAACAGTGTGTACCAAGGTTTATCAATTATTGCTACATAATACAGATGAATTATCAGAATCCCAAGGTGAAAGCAACCCTGTAATTCACATTTTACCCATCTATCATTTTATGTTATGCATGGCCCCAGTCATCTGCTACTGCTTTCCACTGATATGCATGGGCAGAAGAGCAATGGTGGAGCCAAATATAACATTCCGTCTCCTCTCTGTCCCAACTGTTAAAAGACAAAAATTCTCTGGTCTCCTCCCACCCATCACACCATTTTCTGTACCGTTGAACCCTCTACCCCCTCCTGAAGCTTTGCTCTTAGACAGCACTGCTCTCACAGACTGCCATAGAGCCAACCAGAGCAGCCTAGGATTCCCTTATGACATAGCCACATTGGTTGCCTAGTTTTGATACCCACAGCTGTTACATTGTAGCAGTGAATTACTGGATTTAGAATGCAATTGTTCATGCTAATGACTCTCTATAAGAGCCATTCATAACAAAGTAGTAACACTTTCTAATTTGCATTCCAAATGTTGCAGGATTTGTTGATGGCTAGGATGTTCGATGCATGGCTGACTTGTGCATATTACCCAGGCAAAACATCTCTGTGATGCACATTATGTTCCCAGGTTGTAATAATCAGTCAGGCACACAAAGTCTTCCACCCATTTCACTGTTTGCATATCAATCAGAACAGTCACTTTTACTTTGTTTCCATCTTCCACATAAGCACAGCAGAAAGTTGGAAGCACATGCAAAACACTCAGCTGAGCTTCTCAGTCCCCAAAATGTCTTATGAAAGTAAGGAAAGTTGAAAGTTGAGAGAGAAAAGTGAGAATAAAAAATGAAGTACCCTCTAGAGAGGGTCATTTTAATATTTAACTACCTTCATTTACACAATATCAGTCTGAATGATACCTTCAAAGTAAGAACATATAGGTGAGTTAGATGTAATGTTCTTACCTCCACAGCTACTTAACGTGATGATACATTGATCCATACATATTTATTCACTGAAAAAACGAAAGGGTAAAGTGACAAGTATAGTTAGATATTCAGAAATACCTTAGAAATTTACCAGTATAACCAAAAGTTAAAGGGACGCTATAGTTAGGTAAAGATGTCAGAAAAAAAACATCATTTCAAATTAATAAAACCACTAAAATTCCAGTTATAATTATCTCAAATAACTATAGTGTGTCCTCTAAATTAACTATAACTTGCATCCTGCCATGCACAGTGATTTCATCAAAGATATTGTTTGAGATGCTGCAGTGCTTTCATCAGTAATGTCACAGAACATCATGACTGATGTACCATGTAAGGTAATTAGCAGTGCATGGCAGGGTCAAAAGTTATAGCCACTTTATGGTCTCCATGGCCATGGCATGGGGGGAGGCACATGCCCCTCTCCTAAATATTATGCATGGCCCGAGGGATGGTGTCTCCAAGGCCTAGAGGAGACCCACGGAGGGGAGACCTCCTCCCTATACGTTTTAACTCAGCCCTGGGTGGTGGGATTCCTGGGGCTTGGAAGTGGCCCAGAGAAAGGGGTGGCATGTCTATCCCCTTTTCAAATGAATCAGCCCTGGAGTAGGGGGTCTGTGGGCCTGAAAATGGCCCATGGAGGGGGGCTGCATGCTCCGTCCTCTTTCAAAACATACTGTGCTGCCCTTGGACTCTGGCTTACCCTGGGATTTTTTTTTAAAGTGCTGGTCAGGGTTGCATATCCATTTACCAGACAGGGGACAACAATCACTTTAACTGCAAAGGTAGAAAATATATCCAAAATGAAACAAGAATACATAATCAGATGCATCGTATAATGTTCTTAATATGCTTCCAACTATTACCTTTAATATTTAACCTTAAGTTTAGTTATCAGATAATCTCAAATATTATCCCATTACCTTTATTGCCTTTAGAACAGTGGTTCACATCCTTTTGACTTCTGTGGACCCCCACTTGTTCATTACTGGAACCCTGGGCCACCCACTGAATCATTATTGGAATCTGGGGAACCCCCACTGAGTCATTACTGAAAGCTGAGGACCTAATCTGTTAATATTATTTTGTTTTTCCAAGCAGTCGCAGACCCCCTGAGGAGACTTTGTGGACCCCCAGGGATCCTTGGACCACAGGTTGGGAACCACTGCTTTAGAACATCAATGTTGTTCAAGTATTTGATAATTTTAGTTTGACTCTCCATTATGCCTTTCTCCTCTTGCTCATGTTTAAGTCATACTTCTGAACTTTATTCAAGTCTATTGCTTTGCTGAGATCAAAGATACTTCCCAAATAGTTTACCCTTTTCCAGATCTTCAAATAGTTTAGCACCTTTTCTTACGTGTGACAAACTTTTTTCCAAGGCTGTTGACTATTCTGAAAGATCTCCTAAACGTTCTTTAATGCTGGGTGACTTGGGATGCATCTGTCTAATGCCCATTCCCCATTATGCTAATACTAATACTAGTAGAATCACTATTTTTTCATTTTTGCTTTGCTTTAAATGTTTCTATACCCAATAAGCACTGTCTACTCAAATATATCACAAACAATTCTCCAATATGTAGCTAAATGCTTCATCTTCCATAAATTGGAACTTAGCTCCTCCTTTGTTACATTTAGGACTTTTGTCCTGTCCAGAATCATCCATTTTCTTTAACATCCTTGGTGTAGTACAAATTTGAGCCATGCATTGCAAGACGTGGATGTCACCAACATATAGGACCCTTCCCACTCCCCCTCAGTAATATTCTCTGTGCAGTCTTGCACACACATGATTTTAACCTGAGTTGTTTATGCTGTACAGCCATCCTAATTGCCCAATATAAACATGTGTTAAGTTGCTTTATTTGTGCTTAGAACTATTTCACTCTGTACTGTTTTAGAGGTGTTAGATTCCTGGAAATTGTTCCCAGGTGTCCGTACCACCCTTCAACAATCTATCAATTGCGGTTCTTAAATCAAAGATGTCTTATGCCTCCGGTAAAGTAACGACACTGCCATGGTTCTCCATTTTGGTCATGCATCCCCCCTCCAGGCTGCAAAGCATGTCTCTCAGTGCCTTCCTGAAATCACTTAATTCCCAAATTGTGGCCTCTGATGTATAAGAATACATAGTGCTGATGCGTTTACAAAATGTTCTGTGTTGCTGTCTAGCCAATCTGACAACATAGACAGTTAATCTCTGTACACTCATCATTAAATAGTAGGGACCTAGGCCTGTACTTCAATGAGTACCTGTTAGCAACATTTTACTCATGCCACTTACCTCTGCAAACCACTTTGTTACAGATTGTAGCAGGAATTCACAATAACAGTCTTCCATAATTATGAGGTAGTCCCTTTTTGTCTGATCCTTTCCGATTGTCAACAGCCACTCTATTCCGCTTGCGTCCCCACAGTAAGTGACACAGTTGCTTATCTATACTAACAAAAATCTCTGTGGGGTAAGTGAGACACAGAAAATCTTAGTAGTACAATCAATTTTGATAATATCAGGGATCGTCAACAAAATACCACTGTCCTCTCATATCATCCTATTACAGTCATAATATTCAATTTCCTCATTCCATATGACCATTGTACCCAAACAACTAAGACATTCTCTCTGTCATCTAATAGGCAACTAGGGCCAGTCCATCTTCCAGTTTCCTCTGGGGGTGTTGCAGGGGAGGGTAGGGGCTGGTTGATTGGGTCAATGCCCTATCTGTGACTGTCGTGGCCATCACTTCAGGTTTTGGGGCAGGGGGTTATAACGGGTGTTAGAAATGGGGTCTTTGGTTGGCAGTCAGGTTACCCCCTGTCCTAGCAAGGACCCTCACTCTAGTCAGGGTAAAAGAGAATCACCAACAGCTAACCCCCACTCAGCCCAATGGTAGCTTGGCACGAGCAAGCAGGCTTCACTTCAGAGTACTAGGTGTAAAGTATTTGTACCAACACACAGAGTAACTTAATTAAAACACTACAAAATGACACAACACAGGTTTAGAAAAATAGAAAATATTTATCTAAACAAAATAAGACCAAAACAACAAAATTCCACCATACACAAGTCAAGGTATTAATTAAAAAGCAAAAACTGTCTTAAATCCTTTGTTAAACAGATAAAACACTGTTAGCATTGAAAAGTACCTGGGTCACGTTAAAATAACACGTACGGGCAAGTGTGCATCGAAAAAGGTAAGCGGTGAGTCGATTTCTCACCTACAAGCGAGCTCGTGCGTCGTTTCTCCTTCTCCAGTCGGACCAGCATGCGTCCTTTTTCCTCCCCGCAGGGGAGTGATGCATCGATCCGGGCAGCACTTGGGTCCGGGCAGTCGTTGCGTTGTTTTTCCCTGCCCAGCAAGGTGCTCAGCAAGGTTTGCGTTGAAAATCCTGCCGCACAGAGATAGCAAAACCACGCTGTGAGGGTTGTGACGATACCAGCCTCCGTCAGAGATGCGGCACGTCGTTTCTCTAGCCGCATGCATCGATCTCCTAGCCGTGATGCAAGAGCTGCATTGATTTCAGCTGTGGAGCCGGCAGCGCATCGTTTCATCAGCCGCTCTCGGAGGCTGCGTCGGAAACTTCCACGCAAGGCGGTCTGTGCGTGGATTTTCAGACTTGGTCTGCCAGCTTCACCTGTCAAGGCCCCAGGAACTGAATAGGGCACCACTTGGCAGGGCAGAAGACTCAGCAGAGAGTCCAGGTGCTGGCAGGGAAAGTCTTTGATGGCCCTGAGACTTCATCAACAGGAGGCAAGCTCAGGACAAGCCCTTGGAGATTTCTTCACAAGCAGGAATGCACAACAAAGTCCAGTCTTTGTCCCCTTTCACCAGGCAGAAGCAGCAAATGCAGGATAGCTCCACAAAGCACAGGCAGGGCAGCAGTTCTTCCTCAGCTCTTCAGCTCTTCTCCAGGCAGAGGTTCCTCTTGATTTCCAGAAGTGATCTAAGGTCTGTGGTTTTGAGTGCCCTTCTTATACCCATTTTGGCCTTTGAAGTAGGCTTACTTCCAAGGAAAGTCTCTCTTGTTTGTGAAATCCTGCCTTGCCCAGGCCAGGCCCCAGACACACACCAGGGGGTGGGAGACTGCAATGTGTGAGGGCAGGCACAGCCCTTTCAGGTGTGAGTGACCACTCCTCTCCTCCCTCCTAGCACAGATGGCTCATCAGGATATGCAGGCTACACTCCAGCTCCCTTTGTGTCACTGTCTAGTGTGAGGTGCAACCATCCCAACTGCCAAACTGACCCAGACAGGGAATCCACAAACAGGCAGAGTCACAGAAGTGGTATAAGCAAGAAAATGCTCACTTTCTAAAAGTGGCATTTTCAAACACACAATCATACAATCAACTTTACTAAAAGATTTTTTTTTAAATTGTGAGCTCAGAGACCCCAAACTCCACATGTCTAGCCGCTCCCAAAGGGAATCTATGCTTTAATCATATTTAAAGGCAGCCCCCAAGTTAACCTATGAGAGGGTGAAACAGTGCAACAGTGAAAACAGAATGTGGCAGTATTTCACTTTTAGGACATATAAATCACTTTAGTATATGTCCTACCTTAAACATACACTGCACCCTGCCCATGGGGCTACACAGGGCCTACCTTAGGGGTTTGTCAGAAAAGGGAAGGTTTAGGCCTGGCAAGTGGGTACACTTGCCAAGTCGAATTGACAGTTAAAATCTCCACACACAGACACTGCAGTGGCAGGTCTCAGACATGATTACAGAGCTACCAATGTGGGTGGCACAACCAGTGCTGCAGGCCCACTAGTAGCGTTTGATTAACAGGCCCTGGGCACCTCTAGTGCACTGTACTAGGGATTTACCGGTAAATCAAATATGCCAATCATGGATAAACCAATCAACCATACAATTTACACAGAGAGCATATGCACTTTAGCACTGGTTAGCAGTGGTAAAGTGGTCAGAGTTCAAAAGCCAACAACAACAGGTCAGAAAAAATAGGAGGCAGGAGGCAAAAAGATTGGGGATGACCCTGCATAAGGGAAAACGTTCAACAAGGGGCCTCATTAGTGAGTGATGGAGTTCAACCTGAATGCAGCACTAAGTTCTCACAGTGCCTGCCAGGGGGAGATAAAGAGATTTAGAGTACATGCTCATCCAATCCATGGTCAGGTGTAGCAGTTGTGACTGTGATTCTATATGAAAGCAAATGAAGGAAGTACACAGCTGTCTAAATATTGACAGAATGAAAGCTAAAGAAATTGTGGTGCTTACAGGAGTGTGGGTGTAGTGTGTGTACCGGGGAGTTATTGAAGTGAAGGAGGGTGCAAAAACAACGTGCAGGAAATAGTGAAAAGAGTGTGCTGAAAGGTAAACAGTTGAGTTGTGTGATAGACAGATGGAGTGTTTCAGAAGGAGATTTGAGTTGAAAAGGGGCATAAGTGTCTAACCAAGATCCTCCACAATAAAGTGGTGTAAGAAAGTGACACACTCCGAAGTACAGAACTCCTTCCACAGACCTTAGTATTAATTCACAAACTGTTTAAAATGGTTAAATGACTTAAAAAAACAACGGTTAAAGTAGCGTTATTGTTAAGTGAATTTGTCAAAGACAATAGCAACACTTTGAACTAAAGAAATTCACTAGTTATAATTAGCAACATTTACCATAACTTGCACCCCCAGTACACTGCTTATGACCTTATATATGACATCACTCATGGCAATTTCTAGGACATCATTATTGACATCACTGTTGACATCTCAAAGATATCATTGATGATGTCATAAGTTATAGTTAGTGCTTCTAACTATAACTGTTGAATTTCTGTGGGTTTTTTTCAGTTCAAATTGATAATGTTATCATTGACAAATTCACCTAACTAAAGCGTTACTTTAGCCTTTAATTTTTTGACAATCATTTCTTAGTTTCTTTCAAATGAAAACAGATTTTTTATCGCACCTAAATTGATGTTCCCATAAGAGTCTCTGAGATTCTTGGGAGCCCAACTGCCAAAATATACAAATATATTTGACCTGTAATTTCTCAAAAACTGTCAAACAGATTTACACCAAGTCACATAAAACACAATCTGTGGACCAAGATCTAGCTCCATGCTGAATTTGGTGTAATGCCATTCAGCCGTTTTTGCAGTAGACAGTCTTAAAGAAGACTATGGAAAATGCATGGGGATTTTGCATTTTGGGACCCATGTTTTTTCACCCCCCCCCAATTGACGGACCACCAGGAAACTTGCCTTGTACAAACTAGTCGAAAAGGAGCAACGTTTGGGAAAGTTTCATGGAGATTTGTCAAAAGGTGCCAAAGTTATTAGTAACAGAAAAATAGAGCATTCTGATTGCCGCGGGGAGTTGTATTTCCAATGGGACAGCTTGCTCCTGTGGGAGTCAGATTCCTGAAAAGGCCTTGGGGAGCCCACCCCTGGGGCCAAAAATGCTGGAAATCGGGAGGGGGCACACACCCCAATTCCAGAGTCTGAAAAGGTGACGGGGAACCCACCCTGATGGCTGAAACTGCATAAAATGGGGAGAGGGCCGTGCAGCCCCTCCCCAAGCTTGAGAAGGTTCTGGGAACCCACTCCCCAGTGCCGATTCCTTTAAAGGAGGGTGCTGCACAGTCCCCTTCCTGAGCCACTAATGGCCACAGGGAGACCAATCCAGGGGTCAGCTCAGCAGCTATGTGCGGTGTGCCCAGCCCGGGGGCACT
This sequence comes from Pleurodeles waltl, assembly GCF_031143425.1. NCBI lineage: Eukaryota > Metazoa > Chordata > Amphibia > Caudata > Salamandridae > Pleurodeles > Pleurodeles waltl. The sequence continues at coordinate 342,381,204 of NC_090439.1, forward strand.
GTGGCTTTCCTGCCTGCAGCAGTGCTGGCAGGTAAACCTGTGTTTGGTCTTGCTTGGTGGGAGCATTATTAAATCTTCCATCAAGTGGGAGCAAACACCAAGTCTGCTCCCAGCTGGTGGGAGCTTCACAAATGCTCCTGCCTGCTCAGAGCGGAATTTAGATCTGTTTTCCTGACTGCAATGATACAGGCAAGGAAACTGATCTAAATATTGCTCCTGCCACAGAGAGTACCATTATTAGCTGCTCCCTGCAGGCAGGAGCAATGCTGGCACCCACCGGATGCAGGGAGCCATCTGCGGCCTGAAGGCTCCCCCACAGCCTCCAATAGGAATATGGTGGATGTCCTGGGTGCGCACAAGGACACCCACCGTTTGTTGAGCCTGGCCCCGGGGTGGGGTCCCTAGGGCCAGAATTTGCCTGTCAGAGGGGGCATATGCATCCTCCCTATTTATAATTCAGCCAGGTCACAGGGGATAGGATTTTTGGGGTGCAAATTGGCCCAGGGTAGGGGGTCTGCATGCCCCCTCACCCTTCAAAAATGTTGCTGGTCCCATGGGGTGGAGGGTCTTGGGGCTGAAATCAGCCCAGGTGGGGGGGGTTGCATGCCTTCTTCCCTTCAAAATGGCATTGGGCTCTGGAGGTGGTGGGTGCATAGTGCATGCCCCTCTTCCTAAAGGTTGTGCTGGGACCCAGGGGATGGGGCCCCCAGGGCTGAAATTGGATCAGTACAGGGCCATATGCCCCCTTCTCACAGAAATTGCTCCAGCACTGGGGGATGGCGTCCCCAGGGCCAAAATTGTCCTAGGGACCAGGGCCACATACCCACTCCCCTAAAACATTGCACGAAACCACAGGTTTTGGATCCCCAGGACTGAAATTGGCCCAGGAAGGGGTGCCGACTGCCCTTCCCCAAACAAGCAAGCTGGGCTCAGGGGAATAAGGTCCATATCCACCAAAAGCAGTCCAGATAGAGCGACCCCCTCCCCTTCGCTTTAATTAAAAAACATTACAGCCCTGAGGAATCAGGGCCCCAGGGCCAGGTTCTATGGTGAACCCTCCACTGCAGAGGTCTGAAGGCCATGAACAGCCTGGGGTTGGCTGTGTGAGGGGGGTGTTGTCTGTAGGGACTGGCATATATATATTTATGAATGAACTTGCACAAAACAAATGTATGTCGTAACGACGCCTGCCGGAAAAACGAATTCCTGGACAACGAGGTAGGAACAACGACCTTGTTGTTACCACTAATGCCTTTACCACGAATGCCTTAACAACGATTTTTCGTTGTAAAGGCATTCCTGGTAAAGGCATTAGTGATAGGCATGCATTGTTACTGCATGTGTCCCACCTGGCCCCCCACCCCTAAAAATGACTGTGACCCCTCCACCCCTCCAAAACCACACCAACCCCCCACCCTTGCCCCTAAAACTACCCTAACCCCCACCTCCTTCCTAAAATTACTGTGACCCCATCCTACCCCCAAAACCTAAAACAACCCCAACCCCCACCCCATACCTGAAACCTAAAGTACCCCAACCCCCACCCCTAAAACTACTCCAAGCCCCCTACCCTGCCCCTAAACCTAAACCCCAACCCCCCACCCTACCCCTAAAATTACCCAACCCCCCAACCCACCTCTAAAACCTAAAACCACCCCAACCCCCACCCCTAAAACAACCCCAACCCTCACCCGATCCCTAACACCTAAACTACCCCAACCTCCACCCCTAAAACAACCCCAACTCCCACCCGCCCCTAAAACTAAAAATACCCCGCCCCCCAACCCCACCGCTAAAACTAAAACCCCAACACCCCACCCCCACCCCTAAAACTGAAAATACCTCGACCCCCCACCCCCACCCCTAACCTAAAACCTCATCCCCCAACCAGCCCCTGAAATGGAAAATACCCCAACCCCCTACCCCCACCTCTAAAAGTAAAACCCCAACCCCCCACCCCCGCCCCACCCCTAAAACTAAAACCCCGACCCCCCGACCCCGCCCCTAAAACTGAAAATACCCTGACCCCCCACCCCCGCCCCACCCCTAAAATGGAAAATACCCGACTCCCCACCCCACCCCTAAAACCAAAACCCCGACCCCCCACCCCGCCCCTAAAACTGAGAATACCCCGACCTCCACATCCGCCCCTAATACTAAAACCCCGACACCACACCCTGCCACTAAAACTGAAAATACCCTGACCCCCACCCCCGCACTTAAAACTAAAACCCCGACCCTCCACCCCCACCCCAACCCACCTCTAAAACTGAAAAAAAAACAACCCGCCACCCCACCCCTAAAACTAAAACCCCAAACCCCACCCCCGCCCCGCCCCTAAAACTGAAAATACCCCCACCCCCCATCCCAGCCCCCGCCACTAAAACGCAAAATACCCAGATCCCCCACCCGCGCCCCTAAAACTAAAACCCGACCCCCACCCCGCCCCTAAAACTGAAAATACCCTGACCCCCCACCCCGCCCCAAAACTAAAACCCCAACTCCCCACCCTGCCCCACCCCTAAAACTGAAAATACCCCGACCCCCCACCCCGCCCCTAAAACCAAAAACCCACCCCCCCACCCCGCCCCACTTACCTGAGTCGTCGCGTCGTCCTCATCAGCCGACTCCCTTGTTGTGCCTTAACCACGCATGTGCATTGTTCAGCACATGTGTGGTTAAGCCACAAAACAACTAAGTTGTGGTGAAGGAAAGCGTAGTTCTGCTTTCGTTGGCCACAACTTCATTGTTCTGGAGTTGGCCTTCAGGGTGTTTCCCGCACAAAACCATAGAAATTCAGCGGTTAAAGTTATGGTTAACTCAAGTAACTATAAGTTGTGCACAAAGGTAACTATAACTTGCTACCCTGCCATGCACTTCTAATTAACACACAAATTACGGCACTCATGACATCTTTGATAACATCATTGATAATATCAAAGTAATATTTGAAGTACAAATTTTGGGGAAAAAACTGTGCATGGCTAGAGGAATTGCTTAGATATAATTTGTGTTCATAAGGTCCAGTCTCTAATTAATGAATAAGACACCTCCTTACTGTTCAAATTCAATATATTAATCATTAGGATTTAGGAACTTCAAAAAATTTGCAACAAATGTCCATTTCTTGGACAACAACATTATTTATCACCCCCTTAGATAAAACAGATGTATCCCAACATAAAATCCAAGAAGGGGATACTCTCCTCTTGACACCATCCTGCACAATAATTGGCCAGCTTTCAGTCCAAGTTCAAGTAAAATCATGGTCTTTTAATATAGCTTTGCCGATGAGAAGGAAATGACGACGTTTCGGTCTGTGGTGGGAGTCAGAGGTCCATCAGACCATCATCAGGGCTCAATATTGTAAAATAATACCTACACCTAAGGGACATTAATTATAAAATAGTATGTACAATTAGCCAAATTACACCATGTGTAATGCATGTTGAACCCAAGGAAACACCACAAGCACATATGTGGATACTAATAGAGGCCACCACCCACATGATAAATAAAGTTCAAAAGGTACCTCAAACCATAGAAAGCGTGCCTCACATAATACACTGCGTCAGGCTCCCAACCAAAATAACTACATTCTGCTACTTACAACAGGTTGCAAAAACAGTCTCTGTAGCAACATACACGGGGACTTCAACCCACAAGCCTAAGTAAACAACTCCACAAGTAATAAAATATTAAACTCACTTAACGACCCTACAACATAAACAGTAGAAAAGTACTGCCTCCACTGTAGAGTGTTCATAACTTCTAAATATGGGAGTGCCAGTGTCTGTCTCCATCCGCATCTGCTCAACCCATGAAAGTTGGAAACAAACATTGCCGGTCTTCCCAGCTTGTTTAAATAAGGAAGTGCCAGGCCATGTGATCATTCCAGTGACTATGGTGGCCATCTTGAAATGGTAAAGATGCCTAACTAATACCCAGAGTTTAGACACTGTTGTAATTATGGTAAGTTTACTGTTGTGGACCTCAGCAACTTAATAAATATAATATCCATCTACCCCATCCCTCAGTCCATGTTAGTAAGATACACACGCTGCCGGTCTCTCTGATGCAGAGCATTCAAGTAGTAACATGTCACATGATCATTGCAATGACTGTAGCGGCCATCTTTAAATGTAATAAAGGCCTATCTAAATGTTCTCCAACACTAGATCCACATTCACAACTTTTAGATTGTTGCCATTTTCCCGCCTAAATTAAATATGCCCTTCTGCCAGTGTCCTGGGCCACATGACTGTTAACGATTCTCCTGTGGCAAGATGCTTATTTGTCCAGACAGGGAAAAAAGCACCTTGGGTGTGGGGCCAGGTGGTCCCTGCATGGGCAGGATCGCCTCAGCCCTTCCTGAGCTATAAAGGGTAGCCTGAGTGCTGTATCAACCCCCTTCCTGAATTCTGACATTACCTGCCGTGTCCCTGGCAAATGCATCTCACACATGGGCATTGCTGCACTTTGTTACCCTACATAAATTTGAACCAGATTCAGGGAGAGGGGAAGAGCTGTCCAGATCCTGCTAGGGTTAGACAAAGGGGTGAGCCCCAAAGACAGACTTGCACTTAGTATAAAAGTAGAATCCTCTGAGCTTAGAACATACATGCGCACAGACTTCCTGACGGCCTAGTGTAAGTGGACCCACCCACCCACTGTGGTCCTTTTTGTGGCCCCTCAAAAATCACTTCTAGAGACACCACCTATTTCGTCTCCTTCTACCTAAATGATATATTAACATTTTGCTCCAGGTGAGCTTCTGATAGTCGCATCTGACAGTTTGTGTGCTATTAGTTCAAGCTGGGCGTGCATCGTGTAAAACTACATTGGAAAAAATAGTCTTGTTTGTCACCAAATATGTCCTTGCAATTGAAGGCCAAATACTTCCATGTTGCTTCCAGCATTTTCGAAAGCAGGTACTTTTAGAAACAGGTGAACATGAATTTATGCTCCTACCTGTGTGCCAGCACCAATCCCTCGGCCTTGGTATACCCTGGTTATAAATCATTGCTCTCTGATTTAACGCAAGAAGCACAGACATCTTAATCGTGTGTTCTGAAAGACAGCTATATTTCACAGGTCGAAGGCATAAATCACCTGTGGCATCTTTGACTCACAGCTCATGCATTATGCACAGCTTTCTTGTGTGAAACAAAAAAAGACAAACACTTTCCTGCTTGAAGCTTAAACGCTGTCCGCCTAACAAGCTTTGAACTGCTGTGTAGTGAAGGCAGGAGCTCCCTGTGCTTTGGGTCGTTTGTGCTTTGTTTTTATCCCCGAACATTGAAGCGAAAGGAGCAGATCACATCTGTTTTTAAGTCTGGAGCTCTGGAAGCCATCAATAATTCAGCATCACCACCAGCAGACAATCCCACAAGAGCCTTGGCTGCACAGAAAAGGGTCAGAGACGCCATTTATCCTTCGAATGGCTACCCTGGTACAAGATGGGCTGAAAAGAGGGTGGTTGTAGGCAGAATGGAGCAAACATAAAGAATTGAAACAATACAGCGTAGTATCAGATGCTGTCAGAAACCATTAAAGGAGGTTTTAGGATTCATTAATTATTAACAATCAGAATACATCATAACTATCGGTTATTGCAAGGAAATGCTCCTGCTAATAGTCTTTAATTCTCTGTGATGCGTGCAGGCTTTCTGTTTGTGTGTTTTGTGCAGCACTGCTTGCAGGATCACGTTGTTCATTTGCAGATAGTGAGAGATATCTCTTAAACGCTGGCGGCGTTGGCAGCCCAGAGTGCGAACCTTGCTGAGTTGGCAGCGAGTATCAGCGACATTTAATATGTTTTTTTTAAAATTAGGCATATTTCCAGGCCGTTCTATTTCTTTCTAGAGGAATTGAATGTGAGAAACAGCAAAGTAAAATCTATTTTTATTTTCTCAGCTGAGTACAACAAAAGACAAATTGAAAAAAGGATTACAGCCAATGTTTAATTTGTGGTAAGTGTTTTATCATTGAACCTCTTAATATATAAATTGGGTCTGCAAGTGGTCAGTCTACCAGTTATTAGCAAAACACCCTCAAATTGGAAAATCTAGGAATGAAATAAACAATTCACTAAAACTATGCTATTTTAGCATTTTATATTTTATTCTGAATAATTCAGTAAGAGTAATACATTTTTTTAGCTCTGGATTTTACATAAATAGGAGGGAATTCTAGGAAGTCTGTACAAGATGGAAAATTGCTCAGCCGTTTGTAGTCTGGTCATGTAAATTCTTTTTTACGATACAGATCGTTCCGGAATACGATAAACCATGATTTAAATCTCCAACATGATGTGATCAATGTTAAAATTACCTACATTATACTCTGAGAGACTTCTGCGTAACAAGGAGAGTCGAAGGAAGGAATGTATTTTCAGACACGCTCATTCCTAGAGACAGACAGGAGCTAAAGGGTCACATCAGGGTACAATGTAATGAATCAATGTTTGGTCTCATGACCAATGACTTTTATGCGCCATTTGACTTTTGAATGTGTACATCTACAATCCGTAGCAGAAATGCCCTGCAAACTGTGCAACGGGTGCAATCTTGCATTTCTTATATGGTCATCTGCTCCTCTGCTCAGTGATTGTCCCTCCTAAACAAGATGGAAATATTTACCCTGTCTTTTCGCAAAGTTGTTTTTAAATTGATAATCCTAGTAAGAGGTTCAAGCAATTGCTGCTAAGAGTTTCAAGTAATTCATCTAGAGTGGTGGCACCTGCAAGAGACATCTAACCTTCTGTGCTTCTGGTGCGCACCATCGTAGGCAACTGGTGTTTAATAGTATTACCACATTGGAAGACACCTATCAATTGCTACCCCCTTCAGTGCTTCTAGGTATTCCATACACCTCTCTAATTTCTCTGTGATCTCCCAGAAAAGATGCACTTGCTGTGTACATCATATCCTTTTTAGATGGAATGATTTCATCCTCTGATGGGTCTTCGCTGTATATCAGTACAGTCACAGTCTTTGAGATGACCAAAGAGTCTCCTTGGGTACTTGACGCACTCAACTCCTCTGCCGACAATGCCTCCATGGGCCCAAATTCTCCATGGGCCCAGAGGCTCAGATAACTGAAGATCTCATTGATGCCATCCCTGGGATGGGTACCCCAGTAGTAGAAATACTTTAGGAAACTCACAATCTCCATTAGAAAACACAACATCTTATGATGTACCCAGCCACTGGCCATCGCCCACAGGGCCACCTCATTAATGGCTGTACCTCTATCCTGCTGTCCCACTCGACCCATTTATTGGGAATATTCAGTTCCTCCACAAGTGATGCTGTTTATTATTCTACTTGGGCCCGAAGATTGTGAAAAATTGTCCTGCCATATAGCTGGTGGTATATTCATGTAACACCTACAGCCATATCATTTTAGAGTTACATTGCATACACTACATAATTTACTATTGCAACATCTACATACACTTCAAATCTACCTATGCATTGTCTATCACACCATTGTCAAGTTTACATTGTTTCCCAACCATTTTTTATTGTTTGAAAGTATCATAATTTTTAGCATTAACAAAATTAGAGATGTAAAGTAATTTATATATTGTAAATTAAAAGTTACTCTAAAATTATGAGAAACTATGGAAAGAAATGGCTGTGACAATGTGGTACAACACTTGCAGCCTGATTTAGGGTTTGGTGAAGAAGGTACTCTGACACAGTGGCGAAACAGTACCCTCCACCAAACTGAAGGTCTACCCGCCTCATTTAGGGTCAGGAGAGCCATCAGTGTGTCAGTGGAGGACAAAAAAATACAGACTTACTGAAATTGCAAAGTTTGCTGCATTGCGCCAAGGACACTTACTCCCATCTCACCTCAGTAACAACTATTGCAATAAAAATTCTAAAATTCATTAAAAAGAATAGTTTTGTGTACATTTTATTATTCAACAAAATATAATTAACATACGGTCACAAAGGGTGAAAACAGTTTGAAAACTAGTAAATACTACCAAGCAACCTCTGATTCTCACAATTAATTCAAAAACATGGTTGAAAACTAAAAAATAAAGCAAGTACCTCAAATGAAATTACTGGCAAAGACCCAAATAAAAACAACATTAACATACCACAACACTTAGGGGGTCATTACGACCTTGGCGGTATAAGGCGCTTACCGCCGTGCAGAAGACCGCCAATACACCGCCGCAGGCGCGGTTGACCGCCACAGCTATTATGACACACATCTCGGAATCCGCCGAAATTCAGACACCCACACAACACCGCCACACCAAAGATCAGCGATAAACATGCGGAAACAAATCCTCCACCTCCAGGCCAACAGAAACACGCCCATGCTATTACAATCCTCGAATCCACGCGGCGGTCTTTCAAACGCTGTATTCCATTGGCGGTACACACCGCCGCGCTCAAAATACACACACATATACAAAACACCGCCACATTGGACAATTACAAATACACACACCTGATACACATACACACACCACTCCCACACACCCAACACAATATAAAACACACACCCACATCACACACAAACCCCTACGACCACAATTTCTGAGAGAAGGCCAGAGAGAGACAGCACAGAATAGAGAACCCCATCACACAGAGGCACACTACACCATCACCCACACAACACCCACGCACAAAACACCACATACCACAACACTCACCACAATCATCAACACATACACCACCCCACACATCACACACACCACCTCATGGCACGCCAAAGACACCCCCGCTTCTCTGAGGAGGAGCTCAGGGTCATGGTCGAGGAAATCCTACGGGTAGAGCCACAGCTATTTGGATCACAGGTACAGCACACATCAATAGCCAGGAAGATGGAGCTATGGCAAAGAATATTGGACAGGGTCAACGCTGTGGGACAGCATCCAAGAAATAGGGAGGACATCAGGAAGAGGTGGAACGACCTACGGGGGAAGGTGTGTTCCACGGTATCCAGGCACCACATCGCGGTACAGCGGACTGGCGGCGGTCCCCCACCTCCTCCCCCACAACTAACAACATGGGAGGAGCAAGTCTTGTCCATCTTGCATCCTGAGGGCCTCGCAGGAGTCGTTGGAGGAACGGACACTGGTAAGTCAAATTTTAACTATCCTATCCCCCACCCTACCTGCATGCTATCACACACCCCCACCCTCACACCCTCCCCTATCACTCCAAATCCTCATCTATCTACCCATGACACCAACCACCCATCCCAACCCCAAGACCTGCATGACCTAACTAAGCATGGATACCCATCACTAAAGCATGCCCACTGCACAGACCCACAACACCCCCCAACTATCACCACACAAGCCCCCATACAGGAATGCCTGCACTGGGGTACACGCACACCCAAACATTGCACATCATGAAACACACACATGCAATAATCATGTACTCATACCCCCGCAGGAACCCGAAGGAACGTCACCACACCAGAGGGTCCAGACAACACCACTCCACCCCCAGAAGAGGCCCACAGTGATGACAGCAGCTCTGCCCCACTGGATCTTGATGACCAGCCCGGACCATCGTGGGCCTCAGGACAGTCGGTTCCCCTTGCCCAGCCACAGCCCAACACCAAACTTCCACCCTCTGGGAACACCCAGCACAGCACCCACCCAGCGGGCCCAAACCTCCCTACCCAGGACAGGTCAATCAGCGGTGTGTCCACCACTACAGGGCACCCAGGGTAACCCAACACCCAACAACAACAGGGACCTGGGGGCAGTGGTAGTGGGCACACAGTCCAGGGGACGGAGGCACAGGAACACAGGGGAACTGGGAGGGCTGTTGTGCGACAGAGGGAGGACTGGCCAAGGGAACCTACTCTCAACGAGGCCCTCTCCTCCATCATGGGAGCATACCACCACTCCCAGGAGACGATGGCAATGGTACTGGACAAGTTGCAGGAGACCCTGCGTCTGCAGGAGGAACAGTATTTGGGGTTCAGGGAGGAGCTCAGGACCATCAGCTCTGCCCTGGACACCATTGTAGGGGTGCTGACGGACATTCAAAAGACCTTGAGGGACACCGTGGCACTCCAAGGGGCCCCTGACACTAGCCAGGACGATGAAATGCCCACCACCTCCGCCGGCGCTAGTGGACAGGAGGCACCGCCACAGGACCAACACACCAGCACCCCATCCCCTGCAGACGGACAACCATCACGAAAGCGGGCCCTGAGATCCAGGAACAGGACAGAGCAAGATGGCAAGACCCCCGCCAGGAAATAAGACCAGCCTGATCGTCCTCCCACTGTCCCACTTTGTTACCCTGTCCAAATCGGAACTGCCCCAGCTCCACTTCCAATGGCCAGATGTGCAATGTACCTGTGAGACTAATAGACTGGACTCTGCCATGGACATTCCTCCACCATCACCCATCCCCATTTCACAACCCCCATTCATTGTTATGCACTTAAATAAACACCCTTGAAACACTAATAAAACTGGAGTCAGTCAATGATTGTGAACTTTGTATTGTCAATTACAGTGTTAAAAAAGGTTACCCATTGGAAGGCCAACATACCAATGTCACACATCACAAGCCTTTCAAGGGTGCAAGCTGTTGACACGTAGGTTACCACATTAGTGAAACTGAAATGGAAGGGGACAACTCAGTTAACAAATAGGGAGTGAAATGTAGGTACAGGATAGAGGTAGACGTGTGAAAGTTAATAATATATGAAACATGAAAATGTGTCTCACTGAAAATATTGCTGTATGACTGACTCCCTGTTGTCGTTTTCATCTTCATCAGCTTCATCCTCATCACTGTCCACAGGCTCCACAGGCTCCCCCGCTGCAACAACACCGTCATCTGGATCATCCTCCTGCAGAAAAGGCACCTGGCGTCGCAATGCCAAGTTATGGAGCATGGAGCAGGCGATGATGATGTTGCACACCTTCTTCGGTGAGTAGAATAGGGATCCACCAGTCATATGGAGGCACCTGAAACTGGCCTTCAGGAGGCCGAAGGTCCGCTCGATCACCCTCCTAGTCCGCCCATGGGCCTCATTGTACCGTTCCTCTGCCCTGGTCCTGGGATTCCTCACTGGGGTCAATAGCCATGACAGGTTGGGGTAACCAGAGTCCCCCAATAGCCATACACGGTGCCTCTGGAGTTCACCCATCATATCAGGGATGCTGCTATTCCGCAGGATGTAGGCGTCATGCACTGAGCCAGGGAACATAGCATTTACCTGCGAGATGTACTGGTCTGCCAAACAGACCATCTGGACATTCATAGAATGATAACTCTTCCTGTTCCTGTACACCTGTTCATTCCTGCGGGGGGGGGGACCAGAGCTACATGGGTCCCATCAATGGCACCTATGACGTTGGGGATATGTCCAAGGGCATAGAAGTCACCTTTCACTGTAGGCAAATCCTCCACCTGAGAGAAAATGATGTAGCTCCTTACGTGTTTCAGCAGGGCAGACAACACTCTGGACAACACGATGGAAAACATAGGCTGGGACATCCCTGATGCCATGGCCACTGTTGTCTTAAAAGACCCACTTGCAAGGAAATGGAGCACTGACAGCACATGCACGTCAGGAGGGATTCCAGTCAGATGGCGGATTGGTGACATCAGGTCTGGCTCCAACTGGGTACATAGTTCCTGGATTGTGGCACGGTCAAACCGGTAGGTCACAATGACATGTTGCTCTTCCATTGTCAACAGGTCCACCAGCGGTCGGTACACCGGCGGATTCCGCCATCTTCCAATATGTCCCAACTGACGGTGCCTAAGAAGGACAACAGCGAAGAAACTGTCAGCATTACTCCAGCTATGTACCCACAGTCACACACAAGACTACAACAGACTATTAACCCATCCGGGAAAGGTTTTGAGTGTAGGGCTCGGTATGTGTGACGCAGAAGTAGATGGAGCCATGTGGGCCCCTGAAATGGCGGCTGCTTGACCTCTAAACTGGGACAATGGAATTGTGGGGTAACTGCGCTGGCGTTGGACAACGTCGCGGTAGGCGGTCGTAGAGCGCGGCGCAATGCTGCATTGGTTAACATTGGACCCTATGGGTCCCAGGAGCCAATGAACAGGTGCGCTGGCGGGGATGATGCGCCCAGCCGCGGACGTCACCGCCGCGGATGTCACCACCATTTTCTATCTCTTCAATCACTAGATACCTGACCTTCGACAGGAGAGGACCTACACTGCTAGTGCTGCTGTGACCTCGATCTGGAAGCAACGATGGCTGCTGCGTCTGGGGATAGAGCCCCTGCCTTCACTGCACAGGAGTTGGAGAAACTTGTGGATGGGGTCCTCCCCCAGTACACGCTACTCTACGGTCCTCCAGACCAACAGGTTAGTACACAGGGAGCACATTGTATGGGCTAGGCTTGGGTGGAGAGGGCTGGGTGGATGAGGGAAGGGGGCAGAGTACATAGAACAGTTATGCATGGGGATGAATGGGCCACAGGGATAGAGTTGGGAGGGGGCCATTCACAACGACGGTGCAGTAGGTATTGACTGTCCTCTTTCCTTGTGCATGTCATGTAAGTCAGCGCCCACCAGAAGAGGGACATTTGGCGTGCCATCGCCAAGGAAGTCCGGGCCCTGGGGGCCCACCAGAGACGGGGCACCCACTGCCGGAAGAGATGGGAGGACATTCGCCACTGCAGCAAGAAGACGGCGGAGGCTCAGCTGGGGATGGCCTCCCAACGTGGGAGGGATGCCCGTCGCACCATGACACCCCTGATGTTCAGGATCCTGGCGGTGGCCTACCCGGAGTTGGATGGGCGCTTAAGGACATCACAGCAGACACAAGGGGGTGAGTACTACCTCATCATATGGACTTTGCGTGCAGTGGAGGTGTCTGGGTGGGGGTGGTGGGCTGTGGGTGTCCCTAGGCCAGGGCGAGTTAGGTAGGCAAGGCCCCTCCGTTATGTAGGCCATGTGGCACTCTACCCCAGCTCAAAACAGAGGCAAGTTGATGTATAGTTGCCCCTTTGCCATCCATGTGGGCAGATTACTACCATTGCCATGTAGGCCATATCCCAGAAATAGCATGTGCAGAGGACAGGAGCACGGCGTAATGCATGGGGCTGCTGCGTCTGTCTTGTCCGCCAACGGTAGCGGTATGCCATGCACTAAAACTCTCTTTCTTCTGTCTCCCCCCTTTTCCTGCTCTCCCTGTCCTTTTGTACATCAGCATCAACAGGCGGAGGTACAGTGGCACCGGAGCATGAGGGAGCTGCATCCCACATGGCCATGGAGGGCCACACCACAGACTCTGAATTCACCAGTGGGACGGAGGGCGAGGGGAGCTTCACGTCGGCCACCAGATCACCAACCAGCGACACAGACTCGTCCGCCGATGGGAGCTCCCCTGTGGTGGCGGCACCATTTGTGCACCCCACTTCTACAGGTACAGCCGCCACCTCCCCTACCAGCACCGCCCTCCCAGCAGCCCCTCAGCGTGTGTCCTGTGCCCGCTCACCCAGGAGGGTGGGCATCACCTTCGCCCCTGGCACCTCAGGCCCTGCCCCAGTCACCCCTGCTGCCCTCAGTGAGGAGGCCATTGACCTCCTCATGTCACTCACTGTTGGGCAGTCTACCATTGTGAATGCCATCCAGGGTGTAGAACGAGAGTTGAAACACGGTAATGCATTCCTGGAAGGCATTCATTCTGGTCAGGCTGTCCTTCAGCGAAGCCTGCAATCTCTGGCTTCAGCACTGATGGCAGCCATTGTCCCTGTGTCCAGCCTCCCCCCTCCAACCTCCTCCACCAGACCCAATCCCCTGTACACCAGCCCATCCCAAGCACACCTACAGACCAGCAGGCACACAAGTCAACACCCAAAAGTAGCTCAAGCAAACATAGGCACCACACACACCACAGGCACTCACACAAGCATCACACCCATACAGACACAGCAACATCCACTGTCTCCACTGTGTCCCCCTCCTCCTCTTCTCCCTCCTCCCTCCCGGTCTCGTCTACACACACACCTGCATGCACCACATCTACAGGCACTAGGACTCGCACCAGAACACCCAGCACCACAAGCCGCTCACCTGCAGTCACCACCTCCACTGCCATTTACACGTCCCCTGTGTCCTCTCCCAGTGTGTCTGTGACGCCCCCTCCCAAAGTACACAAACGCCGGCAATCACTCACCCAACATCCATCCACCTCACGACAGCCTCCAGTACCTGCACCTGCACCCAAAACACCTAAAGTGACACCTCCTACAACCACCTCCTCTACCTCCACTCCCAGACCCCCTCCAACTACCCATCCCAGTGTCCGTCAGAAACTGTCCCTCTGTCAAATTGACCTGTTTGCCCCCACCCCCTCTCCAGTTCATCAGTCCCGTCATAGCACCTCAGCCAAAAAGCCTCCAGTACCAGTGGTGAGTGTTCCAGGTTTTTGGAGTGCACCGTCCACCAGGGCAGGCAGTAGGACCCGGAGCCAAGGCACTGTCAGCCCACCCCCTGTAAAGGCACCGAAATTGGAGAGTGGACAACGGGACCGTGTCAAGACTCCTGGTGGGACAACACGTGAAATGGGATCGAAGGCGATTGGTGAGTCAGCTGTAACTCCAAAGAAAGTGGGGAAGGTTCCGAGGAAGTCTGCCCAGCCTGTTGTGAGTGTCACGGCAGAGAAGTGCGCCATCATTTCCGGCGGTCCAGACACAACCGCCAGCACCGTCGTTACTGGTCCAGAGACCACCGCCAGAGTCATTGCCCAGGAGGGCCTAAGTATCGTCACTGGTCAGGAGACCACCGCCAGAGTCATTGCCCAGGAGGGCCCAAGTATCGTTACTGGTTAGGAGACCACCGCCAGAGTCATTGCCCAGGAGGGCCCGAGTATCGTCACTGGTCAGCAGACCACCGCCAGAGTCAGTGCCCAGGAGGGCCCGAGTATCGTCACTGGTCAGGAGACCACCGCCAGAGTCATTGCCCAGGAGGGCCCGAGTATCGTCACTGGTCAGGAGACCACCGCCAGAGTCATTGCCCAGGAGGGCCCGAGTATCGTCACTGGTCAGGAGACCACCGCCAGAGTCATTGCCCACGAGGGCCCGAGTATCGTCACTGGTCAGGAGACCACCGCCGGAGTCAGTGCCCAGGAGGGACCAAGATCCCACAGCCCCGCTGGGCGATGATGGAACGTCATGCCACACCCCAATGTCCAGTGTGGAGTTCGTCATGCCACACCCCAATGTCCAGTGTGGAGTTCGTCATGCCACACCCCAATGTCCAGTGTGGAGTTCGTCATGCCACACACCAATGTCAGTATCTGAACCGCCATCTCAGGCTACCGCTGAACAGTCCATGTCCAGCCATGGCAAAGCACCGCTGAACAAGGCCAAGACCGCCATGGCAAATCACCGCTGAACAGTCCATAGCCAGCCATGTCAAAGCACCGCTGAACAAGGCCAAGACCGCCATGGCAAAGCACCGCTGAACAGTCCATAGCCAGCCATGGCAAAGCACCGCTGAACAAGGTCAAGACCGCCATGGTGAAGACCGCTGAACAGTCCATAGCCAGCCATGGCAAAGCACCGCTGAACAAGGCCAAGACCGCCATGGCAAAGCACCGCTGAACAAGGCCAAGACCGACATGGTGAAGACCGCTGATCAGGGCAAAGACCGTGTGGGTATGAATAGGCCGCCACATCGGGCATCCTTCTCCCATGTGCAGCTGGGACAGTGACAGGACAGGAACTTTCACGGGGAGACTCATCCAGTCTGGCCACAAGTCCCACCCAGTACCAGTTGAGAACTGCATCTACTTGCGTCAATGTGGCTTTGCACTCCCTGGGATGGTCCAGTGGGCAACCCACCCACTGTAAAGACTTGAGAGACTGTGGCTTTGCACTCCCCAGGATGGCACAGTGGGCAAGCCACCCACTGTAGAGACTTGAGAGACTGTGGCTTTGCACTCCCCAGGATGGCACAGTGGGCAAGCCACCCACTGTAGAGACTTGAGAGACTGTGGCTTTGCACTCCCCAGGATGGTACAGTGGGCAACCCACCCACTGTAAAGACTTGAGAGACTGTGGCTTTGCACTCCCCAGGATACATCAATGGGCATGGAGCCCCGTTGTGGATCTGGCTTTGCAGTCATGTGGCTGAGGTGCCGCCCCATCCCTTCCCCCTGAGGTGCCTGTAGTGTTTCAATCTGATGCCCCTGCAGTGTTCTCTCGGATTTTGGTCAGGTATCTATTGTGGGCCTCGCCCATGCATTTTTGGACTGTTGGTGCACGGACATTGTTGTGTACATATCTGCACTACTTCTTGTATTGTATATATAAATATGACAGATTTCGAGATATGATTCAGTATATTTTTATATGACATGTATATTGGCACATTACAATATTTGAATGGATCTTGCTTTGTCTTTGCATTCTTCCGGGGGGATTGTGGGTTGTTAATGTGATATTTTTGACTGCATTGTTGTGTATGTTGTAATATGCGAGGGTGGGGGTGGGGGTGTTTGGTGGGTGTCCCCCTAACTTTTGCCTCTCCCCTCCCCGTGTCGTAGATGCAGTACTCACCGGTATGTTCTGCGCCGACGTCGCTGTTGTTCGTACAGGAGCAGAAAGACAAGGGCAGGTAGTATTTGGAGTTCCGGCTCCATGGAGTCGTCGTTCCTCGTGGAGTGTGTTGAGGTGAGCGTTTTCCCATAGCAAAGGCTGTTTCCGCCGTGTTTTTATCCACGGTGAATCCGCCCCGGAAAAGGTGACAGATTGGTGTGTTGTAATAGTGTGGGCGGTACTTTGTCTCCGCCTGTCTGTTGGCGGTGATCGCCACGCTGTTTGTCTGTACCGCCGTGGCGGGCGAAGTGTTAAAGTGGCTGTCTTTGTTGGTGTTACCTCCAGGGTCGTAATTCCCTTTTTTTGTCCGCCGGCCTGTTTGCGGTATTTCCGCAGCTTTAACACCGTCCGCCAGGGTCGTAATGACCACCTAAGTTTTACAAATGGCAAATATATGCAACTTAAGAATTGGGTTAAATAGAAACTGTAGTTTGGGTTATGGCCTCTCACCCTCTCAACATCTTAGTCAAAAGTAGAGATTCCAGACAGGTTATAAATTACACAAAATCAAATCAAGTTTATTTGAAAATGTTGACAAACTTTGAAACAAAAACTTTCCAAAAAGCTTTTTTACAAACTATACCATGATGCTCAAATTCCATTCTATTTTCCAATGTTGCCACAAAACGCTATTTTCCTAATGAAACATATCTTTTTAAACTCTCTATGCAACCAAAATCTCATATGACAAGGCGATACCTTCCTTAGTCCTGAAAAACAAACAAGCAGAAAAACAAATATTTTATTTACAAATGTAAAACTATACCCCCTACATGGTCCGACCCACTACACTGACTGGAAGGCTTCTTTTAAATCATTAAAGCACCAGTCACAGCATCACAGCCTCTGGAGCCATCCCCTTCTGACTAACGCAACTCCAACTTCAAAAAGCATGGATGAAAGGGGGTGTCTAAGAAGAGATTGCAGAAAAAAGGCAGAAAATAAATTTAAAATTAAAAAAATACTATTTTTCATTGTTTTCCATTTCTTTCTATATGTTTTACAATTTTTAATATACTTTTACATGACCTTTTATATCACCCCTAAGCCATGGTCTTTGCATTCAGGTGTTAGCACGAAGGTGGAGCCGGGGGTCTTCTGTCAGGGGAGACCAAAGTGCACAGAAACATGAGAGGCAGCCCCTCTTTAACTAACTCCTAATCTGTAGGATGTAGCCAATCTAGTGAACAATGAGGCAGGAAGCTCAGATAACTTTTCCCAAGTTCAGATAACTTTTCCCAAGCTTCATATAATCTCTTTGCCTCCTCTTCTCCACACCCTAAAGTATGACTGACTAGATAGGATCTCTAGAATGTTCTGGAGGAGTCTTGAAATTTGCATTGCAATCTGGGGCTTACTCCACTCCTCCATTTTAGGTATCTCTTGGTGCCAGGAAAACAACATGGATTCTGGAGTGGTCCGTGGGTCCGTGCCACATGTAATTTACACACTCTGCATACATCATCTATGCTCAGAATTAATGTATAGTCGCATTTCATCTATGTTGCACCAATAGAAAGTAATTGTGCTTGTTAATTTAAAAATAAAATCCACGATATAGGGCTTTTAGTGATATCCACTATTAAGTGGTCCCTCTCACCAACTGCCATTTTCAAACATATATTAAAATTATGAGCAATTCAAAATCATAAGAGATTGAATTCGCACTCCTGGGTGCTCCTTGGGTGCACTTGCCATTGTCACTGTTAGTTTTTTAATACAAGGCAAACCCAGCAATCACTAGGGACCTCAGGAAATTGGTAGAACAAGAGAGGCCCCTATATGAAGAAATATGCAGAAATTATGTGCAGTGAAATTACAATTTTACTCAATTAACCACTTAAAGTCACACAATTAGCACAGTGAGAGCCAGTGCAGAGCAATATGCTAGGTGCTCTTTCACAAGGAACACACACATGTGATAAACATGATCATCTTGTGTGTCTCCAAGCTACTTTTTGGATATCATGAGAATGAAGCTGTCTATAGCCAGACCTAGCATGGAGTTGTTTTGAGTTTGGAAAAAGTGAGCATTGATGGTGTTGGAAATAGGTCATATATGAGTCCCATCAACCTCCATCCCAGTGTTTCCCAGAAGCAGGGCTGCTAGTTTAAGGCTATTTGTAAATGTACCCAAAAGCTACATGTGCACATACCTTTATCAATAATGCGTAGTGTGTTAAATGTTAGGCCTTTTACAAATTCTGGTGTTTTAAAACATTAAATGCAATGGTAGAATAATTTTTCAAGTAGGGGTGCTGTCATCAATGTTGCATCATTGAATTCATAGGGGTTGTGAGAAACCCAAGCATCACAGAAAGAACAAGTATAGCAAATGAGCCACCCCCAATTCTGCAAGAGAGTGGGGAGTAACTTGTGGTCCATTTTTGGAACACACTGTCAAAAATATATTACTAAAGCATGATTTGGTAGTGAACTGTCATTTACAGACAGCACTTTTCAAATAAAGTAGCCACAAAATTTGCACTGATGTAGTTGTACAAAGGATAATGGGGGTCATTCTGACCCTGGCGGTCAGTGTTAAAGCGGCGGCCAACCCGCCAACAGGCTGGCGGTCCAAAAAATGGAATTCTGACCCTGGCGGGAACTGCCAACACAGGCCGCCGCTTTAACACTCCGACCGCCACGGCGGCACAAACAAACAGCGCGGCGGTCACCGCCAACAGCCAGGCGGCAGACAATGTACCGCCCACCCTATCACGACTCACCAATCCGCCACCTTTTCCGGGGCGGGAGCCCCGCCGATAAAAACACGGCGGAAACAGACATTTCCAATGGAAAACGCTCACCTCGACACACTCCACGCGGAATCGGGACAGCATGGAACCGGAACTCCACATCCTCCCAGCCATTGCCTTCCGGCTCTTCTTCCAGGATCACGAACGTCGCCGCAGACGACAACGGTGAGTACAGCACCTACGACACAGGGGAGGGGGGAGGAGGAAAGGTTACGGGCACACACATACGCCACACACCCACCTCACCCCCACCGAAATACCTACACACCAATGCAGATTAAAAAGTCACACCCCCAAACCCCCAAAACAAAAATGCAAAGACAAAAGGCAATGATTGTAAAAATAGAACTATATTATAGCAATAATTAAGTATAGCGAACTTAGCAATATATAAAGAATTATTACACATCTAGAACTATATATATACAAGTAGCAAAAGTCAGGCACACTTTTGCA
The DNA here is from genome assembly GCF_031143425.1 of Pleurodeles waltl. Taxonomy (NCBI): domain Eukaryota; kingdom Metazoa; phylum Chordata; class Amphibia; order Caudata; family Salamandridae; genus Pleurodeles; species Pleurodeles waltl. The sequence continues at coordinate 342,401,010 of NC_090439.1, forward strand.
AAGTTCAAATGTCCGTGGGCCAATGTGCAGCAACACATGGGCAAAGCCCACACACGAGATCGAGTCCATTGGAGAGAACACTGCTGGGGCATCACAAAAATAAAATACTGGCACCTCAGGGGGAACGGAAGGGGGGCACCTCAGCCACATGAGTTTACGACGCCAGATCCACGAAGGGCCTCCATGCCCACTGTGCCATCCTGGGGAGTGCAAAGCCACAGTCTCTCAAGTCTCTACAGTGGGTGGATTGCCCACTGTGCCATCCTGGGGAGTGCAAAGCCACAGTCTCTCAAGTCTCTACAGTGGGTGGATTGCCCACTGTGCCATCCTGGGGAGTGCAAAGCCACAGTGTCTCAAGTCTCTACAGTGGGTGGATTGCCCACTGTGCCATCCTGGGGAGTGCAAAGCCACAGTCTCTCAAGTCTCTACAGTGGGTGGATTGCCCACTGTTCCATCCTGGGGGGTGCAAAGCCACAGTCCATCAGGTGGATTACAGAGTCCACTGGTCATGGAGGAGGCATGGTGGGCAGAGTGCTTCGTGAAGCCCTGCCCGACACAGAACAGGGCCTGCCAATGGGCCAGCGGTGCTTGACAGGAGGGCCCAGCAGAGCGGTGCTTGAGATGAGGGCCCAGCGGAGCAGTGCTTGACAGGAGGGCCCAGCGGAGCGGTGCTTGACAGGAGGGCCCAGCGGAGCGGTGCTTGAGATGAGGGCCCAGCGGAGCGGTGCTTGACAGGAGGGCCCAGCGGAGCGGTGCTTGACAGGAGGACCCAGCGGAGCGGTGCTTGACAGGAGGGCCCAGCGGAGCGGTGCTTGAGATGAGGGCCCAGCGGAGCGGTGCTTGACAGGAGGGCCCTGTTCAGCGGTGCCTGTCTTGGCGGGGCCCTGTTCAGCGGTGCTTCTCACGGCGGGGCCCTGTTCAGCGGTGCTCCTCACGGCAGGGCCCTGTTCAGCGGTGCCTGTCTTGGCGGGGCCCTGTTCAGCTGTGCTTCTCACTGCGGGGCCCTGTTCAGCGGTGCTCCTCACGGTGGGGCCCTGTTCAGCGGTGCCTGTCTTGGCGGGGCCCTGTTCAGCGGTGCTTCTCACTGCGGGGCCCTGTTCAGCGGTGCTCCTCACGGCGGGGCCCTGTTCAGCGGTGCTCCTCACGGCGGGGCCCTGTTCAGCGGTGCCTGTCTTGGCGGGGCCCTGTTCAGCGGTGCTTCTCACGGCGGGGCCCTGTTCAGCGGTGCTCCTCACGGCGGGGCCCTGTTCAGCGGTGCTCCTCACGACGGGGCCCTGTTCAGCAGTGCCTGTCTTGGCAGGGCCCTGTTCAGCGGTGCTCCTCACGGCGGGCCCTGTTCAGCGGTGCCTGTCTTGTGTTTCGAGTGAACCACACCTGGCCAATACTTCCCGCTCGGTCAGCATCGGACCTTTCCGTTGCAGGGCCCTCCTGTGATGGAGTCCTGGGGCCCTGGGTCTCCTCCGATACCCCTGGAATGGGGCTGGTGGGGCCCTCATGGCCAGGTCGGCTGCTCCCTGCCTTTTGCACTTTGCTGCCCTTGCCCTCCTTGGCAGACTCTCCGTGGCCCTTGGCTCCCTTACCCAATGTGGCAGGTGACGGTGCAAGGCTACCCTCCTTGGGGGCAGGCGTATTAGGCCTGTCGCGCCTGCCCTTCAGTTTTTTGCTCCTCTTCCCAGGGGGGGGGCTGGCTGTGCCTTTGCTGCTGGCCGATGTCCCTGCCCAAGGAAAGGGCGGACTCCAAAAACCAGGCACGACGTTCTTGGGAGTTGCTGGGCTGGTGGTGGCTGAGGTGTTTTTGGAACTCTTACGAGATGGAGGGGGTGGGTCAGGTGAGGAAAAGAGGTCCAGTTTAGAGAGGAATAGTTTTTTAGGAGCAATGGGAAGGGTAGCTGGAGTGGGTATGGGAGTAGAGGAAGAGGATGTGGTTGTAGGAGAGTCAAGTCTGGTGTCTTTGGGTGCAGGTGCTTGGGCTGGAGGCTGACGTGAGGTGGATGGCTGTTGGTTGGGTGCGTGCCTGCGTTTGTGTGGTTTGGAAGCGGGGGTGACAGACACACTGGGAGAGGACACAGGGGACGTGTACATGGCAGTGGGGGTGGTGACTGCACGTGTGCGGACTGGTTTGGAGGGTGTGCTGGTGATGGGTGTACTGGCTGATGGTGGTGTGCATGCAGGTGTGAGTGTAGACGTCACAGGGAGGGAGGAGGGAGACAAGGAGGTGGGGGACACAGAGGAGGTAGTGGCTGTTGGAATGTCTGCATCTGTATGTTGCTTGTGTGAATGCTTGTGTGTTCTGTGGTGCTTATGTCTGGATGAGCTTCCCTTGGGTGTTGAGGTGTGTGCAGGCTGGTCTGTAGGTGTGGATGGGATAGGCAGAGGAACAGGGGAGTGGGACTGGGTGGAGGGAGTTAGAAGAGGGAGGCTGGAGATAGGGACAATCGCTGCCGTCAGTGCTGAGGCCAGAGCGTTGAATGATCGCTGCTGGGCAGCCTGACCCGAATGAAGGCCCTCCAGGTATGCATTGCTTTGATGCACCTCCCTCTCCACACCCTGGATGGCATTCAAAAGGGTAGACTGCCCAACAATGATGGTCCTCAGGAGGTCAATGACCTCCTCACTGAGGGCAGCAGGGGTGACTGGGGCAGGGCCTGAGGTGCCTGGGGCGAAGGAGATGGCCGCCTTCCTGGCCGTGCGGGCACGGGCCGAAGGCCGAAGGGCTGCTGGGAGGGCGGAGCTGGTGCGCTGGGTGGCGGCTGTACCTGTAGTATCGGTGGGCACGGATGTTGCCACCACCGCAAGGGAGCTCCCATCCGAGGACGTGTCGGTGTCACTGACGTCTGCACGGGTCCCCGTGGTGGAGCCCCCCTCGCCCTCCGTCTCACTGGTCATGTCGGAGTCCGTTGCATGGCCCTCCGGGGCCATGTGAGATGCAGCTCCCTCTTGCGCCGATGCCACTTCTCCTCCGCCTGATGATGCTAATGCACACATTCACAGAAAAACAAAGAAAATGGGGGGGTGGTGGAGAAATAAAGACAAGTTGAGTGCATGCATTTGGGACACCGTTGGCGGAGAGGACAGACACAGAAGCCCCCTGCACTACGCTGCGCACTTGGGGTACACTACTCATTCACTGGGACATGCCCTACAAGCCTATGGGCGACAACTGCCCACACAGAATACACAGGTCCATGAATAGCGTTACTAGGCACCCTACAGAGGTGGGGGGCGGAGGCACAGGACCATACCTCACGGAGGGGCCTAGCCTACAGAAATCGCCCTGGCCTAGGGATACCCACAGCCCTCCTCCCCCACCCAGGCACCTCCACTGCGCGCAAATATAGCTGAATGTGCTGGTACTCACCCCCTTGTGTCTGCTGTGATGTCCTCAAGCGCCCATCTAAATCGGGGTAGGCCACCGCCAGGATCCGGGACATCAGGGGGGTCAAGGTACGACTGGCACCCCTCCTAGGTTGGGAGGCCATCCCCAGCAGAGCCTCGGCGGTCTTCCTGCTCCCACGGCGGATGTCCTCCCACCTCTTGCGGCAGTGGGTGCCCCGTCTGTTGTGGACCCCCAGGGCCCAGACGTCCTTGGCGATGGCACGCCAAATATCGATCTTCTGATGGGCGCTGACCTATGTGACATGTACAGGGGGGGAAAAGAAACATCATCACTTTTCGGCATGCTCGATGTGAGTGGCCCCCCATCCCCAAACTTGCCATGTGGCACATGCTCTCATCTGTTGTGCCATGCATTCGTAATTCGCTCCCCTCCCCTCCATCGTACATCCACCCCACTCATCACAGACATTGCCCACTATGCATTGGCCCCCGTGTACTCACCTGTTGGTCTGGAGGACCGTAGAGTAGTGCATACTGGGGGAGGACCCCGTCCACGAGCTTCTCCAACTCTTCGGAACTGAAGGCGGGGGCCCTTTCCCCAGTCGCAGCAGCCATTGTCACTTCCAGACCGAGGTCACAGCAGCACTTGCAGTATAGGTCCTCTCCTGTGGATGCTCAGGTCTCGTGTGATTAAGCAGAGAGAAAATGGCGGTCACGCCCGCGGCGGTGCGTACCGCGGCGGTGCGTACCGCGGCAGTGCGTACCGCGACCGCCGGCGCACATCGTCATTGGCTCCTGAAACCCATAGGGTTCAATGTTAACCAATGCTGCTTTGCGCCGCGGTCTTCGACCGCCTACCGCCACGGCGTGCCACGCCAGCGCAATGACCTCACTTCACATTGTCACACTTCACAGGTCAGGCAGCCGCCATTTCAAGGGCCCACATGGCTTAATTCCTACTGCGTCACACATGGCTAGGCCTTGCATCGACACTCATACAAGCCATTCAATCCAGAGAGATTTGTGTACTGTGCAGGCTGTGGGAACTTACCTGTGGGTTGATTGACTCTGTGCTCCATGTTGTCCTTCCTAGGCACCGTCCGCTGGGACTTGCGAGGAGACGGAGGAATGTTCCCGTGTACAGACCGCTGGTGGACCTGTCGACAATGGAAGAACGACATGTCATACTCACCTACAGACTCAACAGTGCCACTATACAGGAACTGTGTGTCCAGCTGGAGCCAGACTTGATGTCACCCATCCGCCATCCCACAGGGATTCCGCCTCTAGTGCAGGTGCTGTCAGTACTCCATTTTTTGGCTAGTGGATCATTTCAAACTACAGTGACCATTTCATCTGGGATGTCTCAGCCTATGTTTTCAAGGGTATTGTCCAGAGTGTTGTCTGCCCTGATGAAATACATGCGGAGCTACATCATTTTCCCTGAGGTGGGTGACTTGCCTACAGTGAAGGGTGATTTATATGCCCTTGGACACATTCCCAATATCATTGGTGCCATTGATGGTACCCATGTGGCTTTGGTCCCCCCAAAAGACAATGAACAGGTGTACAGGAACCTAAAAAATTATCATTCGATGAATGTCCAGGTGGTCTGTTTGGCTGACCAGTACATCTCCCATTTAAATGCCAAGTTCCCAGGGTCAGTGCATGACGCGTACGTCATGCGAAATAGCAGCATCCCTTATGTGATGGAACAGCTACAGAGACAGTGTGTGTGGCTAATTGGTGACTCTGGTTACCCCAACCTGACTTGGCTATTGACCCCAGTGAGGAATCCCAGGACAAGGGCAGAGGAACGGTACAATGAGGCCCATGGGCGTACTAGGAGGGTGATCGAGCGGACCTTCGGCCTCCTGAAGGCCAGGTTTAGGTGCCTGCATATGACAGGTGGATCCCTAATGTACTCACCAAAGAAGGTGTGTCATATCATCGTGGCCTGCTGCATGCTTCACAACCTGGCTTTGCGACGCCAGGTGCCTCTCCTGCAGGAGGATGGTCCAGATGGTGGTGTTGTGGCCGCTGTGGAGCCTGCGGAGAGTGAAGAGGAGGAAGACGAAGAGGACGACACAGGCAACAGGGACAGAGTGATACTGCAGTATTTCCAGTAACACACAGGCAAGAATCTACTCCTGCATTTTATTATATCTGTAACAGTACTGGCTCTCTACTGTCTGACCTTTCACCCCAATGTATGGTAACTTAGTTGTGAATTTGCCTTCCTATTTCAGTGATCTGGTCCCCACGGAGTGCCCTCTGGTTTATTTCCCCATGGACTACCGCTGTGTGACACTGGTATGTTGTCATCACAATGTAATTGGACATTTTTGGTTGGTTATATCGAATACATTTGGTTAAAAAAAAAAAATAGCAGACTCCAGATGGTTTTTGTGCAATAATTGTGTTTATTGAAGTGCAAAAATTGGTGTATAGTTCAAAAAGGGTGATGGGTGATGGTGGAGGCATGTCCATGGCAGAGTCCAGACTCTCGTTCGCACAGGTGCATTGTCCATATGCCTGTGGAAGGTGGAGCAGGGGCAGTTCAAGGTTGGACAGGGTGAACAAGTGGGACAGTGGGATGACATCCGGGGGGATCTGTGCATGGCGGGGGTCTTGACATCCTACTCTGTCTTCTTCCTAGATCTCAGGCCTTTCTTGCGGGGTGGTTCATGTTCTGCAGGGGGTGGGGTCCGGGTGGCCCGTTGCTGTTGTGTCGGGCCTCCTGACCACTAGCGCCGGCGGAGGTGGTGGGCTGTTCTTCCTCCATGCTAGTGGCAGGGGCCCTTTGGGGGGCCACATGGTCCCGCAATGTGGTGACAATCTGGTTGAGTGCCACCACGATTGTACCCATTGCGGAACTGATGCTGCGCAGTTCTTCCCGGAACCCCATGTACTGGCCCTCCTGCATGGTCTGGATCTCCTGGAACCTGGCCAGGACCGTCGCCATCGTCTCTTGGGAGTGGTGGTACGCTCCCATGATGGTGGTGAGGGCCTCTTGGACAGTGGGTTCCCTAGGCCTGTCCTCCCTCTGTCGCACAGCAGCCCTCCCAGTTCCCCTTTGTTCCTGGGCCTCTGTCCCCTGGACGGTGTGCCCACTACCACTGCCCCCAGGTCCCTGTTGTTGGGGTGGTGGGTTGCCCTGGGTGCCCTGTAGTGGTAGACACACCGCTGCTTGACCTGTCCTGGAGACAGAGGCATGGGCTCGCTGGGTGGGTGCTGTGCTGGGGTTTCCAGAGGGGGGTATGTCTGCTGTGGCCTGTGGCTGCCTGAGGGGAACTGACTGTCTAGAGGTCCCCGATGGTCGGGGCTGGTCATCAGGTTCTAGGTCGACAGAGCTGCTGTCATCACTGGGGGCCTGTTCTGGGGGTGGGATGGACATTTCTGGACCCTCCGGGCCGGTGTGTTGGCATTCGGGCCCTGCAGGGGTAAAAGAGTATTGTTATTGCTTCTGTGTGTGCCATGGCGTGCGATTTGTGGGTGCCCTTGTCCCCCAGTGCTGGCATTCCCTTGTGGGAGGAGTTGTGAGGGTGGTTTGGGGGGGGGATGGGTATGTGCAGTGGTCATGCTTAGGTGATGGGTGTCCATGGTTTGTGTTGGCATTCAGGGGTTGGTGTTGGTTTGGGTGGGTTGTGCTGGTGAGACATTAGCAGGGAGGATATGTGCTGGGGGGTTGGGGGTGAGGGTGGGGGTGTGGGTTGGCATGCTGGTGGTTGGGGGGGGTGAAGTAGTTGAGATTAGACTTACCAGAGTCCATTCCTCCGCCTACTCCAGCGAGGCCCTCAGGATGCAGGATGTTCAAGACCTCTTGCTCCCATGCTGTGAATTCGGGTGGAGTGGGTGGGGGTCCGCCGCCAGTCTTCTGCACAGCGATGTTGTGTCTTGACACCATCGTCCGCACCTTCCCCCATAGGTCGTTCCAGCGCTTTTGGATGTCTTCCCGATTTCTGGGATGCTGTCCCACAGCGTTGACCCTGTTGACGATCCTTTGCAATAGCTCCGCCTTCCTGGCTATTGTGGTGTGCTGCACCTGTGTGCCGAAGAGCTGGGGCTCTACCCTAATTATTTCCTCCACCATGACCCTGAGTTCTTGGTCCGAGAACCTGGGGTGTCTTTGGGGTGCCATGGGGTGGTGTGGATGAGGTGTGGGGTGGTGTTTGTGGTGATGAGTGTAGTGGTGTGTGGTGTTTTGTGCGTAGATGTCATGTGGGGGATGATGTTGGGTTCCTGTGTGAGTTGTGGTTTGCGTTCCCTGTGCTCTCTCTCTGTGTATTGCGCCTTGTCTCTGAATTTCGATTTGTGGGGGTTTGTGGGTGATGTGGGTGTGTGTTTTATATCGTATTGATTGTGTGGGAGTGGTGTTTGTATGTGTATCAGATGTGTGTATTTGTAATTGTCCAATGTGGCAGTGTTTTGTAGATGTGTGTGTATTTTGAGTGCAGCGGTGTGTACCGCCAATGGGATACCGCGGTTGAAAGACCGCTGCGTGGATTCGTGGGTCGTAATGGCATGGGCGTATTTCTGTTGGCGTGACGGTGGAGGTTTGGTCATCTCCAGTTTATCGCTGACCGCTGATGTGGCGGCCTTCAGTGGAGGTCGGGTTTTTGGCGGTTTGGCAGTTGTGGGTCAGAATGACCCTGGCGGGTTACCGCGGCCGCGGCGGTGTTATGGCGGTCTTCTGACCGGCGGTAACTGCCTTTTACCGCCAGGGTCAGAATGACCCCCAATGTGTAAAAACCAGATTCCCACCAAAATTGATCATTTGCACATCACCAAATAAAGTGTGTTGATTTATTTTGAGCCTAATAAAATATTTCTTTCTATCACACTTCAGAATTACAAAAAAGTGCTTAATTTTAGCTTTTCGAGTTGCTGTTTTGAAATATTTGTAAAGCTCATTTACATGTATTTAAGTGTTGTTGTATAAATGTTGTTGTATTTTAGGAAAAAAGATACATGCTGCTGTCCTTCCTTTCACAGTTCCCTCACCCTAGAATGATTGTCAGATAGTTAATTTTGCAAGTGCATTAATTTTGTTGTCAGAGGAAGAAAAGTAAACACCAATCTACAATTGAAAAGAACAGACCTTTGACCTCTGTTTTTGAACCAAAGCAAATGTGACAAGATAATAACAGTGTTTAAAGGCATCTTTATTGCTCAATTGCCTTCTCAACTCTATCATTTTTATTTTAGGGGTGCTGCAGCACTCCCTTAACCCATACTTCCAGCACCTATGTTAAAAGGAAATTGTGCTCTTGTGAATCAAATTATCCTCTTGGATCGTTTTTATTGTTCGGAACTAAGCAATGTCAAAAGGTGTAGCAAGGCCTCTTTCACTTACCTAAACATCTAAAAGTTAGGGGCATATTTAAGAGCCCCTAGCGCCACTTACACCGACATAGCGTAAATTCCTTTACGCTAAGGTGACGCTAAAGTAGCTTTTCTGCTGCACCATATTTACAAAGTGGCACAATGCATGCATGCATTGTGCCACTTTGTAAGCCCTTGTGCCACATTATGCGCCAGGCATAATGTATGCAAGGGGGTGTTCCAGTGCTAGAAGTCCCACAAAAATGGCGCAGTGAAATTTAAAAGATTTCACTGCACCATTTTTGGTGTAATTTTTAATGCCTGTTCAGAGCAGCTATTGAAATTATGTTCCCATAGTAACCTATGGGCCCCCTTGCACTTTTCTCCACTAACATCAATAATGTGCAACCATGGTGTCTCTGGGTGCTGGTGATGGTAGGGGGGAGGGAAAGTGGTGCATCATGGTTGATGTGCCACTTTTTCTCAAATGTGGGCCTTAGTATTTTGATGAGATTAGTATGATCTCCTGTTCTCAAGCATTCCAATTCAACCTCATTTTCTATTCTGCAGGTTTTTATTAGCATTGTTTCTGTATTACAACTTTATCACACATAATACTGATTTTAATTGTTTGTCAAATTGTGCTCAGTGTTTAATGCTTTTTTTCCGTACATTCTGATGCACATTGTTTGAGCTTTGTTCTTTGGAAAATTAAAAAAATATTTTGAACTAAGGAAAATATTTTAATGTCTTAGTTATTGAGCAGTTAGTGCTAAAGAGCAACATCTTTTTAGCAAACATTTTGTAAGTCACATGTAAACAAAATGCAGCAACTATTAAAAACAATATGGCAAAAGAAAGAATTAAAGAAACATGTTCAGTGTCTGTGGTTCAACATGTGGGACTCTCTCCCATTGACTGTGAAAATGGGCTACTAACCACTCTGTTTAAACATGGACAGCACCACTAAAAGCTGTTCTACACGGCACAGCTTATAAATTCTCCATCAGGGCATAATGACACTAGAAAACCAACAAAAAAACTGCTTCTTTAAGGCATAACCTTAGAATACCTCAACATTTGAAAGTTTGCAACAATATTCTAAATTGAGAAAGATTTGATTCTGAATGAATGGGTGGAGGCAAAGCATTTCAGACTATTGCTGTCTTACTTGAGAAAGCTATGTCCTCATCTTTGATCTAGAGACACCGAACATCAAGTACTGGGTGGAGTAGAGAACTCTATTTAGAGATATATAATGAGGGTTTAATGGCTAAAAAAATAAATTCAGCCTTGGTACTCTGCCCTATGAAGAATGCCAATGGATGTAAAAATAATTCCACTTTTCACCGGTAGCCAGAGTATTTGGCGTAGGACTGTGTGACATGCACTATTTTTAGGGTAAGGGTAGTGAGCTGTGCTGTAGCATTTGGTATGACTATAGAGGCATGATTCAGGGACAGGTAGTACTTCCATAACCCAGCCTAAACTTGATTAAAATGTTTACTACTCATACATGATGTGCTGCGTCTATTAAAGGGAGTAATCATTTTCACATTTTGACTTGCAAAACATGTTTGGAGACATGAGGTTTGAAGCTCAAACTAGTGCCCCTCAAGAGCTGAGATTATAGGCTGACTTGGAAAGAGATCAACGTCTGCCAATGGTCTTGGGCAAGGCTAGAGCATTAGAATGGACAGCCTAGCTGGGCACCAACAGCAGTTCAGCTTTGTCCAGATTAAGTTTCAAAATGTTTGTGGACAGCCACAATCTAATAATGGATAGTAATTATTCAGGGTAGACCTGTCCACCCAGAAAAGGCACAGTCAGTTTGGTAAGCTTAAAAATCAGTTGTGTCATCCACATATGTATAGAATGAGGTTCAAAAGCATGAATCAGTTTAGCTAAAAGAAGCATAGATGCTACATAAAATTGTTGATAAAATGCAAGCTTTCAGAACACCACAAGTGAGAGTCTGTGAATCTGCCCGATATGGTGGAATAACTACCCTTGTTAAAAATTGACAGCAGAGAGCTAGCCATTTCAGAAATATTCCAGAAATACATATGTCAACAAACCTTGACACTAGTATGGAATAATTAATGATATCAAATGCTGCCGACAAATACAATAACATCAAAGCACCAACTCATCCTTCATCTATGATTAAACATAGCTCATTTGAGACTGAAACCATTACTTATTTAGTGCTTTTACCAAGTGAAAAATCTGCTTCAAACCTGCACAGAATAAGGGTACTTTTGACAAAGTCTGAGATTTGGACAGATACCAGCTTCTCCAGAATTTCTCCAAGGATAGGGAGCAGCAAAATGGGTCAGTTACTTAAAATGTCAGAGTTCAGACTGTAGTAGTTTCACAATATCTGATTTCCAAATAGAAACAAGTAATTTCTTTAGAGAATTATTGAATATATGAATGAAAACATTAGGTATTTGAATGATAAATCTTAACAACCATTCACCAAGACACATGTCAAGAGGAGACCCCAATGAATGTATCGAAATTAAGGTTGGAACAAAAACTTCCTCTGTCCTGGGTTGGAATTGGTCAACCGTCACGATATGCTCCAGCTCCTGATGCACCTAACAAAAGAAAATGGACTATGTAAACTTTTTATTCATAAACTCTAAACAAACATTTTAAATCTGATTATCAAAGTTCCAGCGAGGGTCTAACAGGAATTAGCCACTGGGGGAGATTGAAGTTCCTTTGTAATACTAAAGAAATTGTTAGATATGTTGGGGTATTTTGCAATGCGCTCACAATAGTATACTGTTTTCAACATTGTAATTTGGCCTTGATACTTATAGAAGTGTGTTTATTCAATTCTATGAATGGCATGTGAGGAAGCAGGGATTAGCTGCACATAACTATCTTTACGGAGTCCTGACAATCCGAAGGCCACGCCGAATGCCAACTGGAAAGGGAAAGATAATAACAAGGGAGGAAAGGGTCAGAGACTAGGCCAAAACTGACAGAATGGCTGAAACAGAGAAAGGACACAGATATAGAACCAAGGGAAAGACAGAAAGAGACGGGAAACAAAAGAAACAATGGACTACTACTTACAGGAGGAAGAGGAGAGAGCTTTGAGGATAAAAGAGATGGAGGATGCCAGATATGGGAGGAAGGAGAACTGGAAGGCAGTAGACAGAATAGCACTGGGAAGAACTAAAGGTGAGATAAGCCCTGCCCAGCTAGGAGCACCGGAACCGACCCTATGATAGCAACAAGCCAGAGAGGAGACCAGATTGTTAGAACACCTAGGAAGCACAGAGACAAAGTAGCAGAGGACACGGCTGAAGCAGACTAGACGGAAGACGAGGAGAGGGAGTACTGGCAGAAGCAGACAAGATGGAAGGAGAGGAGGGGGAGAACTGGTTAGAAGACTGATGGATGCCATCTGCACTTGTGAAGCAGCCCACCACAACTCAGGAGTGTTGTGCCTGACTGAGTGGTTGTTGGTTAACCTGGCATAGGACAAAGGGAGGGAAGGAAGTAATGGTGCAGCCTGTTCTCCCTTTTTGTTTAGTTGTTTAAGTCCCCTTCACTCTCTTGCTGACCTACTTCACTTTGAGAATATCCTAACTCCATAACCTTTAAAGTCACACAAAGATATGATTGTGTCCAAAGGAGGACCTGATGCCCCATTAACGGACAAGAGCCAACCAATTGAGAGAGGATTACAGAACATTAAGGCGGTGGCATACTATCTCTATATCCAAAACATGCTCACAAAGTGGTGAACAGAACTCTATGTTCCTTAGAGAGGTAGGGAAGTTAATATACTCAGATATACCTGTTTCTTTGTGGTTTATTTTCCTAAGGGTGCTAGTGGCATTGCCCCTGAAGACCGGAAAGGAAGAAGAAAGACCCTATTGACCCTAGAGGGAACACGATCCCAAACACCGCGTGGATTGAGTGAAAAGACATTGGTTTTTGCACGCTGGTGAAGTTTTCGCTTAAAACCTTTTTTTTGTTACCCTTTGTGTTCTTGTCTCATTGCCATTAAAGCAAGCCATTATTTGCAGATCTGAAAAGCCTCCAAAGCTTTAGTCCCATCCACCCCACTACATGAAGTAAAAGATATTCTGCCATTTATGCTCTGGTTGTTGAGATCGTAGCTTTAATTTGCATCTTTTTCATGTACAGGACACTTTTTGCTTTTTAGTTCTAACCTTTTGTTTGGTAGGAGGATTCCAGGGGTCAATTATTTTCACCAAAGACTCATCAAAGCACTTTAGTATTTCATTAGTAGTTGAACTGATCAAAGATTGATAATGTTGGTTAAAGCAATCTGTAACGAGGGTGGAAATTTATTCAGGCAGTCAATGTTTCTAATTTTGGCCTAAATAAGGCTCTTTAGGAGACATATACTTTGCAGGCTCTGTTAACAGAAATTTAAATAAAATGGCAAAAAAATCACTACATATTAAACGCAGAGTCTCCTCTATTTCTATTACCTCTGCTGAAGAAAAAGATGGTTGTAATGGGGACCAGCTCTATGGGGAGGTTGCTGATTGACAAGGCTAAGGCCATACATCTCCATGACATGTTTAAAATGGATAGGGGATGTAAAGGGAGAGTCAAAATATATTTTTAAGTCACTCAAAAGGTTGACATAATTGATTTTCAAATATTTTTAGCCAACATCTTCAATTAAAGAGTTTAGCACTGTCAAAGATGAGTTAGGAGCTTATTTGTTTATATAGAGCAAAATAATCTTTGTTTATATTGCCAAAAAAAGTAATGGAAGGAATTCAAGATTTGGTTTCAAAAGACTCAGGGCCCGATTATGACTTTGGGAGTCCAACCATCAGACCACCAAAGCTGCTAGGATTAGGCCGCCGTCAAGCCAGCGACCTCATCCCCCATGGTAATACAATCTTTCTACCGGGCTGACCAGCGGAAACAGTGCAGCGGCATTGGCCTTGCCACCCTTAGGAGACAGTGCACATTCCACGGGTCCTGGCAGTGCATCCTCTGGCCCCCAGCACTGGCTTTCTGCCAGCCTTTCCATGGCAGTGAGACCACCATGGAAAGGCAGGCAAAAAGTGCAGTCATAATCAGCACAGCGGTGCCACCATGGTCACCAGCCTGGCTGACCATGATCCTGGTGGTGGTAGCGGTCTTCTGCAGTCCCACTGTCAGGATAGTAATCTGGTGGTCGGACCACCAGGAGTGCGGTGGTCTGACCGCCACTGCAGGTGTGGTAGTCCACAGACCACCAAACTCATAATGAGGCCCTGAGTTTGAGCCTGAAAGTGAAAAATGCAACACCACATCTTACCTGTTAGTGTGGTTTGATCCAAAAGTTGTAAAACCATTGGGAACGAGTTCATCTCATTATTATATTCTTTAAACCAGGTTTGAGTTAAAAAAATAAATCAACATTGTTTTCCTCAACCAAGTCCTGTACCTGATAACGATGAGAGTAAACTGATCGTACATTACAAAATAGGTAATTTAATAAAGGCTTAATAATTACTTTATGTCCGATAAGAGTGAACACTCTGCAGTAGTTATGGTTTTTGTCATGAGGCACATAAAGTTGCTCAGAAGTTCACAACTAGCACTAGTATTGGTTAAGCGTTGGGTGGCCATAAGCTGGATGAGTGTGTGGAGCCCATCCATTCCTTGCTGGATCCGAGATTTAATTGAATGGGGTGCTGCTGAAGAACAATATATGCCGATAACACGAAGAGAGGAGGGGGCGCTAATGGATTTGATTGCATGGGGGACATTACTGGAATGTTTTACTGGTGTGGAAGAGTCAAGCTCTGAGTGGAGCACTGATGATGATGGCTGATTAATAGAACCTTATTTTGGTCATAATGGTGACAACTAACTGTGGAGAGGCTGTAACTCTGGTGCTTATGATATATGAAAGGATTGGTTACATGAGGAGGGAAGGCTAAGGGGAATTACTGCTGCAGTGGTTGCTGTTGATTCATAATTTTGACTGTATGTTTACTCTGCCCTCCAGAAAAGAGACAAAAAGACATTGTGATGTTTCTCATTGAAATGCACTGCTTTGTGTTCTTTTTTCTAAACTCAATAAAAACTGAGTTATAAAAAAAAAGATGCTCTAAGTGAAAATGTCCTTTGTTCTAGGGTCAAAGTTTAGTAGGCCATGATTATAAGAATGAAGTTAGTACTATAGCTTAAAAGCTTATTACTTGTAGTGGTGTTTGCATTTATGAAGGGCACTGTATAGAAACATGCTGAGACTGGGATATTCAGATCAACATTCAAAAGGTCGGTGTGGCAGGACACAGGCCACTCCAGGGTGCAGACAAGCACAGATGGGCTTGTCCTTGGTGTACCATTGTCATGGTCATGCAGAAGCTCTGTGTTTATATTCACTCTAACCCTGTACCTAGAGGACTAGAGCACGGACCTTCCAATTGTGAAAATGCCCTCAGACAATGGTAGCCAGCAAAAGACAAACAACACTAAAGAAGAACTGACAATGGGAGCCTCTGACCTCTTATATCGGTTTCAGTTGGAAGTAAGATCTCATTCAAAACCACATGTTTAACATCCAATGCAACTCACCTGAATACACTCAACTATCTAACACACAAAATAAACAATTTCAAAAGAATCATATCAATCAGATACAAGGACAACTTTAGACTAGAAGTCCCTTACTGAACACAATAATCTGCTTTAGATTACACCTCATAAACTCAGTACCTAATTCAGCAAGATACACTTACTCACTTATCCTCTTACAACAGAACCAGAGGAATTAGTTGCTTGTTAGATGTCTACAGTGACAATCACACCACCCATATTCACATTTAGAAACTTAACCAGTGGCATGGAACTCAGTGAATTATCATGCAAACCATCAGTAATACCTTTCACTATCCGCTCATACAACTCTCATGCTTTGGATCCATCTTGAAATTATATACAGTATATGTCAAATGTTTAGAATGTTGCTTATCAAAGTGTGATATTGGGAATAAAATACTAAGCAGAACTTCTTTATATTTTGGGATTATGTACAATCTTCTAATTATGAATTGTCTGTACAATTTATGACTGCTCGCTGCATGGTGACCGAAGTGCACAAGGATTGTCCTGGATTTAGGGCACTTTAGACCATAGTCCAAGCTTGGGTTATAATTCTAGAATTTAAATTTGACCCTATATAAAAAATTACTGAATAATAATGTAGGGTTTTAAGTTAGTACTCTTTTTCTCTATGTGTCAAAGATGTGCCCTGAGATTTTTAGAGCCACTCGACAGCTTTAATCCTTTGAAGATCATAGATTGCTTGCATTTTGCAAATAATAATTGATGTATTATTATTATTATTATTATTATTATTATTATTGTTGTTTTTTGTTGGTGTTATTGCTCTTCTTGTTGTTATTATTATTTTTGTAGTAGTAATATCAGTAATGTAGTTATTTATGACAATAAAATAAAGATTACTCTGCAAGAAATAGTTGAAGTTTCTGGAAGATGTATTTTTTAATCCATGTCCACTTGTCTATAAAAATTGATTCTGCATTTGGATTCTGAAATCTATTTCAAATCGTGCTTTCATCACATAAATATAAAATTTCATCTCCATAATTGCTTCTTAGATACAAACCAATGCAATACATTTAAAGAAATTTTGAATTGAATTTCCTAGCGAGTCCACACTATGTTGCTAATGCAACTGCCAATTTCCTGTTGGATAATTACCTATAAATCATTATCATGTTGAAAGCTACATGGCTGAATCCCAGTAGAATTCCGGAATGCATTTGTGTCAAGGGCTGAAGCTTCCTTTGCAACAGTGGAAATTATCATTTTGTTTTAGTTTGATAAGGTTTGATTGAGTCTTATTCTGCCAGAGGTATGGATGCAGAGATGTGTAATGCATGTGTAAAACTAGCTAATGCTCTCTTCAAAGTTGATCACTCAAGGCAAAATTTGAACACACAGATGCAGAAGTATATGGGCCTAGGTTCACAAACAGTTTGCATTTGGTTTGCATTACTTTTTTATCCCAACCCTATGCAAAGATCTCTGTTGGGATTTACAAACCAACTCAAATTGTGATGTGTGAATTTGTAACCAAAGTTCTGCAGCACACATGGAAAGAGGAAAATGCCTTAAAACATAGTTATTGTGCATGAATGGCCCCCTTTCTGTACAAAAACTATGCTGACTACAACACAGACAACCATTCAGTATAACACAGGTGTGCCTATGTTGGTGCACGCAGCCTCAAGCATGCCAGTGCAGGGAGAGAGCAAAACTGCACCACTTCTATGCAAATATAGGACAGTTCTTGATCACGCAACGCAAGGCAGCAACTTTGCTTGCTGCACTCCTTTAACTATTTGTAAATATTCCACTAGGTGGTTTGGCATCTGGCTAAATCATACACAAAAACATTTTTCGAGAAGTTCATAATAATTTTTGTTGCATGTTCAGATAAAACGTAAAGCAAACTATTGTTTGCTCAAAAAGAAAGTCTGATTCCACGAGAGCAAGCAAAATAGAATCATTAATTATTCGCTTTTGAATTTCAATACATATTCGATGCATACCATAGAATAATTTTCAGAATTAATGGAACCTGCATTATAGGGCATAGAGGCATGGAATACAAAATAAACAGCCACATTAATTACACTGTATGTCAAGAGAAAGCTTTGATGGGAAGCACAGATACTACTTCCCCTCTTGTGCCTTTTCGTTTTTATGTACATCTGTAGAAATGTCTGGCCTTAATAGAGCAAGTCATTTAGCAAGCAAGCATGACATTCAAGGCTGGTTAAAAGCACACTGGTGAAGTGCAGGGGAAAACAGCAAGACACAAAGTATAGCTCTTCATGTGTTCTGTTTGGAGAGTAGTTTGGAGGTCACCAGAACTATTTGGGAAACTTTGAAGCACAAATAGGAAGTAAGATGCCTGCCAATTTATCAATTTAGCAAGGTAAACTGATACATTAAAGCCGATATTGCATAGAATCTAACTGCTTTCTATGGAAACTTAAGGTTTTTTTTTTGTTCTCTTATGTTTAAAAAAAAAAACTTTGACATAGGTTATTATTCTGACCATTTGTATTATAAGCACAACCCAAAGAGAGATGTGGTCAGGTTCCTATGGGGTGATTAGTCCCAGTGAAGGACACTGGCTAGTCAAATTTTCCGTTATTTCAGGCCTGCTTGTCTGTATGGAATTAGCTGCTATGTACTCATCAAAGCAGTGGAGAGCGGATTTGTTTAAGGAATGAAGGCCCATATTTTTTCGCACTGAATTTGTGTAATTTTCTTTTATGCAAGTCCAGCACAAACTTAACTCCATATTTCTATTTTGATGTTAGGCACGTCTAACGTCAAAATATAGGAGTTTGCATCATTTTTTTGATGAGTGAACCTACCTTGCGTCAATGAGATGCATGATAGGCGATCCTATCCAAAAAAATGGTGCGATCCCCATAGCCCCATATTTATCCCCTGTGCTAAAATTATGCACAGGTGGGAGGAGGGGTTAAATAATGGTGCTAAGCTCCATTATTTAATGCCTGGTCAGACCATGGAACACCATGGAACGGGTTCACAGGTGCCCCCCCTGAGCCCAAGAAACACACCCACCCACACCAGAGGGACACCGGAGGATGGGGGACACCATCCCTGGTAAGTCCAAGTAAGTATTTTAAAAAACATTTTGGGGGTCATTACGACTTTGGCGGGCGGCGGAGGCCGCCCACCAAAGTACCGCCGTCAGAATACCGCTGCGCGGTCAAAAGACCGCCGCGGTAATTCTGAGTTTCCTGCTGGGCTGGCGGGCGACCCCAGGGGCCCCACGACACCCTTTACCGCCAAACAGGTTCTGGCGGTCAAAACCACCAGAACCAGGCTGGCGGTAAGGGGGTCGGAATCCCCATGGCGGCGCTGCCTGCAGCGCCGCCATGGAGGATTCCTCAGGCCAGGGGAAAACCGGCGGGAAACCGCTGGTTTCCCTTTTCTGACCGCGGCTTTACCGCCGCGGTCAGAATAGGCCTGGATGCACCGCCAGCCTGTTGGCGGTGCATCCGCGGTCCCCGGCCCTGGCGGTCCATGACCGCCAGGGTCGTAATGACCCCCTTTGTTTGCCATTTGGGGGCGTTAACTTGGGGCCCCCTGCATGGCTTAGGGTGCAATGGCCATGCCCATGGCACACTTGTCCCCTGTGCTGGATATTGGGGTGGTGGGCATGACTCCTGTCTTTCCTAAGGCAGGAGTCTTGCTTTTGGTGGTTGTATGCCAGGAAATGGCACTAGTGTGGTTAGAGGCATTTTTTTGCCTCTAAACAGGCTAGCGTAATTTTTTGACGCACAACCTCCTCCTTTCCTACCTCCATCGCCACCCGGCTAGCATCTTTTTAAAGACGCTAGCCCAAATTTGCCGCCGGCTTGCGCCATTCTATTAGTATGGCACCCAGCTGGCGTTGTAAAATTGCACAAGCAGGTGTTATACTTTTTGGTGCAAAACTGCATTCCCGTAGTTTTGCTCCAAAAAGTATAAATTTGGGCCAAAATGTTTTCTACAGTGCAGGCCACTCACTTTAGTCAATGGGACCAGATAGCTTAGGCACTCATTACAAGTTTCATGGAGCAGTATTCCTTGGGCATACTGCTACAGGCAAGTACAAGTTCTCCTCTCTTTCCAGGCCAAGAATGATCAGGTCTGCTGACTTCAGAGGTAATATTGCTGAGGCAGCCAGCAGTTTTGTAAGGGTTGGGGGCAGCTACTGTGCCCTCCCCCCACCTATCCACATACTGCATTCTGGGAGAATGGGAAAAGCTAACCCAAATAAAAATGCACACACTCTTCTCTCCTGCCACCCGGGGGCCCTCCACACATTTACCATTTGCTCCAAACAAGTGGTCAGTGTGTACAGTTTCAGACCCATTATTTCTTCAGAAGGGGAAAACACCTTCAAATTTAAGCAGTATTCCTGTATACCTATGCTAATCCACAATCTGGGGGAAATAGATAGTAATCCCTATATATATGTGTGGGCACGCTGGTCAGAATCATACATTCTGGCCCCCATTATCTCTGTACCTGTGTCCAGGGAACGTGTGTTGAGACACTTAATCATCATCAGTAATGGTGCAATTTTTCATGGATTACATAGACTGCACTGGTGTCAATGGCAGCTTGTACAGGGAGTATTGCACCAATGCTTTGATGCAAGCAGTTGTACAAGTACCTACCCTGAGCATGTGAAGCAACATGATGTTTTTGCAATTGTCAGATTGTGTCAATGTAATGTTTTCACTCTTCAAACACTGCAAATGGTGGTCAGAATTGCACTGGTGTAATATTTGTTGGTTGAACCGTGAAGTGATTTGATCCATTTCAAAGTGAGGTCTAATGAACAATTTCAGGGGATGCTGGAAGCTGTACACACTTGACATGCTACATCAATACATAACTAAATAAATGAATAAATACATAACCTAAGACTTCACTTTTTGTTCCAAGTCATCCACATACAATATCTTAACATAAAACCACTTGCTTCTCGTTTATAGCCACACAAGTTATTTTCTTTTCATATAAGATTAGAGTTCAGTGCTAAAGTAGAAGAAATAGATAAGAAATGGGTTTTGAAATATCTTTTATGACTAATGCCAAGAAAGTATTCTACCACTACTCAGTATAGCTGCTGCTCAGTGGTAATGTCTGTTCAAAATGCAATGAGCAGCTGACTTGACAGAGTTACTTGAATGGAGCTTCCCCTCCAAAGCAATCAGACTAGTTCCTTCAGGCAGATCGTACTGCAGTGGCAAGACTAACACTTTTCTCAATGTGACTTAGGTTGGAGTGCAGGTAATAAGTCTCCACCACTCGAAGTCCAATACTTTCTCCAATTAGGCCTACCGGGAACAGTGCATCTAAACCCCTCAAAGTCAAATCCTGTCCCAAATGTGACTTATG
Organism: Pleurodeles waltl; assembly: GCF_031143425.1. Classification (NCBI taxonomy): domain Eukaryota; kingdom Metazoa; phylum Chordata; class Amphibia; order Caudata; family Salamandridae; genus Pleurodeles; species Pleurodeles waltl. The sequence continues at coordinate 342,421,638 of NC_090439.1, forward strand.
TGGGAGTGGAAATAAATAGTCAACACCCATCAAAGTCCAGCACTTTACTTAATATGGATTAATTCAGAGTTACAATCATAGATTCAACACTTCAAAGTCCAACACTTTTCACAGTGTGGATTAGATTTCAATGGGAATAGGATAGCTACACCCCTCAAAGTCAAATACTCTCCCCAATGTACCATTGGGCCCCATTATGAGTGTGGCAGTCCGAGGATCACCACACTTGTGGTAACGGTTGGACAGCCACATTCCAGGTGGTCTAACCGTCAGATTACAACCCTAGTGGGTGGACCCACCTAATGATCACTGTCACCACCAGGAACATCGTTCCTGATGGGCTGATGGCGTTTAGAGTTGTATTCAGTCATGGAGGCACTGAACTCAGTGCCGCCATGCTGATTGAAACTCAGCTTTCTGCCAGCCTTTCCATCGTGGTTACTCTGCCATGGAAAGGCTGGTGGAAAGCCAGTGCTATGGGACACCCTGCCCAGCATCATCAGTATACGCACTCCCTGCTTTGCAGACCATGCATATTTTGATGGTGCTACATTGCTACGGTATTGGCCTGGGTTCCCTTAAGGGAGCCAAGACCAATATCATAGCACCATTCCTGCTGGTCAGCCCAGCGGGTATGCTTAATACTATGTTCCCACCCACCAACCCAGCTGGAACATTGTAATACGCTTGAGGGAGGGGAACACCACCGGTATGGTGGTGACGTCCTCCACTGGAGTTTGGCAGTCGGTTTGTCCGACCGGCAAACTCGTAATGAGGCCCTTAGTTTAGATTGAGACTAGAAAATATACACCCCTCAAAATACAGTACTTTTTACAATGTGGCTTAGAGTGTAGTGAGAATAGTCAATCTACACCTGTCATGGTCTAACACTTTCACTAATGTGGGTTATATTGGAGTGGGAGTAAAAGTGGTAATAGGTAGTCTATTTGTGCTAGAATGTTTGTGTTGTAGTAGTTTATAGTTGTGTGGGAATAAAAAAATAGATTTATAGAAATGCAACATTTTAATAAGATATTATTTATGGGAAACTAAATTCAAGTTTAAATCAAAACCCATTGGCTTGGTAACATGTTTATTTTTCAAATATGATCAAATTTTTTAACAATAAAATTAAAATCTTTTGTACATTTTCACATTATTTTTTAAAGAGATTTTTACATATTTTTATGGCATTTTTCAATATCATTAATTGTTGAAGATGATTAGTTTTGACCAGTCATGTTACATTTTTGGTACACATTTATTTCTTTACATCTATTAACAATTTTAGAATTTATACTTTTTCATTTTGCACATAGTGTAATATTTATAAACCATTTGTATTTTAAAGCAATATTTTTACAAAACAGAACATAATTTTAAACAAATCATTTTTGTCATGATTTTCACAGGTATACTTTTTTAGTTTTATTTATATGTACTATTAATTATTACGTTTTTTTCTTCTTTTAAATATATTTTAATATTTTTGAAAAGGTACATTTTTGTACATGCAAAATAAACTTTTATATACTTTGTTCACATTTTTACATTTTATACAAAAGAAAATATCAATAATCCCATTGCTTCTATGGAGCATTGTTCTTTTTTGTATGTTTTATTTAGCAGCTCTTTTATGTACCACATTCCTTACTGTAGCTGTCCCCTTTTGATTTGTTCAGCTATACATGCTGTCACAGTACCTAGTTCTTGAACTTCGGATCAGGTAACAGTAGCTTAAGTTAATTCTTGTAGGTTTAGGGCCTGATTTATAAAAAGTTAGTGCTACCTTCGCATCTTTTTTGATGCAAAATAGGAGTAAATTTGCAAAATATAATTATATTTTTTAAGTTTACGCCGATTTTGTGTCAAAAAATGACACAAAGGTGGCACTAACTTTTCATAAATCAGGCCCTGAGGACCAGATTTATGGAAAAGTGGCACAGCGTGGTGCTGCGCCAAAATTGTCAGCGCTGCGTCACTTTAGAAACGCAGGGATGCGCTGTATTTAAGTGAATATGGGGCACCCCTGTGTTGTCCCCTGTGCTGGTGTTAAATTAAGCTGCCAACGCAGGCATGAGGAGTGTGATTGTCTATGTGCGGAAAGGTGTCCCTTCCTGCACATAAACAATCACTAATGGTGCTTTGGCACTTTTGTGTGTGCTGCAGAATGCAGCACACACAGAATTGCCAAAGCGTCATTTACAAATGATTGTTTATGTGCAGGAAGTGACATCTTCCCACACATAAACAATCTTTTCTGGCATTTTGCTCTTTCTAGGTGGGCTGCAGAATGCAGCATGCATAGAAAAAGCTAAAAATGAGGATGAATAAAAGTATTCCTCCTCGCTGCGCCCTGCTAATGCCACCCCTGGGGGTGGTGCTAGATTTTGGCGCTGCCACAGGTTTACAAAATTCCATTAATCTGAGAGCATCAAAATGCAATGGGTATAGCTGTGGCACGCCCACAGCAACACCCATTGCACGCCTCTTCCACCTACAGTGCTGCGTGGGAAGGGGTCGTATTTACAAGGTGACGTTATGCTACAAAAAGTGACTTAACGCCACCTTGTAAATATGGTGCAGTGCTTAGCACAAAGTGATGCTCCTGTGGCGCAAAGGTCCTTTAAATACATCCCTTAGTATTTTTGTGTATGTGTTTAAAAATAGGTTAGGTAATATAGATAAGTGTTTGTAGGTTGTTTATTAGTTAAATGTCAAGGTGCCATTTTAATTGTGGAAGTTAAATGCAACTGACCTTAGAGTGTTGTACATATTTTAGTATAGTGTTTGTTTGAAAGGTTTGATATAATGCATTTTTAGAATTATTTAAATCGTGATGTTTTGTGTTGTAGGCATGGGTTTTTGTATTTCCTATTTCTTTTACATATTGTGTTTGAGTCCATTATTTTGGATACCTTCATTAAAGGAAATAAATGTGTTACTTTAATAACCAATCTTAGTTTTAATTTCCTTCATTTCTTTTGCTGCAGTATTTTTTATAATGCATTTTTCAGATTTTTGATAGTGCCTTCAGATAATTCTTTTTTCATTGAAATCTTATCCCACTCTTTCACTATGTTGTTTTTGTCTGTTGTGTTGTGATGCTATCATATACATTCCCCACCATTGTATATTATACTTGGTTGGCATCTTTGGCCAGTACAGTGCAGTCTGCCAACCTACGTATTTTCAAAATAGGGGATTGAGGGAATTAATTTGTACTCATGTCTTTGGTATTAGAGTGATTTTATTAATAGATTATAGTTTCTTTGCTACTTCAGCTACTGGGCAATTGGTGGGACAATACATTTTTTAAATTTATGGAAGAATTTACCGTATGTTAAATATTTAACACTTGGGCCCTCATTGGGAGTGTGGCAGTCTTAACACTCGTTGTGGTGGTCGGACTGCCACCAAAGTGGCAGTCCGACCTCCCCATTATAACCGTACCAAAAGGGCCACTGTCAGACCACTGTCACTGCCACTTTTAGGCCGGGTCGACAGCCTGGTGGTGCTGGCGGCCTTAATCTGCCAGCACTTCCCTGCAGATTAAGACTCCTGTGTCCGCCAGCTTTTGCATGACGGTTCCACTGCCATGCAAAAGCTGGTGAATACGGGGTGCTGGGGGCCTCACGGTGGCCCCTGCACTGCCTGTGCACTTGGCACGGGCAGTGTAGGGGCCCCATGGACAGCCAGGTCACACTTTTCACTGCCTGATTTACAGGCAGTGAAAAGTGAGACGGGTGCTGTCACACCTGACAAACTGCAACATTGCCACCGGCTCGATTATGAGCCGGCATCAATGTTGTGGTGAGTTTCCCACAGGGCCAGCAGGCTGAAATGCTGTTTCTGCCCATTGGCCCAGCAGGAAACTCATAATAGGGCTAGGGGGCGGAATACCGGAGTGGGGGTCTTCCAACCCAAATATTTTGGCAGACGGCCTCTGCCACCCACCAAACTCAATGAGGCCCATGGAGTGGACTTTTGGAGCTGTCTCCATATACTTTGATTAAAGTGGTGATAACACCCATGAATGGCTGTATGTGGGTATATTTTGAAAACTGTTGAAATCATTCCTTGGTCAAAGTCAAATATTATCTTTTGAGGTTACTAAGTTTTAGCTTTAGTTTTTACTTGATTTAGTAGTTTGTGGTATGTTGCATTGTGTTTGTTTTGGTAAAAGTGCATAGCCTAACAGTATATTTGTGTTGTGGTATTCATCCACATGTTTCTCAGACTCAATCATAGCATGTTTCAATACAATTATTCCCCTTTCATTACTGATGTTGTCATATAAGAGTTGTTACAAATGGGGTCTCTGGTTGGCAATCAGTTTGCACTCTGTCCAAGCAGGGACCCTCACTCTAGTCAAGGTAATGGAGAAACACACTTAGATAACCCCTGCTCACCCCCTTGGTAGCTTGGCACAAGCAGTCAGGCTTGTCTCAGAAGCAATGTGTAAAGTATTTGTACCAACACACAGTAATACAGTGAAAACACTACAAAATGGACACCATACCAGTTTAGAAAAATAGGCAATATTTATCTAAATCAAAGAAGACCAAAACAACAAAAGTCCAACATACACAAGTCAAGATATGAATTTTCAAAAGAATAAGAGTCTTACTCCACAGAAAACAGTGGAAATGTTGATTTCACACAAAGTACCTGGTTCATGTCCAAAATAAAGCTGCACAGGCGAGCATGTGTCAGAAAAGACAGCGATGCGCTGATTCCTTACTCGCAAATGAGGCAGTGCGTTGTTTCTTCTCCGGTCAGCGATGTGTCATTTTTCTCCCTCACACAAGAGCGATTCGTTGATTTCTAGACGGGGCACCTCGGATCTGTGCAGGTTCTGAATGACTTTCACACCCAGAGACGATGCGTGAGAAAAGGCAGAGTCACAGAATGGTTTAAGCAAGAAAATGGCTACTTTCTAAAAGTGCCATTTTCAAATAAACAATCTAAAGAAAAACTTCACTCACAGATGTATTTTTAAATTGTGAGTTCAGAGACCCCAAACTCCACATTTCTATCTGCTCTCTTAAAGGCATCCCCCCAGTGAAAATGAATTTAGTAGTATTTCACTGTTAGGACATGTAAAACATATCAGTACATGTCCCACCTTTAACATACAGTGCACTCTGCCCATTGGGATGCCAAGGGCCTAATTTAGGGGTGCCTTACATGATTTAAAAAGGGAAGGTTTGTACAGGGCACGTGGGTACACTTGCCAGGTTGAATTGTCAGTGCAAGACTGCACACACAGACACTGCTTTGGCAGGTCTGAGACATGGTTACAGGGCTACTCATGTGGGTGGCACAATCAGAGCTGCAGGCCCACTAGTAGCATTTGCTTTACAGGACCAGGGCACCTCTAGTATGCTTTACTAGGGACTTACTAGTAAATGAAATATTCCAATCATGGATAAACCAATCAACAATACAATTTACACAGAGAGCATGTACACTTTAACACTGGTTAGTGGTGGTAAAGTGCTCGGAGTCCAAAAGCCAACAAAAACTGGTCAGAACAAACAGGAGGAAAGAGCAAAAAGATTTGGGATGCCCCTGCAAAAAGGGCCAGACCTAACAAGAGGAAAGATTGATTTATGTGTGTTACAGTTAAGTTTTCAGAGCTATTTATAGTCTTAAATCTTATTGGAGCAGCAGGCTTTTCTGTGGTTGCATATCTAGTTCTGGCTATAAGTCGTTTTAAATTGGGTATAGCTGGGATTTCGTCTACAGCATATTCAGGTGTTTTGTTGCTGTACCTTTGGGGGACATTTTTGTTTCTTAATTATACTCTTTTTGAACTACTAAAATACTCATATTAGTTGTATATATATATATATATATATATCTACATATATATATATATATATATATATATGTACCCAAGTTATATCAAGATAATATAATATGTATACCTTTAATGATTAAATAATGCATTTATTTTTGTAATTGTTATATTTGTTGTTATTTCAAAATTGTTAATAATAATGTTTAATGTTAGTTAATCTTTATCTAATAGAAACATATTCATAAAATAATATGTTCTCCTTTTTATAGTGTTTAACTTAAAAAAATGTATTATATGTTTTCATTTGTTTCATTATGTTTAGCGATTTTTTAAGTATTAGTGCAGTGTATTTGATTTCATATTTTTTATTTAATATTAACAGTATTTAGTGTGCCAATCATTTTTTTCCTGATATTTTTATTGTATAGTATGTGTTTAATGTGGCTGAAATATTTCATGTATCTTTAGTTTTTGTTTTCAAAATGTAGATACTTTCGATATTTTTACAGCAGTATTTTTGTATTCGAATCAGAGCACTTTAAAAAAAAAATTCTGGGTTTCAATATTATGCTAGTCAATATTTTATGACAATATTTGTGTATTTTAAAATCATTTTTCTTAATATATTGTAATGGAAGCCAAAGGGATTGACAGATGTAGTCATTATTACATCTTCTTCAATGATGGCATTTGACACCTGACACTAACTAGCTATGAAAGACGCTACATTGGGAAGGTTTAATTCTCACATATATGGGGCTATAAGTTGTTATTTAATATTTGTTATTAGATGTGTCTTTGACTCAGGCCCCTTCTTGAAGAGTCTTTTACAAAGATGAACTATCCCAAGAAGGACTAAGGCCCAATGTATACTTTTGGATGCTAAACTGCACTAATGCAGTTTAGCGTCAAAAAGTATACAGCGGGCTAGCACCCTTCCAAGATGCTGGCCGGGAGGGGGAGCCATAGGGGGAACAGGGGGTTTATTGTCAGAGGATGACGCTAGTATGGGCAGATGCATTTTCTGATATTAAAACCCCATGGACATGACTTCTGTCTAAGTTAAGAGAGGAGTCATGCCCACCACACCAAAGGCTATTCCCAGGGGACATATTTCCCCTGGGCATGGCCATTGGGCCCATTGCCATGTAGGGGGGATCATGTTAGGTCCCCCTATGGCACTAAAGAAAAAAGAATTACTTACCTATACTTACGTGGGATGGGGTCCCCCATCCTCCGCTGTCCCTCTGGTCTGGTTTAACCCAGGCGTTAAATAAGGCCACTAAGCAAGCTTAGTGCCATTATTCAGGCCCGCCTCCCTCCCGTGCACCATTTTTGCACAGGAGGATAAATAAGGTGCATTGTACTTAGAGCCATTTTTTGTCCAGGAGTGCCTACCTTGCATCTCATTGACGCAAGGTAGTTTTCTGCAGGCAAAAAATGACTTTAACTCCAATATTTTGACGTTAGATGGGTCTAATGTCAAAATATAAATATGGAGTCAAGTTTGCGCTGAAATAGCGTTAAAAAAATCATGCTATTTCAGCGCAGAGTATAAATGTGCCCCTAGATGTTTTTCTTGAGTCTGACAGAAATCTTGCTGCACCATGCTACCAAATTTTAGACCATTACTAAAGGTGTCACAGAATGCCAATGGACAGCACCTTAGAAGGATTAAACTGTGAGCCAACAACCTATGGTAAGTAGACTGAGAACACATTGGATAAAGAATATTTGGAGGGATTCATCAAAGAGGCATAGTCCCATAGTTATACTTTTTGGTGCAAAGCTGCGCTAACAGGGTTTTGCCCAAAAAAATGACGCTCAGCTGGTTAGAGGCAAAAAAATGCCTTTAAACAGCCAATCGTCATTTCCTGATGCACAACCGTCCATAACACATGACTCCTGTCTCATAAAAGACAGGAGTCATGCCCACCACCCCAATAGCCAGCACAGTGGACCAGTGCCCCCTGGGCATGGCCATTGCACCCAGTGCCATGCAGTGGGCCCCATGTCAGGATCCCCAATGGCACTTAGATAATTTAGAAACAATACTTACTGATACTTTCCTTATTTACCTGGGATGGGGTCACCCATCCTCTGGTGCCCCTCTGGTGTGGGTGGGGGTGTTCCTGGGGCTTGGTGTGGGCACCTGTGGGTACATTCCATGTGCCCCAAACGGCACAAACAGAGTATAAATATGCCCCATAATGTGTTGGGGGAGGGTGCAAACCAAAGCATCTTTTGTCTTTGCCTGCCTCGGTTAATTTTGTATTGAAACATGGCACCTGGAAGTCAGATGAAGCTGTGTGTAGCTATATTAAAAAAAACTAGCACTACCTTGTGTCACACTAGCGTCATAATTTTTTATGTTAATATGGCCCAATGAGGCTGAAATCCCCCTGCCGTTTTTACAAGGTGGCACAATGCATGTATTTCGCCACTCTGTAACCCTTTGCGCCACAATATGCCTGCCCCAGACATAATGTATGCAAAGGGGGCACTCCCCCATTAGAGGAGCCGGAAAAATGGCATAAGGAAATCTATGAAATTTCTTTGCGCCATTTTTTATGGCACTTTTAATGCCTGCTCAGAGCAGGCGTTAAAAGGGCGCTTCCATTTTTTAGAATGGGGCCCATTGTACTCTGCAGGAGCAGTGCCAGTATTTTGACACTACTCCTGCAGAGTACATCAATAGCGTCATGAGAAATTACAGTATTGCCCCCTACCCTGCACCACGGTATGCCGTATTTTAAATAAGGCACACACATGGTGGCGGTAGGGGGGTGCTAAGCGGCACAGGGAAAGTGGCACTGCACTCGGTGCAGCAGCACCTTCCATAAATCTGTCCCTAATTCTTTTGCATTTGAAGGTCTGAAGATGTGAAATCCTACAAATACCCAGACATGGTTAATACCTATTCACCCAGAATAATGTGTGAACAAACTTAGGGCCAGATTTTGCATCAATGAGTTTAGTGATTGGCTTGCGACATTTTTTGACACCACCCAGGCGTCATATTTTTACTATGATGCTGGACAGCGCTAAAAACCAGAAAGATTCAACATTTTTGACGATAACCATTGCGTCTTGCTATAAAGCAAAATTACGTTAACCCAGAAAAATGACTCTAACCTCTTTTACGACACGTAAACATGTTGAAAAATGGAAGTGCACCATTTTTTTCTGCATTAGTGTCAAATACAGATGCTAAAGCAGAAAACAGTGCAAGGAGAGGCAAAATGGAGCCAGAAAGCCAACCAGGAACCAGCCAGGAGGACACACAAAAGTCCCAGGGGAGGTAGAAGAAATAGAGAAAGTGTCATTTCAGTGTGAAGGATCATAAAATTCTGGTGAGAAAGGTTACGGAGCACCAGCGACAATTATTCATGACCTCCAAATTGGCAGGGGAGAGGCAACATGGCAGCATATAGTTGACAAGATCAACAGTGTGGCAGGGTGAGGAGAACTGTAACTGAGTGCAAGAAACTCTGGCATGACTGCAAGAGAAGGACCAAGGAGAAAATGGCAAGGAAAATAAGGCATCACTGCAAACTGGAGGTGGAAGTACAGCACCACAAGAGGACCTGGATGAAATGGAGGACATGGTTGCAGCGGTCATCCTGGAGGAACTGGTCACTGATATCTCAGGACAGGACAGCTCAGACTACCAGGAAACACCACAAATGTAGGGTAAGTTGCATGGGGGTATATAATGCTAAATTGTCAAGTGCAAGAAGGGGGAGGCACATAGGACACACACGCAATGCATGTCAAAGGAGTGCAGAGGGACAGATTGCACATGAAGCAAGTTGCAACATTCAAACATAAGCAACATATGTACATACGCCTTGGTATTGCCATGCACCACAACACATACACAATCTGGACATATGTTAACCACCAGGGATATATACTTACATGTACATAGGCAGCACATAGGATGGAAGACATGTTTAATGACTGTAGCCCTGGTTGTGTCATTACAACATCCCTTGCATATAGTCAAACAAATCCTACAAACACGACCAAGACATCAGAGACTAGGAAGTCAGTCAATACCATTCTTGGAGTTATGTCATGGTGGTGTCCCTTGCAGAAACAACTTGCAACGGCCTTGTCTCATTGCCAAAACACATGTGTGCTGCATCTCACAACACACAATACATTGAAACCTTTCCCAATAGTATCCGACATGTGCCAGAAGCACCAACACCCCACACATAAACAACTCATCCCCATAAGGCAGCCACTACTCCATCATGCAGTAAGGATGCCACTCAGGGTGCAGGGAACATTAATCTGGATAGGCGCTGGGGAAATAGCAAGGGGGTCCTGTAGCACAGAAAACATGCCACTACCCAGTGTAACTAAACTGGTGTAGTGTGGAATCACACATTTTGATGCTGATCAGAACTGTGCCACTAGAGAAAATGTGTACTACAGACTGCAATCTGTAGGTCACAACAAAAACAGGCTGAACCCACAACTACTCTGACACAACCATGTGAGACACACAGGAATGGGGAAATAACCACACAAATACAACACATGGTGTATGACTGTGAACATAACGGTGTACAATTTCACATTGATGGGTGGGGGGTGGTGCCTGGCCAAGTCTGGTGTTGGTTGGTGTCTCTCAACACTGGACTTGTGCTGTGTCACGATTGTATGGATTTTGCAAATGGGGTCACTGACGTGGACATTGTAAATATCGCACTACAACACTTGCAAATAAACACCTCCTACACAAACAGCATGTCTTTGTGTATTGTGATCCATCTACTATGCTTAGTAATTGAGATGTGTGTAACCATGTCATTAGTCACAGAGTGTCAGTACAAGAGTGCTGGGCTATGGGGGCACATACCTACACACAAGGTTCCTTCATGACAAATGTCAATGCTGGTCTCATCCCCTACTAGAAATTCACAGAGTGTGCCAAAAATGAAGAACACGTGTATGCTTCACTCACTACATATGGCAGGAATGGCTGTATAAATGTTCTAGGACAATATTGTCAGCTGGGAGTACCAGTAGAACACATTGGTGTGATACAGAGGTACATAACCTCATTAGTGATTGCCACTGGTCGGTTTTGCAGGATAGAGTTCAAATGTAGGCTATCAGTTGTGCCACAGTTCCTGACATTCCTACATAGTACCCCAATACTGACAGCTGAATTACCATACCTACCTGTCCAATATAAAGTAAACATAGTCACCTTAAGTGGTGGGTACACTGGATGGCAGATGCATGGACAAATATATGTGTTGCTGCTGCCAATGTGACAGCTCAGTTGTCAATAGGTGATGTACATGTCAAGAGAGGGATTTGGAGGCAAGACGGAATCCCTACGCCAACACATAATTTGCACTGTGCACTCATGGAAAGACCCTGAGACACAAGCATGTGGCAAAACATGTTCATTAAGTATTAACCCAAACTAAAAATGTTAACAAAACCTACCCTATCCTAAACTAACCTATTCTATCCAAACTTAACCAACAACTAAAGTTAACTACCCTATGCTAAATTTACCTAACACATTTAACACCACACTCTAAACATTGGCCCCCACCCCCTTAAGATACAAGACACATGCAGGACAGCATATACTAATAGTACACATATACTAACTAAATCTACACAAATATATATATATATGTATTTTATATATATATATATATTTTTTATAGAAAACATTTAGATGCTCCAACATGACCCCCCAATTAATTAACACGTAATAAGTGAATAACCCACCCTACAAATCCACTTATCCTATCTAAACTACATACCTACACTAACCTAACACTAACACTAACACCCTAAAACCCACAATAAAACATACATTACAATCAGAAGGGAGAGGACTGAACTTGGAGGCAGCAGTCCAGATGTGAATCACAGTTTGGCCTTCTTCTTCAGTTTTTTCTTGATGAATTTTAGCCTCTTTGTGTTAGCGGCCACATCCTTCGCCAAACTATCCAGACATTTTAACACCAGGGAAATGTCCCTTTTCAGATCCTTCAACAATTGTCCGTCCATGGAAGGAGGTGGTGTGGGCTATTGCACTGACGTTGAAGCTGTTGCAGTCATGTTTGTTGGTGTGGTGTCAGCTGTGCCCCCCCTGCACTGCTGAGGAGCTAGGTGTGCCGTCTTAGGAAGTATGGGGATCCTTTGTGGGAATAGCCGCCCTTCACCTATTGCCCTCTCTTCACAGTAGCGGCGAGCCATTTTTCAGAACCCAGATTCCATTGCCAGGATATGGCGGTAATTCACTGCCCTCTTGAAATACACGCAGCTCATCATTGGTCATGTTGGCAGCTGTGAAATGGAGACAGGCAACCATCAGTCTCAGCACTGTGTGGAGTCTAAACAGATTAGTAGCTTACGCTACTACATCTAATTACACATGTACTCCAACTCAAATTCCAGAAATGTCAATGCCTCTGATAAATGTAATGGCAATGCTGCCTTAGCATCATTTTATTGAAACTAAAGTGACACAAAACAAAAAAAAGAACCAAACATATGGAAGTATGTATCGCTTTTGCGTAATAAAGAAAAATGCAAAGGCAGCACAAACCTTACATAGGTCAGGCCCAAACTTCCTCAGTATCTGTGTTTATTTCCAACCATACATCACTAGTAACTTGGACATGTTATTGGGAGGATGGGATGATGTTGGTAACCGTAACGTTTCAGAGCTGATAGTTACACATGCAAGCCTGATCAATATGACTGTCACCTACACTGTGAGCATGACATCTACCTACAAATGTGGTATTCCTCTCCCCCTGAGCCTAATGGGGGATGGGTTTGCAATCCATCAGCTCAACTGTCCTTGTCATCCTAGGCATGCACTCATACATGAAGTCAAGGAGTGGACCATATTTTAGTAGTGTTGACAACTAGGAAGCTGGTATCCATAGGTCTATCACATCTACATTCATGTGCCCTGGTGTAGACACTGATCAATACCTGATCTGCCACTACTATTCCTTACACACCCATTTCCATGCCAGCACACATTTGGGCTTGACCTGCATGAAAGATAATTTAATTTCACATAAGTGTTACATGCATGGAGTGCAAAAGACGGCACGCCATGCTGGGGGACAATTGCTAGCCCAGTCCTACATCTTCATGACAATATCGGGATGCATCAAATTGGGTTCTCTATGGTGCATCCCTGTGTTGTGAGAATGATGGAGTGTGCCACTGCCAATATTCTCACAGCGTTGCACTCTGTCATTCTTAGTCACATATGGCCCTACATGTGGCTTGTCATCACTTTGTGTACACAATATTGGCCATTGTGTACCACAAGCCTCACAAGATGTGACCCTCTGGTGGTGCATGGGGATCCTTTAAATGGGCCATAATGTCACCATCCAGCCTGCTTTTATATCTGATGATTGGACAAATTATCACATCTGGCATTTTAGTCAACACAGAGGACTCACTCACACCAAACCCTGGATTACTTCACAGGACACACATTCTCACACTTACTGGATACATCTGGGTCCTCAAATTGGCCTACTTCACCAATTGTGTAGGTAGCAGGTCCAACTGTAATACATGAATGGAAAACCATGCTTAGTGTTATATCACAGTCACTGCGAGTGGACAACAAATTTCAGTGTGAACTAGTTGAGAGGAGTGATCTAGTCATCCAAGTGGAAAATAGTGCAACAGACACACCACTACGATCACACAATGACACAGACACTCAGATTAGAGCCCCACATCTGAAAACTAACACTGAGCCAGAGACTCATGTAGTGCTACACCCTGCAACAACCATATGTGGGCCTGTTATGCCATTAATTGTGTTTGACCAATGACTTTGTGTTTCACCAATGCGCATATTAGTTGTTCAATGTTCATCAGTAGCACATTACATTCTGTATTCAGTTTAGCTGCCTATTGGCTTTAACGTGGCATTAGACATTACATTTGGTATTTCGGTTAGCTGCCTATTGGCTTTAACGTGGAGTTAGACATTGCAGATGAGCTGTGTTTTTCCAAAATGCGTTTTTCGTATTGAATTCACACGAACCCTAACGTGATAAGAAAGCGTATATTTTGTGTTTACCTCTCTATCCAGCCTGGGAACGAGCAAAGTTTGGAGACTTGGCCACCACTGTCCAAACTCTTGTTCGGTTCCCCCACTGAGCCAACATGTTTTGACTAAAGGGCCTGTTAGCAGGTTTTTTAACGGTGTCCTTGGGCAGCAGCAAGGGGGAATTTTCCAGGACTTCAGTCAGGAGCGGACATCAGCTGCCTGACCTCCCATTTGGGTGGAAAATCTCTTTCTCGCAGTTGAACAGGAGTCATCAACTTGCAGGCATAAGACAGATGAAGCGGAGTGATAGGCCCTACGGTGATGAAATTTTGACTTTTATTCTTTGCTTTGAAGTTATGCTATAATACAATCACATGCATTTGCTGTGTACCTTGCAATTGAGAATCACTTTGATATATTTTGCTTTCATTGCTGTGAGTACTTTTAAACGTGTGCTTCCAACCTACTAATCTCGTCTCTCAGGACCCTCGTGGTGAAGTAATAATAATAAATGTCTTCTTTAAACTTAGAAGTGCATTCCAGATACGTTTTGTCAGCTCGGTCATAAGATAAGGAAAGCAAAACATTTTGGCATTAGTCGTCAGTCTGGGAGTTGAATTAGAGATTGGAGGTGCACGATTTAAAAGTTTAATTGTTTTTGTTGTTTAGAGAATTAAAGAAGCACGGCAGACCATGTTTGAAAATGCATGTGAAGTTAAACTGCCTTATGGTGCTGTGAGAAACATGTTTTCTTGTTTATCAGGACTTTGTGAGTCTTGGGATGAGTGCTTGGATAAAGCAAAAGTGTTTTCATACTTTGAAAATGTGCTTTTTGAAAGAAATTATGTTCCTTTTGTTCTTGACAGAAGGGTTTGGTTAGTTTTGTCTGCTTACAGAAAAATGCATGAGAGATGCAAGCAGTTAGAACATGAAAATAAGAATTTATGTGAGCAAAGTAGCCAGAACAAATTGTTGCACGATAAAACAGAAATTTATAAAGCTGTTGCAGGAAAATCTGGCTTTTCCCATTCCAGTAATGAGGAGGTTAAAAAAGGTGGGGGCCAGTGTGAGCCTCTTGAGCAGAGCGTAGATCTCCATGTGCAGAGCAGCCCCCGGTTGTTGGCAGTTGAAGTGCATTCCTTAAAAGATTACACTGAGCATGAAGTTGAGAATGTTATATTCAGACTACTCTTGCAAAGTACAATGTGTAAAATGAATTCAGACAAGGCAGAGGTGCTGTCGCAAAATGTGCAGTTTCTGGTAATTCAGTGGAATCCAGAAAATAGACAGATGTTGTCACAGGTAAAACAAAAGATTTTAGAGTTTCTTACTATTTGCACTAAGCAAGAGACACCGAGTTCCACAACTTGTTTGATTTTTGGAAATGGTATAGCCCTCATCTGAGTAAAATCTTAACCCTTTGGTAAAAGGTAACTAGGAAAAAAACATGAGTTTGAAGGGAGTGAGAAGCAGCTGCGTGCTTTTGATTTGGCAAATGAAATAATTCAACAGACTTTAGATTTGTGCGCAGTGCAAGAGGGAAACACTGATTTACATGCAAATCAGGAACAGGGGAGGACAAGGTTGCCCCTGGAACTTTGGATTAGAAAACTACCTGACTTTGTGGAGCGCTGTACTCCTTTTGAAAAACAGCTTTTGACTTGTTATTGGGCTCTAGTGAATACTGAGCAAATAACATTAAATGGTAATGTCATTCTGAAACCTGAACTATGATATCAATCATGCAGTGGGTGATGAGTTCACCTAAATCTCGCAGTATAGAACAGGCACAGGAGGCTAGTATCATACACTGGATCTGGTACATACAAAACAGGGCTCAAGTAGGACCTACAGGCACTACAGCCCTACATGAACAGGTGTCACAAGTCCCTTTACAGGATGAGCGGAGAGTGCAGAAGGTATCACAGGTAAAAGAGCCACCAGTGAAATTGAGTGCACCATTTGAATTCTTGTCCCCTGAAGTTAAAAAGCATGTTTGTTTGACTAATGATTAATTGAAAAGAATTAGTACTAAAAGACAATGGATAGCAGTGTTATACAATCCAGCTACTGAAAAGTTGTTGTCTACCACAGGAGAAGGAAAAAGTAACCAATATGCAGAGTTGTACAATGTGTGTCAGACTTTAAAGCAAGAGTTGCTTGAGACATGTCATTTTTACACTGATTCTTGGTTCACTGCCAATGGATTAGCCATTTGGTTTTCCACATGGCTTGTACATAACTGGTTCAATTCCCTTACAGATGTTAAGGCCAAAATTACAGAGACAGAAGTGTCCACCCAGAATTCTGACTTGGTGGGGATGGCTGGGTGGGTGCACCAGAAATGTGAACATCTGGGAGAAAAAAGCACTTACAGGTGGGCAGAGATTAGAGAGATGCACATTTCCCTAGATTTGATACAAACTGTGATTTAGCAGTGTCCTATTTGTCAGCACGCACAACAGAGATCCGTCCCACAAACAGTCAAAGATCAGTTGGGGAGAGGAAAGTTACCAGGACAGATATGGCAAATTGATCGGGTTTTAGGGTGAGTGATTGTTGCAGATTACCAAGGAGAAATCAAAATGATGCTGATAACTAGAATAGAATCTGATTCATTCATACAGATTGGAGACAGAATTGCCCAACTTGCCATAAGTGCAGTGAATGGAGGTTTCGTAAAGAAGGAGTCCTCCCCAGCCCTTCTGACAGTGCAAGGAAAGGGAAGCTGTGGTGTAGCAGATTAAAAACCTCAGTGCTAAAGTGTGGGTTGAATCCCCAGGTGACCCTCCAGAACCTGCAGAAATTATAACAAAGGGTCCCAACAATGTTCTGTTGATCATGAAATCAGGACAGGAAAATTGGGAACATATTCCAGATGACAAATGTTATTTGCAAGAAAAGTCATACTTTTTTATTTTGCAGATCCCACCACAACTCGCCACTGACCATGAGTGTGCTGTGTGGTCTCCCTTCACGTGTTTGCGTGTGGGGTCGGGGAAGGGACCGCACCCCCAACCTGAACCTGATTGATTAAAGTACACACCCCATGGATCCACTTTGCGCAACTGGCGCCTTAAGTTCCAGTTCTACATGGGATCAATATAAAGTTTGTCAACTTGTTTGATTATATTCTTCCACTGGAACTAAGCAACATTGCCAGTTAACTGTCTTTGTTTTTTCATGTGGAACCCTGACTTTCACTTACATTCCAGCAAACCTTTCAGGTGGACCGTGTACCTTTACATGAGTAGAACTCATGCTACATCAACTTGCTGTTTTAGAGACACTATTCAATCAGTTATTATCCCAGAGTATATAAGCTTCAGTCTTTTCATTGTAGGTGTATCTGATTTGAAAGGTTATGAGACAGATTGTGAAGAGAGAGTGAAACTACATCCACTGTACCATGCTTGTATACAGGATTTTCTATTACATCACTTCCTGTCCCCGTGCGTCACATTTTTCAGTTAATGGTGTATTTATTTGACGCCTTTGACATTTGCATAGGTTTATTTAGATGCCTAATGCACATGCATTGTTTATACTGATGCATACCGGTTATGTGTCGATTTCACTGAAGGCAGCATTGAGAGGAGTGCAAAGGTGGGCCCATGTGTCATTTTCTTTGCATTTGCGGAAGTTTTAGATGTATTTGTGTCATATTTTATCACTCAATTCTTAATTGTGTGTTTTTTTGCATTGTCCTTAAATGCACCCTGAATCAACAAACATGACATGGGCTATGTCGCAGTGTGGCATATTGAGTATGGCCAAATGTGGAAGTCCATGCAACAATGTGATAAAGGTGTGATTGGTCTGTTCCACCAATGTGTGTGTTACAGAGTCAATAGCATGCTAATTGTTGCACATTGTGCATATATATGCTTGTGTAACAACAGCGTATCCACATAGGTTTGGCATTCAGTACAGTGCAATAGTCTGATTTGTGATTATGTACTGTGTTTTCGTCTGTGATGTGTGATGTTGTCATACAGAGAACAATATTTAAAGCTACACACACAGTTCAGGCATTGTTGATGATGGGTGAACCATTGTTACCTAAGAAATATTACCCAACAACTGTCTCCGTATGTAGATTTTGAGTTTATGGAGACTTATGTGAAGCCTGCATATTTGTCTGACATGTGTACATCTTGAGTATATAATGTGTGTGACACTATCTGCCTACATTCCGCCCAGAATATGTTTTGATCACAAAAGTTTGATGAAACTTGTTGCAATTACCAATGGTTGTTTGTTTTGTGTGGTGGATCTGCAGCCCTAGCTGCATACAGTCTCATCCATACTGATGTGCATTCCACAGACATGTCTGTGCAATGTGTGAGGTCATGTGTACCCTGTGTCAGGATTGGGATCCAGGGCAGTGGCAGGACATATTACCATGGATATTCTGTGCAGGCCCAACTTCTACCATTAGTTGTTATACCTGGGCAAATCATGATGATCATATTTACCAATGATGTCATCCCTTGTCACACATTTTTTATGCAGCCATTGCAACTCTCACATTCAGTTGTGACAGTGTTCAGTTCCAACATGACTTAATTTCTATTTTTTGACATCCACTAACTCATGTGTGGGTCCCTTGCATACATCCTATTTGGACACAATGTAGTTGTGTCTGATGACATATTGATTAAAACGTTGGCAACGTGGATGTACAAAATATGTTATGGTCCATAGATTGTGTCCTTCAGTTGTCATATACCAGTGATGAGGCTGTTAGTGATGTGTGATTGTGGCAGTACAATCTTACACATCACATATGATGTCACAACAGTACTTGTCAGATTCCTATCTGTTACATGATCCCTGAGGTTTGACTCACATTCCTATGGTATATGTAGGGGAAACCGAAGTGACCAAAGCAGGACTGGTTGTATTAGTGAAGTGTTTATTTACAAAATTAACAAGGTAAAGTCAGTGGTTCTTAAGAGTAAAAGTTGTCAACTATGTGCTGTCTCTGGCGTACTCCAGCAGCTGTGTTGTGATGTTCCCCCCTTCATATCGTCACCACCATCCTCCTCCTCCTCCTCAAGCAGGTCATCTACCTGGTTATACATAGGAACGTTCATCCGCACACATATGTTGTGCAGGATAGCACATGTCAAGATGATTTTTCACACAATGTGTGGGGCATATAGGAGCCTGCCTCCTGTGAGTTCCAGGCACATGAATCTTGTTTTCAGTATGCCAAATTTCCGTCCCACTATATTGCGTGTCTTGCGTTGTCCCTCATTGTAATCACGCTCTGATACTGTGCTTGGGTTTGCAAAGCGGGTCATCATCCATGGCTGTACGCCATAACCCTGATCACCTGCAAAAGATAAAAGGAGTAAGTTGTTGTTAAGGCTTCAGGCAGGTTTGTCATGTAGCATGGCAGTTGTTATTTTGAGCTGCTTGTGACTCATACGTGTTTGTGGTGTGGTGTGAGTTCCTGGCCTTGGGCAAGGTTTTCTTAGCACTGTGTTGTTGAACATGACAATCTTGGGTATTGGCTCAAGGACCTGGGACATGTGTTTTGGAATCCTAACTAATGCTTAGTATGTATGTACCCTGTGTTGTGTAGTGCACTTTTTTATCAGTGTGCTATCACTAGAGGGGACATGACATATCGTCAGAACACAATGGGGTATGATGTGATGACAACGTGGTAGTACTACAGAGCCTGGACATTCCATTTATTTTGACATGTGGCATTACAGATGAAGTGCAACACTCATCCCATTTAAATGGGTAAGTGACAATGCACAACACAGCTCCAACATTGGCAGCACTGTGCTGCAACATTTTCTCTATGTGTGACATGTTACTAGGCAACCCTTTGTTGTCCCCTGCGCCGCTGCCTAATATGCATCTGTGCACCAACACTTCCAACCTTGCACCAGGGTGCCTGGCTGGCTGCCCTGTGGAGGTGGATGTATCTATGCAGGAAGGGACACCTTCCTATACATATACAGTTTTGATGGGCAATCGGCTCTTTCTGTGTGAGCAGCAGTATGTTGAATTCAAAGGTGGCACATGAGGTCAAATAATAAATTTCCTTATTGCAACCTGCAAACAGCACCACTGGGGTGGTGTGTGATGTTGGCAATGTCTCACGTTTTAGGTGACACCTACATCTGAGTCAGCATCATCATGCTATGTATTGATTGGTGACAGACCTGCAGCAACACACATTGCAAGCCCCTTCCACACTAAGGGCCAGATGTATCAAAGAGTTTTACCCATTCTGGGGGTCATTCCGACCCTGGCGGTCATGGACCGCCAGGGCCGGGGACGGAGGAAGCACCGCCAAAAGAGTGGCGGTGCTTCTGGGGCAATTCTGACCGCGGCGGTAAAGCCGCGGTCAGAAAAGGGGAACCGGCAGTTTCCTGCCGGTTTTCCCCTGCCCCAGGGAATCCGCCACGGATTCCGACCCCCTGTCCGCCAGCCTGTTCGAACGGGTGTCGTGGGGCCCCTAACAGGGCCCCAATCAGATTTTCAGTGTCTGCAAAGCAGACACTGAAAATCGCGACGGGTGCCACTGCACCCGTCGCACACCAGCAACTCCGCCGGCTCCATTCGGAGCCGGCTTCATCGTTGCTGGGGCTTTCCCACTGGGCGGGCGGGCGGCCTTTTGGCAGTCGCCCGTCCGCCCAGCGGGAAAGTCAGAATGACCGCCGCGGTCATTTGACCGCAGTGCGGTCTTCTGGCGGTCTCCGCCCGGCGGGCGGCGCCCGCCGCCCGCAGGGGTCGGAATGACCCCCTCTATGTCTATGGGAAAATGTGTTCATAAATATGGCCCTAAGTGCTGTATGGGTGGGTGGCCGATTTACAGTGTGGCTTCAAGTCACAAAAGAGTAGTCATCTACAAACTGGGGCTCTTACATAGGTCCCTTAGTTATCCTGAGCCACAGCTGATGTTTGTGCCAACCATCAGGTGTCCAAGGGTGTGTAGCCATATTGTTTCAGGATGATCAACATTACTACCAGTGTCTCTCCTACCTTCCAGAACATGACTAATCATTTATACTGTCCACACTTGCACATCGCAGGCTATGGGATGGAGCTCAGTTACTTAGGAAATGTGTCCTTAGCACAGTGCATTTAAGGCAGTGATGTCCTAAATACTCCTAGAGGGTCCCACTATGGCATCCATGATCTGCACTGTCTAACAGTGTCTCTGCACTGTCTAACAATGTCTCTGCACTGTCTAACAGTGACTCTGCCCAATGGAGGTCCATTTCTTGTTTACAGTACAGACATGATGGTGTTGTGGGTCAGTAAGGGGTGCATGTGAGGTGGCACTACAGTAGGTGTGGTACCACTTCCCACAAATCTGGCACATGGTATGTGATGGCCGTTAATGTTGTATTCCTATGTGTGTGACCCAATGCATCAGGCAGATGTGTATGCACACTACAGGCAAGTCAGGTATGTGTTGATGAGATATAGTTGGTATTGGCACAGTTGTCTGGCATTTGATGTTTGCTCTAACAGAGACTTCCACACCATGATTTGAGGGATCTGTGCCTATGTGTGACTTACGTTACATGAGCATGGTGTACACCATTGCCACTGCTGTGCTATTCTTTGTTTGGTGTACTGTGTGTGTGAAGTGTACACAGTAGGCAACCTGTGGGCACTTGTAATGCTTTGTGTACATCTTCTGTTTGCAAAAGGTACATATCTCCACCTATCCTTCATGTGGTGTGCCTGTTAAGTTGTGGGTGTGTTACGTACATGTGTGGTGTACACTGACTCTGCTGTACTGCAGCATGGTGCATATGTGTTGTTATCTGCATATCTGTGTTACCCTGGCCATGTGTTTTTGGAATGGTGTATGTCTTGTGTGTCCTACAGGGTTGGTATTTTGTGCGTAAATTGCTAGGTTTGTTGACTTACCCACAAGTAGGTCATTTCCGTATTGGCCATCCCGGAAGTGTTTGTTGATCCTGCTGTGCCTGAATATGTAGCCATCATGGACACTGCCAGGATACTTGGCCAAAATTTTTGGGAATAGTCCCTTGTGGTCCACTGTGGCCTGCACATTTAAGGAATGTGTGTGTTTGCGATTCCAGTATAAATGCTCTGTTGCTGCTGGTGCAACAAGTCGGACACGGGTGCTGTCAATTGTACCCAGCACATGCCAGAAGCCATCAAATTGGTAGAACCCCTGTTTTATCTCCTGCTGCATTTGCTGAATGTTGGGGAAGCTGATGTGGAGGGGTGTCAGGGAGATAATTGTGTCTAGCACCTTTGGCAGGAACACCGAAAATGATAGCTGGGACACAACAGCAAACAGGGCACCCATTGTTTGAAATGAGCCACTTGCCAGCATATGCAGGACAGCTAGCAGCTTTGTCACAGGTGGTATATTACGTGGGGTCTGCAGGCTGGCTCAATGTGGTGCAGCAGGTGTGGTATGGCTTGCCTGTTGAGTCTGTATGTCCTTATAATGTCTTGTTCCCTGAGGCTAAGGAGAGTTATCCTGTTTCGGAATATCCTCTCCTACCTTCTGTGTTGCCTTTGCCGGCCCAGTTGTGGTGGTTGCTTTTGTTGTTGTGGCTTCTGCGTCATCTCACAAGCTGGAGCAGTAGCACTTCCATCTTGTCTTGTGGGTTGGTAATGTTGCTTCTGTGTGTTTTCCTCAAGTAGTGGTGTGTGGGACTCATTTTAACACCTGGTCTGACCAAGGTGTTAAAATTTGAAGCAAGTCGGAGTTAATGTCATTTTTTGGGTCCGCCTCCTACCTGTGCGGCATTTTTGTCCAGGTGTATAAATATAGAGCTAACTGCTTAGAGTCATTTTTTGAACTGGAATGCCTACCTAGCATCTAATGGACGAAAGGTGGTTTCACGCAACCAAACAATTTATGCTAATTCAGCGTAAAGCAAGTATAAATCTGGGCCTTAATTCCCCACATGGTGAGGTTAATGTTTGCTGTGTGAGAGAATCCTATAAGCAAGTGTATCCACTTAATAGAAAGCTATATATTTATTTATTTAAACGTTAAAACTGCACCTCTATGAAGAAGGAGTTACCAGTGTGTTCACAGAGAGGACAGCAATGGAAATGTAGATCTTCTCATAATGAAGAATGAAAATAGCTCTATAGGAATGAAGAACAAGGAATAAAGCTATCAGTGCCAGGACATTAAACAGTGAGACAGTGGAGAAAAGCTGGTTACAGATCAAGGTAAATCTGAACAAATCCTTTGTATATTTACAGAATTTCAGCATTCTGCCAGGGTTATCAGCTAGAGAGTTCCAAAGAAGTGGGGATGCATTAGAGCAGACCTGAGTGGCAGCCAAGTATCTCATGATCAATTCTGAGATACTCTCCACACCTAAGACCCCCTCTCCAAACTTGAGATTTTGTATGAGCAAATAGAATGTTATCTGAAAGAAGAAGGTTTTGAACATGATGCAGGCAAGAGTTGAACTAGATTTGGCTTCTGTCGGGAGCAACTAAAGTTCTCTGTAGAAAGGAAATTGGAGGAAGCAGCAAAATCTCCCTATTCAGCATCATTGACAGGTCTGGTAACCAAGAACGACGAACATTGCCGGACCCTAAAACATTTCTTAGGGTATACCGAATGTGGTTTTGCTAAATTTCCACATGGTCCTAGGTGAGTTTTCCAAATAAACAGATGGCTGTAGGCTACAGTGGGCTAATCAAGATTTGTGTGCTAAAACTTGAGGCAAAACCTGATAGAATAAGTTTTCTTTTCTCTGGTTTTTACCAGTGAATATACACCCTCATTTCAAACATGCTACCAATACTAGTGCAAGCATCTAGGTAATTATCGGCGGTGTCTCTAGCAGGCCTTTGCTGCCATGAGGTTTCAGGTAAGGACTTGTGAAATGGTAATTGACTGAAACAATGTTTCAGTGGATTATTCCACACAATTTCAGAAAAGGTTTACTCTCGGTTGGCAAGTTACTGTCCATAATTCTGATGAACTATCAGTACATTCTTACATCCTTTCCAGCAACACTTAAATTTGATTTTACAATTTTGTGAATACCAAAAGACCATAAATATTGCTTAAATCCTTGCTTTGTAGTTGTGCTCATTTGTTGCTGCATAATTACCACTATAATTTGATAAGATGTGTATTTGTCAAGTTTACATTCAGCCCATTGTGGTCTCTTGCCAGTATTGACATTTTACTAAGGTTCATTATTATCCTACCCAGTTGTGTTCCTTTTATTGACCAGAGAAGGGTGAAAAATCGAGGACTACCAGGATTCAGATCTGTCACCATGGCTTCAAAAATAGTGCTCTGGAGAGGATGTTTATGTCCACTGTTACTACTGATTCATTTACAAACTAGTGAATGAATGAGAGTGTGAGCCTACTCTTTCTTTGCTCCTTATTGCATTCTCTGTGTTACCAAAATAGATGCAGACTTCACATGTTGGGAAGAGAGAGGAGCAACCACTGCTCTCTATTTTCAAACAGACTGTCTGCAGCTAATGCAATAACTCAGTTCAGTTGGTCGCTTGGTGAGAGACTGATGCAAATTATAGCCTACCTCCTAGATGGTCAACAATTTGTGCATCACCAATTAAATTTGCTGGCAGTTAGAACTTGCACAGGGGCAACTGTCATTGTAAGTAGGGAACTGATCACTTTTCTTGGTAAAGAAAATAAAGTGAGAAGAAAAATAAGGCTGTACCAAGACTGGGAGATTAAGAAGCTCGAAACCATCCATAAAACAACAGGGCTGATTGAGTGTGGCATTCCTTCAATGAAGCTATGACTCAATTGAAAAGCCTAGGTTTGTAAAGGGGGTAATGCACTGCCCTAAGGCCAGGTGGGAATAAAACAGGGAAACTACTGTCCGGCTGGCTACCACCAGAAGAGCCAAAAAGTGGATGAAGACCCTAATGACTAAGCTTGGCAGTTCAATAACTGGTGATGTCTTGATAGCCCAAGAGTTCAATGAATTATAGGACACCTTTGTATACAGTATAAAACCAAATTGATCTGCGTCTAGAAACATATCTAAATAAGTTACTAAACTCACTCAGCAGCAAATAGAGGTCTTTAACAATCAAATTACAATTGAGGAGTTGAGAGCTGCCATTACATGACTGAAGCCCGACAAAGCACTAAGGGCCCAATTCACAAAGGTAAAGTTAGACCAATAGTGTAAGTTTAGACTAAGGCCCATATTTATACTTTTTTAGCGACGCATTTGCGTCATTTTTTTACTCAAAAGCAGCGCAAACTTACAAAATATAATTGTATTTTGTAAGTTTGCGCTGCTTTTGTGTAAAAAAATGATGCAAATGCGGTGCCAAAAAAGTAAAAATATGGGCCTAAAAGTCTAAACTTAGACCAAAGGTATGACTTTACTACGTGTAAAGTTAGACCTTTGGGCCAAGTTTAGACCAGAAGTCGAAACTTAGACCAAAAGTCTACCTTTACTATGAATAAAGTTAGGGGCATATTTGTAATGCCCTAGCACCATCTTGTGCCATATTAATATCATTATTTTTTACCTTAATGCGGCCCAAGAGTCTGAAATCCCTGTACCCTATTTACAGAGTGGTGCAATGCATGCATTGTGCTACTCTGTAAACCTTTGCACTAGATTAGGCCTGCGCCAGAAATAATGTATACAAAGGGGGTGTTCCCCCGTTAGGGGAGCCGAAAAATGGCGCGAGGAAATCTCTGAGATTTCCTTATGCCATTTTTTACAGCACTTTTAACACCTGCTCAGGAGCCGGCGTTAAAAGGTGGGGTTACATTCTTTAGAAATTGGCCCTATGTACTCTGGAGGAGCAGTGCCAATATTTTGGCGCTGCTCCTCCAGAGTACATCAATAGCGTCATGAAAAATGACGCTATTGCCCCCTACCCTGTGCTATGGTGCTCCGTATTTCAAATACAACGCACACATGGTGGCGGTAGGGGGTGCTAAGGGGCGCAGGGAAAGCGGCACTGCACTCTGTGCAGTGCCAGTTTCCATAAATCTGCCCCTTAGACTTTAGGTCTAAACTTAGGGGCAGATTTAAGTGTCCCTAGAGCCTCCTTGTGCCACATTAACATCATTTGTTTTACAGTAATGTGGCCCAACGAGGCCAAAATCGATGCACCAATATACAAAGTGGTGCAATGCATGCATTGCGCCACTTTGTAACCATTTGCGACACGTTATGCCTGCGCCAGCCACACTGTATGCAATTGGGGGCTGGGGGAGGTAAAAAAATAGAGCACAGGAATCTGACAGATTTCTTTGTGCCATTTCTCTGGCACTTTTAATGCCTGCTCAGTACAGGCATTAAATGGAGGTACACCATTATTCATAATGAGCCTCAATGGTCTTTGCAGGACTAGCGTCATAATGTTTTACACTAATCCTGCAAAGCTCTGAACTAACGTCAAGACTTTTGACACTAGTTCCCTAACTACTGCCATGGTGTGCTGTATCTTAGATATGGTGCACACATGGTGTTTTTAGGGGGGCGCTAAGGGGTGCAATAAAAGTGGCGGTGCACTGGGTTCAGCACCACTTTTCTTAAATCTTACCTGTAGACGTTTGGTTAAACTTAGACTTTTAGTCTATGTTTACGTTTGTGAATTGGTCCCTAGGCCTGTAAGGGTACACCCCTATAAGACATTTTGCACAGTTCTTGCACCAATCCTTGCGCATTAGTTTAATGTGTTTGCAGAGTCAACCATCCTTAATGACACCATGATGGAGGCTGAAGTGGTTGTTATCATCACAAGCCAGCTAAAGATCCTGCAATATATGGTTCCTATAGGCTTCTCTCACTGCAAAATGTGGACACAAATGAGGTATTTACTAGTACTGTTGCTCACAAAATTAATTCTCAGTTGCCAGACCTGATAGACCAAGACCAGGCTGGCTACATTCAAGAGGTGCTGTAACAACAATACAAAAAGGCTGGTACAGCTGATCAACAATGTACATAGGACCAGGAAGGAGGCATTGCTGCTTTCTGTCAAAAATGAAAAGGTGGTTGACAGGGTGAATTGGCCGTATCTAGAGAAAGTTCAAAAGATCTTTTGATTTTCAGCAGATGGGTGTTTAGCAGCTGTGCAAACCCTAAAGCGAAAGTGAAACTGAATGGAGTCTTGTCATATACTTTCCGAATCGTAAGAGGTACACGCCAGCAGCTTCCACTATCACCCTCAGGGGCATATTTCTACTTTTTGGTGCAAAACTGCGCTAACACAGTTTTGAATCAAAAAGATTAGCGCCAGCTGCGCCATTCCTGAGCACCAGCCGGGAGCCATATTTATGAAATGGTGCAAGCCGGTGCTAAGCTTGGGCTAGCATCAACAAAAATGATGCTAGCCATTTGGGGGTGTTTTTTGAGAATAGGAGGCTGTGCGTCAAAAAATGACATTAGGCTGGTTAGTGGCAAAGAAAATGCTGCTAACCAACCTTGCGTCGTGACATGAAAGCTAAACTTAGTAGACCATTAGCTGTATCTGGAATGTGACTTACAATGAAGAAAGATGAGAAGCACCTTCTATCAGAGATCCATAAACTTCTAGCAGTAAGACAACGGGGAAAAGGATGAGATGGGACGAATGCTGACAGAAAAGGAATTGGAAGATATTTATGACAGGGTAAGAGGAGCAACACAAAAGAATGATGAACGGAGGGCTGAACAATGCAAACACTCGCCCCCAATCACAATTCTGGGTTTAATCCATCGTTCCTTTGCTCACCATGGGACCCCAGTGTAGACCCAGCCATATGCAAATCAGTTTTGACCCTGTTACTCATGGGAACAGTCAAGCCCAAACAGCCAAGCCAGATCCTCCCTGGACTGGAAAAAAGCATCCTGGTACCAGTTTCCAGCTTTCTCCCATCATCAGTTAGGCTAGTATGAATCCAGAGGCACAGTAAGCACGGGACCCATGTCTGGGCAAACCCTTCTCACTTAGAACAACATTAACAACACAAAAGGATGATGGACAGAGTGCTCAACAATGCAAACACTCAACCCCAGTCACAGATCTGGGTTTAATCAATCATTTTTTGCTCGCCACACCACCCCAGTTTGAACCCAGCCATATGCAAATAATTCTTGACCTTGTCCCCCTTTGGAACAGTCCAGCACGAACTGCCAATCCAGGTCCTTACTGGACCGGAAACAAGCATCACCCTTAATCAGCAAGGCTAGCTTGAATCCAGTGGCACAGTGGACATAGGACCCACTTCTGGACATTCCCTTTCCACTTAGGGCAACAAATGCAAAAAGAACAGATAATGGTCAAAATGCTGAAGAATGCAAACATTCACCCCCAGTCACAAGGATCTTAGTTTAATCCATTGTTTTTTTATCACATTGTCACCCCAATTTGGACCCAGCCATATGCAAATCAGCCTTGACCCTGTTCCCCAGTGGAACAGTCCAGCCCAAACTGCCAAGGAAGGCCCTCCCTGGGCCACAAACAAGCATCCTAGGACTGGTTTCAAAGTATCATCTTTCAGCAGTCCGGCTAGTTTGAATGCAGTGGCGCAGTGAGCCCGGGACCCACTTCTGGGCATAGCCTTCCCACTTAGGGCAACAAATGTAAAAATAACAGATGATGGACGAAATACATAACCCGTTGATTTTTTGCTCACCATGCCACCCCAGTTTGGACCCAGCCATATGCAAATCAGTTTTGACCCTGTTCCCCATGGGAACATTCCAGATGATGGATGAAATGCTGACCAATGCAAACATTCACCCCTAGTTACAAGGGTTGGGTTTAATCCATTGTTTTTTCCAACTTTCTAAAAGTTGCATTTTCAGAATTACACTTTAAAATCCGACTTCAATAAGTTGTGATTTTAAATTATGAATCCAGAGACACCAAGCTTTGGGGTCCCATAATTTCCCCATTGGAAATTATACCTATAAAATGTAATGCAGTAATCCCAATGTTATCCAGTGGGAGAGATAGACCTTGCAGTATTGATTAACGGATTTAAGAGTTTGTCACTATTAGGACATTTAAAAAAAAAAAACCATAACCTACTTTTTAAATACACTAGAGCCTGCCATTGGGCTATCCAGGTCCTACGTTAGGACTTATATGTATTAAAAAGGAAGGGCTGGGCTTGGCAAGAGGGTTACCTTGCAAGGTCAACATGGTAGTCTAAAACTGCACACACAGTCTCTGCAATGGCAGGTCTGAGACAGGTTGAATGACTACTTATGTGGGGAGGGCACAATCAGTGCTACAGGCCCACAAGTAGCATTTAGGGCCATATTTATACTTTTTGACGCAAAACTGCGCTAACGCAGTTTTGCGCCAAAAAAATTAGCGCCGGCTAACGCCATTCTGAAGTGCCATGCGGGCGCCGTATTTATTGAATGGCGTTAGCCGGCGTTAGCTGGCCGGCACAGCCTGGTGTGCGTGAAAAAAAAACACGTACACCAGGCAGCGCCGGCGTAGGGAAAAATGGCGTTTGGGCGTCTAAGAATGGGGCAAGTCAGGCTGAGGCAAAAAAAAACGTCTTAACCCGATTTGCGCCATTTTTTAACGACGCCCATCCCCCATTGAAATGACTCCTGTCTTAGCAGAGACAGGAGTCATGCCCCCTTGCCCAATGGCCATGCCCAGGGGACTTCTGTCCCCTGGGCATGGTCATTGGGCACAGTGGCATGTAGGGGGGCACAAATCAGGCCCCCCTATGCCACAAAATAAAATAATAAAAATACTTACCTGGACTTACTTTAATGTCCCTGGGGTGGGTCCCTCCATCCTTGGGTGTCCTCCTGGGGTGGGCAAGGGTGACAGGGGGTGTCCCTGGGGGCAGGGGAGGGCACCTCTGGGCTCATTCTGAGCCCACAGGTCCCTTAACGCCTGCCCTGACCCAGGCGCTAAAATCCGGTGCAAATGCGGGTTTTTTAGAGCCGCCCACTCCCGGGCGTCATTTTTGCCCGGGAGTATAAATCCGACGCAATAGCATCGCAGTCATTTTTTAAGACGGGAACGCCTACCTTGCATATCATTAACGCAAGGAAGGTGTTCACGCAAAAAAAAGACGCTAATTCCAGGAACTTTGGCGCTAGACGCGTCTAACGCCAAAGTATAAATATGGAGTTAGTTTTGCGTCGAATTTGCGTAAAAAAAAACGACGCAAATTCGGCGCAAACTGAGTATAAATATGCCCCTTAATTTTAGGTGCTGGACACAGGTAGCGCACTTTAATTAGGACTCCTAAGTAAATTAAATATGCCAATTAGGTATATACCAATCACACCATGTTTTAGGTAGAGAGTGCACAGAGTCCTAAGGCCAACAAGAATGATTTCAGCAAAAAGTGGAGGGAAAAAGGCAAAATGTTTGGAGGTGGCCCTACCAAGAGGGCCATTTCCCACACACATTATTGATACACTTAAGACTAAACACCCCACAAGACTGAGAGTCATAGAACAGGCGATAATCTTCGAGTGAGAGGCAACATGATATTTTTTACTTCCCAAACCTTATAATGCATTGTTAAAGTGCATTGATGAAACAATAGATATGGGTTCTGGGTAAGAACAACAAAACTAATATTTATTGCTTCTCGAGTCTTGAGGCACATTCTAAAAATGCTTGAAGCTAGATTAAACTAAATTGGTATTTCTTACTTCTCAAGCATTAAAGTGGGTTATTAGAGTGCAATAGTCTTGCATTAACCAATGTGTCTAAAAGTCCTGTAGGCGTTAGAGAAAAGCTGGTACTTATTGCTTCACAAGCCTTGGGGAACATTGTCAAAGTGACTAGAGATAAATTAATCAATGGGCCTGAAGGTGCTAGTAATATACAAAAAGATCTAGCAGTAATTTATTTATTAAGGGTTCTCCATACTACTGAATGTGCGGGGGTGAACAGCAAAGTTCTGAGGAGCAGTGTCTTGTTCTCCAATGTAAAAGTCATTTTATTGTATATTCCTAGTAGGTGAAGGCTTTCTATTGCCCTTCAAGCTGCTTTAGTAGCATGGACGAGAGGAATCATGTTTTGCCATTTCTGGTTTCTGCCGCTCGATTGCTACTTGATCCAAATACTTTAAAATGCGGCTTTAAGCTGTGCGTCATAACCCTGCAAACATACTGTGGTTTCTGCCTTCACTGATCTTACACCTATCTGGTTAAAACACAGGAGAAGATGCTTTCTCTTTTATAATCAATAAACATGAACGTAAGAATAATAATATAACTGTCATTGAGTTCACGCCAAAAACACATCCATGATAACATTAACAATCAGAAGAGTTCTTCCAAGATTCCAATTATTTGAGAGGAAACATCAGAAACTTTAGTTTAGTAAATCTTTCTTTGTACAACTTGTTCTGCAAAAGATATAGCTGGGGAGACAGAGAATTGTATATGGATAGTAGTAAATTGGGTCTAGACAATTTTCTTACTGCCTCACGGTTTTAACATATGAAAACAGATGTGGTACTATCTTAACTTGAGCTTTAAAATATTTGGAACCAGGGCCTTCTTTCCAATATTCCAGTATCTCTAGATTGTTCAGAATCTTGGTCAGATGTTTAGTTCATTTGCTCATGTGGATATTTGGATGTTTTACTGCTCCTTCTAAGTCAAGTTTTTCAATGATTTTTGCACTGCCCTTCTCAGTCAGAAGCAATATTGGATAAACTGGGTATCAGCTGGAGAAGGAAATTTCCCATACCAAATTCCAACCGGAGTTGGCAAACCGGGGAGCTTTTGGGTAGCCCATATACTACCGAAGTAGATTCTCTCCAGGTCACAGGGCAGCCAAGACCCCCACAGTGGGGACCCGTATAACAATGCTGGTGCCAATTTAGCTTTCATTATATCTAGCAGTCTCATCCCGTTGGAGTCATTAAGCTGCTACTACTTTTTCTCAGTTGATTTTGGCTTTAGCAGGCATGGATAAGCACTGGTTTTAACTGACTTTTATACGTTAATTGCAAGTCTAGCCATGCTCCTAGATATAGATAACATTCCGCAGTGGATATGTTTTGATCATTTATGCTCCAGGTTTAGTTAGATACTACAAACTTAACTATTTTTGTTTTTGCCAAATTTATTTTGAGTTATTTCAGGATTGCTGTAATGCTGGAGACCATTTAGTAACATCTGAAGAACAATTGTAGTATTCTCTAATAAAGCTGTATAGTCTGCATACTACAGCTGTGACAGAGATTCCACCCCCTGTTGTGGGTGGAGGTAGATTTTTAAATTAGCCAGTGCTGGGAATAGGTCTGCAATGTATTGATTAAAGAGGGTGGATGCTAACATGCATCCCTGTTTCAGTGCTCTGTTCATTGTGTTCTTTTAGGAAATGTTTAAGCTGTAGCCTAGATTAACCCTTAACCTGACATAGGTTTGCAACAATGTGATAACAAGGATGAGTTTATCTGGAATATCCAGTGCCTTCAGAGTATTCCACAGTGTGTCCCGACTGACTTTGTCAAAGGCTACACTATAATCTAAAATGTATACATAAAGGGAGGGTTTCTGCTCAATTTATTTTTTCTCTAAAAGATTAATCACTCTGGCGTTATCCAGTATTTCCCAGCCTTTCTTGAAGCCTGTCCCATGCATAGGCAGGATATTAATCCTATTAATCCACTTTTCCAAATCGGCCTGTAATAATCTGATGAAGACATTTGCTTCTGTGTCAAGAAGAGAAACAGTTCTGTCATTTTAAGGATTGTTAGAATCCTTCTTCTTATGAATGGTAAGCAATGTAGATCCTTTCCAGTTGTTGATATGGTTTCATGGGCCAGGACACCTTAATCCAAAGTTAATAACCGCATGGTCCATGTATCCATATCGTCCTTGAAAATTGCCATAACGACTTTAATGGGGCCTGGTGCCCCTCTGCTTTTCAATAGAGATTGTTTTTACTATTTCTGATTTTTTTTACACCAAAGATACATCACCAATAAGAAGTTGGTTGGGTCTTAATTGACCTGGGCTCCCTGAGGTCATACTAAGGATTTCTTTGTTTGGATCACTGACTGATATTGTTGGCACCAAAATAATGTTGCTATTAATTGACCCACTTGGGTTTGTACTTGTGGCTTCTTCATAGGGTTTGATCAGTGAAAGGCT
Organism: Pleurodeles waltl; assembly: GCF_031143425.1. Classification (NCBI taxonomy): domain Eukaryota; kingdom Metazoa; phylum Chordata; class Amphibia; order Caudata; family Salamandridae; genus Pleurodeles; species Pleurodeles waltl. Next base: position 342,454,608 of record NC_090439.1, read on the forward strand.
CCTGTTGGCTTTGGAGCAGCATGATTTAGGCTTCACCCTTTATACATCACAATTATACATTTATATATTCATATATGACATTCATATGCAATGTGTGACTTGATTTCATGAACGAGTGTGATGCATTTAAACCAACTAATTGAATGTAATCATTTTAGCTATTAGGAATCCATGCATAAACCTATTTAGATTGATTCATTGATTTATGTAATCATGTTTGCATATATCTATGTTTAACTTTTTTTCCTAAAAGATATAATATAGATATATTTATATATATATATATATATATAAAACACTCCACTTGTGGCGTTCCCTTTCGGCACCTGAACGTCAACGGTGCTATTCCTCATACGCACGCCATCGCGTATTATATTACACACTTCTCTTCCGTGGATATAGGAAAAAGGCAGCACTCCACAGCCATAACGAATTCAATCATGTTTATTCACCTACAGGGACGCGTTTCGGCGTTACCGCCTTCATCGACCTGTGAGCCGCCATTTTAGCTCGGTTTTTATACTCCAATTACAATGACCTCAATTAACATATATCATGCGAAAAACTGTTTTAGTCACAAATTTTCACCATATATTTCAATTAAACAGCAATTAAATACAATTAGAAAATATACAATGTAAAAATGCATTAGCTTAATTATCTCTATTCAGTCAGTGATCCTTTTCAAATTCATTACCATTATGATTCAATAATAATATGCGTGCTGAATGATGATCTACATGAAATTCATTCCTTTATATACCCTTATTTTCTTAGTGTATTTATGTATACATATATAGTGACTAAATATTCTCATCAATCCTTGTGAGTATGGATCTCTCTAAAGTTACTTCATTAATATAAGTGAAAGTGCATCTCCTCACTACTATTCAATCCATTTGGCTCTTTAGTATCAAATGCCAATATGTATTTGGATTCTAATTTCCTTAAATGTTTTTCTCTGTCACCTCCCCGAACATCTTTTTTCACTCCATCTATCACACTATACTTTATTTCCTCTACTTTACCTCCGTGTACCTCATGTATGTGCCTAGCTACCGGGTAAGTGTCATCTCGATTTGAAATTGCCCTCAAATGTTGCAAAATTCTTAGATGTACCTGCAATTTTGTGCTGCCTACATACATTTTGGGACAGCTGCATTTTAGTATATACACCACATGGTCGCTTTTGCAATTGTATTTGCCTCTGATAGAGTGTATGATTTTACCTCCTACTTTAATGAAACTGATATTCTCTCCATTTTTACAGGCTTTACATTTGAAGCATTTATAGAAGCCATCTTGGGGTTTGAGCCATTTAGTATTAGACGTTACCTTTCTCACATCACTCTTGACTAAAACATCTTTCATGGATGTTCCCTTTCTGTATGTTATAACAGGTTTATTACTTATTTGTTCCCCAATCACAGGATCACTCTTAAGCATGTGCCAATGCTTTTGCAGCAACTTTCTCATCTCCAAGTGTGCCATATTGAAAGTGGTTATAAACCTCGTTGTATTCTCTAACTTGTTCGGTCTCTGTCCTGTTCTGTTGCATGTCCTAGATGCTCCCCCGTCTTGTCTAGAAAATAGAAGCAAATCCCTGGTACGTGATTTTACTTTTCTGACTGCCCTTTCTAATATGGGTTGAGAATATCCTCTATCATGTAATCTGTAAACCATTTCTCCTTGTACCTCTTTAAAGTTTTGCTCTGTGCTGCAAATTCTTTTGGCCATTAGCAACTCACCGAATGGGATATTATCAATCAATGATTGTGGATGATAACTAGTGGCATGCAGAATACTATTGCCGGCTGTTGGCTTTCTATATAATGTTGTTTCTATTTTGTTATTGACAATCATTATTTTCACATCTAAAAATTCAATCTCATAATTATGGACTTTCCCAGTGAATCTTAGATTACAATCATTAATGTTGATCTCTTCCAAAAACTGTGTAGCAGTACTCATATCACCTTTCCAAATTATAAAAATATCGTCTATATACCTTAACCACAAAATTATGTTGTCATTCCATTTATCCATGACGCCGTAGTGACAATTCTTTCACATTTGGAGACACCGGCGCGCGCACACAACGAGTAAATAATCGTGTTTACATTCACAATTGTTAAACGCCTGAAGACGGTGTACAATGGCTCTTAAAATTCAAGATTTGTATGAAAACAGGAAAGCGAGAGCTGAATTAGTTTTTCAACATTAATGATTGTAATCTAAGATTCACTGGGAAAGTCCATAATTATGAGATTGAATTTTTAGATGTGAAAATAATGATTGTCAATAACAAAATAGAAACAACATTATATAGAAAGCCAACAGCCGGCAATAGTATTCTGCATGCCACTAGTTATCATCCACAATCATTGATTGATAATATCCCATTCGGTGAGTTGCTAATGGTCAAAAGAATTTGCAGCACAGAGCAAAACTTTAAAGAGGTACAAGGAGAAATGGTTTACAGATTACATGATAGAGGATATTCTCAACCCATATTAGAAAGGGCAGTCAGAAAAGTAAAATCACGTACCAGGGATTTGCTTCTATTTTCTAGACAAGACGGGGGAGCATCTAGGACATGCAACAGAACAGGACAGAGACCGAACAAGTTAGAGAATACAACGAGGTTTATAACCACTTTCAATATGGCACACTTGGAGATGAGAAAGTTGCTGCAAAAGCATTGGCACATGCTTAAGAGTGATCCTGTGATTGGGGAACAAATAAGTAATAAACCTGTTATAACATACAGAAAGGGAACATCCATGAAAGATGTTTTAGTCAAGAGTGATGTGAGAAAGGTAACGTCTAATACTAAATGGCTCAAACCCCAAGATGGCTTCTATAAATGCTTCAAATGTAAAGCCTGTAAAAATGGAGAGAATATCAGTTTCATTAAAGTAGGAGGTAAAATCATACACTCTATCAGAGGCAAATACAATTGCAAAAGCGACCATGTGGTGTATATACTAAAATGCAGCTGTCCCAAAATGTATGTAGGCAGCACAAAATTGCAGGTACATCTAAGAATTTTGCAACATTTGAGGGCAATTTCAAATCGAGATGAGACTTACCCGGTAGCTAGGCACATACATGAGGTACACGGAGGTAAAGTAGAGGAAATAAAGTATAGCGTGATAGATGGAGTGAAAAAAGATGTTCGGGGAGGTGACAGAGAAAAACATTTAAGGAAATTAGAATCCAAATACATATTGGAATTTGATACTAAAGAGCCAAATGGATTGAATAGTAGTGAGGAGATGCACTTTCACTTATATTAATGAAGTAACTTTAGAGAGATCCATACTCACAAGGATTGATGAGAATATTTAGTCACTATATATGTATACATAAATACACTAAGAAAATAAGGGTATATAAAGGAATGAATTTCATGTAGATCATCATTCAGCACGCATATTATTATTGAATCATAATGGTAATGAATTTGAAAAGGATCACTGACTGAATAGAGATAATTAAGCTAATGCATTTTTACATTGTATATTTTCTAATTGTATTTAATTACTGTTTAATTGAAATGTATGGTGAAAATTTGTGACTAAAACAGTTTTTCGCATGATATATGTTAATTGAGGTCATTGTAATTGGAGTATAAAAACCGAGCTAAAATGGCGGCTCACAGGTCGATGAAGGCGGTAACGCCGAAACGCGTCCCTGTAGGTGAATAAACATGATTGAATTCGTTATGGCTGTGGAGTGCTGCCTTTTTCCTATATCCACGGAAGAGAAGTGTGTAATATATATATATATATATATAAAAAACAAATCCCTTTCAGGGTTAGAGTGCCGCATAAATTATGCAAAAAAAGAGAATAGAGAACTCTGGGTAGTTCCCAAGTTTAGGTGGAGAGCAGCTCTAGTAAGGAGCACCCTGCATTAGGAATCCATGCATAAACCTATTTAGATTGATTCATTGATTTATGTAATCATGTTTGCATATATCTATGTTTAACTTTTTTTCCTAAAAGATATAATATATATATTTTTATATATATATATATATATATATATATATATATATATATACATATATATATATATATATATATATATATATATATTTTTTTTTTTTTTTTCCACTAAATGTCTAAACGGTTACAGGGACGTTATAGTTAAGTTCAGATTTTACATACACTTTATATACCCTAAGGTAACTATAACTCTCTCCCTGTACAGTTTTCTCATCAATAATTTTACTACAAATGCAGTGGATGGGGAGGGTGCGCATTATAGTTACCTTAATGCACGAGTTATAGTTGCTTGAAATACCTCTAAATATAATAGCTGAATTTCAGTTTTCCACTTCAATTCCATCAAGATGTCATTCAGATGTGCCTCACTTTTGGTATAAATTCAGGATGTTAGCACTATAGTTGCCCATTAGAACGCTCTAGTAATGTTTCTGATCACCCAGGACTTAACTGCAGTCTGCTGCTGGTGTTGAAAGCTCATGTTTCAGTCTGCGTGCCAGAATGTTTTAATGAAATGGAAAAGGGAGATATTTGAGAACTCACTTAAAACATGTCCTAATTTTTCTTTTTACAACACTAACCATAATTTCTATGACAAAATGAACCCCCTCATTTTGTTACCCTATAAATTCAATGTTTTAAGTTTTAACAGTTTGATTCAATTGAGAGAGCGTAGCTTATATAATCAATATATTAACATGAAATGTTTATGAACTCATGTGTGATAATGCCGCATAGGAATTGTATTAACCTGTTTTGCCAAAACGTGCACTTGAAATGTGACCACGGGATGTGGCCACCATTGTATACGGAGACTTATCAAAATGACCAGTGATCTGTTAAAGAATGGTTTTGTACTAATTATTAATGATTATGTTATTAAAGTTTTGCTAAATAAATTTTGTAGGCCTTAGTTAGCATGAGTCGAGGCCTAGCTGCCTGGCTCTCATATTAAATGTGTTTTTCTAAACGTGCAGTGTGCTGACTCGCAAAAGGACATGAACTCTTGTTTTTTCCCTCAAATTAGAAGTTGAATGTAACTATAGTAGATTCGTTCTCATGAAATTCATATTGCTTGTAGAAATGTAATAACTAAAATTCAACAGTGTAGATTAGTATAATGTACAAGGTCGTTCAAACCGGTCCGGACAATGGAGCTACTGACCGAAGATGTGCAAAGAAATTACAGAAAGATGAAATCATACCGGACGTGCTGCCTCTGAAGATGTTAATCATATGGACCAATAAACTATCTGGGAACTAGTGTGGGGTGAAAGATTAATGACATAGGGGTCATTCCAACCCTGGCGGTCGGTGTTAAAGCGGCGGCCAATCCGCCAACAGGCAGGTGGTAAAAAAAATGGAATTCTGACCCTGGCGGAAACCGCCAACAGAGACCGCCACTTTAACACTCCGACCGCCACGGCGGGACAAACAAACAGTGCAGCGGTCACCGCCAACAGACAGGCAGGAGACAATGTACCGCCCACCCTATCACAACCCACCAATCTGCCACCTTTTCCGGGGCGGTAGCCCCGCCGATAAAAACACGGCAGAAACAGACATTACGAACAGAAAACACTCACCTCTACACACTCCACGAGGAATCTGGACAGCATGGAACCCGAATTACACATCCTACCAGCTATTGTCTTCCTGCTTCTCTACCAGGAGCACGAACGCCGGCACAGAAGACAACGGTGAGTACTGCACCTACGACACAGGGGAGGGGGGAGGCAAAACATTACGGGGACACACATACGTGACACACCAACCCTCACCCTCACCCACAACTACATACACATCAATGCAGAGCAACAACTCAGAGTGACACCCCCAAGCCCCCTGGAAGAATGCAAAGACAAAAAAAAATTATCATGAAATTTGAAGTATATTGTACGGCTAAGTAAAAAAATAAATCAAACATCTATAACTATATATACATATGTAAATTGTCCAGTCCAAATCGGGTATCAGCCATTGTTCGTGGGCCAATGGGCCTAAACACATGGGCAAAGCCCACACAGGATACCCGGCTCCAATGGAGAGAACACTGCAGGGGCATCAGATAGCAAAACTACAGGCACCTCAGGGGGAAGGGAAGGGGGGCACCTCAGCCAGATGAGTCCACGATGCCAGATCCACGAGGGGCCTCCCTGGCCACTGTTCAATCCTGGGGAGAGCAAAGCCACAGTCTCACAAGTCTCTACAGTGGGTGGATTGCCCACTGTGCCATCCTGGGGAGTGCAAAGCCACAGTCTCACAAGTCTCTACAGTGGGTGGATTGCCCACTGTGCCATCCTGGGGAGTGCAAAGCCACAGTCTCACAAGTCTCTACAGTGGGTGGATTGCCCACTGTGCCATCCTGGGGAGTGCAAAGCCACAGTCTCACAAGTGGATTACAGACTCCACTGGTTCTGGAGGAGGCATGGTGCCCAGAGTGCTTCGTGCAGCCCTGCCCGACACAGATGCGGGCCTGCCCCTTCTGCCAATGGGCCAGCGGTGCTTGAGACGGCGGTGCCCAGCAGAGCGGTGCTTGAGTTGAAGGGCCCAGCGGAGCGGTGCTTGTGATGAAGGGGCCAGCGGAGCGGTGCAGAGACGGCGGTGCCCAGCGGAGCGGTGCTTGAGTTGAAGGGCCCAGCGGAGCGGTGCTTGAGATGAAGGGCCCAGCGGAGCGGTGCTTGAGTTGAAGGGCCCAGCGGAGCGGTGCTTGAGTTGAAGGGCCCAGCGGAGCGGTGCTTGAGATGAAGGGCCCAGCGGAGCGGTGCTTGAGATGAAGGGCCCAGTGGAGCGGTGCTTGAGATGAAGGGCCCAGCGGAGCGGTGCTTGAGTTGAAGGGCCAAGCGGAGCGGTGCTTGAGTTGAAGGGCCCAGCGGAGCGGTGCCTGAGATGAAGGGCCCAGCGGAGCGGTGCTTGAGATGAAGGGCCGGCGGAGCGGTGCTTGAGATGAAGGGCCCAGCGGAGAGGTGCAGAGACGGCGGGGCCCAGCGGAGCGGTGCTTGAGATGAAGGGCCCAGTGGAGCGGTGTTTGAGATGAAGGGCCCAGCGGAGCGGTGCAGAGACGGCGGTGTCCAGCGGAGCAGTGCTTGAGTTGAAGGCCCCTGTTCAGCTGTTCTTGACTTGAAGGGCCCTGTTCAGCGGTTCTTGACTTGAAGGGCCCAGTTCAGCGGTGCTTGAGATGGCGGTGCCCTGTTCTGCGGTTCTTGACTTGAAGGGCCGTGTTCTGCGGATCTTGACTTGAAGGGCCCTGTTCAGCGGTTCTTGACTTGAAGGGCCCTGTTCAGCGGTTCTTGAGATGGCGGTGCCCTGTTCAGCGGTGCTTGAGATGGCGGTGCCCTGTTCTGCGGTTCTTGACTTGAAGGGCCCTGTTCTGCGGTTCCTGACTTGAAGGGCCCTGTTCAGCGGTTCTTGACTTGAAGGGCCCTGTTCAGCGGTTCTTGACTTGAAGGGCCCTGTTCAGCGGTTCTTGAGATGGCGGTGCCCTGTTCAGCGGTTCTTGAGATGGCAGTGCCCTGTTCAGCGGTTCTTGAGATGGCGGTACCCTGTTCAGCGGTTCTTGAGATGGCGGTGCCCTGTTCAGCGGTGCTTGACTTGGCAGTCCTTGCCATGTTCAGCGTTGCTTGAGTTGACGATCCTTCATTGCCCAGCTGGGCTGTGGCTGGCGGGGCCCTCCTGGGCAGCTGGGCTGTGGCTGGCGGGGCCCTCCTGGGCAGCTGGGCTGTGGCTGGCGGGGCCCTCCTGGGCAGCTGGGCTGTGGCTGGCGGGGCCCTCCTGGGCAGCTGGGCTGTGGCTGGCGGGGCCCTCCTGGGCAGCTGGGCTGGGGCTGGCGGGGCCCTCCTGGGCAGCTGGGCTGGGGCTGGTGGGGCTGGTGGGGCCCTCCTGGGCAGCTCGCCTGCTGCCGGACTCGTCGGCCGTGCTGCCCTTGCCACCCTTCCCTGCTCGTCTGTGGCCCTTTCCTCCCTTTGCCGGTGTGCCAGGTGGCACCCCACTCCCAGACGGTGCCAGGGTAGTGCATTTGGAGCCTGCTGTCTTTGGCCTCCCGCGCCGGGCACTGGCTTTCTTGGCTTTTTTTGCAGGGGGTGGGCTGGCCGTCTCTTTACTCCTAGCCGAAGTAGCTGGGCTTGAAGGTGGTGGACTCCAAAATCCTTGGACTATTGTCTTTGCAGGTCCAGGTTTTGTGGTGGCTGAGGTGCTGATTGGAGCCTTATGAGATGGAGGGGGAGGGTCAGTTGATGGAAAGAGGTCAAGGTTGGAAAGGAAAAGCAATTTAGTAAGACAGCCCTCCCAGTTCCCCTGTTTCCCTGGGCCTCTGTCCCCTGGACCGTGTGCCCACTACCACTGCCCCCAGGTCCCTGTTGTTTTTGGGGTGGTGGGTTAACCTGGGTGCCCTGTAGTGGTGGACACACCGCTGCTTGACATGTCCTGGAGACAGAGGCATGGGCCCGCTGGGTGGGTGCTGTGCTGGTGTTCCCAGAGGGGGGGAGGTCTGCTGTGGCCTGTGGCTGTCTGAGGGGAATCGACTGTCCCGAGGTAACCCATGGGCCGGGCTGGTCATCTGGGTCCAGGGAGACAGAGCTGCTGTCATCACTGTGGGCCTCTTCTGGGGTGGAATGGACATTTCTGGACCCTCCTGGGCGGTGTCGTGGCGTTCGGGTCCTGCAGGGGTATAAGAGTATGGTTATTGCTTGCTTATATGTGTGCCATAGCGTGCAATGGGTGGGTGCCCGTGTACCCCAGTGCTGGCATTCCCTTGTGGGGGCTGTTGTGATGGTGGTTTGGGGGGGGATGGGTATGTGCAGTGGGCATGTTTAGGTGATGGGTGTCCATGGTTTGTGGTCGCATGCAGGGCTTGGTGTTGGGATGGGTGGGTTGTGATGGTGAGACATTAGCAAGGAGGATGTGTGATGGGGGGGAGGGTGGGGGTATGATTTGGCATGCCGGTGGGTGGGGGGGATGAAGTAGTTGAGATTAGACTTACCAGAGTCCATTCCTCCGCCTACTCCTGCGAGGCCCTCAGGATGCAGGATCGCCAAGACCTGTTCCTCCCATGTTGTAAATTCTGGGGGTTGAGGTGGGGGTCCGCCGCCAGTCTTCTGCACCGCGATGCTGTGTCTGGATACCATGGAACGCACCTTCCCCTGTAGGTCGTTCCACCGCTTCCTGATGTCATCCCGATTTCGTGGATGCTGACCCACAGCGTTGACCCTGTCCACTATTCTTTGCCATAGCTCCATCTTCCTGGCAATGGTGGTGTTCTGCACCTGTGTCCCGAAGAGCTGGGGCTCTACCCGAACTATTTCCTCCACCATGACCCTGAGTTCAGCGTCTGAAAACCTGGGGTGTCTTTGGGGTGCCATGGGGTGGTGTGGATGAGGTGTGGGGTGGCGTTTGTGGTGATGAGTGTGGTGAGTGTGGTGGTGAGGGGTGTTTTGTGCGTGGATGTTGTGTGAGTGATGGTGTTATGTGCCTGTGAACGCTCTGTACTAGCTGGTGGTGTCTCTCTCTGGCCTTAGTCAATAAATGGTGGTCGTAGGGGTTTGTGGGTGATGTGGGTGTGTGTTTTATATTGTGTTGGGTGTGTGGGAGTGGTGTTTGTATGTGTATCAGGTGTGTGTGTTTCAAAATGACCAATGTGGCAGTGTTTTGGAGCTGTGTGTGTATTTTGACTGCGGCGGTGTGTACCGCCAATGGAATACCGCGGTAGGAAGGACCGCCGCGTGGATTCGTGGGTCGGAATGGAATGGGCGTATTTCTGTTGGCGTGATGGTGGAGGTTTGGTCATCGCCAGTTTTTCACTGGCCGTTGGTGTGGCGGACTTTTGTGGATGTCGGGTTTTTGGCGGTTTGCCTGTTGTGGGTCAGAATGACCGTGGCGGTTTCCCGCGGCCGCGGCGTTGTTATGGCGGTCTTCTGACCAGCGGTAAGCGCCTTTTACCGCCGAGGACAGAATGACCCCCATAATCTGTTTTTTAATTGGCTAAAGATAGTGGGGTGCAATAATCGTCCAATCAAGTTTTAGGGGAATGTACAATGAAAGGGGGATAAAAACCCCTGTCACCAGGAAGTGAATTAGAGAATTAGGGAGCAGGAGACCAGGAGAGCTAATGACATTCTGCTATATTTGATCTATGTTCACGCCGTGTTATGTTCTGATGTTTGTGATTCTTGCCTTAATGAAATCTTATCAGAGTTGCCATATTGTGACTGTGCTATTTTGTTTCTTGGTTTTGAGATGAACACACCTGCTCTTAGAATTGTAATCAATAGGGAATAAAACTCATAAAATTCTACTAAACTAGTGTGGTTATTCATGACTGCAAGGTCATGGTGGTGTCTTGAGTAGATTAATGTCTTTGACTAAAGTGAAATGCTTTGTGGTAATAAATATTGATGACATTTTTGATGTATTGATTGTCATTCTGATTAGCTATCTCGTCCTTAGGTGGCTCTCAACTGGGTCAAAAGATTCATTGGCCTAAAACGAGTCCTGATTTGTAATAAATTATCATAGAAGGACGCGTTACCACAATCAAGATGGCTTTAGGTGTACCACACATTTGCCATAAGTAAGATTGTTAGTGCTCTAGTTGTTCTTTAGAACACTCTGCAATGCTGCAGTAGAACACAACGGAATCAAATGACAGGCTGCTCCTGTTAAAAGTACAAGTTTTACTGAGAATGGCAAACTTCACTCTCATATGGCTGAGAACGATAGTGTGAAGTTACACAAAAACATGCTCTGATTTTAGTTACTGGAGCACCTTTCATATCCTCTGTGGGAAAATCATGTAAAAACAGTTTTCTCTCAACATGATGCATGAAATTCCAGCAGAAGGCTTTTGCACAGAGTAAAATCACCTTAGAACACACCTCAATTCCCAAAATTAGTATGGTGCTATCAACAAATGATTTATATTGCAACTAAAATCTGTTATCACCTTTTGTGACCCTCAAACCTGCCATTCACTTCATTGGGGTGCTATCATTTATATTGCTTCCAAGGTGTCTGCCAGTACTTCCTGGTTGAAGTGCTGACAGGCAATCATTTCTCACCATGACATCTGTGCTTAGGTTGCGTCCAGATATGTAGATTTATTTTGCCTTTAATAACTTCAAAACAACTGAACTGATTTACACCAAATAAGAAAAGAACAATATGCGCACAAAAATGTAGCTTCCTTCCAAATTCTGTTTGCGGTTGGGCTGTAGTCGTGTCTAAAAACCTCATGGGATAATGCAGGGGGAAAATGCATTTTGGGACCCCCCCCTATTTCTTGGCATCTGATTGACAGATCACCCTCAAATCTTCAAGACAGCAGTTGAAATGACTGTCTTACTCATTTTGAACAATTTGTGAAGATTCATCAAACGGCTCCAAAGTTATTGGCAAAACAAAAACACCATTCCTACGGAAACTATAACTATAACTACCTAATAGACACAGTCAGTATTTTATACATAAATATATATATATATATATAATTGTGTAATCAAAATTTAGTTTTTAATGTCAATATGTTAATTTAGCCTGACTTAGGCCTCAATTGAAGTATGTTTTAACCTTGCTAGTAGGCTGTTTTATTCCTTTTGCTGGTGGATTCTCCTGCTTCTTATTAGCAGCAGAAAAAAGACTCATTATTTGTTTTAGGCAACTGATAGTGAGGCCTGCAGGGAAAAGGCTGGCATCAAACTTGAAGAAATAATGGTCAAATGAGGCCTTCTGTTTATCAAGTAGCAGGATGGTGGGAAGCTCAAAGCTGAGCTTTGCAGTCTCAGTTTTGACAAGATCAGAACCTAAGGGAGAGCAATCATCTCTTTTGCATTCAGCAATTTGGTTGGTCCGGGTAGTGTAAGGAAAGATAAGGATATCCATAAGCTACTGTTATTTTAATTGGCTTCCATAGTGAGTTGGCCAGACTTCTCTTGACTCTGAGAGGAACAGATCACTATCTCTTGCTGGGCTTTTCCGGAAAATGTGATGCCTCATGCAGAGCACTCTTTCCATTTCCTGGAACTTGTACGATTCCATGCTGACACATTTATGCTCCCTGGATAGAACCCCCTTTTTGCAAATCTGTCCTCTATCTATGCTATGTTTCACTTAGAGAGGAGAAGTGTCTTTAGGGAACACCTTTTTGCAAAAAAGTGCTTTGTTCTTATTGTGGATGTTACCATTCTGTATCTAATATTATTACTCTATAAACAAAAAAGGGGACTGGGAGATTACTGGTCCAGTGCACAGTCTCCCGACCTGAACCTATAATATCAAAATAAGTGCACTGTTCCACGACAGAGAGAAAACAAGAAAGAGATCAGAGGTGGCGAAACTATACTGAGTATACTCAGGAGAGCCCTCAAGCACCCTTTTGGGTGACAGGTATCATCATCGGGCTTGCTCCTCGCCAGACTGGTGCTGCAATGCCTGGCGGGCCGCCCAGCATTCTGGGTGGCACTCAACCATAATAAAATTGCTAACAACGGAGGTCTGGGGAAAGAATTGAATCGAAGATGGAGAGTGAAGAACAAAAGACAAGACTCTAAAATTAGCTCTGAACCTAAGCCACTATTTTAATGCGATAGAAATTGGGTTCAGGCCAATATTAAAAACAAAAGTATCAGAGTGTTACTGGGAATAATGTACCGTTACACTCTAAAATCAGGGAAGGTAGTTCACCTAATCCTGCATGGTCAACATGTTTCGCGTCTATGTTTGGTCACAAAGTGATCCAGTGACGCTTCTTCAGGACCCACAAAAAAAGTCTATGATTATAAAACTACTTCTCCTATATATCAGTAATATTATCAAGTGCACATACAGTCACTTACAGAGTGGAAGACAGAATATGCCTAAGTCAATCGGTCAGTATAGTCGCCCTGCATATAATCAAAAAGACACAAAACAATTAGTGCCAATAATCAACACCGAAAAAACATACAATTAGAAAACAATTATAGTGACAACCACCCATAATCAGTGTATAGTACGTAAAGGTGAAAAAGTATTTGCGATGCTTACCATCCCATATTAGAGATTGGGCTCCCTAGGTCTGCGCTAGCATCAACCAAGGAAAACGAACTAAATAAAAAAAAATTGATCATGTAGCACCGCATAGTAATACATGGAGACCTAGTGTCGGACAAATCTGAGTATTTTTGTCTAGGTTATGTCAATATATTCCACATTGGACACACTTGTGCATACAAATATGTACATATTCATTAAAAGGAGCAATTGTGAAGAGAAAATTATGTTTAAATATATTATAGTACATTAGATAACAATGCCTCTGACCTTGATTTTTTGTCAGTATAAGCCACACAGTCTTCTCAATGATCGGTTACCCTAAAAATATATATATTCTGGGGTCATAGTGCCAAAAAACATGTGTTACAAATGCTCCTCTATTTGGTCATTTGATGTCCTCTCTTGAAAAAATTTTTGTGCTATAATTTCCAAGAGAGGCTAATGTACAATGCTAAACGTCTGTGTGGAAGGTCATAATAGCAAAAAATCCTGATATCTCCTAATCTTATTAGCTCATGGCATTTTTCGGTAAAAATGGGAATAGAACCACCATGTAACCAGTAAACCAAACCAAGTGGCCGTAGTATGGTCTATTAAGCCTGCAAAACGCGACAGATCTCGCTTCTGGATATTAGCTTACTTTATCACGTCCTTGGTGTGTCCGGGAACCTGCCCTCTGCTGCGCGCCTGTAGACGGCGTCTGGAAGGTGCGGGAGGTTATTTAAACTCACGCTGTATAGCGCGAGTAACCTGGAACACCGGCTGGTGTTCCGGGTACTAAAAACAAAGAAAGGACTACCGTCTCGGCGGCCATCTTAGAAGGTCCGGAGACATCGGATAGTTGTTAAATGTCACTATTCGAGTACAAACGCCCCAAAAGAAAGGGAAGGTTGATGTTTTTAGGGGCCATGTATCATTTAGACAGAGATGTTGGTACGAGATGTTGAAAAAGAGTTGGTAAAAGACGGGGCTTTTTTTGATGGGGGTGATGGCACTATGAAGACAACATATCCAAAGGCACCCAAATTTTTTTATATATAGTAATTCCACAATTCAGAGGTTATCAATTCAGTATTGAAAAAATACTCTGTTCAAGATAAAAGAAAAAAGAAAAAAGAAAAAAGAAGAAAAAAGAAGAAAAAGTAAGTCGATCATCCATATTCATGAACAAATATATATATATATATATATGCATATATTGCCCAATCTGTTTTAGTTGCATTTCAATTGATTTCGGAAAACGAGGGGGTAAGTAGCTAAAAAAATTAAAAAAATTAATCTATCGAAGTTGAAAGTAGTGTGACTGGAATAAAATGACCCTTATTATTTCAAAAAATTAATTCAAAAATGTTTTTAACGAGTCAATAAATTCCAAGGTATGTCGTCATTCAGTCCCTCTTTATGGGTTTTCAATCGGAAGACCCATTTCTGTTCGATCTTGAATAGATAGTTAGGGTTATTGCTGTCATATCTAGGTACTTGTAGTACTATCCACCACATATCATCAGGACCGTGTTTAGCATCCAGAAAGTGTGCACTCAGTTTTGTGGTAATGCGGGAGCACCTGATATTGCTCCGGTGTTCATTAATCCGTAATTTCACTGGGCGAGTAGTCATGCCAATGTATTTTAAGTTGCAGGGACAGGAAATTAGGTATATACACTGACGTGTGTTACAATTAGTGTGTTTTTTAAGATACCAAATACCAAAGTAGTCAAGGTCAATGCTGTCTAAGCGTTTGGTGAGGGGACAGACATTGCATGTGCCACATGGATAGTGACCCATCACTGGAGGTAAGTTCCATAATGTAGTTTGTTTCTGTGTCTCATTGGGCAGGCGAGGGCGAGTATGCACAAGTAAATCCCGAATATTTGTTGATCTTTTGAAGGAAAAAAGAGGTTTTGGAATTACCGTTCCGCCACTCCGTAGTATATTCCATCGTTTATTGATTAGTTTTTTGATGGTATTGGACAATGGAGTGAAAGTAGAGACACATGTCAAACGTGATTCCAGTACTTTGGGTGTCGAAGTTAACAGTGATTCCCTATGGTTGTTGCGAGCTCTTTTATAAGCTGAATTGATGATTTTATTAGGATAGAATCGATCCTGTAATTTGTCTTTCAAATCGCGGGATTGAGTCTCAAAGGTTTGGACAGTGCTGCAATTCCGTCGTAACCTCAAAAATTGCCCGAATGGAAGATTATCCCGCAAAGCTTTTGGGTGATGGCTATTGTACATGAGTAGACTGTTCCGATCAGTACTCTTATGAAAAGTGGTGGTGGTAAGTATGCCATTGTCAATTTTGATCACCAGATCCAGGAATGATACTTGTGTGAGAGATGAGTGAGCTGTAAATCTCAGGAATGGGTCCAGAGAATTGATCCAAATGGTAAATTCGTCAATTTCATCATAAGGACCATTCCAGATGATAAGAATGTCATCAATATACCTCTTCCATAAGGAGATCTTATTATGGAATGGATTGGATGCTTGTAATATAAAAAGTTTCTCAAAATTATACATATACAAGCATGCCAGACTAGGGGCAAAAGTACTCCCCATTGTGGTCCCTTGAATTTGGTGAAATAGAGAATCTTCAAATTGGAAGAAATTGTTTTTCATTGCTAGAGTAGCGCACTGCATAATAAAATGGACAGGAGTAGTCGATGTCCAAGTGCTAGTAAGTAGAGCAGATTCCACTACTTGTAAGGTCGAATCCTGTGGAATGTTCGTGTATAGAGCTTCCACGTCCAGTGTAATGAGGGCTTTCGCTTCATTAGATCCGTTAATGC
Source organism: Pleurodeles waltl (assembly GCF_031143425.1). NCBI lineage: Eukaryota > Metazoa > Chordata > Amphibia > Caudata > Salamandridae > Pleurodeles > Pleurodeles waltl. The sequence goes on from NC_090439.1 coordinate 342,470,437, forward strand.
TCTCGATCAAATTAAGAACATGATTCGTGTCCTTCAAAAAAGTGCTTGATTCTTTTACTAGTGGTTGAAGGAAAAAATCGCAGAAAACGGAGAGAGGTTCTAGAACGGATCCGATGCCTGATACAATGGGTCGCCCAGGGGGTGGGAGAGACCCTTTATGTATTTTTGGCAGGCAATAGAAGTAAGGAGTCCTAGGATGTGTCGTATCTAGGAACTCGGCTTCCTTAGGGGAAATCCATGCATTGTTCCTAGCCTCTTCTATCATACTTCTGATAGTTTTCTGTAGATCTGTAGTAGGATCATGGGTCAAGTGGGCATAGTGGACACTGTCGCTTAAGAGTCGTTGACACTCCTGTCTATAATCTTCAGTGTTCATAATCACAATCGCCCCCCCCTTGTCGGCTGGTTTGATAGTGATTGTTTGATCAGAGGCTAGGTCTTTTAGAGCCTTCCTCTCTAATATTATTACACCTCAACTTGTTTAGACACTTCAGCCTGAAAACTATATAATTGTATCTTGTGAGTGTACTCTTATTCTGTTTATATACCAGACTGATAAATATTCTAAAATTAACCCATTTAATCTTAACTTTTGATTCCTGGTCCTTATCGTAGAATTATATTGGCTTTACAAGATAGAAATGTATTTCTTATGTTTGCTTCTTTACTGTGCTTCAAGTCAACTAACAGGTCCATACGACCAATGAGGAAATACATTTGAAGATTTTAGAAAACGATGAAGGTGTAAGTACCAACTCACCATCCGCATTTCCAACTTGCTCATTCACTAATTATTCATTGTAATAAAGTTGTGACAGATACTCCTCACAATATTCTGGCTCAATGCTGTTTGTTTTAAGTTCTGGTTGCTCTAGCTTACGGTACAGCTTCCAAAAGGCCCTAGTGTCCTTTGTCTGAGCCTATTTATTGATTTTGTACCACCACGTGGTTTCAAAAGTGGACTTTGCTTCTTAACATTTCCTTTGATGCCTTTGTCTAAGATTTTTAATAGCTAATCTATATTCTTCTTCACAGTGTCTGGTGGTTTTGATTATTTGTTCTCTCAAGGCCTTATTACGAGTCTGGTGGTTCAAGGACCGCCAGACTCACGGTGGCAGTTGAATCACTGCACTCCAGGAAGTCCGGCTGCCACATTATGACCCTGGACGTCAGGCCATCATCACTGCGAGGAGCATGGTTCCCGATAGGCTGACTTCGGTTGGATTCATAGTAAGCCACGATTGCGCTGAACTCAGTGCGGCCCTGCTGATCACCACTCCTGTTTCTGCCATCCTTTCCTTGGCAGGTACCCCGCTATGGAAAGGGTGGTGGAAGCACAGTGCTGGGGGAGAGGGAAGTGCAGGGGCCATCGTGCACATCACCCGTGGAATGCGCACTGTCTGCTCTGCAGGCAGTGCGCTTTCCGAGAGTGCTGGTGTGCTACCATATCAGCCTCGGCTCCCTTAAGGGAGGTGAGAACAATACCGTAGCCCTGTTCCCATGGGGCTGACCGGCGGGAATGTCATAATAATATGTTTCCGCTGGTCAGCCTATTGGGAACATCGTAATACTGCGGTGGGGGGAAGCAGCCAGGTTGACGGCCCCCTCATCCCCGCAAGTTTAGCGGTCAGCTTGTCAGACCGCCAAAGTCGTAATGAGCCCCTAAGTCTTCTTAATTCCTCTGAATACCAGGTCTTTTCTCCTGGTATGTTAAAAGAAAGTTTCAGAGCCAATGTTTCTGCCTCTAAGTAGGTTTTGCTATGAGCTACTTTCCAGTAGAATTCATACCTTTCTTGAGAGTGCTTATTTTATTCTATTTTACACAATCCAACCACCTCATCCTCTGTCGAATTTGTCCCAAATACATCATTATAATTCAGTTCCAATGTTATTGCTTGGTATTGTCTATAAAGCAGCAATTCATTTCGGGAGGAAAGGGGATACCATTGTGTAATCTCAGACCTTCGCTGATTTTTCGACTATATGAGTTGCCACCGCTAGGCTATCTGGAGAAAATCGTCCAAAGAGGTTCATTATCCCCTGTTCAAATAATGTTGCCAAAACCGTTCTGTTGTTTCTACCCACTCCGATGTGATCACTTCAGTTATATCCCCTGTAATGATTACTTTAAAATCTTGGGGGCATATTTATACTCCGTTTGCGCCGAATTAGCGTGGTTTTTTTCGACGCAAATTCGGCGCAAAACTAACGCCATATTTATACTTTGGCGTTAGACGCGTCTAGCGCCAAAGTATGAGGAAAGAGCGTCATTTTTTTGCGTGAACGCCTTCCTTGCGTTAATGAGATGCAAGGTAGGCGTTCCCGTCTAAAAAAATGACTGCGCCGCAAATGCATCGTATTTATACTCCCGGGCAAAAATGACGCCCGGGAGTGGGCGGGGCAAAAAACCCCGCATTTGCGCCGGATTTTAGCGCCTGGGTCAGGCGTAAAGGGACCTGTGGGCTCAAAATGAGCCCACAGCTGCCCTCCCATGCCCCCAGGGACCCCCCCTGCCACCCTTGCCCACCCCAGGAGGACACCCAAGGATGGAGGGACCCACCCCAGGGACATTCAGGTAAGTTCAGGTAAGTATAATTTTTTTTTTTTTTTTTGGCATAGGGGGGCCTGATTTGTGCCCCCCTACATGCCTCAATGCCCAATGACCATGCCCAGGGGACATAAGTCCCCTGGGCATGGCCATTGGGCAAGGGGGCATGACTCCTGTCTTTACTAAGACAGGAGTCATGTAAATGGCGTCTGGGCGTCGTTAAAAATGGCGCAAATCGGGTGGAGGCGATTTTTTGCGTCAACCTGACTTGCACCATTTTTAAGACGCCCTAGTGCCATTTTTCCCAACGCCGGCGCTGCCTGGTGTACGTGGTTTTTTTCCACGCACACCAGGCAGCGCCGGTCTGCTTGCGCCGGCTAACGCCATTCAATAAATACGGCGCCCGCATGGCGCTTCAGAATGGCGTTAGCCGGCGCAAAACTTTTTTACGCTAAACTGCGTTAGCGCAGTTTAGCGTCAAAAAGTATAAATACGGGCCTTGGTTCTTTACCTGATTGAGTAATGAATCTTCAGTTAGTATTTTCCCTCACTGGGTCAGGTGGAACCTCTACACTGTACAGAAAAACTCCAGAACTGTTGACACTCTGAAATGATATTTTTGTTATTAGAATATAATTCGTGTCTGCCTTCAGCGTTTTCCACGTATGATTCACCATAGAACTGATGTATGCTGCCAATCCACCCAAAAGTCTGGCGTGCTCCGCGAGCTTTATTGCTGGTTTTATTCTTACATTAAGGCCTTTCGGAGGTAATTCACTCCAAGAGCAAGCTTTCTGCTGGACGATGAGTGTAAAGTTGGTGAGGTAGGCTTTGAGTTTGGTTTCGGTTTTTATGTTGTTTTACTTTTGTATGTTTCAAGATAAAATTGTCAGCTGGTTGCGACCAAGACCTTTATCTCGGGGTTCCGTGGCTAGTTAGCATTTTTCACTTGAGGGAGCTAATGTTCTAAGAAGCGATCCCCATTCTTTTAGAATTGATGCATGTGATTCCTCCAAGTATACAACTCTGTAATAAGGCGATCTTTCCTCCATGTTATTTTTTCATTAATTGACAGGTTCCCTAACTTAATGATACTGTACTGTGCTTTGCGTGAGCGCCTCAGAAAGGTTGTTTTATTGGTCTCTCTTAAGTTCTCACTACATCCCTGTTCTGCTTCAGCTCATTTCAAGGGTTCTGAATACTTATACACGGCCTATTGAGGGATGTCTATTCCCCTGACTGTATCAGATTCGCAATATCCAATTTTATGGATCTTATTTTAGTTATTTCTGGCTGTACTCATTAAACTTTATTACTATTCTCAGTAAATGCCACACATTGAATGTTGCTAGATTTGATTTTAGATAATGCTAGAATTTGGTGCAAAGTCATAGGAGAGAGCATCGAGCTGGTCTTCACTGTTCCCCCTAACAGGTTCCTTTTGTTGGTTACTGCTGAAATCATCATAGATACAAGGTTTATGTAAGTTTAGTTGATCATTGGCCTGCAAAGCAACAGTCCGTACCTCCATGCCCACTTGTTAATCCTCCCTCGCCATATTTCTCCTGTTGTTTTCAGAGAAGTTTAGACAAGGGCAAAGTAGGCTCTGGCCCAGGGTCCCAGGTTTTCAAGCCCCCCGACCTCCCCCCCGTTATAGTGCCAGCTCTGTTCTCTAGAGAGTCTTGGACTGAAGACCTTGAGTAATTCTTACACATATTGTTTTAAATGCAGGTTCCCTTTAATTTGTTTTTGAAATTGAGTGATGTGTGAGAGTTTGTTACAGATATTTGCAGATAAATGTTGTGTTTATGTTTCATGCAAAAGCCATAAAAATTGTGTTTTTGACCAAAACAGGACCTCATATTTTAGAAATGGGAGGGCGTGACAGAGATTATTTGCAGTGATATTAGTGCGCCACTACTGTGTTACAATATTTGAAAACACACATCACTATCCCTGAATATTAGATGTAACAACTTTAGAATTTTGATGAGTGCACCTGCGCACTGTCAGTGACTTGACCAATCTTGGCATGAAAGAGCTGAAATTGGATCATAAACTCAAAGCTCTTCCAAACAAAGGCCCCAAAATACGTTTGGCCCAGGCCGTCAAAATCCTTAAGATAGCCCTGGATGCTTCTTGTGTTATGGTAGACGCAGGCAGGTGTATTTTGTCTTATAACAATAAAGGCCTAATGGGATTGCGTATTCCTTATCACCAATCGTATGAGTCCAAGGGGCATATTTAAACTCCGTTTGCACCAAAGTAGCGTCATTTATTTTTACTCTAATTCAATGCAAAACTAACGCCATATTTACACTTTGGCGATATACCCGTCTAGCGCCACATTTATGGAGTTAAAGTCATTTTTGGACGTGGAAACCTACCGTGCCTTAATGAGATGCAAGGTAGGCGTTCCAGTGCAAAAAATGACTCTATGGCCTTAATGCCATATTTATACTACCATGCATTAATGGTGCACGGGAGAGAGGAGGAGTAAAAAAATGGGGCAAAGCTTGCTTTCCCCCATTTTTTAACGCCTGGGTCAGGGCAAGCGTTAGGGGACCTGTGGGCCTATTTCCATGGTTGAACACCATGGAATAAGCCCACAGGTACCCTCCCCAGGGACACCCCACCCACGCCAGAGGGACAGCGAAGGATGGGGGACACCATCCCAGATAAGTACAGGTAAGTATTTTATTTTTTAAAGTGCCATAGGGAGCCCTGAAATGGCCCCCCCTACATGGCACTGGGTGTAATGGCCATGCCCAGGGGACCCTGGTCCCCAGTGCTGGCCACTAGGGTGGTGGGCATGACTCCTGTCTTTTCAAAGACAGGAGTCCTGTGGTATGGATGGTTTTATGTCAGAAAACCCTTTGCACCAGCTTGCATCATTCCATAAATATGGTGCGTGGCTGGTGCACGGAAATGGTGCAAGCCAGTGCTAAACTTTTAGGTGCAAAACTGCGTTAGTGCAGTTTTGCACCAAAAAGTATAAATCAGGGCCCAAGAGTCTGTCCTCGTGGCTCCATTATACATTTTTTCAATAGCATTTGATGGGTTGCTACCCAGGCAACTCTTCTGCCTGCTCCTCCAGTTTGATGTTGCATTCAGTGCCTGCATTTTGTTTCATAGAAGAATATGACTTATTAGATTAATTAATTTGATAAACTTCATGTTCAGCCATCTCTTTGCTTCACATCCATCACATCCTTGTCTAGGTTAACGTGTGCGATCTTCTCATGGCATGCTTCCATCTAAATCGTTTCAGATTGTGTCAGGGGATGGCTTATATTTCTTTCCATTCCTAAATTCTCAGTAACAACAGATGGAGTAATTGCTTTCGTTATCACCTATGTAGTAGACCCATCAGAATGATTTGTTTGTATCGTAGACGCATCACGGTCTTGTTTCTGAAGTGTTCGAAGTACAGTAATGAGTTGTTTTTAACATTGCTCTTTTCCTTTTTATATTATAGTTTCTTTAATCTTGTTTGTTTTACATGGAAAAAAAATGGCTTCATTTAATCATCTTTAGCTACAGTAATCCCCTCTAATGTAATGATTTTTGTTCATTGCTTTTTTATCAGAAGATGTGCCTTTTTCAATCTCCCTTGAGTCAAGCCACCTTGTTTTGTTTGTTCTTAGTGCCCCACTAGGGGCACAAATTGCTACTTCCCTGTTTATAAAACACAAGGAACAGTCCACGTGGAGCGAGGTAAATATCCCATCATTTGATACCCTTACATTGCTTTTTTCCAGGTTGACTTATAACAGATTGTGGTTGATTAGTTCTTCTTTGAGTTTGACACCTCTCTTGTATCTGTTACATGCATCCTAGTATCGCTTTCGATCCTCATTCAAGCCGAGATCATAGTGTGGAGAATGCTTGGTAATGTCCCCACTTTCTCAATAATATCACCACAAAAGTAGTGTTGTCCTAACTCGTTTTTCTCTTTCATTTCAAGTGCCTTGGATATCTCCTCCTGTAGTTTGTTATCTAGTTAATTTTACTATGTTGCTGTTGTCAAACTAATGTCTATACGAGTATACATTTTCAGAAACTGTACATTGAGAGACTCCACAACCAGGGACAATATTGTTGTCATGGAATTTAAAGTCGCTGCTAAAAGGTCAGGTTTTTTTTCTGCCATCCTTTCTGGTCCTATATCTTCATCAGGCTATTGAGGCTTGATATGTTTAGAATTGTTCATGGAGATCAAACCTGGGGTTTATTTTGGATTGCGAATTCTCTTTTTAAGCCCCTATTAACTATTTTACGCTGCTTGACCTTTCAAGCGCTCCATCTTTCAAGTAGACTTAATTTGCTTTCTGTAGCTTTTCCTCTACATGGTCCGTTATCGACCATTGGTTTCTTCTTGGCCACTTTGTTATCATTTCATGTATTACTGTGTTGGTTGAGTCTATCTTTTTACTCTCCAACTGTGAAGATACAGAATTTACTAGCCTAGCAGAAGCGGTGGCATTTATCTCTTGCAACGGCTTTTGGTTTAAACCATTTGAACCATTTGCAAGGCTCACATTGTCTAATTTCTTCATGCTCTAGCTAGTTCTTGTAAGGCTCCCCAATAGTGTTGCACATGGAGAAGCCAATTCCTGTTGTGCATAGTTTGTATTATGAACTTTGGCCTTGACCAAATACTGGTTAAAGGTGCTTTGGCCAGTTGACAGGGTCTCAGTGTTTCCTATGCGTTCCAAATTGGCATTAAAACCTCTTCAACTGGATGGAGTTTCCTAAGGGCTGACTTCTTCAGGTTTAGGATTTAGGAGCAGATTAGTTTGTGACCATTGTGATGGTTTCAAATTTGGTTTCATGGTTTTGTCCACCAGGGCCTTTGGGCCATTTGTATTCCTAGTTAGTTCTTCTATTTAAGTTGAGACACATAGGGCCTGATTACGACTTTTTCAGATGGGATATTCCGTCACAAATGTGACGTATACCCCACCTGCTGTATTTCAAGTTCCATTATATCCTATGGAATTTGTAAAATGGCAGGTGGGATATCTGTCACGTTTGCGATGAAGAATCCCATCCTCTCTAACCCACTCCCACTGCCTGCAGCTTGCCCACCACCACACCCATTGTAGCCCACACATTCACCAGATGTCTACGCCTCTGGCAGAGGGCCACTTTGCAGGCAGGGGGCTGGAGAGGGCAATCCTGGCAGCCAGCCATGAGAAAAGAGAGCAGCGGACACATGTATCAGGGAGCAGGGAATCGCTTCAGGCATATCATGAAACAGGCACCGCAACTGCTTCCAGGAGCTGAGCCACTTCCTTGTGCTCCACTTCAGTGAGGACTGCTTTATGATCCAAGCATGCTGATGGCTGTCAATTTTCCCCGCAGGTCACAAGTCACGGTTTGAATTGCCATTTCCACTTATCCAGGACTGCAGTGTCAGCGGCTCTCCTTGGCTTTTCCTCCTGGCAAATTCACGCAATCCGCAATCTAGCTGCTTTTCCCAGCTCACTGTGCCAGCATCAAAAGCTCATGCTTAGGGCCTCCGTCGATCCTTTGTTGCTTCTTTGCTCTGTCGCTCTACACCTCAGCCGCACCTCCCCTTCAGTACTCCCCTCTTTTGCTAGATCTTCTGTTGTCACTTGGGTATCTGTTTTAGCAGGTATTGATCAGGGCAACAAATCTAACATGTTCTAAAGAGATGTCAATAGCACAACTGTAGAAAATCTTCTTAGGAGCAGAGGGGCTTAAAACAGGACCTCCTACTGCACTTATGGTAGCCATAATATTTAGATGCATGGTTTCTGTATGAGCAAGTTTGTGAAGACGAGGAATGGCCCACAAAGTGGTTAGTGAATCAGCCATCAGGTGGCACAAACACCAGGCAACTAGCCCCATCCCTCTAAAATAGTCTGGTTAAATACTCACAACCCAGGACTTAACTTCCCACGTAATAATTCATCTTATGCGACAAAGAAAAGAGCAGAAATGGCTGCTGTAGAAAGCTGTGGTGTTTCTGTCCACTAGGGGCTCTCATTCTTTGATAAGTCCCCATAAACCATGGCATTTGGTTGTGCGTAGTATAGTTCACTGTTATTCTGCATGCTACACCTGCAAACACAGAGCATTTGACACTCAGCCAAAAAGAAAAATATGATGTATGCCATGTCTGTATACGTTCTAAAACAAAACAAACATTCTTTTAATACTTGGATGCACCAAATGAATTTTGCAGCTCGTGTTCCTCTATCTCTACTATTGCATCAATGAAAGAGATGCTAAAGACCATTCTGAGAGGTGAAGGCAATTAAAAATCTTCAAACAGAATATACTGCTAAAATGGAGCTGCTAAATGCCAAAGTTGATTCCATTGTTAAGAGATTAGCTGTCTTCATAGAGACCTGATCAAGCACTAAATCTTGTGTGAAGGTCCTGGATGCAATCATGAAACACATATTAAAAGCCAGAACACAGTTAGGGCTTTATCTATGAAGCATGAGAACCTGGAGAACAGGTCTCAGTGCTTCGAAGTATGAATGGTGGGTATTTCAGGAGGCCTGGAAGGCCCAAAAGCTGACATGATACACTTGGTCAGTAATTTGATGAAAGAAAAAATTCTACACAAAGATGCAGAGTTTCTACATTTCTAGATCTTTCAATTGTCAGAACTCACTGAGGGCCAGATGTACGACTGCGGGTTTTGCAACTCGCAATTTGTGACTCATTTGTGAGTTGCAAATTGCGAGTCGCAAAACCTAATGCTCAACAGTGTACTTGACACTGTTTGCGATTCCCAGTGGGGTCCCAAATGTTCTACCTCATTAATGTTCATGAGGTCCCATTTGATTTCCCACCTCCCAAAAGAATGGATAACACCTTACCCCATTGTTGTCTTCATTCAAGCTTTCATTATAAGGGACAAAATCCTTGCCCAGGATAAATTACCTGTTGTGGCAAAGATGTAATCACTACCCTCATCCTGCATAGGAGAGAGTGATCCACGAGCATGCAGGACTGCTGACCATTGCCAACCCCCACTTCTATGGGAGCTGGCTCTTTCATTTCACATCAACACAATACGTTTTCAAGTATTTGTTGAACCAAAGTAGGTTGAGCAATTTGTAGCACAAACATTTTAATAGTATCCCTCCTGGCTGGATGTTGGTCAGCTGTCTCTAATTAATATAATGGAGTCATCCGACTCATTGTGTATCTAGACAAAACTATGAGCATCTGCTGAGTCTGGATCAGCAGAGACTAATTTTGATGTAAATGGAGATGAGGAAGGGGCCTATGAGTGGACAGTAGACAGTCTTGATGGCCTGACCCCTTGACAGAGGGCTTGGGGTGATTATTCTATGAGTTGATATTTAATATAACTGAAGTACACTTTACTAGACAGAGGGGTTTGTGGTTATGTGTAGGGTTTCTATAATATTTTCCCCTTTTTGTGCTTTTTATTAGGACAGGACAAGTTGGGAACAGCAATAATGCCTCAAACATATTTTGGATACACTGTTACATACCCATATTAGATCACATGTGGGGTCCTACTCACTGGTATGAAGAGAAATAGGAGTAGAAAGTAACAAAATAGAAAAGAGGTCACCACAAGTGTTTAAATAAAATGAGCAGGGGTAAAGAAGGCATGATCAGATTAGTAAATCAAGTCACATGTCAAGTGCTTTAGAAATTGCAACCTTCAGCACTAAGAGATTAAGGCCCTCATTACAACCCTGGCTGTCTGTGATAAAGTGGGGGTAACACTGCCAACAGGCTGTCGGTAAAAAAATCGGAATCATGACCACGGCGGAAACCGCCAACCCAAACAGCCACTTTAACATACCAACCACCACGGCGGTAACAATAAACACTGTGGTGGTAACCGCCAACAGCCAGGCGGAAGACAATGTACTGGCCACTGCATTACAACATGCCTAACCGCCACCTTTTCCGGGGCGGTGCCAACTCCATCAAAAGTGCGGTGGAAACACTACTCTGAAGGGAAACGATTCACCTCTCGACACTCAAGGAAGAACCACAACGCCATGGAGCCCGAGCTGCACGTCTTCCCAATGCCAGTGTACCTTCTCATACACCAGGAACATGAACGCCAGCGAAGACGACCACAGTGAGTACTGCACCTAGCACACAAGGGAGGGGCGGAGGAAAAAGAGAGTGGCACACACACGCAACATGCTACACCCCCACCCTCACCCCCAACACCATACACACAAAAAGATGCAACAACATTACATATACACCACGTAACCCTCAGGAATAACGCAAGGACGAAATGAATGGAGTAAAATGAGTGTACTAGTAAAGTCTTAGAAAAATACATACTTAAATCAAGATAAGTAATTCAAGATACACAAAAGGAGGGACAATACCCACTCCAAAATGTCCGTGGCCCACTGGGCCAAAACACATAGGCCAAGGCCACGCTTGACTCTTGCCTCAATACGGAGAGAACACTGCAGGAGCATCAGGTGGAAAACACACAGGCACCTCAGGGGGATGGGGAATGGGGGGGCACCTCAGCCGGAAGATGGTACAACGCCACTGGCCTGGAGAGGGCTCCATGCCCACTGCTTGCGCCTGGGGAGTGCAAAGCCACAGGCTCTCAAGTGGGTGGTTTGCCCACTGCTTGGTCCTGGGGAGTGCAAAGCCACAGTCTCTCAAGTGGGTGGTTTGCCCACTGCTTGGTCCTGGGGAGTGCAAAGCCACAGTCTCTCAAGTGGGTGGTTTGCCCACTGCTTGGTCCTGGGGAGTGCAAGGACACAGTCTCTCAAGTGGATGACTTCTTTCACTGGTTCTAGAGGGGGCCTTGTGCCCAGTCTGCTTCATCCTGGCAAGGAGGGGCTGAGTGGATAGCTTCTTCCACTGGTTCTGGAGGGGGCCTTGTGCCCAGTGTGCTTCATCCTGGCAAGGAGAGGCTGAGTGGATGCCTTCTTCTACTGGTTCCGGAGGGGGCCTTGTGCCCAGTGTGCTTTATCTTCGATGGGGCAAGGTCACAGTCTCTCACCTTTGTGTCACACCGACAGGTGTTGCAGGGGCTAGGACGCACTGCAGCTCATGTAGTCACCACTACATACTGCTCGCCAGCAGTGACGGCTGCTCAGTGGATGCCAGTTGCGCTGCAGGTGGCGGTGCTGGCAGTGGTGGTGGTAGCCTCCAGGCTTTCACCTCCAGCCTCAGACGGGTGCCCACTGGGGCTGCTGTCAGTGGTGCTGCTGGCAGCGGTGCATGTGGCGGTGCTGGACAAGGTGCAGGTGGCGGTGCTGGCCGTGGTGCTGGCAGTGGTGGTGGTAGCCTTCACCTGCAGCCTCGGACGGCTGAAGTGCCATGGCTGGTGTTGTATGCCCCTTCCTGCCCCTGGCAGATGGTGGTGCCTCCTTGCTTCTGCCAGCAGGTGTCTTTTTCTTGCTGGCTGGTGGTGCCTCCTTCCACTTGCTGGCTGGTGTCCCCTTCTTGCCCTTGCTAGGTGGTGGACCCTTCTTGGCTTTGGCAGGTGGTGCTGACACACTGGCTGGGCTGACGGGTACCTCCTTGGAGCCTCTCATACCTGCAGTAGCTTCCTAAACCACAGTGGCTGTAGACTGGGTGGCTGAGGTGCTGGGCTGGGTTCTGACCACCCTGGCCCGAAGTGAAGGATTGGGGTGGGGAGGGGTAGGGAATAGGTCAAGGGTGGCGAGAAAAACCTTCTTTGGGGCACTGGGGCGGGAAGAGGATGAAGGTTTCGGAGTGGAGGAAGAGGGAGTGGTTGTAGGAGGTGTCAGTCTGCTGTGCAAAAAGAAAAAGGGAGCCCACTGCCTTGCATTCAAGCGGAAAATAGCCCCAAGGCACCGTGGTAAATGCAGTCATCTGAAACCCACAGGAACATTCCCAGTATTAGATGCCCACTAACATTATTGAGGGTGGAATGCATCTGAGCTTGCCCATCATTGAACATATCCTGCCATGTTTGCCCTGGCCGATGGGCACCCACAGCCCACATCCCCCACCCAGGTAATACCTTAATGCGTGCAAAGTCATGATTCAGAATCTGTACTCACCCCCTTGTGGCTGCTGTGATGCTTTCAAGCACCCATCCAACTCCGGAACATCAGGGGGTCAGGGTACGACGGGCACCCCTTCCTCGTTAGGAGGCCAGCCCCAGCTGGGCCTCCGCTGTCTTCCATGCCCAGCGGCGCAGGTCCTCCCACCGTTTGCGGCAGTTGGTGCTCCGCCTGTCAAAGACCTCCAGGGTCCGCACCTCCTTCGCGATGGCACGCCAAATACCCTTTTTCTGATGGGCACTGACCTGCAGAAAAAATACAGCAGAAAAGGTATTAGTCATACCGTCCGGACTGTTATACTCATGGCCCAACATATCCCCCATCCCCTTACACACATACTTTGACCAACGTACATGCAGCACTCCACCGAGGACCCCTCAGACCCCCCCACACGAGGCTTACATACATTCATGGCCCACACATCATGGTCACAGTGTACTCACCTGTTTGTCTGGAGGACCATAGAGTAAAGGGTACTGGGGTAGGACCCCATCCACCAGTCTCTCCCACTCCTCCAAAGTGAAGGCAGGGGCCCTTTCCCCAGACACTCGAGCCATTGTCGCTTCCAGACAGGTCACAGCAGCACTTGCAATGTAGGTCCTCTCCTGTTGAAGGTCAGGTAGCAAGTGAGTGCACAGATAGAAAATGGCGGTCACGTATGCGGCGGTGCGTACCGTCACCGCTGGCGTACATCGCCATTGGATCCGGGAACCCATAGGGCCCAATGATAACCAATGCAGTGTTGCACGGCAGTCGTCAACAACAGACAGCATTGGCGCACAAACTCAGCGCAATTACCTCATTTCCACTTGTCCCTCCACACAGGTCAGGCAGATGCCATTTCAGGAAGGCACACGCCATTACACTTAACAGCGTCACTGCAGACATTGGCACATCAACTGACTCACAAGTTCACATACTGTTTCTGTGAAGGAAAAAAAGCATATTACGGTTGAAATATGTTTTAATATGTCCATCTGCTCACCGTTGTTCAACCCCTGAGGATGAATAAGAGATGGAGACATCCTCCCGTGTACAGACCCCTGGTGGACCTTGCGACAATGGAGGACAGGCACATTATCCTGACCTACAGACTTGATAGGGCCACAATCCAAGAACTGTGTGTCTAATTGGAGCCAGACCTGATCTCAGCTATCTGCCACCCCACAGGTATCCCCCCTCTAGTGCAGGTCCTGTCAGTGCTCCATTTCCTGGCAAGTAGTTCCTTCCAAGTGATAGTGGCTATGGCATCAGGGATGTCATAGCCTATGTTCTCCGACATGCTGACCAGAGTGTTGTCTGCCCTGCTGAAACACATGTGCAGCTACATCGTATTACCCCAAGTGGAGGATTTGGCGACAGTGAAGGATGACTTCTATGCACTGGGACATATCCCCAGCATCATTGGTGACATTGATGGTACACATATTGCATTTGTCCACCCAGGAGAAATGAACAAGTGTTCAGAAATAGAAAAAGCTTTCACTCTATGAATGTGCAGATGGTGTGTTTGGCGGACCAGTACATCTCCCATGTCAATGCCAAGTATCCTGGCTCTGTGCATGATGCCTTTATCTTGAGGAATAGCAGCATCCCATATGTGATGTCTCAACTTCAGAGCCACCGGGTGTGGCTAATAGGTGAGCCCATGGTCCCCACCCAGTTGATGTAGGTATATGGGTGTGGGGCTGGCCCTAAGGGTGAGTGTATGGCTAACAGGTAACCCTCAATTTTGCAGGTGACTCTGGTTACCCCAACCTCTCATGGCTACTGACCCCAGTGAGGAATGACAGGACAAGGGCAGAGGAACATTTCAATGAGGCACATGGGCGAACAAGGAGGATCATTGAGCGCACCTTTGGCCTCCTGAAGACCAGATTCCGGTGCCTCCATCTGACTGGTGGATCCCTGTACGACTCACCCAAGAAGGTGTGCCAGATCATTGTTGCATGTTGCACAACCTGGCCTTGAGACGCCAGGTGCATTTCCTGCAGGAGGATGAGCCTGGGGATGGTCGTGTGGCAGCGGTGGAGCCTGTGGACAGTGACAAAGAGGAGGCAGAGGAAGAAGATGTGAACAACAGAACCACACTAATTCAAAAGTACTTCTAGTGACACACAGGTAAGAGACAGTAACTTCACCTTCCATTTCAGTTTTGTGTTGGACATTGAACATGACAGCCTGAATTCCCCATTTCTATGGCCACTTACTGTACCGTTTGGCATCTCTATTTTCAGATCTCTGTGCCCCACTCTGGCTCCTGGTGTATTTACTGCAGCCCACTACAACTCATACCTATGTAAATATTACAGTACATTTGAATTGCAGTGTTTTCAGTTTGTGTAACTAATACATCTGTGACACAATTGACAGACTCCATACTTGATTTTGTTCCAAGGGTGTTTATTTAGGTGCTGATAAGTGGAGGGGGCATTGCAAAGGGCTGGGTTGATGATGGAGGAAGGTCCAGGGTAGAGTCCAGTCTATTTTTATCACAGGTGCATTGTCCAAGAGGGCTTAGGAAGTGGAGCAATGGCAGTTCAAGATGGACAGGGTGACAGAGTGGGACACAAGGGTGACAACCAGGAGAGTCTTATTTCCTTGGCAATGTTCTCTGACTTCTGCCTGGATCGCAGGGACCGTTTGCATGGTGGTTCTCCTTCTGCAGGGGGTGGGGTGCTGGTGGCCTGTTGTTCCTGTGGCGAGCCTCCGGTCCACTAGTGTAGGTGGAGGTGGAGGGCTGTTCTTCGGTGTGGCTAGTGTCAGAGGCCCGTTGGTGTTCCACTGCCTCCCTCATGGTGTTGGCCATGTCTTCCAGCACCCCTGCAATGGTGACCAGTGTGGTGTGGATGTCCCTCAGGTCCTCCCTGATCCCCGGGTACTGTCCCTTCTGCAGCCGCTGGGTCTCCTGCAACTTAGCCAGTATCTGGCCCATGGTCTCCTGGGAATGGTGGTATGCTCCCAGGATGTTGGTGAGTGCCTCGTGGAGAGTCGGTTCCCTGGGCCTGTCCTCACCCTGTTCCACAGCGGTCCTCCAAGATTCCCTGTTGTCCTGTGCCTCTGTCCCCTGAACCGTGTGCCCACTGCCACTGACCCCAGGTCCCTGATTGTCCTGTGTTTGTGGGGTTGCCCGGGGTCCCTGTAGTGGTGGAAACACTGCTGATTGACGTGTCCTGGGGACATAGGAATGGGCCTACTTGGTGGGTGCTGTGCTGGTGTTTCCTGAGGGGGAGGCTCTGTGGTGGTTTGTGACTGTGGCTGGGTCACGGACTGTCCAGAGGTCCCTGATGGCCCAGGTTGGTCATCGTGATCCAGGCGTGCAGAGTTGCTGTCATCACTGTGGGCCTGTTCTTGGGGGGACTAAATGTGGCTGGCACCTCCTCTCCGGTGACGTTGAGTGGGGGTCCTGTGGGGATGTAAATGCAGTGTTATTGTTTCTGCATGTGCCATCTTGTGCATGGATATATTTCCCTCTATGGTTGTTATTAGCAAGGCACCTTTGGGTGGTGTGAGATGTTATTGAGTTGGCTAAGTGATTGTCACTAGTGTGCATGCTGTGGTGATGGGTGTCCATGCAAGTCTGTGATGGGGGTCCATGCATTGGTGTTGCATGCAGGGCTTGGTATTGGGATGAGTGAGATGTGATGGTGGGGTATATGTGAGGTGGTGGAGTGATGGGGTGAGGGTAGGGGTAGGAGTTTGTGATGGTATGCAGGTAGGGGGGTGTTAGTAATAAATATTTGACTTACCAGAGTCCAGTCCTCCTGCTACTCCAGCCAGGCCCTCAGGATACATGATCGCCAAGACTTGCTCTTCCCATGTTGTTAGTTGTGGGGGAGGAGGTGGGGGTCCGCTTCCAGTCCTCTGTACAGCTATCTGTTGTCTTGCAACCACAGAACGCACCATCCCCCGTAGGTCGTTTCACCTCTTCCTGATGTCATCCTTTGTTCTGGGGTGCTGTCCCATGGCGTTGACCCTGTCCACGACTCTCCGCCATAGCTCCATCTTCCTTGCAATAGATGTCTGCTGCACCTGTGATCCGAATAGCTGTGGCTCTACCCAGATGATTTCCTCCACCATAACCCTTAGCTCCTCCTCTGAGAACCTGGGATATAGTTGTGGTGCCATGGGTATAGATTGAGTTGTATGTGTGAGGTTGTGTAGGGTGATGTGTTGGGGTGTGTGCTGTGAGGTGCGTTGATTGTGTGTGGGTGATGGTGTTTTGTGGCTCAGATTCAGGGGGTACTCCTGGCTTGTCTCTCTCTCACTTGCCAACATCTTTGGGTC
Organism: Pleurodeles waltl; assembly: GCF_031143425.1. Lineage (NCBI taxonomy): Eukaryota > Metazoa > Chordata > Amphibia > Caudata > Salamandridae > Pleurodeles > Pleurodeles waltl. The sequence continues at coordinate 342,487,312 of NC_090439.1, forward strand.
ATAAAGGGTTGTTGGTATGTGGGTGTGTGGGTGTTTTATAGTGGTGTGGGTGTGTGGGTGTGGTGTGTGTATGAGTGTCAGGTGTGTGTATTTTGTATTGTCCAATGTGGTGTAGTTTTGTTAGTGTGTGTGTATTTTGAGCGTGGCGGTGTGTACCGCCAATGGTTTACCGCGGTTGAATGACTGACGTGGTGATTCGTGGGTCATGATGCTCTGGGTGTATTTCTGTTGGCGTAACAGTGTGGGTTTTGGTAAAACCAGTTTATCACTGACCTTTGGGCTGGCGGACTTGTGTGTGTGTCTGTATAGTGTTGGATTTCAATGTGTGGGTCATAATACGGGTAGCGGTATACTGCTGCTGTTGCGATGTGTTGGCATCAGTCAGCATGACGGTAAGCAGCGCTTACCTCCAATGTTGTAATGAGGGCCTAAATGCTTGCTATTAGTAATCATGTGTTAATTAGAAACACAACTAATACCTTGCACACACTGTGTATGAGACCAACATCTCACATAAAGATCAGAACCTTTTCACATAATTTTGGGTCAAATTCTTGTTTGTAACTTTTCTAACTTCCTAGATCAAAGGGAATGCTATTTTGCTATTTGATCTCTAGTGCCAGGTTGTCTTGAATGCTGCAGATCGAGATGAGTGGTGGATCTTGCTTAAATTCGTAGGCACTCCCAAAAAATCAACCTTTCCTCTCTATAAGGCTGTAATAGTGGTTCTTAGAAGATCTTTCAAGATTTACAGCTGAAGTTAATTGCCTATTTACCTTTACCAGGGATATTAACCCGTTCTGTGCCCAGGACGTAATGGTTACGTCCTGAGGCACAGTGCTGCTGTGCCCAGGACGTAACCATTACGTCCTGTGCACTGAGCCCAGAGGGAGCGCTAGCGCTCCCTCTGTGGGGTTCCCCCCACCCCCCCAAGTCAGGGATGGAAGGGGAAGCCCTTCCCCTTCCACCCCCAACCCCCCCAACCCCCCCTGTGATGTCAGCGCGCGAGCGCGCGCTGATTAGTCACAGGGTCTCCCCCATCGCGCTGGAAGCTCTGCTTCCAGCACGATTGAAAGAGAAATGCAAAGCAAAGGCTTTTGAAACCCCACTAGACAACAGGGATTTTTTTTTCTTCCTGAAACTGTCAAAAGGGAGCGACCCCTTGGGCAAGGGTCGCTCCCAGGGGGGGCATTTTTTTGGGAAGGGCTTTTCTGCCCCCCCTGGGGGCAGATCGGCCTATTATTAGGCCGATGGGGCAGAAACCTCTAGGCACCAGGGATCTTTTTTTTTTTTTTTACTTTTTGTGATGTTTTCTTTTTTTTTTTAGTTGGGGAGCGACCCCTTAAACAAGGGTCGCTCCCCTAGGGGGCAATATATATTTAGGCCATTTCTGCCCCCCTTGGGGGCAGATTCGCCTATTTTGATGAGGCCAATCTGCCCCCAAGGGGGGCAGAAACCATTAGACACCAGGGAGTTTTTTCTTTTGCGTGAATTTCACGCAACGGGAGCGACCCCTTGGGCAAGGGTCGCTCCCAGGGGGAGCATTTTTTTGGGAAGGCCTTTTCTGCCCCCAGGGGGGCAGAATCCTCTAGGCACCAGGGATCATTCCTTTTTTTTCTTTCTTTTTGTTATGTTTTCTTTTTTTTTTAGGTGGGGAGCGACCCCTTAGGCAAGGGTCACTCCCCTAAGGGGCAAATTATATTTAGGCCATTTCTGCCCCTCTTGGGGGCAGATTGGCCTATTTTGATGAGGCCAATCTGCCCCCAAGGGGGGCAGAAACCATTAGACACCAGGGAGTTTTTTATTTGCGTGAATTTCACGCAAGGGGAGCGACCCCTTAGGCAAGGGTCGCTCCCTGGGGGGGGGATTATTTTAGGCCATTTCTGCCCCCCTGGGGGGTAGATCAGCCTATTTTAGGTCAATTTGCCCCCAAGGGGGGCAGAAACCACTAGACACCAGGGATCTTTTTTTTGCGCCATCACGCAAGGGGAGCGATCTTGTAGGCAAGGGTCGCTCCCCGGGGGGGGGTGGGGGAGCAAATTTATTTTAGGCCATCTCTGCCCCCCCTGGGGCAGATCGGCCTATTGGTATTAGGCCGATGTGCCCCCAGGGGGGCACAAACCTCTAGGCGCCAGGGCAAATGTTTTTTTGTGTTTTTTTTTTTAGAGATGGGGAGCGACCCATCAGGCAAGGGTCGCTCCCCTGGGGGGGGGGGCAAATTGTATTTAGACCATTTCTGCCCTGCTTGGGGGCAGATTGGTCGATTTCAGGTCAATCTGCCCCCAAGGTGGCAGAAACCACTAGGCACCGGGGATTTGTTTTTTGGCGCCAATGTCACGCAGGGGGAGCGACCCTGTAGGCAAGGGTCGCTCCCGGGGGGGGTGGGAAATGTATTTTAGGGCATTTATTTTAGGCCTATTATTAGGCCGATCTGCCCCCAGGGGGGGCAGAAACCTCTAGGCGCCAGGGCAAATTTATTTTTTGTGTTTTTTTTTTTTTTTTTAGCTGGGGAACGACCCATCAGGCAAGGGTCGCTCCCGGGGGTGGTGGTGCGGGTTGGGGGGGCAAATTTATTTTAGGCCATTTCTGCCCTACCTGAGCCTATTATTAGGCCGATCTGCCCCCAGGGGGGGGGCAGAAACCTCTAGGCGCCAGGGCAAATTTTTTTTTTGTGTTTTTTTTTTTGTTTGTTTGTTTTTTTAGAGATGGGGAGCGACCCATCAGGCAAGGGTCGCTCCCCTGGGGGGCAAATTGTATTTAGACCATTTCTGCCCCCCTTGGGGGCAGATTGGTCGATTTTAGGTCAATCTGCCCCCAAGGGGGCAGAAACCACTAGGCACCGGGGATTTGTTTTTTGGCGCCAATGTCACGCAGGGGGAGCGACCCCGTAGGCAAGGGTCGCTCCTGGGGGCGGGTTGGGGGGGCAAATTTATTTTAGGCCATTTCTGCCCCCCTTGGGGGCAGATCGGCCTATTATTAGGCCGATCTGCCCCCGGGGGGGTAGAAACCTCTAGGCGCCAGGGAACATTTTTTTTTTGTTTGTTTTTTTAGAGATGGGGAGCGACCCATCAGGCAAGGGTCGCTCCCCTGGGGGGGGCAAATTGTATTTAGACCATTTCTGCCCCCCTTGGGGGCAGATTGGTCAATTTTAGGTCAATCTGCCCCCAAGGGGGCACAAACCACTAAGCACCGGGGATTTGTTTTTTGGCGCCAATGTCACGCAGGGGGAGCGAACCCGTAGGCAAGGGTCGCTACGGGGTGGGGGGCAAATTTATTTTAGGCCATTTCTGCCCCCCTGAGCCTATTATTAGGCCGATCTGCCCCCGGGGGGGGGGCAGAAACCTCTAGGCGCCAGGGCAAATTATTTTTTAGTGGTTTTTTTTTTTGTTTGTTTGTTTTTCTAGAGATGGGGAGCGACCCCGTAGGCAAGGGTCGCTCCCGGGCTGGGTGGAAGGAAATTTGTGGCTCCTCTCAGATTCCAGAACTTTCTGTCACCGAAATGAGAGGAAAAAGTGTTTTTGGGCCAAATGTTGATGTTTGCAAAGGATTCTGGGTAACAGAACCTGGTCAGAGCCCCGCAAGTCACCCCATCTTGGATTCCCATAGGTCTCTAGTTTTCAAAAATGCGCTGGTTTGCTAGGTTTCCCCAGGTGCCGGCTGAGCTAGAGGCCAAAATCCACAGGTAGGCACTGTTTTCTATTAAAAAATTTGATGTGTCCATGTTGTGTTTTGGGCCATTTCCTGTCGCGAGCGCTAGGCCTACCCGCACAAGTGAGGTATAATTTTTATCAGGAGACTTGGGGGAACGCTGGGTGGAAGGAAATTTGTGGCTCCTCTCAGATTCCAGAACTTTCTGCCACAGAAATGTGAGGAATATGTGTTTTTTTAGCCAAATTTTGAGGTTTGCAAAGGATTCTGGGTAACAGAACCTGGTCCGAGCCACACAAGTAACCCCATCTTGGATTCCCCTAGGTCTCTAGTTTTCAGAAATGCACAGGTTTGGTAGGTTTCCCTAGGTGCCGGCTGAGCTAGAGGCCAAAATCTACAGGTAGGCACTTTGCAAAAAACACCTCTGTTTTCTTTAAAAAATTTGGATGTGTCCACATTGCGCTTTGGGGCGTTTCCTGTCGCGGGCGCTAGGCCTACCCACACAAGTGAGGTATCATTTTTATCGGGAGACTTGGGGGAATGCTGGGTGGAAGGAAATTTGTGGCTCCTCTCAGATTCCAGAACTTTCTGCCACAGAAATGGGAGGAACATGTGTTTTTTTAGCCAAATTTTGAGGTTTGCAAAGGATTCTGGGTAACAGAACCTGGTCCGAGCCACACAAGTCACCCCATCTTGGATTCCCCTAGGTCTCTAGTTTTCAGAAATGCACAGGTTTGGTAGATTTCCCTAGGTGCCGGCTGAGATAGAGGCCAAAATCTACAGGTAGGCACTTTGCAAAAAACACCTCTGTTTTCTTTCAAAAATTTGGATGTGTCCACGTTGCGCTTTGGGGCGTTTCCTGTCGCGGGCGCTAGGCCTACCCACACAAGTGAGGTATCATTTTTATCGGGAGACTTGGGGGAACGCTGGGTGGTAGGAAATTTGTGGCTCCTCTCAGATTCCAGAACTTTCTGCCACAGAAATGTGAGGAACATGTGTTTTTATAGCCAAATTTTGAGGTTTGCAAAGGATTCTGGGTAACAGAACCTGGTCCGAGCCACACAAGTCACCCCATCTTGGATTCCGCTAGGTCTCTAGTTTTCAGAAATGCACAGGTTTGGTAGGTTTCCCTAGGTGTCGGCTGAGCTAGAGGCCAAAATCTATAGGTAGGCACTTTGCAAAAAACAGCTCTGTTTTCTTTAAAAAATTTGGATGTGTCCACGTTGCGCTTTGGGGCGTTTCCTGTCGCGGGCGCTAGGCCTACCCACACAAGTGAGGTATCATTTTTATCGGGAGACTTGGGGGAACGCTGGGTGGAAGGAAATTTGTGGCTCCTCTCAGATTCCAGAACTTTCTGCCACAGAAATGTGAGGAATATGTGTTTTTTTAGCCAAATTTTGAGGTTCGCAAAGGATTCTGGGTAACAGAACCTGGTCCGAGCCACACAAGTCACCCCATCTTGGATTCCCCTAGGTCTCTAGTTTTCAGAAATGCACAGGTTTGGTAGGTTTCCCTAGGTGCCGGCTGAGCTAGAGGCCAAAATCTACAGGTAGGCACTTTGCAAAAAACACCTCTGTTTTCTTTAAAAAATTTGGATGTGTCCACATTGCGCTTTGGGGCGTTTCCTGTCGCGGGCGCTAGGCCTACCCACACAAGTGAGGTATCATTTTTATCGGGAGACTTGGGGGAACGCTGGGTGGAAGGACATTTGTGGCTCCTCTCAGATTCCAGAACTTTCTGCCACAGAAATGGGAGGAACATGTGTTTTTTTAGCCAAATTTTGAGGTTTGCAAAGGATTCTGGGTAACAGAACCTGGTCCGAGCCACACAAGTCACCCCATCTTGGATTCCCCTAGGTCTCTAGTTTTCAGAAATGCACAGGTGTGGTAGGTTTCCCTAGGTGCCGGCTGAGCTAGAGGCCAAAATATACAGGTAGGCACTTTGCAAAAAACACCTCTGTTTTCTTTCAAAAATTTGGATGTGTCCACGTTGCGCTTTGGGGTGTTTCCTGTCGCGGCCGCTAGGCCTACCCACACAAGTGAGGTATCATTTTTATCGGGAGACTTGGGGGAACGCTGGGTGGAAGGAAATTTGTGGCTCTCTTAGATTCCAGAACTTTCTGCCACAGAAATGTGAGGAAAATGTGTTTTTTTAGCCAAATTTTGAGGTTTGCAAAGGATTCTGGGTAACAGAACCTGGTCCGAGCCACACAAGTCACCCCATCTTGGATTCCCCTAGGTCTCTAGTTTTCAGAAATGCACAGGTTTGGTAGGTTTCCCTAGGTGCCGGCTGAGCTAGAGGCCAAAATCTACAGGTAGGCACTTTGCAAAAAACACCTCAGTTTTCTTTAAAAAATTTGGATGTGTCCACGTTGCGCTTTGGGGCGTTTCCTGTCGCGGGCGCTAGGCCTACCCACACAAGTGAGGTATCATTTTTATCGGGAGACTTGGGGGAACGCTGTGTGGAAGGAAATTTGTGGCTCCTCTCAGATTCCAGAACTTTCTGCCACAGAAATGTGAGGAATATGTGTTTTTTTAGCCAAATTTTGAGGTTCGCAAAGGATTCTGGGTAGCAGAACCTGGTCCGAGCCACACAAGTCACCCCATCTTGGATTCCCCTAGGTCTCTAGTTTTCAGAAATGCACAGGTTTGGTAGGTTTCCTTAGGTGCCGGCTGAGCTAGAGGCCAAAATCTACAGGTAGGCACTTTGCAAAAAACAGCTCTGTTTTCTTTCAAAAATTTGGATGTGTCCACGTTGCGATTTGAGGCATTTCCTGTCGCGGGCGCTAGGCCTACCCACACAAGTGAGGTATCATTTTTATCGGGAGACTTGGGGGAATGCTGGGTGGAAGGAAATTTGTGGCTCCTCTCAGATTCCAGAAGTTTCTGCCACAGAAATGTGAGGAACATGTGTTTTTTTAGCCAAATTTTGAGGTTCGCAAAGGATTCTGGGTAACAGAACCTGGTCTGAGCCACACAAGTCACCCCATCTTGGATTCCCCTAGGTCTCTAGTTTTCAGAAATGCACAGGTTTGGTAGGTTTCCCTAGGTGCTGGCTGAGCTAGAGGCCAAAATCTACATGTAGGCACTTTGCAAAAAACACCTCTGTTTTCTTTCAAAAATGTGGATGTGTCCACGTTGCGCTTTGGGGCGTTTCCTGTCGCGGGCGCTAGGCCTACCCACACAAGTGAGGTATCATTTTTATCAGGAGACTTGGGGGAACGCTGGGTGGAAGGAAATTTGTGGCTCCTCTCAGATTCCAGAACTTTCTGCCACAGAAATGTGAGGAACATGTCTTTTTTTAGACAAATTTTGAGGTTTGCAAAGGATTCTGGGTAACAGAACCTGGTCCTGAGCCACACAAGTCACCCCATCTTGGATTCCCTTCGGTCTCTAGTTTTCAGAAATGCACAGGTTTGGTAGGTTTCCCTAGGTGCCGGCTGAGCTAGAGGCCAAAATCTATAGGTAGGCACTTTGCTAAAAACAGCTCTGTTTTCTGTGATGTGTCCACGTTGTGTTTTGGGGCATATCCTGTGGCGGGCGCTAGGCCTAACTACACAAGTGAGGTATCATTTTTATCGGGAGGCTTGGGGGAACATAGAATAGCAAAACAAGTGTTATTGCCCCTTGTCTTTCTCTACATTTTTCCCTTCCAAATGTAAGACAGTGTGTAAAAAAGACGTCTATTTGAGAAATGCCCTGTAATTCACATGCTACTATGGGCACCCCGGAATTCAGAGATGTGCAAATAACCACTGCTTCTCAACACCTTATCTTGTGCCCATTTTGGAAATACAAAGGTTTTCTTGATAGCCATTTTTTACTCTTTATATTTCAGCAAATGAATTGCTGCATACCCGGCATAGAATGAAAACCCACTGCAGGGTGCAGGTCATTTATTGGCTCTGGGTACCTAGAGTTCTTGATGAACCTACAAGCCCTATATATCCCCGCAACCAGAAGAGTCCAGCAGACCTAACGGTATATTGCTTTCGAAAATCTGACATTGCAGGAAAAAGTTACAGAGTAAAACGTAGAGAAAAATTGATTTTTTTTCACCTCAATATCAATATTTTTCTTTTTCAGTTGTTATTTTCTGTAGGAAACCCTTGTAGGATCTACACAAATTACCCCTTGCTGAATTCAGAATTTTGTCCACTTTTCAGAAATGTTTCGGTTTCTGGGATCCAGCGTTGGTTTCATGCCCATCTCTGTCACTGACTGGAAGGAGGCGGAAAGCACAAAAAATCGTAAAAATGGGGTATGTCACAGTAAAATGCCAAAATTGTGTTGAAAATGTGGGTTTTCTGATTCAAGTATGCCTGTTCCCGAAAGCTGGGAAGCTGGTGATTTTAGCACCGCAAACCCTTTGTTGATGCCCTTTTCAGGGAAAAAACTACAAGCCTTCTTCTGCAGCCCCTTTTTCCCATTTTTTTGAAAAAAACGAAATTTTCACTGTATTTTGGCTAATTTCTTGGCCTCCTTCTGGGGAACCCACAAAGTCTGGGTACCTATAGAATCCCTAGGATGTTGGAAAAAAAGGACGCAAATTTGGCGTGGGTAGCTTATGTGAACAAAAAGTTATGAGGGCCTAAGCGCGAACTGCTCCAAATAGCCAAAAAAAGGCTCGGCACAGGAGGGGGAAAAGGCCTGGCAGCGAAGGGGTTAATAATAACTTGAGTTTACCTATGTATACCACCAATAGGTATTGGCATGTGTGCAGGTGTTGAGTCGATCATCCATTAATTCAGTGGTTGTTGCTGTAACATTAGTCGTTCCATGTTAACAGAACAATCCATAGGAGAGAGTCATTTGTTTCTTCAATTATGAATCAGTACTCACAAATTGGTCTTTTTAATGTTAGCAAAGCCACTATTGAAATTACAGAGTTACCTTCAATTCTATCTTGGTCAAAGATCATGTTTCTCTTACCTTTGGATTTAGCAGATGTCTGGGTTTGTTTATGTGCATCCTGTCTGAATAGTTCAATATTTGCTATTCAAGAAGGGTTTTTAATCCTCAAAATTAAGGAGTTTGGTTTTGAATTCGTAGAGGTGAGTTCTGCCTCACCTTTATGGTCAGCAGTCCGGGATACCTTGAAAAATAACTATACAAGTGTTTACTTTCCAACAGGAGCCACGTCAATTAAGCAATTAAATTATGGGCAAATTCATAAATTTTTATGCAATACTGTGTTAGTGCACAAGAGACAGAGCATGATACACAAGTGACACCAGACTAGCCAACTAACAAAATTAAGACACACTGGGGCATATTTACACTTTTTGATGCAAAACTGCACTAACGCAGTTTTGCAACAAAAAGTTTAGCACCGGCTAGCGCCATTCCTAAGCGCCAGCCGGGCGCCATATTTATGGAATGGAGCAAGCCATTGCAAAGGGTGGTCTAGTGTAAATAGAAATGACTTTAGCTAGGTTGGGGTGGCGGTATGGGAGAAGGGGGTTCTCCACAAAAAAAGGATGTTCGGCTGGTTAGAGCCAACAAGAAACACCTCTAACCAACCTAGCATCATTTTCTGATAAAAAACCATCCATATCACATGACTCGTGTCTTAGAAAAGACAGGAGTCATGCCCACCACCCGAATGGCCAGCACAAGGGACAAGTGTCCCCTGGGCATGGCCATTGCCCCCTGTGCCATGCAGGGGGCCCCAAGTTCTACCCCTGATGGCACTTTAATTAAAAATCAAAATACTTTCCTATACTTGCGCTTCTTACCTGGGATGGGGTCCCCAATCCTCTGGTGTCCCTCTGGTGTGAGTGGGGGTGTTCCTGGGGCTTGATGAAGGCACCTGTGGACCCATTCCATGGTATTTAACCATGGAAATGGGTCCACAAGTCCCCTAACGCCTTGTCTGACCCAGGCGTTAAATAATGGAGTCAGTACCATTATTTAGCCCCTCCTCCCACCCAGGCCTCATTTTAGCATGGGGGGATATATATGGGGCATTGAGGGCAGCATCATTTTTTAGATATCTAGAAAATGGTGCAAACTCCAATATTTTGATGTTAGATGTGAATAACATCAAAATATAAATATGGAGTTCGTTTTGCGCCGAATTTGCATTAAAAAATGATGCAAATTTGGCGCAATGGAGTATGAATATGTCCCAATGTGTTTTATGACCAATCAACTAAGAGACTAAGGCCCTCATTACAACCTTGGCGGGCGGCAGAGGCCGTCCGCCAAGGTTGAACCTACAGGCGGCCGGCAATGCGGCCGCAATCCCGCGGGGTCTATTTTGAGATCCCCGCTGGCCCGGTGGGCGGAAACTGGGTTGCTGCCCACCGGCCCAGCGGGGATCTCGGGTGCAACACGGGAAGAGTCGGCGGTGTTGCGGATGTGCGACGGGTGCAGTTGCACCTGTCGCACTTTTCACTGTCTGCTTTGCAGACAGTGAAAAGCTGCATGCAGCCATGGCAGGGGCCCCCTAGCATGGCATGGGCAGTGCAGGGGCCCCCAGGGGCCCCCGCGACTCCCCTTTCTGCCAGACTTTTCGTGGGGGTTCAAACCGCCATGAAAAGGCTGGAAGGAGGGGTACTCGTAACCCCTGGGGGATTTAAACCGCTGGGACAAAAGTGGCAGGAAACCGCCGTTCCCGGCGGTGCGACCACAGAGCTTCCGCCGCTGTCGTAATTCCCCTCAAAGCACTGCCAGCCTGTTGGTGGTGCTTCCTCCAAAACAGCCCTGGCGGTCAAAGACCGCCAGGGTTGTAATGACCCCCTAAGAGCCACATTTATACTGTGCTGATCAGGCAGGGAGATCCTGTACACAAAAAGATTAGGTTTGAGTTGGGAAGTGCCAGGGCTGGTATTACCTTTAAGCATTTGAAACACATTGCCCCCTGATTCCACTAGGGTGCGCAGGAGAACAATGCAGTAGCAATATTGGTGGCTCATGCACAAGATACCAGAAATGAACAATCCTAGACATTTAGCACCCTTATGGCAATATTTGCTGTATTGCTTCTGGAGAATCAGTAAAAACGGAAGATAGGGAGCCTTAAACACAATTTAAGCATTAGTTGTTCATTCCAATTCCAGTTTGAAAATCAAGTATTCTATTATAGTTTTAAAGTTATTTTCTGGTCACCTTGATGAATTTAATATCCCTAATTTAGAATATCCTAAGTATCTACAGCTCTGAGACTATTTATTTCGCCTAACTTGATATACAATTAAACATATTCCTGTTATTGTTAAGAGGGTATATATTTTGGCAACTTATTTTCTGTAATCATTGTGAGCGCCTGTGTAAAAAGGGCAATAAAATGGTCTATCTTGCTAACTGCAGATAGCCAAAAGGAACTGTTCACGCATTCGCGTATTAAGGCCTACCCTGTTTCCGGTATGATACATTAGATGTAGCCGCAGAAACTGTACGATTTTTATATAAAAAAATGATCCAGAGCAGAAACTCTAATGATGGATAGATTGTTCTCTCTCCTATATTATCCAAATGCAGATCAGATTCGTGTGTTTGCCTCATATTCTCTTCTTTAATCAGCCTGGAAACCAGTATTTAGAGAAATCTTAGCTGGAAAACATGTAGCGTGTGATTCCGGAATGATTTTCTAGGGTTTATGTCGGAGCTCTGGGAGATCGACAGTCAATAGTAAGAGCGCTATCCTGCTGATGTTTGCAGCACTGCATATATGCTGTGTTGAAGAACTAATGCATCAGCTGCGTTGGACTCGAAGATTTAAAATCTGAAAGTGGTTGATTAAAAAAATAATTTTGCAGTAGTTGGGGGTTTAGGTCTATATAGTGCTGGTTTCATATCGTGATAGATTATGTATGTATTAAATGTATGGCCTATGTACTTCCGTTGTACTAATTGTCAATGTTAGCAGTTGACTATTGACGCTCGATAAAAATAAAAAAATATGGTGGGATTCCCGCTGTCTTGCACTTTACACTATGTCTCAACTTCTCTACCAATACCAAGGAGATTGTTTCTCAGAAAAGATTTTGTGCCATGTGTGACAATACTCAGTCAATGGAAAAAACGATATCAAAGAATTTTCATGCATTTGATTTATTATTAGTATAGTCATGGGCCTCATTTAGGTCCATGAGCAGCGCTAAAAATTAATACACAACTAATTGCGCCCATTATGCATCCATGGCCTGGTTTACAAGCCGGAGGTTGAGTTCTGAGCTTTAAGCAAAGATCACTCCCCCAAAGTTTTTTCCATGATCGATTTTCCGTTGGTTGAGTTTATAGAAAACCATTGAGGTGAGAGGTAGATGGGGAGGGTTGGGGCCTGAAGAGGCCCAGAAAGAAAGCAAAAGGTGGCATTCAGTGGTGTAAATACCGAATCCATATGTTAAGCCTGCTTTCCAAGTAAGGACTCAGAATAGGAGGTATTTCCTGCACCCATTTATTCTAACTCATCACTCACACCCAGTCCATTTGTAATCGGGGTTTATGTGCGTATTTTATACCCATTATAAATTATCTGTCATACTTATGAAAACTTGTAAAACACATAACGGTCAACAGGCATTTATTTACACATATACACTGTATGAGCTGAGGACAGTGTGCTTAGTCGCCTGTAATTCACTCCCATGCCAACAGCACAGTATATGAAAGCTCTCCAGCTCTTCTGGGAATGGTGACATCTCCAGGTCGGTGCTGAATATGAGATCCATAAATAGAGACATTGCTCAGTGATACACGTCAGCAGCAGAGTTATTATTGATTCCAAGAATAAAGGCTGCCATTTTTGCTGATATTATATTTCATGAAATACACTATCCAGTTCCCTTGTAAGTATTGTACCCATTTACAAGATATGTTTTGTTTATTAATAAAAAACATACTGGTGAACTTTTTGCCAAAACAAAAATATAGATGTTCACATTATGTAATTCACTTACAGTTCAGGTGCCTGATTTATTTTAATATTAATTGGAATATTGTTACAGCGCAATTCGTCTCACATTGACAATGTACCATAGGTGAATCAAAATATGCAGCAACACAAGGGGCTTTTAGTCGATCGAAGAATTCCTGGAACATGTTTTTCAAACAAGGAATTTGTAATATATTCACCATTTTAGCCCAACCAACGAAGTTTTGTCAACGCACTAAAAAAAAGCCTCTTTTTGCACAATGTAGGGGGGGGCTCCCAAGAAAGCCACCACTTAAAAAAAAGTAGTCAGATGAGCTCGGAAGTGGAAACGTACATCAGTGTCCCATGTTCATAGAATTTTTTTAGCCAGGCTATTGCAGGCAGTTGATGAGCAACCACGCACAACAGTCCGATTATTTGACACTACCCTTCACTGCTGTCACGGGCGCAAACTACAAAAACATATCTATAAGGCCACGCAAAGCCACTTTGCGCGGCTTTGAATGACCTAATAGATATGGAGTAAGGCAAGGCAGCACAAATCGTTGCGTTGCCTTACTCTGCGCTCAGGAGGTGTTCCATTGGCATTGAGGTGGGCGTTCCTATGCAGCACCCATGGATTTTGACGCTTCCCCAGATTTATAAAACCATGTAAACCTAGGGATGCACCAAAACCTTATGTCTCCCAAGGTGAGATGTAACGAGGAGAAATACATTTATTTCTCCTAGTTTTTTCCTCTTTCCATGTGTGCTGCAATCTGCACCACACATACAAAAAGGAAAATGCCTCTGAGGATTGTTTTTCTGCAGAAAGGTGCCCCTTCCTGCACAAAAACAATCCTGCCAACAACACAGGCACCCTTGCACCATGGTGCAAGGGTGCCTTCATTGTTGCTGGGCTGCCAAAACAGCACCAGCATAAGGGAGAAGGGTAGGAATGCACTGTATTGCATAAATAGAGTGCATTTCTGCCCTTTCAGTTTGGAGTAGGGCAGCACTGCAAGGTGACTTGCAATGCTGCCCTATTCCAAAACCCATAAATGAGGGCCATAGTGTCTCTTTTCTATATCCAAGATAGCATTAGCTTACAAGAAACTGAATAAAAACAATCTGAACACAAAGGGCTAGATTTATCAAGGGCTTGTGTTGCCTGTGGGTCACGCAAAGTGGCGTATGGGCAATACATGCCCTTAAGTGAGATTTACTAAGCCTCACAGAGTCACACAGGCTCGGCGTAGTATAGTAAATCTGGAGTAAAGCAAGGCAGCGCAAGTCTCTGCCTTACATTACTCTGCCCTGGGAATGCGTTCCATGGATTGAACATGGGTGTTCCCAAGCATCAACCCATGTTTTTTGACACACTCCAAGATTTACTAACACTAGGAAACCTGCAAATGTGTCAAAAGAGTACTCCTTCACAGGGAGGGCGCAGAGAGAAATATGTTTATTTCTCCTTGTTTTTCCTCTTTCTGCGTGTGCTGCATTCTGCAGCATACACTGAGTGAGGAAAAAGCCACTGAGGGTATTTTTTGTGCTGGACGGTGTTCCTTCCTGCATAAAATAATCCTGGCTGTAACGTGGGCACCGTTGCTCTGTGACGCAAGGAGGCCTGCATTGGCGCTTATCAGTCACAAGTGTGCTTGGCAGCCGCAAGTGCACGAGTGCAGATGGAGAGCAGGAGTGTGTCATATCTTAGTAGATATGCCTTCCTGCCCTTAGCATTTGACCCAGCACAGTGTAGCAAGCTGTCTTGCAGCATTGCACTAAATATTAGTAAGTCTGCCCCAAAGATAATACTACCAAGAAGAGCATGTTTAAGGTATGTTACTCCAAAATGATTAGCTGTGGCAAAAATCATCAAAATAAATGAGAGTAAAGGCATAATTAAGTGCAGTGAAAATCATCAGCTTCCCTAATGTCCTGAAAATGGTATTGAGAGCGTGCAAGTTCATGATTACAGTCTCTCACCTGATGGATCCTTTTAGGTTGATTGAAATGCTGAAGGAGTTAACAAAAATGAATCAATTCAATTTTCATGAAACCCATTTGGCCACACAATAGGGAGCAGGATCAGTGATTGAAGTTAAGAGATTTTGCTGTCAGTCCAATATAAATGCATGTCAGGAGAATATTAAAAATATACAAGATTACAGCTGGCAAGCTAAAATATGGCAATTGGTTCAGTCTCAACAAATTAAGGTACAAAATAATAACATCCACTACAATACAGATACTGATAAACAGGAATAGGTGTTTCATACAGAAACTCCTCTTCTCTCTCCTAAACATGAAATAATTCTAAAATCATCCACTCCAAATTCTAAATAAAGAATGAGGATGGTTGGAATGAATTCTTAAGGAAATTCGGAAATGTGAGAAGATGTCAGCATAGTGAGACCTCCAGAAGAAGTCCCCCAGCAAAGTGTTTAGCAAGAAACTTCACGTTTGCAAAAATAAAGGAAGCAGAAAGATATGTACTCCTTAAATTCTGAAGTAATCTACCCTAACTTCTAACAACGTGCACATTGATTAAAACAAACAGAACCTTCAGGAACAATTGTATCTCTTCCCACTTCACCAGGAAACTATCACCTGAATTCCTCATCTCACAGAACTTGGACGTTACTGCATCTTTGAGCATTCCCTCTTCCTGATATGAGATTAAAAGGAGTTTTCGGCTGCTCATTTGGTCGTCACGTCTCTTGCCAAGTTTTCTTTTCTTAGGTCTTACTATCTGCAAAACTAATACATATAACAACACTCCCTTACACTAGCTAATGCAACCTTGAAACACACCCGCAAAAGGAAAAACACAGTAACCAAGCAAAATACATTTCAAAATTAAGGACTTTAGTCAGGCTAACTTTACAAAATATTCAATGTGCATTTCGAATATATGGTTATACATGCACACATATAACTTTCGAAATAAATGCAAAACATGAATAAAAGAATGCCTATTTACTCTTGCAAATACAACCTAAAGTTTCAAAAAGAACATGAATAATGAATATTTGTAAGCATTTTAACTGAACATTAGTGCACACATTTAAATAATGTGAAATATAAATGCGTATTTCTGCAATGATGACGTTTAAAGGATGAAGTCTAAATGGTGCTGGTCCAGTATCCTCTTCGATGGCTTCTTAAACTTTCACCAGAGTGAAAGAGGAGAATCTTCATCTCTCCTGAAATGGACTACAGTTTGGGTGGTCTAGATAGATACAGGTATTTTGTGAGAAATGTGAGTTGGAGTGTCTAAGGGCAGTCAGAAGTTGCTGGGCCCAAAATGTAACAACCATGGACTTTCCTTCAGGAGTACTGGGGCCCTGTGCTGCAGACAGCAAATTGGGAAACAAGTACCTCTAAAAGCATTTGACTCTTAGAGTGGCAAAGCCGATTAGTTCACAGACTGAGAACTCAGCAAAGCAAAAAACAACACCCAATAAAACAATGCCCCGCTGTGCTTTTTCCTTTGAAAAGGAAAATATAGTAATGCACGAAAAAAAAAATAATGTGCACAAAATGACATATATGAACAAGGGAGAAATATCAATGGACACATGCCCTCTAAGTGCCTAACAAACTACAGGGGGTGCACAACAAAGCAAGTTTACTGTTACCTAATAACCCCCTAAATGCAGACTAGATCCCTATGCTAGAGGCACCATTAATGGTTTGTGCACCAGCAGAAGCTAATATCTAAAACTACAATATCCTCATTAATGCGTTAAGCACAGGTGATATAGAGCGAAAAAAAGGTAGGTCTACACTGACTTTGTGAAAAGGGTGCCAGCATACAAGTTATACAGAAAATATGCCCTTCACTGATAAAACATTTCAACAAATTGAAAGTGTCAAAATATTTACTCCTTATCACTTCCACTGTTGATATAACTTTACTGTGGACTTTGCCATCCTTATAGTAATAAACAGCACACACAAACACGAACATTTTATTACAAGTCTTATTTCTCTCTTTAAACCAGCTTGCCTAAAAAAGACAGAGAACCCAAACTCAATGGGTACTTACACCCCAGAACCCTTAGATTAAAACCTTAGCCCTATGAGTGCTTGAAAAATCATACAAATTCTCACCTTGTCTAAGGGTAACTAAAGATCACATGTACGAATAATTTTTCTGGCGACTTAAAAAAATCTTTTTTCCATGTACCAAAGCAAAATGTGACTCTGTAACTTATTTATTGAAACACATTTTGCTTTTGCAATTCTGTATTCATGTTTAGGGCGTCCCTTTCTTATACGAAATTGAACTGGCATGTAGGAATGTTTTGCGACCGTGAATGACATTGTAAAACATTTGCAGTTACAACCAAATTTAAGTTGGTGGTAACCCATACGCAAATCGGAAGGGGTCCCCTGGGACCGCTTCTCCTTTGTGAAAGGAAGCATAAATATTTTTTCAAAGCGGTAGTGGTTCCATGGACAACTGCCTACTCTGAAAAAATGAAAAGAAAACTTTTCATTTTTATGTTTGAAATGCATCCCGTTTTCTATTAAGGAAAAATGGCTGCATTTAGTTTAAAAGCAGTCACAGACATGGTGGTCTGCTGTCCCCAGCAGGCCACCATTCCAGTGAGTGTGACCATTTCCAATGGGGTCGCAAATTGCAACCTACCTCATGAATATTAATGAGGTAGGTCTTTGCAACCCTATTGGGAGTCAATAAATGTGTCTGAGACACATATGTTCATTTAATTTTTTGAGTCTTTAATTGCGACTCTGAAAAAGTCCCAATTAGAGACTTACAAAATGACCTGACATACATCTAGCCGTAAATCTGAAAATTAAAGTAGGGCTCTGGCAGGGGTCTGACGCACTTCTGTAAGCCTCCAGTGCTCAGCATAATATTTTGACAGATGCCTTTTCTCTGTTTAAGATACTGTCAGATATGCAAGCATGCAGGGACTCATAAGCCATGAAGAGATCCATGTAACCCCTTCCCCTCTTAAGGTACGACCAACAAATAGACAAACATTCTCCCCTACGCAGGAGCTCACAAGCCATTGATAGAGTGTAAAAAGTTGCTTCAGAGAAAAGAGAGGGTCCAGACGGATGACTTCCTGTGAAAAATGCCGTTTTAAAAGGGCTGTGGGAACTTAAAACCGGAGGGCCTGGACCCCAGTCCTCCCATTGGCAGAAGTACTGTGTTATTGAATGGTAAGATCCCACATCTAGAATATCTTCTGGTAGAAAGCACTGTATACACTATACGTAACGTTGGTCGAAGTTCAACAGTCTTTTTTTTTGCAGTAAAGGAAATTGAAAAGACATCAAATCGACCGTCTCTCAATTGACACAATTTTCAGATGTTCCACAGAGTTACGGCCCAATTGGCGCATTTCTAATTTGAGAGGAGATTAGGTTCCAATATTCAACAGAGTTGCAGCCAACACGTGTTTCGCCCTATATTGCAAGTACGCAAGGGCTTTCTCAAGGCTGCAAGGAATATATAAAGACAGTATGAGACTCAGGGTGAATCACATACTAGAAAGAAGTGCTACCAAGAAGGTGAATATCCTGAGTGCAGACGGATGAAAACTGCATCCCTGTCTGCTGTGCTCCCAAATAGTGAGAATAGTGATTATAAGAGTTATAATACAGACGAATCCCCTAGTGGTGTTCAATACAAGAGAACTATTTGTTGTAAACAGCCCTGTTTGTTACGAATATTAGTCAATGTGTAATGATGGAAGCAGCATGCATGTTGCTATACTCACTACAACAGAAAGAGAAAAATAACTAGATACATAGAAAGAAAAATAAATAAAAATAAAAAGTAGAAATGAAAATACAATAGAATGCTGGCCAAGATGAGAACCCCTGATAGGAATACTCCAGTGATGTAAGAGAAGGAGGAAAGAGAAACAGGATTAGGTAAGTGAAAAAGAATGAGCTGAGGATTATTACTATCATATAATAACTGGTGAATACATGCTGGCACTCACGTGGTTTTAGTACAGTCATGCTCAAGGCAAGCTGAGAGAGTAGCTGAATAAAATAGAAAGATGACCTGTGTTGGTAACATACCATATTCAATACAGTAGAAAAATCTTCTAACAAAATTGTCTCGATTGTTGATACAGATCTGGGCACAGAAATGTATATAACATTTAAGAAGGCCACATGACAAGATGTTGTTACAGATAATAGTTAGACCATCATTTGTAAAACCATACGATAACCCACTCTATCATATTTCACAAATAAATTCATTTGAGATAGGATACAAAAAAACGATAATAGACTGATCCAGAATGAATTAATAACAATCACAGTGTTACGTGGTACATCTAGAGACCTCGAGTTTATAAAGGAATGAAAAATAAAACAGTCATCTGATATAAGCAAATTGTCGAGCTATAACTTGACAGGGTCTGGGAGAGATATAAAATAAGGCCACTCAGGGACCTTACGATCGGTGGAAAAGGCGGTAAAGTTTTGCACTTACCAATTAAAGTAAATACGAACAAAGATGCGTCCCGACTCGTCCTGCGGTAAATCGCTAAGGACGCGCCGGAGGAGACCACGTTAAATAGCAGTAGTCCTTCCTCTGTTCGGAGGTACCGAAACAGAGGAAGGACTAAGAAATTCTGATAACGTCCAAAAATAGCGGCACCATTTTAGTAAGGGGCAGAACTGAGACCAAATTTTACTATGAAAAATGAAATCGTGAATAATAAACAGAAATAAAGTAATGTGAATATAGAAAAGGAAGAGGTATATTAAATCTTGATGTAAAGCCACAGAAAAGTTAAGAATGATGACACTAGAACTTGAATCTAGGATAAAAAGAAAACAGAAGAGTGAGAAAAGGAAAAAGAAAAAGAAAAAAGAAAAAAGAAAAAAGAAAGAACAAACGAAGGACAAGGCCACCCCCCTACATGTAGCTTACATACACAGCACTCCATACATTCTTGGCCCAAGCATCTATGCTCACAGTGTTATCACCTGTTTGTCTGGAGGACTGTAGAGTAACGTGTACTGGGTAGGACCCCATCCACCAGTTTCTCCAACTTCTATGCAGTGAAGGCAGGGGCCCTTTCCCCAGACACATGAGCCATTGTTGCTTCCCGACACAGGTCACAGGATCACTTGCAGTGTAGGTCCTCTCCTGTTTAAGGTCAGGTAGCAAGTGAGTGAACAGATAGAAAATGGCAGTGATGTCCGCGGCGGTGCGTACCATCACTGCCGTCGTGCATTGCCATTGGCTCCTGGAACCCATAGGGCCCAATGATAACCAATGTGAAGTTGCGCAGCGGTGTTCGACCGCCTACCGTGACGGTGCACAACGCCAGCTCAATTACCTCATTTCCACTTGTCCCTCCTCACAGGTCAGGCAGCTGCCATTTCAGAGGGGCACAGGGCATGGAACCTAACTGGGTCACAGCAGACATTGGCACAGCAACTGATTGTCAGACTCACATCTTGTTTCTGTAAAGTAAACAAATCAACATTAGTGCAATAGATGTGTGAATATGACCCTCTGCTCACCATTTTCTTCCATAGGCTTGAACCGTTGAGGCTGAATATGAGATGGTGGCATCCTCCCGTGTACAGACCCCTGGTGGACCTTGCAACAATGGAGGACAGACACATTATCATAACTTACAGACTTGATTGTGCCACAATCATAGAACTATGTGCCCAATTGGAGCCAGACCTGATGTCAGCTATCCACCAGCCCACAGGTAACCCCCCTCTAGTGCAGGCCCTGTCAGTGCTCCATTTCCTGGCTAGTGTATCCTTCCAACCAGCAGTGGCCATGGCATCAGGGATGTCTCAGCCAATGTTCTCCAACGTGTTGACCAGAGTGTTGTCTGCCCTGCCGAAACATATGCGCAGCTAAATCGTGTTCCCCCAGGTGGAGGATTTGGCCACCGTGAAAGCGGATGGACTTTTATGCCCTGGGACATATCTCCAACATCATTGGTGCCATTGATGGTACATGTGGCATTTGTCCCCCCCGAGAAATGAACACATTTTCAGGAATAGAAAAAGCTATCACTATGGCTCTGTGCATGACACCTTTATCTTGAGGAATAGCAGCATCCCATATGTGGTGGGCCAACTCCAGAGGCACCGGGTGTGGCTAATAGGTAAGTCCAAGGTCCACACACACTATGAGTAGGTGTCTGGGTATTGGGTTGTCCCTAAGGGTTAGTGCGTGTCTAACAGTTGTCCCTTGATCTTTGCAGGTGACTCTGGTTACTCCAACCACTCATGGCTACTGACCCCAATGAGAAATGCCAGGACAAGGGCAGAGGAACGTTACAATGAGGCACAGGGGCGTACAAGGAGGATTATTGAAAGGACCTTCGGGCTCCTGAAGGCAAGGTTCCAGTGCCTCCATCTGACAGCTGGCACCCCGTACTACTCACCCAAGAAGGTGTGCCAAATCATCATTGCATGTTGCTCAACCTGGCCTTGAGACGCCAGGTGCCTTTTCTGCAGGAGGATGTGCCTGGAGATGGTCTTGTGGCAGCGGTGGAGCCTGTGGACAGTGAGGAAGAGGGGGCAGAGGAAGAAGATGCTGACAACAGAAGCAATATAATTCAGCAGTACTTCCAGTGACACACAGGTAAAACACTGTAAGTTCACTTTACATTTCAGTTTTCTGATCGACATTGTACATCACACCCTGTTTCCCTATGTCTATGGCCACTGACTGTCCCCTCTGGCATCTCTATTTTCAAATCTCTGTGCCCCACTTTGGCTCCTGCTATGTGTGCTGCTGCCCCAAAAGGTTATTCCAAAGTTTATTTCACTGTTCATTTGAGTTGCAATGCTTTGATAATGTTGTACTAACAGCTATGTGAATCATTTGATAGACTCCAGATTAGTATTTGCTCCAAGGGTGTTCATTTAAGTGCTCATAAGTAGAGGGGGATGAGCAATGGGTTGGGCTGATGGTGGAGGAAAGTCCATGGTAGAGTCCAGTCTCTTGGTATCACAGGTGCATTGTCCAATGGGGCATAGGAAGGGAAGTAATGGCAGTTCAACGTGGACAGGGTGACAGAGTGAAACAGAAGGGTGACAATCATGAGAGTCTTATTTCCTGGCGGGGGTCTTGGCAATGGTCTCTGGCTTCTGCCTGGATCGCAGGGACCATTTGGGGGTAGTTCTCCTTCTGCAGGGGGTGGGGTGCTGGTGGCCTGTTGTTTCTGTGGCGGGCCTCCTGTCCACTAGTGCCGGCGGAGGTGGAAGGCCGTTCATCGGTTTGGCTAGTGTCAGGGGCCCGTTGTTGTGCCACTGCCTCCCTCATGGTCTTGCCCATGTTAGCCAGCACCCCTGCAATGGTGACCAGGATGGTGTAGATGTTTTTTAAGTCATCCCTGATCCCCAGGTACTTTCCCTCCTGCAGCCGCTGGGTCTCCTGCAACTTGGTCAGTATCTGGCCCATCGTCTCCTGGGAATGGTGGTATGCTCCCAGGATGTTGGAGAGTGCCTCGTGGAGAGTGGGTTCCCTGTGCCTGTCCTCCCCCTGTTGCACAGCAGTCTTCCCAGCTTCCCTGTTGTCCTGTGCCTCTGTCCCCTGAACCTTGTGCCCACTGACCCCAGGTCCCTGATCGTCCTGTATTTCTGGGGTTGCCTGGGGTCCCTGTAGTGGTGGACACACTGCTGATTGATGTGTCCAGGGGACAGTGGCATGGGCCCACTGGGTTGGTGCTGTGGTGGTGTTTCCTGAGGGGGGAGGCTCTGTGGTGGGTT
Organism: Pleurodeles waltl; assembly: GCF_031143425.1. NCBI lineage: Eukaryota > Metazoa > Chordata > Amphibia > Caudata > Salamandridae > Pleurodeles > Pleurodeles waltl. The sequence continues at coordinate 342,509,572 of NC_090439.1, forward strand.
GGGACTGTGCCTGGGTACCCGACTGTCCAGAGGTTCTGATGGGCCAGGTTAGTCATCCTGATCCAGGCGTGCAGAGCTGATGTCATCACTGTGGGCCTCTTCAGGGGGGGGACTGGATGTGTCTCGCACCTCCTCTCCAGTGCTGTTGAGTATGGGTCCTGTGGGGATGCAAATGCAGTGTTAGGGTATCTGTGTGCCATCTCGTGCATGGGTATGTTTCCCATGTATGAATATGAGTTCCCTGTCAGCTTGGCCTTGTGTGAGTGGTGATTTTGTGGGCTGGGTGAGTCTCTCTACTGGGCATGCTGTGGTTATGGGTGTCCATGCAGGTCTGTGTTGGGGGTCCATGCATTGGTGTTACATGCATGGCTTGGTATTGGGATGGGTGGGTTGTGATGGTGGGGTATGTGTGAAGTGGTGGAGTAATTGGGGTGAGGGTAGGGGGTAGGAGTTTGTGATGGCATGCAGGTAGGTGGGGTGAAAGTAGTAAAGAGTTGACTTCCCAGAGTCCAGTCCTCCTGCTACTCCTGTCAGGCCCTCAGGATGCATGATCACCAAGACTTGCTCCTCCCATGTTGTTAGTTGTGGTGGAGGAGGTTGGGGTCCACCGCCAGTCCTCTGTACAGCTACCTGTGTCTTGCAACCACGGAACGCACCTTTCCCCGTAGGTCGTTCGACCTCTTCCTGATGTCATCCCTTGTTCTGGGGTGCTGTCCCACGGCGTTGACCCTGTCCATGATTCTCCGCCAGAACTCCATCTTCCTAGCAATGGATGTCTGCTGCACCTGTGATCCAAATAGCTGTGGCTCTACCTGGATGATTTCCTCCACCATGACCCTTAGCTCCTCCTCTGAAAACCTGAGGTGTCTTTGGGGTGCCATGGATGTGGTATGAGTGATATGTGTGAGGATGTAGTGGGTGATGTGTTGGGGTGTATGCTGTGATGTGCGTGGATGGTGTATGGGTGATGGTGTTCTGTGGCTCAGATTGAGTGGTTGCTCCTGGCTTGTGTCTCTCTGTGTTGGCAATGTTGTTTTTCATTGAAAGGGTTGTGGGTAATGTGGGTGTGTGTTTTATAGTGGTGTGAGTGTGTGGGTGTGGTGTGTGTATATGTGTCAGGTGTGTGTAGTTTGAATTGTCCAATGTGGTGGTGTTTTGTAAATGTGTGTGTATTTTGAGTGCGGCGGTGTGTACAGCCAATGGTTTACTGCATTTTGAAAGACCGCTGCGGTGATTTGTGGGTCGTGATACTGTGGGCGTATTCCTGTTGGCGTAACGGTGTGGGTTTTGCTATCGCCAGTTTATCACTGACCTTTAGTGTGGCGGACTTGTGTGGGTGTCTGTAGAGTGGCAGTTTTCTCAGTGTGGGTCATAATACCTGTAGCGGAGTATCGCCGCGGTCACGGTATGTTGGCGCCTGTCAGCACAGCAGTAAGCGGCATTTACTGCCAGGGTTGTAATGAGGGCCTTAGTGTTTTGAGAAAACTGCCCTGACATGACAACACATATATTTCTGTGTATGAGAGTTGGGGACATGATAAACACTTTGGGGGTCATTCTGACTTTGACAGGCGGCGGAGGCCGCCCGCCAAAGTCCCGCCGGCAGAATACCGCTGCGCGGTCAAAAGACCGCCGCGGTAATTCTGAGTTTTCCGCTGGGCTGGCGGGCGACCGCCAGAAGGCCGCCCGCCAGCCCAGCGGGAAACCCCCTTCCATGAGGATGCCGGCTCCGAATGGAGCCGGCGGAGTGGAAGGGGTGCGACGGGTGCAGTTGCACCCGTCCCGATTTTCAGTGTCTGCTTGGCAGACACTGAAAATCTTGGTGGGGCCTTGTTAGGGGGGCCCTGCAGTGCCCATGCCATTGGCATGGGCACTGCAGGGGCCACCAGGGGCCCTACGACACCCGTTACCGCCAGCCAGGTAGTGGCGGTCAAAACCGCCAGAACCAGGCTGGCGGTAAGGGGGTCGGAATCCCCATGGCGGCGCTGCTTGCAGCGCCGCCATGTAGGATTCCCTTGGGCAGCGGGAAACCAGCGGGACACCGCCGGTTTCCCGTTTCTGACCGCGGCTGTACCGCCGCGGTCAGAATGCCCATGGTAGCACCGCCAGCCTGTTGGCGGTGCTCCCGCGGTCGTTGGCCCTGGCGGTGTGCCAGCAATAACTTGTAACATATCATATTCAACCGTGAATGAAGCACAGAATGAAAATGTCATGCAGAGGAAATAATAACAGACTTCTTTGTGAAAAGACAAGCTGATAAAATAATAAAAAACATCTCCACTAAAATAATAGTAGAATAAAAATGCATGCATCGGAGTGAAAGGGTACAAGCTGCAGGTCTAGGCTAAAATAACATGCCTGTGTAATAGCTAAAGTAACCTCACAACACCCTCCCCATTGTCGGTTCAAATGTCCCTAATTAAGCCTAAAGTAAAAAACTGCCATGTCTACATCTATAACCTTAAAATTATGTCTGAAATGTATACAAAGAAATGTCCATGTTGACAAGCAAACAGACAAAAAGTTCAGGCCAAATTAAAACTGGTCAATTTAGAACTAAAAAACATATCAATCAGAATAGGTCCAAATGTCAATAGGTCGTCAACAATGATGGTCTTTTAGAAAATCACCAGTTTCATAAATTTTACTAGAATCCAGGAAAGAACCCACTGTGACAGATGTTAATGTAACTAATTTGTTGGCAAGAAAGGCTAGAGAGCAGTCACAGTCCACTGCCTCAGCTCCAGCTGAGGCACCAGCATCCTGTGTAGTGCCTGGTGTTATAGCACCAAGAGCAATTTGGTCCTGAAAGGGCGACTCATAGGAAGCTTCCCGCAACAAACTCAATCTCAATGTGCTTGTCTTGTATTGAGCCCTCAGCGACAACATCAACAGATCAGCATTTAAAGAAGGTATATGCTGCGTAGCAAGACATACTTCTCGTGCATGCTTGAAAGGGCACCACAAGCAGTGAAGGACAGGCTGCAGACAGTTCAAAGCTGGTCTGAATGACAGAGACCAGTTGCACTACAGTTCTTCTAGGAGTTGTTCTCCCAAGTACTGCATCATGCATTCACAACACAGTAGCGCTGATGAAAGCACCATCAGTCCTCCTTGTAGAGAAGAAGCAGCCATTGTGAAGACAAAATAGCAACAGCAAAATGCCACCAATTAATACCAACGTAATAAAGAATCCCCTGAAAACACTCTAAAAAAAAGAATGCATGGCTTAAGGTATGATGCCAAATATAGAGGAAAAGGTGCTGACAAAACTTGGCTCAACAGCCTTAAAGAAATGTACAATCTCAGCAGTGATTGAGGCATTAAAAATGTGCCCTATTAATTCACCGAAATGTCTTGGAAAGTCTTAGGCCCACAATTTCTATTCGGTTTGTGCTGAATTAGTGTTATTTTTCTTACACTAATTCACCGCAAACCTAACTCCATATTTATACTTTGGTCCTATGTAGGTTTAGGGCCACAGTTATGGAGTTAACGTCATTTTCTGGACAGGAAAACCTACCTTGCATCAATGAGATGCAAGGTAGGCGTTCCCATCCAAAAAAAGGACGATATGGCCTTTGCGCCATGCTAAAATCCAGCAAGGAGGGATAGGGGTCTTAAATAATGGTGCTAAGCCCGCTTAGCACCATTATTTAACATCTGGGTATGGGCAGGCATAAGGGGACCTGTAAGCATATTTCCATGATCAGAGAATTGCCCACAGGTGCCCTTCCCTGGCCCCAGGGACACCACCACCCTCCCCCACCCACACCAGGAAGACACCTAATGCAGGGCAACGCATCCCAGGTAAGTCCAGGTAAGTATTTTTGTTTTCTCCAACACTGTTCTGGGGTCCAGACCTATACTTTTTCATGCAAAACTGTGCAAACGAAGTTTTGTGTGAAAAAAGTAAAAATCAGCCCCTTAGAATTTAACAGCAACTGTATCTCTGCAGATGACCTCGTCACTTGGGGAGCATAGGTCTTGCAGGCAGATGTAAACATCACATGTTTTTTTTAAACAAAGGAGCTTTCAGTCTGCTTAGCTTGTCAAAGTTTACTTTTGAAATAGCAATATGAGGCCATATCTCTGTTACTTTTGTCTGTTGCATTGGAGGTAAAACTACATTACCTCAACAGGTGACAATTTGGGAGACATAAACAGCATAAGTAAATCTGGATCCTATTCCACAACAGTTCTCTTTTTTCAGAACCACATAGCTCCCATTCGAGAGCACCTGAAACGCAGGACGAGTCAAATGGACAGGAACTTCCTACAGATAAAAGGCAAAATTTGCTACTGAAGCATTACATGCTTCGTGCAAGGAAATCATTGAATGGCTCACAGAAGTCTCACACTTGGTTCGCTGAGAAAGACCTATTACATGCCATTGAAACATTTGTACAAGAAGGGCAGTTCCCACACCTCATGAATGTTATTATCTCGTAGCCTTTCATATCTGCCTACAGGACATGCTTCAAGCATGAGGTAAATTGAAGTGTGGAAACAGGCATATTCTTAACCCCATGAATGAACCAGACAGCAGATAGTTTTTCTGCCACAGTAAAATGCAGCTTTTTGATGTTAAGCATAAAATAAGTCACTTCTTTCTTTGCCATTATCTGTTGCTGTCAAGTTAAATTAAATACAGCAAACAGGTCTTTAGGGTTAACATATTGCCATGGTACGCGACCACTGTTCAGGAGTTGTACCATCCAACCTAACTGCATAATGGACACTAGTTGGCTTTGTCCATGCTGTAAAGATGGCATGCCATTTTGTACAATGTTGATTTCAGAAGAAATGATGTTGCTGACCATGTATATGAGGTTGTATAAGGTGGCCATTACATTATCTACAATGGCTAAAGCTTTCTTTAGGTTCTCCTGATCTATTATCCTTAACCTGGCAGTGGCTTCCTTTTGGGAAAGTTTCCAAATTTCATCATAAATTGCATATAAGAACCATTTCTTTCATTATTTTGTAGGGCTCAACAATAAATCATGGGGATGTGTGTTTTTTGATAGGAGACTGAGGTGCTTTTTACTGCTGCTAGGGGAAAGATTTCAGCCACTGTTGGCAAAATGTTCCTATGGTATATGTGGTAATGACATCAGAGTGTTGTGATGATGTATAACAACGTTCAGGTCAGCTCGCTCTAAAACTCCCTGTGGATTTTACAAAACATGCATGACAACCATTTGTGTCCATTGGCCACAATACCCACCCTTCAGGACCTGAAAGTGTAGTGTTAAATGTTCCTTTCTGGACCCACCCATCAAGTTGTTCTTCAATGACATTAATTCTTTTCTGCCAATTATTACATTTAGCTGGTGAGGGAATACTAGGAGCATTAATTTCCTTAGTGTTCGCCAAGCTTAGGCAACTAGTTTGCTGTATCGTGTCAAAATAATTTGCAAGAGAAAAAGGCATGCTCTAAACAAAGCTTACCTCCTCTGTATTTTCCAAAATTTAGCTCCCCAAGCATTTTTTAAGTCAATTAACTTTAGCTAATATTCATAGCCTTCTGCCAAATGAGAAACAAAGGAATTAGAATAAATCAATCTGGTATCTGTTAACAAAACATTTTGCAGTTTCATAGGAGGTAATTTGAAATAATAGGACTCATCATTTGTTACATTATGCCTAGTAAAATATGCAAAAATTTCAAGATATGTTTTAGAACTCCCCACTGGTAGGGTAAGACATTGTTACAATTGTTTGTAATTATAAATGTCTCTCAGGGTGCTACCATTATGTACGCAATGATGTCCGTAATGATTGTCACAGGAAATATCGCCATATTTAGCAGTTGTTTGATAAACATCTTCACTTTCAAATACAGTAGAACACTCAAGCTCAGAAAGCATAAAATCAACTGTTTTTACATCCCAATCACCAGAAACTACTCCAGGTGTTATAATATAATGAATTGAAACTTTAAAAACATATGGTATTTGAAGGATCTCCATTAGCCCAAAGACATAAAAGGATACTTCATCCTAAACAATCCCATCAGGAATCAGTATAGCGGAAATGTTTAGTAGGGACAAGTGTCTCCGGACCTTATGGGAAGACAAGTGTGGTTTTAGGACCTCATCCACCAGTTCAACAGCAGAGCGTTCAAGAAGGTATTGACCATGAATCAGCAAAAACAAAAGAATGACAAAACCAACCCAGAGAAGAAAGGCAAGCACAGTTAATAGGACCCATAGATAGCTCCATGGGCTAACCAGATAGTTAGTTTTAAGGTAAGTGAATGGCTTACGTGCTATTGATACAGGTACTGCAGAAGATGTAGATCAGGGGTCTTCAAACTGGGGGTGGACCGCCGTAGTGGGGCCTCAAGTGATCCCAGGGTGGCACTAGGCTCTGTCAAAAAGAAACATTCTGCAGATAAATGTGCTTTATTTTAAACAGAAACAAATGTATTCCATTTTTAAAAAGGTGACATAACTTATCTGCAGTGTTTAAATATGTCTAGACATGTTTAAATATTGCCATTTTAATAGAGAAAACTTCTGTGGGGGGCCTGATGATTTTTTTGTTTAACTGGGGGTGCAGCATTTAAACATTTGAAAATCACTAATGTAGAAAATCAGTAAAAGAATCATTGATGTCGGCAAAATATCCAGAAGCAGTTTGTGCAAATACTGGAACCGATGTCGGAAAGGGAAAACTGACAGATGTGTCCCTTGGTAGTTCATAGTAAACTATTCCATCCGTTTGTGTTGAATTTGAATAACACTGTTCAGAAGTGTGGACGTTGCTTGTCACAAAAGAAATTCCCGGTTCTCATGGGAGATCTATTTTAAACTTTCCAGAGCTCAGGGAAGTGTCAGCATTGTTGGATAAAACTTGTAGAAGTACATCCTGGTTGGTATTGAGAGGGGTTCGGGAACTACCTACGAGTCATCTAGGTCTGCTATGGAAGATCAGCCACAATGGTGTAACTTTACATTGTTGATGGAGACAAAGCGGTTTCCTTAAGAACCAGGCAGTGGTGGTGAGATGACAGTCGTGTGACTATGTATTTCCCAGGACTGGAACCGGTGCTCGATATGACGGGCCAAATTCTTTTTTTCACAGTATCTTTTTCTCACACCAGATCCCCAATTTATGGAATCCAGCCGGTCGGTGGTATTGGTGTATCCCTTATTCCCAAGGTGACGGCACATGCAGATGAGTTTTCATCACAGAATTGCTGTAATTCCTGCAAGGCAGTGCCACGTTCATATATGTCAAAAGGTGTGTCTGTCACCACTGCACCAGAGCCACCAAGATCCGCCAAATAGAATCTTGTATGGGATTCACCCACCCATGGACTGTCTAGGCTGATTATTAAGCGCTCTCTGAACTCCAGCCAACTACCTAATGCTCTCACTGTTAAGGATCGCTTTAAGTCTTGGTTCTTTCGCTTCACTATACTATTTCCCTCAATATGATAAGGAGATGAATAATTCAATTGGACTCCCAAAATTGCCATGGTGTCCCTGAATGCTGTTGAGGCAAAAACAAGGCCCTGGTCTGAATGAAATGCCGCAAATGCACATATCCCATTAAAGACATGCAAATCTTTCATAACAGTTCAAGTGTCAACTGATTGTTGTGGCCATAACCATAGGAATCTTGAGCAAGAATCAACAGCAACCAAGATGTATTTGACTGCACCATCTGGTGTCAAAGGACCACAATGGTCCCGGTACAAACATTGTAGTGGTTTGTTGGAAATTAGGAGGGGGTGTCTGCGGTTGGACCTTGACAGAGGATTCTTTTATTTGTTGACAGATGTCACAGCAAAAGACAAACTGTTTGGTCTGTTTATATAGACTTGGCCACCAGCAACTTTTTGCAATAAGGAAATAGTAGCTGTCACACCGACATTGGCAGAGCAACTCCCTCGTGCGCTGCTAGTGTCATCCAACCTCATTCTGGAGTGAGTAATTGCAGCAATTAAAGCTATGGCTACTGCTGATTTGGCTGCTTCCTCAGCCAAGGTGTTGCCTGCAACATGCATTCCTACACGTTGATGACCCAGTGTGTGAACTACATGGGCATTGAGTAGCATTTCTTTCAGAACTGCTACTTTCCCCCACAGTAACCTGTGTTTGATGGTGTTCCATTTGAAATCTCTGAACCCATTTTGGGGACAGTAATGCAGATACTCATTAACGGACCGGACACAATACTACAAATCACATACTATTACTGTTAGCTGGTCCGGATCTGTATGTTCATGTGCCAATACCAGAGCCTTAAACTCTGCAAATTGGAAAGTGCTGTCCCCTAGGGTCTGTGTGTCAGTGTTCTGGCAAAGGAATTTGCCATCTTTCATGACACTCACAATTGCACAGGCAGCAGAGTCACATTGCTTTGTGCCTACAGCCAGCTATGCTGAGCCATCAATATAAACTAATGTTTGGTATTGATCAAGACGCAGGATATTTGTTGGTATTGGGTACTCAAGATCATATTGAAGGAATAATTGAGTCTGAAGTTTTGAGTCAAAAACATAATCTACTTCAGTGACAGTCAGAGATGTTGCCCATTGGATCCAACGTGGATGTAGTACTTTAGCATTTGGGATGCTGGCTATTGTAACAGCCTTGAGGGCAGGTATGAACGTTACGACAATGACGCATTTTCCCTGGGCCAGAGGTCTCTCTTTTATTACAGCTATTTGAACATCAGGCAGAGGCCCTCATTACGACCTTGGCGGTTGGTGATAAAGTGGCGAAAATACCGCCAACAGGCTAGCGGTAAGTACTGTCAAATTATGACCATGTCGGTGATATCTCCGATAGACAGCCAATATACCACACTGACTGCCAGGGTGGAAACAACAGGCACCATGGCAGTAGCCAACATCAGCCAGGCGAAAGACAAAGTTCCGCCCGCCATATTATGACATGGCAAACCGACACCTGTTCCGGGGCGGTACCAACGCCATCAAAAGCCTGGGATAAATAGTGCTCAAAAGTCAAAGGAATCACCATTGGAGACACAGGGAAGAACCACGCCGCCATGGAACCAGAACTGCAAGTCTTTCCGAATATCTTCTACATCATGCTCCACCATGAACACCACCGCCGGCAAAGACGATGAAGGTGAGTACAGCCGCCTAGCACACAAAGGAGGTGGGGAGGAAAATGACAGTGACACACACATGCACAACACACACCCCACACACCCACGCCATACACACAACCAACTGCACAAGGAAACAATTTATCCCCAAAAATTGGCTGAATAATGCAAGGACAACAGAAATTGACTAAAGTGATTGTAATAAGATCAACATCAAAAATAATAAGTTCATGTGGCAATGCAGCAGATATGTACAAATGTACAAAAAAGGGACACTGCCCAGACCACAGTTTGAAGGGGCCACAGGGCAAAGTCCAAGGCCCCACTCGATCCCTGCACCAATACAGAGAGAACACTGCAGGGGCCTCAGTTGGCAAATAGGCAGGCACCTCACGGGGAGGGGTGGGCACCTCAGCCGGATGTGGAAACAAGACCACAGGCTCCGGAGGGGGCAACATGCCCTGTGCTTAGTCCTGGGGAGTGCAAGGCCATAGTCTCTCAGGTCGGTGACTTGCCCACTGGTTCTGGATGGGGCAACATGCCATGTGCTTGGTCTTGGGGAGTGCAAGGCCCCAGTCTCTTAAGTGGGTGTCTGTCCCACTGGTTCTGGAGCGGGCAACATGCCCATATCACTGTCCTGGAGAGTGCAAGGCCTCAGTCTCTGGAGTGGGTGTCTTCCTCATTGGTTCTGGAGGGGGCAACATGCCCTGTACTTTGTCCTGGGTAGTGCAAGGCCACAGTCTCTCAGGTGAGTGATTTTCCCAGTGGTATTTTGAACAACGAATTATATTCATGTATGTGTCTAACTATTTAAAATAATTTATTTTAAATTACCATAATTTCCTAAGGGTGTTACAAGTCTCTACCACCATTATCTTCATTGAGAGAGTTTTGCCATACAAGATATTGTCCATGTATAGGGCTAGACTTACTATTATTTTTTTGCTGGTAACTTGCACTTGTATGTTAGCCTCAGTACCCTTTTTCAAGGACTGGAAATGTGTAAGTCCACACTTTTGAGTAACTTTACATTCATATTTACAGATGTACTTCCTGCACATAAACAATCATTTCCATTGAACGAATGCAGCTGATATCTATAGGAGAATATTCCTGAATAAATCATATTGCAATGCAGTCTTCAAACTGGCCAAGACAGAAGCAAATAAGAATTGCTATTGGGAAGCAATGTTATCCAGGGAAAGTGCCTTGATATACTACAGTTCAAAGATGGCTGCCACATTGTAATTTGCGTTTTGTTCTAATTTGGCATGTGACTCTAACTATGTGGATACCATCTTGATTTGGGAAAGATATACCCAACACTTACCATATTGACTTTCATCTTTAAAGTATAGAGTATTTACTTAAATCTGTTTTCAATATTAATTACTTAAAAACTATTCATTCTTTGGCTTTCCAATGTGCTACATATGACAGGCCAAACAAAAAGTGGAGATTTTGGGTCCCAGTTTGACAACTTTGATTATTTGTTTTCTTACTGTCCTTGGGCAGGCTTTAGTTATGAGAATGGTGGATTTAGGGCATCCTAGTCTCCAAATTGTTGGGAATTTTTATGGATTGTTACAGCCGCTAGACACTGTTACTACTGCTACTTTCTGTAGTAGTGGGCTAAAAAGAGCTTTAAAGCCCATCTGCATGCCTCTGCTACTAAGAATATGCATCCCTGGGGTCTCCCAGCAGCAGCACCCTTTGACCCTTTAGGAAGACTACTTTTCCTTCCTTCATCCCCCAGACACCTAGTTTTCCTAGATACTTGCAAAGAATCTGTGTGTCTAGCAACAGCCTGGGGTACCCTTCTTAGACACCTCCAGCCAGGAACAGTACCCATGAGTTCAGAGGGATCAGCTTCCTTCAGAACCACAAGGTAGTCCATCCCTTTTTTACCCCCCCCCCCGGAGGGAGTAAGGAAGCTAGTGTGTGAGAAACCAGGGCTGATTGCAGAACCCTTTGACCCCATGTTTCACTTATTGCTGGTGTTTTCCTGACTCTGACGATGCCCTGGGTACTGCTAACCAGCCTCAGGGACTGTGCTCTGTTAAAAATCAGTATGCAAATTAGGCTAATTATAATTGGCTAAGTCAACCTACCTATAAGTCCCTAGTATATAGTAGAGCATGTAGGTTTAGGGACCCTAGCAGAGGTAGTGCACCCATAGGTGCACTGCTGAGGGGCACAATATCATTTTAAAGGCAAGCCTGCCTTGCTGGCTTCTTTTAAATTAAAGCTACATGCAAATTCGACTTTGGAATCTAAAGTAGCTCCAAATTCTTAAACTACCTTATTTTTACATATACGTCACCCCTAAGGTGTGCCTTATGTGCCCTTAGGGCTGGGTGCCATGTAAATATAAGAAGGGACCTTATAAAAATAGTTTTATAAGCCCTGGTGAGGTAAAACAGACACATTTTGTTTCCCTCATTGTAGTGAATGGCCTCCATATGCTAAAATGGGGAGACTTTATTTTAATTTTAAAAGTCCCCTTAAGTAACAGTGTGGCGGGCGCGTGTGTGGTACAGAGGACTCTGAGACTTGTTTAAGTGAGAGTACTTATTTATTAAAGAGTTTGATAAAATGAGGAACAGAGGAAAAATAAAAGAAAGAAAATATTGTTTGTTCACTCCACCGGACTTTCTCTTTAATGTCTCTTTCTTCGTGTCTTTTATAGGTTCCCACTTTGACTGGCGCTGTGTATCTTGCGTACTCCCAGGTATACCGAGAAATCAAAAAGAACAGAAGAAAAAGGTAAGTTGGGTGAGGGAATATTTCTGACAAACAACTAAAAATTTAAGACAAGCAGGGAAGAGAGTGAGAGAGAATGAGAGAGAGAGAGAGAATGAGAGAGAGAGAGAGAGAGAGGGAGAGAGAGAGAGAGAGAGAGAGAGAGAGAGAGAGAGAGTGAGAAAAATAAAACGGCCGTGGATGAGTGGGAGAGTAGGAACACGTGTGGTTGTCCCAAAACACCCTTAGTGCTTCTTCCGGAGCTCTGTTGGGTTTTAGAACGGTCTCCCTGGTGTCTCCCTTCAAGTCCCCTCCTCAGACGCCTCCCCTCTTGCCTCACTCCCCTCTCCCCTGCGCCCTTGTATTTGTACTGGGTTACAGCGTCCTTGGAACAATGACCATACCTTGTTGAGCCACGTCCCTCTGGGGGCGTGGCAGAAAGTGCTCGTCTCTCGGGATCCGGACAAAGTTGCAGACTCTCTGCAGGTTCCGGTAATCCTCTTGTTCACAGCCCCGTCTTCTTCTGTGTTTGTCTCCATCTCGCTCTCCTCTTCGCGGTCTTCTTCCGTCGCGGTCGATGCCGAGGGAAGCTTCTCTCCCTCCGATCGGTGTCCATCCTTCTTTTCAATGCCCGGGACCCGGAAATCCGAGTCCCAAGCGTCCGTAGTCGTTCCCACGTTGTCATGGGAACGCGAGACTCCTCCGACCAGGGCGCGCGAAAGGTGCCAGTCGGAGGAGCTGGTAGGTGTGGTGGAAGACACCCACCTACAAACAGATACCACAAGTTTGGTATCAAATTAATTGTTATAATAAATCCCACAACTTTCAGTTGTGGGATTTAATATAACTTGTTCAGGTAAAGAGTTTTAAACTTTACCTAAAAAGTTGCCAACTTTAGCCCTGCAGTGTTTTTGCTGTTTTGCTCTGATTGGCCAGCCTCTGGCTGCCTGGCCAGGCTGCATTGATGAGGTGTGAAGTGGCCTGGCTCAACGCAAAAAGATGTGCCTGGGTGAGGAGATTTCCCCTCAGCACATGGGGAAGCAGGAAGGGGGGTGGGGGACTGCCAAACTAGTCTTCAAAGGCAGGGAACGACATTTGGAGCAACCCAGCAACACCCTCACATCCTGCAAACCCAGACAATTAGGTGCCCCCTTGATTAGATTAGGGGAGGGCAGTAGAGGGGCGTGTGTGTATGATTTGTAGCCACACCAGTGGGTGGGCTTAGCCAGATGTAACCTCCAAAAATCACTTTCAGCCATAATGGATTTTTGAGGAATGTTGCTCTCTGGGATTGATTTTTGCCACACTTCCCAGGAGGTGGTCATCACAGAGGGAAGGATCCTGCCCCTGATTGGAGAGCCAGAACCCCCTGTTTTTCACCCAGGAGCAAGGATAAAACTGGCAGACCTGCACCCACACCTCAGATCCCTACCAGATTCTAACAAGGAAGAACTACTGAAGAAGAAGGACTGCCCTGCTGGACCCCTGACCTGCACCTGGACACTGCACTCTAGAGGACTGCACCAGCTACACACTTGGGCTTCACCACAAGAAGGACTTTGCCTGGCTTCAACTGGTTCAAGGAGGGACTCCCTGCTTGCTGCAGATAAAAACTTGCTAACCAGAGTCCCCTGCACCAACACCTGAAGAAACCAACCAGCTGACCAATGTTCAGTGGCCAAAAAGGATTTTGCGGCAGGTGCATTCTGGGAGTTGTAGTCCGTACCCTCAAGGAGCATCTCTTGGCTTCTGGAACCTTGGGGTGTACTGTGGATCTCAAAAGAACCTTAAAAGAACATCTGGAAGAAGATCCAGAAGTTTGGAGAAGTTTGGAGAACTTTTGGAAAAAAGCTCCATAGAGGGTCCGACCTGCCGCTGCAACTCTAGCCGGATTGCCTCAACCGCGACCCAGCTTGAGACTTGCAGGTTCATCCCAGTGAAGAAAATATCCCAAAATTTGGCTAAGTCCGAATGTCGGAAGTTGACGGGGATTTCCCAGGCAGTGTATCTGAAGAGGGCCCCAGGGACGTCGTATATAAATTCAGGTTTGCCCCGATCGAAGGATTTTCACCTCGAAAAAACGACTAAGTCCAAAGGTAAAAATCTCCATCGAGGGCATATCCGAGGAAGAGTTCCAGGGGGTCGGATTGAGCTGGCAGGTTCGTCCCGCTGAAGAAAATCTCCAGAAAAACGACTAAGTCCTAAGGTAAACTTTTGACCGAGGCCTCCCACGGGCTGTAACCGAGCTGGGCTCTATCACGGTCAGCTTTAAACTTTGACTTTATCCTGGTCGAGGTGCGATCATAAGAATGGATTGGCGCTTTTTGTTTCTATGCGCTAGAAAGCATTAATTCTTTCAAATGTCATATCTCCGGTTCCCTTTATCCAATTTTATTTGTTCTGGTGTCATTTTAAAGCGTAAAATATTTCCTATTTTTATAAATTAATTTTGGATTTTAAACCATTTCCTGTGTTTTATTTAATTACTGTTTGGTGATATTTGAATGATTTACACTTTGGCCCTCATTCTGACCTTGGCGGGCGGCGGAGGCCGCCCGCCAAAGTCCCACCGTCAGGTTACCATTCCGCGGTCGAAAGACCGCGGCGGTAATTCTGACTTTCCCGCTGGGCTGGCGGGCGGTCGCCTTCAGATCGCCAGCCAGCCCAGCGGGAAAGAGGCTTCCACGATGAAGCCGGCTCGGAATCGAGCCGGCGGAGTGGAAGCTGTGCGACGGGTGCAGTTGCACCCGTCGCGTATTTCACTGTCTGCGCAGCAGACAGTGAAATACATGTAGGGGCCCTCTTACGGGGGCCCCTGCAATGCCCATGCCAGTGGCATGGGCACTGCAGGGGCCCCCAGGGGCCCCGCGACCCCCCCTACCGCCATCCGGATCTCGGCGGTCCGACCGCCGGGATCTGGATGGCGGTAGGGGGGGTCGGAATCCCCGCGGCGGTGCAGCAAGCTGCGCCGCCGCGGAGGATTCAATGGGGCCGCGGTACACTGGCGGGACCCCGCCAGTGGTGCCGGTCCGACCGCGGCTTTACCGCCGCGGTCCGAATCCCCATTGGAGCACCGCCGGCCTGTCGGCGGTGCTCCCGCGGTCCTCCGCCCTGGCGGTCAAAGACCGCCAGGGTCAGAATGACCACCTTTGTCTCCTAAGTTAAGCCTTGTCGCTCATTGCCAAGCTACCAAGGGTTGATCTGGGTTTAATTTACAGGACTTAAGTGGAGGTTAGTGGCCTATTGCTAAGTGTAGCTACTTACCTGCCCCTACCAATAACCAATTTTCCAACACAGTGCTACTACGCCTTGAGATCAGGTCTACTAAAGTTGAAGGATAATTATGGAGAGTGTGTCTCCCAATACTGATGAGGGTACACACAGTTGAGTGGGCCTGTGCCTTCCTCCTCTGTGGTTCCACTCTTCTCTTAATCTCTTCTCTTTTGCATGGTTTTAAAATCCAGGTGGAATATCTGAGTCACTAACAAATACAGAGATGCCAGAACACCCCTCCACCTCTGACTGACACTTCGTTATATTTCTACAGGATCAACAAACTCCCTGCACAACATTCTAGGAATTTCTCAGTTGGTGACTTCAGTCTCAGAAAGGAAAATCCTCTATTTTGAGTCTAACTCATCCCAGCCAGAACTGGTTTCTTCCCTTGGCGATTCCAAAGGGAACTCCTGGGGCATCTGGTGCCAAACATCTGTTGACTCACCCTTTGTTTATGTAAGAACAACATGCCCAATATAGTCAGAGAGAGGCAGCCAATCACATTAGCAGATTCCTAGACACTTCCCTCTTTCAGGAGAAGGCTAATAGTTACATTTTTTATTCACAATTTAGTTAATAATTCAGTAGCATTTTTCTTCAGTTCTACATTTAAAATACATATCTAAACATATTTTACATTATTATTTAACATACAAATACTTTAAAAAACATTTTCCAAGTTGAAAAAACATACTTTCCTCTATACTTTACTATGCAGAGAGAAGTAGATTAATCCCTACAAATGGGCATATTGGTCAGGCGGAGGCTTTACACTGCATTCTGGCCAGCATAGTAATACGCTTGGCCAAGTGAGATAATTAATAACCTGAATTTCATTAAGGTTGGCTCAGGGAAATCTTATAAAATTTAAAATATATAAAATGATGTATGCAGTTCCAAACTGACACTAAGTGCATGTCTGGGCTGAAAAAAATATAGGAAAAGTCACACCAATGGTTAATACAGATTATGCCAATCAAAATTGTCATGTTAAACAACTTTTACTAAAAGTACAAAAACAGTTAAACCCCAAAGATTCTATATTTCAGTCGAAAAGAAATAGAACATTTATTTTTGTATTCCCAATTGCATTAGAAGACCTAGACAAAGGTTAACCAATTTTTTGGGGTTCCCATCAGCCATGAGATAACTGTGTAGACATACTAGATCAGAGTTTTTCTTGTTCAGCCTGCATATGCGTGCACAAGATTGTACACTCATGTGCACATGGAACGAGTACAGAGTCACTTACCCAAGCACAGCAGCAGACCATATTTTAAAAGGTGGGCAAAAAGGTGGGCACTGGTGGGTACTACTCAAGTCCATTTTAACTGAGGCATACATAGAGTAAGACTCCATTAGGTTGACTTACTAACAGTTAAAAGTCTTTGAAGAACGTGGTACAAGTGGAGTATGGAGTTTTTTTTAACATGTTGAAACTAGACATGGGAGAAATTTTCATTATACCAGAGGAATCAGAGTATTTTCAGTATTTTTGCGTTATTCTTGTGATGCAAATTGTCAGAAAAATATGCAATTACTCCAGTATGCACAATTTGGGGCACAAATGCCTACCCAAGAGCACTGGAATAGGGAGCAAGCAGTGTCTGGCTGCTGCTTTTCCTGTTCTGTTGCAGTTAGCTATATTATGTTAGTGCAAATGCATCCTCAGGTTCATTTTAGATGCACTGGTGCAATTTGTGGAAATAAATGCAGGGGTACACTCCTCATGCAATTCTGCATATTCTTATGTATTTTCGATGTAATTCTGCATACATTATGTTACAATTTACATGAGTTATACCCACTTTTAGTCAGAAACTGCTCTCATACATAAGATGTTCCAGATCCTTGGTGCAAAGATGGAAGTGGCCTGTCATGATGATGTTCTTGCTGCGTGTGTGCTGAAAGCAATCAGAGCTAGTGAGCAGTGGTGTAATGCAAAATGTTGAGGCCCCTCTGCAAAATGTAATAAGGGACCATTGAGAGTCCCATACCTCACAGATATTCAGAGGCCTTGGGTTGGATAGGCCCCCCTGAAATGTTAGGGGTCTTCTGAACAGTTGGGGCCACCCTGCATTGCAGGGGCCTCTGTGGCTTGTGTTATGCTCCTGATGATGAGCTTTCATCCAGATTGGCAGGGGTGTGAGTTTGTAGATGCAGCCCTTGATGAGGTGTGCTGTTGCAGGTTAGATGTAAAGGATATGTAGTCAGGGAGGCCATTGAGCATGCCGCATCCAGCATCCAGATATAAGCATACATTGCTGAACAAAAAATGTTAAATATATTTTTATTGTATGTAAAAATTAACATGTCAGAACTGAAGAGATATGCCCAGAGGTAGTTATCATGGTACGTGTTTAATAGCTCTTCATATCAATGAAAAATTCCACAAACACACAAAGACAGATGCAGCATGTTTACATTCATCAACATGCTAAACACAAGCTATGTCAAGCCAGAGATGATTATTGTTATGACCCCAAGAAGCTGGATTACACAGACCACAAATTGTCCAGAAAGACCGAGGTTATGAGATTACCATGGCTAAATGAGGAGCAAAAATTACTTCACATTCAGTGTGAGATTTAATCCTATGAATCATCTGTGAAAAGAAGGAAAAAAAAGAAAGACAACTCCTCAAACAGTTCAGTGAATGGTGATAAAATAGAATGCATTGCCACTTGTGTTTGAAGTTCTAAAAGAATTCTATACATTTCTTTTGATATATTAGGAGCATTTGTTACCCATGGGAAAAAATACATTTTTTAACCATCTTGATATATGGATCCATGAGAAATTAAAGCCACTCTAAATTTGGTAGAATAATTTTTTTTCCTCTCAAGGCTGGCACAGTTTCACGTTTATTTTGGTCAAATTTGAGGAAAACCAGTTTTACCAACAACTTACCCTTTGTGGATGATTTTTTTTCTTTGACATGGTAAAAGTCTTCATTAAGGTCTTTATTAAAAGCATCTGGTTAGACACTTGGATAAACCATATTTGGTAGATACCTCAATTCCTTAAACAGCTTGGGTAGCAGCCAACAATAGCCTCTGCATTGAACTGAATCTAATTCCATTCAAGCTAAGTGTAGCACACAGATTTGAAAGTCATTCTAAGATGGTTGAAGAAATAAAAGGAACTTGGTCTCCTGGAGCTATAGAATCTGAAAGGTGGCCAGACAAATATGAAGCTTTTGTATTGAGTAGATTTAAATTAAAAACAACCAGGTCATTTGGAAAATGTATGGAAGAGCCTGCAGAACAATCAAGCATGGCATGGTTTAGTAGATGCCAAAAATGATTTGATGTTGGTGGATGTGCCACAAAAGTAACACAACCCAGATGCAAAATCATAGTAAATATGAGTCAAAATGGCAAGAACAAATGTCTAAAGCATGCAAATGCATGTGCAGATAAGTTTACCTTTGATGTACCTTAGGTGTGTCTTTGGCAAACTTTCAATGTTTCATGAAACCACAACACAAAACAGTTTTGACTAATGCCATTATATGTCCTTGATGGTAAGTTAAGGCAGTGTTTGCTCTATATACCTTTTACTACCACTTTATAAAAATAGGATTCTGGAAGTGGTAATGTGTGACTGTAATGGTGCACAATTATTGTGTAGCATTTTATTGTGGTGGTGGTATGTTCTGTTGTTTTTCTCTGCTGTGTTGTTTTTGTACCGCCATATTGCAATATACTTTTGTTGTGTTATACTGTGGTTGTTGTGTTACACTATGTGCATGTTTTAGCCTTTTCTACTGCTAGTGACCTAGTGACTTCTGCAGTTTCCTAACCTCTTTGCACATTGCAGCACGCAATGCCATTTGTTGCCACATGAATCCAAACTGTAGGTAGACCTCCTCGCTGTTTGGCTTAAATTAACAGTATTTTGATGCATCTCTTATATTGAGTACAATGTTTTTTTCACTTACGGATTTCCAAAACACATTTAGGGCATGATTACAACCTTGGTGGATGGAAAACTCCATCACAAACGTGACGGATATCTCGTCCACCCTATTACAAGTTCCATTATATCCTATAGAACTTGTAAAACGATGGGCCGGATCTCCGTCACATTCGTGATGGAGTATCCTATCATCCAAGGTCGTAATCAGGCATTAGTGTGCCTCTAGGATCCTGATTGATCTGGCTATGTAAGACTATTCATGTTTTTAGTCTTGGCAAATAAATGGTTTATGGAGTAGGGTATGACTGACTGTTAATAGACTCTACCTTGTAGGTCGCTACCAGCCCATTGTCCCGAGGAAGTTCCCATGTGATTCATTGTGAGGGGGTCAAAACATTGACTTTCCTTGGGTCCACCTATAACTTTGAGTGTTGGATTTTCAAACTGAAATGCCCATATCATTGAGCTTGCTATTGAGGTATTCATGTGTCCTAGGGGCGGGGCCCAATGTACATACTGTAAATACTTATCTCATGTTTGTTTTGCTACATGGCTTACTGTACTGCCCTTACACTGTGCCATCACTTGAAACACCTACTTCTCACTAGATTGGATGATCAGCCTCCTGCAGTATTTATTTTGCATCAAAAATAAATTGTTGTTTATCATTTATGTTGCTGACTGCTTTTCATTTTGTGTTGGGATTAATACATTGTTTTACAACATTTGTTTTGAATGATTCCTAGAAAACACTTACTAATAAATACTTTATTACCCTTGTTCTTGGGAATATGGGGGGTGCCCTGTTTTTTATAGGAGGATAATGCCCTGGGAAGAAAAATCTGGCGCCCTTGCCAATGTGGGGTTTCTTGATGCAATAGTCAAGTGTAAATCCTCGTGTAAAGCACTAGTTGGGCCACCACTTCCACCTTTCCTGGATAGAGTCCTGGGCATAAATAAAGTTGGCAACCTCACTGCTACTGCTGAATAAAATGAAGCAGTAAGGGGCCCTTTTATGTTCACATGTCTGTTCCTGACTGATAACATCACAGCAGTGACTGACCTCCAAAAACAAACATCTCTGCACCTCCTCCAACTCACCAAAATCACTCATAGCTCATTTTCAAGTTTTTTGATGGGGTTAGTCTTGGTGTGCAGCGATAGGGGGCGAGCGGGCATGACAATGGTAAAGGTTGATGGGATATTAAAAAGAACACTTGCGGCACATTAGCAAGTGATTAAAAGCACTTCATATTGAATCACTTGAGCCGCTGGATGCTGCTGTTTGCATGATTTTAAAGCAGACTGCTCTGTTTACCTCCACAAAGATTGGAGCCCTGGACCCAGCTCATGCATGACAAAAGCTGGCTCTGATTGCCACAGTTCCTTATCAATGGAAGCAGATACAGGTTTTCCCACTCTTGAAAAATCCTTCCTCAAATCCTGTAATTCTTTCCAAATTTAGGCCCATTTCTCTTCTTCCAGTTGCATCACAAATGTTGAAGAAGCTGATTAATAAATGACTATTAGGAACAGCACATCCTCCTCCATTCCTACCAGTTGTGCTTTAGACCTATAAACAGAACAAAAACAATCTGATGTAGGTATCTGAATTGATCTAAATCTATTTAGATCAGAATCAGTGTGCTATATTGATATTTTTTTACTTATCAGTGGCGTTCAATACAGTGTCACATACAAAACTTCTTTGACCGTCAGCAGACATAGGTATCTGTTGTTTGGCTTTGAGGTGGTTACAGTTCCTCCTTGGTAGTAGAGGACAATGAGTATCTCTTTCTGCCTTTTCATCTGGTTATAAACCATTCAAATATGAGGTTCCACAGGGATCTCCTCTCAGTCCAACCATACTTAATGTGTGTATAGCTACTTGGTTCCATTAGCCAAAATATATAATCAGTGTTCTTTCTTCTGCATATGATGCACAACTTAACTTCCTTGTTGAGGATAATTATGTTTCCACACAGGAGGCATTCAAAACATGCCTAAATCAAGAGATTGACTGGATGAAACAGAGTCATCTGAAATACAATTCAGACTAAACCAACATTTTATTCTAGGAATATGCACACAAGATTTGGTCTAATACTGGTGGCTTCCTGGATCAGAACCCCCCCCCCCCCCAGCTGCTGTTGTCGAAAGTTTGGGAGTCAAGTTTGACACAGATTTATAATTTCAACCCCAAAGTTTGTCTGAGACAGGCACATGCTTCTCTCTTTTACAATCTCTGAGAAAAATACTGGATTTTTTACAAATGGAGATACTCAAAATCATAGCACATGCCATGAAATCACCCAAGCTGGACTACACAAATGGACTATATCTGGAGCTCCCTAATTACATGATTGATTGTCTTTAGATTGTGCAGAATGCAGGGGGTATATTGATTCTAAAGTTACCCAAAGAGCAGTCAGTTTTGAAATATCTAATACAATAACACTGGCTGCTGATTCAGAAAAAAAAACTGATGTAACTGGAGATGGCTCACAGAGCATTGTACAACACTGTGTCTTACTGACTGCTGATTGCTTAAGCCAGTTGGGAACCCTGAGATCCTCCAATGCCTGCCTTCTAAAACTTCCAGAGGGTCACACTAGCCAAAAGAGGAGGAGGTCTTTTTCTTGTTAGCTAATGCCCTCAATAGCATCACCTCTGCTTTGCAGCATATTATTAGAAATTAGACATGTTTCAAAATACAATTGAGAATCTGGCTTTTTTAATGTGGTTTAGTCTTGAACTGCCCTTCTTTTGCATTATACTAGCCCTTTTGAGCAGTTGTCACTTTTTATAAATTTGATTGTTAATTCATCCAAAGGGGCAGCACAGTGTGGGAATATCAGACCTTATTTTCTTTTATATTATTATGCTAAGGTGACATGTATAGAATAAACCATCTATTACCCTAATTGGTTGACTCAGACCTTTTGACTCATACAAGAGTGTGAAATCATCCAAACAGACACTGTGAACCAATAAACATAAC
Organism: Pleurodeles waltl; assembly: GCF_031143425.1. Lineage (NCBI taxonomy): Eukaryota > Metazoa > Chordata > Amphibia > Caudata > Salamandridae > Pleurodeles > Pleurodeles waltl. Next base: position 342,531,602 of record NC_090439.1, read on the forward strand.
ATATAACATCAAATAATCAACACAATACATTGGAATCAGTAATTTAAATACACCATGACCTATGTGGCCATGAATATTCACACCATTCTAGTAAAGTTTAAACATGTATTGCCCTTTAAATAACAATGCTAAGATCATGTAAATCATGCACAATACCAATTGATAGAAATACAGAAACATCACAAGCTGTCCAAAACGCCTAAAGAATCTCAATCTAATCAAAACATGTAACGTTAGACACTCCAAAAGAATAATGTAGAACAACACCAGAATCAAGGGGAAAATAGAAATTACATACCTTTAGTCTGTGCGGCTTAAAGAAACCCAATTAGTTATTGTACTTTCAAAATTAAATATTAGTCCCTACCCAACAGTCTAATGTGAAAAGCATGTGTGGGCTTCATGCAAAGAGAAAAATAAGACAAACATTTATTTGGAAAACATCTAACTATGGTGCTAATCAAAATAAGCGGTTGGATTTTCTAAGGGAGAAAAACCTGCAAAGGAAACACAAATGCACATTGGTTGTACCTCTCTTAAATGAATCAGCAAGCAGTAGACACTTCATCAGCAGAGCGCAGGAATATTAGGACTTCAGGAAACAGCATCAGGAGATGGAAGGGAAACCAGTTCAGAAAGCTGGGCCTAATATGCCTGAACTATCCATAGGCAAAGATAGAAACACATCTAAAAGCATAAAACTGGAACAGAAATAAATTACATCACCTAAAACATTGCTATATTAAAATCCCAAAAGTTACTAACTAAGATTCTATTGGACATGCCAATGGGGTGTTTTAGTTTGCAACCAATAATCATCTTCTGCGCATCAGATGCATCTTCTCACTTTTTCTTCACCAATGATTGGATAAACGCTGTCACTCATTCCTCCTCTCCTAACATCAGCTTCCTGCACAAACTTTACATTTAAAACTATGTGAAAACATTAAATGAAGTTCCTGCCAAAAATGAACCTTGAGCAGGACAAATATGTTACATAAAAAACAGACATTTAGCACTGAGCTCTTTTGTTTAACTAACAGTGTTTATCTCAATGAAATTTGCAACACCATCAATGAAAGCAAGAAAAAAATTCCTCTAGGCAAGTCACACAGGATGTTTGAAGAAACATTATTTTTGCAAAGCTATCATTCTTTATTAAGAGCAAGGTGTCTCTGGAAAATTACTAAAAGCTGAGGCCTTTATACTAGTTTAGACCATTAACCTTTAGTACATCATAAATACTCATCATGTTGGGATATTTAAACATGACTAAAACAAAATATATTTTCATTAGTCATTATTTTTTAATTTCATGTTGAACTATGTGGTGGCTGACACCAGAGTAAGCACATTTCAAAGTGCACAATTTTCAGTTAAGCCTTTAAACACATTCTATTTCATTATTTCATATTATGTTTCAGTGACAATTTTTCATTAATAATATTTGCTCTCCAACAACAGCAATCAACAGTTTATGGTGTTGTTCAGGAAAGCACATGAAAGTACAATCTTCCCAATCTTAATTTAATTTTTATTGGACAGAAAAAAGTGGTAAAATCTGATATTTTTGGAATTTGTTGTAGAAAGTACTACCTGATTCCAAATGTAATTTCTCAGAATCAAGAGGAAAAGTCAGAATTGAAGGCATTTAGCAATTTACTGCACCCAGTAAATACTCACCCCACGCTATTGCAAGATGCCAGGTGCGATACATTCCTCACCCCCATCCAGCACACTCATAATCAGGGTGTTTTTCTTATACAGTGCCTCATCCTGTTTTGCAATTAAGTTTCTCTTATTTGTTCAGATGTTGTCAAGTGGAGCTATGTTTTTCATTTAATTTCCACTGTTTGCCCTTCAAGACTCTATTTAGGCAGACACCATAAAAATAAATGTGCGCATGACCATTGGAAGAGACCTGTCATGTGGCTTGGAGTACAATGAATGTAAGGTAAGGAAGAGTGATTGTACCTGGGGCACTTTAAATATAGTACAAGGCATGCTAAATAAATTGTACTGTTAGGGTCTTATAAATCCAAGGCTTGGTGGTCTGTAGACATCCCACCCTGCACATGTGTAGTGAGCAAAAATCAGGAATGAATCTGAGCGAAATTTCATTGAAAGAATTCCAGAAGCAGGCTTTATCTCACATTCCTTAGTACTTTATCTTGATATGTTGATATTGATGAAGATGATATGATTAGCGTGCTAGTCACTGTAGAGAACTTACTATGCCATAGCAATGAACCAATGTCAAATAATAGTTACCATTAAAGTGGGCTGAATTAGGGTTGTTGACTACTCTAAATTTACTGTGATTTGTTTCTGCTTCAAATCTGGGCTGCTTATTGATGTGGATAAGAGGGGAGGAATGCTTAAGTTTATCGTTGGGACTCTTCTCTGTTCTGAAGAAAGAAGAATGCTCACTCCTTAATGCTGAGTAGAATTGACATTTTAAAATTGCTTGTTTGTGACTAAGCTGAAGGCCAGGAGGTTCTTCAAAGTAGCTAACTCATTAGCATGACGGCGATGTAAAACACCCTTAGTTGCTGCGGACTTTCACACCCCAGTGCTGAGCTCCTTTTTGATGTTTGAGACACTTCGGGCTTAAGCCTTCATACCTTTTTCACTGTTTAATTTTTAAAAGAAAATTGCAGGGCCCCAAGGTTTGTTCAGAAAATCACGACCAGTGCCATGTCAGTATGCGAAATATTGAGGATTTATAGCCTTGATTCCACTTCCTACGTCTGTAATCTACCCCCATACACTCCCTGTCCCTTTATCTCTATTTGCAGGTTCCTGAATTCTCCATCTACCAGATTTTTTCTGTCTTTCTCTTTCTCTTCTTTCCAGTTTGTGTGATTTCCACTGTCTTGCTCATAATCAGAGTCCAATGAGGAAAATAAGTGCCTGTCCCTCAAAATTAGTCTGTGGGCCCCATCTGCAACCACAGGTACAAATTAGGCACTGTCATTTTCCCCAAAGTTAGGTATGCTAATTCCACATCATTTTCCCACATTTGGGGAATTCTAACAGTACCCAGCGTTATGTGGATTCCACTGGAGTGAAGCAAGTAAAATAGCCAAATTATACAAAATTTAGTTTTCTTTTAGTGTGAAAAATGGGAAAAAGTATTCCGCAAGAAAGTGTATTTTTTCCAAAAAATGGCACCAGCAAAAGGTTTCCTGTACTAACATCACAACTTCTCAGCTTTCAGGAGCAAACAGAATTGTAAAATAAAACTAATTTTCTTCCCATAGTTTTTACACTTTTCCTCTTTTTTGCAGTTTCAGTCTACTTGCAGTTTGTGGTGAAAGCAGGTGTGAAACCCCTGGGTAAACCTGGAATGCTTTTCATTTCGGAAAACTAGAAAAAAAGTTTTGGAATTCAGCAAGACTGTGGTAATTACGCTAAAACAGAGTGAAGGAATGAAGGTAAGTTTTATTTGAAAAGTCCTTCAACCAACCAGCATACAGATAACAGCCTGTCTACTTCAAATATAATCATTCTATAACTTGTTCACCGTTCTAAAATCACATCCATCATTGAACAAAGGAATCACAAATACTCCTCATCTTTCCTAACAAAAATAAACAAGTAATGAACACTAAATATATACATTTTGAAAGCCCTTCAATGTGCAAGATCTTGTGGGCAATGCAATTTTGAAGAAAGTGCTCACGAAACTGCTTTGTAGTGCCATGAACATGACTGTGAACGCTCAGTTTGTAATAAGCGCTGTCCATGATGACTAGGGCACCACCCTTATCTGCTTTTCAGCATATGATGTTAGGATTATCAGCAATTTGTATAAAGATCTCTCTTTCTTTTGTAATCATATTTAAAGGTTTGGGTATCCTCATGTTGAAAATTTTATTAAAATCTTGCTTCACTATGACTTCAAATGAATCAAGAAGTTTGTGACTGACCTGAGCAATAAAGGAACTTTTGGATCTCAGGCCCATTAGAGTACTCTTCTCTTTCTTGGGTATTTTACCTAAAATGTTCTGATAGCAATGACTCAGCAATACACTTCTCATGAAACTGTAGAAACCGATCTCCAAATGATGTACCTTTTTCTAGAGTTGCTATTTGAACTGCTGTGAGTTGACATTTTTACATATTGATGATTACGTTATTTTGCCTTCTGACTTCTGGTTGACATCCTCAAATCCCATGCGGGAATTCAGACTTTTTATTTTCTTGCCACCCGCTCTCCTGGTTTTTCGTTGGCTACGGGGCTGATTTCTAAAAAAGAAATGCCTCCTGCTTCTGGTGTTGGATCATGTTGAATTGTTGTACTGTACTTAGTGCCAATCAAAGAGCTGTGGATATCCAGCTGTGGATATCCAGTTATGTTTGATTGTGTATGGATGCAGTTTCAAACGAAGATGTCTCTGCATCAGAAGACCTTATAGACTGTGTTTTGCCCTTTTCTAGCATAGATTTCTGGCCAATTATCAACCTCTCCAAGTATGTAGTCAATGGTGTCTTGTTTGAATTTCCTAATTTTTTGTTCATTGATCTCAACTGTGTATTGTTCCACTTGCTTATTATTGTCTGCAAGCATCATATCCCATTTCTTTTGATACATCTTATTAGCCAATTCAGTTTTCAGTTGGTTTAGTTCACAGTTGAATTCTTGCAGTATACTAGATAAGTCTTCTATAATAAGGAGAATTAAATCCAAAACACATTAATTAAGAATGCTGTACCATTGTTAGATGAATTTGGAGGTATTCCCACAAAATGTCAGTTTTAAATAAATCCTTAATCCTTCAAGAATTTGTTGTACTTTATGATATTTTATCGGAGTATTCATTTGTAACCTTCGATTGACTTCTCTTTTGGTGTTAGAAAGTTTGATAATTCTTTCAACTAATGCTGTACTGGTGCTTGGGGACTCCACTTCTCCCATCAAAGAATACATTTGCTGTGCTTTATCAGACAAAAACCTTAAGATGTTGGCTCTGTTGTCAGGGAGGTTTGAAATGTCTTCATATGACATGACTGCTCTTGGGTGCTGGACAGGGAGATTAATGATCCAGTGTACAGCCTCCCATGTATAATCCTCACAAAAACAAGATACACTGTTCCAAAAAGAAAAGGGAAATGTAGAACAACACAGGGCAACACTCTTGCTAGAAGCAAATGCCCTCACACATCCAATTGGATGTCATGCTTCATCATCGGGCATGCTCCTCATCAGACCGGCGCTGCAATGTCTGACGGCTCCCTGTAAAGGGGACTCTTTGCCGGAGATCTTTTCCCAATATCTCTGTGCCGTGGTAAGAGGTATAGAGGACAATGCCCACCTACAGGCACATTAAGGATAGGAGAGAAAAAAAACATACATTTATTTGATCAAGGAAGGGTCTTGCCCAAAGTTAAAATCAGAAGGAGAGTGAATGTAGAGATAATGCTCATTCACTCTCTCAATCAAGGTAAAGAAGGGGGGAGGAAACTACCTTACCCCCCATTTGGATGGGTCAACATGTTTCGCGTCTCAAGGGTCCATATGGATCCAACAACGCTTCATCAGGACCAAAACACTCGACACTTCACCTTTACTACATACACAGAACTCAATACATCTTGAATTGTCAGTCTACTAGTCTCCGGTCACTTACTCAAATAAACTGCACATCCGGCTAGTCTAGTACACAAGGTCGCCCTGTAGAGAGATAATAAAAACGACAAACATCTCAAATCCAATGCAAGTCATGTTATTCCATTCATACAGAAATAAAATGTGGCACTCTGTGAACAAAAAGTGCTATCATGCTCAGTGGTAGTGTGGGATACAATAGTATGCTGGCTTACCATCCCACATTACGGATCCTGCTCCCTAGGAACATACATGCCGGGAGACAGGAGCAATCACTATAAAGACGTTAAAACATTGTTATCGTGGTATTGTACTTAAAGGTACCTCAAGTCAGTGTTAGTGTATCTTGTTTTTGTGGCAGACAATTTTGGACATACTGGATAAAGATCGAAACTGCACTCCTTTTATTCAGGTAAATAAATAACACTTACATTCCTTAAGATTAAGGGAGAGAACATTGATTAAAATGAACTGATTAATTAAAATGAACTGAAGCAGTGGGAACAATTTAAATCTCAGCTTGAGATCTTTAGTACTGCATGGAAGGTGTGCTGCTCCCGTGCAGGAGGAGTGTGTTGTTTATACTTATCTAGTGCATCCTCAATGTACAAAAACTACATACAATCATGTTTGTCAGTCCCTTTTAGTTGCAGGGATCTATACTGTTTATTGGTTGTCCATAAACATGCGATACCCCGAGCCAACAACTGAGGTGCAGGTTGCAATGAGTTTCACTGAGTTCTGACCATGCAGCAATTGATATGGTAAAATATAATGAATGATTTGAAGGAACCCTATGCATTTTACAAATGTATGCTATTACTTAGTGTAGGAATAGTGGGTTTTTGTACACCTCTGAATTTGAGTTACCCATATTAAATATAATTTGGAGGGAATTGGGCAAAATGTGTTCTCTAATGCACACTGACTTACATTTGAAAGCAAAACGTGGAGAGAAATGTAATTGGTAATAACTAATGTTCTACTATTTTGTGTTCCCACCCTTCTACGGATAAAAATGGTACCCTACTTATATGGCTGCATTTGTCTTCCACAATTGGAAAGGCCACAAAACGTAAGATGGAGTCATCAAATTTCAATCATGAAAAACAACCCTTATTGACAATGAAGGTAATTGCAGATGATAGCCTGACTCAGCTGCAATGCAGGGAAACCTACCAAACCAAGGCATTTTTCGGACCTATAGGGCCCAGAGTAGTCCAGGTGCTATCACTTGCATTGATCTTTCCAGGTTTTCTTGCCCACAATGTTCTGCAAACCCTAAACACTAATTTTTCTGATACTTCTACGAGGGAAAGTTCAGGAATATGTGGAGATCTGCAACATTCCTATCTCACAGTGGTCGCACACTTCTCCCGATTAAAATGGTGCCCTACTTTGTGGCTGGGCTGAGTGCCAGTGACAGGATTCCTTAACACATGACATGTAGACATCAAATTTCTGGCATGAAAAATGTTTCCTATATAAGCCTGGGTGAAATTTAAATTATGCTGGTGTATTTTGCTTAATTTCAGAAACTGTATGCTACACCTTTGCATAATTACATGCCATTTGCAGTATAAATCTTTTGTAAACACTCAATTTGTGGTAAAATCTACCGTAAATGCATAGGAGCAGAATGTTAGTTCTGTTGTACATGGAGCATTGTTTAAATGCATCCTTGTTCCAAAATATAGTGCAAAATGATTGCACATTTATATGTAATTTTGTGTAATTTGCAGTAACTTCACATAATTATGCAAATGCAAATTATGCTAATTTTGCATACCACTAACCTTAATGCAATACGAATAGCTGCAGATTTGGCCAACATGGAGGGAAATCTTTTAAACATAGACATTTCTGAAAACTTTACATGCAGGGTGGACTAGGGTGATGCACCTTGCATGTAAGCCACAAAATGTTTTACCCAGAAGGTCCTGCAAACCTTACACTTTGGCTAAAATCACACATGTTGCTCATATTTCTGTGCTACAACCATGTGGAACTGTAGAAGATCCACACCATTCCTACCACCCAGACATTTATGGACTTTGGTTTGCTCGGTTTCAGTCATGTAAGGTATGCACAGCTGGTTATCATTTTTATCAGAAGTGTGGGACATTTTTGGATCTACCAAATCCCAGAATTTTCCTTCACAGAAATGTGAGCAAAGTGCATGGTTTTAGATAAAATGTGGGGTTTGCAGGGCAGTGTAGGTTAGAGAATGTAGTGGTGTCCACACAAGTCACACCATCCTGGACTCCCATTGGTGTTTATTTTTCAGAAATGTCTAAGTTTGCTAGGTTCCCATGGGGCATGGCCAAACCCAAAACTGGCTGCCAAGAAGGCATGGGATAAAACAACTATGAACAATTTATTTGGGATGGCTAAGGGCAAAGACTTTAAGCTTTTTTGGCACCTGCTCACACACGAAGGCACAACAAGATATAAAAAACAAGAATCTTATGTGCTGCTTAGTGAGTGGGAGTTCCACTTTGAGGCACTGTACTCCTGTAAGGTGGAATTCCCATTTGTATTCCTGTATACTTCTCCACGAGCTGCTGTGAACAACTTTTTTTATTTCTCCCTAGACAAAACTAAAGCAGCTTTGAACAGCTAGAAATCTGGAAAGGGCCGGACCTTGACAAAATACCAGCTGAGCTTTACCACTCCAACTCTGATCTATGGTTGTCATAAATTAACATTCTCAGTAATGAAATTTTACAGGAAGGTCCAATCTCAAAAACTTGGAAGGGCACCAAAATAGTCATTTTATATAAGAAGGAATCTGCAATGATCCAGCTAACTATCACCTGATTAGTTCAATTAACAGTTTGCAAAAAAAATCTTTAGCAAACAAGTCTTAGACAAACCTACGGCATGGATTTCAGAAAATTCCATTCTAACTGAACTCCAGGCCATTTTCCAACAAAAAGTAAACAATATTGACCAAGTCTTTATGTTCCAGCATGTCAGGTAGAAAGTGGTGCTGCTGGGCAAGAACAGCCTTTATGTTGTGTTCATGGACTTACACGTCATGTTTGACCTTGTTCCTAGAACCAAGCTGTGGCAAGTTTTATCTGGTGTGAAAATGCCCCCTAACCTGTTATCTATTGTTATTTGCTTACATAGAGACAATTAAGACAGGGTCTGCGGTGACCTGGAAGGGGAACTCACGGCCATAAATATCAGTACAGGGGTGTCCCAGGGGTGTGTGCTGGTCCCTACATTGTTTCTACTCTTCATTGACAGGTGCATAGATGCCTTGTGGAAATCAGATAATGATTTGCCCACCCTGGCAGGGAAGAAAATCCCAGCATTACTCTTTGCTGATGACACCCTCCTGATTTCTAAAACTCCCAAAGGCCCCAGTAGACAAATTTGACCAGTTCTGTAAACAAAGTGAACTTGAAATCAATGCCTTGAAGACTAAATTTATGATCTTTAATGCAAAGAAGCTTAACAGGTTTAGAATAATGGTGGATTCCAAATCCGTTGAAACAGTCAAGGAATTTGACTACTTGGGCATCAGGTTGGCAGAGAAAGATAGTTGGAGAGAACAAGTAACCAAGAGCAAGGTCTGTTTAAAGTACCGATCTAGTGCTATTATTATGCATTTTCAGTGTTTAAATATATTTCTAGTCTCTCCTGCTTTGCAGGTTTATAGGTCACAGGCTGTTAATGAGATGCTATATGGCTCTGAGTTGTGGGGCCACAGCCAAGTTGAAAGTTTACTCCCCTATGAAGACCACTTCATAAGATCTCTCGTGAAGCTATCACTGAGCACCCCCTTGAATCACCTGTGACTGGATTTAAACCTGCATAAGATAAGCAATGGTGCCAGGCTTTAGCCCATCCGGTTCCAGCAAAAACATTGGTCAACAGAAGAACTAGCCCACTTCAGGGCAGCTTTAGGCAAAAGAATTAAAAGGCCACATGCGCTGAACATACCCTGGCGAAAATACACACAGAACTCACTAAACAAACCAGGTGTGGACAAGTTCTGGTCTGACCCAAGCTCAGTCACTTCTAGTGCAGTCTTGCTTATAAAAAAGTCATTTTGCCAATCTATACAGATGACACATTGTGGTGCATCACCCCTTGGGTCTTTAACTAACTCTTTTTGTGAGCAAGCTTCAAGAAATTCTTGTTCTTCAGCAAACCCAACTGCAAAGAACAGCTAAGTTTGGATATTCTTCCGTTAGCTTGCTTTACAAGCACCAGTCTAACCCCTCGTCTAGCAAAGATACGTGCCCAGTGTGTAATGCTGGTTGCGAAAATGCTCAGCATGTTTTTCTTTTATTATGCCTGCATATAAAATCCCAAGAGCTAAATTGATTAAATCACTTAGCTTAAATCTGGGATTTAGGCACCACCAGGAGTCTTTATGAATTGCTACCAACCCAACAATAGTGCTCCCTGTGTATGGCTTCTTGTAAGCAGTTTGATTTGTCACAAGCAAATGTTTAAACAACTATAATTGGAGTTTATAACTAGCCAAAACACATTGTTCTTGTACTAGTGAATGTTCAATCAGATCTACCTATGTTACTCAATGTACCAAACAATTTGAGCTCCTAAAATTGTTTCATTCAGTGCATTGCTCTTTGTAGGTAGTATTGGCTAGTGTGTCCCATAAAACTGGCAAACAATAATTGCTTGCATTCTTTTTTACATTTTTATACTTTTCCTAATATGTTAACTTTAATGATTTCATGATATTTTATATATTTGTATTGCTTTTGTCAATGAATACATGTAAATTCAAAACAACAAATACAATTCAGTAAATTCTGCTTCATGTACTGGCTGAACAATCTCACAATTGTCGTAACATTTAGCCGAGTGTGTCCTTCATGTGATATGCCTGTCTCCAGTTATAGCCCCCTAATCCCAACCTCTTAATTAGAGTGTTTGACAATATAGCGACAACACTCTTAAGCATTTCTCAAAGCAACATACCACTCTTCAGTGAAGTCCATAAACCTCTTGAGTCATGTTGGTGTCCCTTTGAACTTGAAGTAGATAACTTCCTTTCATCTGGCTGCTGAGGTATCCCCTCCCTGAGTCTGTCTGACTCTGAATTACCATTCTGTCAGACTCTTGAGTCCTAGTCTTCTTCACCCAAATGAGATTGAAAGAGATAGATCTGTACTGCACTGCTGTAGATGAAAAAGAAAAGCAAAATAATGTGAGCATTTTATATAGATTGTATTTGTGATCCAAACTGACTAGTCTTTGAACAACCAAAAAGTACAGCAAGGAGTGTACCTATGGCTACATTTGGAAGAGAGAGCAGATCACCTTCAGGTAGAATCGCCCATCCGCCCCCAAAACATTGCAAATCATTGAAACCAAGTTTACAAATATTAGTTTAACAACACCCTCACTGTCTGCACCACAATCAATCATTACCACTCACACTCACTCAGTATCACTAATTGGTGCAATAGTTACAGGTTCCAATCCAAGCACAGTGGTACACAATTGTCTATTGCTGTATCTCCTCTGTTCCTATGGAAGCAACATAATGGCAGTCTTGTAAATTAATGATCTTTAGTGGGACAAAAGAGCGCAGGAATGAAAAAAGGCTAGGGGTTTGAAGGAGACAGGCACTGTCTTCATGACCTTAATGCACATGTGAAAGCTTCTTCTGTGTGCACTAGTCCACGTCAAATCCGGCAATACATATGAGAAAATGGTAGGAGCTGCATAATTCAGCCATCATATAAATACTTTTCCTTTAGCCATATAAATTTTCTTTTTTTTTTGCAAAGCAGTTTGACAATAATATTAAAGTTTTGTTTTGGCCTATTCTGTCAGGGAAGTAGAGTTCATCCTCAAACTCAGGGGCTTCACTGAGAAGTTGGTCAAGTAAAACCCTTGAGTCTGATCAATTGCCCTCATCCTACTCCTGTGCTGTTTCAGTAACAATGTAATCTTGTGGTATAAAGTGTTGGTTCATTTTAATCATGGTCAATCTCTCTTAATTATGATTGGGCCGTCTGACTGTGACAACTGTGCCAGCTACACTGAACACATGCTCAGCGGATACACTGGCTATTCGACAAGCCTGAAACTTTATTGCCAGCCTTCTGAGCTCTGGTCATTGGCACATCTTCCCATAACAATTAACCAATAGGCTTTGATACCAAATAGACCTCTTTGGGGCTTTCAGATAGTCTTGGCCCATCTTCTGAATGCTCACTGGTATTGCCAATTGCTCGACCTGTGTTGTCTTTGCCTCTGCTTTTGATTTTAGTCCTGCCACTTAAAACAAGCCATTGGAAAGTTGGGTTCAATTGTTCTGTTGCTGGTGTTGGTGACTTTTGTTGCTGGTATTGGCTGCTATGAGACAACAGCACAGCCCTCCCTGGAGGTTAAAGGCTGCCTGCCAGAAACTCTGCCCAAGACTCTAACTTCCAGCTGTTCGTCTTCTAAGTATCTCACTTGCTCAACAATCCATGTCTTGTATAGTGAAACATCCCCTTCTAAATATAAATTAAAGTTATTTGTTTGTACTCTGGATCAAGTATTGTGGCACAGATATAATCTTAGGAAGACACTGCCTCTCTTTGCAGCCTTGGATTAACAGCCAAGTGATGGACTGAGCTTGCAAGTAACTCATACACTTCTTTGTTCACACCAGTGAACCTTTGCAACACCTTTTTGAACTGGTCATGTAGCAGATGCAGCAATGGGATAGCTTGGCTCATTGTACTGTGCTGTTTGCTGACTTCCCATGTCAAAACCTCAAAAGGAAGTAGCATCTGTGTCAGACATTTGATAAGACCCGATTTGTCCATCTCCGTGGTCATGTTTTTCCCAGTTACATCCTCTCCTCTTTGAAGGACACAGTCAATGATTTGTCTGTACAACTGAAACAGACATTGCAACATACAGTAGGTCGCGTTACAACATATTGGCACCTCCTGTTGGAATTTTTTAACTGACAGTCTATTAGTTCGCTGAATGAGCCTCAACTTCTTCCGGGCCTTACATGAATGGCTGAAAATAGTGCAGATTCTTCTGCAGGTGACCGGTATGTTGCAGACTATGAGTTCTTTTTTAGAACGTCCTGCACAATCAGGTCATTGCAATGTGCCATACACATGACTCTGATATATCCACCATCTGCCATGGCCTTGATTATATTACTGCCATTGTCCGTGGCAACATATCTAATTCTGCGACTTCTGGGTCACAACCATTCCAGCACTTTGTCATTAATGTCTTCCAAAATGTTTGCAGCTGTATTTGAATTCCGCATGGTGAATATCACCAGTTTTGCATGCTGCTGAACGCCCTTAAATGTTTCTTCAAGATTGAGACCTGAAGATAGCTGTTGCTTAACCCTCACAGAAGAGATCCAAGGGGCATGTATCACTTGCTTGACAACTGGTCCATCTATTGCAAAGCTTGTCCAACCAATTGCAGGACATTGTGATGGAGTGCTGGAACAGCAACTCTGGCAATATAGGTGAGGCTGGGAACCTTCCATTTTGGGCAGATGGCTGCTGCATATTCTAAAAATCCCACTCCTTCCACAAAAGAAAAAAGGGAGGAAGTCCAGCGCTAACCTTTAAGCCAGTTTCGCATTGCACAAACATGCCATTGGGGGTTTGTGAACATAGGGCTTCTCCTGCCTAAACATGCCTGTAATAGTAGCTTGGATTGTTTTCTTTTGCAGTGCCACTGACAAAGACAAATTCTGGAGAGAATCCAGATGTATGTCTTGCGGGATTCATTGTATGCGGTGGTGTCTTTATCTCAGCCTTGGACTATTTGGAGGTTGCTGCTGTGGGTGATGTTTGGGCATTGCTGGATAGGGCTGCTTTGTGTAAAGCTGTCACTCTCTTGTTCCTCATCATCTCCCACTGTGATTAAATTCTGCCTGAGAAAATGGAATAATCCTAATAAAATGAATGCTGGTGTGCACCTATGGCAGTTAGGGGTGCAGGGTAAAATGCAATGATCCTTAAAAATGAATGCTGGTGTGTCCTTATTGCTGGTAGGGGGTGCAGGGGAAAATGATAATAATGCTGTTGTGTGGCTATGGCAGGCAGATGGTGCAGATGAAATTTTAATAATTCTTAAAAATGAATGCTGGTGTGTGCCTATGGTAGGCAGGGCTTGCAAGGAAAAATGGCATCCTTACATAAAGAATACTGATATTCGCATATGGCATGAGAGACCCTTGGCAGTAAGGAGGTGGAGGTGAAATGCAGAAAAAGCAATTGATGGTGTATCACTAGGGATTATGGGAAATCCGTTGGGAGGCAAGAAGTTGCACTGTTCAGACAAATAAATACTATAATCATCCTAAAGCACATTAAACTGATGTCATAGAAAAAAGTAAAAAAATGATCAAAAATCAAAAAGGCATAGCTCTCTTCTATCAATGTCCCTAGAAAATGGCTTTGCAAACTGGGAAGAAAGGGTGTAACACAATGCCTAGCTATAGAAAATGGCCTCCACCCACATGGTCAAACAACAACAAGAAAGGAGGCATTTGCAGATTTATGTTAAAAGCACACTAACTGGCTGCAGAAAATGGCCACTGGGCACATGGTAGAACAACAAAAATAATCAAGAAGGCATGGACAACAAAGAAAACATGCAGGCCTATGGCAGAAGCACACAGACTAGTTAGACAAAATGGCCGCTGGCCTCATGGTCAAACGCATCACCAGAAAGCCAGGAGGCATAGAGAACAAAGAACAAATGAAGGCCTATGGCAAAAGCACCCTGACTGCCTACGTAAAATGGCCACCTGTCACATGTTCAAACAACAACAACAAACAAGGAGGCATGGACAACAAAGAACACACACAGGCCTATGACAAGAACACACTGACTGTCTGCACAAAATGGTCAATAGTCCCATGTTCAAACAACAAGCAAGGAGGCATGGAATACAAAGAACACATGCAGGCCTATGGCAAAATTATACTGACTGACAGCACAAAATGTCCACTGGCCACATGGTCAAACAACAAGAAGAAAGGAGGCATAGACCACAAAGAACACATGCAGGCCTACAGAAAAAGCAAACTGACTGTCTACACAAAATGTCCACAAAGCATAGGGAACCAAGACAAAATGGTGGCCTCCGGGAAATGCTTGTACAAATACACACACACACACACACACACAAATACACACTAGCCAGTCAAATGAGACATGGTAAATACTTAAGAAAACACTGCCATTAATTTAGCAATGCTAAAAACAAAAATTAAGTCAGCTGTGAAAATGTTCCCAATGTTCACATCCTCCCAAGGCATGATATTACCCTACCAAAGTATCATATTTGAAGACAAAATGCAAGAAATGCAAAAGAAAATGCATATTTTATTTAATCCAGTGCCACCCTGGCCTAAAGCCTAGATTTTTTAAAACAAACATATACCACAGAAACAGTTGTTTCATATATCCAATGACTAGTATTGGCAGGATGGCCCATTGGCAGACTAGGCCACGTGGTAAAATAAATGAACAAAGCAAATTTAACAAACGTGGAGAACACATACTTAACTGTGCAAATGATTTAAAAGATAAAAAAATTAAATGGAAAAAAACTAGGTTCCTACTGCACATGCAGGCCACCCACTGTTACCACAATCAACTTTAAAAAATTGAATAAAAGTACAAACAATACCCTCATTCAAAGGTTTTTGAACTTAAGTGTTGTGATGTCACAAAAACAAAGGGCCAAATATACAATCCCCTTGCTCCACTGGTGTGTCACTTTTTTTGACTCTCCTGTACTGAAGAGTGTAGACCCATATCTATGAAGCCACAGAAAGCCATTGGGGATATTCCATGGGTGTTACAGTGGGTTTTCCCATGCAACATGCATGGGTTTTGATGCATTCCCAGATTCACAAGGCAATGTAAACCTGGTAATGCATCAAAATGTAGGCCCATATTTCTACTTTTTTAGCACCACATTTGCATCATTTTTTGATGCAAATGTGGCACTAAAAGTATAAATACGGGCCTTTATGTCTCCCCAGGGCAGGCACAATTAAGAGAAATATCTTTATTTCTGCTCATATTTTCCTATTTCTTTGTGTGCTGCATTCTGCACTACACAAGAAAAAAGAAAAATGCATCCATGGGTTGTTTTTAAGCAGAAAGGTGTCCCACATTGGCACTAGGCAGCAAATTGAGCCACCTTAGAGGGAAAGGACAGAAATGCACCGTATTTTGTAAATACAGTGCATTGCTACCCTTTCCCTGTGCTGCAGAGCAACACAGCAAGGTCAATTTCAGCTCTGCCCTGCTCCACTTTTTTGTAAATATGCCCCAAAGTCCTTAAAATCCAATTATATATACTCAATAGGAATTGCAGACAAAGCAAGTGATCCTTTCACCTTGAAATCCACATGAAAATGACCAGAAGATGAATAAAGCACTGAGAGAAGATGTCTTGACAGGAAGGTGAAGTTTGAGTCTCTGTGGCACTTCCTTCCTGATGAAAAACATGTAATGTAACAAAAATTCTTATATGCTATTTGCACTAAAAAACAACCTGAACTGTCCGTTCAAGTAGAATAGTCCCTCAAAAATGTATTTTTATTTTGATTTACCTGCTTCTCAAGTTGAAAATCTACTAGAAAAGAAGAGACATGCGCAATTGTTGGTGTCATAATTTGGCCACATAGTGCTCAGTGGTGACCGGAAATTGCACTAGCAGGCAGCAAAGCTCATTTGCTCTTCCAAGCACATAATTAAGGAGACTCGTGTGTGCCAACAGGAATATAATTCATCCACGAGCTGGATAGGGGAATTTGACAGGAACTCCACATTACATGTGTACTGCAGAGTTACCCAAATTC
This sequence comes from Pleurodeles waltl, assembly GCF_031143425.1. Lineage (NCBI taxonomy): Eukaryota > Metazoa > Chordata > Amphibia > Caudata > Salamandridae > Pleurodeles > Pleurodeles waltl. Next base: position 342,548,060 of record NC_090439.1, read on the forward strand.
TGCTAAGTCCGCTACTGGAGTTATATTTCCACCGGGGCCTAGTCATGGCAAAGTATCAGACAAGCATATTGGCTTTATCAAAGGTTCACTACATTAATAGACAAATACTCTGAATGCAAGAAGCACAATTATTTCACTGAAATCAATAACCATATGGAATACAATCATTACTATCAATAAAACATATAGGGGGTCATTTTGACCTCGGCGGTCTTTTTGAAAGACTGCTGAGGGACCGCCGTGCGGAAGACCGCCAGTGGTGACGGTTTTCCGCTCGGCCTATTATGACCGTTGGCAGCTCTCCATCCTTTTCTCGGACGGAGAGCCGCCAACAACCATACTGGTGGGAGGCGGGGAAGTGAAGGTTGCTCCACCTCCACCGCCACGCCAACAGAACACCGCCCAGCGAATCACGTCCTGTGATTTGCCGTGGCGGTGTTCTGTTGGCGGTGTGGTGTCGGTGGAGCTGCCCCCATGGCTCCCGTCCCCTCCCGGAGGATCGTCGGACCAGGTAAGTCGATCGTCCGTGAGGGGAGAGGGTTGGGGGGGTGTTGTGTGCATGCATGGGGGTGTGCGTGTGTGTATGTGAAGGGGGGTGTGAGTGCGTGTATGCTTGCAGGGGTGTTGTGTGTATGGGAATGAGTGTGTGTATGTCTGAGGGTATGTCAGTATGGATGTGTGCGTGAATGTTTGAATGTGGGTGTGCGTGTCTGCCTGTGTGTGTGTATGTATGCATGTATGTTGGCGTGTGTGAGAGTGTAGGTGGTGCCTGCGTGCGTGCGTGTCGTGTGGGAATGGGTGATGTGATGTTGGGGGTCGGGGTGGGGAGGGGACCCTGCCATCTTTGGGGGTGGCAGGGGTGGTGAGAGGGGTAGGGGAGGGAGTCAGAGTGGGGGTTGGGGGGTTGGTTGAGACCCCTATCAGTGCCAGGGAACGAATTCCCTGGCACTGATAGTGCTTACCGCCATGGATTTCATGGCAGTTCAAACCGCAGGAAATCCACGGCAGTAAGCCGGGTCAAAATACCGCCGGCGGTATAGTGACGGCCGCCGGGCTGGAGACCCAGGTCTCCAGCCCGGCGGTTGTCTCCACCCTGGCGGGTGGAACGGAGAACCGGCGGATGACCATGGCGGTAATCGCCATGGTCATAATCCCATGAGGGGAGACCGCCAGCCTGTTGGCGGTCTTACCGCCGGTTCTCCGCCTTCCGCCAGGGTCGTAATGACCCCCAAAGACTTTGATGAGAAATCAATATTATTTTATAACAAAACAATTGAAATAAATATCCTATGAGTCTGTTTATTTTTTTATGTGCCATCTGCCCACATAAAACATAGTCATAAACCAACCCACAGAGAGAATTGCATTCACAACTGAAAAGCTAAACCTCCAGACTTAGAAGTGTTTTGAAAAAATGTGAAAGTCCCAGGGGTCATGTTTTACATAACCCCAGAAACATAGGGTAATTTTTTTAATATAATTTCTGAGTGTCTGCTGCAATTCCTGCAGCCCACAAAACTCTTCTTTACTCTGTTGGTGGTAACCCTGCTAACCTGGGTCTACCATAAGCCAAGAAAAGTATATGCAAATTAAGCCACGGAGGTCATTATGAGGTGTTCCCTTGTGGAAGTAGTAGCTTTCTCACAGCATTTGGGTGATCTGCATTGCTGATAAGTGGCCTCACACCCTGTTTTTTCTTCTTTTGGAGTTGCACAGTCCCACTTGGGCACCCCAACATTTTCTTTGGTTGGGAAGGCATGGAGAACCCTCTCTTACACTGCCCTGCCAAATCCCCACTTGGTTGGCTCTCTTCACTGCCAGTTTGGTGCCGGCAGCTTACTTCTCCTCTGTCCACTTTCAGTAGGCAGGTGTTTCCTTGCAGGGTGGGCAAGGCCACCATCATGGGGGGGCAGGATGGAGCTCTTCCTTTCGCCTCGTCTCGTCGGGAACCCTGGGATGGCCCATCCATGAATGCGAATCTCAGGTACGGGGTCCCCAGGCCTAATAGTAATCTTTGGAGGGGGCCCCACGCATGACCCCTCCCTGGAAATAATGGTCCACCATGGGGGTATTTTTAGGACAATCCCAGTGGGGCGCCACACGTTCAGTTTTTGAAAAAGGTCAATTGTTTCCAAAATTTTAAAGGCTATAACGTGGGCCCCATTAGGCTGATTGGAATGAACCTGGGTACATTTTACTCCTGGTAGTGTGTTTAGGAACAGTTTCAGCAGGCCTCATAAAGCAGCACACTTTGCAGGGAGGTGTTCACTGGCTCCCTAAGCCAGTTTTCTCCTAATCATTGTCTCTGGTGGTCTTCTTCACTTTCTGGGTTGCAGGAGTCCTTAGAGGGTGTAAGGGAACCAGCCTCACTTTTCTTAGGATCAATGAGAACCTTTAGTTCATTAGAGCATCAGGGGGCTTGTCCTGCCACCTGTCCATGGCTTCCTCTGCTGTCTCAGTCGATGTCCAGAGTCCAACTCCAACAACAACTCTCTCCCTTGTGGAAGGATTTTTAAATAGGGGTGAAAGGTTCCAGAAGCTGGGTACCCCTGGATATTCTTAGGTTTTCATATTAATCCTTGTGTCACATCACCGCTCAACCTGCCACCCGACCCTCCTGCACTGCATGTTGGGACAATTCAAGATGACACTGTTAAGAAGTCACATTTCTAATCTCCATGAGCCTCAGACCCCCCCCAGCTGACATTACTGTTAGGGTCTTTCCCAAAACTTCAAAGAGGAGCCCCCTCCTGTTTGGCTTCAGCTGTCTGGGTTTCCTCTTTTATTCAGTGGACCTGGGCTGTCCCCACCCTGGGGTGACAGCTAATTAACAGATGCATAGTTGCTTTTCCACCTCTTTATCCTTAGGATCTGAGTGAAACATTTTTAATTACTCTTTTTGTATGGGAAAGCCATTGTTACCTCTGCTTGGGAGCAGAGCAATAAACTTGGCCCAGCAGGGTGAGAAAAAACCTGGAATCTGATCCTGAACAGAGTCAGGGAAATATAAAAAATTCTTGATGACCCATTAGGTTTACTTGTAGAATCTTGGGACCTGTGTATTCAAACTGGGTGCACGTTTCCCATCAGTTTCATACCTTTTGAACTTTGTAGCCCCAAGGGATGTGAAACTGAACTCTAAGGCAGGTTTTCTCCTGTGTGTAAAATGCAGTGTCACTGCAGGCAAAATAGTCAACCATAGTGACTTTGCATTTGAGTTCCCACTAATATTGTAAGGCCCATCCCAGGTCAACATCTATCCTTGCAGAGTCTCCTGTGCACCAGGTTACCTGTGGATAGTTATGGGGCTGTGCATGACTGTAGCCTTCCACATGCAGCCTGCACACATCTATGAGATGTGTTCATGTGTAACCAGCCTAGTGCCCCTTACCCTAGCTGCATCATCGTAATCTTTTCTTAAAAGGTGGACACCTGTGGTAAACACACACCGACCATTTACCATGTGATAAGTGTGGGAGAGACACAAGTAGTGAGACGCACTCACAGTAAAAAAGTCCAAACCTGAGTGATCAAAATAGCAACCAATCTGAGCAATCTAATTGCTTAATGGGCAAAATCCAATTTCGGAAGTGCCCATAAACACATCATTGTACAAGGATTGATCTTACTATAGTGGACATTTCTTTTTCCTGAGGGAATTTCAGTAGCTTGACCAGTAAGCTAATATAAAACCGACACATGCCTGTTAAACTAGTTATATAACTAACTGTCAGTTGACAGTTGCTTGTCAAGCAAGCACCTAAGGATTTTACAAATGTAATAACTTGCAGCAAATTTTGGAGTCTCGCCTTTTAAAATCACCTCCTAGAATAGAGCTTGCCATGTTTGTACCTAACATTAGGTCCAATTTGCTTGTATTCAGTACCAGCCAGCTAGCATGCACCCATTGCTGTTCTTCTACTAAAATCTTATTCAGACCAAAAGTATCATCAAAAATCTTCCTACTCAGCAGTGGCACCAGCCGAGTGTCATCAGCATATCTGTGGCACTGTACATCATTTGAGTACAATTGCAAATGAAAGGGCTTCATATATAAGTTGAAAATAACTGATGATAAAGAAGAACCCTGAGGGACTCCACATGAAAGTCTCACTGATGGCGCTGTGATCCCGTAGCTAACCACTCAGATATAGTGTTGGAATAGGAAAAAATGAAACCACTTTAATGTAGTTTTGATAAGGAACACTTTTTTTACCGCTATCTATAAAACTGAATAGGTCAGAGCTCTTATGGGACAATATCACTTATCTTTTCTTTACAAGTAGCAAAGACTCCAGACTGTAAAGTACTTGAGGCCAGGGAGGACAGCTGAAATGAATCCTCACCCTAAATCTAAGCCAATAAAGAGTCTTATAATCACATGGAATGTAACTGCATTTTCAGTTGGGAAGCAACTCTACGGCCCTTTTTCCTTCAGCTTTTGCATGCATGTTTGTGTAAGCCCTGTAAAGAAGGCATTTAATTAGTTGACAAAAGTGTGACCAAAATCTGATCTTCTGTCTTTCTAGCCCTTCAATTGGGACCCACATTAATACAACACATTTATTATCAAATGTTTAGCTCACCATCTGCTCTCAAGCCTCTTTCTGGTACACTAGTTTACTTCCGCCCACTGCATTTCCCTGCATGGCACTACAAATGTTTAACTACCCAGCTCAAAAAATGGAATGCCCATGTAACTAAAAATAAAGAGCGGCAGAGCCAGGTGAAAATACCATTACAAATGAACTAAAAACCTGCCCACTCTATGTTTTTGCAAGGGTGTACCTCATCAATAATACTCATTGAGCGATTTAAATGTAGTATTATTCAAACATAAGCATCTCTACCATAGCAGACTATTTATTAAACAATTACTTTCATATATTAATGTTAGGACATTTCTTTTTTGATATAACTTATATACCAGCATTTTCAGAAGGTTATACATTTTACACTCATCTGCTTACTTTATTTGAGGTATAGCGTTCAACCTTAACAAAATGTATGCTCAAAAAATCTCCAGGGGAAAGTACCATTAACCCCCCATCCCACACATTAAGAAAATGCAAATTCACTCAATAGCATACTACAACCACTCTTACAATACATCAATTTGTTACTAAAAAAAAATCTGAATAAGTGGCTGAAGACCACTGGGCTGATATGCTAGTAACCAACCTACCAGACACCAAACTTAGATTTTGGGTTGGTGAGCATAGATGGCTTTTACAATGTTCATAAACTATTCATGAATATTAACAATTTAAACAAATAAAACTAACTGCTAGTTACTGAAAACATTAAAATGTGTGTCTATTGTTATTGGCTCATGTGGCTTTGAATGTAAACCGTAAAACATCTGCAATTAATTGTATATGTATAAATTGTTAATACTCATGAATACTTTATTCTTAACATTGTCCAAGACTGAAACTGGAGGAAATTCTCCACCAGGGTAAACAACAGCTTCCTTACAATTATGGTGAATGGGAAGGGAAAGGACATGTCTGCTCCGAGGATGACCGCTATGTCCCAGACTCACAGAGTGGTCCTGTTAACTTGTGAAGCACTGCTACTATGGCCAGTGTTTTTGTCTAGTCAAGATGTTTTTCATATATGGCTGCCAGAGATCACCTGGTCAATGAACATAAACGTTTCTTATATTCTGTTCATTCCCACTCCCAACAAGAAGCGGAATTACATTGCAATGTACATATCTTAATATTCAGTGTGGTGTATAGCCCACCAACAGGAAATTAGGACTTCAGTGTGTCCATGTGAGCAATTGGAATTGAAAGATTTAGCACAGTCCTTTATGTTTTGTGCCTTCCACTACTTGTGGTATCCGTGTATTCTAATGTTATTTCTTCTGGAGCAGTTCTTGATATCTTCTTGCTTCCGCGTAGAGCAATATTTTGTTCTTGATGCACCAAGAGGTCTTGCTTGATCTTTTTGCTCTCTCTTGGAGAACCCCCTCTTTTCTGGCCATTGACACTTATGTTTCACATTTCATGTCTGCTCTCCAGACTGCGACATTGTCTTGCAAGCCCTGAAACAGGATTTCCATGTAGTCCTTGGTGATGGGAACTTCCTCAGTTCCCCACTGGCAAACTTGTGCAAACTGACTGCCCAGATTTTAGTCTTACTGCTACTGTCCTGTCTAAATGCTGCTCAGTTGAGCAGAATTTCTTTGATAGAGTGGGCCTTTTATACCTTTGTTGTGTCAGTATGGTGGCTGTCTCTTGAGGGCCGCTCAAGTCACCCTGCCCTCTCTGACTCCGATCCTCTGAATACCAGCACCACGGCATCACCCTCCTTTTGCTACATGCTCCTTCATTCTGGTAGGTCTGTGTGGTAATCTCTGTCGTGGCCATTGAACATGCTGCGATGTTGCAGCTACATCTCAAGGAGAGCTCCACCATCGTGTTACTTCAGAACCCAAAATCCACTTGGGATTTTATCTCTCCCATTGGCTGTCCCCGCTAATGGTGTCTTATCTTATGCCAGTTCTGGTCTAATATATGTTTCACTCCTTTCCTCATACTTCTTGTGTATTGGTGAAGGTTTCTGATACAATCTCGCTGCTTAATCTCAAGTTGCTGATATATCTGTTCAGGGCTCCCTAATAACTTCTAAGACATGTCTCTCCTCTCCAATTCTGGTCCCCTGATACTAATGCTGGTTTCACCTCTACAGGCCCACCCTACCACAGCCCATCATGCTCACATGTTTCAGAAGGCTATGTGTGGTACATCCTCAGCATTACTTGGACTTCTTTGCCAGCCACTGAACAAGGCTTCCTGGCTCTGTTGGTCGACTACCAAGTACTCTCTTTTTTTACCTATCCTATGCCCTGGTGCTGCTGCTTTCTATGTCTCACAGTTGCTTTTGGGTGCTTGATGCCCCCAGTGATTGTTTATTCTCCTACCCATCCCAGGGCCATGCTATCCACTACTGGAGCCTGTTATGTTTTGGCTTCTTTGCTCTCTCTCTCTGTCTATTTCTCTCTATCTCTCTCTCTTTAAAGTGTTGGATGTCTGCCACCTGCAGGCATTACAGCCTGCATTTTGCAATGTAGTGGTCTGCTTACTAACAGGGTCTAGTTCATTCTCCCCAGCCTCAGCATCCTCCACTTGCACCTTCACTTTCTATCTGCCAAAACTGTCCTTCTGAAGTCTGGATCACTGTGTTGTGGTTGTCTTGAGCATGCATATCTTTCCCTCTGTACTGGTTGGTCTGGACACTCATGTCTCTCGTGGGTTTCACTGGCGGTGGCTGCAGGTCTGCTTCTGTGGCAGGCTTCCATCAGCACTGCCATTGTCTCCCAGTCTGTTTCAACATGTGCCTCATCAAAATTCAATTTGAATCTGGCTTTTTAGCCATTTCCTGATATGGTCCACGGGTCCTTCACTCTCTCCACTGTCTCAGGCACCACTGAGTCGCAAATTCTATTTTTGCCGTTGGATCCACTAGAGCGATGTTTGAGAGGTGGGTCTAAGGACTGGAAAGTGAGTCGTACATCACTGCCATCTTACTCATAGCTCCTATTATCTCGCCTAACATTACCTTATTGCCCACCTTCATAGGTGAGTGTCAATCACCTCACATCTCCAAAGTTCTAAGTTGTGGCTTTCACAGTGCTGAGGATAACATTTGCCTTCCAGTGCACTGCGCTGTATAGGCAATGCATTACATTTTGAATGACATACTTCTAGCTTTAAAGGTGTAGCCTTTATCAGGAAGAGAGCGGAACTAGTTGTGCCATCTCTGCCTCCTTTGCCCTCTACCTCCTCCCCCTGCATTTCCAGAAATACATGGCTGTAATTAGTTTTGTGAATAACAAATCATATTCCATTGAACAAGCATGCATTACTTCCACAAGTACGAGTAAGACACTCTGAAACCTGGAGTAAGACAAAACTATTCAAATAAAATGCTTTTTGAATCCAGGCTGGATGTTTAGGTGTAATTACTCTCACAGAGTAATCCAACAATCCAAAACCTGAAACTAAAAACCATCCAGTTTGCGTACAGAATTGTGAACAGTCTTACAAAACAACTCCATGACTTTGAAATCCTACAAAGTGGTCTCATAAATCTAACATAAAAGACAGAACAATGTCATCAGATACCCCTCCCACACCCCAAAATAGGATACCATCAAAAAAGTTGGAAATGGGAAGAAAAAACGAACACAGGATATTACGGCTAGAATTTTCACTCAAAATACAAACCCCATAACCTGGGATGCTGTGAAAAGGGTTTGGTCTGAAGCTCACTGTTACATGCACCAACATGCCAATAACACCATGAAAAAGATAGTCTCACTGGAAGGAGTAGGAGGAAGGAATTAAATGGATGGAAACCTGTCAGAGCAGGAACCTTGTAACAGACTCAAAAAGAATATTCTAAGTAGGGTGCTGAAACTGAAAGCTTATCAAGCAGGGCAAACCACATCAAGGAAGCCTAGACTGTATGCTACAAACCATCCAGCACAGCTCATGGCTCCAGAAATGGAAAGTCAAATTAACAGCTTTTAAATGAGGCAGTTAAACATAGAAGTGCCATGAGGTAAGCTTCTAAGCATATAATTTTCATTTAACCAACATAACAAGCAGAACCTGCAGAATTTTACTTCTTGGAATTCTGCAGAGTTACCTAAAAAATCAGCAATATTCCACAGAGTTCCACCTACCACCCACCGCCACATAGTAAGTAAGATATTCAGGAAAGAGGCTATAGCAAATAGGGGGCGTAAATCCTAGGAGATTGGTGCCCTTCTGCAAATGTGAAAAGTAACTGGATGCAAGGGTCTGATGCATGCAGCAGCACTGTGGCTCTATGTGTCAGCTTGTTCGAAAAACCTAAAACTCAAGAGCCCAAGTCAAAGTACAGACTCCCTCCCATGTTTCTATGGGACTACTCAACATCCCTTTCTCCCAGAAGCATTATCATTCCTCTTAAATCTTCACAAACTGATTAGCCGCAAAGTGTAAATAACATTATGCAGGGAACAGACACACCCAATCTCAGACTACATAGCCTCTTTCATCCTGGCACAGGGTTAAGCTCCTGTGCATCTTTGAGCTATTGCAGGGTATGCTTGTATCTATGGCTGGTGCTGCTGCTACCACTATGAGTGACTCTGAAGAGACCTGTGGTTTATAGGAAGAGCAGGGAGGACTAAAATGTGGAGCTTCTGCTAATTACACTCAGTCATGGTTGCCACGTTACAGTGATGTAGCGCATTACATTGAAACAAAAATATTGTCTTGAAATACTTTAAAAAATATTTAAATGTTGATAAGTTTTTTCTGAGTTTCAATATTCACTCAATTTCTATGTTACAAGTGGTGCCAAAACAATGTTAATCTTGTTATTGTCTTCCCCTTTTTGAGTGCAAATTAACTTTCAATAAATGTAAACAACAAATCCTTGGAGACAGGCAAAATATGTTTTCTGCTGGTTCCTATTCAGTTGTTTGGTTTATTTAGAACTACATAACGCCAAAATGGTGCCTATTGGCTGAAACCATCTTATGTTCAGCAGACCACATTTTCTCCAGATTCAAAGTCCTCCAATGTGCTATCATCCCTTCAGTGTCACCACAGGCAAGTAATATGCAACCCAAGAAGCTTGTGGAGATTTCCGGGAATGACACAGAGATTTACTGACAGGCAGGAATCTCGGACAGGATGGGGGGGTTTGAGCAGAGTCTGACACCTACCTGCCTGACAAGCAGCTCACTCAGACCCTGTCGATACTGGTCTGCACAAGTCACAGCTATGTGGTAAGTTTTTGATAAGAGACTGGCTCTTCCCTCCACCCAGTCAGACTTTCAGTTGTGTCATTGCGTAGCTTGTGATACCCCTGCCCAGGCTGAGAAGGAAGCCTCACCCTTTGGCTGACAATTGTAATGGATTTCCAGAATAAATAAGTACATATAATCATAGATCATATCACCAGGTATTGAAGAAACTGCTAAAAATCATGGGTGAAAATGGATTTTAATTTCTGTGAAGGACAGCATGCTTGTAGCAAAAAAGAAACGGTGCTGAGGTCAGCCATTTCCTCTTCATATGGCCGTAGTGCTTCTATGCGCGAGGTACAGCACTATCTTGTGTTCTAGCTTCCATTCGACTCCTGGGGTGTTATGTGCAGGGTTGCTCTGTGCAGCATCGAGGTGCACTCGTTAAGATACAGCAGACATATTAACTTGTGGAGTTCTCTTAGTGATATCAGAACTAGTGACCCACATTTTCCACACATATCACTAGCAAAAGCTTTACCCCCACAGATCGCATCAAATCTACGTAACTGCATTTGAACTTATGACCTACAGTTTACACACACGTGCATTCACCTGCTGCACTATCTTAGCGATATGCGTGATTCTGCCTTTAACTGCCTTGGGAAAAAGTCAATATCCTAAAGAAGGGCCCCGTAGAGAGCAACCAGTGCACGGGATTGTTTGTGATGCAGAGAGCATCATTAGGACAGGATTGGTGGTGGGAGGCAGATGAGGGGTTACTGAGGGTGTTATAAATAGTGAGGTCTGTGAGGAGTCATCCTCTTCCTGGCAGTGCTTCTTGCACAACATGTTTTTGAGCAAGATTTTTGGGGGCAGGATCGGAAGAGCAGAGCAGTGCAGCCCTATAATAGAGAGCAGTGTGCAAGCAGGGGTGGTACGCGACATGCTCTGCGGTATGGGAGAGGGAGGTAGGTCAAACCTCCTCAGGCCTGGCGTTCTAAGCCAGGCCTGGGTGGGGCTGACGTTCCCTTCATGGGGAGCAGCCTAGTGGCAGTGGTTGCAACATGCAGGTCACCAAAGGAGAAAAAGTGGTGAAAATGGCGTGGCGGGGATACAGCAAGCCCACTCCCCCAACACTTAAGATGGCCCCGGTTAGCCCATGAGGTAGCGGGTGGAACCAGGAGGAAGGCCTGAACAGTGCAGAGGTGACTGGGGCTGAAAAGAGGGGGGAGCCTGATAAAGCAAAGTGGAGGGGTGGGAGAAGGGTAGAGACAGGAAGGGACGGATGGGGTTGAACAGCCTTTTGATCTGTCAACTGGGATAGCCAGGAAAGCTGGGAAGGCATCAGGTCAGGTCATGAGTGGCAAAAAGAAGCTAAAGGGTGAGAGGCCTGCAGCGAGAATTGTGCACAAGGCTGATGGAGCAGGGGTCCAAAGGAGCATTATGAGTAGGGCTGGGGAGTGGGGCCTGAGCACACAGAAGGATCAATTACAGGGCATAGATGTGATGGAAACGGGGCTGAAGAAACAATTTCTGCAGTCAGTGATTCGCCCTCGGTGGATATTGAGGCCAGAATATGTGAACAGCGTCATTTGATGGCAGAAACAGGCGACCATTGGGAAAGGCTTTGTAGAGAAAGGGAAAGTTCTGCTGAGTGTATGGGACAAATAAAGAGGAAGAATAGCGCTGAGGGCCCAGGGATGGGTGGAGACTCAATGGCACACACAGAGGCAGGGGGCTGTTGGGTCTGTGTACTGCAGGAGAGTTGTAGTGAGGAGCAGGAGGCTACTGCAGCCTATGGGGCTGGTGGTGCAAGAAGCACACGTGGCAGGTGCATCCAAGTGGCCAAAGGCGCCTCAAAACTAATAAGCGAGATTGCCGGAAATGTGATGATGCCAGTGGCGGCCTTACCTACAGTGGGGGAGCGTTCACATACACATGGTGGCAGGTGCCATGTGAGGGACAGAAACAAGGTAAAACATGGTGAGCGGGAAAAAGAGAATATGAAAGTGTTGCATGACTGGTAGGATGATGATGCAGTGGAGCTCGACTAAGATGATGGCAGTCATGACTGGGAGTAGGAGGAGGTGTGTGAAGTAGAAGTGAGCACTGTGGCAGAGCGTGGCCAGGGGCACAGCAGCTGCGCAACACCCTCTTCTGTTGATGTTTTGCAGACGTCCAATGTGGACAAAGGAACCATGGCAAGGAAACTATTGTGGAAAGGTGTGGAAGTTGACTCAAGAGCCGGAGAAAAGGCTGAAAGGTAGGGGAGAGTGGTGGTGAAAGACCCCCCAAAGTGGCACAAAACAAGTACAGTATAAATCTGTGGGAGTGGGTGACGGAACAGTCATGGAAGAGACAGGGCATAAGACAATTGCAGGGAAGATATTTGGGGCAGGGTCAGCAGGCCAAGGCAACTAAAGTGGATGCAGGGATGGATACTGAAGCAGTGGGAAGGAAGTTAAAGGGGAGCTGGAAAGCTAGGACAAAGATGAGGTGGGCACAAGAAAAGGCTCCCCTTCCTGGGACTGGCGATGCCACTCGGGTCACACGTATCAAAAAAAACAAAAGTCAGTATATGGAAGCATGAGTATGTGGATGTGTTTGAGCTGTTGCACAGGGACATACAGGCAAAGGAAGGGTCCAAGGAGAAAGAGTAGTAGCTAGCATGTAGGCCCTAAGTCCCCATTATAATGGAGAACTGGACATCTGCATTTTTAATATATGCTAGGGTTTATTGTGATAAATACCCAGATAGTGCCATTGCTTTGTTCAAATACATGGACATCACCTGGAAAGCGCTAATGCATTTTAGGGGCTTTGCGTGGCTTAGTTATGATGAGGAGTTTTGAGGTCGGGTGACTGTGAATCTGGATAAACCTTGGGAGGATGTAGATTCTGAATTATGGATGCAGTGTGTGTCCTCATCACAGTTGGCGGCATCGTCTTATACTGCCAGTGGTCTCCTGGTAGTTTACAAGCTTTCTCAAACTCATCCCGCCTAATCAGGGGCAGGCATCGCGGCATTCCTGCAAATCCAAGCACGAATGCTCGGAGTGTGGTGGAAAGCACCCGGTCATGCAGTGCTTCTCATTCGCTAGTTCAGCAGAACAATGGCGGGCATCTAGAGGGAAAGGGGGACAAGATGCTCCTGGGCCAAAAGACACCTACACCAATGATGCTTCACAAGTTACTTCTATGGATGAGCCAATATCCTGATAGAGCGGCAGCACTGAAGTTGGAGAGGGGTTTCAGAGAGGAGTTCAGGGTGGGATATCAAGGGTCGAGAGTGAGGCACTGGGCTGACAATTTGTGGTTGGCCAAGGAATCCCCAGGAGTGGTGATGGACAAGTTGCACAAGGATGTTGGTGAAGTGAGGATTGTGGGCCATTTTTATGGGTGGCCCATGGATGATTTGATGATCTCTACTTTGAGGATGGTGCCTAAAAAAACAGAAAGAGGTGTTTCGCCTCATACACCATTTGTCTTGGCCCGAAGAAGCATCCGTGAATGATTCATTTTCTCCTGAGGGCATCCGAGTGGTGTATGCTTCAGTGGATGATACCATTCAATTGATTTGTAGGTTCAGTAAGGGTTTGGCGTTGGCAAAGTGCGACATTGAGGTGGCGTTTAGGCTGCTGACCATTCACTCAGTGGATTTCTCTTTGTTGGACCTGCAAATGAATGGGGCCATATATGTGAACAGAGTCCTTCTTATGGGTTGTGCCATCTCTAGCGTGTTGTTTGAAGCTTGCAGTACCTTTCTGCAGTGAGTTTTCACAAAGGTGAGCAGACATCAAGCAGTGTCTCATTATCTGGATGATTTCCTATTTGTGGGCAAAGATGGATCTGGTGCTGGTGGTAGGGCTTTGAGATGTTTTGAGACATTAACAAAGGAGCTGAGAGTTCTTTTGGTTCTTGACAAGAAGGAGTGTCCTAGCCGAGTCCTGACATTTTTGGGCATTGAATTGGACACAGTGGCCCTGATAGCAAGATTGCCCACAAATGGAAGAAGGTTGTGTTTTTCTAAGGAAAATACTGGTCTTGACCAAAGTGGACTTGAGAGTGATGCAGAAAATATTAGGCTTTCCTAATTTTGCATGCAGAGTGGTGTGGGGGAGAACTTTTTGCAGGAAAATGAGCCTACCCATGTCAGGTGCGTTGTTACAACATCACAGGATATGCATTTCCATGGGCATGAGGGAGGACATCCTTGCAAACTTCAATTGGATCTCCATGGTTTTCAGTGAGGTGGACAAAATGTGGCAGGTGCATATCTTCTCAGAGGTGATGGGGGCTTTTGCTTTGGTTAGTTCTGGGATAGCAGGTGGTGCCTTGAAAAGTGGCCTAAGAAATGGGTGGAGCAAGGGCAAAGCATAGCCTTTTTGAAGTTATTTTCATTGTTGGTGGCGCTTGTGGTTTGGGGGGATGAGTTGGCCAACTGGACGGTGATGTTTCATGTTGATAACATGTCAGTGGTCTAACTGGTGAACAGACAAAAGGCCAGGGGCTTGTGGGTATTGAGGTTGCTTTGACGTTTCATGCTTATCTGTCTGAGATTGAATGTAGTTTTTAAGGCAGCACACATACCAGGGGTAAACATACCTGATTTACTGTCTCGTTCACAGTGGCAACGTTTCCACAGCCTGGCACCTGGTGCAGACGAATACCAGACATCTGTTCCAGCAGAGAATTGGGAGTGGGGGGCATGTCTGTTGTTGAGCTGGTCGAGAAGTCCTTAGCTGAGCTACCGTCTTGCCTGGTAGGAGTTGAGTCTTTTGAAGGGCACAGGGAGGAATGGTGGAGTCTGGATCAGGGAGTGCTTGAGGCAAGAGTGTTGCGTTTTGTTCTGTTCTGTTTTTTATTCAAAATGGTTTGTCACCTATGATGATAGCAGGTACGTTAGCTGGTTTGTCGTTTTATTGTTTGATCCAGAAAGGGATGACATCTTAGGCAAGATGTTAAAAGGATAGGGAAAGGAAAGTTCAGGGTGGGGCAGGGTGTTGAGAAAAGATACAGTATTACTTTCAAGTTCCTATTGGAACTGTTGCAGGTGCTACCTATCTGCATTAGAGATGATTGTGATGTGGTGCCTTTAGGCCTTGTATGATTTTAAGGTTTTTGGGGGCATTTGGAGTGTCTGAATTGTTGGTTGTGAGCAAGGCTGTGTGGGTGCAGAAGGGGGAGATAAGGCTGGAAGGGAAAAAATTGGGCATCTGGTTGAGGAGATCCAAGACTGACCAGCTGGGGAGAGGAAAATGGGTCTGGCTGTGACTGTGGCCGCTCATTTGGGTTGGGACTGGGCACAGATTTGGTTGCGCTCAAGATGTTGTGAGAGATAAATGTGCAAATTAAACTAGTGATGAGGGCTTTAATGGGGGCTTGGGTAAGTGCGCTACTGACTGATGTTTCTTTTCACAGGCTGTGTGGGTGGTCCTGACCGGACACCAGGCGGTCACATGGCTGGTGGGACTCTCATTTTTCTATTGGGCAGCAAAGTATGCAGAGAAGCAGATCTATGGAAGCTCCCTTGGATTGCCTGGCAGTCACCAAGAGGTTGAGTGGTGGAGAGATGGGGAAACATGCTGCCTTTCTTGTCATCAGCGATTCCAAGTTGGGAATGCCCTGATATTATCATTATTCACCTGGGAGAGAACGATCTGATGCGTTTAACGGGGCTCACCCTCCTGCAAAACATGCAGTGGCCCTTTCGCTGCTACGGAAGAAAGTGTCGGGCACTTGCCTATTATGGACTGAATTTTTGCCCCGTAGCAAATGCAAGGGGGCAGTGAAGCATGGGGCAACTGACAGAGCTCGAAGGAAATTGAACCGGGCAATGAGGGTATTTTACTGGGCCCATGACATCAAGGTGCTGGCTCATGAAGGGATTATTGAGGAGGAAGCAATAGTCTTTCGTAATGATGGAGTGCATTTGTAAGAAATGGGCAATGAGTATTACATACTGGATTTGAGGGACAAGCTGGGAGAGCTGTGGGGTGAGAAATTCTGGTACAGGGAAAATGATTGAAGGATGCAGTGTTGCAGGGGGGTTAGCTGGTGGGACAGTGAAATGCCCTCTGGGGTTTTGCTGGGTGGCATTAGCTGGGCCGGGGTGGAGAGTCAGCTGCGCGCCTCTCCACCCCTCAGGAGAGGAGGGAAGAAGGACAGGTGAAGGATCACAGGGCGTGGATGCTTGCGCGAGGAGGGTATAAGGAAGGAGAGCATGAACAAAAGGGGATTAGAAGCAGGTAACTGGGTGAACTGAGGTAAAAGTGGGTAACAAAAGTGAAAGGTGGGTATACCATGGGTAGTGCAAAATTGAGAAACTGTAAGCTAAATGGTAATGCTGTTTAGATAATAAAGTTACTTGCAATCCTGTTCTAATAAATGGCCTATAACGCTGTATCTGGACAATAGTGATGATTGTGTCACCAAAATATGCACGAAGAGCAGAAACAGAAGAAGGCATGATGAAGATGGGCGCATTCTGGAAGTGGATACAGTAGAACAGAAGAGCAAAGGGGTAACTGCAAACTCTGCACCGTTACAGCATTACAGAGGTTGGCAGAGTTTTGCCGAACCCCACGCTACAAGCAGAGCGTGGAGTGGGCAAAACTCTGCGAACTCCACCAACAGAGTAGAGTTTACCACCCAGTTCTAGTTGTACAGTGAATTAAATTGAACAAGGTAGATTGTTTCTCTTCCATCTGTTGGCAGAGAGTAACTCCAGCACGGCTGCCTCAGCTCTTCTCCAGTCCCCATTTTCTGATTTAATTGTGATCTACACCACACTGTTCTACTGAACCAAAATTAGACCTCATGGTGAAGGGTCAGATGTTTATATCTTCATGGGCGGGGAGCAAACACGTTTGCAAATTATAAATGTATAGCTATAGCTCTGTTGACCTTTTCCCCAACATGACTAACCCCATGGTGTAAGGACTGGGAAAAGGAAAACATATGTGATGTGGTAACTTTGTATGTGCAGATTATATATGTCAGGGTCCAGTGTTTTGACTTTTCTGTTTATTAGAGAGGAGAATCTTTTTACTGCAGGCAGCAGCTTGCAATACAACAAACCCAAGCGAAAAAGTCGCCATTCCAGGCTCGCTAGCTAAAACATCTCGAAGGAACAGTTAAGTAACTAACAATACCACCATGCAAAGAGGCTTCATTTATATTTAGAAAACGGTGACCTTCTGCAAAAGAAGAACAACAGAAAAGAAAACAGCGGTGACACAGGAAACAAACAGAACTGCTTACTTGAGCTCAGAGAAATACGTGTCACGGTAACAACAAGGTTAATTAAACTCAGAGCGTGCAGCACGTTTAACAGCTAATTGCACAGGCAAAGAACGGGGAAAAGTGGTGTTCGATTGGCATACAGAGTCGTCTTTCTCTCGAATTGTTTATGTGCCATAACCTAGGGCTGCAAATCCTAACATCATTTTATTTCTACTTCAATGTTTTTGTAACAACTCAGAAAACTATTTCACAAGAGTTCCATGTGGACAATCCCTTTGTCGTTTAAATATTTGAAAATCTTCGTGTCAACGCTAGACATATAATAAATACCGCACTATTTTGTTCTGTAAAACCCTTAACAAAAACAATTTACAAATCCACATATTTTTATCTCCTTCTTTACACAAGGAAGGTCCATTTTATTTTCTGTGAAGTGGAATAGAGGCCAGACTGGGAACTAACAGCAGCCCTGGAAAAAATGTTCAAAACAGCCCACGCTAAAATGTGCAAACCAGTCAAAAGAATGTGCCTATCTATATCTTTCCTGTCTCTTCCTTCCCAGTCTTTCTTAGCTCTTCTTCTTTTCTATCTCTCTCTTCTGCAATAAGCCCAGAGCAGCTGGAGACAGAGGTAGCAACCATTACCTTTCAAAATCTGACTCCTTACGGCGTCAGCACTCCTGGGAAATGCCCAATGCAATAATTTGCCAATCCAGCCTTAGCATGATGTGGCTTCGATAATCCTAAAAGACAGAACCCTGACACTGGGAAACGCCTTAAAATGAGATACTGTAATTGTCCAAGTTTTTCTTTTTCGGTTTATTCTCAAATGGATCCTTTATAACTGATACCCTGGACCTGTGTTGTTCAATCAATCAGGTATTTGTAAAGTGCACTACTAACCCGTGAGGGTCTCAAGGTGCTGAGGATGGGAGGGGGGAAAAGGCGGTGGGGTGGGATGTGCTGCTACTGCTCGAACAGCCAGGTCTTGAGTAGTTTCCTGAAGGTAAGGAGGTCTTTGGGCTGGCGCAGGTGGGTGGGAAAAGTGTTCCACGTTTTGGCGGCGAGGTGCAAGAATGATCAACTGCTGGTTGTAGTTCTGCGAACGTGTGGGACGTTTGCGAGGGCGAGATCGGTGGAGTGGAGATGCCCGGTCGGGGTGTAGAAGGAGAGTCGTCTGTTGAGGTATTACAGTGTTGTGCAGTGCTTTGTGAGCATGGGTGAGGAGTTTGAAGGTGATTCTCTTGTTGACTGGGAGCCAGTGCAGGTTTTTCAGTGTGGTCTGTGATGTGGCAGTGGTGGGGGATGTCCAGGATGAGCCGTGCAGAGGCGTTCTGGATGAGTTGCAGCCTCTTCTGGAGTTTGGCCGTGGTTCCTGCATAGAGGGCATTGCCGTAGTCCAGCTTGCTGCTTACTAGGGCTTGGGTGACTGTTCTTCTGGTTTCAGTGGGTATCCATTTGTAGACCTTTCGGAGCATGCAGAGGGTGTTGAACCTGGAGGAGGAGATGGCGTTGACTTGCTGGGTCATGGATAGTGAGGGGTCCAAGATGAATCATAGGTTGCATGCGTGGTCGGTGGGAATCGGAGCGGTTCTAAGAGTGGCAGGCCACCAGGAGTCATTCCAGGTGGAGGGGGCGGAGCCGAAGATGAGGACGTCTGCCTTGTCAGAATTAAGTTTGAGGCAGCTGCTCTTCATCCATTTGGCGATGTCCTTCATTCCTTCATGGAGGTAGGTCTTGGCGGAGTCCTTGGTGAGGGAGAGAATCAGCTGGGATCAGCTGGGTGTCGTCGGCGTATGAGATGATGTTGAGGTTGTGGGATCGGGCGATGTTACCGGTCTCTCTGGGTTCTGCCAGTGATAAAGGAGGTGACCCAGTGCAGGGCTCTGTCGTGGATTTCAGCATTGCTGAGGCGTGAGCGTAGGGTGTGGTGGCAGACAGTGTAGAACGCAGAGAAGCATAGCAACTTTCAGTCAGTCTCTAAATCTGTTGTTCTATATCTAAGCATCTCAGCTTAGTAGATGGTGTAGACTTTTCCGGTGCTAAAGATACAGAGCAAGCCACTTACATTTGCACCACTAAAAAACAGAGCAATCCATTTTGCATCATTTCTGCTGCTTTCTTAATGGGAGTTTAAACAAACAAGAATTCCTCCAACAAGATGTTTACACCTAGGTAAAAAGGGAGCAAACTCTTATTGTACTACATTTGAAGTGTTTACAAAGAAAGAAGTATAACAAATATAGGGACCCACTTTTCAATAGTGAACGATATGATTTAGGGCCTCTTAAAGAGTTTGGCTGAGTGGGAGCACTGCTGTAAATCAGCAGTTCCCTCTCATTGCAAATTTCACAGTTCCTCTGCTCCTTTTGGAGTTGGCATGGCAAGCTCCATTCAAGGAGTTTAAAAGCTGGCACCCATGCTTCTGTAGAAAACGCTGGCTCGGATTTACAAATGCTTTGCACTGGGTTTGGGCTACATTTGAATGCAGACCCGACACAACCTGTTGGGTTGGTATTTATAAGCCAAGTCAATGCAAATCACGATTGACATGGAATTGTAAACCAAAGTAATGCAAACACAGCACAATGTGCTGCCTTGCATTTTTTTGCATCAAGGAGGCATTCCATGCGTAGTGCATGTACTTTCCAGTCAATCCACCCATGGATATTCAAGCAAACACATATCTACAAAGCCTCTTAGACATGGATTTGTGACAAAAGCCTGCACTTCCCTTAGGCTGGTGTTACGAGGAGAAATATGTGGACCTATCCTTGTTTTTTCCTCTTTGCAAGTGTGCTGTGCTCTGCAGCAAAAATGCAAAGAGGAAATTTCCTTTCAGAATAGATTTGTTCAGGAAGGGACCCCTTCCGGTACACAAACTATGCTGACCAATATGCAGACACTGCAGGGTGCTCCGGTGCATATACAGAGCAGACTAGCAGTATTTCTTTGTAGAAATGGCGATGTTCTGCTCTTTCTCATTCATGCAACGCAACACAGCAACTTCATTTGCTGCACTGTGGTGCATGATTTATTTGAAAATCTGGGCCTCCATGCACAACAGGGTCACAGATCTTTTTTTTACAGAACAGACTTTTTCTTTGAAGTTCTCGTCAAAACAAAACAGTGTGCTGAGCGGGCCCAACATACATTGTACCCGCTCAGAAAATCCTTCATCTACAACATCAACCATCTCAGACGGAGTTGCTCTAATAGGTCCCAGCCAGGTATGTGGCCATCTCTTAATACAGTGGATGGTTCATCACCAGGGAAAACAGAGGCCATAGTCTCAACAGACTGGGGGCCTACAGTCCACTCACCTGAGTTTAAATAACCCTGTAAGTCTCCTGAAAATCATTTAGTTGCAAATATATTACGTACAGGGCTGAAATAGTATAACATTATTTTTTCCACTTTTTTCTGACAAACACGCTTCATGGAGCAGGATTTCTTTCTTAAAAACAATGTTGCACTTAGGCAATTATTTATTTCAATGTTTTCATACACTAAGGTAAATCCGTTTGCTTCTTTTCCCATTAAAGGCAATAATGATGCAAATTCTTCGCTCCATTTTTGCACACCTAAAAAGTCAACACAATGAAGAAAAGGTAACGCAAAAATCATCTGATACCTGTTATAAAAGTATGCTATCTATTGTTTTGCTCGCAAAAATACATCATCCATATTATACCTTACCACACTGGTCTGTAATAAGCGTTTGAGTCACGTTCTGCGTAACAAGGGGAAGTTTACACTTAGGGGCATATTTATACTCCGTTTGCGCCGAATTTGCGTCGTTTTTTTCGACGCAAATTCGACGCAAAACTAACTCCATATTTATACTTTGGCGTTAGACGCGTCTAGCGCCAAAGTTCATGGAGTTAGCATCATTTTTTTGCTTGAACACCTTCCTTGCGTTAATGATATGCAAGGTAGGCGTTCCCGTCTTAAAAAATGACTCCGATGTATATGCGTCGGATTTATACTCCCGGGCAAAAATGACACCAGGGAGTGGGCGGGTCTAAAAACCTGCATTAGCGCCGGATTTTAGCGCCTGGGTCAGGGCAGGCGTTAAGGGACCTGTGGGCTCAGAATGAGCCCAGAGGTGCCCTCCCCTGCCCCCAGGGACACCCCCTGCCACCCTTACCCACCCCAGGAGGACACCCAAGGATGGAGGGACCCACCCCAGGGACATTAAGGTAAGTCCAGGTAAGTTTTTTTTTTTTTTTTTTTTTTTTTCGGCATAGGGGGGCCTGATTTGTGCCCCCCTACATGCCACTATGCCCAATGACCATGCCCAGGGGACAGAAGTCCCCTGGGCATGGCCATTGGGCAAGGGGGCATGACTCCTGTCTTTGCTAAGACAGGAGTCATTTCAATGGGGGATGGGTGTCGTTAAAAAATGGTGCAAATCGGGTTGTGGCGATTTTTTTGCCTCAGCCTGACTTGCACCATTTGTGGACGCCCATACGCCATTTTCCCCCTACGCCGGCGCTGCCTGGTGTACATCGTTTTTTTTAACGCACACCAGACAGCGCCGGCGGCTAACGCCGGCTAACGTCATTCAATAAATACGGAGCCCGCATGGCGCTTCAGAATGGCGTTAGCCGGCGCTAATTTTTTTGACGCAAAACTGCGTTGGCGCAGTTTTGCGTCAAAAAGTATAAATATGGGCCTTAATATCATGAATATCCGACATGCTTGCAGAACGTTCAAGTTATGCAAGCCATTGACATTTTTTAATTTGCATTTTGTAAAGTGTGGTGCATATTTTATGATGTGAGGAATAGAACTACAAGTCCAAGAAGGAACGTAAGGAACTTTGGGGGTTATTCTAACTTTGGAGGAGTGTTAATCCGTCCCAAAAGTGACGGTAAAGTGACGGATATACCACCAGCCATATTACGAGTTCCATAGGATATAATGGACTCGTAATACGGCTGGTGGTAAATCCGTCACTTTTCCGTCACTTTTGGGACGGATTAACACCTCCTCCAAAGTTAGAATAACCCCCTTTGTCTGAGCTTATCAAGCATAGACCTGAAAAACGTTTGAGCTCTGTGCATACTCCCGTGTGAGATAAAATTGTATTGTATTGCGCCACTGCCACATGAACAGGCTCTGATCGAAAAGAACGGCAATCAGAAATGTGATGTGAAGGCTGTCCTACCCGTATCCTTTGAATTATCTCAATAGCTTTGTCAGAGAAGAGTATTGTGAAAGTCCACATCTTCTAGACTAGACAATAATTCAGTAAATAATCCAAGATGAGATCAATCACGAAATAATGACAATTGACCTGGCAGTTTTTCTTCAAGTGAACCTGATGGAGAGGCAATTACGACCTGGATTGAAAATCAGAAGACAGCTCTATGCAATAAGTAAGCTGCAGGTACCAAACACTGAGCCTGGCAGCAAAACTAGGGCTCCGATGTAATAAAAATAATTAGGTAACAAGGTACTTGAATTTGTTGGCATCTGAGCAATTTTGTGGCTGCAGTAGTTAAAGCTTGATAGTAACTAAATTTGTCATTATTGAGCATGAATTTATTTTATTACTGTATTGCACTATATAATGCATTTTCATTGTTGCCATTGATAATTACAGAAATAGCATTTACTGCAAATAAATGTAATAACAGTCAAAAGCTAATTTGGTGCAAAAAAAATACCACTACGAAATTAGAGTTGTATATATTTATTTTAGACGTTGAGGAGAGTGGCTTAGTCAGATGTATGGATTTTTATGCTTGTATTGACTTCATGTTAATTAATGGCCTAAACTAAATTCAGCCCATAATAAGTAGGCTTGTGGTGTCAATTCATATGGAATGGTCAATGTTAGGAAATGTGCGATACACACAGTGTCCTGCACATGGTATAAGAGTAGAAGCAAACTAAAGTTTATGTCAGCTGGCACTGCACTTCAGCTTGTCTGTATGGGAAAAAGAATGTTTGACACTGAGATTGATAATTTAGGGAAGTCCACCGTTTTACTGAGAAGTCCCCAAACTTCTTGCCCTTTTGTGACCTTGATTCTGATGTCTATTGTTTCTGATGTAGGTGCTGTGTCGGTTCCCAATCCATTAGGGCCCATATTTATACTTTTGTAGCACCGCATTTGCATAATTTTTTTACCAAAAGTGGCGCAAACTCACAAAATTCAATTATATTTTGTAAGTTTATGCCACTTTTGCATCAAAAAATGACGCAAATACGGCGCTAAAAAGTATAAATATGGTCCTAAGTGCCTCTGCAATTGAAGACTGTGGCCCATATTTATACTTTTTTAGCACCGCATTTGCGCCATTTTTTGATGCAAAAGCGGAGCAAACTTACAAAATGCAATTGTATTTTGTAAGTTTGCGCTGCTTTTGCGTTAAAAAGCAGCGCAAATGCAGCGCTAAAAAAGTATAAATATGGGCATGTGTTTCCCTAATGTGCAAGCACAAAATGTAAAGGAAGCCCTAACAAAGTCAATAGGTCTGGTTTCATTGTGCTAGGGCGTGCTTTAAAAGCACATTAAAACCATGAAAACAATAAAAAATAGTCTGTATTTGAAAGCATCTGTGTCTTAAATAAAAGCTGCTATTGTTTCTATGCCAAACCAAGATTGGTTGGCAAGGGAGCCTTCATTATAGTCCTACTTCAGGGCCTAATTTATTAATTGGCGGAGGGGTTACTTTGTCATGATGGAGGACTCTCTCCGAGAATATAGTGGTCCTGTTCATTAGCGCCATATAAAACCTGGTGGTAAGGAACAGTAAAACCATTCTCATGCTCCCCTCTCAACTGGAGAAGCCTCCCATGGCGAGTGGTGTATTATCTTTTTTCTTTTCAAAAAGAAAATCCCATTTCCGGATTTTCTTTTTGAAAAGAATAAAAGAATACTGTTTGCTGGTAAAATGCATTCGCAGGAACCGCAGTGATGGCGGTTCCTGCCAATGCCTTTATAAATGACTGACTGCTAGGCGGTCATTTATAAATCTAGCGGGCAGAAGATTCTTAGCCTGGAACAGTGCTTAATTTGTAAATAAAAAGGTTCCATGCCCAAAGCCCTCCTCTTGAACATGCGGCTGCTGCAATTAAATGTGTGAACACGGAATACCAAGGCAGCGTAATTCTAAATCCATCTTGGGCCTCTTCAATCCATGTACAGCCACTCCCTGCCCCTTCAGCTCACTCTTGCTACTTTCTCACATTGTGACATTTTTTCGTTTTTCTTTTCCTCTGTCTTTACCATATGTGTCATTTGCTCGCAGTAAATGCTCGAGAAAAAAAATAAGTGCCAGCCCTCAAAAATAAATGCCACAACAAGCACAAATAAAGCACTGCCTGGGAGACGTAAAATCCTCTGTAGGCCAATGACAAATGCTCTCTTCACCAGTAATTAAATCAGGCCTTTAGATTCTATGTAAGAGGAATGCAGGAAGGGTTATAATGAATGTAACAGAACCACTGTTTTTTTATAGAACAAACTTCAGCTTTGAAATTTGCTCTTGAATACAAAAGATTTTGCATAGTGGGTGCAACATGCATTGTACCACTCAGCTAATTCTTCAGCTTTAGCAGCATCCAACGTAGCTGCTGTTGTTCTAATGGCTTACAGATCCTAGGCAGAAATGTGGGGATCCCTTATTATAGGGGGTAGTCCTGCCCTGGAAAAGTGGTGGCCATTGTCTCAGCAGAACGGAGGCCCAACAGGCCACTCTTCATTTTTCAAATGACTCTGTAAGTACCTGGTAAAATCATTTGGGGCCATATTTATACTTTTTGACGCAAAACTGCGCTAACGCAGTTTAGCGCCAAAAAAATTAGCGCCGGCTAACGCCATTCTGAAGCGCCATGCGGGCGCCGTATTTATTGAATGGCGTTAGCCGGCGTTAGCCGACCGGCGCTGCCTGATGTGCGTGAAAAAAAAACACGTACACCAGGCAGCGCCGGCGTAGGGAAAAATGGCGTTTGGGCGTCTAAAAATGGGGCAAGTCAGGCTGAGGCAAAAAAAACGTCTTAACCCGATTTGCGCCATTTTTTAACGACGCCCATCCCCCATTGAAATGACTCCTGTCTTAGCAAAGACAGGAGTCATGCCCCCTTGCCCAATGGCCATGCCCAGGGGACTTCTGTCCCTTGGGCATGGTCATTGGGCATAGTGGCATGTAGGGGGGCACAAATCAGGCCCCCCTATGCCACAAAAAAAATTTTACAAAAATACTTACCTGGACTTACCTTAATGTCCCTGGGGTGGGTCCCTCCATCCTTGGGTGTCCTCCTCGGGTGGGCAAGGGTGGCAGGGGGTGTCCCTGGGGGCAGGGGAGGGCACCTCTGGGCTCATTCTGAGCCCACAGGTCCCTTAACGCCTGCCCTGACCCAGGCGCTAAAATCCGGCGCAAATGCGGGTTTTTTAGACCCGCCCACTCCCGGGCGTCATTTTTGCCCGGGAGTATAAATACGACGCAATAGCATCGCAGTCATTTTTTAAGACGGGAACGCCTACCTTGCATATCATTAACGCAAGGAAGGTGTGCACGGGAAAAAATGACGCTAATTCCAGGAACTTTGGCGCTAGACGCGTCTAACGCCAAAGTATAAATATGGAGTTAGTTTTGCGTCGAATTTGCGTCGAAAAAAACGACGCAAATTCGGCGCAAACGGAGTATAAATATGCCCCTTAGTTCCAGTTTCATCACCTACAGAGCTGAAATAGTTTGTGTATTTTCCTAATATAAAGAAAAATGATAGAAACAGTTTGCTTCATTTTTGCACCACTGCAAAGTTAACACAAGCAGCCAATATACAAAGAAAATTCTCAGATACCTCTTACCAATTTATGCTACCTGTACTTTGCACACAAAAATACATCTTCTGCATCATACCTTTCCTCGCCATTCTATAAAATGCATTTGAATCGCATTCTGAATAACAAGGGGAGTTGTACAGGATTCACTTCCTTTGCATTCTTTAATTTGCGGTCCATATTTTAGGATATAACAAATAGAAATACAAGTGAAATAACGAAAATAAAGAACCTGAACTTGATGAGTTTCTCAATCATTGCCCTGGAAACCTGCATGGCTCTATGAAAACTCAAGTGCGAGATAAGATTCTCTTGCATTACTTCACTGCCCTATGAAGAACCTCTGATTAAAAATACAGTAATCAGAAATCTTAGGTGAAGGCTGTCCTCCATCCATCCTTTGCAGCATCTCAATAGTGCTGTCAGAAAAGCATCATGTGAAAGCCCACATCTTCTAGCCTAAACAATAATTCATGTAATAATCGAAGATGAGATCAATCATTTAATAATGGAAATTGACCTGTCAGGTTTTGTTCAAGTGAACCTGAGGACAGATGGATACATCCTTGATGGAGAATCAGACCTGTCCTCTTCCTCTAAATCTAAATAAAGCTGCAGGTGCCAATCCCAGAGCCTCAAGAGAGCAAAAATATGGCTCTGAAGTAATAAGGCTGATTACATGAAAAGTTGTATTCCAGGCTATTTTAGTTTGTTGGCGTGTAGTCTGGATTATCTGAGCAAATGTGCGCCAGCAGTATTTGAATCTTGATAGTAATTGAATTTGTCATTATTGAGCATGAATGTATTCATGTCATCACTGTATTGCTCTACATAATGTACTTTTCATTGTTGCCATTGGTATTCATATGAATGAAATTTGTAACTAAAATGCAATCAACAGCTAATTTGTTACAGACAATTTAACTAAGGACTACCAATACAACCTTTGTAAGCAGATATTGCTATATATAGGGCATAATATCAGATATTGGAGAACGAAAGCACATTTTCAGAAAATCTTTGTCTTTTATCAAAGAGCATTTCTTAGCAACCAGAGCCTTCTTTTTTAATAGAAAATTATATTAGATTAGAAAAAAACATCTATTAGTATCGAGAATTTTGTACATTTCTTTTGACTTTGGTGAGAGTGGCCTACTCTAATTGATTCCGTTTTTATGCTTCACTTCATGTCACAAAATGATGTAAACTAAAGGGAGCTCACATCAACTGGGTAATACATATTGGATAGTTTTGATGTCAGGAAATGTGTGATACCATTTACAGAGGGCCACGGGGCAAGCAGGTGCTACTGGGCTCAATTATAGGGGCTGAGACCTTTTACTCCTGATGCCCGACTTACTATGTGTCCTGACTAACGGGGTCAAGCACCCGTTCAGCACTTGACTCTCAGTAGCAAGATGAGTTGAGCAGTCCAAAGCTTCTCTGGGGAGAGGTAGAAGAAGGGGATGAACACAGGTCCACAACTCAAAACACGTCAATGGCAGAAATTAATGACTGTTCAGTCAACTTCTTGCTTTTATAAAAAAAAAGGTAGTATTGATGTACAAACACAAAGTAAAATTTGGCATACAAAAACAATACATACAGTCCTCAGAGGTCAGGCTCTAGTGTTCGATAGGCAGGTCCCTGAGCCCCACTTTCCTCTCTCTAATGGTAGTAGTTATTGCCCATACACTTTAGGTGACAATAAGGTTAAGCAATACTGGTAATCTGAGTCTTGGGATTCCCACCTGACCCAAAAGTTAAATGTTTTGCAGTGCCTGAAGCGCTATGCAGCTAACCAAGATCCCCAGGGGCCTCGTAGCTGTAGCATCAGTCTTACCCGCTCCAGCGGGTGTTGCACTACCAGAATCCATGGGAGCATTTCACTCTTGGACATTGCAGAGGATTGTAGTGGCTGGGGACAGTGAGTAGCCCTTGCAGCTCTGCAAGGGCAGCAGCTGTGCATCCACAGCACTTCCTCAGGTAAGACAGTGAGTTCCTCTGATTCTTCTCACGGGGTAGGGAGGGGACGATAAGCTGGGTTACAATCCTCAGTCATGGCTGTGGCACACACAAGTCACCACCACATACTCTTCTCTATGTTGGCTGAACCAGGCAACATCTCTTGTTTTTTACTGTTTCATTGTGGCTCCCTTTTGCATACAGGGACACTGACCTTACTTTGCACACGGGCAACTGCCCAATCTGCACAGCAGTATTTTTCTCCTCACTGCAGCCCTATCTAGAAATACAAGGTCTCTGACTTCATGGGCTATGGCCTGGTGGCACAGTAGTAATCTTCACTTCACGGCGGCCCCCTCCGGCATATTGGGTCATCAACTTCATTCTGCATATGGGCTCTGATCTGATATGCACGTCAATATCTTCACAGTGGCACCCACTCTGGCTTACTGAGTGACGAGCCTTACTTTGCACATGGGCTACAGCCAAATCGCTGCGATGACTACTAACTTCACAGTGGCAACCTCTGATGCATGGGGTATCCGGCATGAACCTGCACACTGGGGATGACCCGATTGGTGCAGCAGCTGTTTCTTCACACTTCGCTACAGCGATTCACTCACCAGGATCCCTCCGCTGGACCTCGCTCCCTCCAAGCACTCTCCTTTTCCTCACTGGGCACACTGGAATTGACAAGAAGGCAATCCCTGGTGCTCCAGGCTCCAGGGGCAGGTGGTCTTGTATTTCCCTGGGTGAGGTCACAGGCAGAAGTCTTGCAGAGCTTCTCTTCCTCAACATATGGCTCAATATGGGGGGCTCAATTTCCCCTTCTTATAGCCCATTTCCGAACACCAAATGCGATTTAGGGTCTGAGTCTTTGAAGTTTGTGTTTGGGGTCTGCTTTCTTTTGAAGTGCCCATGCCTCTGTCCTGCCCTTCCTTCAGGAAGCAGGCTGTCATAGCAGGTGTGATCCGTATCAGATAGCCTCATAACACAAGTCATGGAAGTAACTACGGGTTCACTGCTGGACCTTAGTCACAGTGATATGTGCATCAAAGAAGTTACCCCAGCCCTACTCCTTCTGATTCTATTACCCGCCTCATCCCGGGGATGTTACCCCAGCCCTACTCCTTCTGATTCTATTACCCGCCTCATCCCGGGGATGTTCTCAAGCCCCTTTCCAGTGACCTATCCCTGAATCAAAGTGCACCCTCTGAAGTGCACTGAAGAGTCTGGCTCTTCCTCTTCCAGTGTGTGCCCCACCCAGCTCACAGGAATGCAGCTATCCACATGTCTGGGGAATTCCTCCACCTCCTCATGCTCCTCCAGTTGGCTTTGTGTCTCCCAAAATTGATCCCAGAGTCTTAGATGTATTATACCATTCACAGGCATACATACACACAGCACACATATGCAAACACACTTGCACTGCAGAGCACTACATACTCATTCATGTATTTCATTGGTGAGTTAAGCACATAGCAGTGGAGCTTTACATAAATGTGAGCCAGTAGGCCCCACTCCTGTGACACAGGTAAAACAGCCTGTTTACTTCAACCGATCCCTGCACGATATGCTGCCACCACCGCAATCATACTACTTAACTCCTGGTAAAGGCAAATACCTTTCACCACTATGAAAGTAGCATTTTGTACATCCAACAAGGCTGCAGTACCTGAGACAGGCTTATATAATGGCACATATGCATGATCCATGTTCATCCATAACAAATAATTAGCAACAGGAATCCAGACATCGTTGCAGTTGGGGCACTCGGGCTAGAGGCTCAGATTCTGTCACCATGCAAGAGACTTTTCCATCCAGAGTCCTGCACGTGAT
This sequence comes from Pleurodeles waltl, assembly GCF_031143425.1. Lineage (NCBI taxonomy): Eukaryota > Metazoa > Chordata > Amphibia > Caudata > Salamandridae > Pleurodeles > Pleurodeles waltl. The sequence continues at coordinate 342,577,662 of NC_090439.1, forward strand.
GTAACAGTACAATTGAAGTTTATGTCAGCTAGCACTGCAGAGTCATTTGTCTATGTGAAAAAAGAATGATTGAAACTGTAATTGACACTTTAGGGAAGTCCACCATTATACTGCTAATTTCCCAAACGTCTTGCTCTTGTGTGATTCGGCTTCAGATATACATTGATAAATGAATGAACGTGCCCACGTCTTTAAGGTCTTCTGTAAACGGAGAATGTGTTTCCCCATGTGCAAGCGACAACTTTAAAGGAAGCTTTGACAAAGTTAATAAGTCTGACATGAATGTGCTAATCCATGCTTCAAAGGTAAATTAAAACCAGAAAAAGAAACAAAAGACAGTCTGTATTTAACTGCTTCCCTGTCTTAAATAAAGGCCTGCTATGCTTTCTGTGTCAAGTCAAGTCAACCTCGTTGGTTGATGAGGGAGCCTTCATTACACTCATTCTTCAGCTTCTATTTCATAGAAATACAGGAAGGATTATAAGTATAACCAGGGCCACTGTAAGTAGATGTCAGGGGAGCACCAAAGTATGCAGCAGGTTTGACTAAATTATGTGGCAAGAAAAGCAAAATATGTAGTATAATTCAGCAAATTTTTTGTCACTGTTACTTCATTATTATGCCATTATTGCAAATTAAAATGGTGTCTGGAAAAATATTTCACCTCCTTAGTGCCAATTTGACAACCAAATACACAAAAAAGCAAGTGAAAGATGACCAGGTAACTTATGAAAAAGTCCTTCCGCTTCACGCAAACCCATGCCACCATGTTGTTAGGAACTTTTGATCCATTTAAGCTAGAAGCACATTTTTTTTTGGTAAAATCTGCATATTTGTGCCGCAGATTATGGATTATGTGGCAAATGTGACTAATCCATCATTATGAGAAAAGCCTTAGCATCGTATAATTCCAGTGGCTGTGATTATAACTTCTTTACCACTGAACTTTCTTGTGACTAAGAAATAAAAAGAGTAGCGTAATGAATGCAAGGTGTCTGCAAATTAGACCTTCTTTTGTTTTGGGAAAACACAAAAGGAACATCACCCAGTCTGGAGGCAGTAATAAAATGCCCTGGGTAGGGACGAGAAGCTGGAGGGGGAACAAGAGGAAGTGGGCGGTGATTAGAACAAGCAATACACAGGGATAAAAAAAGAGGTGCAGAAGAGAGAAGCAAGAAGGGTTCGCAGGTAGGGGAATTATTACACAGGAGGAAGTGGGAGAGAGGAAGAAGAGGATTAGCAGACTGGGGAACAAGGAGCACAAAGTCGTAATATGGATGGAAGAAGCAAGTAAAGAGAGTGTGACTGGAGGTGGAAAGGAAGAATGAAACACACATGAGGGAACAAGCAGGATAAGAGACGGTGAACTGTAGTTGTAAAGTAGTCTATCAGGCAGTTACACCCAAGCACTGCATTGGAGGAGAGAATATACAAGCTAACCACCATTTGCATCAGGTGTGAGAAAAATATGCCATTGGACTAAATCAAGTTACGACAGACAATGTTGCAAGCCAGTGGCTGAAGAGGATGGTCAAAAAGCCAATGGATGAAGAGGGTGGAAACAAAACCTCCCACAGATACATTGTAGGGAAACAAAAGGTCTGTTTGGCAACTGCACTATCAGCCCAGACTTAATGAGTATTATCTGACACAGCTGCCGATAGTTTTTTTTTTCTTTTTTTCTGTTTATTTATACCCGATTTTAACCCTACATTATTTGAAGACTGAAGAACTTCTAGCTAACGTCGTTTCTCACTCTAAAGTTTGTACCAAAGGAAACATTATTTGGGCACCCCAATAATTTCAACAGAATTTCATATAAAGCAAAAGGAAAACATATGTGCAAATGTAGTACTGATGACATATCAACTGTGTAAAATTTGTTGTCAAAAGTCATCACTGGAATTTATTTAAAGACCACCCACCAACCACTCTTCCTCTTATTTTGTGTATCAAATTGTCTAGTTTCTTGACAGAATCTTCGGCTATGTTATGCAAAATAGCAAATTAGTCACCCCCCCCCCTTATCCTTGTACTCCAAATATGAGAAGGGTTGTACTTACTTTGACCTGATGCCCTCGTGTCATAGACACTGCTTTTCAATAGCCTCCCAGTAATTCGTTAATAAGGAACAATTTATCAGCATTTTAGATCTTTCATTCAAGATATCCGTTGTGATATATGGATTTAAAGTACATACTTTAATGTTATGTAATTGTTTCATTTCTATGCCTGACCTAGCCTCATGTGTCACTGTGGCTTTTGTCAGTTTGCATTTTCTCACCCAGTTCCCTGTGCCCCGTCTTTATTGTGTTTTCCAAATTCTGGTTATGTTCTGCAGGTTTTAGTACTGATTTAAATACCTCGCTGTGCCGACAACTGCTGCCCCCTCCGCCCTTCCAAGCACATTTTTTAAGGTTGTTTGGCTTCCCTTCTGCCTCGACAAATACTCTACGTTTTAGCACTTCCTGACCTAATTCTAAGTGAAGATTTCTCCACCGCTAGATGACGTTTACCAATACCTGCATTTTCAGTAGGTTACTGCATTTAATCTGGGAAGATTGAGCTCCAGTATTTAATGGTTTTTGGCACCAGCAAATATCTGTCTGCAGGGTCCCTTGTGGGTTCTTTGGTGTTACAGGCACTCACCCCTCAGCATTTATCTGAGCGACTCTGTGACTTTTGGAAACATTCCAGCATTTATCAAAGGGTTACCATTGCCGAATTCCTTATGCATGCCTTCAGTCAGGGAAACGTTAATGACAGTTTTCTCAATTTAGTGTATAGCTTTCTCTTATCTAAAACTTATATAATGGAAAAAAAACTGTTCAAGCTTATTTGTGTTTTATTACCTGCATATTTTAAGCAATACTCATTGCAATCCTTTTCAAGTAATGTCCATTAAAAGATTTCAGCACTATATGCAAGAACATTAAGTCTATACCCATAGTCATCCAAACCCTTGGAATTCAAGGACAGGCTTTTATATGAGCAACCCGAATTGTTGTATCTTCTTGTCCTAAAAAATGCGTCTGTATTTACCCAACGTTATGCCTGGGCCAAAGCAGAGCAAGAGCTGCCTGCTGCTCATTAGCGTTTCTGTTTTCCTCGCTTTAAAATCTAGATCATGTTTTCACTAAATGTTTCACAGTAATAATGGCCCAGGATTTTGATGCTATAACTGACTCCCACAAACTATGGTGTCAACTGGATCAGAAACCTTCCCGGATTTTTCCTCCTGCCTGATATACCTTCTGTTAAAAAATGTACTGTTAAGCCACATTGTAAAGATAGGTCTAGATGTGAGCTGTGGTTGAGCTACCACAATTCCAAAGCAATCTCACCCCCAAAGGATAAGCTGGGATGCAAGGGCACATATTCAACAACTAACAAACATGACTTCAAGTTAGGAAACAAAGAATTGAAAATGTCTAAATCCAATTAATTAGCTGATTTAGCTTATTGAGTAAAATATCACAAACATGAAGAACATTCAATGGTAAAATCAAAATTATTTTGAAAACAAAAACGTTATTTTTTAAAAGAACAGAGAAAATAGTCGATGGTAAGGTAGACTGGGGCATAGGCACCTGTTGCTTCTGTCTTGTGAATGACTGCATCAAGGTAAATGTTGGTGGTTTTACTTTCAAATTTAAAAACATTTGTAGCGGTCAGAATTCTTTAGAATGCATTTGCAAACCTCAGTTCAACATTTATAACCAAATAAGGCAATCTGTCAGGGTTACTCCCTATCCCGAGTCACAGAATTAGAACTGGGGGAATTTTACCCTCACAACTGAGAATTGAAATATAAAAAAGGGGTATAATGGAATCTATCAAAATTAAACTTTAGGAATAGAGAAGACTTGGGCTATTTCAGAAGGTTCCTGCAAGCTAAAGTGGAAGAACAGCCACAAACTGATAGGTTTGCTGTTATTCACACTCAACTTGCAGGTAGTACCCCGTTCTGGAAATATACTACATCAAGAACACAATTAAATGTCTTTCCAGGACGGAAATGGAAGGGGAACACTTTTGAGAATATGTAGCAACTGGTTTCTTCATGTGTGAAACTAGTTATCCTTGGAAGTCAAAAGAAGTTTAGGGGCATATTTATACTCCGTTTGCGCCGAATTAGCGTCGTTTTTTTCGACGCAAATTCGGCGCAAAACTAACGCCATATTTATACTTTGGCGTTAGACGCGTCTAGCGCCAAAGTATGAGGAAAGAGCGTCATGTTTTTGCGTGAACGCCTTCCTTGCGTTAATGAGATGCAAGGTAGGCGTTCCCGTCTAAAAAAATGACTGCGACGCAAATGCGTCGTATTTATACTCCCGGGCAAAAATGACGCCCGGGAGTGGGCGGGGCAAAAAACCCCACATTTGTGCCGGATTTTAGCGCCTGGGTCAGGGCAGGCGATAAGGGACCAGTGGGCTCAAAATGAGCCCACAGCTGCCCTCCCATGCCCCCAGGGACCCCCCCTGCCACCCTTGCCCACCCCAGGAGGACACCCAAGGATGGAGGGACCCACCCCAGGGACATTCAGGTAAGTTCAGGTAAGTATAATTTTTTTTTTTTTTAATACTTTTTTTTGGCATAGGGGGGCCTGATTTGTGCCCCCCTACATGCCTCAATGCCCAATGACCATGCCCAGGGGACAGAAGTCCCCTGGGCATGGCCATTGGGCAAGGGGGCATGACTCCTGTCTTTACTAAGACAGGAGTCATGTAAATGGCGTCTGGGCGTCGTTAAAAATGGCGCAAATCGGGTGGAGGCGATTTTTTGCGTCAACCTGACTTGCACCATTTTTCAGACGCCCTAGCGCCATTTTTCCCAACGCCGGCGCTGCCTGGTGTATGTGGTTTTTTTCCACGCACACCAGGTAGCGCCGGTCTGCTTGCGCCGGCTAACGCCATTCAATAAATACGGCGCCCGCATGGCGCTTCAGAATGGCGTTAGCCGGCGCAAAACTTTTTGACGCTAAACTGCGTTAGCGCAGTTTAGCGTCAAAAAGTATAAATACGGGCCTTAATGGGTAAATGCATACACATTTTTTAGTTCCGAATGGACGATTTTTCAGCTGGTGGAAATTCTGCATGTATAATTTACAAGAGCTATAGTGCTGAATCGAGTCTTTGTGAATCCCTAACAAAGTGAATTTTGCTCGATTTGTATAATTATTTACACAGAAGCAAATTTGTTATTTTACTTAACTAACTGTTTTGCTTTGGGTACGTTTTGGTCTGAACCCTCAGAATTGTACTTTTGTTTATTACATAACTAAAATCCAAACATTATTGGCACAGTCAACTATGAACAGCTATTAAAGCAAGTCTTACTCTTCAGCTTAAGATGTGTTCTAACGCAGGCACAAACAACATGAACAAAGTTGTTGATTCTTGCTAAGATTTTCTTTTGTGCAACATTTATCATGTCAAATTGAGAATCGTAATTTATAACTTTGCCATATTTTGATGTTTACAAAAAACACATTATGAACCAGTGCTTCGGCCCATACATAAGTGGTTTATTGTATAGCTACTATTTCATTTTTGTTGTTTGGGCGAAAGTCACGTGGGACAAGCTGACATAAGGCGAGAATGTGAAGTACGTTTTTAAGAGCATGGTATGCGACATGCTTTTAGAGTGATTTCTTTAAGCTGAGAAGGTTTTATTTTAGCACCTTTGGCAGTTGTACTTTTTTGTTTTGCAGAAGCATGCAAATTGAATGACTTGCATTTGGATGAAGACATGGTAGCATTTTTGCACTCTGAGAATGAAGTACCTCAACAAATCACTAACACAAGAAGCATAATAGCACAACAAAACACCATAGAAAACATTGTTGGGTTGTGCTGAATACTCTAATTTTGTTGATCTGTTGGGTATTACTGAGTTGTATTTACATGTGTTGTCGTCATTTTACGTTTTGTTAATATTTTCTTGTTTTGTTGCTTTGATGTATTTAATTTTTGCTGTGTTATGTCGTGACATGTTGCTATTTTGCTGTTGTGTTAGCATATTCTGTTATTGTGGATTTGTTTTGTTGTATTATGCTGGAGCATTGCTGTGTTGTTTTCGTTTGTTCTTGTGAGTTATGTTATCATGTTGTGTTGTTCTGTTGTGCCATTGATTTGTTGTATTGTGTTTGTGCTGTGTTAGTGTAATGTGTTGATGTTTTGTATGTTGTTGCTGTGTTGGAGTGTTGATACATTGATGTATTGTGTTACCGTAGTTTTGCGTTGTACTGATGTGTTGAACAACACTGATGTTATGGTGTTTCATTCTGTCACTGCTATTTGGTTTATGGCACCTCAACTGCAGAATATTGGCTCTCCGTTATTATACAGTACTAAAACCACAAACTCAGTTTTATGATACTGTGGTGAAAACATGTTTGCTTCGAGCCTTGCCATACTGTATTTACCAAATACCGACAAGAAAACTATTGGCGCACTACATTATTGAACAACATGTCACGACGGTTTGTAAGTAATTCAAAAATATATATAATGTAACCAACTGGAAAAAAACAGCTGTGACATAAACCGGCAACTAATAATAACACATTTCATGATGGCCTGCGGCATTTCTAAAACAAAAGAGATATTGTTTTAGAAATTACATTTCCTTGATACTCACCAACCGACGAACAGAGTAGGCAAGACACTGCACTCCACTTTATTTTGTAGCTGGCACAGTTCCTCGTTTTACATCCCCCGGGGGGTGGAGAGTTGTGCTCTCAAAGGGAGTGTCCTTCCTGGTAGTTACAGTTTTAAACCCCTTCCACAGGTGGGCGAAATGGACTGTTGAAAATGATAATTGATCATCTGTGATACGTATCCACTGCTTTAAGATTACTGCGCGTACACAAAGCAAAGATGCAATTTGCAACCTGAGAAGGGGTAATGAAATGGGAATAGGAAAGAAGCCTGATAAAAGCTGCTTGAATGTCATCAAGGGCTCTTATGACCAGCAACCGGAATTCAATCTCTTTTAGAGGTAGATAGGTTAGAGAAACTGAAAACAAAAACGTTCACCTCTAACATGCTAACCTGATTTAATTTTTGCTTTTTCAAGTAAAGCATAGTTTCCCGAGTGAATTATGTTTGAGATCATGCAAAATAACTTTCCAGCTACATCTAACACAAATTATTATGTAGATATCTTTGTCGGTTGATTTACATTAGTGATCTGAATAATGGGCTCCGAAATAAGAGCTCATGACTCATTTTATTGATGGGATTGTGGATGGCTTTCAGCCCACAGTGGTTATGTCTACCACTGCGCACTCTTATATTTTCATAGACAACAAAGCAAATCAGTTCTCAAGGCTGAATTCAGTGAGGGGTAGATTTAAGAAAATTGACACTGCAGAACCAAACAGGGAACAAGCATGAGTGGGGTTAAGAGGTAAGACTTTTGCTCCTGAGCTTTTGGCTTTGTGAAAAAGTATTTTGTTTGTGAATAAAGACACACACTGTATGAAAAAAAAATGGCTAAAATCCAAAATGTATTTTTTTAGGTAAATGTGCACATGACACAAGTAATGCCTGGCACTAAAAGGACCCACTTATTATGCAAATCTGCAGATTCTGCAAGAAGTGATGTAGTCACTCTCAGGCAAGTAAGTCAAAGGCTGAAGTGGGCTGATCCTGTGACCCGTGTTGTATGCTGTGTTGGGCAGAAGCAAAATGTGAATGACACTTCAGCAGACCAGTGGTTAAATGGTTAAAGAGAACTGAATGAAAAGAATGAATATTAGTTATATATTTTACTAAAAACAGACATCTTGGCTAATTCTAGCCCTAAAAACAGCCACATTGCACTAACACACAAACTTTGCTCACTGCCATATTTACTTACTGTTGCATACCGATGATGTTTGCCCATGCAAACACCAATACCACCAAGGAATTTGATGAACACTCTAAATAGTGTTGCATCATTATGGAGTCTCCAAAAATGAAAGCATAGCAAAGACAGCTGTTGGAAGACTGCCTGGTCACAGATTCCCCTGAAATGGCTCTGTAAGGGAGTGAGGGGCTGCCTGTAAACCATACAACAAAATGCAGTGATGGCAGTGAAAAGAAACAGTGGTTCACTTATGAGAAGGGGGAAATCCTTGTCCACGAGGTGAACAAAAGATGAGGAAATGCAGTACATCAAATAAGTATGCAAGTGATGGATTTGCATGTGACCTACCTGCTTGAGGCTCAGCATAGGGTGCAATATGTTCAAAGAACGTTAAAATGATATCACTCCTAAGTCTATAACTTTGTTTGAATTCTTCCTCAGGTTGGCCAAACAGTACCACCCTCACTATGAAAATGGTTCCCTGCCCAGCCTTCTCCTAGTTAATTGCAGCTTTCCCTCTCTTTAGTGCCAGTTGTCAACCTCCATTTTAACTTTTCTGGGAAAATTCATAGTGCTTCTATGTGCATTTAATATACATTTGGCTTTTTGAACTGTTTGCCCCTGTTTTCACTTGACGCAATGTGTGCCAATGCAAAATTACACAACATTGCATGATGTTTATAAATATGGGCTACTCTTTCCCAAAAATGATGGTTATCCCATTTGACTTATTACAATTGTATTATATTTTTGATATTCGTCATATTTGTGATGTAGTACTTGCCCCCCGAACTCTAAATAAGGCCCAAAAATTTAATTGTTCTGGTGCACAAATTCCAAGTGGGAGAACATATTAAGGGGTTGTCTACCTATATTTATGATGGAATCCACCCAAAAGATGGGAAGTAATATGCTAACAACACAACTGATGAGATCATTTCCAGGACCCAAAAAATATCTCTACTTGCATTCTCAGTGATGATAGGTCAAAACAATTGCAGATAATGCTCTGGGGTGATGCAGAGGGCAATTGAAGAACACAGTCTGTGAGTTTAGAGGTCGGTATAACAGTGACGCTGTTCAAGTTAGAATAGCTTCCAACTGGGCAGCAATTGCTCCAGTCAAAAGCTCCTATCACTTTACCAACTTTACTCTGTTTGAGCCGGATTTGCGTCGTTTTTTTTAATGCAAATTCGATGCAAAACGAACTCCATATTTATACTTTGGCGTTAGATGCATCTAGCGCCAAAGTTCATGGAGTTTGCGTCATTTTTTTGCGTGGATACCTTCCTTGCGTTAATGATATGCAAGGTAGGCATTCCCGACTAAAAAATGACTCTGAGGCATGTGTGCCGTATTTATACTCCCGGGCAAAAATGACGCCCGGGAGTGGGCGGGTCAAAAAAAATGACATCCAGCCGATTTTGCGTCATTTTTTAACGCCTGGTCAGGGCAGGCGTTAAGGGACCTGTGGGCTCGGAAGGAGCCCAGAGGTGCCCTCCCATGCCCCCAGGGACACCCCCTGCCACCCTTGCCCACCCCAGGAGGACGCCCAAGGATGGAGGGACCCATCCCAGGGAACTTAAGGTAAGTTCAGGTAAGTATTTTTTTATTTATTTATTTTTTGGCATAGGGGGGCCTGATTTGTGCCCCCCTACATGCCACTATGCCCAATGACCATGCCCAGGGGACAAAAGTCCCCTGGGCATGGCCATTGGGCAAGGGGGCATGACTCCTGTCTTTGCTAAGACAGGAGTCATTTCAATGGGGGTTGGGAGTCAAAAAAAATGGCGCAAATCGGGTTGAGGCGAAAATTTTGCCTCAGCCTGACTTGCCCCATTTTTTGACGCCCAAGCTCCATTTTCCCCTACGCCGGCGCTGCCTGGTGTAAGTCATTTTTTTTTACGCACACCAGGCAGCTCCGCCGGCTAACGCCGGCTAACGTCATTGAATAAATACGGCGCCCGCATGGCGCTTCAGAATGGCGTTGGCCGGCGTTACTTTTTTTGACGCACAACTGCGTTGGCGCAGTTGTGCGTCAAAAAGTATAAATATGGCTCCTGGTGTCTTTTGAACAATGTCCCGCTTGGGTTAAGACAATCCATTTTGATGGTACAGAATTAAAATCCGAAATCCCAATTTGTTTCGGTGGTGTAATCATATCAATTGTAAGGAATCAAACTCCTCAAGGCTATTGCCGAGGAACCCCAGAAAGTCTAAGATTGATATCACATACACCTTAGTAGACTCTCTCTCTCTCTCTCTCTCTCCCTCTTACGAGTGCTATGAAATGGCAACCAACTGGGGAAAAATACAAATTGCCATTCCTACTGACAGAGCGTGTAAGCCATAACAGTGTTTGTATTACATAAAATAACGCTTTGTGGCAGTTTCCATGGGTTGTTTGAATGTTGCCTATAGGTGTGCGACAGTGCAAATGTGTTTTTATGTTTTATGCAAAACGTTTTTCCCAAAAAATGGTTTTGCACAACTTTGATCGTTGTGAATGCTGCAAGGTTTTTGCTTTGCCACTTAAATGTGAAAATCAGGAGTTTTGTAACACTGTATGTTGCACATACCACGATGTAGTAATAAAAACTGATTCACCCTTAGTTATACTTCACAGAAAACAGGTCCTCATTTCGAGGCTGCAGAATTTAAGAGACTCACGGGGAAAAACTAATACCAATTTTTGTGGTTGGTCTATAGTGCAGTTTTACCTTCGTATTTTGAGTTCTGCAGGTAAGAATTAGAGATAACGCAGTTATACCACGTTTCTCTAGTTGATGCTACAAAATACGGAATCATGCATTTTCGCTACCGCATATTTCACCAAGAAGGTCATGGCAACATTTAGGTGGTGAACAACTGTTGCATCAGCGTGAATATTCCTCGCAAACGTTTTTATCTATTCGGGTGCAAAAATCCATTTGATCCATTTGTAACAATACCGATCCACTCTGAATACGGCTCTGAGATTTCTTTCCGTGTGCAATTCTATTAATAATATTGTGTAGGGAAGAGCTCAGAAAAAGAAAAAAGAGAAAAAATCTGCAAATATTTGTGTTGTGCATAGATGAGCTTTGAAATAGTTAAACTTGCATAGTGCTAATCTGCATAGACTGTCCAGTTTGGTTACATTTGACTACTGTAAAATTACCCCGCAATGTGGAAAAACTTGGCTCCTGTGAATTTGAAAGTAAACCAAAATATAGGGGCATATTTATAGTCTGTATGCGCCGGATGCGCGTCAAAATTTTTGATGCACAATCGTCACAAACCGTGCACCATATTTAACCTTTGACGCCCGAGCCCGCAAACGCCAAAATCCTGCCGTGTGCGTCATTTTCTGGATGCAGGAAACCGCCTTGCGTTAATGACATGCAAGGTAGGCGTTCCTGTCCCAAAAATGACTTAAACAGCCGTACGCCTTATTTATGCTACCGCGCAAAAATGATGTACGGCCGGGACGCAGTGCCAGAAAATGACACACAGCCCGATTTGCATAAAAAAATAACGCCTGCGTCAGGGCAGGTGTTAAAATGGGGCAAACACACCACTACTTAAGGAAAACACAAAGAAGCAACAGCATAGCTCCAAAAGGAAGACATGGAGGTGCTTTTCATCCAGCATGCACGCAGACGCAGAGCACAGGACCAACAACAGCAGCTTCCACAACACCAGCAGGGACTCCAAAGGCAACGCAGAAGGCAGGATAGGATTTTCCGCACCTGGACAACCCTTCTGGGACTCCACCAACAAGACATCATTGAGAGGTACAGGCTTAACTGGCAAGCCATTCAGCAGCTGCTGCGCAACATTGAGCCACAGTTGGCATCCAGCTTGCAAACACCCTGCACCATTCCACCAGAAACCAAGCTGCTAGCTGTACTCCACATGTTGGCAAGTGGCTTCTTTCAAACCACTGGCGCCCTGGTTGCTGGGATCTCACAGCCATCATTCTCTGCCTTCCTACCCAAGGTACTGGATGCCATAATCTCACTCACACCCCACCACATCAGCTTCCCAAACACACAGCTGAAGCATCAGGAGACAAACCAGGGGTTTTACCAAATTAATGGCTTCCCACACGTCCTTGGTGCCATTGACTGCACACATGCCACCTGCTGCAACGAACATCTATACCGCAACAGGAAGCCACACACTCCATTAATGTGCAGGCCATTGTCGATCACCGGGGTTTGATCACCAACATCGTGACAAAGTATCCTGGGAGTGTACATGATTCATTCATCTTCCGTCACTGCACCATCAATCAACACTTCCAGGATGGATGATATGGCAATGGCCTACTTGTTGGTAAGTACAGAAACCTACTTATATACACACTGCACATCAACCCTCTAGGACACACAACACATACACCACAACATCAACACGTGGACAGGAACACACTGAGGTTGTGACACCGCTAGGCATGTTTGATATCCTCAGCCAATGGGAGACGCACCTAGGGACAAATGACCGTTACAAATAACAACTGATGCCACTCCACAGATAAAAGGGACAAATTTAAAACAACATAATGACAAACACATGGCCCCAAATGGCAGTACATCTGGGAAGATAAATCTTTCAATGTAACATCAATAACATTCAATCCAACACCCTTCAAACCAATACATACTGTGTAAGGGGTGTGTAATGTGTTTTGCTGAAGGTCAAACACCATGACACACATAGCATGATGATGACTACAATGAAGGTCACATGCAATCATTGAGGCTGTACCAATATCTCACATAAATCCTGCTCTCACATTTCCCACTACCAAGAAGCAAGTGGACTGTGCGAAGAACACATCTTGATGGGACAATATTGAAAGTGCACATTCCTACACATACACATTGCGACAAATTAACACACACACAACAGATGTACTTGCATACGGACCTTCTGAAACTCTAAATGACAACCTCACAACCAAGTTAGCCATCTGAACCTGAACATGTTCAGTAGTATAGGTACACGTTACAACCTGAGTCGACTTGGCAAAGGCAGAGAAATAGGTCTGCAGTGAACTTGTCACACATGTGAAATTAGTGAATAGTCAATTGTTAACAAGTCAGTGCTCACAACGTACGGAGATGTTTTGCACATTGTCACCTTGCAAAATCTCAGGGTCTCACTGATGGTTAAATAAATCTATTGCATATGTCAAATTGTATGGGATGTCCAGGGTACATAGATGCAACTGTGTTACCACCACTGTTGAATTGATTCTGTGTATGGAAGTATCATCTCACCCCCAGTTAAGACACAGGGGCACCTATCTCACAAGTCACAATGCAAGGGTAGTACACACTGTACTGCAACTCTACAAAAATACTGCTGACATCTGGTCAACAGCCAAACGCCCATTCAGATAAGGAAACAACCCAATGCTGATGGTACATCCTAGAAGCCTAGGAATCCACACAATAACATGAACACAGATGAGTCACAGACAACACAAGAGAAAAACTGCCATGTAAAGTGATATTTATGGTGCAAGCTACATCAACATGTTCTCACCCATTTTCTCTTTCAGCTGATCAGGGGTATGGTATCCAGCCATGGATCATGACACCATTTGCAAACCCAAGCACTGCAGCAGAGCGTGCCTATAATGAGGCACATAGGAGGACACGCACCATAATTGAGAGGACCTTTGGCATCCTGAAGTCAAGATTCAGGTGCCTCGACATAACCGGAGGCAGCCTCCTCTACTCACCAGAAATGGTGTGCAAAATAATTTTGACCTGTGCCATCCTGCACAACATATGTGTAAGAAGGAGCTTTCCCCTATATGAACCTGACCCACAAATGCCTAAAGAGGAGGAAGAGGTGGATGCTGTCCATCAGCATGAGGGGGACCATCCAAACACAGCTGCAGGATTGTGTCGGAGACAACATATTGCCCAACATTTCTCTTAACTCTACCCACCCATCAACACTGTCTTACCATATGTAAATAAACACATATACTAATCACCATATCATGGTCTGGATAATCATTTTTGCATAACATTATCTCTAACTATCAGAATCAGAGTGTAGCGTCATGGAGCATTGCTGAAATGCTGATTAGGACACAGAACATTCCTAAACTAGTTTGATGCATATGAATGTACAGTCACCTTCACTCACACAGTAAATGACATATATCCTGTCCATTTCACATTTGAAGGGCAATAGCAGAGGAACACACCTATTTCACACATACATGTTGGCAACATGGTTCATCGCAGCATATGGCACACAACTAAGACACCATCAGTCAATAAAGGAAAAAAAAGCCTCATGCATGAGGCAGTGGATGTGCTATTGCATTGGTAAAAGGAATGTATGACCAGAACCATGAAAGCAGTAAGTCGTACATCACCTATCTTTGCAGGGACTATGGGCCTCATGCTGACTTTGGCGGGCGGCGGAGGCCGCCCGCCAAAGTACCGCCGTCAGAATACCGCTGCGCGGTCAAAAGACCGCCGCGGTAATTCTGAGTTTCCCACTGGGCTGGCGGGCGACCGCCAGAAGGCCACCTGCCAGCCCAGCGGGAAACCCCCTTCCACGAGGATGCCGGCTCCGAATGGAGCCGGCGGAGTGGAAAGTGTGCGACGGGTGCAGTTGCACCCGTCGCGATTTTCAGTGTCTGCTATGCAGACACTGAAAATCTTGGTGGGGCCCTGTTAGGGGGCCCCATGACACCCATTACCGCCAACCAGGTTCTGGCGGTCAAAACCGCCAGAACCAGGCTGGCGGTAAGGGGGTCGGAATCCCCATGGCGGCGCTGCCTGCAGCACCGCCATGGAGGATTCCTCAGGCCAGGGGAAAACCGGCGGGAAACCGCTGGTTTCCCTTTTCTGACCGCGGCTTTACCGCCGTGGTCAGAATTGGCCTGGATGCACCGCCAGCCTGTTGGCGGTGCATCCGCGGTCCCCGGCCAAATGACCCCCTATGTGTGACTAGGTTTACATATAAGCAGCAAATTCATAGCACAAGTGCCCAGGTATGACTAGCATTGCTCACATGACATCCCCTGCACATGGCAGCCCATGTCCTAAGTCTTGACACATCCATGTTCCCGGTCTCACCTCACCCTTCTTCTGAGATTCCTGGAATGGTAATATGTGTCCCCAGATAATCCCTCCTCTACCCACTCCCAGACTCACAATGTAAATCCAGTGTGCTACCCTCTTTACCCTCTATACTATGGTATGT
Source organism: Pleurodeles waltl (assembly GCF_031143425.1). NCBI lineage: Eukaryota > Metazoa > Chordata > Amphibia > Caudata > Salamandridae > Pleurodeles > Pleurodeles waltl. Next base: position 342,592,740 of record NC_090439.1, read on the forward strand.
GGGGCTGCATCAGGGCTGGGAGCCATTTAAAAACTGTCTCAGCGCTCCCGCTCGCTCGCGGGACGCGCTGACTACAACCAGCTGATTTCTGTTGCCGGAGGAGGAGGGGCTGCATCAGGGATGGGAGCCCTTTAAAAACTGTCTCAGCGCTCCCGCTCGCTCGCGGTACGCGCTGACTACAACCAGCTGATTTCTGTTGCCGGAGGAGGAGGGGCTGCACCAGGGCTGGGAGCCCTTTAAAAACTGTCTCAGCGCTCCCGCTCGCTCGCGGGACACGCTGACTACGACCAGCTTATTTCTGTTGCCGGAGGAGGAGGGGCTAACACAAACACGCTACCCACATAGTATGATCCCATGCCTGACTCATGGTGGGTTAACAAACAAGTGCCTAGGAAGTAGTTTCCAACATTCCAGGACATGTGATGGCTAAGTTTTGGAACATTGACATGAACAACCGTCTGCTGTCTAACCAGTGCATGCTTTGTCTTTGGTGGTGTTTATGTTCCAAAAGACCTAGGAAGTGCACACAGCAGTTCTTGCTATGTGTATGACTAGCACATGCCCTCTCTCATTTAGGAAGTGCACACAGCAGTTCTTGCTATGTATATTACTAACACATGTCCTCTCTCATTTCCACACTGACTTACATCTGAGGGTTGGACACATTGACTCCACATGCATACAAGCAGATTAGCACAAATGCATCTTGTGATGTTCACACAGTGGGTCAACAACAATAGTAGTAGCCAAATCACACACATTGACCCATAGGCATTGGGTTATTGTAGTGAGTTGCGTTGCCTTGCCATCCTCTCTTGACGCAAAACATGCCCAAACTGGGTAATACATAATTGTATCCCACACGTTTGGCAATCTATTGCGTCAGTGAAGCGTGAAAACCTGGTACATCAAGTAGAGGATCATGGTCCGCAGTAGTATGATCTCTCACATGTGCCCATACACCGTAATGCCCAATGTGGGTGCAATCAGCCTATCTCTGTATTTTCACAACTGTCATGTCCCATTCAAAATGAGAAATGACCCAAACCCTGTTAATGACAGAAATGTTGACGCATATGTGTAAAAAAAGACACACATGCGTCTAAAAATGATGCATATGCATTGAAATATGACGCACAATGCCTTGAAACATCCATTGGCCCTGAGCGGTATTTCCCACACTGTCCCCCCCGGAAATTGGTTGAGTATGAAACATATTTAACAATATGGATGTGGGGTTATTTCTTATCATGTGCGTAAAAAAAATGACGCACAGACTGTAAACTTCATTATATTTTGACGCATAACAAGAAAAACGCACCACATTTGAGGCAGGGAGAGATGTAATAGGATATCCTGTTTACAGATTTGGTACAGTGGGTGTACTTTCACTTTTACTTTGCAGTCTGTGATATTTCCTGACTGTGTGGCTGTGTATAGACTTGTCTCTTTGTGCATTTTGTAATTTTGTCTCCAGTGTGGTCTTTAAATTGTCTTTTTGTGTATAATAACTGTCTGTGGTATCCTGTCTGAATGTTTTTGTGGTCATTTGTGTTGTCAACATTTGTCTTTGTTGTGTTGGGAGTCTGTTGTGGGTAGTGGTAGTTTGGGTATAGTTGGGCTGTGTTTGTAGTTATTTTGCATTTTCCTGTACTACTTTCCCTCTATTCTCCTTTGTTCCCCTTTATCCCCTCTTTATTTTTGGTGCAATAATGTTGGGTAGGCCTTGTCTTGGCAGGATGGGAGAGGAGGAGCTGGGTAAGTTTATTTGACTGGTGTGCCACTTCCTACCCCTGATGATAGAGGCAGGTGGCCTTGTGATCTAAGGCTATCACACAGAGGGAAGGAGGCTCCGGTGTGCGAAGGTGTTGTACCATCTGCAGAGAATATTCAACACACTGCAAAATGACCACCAGCTGAAGCACTGCTGGGCAGACCTTGTTGCCAGGGAGCAAGATCTGCTGGACCACCTGGGGATTGTGATTGGTGGCCCTGTTGGTGAGTACAAATCAGAGTAATGTGTACGTTTAAATGCTCTATAGTGACAGTAGCTGATTTTTTCACATTTAGCCGGCAATGTTTTTGAACATGTGGAAAGCTAGTGTAAACATACAGGGCCATATTTCTACTTTGTTAGCACTGCAATTGCGACCTGTTTTGCGCCGCCTTTGTGTCAAACAGCAACACAAATGCGGTGCAAAATATGTATAGATATGGGCCACAGTTGCCTGTGAGGTATACAAATTTCCTGCACATTACTGTCATTTGTTGACGCAACAGCTAGACTAACTTTCTAAACACAACAGGAGCCTGAAAATTACTGCTGGCTTCACGTCAATTGATGATGGCAATGTGGCTCAAACATATGTTTAATGTGTGGTTGTTGAGTGTATCAGGAAAATATCTTGGAAATCCAGAAATTTTCCTGAAATATTGTGTCCCTCAATTGTTTTCGGATACATGTCTGAACTGGATTCTGACACATACGTAAGAATTTATAGCTTACCTCAGGTAACATTTTAGACTGATATTTTGGGTTTGTACTGCCACATTTCAATTAGGGATGGCTGGCAAAAGGTATGCTCACGGGTTCATATCTCTATGGTTGGTGCAACTCACACTAGCTGTGGCACATCAAATGAAGAAAATGTTAGAAATTGAGGGCTAACAACTGTCCCTGGCCCTCTGTATATTGTACCTGTGTGTCTAAAATTGGTCTTAGTCACAATGTCTGGGTGACTGGTATTGCAGTCCTCACGGAAAGTGGCTTTGGATGTCTCTCATGGATACACATGATAAGAGGAAAACACTCCATGATTTTGTCTGCTCACTAATGAAGGAGCATGTTTGCCACCACATGATAGTTAGGGCCATTGCATGTGTGCGGATATGTGTGTATCACTCACTGGAGTCCCCGGGTCTGTACATGTTTGCAGTGTTATGTAGGATTCAGTATCATCACGTCTGAGAGGCTTTACTTTCTGAGTTAATATTACACATAGTATTTGTATTTTGAAGTGTTGTACAGTGCGCAGTCATTGAGCACATTTCTCCCTTCCATGCCTTACAAGTGGACCTGCACCCTACACTATTGGAGAGGTGGCTCGATTTGCGGACCCAGACAGCTCCAGTAAGTGTTGATATTTCTGTTCTGTGTTGCATTTGCTGATGATGTGTGATTTACTCCTGTGTGATTTACTCCTGTGTGATTTACTCCTGTGTGTTGGACACATAGCAAGGGGTGAAGCGCTGGTCAATCATCTGTTTTGTTCCTTGAGTGGAGTATCATTTTATCACCATCTTTGAGTTGGCCAATCCTTATCATATTGTCATATTTTGGGAATCTAGGTCAGTCCTGTAGGCACGGCAATGTTAGTAGGGATGAGTTATGTGGATAAAACTTGAAATCAGAAAATGTAGCAGTGGACCATATTAGTTAATTAGTCAGCCAGTCAGACCCTGATTCTCCCAGAATAGGGATGCCAAAGACTTACCCACAGACTTCAGCTTCCCTATTCACTAATGAACATGTTGGACTGTATGTTTAACTTCCTAGCAGCATGTAGCTCCACATGTTGTGCTACAAGTATGAAGCACTTGAGTACAATGACCTAGGTGTGCATGCAGCTCATGGCCAGAGGTGTGCTTGCATCTATCTGTTTGTTGTAAGTCATAGCTTACTGGTAAGAAAATGATGTAGACAATGGTCTGCATTTCCAAAGATAAATGTTGATGGGATTGTCCAAGGTTTGGGTGTATCCTATTTGGAGTTCCTCCTTACATGTGGAATGCTGGCCAAACCCATGTACAGGTTTCCAAAGCTTCCTCGGTATCCTTGTTGTTAGAAATTATTAGTTGCTTGTCCACCCCCCCTCAGACACAGGCGTAGGGTTGTGAATACTGTACCTAGGACTGATGATCCAAGTTTGGTACACAGACATGTAAATCAGTAAATCAGTTGTCCAAACCTAGGATACTCACTCATGATTAGCACGTGCATTCTATACTAGCAAGTCCATTTACAACTCGCAGATCTTGTGGCCCTAGATTGCCATCCAGAACATAGAAATTTGTCGGACTGTCAGTGGTGGAGGATATGCAGCGTGATTTTTACCTGACAATTGGCAGTACTATGATGACAAAGTCATTCTAATTGTGACCCATCTTGTAGGGTTTGGATGTGCTATTTGATGATAGGACATTTGTAGGCTGGCTTGCCATGTACTTACTCAGGGACTGTCAGTGATCTGTATAATGTTATGGGCTGTTACAGGTACATCAGATGTATTGTCTGATTTACTTCTTGAGTCATTTCACACAATGCAGTACCTAATGTTTGGTTTTCCATTTATCTTAACAGCTGCCAATATGACTCCCATCCAGCTTCAAGAGTTTCAGCGCAGGGCAATGCGTTACCGCCACATTCTGGATGTGGAGTCTGGGTACTGCAACATGGCAAGACGATATCGCCATGAAAGAGCCTCCGGAGTGTGGACGGCATTTGCACAAGGGGGCCCTTCTGTGTCCACCACAGCCACCACAACAGCACCACCACTACCACCCAGGTGGCACCAACAGCAGCTGGGACCTTTGCTGGACCATCTACAGCAACAGCCCAAGGACCAGTCACAGCACCACCTGCACCTCAGCCTACGGACATGGCCCATACTTCATCGACTGGCACCCAGACCACCCCTGCTGCAGCCATAGACCCTGCAGCTTTTGCCCAGATATAAAGGAACTTGGACCGTGTCCTACGGAAAATGACCAGACTGCAGCAGGAGGTGGCACAAGTTAACTGGAGGGTGTGTGCCATTAAAAAGACCCTGAGGAGGGCCAAGTTGTAGGCTTCTACTCAGACATGATTCCCTCCCCTCCCTCCTCTTTCCTGGTTCTTTATCTTAGTGGGTTTTAGGAGGCTTAGTGTTAGGTTAGTATAGGCTGTTAGTTTAGTTAGTAGTAGTTTTAAAACTGTTTTTTATTATGTGTGTGTCGCAATGTTGGGGTTTTGGTGTTTTAAAAAATGAAAAAAAATAAAATAAAATAATAATAATAATAATAATACAAATATATATATCTTTGTTTAGTATTTATTAGATAGTATGCGTTTAGGTTAGTATCTGTTGTCCTCCATGTATCCCGTCTTATAAGGGGGGGTGGGAGGTTGATGTTTAGATCATTTCGTTAAATGTGATAAGTAAGTTTAGCTTAGGTTAGTTAGCGACAGTTGTGGCTAATGTGTAGTTAGAGTAGAATAGGTTAGGTTAGGTGTTTCCCATGGTTTTAGCTTCTGTTTTTACTGTTTGATAAATATCTAGGTAACCCTTAACAGTATGTGTCACATGCTTGTAGATCACGGCCTTGCCATGAGTGAACAGTGTCTCTTTTGAATTAGCTTTTGTGCCCAATGCTGCAACCATATCCCAACTGAGCTGTTACATTGGCAGCTACACCAAAGCTACTTAGCTAAGATTCGGCCATCCATTGCTCTCGGTTACTATGGATCCCAAAGTGTGGTTATTTTGTGATGTATGTTTTCAATGTTGCATACTTTGCTACCAGATTTGGTATTGGGGACACTGTGTAAAGTCTGCCTGCAGCCTGATGTCCAAGCAAATCATTATAAGGTGAGTGGTAGTATGCTCTCATGTAGTATGGTATACATAACTCACACATATAATTTGTTACAATGTTCAGCGTGGTTACTTATTTGTATAGAAACTCATACACATCCCTTCATGCTGTTTGGTGTGTGTTAGGTAAAAATTGGCGAAAATTTCACAAACGTGAGTTTTGACTTTAAGTAACAATCGAAGGCACTATTTTCTGGCTTAGACATCCCCTGAGGAGGCGTTATTCTGTACAACACAGCATTTTGGTGGTTAGTTTATATTTTGCTCAGAAATAACCCTCAGGGAGGGCAGATGATGGTACAATCCAGGCCACTGTGCATAGTTATCAGCCAAGGATTGTTCAGGTCAGGTGTATAGACAATCAATGATCCTTGAGCTGAGGTTAACATCACTGATGGCCATCACGGTTGATGTGTCACATTACACAGAGACAACGTTGTTGTGTAAGTGCTATTTATTTAAATGTGCTGTAGTGCTATTTGTACATTATCCATGATTGTGAGTCCATTAGTGTGACATCTTCCATTGTGATGCTATACAAGTGCAAAAGGACATGTCATTGGACATGCTGGGGTGAAGTGTCAGACAGTGCAGAGAGACAGTATTTGCCAATCAGTTAGTGAGAGACAATCACAGGGCAGGCTGACAAGATAAACAGTGGATTGAAGAACAGTGCTTGAGTACAGTTGTTGCAAGACTGGCATGTTACAAAGCACAGGACCATGGTAATAGGTGGCCATGTGGCAGGGACTAGTGCTACAGAATACTCTTACGGGTGAAGGTAATCTGCTCCACGTCTTCATCTTCTGATGTGTGTGTAGTCTCCTCTGACCTTGGTGGTGGTGGTTGTGAAGGGGCAACACACACCTCAGTGTTAGAAGACGTGGAATCAGACATCCCGGTAGCTGCTAACTGTGGGGGTCTTAATGGCTGTACTGCAGCAAGGAGGAGCTACTGGTTCTTAAGAAGAGCAGCCACATCACAGTGGTAGGCAGCCAGGTTGGCCCTGAGGGGTTCAATATTGCATTTGTGCACGCGTTGACAGGATTGTTGTTGTAGGTGTTGGGTCAACTCTATTACAGCTGTGCTGATTTCCTTCAACCTTTTTTCAACTTCCTGCATGATTGTTGTTCGCCCTTGCATAGCTGCTGTCTGTTCTTCAGTTGACATCATACACGAACGCACCCCCTCTAGGCTGGCTGCCATAGTTTGCATCCCCACCCACACCTCCTTGGGCAGCTTCCGCTGACTCCAACCACAGTTCGCTCAAAGCTGGTGCCAGGGTCGTCAGAGTCCTCAGCTGTGTGGGAGCTGGAAGGTTGTACAATTGGGGTGGTGGGTGGGCCCTCTGTGATGGTTGCTGTATCTGTGCTCCTCCTTGTGACTGAAGGTGGGCTCTGGAGGGTTCCAAGGACAGCTCGGAGGGTCTGCTGGCTGATGTTTGTCAGCTCGTCATCCATGTCATCAGGGAAGTCCAGGACAGGCATATCCGCAGGACAGCCATCATCCTCTGCAATGAGATACAGTACAATTAGTGTGTCTGTGTTGTTGGCTTTGTAATGTGACATGCCTGCCTTCTGATTATTTTAACATTGTGATCTTGTTTCCTGTTCATTGTTCCAGTCTTTCATATTAGCATTCTCCCAGGCCTATGTTCCACCTGCATGTCACATGTATTGTGGTCAGTTTGTGGACTTGTCAGCATCACATCCTCTAGGTGTTAGTTCAAGCCAAATTGTGAATTGTCACCTTCTTGTCCTACTCAACCCACCGTCTACTTCCATTTTCATGGTGAGGCCTTTCACTGGCTGTGGGTGCTCTGATGGCACAAGCACCACACTTAACAATCTGGACCTGCCCCGGTCTCTGATCTTTCACATCCACCTATATGTAGTTGAGATGTAGCATATACTATGTCTAGCTTTGTTATGGCACAATATGGATGTCAGCATTGGTAAAGTGTACTGCTGATGTTGGTGAATGTGTGGTACATTGGATTGCACTGATAGTCGTAGCAGTGTTCTATTTCCGCCTCTGACTGTGCAGGTGTATTTCTGTAACCAGTTACATGTGTCCTCCCCCTCAATGCTGTTGTCTGAGCAGTGTGACATTTGGGATTTTGCATGGTGTCATTGGAGCTATTGTGACCCAGGCACAGGGTGGACCCTGACATATGCAGCATGGGTATGACATTAGTGCTGTGTACCTCCTAATGTTATTGACAATGGCTGATGTTTGTAGCAACTTTGGACAATCACATTTAACAGGATTGGAACATTTGTCGTGATTTCAGGGGACTGATAATGTTGTCATCCTGAACCCTCTAATTTGGGTGTGTTTGATCCATGGGGACGTTACTGCCATTAGCTACTTGACCTACACACCCAGCAGAGGTGGTAGTGGCAACTGTTTTCAATGTTACATTCCACTTGCAGGTATGACCAAAGGTTGTTAATTGGGCCCTAGTTACTGTAGGGAGAATACTGGCTGACGTGTGACGGGCTGCCAGTTTTACATTTTGCCCTGCCCTCCTGGCCTGGCTTTACCTTTGCAACATCCTTGGCATGGCAGCATACCCCCATGCAAAGGTCGTTGGTGTCGTGTAGTAGTGTGCCCAAGGTTTCCTCAGAACGGGCCATGCCCCCGTGCCGTGCCCCTTTACCCATTCCACTCCCTGAATATCATGACTTACATGCATTTTGTAGTAGGTATGTCCACCCCACTGCTTACAGTTAACATTTGTGCATTTTAATTGCCCATGTGACTTACCCTGCATGTGCATTGTATCCTGGTAGTCTGCGCTGTCCTGTCCTTGATCCCCTGTGATGATCTCCTCAGGGATGACGGCTGCCACCATCTCCTCCATGTGGTCTGGGGACTCCTGGTGTGCTGGACTCTCACCTCCAGTCTGCAGTGCTGCCTTCCTGTTCCTGGCCATCTTTTCCTTGTTCCTGCGCTTGCAGTCATGCCAGCGTTTCATTCTCTCGATTACTGTTCTCTGTACTCCTGCCACACTGTTGATCTTGTCAACAATTTGTTGCCATATTGCCTCTCTCCTACTGATTGGCAACTTTGAGGTGACAAACAGTTGGTGCTGGTGTTCCGTCACCTCTTTAACCAGAATCTCCTGCTCCTCTGCACTGAAGCAATACTTTATTTTCTTCTTCTCCCTATCCTGGGTCTTGTGTGGGACCTCCTGGCTGGTTCCTGGTATGTTGTCATCTTCCTGGGGTCTGTTTAAGCATCTGGAATCCATTTTGCCTCTCCTAGGCACATTTTGCAGTGTTTGCAGCGCTTTTTGATGCAATTGCGTAAACAAATGGCGCATATCCAGTTTGCAGCATCGTAAACCGGCTCGCAGTCATTTTTGCCATGTTAACGTCGTTTTCCTTTACGACATGATGCAGTGGTTTGAGTAAAAAAAAAATTACTCACACCTGCCTGTGGTTTGCACCGCCGTGCGTCAAAGTATAAATTTGACGCTTGCACGGCGCAAAGAAATGGCGTTAGCCTGCGGTAATATTTTGACGCAAAACTGCGTCGCGCAGTTTTGCGTCAAAAAGTATAAATATGGGCCATAGTACGCTCTTCAGAGGGCAAAAAATTCCAAACTTCGCAAAGTGTTGCTTGTGTAACAAGAAGTTAACACACATCTGATTTTGCCCTTAATACCAAAGGTATGCCCCACCTCATCAATTTGGGATATTCATAGAATATTGAGCAATATTCTCACTTAAGCTGGTAGGTCATAATTTAACTTTTGAAAAAAATATGCACAACGCTTTAGCAGGTGTGACATAATTTTAATAGCTTTGGATTTTGTAAAATGAGAATCACAAAGCATAATTATGAAAACCATGCATCGATGTTGCATCAATTTAGTGATGCAACGGCAGTGCAAACCTTTCAGCCATATCTTTGAGGCCATCCAAAGCCACTTTGCGTGGCTTTGAAAGGCCTCATAGAAATGGAGCAAGGCAGTGACCTGCTTTACTTTGCGTTAGAAAGGTGTTCGATGGGCATTACAGTGGGTTTTCCCATGCAACATCCATGAATATTGACGCATCCCTAGATTTGCAAGGCCATGTAAACCTTGGATTCTGTCAAAACCTTACGCCTCCTTAGGGGAGGCTCAACAAAGAAAAATATCTTTATTTCTCCTAATTTGTTTCTCCGTGGGTGCTGAATTCTGCAGCACACATAGAAAGGGGAAAAGTCTCCCAGGATTGTTTTTGTGCAGGCAGTTGTCCATTCCTGCACAAAAACAATCCTGCATGCAACGCAGACACCCTTGCCTCATGGTGCAAGTGTGCCTGTGTTAACGCTAGGCTGCCAAAATGGCACCAGCGTAGTGGGAAAGGTCAGGAATGCACCACATTGATAAAATACAGCGCATTCCTGCCCTTCCCTTTGATGCAGGGTAGCTCAGCAAGGTGACTTGCATCTCCATGAAATGCCAGTATGTGGGGTGCAGGAGCGTTGGCCAGAGACCAACTACTTTGCCTCTCCCTGTTGTTCCTTTCCCATTTCCATTGTGGCCTTCAAAGGAAAGAATTAAAATAATGTCATTCATAAAAACTGACACAGCGGTTACCAAGTGGCTATCTTATGGGTGGATCTACAATTTAGGTTGCACTATTGACAAGATATGCCTGTAGGTGGTTGACCCAAACACCCTCTCTGCATTTTTATTATGATCATTACTATGATGTGTTGATTTTAAAAGCTCTGACAGACAGCTGTATTGTCATGCCGGACCCAAAGATGGTGAAGTGTAACTCTGGCAATTAAAGTTCTGTGATACTGATCCATTATCAGGTGCAGCCTAGTACAAATATGCACACTCTTATCAAAATGGCATCTGTTCTCATCCTTGTGAGTCTCTAAGTAGGTTTTAACTGCATTGTTTTCTTAAAAGATGAGACCATTTTAGGAATCATTGCTAAGACACTGGTTGAACTCTTCCCTCACTTTTCGGAATGATTCTTCAGATGGCTGTGGAACTCCCCCAGCTCTGCACCTATCCCATGAAAAGTGGGCATCTGCGCTACTTACTACCCCGTTATCTTCCTCTTCTCAATCACTCGTAAAGATGTGAACTTCTAATTCAGTTTTTCAAGGGCTCTTTAACCTGATAACTCACGGAGAGTCTTCTTTTTGATCTCCTCCGTATGGGCACTCTAAGACAAATCTTCTGATTGCCTGTTTCTTATCCAGAACTGGAATTTTAAGCACTAATCAATACTGATTCATTGCCCTGCCTAGATCAAGCTTATTTCCTTTACTTACCCACAGGATGCAACTTAATAACCTCACCCATTGTTTTACCACAGCTCCATTCCTCAGGCACTTCAGCCAGAAATCTCAATGGCTTTGTCCACCGTTATCACCGATGCCACCTCCCATGCCTTCTACCATGCTCAAAATCTACACCAACTACTTTTTTCAAGAATCCTCATGGAAATTCCAGCAGTGCAGATTCACTTTTCAACTCCTCAGTGGTCCCAACACAATTGATATTAAATTATGAAATGGCAAAACCTATTAATACAATGCTACGGAACAACAAAAGCTGTGGAGTAAGCATTCTTAAAAACAAGTTCTTAAATTACAGTCAGGATTTTCACTTCATTTACCTCAGATCAAATATTATATTGTTTCATAATTGGGCCTGATTTAGTGTTTAACAGAGGGGTAACTCCATCACAAACATGACCGATATCCAGCCTGGCCTCTTACAAATGCATTAAATGATATAACACTTGTAATAATGCGGACGGGATATTCCTCACATTTGGAGTAACCTATTCACCAAACTCAAAATAAGGCCTAAATTAATATTTCTTCTAATGTTAAAAAACAATAATTAATATTACTAAATGTACTGTTTTGCAAATTATTTAATAAGGGCAACAGTAAGAGAAAAACACTGTTATTCAAGTATACCACATTAAGATTAAATCACCAGACAACACTATCTAGCTCCAGACTGAAAAGATGTTTTATATTATGATCGCTAAGAACAGTTAAGATTCGTTAACACCATTGAAATTGTTCCTGCTTTTTTATCTGACGTTCAACCAAGGATCATTTTTACGTGGTATTAGCTAGACCTCTTTCGTTCAAACCAAAATCATTTATATAAATATTAAAGTCAAGTCCATGATGTAGCTTGTTGGCATTTTACGGCAAAGAAAAAGGAGTGCAGCTATTTCCTGAACAAAAGTCGAAATGTCAGCTCTTAGACACAGGTGCAATTAGAGACATAAAAATGAATAAAAGCTCACACGAGGTGCAATTAGGGACATACAAATTAATAGAAGCACCCATGCATAAAATTGCGTTCATCTAAAATAACTTCCAATTCCTAAGCAAAATTTACGGATTAATGTTTTGTTTTCTTGCAACTGTGTCATAGCTAGGTGCAGGGAGGCAAAGGAGCTTGCAGAGAGTGGTGAAGAACGGGTGCCTTGGGCCCTAATTCAAGCCTGGTAAACAGTTCCTCTGCACCCAGATAGGTTGTAAAAACAGCCATAGCTTGTAAATGAATATTGCAAATGTAACAAACTTGGAGAAAATGTTATGAACTGTGCAACATTTTTCCTTTACAAAAGATTAAAAATGAAATACAAAAATATCTAGGCCATCCAGCACAATGAAATTAAAAAATCAATAAAACGCACAAAGAAATACTGATGCATGTCCTATCAAACAAACAACACCCTTACACAATAGTTATTGAGCTTACTTGTGGTATCACAAAAACAAAGGGGCATATTTAAGAGCCCAAGAGCCTCCTTGAGCCACATTAGTATAATTTTTTTACATTAATGTGCCCAATGAGGCCAAAATCCCTACGTCCTATTTACAAAGTGGAGCAATGCATGCATTGCGGCACTTTGTCACCCTTTGTGCTACATTATGCCTGCACCAGTCATAATGTATGCAAAGTGGGCATTCCCCCAATTGGGGGAGAGGGCAAAAAAATGGCGCTAAGAAATCTAACAGATTTCTTTGCGTCATTTTTTTCGGCACTTTTAACGCCTGCTCGGAGCAGGCGTTAAAAGGAAACACACCATTAATTACAATGGGCCTCAATGAGCTTTGCTGGATTAGTGTCAAAAAATGTTTACGCTAATCCTGCCAAACTCAGGACTAGCATAGGAAATTCTGAAGAGGACCTGTCATCAACAGCAATGGGCTCACTACAAGCACGGACAGGAACGTCCTCTTACATTATAGGAAGGTGGAAGTGCTTCACCAGAAGGTTGGCCGAAACACTTTGCCACCTCATGCAAATTAAGGCCTCATCAAACACCCACTGGGTTGGGGAGAAACCCTAAGATTCAACTAATACAATTGAATTAAAATAAAAGGCAATAAACAGTGCTTTAAGATCCTTTCGCCATGGAACCCGGGGACATCGGCCTTCAATCGATACCAAGGGGCATATTTATACTCTGTTTGCACTGAATTAGCATCATTTCTTTTACTCTAATTTGGTGCAAAACAAACTTCATATTTATACTTTGGCACTAGACCTGTCTAGCACCAAATTTATGGAGTTAAAGTCATTTTTTGTACCTGGAAACCTAACTTGCCTTAATGAGATGCAAGGTAGGCGTTCCTGTGCAAAAAATAACTCTATGGCTTTAACACCATATTTATACTCCCATGCAAAAATGGTACACGGAAGGGAGGAGGGGTAAAAAAATTGTGCAAAGGTTGCTTTACCCCATTTTTTAACACCTGGGTCAGGCCAGACATTAGCAGATCTGTGGGCCTATTTCCATGGTGGAACACCATGGAATGAGCCCACAGGTGCCCTCCCATGACCCTGGGTCATCCCCGCCCATACCAGAGGGACAGCGGAGGATGGGGGACCCCATCCCAGGTAAGTATTTTATTTTATTTTATTTTTTAAAGTGCCATAGGGGGCCCTGAAATGGCACAGGGTGCAATGGCCTTGCCCAGGGGAACTGGATCCCCTGTGGTGACCATTGGGGTGGTGGACATGACTCTTGTCTTTGCTAAGACAGGAGTCATGTGGTATGGATGGTTTTGCATCAGAAAATGACTCAAGGCAGGCTAGAGTCAGTTTGTTTTTACTCTAACCTGCCTAGCGTCATTTTTTTGGTGCAAAACCCCGTTCTTACATACCGCCAGCCCCACCCGACTAACGTAATTTTTTTCACTAGCCTACCCTCTGCACCAGCTTACACCATTCCATAAATATGGTGTATGGCTGGTGCACAGAAAATGGTGCAAGCCGGTGCTAAACCTTTTGGTGCAAAACTTTGTTAGTGCAGTTTTGCCCCAAAAACTATAAATCAGAGCCTAAGACAACAAAAAAAAAACACTTTTGTGTTGTCTGGAATGTGAGCTATGGGCTACATTATTTTGAGACATTAAGGATAATAGTAGCACATGCTTTTTGGGGATGGCCAATAAGCTAATGTGTCCATCCGATGGAGATGTTTCACCCCATATATACAAAGAAAACTGGGCAACTTTTCTGGGGGATCACTTCAATCACATTCAGCCACAAACGCCATGGGCCAAGCAGCAAGAAAAATTTCAAAAGAAGTTACCAGGAACCTCAATTCAAAGAGAGAGGGCCCTTCCTTACCTGTGCCTCAACCAGAAGTAAGTCTACAGTGCGTTTCAAGACTGTCCCATATTATACCATGGAGAAGTCAAATTGCAAAAGGCGGAAGAGAAGTGGCCCTGGTCCACAAATGCTTCCATCCCACCCTCTTCAAGCAAAACATTGAGTAATGGGTGGAGATCTTGGAATCACTCTTTTATCAAATCAGACTTTTGGCCATACTGCCAGCTTAATGGAGAGGATCCATAATCTCACTAATCTACAAGAGCAGAGACAAGTCTTTCGCAAAAAACTACTGCTTGGTTGTTATTGTCGACAATGAGACAAATACTTCCCTGGGACCCTGCTGATTGAACCTACGACTTGGGCATCCGAGAAAGTCCTAATCCCAGTCAACTGGACAGGTTTTTCCAAAAAGACAGTCTCCAAGCTGCTACGCCACCTCTGCTTCATCAATTTAAGGGCAGCCTTTGAACATGTTAAAAGGGGCAAACTTTGGAGCAAGCTATCCCTTTGGAACATCCCCCAGGCCCTGCTGGATCTGCTCATACTGCTTCACATGGACACATGAATTCAGGTCAAGCTGGGCACAGGAGCACACATTTACAGATTAATAGCAACAAGCAAAGGTCTGAAGCAAGGGTGTGTTCTTGAACCCACCTTATTCAACATCTTTTTGGCTGACGACTCAGAGACTTAGGCTCTCATTACAACCCTGGCGATAAAGTCCACTGACCGCCATGCTGACGGCCGCCAACATACCACGTCTGCGGCGGAAATCCATCACAGGTATTATGACCCACACTTAGAAATCCTCCACAATACAGACACCCACACAAGTCCGCCACACTAAGGCCCATATTTATACTTTTTGACGCAAAACTGCGCCAACGCAGTTTTGCGTCACAAAAATTTGCGCCGGCTAACGCCATTCTGAAGCACCATGCGGGCGCCGTATTTATTGAATGACGTTAGCCGGCGTTAGCCGGCGTTAGCCGCCGGCGCCGTCTGGTGTGCGTTAAAAAAAACGACGTACACCAGGCAGCGCCGGCGTAGGGGGATATGGGGCTTGGCGTCAAGAAATGGGGCAAGTCAGGTTGAGGCAATTTTTTCGCCTCAACCCGATTTGCGCCATTTTTTTTCACTCCCAACCCCCATAGAAATGACTCCTGTCTTAGCAAAGACAGGAGTCATGCCCCCTTGCCCAATGGCCATGCCCAGGGGACTTCTGTCCCCTGGGCATGGTCATTGGGCATAGTGGCATGTAGGGGGGCACAAATCAGGCCCCCCATGCCACAAAAAAAAAAAAAAAAAACACTTACCTGAACTTACCTTAATGTCCCTGGGATGGGTCCCTCCAGCCTTGGGTGTCCTCCTGGGGTGGGCATGGGTGACAGGGGGTGTCCCTGGGGGTATGGGAGGGCACCTCTGGGCTCCTTCAGAGCCCACAGGTCCCTTAACGCCTGCCTTTTGCAGGCGCTAAAAAACGGCGCAAAAGCGCCGTACGTCATTTTTTTTGACCCGCCCACTCCCGGGCGTGATTTTTGCCCGGGAGTATAAATCCGACGCACATGCCTCGGAGTCGATTTTTTAGACGGGAACGCCTACCTTGCATATAATTAACGCAAAGTAGGTGTCCACGCTAAAAAATTACGCTAACTCCATGGACTTTGGCGCTAGACGCGTCTAACGCCAAAGTATAAATATGGAGTTAGTTTTGCGATGCAATTCCGGCGCAAACGGAGTATAAATATGCCCCTAAAGGTCAGTGATAAACTGGCGGTACCAAAAACCCACACGGTCATGCCAACAGGAATACGCCCTCACTATCACAACCCACGATTCAACGCAGCGGTCATTCAACTGCAGTAAACCATTCTCGGTACACACCGCCACGTTCAAAATACACATACATTTACAAAACACAACCACATTGGACAATTCAAAATACACACACCTGACACACATAAATACACCACACCCACACACTCACACCACTATAAAACACACACCCACATTACCCACAAACCTTTACAACAAAGTGTTTGGAAGAAGCAGAGAGAGAGAAAGGCAAAGACAACACCAGAATCCAGAGGCACACATCACCATCACTCATACACCATCCATGCAAAAAAAAACACACACCCCAAAACATCACCCCACACATCACATCACACATCACCTCACACACCACTCACACAGCATCATGGCACCTCAAAGACACCCCGGGTTTTCTGAGGAGGAGCTCAGGGTCATGGTGGAGGAAATCATCCAGGTAGAGCCACAGCCATTCGGATCACTGGTACAGCAGACATCCATTTCAAGGAAGATGGAGCTATGGCAGAGAATTGTCGACAGGTTCAACGCAGTGGGACAGCATCCAAGAACACGGGATGTCATCAGGAAGAGGTGGAACGACCTACGGGGTAAGGTACATTCTGTGGTATCCAGACACAAATTAGCCGTACAGAGGACTGGCGTTGGACTCCCACATCCTCCCCCACAACTAACAACATGGGAGGAGCAAGTCTTGGCAATAATGCATCCTGAGGGCCTCGCAGGAGTACCAGGAGGATTGGTCTCTAGTAAGTCATATCTTTACTATTATATCCCCCCCCACCCTACCTGCATGCCATCACAAACCCCAACCCTACCCTCACACCCATCACTCCAACACCTCACATATACCCCACTATCACAACCCACACATCCCAATACCAAGCCCTGCATGTGACAAGAATGCATGGACACCTATCACAGACATGCATGGACACCCATCACCAAAGCATGTCCAAGGGAGAGACTCACCCAGGGCACACAATCACCACTCACACAAGGGCCAAGGCGATATTGCAAGTAAAGTAGTAGAGGGAAATACCCCCATTGCACAAGATGGCACACACAGATACAATGACAATGCATTAACACCCCAACAGGACCCCTACACAATGTCACTGGACAGGAGGTGCCAGCCATATCCAGTCCCCCACAGAAGAGGCCCACAGTGACGACAGCAGCTCTGCACACCTGGATCAAGATGACTAGCCCGGCCCATCAGGGACCTCTGGACAGTCGGTTCCCCTGCCACAGTCCCAAACCACCACTGAACCTCCTCCCTTAGGAAACACCACAACAGCTCCCACCCAGTGGGCCAATGCCACTGTCCCCAGGACACGTCAATCAGCAGTGTGTCCACCACTACAGGGACCCCAGGCAACCCCACTAACACAGGACGATGAGGGACCTGGTGTCAGTGTCAGTGGGCACAGGGTTCAGGGGACAGAGGCAAGATAACAGGGAAGCTGGGAGGACTGTTGTGCGACAGGGGGAGGACAGGCCCAGGGAACTGACTCTCCACGAGGCACGGTACTGGCCAAGTTTCAGGAGACCCAGCGGCTGCAGGAGGAACAGTACCTGGGGATCAGGGAGGACTTGAAGTCCATTAACACCACCCTACACCTGGACAATGCACCTGTGATTCCAAGAGACTGGACTCTACCATGGATATTCCTCCACCATCACCCCAGCCCATTGCACATCCCCCTCTAATTATTAACACTTAAATAAACACCCTTGAATCACAAAACAATCTGGAGTCAGTCTGTACTTTCACAAATGTATTATTTCAACTTCTTCGACAAATATCAATGATAATGTTCATTTGCACACACCAATGTATGACAGTTGTTGGGCAGCAGTAAATATAGCAGAAGGCAGAAGGAGGAACCCAGATCTGTGAAATGAAACGCCAATGTGAACAGTCAGGGTCCATACATAGAGGTTAAGAGGCTGACTTATACAGTGTCCTACAGTAGTCATATATGAGATGAGCAGTGTCAGTCTCTTACCTGTGTCTCACTGGAAGTACTGCATGATGATGTTGTTTCAGTTGTCAATATCTTCTTCCTCTGCCTCCTCTTCCTCACTGTTCACAGGCTCCACAGCTGCCACAAGACCATCATCAGGCCCATCCTCATGAAGAAAAGGCACCAGGTTGTGCAACATGCAGCATGCCACGATTATTTGGCACATCTTCTTCGGCGAGTAGTATAGGGAGCCACCTGTTAGATGGAGGCACCGGAATCTGGCCTTCAGGAGGCCGAAAGTCCGCTCAATAATACGCCTCGTTCACCCATGTGCCTCATTGTAGCATTCCTCTGCCCTTGTCCTGCCATTCCTCATTGGGGTCAGTAGCCATGAGAGGCTGGGGTAACCAGAGTCACACTACATGAGGCACAACCACCTGCACTTGTACTACCAGCAGTTTGCAGCCTAAGTCGCTGCAAGGTAGAGTGTGGCTCTGCCTCCATGGAGTATCATGCGACATGTTCCCTGAAAATCTCGTGGCTCAGACACCTAGGTGAGGGAATGGGAACTGCCACACCCCAGGTGCAGCTTCACTGGGCACAAAGACCCCTCCAGAACCAGTGGAGAGATACATCCACTAACCCAGTCCTTGGCAGGATGAAGCACTCTGGGCACAAAGCCCCCTCCAGAACCAGTGGAGAAAAGCATTCACTAACCCAGCCCTTGGCAGGATGAAGCACTCTGGGCACAAAGCCCCCTCCAGAACCAGCGGAACATGTCATCGACCTGATAGACTGTGGCTTTGCACTCCTCAGGAGCAAGCAGTGGGCAGTGGACCCACTTGAGAGACTTGAGAGACTGTGGCTTTTCATTCCCCAGTGCCAAGCAGTGGCAATCCACCCACTTGAGAGACTGTGGCTTTGCACTCCCCAGGAGCAAGCAGTGGGCAGTGGACCCACTTGAGAGACTTGATAGACTGTGGCATTGCACTCCCCAGGACCAAGCAGTGGGCAACCCACCCACTTGAGAGACCCCGGCTTTGCACTCCCCAGGAGCAAGCAGTGGGCAGTGGACCTACTTGAGAGACTTGATAGACTCTGGCTATGCACTCCCCAGGACCAAGCAGTGGTCAACCCACCCACTTGAGAGACTGTGGCTTTGCATTCCCCCGGAGCAAGCAGTGGGCAGTGGACCCACTTGAGAGACTTGATAGACTGTGGCTTTGCACTCTCCAGGACCAAGCAGTGGGAAACCCACCCACTTGAGAGAATGTGGCTTTGCACTCCCCAGGACCAGGCAGTGGGCCTGGAGCCCCCTCGAGGAGCAGTGGTGTCGACCCATCATCTGTATGTGGGACCCCCTCTCCCTTTCCCCCTGAGGTACCTGTCTTTTTTTCAACCTGATGCCCCTGCAGTGTTCTCTCCGTTTTGAGGCAGGTGTCATATGTGGGCTTTGCCCATTCTTTTTGGGACCACTGGTCCACGGACATTTCTTGGGACAGTGTACGGACTTGTGTACTTGATGTGTATATTTGTATATACTGATTATTTACTGTTCTCTTGGACTATCTGATTGTTCGAATATTACACTAGTTAAACTCATTTCATTTGGTCCTTGCGTTCTTCCAGGGGGTGTCGGGGTATATCTGTGATGTGATTGGATATGTGTGTGTGTGTTGTTGTGGGTGGGCGGTGGGGGTGTTGCGAGTTGCATGTGTGTGTCACTCTCTTTTCCCTCCTCCCCTCCCCTGTGTGCTAGGTGCAGTACTCACCTTGGTCGTCACAGCCGCCGTTCATACTCCTGGTAGATGAGAAGATACACCAACATTTGTAACACTTGTCGTTTGGGCTCCATGGCGTCCTGGTTCCTTGTTGGGTGTCAAGAGTTGAGTGGTTTTCCTTCCAAAGACTGTTTCAGCCATTCTTTTGATGGCGTTGGTACCGCCCCGGAAAAGCTGGTGGATTGGTGCTTTGTAATAATGTGGGCGGTACATTGTGTTCCGCCTGTCTGATGGCGGTTACCGCTGTGGTGTTTGTTTCTACCGCCGTGGCAGTCGGTGTGTTAGAGTGGCTGTCTGTGTTGGCGGTTTCCGCCATGGTCGTAATTCCATTTTTTTGACTGCCGGCCTGTTAGCGGTATTACCGCCTCTTTATCACCGACCCTCAGGGTTGTAATGAGGGCCTTAATTGCCATGCCCCAAAGTTAGGGAGCATGACACTCTCCAGCTAATGAGATGATTCATGTGAGCCACACCCAGGTGTGACTGCAAAGCCTTCTCAACACAATGCAAGAATATTCTGCTTAGAACGGACTGAACATCAATCTTAACAAAACAAAACAAACACCAGTCCTGCAATGGGCCAGCTCACAGGTTGAGACTGCAGCGGAATACAATTTTCTAGGAGTAATTATTGATACAGAGGTCCTATTTCCAAGCCAGAAGGAGTCAATCAAAAGAAAGGGCCAGGCACTTGCAGTAACGCTAACAAATTCTCAAAACAAAACTGACAGGGCCTAGACTGTACTGTAGGGACACCAAAATACTGGACAGTATGTTGAGAAAAGCATGCAGGGTCATCTTTAATCTTCTAAACTACACCTCACCGCACAGATCAGGCTAGAGTTTTGCCTGCAAAACTGACCCTAGCCAGGTGAGGGGTGTTTATAATCTCCTGGAACAAAATCAGAAGGGCAGTCCCCAAACCTTCAATTATTATCTAGCTGGAGCTGCAGCACAGGGACTCCTCGGCTGTCAGATCCTACCTCAAGAAATCTCTGTCAGTAACTGGGCTAACCCAGCTCTGGGAAACTTCTATCAGCCACATAGCTTTCAAAACACTGACATGGAAAACAATAAACTTTCTCTTGCTAACACAAACATGCCTGGATGACACTAAACAACTATAGAGCACTTGCACCCTGAAATACTTCAGTTTAGGGTATCCGAGTGTTACCAATGATTTTCTTTTAAATATTGCTTAGGACTACTCCCCTCTGTTCTGCATTTTCCCCCCAGCAGAGGGACCTAACATGGCTCGCTTGATGTCTTTGAGGCAATGGACCAGAAGACCTGCTGCACTTACTAAGCTCCTGTGAAGAGCTTCTGGGGGAAAGGAGACAGCTGCTTAACTTCACCTTCAATCAAATAAGAATTATTAAGCAGAAAAAAGTTGTGCTGACCTGCTTCTCGCAAGGGGACATACAGGTGAATCGCTGACTGGTAAAGTATCTTGCACAGGTGGAGAACAAAATGCCAACACAGGTCAGCATGGCACGCAACTCCATGATCTCTATCAACCCATAGGGAAGTTGCTACATGGACATGCCAGCACCACACTGCACAGTTTGCACTACTGATGCTCAGTCTGGCCTGTTGCCATCTGATCCAGGGAGGGACAGTCAACTGAACTCACACTTGTTACGCAAGCATATTTATTCATTTCTGTAATGTCCTCAATATTAATCTTAAATTCAGTGAGTCAAAAAAAAACTGAAGTGTCTGTTACACCCAGCTTCACTTTTCAAATGTAACTAGGGTTGCCTTATAAGATAATGCACCCATAGTGAGGCCCGCAGACATGCTAACCTTAATTGATGGCAGGCTAATAAGCATGAAAAGACTACTCTGTCCTGCACTGCCATCTGAATGTGTGTAAAGAGGCTGTGCATATGCACTTTGCTACTCTTCAGTACCCACACATTTACACTTTGCACATTTGCACTTTAAATAACTGTGCCGTGAATGGTTGATACCTGATTTTGTTGTGTTTTGCCATTTTCAGCCAAGCTTGATTTTAATTATTGTTTTGTACTTTTAACACTTTTTTATGCAGTTTCCCATTTTAAGCCGGTCTAGCTGCTACAACTGCTTGAGGGAACTGGTGCTGCAATTTTTAATAAAAAAATGTTCTTGGTTTTATTACTTGTTGTATTGTTTTGTAATGGATTTCAGTAAATATGCAAATAAATAAACTACTACTAGCACTACTACTACCATCTTGAGCTGCACTGTTCACCAGCCCATCTCGAAGGTGCACTGACCACCCTGGAGGAGGTGCTGGATGGAGGATCCTTAGAGATCCTAAGATGGTTTTGCTACTTCTCACAGATGATGGCAACAGGTACAACAGAGCACTGCCTGGAAAGTTGAACAGGCACCATCCATAGAGAGCTGCAAGAAAGGTATGAATAACAGCCTCAGGTGCTCATTTCGACTTCGGTGGTCTTTTCAAAAGACCTCCGAAGTCGTGGACACCAAAAGACTGCCAGTGTTGGTGGTCCGAAGACTGCCATATTACAAGCTAGTGATAATTTCCACCCAGTTTCAGGCAGAAATCCGACACCGTCAGCCTGGCCGATGTCGTAATAGAGGTGGGTGTGTGTTTGCCGAGGGGGTAGAGGTTGTCTGTGTGAGCGTGTATGCCAATGGGGTTAGTGGAGTGTTTGTGTGTGCATTTGTGAGTGCATGTATGCTGAGGGGGAGGGGTGTTGTCCGTATGTGTGAGTGCATGTATATTTGTGTGAATGTGGAGGGGTGAAGGGGGTGTCAGTTTGAGTGAGTGCATGCAAGTGTAGGTATTTGCGTGCGTGCATGCAAGTGAATGTGTCTATATGAGTGCATGCATGCGAGTGTAAGTGTCTGAGTGCATGCATGTGAGTGTAAGTGTCTGTTTGAGAGCATGTGTGCGAGTGAATGGGTGTATCTGAGTGCATGTATGCAAGTGAATGGGTGTATCTGATTGTGTGTTTGGGTGTGAGTGTATGTATGTAAGTGAATGCGTGGGTGAGGGGGGAGTGTGAATGTAGGTGTGTGGTTGTGTGGGAGTATGTCTGTCGGCGACAGAAATGGAGATTCCTGTCACCGGGTGTGTAGGAGGCTGGACTGGCTTGTAGTGAGTACCAAGGGGTACTTACACCTTGCACCAGGCCCAGTTATCCCTTATTAGTGTATAGGGTGTCTAGCAGCATAGGCTGATAGATAATGGTAGCTTAGCAGAGCAGCTTAGGCTGAACTAGGAGACGAGTGAAGCTCCTACAGTACCCATAGTGTCATATGCACAATATCATAAGAAAACACAATACACAGATATACTAAAAATAAAGGTACTTTATTTTTATGACAATATGCCAAAAGTATCTCAGTGAGTACCCTCAGTATGAGGATAGTAAATATACACAAGATATATGTACACAATACCAAAATATGCAGTAATAGTATTAGAAAACAGTGCAAACAATGTATAGTTACAATAGGATGCAATGGGGACACATAGGGATAGGGGCAACACAAACCATATACTCCAAAAGTGGAATGCGAACCACGAATAGACCCCAAACCTATGTGACCTTGTAGAGGGTCGCTGGGACTGTAAGAAAACAGTTAGGGTTAGAAAAAAAGCCCACCCCAAGACCGTGAAAAGTGAGTGCAAAGTGCACTAAAGTTCCCCAAAGGACATAGAAGCCGTGATAGGGGAATTCTGCAGGAAAGGCACAAATCAGCAATGCAACAATGATGGATTTCCAAACGAGTGTACCTGTGGAACAAGGGGACCAAGTCCAAAAGTCACAAGCAAGTCGGAGATGGGCAGATGCCCAGGAAATGCCAGCTGTGGGTGCAAAGAAGCTGCTACTGGACAGTAGAAGCTAAAGATTCTGCTAGAACGACAAGGGCTAGGAACTTCCCCTTTGGAGGAAGGATTCCACACGCCGTGGAGAGTCGTGCAAAAGTGTTTTCCTGAAGAAAGACCGCCAACAAGCCTTGCTAGCTGCAAATCGTGTGGTTAGGGTTTTTGGATGCTGCTGTGGCCCAGGAGGGACCAGAATGTCGCCAGTTGTGTCTGGGGACAGAGGAGGCATCGATCAAGAAAAGAAGCCCTCTCAGAAGCAGCCAGCACCCGCAGAAGTGCCCAAACAGGCACTACAAAGTGGAGTGAAATGGTGCTCACCCAAAGTTGCACAAAGGAGTCCCACGTCGCCGGAGGACAACTTAGAAGGTCGTGCAATGCAGGTTAGAGTGCCGTGGACCCAGGCTTGGCTGTGCACAAAGGATTTCTGCCGGAATTGCACAGAGGCCGGAGTAGCTGCAAAAGTCGCGGTTCCCAGCAATGCAGTCTGGCGTGGGGAGGCAAGGACTTACCTGCACCAAACTTGGACTGAAGAGTCACTGGACTATGGGAGTCACTTGGACAGAGTTGCTGGATTCAAGGGACCTCGCTCGTCGTGCTGAGAGGAGACCCATTGTACCGGTGATGCAGTTCTTTGGTGCCTGCGGTTGCAGGGGGATGATTCCGTCGACCCACGGGAGATTTCTTTGGAGCTTCTAGTGCAGAGAGGAGGCAGACTACCCCCACAGCATACACCACCAGGAAAGCAGTCGAAAAGGCGGCAGGATCAGCGTTACAGAGTTGCAGTAGTCGTCTTCGCTACTTTGTTGCAGTTTTGCAGGCTTCCAGCGCGGTCAGCAGTCGATTCCTTGGCAGAAGGTGAAGAGAGAGATGCAGAGGAACTCGGATGAGCTCTTGCATTCGTTATCTAAGGAATCCCCAAAGACAGAGACCCTAAATAGCCAGAAAAGAGGGTTTGGCTACTTAGGCGAGAAGATAGGCTAGCAACACCTGAAGGAGCCTATCAGAAGGAGTCTCTGACGTCACCTGCTGGCACTGGCCACACTCAGAGCAGTCCAGTGTGCCAGCAGCACCTCTGTTTCCAAGATGGCAGAGGTCTGGAGCACACTGGAGGAGCTCTGGGCACCTCCCAGGGGAGGTGCAGGTCAGGGGAGTAGTCACTCCCCTTTCCTTTGTCCAGTTTCGCGCCAGAGCAGGGCTGAGGGGTCCCTGAACCGGTGTAGACTGGCTTATGCAGAAATGGGCACCATCTGTGCCCATGAAAGCATTTCCAGAGGCTGGGGGAGGCTACTTCTCCCCAGCCCTAACACCATTTTCCAAAGGGAGAGGGTGTAACACCCTCTCTCTGAGGAAGTCCTTTGTTCTGCATTCGTGGGCCAGGCCTGGCTGGGCCCCAGGAGGGCAGAAACCTGTCTGAGGGGTTGGCAGCAGCAGCAGCTGCAGTGAAACCCCGGGAAAGGCAGTTTGGCAGTGCCAGGGTCTGTGCTAGAGATCCGTGGGATCATGGGATTGTGCCAACTATGCCAGGATGGTATAGAGGGGGCAATTCCATGATCATAGACATGTTACATGGCCATATTCGGAGTTACCATTGTGAAGCTACATATAGGTAGTGACCTATATGTAGTGCACGCGTGTAATGGTGTCCCCGCACTCACAAAGTCCGGGGAATTGGCCCTGAACAATGTGGGGGCACCTTGGCTAGTGCCAGGGTGCCCACACACTAAGTAACTTAGCACCCAACCTTTACCAGGTAAAGGTTAGACATATAGGTGACTTATAAGTTACTTAAGTGCAGTGTAAAATGGCTGTGAAATAACGTGGACGTTATTTCACTCAGGCTGCAGTGGCAGGCCTGTGTAAGAATTGTCAGAGCTCCCTATGGGTGGCAAAAGAAATGCTGCAGCCCATAGGGATCTCCTGGAACCCCAATACCCTGGGTGCCTCAGTACCATATACTAGGGAATTATAAGGGTGTTCCAGTATGCCAATGTAAATTGGTGAAATTGGTCACTAGCCTGTTAGTGACAATTTGAAAGAACTGAGAGAGCATAACCACTGAGGTTCTGATTAGCAGAGCCTCAGTGAGACAGTTAGTCATAACACAGGTAACACATACAGGGCACACTTATGAGCACTGGGGCCCTGGCTGGCAGGGTCCCTGTGACACATACAACTAAAACAACTTACATACAGTGAAATATGGGGGTAACATGCCAGGCAAGATGGTACTTTCCAACACAACCCCCCCCCCAAATGAAGGACAATAAGACTAGCCATGACCTGATGAGTCTTCATTGTCTAAGTGGAAATATCTGGAGAGTCCATCTGCATTGGAGTGGGTACTCCCAGGTCTATGTTCCACTGTATAGTCCATTCCCTGTAGGGATATAGACCACCTCAACAATTTAGGATTTTCACCTTTCATTTGTTTTAGCCAAAGTAGAGGTTTGTGGTCTGTCTGAACAATGAAGTGAGTGCCAAACAGGTATGGCCTCAACTTCTTCAGTGCCCAGACCACAGCAAAGGCCTCCCTCTCTATGGCAGACCAACGCTTTTCTCTAGGGGTCAACCTTCTACTAATAAAAGCAACAGGTGATCCTGGCCCTCAGAATTAAGTTGTGAAAGGACTGCCCCTACCCCTAATTCAGATGCATCAGTTTGGACAATGAATTTCTTGGAGCAACAGGGGCTTTTCAGGACAGGTGCAGAGCACATGGCCTGCTTCAGCTCCTCAAAAGCTTTCTGACAGCTAGCTGTCCACAATACCTTTTTAGGCATTTTCTTGGATGTGAGGTCATTAAGAGGGGCTGCAATGGAGCCATAGTTCTTAATGAACCTCCTGTAATACCCAGTGAGGCCTAGGAAGGCTCTCACTTGGGTCTGAGTTGTAGTGGGAACCCAATCTATAATAGTTTGGATTTTCCCCTGAAGTGGTGCAATCTGTTCTCCACCAACCAGGTGTCTCAGATAAATCACCTTCCCCTGCCCTATCTGGCACTTTGAAGCCTTGATAGTGAGGCCTGCCTTTTGCAGGGCCTCTAGAACTTTCCATAGGTGGACCAGGTGATCATCCCAACTGGAGCTAAAGACAGCTATATCGTCCAGATATGCTGCACTAAAAGCTTCCAGCCCTTGCAGGACTGTATTCACCAACCTCTGAAAAGTGGCAGGTGCATTTTTCAATCCAAAAGGCATTACTGTGAATTGTTAATGGCCTCCAATGGTTGAAAATGCAGTTTTTGCTTTTGAATCTTCTGATAATTTGATCTGCCAATACCCTGCAGTCAAGTCAAAAGTGCTTAGATACTTGGCAGATGCCAGTGTATCTATGAGCTGATCTGCCCTGGGTATAGGGTGAGCATCAGTTTTGGTTACTTGGTTGAGACCTCTATAGTCTACACAAAACCGCATTTCCTTCTTTCCATCTTTGGAATGAGGTTTTGGTACAAGTACCACAGGAGAGGCCCATGGACTTTCAGAGTGCTCAACCACTCCCAGTTCTAACATTTTCTGCACTTCTTGTTTTATGCAGTCTCTGACATGGTCAGGCTGCCTATAGATCTTACTTTTGACAGGCAAGCTGTCTCCAGTATCTATAGTGTGCTCACACCAAGAAGTGGTGCCTGGCACAGTAGAGAAGAGTTCAGAAAACTGACCCAGGAGATTTATGCAGTGGTCTTTCTGCTCAGCAGTCAGACAATCTGACAGTACAACCCCTTCCACCAGAGCATCTTGTTCTGTGGAAGAGAAGAGATCAGGGAGAGGGTCACTCTCTTCTTCCTGTCCCTCATCTGTTGCCATGAGCAGGGTGAGATCAGCCCTGTCATAGTAGGGTTTCAGGCGATTGACATGGAGCACCCCAAGGGGACTCCTGGCAGTGCCTAAGTCAACTAAGTAGGTGACTTCACCCTTTTTCTCAACAATTGTGTGGGGTCCACTCCATTTATCTTGGAGTGCTCTTGGGGCCACAGGCTCCAAGACCCACACTTTCTGCCCTGGTTGGTAATGAACCAAAACAGCCTTCTGGTCATGCCATTGCTTTTGGAGCTCTTGGCTGGCCTGAAGGTTTTTACTGGCCTTTTTCATGTACTCAGCCATCCTTGATCTGAGGCCAAGTACATAGTCCACTATGTCTTGCTTTGGAGCTTTTAAAGGTTGTTCCCAACCCTCCTTAACAAGTGTTAGAGGACATCTCACAGGGTTCCAAATAGGAGTTCAAAGGGGCTGAAGCCCACTACTTTCTGGGTACCTCCCTGTAAGCAAAAAGCAGGCATGGTAAAAGGATATCCCATCTCCTGCAGAGTTTTTCAGGGAATCCCATAATCATGCCTTTGAGAGTTGTGTTAAATCTCTCCACCAGTCCATTTGTTTGTGGATGATAGGGTGTAGTGAACTTGTATGTCACATCACACTCCTTCCACATGGCCTTTAAGTAAGCAGACATGAAATTGCTTCCTCTGTCTGATACCACCTCTTTTGGGAAGCCCACCCTGGAAAAGATTCCCAGGAGGGCCTTTGCCACTGCAGGGGCTGTAGTGGTCCTTAGAGGAATTGCTTCAGGATATCTGGTGGCATGGTCCACTACCACCAAGATAAACCTATTGCCTGAAGCAGTAGGAGGGTCAAGGGGGCCAACTATGTCAACCCCTACCCTTTCAAAGGGAACCCCAACCACAGGCAGTGGAATAAGGGGTGCCTTTGGAGTGCCACCTGTCTTGCCACTGGCTTGACAGGTTTCACAGGACTTGCAAAATTCCTTTGTGTCCTCTGACATTCTAGGCCAATGAAACAAGGGAACAAGCCTGTCCCAAGTTTTCATTTGCCCCAAATGTCCAGCTAGGGGAATGTCGTGGGCTAGAGTTAGGAGGAACTTTCTGTACTCCTGAGGAATCACCAATCTCCTGGCAGCTCCAGGTTTTGGTTCCCTTGCTTCAGTGTACAGAAGATTGTCCTCCCAGTAAACTCTGTGAGAGTCACTGACATCCCCATTAGCTTGTTTGACAGCTTGCTGCCTTAGACCCTCCAGAGTGGGGCAGGTTTGCTGTGCCACACTCAGCTCCTCCCTGGCAGTCCCCCCTTCACCCAAAAGCTCAGCAGTGTCTGCTTCCAGCTCCTCTGGTGTAGGTTCTGCACAGGGTGGAAATTCTTCTTCCTCAGAAGAAGAATCCACTGTAGAGGGAGGGATAGTAGGTAGTGCTTTACTTCTACTAGCCCTAGCTTTAGGGAGCACTTGGTCCATTGTTCCAGGATCCAAGTCACCCTGTCCTTTTTGCTTTTTGGCCTGAGCCCTTGTCAAAGCAAAAATATGCCCTGGAATGCCCAGCATTGCTGCATGGGCCTCCAACTCCACATCTGACCAAGCTGATGTCTCTAAATCATTTCCAAGTAGACAGTCTACAGGTAAATCTGAGGCAACCACAACTTTCTTTGGACCAGTAACCCCCCCCAGTTGAGATTTACAACAGCCATGGGGTGGCTAAGTGTGTTGTTGTGAGCATCGGTTACTTGGTACTGGTGACCAAGTAGGTGTTGTTCAGGGTGGACCAGTTTCTCTATTACCATTGTAACACTGGCACCAGTGTCCCTGTAGGCCTGAACCTCAACACCATTTATTAGGGGTAGTTGCTTGTACTTATCCATGTTAAGGGGACAAGCAACTAAGGTGGCTAAATCAATAGCCCCCTCAGAGACTAACACAGCCTCTGTGGTCTCCCTAATCAGACCAACCCCAACTAAATTACCAAAAGTGAGCCCAGCTACTCCCTTGGATTGGCTATCAGTAGGTTTGCTCCCACCACCACTGCTATTAGTAGGGACACTAGGTGTAGCAGTAGGGGTTGTAGTGGTAGGAGGCTTGGTGCTTTTCTTTGGACAACTGGGATCTGTTGTCCAATGACCTTTTATTTTACATAAGTAGCACCATGGTTTCTTTTCTTTGTTTTGATTAGAAGAGGATTTGGGCCCACCACCCCCACCAGAGTGTTTTTGTGGGCCTGATGAAGACTCATTTTTAGATTTGTCCCCACCCTTGTCAGAAGACTTACCATCCTTCTTCTTGTTGCCATCTTTGTCACCCCCTGTATGAACTTTTCTGCTCACCCTTGTTCTGACCCATTTGTCTGCCTTCTTTCCCAATTCTTGGGGAGAGGTCAGATTAGAGTCCACCAGGTACTGGTGCAACAAATCAGACACACAGTTATTAAGTATATGCTCTCTCAGGATTAAGTTATACAGGCTTTCATAATCAGTAACTTTACTGCCATGTAACCACCCCTCCAAGGCCTTCACTGAATGGTCAACAAAATCAACCCAGTCTTGTGAAGACTCCTTTTTGGTCTCTCTGAACTTCATCCTGTACTGTTCAGTGGTTAAGCCATAACCATCTAGGAGTGCATTCTTAAGAACTGCAAAATTATTGGCATCACTTTCTTTTACAGTAAGGAGCCTATCCCTACCCTTTCCACTAAATGATAGCCATAGGATAGCAGCCCACTGCCTTTGAGGGACATCCTGTACAACACAGGCCCTCTCAAGTGCAGCAAACCACTTGTTAATGTCATCCCCCTCCTTATAAGGGGTAACTATCTTGTGCAGATTCCTGGAATCGTGCTCTTTTGCAGGATGACTATGGGGAATACTGCTGCTGCCACCATGGGTTTCTAAACCCAATTTCTGTCTTTCCCTTTCCACCTCTAGGGACTGCCTATCCAAATCCAGCTGTTGCTTCTTGAGCTTCAGTCTGGTTTGTTCCACTCTCAATATATTGAGCTCCCTTTCTAACACTCTGTCACCAGGGTGGGTGGGTGAGGCATGTCTAGAGACAGAAGTATGCTGAGATAAAACAGAAGGAGACCTGGCCCTAACAGATGGCACCTTAACAACTTGGCTAACAGAAACAGCACTTCTACTATGATGAGAAGGGATACTCTTACTGTGATGTGAGACAACACTATCAGTATGGTGTGACTCTACATCTGTACCAGCTATGCTAGGTGGTTTGCTAGGGGGCAGGCTTGGAAGTTTCCCTCCCACCTCTTTTGAAGGGGTGCCCCAGAATCAGAGTGGGAACCATCAGCTAACTTTTCAACAGTTGTGCCAGCTCTGGCCTTATCCTGTTCAACAAGCATATTCACTAACAGTTCTCTAGGGGGATTCTTCCCTACACTTAAACCTCTTTCTATGCAGAGACTCCTTGCTCCTTTCCAGCTAAGGTGATCACAAGCAAGTTTGGACAGATCAACGGTTTGGCCTGTGCCAGACATTTTTAGAAAGTGTTTAAGTGATAGAAAAAAGGAAGAAAAAGTTTTTCAGAACTTTTAGAAAGACAGAAAAAAACTTTTACAACTTTTTAGAAAGTTAGAGGTACTTTTCAGCACTTTAGAAAAGAAGTGAGAAAAGAAATGCAAAACTTTTTGGTTAGGTGTACATACACTGAACTTGTTTTGTATATTTTTCTCTTATGAAAAGTACAATGACAAAAGTGGTAAGTAGTTACAAAGCACTTATCTCACCACTGCACAACCAATGTAGGAGGCTGGACTGGCTTGTAGTGAGTACCAAGGGGTACTTACACCTTGCACCAGGCCCAGTTATCCCCTATTAGTGTATAGGGTGTCTAGCAGCATAGGCTGATAGATAATGGTAGCTTAGCAGAGCAGCTTAGGCTGAACTAGGAGACGAGTGAAGCTCCTACAGTACCACTAATGTCATATGCACAATATCATAAGAAAAGACAATACACAGATATACTAAAAATAAAGGTACTTTATTTTTATGACAATATGCCAAAAGTATCTCAGTGAGTACCCTCAGTATGAGGATAGTAAATATACACAAGATATATGTACACAATACCAAAATATGCAGTAATAGTATTAGAAAACAGTGCAAACAATGTATAGTTACAATAGGATGCAATGGGGACACATAGGGATAGGGGCAACACAAACCATATACTCCAAAAGTGGAATGCGAACCATGAATGGACCCCAAACCTATGTGACCTTGTAGAGGGTCGCTGGGACTGTAAGAAAACAGTTAGGGTTAGAAAAATAGCCCACCCCAAGACCCTGAAAAGTGAGTGCAAAGTGCACTAAAGTTCCCCAAAGGACATAGAAGTCGTGATAGGGGAATTCTGCAGGAAAGGCACAAATCAGCAATGCAACAACGATGGATTTCCAAACGAGGGTACCTGTGGAACAAGGGGACCAAGTCCAAAAGTCACAAGCAAGTCGGAGATGGGCAGATGCCCAGGAAATGCCAGCTGTGGGTGCAAAGAAGCTGCTACTGGACAGTAGAAGCTGAAGATTCTGCAGGAACGACAAGGGCTAGGAACTTCCCCTTTGGAGGACGGATCCCACACGCCGTGGAGAGTCGTTGAAAAGTATTTTCCTGAAGAAAGACCGCCAACAAGCCTTGCTAGCTGCAAATCGTGTGGTTAGAATTTTTGGATGCTGCTGTGGCCCATAAGGGACCAGGATGATGCCAATTGCGTCTGGGGACAGAGGGGGCGTCGAGCAAGACAAGGATCCCTCTCAGAAGCAGGCAGCATCCGCAGAAGTGCCCAAACAGGCACTACAAAGTGGAGTGAAACGGTGCTCACCCGAAGTTGCACAAAGGAGTCCCACGTCGCCGGAGGACAACTTAGAAGGTCGTGCAATGCAGGTTAGAGTGCCGTGGACCCAGGCTTGGCTGTGCACAAAGGATTTACACCAGAAGTGCACAGAGGCCGGAGTAGCTGCAAAAGTCACAGTTCCCAGCAATGTAGTCTGGCGTGGGGAGGCAAGGACTTACCTCCACCAAACTTGGACTGAAGAGTCACTAGACTGTGGGAGTCACTTGGACAGAGTTGCTGGATTCAAGGGACCTCGCTCGTCATGCTGAGAGGAGACCCAGGGTACCGGTGATGCAGTTCTTTGGTGCCTGCGGTTGCAGGGGGACGATTCCGTCGACCCACGGGAGATTTCTTCTGAGCTTCTAGTGCAGAGAGGAGGCAGACTACCCCCACAGCATACACCACCAGGAAAGCAGTCGAGAAGGCGGCAGGATCAGCGTTACAGAGTTGCAGTAGTCGTCTTCGCTACTTTGTTGCAGTTTTGCAGGCTTCCAGAGCGGTCAGCAGTCGATTCCTTGGCAGAAGGTGAAGAGAGAGATGCAGAGGAACTCGGGTGAGCTCTTGCATTCGTTATCTAAGGAATCCCCAAAGACAGAGACCCTAAATAGCCAGAAAAGAGGGATTGGCTACTTAGGAGAGAGGATAGGCTAGCAACACCTGAAGGAGCCTATCAGAAGGAGTCTCTGACATCACCTGCTGGCACTGGCCACTCAGAGCAGTCCAGTGTGCCAGCAGCACCTCTGTTTCCAAGATGGCAGAGGTCTGGAGCACACTGGAGGAGCTCTGGGCACCTCCCAGGGGAGGTGCAGGTCAGGGGAGTGGTCACTCCCCTTTCCTTTGTCCAGTTTCGCGCCAGAGCAGGGCTGAGGGGTCCCTGAACCGGTGTAGACTGGCTTATGCAGAAATGGGCACCATCTGTGCCCATGAAAGCATTTCCAGAGGCTGGGGGAGGCTACTCCTCCCCAGCCCTAACACCATTTTCCAAAGGGAGAGGGTGTAACACCCTCTCTCTGAGGAAGTCCTTTGTTCTGCCTTCCTGGGCCAGGCCTGGCTGGTTCCCCAGGAGGGCAGAAACCTGTCTGAGGGGTTGGCAGCAGCAGCAGCTGCAGTGAAACCCCGGTAAAGGCAGTTTGGCAGTGCCAGGGTCTGTGCTAGAGACCCGTGGGATCATGGGATTGTGCCAACAATGCCAGGATGGTATAGAGGGGGCAATTCCATGATCATAGACATGTTACATGGCCCTATTCGGAGTTACCATTGTGAAGCTACATATAGGTAGTGACCTATATGTAGTGCACGCGTGTAATGGTGTCCCCACACTCACAAAGTCCGGGGAATTGGCCCTGAACAATGTGGGGGCCCCTTGGCTAGTGCCAGGGTGCCCACACACTAAGTAACTTAGCACCCAACCTTTACCAGGTAAAGGTTAGACATATAGGTGACTTATAAGTTACTTAAGTGCAGTGTAAAATGGCTGTGAAATAACGTGGACGTTATTTCACTCAGGCTGCAGTGGCAGGCCTGTGTAAGAATTGTCAGAGCTCCCTATGGGTTGCAAAAGAAATGCTGCAGCCCATAGGGATCTCCTGGAACCCCAATACCCTGGGTGCCTCAGTACCATATACTAGGGAATTATAAGGGTGTTCCAGTATGCCAATGTAAATTGGTAAAATTGGTCACTAGCCTGTTAGTGACAATTTGAAAGAACTGAGAGAGCATAGCTACTGAGGTTCTGATTAGCAGAGCCTCAGTGAGACAGTTAGTCATAACACAGGTAACACATACAGGGCACACTTATGAGCACTGGGGCCCTGGCTGGCAGGGTCCCAGTGACACATACAACTAAATCAACTTACATACAGTGAAATATGGGGGTAACATGCCAGGCAAGATGGTACTTTCCTACAGGGTGCATGACCGCCACAAAAATGCTGGTGGTCTACCGAGTCATAATAACCGATGGTGGTATTAAGGCTAACTTCAGGCCGGAGATGCTCACCTCCGGCCTGGCTGTCCGACTGCCCTGGTGATACAGGTGGTGTTTTAGCAGTTTGGCTTCGCCCAAACTGCTGAAGTCGTAGCATGGTGGTCTTTACCGCCGCCCCGGAGGTGGTAAGACCGCCATCATGAGTCTTGCAGTCCTTGCACGTAATGAGGTCCTGAGTGTTGAAAGACCAATATACATTGCCTGTGGATGCCCGCAGAAGCAAAGCAAAATATGGAGGGGCTGGGTGCACCACAGGGGGATTTGGCTCAAACTGAGTCACAAAATAGCCTTGGCAAGTGGGCTTTGACTTTTAAATATTAGATATGTTCACAGACAGATGGGTGACAGGGGAGAGGAAATAGGGGGAGGATGATATCCTTTTTAAAATACTCCTCTCCCACATGACACGCCTTCACTTCAGGTGTTTCCTGGGGTGAACCTTAAGCCTGGTACTATTTAACATGTGTGTTGGCTTACTTGGTTGGAAGCTGTGCCTCACTTTATTCTCCAACATGGATGACAAAC
The DNA here is from genome assembly GCF_031143425.1 of Pleurodeles waltl. Classification (NCBI taxonomy): domain Eukaryota; kingdom Metazoa; phylum Chordata; class Amphibia; order Caudata; family Salamandridae; genus Pleurodeles; species Pleurodeles waltl. The sequence goes on from NC_090439.1 coordinate 342,627,541, forward strand.
AAATCATCTTCTCTTTGACATCTGCCCAGGACCACAATTCTGAGGCCCTGGACTCCTGCTTGGGTTTGCTTGCCTCAAGGATGAGCATTCATTCTCTTAAACTTAACTGAGAGAAGACTAAGGTACTAGGGTTAGTTAAGAGCCCATGCCTCTGGGGCTCACAGCACTGGCCAGATGCCTTGGGTGCTATTCCTGTTCTGGCTCACAAGCTTAAGAATCTTGGTTTTCTGCTGGATGCTAAGCTGTCTATAAAGCATCAAGTAGCGAAGATGGCCGCTACCTGTTTCGCCTCCCTGAAATGGCAGCGGAAAAACATCTGGATACTCACATTCCCAACTCAAAGGACAGTTATCCAGGCACTGATCTTATCCAGGCTGGACTATGGTAATTTCCTCTATTTGGGCGTAGATATAGTGTCCATGAATTGTTTGTAAGTGGTTTAAAACTTGGCTACAAGTTGGTCTACAGACTCCTGAAAATGTATCTCCTTCCTCTCTCATTCACAAGCTTCATTGGCTCAATGTGGAAAAGCTGATTCAATTTAAAGCCCTGTGCTATGTGCACAAAGCAAGTGCAGGGTTTGGCCCCGATATCTCACATCAGCCGGCTCGTCTCTTATGTTCCAGTGACCTTTCCCTGTGCTCCGTTGTCCGTGTTTAACTGACATGAAAGGGAGGGTGGTAATTCACACACCTGAGCCCTAAGCTCTGGAATGCCTTACCATAACACTTGAGAAGTTGCATCTCCCTGACCAATTTCCGGAAACAGTTAAACCCTGGATGTTTTGAGTCAGCATGATCTGGCTGGACCCTACTTCTTGCTAGAACGCCAGGAAACCCTGGGGCATATTTATACTCCGTTTGCGCCGAATTTGCGTTGTTTTTTTAGACGCAAATTTGACGCAAAACTAACTCCATATTTATACTTTGGCGTTAGACGCGTCTAGCGCCAAAGTTCATGGAGTTAGCGTCATTTTTTTGCGTGAACACCTTCCTTGCGTTAATGAGATGCAAGGTAGGCGTTCCCGTCTTAAAAAATTACTGCGATGCATATGCGTCGTATTTATACTCCCGGGCAAAAATGACGCCCGGGAGCGGGCGGGACTAAAAAACCCGCATTTGCGCCGGATTTTAGCACCTGGGTCAGGGCAGGCGTTAAGGGACCTGTGGGCTCAGAATGAGCCCAGAGGTGCCCTCCCCTGCCCCCAGAGACACCCCCTGCCACCCTTGCCCACCCCAGGAGGACACCCAAGGATGGAGGGACCCATCCCAGGGAAGAAAAGGTAAGTTGTGGTAAGTATTTTTTTTAATTTTCTTTTTGGCATAGGGGGGCCTGATTTGTGCCCCCCTACATGCCACTATGCCCAATGACCATGCCCAGGGGTCTTTGCTAAGACAGGAGTCATTTCAATGGGGGATGGGCGTCGTAAAAAAATGGCGCAAATCGGGTTAAGACGATTTTTTTGCCTCAGCCTGACTTGCCCCATTTTTGGACGCCCAAACGCCATTTTTCTCTACGCCGGCGCTGCCTGGTGTACGTGGTTTTTTTTCACGCACACCAGGCAGCGCCGGTCGGCTAACGCCGGCTAACGCCATTCAATAAATACGGCGCCCGCATGGCGCTTTAGAATGGCGTTAGCCGGCGCTAATTTTTTTGGCGCAAAACTGCGTTAGCGCAGTTTTGCGTCAAAAAGTATAAATATGGGCGCCTGTGTTGGTAGTTGAGCACTATAAAAGATTTCCTAATAATTAGATTAATATTTCTGGGACAGAAGGGATATATTATGCAGCATATGCTTGCTGTTGTTTGAGTCATCACCCATTGTCGACTGGTTGTTGGATGCAGGGGATTTGTTATATATTAAAATGCAATAAAAAGTACAATAAAAAGTATGGATGTGTAAACCTGCCTAAAACTCAACTCTAAGTAAATGGAAATCCTAATGGTTGGTATAGCTCCCTCATTTTGGACCTCCCTCTTCTGGCCCAATAAGCTAGGCCCAGCCACTGCCTCCCCACTATCGTTAAAGCATTGGTGTCACACTTGATGAACAACTGAACATGTCAGCCTCAGTATCTGAAGTGGCGTCTGTCTGAACTCACACCGCTCAAAGCTTTGGAAAATAATCCTGCTCCTCTCACAAGAACGCCTCTGCACCATAATCACTGCACTTATAAGCTCTACACTGATTTAGTGCTAGTCACTCTATCTAGACTTGAGCAAAAAGTATTTCCATCCACTGCAATACATTCAGAATCAACCCACCAGATGGTTCCTATATCCCTCATTTCACCAGAAAATTCTCACTCCTTTAACAGCTCCACCGGCTTCTCATCCATGCCAGAGTCCAATTTAAGGTAATCTGCATCATTCATAGGTCCCTTTACTCACCCCTCCCCACTTCCCATTCTTATTATCCAGCCCTATATTCCTTCCAGAGTCCTCTGTTCTGCAAATTAGCTACTGCTGAAAGTACCTAGAACCTAACTTCAGTCATTCAACCTACAATTTGGCTATTACAGCTTCAACAAAGAGCTATTTCTGTATGTTCAAGGTCAGGTCTCCATATAGTATGATGGGACTGCCAAAAAGTAACAAGCGTTAAGGCTTTCAGGCCCACATTATGGAGTCAAGGGAGGAGTCCAAGAGCAATGAAAGAAAGTTAGATACGACAACCGAAAATATTAATGCCAGTGCTATATTGCGTTCTGGGATCGTGCTGAGGCAAATTTGATATTTAGAAAATTATTAATGAATGTTTATGTGTTTGATTAATGAAAAGCTCATAGAGAATTTAATCGTAGAGAAAATAATGTACACCTTTGAAAAATGTGCCAATGGGGCATGTCAGCCATTTATACGAGATTGTACTAATATGACTGAAATTGTGTGAAGTAATGAAAATGTATAAGAATAATGTAGTAATATGTCATATTGAAATGTATAACCTATGTTTTATATTGATTTGTAGAGTTAACTTAGCCGAGGATAGGACCTAGCCTTTTTCCAGGCCTCACAAGAAGGGGAAACAAATGCATGACTTGACGCTGAACTACCCGATGTTAAAGTTGCTTAGCTAGAATTTTCTGCAATGTACCGGAGGACAGGAGATGATGAAGACAATTTGATACAATTATGTGTAGAGTAGGCTAAATTTACTTTCACCAGGACTTGAACCATGGAAGCACTGACTGAAGAGGAACATGCAACATTTTCGAAACCTGAAGGGCCGGATGATGAGGACATCGTATAGTGGACCAATCCACGTCTTGTGAAAGGACTAATATTAAAATGTGTAGATTTGGTAAACTAATATCAAATGGTTAAAGTCATATCTGCTGACTGGCTGACCAATTGGAAATTAGGGGGATGGAATAGGAGACCCTAATAAAAAGTCATGACAAGGGGCTAAAGAAGGAGATGTGGGAGAATTTAGGAGATGTGAGGGGAGAATTGGTGATGTCAGAAGACGCTATTCGAGATTCTGTCATTGGGCTCACACTCTGAGAGCCTGATGCTATGCTGATCTATTGATGACCTGAAAACGAAGACTGACTTTGTTGCTGATCAATTCCATGGATAGGTAGCTATGAAAATGTGACTGACTAACTTGTGCCTTTTCTTCTAGGTACCAACTGCGCTGTTTTATAGATTTTCACATAGCAAGATGATTTTCCAAAGTCATGTTTTCCTAAATTATTTTGCATGAAGTCCAACATGCTAATGCTAATCTTAGTTAGGTAGGCTTCCTATGGGTGATGTTGACAGTGACAAATGACCGACAAACTATTTGCTGAAGTCTGCTGCTGACGTTGTGTATTCATTTTCTGACTTACGTTGAAGCATTTGAGCATATGTTTTTTAAATTCTGATTAGATTATGTTTTGATTGTTAGAAATGGGGTCTTTGGTTGACAGTCAGGTTACCCCCTGTACAAGCAAGGACCCTCACTCTAGTCAGCGTAAAAGAGAATCACCCTCAGCTAACCCCTGCTTACCCCCTTGGTAGCTTGGCAGAGCAGTAGGCTTAACTTCAGAGTGCTAGGTGTAAAGTATTTGTACCAACACACACAGTAACGTAATGAAAACACTACAAAATGACACAGCACATGTTTAGAAAAATAGGAAATATTTTTCTAAACAAAACAAGACCAAAATGACAAAAATCCACAATACACAAGTCAAGTTATCAATAAAAATGCAAAAAGAGTCTTTAAGTAGTTTTAAACACACACTAGCGCTGCTAGCGCGAAAATGTACCTGGTGCGTGTTAAAAATAACCCTGCATGGGTGGGTGTGCGACAAAAATAACTCAGCACGGCAGTACATGAGTCAGAAATCCAGCTGCACGATGATCTGAAGTCCCCACAGCGCAGGTTGTGATCTCCCAGCCTCCGTCAGAGAAGCTACGTGTCGTTTCTCCTGCTCCATGAGCCGATTCTTTGGTTGCGTTTCCTATAGCGTCGTTTCCTCAGCTGTGGAGCTGGCGGCGCGTTGTTTTTTCAGCCGCAGATCGGAGTTGCGTCTTTCTTTTTCCCGCACGGTGCTCTGTGCGTGGATTTTCTTGTCTTTAGGCTGCCAGCTTCTTCTTTCAGGGTCCCAGGAACTGGATGGGCATCACAGGGCAGAGTAGGAGTCTCTCCAGAGACTCCAGGTGCTGGCAGAGAGAAGTCTTTGCTGTCCCTGAGACTTCAAAGTACAGGAGGCAATCTGTAGATCAAGCCCAGTAACGTAAGAGATTTCTTCTCAAGATGGAAGGCACACAAAGTCCAGTCTTTGCCCTCTTACTCTGGCAGAAGCAGCAACTGCAGGATAGCTCCACAAAGCACAGACACAGGCAGGACAGCTCTTCTTCCTCAGCTATTCAGCTCGTCTCCAGGCAGAGGTTCTTCTTGGTTCCAGAAATGTTTCTCAAGTCTGTGGTTTTGGGTGCCCTTCTTATACCCAATTTCTCCTTTAAAGTAGGCCTACTTCAAAGTAAAGTCTCCTTTGAATGTGAAATCCTGCTTTGCCCAGGCCAGGCCGCAGACACTCACCAGGGGGTTGGAGACTGCATTGTGTGAGGGCAGCACAGCCCTTTCAGGTGTGAGTAACCACTTCGCCCCTCCCTCCTAGCACAGATGGCTCATCAGGAGATGCAGGCTACACCCCACCCTTTGTGTCACTGTCTAGTGTGAGGTGCAACCAGCCCAACTGTCAAACTGACCCAGAGAGGAAATCCACAAAAAGGCAGTCACAGAAATGGTATAAGCAAGAAAATGCTCACTTTCTAAAAGTGGCATTTTCAAACACACAATCTTAAAATCAACTTTACTAAAACATGTATTTTTAAAATGTGAGCTCAGAGACCCCAAACTCCGCATGACCATCCGCTCCCGAAGGGAATCTACACTTTAATCAGATTTAAAGGTAGCCTCCATGTTAACCTATGAGAGGGACAGGCCTTGCAACAGTGAAAAACATATTTAGCAATATTTCACTGTCAGGACATATAAAACACATTACTATATGTCCTACCTTAATCATACACTGCACCCTGCCCTCGGGGCTACATAGGGCCTACCTTAGGGGTGTCTTACATGTAAGAAAAGGGAAGGTTTAGGCCTGTCAAGTGGGTACACTTGCCAAGTCGAATTTACAGTTAAAACTTGTAAAGAAATGGCTCCCTGTTGCAGTTACCCCCCACTTTTTGCCTGATACTGATGCTGACTTGACTGAGAAGTGTGCTGGGACCCTGCTAACCAGGCCCCAGCACCAGTGTTCTTTCACCTAAAATGTACCATTGCCTCCACAATTGGCACAACCCTGACACCCAGGTAAGTCCCTTGTAACTGGTACCCCTGGTACCAAGGGCCCTGATGCCAGGGAAGGTCTCTAAGGGCTGCAGCATGACTTATGCCACCCTAGGGACCCCTCACTCAGCACAGACACACTGCTTGCCAGCTTGTGTGTGCTGGTGGGGAGAAAATGACTAAGTCGACATGGCACTCCCCTCAGGGTGCCATGCCAACCTCACACTGCCTGTGGCATAGGTAAGTCACCCCTCTAGCAGGCCTTACAGCCCTAAGGCAGGGTGCACTATACCACAGATGAGGGCATATGTGCATGAGCACTATGCCCCTACAGTGTCTAAGCAAAACCTTAGACATTGTAAGTGCAGGGTAGCCATAAGAGTATATGGTCTGGGAGTCTGTCAAAAACGAACTCCACAGCTCCATAATGGCTACACTGAATACTGGGAAGTTTAGTATCAAACTTCTCAGAATAATAAACCCACACTGATGCCAGTGTTGGGATTATTAAAAAATGCACACAGAGGGCATCTTAGAGATGCCCCCTGTATTTTACCCAATTCTTCAGTGCAGGACTGACTGGTCTGTGCCAGCCTGCTGCTGAGAGATGAGTTTCTGACCCCATGTGGTGAGAGCCTTTGTGCTCTCTGAGGACAGAAACAAAGCCTGCTCTGGGTGGAGGTGCTTCACACCTCCCCCCTGCAGGAACTGTAACACCTAGCAGTGAGCTTCAAAGGCTCAAGCTTCGTGTTACAAGGCCCCAGGGCACTCCAGCTAGTGGAGATGGCCGCCCCCTGGACACAGCCCCCACTTTTTGCGGCAAGTCCAGGAGAGATAATGAGAAAAACAAGGAGGAGTCACTGGCCAGTCAGGACAGCCCCTAAGGTGTCCTGAGCTGAGGTGACTCTGACTTTTAGAAATCCTCCATCTTGTAGAAGGAGGATTCTCCCAATAGGAATAGGGATGTGCCCCCCTCCCCTCAGGGAGGAGGCGCAAGGAGGGTGTAGCCACCCTCAAGGACAGTAGCCATTGGCTACTGCCCTCCCAGACCTAAACACACCCCTAAATTCAGTATTTAGGGGCTCCCCAGAACCTAGGAAATCAGATTCCTGCAACTGACAGAAGAAGAGGACTGCTGAGCTGAAAACCCCTGCAGAAGAAGAAAGAAGACACCAACTGCTTTGGCCCCAGTCCTACCGGCCTGTCTCCTGCCTTCAGAAGAAAACTGCTCCAGCGACACTTTCCCCAGGACCAGCGACCTCTGAATCCTCAGAGGACTGCCCTGCTTCCAAAAGACCAAGAAACTCCTGAGGACAGCGGCCCTGTTCAACAAAGACTGCAACTTTGTTTCCTGAGGAGCAGATTTAAAGACCCCTGCAATCCCCGCAAGAAGCGTGAGACTTGCAACACTGCACCCGGCGACCCCGACTCGACTGGTGGAGAAACAACGCTACAGGGAGGACCCCCAAGACTGTGAGTAACCAAAGTTGTCCCCCCCTGAGACCCCACAGCGACGCCTGCAGAGGGAATCCCGAGGCTCCCCCTGACTGCGACTGCCTGACTCTAAAATCACGACGGCTGAAAAAGACCCTGCACCCGCAGCCCCCAGCACCTGAAGGATCGGAACTTCAGTGCAGGAGTGACCCCCAGGAGGCCCTCTCCCTTGCCCAGGTGGTGGCTACCCCGAGGAGCCCCCCCCTTGCCTGCCTGCACCGCTGAAGAGACCCCTTGGTCTCCCATTGAATCCTATTGAGAACCCGACGCTTGTTTGCACACTGACCCGGCCGCCCCCGCGCTGCTGAGGGTGTACTTTCTGTGTGGACTTGTGTGTCCCCCGGTGCCCTACAAAACCCCCCTGGTCTGCACTCCGAAGACGCGGGTACTTACCTGCTGGCAGACCGGAACCGGGACACCCCCTTCTCTCCATTGAAGCCTATGCGTTTTGGGCACCACTTTGAACTATGCACCTGACCGGCCCTGAGCTGCTGGTGTGGTGACTTTGGGGTTGCTCTGAACCCCCAACGGTGGGCTACCTTGGACCCCAATCTTAACCCTGTAGGTGGTTTACTTACCTGCAAAAACTAACATTACTTTACCTCCCCCAGGAACTGTGAAAATTGCACTGTGTCCACTTTTAAAACAGCTAAATGTGTTTTATGTAAAAAGTATATATGCTATTGTAATTATTCAAAGTTCCTAAAGTATTTACCTGCAATACCTTTCAAATGAGATATTACATGTAGAATTTGAACCTGTGGTTCTTAAAATAAACTAAGAAAATATATTTTTCTATAACAAAAACCTATTGGCTTGGAATTGTCTGAGTGTGTGTTCCTCATTTATTGCCTGTGTGTATGTACAACAAATGCTTAACACTACTCCTTTGATAAGCCTACTACTCGACCACACTACCACAAAATAGAGCATTAGTATCATCTCTTTTTGCCATTATCTTACCTCTAAGGGGAACCCTTGGACTCTGTGCATACTATTCCTTACTTTGAAATAGTGCATACAGAGCCAACTTCCTACATTGGTGGATCAGCGGTGGGGTACAAGACTTTGCATTTGCTGGACTACTCAGCCAATACCTGATCACACGACAAATTCCAAAAATTGTCATTAGAAATTGATTTTTGCAATTTGAGCTATTTTTCTAAATTCTTAAAAGTCCTGCTAGGGCCTTGTGTTAGTCCCTGTTTAGCATTTCCTTTTAGAGTTTAAAAGTTTTGTGAAAGTTTGAATTAGAACCTAGAACTAGTTTTAGATTCTTAAAAAGTATTCTAACTTTTAGAAGCATTATGTCTAGTACAGAGATGAATGTGGTGGAACTCGACACCACCCCTTACCTCCATCTTAAGATGAGGGAGCTAAGTCACTCTGTAAAATAAAGAAAATAACAATGGGCCCCAGACCTTCCAAACTACAGCTCCAGGAGCTTTTGGCAGAGTTTGAAAAGGCCAACCCCTCTGAGGATGGCAACACAGAGGATGAAGATAGTGACTTGGAGGAAAATTCCCCCCTACCAGTCCTAACTAGGGAGAACAGGGCCTCTCAAGCCCTGTCTCCAAACATAATAGTCAGAGAAGCTGGTTCCCTCACAGGAGGGACCAACCTCTCTGAAATCACTGAGGATAATCCCAGTGAAGAGGACATCCAGTTAGCCAGGATGGCCAAAAGATTGGCTTTGGAAAGACAGATCCTAGCCATAGAAAGGGGAAGACAAGAGATGGGCCTAGGACCCATCAATGGTGGCAGCAACATAACTAGGGTCAGAGATTCTCCTGACATGTTGAAAATCCCTAAAGGGATTGTAACTAAATATGAAGATGGTGATGACATCACCAAATGGTTCACAGCTTTTGAGAGGGCTTGTGTAACCAGAAAAGTGAACAAATCTCACTGGGGTGCTCTCCTTTGGGAAATGTTCACTGGAAAGTGTAGGGATAGACTCCTCACACTCTCTGGAAAAGATGCAGAATCTTATGACCTCATGAAGGGTACCCTGATTGAGGGCTTTGGATTCTCCACTGAGGAGTATAGGATTAGATTCAGGGGGGCTCAAAAATCCTCGAGCCAGACCTGGGTTGATTTTGTAGACTACTCAGTGAAAACACTGGATGGTTGGGTAACTGGAAATGAAGTGCATGACTATGTTGGGCTTTATAATTTGTTTATGAAAGAACACATTTTAAGTAACTGCTTCAATGAAAAGTTGCATCAGTATCTGGTAGACCTAGGACCAATTTCTCCCCAAGAATTGGGAAAGAAGGCAGACCATTGGGTCAAGACTAGGGTAACCAAAACTTCCACTGGGGGTGACCAAAAGAAAGGGGTTACAAAGCCTCCCCAGGAGAAAGTGGGTGACACCAGAAACAAAGAAAAAGAGTCCTCTGTAGGCCCCCAAAAACCAGACCAGGTGGGTGGGCCCCGAGACACAACCCAAAACAAAGGTGGGTACCAGGGTAAGAACTGGGATGCCACTAAGGCATGGTGCCATAACTGTAGACAGACAGGGCACCACACCAAGGACACTTCTTGTCCCAAAAACAACCCCCCTAGCAAAATCCCAGGGGTGACCAGTGTAGCCATTGGGGATGACTCCTCAGATGAGGAGGTCTTCATAGCCTTCAACTGGAAAAAGGGCCCAACAGGTGAGTTGGAGATTCCAGAGGGAAGTAGACACTTCCACCACCTACTGGTGAATGGAATCCCAACCACTGCCCTGAGAGACACTTGTGCCAGTCACACTATTGTTCATGACAGGCTGGTGTTCTCAAACCAGTATATCCCAGGTGAGATGGCCAGAGTAAGAGTTAGCCCAGACAGGGTCACTGATAGGCCTGTGGCTTTTGTGCCCATAGAAGTGGGTGGGACTTTTAGCTGGAGAAGGGTGATAGTCAGTACAGACCTCCCCTTGATTGTCTCCTTGGAAATGACTACCCAGAGGTTAGTCAGAGCCCAAGAGAGGAACTGGTCCAGTGCCAGTCCTCTCCCAAGGACTCTGGAGGTGCTACCCCTGCAGTAACTGCAAGTAGGCCACAGAAGAAAAAGAAAAGAAAACAGAGTAGGAAAGGTGGACAACCTTTAGCCAAGGTTCCAGCAAGCCAGGGAGATTCTGCTCCAGTAGGGGAGAACTCCAAAAATGGCACTGTTAAAGTCCAACCTGACCCACAAGAAGTCCTGGCTAGTCAGGCAACTGTTAAGCCTGAGTGGGTGGCTCCTCAGCTAATAGAAGAAAGAGTGGAAGAAGGGTGTTTACTACAAGATGTGGTAACCCCCCACTCTAATACAGCAGACAGGCACCCTGAACCCAAAGAAGCCTGCAACTTAGCCCGTTCCCTTGTAGGTGAAGACCTAAAGGTGTGGTTCTGGGCACTGACAGCTGTCAGTGGCCTCTGCTGGGTGTTAGCCTTTATGGCTGCACTATCCTTGGCATGGTGGTCTGACCCCATGCCAAATAGCAAGTTAGGCCCCCTGACCCTGTTGGTCATGGTGGGGTTACTCCAGCTCTGGGTAACCTCTTTGGGTAAGCTAGGGGTGACCCTGGCTAAGATAAGATTAGCAGAGGTGGATACCTCTAACCCCAAAATAGAGAGAATGGGTGAAGACATAAAAAGCACAGACAAGAGGCAATTCAGACTAGGTCCTATTACTGTGGAAGTGGGTCAGTTCCCCATAGGGAATGACCTGAACAGCAGGATGTAAGGCAGAGTAGGCCCTGCAACAAACCAGCCTATTTCCTCTACTCTTCCTCGCCTGACAGACTAGGAAGACTCTTCCAGCTTTGGCTGAGTCTCCTGGCCTGTGGGCTGGGGGGGGCTTGTGTAAAGAAATGGCTCCCTGTTGCAGTTACCCCCCACTTTTTGCCTGATACTGATGCTGACTTGACTGAGAAGTATGCTGGGACCCTGCTAACCAGGCCCCAGCACCAGTGTTCTTTCACCTAAAATGTACCTTTGTCTCCACAATTGGCACAACCCTGGCACCCAGGTAAGTCCCTTGTAACTGGTACCCCTGGTACCATGGGCCCTGATGCCAGGGAAGGTCTCTAAGGGCTGCAGCATGACTTATGCCACCCTAGGGACCCCTCACTCAGCACAGACACACTGCTTGCCAGCTTGTGTGTGCTGGTGGGGAGAAAATGACTAAGTCGACATGGCACTCCCCTCAGGGTGCCATGCCAACGTCACCCTGCCTGTGGCATAGGTAAGTCACCCCTCTAGCAGGCCTTACAGCCCTAAGGCAGGGTGCACTATACCACAGATGAGGGCATATGTGCATGAGCACTATGCCCCTACAGTGTCTAAGCAAAACCTTAGACATTGTAAGTGCAGGGTAGCCATAAGAGTATATGGTCTGGGAGTGTGTCAAAAACGAACTCCACAGCTCCATAATGGCTACACTGAATACTGGGAAGTTTAGTATCAAACTTCTCAGAATAATAAACCCACACTGATGCCAGTGTTGGGATTATTAAAAAATGCACACAGAGGGCATCTTAGAGATGCCCCCTGTATTTTACCCAATTCTTCAGTGCAGGACTGACTGGTCTGTGCCAGCCTGCTGCTGAGAGATGAGTTTCTGACCCCATGCGGTGAGAGCCTTTGTGCTCTCTGAGGACAGAAACAAAGCCTGCTCTGGGTTGAGGAGCTTCACACCTCCCCCCTGCAGGAACTGTAACACCTAGCAGTGAGCTTCAAAGGCTCAAGCTTCGTGTTATAATGCCCCAGGGCACTCCAGCTAGTGGAGATGCCCGCCCCCTGGACACAGCCCCAACTTTTTGCGGCAAGTCCAGGAGAGATAATGAGAAAAACAAGGAGGAGTCACTGGCCAGTCAGGACAGCCCCTAAGGTGTCCTGAGCTGAGGTGACTCTGACTTTTAGAAATCCTCCATCTTGTAGAAGGAGGATTCTCCCAATAGGAATAGGGATCTGCCCCCCTCCCCTCAGGAAGGAGGCACAAGGAGGGTGTAGACACCCTCAAGGACAGTAGCCATTGGCTACTGCCCTCCCAGACCTAAACACACCCCTAAATTCAGTATTTATGGGCTCCCCAGAACCTAGGAAATCAGATTCCTGCAACTTACAGAAGAAGAGGGCTGCTGAGCTGAAAACCCCTGCAGAAGAAGAAAGAAGACACCAAATGCTTTGGCCCCAGTCCTACCGGCCTGTCTCCTGCCTTCAGAAGAAAACTGCTCCAGCGACGCTTTCCCCAGGACCAGCGACCTCTGAATCCTCAGAGGACTGCCCTGCTTCCAAAAGACCAAGAAACTCCTGAGGACAGCGGCCCTGTTGAACAAAGACTGCAACTTTGTTTCCAGAGGAGCAGATTTAAAGACCCCTGCAATCCCCGCAAGAAGCGTGAGACTTGCAACACTGCACCCGGCGACCCCGACTCGACTGGTGGAGAAACAACGCTACAGGGAGGACCCCCAGGCGACTCCAAGACTGTGAGTAACCAAAGTTGTCCCCCCCTGAGCCCTCACAGCGACGCCTGCAGAGGGAATCCCGAGGCTCCCCCTGACCGCGACTGCCTGACTCTAAAATACTGACGGCTGGAAAAGACCCTGCACCCGCAGCCCCCAGCACCTGAAGGATCGGAACTTCAGTGCAGGAGTGACCCCCAGGAGGCCCTCTCCCTTGCCCAGGTGGTGGCTACCCTGAAGAGCCCCCCCCCCCTTGCCTGCCTGCACCGCTGAAGAGACCCCTTGGTCTCCCATTGAATCCTATTGAGAACTCGACGCTTGTTTGTACACTGCACCCGGCCGCCCCCGCGCTGCTGAGGGTGTACTTTCTGTGTGGACTTGTGTCCCCCCCGGTGCCCTACAAAACCCCCCTGGTCTGCCCTCCGAAGACGTGGGTACTTACCTGCTGGCAGACCGTAACCGGGACAACCCCCTTCTCACCATTGAAGCCTATGCGTTTTGGGCACCACTTTGAACTCTGCACCTGACCGGCCCTGAGCTGCTGGTGTGGTGACTTTGGGGTTGCTCTGAACCCCCAACGGTGGGCTACCTTGGACCCCAATCTTAACCCTGTAGGTGGTTTACTTACCTGCAAAAACTAACATTACTTTACCTCCCCTAGGAACTGTGAAAATTGCAGTGTCCAGTTTTAAAACAGCTAAATGTGTTTTATGTAAAAAGTATATATGCTATTGTAATTATTCAAAGTCCCTAAAGTACGTACCTGCAATACCTTTCAAATGAGATATTACATGTAGAATTTGAACCTGTGGTTCTTAAAATAAACTAAGAAAATATATTTTTCTATAACAAAAACCTATTGGCTTGGAATTGTCTCTGAGTGTGTGTTCCTCATTTATTGCCTGTGTGTATGTACAACAAATGCTTAACACTACTCCTTTGAAAAGCCTACTGCTCGACCACACTACCTCAAAATAGAGCATTAGTATTATCTCTTTTTGCCATTATCTTACCTCTAAGGGGAACCCTTGGACTCTGTGCATACTATTCCTTACTTTGAAATAGTGCATACAGAGCCAACTTCCTACAAAACTGCACCCACAAACACTGCAGTGGCAGGTCTGAGACATGATTACAGAGCTACTTATGTGGGTGGCACAACCATTGCTGCAGGCCCACTAGTAGCATTTGATTTATAGGCCCTGGGCACCTCTAGTGCACTGTACTAGGGACTTAGTAATAAATCAAATATACCAATCATGGATAAGCCAATTACATACAATTTACACAGAGATCATATGCATTTTAGCACTGTTTAGCAGTGGTAAAGTGCTCTGAGTTCAAAAGCCAACAGCAACAGGTCAGAAAAAAAAGAGGCAGGAGGCAAAAAGACTGGGGGTGACCCTGCAAAAAGGGCCATTTCCAACATTGATGTTCATTAATGCAACTAATACTGGGATGATTGAATAAAGCTCGATCTAACTTGATGGTTTAGTATTGTAACCAATAGGGAAATAAAAATTGTTTAACTCTTTACTGAGTTGTGGTTGTTCATGAATAGATGGTTTTAGTGTTTTCAATTAAAACGTTATTTATTGATGTTGATTATTGATGCCAGTGGTCACTACATGATTAGGATATTCAGGCGATCCAAAAGGTTCATCGACCTATACGCATCCCCTTGTAAGTTTACATACCAAGGACCAGGCACAAAGAAGTTTTTTGTAGCAACTTGATGGTTAGTTTCCTTTGAAGACTAGTTGTGTGGTGATTACTGGTTATGGTGGTAGTTTAATTTAGGGTTAGTTGTTCGTATCCTTATGAGGGTTGAATTTTGTTTTTTTGAAATGGCGATTGCAGCAAAGATGATGTCTCTTTAAGCCCAGAAATGACTTTCCCAGATCCTGGATCCCGCTAGTAAAGATGGGTATGTTCTCAGCGTTCTTGTGATAGTGTGAAAGTGGTAGGTTGCACTTTCAAGGGCTTAAGCAAATTGTAGGTGAATTGTGGTGTATGTGAGATAAAGTAGGGAGTTTGCGTACTCCAGTTGAGGTTAGTAGGAGTGTGCGTACTCCACAGTATGAGCGGAGGGAAGTCATCGAACTTCATATGTGTGTGGCGCTTTGTGCTAAAACATTGTCCATGTGGTTGTTGGTGATGTACGGACCCTGCGTGGTCTAAGACTCCGAAGTATATTGACAAGTGTAGAGAACACTTGGTTATATGTTGTAATCTGTCTGGTTTAATAGGTTGATTGGGCATTGTCAACAAGTAGGTGTGTGAGTTAAACGAGTGAGAGATTTTTTTTGACTGAGATTTGGCGAGTCCTATGTGCACCAGGACAGACCCATTGATCAGTTGAGAGTGAAATTTGCGGGTCAAATTTTACTTGCGAATGTGGGAGACTGAGAACGAGGAATGGCTACATGAGTGAAAGGGCCATTAGTGAAAATCAGTAAGGTCTCTGAAGCAATTGTGTACCTTCCTAGAGTAAACCAGCTGGTTTGTTTTTGGTTATTTGTTTTTTGTTATGTGCTTGCAATATTTTGCATTTGTTCTGTGTGAGCTGAAGTTTAAGGAGACAAGCCGCAATACTTTGTCTGCCGCAGTGTGTGTGTGACGTCAGATGTGCCACGCTGGGATAGGTTGGTTGGTGAGAAGAGTCACGAGCAGATTGGCAGTCGTCCGTAAGAGGCAACTGGTTGAGTAAGCGGGTGAAAGGAATCTTGGGAGTAAAAGTAATTTCATCATTGATTGAAATATATACAAACAGAGAAAATGAAGTTTTTCAAAGCATTTGGAAGTGCCATGAAGGTTGATTCTTACATAAAAGTGACATTTGGAGAGCCGACCCCACAGGAAAATTCTCTGGCATATATTGTGATAGAGGAGCGAGGTGTAGCACCGTGTCTTTGGTTGAAACAGTGGTGCAAGATGACAAAGAATTGGGAGCTTTAGCATTTCCAGAACATGGAAAGTTTAACTTGAGAATTTAGGATCAATTGCGAATAACATTTTATGAGACAAAGCCATTACCGAGGCCAGCACAGTTTGAGGCTTTAACAATTTGGGAGCTGGTAGCCAGACAGCAACAAGAGATGAAGTTTCAGAGAAGAATAAAAAAAGGTAGAAAAATCCTTGGCAGAAGCAAGATGGGATTGGGAACAGAAAAGGTGGAGAACAGAGACCCTACAGGGAATTAAATTATTTCCTGCAAACGTGGAAGAAGATGAGTCAGAAAAGGAAGCTACAGCTAAAACTGATGAAAGTTCAGGGACAAAGAAAAAGCCCTATGTAAAAGATGAAGATTACGACGTTGAGGATCTTACTACACAGTTGTTGAGGGATCGGCCTCCGCCATATGCAACGCATGTAGGGGGTCCAAGTATTAGTTCTGCCCCAACTGCTCCAGCACAAGCATCGGGAACAGTGGGACCAGAGCAAACAGACAGTGGACAGGCACAAGGGGTAGTGCAGAGTACTCCTAATGCAGTGACCACTTCAGTGGTCCAAGCACAAATGCATCCACCATCGACACAGAGAGTTTATCCAGACGTACCAGTTCTTGAGACGATCTCCAACTTAGTAGTGCCATTGGAGCAAGTGCACTCGAGGCCAATGCTAGTTCAGATTGAGCCAACTCCAATGTTGTTCCCTCAGGCACAGCCACAGGGTTTGCCGAAGTTTACACTGATAACAGGGACACAGTCAGATATCGCACCAGTGATGAATCAAGCTATGGGGGTGACCTTTCCACAAGGTGCGAGTGGTAGGGCAGCTCCAGATGCAACATCGCTTCCGATTAGTGTTGGTCCAGCGATACCATTATTTGCACAAAAGAAAACAGTTGCAGGAGATCAGGGTGAAATGTCACAGAGCCTTGTGAGGAGGGGAGTGAGTGATCATGTGCAGGTGGTATCATCTATGGGTCAGACCTTTGATGGATTTGGACCATTAATGGATCTTAGTCCACTTGTAGTGCTCTCAGATGCAGTAAATGGCCAGAGGGCAAGTCAAGGCTCGAAGCTTCTGATACGGCAGACTCCAACAGGTACTGTTGCCAAATGCGGGTAACATCACGTTACAGGGATTGACAGAACAACAATTGAGTGAATGGTTGGATAGTTTAAATACTCCTCATAATATATCCAAGGGTGAAGAGCAGATAAATCGTCTAAGACTAGCTACAGAAGTAACAGAGCTAGTTGAGGGGACAACAGGAGTAAACAGGTTGAAATCCCACAGAGAAGAAGAGCTGAAGTACTTGTGTCCAAGGATTACAAGGGAACTGAATAAGATACATCAGAAATTGGCGGAGCTGGCAGATAAACATGATATAGAGATTGAGAGAACAAAGCATTTGAAACGAAGTTACAGGTTAGATTTCGATGTAAAGGATTTCGAGCACATGAGGTCAGCAGGAATGAAGGCTCATTTAAAAGAATTGTTGCAGAGTGCTCAGATTTGGGGAGCATTAGAGAAGTGGGAAGGTAGATGGGCAAAGAAAAAAGACAAACGGAAACAAGATTCACAAGAAGGGCCTGAAAGTGTTCAGACGGAAAAGGATCCAGTAAAAATGTTACAAATGAGAGAAATTCCAGGAGGGCAGGTTGTTCATGTCCCATGGCACAGGAGCGATATACTGTTGTTCACAAATGATTACCCAAAACTGAGAGAGAAACCGGTTGAGTCGTATCAGTAGACAGATAGGTCTGTGAAACTTTCTAAATGTCTGTAGGAAGACTTGAATACATTATTGGAAATAATGGTTCCAGCTGATTTATGGGTTGAATGCAAAAGAGCAGTGGATTAGCCGACAAGTGAAACGTAAAGGGATAGAGTTACAGGTGCACCATCACTTGAATAGATTAAACCTTACTATAAGGTGATTGAATTCCTGAAGACGAGAATCTCGCCCAAAAATATTGACTGGCAGAGCATTGACAGGACAGTGCAAGAAACTAAAGAGTATATACATACCTATTATGAGAGATTGTTGAAAGCATTCAAGAAGTACAGTGGCAAGGAAGCAATTGAGCTGAAAGACATGTTGCAGTTTGTGCTCAGGTTTGTCGAAGGATTGAGACCAGATGTAGGGCAAATGATTAAGAGCCATTTGATTTGTTGGCAAGCAAAGCCGATTTATGAGGTGATGCAGTATGCGAAATACTGTAGTGATGAAAATGAGTTAAACCAGAAAAAGCTGAAGGAGAAAGCAATAGTGATGCAAATAAAGGCAGTTCATACATGAGTGCAAGGAGCTTTGATGCAACAGATGCCGCAGGAAACTGTTATGTTTCAACCTCAGATGAGAGGTAGAGGTCATGGAGTTAACATGACTCGTGGTCCGGATTTGAATACTGTAGTAGTCCAGAATGACATGCAGAGAATTAAAAAGATGTCACCATGTCATTTGTGCGGAAACGTGGGACACTGGAAGAGGGAGTGTCCGTTGATGCTACACAATGGTGTTGTTCAGCCAAATGGTGATGTCAATTCATTTCAATCTGTGAAAGTCCCTAGAGCAAGAGGTTTTAATCCGAATACTCAGAACCATAGGTGCTGTGTGCACAACTGACACAGTTGCAACCAATACAGCAGCAGGTTTCTATGGTACCTAGACATCAAATGCAGATACCTCAAGCCCACATGGAACAGCAACAGATGATGCGTACTCGGCAGGTCAGAGGTCAGAGGGAAGACAGAAGTAATGACACAGTACACCGATTCCCATTTCATAGTGAGGATGAAATAAACGAAGAATGGATGAGTGACAGTTCAGATGAAGGACTTTGTATGCTTGCAGCATCTTTAGAAGTAGATCAGAGAGGACCTTTTGTGAAGGGAAAGGTGATGGGTTACAAAGTCTCATTTTTAGTGCACACAGGAGCTACGCACTCTACAGTGAGAAGTGCAGAAGTTCCAAACTTACCTCTTTCAGGCAGAACAGTTCAGGCTGTAGCTGTAGAAAATAGACAATTGACAAATCTAATCACAGATCCAGTACAGGTTGAGATTGGGAACTTCCAAGGACTGCACAGGTTTGTAGTCTGTGACTCAAGTCGAGTATCCCTACTGGGAAGGGACCTACTGCATAAGACAAGGTGTTCTATTAGTTGTTTGAACACTGGAATAGAGGTGCAACAGACATCCGAGACCATGATTAACAACGTTAATGAGGAATACCCATTGATAAAGTTTTTCCCAATGTTTTCTGTGAAAGAATTGCATGCAGATCTACAAGGAACAGTGCAGGAGAATGTGTGGGACTTGACAGGAAAAGAAGTGAGTTTGATTAATAGAGTAGAACCATTTAAGATCACCTTGAAGCCAAATTCAATATTCCCGCAGCTTCCCCAGTGAAACATGGCACAGGATGTTCTGATGAAGGTAGCACAGATAATTGGAGATTTTCTGAAGCAATGTGTTTTGAAAGAAGTGTTGAGCAATCCATGTAATTCATCAATAATGGACTTAAAAAAGCCATGTGGGAAAGTGTGCATTGTGCAGGACATGTGAAAAAGTGAATGACATTGTGGTCAAGTGTTGTCCGGTAGTGCCAAATCCAGCAGTGATACTGTTTCAGATTCCATGCGATGCAGAGTGGTTCACAGTGGTTGACTTGTCACAAGCATTCTTTTCTGTGCCGCTTCATGAGGATAGTCAGTTTCTCTTTAGTTTCAAATTACTAGACAGAGTCTACAGCTGGTGCAGACTTCCACAAGGGTATACGAAGTCACCATCTCTGTTTAATCAGATCTTGAAAAAGAATCTGGGGTCATTGGAATTACCGTATCAATTGACTTCAGTACAGTACCTTGATGATTTGCTGATTGCATCTTGAACAAGGGATGAGTGTAAATACGACTTGATTGCCCTGTTAAATCATTTGGGAAAATTCGGACATAAGGTGTCACCTTTGAAACTGCAGTATTGTCAAAAGTCAGTGAAATACCTGGGACACCAGATTGAGAAAGGGTTAAGGAGAATCTCCAGGGAAAGAATTACAATGATTTTGCAAAGAATTCCTCCGACTTCACAGAGAGATGTCAGAACATTTCTGGGAATGGTAGGATATTGTCGACAGTGGATTCTGAATTTGCTGAGATTGCCAAACCATTACAGCAGTTGACACATAAGGAAGTTACGGATCCCATTACCTTAGATGAAGCTCAGATGAAAGCGTCCACTGAATAGTGAGAGAGTTTGTGCAGTGCTCCAGCATTGGGAATGCCTGATTACACAAAGCCATTCACATAGTTTTGTCACAATCGTGATGCTTGTTTTTTATCTGTTTTGACACAGGTCCATGGAGATGCTTATCGCCCAGTAGCCCATTTTTCAGCTACCTTGGACCCTGTCGCAGCAGCTTTACCAGGTCGTCTGTGTGCAGTAGTCGCAGTTGGTCAAAGTCAATGTGAGGCAGTAGTGACGGGATACCCTTTGATGGTAATGGTACCACATTCCGTTGAGATTTTACTGACAAGGACAAAAACGCAGTATTTGACAGGTGCAAGACTGACAAGGTATGACAAGAGCATATTGAGTGCTCCAAATGTAACACTGCAAAGATTTTACAGTGTTGAATCCAGCAACATGGCTTCCAAGTGATACTGTTGAAATTGAAAAAGAGGAAGACATCGAGCATGATTGTCTTGAGGTAACTGAACTGTGTACAAATCAAGGCCTGATATCAGAGATACACGATTGGAAGAAAATGACCAAATTGTCTGTGTAGATGGTTCATGTCTCAGAGAAGGAACAGGGACATTGAGAGCAGGATATGCGGTATGTACAATTACAGGCACATTAGAAGCCTCCTGGCTTCGAGGTGAATATTCTGCACAAGTGGTGGAATTGGTAGCTCTTACTAGGGCATGCCATGTGTGTGCGAGACTGAGGGTCACAATTTATACTGACAGTCAATATGGATTTGGAATTGTTCATGATTTTGGTCAATTGTGGTTGCAAAGAGGTTTCATGACCTCTACTGGTACACCAGTGAGAAATGGTGACAAGATAAAAGAGTTGTTATGCGCAATACAGTTACCTGAAGAGATTGCCGTGGTAAAATGCAGTGCACATCAAAAGGCACAGGATTACATCTCATTGGGAAATGGGTATGCGGATCAAGTAGCAAGGTTTTGCTCATTGAATTGTATATCGTTTAAGGACGAGTGGAAATTGAAGCCTGAAGAAGATAGTACTTGCACAAGTTTGTCATTAAAGGTGATTGATGCTTTAGAAGAATTGAAAACATTGCAGGATAATGCAGACAAAGAAGGAAAACGACTTTGGGTTAAATTAGAATGTGTCCAAAGACCTGATGAAATTTGGGTTTCTGAGGAGGGTCAAATGGTCTTGCCCAAATAGTTTATTGTCGCAAATGGCCCATTACTACCATGGGCAGGCACATATTGGAAGAGATGCCATGGTTAGATTGTTTAAAATTGACTGGTTTAATCCTAAATGTAGGCAAGCAGCAGAAGCAGTATGTCATAGTTGCATGATTTGTCAGCAGCCAAACGTGGGAAAAGGGACAGTGGTGAATTTGAGCCACATTGGAAGACCAGCTCTTTGCAGATGGAACACTCCTGATATCTAAGACCCCAAGTGGATTAAGAAAACCCTCACGTGCTTTGAGGAATTTTGCTCCACACTGGGACTTGAAATTATTGCTTCCAAAACTAAATTAATGACGCTTAATCCTCACAGAACCTTCAGAGGAAAGTTTATGCTCGAAGATACCCCTACTTGAAAAGGTGAACACATTTAGGCCCATATTTATACTTTCTTAGCGCCACATTTGCGCCGCTTTTTAACGCAAAAGCGGCGCAAACTTGCAAAATACAATTGTGTTCAGTAAATTTGCGCCGCTTTTGCGTTGCAAAGCGGCCCAAATGCGTCGCGAAAAAAGTATAAATATGGGCCTTAGTTACCTGGGCCTACAGTTAACAGAGAAAATGTCTTGGAAACCACATATTGCAAAGCAGGCATCAAAACTAAAGCAAACAACAGAGGTTTAAAGAAAGGGTTTTAATCTCTCATACCCTAAGCCAATAAGCCCTGCACTCCATATTTATGAAGCTAAGGCTGTGAGCTCGGCTCTTTATGGGGCTGAACTATAGGGTTATGCCATGCTCAAGAACTAACAATCTCTGAAAATAATCTCTTAATAAATCTTGTGTCCCTGCCACCAAGCACTCCACTATTTCCCCTTTTCAAGGACCTCGGCATGAAGGGCATTAGCTACTAGGCTCACATACATCCCCTCTTATATTGTCGGCACCTCTGGACTACCTCAGAGCTTGCCTCCTATACTGCAGCCCTGCAGATCATTTTAGAAACTGACCGCTCTCCTAGTATCCACTGGCTCAAACACATCAAAGGGTTACTATACTCGCTTGGGCTTAGTGAACTCTGGAATTCTCAAACCATTGCCTCCTTTCTATCAAAAAACAGTATTGAAAGATTTGTAGACTGTGGAACAGGGAGTAGCACTTCACTC
The DNA here is from genome assembly GCF_031143425.1 of Pleurodeles waltl. Classification (NCBI taxonomy): domain Eukaryota; kingdom Metazoa; phylum Chordata; class Amphibia; order Caudata; family Salamandridae; genus Pleurodeles; species Pleurodeles waltl. The sequence goes on from NC_090439.1 coordinate 342,649,768, forward strand.
TACACTATCATATGAATTTGCCTACCTAAAAGAGATGTGTAAATACGAGGCCTTCTTGGACATAATTATGGTGCCTGGAGAAAGGAAATTGTACTTGCAGTTCTGCATAGGTACCTTGCCACTAAGATCACTTACCAGTTGCTGGTCACCTGAGGGGACAATTACTTGCCCAGCTTGCGAAGCACCTATTGAAAATCTCCCTCATGTTCTATTTGTTTGCCTTGCCTATGCTGCCTCTGATGGGAAATGGTTGGCCCCTGCTTGTAGATTATTGGGAGTCCACAGGTCCAATATAGCCCTTCGAATTCCCAGATCAGATACTCACTCGACGCTGGTGATCGCTGTTGCCAAGTTCCTTGGCGCTAATTGGATTGTTAGAGAAAACTTCTTATCTGCAGAATGGTTTTAGTAACAGTGTATTAAAATTGCTCTGGAAGAGCACTTCGGTTTTATTATTTGTATTTATTTATATGTATTGTACATATTTTTTATATTTACTGTGTATTTATTTGTTGCTGCTATGTGCTTTTATGGCCCTTTGGTATGTTTTAGCAACCCTTGTTGCAACATCCAAAGGCCATTTAAATAACCTTTGGCTGATCTTATTATTCTCTGCGCCAGTTGGTTTGAACATCAAGTACTGCATCCAATCAGATTGCCTGACGTCAAATCTTCCCGTGTTTGCATATATGGTTCTGGGCATTCTCGATAATCAGCTAATTACGGTGTCTTGGGAAAGCTGATGATAAGTCATTCTAGGAGAATATTTGCATATTATAAATATGTCATGTACCTCTAATTACTTTCAGAATTAATTAAACAGAATAATTACAAGGGAACGTGATAACAATATGTGCAATTAATTAGAAAACTAATTTCAGATAATGAGGCATTAGAAAGGCGGGCCACACAGATATTTTGACTATCCACCTCAAAAGACAATTCAAGCGTAGAACACAAGTGTTTTCCCATAAAATATATTGAACCAACTGCGGTTATTTAAAATGAATCTCTGTAACATGAATTACTTCACAGACGTGGCAGACAAACCCATACTGGGTAGATATTCTGCATTGATTTATGAGCTGGAAACAAGTTCTTGTATCCCAAACATGATGGCACTCCCACTTTTAAATTGACAGTTTTTTTTTTTTTAAAGAGTTAGTTTAATGCCATGTCAGGAACAAATTTCCATCAGTGCACAAAAGGGGACTACCATCTGAGAGCGCTGCTTGTTTACTTCAAAATGTGGAATGTCAGACACTCCTAACATGTTATTTCCCAATGTAGATGGGGGAACACTGAATTAAGTGCAAACTGTGCATCAACTAATTTGAACTCTCTTGCTAAATAACATTTGTGGGTGCACACGTGGCACCTGCGTTCTGCTGCCCTGCCATTACTGTTGCCTACCGTTTTAAGTGCAAAATTATCTTTATCCAGAGCATAGACCTCATTCCCACCAATGTAACGTCAAAGCGACATAATTACATTAGTGATGACATAAGTGTTCGCATTTAAAGTACGCATTTAAAGTAATCAACGAACTGTATAGTTTTCAGTCGTGGGAGAGCTGGTTGAGTAAAAATATCTGTTGAGAGCTAAGGTAACAAACCAGGACCCATATTTATACTTTTTGACGAAAGTCTGCGCTAGCGCAGATTTGCATCAAAAAGTATAATGCCGGCTACCTCCATTCCAATGCGCCAGCCGGGCGTCATATTTATGGAATGACAGTAGCCGGTGCTGCGGCCTGGTTAGTGTCAAAATAAATGACTCTAACCTGGCAGTGGAGGCGTACTGAAGACTGGGGGTTGTGCGCCAACGAATTGTGCAAGTCAGGTTAGAGTCCAAAATATGTACTCTAACCTGACTAGTGTCATTTTTTGACACACAACCCCCATGGAAATGACTCCTGTCTTAGGAAAGACAGGAGTCATGCCCCCCTGCCCAATGGCCATGCCCAGGGGACTTATGTCCCCTGGGCATGGCCATTGGGCACATTGGCATGTAGGGGGGGCAAGTTAGGCCCCCCCATTGCCACTTCTACATAAAATAAAATACTTACCTCTACTTACCGTAGATGGGTCCCCCCCATCCAGGGGTGTCCTCCAGGGCTGGGCGAGTTGCATGGGGGGTCCCTGGGGGCAGGGAAGGGCACCTGGGGACTGCTTCCATGGTCCGAGACCTTGGAAATGAGCCCACAGTTCCCTTAATGCCTGCCCTGACCCAGGCATTTAAAAATGACTCTAAACAGGTTCAGATTCATTTTTTAAGGCCCTCCCCCTCCCGTGCGTCATTTTTGCACAGGAGTATAAATAAGGCACAAATGCCTACCTTGCATGTCATTAACGCAAGGTAGGTTTCCACTGTCAACAAAAGACTCTCACTTCATAAATTTGGCACTAGACGGGTTTAACACCAAAGTTTAAATATGGAGTTAAGTTTGCACCGAATTTGCATTAAAAAAATGACACAAATCCGGCGCAAACAGAGTATAAATATGCCCCTAGATGTCAGCCACGTGCACTGGGTTAGCTACACATACTTATGGGAAACTGGACTATTGTGAGGGAAAGGTACATATAAAATGATAGATGAGTAACAGTGAGTAATGGATGTTTTTCACGAATGGCTTCTGAGTGACATCAGATAGAGAACGAGATTGAAACTAGTATTTTCTATGATGTCACTAAGAGCCCTGAGATGACAAACACCATTGCTTTTCACTCTTACCTATTATTCTATAAACTTACTTTTCCCTCACAACAATATAGCGCCTGTAAGTAGTTGTAACTATTCCCTGTTATCCATCTTTAATTTGATTTTATGTACGATCTAAACAAACCACCTGTTCGTGTTTTAATGATTTGCATGAAAGAGCCATACAGAACATGACCGCTTCTCACTATCTCAAATGAAAAAAATAAATCTCAATCTCCTGCCACCCAACTCCACCACCCTCTGTACCTTACCAGTCCCTCTGCTCTGAAGATGAGTGTTATGAATATACCCTCATAGTCAAGAGAGTGGAGATTATATGCTCTTCATTGCCGATGAGCAGCCAAAGTGAGGATATTCCAGGCCAGGCAGGAACCAACTGTTTGACCCTGGAATGACCACAACCATTAAAACACACACTGAAGAGAAACATTCTCACTCTTCTAAGCAGGTATATATATATAATATATCCCCTTCACTGTTATAACAGTATATAATAAGAAAGACAAATTAATAAATAAACAAATAAACATAAATTAAGTCAGCTATAGCACTGAACACTAGAAATGCAAAACAGCCTTTCATAGTCTTGTAAATAACCAGGCTGCCCTCGATACTTATATAATAATTTGTACACCTCACTTACTTACATTTTGGAAATTACACTTCTTCCCTCTATGGTGTCACCACTGTGTTGACCTCTGTCTGGGTCAGTGTGATTGATGAACCAGAGGCCTGTGTGCCGCAATGCAATAAATGAAGACACACAAACACAAGTGTAGAGGGTGGGTAGAAGACCACGTGCGGTCACTGAGCGTTTATTTTATAGCTTCTGGCCACGCCTGGCCAGAGGATGTACAAAGTGTGGATCCGGGAAAAGCAGCCAACGCAGCGGTAGTCCCCGGATGGCTCACTACAATCACCACCCATACCCACATTTTCTCCCTTTTGTCTTGAAAGTTGCAGATCACGATCATCCATTCACATCAATCCACTGTTAGACTCATTCTTTTTCCATATAGTCAACACCTTTTTCGTCAAAGCTTCTTTTCTGAGATGCCCTTTCTCTCCATTTTCTAACATGAAAAAGAACAGATGGACCTCTGTGCTTTTGTAAGGCCCACAAAGTTTTGACAATCGTTTTATTGGACCCGATTTGACTTTCAGTCAGCCACCTACTTAAAACCTTCCTTTCTCAACCACATTATCTGGTCTTCTTCACACTGTCATTTAACACCAGTTCTTTCATGCGGGCAGTTTTAGTCCCTGGTTTTCTTCCTTTCATCAGCTCGAAAAGTATAAATTGCGTAAACCCAAGAATTGTCATGTGGTACGCCAAGACCATCTTTTTGATCACTTTTTCTACATCTTCTTTGCTTGCACACACCATTTGAATTGCACCTTTGACCATTCGTTTGGCACACTATAAAATACCATTGTCTTGACCTTTATACAATAAAATGTGATGCTCTTTAATACCATTTGAAGTAAGAAATGTTTGTCTCTCGATGTATTTAAGATGAGCACCATTGTCAGTTATTATTACTGGGAAAACACTCTTCCCAAAATACCTCTTCTAACACAGAAATGGTTGCTTTTGTGGTAATCTCTTTCAAATATTTAACTACAAGCCACTTCATCTTGGCTCTTTCTGCAGGATAATCCTCAGGCTTTTTGCCTTCACTCTTCCATTTTTGCTGAATTTGTTTTTGTTGGACTTGGGACTCTGTGCACTTTATCAATGCTAACCAGTGCTAAAGGCCTTGTGCTCTTGCTTTAAAACATGGCAGAGTTGGCTTTTAACCAATTGGCATATTTAATTTACTTGTAGGTCCCTAGTAAAATGGCACTACGTGTTCCCAGGACCTTTAATTAAATGCTGCTAGTGGGTTTGCAGCACTGATTGTGCCACCCACTTAAGAAGCCTTCGAACATGTCTCAGGCCTGCCATTGCAGAGTCTGCATGTGCAGTTTAAGCTGCCAATCTGACTTAGCAAAATGATCCATTTTGCCAGTCCGAAACCTCTTTTTTAAATAGATATAAATCACCCCTGGGTAGGCCCTGGACAGCCCACATGGCAGGGTGCAATATATTTAAAAATCAAAACATGTACTTATAAGTTTTACATGTCCTAGTAGTAAACAACTCTTATATTAGTTTTTCTCTGCTGCAAGGCCTATCTTTCACATAGGATAACATTGAAGTTGTCTCACTACATTTTTAAGTGCAATTTTCAAAAGGAAAAAGATGACCATTACATATTTGGAGTCTCTGGAAACATAATCTAAAATCTTAACTTATGGTAAAGTGGGATTTTAAATTGCAATTTTGAAAATGCCACTTTTACAAAGTTGGCATTTTCTTTCATTAGCTATTCAATGCCTGATTCCTGCCTCACGTTCACATGGCTGAGTATGGTTGACAGTTGAGTTTTGTGTATTCCTCCTAGACAGCCCCACACAATGGGGCTTAGGTGTTGCTAGGTGGGCCATCACTGGCAAGATGGGTGGAAGGAGCTAGACACAGCCCTACTAACAATTGAATAGGCTGTATCCTGCTTCCACACAAAGGATGTTAGTCTGGAGTCAGGGTCAGGAAGACAGGGCATCTGTGCACGTCAAAGTCATGCCTCTAGAAGCTTCTCCCCACTTCAAAGGCAAAACTGTGTATAAAGGAGGAACCTCAGACACCAACTCATCAGTACACCTCTGGACCTGTGAATATTCTGTCAGGAAGAGGGACTGCAGTGCTGCTACAAGGACTTCCACTCTGACTGGCTCCTGGAACTGTTGTACTGCTGTGCTGACCTGCTGACCTCTTGCTGGGGATGAAAAACTGGACCTTCAAATTCATCTTGATTGCAGGACCTTAGAGTGACTCAATGGGCTAGTCTGCTGGCCTTCTGATCTAAGCGTCGGGGTTGTGAAAAGGCTCCCAAACCAGCTCTCGGACCCAAGTGCAGTGAGTTCCTGGCCCCAAGTGGTGCCCTCAGTTACTAGACCCTTGGGGTGACCCACAGGCTCTTTAAGTTAGCATTTGGACTCTGTATCCAGCAATGGGCCCATTCACACCGGAACTGCTCTGCTCACACTGAAGTTCACAGCAAGCTGTTGCCAGACCCTCTCTTCACACAACTAGCATTGACCACCCACAGAGGACTGCCACTGCTAAACTCCTGCCTGGTCATCTGCAATCCCCAGCTTGCTCTTCGTGCCTTGTCAACCACCGCCCACGATACTCTCCTTGCTCCCTGTGACCCTCTCCAATGTGAATGTGACTTGGCACAAAACTTGTGAATGTAAACCTTCAGCAGGATTAATGTGAGACTGTGTCCAACTGGCACCCCATCACAGTCAGCTTGAACGTTTGACCCAATCCAGTGCAGTCAGATAGCCACAGTTAGCGCGTTCTGCTTTTAGGCCCATTTTTACTGCTTATTCTTTAAACATTCATAACTCTGGCTCTACTGATTGGGTTTTTGCCATCATGATCTTGTTTTATTTAATAAATGCAGCTCCATTCGTCAGGTGTGGGATGCTTTGTGTGGTGCTTTCACTGTATTACTGTATGAAGTGTTGCACAATTATTTTACACATTTCCCCTAAGTTAAGCCTGACTGTTCTGCGTCAAACTACCAGGGACCTGAGCAGAGGTTAATTTTGGATTTGCTTGTGCCTTACCCTCACTAGGATTGTGATTACTGCATGATCATGACACACACTTCAGTCAACCAGTAACCCAATTTCTAACAAGGAGAAACACCAATTTCTCTCCTCCCTCCTCTTTGAATTAGTTTCACTATGTCTTCCTGTGTGGCATTGGAATCTATTTCTCATTCCCATTCTTCTATCATTAATTCATCTTCAAACCATGCTCTCACTTCTTCCACATTTGCTTCTTCCCCAGCACATTGTCTACTTCTTGCAGTCATTTCATCTTTCAATTTTCAATCAATGGATAGTCAAGAAAGTCAGTCAGCCTAGGTATTACATCACCCTTGAATGTGTTGTATCACATAATGGTATTTTTGAAGCATCTCAGCTAATCTTGCAGGTTTTGCAGAGCCTTACCTGTCCTACTGGCAACAATATTTTGACTAGGTGCTTGTGATTGGTATAGAACATAAACTACAGTCCCACAAGTACATGTACTAGTACTCAGTTCCCCATGCGGCTGCCAAAGCTTCTTGCACAATTACAGAATGATGCTACTCTGAAATTGTCAATGATCTTGAAGCCAAGACAACTGCCTACACTGGCATACTATGGAATTGAGATAAAATGGCACGATCCCTGTTTCACTAGTATCGACAGTTAGTACAGTATTTAATTTAATATCAAAACGAACGTTTCCTACAGTACAAACTTCTTTCTTTATGGTGTCAAAGCATTTTAGTTTCTCATCTTCCCATTTGAAATTGTTCTCTTTCCTAAGAAAGCTTCTCAAACATTCAGTTTTATTGGCAAAACATTTAACAAATTTGGGGTAATACTCTTTGAGCCCCATAAATAAACATATTTGATCCTTGACTATTGGTTTTGTGGCCAATCCTCTGGTTTTCAACAGATTAATGTTTGTTGAAACATCCTCTGCTCGTATTGTATACACTTATTCAATTTCTCATACTAAGAATTTGCACTTTTCCATCCTTAAAATAAGGCTGAATGCTGCTAATCTATCCACAGTTTCTTAAGTGGCAAATTATGTTCCTCATTCATCTCTCTGAATACTAAAATGTCATCTTGGAAATATACTGTTATTCATCTACTTGAAAATTCCTGCATCATCCATTGAATACTGCCAAATGTAATCAAAATGGCATGCAAGTGAATTGAAATGTGCCTTCCCTAGTAACTAACACGGAGAGGTTTTGACTCTTTGTGCAAAGATATATGATGTCAGGTACTCTTAAGAATATGCTTTAGCAAACCCCCCACCTCAACAGTAGGAGGACTAGTTCAATTATAATGAACAATGGGAATGCCTCCACTACAATGTTATGGTTAAAATGCCCAAGGTCTATGCAAAATCGCTCATCAACCTTTTCCTTGACCACTAGATATCCTTCTTGACGTTTCCACTGGCTCATTATCTTTCTTATTCAACTCTTCTAACATTCTCTTTACTTCCTCCCTGACTACTACAGTAACCATCCTCATTCTTTATGAAATGGAAGAGCATTGAGTTTTAAAACAATTTTGTGTACATAACCTTTCAACTGTCCCAACTTCTCATTAAAGTCTTGCTTTGCTTCATGACAATGTCTCCCACACTTACTTCCTCTTCCATCATGATCTGGTTTTGTGCCCTGGGATTTGTGACAATATGTAGCTCATATTGGTGCACCAATCATAATATCAAAATACAATCTTCTGCGCTGTACATTTTCCCTTCAATCTTTCTTTCTGTAATTGAGATGGTAATTAACATGTACCCTAAGATATTGATAGTCTTGCCCTGTTACACTTCTGGACTGATATCCTTTTGAGCCAACTTAACTCATAGCCACCCCTTAAGAAATATATATTTTAACAAAATTATGTACCTAAGTCCCGAATATAATATAAATTCTATCCGCAATGGTGAACGCCTTGTATGGTCTCCTCTTTCTCCCGCTCTCTTCACCACTTGAGCCAGCACTGAAAAATCTGTACTATATGCTTTCCATTGCTACTTCCTCTACTACTGCAGTAACTCTATTTCTGCTGTCCTATCTTCATAGAAATCCAAATGACATTTGTATCTACATTTCTGGCACTCTCTATAGCCACACAGTTTCTTGACTCCACACCGTGAAATGTGCTACCACAACAGTTATAACATTTGTTATCATATCTGGGTGGGTTCATGTTCTTTACATGTTTATTTCCACCTTTAGATATTGCCCATAAAGTTGCTTTTTTGCTTTCATCACCTTCTATTACAGACACGTCATCACTCCTCCCCTTTTATCCATCTCTTTCATACAGAATGCTGACTCCTCTACAATTTTTGCTACGTCTATACCAACATTTAATCAGCAGACTTCTGGCTGTCCAATATCAGTCTTGCATCTTCTTGTTTGTATTGGACAAGAGCTGGCCACAATTCAGTTTGTCCAGCATCAACCAAAACTGGCAATTTATGGGCACTTCCGGTAGTCTAGCCACAAACTCATCCACTAACTTATTTTTTTGCAGGGGTTGCATAAAGAATTGAAATGTATCATGGCTATGTCAATCTCCTTTGTGAATCTGGTTTCCAACCTAATCTTTGCCTCTTTGTATTCATCCAATATGTACTAACCATTTTGTTTTACTGCTTTTAGGAGATATTTCAAGATGTGTTGTTCTTTTTTCCCCTTGTATGCCTTCTAGTATTACTGTATTTTATGCAGAGTGAAAATCTTGTCCATCCAAAGCTTCTAGATATTTTTCAAATATTTCTACCCTCTACTCTCATAGAACTGCAGAGAACCAGACAGAGAAAAAAAGGTCACTTTCCTTCACCCCAGGCCTCTGCCCGGTTGCTGCTCCTGGGTTGCAGAGACTGCAACTCCCAGACTGCCTTGACTCAGGAGGCTTGTGTGGGCTGCATAAAGGGTGGCAGCTCTTCCCACAGCGTGGGTCACTTTCCTTTACCGCGAGCCTCTGAGGGTTGCCGCTACTGGGGCAGAGAGACTACAACTCCCAGACTGCCTTGCCCCATAAGGCTCATGGGGGTCGGAGAGACTACAACTTCCTGGCTAACGTACCCTAAGAAGATTGAGGGAACCACACAAAGGGCGGCAGCTTTTCTTGCAGCGTGGTCACTTTCCTTCACCGCAGGCTGCTGCAGATTGCCTCTACTGGGTGGGAGATACTACAACTCCCAGGGTGCTTTGTCCCAGGACGATGAAAGGAGCTGCATAAAGGGTGGTGGCTCTTCCCACAGTGGGGTAACCTTTCTTCACTGTGGGCTGTGCGGGTTGACCCTATTAGATCAGAGAGACTGCACCTTGCAAGCTGCGTTGCCTAAAGAGGATTGAGGGGACCGGATAGCTGGAGGCAAGTCTTCCCACAGTGGCCATCACTTTCCTTCACTGAGGACTGCTGCTGTTTGCAACTACTTAGTCGGAGAGACAACAAAGCCCAGGCTGCCTTCCAAAGGTGAATCTAGGGAGGTGCATAAAGGGCAATAGCTCTTCCTGCAGTGTGGGTCACTTTCCTTCACTGTGGGCTGCTGCACGTTTACCCTACTGGGTCAGAGAGATTACAACTTCCAGGCTGTCTTGCCCCAAGATGATCAAGGAGGCCACATAAAGGTTAGTAGCTCTTCCTACAGCACTGGATGTGTCTTAGCAGTTCTCGGGCAAAGACTGGGCTATGACGGTCCATCTTAGCCCGTCTGAGCCAGGAAGAGGCAGAGCAGGGACACTCCCTGTCGCCTGATACTCTTTGATGTTTATTTTACACAGCTGCTAAATGTGAGCCTTGTCAGGTAATGAGAGTACAGAGGGATGGTGAGGTATTTTTACTTTTTTTACATTGAGGAGCAGTGTTATTTTAAACACCTGTTGAACTATGCCCAGCGGAGCGTAGAATATTAGGTTGATTAATTAAGCTCAGCAGACTCATAGGATAAATTAACAAGTCTAACTTGTTGGGACTGGCATCGCAAACCACTACTCCACAAACTGTGAATAATGGGGAAAAGGAAATCCCTTGGTCGACCTCAGGGAATTGCAAATAGTCAAAGATCAGTTTGACATGCTGCAAAAAACTACATTCTAGACAAAGTAGATTACCTTATTGAGGAGGTAGAAACTATCTTAAATAAAGGAAAAATGCTGGATTGTTCTAATTCAGGCCCAGAAATTGCAGGTATATTTAAAAAAGGTCATAAGACTGTCTCTCCGTACACATCTGTGTGGACCTTAAAAAAAAACGGATAACAGGAGAGGGACGTGACACTGATGACAGTAATAGGGGGGCTCAGACCGCTGGTGCAGGGCATGATCCCTGAGGTACCTTCTTCAAACTGTTATAGTCCCTTTGCTGATGCAGAGACTATGACCTTACCCAACAGGGAAACTTGGAAAAACATTTTACCTAAAATGTCGAATTAATGTGATTCCCTAAGGGTTTTAAAGATCTTCGATATGTTATTGTGCAGATGGGGGTGGGGGAAATATGAAATCTATGAACACAGGTTGCTCAACTATTGAATAAGCCTGAGAGATTGGGGGTAGCTCAAATGAGTGGACGTGGTGAAGCCTAAAAGAGTAAAAGCTGTGTGGAAGAGAGAAGTAGGAATAAGGAGAAAGGAGTGAGTACATAACGAGAGTAGAGGATTATTGAAGTAATATATTCCAAATAAGGATGGCATATTTTTTTGTGATACCCAGTGAAGGAGTACTCGACAGAGTAGAGATTCTTTGCACCCCTCTAGTTTACTGTATAGGAACCCAAAAATGTTCCCTTGGAAAGAGGGAACCAAGAAGGAAAATGAAAAAGTGTACCCTGAATACCCACATTTCAGTCTGCATGGTGGGGTTGCAATGAAGATAAGTGGGAACTGAATACTAGATTGCAAAGCGAGAAAGCATGTCCATTGAGACTAGATCATAGGGGCATACTGTCAAAAAATGATATACGATCAATGTCTCCAGGCTACCTATGGGAGCCAAGGAGGAAAATGAATCGCTTAAAAATAAAGTGATACACTGGATAAGGAGCTATAGGCACTGATACTCTCTGATAAGATCTGATATACTGGGGGTGAAGTGCTTCTCCTAGCAAAATAAGCAGCTCAATTATACAGCTCTTGAGCTGAGTAAAGAGGAGTATGCATTTGAGTTAGTGAACCTAGACCTGCAAATTTCCCCTCCAAAAGGGTCCTTAATACAGTTCAAGAATAATCCCCCAACTAAGGCGTTCCTCTCCCACAATGCTAGTAAAACGCTCCCTGTCACTCAGGTAGGAGAATTCTCAAATGAACCGTTTGAGAGCTATAATGATGATGGCCTTCGTGAGAACGATTGACTTGAGAATCAACACTATGCAACCTCAGGGGAAATCTATTATTGACTACATTTTCACTCCCCTCCCACCCCTAGAACACACAGACAAGGAAAAGGATGTGGGTGTACAGCACAACAAGAAGAAATATATCAGATATCGACTTTCATACAGCGAACATAGCAGGATTAAAATCTGAGGTGATTGACCTAAATGGGGAGCCTTTGTTGACAATTTACATATGTTTGTGTTCCAAGAAATATGGGCTCTCCATCTCATACTTAGGTCGGGCTTCACAAATTATAGTATTGTAGCCAGACCTTCAACTGCAGGCTGCCTGTCAGGAGGTCTAATAGTATGGGTCAAGATAACTTTAGCATGTAGGATCAGAAGGCTAAGCCTCAAATCTACTGATATCCCAGACCTTGATATTAATACCACAAAAGGGTAATTTGTGCTAAGATTTATAATCATTCCTCTAGTCCGAATCATGAGTCCAAAACCGTACTTGCTTTGGAAGATACTTCATAGAATTACAATACTGGATGACATCTTGTCTTAGCTGAATATTTTATAACAACATTTGAACCTTTGGGTTTCATTTAAAATCGTATGTAAGAGGAGGATGAGGAAAGGAGTATTCCAAGATTATTAATTCTCCCTCTAAAGAAAAGTTCTAGAGTAGCATTGCAGATAGCATCCATCTCGCTAGCTAATGAATTAAACGTGTGTGTAATGGAAGCATGATCTCACTCGGGAAGCTAATCATACATCCAAGAAGGCAAAGTCTAGAAGCAGGAGCAATTACATACTGCTTAATTTAAATCTCTAGCCCAAAGAGCAGGACATGAAGGTCATTGACAGATCAGATAGTGACCATAATGCTTTAGCCCTTGAGCTGAGGAATATTCCATACCTGATTAATAACTACTTCCCCGGTTTATTGGACCCACCAATTGTATCCTCCAATTATGATAGGAGGATACAATGGGCCACTATATAATTGGATTCAATTACAATCACTTGTTTATAAATATATATTGCAATTGCCTCCTCCCTATGCTTACTTGGCAATGAAGTGCAAACAGATTTGGCTGTCATGCACATACGTAATACTTTTCTTGAATCTATCAGGGAATATTATAAGAGAACTTCCAAGATGAAAACCATTGGAACAAAAGGTTCAGAATGATTTGATAATCACTGTTAGATAGTTAAACAAAAAAAGATGATCACTGTGTTAAGTGGTAGTAGAATTGCCATAGTAGAAGGATGAAAACTGTCCAAAAGAACACAGTTACCTGCTAAGAAGGAATGGGAAGAGAATAATTGAAGAGAATTTGTAAAAGCAGTCACAACGAAAGATAGCAGGTTATTCTGGCATTTGCTAGCCTAAGGGGTGCCATTTATTGTTAATAAAGACGATTTTCACATCCAAACAAATATCTGTGAACAATACTTTATTAGGCTGTACTCCACTAAAGAGATAGACGAGTGAGTTGATGCTGGAAGGGATGTTTTGACTGAAGCCCAGGACTGGGGTAGTGTTTCTTCAGTCACCTTTTCTGTGGCAGAAACAATAACAGCCATCAAGTGTATGAGAAAGGGGAAAGCACCAGGTCTAGATAGGATGCCAGGTGGCCTGTATTCCTTTGAGCACGTTGTGTGGGACTAGGGGCTATATACTAAATGCAATCTCAAATGCCATAGAGAATGGTGCTGTGATACCAAAAACTTGGAAAGGGGCAGAAATAATCCCAGTTTACAAAAAAGGGGTTAGGGTGGACCAGTCAACTATAGGCTTATTAGTATGATAGATAACACCCAAAAACTGTTTAGTAAGAAGTTATTGGAGAAAATACAAACATGGATGGATGCACAATTTGCAGCAAACAGGCACTATTGGTCAGGTTTTTTTCTCCTTATTGGTCCTGTGGAAAACCGTTTTCATTCTTAGAGGGCACTTGTATGTAGTGTTCGTAGACTTAAAATCAACCTTTGATCTGATTCCTCAGGAGAGGTTATGGCTTGCAAATAAGGAGATGGGGATGCCAATAGATTTGTTACATCTATTAATCAGAATGTACAGTGGGAATTATGCACAAGTAAGGAGGGGTAGGGAGGGTAAATGGACAGGATGCATAAACATTGGAAGACCGGTGTGACAGGATTGTGTTATAGCCAGGGTCACTGAAATTCTGAGATTGTGCGGCTGTGGCAATTTTCGCATAGTTATAGATTTGCAACGTTTGCCACCTACTCCATCATCTGCTGCTTAATCTGCAGATTTCAACAAAAAAATTGCTTCTAGCTCAAAAAGTACAAACGACAGCATTACGCATTGCTGTGCAGTGGAAGGCCCTTTGTAAAGGGTGACTGGTCACCTTTCTGTAGCCCATTGATACTTTTAGGTGCAATTTATGGCCAGACATTGTTAACAAGTTTCAAAATGCCACATAATTTGGCCCAACCCTGCCACATAATTTCAGTGGCCCTGGTTATAGCTCCAACTCTGATTACACTCTATATAAATGGGCTAATAGATAAATCATATGATTGCAGAGGCGATTGCCCAAAGTTAAACGGACCAAAGAATCCTTGCCCTCCTCTTTGCACACACTAGTAACTTCCAAGACACCCATGGGATTACAGAATATTTTTCATCGATTCTCAGATGCCTATGTTTTATATGACTTGGTAAGTAATGCCAGTAAAACTAAATTTATGACTTTCTGGCCACACAAGACCTTTTAGAGGGAAAGTGAGGCTTGGACTTGGTGTTCTGGAACAGGTCAAAGAATTAAATTATTTGGTCGTAAGGTTAGCCGGTAATGTATTGTGGGCCTCCCAAACACTGAAAAACAAATGTCCCTACAGCATGTTTAGGCCACAATTATAAAGAAATTAAATAAATCAAATTTTCAACCAATTTCACCTGCCTTCGAATCGTACTGTGCTAAGGGACTGCCTTTTCTGGAGCCAAAATATGGGGAAACTAAGGGCCTGGGAAAAGTAGAACATAGACATATTCGATTGATTCTGGTCTTGCCCAAAAGTGCCTCACTTATACCAATGTATTTAGACCTAGGGCTGAAGAATGTCACGCATGTTGCTACCCTTAAGTTCCTGTTTTTTTGGTTAAGGCTCTAGATGGGCAAGTCCCAGATTCCCATCAAACAGGCAGTTGCTGAGGTAAAAGATCTGAATTACCTTGGTTTAAACATGTAAAGACATAGCTGGTTGAGCTGGGCCTGCATGAAATCTGGGACAACCCTGAAAAGGCTGAATAGGGGAATGGTAGGTCATCTCAAGAATAGAAATTGAAAATTTAGATTATAGTTTGGAAAGGTGGTTGCTCTCATCAGCACATCGCACTTTACCAGGGCATTGCATTGATGTTAATCATACTCCAACCTTTAAACAGCTTTCTGACTGACTAGAGCGCCCACTCCCCTTCACAAGATCTATTTCTTAAAGTTTAGATACAGCATTTTACCGGTAAATGCAGTCAGGAACTGGTGGCAGGCGAGTTCCATCACACCAATGTGTCCGACATGTAAATCCCGTATTGAATCAGAAGAACATTTCATTTTTTTCGCCCTCCCTATGTGAAAAACAGGAGGGCGTGGTTACTTCCAATCCCCTACTGCTGTCCATAACAAGATTTACAGATGCCATGCATATACTAAACTCTGAGAATACTGAGGGCCATATTTATACTTTTCTACGCAAAACTGCGCTAACGCAGTTTTGCGTCAAAAACATTAGCGCCGGCTAACGCCATTCTGAAGCGCCATGCGGGCGCCGTATTTAATCAATGACGTTAGCCGGCGTTAGCCGCCGGCGCTGCCTCGTGTGCGTGGAGAAAAACGACGTACACCAGGCAGCGCCGGCGTAGGGGGATATGGAGCTTGGGCGCCAAAAAATGGGGCAAGTCAGGCTGAGGCAAATTTTTCGCCTCAACCCGATTTGCGCCATTTTTTTCGACTCCCAACCCCCATAGAAATGACTCCTGTCTTAGCAAAGACAGGAGTCATGCCCCCTTGCCCAATGGCCATGCCCAGGGGACTTATGTCCCCTGGGCATGGTCATTGGGCATAGTGGCATGTAGGGGGGCACAAATCAGGCCCCCCTATGCCACAATTTTTTTTTTTTTAAAACACTTACCTGAACTTACCTTAATGTCCCTGGGATGGGTCCCTCCATCCTTAGGCGTCCTCCTGGGGTGGGCAAGGGTGACAGGGGGGGTCCCTGAGGGCATGGGAGGGCACCTCTGGGCTCCTTCCGAGCCCACAGGTCCCTTAACGCCTGCCCTGACCAGGCGCTGAAAAACGGCGCAAAAGCGGCCGTACGTCATTTTTTTGACCCGCCCACTCCCGGGCGTGAATTTTGCCCGGGAGTGTAAATACGAAGCACATGCCTCGGAGTCATTTTTTTTAGACGGGAACGCCTACCTTGCATATCATTAACGCAAAGTAGGTGTCCACGCTAAAAAATGACGCAAACTCCATGGACTTTGGCGCTAGACGCGTCTAACGCCAAAGTATAAATATGGAGTTAGTTTTGCGTCGGAATTGCGTAAAAAAAAACGACGCAATTCCGGCGCAAACAGAGTATAAATATGCCCCTGAGTGTGTCGTGTTCTCTGTACCTAGGTTTTTACTCCATGCCTGGCGAATTAGATGTAAAATATTAAATGGTGATTCACATTTTTAAAACGGTTGGTGGATTAAAGCACATGCACATTATAATGAATAGCTTTAAACCCGTATGACGATTAATGGATGCATGAGTCATCGTTTTACAAGTCTAGTGAAGCCACATTGTACTCTCAGAGTGAATTTTGATTATGGACACAGGTGCATAGGTAATCATAGTATCAGAACGGGATGTAATTCACTGCATGTTCAGCATATTATATGTAAAATGCCAAGGGGCAGATGTATCAAAGAATTTGAATTTGCAAACGGTGCGAATCACAAAAATAGGTCATTTGCAAATGCAAAATCGTCTTTCACAATGTAGGAAAGGCATTTACAGGCCAATTTTAAGGAATCAGAAAATTAGCGATTCCCTACAATTGCAACATGATTTTGCAAATTGCTAATTGAAATTTGCAAATAGGTAATCGCAAATTCAATGTATGAACCATTCACAAATTGCAAATGGTTGCAAAATGGGGATTTTGCATGTGCACTTGTAGTGAATCCTAGTTTGTTTTAACGGGTTAACAGGAGTTAGCTTAGCCATAGGCTTGTAAACTCGTGCCCCCGTCACCCAGTGACTTTTAACCTACTTAGCTTGCTCTGGCTTAGTCCATTTAATTATTTATTTCCTTTAAAATGGCGGCCTTGTTTATAGTTAGGCCACTTGTTATGGGTTCTATTATCAGTGTCACTGCGCCAAGGCGTCAAGATCAAGCACGGAAGACAAACATACAGTAGGCATTCCCACTTAGGGATTTTCCCTCTCTATACTTTCGAGGGATTATTGATATTAATTGCCGTCCCAAGCATGCCTGTTATCTATTGTTATGAATAACACTTATGACAGGGGACCTTGTAGATCTGTATAAATACAACACACTTTTAGACAGATAATCAGAGGGATTCTGACCAGAGAGCATCGCCACCATCGCTGATACCGATGCTGCAGTCATCTTGACACTGATCCAGTCTTCGTGTCCCTGCGGAGTCTGAGATAGAGACCTCATTCCAAGGTAACGAGGGTTGGGGGCTCCTCTCATGGACACGGTTTTGGCAGATTAGGTTTAACGAACCCAGCTCTTCCTTTTTAGGTAGGAGGTTAGACCTACTCTCCTTAGGGTATTAGGGCTTATTCCATCTTTTACATATACATATATTTTTATCTTATATTGCATAATGGTAGGGGTCTTTATAACAATGACTCTCCTCTTTACAATACTGTTGCTTGGTATATTCATTATCCTAATCATTGCAGTTCATGCAACTTATCACAAATTGCAGTTATGTTGAATAAAAACTATTATAACTTTACTGCATCTGTGTTATTGCCTTTGTTTGTATGAGACATTATAAATCTGTGAGAAAAGGGTAATTTCCGTTTAACCACGACAACCCTGAGATATTGTATTTTGAGTCCATGCGTAAGCGACTGCTACAAATCACCTTTTACTATTGTGTTTTCGGTGAGGTGCTGCTAGTAAGCAGGTAAGGTTTGGACAACAGTTACAAATAGTTGTAGGAAGAGGCTTAGTCACCTACGAACGAAAGTACTGTCATCCTGAGACCAGCAGTCTTGCTCAGAGCAAGAGTCCAAACTACGACACACTTTACCACCAACTCAAATCAGGTGGTAGTCAGGTGCAGCTTATATAAAGAGGCACAAAGTGCATTAGCTCTTTTCAACAATGGCTGCACTCTGCATCATGGCGAGGAGGATTATGATCCTGGCAGGTTTGAGAAGAGGGAGGAGGAGACAGGAGTGCATTTTCAGAGTGCGCATAACATTGTTTAGCCAAACAGTGGAGGAAATTTATGACAAGGATACGTTAAATTCTGCCATGACATTAAACCTAATAGCAGATTTTCAACCAGAATAGCAGTGACACACACACACAGAACCAATGCAATACCCACTCGTGTGTAGGTGTTATGTTCCCTGCACCTCTTAGCCTAAGGAAGCTATCAGGGGGTAATAGCAGCAGCTGGAGGTGTGTCCCAAAGAGCTCTCACACTTGTTCCGTGCATTCCTGAATGCAGTGTTAACCAAAATCAATAAGCACATCAAATTCAGCAACACCCCAAAGGACTTGCAGCTCACAAAATCCTCACATCATTGGCTCCATTGACGGGACATATGTCACAATCTGTCCACCATCGGCCAATGAAAATATATACAGAAATCGGAAATGTAGCCGTGCCGCGAACATACAGGTCATCTGCAGTGCCTCACATATTCCAGAGTTAGTGGCCAGATTCTCTGGTAGCACACATGACTTCTATATATTCAGGCATAGTGGAATCTACACACTGATAGTTGGTGGAGAGTGTGGAGAAGGGTACCTACTTTGCAAATAATCACAGAACAATGTAGCATAATGTACAGATGAGGTTAGAGATGACTATGACTCAATATTCACTTTTGTCATTGTAGACGACAGTACATATGCAGTGCGGTCTTTCATCCTCACACCATACCTCAATCCAGCTATACCAAGTGAACGACATTACAATGCTGCACATAAAAGGATCCAAAGTGTGATTGAGAAGACCTTTGGCCTACTGAAGAGTTGCGTTGATGCCTGCACAAAAGTGTTGGGGCATTACAACACAGTCCTGAGACTTGCTGGAAGATTGTGACTACATGTGCTATTTTTCACAACATCGCAACATTGAGAGGCATACCTCTGGAATCCTCAGACATGGAGTCTGATGAGGATGCCTATTCATTACCACCCTATCACCCAGCAGGTGAATCAAGAGCAGCAGAAATTATGCACAATTATGTTTGATGTAAGTAGTGAAGAGGCCATGTATTTTTCCTTTTTGCTCCTTGTATCACATTTAGGGGGTCATTCCGACCCCGGCGGGCAGCGGGCGCCGCCCGCCAGAAGACCGCACTGCGGTCAAATGACCGCAGCGGTCATTCTGACTTTCCCGCTGGGCCGGCGGGCGACTGTGTATTGCTACATACACTACGTGCATGCGGCAGCACTACGTGCAAGGTAAACAGTGGTGCAGAGTGTGGACCATTGGCCTCTGCTTTCATTGGCCTTCGCTTCCATTTTGGTTCACGACTCCATTTTGTCGAGTCTGGTTTGGGGCGTAAGGCACTGTTCTGTGTTTTTCCACAAGCTTCGGCAAGCTGAAGGGTGGGGTGTTTTTCTGCTCAACTTCGCTCCATCTGCCTGGTACGAAGGGCGCTATTTACATTCCACGAGCTATCAGTTAGAACAACAGGGGGATGCGCCTGTACACAAGGAGGAATGCAAGCTTCACCTTGGAGTCCTCTCCTGGGAACTTGGCCCGTTCTGAGGAGACGTCTCGAAGGGTGAACAAGGTACCGCTGATTGCACAATTTGTAAAGGAGGGGGTCTTTTTCTAGAAAAGACTCCTGGGCGTTAGTAAATACTATAAAAGTTGGGGGCCTGGATGGGCTGGTTTAGGAACTCTCTTCTGGGTTGGACGCAACGCCAGGAGGACTGATTGTCCCGAACAGAGGCTCCCTGTGTCAGCTGATTTGGGTTCCCCAGCTTTGTGTACGGCGGAGGGATGCAGACGCTCTTTTCGGTGAAGCTTTTCAATTTATTAAGTGTATTGTGTGTGCGCGCGTAATGTGTACTTATTCTTGCAGTCATTTTCATGCTATTGAGCATTGAAGTATATTGTGTGTGCGCGCGTAATATGCACTTATTCTTGCAGTCATTTTCATGCTATTGAGCATTGAGGTATATTGTGTGTGCTTGTATTATATGCACTTACTCTTGCAATTATTCACAGAGTGCTTATATCTTTATCATTATTCTCATGTTATTCTCCTGATGTATATATATATATATATATTAGTGTGGTTTAGTTTTGCTAGCTGAGAACTTGCCCCTTAAATAAACTTGATTATTCTACTTACGAAGGTGTTTGAGAGTGATTGCTTTACATTGTGCCTTAAAATATCATGAAGTGCATAGTTTTTATATTCTGAAGGGTAAAGCAGCACAGACTGCCAAAAGGCCGCCCGCCGGCCCAGCGGGAAAGACCCAGCAACGATGAAGCCGGCTCCGAATGGAGCCGGCGGAGTTGCTGGGGTGCGACGGGTGCAGTGGCACCCGTCGCGATTTTCAGTGTCTGCAAGATTTTCAGTGTCTGCAAAGATTATATAAGTAGTGCAATGTCACAAAACAACAAGCACCAGAAGATGTCCCCATTACCTTTTGCATCCACGCACTCCACTGGAACAATCAGTGTGCTCAGTGGCATCTCTTGTTGTGGCTTCTGAGACAGCACTATGGCCCTCATTCTGACCCTGGCGGTCTTTGACCGCCAGGGCGGAGGACCGCGGGAGCACCGCCGACAAGCCGGCGGTGCTCCAATGGGGATTCCGACCGCGGCGGTAAAGCCGCGGTCGGACCGGCACCACTGGCGGGGTCCCGCCAGTGTACCGCAGCCCCATTGAATCCTCCGCGGCGGCGCAGCTTGCTGCACCGCCGCGGGGATTCTGACCCCCCCTACCGCCATCCAGATCCCGGCGGTCGGACCGCCGAGATCCGGATGGCGGTAGGGGGGGTCGCGGGGCCCCTGGGGGCCCCTGCAGTGCCCATGCCACTGGCATGGGCATTGCAGGGGCCCCCGTAAGAGGGCCCCTACATGTATTTCACTGTCTGCTGCGCAGACAGTGAAATACGCGACGGGTGCAACTGCACCCGTCGCACAGCTTCCACTCCGCCGGCTCGATTCCGAGCCGGCTTCATCGTGGAAGCCTCTTTCCCGCTGGGCTGGCTGGCGGTCTGAAGGAGACCGCCCGCCAGCCCAGCGGGAAAGTCAGAATTACCGCCGCGGTCTTTCGACCGCGGAACGGTAACCTGACGGCGGGACTTTGGCGGGCGGCCTCCGCCGCCCGCCAAGGTCAGAATGAGGGCCTATGTCTGGAACTCCGATGCCTATACTCCATCAGAGGGGCAGTCACACTACTGAGGTTAGAAAGCTCCTCACTATCCCCACTACCTAGGTTGCTGTTTCCAGTGACCCGGTCTATCTGCATGTTCTCCAATGCATTGGTAACCTGCACTAATCCCTGGGCAACGTCACCACTGCAATGTGCCATCTCCATTTGCATGCCCACGGCACGCAGTGACAGTAAAGCAGTTGCATTTATGAGTCAATGGATAGATCTGCTAAACCCATCCAATCTACCTATCAATTAGTGATGATGCCTACTGCCTACGGTGGGTGTCATGGTCCTGCTACATTACGGTGCATTGTTCCTTAATGGCATTCATCATCTCCCTTAAATTGTCTGCTATTGCTTTCTGTCCTTCCAACACTGTTGCATTCAGCTGGCACAATTTGTAATTCAGAGATACCAACCGCCTGTGCTTTGATTTCATGTGCTTACATTGTAGGCACTGCAACTTTAACATTTATGCCTCCAGACCTCCAAACATAGATGGGCCCTCACCTTCCTCTGAGCTCTGCCTTACATCTGTTCTATGTCTTCAGAGGGAAGTGTGTTGGTGCTGGAAAAGGGACTGTCTCTGGGTGCGACTATCCTCTGAAGGTGGTGTATGCACATCTTTTGTCAAGTCATCGGACACCATGCTGAACTCAGGGAGTGGTTCCATTGTTGCCCTACGTCTGGGTTGTGCAGGTGTTGTGGGTGGTATGGACACAATATTTTTGACCTCAGACCGTGGCTGGCTTTCCTCCTTCCCCCCAGTTTCTGTCTCTACTGCATGTAGTGCAGGGACTTCTGCAACAACAATGAACAATACTTCAGGTACAAATTACCTTTGCATGTCTCAGTTCAAAGTTTAGTTTTGAAGTAAACAGTTTCCATGGCATAGTGTTTCTGCTTGTCATTTGTCTTGTCTATCTGTGTGGGGATGCACAATGCTGCAATGTTTTATCTTGGTTCACTGTTGGAGTATGGACTACCACTCCCATAAGGCATTGTCGGGTCCATGGAATGTGTGACATGGACTTTTTATCAGTGAGTGTTAACATTGATTTCATCTAGTGGACAATTTTGTCTGCAGATATGGTAATTCAAATAATTGTTGTCCTGACCTTTGCTGGTGCCTGGTGTGGCTGAGGTGTCCATGTCAGTGACCTCAACAATGGCTTCAGGCTGCAGAGTTCCCTCCACCCCATTCTCCAAGGGGTCTATGGTGTCTGGGTGATGGTCCTACGCCAGTGCTCCTTGCCTCCATAAGCCTGTTTGCTACTGTCTTCTTTGTACATGTACATAAGTCATACCAAAGCTTGTGTATCTCCTCAATGGAGTGCTGCGCAACACCCACAGCACTGATCTTTGCCTGGATGTCAGTCAATATTTTTCACTTCTCACTTTCTGGGACATGGAGTGAGTTTTTCCCCAGGAGCTTGCCATTGCTCTTTACCACCTCATCATGAGCATCTCAAGTTCCTGCTCACTGAACTTCAGTTTCCTTTTGCTGCCTCTGACATCCTTTACATTCCCCTCAGTGGCCATGGTGTGTTTTGGTCCTGGGTGACACTCCAAACTGGTTCCCTGGTGCTCAGCTCACTGAGTTTGCCTCCTCCTGTGGCTCAGGCTTCTGGAAACAGCATGGACTGACCCACTTTCTGGTTGTGAGGTGATCAAGCTGCTCCAGAATATAAAAATCGCAAATTGTGATTACCAAATAGCAATTCGCTATTTTACCGAATCGCTGTTTGGTAATCGCTATTTGTGATTGTGAATTTTAGGTAATCGCTAAACATTTTGCCAATCCTATACACATCTAAACTAGCAATTTTAAAATAGTGATTCGGTAAAAGTCTCTATTTGGTAATCACTAATGCGGTGCTTCATACATATGGCCCTAAATGCTGATTAATATTCCTATGATGGCCAAGGAATAAAGGCACATGCACTTTCAGTATGGGCAGTTTTAAAGACATGTGGAAGATCGGTCTACTCATGAATTATTGTTTTAATAGTTTGTGTAAGTTGCACTGTTCTATTCAAGAAAATTTTGCTCATGTATATATATATATATATATATATATATATATATATATATATATATATATATATATATATATATATATGTATATATATATATGTATATATGTATATATATATATATATCACAAGGAGAAGAAAACGCTGCACTCCCGGAGATTGCAATCAACTGCACATTTATTCCTCTTAATGCTGGTTGAGGCTATATCTGGCACCACGACGCGTTTCGACATCCGTCTTCTTCCTGGTGGTTTCTGCCATCTTTATAGACTCCAATTGGAGAGGCTTCTCCTTCGCCGCACGTTTGGATCCGAGGATGGCGTATTTTCAAAAACGTGACATTTTGAGCATGTAGCTAATCTGCTGATTTTTGAAACTTTGGATTTCACATACGTTTACAATTAGCAGTAAAATGAACGTGCGGCGAAGGAGAAGCCTCTCCAATTGGCTCACAGCTGAAAGTTCTATGGGAACTACGTATAAATACCAGCATCCTGCTTGTCTATAAAGATGGCAGAAACCACCAGGAAGAAGACGGATGTCGAAACGCGTCGTGGTGCCAGATATAGCCTCAACCAGCATTAAGAGGAATAAATGTGCAGTTGATTGCAATCTCCGGGAGTGCAGCGTTTTCTTCTCCTTGTGTTATATTTAGGGTTTGGTCCTTACCCTAACGCAGCACCGGCAGTTAGGCACATCGTTGTTCCAGGACCGACACTTTGAAGAGATATATATATATATATACATATATATATATATATAAGAAGATGTCATCCATTGCATGTCTGGTGTATCAGATGCAAATCATTAAATGTTAACTAATATTTTATGACAGCTGAAGAATATTGTTTTAATAGCTCATGTAAGTTGCACTTTACTTCTCAAATGAACTGTGGTTGTAGATGCAGATGTATATGTAATCATGGCAACAAGATAGTGATAGAGCTCTGTGCCTATGTTCTTGCTTCTCTTTTTACAATGAACCTATTTAGGATGCTTGAGAGGTAAAGGAGAGTTAAAATCAATCTTACAATTCAATTTACAGTGCAAACCGTTTGGTCACACAATAAAAGCCAGAAGGCAATAGGTACAGTTCAAAGGTTTATTACAAGTTAAGGGTTAAACTAATGTAAATTAAACTAAAAAACATGCTATATAAGTACAAAAATCATCAAAGGTGAAGTAAAGTGCAGAATGGGATTAAATCACACAAGCATTAAGCATACAAGAATTTCAGTTGATGGAATACAAAAGATGAGAAAAAGAATCTGATGATCTGTATATAAGTTTTGGTCCTCTTATCTAATCATTAAATAAGTCTGCATTGGTCTAAATTCCCTATACTAAACTAAAAGGAATCCCTAGTTAACTCTTGGGAAGTAGGAAAGTGTCAGCATAGCAGAGACTTCTGAAGAAGCTCTGATAAAGAGGTGTTGAATAGCATAAAGCCACACAATAAGGGTAGAGAAGTCTGTACCACTCCAGGTCTCTAGGGGATCTACTCACAAATATGTGAATACCAATTAACACCTACAGAACCTTCAAGAAATCCATGTAATTAACACCAGCAGTAGTTTCCCTTACAGTTGACATTGGCAACTCCCCTCAGGTTTCTCATCCCACTAGTTGGACATCAGGTTGACCTTGAACGTCTCCTAGCACCTGATACACAAATACCTTGCCAAAGTATTCTCCCGGCCCTCACTATCTGTAATGCACAATATGCCTTTCACTAACTATAGAATCACACAAACACACCTGCAAAGAAAGAACATTGCAACACAAGCAAAACTCCATGTTGAAGGTTAATCACGAAAAGCTAAATGCTTAAGGCTTTTTGGTTATGCTAACTTGATAAAACAGTCAATATACATTGGAGAAACATGATTATAAATACATCTTGTAATTATAAATGAGAGTGACAAATTATAAATGAAACATGAATTTATGCAGTTTCAACAAAGCAATATAAATTAAAAAAAAACATAAAAATGAATGTGAATGAGTACTACAATTTGGCATGTTAAATTAAAGTCAGACATTAGAAGACACACATATATGAATCTCTTGTCTTCCACTGCACCTTCTGCAATACAATTTGGATGCTACAATTAATTTTAGCACCTTTTAATTTTATGATGTGATTTGAAATATTATGGGGGTCATTACAACATTGGCAGTAAAAGGCGCTTACAGCCGTGCAGAACACCGCCAATACACCGCCGCAGCGGCGGTAGTCCGCCACAGCTATTATGACACACATCTCGGAATCCGCCGAAATACAGACACCCACACAACTCCGCCACACCAAAGGTCAGAGTTAAAGTGGCGAAAACAAAACCTCCACCTCCACGCCAACAGAAACACGCCCATGCTATTCCGACCCACGAATCCACGCGGCGGTCTTTCAACCGCGATATTCCATTGGCGGTACACACCGCCGCGCTCAAAATACACACACATCTCCAAAACACCACCACATTGGACAATTCAAAATACACACACCTGATGCACATACAAACAACACTCCCACACACCCAACTCAATATAAAACACACACCCACATCACCCACAAACCCCTACGACCAAAATTCACGGACGAAGGCCAGAGAGACAGCACAGCCAAGACAACACCACCATACAGAGGCACACAACACCATCACCCACAGCACATCCACGCACAAAACACCACACACCACTACACATCACCACACATATCAATACTCACACCGCCCCACACAGCACACACACCACCCCATGTCACGCCAAAGACACCCCCGCCTCTCCGAGGAGGAGCTCAGGGTCATGGTGGAGGAAATCATCCGGGTAGAGCCACAGCTATTTGGCTCACAGGTACAGCACACCTCCATAGCCAGGAAGATGGAGCTATGGCGAAGAATCGTGGACAGGGTCAACGCTGTGGGACAGCACCCAAGAAATAGGGAGGACATCAGGAAGAGGTGGAACGACCTACGGGGGAAGGTGCGTTCAACGGTCTCCAGGCACAACATAGCGGTTCAGAGGACCGGCGGCGGACCCCCACCTCCTCCCCCACAACTAACAACATGGGAGGAGCAAGTCTTGACCATCATGCATCCAGAGGGCCTCGGAGGAGTCAGAGGAGGGTGGGACACTGGTAAGTCAAATCTTAACTATCATATCCCCCACTCTACCTGCATGCCATCACACGCCCCCACCCTCATCCCCTCCCCTATCACCCAAAATCCTCACTAATGTACTAAGAACACAAACCACCCATCCCAACACCAAGCCCTGCATGACACAACTAAGCATGGACACCCAGCACTAAAGCATGCCCACTGCACATAGCCAGACAACCCCCTAACCATCATCACACAAGCCCCCACACAGGAATGCCTGCACTGGGGTACACAGAAACCCACCCATTGCACACCATCACACACACAAATGCATTAATCATGCTCTTATGCCCCTGCAGGAACCCGAAGGACCGTCACCACACCAGAGGGTCCAGACAACACCACTCCACCCCCAGAAGAGGCCCACAGTGACGATAGCAGCTCTTCCCTGCTGGATCCTGATGACCAGCCCGGACCATCGTGAGCCTCGGGACAGTCGGTTCCCCTTGCACAGGCACAGCCCAACACTGACCTTCAACCCTCTGGGAACACCAGCACAGCACCCACCCAGCGGGCCCAAACCTCCCTACCCAGGACAGGTCAATCAGCGGTGTGTCCACCACTACAGGGAACCCAGGATAACCCACCACACCAAAACAACAGGGACCTGGGGGCAGTGGTAGTGGGCACACGGTCCAGGGGACGGAGGCACAGGAACACAGGGGAACTGGGAGGGCTGCTGTGCGACAGGGGGCGGAAAGGCCAAGGGAACCCACTCTCCACGAGGCCCTATCATCCATCATGGGAGCATACCACCACTCCCAGGAGACAATGGCGACGGTCCTGGCCAAGTTTCAGGAGACCCAGCGCCTGCAGGAGGAACAGTATTTGGGGTTCAGGGAGGATCTCAGGACCATCAGCTCCGCCCTGGGCACCATCGTAGGGGTGCTGAAGGACATACAGCAGACCCTGAGGGACACCGTGGCACTCCAAGGGGCCCCTGACACTAGCATGGACGATGAACTGCCCACCACCTCCGCCGGCGCTAGTGGACAGGACGCCCCACCACAGGACCACCACACCAGCACCCCACCCCCTGCAGACGGACAACCACCATGCAAGCGGTCCCTGAGAGCCAGGAACAGGACAGAGCAAGATGGCAAGACCCCCGCCAGGAAATGAGACCACCCTGATTGTCCTCCCACTGACCCACTTTGTTACCCTGTCCATACTTGAACTGCCCCAGCTCCACTTCCTATGCCCAGATGGGCAGTGCACCTGTGAGACTAATAGACTGGACTCTGCCATGGACATTCCTCCGCCAGAACCCATCTTCATTTTACAAACCCCTCCCATTTCTGAGCACTTCAATAAACACCCTTGAAACACAAAACAATCTGGAGTCAGTCTGTGATATTGTAAATATGTATTATCAATGACAGAGTCATAATGCGTTTCCCATTGTAAAGCCAACATACCTATGTCACACATCACAAGTCCTTGAAGGATGCAAGCAGATGACACACGTTGGTAACCACACCTGTGAAACCATAATGGAAAGGTACAACTCAGTAACCAAATACTGGTTGAAATCGACAGACAGGATAGAGGTAGACGTGTGAAAGTTAATGTAATGGTAAAAATTAAAATGTTCTCACCTGTGTCTCACTGGAAATATTGCTGTATGACTGACTCCCTGTTGTCGTTGTCTTCTTCCTCAGCTTCCTCCTCATCACTGTCCACAGGCTCCACAGTCTCCACAGCTGCCACAACACCGTCATCTGGACCATCCTCCTGCACCTGGCATCGCAAAGCCAAATTATGAAGCATCGAGCAGGCGATGATGATCTCGCACACCTTCTTTGGTGAGTAGAATAGGGAACCACCTGTCATATGGAGGCACCTGAACCTGGCCTTCAGGAGGCTGAAGGTGCGTTCGATCACCCTCCTAGTCCGCCCCTGGGCCTCATTGTACCGTTCCTCTGCCCTGGTCCTGGGATTCCTAACTGGGGTCAATAGCCATGACAGGTTGGGGTAACCAGAGTCCCCCAATAGCCATACACGGTGCCTCTGGAGTTGAGCCATCATATCAGGGATGCTGCTATTCCGCAGGAAGTAGGCGTCATGCACTGAGCCAGGGAACATAGCATTTACCTGGGAGACGTACTGGTCTGCCAAACAGACCATCTGAACATTCATGGGATGATAACTCTTCCTGTTTCTGTACACCTGTTCACTCCTGTGGGGGGGACCAGAGTTACATGGGTCCCATCAATGGCACCTATGATGTTGGGGATATGTCCAAGGGCATAGAAATCACCTTTCACTGTAGGCAAATCTTCTACCTCAGGGAAAATTATATATCTCCTACGTATTTCAGCAGGGCAGACAACACTCTGGACAAAACATTGGAAAACATAGGCTGGGACATCCCTGATGCCATGGCCACTGTTGTCTGGAATGACCCACTTGCAAGGAAATGGAGCACTGACAGCACCTGCACGTCAGGGGGGATTCCAGTGGGATGGCGGATTGGTGACATCAGGTCTGCCTCCAACTGGGTACATAGTTCCTGGATTGTGGCACGATCAAACTGGTAGGTGACGATGACATGTTGCTCTTCCATTGTCAACAGGTCCACCAGCGGTCTGTACACCGGAGGATTCCGCCATCTTCTCACATGTCCCAGCTGACGGTGCCTACGAAGGACAACAGCGACGAATCAGTCATTTTTCCTCCAGGTATGTACCCACAGTTACACACAAGACTACACCAATCACAAAACCTTTCCTGTATGTGTGTTGAGTGTAGACCTAGCTATGTGTGACGCAGAGGTAAATGAAGCCATGTGGGCCCCTGAAATGGCGGCTGCCTGACCTCTAAACTGGGACAATGGGATTGTGGGGTAACTGTGCTGGCGTTGCACACCGTGGCGGTAGGCGGTCGTAGACCGTGGCGCAATGCTGCATTGGTTAACATTGGACCCTATGGGTCCCAGGAGCCAATGAACAGGTGCGCCGGCGGTGATGATGCGCACCGCCGCGGACGTCACTGTCGCGGACGTCACCGTCATTTTCTATCGGTTCAATCACTAGATACCTGACCTTCGACAGGAGAGGACCTACACTGCAAGTGCTGCTGTGACCTCGGTCTGGAAGCGATGATGGCTGCTGCGTCTGGGGAAAGGGCCCCTGCCTTCACTGCTCAGGAGTTGGAGAAACTGGTAGACGGGGTCCTCCCCCAGTACACGCTACTCTACGGTCCTCCAGACCAACAGGTTAGTACACAGGGAGCACGTTGTATGGGCTAGGCCTGGGTGGAGAGGGCTGGTTGTAAGAGGGAAGGGGCCAGAGTTCATAGAACATTAATGCATGTGAATGAATGGGCCACATGGCCAGAGCAGGGAGGGGGCCACTCACATCGACGGTGCAGTTGGTAATGACTTTTCCTCTTCCCTTGTGCATGTCATGTAGGTCAGCACCCACCAGAAGAGGGACATTTGGCGTGCCATCGCCAAGGAGGTCCAGACCCTGGGGGCTCACCAGAGACGGGGCACCCACTGCCGTAAAAGATGGGAGGACATTCGCTGCTGCAGCAAGAAGACAGTGGAGGCTCAGCTGGGGATGGCCTCCCAAAGTGGGAGGGGTGCCCGTCGCACCATGACCCCCCTGATGTTCCAGATCCTGGTGGTGGCCTACCTGGAGTTGGATGGGCGCTTGAGGGCATCACAGCAGACACAAGGGGGTGAGTACAACCTCATTATGAGGACTTTGCACGCAGTAGAGGGGTCTGGGTGGGGGAGGAGGCCTGTGGGTGTACCTAGGCCAGCCAGAAACACGAAGACTAGGCCCCTCTGTAATGCAGCCCATGTGGCACTCTACCACACCTCAGTATAGTGCCAAGTTGAGGTATAGTTGCCCCTGTGGCATCCATGTGTGCAGATGACCACCATTGCCATGTAGGCCATATCCCAGAAACTGCATATGCAGAGGGCAGGAGCACGGCGTAATGCAGGGGGCTGCTTTGTCTGTCTTGTCCGCCAACGGTAGCGGTATGCCATGCACTCAACCTATCTTTCTTTTGTCCCCCCCCTTTTTCTGCTCTCCTTGTTCTTTTGTACATCAGCATCATCAGGCGGAGGTACAGTGGCACCGGATCACGAGGGAGCTGCATCCCACATGGCCATGGAGGGCCACACCACAGACTCAGAATGCACCAGTGGGACGGAGGGCGAGGGGAGCTTCACGTCGGCCACCGGATCACCAACCAGCAACACGGACTCATCCGCCGATGGGGGCTCCCTTGTGGTGGCGGCACCATCTGTGCGCCCCACTTCTACAGGTACAGCTGCCACCTCCCCTACCAGCACCGCCCTCCCAGCAGCCCCTCAGCGTTCGCCCCGTGCCCGCTCACCCAGGAGGGTGGGCATCACCTTCGCCCCAGGCACCTCAGGCCCTGCCCCAGTCACCCCTGCTGCCCTCAGTGAGGGGGCCATTGACCTCCTCAGGTCACTCACTGTTGGGCAGTCTACCATTGTGAATGCCATCCAGGGTGTGGAACGAGAGTTGCAACA
Source organism: Pleurodeles waltl (assembly GCF_031143425.1). Classification (NCBI taxonomy): domain Eukaryota; kingdom Metazoa; phylum Chordata; class Amphibia; order Caudata; family Salamandridae; genus Pleurodeles; species Pleurodeles waltl. The sequence continues at coordinate 342,680,824 of NC_090439.1, forward strand.
AGGTAATGCATTCCTGGAGGGCATTCATTCTGGTCAGGCCGTCCTTCAGCGAACCCTGCAATCTCTGGCCTCAGCACTGATGGCAGCCATTGTCCCTGTCTCTAGCCTCCCCCCTCCAACCTCCTCCACCCAGACCCAATCCCCTGTACCCCAGCCCATCCCAAGCACACCTACAGACCAGCATGCACACAAGTCAGCACACACAAGTAACTCAAGGAAACATAGGCACCACACAACCCACAGGCACTCACGCAAGCCGCACCCACATACAGACACAGCAACATCCACTGCCTCCACTGTGTCCTCCTCCTCCTCTTCTCCCTCCTCCCTTCCAGTCTCATCTACACACACACCTGCATGCACCACATCTACAGGCACCATGAATTGCACAAGGACACCCAGCACCCCAAGCCGCTCACCTGCACTCACCACCTCCACTCTCATTTACACGTCCCCCGTGTCCTCTCCCAGTGTGTCTGTGACGCCCCCTCCCAAAGTACACAAACGTCGGCAACCACACACCCAACATCCATCCACCTCATGACAGCCTCCAGTACCTGCACCTGCACCCAAAACACCTAAAGTGACACCTCCTACAACCACCTCCTCTTCCTCCACTCCCAGACCCCCTCCAACTACCCATCCCAGTGTTCGTCAGAAACTGTCCCTCTGTAAAGTTTACCTTTTTGCCCCCCCCCTCCAATTCATCAGTCCCATCGTAGCGCCTCAGCCAAAAAGCCTCCAATACCAGTGGTGCCTGTACAAGGTATGTGGAGTGCACCGGCCACCAGGGCAGGCAGTGTGACCCGGAGCCAAGGCACTGGCAGCCCACCCCCTGTAAATGCTCTGAAATTGGAGAGTGGACGACGGGATCGTGTGAAGACTCCTGGTGGGAAAACAACTCACATGGGTTCCAAGGGGATTGGAGAGTCAGCTGTGACTCCACCAATGGTGGGGAAGGGCCAGAGGACGTCTGCCCAGCCTGTTGTGAGTATCACGGCGGAGAAGGGCGGCATCATTCAGGAGACCACCGCCGCAGTCATAGCCCAGGAGGGCCCAAGTATCGTCACTGGTCAGGAGACCACCGCCAGAGTCATAGGCAAGGAGGGCCCAAGTATCATCACTGGTCAGGAGACCACTGCCGGAGTCATAGCCCAGGAGGGCCCAAGTATCGTCACTGGTCAGGAAACCACCACCAGAGTCATAGCTCAGGAGGGCCCAAGTATCGTCACTGGTCAGGAGACCACTCCCGGAGTCATAGCCCAGGAGACCGCCAGAGTCATAGCCCAGGAGGGCCCAAGTATTGTCACTGGTCAGGAGACCACCGCCGGAGTCATAGCCCAGGAGGGCCCAAGTATTGTCACTGGTCAGGAGACCACCGCCAGAGTCATAGGCCAGGAGGGCCCAAGTATCGTCACTGGTCAGGAGACCACCGCCGGAGTCATAGCCCAGGAGGGCCCAAGGCCCAAGTATCGTCACTGGTCAGGAGACCACCGCCGAAAACAGTGCCCAGGAGGGCCCCGGCTGCCACAGCCCAGGTGGGCTATGAGGGAACGTCATGCCACACACCAATGCCCAGTCTAGGGAGCGTCATGCCACACACCATTGTCCATACCAGAACCGCCATGGCAAAGCACCGCTGAACGTGGCAAAGACCGCCATGGCAAAGCACTGCTGAACAGGGCAAAGACCGCCATGGCAAAGCACCGCTGAACAGTCCAGAACCGCCATGGCAAAGCACCGCTGAACAGGCCAAAGACCGCCATGTCAAAGCACCGCTGAACAGGGCAAAGACCGCCATGGCAAAGCACTGCTGAACAGGGCAAAGACCGCCATGGCAAAGCACCGCTGAACACTCCAGACCCGCCATGGCAAAGCACCGCTGAACAGGCCAAAGACCGCCATGACAAAGCACTGCTGAACAGGGCAAAGACCGCCATGGCAACCCACCCACTGTAGAGACTTGAGAGGCTGTGGCTTTGCACTCCCCATGATGGTCCAGTGGGCAAGCCACCCACTGTAGAGACTTGAGAGACTGTGGCTTTGCACTCCCCAGGATGGTCCAGTGGGCGACCCACCCACTGTACAGACTTGAGACACTGTGGCTTTGCACTCCCCAGGATGGCACAGTGGGCATGGAGCCCCGTCGTGGATCTGGCTTTGCAGTCATCTGGCTGAGGTGCCCCCCCTTCCCTTCCCCCTGAGGTGCCTGTAGTATTTCTATCTGATGCCCCGGCAGTGTTCTCTCCAATTGTGGTCAGGTATCTTTTGTGGGCCTCGCCCATGCATTTTCAGACTAGTGGTGCACGGACATTGATATGTACATATCTGCACTACTTCTCGTAATGTATATATTTCTGCCTGATTTTCATATATATCTGTATATTTTTGCAAGACATGTATATTGATACATTACAATGTTTGAACGGATTTCGCTTTGTCTTTGCATTCTTCCGGGGGGATTGTGGGTTGTTACTGTGATTTTTGTGGATGCATTGGTGTGTATGTTGTAATATGCGAGGGTGGGGGTGTTTCGTGGGTGTCCCCCTAACTTTTGCCTCCCCCATGTCGTAGGTGCAGTACTCACCGTTGTCTTCGGCGCCTACGTAGATGGTGGTCGTAGAGGAGCAGAAAGACAAGCGCAGGGAGTATTTGGAGTTCCGGCTCCATGGAGTCCTCGTTCCTCGTGGGATGTGTTCAGGTGAGCGTTTTCCCATTGCAAAAGCTGTTTCCGCCGTGTTTTTATCCACGGTGAATCCACCCCAGAAAAGGTGGCGGATTGGCGGGTTGTGATACTATGGGTGGTACATTGTCTTCCGCCTGTCTGTTGGCGGTGACCGCCGCGCTGCTTGTCTGTACCGCCGTGGCGGGCAGTGTGTTAAAGTGGCTGTCTTCGTTGGCGGTTTCCGCCAGGGTCATAATTCCCTTTTTTTCCCCCCGGCCTGTTGGCGGTATTACCGCTGCTTTACCACCGTCCGCCAGGGTTGTAATGACCACCTATGTCTTGTATTTATTGCTTTTACGTGTGTAAATATTTTATGGCCATTATGTGTCCGAATAAACTTACAATATTGGAGCAAAGATGATGGTAGGTCTTGATTTCATTGTATCAGACTGTTATAATATTGGAAGGTAATATGAGTTGCTGTCCTTAAATAATATGTTGTTTTTATATATTACATGTCTCGCAAGAGAAAGTATTCAATGTCAACAATAAGGGGTAATTGGATAATAAGAGGCTGTAGTAGTGTTCTTTAGTTTTGCCATCTTTGTCACCTTGGTTTGGAGTGTTTTGGGTTGGCCAAGAGCTTTCTTTGCTCTAATTATGTTGCTTTATCGTGTAACTTCATGGGCATTCCATTTTGCTTGTTAGATTGCGTGGCACCGTCCCTGCTGTCTAGTGCGTGGGCACCTTAGATTTGTGTCAGAGCTCCATTCTATTTCATGAAGAGATATTTTGATTACATACGAAGGTTTTCTCGCCTGTTGGTTTTTGTACACACTGCTTGCATGCACATTTATTGATTTGAAGACAGTCGAGCTCTGCGTCTGAGAGTTGTGCAGCTATGTGGCACGAGTACATCATATCATCTGTATGCTCACGCACATGCTCATGAGCTCACTCATAAAATGTATTTGACATATAGGTGGTCATTCTGACCTCGGCGGTAAAAGGCGCCTACCGCCGGTCAGAAATCCTCCATAATCCCGCCGCGGTCGCGGAAACCCGCCACGGTCATTCTGACCCGCAGAAGGCAAACCTCCGAAAATCCGACCGCCACAACAGACCGCCAGACCAGCGGTCGGCGGAAAGGTGGAGGTGACCAAACCTCCACCGCCACGCCAACAGAAATACGCCCATCCCATTACGACCCACGAATCCACGCGGCGGTCATTCAAACGCGGTATTCCATTGGCGGGACACACCGGCGCGGTCAGAATACACACCAACGAACAAAACTCACCCACATTGGACGATTTGAATCCCACACACCTGATACACATACACACACCACTCCCACACACACAATACAATATAAAACACCCACCCACATCACCCACAAACCCCCACGCTTACAAAATCGTAAAGAAGGCAAGAGCGAGACACCAGCATCCAAAACATAACAGCCACAGCCACTCAACACCATCACCCACACACTATCCACACACAAAACAACACACACCACCACACTCAACTCACTTAAATACACATACTCCACCCCACACATCATACACACCACCCCATGGCACCCCAAAGACAACCCCGCTTCACAGACGAAGAACTCAGGGTTATGGTGGAGGAAATCGTTCGTGTAGAGCCCCAGCTGTTCGGCACACAGATACAATACACCAGCATTGCCCGGAGGACGGAGCTATGGCAGAGGATTGTCGACAGGGTGAACGCAGTGGGACAGCACCCCAGAAATCGGGAAGACATCAGGAAGCGATGGAACGACCTACGGGGGAAGGTGCGTTCCATGGTATCCAGGCACAACATCGCCGTGCAGAAGACTGGCGGAGGACCCCCACCTCAACCCCCACAATTCACATCATGGGAGGAGGAAGTCTTGAACATCCTGCATCCTGACGGCCTCGCAGGAGTCGGCGGAGGAATGGATACTGGTAAGTTGAAGCTTCAATACTGCTTCCCCCCCACCTGCATGCCAAATCAGACCCCAACCCTCACCCCCATCCTCAAACCCCATCCTCACCCCCACCCTCACCCCCACCACCATCCTCACCCCCACCACCATCCTCACCCCCAACACCATCCTCACCCCCACCCCCACCACACCTATTCCCCGCCAATGTCTCACCATCACAACCCACTCATCCCAAAACCTGGGCCTGCATGCGTCCACTAAGCATGGACACCCATCACCAAAGCATGCCCAATGCATATACACATCCCCCCCACAAGCCACCCTCACCAAAGCCCCCACACACGAATGCCAGCACTTGGGGACACGAGAACCCACAGATACACCCATATGCGACACATTGAAACTATAACCATACCTCTATACCCCTGCAGGACCCGACCGTCAACACACCGCGGCGGAGGGGCCAGAATTATCCACACCCCCCACCCAAGAGGCCGTCAGCGATGACAGCAGCTCTGTCGATCTGGACACCGATGACCAGCCCGGACCATCGGGGACCTCTGGACAGTCGGTTCCCCTCACACAGGCACAGGCCACTATAGACCCTAACCCCTCTGGGAACACCAGCACAGCTCCCACCCAGCGGGCCCATGCCTCTGTCTCCAGGGCGCGTCAATCTGCGGTGTGTCTACCACTACAGGGCACCCAGGATAACCCACCACCCCAACAACAACAGGGACCTGGGGGCAGTGGTAGTGGGCACACCGGCCAGGGGGCAGAGGCCCAGGGAAACAGGGCAACTCGGAGGGCAGCTGTGCGACAGGGGGGGGGGGAGAGGCCCAGGGAACCCACTCTCCACGAGGTCCTCACCACCATCATGGCAGCATACAACTGCTCCCAGGAGACGATGGCGACGGTACTGGCCCGGTTCCAGGAGATCCAGGTGCTGCAGGAGGAACACTATCGGGGGTACAGGGAGGACATCCGAGCCATCAACACCACCCTGGTTACCATGGTAGGGCTGCTGCAGGACCTCGTAAACAGCAGGGCGGACACTGAACAACACCCAAGGGCCCCTGCCACTAGCCGGGACCAAGAACAGCCATCCACCTCCGCCGGCGCTAGTGGACAGGAGGCCCCCGCACAGCAGCAGCCCACCAGACCCCCACCTCCTGCAGGAGAAGAACCACCCCGCAAGAGGGCCCTGAGATCTCGCAAGACAGAGTAGGATGTCAAGACCCCCACCAGCAATGGATACCACCTGATGTCATCCCACTGTCCCACATTGTCACCCTGTCCATCCTCGAACTGCCCATGCTCCATCTCTCCACAGGCCTCTGGACAATGCACCTGTGTGACTGTTACTCTGGACTCTGCCATGGACATTCCTTGGGGGAACCAAAGCCACATGGGTCCCATCAATGGCACCAATTACGTTGGGAATATGTCCAAGGGCGTAGAAATCACCCTTCACTGTAGCCAGTTCGCCCACCTCAGGGAAAATGATGTAGTTCCTCACGGATTTCATCAGGGCAGACAACACTCTGGATAACACCTTTGAAAACATGGGCTGAGACATCCCAGAAGCAATTCCCACGGTTGTCTGAAATGACCCACTTGCCAAGAAATGGAGTACTGACATGACCTGCACCAGAGGGGGAATCCCTGTGGGTTGGCGGATGGGGGACATCAGGTCGGGCTCCAGCCGGGCACACAGTTCATGGATAGTGGCACGGTTAAGACGGTAGGTCAGGATAATGTGGCGTTCTTCCATTGTCGCCAGGTCCACCAGCGGTCGGTACACGGGAGGATTCATCTGTCTCCTCGCCCAACCCAGCGGACGGTGCCTAGGAAGGACAACATGGAGCACACAGTCAGGCAACCCACAGGTACGTACAGTGAATGGCGTGTCTGAGTGGCTATGCAAGGCCTAGGCCTGTGTGACGCAGTTGAAATTGAGCCATGTGGGCCCTGGAAATGGCGGCTGCCTGACCTGTGAAGTGTGACAATGGGATGTGAGGTCAATGCGCTGGCGTGGCACACCGCGGCGGGCGGCGGGCGAAGACCGCGGCGCGAAGCCGCATTGGTTAACATTGAAGCCTATGGGTTTCAGGAGCCAATGGCGAAGGGCGCCGGCGGTGGCGGGACACACCGCCGCGGTACGCACCGCCGCGGACGTGACCGCCATTTTCTATCTACTTATCCACTTGCGACTTGAACTTTCACAGGAGAGGACCTATACTGCAAGTGTTGCTGTGACCTCGGTCTGGAAGGGACAATGGCTGCTGCGACTGGGGAAAGGGCCCCTGCCTTCACTGGAGAGGAGTTGGAGAAACTTGTGGATGGGGTCCTCCCCCACTATGCGCTACTCTACGGTCCTCCAGACCAACAAGTGAGTTTAATTCTATCTGGATTTGGGGCCACTGGCTGGCTTGGGGGCCTGGCGGGGATGGGGGGCATGTTGGGCATGGCGGGGGGCCTGGCGGGGGGCCTGGCGGGGATGGGGGGCATGTTGGGCATGGCGGGGGGCCTGGCGGGGGGCCTGGCGGGGATGGGGGGCATGTTGGGCCTGGCGGGGGGCCTGGCGGGGATGGGGGGCGTTGGGCCACTGGAAAGGAAAATGCTGAGTAACTTGAACGTGGTATTTCTCCCTCCCTGTACGTGTCACATAGGTCCGCGCCCATGAGAAGATCGGGATTTGGCGTGCCATCGCCAAGGAAGTCCGGGCCCTGGGGGTCCACCATCGACGGGGCACCCACTGCCGCAAGAGGTGGGAGGACATCCGCCGCGGGACCAAGAAGACCGCCGAGTCTCTGCTGGGGATGGCCTCCCAACGTAGGCGGGGTGCCTGCCGTCAACTGAGCCCCCTGATGTTCCGGATCCTGGCGGTGGCCTACCCTGATTTGGATGGGCGCGTGAGGGCAGCACAGCAGACACAAGGGGGTGAGTCCAAGCATTATCTACTCTGTTGTTGCGCAGTGGAGGTGTCTGGGTGGGGGAGGAGGGCTGTGGGTCCCCCTAGGCCAGGGCGATATCTGTAGGCTGGGCACCCCCGTAAGCCCCTGTGTCCCCAGCCACCACCCTCAGTAGTGTGTCAGTACAGCCATCCCTGGGCCGTGTCATCCATGGGTGCAGTTGACAACTCTAGGCGTGTAGGGCATGTTCCACGGAATGCGTAGCGGACCCCAAGTGCGCAACTTAGTGCAGGGGGCATCTGTGTCTGTCATGTCCGCTAACTGTACCGGAGATCCATGTAATCAATATCCCTTTATTTCTCTCTCCCCCCCCCTTTTTGTTTGTCTTTCTGTGCTTGTGTGCATCAGCATCATCAGGCGGAGGAGAAGTGGCATCGGGGCAGGAGGGAGCTGCATCTCACATGGCCCAGGAGGGCCATGCCACAGAGTCAGACTGGACCAGTGAGACGGAGGGCGAGGGGAGCTCCACGACGGGGACGACTGGAGCCTGCAGCGACACGGACACGTCCTCGGAAGGGGGCTCCCTTGCGGGGGTGGCACCATCCGTGCCCCCCGCCATTACAGGTGCAGCCGCCACCCAGCGCACCATCTCCGCCCTCCCAGCAGCCCCTCCGCGTTCGCCCCGTGCCCGCTCTGCCAGGAAGCCGGGCATCTCCTTCGCCCCAGGCACCTCAGGCCCTGCCCCTGTTACCCCCGCTGCCCTCAGTGAGGAGGTCATTGACCTCCTCCGAACGCTCATTGTTGGGCAGACTACCCTTTTGAATGCCATCCAGGGGGTGGAGAGGGAGGTTCATCGCAGCAATGCGTACCTGGAGGGCATTCATTCGGGTCAGGCTGCCCATCAGCGATCGTTCCAGGCTCTGGCCTCAGCACTGACGGCAGCCATTGTCCCTGTCTCCTGCCTGCCTCTACTAACTCCCTCCTCCCAGTCTCCTGTTCCTCTGCCTGTCCCACCCACACCATCAGACCAGCCTGCACACACCTCAACACCCAAGAGAAGCTCATCCAAACATAAGCACCACAGATCACGCAGACATTCACACACGCAACATTCCGATGCAGACATGCCAACAGTCACTACCACCTCTGTGACCCCCACCTCCTCGTCTCCCTCCTCCCTCCCTGTGACGTCTACACTCACACCTCCATTCACCTCACCATCAGCCAGTGTTTCCATCACCAGCACACCCTCCACTCCAGTCCGCACACGTGCAGTCACCACCCCCACTGCCATTTACACGTCCCCTGTGTCCTCTCCCACTGTGTCTGTCACCCCCTCTTCCACACCACACAAACGCAGCCACCCACCCACCCAACAGCCATCCACCTCACGACAGCCTATCCCTCCTGCACCTGCACCCAAAGACAGCAAACGTGACTCACCTACAACCACATCCTCTCCCTCCACTCCCATTCCCACTGTACCTACCACTCTCCATTGTCCCAAGAAGCTCTTCCTCGCCACTACTAACTTCTTTCCTGACCCTGAGCCCCCCCCTCCTTCTCGTCGGGGTAAGAAGAGCACCTCAGCCACCACCAGCCCTGCAGCCCCCTTGACAAGGGTGCAGGGGTATTGGAGCCCGCCAGCCCGCATGTCTGGATCTTCGCCCAGCAGCAAGGGGACAGCCAGCCCACCCCCTGGGAAGAGGAGCAGAAGGCGGAAGGGGCGCCGCAGGAGCCCGCCTTCTACATCCCCCCCGGACACCACCCAGAGACAGTCACCAGCCACAGCTCCAAAGGGAGGAAAGGGCCACAGGCCGACGACTAAGGAGGGCAAGGGCAGCAAGTTGGAGAGGTCAGGCAGCAGGCCTGCTGCCCAGGAGGAGCCCACAACCCCCATAGCCGCTGCCCCGGGAGGAACCGGCACAGCTGCCCCGGGAGAGCCCACCAGCCCCATAGCCGCTGCCCAGGGAGGACCCAGCCCAGCTGGCCAGGAGGGCCCCACCACCCACAGCCCAGGTGGGCAGTGAAGGAGCACCATCCCCGCTGCCCAGGAGGGCACCACCAGGCATTTAGCAGTTGGCCATAGACCGTCCGCCGTCTCAAGAACCGCTGAACTGGGCCCTTCAAGGCAAGAACCGCTGAACTGGGCCCTTCAAGGCAAGAACCGCTGAACTGGGCCCCGCCGTCTCAAGAACCGCTGAACTGGGCCCTTCAAGGCAAGAACCGCTGAACTGGGCCCCGCCGTCTCAAGAACCGCTGAACTGGGCCCTTCAAGGCAAGAACCGCTGAACTGGGCCCTTCAAGGCAAGAACCGCTGAGCTGGGCCCCGCCGTCTCAAGAACCGCTGAACTGGGCCCTTCAAGGCAAGAACCGCTGAACTGGGCCCTTCAAGGCAAGAACCGCTGAACTGGGCCCCGCCGTCTCAAGAACCGCTGAACTGGGCCCTTCAAGGCAAGAACCGCTGAACTGGGCCCTTCAAGGCAAGAACCGCTGAACTGGGCCCCGCCGTCTCAAGAACCGCTGAACTGGGCCCTTCAAGGCAAGAACCGCTGAACTGGGCCCTTCAAGGCAAGAACCGCTGAACTGGGCCCCGCCGTCTCAAGAACCGCTGAACTGGGCCCTTCAAGGCAAGAACCGCTGAACTGGGCCCTTCAAGGCAAGAACCGCTGAACTGGGCCCCGCCGTCTCAAGAACCGCTGAACTGGGCCCTTCAAGGCAAGAACCGCTGAACTGGGCCCTTCAAGGCAAGAACCGCTGAACTGGGCCCCGCCGTCTCAAGAACCGCTGAACTGGGCCCTTCAAGGCAAGAACCGCTGAACTGGGCCCTTCAAGGCAAGAACCGCTGAACTGGGCCCTTCAAGGCAAGAACCGCTGAACTGGGCCCTTCAAGGCAAGAACCGCTGAACTGGGCCCCGCCGTCTCAAGAACCGCTGAACTGGGCCCTTCAAGGCAAGAACCGCTGAACTGGGCCCTTCAAGGCAAGAACCGCTGAACTGGGCCCCGCCGTCTCAAGAACCGCTGAACTGGGCCCTTCAAGGCAAGAACCGCTGAACTGGGCCCTTCAAGGCAAGAACCGCTGAACTGGGCCCCGCCGTCTCAAGAACCGCTTAACTGGGCCCCGCCGTCTCAGGAACCGCTGAACTGGGCCCTTCAAGGCAAGAACCGCTGGCCCTTTGGCAGACGTGGCAGGGCAGGATCTATCTCGGGCAGGGCTGCAGGATGTCCTCTGGCCAACTTGCCTCCTCCAGTGGCAGTGGGGTCTGTTATGGACTGTTTGGACTGTGGCTTTGCTCTCCCCAGGATGGCCCAGTGGGCAGGCCACCCACTGTATGGACTGTTTGGACTGTGGCTTTGCTCTCCCCAGGATGGCCCAGTGGGCAGGCCACCCACTGTATGGACTGTATGGACTGTGGCTTTGCTCTCCCCAGGATGGCCCAGTGGGCAGGCCACCCACTGTATGGACTGTATGGACTGTGGCTTTGCTCTCCCCAGGATGGCCCAGTGGGCAGGCCACCCACTGTATGGACTGTTTGGACTGTGGCTTTGCTCTCCCCAGGATGGCCCAGTGGGCAGGCCACCCACTGTATGGACTGTTTGGACTGTGGCTTTGCTCTCCCCAGGATGGCCCAGTGGGCAGGCCACCCACTGTATGGACTGTATGGACTGTGGCTTTGCTCTCCCCAGGATGGCCCAGTGGGCAGGCCACCCACTGTATGGACTGTATGGACTGTGGCTTTGCTCTCCCCAGGATGGCCCAGTGGGCAGGCCACCCACTGTATGGACTGTTTGGACTGTGGCTTTGCTCTCCCCAGGATGGGCCAGTGGTCATGGAGTCCCCTCGTGGATCTGGCGTCGTGTACTCAAGTGGCTGAGGTGCCCCCCCTTCCCTTCCCCCTGAGGTGCCTGTCCTATTTTCTTTCTGATGCCCCTGCAGTGTTCTCTCCGTGGAGTTCTTGTCGTGGGACTGGGCCTTGCCCCTTTGCACAGGACCCCTGTGATCCACGGACAGTGGTTGGACTACATTTAGTAGCTGTATATATTTTGTACATAGTTTATTTATTTTTTGGGATTAATGGCGTACATATTTCAATATATCTGCCCGTTTATGATCTCTTCTTTTGGTCTTTGCATTATTTCAGAGGGGGGTGGTTTGTGGGTTGTGACAGTGATCTGTGGGAATGCATTGATGTGTGTGTTGTAGTGGGTGTGGGTGGGTGGGTGTGTGCCGGTAATCTTTTCCCTCCCCTGTGTCGTAGGTGCAGTACTCACCGATGTCTTCCGCGCCGCCGGGCGTGCTCCTGGTATATGAGGAGGAATAGGAGTGCGGGGATGACCTGTAACTCTGGCTCCATACTGCCGGAATCTCGCGTGGAGTGCGTAGAGGTGAGCGTTTTCCCGTTCGTAGTCTGTTTCCGCCGTGTTCTTATCGGCGGTGCTCCCGCCCCGGAAAAGGTGGCAGATTGGTGGGTCGTAATAGGGTGGGCGGTACTTTGTCTGCCGCCGGGCTGTTGGCGGGAACCGCCGCGCTGTTTGTTTGTACCGCTGTGGCGGTCGGAGTGTTAAGTTGGCGGGCTGTGTTGGCGGTTCCCGCCAGGGTCAGAATGCCATTTTTAATACCGCCGGTCTGTTCGCGGTCCGACCGCCGCCTCTCCGCCGACCGCCAAGGTCAGAATGAGGGCCATAATATACTGTCAGCATAGCGATTTCACACTCGCAATTCATATGTTTTGGAACCGACCTTGAAAGTGTAAGAGATGAAACAAATTATCAGTAGATGCTCGGCCAATTTTCTTTCCTATGGGTACGTATAGAATTCACTGACCATATTGTATGGCTCCGGTTTTTTCACCTTCCCACTGGCGTAATTCTTCACCAACATTGTAATGGAAAAAATCTTCATGGTTTTAGAGTTTAAAAAAAGAAATACTCTTTCTTCACGGTGCACAGCCAGACTGTACCATCCCAAGCCAATCAGGAACCATCTTTTTCCATCTTTTTGAGCCTAGCATGTCCACAGCCATTAGAACACAAACAGAAAAAAAATATCATTATGACACGAACTGAACATAAACATTATTCAATATGTCTGTGCATAACACATTGATAGCCGGCGCTGTACTAACATGTTTTAGAGTCCTGTCAGACAGGCAGGCTGGAATTCCTTTATAACGTAGCAACTGTGAGAAAGAACTTTCATTTTCCATCGCTTATTTCAGATTCAGAATCTGGTATTCACGATAGAGGCTTTCAGTAGAAGTTATGCATAACAATATAATTTTTTTGCACATCTTGTGATGAAAAACATTGTGAAAGTAACAAGTTTTACTCATATAAAAACGTGCAACCTATGTAAAACCTACTTATTCTGTATGAGAAAAAAATAGACAACTTCACACAATTCGAATCCAAATAGATGGGAAATTGAATGCCCTATTGTGTACATCAAGGAGAACATGTGTGAAGTAGGAGTTATGATAGATGGCAAATTTAAGAAATAGGGATACTAGGGTGTAAAACCCTACTCAATCAGAAACCACAATGCATGTCAGGGTGAAGTCACAATCAGCCCCAAATTAACCTATGCTCCCCCTGCTAGCTTGGCACAGAGCAGTCAGGCTTAAATTAGAAGCAATGTGTAAAGTATTTTAGCATATCTTCGAACAGTAACACAGTGAAAGCACACCACAAAAAGGATCCCGCATCAGATTAGAAAAATAGAGTAATTTGCAAGAAATGAAACAAGGCAAAAACAACAGCAATCCAATGAGTATCTATGCAGATATAAGGATTTCAGTGTAAATAGCGCTGAAAAGCTCAAAGCGTCAACTGTGGATATATGGTCGCACAGTTCCGTGTAAATGTCATAACTTAAGGCCAACAATGATGGAGCATGGGCCGGCTAGAGGGACCCAGTTAGGCCTGCAGAATGAGAGTTCCCTAAATCTTGGTTGCAGAGCAATGAGAGATCCTGCATCATTGTCGGGGATCCTGTCGATTAAGGCTTGTAGTGCAAAGTCTGGAGTCTGCACAGTTGAGGCAATGTGTCTGTCCTGAGGACCTGAGAGGCTGCAAATCGAGAACCTGTGTCATTGTGGAGGCTGTTGTGGAAGAGAGATTTGTGATGCAAGGGCCTGAATCGGGGAAGCTTCGCACAGCAAAAGTTCCAATGTGGATTGTGAGATTGATGCGGAGTCCTGGCGAGGAGGGAATCCTCACAGTAAAGGAGATTCATCATCTCTGTTAAGGATTGCGCTGCACAGCAGAGGAGATTTGTTGGTTCTGATGGATCCACAGATAGTACGGCAGAGCAACTTCAGAGCCACTTTCAAGAGTCCAGGATTGGGGTGGCACCCCCTGGCAGGGTAGGACTCACAGATGGCAAAGTCCAGGTGTTGGCTTCAAGATTTTTGGAGTCTTCTGTCCCTGCCTGTGGAATCACTCTGGGGTCCTGGGCTCAACAGACCTGGGTCCAAACCTTCTCACCCAGGGAAGAGGGCAGCAGGTCAACACAGCAAGGCAGCAGCCCAGCAAGGTAGTAGCCCAGCAGTGCAGCAGTCTTGCAAGGTAGCAGTTCTTTCAGCAGCACAGCAGTCCTTCTTCCTGGCAGGGTATACACACTAGGATAAAAAAAGGGGGGACTAGGCGCAATTTGGTCCAGCATACACGCTCCTCTGTATAGCTTAATGAATGCACAGAGAGTATGCAGTTCCTATGTACGTCTCATGGGGGAACGCCATTAATGTCACACCCATACCAAGGAACGTCAGTGGAATATGAATATTCAGGAGCAAGAGTTCTCACCCACCAAGATGGGTGGCATGCTTCATCATCAGGCAGCTCCTCATTGGGCTGGCACTGCAATGCCCAATAGGAGCCTCAAGGGGGCTCTTTGTTGGAGATCTTTTAAGATGATTTGCCGTAGTGAGCCTGAGATGAGGGTGCTGAATGTGTAGATTGGAGAAAAAAGGGTTAAGTGTTAAAAATGACTAAGGACCACATAATGGCTACTTTATTATAAACAATAAAATGAGCACACATTTCGAGACGTGAGCCACACTCCCAATTACTTTGACTGTGTAGTTTTGGAAACCTAGGGGCATATTTATACTCTGTTTGTGCCTGACTTGCGTCTTTTTACGCAAATCTGGCGCAAACTGAACTCATATTTATACTTTGGCACTGGACCCGTCCAGCGCCAAAGTTTTGAAGTGTGAGTCATTTTCTGTTCGTGAAAACCTACCTTGCATTAATGACATGCAAGGTAGGCGATCCCAAGCAAAAAATGACTTTAAGGCATGTGCGCCTTATATATTCTCCCACGTCATTTTGACGCACAGGAGGAGGCGAGCCTTAAAAAAGGGTGCCCAGACGGATTTGTGCCGTTTTTGAATGCCTGGGTCAGGGCAGGTGTTAAGGGACCTGTGGGCTCATTTCCATGGTCTCCGACCATGGAAGCAGTCCACAGGTGCCCTTCCCTGCCCCCAGGGACACCCCCTGCCACCCTCGCCAACCCCTGGAGGGTACCACTTTTATTGCTTATCCCTCCTCTCGAACCTGTTCCCATTGGAAAAGGGTGCTTCCAATATGGTGGCCTCTCTACCCCTTCCTTTGCATCATGTGCTACATACCACTATGACATTCACGCTCTCTTGTGCCTAGGTAACTGACACAGATCTATGGAAGGCACAGACAGAGGTGCATTAAGCTGTGACCTCCACTTCCTGGATACCTCAGTGTGAGAAGCTGGCCTGGTTTGTAGTGGGTACCAGAGGTATTTACAACTTATACCAAATCCAGTGATCCACCTTAGTGGAATGTAGGCAGTGTCTAGCAGCTTAGGCTATCTAGGGGTAGCTGTAACAGAGCAGCCAAGGCTGAACTAGGTATCATGCAAAACTCTTGCAATACCACTTCAGTCACACAGTACGTATACGCAAGAAAGACAATACTCAGTGTTACCAAAAATAAAGGTACTTTAATTTAGTGACACAAGGCCAAAAATATCTTAGAGGCTATACTCCCTCTGGAGGTAAGTATTAAACACAATATATACACTAGTAACCAAAATCAGGTAAGGAAATAGTAATAAAATAATGCAAACAGTGAAAAACACAATAAGTTGCAATGGGCCTAGGGGCAACAGAAACCATATACTAAAAAAGCGGAATGTGAATGGCGGTTCCCCCCCAGGCAAGTGTAGTGTGTAGAGGGGTGCTGGGAGTGTAAGAAAACACCAAAGATAAGTAAAGTACCCACCCCAGAGCCCAGGAAAACAGGAAAAAAGTACAGCAAGTTTCCTGAGAACAAACTAGAAGTCGTGGTAAGGGATTATGCAAAAACCAAGCAAGACTGCAAGACACCAACAATGGATTCCTGGACCTGAAGACCTGCGCAGAAAGGAGACTAAGCCCGTAAGTCGATGAAGAATCCAGGAAGAACAGGAGCCCCTGCTAACTCAGATGAAGGTGCAAAAGTTGATCCTCTGGTTGGAAGAAGAAGTCAGAAATGCACCAAAGAAGACAGATGTGGGTTCATGCTTCGTGCAAGAGATGTCGCATGTAGAGTCATTGGATGCAGGCTGTTTTTCATCATTGAATTCCACCAACAAGCCTTGCCTCATGCAAATATTGCGATTTGCGAGAAAAGGCGCTACTTGGGCACAGGAGGGACCTGGGTGCCTCAACTCGGACTGAGGAGACAGAGGGGTCTCTCAGCACTTCAGAGAGCCCTCAGAAGACCAGGCAGCACCCACAAGAGTCCCAGAACACGGGGACAAAGGAGCTGCAGAATGCGGTCATCGCAGCACTACACAAAAGGATCCCACGCCACCGGAGTACAAGTCAGGGAGCCGAGCAGGATAGAGTGCTGGGGACCTGGGCTACGTTGTGCACAAAGGATTTCTGGAAGAAGTGCGCAGATGCCCAAGAAGCTGCAGAACACGTGGTGCACAGTGGTACTGTCTGGCATGGGAAGGCAAGACATTACCTCCACCAAATTTCGACAGCTGGACATTTGGATGTGAGGATAACTTTGGTCCACCACCTGTGTAACAGGGATCGCACTTGACAAGAGGAGAGGTGTCCCAGAGTACCCGTTGGCATTGCAGTGAGGTGCCTGCTGAAGCAGGGAAGTGACCCCGTCACTCCACGGGAGATTTATTCGGTCCTTCTGGTGCAGAATGAAGACAGGCAGCCCTCAGAGAGTGTACAACCTGGACACTGTTGCAGTTGCTGGCTGGAGCTGAAGTTGCAGTGTCACAGTAGCCTTCTTGGATACTTTGTTGCAGTTACAGTGTTCCTGGAGCAGTCTGTGGTTCATCCGATGGTCAGAAGCTGAAGCAGAGGATGCAGAGGAGTCCTGGTGGAGTCTTGCAAAACGAATCAGAGGTAACACCCAGAGGAGAGACCCTAATTAGCTCTGAGAGGGCGATTGGCTACCGAACCAGGTGTGCACCTATCAAGAGGGGTCTCTGACATCACCTGCTGGCACTGGCCACTGAGATGCTCCCAGACGGTCATCACACCTTGGAATCCAAGAAGGCTAACACCAGGGACACTCTTGAGGAGCTCTGGACACCGCCCCTGGGGTTGTGATGGACAGGGGAATGGTCATTCCCCTTTTCTTTGTCCAGTTTCATGCCAGAGCAGTGACTGGGGGTCCCTGAACCAGTGTAGACTGGATTATGCAAGGAGGGCACTGGTTGTGCCCTTCAAAGCATTTCCAGAAGCTTTGGGAGGATACCCTCCCCATTCCTGCAACAACTATTTCCAATGGGAGAGGGTGTAACAGCCCTTTCCTGAAGGAAATACATTGTTCTTCCTCCCTAGGATTGAGCTGCTCAATCCCCAGGAGGGAAGAAACACATTTGTGAGGTGGCAACAGCTGGGGCTGCAGTGAAAACCTCAGAGAGCTGGTTTGGCAGTACTGAGGTTCCATGCTGGAGCCCCCAGGGTGCATGGAATTGCCCCTCCAATACCAGAATCGGATTGGGGGTACAATTTCTCAATCTTAGACACCTCACATGGCCATATTCGGAGTTACCATTGTGAAGCTACATATGTGCTGACATATGTGTAGTGCACACTTATAATGGTGTCCCCGCACTCATGATGTCCAGGAAATTGGTCCGGGACAACGTGGGGACACCTTTGCTAGTACAAGAGTGCCCTCACACACAGTAACATTGCAGCTAGCCTTCAGTAATTGAATTTTAGACATATAGGCGACTTATAAGTTACCTGATGCAGTGAAATGGCTGTGAAATAGTGTTTGCACTATTTCACTCAGGCTACAGTGGCAGTCCTGAAGGAGTGTTTGCATGAGGTCCTTTTGAGTGGCAAAAGAAATGCTGCAGCCCATAAGGATCTCCTGGAACCCCAATGCCCTGTGTACCTAAGTAGCATATACATGGGACTTATAAGGGGAGGGGGGGTCCAGTGTGCCAATCTAGATTGGAATATGGAGTCACTAGACTATTGTGCCAAATTTGGAAAACAGAGAGAGCATGAGCACCAGAGTCATGGTTAGCAGGACTCCAGTGACACAGTCAAGCATACTGACAACACAGTAAAACAAGCTGACATATAGCCACAACTATGAGCACTGGGGTCCTGATTAGCAGGATCCCAGTGAGACAGTGAAAACACACTGACAAACAAGCCAAAAATGGGCGTAACCATGCTAGAAGAAAGCTGCCTTCCTACACTCCAGGATTACAGAGAGGAGGTAGGTCACCAGCAAATTACTGTGCCTGACACTATGAGTATAGTTTTCTGCCCCCTGTCTTCAGCGCCTACTACATGAAGCATTAATGATGACCATTTATTTATTGGTTAACAAAGACCACACAGTGTGCAGCATTCCCTGCAAAACCTAAGGGGCATGTATAGTGTCCCGACTTGGTAAGACACAACATGTGACTTATGGCATAGTTGTTTCGGGTGAATTATTTTATGCGTTTAATGTGTTACTATGTGGCACTATAGACAAGGATTGTTTGCCACTATCACTAATCTTTTGCATCCAAAATTGAATACTTACATACTAATTTTATTGTGTTAATATCCGACAATAAATGCTTATTAGTATTAAGTATATGTTTTGTCCAATTTGTCTTTTCTGGTGGCATTATATACAAGAATTGTTTGCCACAATCAGGATGTTTTGCATCTGTTAGACCTGACAGCCTTACCGTGCCCTTTCCCCAAACATTTTGCCTGCTTGCCTTCAATTTAGCTGCAATCGTTTTTGTTAGCCTTAGGACTCGTTACACCTTAGCACTGCTAACCAGTGCTAAAGTGCTGATGCTCTATCCCTTAAACATGGTTTGATTGTTATATACCCAACTGACATATTTAATTTACTTATAGGTCCCTAGTAAAGTACACTACATGTGCAAAGGGACTGTAAACTAAATAGTACCAGTGGGCTTGCAGCACTTCCTGTGCCACCTACTTCAGTTACACTTTAAAACATGTCCCAGGCCTGCTATTGCAGCCTGAATGCAGTGTTACACTGCCATGATGACTTGGCATTAATTACCCCTTGTCAAGCATTAAACTCACCTTGTATTACATATAAGTCACTCCAAAGATAGTCCCTAGGGTGCTGTGTAAATGAAAGGCAGGGCATATACTTTTAAGGTTTACATGTCCTGGTAGTGAAAAAAACTCAAATTTGTTTTTCAGTGCGGTGAGGCCTACTGCTCTCAGAAGATAACATTGGGGCTTACTTATTACAATTAATAAGCTGTAATTCCTAATTGAGAAGGGGTAGATATCTCATGTTTAGAGCCTATGGATTTGTAATAATAAATTATCTTTAATAGTAAAGTTGGATTAATTGTTACAATTTTGAAAATGGCACTTTTAGAAAGTTGGCATTTATCCGCTCTCAGCCCTGTGTGCCTGCAGTCGGTCTCCAATATGCATCTGTGGTTCTGGGGTGGGTGACTGCTGTGCTTCGTGCATTTACTCTAGACAGCCACTCAGAAAGGCAGCTTAGGTGTGACTGATGGGCATCCACATCCTGAAAGGCCGTCCTGGGCAGGATGAGAGGGAGGAGCTGCATTACCTTCATTTCAAACGCATCTCTGAATTTGTGCAGCTAGGAACCGAAGTACCATATACATCCTAAGGATCAACGACGACGCATTGTGTCTTCTGCTTCTCCCCTCTCACTTGACATTGACAAAAAGAAGGTGCTTTGCAGTGGGTCAAGGCTGGTCCTTGTATCCGACCTGTGCTCCATCACGGTTTGCTTGAACTTTCAGATTTGACCCAGTCTAGCAGAACCAGATTGCCCCTATTAGCATACTATGCTTTTAGGTAGACTCGGGTGGAAAAATGTATTCTGCTAGAGGAATTAACGTGACTCAAGTATCTATGCGCTTTGAGTGTAATGCAGAGTTCCTCTGTAATTCCGGTGTCCGGTGCTGTCCGGTGCGTGGCAGAATTATTTTTCCATTGGCGTGCGTCAGGCTCCATTATTGCATGCTTGCAAGTGCTAACAAGATTTCCTTACCCACTACCACAGCTACTGGTCACTACGGAGCATTCTAGAGTTGTTTTGTAACACCAGCAATCGCGAGCAGCCATGACTCTGCTTCTTGAGTAGATTTCCAACTCAAGAAGCAGGCAAATCAGCTCTAAAATCCCTTTTTAAGTTAAAATTCTAATCCAACGAACAGTTCAGGTTGTTTTTAGTGTAAAAAACATTTTTTATTTAACTTTTTTCTCAACAGGGAGGAAGTGCACCAGGTAGTGCAACTTCCTCTTTTTGTCTAGAAGGCTCCTTCCAGTGCTTTGTCCATGTCCTGGTCACTTTTCATGTGGATATCAAGGTGAAAAGATCATTTAATTTGGCTTCAGTATATATGATTGGATTTTAAGGACTTGGGTCTCATTACAAGGTTGGTGGTCAGAAGACTCCCAGTCTCGCAGTGGTGGTCGGACTGCCATGGCTGTGGCGGTCCCACTGCCACATTACCAGTTTGGCAGGCGGACCGACCAACAGACTGCTGTCTCTGCCAGGATCCATAATCCCAACAGGGGGACTGCGGTCCTGGTTGCAATCAGCCACGGTGGTGCTGAACTCAGCGCCTCCCTGCTGATTACAACCTTGTCCTCTGCCAGCTTTTTCACTGTGGTTTCCCCACCATGAAAAGGCTGGCAGAGAACTATTGTTGGGGCCACAGGGGGCAGTGCAGGGGCCCCCCTGCCTAGCACCCTCAGAATGCGCACTGTCTGCCAGTGCGCATTCTGAGGGTGCTTGTTAGCCCCCTCTGGGCTACAAGATAGCACTCAGCTCCTTTAAGAGAGCTCAGTGTTACCTCACAGCACTGCTCCCAATGGTCAGACCAGCAGGAACCCTCCATTGCAAGGTTTCCACCGGTTACCCAGGTCAGGCCGGTGGAAACCTTGTAATAGGGCAAGGAGGATGCCACTAGCATGGCAGTGGCATCCTCCCTGAGAATTTGGTGGTCCGATGGTGGGGCCGCCAAACTCATAATGAGTTTTTGTGACATCACAACTAGTAAGCTCAAAGGTTTTGGATAAGGGTGTTGTTTGATAGAAGAGCATGCACCAGTAATTTATTTTTAGCTTTTATTAAAAAGATTTATTTGATTATGGTTGTGGTGTGTGGCCTGGAGTTGCAGTAGGTGCCTAGTATGTTTTTGAAGTTAATCTTTTATCCTTTATAAGGGAAAAAGTTTGCACAGTTTATTACATGTTCTTCTTGTGTGTTAAATTAGTACTATTTGTTTATTTTACCATGTGACCTAGTCTGCCCACGGGCCATCCAGCCAGTATCAGACATCGGGTATATGAAACCACTGTTTCTGTGGTATATGTTGTTTTAAAACATCTATGATTAATTAGGCCAGGGATGGCAATGGATTACATTCTATTTTTTTTTTTTTTTTTCAAATTGTTTTTTGCAAAAAGTGTTTTTTATTGAGGTAATATGATCACATGCCTAGGTAGGATGTTTGTTGTTGTAAAGATTTTCAGAGCTCACTCATTTTCTATTTTGGCATTGCTGAATTAACGGTAGTATTCTCTTTATTTTTTACTATGCTTCCTTTGTCTGGCCACAGTGCATTTGTGTGCATGTGTGTGTGTGTGTGTGCTTGCCATAGGCCACCATGTTGTCTTTGTTCCCATGCCATGCGTCCAGTAGCCCTTTTGTGTAGTCAGTGTCCATCTAAAGGCCTGCATTTGTTCTTTGTCATCCATTCCTCCTTGCTTGTTGTTGTTTGACCATGTGGCCGGCAGCCATTTTGTGTAGGCAGCCAGTGTGCTTTAGCCATAGGCCTGCATGTGTTCTGTGTTCTCCATGACTCCTTGCATGCTGTTGTTGTTGTTTGACCTTGTGGCCAGCGGACATTTTGTCTAACCAGTCAGTGTGCTTTTGCCATCGGCCTGCATGTGTTCTTTGTGCTCCATGCCTTCTTGCTTACTATTGTTGTTCTTTGACCATGTGACCGGTAGTCTTTTTCAGGCAGCTATCTAGTGTATTGGTCCCTTTTTCCAGTTTTGAAAGCAACCTTCTATCCTAGGAACATTAACAGAAAATGTCTATGCCATTTTTTGTTCATTTATTTTTAGCTTTTTACCCTGATATCAGTTTAATGTGCTTGAAGGTCATTGTAGTATGTGTATGAACAGTGTCTATAATATTGTATGCATTTTTCAATTTTTTCCTGCACCTCCTTGCATCCCAAAGGATTTATCATTGTCCCTAGTGCTACACCAGCTATTTTTTCACATTTTCTCTCCCCTCATCTGCCATAGATCTTCCTCACCTAGGTCATACATCAGCATTCATTAACCATTATTCCATTTTCCCTGCACCACCTGACTGCAATAGTTTCACACCAGCATTTTTTTTTTAAGGACTATTCTATTTTCCCCACACCCAGCCTGCTATGTGTGCACACCAGCATTCATTTCTTAAGCATTCTTCAGTTTTCCACACACTCCCTGCCTGTTATAGGTGCAAACCACTTTGATGCACATAAAGCAAACAGTTCTGCATGTTGTTATCCTGATTGAAATATTATGTTTTGGTGTGGATTGGAATTGATACACCATTGTTGTTAATTAATTATTTGGGATATCCTCACTAAAGTATATTTGCTGTACTATGAGTAATTTAAACTGCAAAAATGTAATGTTTCACTAAATGTTTTTCTTATGCATTTGTTTTTAGGTGCAGAAGAAAAATAACCAACATTACTGCCAGATAGAAGGCTGGCACAAAGTGACATGACCACCACACATGACTCCTCTGCTTCCACTTGTGCAGCTTAGTGCCAACTGGCAGAACTTGAGCCTCAAAGAAAGGTGCTGCCAAGAAAGTGGTCATTGAGGAGGAGAAGAAGAAGCAGATTACCACCACTAGCTTACTGTCTTATTCTTTTTTACAGGAATCATCACATGCTTGCCACACCATCCTCTGGGCAGCAAGCTGGACACACCACTTCTGCATCAATGACAGCACCACCCATCTTAGGCTCTTGTCAGGTAGCCACTGCAATCATGGTAACTTGCAGTGAGTCTGAACTGGAACAGTCGCAGCTGCAAACTAGTACCTAATTGTCACAGGAACTGAGCAAAGTGGATAAATGGAGCAGCAACCAGAGACAGCAATACTTCTTCCTGAAGTAGGAGCAAATCAGAAGGTTGAGTTTCATGCTGAGTAAGCTGTACCTCCTCTTGAACCATTGGCTTCCTGATCTCCAGAAAGGAAAAGAAAGGGTACTCCACCATCATCTCCAAGCCCCCCCTCTGATGATCTGGAGATGGACTGGACCCCGGCTGAGTCCAAGACTCACCATGAGAGACAAGGGGCAAGGAAAGTTCCTGAAAGCCTGATAAATTATGGAAGAGGAGGAGGGGGACAAGCCATTCATTGTCATGGAAGCTGGCTCAGAGGACACTGACACTACCTCTTCTATTAAACCTGCTCAGAGGAACGTGGCACTCATTCCACCACCAACAACTTCCATATTTGTACGGCCCCCACTGAGACCTACATCCATAACTACCTCAGTCGAAGTACGCACTGCAGAGAGGCAATCACTGACACCCATCTACCTCCAGTTCTGTGGGCATTGGCAGGGGCACTAGAGGCACACTAAAAAGCCCTCTTCCTCAGTTTGGGACTTCTTTTTGATTACCAAGCAGGAGGGTAATATTGCAATATGCTTCATTTGCCAGGTGAGTGTTTATCGAGATAAGCCTAGTTCACACTATGGTACTGGAGGCCAAACGACCCATATGAAAAAACATCATACAATCCTGTGGAAGAAGCACCTTAAAAAATTGCTTTAGGTGGTGGTGATTATAGAGGCGTATCGGCTTTGATCAAGGTGGGAGGTAATAAGAAAGAAGAGGGTGACAGCTTTATGCAAAGATGCCCTTTCCCCTGCAGTGTACCAGCAGCATCACCCGCATTAGCAAACTCAAAATGGCACAAGACCCAGAAGAAGACACCACTGCATACAGTGAAGACTACCCCAAGATGCACTTTGAGTCTACCACTTGCTGGTCTTCTCCAGAAGTCACCTGCATCAGTGGCACCAAAAGAGAAAAGAATACATACTACTATAACAGATATGGTTAGGGAGGGGGGACCTAAGAACACAACTACTCAACAGTATGTCTGTACAACGAGAAGCTTACCAAAAGGTTAGTGCTGGACCTCTTCCCTTTTTCTTTTGTAGAAGGAATTAGATTTTTAGGATTTGTGGTGGCCATCTGCCCTGAAACGGAAAGTTCCAGGCTGGACCTTCTTCGCCAGAGTTCCTCTTCAAGTGCTCCATCACGATGTGCTTTGCAGCAGAGTGCTATTCAAACTATTGACAGATATGTAGGTCGGTTTTCCAACAATTAATTACATGTCTTTTACTGCACACTGGTTCTCTTTTGTGGGGGTGGGGCAACAGCTATCTGCAGGTCTCAGCACTAAAGAAACTCTTAAGGGCATTCAGCGGTATGCAACAGTAGCGATGTTCACCATGAAAATATCCCGTACAGCTGGAAACATTTTGAAAGACATTAACAGTAAAGTGTTTCAATGGCTGCAACTCAGAGATCTCAGAATTAGATTCATTGCTACAGACAATGGCAGTAATATAGTTAAGGCCCTGGCATATGGAGGATATTTCAGGGTCTTGTGTTATGTGCATTACATCAACCTGGTTGTGCAGGAATTTCTCAAAAAAGAAGACTATGGCCCCCATCATGAGTTTGGCGGGCAGTAGAGGCCGCCCGCCAAACTCATCTTGCCATCAGGCTGCCTGTACCATCTGAACACTGCCCGCACTACTAAGTGTTCACCACAGGGCTGGCAGGCGGAAACTGAGTTTCCTCCCACCAGCCCTGCAGTGAACAGGGCCTTAACATTGACGCCGGCTCCTAATCTAGCTGGCGTCATGTGTAAATGTCAGTTTCTGGTACCGGTGTGATACCAAAAGTACAAGGCACACACATGTCTCAGCCATTCTTATAGTCTAGGCAAAAACATTCACATAGGTTTCAAGCCACATTGACAAATTTAAGCAATGTGATAGATCACCAGTTTAGTCCTGCATTTGAGTCCATCAATATAAAATTCACAAAGTCAAACAGTATGCTGTTAAACATGTCATACACCAGTACTGACATAAAGTAAAGTACAAACGGGGCAAGGTATCACAGTGTACTCAGGATCCCAATCTAAACACACCAATGATGCCAGAATCAAGGCATATAAGTACAGAATAACCTACAAGTCAAAATCACATACATATTTGTGAAAATCTAAATTCTTGTGTCCAGGTCTATAGTAGATCATTACTTGTAAAGTACATCAGTTTGCCCTACATAAAAATGCCCTAAATGTCCTACATTTCCATACATTTTTGTCAATCTAAGTTCAGCATGACACATTGTCCGATAGAAAGCATTAGCTGTAGGCTGACCACAAAATATATAACTATCCATGTCACATGTTGGAAATGCACTACATGTATAAGCAAAAAGCCATGCTAAATTGAGTGAATAAATCAAAGGCTGTGCAAATGTCATATAGGCAAGTGACAACATCAACGGTTTTAAAAGGGCATATGTATGTGTGAGTGTGAAACATGTTGGCACTGTCACAACCTGCCTATGGCTGAATATATGCTGGAAAATCAGCTCATGTGACTGTCACTTTGCACATATAGAGAGTGCACATAACATGGGGATGTCAAGAACATTTAAAAATACCTATCACAGTAAACTACCGCCTAAATGTGAAGATCAACATGTAGTGTCCATAGTATCAGGACATGGTCAACATTTGCTATGACGCATAGAACTGGATGTGACAGGTGTAAACCACACATGTTCTTTATTGTTTGCCAGCATACATAACACACATGGACCGTTATGTCTCAATAACAATGTGCATGATTCTCAACAGTTTACTTTCAGCTGACCAAGAATATGGTTTGCAGTCATGGGTCATGATCCCAACCAGCCATGCCCAGACAGAGCCTGAAAATGCTGCAATGTGACACTGAGGAAGATGAGTGATACTGTTGAAAAGACTTTTGGAGTTCAAAGTCCAGGTTTAGATGCCTGGAGATGTCAGGGGGAGAATGTTGAACTCCCCTCCAATGATTTTATTTCTGATGGACGTCTTTGTTGAATTTCCCCTTCTTACACAGGATCGATGATGGAAGTCTAGGACCAGAGGAGGTGTGTGAGGCATTTCCGGTTCCGACGAGAGGCATTTCCGGTTCTCGGGTCAGCGCGCCGAGCGCCGCACACAGCTCGCCCGCACTGGTGAGCCTCCCAGCCTCCGGATCATGGGCCACGGATCACAGGACCATCGGGAGCACCCTACCCATAGCTTGACTCTCAACCGAGCCTGCCACCTGTGCCCCCAGCACCGTGACAGCGAGCAGAGGAGGTCAGCGTCCCCCATCCCCTTCCCCCTCCGTGGACCCCCGCTGAAGTGGTCCGATCGCGGTTGCGGCTTGCGGGGGGCATAGGGGCATAGGGGGTCCTTTGCCTGTAAATGTTTGGGTGGCAAGAAGAAGAAAGGACCCCTCAAGGACTGCACACCAGGCATCAAGCATCAGCATCAGGCTCAGGACATTCGCTATCGGCCCTCTCCTCCAGGTGCTCCAGGTGCTGCCCGCGACCACCCAGCAAGAGGCAAGTGAGCAACAGAGGGCGAAGGGCGAGGGCCGAGGGCGAAGGGGAAAGGGGCAAGGGGGGCAAGGAGGGCAACAGGGCGGAGGGAAGCTGGTCCAGGCTCTGGTATCGGTCCCACTGCAAGGGCGCGCAGCACCACCCACCCGACCCACCCTGGTAGATCCACCAGGCAGTCCGTGGTCTCACCCCTCCGCCCCCCTCTTTGCCCTGCTCCTCCACCCGCCCTTGCCCAGGGCAGCAAGTGCCAGGTGCGGGAGAGACCAACACAACACAACAAGGACTGGCACGGTCCAGTATCTCCAGACTCGGGCCCTCTAAAACTCCAAAATCCCCTGAGGGCGATCGCACACTCGGATATCAACATCCGTTAGAGCCTCTTTTTGGAGGACGGCACTCCTAACTGCCCCAAAACAACAAAAGGGCACAACAAGGCCCTACAAGGCCCTTCTCCCTTACTCCAACAGCCCGCCCAAAATCATCCTGCTCCAAGGCAGCAAAACATACCGATCATGAGATCAGGCAAAGCACGAGGCAGTATTACCAACCGTCCAGCAAAACAAGGAAAGAGAAAAAGGAAGGGAGACCTGGCTCTGGATGAAGCAACCCCAAAAAGGAGAGCAAGCAGCGAACAGGATCTCCTCCACCCCCTCCCAGGCAGGAGGCAAAACCTAACAAAGGGCACACGCGGGGGAGGCGACCAAATTTCAAGCATGGAAGAAACGATCTGGGGGGAGCCCGGCTTTTGGAAACCGCCGACTCCGCCGGTGGGGGTTCCAGAGACCATAGCCTCTCCCAAGCATCACAAGATAACCGACTATTTCCCTACTGCTGGTACCATTGCCACCAGAAAAAGGTTCGACTCCCTGGCTCCAACCCAAACAAGTTTTGGGGAAATAACCCCACTCAGCCAACACCGGCAACAGCAAGGAAGCAGCAAAAAGAAACTCAGAATGAATTCTCCTCCTCCCCCCCCCCTATCGCCAATAGTAGTGATCAGGAAAAATCACCCCACGAAAGTAGACGCATCAAGTAAAGTTCAGGACAATGCGATGCTAGCTACCCCTTCACCAGGATCTCTCTACAATCCTAGGCAAGACTTAACTCTATGTAATAAACCCCTAGACGCCACTAAATGCCAATGGACATCTAGTCCAGCGAAACTACCCATCCTGGACTCAGAACTGGTAGCAATCGCAGAACATTTAGAACAAGAATCTCAGGAAGGTGGCCCATTCTGTCAAAGTCCAAAACTTCACTCATTCCCAATGTATAACTGTGAAAAAGAAGAACAGGACCTCTGGGGTATAGAACAGGTCATCACAAACGGGCCAGTAAAAACAGAAACAGTGACAGCGGCACAGAAAGTCCCCCATAAAACAACAATAAACAAAGTTCTATCAAGTGGTAACCAAGCGCCCGACTTAAAGTCACAAGCCCCCGTGGCAGTCAGGTCAGAAGAAATGTGGGCTGCAATCCTAAATTAAATGCAAGCAACGGTCATGGCGCTGCAATTTCATTCAAACAAAATGGACATTCAAGTTGACTTGCTAAACACCCTGGCAGTATTTGTCTCCGGAATTGACAGTAAGTTGGAAAAATTAAACGCACTTATAACAAGGGCGCAAGTCACTCACTCTAATGACTATACAATTTGTTCCTGTAAAGAGGTAGTAGAAAAGATATGTCAACTGCCGCAAATCTTAGAGGGAATACTTCAAGAAATCCGCTCCACCCAGAAGGATGAACATACATGGCCTAAATCACTCGCCACCATGCTAAAATCTACTCTGAGGGAGCAGAAACAAAAAGAGCAGCAGCCCCTTTCCTCCCTTGTGCCTGTCTCATCGTTTTTAAGTGAGGAGAGAATATTGGCTGACAGCCGCCAACTAGCAAGTGTCCACTGGGAACCCATGGTGAATCATCCTCCGCTACAGCCCAACAATAAGCCTGGGAACCCTGAGTTTCCCATAACTCGGACCCTCTCAAAAAGAGAACGAAAGCGGGCAAGGAAGGGAAGGAAGTCCGCCCAACCCCATCAATTCAACTCATCAAAGGACCCATCTAAAGACCAGGCGACGTCAAATGAAGGGTATATTAGAAACATTACTACCCACACAAGTACAAGCTCTAACACAATAATAGATGTGACAACACTCCCAGCCACAGCAGACATCACCCACTTAACAAGGTCCCCCCTGAGACCTCCCGAAGCGATTGGCACTATAACGAACCGAAGACCAAGCCCCACAAGGGTCCAGCAGAGCACAAAACCTAAACCCATTACACCTGCGCTGCCTCCCCAACTAACACTGGTCAATTTGGGCAGCAAGTCTGCCATTAGTCAGAGGGAAGATGGCTATATGGAGCAAGACCCACGCATAGAGCAAAATCAGTCACGTATAACAGACACAAATACCCTCCAGTTACTCTGGATTCCAGAATTCACCTCCAGGTCCCCCACAGATGTTCTTAATTGCTCTTCGATCTTAAGAATCATAAAAGCCTTACCGGATCTTCAGTTTGTAGCCTCGGAGGACCTGGCAGCTATAAAATGTATCCAAGCAAGAGGCAACCAACACACGGATCCAACACTCACCATCTTCTCGGCACCAGATATCCCAAAGCGGATCTTGAATAGAAAGGACCTATTGAAAGCCTGGGGCATTGAGGTAACCACCTACAAAGGAGACCGCTATCCAACTCCGTTACTAGCCTCACAACACCTGGGAACTCCCAAAGGCACATGGTCAGTTCTGAAAGGAGTACATCAGGCCAGCAGACCCATTGAAGAAAGATGTAGTGAGGAGA
Organism: Pleurodeles waltl; assembly: GCF_031143425.1. NCBI lineage: Eukaryota > Metazoa > Chordata > Amphibia > Caudata > Salamandridae > Pleurodeles > Pleurodeles waltl. The sequence goes on from NC_090439.1 coordinate 342,710,347, forward strand.
ATCCACCTAACCACCCGCTGACAGTCCAAGTATGGAGAGAAGACGGGAGGGAAAGAGTGGTCTTGGGTCAACAAAAGTATCGAGATAGGGAACGGGTAGCGACGGTTTTACCCCCAAGACCGATGGGCAATAATTGAATTGGTAAGGATCAACCCGCACACGGCATTTTATCCATTTGCTCCTGGAACATCGGTGGCCTACGGTCAAAACTGGAGGATCCTGCAGTAATACATTTTTTCAGCTCCTTCGACATCTTACTCATACAGGAATCCTGGGCAATGGAATCAATACCGATTATCGGATTCATGGAATACCTTAGCCCAGCAACGAAAACAAATAGGTGAGGAAGGCCAAAGGGAGGCCTCGCCATTTACTTTAGCACCAGCCTTTTGGTAAAAATCTCTGAGCATAAGGAGGAAGACCAACCTTTCCAATTGCTCCAGCTAGACGATTGGGGGAAAAACACACAGGAGCCATTGATTCTGGTCAACACATACATCAATCCTAAAAATAAAAAAATTGAAGCAAACAAACTTCTAACTCAACTATTAAGGATAAAAGGAACAATAAAATCAGCATTCTGGTTAATGTCGGGCGACTTCAATCTCGGCTTATTCCACAACCCCAGTGAGGATCACATCCAAACAGTTGCAAGAATGCCCGCCCAAACCCTCCCAAAAAAACTTAGGAAAGATAAAATAGGGGAGAGTTTCATACGCACCTGTGAATTAGTAGGCCTCTTCGCGCTAAATGGACGGAAGTGCCCGGATATTCCACCGGCATGGACAAGATTCTCTGGGAAGTCGGTCTCCTATCTAGACTACACTTTGGTGTCCCCTGCTTTATATAAGTTAGTAAACACCTTTACCATCATGGACCGCACGGAAAGCGACCACAAACCACAGGTATTTGGGATTTGTGCATCACCGCAAAAACCGGAGAAAGTAGCAGCCCTAAACGGGACACTAGGCTCCGAAAATCTAAAGCGACTCAAATGGTCCTCTGACACCATTGAAAGACAAGCAGAAGAGGCCCTACAGAACCTAGAATCAACTATCACAGGGGGGGCAAAGTTGACAACAGTCTGGGAGAACTTTGCCCACAACCTCATAAAAAAAGATTCCTTAAGTAACACGAGAAAGGGAGCGCAATTGAATCACCGCCAAAGTTCACTTTTACCGCTGCCAGTGCGCAAAAGGAAAGCAGCAGTAGGTAAATTATTAAGGTCACTGCGTAAATGCCCAGATAATGGATCAATATTGACCGCCCTTAGAGAGCAAAGGAAATTGTATAAAAGGGTTCTATGGACCTTTAAAAAAGGCCAACAGGAGGCCCTGTGGGCCAAACTACATTTTGCGACCAAAACATCTGACTCCAAAAGGTTTTGGAAAATCATCAATACAATAGACAATGGTGCAAAAGCAGGCAATAACGCAAACATAACAGAGGAAGTATGGGTATCCCATTTAAGGTCACATCTAAAAGAATCAACCATCGAAGAAGGCCCCCCAATGCAGTCATATATGATTGGTGGGGATCCCAACACCCCTGAACCTTTGAAATTTACGTCACCAGAACTATAAAAAATCATTGGAAAGTCACGAATGGACTGTGCCCCTGGCCCCAATGGCCTACCGCAAGCACTATTTAAACAAGACACGGAAAGATGGGCCAATTTCCTGGCAGCAATGTTTAATGAGGTGATCACAACAGGCATTGTCCCGGCATCCTGGAAAGGCTCAATAATCCACCCCATCTATAAGGGTGGGAGCGCGCTCTCCCCAAGCAACTACAGACTAATCGCTCTTTTAGACGTTGACCTCAAGTACTTTTCCTGCTGTGTGCTCAAACATCTAGAAACCTGGATTACAGAGAACAATATTCTACCCTTTAATCAAACCGGGTTTACCAAGCACCAAGGAACATTAACAAATCTTATGGGGCTAGGTTTGATCATAAACAGAGCAAAAGCAAAGGGGACTCCAACTTATTTATGTTTTGTTGACTTTAAAGCTGCTTTTGACTGTGTCCCCCGTGGCAAAATGTGGGCCAAATTACTACAGTGGGGGCTGCCACACCCTATTTTAAATGCCATCAAAATGTTATACTCTGATACTTGGGTAAAGGTTAAATTGGGGGAAGGCTTTCACCTATCCAGGGCAGTTAAAACAACAGTGGGGGTGAAGCAAGGCTGTGTGTTGGCTCCAGCACTCTTCAACCTGTACATAGCAGATCTCCCCGCCAGGTTAAATGGTCACTCATCCCACTCTCCATCACTGGGCGGTCAACAAGTATCCAACCTATTATATGCAGATGACCTACTACTAATCAGTAATACCAGAATAGGCATGCAGAAATTGTTAAAGGCATTAGAAGAATACTCAGGTTCTAATGATTTAGAAATTAATCATAAAAAATCTAAAATGATTACCTTAAACCGCAGACCAACCACGCAAGGCAAATGGCATATGAATGGGAAAACCCTAGAGGAAGTAACGTCATACAGATACCTAGGATTGGTGGTAGATGCTAGAGGTAATTACACGCCACAAAAAGAGGCTATAAAAAACAAGACGCAGGCCCTTTACTTACGCCTTTTGCAAGCTAGCAATCTCAATCTGTGGTCATGCTCTGAACCCATTAACAGCTGTAATGAGAGCGAAACTACTTCCATCTATTACCTATGGGACCGAAATAATGAGGGGGATGGAAGTAGGTCTTCTGGATAAACTTCTGATAAAAACCTATAAGTGCGTTTTTCGGTTGCCCGGACGTGCATCGCCAGCCCAGGTCAGATTGGAATTTATGCTGGTCAAACAGTCATTAGCCCGACCGGCAGCATACATTAAATGCTGCTACAAACTGAGTCGCGCTTCAAAAGGGTCTTTAGCCAATCTAGTCTGGCAGGAAATTATCCTAGAAAGAGGGAACCCCAACTACATAAGGTATCTAGAAAAAAGTAAGAATCTTTTGAACTTAGATGAGGAATGGAACCGGTCTCCACCCATCCCCATTTTCAATAAAGCAGTGAATAAAGCAAGTAAATTACAGAGCTTGATAGAAGATAAGATCTCATTGGCCAAAAGGGAGCATAGTTTGTTGATTCTTAACTCCTACAAAACATTTAAAGAATCACCACTTATAGCTGGCCCTACTCAAGGAAAATCAAGCAATCCTTTCTCAGACTTAGGCTGGGTGAAGTCCCTACTTTAAACCTCACGCCAAAATTGGAGAAGGAGCGGCAAGTAGGCTCCCTGGAGTGCCGTCTCTGTCATCTAGCAGATGAAAACCTGATGCATGTGGTCTGCATTTGCCCAGCCCTGGCGGCTGAAAGGAGACTCTTACTAAAAAAAGAATTTAACGGTTTAAAAATTAGATCTTGCAGACAAGCATTAATTGCAGCCTTTAACCCTCGAAATACAATATTGAACATTAGGCTGGTTCAATTTTTGGAAATTTTCACTCTAAAAACCAAGGCCTCTCGAAATAACCAACTCAGAGGGAGGGCTGAAACGATAGCGAAATCCCTATAACCCGCATTGAACATCTTAAAGAAGGGAAGGCTTCTAGGTAGTCCATTGGGTTGTTTAGCTTATGTCATAATAAAGTCTGGTACCAAAAACCAGACTTAAGTAGGGGTAAATAAAATCGATAGAAGGTCTCTTCCCACTTTGCATTATTTTTACCAATACCTCATTGGGTTACTGTTTATATTTATTTGTGGAAGGAAAACTTCATATATCATTTCATTTTAATCACAAGATTTTATTTTGCGCTGTATTTTTTCTTACCTTCAATAAGATTATTCAGTTGCCCTATTATCAATACCTTATAGCACTAGTAGGTCTTTTCTAAAAACATTTATGTGGAAGGAAATTTTACTTACCATTTCACCCTAAGCCAAAGAACTGTAATTGTCTTTTTGAACTAAAATTGTTCTGTTATTGTTTACGTGGAAGGAAACGTTTTATGGTTTAATTAACTAATAAACTTGTTATTATCTCTCTCCCATCTCTCTCTCCCTCCAATGGTCTGCAAAATGATCCTTGTCTGTGCCATCTTGCACAACATCTGTGTCAAAACTAATGTCCCATGGGACTCTGAGCAGGAACATATCAAGCAAATGGAGGAGGAGGATGAAAATGAAGGAGAGATCCAGCACACATTGTCTGGTCATCAGCGAAGCAACTCGATGGTGGTAATTTCTGTTTCATAAACAATATAACATGATGGTTGAAATAGTCGAAATGTTGTTATCTTTTCAACATAAGAATTAATGTTTTTACTCATTCATTGTGTAGGCCTCTACATGTAACACTTATGTTGTCTGAGCTGTTGAGCAACATAGGACTATGCCTCAAAATAAAAAATAAACCAACGCAGCAATGCAATGTGATGCAGTGTATTGCATGAAGGTGACAATCCAGGATTGCCTCATATCTACATCAAAATGTTCTATTCCTGTCTTCAATCACTTGAGCAGTGTAGTGCAGCAAAGCTAGAAGCATTGCAGAGCTCTCCAACAGCAAAGTGTGTTTCATATGTCACTCACTGATTGATGGAACACAACCTCCTCTTTCTAGGATGCCTTACCATTGGACAAGCATGCAGATTGTCATCAATTCATAGGAGCAAATTTTGTTGCAGATACCATTACAGACCACGAGTGACCATGCTAATGGACAGTGGCCTAGTTCCAGGTGTCAGTGTTAAAATGTAATTTCTAAAGAAGGCATACATGCATGTGTGGGGGTCCTCAAAACAATACATATGTGACTCATGTCCTGGGTAGATTATCAGACATAACACATCTGTCCACATTTAAAAAAATACACATTTTCCATGCTTAGCACAGCAATGTGAAGAGGCTCAAATGCCTGTAACACACCCTGTGAACAGATGACCTTACAATGCGTGCATTAACCAGATGGGTAAGAGACTGGTGATGTTTTTCCAACCATAACATCACCTCAAGAATACAGAGATGGTGAAAGTGTGAAGTGCCCATTGCAAAAGTTAACCACAAATGTACGTGTACATACACATTTTCATTTAACATGATGAAATGGAGGTGTTGGTTATGAAATTACGACTGCATGGTAAGAGTACTGTACCCCTGCACTAAATGTACAACTGCATAGTTGTGAGGCTCACTAAATCTTGTATCATCCCACTGGGGAACATGGAATATGAGTGTGTGCCATTACATAGACCATTGAATCAACTGTTCTTTTTGCATTTGTCGCCCAAAGTGGGAAGGGTATGCCCAGACGTGGGTCCCATGCTCACTATGCCACCAGATTCAAGCTAGCCTGGCTGAAGAGGGGTGATACCCCGAAAACGGTCTTAGGATGCTTGTTTCTGGTCCAGGGAGGACCTGGCCTGGTAGTTCGGGCTGGACTGTCCCCATGGGGAACAGGGTCAAGACTGATTTGCATATATCTGGGTCCAAACTGGAATGGCATGGTGAGCAAACAAAATGATGGATTAAACCCAAATCTGTGACTTGGGGTGAATGTTTGATTTGGTCTACATTCCGTCCATCAACTGTTCTTTTTGCATTTTTCGCCCTAAGTGGGAAGGGTATGCCCAGACATGGGGCCCGTGCTCACAATGCCACCAGATTTAAGCTAGCCTGGCTGAAGAGGGGTGTGTGGTGGGGAGAGCGGCGGTACAGAGGACTCTGGGCCGTATGTAGAGAGGAAAAGTTTATTTTTAGGGGGTTGAAAACAATAGGTAACGGAAATTAATGAGGTAACAAAAGTTTGATAGCGAAACTCCAGTGGACTTCTTCTTTTATATAACGTCTCTGTTCTTTGTCTTTTCTAGGTCTCTGATGGATGGTTCCGGATCGCGTGACCTCCCAGTTGGAACCGGAAAAAAAACACAGGATCGAAAACAAAGGTAAGTGGTTTGTGGGGACTCTGGGGTATTTTAGCATTAAGACATGCAGGGAGAGGGAAAAAGCCTTTGAGATGGAGGTAGAGAGGTTATATAGATAGACCCGGCAGTGAGGGGGGGTGAGAGGATTGATGCACTTGTGGTAAGTATCTCTCTCCGTGCTCTGCCCAAGTTTCAGCTCGTTTAGATACACTCTCTCCGGTGACCCCCTTCGCACATACCCTCCTCGGTCCCCTCCCCTCTTCTCTCCGCCTCCTCTCCCCTGTGCCCTGGTAGGGAAATGGGTTTTCAGTGTCCTTGCAACAAGGACCGTACCTTGTAAAGCCACGACCCTCCAGGGTCGTGGCGGAAAGTGCTCTTCTCCGGGACCCTGGTCGTTCCTGGATGTTCCCTGCTGGTTCCTGGAATCTTGTCTGGTTCGATCTCCTCGTCCTCCGTACGCGGCGCTTTGTTGTCTTCTTTCAGCAGTGTAGTTCTCGGAGAGAACTCCTCCTCCTCTCCGTCCCTGGAGTCCGTCGTCCCTTTTGATGTCGGAACCCGGAAATCCTGGTTCCAAGCGTCCGTAGGCCTTCCCATGTCTCCATGGGAACGTGCGATTCCTCCGGCTGTGGCGCGCGAAAGGCGCCAGTCAGAGGAGCTGAAAGGCGTGGTCGAGGAGACCCATCTACACTCTCCATCCCATGATCGGGACTGGTAGAGGACCGAAGAGTCGGGAAACCGGGACAGAAAATCGGCAGGGCCTTGCTGGGAACCCGGAATGTGGCGGACCTGAAAAGTAAAAGGTTGGAGCTCCAGAAACCAACGCAATACCCTAGCATTTGTGTCCTTATATGAGGCCAACCAGGTCAACGGGGCATGGTCGGTATATAGGATGAAAGGTCTGCCCAATAGATAATATTGTAAATTCTCCACGGCCCACTTAATAGCCAGACACTCCTTCTCAATAGCGGGGTAGTGGCACTCCCTGGGAAGTAGTTTTCTACTGATAAATACTATAGGATGTTCGTGACCCTCACTGTCGGGTTGAGTGAGGACAGCACCTAGACCGACGTTGGAAGCGTCCGTATATAAGTGGAAGGACTTAGAACGGGATCGGTTGTGAGGGCTCGTTTGAGCTGGTTAAAGCTGATGAGTTGAGAGTCAGTGAATGTGGGTAATTTGGTGGGGTAGTGTTTTTTTAGGAGGTCAGTGAGAGGGGTGGCAATCGTGGAGTACTGGGGAATGAACCTGCGATAGTACCCCAGCAGACCTAAAAAGGAGCGAAGTTCTTTCTTGGTTTTGGGCACAGGTACTTGTAATATGGCCTCAATCTTATCTTTCTATAAGGTAACCGAGATAGGCGATATGTGTGTTTCCTAAGACGCATTTTTTTGGGTTGTCTGTAAGGCCGGCCTCATTTAAGGTGCGGAACACCTCCTCGAGATGCTGTGGATGTTCAGTCCAAGTGTTGCTAAAAATTACAATGTCGTCTAAGTAAGCCGCTGCAAACGCTGGAACGATCTTAAGAGCCGATCCATTAAGCGTTGAAATGTAGCTGGAGCCCCGTGAAGGCCAAAGGGAAGGACAGTAAAATGATAAAGGCCTGACTGGGTTGCAAAAGCTGTCTTCTCTTTGTCGGAAGAGGCGAGTGGGATTTGCCAGTACCCTTTCGTTAGGTCCAGGGTGGACATATATCGGGCACTTCCTAATTTCTCCAGCACATCATCCACTCGTGGAAAGGGATATGTGTCAAAGAGAGATATGTCATTTAACTTACGGAAGTCGATGCAAAACCGAACAGATCCATCCGGTTTAGGAACTAGAACTACCGGGGAGCACCAGGGGCTTGTGGATGGTTCGATAACCCTTAAGGCCAGCATTTTCTTTACTTCTTCTTCAATAAGATGCTTTTGTGCTTCGGGGATCCGCTAGGGTCGTAGGCGAATGGTTTGGCCCTCCGGTGTTCTAATACGGTGTTGGATTAACGTAGTTCTACCTGGTGTACCAGAAAAAAAATGTGAGTGATTATGTAACAGGGTTGATAGTTGGGCTTTTTCTGCTTCGGTAAGAGAGCTGTTTATACATGGACCTTCCCGCTGTTCTTCGCTATTGGTGGGATAGAGGTCCATACCTAAAGCAGTGGTTGGGGTTATTAAGAACCCGGTAGCAGAGGGGTTGGGAGTGTCTTCTGGTTCCTCCCACTTCTTTAGTAAATTGACATGTTATATTTGGGTCCTTTTTGGGTGCTGATTTAATTCGATAAGATATGTGACGGGGGAAACCGCTTTTATCACTCTGTATGGCCTTTGCCATCTAGCTAACAGCTTATTTTTGGAGGTTGGTCGCATTATCAGGATTTGGTCATTAGGGTGGAAAGACCGTAGTTTGGTCCCCTGATCATAATAAGCCTTTTGGTTTGCCTGTGCCTTCTCTAGATGTTTCCGTACATCTTCCCATACTGTCTGTAAGTGTGATTTCAATTTATTGACATACTCCAACAGGGGTTTTTCTTCATCTCCTTCTTCTTCCCACATTTCTGCGCCCATATCAAGTAAATTACGGGGTTGCCTCCCAAACACTATTTCGAAGGGACTATGTCCCGTAGAGGATTGTTCATGAGTCCGGATGGCATAGAGAACCAGAGGTAGTTTCTGGTCCTAGTCCTTTCCGGAGTCTTCAACTGTTTTCCTCAGCAGAGTTTTGATGGTGCGGTTATAGCGTTCTACTAAACCGTCAGTTTGGGGGTGGTATACTGAGGTTTTTATCTGTGTGATCCCTAGTATTTTACAGATTTGTTTCATAAGGGCTGACATAAATGGAGTACCATGGTCTGTTAGTATCTCCTGGGGAAATCCTACTCTAGAGAAGAAGGTTATCATGGCTTGGGCTACTGATTTAGTGGTCATACTAGGTAAGGAAATTGCTTCCGGATATCTGGTAGCGTAGTCTACCAAGACTAATATATACGTGTGACCCTTGGATGATGGCAAGAGTGGTCCGACTAGATCCATACCCACACGACAAAATGGAATCTCAATAATGGGCAGGGGTTGTAAAGGGGCTTTCCTCAGGGCTCCTGGGTCTATTAACTGACACCTAGGACACTGTGTGCAGTATTTTCTGATTTGCGCATTAACCCCTGGCCAATAGAAGCGCCTTAACAAATATTCCTCAGTCTTTTCTCGACCGCAATGTCCCCCCCCTGGCTGGTTATGGGCTAAGAATAGGACCTGATTCCGATAGGACTCAGGTACCACCAGTTGTTTCTTCTCTCCGTTTGTGGACGTGGTGATTCTATACAGAAGGTTCTTATGTATTAAAAAATAAGTACCCACCTCCTTTGTGGATTCCGTTTTGGCATTTTTCCATGCGTGACATAGAGTGGGGTCCTCTCGCTGGCTAGCTCTGAAAGAGATGGTGGCGTTGTCGGTACTGGCTACTAGTTTCTCCGGGTTTTGTCCAGACCTTGAGATTTGATATTTTTGCTTCTCTTGTCTTTTCTCCCTTCTAGTCAGTTTTATGCAAACTGGGGATCCCTCAATATGACTGTTAGAAAACGGTGCTTCCGACCACCAATCAGGAGATGGCACGGGTAACCTTGTTTTATCTAAGAGGTCAGTGAACCTGATATAGTCCGTACCAATGACACAGTCTTCTACCAATCTGTCCATAATTCCTACTGGAAGAAAATCGTGATGCTCTCCCCACTCTATTCTGACCAGCCCTAGTGGATAGTTCTCTTTATCCCCATGAATACAACAGATAGTAACCCACTGGCTCGGGGTCTGGTCCGTTTGGCTTAACAGGTCTCCGCGTATTACTGACTGACTACAGCCCGAGTCGATCAGTGCTTCTATTGGGGTTCCATTGACTTTTATGATCTGTTTAAACGTACGGTTCCCTCTACCAGTACACAATACCCTACCCCGGGTGACCCCAATTTCCATGGGTTCTACACGATCGCCTTTTCGTGGGCACACCCGCGCAATGTGTCCCCACTCCCCACAGCTAAAACATTGGGGTTGTTGCCTGGAGTTTGCCTCTCCAGGTCTGTGAGTCCCTGGTTCTTCTGGTGGTCGTCGGGGAGAATATTTGAGTGGTCCCACAGGAGGTTTGACATTGTTCCTGGGACCTAGAGTCTTAACATCAATAGACCGGTGATAGGCACAGGCCAGATCTACAGCCAGTTCCGTATCTATTTTGGGGTGCTGTCTTATCCAGTTCCTGGTACTGCCTGGGAGGGAGTCTAGGTACTGTTCCAGAATAACGGCTTTAAGGATATCTTCTCGGTCTGTTCCTAACGGCCCCAGCCATTTCGGCCCCAAATCCTTAACCTTGAAATAGAAAGTGCAGGGATCCTCGCTCTGTCCCCATTTCACCTTCCTGAACTTCATCCTATAGTACTCTGAGTCATGTCCCACCCTTTCTAGGATACTACTCTTAATATCCTTGTAAGGGGTAGTACCCCCGGGATTAGCGGCCTGGTATGCTGTTTGAAGGATGCCCATTAGGAGGGGCGCGATATACTGCCCACCGCGTTCTTCCGGCCATTGGGCCGAGGATGCCACACGTTCAAAATTTGTGAAGAAGGAGTCAGGGTCTTCTCCTTCTTGGAACTTTTGTAGGACAAAGCTCGGAACATTAGGATGTACTTTTCTGGCTCCGATGGTATCAGTTAATTTCTGGAGCGCAGTCTCATGCACCAGCTGATTATTAGCCATGATGTTGGCTTGGCTTTTTAATGCCGTTTGAAGGGCCTCTCGGTCTTCTTTTGCTTCCCTTTGATGAGCCCCCCACACCAGTTGAAGGTGTTGCTGACCTTCCGCCAATTGCTTAATCATATCCTCTAGCGTAGGTTTCTCCCCCATCCTGTTTGCCTCTCTGCACCGCCTATGGACTCTGATCCCACTTCTGACACCACTGTGGTGGGGGAGCGGCGGTACAGAGGACTCTGGGCCGTATGTAGAGAGGAAAAGTTTATTTTTAGGGGGTTGAAAACAATAGGTAACAAAAATTAATGAGGTAACAAAAGTTTGATAGCGAAACTCCAGCGGACTTCTTCTTTTATATAACATCTCTGTCCTTTGTCTTTTCTAGGTCTCTGATGGACGTGCCGGATCATGTGACCTCCCACTTGGAACCGGAAAAAAAACACAGGATCGAAAACAAAGGTAAGTGGTTTGTGGGGACTCTGGGGTATTTTAGCATTTAGACATGCAGGGAGAGGGAAAAAGCCTTTGAGATAGAGGTAGAGAGGGTATATAGATAGACCCGGCTGTGAGGGGGGGGTGAGAGGATTGATGCACTTGTGGTAAGTATCTCCCTCCGTGCTCTGCCCAAGTTTCCACTTGTTTAGATACACTCTCTCCGGTGACCCCCTTCGCACATACCCTCCTCAGTCCCCTCCCCTCTTCTCTCCGCCTCCTCTCCCCTGTGCCCAGGTAGGGAAATGGGTTTTCGGTGTCCTTGCAACAAGGACCGTACCTTGTAAAGCCACGACCCTCCAGGGTCGTGGCGGAAAGTGCTCTTCTCCGGGACCTGGATGTTCCCCGCTGGTTCCTGGAATCTCGTCGGGTTCGATCTCCTCGTCCTCCGTACGCTGCGCTTTGTTGTCTTCTTTTGTCTGTGTAGTTCTCGGAGAGAACTCCTCCTCCTCCCCTTCCCTGGTGTCCGTCGTCCCTTTTGATGTCGGAACCCAGAAATCCTGGTTCCAAGCGTCCGTAGGCGTTCCCATGTCTCCATGGGAACGCGCGATTCCTCCTGCTGAGGCACGCGAAAGGCGCCAGTCAGAGGAGCTGAAAGGCGCGGTCGAGGAGACCCGTTTACAGGGTGATACCCCGAAAACGGTCTTAGGATGCTTGTTTCTAGTCTAGGAAGGACCTGGCCTGGCAGTTTGGGCTGGACTGTTACCATGGGGAACAGGGTCAAGACTGATTTGTATATGGCTGGGTTCAAACTGGAATGGCATGCTGAGCAAAAACACTGATGGATTAAACCCAGATCTGTGACTGGGGGTGAATGTTTGATTTGGTCTGTGTCATGGATTGCAGTCTTCCTGGACATGGAGAACCACACAAAGGCCTGCCCTCACAGTAGATGTACTGCTTTTGCTTAAGATTGAGCTAAAGGGGGGGGTTGCAGCATGCTGTGTCCTGAATAGTAGTAGTGAGCATGAACATGTGATCCTGGTTCACTGTAGTGAGGCCTACTGGCTCACTCACCTCTTCAAGAGGTTTGTTCCTGTGTACTACTCTCACCCCTGGCCAACATCATGTTGAACTTAAAAACTGATAAAACCATGTGCATAATGTATGTGCCTGTGCAAGACTTATACAACATATATCTTAAAATGTGGAACAATATGCATATGGTTAATGTGTGTTTGCAGGTAGTGTGTGATTACCTTGACACAATCTAATACAGTCCAAAGCAAGGGTAGACCCAAACAGTGTGTGGTGACTGAGTGTGTGTGCTGCATATCAAAATACTGGGGGTTGCCCTATACCAGTGGATCACAGTACTGCTCCTCGAATATCCTGTTAGTGTAAACAAAGGGGTGTTTTATTAGCATGGCCACACATTGCAGTGCAGTAAGTCACCCTACTGCACTGCTATATGTGATAGCAAAAGGACATCTGATGTATCTAATACAATACAACCCATTAGTGCCTTTTCCCCTGTGTCGGTGCTGTTTTTGCTGCCTATTGCCAATGCACTCACCCTTGCAGCATGGTGCAAGTGTGTTTGTGTCGCATGCAGGAGTGAATTTGTGCATGAAGGTGCACCATCCTGCAAAGCAAACAATCATGTGAGGCTTAATCAGCCAATATATGTGCAATCACCATTATTGTAAAACAGTTCATGTGCGTTGCATTGTGCTGTAAGCTTACACAGTTAAATATGCCTCTGCCAAATATAAACCACTATATCTGTATTAAGGGGCATGGGGAGTTGATGTTTAACTTATCATGTTTGTACAGTAGTTAAGATCGTGTAAGGTAAGTTAAGGTAGGTTAAGATAAGCTTGGATATTATAAGATAAGTTTAGGTAGTTTAAGATTAGTGTTGATATGTTAGGCCAGTGTTATGTTATTTAGAATAGGGTAGGCAGGTATATGTAGTAATAATAATTGCAATACATTATACTTTTTTCTACTTTCAGTAGTTCGTCATCAGTTCATATGTAAAAGTTGATACCATTGTGTACATTTAGTTGTGTACGTGATGTAGCAAATGACTTGTGCTCTATGAAGGAATATGTAGCTTTGTCAGAGGCCTAAGGACAGTCGTTGTCTACCTCAGATTAGAAAATGTTCTGAAACGTTTTCCATACTTTGGACATTGTGAGTGAGGCACCAATGGAGATTTCACACATAGCACAAAAAGGTAGTCTCCTATTCTTGAACCCTGTGTGAAAGTGCTAGGCATGGTATATGTAGGAATGTTTTTGTTCAATACAATTTGCTACTTCCTAGCTACGCTGGAACACACACTTGTGTCTTGCACTACCTCACATACCCTTGCAACATTGTCCTGGGCGTCATTGCTGTTGACAGGTTACTGAATGTGTATGTAGTCACAGCTGCCATTGACTACTTGCCAAGTACGGCATATCATGGAACTCACTTTGATGAAGTCATTTCAAAGTTTAATGCCTGTATATCCGCTACTAGCTGTTCTCCTGGGGAGGTGTTGGGTTGTTTCTCATTCCATGGTCTGGTAATTATAGGATAAATGTATGTACAATTTACAAGAGATATAGGGGGTCATTACAACATTGGCGGTAAAAGGCGCTTACCGCCGTGCAGGAGACCGCCACTACACCGCCGCGACCGTGGAATCCCGCCACAGCTATTATGACACACATCTCAGAATCTGCCGAAATTCTGACACCCACACTACTCCGCCACACCAAAGGTCAGTGTTAAACTGGCGAAAACAAATCCTCCACCTCCACGCCAACAGAAACACGCACATACTATTCCGACACACGAATCCACGCGGCGGTCTTTCAACCGCGGTATTCCATTGGCGGTACACACCGCCGCGCTCAAAATACACACACATCTCCAAAACACCGCCACATTGGACAATTCCAAATACACACACCTGATACACATACAAACAACACTCCCACACACCCAATACAATATAAAACACACACCCACATCACCCACAAACCCCTACGACCAGAAATTTAGATGAAGGCCAGAGAGACAGCACAGCAAAGACAACCCCACCATACAGAGCCACACAACACCATCACCCACACAACATCCACGCACAAACCACCACACACCACTACACATCACCACACACATCAACACTCACACCGCCCCACACATCACACACACCACCCCATGGCACGCCAAAGACACCCCCGCTTTTCCGAGGAGGAGCTCCGGGTCATGGTGGAGGAAATTGTCTGGGTAGAGCCACAGCTATTTGGCTCACAGGTGCAGCACACATCCATAGCCAGGAAGATGAAGCTATGGCGAAGAAAAGTGGACAGGGTCAACGCTGTGGGACAGCACCCAAGAAATCGGGTGGACATCAGGAAGAGGTGGAACGACCTACGGGGGAAGGTGCGTTCAACGGTCTCCAGGCACAACATCGCGGTTCAGCGGACTGGCGGCGGACCCCCACCTCCTCCCCCACAACTAACAACATGGGAGGAGCAAGTCTTGACCATCATGCATCCAGAGGGCCTCGGAGGAGTCGGTGGAGGAATGGACACTGGTAAGTCAAATCTTAACTATCAGATGCCCCACCCTACCTGCATGCTATCACACACCCCCACCCTCACACCCTCACCTATCACCCCAACTCCTCACTAATGTACTAATAACACAAACTACACATCCCAACACCAAGCCCTGCATGACACAACTAAGCATGGACACCCGTCACCAAAGCATGGCCACTGCACATACCCATAACAACCCCCTAACCATCATCACACAAGCCCCCACACAGGAATGCTTGCACTGGGGTACACGTACACCCACCCATTGCACACCATCACACACACACATGCAATAATCATGCTCTTATGCCCCTGCAGGATCACGAAGGACCGTCACCACACCGTAGGGTCCAGACAACTCCACTCCACCCACAAAAGAGGCCCACAGTGACGATAGCAGCTCTGCCCTACTAGAGCCTGATGACCAGCCCGGACCATCGTGGGCCTCGGGATAGTCGGTTCCCCTTGCACAGGCACAGCCCAACACTGACCTTCCACCCTCTGGTAACACCAGCACAGCACCCACCCAGCGGGCCCAAACCTCCGTACCCAGGACAGGTCAATCAGCGGTGTGTCCACCACTACAGGGAACCCAGGATAACCCACCACCCCAACAACAACCGGGACCTGGGGGCAGTGGTAATGGGCACCCAGTCCAGGGGACAGAGGCACAGGAACACAGGGGAACTGGGAGGGCTGCTGTGCAACAGGGAGCGGACAGGCCAAGGGAACCTACTCTCCATGAGGCCCTATCCTCCATCATGGGAGCATACCACCACTCCCAGGAGACGATGGCGACGGCCCTGGTCAAGTTTCAGGAGACCCAGCGCCTGCAGGAGGACCAGTATTTTGGGTTTAGGGAGGAGCTCAGGACCATCAGCTCCGCCTTGGGCACCATCGTAGGGGTGCTGAAGGACATACAGCAGACCATGAGGGACACCGTGGCACTCCAAGGGGCCCCTGACACTAGCATGGACGATGAACTGCCCACCACCTCCGCCGGCACTAGTGGACAGGACGCCCCGCCACAGGACCACCACACCAGCACCCCACCCCCTGCAGACGGACAACCACCACGCAAGCAGTCCCTTAGAGCCAGGAACAGGACAGAGCAAGATGGCAAGACCCCTGCCAGGAAATGAGACCACCCTGATTGTCCCCCCACTGTCCCACTTTGTTACCCTGTCCATACTTAAACTGCCCCAGCTCCACTTCCTATGCCCATATGGGCAGTGCACCTGTGAGACTAATAGACTGGACTCTGCCATGGACATTCCTGCGCCATCACCCATCACCATTTTACAACCCCCCTCCATTTTTTTAGCACTTCAATAAACACCCTTGAAACACAAAACAATCTGGAGTCAGTCTATGATTTGGTAAAATGTAATATTTATTTATCCTTGAAGGATGCAAGCAGATGACACACGTTGGTAACCACACCTGTGAAACTGTAAGGGAAAGAAACAACTCAGTTAACAAATAATCCCATGAAATTACACACAGGATAGAGGAGGACGTGTGACAGTGAATGTAATGGTAAAAATGAAAATGTTCTCACCTGTGTGTCACTGTAAATATTGCTGTATGACTGACTCCCTGTTGTCGTTGTCTTCTTCCTCAGCTTCCTCCTCATCACTGTCCACAGGCTCCACAGGCTCCACAGCTGCCACAACACCGTCATCTGGACCATCCTCCTGCAGAAAAGACACCTGGCGTCGCAAAGCAAGATTGTTAAGCATCGAGCAGGCGATGATGATCTGGCACACCTTCTTCGGTGAGTAGAATAGGGAACCACCTGTCATATGGAGGCACCTGAACCTGGCCTTAAGGAGGCCAAAGGGGCGTTCGATCACCCTCCTAGTCCGCCCATGGGCCTCATTGTAGCGTTCCTCTGCCCTTGTCCTGGGATTCCTAACTGGGGTCAATAGCCAGGACAGGTTGGGGTAACCAGAGTCCCCTAATAGCCACACACGGTGCCTCTGGAGTTGACACATCATATCAGGGATGCTGCTATTCCGCAGGATGTAGGCGTCATGCACTGAGCCAGGGAACATTGCATTAGCCTGGGAGATGTACTGGTCTGCCAAACATACTATCTGTACATTCATGGAATGATAACTCTTCCTGTTCCTGTACACCTGTTCACTCCTGTGGGGGGGGACCAGAGCTACATGGGTCCCATCAATGGCACCTATGACGTTGGGGATATGTCCAAGGGCATAGAAGTCACCTTTCACTGTAGCCAAATCTTCCACCTCAGGGAAAATGATGTATCTCCTTACGTGTTTCAGCAGGGCAGACAACACTCTGGACAATACGTTGGAAAACATAGGGTGGGACATCCCAGATGCCATGGCCACTGTTGTCTGAAATGACCCACTTGCAAGGAAATGGAGCAATAACAGCACCTGCACGTCAGGGGGGATTCCAGTGGGATGGCGGATTGGTGACATCAGGTCTGGCTCCAACTGGGTACATAGTTCCTGGATTGTGGCATGGTCAAACCTGTAGGTGACGATTAAATGTCGCTCCTCCATTGTCAACAGGTCCACCAGCGGTCGGTACACCGGAGGATTCCGCCATCTTCTCAAATGTCCCAGCTGACGGCGCCTAGGAAGGACAACAGCGACGATCAAGTCAATTTTTTTCCAGGTATGTACCCACAGTTACACAGAAGACGACACCAAACACAAAACCCTTCCTCTATGTGTGTTGATTGTAGGCCCAGTTATGTGTGACGCAGAAGTAAATGAAGCCATGTGGGCCCCTGAAATGGCGGCTGCCTGACCTCTAAACTGGGACAATGGGATTGTGGGGTAACTGCGTTGGCGTTGCACACCGTTGCGGTAGGCGGTTGTAGACCGCAGTGCAATGCTGCATTGGTTAACATAGGACCCTATGGGTCCCAGGAGCCAATGAACAGGTGCGCCGGCGATGATGATACGTACCACCGCGGACGTCACCGCCGCGGACGTCACCGCCATTTTCTATCTGATCAATCACTAGATACCTGATCTTCGACAGGAGAGGACCTACACTGCAAGTACTGCTGTGACCTTGGTCTGGAAGAGACAATGGCTGCTGCGTCTGGGGAAATGGCCCCTGCCTTCACTGCTAAGGAGTTGGACAAACTGATAGACAGGGTCCTCCCCCAGTACACGCTACTCTACGGTCCTCCAGACCAACAGATTAGTACACAGGGAGCACGTTGTATGGGCTAGGCCTGGGTGGAGAGGGCTGGCTGTAAGAGCTAAGGGGGCAGAGTTCAGGGAACATTAATGCATGTGAATGAATGGGTCACATGGCTAGAGTAGGGAAGGGGGCCACTCACATCAACGGTGCAGTTGGTAATGACTTCTCTTCTTCCCTTGTGCATGTCATGTAGGTCAGCGCCCAGCAGAAGAAGGACATTTGTCGTGCCATCGCCAAGGACGTACGGACCCTGGGGGTCCACCAGAGACGGGGCACCCACTGCCGGAAAAGATGGGAGGACATTCGCCGCTGAAGCAAGAAGATGGCGGAGGCTCAGCTGGGGATGACCTCCCAACATTGGAGGGGTGCCTGTCACACCATGATCCCCCTGATGTTCAGGATCCTGGCGGTGGCATACCCGGAGTAGGATGGGCGCTTGAGGGCATCACAGCAGACACAAGGGGGTGAGTACACTCTCAAACTGCGGACTTTGCGCGCAGTGGAGGGGTCTGGGTGGGGGAGGAGGCCTGTGGGTGTACCTAGGCCAGGCAGAAAAATGTAGACTAGGCCCCTCCGTAATGCAGGCCATGTGGCACTCCACCCCACCGCAGCAGAGTGCAAAGTACAGGTATAGATGCCCCTGTGGCATCCATGTGTGCAGATGTCCACCATAGCCATGTAGGCCAGATCCCAGAAATTGCATCTGCAGAGGCCAGGAGCATGGCGTAGTGCAGGGGGCTGCTGTGTCTGTATTTTCCGCCAATGGTAGCGGTATGCCATGCACTCAACCTGTCTATCTTCTGTCTTCCCCCCCTCCCCTTTTTGTGGTCTCCCTGTTCTTTTGTGCATCAGCATCATCAGGCGGAGGTACAGTGGCACCGGAGCACGAGGGAGCTGCATCCCACATGGCCATGGAGGGCCACACCACAGACTCAGAATGCACCAGTGGGACGGAGGGCGAGGGGAGCTTCACGTCGGTCACCGGATCACCAAGCAGCGACACGGACTCGTCCGCCGATGGGAGCTCCCTTGTGGTGGCGGAACCATCTGTGCGCCCCACTTCTACAGGTTCAGCCCCCACCTCCCCTACCAGCACCGCCCTCCCAGCAGCCCCTCAGCGTTCGCCCCGTGCCCGCTCATCCAGGAGGGTGGGCATCACCTTCGCCCCAGGCACCTCAGGCCCTGCCCCAGTCACCCCTGCTGCCCTCCGTGAGGAGGCTATTGACCTCCTCAGGTCACTCACTGTTGGGCAGTCTACCATTGTGAATGCCATCCAAGGTGTAGGAAGGGAGTTGCAACACGGTAATGCATTCCTGGAGGGCATTCATTCTGGTCAGGCTGTCCTTCAGTGAACCCTGCAATCTCTGGCCTCAGCACTGATGGCAGCCATTGTCCCTGTGTCTAGCCTCCCTCCTCCACCCAGACCCAATCCCCTGTACCCCAGCCCATCCCAAGCACACCTACAGACCAGCATGCACACAAGCCAACACACAAGGGAAGCTCAGGCAAACATAGGCACCACACAACCCACAGGCACACACACAAGCATCACCCACATGCAGACACAGCAACATCCACTGCCTCCACTGTGTCCCCCTCCTCCTCTTCTCCCTCCTCCCTCCCAGTGTTGTCTACACTCTCACCTGCATGCACTACATCTACAGGCACCAGGACTCGCAACAGAACACCCAGCACCACACCCCGCTCACCTGCACTCACCACCTCCACTCCCATTTACATTTCCCCTGTGTCCTCTCCCAGTGTGTCTGTGACGCCCCCTCCCAAAGTACACAAACGCGGGCACCTACACACCCAACATCCATCCACCTCACTACAGCCTCCAGTACCTCCACCTGCACCCAAAACACCTAAAGTGACACCTCCTACAACCACCTCCTCTTCCTCCACTCCCAGGCCCCCTCAAACTACCCATCCCAGGTTCATCAGAAACTGTCCCTCTGTAAAGTTGAACTTTTTGCCCCCACCCCCGCCCCTCCAATTCATCAGTCCCGTCGTAGCGCCTCAGCCAAAAAGCCTCCAATACCAGTGGTGCCTGTTCAAGGTGTGTGGAGTGCACCGGCCACCAGGGCAGGCAGTATGACCCGGAGCCAAGGCACTGGCAGCCCACCCCCTGTAAAGGCTCTGAAATTGGAAAGAAGCCGACGGGACCCTGTGAAGACTCCTGGAGGCAAAACAACTCACAGGGGTCCCAGGGGGATTGCAGAGTCAGCTGTGACTCCTCCAAAGGTGGGGAAGGGCCAGAGGAAGTCTGCACAGCCTGTTGTGAGCATCACGGCGGAGAAGGGCAGCATCCTTCCCGGCGGTCGGGACACTGCCAGCACCGTCGTCACTGGTCCGGAGACCACCGCCAGAGTCATTGCCCAGGAGGGCCCAAGTATCGTCACTGGTCCGGAGACCACCGCCAGAGTCAGTGCCCAGGAGGGCCCAAGTATCGTCACTGGTCAGGAGACCACCGCCACCGCCAGAGTCAGTGCCCAGGAGGGCCCAAGTATCGTCACTGGTCAGGAGACCACGGCCGGAGTCAGTGCCCAGGAGGGCCCCGGCTGCCACAGCCCCGCTGGGCAATGACGGAACGTCATGCCACACACCAATGCCCAGTTCAGGGAACATCATGCCACACACCAGTGCCCAGTCCAGGGAACGTCATGCCACACACCAATGCCCGTTCCAGAACCGCCATGGCAAAGCACCGCTTAACAGTCCTGAACCGCCATGGCAAAGCACCGCTGAACAGTCCTGAACCGCCATGACAAAGCTCCACTGAACAGTCCAGAGACCGCCATGGCAAAGCACCGCTGAACAGTCCTGAACCGCCATGGCAAAGCACCGCTGAACAGTCCTGAACCGCCATGGCAAAGCACCGCTGAACAGTCCAGAGACTGCCATGGCAAAGCACTGCTGAACAGTCCAGAGACCGCCATGGCACAGCACCGCTGAACAGTCCAGAGACCGCCATGGCAAAGCACCGCTGAACAGGGCATGCACCGGGGAAGAATGAAAAGACCGCCACATCAAGCATCGTCATCCCATGTGCAGCTGGGACAGTGACGGGACAGGAACTTTCACGGGGAGACTAATCCAGTCTGGGCACCAGTCCCCCTCCAGAGCCAGTGGAGGCTGTTATCTACTTGCGAAACTGTGGCTTTGCACTCCCCAGGATGGAACAGTGGGCAAACCAACCACTGTAGAGACTTGAGAGACTGTGGCTCTGCACTCCCCAGGATGGTACAGTGGGCAAACCACCCACTGTAGAGACTTGAGAGACTGTGTCTTTGCACTCCCCAGGATGGAACAGTGGGCAAACCAACCACTGTAGAGACTTGAGAGACTATGGCTTTGCACTCCTCAAGATGGAACAGTGGGAAAACCACCCACTGTAGAGACTTGAGAGACTGTGGCTTTGCACTCCCCAGGATGGAAAAGTGGGCAAACCACCCACTGTAGAGACTTGAGAGACTGTGGCTATGCACTCCCCAGGATGGTACAGTGGGCAAACCACCCACTGTAGAGACTTGAGAGACTGTGGCTTTGCACTCCCCAGGATGGTACAGTGGGCAACCCACCCACTGTAGAGACTTGAGAGACTGTGGCTTTGCACTCCCCTGGATGAAACAGTGGGCAACCCACCCCCTGTAGAGACTTGAGAGACTGTGGCTTTGCACTCCCCAGGATGGTCCAGTGGGCAACCCACCCACTGTAGAGACTTGAGAGACTGTGGCTTTGCACTCCCCAGGATACATCAATGGGCATGGAGCCCCGTTGTGGATCTGGCTTTGCACTTATCCGGCTGAGGTGCCCCCCCTTCCCCCTGAGGGGCCTGTAGTATTTCTATCTGATGCCCCGGCTGTCTTCTCTCCGATTGTGGACATGTATCTTTTGTGGGCCTCCCCCATGCATTTTTGGACTAGTGGTGCATGGACATTGATATGTGTATATCTGCACTACTTCTCGTAATGTATATATTTTTGAATGATTTTATAATATATCTGTATATTTTTGAAACATGTATATTGATACATTACAATATTTGAACAGATTTCGTTTTGTCTTTGTATTCTTCCGGGGGGATTGTGGGTTGTTACTGTGATTTTTGTAAATGCATTGGTGTGTGTGTTGAAATATGCGAGGGGGGGGTGGGGGGGTTTCGTGTGTGTCCCCCTAACTTTTGCCTCCCCCCACCCCTATGTCGTAGGTGCAGAACTCACCGTTGTCTTCGCCCGCGCCGGCGTTGCTCTTCGTAGATGAGTAGGAATACAAGGGCCGGTAGAATGCGTAATTCCGGCTCCATGGAGTCCTCCTTCCTTGTGGGATGTGTTCAGGTGAGCGTTTTCCCATTGCAGTAACTGTTTCCGCCGTGTTTTTATCCACGGTGAATCCGCCCCGGAAAAGGTGGCGGATTGGTAGGTTGTGATACTATGGGCGGTACATTGTCTTCTGCCTGTCTGTTGGTGGTGACCGCCGCGCTGCTTGTCTGTACCACCGTGGCGGGCGGTGGGTTAAAGTGGCTGTCTTTGTTGGCGGTTTCTGCCAGGGTCATAATTCCCTTTTTTTGTCCGCCGGCCTGTTTACGGTATTGCCGCATCTTTAAAACCGTCCGCCAGGGTTGTAATGACCCCCATAGTGTGTGGTTACACTCACACTCGACAAATATTAGGCCTCTCAGGAGCAGAGATAGACACTCAGTTTACTTTTCCTTGTGTTGCACTTTTGTTTAACAATTATCAGTTGACCAGGCCACCTTCATGGAGCCCTTGCATTTCTTTGTTACTGACAATCAAGGTATTGGATTTTTCTTGCTCCTTTTGTGGCACTGGTATGATGCTAATTCATGATGAATCTCAGCATGAGTAGCTGACTAATATTGGTACAACCATGAAGATATATTTGCAGCAGAATCTCTTTAGTGTGTGCATTAAGGTTACAATTTTAGGATGATGAAGTTGTCATGTTCACTAAGCAACATTTATATGGATGAGTGGAACAGTGTTATCTGTGCACATTTCCTATTTATAGGTGGTAAGCATTAACGTTATTAGGAACAGATTCTCACCAAGTGTCAGTCAAGTGTTAGCTTTATGTAACACACTGACATTCCCTTGGGAGAGAACACATTTTTCATCATACCATTGCAGTGGTTAAACTTGGTGTAGGTGGTTATCCAACGATAGCAAGTGAAATTGATTTGTGCTCACTCTTCCTGTGATGCAAACAAATGGGTTATGAATATACTCTTCCAACATGGCTTATGTAGTCCTTTCAGCCCAAAAAAGGATGCACAGTGCTATTTGAGATTTAGTCCGAATTTGCATACATTTGTTTTTTTTAATTGAAGATTGATGGTCCCTTACAATTTTTGCCAGGAGTCCCATTTTCCAATTTTAACAAACACTAACACTTATAGAAAGTGTAAATAATCACACAGGGTCCATTTAGGAGACATGTCATGCAACATGGAGGTGAGGAGAATTTCAGTGAGGAGATGCAAAATGTCATTAGGGAAGGTATGAGTGTTTCAAAGTCCAAAAGTGAATACAATTATTAGGTGCACAAAAAAGAGAACAGTACTGGGTGACAAAATAAGGTAGCATGATGTAAAAAACAAGACCACTATGAAACTGGCCAGGAGGCACTGAGAAATGTCATTGGATATATCACCACCAGAAAATGGTGAAGTCCACGTCTTTCTCCTTTGATGGGTGTTGTTCCTCCTGTTTAGGTGATGGCGATTGAATGAGAGGTATCTGAGGACACACGCACATCAGGGGCAGAAGTTGTGGCTCTCCTGTCCCCATGGGAATACTTCAGGGCCAGTAAGGCAGCCTGGAAATCACTGACAAGGGTCAGGTAGCTTGCCAAAAATGCAATGACATTGCTATTGAGGTCACCCATTGATGTAATCTAGGAGTCCAACTTGCGTATCATGGATTTCATGATGTAACAGATGTCCCCCAGCACAGTGGCAACTTCACAGGTGTCAGAAGTAGAAGCCTGATGTTCCCTCTGCATCATGAGACCAGCAATGTCAGCTAAACAAAATAATCAAATTCATTCAACAAAGAAACGTCCACTCAAAATTGGCACCCCACCTTAAATCACCACCATACAAGAAAAAGACAATAGGTGGTACATCCTATCTGTTCAAGCTGCCAAACTATAGAATTCATTACCCTGAAATATAAGCTCCACATACAACTATTGTGCCTTCAGAAGATTACTCAAGAGTTGGCTCTTTCCTTCATAACCACCAAATTCTAACATCAATGGACTGCATATGCCTGTGCTGTTAAATATTTATAATCTTCTGACTATGTGTGTATTGTGTATATTCTAGATATGCATAGTTCTTTAAGAAATATGTATGGTTGCTATTTCATAATAATAACTTATGTACATACTCTTTAAGCCTGTTTAACAAATGTATGTTTACTCACAGTTATATATATATATATATATACATATATATATATATATATATATATAAATATATATATACATGTATATGTATGTGTGTGTGTATATACATATATATGTGTATATTATTCTATGCTTAACATGTTCATAGATCATTGCTTAGCTCCTAGATAAGTTGTTATATAAGATACTTATGAATCCCTGCTTTCTTTTTGTATCACAATGAGCAAATGTTATCTTAACTATTTGACAGTAAGCATTTCACAATTGAAAAATTTAGGAAAGATAAATGATTGTTAGAAAAGTACACTTGTTAATTAACATCAAATATTACAAATCTTGAAAGTCTGTGTTTATACAGTACTACTTTTCTTCTCATATTATCACACACATTTTTATATTCCTTGCATATATATTCCCTTACTATGTATTTACATATCTAGTTATTTATTACTCTAGTCCTACTGTACTAGAGAAACATAAATAAAAATAAATACAATTAAATCTATAAATAAAATTAACAATATAAATAATCAAATAAAACAAATATATATATTACAAAATAATATACATTGTACTCTCTCATAAGCTTTACTCTGTCTCCCGTCACCCTATTTCTCTATCAATCTATCCTCCATCCCCACTCTGACTCATAACAATCCCATTCTGCTGCTCTCTTCTCCAAAATAACCCTGCCTAAGCTCTTCCCTCCTAAACTGCATCTAGCCCCCAAACCTCAGTTTACTACCATGATCTCCCAAACAACCCTACTAAATTCTCCCTCATTTCTCTCACCTTTGACTCATCCAAAACCCCTCCTGCGACTATGATCTCCCAACCCCTTTCCACAGACCCTTCCCTCCACATCTCTACTTTAAGCCTCATCCTATTACTATAAACTCCCAATTAACACTTCTGGAATCTTCCCTTCTCTGTCCCTCCATTACTCTAGTCAATCCAACTAGCAAACTCACATATCCTCTGTTCAAATTAACTCATAATAATACTAATACTGTACTCTTGTTTCCCTATAATAATCTACCACTAATTCCTCTTGGGTTCCAGAGTAGGGTGCTACTCGCCGAAAAGCACGACGACGCCTCATCGGGGGTAGTAAGCGCTATATAAATACAATTACAATTACACTGCATTTTTTAAAATAAAATACATCAAAATTTGTGGCGCACCATGAGAGCTTGCGAAATGGTGTGCCGGCCCATACATCCAGCACATCCATGTCTTAAGAAAATGGCCGTACAGCGCCATTTTTTTGATGCAACACTAACACTGCTGCAATGCAGTGTTGCATCACTTCTCATAAATATGGCTTTAAGAGGAGGGGATGTAACTGGGTAAAGCATGACCATGGAAGTGAACAAATGGACCCTAGTGAAATGTCTGATATGAATGCTACTTCATTTTGAGGTTCTCACATGTGAAGTCAGCAAAGAGGACAATACAATGAGCCAAGCTATCCGTTGTTGCATCTGCTACAGGACCAGTTAAAAAGGTGTTGCAAAAGATTTATCGGTGAGAACAGCAACAGACTAGCACATGAGTTGGTTGAGAGCGTAATCCTTCACTTGGCTGTTAATTAAAGGCTGCAAGGAGAGATTGTGTCAGTGCCACAGTACTTGATCCATAGCTCAAAAAATACTTGCCACTTTCATTCCTTTTTCAGAAGGCGATGTTCCACTATATAAGACGTGGATTGTTTAGAAAGCAAGAGACCTGAAAGAGGAATGACTGGAAGTTAAAGTCCTGGGCAGAAGTTCTGGCATGCAGCCTTCAACCTCCAAAGAGGGCAGTGCTGTTGTCACACAGCAACCAACACCTGCAACAGGAGAATTCAGCCCAACCTCTGCAATAGCTTGGTTTCAATCAGCAGGGCTTAAGTCAAGTGCAGAGGCGTAGGCAAAAGAGGCAGAGCAAGTGGCAGCACCAGTGATAATTCAGAAGATGGTCCAAGACTTTCTGGAAAACTACTGACAGGAAGAAGTCAGCCACAGAAACAGGAAACATAGAAAAAAGGGATAGTGCAGGGATGGTAAGAATTTAACAAACATTAGATAAAGGAGTTGATAAAAGGAGATAGTATAAAAAATACACAAGGCAAAATTATTTTACTAGTGGTAAGAGATAAAATGAACCTAGGAATAATAACAGGACTTACTGGGGCCAGCAGAATACTCTGCTGCAGCGCTGCTGGTGGTGGCTCCACCTGCCATGGCACTGGTGGTGAAAGCCCCCTCGCCCTGCTCCTGTGATGCCCTCCTGCCATCTGTGGTGATGTAAAAAATAAAGAAGATAAAAAAAAGAATAGTAGTACAGTTAATCTCTAAAAGAGCATTTTGACAGGCAGATGGAGTAGCATTGTACTTTTCCAAATCAGATAATCTATTGCCCTATTCCCAATTTCCAAAACCTAAGCCTCATGCCTAATTTCCTAAATCTAAATTACATTTTGAACTACTAATGCTTTGCAATAAATGATCTTTGCTTCTCCCCCCCTTTGATGGGCCAACACAGTCACCCTTTTCGAAGCATATTACACATCACTGGGAGACTGTGACTGTATGAGCTATATAAAGAGCCACAGAGAATGTTAACTCCCTGATATACTATCTTAGTTCTTGAACAATCAACCCAAGCAAGCGCCAATTAGGTTGCACCAAGCACCTGGTTAGCTTAAGATATTATTTGTGATGTAAACTTAACTTACCTCTCAGTTTGAGCACAATGCTATTTGAAAACAAACTAGGATTTGTTAGAAAACAAAATATAATTATTACTCACTGAGCCTGCAACCTCAATGTATAGCATACAGGGCCTGTTTGCCTTCAAGTATATCAGCACAGCGGTATGGCTGTTGTGCGCGGCACCCCTGTGCTGCGATGCACGCACCGCTGCACTATCCCCCACAGCAGCCGATGCTGCATCAGGGCGTACCTACTTCTAGACCTGACACCTGATGCCAGCATGAAGGGGAGGTGACGCTGGACTCAAACAAACAATGTGGCCACCTCCACCTCAGTAAAAATGGGGCATGGCTGCACCCCTGAGTAGCACTGGCACCTACACGGTGTGCGGCTAGTTGGTCTAGCTCTTGCTGCTGCTTGTTGCTGCTCTGCCAAGGGGCTGTATACAAAAAACATAAGGACAACAACACAAAGCAGAAAGCAAACACTAGGAACTGAATCACAAGAAGGAAAAATCCATTTAGGAAGGTCACACGGGTCACCTAGGGTGGCAATGTCCTCCCTGGTAGACTCAGGGACATTCTCCTTAGGTGGACCGTGAGAACTTCAGGGGCTAGTTCCCCACGTCCCTTCTCTTTGCTCTTCTTGGCAGCTGCCTGGGCCATTGTCCAAGGCTCCACGCATCCTTGGCTCCCTTCCCAGTCAGCTATGGAGCTTGTGGTCATACAGAACCATTTGGGCAGTCCCAAAATCTCCACGTGTGACCTGAGCTCTCCCTTCCTCCAGGTAGTGTGCTCCTAGTCACTGTATAACAGACAACCTGCAGGTATGGCAGAGCCACACTTACTTTCAGAGCACCCAAGACCCCTACACTCAAAGAGAACCAGAACCATTGGTTGGTGACTCTCACTGTTGTCTGTAACTATGACTTGGTGGAATGCATTAGACAGGGCCTGCTCCGAGGGCACCAGCTGACCCCTAAAAGTAGTCATGCTGGCTCCTGTGTCCTGCAGAGCCTCCACCGGTTGCCCATTGATGGTGATTCACTACTTGTACTTAAAGGTATTGGCAGGCCCATGGATTTTTTGCACTATCTCCTTATCCCCCAGGGACACGAGGGTTACTTCTGTCTGCTACCCAAAATTAACTGGGACCACCTCCTCCATAAGCTTTACACTTGCCAACCCAGGTGTCTGCTCCCCTATGGGGAGCTGTGCCCTGTTGGAACATTTGGAGTCACCCTTAGAGTGGCCATACTTGAGGCACTCCATACATTGGAGTACAAACCTTCCGATCTTATGGTCAAATAGCCCCTACTTTTTAGAGTCAGGCTGGGACTGGTTAACAGTACTCCTATTGAGAATTATTTTGGTGGCCTTTAGAGAGCTCCTTACTTTTAAGTTGTTCTCCACCTTCTTTCTTCTGGTTAGAACCCTGACCACCTTTGTGGAAGCCCCCCTATATAGCTTCTTGGACATCGCTCTCGGATGATGGATGTGTGTAATAGTGAGTAGAGAGGGACTGCCCTTTCCTCTGAAACCTCTCTCTCAGAGGATTGCCCTCTTCTGTTAGACCTCTTTCTCAGATGATGGTTGTGCATAGTAGTGTGTGAACTTGAACTAGCCTTTCCTCCCAGACCTCTCTCTCAGAAGACAGCTGTGCATAGTAGGGTGTGTGAAGAGAGACTGGCCTCTCCACTGAGTTCTCTCTCTCAGATGATGAGTGTACATTGTAGGCTGTGAGGATAGAGATTGGCGTCTCTGCTGAGACCTCTTTGTTATATGACAGGTATGCATACAATGGTCTGTCTAAGGACTGCCCCCGCTAACACTCCTCTCTCTGATAATGGGTGTGCATAGTAGGGTGTGGGAAGAGACTGTATTCTACTCACAACTTCCACACCGATGGACATAAATAGCAGGGTGTGATAAACACCATATGCAGTAAGACTCCTTTCCACAGTAGCAAGTGTGCATATTACAGTATATTCAAAGATACCTACAAAGATCACCTACTCCTTTCTACTTTTCATGGCCCTTCAAGAGTCTAAGAATAAGTATTAACCATCTACTCACCAGGTACTTGTCTGTTACACACTTCCTCTCAAATACAAGAACCACAATATCCATTCTTACTAATAGAATGTATTTTGAACTCATCTACTCCTTTTTACTTTTTGAGAGATTCCCAAAAGATCATAAAAATTACTTAAAAACAATATGCATTTATTATCTTCACAGTAGATATCCCTTAGACACTACCGCTCTAAATCTAGCAGGCTAACATGCCTTTCTGCTGCCCCTTACATAGACTTTTTACTTCATTTCCACAACAACTCCAG
Source organism: Pleurodeles waltl (assembly GCF_031143425.1). NCBI lineage: Eukaryota > Metazoa > Chordata > Amphibia > Caudata > Salamandridae > Pleurodeles > Pleurodeles waltl. The sequence continues at coordinate 342,739,640 of NC_090439.1, forward strand.
TTTTTCACAGTAAACTCTAATGGTGGCCATTTTGTTTCTAACATTTCAACAGCCAGCCAGTCAGAGCCCTTGTTGGACTCATGGGAACCTCTTACTCCTGCAAGAGTGTGATGGCTCAAAGGAAATATGGGCCTCTCCACCAATCACAGGGCCCCATTTTTTTATTACTCACAGGAGCCTTGAGGGACCCTCAGGAGCACATCTGCCAAAATATACAATTATTTTTCAAAAACTACTGATTTACCAAAAATAACAAAAAGCACAATCTGCGGACCAAGATCTAGCTTTCGGCTGAAGTTGTTATTCCGTTCAGCAGTTTTTGCTAAGATCTCACTTTAAAAAGTCTATGGATAATGCATAGGGATTTCACATTTTGGGACCCCCTATTTTTTATTGGCCCCCGCTTAATGAATCACCGTGAACCTTTTCCGGAAGGAGCTGAGGTGGATGATTCATCAAACTGGGCCAAACTGGGCCAAAGTTATTAGCAAACCAGCCAGAAAACACTTCATCTATGGAGAAGGAGTTTGATTCACCAAATGGCAAAAGACTTTGGGCCTTATTCTGACTTTGGCGGGCGGCGGAGGCCGCCCGCCAAAGTACCGCCGTCAGAATACCGCTGCGCGGTCAAAAGACCGCCGCGGTAATTCTGAGTTTCCCGCTGGCCGACCGCCAGAAGGCCGCCCGCCAGCCCAGCGGGAAACCCCCTTCCATGAGGATGCCGGCTCCGAATGGAGCCGGCGGAGTGGAAGGGGTGCGACGGGTGCAGTTGCACCCGTCGCGATTTTCAGTGTCTGCTTGGCAGACACTGGAAATCTTGGTGGGGCCCTGTTAGGGGGCCCCTGCAGTGCCCATGCCTGTGGCATGGGCACTGCAGGGGCCCCCAGGGGCCCCGCCACACCCGTTACCGCCAGCCAGGTTCTGGCGGTCAAAACCGCCAGAGCCAGGCTGGCGGTAAGGGGGTCGGAATCCCCATGGCGGCGCTGCCTGCAGCGCCACCATGGAGGATTCCCCAGGGCAGCGGGAAACCGGCGGGAAACCGGCGGGACACCGCCGGTTTCCCGGTACCGCCGCGGTCAGAATGCCCATGGATGCACCGCCAGCCTGTTGGCGGTGCATCCGCGGTCGTTGGCCTGGCGGTAGTCTACCACTAGGGTCAGAATGACCCCCTATGTCACTATCTAGCTCGGCGAGGATAGCACTGTGCTAATCCTATGCTTAAAAACTTTGCTAGATAAGCAGACATTTGAGGTGAGCAAATTTAGAGTGTCGCTGGTGTTGCAGGGTGCTCCTTACTAGAGCAGCTCTCCACCTAAAATTGGGAACTTCCCAGCATTCTCCTTTCTTTTTTGCATAATTTATGCGTCACTCTAACCCTGAAAGGGACTTGGTTTCATATATATATATATATATATATATATATATATATATATATATATATATATATATATATGTATATATATATATATGTAGATACACACTCACACATATGTATATATATTTTTTTCTCCACCGCTCCTTGTTTGCAGCCCCTTCGAAGCAGGGGTACAACCAACGCTCTTTCGAGCATGGTCCAAAGAGGCAGCATGGCACACAGGTTGCAGCACATACTTTTTATATTAGTACATCTCCAAAACTGCAAAGGGGTGAGAATGGTCAACGCATTTCGGCTTGAGACTTCTAATAGGCCATAGAATTTCTTCGTGCAGAGTGTCAACTTAAAGGAACAATTTCCATCACCATCACCTCATAGACTGCACATCATTCTTAGTTCAAGTCTCCCTTTACTTTTCTGTCATATATACACTCATTAAGATAACTCTGAACATGCAACTGTTCTGAGGGAAGACAAGTTATTTTTCAGCATTTACACAATGTACAAGGTAATTAAAGAGAACAATATGTCTGGGTGAAGTACCTCAAATGTTGCCTTGTACCATTTCATCTTATTTTATTACCTTACAACAATGAGCCTACTGTAGCACAAATAGCTTTCTTATTCTTCTTTTTCACATTCTGCATAAAATATCATTTTTTCTACTGTTCAGCTGCACACTACAACTTGACAGTACATATCCATCTGATTACCTGAGACGTGGATTCTTAGTTATCTTCATAATCTCATATGTTATGACTTGCTATATCATCTTTACCCCTTAGATTTCAACCCCCTATTTGTTCTTTTTAAAGTCCATTCAAGTTACTGTACAGTATATGATAATCAGTGCACTATTTTGGTCCTCCTTCTTAGCGATCTCTTAGCATTACTTATTCACTATCTCACCTAAAGTGCTTATGCATCATATCCCACAAAGCCCATCTCTGTTCTAGGGCTTCACAGGAATGTTTCTTACCTATGGACATAATTCACCCTTCTAGTAGATTCTTTTATGCGATCCAACTTAGCTCCAGATGCAGACAAAATAAAGTTTTTCAAGATATGTCTCAAGCCTATGATGGCCAAGAGAAAGTGCATCTGAAGCAAAGTGCATGTTAGATACTGAAAATGGGCTAAATAATTTGGCATCCAATTATACTTAGGACCCTAGTTCCAAGAACCAACTAGATAAAACCATCATCGTCAGTATCCTGAAGCGTCTGCCTTTGTGAAGTACTTTCTGATAAAGTACATAGGGGGTCATAACAACCCCGGCGGTCGGTGTAATAGTGGCATCAGTACCGCCAACAGGCTGGCTGGACATACCGCCACTATTATGACACTGGCGTATTGCCAAAAGCCAAACCGCCAATTCAACACACCAACCGCCACTGTGGTAACGACGTCACTAGGCCGCCCATGACATTATGACTGTGCCCACTGCCATGGTTTCCGTGGTTTCTGTACTGCCACAAAAACTATGGTGGTAGGGGATAGGGGTCTCCTCCACCCGACACACCACAACATAGACACACATACATGCACATACATTCACACCCATACACACGCACACATACCCACATTCACCCACGCATGCATACATTCATACACACTCACAGCAACACTCACTAACATACATCCAGGCACACACTCAATCACATGACACAACATGCATGTACACTCACACCCATTCATGCACACACGCATTAAACACACATGCACGCTTTCAAACACAGTCACACACACACCCACACACGCACACAACACCCCTCACCCCACTCTCCTGTCAGAGAACCCGACTTACCTGCTTGCAGGGGGTCCTCTAGCAGGAGAAGGGATGCAGCGTTTCTGCCAGCAGCAGCGTTTACCAGCAGAACACCGCCAGGCCGCATCATGGCTCATGATACAGTTGGCGGTGTTCTGCTGGTGTGGCTCTGCTGCTGGCAGCAGCGCCACCTTACCACTGTCCGCCGCCATGACTGTAGCCAGAATTCCCCCAGCCTTCTGGCAGAATTCTGGCTACGGTCATATTTAGGTGGACGGTTGGTAGCCACTGGGACGGTATGTTGCTATTCAGGTATTTAGATATGGTCTGTCCAACAGGGATGGGTCAGGAGGCTGTAGGTGTTGCTTTTGTACAGGAATTATTACAGAATGTTAAGAGTCAGTTAACTAACAAATGCATTGGGTGGAAAACTAAGAAGCTAGCAGGATTTCTAACAGTCATCAATCACTGCATAGCTTTTGTCGTAAAGTCTTTGAAATTGCTAAATATGCAGCATGTGATTAAAGAGGTGGACAAGGAGTCCCACAGTGGAGGGAGGACTAAGGAGAGGCCCAGGGAGTAGATTCTTGCTTTGCTTATAGCCAGGTGAGGCACTGGGAACAAGATTGTCAAATGCACCAGGGATCCTACATCAGTCTAGGTAGTATAATGTTGATCAGAATCCTTAGCCAGAATTCTAGGACAGCCCAAGAGTTTCTGACTGTGTGTGTATACCTTATTGCCAGCAGATCAGAAGGGCCCTTTTGTGAATTGTATCACTGATGATGAATAAACTCACTGCCTTATTGACTCTCAAAACCTCAGAAATTTCATCTTTGCCTGTCTCAGGCATATCCATGAATGTAGTCGGTATTTCCAATTAGAGAGTCCCCTACCATATTACTCACCTGTTGTCAATTTCTGTAGATTTTATTATTGAGAAGCACTCCTCTCTACTCAGTTCAACTTCTCCAGCAAACAAATAAGGAAGGGATTTATTGTGGAAATTGAATTGCATTATGCTTTGTACTCCAAAAGGTGTGTTCTTGAGTAGACCTCAAGACAAGAGAGTAAAGTACTTGCATTACTGGGTAAGATTTTGAGTTGTTCAGATAGGGCTGTCAAAGTTGAAATGTTCCCTGATTTAATCAAACTACTTTCACAAGTATCATCCACATTGTGGTCCACATGGGCCAATGATGTGGGATTTAGCTCTTCAATAGAACCCATAAAGCTTATTTTCAAGCCACAGAAGAAGCTACCCAGAATACATCAGTATACATTAAAACCGGAGTTGGGGAAGGGGATCACCCTGTAATAGCAGATCTGAATTAACAAGGGGTTTAGAACCTATTGTTACTAGATGTAACACCCTGATTCTCCTGTAATGCAAAACGGGGAGAACCAACATGCACAGGTTAATCCAAGACTTTAAGGGTAGTAACAATGTAGTTATCCCAAGCTTCTCTCCTATTCCCAACCTGCTAATATCCATTCTTGCATTCCTGCCAGTGCCCAATGTTTTACTGTGTTTGGCCTTTGTTCTGCCTGCTTTTGTGTCCCCATACATGAGGAGAATCAGTATCTCTTCCAGTTCACAATTGGAGTATTCCAAATTTCATGGACCCAACTTTCTTGAGGATGTAAAGAGTCTCCATAACTCTTAACTCTTACTAGGGATGCATGGCAGGCAGCTGACATTTAAGAGACCTCCAAAGTGTCCCCCACAAGAGTCAAGTGCTCATTCCTGTTCCTGGATTGGTTACCAAGTGTTTTAAGTAGTTCTTCCTTAATGTCTCACCCATCAGCATTATCAAATTAACAAAGAGCATACTGTCATCTCCTGGAATATTGCCGGCATAAACAATAATAGGGAAAAATTTGATTTTTTTAATTCATTCAATGTAGGTGTAATTTGCCTGCAAGAGAGTTGGGGGCAGATTTAAGGAAACCGGCATTGCACCGAGTGCAGCCCCACTCTCCCTGCGCCCCTTAGCGTCCCCCTACCACCACCATGTGTGCACAGTATTTAAAATACATCGCACCATGGCGCAGAGTGGAGGGCAATAGTGTCATTTTTCATAATGCTATTTATGTACTCTGCAGGAGTAGTGCCAAAATGCTGACGATTCTCTTGCAGAGTAAATAGGGGCCCATTTAAAACAATGGAAGTCTGCTCTGAACAGTCGTTAAAAGTGCAGAAACAAATGGTGCAAGGAAATCTCATAGAATTCCTTGCGCTATTTTTTCAGGCCCCTAACCGGGAAAAAATACCCTCTTTGCATTCATTATGCCTGGCCAGGCAAAATGTAGTGCAAAGATTTACAGAGTGGCGCAATGCATGTATTGCGCCACTTTGTAAATATGGTGCAGGGATTTTGGCCTTGTCAGGACACATTAACGTAAAAAAATAATGACAATGATGTGGCGCAAGGGGGTGCTAAGGGCTCATAAATATGCCCTTTGGTGGGATGGGGAGCTCTTGTGTGATAATCATTACTCATTTTCTTGCAATACTACCTCTTCCAGGAGAGGTCACGCAAAGGGTGGAATAGCTTGTCTGTTGACTAATAGGCTTAAATGGCATTATAAATGTTTTAATGACCCTAGCAATGTGTTTATGGCTATCATTGTGTACGGTGTAAGAGGGGTGTCTGCTTGGGCTCCCTTGATGTTGGTAAATGATTATATTCCCCCCAGTGCCACACCTGATGTTCTCCTAAATAAGGTATTTTTTTTTATTAATACATTCTGTGATAGGGAGACTGCACCTTGAATTATTCTGGTTGGGGACTTAAACCGTAAAGTCTTGAGTCTTGCCCTCCACCAGTTTTGGGATGAGGAAAGAGAAGAAGCTTATTGAATCCCCCCATGTGTTTTTCCCCATAAAATAAGAACAGATAAGAGAGGGAAACTCTTACTTGAGCAATTGAAGATGAGTGATTCTATTACTGTGAATGGCAGACTTCCCTCAGATTCGCCAGCACAATATATATATAAATCATTAGGGGGAGCGGCAGTGGACTAGTAGACTACGTGGTAGACAACCTGAAAGTGCTCCCCACTGTTACCTGGGGGTTTGATGGGTCTAAATCAGAATTTGACATTAAAACTGCAAGAACACACTGGTCCCATGGTAGGATTGAGGGGTTGAAAAGTAAATTAGAAACCACCTCAGAAAACTTTGAAAGCTGGTACAGAATTGTGTTTGAGAATTTCTCTAAACGTATGCAGCAGCTGCTTGAGAGCTCTCGCCAGATAACCATGGGCAAGTTTATGGCAAATTCTCATACCTTACTTTTATTAAATATAGAGATTGTTGTTCTCATCCTTAAACAATATACGAAATACTCTTTGGAAAGAAATATCCAGCTGTCTCTACTAAAAAGAAGAAGGAGGTGTTTGGGGGCATGCCTAAAAAGAGATGTAAGTAAGAGACTTTGGGTCAATATAAGGAAGCAGCAGTGAAAGTCCAGTCTAGGCGTTTTTGGTCATTAGTGGCTGAAGGATGTGTCTCGAGAACCAGATCGCGCCCAATGTTCATCAATGAAGCAAGCTGGCCCACTTTTGTCTCAGGACTTTACGCCACAAATGGGACACTAGAGAAGCGATCATTAGCTGGTGGTGATTCTTCTCTATATACTTCCCGCTCTGCAAAAGAAATTGAGGAAGTTACTAGAGACATGCGTAGCTTGGCATCGTTTTAAAATATGATGCCCTTAATTGGAGTAAAATTTTGTTTCAGGTCTTTCAGTGTTGTTATGAAACTAGGAAAATTCCTCTATCTTGGAAGGGCAGTATTATTGTTCAGTTATTTAAGAAGGGAGATCATAGTTGTCCTGGGAACTATATACTTATCCCTCTGCTATACACGGTTGGCAAAGTACTTGCCAAATGCTTGCTGTCTCAGATTAGTGAATGGGCAGAAAGAAACAAATTTATCCCTCTGGAGCAATCTGGGTTCAGAAAGAAGCACATAACAATTGATAACATCTCGGCCCTTCAGGTAATTAATGAAAAGCATGTCTTTATGAAATAGGGAGTGACTTATGCTGCTTTTATATATATCGGGCTACACTATGGAGAAAGCTTGAAAAATTGGGTATGCCAAGTATCCTGTTAGATCTGGTCATTGCCCTTCATTTCTCCACCTGGTGTAAGGTGCTATAAAGTGGTGATAGAGGTTTGTCTCATGAAATTCCAACCTCAAACGGACTAAAACAAGGTTGTATTTTACCTCCTTTGCTGTTTTCTCTGTATATCTCAGATTTGCCCAGCTATCTGGCCCGGAGTGAGGGCTTCACCCCCTTGTTGGGGGAAGGCGATAGTCTGTTTACTTTACGCAGATGATGTAATCATTTTGGACCTCACCCCAAAAGGAATTGCCTGCAGGCTTTGCAGCAGTTTACAGAGGCCCACTTTTTAAATATAAATTGCTCCAAGAGTAAGATTTTGTGCTTCCAGGGTAAGAAGAAACTTAAATATGATAAATTCTGTTTGTCTTTGGAAACACAGAAGTTAGAATTGGTAAAATCATACCTTGTTTTAGGGAAAATAGTCTGTGAGAACCTCAGTGATAGGGTACACATAAAACATATTTCAAGCAAGGTGCAATCCCAAGCTAACAGCCTGGATACCCTTTTCAGGGGGACTAACAGTAGACACTTATATATCTCCTAGAGGTATTCCGGGAAAAGATTCCACCTTCTTTTCTCTATGGTTTGGAGCAAGATAGAGTCTCTAAATGGGTGTGTTTAGACAAGTAAGAGGGCTGGGTTCTTAGAAAATTATCTTCTGTTAGTTTGTCTAACTCAGCAGTTGTTTTAAGGCTGGAGATGGGTCTTAGAAGTAAATTTCTGCAATGTCTGGCTGGGGTGATATGCTGGGTGGTTAGTTTACAGATGAGTGACAATGATTCTTTACTGTCTCTGCTAAAGAAGTATATTTTGGCTGGAGGTAGGGCAAAGTATACTATCTGTAGGAATTTATTTTATGCCCTGGATTTGTTACATTTAGATTCCAATCTTGTTTTTACACTTTCTCTGTCACAATTAACCAATCTTGGCAGGCAACTTGGTTTTTAAGCTTTTGCATGGATAGAAAAGGCATGTTCACACAGACGGGGCTTCCAACTTGCATTAGATTCTGTCACTGAAGAAAATGCAACCTTAGCCTATTTGGAACTTGCCACTTGGATTAGACGATGGCTCCTATTATGGCATGGACTGCTACCACTCAATGTATTATGGGCAAGATGGTATGGTCCTCGGTGATTTGTAATTTTTGTCAGAATGGTATCCAAGATCAGAACCATGTTCTTTTTATTTTGCCCGGCTTTGTTTTTATATCGTCGGAAATAGATACTCCCAATCTGCTTCCAACTCTCCCTACTCTCTGTATCAGAAGTATTGCAGGCCCTTTCTGTCCCACCAAATGAATTGTTTTGCTACTGAATTTTTTAACATTTTAAAGCATTTTAAAAAAAAATTGTAATTACATTATTTAAATTAACTGGTTGATATTGGGGTCGGTATACTGTTTGGTTGGTTTATAGGTCATATATTTTAGGGTTTTCTTCCTGTATTTATATTGTGTTTCATGTGGATGTCCATGTGAGTTCCGTGTCATGAATAAATACATTTAAATTGAAATAACTCTTTTCCCAAGTACTAATGAAGAATTTGGGTACAATGGTTTTCCCCTGGGGAGTCAACTCTAATTCATTATGTATCTCTGATATTGGCATCTGTTAATCTAGATCAGCAAGTGGAGGACACAATCTATCTTCTCCCTGAATTGGGTAAAAAAGGAAGTTTCAAAAGAAGAATTACAGCTCAGCCTTCTCTGCGTGCAATATGTTGGTCAAGACATTTCTGCTTGCCAGCGTCACCAATCCCGTGTGCAAGTTGAAGCCATCCATAAGTTACACTGTCCTGCAGATGTTTCTCAGATTCTTCCTTTTAGGAATGCCTGGGTACTGCTTACAGACGTTGTAGGTTATGCTGAAGTGGAAATACCTTTGAAGTAATGTGTTCAAAAAGACAACCCTGAACTCTTTCAGTGGTTTAGTGAAGCTGATTATGTATTTGTAAAGATTAAACAAGAATTAACTTGTGCACCAGTTGTTGGGCTCCCTCATTATGCAAAACCTTTTTGTTTGATTGTCGTGAACAAAATTAATTTGAACTGTTGAGACAAGGCCATTAGATCAAGAAACCTCCTATGGCTTATTACTTTTTTATTTGGACACAGTTACGGCTGGGCTCTCACCATATTTACTGTTTATGGTGGGGCCACAAACCTCATCAAAGGCTCTGAAATATTGTGTTGAGTCTCCCATTGAGTGTTGGGGTACCCCTTCTATAGTTGCTTTCCACCTTCCTTCAAAAACACAGCACCTCTTCACAGCTCAAAAATATTGTTGTTAAATACTGTTTAAGTCTGACTCTCACATTACTTAGATGTACTGTCCTGCTTTGAACTTTGCTTCCTTAATGCCCTCCAATGAGGACAATAATCATATGACTGTGTCCTGACCACTGCCCATGTTATCAAACCTGTATTGGTTTGACTGAGTTGTCCCTCAGTGACAGTGAGTTAACATATTTTGTGGATGGATCATGTCTTAGGAACAATGAGGGTGCCCTGGTCACTGTTTATGGTGTCATTCAAACTTATGTCCTAGGCAAAGAAAAAACTGTTACTATGTATTCATACTCAAAGCAAGAGTTTGGAGAGACCCATGACTTTGGACTCTTTTGAATGCTAAGAGGCTTCTTTACCTAGGAAGATACCCCTAATATGAATGGGAAATATGTTCTGAACATTTTCAGTGCCTTAGAGATACCCAAAAAGGGGGCAGTGGTGAAGTGAGCCATTCACTAGCTCCCTCAAGATGATGTTTGAAGGGGGAATGCTCTAACTGATTCAGCTGCTAAAAATGTTGCATTGTCTAAAATTGCAGATGCTGCATTGTATGTTATCAGAACCTATTTCCTCTACCAGATGTAAAAGATTTGTGTCAATTGCAAACACCCTTGCTAAAACAAAAATGTAAAAGTGACCCTGAGCAGATGTGGAGAGGCAGCACTGTGTGTGGTTGCACCAAAATTTCTACTCCTCAATCTTCCTAAGTTATATCATGGATCAGACCATGTTGGGAAGGAAAGCATGATATGAGCTGCTGCATCTCATTGGAATTCACCCTTCTTTTACTCCATAGCCCAGTGTTATTGCCAATCCTACTCCACATGCCTGTCACATCATGCCAGAAAAGTGATTAAGTCCACTCCCACTTCTTTCCTTGGAGCTCCTCTGTACAAATCGATTTTGTTACCCCATTCAGAGTACTGAGACAAATCAGTAGTGACTGTGGAACACACTTCATGTCAGTAGTAGTGCAGGCAGTTTGTAAGGCCCTAAAATTAGACCAGCAATTACATGTCACTATGAGTCTATAGGCATGGTAGGGCGGAATAATGGAACGTTTAAGAACTAGATTGTGAAGATATGATCAGATATACAGTTGAAATTGTATGATGCCCTGCCAGTAGCTTTGTGGTCCTTAAGAGCGATCCCTTCCCAGAAAACAAAATTGAGTATGTATGAGGTGGTCATGGCCTAACCGATGATGCGCCCTTCAAATCCCCGGTCTATTCTGACAAGCTGAATTTACAGTTAAATTAAGATGTGCTCATCCCATTAACTTATAAAACGTTTGTACAGATTCTGTCATGAGGTGCAAGCCCCCTTACCTGAGTGTTTGACTGAGGCCTGCAATGCCTTCCACCCTGGTAAATGGATCTGTGTTTAATTGTACCAGAGGAGTACCACACTGTGCTCTCACTTGTGAGGACCATATCAAATACTTCACATCACCAACACTCTTCCCACTGCATACAATTTACTCCCCCAACACAAATTGCGCTTTTGCTAACACCTCAGGGACTGTGCTTGACCCCGGATTTGCCTCTGAAGCTGTTCCCTCTGTAGCCCTGTTATTTGCCAGTTGGTCAAGTCTTCATGTTCATCTCCTTTGTGTGCTCCACTACCGGCATATGATGGTGCCCTCACAGCCTCTCATCGCTGCTGCCTGTGTCTGAGGTAAGCAGCCTCCTTATTCTTGATACTGGATTCTCCTGTGAGTTTGGCCCCCCATCTTCCTTGCTGCTTTATGAAGAACAATGGTTTGCATGGATCTAATTCAAGGTTCTGCTGTGTATACCAGGCAACATAAATGTTGTCACAGTATGATACATTAAAAAACCTTCTACAGGTTGCAGTCTTTAAAAATGGTTCATTGACAGCATAAACCACATTACGCGGTAGATATCATGCAGCGGTATGTGTCAAGTGGCCCTCCCAGGCAAGAAACCATTGCCACAGCTCAGTGTACCAATAGCACAAGAGTAAACAATAGTGTGTGGTATTAAAAACACTGTACACTTCCTAACCAATTGCAACAGGCAAATAATTATATGTGAATTGGGGGACACCTGCTGAAGCCCAGAAGAACAATGAGAACCCTTCGGCAATGCTGTAGATTACCCCAAGCAGATTGCAATAAGAATGATTCACCTTAGTATACAAGAATTTACATACTCATGGAAACAATGATCCATGTATCAATTGAAATAATTGCACAACGTGCTCAGAAGGCACGAAGGACACATTGCTCAATAGATAACCAAGTGATCAGTATGATGCCGCTGGGACCAAAGACAAGGCCAGTGATAAACATCTCTCACAATGGGAGTCACTTATTTAGCAGCCTGGCACAGATACATTGCCACAGTTCATTGCTACTTTAAGCACCTTGCTGGTATCCCAAGACCAAATTGTGCTGAACCTTACCTTGCATGGAGCAGCTGCTTGGCTTACAAAGGTAACTCTTATGTGCTGTTGCTGAAAACTTACAGGGAGACCCCTAGCTCTTCCTCTTGCTATATTTACATGACATGCCTCTTGATATAGGTGATAGCATTCCTTTGATCAGAATTCCAATCAGTTTTAATGACACTTGCCTTCATTTTTTCCACTTTGAACAAAGACTACCAGAATGTGCCAGCATCTCCCGTTTCATTCCCAGGCCTGGACAATTTTAACATTTGTTCGAACCGCAATATGCCAGAAGTGGCTAACCTTGCAATGACTGAACAAGGATGTATTTATGAACAACAATGTGGAACTGCCTCTGGTGTTTTTGTTAGACAAAGCAAATGTGATTTAAAAGTGGAGAATATTAATTTTGAGTTACCTCTTTTTGCGTACTGATGTCCCTCTAACTATTGTTTTTCAATTGTAACCAGGCAGGTTTCATGTGCTGGACTTGAGGCTACCCTTGACTGTTTTGTCGAATTAACTGAGACTTGTCAATCAAGATACACTGTTCCTGCTATCAGACACTTTGATGATTACCACTTAGAATGAAAAAGGGGAAAGCGAGCTATTACAACTACCACTAGGTGATGTTCTACTTTAATTCATATGTACAGGATGACCATTGCTTTAGAGGCGATAAGGAAAATGCAGACATGTAAAAGAAATAGCAAAATCAACTGCAAAAGCAACGGGGTTAGTAATAGAATTGTTAAATGCTATTGTAAGATGCTGATCCAAAATAGAATGGCTTTACATTATCACGTAGTGGCCAAAGTTGGGATCTGTGCAATTGTTGGGACTGAATGTTGCACTCATCTTCCCAACACTACCCATGGCATACATTAGCAGTTAGATAAAAATAAGGAGAGGATTAAAGAAATGACATGAGATGCAAAGCAGCCCACACCCTGTGGCATTTGGACGTGGCTGGGTGAGGTTTTTGGCCCTTGAGGTAAAGAAATATTTGAATCCATTACTGTGATCTTTCTAATTGTGGATCTCGAATATATCACCATTAAAGTAATTTTGTGTATCATACAGCACTCTTGCAGAAATAAAGGTAGTGACAATTACATTCATACTTGCTATTTCAAAGAACAATGAGGGAGGTGCTAATGACAACATTAGCAAAGAAGAGATAAGACTATGCCCAATTCAATTACTATAATTGGAATTTGTACTCATGGAAAATATTGGTGACTGTAAAAACTTAAATCTTATTGGTATCACGTTCATATATCCCTAAGCAATATACTGTTAATATTCATGTGTATAACCAAGAAATGTGTAAATTCTTTGTAAATGAATAAGGACATAATTTTAAAGCAGTTTAGAACTGTAACTTTGAATATACTTACTTACTACGTTTCACGTTAAGTAAACCCTGAAGGCAGGACACTCAGAGTTGTACATTCACACATTTCTTATAAATACAACCTTTCTTTTAAACCTGGATTTCAGGAGCATAATGAGGCTAGATTAGTATGTTTGAATGTTAGTTTATCCACGAGGATTCTCAGCTCTTCCGCCAGGAGAAGATTCTGCCACCTACTGTGAGAAAACAAGGCTGATTGCAGAGGTCCCCCTAACTTTTTGCCCCCATTTTTACATATATGTCATCCCTATGGTGTGCCCTATGTGCCCCTAGGATTGGGTGCCATGTAACTATAAGCAGGGACCTTATAAAAATAGTTTTATAAGCCCTGGTGAGGTAAAACAGCCAAATTTGTTTTTCCCTCGTAGTGAATAGCATCCATAAGCTAGAACGGGGAGACTTTATTTTAATTTATAAAGTCCCCTTAAGTGTCAGGTACCTCATGTTTGATATCAACTTAATTGGTATAATAAATCCCACAACTTACAATTGTTGGATTTAATATAACTTGATCAGGTAAAGAGTTTTAAACTCTACCTTAAAAGTTGCCAACTTCATCCCTGAAGTGTTCTGTTCTGATTGGCCAGCCTCTGGCAGTCTGGCCAGGCTGCCTTGATGGGGTATGAAGTAGCCTGAGCTGAACACAAACAAATGTGCCTGTGGAAGGAGAACCCCCCTCAGCAGCTGGAGAAGCAGGAAGGAGGGAGGGCTGCCAAACTGGCCTTCAAAGGCAGGGAAGGAAATTTGGAGTAGCCCAGCACCTCCCTCACACCCTGCAACCCCAGACAATTAGGTGCCCTGTTGATGAGATTAGGAGAGGGCAGGAGGAGGATCTGTTTAAGATTTTTAGCCACACCTGTGGGTGGGCTCAGCCAGATGTAACTTCCAAAAATCAGTTTCAGCCATGATGGATTTTTGAGGAATGTTGCTCCCTCGGATTGATTCTTGCCACACTTCTCATGAAGTGGTCATTACAGGGGGAAAGACCTTGTACCAGATTGGAGAACCAGGACTTTGCCTGGCTTCAACAAGTTCAAGGAGGGACTCCCTGTTTGCTACATGTGAAAAATTGCTAACCAGAGTCACCTGCACCAACTCCTGAAGAAACTGATCAGCTGACCACTGTCCAGTGGCCAATTTGGAGTTTGTGCCAGGTGCATTCTGAAACTTGTAATCTGCACCCTCAAGGAGCATCTCAGAGCTTCTGGAACTTTGAGGCGAGCTGTGGACCTTAAAAGAACCTTAAAAGAACATTTAGGAGACGATCCAGGAGTTTGGAGAAGTTTTGAGAACTTTTGGAAAACAGCTCCATAAAGTGACAGACCCACTGCGGCAACTCTAGCTGGCTTGCCTCAACCGTGACCCGGCCTGACTTGCAGGTTTGTCCCGGTGAAGAAAATCTCAGAAAAAGTGACTAAAGCCCTCATTAAAACCCTGGCAGTCGGTGTTAAAGCAGCGGTAATACCGCAAACAGGCTGGCAGAAAAAAAATGGGATTACAACCGTGGCGGAAACCGCCAACATAGACAGCCACTTCAACACTCCGACCGCCACGGCGGTAGAAACAAACAGCGCGGCGGACACCGCCAACCCACAGGCGGGAGACAAAGTACCACCCACTGTATTACAAGAGGCCTATCCGCCACCTTTTCCGGGGCGGCACCAACGCTATCAAAAGCACGGCAGAAACAGTACACAGAAGGGAAAACACTCACTTCTCGATACCCAATGAGGAACTAGGACGCCATGGAGGCCGAACTACACGTACTGCCCATGTTGGTTTACCTCCTCTTCTACCAGGAGTACGAACACTGGCGGCTGCGACCACGGTGAGTACTGCACCTACAACACAGGGGAGGGGGGAGGAAAGAGAGTGACACACTCACACACAACACCCCACCCTCACCCTCACACACAACACCATACACACATTCAGCAACATTACATATACACCCCCCCCCCACCCTCTGGAAGAACGCAAGGACAAAAGGAAATGATTGTAACCATTGTAATCATTAAAAATCCATTAGTCAAAAGTCAAAATTCAGTATATACAAATATGTACACCAACTACACAAGTCCAGATAGTACACTAATCATTGTCCGTGGACCACTGGGCCCAAAATGCATGGGCAAAGCCCACACATGATACCTCACTGGAAATGGAGAGAACACTGCTGGGGCATCAGATCTAAAATATACGGGCACCTCAGGGGGAGCGGGAGTGGGGGCACCTCAGCCTGATGAACGCACAACACCACTGCTGCACGATGGGGCTCCATGCCCACTGATGTATCCTAGGGAGTGCAAATCCACAGTCTCTCAAGTCTCTCCAATGGGTGGTTTGCCCACTACTTTATCCTGGGGAATGCAAAGCCAAAGTCTCTCAAGTATCTCCAGTGGGTGGTTTGCCCACTGCTTTGTCCTGGGGAGTGCAAAGCCACAGTCTCTCAAGTCTCTCCAGTGGGTGGTTTGCCCACTGCTTTATCCTGGGGAGTGCAAAGCCACAGTCTCTCAAGTGGATGCCTTTCTCCACTGGTTCTGGAGGGGGCCTGGTGCCCAGAGTGATTCATCCTGCCAAGGACTGAGGTAGTAAATGTATCTCTCCACTGGTTCTGGAGGGGGCCTGGTGCCCAGAGTGCGTCATCCTGCCAAGGACTGAGGAAGTGGATGTATCTCTCCAATGGTTCTGGAGGGGGCCTGGTGCCCAGAGTGCTTCATCCTGCCAAGGACTGAGGTAGTGGATGCCTTTATCCACTGGTTCTGGAGGGGGCCTGGTGCCCAGAGTGCTGCATCCTGCCAAGGGCTGAGGTAGTGGATGCCTTTCTCCACTGGTTCTGGAGGGGGCCTGGTGCCCAGAGTGCTTCATCCTGCCAAGGACTGAGGTAGTGAATGTGATACTCCATTGGTTCTGGAGGGGGCCTGGTGCCCAGAGTGTGTCATCCTGCCTAGTACTGAGGTAGTGGATGTGATACTTCACTGATTCTGGAGGGGGCCTGGTGCCCAGAGTGCTCCACGTGCAGTGTGGCCGGTACAATTCCCTCACCTGGGTGTGCGTACCATGAGATTTGCGAGGTTTAGGTAGCATGATACGCCATGGACGCAGCAACATACCCCACACTGCTGAGGCTGCACCTTCTACCTGCAGGTGTAAAAAGTGATGGAAGAAATGCCTCATGGAAGCTGCCCAGGGTCCAGGAACTCTCCTCCAGCCTCAGACGACTGACCACTGGAGATGGTAGCCATGTCAGCGGTGGTGCCTGTGTCTGAGGACGCTTCGGGGCTGGTGGCGGTGCTTGCGGCGGTGTCTGTTGCAGCGGTGCTTGCGGCGGTGCTGGCGGTGGTGCTGGCAGCAGTGCATGGGTCAGCACCTGCAGAGGGACACAGCAGGTCGTTTCCTGCAGCCTCGGACGGCTGCCCACTGGGGAAAAGGCTGGGGACTGTCGTTGAGGCTGTAGACATGCCGGGGGCGGTTTAGGTGGCGGTGCAGGTGGCGGTGCAGGTGGCGGTTGTGGTGGCGGGGCAGCTAGCGGTGTTCGCCGCCGTACAGGTTGGCGTGGTCGTGGACAGAAAGTATGACACTGGTCCCTCAGTCGGTGCCACTATGCCCTCTGCTGACCTGCTCTTCAGCTTTTGGTCCTTCCTCAGCTTTGATGGTCCCGCAGTTGTCTTGCCACTATCCCCTTTGGTTTTTGCTCAGCCCTTGGTGGCTGGTACTTTCAGATTCTCCCTCTGGGATGTGGGCACCTTTTTCACATTGGCTGTATGGCTGTTGGGTGGGTGTGTGCCTGCGTTTGTGTACTTTGGGAGGAGGGCTCACTGACACACTGGGAGAGGACACTGGGGATGTGTGAATGGTAGTGGGGGTGCTGAGTGCACATGAGTGGTGTGTGGTGATGGGCATGCTGGTGATGGAGGCAGTGGCTGAGGATGTAGTGCATGCCGGTATGAGTGGAGAGGAGACAGGGAGGGAGGAGGAGGACGTGGAGGAGCGGGACACAGTGGAGGCAGAGGATGTTGCAGGTGTCTGCATGGGGATGGTGCTTGTGAGAGTGCCTGTGGGATGTGTGGTGCTTCTGTTTGCCTGAGCCACTCTTGTGTGTTGATGAGTGTGCATGCTGGTCTGATGGTGTGCTTGGGATAGGCAGAGGTACAGGGGATTGGGTCTGGTTGACACAGGGACAATGGCTGCCATCAGTGCTGAGGCCAGAGCCTGAAATGCTCACTGTTGGGCTGCCTGCCCAGAATGAATGTCCTCCAGGTATGCATTTGTTTGTTGCAAATGCCTCTCTACACCCTGTATGGCATTCAAAATGGTAGATTGCCCAACAGTGAGGGATCTCAGGAGGTCAATAGCCGCCTCACTGAGAGCAGCAGGGCTGACTGGGGCAGGGCCTGAGGTGCCTGGGGTGAAGGAAATGCCCACCCTCCTTGGTGAGCGGGCACGGGACACACGCTGAGGGGCTGCTGGGAGGGCGGTGCTGGTAGGGTGGGTGGCGTCTGTACCTGTTGATGTGGTGGGCACAGAGGTGCCCACCAGCGCAAGGGAGCTCCCATCAGAGGAGGAGTCGCTGTCACTGCTGTCTGCTCCTGTTCCTGCCATGGAGCTCCCCTCACCCTCCGTCCCACTGGTGGCTTCAGACTCCGTTGTTTCGCCCTCCAGGGCCAAGTGGGTTGCAGCTCCCTCCTGCTCCGGTGCCAATGCTCCTCCGCCTGATGATGCTATTGCACACAAGAACAGGGAGACCACAAAAACAATTTCAGCTGACCATGGGGTACGAGGCCTAAGACCATTTACTGGACACCTGGAAGTCACAGGAGCCTGACTAGGTGTAGATGGCTCTTACCACTGGTGGGGTTGGGTTGCCACATAGCCTGCCTCACAAGGGACCTTGCCTACCAAGTTTGCCCTGGCCTAGGGGAACCCAATGCCCACCTCCCCCACCCAGACACCTCGTAATGTGCGCAGTCAGCTGAATGAGAGTGTACTCACCCCCTTGTGGCTGCTGCGATGCCCTCAAGCACCCGTCCAACTCCGGATAGGCCACGGCCTGGATCCGGAACATCAGGGGGGTCATGGTGCAACGGGCACCCCTCCCACATTGGGAGGCCATCCCCAGTTGGACTTCTGCCGTCTTCTTGCTCCAGCGGTGCAGGTCCTCCCATCTTTTAAGGCAGTGGGTGCTCCATCTGTGGTAGACCACCAGGGTCCGGACGTCCTTGGCGATGGCATGCCAAATACCCTTCTTCTGGTGGGCACTGACCTAGAGGAATGGTACAGGGGGAAAGGAAATTACTTACCCGTCTGGACCGTCATACTCATTGCCCCCCAGTTCCCACCCTTGCCCTGATGCACATACACTCACCATCCGCACATGCAGGCCTCAGCCCCCCCATGTATCTTCCATCCAAACCACTCAAAACAGGCATTGCCCATGTAGCATGCTCACAGTGTACTCACCTGATTGTCTTGAGGACCGTACAGTTGTGTGTACTGAGGGAGGACCCCATCCACTAGTTTCTCCAACTCCTCCGAAGTGAAGGCAGGGGCCCTTTCCCCAGACACATGAGCCATTGTCACTTCTGACTGAGGTCACAGCAGCACTTGCAGTGTTGGTCCTCTCCTGTTGAAGGTCAGTTATCAAGTGAGTGGACAGACAGAAAATGGCGGTCACATCTGCGGCGGTGCGTACCGTCACCGCCAGCGTACATCGTCATTGGCTCCTGGGACCCATAGGGCCCAATGTTAATCAATGCAGAATTGCGCCGCGGTCTTCGATCGCCCACCGCAACGGTGTACAATGCCAGCACAGTTACCTCTTATCCCCTTGTCCCACCTTACAGGTCAAGCAACCGCCATTTTAGGAGGCCACATGGGATGGATGTTAACTGCGTCACACCTATCTAGGTCGGGAATATAGACAGATACCGGCACATTGCGGATTAATAACGTTTCTGCAAATAACACACTGTGATACCTCAGTGTTGGATGACTCTCTGCTCGCTGTTCTCCTCCATAGGGCATGTCCGCTGCGGCAGGTGATGAGATGGTGGCATCCTCCGGTGTACAGACCCCTGGTCGACCTGTCGACAATGGAAGAGAGACACATCCTGGTCGCATACAGACTTGATCGTGCAACAATCCAGGAACTGTGTGCCCAGTTGGAGCCGGACCTGATGTCAGCTATCTGCCATCCCACAGGAATCCCTCCTCTAGTGCATGTCCTGTCTGTACTCCATTTCCTGGCAAGTGGGTCTTTTCAAACAACAGTGGCCATGGCATCAGGGATGTCCCAGCCAATGTTCTCTAACGTGTTGTCCAGAGTGTTGTCTGCTCTGCTGAAACACATGCGCAGCTACATCGTGTTCCCTCAGATGGAGGATTTGCCCACATTGAAATGTGACTTTTATGCCCTGGGAAATATCCCCAACATCATTGGTGCCATTGATGGTACACATGTGGCATTTGTACCCCCCTCAGAAATGAACAGGTGTACAGAAACCGGAAGAGCTACTATTCTATGAATGTGCAGATGGTGTGTTTGGCAGACCAGTACATCTCCCATGCGAATGGCAAGTATCCTGGCTCTGTGCATGACACTTACATTTTGAGGAATAGCAGCATCCCTTACGTGATGGGGCAACTCCAGAGGCACTGTGTGTGGCTAATAGGTGAGGCCAAGGTCCCAATACAGTTGACATAGGTGTCTGGGTATGGGGCTGTCCTTAAGGGTTAGTGTGTATCTAACAGTTGTCCCTCGACATTTGCAGGTGACTCTGGTTACCCCAACCTGTCATGGCTACTGACCCCAGTGAGTAATCCCAGGACAAGGGCAGAGGAACGCTTCAATGAGGCACATGGGCGAACTAGCAGTGTGATTGAAAGCACCTTCGGCCTCCTGAAGGCCAGATTCCGGTGCTTCCATCTGACAGGTGGCTCCCTATACTACTCACCGAAGAAGGTGTGCCAGATAATCGTGGCCTGCTGTCTGCAGCACAACCTGGCTTTGCGACGCCAGGTGCCTTTTCTGCGGGAAGATGGGCCAGATGTTGGTCTTGTGGCAGCTGTGGAGCCTGTGTACAGTGAAGAAGAGGAGGCAGAAGAAGAGGATATTGACAACCGAAACAACATCATCATGCAATACTTCCAGTGAGACACAGGTAAGAAGATGCCACAGCTTCCCACATCTCATTCTATTGTTGGAACTAGCATAAGTGTGTCATTTTCATTTAGTGTATGAACCCTGACTTGTCACTTTGACTTTCCATTTCACAGATCTGGGTCCCACTTTGTGCCGTCTGCTATGTTTACTGCTGGCCTACAGCTGTGTTACATTGGTATGTGAACAAGTAAATTGACATTGCTATATTCCATAGTTATTGCAATTACACATTTGTGAAAACACAGACTGACTCCAGATTGTTTTGTGATTTAAGTGTGTTTATTCCTGTGATAATAAGTATAAGGGGTTGGGCAGGGAAGATGGTGGAGAAATGTCCATGGCAGAGTCCAATCTATTTGTTTCACAGGTGCATTGTCCAAAAGGGCATAGGAAGTGGAGCAATGGCAGTTTAAGGATGGACAGGGTGACATAGTGGGACAGAAGGGTGACATTCAGGGGGGTATAATTTCCTGGCAGGGGTCATGGCAATGTTCTCTGTCTTGTTCCTGGATCTCAGGGACCATTTGTGGGGTGGTTCTCCATCTGCAGGGGGTGGGGTGCTGGTGTCCTGTTATTCCTGTGGCAGTGCCTCCTGTCCACTAGCGCCGGCGGAGGTGGAGGGCTGTTCATCGTCCAGGCTAGTGTGAGGGGCCCCTTGTTGTGCCACTGTGTCCCTCCTGGTGTTGACAAGGTCTGCCAGCACCCCTGCAATGGTGACCAGGGTGGTGTTAATGGACTTCAAGTCCTCCCTGATCCCAAGGTAGTGTTCCTCCTGCAGCCGCTGGGTCTCCTGAAACTTGGCCAGTACCATTGCCATCGTCTCCTGGGAATGATGGTAAGGTCCCATGATGTTGGAGAATGCCTTGTGGAGAGTGGGTTCCCTGGGCCTGTCCTCCCCCTGTCGCACAGCAGTCCTCCCAGTTTCCCTGTTATCCTGTGCCTCTGTCCCCTGAACTGTGTGCCCACTGCCCCCAGGTCCCTGATTTTCTTGGGTTGGTGGATTTGCCTGGGTTCCCTGTAGTGGTGGACATAGTGCTGATTGACGTGTCCTGGGGACAAAGGGATGGGCCCGCTGGGTGGGTGCTGTGCTGGTGTTTCCTGAGGGGGAGGCTCTATGGTGGCTTGTGGCAGTGTCAAGGGTACCGATTGTACTGAGGTCCCAGATGGGCCAGGCTGGTCATCTTGATCCAGTTGTGCAGAGCTGCTGTCATCACTGAGGGCCTCTTCTGTTGGGGGATTGGATATGTCTGGCACCTCCTGTCAGGTGACGTTGGGTACAGGTCCTGTTGGGGTGTAAATGCATAATGATTGTATCTGTGTGTGCCATTGTGTGCAATGGGTGGTTGGCCCTCTACTCCAGTGCTTGCATTATTGGCTTGGTCCTTGTGTGATTGGTGATTTTGGGGCATGAGTGAGTCTCTGTAGTGGACATGCTTGGGTGATGGGTGTCAATGCATTGGTGTTACATGCAGGGCTTGGTTTTAGGATGTGTGGGTTGTGTTTGTGGGTAATCTGTGGGTTGTTGGGGTGATGGGTGTGAGGGTAAGGGTGTGAGTATGTGATGGCATGCAGGTGGGATGGGGGGATAAGGTAGTAAAGATTTGCCTTACCAGAGTCCAGTCCTCCTGCTACTCCTGCGAGGCCCTCAGGATGCAGTGTTGCCAAGACTTCCTCCTCCCATGTCGTTAGTTGTGGGGGAGGAGGTGGGGGTCCACCGCCAGTCCTCTGTACAGCAATCTGGTGTCTGGAGACCACAGAACGCACCTTCCCCCGTAGGATGTCATCCCTAGTTCTTGGTTGCCGTCCCACTGCGTTGACCCTGTCCACAGTTCTGTGCCATAGCTCCATCTTCCTTGAAATGGACGTCTGCTGCACCTGTGATCTGAATAGCTGTGGCTCTACCCGGATGATTTGCTCTACCATGACCCTGAGCTCCTCCTCAGAAAACCTGGGGTGTCGTTGAGGTGCCATGATGTGGTGTGGGTGATGTGTGAGGTGGTGTCTATTGTGATCTGTGAGGGTGTGTGTTGGTGTGTGTTGTTTGAGGTGCGTGGATGTTGTGTAAGTGATAGTGTTGTGTGTCTGTGGATGCTGGTGTTGTTTTAGGTAATGTCTCTCTCTGGCGTGCTTCCACAATTCTGGTAGTAAGGGTTTGTGGGTGATGTGGGTGTGTGCTTTATATTGGATTGGGTATGTGGGTGTGGTGTGTGTATGTGTATCAGGTGTGTGTATTTCGAATTGTCCAATGTGGTTGTGTTTTGTGTATGTGTGTGTATTTCGAGCACAGCAGTGTGTACCGCCAATGGATTACTGCTGTTGAAAGACTGCCGCATTGATTCGTGGGTCGTGATAGTGTGGGCGTATTCTTGTTTGGGTGATGGTGTCGCGTTTTGTTATTGTCAGTTTATCACTGACCTTTGGTGTGGCGGACTTGTGTGGGTGTCTATATTGTGGCGGAGTCCGGGCTGTGGTTCGTAATACCTGTAGCGGAATTCTGCGGCAGCAGCGGTATGTTGGCGGTCTTCTGCACGGTGGTAAGTGGGATTTACTGCCAGGGTTGTAATGAGGGCCTAAGTCTGAACATAGAAAGTTGACCAGGACCTCTGAGGCTCTATATTCGAAGAGGTCTCTCGGGTTTAATTTATTGAGACCTAACTGGACCTAAGTGAAGGTTAGTGGCCTATTGCTAAGTGTAGGTGCTTACCTGCCCTTACCAATAATCAATTTTCCAAAAACCTACTTATTAGGAAAGGTTTGCGGAGAGTTGCAAGTTGCTAGCAAATAATTGAGCCTCATTGACTGTTAGAAAAAGGCAAATATATACTTGTCTGAGACGCTAGGGGGACCATTTACAAAATGGTCTTTGTAGTACGTTTAGTCGTTAAGTAGTACTACAGTAGTACTATCAAAATACTAGAAAATGCTATTCACAAACCTACATGCGAAGGTCTGATGCCTCTGCCTCGCCAATCTTTTCTGTGCGGAGATTTCCAATTTGATGCAGAGATCTGTGCACATGCACATTTTGTTTTAAATGTAGAAGAAAAGTGGTAGTGCCTTGAAGACTGGGAATAATTAATACTAAATGGGAATGGTTAAGGGAACAGTACAGAGGGGTTAAGTGATGAAGGGAGGGTTGAAGAGAGGGACCTGCACCCACCCACATAAGAGCGTGTCCATTGCTATTCACAAACTGCATTGTATAGTTACTATAACCAAAAAGGACCCTAAAACAATCCTAAATGTACTCCAGCTATGAGCTGGAGTTAGTCCAGCAATACACATTGCCAGCATCTGGAGCTACAACACCGTTTCGTAGAACATAATGGAGGTAGGGACATAAAATAAGACCCCATTAAAACTAAAGTTCAAATAAATGACGTTATTTTGAATTTTATAAATATAAATACTTTTTATTTCATGTTAAAAAGTCTATACATAAATGTTATTAATGTTTTACATTTAAAAATGTCAACTGTGTCTCTGCTGCCGCCTTCTCTGTGATATCAAGTATGTGCCCCATGAGAAATTGTAGTTCCTGGAGTTAAGTATTGGAACAAGGGCTTCTTCTCTTCTTTCTATAGGTCACCTAACAAAGGACGGGATGCGTTGTTTCATCTTCTGAAACCTGTGTCCATCATAACAGGTGGAAGTTCTGGGTTGCGTACAACTGGGTCCCTTACTGAAGTATATGTTGTAATTTAATTCTCGATCATACTGTCTCTGTGTTCCAATAAACCCAGTGTGGATTAAAAAGTTGTTGAAATAATTGCAAGGTGTGTAGTGGGTATCAGTGGTACCGTTCTAATAGCATCTGTTCTTTCCCTTAAGCTTTTTGTGAACATTTTAGTGCTGGTTTTATTTGTGCTGTCCTTATGTACATCTCTGTGTTGTGGAAAACAAATTCACCCTCAGTTTGTGGTCTCATTACTGTTTCTAAGACAGTTTGGGGGTTTTGTTAAACCAAATAAATGCTAATAACTTTGCCATTGTCGTTTTAATGACTGTGGCTGGGAGCCTCAGAGGGAGTGTTTATGCCACATGTGACACTCTGATAATGAAGTTCTTTGCGATGCATATGATGCACCTTAACTGGTCCCATCTGTATAGGTCTTTATGTCATATATTCCACATGTTCTGTATAATACGTTCGTCTAATCGTTTAAGTGAAGGGGGTATGTATTCCTAAATACGTTGTGGAGATTTTAGTGTTGGAAAAGCCAGCCTCATCAATAGGTTTACTATTTAAATCGTGTGGGTCAGTGACATTCATCCTTATTAATTAGTTAATGTGAATTGTAAGTCCTGAAGCTCTTGAAAAAAACTGAGGTTCACAGGGGTTACAAAGGGTCGGGAAAATAGACATAAAACTACCAAGTTAATCACAAATCTTATACTTGAGCACGTCTATTCTGAGTTTATTTTGGAGAGTATCCGGTTAAGGAGCGCATTCTTTCTAAGGCTATTAAAGCTAAATTGTGTGAGGTTCCAGGCGATTTTTCCTATAAAATCTTTTCAGACATGTCTTCTTTATCAGCTCGTCGTGAATTTAAAGGTCTGATCAATGACTTTCAAAACGCTGGCGCCCCAGGGGTATAGTACAACAATCAAGGTTAAAAGTGCATTATAAGGGTCAGTCATATATCTTCCATGCCTTGGAACAAGCACGCTACTTTTTGCATTCCATTCAGCCGTCGGATAGGGAAGGGTGAAAGATAGGAAGATGGGTGCAGGGGTGGCTGTAGTTAAGCTCCACTTATTAATACACAGCTTACACTATACGTGCAAATAGATACGCCCTTCATCACCCTAGGTGTTTTTTGTTATGCCATGTCAAGGCCCTGCTCTGGGGGTTGGGGCAACAGCTCTAGAAGAGGGGTATGTAGGAGGATGGCACACAGTGGGGAGCAAGAGGAAAGGTGGGTGGGATGTCCCTGTCCGGGGTGGAGTCTATGATAGGGTGGGCTAAATGGGCAGTAAATACAGAGAGGGGTGGCTGTTCGGCTTGAGGCGGGCAGGGCAGGGGTGCACAAGTGGGGTGTATATTGGGGGGGGGTAAAGTATGCAGCTGACAGTTTGGGACAGAATGTTATCTAAGTAATTCATCATAGCAAGTTGAAAATTGTCTCTTGAAATGTGAATGGCATAAACAATAGATACAATTGTCAGGGTATATTAGCTTGGCTCAGATCTTCAGAAGCAGACGTGATATTCTTGCAAGAGACACACTTGAAAGATAAGGGCTGCCAACTTTGTATACCTGCACACATTCAGCATTCGCTCTTTGCCTCATCTCAGACTTCACATTGTGGGGTATCAGTTCTGATCACACAACCCTGGAGGTAGAGTGCGACTCAGGGGCCAGATGGATTTGGGTGCAAGCCAGAATCAATAATCAAGTTATAATTTAGTAAATTATTATGAAGCCATCGAGGACTTGCCCTCTCCACTACAAGATGTGTGTTCATTATTACAACTTGCTCCAGGAAATTTATTAATAGGGGGGAGATTTCAATTTATTCATAACCTGCCTCTCGACACATTTCGCTCAAATAAGCATCAAAATAAACCTAAATCCATCCGGTCCCCACAAGCCCTAATTTGGGATTTCGCGCTATTTGATCTCTGGTAGGCATACAATTTATCAGCACGACAATACACATATCATTCTAAACGATAAGACACTGCCTCATGGGTAGACTCCTTTCTAATCTCCCATGCAGTTCCGTGGGTAAATGCTGCGATTCTAACTAATGCATTTTCCGACTGTTCATTAATTTCTCTAGACAGTGAATTGACAGGACTATCACCTCAAGGGCCAAGATGGCGATTTAACAAAGCACTGCTAACAGACGATTTCTGGGGCAAGCAGATGAGGAATTGTCTGGAGCAATTTCTACACCTTAATTTAGGCACAGCCTCTGATTTTAATGTACAGGAAGCTCTAAAAGCGTACATTAGAGGCCAGATTATCTCATTTCAGGCAGACAAAAGACATGAGAAAAAGACACAGCACACAATATTTCAAAGCCCATTAGATGAAGCCATCAAAGCGCACACGCAGACTCCCAATATGTGTACACAGACAGCCTTAGCACAAGCTAAATATAAATTGCAGACACGTTTTACTGATAATTGATAAACCATACTTCTTACTTTCAAAAAAGATATGAGGAAAATTAAGTCATTGGTAAATACTTAGCCTTGTCAATCAAACAGAGAACCAATGCTAACACTATTAATGAGCTACGCGATCCTCTGACCAATATGATTCAATCACAGTCTTTCGAGGTGGCCCACACGTTTTGCGATCACTATGCAAGATAATACTCGCAATCTCATAGCAGTCTTCCTAAAGTAGCTGCATAATGACTAGGGGATGTCAAGGTCCCTACGCTGACGTCATCACAAATCGAATCCTTAACTACCAATAATGGTGGTGGAAGTTCAGCAGGCGATAAAGACATTACCCAATGCTAAAGCTAGTGGAAAGGACGGTATACCAGGAGACGTATACAGGCCCGTATTTATACTCCGTTTGCGCCGAATTTGCGTCGTTTTTTTCGACGCAAATTCGGCGCAAAACTAACGCCATATTTATACTTTGGCGTTAGACGCGTCTAGCGCCAAAGTATGAAGAAAGAGCGTCATTTTTTTGCGTGAACGCCTTCCTTGCGTTAATGAGATGCAAGGAAGGCGTTCCCGTCTAAAAAAATGACGGCGACGCAAATGCGTCGTATTTATACTCCCGGGCAAAAATCACGCCCGGGAGGTGGCGGGTCAAAAAACCCCGCATTTGCGCCACTATTTAACGCCTGGGTCAGGGTAGGAGTTAAGGGGCCTGTGGGCTCAAAATGAGCCCACAGGTGCCCTCCCCTGCCCCCAAGGACATCCCCTGCCACCCCTGCCCACCCCAGGAGGACACCCAAGGATGGAGGGACCCATCCCAGTGAAGTACAGGTAAGTTCAGGTAAGTATAATTTTTTTTTTTTTTTTATTTTTTTTGTGGCATAGGGGGGCCTTATTTGTGCCCCCCTACATGCCACTATGCCCAATGACCATGCCCAGGGGACACAAGTCCCCTGGGCATGGCCATTGGGCAAGGGGGCATGACTCCTGTCTTTACTAAGACAGGAGTCATGAAATGGCATCTGGGCGTCGAAAAAATGGCGCAAATCGGGTTAAGATGATTTTTTAGCGTCAACCTGACTTGCGCCATTTTAAGACGCCCTAACGTCATTTTTTCCCAACGCCGGCACTGCCTGGTCTACGTGGTTTTTTTCCACGCACACCAGGCAGCGCCGGTCTGATTGCCCCGTCTAACGCCATTCCATAAATACGGCGCCCGCATGGCGCTTCAGAATGGCGTTAGACGGCGCAAAATTTTTTGACGCTAAACTGCGTTAGCGCAGTTTAGCGTCAAAAAGTATAAATATGGGCCACAAGATCTCGTCATCACAATTAGCACCATTCTTTGATTGTGACTGAGTTGTGGTCAACTTTTTAAAGAAAGCTAAGTCAGAGATGGATCCTAATTCACATCGCCCCATAAATCTTCTCAACAGCGATTATAAGCTATTTAATAAGATAATTACAAACAGGCTATCACTTGCCGCACAGTCAGTTATTCATAGCGACCAGAGCAGTTTTCCTCTTGGGTGGTACATTTCATCAAACACAAACTTTATGATGCAAGCAATAGATTTCTATTCTAATCAGGACATTAAGGCTGTCATTATAATGTTCCATGCGGAAATACCCTTTGACTTAGTTGAATGGGATGTGCTATATGCAATTCACCATAAATTTACATTTCCGCTGAGTTTCACAGCCCGCTGAAAGCATTATATTCTGAGGCTAAAGCCATCGTAATCATCATTATTATTAAAGCTAGGGTGCTATCTGTTAGGTGCGGCACTCGTAAAGGGTGCCCAATCAAAATATTAGGGGACCCATTCAGGGTGCACCAAAACAAAACTATGAGCGAATGGTATGGTGCTATATTTAGCCGCAGATTCAGTGCACCTTTGATAACATTGCTGAGTTTACAGCAATCGGTGGCTAAGAAATCAATCAGACAAAATCGGAAGCCTTGTTGTTTAACTGCTCCCCAGATATGTCTCCCTCTGCTATGCGTGCGTCGTGTCAGGCAGAGAGTCCCGTTCGATATCTGGGTGTTAAGGAAGGTTACTCCAAAATTCAAACATTTATTTGCTCTAACTAGGCTCCTCTATTAACTAAGGTCCGTGCGCTATTCTATCAATTGGGTAGACTCCCTTTTAGGATTACTGGATGGATTTCGTTTATCAAAATGAAGTTGCTGCCTCTGTTTCTACTTGCGTTTTCCAACGTGCTAGGTAAAATACCCAAATCATTTTTCAACACTATTTATATAGAAATGCTTGCTTTTATTTGGCAATGGAAGAAACCACAAGTTAAATTACTGACTTCCTAGTTAACGCTGGAGGAAGGCAGTATGGCGCTCTCTTGTTTTAAAATATACTAGGGGGAGCTCTTTCAAATTGGCTGGTGTCTGCTTCCAAGAGATCTCTGGATAGATAATTATTTTTTTAATAATATGCTAAAAGTAGCCGGGTTTGACTCTGACTCCGTTCTGCAGACCCCTAGATAACGAAAAAGAACACAATATAAGACCCCTCAAATTGTGTCTGAGCGCTTTGATTTGATCCAGGAAGAATATAAACTTCCCTGGCTGCAACCACACATTAAACTTGACGTCTATTTAAGGGTCAACTTAATCCTCTGTCGTACCACTGAAGGATTTCTTTCCAAACAATCAATTTATTGCATGGTTGACATTAAAGCAGGACCACCCATTGATTAGCCAATATTCTTTTTTAGTTTTACCCATAGTCATCATTTTTTCTCCAGCTACCCTGTGTGCATAAATGAAATAATGGAAAAAAAATTGACTGCTTTCATTTCCCGCTGCTCAGGAGTTGGTAATTGGTATAGAATTCTACTCCAGAATTTGGGCCCGTGATTATTAACTGACCATTTAAGTAACATAGGTGGTCATTCTGACCCTGGTGGTCTTTGACCGCCAGGGCGGAGGACCGCGGGAGCACCGCCGACAGGCCGGCGGTGCTCCAATGGGGATTCCGACCGCGGCGGTAAAGCCGCGGTCGGACCGGCACCACTGGCGGGGTCCCGCCAGTGTACCGCCGCCCCATTGAATCCTCCGCGGCGGCGCAGCTTGCTGCACCGCCGCGGGGATTCCGACCCCCCCTACCGCCATCCAGATCCCGGCGGTCGGACCGCCGAGATCCGGATGGCGGTAGGGGGGGTCGCGGGGCCCCCGTAAGAGGGCCCCTACATGTATTTCAGCAGACAGTGAAATACGCGACGGGTGCAACTGCACCCGTCGCACAGCTTCCACTCCGCCGGCTCGATTCCGAGCCGGCTTCATCGTGGAAGCCTCTTTCCCGCTGGGCTGGCTGGCGGTCTGAAGGCGACTGCCCGCCAGCCCAGCGGGAAAGTCAGAATTACCGCCGCGGTCTTTCGACCGCGGAACGGTAACCTGACGGCGGGACTTTGGCGGGCGGCCTCCGCCGCCCGCCAAGGTCAGAATGAGGGCCATAGCCTCTACTTCTGGCTGTGAAATAACTTTAACGTAATGGCAGCATTGTAATTGCTATGGAGGAAAATCAATTTGCACTGCTAACTTTAGGAGAATGGCCTTTTATTCAAGATAGATGATATAGGGGGTTATTCCAACTTTGGAGGAAGTGGTAATCCGTCCCAAAAGTGACGGTAAAGTGACAGATATACCACCAGCCGTATTACGAGTCCATTATATCCTATGGAACTCGTAATACGGCTGGTGGTAAATCCGTCACATTTGGGACGGATTACCACCTCCTCCAAAGTTGGAATAACCCCCATATTATGCAACAGATAAAATCAAGAAGCTGTATGGTAGGACCAAAGCGGTATGTTTTAGATGTGGGATAGGAGCAAGAGATTGACTCCACATGATATTCACCTGTTCCAGATTGTTTACATTTTGGTCTAACATTTTTAAAGAACTTGGGCTACGGATGGCGCAAGATATCATTCTTGGGGGCATATTTATACTCCGTTTGCGCTGAAATTGCGTCGTTTTTTTTGACGCAATTCCGACGCAAAACTAACTCCATATTTATACTTTGGCGTTAGACGCGTCTAGCGCCAAAGTCCATGGAGTTTGCGTCATTTTTTAGCGTGGACACCTACTTTGCGTTAATGAGATGCAAGGTAGGCGTTGCCGTCTAAAAAAGTGACTCCAAGGCATGTGCGCCGTATTTACACTCCCGGGCAAAATTCACGCCTGGGAGTGGGCGGGTCAAAAAAAATTACGTACGGCCGCTTTTGCGCCGTTTTTTAGCGCCTGGTCAGGGCAGGCGTTAAGGGACCTGTGGGCTCTGAAGGAGCCCAGAGGTGCCCTCCCATGCCCCAAGGGACACCCCCTGTCACCCTTGCCCACCCCAGGAGGACACCCAAGGCTGGAGGGACCCATCCCAGGGACATTAAGGTAAGTTCAGGTAAGTGTTTTTTTTTTTTTTTTTGTGGCATAGGGGGGCCTGATTTGTGCCCCCCTACATGTCACTATGCCCAATGACCATGCCCAGGGGACAGAAGTCCCCTGGGCAAGGGGGCATGACTCCTGTCTTTGCTAAGAGAGGAGTCATTTCTATGGGGGTTGGGAGTCGAAAAAAATGGCGCAAATCGGGTTGAGGCGAAAAATTTGCCTCAGCCTGACTTGCCCCATTTTTTGGCTCCCAAGCTCCATATCCCCCTACGCCGGCGCTGCTTGGTGTACGTCGTTTTTTTTCACGCACACCAGGCAGCGCCGGCGGCTAACGCCGGCTAACGTCATTGAATAAATACGGCGCCTGCATGGCGCTTCAGAATGGCGTTAGCCGGCACTAATTTTTTTGACGCAAAACTGCGTTAGCGCAGTTTGGCGTCAAAAAGTATAAATATGGCCCTTGATCCCTAAGAGCCCTCTTTGGCATTACATCACGCTCAAAAGATCTCTCCACTGAACAGAACCAGCTCTACTTTACAGCTAATTTAGTGGCTAGATCACTCATCTTGCCGAACTGGAAGTCGGTAGCTATTCCAACTGTGGCTCAAAGGCTTAGTAAAATGCGTAAGGTTGGTAAAGAGTGGGTGCAAATAAGTGGTTTAAGAACATTTGGAAGAACTTGGAGAGAGGCAGCAATGGGGAAATCCGTGGGTAGCAACCTTTTCAGGTAAATGCAAGAAATATGCAGGCTTTAAATTCCATGTATTATTGTGAATGTTATGAATTATGCAAATGTGGATTATTTTGATTAATCAATTTATGAATTGGTACTTTGATCCAAAACATTATGCTCTTCTGCATTTTTGATAAATAAAATATTTTTTAAAAGTTAATTAATTAATTGAGGGGGTGAGTGCTCGAATTGGGTCAAGAAGCATAGGGGATGGTCAGCAAATATTTCCTCAACTTCTAAATCAAAAAACTTTTCCTTTTTAAAGCAACAAACGAATCCAAAGGCAGTAGTAGCGCTTTAGAATTAGGGGAAAGAGAAACAGAGCACTAGCATAGGATAAAGCACTGGCATAGAAGCAGCTGTCATGAGCAGGAGCAACTTTGTCTGGCACATGGGAAGGTTTTAAATTTAGCAAGGATGGGTTAGAACACAGTCCAGCAACTTTTTCAGTGTCTAAAGTCTTTAACACACACACACACACACACAATTGCCGGACGCAGGAATTGACACTGTAAATATTTCATTGTGCAATTGTTACCAAGGCCTTACAACAAGCTGCCCGCTAAGCCTGACTTCCCTTATTTTTGTGACACTCAGACTCGTTTCATGACTCCAGTAACATACAACTTCCCCCACCATGCGCCATGCCTCTGTCATAATCAGTTGGCATGGTTTCTGAAAAGGGCAGAAGAAGGGCATTGAGCCATCATCTCTGACAGACTCCGTGCCTTAGTCGCTCATTCTGATCTCGCCAGGTGGTGAGTCCACACATCCTCACCAATGTCAGTGCAGCAATTGGCCCCTTGGGCTTTCAGACTGTCAACTATGACTGTCCTCCAGGCTTGAAAGCAATCAGCAGCACCTTCTTCTTTCCATTAGTGGTCTCAGGCACAAAACAACAGATTCCCATTTTCTACAGACGGCACAGGTGATTCAGCAGGGAGCGCAGGATGGACCAAATGAAGGTTGTGCAGGGTTGTGCTTATGTCATGTCGAAGCCAAGTCGGAGTATTTCAGATCCAGACAATTCAGGAAACAAACCGAGACCAGACGCTCTTCCTTAGATTACTTTTAATAAGAACTAATAAGACACAATAAGAAATACATGTACATGGAGACTGAGAGGGCAAAATCCAGCTCGAACAGTCTGCACAAGGAAGTAATGCATGATCTTTTATAGCATTAAACCGCAGACACATTAACACATTTCATTAGTTCTTGATAATGTCGTATGATTTAACTTTTTTCTATATAGCACACGTGATGCTCCATATAAGGGTTAGAATCATGGATAGGAAGCTTGCACAATGTCCTCTGAATCAAATGTCTTGTGATACATCTATGTGTGGAGAAAGACGAACCATAAGTGCATACGTTAGTACTTTTAGCAGTGAGGATTTCGCAAGCTAGCATGCGGTGGTGTCTTGTGATGGCCGTCAGTTTAGCAAGCCTTGCAACATAATGCGTTTCAAGCACAATAGACATTTCTTCAAGGCCTAGTTAATTCAACATTGTAATGTGTTCAACAGAAACAGGCCTGTATTTTCATTGTGTATCACAGGGTCTACTAGGTCCAAATGGATCCAGGAGAACGTGATTCCTCATTCCTCCCTCTGATACCCAATGAAAACACTCATTGACAGTTTAATCATCCTGATGGACAGGTGTCATTTCAGTAGCATCATCTTCCCTGGCCTCATCCTCATGCCTTCTCTTACGATGGTGCTCAGTGTCCTTATGACACATTTTTTTTTTAACATGTTAATCAGCTCTATCAGCCAGGATCCCCAACCACGGAACCATGCTGCAATGTCCTTTAGTATTCCTCCTATTTCCGTCACATCCGCCACTTTCCTTGCTCCTTCTTCTACCACCTCTATTTTCCCTATTGCCATCCTCACATTCCCACTGTTGTCCGGTATAAAAACACAGCATTCCTGATGGATCACGTTACATACACCACCGGCTCTTGCTAAAATGATGTCTAATGCAAGTCTGTTCTGTATTACAACAGCTGTTAAGTCTGGAAGTTCTTCAGTAATGTTACCTAAGGCTGCTGCAGTAGAACTTGCTAATGTTTCTACCAATACTGCCAATCTGTGTATTTGATATTCTGAATGCGCTATCCCTAATGGCATCACAAATATTCCTTCCACTGCTATGAACCTATCCAACCAAGTAGGTGCCCTTCTTCTTCGTACCCTACCAGGTGCCTCTTGTGTTGCATTGGGCAAATTTGTTATATGCAACATTCGGGGTAGTACGAACGCCAGGTAGCAGGAGCCCTGCCACCCCACAGGCAGTCTAAAATATGCAGATGTCCCGCATACTATGTATATTCCCCTTGGAGCTGAAAGACCTATAGACAAACCTTCTGGGCCCTTCCGTATGTTATCCAAATCAGAGTATTTGGAGCAGGTGCTTTCTCCTACCTTTATGCTGCTATTATTAAGGTTGGGGAGGTGTATGTTAGGGCATTTCATTACTGGTGAACCATTCGACACACCTTATCATAAAATGTATTTGGCCTTGGGATGCTGCCTTTGAGGTATCGAAAACACCATGACCCCTTTTTCTCATTATGTATAGAAAGGGACATTTGTGATATATCTATTTTCTTCTCCCCCTGTACATAACCCTCATCTCTTCCTATGTTGAATGCTTCCAGCAGCTCTGTTTCACCTTTTTCCGGTACGAGTTGTCCACACACACCCATCCTACCTCCTCCTTTACTTTCTCTTCCAGCCCCACTGTTTCCCTGCTTTAATCTCCCTTTTCCAACCTTCCTCTTCTTTTTAGGTGGCCTTCTCTTTATAGTCCCATTTACTTCCTTTGCAAACATGCTGTTTAGTATGTGACATGAAGCATACTGAGGAAGAGGAATCTGGGCATAATCTGTCCTTCCCTGGGCAGAGGTGGGTAAATGTGTACAAATATAGCAATCAGACACATTTGCCAATTCCTTATACAATTTCACCATTTGCACAAATGCATTATCCCTGTAATTGTTCCCATCTTCCTCCCATTTGGTATATTTTATCCACTGTGTCCTGTTCCCCACCCTTTCTACCACACTAGAGTGCTCCCCTTGTTCTTGTTTCACTGCAATGGTAATCCCTATTTTATTTACACTGTTATTTATATACTGTTCTTGGTCCAGATATGGGATTCGTATTTCTTCATGATATATAATAATTACTATAGTGATAATTATTGCTGGAACAGGGGTACCTATGGCAGTTAGTACCATAGGCCACTTTTTCTCCTTTCTTCTTCTTCTAGGCATTATTCTACTCCAGGTGTCACAAATTGCACTGTTTAGTCCTTGTCTGTTAATCTCTTATTCTCTGTATCTTCTTGTTGGCACATCACAGAGTGGTGTCAGAGGTTACTAGCACTTGAAACCACTTGCATGATATACGTAGATATTCAGGTAAGACCCGCTCGCACCCATCCCTCTCCTGAGGTGTGCAGCACGAGCAGTCTATGAAGAACTCTTTGATGGACCCGCTTGCGTCTCCTGTCTCCTGTAGGAGCGCAGCACGAGCAGCCCTGTAGTCTCACCGCAGGACCCGCTTGCACCTCCTGACTCCTGTAGGAGTGCAGCACGAGCAGCCCTGTAGTCTCACCGCAGGACCCGCTTGCACCTCCTGACTCCTGTAGGAGTGCAGCACGAGCAGCCCTGTCAGTGTTGTTTGGTGTTTCTTGTTGATCGAAGGTTGTACCCCTGCGGTGCAGGTGTGACCTTTTTGGGTACCGCAGGTGTTGGCTGGATGACCTCAGGTTCAATTGCTCTCTTGGTGTGTGAGCTGTGGATCCAATATTTGAGACCCTCACACATGACCGCTGTGGCTGTTGTCAGTAGGACTTGGTAAGGCCCTTTCCACCGTGGTTGAAGGCAATGGCGTCTAGTGTGGGCCTTGACCCAAACCCAGTTGCCAGGCAGTAGTCCGTGTTCTGGTGGCGTTCCTCCTTCTGGCAGGGCCTGCAGTACCTGGCGGTGAAGACAGCGCAACGTCTCTGTTATCTTCCTGCAATATTGTAACAAAAGATAATCTGTTATTGCCAATGGGGCAACTGACATGTGGCCTGGAATATTCATGGGGCACCCAAATAGGACCTCATGGGGACTTAATTTTGTGACTCTATCAGGGGTACTTCTCATAGCGAGGAGCGCTAATGGTAATGCATCAATCCAAGATAGTTCAGTCACTGCGCATATCTTCCCTATTCTGTTTTTCAACACCCCATTTTTTCTCTCTACTGCCCCTGCTGCAGGTGGATGGTATGCGCAATGCAACTTTTGTGTTATTCCCAGCCCTTTGCAAAGGCCCTGAATAACATGTGAAATGAATCCTGGTCCATTGTCTGAACTTAAACGAATCGGCACCCCAAAACGTGGTATTAACTCTTTTAAAAGGCACTTAGCCACAGTTTGTGCATCACAGTTCCTGGTGGGGTATGCCTCAGTCCATTTGCTGAACATACAAGCTATTACCAAAACATATTTTAGCTTGTATACCGGGGGCATCTCAATGAAGTCCATTTGGAGGCTTTCAAAGGGTCCATGTGGCGGTGGGAAATGGCCTGAAACGGTTCGTGTACCTTTTCCCGTGTTGTACTGTGCACAAACCGTACATCTCTTACATAAATGTTCTGCATATTGCCGAAATATGGTATTAAAACAACATTGTGAAAACAGTCATATCATTCCATCCCTACCCATATGTGAGGGGCCATGGAAAAGGCGTGCCATAGAGGGCAGTAACGTGGATGGTAGACATATTTTACCGTTGGGTCCCAACCACACACCCTCCCCGTTTGTCTTGCAACCACCCTTTTCCAAATCTGTTAGTTCTGACCCATCAGCCTGCTGTTGAACACATTTTCGATCAAAATATGTACTTTCCTCCTTAGCTATTGTGGTGGGTTTAACCTGGACCATTACATACTCACACCCACTGAGGGCTATTCTCCGTGCCTCTTTGTCAACAAAAGCATTTCCCACAGAAACATAGTCCTTAGCAGAAGTGTGGGCGGCACATTTTACAATTGCAATTTTTCTGGGCAGTAGTAGAGCTTGCAACAAGGCAACAATCAATGAAGCATGTTGTATGTGTTGGCCTTCTGAAGTGAGAAATCCCCTCATTGCCCACAGTTGACCGAAATCATGAGTGACCCCAAAAGCATATTGGCTGTCTGTGTAAATATTCCTTGTCTTTCCTGCTGCCAATTTGCATGCTCTGATTAGTGCTACTAATTCTGCTGCCTGGGCACTTTTAATCTTTGGTAGCCTTCCTCCTTCAAGTAGTCTTTTGGCCATCCCCACAGCATAGGCTGCTTGTAGCATCCCTGTGTGGTCCCTAATGCATGAACCATCCACAAACAAATCACCCTCGGCCTCAGGGAGTGGGGTGTCTCTGAGATCTGGCCTCACCTTGGTGTGTGTGCCGACTGCCATTATCCAATCGTGGAAAGAATTATCTATGGTGGAATCATCGTGATCCATTTCGGTAGGCAACAGGCAGGAGGGATTCAATGTTGTGCATCTCTTTATCCTTATATGTGGTGCCAATAGTGTCAACTCATAGCGTGAGAGGCGCGCATTTGTCAGGTGCTGGGTCTTAGTGGTAGTTAGTAATGTGTCAATTGCGTGTGGGACATGTAACACCAAAGTATGAGCCAGGACAATGTTTTCTGATTTTTCCACTGCTAAGGCGGCCGCTGCTACTGCCTTCAGACATGGGGGAAGACCTGCTGCTACTGTGTCCAGGGTAGCAGAATAGTAAGCCACCGAGTGGTAGAAGGAACCGTGTTTTTGTGCCAAAACCCCTAAGGAGCAACCACCTTTTTCATGGCAAAATAAATGGAAATCTTTGGTGTAATCTGGGAGGCCTAATGCTGGTGCCGCACTCAATGCGAACTTTAATTTCTGAAAAGCCTCTTCACAGTTTTCTGACCATGGTACTTTGTCTGGCACATCCTTGTGTGTTAAATTCAAAAGTGGTCGTGCAATCAGGGAGAAATTCGGTATCCAATGCCTGCAGTAACCTGCCACCCCAAGGAAAGCCCTCACCTCCTTCTGTGTTTGTGGCCTGGGGTGCTGAGTTATTGTTGCGATCCTATCTGGTAGCAATCTCATGGACCCTGGTGACAGTTCGTGCCCTAGGTACTTCACCTTTGATTGGCAGAACTGCAACTTCTTTGGGGAGACCTTATGTCCTTTTATGGCAAGGTGACAGAGTAGGGCCACGGTGTCCTGGACACACGCTTCCCGTGATGGTGAGGCTAGCAACAAATCATCAATATATTGTATCAAAGTTGATCCTCCTGCAAAGTGCAATGATGCCAAGTCTGCTCTTAAAGCGTCTGAGAATAATGTTGGACTGTCCACAAACCCCTGAGGGAGACAAGTATATGTTAGCTGTCTATTTTTCTACGTAAAGCAGAATAGACCCTGAGACTCCCTATGAAGAGGCACTGAGAAAAAGGCATTACTGAGATCCAGGACTGTGAAGTGCGTAGCTGTACTGGGAATGTTTGATATGATGGTGGCTGGGTTGGGAACCACAGGGAATGATGGTATAACTGCCTTGTTGAGTTCCCTAAGATCTTGAGTAAATCGGTATACCGGGGACCCATCTGGTCCTTTCGCTGCCTTTTTCACGGGGAGAATAGGAGTGTTGCACGGGCTGTGTCGTACCTCCCGCAGTATCCCCTTCTTTAGAAGCTCTTCTATTACTGGAGCTATCCCCTCCTCTCCCTCTTTGGCTATTTTGTATTGTGGCACCTGTGGTAGACGGGCTCCAGGGCGCAGTGTCACTCGCACTGGGGGGCAATCTAATATTCTTCCCACATCATTTGGCCGCTTTGCCCACACTTCACTGGGGACCGAGTCTTGTAATTCTTGTGGGAGACTTTGTTCTTGTCCCTTGCCTCCGGAGTCACATCCCATGAAAGGCTGTAATGCTATCCCATTCTACTTGCTTTCCAGGAAGATCCCTTCAGGTGAGCAGCTGATGGTGCACTGTAATTTACATAGGAGATCCCTTCCTAGCAAATTTACTGGACAGTGTCTCCCAAAAATAAATTGGTGATTTACAGTAATAGGGCCTACTTTGAATTTCAATGGTTGTGTGAAGTATTCACTCATAGGTTGTCCTGTCAAACCTACGGCTGTTATTTGAGTTGCTGATAATGGTGCGTTGGGTACATCAGAGGCCTTTAGCATTGACATAGTGGCCCCAGTGTCAACTAAAAAGGGCACAGTTCTGCTTAGCACTGTTCCATGTACATATGGACCTTCTTGATCAACCGACAGTACTGGGCCTGTGAAATGTGTCTCCACATGAGGTGGGTATGGAAACCCATGTCCCCCCTGAGGTGCCTGTGGTATGTCTTGATATGTACCCCACCCCGCACAAGCCGGGTCATTTACAGTGGCAGCATCATATGCATTGTTAGTATAAGGTGGGGGTAGTAACTGTTGTGTCCCGTGTTGTATACTGCCCTGTTGTTGTCTCTGCTGACCTCTACCTCTTTGTCCCCTGGCTAAAAAAGGGCAATCTGCCTTCCAGTGTCCCTGTTGGTTACAGTGGAAACAGGTGGTACCTGGCGGGGGCGTGAAAGGTACCCGTTCACCCTGTACTCTGCCCCTGCCCCTTCTCCTACCCCTGCTTTGATTATTATTGTAAAATCATTCTTGTGCCACCATTAGTTTTACCTTATCCTTTTTCAATTTCTCATCATCTGCCCTTTGGATATTTGTTTGATAGTCTGCGCAATACCTAGCTGCTGCTAACACTTTGTCAATGGGTTCTTGTTGCCAACACACAAAAGACATTTGTAAATGAGTTTGTATAGACTGCTGTAATCCATATACAAAGTTGGTCACAAACACAGGCATCGCCTCACCGGGTGGGTTCCTCATTCCAC
Source organism: Pleurodeles waltl (assembly GCF_031143425.1). Classification (NCBI taxonomy): domain Eukaryota; kingdom Metazoa; phylum Chordata; class Amphibia; order Caudata; family Salamandridae; genus Pleurodeles; species Pleurodeles waltl. Next base: position 342,779,399 of record NC_090439.1, read on the forward strand.
TACTCTGCTGGTAGACCTGTAGAAGGCGGTCATAGTAACTTGTCACACTTTCATTCTTCTCCTGTTTTGTATGTATTATTTTAGATCAATCAACCTTTTCCTCCGGTACTTATTCTCGTATGTATTTCATCACCTTGTCTCTTGTTGTCTCCACCTCTTGTCCCAGTGCCCCCCCTTTTTCCCTCATCGGTTCCTCTGCCAGCCATCCTACCACCTTCTTACAATCCTCCCATAAATCTCGTGGTATTATTATACTGAATAACATGTTCAAATCCTTCCACAGCATTTCTCCCATTGCCACAATTCTGTGTACCATTTGTGTGGCTCATCGCATAATTTTGGGAAGTCTTTGGTGAAGGAAAACAGGTCAGCTCTATGCCAAGGTACATAGACATATGTTGGGGTATGGCCATCCTCCCCTAAGGAGGACGAAGGTACTTCTCTCAGAGGCATCATCTTTGTCTGTACCTGTTCTGTCCCTTCCTTATTTTTCTCTAGGCTCTGCAGGACCTGAGCTGCTATTAACCCTTCTTTCAATTCTTTCCATTTCTGTAATTTTAATATAGCGTGTTCCAGTTTTTCAGACAATTTGTTGTTACTCCAGGATGGCACGTCTGCATCTGTGAAACTCATTTGAGAAGTGTCCCAACTGTATTCTGTTGGCAGGGGACTTGTGCTGTTAGTGTAGCAAGCATATATCTGGTGTATCTCAGGGCCTAGGGCCATCAGTTCTGATCGCGCCATGGCCAGAAGTTCCTCTCTGTATTCCCTATTGTTATCTCTTCCTACCTCCGCAAATGTCTGTCTTCTATCAATGAGATCTGTGAGTATGGCACGAAAAAAAATTCTGTCTGGTTTCAGGAACTTAGGGGGTGATTCTCACCCTGGCGGGCGGCGGAGGCCGCCCGCCAGAGTTCCCCCCTCCAAAATACCGCTCCGCAGTCGTGAGACCGCGGAGGGTATTCTGGCTTTTGCACTGGGCTGGCGGGCGGCCGCCAAAAGGCCGCCCGCCAGCCCAGTGCAAAAGAGCCTTCCCACGAGGACGCCGGCTCAGAATTGAGCCGGCGGAGTGGGAAGGTGCGACGGGTGCAGTGGCACCCGTCGCGTATTTCAGTGTCTGCAAAGCAGACACTGAAATACAAAGTGGGGCCCTCTTATGGGGGCCCCTGCAGTGCCCATGCCATTGGCATGGGCACTGCAGGGGCCCCCAGGGGCCCCACGACAACCCATACCGCCATCCTGTTCCTGGCGGGAGAACCGCCAGGAACAGGATGGTGGTATGGGCTGTCAGAATCCCCATGGCGGCGCAGCGAGCTGCGCCGCCATGGAGGATTCTAAAGGGCAGCGGAAAACGGGCGGGAGACCGCCGGTTTTCCGCATCTCACCGCGGCAAAACCGCCGCGGTCAGAATGCCCTGCGGGGCACCGCCAGCCTGTTGGCGGTGCTCCCGCCAACCCTGGCCCCGGCGGTCCATGACCGCCGGGGTCAGAATGCCCCCCTTAGTCTTTCTTAGTGTGCTGGGAGAAGCACTCGGTGTGCCGTATGGTGAATTTCCTTTCGTTTGGGTTCCTGTGAGGCTGGTCCTCCTTTCAAATAGACTTCCGTCTAAAAACCTTGTCAAAATATCAATGTTATGCTTCGTGTGGTGTGTGAAAATACATATCTCCCATATTATCTCATGCAATCCCTTTGTCCCTTCACTACTGTCCCTGGACGCGTCTTGGAACTGCTGTTTCCAATGTGTATTCAACAATTTTGGTCCATTTCCTTTCTTTGTAGCCTGTGCCAACAAACTGTCACTTTCCTTGTTCGTTTTCTGAGCAATGTGGGCCACTTCCTCTCTGACTTCCTGCAGCATTTGAAAGTCTTTCAATCGGTCAAGGTTAATTTTTGTTAGTTCCTCTTTTATTAAACTATGTGGGAGCTCACGGGCTGCAGTTTTCTGAGCCAGAGATAGCTCAGGAGGCTCTGTACCTGTCACTAAGTGCTCAACGTGCACTTTTTTGCCTCCGAACTCACTGTTTTGTTCTCATTACCCAACCTCCCATCAGTATGTCTTCTATGAGTGCGTCCTCGGTCTCTTCCTTTGTCGTTCCCTGCATACTGTCTTCCTGTGATGGTGCACCTACCACAGGAAGACATGGGAGTGTTCCTACCATATCGAGCATTTTATCCCTCCGCTCCTCCCTCTTCTCATTCCTCTGTCTTTCAGAATAAAATCCGTCTTTCAACACCACCAATTCCTTGCACACTTTAGCTTTTATGTTGTTGGTATGTCTGAGGTCTCGTAGGCAATAATCCCATGAGTAGAAAGAGTCCCATTCAAGGTTACGAATCATACGTCCCGTTAGAATCAGCATTTGTCTCAAGTATGACAACTTGTTCATGTCATATGTGCCATTACCTGGAAACTGTAAGTCGGGTCGCCTTGCCGTCAGCCTGTGCCATTTGTCAAGAAACGTTAATGCATGTAGTCCTTGCTTAACGGCTACTTGGTAGACAGGACTATCCCTAGGGGGTGTGATTTGGTGTGTGTTCAAATGTTCCTTGCTAAAGGGGTTCCCCATAGCTAAATAAAAGGTCACCGCTTTCCCTTACCACTTCACGTAAACAGTTCGGTCACACCAGGAAACACCAGGGAGTCGGCTATTTCTGCCGCTCATATCAAATGACACATGTGGAAAACCTGCACTCAAATCAGCACTGCCAACTGCATTTGTTATTAGTGAAGCGGAGAGTTTGTCTGCAATCACACAACAGTACACGCAGCCTTGTTCACCGCAAGCATGCACAAGTTTGGAATGAAAAAAACAGTCCCAAGGTGCTGGTCACGGCGTACACTGGCGTCCTTTTAGCAAATAAAAGATGACAGGAAGGTCAAGAAGGAAAGGCAAAGATCCCACACCCTTGCTTTCCTGCCCTGAGGCAGGGTGCGGCTATATGGGATTAGAACCCGGACCAGATCCGTGGAGGATGACACACAGGTTATGCAACAATGGTGAACAGTGCACTCAATCACATATAGGACGATACGATAACAATATAACAAAAACAGGTACTTGCCCTACGTGATGGTCATGCCTCCCACCCTTTGTGCTGGTACGTGGTGACAGTAGAGTGTGGTACACAGGCAGACCCTGTCAGTTGTAGTAATCAGTCACTGTAACGGTATTGGCGGGTGTAATGCTCCTGAGTTCTGGTACAATCGCAGCTTGAGTCAGTCAGTTAATACACATCTCCTTCCTCACTATATTCTCACTACTATCCTAACACATAATTCATCCACCCCATCTATCTCTCCAACACCCTTTTCCTACACCTCATCCATTCATCTCACTCAACTCTCCATCTAACCAGCAGGAGAGAGAAAGAGAAAGAGAAGAAAGAAGAAATAAAAAAAAACAATACGACGCCCCCACAGAGCACAACACCGCAACGCTATCAGCGCAGAGAGAGAGAGAGAAAATAAATAAATAAATATGCGAGAACACAGCACTGCCTGCCTTGCCTGCTCCACTGGAGTGGACAACTACCACTCGATAAATCACCGGGCACAACCTGCCCTTCCTGCTGGGGTGGACAATCACCACCCCCTCCGGCCAGAGTATTCCTCCCCAGCCCCTCTGGCTGGGAAATGCTGCACTAACCCTTTCCGGTTGGGAGCTGTGGCCACACAGCGCCTCCCGCTGTGTACCGAGACCATACCATTAACAGTCTCACACATGTAGCGTTGCTGGATAAACAGAAACCCTTGGCTAATATTTACAGCAACTACTGAACCATGAATTCGTTAGGCACTGAGAACAAAAGAGGGAAGGAAATGGCGCAATAAGGCAGAAACGATAATATCAACACAAAACTCCATCTCGTGGCCATCTGACGGCCATCATCTGAATGTCTGAACGAGGTACTCTAGAAGAGCCTGGAATAATGGGGACAGGAACATCCGCATGCCACCGTAAACAAAGAACAAACATAACAAGAAAGAACAGCAGGCTAATAGGAATAGCATATAGTACAATTATCCACAACTCCATTTAGAAATGCAAACGTAAATCACCTCGCCACCTCCCCCCTATACAACACCCTCTGCGAACAGAGGGAGAGAGAGAGAGGAGAAGAGGAGAATTTTTTTTTTTAAAACATAAACAAATAGGACCAAGGAAATGACAGATACTCACGACAGCACCAGCACCCTGCCCCGGAGGGGGCCTGACCAGCCCAAAACGCCGTTGCCCCCCTCTGCAGAGAGGCAGGAGCTGTGCCGGCGAAATCGTAAATCCAACCGCAATCCTCCACCAGATGTCAAAGCCAAGTCGGAGTATTTCAGATCCAGACAATTCAGGAAACAAACAGAGACCAGACGCTCTTCCTTAGATTACTTTTAATAAGAACTAATAAGACACAATAAGAAATACATGTTCATGGAGACTGAGCGGGCAAAATCCAGCTCGAACAGTCTGCACAAGGAAGTAATGCATGATCTTTTATAGCATTAAACCGCTGACACATTAACACATTTCATTGGTTCTTGATAATGTCGTATGATTTAACTTTTTATACACACGTGATGCTCCATATAAGGGTTAGAATCATGGATAAGAAGCTTGCACAATGTCCTCTGAATCAAATGTCTTGTGATACATCTATATGTGGAGAAAGAGGAACCATAAGTGCATACGTTAGTACTTTTAGCAGTGAGGATTTCGCAAGCTAGCATGCGGTGGTGTCTTGTGATGGCTGTCAGTTTAGCAAGCCTTGCAACATAATGCGTTTCAAGCACAATAGACATTTCTTCAAGGCCTAGTTAATTCAACATTGTAATGTGTTCAACAGAAACAGGCCTGTATTTTCATTGTGTATCACAGGGTCTACTAGGTCCAAACGGATCCAGGATAACGTGATTCCACAGTCACTAGGTCATACCCCCAAGAGCTATAAAAGTAGCGCTCCTTGAACCCTGCACTCTGCCTGCACAGTTCTCTTACGGTACACAAGGCCATAGTGGAAAGGTAGCCTGCCTACTACACAACAAAAGGGAAGTTTTGCACACTCCAAAACGGGTGATCTCTCATAAACCTGCTTGCTCCTGTTTCCTTCGATTCCAGGGGTCACCAAGGCAGTGCCAGGTGTCACAAGAGGCAAGCCATGGGTAAGAGCTTCTACCCCTCCCCACGCCTAAACGACATACATGACATAGAAAGCATCGGGGGCTCTTTTGGGCCTTGCTTGCCCTAAACATGATTCTCTCTTAATTTGAGTTGGCCCAAGTCCCCATTTTTTCTAATCACAGTTAGATATAAAGAATGGAGGTCCTTGTGGTAGTGCCACACATTTTTGTGGCAAATATACACTTTTTAAAATGGGAAACCCATGCATTCCACATGGGTATAACTGAAGAAGGAGCAGAGACTATATCAATAGCAGAATAGTAGTTGCATCATGGTAGGTTGCTTGGTGAGACGTCACTAAAAATGGTGTTTGACAATAAAGTTTGGAGTGGTGGCACCAAAAGCAATATGATAATCGTGCATATACCTCAAATCCACCTAGGATTATCCACTAGGTAACTGGGAAAATTAGGAGCCAGGCAGTGCACAGTAGAAAGGTGCACAAATTGATTAATCTCTTTGAGGATGACAGAGGACTGTCAGGAGGTTACAGGATTACAAAATAGCCTCAACAGCATAAGGGCTGTGACAGTTCATGAGAAAATCTGTACTCTCCATATTCCCAGTTCAGAAGTAAATTATACCTGTGTCCAGAGAGGGACACAATTAGTTACCTAAAAACCTTTTTAAACTGTAGAGAGACAAAGGGCCTGATTTAGATCTGGGAGGAGGGAAATACTCCATCACAAATGTGACAGCTTTCCCATTCGACATACTACGATCCCATAATATCCTATGGGGATCGTAATATGGCAGATGTGATATCCGTTACGTTTGTGACTGAGCATTTCCTTTGCCCAGATCTAAAACAGACCCAAATATTTTGGAAGACTGTGTATCCAAGGAATATAATAAAGTTTGTGGAAAACGTCAGATTGTGATAAGATGAATATTTCGCTAATTATTGGCCACATCAACTGCTTCAATATGCTCCAGATCAGCCTACTATTGTCCTTTTAAGGTAGCTTGCCATTGGTGCAGAATGCAGTTTTATGGAAAGCTCTGAACTAGAGAATATTCAAACATATTCCAGAAGCTCACCGAGAGCTGCAGAGGTTTCTTAGGAAGGAAGAAATTTGATTCAAGATTGTCAGTTGGGCATTAAGTGCTAAAACAGTATTGCATTCTTTCTTCTGCTGATCATTCTTTATTGTTAGTCATACAATTTAGACTGATCTCCAAGCGACATATGCAGATTTGCCCTGCTAATAGCAATGGGATGGAATACCCTTTTAAGTCACGTAAGACTTTAATCTTTTCTGACCTATTACAGAAAAAATATTCTTTTTTTATAGCATAAATCCCTGTGGAATGGTGAACAACACAGTTTAATCCTTGATGATCATACATACCTGTTCACATTCATTAGTGCTACTGACACCTGCTGAAGCAGGGATCTCAGTTAAGTTATTGGTTTATGAGAAAAATGTACCATTCATAGGAGAGAAAGTTGACACTGGCTAAGATTAACCAGGAGCAGATAAATGTCATCACAATTTCAATTCTATTTTCAGTCAACAATGAGAGTTTAATGTGAATTTTAAGGGTTTTATTAATCAAATATTTTTAGTATTTCATCTTTATTAAAATAAGCATATACTTTCATCAATATCAGTTATTAGTTTTGTCAATAATCAAAATAAGTAATCAATAAATCATAATACATGCATTAAGTGAGTTCTCTAAAGAAAAGAATCCCTGATGAGGTGTCAGTTAGAGCCTGTAAAGTGTTCCAATTATAGAGAGAGAGCATAAGCATAAAGCTTCAGCATCAAAAATCCACCCAGTAATTCAATGATCAATCAAAATAGAACTTCCTAAAAAGTCATTCCCAAAGATGTTATAAGACAATTCATTTGCCTTTCTAAAGTCTTTTCCACCTACAAAATATGGGTGTTAGCACGCCCGGTCCTTAATAAGTAAACTTACGAGGGGACACGTGTAGGTCGATGAACCTTTTGATTCACATAGAGTATCCTAGCTATGTAGTAACCAATGCCCATCAATAATCAATATACAATACAATAATCAATAAGCAGGAATTTAATCAGTAGTTAGTACCATCAACATTCATGAATAACCACAACTCAATATACGTTTTAGCAATTTTATTTCCCTATTGGTTACAATACTAATTCATAGGATTAATTCAAATTTTATTCAAATCAACTCAAGATTAGTTAATTAGTGACCACCAATAACATAATCTAATCAGAACTTGAGAAAGCATGCATTCTAATGCTTCAATATAAGCCAATAACGATGAATATGTCAACATGAGTAGCAGAGTTCAGCAAATCAGTCCGTCAATCATTTGTCACTGTATATGACAATGTCTCAGAATAGGAACCTTACCTAACCCAGATTAGCATTAGCATGTGGGACTTCATGTGAAAACAGTTTAGAACATGAATTTGGAAAAACATCTAGCTAAGAGAAAAACTATTTAAACAGTGCAGTTGGTACCTATAAAGGAAAGGCACAAAAGGTCAATCAGTCACATTGTCAGACCTACCTATCCACAGTATGGATCAGCAACAAAATCAGTCTTCGTCTTCAGGTTATCAATCGATCAGCATCGCATCAGGCTCTCAAGAGCATGAGCCCAATGACAGAATCTCGAATCTCTTCGGTCTCGCATCTAACATTTCTCCATCAGATCTCTTCTCCTCTATTCTCCCTTTGTCACAATATTATATCAAAGTCACCCAAACTATCCCCCAATTCCCATTTGGTCCGTTAATCACCAGTTATGACTCTATCCAATAATCTTAATTTTTAAAATCTATGAATTCTAATATTACACAGTTCTCAAGGTGTTGATTGGTTCATTGTGGAGAGAAAATTAACTGATAATATCCAATGTTCTACTCTTCTGTGTCCCAACACTGCTCCTGATAAATGTCATGATCCATCAGGCTAGCACTCAAGGGCCAATGGTCAACCAACGATGTACAACAGAGATCTGCTAGCATAGTACTATGAGCTATTTGTACTGGTATGTTTCACATTATGCCATTAAAAGATAATTGATTTCCAAGGACACCACCTATCTGTCCATACGAAACATGATCCGTTGATTACTGAGAACAATAGTGCTAGTGACAGAAAGTCCTGTGATGAAGGACACTAATAGATGTGCTTTTATGTCATGTATGTAAATGTAATCAAAGACTCATAATCTTGTGTCCAGTCAGAGAATCAGAGCTAAGTGCACACTGTGCTGTGTGTTTGTAAATCACATGAGTAATATCCTTGTTTTATGGTTACAGGCCTCCAAACCAAATGTGTGCTGTTGAGTGGTCCCAAAATCCTCTGAGATCGTGAGATTCCCAAGTCTCATCGCCATTTTGCCTATGGTTGGGTATAAATAGAACAACAACAAGATGAGGGACGGAGTGCTGAAATGTTTCAGACACTCACCCCTGTTGCAGATCTGGGTTAATTCCATTGTTCTTTTGCTCACCATGCCACCCCGGTTTGGATCCAGTCATGTGCAAATCAGTCTTGACCCTGTTCGCCATGGGAACAGTCCAGCCCAAACTGCCAAGCCAAGTCCGACCTAGATTGAAACAACCATCCTGGGACTGATTTCGGGATATCACCCTACATCAGCCAGGCTAGCTTAAATCCGGAGGCACAGTAAGCAATTGACCCACGTCTAGGCATACCCATCCCACTTAGGGTGGCAAAAGCAAAAAGAACAATTGGTGGACAGACTGTTGAACAATGCAAACATTCACCCCTAGTCACAAAGATCTGAGTTTAATGTATCATTTTTTTTGCCCACCACACCACCCCAGTTTGGACCTAGCCATACGCAAAGCTGTCTTGAACCTACTCCCCATGGGAAAAGTCTCATCTGAACTGACAGGCTAGGGCCTCCCGGGACAGGAAACAAGCATCCTGGGATTGGTTTCGGGATATCATCCTACATCAGCCAGGCTAGCATCAATCCAGCAGCACAGTGAGCACGAGACCCACCTCTGGGCATACCCTTCCCAATTAGAGTGACAAAGCAAAAAAAGAACAAATGATGGACAGTGTAGGAAAGTCCTAATTTGCTCGCTGGTCACCCCCAAACATTTTGGACAAATACTGGTGGTTACGGACTCTTGGCTGTGCCCTAACCAGTTCCAGGGCCAGTACTTTGTTTAAAGTGAAAATGCAAAGTTGCCAACTTTAGCTCTGTAGTGGCCTTCTCTGATTGGCCAGCATCTGCAGCCAGGCCCGGGTGCCTTGATGAGATGGGAAATGGCCTGGGCTGAAGACTGTGCATGGAGGGGTGAGATCCGCCTCAGCAGATGGTGAAACAGGATGGGGGCGAGCAGCCCGACTGGTCTTCAAAGGAGGGAAGGACATTTGGAGCAGCTCAGGACATCCCCCATTTCCTGGAGACCCAAACAAGGTGCCTCCTTGATTAGAGTAGGAGAGGGCAAGAAAGGGGTGTGTTAAGGATTTTTAGCCACACCAGAGGGTGGACTCAGCCAGACCTAATCTTCAAAATTCAGTTTCTATCATTTTGGATATTAAAATAATGTTGCTCCCTGGGATTGACTTTTTCCACACTTTGCAGGAAGTGGTCAAGCAAGAGGGTGGTGGCTTGCCTGTGATTGGACAGTTGCCCCCCCTACTTTTCACCCCAGAATCCAGGATACATTTGGAAGAGTTGCACCCATACCTCAAATCCCTGCAATGATCAACATCAGAAGAAGGATAGCCCTGCTGGCCCCTTACCTGCCCTTGGACCCTGCACTGTGAAGGACTGCACCAGCTGCACACTTGAGCTTCACCACAAAAAGGACTTTCCCTGGCTTCACTGGTTCAGGAAGGAACTCCTTGCTTTCTACAGGTGACAATAGCTGACCAGAGTCCCCTATATCAAATCCTGAAGGAACTGGCCAGTGGTCATTTTGGAGTTTGAGCCTGGTGCATTCTGGGACTTGGAGTTCTAGTCCTCAAGGAACAACTCATAGCTTTTTGAACCTTGGGGTGAGCTGTGGACTCCTAAAGAACCTACAAAGACCTTCTGGAAGAAGATCCAGAAGTTTGGAGAAGATTGGTGATCTTTTGGTAAAAAGCTTCACAAAGGGACCGACCCGCTGTGGTGAGTCAAGCCGGCTTACCTCGACTGCGACACAGCCTGACTTGCAGGTCCATCCCGCTAAAAACCTCTAGAACCCCAGACTTTCAGGATTTTACCAGGGGGGGTCCTGGAAAGGCAATCCGACAACCTTGAATTGGAATCGGCTTCCTGTGGAGTGTCGACAAGCTCCACAAAAATGACAAAGTCCGAACATAAAAAGTTGACAGGGCCTTTCTGTGCAGTGTATCCGAGGAGGGCTCCAGAGACATCGGATCAAGATTCAACTTCAGCCCGGACGAAGATTTATGTTCTGAAAAATCGACTGAGTTAGATGGTAGAATTCTTCATCATGGTCTCCTGCGATGCGTATCCAAAGAGGCCCAGGGAGGTTGGATCAGATTGGTGACTTCATTCCGCTGAAGAAAATCTTCAAGAGAAAAAGACTAATTCCGAAGGTAAACTTTTGACCTAGGCCTCCTGCTTGCTGTAGCCCAGCAGGGCTCCATCCCAGTCAGCCTTAAACTTTGACTTTGCCCCGGTCCAGGTGCAGCCAGATATCCTGAGTGGCACTTTTAGTTTTTATGCAATATGAAACATTAAGGCCCTCATTATGACCCTGGTGGTTGGCGGAGAAGTGGCGGTCTTACCGCTAACAGGCTGGCGGTAAAAAAATATGAATTATGACCATGGCGGTTACCGCCATGGTCATCCGCCACTTCTCTGTTCTGACCGCTGGGCTGGAGACTTGGGTCTCCAGCCCGGCGGCCGTCCCTGAAATCCATGGCGGTAAGCACTATCAGTGCCAGGGAATTCCTTCCCTGGCACTGATAGGGGTCTCCCCTACCCCCCACCCCAGGTCCTACCCCCACACCCCCAGCCACCCCCCAAAAGTGGCAGGACCCTCCTCCCCACCCCTACCCCCAACATCACAACCCAGACACACACCGTACAAGCATGCATACACCACCAACACACATACCCGCCCACATATCAACAAACATGCCAACAGCCACACACACAGTCATACACACACACCCACATACAGACATACATGCACACATCCATTCAGACATACAGTCAGACACGAACACATTTCCAAACACAACACACTCCTGCATGCATACATGCATTCAAACACCCCCTCTACATACTCACACGCACACCTCCATTCACGCACACAACACACAATACCCCCAACCCCCATCCCCTAATGGACGATCAACTTACCTGGTCCGTTGATCCTCCGGGAGGGGACAGGATCCATGGGGGCTGCTCTGCCGCCAGCACCCCGTCAACAGAACACCGCCATGCCGAATCACGGAACCTCGCCGGTATGGCTGCTGGCAGCTCTCCGTCCGGAAAATGACAGCAGTCATAATTCGTCAAGCGGAAAACCGCCTGCACTGGCGGTCTTCAGCATGGCAGTCCCTCGGCGGTCTTGCAAAAAGACCGCTGAGGTTGTAATGACCACCTCATTCTTTAAAAATTCATATCTCCGGTACCCATTATCCAATATTATTCAGTTTGGTGTCAGTTTAAAGATAAAAATATTTCCTATTTTTATAAATTAGTTTTAGATTTTTAAACCATTTCCTGTGTTTTATTTTATTACTGTTTTGTGATATTTGAATGCTTTACAAACTTTGGTGGTCATTTCGACATTGGCGGTAAAAAAGGCTTACCTCCACGCTGATGGCCGCCAATATACTGCCGCGATGGTGAATATTTGTTCGGCATATTATAACACACACACACCAAACCAACAGAATACAACCACATACACAAATCTGTCAGCCCAAAGGTCAGTGGTAAACTGTCGGTACCAACACCCATACCGTTACGACAACAGAACAACGCCCACCACATCATGACTCACGAATCACCATGGCATACATTCAACGGCGGTAAACCATTGGCAGTACACACTGCTGCGCTCAGAATGGACACCCAAATACTAAACTACACAACATTTGCCAATTAAAAAAACACACACCTGACACCCACACACATCACACCCACCCACTCACACCACTACAGAACACACACCCACATTACCTGCAACTTACAAATACAAATCATTGCCAACAGACAGACATCAAGACCACTGCAACAACTACACACACACTGATACGTCCCTCATGCACTCCACTACGCACACTCAATCACACTACCCAACACCCATACACTTACACACCCCACACAACACCCGTGGCCCCACAAAGGCACCCCTGTTTTACAGATGAGGAGTTGCGGGTCGTAGTGGAGGAAATAGTCAGGGTAGAGCCACAGCTGTTTGGAGCACAGGTACAGCAGATATCCATTGCAAGGAAGATGAAGCTATGGTGGAGAATCGTGAACAGGGTGAACGCCGTGGGACAGCATCCAAGAAGAAGGGACAACATCAGGAGGAGGTGGAACGACCTACGGGGGAAGGTATGTTCCATGGCAGCAAGCACCAGCTCGCCATACAGAGCACTGGCGGTGGACCCCCACATCCTCCCCTACAGCTCACAGCATGGGAGGAGCAAGTCTTGACATTACTGCATCCTGAGGGACTCACTGGAGTAGCCGCAGTACTGGACACTGGTAAGTCAACTTTTACCACCTATCAACCCCATCCCGGCATGCCATCTCACACCCTCACCCTCCCTCCCATCACTCCACTACATCTCACACACTGCACCTACACATATGACTAACAACAAAGCCAAGCCCTGCACGCCAGACCAATGCATGGACAGCCCTCCCAGCCCTGCATGGACACCATCACCAAAGCATGCACAGCATGGAGAACTAACAGGAACACAATACACCACCATACACAAAGGTGGCAGAGCAACAGCAATGATAGAGGGGACGATGGGGATGTACAGCATGTCACAGGCATGAAGCATAATACATCACTTACATCCCCAGAGGTGTCCCAGCCAATCTTACTGGAGAGGAGGTGCCACGACTATCCAGTCCCCCAACAGAAGATGCCCCCAGTGATGACAGTAACTCTGGACTTCAGGATCTGGATCAACAACCTGGCCCATCAGGGACCACTGGTCAGTCGGTCACTCCAGCCCACACACAGTCCACCATAGAGCCTCCCCCAGCAGTTGTGAACACCACATCACCCACGCAGCGTCCTCCCACCTCTGTCCCCAAGACACGTCAATCAGCAGTGTGCCCACCTGTACAGGGACCCCAGTCCACACCTCATACCCAAGACAATCAGGGACCTGGGGTCAGTGGGCACACTGGTCATGGGACAGGACCACAGGGCAACATGGACACTGGGAGGATCGCCGTGCGCCAGGTGGAGGACAGGCCCAGGGAACTGACTCTCCAGGAGACACTCACTAATGTACTGGATGCCTGCCAACAATCCCAGGAGAACAAGCGGCTGCAGGAGGAACACCATCAGGAGATCAGGGAGGACTTGGAGGCCCTCAACACCACCATGATCTCCATAGCAGGGGTGCTGGCAGACATGGCCAACATCATGAGGGAATTGATTGCACAGCAGCGGGCCCCTACCACTAGCCAGCCTATTGACCAGCCCACCACATCCGCTGCAGCTAGTGGACAGGAACCCACGCCACAGGACCCACAGGCTACTTGCACCCCTCCCGCTGCAGAAGGTGAACCACCATGCAAACATTCCCTGCGAACCAGACAAAAGCCAGAGACACTTGCCAAGACCAAGACCACCGCCAGGAAATGAGACTCTCCTGATTGTCCCCCCCTGTGTCCGACCCTGTCACCTTGTCCACTTTGAACTGCCTTTGCTCCCCTTCCTATGGCCCTGTGGACACTGGACCTGTGCTACAAACAGACTAGAACAATACCCTGGACTTTCCTCCACCATCAACCCATTCCACTGCACTTTACCCTCAATTTTATAGCACTACAATAAACACCCTTCAACACAATTTGAGTAATACTGTTTTATGTTTTTAAATGTGCATTTGTGGGAACAGTCACATTGAGTGCAAATGATCTGAATACTATGATAGCATAAAAATAATGACCTGTAACTGTCTGTAGTGATCACATCAGGACATTGTTGTCATATCACCAACATGTGGAAAAGGAGAAGCCATAGGTGAAAGTAAGCTGAGATGCAAAGGAAGTGAATACCATCATGCTACAGCCACACAGATAGATCAATAGTCAGAGTAATGGTCAGTCCCACTGTCTCACCTGTATTTCATTGGAAGTATTGTTGTATAACTGATGTTCTGTTGTCCTCATCCTCATCCTCCTCATTCTCACTGTCCTCAGGGTCCACTGCTGCCACAGGGTCATCTCCAGTCCACTCGTCCTGCAGAAAAGGCACATGTTGTCTTACAGCCAGGTTGTGCAACATGCAGCATGCCACTACTATCTGGCAGACCTTTCTGGGTGCGTAGCACAGGGATCTACCTGTCAGATGGAGGCACCTGAACCTGGCCTTCAGGAGGCCGAAGGTCCCCTCGATTATTCTTCTGGTTCATCCATGTGCCTCATTATAATGGTCCTCAGCACCAGTCCTGGCATTCCTCACAGGGTCAGCAGCCACAATAGATTTGGGTTGCCAGAGTCACCTGCAAGTATTGAGGGACAACATTTAGCCTTACACAATCCTATGGGGAGGTTACCTGAAGGCATACACTGACATAGAGTGGGTGGTGGCTCTGGCTCACCTGTTAGCCACACCCTGTGTCTCTGTAGTTGGGCCATCACATTTGGGATGCTGCTATTCCTCAGGACGAAGGTGTCATGCACCGACTCAGGATACAAGGCAGTGATGTGGGAGATTTACTGGCCAACCAGGCACACCATTTGCACATTCAGTGAGTGAAAACTCTTACGATTCCCGAACACCTGTTCATTCTGGCAGGGGGACTAACGCAATATGTGTACTGTCAATCGCCCCAATTAGATTGGGGATGCGACCCATTGCATAGAATCCTGCCTTCACAGTGGCCAAATCTTCCACCTGGGGGAAAGCAATGTAGCTTCATATGTGTTTCACCAGGGCAGACAAGATCCTTGCCAGCACGATAGAAAACATTGGCTGTGACATTCCAGCTGCCAAGCCCACTGTCACTTGGAAAGAACCAGTTGCCAGGAAATGGATCACTGATAGCTCTTTCACAAGAGGGGAGATCCCAGTGGGATGACAGATAGCTGATGGCAGGTCAGGCTCTAAATGGGCACACAGCTCTGTGATTGTGGCACTGTCCAGTCTATAAGTCAGTATAATGTGCCTGTCCTCCAGTGTAGCCATGCCCACAAGGGGTCTGCACACAGAATTAATCTTCTCCTCCCATTCATCTGCAAGGGTAGGTATCTAAGGAACACAAGAGTGAGTAGGCTGTCACAATTTGAACAATGGAACCACCACCTCAGTGTATATGTTGCATTTATGTGATGGGACAGTGGGAATGGCAAGGTATGTGCAAATCTAGGCAGTGACGCAGTAAAGGTTAATCTGATCGTTGTCAATCACCATGACATGGAGACCGCCTGTCCTGTATGTAGGGACAGGTGGAAGTGAGGTAACTCCACCGACCTTGGGGCTTGTGGCGGAAGGCGGTCTTGCACCACCTTGCAATTTCTCATTGGATAATATGGGGCTCTATGGAGTACAGTGGCCAATGGGGATCTGCACTGGCGGTGATGATGTACACCACCGCAGACATGACCGCCATATTCTATCTGATTATTCACTTGTTTTCTGACCTTCAGCAGGAGAACACCTACACTCCGTGGGCTTCTGTGACCTGTGTCTTGAACCCACCGTGGCCCGTGTAACTAGGAAAAGGGTCCCTGCCTTCACTTCGGAGGAGTTGGAGCGATTGATGGATGGGGTCCTGCCCCAGTACGAACTGCTGTATGGGCCTCCGGACCAACAGGTGAGTACACCTTGGGCACGATGCATGTGGGAAGAATGCATGGAGATGTGTGTGCAAGCATTGTGTCATCGGGGGGATGTCATGTGGTGGTGTACATGGTGTGCACCAGGCAATGTGTGTGCAAATGGTGAAGAAAATGGGATTGGTGGGCCATATATGTGACAGGCTGGATTGTATGTGTAATGGTGTCCTCCCGTCTGTATCGCCTTTGCAGGTCAGCGCCCATCACTAAAAATGATTATGGCATGCCATCGCCAAGGACATGCTGACCCTGGGGATCTATGGCAGGCAGAGCACCCACTCTAGGAAAAGGTGGGAGGACCTGAGACTCTGGACACAGAAGACCGCGGATGACCAGATGGGGATGGCCTCCCAATGACAAAGGGATACCCGTCGGAACCTGACCCCCGATGGCCCGCATACTGGCAGTGGCCTACCCAGAACTGGATAGGCGCTTGAGGGCATCACAGCAGCCACAAGGGGGTGAGTACAGTGGCCGTTACAACAACAATTTGTAGGTGGCATGAGAACCGGGTTGTGGGTGTCAGTTAGTGGGTGCCCCTTAATGCCATGCGAGACATTGCAGCGTGATCCAGCTCCAGGGTAATGGTTGAAAGGGAAAACAAGGTAACCTAGCTAGGTTGCATTCATGTCAGACAGGGCTTAGTGGGTCCCAGGAGGGGTGCAGTTGGCGGTGGTTGGCCCTCATCTTGCTGTGGCATATAGACAATTGTTTAGCAGTGCAATGCATAGTGCTGAATCCTGATCTCTGTGTGTGACAATACTGTGTATGCCTTCTGTGGAGTTGGTGCAGTAATTGACCTAGTGCTCCCTTTCTCTCTCACCCCCTTTTTTCTTCTGTCATCCTGTCCATGTGTGCATTAGCATCATCTGGTGGAGGAGCAGGGGCACCAGCGACAGAGGGAGCTGCATCCCACAGGACCCAGGAGGCAGAGCCCATCAACGCGGAGGGAACCAGTGGAGGAGGACACTCATGCAAACACCAGACAGTAGCAGACACAACCACATCCACTGGCTCCACTGTCACCTCCTCCTCCTTTTCCACCTCCCTCACAGTCACGTCCACACTCACACCTGCATGCACTGCTTCAACATCCACCAGCAGCATGACCACAGCAAGCATCACATACACCTCACTTGCAGACACTTCCACAACATCCATGCACATGTCCCTTGTGTCCTCTCCAATCCTGCCTGTCCACACCTCCTAAAGGTTACAAACGCAAGCACTCAGACACCCAACAGCCATCCACCTCCCATCAGCACACTCCCCATACACATGCACCCAAGTCCAGCAGACGTACTCCTCCAACAACCACTCCCTCAACCTCCACTCCCATCCCTTCCCCCCTCTTCCTGCCCCACCAGCCCTAAAAAGCTTTTCCTTGCCCAACTTGACCTCTTCCCTTCCCCTCCCCTGTCCTGCACATAAGAGCAGGGTCCCAACGACCCAGCCCAGCACCTCAGCCAAACAGTCCACGCAGACAAGGGAGGTACCTCCTAGTCATGGAGGCAAGACAGTGATGGATTCCACTCCACCAGCCAGGATGCGTAAGGATCCCACACCCACTGCCATGAAGGGGAAGAAGCCCCCGACTCCTGCCATGAAGGGGAAGGAGGCTGCACCACCTGCCATGAAGGGGAAGAAGCCTCGACTCCTGCCTTGAAGGGGAAGAAGCCCTCAACTGCTGCCATGAAGGGGAAGAAGCCCTCGACTCCAGCAGAGGTTGGCAGGATGACACCACCACGCCCGTGGTCACGGAGCCCTCACCTCCGGCTGAGGCAGTGCAACCCACTCCTCCTGCAGAGGCTGGACCTTCACCTGCTGAGACAGTGTAGCCCTCACCTCCAGCAGAGCCTGCCCAGGAGGCACCTTTACCTGTTGACACAGTGCAGCCCTCACTTCCAGCAGAGGCTGGCAGGATGACACCACCACCAATGGTCAAGGAGCCCTCACCTCCAGCTGAAGCAGTGTACACCACTCCTCCTGCAGAGGTTGCACCTTCACCTGCTGAGACAGTGCAGCCCTTACCTCTAGCAGAGGCTGCCCATGAGGCACCTTCACCTGCTGACACAGTGCAGCCCTCACCTCCAGCAGAGGGCATGTGAGTCACCCTCCTGGGACTGCTGTACAAGGAGCCCCATCCAGAAGCAGTGGGCAAGTCACCCACCTGAGAGACTGTGACCTTGTACTCCCTAGAAAAGAGAAATGGTCATAGAGCACCCCTCCAGAAGCAGTGGACAAGTCACTCACCTCAGAGACTGTGACCCAGCACTGAGAAATAGGCATGGAGCCCCCTCCATAAGCAGTGAGTAAGTCACCCACCTGAGAGACAGTGACCTTGCGCTCGCCAGCACAGAGGAATGGGCATGGAGCCCCCTCCAGTACCAGTGGGCAAGTTACTGACTTCGGCTGAGGTGACTCCTAGCCCTCATCCCCCTGAGGTGCCTGCCCACTTGCGAAATGATGCCCCTGCAGATTTCTGTGCAGATGATGTCAGGAGACAAGCTGGGCCCTGGACTGTGGCCATGTGGGCCCTTAGTACTTTGGACTGGGCATTGGCCCTCTGTGGATATTTGTACATATCTCTTTTTTATCCAATTGGTTCATTTGGTGGCTCTTCACATTCAATAAATATTCAATACTGCCTTCTTGTTGTCCTTTCATTATTCTGCTGTGTGTCGTTTGCCATTGTTTTTCATCTGCAGCTGGTTGTGTGTATAGTGTGTGTGTGTGGATGGTGTGTGTTCTGCATGTGTGTGTGTGTCACTCTCGTTTTTCTTCCTCCCTCTCTTGTGTGCTAGGTGGCTGTACTCACCGTCGCCGTCTTCGCCTGCGTTGGTGTTCCAGGTGGAGCATAGCGTAGAAGAGCATCGGGACGACTTGCAGTTCCGCTTCCCTGGCAGCACTGGTCTTCTCTGTCTTTGCAGGTGAGTCTTTCATCTTCAGTGTTCTGTTTCGGCCAGGCTTTTGATGGCGTTGGTTCCACCCCAGAAATTGTGGCAGTGTACTGGGTCGTAATAGAGTGGGTGGTACTTTGTCTTCCGCCTGGCTGTTGATGGCTACTGCCGTGGTGCGTGGTGTTAACACCCTGGCGGATGGTGTGGTACATTGTCTGTCTATGGGAGTTCTCACTGCCATGGTCATAATTTAGTGGTAATTTCCGCCGGCCTGTTGGTGGTATTTCCACCACTTTATCACTTACTGCCAATGTCACGATGAGGGCCATATTCTGCTAAGTTAAGCCTTTTTGCTCATTGCCAAGCTACCAAGGGTTGAGCTGGGGTTAATTTATTGAAACCTAAATGGACCTAGTGGGGGTTAGTGGCCTATTGCTGAATGTAGATACTTACCTGCCCTTACCAATAATCCACTTTCCAACAGATGGTTTGCTGAACAATGCAAACATTCACCCCAAGTCACAAAGTTCTAGGTTTAATCCATAGTTTTTTTGCTCACCATGCCTCCCTAGTTTGGATTCAGCCATATGCAAATCAGTCTTGACACTGCTCCCCATGGGAGCAGTCCAGCCACAACTGCCAGGCCAGGTCCTTCCAGGACTGGAAACAAGCATCCAGGGACCGGTTTTGCGGTATCACCCCTCATCAGCCAGGTTAGGTGGAATCCAATGGTGATGTGAACTCTGGCTCCACATCTGGGCATACCTTTGAACTACCTGAATAAAGCACATAGCTGAGTTAGAAACACCCCACTAGCTTAGATCCCATGCACACTCATGTGTATGCACGTAGTCATGTGCAATGAGCCCAGAGCCTCTTCTCTCAGCTGGACAGCAATAGATTCTATTTTTGAAAGGCGGACACTGTTGGTCAGCAGTCTAATCCATTTAATAGTCAAACCACAGCTTTTATATATTTTCTCCTTGAACCGCTCTGTTGCCTGTGTCTCTAGTGACTTTTTAATGTTACAAAAGCCTTTGTGTTCAGCTTTCACACAAGATACCAACAAGTGTACTTAGTGACATTTTGCATTCTTAGCAATTAAGTAAGTACTACTAAACGTGTGAACTGAGGACAGAAAAATGAACAGCAGACTGGTATACTAGCATACAGAATACCAGTGGCGTAACTCAAAATGAAGGCCCCCGCTGCTGAATGTGGTGAGGGGTCCCTGAGTGTTCCATATGTCGCAAATATTCATTGACTTTGGGCTGAGTGGGGCCCCTTGAAGGGTTGGGGGCCCCATTGAAGTTTGGGGGTACCACTGCACCACAGGGGCTGCAGGGCCCTACGTTAAGTTCCTGAACAATACCCTCCATGTTGTCTAAACATGTTGATGCTTCCCATAAAACAACATAGACAGGAATGACTATAATGTCTTAGCAACCAACACCGCTATTGATAAGATAGGTTTGCCATGCTTCTGATGGCCAACAGAAGCTGATATGGGAGCTCAGTGCCTACTTACATTTCCACAGCCTGCAGGATGCAGGCTCATTGCTGCTCAGTCTGACTTAGATGTATACCCTTGTAAGGACAATACATTACGTTTTCAGTTGCCAAAGTGAAATGTAAATTGCATACATCCTTAGAAGCAGCAAACAACAGAGAAATCTTTGAATACTACACATTTATAAGTAAACAGCACATTTCAAGTATTGTGTACAAATTCTACCAGCTGAAAGCACTGAAAGCACACATGCTGAATGGAAGCGTCCAAAGAGTTGAAGTTAACAAGTGTTTGAAAGAAGGGATCAAGAATTACTGTTTTAAAGGCAGGTTATGCTCAATTATATCACAAGTGTTGGTGATTGCTCATTCTAATTGCTGCTCACAGAATGAAGTGATGTTTCCGAAATTATGCTATGGTACATTACCTCATCATTGCTACACTGTTGGTGTGGCTTTTCAGAGGCGACATTAAAACTGCATTAATACACGCACAGGTGGACTCTACTTGAAAAAGGTTGGCCGTGGGCCAAATATGTTGTCTTTGTGGTCCTTTCTAGGTGCCATGAGTGAATTTCTATGTTTTTTTTAATTTTATTTCCTCACTATAACGTCCCTGTAATCTTTGGATTTTTCTGTGAATTTCTATGTTTTTTTAATGTACAGTAATTGTAATTACTTTACGTTTATACAACCACCGCAGCATGCATCCTTTGGCCGTACGCGGTGGGCCTTGGACAAAGGGCCTGATCTGTGGCCAGGCCCTTCACCCAACTCCCTATAAACATTAAACCCAGCAGCACACATGACTTTTGGCCAAGCCCTGCGGGCTACCACATATGAGCACCTAAACCCACCATTATGAGGTGGAAGGCAAAGAGATAGCGAGAAAAAGTGAGAAACTGAGAGAGTGAGAGAGATTTAGAGAAAACGATTGACAGAGATAAATTGTGAGAGAAAGGGAGATGTTTAGGCTTTGATTAAAGATATACTTAGAATGAAATATTATTGAACAAAATAAAAAGAAACATGTAAAAAAAGTGTGAGATCATCTTTAAGCATGTACTTGAAATCTTTAAATTAAAAAAAACGAAAGCAAGGTAATGACCACTAGCACACCTAACTTTGAACGCTGAACCTTCAGTGTGAGGCTTTGAGATGTTAACCACTAGGTTACAGGTAACTCCTTATGCTGGATTGTCTATAGATAACTATGATATCCAACCCAAAGATTATGACTAGATAAAGATGTAAATGTTCTATCACCAGGAATTAATAACATTCAAAACATTAGTAAATAAACAGACACAGCACCATAAGATACTAGGATTTGAACTATAAACCTACTGAGTGACAGTCCAAACTGTGATGAAAGATATACTTAGAATAATGTGTTTTCGGACAAATTAAAAAGAAAATTGTTTTTGTCAAGTAAAAAGAGTAAGATCACCTTTCGGTATGTACCTTGAATAATCGAAGATGAAAGGAATTGGGAAATGACCACTGACACACCTAGACTGGAATCCTCAACCTTCGTTCTGAAGGTCCGAGACCTTACCACCTGGCTACAGATGACACTTTATGCTGTGGTGTCCAGATATACCCACATAATTCAGTATGCTGTGGTGGGGACTATAGGGGAGCATGAAGGCCTGTGCAGTCCCAGCCGGCTCCGCACGCAGAGAGCTGCTGGCAATGCAGCTCCCTGAGTGTGGAAGCAATACTTTCATCTCTCGCGTGGCCCCCATGTCTGTGGCAGGGAAAGAGATGAAAACTCTGCTTCCAGCAAACAAGAGCATTTTGACAGCTCCTGCTTGTTGGAAGAGGAGTGTTTGCTTTTGCTTGGCAGGAGCTGGCACAGCTCCTGCCAAGCAAAAGCAAAAATCTATCTCCAGAGGGTGGACACCTCAGGATTAGCAGGCCTTGTGAGTGGCACTCCCCAGGGCAATATATGCTTCTAGGAAGGGGGCTGCCCAGCCCCACTCCTTAGCTCTGCACAGGCCGGCCCCAGGAGGTGGTGGTCCCTAGGGCTATACAACATAGCCCAGGAAGAGGGCAGTGTGGCCCCCCTTCCTTCGTTAAATGGTTAAAAGACACCAGGGTGTTGATGGTTCCCGGACCCTGAGGGGGTTTGCATGCCCCCATAATAATTTGTAAGTTTAAAGCCTGAGGGAGGTGGTGGTTCCCGGGGGCCCAGAGGGGTCTGCATGGCTCCCCTCATAATGTAAAGTTAAGCACTGGGGAGGTGGTGGTCCCTGCAGCTTTATAAAGCCCTTCGAAGGGGGATCCTTGTGCCCTCCTCCACTTGTTAATTAGCCACAGTGCCCCAGGGGCCAGGCCCACTCGTGGGCTAATACATTAACAAGCGCTTTTTTTTTCAACAAAGTCTGTGGATCCACAGCAAATTTCGCTTATTTTTTTAAAATACTTTTTTGCCTTGGTGGGGTTCCGGGGGACCCCAGGACCAAGAGTAGGGGGTTAGGATATTCGTACCCTGACCCCTTTTCTTTTTTTCTGTTTTTATTTGGGACTCGGCTGAAGCAGATTCCCAAAATGGATGCCAAAACTTCCTAGTTGAAGTGTTGGCAGCCAGTGAGATCTCTGCTTGAGATCCGAGGGATCCACTTAGCCTCTGCACCCCTAAATATCTATATTTCTTTTTGCTTTAATATCTCTGAAACTACTGAAAGGATTAACACCAAATCACAAAAAAACATGCTTTCTGGAACAAAAGGTACCTTTTGCCAAATTTAAAGTAATTCCATCCAGAGGTTCTAGCTGTAGTCGTGTTTAAAAGCCCTACAGAAAAATGCATGGGAAAACACATTTTGGGACTCTCCCCTTTTTCTCAGCCCTGCTTGTCAGATCACCCTGAAACTTTCAGTATAGCAGCTGAACTTACTGTCCTATTAGTCTTGAAATGGCCAATGGAAATGGAAACTAGGTCCTAACTATAACTACCTACTGAATATACACACATACATACATATATATTCATGGAAATTACCAACTGGCGGTCACCAGTAGGTCATTATAGTTAGGACCTAGTCCCCGTAGAAAAAGAGTATATTGTTTTGCCAATAACTTTGGCGCTGTTTGATGAATCTTTACAAAATTTTTAAAACTAGTAAAACAGTCAGTCTATCTGCTGTGTTGAAAGGTTTAAGGTGATTCGTCAAGGGGGAGTGGGGGGGGGTAGGAAAAAGTAGGGTCCCAAAATGCTTTTTCTACATGCAAACTTGATTAGTGATTTTTAGACATGAGTACAGCCTGATCCACTGGATGGAATGACACCAAATTTGGCAGAAAGCTAGATCTTGGTCTAGAAAGCTCCCTTTTTGTGATGTGGTGAAAATCCATTCTGCAGTGTTGGAGTTATTCAAACCAGGAAGTGTTGGCAGCCATCTTGGGACTCGGTTTGAGCCGAGTCCCAGAAAAAAGTAAAAATAAAATAAAAGGGGCCAGGGTAGGGAGACCCTGAACCCTTAACACTGGTGGGAAAAACTTTTTAAAATTATTTTTTGCCACAAGTTCGTGAGATTCACAAATCTCCGGCAGAAAAATGAAAATAAAACAAGCACAATTTTGTGTTGGGGTGGAGGGTTCTGTCTGCCTGTCAAAGACTGTGCCAAAACTGAGAAATGAGCTGTGGGACTTTGTCAGAAATAATGATATGAGGGCCATGTAACCACATGATATGCTGAACGAATAAGGTGGAGAGAGTCTTGGCATTGGGTATCTGTTTTATGGCAATAAAGTGCACCATCTTAGATAAAAGATCAACAACTAAACCTTTGGAGTTGGGCAAATCTGTGATAAAATCCATACTGATAGTATGCCATGGTTGTGGGGGTACTGGCAAAGTTCTAAAGAAACCCACAGGGGCAGAGTGAGATGCCTTGGTCTGTGAACAAATGGGGCAGGCCTGGACATAGTCATGCGCATCCTTGGATAGAGTAGGCCACCAAAACCATTGCTAACAGCTGGAGAATTGTGAATTCTAGAGTGACCAGCTAATTCCTTAATAAAGTGATTCCATGGTAAGATCATTATGGACATTATTATCTTTACCACTTACCTAAGAGGCTATGTCCTCCTGGCTCATACTCTGCATAACTCTGTTCAGAAAGACCTACTATGTGTTCAGGAGCTATGATGTTCTGTGGTGTCTGTTCCTGAGAATTGTGATTTGAGTAAACCCACCTGGCTAACATATCAGCCTTACTTTGATGTGTGCCTGGATGATAGGTGATGATGAAATTGTATTAACAACAACCACCTCAATTGTCTAGGGGTCAATGCCTTTAATGACCGGAGGACCTGGAGATGCTTATGATCGGTATATATAGTAATGGTATGTTGGGCATCTACCATATATTTCTGACAATTGTTGGAAACATAATTTAGTTGCTAATAATTCTTGTTCAGCCACTGTATAGTTCTGTTCAGCTCGGAAAAACATTTTGGAAAAGAAGACAGCTGGGTGCATGTATCCTGATGTGCTGTTGTGTTGCTACAGAACACCTCCTACTGCTAATTGAGAGGTGTCCGCCTCTATAAACTATGGTAAAGTGGGGTCTGGATATCTCAGTACCAGGGCTGTGGTAAATTTTTCCTTAAGTAAATTGAACGCGTCAGTAGCCCTCTGGGACCAGACAAAAGGTACCTTTTTGTAAAAGTCTTGTAATTGGACTTACAATGTCAGTAAAATGAGTTATAAATTGTCTATAGAAGTTTGCATAACCCATGAAACTTTGTACCTCCCTGACTGTGGTGGGTGCTAGCCAAGCCAATGGCCTGTACCTTTTCTGTTCCATGGTAACACCTTCCAGATATAAAATCTATCCTAGGAATTCAATACATTGATTATGGAATGTACATTCTTTGTGGTTAACAAAAAGGACATGTTCACAGAGTCTTTGCAGGACCTTCCTGACATGTCATATGTGTTGTGTCATGTTTTGTGAATAAATGAGGATGTCATCAATGTATATTACCATGCAAACATCCAGTAGCCCTTGCAAAACCTAATTTATGAAGAACTGGAACTCTGCGGGAGCATTACATAACCCAAATGCCCTGATTATATACTCAACCCAAATTTGGTTCAGAAGGCTGGTTTCTACTCATCGCCTTCTTTTACATGAATGAGATAGCATCCACCATGCATATCTAACTTAGGGGCATATTTATACTCCATTTACACTGAATTTGCATCATTTTTTAATGCAAATTTGGAGCAAAACTAACTCCATATTTATATTTTCATTTTAGACACATCTAACGTCAAAATATTGCAGTTTCCACCATTTCTTAGATGCGTGAACCTACCTTGTGTCAATGAGATGCAAGGTAGGCATTCCCATCTAAACAATGGTGCCAACCCCATAGCCCAATATTTATCCCCCTGTGCTAAAATGACACACAGGTGGGAGGAGGGGCTAAATAATGGTGCCAAGCTTGCTTGGCATCATTATTTAATGACTGGGTCAGACCAGGCGTTAGGGGACCTGTGAACCCATTTCCATGGTTAAACACCATGAGATGGGTCTACAGGTGCCCTCCTCTGGCACCAGGAACATCCCCACCCACACCAGAGGGACAAAAGAGTGACACCAGAGGATAGGATAGAGAACCCATCCCAGGTAAGTAGGTTAAATATAGGTAAGTATTTGTTTTGTATTAAAGTGCCATCAGGGGCCCGACTTTGGGCCCCCTGCATGACACAGGGTGCAATGGCCATGTCCAAGGGACACTTGTCCCCTGTGCTGGCCATTGGGGTGGTGGGTGTTGACTTTTTTTGCTTATGCAGGGACATCCCCAATATTTTTGCCTCCTGCCTCCTATTTTTTCTGACGTGTTACTGTTGGCTTTTGAACTCTGAACACTTTACCACTTCTAACCAGTGGTAAAGTACATATGCTCTCTGTGTAAATTGTATGGCTGATTGGCATATCCATGATAGGCATATTTGATTTACTAAGTAATTCCCTAGTACAGTGCACTAGAGGTGCCCAAGGCCTGTAGATCAAATGCTACTAGTGGGCCTGCAGCACTGGTTGTACCACCCACATTAGTAGCTCTGTAATCATGTCTCAGACCTGCCAATGCAGTGTTTGTGTGTGCAGTTTTTAACAGTAAATTCACCTTGGCAAGTGTACCCACACTTGCCAGGCCTAAACCTTCCCATTTCTTACATGTAAGGCACAACTAAGGTAGGCCCTTAGTAGCCCCAAGGGTGGGGTGCAGTGTATGATTAAGGAAGGACATATAGTAATGTGTTTTATATGTCCTAACAGTGAAATATTGCTAAATTTGTTTTTCACTGTTGCAAGGCCTGTCCCTCTCATAGGCTATCATGGGGTCTACCTTTAAATATGACTAAAGTGTAGATTCCCTTTGGGAGCGAATCGACATGTGGAGTTTGGGGTCTCTGAGCTCACAGTTTAAAAATACATCTTTTAGTAAAGTTGATTTTAAGATTGTGTGTTTGAAAATGCCACTTTTAGAAAGTGGGCATTTTCTTGCTTAAACCATTTCAGTGACTCTGCCTGATTCTGGATTCCCTGTCTGGGTCAGTTTGACAGTTGGGCTGTTTGCACCTCTCTCTAGATAGGGACACAAAAGGAGCTGGGGTGTAGTCTGCATTTCCTGATGAGCCATCTGTGCTAGGAGGGAGGGGAAGAGTGGTCACTCACACCTGAAAGGGCTGTGCCTGCCCTCACACAATGCAGTCTCCAACCCTTCGGTGTGTGTCTGGGGCCTGGCCTGGGCAAGGCAGGATTTCATAAACAAGAGAGACTTTCCTTTGAAGTAAGCCTACTTCAAAGGGCAAAATGGGTATAAGAAGGGCACCCAAAACCACAGACGTTAGAAAACTTCTGGACATAAGAAGAACCTCTGCCTGGAGAAGAGCTGAAAACCTGAGGAGGAGTGCTGCCCTGCTTGAGACTGTGCTTTGTGGAGCCACCCCGGAGTTGCACTTCTGCCTGTGCAAGAGGACAAAGACTGGATATTGCGTTGCCTTCCTTCTTGTGAAGAACTCTCCAAGGGCTTGAAATAGAGCTTGCCTCTTGTTGTTGAAATCTCAGGGACGGCAAAGAGTTCTCTCTGCCAGCACGTGGAGCCTCGGCTGAGGCTCCTACCCTGCCAAATGGTGCCCATCCAGTTCCTAGGACCCTGAAAGGCGAAGCTGGCAGAACAAGACTGAAAATCCACACACAGACCACCGTGTGGGGACAAATTAGACGCACCTTCTGAGATGCAGCTGAAAAACAACATGCCGCCGGCTTCACAGCAGAAATCGACGCTACACCGGCATCGTGGCTGGAAATTCGATGCACGGAGCTGGAAGAACGAAGGTCAGACCCACTGATGGAGGTTGTTAATATCGCAACCCACATTGCGTGGTTTTGATGAGACTGTGCGGCAGGATTTTTGTCGCAAACCTTGCTGGGCATAGAAAAACGACGCAACGCCTGCCCAGATCTGAGTGCTGCCTGGATCGACGCATCGCTCCCCTGTGGGGAGGAAAAACAACGCACGCCGGCCCGACCGGAGAAGGAGAAGTGATGCACGCTTGCGGGTGAGAAATAGATGCACGCTTACCTTTTTTGATGCACACTCGCCCGTGTATGTTATTTTGACGCTACCCAGGTACTTTTCAGTGCTAACAGTGCTTTACCTGTTTTCTCAAGGATTTAAGACTCTTTCTGCTTTTTAATCAATTATGTGACTTGAGTATGTTGGATTGTTGTCGTTTTGGTCTTGTTTTGTTTAGATTAATATTTTCTATTTTTCTAAACCTGTGTTGTGTCATTTTGTAGTGTTTTTACTGAGTTATTGTGTGTGTTGGTACAAATACCTTACACCTAGCACTCTGAAGTTAAGCTTGCCTGTTCGTGCCAAGCTACCAAGCGGGTGAGCGGGGGGTAGCTGAGGGTGATTCTCCTTTACCCTGACTGGATTGAGGGTCCTTGCTTGGACAGGGGGTAACCTGACTGCCAACCAAAGACCCCATTCCTAACAGTGGGCATGACTCCGGTCTTTTCTAAGACAGGAGTCATGTTGTATGGATGGTTTTGCATCACAAAATGATGTTAGGCTGCTTAGAGGTATTGTTTTGCCTCTAACCAGCCTAACATAATTTTTTGGTGCAAAACCCCTTCTCCCATACCGCCACCCCCACCAGGCTAACATAATTTAGTTTTTTTCACTAGCCCACCCTTTTCGCAAGACAGTGCTAAACTTTTTGATGCAAAACTGTGTTAGTGTAGTTTTGCATCAAAAAGTATAAATATGCCCATTAGTGTACAGAGTGATCAAGCAAGACTGGATTCGGAGGCAATGGATATCTGTTCTTAACAGTTACCTTACTTAAAGCCCTGTACTGAATGCATGCCCATAATTCACCATTCTTCTGTAGTATGAAAAATAGCAATGAAGATGCAGAGGCGGTGCAATGATGCATGCATCCCACAGCTGAGAGCTCATCTACGTATTCCTTTAGATGTTTTGTCTCAGGTCCAGAGAGAGCATAGACACGACTACAAGGAAGCACTGCGCCTGGAATTAAGTTTATGCAGCAATCACATTCCCTATGGGGAGATAATTGCATGAACTTTTGTTGTCCCAAATCTTGAAAATCCCTATATTTAACAGGACGTTGTGTCATACATTCTTGTTTTAGTGCTGCACATTTCTAAGTAGATAACACTTCCTGTGGCTCTTTATCACAATGGTTTCAACAGTAGTGGGAACCCAGGGTGACAAGGTGAATGGACCAATCAATGAGGGGATTATGTAGCTTAAGCCACTGAACCCCTAATATCGTGCCAATGCTGGGTGTATTAATGAGATCAAAGGTCAAGGTCTCTGTATACCTATTCTCACATACTAGAGTTATAGGCAGGGTTTCATATGTGGTCATCTCAGAAGAGAGCTCCAAGCCATCCACTGCTCTAACAGGTACAGGTTCACGTTTCGTAATGCATGTTATATGTAAAGAACTAGCCAAAACTAGGTCTAAGAAGTTTCCTGTAGCCTCAGAGTCTAAGAGTATAGTTAATACCTTTGGCCGTTGAAGTGAAAGTATTAGAGTGACTACTATAGTATAGTGTTGTGGAACTTTATACGTAGTGTTTGCCAAATCATGGGAGTTCTTAGATAAGACCTCTTCCTAGTGGTTGACCCCTGTGTCAACCAGGATCTCTAGTTTTCCTGCATTGAATCAGAAATCACAGCAACATTGTTTTTAATTCCTTTAGGTTTAACAGTACACTCACAAGCAAATTGCTGTGCCCGACCACAATACAAACATAGATTAAACTTTTTTAAAATCTTTTTCTTCAGTAGTCAGAGGACCACATGAGCCCTTTATACATGTAGGTTCTGTATTATCCTGATACTTCGGCTCAATCTCTTTATGCTTGGGACCTATCACTAATAATTTAGATTCCACTCGAAGATGTTCTCCCTTGCATTCAATAAACCTATAGTCTAACCGGACAACTAAATCAATGAACTCAGAACTATCCGATGAGTGATCTGCAATCTGTGCTAAAGAATCTTTCAAGACATCTCTCAGTGCTCTGTAAAAGTGGGAGGTTCTCTTCCCTTCTGGCCACTGGGTTTCTGTAAGTATTCTACAACATGTTGTAATATGAGTCTGAAGATGCTTATTACCCTGATGTAAGTTTAATAACTAATTATCGCTAGCCTAAACAAAGGTGTGCTTAGCAAGGGGATGATGCATCGTCTCTTTAAATCTTCCAAAATCTGAAGAACTGGGTCATTATTTTTAGTAAGTGGAATAGCCCAATTATCAGCTGTGTCCCCATGATAGTATATAATTAAGGCTATCTTAGATGTGTCGGTAGGAAAGGCTTCGAATTTTACAAGAAATTGCAACTGGCACTGACTCCAGAATGCATCAAATGTATTACTATACCTAGAGAACCTTTTGGGCAGAGCCAAAGGCACAGAGGCTGGAGTGGTTTCAGTGACGTGAAAAGGATTAACTGTTCCACTGGGGGTCATACTAGTGTGATCGCTCATATCTCCAAGGTGTGACGGTTGTAGAATGGGATGTGTACTTTAGGAGTCACCCATGTTCCTACATCAGCTAACCAGGGTGAATGGCAGGGGCGATATGAGACTAACTTATCCGTAAGCAACAGTTTTGCCTGTCCCAAGGATTGAACTCCACTTTGTAAATTAGATTGTGCCTTAGCTAATTCTACTGTACACGAAGGGGGTCATTCTGACCCCGGCGGTCTAAGACCGCCGGGGCCAGGGTCGGCGGGAGCACCGCCGACAGGCCGGCGGTGCCCCGCAGGGCATTCTGACCGCGGCGGTTCAGCCGCGGCCAGAAAGGGTAAACCGGCGGTCTCCCGCCGGTTTACCGCTGCCCTTAGAATCCCCCATGGCGGCGCAGCTTGCTGCGCCGCCATGGGGGATTCTGACACCCCCTACCGCCATCCTGTTACTGGCGGTTCGCCCGCCAGGAACAGGATGGCGGTAGGGGGTGCCGCGGGGCCCCTGGGGGCCCCTACCGTGCCCATGCCAATGGCATGGGCACGGCAGGGGCCCCCGTAAGAGGGCCCCACAAAGAATTTCAGTGTCTGCCTAGCAGACACTGAAATACGCAACGGGTGCAACTGCACCCGTCGCACCTTCCCACTCCGCCGGCTCAATTCTGAGCCGGCATCCTAGTGGGAAGGTTGATTTGCCCTGGGCTGACGGGCGGCCTTTTGGCGGCCGCCCGCCAGCCCAGGGCAAATGTCAGAATCACCGCAGCGGTCTTTCGACCGCGGTGCGGTGTTCTGACGGCGGTACCTTGGCGGACGGCCTCCGCCGTCCGCCAAGGTTAGAATTAGGGCCGAAGTATCTTCAGACAGGCCTACACTAACTATTGCCTGATGTGTGATGCCTATTGCAAAGAATTATAATACTGCTAACATTTTCAGGAAGGGGGAGAGGCAGTGGTTCCCTACTTCGATTCCATGGTGATGAAAAGGTGCCTTGTGTGGTTGACTGTGTATACTGTAGAGCTCAAACTGACTCATGCTTATGGGGTTCGGGCTTACTCTGTTAGTGGTGGCTTTTATCCTGTGCTGCTGCACAATTGAGGTCATTGATTGGTGGTCTGGTTCTCCATCCTTGTGTTGCATGGTTTACTGTAGTAGAATATTCATCTGGCATAGCATGATATAGTAGCCTAGCAGTGCTGCTGCCATGGTGGTGTATGTCAGAATGGAAGTGTGAGCTGCTGCAGTCAACATGTAAGAGCTTCACCTGTCTGTGGCTGTTTAGGTCTGGCCCTGTGTGCACGTGCATGTGGTATTTTATGTTTATTTCAGCTCAAACAGCGTATGTACTGTGTTTTTTCTTTTTTTTTGCATTATTGTTTTATTGTTTTGGTTATGTTTTGTTTTTGGATTGTTTTACAGCTCTTCTTTAATTCCCTAACTTTCAGGAATTTCACCACCTGCTTTTGCTGGTTGTAATTTAAGGTTGTACTTTTCCACTGCTTTTAATGGCATCTCATATGTGTAATTGGGCGTTATTTACCAAATGGCTTATTTTTGCATGTGTACATATCACATGCAGTAAATAGTGTGTGCATTAAATAGCACACATGGACTATAGACATGCAGAATTTATCAGATGTGCTGAAAAACACATACGTTTCTTAACCTCCCATCACTCAATTTGTTAAAGTCATCAGCTATTTACTGTTGTATGCTTTAATTACCACTATGCTAAACTCATAATCAGGACTAGTTAAAAACTCATATTTAGTGTTATTTAACACATGTGTTAGTTAGTGAATTTTTATTTACCCTACCTGCAGGTTTGGTGGTATTTATCACCAAACTTGTAATTGAGGTCCAATTCTCCTGAGTCATTGAATTTCATGACCACAGGAGAGCTTACCATATATATTTGTAAAGCACTCTAGCTGTATGCTATTCAGCTAGAGTGCAGGGACGCCTTATGGTAGGTTCTGTGGCTGCACTTTATGGTCTAAAAAATGTTATGGGAAAGAGCCAAAGGCATGATGAGTTTTTTAAAGAAAGTTTTATTAAAACGGTATCACAAAAACTTTTGTTAAAAATTTCAATGAATGAATTGTCAAATATATATTTGAAATATATATTTCATTGCAACTACTGGTTACTTTCTGACAAACACTATAGATCTGCTTCATACATGTTGATGTGTTGACCCCTTGATAAAGCCAATTTGCCCACTTTTTATATTGTGGTGTTCCAACCCTTTGACAAAGTCAGTAGGTCTGCCTCACCCTTTATACTGTTACATCACATAGTCAGTAGTGCATGCATGCCTGTGGAGGATGTGTGCCAATGGAAGGTTGGGCCCGGTACCAAATTCCTGGCCATGCAAAGGCCATGCGCTGTTGGGGTAGTGCACCATCAGAGATTTGTGCACAGGGCCAGCCTACATGCCAGGCTCTGCAACCAAAAGCCAAGCTGCATATGGCAATGGACATGACTTACTTAAAATGACACCCTTTGTAGAGTTACATCACATAGTCAGCTCTGTAGAAACTGTGCTTTGTTGGGAGCAAGGCATCCACGAGGGGTTGGATGCAATGCCTGTTATGTGGCCAGGCTGTGTCTCTAACCTCACTCAGCACTTGGCCTTTGGCCAACTGCTTCATGGGGTAGGACCCCCCTCAGTGGTTTTGGTTACTGGGCCTGTGTCCAAACCCACAATGCACATAGCAATGGACATCATACTTTATGTTAAAAACATAGAAATTCACTGAAAAAAACAAAGGTTTAAGTAACTATATTGTCATTACATCTTACTTCACATTTTCAAATACATTAGGAATTCACTAAAAAAACAAAGTTAAAGAGGTGTTATACTTAGGTGAACATGTTAGTAAAGGCACACCATTTTAATGGAACAAAACCACTGAAATTCACTCGTTATAGTAAAGTGTAACATGAAGATGTAAACCTTATCAGAAATTAATGATTAACCTGTAGAAGGTGAGGGGAAAAAAACATAATATTATTAAAATTACATTTTTGGCTGGAGCATCTAACTCAAGACGCTGCTTCTTTTATAAAACTTTGAGCTGTATGTGCTAGATCAAAAACAGGAAAACAATGAATATGGGATTTGTTACTACCCCTACAAATACTTTCTCATTCTTGACATTCTATTGGTATGGATATCACCAGCAGTTCACTTAGAGTCAGAAGTTAAGCACTATTATGACCAGTCATTTTTCTAAGTGTCTCATTTTGCACCTGCTAAGAGATTACAAACCACCAATGAAACAGGCAAACTTTTCTTGCAAGGTATTTTGATATTATGGGGGTCATTCTAACCCTGGCGGTAAAAACCGCCAGGGCGAACGACCGCGGTAGCACCGCCAACAGGCTGGCGGTGCACCGCTGGGCATTCTGACCGCGGCGGTTCAGCCCCGGCCAGAAACGGAAAGTCGGCGGTGTCCCACCGACTTTCCGCTGCCCTTGAGAATCCTCCATGGCGGCGGAGCGCGCTCCGCCGCCATGGGGATCCTGAAACCCCCTACCGACATCCCGTTCCCGGCGGTTCTCCCGCCGGGAACAGGATGGCGGTAGGGGGTGCCGCGGGGCCCCTGGGGGCCCCTGCAGTGCCCACGCCAATGGCATGGGCACTGCAGGGGCCCCCGTAAGAGGGCCCCAAAAAGAATTTCAGTGTCTGCCTAGCAGACACTGAAATTCTCGACGGGTGCAACTGCACCCGTCGCACCTTCCCACTCCGCCGGCTCAATTCTGAGCCGGCGTCCTCGTGGGAAGGGTGTTTCCCGCTGGGCTGGCGGGCGGACTTTCGGCGGTCGCCCGCCAGCCCAGTGGGAAACCCAGAATGACCGCTGCGGTCTTTTGACCGCGGTACGGTCTTCTGGCGGTTCCCGCTTGGCGGGCGGCTACCGCCGCCCGCCAGGGTCAGAATGACCCCCTATATGTCTTCTCACAAAGACTGTATTAGATCAAGGAACTCAGTTTATTTCTACGTTTCGAGCCACCTTTTGTAAGAAGCAAAGTACTAAAGTGCCCCTAAACTCAGCCTATCATCCTCAATAAGACAGGTAGACTGAGAGAGTGAATCGGGAAAATTAGCAATGTTTTTTTAAATTTTGCTTTGACCAAGAAGATTGTGTTTCTCATTTTTGGCTTGCAGAGTTTACTTATAAAAACAATGATCACTCTACAGCAGCTATATCTCTTTTTTTGTATGCAATGTCCCATCCACGACCTTTGGCTATCTTACTTGAGACGTCCGTCCGTTGCTTGTCTGACAGTTGAATCCCAGTTAACAAAAACTACTAAAATTGAGGAAAAGCTACTGGAAATGTAAAGAGCCTAAGCAACATTTAAATTATGTATGGATCAGAAATGTAGACCTGTTCCTCAATATCAAAGTGAAGTTTTGTTTGATCGTTCTTTTGATATTTACTTTTAAAAGGCAATAGAAAAATGTAACCTACGTTTATTGGCTCTTATCAAATTATCTCCTTGATAGTATAGTCAGTCAGTCAGATTAAAACAGAATGATAATCCTTTCACATGCATTCAGTGTTCCACATATCTTTTAAACTTGTTGAGCCTGGAACTACAATCATTAACCCTCGAAAGCCTATTAAACTAGATGTCAATAGGGAATATGAGGTCAGGGAGACTCAGGGAGACTCTTGACTGTAGAATAGTAAAGGGTTCACTTCAATACCTTATTGAGTGGAAAGCTTTTAGACCTGGACATAATATGTGAGAACGTGTACTGAACAGTAATGCTCCTAGACAACATGAAGCATTTCATAAAAGGCACCCTGTAAAATTAGGCCTTGAGAAAGGGACTCAGGTGGAAAACTGTCATAGGTCATGGAAATGGTACATAGAGTAAGAGATTCTGGAAGTGTGAATTGCTAACAGGAAACCATGGGTTGGACTACACATAAATAAACCAATTTTTAGAAGAATTCACAGATGAATAAATGAAACATCATTAGAAGAAAACGTAAGCACTGAGGGGCATATCTTCAGTTAATGCAAAACAGTGCAGGAAGTAAAGTTGCTATGCTGCATTGCACAAACAGGGGAGAGCAGAACAGGCCATATCATCAAAGAAATTGTGCAGTTCTGCTCTGTCAATGAGGCACACTGGTGGCCTCCTACTGCCAAAGCAGGTGCACTTGCAACACATTGCGTGTGTGTCTGCGTTAAGGTCAGTTTTGTCTTTGTGCAAGCAGGGGTGCCTTCCTGCACAAATGCTATTCTCTGAGGTTATTTTCTCTTTGCATGTATATTGCAGAAAGCAGCACACATGCAAACAGGAAAAAATAAGGTGTAAGAAAGCTATCCCTCCTTGTTTTGCTAGCCTCAGGCTTTGTAGATATGGGTGTGTGTCAACATCCAATGAGCACTTAGATTAGATAAAGCAGTGTAAGGCAGGGCAATATGTTGCAATGTGTCATATTTTTGTACAAAGCAATATAAATAATCATTTGCATTGCTTTCTAAATGCTACAAAGTATTGTGCATCGGTTCTGCTTCAAAAAGTGATTCAAACCTGACTCAATCAATCAATCACATTTACTTTATGCAATTTAGCAGAGTAAATCATAAAAGCACATAAAAATAATAATTCAATAAAAACATCTTAAAACAGTGTAGCAAATTTCATTAGGAAGAATGAAACAGCCCTGCTAAGTACCAAGATACATAAAAACAAACATAATGATTCTCTAAAAATTGAAGGTACAGTAGAGCAGGCCTCACTTGGATAAAATTCAGTGGCAATTAGAAGGGACGTATGTACTTTTACCACAAATTCGCAAATATAGGGTAGGTAAGGGCAATATGTAAAGTGTCTATTGCATCAGCCATTTTACATGTGCAAATTGCTGGTTCTGATGGGTTGTCAACCAAATATAAGCTGAGGAGGCATATTTAAATGAAAATAAGTAAAACAAAGTCATCTGTGAAAAACAGGCATGTCCAGTGTCGGATACAGTTCTCTTTTACTTGGGCTTTTAACCATTGCATAATGTCTGCACATGATTTTAAACAAAGAACAAACAACATTCTTCTCATGTGCAAAAGCACAGAAAGCATCCTTAACCTACAACACATCAGCTTTAGCAATTAATTCTGGGCTCAAATACAATTCCGGTCTGCCAAAATCATCCAAAAGGCCTTTGACACATTGCAACCAGGGTATACAAAGGCATCAGTCCAGCCACAAACAGTCTTTCAAGAGCTCTCTATTACAATCTAGGGAGCCACAGCAATATGAGGCAGATTTGAATATAATCAGAAAAAAAACATGCACCCAGCTCTTTGAGCATGATCTGTGCTGGGACACTCTGGGGTAGCCTCAGGACTCTTCTTAAAATGTATTTTCAGCTACTCAGATAGGGTGGCAAGAACCCAGATCTCACAGCCAAATGACACAGTGGGTATGCATTTGGCATTGTAAAAGTCAACTATGGATTTAACATGGGGCCGGCCGAGCTGCCTCGAGAAGGAGTCTATGCAATGGACTACTCTCTTGAAAAAGATTCAAAGTGAGCACCCAACAGAGGTTCCCAATTGTTTGTGATCTAATCAAGTGCCTAAGTAGCAGAACTTATCAGTTTCACTAATCAACTGCCCCTTAATTAAATGGGTTTTGTTTTTCACATTTTCCAGCCCAAGCCTCATTGTATCATTTGTATCATTGCATATATCTTTGTTAGATTTGTTTTCAAGCCTAGTTTGTCCATAAAATAAATAAAACAGTCTATCAAAAGCTGCAAAAAATGTGCTGTATGGGCTATGAGAACCGTGTTGTCTGCATACAGTAAAGTGGGGACCGGCCTTTTGTCAACCCATGGAACGTCCTTGCAGTGGTTTACTAAAACTGCTCCAACTTATTAATGTATAAAGTAAAAAGTAAAGGACTTAAAGTACAGCTCTCCCCATTGGAAAGTGCATAGTGCATTACCCTTTGGGACCAAACCTCACTGAGACTTCCATCCCAGCATGCAAATCAAGCAGAAAGGCTGCAGGGGTACTGTCTACCCCTGAGTTCGCCAGCACAGCCCACAACTTAGATCTATCTACTGTGTCAAAGGCTGTGCTGAGGTCAATAAAGGCCAGATTAATCACCTCTTTCCTCATTAGTGTGTAATTTATCAATCAAAAGTTAAAGGTTAAGGTTCTGTTCAATCATCCCCCTGCCGAGCCTGCAGCTATATTGATCATCAGATAAATTCTTTCAACTTTCCACCCAGCCCATCATTTGGTTCTGCAACACTCTACCTTGCTACTAATAACCTTCACTTCAGCATCAATTAGAGAAATGGACCGGTAGTAGGCCTTTTTTTTAAAAAACAGTAAGAGTACTGATTTTTGCAAAGAAGAGGGGATACACCCTCATGCTGCTACATTTAAATGTTGTGTGAATAGGGGAGCCCAAAGATCCACACAGGACTTAAAACGGTCACCGGGGACACAATCTGGGCCAGGAGCTTTATTGGATAGCAGGGTCACTATGGCTTCTGCAACTTTGGCAACATCAAACTGCAACTCACCTCCTCTGCAAAAGGAAAGTTTATTGATAAGGAGGGAATGACCTGCCATCGAGTAAATGGCTTCAATGTGGGTGACCCAATCCTTAGCCAGAATAGCATGAACCACAAATGACGCCACTGCCTTGCTTAGAAGGGGCTGGTTCACTGTTTTCCAGAAAGAAGGGATATCTCTCAACTCACAGACAGTCACTAGCTTATCCCATGCCTCCTGTTTAAGTGCCTTTTTCCATCTTCCACAAATCTCCTTATAACGGCACCTAGCCTCCGCTATGTCACCTTTATCTCTTGGTTTGTGATACAGGCCCTCCATCAGGTCTGAGCGGGCCTTTAATCTTTATCAAACCATTTGGGACCTGATCTCTATCCGTCCTTCTCATTTTCCTCAAAAGGGCCACCTGGACTTCTTTACAGATATCTGAGAAGGAAGCAAGAATGTCTCGGTCAAGGGAGTCTGGCGTGTAGGCAGACCTCAAAGTCATTACTTCATGATCGTATCAAGTCCCTGCGAAAATCGTTCAGGTCAGTCCTGCCCCACCTTATTGTATGTCCTTGCTCCTTAACTTTAAGGGGCTTCCTGTATAGAAGTAAACAATCTGTATTCCACATTTAGCGTATTGTGGTCACTGCGGCCACTCCATTTTATATTAAACTTAGCAAATAAAGGCATTAAATGAGCAGACTCAAAAACAAGGTCAATAATAAAACTAAAACCTCTTCTCTTAAACCTTGGTGCTAAATCTGGAAAATTGCACACAGATTTCATTAGAACATAAAAAAGATTATGGCCCTCATTATGACATTGGTGGTGACTGTAAAAGTGGCGTTAATACCGCCAACAGCCTGGTGGTAATTACTGCCAAATGATGACCATGGCAGTGATACCTCCT
Organism: Pleurodeles waltl; assembly: GCF_031143425.1. Taxonomy (NCBI): domain Eukaryota; kingdom Metazoa; phylum Chordata; class Amphibia; order Caudata; family Salamandridae; genus Pleurodeles; species Pleurodeles waltl. The sequence continues at coordinate 342,818,455 of NC_090439.1, forward strand.
ATAGACAGCCAATGTACCACACCAACCATCAGGGTCTTAACACCACTGACCACGGAGGTAGCCATCAACAGCCAGGCGGAAGTCAAGGTACTGCCTTCCATATTATGGCATAGGAAACAGCCAGGATTTCCAGGGCGGTACCAACACCATCAAAAGCCTGGCAGAAACACTTCACAGAAAATGAAAGACTCACCATCAGGGACACAGAGGGCTCCCCCGCCGCCATGGAACCAGAACTCCAAGTCTTCTCGTTGCTCTACCACGCCATGGCCGTTCTGGAACACCAACGCCGACGAAGACGACAACTTTGTGTATAGCTGCCTAGCACACAACGGAGGGTGGGAGGAAAAGGAGAGTAACACACACAACACACACCATTCACACACACACCATACACAGAACAAACTGCAGAGTAAAACAAATGTCACATGATCCAGGGTAAAATAATGCAAGGACAACAATACTGATGTACAAACACTGTAATTTGTTGCCAGCAGCCACCATAAAGAAACATGAAATGTAAATGCAGACGTCAATGTCCAGATTGGGCCAATGGCCAGTCCAAAATACCAAAGGCCTACATGGCCACAGGGCACAGTCCAAGGCCCAACTTGACTCCTGACATAATCCGGACTCCACTGTTCCGGGGCATCATGTTGGAAATGGGCAGGCACCTCAGGGGAACGGGGGGCTTGGTGGGCTCCTCAGTTGAAGTGGGTAACATGCCCATTGGTACTGGAGGGGGCTCCTTTCCCAATTGCCACTGGAAGGGAGTGAAAGGCCACAGTCTCTGTAGTGGGTAACATGCCCACTGGTTCTGGAGGGGGCTCCTTGCCCAACAGTCTCTGGAGGGGAGTGAAAGGCCACAGTCTCTGGAGTGGGTAACATGCCCACTGGTTCTGGAGGGGGATCCTTGCCCAACAGTCTCTGGATTGTCTTAGCTGTGAGGTGTGGACTGGGGTTCCTGTACAGGTGGGCACACTGCTATTGATGTGTCCTGGGTACAGAGGTGTGGGGACGTTGGGTGGCTGCTGTGGTGTTGGATACTGAAGGGGGAGGTTCTGTGGCTCTGTGGTGGAATGGGTGTGGGCTGGGGTAGTCGACTGACCAGTGGTCCCTGATGGGCCAGGAAGTTCATCCAGATCCTGAAGTCCAGAGTTACTGTCATCACTGGGGGTATCTTCTGATGGGGGACTGGGTAACCGTGGCACCTCCTCACCGCTGAGATTGGCTGGGGCACCTGTGGGGGTGTAAGTGGTGTATTATGCTACATGTCTGTGACATTTTCTACATCACTAGCTTCCCACATATCGTTGCTGTTGCCCTGCCACCTTTGTTTGTGTGTGGTGATGTCTTATGGAATTGTTAGTCCTCCATGTTGTGCATGCATTGGTGGTGGGTGTACATGCAGTAATGGGAGAGATGTTCATGCAGTGGGTATGGCATGCAGGGCTTGGCATTCAGGTTAGTCAATTGTGGTGGTGAACTGTGTGGGGGAATTGTATGGCGTGATGGGTGTCAGGGTGAGGGGTAGTGATGACATGTAGGTATGTGGGAGGATAGGTAGTAAATATTGACTCACTAGTGTCCAGTCCTCCAGCAACTCCAGTGAGTCCCTTGGGATGCAGTATTGCCAAGACATGCTTATCCCATGCTGTCAGCTGGGGGGGAGGAGGTTGGGGTCCACTCCCAGTCCTCTGGATGGCAAGCTGATGCCTTGCTGCCATGGAACTTACCTTACCCGTACGTCATTCCACCTCTTCCTTATCTAGTCCCTTGTTCTTGGATGCTGTCCCACGTCATTCACCAGGTCCATGATTCTCAGCTATAGCTCCATCTACCTTGTAATGGAGATTTGCTCTACCTGTGCTCCAAACAGCTGTGGCTCAACCCTGACTATTACCTCCAGCATGACCCACAACACCTCATCTGTGAAATGGGGGTGCCTTTGTGGGGTCATAGGTGTTGGGTGGTATGTGTTGTGCAGGGGTTGTTGAGAAATGTGGTATGGTGTGGGGTGCGTGACGGATGGGTGGGTATTTGTGGTGAGTGTGTAGTTGCGTCCCTGATTTGCTTGGCTATCTCTTGGCTATTTTTCATGTTCGTAAAGGGTTGTGGGTAATGTGGGTGTGTATTTTATAGTGCTGTGGGTGGGTGGTTGTGTGTATCAGTGTCAGGTGTGTGATTTCAGTTTTGGCCAATAAATTTGGGTGGCCATTCTGACCGCGCCGGTGTGTACCGCCAATTGTTTACCGACGTTCATTGTCCACCAAGGTAATTTGTGGGTCATAATGTGGAGAGCGTTGTTTTGTTTGCATAACGGTATGGGTGTTCGTACCAACTGTTTAACCTTTGGTCTGGCGGATATGTGTTTGTGGCAGTATCAGTTTAGTGAGTGTGTGTCATAATATGGCGAACAGATGTTCGCCTCCGCGACGGTATGTTGGCGGCCATTACTGCGGCGGTAAGCAGGATTTACCGCGAATGTCATAATGAGGGCTTATGTTCTGATAATAAGATATTAACATCCATATTTATACTTTTTTTGCACAGCACTTGCATCATTTTGTGAAGCAAAAGTGGCGCAAACTTAGAAAATACAATTATATTTTGAAAGGTTGTGCTGATTTTGCATAAAAAAATGGTGCAAATGCAGCCCAAAAAAAGTATAAATATGGGCCTAACAGTGTCCCCTTAGCTAGACTGAGTAAAATGAGCCTGTTTGTAATCCTCATGAATGTCATGCTTCTTCCTACCAGGACCACAAGTAAAACAACTGTGGGGCATATTTATACTCCGTTTGCGCTGGCATTGCGTCGTTTTTTTTGACGCAATTTCGACGCAAAACTAACTCCATATTTATACTTTGGCGTTAGACGCGTCTAGCGCCAAAGTCCATGGAGTTAGCGTCATTTTTTAGCGTGGACACCTACTTTGCGTTAATTATATGCAAGGTAGGCGTTCCCGTCTAAAAAATCGACTCCGAGGCATGTGCGTTGGATTTATACTCCCGGCCAAAAATCACACCCGGGAGTGGGCGGGTCCAAAAAAATGACGTACGCCCGCTTTTGCGCCGTTTTTTAGCGCCTGCAAAAGGCAGGCGTTAAGGGACCTGTGGGCTCTGAAGGAGCCCAGAGGTGCCCTCCCATGCCCCCAGGGACACCCCCTGTCACCCTTGCCCACCCCAGGAGGACACCCAAGGCTGGAGGGACCAATCCCAGGGACATTCAGGTAAGTTCAGGTAAGTATTTTATTTTTATTTTTTTGTGGCATAGGGGGGCCTGATTTGTGCCCCCCTACATGCCACTATGCCCAATGACCATGCCCAGGGGACAGAAGTCCCCTGGGCATGGCCATTGGGCAAGGGGGCATGACTCCTGTCTTTGCTAAGACAGGAGTCATTTCTATGGGGGTTGGGAGTCGTAAAAAATGGCGCAAATCGGGTTGAGGCGAAAAAATTGCCTCAATCTGACTTACCCCATTTCTTGACGCCCAAGCCCCATATCCCCCTACGCCGGCGCTGCCTGGTGTACGTCGTTTTTTTAACGCACACCAGACGGCGCCGGCGGCTAACGCCGGCTAACGTCATTCAATAAATACGGCGCCCGCATGGCGCTTCAGAATGGCGTTAGCCGGCGCTAATTTTTTTGACGCAAAACTGCGTTGGCGCAGTTTTGCGTCAAAAAGTATAAATATGGGCCTCTGTTTGCTAAAATCCCCTACTAACAAAATCGAAGGAGAGAATGGTCAAGACAGAAAAAAGTCATCCAAAAATCTTTTTAGATCAGTTTCCAATAGAGCGTGTGATGAGGGAGAATTGTAAACCTTAATTATTAGGAAGCTAGTGTTGAGGGAAAATGTTGGGAGAACAGCCAGGATGTTTACTGAGTGATAGAGGAATAGCTTTGTATCACACCTTAAACTTACAGTTACAAAGGTCACTAGCCGCACCTTTGATCTACCATGTGTCAAATGCATGGCTTGGACATAGAAGGATTTGTAACCATTCAAGAATGCAAAATCCGTAACAACCCAGGTCTCTTGCAGATAAATGATTTTGATATACTGATTTTGTGAATGTCACCAAATAGGAAACTAACCCCATCCATGTTCCAACATATTTTTTCTCAACCCCTATGAGAGACCCCTCTTTATTATCATTGATGGTCAGGAGTCAGTCCTGCTCTTCTAATGTGGATAAGGTGGCAAATCTGTTGCTAAGCTGGACATTGTTGTAAACAGTCACCTCAGCTATTATTGAGCGCCCTGTAGTCTGGAAGATTCCCTCATGTGCGCACTGCCTCCAAATAAATCTACTATGAAGGTAGAAAAATTCAAGTGGATGGATTGCAATGTCAGATGTTGTTAAGGATACATGCCCTGTAGTAATCAGGTTCTGCTCCACCCTTATAGGGTTCCTAAAATTAACCACAATGCAATCATCAGTGCCTTGTTTGTTAGTGTCTCCCACTGCGTACCATAATAATCGCATTATAAAGTAGAGTTTGGAATATCCAATTGGCTCGAAAGACAACGTACAACTTTGTTTTTGATCTCACCTTAACTTTCAGTTCTACTCACTTTAAGTGGGGGAACATTCACCAGTACGCAAACATTAGAGGATAACATGCTGGTAGGGCAGCTCCATTTAAAAGGATTGCTATGGAGATTTACTGCCTCTGCTTCTCGTGAACTACCCAACAAGGAGTTGAGAAGAACTATTGGTTAAAGGGGCATTAAAGCCACTTGAGCCTTCCGAGGGAGTTTGTAAGAGGGGCACAACACCACTAATCTAGCCGAATGATTTGGAGATGGAGACAGCCAGGTCGCTCTTTATTACAAAAAGGACCGATCCCACCATCAGGGAGTTAGGGGCTTGTGACATTGAAGGAGGAACACTAGCTAAAGAGGGGGTGCAAAGGTTCAATCTAGAGTCGAGTGTCTCCAAACAAAGAACTACTTCAGCCAACCCTCTCTACCACCTTGTCTATCTTGTCCTCAAATGATTTAACTACAACAGCAATCTCACAATCCAGTTTATCCAGCCTCTCCTCCAGTTTAGCCAAACAAGTTACAAGAGGGGTTTCAATAGCTATGGTTACATTAGGAGATGTCAGGGGGAAGCAAAGGAGGTTGTCTACAGACACCACGCCAGTCTACCAGGTGGTTGGCATCTTTATCCTTCTGCCTGAAGGCTTTGCCCCCAAAATCTGGGAAGAGGGTGTACGAGTTCTATTCCTAGATTCCTCCCAGGCCTTGGGTGCACTGTGAGGGATTAAAACTGTGGAGAGGATTGCAGCTGACTTGGGAGCCTTCGTGCAGGATGCAACCCTGTGCAAGGGACCACTGACATTAAGTGAAAATGACTGAACAGGCCAAGACACAGCAGGGGTTTCTATACGCTCTCCAGCAACCAAAACATTTGAAACAAATGTGGCCAGTTGATCTTCCATCTCAGAGATCTTCTCTGTCAGCACACGTACAGCATTGTTAAGAAAAGTCATGATAGTGTTCTGTGTCCTGGGCCTTTTGTCCTTTGTAGCCACTGCTTCTCCCTTTTAATTTCCCATCTTCTAATACAGTCTGAAGTGAAGGCTGCAGGGTTAACTTCCCCAAGGCAGGAGAGGCTGGACCTGTGATTTGTGGTCAGCAGCAGCGCAATGCCCTTCCCGCACTACGGGAGCTTGGAGTGTTTTTTATCCTTGTACCTCCAAGCATGGAAAAGCAGTGGGCAGGCTTCCCCAAGCCAGGAGCAGGCTGGGTCTCGTGGTTTATGGTCAGCAGCAGCAAGATGTTCTTCCTGACTCAAAATCTTTGAAAATCTGTCCCTGAATTTGAGAAGGCATGAAGACAATGTTTTCCTGCTATCATTATCGTCCTTTAGAAGCTCACTGTCCTCACTTAGATGCTCCAACTCTTGTGAGGCTCCAAAATGTTTGCTGCCATCTTAGAGGAAAGTAAACACAATTCCCTTGAGTTTATGAATGCTTACTTACTACCTTTGATTGGACACCATTTCACAGAAGCAAACCAAGTCGGAATTGGATGAGTTGACCTTGGAGAAGGAAGATGGAATTTCCTAAAGCCTGCCCATAGAAGACATCTCTCTGTGTATATCGTATATATTTTAAATGCTGAAATAGATGCTTTGTTATCAGGTGTGATGTAAGATTATAGCAGAGTAGTAAAGAAAGCCTGCTAAAGAATATTTAATAATTTGATAATTAATGATTCAGTTTTTAGGTTATTAAGTCTTGTGAAAAACGGACAGAGAGGGAGGCTGGTACATTACAAAATAAGAAAGATTTATGTGAGAAGGAATGTAATTTAAAATTTCACGAGTCAAGGTTTGTGTTGATTTAGCTCTTAAATGATTGGTTTCTATTTTTAAGTTGTTAAACATCTTGCTACATCAGAGTGCTAATGAATCAACGTCCCCCTCTGTCAGGTGATTTACTTAATGGGTGGTTTGAGGGGAATATTGGCGCCCACTCAAAACCAATATTTTCAATTGGTAACTATCCAACAAAGTTCATACATGTTGCTCCCTAAATGGTGCTCTTTCGGGGGGGGGGAAACTCACCCAAATCCCCTGACATTCAGGCCCATATTTATACTTTTTGACACAAACCAGCACAGGCGCTGGTTTGCGTCATAAATTTTAACACCGGCTAACTCCATTCCTACATACCATGTGGGCGCCTTATTTAAGGAATGATGTTAGCCGGCGCTGCAGACTGGTCTGAGTAAAAAAAAATGACTTAAACCAGGCAGCGCTGGCGTAGGGGAAAACGGGGGTTGTGCATCAAAAAATGGTGCAAGTCAGGTTTGAGGCAAAAATCATGCCTCAAACCGGACTTGCGCCATTTTTTGACGCACAACCCCCATTGAAATGACTCCTGCCTTAGCAAAGACAGGAGTCATGCCTCCTTGCCCAATGGCCATGCCCAGGGGACTTCTGTCCCTTGAGCATGGTCATTGGGCACAGTGGCATGTAGGGGGGCCCAAATTAGGGCCCCCTATGCCACTTGAAAAAAATAAAACAAAATACTTACCTCAACTTACCTGTACTTACCTGGGATGGGTCCCCCAATCTATGGGTGTCCTCCAGGGGTGGGCAAGGGTGGCACTGGGTGTACCTGGAGGCAGGGAAGGGCACCTCTGGACTCCTTCCATGGTCAGAGACCATAGAAGTGAGCCCACAGGTCCCTTAACGCCTGCCCCGACACAGGCGTTAAAAAATCGGCGCACATCGGGCTGTGCGCTGTTTTTTAAGGCCTGCCCCCTCCTGTGCGTCAAAATGACGTTGGAGTATAAATAAGGCGCACAGGCCTTAAAGTCATTTTTTGGGCGGAATGCCTACCTTGCATGTCATTAACGCAAGGCGGTTTCCTGCATCAAAAAATGACGCACATGGAGGAATTTTGACGGTCTCGGGCGCAGGCGTCAAAATTTAAATATGGTGCACGGTTTGATGCACATTCGGCGCAAACAGAGTATAAACATGCCCCTCACATTCATAAAGTGTGACCACAGACAAATACAATAATGGCACACACCTATTTATTTGTGTACAATTTCAACTCTGTCGTTATTCTCTTTCTGATGTTCATTTCAAAACAATATATTGTCCCCTTTTGGTCTCTGTCATCCCACATCAATAAAAGTTCATTCCAAAAATGCAGTTATTTACGGTGATTCCATCAGTGTTTTCCGACAGCAACAGTTCAATTCGAACAGCCAAAAGTCAACATGTTTTGTCTCTGGGACGTGTCCCCACAACTTCCTCACTCTGTAAACAGCATATAGCAACCATAATATATCTCATATTTCTAGAATAGTCTTTTAGACAGTCACCCTCCATTGCTAGTGACCATTCACGTGGAACCAAACACAATGATCTTAAAATGTGTGTTACATGCATCATAAACCACATCAGTAAACTTGTGAGGTCTATTTGAACTCCTTATATCAATAAAATATGCTCATTATCTATATACATTAGTAAAGACCAAACCAATCTATGCCCAGTGGACGTTGCCATTAGTTACTGAGTGTAATACGTGGAATGTCCCTCTCTATTACATGTCTCTGGTCCTCATGCGTGCAATACCACCATTACAATTAGTAAATGTGATCCAATATCAGTATCTTACAGTGTGATAATCAGGTTATTTTAGAAAATGAAAAACTCACCATCAACTCAATGATTGCTTAATTTATTATATACATGATTAACTTCTCACTCCCTATGTCTGCCCTGTAAGAAAAACACAAACTCTGATGAACATTAAGTAACAATTATTATATAATGACCCAACATGAGCAAAAATTAAAATGGACACCACTGTGGTTGTGCTCTCTCCATTATCAAAGGTACAAAATATATTCTTTGTACGTACTCAAGTCAATAACAATAGCCACCACAAAATTATATTAAAGGTTGGCCCATATATATTTTCTTCAACAAACTGTGAGTAGTGCCACAAATATATCTAGAACCACAGGGACCCGTCCCCTCGTCATTAGAGCTCCCCGAATACAAAGCGCCAAAGTGTTACTCCAACTTATCAGGCGTGATGTTACAATGCCTCAGAGTACCCAATTTGTCAGTTCCACCAGAATGTTTTTCCCGAAAAGGCATGGTTGTCTCTCACTTTTAAGGCCTGGAGTAGTTTATGCCAGTTTTTTTCACCCCTCTCTCCCTTTGCCACCCTTTGAGCCTTTTTATATCTTGCTCGAGCACGCTTAATGTCTGCTCGATTACACTCCCTTGCAGCAGATACCAACGCCTGCTTGGCCATCCTACATTCCCGGTTAAACCAATGAAGAAGTTTCACAACCAACCTTTGGCTGCCTTGATGATCTCTGACAAAGATCAATTTAAGTTTGTTAAAGAACAGGTTTTAGGTTTGTAAGTAATGATTGGGGTCTACAGGCTGGTCTTCAGGATCAGCTACATACTGTACACACCACTGATAGATCTTGGCATGCGTATCCAGGTCAGCCAAGACTCTAGGCCACGTTACTTGTCGTTGATTACTGGAGAGGCTAGGCTCTGGCAAAGTCGAAAATTTCCGGGCAGAAGACCTAAGATAATTCCCTCCATTTAGGGATACAGCTAGTGGACAATGATCACTCTTGGTGGTACTCAACACCTCCATATCCACCATGTCCAGCCATAACCACACATCCATCAGGATGTAGTCAATAACACTCTTCTGATGTCCCCTTCTAAATGTAGGTGCTCGCACTTGGTCGTAACTAATCCTCCCATTACAGGCACGTAACCCGTGCGCCACCACCATTTCCACTAGCTGTAGGACCTTTTCAGAAAGATGGCTTAGTGGCTTGCCAATCAGCTGGGGAGCTCCCCATTTCTCGTCTTCCTCCCTGGTTACCAGATTAAGAGCAAGGCAAGGTTCGAATGAGTTATTAAAATTACCGGCTATTATTATTCTTGAATTGAATTTCTAAGTCTCCACTATCTTTCCAATCATGACCAGAACAGGAGACTCTATGTGTTGGCAATGAGCGTGCATACACATTTATTATCACTAGAGTCAACCCCCTGGGGAATCTTATCTAATGCTGATTAAATCAGGGGAGTCTATCGTAAGCAATTCACGCCTACAAGCTATGTTGTTTCTCATCAAGATCATAAGACCTCCCATTGTCCAGACCCTTTTTTTAGGTGGCAGGGCTTCCACACTATAGGAGGTAAATCCACAGACAAAGACCTTGTTCATAGCCAAAGTTTCTTGGAATGCACAGATGTCATATTTCCCTATTAGGGAGAGCCACTCTTTGTCTAGCACCTTGGGGTGCACCCTGACACATTCCAGGAGATTAACTATAGTTTTGTCCTGCATTCAGATGGCATTTCAGGAGGGACACCCATGTGTGCGCCGCCCACCTGGATACTGGGTGCCCCTACAGGGGGAGTGTGAAGGGCTGGACGGAGCCGGCCCGCACAATTCTCCTGCATGTGCTGTCGCTGCCAGCGGTGACCTGGGATCCAACGGGAGCCCGACCAATCAGGGATAAGTCACCAGGTCACGGCGGGAAAGCAGAAGAACAAGAAGGCTGGCATTGGGCATTCAAAGGGGAGAAGTGCCAGGAAGACAGGCGAGTGAGAAACGAGGCGGAGGAGTGAACGAGGACGTCATGGAGAGAACCACAGGGCGGAGGACCTGAGAGACCAGGGAGCCGTTCGTCCCATTCGGGGACAGGAATACCGGAGTGACCAGGGAGTCGTTTGTCCCAATCGGGGACAGGAGGACATCAATCCCTGAAGCGGAATGCAGCAGCCCGCCACGCTTCTGGAGAAGCGTGGCGTTTTCAGGTGCGTTGAAGCGGCCTCGGTACGGGGAGGGAGGACGGGTGGAGACGGAAGGGAATCAAGAGGAAACGCTGTAATATATGAGATGGCATGGGTGAGGGATTAAAACAAGGGGTTTTGAGGAGTATGGCAGATACAAACCAACAACAGTAAATGCATAACGAAAGTACTGAAACAATAGTGTTGTAGAGAGGCATAGAAGAAAGCAAAAAGGATCATAAAAGAAGACAGAGAGACAAGTGAAATAAACTCCCTGACAGAGAGGGAAAGGACAGGAGAGGCGAAGAGAGAGAGAGAGAGAAAAGCCCAGACTTAAAGATTGAGAAGAGACAAGAACGAAAAGACAGCTGAAAAGGGAAAGCCAGTAATAATTAGCGAAGGAGAAAACCTAACCACTTACTGAGATTATTCTTCTTTTCTCCTGTGCTTCCCGGGAGACCTGAAGAAACAGAGAGAAGGAAGGAAGGGAACATGAACCATTACCTGCGAGATGCCGACGGATACAGATGAAACGACAAAAAGGAAGAAATCCAGCAGAAACAATCCCAATTATTAACCAATAAAATAACCCTTACCTACTTAACGGTCGACTCCTGCATGATTATTCGTACCAAGACTGTAACAAATGGTTTCAGAAGTGGGATAAAGAAACACGGTGCAATGGAGGAGTAATCGCCCAGTTGCCAGAGGGACAGCAACATCTACAGATTGTGTGGGAACAGCAGATGAAAGAAGCCAGGGAAGAACGTGAAGCCTTGCAGACCGCTCTTAAAAGTCAAGCGACGATAATGGCAAACAATCAACTGGTATATGAGACCACTTTGGGGAAACTTACAGATACGATTGCCCATATCAAGGTTCATCCAAGTGTACCCAGTAGCGTACTGCAAAAGGTACCAGGAACAGGAAGACCCGGACTCCTTTTTTACGAACTTTGAGAGGGTTGCCAGCACTGCAAGTTGGCCAGAAGAGAAATGGGGACAATATATAGCGCCATTACTCACAGGGTATTTACAGGCCATGTACCAAGCCATCAACCCCAGTGGCACTCTTCCCTACAAAGACATAAAGAAAACTATATTGGAACGTGTCGGGCTGGACAGTGAAAGTTATCATTCCAGGTTTCGCCAAACCAAGTGGCAACAGCAAGAGAATCCTCGCACCCTCTACTATAGGGTTCAGCATGCTGCAGGGAGGTGGCTGTATCCGACTGAGAAAACTCGGGAAGAAATGTTCAACACTATAGTTTTGGAACAATATTTGGATGCGTTACCCAGTAAAACCCGTAACTGGGTCAGACAACACCCGGGCCTGACTAATGAGACAGCTGTAGACCTCGCATGTGCGTATCACAGGGGTCCTGACTTTCGGGCCACATCCAGCAGACATCCAACCCCTTCACCTGTCCGCCCAACCATAGTGAGAGGTACGTTCCATAGACCCATGCTGTTACATGGGCCTGAGCATTCCCTGCCGACCGCAACATCAAATACCAACTACCCGACCACAGGACCCCAGTGTTACCACTGCTCCGAATGCGGTCATATTGCCAGACATTGCCCCCATAAAAAGGATATTGAGGAACCCATGGAGATTGGCATAGCAAGAGGGAGAGTGTTCTGGACTGGTGGAGAAAAACCCACTTATACCCTCAGTATCCTCCTCAACGGCTTTGAAAGGACAGTGTTGATCGATTCTGGGTGTAGCCAGAGTGTAATGCGCCAAGAGTTAGTATTGCCCGGGCAAGAGGTACCACGTTCACAAGTATTAATCGCATGTGTACATGGGGATCAAAGATACTACCCGGTGGCCATCGTACGTCTGAAGTGGAGAGAAGAGAATGAGACCTTAAGAGTGGGAGTACTTCCCCACCTAGTTGAAGATATCATCATCGGAACTGATTATAAGGATTTTTCCTCCCTATTAACCAAAGCAGGTCAGGAACACACCCTGAAGACTTGGTGGGAGGAAGTACCCTTTGGGGCAGGCGAGGGAGTAAGCCGACCACCCAGAGTTACGCTCATAAAAAGCAAAAAAGGGACCAGTGACAACAATATACCCAAAAGCAGAAAGCCCCGACAGTGAGTAGTCCAGAAGTAGCCAGAAGGGTGTGTACCATTCCAGTGGAGTTCCGGCAGAGTCAACAAGATGACCCCTCCCTGAAAAACATGTGGCAGCAAGCCCTGAATCCGGAAGAGCATGTGGTAGGTCCTAGATTTATAATACAAACCAACCTCTTTTATAGAAGACCAAATACTGGGTTAGAGCGACACTTACAATTAGTAGTTCCCAGGAGTCACCGACAGCAGGTCTTACATCTAGCACATGGGGATAATGGGGAGGGACACCTTGGAAGGGAAAAGACCGAGGAAGCAATACTCCGGTGCTTCTACTGGCCTGGAGTATTTGGGGAGATACGTAAACATTATTCTGAATGCCCAAAATGCCAACTTTTTAACCCATCCCCACACAGACCAGCTCCGCTCCAACCCCTCCCTATCATTGACACCCCTATCTCAAGAGTGGGCATGGATATCATTGGACCCCTTACCCTCTCCATCCGGGGACATCACTACGTTTTGGTATTAGTGGACTATGCCACACGTTATCCGGAAGCCATCCCCCTTCCTAGCATGCACACTAAAGCCATTTCACAAGCAATGATAACATTTTTCTCCAGGGTGGGTTTCCCCAAAGAAATACTAACCGACCAAGGGACCCTTTTCATGTCCAGACTCATGGCAGAGGTGAGCAAAACACTGGGGGTGAAACAGATTAGAACGTCGGTATATCACCCACAAACAGACGGTTTAGTGGAGAGGTATAACAGGACAATTAAATCACTACTCAGGAAGAGCATTTCCGAAGCAGGCAAAGAGTGGGAAAATAAACTGCCTCTAGTACTGTATGCTATTCGCACACACGTTCAGACCTCCCGGGGACATAGCCCCTTCGAACTATTGTTCGGCCGACAACCTCAGACTCTTCTCGAAATGTTGGCTGAACAATGGGAAGAAACAGAGGAAGAGGTAAAAGACCTCTTGACGTATACACGCGAGTTGAGGGAAAATCTTCATACAGTGTGGGAAGAAGCCCACACCACCCTATGAGAGTCTCAAAGCAAACAGAAACAATGGTATGATGCCAAAAGTGTATTCTGCAGTCTGAAAGTAGGAGACAAGGCACTAGTCCTACTTCCTAGTTGTGAAAACAAATTACTGGCCCGTGGCAGGGTCCTTATGAAGTTATCGAGCAAATCAATCCCACCACCTATAAATTGACCATTCCAATGGGACTAGGCAGAGAACAGATATATCATATAAATGTCCTCAAGAAATGGCAGGAACTGTTGGGCGAACAATCCATTCGGTATATCACAAACGTGGCCACGGAAGAGATTCCCTACCTTTATTTTTCCTCAAGCCACTCTACTGAGTGTCCTTCCCCCCAGATGAGTCCTACCCTCACAGAACCACATCATGGGCAACTCACCCAAGTGATAGATAAGTATTGAGATGTTTTCTCCAAACATCCCGGTCGCACGACTCTAGTACACCACCCGATACGATTGAAAATCGAGAAAGTCTCCCGACAACGTCCATATCGTATACCGGAAGCAAAAAAAGTAGTAATCGAACAGGAAGTCCAATCTATGCTTCAACCTGCATTATCGAACCATCCACTAGCCCCTGGTGTTCCCCAGTCGTGCTGGTGCCCAAGCCAGACGGGAGCACTTGTTTCTGCGTAGACTACAGACGCGTCAACGAGTTGACTCACTTCGATGCCTATCCCGTGCCACGCATAGACGAACTACTTGAGAGACTAGGTCAGGCCCAATATATGTCCACCTTACAAAAGGGTATTGGCAAATACTTTTGAGAATAGAAGACAAAGAAAAAATGATTTTGCAGCCCCATCCGGTCTATATCAGTTCACGGTCCTTCCGTTCGGGATCCATGGGGCCCCCCCCACATTCCAAAGGCTCATGGACAGGATCTTATGAACACATCACAGATATGCAGCTGCATATCTGGATGATATAGTAATATATAGTAAGACCTGTGAAGAACACATGCAACATTTAGGCGACGTTTTATAGGTATTGAGAGTAGCCCATCTAACGGCAAACCCAGAAAAATGCAGATTGGGATATACCAATATCAAATATTTGGGGTATGTATTGGGAGCAGGACAGGTCAGACCCCAGGTGGAGAAAATAGAAGCCATCACGAGAATACCAGTACCACGGACAAAGAAAGATGTTTAGTGGTTTAGTGGGTTACTATAGACAATTTATCCCTCAGTTTTCCACCTTAGCAGAACCACTTACTAACCTTCTAAGGAAATCCTGTCCCAACACCCTTCTCCCTCTCTCTGAGGGTGAACGTCACCGTTTTGAACAACTACGAAACACACTGACAGCTGGTCCAGTGTTGTGCTGTTCAGATTTTCAGAAACCTTTCTTTTTGCAAATGGACGCCTCCGATGTGGGGCTTGGGGCAGTACTGTCCCAGACTCAAGATGATGGGTCCCTACACCCCATATTGTATATTAGTCGGAAGCTACTCCCAAGGGAAGTCCATTATCCCACAATAGAAAAAGAATTCTTGGCCATTAAATGGGCAGTGAAGTCTCTACGGTACTATCTCACTGGCCTGACATTTACCCTGGTCACGGATCACGCTCCACTCACATGGCTCGCTGTCTCGTGTCCTGCGGTGGTTCCTTTCATTACAACCTTTCTCCTTTCAGATTATACACCTACCGGGCAGCCAAATGACGAATGCTGATTTTTTTTATCCTGCTATCCAGCCCCTGAGCGTCAACTACTGGCACTCTCTAGGGAGAGTGTCTGTGACGGGCTGGATGGAGCCGGCCCGCACAATTCTCCTGCATGTGCTGTCGCTGCCAGTGGTGACCCGGGATCCAACGGGAGCCCCACCAATCAGGGAGGAGTAGCCAGGTCACGGCGGGAAAGCGGAAGAACAAGAAGGCTGGCATCGGGCGTTCAAAGGGGAGAAGTGCCGGGAAGACAGGCGAGTGAGGAACGACGTGGAGGAGCGAACGAGGATGTCGTGGAGAGAACCACAGGGCGGAGAACCGGAGAGAACAGGGAGCCGTTTGGCCCAATCGGGGACGGAAGGACCGGAGAGACCAGGGAGCCGTTCATCCCAATCGGGGACGGGAGGACCGGAGAGACCAGGGAGTTGTTCGTCCCAATCGGGGACGGGAGGACGTCAATCCGAGAAGCGGAAACGCAGCAGCCCGCCATCCTTCTGGAGAAGTGTGGCGTTTTCAGGTGCGTTTAAGTGGCCTCGGTACGGGGAGGGAGGACGGGTGGAGACGGAAGGGAATCAAGGGGAAACACTGTAATATATGAGATGGCACGGCTGAGCTGAGGGATTAAAACAAGGGGTTTTGAGGAGTATGGCAGATACAAGTAAACAACAGTAAATGCATAACGAAAGTACTGAATCAATAGTGTTGAAAAAGGATCATGAGAGAAGACAGAGAGACAAGCAAAAGAAACTCCCTGACAGAGAGGGAAAGGACAGGAGAGGCGAA
Source organism: Pleurodeles waltl (assembly GCF_031143425.1). NCBI lineage: Eukaryota > Metazoa > Chordata > Amphibia > Caudata > Salamandridae > Pleurodeles > Pleurodeles waltl. The sequence continues at coordinate 342,834,362 of NC_090439.1, forward strand.
GAGAGAGAGAGAAAAGCCCAGATTTAAAGATTGAGAAGAGACAAGAACGAAAAGACAGCTGAAAAGGGAAAGCCAGTAATAATTAGCCAAGGAGAAAACCTAACCACTCACCAAGATTATTCTTCTTTTTTCCACATGTGCTTCCCGGGAGAACTGAAGAAACAGAGAGAAGCAAGGAAGGGAACATGAACCATTACCTGCGAGATACCAACGGATACAGACGAAACAACAAAAAGGAAGAAATCCAGCAGAAACAATCTCAATTATTAACCAATAAAATAACCCTTACCTGCTTAACAGTCATCTCCTGCGTGATTATTGGTACCAAGACTGTAACAGGGAGCCTCCGAGGTTTGCTCATTTTCAACAGGCCCAGGGAAAGTAGGAGTTCTCCTGTCAGGCTGTGGCTCCATTAAACCTAATCAATTCAGCTGGTCTAACAAGGTCAGTGGATGATATTGATTGCAAGTTGGTACACTAAAAGTAGTGTATTGAATGTCCCGAGTTTGAGATGGTCGAAACAGAATAATTCCAATACCCCCTGCTACTGGTGGATAAAAGACCCCTAAGGGTAGCACTGTAATACCCCCTTTCACATTACTTTTTTGGCTAATCAGATTTAACAATGATCGAACACAACCCGGTGCCTTAAAATTCATAATTATGCAGTCACCCTGTGAGGATTTTGGCGTGGGACCCACCTAAGCCACCCTTCTTGTAGTGATAATTTCCCCACAGAGGCTCTGTGGGTAGCCCAACTGTTTCTGTAGCCAATGTGCAGCTTTATTTAATAGTGAGTTATGTGACTCACTTGTCCCTCTTGGCAACCGCGGGGCATTCTCTAAGATGATAATGTACAGGGCACATTTCAGGGGAATGCTAGGTCATATGTCGGGGATACCCGAGTGTGGTCGCGATGGCCCTGGTTCCTCTGTACCTCTAACTGGATCAATTGCCCCTTCCACTTCACTCTCAAGATGTTTACTCCATGGGCGTTGGAAGGTTCCCTTTGTGGGTCAATTGGTTACTGCTTGTCCTTTCCCCCTATTTGTTATTTGGTGGGCCAGCAGTCCTTCATTGTTCTCTTTCGGGCTTGCTCTCTGTTCATCAGAAATTACACATGGCTCCTGGGTCTTATCGCTACACCCATCCCTAAGGTTAGAAAGATGGTTTCTGCTAATGTGAATAAGCTTGTGCTGTTGGATCTTTGCCTCAATCGAGTTAAGTTGCTCGATCAGAGGCTGCAGTTTTAAATCAAGGATAAAACCACTTTTATCTCTATCTGCTCTATTGACACCCCTTAAATAATGTAGTATCTAGAACCTTAGAAAAAAGGACATCAGCAAACAGGCAACATTTAAAACTTTTATGCCACCAATCATAGGTAACCCCAAGCATCAGTGACTAAGGGAGTTCTAAAAAAGAGCTCGGAATGATGCAGGCGGTCTAAGGATGTCCACCAGCAATGACAAGAGTTTTGTACGGCAACTGAGAGGCCACTTCGTTAATGGATGCCATGTGAATATCACTAGAAAGACGCACCCTGTGTAGTATGGAAAAAGGCTGGTAGGTGTTGCAAAAATGACGCAAGGGCCAACCCTGACTGCTGCTGCATACTGCTTCTTGACACCAGTGTGAGGTCTATGGGAAAATAGAGATCAAGGAAATGGAATGAAAATAATCCAACTTCTCACACTCAGTAGGTGGTGGGTGGTGAGAATACCAGTCAGGCACCTTATTGTTGGATCCCACAATTTTTTGACTGTGAGAGAAATGTGCTTACTTTGGCAATAGTACCTAAACCTGTAATATATTTGTAATTGCTTTGTATAAAATGAAAACACAAAACAATTAGATAATGGTCTATTTTCTTTCTCTTCGTACTGCTGATAAGTGGCTCTACTTTGAAATTCCTTAGTATTGACTATGTAAGCTACCATTGTTGCAACTATTGTGCCTCTGCTTAGTTTCTTTGGAAATTTACCCCGTATTATGTGCTTAATTAACCTTACATATGATCTTGTGTTCAATTAACATAGTTCTTTACCCCCTATTAGTTGTCCTTTTGGTGCCCCTTTCCATGTTTTCTTCTGGCCTGCCCTATAAACTATGCTTAGGAAGAGGCAGGGAGTGGTGAGGCAGCCACCATGCTCCAAATCTAGGATTGTATTGGGATAACATTTTGGGAGTCATAGAAAACATATTGCCTACTATCCCAGATTGTTCCCCTGAAACCAAAATACTTTGGCTTCCTCAACATGAATCCCAAACTTCCTAGCTCAGCATCACGATTACAACATGATCAGCTCTTCTAGCAGCCAAGTAGGAAATAGCTACATTCTGGCAGGAGGAGAAATATGTGCTAACCCAAAAATACTTGGGGGCATATTTATACTTTTTGATGCAAAACTGCACTAATGCAGTTTTGCATCAAAAAGTTTAGCACCGGCTTGTTAAATTCCTGAGCGCCAGCCGGGTGCCATAGTTTTGGAATGGCGCAAGCTGGTGCAAAGGGTGGGCTAGCATAAAAAACGATGTTAGCCGGGTGGGGGTGGCGGTATGGGCGAAGGGGGTTTTGCACCAACAAATGACATTAGGCTGATTAGAGTAAAAAAAAATGCCTCTAACCAGCCTAGCGTCATTTTCTGACGCAAAACCATCCATACCACGACTCCTGTCTTAGAAAAGACAGGAGTCATGCCCACCACCGCAATGGCCAGCACAGGGGAACAGTATCCCCTGGGCATTGCCCTTGCACCCCATGCCAAGTTGGGCCCGATGGGAATTTAATTAAAAAATATATATACTTACCCATACTTACCCAAGTCACCTGGGATGGGGTCCCCCATCCTCTGGTGTCCCTCTGGCGTGGGTGGGGGTGTTCCTGTGGCTTGAGGAGTGCACCTGTGGACCCATTCCATGGTGTTTAACAATGAACTGGGTCCACAGGTCCCCTAATGCCTGGTCTGACCCAGGCATTAAATAATGGTGCAAAGCACGCTTTGCTCCTTTATTTAGCCCCTCCTCCCACCCGTGCGTCATTTTAGCATGGGGGGATAAATATGGGGCTATGGAGTTAGCACCATTTTTTTTAGATGGGAATGCCTACCTTGCATCTCATTGACGCAATGTGGGTTCACACATCTAAAAAATGGTGCAAACTAAAAAAAATTGACGTTAGACGGGTCTAACGTCAAAATATAAAGATGGAGTTAGTTTTGCGTCAAATTTGCATCTAAACAAATTACGCACATTCGGCGCAAGAGTAGTATAAATATGCCCCTTGGTTCCAGTGGCTATACTACTTGTTGGCAATTGAGAAACATACTCTATCAATTGAATGTCAAATGAGAGGTTTCAATTAAGCTGCTTCTAAGCTATTTTTGAAAGAGTTTTGAAAACTTACCCAGCCATGAATTTTGAGGCCGTTTATATCACTGCCATGAACATAGCCATATTTTGATTGTCGAATAATCTTGGACAAATCCTGAACAGTGACATATGTAGCCACTTTATATCTCACCTGAACAGGACAGGATCGGATACGGGATCAATTTGTTTTGATTGATTGTGAAAATGTTTAATTATCCCTGTAAAATGTTTCATCAAAACGTACGTGCCTAAACCATGATCACGGACGCTATAATAGGAAGGAATTATATGTAATGGTATCTCGATGAGATCATCATGGTGTGGCCACATGCACAGCCTCTGTCTTAGTTTAGGCTTCTGTGTCATTATTGTGTGTATTGCTCACTGAAGCCGGTAGTGATAGTTCCCTAAGTTCCCAGGATGAGACAAATATTCACAAAAAAGAAAATGTAACAACAATTTATATTTATTATAAAAGAAGATGAAAAGTGAGGGAGAGAGTCAAGGTGCACATCTCTGTGGTCCTAAAGAGTTCTTACCATTTTTTTAATGCTTGAACTAGGCAAGTCTTTCAATTGAAACTCCCTTCAGTGCTCTGCCATCCATCCTTTATCCATGACTGTTTCAGTGTATCTGTGGGGTGTTCACATCTACATAAAGAGCACCCCATAAGACTGCTCCGGTCCATTAGAAAGGAAGATGCAAAGGCAAGGACTTTACACCCATATCTGTAGAAGAGGTTTAGGTCTCTCTCAGAGTCTAACATTCAGGTGGCTGAGGGCAGTATTCCCCCCACCCTTAAAAGTTAGAAAGCTTTGCAGCACATTAGCTGTGTTATAATGGCGCTGGCACAGACCCTTCCCACCACTAAAAAAGCCTCTTTCCCCAAAGAAGATCAGAATATGTTATTTTGGCATGATCCTTGCCTCTGCCATGAACATCAATTCACCAAAATGCGGCGGGTAGCGGAAGTCACTTCACACACCCATTTTGACTTTCAATTCCACTAACATGCACATGCTTACACATAGACACATTCACACTTACACACTCGCTTATCTAAACAGCTCACCCTCAAGCACGAACACAACATACATTTAAAAGCATTTTTTTGCTCACCTCAGCTGCGAGGGAGAGTCTAATCCAGCTAATTGTACTCCAATTCTATTACACTAATTGTGAATAATTAAACATCATTCACTATTATTATAATGAAAAATGAGAGAAAACAAAGAGAAAAGAGCCACAACCAACGTCTATAACGATGTGCTGCCACTGCGTTTCTCGCTCTGCTTTTGCCACGTCTGAAGCCATGGGTAGCAAAGACAGTTCGAGGGGTCGGAAAGGGCAAGCTAAGGGTCACAGCTGCGACCCCTGGCAACCCCTGAATGACGTCTATGGGCTCTGCTATTGGAAAAAGACCTGGTCAGCAAAGATGCAGCTGAGTCTGCCACACCAAGACCCTTAGTGAGAAGGAGGAATCTTGAAACAAACTCTGAGAGCTAGAGGTTGTACTTATTTGAATTTGATGAGAAAGAATGGGGGTTCCCCTGTTATTGAGGAACCGTACACTTCTGGGAATAATGTCCCACAGAAAGTGAACTCCATGAGGTACGAGCTTATTGGCCTACAGAGCAAGACCGAAAGTGAACCAAACAGTAGCTCCCAGCATCTCAAGCTTCTTCCTGGCTCCTTCTCCAAAATGTTGGGATGACAGACATCATTGCATTTCCTTTCCCCTCAGCAACCTTGCTTACAGCATGCTTCGTGATACGTTTTCCCATAAAGATCTCTGTGCTCTTGCAAAAGATCTGTCACAAATTACAGCAGGATTACTACAAAGGCTTTGAAAGATCCTAGAGACTAGGAACACATGTGTGCCTCTTATAGCATATCCACCTGCTAGACATGGCGTACTATGCTACCATTGGGGTGATGGGGGCTCAGAGCAGAGAATGGGGCTGATGGCTGCTGAGTGGCATTGGACCCTCTTCATTCTGAGAGGGCAAATACATTTTCCCTTGCTGCAAAGACCTGCTGAGCTGCCCCTCATTCATGTTTTTTAAACTACAGATAGATATGTATGTTGCATACTTGCTAACTATGGATGTAGAGTTGCGACTTTGCACTTCTTTAAAACACACGCCTTTGTGGGAGCAGGAATCGACATCCTAAAAATCCGGGCAACCTTCCTCCTATCCTAAGATTACGTAGGAGAGTTCTATGAAGGCACGCATGTCCTGCTACCGCCTACTTTGCTCTGTGTTTTTGAATATTATCCTTAAGCTGATATCCCAACAACCAACCATTACAATTTCTCTGTCCTTATGCAGAAGTTAGCTAATGGCCCTAAACATTGCCACTCACCACAATCTCAGTACCCTAATAAGAGCACATCTACTGATGCTAGACCTATAGGTTTCTTATGTAGCACTTTAGCTACCTGCTTTGCAATTGCAGTTGTGCTGCTTAGCCTGTTTCCTAGTAACACAGCACCATGTTTTTAATGTGTTTACCAAACTGTTTCTGCTAAATACATATATTTTTGTTTTACTCTGGATATGATGTGGGCTATTTGCAGTCTGCCCGGCTTTTATTAAGCTCCACACATGTGTGGGCATATGTGCCTTAATGGGGTGCTTTTTGTGAACCATGGCATTGTTAGAATTATCACCATTGGCCATAATTACAAGTGGCCTGGAGGGGGTAAGGTATTCACACCACCCAAGGAAAAGTGGTATTGCAGGATGCAGTATTTACCAGGTCAGATAAATACCCTCTATTCTGAGTTTTCTTTAGGAAGATGAAGAAAAATCACATATAATTTGGTGCTTTCTGAACCAAATACCCCGTTTCTGGAAAATATATAAAATATTCCTACAGAACTACTGCATATCTTTGAATCGTGATTCGATTGGAAACATGTTTTAGGAATATAGGCATGTCTGGAAAATGTGACTGGTCACAACAGACCAGATTTGCCAAGCATTTTTATGGCCTCAAACCCTTGTATTTGCGACTGCAAATGTTAAAATGCATTTTGACATGTGTTTACCCCATTTTAGGATTCGGCAAAGGTTTTCAGCTCCTCAAATGGGACTGGTAATGTATATCGAGTTGGTGTCTGGATTAAGCATGGTCAAACCAACCCATCAAAGTACCAAATCGATATATTATGTATCAGTGGTTTGCGGCCAAAATCCAGTTGTGAAACATTGAAAAGAAACACAGCTAGTAACCCATTCTCAAAAGTACTTCTTTGAGAAGTAAAAAAAAATGTTGGGAAACAGAACTACTGCCAATTCTAAATAGACACATCATCTTTTCATTTTAAAAGCAACCTTGTTTCCTCTAAGGAGAGTCAGCTGTATTGTAATTAAAGGTTTGTCCTACTTAAAAGTGATCACAGACATGGTGATCTGCTGACACCGCCATTACTGTGTTGGTCTCCAGTCATAGTGAGCTGCAATCAGGATTGTTATTTAAGTAGGTTGGATTGGGACTCACTAAGATTCCGAATTTAATGCGCCAACCTTTTAGTGCATAGGTTGGTTCATAAAATTCTTTACTAGTTTTAAAATATTGGTCACAGTTTGTGACCAATATTTGAGGCCAATTATTCGTTCATCTAGACTCATATTCATTACTCTTTAAGAGTGGGATTGTTTTGAGGAAGCATATTCACTGCGCGTCTGCACTCTATAAGAACTGTTCTTGCCTGCCACAGTTACCATAATTTTAGTTAGTTGAAATGAATGATAGTTTTGCCAGCATCTGGTCTAGTTTCCTTTCGACACAGGAAGGGTTCATTAACAATGCATTACTATTTAAAGAACGTTCCAGTTTCTTCTGGAACTGGCACGAAGAAAATTATCCAAAACCCACCAACTAACTTTGAAACTAACATGAAATTAAATATAGTAATACAATTTTTTTTATACATTCCAGCATTGCCAAGTGATGCTTTGGTTTTGCAAGCGATGCAAAACGTGACTATTATTCTAGTTTAAAGAGAGTGTTTTCCAAAGCTATGTTTTAGAAACTCAGCAAGTAAGAAAAATATTACAGTTCTCGGGGGCATGCAATTGCAACCTCACAATAACTGAAAATGTCAGGTTACAGGTACTGCATTTTTAAAATTGAAAATATATCACCTTTTTTTGGAGGTTCTTTTAAGTCGAAACGAATGCAGACTGTGGACCAGGCTCCCATGTGTATTTGTGCAACTAACTTGAAATTTTAGGTGCACCAGTACCTCTCTTTACAAGTGTAAACGTGTATTTTGTACTCGCAAAATGTGATTTTCAATTCATAATTTTTCTTGTTCACACTTTTAACCTCTGGGTGTTAAACACTAGGTAGCTACAATCCAACTCAGGATGCAGTTCCAGGTTTCTTCCTTTCATTGTAATAATATGCATGCATTCGTGTTCAGAAACGATTCTGAACTAACTGGGATTTATGTGTGAGAGACTTAGGCAGGCCCAAATCAAACTCAAGTCTGGATTCTACATAGACACTGAGGAGCATATTTAAGAGGTCCTAGCGCTATGACCTGCAACGTATTTACAAGGTGGAGTTAAGCCACTTTTTGTGGGTTAACACCACCTTGTAAATACGGCTCATTCACACGTAGCACTTTGTGTGGAAGGGGCGTGCAATGGGTGTTGCTGTGGGCGTGTCACAGCAACACCCATTGCATTTTGACGCTGCCTCAGATTTACGAGATTTTGTAAACCTGAGGTAGCCCCAAAACCTAACGCCAACCCAAGGGTGACGTTAGAGTGGCAACACGAGGAGAAATGCTTGAATTTCTCCTCGTTTTTTGCCCTTACTATGTGTACTGGTAATGTATATCGAGTTAGTGTCTGGAATAAGCATGGTCAAACCAACCCATCAAAGTACCAAATTCTATTTATTATGTATCAGTGGTTTGCGGCCAAAATCTAGTTGTGAAACATTGCAAAGTAACACAGACCCCAAAGCACTTTGCGTGGAAGGGGCGTGCAATGGGTGTTGCTGTGGGTGTGTCACAGCAACACCCATTGCATTTTGACACTGCCTCAGATTTATGAGATTTTGTAAACCTGAGGCAGCCCCAAAATCTAACGCCAATCCAGGGGTAGCGTTAGAGTGGCAACACGAGGAGAAATGCTTTCATTTCTCCTCATTTTTTTTGCTCTTTCTATGTGTACTGGTAATGTATATCGAGTTGGTGTCTGGAATAAGCATGGTCATACCAACCCATCAAAGTACCAAATTGATATATTATGTATCAGTGGTTTGCGGCTAAAATCCAGTTGTGAAACATTGAAAAGTAACACAGACCCCAAAGGAGCTAGTAACCCATTCTCAAAAGTATTTCTTTGAGAATTTAAAAAAATGTTGGGAAACAGAACCACTGCCAATTCTAAAAGACACATCATGTTTTCATTTTAAAAGCAACCTTGTTTCCTCTAAGGAGATTCAGCTGTATTGTAATGAAAGGTTTGTCCTTCTTAAAAGTGATCACAGACATGGTGATCTGCTGACACCACCATTACTGTAATGGTGATGCAGCACACTTAGAAAGAGTAAATCGCCATTTAGATTGTTTTTGTATAGGAAAGTGTCCCTTGCTGCACAGAAACAATCTCCCCCTCAACGCAGCCATCCTTGCACCATGGCGCAAAGGAGGCTGTGTTGCCACTTGGCTGCTAATTTAGTGCCGACACAGGGGACAACATAGGGGTGCACGGTATTCTTTTAAATATGGCACATCCCTGCTTTGTGAAATGACTGAGTGCTGCGCTGCCAATTTTGGTGCAGCGTCGCACTATAACATTTTCTTTAAATCAGGGCCTGAGTATGAACACCTTGAAAAGGGTGCATTATTTCTGTTTGTGCTGCGGTGCACCTTTTAACAGGTGTGATGTTTGCAAACAGGGACAGTGCACCCTATTACAATGAATGCGCTGCCCCAGGGCAGCTGCAAACTAGCGCTGTTGGTGTATATTCCTAAGCATTTTAGTCTATACATTTTCCATTGACAGGGCAAATTACCTATGGATGTCTGTGGAGTGACAAATGTTAGTGGTGAGGCCTCACACTTTGACAAATAAATATTACACCCAAAAACCTTGAAAACCCTACAAAGAGTCCAGTTGGTCTATCAGGACTTCTGCGGATTCTGCTGGATGTGCCAAGGACATTACGATGTCCTCTACATAGTATAATGTCTTAAGTTTCCCTGTTGGTATAATTATCCCTTTATTTTGGTCCCTATTCTGTACAGTAAGGGCTATAGAGCTAGTAGGAACAGTAAGGGTGACAAAGGGTAGCCCTGCCTAGACCTCCAGTGAATTTTAAAATAAAGCGAGCAGAGGTCACTACAGTTGACTGATGCAGTGGGTTATGCTCCATTCCCATGACCAATGTGATAAAGTTCTGACCTATACCCTTCACCATTGCTCGGAATAGATACTCCCATTCTACTCTTGTAAATGCCTTTTCAATGTCTAATGGCAGATGGACCTTTTCATTGGGATCTTCTTTTACTTGCTAGATGATTTGGAACAGACTACGCAGGTGGTTAGCCGATGAACGGCTTAGTGTGAAGCCTAATTGTGTACGATGAATCAATGTGGAAATGATCATCTTCAAGAGGTTTCGTAGAACTTTTGCCATGATTTATCTGCATTGATGAGCAGTGTTGGCCTATAGTTAGAACATCACAGGGCATATCTACCAGGATTAAGGACTAGGCATATTATGGCTCTAACAGACCCATCACTTCAGTACCTATCCTTCAGAGCTTCCTGGACTGCTGAGTATGACGGTAGTAAGATCAGGGGTTTGCAGATTTTATAGAAGTTGATGTGGATTCCATCATCTCCTGGGACATAATTAAAAGGCATATTGTCAATTTCTATCACAATTTCTTCCTTAGATATGATCATTTCTATCTTATCTTTTTGGCTGCTCATCAGTTTCCAGATGGGTAATCTTTGGAAGAATTTAGGGGGTGATTCTGATTCTGGCGGGCGGCGGAGGCCGCCCGCCAGAATTCCGCCCTCCAAAATACCGCGCCGCGGTCAAAAGACCGCGGCGGGTATTTCAAGTTTTCCCCTGGGCTGGCGGGCGGCCGCCAAAAGGCCGCCCGCCAGCCCAGGGGAAAACGACCTTCCCACGAGGATGCCGGCTCGTAATCGACCCGGCGGAGTGGGAAGGTGCGACGGGTGCATTTGCACCCGTCGCGTATTTCACTGTCTGCCAAGCAGACAGTGAAATACTTGTAGGGGCCCTCTTACGGGGGCCCCTGCAGTGCCCATGCCAATGGCATGGGCACTGCAGGGGCCCCCAGGGGCCCCGCGACCCCCCCTACCGCCATCCGGTTCCCGGCGGGCGGACCGCCGGGAACTGGATGGCGGTAGGGGGGGTCGGAATCCCCTCGGCGGCGCAGCTAGCTGCGCCGCCTTGGAGGATTCAACAGGGCAGCGGTACACTGGCGGGAGTCCGCCAGTGTTGCCGGTCTGACCGCGGCTTTACCGCCGCGGTCAGAATGCCCTGCGGGGCACCGCCGGCCTGTCGGCGGTGCTCCCGCCGACCCTGGCCCCGGCGGTCTAAGACCGCCGGGGTCAGAATCACCCCCTTAGTTTCCTCCCCAGATTCAGATAATTCATCCAGCTTTTATAATGATCTATAAAAGGCCTGGAATTCAGACATGGTTTTTGGCAGATGTACCAATAAGTCCCCTTTATTATTACACAATGCTGGAATAGTTCAGTTTGAATCAATCTGCCCAAGTTGAGCAGGCAATAGTCAGATAGCTTTATTCCCTCTTTCGTTTTTTTGTTGGTGTAAGTGAAAAAGTTATTTCTCCACTTCTGTCATGTATAGTTCATTTAGTTTAGTCTTGGCCTGGAGTAGTTCTTGTAACAAAGCCTGTGTAGGTCTTTTGGAATAAGCTGATTATAATGCTCAGGTTTTTGTTTCAAACTGTAGCTGGTAGTCTGGGCCTTCTTTTTCTCTATGGCTGAATCTCTCATTATCCCTCTTCATAACTGGAAGCAGGCTTTCCTTGTAACTGACTTTAATTTTATCTAGGAATTATTTTACATTATGTCACAGTCAGTCCTTGTCCTGCTGATCCTTTAAATGAGAGACGTTCATTTATCAAAGGCCCTTAGTGGGGCGATCAGTTCCATGTCTAATTCTAGGTCACTGAGGTCACAGTCAGAGAACCCTTCTTGTGTTGTGAAAGTAGTGACTAATTGTCTCACTAGATTGGTGATCATTGTTAGGCCTGAGCAAAATGTTAATTAAGCTTGAGCAATCAGAGTAAATTCAGTAATTTCATGTTAGACTTTGATGCAAAATTAAGGAAAATTACACAATTATGCCAGTATGCATAATTCTATGTAATTTGGCACAAAACCTCTACTTGCAAGAGCACAGGAACAGCAAACTTAAGGCCAGATGTAAAAAGCCCTATCACCACCAGAGAGTCACTTTTTGTGACTCTCCGGTGGCTCAATGCCCTAATCCGTATTTACAAGGTGGCGTTAAGCCACTTCTTGAGGCTTAATGCCACCTTGTAAATATGGCCCCTTTACATGTAGAACTTTGCGTGGAAGGAGCGTGCAATGGGTATTTCTGCGTGCGTGCCACAGCAAAACCCATTGCATGTTGATGATGTCTCGGATTTATTTGTTTTTGTAAACTAGAGTCAGTGCCAAAATCTGACATCACTGCATGAATGGCAGTTTATCCTTGGGTCTATTTTGGACACAACGGTGCATTTTGTTTTAAGAAACTAGTGCCAAATGCTGGCTTTTGCTCCTTGTGTAAATCTGCATCACGTTGCCTAAATTTGTTGTAATTTTGCAAAATTATGTTGCAGCAAATGACACAAGTTCTGCCCACCCCTAGTTATTACAAAGTAGTCAATTCTAGTTAAATAACATGGGAGCACAAAGTGATTGTACAGACCATGTCTCAAGGGTGTAGGAGTTTCAGAATTTAATTAGGGCATTAACCTGAATCATGCCCTTCAGAATATTTTTGTCAGACTTATCTAGTACCGGGTCTATGGTGACATTCCACCCCCCCTTTTGTCTTTTTGAACAAGGTGAATATCCTACCCAACTTCAAGAGGAAATCAGATTTATCCCCTACAGGGGCATAGTTTTACCCCTTATTTTATGTGGATTGTGTATTCTGAGTTTCACATAAATATATTGCCCATTAGTGTCTTACCATGTCTGCAGTACTTTGGTTGGTAGTGGTTTATGTATACGTTTTGCAACACCTCAATCCCTGTGTGATGCTATGTGAAGTTTGCATATTTGTGTGTGTTAATAAAAAAGTAATTTACACTGGCTTTGCCAAATGTTACCATAAAATACCACAGTATACAAACGTCAATTATAATGCATTTCAGAGCTAATAGAAACAAATTTGGAAATGGTACCAGACATATGCACTCACTACAACTTTATTTTGCACATCATATTCCTGCATTTATAAAGCATTAAAGTAATGAACATTCCATTCCCAAATCATACCTTCACTTTGTACAAGGTAGCCTAGAAACCAAACAGGACCACCGAGAAAATGCCTGTGCCATGCACCCCAGACTTTCTGAGCATAAACTCCACTCCACAAATGCTCAACTCCAAGGCAAAATTCTCTTGGGGACAATCTTTTTGTGACTCAGGAGCTTAGGAGACTTATGGGTAAAAAATATTTGAGGTTTCCTTTCTGTATTTCTGGGGGCTTAACAGCAGACGCAGATTTTCTCTTGCACACAATACTGCTCTTCCCTGGCAGTGTGCTTATGATCCTGAGGACCATACAACCAATGTACATACTTTGGGAAGCTGGCAAGGACTTATTTTGCCCACTCTTCAGTCTGCTGCTAGACCTTTGATCTGGCTGCAGCCCGACAATACATTTACACTTATTTCTGTAATTCTTTTTTACAGCTCCCACTCAGCATGTTGTTTGTCGTGGGTGACCCTGTCCTTCCCTAGAACAATGCACAGGGAGCATTTGACCAGGTGACTAGGTGGTCCTGCCTCTCTCCCTTTTCACCAAGAACTCGATTTCTTCCCTTGGTCACGTGTTGCAATTCCTCTACCTCCTGCTCCAACTTCCCTCAACCTTTGCTCCTGATGGTAGCCAGAACTGCATGTGTGAGTGTACCTGGGCCTGGGGCGCCCCCTTCCACAAAAAGATCATAAAAAAGCCAAGGGCTTCTGGGATAAGATCATGCACCCTTATTTCAAATGTGGGGATCAATTGCATGTGAGTGGTGGTGATCCAACTCCAGTGGTCTGCCTGAGGAATCACAGGCCCCATGTTCCCCGGGGGTGAGACTCGTTGCATGACTGCACACTGTCTTGGGCTGATCTTCTAGGTGTACTCACCATGCACAGGTTTCTCAAAAGAATATTTGGCAGGCCATGGGACATGCTGCACTTCTCTTGCTCCTGACTGCCTTGGGAAATTCTACCCATAAGTGGATGGAAATATCAAAAATGTATACAACCCAGTTGGGCCAACTCAGTTTGGAATTTCTGTTTCTTGGTAATGGGCCTCAGACACTTGCAGTATTCCTCTAGGGCGTGTGGCCTTTAAGATGTTGGCATGTTTTATTAATGATGTTTAAGTCCTGTTGCCTGCCCCTTGTACTGCTGCGTCTCTCTTTTAGTGGTAGTGGTGTAGAAAGAACTCAGGATATGCCCTCCTGTCCTAGCATCTGGCTGTTTCTTGATCTGGGGTCCTCCTGAAGCAGCAACTGATTGATCCAATGCTCCTTAAAGTCTATTGGTTTTTCATACATCTTTATAAGAGCACTTACAATGGGACACACATTCTCTGTCATTAAACATGCTCATGTTGAAGGCCAAATACATGCTCCAACTCCTAGTTTTTACAAACAAAATACCAAAACAGAAATCTCCAGCTACTCACATGGCAAAACTCCAGAGGTACAAGAATCGGCCCTAGCCACATTATTAAAAGAATTGGCAGACAATACACTTTCACAACAGCAGTGAACTCAGTAGTAACACCCACAACCACAGAGATACCATTTCTTAGGGGGGAAATCAGTTTGCTTCAGAAGTCAGTGGAAAACAGTGCTACTGATGTGGAGAGACAACTAGACACCCAACAGGAATGGCCCCCTAAATTTTGGAGATTGCACAAAACTTAGACTTAGAAGACCAAAGTTAGAGAGATAAATTGTTAGTCTTTGGAATATTGGAGCATGCAGAAAAGGACCACAGGTAAGCATTCTTACATAATCGAATGCCATCATTGTTACATACTACATTCAAACCCCTCTTTAGAGCTCAAACAGGCACACAGAGTATCAAAACAATGCTACAGGTGCACCTTCTTGACAAATCCTAATCAGTTGTGTTAGACATCAACAAAGTCAACAGGTCATCATGGTAGTGACAAAAAATGGGTTACACCAATTCAAGAATAGTCAGGTGTATTCTTCTGTAGATTTTTCTTATGATAATAACGCTAAGAGAAAATGCTTTCTGGTACTTCACCCATGACAAAGCCAAAAAAGAAATCTCATATGGCCTAATAGAACCCGTCACAATGCTGATCATGGTTGATGGTGGCACAATGGAATATATTGAACCAGAGGACCTGGACAGATTTTTGACTGCAATTGAGAGAACAGACATGAAAACAGCACCGCTGAGATAGAGCACACAGAACAAGACAGAGAATAAACCGGAAGGAGCAGAGAACACTGACCTTGAGGAATACCTATGCTTGGAAAAGGTGATCTGTAAATAGGTGCAAGGATGCAAACAGCAACAAACGAAGGTAACGAGGCAAATCTCAACTGGGAAGAAGTAGTACACTGAGGGGCTGCCTCCTTTGAGAAATTCTTGCTGATGACTTTGGAATTGGGCAAGGTAACTAACCAGAAATGTGTCTTATTAATACCATACATGTACACCAGAAGGATTGATGGTCCTGAGTTTGGAGGAAAACAGAGAGAAGGGACTAATTCTGAGGTCTTTCTGGGAGAACTAACCTCCTTGGACAGTAATTTGGATAAGTCTTACCCAGAATTATATCTCACATGGTTTCTATAAGAAATGAGCAATGATAGGACCACCCAAAAGAGACAGGAGGGACAGCAAGTCCTCAGATGGTTTATTTTGGAAAATAGGAAGCTCATATAGATGATATAGTGTTACAATGAACGGATCAGTGGTACTGATATCCCCTGTTAGGACACCAATCACAACCCCACAGTTTACAGGTCTAGCGAACAGATAGGCTAAGTATTAACATTGAATTATCCCTAGTGTGGAGGTAGTTTACAGAGTCATTGTTCTTGTTGCAAAATGAATAGGAGGAGGTGTTGGGCAGCATTTCAGAAACCCCAGATGACCTTTCTCTGCTCTCTACTACTTCTGCTCTCTACTGATGAAGGGCTAAACCCAGAAATACATGTCTATCGATAACATCACCACGTGCACCAACTTTGCTGAAAAACTACAGCAACTTTGGAGAAAGCATACTGCATTTACCAGAATGCAATGGGGTCAACTGTGCTGGGATGAGAGGTAGTGTGCTCCTTCTCCCCTTGCACCTGTGGACTGGTATTGTGATCTGGGAAGAGTTGGGAAGAATTTCAGCAACCCCAGATGACTTTTTTTATACATTCTACTACTTCTGCTCTCTAATGATAAGGGGTTAAACACAGGAATAGGTGTCTAGAGAGAACAGCACTACGTGGAAGCACTCAGAATTGCCACTTTGTTGGCTGCTTGGCATAGCCAGGTAACATGGAGATCTTGGCAATCATGATCACTACATATCAACATGATTGTCTCCTTATTATATTATGGATCAATACCCAGTGCTCTGCACTGATTAATTACATACAACATCTATAAAGCTATTTGTTTTTTTAGGAAATAGGCATTCCTTAGTTAACTGTTTAAGCTACTATTTAAGCCAATAGCGTTCATTTTTCTTAAATATGCAATGTTAAAACCTGTAGGTCTGTTTTTGTTAGGAGGAGAGTTTGATAATAGTTTGGAAACTCTGGGTGTGTTTACAACTTTGTGTGTGTTGCTCAAAGCTTTCCATTATGAAGCAGCATTTGTGCTGCAATGATATGGATGCTGAGAGGAAGGTCACTTTCTTGAGAAGACTGTCTTAACAGACGTAAGCTATACCCTCAAAGAAGAGTGTTGTAAAAATAAGTCAGTTGATGACTTTTGCGTTGTAATTGGTGAACTGAAAAGGCATAAGCATCAATATAGTGCATACTATGTACTTTTACCAATGAACCAGTGTGTTCGGTGCTTCTGTCAGAAAGCTTAGATGTGTACTCATCTTTATTATTTTGTGAACAAAAAATCTGGAACTTCAACTATATGTAATATCCTGACAGCAAAGTAAAACTAGTGGAATTGCAAATGTGAATATTGAATTGTGTTAATCTGCCACGAAGACAAAGAAGACACACTTCCCTACTAAAACGCCATGAACCATCAATTAAAATGTCAGGCTCTTATTCAAGTAAGTAGATCAAAGAGCAGTCCCGACTGAATCACAAGCTTCAAATCTTGTTGATTCTTCATTATACCAAACAGGCGGCTGTGAATCGTAAAATCGCAAACTTCATATTATGTTGCTTCTTTGATCTAAAAAATAGACTGCTTTAACATTATCCCCAACACCAAATGGAACAGTGTAATCATCCATGAAATGCCACGGTTTTCATGGACAGCCCATGCAAGCAATGGCAAACCATGAAAAACTCACAAAAGAAAGTTTCTAATGTGGACTGACCCAAAACTTACTCTGTCTATAGTACTTCTATTTTTAGAGTGTTGGTAAAACAAGGTCTTTCTTTGCAGCCTTATATTATTACAAATCAATTATTGCTCGATTTTCCAGCTCTGCTGTGAATATTAGATAGATATGAGAGACTATTCAGACAGCTTACAAATTCAACTGGCCTGAGCCAGACTGTTTACTTTAGCCAGAGGTGATTTTAATAATGCAATTGATGTTTGCAACTTTAAACTTTGAAATATGATCACTTCAATGAAGCTCAAGAAACAGCCAGCCAGTCTGTTTTTTCTGTCTGGTTTTAATTATTCAATGAGTATACATGGACTGACTGACTTAAGGTCAAGAAATAGGCAGCCAATTTGTTTTCACTGTATAACTTTAATTAATCGAACAATAAAGACTGACTTACTGACTATTTGATCTTCACTGACATACCCTCAATATTGTGAGACCTTCTCATTCTGTTACATGTATTTTAGATTTACCTTATTGACGAAGTGCAATGATTTAACTGGTCCCCGTGTTGCTATAATGTGGATGCAGTTTAAAAAAAATATATATTTATCAGTTTCTGTGTCATAAGGAGAGCCTTCCAGCACACTATGGCGGTAGTTAGGGTACTAGCGTCAAAGTTTTTGACACTAGTCTGGCGCTTTGCCAGATTAGCGTTAAGAGTGTTGACGCTAATCCTGCAAAGCACCCAGAAGCCCATTGTAACCAATGGAAGCCTCCTTTTAATGGCTGTCCTCAGCAGGCATTAAAAGTGTCAAAATAAATGATGCAAAGAAATCTTTTAGATTTCTTTGTGCCATTTGTTTGGCCCCGCTAATGAGGGAATGCACCTTTGCATACATTATGTCTGGTGCATGCATAAAGTAGCACAAAGGGTTACAAAGTGGCGCAATGCATGCATTGTGGCACTTTGTAAATATAGCGTGGCGTTTTTGGAATTCTAACATCACATTAGGGTAAAAAAAATGACTCTAATATTGCATTCGAATGGTGCTACGGGCTCTTAAAAATGGCCCTAAATAAAGGCCCTCAAAAATAAGTGCTGGTGCACCCCACCAGAAACCACCGGCTCAAATTAAGCACTAGGTATCTGGTTGACCTTCCTGTGAACAGTGTGAGAGGTTTTCATTCTGTTCCTTGAGTTTTGGAGTTTCCTGGTTCTAGAAGGTGCCTGATTGCAGCAATCTCCATATTGCTATGCTATCAAAATGCTTTTCAATAGTTTGTGGGTTCTTTAACTCACCTTTATTTTAATTAGATTTTATTTGTCAGTAACTGTCAGAAGGGAGGCCTTTCAGCACAGAAGGAGATGAGCATTCCTTGGTCTCATTTAGCCAGGCACTTTCCTCACATGGCAGGCTACGTAAACAATCAGGCAGTGTTAGACCTGTAAGCCTTAGGGTGGTCTTCACCCAAACGTTTTGCCTCCTTTGCTCCACATTTTTTGATCTTTTTTTGCTGGCATTAGGACTCTGGACAATTTACCACCTTACCACTACTAACCATTACTATAGTGCATTTACCCCCTCCCGTAAAACATGGTAACATTGGTGTATCCCTAATTGGCATATTTAATTTACCTATAAGTCTCTAGTAAAGTGCACATGTGCCCAGGGCCTGTAAATTAAATGCTATTAGTGGGCCTACAGCACTGATTGTGTCACCCATTTAAGTAGCCTCTGAACATGCCTCAGGGCTTGTCCCTGCAGAGCCAATGTGTACAGTATGACTACCATGTCAACTTGGCATTTAAAACCGATTGACATGCCTTAAATGCCCCTTTTTTTAACATATGTTACCCCTAAGTTAGGCTTTAGGTAGGCCCCTTGGCGGGATGCACTACAATTAAATGGCAGGACATATGTTTTTAAGTTTTATGTCTTTGTAGTGAATAAATCCCAAATTCGGTTTTCAGTACTGTGAGGCCTACCCCTCCCATAGGTTGACATTAAGGATTTCTTATTACATTTAATAAATTATAATTCCTGATTGAAAAGGAATAGATCTTTCATGTTTAGTACCTATGGAATTGTAATGATGAGTCCTCTTTAAGGGTAAAGTCAGATGTATTATTTTAATCTTGAATGTGCCCCTTTTAGAAAGTTGGCATTTTCCTACTCTTAGCCCTGTGTACCTGCACCCTGTCTGCAATACACATCTGGGCTTAGGTGACAGCTGGTTTCCTGCATTTCATCTAGAGAGCCTCACATGAAGGAATGGTAGGTGTGACTGACTTTCCATCTGCATGTTTATGGGTCACACTGGGCAAGATGGGGGGGAGGAGCTGACACTTACACCTGAATAGGCAGCGTCCTTGTTAGACCTGACAGCCTTAGGGTAGTCACCCCTAACTTTTTGCCTGCCTCCCTCCATTTTTTTGGACACTGTTTTTGCTGGTTTATAGACTGCGCACTTTACCACTGCTAACCAGTGCTAAAGTGCATATGCTCTCTCCCTTAAAACATGGTAACCTGGAATCATACCTGATTGGACTATTAATTTACTTATAAGTCCCTAGTAAGGTGCACTTTATGTGCATAGGGCTGGTAAATTAAATGCTACTAGTGGGCCTGCAGCACTGGTTGTGCCACCCACTTAAGTAGCCCCTTTTTCCTTGTCTCAGGCCTGCCATTGCAAGGCCTGTGTGTGCAGTTTCCCTGCCACCTCGACTTGGCATTTAAAAGTACTTGCCAAGCCTAGAACTCCCCTTTTTCTACATATAAGTCACCCTTAAGGTGTGCCCTAGGTAACCCCTAGGGCAGGGTGCTGTGTAGGTAAAAGGCAGGACATGTACCTGTGTAGTTATATGTCCTGGTAGTGTAAAACTCCTAAATTCGTTTTCACACTACTGAGAGGCCTGCTCCCTTCATAGGCTAACATTAGGGCTGCCCTCATACACTGTTGAAGTGGCAGCTGCTGATCTGAAAGGAGCAGGGAGGTCATATTTAGTATGGCCAGAATGGTAATACAAAGTCCTACTGACTGGTGAAGTCGGATTTAATATTACTATTCTAGAAATGCCACTTTTAGAAAGTGAGCATTTCTTTGCACTTAAATCCTTCTGTGCCTTACAATCCACGTCTGGCTGGGCTTGGTTGACAGCTCCTTGTGCATTCACTCAGACACACCCCAAACACAGGGTACTCAGCCTCACTTGCATACATCTGCATTTTGAATGGGTCTTCCTGGGCTGGGAGGGTGGAGGGCCTGCTCTCACACAAAGGACTGCCACACCCCCTACTGGGACCCTGGCAGACAGGAGTAAACTGAAAGGGGACCTGGTGCACTTCTTAGCCACTCTTTGAAGTCTCCCCCACTTCAAAGGCACATTTGGGTATAAAACAGGGCCTCTGCCCTACCTCATCAGACACTTGCTGGAGAAGAAACCTGAACCAGAAACTACATCCTGCCAAGAAGAACTGCCTGGCTGCTCAAAGGACTCACCTGTCTGCTTTCTACAAAGGACTGCTGTCTTGCTGTTGCCCTGCTGCCTTGCTGAACTCTTGTCTGGCTGTGAAAGTGCTCTCCAAGGGCTTGGATAGAGCTTGCCTCCTGTTCCTTGAAGTCTCAGGACCAAAAAGACTTCTTCCTTTCACTTGGACGCTCCGTGCGCCGAAAATTTCGACGCACAGCTTGTTTCGCGGCGAGAAAAACGCCGCACACCGACGCTGATCGACGCGACGCCCTCGGGACGATCGAGACTTCGACGCACAACCTCGCAAGGACAAAGCCGCCCGACTTTCCAGGAGAAATCGACGCGACGCCTACCGTGAGTGCGAAACTTTGACGCACGGCCTCGCAAGGACAACGCCGCCCGACTTCCAAGGAGAAATCGACGCGACGCCTGCCGTGAGACCAAACTTTCGACGCACGGCCTCGCAAGGACAACGCCGCCCGACTTCCAAGGAGAAATCGACGCGACGCCTACAGTGAGATCGAAACTTCGACGCGCAGCCCCGCAGAACGACGCGCAGCCGGAAAACAAGCAGGAGAATCCACGCACAGACCCGGGACATCTGGTAATCCCCGCGATCCACAAAAAGAGACTGTCTGCGCGCCGGAAAACGACGCCCGACTTCCCCGCGTGGAAAAGAACGACGCAAGTCTGTGTGTGCTGAGAGGAAATCGACGCACACACCCCTTTTTCCACGCATCTCTTCACCTGTGGCCCTCTGAGGAGATTTTCCACCAGAAACCAGGTACTTTGTGCTTGAAAGACACTGTATTACATTCTAAAGACTTAAGACACTTTATATCACTTTCCTGTGATAGTTCTACAATTTTCCATTGCATCTTTATTCTTTTTGACCTACAATTATCCTGATAAATATTATATATTTTTCTAAACACTGTGTGGTGTATTTTTGTGGTGCTATATGGTGGTATTGTATGATTTATTGCACAAATACTTTACACATTGCCTTCTAAGTTAAGCCTGACTGCTCGTGCCAAGCTACCAGAGGGTGGGCACAGGATAATCTTGGATAGTGTGTGACTTACCCTGACTAGAGTGAGGGCTTTTGCTTGGACAGAGGGTAACCTGACTGCCAATCAAAAACCCCATTTCTAACATTGGTGATCAGCGGTGAGGATAGGACTTGTATTTGTGAAGTGACATACAGTAGCTAAGTATTTCACTACCTACCCACAGTTGAAGGTCAACTTGGTTTTTATCTCTTTTTGAAAATCCGTTTTTTCCTGACAATTTTTCAAAAACTAAATCCTCACTCAACATGTCTCTGACTGGGTCTCAGACAGGGGACTTTGACCTAGTCCAGTTGGATACATACACGGTCAAACAACTAAGAGGATTCTGCAGGGCATTAAGGGTACCCACCCAAGGGGCCTCCAGAAAGGAGGACTTTCAAGTGGCGCTGAGGGCCTGGGCAGAAGCCCATTTAGAGGATGATGAGGAAGAGGAGCCAGAAAATGGCCCCTCAGAAGGATTTTCACTATCTATGGATGGTGTTACCACTGCAATTGTGCACCCTTCCAGACCAGGGAGCAGTGTCTCCATGCAAAGCCTGACCGCAGAGGAATGGAGAGAGGAAAGGGAGTTCCAATTGCAAATGGCAAAACTGAAAATTGAGGCACAACAGGAGGAGAGGAGGGCAGAAAGAGAAGCCAAACAAGCTGAGGCTGAAAGAGCAGCCAAACAGATTGAAGCTGAAAGAACAGCCAAACAGATTCAAGCAGAAGCTGAAAGGGCAGCCAAACAAGCAGAAGCTGAAAGAGCAGCCAAACAAGTGGAAGCTGAAAGAGCTTTGGCTGAAAAGAAACTATTGTTGGCTCATTAACTGAGTCTCAAGGAGCTGGAGATCAAGGCAAGACAGTCTGAATCCAGCAATAATGGTGGCAGCATACAGACAGGACCTGCTGGAGAAAAGAAGGTTTGTATACCCAAAAATGTGGTGCCCAGTTTTGTGGTGGGAGATGACATAGGTAAATGGTTAGCTGCTTATGAAGTTGCACTAAGGGCTCATGAGGTTCCTGAAGGGCAATGGGGGGTAGCTATGTGGGGTTATGTGCCGCCATTGGGGAGGGACACACTTCTCACATTGGATCCACCGGATCAAAACACATACCCACTCCAGAAAGCCACTTTACTTGCCAAGTTTGGGCTGACCCCTGAGGGATACCGTCAGAGGTTCAGGGACAGCACCAAACAAACCACACAAACATGGGTAGATTTCTTTGATTTCTCTAGTAAGGCACTGAATGGATGGGTGCGGGGCAACAAAGTAGCAGATTATAAAGGTTTATATGACTTGATCCTGAGAGAGCATATGCTTAATGTTACTTATACCGATTTGCGCCAGCACCTAGTGGATAGTAAGCTGACTGATCCCAGGAAGCTTGCTGAGGAGGCGGACCTCTGGGTTAGCACCAGAGTGTCCAAAAAGGTACCTGGGGGGGACTCCCACAAAAGTGGTCAGAGTTCCCAACAGAAGAAAGAGGGGGGAGATAAACTTACAGATAAGGAACTCTCTAAAGGCCCCCAAAAGAATTCCCAGGGAGGGGGTGGCAAGCCTTCCTTTTCCAAATTTGGGAAAAAGCCAGGGACATTTGACAGGTCAGGAAAATCTAGCCCCAAATGCATGGAGTGTTACCAATATGGTCACTACAAAGGCGATCCACAGTGCCCCAAGAGGGCACCGTCCACTACCGGACAGGCACCTGGGTTGACTAGTGTAGCACTCGGGGGGGAGATGGACCCAACTAGCTTTGGGGAGCAGGTAGAGATTTCCCTAGTGTCCCTGGGAGAAGGAGAAATGGTGCCCAAGGCCCACATGCCCAGAAATACTTCCAAGTACCGGCAGTGGGTCACCATTGATGGGCAGAGGGTGGAGGCTCTGCGTGACACAGGAGCCAGTATGACTACTATCAAGAGTCAGCTGGTGTCAGCAGAGCAGATAGTACCTAATACATTCCACCAGGTCAGAGTCGCTGACAATCGCGAGAGTCACCTACCGGTGGCTCTGGTTCCCTTTGAGTGGGGGGGGGTCTCTGGTACTCTGAAAGTAGCTGTGAGTCCTGCCATGCCTGTAGATTGTCTGTTAGGCAATGACCTTGAGCACACTGCTTGGAAAGAAGTGGAGCTCAGGTCTCACCTGGAGATGTTAGGGTTACCTGAGTGGGTCTGCATGACCACACGGTCCATGGCTGACCGAGAGGGAAGTCAAGGGCATCTGGAGCCTGGAACGATGGCCCAGAGAGCTGCCAGGAGGAGGGACCAGGGGTGCGGGAAACCGGCCCCCGCTGTTCCCACAGTGGCTGACGGGGCTCCTGAGGAGGAGGCTTCCGAGCCAACTGGGGAAGACATCGCCGCCCTAGGTGACTTACCTGAGCTTGCTGGCTGGCAAGTTGAGGGTGGACCCACCAGGGAGGAATTCTGCAAGGCGCAGAAAGAATGTCCCACTCTAGAAGGGTTGAGGAAACAAGCCTCAAACCAGGCAGCCGGCGACGCCTCTGGCGATCACCACCTATATTGGGAGAATGATCTCCTCTACAGTGAGCCTAAGGTTCCGGGCTTTGGGGCAGCACGTATGCTGGTGGTCCCCCAATGTTACCGAACCTTCCTACTGGGTCTGGCTCACGACATTCCCCTGGCAGGACATTTGGGGCAGGGCAAGACCTTTAACAGGCTTGTCTCCCACTTTTATTGGCCCAAAATGAGGACACACTCAGACAAGTTCTGCAGATCCTGTCCTACCTGCCAGGCCAGTGGTAAAGCAGGAAAAAGGGTTAAAACCCCCCTGATTCCACTTCCTGTCGTTGGCACCCCCTTTGAAAGGGTGGGCATCGACATTGTTGGCCCCTTGGACCCCAAAACTGCCTTAGGCAACAGGTTCATCCTGGTTTTGGTGGACCATGCCACCCGTTACCCAGAGGCAATCCCTCTAAGGACAGTAACTGCACCGGTGGTGGCCAGAACCCTGATGGGGATATTTACCCGTGTGGGATTCCCCAAGGAAATAGTGTCTGACAGAGGCACTAACTTCATGTCTGCATACATGAAGTCTCTGTGGGATGCGTGTGGTGTAACTTACAAGTTCACCACACCCTATCACCCCCAGACGAACGGTCTTGTGGAGAGATTCAACAAGACCCTGAAAGGCATGATTGGTGGCCTCCCTGAGGCCATGAGGCGTAAGTGGGACGTCCTCTTACCATGCCTTCTCTTTGCTTACAGAGAGGTCCCCCAGAGAGGGGTAGGGTTCAGTCCCTTTGAACTTCTCTATGGGAACCCTGTCAGGGGACCCTTAAGCATTGTCCAGGAGGGATTGGAGAAAGCTCCAAAGACACCCCCTCAGGATGTGGTCAGCTATATGTTGGCCCTCCGCAACCAGATGACCCGCTTCTGGAAAGAAGCCCAAGATAACCTTGAGGCCAGTCAAGAGGTGATGAAACAATGGTATGACCAGAAGGCCACCCTGGTAGAGTTTCAACCTGGAGACAAAGTGTGGGTAATGGAGCCAGTAGAGCCCAGAGCTCTCCAGGACCGCTGGTCTGGCCCATTCGAAATAAAGGAGCGGAAAGGGGAGGCCACTTACCTAGTGGACCTCAAAACCCCTAGGAATCCCCTAAGGGTGCTCCATGTGAACCGACTAAAAGCTCATTTTGAGAGGTCGGAGATCAACATGCTTCTGGTCACAGATGAAGGAACGGAAGAGGAGAGTGAACCTCTCCCTGACCTCCTCTCTGCCCAAGAAGGTGATGGGTCAGTAAGCGGGGTCATTCTGTCTGACTCCCTGACTCTAAATCAGAAAGGAGACTGTTATGAGCTGTTGGAGCAGTTCTCCCCCCTGTTCTCCCTTACTCCTGGGCTGACCCACCTCTGTGTTCATGATATTGACACCGGTGACAGTCTCCCTGTGAAAAACAAAATTTACAGGTTGTCGGATAAGGTGAAGGCCAGCATCAAGGAGGAGGTCTCCAAGATGTTGACTCTAGGGGTCATTGAGAAATCCAGTAGTCCCTGGGCCAGCCCAGTGGTATTGGTCCCTAAGGCTACTGCCCCAGGTGCGAAGCCAGAACTCCGGTTCTGTGTGGGCTACCGGGGTCTCAACTCAGTCACACGGACTGATGCTCACCCCATCCCCCGAGCTGATGAGCTCGTGGACAGGCTAGGCGCTGCCAAGTTCCTGAGTACGTTTGATCTTACTTCAGGGTACTGGCAGATCGGCCTAACTGAGGGGGCCAAGGAAAGATCCGCATTTTCAACCCCGGATGGCCATTACCAGTTCCGGGTGATGCCGTTTGGGTTGAAAAATGCCCCCGCTACCTTCCAACGGTTGGTTAACGGGGTCCTAGCTGGCAAGGATGCCTTCTGTGCAGCCTACCTGGATGACATAGCTGTCTACAGTTCCAGCTGGGAGGAACACCTGCTTCACCTCAAGGAGGTGCTTCAGGCCCTGCAACAGGCAGGCCTGACCATCAAGGCCAGTAAGTGCCAGATTGGGCAGGGTTCCGTGGTGTACTTAGGACACCTAGTGGGTGGTGGCAAGGTGCAGCCACTCCAGGCCAAGATTGAAACTATCAAGGCCTGGCAACCACCCCGAACACAGACGGAGGTGAGAGCCTTTCTAGGCCTCACAGGATACTACCGCCGATTTGTCAAGGGCTATGGTACCATTGTAACACCCTTGACAGAACTCACTTCCAAGAAGCAACCTAAGTTGGTGAATTGGACAGAGGCTTGTCAGAAAGCCTTTGACGCCCTGAAGGAAGCCATGTGCACGGCCCCCGTACTCATGGCCCCTGACTACTCCCAGGAATTTATCGTGCAGACAGACGCTTCAGAGCATGGCATAGGGGCAGTCCTAGCACAGCTGAATGAGGAGGGCAGGGATCAACCGGTAGTCTTTATTAGCAGAAGGCTATTACCACGGGAACAGAGGTGGAGTGCTATTGAACGAGAAGCTTTTGCTGTGGTCTGGGCACTGAAGAAGCTAAGACCCTACCTGTTTGGGACTCACTTCCTGGTTCAGACAGACCACAGGCCCCTCAGATGGCTCATGCAGATGAGGGGTGAGAATCCAAAACTCTTGAGGTGGTCCATTTCCCTACAGGGGATGGACTTTACGGTGGAACATCACCCAGGGGTTGACCACGCCAATGCTGATGGTCTCTCCAGGTACTTCCGCCTTAGCGATGAGAGCTCCCAGGAGGTCGGGTAGCTCTCCCCACTTTCAGCTGGGGGGGACACATGTTAGACCTGACAGCCTTAGGGTAGTCACGCCTAACTTTTTGCCTGCCTCCCTCCATTTTTTTGGACACTCTTTTTGCTGGTTTATAGACTCTGCGCACTTTACCACTGCTAACCAGTGCTAAAGTGCATATGCTCTCTCCCTTAAAACATGGTAACCTGGAATCATACCTGATTGGACTATTAATTTACTTATAAGTCCCTAGTAAGGTGCACTTTATGTGCATAGGGCTGGTAAATTAAATGCTACTAGTGGGCCTGCAGCACTGGTTGTGCCACCCACTTAAGTAGCCCCTTTTTCCTTGTCTCAGGCCTGCCATTGCAAGGCCTGTGTGTGCAGTTTCCCTGCCACCTCGACTTGGCATTTAAAAGTACTTGCCAAGCCTAGAACTCCCCTTTTTCTACATATAAGTCACCCTTAAGGTGCGCCCTAGGTAACCCCTAGGGCAGGGTGCTGTGTAGGTAAAAGGCAGGACATGTACCTGTGTAGTTATATGTCCTGGTAGTGTAAAACTCCTAAATTCGTTTTCACACTACTGAGAGGCCTGCTCCCTTCATAGGCTAACATTAGGGCTGCCCTCATACACTGTTGAAGTGGCAGCTGCTGATCTGAAAGGAGCAGGGAGGTCATATTTAGTATGGCCAGAATGGTAATACAAAGTCCTACTGACTGGTGAAGTCGGATTTAATATTACTATTCTAGAAATGCCACTTTTAGAAAGTGAGCATTTCTTTGCACTTAAATCCTTCTGTGCCTTACAATCCACGTCTGGCTGGGCTTGGTTGACAGCTCCTTGTGCATTCACTCAGACACACCCCAAACACAGGGTACTCAGCCTCACTTGCATACATCTGCATTTTGAATGGGTCTTCCTGGGCTGGGAGGGTGGAGGGCCTGCTCTCACACAAAGGACTGCCACACCCCCTACTGGGACCCTGGCAGACAGGAGTAAACTGAAAGGGGACCTGGTGCACTTCTTAGCCACTCTTTGAAGTCTCCCCCACTTCAAAGGCACATTTGGGTATAAAACAGGGCCCCTGCCCGACCTCATCAGACACTTGCTGGAGAAGAAACCTGAACCAGAAACTACATCCTGAGAACTGCCTGGCTGCTCAAAGGACTCACCTGTCTGCTTTCTACAAAGGACTGCTGTCTTGCTGTTGCCCTGCTGCCTTGCTGAACTCTTGTCTGGCTGTGAAAGTGCTCTCCAAGGGCTTGGATAGAGCTTGCCTCCTGTTCCTTGAAGTCTCAGGACCAAAAAGACTTCTTCCTTTCACTTGGACGCTCCGTGCGCCGAAAATTTCGACGCACAGCTTGTTTCGCGGCGAGAAAAACGCCGCACACCGAAGCTGATCGACGCGACGCCCTCGGGACGATCGAGACTTCGACGCACAACCTCGCAAGGACAAAGCCGCCCGACTTTCCAGGAGAAATCGACGCGACGCCTACCGTGAGTGCGAAACTTTGACGCACGGCCTCGCAAGGACAACGCCGCCCGACTTCCAAGGAGAAATCGACGCGACGCCTGCCGTGAGACCAAACTTTCGACGCACGGCCTCGCAAGGACAACGCCGCCCGACTTCCAAGGAGAAATCGACGCGACGCCTACCGTGAGATCGAAACTTCGACGCGCAGCCCCGCAGAACGACGCGCAGCCGGAAAACAAGCAGGAGAATCCAAGCACAGACCCGGGACATCTGGTAATCCCCGCGATCCACAAAAAGAGACTGTCTGCGCGCCGGAAAACGACGCCCGACTTCCCCGCGTGGAAAAGAACGACGCAAGTCTGTGTGTGCTGAGAGGAAATCGACGCACACACCCCTTTTTCCACGCATCTCTTCACCTGTGGCCCTCTGAGGAGATTTTCCACCAGAAACCAGGTACTTTGTGCTTGAAAGACACTGTATTACATTCTAAAGACTTAAGACACTTTATATCACTTTCCTGTGATAGTTCTACAATTTTCCATTGCATCTTTATTCTTTTTGACCTACAATTATCCTGATAAATATTATATATTTTTCTAAACACTGTGTGGTGTATTTTTGTGGTGCTATATGGTGGTATTGTATGATTTATTGCACAAATACTTTACACATTGCCTTCTAAGTTAAGCCGGACTGCTCGTGCCAAGCTACCAGAGGGTGGGCACAGGATAATCTTGGATAGTGTGTGACTTACCCTGACTAGAGTGAGGGCTTTTGCTTGGACAGAGGGTAACCTGACTGCCAATCAAAAACCCCATTTCTAACAGTCCTGCTCCTACACAAAAGACTGCTTATACCCCTGTAGTGAGTCTGGAGCCAGGGAAGGAAGGGAGGACCTCTGTGCACTTTAACAACCCCTCTTTAAAGTCAACACCACTTCAAATGCACCACTAGGTATAAGAACTGAACATCTGACCCTACCAAACCAGTACACTTCTCAATCTGTGGATATTCTGCCAGGAAGAAGGACTGCCGTGCTGCTGAAGGACTGCTACACTGTTGGACTGATGTTCTGGAAGAACTGCTTTTTTTGCTCTGCAGACCGGCCTGCTGTCGGCTGTCCTCTCTGCCTGCGTGAGAAAGACTGAACTTATACAATTTGAACCCAGAGTGACTCCAAGGGCTTTCTGGCTTGCCTCCTGTTCTGAACTCTCAGGGATATCAAAGAACTCACTCTCTCCTGCTACAGCCTCTGGAATCCGCCAACTGTGAATCCTCCTCTTCGACGTGGTGCCAATCCAGTCCTGGGCCCTTGGAAGTGGGTTCTTCAGCTGTGTCTGCAAAGATCCATACATTGCTTTCACTGCACCAATCGGAACTGCTGCAACTCTCCCCGATGCCGAAGTTGACACATCGCCCTTACCCCCGACGCATAATAGGCTTCACGGCTTGACGATGACTCATCACCTTCACCT
Source organism: Pleurodeles waltl (assembly GCF_031143425.1). Classification (NCBI taxonomy): domain Eukaryota; kingdom Metazoa; phylum Chordata; class Amphibia; order Caudata; family Salamandridae; genus Pleurodeles; species Pleurodeles waltl. The sequence continues at coordinate 342,864,188 of NC_090439.1, forward strand.
CCAAGGGTTCATCGACTATACATCCCCGACTTCAAGGATTAGAATCTACACTTTGCATATCGTTGAAACATGTTGACACATTTTTTATGACATGAAGAGTATCTTTCTGTTTTTCACCAAACAGAAGGAGGACATTAATACATTTTGTTTTGCCGACCCTCAAACATTTTGAGTCGATTAATAGAATCATACCACATTACAGTTAGGCACATATAGTGTAGATGTAGGAGGGTAGAGAAGACGTTCTCCATAATGTACAACTGATGGTAACCATGTAAGTGTTTCCCTAGAGTTAGATGGAGAGCTCTGTGATGAGGCATGATACAGTATTTGATAAAGGGTTTTATGCTCCTATGGGGTCATGAAGACTAGCAATTTCTCCTATCAACAATAAATTTAACACAACACTAGTTCCTATATACCGTTTGTATAGTGGGAAGGATGCGGAGCAGCTCACTATGGCAAAACCTCTTATTTTACTCATAGTACAATGAAACAAATATGTAGTTCCACATTCTAGGAAACTCAAAATAATAATTCCAACCCCTCTACAAAGGACTCATGCCTGCAAGGGCATTGATTCACCTATATCTAGGTATTATGGAAAGGGTCTCTGATGACATTAGAGGATTGACATGAACATTTTGTCTTCATGTCTTAACAACTGCCTTTTTGTTTCTGAGTAGCTAAAGTAATGGTAAGGAGTACAGTCTACAGGATAGAAATGGCTTTCCCTGTTTTGCTTACATTCTGTTTGCGTGTTAGCCTTCATTAAAAGTTTGACCTGTGATAGATATGACAGTGCCAGGTTTACCAAAGAACAAACCAGGAGTAGTAGCTCTCACCTCAACTCCTGCTAATTGAGTTCCATTCATAAGTAATTGATTACAGTAATGGTAACCAGAGAAAAGGGATGTTGAATTTCATACTCAGGATAACATAGAGTCAGTCCGTGAGGATTACTGACGATGCAGGTGCACCTATGCTCAGAGTGGCATCTTCTCTCCTGGGGCCGGCCCTAAGTATGCCTTCCACGGCCTCTAGAGCACTCCCTGGAGGGTGGAGCAGGTGATAGTCAGATGGCACGACAGGTACACAAGGGTGTACGCTCCCTCCCTATGTAAGTTAGGAGGTGGGGCTTACCAGTATATGCACATTTGCACCTTGGTGACTTCATGTATATGCTGAACGTGGTATGGATTGCGTGTATGTGCACATTGCACATTGGTGTTTTCATGTACATACTGAGCCTGGCATGGCTTACCCATATGTACACACTTTCACATTGGTGTTTTCCTGTATATGCTTAGTGTGGCATGGCTTGCCCAAATGTGCACACTTGCACATTGGTGTTTGCAGGTATATACTGAGCCTGGCACAACTTGCCAGTATGTGCACACTTGCACATTGGGTTTTTTAGATATGTATTGAGCCTGACAAGGCAGGCATGTATGGGTGCACGTGCACCTTTGGGGTGTTCTTAAAGCTTGTACCCAGCCTGCCCCTGCAGGCTTGTGAGTCCACCAGGGAACATTTGCCCATGGAGTGAAGAATACCCATGTGTGTGTTCACTGCAATTGAGAGCTGCTTTAGCCATAGGTGAATATGGCTGGAAAGTTTATAATTAATCCTAGCTGCAGTAATGGATTGCAGTGGAGCAGCCTCATCATGTTTACAATCATTAGATTGCCAATGACAAACCCTTTCCAATGATAAAGATATTTTTGTCAGTAATACCTTGGAGATGCCATTTCTAGAACATGAGCATTGCCATGTTCTAAAATCCCTTTTGTGTGCCTTTTCAAATCAAGCTTCATTTCACTGGAAGTTGGGATGTAAACACACCTGTGTGTTCCCCAGCAACAGCTATAAAACTTGGGCGACCAAAACAACAGACTTCTGGATTGGAGGGAGAGGCTTTGACACTTGGCCTCTCAGAGTCATATCATGACAACTTTAAAGATTAGGATCTATATTCCAGGGCTCCATAGTAGACAGGACTGAAATTTAGGGTAGACACCTGTGGTTCAAAGGGGTACCCTTTGAACCACCCCCAATTTCAAAGGCCTACTTCTCTATATTACTAGGGTGACAACACTTCATCAGTTTAGAGATACACTTGCAGAAGCACAGGACAGAGTTACCATCTGTGTGGTGCATACTGCCAGAGGAATCTGTTGTGCACAGGAGTATTTACTGTCCTAGGAAGGGATTGCGCACCCTTCCTGCATTGTGACTGGCCTGGGCACACTGCTTGCAGCAGCTTGTCATGCTGAAGTGTGCTCTCCAAGGGCTTGTTGGCTTTCCCACTGTTTGGGACATCAAAGACCTCCTGCGAGGGACCTACATCATCTACTGTGTCATGTGGGAAGTGGTGCCCTCTGACCTAGAGTCTGGATTTGCCTGGTGGGGGGCCTGCACAGTACAGCCGGCATTCATGGAGTGTGGCTCTTCATCATGGGGCCACATCACGCTAAAACATTTGGTTTGTACTGAACAGACTCGTTTCAGGACCCCGTGTGGCCTGCTGTTGTTAAGCGCACTGATTTCTCTTGTGTGACAAGCAACTGCATGCTCATTGTGTGCGGTGTCCATGTCACTGGTTGCATTCTACCTTGTGCGGTACCACTGAACTGGCATCTGTGTCTATGTGACCGGATTGGTCTGGTGTGGCTCAAGTCATTGTGCACCAGAAGTTGTGCCTCATTCCATGGAGGTGCAGAATGGGAACTGATTGTGTGTTCAGGAGTGCCTTGTGCAACTCAAGTCATTGCGCACCATGTGTGGTGTCTCATTCCAGGGTTGTACTGCATTGGTAACTTTTCATGAGCAGTGGGTCTGCCTGGTGTGACTCAAGTCATTGTGCACCAGACTTTCTGCCACATTCCAGGGATTCATGACAGTGGTAACTTTTCATGTGCAGTTGGATTGTCTGGTGCAAATCAAGTCATCGTGCACCAGACGTTGTGCCTCATTCCAGGGACCACAGCAGTGGTAACTTTATGTGTGCAACAGGATTGTCTGGTGTGACTCATGTCATCATGCACCTGATGTAGCACCTCATTTCAGAGAGGCACTGCATTAGTAACTTGTTGTGTGCAGGCGGGATTGTCTGGTGCGACTCAGGTCATCACACACCAGACCTTGTGCCCATACCAGGAGGGCACAGAACTTGGTAAACTCTTCGGCCCATATTTATACTTTTTTAGTGCCGCAGTTGTGTCATTTTTTGATGCAAGAACAGCACAAATTTACAAAATACAATTGTATTTTGCATGTTTGGCCCATTTTTGCATCAAAAAGCAGCCCAAATGCAGCACTAAAAAAGTATAATTATGGGCCTTCATGTGCAACCGGGATGTCTGGGGAGTTTCAAGTCATAGGGCCCCTGACATGGTGCCTCCTGTCCTGGGCAGTGCTGAATTGGTAGCTATCTGTGGAGTGGAGTGTCTGGCTTGGCTGGGTACCACTGTGAACAGTGTGTCCCAGGGCTACCTGTGTATTGCAGATGGGGCCATTGTAGCGACCCCTGAGTGAACATCCCAAGTGGGGACCAAACCTCTATTTGCTCACTGTTGCCTGATCAGCCCTTCTCTCCTTCCTCTCACATACCTTTGCCCAAGAATCTAGACTAGGTGTAACCACCTGTCGCAAGCAATCTAGTATCAGGGGAAAGGTTGCTTCATTTCTAAATTTGACAAGGCGGGAATTGGTTGGAGGGTGGGGGAAGGTTTGGGTCCAAGAGTGGTCTGCAACGTCATTTACACCTCTGCTGCCGGTTGTCAGAGTTCATCATTAGCATGCTGGAAGTGAATGTGTTCGAGTGCCTGCAAGGGAGCGTGGCTGACATCCATGGCACCGCTTATTGGTGCGGAGTAAGTGTATGGGAGTGATCATCTGGGCTTGATTTCACCATGGGCAGCATTAAAATGCACGTTGTTTACTATTGTGGTTCACACTAATGTTTACTGGTGTGGCCTAGGCCATGCATCTATTTCAAAAGTGCTATATTCTCTATATGTATACATTGCTGTTATCGTTGGGAACCGGGATGCATGCTACAACTGTTGTTAATTTGAATTGGGGTGATCGTTGGGATAGATCTTGTGGTGCCAATGCAGCGGTACCGCATGTGGGTGCACGGAGGGCAATTACTATTATTCTCATGTGTACATACTTCTGATTTCGTATTAACACTGTTGTGTCTCGTACTAATATTATAATAATACTAATAATATTGCTGAATGTGATTTATGCTCAAATTTACCTGATGTTCATGTGGTAAAAATTCATGTGTGTGTTGAATGCAAACGTTATTTACACACAACTCATGTGAAGGCACGATTGTGATGCTCAGAGTACTTACTGTGAGAACGTGCTGTGCCAGTGGTTTACACATTGCCTCTGTGATAAGTCTGACTGCTCTGTGACAAGCTACCAAAGGGTGAGTGCAGGTTACACAGTGAGTGTAATCATCCACCCCTGATGAGAGTAGTATATTTTGCATGGCTAGGGCCTGACATCAGCCAACCAGAGCATGCGGCCTCCAACACAGTGAAACACCCAATGGGAATGATAGGCATTAAGCTTGGAAATCACTGTTGTTCATTGCAACAAATCAACTCACATAAGTTTTGCCTTGCATTCACCTGAAGTCAGCTATCTTTCATTGAACATGCAGGGGCATATTTATACTCCGTTTGCGCCAAATTTGCGTCATTTTTTTCGACGCAAATTCGGCACAAAACTAACGCCATATTTATACTTTGGCATTAGACGCGTCTAGCGCCAAAGTATAAGGAAAGAGCGTCATTTTTTTGCGTGAACGCCTTCCTTGCGTTAATGAGATGCAAGGTAGGCGTTCCCGTCTAAAAAAATGACTGCGACGCAAATGCGTCGTATTTATACTCCCGGGCAAAAATCACGCCCGGGAGTGGGCGGGGCAAAAACCCCCTCATTTGCGCCTCTTTTTAACGCCTGGGTCAGGGCAGGCGTTAAGGGACCTGTGGGCTCAAAATGAGCCCACAGCTGCCCTTCCATGCCCCCAGGGAGCCCCCCTGCCACCCTTGCCCACCCCAGGAGGACACCCAAGGATGGAGGGACCCATCCCAGGGACATTCAGGTAAGTATAATTTATTTTTTTTAAATATTTTTTTGGGCATAGGGGGCCTGATTTGTGCCCCCCTACATGCCACAATGCCTAATGACCATGCCCAGGGGACAGAAGTCCCCTGGGCATGGCCATTGGGCAAGGGGGCATGACTCCTGTCTTTACTAAGACAGGAGTCATGTAAATGGCGTCTGGGCGTCGTTAAAAATGGCGCAAATCGGGTGGAGGCGATTTTTTTGCGTCAACCTGACTTGCACCATTTTAAGATGCCCTAACGCCATTTTTCCCTACGCCGGCGCTGCCTGGTGTACGTGTTTTTTTTCCACGCACACCAGGCAGCGCCGGTCTGCTAGCGCCGGCTAACGCCATTCAATAAATACGGCGCCCGCATGGCGCTTCAGAATGGCGTTAGCCGGCGCTAAACTTTTTGACGCTAAACTGCATTAGCGCAGTTTAGCGTCAAAAAGTATAAATACGGGCCGCAATGTCCTTCGTTCATGAATTATTACAAGACTGTCCAACATATGCATAGGAGGGGCAAGATACATGTTAAAATGTTGAGTACATCACAACAAGAAGAGATGATTCGAAAATATTGGTTTATAAGCAGATACTCTTGTATTGCTCCAGGCCTACTCATTCAGCTTTTCAGTAGTGCGCTAGGGGTACATCTGGCCTACTCCTAGCTTACTCTTGGGATTCAGTAGTACCACAAGACTAAGTCGCATTTTTGCAACTTCACCATGCTGGAGCATCTCTGGTGTGCTCTTATCTAGGTCAATTGATATTTTCACCCTAGGAGAAGGGGTGGAGATAAAGTCAACATTCTGAACCAAATCAAACATTTAAATTTATAGTATGCCCACTTTGGGCACACAAAGATAACCCAAGTCAAAAACAAATTTAAAGGGTTTATTACAAGCTTAGACTCAGGTCAATATAGACATTCACCAAAACAAAACTATAAAGGGCCAAGATTACTATTGGATGTGCAAGTCCAAAGCTTAACAAACCTCCAATAGATAAGAGTTCTATCAAGGCAATACAAAACATAAGCACCAGAACCAAGTGCTCTGAGAAAAAACGTTGACCAGTCCTTTTAAGCATTTGCATAAATCTCAAATTTAAAATAGTTTTCTAAACAAAGTGGGGATCCCTTGAAGGTACAAAGTCCAATTTCTCCAAGCGCTAGTTTACAGGTCATGGGGACAAAAAGTAAACAGAAAATAAAAGACAAAAAAATGTACATTTGTGGCAGGATAAAGCTAACTAAAATTGGCAAAAAACAAGTAAGAATGGAAGGTGTCACCATGTCAGAACCTCAGTCAAGAGTCTTCTCATTGGTCAAAAGAAAAATCTAAGGGCCTAATCTAGAGCTTAGCGGATGGGTTACTCCTTCACATTAGTGACGGATATCCCATCTGCTGAAATATAAACCCTATTATCTTCTTTTTTTTCAATTATATTTAAATTTAACATTTTGAAAAGCTCACAGTAGGGTACATAAGAGCCAACTCTTTGTTAACATTGAAAAAAAAAATGACTTTGAGACATATAGTATAATCATTATATTATGGGGGTTTTCACATTTATTGCACACAACTGACTACCACCTTCATTCTGATTAGCCATTGGGACATTGGGGTCCACATTTTCATAGCCCTCTTTCTGTGGGCTTGGCCCTTAAGTGCATACAAGTTAATCTCCAGGTAATACTTAGTGAGTATCCAAGCCAACCACTGATTATAAGTTTGAGGTTCGGATTTTAACCAGTCTGATGCGATGCAGCTCCTCATCACTGTCAGGGCAAAAACACAAAGCATTGAGACTGGCCTGTATATACCTCTTCAACAATCCCTAGTAATACAAGTTGAGGCGTTAAAACAATTTCCTGGTGTGTTACCATTTTCAAAATCTTTGTTATATCAATTAAAAGCATTTCAAGCCTGTCACAGCTAAAAAAAAAGATATGGCATAGGTTTGGTCCTATGCTCTTACACCGTGGACAAGAGACCCCAGTTAGCTTTCCCCATTTAGATATTCTAGTGGGGATGTAATATAAATTGAATAATGTCTTGTAGTGTTGAGCTCTGGTCCAGCTGAAAGTAATATATGTTGGGGCAATTCCAAAGAAGCCAAAAACAATATTTCCGAGGCCCCTATGCGGCACCTCCAGCTCTCTCTATGTTTCCCCAAATGATCTTGCATAGAGTCCACTAGGAGCGGGTAGAGCTTTCGTATACTACAGTCCGCTGCGTTCTCAAGAACCTCTATCACTGCGGTCTTCTCACTCTAACTCTCAAGAGAAAACTCCTGCCATGATAAAAATCGCCTAATTTTCGAACATCCCCCTGTACCCATTTATCACACTATTTATCTCTAAAAATCACTGGGAGGATTAGCGTGTTCTTAACTGGAATAAAATAGCTAAGTAAATCAATTCCTATTATGCACTTCATCTGACACCATACTTTAAAAGCAGCCCACACTATTTTAAATTTAACTTTTTTAAAGTAGCGTGGTTCCACTATTCACAGAAAAGGGGCCTCAACTGCACTATCCCAAATCATACTATATATAGATAGACATCTGGTGATTTGCTAAAGTCATCAGTTAAAATTAATGGTTGAATGTATTGCAAGGCAGCTGCCCAGTAATATAAGCTGAAGTTAGGGAATGGCCATCCTCCCCTTGCCCTTGGTAATGCTAAATACTTGAAAGCTCGGCGATGTCTAGAAAACTACCACATGAAACTGCTGGCCTTTTCTTCCATTCGTTTAAACCAGTTCTTCCCAAATTCCAGCGGAATGGTGAGGAAAAAATAAAAACCATGGGAAAGAAGAGTATTTGAATTACATCGTCCTACTATCGGGAGGTGCAGATTGTTCATGTGGTGTCATTCTTTTTTAGTCTTAGCTAACACTGGGGTGAGATTATTGCCAACAATAGTGTCAAGATTAGCTGTTAGTCTAACCCACCAAGTATTTCACTTGCACGGTGTTCCGCTCATCCTCTAGACTTACCCATTGGTTAATCATTATCTGACACTTAGCATTATTTAATAGATAGCCCGGCATCTCTCCAAATTTGGATGTTTCTTTTGCTATTTCTGTTAGCGTTGTCCCTGGATCTGGTGATACTAAATCAATATCATCTGCGTATTTCAGTCTCTTAACACTCCTCCTGACCCTTTCCATTGGAACAATTAACTTATTATCTAGCAGCATTATTATGAGTTGGTCAATGTAAAGTGCAAAATGCAGAGGTGAACAAGGGCACTGATAGAGCGTTCCGTACTAGTAATTTACCTATACTTTGGACGCTCTTTTGGCCGATGAATCTTTTGGCTAAGTGGGACCCTCTCCACCCGAAATCAGTCAATTTAATTAAACCAATAATCAATAACGAACATAAGCAATGCCCTGATCAACATAACACTTAACAATTAATCCAGAATACATTTCGGCGAACCCTGACCTTTCAGTCAGGAATAACCACACCAGTTTATTCAAAGTTAGTGAATTTATTTCCCTATATTAACAAAGCTAGCACAATATAGATGTGTCTCAACACCAAATGATAAACATAAATGAACATTAATAGCTGTCCATAACGGCGAAACAGGTGCAATCTATGCAGCATTTGAATAACAAGGCATTCGATAATAGCAATGCAAATCACTAGAACTATAATCTGTAATGAGCTAATTGCATACATTTAGTCAGCATAACAAGGTCTCAAATTGCATTGTGCGACAAAAGGAATCCTCATCTGTCCTCAAATCAGCATCGGCATGTGGGACTTCATGCAAAAACAATTTAGCAACATTAATTTGGAAAACTCCTAACTAAGGCGCTTATCAAAAAAATCAGCAGTTGGTTACCTAAAAGAAACACAATGCAATTGTACAATTTCCTTTCATATTTACCAATTACAATCAGCATTCAAGGAAGTCTTCGTCTCACAGGTACCGTTTCTCGATCAGCATGGGACGGGGCAAAAGGGCAGGGGTGGACGGGGCAGTTGCCTCACGGCGGCAAGATAAACTATTACTTCACTCAAAGGGACAAATCAAAGTTAAAGTCTCTAGGGTAAGAATCATTTAAGTATCTTTCTCTCGATTAGAGAAAGCATCGAAGTCTCTTTCAAAATGGCGTCGCAGCAAGATGGGCCATAATAGCTACAAAATGGCGGGTATCGGGCTGGTAATAGCTGTAATGGCTTCAATGGCTACTTTCTTCTCGTGCACCTGGTTTAAATAGACAACAGTTCAAATCCAGTAGGGTCTTCCATTGGAGGGTTCATAGGTTGGCTTCAAATTATCCAATCAAAAACAACAGTTCTCAAGCTTTTACTTAAGCATACATTATCCTTGGAGACGGGTACGCAAGTTGCAACATTTTATACCAATTAACTCACTTTCAGAGCTTCCATTGTCCGCACCTGCAGATTGACCTTGGAGCAAAGAGAAAAATGCCAGGCTGGCACGAAACCTTAAGATAAGCATGTGAACGATCTCAGTGGAAAAGTACAGCTTCAAGCAGGAATACACGTTTAATAGCACATTGGAAAAATACGAGCATCTAAATCGTGAGACCAGGCAACTAGGCCGAAGCCTGCACTAAAGTAATGCTAAGCTAAAACATTTCAAACAAGCAAATCATAGCACACGTTTATGATTATGTCGGATTAGTGCAATTCTAATACATCACATTATATAAAGCACGCTTATAAATGTTGGCAAACTACTCTGAGGGCACATTTTGTCCCTGTACAATCTTTATTAGTTCGGTTAAAGTCACACATGATTATTTCACACTACGTTTATGCGTCAATAAATGTAAAACCTTCATTTCAGCTTCATCAATCCCTCCTCTGATGACTACTTGTCATCACACCAAATCATGCCCACAAATTTTATTCCATTAAAATTCTGTCAGTTCTCTTTTCCTTTTAATTCCCCTAGTTTTCGCTTTATATTCTTCTGCCATTCTTTTCATCATTTTCTCTTCCTTCCGTCTTTTAATTCTTTCCATAAGCATTATTATTCCCCTTTTTATTCCCCAAATTCCAAATATGCAAATCAGTACTATTAAAATTCCCTGTATTATTTTTAGTAATATTCCATTCCAAATTCCCCCAATCCAATTTCCCACTGAAGCAAGTCCTTTTCCAACCTTCTCCCACACTCCTGGTTCTTTCAATTCCTTCAAGTCCGCACTCTCTTTTGTTAGATTAGCAAGCATAGTTTTAATTTTCACACTGTTGTCGGGAATATACGTGCAACAGTGGCGCGCACCAAGCATTTTGCAAACGCCGCCATCCTTTGCTAAAAGAATGTCTAAGGCAAGCCTGTTTTGAAGAGTCATAGCTCTTTCCGCTGCAAGTTCAGCATCTATCAGGATTATAGCACCTGAAAACTTTGTCAACATGTTATCCACTATAGTAGACAACTTTCTTATTTTGATGGAATTCAGCACAACTCCCAACGAAGGAATCATGGCTCCAAATATATCTCCTACCACAGCAGCTGCGGTCTCTCTTTTCTGGATACTATGGGATCCAGATGTCTTTGGAATCATCGATAGGTCATCCAGCTGATAAACCTTTGGGAACACTATACCCAAATAACATCTCCCCCACCATCCCTTTGGAAGACGATAATAGGCATTATACCCACAAATGTAATATACACCTGGTATGACAGGGTCAAGTCCGTTCATCATGAATGTCCATTTTGCATTAAAGATAAACGTATGTTTACATTCACTCGCACCCACAAAAATGTTATCATAATAAGACTCACCACGATATATACAAAATTTCCCTACATGCCAAGCATCTAAAGCAATTCTCCCTTGTGTTTTTATTGCAGCAAAATCATAATTATCTACTGAAGTCCTCTTATGTAGTTCTTTTTCTAATTTCGCATTCATTTGTGCCCTTCTATCATCTGTGCGATCTAAAAAGCTTATTTCTACTGCAGAGAGCGAGCAGGTGAGGTTTTCCCTATGAGCGTGAGCCGTTTCAAAAGGTTGCATTGGCTCGAAAAATTCCCTCATTATTTTAGCATCCCAATCTTTAGCAATCTGGCTTAGCTGTGCTATTATAGGAACATATGCAAAGGTAACATCATAATTCGAGTAGAAATACTGTATGTTAGTTTGACCATAAAATCTAGACATTACTATACTACACGTCATCCCGTATGTAAGAGGCATGTGGTGATAAGTCACCCCTTCCTTTACTGATGTCGGTATCTGTGTACACACATAACAATCTTTCGCATCCATAGTCTCAACATATTCTGTTAACAAGCGATAGAAAACATTATACGAAAGTTCTTTCTTATCATGCAAGTGTCTCTCATCTAATTCTAGTCTTTTCAGTGCGGTTAGTTCAGTGACAGTAACAGGAGCAAAAGTAGAAGCGTCAATTTTCTCATTCTCACCCTTACCATGCATTCCAAGTACGATTGCCATTATTATTAGTACACATGCAATTACCAAGCCTATACACGCATATTTACAATATTTCTTTCCACTGTTTTGTGTAGCGTACCTAGTCATGATCTGTATAGAATCAGAGAGCTAGAAGCACCTATAAAGAAACTATTTAGCAATTCAGTTACAAAGCTGAACGAGCGCAATGTTCACACAGTCTTCTTCAAGAGGCCAGTCACTTATCGGTTAGCAGCATTTGTCTCAATTCGGCAATAACTCAGTCTTTCATCAGTTCAGCAAGTGTCTTAACCGATTTAGCAATGTCTCAGCTGGTTGTTTGTATCACGTTAAATTGTAGCAAGCAATGTCATTTATTACCCTTTCAATCGACAGAGTCCATAAAACTTTTCTTTTCTATTGGTATCTCTTCTTCTTCGTTCTCGAGGCTAAGAGATACAAACTCGTCAGTCCAATCGTCATGAACTACATATGCCCATTCAGGACCGGAATATCTTCTGTTCGGTATCCTTTTCCTTTTCAATTTTGCATCCCTCTTTGACTCTGCCTCACTGGTACTTTCCACTTTTGTCAAGTCTTTTTCTTCACTCGAGGATGGTACCACGACAGTCACTTCCTTTCTTTTCTCTTTCACTTTTGGCCTTTCTCCGTCGTTCAAACTTTCTTTAGTCCTTTGTTTTATTGGTGATATACTTAGTCTCCTCTTTGCACTGTGTCCATTTGATGGACCTGCGACCTTTTCTGTGGAATCTTGAACTGTTTCGTTCTGTTCTGCCTTGTCCCCTCCTTCTGGGGAATCAATCACTTTCTCCTTTTCTTTTTCTCTATCGTCTGCTTCTGGGAAAGCCCTCCTCTGATCAGGCTCTCCTTCTTTTTCACCTCTTTCGAGCCCTTCGTCACCGTTACTTCTTTCAGACTCTTTATCACTTTCAGCTGCTTCAGGCTCTTTATCACCTTCAGCTGCTTCAGGCTCTTTGCTACCCTCAGCTGCTTCAGGTTCTTTGTCACCTTCAGCTGCTTCGTCGCTGTCTGAACTTTCTCCTTGGTCTTCCCCAAGTGAGTTGGTAGCTTCGTCCTCAGAGAATATCTCTCTCTCTTCCGTTCCTGCCTGTTCGCTTTCAGTTTGGTTTTGCTCTGTCTCAGCGCTCAGCACTGTTTTATCAGGCACTGGCAGTTTCAGCGCTTCAACTTCCTCATCTGTGGGACACAACACTTTCTTTGTGTGACTGGCGTGAATCCAGTTGGGAACTCCCGCACACTTCACAGCGGTAGTGGTCGTCAGGATCACTTGGAAAGGGCCTTTCCAACGGGGTTCCAGACACGACTTTCTCACGTGCTTCTTTACCACGACCCAGTCACCTGCTTTCAGTGTGTGTCCTGGACCTTGGATCGGTGGCAAGGTGGTTGCTTCCACCTGGTGAGAGAAAGAGCAAACCACGTCAGCCAGACCTTTGCAGTAGTCTAACACCATATCATCTGTAATATTCAAAAGCGCGTTTGCGGGAACTGCAGGAAGTCTCATAGCCCTGCCCATGAGAATTTCGTGCGGAGACAATCCAGTGTTTCTATCAGGGGTGTTTCTCATTGACATTAGCACCAAGGGCAATGCGTCAGGCCATTTCAAATTTGTCGATGCACATATTTTCGCCATTCTTGATTTCAGTGTACCATTCATTTGCTCCACCAGTCCTGAGGCTTCAGGGCCATAGCTACAATGCACAATGTTCAGCGCTGCGCAAAGTAACTTTATCACCTCGTTATTGAAGTGACTTCCCCTATCTGATTCTAAAGAGATCGGGAATCCGAAACGTGGTATTAACTCCCTCAACAATAGTTTTGCAACTGTAAGGCTGTCATTTCTACGGGTGGGGTATGCCTCAATCCAGTGACTAAAAATGCACATAATCACCAACACATACTTCAGACCTCCATGCACAGGCATCTCAATGAAGTCCATCTGCATTCTACTAAACGGGCCACTGGCCCTGCCAATGTGGCTCGCGTTCACTACTGTTCCCTTTCCTGGGTTCATCTGCTGGCAAATAACACATCGATGGCAAACTGCTTCTGCAGCTTGACGAAATCTGGGGTTAAACCAATCAGTTTTGAACAATCTTATCATGGCATCTCTCCCTAGGTGAGCTTGCCCATGATAGAACAGCGCAAGCTGTGATAAGAGACTGTTTGGCAAAACAAATTTTCCTTCATTTGAAACCCATAACTCATCTGGTCTCTTTATACATTGTAATTTAATCCAGGAATCTCTTTCATCCTCCCTGACGTTATTCTGTAATGCTTTTAATTCATCTATTGTATCTACGACCTTCAAGGCAAATGCTTCAGCTGGTTCGAGTTCTGGTTCACTTATCGAATTCCATTCATCCCTGAGTAATATACAGTTCAAGGCACAAAATCTTGCGACTTGATCTGCATATGCATTTCCCAGAGAGACATAGTCCTGTCCCTTTGTATGAGCACTACACTTTACCACTGCAACTTCGGCTGGCATTTGAATGGCGTGTAACAATTCCCTTATTCTCTCCCCGTTTTTCACTGGGGATCCTGAAGAAGTCAGGAAACCTCTCTGTGACCATAGTTGTCCAAAGTCGTGCACAATTCCAAACCGGTACTGACTATCGGTGTAAATGGTGACTTTCATCAATGCAGACAATTGACATGCTCTTGTAAGGGCTACAAGTTCTGCTACTTGTGCAGAATAGACTCCTTGAAGCCAGGACGCTTCCAAGACACCTGTTACAGTACATACAGCATATCCTGCTTTCAAAATCCCCAACCCATCTCTTAGACATGAACCATCAACAAAAACAATTTGGTCATTTTCATCAAGCTTAGTATCCTTAATGTCAGGTCGAGGTTTTGTGCAAAATTCAGTCACCTGAAGGCAGTCATGCTCGACGTCTTCAGCGTCCTCGATTTCAGCATTTTCACCGGGAAGCAAGGTTGCTGGATTCAACGTAGTGCACCTTTTCAGCTGCACATTCGGTGAGCCCAGAATTATCGTTTCATACCTTGTGAGTCTTGCTCCAGTCATGTGTTGCGTTCGGGAGCGGGTCAAAAGTATCTCAACTGAGTGAGGGACCATGACTGTTACTGGGTGTCCCATCACTATTCCTTCACTCTGAGTGAGGCTGATACCAACTGCTGCTACGGCGCGCAAACACCCTGGAAGTGCTGCTGCGACCGGATCCAAAGTAGCTGAAAAATACGCTACTGGTCTGTTTATGCCACCATGGGCTTGAGTCAAGACAGACAAAGAACATGCATCACGTTCATGACAAAACAATGTGAAAGGCTTTGTGTAATCAGGCATACCTAAAGCTGGAGCCCTGCACATGCATTCTTTCAATTCAATAAAAGCATCCATCTCATCTCCTTTCAGCTCAATTTGATCCAAGGCATCCTTCTGGGTCAGCTTCAGTAAAGGCTTTGCTAGAGTTGAGAAGTTGGGAATCCACTGACGACAGTAGCCCACCATTCCCAAAAACTTCCTCACCTCCCTCCTTGTCTTTGGTGGACTCATTTGAAGTACACTCGTTATTCTTTCCTTCATTATTCTCCTTGACCCTTTCTCTATCTGGTGACCCAAGTATTTCACTTTCTTCTGACAGAACTGCAATTTGGAAGGAGACACCTTGTGTCCATTCCTTCCCAAATGGTTCAACAGAGCAATGGTATCGGCTGTGCAGCCACTTTCTGTCCTTGATGCAATCAGTAAGTCATCGATGTACTGTACCAGGGTTGACTCGAATGGCAATTCTAATGCTTCCAAGTCTTTCTTTAGAATCTGATTGAATATTGACGGTGACTCAGAAAACCCTTGAGGAATTCGACACCAACTGTACACTCTGTCTAAGAATTTGAAACAAAAGAGAAATTGACTGTCCTCATGAAGAGGCACCGAAAAGAATGCTTGTGACAAGTCGATGACTGAGAACCACTCGGCATCGCAAGGGACTTGAAACATTATCACAGCTGGATTTGGTACGACAGGGCAACATTTAATTATGATGTCATTTATTTTCCTCAAGTCCTGTACAATTCGGACCTTTCCACTCGGCTTTATTAGTCCAATGATTGGTGAATTACATGGACTGCTCAACACTTCTTTCAGTACTCCCTGCTTTACAAATTCATCAATGAGTTGGGCAACTTTCATGAGGGTGTCTTGTGCCATGTGGTATTGTGGGGTCTGGGGAAAGGTTGCATTGGGCTTTACAGTCACTTTCACTGGTTCCACTCCTTTCATCAATCCCACCTCTTTAACTGTCATATCCCACACTTCCTTTCCAACTGTTTCCCGTAATTCAGCTGGAATATCTTCTTCAGTTATCATCGGGAAGAGACAAATCAGAGGATACTCTTCATCGACAGTTTCCATCTCATCCCCCTCTGCACTGTCCTCTTCTTCCCCATCACTGCTCGTCTGGATTTTGATTCCCTCGTTCGAACACATAATCGAACAACCCAATTTGTACAATAGGTCTCTCCCTATCAGTGCTATCGGGCTTGAGTCACATACCACAAATTTGTGTAACCCTTGATAGTTACCAATGCTGACTGGTATCGGATCTGTAATTGGGTTTGTCAGGTGCCTGTTTGCTACTCCCACCACTTGAACTGTCCTTCCTGAGAGTGGCAAATTTGGTACTTCAATGCTCTTAACAGTTGAACGTGTGGCTCCTGTGTCAACCAAGAATGAGACACGATGACCCATTACTCTTCCCTCCACGTACGGACCCTTTTGATCAACTTCCAAGGATGCTGCAAGCACACAATCTCCTTCCTCTCTTGAACTTTCACTCTCCCATACATTGTTTATTCCACTCTCACTGTGTAATGGGAACTGTTGTACGGTGCCATTTGTATTCATTACCTGACCCGAGACCTGTGGAGGAACCATCACTTGCTGCTGACTCATTGGTGCCAAAGGTATTTGCATTTGCTGATTAGGTACCATGGGAAACTGCTGTTGCATTGGCTGCATTTGCATCATCTGCATACGGGGCATCTGAATCTGCTGCGGCTGCATGGGCTGTAATCCCTGTAGCTGATTTATGGTCTGAAAATTTGGGTTTGGACCTCTCATTTTCGGTCCCCTCATTGTCTGAAATGCATTGACATCATTGTTTTGCTGACCGACACCTGCACCTTCCTGCACCACCATCGGGCACTCGCGTTTCCAATGACCGACAATTCCGCACACGTGACACGGCATCACCTTTTTCAATGCCTGCACACCATTCTGAGTCACAACAGTGTTCAAAACCGGACCATTATTCACAAAACCTCCTCTGCCTCTGCCTCTCGCCTGTGGCTGAAACGCCATATTTCCCTGCAACTGCGGCTGCGGTTGCAGTACCTATTGTTGGAACCCTTGCAACCCTTGCAAACCTTGCAGACCTGTCTGAGCTGCTTTAAGCTTCATCATCATCACTTTCTCTTTCAACCTTTTCTGTTTCACTTCAATTTCGTCGCTACAGTATTTCGCATAATTCAACACCTCATCAATAGGTTTCGACTGCCAACAAATCAAATGCGACTTTATTATCTGACTTATCTCTGGTCTCAGCCCTTCCACAAATCTAAACACAAAATGAAGCATGTCCTTCGCCTCTATTGTTTCCGTGCCACTGTAGTTCATGAACGCCTTCAACAACCTCTCATAGTAACTATGAATCGACTCTTTAGCCTCTTGGGCAGTTCGATCGATCTTCTGCCAATCCACATTTTTCGCGGCAACCTTCGTCTTCAAATGCTCAATCACCTTATAGTACAGGCTCATCCCCATAGGTGATGGTGCACCCGTATCCCTGTCTCTCTCTGGTTCACTTGTCGGCCAACCTACAGCTCTTTTGCAATCCTCCCACAAATCTGCCGGAACCACAATCTGAAAGAGAGTGTTCAGGTCTTCCCAGAGACATTTTGCAAGCTTCACAAACCTGTCAGTCTGTTGATACCATTCAATCGGTTTCTCTCTCAGTTTGGGAAAATCATCCGTAAAAGACTGAATGTCACTTCTATGCCATGGTACATGTATTAATTTTCCCCCTGCTGTCTCCCTCATTGGTAACATGGTTACTGCATCACTACTCTGTGGTCTTTTCTCGTTGAGCTCTGGGACACTGTCTTTCCTCTTTTCCTTTCTCTTTACCCATCTACTTTCCCATTTGTCTAAGCACCTCCACACTTGTGCACTCTGCAACAATTCTCTAAGGTGCGCCTTCATGCCTGCTGACCTCATGTGTTCAAAATCTGTGGTCCCGAAATCCAACCTGTAGCTCCTGCTCAAGTGTTTTGTCTTGTCTATGTCAACCCCGTTTTTGTCAGCTATTTCCTGCAAGCTTTTATGTACCTTGTTCACTTCTCTCGTAATCCTGGGACATAGATATCTCAGCTCTTCTTCCGAGTAGGACTCTAACCTATTCACACCCATAGTCCCTTCCACCAATTCTTGTGCTTCCATGTTCAACCTGACCCTGTTCAGATAATCTTCTCCCTTCCCACTGGCTGAGCTTTGTGTGGAATTCAGACTGCTGAACCACTGTGTCAGCTGTTGCGCATTCAACCCCATCAGTGTAGCATTCACATCGACTGCCATTGATGGTTGCGGCAACTTTTCAGTGTTCGATGTTAGAGGTATTATCAGTGGGGGGCTCGACCTCACCACTGTCGACTGAGCACATATGGGACTAAACTCCATCAAGGACCCAGATCCCGTTGGTTGAGCCGCTATCGGAGTTATCCCTGGAGTGTTTTCTATGCACCTCCTTTCTGTCCCACTCTGCAGCATTGATCCCTGACCGCTCATACCTAAGTTTGGCTGACTGTACAAAGGTACCGGTGGACCTACAGTAATGGGTAGTGATATCGCATCTGGGTTCTGTCCATTTCCCATGTTCTGAGACATGTTCATTCCCACACTATGGGTCATCATTGCCGGCATGCCCATCTGACTCCCCGTCATCTGAGCATGTGCGTTTCCCCCCTGCATCTGCTTTTGAGGCATCAAAAACTGGGTTGATTCAGCTTGTGCCAGTGTTGGGTTGTGACCATTCTGTCCTCCCATTACGGTTGGATCTAAAATCATTCCCGTACTGTTATCACTGCTGTAGTACCTTGGGACCTGCGGCTGATAATTTTCTGCTGGTTTCAATATGGGCACATCTGGATATATTCTCCTAACCTGCGGTATCTGCGGGGTGAACAGTAAACTCGGGTCCTTAGATCCCGATGATGCTCCTGAACTCTGAGTTTCACTGTTCTGTACCGGTGCCGGAGGGGCAGAACTGGTACTTGGACCTTGTCCACTCTCCGCATAAGGTGGTGGACGGTCGTTCAGCAATTGCATGATTAACTCCTCATCCTCTAACTTCTCTTTTCTTCTCAACTTTTCCTCGTCCTCTCTATCCTTGGAACATCTCCTGTTTGTCTTACAGTAGCTTTCTTACCTGTCTCCTCTTCTTCCTTAGTAATTGCGGGAAACAATTTTATCCCCTGCAATACATCTGACCTCCACACCTTCTGTGCATTATCCCACCTAGCGTCCGCTAGTGTCTTTTCTACCTTCCTTATCCTAGTCTCAAACTTATTTTGCTGCTGCTGTCTAGCCATTAGTTCCCAAATTGCTAGAGCCTCAAACTGTGCTGGCCTTGGAGGTACCTTCATGTCGTACATCGCAAATTTCAAATTCTCTAGGATCCTTATATTAAATGTCCCATGGATCGGGAACGCTACGCTCCCATGTTTCTCTGTCAACTTGTGCCATTGCTTTAGCCAAAGGCACGGAGCTACCCCCTTTTCCTCCATTACAATGTAAGCTGGTGTACCTTCGGGTGGCATCTCCTCTCCTACGCTCGCTTTAATGTAAGACTCCCCCTTCACCGCACTCTTTAATGCTTTAAAAAATTTAATTTTCTCGTCTTTTGTTTCACAAAATATGTAATCAATAGGTGACTTTAATTCCCGGAATACCCTTCGCTTGCCTTTCCCCTTCCAATCGAGCCCCACGGACTGCGTCCAATCCGTGCGCGACCCTTCTCTGCAACCAACCTATCCCAGCGCGGCTCCTAGTGACGTCACACTCACACTCTCTGCGGCTGACAAAGCCTCGCGGCTTGTCCTCCTTCACTCAGCTCCTCTCGTACCAACTTCTGGCATGTATCGCGAGCTACCAAAAAATATAAAACAGATCTGTCGGTTTACTACAGGAGGGGTAACACAATCGCTTCAGGACCTTAGGGATCTTTCACTAGCCTCGGCAGTTATTCCATCTTTCTCGGTCCCCACTTTCGCAAGCAAATCTGACCCGCAGACTCTGCTCTCAACTTGTCAATGATCTATTCTAGTGCACTTAGAATTTGTCAAAGCCCGAAGTCGAAGTTTCTTTCACTCCCTTCCCACACGTACCGACTCGTTGACCACGCCCGATCAACCTACTAAACCGTCCAGACCACAACATAAAACAAGTGTCTCATACACTTTCCAACATACTCCGGAGTCTCTTGACCTCGCAGGGCCCGTCTCAACAACAACAACCACGTGGACCTTTTTCTGCACAAAGCGCCACATACATGTGAAGTTCGACGACTTCCCTACTCTCACACTCGGAGTCGCACCTCCGCTATTTCTATGAAGTTCGACGACTTCCCTACTTCTACACTCGGAGTCGCACCTCCGCTATTCTCTAAAATCCTCGCGACCTTTTCACACAATCTGCGGCAATAAGCTGTGCAAGCGCAAAATCCTAACTTCTCTCATACCATCACTAGTACCGCCAACGCTGATCTCACACCTCCATTCTCTTCATTCGCAAGCTCCGAGATCCCGGGAAAGTCGCGGTGGACTTAGCCCATCATCATTTTCTCAATCTGTTTTACCCAAGAAAATCTAATTCAACTTCTCGAGTGGGATCTCAAAAGTCGAAACCGTTAATTCAGCACCATGTACTTTAAGAGTACGGGGTCCCAAAAGGCAAAACCGTCCTCTGCTACCATCTACTGATAGAGCGTTCCGTACTAGTAATTTACCTATACTTTGGACGCTCTTTTGGCCGATGAATCTTTTGGCTAAGTGGGACCCTCTCCACCCGAAATCAGTCAATTTAATTAAACCAATAATCAATAACGAACATAAGCAATGCCCTGATCAACATAACACTTAACAATTAATCCAGAATACATTTCGGCGAACCCTGACCTTTCAGTCAGGAATAACCACACCAGTTTATTCAAAGTTAGTGAATTTATTTCCCTATATTAACAAAGCTAGCACAATATAGATGTGTCTCAACACCAAATGATAAACATAAATGAACATTAATAGCTGTCCATAACGGCGAAACAGGTGCAATCTATGCAGCATTTGAATAACAAGGCATTCGATAATAGCAATGCAAATCACTAGAACTATAATCTGTAATGAGCTAATTGCATACATTTAGTCAGCATAACAAGGTCTCAAGTTGCATCGTGCGACAAAAGGAATCCTCATCTGTCCTCAAATCAGCATCGGCATGTGGGACTTCATGCAAAAACAATTTAGCAACATTAATTTGGAAAACTCCTAAGGCGCTTATCAAAAAAATCAGCAGTTGGTTACCTAAAAGAAACACAATGCAATTGTACAATTTCCTTTCATATTTACCAATTACAATCAGCATTCAAGGAAGTCTTCGTCTCACAGGTACCGTTTCTCGATCAGCATGGGACGGGGCAAAAGGGCAGGGGTGGACGGGGCAGTTGCCTCACGGCGGCAAGATAAACTACTACTTCATGCAAAGGGACAAATCAAAGTTAAAGTCTCTAGGGTAAGAATCATTTAAGTCTCTTTCTCTCGATTAGAGAAAGCATCGAAGTCTCTTTCAAAATGGCGTCGCAGCAAGATGGGCCATAATAGCTACAAAATGGCGGGTATCGGGCTGGTAATAGCTGTAATGGCTTCAATGGCTACTTTCTTCTCGTGCACCTGGTTTAAATAGACAACAGTTCAAATCCAGTAGGGTCTTCCATTGGAGGGTTCATAGGTTGGCTTCAAATTATCCAATCAAAAACAACAGTTCTCAAGCTTTTACTTAAGCATACATTATCCTTGGAGACGGGTACGCAAGTTGCAACATTTTATACCAATTAACTCACTTTCAGAGCTTCCATTGTCCGCACCTGCAGATTGACCTTGGAGCAAAGAGAAAAATGCCAGGCTGGCACGAAACCTTAAGATAAGCATGCGAACGATCTCAGTGGAAAAGTACAGCTTCAAGCAGGAATACACGTTTAATAGCACATTGGAAAAATACGAGCATCTAAATCGTGAGACCAGGCAACTAGGCCGAAGCCTGCACTAAAGTAATGCAAAGCTAAAACATTTCAAACAAGCAAATCATAGCACACGTTTATGATTATGTCGGATTAGTGCAATTCTAATACATCACGTTATATAAAGCACGCTTATAAATGTTGGCAAACTACTCTGAGGGCACATTTTGTCCCCGTACAATCTTTATTAGTTCGGTTAAAGTCACACATGATTATTTCACACTACGTTTATGCGTCAATAAATGTAAAACCTTCATTTCAGCTTCATCAGCACCCCTGCCTTGTGCCCCTTGAAATGGGAAGGGCCTCGGATTCTGCCCCTGCTATTTGTAATCATGCAGTGGGGTTATGATATAATCCCTGGACAGCCCTAATAAAGCCAGGGTCTATGTTGTATTTGGGGATTGCCGCCCATAGATATGCCCAGTTCACCCAATGAAAGGCTTTCTTTGCGTCTAATAATATCAAAGACATAGGTGCCCTTGCAGCCTGTGTTGTATCCAACATAGCTATCACCCATCTAACACGAAGGGTGAGCCCCTTCCCGGGTATGAAGCCGTGCTGCCAAGGACAAACCAGTTTTCTAATCAGCATGCTCAGCCTAGTGGCAAGGACTTTTGCATAGAGTTTAGTGTCCCCATTTATTAAACAAATATGATGGTAGGAACCCAGCAATAAAGGGTCTTTTTCTTTTTCAAAAAGATTATAATTGCTGCCAGCCACGATGCAGGGGCTTGTATTCCGTATTGCACCGACTTAAATAATGTGAGAAGGTCATCGCTTAGTTCCACATAAAATACTTTTAAAAACTCTAGGGGGATATTATCTGGACCTGAGGCCTTTCCACTAGATAAAGAACTCAATGCTGCTGGAATTTCATCAGCTGTCATTGGGGTCGCAAGTTGGCACCTTTCATCCTTATTAAACAAATAGGATGGTAGGAACCCAGCAATAAAGGGTCTTTTTCTTTTTCAAAAAGATTATAATATTTGCTGCCAGCCACGATGCAGGGGCTTGCATTCCGTCTTACACCGACTTAAATAATGTGAGAAGGTCATCGCTTAGTTCCACATAAAATACTTTAAAAAACTCTAGGGGGATATTATCTGGACCTGAGGCCTTTCCACTAGACAAAGAACTCAATGCTGCTGTAATTTCATCAGCTGTCATTGGGGTCGCAAGTTGGCACCTTTCATCCTTATGAAACCGTCCCCCAGGAGCTTTGCCAAGACATTGGTTAATCTTATATTCTGATATATGGACATCCTGGGCATTCTGTTGATATAACGTCTGCTAAAATTCTCTGAACCCCCTTAAAACTGCACAGTTTCCTTTTACTATATATCCTTGGCTTCGGAAATGAGGCCTCACACCATCTTTTGCCTTGTTCTAAAGGCCAGTAATTTGCCGACCTTTTTACTTAATTCATAGCATCCCTGTTAGTGCATCCAGGCCTTTCCTGCATCTCGCTCTAAATAAAATTGAGAGATTCTAGCCCTTACCGAAGCAATTTTATTGAGAGTCTCTAGCAAAGGTAGATTATTTCTAGCCACCTCCACTATCTGGGATTCCAGTGTCACAAGCTTAGCCTGAGCTGCGCTTATAAATTTATAGCGCAGTTTCTCCTTATTTAAACTGTAACTTAGGGTCTCACCTCGGATTCCTGCCTTAAGGGTGTCCCAAACCACCCCCAGGGGGGCAGACCCTCGGTCAATATCCAATAAATCTGGTATCCAATTCTTCATGTGTTTAATATATTCCAACAACAGCCCCTTGTCAAGTGACCATGTCTTAGAATAGTGTTCCTGACATGATGCTGATGTTTCTTTTACCAGGGGGTTATGATCAGACATAATTCTTGGGTACCTTTCAATTATTAACCCCTCACAGTGAAGCTGATAGTTGGAAGTAGTCTAGCCTCACAGATTTCTTGTGGGGACAAGAAAAAAGGTGAATCCAGGGTCGGGAGCCTTGCACTGTTGCCAGTCATCGACCAATGCATGACTCAACGCAAGAGTTTGCACAGCCTGGAACACTTTGGGTTTCCTCCCCACATGCTGTCCTTGATTCTAAAAGGGCAAGTTACTGTCAGTATGAATATTCAAATCCCCACATATAATAATTAGCGAAGCCCAAGCCTCTAATTCAATATTAATAAAGTCAATTACATCTGGATCATCAAGATTATATCCCGAAATTGAGCATAATATGAACCTAGTTCTACCAGCTACACATTCTAAAATGCCCCAGTGGCCCAGTTTATCTGTTAATATTTTGATGACTTATATTGCACTGTTATGTGCCAATATTGCTGTTCCCTTTGTTATTGTTCCCTGTGCAGTGTAACCCAACAATTGATACCCAGGAAATTCCAGCAGATATTTTTGGGAGCCTGAAATATGTGTTTCCTGCCTACAGATAATATCCGCCCTAAGTGTTTTTAGTCCTTCAATCACAAAAGGCCTTTTCCTACCATCATTTAGCCCACTAATATTTAATGTGGCAAACAGCAGGTCACTACCACACCTCAAATTTGAGACATTGACCTTCTGTGCACCCCCACTCCCTACCACACCCCACCCACCCTGCTCCCCCCTCATGGAACCCTGCTATCCCCTTCCGCCCTAGCTCCCGCCAATCCTACCAATTGAGACAGCCAGACTGCTGAGTCCGTAAGATGGATAGGTTGCCCCCACCAACCCAGTAACTACATCCACCCCTAAAGTCCTTATTCCCCGTTAGCTTTCTAAAAATCACTTGGGAGAAAAGAATAACACTACAGTGCAATATCTTCCGTCCTCCCCTATGCTGTGAACAAGTGCCATTGAACTGCTAACCCCACTTCACTGTCTATAGTTTGTCAGCTTTTCCATATACTCTTTAAACTTAATTTCTGATGAAACACCCGCACAGTACCCTTGTACACAATCTTTAGACGGGCAGGGTTCAATAAATATGCTTCTGCCCCTCTCTCCTGAAAGGAGTTAATCATTTGCCTTAGTCACCATCGCCTTTCAACGGTGGCGTGACAGTAATCAGGATGGGTAAAAAAAGAGACATCTTATAAGATAAGATTCGGGGAAGGAGTTTTTAGGGATTCTTCAGGTCCAGGGGGTGATCAGTACAGGCTGGGAGAGGCTCATCTGGGTTATTGTGGAGTTGCTGGGTCACTCTTTAATCCCATGACATGCCTCTTGTACCGCCTGAGGGCTTTTTCTTCTTCTTCTCCTCTTTCCCCCTGCCTGTTTTCCCAAAGCCGGCCTTCTTAGTCCTTTTATTAGATACTGCCCACTTAAGCCCGTCATGGAGGCGGTAAAGCTACTGTTGGAGTCTGATTCTGATGAAGAGCTGGGGTCATCTGCGTCCCTGGATTGATCTGATAGTGAAAAAAAGTTCACTGCAGCCTTCACTTGTCCAGGAACTATTCCTTTAATCAATCTGGTGCCAGTGGCAGCTTCATTAGTGCCCCCATATATCCTGAGGTCTTCACCATTGTGACCCTGTACAGGAGCTACCTTGCCTTTATAGTTCGTGCCCTCCATACACTGAAGTGCAGGTGTGCTTTCACTTAGAGCATGAACATGCACATGGTTCTCTCTTTTTTTTGGCCACTGCTGGTGTAGTCACTAAATTAGGTTTTGGGATCAAATCACATGCACCAGCAGATAGACACTCTTCTACAACTGCAAATGTGATATCACAAACATTAACACTAACCTGAGAAGTGCTGGTGTCGATATCAGGCTGCACAGTTACGTCTGCACAAACTCCTGCTGCAGGGTTAGTTTTATCTGCTTCCAAAAGTTTGAAAGACTGATCCCCATGTAAAGTTGTAGTCAAGCTGAGTGCCCCCTTCCCTGCTGGAACTGCTGAGCGTTTCACCTTGTGCTGTACTTTGAAAATTTCAGGAATGATGAGTCCACCACCGTGCTGTGAATTATCCTTAGGTCCGGTCTCCACGCCGGCATCCTCTGGCTGGTTCAGTTCCTTGCTGAGGTGAGGCCCCTGGGGTTTAAGGGTCAGCTTCTGTCTGGCGTTAGTGGCAGTCCCTAACGCTGGAGGCTGTCTCTGTTCATTTACGCCAACACCAAGTTTCCCCGAGCACTGCAGGATATCTTCGGCGCCATGTTGAACAGGTGCAAATGCTGACACTTGCTTCCCAAACTGCTGCACCTGCAAGACCAGTCTCTGCTTGGCAGGTCCCTGCCCCTGTCTATGCATCTTCTTGCCGTTGATCCGGCACAGCCTCACGATCCGCGGTGGTCACCGCACGTTCGGTCCCGCACAACAACCAGGCCGACCCCACAACCATGGAAGGGTAATGAATTCCGGGTAAGGCTATTCCGAATTGAGTCTCAAACCATCTAGGTCGAGAGGAGAAGGGGCTCCCTGCAGCCGCTCTCTCTAGCGCAGCTGCCATCTTGTCTCAGATCCTATGATCTTCTATGGGATTTATATTTCAGTAGATGGGATATCCATCACCTTTGTGATGGAGTAGCTCACACGCCAAGATCTAAATCAGTCCCTAAGACTTCTCATCTCAGCATTAGGAAAGGTGCGGGGCAAGGGCAAAGAGGTCTGTTCCTCTCAAAGTCCAAGACAATCAATACTGGTGGAAATTCAACTAAGGAATGGTATATTAAAGTCCAAAGTCAAAAATGATTTGTTCATTAATCACACCACATGAATCTGATGATTCAACTGTCCAATCACAGTCCATCATATGAAACATAAAACAAGCATTTGCAATGCAATAGGTCTCGCATTTGTGAGAGTTAGAGCTATTGGCACTGTAATTGACAATGTCTTTTACCTATGTGTTTTGATTTGGAGTGTAGTGGATGCATGTCAGGTGCCACAGCAACCCTTCCAATGCCTGTTTCTGCAGGAAAGAGGACACAACAAGGCTGCCATCTTGGGAGTGTGTTTGCTTAATTTCTGCAGACTGGCTGTGATTTACACAGGAGTCCAGAGGGTGATGGCGAAGCGCTCTGCCCCCGTGACAGAGACTGTTGTGGGTATTCGAGGTTGGGCATCTTCTAAGAGGAAGCAGTGCTATTCGAGCACTGTTTTAGACACCCCTCCTGGAGAATCATCTACAAGGTTGCAGTAGCTGTGATGGGACTGTCAAAGCTACTGTCAAAGCCATGACACCAGTGAATTCTGAGAGGAAAAACTGATGGAGTTTGCTCCACATTTTTGCCCTTTGATAAGCTGCTTCTCTCACTGGGGCACCCTTGTGTTAGCTTTGTTGTTCTACAGGGTTAGGAAAATGGCTGCCTCTACTAACTGAATTCCATTTGAAGCGGCCAAATTTACATCCAAAATCTTTTGCCTATCATGGTTTTTGTCTCTTAAGCTCCTTATAATGAGAGTCTGCAGTCTCCCCTTGCTGTTCATTTGTGTCCAATGTCAGTGATTTCACACCTGTTCCAAGCACTTAACATAGGTCAAACCGTTTCTGATGATCTTGGAAGTTAAGTTATTAGAAAAACAGAGGCGCTGCTGTCCCCACATGGAGCCTAATGAAACAACTCAAAGTGTGGCTTTCCTCTCCAGAATGGCTGTTGGGTGGAACAGGAGCACATTTATGGCGGAGGCAGGGTGGGGCTTGACTACCCTCCCCCTCCCCATCCGAACCAGGGATGGGTAAATGTAGAGTTGGGCGAGCCTAAGGTGTGCCCACTGAAGGCTCAAGCCAAATGTGTGGCTTTTGTTCAGCTAGAGGACGTCTTTAATCCTCAAGCCCAAATCAAGCAGACCTTTCATCTGGCTTCTGCCTGCCTCTTACAGTTTAACTTCATGCACCATGAACAGGAGAGATAAGGAGATTCTGGTGCAGTGGCTCAATTGCACAGAGTGAAACCAGAAAACCTGGAGTCAGTGTCAGTTTGCCTACATGACCCAATAGTCTGATCCTAATCAGATCTCTCTCATATGTTTAATAATAAGATTACTCCACATATAATAAGAATCTAGGCCACATATAGGATGCACATGACAACTGACTGGCCTGTTCCGGCACATCAATAATGGCACTATCACCAGAGCCTGAAAAGTCAGGAATGTTTTTAAAATCACTTTTAATAAATGCCTCTCTGCAGTGATATTATCGGATTCACTAAAATTAAATGTTTGTGCCCCTTAAAGAAATACACTTTCTAGAACTGTGAAGAGACTTTGGCCCTCATTCTGACCTTGGCGGGCGGCGGAGGCCGCCCGCCAAAGTCCCGCCGTCAGGTTACCGTTCCGCGGTCGAAAGACCGCGGCGGTAATTCTGACTTTCCCGCTGGGCTGGCGGGCGGTCGCCTTCAGACCGCCAGCCAGCCCAGCGGGAAAGAGGCTTCCACGATGAAGCCGGCTCGGAATCGAGCCGGCGGAGTGGAAGCTGTGCGACGGGTGCAGTTGCACCCGTCGCGTATTTCACTGTCTGCGCAGCAGACAGTGAAATACATGTAGGGGCCCTCTTACGGGGGCCCCTGCAATGCCCATGCCAGTGGCATGGGCACTGCAGGGGCCCCCAGGGGCCCCGCGACCCCCCCTACCGCCATCCGGATCTCGGCGGTCCGACCGCCGGGATCTGGATGGCGGTAGGGGGGGTCGGAATCCCCGCGGCGGTGCAGCAAGCTGCGCCGCCGCGGAGGATTCAATGGGGCCGCGGTACACTGGCGGGACCCCGCCAGTGGTGCCGGTCCGACCGCGGCTTTACCGCCGCGGTCGGAATCCCCATTGGAGCACCGCCGGCCTGTCGGCGGTGCTCCCGCGGTCCTCCGCCCTGGCGGTCAAAGACCGCCAGGGTCAGAATGACCCCCTTTATCTGTTTACACACCATAAGTGTTGCACAAATTACATGCCAAATATTTTAATGGCTCAGTCATACACGGGCTCTTAGAGCCAAGGAAGACTATCAACGCAGCTCTGCTCGGCCCTACTCTCCCGGTTATTTTGCTGACTTGCCTAACTCTGGCCAAAAGTGAAGATGCAAGCTTCGGAATGCTTTGTGCATTTGACTACAAAAGTCAGGTTTTCAAGTTTGTTTTTAGACACTACGCTAAACATGAAGTTGCGAAAAAGGTATGCGATCATTCCTATCGATATATACCCATGATGTACGATGAGTGGGCATAATATTCACACATCGAGTCCAAACAAACGTAATAATAAATTATTTAGATCAGAGAGTAAAGTAGTAAACCACAATTACTTCCTGAAAAAAATATCACTGTGTCTCATGTTACGTTGTTTTCTTGTTAGGTAGTACACAGAACTGAGATCCTGCAGGCCCGGACGCATTCATGGCCCCGCGTTTATAGAGAAGGAGTCTCCAATGGTATTGAACATCCGACCACTGCAGGAAAAAACAAAAGACGAGCATTTTCAATGCAACGGTTCTCTCTTTGCTCGAGTTAGAGCTATTAGCGTTGTAAATTCCTAACCGGACTTTTCTTGCCACACCCAATCGAGCCGCTGTTTTTTAATCTTTTTATTTGTGTGGCAAGAAAAGTCCAGTTAGGAGTTTACAACGCTAATAGCTCTAACTTGAGCAGATGCAAGACCCGTTGCTATTAGCTTTGTAAACTCCTACCCGGACATTTCTTGGCAGACAAATGAAAAGAAAAACAGACGCGGCACGATCGCGCTATGTAAACCCCAGTGCGATCGTGCTTTTTTTTCTTTTAATTTGTCTGGCAAGAAAAGTCAAGGTAGGAGTTTACAACGCTAATAGCTCTTACACAACATAAAAAAAACAGTGAGGGGAGAGCAAGCTGGCCCTGGAAAATCCCCCTCTGTTTTATTATGTTTGCAAAGGGAGCTGGTGGGGAGGAGGGACAGAACAAGAACCCACAGGGTTGAAGTGAAACAGGCAAATGCTAAAAAAAAGTCCCTTACAGAAGAGATAAACAGAACATAGCGTAATTACACAGTACTTTGTGCTGCTCCCAAAGTGAAAAAAGGCTGGACAAAGAGGCAGAACTGACCACTAGCAAGCAAGGATTTTTGAAGGACACTGCAACTAACAAATCAAAAGGCTGGAACTCACTCTATTGTATACTTTAGTATACAGCAGGCCGAACGCCAACGCTCGACCTAAAAAGATTCCCATTACCAACATGGGAAAGGCATGCACCTTCCCCTCCTGTACGATTTGAAAGAATTGTAGGTCATCTATCTCTAAAGTTCCTTCCTCGAAGTACCAGATTCAAGGTTACTTTCTCAGGCTCTCCATGTGTAAAAAAATATGACATCTAATTCAAAACCAACCATGGTTGTATGTATGGCAACGAAGTCTAAAAGAACTGTTAGAAAACTGTTTTTCTTTTGCCAATGTTTCATTTCTTTCGGTCAGAGTCCTAGCAAATAAATATGGCTGAACTAAAGGTAATTACATTAACATGGCCCATTCATTCATATTAAGTAAGGCACATATAACATTCAAAATTATGAATTCATCACCAATAAGCTTGTTCAGTGTTCATGTTAGGGTGATTTTAAAACATAATAACTTTGTTAATACATTTCAGTAACTATAATGGAGAGCCACATTTGCAACATTTTCATATGGCATTTAAAACATTTTATTCTAGAAATTCAATACTGCTTTAGTGCTAACTAATAATTAACATCATGGAGAAACACATGGAATCAAATTAATGGATTATACTTGAAGTATTTATGCTATAACACCTCACTTTAGATCACTACTATTCTACAGTGAATGCACATTAATAAAGGCCTTCAGAGCACCACTGCAAAGTTCACTTGTTAGAACATAAAACAATAAAATGCAAACTTTGGCACGTTTAGATGATTACTGTGATGTCAAAGTAGCAATAACATTTTAGCTACATCAGCCCCCATGTCTAGCCAATGAATCTAAATAGAACTAATTTATATAGACAGTTTGTAGACTGAAAGTCTGACAAGGCCAACACTCTCTTTTAGGTTGAACTGTACCCCCACCCCTGCGTGCAAACTTCCTGAAACCTTTTGGTGATGTTCAAATAGGTTTCTGAAAAGCACATTGAAAACCTAATTTTCTGTCATGCAGTAGTACATTTCAGGCCCATATTTATACTTTTTTAGCGCTGCATTTGCGCCACTTTTTGATGCAAAAACGGCGCAAACTTACAAAATACAATTGTGCGGCACTAAAAAAGTATAAATATGGGCCTCAGTTTGCAGAGAAGAAACGCAATATTCAAAATCATTTTCCTCCTTCCAAACGTGTCAGCTCCTCCCATGTGTGCAAGTACATCCTGCAGTCTCTGAGTTAATGTATTTTCCTTATTTCGAAAAGTTTACACAAGTTGACTGTGCAGCATGAGTTGTCTTGTGAGTCAGCAGATAAAATACTTTGACACCCTGTATAAAAGACACAATGTAAGAGCTTAATGGCTGCTTAATCGTTTATGGGGTTTTAAAAGTGATAATTGCTTTTCACCCAGACACAATTACAGATGCAGGAACTCGGCTTTCATTTGCCTCTAACAATATATTATGCGGAGAGCACATGTCAATATGAAAGTAGGTTCTTGGCATTGTTTGCCTGCCATAGGCATAAACTACCAGCTTTTTGCATTCAAAATAACATGCTAGCTTTCCTTTTTAACTGATGGATGCATAACATCTCGAACGTTTACCTTGCAATGATCCGGGATATGGGTTGTGTGTCAGAATTTCAATGTCAGAAATATTATATGACGTAAATATTGTGTTCTGAATCTTGTTTGCAAAAGTATCCCCCATTAGGTATAGGTGTTCTATTATTATCTCCAGCTATTAATTTAAAGGAGGCTCAGTGGGGGTTTGAGCTGATTTTTTACATTCCAAGATCAACTGCACATTACAGAGGAGGCTGCACCATCTGTTGCCACCCTTAATGTAATATGCACTGTGAATGTGCACGTCATAAAGTCAAATGTGAAGTGAAGGGCCACCTACTCATTTTATAGAAATGTGCCCCATGCGAAAGAGGGAACGTGTTTGCCTGTGCTGTTTGCCATACTACTAAGGACAGGCTTCTGGACAACGCAGTCTTTGGCAGGCCGAATGTTTGTCACCTACAAGTGGCATGTATTGCTTCACAGGACAGGTATTGGTTTACATGACACGCCAGCAATATCAACCTGCAATGTCTTACAAAATAGAAACTTTAAATCTATGTGCCTAAGCTGCTGTTCAGCAATGTTGTCTTGGTAGCCGCGTATTAGTGTGGAAACCTGCAAGGAAGAAGAAAAGAACAAAAGAAGAGCAATAATGTAGAAAAGGGAAAGGACGGAGCTACAACAAACAACGTGAGTTCATTATTTGACAGAAAAACACAACTGTTCATAACACGTAGTCAGTTGTATCCATAATGGTAGCAATACCACTACTAAAACAATTTGAAAGGACAAAAAGATTTTTACGTGTGTTTATGCTGGTTAGAAACATAAATAAATGTAAAAAATAATACTAAACTAAGAATTATTTTAAACATATATATAATAACTTGGAGGGTTTGCCTTGATAGAAGTGTTTATGTCATCCCTGAGTCTGTGCTTGTGATGTTGATTACAAACATTTTGTTTACGATGGGTTGGCTTGGAGCACGATCGTTGCTTACCATTCGTTGGCTTCATTGTCATTCTTAATTACTCACTCCTAAATGGCCAGCGTGTGGAGGTTTCACCTCCTCTTCCTTCCTATATAGCATGGGCTCCATACTGATTAATGATTACTTCATTTTGATTAGCTTTCATTAGTTTCCTTCCACTGTTCACACTTTGAGGTACTTTTTTTTTCTTTCTTCTTCCCTGGTGTTCATTGTCTGCGTTGTTTGCTCCGTGCAACCCTTACTTTGTCCATGTTGCTTAAACCACCAACCCTCCCATTGTCCATGCTACTTTTTTATGTGCAACCCTATCATTGACAGAGTTGCTTTTTATGTGCCACCCTACAGTTGTCTGTGTTGATTGTTACCTCCCACCCTCCCACTGTCCGTGCTGCTTATTCCTCCCCATTGTGTATGATACTTGTTCCCCTTCAACTTCATGTTGCCCATGGTGCTTCTTCTTTCCCGTTGTCTGTGTTGTTTCCTCCCCCTCCACCCACCCATTAGCCTTATTGCTTCTTCCCTCCCACCCACCTATTGTACATGGTGCTAGTTACCTCCATACCAGACTCCCACTGTCTGTCTTACTCTCCCCATCCACCATAAGATAAAAAGCTCTATGACGCAGCCATCACTGGCTGAGTTTTCACCTCCCTTTGTCCGTGATGTTTATTCCTACCGCCACTTCTTCCGAGTGTCTGTGTTGCTCTCCCACACTCACCATAAGAAAAAAGTGCTATGGTGCTGCCAGCCCTGGCCACATCATAGTGCTTTTTGTTTTAACTTTTAGTCAGACTGCACAGTCACACCACTGTACAATGTCACACACTCACTTGGCCCAAACCACGGAGACAACACTGGAGCCAAAACAGGACCATCAGTCCCTCTCAGAATGATCCATGATCAAGAGATGGAACTTCTAGATTCTGCACCATTCCGAAGAGGAAGAGGGAAGGATGCAAAATAAGAAAAAAGAAACTTGCAGTACGGGATCTGCTCAGTGACTGTACCACACTGCTTAATAGGATGCTTTGCTCCTGAGATCTTCTGGGTATGTGAAGGTGCACATTTATGGGACCAGCACCTTTGGTTTTCTGAAGACGTGATAGACTGGGAACAATAAGAAGAGTCAATTACCATCAATACACCAGCAAGCCTCTACATAATAAAGCATTGCTTCAGTAACCAACACTTACAGATTTCTTCAAAATCATGACATGAGTACAGCAGAATAACCAAGTTCTTGGATAAGAATTTTTGGTACTCTAGAGGAAGAACTTGAAACACTTATTTGCACCTCTGACACTCCCTAAGTTACACTTGACACATAGGTTGGAGAACATTCTTCTTCTTCTTGATATTTCTGTTTAATAGAGAAACACAGAATTAAGGCCCATATTTATACTTTTTGGTGCAATAGTGGCTTAACGCAGTTTTGCATCAAAAAGTTTACCGCCGGCTTGCGTCATTCCAAAACATCAGCCGAGCGCCGAATTAAAAGAATGCTGCAACCTGATGCTAAGCTTGGGCTAATGTAAAAAAAAAAAAAAAAAGGATGTTAGCTAAGTGGGGGTGGCAGTAGGGGTAAAGGGTTTTTTGCCTCAAAAAATGACGCTAGGCTGGATGGAGGCAAGAAAAGGCTGCTAACCAGCCTTGCGCCATTTCCAGATGCCCAACTATCCAAAAGCATGACTCCTGTCTTTGTAATGACAGGAGTCATGTCCACCACCCCAATGGCCAGCACAGGGGATCAGAGTCCCCTGGGCAGGCTGTTGTACCCAGTGCCATGCAGGAGGGCCAATGTTAGGGCCCCCCAATGACACCTTTAAAAAATGTACTATTATACTTACCCTACTTACCTGCTGAGACTGCTGCAGTGTCTCAGGGACCCCATTCCACAGGACAATGAAGTTCTCTGCCTGGGAGAGTGGGGGCAGGGAATATAAACGTTGTTCCCTGCCCACACTCTCATGGCCAAGGAACACAGTGTTGCCCTCCCCCATCCACCCCGCATGGGAGCAGAGAAAAAAGCTGCTCCCATCCAGGCAGGAGCAAAAGAACAGAGCCAGCTCCTATCGGCACCCAGTTGGGTAGGGATCAAGTTAGTGTTGTTGAGACATTAGGGCTCGACCCGTAGCCCCCAACAATTTGAACTGGCATGGGTGCTCCAGATGGGTAATGGTGCATCCCCTTAAAAAAAATAGCTGACTCCCACTGGCACCCACTCTGGGTGCTGATTAGGAACTGGCTGGGACCAGGGGGGCTTAGGGCTTCCGCTGCACCCCCCAATAGTTTGACCTGTCATGAGTGTCCCAGTTGGACACCATGAGCAAACAAACACAAATAATGAACTGAATGCAAAACCAATCAAACATTCACCCCCAGTCACAGATCTAGGTTTAACCTATCAACTCTTTTGGTCATCATGGCACCCAAATTTAGACCCAGCCATCTACAAATCAGTACTGGATCTATTCCCCATGGGAACAGTCCAGCCTGAACTACCAGAATAGGTCCTCTCCAGACCATAAACAAGCATCCTGGGACCAGTTTCAGTATATCACCCTTAATAAGCCAGGCTAGTTTGAATCCAGTGACCTAGTGAGCCCGGGACCCACATCTGGGCATACCTGACACACTTAGGCCAACAAAAGCAAACAAACACAAATGATGGACATAATGCAATGCCAGTCAAACATTCACTCCCAGTCACAGATCTGGGTTTAATCCATCAATGTTTTTGCTCACAATGCCACCTCAGTTTGGACCCACCCATATGCAAATCAGTCCTGACCCTGTTCCCCATGGGAACAGTCCAGCCACAACTGCCAGCCCAGGTCCTCCCTTGGACTGGAAACAAACATCCTGGGACCGGTTTCAGGGTATCACCCTTCATCAGCCAGGCTAGCTGGATTCCAGTGGTACAGTGAGCCCAGGAACCATGTCTGGGCATACCCCGTGCATTTAGGCCCTGATTTATACTTCTTGGTGCAGAACTGCACTAATGCAGTTTTGCACCAAAAAGTTTAGCACCGGCTTGGACCATTTCTGAGCACCAGCCAGGCACCATATTTATGGAATGGTGCAAGCCGGTGCAAAGGGTAAGCTAGCATTAAAAAAATGGCATTAGCCGGGTGGGGCTGGCGGTATGGAAGAAGGGGGTTTTGCACCAAAAAATAACGTTAGGCAGGTTAGAGTAATAGAAAATGACTCTAACCAGCCTAGCATCATTTTCTGACGCAAAACCATCCATACCACATGACTCCTGTCTTTAAAAATACAGGAGTCATGTCCACCACCCCTATGGCCAGCACAGGGGACCAGGGTCCCTTGGGCATGGCCATTGCATCCAGTGCATGCAGGGGGAGCCATTTCACGGCTCCAAATGCCACTTAAAAAAATACTCACTTGTACATACTACTTACCTATTCTTACCTGGGATGGGGTCCCCATCCTCTGCTGCCCCTCTGGTGTGGGTGGGGGTGTCCCCGGGGCCTGAGGAGGGCACTTCTGGGCTTATTCCATGGTGTTCCGCTATGGAAACAGGCCCACAGGTCCTCTAATGCCTGCCCTGACCCCATGAGTTAAATAATGGTGGAAAGCAAGACCCAACCTGCCTCGTGTGTGATTTTAGCATGGGGGCATAAATATGGCACCAAGGCCATAGAGTCATTTTTTGCACAGGAATGCCTACTTTGCATCTCATTGACGCAAAGTAGGTTTCCACGTTCAAAAAAGGACTTTAACTCCATATATTTGGTGCTAGACAGGTCTACTGCCAAAGTATAAATATGGAGTTAGTTTTGCACCAAATTTGCGTAAAGAAATGACACAAATTCAGTGCAAAACAAGTATAAATATGCACCTCAGTGTTACAAAAGAAAACAAATACAAATGATGGATAGAATGCAGAATTCATCAAACATTCACCCCAATCACAGATCTGGGTTTAATCCATCAATTCTTTTAATCACCATGCCACCTCAGTGTGGACCCAACCAGATGCAAAGCAGTTTTTACCCTGTCACCCATGGGAACAGTTCAGCCCGAACTGCCAAGCCAGGTCCTCCATGGACCAGAAACAAGAATCTTGGCACTGAATTCAAGATATCACCCTTCATCAGCCAGGCTACTATAATTCCAGTGGCATAGTGAGCCTGGGCCCCATTTCTGTGCATGCCCAGTGCACTTTGGGTGACCAAAACAAACAAACACATATGATGGATGGAATGCAGAACTAATCAAACATTCACCCCCAGTCACAGATCTAGGTTTAATCCATCAATTCTTTTTCTCACTGTTAGAAATGGGGTTTCTGGTTGGCTAGGGTATGCACCTCAGACAGGCAGAACCTACCCACTCTAGTCAGGGCAAGGGAGTTACACATCTAAGATAACCCTTGCTTACCCCCTTGGTAGCTTGGCACGAGCAGTCAGGCCCATCCCAGAGGCAATGTGTAAAGCGATTGCACAACACACAACACACGTGATGCAAAATGTACACCACAAAGTAAACATAACACTGAGCTGTGTAAAAATAATCTGTATTGCACAAAACATAATTAGACCAACATTACACGTAAGTAATACCCTGCTACTTTAACAGTTGTCAGATCGTTACACAAGTTACTAATACTCTGCAAGAATGTGCAGTTGTCACATTAGAACACGTAAGTACTCAGTTTCCTGCAACATAAGCAGCAGTCAGGAATTACAATAAGAGTTATATGCACTTGTCATGAATATTTCCTAAATACCCATAGAAGGAACATTAGAGAGTATATTACAAATCATATAACCTACACATCAGTTAGACATGCCCATAAAAGGAACATTAGCACATGTATGTAAGGTCATGAAAACTTATATCCCTAATGCTTAACAGGAACACTGGAAAAATATGTAGGCCAAGAGAGTACCTGTTTCTAGGAAAAAGGGCACTCCTAAGGCCTGGGAGGAGTATGGGGACCCCAGCGCTCCTATGTGCGGACAACGGGGGCCTCGCAGGTCTCTGGGAGAGAGGGGCGGTCTGCACCCTCTCTATCGTGAAAAGAACAGGCCCCCCCCAGTGACCCGCGATCCTTGTGGGGCCCACCTGGCCTCTAATGGCCTTCTCTGAAGTGGGGGGTCCCAAAGCACCACAAAGATTCAAGGAGTGGGGGCGATCGCGCCCCTAGCGCAGTGACCGGGGGAAAGGGAACTCCCTCTCTTCCCTGTGTCCTGCTTGGAGATAGGCAGCCGCCCTTGTCCTCTGGTGAGGCTCCTCGCCCGCTTCCCAATGCATCCGCACCCGGTCCGGTGCACGAGCCACTCTACTGCCGTCCCTCGTCCGCGAGGGAGGCAGCTCAGGGAGTTGGTGCCATTGTGTGCCCCGGGGGTGCTCTGTAAAGTGCGCGTCACCCGGGGACACAATAGGAGCGGCCCAGCTCCCTTCTGTGCCACAGCAAGTGCCCCGGGGGCACTAGGAACAGCGTGATCCTCGCGCTGGATGCAGATACGGTGCCCAGGTTGCAGCGGTGATTTCAATCGGCAAAGAAGCGCTTTTGAAAGCGCGAGGGCTCTTTTCCAAGCCCGGGCTGCGGCTGTGATCTCAGGACTCCAAATAAAGGGCTCTTCAAAGCGCTAAGGCAAATCTGCAGCCCGGGCTGCGGCGGTGATCTTCTCCAGACAAAGAAGGTGCCTCGAAGTGCACCTGGGCGCCAAAGAGCGCTCTCTCAGCGCTAGGGCAAAGCTGTAGAGATCGTTGCAGTGGTCAGGGGCCACAGCACCCTGCCCCTGGTAACAGAAAAACAAGAAGAAGCACAGGGCTGGAGGGCCCAGCTACAGACCAGCACAAGTGGTGCAGATGGTGGCAGTTCCTCCTAGTGACCAGGCAGGTCACAGGTCAGCACAGCAGCAGCAGTCCAAGGTGTTTTTCGGGTGAGTCCATTGATCAGCGTTCTGTGTCCAGTTTCAAGTTCCAAGAATGTTCAAATTGTGGGGAAAATTCCCCTGTACTTATACTGGGTTTACAGTGTGTTTTACAATGGCCAGGAGAGGGGGTTCCAACCAGTTACAACTGGTTCTGGGAGTGCCGTTGCACTCCCCCAGCACAGGCTCCAAACATCAGTGGGGGGGTGAACAACCCTATTGTGTGAGGCCAGGGCACAGCTCTTACAAATGCAGGTGTGCCCCGTCTCTCCCTTCTCTTAGCCCAGGAAAGCTTTACAATATGTAGATGCACCTCTGTGAGACCTCCACCCTCCCTGTGTTCAGGCTGTCTGAGAAGTATGCACAAAGCCACAACTGTGAGTCTGCCCAGACTTGGATTGGAGGCAAGCTGCAAAACACCAAAGTCATAAGCACAGATAAATGCACACTTTCTAGAAGTGGCATTTCTGTGATAGTAATAAAAAATACACCTACACCAGTAAGCAGCATTTCTTACCACTATCACAACCATACCAAACATGCCTACGCTACCCCTCATAAATTAGACAATACCCCTTACACATAAGGCAGGGCATTTCCAATGCAATCCTATGAGGAGGCAGCACTCACAGCAGTGAGACACCAAGTTAGGCTGTTTGTCACTACCAGGACAGGCCACGCAACATGGCACATGTCCTGCCTTCTACATACATGGCACCCTGCCCAAAGGGCTAGCTAGGGTGTACCTTAGGGGTGACTTACATGTAGTAAAAGGGGAGTTCTGGGCCTGGCAAGTAAATTTAGATGCCAGGTCCCTGTGGCAGAAAACTGCGCACACAGGCTCTGCGCTAGCAGGCCTTAGATAGGTTTGACAGGCTACTTCAGTGAGTGGCGCAACCAGTGCTGCAGGCCCACTAGTAGCATTTAATTTCCAGGCCCTGGGTATAGGGATACCACTTTACAAGGGACTTATAGGTAAATTAAATATGTCAATTAGGTATAATCCAATCATATTTTGTAATGGAAAGCACATGCACTTTAGCACTGGTTAGCAGTGAAAAAGTGCTCAGAGTCAAAACGTCAGCCAAGGTCAGAAAAATAAGGAGTCAAAAAGCAAAAAGTCTGGGGAATGACCCTGTAAAAGGGCCAGGTCCAACACTGACCATGCCACCCCAGTTTGGACCCAGCCATATGCAAATTAGCCTTGACCAGTCCAGCCTCAACTGCTAGGCCAGGTGCTCCCTGGACCGGAAACACGCATCCTGGGACCGGTATCAGGGTGTCACCCTTTAGCAGACAGGCAGATACCATCGCTCCACTTTTGCAAAATAGCAGCTCCCACTGGCACCCAGCTGGCAGGGGAGCAGTTTGGTGCTGTAGGGCATTGGAGCTTCCCTCATGGCCCACAATGATTTAGGCTGCTGTGGGTACCACTGGTGGTGTCCCTAGAGGGAAGTAGGGTGGCCCCCTGTGGAGGGTGATTCCACCCGTGAGCCCTAGCTTAAATAAAATAGGTGTAGCTGCCCTGGGTGGGCACTGGGGCATCAGAAAAAAAAGAACAATAAATGTGTTTTAGGAGCCACTTAATTTTTATTCACTGCTCCTGCAAGGTGCATCCGTTGATGCTCTGCAAGGACTTTTTTTTATAACTTTTTTCTTCCTGATGGTGCTCCTAAGGGGGCGAAGGAACCACCAACCCCTTTTAATTATGGGCTGCAAGGAGTGCAGCAGCCCCCTGCAACATTTAAAAAAAACACACTTTAATTCTCCTCAGTTATTTAATCTATGACTCCAGGAGAGCTTATCATATTTTTAAAGCACTCCAAACTGGAGCTGTATGCTTTTCTGCTGGAGTGCAGGGACTCCGTGTGATTGGTTCTATCGCTGCACTTTGTGGCCTTAAGAATATTGTAAAAGACCTAATGACATATCTAATGTTTCTTTTTTAAATTTTTTATTAAAAAATGATTTGAGAGAATCGCTATTATTAAACATTGCAATGTGTTAATTTACATTTAATTGTAGCTATTAGGCACTTTTGGACAGAACTAATAGGTCAGTGTCATGAATGTTGACATGCTGACCCCTTGATAAAGCCAATAGCCACAGCTACTTTTATGTTTTTGTATTTTGAACCTTTGACGAAAACCAGCAGGTCTGCCTTATTTAAATGAAAAAAGAATGTTTACATTTATTTGTCAAATATGCTACCTTCTATTACCACACTTTTTTGCAGAAATGCACTTGCGGTTACTCACTTTGGTGGAAATATGTCCTGTAATGCCTTGATGGCATGCACATGCTCAGTGTATTTTTAGTAACAGTATAAA
Source organism: Pleurodeles waltl (assembly GCF_031143425.1). NCBI lineage: Eukaryota > Metazoa > Chordata > Amphibia > Caudata > Salamandridae > Pleurodeles > Pleurodeles waltl. The sequence goes on from NC_090439.1 coordinate 342,904,923, forward strand.
AAATTAGAGTAATGTTGAATTAACATCCTGTTTTCTGTGGTTTGTACATACAGGTATAAAAAGTTGTTGGATTTGCTATTTGATGTGTATTTATAATTATTTTGGTCGCTATGACTGATGGTGACAGTGTCAAGGTCTGTCAAGGTGACTTCTGAATTACTCGGAGCTCGCTTGATGATATAGGAGTCCACCTCCAAGCACCTCTTAATCTGAAATGGCTCAGGCTATTAGAGTGGCCAGGTGAGGGACAGAATGTGTGGGGAAGGGACTGCTGGGCAGAAGCCCTTTAGGAACAAATAATAAGGGCTCATTATAAGCTTTAACACTCCCCGCTATTGCCCCCGTAAAGTTACTCCTATTGAAGTTTTGAAACCACCTGTCTCATGCTGCGTGTGGACCCACGCACTCTAGTGAGCTTAAGGCTCTTTGGGCAAAGGAAAAGTGCACTTACTAAGCTCTATGGAACATTATCTTACTACATCAAACAACTCTTCTTGTGTGATGGTAATCTGAAACACCTGCCATGAAATAGCTCAGTGCTGTGCTTTGTCTCTTCTTGAGGGTCTGCAGTAGAGATGAGCAGTGCCTGTGATTAATGATGTTCTATTTCCTGTTGAGAGAGTTTAGCTCATATAATCAATATTAGTATAAAATGTTTGTGAACTAATGTATAATAATGCCGCATAGAAAATGTATTAATATGTTTTGCTAAAAACGTGCGTTTGAAATGTGCCCACGAGGAGTGGCCGGCAATATACACGGGGACTAACGAAACTGACTAATAATTATGAAATGTTTATTAAAATGTGATTTTGCATTATGCTAAGGTTTTGCTAATAAATCATTAGGCCTTAGTTAGCATGAGTCGAGGCCTAGCTGCCTGGCTCTCATATTAATGTATTTTTCTAACGTGCAGAGTGCCGACTTGGTAAAGGACATGAACTCTTGTTTTTTTCCCCAAAAGTTAGAAGCTGAATGTAACTGTGGTAGATCCATTCTCATGAAATCCGACTTGCTTGTAGAAACATTTTAGCTGAATGCAACAGTGTAGATTTGTACCTGCTACAAGGTTGCCTGAACTGGTGCAGACAATGGAGCCACTGACCAAAGATGTGCAAAGAAACACAAGAGGATGAAATCATACCGGACATTCTACCCCTGAAGACGTCAATCATAAGGACCAATAAAATATGTGAGAACTGTTATGGGGTGACAAATTAAATGAGCTAATGTGAAGATAATTGGAGGGAGATAGTGGGGTGCAACCCCTTGCCAACCAAATTTTAGGGGAATGTACAACAAAAATGGGATAAAAACCCTTGACACCAGGAAGTAGAGGAGAACTAGAGAGACCAGAGATGAGAGACTAGAGGAGATGCTGATGCGATTTGCTACGATCCAGACACTTTGTCACTGTGCTTAGTGACTTGCTAATTCTAATTAGAATCATCCTTATCCTTAGATTGCCCATTTACACTTTACCTCCTTATCAGGGAAGGGCCCCTTTTACCTGAGCTGAGTTCCTGACAGATGACGAACCAACTGATGTCCTGAGGACGAAGACCGAACCTGAGTGCTGACCCAAACTTGGAGGGTAACTATATGACAATGTGATTGTAATTGTCTGTTTGCTTTTACTTTCTAGGTACCAACTGCTTCTTTTGACAGAGACCATAGCTAGATGTTTTCCAAATTGGTGTTACTAAATTGTTTTGCATGAAGCCCAACATGACAATGCTAATTTGAGGTTAGTATAGAGGTCCACTAAACTGACGCAAATAGACAAATGACTGAATCTATGCTTTGTTGAATAATGCGCCAATGATACTCTGCTAAGGATAACCTATGTTCACGCCTTACTATGTTCTAATATTCATGATTCTTGCTTTGATGAAATGTTATCAGAATTGCCATATTGTGACCATGCTAATGGGTTTCTTGGTGTTGAGACTAATAAACTTATTAGTAGAATTGTAATCAATAGGGAATAAATATCACAAAATTCATACTAAACTGGTGTGGTTATTCATGACTGAAATGTCATGGTGGTGTCCTGAGTTTCATTAGATGTATTTGACTAAGGTGAATTGCATTGTTATGATAAATATTAATGACATTATAGACAAATTGATTGACATGTTGATTAGCTATCTCGTCCTAAGGTGTCTTCAATCAGGGTTGAAATATTCATTGGCCTAAAACGAGTCCCAAAGTGAGTAAATTAGTCATAAAGGGACGCGTTAACACTGTCAATGTGCTTGCATACAAACAGCAAACCTTAACAGCTTCTCCCAGATTACAGTAACTGAGCAGCTGTGGATTGTCTTTCTTTGCTGGACCAGCCTCAAACAACAAAAGAAATATCACTTGTCTCTATAACAACTAGAGGAGAGTGAACACACTACTGTCTCACTAACCAGAATGGTGCTATTGCGTCAATGCTACACAACACTTTAATCTACAAAGGTCCAAAAACTAGCACGTCATTGTGCTTAAAGGGAAATGCCAAAGCGCTATTATGCTCTTACCAGGAGGGACCCAACTTGTCTCTTACTGTCTGATAATGCGGCATGAGCAGCTGTTGTCTGCACTCGTGCTCTTACTAGAATCACAGTTCTAGAGTCCTCAGTCCTCGAAGAGTGGTCAGGCTGTTTCAGGAACCATGCCCAATCCCACGTGGCATCTGACGAGTTATCTGTAACCGCCTCAGGAGAGGCACTGAAGAATAGAGAGCATGTGGTCTAGGGTGGGGATCTATACACAAGAGCCCGTCCTAACATGGCTGCTGCTCATAGGCTGATGGGAGATGTAGTCCCTGTGGGTTTAGATTCAGATTGAATTAATATTCAGATAAATCCTTGATGGTCTTGACTGGGCGTATAGACTTGACTGAACAAGATCGTTTCTGAATGGATTTCTGCAGGGACTACATGCAATATTCCACAAACCGGGATACGCATGCATTGATGAAACATGTTCCTACTGTTTGGGAACTCTCAACTATTCTTTTAGAATTATCTTTACTTATGGTCTATATTGCTTTTGGACACACAATAATTCTTTGAAGGGTACCAAACCGTATGGATTATACTTTATTATTCTGGGTATGATTTCTGTGACTCCAACGTCTCCCCAATAACATTGACATGGCAGTGTGCTTTTTTTCTTCTATCAGCAAGCCTCTGACTGTTTGATTCCATCCTAACAGTGTGCTAAACTTAGTGTGTCCTTTGGACTTCATGCTAGATTACCGGGTATATCTATGCATCCCATAACTTAATATTGATTTGCCTTATGTATACATATTGGATACGCTATATTATTAATACTCATATGTGTATGTATTTGTGTGATGTGATCTATTTAGGACCATTGATAACATGAAACTTTCATTGCCACTACGAATGCACAACGTTCTACGTGCAGGTTATGGATGTCTACCGGCTATTTGTTTCTGTTATGCAAATTCAACTTTTAATTGTTTGTTTCTTTCACCACTGTTGTGTATACTTTACATGTTTTACTTTTATCCTGCTAACCCAATCTACCTTGAGAAAGTCCCAGACCTGTGCGCGAGAGGGAGCAAAACGTGTGTTGGCTGTTGTGTTTCTCCTGAAATCTGTTTCAACGCATGAACCAGCAACTCTACTTTATTAAAATAAAGGCGTGTGTTTCAAATATAAATTTGATCTACGATTCTCCATGCAGTGTGTTACCAAAGATATCAATAAGCCCGATTTAACCCATCTCTGCTGATCCAGTGGAAGCTGGCCAGTCATACTTAAATATACCCTTCCACCAGCAAAAATGTAACATAGTGGCTGACTTGTCATTATTGTTCTTCAGAGGAAGATCCGCAAAGTCCGTTTTTTTCTGTGAAATAATGTAGTATTTGCTAGCATGTGGGCATTTGTTGCGTTATCCTGTTGAAAATCATAATACTTCTCATGCCAGGCACAAGGGGAAAAATAATATTGAATGGCCTGCCAAAAATAGGCTGATTTAGTTTTGCTGGTAGCCCTATGGCAAACGTGTTTCTCATTAACCTTGATGTAGGTGTCTGAAACTCCACCATGAGAAATCTAGCAGTTCCTCTGACTTACATAAGGCTGGTGATGCACACATTGGGCGAAATGGGACATCTACTGATCTTCATTGGATGAGCCATTTCATCTACCACTTTATGGCCTCTTAATCTGGAAGCCTTGTAACAACTTTTACATTTTCAGGCCTGACAGTATACTCAGCTACCTCTACACCTCTTTCGCGTTCCTATCCTGAGCACTATCAGCTCTCCTCTTATCCGCCTAAGAAGTCTTTGATCCATTCAACAGTAGTGAAATGCTAGAGTGTGATTTGTCATTTCTTTTCCCTAACAGTTCCTGGATCAGCCTCTTTGAATTGGAGGCCCAGCCAGAAAAATTAGTTGCTTCATCACATCAGTGGCTGTAGCTCCCATCTACCCTGGGAGATAAGCAATGTTTACTAACTTACTTAATGCAAAAGCTGTGACTTTGGGTCCTTTTGGAAATGTTGGGGAAAATTAAACTTCCCCCTACTATTTTAAGTGTACAAGCAGACCTCCTTGATTCCAGAACACTCCATCCAGTGCTTAATTTGAAAATAAAAACGTGCCAATGCCCAAAGCCCTCCTCTTAAACACGTTGATGCTGCAATTAAATATAGGAACAGCGAGGCAGCGTAATCCTGAAGCCATCTCGGGCCTCTTAAATCCATTCAAAGCCACTCCCTCTCCCTTCAGCTCACTCTTGCAACTTTCTATTTTCTCCCTTTGTGACGTCCTCTGTCTTTCCCATATGTGTCTTTTGCTCGCACCAAATGCTTGAGGCAGAAGAATAAGTGCCGGCACTCAAAAATAAGTGCTGGTGCTCAGCACCGGAAACAACAATCACAAATTAAGCACTGACTCCATCCCATCCTGCTGACGTATACCAGTGTAGAGGTATCCCCTGTGATGTGTTTTAAATCAGTATCATAAAGTTGAAGTCCCTGCCCAGGCCTGAGGACAAGGAGATTTAAACACTAGCAGCTTAGGCTAGGACTTGCGGTTTGCAGCTTCCTTTATCACTTCTAATGTATATATGTATTTATTGTGTAAATGGATAACTAGTCCCTTTTAAAGTTAATAACTGGCTAGACATTTATGCTTCTGGTTTGTACTGTTTTGACTTCAAAGCAACCTCGTGATTTCCCCTAGATTCAGCCTTGACTACTTGCCTGTGCTGCTTCCCTGATAACCAGACCCCAAATGGGAAGCTACCTGCCATTCATTGAGCTAGGCCAGAAGCACATGGTACATTGTCTTTATCAGCAAACGACTGATTACATGCACTGAGACTTCCATTTTTGCACTGTACTCATATTCAGCCACGGCTGAGAGCCCAGCTTCCCACAGCTGCTAACAGATAAAAGAGATTGTACAGCTCTCCTTGACACCGCAGTATACCAAGGCCTAACTTTTAACAAAAAAGTCACCAAAGGACTGGTTCTAAATTGAGCTTTTAGCGTTCAGTCGCCCTGAAGTTCAGTCTGCTACAACCGAGCGCCATTTGAGAGATGCGCCACAGTCTCGGACAGAAATAAATGGATCACCCCGTCATTCGGTGAAGCCTTGTCCGCTGGGAGCCAGTCATTGAACTTGGACCTGAGAGACATTAAGTGTCTTTTTATTGACTCCAAACTGTTTGGCAGTTAATTTTCTGCTACCTCCATTGCATCTGCCAATAAATGGAAGGAAGCAGTCAGCCAGGTTTACATTTTTCATTTCCAAAACCTGGGGCTTTCTTGAACTCAAATGTATTTGTACACAGCAAATGTATTGCTGTCTGCTTCTTACAATGACAAATTGAGAGAATTCACTGTGTTAACAATGTGACAAGTTACGTTTAGAGCACAAACCTGTTTCTCTGCTTCCAGTGTCCAGGCCCAGCACAAAGTACTGAGCTGGAATTCCAAGGGGCAGATTCATAAAGTACTAAGTAGTTTTGTAATGAGCATTTTGAGCAACACATATGCATCGGGAAACTTTGCCTGCATACGGATCCAAATTCACAGCTTTCAAGTTTAGGGATGTTCATGTACTTTAAGCTGTAAAACTGCAATCCGTTGCAATATGGCTGCCTTCATCTCGCTTTGCATGCAAGGCAAATGCATTCCTCCTGAAGGCCTCTTTGCCTACGCCCCTAATATGGTGCAGGTACAGCGGCAAAGTGGTTTCCTCATTTGCATGGGGCACACCCTATGGAATGCTCAGACACTACATGTATTGCAGCGCTATCTGTGTTACAGAAGGGTCAGCACCAGTTTCTGTGACATCTTCTCTAACGCCAAAGTACTCTGGGGATGCAGAAACTAGGTACAACATGCCCATTGAGCTCCTGGGACATTTCATGTAATACAGGCCCTGGTGTCTGATAGTCACATGATTTTTAATGTTTCTGTTACACAGTCAACTTTCAAAGCCCTGCACATGGTTTTGCGTGAATTGGTTTCTTGGCATTTGTACAAGGTGTGTTTTTTGGACATGGAATGCAACTTCAATGAAGGACTGAATCGAATTGAAGGACCATATTTTGCATAGATAAAGGTGTGGCTGACAGAATGATCTAGCCATCCCCTGGGGTTAAGATAGAGGCAGTGCAATGTTAATTTTACTCTCATTTCAACTGTATTAGCAGTCGGGTACCTGGTCAGCAAGTACGGGAAATCTCCTGACTTGTGCTTTGTTGTTCTAGCTGTTTGTGAGAGACAAGTATCGCTATAATTTGGAGTGCACACCTTCTGCTTCAACAAGCTGTGGTGAGATACCAAATACACTTCAATTCCATGCCATTGGCTCAAACAACCAATTGACCTAGTGCTGGGAAGACATGTTGCTATGCAAGTATGGTGCCGGTCCCTTTAAGGTCTCTTGAAGGTGGAGTCTTAAAAACAAGCATTAAATGTCACCCTTCAGTGAGTTATAAATTAAGATATTTCATCATAATCATAATCATAAATATTTATAAAGCGCGCTACTCACCCGTGCGGGTCTCAAGGCGCTAGGGGGAAGAGGTTACTGCTGCTCGAAGAGCCAGGTCTTGAGTAGTCTCCGGAAAGCGGAGTGGTCCTGGGTGGTCCTGAGGATGGTGGGAAGGGAGTTCCATGTCTTGGCCGCCAGGTAGGAGAAGGACCTCCCACCCGCCGTGGTGCGGCGGATGCGAGGGACGGCGGCGAGAGCGAGGTTGGCGGAGCGAAGAGGACGGGTGGGTGTGTAGAAGCTGAGGCGGCGGTTGAGGTATTCGGGTCCCTTGTTGTGGAGGGCTTTGTGTGCGTGGGTGAGGAGTCGGAAGGTGATCCTTTTGTTGACGGGAAGCCAGTGCAGGTGTCTCAGGTGGGCGGAGATGTGGCTGTTGCGGGGTATGTTGAGGATGAGGCGGGCGGTGGCGTTTTGAATTCGTTGCAGACGTTTCTGGAGTTTAGCGGTGGTTCCTGCGTATAGGGTGTTGCCGTAGTCCAGGCGGCTTGTGACGAGGGCGTGGATCACGGTCTTTCTGGTGTCGGCGGGCATCCAACAGAAGATCTTTCAGAGCATGCAGAGGGTGAGGAAGCAGGAGGATGATACAGCGTTGACTTGTTTGGTCATGGTGAGAAGTGGGTCCAAGATGAAACCGAGGTTGCGTGCGTGGTCTGAGGGGGTCGGTGCGGTGCCAAGGGCCGTGGGCCACCAGGAGTCGTCCCAGGCGGTCGGGGTGTTTCCGAGGATGAGGACTTCCGTTTTGTCTGAGTTCAGTTTCAGACGGCTGAGTTTCATCCAATCTGCAACGTCTTTCATTCCATCTTGCAGGTTGGTCTTGGCGCTGGTGGGGTCCTTGGTGAGGGAAAGTATCAGTTGAGTGTCGTCGGCGTAGGAGGTGATGACGATGCTGTGTTTGCGTACGATGTCGGCGAGGGGGCTCATGTAGACATTGAAGAGAGTCGGGCTGAGCGAGGAGCCTTGTGGGACGCCGCAGATGATCTCGGTGGGGTCTGAGCGAAAAGGTGGGAGGTAGACTCTTTGGGAGCGGTTGGAGAGGAAGGAGGTGATCCAGTCCAGGGCCTGAAATATTTCATTATTATCACAACACCTGGATCTGATCTTGGAGCCATGAAACCTCAATGTATATTTGTTTCAAAGTTTGACCACAAAGCATCAACAACATTATTCATTGAATGCTAACAAACCATGCAGACTGCCATTGTAGGTAAAATAGTGTAAGCTAATTGTGTGAATTTCAAATGAAAACAATTTACCAATTGATGTTACACCATATTATTCTAAATTGCTGTCAGTAAAAATAACCCACAGCTGAAAGAATCAAACATTCATGTTCTGTTTAGGGTTTAGTTTATAATGTCCTTGTAATGTCCCACTTAAGGTATGGGATCCCATATCTTTCTTCAGCATGTTTGTTAATCCCTCAATAAGGCCCTCTAGAAAATGAATGTCAACATCTCTTTTTGAAGTATTCTTCAGTAATTAGTGACTAAGCGATGCTTTTCGACCTCATGCGGGATCATAACGATTATGAGGTTTTCTCCAGTATTGCGAACTAAAGAGCATAATCCTATTTTCTGTTCAATCTTCATACAGATTTTTTTTGAAGTGACAGATGTCGGTGATACCCACTGGAATGTCAACCCATGGGTTTCAGATTTTTTCATGCAGCGATACACCTCATTTCCACTTCTTATATGGGAACCATGAATAACATTGTTGCTTTTTTGAATAGGAGTTTCCTGATGGATTGCCTAGAAGCACAAGAAATGTTGTGAAGAAGACAAACTGTGTCTACTGGCTCAGAATACCCAGTCCTGAAAGAAATGGTAGGGGTATGGTGCTCAACATACAAGCAACTCCAGATGAATGGCTTCCTGCACTCTGAGGTGTCAATATGGAATAAAGCAGAACTCTCCTGATTGAAGACAGCTCAATCCACTGGACAGAATGGTTAAAAAGGGGTATTAGCACCTAATGTAATCTTACGCTTTCAATCTTTTGATGATGTATGAGGAGAGTTAAATGTTCCCATCAGCCAAAAATGGAAATACATGCAATTGAGACACTGCCTACTGGCTAAACAAAATATAGAATTGCATGCCTCCTACATCTCCTCAATGTATGTCTACGTGAAAGGAAGGAGGGACTACAAATGCAAGATCCCTGACATCTCTGGCATTCTGATAGAACTGTGGGGCATATTTATACTCCTTTTGCGCCGAATTTGCGTCGTTTTTTTCAACGCAAATTCAACGCAAAACTAACTCCATATTTATACTTTGGCGTTAGATGCGTCTAGCGCCAAAGTTCCTGGAATTAGCGTCATTTTTTTGCGTGAACACCTTCCTTGCGTTAATGATATGCAAGGTAGGCGTTCCCGTCTTAAAAAATGACTGCGATGCTATTGCGTCGTATTTATACTCCCGGGCAAAAATGACGCCCGGGAGTGGGCGGGTCTAAAAAACCTGCATTTGCGCCGGATTTTAGCGCCTGGGTCAGGGCAGGCGTTAAGGGACCTGTGGGCTCAGAATGAGCCCAGAGGTGCCCTCCCCTGCCCCCAGGAACACCCCCTGCCACCCTTGCCCACCCCAGGAGGACACCCAAGGATGGAGGGACCCACCCCAGGGACATTAAGGTAAGTCCAGGTAAGTATTTTTTTTATATTATTTTGTGGCATAGGGGGGCCTGATTTGTGTCCCCCTACATGCCACTATGCCCAATGACCATGCCCAGGGGACATAAGTCCCCTGGGCATGGCCATTGGGCAAGGGGGCATGACTCCTGTCTTTGCTAAGACAGGAGTCATTTCAATGGGGGATGGGCGTCGTTAAAAAATGGCGCAAATCGGGTTAAGATGTTTTTTTTGCCTCAGCCTGACTTGCCCCATTCCTAGACGCCCAAACGCCATTTTTCCCTACGCTGGCGCTGCCTGGTGTACGTGTTTTTTTTTCACGCACACCAGGCTGCGCCAGTCGGCTAACGCCAGCTAACGCCATTCAATAAATACGGCGCCCGCATGGCGCTTCAGAATGGCGTTAGCCGGCGCTACATTTTTTGCTCTTAAACAAATGACAATCTAGAACAGCAAAATAATACACAGAATCAGAATGCATAGAAGTGAATGACAAAGGCCATGAGGAGCATGACTAAAGTTAAGCTTATTCAGATAGTAGCAAGACCAGCACTGGACAAGCACAAACTAAAATAATTCAAAATCCAATTTATTGCTGTTGGAGGTGTGGCAACATAATTCGAATACTGTGGTCTTGTCAATTACTGGACCCATTCTGGAGTAAAGTGTGGTACCCCATTTAAACTATGAGTGAGATGGTTCTTGTCCCATCCTTACCATTTTCCTACTTACACAATGTCCTTGAAGAAAATGAATGAATGAACAAACAAATTAATTCATGATTTATAAAGAGCACAGCTGCCAGGATTAGGATGTCCCAGCACTGCATAGTGTGAGGTGATGGAAAAAGACAGCAGTAAAAAATCCTGCACCGAGGTGAGCTTTGAGAAGTGTGCAGAAGGCAGAGGGATTTGTCATAGATATCAATGAAAAGGCTCTAACTGGAACCACCACCAACATGTGACCTGCACAAGCACTTTTGATTCCATGATTGGCCAAAAAGTTTGGCATTTGAGGAATGTAGATGACAGGCAGGAAATTAAAGGATGATCATATTTTATAAATAGTTCAGGGTATTTCCGTGAAGTGATGTGTGGCACAGGGCTGGGTATTTCAAGCCAGAGCATTAGTGAACTGGGAGTCAATGGAGTGATTAAAGATCAGCAGAGATGTGCAATCGTCAATGTAATCCAAGCTCTAAACTGGATGCTGCATTTTGAATATGCTGAAGTTTAAAAGATAAGTAGCTTGGACAAGCCCTAGATATAGGGAGTGGCAATAATTTTACTGAGGTATGATAGGAGCCTAGGCCACTAGCAAGAAGAAAACGTAATCTCTTGCTGAGTATCCATAGCAAAAGGAATCATGTTATAGTGAGTTGATGATTTATGAGGCAAAGGATAGCTGGATATCATTAGAATTTTGAGCATACAGGCAGAAAAGGGCGAGGAACCAGCTCAAGTGAACACCTAATGCCATTCTAGGAGGAAGCTTTGTCAAAAAGTGGTAACTCTGTTTTATTAGAATTGGGTCACAGATAAACAGAGCGCTTCCAATATGAGACAGCATTTATGCAGTCTCTAAGCCATGACTGCATAGATTCAGAATCAGTATTCAATGTTAGGATTGATTGTGTGTCAACTGAATATGCACATTGGGTAATGACGAATTACTGCATCAAAGCAGCCAGAGGAGTAACATATATGTTAAGTAGGCACACCACACAGAAATGACTTAAAGGAGGATTGAAAACAAGGCTTGGACGCTGCCTGTGATCTGTCTCCTAGGAAGGCGTAGAACCATTTTAAAGCATGGCCTGATATGCTAGCTGCTGTCAGAAGTTCCCACAAGATTGAATGACAGACTGGCTCAACCGCAGTACAGCGGTCTAAAAGAATTAGGGGCTTATTTACAAGTCCCTTGCGCCGCTGATGCATCACTTTATCCCATATGAAAAGTAACGCACCAGCGGCGCCAGGGGCTTGAAAATAAGCCGCTTAGGGGCATATTTATACTCTGTTTGCGCCGGAATTGCGTCGTTTTTTTTTACGCAATTCCGACACAAAACTAACTCCATATTTATACTTTGGCGTTAGACGCGTCTAGCGCCAAAGTCCATGGAGTTTGCGTCATTTTTTAGCGTGGACACCTACCTTGCGTTAATTATATGCAAGGTAGGCGTTGCCGTCTAAAAAAGTGACTCCGAGGCATGTGCGCCGTATTTACACTCCCAGGCAAAATTCAGGCCCGGGAGTGGGCGGGTCAAAAAAAATGACGTATGGCCGCTTTTGCGCCGTTTTTTAGCGCCTGGTCAGGGCAGGCGTTAAGGGACCTGTGGGCTCGGAAGGAGCCCAGAGGTGCCCTCCCATACCCCCAGGGACACCCCCTGTCACCCTTGCCCACCCCAGGAGGACACCCAAGGCTGGAGGGACCCATCCCAGCGACATTAAGGTAAGTTCAGGTAAGTGTTTTTTTTTTTTTTTTGTGGCATAGGGGGGCCTGATTTGTGCCCCCCTACATGCCACTATGCCCAATGACCATGCCCAGGGGACAGAAGTCCCCTGGGCATGGCCATTGGGCAAGGGGGCATGACTCCTGTCTTTGCTAAGACAGGAGTCATTTCTATGGGGGTTGGGAGTCGGAAAAAATGGCACAAATCGGGTTGAGGCGAAAAATTTGCCTCAGCCTGACTTGCCCCATTTTTTGGCACCCAAGCTCCATATCCCCCTACGCCGGCGCTGCCTGGTGTACGTCGTTTTTTTTCACGCACACCAGGCAGCGCCGGCGGCTAACGCCGGCTAACGTCATTGAATAAATACGGCACCCGCATGGCGCTTCAGAATGGCGTTAGCTGGCGCTAATTTTTTTGACGCAAAACTGCATTAGCGCAGTTTTGCGTCAAAAAGTATAAATATGGCCCTTAGTGCGGCTTCTCCACCCATGTTGAGAGTCATAAGATTGTCGTTAGTTTCTGAAATCAGAACTGTTCCCACGCTAAAGTAGGTGCGAAAGCCAGACCGGTGCAAGTTTAGAACAAAGCTGGTTTCAGTGAAAGTGCAAAGTGCACTATTAATCCAAATTTCTGTAATTTCCCCTTGTAATAGAAAGAGAGAAATTGTTCTGTCACTAGCCAAAGAGGAAGGCTAACGAGGGGTTTCTTTAGCAAAGGGAAAACTATAATATATTTTCAAAAGAGTGGGATTTGGCCTGCAGTAAGTCAGAAATAATCATGATCAGAAGAGAAGTGATAGTCCTAAATGGCCACCAGAAACGCTGGAAATAAAAGTCTGGCAGTGGCAAAGCTATGTATACTGCATATATGGAAATAAAGGCCACCCTCTCCACATGATGATTGGCTCAGGAAGATAATGTTGATGCTTTTTGACGAACAGAATAACTTCGAATTAAATGACCAACTTCAATTGCTTGAGTCAATATGAGGCCCTGACAAGTGACTCTCCCCGCTGGTATTCTCTTTGTACGCAACTACTATTCAGTTGCTATGGTTTACACATCCGTTCTGTCTGAGAGCTTGTGTTGGAGGTTTGCGCTATTGTTAACGCGTCCTTTTATGTCAATTTATACACATTAGGACTCGTTTTAGGCCAATGAATCTTTTGACCCAGTGGTGAGACACCGTAGGACGAGATAACTGATCAATATGTCAAGCAATATGTCAATGATGTCACCAATATTTATCATCACAATACACTTTACTTTGGTTAAAGACATTGATTAAACTGTCGACGCAACCATGACCTTTCAGCCATGAATAACCACACCTTTTAATAGAATTTTATGAATTTTATTCCCTATTGATTACAATCTACTAGCAGAAGTGTCAATCTCAAAACCAAAAAGCATAGGAGCATAATCACAACGTGACAACTGTGATAAGATTTTACTAATGCAAGAATCACGAACATAAGAACATAACACAATGTAAACATAGATCAGAATACAGAGAATATTATGTAAATCTCAGTTCAGCATAGCGCAATGTCAGTCTTGTCTATTTATGTCAGTCAGGGTGATCACCTAGCCTAACCACTAATTAGCATCAGCATGTTGGGCTTCATGCAAAATAATTTAGAACACCAATTTAGAAAACATCTAACTATGGCCTCTATTAAAAAATACAGCAGTTGGTACCTAGAAAGGAAAAGCAAACAGACAAATTACAATAGCATTGTCATAATTACCCTCCAAGGATTAAGTCAGCACACAGGATCAGTCTTCGTCTTCAGGACATCAGTTGAATCGCTATCAGTCTAACTTCGTCTAGAGGAAAAGGGGACACCTCCCTCATAAGGAGGAGAAGTGTAAGGGCAGTCTATGGGCAAGGATAATTTTATTAAGTCCCCAATCACCAAACAGAGTGACAGTGTTTCTGGATGAAATCGATAGCATTCCCTACCTAGTTTCTTCCGTCCCTTTGTGACATGAGTTTTTATCCCTTCTTCGTAATCCCTTCCCCCAAAATTCTATTGGTTATTCACTATACCCCACTATCTTTGACCTATCAAATTATACATTAAGTAATCCCAATTGTCACCCCACGATAATTTATAACACTTTGATTGGTCTTCATAATTGACGTCTTCGTAGGTGGCACATCCGGGGTTACTTCACCGTCTTGGCACGTTTTTCGGGTCATGAGCTTCTTTTTCCATGGTCAAATGTCCTTGTACATTCTTTCGTATACTTTTGTTTCAAAATCTGTATAAAACTTATACTAAGGCAGCTAGCATGCGGATGGGAACAGGATGGAATTGGCTACATAAAACGAAGGAAAAGAACAAATGCAGGGTCATGGCCCTTTATGAGTCAGCACACTGAAAAACAGAAAATATGCTTTAATATGAGAGCTACACAGCTAAATCTTCAACTTACGCTAACTTAAGGCCTAGGAGAATTTTCTTCTATACAGATGCATTTACATAAATGTTAATATAAACCATAGCATGAACAGTTTTATTTATCATTGTTAGTTTCACGTATATAATTGTGACCACACACGTTATAGTCAAATTTTCCAAATACATTTTTAAGCATTACTCTAATTGTTGTTGTTTTCTATGCAGCATTATTGATCATTGATATGAGCATTTCACGTTTAGCATATGTAATATTTAAACTACGCTCTCTCAGTCCCTCCTCTGATGACGCTCGTCATCACACAAACCTTTCCCTTTGTCTTTTCACTTTTAATTTTTCACCTTGCGCATAATACGCATTTCAACATCTTGCCCTTTATGTGAGCTTTCCCAAATTTCATTGAACATTTTCTCTCTTTCACTTTCTTCGTTTCTCCTGGTTCTTTTAGTCCAATTTCTCTTTATTTTATCATTAATTTTGCATGCCCTTCATAATCCTAATAGGCAGACCAAAACAATTAATAGACCCATCAATATTTTTGCAAGTACCCCATTCCAAATGCTGGTAAACCAACTCCCAACTCTGGCAATTCCCTTTACAAATTTCTACCAAACACCAAGGGGCATATTTATACTCTGTTTGCGCCGGAATTGCGTCGTTTTTTTTGACGCAATTCCGACGCAAAACTAACTCCATATTTATACTTTGGCATAAGACGCGTCTAGCGCCAAAGTCCATGGAGTTTGCGTCATTTTTTAGCGTGGACACCTACTTTGCGTTAATGATATGCAAGGTAGGCGTTCCCGTCTAAAAAATTGACTCCGAGGCATGTGCGCCGTATTTACACTCCTGGGCAAAAATCATGCCCGGGAGTGGGCAGGTCAAAAAAAATGACGTCCAGCCGCTTTTGCGGTTTTTTTTTGCGCCTGGTCAGGGCAGGCATTAAGGGACCTGTGGGCTCAGAAGGAGCCCAGAGGTGCCCTCTCATGCCCCCAGGGACCCCTCCTGTCACCCTTGCCCACCCCAGGGGGACGCCTAAGGATGGAGGGACCCATCCCAGGGAACATAAGGTAAGTTCAGGTAAGTATTATTATTTTTTTTTTTTTTTGTGGCATGGGGGGCCTGATTTGTGCCCCCCTACATGCCGCTATGCCCAATGACCATGCCCAGGGGACAGAAGTCCCCTGGGCATGGCCATTGGGCAAGGGGGCATGACTCCTGTCTTTGCTAAGACAGGAGTCATTTCAATGGGGGTTGGGAGTCGAAAACAATGGCGCAAATCGGGTTGAGGCGATAATTTTGCTTCAGCCTGACTTGCCCCATTTTTTGGCGCCCAAGCTCCATATTCCCCTACGCCGGCGCTGCCTGGTGTACGTAATTTTTTTTTACGCACACCAGGCAGCGCCGCCGGCTAACGCCGGCTAACGTCATTGAATAAATACGGCGCCCGCATGGTGCTTCAGAATGGCGTTAGCCGGCGTTAGATTTTTTGACGCACAACTGCGTTGGCGCAGTTGTGCGTCGAAAAGTATAAATATGGCCCCAAGTTCTTTCAAGTCCTTCAAATCTGTACTATCTCTAGTAAGGTTAGTAAGCATACTTCCAATCTTTTTACTGTTATCCGGAATGAATGAGCAACAATGATGCTCGTTGAGCATTTTGCAGACTCCTCCACTCTTAGCTAAAAGAATGTCTAAAGGAAGTCGATTTTGAAGAGTCATAGCTCTTTCTGCGGCAAGTTCGGTATCCATCAAGAGTATAGCTCCTGTGAAATTTGTCAGCATGTTATCCACTATAGTAGGCAACTTTTGAGTCTTCATAGAATTCAAGATAACCCCTACTGAAGGGATTATGGCTCCGAATATATCACCAATGACAGCCGCCACTGATTCTCGTTTTTGTCTAGGATGTTGTAATTCAGACGTCTTACGTATCTGTTTTAAGTCATCAATCTGGTAAATCTTTGGGAATACTATTCCCAAATAACATGTCCCATACCATCCCTTAGGGAGATGGTAATAAGCATTAAGCTCACAGATGTAATAGATCTCAGGGATCGCTGGATCCTGTCCATTCAGCATAAAGGTCCATTTACTCTGAAACAAAAATACATGCCTGCACTCACTCGTTCCCACAAACAGGTTGTCCTGCTCAGATTTTGGCCTATATATACAAAGTCTACCTACATGTAATGCATCTATAGCTAATTTTCCTTGTGTCTTGATTGCGGTGTAAGCATAATCATTTGCGTATGTGTGTTTCTCTAACCCTTTTTCTAATCTTTCTTTCAATGCTTTGCGTCTATCATCAGTGTGATCTAAAAAGCTTTTCTCAACAGGTGATAATAAGCAAGTCAAATTATTGCGATGTGCATAAGCTGTCCCGAATGTAAGCGTTGGCTCAAAGAATCCTCTAACTATTTTTATATCATGTTCTTTAGCTAATTTGTTTAAAAATTCAATCACAGGCACAAAAGAAAACACAACATCCAGGTTTGAATAAAAATATTGCACATGCTCTTGATTATAGAATCTTGTTAGTAGCAAGCTGCAACTAATTCCATAAGTAAGAGGGATTCTATGGTATGTAACTCCCTCCTGGACAGATGAAGGAATCTTAGTGCATACATTACAATCTTTTGCATCCATGGTTTCCACATACTCATTTAGTAAGCGATAGAAGACATTAGTAGAAAGTTCCCCTTTTGCATTAGTTCCCTCATGCATGTGTCTTGCATCCTGCTCAAATCTTTCCCACGGTGTTAGTGTGGTAGTTTCAGGTTTTGAAGTAGCATTAATAGTTTCTTTCTCTATCCATGGCATTCCTACAATCACTCCCACAATTATCACTGCACACACAACACCTATTATAAGTCGTAGCCAACCACACACTTTACTACCCTTGCTACTACTTCTGTTGTAAGCCATGTTTGTATAGAATCAGATAGTAGATCAACAATCAACTTGAGGATGATTTAAAATTTTCTCTTGCTTTCTGCATATATTTACAGCGTCTTCACTCACTCCAGGACCCTTTTTGTCAAATCAGGTTAGCAGCTTGTCGTAATCAGGTCTTAAAAGTCAATCAGGTTCTAGTGTCACTTCTCGGTAATTTTCAAAGTCTCTTTTTCAGTTTCAAATTTTCAGAATTTTAACCAAGCTTTCCTCAAATTCGTTCAGGTACCGTAATATTGGCCTGGGACCTCTCAATCAAAACATAATGCTAGGAATTCTTGTTGCCATTCAGATGTTGTAGCATCCGCCCATTCAGGACCTGTATACCTTCTGTTTGCGGCTCTTTTTCTTTTCAGCCTTCGTTCACACTGTTGTTCTCCTTCACTTAGATCTTCCACTCGAGATGTATCGTTCTCTTCTATTATTGTGTCGTTTGATACGTCTCTTATCTTGAGGAGTGGTCTATCTGGCCAGTTATCACCTTTATGCATCTTTTCTTGATGTGTCTTTTCAGGACGCTGGACAGCACCCTCCTCTTGTGATATGGTGTTTTCACTTGATGGACCTGCAGCTGGCTCGGGAGACTCTGGTACGTTCTGATTTCTCTCTACAATTTCTCCTTCTTTTTCTTCTTCTGGGTCTGTCCCGGGTTCGAGTTATAACCCATACTTGTCTACTTCTGGGAGAACTTCTCCTTGATTTAATTCTCCTGCCGCCTCTACTGAGATAGGCACTCTGTCACCTCTCTCGAACTCATTGACTGCTTGAGGGACAAGGCTATTCTCAGTGGGCTCTCCGATCGTCTCAGTTCCTTCTTGTCTGTTTTCTGGCCCTGAGACTTCTCTTCCTGAAGCTGTTGTGCCGGAAACTTCGAGTTCCTCTTCAGCAGGACATGTTACCCTTTTCGTGTGACTGGCATGTATCCAGTTGGGAACTCCGGCACACTTCACGGCAGTAGTAGTTGTCAAGATTACTTGATATGGCCCTTTCCAACGGGGTTCTAGACACGATTTTCTCACGTGCTTCTTGTCAACCACCCAGTCACCAGCTTGTAGAGAGTGGCCTGGATAGCCAATCGGTGGCAATGTGTTAGCTTCCACCTGGTGAGAGAAAGAGCAAATCACATCAACCAAACCTTTGCAGTAATCCAACACCATATCATCTGTAATATTCACTAGCGCATTTGCAGGTACTGCTGGTAATCTCATAGCTCTACCCATGAGGATTTCATGGGGGGATAGTCCAGTTTTCTTGTCTGGGGTGTTTCTCATTGACATCAGCACTAGAGGCAAGGCATCTGGCCATTTCATGTTAGTTGCTGCACACATTTTTGCCATTCTCGATTTCAAAGTACCGTTCATTTGTTCTACTAGTCCTGATGCTTCGGGGCGGTAGCTACAGTGCATCTTTTGTTCGATGTTAAGTGCGGCACACAGGAGTTTAATCACCTCGTTGTCGAAGTGTCTACCACTATCTGACTCTATAGAGACCGGAAACCCGAACCTTGGTATCAGTTCCCTAAGTAGTATATTTGCAACTGTAAGACTGTCATTTCTACGTGTGGGATATGCCTCAATCCAGTGATTGAAAACACACACAATCACCAACACGTACTTCAATCCTCCACAAACAGGCATTTCAATGAAGTCCATTTGCATCTTGTTGAATGGACCCCCAGCTCTCCCAATGTGGCTCAAAGTTACCACAGTTCCTTTCCCGGCATTCATCTGTTGACAGATGATGCACCTGTGACAGGTAATGAATGTCTGAATGTCTGAATTTTGGGTTAAACCAATCGATTTTGAATGACTTAATCATTGCATCTCTTCCAAGGTGAGCCTGTCCATGATAGAGTCTGGCAAACTGGGATAGAAGACTGTTTGGCAAGACTAGTTTCCCTTCTTCTGAGACCCACAAATCATTAGCCCTCTGTACACATTGCATTCTTTGCCAAGAGCGTTTCTCTTCTTTGCTCGCACAGCTCTGTAATGTTTTTAACTCATCTAATGTGTCAACTACCCGCAATGCAAGGTTTAAACATGTGTCATTTTCAGTTTGTGGTAATAATTCCCATTGCTCCTTGAACGATATACAGTTCAATGCGCAAAATCTTGCGACTTGATCTGCATAGCCGTTTCTCATGGACACAAAGGGGGTCATTCTGACCCCGGCGGTCATGGACCGCCGGGGCCAGGGTTGGAGGGAGCACCGCCAACAGGCTGGCGGTGCTCCACAGGGTATTCTGACCGCGGCGGTTCAGCCGCGGCCAGAAAGGGAAAACCGGCGGTCTCCCGCCGGTTTTCCGCTGCCCTGGGAATCCCCCATGGCGGCGTAGCTTGCTGCGCCGCCATGGGGGATTCTGACACCCCATACCGCCATCCTGTTCCTGGCGGTTCGCCCGCCAGGAACAGGATGGCGGTATGGGGTGTCGTGGGGACCCTGGGGGTCCCACTTTGTATTTCAGTGTCTGCCTTGCAGACACTGAAATACGCGACGGGTGCCACTGCACCCGTCACACCTTCCCACTCCGCCGGCTCAATTCTGAGCCGGCGTCCACGTGGGAAGGATGATTTGCACTGGGCTGGTGGGCGGCCTTTTGGCGGTCGCCCGCCAGCCCAGTGCAAATCCCAAAATACCCTCAGCGGTCTTTCAACCGCGGAGCGGTATTTTGGAGGGGGGAACTCTGGCGGGCGGCCTCCGCCGCCCGCCAGGGTGAGAATCACCCCCAAAGTCTTGTGATCTAATATGAGCACTGCATTTCACCACGGCAATTTCAAGAGGTAACTGAATTGCATGTAACAAATCCTTTATTTGCTCACCATTTTTCACAGGAGAACCAGATGAGGTCATAAAACCTCTCTGTGACCAAAGTTGGCCAAAATCATGTACAGTTCCTAATCCGTATCTGCTGTCAGTATAGATAGTGACTTTCAAATTTACAGCTGCGTGGCATGCCTTAGTAAGGGCAATCAGTTCTGCCACTTGTTCAGAAAACACTCTTTCGAGCCAAGAGGATTCAACAATACCAGCTATGGTACATACCGCATAGCCAGCTCTCAGTGTTCCAGCAGAATCTCTTAGACAGGACCCATCGACAAACATAATGCAATCATTTTCTTTTAACTGGGTGTCCTGTATGTCTGGGCGAGGTTTGGTACACAGCTCGGTTACCTCAAGACAATCATGTTTGAATTCTTCCTCATTTTTAATTTCAGTATTTTCATTAGGAAGTAAAGTTGCCGGGTTCAATACGTTACAACGCTTGAGAGTGACATTTGGTGACCCCAGTATGATCGTCTCATACCTAATGAGACGAGCATTTGTCATGTGTTGAGTTTTAGTTCGAGTCAACAGAATTTCAACTGAATGTGGAACCATTACTGTTAGGGGGTATCCCATGACTATGCCTTCACATTGTGTAAAGCTCTGACCAATTGCTGCGACTGCACGCAAACAACCCGGTAAGGCTGCTGCGACAGGGTCCAAGGTAGCTGAAAAATATGCTACAGGGCGATTTGCATCTCCATGGACCTGTGTTAAGACAGACAAAGAATAAGCATCACGTTCATGACAAAACAACAGAAAAGGTTTCTCATAGTCTGGCATTCCTAATGCTGGTGCCCTGCACATGCACTCTCTCAATTCCAAAAATGATTCAAGCTCTTCTTTAGACAACATTATAGTATATGGCTCATCCTTGATTTCTTTGCCTGTTAACTTTATCAGTGGTTTTGAAATAATCGAGAAGTTGGGTATCCACTGGTGACAGTAGCCCACCATTCCCAAAAACATCCTGACATCTCTTTTTGTCGTTGGGGGTTTCATTTGCAAGACAGCTGTTATTCTTTCCTTTGATATTCTCCTGGAACCTTTTTCAATCAAATGCCCTAAGTATTTCACCTCCTTCTGACAGTATTGTAGCTTTCTGGGTGACACCTTATGTCCATTCTTTCCCAGATGATTCAGTAATGCAATGGTATCGTATTTACAACTGTCTCTAGTTTTGGACGCAATTAGCAAGTCGTCAATGTACTGCACAAGAGTTGAATTAAAAGGCAGCACCAGTGGCTCCAAATCCTTCTTCAATATCTGATTGAAGATGGACGGAGACTCAGAGAACCCTTGAGGAATTCTGCACCAACTGTACACTTTATCCAAGAATTTGAAACTGAACAAAAATTGGCTGTCCTCATGAAGAGGTATCGAAAAGAAAGCTTGTGATAGGTCTACCACAGTAAACCATTCAGCATCGCAGGGGACCTGGAACATTATTAGTGCTGGGTTGGGTACCACAGGGCAACATTTTATCACTATTTCGTTTATTTTTCTCAAGTCCTGCACAATTCGAACCTTTCCACATGGCTTCTTTAAACCCATTATGGGAGAGTTACATGGACTGCTCAAAACTTCTTTCAGAACTCCCTGCCTGAGAAAGTCTGCAATTATTTGTGACACTTTGATGAGAACGTCTTGGGTCATGTGGTACTGTGGCACTTGAGGGAACACTGCATTTGGTTTTATCTGGACTTTAACTGGTTCCACCCCTTTTATTAGTCCTACCTCTTTTCCGGTCAGATCCCATACTTTCTCTGTTACTGTTCCCTGTAATTCGACAGGCAAATCAATCAAGGTATGCATCGGGAATAGAGTAATCAGAGGGTAGTCTTCATTTGTTCCTGTTTCTTCCTCTAAAAACTGACTTTCATCTCCTTCATCATCACTATTTGTCTGCACTTCAATTCCGTCATTGGAACAGGTAATTGAACATTTTGTCTTACACAGTAAGTCTCTTCCCAGCAGGGATACTGGACTCGAGTCACAGACTACAAACCTATGTAGTCCCTGAAAGTTACCAATCTCAACCTGCACTGGATCTGTAATCAGGTTAGTCAGATACTGATTTGCTACTCCAACCACTCTTATGGTGCGCCCCGAAAGAGGCAATCTTGGAACTTCTGCACTTCTAACTGTGGAGCGTGTGGCTCCTGTGTTGACCAGGAATGAAACCTTGTAACCCATCACCTTTCCTTCTATACATGGGCCTCTTTGATCCACCTCTAAGGACACTGCAAGCCTGCACTCCTCACTATCTGAGCTATCATCTGACCAATCCTCATTCATGTCATTTTCGCCTCGCAATGGGAACTGTTGTACAGTATTATTTTGATTTGTTACCTGGCCTGTGACCTGTTGAGGAAGCATCACCTGTTGCTGTCCCATCGGAGCCATTGGTAATTGCATTTGCTGTCTAGGCACCATAGGAATCTGCTGCTGTACTGGTTGCATTTGTATTGACTGAAAACGCGGCATTTGCATCTGCTGCATGGGCTGTACCCCTTGCATTTGTACCAGATTGTTCAGAAAATTCGGGTTTTGATGTCTCATTTTCGGACCTCGTGAATTTTGTAATGTACCGACATTAGCACTTTGCCATCCTGCACCATATTCGGGCACTCCCTCTTCCAGTGTCCCACACCCCCGCACGCATGACATGGTGACATCTTTTTCGCCCCTTGCACATCATTTTGAATTACAACGGTATTCAAGTCTGAACCGCGGTTCACAAACCCTCTGCCTTGACCTCTCGGTTGTGCCTGAAACACACCATTCATTTGCGGTTGCTGCTGTATCGTCTGTTGGACTCCATTTCCCTGTATTCCAGCCTGTGCAGCCCTTATCTGCATCACCATCACCTTTTCTTTCAACTTTTTCTGCTTCAGTTCAATCTCATCACTACAGTATTTCGCGTACTGTAACACCTCATCAATCGGCTTTGCTTGCCAACAAATCAAATGATTCTTAATCATCTGGCTAACTTCTGATCTCAGTCCTTCGACGAACCTAAATACAAGATGATTCATATCCTTCGGTTCAATTGTCTCAGTGCCACTATAGTGTTTGAATGCCTTTAGCAGTCTTTCGTAATAAGCATGTATTGACTCTTTAACCTCTTGAGAGGTCCGTCGATTTTCTGCCAATCAGTTACTTTTGGCGACACCTTTTGTTTCAAAAACTCAATCACCTTATGATAATACTTCATCACCTCTTCGTCACCTTATCTCTTGCCGGCTCCTTCGTCAGCCAATCTACCGCTCTCTTGCACTCGAGCCACAAATCAGGCGGAACAATGATCACAAACAAGGTGTTTAAGTCTTCCCAAAGACACTTCGGGGCATATTTATACTCCGTTTGTGCCGAATTTGCGTCGTTTTTTTCGACGCAAATTCGACGCAAAACTAACTCCATATTTAAACTTTGGCGTTAGACGCGTCTAGCGCCAAAGTTCATGGAGTTAGAGTCATTTTTTTGCGTGAACACCTTCCTTGCGTTAATGATATGCAAGGTAGGCATTCCCGTCTTAAAAAATGACTCCGATGCTATTGCGTCGGATTTATACTCCCGGGCAAAAATGACGCCCGGGAGTGGGCGGGTCTAAAAAACCCGCATTTGCGCCGGATTTTAGCGCCTGGGTCAGGGCAGGCGTTAAGGGACCTATGGGATCAGAATGAGCCCAGAGGTGCCCTCCCCTGCCCCCAGGGACACCCCCTGCCACCCTTGCCCACCCCAGGAGGACACCCAAGGCTGGAGGGACCCACCCCATGGACATTAAGGTAAGTCCAGGTAGGTATTTTTTAAAAAAAAAATTTGTGGCATAGGGGACCTGATTTGTGGCCCCCTACATGCCACTATGCCCAATGACCATGCCCAGGGGACAGAAGTCCCCTTGGCATGGCCATTGGGCAAGGGGGCATGACTCCTGTCTTTGCTAAGACAGGAGTCATTTCAATGGGGGATGGGCGTCGGAAAAAAATGGCGCAAATCGGGTTGTGGCGATTTTTTTGCCTCAGCCTGACTTGCACCATTTGTGGACGCCCATACGCCATTTTCCCCCTACGCCGGCGCTGCCTGGTGTACGTCGTTTTTTTTAACGCACACCAGACAGCGCCGGCGGCTAACGCCGGCTAACGTCATTCAATAAATACGGCGCCCGCATGGCGCTTCAGAATGGCGTTAACCGGCGCTAATTATTTTGACGCAAAACTGCGTTGGCGCAGTTTTGCATCAAAAAGTATAAATATGGGCCTTCGTAAGTTTCACAAACCTATCTGTTTGCTGATACCACTCGATCGGTTTCTCTCTCAATCTGGGATAATCGTTAGTAAAGGATAGAATGTC
Organism: Pleurodeles waltl; assembly: GCF_031143425.1. Lineage (NCBI taxonomy): Eukaryota > Metazoa > Chordata > Amphibia > Caudata > Salamandridae > Pleurodeles > Pleurodeles waltl. Next base: position 342,929,602 of record NC_090439.1, read on the forward strand.
TCCTCTGGTCCATGGCACATGAACTAGGACACCACCAGCTGTTTCTCTCATAGGTAATATTTTTACTGATTCCAGATCGGGTGAAGCCTTGGCTTGATTAGACCCTGGGCTGTCACCTTTTCCCTTGTCTCTTTTCTTTGCCCATCTGCCTTCCCATTTCTCCAGTGCACCCCAAATTTGTGCGCTTTGCAACAATTCTCTCAAATGTGCTTTTATTCCTGCAGATCTCATGTGTTCAAAATCTTTTGAGTCAAAGTCTAGTCTATAACTTCTTTTCAAATGTTTAGTGTTTCTGATATCAATATTGTATTTATCTGCCAGGTTTGCTAATCTCTGGTGCACCTTGCCTACTTTCTTGGTAATCTTAGGGCATAGGTATCTCAATTCTGCTTCCGTGTATGACTCCAACCTGTTTACTCCCATTGTACCTTCCACTAACTCAGCAGCTTCTGCCCCTAGTCTTACAAAGTTCAGGTATTCGCCTTGTTTTTCTTTTTCTGGTTCGACTGCAACCACTGCAGTCTTAAGTGAAGTATAAGTCTTTTCTAACCATTCATTTAGCTGTTGGACTGTAAAACCCTGCAACAAAATGTTCCCTGCATGTATCATTGGGGAATGTGAGGTGTTCGTACTCATTGTCTGTGGAGTTAAAACTCCTAACCCTGCTTGACGCATTGCTTCGAGGTGTGCTCCCACTGGACTAAGGTCCATTAAAGACCTCGGTTGTTCAACCGCTTGCTCTCCTGGGGCCATTATCTGTGGAGTTCCCATAGACCCTTCTCTTAACGCATCTTGAGTCATCACTCCCTGATCACATACGCCTGTTTTACACTGTGCATACAATGGCACTGGTGGACCGACAGTAATTGGTAACAATATGGCAGCAGGTGTCTGACCCAGACCCAGACTCCGTGGAGCAGTGACTCCATAGGTCTGTTCTAAGGTTCCCGGAATTGGTACCAATGGCGGACCAGCTACAGGGTTGTGCCCTGGTATCAGCTGTGGTTGTGGTTGGGATAGTAATTTCGGAGTTGATTCAATCTGTATTAACTTTGGCTTCGTGTATATCGGGTCTGGCGGCACTATTAGATTTGTGGTCGTCTCAAGTACTGGGACGTCTGGGTAGATTCTCTGTATCTGCAGTGGAGGCTGCAACTGTATCGGAATGTCTGGTGCAGTGGGTACACTGACACCATTCTGTATCGAAGCCGTATCACTAGTCTGTACCATATCAGTAACTCCCTTTTCCTGCGTCTGGTTCCCAGGATCCATGCTAGTACTTGGAGCACTGTCGCTCACTGCATAAGGTGGCGGAGGATCATGTAATAATCTGTCCATAAATTCCTCATCGTCTGAATCATCTTCCTCCTCCCAAGATCTTTTATTCTCTTTAGATTTGTTTGAGTCTTTATCTGTTTTACAGGAGGCTTTCTTTCCCTGGGTCTCTTCTCCCTGTGTTAATCCTGGGAACAATTTTAATCCGTCTACAATTCCCCATCTCCACATTTTGTTCTTGTTATCCCACCTAGCCTCTGCATAAGATTTTTCTGCCCTTCTCAATCTCCTCTGAAACCTTTCTTGTCTATGTTTAAGAGCCATCAAGTCCCAAATCGCTAATGCCTCATACTGAGCTGGTCTCGGAGGTGGTTTCTGTGTACTTAACATCCACCTCAAATTCTCCAGTACCTTTGGATTGAATGTCCCATGTTCTGGGAACGCTAGACATCCCTCTTTCTATGTTAATTTGCGCCACTGTTTCATCCATAAACAAGGTGCGACACCTTTCTCTTCCATGACTATATAAGCTGGAGTACCCTTGGGTGGTGTAGGCTCCCCATCAGTTGCTACAATATATACGTCTCCTTTCAGAGTGCTCTTGAATGCTTTAACAAAATTCATTTTGCGATTCTCTCTCAGTTTTGTATTTAATCAGAAGTGACTTAGTTCCCAGGACCCACCTTTCTCAACCTATTGCCTCTCACGGATGGCAGCCAATCCGTGCGCGACCCCTCTCGACAACTGACCTATCTCAGCCAGGCACCACTGACGTCACACTCACATACACACTGCAGCTGACAAAGTCTTGCGGCTTGTCTGCTCCTCACTGAACCCATACAAACCCACACAAACTAATGCAATTATTGCGAGCACCTTAAATGACAGCACAAATCTGGCGGTTTACTACAGGAAGGGTAACACATTAACTTCAGAACTTTACAGAGATTTCACTTGAAGCCTCGGCCGCTACTCTCTCCTTATCAGTTCCCGCATACGCAAGCAGAATTCGACCCGCAAATTCTACTCTCGACTTGTCAATGACTCCTTCTAGTGCACTTTAGAATTTGCCAAATCTCCATCGAAGGTTTCACACATACATTATGATTCAAACTTGACTTGTCAACCACGCCCGATTGACCTATTAAACCGCACAGATTACAACATAAACCACACTTGTCTTCATACTCCATAGTCTTAGACCTCAACAGGTCCGTACATAACAACCAACCACGTGGATAATTTTGAGCATTAAGCGCCACACTCACATGAAGTACGCCGATTTGCATTATCACAGAAAAACAAATTAAACCATAACTCTCCGTCCTGGGGCCCCCAAGGGCCAAACCGTCGCTCTGCTACCAGAACTGTTAACGCGTCCTTTTTTATCAATTTATACACATTAGGACTCGTTTTAGGCCAATGAATCTTTTGACCCAGTGGTGAGACACCGTAGGACGAGATAACTGATCAATATGTCAAGCAATATGTCAATGATGTCACCAATAGTTATCATTACAATACACTTTACTTTGGTTAAAGACATTGATTAAACTGTTGACGCAACCATGACCTTTCAGCCATGAATAACCACACCTTTTAATAGAATTTTATGAATTTTATTCCCTATTGATTACAATCTACTAGCAGAAGTGTCAATCTCAAAACCAAGAAGCATAGGAGCATAATCACAACGTGACAACTGTGATAAGATTTTACTAATGCAAGAATCACGAACATAAGAACATAACACAATGTAAACATAGATCAGAATACAGAGAATATTATGTAAGTCTCAGTTCAGCATAGTGCAATGTCAGTCTTGTCTATTTATGTCAGTCAGGGTGATCACCTAGCCTAACCACTAATTAGCATCAGCATGTTGGGCTTCATGCAAAATAATTTAGAATACCAATTTAGAAAACATCTAACTATGGCCTCTATTAAAAAATACAGCAGTTGGTTCCTAGAAAGGAAAAGCAAACGGACAAATTACAATAGCATTGTCATAATTACCCTCCAAGGATTAAGTCAGCACACAGGATCAGTCTTCGTCTTCAGGACATCAGTTGAATCGCCATCAGTCTAACTTCATCTAGAGGAAAAGGGGACACCTCCCTCATAAGGAGGAGAAGTGTAAGGGCAGTCTATGGGCAAGGATAATTTTATTAAGTCCCCAATCACCAAACAGAGTGACAGTGTTTCTGGATGAAATCGATAGCATTCCCTACCTAGTTTCTTCCGTCCCTTTGTGACATGAGTTTTTATCCCTTCTTCGTAATCCCTTCCCCCAAAATTCTATTGGTTATTCACTATACCCCACTATCTTTGACCTATCAAATTATACATTAAGTAATCCCAATTGTCACCCCACGATAATTTATAACACTTTGATTGGTCTTCATAATTGACGTCTTCGTAGGTGGCACATCCGGGGTTACTTCACCATCTTGGCACGTTTCTCGGATCATGAGCTTCTTTGTCCATGGTCAAATGTCCTTGTACATTCTTTCGTATACTTTTGTTTCAAAATCTGTATAAAACTTATACTAAGGCAGCTAGCATGCGGATGGGAACAGGATGGAATTGACTACATAAAACGAAGGAATAGAACAAATGCAGGGTCATGGCCCTTTATGAGTCAGCACACTGAAAAACAGAAAATATGCTTTAATATGAGAGCTTCACAGCTAAATTTTCAACTTATGCTAACTTAAGGCCTAGGAGAATTTTCTTCTATACAGATGCATTCACATAAATGTTAATATAAACCATAGCATGAACAGTTTTATTTATCATTGTTAGTTTCACGTATATAATTGTGACCACACACGTTATAGTAACATTTTCCAAATGCATTTTTAAGCATTACTCTAATTGTTGTCGTTTTCTATGCAGCATTATTGATCATTGATATAAGCATTTCACGTTTAGCATATGTAATATTTAAACTACGCTCTCTCACTATCAACTCCTAATAACCTCCTTCCCATTTCCTACTTTCTTATACACTACTGGGATTGTTTACTGTATACAGCTTTTCACCACCTTATGGCAGTGACTGAAACTTCTGACCCGGACTGGAACAGAAAATCGATCCGGCACCAAAATAAAAGTGGTTCCGCTTTAGTTAATGAGATAGCTAAAATAAGTGGCCACATTTGTACATTTTGACAATTTTTTAAATTGTAAAAACCTGCTGTATGATCCTGGACATCATTTAGCGGTCACCAGGGGTCGCTGCTGCTACCCCTGTCTTGTCCTGGGACCCCTGGTCTTAGAGGTGGCAAATTCTGTACCAGGAACACAGTGGAAGCTGGACGTCCATTGGGTGTCCAATCTCCTTGGTTCTGATCAATTTTTATTGTACTAATAGTGAATAATAGCACACTATTTACTGTTAGTGTAATACAAATGGGGTGCAGTTACCTGAAATATGTCCTTCTACAGCAGCTGAGGTAAGTAAAAAAGGATTTTACATGTATGTTTTGTGCGTCTTTGTGGGTGAAAGTGTGTTTATGTGAGAGTGTGTGTAAGTATGAATGTGTTTGTATGAGTAAGTATGTGTGTGTGAGTGAGTATAAGTGGAGGTCAAAGGGCATGTGATGTCATTTTTGAGCTACCCCAGGCATTTTGGTGAATTGACGTCCATGTGGATAGGTGTTTTTCAAAGTATGAGGGACTGCATGCATTTGTGCTTGCTGTAGAAAATGTTTGTGGTAACACCAGGGAAATCAATAGTAAAAACCCATCTACCAGACCGTAAAAAAAGGCCAACACACCTGCCTGTCGGGCCGGCCTTTCAGGCACTGTCAGATTGCCATGTAGGTCAGTCTGACCCCAGGTGCTGGAACTATGTTATCTGTTCCATTGAACTCTTTAGCACAATTCAGGATTCTACTTTGAAAAGACTGATTCGTGGGAACATTGGTTGAATGTAGTCTCTTTTATCTCGCTTTTTCATCATGTTACTTCTCCGAAACTACGACAACTGTTGGCTGTGTTTCACGCCTACAATAATCATTATACAGTCCAAGTACCAAGTTCAAGTTTATTATTTTATGGAACTCCGATGGAGAGCCACATAAAATAATACATAAATATACAGAAAGAATAAACATAATGGTAGCAAACAGATTAAACTTTGATAAACAAATTAATTAAGCTAATACAAAGTTAAAAAACACTTAAAATAGTAAAAAACTCTAGCACAAAACATTTTATTAGGTGGAATGAATAAGGCTTGTAATAGATTAGAAGCACTACTAAACGAAAAGGATAGGCAAATAGGACGCAGCCACTTACGATGATAAGGCAATAGGGCCGGGTAAATTAAAACAACATGTTTCAAATCTTGGATGCCATTATGGTATGAATTACAATTAGCGGAGGAGCCAAACCATTTTGCTTGTAATGTGTCCAGGGGGGGCTGCCCCTGTCGGAGCAGGAGGCAGAATCTTCTCAGCCCATGAGGCAAGTTCCAGATAAGGTAGGGCTGTGTGATCCTTGGCCTTAAGGAATCAGATATTGTATGAAAATTCGGTCTATGTGCGCAAGCCTGGCTGTCCTGGCGGAAACTCACTGCCCAAGTTGCTTTCCTGAGTGTGGATTTAAGCTGTGCCGAGAGAGAGTAAAAATTGCAGAGGGATCTAATTGTAGATGATCCATGCCATATAAAAAGTTCCTGCAGATGGTCTATTTTACTTTAAAGCCAGCTAATATTTCTTTTTTAGCAGTGATCGCAAAGTGTTGTCACTGCACGTCATCAAATTAAACATCCAACGAATTACCGCAGCTAGGCCTTGAATAAAAGAGCTACGCAGGCCCAACTCAAGTCTTAATAATGGTACAGAAAAGGCAGAGTTTACAGTTAAAATATTCCTTAAGACACATCCCTCGAGTTTATCGAGAAAGATCCACTTTGATACTGTAATACGCTCTATATCATACAGTAGAGATAGAGGTATCTTCACCTGATAAACCTCTAAGAGATGTTTAAAATGCCTTCTGCCCATTGCCCTATATAAGGTGTTCAGACCGTTAGCTTGGGATTGGGCCTTCCTTTGATTATGCTCAATATGCTCTCTGTCTTTAAGGCTCCCACAGACAATTTTACCCCAAAATGCGTAAGAGGTTACTCTTTCAAGGTGTTGAGCTCCCAAGATCCAGCTAAAATTACTGTACTTTTATCTTTTGTTCCCATGAAAACCCAAGATTTTGCTTTTTGAGCAATTTATCTTTAAAAAGTGAGCTTCAGTGTATTGTTGGAGGGCGTGTAGTCAGTTATTAAGCCCCTTGGGGTATGATCTAAAATGATTATGTCATCTTCATGAAGTAGACAGCATAGCGATCTGCCTCCTAATATGGGACAAAGTCCTGACATTGGGTTAAATGTGCTGGTAAATCAGAAAGATACAGAGAAAATAACAGTGGAGCCAACATACATCCTTGTTTTGGGCTGTTTTGGGTTGAATTGACATGAGATAGACCTTGTTCACCACCTAGCAAAACTCTGCACCAGGTGGAGGAGTGAAGAGCTACCACAAGGCCAAAGAGAATGCTGGGCATGCCTAGTCTTGGGAGCTTCTTCCATTACAAGACATGCTCTAACTTATCAAAGGCTGTGGAGAAATCTATGAAGGCTGTATAGATCACTTCGCCCTTCAGAGAGACATATTTTTCATTAATTACTTGCAAAACAGAAATATTGTCAATTGTGCCATGATTTCTCCTGAAGCCTGACTGCTCTAAGGGGATAATGTTGTACCTTTCTGCCCAATCATTAATCTGTGACAACAAGAATTTAATAAAGATTTTTCTGACTGCATCCAAAAGTGCAATCTGGCGATAATTCCTAGGACAATTTTGATCCCCTTTTTTATACAGAGGGACAATGACGCTACCCTTCCAAGATTGAAGAACATTCCTGGCTTTATAGCAATGCGGAAACACTGGGAATAAAATCCTACACCAGGAGGATATATTGTGTTTTATTAGCAAGATTGGGATTTCATCCAGTCCCATTGTGGCAAAACAATGCATTCCTCTTATAGCAGCCTTAATTTCTTTTAGAGTTTGATATGAGTATGAGGAATCAAATCTGGTTTGATGGAATTCCACTGTATTTCCATTAGAACCATAAGGGTCAGATAGAAAAGTCGACCAGCTTAATTCACTAATGAATTGGGAGGGGCCTGGTTCTTGTACCACACCCCTCTGCGATCAAGGACCAAAACCGCCTAGTGTGGCCGGAAGAAGCTGCTTCTCTTATTGCAACCCAGAATCTATCTGTGGCATCCTTTTTTAGGCACACTCTTAACCTCCTTCTCCTTCTTTTTAAGATGTCTAGCTGGGATTGCCTCAGAGATGTATAAAACCAATACTGTTTTCAAATAAGAGCATTTATTTGTCTATTCACTAATAAAAGGGAGCGGGGTTTTACTATATATTTATTCAGAGGCTTTTGACAGGAGTTTGAAAGAACCAGTTGCATGAAACTAGTAAGACTCTCCATTACTTTTCCTACACAGCTACCATGATCATTCAGAGTACTTTTTAGGATTCCTCTGAGCCCTTAAAGCTACTCGGGGACCAATATGTTCTACAATTTTTAACATTTGGCTCGGGGTGCTGCCCTGCTAAACTCCATGAATCAGTAAGTTGCGCTTTCAAATCAAGAGATACTATCAAGACATTATGATCACTAAGGGTAGTCTGTACTACTATTATATCCTTTAAAGAGAAAAAGACTGATAGGTTGTTACCACGTAGTCCAGGATTGCAGACCCCTAGGCGATTTATGAGTAGAATGGGCTAGGGAGTTAGATGGGAGTCTACCATTAGCAACAATACAATCATTCTCTCTCAAGTACTCAAGAAAAAGCTTCCCAGGCTTATCAAGCCTTATGTTGTGAGGAAAAGTACAAGGAGGTAGTCCAAATGCTTCTTCCTTTTCCTCATCCCAGAAGGATGCAAGCCCAGGGTTAGAAATCTTACAATTTAAATCTCATACCATGATGATTAGGGTTCCTGGGTCCCTGTCACAGATCTCCTTAATGTAAAGAAATACCTTAACTAAGAGATTAGTAAAAGGGATGCCAGGAGGAACATAAGAGTAAATCAAAGTAAGGGAAATGACCTTGTCTCTGACTCCAATGCAGTGTAACGGTACTGCTAAAAACAAGTTGCTGGGATCCCTAAAACATTCATGCTGTCGATGCAGTCTATTCAACAGCAAACATGCAACCCCTCCCTTTGCATGACCACTCGTTGAGGGGGAAGCCTTACAGCAAAAGGAATAATAATTTTTAAACTGCAACTCCCCAATAGACTTGTTTTCTTGGAGACACATTGGGGCATATTTATACTCCGTTTGCGCCGGATTTGCATTGTTTTTTTTAACGCAAATTTGACGCAAAACTAACTCCATATTTATACTCTGGCGTTAGACGCGTCTAGCGGCAAAGTCCATGGAGTTTGCGTCACTTTTTAGCGTGGACACCTACTTTGCGTTAATGATATGCAAGGTAGGCGTTCCCGTCTAAAAAATTGACTCCGAGGCATGTGCGCCGTATTTAAACTCCCGGGCAAAAATCACGCCCGGGAGTGGGCGGGTCAAAAAAAATGACGTCCAGCCGCTTTTGTGTCGTTTTTTAGCGCCTGGTCAGGACAGGCATTAAGGGACCTGTGGGCTCGGAAGGAGCCCAGAGGTGCCCTCCCATGCCCCCATGGACCCCCCCTGTCACCCTTGCCCACCCCAGGAGGACGCCTAAGGATGGAGGGACCCATCCCAGGGAACATAAGGTAAGTTCAGGTAAGTAATTATTATTAATTTTTTTGTGGCATAGGGGGGCCTGATTTGTGCCCCCCTACATGCTACTATGCCCAATGACCATGCCCAGGGGACAGAAGTCCCCTGGGCATGGCCATTGGGCAAGGGGGCATGACTCCTGTCTTTGCTAAGACAGGAGTCATTTCAATGGGGGTTGGGAGTTTAAAAAAATGGCGCAAATCGGGTTGAGGCGAAAATTTTGCCTCAGCCTGACTTGCCCCATTTTTTGGCGCCCAAGCTCCATATTCCCCTACGCCGGCGCTGCCTGGTGTACGTCATTTTTTTTCACGCACACCAGGCAGCTCCGCCGGCTAACGCCGGCTAACGTCATTGAATAAATACGGCGCCCGCATGGCGCTTCAGAATGGCGTTAGCCAGCATTCGATTTTTTGACGCACAACTGCGTTGGCGCAGTTGTGCGTCGAAAAGTATAAATATGGCCCATTATATCAGGATTGAAGTAGTTCAGAAAATGCTTTTTTTTTTCCTTTAGACTTTATACCTGCCTCATTTCAAGATATAAGGGTAAGCTCATTGCTTGATGGTACTGTCAGCCTGGAGGTTGTGGTAGAACTACTTAATACTGCTGGTAGGCAATTACAAGAGTGGGAATTAATGCTCAGATCTAGAGGCGGACAAACAGGAGAGTCCCTAAATAATACTTCTCGGCCATAAGCCCCAGGTGAATTTTTAAATCCTGATAAGTGGGAGAATTAGTGTCATGTTTAACCAAAGGGATGACTGGGTAAAAAGGTTTCCACACCTCATCAGGAGATTGGAGGTCCCACTCGGTTAACCTTAAACCCATCTCACTCAAGACGGGAACTACATCAATACCTTTACATTGTAAAGACTCTAAATTACTTAGGATTTTGTTGACAGTCAATTTAGAGAAAAACAATACACCATACAAGGGACCAAAGTCAGCAACCTTCAAAGAGACCAAATGTATATCCCTACTGTAGGAAAGTAGCCTCTTTCTAGCATGGTTGCCCCCACTTTTGGCCTGTTTGTGAGTGTGTGTCAGTGTGCTTTTACTGTGTCACTGGTATCCTGCTAGCCAAGATCCCAGTGCTCATAGATAAAAACCTATATGTCAGTGTGTTTTGCCTGTCTCACTGGGATCCTGCTAGCCAGGATGCCAGTGCTCATAGTTTGTGGCCTAATGTGAATGCCTGTGTACTGTCTAACTGTGTCATTGAGGCTCTGCTAATCAGAACCTCAGTGCTTATGCTCTCTCTCCTTTTAAGTTTGTCACTGTAGGCCAGTGACTACATTTACCAATTTCAGTTGGCACACTGGACCCCCCTTATAAGTCCATAGTCTATGATACCTAGATACCCAGGGCATTTGGGTTCCAGGAGGTCCATATGGGCTGCAGTATTTCTTTTGCCACCCAAAAGGAGGTTAGACAAACCCTTACACAGGACTGCCATTGCAGCCTGCGTGAAATAACGCACATGTTACTTCACAGCCATTTTCACTGCTCTTAAGTAACTTATAAGTCACCTATATGTCTGATCTTCACTTGCTGAAGGTTAGGTGCAAAGTAACTAAGTTTGAGGGCACCCTTGCACTAGCAAAGGTGCCCCCACATAGTTCAGGGCCATTTCCTCAGACTTTGTGAGTGCGGGGACACCATTACATGCGTGTACTACATATAGGTCAATACCTATATGTAGCTTCACAATGGTAACTCCGAATATGGCCATGTAACATGTATAAGATCATGGAATTGTCCCCCCATTCCAAAGCTGGTATTGGGGAGCCAATTCCATGCATCCTGGGGGTTCCACCATGGACCCCCGGTACTGCCAAACCAGCTATCTGAGGCTTGCACTGCAGCTACAGCTGCTGCCACTTCACAGACATGGTTCTGCCCCCCTGGGGCATGGGCAGCCCAGTCCCAAGAAGGCAGAACAAAGCATTTTCTCTGAGAGCAGGGTGTTACACCCTCTCCCTTTGGAAATAGGTGTTACAGGCTGGGTAGGGGTAGCCTCCCTCACCCTCTGGAAATGCTTTTAAGGGCACAGATGGTGCCCTCCTTGCATAAACCACTCTACAGCGGTTCAGGGACCCCTTCTCCCCTGCTCTGGTGGGAAACTGGACATAAGAAAGGGGAGTGTCCACTCCCCTGTCCATCACCACCCCAGGGGTGGTGCCCAGAGCTCCTCCAGTGTGTCCTAGACTTCAGCCATCTTCCTTTGCAAGGTGTGTGGGCACTATGGAGGGCTCTGAGTGGGCAGTGCCAGCAGGTGACATCAGAGGTCCCTCTTTATAGATCCATACCTGATAAGGTAGCCAATCCCCCACTCAGGGCTATTTAGGGTCTCTCCTGTGGGTTCTCTTCAGATTCTGCTTGCACGTTCCCTTCAGGAATCCTCTGCAACAACTTCAGCCTCCTCTGACCTCGGATCAACCGCAGCCTGCTCCAAGAAACGCTGTAACTGCAACAAAGTGTCTACAAGAGATACTTTTCTTAGCAACCTCACCTCCAAGTCAGCAACTGCAACAATTTCCATGGTGTGCATGCTCTGGGGACTCCCTGTCTTCATCCTGCGCCAGAAGGACTGAAGAAATCTCCCGTGGAGTGATGGAGTCACTCCCCTGCTCCAAGCAGGCACCTTCCAAAGTGACGACCGGTACAATAATCATTATACAGTCCAAGTACCAAGTTCAAGTTTATTATTTTATGGAACTCCGATGGAGAGCCACATAAAATAATACATAAATACACAGAAAGAATAAACATAATGGTAGCAAACGGATTAAACTTTGATAAACAAATTAATTAAGCTAATACAAAGTTAAAAAACACTTAAAATAGTAAAAAACTCTAGCACAAAACATTTTATTAGGTGGAATGAATAAGGCTTGTAATAGATTAGAAGCACTACTAAACGAAAAGGATAGGCAACTAGGGCGCAGCCACTTACGATGATAAGGCAATAGGGCCGGGTAAATTAAAACAACATGTTTCAAATCTTGGATGCCATTATGGCATGAATTACAAATAGCGGAGGAGCCAAACCATTTTGCTTGTAATGTGTCCCGGGGGGGCTGCCCCTGTCGCAGCAGGAGGCAGAATCTTCTCAGCCCATGAGGCAAGTTCCAGATAAGGTAGGGCTGTGTGATCCTTGGCCTTAAGGAATCAGATATTGTATGAAAATTCGGTCTATGTGCGCAAGCCTGGCTGTCCTGGCGGAAACTCACTGCCCAAGTTGCTTTCCTGAGTGTGGATTTAAGCTGTGCCGAGAGAGAGTAAAAATTGCAGAGGGATCTAATTGTAGATGATCCATGCCATATAAAAAGTTCCTGCAGATGGTCTATTTTACTTTAAAACCAGCTAATATTTCTTTTTTAGCAGTGATCGCAAAGTGTTGTCACTGCACGTCATCAAATTAAACATCCAACGAATTACCGCAGCTAGGCCTTGAATAAAAGAGCTACGCAGGCCCAACTCAAGTCTTAATAATGGTACAGAAAAGGCAGAGTTTACAGTTAAAATATTCCTTAAGACACATCCCTCGAGTTTATCGAGAAAGATCCACTTTGATACCGTAATACGCTCTATATCATACAGTAGAGATAGAGGTATCTTCACCTGATAAACCTCTAAGAGATGTTTAAAATGCCTTCTGCCCATTGCCCTATATAAGGTGTTCAGACCGTTAGCTTGGGATTGGGCCTTCCTTTGATTATGCTCAATATGCTCTCTGTCTTTAAGGCTCCCACAGACAATTTTACCCCAAAATGCGTAAGAGGTTACTCTTTCAAGGTGTTGAGCTGCCAAGGTCCAGCTAAAATTGCTGTACTTTAATCTTTTGTTCCCATGAAAACCCAAGATTTTGCTTTTTGAGCAATTTATCTTTAAAAAGTGAGCTTCAGTGTATTGTTGGAGGGCGTGTAGTCAGTTATTAAGCCCCTTGGGGTATGATCTAAAATGATTATGTCATCTTCATGAAGTAGACAGCATAGCGATCTGCCTCCTAATATGGGACAAAGCCCTGACATTGGGTTAAATGTGCTGGTAAATCAGAAAGATACAGAGAAAATAACAGTGGAGCCAACATACATCCTTGTTTTGGGCTGTTTTGGGTTGAATTGACATGAGATAGACCTTGTTCACCCCCTAGCAAAACTCTGCACCAGGTGGAGGAGTGAAGAGCTACCACAAGGCCAAAGAGAATGCTGGGCATGACTAGTCTTGGGAGCTTCTTCCATTACAAGACATGGTCTACCTTATCAAAGGCTGTGGAGAAATCTATGAAGGCTGCATAGATCACTTCGCCCTTCAGAGAGACATATTTTTCATTAATTACTTGCAAAACAGAAATATTGTCAATTGTGCCATGATTTCTCCTGAAGCCTGACTGCTCTAAGGGGATAATGTTGTACCTTTCTGCCCAATCATTAATCTGTGACAACAAGAATTTAGTAAAGATTTTTCTGACCGCATCCAAAAGTGCAATCTGGCGATAATTCCTAGGACAATTTTGATCCCCTTTTTTATACAGAGGGACAATGACGCTACCCTTCCAAGATTGAAGAACATTCCTGGCTTTATAGCAATGCTGAAACACTGGGAATAAAATCCTACACCAGGAGGATATATTGTGTTTTATTAGCAAGATTGGGATTTCATCCAGTCCCATTGTGGCAAAACAATGCATTCCTCTTATAGCAGCCTCAATTTCTTTTAGAGTTTGATATGAGTATGAGGAATCAAATCTGGTTTGATGGAATTCCACTGTATTCCCATTAGAACCATAAAGGTCAGATAGAAAAGTCGACCAGCTTAATTCACTAATAAATTGGGAGGGGCCTGGTTCTTGTACCACACCCCTCTGCGATCAAGGACCAAAACCGCCTAGTGTGGCCGGAAGAAGCTGCTTCTCTTATTGCAACCCAGAATCTATCTGTGGCATCCTTTTTTAGGCACACTCTTAATCTCCTTCTCCTTCTTTTTAAGATGTCTAGCTGGGATTGCCTCAGAGATGTATAATACCAATACTGTTTTCAAATAAGAGCATTTATTTCTCTATTCACTAATAAAAGGGAGCGGGGTTTTACTATATATTTATTCAGAGGCTTTTGACAGGAGTTTGAAAGAACCAGTTGCATGAAACTAGTAAGACTCTCCATTACTTTTCCTACACAGCTACCATGATCATTCAGAGTACTTTTTAGGATTCCTCTGAGCCCTTAAAGCTACTCGGGGACCAATATGTTCTACAATTTTTAACATTTGGCTCGGGGTGCTGCCCTGCTAAACTCCATGAATCAGTAAGTTGCGCTTTCAAATCAAGAGATACTATCAAGACATTATGATCACTAAGGGTAGTCTGTACTACTATTATGTCCTTTAAAGAGAAAAAGACTGATAGGTTGTTACCACGTAGTCCAGGATTGCAGACCCCTAAGCGATTTATGAGTAGAATGGGCTAGGGAGTTAGATGGGAGTCTACCATTAGCAACAATACAATCATTCTCTCTCAAGTACTCAAGAAACAGCTTCCCAGGCTTATCAAGCCTTATTTTGTGAGGAAAAGTACAAGGAGGTAGTCCAAATGCTTCTTCCTTTTCCTCATCCCAGAAGGATGCAAGCCCAGGGTTAGAAATCTTACAATTTAAATCTCATACCATGATGATTAGGGTTCCTGGGTCCTTGTCACAGATCTCCTTAATGTAAAGAAATACCTTAACTAAGAGATTAGTAAAAGGGATGCCAGGAGGAACATAAGAGTAAATCAAAGTAAGGGAAATGACCTTGTCTCTGACTCCAATGCAGTGTAACGGTACTGCTAAAAACAAGTTGCTGGGATCCCTAAAACATTCATGCTGTCGATGCAGTCTATTCAACAGCAAACATGCAACCCCTCCCTTTGCATGACCACTCGTTGAGGGGGAAGCCTTACAGCAAAAGGAATAATAATTTTTAAACTGCAACTCCCCAATAGACTTGTTTTCTTGGAGACACATTAGGGCATATTTATACTCCGTTTGCGCCGGATTTGCGTCGTTTTTTTTTACGCAAATTAGACGCAAAACTAACTCCATATTTATACTCTGGCGTTAGACGCGTCTAGCGCCAAAGTCCATGGAGTTTGCGTCACTTTTTAGCGTGGACACCTACTTTGCGTTAATGATATGCAAGGTAGGCGTTCCCGTCCAAAAAATTGACTCCGAGGCATGTGCGCCGTATTTAAACTCCCGGGCAAAAATCACGCCCGGGAGTGGGCGGGTCAAAAAAAATGACGTCCAGCCGCTTTTGTGTCGTTTTTTAGCGCCTGGTCAGGACAGACGTTAAGGGACCTGTGGGCTCGGAAGGAGCCCCGAGGTGCCCTCTCATGCCCCCAGGGACCCCCCCTGTCACCCTTGCCCACCCCAGGAGGACGCCTAAGGATGGAGGGACCCATCCCAGGGAACATTAGGTAAGTTCAGGTAAGTAATTATTATAATTTTTTTGTGGCATAGGGGGGCCTGATTTGTGACCCCCTACATGCCACTATGCCCAATGACCATGCCCAGGGGACAGAAGTCCCCTGGGCATGGCCATTGGGCAAGGGGGCATGACTCCTGTCTTTGCTAAGACAGGAGTCATTTCAATGGGGGTTGGGAGTTTAAAAAAATGGCGCAAATCGGGTTGAGGCGAAAATTTTCCCTCAGCCTGACTTGCCCCATTTTTTGGCGCCCAAGCTCCATATTCCCCTACGCCGGCGCTGCCTGGTGTACGTCATTTTTTTTCACGCACACCAGGCAGCTCCGCCGGCTAACGCCGGCTAACGTCATTGAATAAATACGGCGCCCGCATGGCGCTTCAGAATGGCGTTAGCCGGCGTTAGATTTTTTGACGCACAACTGCGTTGGCGCAGTTGTGCGTCGAAAAGTATAAATATGGCCCATTATATCAGGATTGAAGGAGTTCAGAAAATGCTTTTTTTTTTTCTTTAGACTTTATACCTGCCTCATTTCAAGATATAAGGGTAAGCTCATTGCTTGATGGTACTGTCAGCCTGGAGGTTGTGGTAGAACTACTTAATACTGCTGGTAGGCAATTACAAGAGTGGGAATTAATGCTCAGATCTAGAGGCGGACAAACAGGAGAGTCCCTAAATAATACTTCTCGGCCATAAGCCCCAGGTGAATTTTTAAATCCTGATAAGTGGGAGAATTAGTGTCATGTTTAACCAAAGGGATGACTGGGTAAAAAGGTTTCCACACCTCATCAGGAGATTGGAGGTCCCACTCGGTTAACCTTAAACCCATCTCACTCAAGACGGGAACTACATCAATACCTTTACATTGTAAAGACTCTAAATTACTTAGGATTTTGTTGATAGTCAATTTAGAGATAAACAATACACCATACAAGGGACCAAAGTCAGCAACCTTCAAAGAGACCAAATGTATATCCCTACTGTAGGAAAGTAGCCCCTTTCTAGCATGGTTGCCCCCACTTTTGGCCTGTTTGTGAGTGTGTGTCAGTGTGCTTTTACTGTGTCACTGGTATCCTGCTAGCCAAGATCCCAGTGCTCATAGATAAAAACCTATATGTCAGTGTGTTTTGCCTGTCTCACTGGGATCCTGCTAGCCAGGATGCCAGTGCTCATAGTTTGTGGCCTAATGTGAATGCCTGTGTACTGTCTAACTGTGTCATTGAGGCTCTGATAATCAGAACCTCAGTGCTTATGCTCTCTCTCCTTTTAAGTTTGTCACTGTAGGCCAGTGACTACATTTACCAATTTCAGTTGGCACACTGGACCCGCCTTATAAGTCCATAATCTATGATACCTAGATACCCAGGGCATTTGGGTTCCAGGAGGTCCATATGGGCTGCAGTATTTCTTTTGCCACCCAAAAGGAGGTTAGACAAACCCTTACACAGGACTGCCATTGCAGCCTGCATGAAATAACGCACATGTTACTTCACAGCCATTTTCACTGCTCTTAAGTAACTTATAAGTCACCTATATGTCTGATCTTCACTTGCTGAAGGTTAGGTGCAAAGTAACTATGTTTGAGGGCACCCTGGCACTAGCAAAGGTGCCCCCACATAGTTCAGGGCCATTTCCTCAGACTTTGTGAGTGCGGGGACACCATTACATGCGTGTACTACATATAGGTCAATACCTATATGTAGCTTCACAATGGTAACTCCGAATATGGCCATGTAACATGTATAAGATCATGGAATTGTCCCCCCATTCCAAAGCTGGTATTGGGGAGCCAATTCCATGCATCCTGGGGGTTCCACCATGGACCCCCGGTACTGCCAAACCAGCTATCTGAGGCTTGCACTGCAGCTACAGCTGCTGCCACTTCACAGACATGGTTCTGCCCCCCTGGGGTATGGGCAGCCCAGTCCCAAGAAGGCATAACAAAGCATTTTCTCTGAGAGCAGGGTGTTACACCCTCTCCCTTTGGAAATAGGTGTTACAGGCTGGGTAGGGGTAGCCTCCCTCACCCTCTGGAAATGCTTTTAAGGGCACAGATGGTGCCCTCCTTGCATAAACCACTCTACAGCGGTTCAGGGACCCCTTCTCCCCTGCTCTGGTGGGAAACTGGACATAAGAAAGGGGAGTGTCCACTCCCCTGTCCATCACCACCCCAGGGGTGGTGCCCAGAGCTCCTCCAGTGTGTCCTAGACTTCAGCCATCTTCCTTTGCAAGGTGTGTGGGCACTATGGAGGGCTCTGAGTGGGCAGTGCCAGCAGGTGACATCAGAGGTCCCTCTTTATATGTCCATACCTTCAGGAATCCTCTGCAACAACTTCAGCATCCTCTGACCTCGGATCAACCGCAGCCTGCTCCAAGAAACGCTGTAACTGCAACAAAGTGTCTACAAGAGATACTTTTCTTCAGCAACCTCACCTCCAAGTCAGCAACTGCAACAATTTCCATGGTTTGCATGCTCTGGGGACTCCCTGTCTTCATCCTGCGCCAGAAGGACCGAAGAAATCTCCCGTGGAGTGATGGAGTCACTCCCCTGCTCCAAGCAGGCACCTTCCAAGGTGACGACCGGTACCCTGGGACTCCTCTCACGACAACGATCGTGCTCCTAAGAACACAGAGGGTGGACACCATTGACATAGACTGTCCTGCTGACGCAATTTGGAGGAGGTAAGACCTTGCCTTCCCTGAGAACAACAGTTCCCCTGTGTATTGTGTCTTCTTTGCCTCCTGAGGCCTCTGTGCACTCCTTGCAAAATTCCTTCATGCACAGCCTGGACCAGGTCCCCAGCACTCCACCATGTGATGCTCAACTTGCTGAGTTGTTCTCCGGCGACATGGGACCTTCTTTTGTTGTGCTGCATTGACTGCATTTTGCACCTTCTTTGAATCTGGATCCTGCAGCTTTAGGGGGTGTTGGATGGCATCCTGAGAGCTCTCTAAAGTGCTGAGAGACCCATCTTCCTCCTCACACAGAGTTGAGGCCTCCAGGTCCCTCCTGGGTCCATCCAGTGCCATTTAATGAAAAATGCACTTTTGCCTTAGCCAAGGCTTGTTGGTGCCTTCCAACACGAAATCTCATCTATAACGATCTTCATGCAATGGGACATCTATTGCATCATGCAAGAACCCGCTGGCATCTTCCTAAGGTGCATTTCTGTAGTCTTCTACTAACCAGGGACTCTTCTTTTGTACCCTCTTCTGTTTTGGCAGGGGCTCCTGTACTTCCTGGAACCTCCTTTGACTTCTGGACTTGATCCCCTCCCTTTGCAGGTCTTCGGGTCCAATATTTCAGCAGTTTTTCTTTGCAGAATTGGTTGGCTGCTGAAAAATCCTAAAAACGAGGTGTAGTTTGTCCTAAGGAAACTTGCAGCAATTTACTCCTGCTTTCCTGGGCTCTGGATTGGGGTAATTTACTTACCTTAACTGTATTCTTACTCTCCCAGCGATTCTGCACACACTACATTTGTCTAGGGGGGAATTCATGATTCACATTCCACTTTTTTAGTATATAGTTTGTGTTGCCCCTAGACCTCTTTTCCCCTATTGCATTCTATAGGATTTCCTACTGTTTGCATTGTTCTATGACTATTTACTTGTCTAATTTTGGTGTCTAGTGTATATATTGTGTATAATACTTACCTCCAGAGGGAGTATTGTCTCTAAGATATTTTTGGTACTGTGTCACCCAAATAAATACCTTTATTTTTGGTAACACTGAGTATTGTTTTAACTTGTGTATAAGTACTGTGTAACTATAAGTGGTATTGTATGAGCTTTGCATGTCTCCTAGTTCAGCCTAAGCTTCTCTGCTATAGCTATCTCTATCAGCCTAAGCTGCTAGAACACTACTACATTCACTAACAAGGGATAACTGGACCTGGTGTAAGGTGTAAGTATCCAGGGTACCCACTACAAACCAGGCCAGCCTCCTACATTACTTTCAATCATTCTAAGAGGTTCAATATCAGAAAAACATTTTAACAATTGGGATCTGTTAAAAAAGAGATCATTGTCAAATAAAAGTATAACATCTAAAGTTTAGGTACGTTCAGGTTAGCGACCCTGCCCTCTTCTGATAGGTTGCGGCCAAGTCTGAGCGGCTACAAGTCCTGTGGTAGCTTCAAAAGATTGTGCAGAGGGATTTAAGGATGACCTAATTGGTTGAGAGATAGTTGGCTCACAAGATGAAATTGGGTTGACCATTTCAGGGTTGCCGATGGGTGGATGGAGTTCGCACGTTGACAGAGAGACGGTAGGTGCACGGCGAGAATGTAAGATTGGAGCCTCCTGCTTTAAGGAATCTTGAAGGCCAGATTGATCTCTGGAGAATCGTATCTTTCTCTGACATTTTTTGGGGTTCTTTTATATTTTGGAGGCTGTACAGGAGTACCCAAGGTACCAGTCAAGATATTTGCCTTTAGTCGAGCTTTAAAAATTGGAAACATAACCGTCTCAGAGTTTTGACAGACTGGTTCCAGGTCTGTCTCTGTTGAAAAGTCTTTTCATATGAATCTGACGGAATTGACTGGGCTCTCAATTGGCTTAACGTGCATAGGGGATAGCCCCACATGTGGTGCCCCAGCGTGAGAGCAAAAGTCGGTACCAAGTGGTGTTTTGTTGTTTACAAATGTGTGATTCCGTGCTAAGCGATCATTGTGATACTGCGTAAGAAATCCAGGATATACTCCATTGCCAGTTGTCAATTCTTTTAAAATGGTCATTACAGAGTCAAGAACACAATCTGATACATCAACCAATTCGTTCGTGGGTCGCTAGGCTGCGATCCTCGCTCCTTGCTCCTAGAAGCGCAATGTGATGTGGCATAGCGCCAAAACGCCGCTCCGATCCTCCAATCTGTGGCAGGACGGCAAGGTGGTGTGATGACTGCAGACGCTGCAATTCGCCGCACTCTCAGGTTCGTTGCACCACCAGCGTTTCCCCCACCGCCTCCGCAGCCCCCTCCACCTGTTCCTGATGGGCTCCTTGCCTGCAGCGGAATGACAAGGCAGCAGGGCGCAAGGCAGGGAGCATAACTTGCAGCGCTTGCAGACCGGACCACCAATCTACAGCCCTCGCAGCCCTCTCGATCCTGTGGCGCGATCCTGTGACGTGTCATGGCGTCAGACGTGGTTGCACAGCGAAGCACTCTGATGGGGTACTTTATGTTACAAGCCAGCTACCATAGGTCATGGGGCCGTTATACAGTCATCTATAGCTATCATTAATATTCTATAAAGAAAGGAACAAAAACAAAAAAGAGACAGTTCCTTACTTTCTAACCACCCCGAGCATGTGCATCAGCTCAAAATATGTACCGCTGTTATAAGGCATATATAGGGAATTCTTGTTTTCACTGTCTTTACAAGTCTCTAGGCCTAGTTTAAAACCTACCAAATTCAGTTCTTAATGTAGCAGATTGTATCCCTATTGCTATTCCCAGAGCTTTCTAGAACAGTAAAAGCATTGCCATCTGCTGTAATGCATGGAGTAGGCAAGACTGTAATCCTTTTACTTTATTCTAGAGCCTACTACAATAGTGAAAATAATGCCATCAGTATCTAGCAGAGCTCATTTCTTATGTCTAGAGTCCCCTATAATAGTAAAAAGAACGCCGTCTGCTATGCAGCGAGGAATAGACAAGATGGCAGTCCTTTTACTCTGTCTAGAATAGTGAAAATAATGCCATTTGCTATGTAACAGGGAGTAGACAAATCTTTTTAATGTGTTTACAGGACTCAATGCATTGTAGAATGACTTCTGTTCACTGCACGACAGTTAGCACACAGTACTCCTTTTATTATGCCTTGGGAACTGTAAGCTTAGTAAAAAGACTCCTGTTTTCTACACTGTAGTACTCATTATGCATATAGGCAGATAATAGTATTTGGAAATATTTTTAAAGTGCCACTGCCCTACGGAAGCCTCATATCTTTTACCCTAACAAGGCATTGTAGTTAAAATAAATAAATCACATACTTACGCGTGTCTGCCTTTCCATGAGAGTTTGAAGTAAAACAAATGTTATATATTATCATGCAAGTGTTTTTCTTTGTCCTCATTCACTCCCCAAATTTAGGTCTGGCCAAAAAAGTTCAACCAGGCCTACTACGTGGAAAGAAACTTAGTTCTCATTCAAAACTGTGGGAGTGAGGTAATGTCGATGACAGGTGGTAAGAAAATGGAAATCAGAGCCCTGTTGACATTTGTGTGAAGACATACACAGCTCCCATTTCTCATTCATTTGTGATGCATCACTGCATAGACTACTTAATAGGAAATGAATCATCTAGAGAAAGTGCAGAAGAGGATAAACATAATGCCCGACCCTCATAGGCAAAGACCATTTAGAGCACACCACACAAATGCATTTTAAACTGGGTAAGATACTTTGAGCCAGATTTATCAAATGTTTTGCGTCACCCTTATGTGGGACGAAGGGCAACACAAAACTTAGAATGAGATTTCTAAAGCTATGCAAGGCCACCTTGCAAGGCCCTGCAAGGCTCTGTATATCTGGAGTAACGCAAGGTAGCGCAAGTTGCTGCCTTGTGTTACTCTGCCCCAGGGAGACGTAAAATGGGTAGAGTGTGGCTGTTCCTATATGATGAAGCAGAAAATGAAGGTTTTCATTTATTGACGCTTAAACGTAGTACTGCAATTATCATGTGTGACTTTAACCAAACTAATAAAGATTGTACGGGGACAAAATGTGCCCTCAGAGTAGTTTGCCAACATTTATAAGCGTGCTTTATATAACGTGATGTATTAGAATTGCACTAATCCGACATAATCAAAAACGTGTGCTACGATTTGCTTGTTTGAAATGTTTTAGCTTAGCATTACTTTAGTGCAGGCTTTGGCCTAGTTGCCTGGTCTCACGGTTTAGATGCTCGTATTTTTCCAATGTGCTAATAAACGTGTATTTTTGCTTGAAGCTGTACTTTTCCACTGAGATCGTTCACATGCTTATATTAGGGTTTCGTGCCAGCCTGGCATATTTCTCTCCTTACTCCAAGGTCAATCTGCAGGTGCGGACAATGGAAGCTCTGAAAGTGAGTTAATTGGTATAAAATGTTGCAACTTGCGTACCCATCTCCAAGGATAATGTATGCTTAAGTAAAAGCTTGAGAACTGTCGTTTTTGATTGGACAATTTGAAGCTAACCTATGAACCCTCCAATGGAAGACCCTACTGGATTTGAGCTGTTGTCTATAAAACCCAGGTGCACGAGAAGAAAGTAGCCATTACCAGCTATTACCCGACATTGCGCCATTCCGTAGCTATTATGGCCCACTTTGCTGCGACGCCATTTTGAAAGAGACTTTGATGCTTTCTCTAATCGAGAGAAAGAGACTTTAAATGATTCTTGCCCTAGAGACTTTAACTTTGATCTAATCCCTTGCATGAAGTAGTAGTTTTACCTTGCCGCCGTGAGGCAATTGCCCCGTCCACTTTGCCCCTTTGCCCCGTCCCATGCTGATCGAAACGGTACCCATGCTGATCGAGAAACGGTACCTGTGAGACGAAGACTTCCTTGTATGCTGATCGTAATTGGTAAATATGAAAGGAAATTGTACAATTGCATTGTGTTTCTTTTAGGTAACCAACTGCTGATTTTGATAAGATCCCTAGTTAGGAGTTTTCCAAATTTATGTTGCTAAATAGTTTTCGCATGAAGCCCCACATGCCGATGCTAATTTGAGGTTAGATGAGGATTCTTTTGTTGCACGATGCAATTTGAGACCTTGTTATGCTGACTAAATGTATGCAATTAGTTCATTACAGATTATCGTATTAGTGATTTGCATTGCTATTATCGAGTGCCTTGTTATTCAAATGCTACATAGATTGCACCTGTTTCGCCGTTATGGACAGCTATTAATGTTCATTTATGTTTATCATTTGGTGTTGAGACACATCTATATCGTGCTAGCTTTGTTAATATAGGGAAATAAATTCACTAACTTCGAATAAATTGGTGTGGTTATTCCTGACTGAAAGGTCAGGGTTCGCCAAAATGTATTCTGGATTAATTGTTAAGTGTTATGTTGATCAAGGTATTGCTTATGTTCGTTATTGATTATTGATTCGATTAAATTGATCGATATAGAGTACGGAGAGTTCCACTTAGCCAAAAGATTCATCGGCCTAAAGAGCGTCCGAATACAGGTAAATTATTAGTACGGAACGCTCTATCAGTAGATGGTAGCAGAGGACGGTTTCGTCTTTTGGGACCCTGTACTCTTAAAGTACATGGTGTTGAATTAACGGTTACGCCCTTGGAGACCCGAATCGAGAAGGTGAATTAGGTTTTTCTTGGATAAAACTGATTGGGAAAATGATGATGGGCTACGTCCACCACGACTTTCCCGGGATCTCGGAGCTTGCGAATGGAGAGAATGGAGGTGTGGAATCAGCGTTGGCGGTACTAGTGATGGTATGAGTGAAGTTAGGGTTTTGCGCTTGCACAGCTTACTGCCGCAGATTGTGTGAAAAGGTTGCGAGGATTTTTCTTTTTTTTTTCTTTTAGAGGATAGCGGAGGTGCGACTCCGAGTGTAGAAGTAGAGAAGTCGTCGAACTTCATAGAAGATAGCGGAGGTGCGACTCCGAGTGTGAGAGTAGGGAAGTCGTCGAACTTCATGTGCGTGTGGCGCTTTGTGCATAAAAAGGTCCACATGGTTGTTGTTGTTGAGACGGGCCCTGCGAGGTCAAGAGACTCCGGAGTATGTTGTTTTATGTTGTGGTCTGGGCGGTTTAGTAGGTTGATCGGGCGTGGTCAACGAGTCGGTACGTGTGTAAGGGAGTGAAAGAAACTTCGACTTCGGGCTTTGACAAGATTCTAAGTGCACTAGAATAGATCATTGACAAGTTGAGAGTAGGTCTGCGGGTCAGATTTGCTTGCGAAAGTGGGGACCGAGAAAGACGGAATAACTGCTGAGGCTAGTGAAAAATCCCTAAGGTCCTGAAGCGGTTGTGTTACCCTTCATGTAGTAAACCGACAGATCTGTTTTAGTTTTTGTAGCTCGCGATACATGCAAGAAGTTGTTATGAGAGGAGCTGAGTGAAGGAGGACTAGCCGCGAGGCTTTGTCAGCCGTAGTGTGTGTGAGTGTGACGTCACTAGGAGCCGCGCTGGGATAGGTTGGTTGCAAAGAAGGGTCGCGCACGGATTGGACGCAGTCCGTGGGGCTCGATTGGAAGGGGAAAGGCAAGCGAAGAGTATTCCGGGAATTAAAGTCACCTATTGATTACAAACTTTGTGAAATAAAAGACGAGAAAATGAAATTCTTTAAAGCATTCAGGAGTGCGATGAAGGGGGAGTCTTACATTAAAGCGAGCGTAGGAGAGGAGACGCCGCCCGAAGGCACACCAGCTTACATTGTAATGGAGGAAAAGGGGGTAGCTCCGTGCCTTTGGCTAAAGCAATGGCACAAACTGACAGAGAAACATGGGAGCGTAGCATTCCCGATCCATGGGACGTTCAATATAAGGATTCTAGAGAATTTGAGATTCACGATGTACGACATGAAGGTGCCTCCAAGGCCAGCCCAGTTTGAGGCTCTAGCAATTTGGGAACTAATGGCTAGACAGCAGCAGCAAAATAAGTTCGAGACCAGGATAAGGAAGGTAGAAAAGACACTAGCGGACGCTAGGTGGGATAATGCACAGAAGGTGTGGAGGTCAGATGTATTGCAGGGGATAAAATTGTTCCCCGCAATTACTAAGGAAGAAGAGGAGACAGGTAAGAAAGCTACCTGTAAGACAAACAGGAGGTGTTCCAAGGATAGAGAGGATGAGGAAAAGTTGAGAAGAGAAGAGGAGTTAGAGGATGAGGAGTTAATCATGCAATTGCTGAACGACCGTCCACCACCTTATGCGGAGAGTGGACAAGGTCCAAGTACCAGTTCTGCCCCTCCGGCACCGGTACAGAACAGTGAAACTAAGAGTTCAGGAGCATCATCGGGGTCTAAGGACCCGAGTTTACTGTTCACCCCGCAGATACCGCAGGTTAGGAGAATATATCCATATGTGCCCATGTTGAAACCAGCAGAAAATTATCAGCCGCAGATGCCAGGGTACTACAGCAGTGACAACAGTGCAGGAATGATTCTAGATCCAACCGTAAGAGGAGTACAGAATGGTCACAACCAGACATTGACACAAGCTGAATCAACTCAGTTTTTGATGCCTCAAAAGCAGATGCAGGGGGGAACAGCACATGCTCAGATGACGGGGAGTCAGATGGGCATGCCGGCAATGATGACCCATGGTGTGGGAATGAACATGCCTCAGAACATGGGAAATGGACAAAACCCAGATGCGATATCGCTACCCATTACTGTAGGTCCACCGGTACCTTTGTACAGTCAGCCTAACTTAGGTATGAGCGGTCAGGGATCAATGCTGCAGAATGGGACAGAAAGGAGGTGCATAGAAAACACTCCAGGGATAACTCCGATAGCGGCTCAGCCAGCTGGATCTGGGTCCTTGATGGAGTTTAGTCCCATATGTGCTCAGTCAACATTGGTGAGGTCGAGTCCCCCACTGGTGATACCGCTGTCATCGAATACTGAAAAATTGCCGCAACCATCAATGGCAGTCGATGTAAATGCTACACTTATGGGGTTGAATGCGCAACAGCTGACACAGTGGTTCAACAGTCTGAATTCCACACAAAGCTCAGCCAGTGGGAAGGGAGAAGAATATCTGAATAGGGTCAGGTTGAGCATGGAAGCACAAGAATTGGTGGAAGGGACTATGGGTGTGAATAGGTTAGAGTCCTACTCGGAAGAAGAGCTGAGGTATCTATGTCCCAGGATTACGAGAGAAGTGGACAAGGTACATAGAAGGTTGCAAGAAATAGCAGACAAAAACGGGGTGGAGATAGACAAGATGAAACACTTGAGCAGGAGCTACAGGTTGGATTTTGGGACCACAGATTTTGAACACATGAGGTCAGCAGGCATGAAGGCCCACCTTAGAGAATTGTTGCAGAGTGCACAAGTGTGGAGGTGCTTAGACAAATGGGAAAGCAGATGGGTAAAGAGAAAGGAAAAGAGGAAAGACAGTGTCCCAGAGATCAACGAGAAGAGACCGCAGAGTAGTGATGCAGTAACTATGTTACCAATGAGGGAGACAGCAGGGGGAAAATTAATACATGTACCATGGCACAGAAGCGACATTCAGTCTTTTACGGATGATTTTCCCAAACTGAGAGAGAAACCGATTGAATGGTATCAACAGACTGACAGGTTTGTGAAGCTTGCAAAATGTCTTTGGGAAGACCTGAACACCCTCTTTGAGATTGTGGTTCCGGCAGATTTGTGGGAGGATTGCAAAAGAGCTGTAGGTTGGCCAACAAGTGAACCAGAAAGAGACAGGGAGATGGGTGCACCATTGCCTATGGTGATGAGCCTGTACTATAAGGTGATTGAGCATTTGAAGACGAAGGTGGCCGCGAAAAATGTGGATTGGCAGAAGATCGATCGAACTGCCCAAGAGGCTAAAGAGTCGATTCATAGTTACTATGAGAGGTTGTTGAAGGCGTTCAAGAACTACAGTGGCACGGAGACAATAGAGGCGAAGGACATGCTTCATTTTGTGTTTAGATTTGTGGAAGGGTTGAGACCAGAGATAAGTCAGATGATAAAGTCGCATTTGATTTGCTGGCAGTCGAAACCGATTGATGAGGTGTTGAATTATGCGAAATACTGTAGCGACGAAATTGAAGTGAAACAGAAAAGGCTGAAAGAGAAGGTGATGATGATGCAACTTAAAGCAGCTCAGACAGGTCTGCAAGGTTTGCAAGGGTTACAAGGGTTCCAACAGCAGGTACTGCAACCGCAGCCGCAGTTGCAGGGAAACATGGCGTTTCAGCCACAGCCTAGAGGCAGAGGCAGAGGAGGTTTTGTGAATAATGGTCCGGATTTGAACACTGTTGTGACGGGTGTGCAGGCAATGAAGAAGGTGATGCCCTGTCACGTGTGCGGAATTGTCGGTCATTGGAAACGCGAGTGCCCAATGGTGGTGCAGGAAGGTGCAGGTGCAGGTGCTAGTCAGCAAAACAATGATGTCAATGCATTTCAGACAATGAGGGGACCGAAAATGAGAGGTCCAAACCCAAATTTTCAGACCACAAATCAGTTGCAGGGATTACAACCTATGCAGCCGCAGCAGATGCAGATGCCTCGTATGCAGGTGACGCAAATGCAGCCAATGCAACAGCAGTTACCCATGGTACCTAATCAGCAAATGCAAGTACCTTTTGCTTCCTCCACAGGTCTCGGGTCAGGTAATGAATACAAATGGCACTGTACAACAGTTCCCATTACACAGTGAGAGTGGAATAAACAATGTATGGGAGAGTGAAAGTTCAGGAGAGGAAGGAGATTGTGTGCTTGCAGCATCCTTGGAAGTTGATCAAAAGGGTCCATACGTGGAGGGAAGAGTAATGGGTCATCGTGTCTCATTCCTAGTTGACACAGGAGCAACGCGTTCAACTGTTAAGAGCATTGAAGTACCAAACTTGCCACTCTCAGGGAGGACAGTTCAAGTGGTGGGAGTAGCAAACAGGCACCTGACGAACCCAATAACAGATCTGGTACCAGTCAGCATCGGTAATTATCAAGGGTTACATCAGTTTGTGGTATGTGACTCAAGCCCGATAGCACTGTTAGGGAGAGACTTGTTGTGCAAATTGGGTTGCTCGATTATGTGTTCGAACGAGGGAATAAAAATACAGACGAGCAGTGATGGGGAAGAAGAGGACAGTGTAGAGGGGGATGAGATGGAAACTGTCGATGAAGAGTATCCTCTGATTTGCCTTTTCCCGATGATAACTGAAGAAGATATTCCAGCCGAATTACGGGAAACAGTCGGAAAGGAAGTGTGGGATATGACAGGGAAAGAGGTGGGATTGATGAAAGGAGTGGAACCAGTGAAAGTGACTGTAAAGCCCAATGCAACTTTTCCCCAGACTCCACAATACCACATGGCACAAGACACCCTCATGAAAGTTGCCCAACTTATTGACGAATTTGTAAAGCAGGGAGTACTGAAAGAAGTGTTGAGCAGTCCATGTAATTCACCAATCATGGGACTAATAAAGCCGAGTGGAAAGGTCTGAATTGTGCAGGACTTGAGGAAAATAAATGACATCATAGTCAAGTGTTGCCCTGTCGTACCAAATCCAGCTGTGATAATGTTTCAAGTTCCTTGCGATGCCGAGTGGTTCTCAGTCATCGACCTGTCACAGGCATTCTTTTCGGTGCCTCTTCATGAGGACAGCCAATTCCTCTTTTGTTTCAAATTCTTAGACTGAGTGTACAGTTGGTGTCGAATTCCTCAAGGGTTTTCTGAGTCACCGTCAATCTTCAATCAGATTCTAAAGAAAGATTTGGAAGCATTAGAATTGCCATTCGAGTCAACCCTAGTACAGTACATTGATGACTTACTGATTGCATCAAAGACAGAAAGTGGCTGCACAGCCGATACCATTGCTCTGTTGAACCATTTGGGAAGGAATGGACACAAGGTGTCTCCTTCCAAATTGCAGTTCTGTCAGAAGAAAGTGAAATACTTGGGTCACCAGATAGAGAAAGGGTCAAGGAAAATAATGAAGGAAAGAATAACGAGTGTACTTCAAATGAGTCCACCAAAGACAAGGAGGGAGGTGAGGACGTTTTTGGGAATGGTGGGCTATTGTCGCCAGTGGATTCCCAACTTCTCAACTCTAGCAAAGCCTTTACTGAAGCTGACCCAGAAGGATGCCTTGGATCAAATTGAGCTGAAAGGAGATGAGATGGATGCTTTTATCGAATTGAAAGAATTCATGTGCAGGGCTCCAGCTTTAGGTATGCCTGATTACACAAAGCCTTTCACATTGTTTTGTCATGAACGTGATGCATGTTCTTGTCTTTCTTGACTCAAGCCCATGGTGGCATAAACAGACCAGTAGCGTATTTTTCAGCTACTTTGGATCCGGTCGCAGCAGCACTCCCAGGGTGTTTGCGCGCCGTAGCAGCAGTTGGTATCAGCCTCACTCAGAGTGAAGGAATAGTGATGGGACACCCAGTAACAGTCATGGTCCCTCACTCAGTTGAGATACTTTTGACCCGCTCCCGAACGCAACACATGACTGGAGCAAGACTCACAAGGTATGAAACGATAATTCTGGGCTCACCGAATGTGCAGCTGAAAAGGTGCACTACGTTGAATCCAGCAACCTTGCTTCCTGGTGAAAATGCTGAAATTGAGAACGCTGAAGACGTCGAGCATGACTGCCTTCAGGTGACTGAATTTTGCACAAAACCTCGACCTGACATTAAGGATACTAAGCTTGATGAAAATGACCAAATTGTTTTCGTTGATGGTTCATGTCTAAGAGATGGGATGGGAATTTTGAAAGCAGGATATGCTGTATGTACTGTAACAGGTGTCCTGGAAGCGGCCTGGCTTCAAGGAGTCTATTCTGCACAAGTAGCAGAACTTGTAGCCCTTACGAGAGCATGTCAACTGTCTGCATTGATGAAAGTCACCATTTACACTGATAGTCAGTACGGGTTTGGGATTGTGCATGATTTTGGACAACTATGGTCACAGAGAGGTTTCCTGACTTCTTCAGGGTCCCCAGTGAAAAACGGGGAGAGAATAAGGGAATTGTTACACACCATTCAAATGCCAGCCGAAGTTGCAGTGGTAAAGTGTAGTGCTCATACAAAAGGACAGGACTATGTTTCTCTGGGAAATGCATATGCGGATCAAGTCGCAAGATTTTGTGCCTTGAATTGTATATTACTCAGAGATGAATGGAATTCAATAAGTGAACCAGAACTCGAACCAGCTGAAGCATTTGCCTTGAAGGTCGTAGATACAATAGATGAACTAAAAGCATTACAGAATAACGTCAGGGAGGATGAAAGAGATTCCTGGATTAAATCACAATGTATAAAAAGACCAGATGAGTTATGGGTTTCAAATGAGGGAAAATTTGTTTTGTCAAACAGTCTCTTATCACAGCTTGCGCGGTTCTATCATGGGAAAGCTCACCTAGGGAGAGATGCCATGATAAGATTGTTCAAAACTGATTGGTTTAACCCCAGATTTCGTCAAGCTGCAGAAGCAGTTTGCCATCGATGTGTCACTTGCCAGCAGATGAACCCAGGAAAGGGAACAGTTGTGAACGCGAGCCACATTGGCAGAGCCAGTGGCCCGTTTAGTCGAATGCAGATAGATTTCATTGAGATGCCTGTGCATGGAGGTCTGAAGTATGTGTTGGTGATTGTGTGCATTTTTAGTCACTGGATTGAGGCATACCCCACACGTAGAAATGACAGCCTTACAGTCGCAAAGCTATTGTTGAGAGAGTTAATACCACGTTTCGGATTCCCGATCTCTTTTTAATCAGATAGGGGAAGTCACTTCAATAACGAGGTGATAAAGTTACTTTGCGAAGCGCTGAACATTGAGCAAAAGCTACATTGTAGCTATCGCCCTGAAGCATCAGGACTGGTGGAGCAGATGAATGGTACACTGAAATCACGAATGGCGAAAATATGTGCATCGACAAATTTGAAATGGCTTGACGCATTGCCCTTAGTGCTAATGTCAATGAGAAACACCCCTGACAGGAAGACTGGATTGTCTCCGCACAAAATTCTCATGGGCAGGGCTATGAGACTTCCTGCAGTTCCCGCAAACGCGCTTTTGAATATTACAGATGATATGGTGTTAGACTACTGCAAGGGTCTGGCTGACGTGGTCCGCTCTTTCTCTCACCAGGTGGAAGCAACCACCTTGCCACCGATCCAAGGTCCAGGACACGCACTGAAAGCAGGTGACTGGGTCGTGGTAAAGAAGCACGTGAGGAAGTCGTGTCTGGAACCCCGTTGGAAAGGCCCTTTCCAAGTGATCCTGATGACAACTACCGCTGTGAAGTGCGCGGGAGTTCCCAACTGGATTCACGCCAGTCACACAAAGAAAGTGTTGTGTCCCACAGATGAGGAAGTTGAAGCGCTAAAACTGCCAGTGCCTGATAAAACAGTGCTGAGTGCTGAGACAGAGCAAAACCGAACTGAAAGCGAACAGGCAGGAACGGAAGAGAGAGAGATATTCTCTGAGGACGAAGAGACCAACTCACTTGGGGAAGACCAAGGAGAAAGTTCAGACAGCGACGAAGCAGCTGAAGGTGACAAAGAGCCTGAAGCAGCTGAGGGTAGCAAAGAGCCTGAAGCAGCTGAAGGTGACAAGGAACCTGAAGCAGCTGAAAGTGATAAAGAGCCTGAAGAAAGTAACGGTGACGAAGGGCTCGAAAAGGGTGAAAAGGCAGGAGAGCCTGATCAGAGGAGGGCTTTCCCAGAAGCAGACGATACAGAAAAAGAAAAAGAGAACGTGATTGATTCCCCAGAAGGAGGGGACAAGGCAGAACAGAACGAAAAGGTTCAAGCTTCCACAGAAAAGATCGCAGGTCCATCAAATGGACATGGTGCAAAGAGGAGACTAAGCATATCACCAATAAAACAAAGGACTGAAGAAAGTTTGCACGACGGAGAAAAGCCAAAAGTGAAAGAGAAAAGAAAAGAAGTAACTGTCGTGGTACCATCCCCGAGTGAAGAAAAAGACTTGACAAAAGTGGAAAGTACCAGCGAAGCAGAATCGAAAAGAGAAGCAAAATTTAAAAGGAAAAGGATACCGAACAGAAGATATTCCGGTCCTGAATGGGCATATGTAGTTCATGACGATTGGACCGACGAATTTGTATCTCTTAGACCTCGAGAACGAAGAAGAAGAGATACCAATAGAAAAGAAAAGTTTTATGGACTCTGTAGATTGAAAGGGTAATAAATGACATTGCTTGCTACAATCCAACGTGATACAAACAACCAGCTGAGACATTGCTAAACCGGATGAGACTTTTGCTGAACTGATAAAAGACTGAGTTATTGCCGAATTGAGACGAATGCTGCTAACCGATAAGTGACTGGCCTGCTGAAGAAGACGGTGTGAACATTGCGCTCGTTCAGCTTCGTAACTGAATTGCTAAATAGTTTCTCTATAGGTGCTTCTAGCTCTCTGATTCTATACAGATCATGACGCAAAACAGTAGAAAGAAATATTGTAAATATGCGTGTATAGGCTTGATAATTGCATGTGTACTAATAATAATGGCAATTGTACTTGGAATGCATGGTAAGGGTGAGAATGAGAGAATTGATGCTTCTACTTTTGCTCCTGTTACTGTCACTGAACTAACCGCACTGAAAAGACTAGAATTAGAGGAGAGACACTTGCATGATAAGAAGGAGCTTTCATATAATGTTTTCTATCGCTTGCTAACAGAATATGTTGAGACTATGGATGCGAAAGATTGTTATGTGTGTACACAGATACCGACATCAGTAAAGGAAGGGGTGACTTATCACCACATGCCTCTTACATACGGGATTACATGTAGTATAGTAATGTCTAGATTTTATGGTCAAACTAACATACAGTATTTTTACTCAAATTATGATGTTACATTTGCATATGTTCCTATAATAGCGCAGCTAAGCCAGATTGCTAAAGATTGGGATGCTAAAATAATGAGGGAATTTTTCGAGCCAATGCAACCTTTTGAAACGGCTCACGCTCATAGGGAAAACCTTACCTGCTCGCTCTCTGCAGTAGAAATAAGCTTTTTAGATTGCACAGATGATAGAAGGGCACAAATGAAGGCGAAATTAGAAAAAGAGTTACATAAGAGGACTTCAGTAGACAATTATGATTTTGCCGCAATAAAAACACAAGGGAGAATAGCTTTAGATGCTTGGCATGTAGGGAAATTTTGTATATATCGAGGTGAATCTTATTATGACAATATTTTTGTAGGAGCGAGTGAGTGTAAACATACGTTTATCTTTAAGGCCAAATGGACATTCATGATGAACGGACTTGACCCTGTCATTCCAGGTGTATATTACATTTGTGGGTATAATGCCTATTATCGTCTTCCAAAGGGATGGTGGGGGAGATGTTATTTGGGTATAGTGTTCCCAAAGGTTTATCAACTGGATGACCTATCGATGATTCGAAAGACATCTGGATCCCATCGTATCCAGAAAAGAGAGACCGCAGCTGCTGTGGTAGGAGATATATTTGGAGCCATGATTCCTTCATTGGGAGTTGTGCTGAATTCCATCAAAATAAGAAAGTTGTCTACTATAGTGGATAACATGTTGACAAAGTTTTCAGGTGCTATAATCCTGATAGATGCTGAACTTGCAGCGGAAAGAGCTATGACTCTTCAAAATAGGCTTGCCTTAGACATTCTTTTAGCAAAGGATGGCGGCGTTTGCAAAATGCTTGGTGCACGACACTGTTGTACGTATATTCCAGATAATAGTGTGAAGATTAAAACTATCCTTGCTAATCTAACAAAAGAGAGTGCAGATTTGAAGGAACTGAAAGAACCAGGAGTGTGGGAGAAGGTTGGGAAAGGACTTGCTTCAGTGGGAAGTTGGCTTGGTGGAATTTGGAATGCAATATTACTAAAAATAATACAGGGAATATTAATAGTACTGATTTGTATATTTGGAATTTGGGGAATAAAAAGGGGAATAATAATGATAATGGAAAGAATTAAAAGACGGAAGGAAGAGAAAATAATGAAAAGAATGGCAGAAGAATACAAAGCGAAAACTAGGGGAATTAAAAGGAAAAGAGAACTGACAGAATTTTAATGGAATAAAATTTGTGGGCATGATTTGGTGTGATGACAAGTAGTCATCAGAGGAGGGATTGATGAAGCAGAAAATGAAGGTTTTCATTTATTGACGCTTAAACGTAGTACTGCAATAATCATGTGTGACTTTAACCAAACTAATAAAGATTGTACGGGGACAAAATGTGCCCTCAAACTAGTTTGCCAACATTTATAAGCGTGCTTTATATAACGTCATGTATTAGAATTGCACTAATCCGACATAATCAAAAACGTGTGCTACGATTTGCTTGTTTGAAATGTTTTAGCTTAGCATTACTTTAGTGCAGGCTTTGGCCTAGTTGCCTGGTCTCACGGTTTAGATGCTCGTATTTTTCCAATGTGCTAATAAACGTGTATTTTTGCTTGAAGCTGTACTTTTCCACTGAGATCGTTCACATGCTTATCTTAAGGTTTCGTGCCAGCCTGGCATATTTCTCTCCTTGCTCCAAGGTCAATCTGCAGGTGCGGACAATGGAAGCTCTGAAAGTGAGTTAATTGGTATAAAATGTTGCAACTTGCGTACCCATCTCCAAGGATAATGTATGCTTAAGTAAAAGCTTGAGAACTGTCGTTTTTGATTGGACAATTTGAAGCTAACCTATGAACCCTCCAATGGAAGACCCTACTGGATTTGAGCTGTTGTCTATAAAACCCAGGTGCACGAGAAGAAAGTAGCCATTACCAGCTATTACCCGACATTGCGCCATTCCGTAGCTATTATGGCCCACTTTGCTGCGACGCCATTTTGAAAGAGACTTTGATGCTTTCTCTAATCGAGAGAAAGAGACTTTAAATGATTCTTGCCCTAGAGACTTTAACTTTGATCTAATCCCTTGCATGAAGTAGTAGTTTTACCTTGCCGCCGTGAGGCAATTGCCCCGTCCACTTTGCCCCTTTGCCCCGTCCCATGCTGATCGAAACGGTACCCATGCTGATCGAGAAACGGTACCTGTGAGACGAAGACTTCCTTGTATGCTGATCGTAATTGGTAAATATGAAAGGAAATTGTACAATTGCATTGTGTTTCTTTTAGGTAACCAACTGCTGATTTTGATAAGATCCCTAGTTAGGAGTTTTCCAAATTTATGTTGCTAAATAGTTTTCGCATGAAGCCCCACATGCCGATGCTAATTTGAGGTTAGATGAGGATTCTTTTGTTGCACGATGCAATTTGAGACCTTGTTATGCTGACTAAATGTATGCAATTAGTTCATTACAGATTATCGTATTAGTGATTTGCATTGCTATTATCGAGTGCCTTGTTATTCAAATGCTACATAGATTGCACCTGTTTCGCCGTTATGGACAGCTATTAATGTTCATTTATGTTTATCATTTGGTGTTGAGACACATCTATATCGTGCTAGCTTTGTTAATATAGGGAAATAAATTCACTAACTTCGAATAAACTGGTGTGGTTATTCCTGACTGAAAGGTCAGGGTTCGCCGAAATGTATTCTGGATTAATTGTTAAGTGTTATGTTGATCAAGGTATTGCTTATGTTCGTTATTGATTATTGATTCGATGAAATTGATCGATATAGAGTACGGAGAGTTCCACTTAGCCAAAAGATTCATCGGCCTAAAGAGCGTCCGAATACAGGTAAATTATTAGTACGGAACGCTCTATCATATACATCCACCCATCGTTTTTTACGCATGTTCATATTAACATGTGTGGTAGACCTGGGAATGCATACAAATGCTCTGCTTTCCCAAGGAAGCCATAACAAGGAGAAATATGTTTATTTCTCCTCCGTTTTCCTCCTTCTACATGCACTGCATACTGCAGCACATAGAGAAAGAGGAACAAGCCTCACAGGATTGTTTTTGTGAAGCTGTCCCTTCCTGCACAAAACAAAGCAGACACCTATGCACCTATGTGCATAGGTGCCTGCTTTGACCATAGGCAGCACCTAGTGTGCCAGCACATGAAAAGGACAGAAATGTGCCCTTTTATGTGACATATGGCACATTCCTGTCCATGTCACAAAATGCAACACATCAAGGTGCCTTACTACACTGTGTTGTGTGACATTTCGATAAAACTGCCCCTTAGGGCATAGAAGAATATGTGAAGAAAGACCAAGTAGTCAGCAGTAAGTTCAGCCAAAGATGGTAATATTTGCATCCTTGTCATGTTTGCAAACCTCATTGAGTAAGAATTGAAGTCTTTTAGCTAGAAATGTGTCACCATTTCTATTACTCAACTAAAGTACTGCATAGTTCCCGATTGCTAGGTTGCAGTATTCTGTTTAATTTCCACTTTTTTGCTTTCCCTACATTATCCCCTGCAGTGGAGTTGATTAAAGCCGAAAGTTTTATGTGAGAACTGTGAAACTGGAAATGTGCTGTGGCTGCATGCACTGTGCTAGCACCATTCGCTCCATGTTTTAGAAACTGTACTGGCGGTATAAACAGGAACTGCTCCTCAATTAGGGCAGAGGAGTTCCCCCCACCTCCGTCAGCAGTGGCAGCTGCAAAACCTTTTAAAGAAAATGTTAATAAACGATGTTTATTATTGTTTTCTTGAAAAGGGGTGGGGCATTGGGAGTGACAAGCACTTCAGAGGAGTGCACAAAGAACTCCCATCAGAGCGCATGTGTGTTTGGCCAGCTGTCTCGGGCCGGCCAAACACACATGCGTGGTAGGCTCTCTCCAGCCCAGCAACACAGTTGCCGGACTGGATACTTATGTTGACTCCTCAAAATCACTACCAACATATTGTCATAATAAGCATACAGAGGAAAGTACAGATTGACTATGCAGTATAAGTGCCAATTGATATTGTGATGGAACATTGGGTTGTATATGGAACTGCAGAGCATTTATAGGTGCTTTACCTCTTGAAAAGTTATGAAGAATCTGTTGTTGGCACCTCTACAAACACTACTACTGACTCTCAGTTTATAACCAGCACCACCATGATCAGTGGCAACTTTTACATCCAGCAGTTGTAAAACTGTTACCCCTAGATAAGGCTTCTCGAGTGGAGGTGCTCATAGCAAGTATGATTTGAAGGAGGTGTAGGAAGGAGCAAGCCCAGCATCCACAGAGTTGGAGGGTAACTCCTCCAAGGTATAAGTAGGTGTGGAGATATTTCCTATTATAAGTGCTTAGTGCTTAGTGGAGCGTGGAATGTCATGATGTAAGCAGTGAAGTCATATGGAACAAGGGAGACGGAGAAGGAGAATTCTTGGAAAGGAGAGAAGAGTGGATGGAGGAGCTGTGTTGAAGGTGCCACTTCACTACTAATGATTAATATAGAAGGTGGAGTTTGTCAGAGGAAACAAGAATGTGGTGACAGTTTATCTTTTAAGGATGTCAGTCAAAGTAGACGAGATTGTAGAGGAAGGAATGGAAAGTATCATAGGAACAGTTTTGGGTGAGTTAGCTATAACTGTCCAGGAGTGGGAAAATGCGGAAGCAAGTGATTCTGTCATGCGGAGTATGAAGGATAGGGTGATTAATGCCTGGAGAAA
The DNA here is from genome assembly GCF_031143425.1 of Pleurodeles waltl. Taxonomy (NCBI): domain Eukaryota; kingdom Metazoa; phylum Chordata; class Amphibia; order Caudata; family Salamandridae; genus Pleurodeles; species Pleurodeles waltl. The sequence continues at coordinate 342,967,387 of NC_090439.1, forward strand.
TTAAGATGAACAAAGTAGTGATCTGGTTGGGTATTTTAGAGTAAGAGAGCAGTTGAGCATGCAGGAGGGAAAATTATTGAAAAGAGATCAAATTTTTCTTCCTGTAGGTGTACGAAAACACATCATTGATATCACTCATCAAGATCATCTAGGTTGGGGAATGATGAAAAGGAAGGTAAGGCAGTCTTTTTGGTGGCCAGGGATGGATAGGCAGGTGGAAGAAACTGTAAAAAATTGTGCTGCATGTCCTAATAGTGACAAGACTAAAGTGTTAAGGCAAGCCCCCTTGGCACCTCATAAAGTTTCCAGGGGGACCTTGGGTGAAGTTGGCAGTGGATTTTATAGGACCAATTTCTAGTTTGGGTGTGAAGAGTAAGTACATAATATTGATGGTGGATTATCACACTAAATGGTTTGTAGCAGAAACGGTTGATCAGGTAAATACCTCAAGAGTTATTGAATTCTTTGAAGATGTTTTCCTGGAGGAGGGAATTCCCAAGACCATTGTGTCAGATAATGGCGTACAATTTGTGTCATTGGAAATGACTGATTATTTACGAAGAATGGGAATAATTCATGAAAGGGTAGCTCTCTTCCGTCCACAGGCCGATGGTTTTGTAGAAAGGTTAAATCATATGGTAATGGAGAATATTCAGTTATCATTGGCCAATGATCTTCCTTGGAGAAGAGAGTTGAACAGGATGATGTGCACGGTGTCACCGTTTGTATCTCTAAAAGGGAGGGAGCCCGGTGTAAAGGAATGTCCGGTGTGGTTAAGGTCCAAAAGAGCTGTAATAGTGGATAGAGAATTGGTGAGAGGAAATGCTGAAAAGATGCAGAGGAAAAACATTCTACACTATAACAAAAGAATGGGTGTGAAGCATTATGACATACAAAGGGGTGATAAGGTGGAATCGTCCTGAAGGGGGAAAGCAAATACTCTGTTCCCCAACTGGTGAAGGAAGTTAAAAGAAATGTGGTAATCCTAGAAAATGGTTCTCCATGGAGTATGGGTAGTGTCTGCGAAGTTAATCGTTAAGCTATGTATTAAGTTTCACTATTATTGTTGTGGTTTGCTTTATTGTTATTTTTTAAACATTCTAGATTCCTGTTGGATCTCTATATGTACATATTATATGTAGTTTTGCTTGTTTATTATGTTATTGATATTGTAAGGGGGAGATGTGTGGAGATATTTCCTATTATAAGTGCTTAGTGCTAAGTGGAGCGTGGAATGTCATGATGTAAGCAGTGAAGTCATATGGAACAGGGGAGACAGAGAAGGAGAATTCTTGGAAAGGAGAAAGAGAGAGAAGAGTGGATGGAGGAGCTGTGGTGAAGGTGTCACCCCACTACTGATGATTAATGAAGATTGACGTTAAAAGGAAGACCTGAAAGAGTGATCTTTACAGTAGGGCTATCATTTGACCCTGAAATAGAACAGTGGGAAGAACTGCACACTAGGGCTACAGACTGACATTAAGTTTGCAAGCTTATGTCAACGAAGGAAGTACAAAGAAGTAGAGCTGGATGAATCTGCTGGTCAGCAGCAGAGCTGTCACCAAATAACACCCAAAACACACCACAATGTTTTTTGTGTTAACTATATTTTGATTGATAGGACAAAGACATAGAGCACCTCCATAACCAATGACTACACACAGAGAACACCTTGTGTTTAGAGCATGCTTCCTTCCTACAAGAAGAGTAGTACCAGATTTTACCATTCAATTCTTCGCTCCACGTGGTCAGAGCATGAGCATAGGTTGAGGATAATGAAGTGCATCACATGGGGATCTCAGAAAATGAGTTCCCTCTGAGTACACTCTGATGTTATAATGCATTCTATGACACAAAGTCAAGAAAGTTCTTCAGTTCATTTTTCAGGGGTGTTGGTCAATAAGCGTCAGCCTTACTGACCTACACCCCAGAAAGTGCTTCCTTAATAGTAATGGCGTTTTCATCATCATTAGAACTTTGACATTTGTATGTTTAGTGTCAATCAATCAATCAGTCAATCAATGTTTTATTATCATGATTTGGAACTCCAAAGAGATCCACACGAGTAATGATACAGCACCATATAAATTCATAATAAAACAATACACTTTTCTAAGGAAAAGACAGGACCACATAAATACACTGTTAGAAATGAGGTCTTTGGTTGACAGTCATGTTACCCCCTGTTCAAGCAAGCACCCTCACTCTAGTCAGGGTAAAAGAGAATCACCCTCAGCTAACCCCTGCTTACCCCCTTGGTAGCTTGGCAGAGCAGTAGGCTTAACGTCAGAGTGCTAGGTGTAAAGTATTTGTTCCAACACACAGAGTAACTTAATGAAAACATTACAAAATGAGCCAACACCTGTTTAGTAAAATAGGAAATATTTATCTAAACAAAACAATACCAAAACGATAAAAATCCGACATACACAAGTCAAGTTATGAATTTTTAAAGATTAAACTCAAAAATAGCGCTTACAAACACAAAATTCTTCGATGAGATCTTAACTCGGCATTGTGACGGAGTCGCGTAGACCCCCAAGTACAGTACCTTTGGTGAAGAGAGAAAACAAGTCGAAGCGTGAAGTCGGGGATCGCGGCGTCGGTGCGAAACGTTGAATCCGCGCACTTCGAGCGGCGTCGGTCACGACGTGGTGCGGCGACTTCCATGGAGTCGTGGACTTCAGTGGGGCTGCAGCGGTGTCGGACCTGCGGAGATCGTCGCGTTCCAGCGAAGGTCACAGCATCGGGTGCAGGCGGCGTCACTGGATTCAGCAGCGGCGTCAGTCTGAAGTCGTCCAAAGTCGATTTCCTTGGATTTCCACCAGCTCTCCTTCAGAGGCCCATGAACTGGATAGGGCACCACTTGTCTGAGCAGGAGTCTCTCCAGAGACTCCGGGTGCCTTGGAGAGAGAAGTCTTTGCTTTCCCTGAGACTTCAAACAACAGGAGGCAAGCTCTAAATCAAGCCCTTGGAGATTTCTTCACAAGATGGAAGGCACACAAAGTCCAGTCTTTGCCCTCTTACTCTGGCAGAAGCAGCAACTGCAGGATAGCTCCACAAAGCACAGTCACAAGCAGGGCAGCACTTCTCCCCAGCTCTTCAGCTCTTCTCCAGGCGGAGGTTCCTCTTGTTTCCAGAAGTGTTCTAAAGTCTGTGGTTTTGGGTGCCCTTCTTATACCCAATTTCTCCTTTGAAGTGGTCCTACTTCAAAGTAAAGTCTCTTTTGAATGTGAAATCCTGCCCTGCCCAGGCCAGGCCCCAGACACTCACCAGGGGGTCGGAGACGACATTGTGTGAGGACAGGCACAGCCCTTCTAGGTGTAAGTGACCACTCCACCCCTCACTCCTAGCACAGATGGCTCATCAGGAAATGCAGACTACACCCCAGCTCCTTTTGTGTCACTGTCTAGTGTGAGGTGCAACCAGCTCAACTGTCAAACTCACCCAGGCAGGGAATCCACAAACAGGCAGAGTCACAGAAATGGTATAAGCAAGAAAATGCTCACTTTCTAAAAAGTGGCATTTTCAAACGCACAATCTTAAAATCAACTTTACTAAAAGATGTATTTTTAAATTGTGAGCTCGGAGACCCCAAACTCCTCATGTCCATCCGCTCCCAAAGGGAATCTACACTTCCATCTGATTTAAAGGTAGCCCCCATGTTAACCTATGAGAGGGACAGTGAAAAACAAATTTAGCAATATTTCACTGTCAGGACATATAAAACACATTACTACATGTCCTACCTTAACCATACACTGCACCCTGCCCTTGGGTCTACCTAGGGCCTACCTTAGGGGTGCCTTACATGTAAGGGAAGGTTTAGGCCTGGCAAGTGGGTACACTTGCCAAGTCGAATTTACAGTTAAAACTGCACACACAGACACTGCAATGGCAGGTCTGAGAAATGATTACAGAGCTACTTATGTGGGTGGCACAACCAGTGCTGCAGGCCCACTAGTAGCATTTGATTTACAGGCCCTGGCACCTCTAGTGCACATTACTAGGGACTTACTAGTAAATCAAATATGCCAATCATGGATAAACCAATTACATACAATTTACACAGAGAGGATATGCACTTTAGCACTGGTTAGCAGTGGTAAAGTGCTCAGAGTTTAAAAGCCAACAGCAACAGGTCAGAAAATATAGAAGGCAGGAGGCAAAAAGATTGGGGATGACCCTGCATAAGCAGAAAAGTCCAACATACATGATAAAATAGCACACTTTTAAAAGAACACAAAAAATCAAAATATCTGCAAGAAAGTTTGAAAAAATTTAAAACTCCTATACCAAAATCTTTCATAAGGGGGTGTATGACATACATCTAAGGCCTCTCTATAAGATCTGATATTTAGCCGCAAAAAGAGGTGTTTCAACCATTTTTTCCTTTGGCCGGCTAACGCGGGACAGACAAATAAAACGTGTTTGATATTCTGTACTCCACCTTGACACAAATCACAGGAGTTAATGGAGCCGTCCCACTTGGAAATAAGGTCTCTCAGGGGTATTCTATTAAGTCTGATCAAAATACAAAATCTCCTCACTCCATGTGGTAAGTTCCAGGTCAAATAAGGGTGCACCACTTTCACTGTTACAGAATTGGTTAACTCCACGAGACCTCTTATATGACGGCATGCATCCAGGTCAATCAAAAAACCTTTGGACCATGTCGCTTCCTTCAGATTTGTTTTTAGAAATACATAGGGTATCGAAGGAATCAGGACCGAGTCCAGCTCTAAGAGCCGACTAGCTGTGATGTACTTTCTGAAAAACACTGATTTTTCTCTCAAATTGTTAAAGCTTTAATTGAAGGCTAGGTTTCTCAGCGTAAGTTCCTCACTATGAAGAAGTCAATGCGCCCTTCTTATCACAGCTGCAAGGCATTGCACAAAAATATTCTTAATGCCTACTTCAAGTCGTAGCGCTGCCCCTGAGGCAGAATGATTACAGGAGGCCATATGTCCTAGAATATGGCCTTCTGTCTTGTCAAGAAAATCCCATTTGTTTATGTCTATACATTCGATCACATATTAGAGAGTAGGTGGAATCTTAACCTGGTAGGCAGACAATAAGTGTCAAAAGTGACGTTTTCCATTTGCATTAAAGAATGCTGTCAAACCTTGGGCATGTGAGAATGCCTTATTGGTCTTATTGCAAATATGCTCTTTCTCCTTTATTGAGTCTGAAAAGGTCTTACCCAAAAACTGGTATGAATCAAGCTGTTCCAACTTATGTTGACCCTGAACCCAGGGGGTACAGATTTTCCTTCTGATTTTTGTACCAGAGAAGCATGCCACCTGAGACTTTGATGTATTGATTTTTAAGTAGTGCTTCTCCGAGTAAAGGTTTAGGGCGGCCAGGCATTGATTTAGGCCTTTCGGGGTACAATCGTACACAACTATGTCATCCGCATATAATAAGCATACGATTGGCCGGCCCCCCACCACGGGGGCACAGCCAAAAGTGCTCCTGAGGTTTTTAGGAAGGTCATGAATGTAGAAGGAGAAAAGTAATGGGACCAGTAAACAGCCCTGTTTCAGGTCACTTTTGATTGAAAATGTTGAAGACAATCCCTGCTCTCCACCCATTAGGATTTTACACCAAGTCGATGAGTGCAGGGCAATCACCAATCACAGGAGGCAAGGTGGGATCTCTAATTCTTCAAGTTTCTTCCACAATATTTTCATATCCACTCTGTGAAATGCTGTAGAATAATTGAGAAATGTGGCATACAATACTCCCACCCTAGTCTGGACATATTTACCATTTATAGTTTGCATTATAAGGATGTTCTCTGAAGTATTATGGGCCTTTCTGAAGCCTGCCTGTTCATATGGAAGAATACAATTTTCCTCAACCCAATCAGTTAATTGCAGTAAGATACTTTTTGCAAATATCTTTCCGGTTGCATCTAATAAGGCAATTTGTCTGTAATTTGACAGTACTGTTCTATCTCCAAAGTATTATACTACCCGTCCATGTTTCCGGGATATTACCATGGACTTAACAGGTGCCAAATAGCGGATGAAGAAGTTTTGCTCAAAGCAAAGGCTCCTTTTTAATTAAAGTCATCGGAACCTCATCGGGGCCCATAGCACCCAAAGAGCGCATTGACATTATAATCCCCTCTAATTCAGCCACAGTAGGAGCACCCGTATTATCAATTTCTCCCCCTCTGTTAAATACTATCACCTCTCTCCTAGGGTCGGCGTAAATGTCTGGGATATACAACTGCCAGTTTTCCTCTGCTATGGGGGGCAAATAAGGTTTTTCAGTTTCGCACCCCTCTGAGATGCTAGCCAAAATTTTCCTGGGGTTTCTCTTTGCGGCTGCTTCCCTCAATGTGATCCATGTGTGATCCTCTTCTTTTCTGCGGATTGCAAGTTTCAGCTGCAATCTTCTTCTCTTAAGTTTTGTTATTTTCCTATTCATTTCCTTACTCTTGTACTCCAATTGTCGCCTTACTAACTTATTTATTTCACTTTGCAGGTTCAAGATAGGCAGTTGAGCTTTTTTGACTCCAGTTATACTCCGCTCAAGCTGCTTACGCGAATCAATATAACTTATGAAGTTGGAAAAATGTGTTAAAACGTCTTTCCCCCAAACCACCATATTTCCCACAATGTTTTCCAGCAATGGCTTAATCGAAATTATTTTAGCTGTCATCCAAGACTTTCTCCTATTTATTCCAATAATTCTAAGGTTTGCACCTTTTATAGACCATGAATCTGTGGCCCCCAGCTGCAATTTTAAAGTATGTTTTAGAATCTAGTGGTCACTGTATGGGGTGTCTAATATTACCACATCCTCAACTCTTTGAGCGATGTTGAACAAAGTACAAATAAAGTCCATAATGGAGTTATTCTTAACGGACTTGTGTGTGAAGGCAGCGGGTGAATCCGAACTGAAGCGCCCATTCAGAATAATACTGCTGCAGGACCTTAGACCTTTTCAAAAAATGTATCCTCTTTTATTTGTCCTAATTCTAGGAGGGAACAAGATAGAAGGAATATTCAACGATTTTTCCCTATCTAAATTACCGAAGGAATGAAGCGCGGAATTATAAATTTTACAATTTAAGTCCCCCATTATAATTAAGTTCATAGAATTTCTTATAGCACAAACTTGTGTAAGCAGTTGTTGTAAAATATTCTCAAACTCCTTTTCAGGGGGCATATATGCATTTACAATAGCCATGGGAAGTTTCCCACCCTTCTCCCCCCTAACTTGTTCTCGTACTATTTGTAAAAAGTTTGTATCTTCGGAGAGGCTATCAAATTCCCAGTTAGATCTGTCACTTAAAAGCATGGCTATACTCCTTTTAGCGCACCCTTTTTCTGAGGGGAGTGCTTTTTTGCTTAAAACCGTGTAACCCGGGCATGAGAAATCATTTAAACACCAGGTCTCTTGAATGCAAATTGGATCGATCTTCATTGAGCACAATACATATAGGGCCTGATTACAACTTTGGAGGAGGTGTTAATCCGTCCCAAAAGTGACGGTAAAGTGACGGATATACCACCAGCCGTATTACGAGTTCCATAGGATATAATGGACTTGTAATACGGCTGGTGGTATATCCGTCACTTTACCGTCACTTTTGGGACGGATTAACACCTCCTCCAAAGTTGTAATCAGGCCCATAATTTACCTTGGTCTTTCCCTAGTCCTGCAGCATTCCAAGAGACCAAAGAGAGGTCAGTGTTAATAACATGACTGTATCAGCTTATCCTTTGGCTTAGATCTATTCAGGGCCCCCGCTAACCATTTACAGTTTTCTTGATTGGGACTGGAGCCTTGATATTTGTGACCTTCCAAAACATTCACTACCCTCGTACCTTGGAATAGAGAAACTTGCACAATTTCGCCTGGGGAAAGAGAATGTTCCCCGCCACCAGTTCAAGATAGAGCTTGTGGAGTCCAAACCATGAGTAGTAAGCTGCCTGCCAAAGTACATTGACTTCTCGCGGACTGGGATAACATCTATACCCCTGCATTGGAGTTGGGCACAGTTAACCAGAATTAATTTCATGATAGTTTTAGAGGAAAACCAAACCTTTGCCTTGCACCCACCTTTACTGTGGTCAAGAAAGACCCTCACAATATCAGTACTCTCAATTAAATTGAGTTCTTCTATATCCAAAAAACATGACAGAAGAAAGGAACGATTTAAGCATATATTTGAGTCAAATATAGTAAAGAACTCCAAGCAGTCAGGTAACTCGACATGCCCAGTCAGGGCAATATCCCTACTGAATTTTTCTTCCACTTTCTGAGTACTTAATCTGGGACAAATCTCCATAGCTCTAAAAGGGACAGGATCAGACGGGATTACATTGATAGATTCTGATCTGGCACAAGGAATCACCAGTGAATCCGTCTGTCCATGATCTTGCGGCAGTACAACGAAAGACCTATTCTGAGAATTCTTGAGTGAGGGGACCAGTTCCAAGGTGATCGTAGATTCCACCTGCTTAAACTTCCTTTGTTTTTTTTATTTATTTTTTTAAGATTCGCTGGGTTCCTTTTTTTCCCCGGTCTTTTATCCTCTTTTTTAAATGTTTTACTAGCCTGTCCCATGTTGATTTCCTTTTGTTCCTTTGGATTTATGGATAATTGATCTTTGGGGAGAAAGATTGGGAATGGAACCGCTCTGGGATTTAGTGCGTGTTTCTTTTTCTGGACATCATGTGCCAATGGGGTAATATTGTGCAGTGAATTTGTGCTAGAAAAGAGGTTGTCAAGGGAATATATCTTGTTCTCTCTGGAGGCCAGGATCTCTGGTGTAGTCACTACTTCTTCCAAATGTGATTTTCCAGCTTCAGTTCCTTTTTTGGAGTGAGAACACTAATCACCTGAGATTGTCAATTCTTCAGCAATTGTTAACTGCAAACTAGTATCATTTGTATTTAGACCCAAACTTTTACATGCCTGCTTTTTGATTGTTTTGGTCAACTCGTCAGGAGAGTGGCTCATGTTTTGATTTGCTAGTAACACTTTTAGAATGGAAACAAGAATATCTTGAGTGTGATAAGAATTCTTTATAGATTTTTCGAGAAGTTCAAAAATGGACGATAAAATTCTTTAGAGACACTTAAAGGATTCAGAAAGGACTATGGCCCTCATTATATTGGCGGCAAATGCTGCCTACCACCACTGTGACGGCCATCAACATACCGTTGCCGTGGCTACCGACTGTCCATGGTATTATGACCGTAGACAGAATACCTCCAGAAGTCTGGCGGAATTCCATCAACGGTCATGGCGGTGGACGGCGGTAAGGTGGCACTGCTGCCAGCAGCAGTGCCATGCCAGCTAAACACAACTACTGCGTCATGTTCCATGATACGGCCTGGCGGTGTTTTGCTGGCAGGTGCTGCTGCTGGCAGCAGCGCCGCGTCCTGTCTCCTGCCGGAGGACCCCGTGCAAGCAGGTAAGTCGGGTTCTCCGACAGGAGAGGGGGTGGTGGTGTTGAGAGCGTGTGACTGTGTGTGAATGTGTGCATGTGTGTGTAATGCGTGTGTGCATGAGTGGGTGTGAGTGTGTATGAATGTATGAATGTGTGTCTGCGTGTGTGTATGGGTGTGTATGTATGTGCTTGTATGTGTGCAAATGTGCTGTGGGTTGGGAGAGGGAGGGGGAGGGGGAGGGCGGGGTTGGTTCTGGGGAGGGGGGCGGGAGAGACCCCTATCAGTGCCAGGGAAGGAATTCCCTGGCACTGATAGTGCCTACCGCTATGGTTTCAGTGGCGGTACCAAAACCACTGAAACCATGGCAGTGGGTGGGGTCATAATGCCATGGGCGGCCTAGTGATGGCCGCAGGGTTGGAGACTGAAGTCTCCAGCCCGGCGTTCGTTATCGCCGTGGCGGTCAGTGTGGTACGTTGGAGGTTTGGCTTTGCCAAACCGCCAATAAAATAATAGTGGAGGTGGGTACCGCCAGTCTGCTGGTGGTAATACCTCCACTATTCCACTGACTGCCAGGGTTGTAATGAGGGCCTATATGTTGTCCTGGTGGGCACATTAGATCCGGGGATTCTGCAGGACTTATATCTGAAAGAAAGTAATCTGAAGGAGTACTACTAAATAACTTTAACATGGGGGAATCGATATTAGATTGTGCTACTACGGGAGTTTTTGGTATAGACGAAGGGACAATTCTGCAGCCGAGCACCTCTTCCGGATCGATATCAGGAAGGGTGCATTCTATGACTTAGGCCCGGTTGACCTGATTGAACCGCCTCGAAACAGGGGAGGCGGTAGTGCCATCAACCGTTATGATATTGAAGTCAATACTCTGTACGGGACCTTGAAGAGTATTATTATTGATGCTGGATGTATTTTCTGCTTTAACCGTTGTTTTCTCGCAAGGATCCTTTAGAAGAAATGGGAGAATAGAGTTCAAACTTTTTACATTTAATTGCTCCACCCCCTTGTTTCCTAGAGGGTTTGATTTAGGTTTTTTGCAGGCCCAACTAAGAAATGACCTACTCCTTCTCATACGTTTAACCCCTTGGGTGCGCCCACACTACCTCCCTGGTGCGGGTCACGACCAGTGACCGACACCAGGGAGGTGGTTAATAAATCCTCGGGAGCGTCGCACCCGGGGATTTATTTATTTAATTTTTTATCCCTGGGAGACACAGAAGCTTTTCCGTGTCTCCCCCGCCCCCCACCCACCCCCCACCCCACACCCACCACCTTGTTGATTTCCCCATCGGAGCAGGAAGCGGCCATAAGGCCGCTTCCTGCTCCGGTCGGGAATACGTCCCCAAACGGCCTTCCCCACGTTCGGGAAGGCCTCGTAAGAAAGGGGAGACTCTCCCCTTTCTTACGAGGCCTTCCTGAAAGTGTTTCCTGGCCCCTGATTGTAGCACAGCTGCGATCGGGGGCCAGGAAACACCACTAGACGCCAGGGATTTCACTTGGGGGGGTCGGCCCCCTCGGAAAATGGGCCTCCCCCCCCCCCAGGGGAATATTTTTTTTAAAAAGGTAGGTGTCCCCGATATATATATAGATCACTTTTGTCAATACAGTGTGGTTTCCCTGGGGGCTGCGATCGGCCCCTAGGAAAACCAGACCTACACATAAAAGTGATATATATACATACTGTATATATATATATATATATATATATATATATATATATGCGCCACCAGTTGTCTTGCAGTTGCAGCTTGCGTCTTCAAAGCAATGCACATACTTCAACTTCAACTGATGTATTTCAACTGTAGCTTTTAGGCAGCAATAAAAAAGTCAAGTAAGTATTGTGATTATGTTTCGTGCCATAAAGAAGCGCAGAAGGTTTATATGCCTACTGCAAAGAGCAAATCTGTATTTTACGTCAATAGCTGAGTACATTAGTAAAGTCCACCATTACCTGCGCTATAATACAAATGAAATGTATGTGCGGGGTGGGGGGCGGCTATGGAGAGATGAAGGGCACTTTTGCTGGGTGGTAATGAGGGAATCCGAGGAGGAGGGAGTGGGAGCACCAATAATGATTGTGGACTGGGCGCAGGATGTGCTAAAGACTGTGACGAATGGTATGTGACAAGGTGTTTTTTAGTGTCTTGAAAGAACGTGCTGATTGAGGGAAGAAGCACAGGTAAGGTGGCCTCTACTGTTGCACGTATCTCACACACACCATCGATTTTGTGACTTTCTACGTAGGCTAGTGTTTTAGAGCAACAGTTTAGCCAATAGCAGAGATGGAATCTTGATGGATGACTGCTGCCGTCACTCGGGTTATAGAGGACAGCTCTGACATAGGATCAGAGACTGAGACATCAGATACTGAGACAGCATCTGAGGGATAGGACAATGGTGCAGACTCTGGGAGTGATTTTTCAGTCGGAGGAGTCCCATTCGAGAACTCCTCTTCCAGTAAATTATGAGGGAGGTGATGAGGACAGTCCTGCTGTCCCTTCGCAAGCACAGTCTGTGCAACGGGGTAATAGTGGGTTAGCCCAACCCCGAGAGCAGGTGAATGCGGCGGCAAGCAGAGAGAGAGAGTGCTCTCTTGCCAGCTCCCCAATTTAGTTCAGCCCCAAATTCCAACGCCCAACTCGTATTGTGGAGACATCAAAATTATCTATCACAAAACAAAATGGTTTTGTGAGGCAGGCACCTGTGTTTTTGGTCCTGGGTTCGGCGGCCATATCGAGAAACATACTAAACCAAAACATTTCTGGAAACTAGACATCCGGGGGAGTCCACAGAGGTGTGACTTGTGTGGATTCCACAAACTTTTCTTACCCAGAATACCCGGCAAAGCTGAAATGTTGAATAAAAACTCTATTTTTCTCGCATTTCTGTCACACAAACTACAGGAATATGCTGGGATCCACAAAATTCCTACCACCCAGTAATTCCTCATCTGTCCTGATAAAAACACTACCCCACTTGAGTGCCTATACCTAGTGCCTGCGTCAGGAATTGATCACCGCAGGGTCAACAGCTGCCTCATGTAAGGACCAACACTGACCGTTGTGTGATCTATTACTGTTGCAGGCACCAGGCCTACCCACACAAGTGAGGTACCATTAGGTACTTTGCAAAAAACACCTCTGTTTTCTGTGAAAAATTGTGATGTGTCTATGTTGTGTTTTGGACCATTTCCTTTCCTGGGCGCTAGGCTTACCCACACAAGCGAGGTACCATTTTTATCGGGAGACTTGGGGGAACGCTGGGTGGAAGGAAATTTATGGCTCCTCTTAGATTCCAGAACTTTCTGTCACCGAAATGAGAGGAAAAAGTGTTTTTGTTAGCCAAATTTTGAGGTTTGCAAAGGATTCTGGGTAACAGAACCTGGTCAGAGCCCCACAAGTCACCCCATCTTGGATTCCCCTAGGTCTTTAGTTTTAAAAAATGCACAGGTTTGGTAGGTTACCCTAGGTGCCGGCTGAGCTAGGGGCCAAAATCTACAGGTAGGCACTTGGCAAAAAACACTTCTGTTTTCTGTAAAAAAATGTGATGTGTCCATGTTGTGTTCTGGGCCATTTCCTTTCGTGGGCGCTAGGCCTACCCACACAAGTGAGGTACCATTTTTATCTGGAGACTTGAGGGAACGCTGGGTGGAAGGAAATTCGTGGTTCCTCTCACATTCCAGAACTTTCTGTCACCGAAATGTGAGGAAAATGTGTTTTTTTAGCCAAATTTTGAGGTTTGCAAAGGATTCTGGGTAACAGAACCTAGTCAGAGCCCCACAAGTCACCCCATCTTGGATTCCCTTAGGTATCTAGTTTTAAAAATTGCACAGGTTTGGTAGGTTTCCCTAGGTGCCGGCTGAGCTAGAGGCCAAAATCTACAGGTAGGCACTTTGCAAAAAAAACCTCTGTTTTCTGTCAAAAAATGGGATGTGTCCACGTTGTGTTTTGGGGCATTTCCTGTCACGGGCGCTAGGCCTACCCACACAAGTGAGGTATCATTTTTATCGGGAGACTTGGGGGAACATAGAATAGCAAAACAAGTGTTAATGCCCCTTGTCTTTCTCTACATTTTTTCCTTCCAAATATAAGAGAGTGTGTAAAACAGACGTCTATTTGAGAAATGCCCTGTTATTCACATGCTAGTATGGGCACCCCGGAATTCAGAGATTTGTAAATAACCACTACTCCTCAACACCTTATCTTGTGCCCATTTTGGAAATACAAAGGTTTTCTTGATAGCTATTTTTTACTCTTTATATTTCAGCAAATTAATTGCTGTATACCCGGTATAGAATGAAAACCCACTGCTGGGTGCAGGTCATTTATTGGCTCTGTGTACCTAGACTTCTTGATGAACCTACAAGCCCTATATATCCCCGCAACCAGAGGAGTCTAGCAGACATAACAGTATATTGCTTTCAAAAATCTGACATTGCAGGGAAAAGTTACAGAGTAAAACGTAGAGAAGAATTGCTGATTTTTTCACCTCAATTTCAATTTGTTTTTTTCCAGTTGTTATTTTCTGTAGGAAACCCTTGTAGGATCTACACAAATTACCCCTTGCTGAATTCAGAATTTTGTCTACTTTTCCGAAATGTTGCGGTTTCTGGGATCCAGCATTAGTTTCATGCCCATTTCTGTCAATGACTGGAAGGAGGCTGAAAGCACAAAAAATCGTAAAAATGGGGAATGTCCCAGTAAAATGCCAAAATTGTGTTGAAAAATTGGATTTTCTGATTGACGTCTGCCTGTTCCTGAAAGCTGGGAAGCTGGTGATTTTAGCACCGCAAACCCTTTGTTGATGCCATTTTCAGGGAAAAAACCACAGGCCTTCTTCTGCAGCCCCTTTTTCCCATTTTTTTGAAAAAAACAAAATGTTCACTGTATTTTGGCTAATTTCTTGGCCTCCTTCTGGCCAAAGTCAAAGACAAAGTCTAGGTACCTCCAGAATCCCTAGGATGTTGGAAAAAAAGGACGCAAATTTGGCATGGGTAGCTTATGTGAACAAAAGGTTATGAGGGCCTAAGCGCCCCAAATAGCCCAAAAAAGGCTCGGCACAGGAGGGGGGAAAAGGCCTGGCAGCGAAGGGGTTAATGACGGGTGACAAGCCCCCTTTCCGTTCTCAACTCGACCAACTTTCCACCAGTCCTGCAGTTCTTCACCACCTGCCGGCCTTGTTCCTCTGTTCCTACTGACCCACGGAACCTCCGACAGCTGAGTCTCCTTGCCTTCTTTGCCTCCTAACTGAACGGGATAGAACAGGAGCCGAACCAGGGAGGTAGAAGCGAGGAAGGTGGAAACGAGGTGGCGGGATGCCTCTTCCTCTTCTCCCTAGTTCAGAAGGCTGGCTACCTGCCTGACTGCCTGCTTCTCTGCTCTCCCCTCTCCACTCCTCCACTCCTCCGCTCTGATGTCTGGCGTCATGTTGCAGCTTCACCAAACCACGCTCCTTTTACTCCCAGACACATAGCTTGTATGTTTAGTAAGAACAATTCAATTAGAGATTGGAATCCTCACCTGTAGCAGAAATACCAACTGAAAATAAGAATGGCATTTTTGCCGTGGAATTGTAGTGGAAAGACATAGGTGGTCATTACAACCCTGGCGGTCGGTGTTAAAGCTGCTGTAAGACCGCCAACAGGCTGGCAGTAAAAAATTAGCAATTACGACTGTGGCGGAAACCGCCAACAAAGAAAGCCACTTTAACACCCCGACCGCCATGACGGTACAAACAAACAGCGCGGCGGTCACCGCCAACAGACAGGCGCAGGACAATGTACCGCCCACACTATTATGACAGGCCAATCCGCCACCTTTTCTGGGGCACGGCAGAAACAGGAATCCCGAAGGGAAAACACTCACCTCTACACACCCCACGAGGAACGAGGACGCCATGGACCCGGAACTCCAAATTCTTCCTGCAATAGTCTTCATGCTCCTCGACCAGGAGCATGAACGCCGGCGGTGAAGACCACGGTGAGTACTGCACCTACGACACAGGGGAGGGAAAAAACAGGGAGACACACATGCAACACCCCCACCCTCACCCACTACAACACACACACTAATGCATATCAATACATCACAGTTACACCCCCCAAACCCTCTGGAAGAATGCAAAGACAATAGAAAATGAGTGTAACCATTGTAATATGTTAAAAGCAAGTAGGCAGAAATATATACACCATGTACATAATATATACCAAGCATAGTAGTCCAGGTAGTGCTCTAAGAAAGTCCGTGGAACACTGGACCACACGGTATGGGTGAGGCCCACACAAGATCCCCGACCATGACGGAGAGAACACTGCAGGGGCATCATAGAGCAATTAAACAGCACCTCAGGGGGAGGGAAAGGGGGTTCACCTCAGCCGCTTGAGTGCAAGACGCCAAATCCACGAGGGGGCCACATGCCCACTGTTCCATCCTGGGGAGTGCTAAGCCACAGTCTCTCAACTCTCCACAGTGGGTGGTTTGCCCACTGTTCAATCCTGGGGAGTGCTAAGCCACAGTCTCTCAAGTCTCTACAGTGGGTGGGTTGCCCACTGTTCAATCCAGGGGAGTGCAAAGCCACAGTCTCTCAAGTGGATAACAGTCTCCACTGGTTCTGGAGTGGGCATGGTGCCCAGAGTGCTTCATCCTGCTAAGGACAGAGGTAGTGGATGACAGTCTCCACTGGTTCTGGAGGGGGCATGGTGCCCAGAGTGCTTCATCCTGCTAAGGACAGAGGTAGTGGATGCCTTTCTCCACTGGTTCTGGAGAGGGCATGGTGCCCAGAGTGCATCATTCACCCCGTGACGGACTCAGTTGCGTCAGTGCCCTTGCCGCTCATGGGCCAGCGGTGCTTGAGATGGCGGTGCCCTGTTCAGCGGTGCTTGAGATGGCGGTGCCCTGTTCAGTGGTGCTTGAGACGGCGGTGCCCTGTTCAGCGGTGCTTGAGATGGCGGTGCCCTGTTCAGCGGTGCTTGAGATGGCGGTGCCCTGTTCAGCAGTGCTTGAGACGGCGGTGCCCTGAACAGCGGTGCTTGGGATGGCGGTGCCCTGTTCAGCAGTGCATGAGATGGCGGTCTCCATTGCAGGGTCCCAGCTGCTGGCGGTCCTCCATGGCCCAGCGGGGTTTTTGCTGGTGGTCATTCATGGCCCAGCTGGGCTTTTGCTGGTGGTCCTTCATGGCCCAGTGAGGCTAGTGCTGGCGGTGGCCTCCTGGGCAGGTGGGCTGGAGCTGGCGGTGGCCTCCTGGGCACCTGGGCTGGTGGTGGGTGTGGCCTCCTGGGCAGCTGGGCTGGTGGTGGGGGTGGCCTCGTGGGCAGCTGGGCTGGTGGTGGGGGTGGCCTCCTGGGCAGCTGGGCTGGTGGTGGGGGTGGCCTCCTGGGCAGATGGGCTGGTGGTGGGGGTGGCCTCCTGGGCAGCTGGGCTGGTGCTGACGGTGGCCTCCTGGGCAGCTGGGCTGGTGCTGGCGGGCCCCTCCTGGGCAGGTGGGCTAGTGCTGGCGGTCCTCTCCTGGGCAGCTGGGCTTGTGCTGGAGGTGGTCTCCTGGGCAGCGGGATGATGGTGGTCTTCTCCGCCGTGCTGCTCTTCCCAGACTTGCCGGGTTTCTTGTGGCCCTTCCCCACCTTGGAAGGTGTCACAGCTGACTCCACACTCCCACCGAGACCCCTGGGAGTGGCTTTGGTGGCTGGAGTCTTCCCCCTCTCCTGCCGGGGACTGGCCAACTTCTGATGCTTCACAGGTGGGGGACTGTCTGTGCTGTGGCTCCGTGCCACACTGGCTGCCCTGGTGGCCGGTGCACTCCAGATTCCAGTGACTACAGGCACCACTGGTCCCCGAGATGTTGTGGCTGAGGTGCTAGTTCGGGACCTAGGAGACGGACGGGGTGGGGGAGGTGTGGGAAAGAGGTCAAGGGTGGACAGGAAAAGTTTTTTGGACACACTGGGACGGGTAGCTGGAGGGGGTTTGGGAGTGAAGGAAGAGGTGGTGGTTGTAGGAGGTGTACGTTTGGTGACTTTGGGTGAAGGTGCATGCGCTGGAGGCTGTCGTGAGGTGGATGGCTGTTGGGTGGGTGTGTGCCTGCGTTTGTGTATCTTGGGAGGGGGCGTCACAGACACACTGGGAGAGGACACAGGGGACGTGTGAATGGTAGTGGGGGTTTTGACTGCACGTGAGTGGGGTGTGGTGGTAGGTGTGCTGGAGAGGGACGTAGTGGCTGTAGATGTAGTGCATGCAGGTGTGAGTGTAGACGAGACTGGGAGGGAGGAGGGAGACAAGGATGAGGGGGACACAGTGGAGGCAGTGGATGTTGGTGTGGCTGCATGTGTGTGATGCTTGCGTGAGTGCCTGTGGGATGTGTGGTGCTTATGTTTGTCAGAGCTTCCCTTGTGTGTTGACGTGTGTGCATGCTGGTCTGTAGGTGTGCTTGGGATAGGCTGAGGTAGAGGGGATTGGGTCTGGGTGGAGGAAGTTGGAGGGTGGAGGCTAGAGACGGGACAATGGCTGCCATCAGTGCTGAGGCCAGAGTCTGAAAAGCTCACTGAAGGGCCGCCTGACCAGAATGAATGCATTAGTTTGTTGCAACTGCCTCTCTACACCCTGGATGGCATTCAAAATGGTAGACTGCCCAACAGTGAGGGACCTGAGGAGGTCAATGGCCTCTTCACTGAGGGCAGCAGGGGTGACTGGGGCAGACCCTGAGGTGCCTGGGGCGAAGGTGATGCCCACCCTCCTGGGTGAGCAGGCACGGGGCAAAGGCTGAGGGGGTGCTGGGAGGGCGGTGCTGGTAGGGGGGGTGGCGGCTGTACCTGTCGATGTGGGGGGCACAGATGTTTCCTGTGAGAAAACAGGGCTGTTTGCAGAGGCCCCCTAACTTTTTGCCCCCATTTTCCACTTTTTGCTGGTGTTCTCCTGACTCTGATGGTGCCCTGGGTACTGTTAACCAGTCCCAGGGCATGTGCTCTGGGTAAAATGGATATGCAAATTAGGCTAATTATAATTGTCTAAGTTAACCTACCTACAGGTCCCTAGTATATAGTAGGGCATGTAGGTTTAGTGACCACAGCATAGGTAGTGCACCTATAGGTGCACTGCTGAGGTGCCCAGTCTCATTTTAAAGGCAGGCCTGCCTTGCTGGCTGCTTTTAAATTAAAGTTATATGCAAATTCGACTTTGGAATTAAAAGTAGTTCCAAAGTCTTAAACTACCTTATTTTTACATATAAGTCACCCCTAAGGTGTGCCCTATGTGCCCCTAGGGCTGGGTGTCATGTAACTATAAGCAGGGACTTTATAAAAATAGTTTTAGAAGCCCTGGTGAGGTAAAAACAGCCAAATTCGTTTTTCCCTTATTGTAGTAAATGGCCTTCATAGGCTAGATTGGGGAGACTTTATTTTAATTTTTAAAGTCTCCTTAAATTATGCATACCAAGAGTTTGGTATCAAATTAATTGTTGTAATAAATCCCACAACTCCCAGTTGTTGGATTTCATATAACTTGTTCAGATAAAGAGTTTTAAACTTTACCTGAAAAGTTGCCAATTTCAGCCCTGCATTGTTTTTGCTTCTGTGCTCTGATTGGCCAGCCTCTAGCAGCCTAGACATGCTGCCTTGATGAGGTGTGAAGTGGCCTGGCTTCACACAAAGGAATGTGCCTGTGGGAGGGAATCTCCTCTCAACAGATGGTGAGGCAGGAAGGGGGAGGGCTGCCAAACCGCTCTTCAAAGGCAGAGAAGGACATTTGGAACAACCAGTAACACCCCCACATCCTACAACCCCAGACAACTAGGTGCCCCCTTGATTAGATTAGGAGAGGGCAGGAGAGGGGTGTGTTTATGATTTTTAGCTACACCAGTGGGTGGGCTCAGCCAGATGTAACCTTCAAAAATCAGATTCAGCCATGATGGATTTTTAGAGAATGTTGCCTCCTGGGATTGATTTTCACCTCACTTCCCAGGAAGTGGTCATCACAGGGGGAAGGACCCTGCACCTGATTGGAGAACCAGGACCCCCCTGCTTTTCACCAAGGAGCAAGGATAAAACTGGCAGACCTGCACCCACAACTCAGTTCCCTACCACATCCAACAAGAAAGAACTACAGAAGAAGAAGGACTGCCCTGCTGGACCCCTGGCCTGCAACTGGAACCTGCACTCAGAAGGACTGCACCAGCTGCACACTTGGGCTTCACCACAAGAAGGACTTTGCCTGGCTTCAACTGGTTCAAGGAGGGACTCCCTGTTTGCTACAGGTGAAAAATTGCTATGCAGAGTCCCCTGCACCAACTCCTGAAGAAAGCAACCAGCTGACCACTGTCCAGTGGCCAAAAAGGAGTTTGAGCCAGGTGCATTCTGGGAGTTGTAGTCCGCACCCCCCAAGGACCATCTCAGAACTTCTGGACCCTTGGGGTGAGCTGTGGACCGCAAGAGAACCTTAAAAGGACATCTGGGAGAGGCCCCAGAAGTTTGGAGAAGTTTGGTCAACTTTTGAAAAAAAGCTCCATAGATGGACCGACCTGCCGCGGCAACTCTATCAGGCTTGCCTCAAGTGCGACCCGGCCTGATTT
The DNA here is from genome assembly GCF_031143425.1 of Pleurodeles waltl. NCBI lineage: Eukaryota > Metazoa > Chordata > Amphibia > Caudata > Salamandridae > Pleurodeles > Pleurodeles waltl. The sequence continues at coordinate 342,987,372 of NC_090439.1, forward strand.
GGTGGTTCGTCCGGGACAAGAAAATCTCAGAAAAAGAGACTAAGGGAGTCATTACAACATTGGCGGTAAAAGCCGCTTACTGCTCTGCAGAAGACCGCTAACACACCGCCGCGGCCGCGGAATTCCGCCACAGCTATTATGACCCACATTTCGGAATCCGACAAAATTCAGACACCCACACAAGTCCGCCACAAGAAAGGTCAGTGATAAACTGGCGAAAACAAAACCTCCACCGTCACGCCAACAGAAACACGCCCATGCTATCACGACCCACGAATCCACGCGGCGGTCTTTCAAACACAGTATTCCATTGGTGGTACACACCACCGCGCTCAAAATACACACACATCTCCAAAACACCGCCACATTGGACAATTCGAAATACACACACCTGATACACATACACACACCACTCCCACACAATCAATACTATATAAAACACGCACACACATCACCCACAAACCCCTACGACCAAAAATTTAGACGAAGGCCAGAGAGACAGCACAGCATAGACAACCCCACCATACAGAGGCACACAACACCATCACCCACACTACTTCCACGCAAAAAACTCCACACACCACTACATATCACCACACTCATCACCACATACACCACCCCACACATCACCTACACCACCCCATGGCACGGCAAAGACACCCCAGGTTCTCGGAAGAGGATCTCAGGGTCATGGTGGAGGAAATGGTACGGGTAGAGCCACAGCTATTCGGATCACAGGTGCAGCACACCTCCATAGCTAGGAAGATGGAGCTATGGCGAAGAATAGTCGACAGGGTCAACGCAGTGGGACAGCACCCAAAGAAATCGGGACAACATCAGGAAGAGGTGGAACGACCTACGGGGGAAGGTGCGTTCCGTGGTCATCAGGCATAACATTGCGGGACAGCGGACTGGCGGCAGAACCCCTCCTCCTCCCCCACAACTAACAACATGGGAGGAGCAGGTCTTGACTATTATGCATCCTGAGGGCCTCAGAGGAGTCGGTGGAGGAATGGACTCTGGTAAGTCAAATCTTAACTATCATATCCCCCACCCTACCTGCATGCTCTCACAGACCCCCACCCTCACCCCCTCGCCTATCACTCCAACTCCTCACTAATGTAATAATAACACAAACCACACCTCCCAACACCAAGCCCTGCATGACACAACAAAGCATGGACACCCATCACTAAAGCATGCCCACTGCACATACCCATAACACCCCCCTCAACCATCATCACACAAGCTCGCACACAGGAATGCTAGCACTGGGGTACACGGTCACCCACCCATTGCACACCATGACACACACAGATGCAATAATCATACTTTTAAACCCCTGTAGGACCACTACTCAACGTCACCAGACAGGAGGGTCCAGACAGCTCTACCCCACCCACAGAAGAGGCCCACAGTGATGACAGCAGCTCTGTCCAACTGCATCCAGATGACCAGCCCGGTCCATCGTGGGCCTCGGGACAGTCGGTTCACCACAGACCTTCCACCCTCTGGTAACACCAGCACAGCACCCACCCAGCGGGCCCATACCTCCGTACCCAGGACACGTCAATCAGATGTGGTCCACCACTACAGGGAACCCAGGATAACCCACCACCCCAACAACAACAGGGACCTGGGGGCAGTGGTAGTGGGCACACGGTCCAGGGGACGGAGGCACAGGAACACAGGGGAACTGGGAGTTCTGCTGTGCTACAGGGGGCGGACAGGCCTAGGGAACCCACTCTCCACGAGGCCCTCTCCTCCATCATGGGAGCCTACCACCACTCCCAGGAGACAATGGCAATGGTACTGGCCAAGTTTCAGGAGACCCAGCACATGCAGGAGGAACAGTATATGGGCTTCAGGGAGGAACTCAGAACCATCAGCACTGCCCTGGGCACCAACGTAGGGGTGCTGAAGGAGATACTTAACACTAGGAGGGACACCGTGGCACTCCAAGGGACCCCTGACACTAGCATGGATGAAGAACTGCCCACCACCTCCGCCGGCGCTAGTGGACAGGACGCCCCGCCACAGGACCACCACACCAGCACCCCACCCCCTGCAGACGGAGAACCACCCCGCAAGCGGTCCCTGAGATCCAGGAACAGGACAGAGCACGATGCCAAGACCACCCTGATTGTCATCCCACTGTCCCTCTTTGTAACCCTGTCCATATTGGAACTGCCCCAGCTCCACTTCCTATGCCCATATGGGCAGAGCACCTGTGAGACTAATAGACTGGACTCTGCCATGGACATTCCTCCACCATCACCCATCACCATTTTACCACCCCCTCCAATATTTAGCACTTCAATAAACACCCTTGAAGCACAAAACAATCTGGAGTCAGTCTGTGATTATGAAAATGTGTATTAGCAATGACAGTGAAAAAATCCGTTCTCAAATGTACTGTCAACATTCCTATATCACACATCTCAAGTCCATGAGGAATCTAAGCAGATGACACACGTTGGTAACCACACCTGTGAAACCGTAATGGAAATGTACAACTCATTTACCATATACTGTTTGAAATCGACAGACAGGATAGAGGTAGAAGTGTGAAAGTACTTGTAGTAGGCAGGAATGTGTTCTCACCTGTGTGTCACTGGAAATATTGCTGGATAACTGAGTCCCTGTTGTCAATGTCTTCTTCCTCTGCTTCCTCCTCATCACTGTCCACAGGCTCCAGAGCTGCCACAACACCGTCATCTAGACCATCCTCCTGCAGAAAAGGCACCTGTCGTCGCAAAGCCAGATTGTGAAGCATACCTTCCTTGGTGAGTAGAATAGCGAACCACCTGTCATATGGAGGCACCTGAACCTGGCCTTCAGGAGTCCGAAGGTGCGTTCGATCACCCTCCTAGTCCGCCCATGGGCCTCATTGTAGCGTTCCTCTGCCCTGGTCCTGGGATTCCTCACTGGGGTCAGTAGCCATGACAGGTTGGGGTAACCAGAGTCCCCTAATAGCCACATCCGGTGCCTCTGGAGTTGACCCATCACATAAGGGATGCTGCTATTCCGCAGGATGTAGGCGTCATGCACAGAGCCAGGGAACATAGCATTTACCTGGGAGATGTACTGGTCTGCCAAACATACCATCTGTACATTCATAGAATGATAACTCTTCTGGTTCCTGTACACCTGTTCACTCCTGTGGGGGGGGACCAGAGCTACATGGGTCCCATCAATGGCACCTATGATGTTAGGGATATGTCCAAGGGCATAGAAGTCACCTTTAACTGTAGGCAAATCCTCCACCTGAGGGAAAACGATGTAGCTCCGCATGTGTTTCAGCAGGGCAGACAACACAGAGGAACTGGGAGGGCTGCTGTGCGACAGGGGGCGGACAGGCCAAGAGAACCCACTCTCCACGAGGCCCTCTCCTCCATCATGGGAGCCTACCACCACTCCCAGGAGACGATGGCAGCGGTCCTGGCCAAGTTTCAGGAGACCCAGTGCCTGCAGGAGGAACAGTATTTGGGCTTCAGGGAGGAACTCAGAACCATCAGCTCCACCCTGGGCACCATCGTAGGGGTGCTGAAGGAGATACTGAACACCAGGAGGGACACATTGGCACTCCAAGGGGCCTCCTGACACTAGCCTGGACGATGAACTGCCCACCACCTCCGCTGGCGCTAGTGGACAGGAAGCCCTGCCACAGGACCACCACACCAGCACCCCACCCCCTGCAGATGGAGAACCACCCCGCAAGCAGTCCCTGAGAACCAGGAACAGGACAGAGCACGATGGCAAGACCCCTGCCAAGAAATGAGACCCCCCCTGACTGTCATCCCACTGTCCCACTTTGTAACCCTGTCCATATTGGAACTGCCCCTGCTCCACTTCCTATGCCCATATGGGCAGTGCACCTGTGAGACTAATAGACTGGACTCTGCCATGGACATTCCTCCACCATCACCCCTCACCATTTTACCACCCCCCTCCAATATTTAGCACTTCAATAAACACCCTTGAAGCACAAAACAATCTGGAGTCAGTCTGTGATTTTGAAAATGTGTATTAGCAATGACAGTGACAAAATCCGTTCTCAAATGTAATGTCAACATACCTATGTCACACATCTCAAGTCCATGAGTAATGTAAGCAGATGACACACGTTGGTAACCACACCTGTGAAACCATAATGGAAATGTACAACTCAGTTACCATATACTGGTTGAAATCGACAGACAGGATAGAGAAAGAAGTGTGAAAGTACTTGTAGTAGGCAGGAATGTGTTCTCACCTGTGTGCCACTGGAAATATTGCTGGATAACTGAGTTCCCTGTTGTCAATGTCTTCTTCCTCTGCTTCCTCCTCATCACTGTCCACAGGCTCCACAGCTGCCACAACACCGTCATCTGGACCATCCTCCTGCAGAAAAGGCACCTGGCGTCGCAAAGCCAGATTGTGAAGCATACAGCAGGCGATGATGATCTGGCACACCTCCTAGTCCGCCCATCGGCCTCATGGTAGCATTCCTCTGCCCTGGTCCTGGGATTCCTCACTGGGGTCAGTAGCCATGACAGGTTGGGGTAACCAGAGTCCTCTAATAGCCACACACGGTGCCTCTGGAGTTGACCCATCACATAAGGGATGCTGCTATTCCACAGGATGTAGGCGTCATGCACAGAGCCAGGGAACATAGCATTTACCTGGGAGATGTACTGGTCTGCCAAACATACCATCTGTACATTCATGGAATGATAACTCTTCCGGTTCCTGTACACCTGTTCACTCCTGTGGGGGGGGACCATGGCTACATGGGTCCCATCAATGGCACCTATGATGTTAGGGATATGTCCAAGGGCATAGAAGTCCCCTTTAACTGTAGCCAAATCCTCCACCTGAGGGAAAACGATGTAGCTCCACATGTGTTTCAGCAGGGCAGACAACACTCTGGACAACACGTTGGAAATCATAAGCTGGGACATCCCTGATGCCATGGCCACTGTTGTTTGAAATGACCCACTTGCAAGGAAATGGAGCACTGATAGACCCTGCACTTGAGGGGGGATCCCTGTGGGATGGCGGATAGCTGACATTAGGTCAGGCTCCAACTGGGTACACAGTTCCTGGATTGTGGCACGGTCAAACCTGTAGGTGATGATTCAATGTCGCTCCTCCATTGTCAACAGGTCCACCAGCGGTCGGTACACCGGAGGATTCCGCCATCTCCTCACATGTCCCAGCGGACGGTGCCTAGGAAGGACAACAGCGACCACAGCGTCAAACAACTCAGAGGTATGTACCCACGGTCTACACAGAACACGAAACATAATCCAAAAAGTTGCCTGTATGTGTGTTGAGTCTAGGCCTAGGTATGTGTGACGCAGTTGAAAATGAAGTCATGTGGGCCCCTGAAATGGTGGCTGCCTGACCTCTAAAGTGGGACAATGGGATGTGAGGTAACTGCGCTGGCGGTAGGCGGACGAAGACCGCGGCACAAAGCTGCATTGGTCAACATTGGACCATATGGGTCCCAGGAGCCAATGACAAAGTGCGCGGGGGTGATGATACGCACCGCCGCGGACGTCCCCGCCGCAGACGTGACTGCCATTTTCTATCTGTTGAATCACTCGATACCTGATCTTCGACAGGAGAGGACCTACACTGCAAGTGCTGCTGTGACCTCGGTCTGGAAGAGACAATGGCTCATGTGTCTGGGGAAAGGGCCCCTGCCTTCACTGCACAGGAGTTGGAGAAGCTCGTGGACAGGGTCCTCCCCATGTACATGCTACTCTAGGGTCCTGCAGACCAACAGGTAAGTACACAGGGAGCACGTTGTATGGGCTATGCCTGAGTGTAGAGGGTTGGTTGTAAGAAGGAAGGGGCCATAGTTCTGCGTGCATGAAGGAAGGTGAATGCATGTGCCACATGGCAAGGGTAGGGATGTGGGCCACTCACTTCGACGGTGCAGTTGCTAATGACTTCTCTTCTTCCCCTGTACATTTCATGTAGGTCAGCGCCCACCAGAAGAAGGATATTTGGCGTGCCATCGCCAAGGACGTCCAGACCCTGGGGGTCCACCACAGGCGGAGCACCCACTACTGGAAAAGATGGGAGGACATTCGCCGCTGGAGCAAGAAGACGGCGGAGGCTCAGCTGGGGATGGCCTCCTAACGTGGGAGGGGTGCCCGTCGCACCATGACCCCCTGATGTTCCGGATCCTGGCGGTGACCTACCCTGAGTTGGATGGGCGCTTGAGGGCATCACAGCAGACACAAGGGGGTGAGTACAACATCATTCTGCGGACTTTGCGTGCAGTGAAGGTGTCTGGGTGGGGGAGGAAGGCTGTGGGTTCCCCTAGGCCAGGGCGAGTTCCGTAGGCTAGGCCCCTCCGTAATGCAGGCCATGTGGCACTCCACCCCACCTCTGTAGAGTGCCAAGTATAGGTATACATGCCCCTGTGTCATCTATGTGTGCAGATGTCTACCATAGCCATGTAGGCCATATCCCAGGTACTGCATCTGTAGAGCCCAACAGCGCGGCGTAGTGCAGGGGGCTGCTGTGTCTGTATTGTCCGCCAACGGTAGCGGTAAGCCATGCACTCAACCTGTCTTTCTTCTGTGCCCCCCCCCCCCCCTTTTTTTTGTCTCCCTGTTCTTGTGTGCATCAGCATCATCAGGCGGAGGTACAGTGGCACCGGAGCATGAGGGAGCTGCATCCCACATGGCCATGGAGGGCAACACCACAGACTCTGAATACACCAGTGGGACAGAGGGTGAGGGGAGCTTCACGGCAGTCACAGGATCAGCAACCAGCGACACAGACTCGTCCTCCGATGGAAGCTCCCTTGTGGTGGTGGCAAAATCTGTGCCCCCCACTTCTACAGGTACAGCTGCCACACCCCCCTACCAGCACCGTCCTCCCAGCAGCCCCTCAGCCTTCGCCCCGTGCCCGCTCACCCAGGAGGGTGGGCCTCACCTTCGCCCTGGCACCTCAGCCCCTGCCCCTTTCACCTCTGCTGCCCTCAGTTAGGAGGCCATTGACCTCCCCAGGTACCTCACTGTTGGGCAGTCTACCGTTTTGAATGCCATCCAAGGTGTAGAAAGGGAGTTGCAACACACAAATGCATTCCTGGAGGGCATTCATTCTGGTCAGGCTGCCCTTCATCCAACCCTGCAAACTCTGGCCTCAGCACTGATGGCAGCCATTGTCCCTGTCTCTAGCCTCCCCCCTCCAACTTCCTCCACCCAGACCCAATCCCCTGTACCCCAGCCTATCCCAAGCACACCATCAGACCAGCATGCACACACGTCAACACACAAGGAAAGCTCAGGCAAACATAAGCACCACACATCCCACAGGCACTCACGCAAGCATCACACACATACAGACACAGCAACATCCACTGCCTCCACTGTATCCCCCTCGTTGTCGTCTCCCTCCTCCCTCCCAGTCTCATCTACACTCTCACCTGCATGCACTACCACTACAGCCACTAGGTCCGGCACCAGCACTCCCACCACCACACCCCGCTCACCTGCACTCACCACCCCCACTACCATTTACATGTCCCCTGTGCCCTCTCCCAGTGTGTCTGTAGACGCCCACCCAAAGTACACAAACGCACGCACACACCCACCCAACAAACATCCACCTCACAACAGCCTCCAGCGCATGCACCAGCACCCAAAGCTACAAAGTTACACCTCCTACAACCACCTCCTCTTCCTCCACTCCCAGACCCCCTCCAGCTACCAGTACCAGGGTTCCTAAGAAACTTTTCCTAACCAAGCTTGACCTCTTTCCCACCCCCCCTCCAATTCATAGGTCCCGTACTAGCACCTCAGCCAAAAAATCTCCGGGACCAGTGGTGCCTGTTGTTAGAGGTATGTGGAGTGCACCGGGAAACAGGGCAGCCAGTGTGACACGGAGCCACAGCACAGCCAGTCCCCCCCCTGTGAAGCACCAGAAGTTGGACAGTGCCCGGCGGAGTGGGGGAAGACTCCAGCCAGCAAAGCCACTCACAAGGGTCCTGGGGGGAGTGTCCACTCAGCTGTGATTCCTCCCAAGGTGGGGAAGGGGCAGAAGAAATCGCCAAAGTCTGGGAGGAGCAGCACGGCGGAGAAGACCGCCATCATCCCCACTGCCCAGGAGGCCACCGCCAGCCCCATTGTCACTGGCCAGGATGCCACCGCCAGAGTCAGTGCCCAGGAGGGCAGCCCCATCGTCACTGGCCAGGAGGCCACCGCCAGAGTAAGTGCCCAGGAGGGCAGCACGATTGTCACTGGCCAGGAGGCCACCGCCAGAGTCAGTGCCCAGGACAGCAGCCCGATCGTCAGTGGCCAGGAGGCCACCGCCAGCCACAGCCCAGCTGCCCAGGAGGGCCCTGGCAGCCACAGCCCAGCTGCACAATGAAGGACCGCCAGCCCCAGCCCAGCTGGGAAATGAAGGACCGCCAGCCCCAGCCCAGCTGGGCAATGAAGGACCGCCATGGCAAGCACTGCTGAACAGGGCAAAGACCGCTGAACAGGTCAGAAACTGCAAACTCAAGCACTGCTGAACAGGGCAAAGACCGCCATGGCAAGCACCGCTGAAAAGGTCAAAGACCGCTGAACAGGTCAGAAACTGCAAACTCAAGCACTGCTGAACAGGGCAAAGACCGCCATGGCAAGCACAGCTGAACAGGGCAATCACCTCTGAACAGGGCAAAGACGGCCATAGCAAGCACCACTGAATAGGGCAAGCACTGCTGAACAGGGCAAAGACCACCAACCCAAGCACTGCTAGCCCATGAGCTGCAGGGGCAGTGACGCAACTGGGACTGTCACGGGGAGAGTGATGCACTCTGGGCACCAGTCCCCCTCCAGAACCAGTGGAGACATGCATCCACTCCATCTTTCCTTAACAGGATGAAGCACTCTGGACACCAGTCCCCCTCCAGAACCAGTGGAGACATGCATCCACTCCATCTGTCCTTAACAGGATGAAGCATTCTGGGCACCAGTCCCCCTCCAGAACCAGTGGAGACTGTTATCCACTTGAGAGACTGTGGCTTTGCACTCCCCAGGATGGTACAGTGGGCAACCCACCCACTGGAGAGACTTGAGAAACTGTGGCTTTGCACTCCCCTGGATAAAGCAGTGGGCAAACCACCCACTGGAGAGACTTGAGAGACTGTGGCTTTGCACTCCGCAGGATGGTACAGTGGGCAACCCACCCACTGTATGGACTTGAGAGACTGTGGCTTTGCACTCCCCATGATGGTACAGTGGGCAAACCACCCACTGTAGAGACTTGAGAGACTGTGGATTTGCACTCCCCAGGATGGTACAGTGGGCAAACCACCCACTGGAGAGACTTGAGAGACTGTGGCTTTGCACTCCCCAGGATGGTACAGTCGGCAAACCACCCACTGTAGGGACTTGAGAGGCTGTGGCTTTGCACTCCCCAGGATGGTACAGTGGGCAACCCATGCACTTTAGAGACTTGAGAGACTGTGGCTTTGCACTCCCCAGGATATATCAATGGGCATGGAGCCCCCTTGTTGATCTGGTGTGGTGAACTCATCCGGCTGAGGTGCCCCCCCTTCCCTTCCCCCTGAGGTGCCTGTTGTATTTCTATCTGATGCCCCGGCAGTGTTCTCTCCATTTTGATCAGGTATCTGATGTGAGCCTCTCCCATGCATTTTGGGCCCAGTGGTCCACGGACAATGAATGGTGCATTACCTGCACTACTAATCGTGATGTCTATTTTGTTGAATGTGTAATTATATCTCTATATATTTGGTTACTGTATTTTGATATATTACAATGGTTGAACTCATTTCCTTTTGTGTTTGCATTCTTCCGGGGGAGGGGGGGTTGGGGTTGTTACTGTAATGTTTGGATATTCATTGGTGTGTGTGTTGTAGTGGGTGAGGGTCGGGTGGGGATGGGGGTTTTGCGTGTCCCTGACTTTTGCATCCCCCTCCCCTATGTCGTAGGTGCAGTACTCACCATTGTCTTTGCCGCCAGCGTTGATGATGGTCGAATAGGAGCAGGAAGACTATCGCAGGAAGAATTTGGAGTTCCGGTTCCATGGTGTCATCTTTCCTCGTGGGGTGTGTAAAGGTGAGCGTTTTCCCTTTGAAATGGCTGTTTCCGCCGTGTTTTTATCCGCAGGGAATCCGCCCCGGAAAAGGTAGCGGATTGGTAGGTTGTGATACTGTGGGCGGTACATTGGCTTCTGCCTGTCTGTTGGCGGTGACCGCCAAGCTGTTTGTCTGTACCGCCGTGGCGGTCAGAGTGTTGAAGTGGCTGTCTTTGTTGGCGGTTTCCGCCATGGTCGTAATTGAAAATCTTTTACCGCCGGCTTGTTGGTGGTGTTACCGCCACTTTAACACCGTCCGCCAGGGTTGTAATGACCCCCTAAGTCCGAAGGTAAAAAGTTGACCGGGACCTCCCAGCCAGCATATCCGAGGAGGGCTCCATGGACGTCGGATCAAGATCCAGATTTAACCCGAAGGATTTTCACCTCGAAAGAACGACTAACTCCGAAGGTAAAAATTTCCACCGAGGATTCCTGCTACTCGTATCTGGAGAAGTGCTCCAGGAGGTCGGATTGGACTGGAAGGTTTGTCCCGCTGAAGAAAATCTTCGAAAAAGAGACTAAGTGGGAAGGTAAACTTTTAACCGAGGCCTCCTGCGGCCTGTAGCCGAGCAGGGCTCCATCGTGGTTGGCCTGAAACTTTGACTTTCCCCGGTCGAGGTGCAACCAGATGACCCGATTGGCGCTTTTTGTTTCTAGGCGCTAAAAAAAAAAAAAATCTTTAAAAATTCATATCTCCGGTTCCACTTATCCGATTTTATTCGTTTTTGTGTCATTTTAAAGATAAAGATATAATCTATTTTTATAAATTGGTTTTGGATTTTTAAACTGTTTCCTATGTTTTATTTAATTACTGTTTTGTGATATTTGAATGCTTTACACTCTGTCTCCTAAGTTAAGCTTTGACGCTCGTTGCCAAGCTACCAAGGGTTGAGCTGGGTTTAATTTACTGAGACCTAACTGGACCTTAGTGGAGGTTAGTGGCCTATTGCTAAGTGTAGGTACCTACCTGCCCTTACCAATAACACATTTTCCAACATTGCCGCTACCACAAGGGAGCTCCCATCAGAGGACGAGTCCGTGTCGCTGGTCTCAGCTCCTGTCCCCGCCGTGGAGCTCCCCTCACCCTCCGTCCCTTTGGTGAACTCTGAGTCCGTAGTCTCGCCTTCCAGGGCCATGTGGGATGCAGCTCCCTCGTGCTTCGGTGCCACTGCTCCTGCGCCTAATGATGCTAATGCACACAAGAACAGGGAGACCACAAAAAGGGGGGGGACGACAGAAGAAAGACATGTTGAGTGCATGCACTACCGCTACCGTTGGCGGACACGACAGACACAGAAGCCCCCTGCACTACGCCGCGCTCTTGGGCTCCACTGTTCAATTCCTGGGAAATGGCCTACAAGGCTATGGACGACATCTGCACACATAGATGACACAGGGACATGACTAGGTGTACTTGGCACTCTACAGAGGTGGGGTGGGGTGCCACATGGCCTGCCTTACGGAGGGGCCTTGCCTACGGAACTCGCCCTGGCCTAGGGAAACCCACAGCCCACCTCCCCTACCCAGATACCTCCACTGCACGCAAAGTCAGCAGAATGAGAGTGTACTCACCCCCTTGTGGCTGCTGTGATGCCCTCAAGCGCCCATCCCACTCTGTGCAGGCCACCGCCAGGATCATGAACATCAGGGGGGTCATGGTGCGATGGGCACCCCTCCCACGTTGGGAGGCCATCCCCAGCTGAGCCTCCGCCATCTTCTTGCTCCAGCGGGGAATGTCCTCCCATCTTTTCTGGCAGTGGGTGCTCCATCTGTGGTAGACCCTCAGGGTCCAGACGTTCTTGGCGATGGCACGCCCAATTTCTTTTTTCTGGTGGGCGCTGACCTACATGAAATGTACAGGGGAAAAAGAGAAGTTATTACCAACTGCACCGTCAAAGAGATTGGCCCCCATCCCTACCCTTGCCATGTGGCACATGCATTCACCGTCTTTCATGCATGCAGCACTCTCCCCCCTTCCTTCTTACATCCAGCCCTCTCCACACATGCATAGCCCATACAACATGCTCCCTGTGTACCTACCTGTTTGTCTGGAGGACCGTAGAGTAGCGTGTACTGGGGGAGGACCCCATCCACAAGCTTCTCCAACTCCTCCGATGTATAGGCAGGGGCCCTTTCCCCAGACACTCGAGCCATTGTCTCTTCCAGACCGAGGTCACAGCAGCACTTGCAGTGTAGGTCCTCTCCTGTCGAAGATCAGGTATCGAGTGATTGAACAGATGGAAAATGGCGGTCACGTCCGTGGCGGTGCGTACCGTCACCACCGGCGTACATCGTCATTGGCTCCTGGGACCCATAGGGTGCAATGTTAACCAATGCAGCATTGCGCTGCGGTCATTAACCGCCTACCGCGATGGTGTACAACGCCAGCGCAGTTACCTCACTTCCCATTGTCCTACTTTACAGGTCAGGCAGCCGCCATTTCAGGGGCTCACATGGCTTCATTTTCAACTGCGTCACACATACCTAGGCCTACACTCTACACACATACAGGCCATCTTTTTTGTATGAATGGTGTTCTGTGTCAACTGTGGGTACGTACCTCTGAGTTGTTTGACTCTGTGCTCGCTGTTGTCCTTCATAGGCACCGTCTGCTGGGACATGTGAGGAGATGGCGGCATACTCCGGTGTACCGACCGTTGGTGAACCTGTCGACAATGGAGGAGCGACATGTGATTATCACATACAAGCTTGACTGTGCCACAATCCAGGAACTGTGTACACAGTTGGAGCCAGACCTGATGTCAGCAATCCGCCATCCCACCGGAATCCCCCCTCAAGTGCAGGTGCTGTCAGTGCTCCATTTCCTTGCAAGGGGGTCTTTTCAAACAATAGTGGCCATAGCATCAGGGATGTCCCAGCCTATGTTTTCCAACGTATTGTTCAGAGTGTTGTCTGCCCTTCTGAAACACATGCGGAGCTACATCGTTTTTCCTCAGCTGGAGGATTTGCCTACAGTGAAAGGTGATTTCTATGCCCTGGGACTCAACCAGTACATCTCCCATGTGAATGCCATGTTCCCTAGCTCAGTGCATGACGCCTATATCTTGCGGAATAGCAGCATCCCTTATGTGATGGGTTAACTCCAGAGGCACTATGTGTGGCTATTAGATGAGCACCTGGAAGCAAGTCAGTGGGAATGGTTGTCTGGGTCTGGGGATATCCCTCCAGGTTAGTGCGTGTCTAACAGTTGTCTCTCGCCATTTGCAGGTGACTCTGGTTACCCCAACCTTTCATGGCTACTGACCCCAGTGAGGAATCCCAGGACAAGGGCAGAGGAACGCTACAATGAGGCCCATGGGTGAACTCAGAGGGTGATCGAGCGGACCTCCGGCCTCCTGAAGGCCAGGTTCAGGTGCCTCCATATGACAGGTGGATCCCTATTCTACTCACCAAAGAAGGTGTGCCAGATCATCGTGGCCTGCTGTATGCTTCACAACTTGGCTTTGCGACGACATGTGCCTTTTCTGCAGGAGGATGGTCCGGATGGCGGGGTTGTGGCAGCTGTGAAGCCTGTGGACAGTGAAGACGAGGAAGCAGAGGAAGATGACATGAACAACAGGGACTCAGTGATCCAGCAATATTTCCAGTGAGACACAGGTAAGAGTACAGACCTGCCTACTACATGTACTTTAACACTACTACCTCTCTTCTGTCTGTCGATTTTCACCCAGTGTATGATCACTGAGTTGTCACTTTCCTTACGATTTCAGAGATGTGGGTCCCACTGTGTGACATCTGCTTAGATTCCTCATGGACTGGAGCTGTGTGACATAGGTATGTTGACATTACAATTGAAAGAGTATTTTGTCACTGTAATTGCTAATACACTATTTCGAAATCACAGACAGACTCCAGATTGCTTTGTGCTTTAAGTGTGTTTATTTAAGTGCTCAATATTGGAGGGGGTAGTGAAATGGTGAGGGGTGATGGCGGAGGAATGTCCATGGCAGAGTTCAGTCTATTAGTCTCACAGGTGCATTGCCCATATGGGCATAGGAAGTGAAGCTGTGGCAGTTTAAGTATGGACAGGGTGACAAAGTGGGACAGTAGGATGACAATCAGGGTGGTCTCATTTCTTGGCGGGGTTCTTGGCATCGTGCTCTGTCTTGTTCCTGGATCTCAGGGACCGTTTGCGGGGTGGTTCTCCCTCTGCAGGGGGTGGGGTGCTGGTGTGGTGGTCCTGTGGCGGGGCGTCCTGTCCACTAGCGCCGGCAGAGGTGGTGGGCAGTTCACCGTCCATGCTAGTGTCAGGGGCCCCTTGTAGTGCCAGTGTCCCTCCTGGTGTTGAGTACTTCCTTCAGCACCACTACGATGGTGCCCAGGGTGGAGCTGATGGTTCTGAGCTCCCCCCTGAAGCCCATATACTGTTCCTCCTGCAGGCGCTGGGTCTCCTGAAACTTGGCCAGTACCATTGCCATCGTCTCCTTGGAGTGGTGGTAGGGTCCCATGATGGAGGAGAGGTCCTCGTGGAGACTGGGTTCCCTTGGCCTGTCGCCCCCTGTCGCACAGCAGCCCTCCCAGTTCCCCTGTGTTCCTGGGCCTCTGTCCCCTGGACCGTGTGCCCACTGCCAATGTCCCCAGGTCCCTGTTGTTGTTGGGGTGGTGGGTTATCCTGGGTTCCCTGTAGTGGTGGACACACAGCTGATTGACGTGTCCTGGGGACGGAGGCATGGGCCCGCTGGGTGGGTTCTGTGCTGTTGTTTCCAGAGGGGGGAAGCTCTGTGGTGGCCTGTAACTGGGTGAGGAGAACCGACTGTCCCGAGGTCCCCGATGGGCCGGGCTGGTCATCTAGATCCAGTTGGACAGAGCTGCTGTCATCACTGTGGGCCTCTTCTGTTGGTGGTGTGGACATGTGTGGACCCTCCTGTCCGGTGACGTTGGGTAAGGGTCCTGCAGGGGTATAAAAGGATGTTTATTACATCTGTGTGAGTCATGGTGTGCAATGGGTGGGTGACCGTGTACCCCAGTGCTTGCATTCCTGTGTGGGACCTTGTGTGATGATGGTTTAGGGGGTTGTATGGGTATGTGCAGTTGGCATGCTTTAGTGATGGGTGTCCATGCTTTGTTGTTGCAAGCAGGGCTTGGTGTTGGGATGGGTGGTTTTTGATGTTGGGACATATGTGAGGAGTTGGGGTGCTGGGGGTGAGGGTGGGGGTATGTGCTGGCATGCAGGTAGGGTGGGGGATGTAATAATTAAGATTTGTCTTACC
Source organism: Pleurodeles waltl (assembly GCF_031143425.1). Classification (NCBI taxonomy): domain Eukaryota; kingdom Metazoa; phylum Chordata; class Amphibia; order Caudata; family Salamandridae; genus Pleurodeles; species Pleurodeles waltl. The sequence goes on from NC_090439.1 coordinate 343,002,689, forward strand.
AGAGTCCATTCCTCCACCTACTCCTGTGAGGCCCTAAGGATGCAGAATCGCCCAGACCTGCTCCTCCCATGTTGTTAGTTGTGGAGGTGGAGGTGGGGGTCCGCCGCCAGTCCGCTGAACCGCCTGGTGGTGTCTTGAGACCACAAAACCCACCTTCCCCCGTAGGTCGTTCCACCTCTTCCTGATGTCTTCCCGATTTCTTGGGTGCTGTCCCACTGCGTTGACCCTGTCCACTATTCTTCGCCATACCTCCATCTTCCTTGCTATTGAGGTGTGCTGCACCTGTGATCCGAATAGCTGTGGCTCTACCCGGACGATTTCCTCCACCATGACTCTGAGCTCCTCCTCCGAGAACCTTGGGTGTCTTTGCCGTGCCATGGGGTGGTGTAGGTGATGTGGGATGGAGTGTGTGGTGATAAGTGTGCTGATATGTAGTGGGCTGTTGTGTGAGGTGCGTGGAAAGTTCTGTGGGTGATGGTGTTGAGTGCCTGTGGATGCTGTTGTTCTTGCTGGTGCTGTCTCTCTCTGGCCTTCTTTCTGAATTTTTGGTAGTAGGGGTTTGTGGGTGATGTGGGTGTGTGTTTTATATTGTATTGGGTGTGTGGGAGTGGTGTGTGTATGTGTATCAGGTGTGTGTATTTTGACTTGTCCAATGTGGCTGTGTTTTGTATGTGTGTGTGTATTTTGAGCACGGGGTGTACCACCAATGGAATACCGCGGTTGAAAGACCGCCGCGTGGATTCGTGTGTCGTGATAGTGTGGGCGTATTTCTGTTGGGGTGATGGTGCACGTTTGGTTTTCGCCAGTTTATCACTGATCTTTGGTGTGGCGGACTTGTGTGAGTGTCTGAATTTTGGAGGATTTCGTAATGTGGGTCATAATAGCTGTGGCGGAATTCCGCGGCCGCGGCGGTGTGTTGGCGGTCTTCTACACGGCGGTAATCGGCTTTTACCACCAATGTTGTAATGAGGGCCATAATTCTACCAGTTGGTTGTGGGATTACAGGGATTTCTCCCCCATATATGTTTTGATGTTTTCACAAATTTAAGGGAATTTGATAGAGAGGCACCGATTTGCTTAAAGCGGTGGAGTACTTCAGTCTGCTCTGTGAAGCTAACTAATTGATTCTTTGAAAACCAAAGGAGAAAGGCTAATGATTGTCCTTCTCCTAAACTGACCCAACCGCTTTGGATTTCCGGTATCTTGCCTACAGGCTGCAGAAGCATTACCCATCATTAGCACGGAAGGTGCAATGCACCAGAGCAGTGTAGAGCAGTTTGAAGGGCAAGAGACACCCAAAAATAGGAGCCTCTCCTTGTGGGCAGTGGGCCTTTTCCGTGCTTTTATTAGGGACCATTGCATCATTGGTAAAAGGCACATGCAAACTAGTTTCATTCATAGTTTAACACCTAGGGGCTTATATACAAGCCCCTTGTTGCCGGTGCGTCACTTTTCTGTGAGAAAAAGTGACGCACCAGCGGCGCAAGGGGCTTGTAAATATACCTCCTAGTTTACAAGTCAAACGCAGCATGAGAATACTAAACAATAATTTAACGTTGTTACCCTTGTTAATCCCCAGAGTTCAGTTAGAATAATCATTGACCGATGAGCCCATGAATACAATAAAGTGCACCTGTCTCTATTGCCCTGTTCCCTCTGCCCAAAGCGTCTGAAACTTGACCCACGGTTTCTAAAAGTACACTTTTTTTCTGGTGACAAATCACTGCTTTAAAGAAAATAATTGATCATGCCTCTGCCGACTGTGGTCTCCAGAAATCTCCTGATCATATAGAGGTGGATTTTCTATATTTATCAGCTTTTGACAGTGTTGCATGAATGGTAACGTAATTTCCAGCTCTTTACATCTCTTTCTCCATTGGCTATGTGTGAAAGTGTAACAAAGGCTGATGCAAACCTTTCTGAGAGAGAAAATCAGCAGGTGGCGGGAAACTGGACTAAAGTGCCTCATAAAAAGGGCACATGGAATGCCAAGGACAATGAGATGGAAAACTGTCTACATCGGTGAACCATGAAATAAATAATTGTTTTTAATAGGTTGCCAATTCCATTGAGAAAACCTCGCCGAGTCGCTAAAACAGTAGCGAAACGAGCAAAATAAATATCACCTAGTTAAAAAAAAAATATTCACAATAGTAGTTAGCAAAATAAGATGCGATCTTCATGAATAAAACTGGTGAAATATGTAATCGCGATGCTAATTAGAGCACCTTCTTTTCATACAGTGCTTCACGTCGCACTTAGGTGGTTTTTCAGTGGTTTAAAAAGCAGATATTAACATTGCTGCAATTATTGACACTCAATTATGCAACCTCGGGAGGAAGGAAGACTGAATTGGTATTGCTGGGATTTTAACTTGTGACCTCCAAATCAGCAGCTGTAATAGGCGAGTTTTTAACATAGTAATGAAAACATATTTGACGTGGACTTGATGTTTCAATAAAGAATGAGTAAAAAGTTTATTTTTGTCCAAAACACCCTGCTTGCGCCACAGGGAGGTGTGGTAGTGAGGAAACAGTGGAAGGTGTGGATTGAAAAACAGGCACGCCACCTCAATATTCCCCAAATCCTGGCCGACCCTGCACTTCTGCCAGGAACGATAGCATTAAATAAACAGTTATTCCAAACCACTTACAGTGCAGCAACAAAACTGTGCCCGTCCTGATCCCTCTCCCTCGCGCTCCGAGGGCTGTCAGAATGTGATGCAGAGGTGGCCTTATTCCCTTGGCCCCAAAGATTTTCAGGCCTCGCACCACTGCTGTAAAATCTATTTATAGATTCGAAGCGTCTGTCTTGCTCATTGATAGCAACTAATATGACTGAAACCATGAGATGATGTCAGATACTGGAGCCACGTGTTTTCACTTTTCTGAAGTCATCTTTTTAAACATCGAAATAGGTGCTATAGAGATGTGAGCCTAGGTGGACGTTTTAGCAAAGACCCTCAGACGATCTGGCATGCATGAGCACTGAAAGCTGGTGGGTAGCCCTCAGTATCGTCATACGAGAATTGCAAGAAATACAAGGTGCCTCTGAGACAGTATGACAAGCATGAGTCCATCCTTCGTTGAAACACGACCCTATGATTGCGTGTATCATATGTATGCGCTTCATATTTACTACCAGCTGATTGAATGTGATTGAATGCAAAACATTCCAGATATTGCTTAGAGAAAATGAGTGGCAGCGGTGATGAGCTTAAAATTGTGGTAGCCATTGAAGATGTCTATTTCTCTTTCCATAACCTCTATAGAATAATCGCCCGACATAAATACGGTGTCCCAAATATCGTTGAAAAACATATCATCCCACTGGGGGTAATTTTTTTTGCTTTTTATTACTAACTTCAATTGTGTGTTATTTTTATGTAAAATATAAAAGTATTATATTCATCGCAGACAACAGTCTGCCGACGATATTCGGGTAGACTCTCTATGGAGTGGTCAGATACTTGAATGCAAAGTGCTTGTGAATCAAGCACAGAGCGACGAATTATGCACATTTTAGCTCTCAGTCAGGGTTACATTAACTAGAATTCAAGGTACATTAACTAGAAATAGCAAGAAAAATGTTTGCTTTCTTTCCTTTTGCAAATTCCCTATCATCTGACTTTGAAGTTGCCTCGGTACAAAGAAGTTGAAATCACTGTTCTTGCCATTCATATTAGGCCCACTTTTTGGTTTTTGGCATTTCCTTCGTAATACAAAATGAAACCGGGTTCTCTAAAGTGGTAGATACAATTATTAATCTTATGGCTGTATTACTACTAGTTGATCAATGCTAGCGTGCCAAGAAGTCCCTCTTCCTCTCTTTCATAGACTGCAAAGCAGCATATGATCGAGTAGACAGAGGGAAATTATGGTCTACGCTTTCAAACTGGGACATTCTGGGCCACCCAGTGCTTAATTTGTAAATAAAAATGTGCCATTGCTCAAAGCCCTCCTCTTAAACACGCAGCTGCTGCAATTAAATGTGTAAACATGGACTACTGAGTCAACGTTATCCTGAAGCCATCTTGGGCCTCTTCAATCCATTTAAAGCCATTCCCTGCCCCTTCAGCTTACTTTTGCAGCTTACTGATTTCTCCTATTGTGATGCTTTTTCATTTTTCTCTTCCTCTGTCTTTCCCATGTCTCTTTTGCTTGCAGTAAATGCTTGAGGCAGAAAAATAAGTGCTAGCCCTGATAGAGCGTTCCGTACTAATAATTTACCTATATTCGGACGCTCTTTAGGCCGATGAATCTTTTGACTAAGTGGAACTCTCCGTACTCTATATCGATCAATTGCATCAAATCAATAATCAATAACGAACATAAGCAATACCCTGATCAACATAACACTTGACAATTAATCCAGAATACATTTCGACGAACCCTGACCTTTCAGTCAGGAATAACCACACCAGTTTATTCAAAGTTAGTGAATTTATTTCCCTATATTAACAAAGCTAGCACAATATAAATGTGTCTCAACACCAAATGATAAACGTAAATGAACATTAATAGCTGTCCATAACGGCAAAACAAATGTAATCTATGCAGCATTTGAATAACAAGGCATTCGATAATAGCAATGCAAATCACTAATACGATAATCTGTAATGAACTAATTGCATACATTTAGTCAGCATAACAAGGTCTCAAATTGCATCGTGCAACAAAAGGAATCCTCGTCTAACCTCAAATTAGCATCGGCATGTGGGACTTCATGCAAAAACAATTTAGTAACATTAATTTAGAAAACTCCTAACTAGGGCTCTTATCAAAATCAGCAGTTGGTTACCTAAAGGAAACACAATGCAATTGTACAATTTCCTTTCATATTTACCAATTACGATCAGCATACAAGGAAGTCTTCGTCTCACAGGTACCGTTTCTCGATCAGCATGGGACGGGGCAAAGGGGCAGGGGTGAACGGGGCAATCGCCTGACGGCGGCAAAATAAAACTACTACTTCATGCAAAGGAATCAAAGTTAAAGTCTCTAGGGCAAGAATCATTTAAAGTCTCTTTCTCTCGATTAGAGAAAGCATCAAAGTCTCTTTCAAAATGGCGTCGCAGCAAGGTGGGCCATAATAGCTACGAAGTCTGCAAAATGGCGGGATGTCCAATAATGGCTACTTTCCTCTCGTGCACCTGGGTTTTATAGACAACAGTTCAAATCCAGTAGGGTCTTCCATTGGAGGGTTCATAGGTTAGCTTCAAATTGTCCAATCAAAAACAACAGTTCTCAAGCTTTTACTTAAGCATACATTATCCTTGGAGACGGGTACGCAAGTTGCAACATTTTATACCAATTAGCTCACTTTCAGAGCCTCCATTGTCCGCACCTGCAGATCGACCTTGGAGTAAAGGGAAAAATGCCAAGCTGGCACGAAACTTTAAGATAAGCATGTGAACGATCTCAGTGGAAAAGTACAGCTTCAAGCAAAAATACACGTTTATTAGCACATTGGAAAAATACGAGCATCTAAACCGTGAGACCAGGCAACTAGGCCGAAGCCTCTACCAAAGTTATGCTAAGCTAAAGCATTTCAAACAAGCAAATCGTAGCATACGTTTATGATTATGTCGGATTAGTGCAATTCTAATACACCACGTTATATAAAGCACGCTTATAAATGTTGGCAAACTACTCTAAGGGCACATTTTGTCCCCGTACAATCTTTATTAGTTCGGTTAAAGTCACTCATGATTATTTCAACACTACGTTTAGGCATTAATAAATGAAAACCTTCATTTTCTGCTTCATCAATCCCTCCTCTGATGACTACTTGTCATCACACCAAATCATGCCCACAAATTTTATTCCTTTAAAATTCTGTCAGTTCTCTTTTCCTTTTAATTCCCCTAGTTTTCGCTTTGTATTCTTCTGCCATTCTTTTAATAATTTTCTCTTCCTTTCTTCTCTTAATTCTTTCCATAATCATTATTATTCCCCTTTTTATTCCCCAAATTCCAAATATGCAAATCAGTACAATTAATATTCCCTGTATTATTTTTAGTAATATTCCATTCCAAATTCCCCCGATCCAATTTCCCACTGAAGCAAGTCCTTTTCCAACCTTCTCCCACACTCCTGGTTCTTTCAATTCCTTCAAATCTGCACTTTCTTTTGTTAGATTAGCAAGCATAGTTTTAATTTTCACACTATTGTCAGGAATATACGTACAACAGTGGCGCGCACCAAGCATTTTGCAAACGCCGCCATCCTTTGCTAAAAGAATGTCTAAAGCAAGCCTATTTTGAAGAGTCATAGCTCTTTCCGCTGCAAGCTCAGCATCTATCAGGATTATAGCTCCTGAAAACTTTGTCAACATGTTATCCACTATAGTAGACAACTTTCTTATTTTGATGGAATTCAACACAACTCCCAACGAAGGAATCATGGCTCCAAATATATCTCCTACCACAGCAGCTGCGGTCTCTCTTTTCAGGATACGATGGGATCCAGATGTCTTTTGAATCATCGATAGGTCATCCAGTTGATAAACCTTTGGGAACACTATACCCAAATAACATCTCCCCCACCATCCCTTTGGAAGACGATAATAGGCATTATACCCACAAATGTAATATACACCTGGAATGACAGGGTCAAGTCCGTTCATCATGAATGTCCATTTGGTCTTAAAGATAAACGTATGTTTACACTCACTCGCTCCTACGAAAATGTTGTCATAATAAGATTCACCTCGATATATACAAAATTTCCCTACATGCCAAGCATCTAAAGCAATTCTCCCTTGTGTCTTTATTGCGGCAAAATCATAATTATCTACTGAAGTCCTCTTATGTAGTTCCTTTTCTAATTTCGCATTCATTTGTGCCCTTCTATCATCTGTACGATCTAAAAAGCTTATTTCTACTGCAGAGAGCGAGCAGGTAAGGTTTTCCCTATGAGCGTGAGCCGTTTCAAAAGGTAGCATTGGCTCGAAAAATTCCCTCATTATTTTAGCATCCCAATCTTTAGCAATCTGACTTAGCTGCGCTATTATAGGAACATATGCAAAGGTAACATCATAATTTGAGTAAAAATACTGTATGTTAGTTTGACCATAAAACCTAGACATTACTATACTACATGTAATCCCGTATGTAAGAGGCATGTGGTGATATGTCACCCCTTCCTTTACTGATGTCGGTATCTGTGTACACACATAACAATCTTTCGCATCCATAGTCTCAACATATTCTGTTAGCAAGCGATAGAAAACATTATACGAAAGCTCCTTCTTATCATGCAAGAGTCTCTCATCTATTTCTAGTCTTTTCAGTGCGGTTAGTTCGGTGACAGTAACAGGAGCAAAAGTAGAAGCATCAATTTTCTCATTCTCACCCTTTCCATGTATTGCAAGCACTATTGCCATTATTATTAGTACACATGCAATTATCAAGCCTATACACACATATTTACAATATTTCTTTCTACTGTTTTGTGTAGCCATGATCTGTATAAAATCAGAGAGCTAGAAGCACCTATAAATGAACTATTTAGCAATTCAGTTACAAAGCTGAACGAGCGCAATGTTCACACAGTTTTCTTCAGGAGGCCAGTCACTTATCGGTTAGCAGCATTTGTCTCATTTCGGCAATAACTCAGTCTTTATCAGTTCAGCAAGTGTTTCATCCGGTTTAGCAATGTCTCAGCTGGTTTTATCACTTTAGATTGTAGCAAGCAATGACATTTATCACCCTTTCAATCCACACTGTCCATAAAACTTTTCTTTTCTATTGGTATCTCTTCTTCTTCGTTCTCGATGCTTAGAGATACAAACTCGTCAGTCCAATCGTCATTGACTGCATATGCCCATTCTGGACCGGAATATCTCCTGTTGGGTATCCTTTTCCTTTTCAATTTTGCTTCTCTTTTCGATTCTGCCTCGCTGGTACTTTCCTCTTTTGTCAAGTCTTTTTCTTCACTCGAGGTTGGTACCACGACAGACACTTCTTTTCTTTTCTCTTTCACCTTTGGCCTTTCTTCGTCATTCAAACCTTCTTCGGTCCTTTGTTTTACTGGTGATATACTTAGTCTCCTCTTTGCACCATGTCCATTTGTTGGACCTGCGACCTTTTCTGTAGAAGTTTGAACTGTTTCGTTCTGTTCTGCCTTGTCCCCTCCTTCTGGGGAATCGATCACGTTCTCTTTTTCTTTTTCTGTATCGTCTGCTTCTGGGAAAGCCCTCCTCTGATCAGGCTCTCCTGCTTTTTCACCTTTTTCGAGCCCTTCGTCACCGTTACTTTCGTCAGGCTCTGTATCACTTTCAGCTGCTTCAGGTTCCTTGTCACCCTCAGCTGCTTCAGGCTTTTTGCTACCCTCAGCTGCTTCAGGTTCTTTGTCACCTTCAGCTGCTTCGTCGCTGTCTGAACTTTCTCCTTGGTCTTCCCCAAGTGAGTCTGTCTCTTCGTCCTCCAATAATATCTCTCTCTCTCCTGCTTCTGCCTGTTCGCTTTCAGTTCGGTTTTGTTCTGTCTCAGCACTCAGCACTGTTTTATCAGGCACTGGTAGTTTTAGCGCTTCAACTTCCTCATCTGTGGGACACAACACTTTCTTTGTGTGACTGGCGTGAATCCAGTTGGGAACCCCCGCACACTTCACAGCGGTAGTTGTCGTCAGGATCACTTGGAAAGGGCCTTTCCAACGGGGTTCCAGACACGACTTCCTCACGTGCTTCTTTACCACGACCCAGTCACCTGCTTTCAGTGCGTGTCCTGGACCTTGGATCGGTGGCAAGGTGGTTGCTTCCACCTGGTGAGAGAAAGAGCGAACCACGTCAGCCAGTCCTTTGCAGTAGTCTAACACCATATCATCTGTAATATTCAAAAGCGCGTTTGCGGGAACTGCAGGAAGTCTCATAGCCCTGCCCATGAGAATTTCGTGCGGAGACAATCCAGTCTTTCTATCAGGGGTGTTTCTCATTGACATTAGCGCCAAGGGCAACGCGTCAGGCCATTTCAAATTTGTCGATGCACATATTTTCGCCATTCTTGATTTCAGTGTACCATTCATCTGCTCCACCAATCCTGATGCTTCAGGGCGATAGCTACAATGCAGTTTTTGCTCAATGTTCAGCGCTTCGCAAAGTAACTTTATCACCTCGTTATTGAAGTGACTTCCCCTATCTGATTCTAAAGAGATCGGGAATCCGAAACGTGGTATCAACTCTCTCAACAGTAGCTTTGCAACTGTAAGGCTGTCATTTCTACGTGTGGGGTATGCCTCAATCCAGTGACTAAAAATGCACACAATCACCAACACATACTTCAGACCTCCATGCACAGGCATCTCAATGAAGTCTATCTGCATCCTACTAAATGGCCCACTGGCCCTGCCAATGTGGCTGGCGTTCACAACTGTTCCCTTTCCTGGGTTCATCTGCTGGCAAGTGACACATCGATGGCAAACTGCTTCTGCAGCTTGACGAAATCTGGGGTTAAACCAATCAGTTTTGAACAATCGTATCATGGCATCTCTCCCTAGGTGAGCTTGCCCATGATAGAACCGCGCAAGCTGTGATAAGAGACTGTTTGGCAAAACAAATTTTCCCTCATTTGAAACCCATAACTTTTCTGGTCTCTTTATACACTGTGATTTAATCCAGGAATCTCTCTCATCCTCCCTGACGTTATTCTGCAGTGCTTTTAGTTCGAGTTCTGGCTCACTTATCGAATTCCATTCATCCCTGAGTAATATACAGTTCAAGGCACAAAATCTTGCGACTTGATCCGCATATGCATTTCCCAGGGAAACAGAGTCCTGTCCTTTCGTATGAGCACTACACTTTACCACTGCAACTTCGGCTGGCATTTGAATGGCGTGTAACAATTCCCTTATTCTCTCCCCGTTTTTCACTGGGGATCCTGAAGAAGTCAGGAAACCTCTCTGTGACCATAGTTGTCCAAAGTCGTGCACAATTCCAAACCCGTACTGACTATCAGTGTAAATGGTGACTTTCATCAATGCAGACAGTTGACATGCTCTTGTAAGGGCTACAAGTTCTGCTACTTGTGCAGAATAGACTCCTTGAAGCCAGCCCGCTTCCAAGACACCTGTTACAGTACATACAGCATATCCTGCTTTCAAAATTCCCATCCCATCTCTTAGACATGAACCATCAACGAAAACAATTTGGTCATTTTCATCAAGTTTAATATCCTTAATGTCAGGTCGAGGTTTTGTGCAAAATTCAGTCACCTGAAGGCAGTCATGCTCGACGTCTTCAGCGTTTTCAATTTCAACATTTTCACCAGGAAGCAAGGTTGCTGGATTCAACGTAGTGCACCTTTTCAGCTGCACATTCGGTGAGCCCAGAATTATCGTTTCATGCCTTGTGAGTCTTGCTCCGGTCATGTGCTGCGTTCGGGAGCAGGTCAAAAGTATCTCAACTGAATGAGGGACCATGACTGTTACTGGGTGTCCCATCACTATTCCTTCACTCTTAGTGAGGCTGATACCAACTGCTGCTACGGCGCGCAAACACCCTGGAAGTGCTGCTGCGACCGGATCCAAAGTAGCTGAAAAATACGCTACTGGTCTGTTTATGCCACCGTGGGCTTGAGTCAAGACAGACAAAGAACATGCATCACGTTCATGACAAAACAATGTGAAAGGCTTTGTGTAATCAGGCATACCTAAAGCTGGAGCCCTGCACATGCATTCTTTCAATTCAACAAAAGCATCCATCTCATCTCCTTTCAGCTCAATTTGATCCAAGGCATCCTTCTGGGTCAGCTTCAGTAGAGGCTTTGCTAGAGTTGAGAAGTTGGGAATCCACTGGCGACAGTAGCCCACCATTCCCAAAAACTTCCTCACCTCCCTCCTTGTCTTGGGTGGACTCATTTGAAGTACACTTGTTATTCTTTCCTTCATTATTCTCCGTGACCCTTTCTCTATTTGGTGACCCAAGTATTTCACTTTCTTCTGACAGAACTGCAATTTTGAAGGAGACACCTTGTGTCCATTCCTTCCCAAATGGTTCAACAGGGCAATGGTATCGGCTGTGCAGCCACTTTCTGTCTTTGATGCAACCAGTAAGTCATCAATGTACTGTACTAGGGTTGACTCGAATGGCAATTCTAATGCTTCCAAATCTTTCTTTAGAATTTGATTGAAGATTGACGGTGACTCAGAAAACCCTTGAGGAATTCGACACCAACTGTACACTCTGTCTAGGAATTTGAAACAAAAGAGGAATTGGCTGTCCTCATGAAGAGGCACAGAAAAGAATGCTTGTGACAAGTCGATGACTGAGAACCACTCGGCATCGCAAGGGACTTGAAACATTATCACAGCTGGATTTGGTACGACAGGGCAACACTTGACTATGATGTCATTTATTTTCCTCAAGTCCTGCACAAGTCGGACCTTTCCACTTGGCTTTATTAGTCCCATTATTGGTGAATTACATGGACTGCTTAACACTTCTTTCAGTACCCCCTGTTTTACAAATTCGTCAATAAGTTGGGCAACTTTCATGAGGGTATCTTTTGCCATGTGGTATTGTGGGGTCTGGGGAAAGATTGCATTGGGCTTTACAGTCACTTTCACTGGTTCCACTCCTTTCATCAATCCCACCTCTTTCCCTGTCATATCCCACACTTCCTTTCTGACTGTTTCCCGTAATTCAGCTGGAATATCTTCTTCAGTTATCATCGGGAAAAGACAAATCAGAGGATATTCTTCATCGACAGTTTCCATCTCATCCCCCTCTACACTGTCCTCTTCTTCCCCATCACTGCTCGTCTGGATTGTTATTCCCTCGTTCGAACACATGATCGAACAACCCAATTTGCACAATAGGTCTCTCCCTAACAGTGCTATTGGGCTTGAGTCACATATCACAAATTGATGCACCCCTTGATAGTTACCGATGCTGACTGGTACCGGATCTGTTATCGGGTTCATCAGGTGCCTGTTTGCTACTCCCACCACTTGAACTGTCCTCCCTGAGAGTGGCAAATTTGGTACTTCACTGCTCTTAACAGTTGAACGTGTGGCTCCTGTGTCAACCAAGAATGAAACACGATGACCCATTACTCTTCCCTCTACGTACGGACCCTTTTGATCAACTTCCAAGGATGCTGCAAGCACACAATCTCCTTCTTCCTCTGAACTTTCACTCTCCCATACATTGTTTATTCCACTCTCACTGTGTAGTGGGAACTGTTGTACTGTGCCATTTGTACTCATTACCTGACCCGAGACCTGTGGAGGAACCATCACTTGCTGCTGACTCATTGGTGCCAAAGGTATTTGCATTTGCTGATTAGGTACCATGGGTAACTGCTGTTGCATTGGTTGCATTTGCGTCATCTGCATACGAGGCATCTGCATCTGCTGCGGCTGCATAGGTTGTAATCCCTGCAACTGATTTACGGTCTGAAAATTTGGGTTTGGACCTCTCATTTTCGGTCCCCTCATTGTCTGAAATGCATTGACATCATTGTTTTGCTGACCAACACCTGCACCTGCACCTTCCTGCACCACCATCGGGCACTCGCGTTTCCAATGAACGACAATTCCGCACACGTGACACGGCATCACCTTCTTCATTGCCTGCACACCAGTCACAACAGTGTTCAAATCCTGACCATTATTCACAAAACCTCCTCTGCCTCTGCCTCTGGCCTGTGGCTGAAACATCATATTTCCCTGCAACTGCGGCTGCGGTTGCGGTACCTGCTGTTGGAACCCTTGCATCCCTTGCAAACCTTGCAGACCTGTCTGAGCTGCTTTAAGCTGCATCATCATCACCTTCTCTTTCAACCTTTTCTGTTTCACTTCAATTTCGTCGCTACAGTATTTCGCATAATTTAACACCTCATCAATAGGTTTCGACTGCCAACAAATCAAATGCGACTTTATCATCTGACTTATCTCTGGTTTCAGCCCTTCCACAAATCTGAACACAAAATGAAGCATGTCCTTCGCCTCTATTGTCTCCGTGCCACTGTAGTTCTTGAACGCCTTCAACAACCTCTCATAGTAACTATGAATCAACTCTTTAGCCTCTTGGGCCGTTCGATCGATCTTCTGCCAATCCACATTTTTAGCGGCAACTTTCGACTTCAAATGCTCAATCACCTTGTAGTACAAGCTCATCACTATAGGTGATGGTGCACCCGTATCCCTGTCTCTCTCTGGTTCACTTGTCGTCCAACCTACAGCTCTTTTGCAATCCTCCCACAAATCTGCCGGAACCACAATCTCAAAGAGGGTGTTCAGGTCTTCCCAGAGACATTTTGCAAGCTTCACAAACCTATCAGTCTGTTGATACCATTCAATCGGCTTCTCTCTCAGTTTGGGAAAATCATCCGTAAATGACTGGATGTCGCTTCTGTGCCATGGTACATGTATTAATTTTCCCCCTGCTGTCTCCCTCATTGGTAACATGGTTACTGCCTCACTACTCTGTGGTCTTTTCTCGTTGAGCTCTGTAGCACTGTCCCTCCTCTTTTCCTTCCTCTTTACCCATCTGCTTTCCCACTTGTCTAAGCACCTCCACACTTGTGCACTCTGCAGCAATTCTCTAAGGTGCGCCTTCATGCCTGCTGACCTCATGTGTTCAAAATCTGTGGTCCTGAAATCCAACCTATAGCTCCTGCTCAAGTGTTTCGTCTTGTCTATATCAACCCCGTTTTTGTCAGCTACTTCTTGCAAGCTTTTGTGTACCTTGTTCACTTCTTTTGTTATCCTGGGACATAGATACCTCAGCTCTTCTTCCGAGTAGGACTCTAACCTATTCACCCCCATAGTCCCTTCCACCAATTCTTGTGCTTCCATGTTCAACCTGACCCTATTCAGATAGTCTTCTCCCTTCCCACTGGCTGAACTTTGTGTGGAATTCAGACTGTTGAACCACTGTGTCAGCTGTTGCGCATTCAACCCCATCAGTGTAGCGTTCACATCGACTGCCATTGATGGTTGTGGCAACTTTTCAGTATTCGATGACAGCGGTATCATCAGTGGGGGACTCGACCTCACCAGTGTTGACTGAGCACATATGGGACTAAACTCCATCAAGGACCCAGATCCAGTTGGCTGAGCCGCTATCGGAGTTATCCCTGGAGTGTTTTCTATGCACCTCCTCTCTGTCCCATTTTGCAGCATTGATCCCTGACCGCTCATACCTAAATTAGGCTGACTGTACAGAGGTACTGGTGGACCTACAGTAATGGGTAGTGATATCGCATCTGGGTTCTGTCCATTTCCCATGTTCTGAGGCATGTTCATTCCCACACTACGGGTCATCATTGCCGGCATGCCCATCTGACTCCCCGTCATCTGAGCATGTGCGTTTCCCCCCTGCATCTGCTTTTGAGGCATCAAAAACTGAGTTGATTCAGCTTGTGCCATTGTTGGGTTGTGACCATTCTGTATTCCCATTGTGGTTGGATCTAGAATCATTCCCGCACTGTTGTCACTGCTGTAGTGCCCTGGCATCTGCGGCTGGTAATTTTCTGCTGGTTTCAACATGGGCACATCTGGATATATTCTCCTAACCTGCGGTATCTGCGGGGTGAACAGTAGACTCGGGTCCTTAGATCCCGATGATGCTCTTGAACTCTGGGTTTCACTGTTCTGTACCGGTGCCGGAGGGGCAGAACTGGTACTTGAACCTTGTCCACTCTCTGCATAAGGTGGTGGACGGTCGTTCAGCAATTGCATTATCAACTCCTCATCCTCTAACTCCTCTTCTCTTCTCAACTTTTCCTCGTCCTCTCTATCCTTGGAACACTTCCTGTCTGTCTTACAGGTAGCTTTCTTACCTGTCTCCTCTTCTTCCTTAGTAATTGCTGGAAACAATTTTATCCCCAGCAATACATCTGACCTCCACACCTTCTGTGCATTATCCCACCTAGCGTCCGCTAGTGTCTTTTCTACTTTTCTTATCCTGTTCTCGAACTTATTTTGCTGTTGCTGTCTAGCCATCAGTTCCCAAATCGCTAGAGCCTCAAACTGTGCTGGCCTTGGAGGTACCTTCATGTCGTACATCGTAAATCTCAAATTCTCTAGGATCCTTATATTGAATGTCCCATGAATCGGGAACGCTACGCTCCCATGTTTCTCTGTCAGCTTGTGCCATTGCTTTAGCCAAATGCACGGAGCTACCCCTTTTTCCTCCATTACAATGTAAGCTGGTGTACCTTCGGGCGGCGTCTCCTCTCCTACGCTCGATTTAATGTAAGACTCCCCCTTCATCGCACTCCTTAATGCTTTAAAAAATTTCATTTTCTCGTCTTTTATTTCACAAAATTTGTAATCAATAGGTGACTTTAATTCCCGGAATACTCTTCGCTTGCCTTTCCCTTTCCAATCGAGCCCCACGGACTGCGTCCAATCCGTGCGCGACCCTTCTTTGCAACCAACCTATCCCAGCGCGGCTCCTAGTGACGTCACACTCACACACACTGCGGCTGACAAAGCCTTGCGGCTAGTCCTCCTTCACTCAGCTCCTCTCGTAACAACTTCTTGCATGTATCGCGAGCTACCAAAAATAAAACAGATCTGTCGGTTTACTACAGGAAGGGTAACACAATCGCTTCAGGACCTTAGGGATTTTTCACTAGCCTCGGCAGTTATTCCATCTTTCTCGGTCCCCACGTTCGCAAGCAAATCTGACCCGCAGACTGCTCTCAACTTGTCAGTGATCTATTCCAGTGCACTTAGAATTTTGTCAAAGCCCGAAGTCGAAGTTCCTTTCACTCCCTCGACACACGTACCGACTCGTTGACCACGCCCGATCAACCTACTAAACCGCCCAGACCACAACATGGATCAACATACTCCGGAGTCTCTTGACCTCGCAGGGCCCGTCTCAACAACAACAACCACGTGGACCTTTTTATGCACAAAGCGCCACACGCACATGAAGTTCGACGACTTCCCTACTCTCACACTCGGAGTCGCACCTCCGCTATTTCTATGAAGTTCGACGACTTCTCTACTTCTACACTCGGAGTCGCACCTCAGCTATCCTCTAAAAAGAAAAAAATTCCTCGCAACCTTTTCACACAATCTGCGGCAATAAGCTGTGCAAGCGCAAAACCCTAACTTCACTCATACCATCACTAGTACCGCCAACGCCGATTCCACACCTCCATTCTCTCCATTCGCAAGCTCCGAGATCCCAGGAAAGTCGCGGTGGACCTAGCCCATCATCATTCTGTCAATCTGTTTTATCCAAGAAAAAATCTAATTCAACTTCTCGAGTGTGGTCTCAAAGGCGTAACCGTTAATTCAACACCATGTACTTTAAGAGTACGGGGTCCCAAAAGGCGAAACCGTCCTCTGCTACCATCCACTGATAGAGCGTTCCGTACTAATAATTTACCTATATTCGGACGCTCTTTAGGCCGATTAATCTTTTGACTAAGTGGAACTCTCCGTACTCTATATCGATCAATTGCATCAAATCAATAATCAATAACGAACATAAGCAATACCCTGATCAACATAACACTTGACAATTAATCCAGAATACATTTCGACGAACCCTGACCTTTCAGTCAGGAATAACCACACCAGTTTATTCAAAGTTAGTGAATTTATTTCCCTATATTAACAAAGCTAGCACAATATAAATGTGTCTCAACACCAAATGATAAACGTAAATGAACATTAATAGCTGTCCATAACGGCGAAACAAATGTAATCTATGCAGCATTTGAATAACAAGGCATTCGATAATAGCAATGCAAATCACTAATACGATAATCTGTAATGAACTAATTGCATACATTTAGTCAGCATAACAAGGTCTCAAATTGCATCGTGCAACAAAAGGAATCCTCGTCTAACCTCAAATTAGCATCGGCATGTGGGACTTCATGCAAAAACAATTTAGTAACATTAATTTAGAAAACTCCTAACTAGGGCTCTTATCAAAATCAGCAGTTGGTTACCTAAAGGAAACACAATGCAATTGTACAATTTCCTTTCATATTTACCAATTACGATCAGCATACAAGGAAGTCTTCGTCTCACAGGTACCACTTCTCGATCAGCATGGGACGGGGCAAAGGGGCAGGGGTGAACGGGGCAATCGCCTGACGGCGGCAAAATAAAACTACTACTTCATGCAAAGGAATCAAAGTTAAAGTCTCTAGGGCAAGAATCATTTAAAGTCTCTTTCTCTCGATTAGAGAAAGCATCAAAGTCTCTTTCAAAATGGCGTCGCAGCAAGGTGGGCCATAATAGCTACGAAGTCTGCAAAATGGCGGGATGTCCAATAATGGCTACTTTCCTCTCGTGCACCTGGGTTTTATAGACAACAGTTCAAATCCAGTAGGGTCTTCCATTGGAGGGTTCATAGTTTAGCTTCAAATTGTCCAATCAAAAACAACAGTTCTCAAGCTTTTACTTAAGCATACATTATCCTTGGAGACGGGTACGCAAGTTGCAACATTTTATACCAATTAGCTCACTTTCAGAGCCTCCATTGTCCGCACCTGCAGATCGACCTTGGAGTAAAGAGAAAAATGCCAAGCTGGCACGAAACTTTAAGATAAGCATGTGAACGATCTCAGTGGAAAAGTACAGCTGCAAGCAAAAATACACGTTTATTAACACATGGGAAAAATACGAGCATCTAAACCGTGAGACCAGGCAACTAGGCCGAAGCCTCTACTAAAGTTATGCTAAGCTAAAGCATTTCAAACAAGCAAATCGTAGCATACGTTTATGATTATGTCGGATTAGTGCAATTCTAATACACCACGTTATATAAAGCA
The DNA here is from genome assembly GCF_031143425.1 of Pleurodeles waltl. Classification (NCBI taxonomy): domain Eukaryota; kingdom Metazoa; phylum Chordata; class Amphibia; order Caudata; family Salamandridae; genus Pleurodeles; species Pleurodeles waltl. The sequence goes on from NC_090439.1 coordinate 343,020,438, forward strand.
CGCTTATAAATGTTGGCAAACTACTCTAAGGGCACATTTTGTCCCCGTACAATCTTTATTAGTTCGGTTAAAGTCACACATGATTATTTCAACACTACGTTTAGGCATTAATAAATGAAAACCTTAATTTTCTGCTTCATCAGCCCTCAAAAATAAGTGTTGATGCTCCGCACCAAAAACAACAACCACAAATTAAGCATCTGGGCCACCTGTTAAAAGCAATAGCCCTTCTCCACACTGTGAGGGTCAAAGTAGGTGATGGGACGCACCTCTTCAGAAAAATTCCTACCTCTCAGGGTCTGCGGCAGGGATCTGTGCTTGCACCTCTTCTTTTTAATCTCTTTTTGGCAGATCTACCTGCGAGACTGGACAAGGCGAACTCGCATTCACCAAGATTGGGGAATACTGCAATGGCATGCTTGATGTACGCCGATGATCTCATCCATTTCAGCCATATCAGAATAGGACTGCAGGGGCTACTCAACACAACAGCTGAATTTTCAGAAGAAAATGCTCTTCTCATTAACTTGGGCAAATCAAAAATTATGTTCTTCAGGGCGACTGCTTGGCTGCAGCACCAGTGGTACCTGAGCAACAACAACATTGAATCAGTTTGTGAACATAAATACCTAGGTGCCCTCCTTGACTGCAACGTCTCTTTCAAGCCTCACCTGGAAAGCCTCAGCCGGAAATCCATCTCTCTTACATTTGCATTTAAGCACGTTAAAAATGCCACTGGTTCTTCAACTTACCTGCTACTACTAAAGGTCATACAATCCAAATTAATTCCAACAATTACATACAGCAGTGAAGCATTGAGTGGTAGAGGAGCACTTGGAAGAAACGATCGTCAAGCTCTTCAAGGGGCGATTCAGCCTACCAAACCAAGCTTCATCGGCCCAAGTCCGTCTTGAATTTGGCTTGGTCAGACAGTCTCTAGCAAGAAAAGGGGCATTTATTAAGTTAAGCTATACATTTAAGACAGCAAGACAAGGCTCTCCAAGCTCCCTCATCTGGGCTGAAATCACTGAGCAATCCAACTACCCCTTTCATCTTTATTTTGAGTCCTCTCTGGCGGCACTGGGCCTGATAAACCAACTACCCCAATTCAGCTCGTACTAGCCCGTCAAGCATGTGACGAAAGAAAGAGTCAAGTCCGTCTCTGAGCTACTGGACAAAGAAGTTTTATCAAAATGTAGCAATGTCTGGCTCATCCTGTCATCAAATGATAGTCTTGTCCCACAGTCTTAACTGAGAGTAGCAGTCAATCCATGGACTAAAGCAGCTTTTATGAAATATCGAATGGGCAGTCTTCGAATGTATGTCCATTTCCCCAGGTAGATGCAAGGTACCATGACGGGCAACTGTCGGTTCTGTGGGCTGATCCATCAGATATGCCTCTGCAAAAGAACTAGGATGGACCGCAAAAGATTCCAATGACCAGTATGGCTTCAAAGGGGACTGCGTAGGTGCAGGCTAGTGATTTTGGCTGGATTCAAAGGGGGCGATATGCAGCTTAGCTTCAGGCTGGTGACATTTCTGAACAAATTAGGAAGCCAGCACCTAGAGATGGAGAGCTCAGGGCATGTGTGCACAATTAGTCAGCAAGCAATTCTGTAATACACCACAATCAAGTTGCATATTTTAACTTAAAATCGGCCTTTTTTGTATTTCATGATATTTTATCTGTCTGTTGATTGTGTAATGGTTTAAATTAACCAAACACTGGTTAAGAAATCACAAATTACAAAATTACAATAAAAATGAATTTGGCAATGAGAAATGCATTGTTATCATGGGAGAGCTATAGATAGAAGCAGATGAGACCGAAGCGGCCCCCGACCTTAAAGAAATGGCCTCCAATTACTTCAGCCCTCCAGGAAATGCCCAGTTGGATAAATGAGCAGTCCGAACAAGGTGTTCAGTATTTTTAGATTCTTTCTTTCATTTTGTAACTTCTATTTTGCTAAAGTAAACATTAGACAAAATTACTGCATGCACCACATATGCTTCGTGCTGTTTGGTTGAATAGATACATGAATTTTTATAAAGCGAATGCTGTTTTGAGATGTGCTATTCTAGAACATATTTGAATATCTAATTGTAACCAACTAAACATAACACACTAAAAAACAAAAAGCAACATTACACCACAGTTGAAGCATAAAATGGAACATCACAACAAAATAGTCAAAACAGAGTGCAGTACAAAAACTACAGTACAACAAAGTAAAATTACATGGCGACAATAGAGCACAAATAGCAGCACAAAAAGACAACAGAACACAATATAAGCACAACAAAATGACAACAAATGTGCACAGACATTCTTGTCACACTTTAGCTAGATAGGAGCATAAAGAAGGTTGTTGAAGTACCTGCGGTTCAGTTGTCCACCCTGTAGGGGTCCTTATTCAGCCAAAGCTCAATAAATCTGTGAGATATGGAAGTCGGAAGGACACCTTAGCAGATTCTGCAAGCGAGACCCATCATCTTGCATTACACCTTTACCTCCAGAATCCTATTTTCATAATACAGTGTAAATGGGTGTTTTAAGAAAGGACTACCTTAATGGTGCCAGTCAAAAATGTTTTGTGATCTGGTCCTAAATGTTTAGATAGTGGTTACCAGTGACATTTGGAATACTAGCTCGGAGGCAAAGGCGGATGTTTGTCCCATGGTGGGCAAAATGCATGTCAAGGGGCACCAGAGTCAATCGCTGCTATTGAACCTTCAGGTTGGTGGGACACAATGTTTTGTTGTGAATAGGGGAAGTTGATGAATGTGATGCTGATGAGGCATAAATAAATGCCTTTCTGACAGCGAATGAGCAAAAACGATAAAATCACAGTTATTCCAGAGGTGTCTCCCCAAGAACATTTGTACAAATGTGTCTAAGTGGTACATTTACAGCATACGTTTGCACCTACATTTTCTAAAACACCATATTTTCCAATTATTCATGAAGTGTAAAACAACCTTGAACCTTTAATTGAGGTTTCCCCTGCACGAGAACATTTTGAAAAAAATAGTGACAAAGTGTTGAATTTTTCAGCATGATTTTAAAAAACAATAGGCTAAGAAACCATGGGCAGTCAGGTCAGTTCAAAAAGTGTCTGGTATGCAATTTCACATAGAGTATCTTATATAGCATATTTTGTTACTTCTACATTCCACTTTTCATTTTTCATTATTCTTCTTCTCGGAAGATGTTGTCAAATTTTGTGACTTATTAAACTTGGAGGGGACAGAGTTAATTGAAAATTACACTGAAACTAACCTGATTTAGAGTATAGAGAGGAGCTTGACAGCTCACCAGGAAGAAGGAGGCTGTGGCCGATACTCCTTTAGTGGAGGACCACTTGCTATATTTAGAGATCCCCACCAGGGGTAGGGTTCTCATTTCCTTCACTGGAGCTGCTACTACTGCAGCTCTATTAAAGGCAGTGAAGCTTTGCTGTGTGCTCACCATGTTTAGAGCATTCACTCAGCAACTTTTTGTTTTTTTCAGGAAAACTATTTCCACTTCAGGAGTTTATTGTTGAAACAAAATCAATAACTCCAACACAGCGGGTGTTTTCTACCTGCAGGTGGGTTCACTGAGAAGTTTCCTTGGACTGACATGCCTAATATGACAGTCTTAGGTATAGTAATCTAGAAATGGTTGAACAGTGTGGGGAAACAGCAGGATTGGTGGGGCAGGAGAATCACCAATTTACAACAGTGTTCCCATTTTTGCTAAACTCTAAATGACTGCAAACATTTTCAGTGGAATTCATTTTTTAATCACCGTGAAAGATCAAATAGTTAACTTAAAATGTTCCTAATGCCCCTATTGACTAATGTTAATCCCTTGTTAATGTTGATTAGACCATGCTGGGAAATAGTTAAAAAGATTCCTTGAATGTGAATGAAACGAATTTTTTTTTGAAGAGCATATCTTAGAGGTTGTAAAATATGAATGCTGTTTATGAATCATTAATCCACATCGTAGAGCGGCCTCCAGTGAGCAGGTTCTAACCTTGCTGTCCTAGTGCCAGGCACCTCTAACCAGCTTGACCTGCCACCCTGCCAGGTTTCCTGCTGCCCCCTCCAGCAGCACCAAGCAGCACTTTGGTCTCCTGTCTCCAGGAGCCTGGTCCGCTGCTTTGCCCCTGGGATCCTGCTCCCCCACGCTCCTGGTTCCTACCCTTGCCATACTCCTTGTTCATGCTCTTTTCCCAACTCCCTGCAACCCTCCTAGGACCTATTAAATGGAGGCCACAGCATGGGCATATAAAAGGCGCACCAAAGGCAAACCCATCTGGCACATTGGTGCCTGGACCGTGCCCAGTGCCAGGAACCCTTGACCTCCAGACCGCTTCAGATACTCCACTGCATACCTCCATTCTCTTGATCCTGGTCACATCAACAATTGCTACCTGGCATCATCCCACGCCACAGTGGGACCTTTCAGCTGCTGCCACTGCTACTTCACCTCCACACCAGGAATGACTACACCAACAGCTTCCTCTAGTGTGCCATCAGCACCGTCCAAGACCACACCAGACCCACTCAGCTGCATCTTACTCAATGCCAGGTCACCACCAAAATCTGGGGCACCATTTCCATCTTCACTCTGACGTAACCTTCATCTCAGGAACCTGGATCACCCAAGATGCCACACCGGACATTACGACAGAAATTCACACCGGCTACAAGATGAAACACCAGGACCTGACCAACAAACATGGAGGAGGCATCGGTGTCACACACAAGGAGTCAATCTCTTGCACCATCACCAATGCCCACACTGCACCATTCATGGAAAACATGAACTTCCAGCTCCACACGACAACACCACCACCATCAAAGGCACCATCTCCTACAGACCACCAGGACCACAGACCGGAACCAGCAACACCATTGCTGAATTCATCATTTCGCTCATCATAGAAACCAAACACTTCATCTCTCTGGGAGTCTTCAACCTCCACCTAGATGACCCCATTGACACCAACTCCACCGACCTCTTAGAAAGACTAGATAATATCGGCCTCAAGCAGCTAGTCACTGATCCCACACACAGAGCAGGATACACACTGGACCTCATTTTGTTTTTAGCAACAGAATTAGGCACACCCTCATCTCAAATGTCACCTGGTCAAACCACTCCATCATACACTTAGCCATCTCTGAACATACCCATACAATCCCAACCTCCACAGCACACCCTACCACAGCTGGACCAAGGTCTCTCAGCAACAATGGGCTGAAGCCCTCAATGCCACTGAGCCTAACTGCTCCCCAGCCTGCACCATGCAGTACAGAACTTCAACAACTGGATCACATACTCTGCCAACCAAGTTGCCCCTACCAATCCAGCTAAAGCTCTCTGACCAGCCAGGCAAGCTTTTTTGTACACCCCAGAACTCAGTGTAGGAGGCTGGCACTCTATGTAGGGTGCAAAGCTTGGCACACTGTGCAGAGAGTCTAGGCAACCACACATTAATTTACAGGGGTAAAAACTAGACCACCCAATGCTCTAAGTTTTATGATAGCTTGGTCGAGCAGTTAGGCCAATCTTTGAGAAGTGCAAATCATTTGTTGTACTCACAGCCTGGCCAATATTGCAGCTCACACACTCAAAGGAATAGTTTGAGACCAATTTATAAAAATACTTTATATTTTTAGATACATTTTAATACCAAGCTCATCAAAATTGGTTGAGTACTTTTCGAGATACGATTTTATTTTAAAGTTTAATAAAAATAGTTGTTTTGTGCGTAATCATGCACCATAGGAATCAATTGAGGATAACCTTTAAAAATACATATGAAATTATACAGTAGGTTTACCTAGTTCTTCTTTTGCAGGTTGGTTAAGGCCGTCGGTGGGCACACTGTACCAGCTGACGAAGTTCGGGCAGCTCCCAGTTCTGGAGGGAGCAGTGGAAAAAGGTTTCTAGAGCTGGTGCAGGGCCACTGTGGGGAACCACTTGGAAAAGCACTGCACAGGTAAGGTTAAAGGTGAATCTTGAGGGTCCCCTTGGAGTGTCAAGGTTGCAATGAGTAGGAGAGTCTTAGGTCCCAGCTGGTTCTTTGGTGCAGGACACAGGGTGGCCGGGTGCAGAGCGGATGATTGTGTGCAAGGAGACCATCAGAAGCAGGAGGTAAGTCAGTTCAAGGGTCAATTGCAAGACAACGGGGGCACCCTTGCTGGAGGCCCAGGTTGTTTCTGCAGTTCCTTGACTGGGGCTTGCTCCTGGTCCTTTTTACAGTTCCTGGTGGGCTGTTTTTTGGGATGCCCAAAGCTAGATAACCAATACCAGGGTATTGGTGTGGTTCAGCCACTGGAGGGTATAGTGCCACCAACCTTAGCATACTAGCAGGATTTGTCCTCACAGTCTTTGGTGTGAAGTTTTGCCTGGCTTCAGTATCCAGTTCTGGGGTTAGCCGCAGGTCAGTGAAGTGGATCTCACTGGCTTATTGGTTCCTTGTGGATTTAGACTTCTACCTCCACTCTGGAGGGGGTTATCTGACAATTTGCAAAGCCTGGTGGTTCTTTGGGGTTCTTTAGAGTATTTTCAGTTTTCCAGCAGCTCCTCAGCGGTGATTGTCGGGTGCTGGGTGCAGCAGGCAGGGATTGGTGCCATTCTTTGGTGCAGCAGGTCCACAGGTCTCATGCCTTGGATCTTCTTGGTGCTGGTATTCTTCTGTCCATTGAATCCATGTTCTTAGCCTAGAGATGCCCACTAAATACTGTATTTAGTTGGCGTTTTATGGGGGAACCTGGTAGTGGCCATTGGGTCATCTATCTTAGGGTGGCTACACTCACTAAGTGACCACTTCCTGTGGTCAGAGATCACTTCCCTACATCTGATTGGCTATTGTTCTTCCATCCAAGATGGAGAAACATGAAATGGAGACTCCACCTCGCAAGCAAAACCTTAGGGATGGTGCATGCTAGGTAGGGCCACTCCTCCGCCCTTTGTTTGAATTTCCCACCGTTGCTCCCACCAAAAGAAGGGGTTTGCCCTCATCCTGCTTGACCTATCAGCTGCCTTTGACATGGTCTCCTACCACATACTCATCCCTCGCCTACACCAGACGGTAATCACCAATGATGCGCTCAATTAAATGGCAGCCTTCCTCACTGGACACATACAGAAAGTCTGACCCCCCTTCACATCGCAAGCCAAGCATAACATCTGTGGCATTCTCCAGGACCCAGTCCCACGCTCTTCAACATCTCCAAAATACCACTCACGGAGATAGTCAGATCACACAACATTACTATCATCTCCTACGCCAAAAACACTCAGCTTGTCCTATCACTCTCCATCAGCCCCAACACTACCAAGGCAAATTTCCAAAGCTGCAGGAAAAACATTGCAGCATGGATGAAGGACAACTGCTTAAAGCTGAACACAGACAAGATGGAAGGTCTCATCTTTGGCAAATATACTGCCCTCTGGAATGTCTCATGGTGGCCGTCAGAGTTCAGCCCTACCCCCACGCTGAAAGACCATGCCTGCAACCTCTGCATCATCCTAAACAGGGAGCTCTCCATGAGACATCAGGTCAACTTTATTGCCTCAACCTGTTTCCACACGTTATGCATACTCTGGAAAATTCTAAATTGGCTCCCCATCAACACAAGAAAGACCATCACTCAGGCCCTCATTACCAGCCACCTCGACTATGGCAAGGAACTCTATGCAGGAGCCACCACCAAACTCATGCAGAGGCTTCAATTAATACAGTTTATGGCTGCCAGACTGATTCTCGACTTGCCCAAGAGAAGCCACATCTCTCAGCACCTGAAAGACCTCCACTGGTTCCCGGTCCAGAAGAGATACCACTTAAGGCTCCTCACCCACACCTACCGAACCATCCATGACCAGGGTCCCACCTACCTGAACCAATGTCTGAATTTCCACCACCCCTGGAGGAACCTTTGCTTCATACACCTGGACCGTGCACAGATCCCCCGCACTCAACACTCCCAAGCAGGAGGGAGGTACTTCTCCCACCTCACTTCCAAGGCCTGGAACACCCTGCATCTCTGAACCTCCCCTGCACTGACTGATTTCAGGAAAGGGCTGAAGACTTGGCTTTCCTAGTGATGAACTGATCCTTGCACCTGGATACCCTCACGGGTGACAAGTCATGCCATACAAATATATGATTGATCTGTGTGGTTCTCCCACCTCACTTCCAAGGCCTGGAACACCCTGCATCTCTGAACCTCCCCTGCACTGACTGATTTCAGGAAAGGGCTGAAGACTTGGCTTTCCAAGAGATGAACTGATCCTTGCACCTGGATACCCTCACAGGCGTCAAGTCATGCCATACAAATATATGATTGATCTGTGTGTTTAGCAGCTTTGAAATGTGTTGGAATTGAACTATTTCTTTTTTGGCATATTTTTTTTTCCCATGGCAAAATATTTCAAGTATTGAATGTCTCATAGGAACTGTGAAACTGGTGTGTGTTATGGCTGCTTGTTCCACTGATTCTCCCACTTGTATATTACTGTAATGCTATGTGTATTTGACCACTGACTCCATCTTGATCATTGACTCCATTTTGTGTTTAGCTTCAGGTGCTGTCACAGCGGCGGCGCAGGGTTTTTCCACACCAAGCTTGTTTTCCACACTGAAGGTGTTTTTGTTCTTCTCACCAGAGCAGGATCATACCATGCTAGAACATATTATGGGGGATGTGGATGCGATAAGAGTATACACCAGTCTGATAATGTTTTCATCAGGGAAAGGTACAACTCTGTCTCGGGAATGCACATTGGGGCCTGGCCAGTTCTTTTGTGTGGTTTCAACACAGACCAAGTACAGCCAGCATTTGAATTCCATAACAGAAGGGATGGGGTTACTAGAATCTTTCTTTAGAGTTAGTTTATGGTATAAAAGATGAGGAAACTTGGTGCTGAGAGAGGAACCCACCTGTGGAGTGGAGGCACTCCCCAGGAAAATATCAATTGGGGAAGGTCCCCTGCCTCAGCTGCTGGGGGTTCACATGCTTGGTGCTGGCAAGGATGATGGATTTAACCCCTATGCTGATGCATTTTAATTCTTGATAAATTAGCTTGTGCATATTTTCACTGCTGATATGTTGCACATTTTGCCTGTGATTTTTTAAATGCTGTGATTATTTCAGTTTCTACACATTTTTTACTTCACTTGAATTAAAAGCTTATTTTCATATATTCGTGTGATTTCACTTGAGTTATATGCTTATTTTCATATATCTGTGTTCTTTTATTTGATATCTGGAAGTGCCTTCGTAAATTCATTACTCTGGCTAAGAGTGCTGCATTCTTTGTCATTGTTTCTTCTTAGTTTAAACAAGAGAAGAACAGTTGTGAGATACCAGCTGGAGAAAATGGGTTCTGCTCATTTAATCCCCTGGAGTTTTGACTCACTGGTTCATGACTTTTACTGTAAGTTAGCCTGACCTACTGACCTACTGAGCCTCAGTCACAGTAAATTCAGTGGAAATGGACAAAGAGTGCTAACCTCCAGTGTCTACCTTTTAAGATAAATCTGCTGCTAGGCAGCTAGGTTCAGAGACTGTGAGCTAGTTACAAGTGAACATGTGAGAACACACTTGTGCACACTTGTTGCTGGCTGAGCATGTGAGACTACTGTCTACCTCATACCCGGTGTCTGTACACAGGTAGGCGATCACAGAAGAGACGCTTCAAGGATTGGTGTTGACGGTGCAAACCTTGTAATGTGAAAAGGCAATCATAGTGTACATCTGTAGGTAATTACTGAAAAGATTGTGTTGTCACTGCATTATAATTTATGGGTAAAATCACAGTTGTACTGCCCTTAAGCCTAGAGATACCACTGATGTATTGAATCCAGGCCCAAGATGCTTGTTTCAGGTCCATGGAGGACCTGGTCTGGCAGTTGAGGCTGGTCTGTTCCCATGGGAACAGGATCAAGACTGATTTGCATATGTTTGGGACCAAAACTGGAATGGCAAGCAAAAAAAAACTGACAGATTAAACCCAGATCTGTGACTGAGGGTGAATGTTTGATTTGTTCACCACTCCGTCCATCAACTGGTCTTTTTTGCATTTGATGCCCCAAGTGGGAAGGGTATGCCCTGACGTGGATCCCGTGCTCCCTATACCACCAGCTTCAAGCTATCCTGGTTGAAGAAGGGTGATACCCCAAAACTGGTCCCAGGATGCTTGTTTCTGGTCCAGAGAGGACCTGGTCTGGCAGTTCGGGCTGGACTGTTCCTATGGGGAACAGGATCAAGACTGATTTGCATATGGTTGGGTCCAAAACTGAAATGGCAAGCAAAAAGAAATTATGGATTAAACCCAGATCTGTGACTGAGGGTGAATGTTTGATTTGTTCACCATTCCGTCCATCAACTGGTCTTTTTTGCATTTGACGCCCCAACTGGGAAGGGTATGCCCAGACATGGGTCCGGTGCGCACTATGCCACCAGCTTCAAGCTAGCCTGGTTGAAGAGGGATGATACCCAGAAACCAATCCCAGGATGCTTGTTTCTGGTTCAGGGAGGACCTGGTCTGGCATATGGGCTGGACTGTTCCCATGGGGAACAGAGTCAAGACTAATTTGCATATAGCTGGGTCCAAAACTGGAATGGCATGGTGAGCAAAAAAAAACTGATGGATTAAAACCCAGATCTGTGACAAGGGGTGAATATTTGATTTGTTCAGCATTCCGTCCATCAATTGTTCTTTTTGCATTTGTCGCGCCAAGTGGGTAGGGTATGCCCAGGCGTGGGTCCCATGCTCACTATACTGCCAGATTCAAGCTAGCCTGGCTGAAGAGAGGTGATACCCCAAAACTGGTCCTAGGATGCTTGTTTCTGGTCCAGGGAAGACCTGGTCTGGCAGTTCGGGCTGAACTGTTCCCATGGGGAACATGGTTAAGACTGATTTGCATATGGCTGGGTCCATAACTGGAAAAGCATTGTGAGCAAAAAACTGATGGATTAAACCCAGATCTGTGATTGAGGGTGAATGTTTTATTTGTTCAGCATCCATCAACTGTTCTTTTTGCATATATTGCCCCAAGTGGGAGGAGTATGCCCAGACTTGGGTCCTGTGCGCACTATACTACCAGATTCAGGCTAGCCTGGCTGAAAAGGGGTGAGACCCCGAAACTGGACCTAGGATGCTTGTTTCTGGTCCAGGGAAGACCTGGTCTGGCAGTTCGGGCTGGACTAATCCCATGTGGAACAGGGTCAAGACTGACTTGCATATAGCTGGGTCCAAAACTGGAAAAGCATTGTGAGCAAAAAAACTGATGGATTAAACCCAGATCTGTGATTGAGGGTGAATGTTTTATTTGTTCAGCATTCCATCCATCAACTGTTCTTTTTGCATATATTCCCCCAAGTGGGAGGAGTATGCCCAGATGTGGGTCCCGCGCTCACTATACTACCAGATTCAGGCTAGCCTGGCTGAAAAGTGGTGAGACCCCGAAACTGGTCCTAGGATGCTTGTTTCTGGTCCAGGGAAGACCTGGTCTGGCAGTTCGGGCTGGACTGTTCCCCTGGGGAACAGGGTCAAGACTGATTTGCATATGGCTGGGTCCAAAACTGGAAAAGCATTGTTTGAATGTTTGATTTGTTCAGCATTCCGTCCATCAACTGTTCTTTTTGCATTTTAGAGATACCACTAAGGCACCAAATGTAGGCTAAGCATGTACTGAGTGCAGATCAACTGTCACTTTAATCATAACTGCACTCCTTATGATCTTTGAGGAATTGTAATATTTTCCTGACTCAACTCATAATCTAAATTCAGAGCTTTCCCTCCTCCCCTGGACCAAGTTAATAACTCTGCTTCTTTGCAGGAGGATCAAAGGCCTCTTCCCACATTAGAGCCCGTTCACAGTACTTGGCCCTGTTTCAAGGGAAAGAAATAGGCTGGAGAGGAAACCTACCTGTGCTAGCTAGCTTTTCATATTGTATCAATCCTGGTCAAGGCCAAGCCCACACAAACAAAATGAGGAAGGACAGACCTTAGGAGCCAAATATAGGAGGGGCTCTCCGATGAACTTTGTTGGGGAGGGATTAGACAGCTGTGTCAGTTTGGGGTGGGGCTGAAACTCCCATGGAAGGTCTTTCTATAGCTCACTTCAAGCTGCCATGTTGATATGTAACAGGATTCATGCCAGAGGTTTGGGGCAGGGGTTTGATTGTTGGTGTAGCACCCTCGGATTGGGAAGAGGTTCCTACCTTTCAGAATTTTCTACCCCCTCTTCAAAACCCTTGCCCAAGAGATACAGCTTTGAGAATTCACTGACCCTGTGAATGACAATATTAGAGGAATGCTGAGTTGGGAGGAGAAGCCACCTGGGGGGCCACAGATTCTCCTGCTACACCGGTGCCCTGCAAGTTAGTCAAAGGCATAGGCCTTGGAAGTGTGGCTAGGGACATTTTGCTGGCAGGCTTCAGAGGGTTTACTGAAGAAGCCTACAGGCTCAAGCAGGTGCCACTAGGCCAGACAGAAGATAGATACAACAGCAGGAGATACAATCAGTCCTCAGAAACAGAAGTACAATTTTGAGGCCAGGAAGCCCAAAGCAAATGCTTCTGGTAGGGAGAACTCACCACCAAGAGAAAACCTACATCAAAATGAAGAAAATTGGCACTACAGAGCTTTGGGAAACTGAGCACACAGCGCTCTGCAGGATCTCCTTAAATCCCCCTGTGAAGGGTCAAGCCTCCAAGGGTTGGTGCAACTGCCTTTTATTACATTCTGAAGGGAAGGCTATGTACATTGGACTCCTCTCCCCAAGAGTTACCTTCTCTCTTGGAGACCACATTCAACAGAGTCTGCCATAATGAATCATTCAGATGGAGGTCAAAGCATTGAGCAGAACCACTCTCTCTAAATACAGTTCATGGGCAGTCCAGAGACCCAGGAGTGATGCAATGTGCCTTCTTCACACCCTGTGCTGATATCTGGGTGGAGGGGCGGAGTGCACGTTGCAGAAAAAAAGAGTCCTGCTGGCTCTCCTGCTAGCAACAGAGCAGAGTCAGCAAGGTGGGGAGCAAACCAGACTGCACTATAGTGAGCTCCCCAGGACGTCCTGATGTTACCCAGCATGAAAGGACAAAATGTGATGCAATGCCACTATTAAGTTGAAAAAGCATTTGCCTTCATACAGCAAAGCCGCTATTCAAATGTCTCTGGGCTCTTGAGTAAACCTCTATGATGGGTTTAAAATGTGCATATTTTTCTGCTGTGGGGCCAACAGAAGGTCACGGGCAATAACCATTATTTATAAAGCTACTAGGGCATGCAAGGAATGAAGGAGCTAACACTTAGGCCTTCAGAACTTGTGCCCTGGAAGTTTCCATAAGTCACCCAGTGGGCTATATTAATGCCCCGGGGAGATGTTGTGCCTTGTTGTGAGCTCTTCTAGAGCTTGTGTTTTTTGTCTGGGTCCTGGAGTGTAGGGATTCCTGCTTGGTCCTAAAACTGCATTGACAGCATGGTCAAAGTAGAAATAATACACTTGTGCACATTTTACTGAATATGCTGCTTAATTGGCAGTGAAAGGTTATATGCTTCAATGTATATTACTGAATATTGGTACCGCCCACATTGATTTTAGTAGTGTTTTCCCCACTCTCTGTTTGCCTCTAATTAATGTAGTGACACTGTGACACAGACAGAAGGTCTGCCTTTTTCATAATGATGCCCCCTATAATGTGTCTTGAATAGTTGTGGGACTGTGCTTATAGGGTTCATGGCAAAATGGGGTTCTGATATGTTCAAAAGGTGTCACCAATGGTGTTTACATCTACGTAACTGTACATTTTTTAAAATTCATGTGTAGAATCTAGTAGTGTGTGCACCATAAAGTATTATTCCTTTATAAGAAAAAACACTGGCTGGTCAGGTATTTATTGAGTCTTGCTGTGCGTAACAGCGAGCTTGGCAGAATTAGCCCACATCACCTCCCCAAGAGGCCTTAGAATGTTCTACTTAACTACACTGTGCAAGTCAAGTGCCACAGTGGGCTGCTTGGTTTCCAGGAAAGATAAGTTTTCAGACTTTTTACTTGTGAAGGACTCACATCTTTTGCAGCTAATAGCCCATTTTCTTACACCAGCCACTTGCATTTTGCATGATGTGAGTACTTTAATAGATGCCTTATGAAAATGTGATGTGACATATTTGGGAAGGGATACATTTGCAATTTTGCTCAATGCCTACTGACCACCTGGTAATGAGTAAATTGTTTAGAGATGACAGAGAACTTTTAAAGCTAAACGACCAACTCACCAGGGTTCTCTTTGCGGTATAGCTGACTCAAGCTCACATGCATTGGGATTTGCCCAACTCCTTCAGACACTGTGAGAAAACTACTGATTCTACTCTACGCTAGATCTGAAAAAAGCAGCAGTTTGCTGATTCAACTTAAGATATTCTACATGGTTATCCTCTGCACCAAAGGCCAATGTGGTCTCCAAATCTGCCATCAGAGATTGTCATGCTAAAGCAATCAGACATTTTCAGCTTTTTCAAAAAGATATCACTGTAATATCCAAAACTGGGAGCAATATATTAGTTGCTAGACCAATACATGAGACCATTCTAATGCTAATCAAGAGGAATCCTACTTTATAACTAGGAAGCTCTACCAGCAATACCTCAGGAACTCACAGTAACCCAAAATCCCTCGATTCTGAAAAGCCAAAGCCATATCTTTCAGTGTGCAAACAACACAACTTAGCATCTTTGTCTTCACAGGTACTCAAAGGATAAGTCTTATCATTTGAAATCTTAATACGCAATCACAATCTGATCTTCTACTTATTAGGTGGCAGTCCTCATCTATCTGTCATTAGTATGGAAAATCGCTCTCTTTACACACAGAAGAAGCACAAAATCAAAATCAACTTGTGGAAACAGCTTATTACTTAGTGCATGCCACACAGTTTTGAGAGAAGACTATTAGAAAGAGTGCCTTTTATGATGATTCACCCCAATAGCAACAAAAGAAAAGAAGTTGGAAGTACAGAAAATAGAGGTCAATTTGAAATTATTTTTACTCCAAAGTTATATGGGGGTCTCAATGAATGTCTAAATTGACAGGCGTTCATTCATTTTAAAAACTGTCACAATATGTGTGTTGATCCAGTTTTGGAGGCTGAAGTATTTATTCGACAACCAGTATTTGCTTGCTATTTTTACCTTAAAGAAAATGTCTTTAGATTACTCATTACACTAAAATTATTGGAATTGATTATATCTCTTCGACCAGCAGTTTACGACAAAATATTTGGAGATATTTTCCTAGTTGCCAATGATGACACATTTTTACCCCAAATGAGTTATTATCAGACGTCCATCTTGTTGTTATCATCACAGGAAGTGAAACAATGGGATAGTAGACTGAAAAATAGGATCAGGTTAGGGCACAGTGGATTAAAGAAGCCAGAGGGAGAGCCTTGTGTACCAAAGATACATCTCAAACCTGGACTGCTGAATTGATATGTGGATGTGCCAGCTGATAACTCCAAAAGGGATAAGAAGTTAACAATTCCATCAGGAATTGGGCTTCATGCCCTGTTTTCACTTCTCCGATAACAAATAAGGCATAATGAATACATATATTTCTTGAGGCCATTTTTCACATTTTTCTACACCTTTTAAATTTTATATGTGTGGTTACTACCATCACAGAACTCATAGCACTAACAGAAAAGAAGCAATCACAACCCACACTCAACTTCTAATAATCAAAAGAGCATATCCAGGTATAAATTATTTCCTATTGTTAGTTCTGGCTGAGGACAACTTTATCTATGTGCCAGAGCTCATATCATGAAAAAGTAACTCCGTAAATGAATTTCCAGCAGTTGTTTTAGTCCATCTAAGTAAAGCGAAACTGCAGTGTATAGTCAGTGAGGTGTTAATGTACAGCAGAAGTTGTTCATTGATATCCCTTTAGCTTTCCTTGGTGCAGTGTCATTTATAGTATCGATCATACAATATACAACATGCTGTAGTTATAACCAAAAGCAAAGAGTCATTTAGATTCAGCAGAGCATATGTTGAAGATTTTTAATGCACAATTATCAGTGAAAAATACCTTTGAATAATAATGATTTTTATGGTAAATTTGAGATGTAACTGATGAATTATTACAATTTCACTTAAACAGATTTTGTTTTTCACTGACAAGGGTGTTTAATAATTAAGTTTGGTTGGCCCACATTTTCATAAATGTGCCATATAAGGTAATATGGTTGGTGTCTGATGCTGCCCATTCCACTTCTGCTCTTCTCTCTCCATCACATTCCCCTCTGACGTCTGCTCTCCCAACAGGTTCTGCATAACAAGAGACAAGCTAATATCATAGTCTATATTTCGAATGTGAAAGGTTTGTGAATTAACTTTCTAGTGTTTGGATTTGGAAAAAATAAGGTATTTCTGTTCTGCGGTTAAATTGCTGGGCTTCGCACTCTTCAGCTAGTGTATGACATTGTTTTTTTTTTAAATGTGGCATTTAGTTGAACTTCCTATGATGATGTGATACTGAGGCTACTCGATGATTTCTTTGAAAATAGGTTAGTGATAAGATTTCTCTGATTTGTCAAGAGAATGTTGCTGCGGGTACGACTTGAAACCCACCAGTCTTCTGCTTCAACACTGCAGGATACCTCCAAGACTTTGTGATACTGACAGCAAGGAAAAAGAAGGGGTATAGTGTAAGCATGTCTGACCTTAATAAGTAAACTTGCAAGGGGATGCGAATAGGTCAAGGAACCTTTTGACTCACAATTAAGGTGTTCTTATCAAATGCAGTACATAATCAATAATCAATACACAAAAATCAATAATCATTAGCAATAAATAACATCAATAATCAATGGAGTCAGTAATTTCCGTACAGCATGACCTTCCAGTCATGAATAACCACATCTTTAGTAGAAGTTTAGAATGTTTCTTTCCCTATATTAACAATGCTAAGGTCATGTCGATTAATCTCAAAATCAAATGAAACACATACAGAAACAACACTGGTTGTCCAAAGCGGCAGCAGAAATGAAATCTAATCAAAGCCTGAACTACAACACATTCTAAGGTTATGGTGCAAATCAATAGCAAAGTCAGCTGTGTCAATGTTATGATGTATATGAAGTTTAGCAGAGAAATTCATCATTAGTCCCTGTTCTAATTCATTAGTGAGGATCCTTAACTAGCATTAGATTAGCATCAGCATGCTGGGCTTCATGCAAAACAATTTAGGAACACAAATTTGGAAAAATGGCGCAACCTTACAAAATACAATTGTATTTTGCAAGTTTGCGCCACTTTTGTGTAAAAAAATAACGCAAAAGCGGTGCTAAAAGAGTATAAATATGGGCCAGAATGTCTCAGAATGACCGTCTTCTCCCTGTGCAGTGTTGTTAAGTCAAAGTTATAAACTACCCCCCAAATCCCTATTGATCATTTAATCTTATGTTCACACTCTGTCCAATAAAACTAAAATCCAAAATCTATGAATTCTAATATTACTCTGTTCACGTGTCGTTGATTGGTTTGTCTTGCAATGTCCTCATCATCCGGCTTGTCAGGTAACAATATTGTTGCAGCTTGTACTCTAGTAAGTATCTTCATTGTTCTTGTCTTGGGAACATCATCTCCTAGCAGTCGGTTCACATGAGACGTTATGAGCACATTTAAACAATACAATAGGAATTCACAGTTTAACTTTCTTGGTCAACTATTTTATTAAACACTAAGAAATACAGCTTTTACATGAGGCCTGGCAAGTAGGCCAAGACACTCGCTAAGTTAACGCCTACAATTAATAACGCTAAAACTTAATTCATAACCCTTAATATGACATATTACTGTATTAGTCTAACAGATATTCAACATTTCAGAAGTATTAACTTTGGTGGCCATTCTCTGTGATCACATTTTCAAATGCGTGCATTTTTTTTCTACGTTATGTTATTTTCTACACAAGTTATTATTAAAAATACATAAACCATTAATAATTTTGCACTGGCAATAGCTAAGTGTGAGAAGGCACCCAAGAGACACAAAGCTTATCTCACCCCGTGGACGCTCTGTAGTGTGTTCTGTAGCCTCTCACAAGTGAAGGCTCTTTTATGTAATACTGATCACATGACTTCTGTTACTCTCTGCTCTTAAATTAATTTTAATTGCGTGCAGTTTTTTTTTCTTTTACATGGATTGCATCTGAAGTGTGACACTACAGAAACTGAAAACGTAGGCAAGGCTCACTCTAGCAATAAGTGCATTACAGTAAACACTCACGTTATAAATGACAAAGTGCCCTTATTTTTTTAGAGCCAAGGGAATCGTTGCGAAACTGGCAAGGTAAGTCTACATAGGGAAGCATAGATTTACCACTCTAATTCCATGACTATTACCTTGACCATATAGTGTATATTAATAATCTGCAGACGCCATATGTGCTGGTCGATGATAAACACTTCATACTTCAACTTCATAAAGGGTCGCCTTTCTTATTGTGTCAAAACAGCAACGACAGTGAGACACTTTCATCCTTGCTAGCTCAGTTTTGCAAAACAATATATTTTCTGAGGTGGCCAGCTCACTTTAGCTTTGCATTTTCAGCAGCGGAGAGAGATCAAAGTATGTTTATAGGCAATTACTCATAGCCTAATGGAAGCTCACACTGAACAAGCAATCACAATTGCAAATCATGGTAAGATGCAAAGAGCGGGTTACACATTTAGCAGCAATAAAATATTCATTCATGTGCTTGAATGCACCTTTTGTCCGGGCAGCCTACACTTCACATATATTGAGACTCCTACATTAGCAAATGAGGCCCTTAAGCATGTGCAGCCTGTGCATAAAAGCTGCAGAGGAGGCTGTTGTCGATGCCATTTTAGTAAGCACTATGAAAATAGAAAGCAGCCACAATTCCTTATTAGGTCATATTATTAGTGTCATAGCTGTGCTTTCGCGATTTTTCGGTTCATAATTAGAAATGTCATAGAATAGGAGTTATTCAGTTCATTTACATGACTGCACAGTGCTTGCCGTGTTTCAAGCACTAGTTGCTCTGTTGCAATTCGTTTGTGAAATTTGTACGAGATACTTGTATAAATAAACGTGTCTAATGGCAAACGAGGTTTAGTGATTACACGTGTAGGGGTTTGTAAAATGCGCCTGGGCCCGATTTACAAAGATTATGCTGTGACTAGGAGAGATTAGTCTTGTAGTACTCCTGGCATACTAGTGATTTCAGGCCCAAACCCAGAGTTTTCTTGTCTTACTTCTTGAATTAATTGGTAAGCCATTGGTGAGAGTATGTCACAGCAAATGCTTTGTGCACTGGTCCGTTCACGTTAGTAGACAACCTCAGTACTAAGCTAAGGTTCATCAATTTGGGTAACACAAGCCATTCATTCTTTCCATCACTGAGCTAAAGCCAGTTAATTTTCATCCAGATCGGAATGACACGACATTCATCTAAATCACAACTAAGGGCCATATTTATACTTTTTGACGCAAAACTGCGCTATCGCAGTTTTGCGCCAAAAAGATTAGCGCCGGCTAACGCCATTCTGAAGCGCCATGCGGACGCCGTATTTATTGAATGGCGTTAGCCGGCGCTGGCGGACCGGCGCTGCCTGGTGTGCGTGGAAAAAAACCACGTACACCAGGCAGCGCCGGCGTAGGGAAAAAAGGCGTTAGGGCGTCTTAAAATGGGGCAAGTCAGGTTGAGGCAAATAAATCGCCTCCACCCGATTTGCGCCATTTTTAATGACGCCCAGACGCCATTTAGTAAAGACAGGAGTCATGCCCCCTTGCCCAATGGCCATGCCCAGGGGACTTATGTCCCCTGGGCATGGTCATTGGGCATTGTGGCATGTAGGGGGGCACAAATCAGGCCCCCCTATGCCAAAAAAATATATAAAAAAAAATAAAAAATTATTCTTACCTGAACTTACCTGAATGTCCCTGGGATGGGTCCCTCCATCCTTGGGTGTCCTCCTGGGGTGGGCAAGGGTGGCAGGGGGGGTCCCTGGGGGCATGGGAGGGCAGCTGTGGGCTCATTTTGAGCCCACAGGTCCCTTAATGCCTGCCCTGACCCAGGCGTTAAAAAGAGGCGCAAATGCGGGGTTTTTTGCCCCGCCCACTCCCGGGCGTGATTTTTGCCCGGGAGTATAAATACGACGCATTTGCGTCGCAGTCATTTTTTTAGACGGGAACACCTACCTTGCATCTCATTAACGCAAGGAAGGCGTTCACGCAAAAAAATGACGCTCATTCCTCATACTTTGGCGCTAGACCCGTCTAACGCCAAAGTATATATATGGCGTTAGTTTTGCGCCGAATTTGCGTCGAAAAAAACGACGCAAATTCGGCGCAAACGGAGTATAAATATGCCCCTAAATGAGGCTATTTTCTGCAGCAAGTGGCTCAACACGTCTCGACAACAGATGATGAAAAAAGGGCAATTAGGTTGCTTAATGTAACATATGACAGGGATGAGGCCTTCAGTAACCCAGGTCAGAAGGGACTCAAAAGAAAAGAGGGTCCAAGCTTGACCTGGTGACATCTTTGAATCAAAAGAACCCGATCATCGCCTCCGACACTGAACCAGAGCAAGCTCATTGCCATTTTCCCCAGATATGACAGTTTAGCGAATGTTTTACTGGGACACTGCCTCTGCAGTCTCTGTCACATGCCTGTGTACACTGACTCTCAAATCTCTTCTCACGCAACGGATCTGGCATTTGTGATGACAATCTACTCTTGCTGGCTTGAAGAAGAGAGACACACTGCTCTGGAATGAAAATACGCGATTTAATCGGAATGGATTCGACTAGTGGCACAATTAGCGATGCTATCGAGTTAACGTGGTACAATTGGTACTATCTGGTTAATGTGGGTGGCTTAGCTAAACGTTCGTTTTTTATTGTTAGGTGATCATTCAGAGTACTTTCTGGTACTTGCCCCACAGTGGTAACTGATGGGCCTTAAGATAACTGTTGTCTAGGGAAAGCACTTCACTTTGTAACTGTGAAACCTCTGTTTTCTCATGTAACAGGTCTTTTGTGAAGTAATAAACTCCATGGCACTTCTGCTCCGTGGTTCAGCCATCTTCACAAAAATAGATAATTCCAGAATGCAATGGTACCGTTTTTTATTCCTAGTAAATATAAAGATTTTTTTGATTGTGTTAACTGTCATCTTCCGAACCATTACAGATGTGCATAATCCATATATATGGACAATGTTTTGAGTCTCTCTCACTCAGCTTTCCCCTAATTCCCTCTACTCATACATTGAATATTCATCTAAACATCTTCACCCCAAGTGTAAGATGTATTATTATGTAATCTATTTACACAAAGTGCAGATCTCACACTTGGTGGGCAGATGCAGGGCAAGCAATGCCAAAGTTGCACAGGAGGAGTATCAAAAAGTAAAGTCTGCCACACTGTCCCTTATTTGCCCATGGGGCACCCAAGAACTGAAAATTGTTGTCAGTGGTAGGCTAAGGTTAGGTAAACTTTATTCCTTTCTACACCTCACAGATATTTAAGTGCAATTGCAAAATCTCGTTTGACTGCATGATGGCTAAATCTTTCCAACTGGTAGGCAGGTGTAATGCATATTCCCCCCCTCCCGTGGGTATATACTTCACACTGTATTATTTGACTAGTTTTTAATTTGGAAAATATGGGGCATTTAATTTCAGTTAAGACCTCTGTCGTATTCACCAATACTTTTGATAATACTGGCATTTGCTTTGAATTTTCCACTGACTTTGTATTCTTTCCCTTTTCTGAATCATTTTGTTGGGCTACCTTTTTGAAAGAAACAATGTTTTTGTGCTTGGGTCTGTTAGGTTTGTCTTTTTCTGCCATGAGCTTAATAACCCCTGCCCCAACACCTAGTTGGTCTAGTCTAGTTTACAGAAGTCTTCACAAGTTTTGTATCGCATCCATTTCTCCTTAATGCTTCTCTGCTCTGGTCCATTTATATTCTGACCTCGGCACCACACGCATTTTGACCAACTTGAAAGCATACATCAATGGCTACTTACAGGCATCAGTGGCGTCCACTGTGGTTCCTTCTCAGATAAGGAGAGGGTTTGCTTCAAGTGGCTGGAGTGTAAAAATATGTGGCATCCTATCTATGAATATCAAATGGACTCTTTAGAGGGAAGGCCAATGAACACCAATATATAAAACAGTTACTGAGGTTTGGGATTGCATACATCACAGCACTGCTGGCAGGAAGTTAGGATGGAACAAGGTGATAAGACCTCAAGACATGAGTATGACAGTGGAATGCATGATTAAGGCATGAGTCTGGTCAGGATTCCCACTATTGTTTCAAGAAGGGCGAAGGTCTGTAATGGGAGTGTCATGGGGTGGGAGTTTATTGAGAGAGTTAGGGGCATATTTATACTCTGTTTGCGCCGAATGTGCGTCAAAATTTTTGACGCACAATCGGCGCAAACCCTGCCCCATATTTATACTTTGACGTCCGACCCCGCGGGCGTCAAAATTCCACCATGTGCGTCATTTTTTGGAAGGGGGAACCAGCCTTGCGTTAATTATATGCAAGGTAGGCGTTCCCTTCCAAAAAATTACTTTAAGGCCTGTGCCCCTTATTTATACTCTGACGTAATTTTGACGCACAGGAGGGGGCAGGCCTTAAAAAACGGCGCACAGCCTGATGGGCGCTGTTTTTCAACGCCTGGGTCAAGGCAGGCGTTAAGGGACCTGTGGGCTCGGAAGGAGCCCAGAGGTGCCCTCCCCTGCCCCCAGGCACACCCCCTGCCACCCTTGCCCACCCCAGGAGGACACCCAAGAATGGAGGGACCCATCCCAGGGAAGTAAAGGTAAGTTCGGGTAAATATTTTTTTCCGATTTTTTTTGTGGCATAGGGGGGCCTGATTTGGGCCCCCCTACATGCCACTATGCCCAATGACCATGCCCACGGGACATAAGTCCCCTGGGCATGGCCATTGGGCAAGGGGGCATGACTCCTGCCTTTGCTAAGACAGGAGTCATGTCAATGGAGGTTGGGAGTAAAAAAAAAATGGTGCAAATCCGGTTTGAGGCCTGAATTTTACCTCAGACCTGACTTGCACCGTTTTTTGACGCACAACCCCCATTTTCCCATACGCCGGCGCTGCCTGGTGTGAGTCATTTTTTTTGACGCACACCAGTCCGCAGTGCCGGCTAACGTCATTCCATTAATAAGGCACCCTCATGGCGCGTTGGAATGGTGTTAGCCGGCGGTAAAGTTTTTGACGCACAACTGCATTGGCGCACTTGTGTGTCAAAAAGTATAAATATGGGCCTTAGAGTGGATGATAGAACCTCTGTAGCAATGGACTTTTGATGCCGGATTGTCCTTTCCTGGGTTACTCTGGATGCCATTGCATAGCAAACAGCAACTTCAAGCAAACTATTAATACTAACTATAAAAGAAGAGACTGTTAAGAATGAAAAATCTGTATTTAAAATAAGACCCGTAACACTAATAAAAAAGCCGTTTACACTTGATACCTGACCTTCAACAGGAGAGTACCTACACTGCAAGTGCTGCTGTGACCTGTGTCTGGAAGAGACGATGGCTCATGTGTCTGGAGAAAGGGCCCCTGCCTTCACTTCGGAGGAGTTGGAGAAACTAGTGGATGGGGTCCTCCCCCAGTACACGCAACTGTACGGTCAGACAGGTGAGTACACTGTGAGCATGCTGCATGGGCAATGCCTGTTTTGAGTGGTGTGGATGGAAGTTACATGGGGGGGCTGAGGGCTGCATGTGCGGATGGTGAGTGTATGTGCGTCAGGGCATGGGTGGGAACTGGTGGGCAATGAGTATGATGGTCCGGACGGGTAAGTAATTTCCTTTCCCCCTGTACTATTCCTCTAGGTCAGAGCCCACCAGAAGAAGGGTGTTTGGCGTGCCTTCGCCAAGGACATCTGGACCCTGGGGGTCTACCACAGACGGAGCACCCACTGCCGTAAAAGATGGGAGGACCTGTGCCGCTGGAACAAGAAGATGACGGAGGCCCAGCTGGGGATGGCCTCCCAACGTGGGAGGGGTGTCCGTCGCACCATGAGCCCCTGATGTCCCGGATCCTGGTGGTGGCGTATCGGGAGTTGGATGGGCGCTTTAGGGCATCACAGCAGCCACAAGGGGGTGAGTACACTCCCATTCAGCTGACTCTGCGCACATTATGAGGTGTCAGAGTGGGGGAGGTGGGCAGTGGGTTCCCCTAGGCCAGGGCGAACTTGGTAGGCAAGATCCCTTGTGTGGCAGGCTATGTGGCACCCCACCCCCACCAGTGGTAAGAGCCATCTACACCTAGTCAGGCTCTCTTGACTTCCAGGTGTGCAGCATTTGGTCTTAAGCCTCGTGCCCCATGGTCAACTGAAATTTCTAGGAACTGTCACTGCATGGCGTAGTGCATAGGGCTGCTCCCTGTGTGTTGTGTCTGCCAACAGTAGTGGTGTTGCATGCACTGAACATGTCTTTCTTCTGTCCCCCCCCTTTTTGTGGTCTCCCTGTTCTCGTGTGCAATAGCATCATCAGGCGGAGGAGCATTGGCACAGGAGCAGGAGGGAGCTGCAACCCACTTGGCCCTGGAGGGCGAAGCAACAGAGTCTGAAACCACCAGTCGGACGGAGGGCAAGGGGAGCTCAATGGCGGGGACAGGAGCAGACAGCAGTGACAGCAGTGAAAGCGACTCCTCCCTTGCGGTGGCGGGCACCTCTGTGCCCATTGCATCAACAGGTACAGCCGCCACCCCTCCCTACCAGCACCGCCCTCCCAGCAGCCCCTCAGCGTGTGTCCCCTGCCCGCTCACCCAGGAGTGTGGGCATCTCCTTTGCCCCAGGAACCTCAGGCCCTGGCCCAGTCAGCCCTGCTGCCCTCAGTGAGGAGGCTATTGACTTCCTGATATCCCTCACTGCTGGGAAATCTATCATTGTGAATGCCATCCAGGGTGCAGAGAGGCATTTGCAACAAACAAATTCATACCTGGAGGGCATTCATTCTGGGCAGACAGCCCAAAGAGAGCATTTCATGCTCTGGACTCAGCACTGATGGCAGCCATTGTCCCTGTGTCCAGCCTCCCCCTTCCAACTTCCTCCACCCAGACCCAATGTCCTGTACCCCAGCCTATCCCAAGCACACCATCAGACCAGCATGCACACTCATCAACACAAGAGTGGCTCAGGCAAACATAAGCACCACATATCCCACAGGCACTCACACAAGCACCATCCCCATGCAGACACAGCAACATCCACTGCCTCCACTGTGTCCCCCTCCTCCACGTCCTCCTCCTCCCTCCCTGTCTCGTCTCCACTCACAGCTGCATGCGCTACATCCTCAGCCACTACCTCCATCACCAGCACGCCCATCACCACACACCGCTCATGTGCACTCACCACCCCCACTACCATTCACACATCCCCAGTGTCCTCTCCCAATGTGTCAGTGAGCCCTCCTCCCAAAGTACACAAACGCAGGCACACACCCACCCAACAGCCATCCACCTCACAACAGCCTCCGGCCCATGCACCTTCACCCAAAGCAGACGTACACCTCCTACAAGCACTACCTCTTCCTCCACTCCCAAACCCCCTCCATCTTACCGTCCCAGTGTGTCTAAAAAACTCTTCCTGGCTAACATTGACCTCTTCCCTACACCCCCCTGTCTTTCCATAGAGCCAGGCTTTGAAGGTACCAGCCCAGAACCTCAGCCACCACATCCCCAGGCACAGTGGTGCCAGCAACTGCAGGATCATCGAGTGCGCCACCCATCTGGGCTGCCAGTGTGCCACGTAGCGAGGGAAAGGACATTCCGCCACCTGCCAAGGTGAAAAAGGTGCCCACATCCCGGAGAGAGAAGCCGAAACTACCAGCCACCAAGGGCTCAGCAAAAACAAAAGGGGATAGTGGCAAGACAACTGCAGCACCATCAAAGCCGGGGAAGGCCCAAAAGCAGAAGAGAAGGTCAGGAGAGGGCATGGTGGCACCGACTGAGGGACCAGTGTCACACTTTCTGTCCACGACCACGCCAACCTGTATGGGGGCACTCACCGCTAGCTGCCCTGCCACCACAACTGCCACCTGCACCGCCACCTGCACCGCCCCCAGCACGTCCACAGCCTCAACAACAGTCCCCGGCCTCTTCCCCAGTGGGCAGCCATCCGAGGCTGGAGGAGACATCCTGCTTTGTCCCTCAGCAGGTGGTGACCCATGCACCGCCACCAGCACCGCCGCCACAGACACTGCCGCAAGCACCACCACCTGCACCACCCCCGGCATGTCTACAGCCTCAGCGACAGTCCCCATCCTCTTCCCCAGTGGGCAGCCGTCCGAGGCTGCAGGAGACATCCTGCTGTGTCCCTCAGCAGGTGCTGACCCATGCACCGCTGCCAGCACCGTCGCCACAGACACCGCTCAAGAACCGCCACCGGCCCCACGGCGTCCTCTAACACTGGTACCACCGCTGACATGGCTACCATCCCCAGTGGTCAGTCGTCTGAGGCTGGAGGAGAGTTCCTGGACCCTGGGTACCTTCCATGAGCCATGACTTCCATCACTGTTTGCACTTGCAGGTGGAAGGCAAAGCCGCAGGAGTGTGGGGTATGTCGCTGCCTCCATGGCGTATCATGCTACCTGAACCTCGCCAATCTTGTGGCCCAGGTGAGGGAATTATACTGGCCACAATGTACGTGGAGCACTCTGGGCACCAGGCCCCCTCCAGAAGCAGTGGAGTATCACATCCACTACCTCAGTCCTTGGCAGGATGAAGCACTTTGGGCACCAGGCCCCCTCCAGAACCAGTGGAGTATCACATCTACTACCTCAGTCCTTGGCAGGATGAAGCACTCTGGGCACCAAGCCCCCTCCAGAACCAGTGGAGTATCACATCCACTACCTCAGTCCTTGGCAGGATGAAGCACTCTGGGAAACAGGCCCCCTCCAGAACCAGTGGAGACTGTTATCCACTGGAGAGACTGTGGCTTTGCACTCCCCAGGATAAAGCAGTGGGCAACCCACCCACTGGAGAGACTTGAGAGACTGTGGCTTTTCAATCCCCAGGATAAAGCAGTGGGCAACCCACCCACTGGAGAGACTTGAGAGACTGTGGCTTTGCACTCCCTAGGATACAGCAATGGGCATGGAGCCCCCTCGTGCAGCAGTGGCGTTGTGTGTTCATCAGGCTGAGGTGCCCCCCTCCCCCTGAGGTGCCTGTGTATTTTCGATCTGATGCCCCAGCAGTGTTGTCTCCGTTTCGAGTCAGGTATCATGTGTGGGCTTCGCCCATGCATTTTGGGCCCAGTGGTACACGGTCAATGATTAGTACAATATCCGGACTTGGTGTACATATTTGTATATACTGAATTTGGAGTTTTGACTAATGGATTTTTCATGATTACAATCATCACAATCATTTCCTTTTGTCCTTACGTTCTTCCAGGGGGTGGGGGGGTGCATATGTAATGTTGCTGCATGTATTTGTGTGTATGTTGTGGGTGAGGGTGGGGGTGTTGCGTGTTGCGTGTGTGAGTGTCACTCTCTTTCCTCCCCCCTCCCCTGTGTTGTAGGTGCAGTACTCACCGTGGTCGCCGCCGCCGGTCGTACTCCTGGTAGAAGAGGAGGTAAACCAACATGGGTACACCTGAAGTTTGGGCTCCATGGCGTCCTGGTTCCTCGTTGGGTGTCGAGCGGTGAGTGTTTTCCCTTCTGTGTACTGTTTCCGCCGTGCTTTAGATAGCGTTGGTTCCGCCCTGGAAAAGGTGGCAGACAGGCCTCTTGTAATACAGTGGGCGGTACTTTGTCTTCTGCCTGTCAGTTTGCGGTGACCGCCGTGGTGTCTGTTTCTACCGCCGTGGCGGTTGGAGTGTAAAAGTGGCTGTCTATGTTGGCGGTTTCCACCACGGTCGTAATCCCATTTTTTTTCCCGCCGGCCTGTTTGCGGTATTACCACCGCTTTAACACCGACCGCCAGGGTTGTAATGAGGGCCAATGTATTGTTGCAACACTTCAAACAGCAAAACAGTGAAAACACCATACAAAAAATACCACATCTAGTTAGAAAAATTTAACTTAATTTAATGAACAAACAAGACCAAAACAACATAAACCCAATAAGTAGAAGTTGAGATATGAACATTTAACCTGTTCTGTGCCCAGGACGCTCCCTCTGTGGGGTTCCTCCCCCACCCCCCCCAAGTCAAGGATGGAAGGGGAAGCCCTTCCCCTTCCACCCCCAACCCCCCCCAACCCCCTTGTGACGTCAGCGCGCGAGCGCGCGCTGATTAGTCACAGTGTCTCCCCCATCGCCCTGGAAGCTCTGGTTCCAGCGCGATTGAAAGAGAAATGCAAAGCATTTCTCTTTCAATCCCATTGGGAAGGCCCGGAGGGGCTTCAAAGGGAAGGAAACACCAGGGAGTTTTTTTTATTTTTTGCGTGAATTTGGGCAAGGGTCGCTCCCTGGGGGGGGGGAATTATTTTAGGCCATGTCTGCCCCCCCGGGGGGTAGATCAGCCTATTTTGATTAAGCTGATCTGCCCCCAAGGGGGGCAGAAACCACTAGGCACCAGGGATTTTTTTGTTTTTTTTGTTTTACAGATGGGGAGCGACCCATTGGACAAGGGTCGCTCCCCTGGGGGGGCAAATTGTATTTAGGCCATTTCTGCCCGCTTTGGGGGCAGATCAGCCGATTTTAGGTCAATCTGCCCCCAAGGGGGGCAGAAACCACTAGGCACCAGGGATCGTTTTTTTGCGCCGTCACGCAAGGGGAGCGACCTTGTAGGCAAGGGTCGCTCCCCGGAGGGGGTGGGGGGCAAATTTATTTTAGGCCACTTCTGCCCCCCCTGGGGGCAGATCGGCCTATTGGTATTAGGCCGATCTGCCCCCAGGGGGGGCAGAAACCTCTAGGCGCCAGGGCGAATAGTTTTTTTGTGTTTTTTTTTTTGTTTGTTTGTTTTTTTAGAAATGGGGAGCGACCCATTAGGCAAGGGTCGCTCCCCTGGGGGGCAAATTGTATTTAGACAATTTTTGCCCCCCTTGGGTGCAGATTGGCCGATTGTAGGTCAATCTGCCCCCAACCACTAGGCACCAGGGATCTTTATTTTGCGCCATCACGCAAGGGGAGCGACCTTGTAGGCAAGGGTCGCTCCTGGGGGGGGGCGGGGGGGTTGGGGGGTTGAGGGGTGAGGGACAAATTTATTTTAGGCCATTTCTGCCCCCCTGGGGCCGGCTGAGCTAGAGGCCAAAATCCACAGGTAGGCACTGTTTTCTATGAAAAAATGTGATGTGTCCACGTTGTGTTTTGGGCCATTTCCTGTCGCGGGCGCTAGGCCTACCGACTCAAGTGAGGTATCATTTTTATCGGGAGACTTGGGGGAACGCTAGGTGGAAGGAAATTTGTGGCTCCTCTCAGATTCCAGAACTTTCTGTCACCGAAATGTGAGGAAAATTAGTTTTTTTAGCCAAAATGTGAGGTTTGCAAAGGATTCTGGGTAACAGAACCTGGTCAGAGCCCCACAAGTCACCCTATCTTGGATTCCCCTAGGTCTCTAGTTTTCAAAAATGCACAGGTTTGGTAGGTTTCCCTAGGTGCCGGCTGAGCTAGAGGCCAAAATCTACAGGTAAGCACTTTGCAAAAAACAGCTTTGTTTTCTTTCAAAAAATGGGATGTGTCCACGTTGTGTTTCGGGGTGCCTCCTGTTGCGGCCGCTAGGCCTACCCACAGAAGTGAGGTATCACTTTTATCGGGAGACTTGGGGGAACGCTGGGTGGAAGGAAATTTGTGGTTCCTCTCAGATTCCAGAACTTTCTGTCACCGAAATGTGAGGAAAATATGTTTTTTTAGCCAAATTCTGAGGTTTGCAAAAGATTCTGGGTAACAGAACCTGGTCAGAGCCCCACAAGTCACCCCATCTTGGATTCCCCTAGGTCTCTAGTTTTCAAAAATGCACAGATTTGGTAGGTTTCCCTAGGTGCCGGCTGAGCTAGAGGCCAAAATCTACAGGTAGGCACTTTGCAAAAAACAGCTCTGTTTTCTGTCAAAAAATGGGATGTGCCTACTTTGTGTTTTGGGACATTTCCTGTCGCGGGCGCTAGGACTACCCACACAAGTGAGGTATCATTTTTATTGGTAGACTTGGGGGAACGCTGGGTGGAAGGAAATTTGTGGCTCCTCTCAGATTCCAGAACTTTCTGTCACCGAAATGTGAGGAAAATGTGTTTTTTTAGCCAAATTGTGAGGTTTGCAAAGGATTCTTGGTAACAGAACCTGGTCAGAGCCCCACAGGTCACCCCATCTTGGATTCCCCTAGGTCTCTAGTTTTAAAAAATGCACAGGTTTGGTAGGTTTCCCTAGGTGCCGGCTGAGCTAGAGGCCAAAATCTACAGGTAGGCACTTTGAAAAAAACAGATCTGTTTTCTGTCAAAAAATGGGATGTGCCTACTTTGTGTTTTGGGACATTTCCTGTCGCGGGCGCTAGGACTACCCACACAAGTGAGGTATCATTTTTATTGGTAGACTTGGGGGAACGCTGGGTGGAAGGAAATTTGTGGCTCCTCTCAGATTCCAGAACTTTCTATCACCGAAATGTGAGGAAAATGTGTTTTTTTAGCCAAATTTTGAGGTTTGCAAAGGATTCTTGGTAACAGAACCTGGTCAGAGCCCCACAGGTCACCCCATCTTGGATTCCCCTAGGTCTCTAGTTAAAAAAAATGCACAGGTTTGGTAGGTTTCCCTAGGTGCCGGCTGAGCTAGAGGCCAAAATCTACAGGTAGGCACTTTGCAAAAAACAGCTCTGTTTTCTGTGATGTGTCCACGTTGTGTTTTGGGGCATATCCTGTCGCGGGCGCTAGGCCTACCCACACAAGTGAGGTACCATTTTTATAGGGAGACTTGGGGGAACGCTGGGTGGAAGGAAATTTGTGGCTCCTCTCAGATTCCAGAACTTTCTGTCACAGAAATGTGAGGAAAATGTTTTTTTTAGCCACATTTTGAGATTTGCAAAGGATTCTGGGTAACAGAACCTGGTCAGAGCCCCACAAGTCACCCCATCTTGGATTCCCCTAGGTGTCTAGTTTTAAAAAATGCACAGGTTTCGTAGGTTTCCCTAGGTCCCGGCTGAGCTAGAGGCCAAAATCTACAGGTAGGCACTTTGCAAAAAACAGCTCTGTTTTCTGTGATGTGTCTACGTTGTGTTTTGGGGCATATCCTGTCCCGGGCGCTAGGTCTACCCACACAAGTGAGGTATCATTTTTATTGGGAGACTTGGGGGAACATAGAATAGCAAAACAAGTGTTATTGCCCCTTGTCTTTCTCTACATTTTTCCCTTCCAAATGTAAGACAGTGTGTAAAAAAGACATCTATTTGAGAAATGCCCTGTAATTCACATGCTAGTATGGGCACCCCGGAATTCAGAGATGTGCAAATAACCACTGCTTCTCAACACCTTATCTTGTGCCCATTTTGGAAATACAAAGGTTTTCTTGATAGCTATTTTTTACTCTTTATATTTCAGCAAATGAATTGCTGTATACCCGGTATAGAATGAAAACCCCTGCAGGATGCAGGTCATTTATTGGCTCTGGGTACCTAGAGTTCTGGATGAACCTACAAGCCCTATATATCCCCGCAACCAGAAGAGTCCAGCAGACGTAACATTATTTCGCTTTTGAACATCTGACATTGCAGGAAAAAGTTACAGAGTAAAACGTAGAGAAAAATTGATGTTTTTTTCACCTCAATTTCAATATTTTTCTTTTTCAGTTGTTATTTTCTGAGGAAACCCTTGTAGGATCTACACAAATTACCCCTTGCTGAATTCAGAATTTTGTCTACTTTTCAGAAATGTTGCGGTTTCTGGGATCCAGCATTGGTTTCATGCCCATTTCTGTCACTGACTGGAAGGAGGCTGAAAGCACAAAAAATCGTAAAAATGGGGTATGTCCCAGTAAAATGCAAAAAATTGTGTTGAAAAATTGGGTTTTCTGATTCAAGTCTGCCTGTTCCTGAAAGCTGGGAAGCTGGTGATTTTAGCACCACAAACCCTTTGTTGATGCCCTTTTCAGGGACAAAAACCACAAGCCTTCTTCTGCAGCGCCTTTTTCCCATTTTGTTGAAGAAAATGAATGTTTCACTGTATTTTGGCTAATTTCTTGGCCTCCTTCTGGGGAACCCACAAAGTCTGGGTATGTCTAGAATCCCTAGGATGTTGGAAAAAAAAGATGCAAATTTGGCTTGGCTAGCGTATGTGGACAAAAAGTTATGAGGGCCTAAGCGCGAACTGCCCCAAATAGCCAAAAAAAGGCTCGGCAGAGGAGGGGGAAAAGGCCTGGCAGCGAAGGGGTTAAAGAATAAACTTACAGCCTGATTTTGATTTTGTCAGTGTTACTGCCAAATCATGTCAGCGGCAGATCTGAAAAAACTGTTTAGTCAACAGTCTTCTGCCTGCTGTATTTAGATGTTACAGCTCTACAAGTGAATTGACTGGCAAAGGATTTCTGACGGAACATTACGGCGGCAGAACACAATGGACTTCGCACGATGGCAGAGGCTGTGTACTAGAGGTAAGTGACACACACACACTGTCCATTAGCGATATGTGTACCCCACAACACACTACACAAAACACCCCATTCAAACAATAACTCAGTGCCATTCCAAAACACCACACAGATTGTACGTGATGAAAACATACATTGACATATCCGTGCCACCACATGCACACACCATTGACACTGCACCCTCACATGATACAACCACAACAACCAACACAGCTACACACTTATCCACACACACACGCTCACACACATCAACTACACACATCATGAAAACACCTGCCACACAACAACAGCACTCACCTGAATGTGTGACATGGCAACACAACATACACAACAACTTCGGTCTCACATGCAAATGACACACATACAGATACAACCGCACCATCATTCCAGCTCCCTCCATCTCAAACAGCCAATCCACACACACACATATGCATGTACTGAATCACAGACACAGCAGATAGCAGAAACCTACCCATACAGGTCCTTTTGCATTGCGCAAACATGGACACCATTGTTCAGTGTGAGTGTACTGTCATTGTGGTGCTAGCTTTCATTTTGCTATGCATGATGACACCACAATGACAATTATGTATGTGTGCAACATGTGTGTTGTGCGAGTGTGTCCCCAGCCAAGTGTAAAACAATTTTCTCCCCGACATATGCATTTCACAGTGACAAAAAAACAATTATTTTGACATGTATATGCCTGCAGTGATCCCAACCTCCTGTGCAGTGCCCACCTGTGCTCTGGCAATGGGGCGTTCCTACCTTTGAGTCCTACAACAGGGAAGGGGTCATGTTTTCTCCATGCGTCGGCGACAGCAGCGACAGCAGTACTTGTCCAGTTGTGTCCAGTGAAAATCACAAGTGGAATCGGGAAAGAAGAAGAGTTTTCACTCCTTCCCCCCCTAATCTGCCAACTCAGAAGTGGAGGTGAGACCACCATTTTTTTCTTGGCTGTAAGGCACATACAAATCTGCATGGCAGAAAGGGTGGCTGGAGTCCCACCTTCAGCCACTTTTCCCTCACCCACTGTCGACTCTGGTGTTGTTTCTTGGTGAAGACAGCAGATCGAATGTGGGCTTTTGGCTATGGGACTGCTAACATCTAAATACAGGGGGGACCGTCATGGCAGTTGATGGGTTTTCAGTTGAAAATTAGATGGCAGACCATTACTACCAAGATCTAAATCAGTCCCTTAGTTGTAGTGCATAGAAAAATAATGCGCCAACTGGGGTTATCTGGTCACACTAGACCAGGTCAAATCTGAAAAGTCAGGCTGACCGTAATGGAGCACATGTCAGATACAGGGACCAGCCTTGGCCCGAAGAAAACAGCACCTTGGTTCGGAGTTTTGTCGACGTCGAGAACCATAAGGAAGGAGCAGATGAGGCAATGCAATTGTGTAGATCCCGCAGATGTAGTTGAAGTGTCGGCTCTGAGTTGTGCAAAGTCAGAGATGCATTGGGAATGGAGATGATGCACCCTATAGTCTGCATTGCAGTGATCGTAGGCCTTGCAGCAGCGGTGATGCACTGGCAGCGATGGCAATGGGATGTTATTGATCCTCACAGCAGCGGCAGTGCATTGGCACAGATGGAGATGCATTGGTTCTGATGGGTGCAATGTTGTCAATGTGCATGTTTTGGCAGTTGCAGCATTTTATACCCAATTCCAAGGGCCCAGGACTGGATTGTCACCACTTTACAGTGCAAGAGTTGCAGCAAGCAAAGTCCAGGTGCTGTTGCAGGTTGAAGTCTTTGATGTCATTGAGTCTTCAGAAGAACAGGAGGCAAGCAAGCAAGTCCTTGGAGTAACTTTGGTTCTGGGTTGGAGAGATTCAGGTCCAGTCCTTCTCACTACCAGGTAAAGAGGACAGCAGGTCAGCACAGCAGAACAGGAGTCCAGGGGAGTCCAGCTTAGTGACAGACCTTTCAGCAGCACATCAGTTCTTCTTCCTGGCAGGGTATTCATAGATCCAGAACTGTACTAAAGTAGTGGTGTTAGAGGTCTAGTACTTATACCCAGTTGTGTCTTTGAAGTGGGAGGGACTTCAAAGAGAAACTCTTGAAGGTCACAGAGTAATTGTCCGTCCTGCCCTTTCTCTACACTCACTACAAAGGTATACAGCCCTTTGTGCGGGAACAGGACAGTGCATATTCAGATCTAGGTGTTGGTCCCTCACTCACATCCTGCCCCGGATGGCCCATCAGGCTGTAGATGGCCCATCAGTCACACCAAACCACCTTTGTGAGTGGCTGTCTAGCGGTTGCCACCTCACCTGAGATGTGTATTGGAGACAGGCAGAAGGTACCAAATTCCCAAAGTAAAAAAATGCCAACTTTCTATGAGTGGCCTTTTTGGAATTACATTATAATTTTATTTTATTGTTATTTTAAATTGTGATTTCAGAGACACCGAATCTTTTGTAATTGTGAAAAGTAATAAGGCAAACCCAATGTTATCCTATAGGAGAGATAAGCCTTTTAAGAGTTTTTCACTACTAGGACATGTACAATTTAAAAAGTACATGTTCCACTTTTTAAATACACTGCATCCTGCCCTTGGGCTTTTTAGGGCCTACCTTAGGAGTGACGTATACGTATTAAGAAGGGTGGTTTGGGCATGGCAAAGGTTTCACTTGCCAGGTCAACATAGCAGTTCAAAACTGCACACACAGGCTCTGTAATGGCATACCTGAGATATGTTGAAGGGCTACTTAAATGGGTGGCACAATCAGTGCCGCAGGTCCGCCAGTAGCATTACATTTAAAGGCCCTGGGCACATGTAGTGTACTTTACTAGGGACATGTAAGTAAATTAAATAAGCCAATGTTGCCATGTTTTAAGCAGAGAGCACATGTAAGGTAGCACTGTTTAACAGTGGTAAAGTGCCGGGAGTCCAAAAGCCAACAAAGAATAATTCAGCAAAAAAAGGGTGGAGGAAGGCAAAAAGTTTGGGGATGACCCAACAGAAAGGGTCACGTGAAACACAGTATTTCTAGCTAACAATGGTAATTGGAAAAAAACATTACACATGGTGGCCCAAAGGGGCAGACTTTTTGGCAAGTTTAGTTGGCCACCTGTCAGTTGCTGATTGTTTTATTGAGGTATTAAACTCTTACTTATACGGTGAAACTCTTGCCTGGATAGTATTAAACTATGGGTGCAAGACAGTGAAATTTGCATTATTTGCAATATAATTTAGTTAGTTTAGGTACCACAAAAGTTGGTCATCTAGTGACTATACCATTATCCTCCCACTCTTAAGCCCTTTTTCTCAAAATATTTTCCTACCACATAATTTTAAAATTAATGGAAGAGGCATTCCGTAAGATGATTTTGAAAGTTTTTCTTCTAAAAACTGAAAATTTTAATACCTAAAATTTCAAAACTTGTGCTCCCTAAAGCAGTGTTGGGCCTGCTGCAGGGAGCACAAGGTGCCAATTTTGTGGTGCATTCTTTGTCACAGACACTCCAAGTGGAAGTTATCATCCTGGAGAGGGTAATCATTGCTGGGCTTGCTG
Source organism: Pleurodeles waltl (assembly GCF_031143425.1). Taxonomy (NCBI): domain Eukaryota; kingdom Metazoa; phylum Chordata; class Amphibia; order Caudata; family Salamandridae; genus Pleurodeles; species Pleurodeles waltl. The sequence continues at coordinate 343,056,567 of NC_090439.1, forward strand.
CCTGCCCCCAGCTCAAAAAGAAGGTGCTTATGCACATAACATAAAAGTGCAGCCTTCTCCAACACATAGACTATTTTTTTAACTGATCAGCATTGTGCCATCAGGCTCCCAGGTGCTCTCATTCACCTACCAGGGAAAAAAATATGTAAAAAAAACTGACAAAAGAATAAGCAAAGAAGGCGGAAACAAAAAAAAAGGAGAGACGGCACAGAAAGCTGATGAGGTAAAGAACAAAGGTAGGAGTAGGACCTAGCAGAAAGGAATCTGGAAACATCTAGGGGCATCTTTATGAGAGATTTGCACCAGCATTGTGCCTCGAATGGTGACACAAAGGCAGCACAAACAGTAAAGTCATACTCATAAACCAACACATTTGCAAAAATGTGTAGTTTTCTAAGGTTTTATAGGGCTAAGCTACAATTTTATTATATGCAATGTAGGTGTTCCCCTGCAAAAACAGATGCAAATGTAGGTTTGTGATGTTTATGGCTTTACCAATGCATTATGCATTCTTGGAAAATGCAACGCAAAGCCTGAAAAATGCCACAATTGCCGCACATCAGCAAACTAGGCGTAGGAAATGACACAGTGGCTGTGATATAAAAAATAAACCCTCAAAACATTTAGGCACTCTCAACTACGCCATGGAGGTCATCATACTGCAACTTGGGGTAGCTAGAAGACCAACACCACATAGGCACCGAAAGAGGAGGGAGCGTGTGTTCCGGCAGCGCATATTCGTCATTGACCTCAGGGGGGAGGAGATCATACAATTATACAGACTCAGGAGAAAATCAAGTCATTGAATTGCTGCAGAGGATTTGGCAAGTCTCCAGCCAACAATTGCAAGGCCCAATAACATCTCCCACATGAGAAACTTACGGCTGTGTTCCACATGCTGCTATCTGGTTCCTTCCAGATCACAACAGCCAGATTGGCAGGAATCTCGCATGGAGCATCTGCAGCTTTCATTTCCTCTGATTTAGATGCCATTATTAAACTAACACCTCAATACCTTCTCTTCCCCAGAACTCCATAACAATAACAGGCTACCAAGCTAGGACTTTACGCAATAGTGTGATTTCCATATATTCATGGTGCAATTGATTGCACATGTGCAATTGTTGCCCCGTGCTGCAATATCCCACCTGTACAGAAACCAGAAGCACATATATTCCATCTATTTCCAGGCCATAGTGTATCATCAATGAATGTTCATCAGTGTGCTGGGTAAATCTCCAAGGAATGCACATGATGCCTTCATCTTCCACCACAGTATCATCTCTGAGCAGTTATAGAATGGAACATATGGCAATGGCCTATTCATTGGTAAGGAAACCACAAAAGTATTTAATACCAACTAAGGCGTTGAATGTATGACCTTATAGCCATCTCTGTTTTTGTGAATGGATCATGTGTCATACATACATAGTAGGAATGATGTACTGCAACATGTAAACAATAATGTTCCATATTGTCATTTTGTTATTCCCTCACTAATCCTACAATAGAATCTTGCATAATTAAGCTGTGAGAAGTAATATGCCATCTCACACTGTGAGTAGACTAAAACATATTTACTACACTGGTTAACAAATCAACACAATAATAATGCTGTCCACAAGTGAAGTCAACATGAGTAGAAAGGGTGCAAGTTAGCTAAGTGTGAGATGTGTGTGTGTTCAGTGGTTTATCTTGTCTTGGAAATTTCTGAAAGTTACATTAGGATAATGGGTGTTGAACAAATCATGTTTTTCTAAGTAAATGCATCACACATGGTAGTAAATTTGAATGTTGACCAAAGTATCAGGAACACTAATGGAAGAACTTGTAAATCCCATTTATGTCATACACTGTAGGCATAGCTATAATTCCTGTTAGAAATTCCTAATCTAGGAACATATGTTATACTAACGGCACAACGGGCACACATGACTCATACATTCTTACAGTCTAGATCTAAACATACACATAGTTGTCAACCCAGATAGACAAACTTCATCTATGTGATAGATGATCAGTTTGGTGTATCAAGTTTCCTACCTTTCCTGCAACTCAGTTGTCTATGTTACACTGGCACAGTCAATTAATATGCTGTCAAATGTCATACACCAGTAAATAATTTAGATTTAAATGCAACCATGGTAAGGTATTACACAGTACTCAGGATCCTAAACTCAACACTCTCTTGCCACATCAAAAATATCATAACCAAGGTATATGAGTACTAAATAACCTACAAGGCAGATTCACATACATATATGCAATATCTGAAAGTGCAGTGCATAGATCTGTAATATAAAGTTACCTTTTGTATACCTCGGTTTGTCCTATATAAAAATGGTCTACACTGTCATACCTAAGTGTCAATCTACATTTAGCAAAAAATCTTTCCAAATAAAATGCATTAGCTGTCTGTTTTACAAAAATCTTTGTAACTATCCATGTCTTATGTTGGTAAATCACCACATTTAATGAACAAATATCCATATATAATTAGGTAAAAAAATCAAAGGTTTTGCTAATGTCATGAAGCAAAGCAAGGTCATCATAAGGTGACAAAAGGACAAATCTATGCCAGAGATTCTGATAAGTTTAAAACATTCTACATATAGTGATTAAAAATAGCACATACCTGTTAAGAACATTCCAAAGTAATTATCATAGAAATCTATTGCCTAAACTATACAGTCAGCATATAGACGCATAGAGCCTGAAGATACATTTGTAAAGCAATGGCCAACAGCATCTGACACATGTTGGTCAAAAGTAAGGAAATGTGTATAAATTGGAGGCATATGTAACACACAGGGACACTTAAGTGTACGCAACAATGTGAAATATAATTTACTATTGTATGCTTGGAATTTTTAGGCGTCCAAGGATATGGCTTGCAACCATAGTTACTGACCCCATTCATGAATCGCCAGATGGAGATGGTAAAAATTCAACATGGCCATCACCAAGACAAGATACTTTGTAGAGGATTTTTGGCATTTTAAGGTCCAGGTTCTGATGCCTGAATATGTCAGGTGGAAGGCTATCACACTCACCCCTATGGCCTGTAAAATAATTGTGGTATGTGCAACTTTGCACAATGTTTGTTTTAAAACTAATGTCCTGTGGGACTAGGTGAAATTAAATCCAGAGGAACTGGAAGAGGATGAAGATAGCAACAGAGAGATCCAACACAGAAATGAAGGTCAGCACAGATGTGACCGAATTGCAGGCACTTTTTTTTCTTAATAATTTTCACATGATGGTAGTAGTGATGAAAACATGTAAACTTATCAACCATAATTTCTTTTTCGGAACACATTCATTGTATTATATATGTGTGCATGTCAATGTAAATAGCTAGACAGTCACATCTTCTCAACTAGATGTAGGCCTCAACATGCATGAATCATGTTGTCTGAATTGTTGATCTACATAGAGTCATACCTACAAATAAAAATAAATCAGTGCAGTAAGCCTATGTGATGCATTGTACTGCATAAAAGGGACAGGGCATATTTCCACTTATCTACATAGTAATGGGCCTTTCCTGTCCTGACGCACTTAAGCATTGAGTACAGTAGAGCAAGCTGTATTACTGTGTTTTGCAGTAGCAAAGTGTGTTTCATATGTTACTCAGTGAATGAAGGAACACAAATCTCCAAAAAACAGTACTTTAGGCAAGAGCAAACTTGTAGTGTATTTCACATATGTCCTAGCATGCAAAATTGTGGCACTTTGCAAGAACACAGTTGCAGCAGATATCATCAGTGATCATGAGTGACAGTTGTTATGGACAAACACCTAGGCCCATATTTATACTTTTTTTAGCACCGCATTTGCGCCGCTTTTTGCCGCCAAAGTGGAGCAAACTTACAAAATACAATTGTATTTTGTAAGTTTGCGCAGCTTTGGCGTAAAAAAATGACACAAATGCGACGCAAAAAAAAGTATAAATATGGGCCCTAGTCTGATGTATAGATGTTAGAATGTCATTTGGAAAGAAGGCATTCTTGCATGTGTGGGATCCACAAAACTCTACAAGTTTCATCTTTCCTGGGCATATTTATGTCAATACACGGGCACAGTTGACAAAATACACATTTAGATGCTTTGCTCAGCAATGCAAGGAGCCACAAAGGCCTGTAGCACAATATACTAAACTGCTGAAGAAGCAATGTGTAGCATGAACCAGAGAAGTAAGACAAGAGAAATGTTTGCCAACCATCACATCGCTTCAGGAGTATAGAGATGGTAAATGTGTGAAGCTTCCATGTCAAAAGTCAAGAACAAATGTAGGTGTTAACAGTCTTATTGAACATGGTGCAATGAAGGTGTTGTGTATGAAATAACCCCTGCATGGTGCAAATAGTGTACCCCTGTCCTAAGTGCCCTAATGCATAGTTGTGTGGCTCACTAAATCTGGCATATGCCCAAAGGGGAATATGGAAAAAACATGTGTTCCATAACATGGGCCTGTGTCATGAATTTCAGTTTGCTTGAACCAGGAAGGGAACACAAACCCCTGCCCTCATGATATATGTACACTACTGCTTTGACCAGGACTAAGAGAGAGCTAAAGAAGGGATAGCAGCATATTGTGCAGTAACCAGTGGTAGTGTAAATTACCATTCAACCCTGGTTCACTGCAGTGAGGCCTACCGGCTCACACACCACTTCAAGAGTTTTGTTGCTGTGTGTTACACTCACCCCTGCCCAACATCAGGTTGATCAGGACATGTAAGCATGACAAACCATGTGCAGAATGCATGTACCTGTGAAAGATATACACAGCACATAAGTTGGTATGTTAAACAGTGTGCACATGGGTAATGTGTGTGTCCTACTTTGTGTTCTATGTGACACATTATAGTAGAGTTCAAAGGTAGTATAGAAATAAAGAAATAAAGAGTGCTGTAGATTAATAATTTTTTTCACGCAGTGCAGCAAGTCACCTTGCTGTGCTGCAATGCGTTACAGCGAAAGGGCAGGAATGTGTTGTACTTAAATTAATACGGCACCAATGCAGACACTCTTTGCACCATGGTGCAAGGGTTCTTGTTTTTAATGCAGGATTGTTTTTGTACATGAGGGGGGCACCTTCAGGCAAATAATAAATCCTAAGAGGCATACTCCTCACTTCAAGTGTGCTGCAGAATGTAGCGTACATTGAAATTGGACAAAATGAGGATAAATTACTTTTATCATTCCTTGTTCATCCTCTCCAGTGAAGATATAGGTTTTTGGGCCATTATCAGGTTTATCCGGTGAGGTAAGTCTGGAAATGCCTCTAAAAGGATAGGAATTGCATTGGAACACCCAAGCCACGGACCGCCTCCCTAGAGCAAACTAAGGCAATACAGCATTTTGTGATGACATACTTCACTTATGATTTAAGAAGTCACTCGGGCTGCACAAGGTGCCCTTGCGTGGTTTTGCAAATAACTTATTTGATTTTGGTTCTACATGTACCACATTGAGTGATACAAGTGCCAAGCAACTGGGTCATACCTATACCTCTGAGTGAAGAAGTGGCTGCATTGTTACATTACATGGAGGACTGTGCCTACCTTTGTGCGTAAGACATGACTGCTTGGCAAAAGCAAGAGGACTGTTGCAATGACACTAGATGGAGTTTGACAGTTCATCAATCCTGTAAGTTGGGTGGGACATACATTGGAGTGTGATAGAGCCAGCCAGCCTCTGTGCTTCCCTAAATGTGAGTTGCATTCAGGAGGAATCACAAGAAAGGGGTCTTAACACATCGCAGTTAGAGAGAGGTTGGACTGGTTAGGAAAATAAAATGAGTGGGGCATAGGCTCCAGGATCAATCTTTACTTGCACATATGACTGTGGGGGATGCCCAGGTGTGTACCCTGGTAATGTATGTGAAAACAGACGTGTGAGCATCCCACTCTTGATTCCTGTCTTGCTGTTTCATCATGCTGCCTGTTGGCCCACTGACTGAGTGATAAGAACTACACATGTATTCCGTGAAACAAGACTGATTCCAAGGGAAATCTGCCTGGCCTCCTGTAATTAAGTCACAGTTACTTGCACCCTACTTCAGCATCTGGTCAAAGTCATCTGTCACTCTGACCTGCAAAGTGGTGCCACCCCAATTCTGGACCAATGGAATCAGGCCATTGGTGTTTGGACTGGCAGAATACACACTTCTACTATGGATCCTGTGCATTAGCCCTTGTTGGGCTGGTCAGAAGGTTTGCATCTGTTTTGTTGCATGAGTCTCAACTTGCACTTCCTCGCCATTGCATGGAACTGACTCTATTGCAGAAGTGCTACTGTGCAGTGCATTCACCACACAATGTTCATTTGCGAAGCAATACTGTTAGAAATGGGGTTTCTGGTTGGCTAGGATATGCACCTCAGCCAGGCTGAACCTACCCACTGTACTCAGGGCTTGGGAGCTACACGTCCAAGATAACCCCTGCTCACCCCCTTGGTAGCTTGGCACGAGCAGTCAGGCTTAACCTGGAGGCAATGTGTAAAGCGTTTGCACAACACACAACACACGTGACGCAAAATATACACCACAAAGTAAACACAACACTGCCCTATGTAAAAATAATCTGTATTGCACAAAACATAATTAGACCAACATTACACGTGAATAATACCCTGCTACCTTAGCAGTTGTCAGAATGTTACACAAGTTACTAGTACCCTGCAGGAATATGCAGTTGTCACATTAGAACACGTAGGTACTCAGGATTCTGCAACATAAGCAGTAGTCAGGAATTAGAGTAAAGAGGGAAATGCACTTGTCATGGACAATTACTAAATAAAGAAACCATTAGAGACTTAGGGGGTCATTCCAACCCTGGCGGTCGGTGTTAAAGCGGCGGCTAACCCGCCAACAGACTGGCGGTTTAAAAAATGGAATTCTGACCCTGGCGGAAACCGCCAACAGAGACCGCCACTTTAACACTCCGACCGCCACGGCGGGACAAACAAACAGCGCGGCGGTCACCGCCAACAGACAGGCGGGAGTCAATGTACCGCCCACCCTATCACAACCCACCAATCCGCCACCTTTTCCGGGGCGGTAGCCCCGGCGATAAAAACACGGCAGAAACAGACATTTCAAATGGAAAACGCTCACCTCCATACACCCCACGAGGAATCTGGACAGCATGGAACCCGAACTACACATCCTACCAGCTATTGTATTCCTGCTCCTCTACCAGGAGCACGAACACCGGCGCAGAAGACTACGGTGAGTACTGCACCTATGACACAGGGGAGAGGGGAGGAGAAAATATTACGGGCACACATACGCTACACACCCACCACCACCCTCACCCACTACAACACACACATCAATGCATAGCAATATATCACTGTTACAACCCCCAAACCCCCCGGAAGAATGCAAAGACAAAATTAAATGATCATAAACAGTTGAATATATTGTATTATCGCCATATAAAAATATCACACATTTAAAACTAATATATACATAAATATTAAAAGTCCGATAATTTTAGCTGTCATTGTCCGTGGACCACTGGGCCCAAATCACATGGGCAAGGCCCACACAGGATACCTGACACCAACGGAGAGAACACTGCAGGGGCATCAGATAGAAAAACTACAGGCACCTCAGGGGGAAGGGAAGGGGGGCACCTCAGCCACATGAGTACACGACTCCAGATCCACGAGGGGCCTCAATGGCCACTGTCCCATCCTGGGGAGTGCAAAGCCACAGTCTCTCAAATCCATGCAGTGGGTGGTTTGCCCACTGTACCATCCTGGGGAGTGCAAAGCCACAGTCTCTCAAGTCCATACAGTGGGTGGCTTGCCCACTGTACCATCCTGGGGAGTGCAAAGCCACAGTCTCTCAAGTCCATACAGTGGGTGGTTTGCCCACTGTTACATCCTGGGGAGTGCAAAGCCACAGTCTCTCAAGTCTCTACAGTGGGTGGTTTGCCCACTGTTACATCCTGGGGAGTGCAAAGCCACAGTCTCTCAAGTGGATGACAGTGTCCACTGGTTCTGGAGGGGGACTGGTGCCCAGAGTGCTTCGTGCAGCCCTGCCCGACACAGATACGGCACTGCCCCTTCCGCCAATGGGCCAGCGGTGCTTGAGATGAAGGGCCCAGTTCAGCGGTGCTTGAGACGGCGGTGCCCAGCGGAGCGGTGCTTGAGATGAAGGGCCCAGTGCAGCGGTGCTTGGGACGGCGGTGCCCAGCGGAGCGGTGCTTGAGATGAAGGGCCCAGCGGAGCGGTGCTTGAGATGAAGGGTCGAGTGCAGCGGTGCTTGAGACGGCGGTGCCCAGAGGAGCGGTGCTTGAGATGAAGGGCCCAGCGGAGTGGTGCTTGAGATGAAGGGCCCAGTGCAGCGGTGCTTGAGATGAAGGGCCCAGTGCAGCGCTGCTTGAGACGGCGGTGCCCAGCGGAGCGGTGCTTGAGATTAAGGGCCCAGTGCAGCGGTCCTTGAGACGGCGGTGCCGAGTGGAGCGGTGCTTGAGATGAAGGGCCCAGCGGAGCGGTGCTTGAGATGAAGGGCCAAGTGCAGCGGTGCTTGAGACGGCGGTGCCCAACGGAGCGGTGCTTGAGATGAAGGGCCCAGCGGAGCGGTGCTTGAGATGAAGGGCCCAGCGGAGCGGTGCTTGAGATGAAGGGCCCAGCGGAGCGGTGCTTGAGATGAAGGGCCCAGTGCAGCGGTGCTTGAGACGGCGGTGCCCAGCGGAGCGGTGCTTGAGATGAAGGGCCCAGTGCAGCGGTGCTTGAGACGGCGGTGCCCAGCGGAGCGGTGCTTGAGATGAAGGGCCCAGCGGAGCGGTGCTTGAGATGAAGGGCCCAGCAGAGCAGTGCTTGAGATGAAGGGCCCAGTGCAGCGGTATTTGAGACGGCCGTGCCCAGCAGAGCGGTGCTTGAGATGAAGGGCCCAGTGCAGCGGTGCTTGAGACGGCGGTGCCCAGCGGAGCGGTGCTTGAGATGAAGGGCCCAGCGGAGCGGTGCTTGAGATGAAGGGCCCAGTGCAGCGGTGCTTGAGATGAAGGGCCCAGTGCAGCGGTGCTTGAGACGGCGGTGCCCAGCGGAGCGGTGCTTGAGATGAAGGGCCCAGCGGAGCGGTGCTTGAGATGAAGGGCCCAGTGCAGCGGTGCTTGAGATGGCGGTGCCCAGCGGAGCGGTGCTTGAGATGAAGGGCCCAGCGGAGCGGTGCTTGAGATGAAGGGCCCAGCAGAGCGGTGCTTCAGATGAAGGGCCCAGTGCAGCGGTGCTTGAGACGGCGGTGCCCAGCAGAGCGGTGCTTGAGATGAAGGGCCCAGTGCAGCAGTGCTTGAGACGGCGGTGCCCAGCGGAGCGGTGCTTGAGATGAAGGGCCCAGCGGAGCGGTGCTTGAGATGAAGGGCCCAGTGCAGCGGTGCTTGAGACGGCGGTGCCCAGCGGAGCGGTGCTTGAGATGAAGGGACCAGTGCAGCGGTGCTTGAGACGGCGGTGCCCAGCGGAGCGGTGCTAGAGAGGAAGGGCCCAGCGGAGCGGTGCTTGAGATGAAGGGCACAGTGCAGCGGTGCTTGAGATGAAGGGCTCAGTGCAGCGGTGCTTGAGACGGCGGTGCCCAGCGGAGCAGTGCTTGAGATGAAGGGCCCAGCGGAGCGGTGCTTGAGATAAAGGGCCCAGTGCAGCGGTGTTTGAGATGAAGGGCCCAGTGCAGCGGTGCTTGAGACGGCGGTGCCCAGCGGAGCGGTGCTTGAGATGAAGGGCCCAGCGGAGCGGTGCTTGAGATGAAGGGCCCAGTGCAGCGGTGCTTGAGACGGCAGTGCCCAGCGGTGCGGTGCTTGAGATGAAGGGCCCAGCGGAGCGGTGCTTGCGATGAAGGGCCCAGCGGAGCGGTGCTTGAGACGAAGGGCCCAGCGGAGCGGTGCTTGAGATGAGGGGCCCAGTGCAGCGGTGCTTGAGACTGCGGTGCCCAGTGGAGCGGTGCTTGAGATGAAGGGCCCAGCGGAGCGGTGCTTGAAATGAAGGGCCCAGTGCAGCGGTGCTTGAGATGAAGGGCCCAGTGCAGCAGTGCTTGAGACGGCGGTGCCCAGCGGAGCGGTGCTTGAGATGAAGGGCTCAGCGGAGCGGTGCTTGAGATGAAGGGCCCAGTGCAGCGGTGCTTGAGACGGCGGTGCCCAGCGGAGCGGTGCTTGAGATGAAAGGCCCAGCGGAGCGGCGCTTGAGATGAAGGGCCCAGCAGAGCGGTGCTTGAGATGAAGGGCCCAGTGCAGCGGTGCTTGAGACGGCGGTGCCCAGCGAAGCGGTGCTTGAGATGAAGGGCCCAGTGCAGCGGTGCTTGAGACGGCGGTACCCAGCGGAGCGGTGCTTGAGATGAAGGGCCCAGCGGGGCGGTGCTTGAGATGAAGGGCCCAGCGGAGCGGTGCTTGAGATGAAGGGCCCAGCGGAGCGGTGCTTGAGATGAAGGGCCCAGCGGAGCGGTGCTTGAGATGAAGGGCCCAGTGCAGCGGTGCTTGAGACAGCGGTGCCCAGCGGAGCGGTGCTTGAGATGAAGGGCCCAGTGCAGCGGTGCTTGAGACGGCGGTGCCCAGCGGAGCGGTGCTTGAGATGAAGGGCCCAGCGGAGCGGTGCTTGAGATGAAGGGCCCAGCAGAGCAGTGCTTGAGATGAAGGGCCCAGTGCAGCGGTGCTTGAGACGGCAGTGCCCAGCGGAGCGGTGCTTGAGATGAAGGGCCCAGTGCAGCGGTGCTTGAGACGGCGGTGCCCAGCGGAGCGGTGCTTGAGATGAAGGGCCCAGCAGAGCGGTGCTTGAGATGAAGGGCCCAGTGCAGCGGTGCTTGAGATGAAGGGCCCAGTGCAGCGGTGCTTGAGACGGCGGTGCCCAGTGGAGCGGTGCTTGAGATGAAGGGCCCAGCGGAGCGGTGCTTGAGATGAAGGGCCCAGCAGAGCGGTGCTTGAGATGAAGGGCCCAGTGCAGCGGTGCTTGAGACGGCGGTGCCCAGCAGAGCGGTGCTTGAGATGAAGGGCCCAGTGCAGCAGTGCTTGAGACGGCGGTGCCCAGCGGAGCGGTGCTTGAGATGAAGGGCCCAGCGGAGCGGTGCTTGAGATGAAGGGACCAGCGGAGCGGTGCTTGAGATGAAGGGCCCAGTGCAGCGGTGCTTGAGACGGCGGTGCCCAGCGGAGCGGTGCTTGAGATGAAGGGCCCAGTGCAGTGGTGCTTGAGACGGCGGTGCCCAGCGGAGCGGTGCTTGAGATGAAGGGCCCAGCTGAGCGGTGCTTGAGATGAAGGGCACAGTGCAGCGGCGCTTGAGATGAAGGGCTCAGTGCAGCGGTGCTTGAGACGGCGGTGCCCAGCGGAGCAGTGCTTGAGATGAAGGGCCCAGCGGAGCGGTGCTTGAGATGAAGGGCCCAGTGCAGCGGTGCTTGAGATGAAGGGCCCAGTGCAGCGGTGCTTGAGACGGCAGTGCCCAGCGGAGCGGTGCTTGAGATGAAGGGCCCAGCAGAGCAGTGCTTGAGATGAAGGGCCCAGTGCAGCGGTGCTTGAGATGGCAGTGCCCAGCGGTGCGGTGCTTGAGATGAAGGGCCCAGCGGAGCGGTGCTTGAGATGAAGGGCCCAGCGGAGCGGTGCTTGAGATGAAGGGCACAGCGGAGCGGTGCTTGAGATGAAGGGCCCAGTGCAGCGGTGCTTGAGACGGCGGTGCCCAGTGGAGCGGTGCTTGAGATGAAGGGCCCAGCGGAGCGGTGCTTGAAATGAAGGGCCCAGTGCAGCGGTGCTTGAGATGAAGGGCCCAGTGCAGCGGTGCTTGAGACGGCGGTGCCCAGCGGAGCGGTGCTTGAGATGAAGGGCCCAGTGCAGCGGTGCTTGAGACGGCGGTGCCCAGCGGAGCGGTGCTTGAGATGAAAGGCCCAGCGGAGCGGTGCTTGAGATGAAGGGCCCAGCAGAGCGGTGCTTGAGATGAAGGGCCCAGTGCAGCGGTGCTTGAGACGGCGGTGCCCAGCGAAGCGGTGCTTGAGATGAAGGGCCCAGTGCAGCGGTGCTTGAGACGGCGGTGCCCAGCAGAGCGGTGCTTGAGATGAAGGGCCCAGCGGAGCGGTGCTTGAGATGAAGGGCCCAGTGCAGCGGTGCTTGAGACGGCGGTGCCCAGCGGAGCGGTGCTTGAGATGAAGGGCCCAGTGCAGCGGTGCATGAGACGGCGGTGCCCAGCGGAGCGGTGCTTGAGATGAAGGGCCCAGCGGAGCGGTGCTTGAGATGAAGGGCACAGTGCAGCGGTGCTTGAGATGAAGGGCTCAGTGCAGCGGTGCTTGAGACGGCGGTGCCCAGCGGAGCGGTGCTTGAGATGAAGGGCCCAGTGCAGCGGTGCTTGAGACGGCGGTGCCCAGCGGAGCGGTGCTTGAGATGAAGGGCCCAGCGGAGCGGTGCTTGAGATGAAGTGCCCAGCGGAGCGGTGCTTGAGATGAAGGGCCCAGCGGAGCGGTGCTTGAGATGAACGGCCCAGTGCAGCGGTGCTTGAGACGGCGGTGCCCAGCGGAGCGGTACTTGAGATGAAGGGCCCAGTGCAGCGGTGCTTGAGACGGCGGTGCCCAGCGGAGCAGTGCTTGAGATGAAGGGCCCAGCGGAGCGGTGCTTGAGATGAAGGGCCCAGCGGAGGCGTGCTTGAGATGAAGGGCCCAGTGCAGCGGTGCTTGAGACGGCGGTGCCCAGCGGAGCGGTGCTTCAGATGAAGGGCCCAGTGCAGCGGCGCTTGAGACGGCGGTGCCCAGCGGAGCGGTGCTTGAGATGAAGGGCCCAGCGGAGCGGTGCTTGAGATGAAGCGCCCAGCGGAGCGGTGCTTGAGATGAAGGGCCCAGTGCAGCGGTGCTTGAGATGAAGGTCCCAGTGCAGCGGTGCTTGAGACGGCGGTGCCCAGCGGAGCGTTGCTTGAGATGAAGGGCCCAGCGGAGCGGTGCTTGAGATGAAGGGCCCAGTGCAGCGGTGCTTGAGACGGCGGTGCCCAGCGAAGCGGTGCTTGAGACGAAGGGCCCAGCGGAGCGGTGCTTGAGATGAAGGGCCCAGCAGAGCGGTGCTTGAGATGAAGGGCCCAGTGCAGCGGTGCTTGAGACGGCGGTGTCCAGCGGAGCAGTGCTTGTGATGAAGGGCCCAGTGCAGCGGTGCTTGAGACGGCGGTGCCCAGCGGAGCGGTGCTTGAGATGAAGGGCCCAGCGGAGCGGTGCTTGAGATGAAGGGCCCAGTGCAGCGGTGCTTGAGATGAAGGGCCCAGTGCAGCGGTGCTTGAGACGGCAGTGCCCAGCGGAGCGGTGCTTGAGATGAAGGGCCCAGCAGAGCAGTGCTTGAGATGAAGGGCCCAGTGCAGCGGTGCTTGAGATGGCAGTGCCCAGCGGTGCGGTGCTTGAGATGAAGGGCCCAGCGGAGCGGTGCTTGAGATGAAGGGCCCAGCGGAGCGGTGCTTGAGATGAAGGGCACAGCGGAGCGGTGCTTGAGATGAAGGGCCCAGTGCAGCGGTGCTTGAGACGGCGGTGCCCAGTGGAGCGGTGCTTGAGATGAAGGGCCCAGCGGAGCGGTGCTTGAAATGAAGGGCCCAGTGCAGCGGTGCTTGAGATGAAGGGCCCAGTGCAGCGGTGCTTGAGACGGCGGTGCCCAGCGGAGCGGTGCTTGAGATGAAGGGCCCAGCAGTGCGGTGCTTGAGATGAAGGGCCCAGTGCAGCGGTGCTTGAGACGGCGGTGCCCAGCGGAGCGGTGCTTGAGATGAAAGGCCCAGCGGAGCGGTGCTTGAGATGAAGGGCCCAGCAGAGCGGTGCTTGAGATGAAGGGCCCAGTGCAGCGGTGCTTGAGACGGCGGTGCCCAGCGAAGCGGTGCTTGAGATGAAGGGCCCAGTGCAGCGGTGCTTGAGACGGCGGTGCCCAGCAGAGCGGTGCTTGAGATGAAGGGCCCAGCGGAGCGGTGCTTGAGATGAAGGGCCCAGTGCAGCAGTGCTTGAGACGGCGGTGCCCAGCGGAGCGGTGCTTGAGATGAAGGGCCCAGTGCAGCGGTGCTTGAGACGGCGGTGCCCAGCGGAGCGGTGCTTGAGATGAAGGGCCCAGCGGAGCGGTGCTTGAGATGAAGGGCACAGTGCAGCGGTGCTTGAGATGAAGGGCTCAGTGCAGCGGTGCTTGAGACGGCGGTGCCCAGCGGAGCGGTGCTTGAGATGAAGGGCCCAGTGCAGCGGTGCTTGAGACGACGGTGCCCAGCGGAGCGGTGCTTGAGATGAAGGGCCCAGCGGAGCGGTGCTTGAGATGAAGTGCCCAGCGGAGCGGTGCTTGAGATGAAGGGCCCAGCGGAGCGGTGCTTGAGATGAAGGGCCCAGTGCAGCGGTGCTTGAGACGGCGGTGCCCAGCGGAGCGGTACTTGAGATGAAGGGCCCAGTGCAGCGGTGCTTGAGACGGCGGTGCCCAGCGGAGCAGTGCTTGAGATGAAGGGCCCAGCGGAGCGGTGCTTGAGATGAAGGGCCCAGCGGAGGCGTGCTTGAGATGAAGGGCCCAGTGCAGCGGTGCTTGAGACGGCGGTGCCCAGCGGAGCGGTGCTTGAGATGAAGGGCCCAGTGCAGCGGCGCTTGAGACGGCGGTGCCCAGCGGAGCGGTGCTTGAGATGAAGGGCCCAGCGGAGCGGTGCTTGAGATGAAGCGCCCAGCGGAGCGGTGCTTGAGATGAAGGGCCCAGTGCAGCGGTGCTTGAGATGAAGGGCCCAGTGCAGCGGTGCTTGAGACGGCGGTGCCCAGCGGAGCGTTGCTTGAGATGAAGGGCCCAGCGGAGCGGTGCTTGAGATGAAGGGCCCAGTGCAGCGGTGCTTGAGACGGCGGTGCCCAGCGAAGCGGTGCTTGAGATGAAGGGCCCAGCGGAGCGGTGCTTGAGATGAAGGGCCCAGCAGAGCGGTGCTTGAGATGAAGGGCCCAGTGCAGCGGTGCTTGAGACGGCGGTGTCCAGCGGAGCAGTGCTTGTGATGAAGGGCCCAGTGCAGCGGTGCTTGAGACGGCGGTGCCCAGCGGAGCGGTGCTTGAGATGAAGGGCCCAGCGGAGCTTGAGATGAAGGGCCCAGCGGAGCAGTGCTTGAGATGAAGGGCCCAGTGCAGTGGTGCTTGAGACGGAGGTGCCCAGCGGAGCGGTGCTTGAGATGAAGGGCCCAGTGCAGCGGTGCTTGAGACGGCGGTGCCCAGCGGAGCGGTGCTTGAGATGAAGGGCCCAGCTGAGCGGTGCTTGAGATGAAGGGCACAATGCAGCGGTGCTTGAGATGAAGGGCTCAGTGCAGCAGTGCTTGAGACGGCGGTGCCCAGCGGAGCAGTGCTTGAGATGAAGGGCCCAGCGGAGCGGTGCTTGAGATGAAGGGCCCAGTGCAGCGGTGCTTGAGATGAAGGGCCCAGTGCAGTGGTGCTTGAGACGGCTGTGCCCAGCGGAGCGGTGCTTGAGATGAAGGGCCCAGCTGAGCGGTGCTTGAGATGAAGGTCCCAGTGCAGTGGTGCTTGAGACAGCAGTGCCCAGCGGTGCGGTGCTTGAGATGAAGCGCCCAGCGGAGCGTTGCTTGAGATGAAGGGCCCAGCGGAGCGGTGCTTGAGATGAAGGGGCCAGCGGAGCGGTGCTTGAGATGAGGGGCCCAGTGCAGCGGTGCTTGAGACGGCGGTGCCCAGCAGAGCGGTGCTTGAGATGAAGGGCCCAGTGCAGTGGTGCTAGAGACGGCGGAGCCCAGCGGAGCGGTGCTTGAGATGAAGGGCCCAGCGGAGCGGTGCTTGAGATGAAGGGCCCAGTGCAGCGGTGCTTGAAATGAAGGGCCCAGTGCAGCGGTGCTTGAGACGGCGGTGCCCAGCGGAGCGGTGCTTGAGATGAAGGGCCCAGCGGAGCGGTGCTTGAGATGAAGGGCCCAGTGCAGCGGTGCTTGAGACGGCGGTGCCCAGCGAAGCGGTGCTTGAGATGAAGGGCCCAGCGGAGCGGTGCTTGAGATGAAGGGCCCAGCAGAGCGGTGCTTGAGATGAAGCGCCCAGCGGAGCGGTGCTTGAGATGAAGGGCCCAGTGCAGCAGTGCTTGAGATGAAGGGCCCAGTGCAGCGGTGCTTGAGACGGCGGTGCCCAGCGGAGCGTTGCTTGAGATGAAGGGCCCAGCGGAGCGGTGCTTGAGATGAAGGGCCCAGTGCAGCGGTGCTTGAGACGGCGGTGCCCAGCGAAGCGGTGCTTGAGATGAAGGGCCCAGCGGAGCGGTGCTTGAGATGAAGGGCCCAGCAGAGCGGTGCTTGAGATGAAGGGCCCAGTGCAGCGGTGCTTGAGACGGCGGTGTCCAGCGGAGCAGTGCTTGTGATGAAGGGCCCAGTGCAGCGGTGCTTGAGACGGCGGTGCCCAGCGGAGCGGTGCTTGAGATGAAGGGCCCAGCGGAGCGGTGCTTGAGATGAAGGGCCCCGCGGAGCGGTGCTTGAGATGAAGGGCCCAGTGCAGCGGTGCTTGAGACGGCGGTGCCCAGCGGAGCGGTGCTTGAGATGAAGGGCCCAGCTGAGCGGTGCTTGAGATGAAGGGCACAGTGCAGCGGTGCTTGAGATGAAGGGCTCAGTGCAGCAGTGCTTGAGACGGCGGTGCCCAGCGGAGCAGTGCTTGAGATGAAGGGCCCAGCGGAGCGGTGCTTGAGATGAAGGGCCCAGTGCAGCGGTGCTTGAGATGAAGGGCCCAGTGCAGTGGTGCTTGAGACGGCAGTGCCCAGCGGAGCGGTGCTTGAGATGAAGGGCCCAGCTGAGCGGTGCTTGAGATGAAGGTCCCAGTGCAGTGGTGCTTGAGACAGCAGTGCCCAGCGGTGCGGTGCTTGAGATGAAGCGCCCAGCGGAGCGTTGCTTGAGATGAAGGGCCCAGCGGAGCGGTGCTTGAGATGAAGGGGCCAGCGGAGCGGTGCTTGAGATGAGGGGCCCAGTGCAGCGGTGCTTGAGACGGCGGTGCCCAGCTGAGCGGTGCTTGAGATGAAGGGCCCAGCGGAGCTGTGCTTGAGATGAAGGGCCCAGTGCAGCGGTGCTTGAGACGGCGGTGCCCAGCGGAGCGGTACTTGAGATGAAGGGCCCAGTGCAGCGGTGCTTGAGACGGCGGTGCCCAGCGGAGCAGTGCTTGAGATGAAGGGCCCAGCGGAGCGGTGCTTGAGATGAAGGGCCCAGCGGAGGCGTGCTTGAGATGAAGGGCCCAGTGCAGCGGTGCTTGAGACGGCGGTGCCCAGCGGAGCGGTGCTTGAGATGAAGGGCCCAGTGCAGCGGCGCTTGAGACGGCGGTGCCCAGCGGAGCGGTGCTTGAGATGAAGGGCCCAGCGGAGCGGTGCTTGAGATGAAGCGCCCAGCGGAGCGGTGCTTGAGATGAAGGGCCCAGTGCAGCGGTGCTTGAGATGAAGGGCCCAGTGCAGCGGTGCTTGAGACGGCGGTGCCCAGCGGAGCGTTGCTTGAGATGAAGGGCCCAGCGGAGCGGTGCTTGAGATGAAGGGCCCAGTGCAGCGGTGCTTGAGACGGCGGTGCCCAGCGAAGCGGTGCTTGAGATGAAGGGCCCAGCGGAGCGGTGCTTGAGATGAAGGGCCCAGCAGAGCGGTGCTTGAGATGAAGGGCCCAGTGCAGCGGTGCTTGAGACGGCGGTGTCCAGCGGAGCAGTGCTTGTGATGAAGGGCCCAGTGCAGCGGTGCTTGAGACGGTGGTGCCCAGCGGAGCGGTGCTTGAGATGAAGGGCCCAGCGGAGCGGTGCTTGAGATGAAGGGCCCAGCGGAGCAGTGCTTGAGATGAAGGGCCCAGTGCAGTGGTGCTTGAGACGGAGGTGCCCAGCGGAGCGGTGCTTGAGATGAAGGGCCCAGTGCAGCGGTGCTTGAGACGGCGGTGCCCAGCGGAGCGGTGCTTGAGATGAAGGGCCCAGCTGAGCGGTGCTTGAGATGAAGGGCACAGTGCAGCGGTGCTTGAGATGAAGGGCTCAGTGCAGCAGTGCTTGAGACGGCGGTGCCCAGCGGAGCAGTGCTTGAGATGAAGGGCCCAGCGGAGCGGTGCTTGAGATGAAGGGCCCAGTGCAGCGGTGCTTGAGATGAAGGGCCCAGTGCAGTGGTGCTTGAGACGGCAGTGCCCAGCGGAGCGGTGCTTGAGATGAAGGGCCCAGCTGAGCGGTGCTTGAGATGAAGGTCCCAGTGCAGTGGTGCTTGAGACAGCAGTGCCCAGCGGTGCGGTGCTTGAGATGAAGCGCCCAGCGGAGCGTTGCTTGAGATGAAGGGCCCAGCGGAGCGGTGCTTGAGATGAAGGGGCCAGCGGAGCGGTGCTTGAGATGAGGGGCCCAGTGCAGCGGTGCTTGAGACGGCGGTGCCCAGCGGAGCGGTGCTTGAGATGAAGGGCCCAGTGCAGTGGTGCTAGAGACGGCGGAGCCCAGCGGAGCGGTGCTTGAGATGAAGGGCCCAGCGGAGCGGTGCTTGAGATGAAGGGCCCAGTGCATCGGTGCTTGAAATGAAGGGCCCAGTGCAGCGGTGCTTGAGACGGCGGTGCCCAGCGGAGCGGTGCTTGAGATGAAGGGCCCAGCGGAGCGGTGCTTGAGATGAAGGGCCCAGTGCAGCGGTGCTTGAGACGGCGGTGCCCAGCGAAGCGGTGCTTGAGATGAAGGGCCCAGCGGAGCGGTGCTTGAGATGAAGGGCCCAGCAGAGCGGTGCTTGAGATGAAGCGCCCAGCGGAGCGGTGCTTGAGATGAAGGGCCCAGTGCAGCAGTGCTTGAGATGAAGGGCCCAGTGCAGCGGTGCTTGAGACGGCGGTGCCCAGCGGAGCGTTGCTTGAGATGAAGGGCCCAGCGGAGCGGTGCTTGAGATGAAGGGCCCAGTGCAGCGGTGCTTGAGACGGCGGTGCCCAGCGAAGCGGTGCTTGAGATGAAGGGCCCAGCGGAGCGGTGCTTGAGATGAAGGGCCCAGCAGAGCGGTGCTTGAGATGAAGGGCCCAGTGCAGCGGTGCTTGAGACGGCGGTGTCCAGCGGAGCAGTGCTTGTGATGAAGGGCCCAGTGCAGCGGTGCTTGAGACGGCGGTGCCCAGCGGAGCGGTGCTTGAGATGAAGGGCCCAGCGGAGCGGTGCTTGAGATGAAGGGCCCCGCGGAGCGGTGCTTGAGATGAAGGGCCCAGTGCAGCGGTGCTTGAGACGGCGGTGCCCAGCGGAGCGGTGCTTGAGATGAAGGGCCCAGCTGAGCGGTGCTTGAGATGAAGGGCACAGTGCAGCAGTGCTTGAGATGAAGGGCTCAGTGCAGCAGTGCTTGAGACGGCGGTGCCCAGCGGAGCAGTGCTTGAGATGAAGGGCCCAGCGGAGCGGTGCTTGAGATGAAGGGCCCAGTGCAGCGGTGCTTGAGATGAAGGGCCCAGTGCAGTGGTGCTTGAGACGGCAGTGCCCAGCGGAGCGGTGCTTGAGATGAAGGGCCCAGCTGAGCGGTGCTTGAGATGAAGGTCCCAGTGCAGTGGTGCTTGAGACAGCAGTGCCCAGCGGTGCGGTGCTTGAGATGAAGCGCCCAGCGGAGCGTTGCTTGAGATGAAGGGCCCAGCGGAGCGGTGCTTGAGATGAAGGGGCCAGCGGAGCGGTGCTTGAGATGAGGGGCCCAGTGCAGCGGTGCTTGAGACGGCGGTGCCCAGCGGAGCGGTGCTTGAGATGAAGGGCCCAGTGCAGTGGTGCTAGAGACGGCGGAGCCCAGCGGAGCGGTGCATGAGATGAAGGGCCCAGCGGAGCGGTGCTTGAGATGAAGGGCCCAGTGCAGCGGTGCTTGAAATGAAGGGCCCAGTGCAGCGGTGCTTGAGGCGGCGGTGCCCAGCGGAGCGGTGCTTGAGATGAAGGGCCCAGCGGAGCGGTGCTTGAGATGAAGGGCCCAGTGCAGCGGTGCTTGAGACGGCGGTGCCCAGTGGAGCGGTGCTTGAGATGAAGGGCCCAGCGAAGCGGTGCTTGAGATGAATGGCCCAGCAAAGCGGTGCTTGAGATGAAGGGCCCAGTGCAGCGGTGCTTGAGACGGCGGTGCCCAGCGAAGCGGTGCTTGAGATGAAGGGCCGAGTGCAGCGGTGCGTGAGACGGCGGTGCCCAGCGGAGCGGTGCTTGAGATGAATGGCCCAGCGGAGCGGTGCTTGAGATGAAGGGCCCAGCGGAGCGGTGCTTGAGATGAAGGGCCCAGTGCAGCGGTGCTTGAGACGGCGGTGCCCTGCGGAGCGGTGCTTGAGATGAAGGGCCCAGTGCAGCGGTGCTTGAGGCGGCGGTTCCCAGCGGAGCGGTGCTTGAGATGAAGGGCCCAGCGGAGCGGTGCTTGAGATGAAGGGCACAGTGCAGCGGTGCTTGAGATGAAGGGCTCAGTGCAGCGGTGCTTGAGACGGTGGTGCCCAGCGGAGCATGCTTGAGATGAAGGGCCCAGCGGAGTAGTGGTTGAGATGAAGGGCCCAGTGCAGCGGTGCTTGAGATGAAGGGCCCAGTGCAGCGGTGCTTGAGACGGCGGTGCCCAGCGGAGCGGTGCTTGAGATGAAGGGCCCAGCGGAGCGGTGTTTGAGATGAAGGGCCCACTGCAGCGGTACTTGAGACGGCGGTGCCCAGCGGAGCGGTGCTTGAGATGAAGGGCCCAGCGGAGCGGTGCTTGAAATGAAGGGCCCAGCGGAGCAGTGCTTGAGATGAAGGGCCCAGCGGAGCGGTGCTTGAGATGAAGGGCCCAGTGCAGCGGTGCTTGAGACGGCGGTGCCCAGCGGAGCGGTGCTTGAGATGAAGGGCCCAGTGCAGCGGTGCTTGAGACGGCGGTGCCCAGCGGAGCGGTGCTTGAGATGAAGGGCCCAGCGGAGCGGTGCTTGAGATGAAGGGCACAGTGCAGCGGTGCTTGAGATGAAGGGCTCAGTGCAGCAGTGCTTGAGACGGCAGTGCCCAGCGGAGCAGTGCTTGAGATGAAGGGCCCAGCGGAGCGGTGCTTGAGATGAAGGACCCAGTGCAGCGGTGCTTGAGATGAAGGGCCCAGTGCAGCGGTGCTTGAGACGGCGGTGCCCAGCGGAGCGGTGCTTGAGATGAAGGGCCCAGCGGAGTGGTGCTTGAGATGAAGGGCCCAGTGCAGCGGTGCTTGAGACGGCAGTGCCCAGCGGTGCGGTGCTTGAGATGAAGGGCCCAGCAGAGCGGTGCTTGAGATGAAGGGCCCAGCGAAGCGGTGCTTGAGATGAAGGGCCCAGCGGAGCGGTGCTTGAGATGAAGGGCCCAGTGCAGCGGTGCTTGAGACGGCGGTGCACAGCGGAGCGGTGCTTGCGATGAAGGGCCCAGTGCAGTGGTGCTTGAGACGGCGGAGCCCAGCGGAGCGGTGCTTGAGATGAAGGGCCCAGCGGAGCGGTGCTTGAGATGAAGGGCCCAGTGCAGCGGTGCTTGAGATGAAGGGCCCAGTGCAGCAGTGCTTGAGACGGCGGTGCCCAGCGGAGCGGTGCTTGAGATGAAGGGCCCAGCGGAGCGGTGCTTGAGATGAAGGGCACAGTGCAGCGGTGCTTGAGATGAAGGGCTCAGTGCAGCGGTGCTTGAGACGGCAGTGCCCAGCGGAGCGTGCTTGAGATGAAGGGCCCAGCGGAGCGGTGGTTGAGATGAAGGGCCCAGTGCAGCGGTGCTTGAGATGAAGGGCCCAGTGCAGCGGTGCTTGAGTCGGCGGTGCCCAGCGGAGCGGTGCTTGAGATGAAGGGCCCAGCGGAGCGGTGCTTGAGATGAAGGGCCCACTGCAGCGGTACTTGAGACGGCGGTGCCCAGCGGAACGGTGCTTGAGATGAAGGGCCCAGCGGAGCGGTGCTTGAGATGAAGGGCCCAGTGCAGCGGTGCTTGAGACGGCGGTGCCCAGCGGAGCGGTGCTTGAAATGAAGGGCCCAGTGCAGCGGTGCTTGAGATGAAGGGCCCAGCGGAGCGGTGCTTGAGATGAAGGGCCCAGTGCAGTGGTGCTTGAGACGGCGGTGCCCAGCGGAGCGGTGCTTGAGATGAAGGGCCCAGTGCAGCGGTGCTTGAGACGGCGGTGCCCAGCGGAGCGGTGCTTGAGATGAAGGGCCCAGCGGAGCGGTGCTTGAGATGAAGGGCACAGTGCAGCGGTGCTTCAGATGAAGGGCTCAGTGCAGCAGTGCTTGAGACTGCGGTGCCCAGCGGAGCAGTGCTTGAGTTGAAGGGCCCAGCGGAGCGGTGCTTGAGATGAAGGGCCCAGTGCAGCGGTGCTTGAGATGAAGGGCCCAGTTCAGCGGTGCTTGAGACGGCGGTGCCCAGCTGAGCGGTGCTTGAGATGAAGGGCCCAGCGGAGCGGTGCTTGAGAAGAAGGGCCCACTGCAGTGGTGCTTGAGACGGCAGTGCCCAGCAGTGCGGTGCTTGAGATGAAGGGCCCAGCGGAGCGGTGCTTGAGATGAAGGGCCCAGCGGAGCGGTGCTTGAGATGAATGGCCCAGCAGAGCGGTGCTTGAGATGAAGGGCCCAGTGCAGCGGTGCTTGAGACGGCGGTGCCCAGCGAAGCGGTGCTTGAGATGAAGGGCCCAGTGCAGCGGTGCGTGAGACGGCGGTGCCCAGTGGAGCGGTGCTTGAGATGAAGGGCCCAGCGGAGCGGTGCTTGACATGAAGGGCCCAGCGGAGAGGTGCTTGAGATGAAGGGCCCAGTGCAGCGGTGCTTGAGACGGCGGTGCCCAGCGGAGCGGTGCTTGAGATGAAGGGCCCAGTGCAGCGGTGCTTGAGACGGCGGTGCCCAGCGGAGCGGTGCTTGAGATGAAGGGCCCAGCGGAGCGGTGCTTGAGATGAAGGGCACAGTGCAGCGGTGCTTGAGATGAAGGGCCCAGTGCAGCGGTGCTTGAGACGGCGGTGCCCAGCGGAGCGGTGCTTGAGATGAAGGGCCCAGTTCAGTGGTGCTTGAGACGGCGGAGCCCAGCGGAGTGGTGCTTGAGATGAAGGGCCCAGCGGAGCGGTGCTTGAGATGAAGGCCCCAGTGCAGCGGTGCTTGAGATGAAGGGCCCAGTGCAGCGGTGCTTGAGACGGCGGTGCCCAGCGGAGCGGCGCTTGAGATGAAGGGCCCAACGGAGCGGTGCTTGAGATGAAGGGCCCAGTGCAGCGGTGGTTGAGACGGCGGTGCCCAGTGGAGCGGTGCTTGAGATGAAGGGCCCAGCGGTGCGGTGCTTGAGATGAAGGGCCCAGCGGAGCGGTGCTTGAGATGAAGGGCCCAGCGGAGCGGTGCTTGAGATGAAGGGCACAGCGGAGCGGTGCTTGAGATGAAGGGCCCAGTGCAGCGGTGCTTGAGACGGCGGTGCCCAGTGGAGCGGTGCTTGAGATGAAGGGCCCAGCGGAGCGGTGCTTGAAATGAAGGGCCCAGTGCAGCGGTGCTTGAGATGAAGGGCCCAGTGCAGCGGTGCTTGAGACGGCGGTGCCCAGCGGAGCGGTGCTTGAGATGAAGGGCCCAGCGGAGCGGTGCTTGAGATGAAGGGCCCAGTGCAGCGGTGCTTGAGACGGCGGTGCCCAGCGGAGCGGTGCTTGAGATGAAAGGCCCAGCGGAGCGGTGCTTGAGATGAAGGGCCCAGCAGAGCGGTGCTTGAGATGAAGGGCCCAGTGCAGCGGTGCTTGAGACGGCGGTGCCCAGTGGAGCGGTGCTTGAGATGAAGGGCCCAGCGAAGCGGTGCTTGAGATGAATGGCCCAGCAAAGCGGTGCTTGAGATGAAGGGCCCAGTGCAGCGGTGCTTGAGACGGCGGTGCCCAGCGAAGCGGTGCTTGAGATGAAGGGCCGAGTGCAGCGGTGCGTGAGACGGCGGTGCCCAGCGGAGCGGTGCTTGAGATGAATGGCCCAGCGGAGCGGTGCTTGAGATGAAGGGCCCAGCGGAGCGGTGCTTGAGATGAAGGGCCCAGTGCAGCGGTGCTTGAGACGGCGGTGCCCTGCGGAGCGGTGCTTGAGATGAAGGGCCCAGTGCAGCGGTGCTTGAGGCCGCGGTTCCCAGCGGAGCGGTGCTTGAGATGAAGGGCCCAGCGGAGCGGTGCTTGAGATGAAGGGCACAGTGCAGCGGAGCTTGAGATGAAGGGCTCAGTGCAGCGGTGCTTGAGACGGCGGTGCCCAGCGGAGCGTGCTTGAGATGAAGGGCCCAGCGGAGCAGTGGTTGAGATGAAGGGCCCAGTGCAGCGGTGCTTGAGATGAAGGGCCCAGTGCAGCGGTGCTTGAGACGGCGGTGCCCAGCGGAGCGGTGCTTGAGATGAAGGGCCCAGAGGAGCGGTGCTTGAGAAGAAGGGCCCACTGCAGCGGTACTTGAGACGGCGGTGCCCAGCGGAGCGGTGCTTGAGATGAAGGGCCCAGCGGAGCGGTGCTTGAAATGAAGGGCCCAGCGGAGCAGTGCTTGAGATGAAGGGCCCAGCGGAGCGGTGCTTGAGATGAAGGGCCCAGTGCAGCGGTGCTTGAGACGGCGGTGCCCAGCGGAGCGGTGCTTGAGATGAAGGGCCCAGTGCAGCGGTGCTTGAGACGGCGGTGCCCAGCGGAGCGGTGCTTGAGATGAAGGGCCCAGCGGAGCGGTGCTTGAGATGAAGGGCACAGTGCAGCGGTGCTTGAGATGAAGGGCTCAGTGCAGCAGTGCTTGAGACGGCAGTGCCCAGCGGAGCAGTGCTTGAGATGAAGGGCCCAGCGGAGCGGTGCTTGAGATGAAGGGCCCAGTGCAGCGGTGCTTGAGATGAAGGGCCCAGTGCAGCGGTGCTTGAGACGGCAGTGCCCAGCGGAGCGGTGCTTGAGATGAAGGGCCCAGCGGAGCGGTGCTTGAGATGAAGGGCCCAGTGCAGCGGTGCTTGAGACGGCAGTGCCCAGCGGTGCGGTGCTTGAGATGAAGGGCCCAGCAGAGCGGTGCTTGAGATGAAGGGCCCAGCGAAGCGGTGCTTGAGATGAAGGGCCCAGCGGAGCGGTGCTTGAGATGAAGGGCCCAGTGCAGCGGTGCTTGAGATGGCGGTGCACAGCGGAGCGGTGCTTGCGATGAAGGGCCCAGTGCAGTGCTGCTTGAGACGGCGGAGCCCAGCGGAGCGGTGCTTGAGATGAAGGGCCCAGCGGAGCGGTGCTTGAGATGAAGGGCCCAGTGCAGCGGTGCTTGAGATGAAGGGCCCAGTGCAGCAGTGCTTGAGACGGCGGTGCCCAGCGGAGCGGTGCTTGAGATGAAGGGCCCAGTGGAGCGGTGCTTGAGATGAAGGGCACAGTGCAGCGGTGCTTGAGATGAAGGGCTCAGTGCAGCGGTGCTTGAGACGGCGGTGCCCAGCGGAGCGTGCTTGAGATGAAGGGCCCAGCGGAGCGAATGGTTGAGATGAAGGGCCCAGTGCAGCGGTGCTTGAGATGAAGGGCCCAGTGCAGCGGTGCTTGAGTCGGCGGTGCCCAGCGGAGCGGTGCTTGAGATGAAGGGCCCAGCGGAGCGGTGCTTGAGATGAAGGGCCCACTGCAGCGGTACTTGAGACGGCGGTGCCCAGCGGAACGGTGCTTGAGATGAAGGGCCCAGCGGAGCGGTGCTTGAGATGAAGGGCCCAGTGCAGCGGTGCTTGAGACGGCGGTGCCCAGCGGAGCGGTGCTTGAAATGAAGGGCCCAGTGCAGCGGTGCTTGAGATGAAGGGCCCAGCGGAGCGGTGCTTGAGATGAAGGGCCCAGTGCAGTGGTGCTTGAGACGGCGGTGCCCAGCGGAGCGGTGCTTGAGATGAAGGGCCCAGTGCAGCGGTGCTTGAGACGGCAGTGCCCAGCGGAGCGGTGCTTGAGATGAAGGGCCCAGCGGAGCGGTGCTTGAGATGAAGGGCACAGTGCAGCGGTGCTTGAGATGAAGGGCTCAGTGCAGCAGTGCTTGAGACGGCAGTGCCCAGCGGAGCAGTGCTTGAGATGAAGGGCCCAGCGGAGCGGTGCTTGAGATGAAGGGCCCAGTGCAGCGGTGCTTGAGATGAAGGGCCCAGTGCAGCGGTGCTTGAGACGGCGGTGCCCAGCGGAGCGGTGCTTGAGATGAAGGGCCCAGCGGAGCGGTGCTTGAGATGAAGGGCCCAGTGCAGCGGTGCTTGAGACGGCAGTGCCCAGCGGTGCGGTGCTTGAGATGAAGGGCCCAGCAGAGCGGTGCTTGAGATGAAGGGCCCAGCAAAGCGGTGCTTATGATGAAGGACCCAGCGGAGCGGTGCTTGAGATGAAGGGCCCAGTGCAGCGGTGCTTGAGATGGCGGTGCACAGCGGAGCGGTGCTTGCGATGAAGGGCCCAGTGCAGTGGTGCTTGAGACGGCGGAGCCCAGCGGAGCGGTGCTTGAGATGAAGGGCCCAGCGGAGCGGTGCTTGAGATGAAGGGCCCAGTGCAGCGGTGCTTGAGATGAAGGGCCCAGTGCAGCAGTGCTTGAGACGGCGGTGCCCAGCGGAGCGGTGCTTGAGATGAAGGGCCCAGCGGAGCGGTGCTTGAGATGAAGGGCACAGTGCAGCGGTGCTTGAGATGAAGGGCTCAGTGCAGCAGTGCTTGAGACGGCGGTGCCCAGCGGAGCGTGCTTGAGATGAAGGGCCCAGCGGAGCGTTGGTTGAGATGAAGGGCCCAGTGCAGCGGTGCTTGAGATGAAGGGCCCAGTGCAGCGGTGCTTGAGTCGGCGGTGCACAGCGGAGCGGTGCTTGAGATGAAGGGCCCAGCGGAGCGGTGCTTGAGATGAAGGGCCCACTGCAGCGGTACTTGAGACGGCGGTGCCCAGCGGAACGGTGCTTGAGATGAAGGGCCCAGCGGAGCGGTGCTTGAGATGAAGGGCCCAGTGCAGCGGTGCTTGAGACGGCGGTGCCCAGCGGAGCGGTGCTTGAAATGAAGGGCCCAGTGCAGCGGTGCTTGAGATGAAGGGCCCAGCGGAGCGGTGCTTGAGATGAAGGGCCCAGTGCAGTGGTGCTTGAGACGGCGGTGCCCAGCGGAGCGGTGCTTGAGATGAAGGGCCCAGTGCAGCGGTGCTTGAGACGGCGGTGCCCAGCGGAGCGGTGCTTGAGATGAAGGGCCCAGCGGAGCGGTGCTTGAGATGAAGGGCACAGTGCAGCGGTGCTTGAGATGAAGGACTCAGTGCAGCAGTGCTTGAGACTGCGGTGCCCAGCGGAGCAGTGCTTGAGTTGAAGGGCCCAGCGGAGCGGTGCTTGAGATGAAGGGCCCAGTTCAGCGGTGCTTGAGATGAAGGGCCCAGTTCAGCGGTGCTTGAGACGGCGGTGCCCAGCGGAGCGGTGCTTGAGATGAAGGGCCCAGCGGAGCGGTGCTTGAGAAGAAGGGCCCACTGCAGTGGTGCTTGAGACGGCAGTGCCCAGCAGTGCGGTGCTTGAGATGAAGGGCCCAGCGGAGCGGTGCTTGAGATGAAGGGCCCAGCGGAGCGGTGCTTGAGATGAAGGGCCCAGCGGAGCGGTGCTTGAGATGAAGGGCCCAGTGCAGCGGTGCTTGAGACGGCGGTGCCCAGCGGAGCGGTGCTTGAGATGAAGGGCCCAGTTCAGTGGTGCTTGAGACGGCGGAGCCCAGCGGAGCGGTGCTTGAGATGAAGGGCCCAGCAGAGCGGTGCTTGAGATGAAGGCCCCAGTGCAGCGGTGCTTGAGATGAAGGGCCCAGTGCAGCGGTGCTTGAGACGGTGGTGCCCAGCGGAGCGGTGCTTGAGATGAAGGGCCCAGCGGAGCGGTGCTTGAGATGAAGGGCCCAGTGCAGCGGTGGTTGAGACGGCGGTGCCCAGTGGAGCGGTGCTTGAGATGAAGGGCCCAGCGGAGCGGTGCTTGAGATGAATGGCCCAGCAGAGCGGTGCTTGAGATGAAGGGCCCAGTGCAGCGGTGCTTGAGACGGCGGTGCCCAGCGAAGCGGTGCTTGAGATGAAGGGCCCAGTGCAGCGGTGCGTGAGACGGCGGTGCCCAGCGGAGCGGTGCTTGAGATGAAGGGCCCAGCGGAGCGGTGCTTGACATGAAGGGCCCAGCAGAGAGGTGCTTGAGATGAAGGACCCAGTGCAGCGGTGCTTGAGACGGCGGTGCCCAGCGGAGCGGTGCTTGAGATGAAGGGCCCAGTGCAGCGGTGCTTGAGACGGCGGTGCCCAGCGGAGCGGTGCTTGAGATGAAGGGCCCAGCGGAGCGGTGCTTGAGATGAAGGGCACAGTGCAGCGGTGCTTGAGATGAAGGGCTTAGTGCAGCGGTGCTTGAGACAGCTGTGCCCAGCGGAACGTGCTTGAGATGAAGGGCCCAGCGGAGCGGTGCTTGAGATGAAGGGCCCAGTGCAGCAGTGCTTGAGACGGCGGTGCCCAGCGGAGCGGTGCTTGAGATGAAGGGCCCAGCGGAGCGGTGCTTGAGATGAAGGGCCCAGTGCAGCGGTGCTTGAGACGGCGGTGCCCAGCGGAGCGGTGCTTGAGATGAAGGGCCCAGTTCAGTGGTGCTTGAGACGGCGGAGCCCAGCGGAGCGGTGCTTGAGATGAAGGGCCCAGCGGAGCGGTGCTTGAGATGAAGGCCCCAGTGCAGCGGTGCTTGAGATGAAGGGCCCAGTGCAGCGGTGCTTGAGACGGCGGTGCCCAGCGGAGCGGTGCTTGAGATGAAGGGCCCAGCGGAGCGGTTCTTGAGATGAAGGGCCCAGTGCAGCGGTGCTTGAGACGGCGGTGCCCAGTGGAGCGGTGCTTGAGATGAAGGGCCCAGCGGAGCGGTGCTTGAGATGAATGGCCCAGCAGAGCGGTGCTTGAGATGAAGGGCCCAGTGCAGCGGTGCTTGAGACGGCGGTGCCCAGCGAAGCGGTGCTTGAGATGAAGGGCCCAGTGCAGCGGTGCGTGAGACGGCGGTGCCCAGCGGAGCGGTGCTTGAGATGAAGGGCCCAGCGGAGCGGTGCTTGACATGAAGGGCCCAGCGGAGCGGTGCTTGAGATGAAGGGCCCAGTGCAGCGGTGCTTGAGACGGCGGTGCCCAGCGGAGCGGTGCTTGAGATGAAGGGCCCAGTGCAGCGGTGCTTGAGACGGCGGTGCCCAGCGGAGCGGTGCTTGAGATGAAGGGCCCAGCGGAGCGGTGCTTGAGATGAAGGGCACAGTGCAGCGGTGCTTGAGATGAAGGGCTCAGTGCAGCGGTGCTTGAGACGGCTGTGCCCAGCGGAGCGTGCTTGAGATGAAGGGCCCAGCGGAGCGGTGGTTGAGATGAAGGGCCCAGTGCAGCGGTGCTTGAGATGAAGGGCCCAGTGCAGTGGTGCTTGAGACGGCGGAGCCCAGCGGAGCGGTGCTTGAGATGAAGGGCCCAGCGGAGCGGTGCTTGAGAAGAAGGGCCCACTGCAGTGGTGCTTGAGACGGCAGTGCCCAGCAGTGCGGTGCTTGAAATGAAGGGCCCAGCGGAGCGGTGCTTGAGATGAAGGGCCCAGCGGAGCGGTGCTTGAGATGAAGGGCCCAGTGCAGCGGTGCTTGAGATGAAGGGCCCAGTTCAGCGGTGCTTGAGACGGCGGTGCCCAGCTGAGCGGTGCTTGAGATGAAGGGCCCAGCGGAGCGGTGCTTGAGAAGAAGGGCCCACTGCAGTGGTGCTTGAGACGGCAGTGCCCAGCAGTGCGGTGCTTGAGATGAAGGGCCCAGCGGAGCGGTGCTTGAGATGAAGGGCCCAGCGGAGCGGTGCTTGAGATGAAGGGCCCAGCGGAGCGGTGCTTGAGATGAAGGGCCCAGTGCAGCGGTGCTTGAGACGGCGGTGCCCAGCGGAGCGGTGCTTGAGATGAAGGGCCCAGTTCAGTGGTGCTTGAGACGGCGGTGCACAGCGGAGCGGTGCTTGCGATGAAGGGCCCAGTGCAGTGGTGCTTGAGACGGCGGAGCCCAGCGGAGCGGTGCTTGAGATGAAGGGCCCAGCGGAGCGGTGCTTGAGATGA
Organism: Pleurodeles waltl; assembly: GCF_031143425.1. Lineage (NCBI taxonomy): Eukaryota > Metazoa > Chordata > Amphibia > Caudata > Salamandridae > Pleurodeles > Pleurodeles waltl. The sequence continues at coordinate 343,086,286 of NC_090439.1, forward strand.
AGGGCCCAGTGCAGCGGTGCTTGAGATGAAGGGCCCAGTGCAGCAGTGCTTGAGACGGCGGTGCCCAGCGGAGCGGTGCTTGAGATGAAGGGCCCAGCGGAGCGGTGCTTGAGATGAAGGGCCCAGTGCAGCGGTGCTTGAGACGGCGGTGCCCAGCGGAGCGGTGCTTGAGATGAAGGGCCCAGTTCAGTGGTGCTTGAGACGGCGGAGCCCAGCGGAGCGGTGCTTGAGATGAAGGGCCCAGCGGAGCGGTGCTTGAGATGAAGGCCCCAGTGCAGCGGTGCTTGAGATGAAGGGCCCAGTGCAGCGGTGCTTGAGACGGCGGTGCCCAGCGGAGCGGTGCTTGAGATGAAGGGCCCAGCGGAGCGGTTCTTGAGATGAAGGGCCCAGTGCAGCGGTGCTTGAGACGGCGGTGCCCAGTGGAGCGGTGCTTGAGATGAAGGGCCCAGCGGAGCGGTGCTTGAGATGAATGGCCCAGCAGAGCGGTGCTTGAGATGAAGGGCCCAGTGCAGCGGTGCTTGAGACGGCGGTGCCCAGCGAAGCGGTGCTTGAGATGAAGGGCCCAGTGCAGCGGTGCGTGAGACGGCGGTGCCCAGCGGAGCGGTGCTTGAGATGAAGGGCCCAGCGGAGCGGTGCTTGACATGAAGGGCCCAGCGGAGCGGTGCTTGAGATGAAGGGCCCAGTGCAGCGGTGCTTGAGACGGCGGTGCCCAGCGGAGCGGTGCTTGAGATGAAGGGCCCAGTGCAGCGGTGCTTGAGACGGCGGTGCCCAGCGGAGCGGTGCTTGAGATGAAGGGCCCAGCGGAGCGGTGCTTGAGATGAAGGGCACAGTGCAGCGGTTCTTGAGATGAAGGGCTCAGTGCAGCGGTGCTTGAGATGAAGGGCACAGCGGAGCGGTGCTTGAGATGAAGGGCCCAGCGGAGCGGTGCTTGAGATGAAGGGCCCAGTGCAGCGGTGCTTGAGACGGCGGTGCCCAGCGGAGCGGTGCTTGAGATGAAGGGCCCAGTTCAGTGGTGCTTGAGACGGCGGAGCCCAGCGGAGCGGTGCTTGAGATGAAGGGCCCAGCGGAGCGGTGCTTGAGATGAAGGCCCCAGTGCAGCGGTGCTTGAGATGAAGGGCCCAGTGCAGCGGTGCTTGAGACGGCGGTGCCCAGCGGAGCGGTGCTTGAGATGAAGGGCCCAGCGGAGCGGTTCTTGAGATGAAGGGCCCAGTGCAGCGGTGCTTGAGACGGCGGTGCCCAGTGGAGCGGTGCTTGAGATGAAGGGCCCAGCGGAGCGGTGCTTGAGATGAATGGCCCAGCAGAGCGGTGCTTGAGATGAAGGGCCCAGTGCAGCGGTGCTTGAGACGGCGGTGCCCAGCGAAGCGGTGCTTGAGATGAAGGGCCCAGTGCAGCGGTGCGTGAGACGGCGGTGCCCAGCGGAGCGGTGCTTGAGATGAAGGGCCCAGCGGAGCGGTGCTTGACATGAAGGGCCCAGCGGAGCGGTGCTTGAGATGAAGGGCCCAGTGCAGCGGTGCTTGAGATGAAGGGCCCAGTGCAGCGGTGCTTGAGACGGCGGTGCCCAGCGGAGCGGTGCTTGAGATGAAGGGCCCAGTTCAGTGGTGCTTGAGACGGCGGAGCCCAGCGGAGCGGTGCTTGAGATGAAGGGCCCAGCAGAGCGGTGCTTGAGATGAAGGCCCCAGTGCAGCGGTGCTTGAGATGAAGGGCCCAGTGCAGCGGTGCTTGAGACGGTGGTGCCCAGCGGAGCGGTGCTTGAGATGAAGGGCCCAGCGGAGCGGTGCTTGAGATGAAGGGCCCAGTGCAGCGGTGGTTGAGACGGCGGTGCCCAGTGGAGCGGTGCTTGAGATGAAGGGCCCAGCGGAGCGGTGCTTGAGATGAATGGCCCAGCAGAGCGGTGCTTGAGATGAAGGGCCCAGTGCAGCGGTGCTTGAGACGGCGGTGCCCAGCGAAGCGGTGCTTGAGATGAAGGGCCCAGTGCAGCGGTGCGTGAGACGGCGGTGCCCAGCGGAGCGGTGCTTGAGATGAAGGGCCCAGCGGAGCGGTGCTTGACATGAAGGGCCCAGCAGAGAGGTGCTTGAGATGAAGGACCCAGTGCAGCGGTGCTTGAGACGGCGGTGCCCAGCGGAGCGGTGCTTGAGATGAAGGGCCCAGTGCAGCGGTGCTTGAGACGGCGGTGCCCAGCGGAGCGGTGCTTGAGATGAAGGGCCCAGCGGAGCGGTGCTTGAGATGAAGGGCACAGTGCAGCGGTGCTTGAGATGAAGGGCTTAGTGCAGCGGTGCTTGAGACAGCTGTGCCCAGCGGAACGTGCTTGAGATGAAGGGCCCAGCGGAGCGGTGCTTGAGATGAAGGGCCCAGTGCAGCAGTGCTTGAGACGGCGGTGCCCAGCGGAGCGGTGCTTGAGATGAAGGGCCCAGCGGAGCGGTGCTTGAGATGAAGGGCCCAGTGCAGCGGTGCTTGAGACGGCGGTGCCCAGCGGAGCGGTGCTTGAGATGAAGGGCCCAGTTCAGTGGTGCTTGAGACGGCGGAGCCCAGCGGAGCGGTGCTTGAGATGAAGGGCCCAGCGGAGCGGTGCTTGAGATGAAGGCCCCAGTGCAGCGGTGCTTGAGATGAAGGGCCCAGTGCAGCGGTGCTTGAGACGGCGGTGCCCAGCGGAGCGGTGCTTGAGATGAAGGGCCCAGCGGAGCGGTTCTTGAGATGAAGGGCCCAGTGCAGCGGTGCTTGAGACGGCGGTGCCCAGTGGAGCGGTGCTTGAGATGAAGGGCCCAGCGGAGCGGTGCTTGAGATGAATGGCCCAGCAGAGCGGTGCTTGAGATGAAGGGCCCAGTGCAGCGGTGCTTGAGACGGCGGTGCCCAGCGAAGCGGTGCTTGAGATGAAGGGCCCAGTGCAGCGGTGCGTGAGACGGCGGTGCCCAGCGGAGCGGTGCTTGAGATGAAGGGCCCAGCGGAGCGGTGCTTGACATGAAGGGCCCAGCGGAGCGGTGCTTGAGATGAAGGGCCCAGTGCAGCGGTGCTTGAGACGGCGGTGCCCAGCGGAGCGGTGCTTGAGATGAAGGGCCCAGTGCAGCGGTGCTTGAGACGGCGGTGCCCAGCGGAGCGGTGCTTGAGATGAAGGGCCCAGCGGAGCGGTGCTTGAGATGAAGGGCACAGTGCAGCGGTGCTTGAGATGAAGGGCTCAGTGCAGCGGTGCTTGAGACGGCTGTGCCCAGCGGAGCGTGCTTGAGATGAAGGGCCCAGCGGAGCGGTGGTTGAGATGAAGGGCCCAGTGCAGCGGTGCTTGAGATGAAGGGCCCAGTGCAGTGGTGCTTGAGACGGCGGAGCCCAGCGGAGCGGTGCTTGAGATGAAGGGCCCAGCGGAGCGGTGCTTGAGAAGAAGGGCCCACTGCAGTGGTGCTTGAGACGGCAGTGCCCAGCAGTGCGGTGCTTGAAATGAAGGGCCCAGCGGAGCGGTGCTTGAGATGAAGGGCCCAGCGGAGCGGTGCTTGAGATGAAGGGCCCAGTGCAGCGGTGCTTGAGATGAAGGGCCCAGTTCAGCGGTGCTTGAGACGGCGGTGCCCAGCTGAGCGGTGCTTGAGATGAAGGGCCCAGCGGAGCGGTGCTTGAGAAGAAGGGCCCACTGCAGTGGTGCTTGAGACGGCAGTGCCCAGCAGTGCGGTGCTTGAGATGAAGGGCCCAGCGGAGCGGTGCTTGAGATGAAGGGCCCAGCGGAGCGGTGCTTGAGATGAAGGGCCCAGCGGAGCGGTGCTTGAGATGAAGGGCCCAGTGCAGCGGTGCTTGAGACGGCGGTGCCCAGCGGAGCGGTGCTTGAGATGAAGGGCCCAGTTCAGTGGTGCTTGAGACGGCGGTGCACAGCGGAGCGGTGCTTGCGATGAAGGGCCCAGTGCAGTGGTGCTTGAGACGGCGGAGCCCAGCGGAGCGGTGCTTGAGATGAAGGGCCCAGCGGAGCGGTGCTTGAGATGAAGGGCCCAGTGCAGCGGTGCTTGAGATGAAGGGCCCAGTGCAGCAGTGCTTGAGACGGCGGTGCCCAGCGGAGCGGTGCTTGAGATGAAGGGCCCAGCGGAGCGGTGCTTGAGATGAAGGGCCCAGTGCAGCGGTGCTTGAGACGGCGGTGCCCAGCGGAGCGGTGCTTGAGATGAAGGGCCCAGTTCAGTGGTGCTTGAGACGGCGGAGCCCAGCGGAGCGGTGCTTGAGATGAAGGGCCCAGCGGAGCGGTGCTTGAGATGAAGGCCCCAGTGCAGCGGTGCTTGAGATGAAGGGCCCAGTGCAGCGGTGCTTGAGACGGCGGTGCCCAGCGGAGCGGTGCTTGAGATGAAGGGCCCAGCGGAGCGGTTCTTGAGATGAAGGGCCCAGTGCAGCGGTGCTTGAGACGGCGGTGCCCAGTGGAGCGGTGCTTGAGATGAAGGGCCCAGCGGAGCGGTGCTTGAGATGAATGGCCCAGCAGAGCGGTGCTTGAGATGAAGGGCCCAGTGCAGCGGTGCTTGAGACGGCGGTGCCCAGCGAAGCGGTGCTTGAGATGAAGGGCCCAGTGCAGCGGTGCGTGAGACGGCGGTGCCCAGCGGAGCGGTGCTTGAGATGAAGGGCCCAGCGGAGCGGTGCTTGACATGAAGGGCCCAGCGGAGCGGTGCTTGAGATGAAGGGCCCAGTGCAGCGGTGCTTGAGACGGCGGTGCCCAGCGGAGCGGTGCTTGAGATGAAGGGCCCAGTGCAGCGGTGCTTGAGACGGCGGTGCCCAGCGGAGCGGTGCTTGAGATGAAGGGCCCAGCGGAGCGGTGCTTGAGATGAAGGGCACAGTGCAGCGGTTCTTGAGATGAAGGGCTCAGTGCAGCGGTGCTTGAGATGAAGGGCACAGCGGAGCGGTGCTTGAGATGAAGGGCCCAGCGGAGCGGTGCTTGAGATGAAGGGCCCAGTGCAGCGGTGCTTGAGACGGCGGTGCCCAGCGGAGCGGTGCTTGAGATGAAGGGCCCAGTTCAGTGGTGCTTGAGACGGCGGAGCCCAGCGGAGCGGTGCTTGAGATGAAGGGCCCAGCGGAGCGGTGCTTGAGATGAAGGCCCCAGTGCAGCGGTGCTTGAGATGAAGGGCCCAGTGCAGCGGTGCTTGAGACGGCGGTGCCCAGCGGAGCGGTGCTTGAGATGAAGGGCCCAGCGGAGCGGTTCTTGAGATGAAGGGCCCAGTGCAGCGGTGCTTGAGACGGCGGTGCCCAGTGGAGCGGTGCTTGAGATGAAGGGCCCAGCGGAGCGGTGCTTGAGATGAATGGCCCAGCAGAGCGGTGCTTGAGATGAAGGGCCCAGTGCAGCGGTGCTTGAGACGGCGGTGCCCAGCGAAGCGGTGCTTGAGATGAAGGGCCCAGTGCAGCGGTGCGTGAGACGGCGGTGCCCAGCGGAGCGGTGCTTGAGATGAAGGGCCCAGCGGAGCGGTGCTTGACATGAAGGGCCCAGCGGAGCGGTGCTTGAGATGAAGGGCCCAGTGCAGCGGTGCTTGAGACGGCGGTGCCCAGCGGAGCGGTGCTTGAGATGAAGGGCCCAGTGCAGCGGTGCTTGAGACGGCGGTGCCCAGCGGAGCGGTGCTTGAGATGAAGGGCCCAGCGGAGCGGTGCTTGAGATGAAGGGCACAGTGCAGCGGTGCTTGAGATGAAGGGCTCAGTGCAGCGGTGCTTGAGACGGCTGTGCCCAGCGGAGCGTGCTTGAGATGAAGGGCCCAGCGGAGCGGTGGTTGAGATGAAGGGCCCAGTGCAGCGGTGCTTGAGATGAAGGGCCCAGTGCAGTGGTGCTTGAGATGAAGGGCCCAGTGCAGCGGTGCTTGAGATGAAGGGCCCAGTTCAGCGGTGCTTGAGACGGCGGTGCCCAGCTGAGCGGTGCTTGAGATGAAGGGCCCAGCGGAGCGGTGCTTGAGAAGAAGGGCCCACTGCAGTGGTGCTTGAGACGGCAGTGCCCAGCAGTGCGGTGCTTGAGATGAAGGGCCCAGCGGAGCGGTGCTTGAGATGAAGGGCCCAGCGGAGCGGTGCTTGAGATGAAGGGCCCAGCGGAGCGGTGCTTGAGATGAAGGGCCCAGTGCAGCGGTGCTTGAGACGGCGGTGCCCAGCGGAGCGGTGCTTGAGATGAAGGGCCCAGTTCAGTGGTGCTTGAGACGGCGGTGCACAGCGGAGCGGTGCTTGCGATGAAGGGCCCAGTGCAGTGGTGCTTGAGACGGCGGAGCCCAGCGGAGCGGTGCTTGAGATGAAGGGCCCAGCGGAGCGGTGCTTGAGATGAAGGGCCCAGTGCAGCGGTGCTTGAGATGAAGGGCCCAGTGCAGCAGTGCTTGAGACGGCGGTGCCCAGCGGAGCGGTGCTTGAGATGAAGGGCCCAGCGGAGCGGTGCTTGAGATGAAGGGCCCAGTGCAGCGGTGCTTGAGACGGCGGTGCCCAGCGGAGCGGTGCTTGAGATGAAGGGCCAAGTTCAGTGGTGCTTGAGACGGCGGAGCCCAGCGGAGCGGTGCTTGAGATGAAGGGCCCAGCGGAGCGGTGCTTGAGATGAAGGCCCCAGTGCAGCGGTGCTTGAGATGAAGGGCCCAGTGCAGCGGTGCTTGAGACGGCGGTGCCCAGCGGAGCGGTGCTTGAGATGAAGGGCCCAGCGTAGCGGTTCTTGAGATGAAGGGCCCAGTGCAGCAGTGCTTGAGACGGCGGTGCCCAGTGGAGCGGTGCTTGAGATGAAGGGCCCAGCGGAGCGGTGCTTGAGATGAATGGCCCAGCAGAGCGGTGCTTGAGATGAAGGGCCCAGTGCAGCGGTGCTTGAGACGGCGGTGCCCAGCGAAGCGGTGCTTGAGATGAAGGGCCCAGTGCAGCGGTGCGTGAGACGGCGGTGCCCAGCGGAGCGGTGCTTGAGATGAAGGGCCCAGCGGAGCGGTGCTTGACATGAAGGGCCCAGCGGAGCGGTGCTTGAGATGAAGGGCCCAGTGCAGCGGTGCTTGAGACGGCGGTGCCCAGCGGAGCGGTGCTTGAGATGAAGGGCCCAGTGCAGCGGTGCTTGAGACGGCGGTGCCCAGCGGAGCGGTGCTTGAGATGAAGGGCCCAGCGGAGCGGTGCTTGAGATGAAGGGCACAGTGCAGCGGTGCTTGAGATGAAGGGCTCAGTGCAGCGGTGCTTGAGACGGCTGTGCCCAGCGGAGCGTGCTTGAGATGAAGGGCCCAGCGGAGCGGTGGTTGAGATGAAGGGCCCAGTGCAGCGGTGCTTGAGATGAAGGGCCCAGTGCAGTGGTGCTTGAGACGGCGGAGCCCAGCGGAGTGGTGCTTGAGATGAAGGGCCCAGCGGAGCGGTGCTTGAGATGAAGGGCCCAGTGCAGCGGTGCTTGAGATGAAGGGCCTAGTGCAGCGGTGCTTGAGACGGCGGTGCCCAGCGGAGCGGTGCTTGAGATGAAGGGCCCAGCGGAGCGGTGCTTGAGATGAAGGGCACAGTGCAGCGGTGCTTGAGATGAAGGGCTCAGTGCAGCGGTGCTTGAGACGGCGGTGCCCAGCGGAGCGTGGTTGAGATGAAGGGCCCAGCGGAGCGGTGGTTGAGATGAAGGGCCCAGTGCAGCGGTGCTTGAGATGAAGGGCCCAGTGCAGCGGTGCTTGAGTCGGCGGTGCCCAGCGGAGCGGTGCTTGAGATGAAGGGCCCAGCGGAGCGGTGCTTGAGATGAAGGGCCCACTGCAGCGGTACTTGAGACGGCGGTGCCCAGCAGAACGGTGCTTGAGATGAAGGGCCCAGCGGAGCGGTGCTTGAGATGAAGGGCCCAGTGCAGCGGTGCTTGAGACGGCGGTGCCCAGCGGTGCGGTGCTTGAAATGAAGGGCCCAGTGCAGCGGTGCTTGAGATGAAGGGCCCAGCGGAGCGGTGCTTGAGATGAAGGGCCCAGTGCAGCGGTGCTTGAGACGGCGGTGCCCAGCGGAGCGGTGCTTGAGATGAAGGGCCCAGTGCAGCGGTGCTTGAGACGCCGGTGCCCAGCGGAGCGGTGCTTGAGATGAAGGGCCCAGCGGAGCGGTGCTTGAGATGAAGGGCCCAGTGCAGCGGTGCTTGAGACGGCGGTGCCCAGTGGAGTGGTGCTTGAGATGAAGGGCCCAGCGGAGCGGTGCTTGAGATGAATGGCCCAGCAGAGCGGTGCTTGAGATGAAGGGCCCAGTGCAGCGGTGCTTGAGACGGCGGTGCCCAGCGAAGCGGTGCTTGAGATGAAGGGCCCAGTGCAGCGGTGCGTGAGACGGCGGTGCCCAGCGGAGCGGTGCTTGAGATGAAGGGCCCAGCGGAGCGGTGCTTGACATGAAGGGCCCAGCGGAGCGGTGCTTGAGATGAAGGGCCCAGTGCAGCGGTGCTTGAGACGGCGGTGCCCAGCGGAGCGGTGCTTGAGATGAAGGGCCCAGTGCAGCGGTGCTTGAGACGGCGGTGCCCAGCGGAGCGGTGCTTGAGATGAAGGGCCCAGCGGAGCGGTGCTTGAGATGAAGGGCACAGTGCAGCGGTGCTTGAGATGAAGGGCTCAGTGCAGCGGTGCTTGAGACGGCTGTGCCCAGCGGAGCGTGCTTGAGATGAAGGGCCCAGCGGAGCGGTGGTTGAGATGAAGGGCCCAGTGCAGCGGTGCTTGAGATGAAGGGCCCCGGCGGAGCGGTGCTTGAGATGAAGGGCCCAGTGCAGTGGTGCTTGAGACGGCGGAGCCCAGCGGAGCGGTGCTTGAGATGAAGGGCCCAGCGGAGCGGTGCTTGAGATGAAGGGCCCAGTGCAGCGGTGCTTGAGATGAAGGGCCTAGTGCAGCGGTGCTTGAGACGGCGGTGCCCAGCGGAGCGGTGCTTGAGATGAAGGGCCCAGCGGAGCGGTGCTTGAGATGAAGGGCACAGTGCAGCGGTGTTTGAGATGAAGGGCTCAGTGCAGCGGTGCTTGAGACGGCGGTGCCCAGCGGAGCGTGGTTGAGATGAAGGGCCCAGCGGAGCGGTGGTTGAGATGAAGGGCCCAGTGCAGCGGTGCTGGAGATGAAGGACCCAGTGCAGCGGTGCTTGATTCGGCGGTGCCCAGCGGAGCGGTGCTTGAGATGAAGGGCCCAGCGGAGCGGTGCTTGAGATGAAGGGCCCACTGCAGCGGTACTTGAGACGGCGGTGCCCAGCGTAACGGTGCTTGAGATGAAGGGCCCAGCGGAGCGGTGCTTGAGATGAAGGGCCCAGCGGAGCGGTGCTTGAGATGAAGGGCCCACTGCAGCGGTACTTGAGACGGCGGTGCCCAGCGGAGCGGTGCTTGAGATGAAGGGCCCAGCGGAGCGGTGCTTGAGATGAAGGGCCCAGCGGAGCAGTGCTTGAGATGAAGGGCCCAGCGGAGCGGTGCTTGAGATGAAGGGCCCAGCGGAGCGGTGCTTGAGATGAAGGGCCCAGTGCAGCGGTGCTTTAGAAGGCGGTACCCAGTGGAGCGGTGCTTGAGATGAAGGGCCCAGTGCAGCGGTGCTTGAGACGGCAGTGCCCAGCGGAGCGGTGCTTGAGATGAAGGGCCCAGCGGAGAGGTGCTTGAGATGAAGGGCCCAGTTCAGCAGTCCTTGCCCTGTTCAGCGGTGCTTGCCTTGGCGGTCCTTGCCCTGTTCAGCGGTCCTTGCCCTGTTCTGCGGTGCTTGCCTTGGCGGTCCTTGCCCTGTTCAGCGGTGCTTGCCTTGGCGGTCCTTGCCCTGTTCAGCGGTCCTTGCCCTGTTTAGCGGTGCTTGCCTTGGCGGTCCTTGCCCTGTTCAGCGGTCCTTGCCCTGTTCAGCGGTGCTTGGGTTGGCGCTCCTTCATTGCCCAGCTGGGCTGTGGCTGGAGGGGCCCTCCTGGGCAGCTGGGCTGTGGCTGGCGGGGCCCTCCTGGGCAGCTGGGCTGTGGCTGGAGGGGCCCTCCTGGGCAGCTGGGCAGTGGCTGGCGGGGCCCTCCTGGGCAGCTGGGCTGTGGCTGGCGGGGCCCTCCTGCACACCTGGGATAGGGCTGGTGGGGCCCTCCTGGGCAGCAGACCTGCTGCCGGACTTGTCTGGCGTGCTGCCCATCCCACCCTTCCCTGGTCGTCTGTGGCCCTTTCCCACCTTTGGCGGTGTGCCAGGTGGCACCCCACTTCCAGCCGGAGCCAGGGTAGGGCTTTTGGTCCCTGGTGTCCTTGGCCTCTCGCGCCGGGCACTGGTGATCTTTGGGTGTTTTTCCGGGGGTGGGCTGGCCGTGCCTTGGCTCCTACCAGAACTAGTTGCCCTTGAGGGTGGGGGACTCCACAGTCCTTGGACAACAGTCTTGATAGGTCCTGGTTTGGTGGTGGCTGAGGTGCTGATTGCAGTCTCATTCGATGGACGGGGTGGGGGAGTTGTTGGAAAGAGGTCAAGTTTGGAAAGGAAAATCAATTTGGAAAGAGAGGGACGGCTAGGTGTAGTGGGTATGGGAGTGGAGGAAGAGGATGTGGTTGTAGGAGTGTGAAGTCTGGTGTCTTTGGGTGCAGGTGCTTGGGCTGGAGGCTGTCGTGAGGTGGATGGCTGTTGGGTGGGTGGCTGCCTGCGTTTGTGTGGTTTGGAAGAGGGGGTGACAGACACACTGGGAGAGGACACAGGGGATGTGTAAATGGTAGTGGGGGTGGTGACTGCACGTGTGCAGAGTGTTCTGGTGGGTGTGCTGGTGATGGACGTAGTGGCTGAAGATGTTGTGCATGCAAGTGTGAGTGGAGACGTCACAGGGAGGGAGGAGGGAGACGAGGAAGAGGGGGACACAGTGGAGGCAGTGGGTGTTGGTGTGTCTGCATGTGGATGTTGCTTGTGTGAATGCTTGTGTGAAGTGTTGTGCTTATGTCTGGATGAGCTTCCCTTGGGTGTTGAGGTGTGTGCAGGCTGGTCTGTAGGTGTGTCTGGGATAGGCAGAGGTACAGGGGATTGGGTCTGGGTGGAGGAAGTTGGAGGGGGGAGGCTAGAGACAGGGACAATTGCTGCCGTCAGTGCTGAGGCCAGAGCGTTGAACGATCGCTGATGGGCAGCCTGACCCGAATGAATGCCCTCCAGGTATGCATTACTCCGGTGCACCTCCCTTTCTACACCCTGGATGGCATTCAAAAGGGTAGTCTGCCCAACAATGATGGTCCTCAGGAGGTCAATGACCTCCTCACTTAGGGCAGCAGGGGTGACAGGGGCAGGGCCTGAGGTGCCTGGGGCGAAGGAGATGCCCCCCTTCCTGGGTGAGCAGGCATGGGGCAAACGCTGAGGGGCTGCTGGGAGGGCGGTGCTGGTGCGCTGGGTTGCAGCTGTACCTGTTGTTGCGGGGGGCACAGATGTTGCCGCCACCACAAGGGAGCTCCCTTCAGAGGACGAGTCGCTTCCACTGACATCAGCACGAGTCCCCGCTGTGGAGCTCCCCTCGCCCTCCGTCCCACTGGTGTACTCAGAGTCCGTTGCATGGCCCTCCTGGGCCATGTGGGATGCAGCTCCCTCGTGCTCCGATGCCACTTCTCCTCCGCCTGATGATGCTAATGCACACATGAACAGGAAGACCACAAAAAAGGGGAGGGGGAGAAAGAAAGACATGTTGAGTGCATGGATTACCGCTACCGTTGGCGGAGAGGACAGACACAGAAGCCCCCTGCACTACGCTGCGCACTTGGGGTCCACTACTCAATCAGTGGGACATGGCCTACAAGCCTATGGACGACAACTGCACACATAGATGACACAGGGTCATGAATAGCTGTACTTGGCACCCTACAGATGTGGGGGTTGGGGGCACAGGGCCATGCCTTACGGAGGGGCCTAGCCTACAGAAATCGCCCTGGCCTAGAGATACCCACAGCCCACCTCCCCCACCTAGACACCTCCACTGCGCGCAAAGTCACCAGAATGAGAGTGTACTCACCCCCTTGTGTCTGCCGTGATGTCCTCACGCGCCCATCCAAATTGGGGTAGGCCACCGCCAGGATCCGGGACATTAAGGGGGTCAATTGACGACTGGCACCCCTCCTACGTTGGGAGGCCATCCCCAGCAGAGCCTCCGCCGTCTTCCTGCTCCCGCGTCGGATGTCCTCCCACCTCTTCCAGCAGTGGGTGCCCCGTCTGTTGTGGACCCCCAGGGTCCGGACGTCCTTGGCGATGGCACGCCAAATAGCGATTTTCTGGTGGGCGCTGACCTATGTGACATGTACAGGGGGAGAAAAAAAATCATCACCTTCTGCATGCTTGATGTGAGTGGCCCCCCATCCCCACCCTTGCCATGTGGCCAATGCTCTCATCTGTCGTCTGATGCATGCCTCAATCGCTCCCCTCCCCACCATCTTTCATCCACCCGACTCAACCCAGGCATTGCCCACAAAGCATGGTCCCACTGTACTTACCTGTTGGTCTGGAGGACCGTAGAGTAGCGCATACTGGGGGAGGACCCTTCCCCCAGTCGCAGCAGCCATTGTCTCTTCCAGACCGAGGTCACAGCAGCACTTGCAGTGTAGGTCCTCTCCTGTGAAAGATCAGGTATCGAGTGATTAAGCAGATAGAAAATGGTGGTCACGCCCGCGGCGGTGCGTACCGCGCCCGCCGGCGCACATCGTCATTGGCTCGTGAAACCCATAGGATTCTATGTTAACCAATGCGGCTTTGCGCCGCGGTCTTCGACCGCCTACCGCCACGGTGTGCCACGCCAGCGCATTGGCCTCACATCCCATTGTCACACTTCACAGGTCAGGCAGCCGCCATTTCAAGGGCCCACATGGCTTAATTTCTACTGAGTCACACATACCTAGGCCTTTCCTCAACACTCATACAAACCATTCAATGCATAGTGAATCGTGTTGTGTGCAAGCTGTGGGAACGTACCTGTGGGTTGATTGACTCTGTGCTCGCTGTTGTCCTTCCTAGGCACCGTCCGCTGGGCAATGCGAGGAGATGGAGGAATCTTCCCGTGTACAGACCGCTGGTGGACCTGTCGACAATGGAGGAAAGACATGTCATACTGACATACAGGCTTGACCGAGCCACTATACAGGAACTGTGTGCCCAGCTGGAGGCAGACCTGATGCCACCCATCCGCCAACCCACAGGGATCCCCCCCTCTAGTGCAGGTGCTGTCAGTACTCCATTTCTTAGCAAGTGGGTCATTTCAAACAACAGTGGCCATATCATCAGGGATGTCTCAACCTATGTTTTCCAAGGTGTTGTCCAGAGTGTTGTCTGCCCTGCTGAATCACATGAGGAGCTACATCATTTTCCCTGAGGTGGCGGATTTACCTACAGTGAAGGGTGATTTCTATGCCCTTGGACATATCCCCAACAACATAGGTGCCATTGATGGGACACATGTGGCTTTGGTACCCCCCAGCAGGAGTGAACAGGAAAAGTTATCATTCGATGAATGTACAGATGGTCTGTTTGGCAGACCAGTACATCTCCCATGTTAATGCCAAGTTCCCTGGCTCAGTGCATGACGCCTACATCCTGCGGAATAGCAGCATCCCGTATGTGATGGGTCAACTCCAGAGGCACCGGGTGTGGCAATTAGGGGACTCTGGTTACCCCAACCTGTCCTGGCTACTGACCCCAGTGAGGAATCCCAGGACCAGGGCAGAGGAATGCTACAATGAGGCCCATGGGCGGACTAGGAGGGTGATCGAACGCACCTTTGGCCTCCTGAAGGCCAGGTTCAGGTGCCTCTATATGACAGGTGGATCCCTAATGTACTCACCAAAGAAGGTGTGCCAGATCATCGTGGCCTGCTGTATGCTTCACAACCTGGCTTTGCGCCGCCAGGTGCCTTTTCTGCAGGAGGATGGTCCAGATGGTGGTGTTGTAGCAGCTGTGGAGCCTGTGGAGAGTGAAGAAGAGGAAGCCGGAGAGGACGACATAGACAACAGGAACACAGTAATAGAGCAATATTTTCAGTGACACACAGGTAAGAGTACACACCGGCATATTACATTTACTTAAAGACTCCTACCTCTCTACTGTCTGACTTTTTCCCCCAGTGTATGGTAACTGTGTTGTGACTTTCCCTTCCGTTTTCAGAGCTGTGGGCCCCACTGCGTGACATCTGCTTTGTTTCCCCATGGACTACAGCTGTGTGACAGCGGTTTGCTGGCATCACAATGTGAATAACAATTTTGGCACTGTCATGTCTAATACATTTGTTAAAATCACAGACAGACTCCAGATTTTTTATGTGCAATAAGTGTGTTTATTCAAGTGCTCTAATTTGGATGGGTGGTTGCAAATCGGTGAGGGCTGATGGTGGAGGATTGTCCATAGCAGAGTCCAGACTATCAGGTTCACAGGTGCATTGTCCAAATGCCTGTGGGAAGTGGAGCAGGGGCAGTTTAAGGTTGGACAGGGTGACAATGTGGGACAGTGGGATGACAATCAGGGCGGTATCCTTTGCTGGCGGGGGTCTTGACATGTTACTCTGTCTTCTTCCTGGATCTCAGGGCCCGCTTGCGGGGTAGTTCTCCTTCTGCAGGGGGTGGGGTTCTGGTGGCCTGTTGGTCTTCTGTCGGGGCCTCCTGTCCACTAGCGCCGGCGGAGGTGGTAGCCAGTTCTTGGTCCATGCTAGTGTCAGGGGCCCTTGGAGGTGCCACAGTGGTCCGCAATGTGGAGATTAACTCATTCAGGGCCATTACAATGGTACCCATGGCGGTACTGATGTTTCTCAGTTCCTCCCTGAACCCCATATACTGTTGCTCCTGCAGAAGCTGGATTTCGTGAAACCTGGCCAGGACCGTCGCCATCGTCTCCTGGGAGCGGTGGTATGCTCCCATGATGGAGGAGAGGGCCTCGTGGAGAATGGGTTCCCTTGGCCTGTCCCCCCCCTGTCGCACAGCTGCCCTCCCAGTTCCCCTGTTTCCTTGGGCCTCCGTCCCCTGGACCGTGTGACCACTACCACTGCCCCCAGGTCCCTGTTGTTGTTGGGGTGGTGGGTTAGCCTGGGTTCCCTGTAGTGGTGGACACACCGCTGATTGACGTGTCCTGGGGACAGAGGTATGGGCCCGCTGGGTGGGTGCTGTGCTGGTGTTCCTGGAGGGGGGAAGGTCTGCTGTGGCCTGTGCCTGTCTGAGGGGAACCGACTGTCCCGAGGTCCCTGATGGACCGGGCTGGTCATCTAGATCCAGGGAGACAGAGCTGCTGTCATCACTGTGGGCCTCTTCTGGGGGTGGAGGGGACATTTTTGGACCCTCCTGCACGGTGACCTGGCGTTCGGGTCCTGCAGGGGTATAAAAGTATGGTTATTGCTTCTGTGTGTGCCAATGGCGTGCAATGGGTGGGTGCCCGTGTACCCCAGTGCTGGCATTCCTTTGTGGGGGCTGTTGTGATGGTGTTTTGGGGGGGGTGATGGGTATGTGCATTGGGCATGCTTTGGTGACGGGTGTCCATGCTTTGGGGCCGCATGCAGGGCTAAGTTTTGGGATGGGTGGGTTGTGACGGTGAGACATTTGCAAGGGGTAGTTGTGATGGGGGTGAGGGTGGGGGTATGAGTTGGCATGCAGGTGGGGTGGGGGGGATGAAGTAGTGAAGATGGGACTTACCAGAGTCCATTCCTCCACCGACTCCTGCGAGGCCCTCAGGATGCAGGATGTTCAAGACTTGCTCCTCCCGTGTTGTAAAATCTGGGGGAGGAGGTGGGGGTCCGCCGCCAGTCCGCTGTACCGCGATGTTGTGCCTTGATACCATGGAACGCACCTTCCCCCGTAGGTCGTTCCACCGCTTCCTGATGTTGTCCCGATTTCTTGGGTGCTGTCCCACAGCGTTGACCCTGTCGACTATTCTGCTCCATAGCTCCATCTTCCTGGCAATGGTGGTGTGCTGCACCTGTGTCCCGAACAGCTGGGGCTCTACTCGTACGATTTCCTCCACCATGACCCTGAGTTCAGCATCTGAGAACCTGGGGTGTCTTTGAGGTGCCATGGGGTGGTGTGGATGATGTGTGGGGTGGAGTGTGTAGTGATAGGTGGGATGCTATTTAGTGGTGTGTTGTGTGAGGTGCGTGGAAGTTCTGTGGGTATTGGTATTGTGTGCTTGTGGATGCTTGGTAGTTGACTGTGGTGTCTCTCTCTCGCCGTCTCTCAGAATTTTTGGTCGTAGGGGTTTGTGGGTGATGTGGGTGTGTGTTTTATATTGTATTGGGTGTGTGGGAGTGGTGTGTGTATGTGTATCAGGTGTGTGTATTTCGAATAGTCCAATGTGGTAGTGTTTTGTACGAGTATGTGTATTTCGACCGCAGCGGTGTGTACCGCCAATAGAATACCGCGGTTGAAAGACCGCTGCGTGGATTCGTGGGTCGTAATGGCATGGGCGTATTTCTGTTGGCGTGACGGTGGACGTTTGGTCATCGCCAGTTTATCGCTGACCTTTGGTGTGGCGGACTTTTGTGGATGTCGGTATTTTGGCGGTTTGCCTGTTGTGGGTCAGAATGACCGTGGCGGTTTACCGCGACCGCGGCGGTGTTATGGCGGTCTTCTGTCTGGCGGTAAGCGCCTTTTACCGCCGAGGTTGGAATGACCGCCTATATCACAAGTCATATAATTACATATCAGCTAGACATGCCCATAAAAAGAAGATAAGCACATATATGTAGAAACAGTAACCAGGTAGACAATAGTAAACATCCACAAGGCTGTATTAGGCTCCTAGAGCCTAGATTTCCTAGAGAGTACCTGGTTCCTGGTAAAAGAGGCACGTTCAGTGCCTAGCGACGAACACGGGGGCCCCCGGCACTCCTGTGCGCGACACAGGGGCCTGCCTCGTGGTAGGGGACCTGCCTCGGCCTCCTCACACCCTGTCCGTGGGGTGGGGGCCCGGTGTGGCCCAGCAACAAGTTGTGGCGTAAAGGCGGGAAGGGACCTTCGCTGAGGTCTCCTTTCCCGATTTCTGCGAGTAGAATGAAGATACCGAAAACTAGGAGCGTCCCGCTCCTAGTGCAGCGACCGGGGAAGGGACGCTCCCCACGCCTTAGCTGAGCCCTGCCGTACAATCTAAGGGAGCTCGGACCCCTCTGGGGGCCTGAGGGAAAGACTCGCCCGCACCCGATGTGGTGCGCGAGTCAGGGAAGCCGCTCCCAAGCCGCCGGGAGGCTTCCTTGTGGAATCGTAGGCGGCTGGTGCCCCAGGGGCGCTCCCAGCAGCCGGAAGAGCCTCGGGGGTGCTGAGAGGAGCATGCTTGCTCCGGATCCGTTGTTTGTGTGCCACCACTCTTTGAGGAAACTGATCAACCCGGCTGCGGCGGTGATTTCGGGAGAATAAATCAAGCACTTTCAAAGCTCTGAAATAAGTTTTGAGCCCCGGGCTACGGCGGTGTCCTGGGGCAACGGTAAAGCACTTTTAGAGCGCTCAGGGCAAAATTAAAGCCCAGGCTGCGGTGGTGATTTCAGGATACCAAAACAAAGCGCTTTTTACAGTGCTAAAGCCAACAGAGATCGGTGCAGGGGTCAGGGGCGCAGCACCCTGCCCCTGGGAGCAATCAGGAGCCAAAGGAACACTGGCCTGGTGGGCCCAGCTACAGACCAGCACAAGGGGTGCAGATGGTGGCAGGTCCTCTTAGTGACCAGGCAGATCACAGGTCAGCACAACAGCAGCAGTCCAAGGTGGTTTCCTGGTGAGTCCATTCATCAGCGTTCTGTGTCCAGTTTCAAGTTCCAAGAATGTTCAAATTGTGGGAAATTCCCCTGTACTTATAGTCAGTTCTTACAGTGTTTCACAATGGTAGGGAGAGGAGGTTCCAGACAGTTACAACTGGTTCTGGGACTGCCCCCTCTCTCCCTTCAGCACAGGCTCCAAACATCAGTGGGGGGTTAACAACCCTATTGTGTGAGGCCAGGACACAGTCTTTAGAAATGTAGGTGTGCCCCGCCTCTCCCTTCTCTCAGCTCAAGAAGGCGTTACAATATGTAGATGCACCTCTGTGTCACCTGCACCCTCCCTGTGTTCAGGCTGCCTGAGAAGTATGCACAAAGCCCCAACTGTCAGTCTGCCCAGACGTTGATTGGGGACAAGCTGCAAAACACCAAAGTTATAAGCACAGATAAATGTGCACTTTCTAGAAGTGGCATTTCTGTGATAGCAATAAAAAATACACCTACACCAGTAAGCAGCATTTCTCACCACTATCACAACCATTCCAAACATGCCTACACTACCCCTCATAAATCAGACAATACCCCTTACACATAAGGCAGGGCATTTCCAATGCAATCCTATGAGCGGGCAGCACTCACAGCAGTGAGAAATCAAATTAGGCTGTTTGTCACTACCAGGACAGGCCACGCAACATGGCACATGTCCTGCCTTCTACATACATGGCACCCTGCCCAAAGGGATAGCTAGGGCATACCTTAGGGGTGACATACATGTAGTAAAAGGGGAGTTCTGGGCCTGGCAAGTAAATTTATATGCCAGGTCCCTGTGGCTGAAAACTGTGCACACAGGCTCTGCGCTAGCAGGCCTTAGATAGGTTTGACAGTCTACTTCAGTGGGTGGTGCAAGCAGCGCTGCAGGCCCACTAGTAGCATTTAATTTACAGGCCCTGGGTATAGGGATATCACTTTACAAGGGACTTCTAGGTAAATTAAATATGCCAATTAGGTATAATCCAATCATACCAAATTTGTAAGAGAGAGCACATGCACTGTAGCACTGGTTAGCAGTGAAAAAGTGCTCAGATTCAAAATGTCAGCCAACAAAGGTCAGAAAAATAAGGAGGCAAAAAGTAAAAAGTCTGGGGAACGACCCTGTAAAAGGGCCAGGTCCAACATGACCCCCTACCAACCCAAAGCCAGGGGAGAACAATCAATACCTTGATGGACTTCCCTGATTAGGGTGATAGAACTAGGACCCTGGCCCGCAACTGCAGGGACATGATCCAGTTCTACGACAATCTCAACCCAGTTGAATTCCTCTGTCTATGCTCCCAAGACAATCTAAGCTAACCCATGGAGGCATCCTAGTTGTCAGTGGCCAGAACCAGGTCCCAGGAAAGCCCGGGGCCTCTGGCCTCTGAAACCTCTCAGAGTGGGGGGCGGGAGCCCCAGGTGAATAGCATCATGTTTCCACTCTCCCACCAGTTCAGAAGTTAGCCCCTGCCACTGGTCTTCTAGCCCAGGAACTGGTCCCATAGCCTGAATAGGGCCGAGGGGAGAATCTCTCCTCCTGCCCCTCCTTCTAGGGTTCCGCCCCCTTCGAGGAGGAGTTGTACCCCCTGAATCCAGAACTGCCAGGGCGCTTGTTACAATTGTCCTGGTCAGCTCACCCACCAGTTCAGAGGATTCCCCCTGTAACTGGTTTCCCAACCCAGGGTCCTTCCCCTCTGGCTGAGCTCGGGTCAGGAAAGAGCCTTTCCTCCTCCTGCCCCTCCTTCTAGAGTTCCGCACCCTCCCATCAGGATTGGTAACCCCAGAAGTAATGGTAGAGAGACTGGGGACAGCCTTCCCTACCTCCAGGTCAAGGGAGCTACCCTGGACCTGGTTTTCCAACCTAGGGACGGTACCCTTGGGCTGGTTCTCCAACCTGGGGATGGTACCCTTGGGCTGGCCTTGAGTTAGGGGAGCATCCTCCCTCAAACTCTCCCTTACAGGAACTGAATCCCTAGGGCATGCATCTTCAAACCTGGGGACGTTACCCTTTTGCTGGACAGGAGTCAAGGAAGTGTCTTCCTGTGAATCCCCTCTTGAAGGAACTGAATCCTTAAAGAATGCATCAGTAGAGAGGCTGGTTACAGCAGTCTCTATTTTCAGATCTAGGGGGTTGCCCATGATCTGGTTTTCCAACCTAGGGACGATACCCTTTTGCTGGACAGGAGTCAGGGGAGTGCCCTCCCGCAAACTCTCCCTTACAGGAACTGAATCCCTAGGGCATGCATCTTCCAACCTAGGGACTTTACCCTTTTGCTGGACAGGAGTCAGGGAAGTGTCTTCCCGTGAATCCCCTCTTGAAGGAACTGAATCCCTAGAGAATGCATCAGTAGAGATGCTGGTCACAGCAGTCTCTATTTTCAGATCTAGGGGGTTGCCCATGATCTAGTCTTCCAACCTAGGGACGATACCCTTTTGCTGGACAGGGGTCAGGGGAGTGTCCTACCTCAAACCCTCAAAAGGAAGCACCTGCACCCCCCTCTGCGGGTTGGTGCTGCTGATCTCCAGAGTTGGAGCAACCCTGTTCCCAGGTGTCCCCCATTCTCCTTCAGACTTTAGGGCATCTTTTTTACAGGATTGGCCTTCGGAAACGACTACCCTCCCGCATTGGGGCCCCTCTCGGGTACCTTCCAAGACCTGCGGAGGAGGACAGGTCCTTGTGAATCCTACACCCTCCCCGCTCAGAACATTGTCGGGGTTGGTTAAATTCTCACTTCGGTGTACTGATAAGGAGCCCTCTAAGGCATACGTAAGAGGATAGGACCTTACCAATCCTACTTCCTCCCTGCTGAAAACTTTACCTGGATCACTCAGAACCTCCCCCACCCCTTCCAGGGGTGAACCTAAGACAGCCCTAGGTGTCTGACCAGCACCCCTGGCACTAAGCTAGAGGTCAGCCTCCTTTGCAAGTTCCCTGGGGTCAGAGAACTTACAGTAAGACAGGTGTTGGGGTAGCTCTGAAAAACAGCAACGGAACATGTGTTCTCTTAGAATAAGACTAAACAGCCCTTCATAAGTGGTTACTCTGCTACCCTCCACCCATCCTGTTAGTGCTTTGCAACAAGTAACCATAAAATCCTCCCAAGACTGCTGAGACCGCTTCCTGCTGCCTCTGAACCTCAACCTGTAGTCTTCAGGGGTGAGACCATACTCTTCTATCAGGGCCTTTCTGATGTGGGGATACCACTGCCTGTCACTCCCTTCTGGAGCCAGTAGGACATCCCTTTCCACCTCAGGAATATAGCTCTCTAGGACAGTTCCCCAATCTTTCTCAGGAATCCTGCGCGCAATTAGAGCTTCCTCATACTCCCTAAACCACTGACGTATGTCATCTCCCTCCTTGAACCCAGGTACCAAATCTGTGGGTAGGTAAGGATTGTGCCTAACACTACAAATGCTGCCACCACTGGACTCCACTTGCATTACTGGTGAGTCCAGATTTGTAAGACTGTGCTCTAGAGCGAGTCTTTCCCTGGCAAAGGTTCTTTCAGCCTCTGGCATCCTCTCCTGGACTAAGGCTTTTTCAACCTCACCCTGTCTCTCTTCTACAGCCAGCCTGGCTAGATGCAGTCTCAGGTCCCTCTCTTCCCGTCTATCTCTGAGCTCCTCAGGTGACAGGCAATGGGAGGTGGTGCTGCTGCTACGCAAGGACCCAGTAAGGGACTCCCTATCTATGGGGTCCTCTCTCTTTACTGTCGTCCCTGGCCAGTCATCTTCTCCCTCAGTGTCTAACTCCTCGGGGTCACTATCCTCCTGGGGTGTGGACTGGGGACCCTCTTCCTCAGAGTCAGAATGTTCCACAAGTTACTAGTACCCTGCAGGAATATGCAGTTGTTACATTAGAACACGTAGGTACTCAGGATTCTGCAACATAAGCAGTAGTCAGGAATTAGAGAAAAGATGGATATGCACATGTCATGAACAATTCCTAAATAAAGAAACCATTAGAGAATATATCACAAGTCATATAATTACATATCAGCTAGACATGCCCATAAAAAGAAGATAAGCACATATATGTAGAAACAGTAATCAGGTAGACAATAGTAATATCCACAAGGCTGTATTAGACTCCTAGAGCCTAGATTTCCTAGAGAGTACCTGGTTCCTGGTAGAAGAGGCACGTTCAGTGCCTAGTGACAAACACAGGGGCCCCTGGCGCTCCTGTGCGCGTCACAGGGGCCTGCCTCATGGTGGGGTGCCTGCCTCGGCCTCCTCACACCCTGTCCGTGGGGTTCGTGGGCGTGGCCCAGCAACAAGTTATGGCGTAAAGGTGGGAAGGGACCTTCGCTGAGGTCTCCTTTCCGGATTTCGGCGAGTAGAATGAAGATACCAAAAACTAGGAGCGTCCCACTCCTAGTGCAGCGACCCGGGAAGGGGCGCTCCCCATGCCTTCCCTGAGTCCTGCCGTACAATCAAAGGGAGCTCGGACCCCTCCGGGGGCCCGAGGGAAAGACTCTCCCGCACCCGATGTGGTGCGCGAGTCAGGGAAGCCTTCCTGTCTATCTCTGAGCTCCTCAGGTGACAGGGAATGGGAGGTGGCGCTGCTGCTACGCAAGGACCCAGTAAGGGACTCCCTATATATGGGGTCCTCTCTCTTTACTGTCGTCCCTGGCCAGTCATCTTCTCCCTCAGTGTCTAACTCCTCGGGGTCACTATCCTCCTGGGGTGTGGACTGGGGACCCTCTTCCTCAGCGTCCTCACTACTCTCGTGGGTCTCTCTAGGGTCTCCCTCAGAACCATCTCCCCCTTGGGTCTCTTTTTGTGCTATAAAGTCAGCCTCATTAAAACTGAACAGGGCTCTCCTGAGGATCCCTATATGGGCGTCACCCTCTCTAAAAGGTATACCTCTCTCCATGCAGAATCCCTCTGTGCAAAACAATATATAATTCATGTCAAAGGTAGGCTTCATTTTGTAAAGAGCACAACACTAGCGTAAACAACAAGAGTCCAAAGTGCGAGTATACAACACAGGAGTAAAAATAAAAATGACTAGCTTGAGAGAACAGGAGAATAATTTAAGAAAAAAGAATTAAAACATGTAATGGTCTAAGTGCAATTTGCGGTGCAAATATGAGTCACAAGGTACTGTGCAAGCGCAAGTCCTATCCTCACCGCTGACAACCAATGTTAGAAATGGGGTTTCTGGTTAGCTAGGATATGCACCTCAGCCAGGCAGAACCTACCCACTCTAGTCAGGGCTTGGGAATTACACGTCCAAGATAACCCCTGCTCACCCCCTTGGTAGCTTGGCACGAGCAGTCAGGCTTAACCTGGAGGCAATGTGTAAAGCGTGTGCACAACACACAACACACGTGATGCAAAATATACACCACAAAGTAAACACAACTCTGCGCTATGTAAAAATAATCTGTATTGCACAAAACATAATTAGACCAACAGTACACGTGAATAATACCCTGCTACCTTAGCAGTTGTCAGAATGTTACACAAGTTACTAGTACCCTGCAGGAATATGCAGTTATTACATTAGAACACGTAGGTACTCGGGATTCTGCAACATAAGCAGTAGTCAGGAATTAGAGTAAAGAGGGATATGCACTTGTCATGAACAATTCCTAAATAAAGAAACCATTAGAGAATATATCACAAGTCATATAATTACATATCAGCTACACATGCCCATAAAAAGAAGATAAGCACATATATGTAGAAACAGTAACCAGGTAGACAATAGTAATATCCACAAGGCTGTATTAGGATCCTAGATTTCCTAGAGAGTACCTAGTTCCTGGTAGAAGAGGCACATTCAGTGCCTAGTGACAAACACAGGGGCCCCCGGAGCTCCTGTGCGCGACACAGGGGCCTGCCTCATGGTGGAGTGCCTGCCTCGGCCTCCTCACACCCTGTCCGTGGGGTGGGGGCCGGGCGTGGCCCAGCAACAAGTTATGGCGTAAAGGTGGGAAGGGACCTTCGCTGAGGTCTCCTTTCCGGATTTCGGCGAGTAGAATGAAGATACCAAAAACTAGGAGCGTCCCGCTCCTAGTGCAGCGACCGGGGAAGGGGTGCTCCCCACGCCTTCCCCGAGTCCTGCCGTACAATCAAATGGAGCTCGGAACCCTCCGGGGGCCCGAGGGAAAGACTCGCCCGCACCCGATGTGGTGCGCGAGTCAGGGAAGCCGCTCCCAAGCCGCCGGGAGGCTTCCTTGTTGAATCGTAGGCGGCTGGTGCCCCAGGGGCGCTCCCAGCAGCGGGAGGAGCCTCGGGGGCGCTGAGAGGAGCACACTTGCTCCGGATCCGTTGTTTGTGTGCCCCGGGCGCAATGAGTGCAGCGCGGTCACCGCGCTTTGAGGAAACTGATCAACCCGGCTGCGGCGGGGGTTTCGGGGGAATAAATCAAGTGCTTCCAAAGCGCTGAAATACGTTTTGAGCCCCAAGCCGCGGCGGTGTCCTGGGGCAACAGTAAAGTGCTTTTAGAGCGCTCAGGGCAAAATGAAAGCCCAGGCTGCGGCGGTGATTTTGGGAGACCAAAACAAAGCGTTTTTTACAGCGCTAAAACCAACAGAGATCGGTGCAGGGGTCAGGGGCGCAGCACCCTGCCCCTGGGAGCAATCAGGAGCCAAAGGAACACTGGGCTGGTGGGCCCAACTACAGACCAGCACAAGGGGTGCAGATGGTGGCAGGTCCTCCTAGTGACCAGGAAGGTCACAGGTCAGCACAACAGCAACAGTCCAAGGTGGTTTCCTGGTAAGTCCATTCATCAGCGTTCTGTGTCCAGTTTCAAGTTTCAAGAATGTTCAAATTGTGGGGAAAATTCCCCTGTACTTATAGTCAGTTCTTACAGTGTTTCACAATGGTAGGGAGAGGAGGTTCCAGACAGTTACAACTTGTTCTGGGAGTGCCCCCTCTCTCCCTTCAGCTCAGGCTCCAAACATCAGTGGGGGGTTAACAACCCTATTGTGTGAGGCCAGGGCACAGTCTTTACAAATGTAGGTGTGCCCGCCTCTCCCTTCTCTCAGCTCAGGAAGGCTTTACAATATGTAGATGCACCTCTATGTCACCTCCACCCTCCCTGTGTTCAGTCTCTCTGAGAAGTATGCACAAAGCCCCAACTCTCAGTCTGCCCAGACGTTGGTTGGAGACAAGCTGCAAAACACCAAAGTTATAAGCACAGATAAATGCGCTCTTTCTAGAAGTGGCATTTCTGTAATAGTAATAAAAAATACACCTACACCAGTAAGCAGCATTTCTCACTACTATCACATCCATACCAAACATGCCTACGTTACCCCTCATAAATCAGACAATACCTCTTACACATAAGGCAGGGCATTTCCAATGCAATCCTATGAGAGGGAAGCACTCACAGCAGTGAGACACCAAGTTAGGCTGTTTGTCACTACCAGGACAGGCCACGCAACATGACACATGTCCTGCCTTCTACATACATGGCACCCTGCCCAAAGGGCTAGCTAGGGCGTACCTTAGGGGTGACTTACATGTAGTAAAAGGGGAGTTCTGGGTCTGGCAAGTAAATTTATATGCCAGGTCCCTGTGGCCGAAAACTGCGCACACAGGCTCTGCACTAGCAGGCCTTAGATTGGTTTGAAAGGCTACTTCAGTGGTTGGCGCAAGCAGCGCTGCAGGCCCACTAGTAGCATTTAATTTACAGGCCCTGGGTACAGGGATACCACTTTACAAGGGACTTATAGGTAGATTAAATATGCCAGTTAGGTATAATCCAATCATACCAAATTTGTAAGAGAGAGCACATGCACTTTAGCACTGGTTAGCAGTGAAAAAGTGCTCAGAGTCAAAACGTCAGCCAACAAAGGTCAGAAAAATAAGGAGGCAAAAAGCAAAAAGTCTGGGGAATGACCCTGTAAAAGGGCCAGGTCCTACAAATACGTTAGAAAAATTGAAGCAAATGTCAGAAAACTTCTAGAAACACACAGGAAATGGTGCCATGGATGTGCCAGGCCACATACTAGGAAGTATGCAACTTAGTTTCACTTTCACTTACAGTCTGTTATATTGTGCTGGATGCTGGAGGTGTTGTGAGAGTGTCTGTTGATTTTGAGAAAATGTTGGTCTAGTTGATGACTGTTCTGTCCCTGTCTTGTGTCATGTGTGTACCTTTGGTGTATATTTGTCATATATTGTATTATTTGTCTTTGTATTTTTGGGTGTTTTTCTATTTAGGGGTTACATATATTAGGGGAAGGCATTAATTTAAGGGATGTTTGGGGTGTTCTAGGTTTATGAGTGTTTGGGTCATGTCATGAAGGGGTAGGGGTAAAAATTACAGTGAGGGAGAGGTTGGTGGGCGCATATGGATCCTGATGCATTACTTGCCTAACATGCTGGAAATTGGCGGGAGGGTCAGTTAAGGCTACCGACACGGACCAGAAGGATTGCTCTGAGAGGGTGTGTTCGCATATTTGCAAAGTATTCGGAACTGATTTCACTGTCTCTCAGTGAAAACATTGCTGGGCTGATGTGGCATGTGAGGCAAATCTACTGGACATTCTGGGATTGGCGCTTGGAGGCCCTGGAGGTATATATGCATGTATGTACCACCTGCATGTAATAATGTTACAAAATCATTTAAGCAAAAGTTTAAACATGAAAGGAGAAAATGTGTGCATGTAGTGGTTTGATTTTGCACCATGAAAATTGGTTCAAGTGCAATGCAAACGTTAAAGGGCTATTATGTAAGCAACACAAGGCCATTTTGTGTGCCTTGGAGTGAGTAGATAAATTCAGTGTAATGCACAGCAGGTGCAATTAATGTATTGCTATGCCCTCCCCCAGGGTACTGTTCTATGGGTTGTGAGTGGTTGTTTACATTGAACACGCATGGATTCAGAAGCATGCTCTGATTAAACATACGTTATTGACCAGGGATTGATCCAAACATTTGGTACACATGCACAGGTGATGCCAAAGGAAGAATATATGGTCAATCTCCATACATGTGAAACATTTTATATGTGCTGCATTGTGCAGCGCATGTAGATACATGAAAATGCCCCATGCAATTTGTTTATGTGCAGAAAATGGCCCTTCCTGGAAAAAACAGTACAAACCTACAAGGCATGCAGGTTCTAAGGTAGCATGCATTGTAAGCAATGTACTATGCTCATACTTGCTGCAGATGTTTAACTTCTCCTGCTACATAATATGAGTGTGAATAACAATAGGTGTGGGAAAAGAATCCTGCTGATCCACCCTTAAAATGCCTCGCAACACATACATGTGACTGCAGCTGTGTGTCAAATCAAAAGCCAAATTGTTAAATCATGTAGGACAATGTCAGCAGGGTAGCCATGACAATCAAACCATTTTTCAAATGAATGATGCTGTGAATGTTTTTGTGAAAGTTCTTCCAAATCATGGATTTGACCCATGACAGAAAACAAATGATATCTCCACATTTTACAGTCACTGGTTTGTCTTAATTTCATATTTAGACGGCGCTGGTTTGCATCAAAAATTTTACAGCCGGATAACGCCATTCCTACGCGCCATGGGGGCGCCTTATTTAAGGAATGACGATAGCCGGCGCTGGGGACTGGTCAGAGTAAAAAAAAATGACTCAAACCGGCGTAGGGGAAAATGGGGGTTGTGCGTCAAAAAATGGTGCAAGTCAGGTTTGAGGCAAAAATCATGCCTCAAACCGGACTTGCGCCATTTTTTGACGCACAACCCCCATTGAAATGACTCCTGTCTTAGCAAAGACAGGAGTCATGCCCCCTTGCCCAATGGCCATGCCCAGGGGAATTCTGTCCCCTGGGCATTGTCATTGGGCACAGTGGTATGTAAGGGGGCCCAAATTAAGCCCCCCAATGCCACTTTAAAAAAATTTAAAAAATACTTACCTCGACTTACCTTTACTTACCTGGGATGGGTCACCCCATCCATGGGTCTCCTCTAGGGGTGGGCGAGGGTGGCAGGGGCTGTCCCTGGGGGCAGGGAAAGGCACCTCTGGACTCCTTCCATGGTCAAAGACCATGGAAGTGAGCCCACAGATCCCTTAACGTCTGCCCTCACCCAGGTATTAAAAAACGGTGCACATCAGGCTGTGTGCCATTTTTTACGGTCCGCCCCCTCCTGTGCGCCAAAATGACGCAGGAGTATAAATAAGGCGCACAGCCCTTAAAGTAATTTTTGGGGCTGGAACGCCTACCTTGCATGTCATTAACGCAAGGCAGTTTCCCGCATCCAAAAAATGAAGCCTGGTATTTAATGGCATCCGGGGCACAGATGAACTGCCAAAGGCACTCCAAAGGAAAGCCCATCTGTGCCCGTACGTGACCGGATGGGGTCAGGGGGCACAACCGCTCTTTCTATTGGGCCAGCTCATGTTGCTTTTACAGCGGAGTACCTAAAACTTCTTAATCTCTCATTAGATGAGATGTGCAGACACTTGGCACAACTGGATCAAATGCCTTGGACATGCAAACACTATAAGTGGTCCATAGAAAACAGAGAAGGTATAATAAGTAATGGGCCTAACCCCGCCCTCATAATTAGACCTCAGAAGTACCACAAGATGTTGCTGAGCAGTAGGTCAGTTCCAAAGCTTAGTTCAGAGCTTTTTACCTTGTTAGGAAAGGAGAATCTGGATATTCTGTTCGCTACAGAAACTTGGTTACGGGAAGACTCTGTACTAGATATTGTCATGGCTTTACTCCCAGGCTATACTATTCAAAGATGTGATCGGGAACACAGTAAAGGAGGGGGGGTTGTAATAATTCTCAAAAATAGTATCAAAGGTCAGTTCTCTCCTGTGAAAATCCCAGGATGTGAATGCCTACTGTTCTCTCTGTAATTTTCAGCCACGTTTACTTTCTCAGGCATCTAAATATACCGCTCCCTGGATCTGCTATTGCATGTAGTTCAGCTTTCCCTGAATTAGTTGCAGAATGTAGTCTTGAAATATCTACTTTTGCAGTCTTAGGAGACTTAAATATACATTTTGATGGAGAGAATATGGAAAGTATAAAGAATGTTATGCAGGATTTAGCAGCAATACAGCTGACTCAAAAAGTAAAGTACTCCACTCATGAAATGGGACCCATACTTGACACTATTTTTTCTAATCTCAAGGACCTCAGTATAGATACTCCGATTCCTATGTTCGGGATTGATCATTACCCCCTTCACTTCTCTCTGACCATCTCTCCTGAAATAGGGAAGCAAGTACAGGTGGCAAAATTAAAGTGCTGCTTGTCGAGATTAGACATTAAGAGGTGGGAGAGTGTTTTAACTAATCAAACACTGATTAGAGGTGGTGGAATAGAAGAGAGATACAGACTCGTTGAAGGCTGGCTTTAAGACTCCTTCAATGCTGTGATTCCTATAAAAATGACGAAAGCAGGACACACTGGACAATGCGCACCTTGATACTCCAACAACTTTAGGGAGCTAAAAAATTAAGCAAAAAAAGGTGAGAAGGAGCGAATAAAACGCTATGATAAATAATGTAAAACAGTCTACAAAAGGGCAATTAAAAACTATCAATAGGCCATTAGAAAGGGCAGGATAATATATTTGAGGGACAAAATAGAAAATGCTACAAATACCTCTAGGGAACTGTGTAAGGTGGTGAACAGACTTAAGAAACCAGCACAGTCTCAGAATGCTCCCACACTCTCAGTAAAATGGTGCAATACATTAGCAGAATTTTTCTTCGAAAAAGTGAACAACATCTTATCCACCCTGCTGACAAATGTTAATACAGATCAGCCCAATGATACCCTGACAGGGGTTCCTGCCAATTCTACTCTGTCAACTTTTTCTAAACTTCATACTGGATCAACTAAAGAGATCCTCAATACATTTAAATCTGGATCTCCATTAGATATTGCTCCCCCTGATATATTAAGAAAAGGTGTGAATCGTTTAATAGATGAACTGACAGATATCCTTAATTGTTCATTAGAAAGTGGCATGGTTCTGCGAGCAGGGAAATATGCAATTGTAAAACCCCTTTTGAAAAAGCCCACAGCAATTCTGTTATTAGCGGAAAATCATAGGCTCATACCTCTCCTTCACAGAGTAAGTAAGAATCTTGAAAAAATCTCAATAAGTTCCTTTCTAATTAGTTAGAAGCTCATGCAATTTTACATCCTTCCCAGACAGGGTTTAGAACAGGAAATAGCACAGAACCCGCTCTTCTGATAACAACGGAAGAACTAAAATCTGTCTTGGACCTGCAGCTTTGATCTTATTAAAGTTCAGTGCTGCCTTTGATACAGTATCTCACCCAATCCTGATACCGAGAATGAAGGCGGCAGGAGTAGAAGGCGAGTTAAATGCCTGTCTCAAACATGTGACCAGTTAGGTGTCAAACAATCATCTAAAACTTAATGTAGACAAAACAAAGAGATTCTGGTGGCAGGACACAATCCCTCTTTGTGGAAGGAACTCAGTAGGCTGAATGAGTTAGGCACATTTTCATTACCTACTTCTTTGGTAAAGAACCTGGTTTTCTGGATTTGTGAAAAACTCATCATGGAAACCCAGATAAATAAACTGGCAGCAAGCTGCTTTGGACTTCTCAGTGCGTCAAGAATATTCCTGACCTGGCTCCCTACTAATCTGCATACAATAGAAGTCCAGGATCTTCTCAATTCGCACCTGGACTATGGAAACTCACTTTATTTTGGCAGCCCTACATTTGGTATCAGCAGACTTCAGATAATCCAGAATGCTGCAGCTCGTATGCTTTTCAAACTCTCCAAATGTACCTCAGCTGCTCCAGATCTTACAGCTTTTCATTGGCTGTCAGGTTTGAAAAGATTTCAGTTTAAATCCCTATGTTTGGTCCATAAAGCCATACACAGGAAAGAACTGAAGCTAGTTCAATGCTTAATCACCCCTTTGTTCTGCTTACCCTCTTATCTCATATCCGAGCTTACAGAACCTCTCTGGAATGCACTTCTGAGTTTAAAGAAGACATTTATTGTTGTTAATTCTCCCCCACCCGCAAGTTCCTGAGAGACAAAATTAGTAGATTGGAAGCACACGTTCAAAAGTAGTCGCAGCAATGAAAGCAAAATATATCAAAGTACTTCTCAGTTGCAATGTACACAGCAAATATAGGTGAAGACATTTATAACATAACTTCAAAGCAAAGCATAAAAATTACAAATTCATCACAGTATGGGCAAATAGGGCCTATATTCAGCTTCATCTTTCTGGGGTCTGCAAGTTGATAACTCCGGTCAACTGCGAGTAAGAGATTCTCCGCCCAAACGGGAGACGGGCAACTGACGTCTAGTTCCCGTCTGAAGACAAGCAAATTCAAATCTAACTCCCTGTAGCCCAGAGTCATCCTTAAAAGCAAACTCAGTGTGAGAGCCAAAGAACCTTGGAGAGCGGCTAATTCTCCTGAGCTCTTCGTTCTCAGACTGGATTGCGCGGTAAACACAAAACCTACGTGCTCTTATCAGCTAAGGTCTGGTGTGACGAAAACAGCTTATGGAAAAACACAGCTTGGAAAAACACAGCTCATTTGTAATGTCTCAACTGCAATGTCTAACTCCACGTTAAAGCCAATAGGCAGCTAAACTGAATACAGAATGTAATGGCTAATGCCATGTCAAAGCCAATAGGCAGCTGAGCTGAATACAAAATGTAATGGCTAATGCCATGTCAAAGCCAATAGGCGGCTAAACTGAACAAAACATATAATGTGCTACTGGTGAACATTGAGCAACTAATATGCGCAGTGGTGAAACACAAAGTCATTGGTCAAACACAATTAATAGCATCACACCCCTACGTCCCTAAAAGGATGTTACAGTCAGAAGGGCAAAGCCTTTTTTGGGTTCCTAGAACTAGGAAAGTAAGGAGAGGTGGCAGCTCTTCAGATATCTAGCTCCTTAATTTTGTTTTAGAATGATCTTCCAGGACATATTAGACAAGAGCGATCAGAAAATTAATTTATGAAATTAATGAAAACATGCTTGTTTTAGTTTTCATTTGTCAGCTTCCAGAGCAAGGGTCTTACCACCACTGGGAGGCCGGTTTGGTAGCCATGCACTATATAAAAACTGGAAACTGGCGTGCCTTTACCCAGCGTCATTACAATACATTGATCTTTACAATGATTATTAATTATTAGTTATAGAAAGGACCATTTTTTCATAGGAAAAGCATATATTGAATTGCCTATAACTTTGGCACCATTTGACAAATCTGCTCAGTGCCATAGCCACCAGGGAGTTGAGTTCAGATTAATTTAGTGACTTTGTGAGTTCCCTCTTACAAGGGTTGTGATTATTCCTTTAAGGGTTTAGTCAGTCACTCACCCCAAGTACCAATTCTATATTTTGCGGTGATATATGATTCTCTGTAGGTTTGGGGCTGTGTAAAGCCAGTACCAGTCACTCTACAACATCTTTGCACACAAATATTGTATATATGAAGGTCTGTGAAATGATGGGGCCACTGTTGGAAGAACAATGCTGGATGTTGGTATTTTGCCAGAAACACTCCATACCTAGGAAAGCTATGTGATTGCTAACTGGCTCAGGTGAAATATTTAGGGGCTATAGGGACAAATGCAGAAAGATGTTTTGGTTGCAAATGCTTTAATTTGGAGTTTGCATTTGGCCCTCATTACAAGGCTGGCGATAAAGACCGCCACATTACAAGTTGTCGGGTTTTCCAGAAGTCAAACTGCCACAACACCGCCTGGCCCTCCGGTTCGGTTGCAACGGTGTGGCTGGCAGTGAGTTCCTTCAGCCTGGTGGCAGGCCTCTTCGTGCCGGCTGGATTACGAGGCTGCAGACCACCAGGCTTTCTGTGGCGGTCACCCCACCATGAAAACAAGTCCAAACGCGACTCCTAAGCACTGGCTGTTGACTGACCGGCTTTGGCGGTCTTTAGAAAAGACCACTGAAGTCGTAATGAGGCCCTCAGTTTTGAGCAATATACCAAACACATTTTAGTAGTATGTAGCTTTCTACTGACTTCTACAAGGAGTTTAGAAATTAATAAGGGATTTCTGTTTGGAAATGGAGTGGAAGGGGCATGTATTAGGCATCCCTTCTAAATAACAATCCCTATCTTTATGTATCAATGGGTTAGGACTGACACAGCAGTTGTAAATCATTGAAAACTTTGAGATGCCCAATTTGACATAGTAACCCATTTTCAAAAGAGAAGTGACCACTTGGGTACCCCTTCCCCTTCATGAATCTTTTAAAAAATGCTTCTCTGGGAGTCGGAAGTGGACCATGGTACCTATGTAAACTCTTAAACAAACTCAAAAAAGTAAACTTTCGTTAAAGATGCAGCCTGGTTTACGTTAAGGTAAACAGGCAACAATTAAAAAAAAGATTTGCTTATTTGAAAGCCAATTAGAGACATTGGGTCTCATTTCGAGTTGGGTGGACAGGAAAGCCCATCCGACAAACTCCTAACAGGGTGGCCGCTGCCTTCGTTTCAACCACCCTGCCGGAGTAATTATGAGTTTCCTGCCAGGTCGGCGGGCAGAATCCTCAGTTCCGACCACCAGCCTAGCAGGAAACAGACTTCAGTATTGTCTCTAACTCGTAATCAAGCAGGTAGCAATGCTGTAGCCTGCAGGGTGCACCAGCACCCTCACAATGTTTACTGCCTCCAAAGTAGACAGTGAACATTGCAAGGGTGCTGGAGATTAAGAAAATGCTGGGCAGGGTGCCAAGTGCATGAGCAATGCAACGGGCCCCCATGTGGCCCCCTGCACCTGTTTTCCACCAGGCTTTTCATGACAGTGTTACCACCATGAAAAGTCAGGCGGACATAAATAAGATCGTATTCTGTCAGGGCAGTGGTGCATGCAGTGATGCTCTGGTGGATTACAATCTCCAACACCGGCATGCCGTCAGGATCATGGATCATGGTGGTGCTGGAGGTTCCCTGGAGGACTGACCGCCATGGTTTTAATGCGGCAGTTGGATGGTGTTCCTGACCACGATTGTAGAAGTATGAAGACCGCCACACTAGTAATGAGGTCCAATGTGTTCTGCTTTCCCCAGGAGGCCACTATTGCTTGGGATGGTCTACAATCATAGTGAGTAGCAATTTGCCACCTACCTCATTAATAATCATATGTAGCTCGGATTGTGACCCACTATGACTCCAAATTTTAAGAACTAACCCTTAAATCAATTTCTAAAATTCTTTACTGGTCGCAAAAATACTTGTAGTAAATTGCAACCAGTATTTTGTAACCAGTAAGTAGTATATATGGCCCATAGTGAAGCTGCTTGCATTTGTGAAATTGAGACTTCTTTTATCCTAGTGAATTAATGATTGCATAAAGCCAAGTGTGTTTGGTTGGCTTGTAGCATCACTTTGCTTTTGTCGTTTAGAGGTTATAGTTCAAAAGTACCTAATTTGTTTTCAGGCAGAGTAAATACAAGTTTCATTGGGCTCTCAACAGTGAGAAAGTGTGGAAGTGTGCTCTGAGGGTTACCTATTTACATGAGATGTTGGTTGTATGAAATAGGAGGACAATAATCATTTAGCACATGTCTATTATAAATGTTTCTGGGATGTAGTAGTAGTGCTATAGCTTTTACATTTGTACAGAATCTTTGACATTTATCTGTGATCTGGGTTGAAAGGTTTACAAGAATAAAGGTTGTTTTCTATCTGGTGGATGGTGCCTCTCTGAAAATTATGCTGAGAACAAGCTACACATTTGAAGTCCCAAAGCTTGAAATTATGTATTTCTTTCCTTTAGGTAATAATCGTTTACAGAAATGAGTTGTTAATTTGTGAGGTGCTGACCCCTACCAATTTAATAATCACAGTCTGGTTAGCTTAAAACGAAGTTCTAAAATATCGGTTTCTGGAGTCAGGGCTCTGCACTTTGGGGCTGTTTGGCGCTTATCCAGAGGAACTAAGAAGTCAGTCATGTTCCTCCCAAAGGACTCTTTGTCTTTCTGGACAGTTCAGAAGAATGAAACACTGGTGTGAAGGGCTAACTAACAGCACTGGTTGTGCTGCAACGCTCAAGCAACCACAAGAAAATTTTTCAGTTATGGACTGCTTTGAACTGTACTTACCATGATGCCCTGGGGAGGACTGGGACAGACGTGATCAGTGTTTGACTCCAACCCCTAGCTATAAATATGGGATTATCAGTTTCCAGAGATAGAGTCAGCATCTCAGAGCTGTTTGGCACTCTTCCACAGGCACTAAGTAGCAGATTGTGTTCCCCTGAAAGGAGCAGCTGCCCTATTGAGGAGTTCAGAAGAATGAAAACCTGGTGTCAAGGGTTAACACCATTGTCTGTGCTTCAACACTCAAGTGAACACAAGAATAGTTGTAAGTTATGAATGCCTTGAACTGCATTTACCTTGGTGCACTGGGGAGGTCGGAGACAAACCTGTGATCAGTGTGCGACTCCACCACCTAGCAAAGTTCTGAGGGAATCTCTGCGCGGTCCCTGGTTGCTGGCATGTGATTGAGCAGATAAAAACATAGAACAGTACACCCTGTTTGCTGATCAGACCTCTGTACAGTTGCATGCCAGAGTTGGCGAGTCAATACTTTTCTTTTCCAATGTTTTTTTCTGTTTCATGTTTTAATATCTTTTTAATTTTGATCCTCCTTGTGTGTTTACAGTATGTGTTCAAGTTACTGTAATTGAGAGCCAATAGTACATTTTGTATACCCCAATAAGAATCATATTTTTTGGGGGGACGCATTCAAATTAAAGCATGTTTCCTAACCTGCTCTAGGCATACTTGCCTATTAGAAAGGACCCACACCTTTCTATTCAAATATTATTTTTTAGAATTATTTAAAATAAAACATTATTTAACAATGCCATCAAATTTCTGAGCAACAGTGGATTGAGCATTTCGAAGGGATATATAACTTTGGGTAAAGTGGACCTGAGTAGGACCTGGGAAGTCTAGCAGGGGTTAGAGCGAACATTAATTTCACACTGGATGAAGTAACCTAGGGCAACCTAGTGCTATCTCACAAAAGGCCCCTTAACCTGACAGAATACCTCCTGATTTGTTTTTGGCCAACACTGAGATCTATGTTCCAGCTCTGACCCTGGTCCTGAACGCTGCAGTGAGGGAAGGTGCACCACTTTTGTGTTCCACCACAATAATTGTCCCCATTTTTAAAAAGAGGACAAGGACAATCCCCAACGCTATTGGCTGATATCACTGATTGATGCTCTGGTGAAGGTCTTGTGGAGGGTACCTTTGAAAAGCTGGTGTGGGCAGATGAAAATGATATATTTTCTGAGGTACAATATGGCTTCAGGCCGGGCATATCAACTGAGGACCAATGTCAGAAATTATATTTAATTATGAACAAGTATACTGTTGCCCAACCCGAGGCATTCATGGACCTTACTGTAGGAAGCTGTGAGGCCTGGTTCTTATGATGGGGGTGGATCCGGGCATTGTATTTTTTTTTCCAGATTTACATGATCATACCTCAGCCTTTGGTGCAGTACTGTCAGGGCAGGACTTGTACCCAGACCTTTAGAACCTGCATGGGAGTTCACCAGGGATGTATTTTCACTGTTTTCTTTTTATCATCTACATTAATGGTTTGGAACATGTCCTTTTCTCAGTGAAAGCTGACTTTTTAAGTGTGGGGTTGACAGTGCTACTGGTTTATTATATGCCGTTGACGTGGTCCTTATGGCCCGACCACCTTGGAACTGCACTTATCATTGGTTAAATGTGTCACCTTTATAGCTAGATTGGACCTCACAGTAAACTTTGCTAAGTCTTACATGATGGTAGTTGGCCTGAGGTCCGCCAGTTCAAAAACATTCAAGGTGGGTAATCATATCCCTACTAAAGTCCTGACTTTTTCCTACCTTGGGGTACTGTTCAGAGCAGACAAAACCTGGAAACCTCTGACTGTTGGGAGAAAAGGTGAGCTTGTTAAGGCCACTGATGCTGTGGCTAGCTTAGCCCATAGGCTGTGTTCCAGGCCCCCCAGAATTCCAGCCAAGATCTACCAGGCTAAACATGTCCCCAGGGTTCTTAATGACAGCATGGTATGGGGATACATTAAAATTGATAACATCCAAACCACTGAAAATATGTATTTAAGACATATGTTGTAGGTACACAAAAGTTCTCTAGCCTCTCTGTTCATGAGTAGCTAGGAATAACATACATAGGAGACAACGTTGCTCTAAGACCCCTATTATGTTGGATCAAGATATGGACTAGGGTGGGAGTTGCTCAGCACAACAGGTAGATTCTTTCAGACTGTCTGTCCACAAAATTCCTTGGCTGGTGTATGTGAAGATAGCTTTTATTAGCCTAGGTAAATAGTATATATTTTATAACCCCCAGTCCTTGTACCCCTTGGAGTTGAAATGGGTGAGGGATCAGTTTTTAGAGTGTAAATCCCTTCAAAGAGAACAGATAGAGCTGGTAAAACCTATGATACGGATGCACATGCTTTTAAAAACAGTTCAGTCTATGGAACCATATGTATCCATTGTAACTAGTGAGAGGGATAGATTCCTTTTGTCCAGATTCTGATTTAACCTGTTGCATGATCTTCTGGCATCTCTTAGTGGATGGAGTCTGTCTGTCACTTTGTGGCCCTGTGGCTGAGGCAAACATGTCTCAACAGGATACCCTACCTTTTTTTGATGTTCTGTAAATATTTTAGATTACCTAGAAGACTGTTTTTATATTGCTACTTAAATCTCTGAATTTTATGCAAGTTTGCCCTGCTCTTGTGTTTCTTCAGATATTGTTGAACGCACATGTTATATTTGATGTGTCCTGCTTTTTAAGAGCTGCACTGAGACCAAGGCCCTCTAGACCTGATTAACTTTACTATTATAAGAGGAGGAACATTACGGTTGTTTTTTTTATGGGATGGTTTATCTGCTGCTTTTGAAATCATTTTATTCACATTGAATGTATACTGCCTGAATTTTTTGACATATATGTATTATGATACTATGTTCCTTTTATGGGTATAATTATAACCGAATAAAGATTTATGATGATTTTTAACAATAGTATTAAAAGCCTAGAAACGATTTTATGTGACTTTTTTCTTTCTCTTTTTTGAGATATAGCCTTATAATAATAATTAAAAAACATCTCACCAATTTGCCCAGGCCAGAACTATTGGCTTTATTAATGCTTGCTTTTCATGTTCTCACAATAAAGAAGCATGGAACCAAATTTATACAAGAACTTACAAAGCCAGTAGGTCTGTGTTGGCAGCCAGGCTCTTGCCTTTGCCAATTTGTTTTGTAATGAGTTTGTAAATCTTTATTATAAAGAAACAGAGGAGGTTGCAAAGGTGGTTGTAAAGACAGAGTTGCAAACAGAAACATGTAGGCAAGGTTTAAAAGACAGACAAAGGAGCAGAAAGGGTTGCAAAGATAGAGTGGCTTACAAAGAATGATAGCACATATTGGCACTAAAGAAAACTACTTTGTGTGTCGATATGCTCTTTGTGAAAAGGAAGAATTCCGTCACTCACAATGAAGTTAGCTAGTGGTTGAAGTAGGCTGACCCACTGCCTCATGCTGTATGCCGCAGTGCCCAGAAGAAAAATGTGAATGGCATGACAACAAACCAATGAAGGAAGAAAGGTTACTGTAAGCCCATACAAGAATATTATAAACACAATGTTAGTAAAATCAAAACATTTTGACTAATGCCAAACCTTAAAGTGTGCATTTTTCATTTATTTCATTTTATTATGTACGCCATAGGGTGCTGTACTGCTGAATGCATTTATTTTAATAATCAGAAAGTGCAATTTCCAAGTGGAAACCGTAGAAATTAAACAAAAAGGATACCAAAACAGTAGTAAATGTACTGCTTCCCAATACTGGGTGAGGTTCAGCACCACAAAAGGCCACTCACAGGTACTACAATGCCCTCACATAGAAAATATTGGAGGCTGGGGCCCAATAAAATGCCCCATATCATATACTGTTACAAAGGTACGAATACTTTGACATTTAAAATAATTATATCTGATTGTTTTAGTGTTGAAAATGTGCATTACAAATAAATATTATAGAATTTTGAAAAAATATTTACCTTTTTTGAAAGCAAATAATTACATTAAGCTTAATCATTTATTAAAAATGTACCAGTATTTTAAATATATACAACAAATACCACTTGAAATTAAATTTACTTTTTAGAGTAGAGGGGGATAGTTGCCCAGAGGAAGGTAGTTGTTTGCCCTGCTTACCCTCGGATTGCATCCATGACAATCAGTTACCACAGGTGAGAAGGGAACTAGTAGGTGAGAGCATCCACTTTGCCCCAAGGTTAGGGAACAGAAACCAAAAAGGAAAGTAATGGGTAGGAGACAGGTGCCACCTGAATTTGGTGGTCCAGTAGACCAGTGGACCATGGGCACTCTGCTCTGACAGATGTTGATATCTGTGCTGCCACAGTTAACACAGTCAACAAGGACCCCTGGGCCATGCAGACCTTTGTGTGACAGGAACATAGTGTGTCCCACTTGATTTGTCCACCCTGAAAGTTATAGGCTGTCAGGCAAATATTCAGTGTAAGAATACATCCCTTGAGGTGAAAGACCAGTCTCAATGTGCCACCCTTAAATGATGGAGGTGAACGTGAAAGGAGGGTGTCTGCAGCCTGATACTTTAACCCCCACTCTGAAGTTATTGGGATGGCTGGGACAATTTGGGGAAGGTCCTTAGCCAGAGTCTTGGGGACAGGAGCGTTTGCCCAAAGGAATGAATGTGAGGAGTTGTCAGTACTGCCCTCCCAGGACACTTTCAGAGACCCTTGTCTATGTTTGTTGGTGACAGGCAAGAACAGTTTCTTAGATCTAGTGTATGGCTCTGGTGTGAGATACTTGGTGCAGGAAGATATGATACTTCTAAGTCTGAATGTGCTGAAAGGGTCTAGTATGTGTCCTGTTAGGTCCTAGGAAGCCATAGATGACTCTGTGTCAGCTCCCCGTGAGGCCTACCCAAGGCCCTGTACTTGATGATTATCCTCTAAGTGGACAACTACTAACAGGTGCAGTCAAGTTACAGCTGCCAGTTGTCTCTTCTTGTTGGTTGCATTATGGCCAGAATTGATTCTAGGCTGGGGAGAGGTCTCTGACAAGGAGACAGACAGATCACATATTCTGATTAGCCACAGTGGTTCTGTTTGCATACTAAACAGACACGTGCCATCGCAGAGGCATCAAAACCACTGATTATTCTATCCAAGCTCTCTGCTGGAGGGGGCCTATGCAACAAACTCGGATGGTCACCCCAGATTTTTCACCTAGAATCTATTTTAGTTAGTAGCCTTGTGACACTGCAAATTAGTTCCACAGTGTGTGTGCTCTGACATTAAAATAGTAGTGGTAAAATGTATTTCACTCAACTGGTCTATTTGTTATGTAAGACTATTGCAGGTGGTGCAGGAAATGCACCTACAGAAGTTAATATTGTCAATATAGTAGCTACCTATATGTAGCATTCCTAATTAATTTCAAGTTCTTCTGAACATTTTTTCAGGAGATACCAAATCTCTGAAGAAGGTAATCTGTCCTGATACTTATTACCGTCAGCGGTGTGACTTTTGGCTGTGCCATCCAAAAACCTTACACTGATGGTCCAATGGAGCGGGAGACATCAACGGAGATGCATCAGACTGTTGCCCTATTTAGAGCATCTGATTTTTTTCAGTTCACAATGGCCTAGCCACCCCAAACTGAAAAAATAGAAAAATGATCCCTAAACTCTAGGAGAAAACTCAAAGGGCATAAGGGCTATTTATTATTTGTTTTTTTGACATACAAACTTTCACTTTGTTTTTGTAAAGTGTCTTCAGTGGAGCCAATTTGATTGCAGGTCCTCTGAAGGTACAGATATTTCTACAGGACGGACAGAGAACTCAGTATATGACAGGCAGGTTGGAAGAAGAAATTACATCTACCACACTGACAGATGGCAGGCCACCTGCCATATTCTAAATCAGGACATAAAGCCTGATTACAACATTGGCGTTCTGAGGACTGCCAATGCAGCGGTAGTGGCTTGATTGCAACATTATGAGGTTGATAGGCAGACCCTCCAACATACCGCCTTCCCCGCCAGGAGTGGAGATTCCGACGGGTTAAGGGCAAGTGCAGGTTGTAATCAGCCAGGGCGGCGCTGAATGCAACACTGTTCTGCTGATTATAACCTTGTTCTCCGCCAGGCTTTTCATGGCATGTGCTGTGCAAACAGTCAACATTTCGAGGGTGCTGGTGTCCTCTGCATGCGGCAGCATTACCACGGGCTCAATTATGAGTCAGCAACAATGCTGCCGCCGGTTTCCAGCTGGGATGACCAGTGGAAGCCTTGGTTTCCACCTGTCAGCCCAGCAGGGAAGTCTTCATGGGGCCAGCAGGACGGTCACCAGCATTGTGGCGGCCACCTTTTCTGTTGTTTGTCGGACGGGTGTTTCTGTCCACCAAGCTTGTAATAGGGCCCATAGTTTAAATCAGGCCAGATGTACACTTCTTGTTTAGTGGCTGTGCATGGGAGGCCAGCCAAAATTCCACCACTCATTACAAAGCAGCCAAAGAACAAAGTGGTCTGTCCTTTTGCTCTATGCAGTATGCTGCAGTGGGTAGAAGCAAAATGTGAATAACTGTTGAACAGACTAATGGGTGAAGAGAACTAACTCAAAGCCCATTTATGTATTGATATATTGGTGTTTTTTATTTATGTTTTTTTCATTCTATGAAGGTTAAACAACTAAAGCTGTCTCTAGACCACACTTAGGCACCTCTATCCTCCAAAGGTTTCTTACAAGTGAATATGAATCAAAACTTGTTAACAAGAAGAAGGAACTAATCACCTACAACGCAGTTCATATTCAATATATGCTTTTAATGGATTGATACTGGTGGGTATGACCCAGCCACAGCCCGTACACACGGGTGAAGGGGCCACACTCCAGCCTTTTTCCAGACAAGACAAATGTCTGTCAGGGTGAACAAAGGTCAGCCTGACAAACACTCTTCTTGTTCAGGTGAGGCAACCAGGAGCTAAACATATGCTAAATGCACAGGCTTCTGTCTGCCTGAGCTTTGCCAGGCTGAAAACTTCACAGCCCTGTTGGGGTGACCTCCTCACTCTGGCAGAAGTGCTTGA
Organism: Pleurodeles waltl; assembly: GCF_031143425.1. Taxonomy (NCBI): domain Eukaryota; kingdom Metazoa; phylum Chordata; class Amphibia; order Caudata; family Salamandridae; genus Pleurodeles; species Pleurodeles waltl. The sequence goes on from NC_090439.1 coordinate 343,127,945, forward strand.
AGACCTCTCCCTTATGATGAAGTTCTCTGATTGCCTCAAAGTTGGCACCTCCGTTTTAAACCCTCAAGTGCCCAGGGCTGAGTGGCAATCAGTGACACCATGTTACAGAGTGAGAAGGGGTCAGCAGGTTTCAATGGCACTATCCCACTCTGTGAGGAATGAGGGATTACTGCCTTACATCAGACAAAGAGAGAAGGCAGCAATTCGAGCACTCCTGGAGCCTCTGAGATTTTCTTCCCGGAGAGCTGCAGTGAAGGTAAGTTTAGCTTTTTGAAGTTTGGTGTGTGCATTCATGTGTGTACATATGTATATATGTATAAGTGAGTGTGTGTTGTGAATATGTGTGTGTGTGTGTGCATGTGTGAATGCATGGGTGTGAGTGATTGTGTGTGTGTGTGGCCCGACGGCCCACTACTAATATTACAGGCCTTTGATGGTGAGACAAAACCTATGGACTAATTATGTTTGAGGTCACAAGAACATGAGCATTTCAGAACCATTGGACGTATACGATGAGGGTACAAATTTGTATTCACTGGGTTGACAAACGTCTCACTTAGTATGAAAGTTACATTTCCCATGCTCTAACTTACATGAGGCATTGGTAGTCAGAAATTCATTAAATTATGAGCACCTTTCAGTAACTAGGTGCAACATTAGGGTTCTCAATGGCAGACATGATAACTTTTTCCCCGTTCCACTTATTTTTTTCAGAGTTAGAGAGCCGCAAATATCTGTCCTCCAGAAGATACGCTGCTTGGGAGATCGTGGCTGCACTTGATTTAGGCTTTTATCTAGAACTACGCCGAGGTTGGGAGTTTCTAATTCAGAAAGGTGTAGTTCGGTCACTATACAATTTGGTTTTTCTACAGTACTACGTCAAGAAATAGCTAAGTTATCATCTGCAGTCATAGATTCTATGAGAATAAGGTGCTATGGCTGTTTCAGTTATGTTTGGAATTTGGCATAAAATACAGGTTACCATACATTACAACTTTAAGGTATATGTCACAAATTATCTTCTAAGGAAAGTAACTATATTTCCTTCCCATGACAGGCACGGTGGTCATACCCATGAAAATAAAAAAAGATGGTCCCTCTGTGCAGAAAATACCCTGGCCAAAATTCATAAAGATTTTGATGTGAGTGGATGTGACTTGCTCTTGGAGCATGCCTAGCCTGCTCCTGAATTATTGGAGTAAACAAGGAATACACCATGGTTCAATGTGAGGTTTCGTGGTAAGCCAGGAGAAGTCGAAGAATAGGCTAAGGCACATTCTGCTTGAATCGGAGCCTTGTGCTTCGGGGCTGCTGAAGCAGCTGACTTAGTTAGACATATTAATGAGTGTTTACGCATTTTGAATATTGACTTGTGTAGAAAATGAATAACATAGAGAAATAATGTGCACGTTTAAAATTGTGACCTCGAAGAATGGCCATCAGTGTTCACGACTTGTACTAAATAAATTAATCCACATAAAATATTGAAAATGTATTAGATTAATGTAGTAATACGTCATATTAAGGGGTATGAAATATGTTCTAGCTTATTAATTGTAGGCCTTAACTTAGTGAGTGCCTTGGCCTAGTTTAGCCAAGCCTCATGCAGAAGCTGTATTTCTTAGCGTTTAATAGAAAAAATGCTGACAGAGTGAACTAACTGAGAAATGCTCATTGTCTTGTTAAAATGCTTAGCAGAAGCTTTCTATGGGAACCAACGGACAGAAGATGATGTCTCTAGTAATGTATCAAAATGTGTGTAATGTGTGTTAGCGGTTCTTTCCCAGGACGCAAACAATGAAGACACTGACTGGAGACGAAGATGCAACAAATTCGATACCTGGCGAGCCGGATGATGAGAACATCATAAAGCAGACAAATCAACGACGTGTGAAATATTACAATTCATAGATTTGGAATATGAAAATTATTGGACAGAGTAATAACTTACGATTAATTGACCAAGTGGAAATTAGGGGATAGTTTGGGTGACTTTGATATAACAACGCGACAGAGGGAACTTAGACAGACAATGAGACCAGAGATCTAGAGTGACTTTGGGAGAAGAAGAGTTTCAAGATTCTGTCATTGGGCTCATACTAGCTGACTGAGAGCCTGATGTTTTGCTGCTCGATTGATGACCTGAGGATGAAGACTGATTCTGCTTGATGGCCCATACAGTGGAAAGGTAGATATGATTATGTGACTGAATTACATTTTTGTGCCTTTTCTATCTAGGTACCAACTGTGCTGTCCTAATACTTTCTTGAGGTAGATGTTTTCCAAATTTGTGTTCGAAATTGTTTTTGCTTGAAGCCACACATGCTGATGCTAATCTGTGTTAGTTAAGGCTATTCACATGATGACTGACAATTTGCAGGGACAAATGATTGACAAACTATTTTCCTGAACTCTAGGGATCTTGCAGTTTTATTGAAATTGGTTTTACTAATGATTTGTGCTGATGCTTTAGAATGCACTGTGATTCAACCTTAGATTAGATTATGGGCCTCATTATTAACATGTCGGTCCAGATCGCCATGCCGGTGGTGGCAGAAAATAACGCCACGGGCATGGCAGTCTGGACCGCCATATAATGAACAAGGGAAGACCGCCAGAGGTGGCCCTCTGCCACCGCCAGGCTTCTGCCGACAGGCAGCCTGATGATGGCGGATTTCTCTATCCAACAGGGCGGCGCTGCTCCGGATAGAGAACCCTTGTTCCTCCAGCCTTTCCCTGGTGGTTTCCCCTGCCAGGGAAAGGCTGGCAGAAGGGATGCTCCGGGGCACCCATGCACAGCCCCGTCGTGTCGGTCACTGCCTGATTTAAGGGCAGTGTTATGCGCAACGGGTGCTGCTGCACCTGCCACACTGCGGCATTAACAACGGCTCCATGTAGAGCCGTCACCAATGTCCAAGCCCAGCATTCTGCTGGGCCGACTGGTGGAAACACTGTTTCCGCCCGCTGACCCAGTGGAATGAATAGTATGGGGCCGGCTGGGTCTTCTAGGGTTGGAAGTCTATGTTTAGACCGCCAGCATGAATACGACGGGAATCCCACTGTGTTCATAATGAGCCCCTATGTTTCTTGCATCTTTTTAGTTAACAAATATTATTAATTGTGTTTGATTTGACTTGGAGATTCATTTACAAGACTTTAGCATTGGTAATAATAGGGAAATAAACTCACTGAACTTTTAATTAAAGACATGGTTATTCATGGCTAAAAGGTCATGTGGTGTAAAATTTACTGACTCCATTGATTATGATTTGACTAATGATTATTGATTATTGCATATTGAATTATTGTTTCTGCTCTGGAACTATGGTAAGAACATCTTAAACGTGACAAAAGGTTCATCAACCTATACGCGTCCCCTTGTAAGTTTACAGACTGATGGTTAGTTTCTTTGGGAGCTTGCCATAGGTGTCCGGAATGGAGTGACAGGTGTTGACAGTTGTGATAAGAAGACTGGACAGGTGTCCATAGTTATGCTAATAGTTTGAGATTGATCCGTTAAGAGTTCAGTATTAATGAGATTTGGATTTTGTTTGTCAAAATGACATTTGTGGAGAAAATGATGTTCCCTTAAGCCTAGAAATGACTTTTCCAGATCCTGGATCCTGCTAGTAGTGTTGGGTATGTTCTCGGTATTCTAGTGATAGAGTGAGTGAGATAGGTTGCGCTTGCACAGCTTATGCAAATCGCAGGTGAATTGTGACGTATGGGAGGATTTAGGGAGTTTGCGTACTCCAAATGAAGTTTCAGTAGGAGTGTGCGGACTCCACAGTATGAGAGTAGGGAAGTCGTCGAACTTCACATGTGTGTGGCGCTTTGTGCTCAAACATTGTCTACGTGGTTGTTGCTGTACGGACGCTGAGTGGTCTAGGACTCCGGAGTATATTGAAAAGTGTAGGAGACACTTGGTTATATGTTGTAATCTGTCTGATTTAGTAGGTTGGTCGGGCGTGGACAACGGGTCAGTGTGTGAGTAAACTGGGAAAGAGGACATTTCGACTGAGATTTGTCGAGTCCTATGTGTACCAGGACAGACCCATTGATCAGTTGAGAGCAAAATTTGCGGGTCGAATTTTGCTTGCGAATCTGGAAGACCGAAAAAGAGGAATAGCTGAACGAGCGAAAGGGCTATCAGTGAAAATCCGTAAGGTTTCTGAAGTGATTGTGCTGCCTTTCCTGTAGTGAACCAGCAGGTTTGTTCTTGGTATCGGTTTTTGATTAATGCTCGCAATATTTTGCATTAGTCTTGCATGAATTAAAGTTTTGGAGGATGAGCCGCAAGACTTTGTCAGCTGCAGTATATGTGAGTGTGACGTCATTAGAGCTGCGCTGGGATAGGTCGGTTAGTGAGAAGGGTCACGCACGGATTGGCAGCCGTCCGTGAGAGGCAATTGGTTGAGAATGTGGGTGAATGGAATCTTGGGAGTAAAAGTAATTTCCTGATTTGATTTTGAATAAACAAAAAGTAGAAAAGGTGAAGTTTTTCAAGGCATTAAAGAGTGCCCTAAGGGGAGATACATACTTTAGAGCAAATGTAGGAGAGCCTACACAGTCAGAAAATGCACCGGCTTACATTGTAATGAAGGAGCAAGGTGTTGCGCCATGTCTTTGATTAAAACAGTGGTGCAAGTTGGCAGAGAAAAATGGGAGCTTAGCGTTTCCTGAGAATGGGACGTTCAATTTGAGAATCTTGGAGCAATTGGGGATGGCGCTATATGAATCAAAGCCCCTTCTAAGACCAGCACAGTTTGAGGCATTAGCAGTTTGGGAGATTGTAGCTAGACAGCAACAGCAATTGAAATTTGAAAGGAGAGTAAGAAAGGTAGAGAAGTCTTTAGCGGAGGCTAAATGGGATTGGAAGTAGAAAAGGTGGAGAGCAGAGACATTGCTGGGAGTTAGGTTGTTTCCAGCTGTCACACAGGAAGATGAAACAGAGAGAAAGAAAGCAACTAGAAAGACAGGTAAAAGTCAGTCCGAGAGTAAGGAATCAAGAAAATCTTCCATAGTAGAGGAGGACACTGATGCTGAAGATCTTGTTACACAAATACTGAGAGATCAACCTGCACTGTATGCGGTGCATGACGATGGTCCAAGCACTAGTGTTAACACAACAGCCCCGGCACAGGCAGCAGAAACAGTGGATCCAGTACAGGTACAGCCAGATACAGGGTGTGGTGCAAGGTAGTCCTAGTGTGTTGACTACACCAGTAGTTAAGGCACAGATGCATCCACCATCCATACAGAGAATTTATTCTGATGTGCCTGTCTTAGAGACGACTTCAAACTTAGTGGTGCCTACGGAGCAAGTGGTTCCAAGACCACTGTTGGTTCAAACTGAGCCGACTCTGATTTTGTTGCCCCAGGTACAGCCGCAGAGGATGCCAAGATTTATGCCAATAACAGAGACACAGTCAGACTTGACTCTGGTAATGAATCAGAGTATGGGAGTTACTCTCCCACAGTTTTCAGGTGCCAGAGCAGCCCCAGATGCAATATCGCTGCCAATTACTGTTGGTCCAGTGGCACCATTATTTGTGAAGAAAAAAACAATTATGAATGAACAATGAACGATGTCTCAGAGTCTAAAGAGGAGGGGATCAGACGAACAAGTGCAGGTAGTCTCATCTATGGGTCAGACCTTTGATGGGTCGAGATCATTGCTAGATCTTAGTCCACTCGTTGCACTTCCAGATGCTGTGAATGGACCTAGTGCAGGTCAGAGCTTGAAGCTATTGACACCACACACACCGAGTGCAGTGGTACAGCAGGTGCCACCGATTCAAGTGAGTAACATTTTGTTACAGGGACTTACAGCTCAGCAGTTGAACGAATGGCTAGACAAGCTGAATACCCCAGAGAATGCTTCCAAGGGAGAAGAGCAAATCAATTGCGTCAGATTGAGCATGGAAGTGGGTGAGCTAGTTGAGGGAACAATCGGGGTGAATATATTAGAGTCCTATACCGAAGCAGAGTTGAGATACTTATGCCCGAGAGTCACAAGAGAGGTGGGCAAGGTACATCACAGATTAGCAGATTTGACAGAAAAGCATGGCATAGAGATTAAGAAAACTAAGCACTTGAAGAGAAGTTAAAGGTTAGATTTTGAAGCTAAAAATGTTGAACACATGAGGTCTGCTGGAATGAAGTAGCATCTTAAAGAATTACTGCAGAGTGCTCAGCTTTGGGGAGCATTAGAGAAGTGGGAAGGCAGATGGGTAAAGAAGAGATACAAAAAGAAAAGAGAGTCTCTAGAAGTGACCGAAATTGTACAACAGGTCAAGGATCCGGTAAAGATTTTACCAATGAGAGAACTCCCAGGGGGAAATTTTGTTCATGTTTCATGGAGTAGGAGCGATATTCTACCACTTACAAATGATTATCCAAAATTGAGAGAGAAGCCAGTAGAATTGTATCAGCAGACAGACAGGTTCGTGAAACTTGCAAAATGTTTGTGGCACATTACTGGAGATAGTGGTTCCAGCTGATTTGTGAATTGAGTGCAAGAGAGCTGTAGATTGGCCAACACGTGAACCAGAGAGAGATAAGAGTACAGGTGCACCGTCTCCTGAGGTAATGAAATATTACTATAAGGTGATCGAGTTCCTGAAGATGAGGATTTCACCTAAAAACATTGATTGGCAGACTATGAGAGAATGTTGAAAGCATTCAAGGAGTACAGTGACAAAGAAGCAATTGAGCCGAAGGACATGCTGCATTTTGTGTTCGGGTTTGTGGAAGGGTTAAGACCTGAGATAGGTCAGATGATTAAGTGTCATTTGATTTGCTGGCAAGCAAAGCCGATTGATGAGGTGTTGCAGTATGCGAAATACTGTAGTGATGAGATTGAGTTGACGCAGAAAAAGTTTAAAGAGAAGGCAGTGGTGATGCAGATTGATGCAGCTCAAACAGAAGTGCAAGGACATTTTGTGCAGCAGATGCCACAGCAGCAGGGAAATGTCATGTTTCAGCCTCAGATGAAAGGTAGGGGGCGAGGAGGCAATATGAACTGTGGTCCAGATTTAAATACTGTAGTGGTTCAGAATGATGTGCAGGGGATGAAGAAGCTATTGCCTTGTCACATTTGCAGAGCCGTGGGACACTAGAAGCGGGAGTGTCTGATGATGGTGCAGGAGGGTGTTGTTCAGCAAGGTAACGACGTCAATACATTTCAAAATGTGAGAGGGCCAAGAATGAAAGGTCCAAATCCAATTTTTCAGAATAATGTAAATCAAGTGCAGAATTTTCAGCCCATGCAACAGGTGCAAATGCCCCGTGCACAAGTATCACAGTTGCAACTGATGTAGCAGCAGGTTCCCAAGGTACCTAGACAGCAAATGCAGATACCTCAAGCTTGGATGGAGCAGCCGTAGAAGATGCTTTCTCAACAGGTCACAGGTCAGAGACAAGACAGAAGTGGTAACGCAGTGCACCAATTCCCGTTACACAGCAAGAATTAAATAAATGGTGAATGGATGAGTGATAGTTTTGATGAGGAGCCATGTGTGCATGCGACTTCTCTAGAGGCAGATCAGAGAGGACCTCATGTGAGGGGAAAGGTAATGGGTCACAGAGTCTCATTTCTAGTGGATACGGAAGCTAAACGCTCTGCAGTGAGGAGCGCAGAAGTTCTGAATTTGCCCCTTTCATGTCCAATAGTTCATGTTGTCGGGGTAGCGAACCAGTATTTGACAAACCTGATTACAGATCCAGTGCAAGTAGAGATTGGAAATTTCCAGGGGTTGCAGAAATTTGTAGTTTGCTATTCGAGTCTGGCATCCCTACTGCTGTGTGAGACAAGGTGTCTAATTTCTTGTTCAAATGATGGAATTCAGATCCAGACAAATAGTGATGATGAGGAAAACCCAGCCCCAGAAACTGAGTGTGAAACTACAAATGAGGAGTATTCCTTGGTTGAGTTTTTCCCGATGCTCACAGTAAGAGAGCTTCATTCCGATTTGCAGAGAACAGTGCAATAAAATGTGTGGGATTTGACAGAGAAAGAAGTGGGTTTGATTAAAGGAGTGGAGCTGATTAAAGTTACTGTGAAGCAGAATGCAGTGTTCCCACAGCTTCCACAGTATAGCACGCCACAAGATGTCCTGATGAAAGTAGCTCAGGTAATTGCAGATTTTGTGAAGCAGGGAGTTTTGAAGGAGGTGTTGAGCAGCCCATGTAATTCACCGATAATGAGTTTGGAGAAGCCATGTGGAAAGGTTTGAATTGTTCAGGATTTGAGAAAAATAAATGACATAGTGGTCAAGTGTTGTCCCGTAGTGCCCAACCCAGCGGTAATAATGTTCCAGATTCCATACGATGCAGAGTGGTTCACAGTGGTCAATTTGTCACAAGCGTTCTTCTATGTGCCTCTTGATGAGGATAGTCAATTTCTTTTCAGTTTCAAATTCTTAGATCGAGTCTACTGCTGGCGTAGACTTCCTCAAGGGTACACAGAGTCACCTTCTTTGTTTAATCAGAACTTGAAAAAGAATTTGGAGTCATTAGACTGCCTTTCCAATCGACTTTGGGACAGTACATATTGATTGCATCCAAAACAAGGGACGAGTGTAAGTATGACTCGATTGCCCTTTTGAATCATATGGGAAAGTATGATCATAAAGTGTCATCATTGAAATTGCAGTATTGTCAGAAGGTAGTGAAGTATTTGGGTCACAAGATTGAGAAAGAGAAGAGGAAAATATCCAGAGAAAGGATCACAATGATACTGCAGATAAACCCCCCGACTTCACAGAGAGATGTTAGGATGTTCCTGGGAATGGTGGGCTATTGTCACCAATGGATTCCGATTTTTTTTTAAATCTCAAAACCATTGCAGAAGTTGACCCATAAAGATGTCACAGATCCAATAGTGCTAGATGAGGATGAGATTAAAGCGTTCACTGAGTTGAGAGCGAGTTTGTGCAGAGCTGTAGTGTTGGGTATGCCTGACTACACAAAAACTTTCACATTGTTTTGTGATGAGCGTGATGCATGTTCATTGTCTGTCTTGACTCAGGTCCATGGAGGTGCTCATCGCCCAGTAGCATATTCTTTAGCTACTTTGGACCAAGTTGCAGCAGCCTTACCAGGTTGTTTGCATCCAGTTGACGCAGTGGGTCAGAGTCTTTCACAGTGTGAAAGACTAGTGATGGGATATTCCCTGACTGTAATGGTCCCTCACTCGATTGAGATTTTACTGACAAGGAAAAAAAAACAATACTTGACTGGTGCTAGGTTAACTAGGTTTTTGGGTGCTCCAAATGTGACACAGAAAAGATGTACAGTGCTGAAACCGGCAACTTTACTTCCAAGTGATACTACCGAAACTGAGAAAGAGGAAGATGTTGAACATGATTATCTCAAAGTAAGTGAGTTGTGCACAAAACCGAGACCTGACATTAGAGATCCCCGATTGGAAGAAAATGACCAAATTGTTTTCATTGATGGTTCTAGTCTAAGAGACAGTACAAGGACTTTGCGAGCAGGATATGCTGTGTGCTCAATTATAGGTACCTTAGAAGCTTCTTGACTTTGAGGAGTGTATTATGCCCCGGTAGCGGAATTGGTCGCTCTTACTAGGGCGTTCCATGTTTCTGCTCGATTGAGAGTCACTATCTATATGGATAGTCAATATGGATTCGGAATAGTTCATGATTTTGGCCAATAGTGGTCACAGAGATGTTTTCTGACCTCTACTGGGTCGCCAGTGAGGAATGGCGAGAGAACAAAGGAGTTGTTATATGCAGTTCAACTGCCTGAAAAAATTGCCATGGTGAAATGCAGTGCACATCTAAAGTCACAGGATTACGTGTCCTTGGGAAATGGATATGCGGATCAAGTTGCAAGGTTTTGCGCATTGAACTGTATATCGTTCAAGGACAAGTGGGAATTGTTACCGGAAGAAGACACAACATGTACGAGTTTTGCATTAAAAATAGTTGACACTTTAGAAGAGTTAAAATTGCTGCAAAGTAATGTTGACAAAGAGGAGAAACATTCTTGGAGCAAAATGAAATGTGTTCAAAGACAGGATGAATTGTGGGTTTCAGAAGGGGGTCAGTTGTTTTAACCAAATAGCCTGTTGTCTCAGATGGCGAGGTACTATCAATGTCAAGCACACATTAGGAGGGATGTCATGGTTCGCCTGTTCAAAATTGATTAGTTTAACCCCAAGTTTAGACAAGCAGCTGAGCAGTTTGCCATCAATGTGTCATTTGTCAGCAATTAAGAGCAGGGAAAGGGACAGTGGTTAATTTGAGCCACATTGGAAGAGCAGGAGGTCCATTCAGCAGAATGCAATTGGATTTTATTGAGATGCCTGTGTGTGGAGGTTTGAGATATGTGTTGGTGATTGTGTGCATCTTTAGTCATTGGATTGATGCATACCCTACACGAAGGAATGATAGCCTCAGAGTACCAAAACTGTTGCTTAGGTAACAGATACAGCGCTTCAGATTTCCGATCTCTTTAGAATCAGATAGGGGAACGCACTTCAATAATGAAGTGATTAAACTATTGTGTGCAGCATTTAACATCAAGCAGAAGTTGCATTGTATTTACCGCTCTGAAGCATCAGGACTAGTGGAGCAGATGAATGGTACCTTGAAGTCAAGAATTGAAAAAATGTGTTCAGCTACGAATCTGAAGTGGCCTGATGTATTGCCTTTGGTGTTGATGTCAATGAGAAACACACCTGGCAGGAAGATAGGATTGTTGCCCCATGAGATCCTCATGGGTAGAGCAATGAGGTTGCCAGCAGTTCCAGCAAATACACTTGTGAACATTACAGATGATTTAGGCCCTCATTACAACCCTGACGGTCTGTGATAAAGCGGAGGTAATACTGCCAACAGGCCGGCGGAAAAAAAATTGAATCACGACCACGGTGGAAACCTCCAACACAGACAGCCAGTTTAACACTCCGACCACCACGTGGTAGAAACAACCACTGCGGCGGTAACCGCCAACAGGCAGGTGGAAGTCAATGTACCGCCCACACTATTACAAGGCATCAATCCTCCAGCTTTTCTGGGGCGGTACCAATGCCATTAAAAGCAAGGCAGAAACAGTCTTTGGAAGGGAAGCCACTCACCTCTCAACAGCCAACGAACAACCAGGACACCGTGGAGCCCGAGTTACAGGTCCTGCCAATGCTGGTCTACCTCCTCATCTACCAGGAACATCAAAGACGGCGGCGACGACGACGGTGAGTACTGCACCTAGCACACAGGGGAGGGGAGGAGGCAAAAGAGAGTGACGCATGCAGGCAACACCCGCACCCCCACCCACAACACACACACACACATATCCAATCACATCACAGATACACCCCGTCACCTCCTGGAAGAACGCAAGGACCAAATGAAATGAGTTTAACAAGTGTAATAATCGAACACTCAGATAGCTCAAGATAACTTTAAATCATCAGTATATACAAATATTTACAGCAAGTACACAAGTCCGTACACCGTCTGTGGGTGATAATGATGTGTCTGTCTTCCATTGTCGACAGGTACACCAGGGGTCTGTACACAGAGGATGATGCCATCTCATCATCTACCCCAGCGGATGTGCCCTATGGAGGAGAATGGTGAGCAGAGGGTCATGTACCACATAGGTTGCACAAGGGTTTTTGCACTAATGTGATTAAATCGGTGTGTGGCGTTGTCTGTCCGTATTTGTGCCCAAATGTGCTGTGACGCATTTAGGGGCCTGCCATGTGACACCCTGAAATGGCGGCTGCCTGACCTGTAAGGAGGGACAAGGGGAAATGAGGTAACTGTGCTGGCGTTGTGCAGCATCGCGGTAGGTGGTCGAAGACCGCCGCACAATTCAGAATCTTTTGCGGGGGAGTAAGTCCTTTCTTACTTTACCTTTCCTCTAGGTCAGCGTCTACCAGAAGAAGGGTATTTGGCGTGCCATCGCCAAGGAGATGCGGACCCTGGGTCCTATCACAGGCGGAGCACCCTCTGCCGCAAAAGATGGGGGGACCTGCGTCGCTGGAGCAGGAAGATGGCGGAGGCCCAGCTGGGGCTGGCCTCCTGATGTGGAAGGGGTGCCTGTCGTACCATGACCCCCCTGATGTTCCGCATCCTGGCGGTTGCCTATCTGGAGTTGGATGGGTGCTTGAGGGCATCACAGCAGCCACAAGGGGGTGAGTACAGTTTCAGAAAGCTGACTTTGCGCGCTTTAGGAACTAAATGGCTGGGGGATGTGGGCTGTGGGTGCCCCTAGGCAAGGGCGATCATGCCAGGGTAGGTCCCTTGTTTGCAGGCTCTGAAGCACCCCTACCTCAATGGTACAAGTGGCCAACTACTAGTGTGCAGGGTCCTGTGGGTGTCAGGTGTGCACGTGCTGGTGTTAGGCATTGTACCCCATGGGCTGGTGACTACCTTAGTGAGTGTTTGGGCATGGCCTAGTGCATAGGGGAGCTCAGTGTGTGTTGTGTACACCAACGGTAGTGGTGTTGCTGACATTGACCATGTGTGTCCTCTGTCTATCCCCCCTTCTTGTTTTGTCACCCTGTCCTTGTGTGCATTAGCAGCACCTGGCGGAGGAGCAGAGACACCGGCGATGGAGGGAGCTGCATCCCACATGGCCCAGGAGGGTGAATCCACGGAAGGTGAAGCCACCAGTGGGACAGAGGGCGAGGAGAGCTCCACAACGGGCATAGGAGGAGAGACCAGTGACAGCGACTCCTCCTCTGATGGAAGCTCCCTGGCGGTGGTGGACACCTCTGTGCCCACACCAACAACAGGTACAGCACCCCCGCCACCAGCACCGCCCTCCCAGCAGCCCCTCAGCGTGTTTCCTGTGCCCGCTCGCCCAGGAGCGTGGGCATCTCCTTTGCCACAGGCACCTCAGGCCCTGCCCCAGTCAGCCCTGCTGCTCTCAGTAAGGAGGCTATTGACCTCCTGAGATCCCTCACTGTTGGGCAGTCAGCCATTCTGAATCCCATCCAGGGTGTCGAGAGGCATTTGCAACAAACAAATGCATACCTGGAGGGCATTCATTCTGGCGTGGTGGCACAACTGAGAGCATTTCAGGCTCTGGCCTCAGCACTGATGGCAGCCATTGTCCCTGTGTCCAGCCTCCCCCCTCCAACTTCCACTGCCCAGTCCCAATCCCCTATACCTCACCCTATCCCAAGCACACCTTGAGACCAGCATGCACACACATCAACACACAAAGGTGGCTCAGGAAAACATGAGCACCACACATCATCACACAGGCACTCACACAAGCACCTAACTCATGCACACATACAAACATCCACTGCCTCCATGGGTTCCCCTCCTCTACTACCAGCTCCCTCCCAGTATCGTCTCCACTCACACCTGTATGCACTACATCCTCAGCCACTGCCTCCATTACCAGCACGCCTATCACAACACACCCATCACGAGCAATCACCACCCCCACAACCATTTACACGTCCCCTATGTCCTCTCTCAATGTGTCTGTGAGCCCTCCTCCAAAAGTACACAAATGCAGGCACACACCAACTCAACAGTCATCCACCTCACAGCAGCCTCCAACCCATGCACCTTCACCCAAACTCAGCAGACGTACACCTCCTACAACCACTACCTCTTCCACCACGCTCAGCACTGCCACACCGACCGCCACCTGCACGCCACCTGCCCCGCCATCTGCACAAACACCTGCACTGCCACTGCCACAACGTCAGTCACCAGCATCCTCCACATTGATCAGCCGTCTGAGGATGCCGGAGACGTTCTGGTGTCTCCCTCCACTACTACAAACACCTGCACCACGGGCAGCACCGGCAGCATCTCCATCGCAGCCACCACCGCAGACACCGCCACCTGCACCGCCACGTGCCCAGCCGGTGCCACAACATCAAACATCAGGAGCATCCCCAGTGAGCAGCATTCTGAGGCTGCAGGAGATGTCCTGGACCCTGCACACACCACATGAGGCACCACCACCAGCACTGACACTACCAGCAGTTTGCAGCCTAAGTCACCGCAGGATGGAGTGTGGCTCTGCCTCCATGGAGTATCATGCTTACTGTTCCCTGCACATCTCATAGCTCAGACACCCAGGTGAGGGTATGGGAACTGCCACACCCCAGGTGCAGCATCACTGGGCACAAGGCCCCCTCCAAGACCAGTGGAGAGATGCATCCACTCACCCCTTCCTTGGCAGAATGAAGCACACTGGGCACAAAGCCGCCTGCAGAACCATTGGAGAGAGGCATCCACTCGCCCCTTCCTTGGCAGGATGAAGCACACTGGGCACAAGGCCCCCTCCAGAACCAGTAGAGAGATGCATCCACTCACCCCTTCCTTGGCAGGATGAAGCACACTGTGCACAAAGCCCCCTCCAGAACCAGTGGAAGAAGGCATCCACTGGAGTGACTGTGGCTTTGCACTCCCCAGGACCAAGCAGTGGGCAAATCACCCACTAGAGTAACTGTGGCTTTGCACTCCCTAGGACCATGCAGTGGGCAAACCAACCACTAGAGAGACTGTGGCTTTGCACTCCCCAGTACCAAGCTGTGGGCAAATCACCCACTAGAGAGACTGTGGCTTTGCACTCCCCAGGACCAAGCAGTGGACAAACCACCCACTAGAGAGACTGTGGCTTTGGCCAAGCAGTGAGCAAACCACCCACTAGAGAGACTGTAGTTTTGCACTCTCCAGGATCAAGCAGTGGGCATGGAGCCCCCTCGAGGAGCAGTGGCGTTTTACCATCTTCCGGCTGAGGTGCCCCGCCTCCCCTTCCCTCGGAGGGGCCTGTGTTTTTTTGACCTGATGCCCCTGCAGTGTTCTCTCCCTTTTGATACAGGTGTCATGTGTGGGCTTCGCCCATGATTTTTTGCACCACTGGTCCACGAACATCTACAAGGGACTGTGTATAGCCTTCTGTACATATTGTAAATATTTGTATATACTGAATTATTTTTAATCAATTGCTATATCTGAATGTTCCAAAATATCACTGGTTAAACTCATTTCCTTTTGTCCTTGCGTTCTTCCAGGGGGTGACGGTGTGTATCTGTCATGGTGTTGGATGTGTTAGTGTGTATGGTGTTGTGGGTGAGGATGGTGGTGGGTGTGCTGCGTACCGCGTGTGTGTGTGTGCAACTCTCTTTTACCTCCCTCCTTCCCTGTGTGTCGGGTGCAGTACTCACCGTCGTCATCACCACCGCCTTCTTTCTATTTCCTGGTGTATTAGTAGATACACCAACATGGGGAGGACCTGCAGTTCGGGCTCCATGGCATCCTGGTTCTTTGTGGAGTGTCGGAAGGTGAGTGGTTCCCCTTCAGTGTAGTGTTTGTGCCGTGCTTTTGATGTCGTTGGTACCACCCCAGAAAAGTTGGTGGATTGGCCTCTCATAATAGTGTGGGCGGTACATTGTCTTCCGCCTGTCTGTTGGCAGTGACCGCCGCGGTGTTGCTACCGCCATGGCTGTCTGTGTTGGCGGTTTCCGCTGTGGTCGTAATCCCATTTTTTTTAGGCCCGCCTGTTTGTGGTGTTACCGCCGCTTTAACATCGACCACCAGGGTTGTAATGAGGGCCTATGTCTTTTTGTTTTGATAGGGAAGGTCCGAGTCAATATTCTGATGTGACGTGAAGAAGACTGATGAACTGAACTGCTGGAACAATTTGTGAAATACATTTGAGAAACAGACTGTTAAAGGTAACCGGAAAATACATTGATAACCTGATTTGACATTTGAAACCTGATTTTGACAAGCTGCTTACTGATTTTGACAAGGAAGAAGGGTTCCTGTAAGTGAAACTGAACTGGTTGAAAGAATTGTCTATTTCTGATTTTTGCTGCAAGTTTTCTAAGTTACTTCTTCTTTCTGATTCTTTAAAGATCATGACTGATGTAGATAAACAAATTAGGGATGCTAGGCGCTGTAAATATATGAGCCTTGGTATGGCAATTATGGTGGTCATTATGAACCTGGCGGTGTGGCCCGCCGTGCCGGCGGTGGTGGGAAATTCTGCCAGACGGCATGGCGGGCCACACCGCCATATTATGAACTGATGAAGGGCTGCCATAGGTGGCCCTCACTCACCCCCAGGCTGCCTCCGTCAGGCAGCCTGGCGGTGGTCAGCGTCATCATCCGACAGGGCAGCGGTGCTGCCCCTCGGATAATGATCCCTCAGGCACCAGCCTTTCTCTTGGGGGTTTCCTCACTAGGGAAAGGCCGGCAGAAGGGGTGCACCTAGACACCCCTGGGAGCCCCTGCACTGTCCATGCACTTGGCATGGGCAGTGCAGGGGCCCCTGTGCAGTGCCCCATTGCGCAGGTCACTGCCCGATTTATGGGCAGTGATCTGCACAATGGGTGCAACAGTACCCGCCGCACAGAGGCATTGCGGCGTCTCCATATGGAGCCGCCATCAATGTCCCGGCCAGGCATTCCTGTGGGCCGGCGGGCAGAAACAATGTTTCCGCCCGCCGGCTTAGAGGAATGTTCTTTATACGGCCAGCGGGGTTCCGAGGGCGCTGGCGGTCAGTAGTAAGACCGCCAGCATGAAC
Source organism: Pleurodeles waltl (assembly GCF_031143425.1). Classification (NCBI taxonomy): domain Eukaryota; kingdom Metazoa; phylum Chordata; class Amphibia; order Caudata; family Salamandridae; genus Pleurodeles; species Pleurodeles waltl. Next base: position 343,144,484 of record NC_090439.1, read on the forward strand.
ACGCTGTGTTCATAATGAGGGCCTATGTGTGGGATATTGTTTATAGTATTGATTGCGGGAATGTCTGTTCTGGATGCAAAAGGAGCCAACCATACTTCTGCTTTTGAGACTACTACACTAACAGCTTTAGAGAGGTTTAAGTTAGTTGAGAAATATTTGCATGACTTTACTAATGCTGAAGGAGAATTTTCTTCTAATGTTTTCTATCGCTTGTTGAGTGAGTATGTTGAAACGATGGATGCAAAGGATTGTCTTGTGTCTACTCAGATTCCTTCATCAGTTGAGGAAGGAGTCACTTATCGTAGTCTTCCATTAACATACAGGATAAGTTGTAGTCTGTTACTGCCAAGGTTTTATAACCAGGAGTACATTCAGTATTTTTTCTCCAATCATGACCTTGTGTTTTCATTTGTTCCTATTATTAGGTAATTGAGTTGAGTAGCTAAGGATAATGACATTGCATTAATTAGAGGTTCTTTGAGCCTACACTAACGTTTGAGACAGCATATGCTCACAGAAATAACCTCACATGCTTGCTTACACCTTTAGAGGAAAACGTCTTAGATCATACTGATGACAGGAGGAAGGCGCTGAAGGGGAAATTAGAAAAAGGCTTAGAAAAAATTACTTACAAGAATGATTATGCTCATCATCATCATCTTTATTTCGGTACGTAAAAAAACATACCATAAAAGTACAATACAAACATCAACGTTTTTTGATTTTTAAGATTAATAAAACACAAAAAGTGTAAGCACAATAAAAAAAAAAAAAAAAGATAAAAAAAGTTAAGATCCAAACAGAATAATCAAAATGAATGTCTCCTAAAAATGGAATATTCTTCTCAACAAGGACCCTATTCCCTGCGCCCATAGGTGTTTCAATAATACAATAGGACAATGACTTTATACTTAAAAATTAGATACTAAAATCAGGCATGAAAAAGTCAGTAAATATACATACATAGATCTAAAAATTGGCTATCCAGTCTTATTCTTTAGAGTTGCTAATCTAAGGTGCCAGATTGATTCAAGAAATTTTGCCACTGGTAAAACTACCTGGACAGATTAATCTGATTTTAAAATTCTCTCAATATGAAGATAGGACCTGGCTCCTATAGATTTGCAAAGCGGATTAATCCACAAAGCTCTTTGTTTATGATATGCATAACAATGGAAGAGAACATGTGAAATAGACTCTTCATGTTGATAATCCATCGGACAAAGCTTGGAACTATTAGTGGAACAGAGCCATTTGGACATTAGGGAGCGCAAAGGAAGAGACCCTATCCTGAACCTGACAAAAAGAGCTCGCGCAAATGGGGATAGTGCTATATCCATAAAAGGCTCAAATTCGTAGTAGCATTTAATCGATAAATAACTATCAGACATAGACAGGGGTACAATCTTGGTAAATTGCACAACCTGAACGTTATGCCAAAAAGCATCCTTCAGTAGCTGCACAGCATTTTTAGGTATGGAAAGTGGATCCAACCAATAGGACTCTAGACCTAGATGGATTAAGGACCCTTTGACGTAAGCACACTATTTAGTTTTGCTAATAGTGTTGCTGCCCACCAGTTTGAGAAGCCCATAGCGAAATGGATAAAGGGCGTCTGTTGACCAAAGTCGGATCCAATATAGCAAGGGCCTAAGGGCTGCAATCTGCGAGATAGAAAAAAGATTTAAATCCATGCGAATAGGCAGAGATGGAGTACTAGTGGGAACTTTTAACAACAGTTTAAAAAATTGGTTTTCCGCCCTTGCCAAATCCATCAAATTACAATGGCCCCAAAGTTCGGCCCCATATAGGGCCCCCCCCGGGCTTGGGATTTCTATGTTTCAAGGGCGGGGGACATTGCAAATCTGGGAGATCTAGAAGCAAATCTTGCAATGCCACCCGCTCTTTGCTTCAGGCACAATAATGATTTCTGGCGGTGTGCATGCCAAAGGTGTGAATCTTCGCATTTAATACCTAAATAATCGAAAGTGGCCACTCTTTCCAAGAGAACGCCATCTAGATATACCGGTCTCTTCATTTTGCACCTATTGTCCCCAAAGACCATATATTTAGTTTTTGCTGCGTTGATTTCCAACCCATGATCTTTGCAAAACTCCAAAAATCGGGAAAGCTGTCTGGAAAGGCTCATGGCAGTTCGTGAAAGTAACAGGGTGTCACCCGCAAACAAAAGACATGGGAACTTCTGCCCACCCAAAATCGGGGCATCACCATAACAATCGAAAAGATATGGGATACATGCATTAATAAACAATAAGAATAGGGTGGGCGCAAGAACGCACCCCTGCCTCACACCTCGTGTCGTAGAAAAAGCTGAGGTCAGGTCACCAGCCGAACCCCAGCGAACTCTGGCATAGTTATCAGAATAGAGATCTTTAATAATATTGATCAGAGCACCCGGAACTCCAATATTGCTCAAGACCTCCCAAAGCTTGACACGCGGTACAAGGTCAAACGCAGATTTCAAATCAACAAAGGCCACAAATAGATGGCCTTTGTCTGCGTCTACGGTCTTCCACTTGATGGTAGTAAATCGGAAGACCTGATCAATAGTACTAACCTTTTCCCGAAATCCAGCCTGGAGATTGCTTAGAACCTGATTTTTTGTTATCCAGTGTTTTAATCTGGATAACAACTGAAAGGAGAAGATTTTTTGCAAGTTGTCTAATAGACTAATCGGTCTATAGTTCCCAGGGGAACTCTTATCTCCTTTTTTATGTATGGGGACAATAATAGCCCCCTTCCACAAGTCTGGGTAAGATCGAGTTGTCAAAACAATATTCGATAACCTATTGATGTACCGGGTCCACACAAATAAGTCTGATTTATACAAATCTGTTGGAACACCATCTAAGCCAGGAGCCTTCCCTGTTCTTTGAGCACGAATTGCCAACTCTGTTTCCTTTAGGGTAAAGGGCGGCACAGGAGCGGGGCACAATAAGGAATCAATAGGAGTGTTATTCGAGTCGGGTCAGGACCCATAAAGTTCCCGAAAGTGGGAGAGCCAAGTTTCTGCATCAATATGACATTCAGGAATAGTTGAGAGGGCGGGGTCTCTACGCGAGACCAAGGTCCAGAAAAGTTTGGAGTCACGGGCACTATCCGCCTCCGCCAAACACTTCCATAATTTTTCCTCATATTTGAGTTTGGATGACTTGCAAATGGAAACATCGTTTTTTCTCGCATATGTAATGGCATCCCGGTTCTTTAACTTTAAAGCTTTGGACAAAAGGCTCCTAGCCTCCCGACACTCCTTATCAAACCACTTGTAGTTAGGCAGAGGAGAATTATTTTGGGTTAAGGGGGGTTTAGTAAAAAGCTCCTTGAGACCCTCAAAAAGAGCCACATTAGAGGACATAACTTCTGAGGGAGATAGGACAATACAGTCATCAAAGAGCTGGTGACAGGAAACTAAATCGCTGAGTTTAGCATTAAGCAGATTGGATTTTGAAAACGAAGACCATCTCACCACACCCCTATTGCTGGATAATTCCAGCCAGTCATTGGGAACATCCGAAGCATGAGGTAGAGTTGGCCCTAAAAAAAGAGTTGCATTATATTCAATTTGTAAAGGGGCGTGGTCGCTAGTACCCCGAGAGCCCACCTCTACATTCATTATAGAGTGTCAGACACACAGATCAAAAATAACGTAATCCAGGGTGCTGCTATAGTGGCCTCTGTAAAAGGTGGATCTGACAGGGTTATCGTTAGAAAATCGACCATTTCCAAAACGAAGGCCATATGTTACTACAAGATCTGTTATCTGCAACACCCTAGGGGAAGGAGTACATAACACTGGCTGAGTTGAAAGCGGGGGGAGATTCCATACTTCGCCTTCAGCCTGGAGAGACTCAGCAAAAGCTGAATCAAATTCAATTTGTGCATTAAAATCACCTGCAATAATAACACAATATTTAAAATAAAGGTCAGGTAAAAAATTGTGCAACAGATGAATAGTGTCAGACTGATGGCTAGAAGGGCCTGGCCTGCTATAAATATTAATACATAACACCGGAATACCTGTGATCGGCCATATTGCTGTTGCAAGAATGTCGCAAGAGTCAATAGCAATTTCCTTAACTTTGCCCACTTCAGACAGCTTGACCCAAGTACATAGACCCCCAATCGCCCTTCCCCTAGAGGACTGAATCGCCTTTTTAGTGAAACAACAATAGCCTTGCTTATATACACAATCCGTAGACCAAGTTTCCTGAAACATACATATGGAAAAAGATTCAACATAAGCCCCCAGTCCGGATCAGATAATTTACTCTTAATGCCAGCCACATTCCAAGACAGTAATCTCCTTGATGTAGTGCTGCAAAGTGGCATGACAACAGGAGCTGAGTTAAATGTCCCATTAGTAATGCAATTGAAGCCCTTGTAGTGTTAGCACCCAAACCAAATGATGATCCTGGGAGTGTCGCTAACCGGGCATATGGAACATTATGTTTACGAAGATTAGAATCGCGTAGTCAATCCACATCTGATGTGTCCCCTGAGGTGACAGGGTCCCGTGTGAAAGTACCTTTGTTGTTGCAGACCAAAGCAGCCCCATCGCCAGGAAAAGGCAACGAGCCAGGGGGAACAATTGAAACAGAAACAGAAGCATTTTGAAGAATTGGGTTGACTTGAGAAGACGTAGTCTTATGACCCGTAACAAGCAAACTTTCTCTGAAAAATATATCAGAGTCTTTTCTTGATGAGTTACGAGCTTCCATCTGCAAAATCCCCTTGACTCAAGCGGGGCTGGGGAGATGAAGTTTGATAGTATCCCGCCCACCAAGATCTCACACACGAAAGGCAGAAACAATATCAGCGTGGATGATAGAGCCACAGCCCCTAGTGTGGCGAATCCAATGCAACACCTTGTTGATAAGAGAAGAAGGGGGTCATTCTGACCCTGGCGGTCATTGACCGCCAGGGTCAACGACCGCGGGAGCACCGCCAACAGGCTGGCGGTGCTCCCAAGGGCATTCTGACCGCGGCGGTATGGCCGCGGTCAGAAACGGAAAACCGGCGGTCTCCCGCCGGTTTTCCGCTGCCCTGAGGAATCCTCCATGGCGGCGCAGCTTGCTGCGCCGCCATGGGGATTCCGACCCCCTCACCGCCATCCTGTTCCTGGCGGTCGTGACCACCAGGAACAGGATGGCGGTGAGGGGTGTCCTGGGGCCCCTGGGGGCCCCTGCAGTGCCCATGCCAATGGCATGGGCACTGCAGGGGCCCCCGTAAGAGGGCCCCTAAAAGATTTTCAGTGTCTGCATAGCAGACACTGAAAATCGCGACGGGTGCTACTGCACCCGTCGTACCGTTCCCACTCCGCCGGCTCCATTCGGAGCCGGTTTCATCGTGGGAAGGGGTTTCCCGCTGGGCTGGCGGGCGGCCTTCTGGCGGTCGCCCGCCAGCCCAGCGGGAAACACAGAATAACCGCGGCGGTCTTCTGACCGCGTAGCGGTATTCTGTTGGGGGAACTTTGGCGGGCGGCGGTTGGAATCACCCCCGAAGTGTCTTCCCGCGAATGAGGTGAAAGTCGAGGGACATTACACATGTCGATGCAATTTAGGTCGGGCGCATGGGTAGAATGGGCCGCATATTGACCCGGATTAGAAGGAGAGGATGACGAATTTGCTTGAACTGAGATCGAGTGATTTCCATATTGAGGTCTATAACTGGGACTCTTGACCGTTTTCAGTAACAGAGGAAAGTCTACTGGTGGGGCAACAGGAGCCGAAGGCCGAGAAACTTGTGCTGGTGCTGGATTCGAGGTACACTGGGGAGTTAGGTCAGATTTTTTAAGGAGTTTAAGGACCTCAAATAAAAGACTCTTCAATTCCCCGACTTCACGCCTGAGACTAGATACCAATATTAAAACGTCATCGCTAGATGGGTCACAAATAGATTTAGAAGGTGCCAAAGGCGAAGACTGTTTGGCACACGCCAATTCTGGTTGGTCCAAAGCAGAGAACCGATTTGTACATGGAATCCCATTAAGAATGGAAACAGTAGGGATTAAATTGGAACCTATACCAGGCAAGAGCGAAGAATTAGGCAAACAAATCGAACTGGGAGGGACAGAAGCATGGGTTAAAGTTTTCTGAGGCTGTATATCAGTAGGGTTAGTGGAACCAGCTGTTAAAAATGGAAGTAAAGATCCTGATTTCAGTCTCTTACGGGCATTGCCCTCTTTTTCCTTAAGAATGGATTCCACATCCTCAATTAAATTGTCAATTTCTCTGGAGACGCAGTTAGAATGGATTTGCGTTACTCTATTGGATTTGGAGTTTTTAGATTTAACTATAGCTGGGTCAGTACTAGAGCGAACCTTGCGCTTCCCCATACTAAATAAAGAGTAGGGTAGTGAAAAAGGAAAAGACTTACTCAGCACCGCTGGTTACCCCTGGTCAGCACAACGCAAAAAAACAAAAAATGAAGATTTGTGGCCCGGCCCAGCCTCTTCCGGGCGCTGACGGCCGAAGGACGGGCCCGCCCTTGGACAGGGCTTCGCCCGGGCGCCGCCCGCACGCATCCCGCGACGGCGGGAGCGCAAGCTTGATTTAAAGGGCTCCTGCCCTCCTGGAATGTGGCTCCGCCTCCTGCCTCCTCCAGAAGCGCTACCCGCGAAAGTGTGAGCGCAAGCTTGATTTAAAGGGCTCCTGCCCTCCCGGAATGTGGCTCCGCCTCCTGCCTCCTCCATAAGCGCTACCCACGATGGCGGGAGTGCAAGCAAGATTTAAAGGGCTCCTGCCCTCCCGGAATGTGGCTCCGCCTCCTGCCTCCTCCAGATTATGCTTACACTGCAATAAAAACGGAAGGGACATTAGTTTTAGATGCATTACACGTAGGGAAACTTTATATATATAGGCCAAAATCGCGCATTTTATTTGTGGGTACAAGGGAATGTAGGCATGTGTTTTTGTTTCAGAGTGAATGGACATATATGTTGAATGGGCAGGACCCTGCAAATCCAGGAATATATTACATTTGTGGACTTAATGCTTATTACTGTCTTCAAAGAGGATGGTATGGAACATGTTATTCGGGAATAGTTTTCCCAAAAATTTAAAGATGGAGTATTTGAAAACGTTTCCGAAAATGACAGATTTGCATCATAAGAGATGGTGGGAGATATTTTTGGTACAGTGATTCCATCAGTGGAAGTCATCCTGAATTCAATCAAGATTCGAAAGTTGTATACTATTGTGGATAAGATGCTGACAAAGTTTTCAGGTGCTATAGTCCTGAAAGATACTGAATTGGCTGCGGATAGAGCTATGACTCTTCAAAATCGTCTATCTTTAGACATTCTTTTAGAAAAAGATGGTGGAGTCTGTAAAATGATTAACTCTAGGCATTGCTGTTCTTACATACCTAACAATAGTAAAGAGATAGGAGACTTACTTACTAATCTGACTAAGTGATTTGAAGGAATTGAAAGAACCAGGTGTTTGGGAAAAGGTTTGCAAGGAGTTTGCTTCAGTGGGAAATTGGCTTAGTAGTATTTGGAAAGGGGTGCTACTGAAAATTATTCAGGGAATATTAATTGTTATAGGTTGTTTGTTAGGAATAGGGGGATTTTGCAAATTATACAAAAGAATCAATTTGAAGAGGTCTAAGAAGAATAAGAGGAGGGAAGAAAAGAAAAGGGAAAGAATTTATAGGGAAAATTCGAGGAGAAGACAAAGGCCCTCATTACAACAGTGGTGGGCAGTGATAAAGTGGGAGTAATACCTCCAACAGGCCGGCGGTAACTACTGCCAAATTATGACCATGGCGGTGAGATCTCAGATAGACAGCTACTTTACCACACCGACTGCCAGGGAGGATATAACAGCCACCACGGCGTTAGCGCCTACAACCAGGCTGAAGTCAATGTTCCACCCACCATATTAAGACCCTGGAAACTGCCACCTTTTCCAGGGCGGTACCAACAACATCAAAAGCCTGGCGGAAACACTGCACAGAAGTTAAAGGAGTCACCATTGGAGACACAGGAAAGAACCATGCCACCATGGAACCATAACTTGAAATATTCCCAATGATTTTTTACATCCTCCTTCACCACGAACACCAACAATGACGAAGGCGACCACGGTGAGTACAGCTGCCTAGCACACAGGGGAGGGAGGGAGGAAAAAGAGAGTGACACACACACACTCACACACACACAACACACACTCCCACCCCCAGCACCATACACACAATCAGCTGCAGTAATAAAACATTTGTACCCTGTACCTCTGAGGAATAATGTAAGGACAACAGGACTGTGCAAAAGTGAGTGTATTAATAACAAGACAGTAGAAATACGAAAATGCAATGTCATGGTATATAAATATGTACAGTTCAAGGGACACTGCCCAGTCCATATTGTATGTGGGCCACAAGGCCACAGGCCAAAGCCCAAGGTCACCTGCACCAACACGGAGAGAACACTGCATGGTCATCAGTTGGAAAATAGGTAAGCAGATCAGGGGGACGGGGAACTGGGGGCACCTCAGCCGGCAGATGGAACAACACCCCTGGTTCAGGAGGGGGCCACATGACCTGTGCTTGGTCCTTGGGAGTGCAAGGCCACAGTCTCTCAAGTGGGTGACTTCAATCAATCAATAGTTTATTCGGTCCAAATTTGGGCCATTTAAAAGATTTAAAAAATATATACATACGTACAGTAAGATAAAAACCATAAACCAGTACACAATAAAAGGAACAATAGTAAAAAAAAGTAGGGGTCCAGTAGCTGCCTGAGAAAGATTACATAAATAGGAGGGGTGAAAGAGGTGCTCGGAATAGTCTCTGGATCTTACCCTGTACATAACCCTGAACAGTAGAATAATGATAACGTAAAAGCTGTGGTGTGGCACATCTCTATATAAAATCAGGCATTGAAACTCCAGACAGTAAAACTGGTTAAAAAAATTTGAGAAGTCAGTCAGTGGTGGCTGATGCTCTAGGTTAATTAGTTTTTTGGGTTAATTAATCCAATAAATTGCATCTTGACAATTATAAAATTAAGTATAATTTTAAATTTATAAAACACTTTAGTTAAAATAACTCAATATAGCACTTATTCAGAGATACGGTTTTTTTTGTGCTCAATAAGTCGCGGTTTACAATTAGAGCCCAAGGCTGATATGACAGGATGCTGATTTACTGTTTTCAAGACAGCTCTTCAAACAGTGAGTTAAAATCTAGAATAGTCCTATTACGAATTTTCCATGCTGCTGCCAGATATTTAGAAACAGCGCTGATTATCAGTATGGAAGTGTCGTATTTACATATTCTGAATAGACTGTTGCGGGATAGTGGTTGGAGTGTTCTGCACAAGGGAATAATCCACTTCCCTCGGGGACCTTTGTACAGAGGGCAGAAAAATAGGATGTGTTCAGCTGTTTCCTTGCATAAATGACAATTTATGCATTTGTCCGATGGGGAACTGTTAGTCGACCAACCAGCCGTGTAGCTATTAACCGCCAATGTCCCGTACCTGAGCTGGAGTAGTAGCGAGCGAGCACGGGCTGGTATGGGTAGATCCAGGGAGCTTTCAGGGAAGGGAACGTGTTTGACCAGCAGGAATTCAGCTGTCAGCCGACCTGACACATGTGAACCGAGAGATTCCTCGTTGATTTTTGCCCAATAATGTTCTTTGATCAGGCGTTTAGCACTGCCAGGAATCATCTCGGGGTTCTCCCAGTACTGGGATAGTCTCAGTTTGGTCCATGCCACTTTCATCTCCCTGAGCCACCGTACCTTTTCCCATCCGTGATGAGGTGGTAATAGTTCTTTAACTGCTGCCCTGTAGGGTTCAAGTTCGTCTGTTTTCCATAGTCTGACCCAATACAGGAGTGGTCTTAGATAGGCTATATCTTTGATACTATTTAAGCCCAGGTCCAGTCTGAGGGGGAGCATTGGCGTGCCCCTCCCCAGTCTAGATATGTGTCTGAGGAAGTTGTTTTCTTTGGTTTGGAGAGTATCCATCTGTCTATGTAATCCCCAAAGTTCTGCTCCATATAGGGCCGCAGCACGGATTTGTGCTTTATATATTTCAGAGATAAGGATCAGAGGGGGGCTTGTGGCAGTGCTAGCTTTGCGTCCTATTACTCCACATCTTTGGCTAATTGTTAGTGCCCCTTTCCTTATGGCTGGCTCCCAGCTGCCCTTGTCGGATAGTCTAATGCACAAGTAGTCATATTCCATTACTCTCTCCAGGGGAGTTAAATCCATCTTTATGTTTGCGCTGAGCTTCTTGTTCGGGGCGCTGTATATCATAAGTTTGGTTTTCTTATGGTTTATGTCTAATCCATAATTTCTGCAGTAAACACCAAACTGATTTACCAAGTTTTGAATTCCCATGGGTGATTTAGACAAAAGAATAGTGTCATCTGCGTAGAGTAGGCAGGGGACTTTGGTTCCAGCCTGCTTGGGAGAATCATTTGTGCAGTTTGCTAAGTACTTGATGCAGTTGTTTATGTATAATAGGAAGAGAGTTGGGGCCAGGACGCACCCCTGTCTAACTCCCCTCTCAATAGCCACTGGTTCTGTGAGATCACCCTTCTTGCCGTTCCTGATTTGGGCGTAGGTATTTTCATGTAGGCGGATAATAAGTTTCAGAAGGCCATGCGGGACACCCATATTGGCTAGCGTCAGCCATAACTGGTTTCTGGGGACCAGGTCGAACGCGGCTCTGAGATCAATAAAAACTACGTAAAGGTTACCCCTTCCTATTTCTACAGTTTTCCATTTTATTGTTAAAAATCTTAGTACCTGATCTATAGTACTGACTGCTGGTCTGAACCCTGCTTGTAGATCAGAGATGGCGTTTGTTTCTAAAATCCAGTCTTCTAGACAGGACAAAATTTGCTTTGCAAAGATTTTTTGGAAGTTGTCGAGTAAGGAGATTGGGCGATAGTTGGCAGGGTTAGAGGGGTCGCCTTTCTTAAAAATGGGGACTATCTCTGCTCCCAACCAGGAGCTCGGAACAGGTGCTCCAGCAGCTATCTCATTTGAGATGAGGTTTAGGTATGGGGCCCAAACATCTGGATTTGTCTTGTAAAGGTCTCCTGGTATTTTATCGAGGCCGGGGGCCTTTCCCCATTTCATTGAGGCAATCGCAGCCTTGGTATCTGACAAAGTGAATTCAATTTTGGGGGTCTCGGGGGTCATGATATGGATCAGATCCCGGGAAGCAGCATCAGTGGTCCCCAGGTATAATTGGGAAAAATGGTCGGACCATTCTGCAGGGAGTATTGAGGCACCAGGCGAACGGTGTGGTTCATTGCTGGCATCAGCTACCAATTTCCAAAATTTCGTGGTGTCGTTTGTTTTAGCGGATTCCAGGAGGAGGACCCATCTTGATTCATCCCATTCCCTACGGGCTCTACCTTGTTCCTTTTTGTAGTCTTTTCTAGCTTCCCTTATATAATCCATCTGGCCACCTCTTAGGGCTCTCAGCAACTTATGCTGTGCTTCTCTGCATGCAGTGTTGAACCATCTTGCGTTAGAATTCTGTTTAGGCTCTGTTGCCGACTCTTTAGTAAGTAGAGTTTTTAAAGAGTTAAAAAACAGTGTATGGGCTGCTATAAGCCCACCACTATCTTTCGTGGGTTGAAGTATATATTCCATGTGATCCGCCAGCTGCCAGTACACTTTTGCCAAAGTGGTTATGTCAGTGTTCAGGGATTTCCATCTAACATTTCGCCTGTTGTTGGTCAGTGCGAGCTGCTGACTATAGGACTTGGGGCAGGAGGCCTCAAGTAGGGGTAGTAGGTTCCTGAGTGATAAAGTCAATGGTTCATGGTCGCTTTCCTCATGTTCTGTGATGTTCATATCGACCATGTGACCCCAAAGGCGGATGTCGAGCAAGATGTAATCAATCTGGCTCTTCTGCAACCCACGTTTAAATGTGGGGTGAAGGTTAAGATCCGAACGGGAACGGCCATTGCAAGCCCGGAGACCGTGTGCCAATGTAATGTCCATGAGCTGGTATGATAGTCTGTTGATTTTAGGTCTTTTGCTTGACACCAGCTGGGGGATGCCCCAATGAGCATCTTCATCTTTATATAGTTCCTGGGCCAGTGAGTAGGGTTCAAAAGTGGTGTTAAAATCTCCGGCAATGAGAATAAAATGAGAGGGAGATTTATCGGTGAGAAAATTGTCTAAAATAGTCAGTGCGTTGGACTCATATTTATTGCCCAGGCTCCTATTATAGATGTTAATTATTAAAAGTGGTTTCTCTATAAGGGATGGTATTGATAGACCCATTAGATCAGGGCAGCCCAAGTCAATCGGTTCAATTTGGCATTTGAGAGAACAGCTGAGCCATATTAGCAGGCCACCTGAAGGTCTCCCTGAATTCACCTTATTTGCTGGAACCCAGTAGCTTTTGTAACCGATTCTATATTTAGGCTCCAGCGCCCATGTTTCTTGGAAGAGACATACTTTATGTTTGTCTATGAATTTTCCCCATTCAGGGTTGTTCATTTTACTCTCCAACCCGGCAATGTTCCAACTGAGGATGGTATCTAAGCCATCTGGTTTGTTATGGGGAGCTTCAGCCACGGGATTCTCTCTCGGGGCTAGGGTACCGTGGGGAAGCAATATGCCCTTCTCGGTCGTGTCTAGGGTGCTTCCAGCCCCATCTAGGACAGGGGGTGGTCTAAGCCAATCAGATACCTGGAGTAGAGGTGGGTTTGCAGATTTGCTGTGATCTAGTGGGTCTGTAGCTAAATTAATCTCAATCACCCAGCGCTCCTTATCTGTTCCCCCGATATGGATTTCAGAGCTTTTAAGATAGTCTGACTGGGCGAGAGCAGGGGTTAGAGTAGACTCACTAGTGTTGCTAATGGGAGTATATTCGGCCCCACAATTGATTTGCCCTGTTTTATGAGTTTCATTTTTCCCAGCTATTGGGTAGTTTTTGTTCCAGTTGCTTGAACCTCGGGAATTAAGAAAAGTCATGTGTGATAGTCAATCGTTTTCGGAGAGTGTGGGCGAGGCAGGATTGCAACTTGGCTGGAAATCAGTTGGCATCTGAGCCCTAGGAAAATCTCTGGATGTCATTGTCACCCCCTTGGAGCCTGGTGCAGCTTTATGGGGGTAAAAGGCCTGAAGCCTGCAAAGTGAAGTGGCCCCCCCTAGGGGGTTGAGATGGCATGCATTTAGGGAAAGCTGATCGACGAGGGAGGGCGCATTAAAATTAATAACAATACAGTCCCCAGTGCCAGGTTTTTTGAGTGGGCCCACCCAGCCCACCCTCCTCACCATTAATATTGAGGGTATCATATGGAATGCGAATCTAGCATGTTTATGCAACCAGTGAATAACCTTGTTTTTCAGTTCTGTGAATGATTCAGGGATGATGGACTTGAGCTTAGGGACATTCGTAATAACAAGCACGTAGGGGCAGGCTTCTGGAGGTAGATGTAAAGTTCCCATGTTGATTCCTGAGTCCCTGCGCATCCGATCTACTTGGATATTTGGGTGGGTTCTATGGGGTTTGGCGCCCGTGTTTGTGGAAGGGGCAATTTCACCAGTCCGCCTTAAGTAAGAGGAATCGCTCTTTGTGTACCACGTTTTAGGGAGATTAGCCAGACTAGGTGTAGAAAGCTTCGCTAGTTGATGTAGTGTGTCAGAGCAAGGTGGTTTTGACTTGTGGACCGTAGGTGGTGGGAGAAGGGGACTACTGGCATCATTGACAGGGGGGCCAAGGATAGGGTGTTGTCGCAAGCAGTGCAAGCCCGATGGGGAAAGGGGGATTGGCTGGCTGGGTTTAATGAGGGCATCGAGTTTCTCCTCGATGGCTAATAGACGGATTGTTATAGGATGTAGTTGTTTTAGAAGCTCATCTTTAATAAAGTCTGTGATAGAAGTAATATCCAGATTGCCATAGTTGGTAGTTTGGGCAGGTATATGATCCTTAGGTCTGGTAGATACGGTATGGACAGAGGGGTCCAGGACACGGGCCCGTTTGTTCTTTAGATTCGTCTCCCCCCGTTTCCTTTTGCCCTTTGTGCCATGATTTGGGGAGGGTGTGGGCCTGATTGGCATAGGCTGGGTAGATCCCGAAGAATGTATGGTTCTGTCCAAGGGTTCTGCGTTGAGCGTTTGAATTGTGAGGGTGGTTGGTGCTGGTGGTTCTGCAGAGGGGGGCTGTGAAGCTGGTGAAAAGAAGGATGGGGGAGCAGTTAGACGGCGCTCGACCAGTTCAATTTCTTTTTCTAGTGCCCCTACCGCTTTTTGGAGGAAGCCGTCTAAGGTCTTATTATTGCCTGCCTCTTCCAAAGGTATCCCTCTCTTCCGTCTACCCATCTTGTTTTAGTAGGACACTCAGATCCTGCTCAAAAGTTTTGCAATCTTTTCCCTGTGAGCACTCTCCCTCTCTTTTCCTCACCCTGTTTAGCTCTGCTGAGGTTTGTGTTAGGGAGTGCTGAGATATCTAAGGGGCACGAAGGGCTGATCACCTCTGTTTGAGAAGGTGTCCGGGTGGGTAGATAGTTGTCAGCCACTGCCCAAGTCCTGCATCTGTGGAACCTGTTTAGGGCGTTAGAGTTCCGAACTGATGAGGATTTTTCTGGGAGCCTCGCTCCACCCACAGCACCATATGGTGCTTCCTTCAGGCAGCCTTTACCTATTACAAAATGTCAGGGGGGTGGCCCTGCCCTGGCTCTTCCTGGCAATGACGGGCAAGGACGGGCCCGCCCTTGGCCCGGGCTTTGCCCGGGCGCCGCCCGCGCGCGTCCCGCGCGGCGGGAGCGCGATGAGAATTTAAAGGGCTCCTGCCCTTCCAATTGGACGCTGGGTTTTGGGCTCCTGCCCCCTCCAGATTGCCTTGTTTGTTCGCGCTTTCCCGCGACGGCGGGAGCGCGATGAGAATTTAAAGGGCTCCTGCCCTTCCAATTGGACGCTGGGTTTTGGGCTCCTGCCCCCTCCGGATTGCCTTGTTTGTTCGCGCTTTCCCGCGACGGCGGGAGCGCGATGAGAATTTAAAGGGCTCCTGCCCTTCCAATTGGACGCTGGGTTTTGGGCTCCTGCCCCCTCCGGATTGCCTTGTTTGTTCGCGCTTTCCCGCGACGGCGGGAGCGCGATGAGAATTTAAAGGGCTCCTGCCCTTCCAATTGGACGCTGGGTTTTGGGCTCCTGCCCCCTCCGGATTGCCTTGTTTGTTCGCGCTTTCCCGCGACGGCGGGAGCGCGATGAGAATTTAAAGGGCTCCTGCCCTTCCAATTGGACGCTGGGTTTTGGGCTCCTGCCCCCTCCGGATTGCCTTGTTTGTTCGCGCTTTCCCGCGACGGCGGGAGCGCGATGAGAATTTAAAGGGCTCCTGCCCTTCCAATTGGACGCTGGGTTTTGGGCTCCTGCCCCCTCCGGATTGCCTTGTTTGTTCGCGCTTGCCCACATGCTCTGGAGGGGGTATCGTGCCCTGTGCTCTTGATCCTGGGGAGGCTGGGGTTGGTGGGTGTCTTACCCACTGATTCTGGAGGGCGCATCTTGCCCTGTGCTCTTGATCCTTGGGAGTGCAAAGTCACAGTCTTTAAGCTGGGTGTCATACCCACTGGATTTGCATGGGGCAGGCCGTACAAAAGCCCATTGAGGCAGGCCTACATACCGTCCACCGGCGGTGATGGCTGCTCAGTGGTGGTGGTGCTGCTTCTGGTGGTCGGGGAAGCTACAGCCCATCCTGTGCAGCCTTGGATGGCTGCATACTGGTGGTTGTGGTACTGCTGCTACTGGTGGGTGGAAGCTCCTGCCCATCTCATGCAGCCTCGGATGGCTGCCTACTGGTGGTGGAGGTGCTGCTGCTGCTGGTGAGGGGAAGCTCCAGTCCATCCCCTGCAGCCTCGGATGGCTGCCCACTAGTGGTGGTGGTGGTGCTGCTGCTGTTGGTGGTGGTGGGGGGAAGCTCCTGCCCATCCCCTGCAGCCTCGGGTGGCTGCACACTGGTAGTAGTGGTGCTGCTGCATCTGCTGATGGTGGTGGGAGGAAGCTCCAGCCCATCCCCTGCAGCCTCGGCGGATGCACAACCATGGTTGGTGGGGGGGGGGCTACGTCTGAGGCCCTGCACCAGGCCCCTTGTCCTTCCTGCCTGCTGGTGCTGGCTCCTTGCCATTCCTGGTTGCAGTTCGGGCAGACATCTTACCCTTCCTGGCAGCAGCTGCGGATGGCTCCTTGCCCTTCCTGGCAGCAGCTGGGGATGGCTCCTGGCCCTTCCTGGCAGCAGCTGGGGATGGCTCCTTGCCCTTCCTGGCAGCAGCTGGGGATGGCTCCATTGCCCTTCCGAGCAGCAGCTGGGGCAGTCACCCTTTCCTTGAGGCTGCCTAGTGCCTTGGATCCTTTCCCACCACGAGTGGGTGTGAAGACTACTGGGCCCGTGGACTGAGTGGCGGAGGTACTTGCCTGGGTTTTTGCCACCCTAGCCAGGTGAGAAAGGCGGGGGGGAGGGGAAGGGAAGAGGTCAATTGTGGAGAGGAAAAACTTCTTAGGGACATTGGGGTGGGAAGAGGAAGAAGGTTTGGGAGTGGAGGAAGAGGGAGTGGTTGTAGGAGGTGTCTGTCTGCTGTGTTTGGGTGCAAGTTCATGGGCTGGATGCTGTTGTGAGGTAGATGGCTTTTGGGTGTCTGAGTTCTTGCGTTTGTGTAACTTGGGGAGGTGACAGACACAGTGGGAGAGAACACAGGGGATGTGTGCATGGCTGTTGTGGAGGTGTCTGCCAGTGAGGTGTGTGTTCTGCTAGGTGTGTGGTGATGCTGGAAGTGGATGAGGATGTAGTCCATGCAGGTGTGAGTGTAGACGCAACTGGGAAGGAGGTGGAGGAGGAGGGGGAGACAGTGGGAATTGTGGATGTTGGTATGTCTGCATCTGGATGGTGTTTGTGTGAGTGACTGTGGGATGATATGTGGTGCTTGTGTTTTCCTGTGCCACTCTTGTGTGTTGTCTTGTCTGCATGCTTGTATGCCTGTGTGCTTGGGATAGGTTGGGGTTGAGGGGAATGGGACTGGGAAGAGGAAGCTTGAGGGGGGAGGGTGGGAAGAGGGACATTGACTGCCATCAGAGAGTATGCTAGAGCCTGGATTGATCTATGTTAGGCCGCCAAGCCAGTGTGAATGCCCTCCAGGAATGCATTAGTCTGTTGCATATGGGCTGCCAGCCAATGGATGGCATTCACAATGGTTGACTGCCCTACAGAGATGGATCTCAGGAGGTCTAAAGCCTCCTTACTCAGGACAGCAGGGCTAACTTGGACATGGTCTGAGGTGCCTGGGGCGAATGAGATGCCCACCCTCCTGGGTGAGCGGGCACAGGAAACTCAATGAAGGGCTGCTGGGAGGGCAGTGCTGGCACGGGGCTGGCGGCTCTACCTGTAGCTGGGGTGGTCACAGAGGTGTCCGCCACCACCATCTGTGTCCGTACTGGTCCCTCCTGTCTCCTCTGTGATGCTCCTCTCGCCCTCCATCCACTGATCCCCTCAGCGTCGGAGGACTCCTGGGTCCTATGGGATGCAGCTCCCTTCTTCGCCGGTGCCTTTGCTTCTCTGCCAGATTAGGCTAATGCACTTAAGCACAGGGTGACAAAACAAAAAGGGGGGAAGAGACAAAGGATACACTGGATCAATGGCTTCACCAACATCACCGTTGGCTTACACACCACCATCACACACTGGGAGCAGCCCTATGCACTATGCATTGCACTACCAGTTAAAATGCTAGCCACCCAGGCATGGGGAGGGGCACATACCGCCAATTTCAGCACACTTGGGACCCACACAGCCCTGAACAGTGGTGGATGCCTACGAGCTAGGTAGCAGGATTATTGCTTCAGAACTTGGCTAACATCGGACCGACTCGGCAATGTCAGGCCTGGCCTAGGGGCACCCACTTACACACAGCCCCCCCACCTGGAAACTCTCCTACCATGCATACGTTGTAATGGTGGGCACTGTACTCACCCCTTGTGGCTGCTGTGATGCCCTCAAGCGCCGATCCAGCTCCGGATAGGCCACCACCAGTATGTGGGCCATCAGGGGGGTCAGGGTGTGATGAGCACCCCTTCCTCATTGGGTGGCCATCCCCAGCTGGGCCTCTGCCGTCTTCCGTGCCCAGCATCTCAAGTCCTCCCACTGTGTCCGACAGTGGGTGCTCCACCTGCCATAGACCCCCAGGGTCTGCACGTCCTTGCCGATGGCACGCCATATACCCTTCTTTTGATGGGTGCTGACCTGTAGAGAAATACACACAGGAAATGGTATCAATCAGACCGTCCTGCCTTTCACACTTATGGCCCACCGTACCCCTTCACATCGTCATTTACACACACATGGCCCAGCACACAAGCTGTATGCCGCCAAGAGGACATCCATCCACCCCTACTACACAAGGCCTTCACACACACCACTCCATGCATTCATGCTCACAGTGTACTCACCTGTTGGTCTGGAGGCCAATAAAACAGTCCGTACTGTGGTAGGGCCCTGTCCATCCACCGCTCCAACTCCTCAGAAGTGAAGGCAGGGGCCCTTTCCCCAGTCACACGAGCCATGGTAGGTTCCAGACACAGGTCACAGCATCACATGCAGTGTAGGTCCTCTCCTATGGAAGGTCAGGTAGCAAGGGAGTGACCAGATATAAAATAGGGGTCACTGTGAGGAATGCCAGGACAAGGGCAGAAGAACGTTACAATGAGGCGCATGGGCGAACAAGAAGGATAATCAAACTGACATTTGGCCTCCTGAAGGCCAGGTTCAGGTGCCTCCATTTAACTGGGGGATCCCTGTGCTACTCACCCAAGAAGGTCTTCCATCTAATTGTGGCACGGTGCATGTTGCACAACCTTGCCTTGAGACGCTATGTGACTTTTCTGCAGGAGGAGGAGGCTGGAGATGGCAGTGTGGCAGCAGTGGACCATGTGGGCAGTGAGGATGAGGAGGTAGAGGATGAGGAAAACAGAACTGCAGTGATTCGACAATACTTAAAATGACACACAGGTAATACAGTGTTACTTCACATTTCATTGTCATTATTGTGAAAATCTTTGCCACTGGCATCCTGTTTTTCCCACTTCTATGCCCACTCACTGTATGCTTTGGCAACTCATTTTGCAGATTTTGGTGCCCCACTATCGTTCCTGGTGTGATCACTGCAGCCAACTACAGGTCTTTCCTATTTGAACATTACTGTACATTTGAATTGCAATGTTTGAACCTGGTTAAACAAATACTAAAATTGGTTTGACATACTCGATACTTGCATTTTGTCATAGGGTGTTTATTTAAGTGCTAATAAGTAGAGGAGCAAGTGCATTGGGATGGGGTGATGATGGAGGAAAGTCCAGGGTATTGTTCCAGTCTATTTGTAGCACAGGTGCATTGTCCATGGGGATATGGGAAGGGGAGCAATGACAGTTCAAGGTGGACAGGGTGACTGAGTGGGACAAAAGGGTGACAATCAGGAGAGTCTCATTGCCTGGCGGGAGTCTTGGCAATAGTCTCTAGCTTCTGCCTGGATTGCAGGGAACATTTGCGGGGTGGTTCACCTTCTGCACGGGGAGGGTTGCTGGTGGCCTGTTGGTGCTGTGGCTGGGCCTCCTGTCCACTAGCGACAGCAGAGGTGGAAGGCTGTTCAGATATCTTGCTAGTGGCAGGGTCCCGCTGTATCCCTCATAATGTTGGCCAAGTCTGCCAGCGCCCTTGCTATGGAGATCAGGGTGTTGTTGATGGCCTGCAAGTCCTCCCTTATCACCTGGTACTGTCCCTCCTGCAGCCGCCTGTTCTCCTTCACGTTGTCCAGGATCTGGCCCAGCGTATCATGGGAATGTTGGTTGGCTCCCAGGATCTCTGCAAGTGCCTCCTGGAGAGTCGGTTTCCTGGGCATGTCCGCCCCTGGCACACAGCAGTTCTCCCAGTCCGGCTGTTGTCCTGTGCCTCTGCCCCCTGAGCCGTGTGCCCACTAGCACTCACCCCAGATCCATGACTGTCTTGGGTATGAGGTGTGCCGTGGGGGTCCCTGTAGTGGTGGACACACTGCTGATTGACATGTCCTGGGGACAGAGGTATGGGTACACTGGGTGGGTGCTGTGGTGGTGTTTCCAGAAGGGGGAGGTTCTGTGGTTTGTCTGGGACTGTGCCTGGGTAAGCGACTGTCCAGAGGTCCCTGATGGGCTAGGTTGGTCATCCAGATCCAGGCGACCAGAGTTGCTGTCATCACTCTGGGCTTCTTCAGTTGGGGGACTGGATATTGCTGGCACCTCTTCGCTGCTGACATTGGCTGGGATACTTGTGGGAATTTATATGCAGTGTTATTGTTTCTGTGTGTGACATATTGTGCATCGGTAGGTTGCCATCTTTGTTTGAATTTGCCCTGGCAGCTTTCACTTGTGAACATTTATGTCTGGTGGGATGATTATTTCTCTCTAGTGTGCATGCTTTAGTGATAGGTGTCCATGCAGGTCTGTGAGTGTTGTCCATGCATTGGTTTGGCATGCAGGGCTTGGCATTGGGATGAGTGAGATGTGATGGTGGGGTGTATTGGAAGTGGGGGAGTGATGGGAGTGAGGGTGAGGGTGGGGGTTTGTAATGGCATGCAGGTAGGGGTGTGATAGTAGTATAGAGTTGACTTACCAGAGTCCAGTCCTCCTGCTACTCCGGCCAGGCCCTCAGGATGCATGACTGCCAAGACTTGCTCCTCCCATGTTTTTAGTTGTGGGGGAGGAGGTGGGGGTCCACTGCCAGTCCTCTGTACAGCGAGTTGGTGTCTTGCTGCAATGGAACGTACCTTCCCCCGTAGGTCATTCCACCTCTTCCTGATGTCGTCCCTTGTTCTGGAGTACTGTCCCACGGCGTTGACCCTGTCCACGGTCCTCCGCCATTGCTCCATCTATGCTTCCATGCTTCCTAGCAATGGATATGTGCTGCACCTGTGGTCCAAATAGCTGAGGCTCTACCCGGATGATTTCCTCCACCAATCTGGGGTGCCTTTGTGGTGCCATGGGTGTTGTGTGAGTTGTGTTGGTCAGGGTCTGTGGGGTGATGTGCTGGGGGGTGTGATGTGGGGTGCGTGGGTGGTGAACAGGTGTAGGTGGTGTATGGCTCTTGTTTTGTCCGTAGTCGTGGAGTCTGTCTCGTGCCAATGGTTTGCAGTCGTAAAGGGTTTTGGGTAATGTGGGTGTATGTTTCATAGTGGTGTGGGTGTGTGGGTATGGTGTGTGTGCAAAAACAACAAGTGATGGACGGAATGCTGAACATTGTCAAACATTCACCCCCAGTCACAGATCTGGGTTTAATCCATCGTTTTTTTGCTGCCCATGCCATTCCAGTTTGGACCCAGCCATATGCAAATCAGTCTTGACCCTGTTCCCCATGGGAACAGTCCAGCCCGAACTGCTAGGCCAGGTCTTCCCTGGACTGGAAACAAGCATCCTGGGACCAGTTTCGGGGTTTCACCCCTCATCAGCCAGGCTAGCTTGAACCCAGTGGCATGGGAAGCACGGGACCCACGTCTGGGCATACCCTTCCCACTTAGGGCGAAAAATGCAAAAACAACAAGTGATGGACGGAATGCTGAACATTGTCAAACATTCACCCCCAGTCACAGATCTGGGTTTAATCCATCGTTTTTTTGCTGCCCATGCCATTCCAGTTTGGACCCAGCCATATGCAAATCAGTCTTGACCCTGTTCCCCATGGGAACAGTCCAGCCCGAACTGCTAGGCCAGGTCTTCCCTGGACTGGAAACAAGCATCCTGGGACCAGTTTCGGGGTTTCACCCCTCATCAGCCAGGCTAGCTTGAATCCAGTGGCATGGGAAGCACGGGACCCACGTCTAGGCATACCCTTCCCACTTAGGGTGAAAAATGCAAAAACAACAAGTGATGGACGGAATGCTGAACATTGTCAAACATTCACCCCCAGTCACAGATCTGGGTTTAATCCATTGTTTTTTTGCTGCCCATGCCATTCCAGTTTGGACCCAGCCATATGCAAATCAGTCTTGACCCTGTTCCCCATGGGAACAGTCCAGCCCGAACTGCTGGGCCAGGTCTTCCCTGGACTGGAAACAAGCATCCTGGGACCAGTTTCGGGGTTTCACCCCTCATCAGCCAGGCTAGCTTAAATCCAGTGGCATGGGAAGCACGGGACCCACGTCTGGGCATACCCTTCCCACTTAGGGCAAAAAATGCAAAAACAACAAGTGATGGACGGAATGCTGAACATTGTCAAACATTCACCCCCAGTCACAGATCTGGGTTTAATCCATCGTTTTTTTGCTGCCCATGCCATTCCAGTTTGGACCCAGCCATATGCAAATCAGTCTTGACCCTGTTCCCCATGGGAACAGTCCAGCCCGAACTGCTAGGCCAGGTCTTCCCTGGACTGGAAACAAGCATCCTGGGACCAGTTTCGGGGTTTTACCCCTCATCAGCCAGGCAAGCTTGAATCCAGTGGCATGGGAAGCACGGGACCCACGTCTGGGCATACCCTTCCCACTTAGGGCGAAAAATGCAAAAACAACAAGTGATGGACGGAATGCTGAACATTGTCAAACATTCACCCCCAGTCACAGATCTGGGTTTAATCCATTGTTTTTTTGCTGCCCATGCCATTCCAGTTTGGACCCAGCCATATGCAAATCAGTCTTGACCCTGTTCCCCATGGGAACAGTCCAGCCCGAACTGCTAGGCCAGGTCTTCCCTGGACTGGAAACAAGCATCCTGGGACCAGTTTCGGGGTTTCACCCCTCATCAGCCAGGCTAGCTTGAATCCAGTGGCATGGGAAGCACGGGACCCACGTCTGGGCATACCCTTCCCACTTAGGGCGAAAAATGCAAAAACAACAAGTGATGGACGGAATGCTGAACATTGTCAAACATTCACCCCCAGTCACAGATCTGGGTTTAATCCATCGTTTTTTTGCTGCCCATGCCATTCCAGTTTGGACCCAGCCATATGCAAATCAGTCTTGACCCTGTTCCCCATGGGAACAGTCCAGCCCGAACTGCTAGGCCAGGTCTTCCCTGGACTGGAAACAAGCATCCTGGGACCAGTTTCGGGGTTTCACCCCTCATCAGCCAGGCTAGCTTGAATCCAGTGGCATGGGAAGCACGGGACCCACGTCTGGGCATACCCTTCCCACTTAGGGCGAAAAATGCAAAAACAACAAGTGATGGACGGAATGCTGAACATTGTCAAACATTCACCCCCAGTCACAGATCTGGGTTTAATCCATCGTTTTTTTGCTGCCCATGCCATTCCAGTTTGGACCCAGCCATATGCAAATCAGTCTTGACCCTGTTCCCCATGGGAACAGTCCAGCCCGAACTGCTAGGCCAGGTCTTCCCTGGACTGGAAACAAGCATCCTGGGACCAGTTTCGGGGTTTCACCCCTCATCAGCCAGGCTAGCTTGAATCCAGTGGCATGGGAAGCACGGGACCCACGTCTGGGCATACCCTTCCCACTTAGGGCGAAAAATGCAAAAACAACAAGTGATGGACGGAATGCTGAACATCGTCAAACATTCACCCCCAGTCACAGATCTGGGTTTAATCCATCGTTTTTTTGCTGCCCATGCCATTCCAGTTTGGACCCAGCCATATGCAAATCAGTCTTGACCCTGTTCCCCATGGGAACAGTCCAGCCCGAACTGCTAGGCCAGGTCTTCCCTGGACTGGAAACAAGCATCCTGGGACCAGTTTCTGGGTTTCACCCCTCATCAGCCAGGCTAGCTTAAATCCAGTGGCATGGGAAGCACGGGACCCACGTCTGGGCATACCCTTCCCACTTAGTGCGAAAAATGCAAAAACAACAAGTGATGGACGGAATGCTGAACATTGTCAAACATTCACCCCCAGTCACAGATCTGGGTTTAATCCATCGTTTTTTTGCTGCCCATGCCATTCCAGTTTGGACCCAGCCATATGCAAATCAGTCTTGACCCTGTTCCCCATGGGAACAGTCCAGCCCGAACTGCTAGACCAGGTCTTCCCTGGACTGGAAACAAGCATCCTGGGACCAGTTTCGGGGTTTCACCCCTCATCAGCCAGGCTAGCTTGAATCCAGTGGCATGGGAAGCACAGGACCCACGTCTGGGCATACCCTTCCCACTTAGGGCGAAAAATGCAAAAACAACAAGTGATGGACGGAATGCTGAACATTGTCAAACATTCACCCCCAGTCACAGATCTGGGTTTAATCCATCGTTTTTTTGCTGCCCATGCCATTCCAGTTTGGACCCAGCCATATGCAAATCAGTCTTGACCCTGTTCCCCAAGGGAACAGTCCAGCCCGAACTGCTAGGCCAGGTCTTCCCTGGACTGGAAACAAGCATCCTGGGACCAGTTTCGGGGTTTCACCCCTCATCAGCCAGGCTAGCTTGAATCCAGTGGCATGGGAAGCACGGGACCCACGTCTGGGCATACCCATCCCACTTAGGGTGAAAAATGCAAAAACAACAAGTGATGGACGGAATGCTGAACATTGTCAAACATTCACCCCCAGTCACAGATCTGGGTTTAATCCATCGTTTTTTTGCTGCCCATGCCATTTCAGTTTGGACCCAGCCATATGCAAATCAGTCTTGACCCTGTTCCCCATGGGAACAGTCCAGCCCGAACTGCTAGGCCAGGTCTTCCCTGGACTGGAAACAAGCATCCTGGGACCAGTTTCGGGGTTTCACCTCTCATCAGCCAGGTTAGCTTGAATCCAGTCACATGGGAAGCACGGGACCCACGTCTGGGCATACCCTTCCCACTTAGGGCGAAAAATGCAAAAACAACAAGTGATGGACGGAATGCTGAACATTGTCAAACATTCACCCCCAGTCACAGATCTGGGTTTAATCCATCGTTTTTTTGCTGCCCATGCCATTCCAGTTTGGACCCAGCCATATGCAAATCAGTCTTGACCCTGTTCCCCATGGGAACAGTCTAGCCCGAACTGCTAGGCCAGGTCTTCCCTGGACTGGAAACAAGCATCCTGGGACCAGTTTCGGGGTTTCACCCCTCATCAGCCAGGCTAGCTTGAATCCAGTGGCATGGGAAGCACTGGACCCACGTCTGGGCATACCCTTCCCACTTAGGGCGAAAAATGCAAAACAACAAGTGATGGACGGAATGCTGAACATTGTCAAACATTCACCCCCAGTCACAGATCTGGGTTTAATCCATCGTTTTTTTGCTGCCCATGCCATTCCAGTTTGGACCCAGCCATATGCAAATCAGTCTTGACCCTGTTCCCCATGGGAACAGTCCAGCCCGAACTGCTAGGCCAGGTCTTCCCTGGACTGGAAACAAGCATCCTGGGACCAGTTTCGGGGTTTCACCCCTCATCAGCCAGGCTAGCTTGAATCCAGTGGCATGGGAAGCACGGGACCCACGTCTGGGCATACCCTTCCCACTTAGGGCGAAAAATGCAAAAACAACAAGTGATGGATGGAATGCTGAACATTGTCAAACATTCACCCCCAGTCACAGATCTGGGTTTAATCCATCGTTTTTTTGCTGCCCATGCCATTCCACTTTGGACCCAGCCATATGCAAATCAGTCTTGACCCTGTTCCCCATGGGAACAGTCCAGCCCGAACTGCTAGGCCAGGTCTTCCCTGGACTGGAAACAAGCATCCTGGGACCAGTTTCGGGGTTTCACCCCTCATCAGCCAGGCTAGCTTGAATCCAGTGGCATGGGAAGCACGGGACCCACGTCTGGGCATACCCTTCCCACTTAGGGCGAAAAATGCAAAAACAACAAGTGATGGACGGAATGCTGAACATTGTCAAACATTCACCCCCAGTCACAGATCTGGGTTTAATCCATCATTTTTTGCTGCCCATGCCATTCCAGTTTGGACCCAGCCATATGCAAATCAGTCTTGACCCTGTTCCCCATGGGAACAGTCCAGCCCGAACTGCTAGGCCAGGTCTTCCCTGGACTGGAAACAAGCATCCTGGGACCAGTTTCATGGTTTTACCCCTCATCAGCCAGGCTAGCTTGAATCCAGTGTGTATGGGTGTCAGGTGTGTGTTATCAATTTGTCCAATGTAGTATTGTTTTGTATGTGCGTGTGTATTTTGAGCACAGCGGTATGTACCGCAAATGGTTTTCCATCTTTGAATGTCAGCCGTGGTGATTCGTGGTTCATAATATGGTGGGCGTAGTTCTGTTGGCACAACAGTGTGGCTTTTGATACTGCCAGTTTATCACTGACCTTTGGTGTGGCGGATTTGTGTGTGTGGCTGAATAGTGACAGACTGGTGTGTGTGTATCATAATATGGTGAACAGAGATCCGTGGCAGCGGTAGTATGTTGGCGGCAGTCAGCATAGCGGTAAGTGGGATTTACCACCAATGTCACAATGAGGGCCAAAATGTTGAAGATATAGAACTGTAAAACTTTAGGTGGTAAATTTGGTGTGATGACATATTTAGTCATCAGAGGAGGGATTGCTGAAGCAGATGACCTAATTAGAAATTATTAATGAGTGTATACGTATTTTGAATAATGACTTATGTAGAAAATGAATAACATAGAGAAATATTGTGCACGTTTGAAATTGTGACCTCGAAGAATGCCCACCAGTGTTCACGAATTATACTAAATTAATTAATCCACATGAAATATTGAAAAAGTATTAGATTAATGTAGTAATACATCATATTAAGGGTTATGAAATATGTTCTAGCTTATAAATTGTAGGCCTTAACTTAGTGAGTGGCTTGGCTTAGTTTGCCAAGCCTCATTCAGAAGCTGTATTTCTTAACGTTTCATAGAAAAAATGCTGACAGAGTGAACTAACTGGGAAATTCTCATTGTCTTGTTAAAATGCTTAGAAGAAGCTTTCTATGGGAACTGACGGGCAGGAGATGATGTCTCTAGTAATGTATCAAAATGTGTGTAATATGTGTTAGCGGTTCTTTCCCAGGACGCGAACAATGAGGACACTGACTGGAGACAAAGATGCAAAAATTAGATACTTGGCGATCTGGATGATGAGAACATCGTAACGCAGACCAATAAATGATATGTGAAGTGTGAAATATTAGAATTCATAGATTTGGAATATGAAAATTATTGGACAGAGTAATAACGTACGATTAATTGACCAATTGGAAATTAGGGGATAGTTTGGGTGACTTTGAAATAACAACACGACAGAGGGAACTTAGACAATGAGACCAAAGATCTAGAGTGACTTTGGGAGAAGAAGAGATTCGAAATTCTGTCACTGGGCTCATACTTTCTGACTGAGAGGCTGATGTTTTGCTGCTCGATTGATGACCTGAGGATGAAGACTGATTCTTGTTGCTGACCCACACAGTGGATAGGTAGATATGACTATGTGACTGAATTGCATTTTTTTGCTTTTACTATCTAGGTACCAACTGCGCTGTCTTAATACTTTCTTTAGGTAGATGTTTTCAAATTTGTGTTCAAAATTGTTTTTGCATGAAGCCCCACATGCTGATGCTAATCTGAGTTAGTTAAGGCTATTTACATGACGACTGACAATTTTCAGGGACAAATGGTTGACAAACTATTTTGCTGAACTCTATAAATCTTGCAGTATTATTGAAATTGGTTTTACTAATGATTTGTGCTGATGCTTCAGAATGCATTGTCATTCCAGCTTTGATTAGATTATGTTTCTTGCATCTTTTTGGTTAACAAATATTATTAATTGCATTTGATTTGACTTGGAGATTAATCCACATGACAATAGCATTGTTAATAATAGGAAAATAAACTCACTGAACCTTTAATTAAAGGCGTGGTTATTCATGGCTGAAAGGTCATGGTGTGTAAAATTTACTGACTCCATTGATTATTGATTTGACTAATGATTATTGATTATTGTGTATTGAATTATTGTTTCTGCTCTGGAACTATGGTAAGAACATCTTAAAGGAGTCAAAAGGTTCATCGACCTATACGCGTCCCCTTGTAATTTCACTTATTAGGGACCGACGCGCTAAAAGGGCTATTATGTTTTGTTTGGCAGAAATGAAGCCCGCTTTAGGGAGTGTATGGCACTTCTGTTTAGCCAAAAGTGTTTCCCCATAAGACTAATATTATTTTGGTAAAACAATCAATTCTGACACAGAAGGCATCTCTAAGTATGGCAGGTTGTCTTTCACTGTGAGCTAAGGGATCAATGACACAATAGTGTGGTGAAAAATATCCTTGACAAAAATATTGTGTCAAAAACAAAGTTTACCACAATGTTGTGCTCCCATACTTACCAAAATATTGGAAAGAATATTGCTGACATTAATATTATCCTGAATATACAAATATACTGATTTCTTACAATAAATAGAGTTTAAAGTAACAAATGTTAAACATTTTAATTTATACATTTGATAGAATGTAAATAGAATTTACCCTACTAGCATTTAATACTACATATACTGATACCAAAGACTAAAACACCTTTCCTGGAGCTCCCTAAGGGTGCGAGCAGTGATTTTTCACCTTGTCAGCTCTTGGGGAACGATACAACTAATATACTGATTAAATTTCGGGAGATTATTCAGGAGCTTCTGTCTCCCGTGGTGGCGAAACTATCTGCCATAGAAAAAACAATATCCCTGATTTGTGCACATGGAGGTCATGGAAGCCAGGGTGTAGGTAGAAGTGTGGCTTCGACGAGGCATCCCTGCGCCAGTAAGGAGTTGTCCTTCCCAGAGGTAGCCACAGGACCCTCGGGGCCCGTGGAAAAATCATTGTTCCTTTTGGTGAATCCTGTAAATACTGTAAATACTGAGGGTAAGGCTGCCTGTGCTGAAACTGCTCTGACTGCACCAACCTCTTTATTGAGGACAGAGAGGTCAGCCAATATGTTTAGCTGCAGTAGGCAGCCTGATACGAATTCTGTGGCAGCTGGGGGGGGGTGGCCAACTGCTGTCTGGAAATGACAATCTGAACCAGCCAATGGCCAGGCCTTCCCCGGCTTGTTTGGATCTCCCCCCTGCGTGTGCCCCTTATGTGGAAGTACTGACGAATGTGCCTGCTCTTGTTTATGGGGCAACTGAGTCTACAAATCAACTCATAAATAAGGTTGGACATTGGCTGAGCAAAAATTGTGATTTTTCATGTAAGGACCTCAAGGATATCCTGTTTGCCAGAAGAATTGGGTGGGTCGGCCATAAAAATAAGATGGGTAAGGACGACTGTATTATTATAAATGTCAGATATCCCGCCCTGACTAAAAGGCTTCTCTCTAGCCATCGCTCTCCTGTCCCTAGTGCAGGTTATATGGCTATGGGTATGGTCCCCTTGGGCTATTTTTATGATCACATGCGAGTGTGTACTGGGGACTCTTCTGGATCTGGTAGGAATCTCCCCATGGGACAATTCAGCCTACAGGCATATAGTAGAAGATCCAATAGCAACCTATCCCTGGAAGGGGTGGATTGACAATGCGCTAAGGCACTGGCTATACAAGAAGAGGTGCCCCCACAGTGTAATCTTATCTCGTGGAATATTGCGGGCTATGACGCTAAGCTATCTGATCAAGCATGGGTTGGGTGTGTGGCTAACTATAATGTTATCATGCTTCAGGAAACTTGGTCGGCGGGACTGGCTGTGTGAGATGGGTATGACAGATATGCAATTCCAGCTGTACAGTCTCTTGGGGGTCGCTCGAAAGGTGGCCTGGTTACTCTAATTCGCCTCTCCAAGATAGTGGGTGCTTTCCAAATTAACTGTAACCATCAAGGTATATTGCTGGTATGGGTACTCTTCTCCAATCATTTTAATGTATTATTGGTCAACTTTTATAATGCTGTGTGGGGTTTGGGGTGCCAAATTGGGGCCCTGTTCTCCATTCTTAAGATTATGAAAGATAGAATGGAGAAGGTGGGATTGGAATTTCGTGCCATCATCGCCGGGGACTTTAATGCCAAGTTGGGCCGGTCCAGTACTGTGGTTAATCCCTTCATCCGGGACGGCGAGGTCTTTTCACCGCAGGGTCCGCAGGACTCCAGAGGTAGAGATCTACTAAAGGAACTCGGGGAGATGGGCCTCCTGAATTTCTATGATATTGAAGCAGTAGGCACTCACCATCTTCCAACTTATGTTGGAAGAGGGTCTGGATCCACCATTGACTATATTTTTGTGTCCCCTCCTATGAGAAACTTGGTGATTGGGGGTAAAGTGTTAGGCGAGTGCTTTAGCGATCATAATCCTCTTATATTGTCCTTTAAACTCCCTGGGGCCATACTCTTACTAGGACGAGGCAGGCCTGCTATGGTGGTGACAAAGGATCAGGGTAGGCGGCTTGGGTGGAAGCAAGTAGACCCCCAAAAAGTTGTGGGAAGGGTCGTGGGGGATAACCTACATCTATTTATGGAAATACTCCTGACAGAAGCACCAAATCCCACGACTGTTATAGATGCGATAACAGTAGTATATGCAGCAGTCAGAGACTGTCTCTTTGTAGTAGGCAACCACCCTAATAAACGTAAATGTGGTTGGTACGACAAAGCCTGCTATGATGCAAGGGCAAATTTAAAGATGGCTACCAAGATTCACCCTAGAGATTGGGTTCTTGTAAAAGAAGCCAGAATAAGGTATAAAAGGACTCTGAGGGATAATAAGCTAAAATATAAAGATAAAGCCTGGGAAGAGTTAGAGCATGCTACAGCTTTGAAAGACCCCGGCCTGTTTTGGAAGGTGGTGAATAGAGGTTCCTTTGAAACAGAAACCTCTGAGGGCCTTGGATGTAATATAGCCCCGGAGGCCTGGGTAACTCATTTCTGTAGTATATTTGAGGGTACCCCCCTAAGAAATATGCGGGAGAGTGTGTCTGATGAGGCTCCTAACCTAGCAATCAGATTCTCACTACAGGAGGTTATTGATGCGATACAGAGTTGTGCGCATAATAAAGCTCCGGGCCCGGACTCAATCCCGATGGATCTGTATAAAGCTAACCCTCAGTTATGGGCACCCATTCTCCTAAATGTTCTCAATGCAGCCGTTACTGTGGGCATTCCTGCCTCTTGGAGATTGGCATGTATAGTCCCAGTGTTTAAAAAGGGTGATCGAAATAATCCTAAGTCTTATCGCCCTATTTCACTGCTGGATTCCTCTATGAAGATTCTGGGACGGATTATCCTAGGTCTTCTGGAGGCCTGGATGATAGGAAATGATATTTTAAGTCGGGAACAGTATGGCTTCAGGGAAGGCCTCGGCACGCAAGAACAGTGTCTTAATTTACTGATGATAATCAACAAATACACGCCGGCCAGGAAAGGTACCCTTTATCTTGCTTTTATGGACCTTAGCTGTGCTTTTGAAAAAGTAAACCGGTCTTTATTATGGGAGAGGCTAATTCAGTTAGTGTTGGACCCTAATATTGTAGAGCTTCTCCGATATCTCCATTCAGGGACAGTTGCAAACGTGAGGGTGGGCCCAAATGGGGAATGCTCGGAGGCTTTCAAGCTTTCAAGGGGTGTGCGCCAGGGGTGTGTCTTGGCCCCTATCTTGTTCCTTCTATACACAAATGGACTGTCAGATTTTCTGATGGAACACTGCAGGGATGTCCCGAAGGTGAAGGGTATTGATATCCCTGTGCTGACGTATGCGGATGACGCGGTCCTTATGGCCCGCACGATGAATGGTCTCCGAGAATTAGTTAGAGCTTATGTTGTCTTTATGTCAGCTTTGGGACTGGAGGTCAATTTTAAGAAGTCGCACTTTATGGTTTGTGGTAAACCTATGAGTAGGGTGGGGGAGCTAAGGGTGGAGGATCAAGTTATTAGCAGAGTCCATGAGTTCCCATACTTAGGGGTCATTTTTGATGAGAAAGGATCTTGGAAACCCTGTATTGCTAGAAGGATTGTGCTTTTTCATGCAACAGTTGGTGCAACTTTTGACTTTGCGGCTAGGGTAGGTAGCAAACCTATCAAACCCCTGCTTGAAATCTTTAGGCGGAAATGCCTACCTGTCCTTCTGTATGGTTCAGCACTGTGGGGTTTTAGGGATACCCGAGCCCTTATGGTGGAAGAAAATCGTTTCTGTAGAAGGCTTCTGGGTGTTGGACAAAATATTCCTGGATTTTGCCTTCACCTGGAACTGGACCTTGAGTATGTACAGGACACTACCCAGCTGGCTCCCCTTTTGTTATGGATTTCAGTTTGGAGTAACGAACATGCCTCTCTTAACAGGGATATCCTAAGGGATTGTTTGGCCTGCGACAATGTAAAGCATATTCCCTGGCTGTCGCACATAAGGAAGATGGCACATGACCTGGGGCGGCCTGAATTGTTTGATTATCCCGAGGACCTGACTAGCTATGATAAGAAATGTGTTAAGGATAACTTTCAGAGAATCCAGGAGAACAAGAGGGAGGGGGAGGCTCTAAGGAAAAAATCGATCAGGGAATTTACTATGCTAAAGATGTGGGTGGGTCCTGAGCGATATCTTTCAGAAATCAAGGATGTGAGGGAAAGGTCTCTCATAACTCGATTTCGCTTGGGGATCATTAGAAGTAATTTGTGCTTCCCCCTAGGTCAGTATGGGGAGAAAGGTATTAGACCCTGCCCCTGTGATGGGGTGTCCCATCAGACCTTGATCCATTTTACACTGTTTTGTGCCTTTTATGCACCATTTAGAACCCGAATTCTACTACCGCTCCTTAGGCCCAAGGGTTTTGTGCAATACCGTCCTGCTTTCATGTGGCTGCAAATGGCCTCAGATGTACTGTTATGGAAGGGCCTGGGATCATTCCTGAAGGGAGCTACTACTTGGCGCAAAAATGTAGAATTTTTAGAATGATTTTATTTATTTGTTTTCAGTTTTTATGAATGAGGTTTTTATCTTTGTCTGTTTTTTATTTTTATATATATATGTCTATATATATATATTTATATGTACATGTTTTTATGATGGGTGCTTTTATTATACATGGTTTTTATTGGTATTTTAATAATGTTTTGGTGATTATGTGTTGTAATGGATGAATTTTTTCATACCGAATAAAGCTTCTTCTTCTTCTTCTACTACATATATAAATATATATATATGTTTGTGCTTATATGATATGTATATTTAGTGTAAAATAAAAACATTTATTTTACAATAAACACTTTTTTGTATTTTACATTTTTTACTATGAATATATATTTATATATACACACACACACATATATATGTATACAATACATACCCAATGAAACCATAAAAACATAAAAAATACACAATTCAATAATAAAAAATATTTTAATGGATGGAGACAAAAAACAAATGTTACAAATTCTAAACCCAAAAACATATTTACAAAAAATAATATAAGCTTTAAATTAAATTTAGAAATAAAAACAAATGTTAAATATAAAAAATAATTAATGCTATAAAATATCTTTAACCAATACTATGAAAACTATTGTAGTCTAAGAATATTAAATACACTATTACCATATTAGTTAATGCAACAATAGGAAAGTAATGGACTTTGAAGGGGTTATATTTACTATTCCTACTCCAGTCACTGCAATAGTAGGGAAAGTGTTGGACTTCGAAGGAGTTAAACGTGACTGCTTGGAATTTGAAGCAGTTTGTAAATCAATCCACTCATATAGCTGGTCACATTCTTGACCCTAACTTCTCTAATTGTTATGTCATTGTATCGGATGTTAAGTACAATACATGGTCAGACCATGCAACAGTTCATTTTAATTGGACTCTACAGCAGGGTCAAAGAGGTAGAAGGCCCACCCCCTCTTTGACTCATTGAAGTTGGGCTAATATCACCATTGACAAGACTCATTCTTAATGAAAGGAGCTTTTGAGGTTGATACACAGGCAGCTAATGCCTGGCAATGGCAGATATTGCTGCTCCCTTTGAGACAGGGTCTGCACTCTTAAGACATCCCTCAGCTCCTTGGATTTTTGAGGAGCTCAGAAAAAAGCACCAGCATTGCAAAATAATTGAAAGGTCCTGGCATAAGCTCTACTCAACCCCTGACAAAGAACTCTATAAAAAGGAGCTAAATATCTTCCATCAAGCCATAAAGAGCACACAAGCAAATTTCTTCTCCAGCAAAATTGCCATGTCTGGAAATATACCTAGAGGAGTTTTAAAGATAGCTAAGAAAGTTTCAAACCCAAGCTCATTAGCACAGCCCCTTGAGGCCTCCCCTAAATTATAATAAGGTCAAGGGTATTGTAAATGCTTTAAATATATCAAGATCTGGTAATACCACAGATACTTACTGGCTGGGAACCACCCTTCAACCACTTGATCCTGTTCCTTGACCAAATTCACCATTATTTCACTGGAGGACTCTGATGAAGCTTTAAAATTCTGTAAATGTGGTTCTCCAGATGATCCTTGCCCCCCTCATAGTTTGATGGTCCTTCATGTAGCCATTAATCCTACTCTTAACTCCCTCCTAAATGACTCCTTACTTCAGTACCCTGTTCCCAGTTGTTGGAAAAAGGCTATGCTAATTCAGCTTCTGAAAAAAACCTTGTGCCACTCTAGTCAGGGCAATGGAGATAGACACTTAAGATAACCCCTGCTCACCTCCTTGGTAGCTTGGCACAAGCATTCAGGCTTATCTCAAAGACAATGTGTAAAGTATTTGTACCAACATATATAGTAATACAGTGAAAACACTACAAAATGGACACCACACCAGTTAGGAAAAATAGGCAATATTTATCTAAATCAAACAAGACAAGAACAACAAATATCCAACATACACAAGTCAAGATATGAATTATTAAAATAAGGAGTCTAACTCCATAGAAAACAATAAAAACATTGTTGTTACACAAAGCACCTGGTTTGCTTCAAAAATTAAGCTGCACATTCAGCGATACGTCGATTCTTTACTCGCAAGTGAGGCCGTGAATCGTTTCTTCTCTAATCAGGTAATTGATACATCGTTTTACTCTCCTGCAAGAGAGCGATGTGTT
Source organism: Pleurodeles waltl (assembly GCF_031143425.1). NCBI lineage: Eukaryota > Metazoa > Chordata > Amphibia > Caudata > Salamandridae > Pleurodeles > Pleurodeles waltl. The sequence goes on from NC_090439.1 coordinate 343,179,400, forward strand.
GACTTCTGGACATGGGCACCTCAGATCTGTGCAGGTGCACAACGATTTTGATGGCCATCGCTGATGCATGAGAAATCCACTCACACAGTGATGGAAAACCGCTCTGTGTAGTTTTCAGCAGCCACAAGCGAATGTTTTGTCATTTCTCCAGCCACGATGCAGGTGATGCGTCCATTTCCCAGTCTCGATGAAGGTGATCTGTTGATTTCAGCCATGAAGCAGGTGGCGTGTCGTTTTTACAGCCGCATTACAGGTGGTGCATCAACATTTTCCCTGCATGGCTTCCTGTGGGTGTATTTCACCTTTCAAGGGCCCAGGGACTGGATAGGGCACCACTTGGCAGGACAGGAGTCCCAGCAGAGAGTCCAGGTGCTAGCAAAGGAAGTCTTTAATGGCCCTGAGACTTCAAAACAGGAGGCAAGCTCAGTCCAAGCCTTTGGAGATTCTTCACAAGCAGGAATATCCCATAAAGTCCAGTCTTTGTCCTCTTTCAGACAGAATCATCAACTCCAGGCCAACCCAGCAAAGCACAGTCACAGGGCTACATTGGGGGTGCCTTACATGTATAAAAAGGGAAGGTTTTGGCAAGGTAGAATTGGCAGGTTAAAATTGACAGGTCTGAGCCAAGTTTACAGGTTTACTCATATGGGTGATATAACCAGTGCTGCAGGCCCACTAATAGCATTTGATTTAGCATTATGTTGCTTTTAGATTTATTGACTGCATTCGATACAGCTTCCCACCTTATTGTCCTGCAACAAATTAGAAATATTGGGATAGGTGGAGCTGCCTTGGCTTGTTTTGCGTCTTTTTTATCAGATCGATGGCAATCATAATGTATGCCGCCTACAGCATCAGACCCCAAACCCTTAAGATTCACCATTCCTCATGGCTCTGTCCTGAGTCAAACACTGTTTAAAGTTTACATGACTCCTCTGACAGTCTTGGTGGAATCCTTTGGTGTGCAGGTCACATCCTAAACCAAATAAACAACAGTAGGGAATGTGTTGGACTTCAAAGTGTTTATATTTACTATTCCCATTCCATTCTTAACAACAGTAGGGAAAGTGTAGGACTTCAGAGGGGTTAACCTTACTATTGCCGTTCCAAACTAACGCTGCAGCATGGAAAGTGTTGTATTTCAGAGGGGTAAAATGTACTATTCCCACTCCAAATAGTGCAACAGTAGGGAAAGTATTCGACTTTGGAAGAATAAAATTAACTAGTCCCACTCCAGTCTGTGCAGCAGCAGGGAAAGCATTGGATTTAAGAGGGGCACAATTTACTATTCCTCCTCCAAGTAGCACAACAGAAGGAAAGATATTGGCCCTCATTCTGACCTTGGCGGTCGGCGGAGAGGCGGCGGTCGGACCGCGAACAGACCGGCGGTATTAAAAATGGCATTCTGACTGCGGCGGTCACCGCCGCGACCGACCGCCACTTCCCCACTCCGACAGCCATGGCGGTCATGACCGACGGGCTGGAGTCTGCGCACTCTGGTCCGGCGGTCGACCCAAGACCGCCAACGGTATCATGACCCTGCTTACCGCCGCGGTTTCTGGCGTTCGGGAACCGCCATGCGAACCATGGCGGTAGGCACTATCGGGGCCAGGGAATTCCTTCCCTGGCACTGATAGGGGTCTCCCCCACCCCCCACTGCCCCCCCGAGTCCTCCCCCCACACCCTCCACCCCCCTGCCACCCCCCAGAGGTGGTACGAACCCCCTCCCCACCCCGACATGCACATACACGCACCCCGACATGCACACACCCCCAACATGCACATATACACACCCCCTACACACACACATACACAACGGGGACACATACCCACACACATACATGCCGACATGCGCACCCGCCGAACTACACACATTGCCCATAGGCACAGCAGCACTCCCCGCCCGCATGCACGCACTCACACACCCCCTCTACACACTCACACGCACACCCCCATGCACGCACACATCACACAACACCCCCCCACCCCCTCCCCTCACGGACGGTCAACTTACCTTGTGCGTTGGTCCTCCGGGAGGTGACAGGAGCCATGGGGAGGTGACCGCCAACAGAAGACCGCCAACAGAAGACCGCCACACAGAAATGTGGGTCGTAATTCTGTGGGCGGTGTTCTGCTGGCGTGGCGGTGGAGGTTGACCAGTCTCCACTTTCCCGCCGACCGCCAGTGTGGCTGCTGGCGGTTTTCCGGCGGAACGCTCCCAGCAGTCAGAATGCGCACAGCGGCATACCGCCGCGGTCGGCGGTCTTCACCGCGGCGGTAACTCAGCGGTCTTGCGAAAAGACCGCCAAGGTCAGAATGACCCCCATTGTTCTTCAGAGGTGTTAATTTTACTCTTCCTACTACAGTCTAAACAAGTGTAGGGAAAATATTTCACTTCAAGCACATTACATATATGAGTAATCCCCATAAATGAAGAAGCAAATAAACATTTAATATCAAAGATATTAACATGAAAAAAAAAAATTTGCATGTATTAAAAAACTAACAACAATTAATCATTGTACATAATTACTATGCAATAATTATCAATTCATAAATAAATGTTATTCATTTATTAATTAATTCACTTCCCTATATCCCAAAAACCTTGCAGCCCGCACCTAAACTATAACTAAAAAATAAGTATTCCATAACTTTTATATTTAAAATGAAACAATTAACAATTAATATATGTTTGTTAATTCATTCTTACTAAATTAACTTCAAATTCTATATTCCTACAAACCTAGCATCCTGCAACTGAAATATGAGTAAACTAAAGCAGTATTCCATATTTGACATTATTAGAAATCTATTAAATAATTTTTTAACAATAAATTGTTAATTAATTTTTACTTTCCTGCCCTAGACCTCTTCAAACTGAACAGTCCACAAGTAAAATATATGTAAAATAAATGACTATTCCATATATTACATCACTAAAAATAAATACATTATTAATTAATAGTTAATTGTAATTAATTATTACTTAATTAATTTCTCTCCCTATACACCTACCAATCTAACAGCCCACAAATAACTTATCAAAAAATAAATTTGTAATACGCATTTTATATAATAAATATTAATCATACAATAAATACGATTTATTTAATAAGCCATAATTATTTATTACCTAAGTAACTTCCCACCTGATCTCCCTACAAAGGCAGCAACCCCCTACAACACTATAAGTTACTATTAAAAATTAAATCAAAAATCAAAAGCACTTAAAACATGCTGCATTTAAAAAAAAATGAACAAAGTTTATATACACTATAGTAACACATACATTTTATATATAAACTAAAAAACTTGAAAATAATTTAAAACTGTATTTGTAACGACTATATTACTAAAAACAATATTGAAAAAAACAATATTTTTCAAAAAGTTATTACTTACCTCAAAAAACAATATTCTTGTCAACGATAACTTTGAATCACAATATATATGTATCACAACATATATTTTATTTCTGATATTTCTGTGTCCTGATATATACTTCTCAATCTTTTGTTCAAACACCGAGATGAGGTCCTGCTGAACCAGTGTGCTGGCATGCTGATCACAATACTTTAAACAAACTCTTGTGTCTAGATTATGATTTCATAAAAGTCATGTAAAGATGGAAAGAAATACATTTTATAATCAAATGGTTCTGGAACAGTGGTTCCTAACTGTAATATGTCATTTACTAAAGGGCACACTGTTTAGGACTCTTTCCGAAATCTGTGAAAACACAAACATTCAGAAAGAGAAAGTTATAATCATTTGAGGGTAATTTGGCAAGGATAGCTGGGAAGATACTTGATAGATTTGAGTGACAGCATGAATAGAATAATTTTAAACAGTTTTAAAGGAGTGTTTCATCTCTGATAAAAAAAAATCTGTATATTTAAAATAGATCAGAACTCCATATATATTTTCTTAATAACCTGTAAAGATTGGCCTAGTGAATTCTTTAGAAAGAAACGTTTGTGAACAACAATTTGTTTCTGGACTTAGGAAATTACTGAGCATATTTTTAGTCACTTGTGCCACAGGTCTATCTTCTAAAACATGAGGACTTCATTGAACTTCTCCACACACATTCTGACTATTGGTAGTTTGATTGAGCAGGGTTTTCTATACCCCAATTTTTGGATGTAATAAAAGATTTGTCATTGTTGATCTTTATTCGTCACCAATAGGAAATGAAAAGGTGCAATCATCAACAGCAATCCAACAATGCATTAAATTGTTATTGGCTTTCCAATTTAATACATTGTTGGAACGCATTTCATACTTAGGTGTTATAAGCATATAACAGAAATAATAATACATTGATTTAAGTTAGCCTAACTGTTGATGTCATATTAACTGAAATGAAATACCAATGAAGGGCCTGTTTTCTCATTTAACTGTTGTTTACATGAGGTGATTTCTTTCCTGCAGATGTTGTACCATTCCAGAAGCTTTCTGTTAGCTAGTGAATAGGCACTTCTTTTGTAATGAATAACTGATTGTGAAGTTCTCACCACAAAAAGAGAAGTCAACAGGAAGGATGATTCATGGAAAGAACAGTCTGGACCACACAATGTGAATGATGTAACTTTTCAAGGACTATTGTCTAAAGACTGTTGTAAGAGTGTAAGAAGATAGGGAGTTTACCTACTCCCAGGAGTTCACTACAATCCTATGGGATAATACAGGAGATGGAAAGGCACTACTTGCCATTTAGAATATTGTGTGTTTATATTAGTGTGTGTTCCCAGTGATAAAACTGGCTTTTTACCTGAAGGCTTTTTCTTTGGGCTTTTTCCTTGAGCTTTTCCCTCATAGAGGAGGTTCAGTTTCTTGCACTAATTGGAGGCTCAACTTTGAGTTTGTTGTACCTCTCTATGTAGTGGGCTGCTTAATTTGAAGTCTGCTGATTTTATAGCTGAGAATATTTCCAGCTTATTATGCAAAGATTTCAAGATGATTCATCGATTCTCTCATCAGTACCTTTTTTGGGTAATCACTTGACTATTCCAGGTGCTCCAGGAGGATTAGCCATCACAGGTTTTATCCCAACATTGCAAAACTCACAGATTATTGCATGGACCCCACCACAAAATGTTCACCATTAAAAGAAGGAAGAAGAATTGACTTTAGAACACATATTGCACTGGGAGAGAAAGTTAATTTGATGATGTGATTTTTCCACCATGGTTTGAAGAACCTCGTGAAAATGAAACAATGGAAGAATGAATATAAATCTTACATTTTGGTCTGTGCTCTGGAATACAGACCTCCAGACTATGGGGGTCATTACAACATTGGCGGTAAAAGGCGCTTACCACCGTGCAGAAGACCGCCAATACACCGCCGCGGCCGCGGAATACCGCCACAGCTATTATGACACACATCTCAGAATCCACCGAAATTCAGACACCCACACAAGTCCGCCACACCAAAGGTCAGTGATAAACTGGCGAAAACAAAACCTCCACCTCCACGCCAACAGGAACACGCCCATGCTATTATGACCCACGAATCCACGTGGCGGTCTTTCAACCGCGGTATTCCATTGGCGGTACACACCGCTGCGCTCAAAATACACACACATCTCCAAAACACCGCCACATTGGACAATTCAAAATACACACACCTGACACACATACAAACACCACTCCCACACACCCAACACAATATAAAACACACACCCACATCATCCACAAACCCCTACGACCACAAATTAGAGACGAAAGCCAGAGAGACTGCACAGCCAAGACAACACCACCATACAGAGACACACAACACCATCACCCATACAACATCCACGCACAAAACACCACACACCACTACACATCACCACACACATCAACACTCACACTGCCCCACACATCACACACACCACCCCATGTCACGCCAAAGACACCCCCGCTTCTCCGAGGAGGAGCTCAGGGTCATGGTGGAGGAAATCGTACGGGTAGAGCCACAGCTATTTGGCTCACAGGTACAGCACACATCAATAGCAAGGAAGATGGAGCTATGGTGAAGAATAGTGGACAGGGTCAACGCAGTGGGACAGCACCCAAGAAATAGGGAGGACATCAGGAAGAGGTGGAACGACCTACGGGGGAAGGTGCGTTCAACGGTCTCCAGGCACAACATTGCGGTTCAGCGGACTGGCGGCGGACCCCCACCTCCTCCTCCACAACTAACAACATAGGAGGAACAAATCTTGACCATCATGCAAACTGAGGGCCTCGCAGGAGTCGGTGGAGGATGGGACACTGGTAAGTAAAATCTTAACTATCATATCCCCCACCCTACCTGCATGCTATCACACACCCCCACCTTCACACCCTCCCCTATCACTCCAACTCCTCACTAATGTACTAATAACAGAAACCACACATCCCAACACCAAGCCTTGCATGACAGACCTAAGCATCGACACCCAGCACTAAAGCATGCCCACTGCACACACCTATACAACCCCCTAAACCACCATCACACAGGCTCCCACACAGGAATGCTTGCACTGGGGTACACGGTCACCCACCCATTGCACACCATTACACACACATGCAATAATCATGCTCTTATGCCCCTGCAGGAACCCGAAGGACCGTCACCACACCAGAGGGTCCAGACAACACCACTCCACCCCCAGAAGAGGCCCACAGTGACGATAGCAGCTCTGCCCTACTGGATCCTGATGACCAGCCCGGACCATCGTGGGCCTCGGGACAGTCGGTTCCCCTTGCACAGGCACAGCCCAACACCGACCTTCCACCCCCTGGTAACACCAGCACAGCACCCACCAAGCGGGCCCAAACCTCCCTACCCAGGACACATCAATCAGCTGTGTGTCCACTACTACAGGGAACCCAGGATAACCCACCACCCCAACAACAACAGGGACCTGGGGGCAGTGGTAGTGGGCACAGGGTCCAGGGGACGGAGGCCCAGGAACACAGGGGAACTGGGAGGGATCCTTTGCGACAGGGGGCGGACAGGCCTAGGGAACCCACTCTCCACGAGGCCCTCTCCTCCATCATGGGAGCATACCACCACTCCCAGGAGACGATGGCAACGGTCCTGGCCAAGTTTCAGGAAACCCAGCGCATGCAGGAGGAACAGTATTTGGGGTTCAGGGAGGAACTCGGAACCATCAGCTCTGCCCTGGGCACCATCGTAGGGGTGCTGAAGGAGATACTGAACACCAGGAGGGACACCGTGGCACTCCAAGGGGCCCCTGACACTAGCATGGACGAAGAACTGCCCACCACCTCCGCCGGCGCTAGTGGACAGGAGGCACCGCCACAGGACCACCACACCAGCACCCCACCCCCTGCAGACGGAGAACCATCCCGCAAGCGGTCCCTGAGATCCAGGAACAGGACAGAGCACGATGCCAAGACCCCCTCCAAGAAATGAGACTACCCTGATTGTCATCCCACTGTCCCACTTTGTAACCCTGTCCATATTGGAACTGCCCCAGCTCCACTTCTTATGCCCATTTGGGCAGTGCACCTGTGAGACTAATAGACTGGACTCTGCCATGGACATTCCTCCACCATCACCCATCACCATTTTACCACCCCCCTCCAATATTTAGCACTTCAATAAACACCCTTGAAGCACAAAACAATCTGGAGTCAGTCTGTGATTATAAAAATGTGTATTAGCAATGACAGTGAAAAAATCCGCCCTCAAATGTAATGTCAACATACCTATGTCACACATCTCAAGTCCATGAGTAATCTAAGCAGATGACACACGTTGGTAACCACACCTGTGAAACCGTAATGGAAATGTACAACTCAGTTACCACATACTGGTTGAAATCGACAGACAGGATAGAGGTAGAAGTGTGAAAGTACTTGTAGTAGGCAGGAATGTGTTCTCACCTGTGTGTCACTGGAAATATTGCTGGATAACTGAGTCCCTGTTGTCAATGTCTTCTTCCTCTGCTTCCTCCTCATCACTGTCCACAGGCTCCACAGCTGCCACAACACCGTCATCTGGACCATCCTCCTGCAGAAAAGGCACCTGTCGTCGCAAAGCCAGATTTCGCAGGACACAGCAGGCCACGATGATCTGGCACACCTTCCTTGGTGAGTAGAATAGGGAACCACCTGTCATATGGAAGCACCTGAACCTGGCCTTCAGGAGGCCGAAGGTGCGTTCGATCACCCTCCTAGTCCACCCATGGGCCTCATTGTAGCGTTCCTCTGCCCTGGGATTCCTCACTGGGGTCAGTAGCCATGACAGGTTGGGGTAACCAGAGTCCCGTAATAGCCACACCCGGTGCCTCTGGAGTTGACCCATCACATAAGGGATGCTGCTATTCTGCAGGATGTAGGCGTCATGCACAGAGCCAGGGAACATAGCATTTACCTGGGAGATGTACTGGTCTGCCAAACAGACCATTTGTACATTCATAGAATGATAACACTTTCTGTTCCTGTTCTCTCCTGTGGGGGGTGGGGGACCAGAGCTACATGGGTCCCATCAATGACACCTATGATGTTAGAGATATGTCCAAGGGCATAGAAGTCACCTTTAACTGTAGCCAAATCCTCCACCTGAGGGAAAACGATGTCGCTCCGCATGTGTTTCAGTAGGGCAGACAACACTCTGGACAACACGATGGAAAACATAGGCTGGGACATCCCTGATGCCATGACCACTGTTGTTTGAAATGACCCACTTGCAAGGAAATGGAGCACTGATAGCACCTGCACTTGAGGGGGGATCCCTGTGAGATGGCGGATTGCTGACATCTGGTCAGGGTCCAACTGGGTACACAGTTCCTGGATTGTGGCACAGTCAAACCTGTAGGTGGTGATTAAATGTCGCTCCTCGATTGTCAACAGGTCCACCAGCGGTCGGTACACTGGAGGATTCCGCCATCTCCTCACATGTCCCAGCGGACGGTGCCTAGGAAGGACAACAGCGACCACAGAGTCAAACAACTCAGAAGAATGTACCCACAGTCTACAAAGAACACGAAACATAATCCAAAAAGTTGCATGTATGTGTGTTGAGTCTAGGCCTAGGTATGTGTGACGCAGTTGAAAATGAAGCCATGTGGGCCCCAGAAATGGCAGCTGCCTGACCTCTAAAGTGGGACAATGGGATGTGAGGTAACTGCGCTGGCGTTGTACACCATCGCGGGAGGCGGACGAAGACCGCGGCACAATGCTGCATTGGTTAACATTGGACCCTATGGGTCCCAGGAGCCAATGAAGAAGCGCGCCGGCGGTGATGATACACACTGACACGGACGTCACCGCCGCGGACGTGACCGCCATTTTCTAGCTGTTCAATCACTCAATACCTGATCTTCTACAGGAGAGGACCTACACTGCAAGTGCTGCTGTGACCTCAGTCTGGAAGAGACAATGGCTCATGCGTCTGGGGAAAGGGCCCTTGCCTTCACTGAGTTGGAGAAGCTCGTGGACGGGGTCCTCCCCCAGTACACGATACTCTACGGTCGTCCAGGTCAACAGGTAAGTACACAGGGAGCACGTTGTATGGGCTATGCCTGAGTGTAGAGGGCTGGTTGTAAGAAGGAAGGGCCACAGTTCTGCGTGCATGAAGGACTGTGAACGCATGTGCCACATGGCAAGGCTAGGGACGTGGGTCACTCACTTCGACGGTGCAGTTGCTAATGACTTCTCTTCTTCCCCTGTACATTTCATGTAGGTCAGCGCCCACCAGAAGAAGGATATTTGGCGTGCCATTGCCAAGGACGTCCGGACCTAGGGGTCCACCACAGACGGAGCACCCACTGCCGTAAAAGATGGTAGGACATTCGCCGCTGGAGCAAGAAGACGGCGGAGGCTCAGCTGGGGATGGCCTCCCAACGTGGGAGGGGTACCCATCGCACCATGACCCCCCTGATGTTCTGGATCCTGGCGGTGGCCTACCCTGAGTTGGATGGGCGCTTGAGGGCATCACAGCAGACACAAGGGGGTGAGTACCACATGATTCTGCGGACTTTGCGCGGCAGTGAGGGTGTCTGGGTGGGTGAGGAGGGCTGAGGGTTCCCCTAGGCCAGGGCGCGTTGCGTAGGCTAGGCCCCTCCGTAATGCAGGCCATGTGGCACTCCACCCCACCTCTGTAGAGTACCAAGTACAGGTATACATGCCCCTGTGTCATCTATATGTGCAGATGTCCACCATAGCCATGTAGGCCATATCCCAGGTACTGCATCTGTAGAGCCCAAGAGCCCGGCGTAGTGCAGGGGGCTGCTGTGTCTGTATTGTCCGCCAACGGTAGCGGTAAGCCATGCACTCAACCTGTCTTTCTTCTGTCGTCGTCCCCCTTTTTTTGGTCTCCCTGTTCTTGTGTGCATCAGCATCATAAGGCGGAGGTACAGTGGCACCGGAGTACGAAGGAGCTGCATCCCACAAGGCCATGAAGGGCCACACCACGGACTCTGAATACACCAGTGGGACGGAGGGCGAGGAGAGTTTCACGGCGGTCACAGGATCTGCAACCAGCGACACGGACTCGTCCTCCGATGGAAGGTCCCTTGTGGTGGCGGAAAAATCTGTGCCCCCCACTTCTACAGGTACAGCCACCACCCCATCTACCAGCACTGCCCTCACAGCAGCCCCTCAGCCTTCGCCCCGTGCCCGCTCACCCAGGAGGGTGGGCATCACCTTCGCCCCAGGCACCTCAGCCCCTGCCCCTGTCACCTCTGCTGCCCTCAGTGAGGAGGCCATTGACCTCCTCAGGTCACTCACTGTTGGGCAGTCTACCATTTTGAATGCCATCCAGGGTGTAGAAAGGGAGTTGCAACACACAAATGCATTCCTGGAGGGCATTCATTCTGGTCAGGCTGCCCTTCATCGAACCCTGCAAACTCTGGCCTTAGCACTGATGGCAGCCATTGTCCCTGTGTCTAGACTCCCCCCTCCAACTTCCTCCACCCAGACCCAATCCGATGTACCCCAGCCTATCCCAAGCACACCCACAGACCAGCATGCACACACGTCAACACACAAGGAAAGCTCAGGCAAACATAAGCACCACACATCCCACAGGCACTGACGCAAGCATCACACACACACAGACACAGCAACATCCACTGCCTCCACTGTGTCCCCCTCCTCGTCGTCTCCCTCCTCCCTCCCAGTCTCGTCTACACTCTCACCTGCATGCACTACCACTACAGCCACTAGTTCCCGCACCAGCACACCCACCACCACACCCCGCTTACCTGCCCTCACCACCCCCACTACCATTTACACGTCCCCTGTGTCTTCTCCCAGTGTGTCTGTGACGCCCCCTCCCAAAGAACACAAACGCAGGCACACACCCACCCAACATACATCCACCTCACGACAGCCTCCAGCGCAGGCACCTGCACCCAAAGCCACAAAAGTTACACCTCCTACAACCACCTCCTCTTCCTCCACTCCCAGACCCCCTCCAGCTACCCGTCACAGTGTTCCTAAGAAACATTTCCTGACCAAGCTTGATCTCATTCCCACCCCCCCTCCAATTCATAGGTCCCCTACTAGCACCTCAGTCAAAAGATCTCCGGCACCAGTGGTGTCTGTTGTTAGAGGTATGTGGAGTGAACCGGGCACCAGGGCAGCCAGTGTGACACGGAGCCACAACACAGCCAGTCTCCCCCCTGTGAAGCACCAGAAGTTGGACAGTGCCCGGCAGGAGTAGGGGAAGACTCCAGCCAGCAAAGCCGCTCACAAGGGTCCCGAGGGGAGTGTCCACTCAGCTGTGACTCCACCCAAGGTGGCGAAGGGGCAGAAGAAATCACCAAAGTCTGGGAGGAGCAGCACGGCAGAGAAGACCGCCATCATCCCCCCTGCCCAGGAGGCCACCGCCAGCCCCATCATCACTGGCCAGGAGGCCACCGCCAGAGTCAGTGCCCAGGAGGGCAGTCCCATCGTTACTGGCCAGGACACCACCGCCAGAGTCAGTGCCCAGGAGGGCAGCACGATCGTCAGTGGCCAGGATGCCACGGCCAGCCACAGCCCAGCTGCCCAGGAGGGCCCTGGCAGCCCCAGCCCAGCCCCAGCCCAGCTGCACAATGAAGGACCGGCAGCCCCAGCCCAGCTGGGCAATAAAGGACCACCATGGCAAGCACCGCTGGACAGGGCAAAGACCGCTGAACAGGTCAGAAACTGCAAACTCAAGCACCGCTGAACAGGGCAAAGACCGCCATGGCAAGCACCGCTGAACAGGGAAAGCACCGTTGAACAGGGCAAAGCACCGCTGAACAGGGCAAAGACCGCTGAAGAGGTTAGAAACTGCAAACTCAAGCACCGCTGAACAGGGCAAAGACTGCCATGGCAAGCACTGCTGAACAGGTCAAAGACCGCTGAACAGGTCAGAAACTGCAAACTCAAGCACCGCTGAAGAGGGCAAAGACCGCCATGGCAAGCACCGCTGAACAGGACAAAGAGCGCTTAACAGGTCAGAAACTGCAAACTCAAGCACCGCTGAACAGGGAAAAGACCGCCATGGCAAGCATCGCTGAACAGGGCAAGCACCGCTGAACAGGGCAAAGCACCGCTGAACAGGTCAGAAACTGCAAACTCAAGCACCGCTGAACAGGGCAAAGACCGCCATGGCAAGCACCGCTGAACAGGGCAAGCACCGCTGAACAGGGCAAGCACCGCCAACTCAAGCACCGCTAGCCCATGAGTGGAAGGGGCAGTGATGCAACTGGGACCGTCACGGGGAGAGAGATGCACCAGTCCCCCTCCAGAACCAGTGGAGACATGCATCCACTCCATCTGTCCTTAACAGGATGAAGCACTCTGGGCACCAGTCCCCCTCCAGAACCAGTGGAGACATGCATCCACTCCGTCTGTCCTTAACAGGATGAAGCACTCTGGGCACCAGTCCCCCTCCAGAACCAGTGGAGACTGTTATCCACTTGAGAGACTGTGGCTTTGCACTCCCCAGGATGGTACAGTGGGCAAACCAACCACTGTAGAGACTTGAGAGACTGTGGCTTTGCACTCCCCAGGATGGTACAGTGGGCAAACCAACCACTGCAGAGACTTGAGAGACTGTGGCTTTGCACTCCCCAGGATGGTACAGTGGGCAACCCACCCACTGCAGAGACTTGAGAGACTGTGGCTTTGCACTCCCCAGGATGGTACAGTGGTCAAACCAACCACTGTAGTGACTTGAGAGACTGTGGCTTTGCACTCCCCAGGATGGTACAGTGGGCAACCCACCCACTGTAGAGACTTGAGAGACTGTGGCTTTGCACTCCCCAGGATGGTACAGTGGGCAACCCACCCACTGTAGAGACTTGAGAGACTGTGGCTTTGCACTCCCCAGGATACATTAACGGGCATGGAGCCCCCTCGTGGATCTGGCGTGGTGCACTCATCCGGCTGAGGTGCCCCCCTTCCCTTCCCCCTAAGGTGGCTGTTGTATTTCTACCTGATGCCCCGGCAGTGTTCTCTCCATTTTGATCAGGTATCTGATGTGGGCCTCGCCCATGCATTTTGGGCCCAGGGGTCCACGGACAATGAATGGTGCATTACCTGCACTACTAATCGTGATGTATATTTTGTTGAATGTGTAATTATATCTGTATATATTTGGTTACTGTATTTTTATATATTACAATGGTTGAACTCATTTCCTTTTGTGTTTGCATTCTTCCGGGGAGTTGTTACTGTAATGTTGGATATGCATTGGTGTGTGTGTTGTAGTGGGTGAGGGTCGGGGTGGGGGTGTTGCGTGTGTGTGTCCCTGACTTTTGCCTCCCCCTCCCCTATGTCGTAGGTGCAGTACTCACCGTTGTCTTCGCCGCCGACGTTGATGATGGTCGTATAGGAGCAGGAAGACTATCGCAGGAAGTATTTGGAGTTCCGGTTCCATGGTGTCAGCTTTCCCTGTGGGGTGTGTAGAGGTGAGGGTTTTCCCTTTGAAATGTCTGTTTCCGCCGTATTTTTATCCGCGGGGAATCCGCCCCGGAAAATGTGGCGGATTGGTAGGTTGTGATACTGTGGGCGGTACCTTGGCTTCTGCCTGTCTGTTGGCGGTGACCGCCAAGCTGTTTGTTTGTACCGCCGTGGCGGTCGGAGTGTTAAAGTGGCTGCCTTTGTTGGCGGTTTCCGCCACGGTCTTAATTGCAAAAATTGTTACAGCCGGCCTGTTGGCAGTCTTACCGCCGCTTTAACACCGTCCGCCAGGGTTGTAATGACCCCCTAAGTCTTTTTGGCCATGGGACTTCAGGAAACGGGAGGCAAGCTCAATCCAAGCCCTTGGAAAACACTTCTCAGCAAAGTCAGAGGGCAGCAGGGCAGCAGGGCAACAGCAGAGCAGCAGTCCTTCAGAGCAAAGCAATCCATATGAGTCATTTGGGCAGCCAGGCAGATCCTCTTCACAGGGTGCCGATTCAGGTCCAGAAGTGTCTGATTTGGTGGGATCAGGGATCCAGTTGATATACCCAAAAATGCCTTTGAAGTGGGGGGGGGTTTCAAAGAGTGGTTTTAAAGTGCACAAGGTACCCTTTCAGTACCTGTCTGTCTGCCATGGTACGAGTGGGGGGTTTGGCAGTTTATTGTGTGAGGGCAGGCCACTAGCTTTTGAAATGTAAGTTTCAGGCCCTCCACCTTTCCAGCCAGGGAAGACCTATTCAGTATGCAGAGGAGTGCAGGTGTGACTGAATATCCTGTGTTTGTGATTTTTCTGGATGAAATGCACAAAGGAGCTGTCAACCAACCCAGCTCAGACATGGATTGGTGACAGGCTGTAGGCATCGATGGAGTTTAAGTGCAGAGAAATATTTACTTTCTAAAAGTGACATTTCTAAAATAGTAATATAAAATCCAACCTCAACAATAAGCAGGATTTTGTATTACTATTCTGGCCATAATAAATTTGACCTAATGACCCCTTTCTTATCAGAATCTACCACTCAAACAGTATTTGAGGGTAGCCCTAATGTTATCCTATGCAGGGAGTATGCCTCACAGTAGTGGAAAACCAATTTAGGAGTTTTCCCACTACCATGACATATAAACCACAGATGTACATGTCCTGCCTTCTTAACTACATATCGCCCTGGCCTATGGGTTACCTAGGGCCTACCTTAGGGGTGACTTATATGTAAAATCGGGGAGTTTCAGGCTTGGCAGGTACTTTTAAATGCCAAGTCAAAGTGGCACTGAAACTGCACGTAAGCCTGAGACATAGTTAATGGGCTATTTATGTGGGTAGCACAACCCATGCTGCAGGCCCACTAGTAGCATTCAATCTACAGTCTCTGGGCACATGCAGTGCACTTTACTAAGGACTTAGTAGTAGATCAAATATGCTAATTGGGTATGAACCAATGTTACCATGTTTAAGGGAGAGAATATATGCACTTTAGCACTGGGTATCAGTGGTAAAGTGTGCAGAGTCCTAAAACCAGCAAAAGCAGGGTCCGAAAATGGAGGGAGGCCGGCAAAATGTTGGGGGATGGCCACCCTAAGGCTGTCAGGTCTAACAGAGGTACTGACCCGTGCCTTGTTGGACCATTGTCTTCTTAAATTTGTTATTTTCAGATATGACCCTTCTTAAATGTCTTTGAGGCCCCAACTGCTTCTCTGAAAACTGGCAAAAATAACAGATGATGGACAGAATGTGGAACAAATCAGACATTCACCCCCAGTCACAGATCTGGTTTTAATTCATCAAGTTTATTTGGTCACCATGCCCGCCCAGGTTAAACCCAGCCATATGCAAATCAGTCTTGACCCTGCTCTCCATGGGAACAGCCCAGCCCGAAATGCCAAGTTCGGTCCTCCTTGGACCGGAAACAAGCAACCTGGATCTGGTTTCGGGGTATCACCCCTCATCGGCCAGGCTAGCTTGAATCCAGTGTCACAGTGAGCATGGGGCTTCTGTCTGGGCCTGTCCTTCAGATGTGACGCTTCCTAAATACCTTTGCGGCCCCAACTCTTTCTCTAGAAAATGGTCCAGAACTAATATGCAGGACTTTGGCATTGTTCTGGCAATCTCTTTGCCAGACACAAATTCCAGTGTGGACATTTTTTAAGGAGAGTTCGCAAGATGGCTGACACTAGCTAATAAACCTTTTGCCCCACTCCGCAAAATCAAACCACCTAAGCGCCATAAAGTGTCAAAGTGGTTTTCTGGTGACTTAAGTGACTTAAAAACAGAGAAATTAAAACTATGTCAAGCAGAACGAAAATGGCATAAGAATTACCTCGCTAATGATAAAGAGGCATTCTTGGATCAATTAAAACACTGTAAGAGACTTATCATCCTGGCCAAATTCACTTTCTTCTCAGATAGGGTCATCAACTCCACTAACAAATACAAAGAAACCTTTGGAATTGTGACTGAACTGTCTAATCCGGACAGAGTGACTGCTAAAGTTACACCTACCCAGAGCATATGTGAGGCCCTTAATGTATTTTCATTGATAAGACTGCAACCATAAAAGCCAATGTTCCTTCCAGGCCCTCTGACTGGGACATGACTGTGGATAACTCTAGCTCTGTGACAATTTCAGAGTTACCTGCGATTAGCAAGGCATTCTTGATGGACTGATTAATCAAAGTCAAATCAAGATCACCGGACAATTTTTGTCCTCCAAAGGTGGTAAGAACGGTGTTTACCTGTTTCCCTGACATAGCTCTAGCTCTCCTAAATCAGTCTTTGAGTTGTGGTAGGGTCCCTAGTGGCTTTACATTGCGACGTTGGTACCTATGCTAAACAAAAATGGGGATGACCCTTTTGTACTAAAAAACTAATGTCCCATATCACTTCTTCCTTACTTGGATAAAGTACTGGAGGCACATGTAGCAGGCTGCATCTGTTGATTCATAGAGGAAACTAATTTTCTAGATCCTCATCAAGCTTGATTCTATCCAACTCATTCCATGGAGTCGGTCATCCTTTCAGTGGTGGATGATCTACGGTGGGCCACTGCTTTTTGATCTTTTGGCCGCCTTTGACCCTGTCGACTACAAGGTCTTGCTGGATCGTGTCAGAGCTGCAGGATTCCAACGTACCGCGTTGGAGTGAATTATCTTGTTCTCAAAGGATTGGTCACAATCAGTGAGGCTCTCCTATTTCCACTCTACCAACCTGCAAAGTACCACAGGAATCGTCTCTATCTCCCTACCTATTTAACCAATACATTCGCCATCTAGTACAGGCCCTGAATCAAATGCAAGTCAAAGTGTACAACTATGCTGATAACATGCAATTCATCTTTCCCATCAATATCTCACCGGACTGTGATTGTAATCAATGGAAAACAATATAACCTGTGGAATGCTGCTTTCTGGCCCTCTTCAAAGGGCACTTCACCCCAGCCGAAGAACTCAGTCTAAAGTTTGGGAGTATTGATTGGCTAAGCTGTCAATATACCTCATATAGGGGCCATGGTTTCAGCATGCTTTTCCAAAAAGTAAAATTAGGAAGATTGGTATACCTCTCTCCTTTGAAGCTCTTATACAGGTCATTATTGCATTGGTCATGTCGAGAGTCGATTATGCTAACTCCCTCTACTTGGGTCTTCTCAAAAGGCTAGTTGGTAGATTCAAACTAATACAAAATTAGGTGGTTAGGCTTTTGTACTGTTGGACCTAGCCCTTTTTATAGGGTTATCCCCAAACTGTTTGTCTTCTTCCTCCTATTTTTCCTACCAGTTTTTGTTGGCTTTAGGACTCTGGACACTTTACCACTGCTAACCACTGTTAAAGTGCACATGCTCTCTGTCTAAAAAGTATTGGTGATTGGTCTATCCATGATTGGGATATTTGATTTACTAGTAAGTCCCTAGTACAGTGCACCAAGTGTGCCCAGGACCTGTAAACCAAATGGTAGTAGAGGGCCTGCAGCACTGATTGTGCCACCCACATGAGTAACCCTGCAAACACGTCTTAAGCCTGCCACTGCAGTGCCTGTGTGTTCAGTTTTAAACTGCCATGTCGACCTGGCAAGTGCACCTACTTGCCAGGCCCAAACCTTTCTTTTACTAACTTTGAGTTACCCCTAATTTAGCCCCAAGGTAGACCCAGAGGCAGGCTTCTGTGTATTTAAAGGGTGGGAGATATATATAGGTGTGTTTTACCGTTCCTGATAGTGAAATAGTGCTAATTGTGGTTTTCACTATTCTAAGGTCTTTCTCTCCCTCTCTCCCACAGGATAACATGGGGATTGCCTTGAAATATCTTTTAAGTGTAATTGTCCATTGGGACCAGATAGAGTCACGGAGTTTGGGGTCTCTGAACTCACAATTTAAAATTACATCTTTTGACGAAGTTGGTTTTTGAATGGTAAGTTTGAAAATGCCACCTTTAAAAAGTGGGTATATTGTTGCTTAACCATTCTATGTCTCTGTCTGTCTGCTGAGTACATGCCTAGGTCAGGATGGCAGTTGGGCTGTTTATACATTCACTCTGGACAGTCACACAAAGTGAGCTGAGTTGTGCCCTACATATCCTCACCAGGCCGATGGGTCTTCTTTTGCTAGAGTGGTAGGAGGCGCTGACAATTGCATCTGAACAGGGCTGTGCTGGTCCGCACACACAGCAGTCATCAACCATCTGAAGTATGACTAGGGCCAAGGCAGGGAAAAGCAGGGTCTTGTGCACTACAAAGACTTCTCTATGAAGTTTGCCTACTTCAAAGACAGAAATGGGTATAAGCACTGGACCTCTGCCACCACATAATTAGAATCCTTTTGGACTGAGGTAATTCTGCCATGAGGCGGAGCTCAATTCTATGGGAGGGAATGCCGCTCTGTCTGTTGCTTTGTTGTGCTGGCCTGCTGCTTCTAATCTGGGAATAATAAGGACTGGCATTTGCTTTCTACTTTCTGTTTTCCAAGGTTCTCTAAGGGCTTGGACTGAACTGGCTTCCTGTTAAGAAGTTTCAGGAACATCAAAGACGTCACCTGCCAGCACTTGGGCTCTCTTGCTGAAAGTCCTAATTGCCAAGTGGTGGGAGTTCTGGTGCAACTAGGAAGAAACTAGTGAATAGACTTCCAGAACGACCTTGGAACCGACACCTCTCTTTGACCTCATACCCCTAACTGCATGAGTGCTGAGTGCAGTGACCTACAATGCAGGCCCAATGTCACTGCAACACCTCCAAAGTCCCACTCCAGCATGAGTCCAGTACCATGTCACCGACGTCCATGGCCACTCTGCTGCAGAACCTGTTGCTCTGTGGTGCGGCACACCTCGCATCTTGATCTGTTTGATTTATTGACCCTGCCTTGTGATAAGGAACTGCCCCCTCACCGCCAACGCTGCATCACCACCCCGGCAACCATAAGGAACCTATACCTCACCTCCCCTGCCTAGCAGAAAGGAACCAATGCCTCACTTCCCCGGTGACAGTAAGGAACGGACACTGCACTGGCTCCAGTGACTCATCACCTCCCCAATGCTGTGCAATATCGCTGTTTCCTCATCATTTTCCAAGGTATTATAACCGGGGTCTATACTACTCCATAGGTGACAAGTGCTCCCTCACAGGTGGCGGCGGACTGTTGGAAGTGACTTCATCAAGCGATTGTGATAGCCCTTTGCTGGAGCTATTGTGCTTCTAAGCACTACACTACATTTAGGCCCTCATTATGACCCTGACGGACGGTGAAATTATGGTGGTAAGACCGCAAACAGGCTGACGCTCATTACCGGCCCATTATGACATTGCCGGTTTGGCATATGCCAAACCGCCATTGGGCTGCACCGTCTGCCATGGTGGTAACGACTGCCAGGCTGGCGATAACGGTCTCCAGCCCGGCGGCCGTCACTAGTCTGCCGGCGGAATCAGGACCCAGCATACCGCCATGGATTTCATGGGGTTTTGAACAACCACGAAATCCATGGCGGTAGGCACTATCATTGCCAAGGAATTTGTTCCCTGGCACTGATTGGGGTCTCCCCTTTCCGCCTCCCCGTCACCAGAACACCGCCACGCCGAATACTGAGACGTAATTCGGTGGGCGGTGTTCTGATGACGTGGCGGTGAAAGGGGAGCAGCCTCCACTACACCACCGACCGCCAGTATGGCTACTACAAAAAAGGGCAGAGGGTCACCAGCAGTCACAATATGGTTGGCGGAAGACCGCCAACACTGGCGGTCTTCGGTCTGGCGATACCTCGGCGGTCTGTGGAAAAGACCGCCGAGGTTGAAATGAGGGCCTTAATCTTTGAAAATTTGTATCTTCACTTGTGTATGTTGGAGTTTTGTCATTTTGGGCTTGTTTTACTCAGATAAATATTTTTACTTTTTTTCTAAATTTGTGTGGAGAACTTTTGTGGTATTTTCACTATGTTGCTATGTGTGTTTATATGTGTGTGTGTGCACACAAATACTTTACATATTGCCTTACCAAGTGGGTGAGCAGGGGTTATTTTAGCTTACCCGGTCTAGAGTGAGGGTCCCTACTTGGAAACGGAGCAAACCACTGCCAACAAGAGACCTCATTCCTGACATGTACCAACTGCCTCAGAGGTGTCAGCTCACTCCCCTGTTGCAGTAACTGCATTAGCTACCAACTGAACAATGCTCCACTTATAAAGCATACTGCATTGCCTTCAAATCTTTAGAGAATCTCAGCCTGGCCTTCATCTCAGCTCGCATCCATAAATATATACCTGGCCGTAATGTAAAATCTAATCATCTGAATCTTCTATCCATTACTTCCTTAAGAAGGGAAAACACTGGGTAGGTCCAGTTTTTCAACACTTGCCCCCCATATTTGGAGTACCCTTCCTCATGATATTGGGAATGCTTCCTGCTATTTTAAATTCAGCAAACTCATGAAGCCTTGGCCCTTTGATTGGCCTATGATTAAACTTGAATAAGTGTATAACTGAAATTCTATGTTTCTAGGTTCAGAGCCTTAAGACCTTTGGTGGACATGCACTTTGTAAGTTCAGATAACATAAAACAGAGAGATCAACTGTTAACCAGGAAACAGGAAAGATTGAGACCACTAAATGTACTATTTGAGGATGTCTAGACAGTTTATATTTCGATCAATACCAGGAAAATTAAATAATATATCTAACTAAAGAAATTACTAGACGAGCAGCTGCCACACATGAAAAATTCATCTAATTGGCAAGGAAGTATTTGGTGGATCTTTCTAAGAGTGCTCCGTTATCGAAAATATTTAGAGCACAGTTAGATGACAAAGTTATTGTGCCAATGTGGTCCTCAGGAATGAGGTTACACATCGCAGAATTAGTAAAGTGTATCCGCAGATGGAGCAATTTTGACAGATTAAGAAGCAAGAGGGCAAAGAAATAAGGAAAGAAAAAGAAACAATCAGATGCTGCGGAAGCTAATAGTAAGCCATTCCCAGCACCCCTAGAGGAACATTTTCTAACTTTAGCTTTGAGGATACCAGGTGGAGGTATGTTCATCTACTGTGGAGTAGAGGTGATCTTGCGACATTTAGAAACAACTTTCTGAAATTAAGATAGCATCCTATCCAGTGGTATATATAAGTTGTCAGATTTGTGAAAAATTCAAGGGTTTTGTGGACAGACCTGAATACCTTCATTGATATTGTGGTATCTCATGATCTATGGGTTTAATGTAAGATAGATATACAATGGCCACATACTGAGCCTCATGAGCTGCGCACACTTGTGCACCTTCACCTGTGGTGATGACAAAGTGTGATGAAGTGATCCCCTTTTTGAAAGGAAAAGTTCTAGCCAGGTATATTGATTGGTTGAAGATCAAGAGACCTAAAGAATCAGTACATGCTTACAATGAGCCATTGTTGATCCAAATTCAGGAATAGACGTTGCAACTCTGAAGAAAACAACTCTTCGTCATTATTGTAACAGGCTCAGGCACTGGAAGAGGGAGTGTAGACTGAATCCAAATTGAGTGAGTGGTGATAGGCGAATGAAAGGGGTAAATCAAACATAATTGTAAAATGTTTTTGCTCAGATTCAAGCCCAGCACATGCAGGTCAAAACAGTCACCTGCGATGTTCCAATGGTGCAGGTCCCACAAGCTCTGGTGACCCCACAGAATATGGGTAATCCTAAATTCAATATGGATCAAGTACCAAGAGCAAATTTAAATCCATTTCAAAATCAGAATCCATTTCAACAGTTCCCCATGTTGGAACGCAAAATCATTGATTTTGACAATTCTCAAAGATGGTGCCTGAGGGGGGAGGAAAATTGCGTACTTGGCACAGTCTTGGAGGTAGACCAAAGTGGACCATTTGTAGAAGGATAAGTAAATAGCCATCAAGTTCATTCCTTATTGACACAGCTGCTACCCTCCTCCCCAGACCTAACACTCTCTGAACAAAAAGATCCAAGGTGTAGATGTCAAAAAATAAACAAATTACTAATCCTCTCAGTGCTTACTCATATCACATGGAGACACTCAAAGACCTGTGGAATATATTTCAACTACTCTTGACCCTGTTGCCACAGAACTACCCAGCTGCCTTAATGTGCTTGCAGCAGTTGGTGTCAATACTAAGAGATGTGAGAGCATAGTGATGGTATTGGTTCCTCACTATTTGGAAATACTGCTCACACATACAAAAACAGAATACTTGACAAACAGCAGACATACAAAATATGAACAACATATCCTTGCTGTGGATAATGGTATTCTTAATCAAGCTGCATTGTTACCTTTGCTTAATAATTAAATGGATGGATATGATGTTGAACATAGCCTGGATGTTACAGATTTATGGATCAAGACTAGACATCAAAGATGACCCACTCAAAGAGCCTAACTATGTAATATTTGTGGATGGCTCATGTTTAAGAGACAATGAGGGTACTATGAGAGCTGCTTATGCTGTTTGCTTAATTCAGGAGGTGGTAGACACTCCATTGCTTTGAAGTATTACCTCTGCACATGCTTGCTCTTACAGGAGTATACAATCTTTCAGCTCATTTGAGAGTGGTTTTCTTTACAGATAGTCAATATGGCTTTGGTATTGTCCATGATTTTGGGCAATTATGATCACATAAGGGATTAATTTCTTCATCTGGTTCCCCTCTATGAAATGGGGAATATGTGATGAAATTGCTAGAAGCTTTGTGGTTGCCACAAGAAATTGCTATAGTTAAATGTGCAGCCCACAGAAGTGGCAATGATTACATCACAGAGTTGGAAACCGATATGCTGATGAAGTTGCATGATGTTGTGCAGCTATGGAGAGCACATTTAGTCAACAATATACAAATGAATCTGATGAGGACACTATTTTTCAATGCTGTTGCCAGTAGCTGATATGTGGGAAGAAATTAAAAGATTGCAGGAAGAAGTCTCAGAGGCAGAACAGCAAGGATGGATCAGAGCAAGATGTGAAAAAATGGAAATTACATTTGAGTTTCAGCCGATGGAACATCAGTGTTGCCAGATTGCTTGCGGTTTCCGGTGACATGACATTGTCTTGGTCCTGCACACATTGGAAGGGATGCGAAGGTTAGATTGTTTGGGCAGACATGGTTTAATCCCCAATTCAGAGCTGAAGAGCTATGTCATGGATATGTGACATATCAACAAATGAATGCAGGGAGAAGAACCCCTGCAACAATGAGTCACATAGGAAGATCAACAGGATGCAGTTGACCTTTATAGCAGTGCCAGTCTGTAATAAGCTAAGATATGCCCTGGTTATAGTACGTACTTTTCCTCATAGATGGAGTCAAACCAACACAGAGAAATGACAGTCTCACTATAGCCAAACTGCTGTTACACAAACTCATTCCATGGTTCAAATGTCTGGTTTCTCTGGAGTCAGACCGAGGGACTCATTCTAATAATGAGGTCCTTAGAATGCTGTGTGTGGCACTCCAGGTTGAACAGAGATTGTGTTGTAGCTATCGCCTGGAGGTTCCATGGATCATTAAACATTTAAATGGGATGCTGAAATCTCGATTGGCCAATGTTTGTATATCTACTTCTCTGAAATGCCCATATGCTTTACTATTGGTGCTAATGAGTCTTCGATACATTCCCACACAAAACGTGCTATGCGACTGCCTGGTGTTCCTGAGAATGCGCTTGTAAACATTTTTTGCCACTCCATACTCCACTTAAAGCTTGGAGTTCAGCAAACACTTCAACATCCGCCACATGACGAAGTTTGCAGACACCCATTATGCTAATGTAGCCAATTGTGTTGCTGTCTCAAATCTTTTTATGGGTTTGGTTTGTTTTCAGAGGAAAGGAGCTTGTTTTATGCTTCGGTCCTCGAGTCACAATTCGCAACACTGTTTATAGTTAGCAGCCACGCCACCACAGTCAGAGTTGTGCTGCTTGCTTTCTAGCTGCCAGGGGATCTAGTGATGTCCAGAATGACTTTCATGTCACCTTTGCCTGTGCAGCAATCCTGCAACAATCAGTGGAAAATGCCTCCTTGTCTGGGAAGAAGGCCAGAGTCGCCTTGCCATGAGTGACATTCCTGCGGGCAGACAGGGCACCTTTCCAGCCTTAAGGTGTGTGGTGATGCAAGAGGTCTAGTCCCCACTGCAGTGGTAGCTCTCCCACCTTCCATTTCCAGCAGCAGCAATGATGGCCCAGAATCTGTGTTTGTTTGCTGTGCTTGGATTCCCCCTGGACACTGCAGTGATGTTGACGATCCGGCCATGAAGTCCCACCCAAGATGAGTACACTTACAGTCTTAGCAATTCAAATAGCCTACCATTTCACTTGCCTGTTAACAGGGCAAACTGTGCTCATATATACAACATTACTTCCTCCCTGGCTGACCCTTGAGCATTGCTGGGAAGGATTCAGTGTTCTTGCAGACATGACCAGATGGCTTTGATATTCCTGCGAGAAGAGAAACAAGATGCTTCTGACAGCATTAGACAGTAACACCCAGATGCCGGCTGGGCATTGCTTACATAAGGGGTAACATCAGCTTGTACACTAGACTTCAAGCCTCTCCCAGGGCCTTTATGATGACCTTGTGCCACTGCTGACCACCAAACTCTGGGGTGGGTGAGACTTTCCAGAATATAGTGGAGTTTTTAAGTGACTCTGCAAGTTCCTCTCACACCTAGTAAACATCACAGATGAAATGATACTTGATTAGTGCAAAGGATTAGGAGATGTGGGATGTTCTGTTTTTCACCAGGTTCAAGATGCTACTACCAGTTCGATACAGGAGCAGTGCCACAACCTTTACCCTGGTGACTGGGTTTTGGTTAAAAAAACATTATTTTATTCCAATTTATTTAGATTAGGGAACTTCCTTTATGGAACCTGCTTGCTGTATTATTATAATGTTTATTTTAATTTTGACTAATATTCTATTTTTCCTTATATTGAAATACCAGTTATTGGATTATGTTAATTTCTAATGCTGATGGCTAAAAGACTAGGGGCCTGATGTAGAATTTGGCAGAGGGGCTTACTCCATCGCAAATGTGACCTATATCCCACACACCGTATTATGATCCCATTATTGCGTATGGAGATCATAATACGGCAGAGGTATATCCATCACGTCTGCCAAACTCTAAATCAGGCCCCAATTCTTATTAAATATAAATGATTAAAAACTTATGGCATTGAAAAATAAAACCCTTTAACTTGCACAAAACTCTCTTTACTGACTGCACTGAAGGTCCTTAACAATTCAGTGCATTGTTGGATTGTTGTAGATGATTGATCTTTCTCATTTTTCCTTGTCGACAAACAACGGTCATTATGACCAGTGGCAGGGGTTATTTAATGACACCCAAAGATTAAGGTATAGAAAACTAAGCTCCAGCAGGGACTTATTAAAGGAAAACGAAAATGTCTAGTTGTGGAGGACTGAAGACTCCCCCCAAATGATGGCCTCTGGTAGAATAGAAAGATTCCACAAAGAATGTTGATCTCAGTGAAGAACACCTATAATGAAAAATTGCAGCACCAGGTTAGGGTTCAAACTGCCAACAACATAGTGGTTAAATGAGGGACACACATTCATCAAAGTGGCAGCCTCCATTGGGTGGAAAATCTACTAGAACGGGTTAATGTAGAGAGATTTTCTATTGATGGGCTGGAGGGACATGACCACCTGTCAAAATTGTTATGATATAAATTAAAGGACAGTGTCAAATCTGTTTAGTTACTTCCTTGAGAATTAGCATGAGTGCCCTGGAGTGGCTCACCGCACAGATTAGGTAAGTCATTATTGTTTAGAGCACATTTAATGGTAACACATTTCACATATACAGAAAGAGATATTGTTCTAGCAAAGGAAATAGTTTAACTACATTTAAAGAGGAGGCAGCACATTCTTTCTCATTATGCTGCTTGTTTTGCATAGCATGTGAAGTGGTAGGAGGAGGCTTCCTCATTCTGGCATCACCACATTCATACCCTCCTACATATTGTGTGTGCATAGAGACAGGTACTGAGAGTCTAAGAACACAAAAGAGAGTGCAGAATATATCTAAACTGTATTGTAGAATCATGTAGCATATTAATTATTAATTATTAATTGCATGCAGTTTCTAATCTAGAGGAAAGTTAGTTGTTATTGAGGTTGATGTTTTAGCTATGTGTCAATTTGCAATCTTCATCGTGTCTCTGCCATTAAGAGGATGGGGAAAATGTGTTGTTCTACTTTTGGTTTTTTTAATGCACTTTTTCTTGTGGTTGGCATCAGTGTTGTTAGTAAATACAATTTATACTTATTTTGGTAATTTGTATAGTCAAGCAGTATATGAGAGGTAATGCACTGTAAGGTGATGTTTTGCATGCTCTTCCATGACAAGGAGTGCACATACATGAAGATATTTTAATTCATTTTTGCACTGTAAGTACAAGGTAATATCATTAAGATTCTATGAGTACAGAAAGCTGTGAGAATTTCATTGGTGCAGTTTGGACTCCATTGATGTTTGCAACAGAAGCAAGTTTTCATCCTCATTTCTAATAGTGACATAGTATTCCACATTTGGTGATGACATGTTAGATGTGTTTCTCTAGGACGCAGGCATTTATTGGTCATGGTATAGAGAGTGTGATCCTTCTGGCTTCTAGGTATTACAATAGGTTACCACTCGCTATTGATAGTGAGATTATAATTTTTATATTCCAAGGTTCAGATAGGCAATAGCTGCATTTTTGGCATCCTTCTAAACTTCAGGTGATTTACAGTAGCCTGTACTTTTACTGGGGATTCCATAGTTTGGTAGTTTGGATAGAGAAAGTTATGCCCTTAACAGTTTTTTCTTGCATTGAGGAACATTAGGTCATCAGGAGTTTCATTCTTTTCTGTGAGTATTTCTTAATTTTCATCTGTAAAATGGTCAATTTAAATGTATTGCCTTGTCTGTTGTACATAGTAGTTCAAATGCAGATTTTCTGGTAACAGACAGACAAGGACAGATCTATTAGAGCAGGACTGATGTTTTCAGGACCTGCAAAGTACAGAAGATCTCTTTCCAAAACATTTTGGATTCTTTGGACTTTTCTCTTGCTAGATATTGATAATCCATATGATAGTCCCTTGGCATAGTTGATACATGATAACTGAGGTGGTTGCCTGGACCTTCTGTCAGAATCCAAGATATAAAAATATATATCTGAGTGCTCTTGTGGTATGGAGTGTGGATTTGGTCAATCTGTTAACCAGTGGGAACATGGAGAGAGTTGAATCCATTATAATTCCTACATTCTCTACCTAGGAGTGGGTGGTAGAGTTCCTAGTTATTCAGGAGACTTTCTTTGTGAGTTGGAAATTTTCCATATCCCACATGTTCTGATTTATCTTTTTGAGGCATTAAGTTTCAAGTGACTTTTTATCATCCACTGGTCAGTGTTTTAGAGGAAGAAATTTATTTATGGTTTACATAATTGATAAGCTCTGGAAGCGGTTCAATACAGATATTGGAAAAAAGAAGTGAGATGCCTGATCCTGCTGAACTACCCTCTCAATGTGCTACGGGAGATAGAGATGATCCTTGACCTAACATTAGTGTAGGATTTGGCCCAGTCAAGGGTAGTTCCTTTGACACCCTTATCATTTATTGTGCTCAGTGAGATATTATGATGTACAGAGTTGAATGCTGCTGGCAAATGGATGAGTGTTGCCACTCACTATTCATTCACTGTAGATTTCAGGTCATCTCAAATTGATATCAGAGTGATTTCAGTGCCTTTACCTTGCTAGACGCCTGTTTGTTGGTCAAAGAAAAAGGGGTTTTCCTCCAAGTGGTTTTGAGTTCTAAGAGAATTCTGCCTTTTCTCAGTTTTACAAACAATGGTCCACTGAAAATGGGAGTGTAGTTGTTGAGATCTGTTGGGTTCAAATTATTATTGTTAGGAAGTTGAGTATGCTGGATATTTTGAGTTCTGAAAGAAACATGTCTGTGTTAGCTGAGGATGTTCAGTGTTGGAATGGCTGCTGAGCTTGATAGTAGATTTCTTTTGAATTTCACTGAGTGGCAAAGACCAGAGTGTGCACTGAATGGATCACTTACTCTCATTACCTTGTTGAATTCTGTGAGACACAGGTCCTTGAAGGATAACGAAGTGGGTGTGTTTTTCTCTATTGAGCTCCCTATATGTGGTTGCAGAAACTGAATGGCTTTCCTTTTAACAGATAATTATCAGATGAGTTGGCTTTGGAGATTAAGGCCCTCATTTTGACATTGGCGGTAAATGGCGCTTACTGCCACGCTGTCGGCCGCCAACATACCACCGAGGGGGCAGATTCCATTCTCCACATTATGACACACACACACACCAATCCGACAAAATACTGCCACACACACAACTCCGTTAGCCCAAAGGTCAGTGGTAAAGTATCAGTACTAACACCCATACCATTACACCAACAAAACCATGCCCACCGCATTATGACACAAAAATTACCAAGGCGGACATTCAATGGCGCTAAACCATTGGTGGTACATACCGCCATGCTCAGAATGGACAAACACATAAAAAACAAAACTACATTGGCCAATACTAAAAACACAAACATGACATTCATACACACACCACACCCACACCACTATAAAACAAACACCGACATTACCCACTACCCTTTGCCAACACCAAAAGACTGCAGGAGTTAGCCATCGACATCACAGAGACAACTACACACACACACCACTTACACCCATACAACCCTCACACACCCCACATCACACACCCCACCACATTACTCAACACACTCTCACCACTACTCAACATACAACACCCATGGCCCCACAAAGGCTCCCCCGTTTCACTGAGGAGGAGTTAAGGGTCATGGTGGAGGTAGAGCCACAGCTGTTTGGAGCACAGGTACAGCAGATTTCCATTGCCAGGAAGATGGAGCTATGGCAGAGAATCGTGGACAGGGTGAACGCTGTGGGACAGCACCCGAGAACAAGGGACGACATCAGGAAGAGGTGGAACTACCTACGGGTAAAGGTATGTTCCATAGCATCAAGGTACGAGCTCGCCATACAAAGGACTGGCGGTGGACCCCCACCTCCTCCCCCACAGCTCACAGCATGGGAGGAGCAAGTCTTGGCATTACTCATCCTGAGGGACTCGCTGGAGTAGCCGGAGGACTGGACACTGGTAAGTCTACATTTACTACCTATCACCCCCCATAACTGCATGCCATCTCACACCCTCACTCCCATCACTCCACTCCATCACACACACTGTACCTACACATATGACTAACCCCAATGCCAAACTCTGCATGCTGTACCAATGCATGGACAGCCCTCCCAGCCCTGCATGGACACCCATCACCAAAGCATGCACAGCATAGGGAAACTAACAATAGCAGAATAACTCTCCATAACACAAACAAAAGGTAGCAGGGCAACAACAACCATAGAGGGGAAGCCAGGGATGTACAATATGTTATACACATGAAGCATATTACATCACTTACATCCCCATAGGTACCCCATCCAATGTCAGTGGAGAGGAGGTGCCACGACTGTCCAGTCCCCCAACAGAAGATGCCCCCAGTGATGACAGTAACTCTGGACTTCTGAATCTTGATGACATACCTGGCCCATCAGGGAACACTGGACGGCTGGTCACCGAAGCCCACTCACAGACCACCACAGAGCCTCCCCCATCAGGATCCAACACCACAGCAGCCAATCAGCGTACTCACACCTCTGTCCCCGGGACACATCAATCAGCAGTTTGCCCATCTGTACAGGGACCCCAGTCTACACCTCACCCCCAAGACAATCAGGGACTTGTGGTCAGTGGCAGTGGGCACACCATTCAGGGGTCAGGGGCACCGGCCAACAGGGACACTGGGAGGACTGCTGTGTGCCAGGGGGAGAACAGGAGCAGGGAACCGACTGTCCAGGAGGCACTCTCCGAGATCATGGAATCCTACCAACATTCCCAGGACACAATGGGCTGGATCCTAGACAACATGCAAGAGACCAGGCAGCTGCAGGAGGAACAGTATCAGGGGATCAGGGAGGACTTGCAGGCCATTAACACCACTCTGATCTCCATCGCAGGGGTGCTGGCAGACATGGCCAATATCATGAGGGAGGCAACAGCACAGCAGCCGCCCCTACCACTAGCCAGTCCATCGACCAGCCCTCCACTTTCACTGCCGCTAGTGGGCATGAGGCCCCGCCACAGGACCCACAGGCCACCAGTACCCCTCCCCCTGCAGAAGATGAACCACCCCACAAACGTTCTCTGCGACCAAGACAGAAGCCAGAGACATTTGCCAAGACTACTGCCAGGAAATGAGACTCTCCTGATTGTCCCCCTTGTGTCCCACACTGTCACCTTGTCCAATTTGAACTGCCATTGCTCCCCTTCCTATGGCCCCTTGGACACTGGATCTGTGCTACAAACAGACTGGAACAATACCCTGGACTTTCCTCCACCATCACCCCATACCATTGCAATTTCCCCTCTTTTGCCTAGCACTACAATAATCACCCTTGTACACAACTCAAACTACTTGTATGTCATGTGTTGAAAATATGTCTTTATGAAAACAGTTTCATCCATTGCAAATGTACTGAACATTGTGAAAGCATAGAAATAATGACCTGTAGCTGGGTGTAGTCGGAACACCAGTATACAGTTGTTATATCACCAACGTCAGCAAAATCATAGGTGACAGTACGTAGAGGTAAAAGGAAATGAATGCCATCATGCCACAGCCACACAGAATACACCAATAGTCATTGAAATGTAAAGTTGCACTATCTCACCTGTGTGTCATTGGAAGTAGTGATAGATAACTGATTTTCAGTTGTCCTCATCCTCAGCCTCTTCATCCTCACTGTCATCAGGGTCAACTGCTGCCACAGGGGCATCTCCAGTCTCCTCCTCCTGCAGAAAAGGTACATGCCGTCTGAGAGCCAGGTTTTGCAACCCGCAGCATGACACTACTATCTGGAAGACCTTCTCGGGTGAGTAGCACAGGGATCCACCTGTCAGATGCAGGCACCTGAACCTGGCCTTCAGGAGGTCGAAGGTCCTCTCGATGATCCGTCTGGTTCACCCACGTGCCTCATTAGGACATTCTTCAGCCCTTGTCCTGGCATTCCACACAGGGCTCAGCAGCCAAAATAGGTTTGGGTAGCCAGAGTCACCTGCAAGTATTGAGGGACAACATTTAGCCACACACAATCCTATGGGGTTGACAGCAGAGGCATACACTAACACACAGTGGGTGCGGACCAAGGCTCACCTATTAGCCACACCCTGTGCCTCTGTAGTTGGCTCATCACATTTGGGATGCTGCTATTTCTCAGAACAAAGGCATCATGCAGCGACCCAGGATACCTAGCATTGATGTTGGAGATGTACTGGTCCGCTAGGCACACCATCTGCATATTCATTGAGTGGAAACTCTTACGATTCCCGTAAACCTGTTAATTCTAGCGGGGGTAACACAATATGTGTCCCGTCAATCGCCTCAATAATATAAAGGGTATGTGTCCCATTGCATAGAATCCAGCCTTCACAGTAGCTAAATATTCCACCTGGGAGAAAGCTATGTAGCTGCACATGTGTTTCACCAGTGCAGACAAAACTCTTGCCAGCAAGATTGAAAACATTGGCTGTGACATTCTTGCTGCCAAGCCCACTGTCACTTGGAAAGAACCAGTTTGCCAAGAAATGGAGCACTGATAGCACTTGCACAAGAGGAGGGATCCCAATGGGATGACGGATAGCTGATATCAGGTCTGGCTCCAACTTGATTGTGGCCCTGCACCGTCTATAGGTGAATATTATGTGCCTGTCCTCAAATGTAGCCAAGTCCACCAAATGTCTGTACACGGAGGTATGTCTCCACCTCCTATTCATCCGCAGCAGTAGGTATCTAAGGGACACAGTGAGTAGGGTGTCACAATTGGAACAACAAAATCACAACTTCAGTCCACATGGTGCACCTATGTATTGGCACAGTGTAAATGGTGTAGTATGTGCAAATCTAATCTGTGATTCAGTAATTGTTGATAGGCCTGTCCCCCCCCCCCAGAAATGGTGACCACCTGTCCTGTACGGAGGGACAGGTGGAAGTGAGGTAATTCGTCCGACGGTAGCTGTCTTGACGGAAGGCGGTCTTGCACCGCCGTGCAATTCCTCACTGGATAATATGGGGCTCTATGGAGGACAGCGGCCAATGGGGATGTACGCCGGCAGTGACGGTGTACACCACCACAGACGTGACCAACAGTTTCTATATGATTCCTCACTTGTTTCCTGACCTTCAACAGGTGAACACCTACACTGCGTGTACTGCTGTGACCTGTGTTTGGAACCTACCATGGCCCATGTGACCGGGTAAAGGGCCCCTGCCCTCACTTCGGAGGAGCTGGAGCAATTGGTGGATAGGGTCCTACCCCAGTACTGACAGCTGTATGGGCCTCCAGACCTACAGGTGAGTACATTTTGGACATGATGAATGTAAGAAGGATGCATGGAGATGTGTGTGCAAGCATTGTGTAAGAGGAGTTGTGGGGTGGGGGGAATGTCTAGTGGCGGTGTACATGGTGTGCAATGGGCTACACATGTGCCAATGGTGATGGAAACAGGTACGGTGGGCCATTTGTGTGACAGGCTGGACTGTTTGTCTAATGGTGTTCTCCTTTCTGTATTGCCTCTGCAGGTCAGCGCCCATCAAAAGAAGGGAATATGACATGCCATAGCCAAGGACGTGTATACCCTGGGGTTCTATGGCAGGCAGAGCACCCACTGTCGGAAACGGTGGGTGAGCCTGAGATGCTGGGCACGGAAGACCGGGGAGGCCCAGCTGGGGATGGACTTCAATGAGGAAGGGGTGCACGTCGGACCCTGACCCTCCTGATGGCCCGCATATTGGTGGTGGCCTACCCTGAGCTGGAAGTGGGCTTGAGGGAATCACAGCAGCCACAAGGGGGTGAATCCAGTTGGTATCATTACATATTTGGCTGGGCGGGTGGTATCCGGGTGGTGGATGTGTTAGTGGGAGCCCGTAAGGCCGGGCCAGACATTGCAGCATGGGTCATCTGAAGGGTAATGAGTGTATGGCAAATACAGGTAACCTACCTTGTTAGCAGTCCATTTCAGCCAGTGCATTGTGGGTCCCAGGAGTGCTGCCTGCAGTTGCCGGTGTGTGGTCCTCATCTTGCTTTAGTGACTAGCCATATCACCGGTAATGCAATGCATAGTGCTTAAGCCTGTTCCCTGTGTGTGAAGGTGATGTCCATGCCAATAGTGGTGTTGGTGCAGTAGTTGACCCAGTGTATCCTTTGTCTCCCCCCTTTCTTTTTTTGTCATCCTGTCCTTGTGTGCATTAGCATCATCTGGAGGAAGAGCAGGGGCACTTGTGACAGAGGGAGTTGCATCCCACAGGTCCCAGGAGGCAGAGTCCACTGACGCTGAGGGAACCAGTGGGACAGAGGGTGAAGGGAGCGAGGGGAGCACCATGGCAGAGTGTGGAAGAGACAACAGACTCAGATACCTCCTCTGATGGAAGCTTCCTGGTGGTGATTGACACCTCCGTAACCACCCCAACTGCAGGTACAGCCGTCACCCCGTACCAGAACAGCCCTCCTAGTAGCTCCTCAGTGGATTGCCTGTGCCCGCCCACCTAGAAGGGTGGGCATCTCCTTCGCCCCAGGCACCTCAGGCTCTGCCCCAGTGAGCCCTGCTGCCCTGAGTGAGAAGGCTATTGACCTCCTGAGATCCATCTCTGGAGGGCAATCAACCATTGTGAATGCCATCCAGGGGCTGGCATCCCAGATGCAGCAATGTAATGCATTCCTGCAGGGCATTCAATGTGGATTGGCGGCCCAACAGAGATTGATTCAGGCTTTTATTCTGAAAAAGAAGATCATGTGTCAAATATTGGAACTCAATTGAATTGTTTGTGGACTTTTTTATTATTTGGATTTGATTTAGTTATATCGAGTCTATAGAATATGATGAGTGCTAAATTTGCTTGGAGTTGAGGATAACAATCTTTGGACTCTTATCGATGCTAGGTTTTGTTGGGGAGGTTTTCTTAGTTTCAGCACCATCAGATTGAGAAAGGTTGGAATTTGTTAAGATCTAGTATATCATTAATATATAGGTGAGCGCCAGACCCCCTAAAAACCACCCCTTTGGTATCATTACACGTCTACACGCACACCTACATGCACTGCCTCAACATCCACCACTAGCATCACCACACCGAGCAGCACACACACCTCACCAGCAGACACCTCCACAACATCCATCCACTTGTCCCCTGTGTCCTCTCCCACTGTGTCTGTCCCCCCCAAAGGACAGAAACGCAACCACTCAGACACCCAACAGCCATCTACCTCACACACGCACACTGCCCATGCACCTGCACCCCTGTCCAGCAGACGGTCTCCTCCAACAACCATTCCCTCAACCTCCACTCCCATCCCTCCTCTCTCCTCCTGCCCCATAGTCCCTAAGAAGCTTTTCCTTGCCCAACTTGACCTCTTCCTTCCCCCTCCCCCCTCCATCCTGCCCATAGAACCAGGGTGCCAACCAGCCATTTCAGCACCTCAGCCAAACAGTCCACGGGGACAATGGAGGCACCTCTTAGTCGTGGAGGCATAACTGTGAGGGATTACACTCCAACAGTCAGAAAGGGGAAGGAGCCGACAACACCTACAGCCAGGAAGGAGCCCACAACACCTACACCCAGGAAGGGAAAGGAGCCCAAACACCTATAGCCAAGAAGGGGAAGGAGCCCATAACACAAACAGCCAGGAAAGGGAAGGAGCCCACAACACAAACAGCCAGGAAGGGGAAGTTTCCCCACCTCCTGCCATGGAGGGAATGAAGCCCTCAACTCCATCAGAGGCAGGGAACGGTGAAACCACCACCTCCACCACCTGTGGTCATGGAGCCCTCACTGCCAGCAGAGGCAAGCCAGGAAGCACCATCACCTGTTGCCACAGAGCAGCCCTCACCACCAGCTGAGGCAGTGCAGCTATCACCACCAGCAGAGGCTGCACAGGAGGCACCATCAACTGTTGCCACAGTGCAGCCATCACCACCAGCGGAGGATATGTAGGCCACCCTCCATGGACTGCTACACAAGGGGCGCCCTCCAGAAGCAGTGAACATGTTCCCCAGCTCAGAGACTGTGACCTTGCACTCCCTCCAGAACCAGTGGGGACGTTCCCGTATTCAGCTGAGGTGCCCCCCCCATCCACCTGAGGTGCCTGCTCACTTGCAAAATGATGCCCCTGCAGTGTTCTATCCGGATGATGTCAGGAAACAAATTGGGCCTTGGACAGTGCCCTGTGGCCATGTGTGCTCTTATGACTTTGGACTGGGCATTGGCCCTTTGTGAACATTTGCATATATTTGGTTTGTGTGGTGGGTTTTACTATGCTAATACATTTTCTGTACATCGGTACTCTGGTCCTTGTGTTATTCTGCCATGTGTCTGTGCCATTGGTTTATGTCTGCAGCTGGTTGTGTGTATGGTGTGTGTGTGAATGGTGTGTGTGTGAATGGTGTGTGTGTGAATGGTGTGTTTCATGCGTGTGTGTGTGTCACTGTTGTTTTCCTCCCTCCCTCCCTTGTGTGCTGGTGGCTGTACTCACCGTCGTCGTCTTCGTCGACGTTGGTGTTCCAGGTGGAGCATGACGTAGAAGATCATCGGGAAGACTTGCAGTTCAGGTTCCATGGTGGCGTTGTTCTTCCCTGTGTCTCCGATGGCGAGTCCTTTTTGTTCTTTGCTCTGTTTGTCCCAGGCTTTTGATGGCATTGGTACCAACCTGTGAAAGGTGGCAGATTTGTGTGTCATGATATGGTGGGCGGTACTTTGCCTTCCTCTTGGTTGTTGGTGGCTACCACCGTGGTGAGTGTTGTTTCCGCCCTGGCGGTTGGTGTGGTACATTGGCTGTCTATGGGAGTTCTCACCGCCATGGTCATAATTTGGCAGCACTTACCGCCAGTCTGTTGGCTTTATTACCGCCACTTTATCACTCACTGCCAGGGTCGTAATGAGGGCATAAGTAATTGGCTCCTTGTTTGGCAAATCTGAGATCAAGAAGTTGATGACATTGTGTAATCTGGTTTGCAACATTCCGATAGAATCTTGTGCAGCTCCTTATAAGGGTATTTAACTGTGACAATTCTGTTTTTAGAGTATGATCTCTTCTTTTCTTCCTTGATGTGTGATTTGTGTATTTTTTTGTGTATTTATAGGCATGTTTTGCCCTTCAGGCATTGAACCAAGATGTTGATAGTGTACATATTTGTGTATTTTTCATTTTATATTATCATTCATATGTAAGAGTCTCTGACCAAGGAGAACATGGCAGACTGTGCCGTGGTAGCAGCGCGCTAGGACGGCTTCCGGTTCCTGGGTGAAGCGAGGAGATGGTTCTGCCGGGTGAACTGCGGCGGACACGCGGATGTGCGCTCTGCAGTTATTGAATCCAGCCGAAAGGTGGAAGGCAGCTGGGGCTGCACTGTGGTGCCGTGCTGGAGTTTCGCCGGACACAAAGAGGAGCGGCGCGTATTCCCCTCTGGGGGAATAGCGGCAGGACCAGCGAGGCCTGGGCGAAGCAGGCGAGGCTAGGAGCTCCGATTTGCAGCATTTCTGGAGCGGAGAGGGGGACAGAGGCCAGGGTTCCTCAAAGAACGGTAAGGCAAAGTGGGGGGGGGCACTGTGATACCCCCTTCCCCTCTTAGGCCTGACGAGTGTGGAAGGGGCTGGTCAGCTGCTGACTGATAAACTTAACTTTGTACTGGAAGGTAAGATGGGGTCAGGCAAGGAGAAGATCACAGCAAAATCATTTGAGGGAAGAGGGAGCGCCTTGAGGAAAGAGGGGGAGAATAAGCTCAAGGGAAGAAATAAGTTGACTCCCTCCCTGAGGTCATACTTTAAGGTGAGGTCGGAGGTAGTTAAGCTCACACCCGGCCAGGCTAGAGTGGTGATGGAGGCTTCTGCCTTACAGCTTACTGACTCCTCTGGTGAGGGCAGGGGGTTTGTTGACAATAATACGGTTTTGCTGTCCCAAGTTAATGGAGGCAATAAGGAGGGATATGTGTTAGAGAAGATACTTCCCCCGACGCAGTTGAAGAAGCCCCTCAAGCTGTTTTAGCCCCCTCACCTTCCCAGAGTCCCTCGTTTGAGGCGGTGATCCCGTCTATCTCTGAGGATGTAAAGAGAGGCTTTGCAAACTCAGAAATAAATCAAGGGGAGATAAGAGAAGTTTGCGGGGTGTTGGAAAGAAAGATCGATGGCTTGATGGAGAGAACTCAGGCTCTCGAAGAGGCTGTGGGCGGCATGAAGGAGGAATTGACCCTACACAAGTATGAGATTGATGCACTGAAGGGAAATGAGCAGGTGCTAAAAATAGGGTAGAGCAATTGGAAAATTATTCAAGAAGAAATAACTTAAGGCTCTTGAAAGTGCCAGAAGGCGCGGAAGGTAATGATCTCAAAGCCTTTGTGGTCTCGCTAATGAAATCTGCAGTGGGACTGGAGGAGAGTGATGAGGAAATCGGAAAAGATATTCAGAGAGTCCATCGGGACCCTTTTAGGATACGGATGAACAGTAGTAGACCTCGGAGAATTTGGGATAAATTTTTGACGTATGAGATGAAAGAGAAGATCTTGTCTAGAGCGTTAAAACAAAAATCCTTAAAAGTAAATTATGTTGTCTTTGAGATTAGGTCTGATCTATCTAGGTCCACCATGGATAGGCAGTGGGAGCTAGGGAAGCGCTTGGAGATATTTAAGAGTTTAGGGGTTTCGGCTCAGTTGAAATTTCCAGCCTTTCTCCGGGTTGTGTATAATAACAAAATGGATAATATCAGAGATATAACTGATGCGGATGAATTACTGGCAGTAGTTAAGAGTGGGCAGACTGTAAAATAGCGGTGTTTGATGTTTTTCTTAAGTCAAGATCACCCAGGAATGCAGGGGCGTTCTAAAATTTGGACCAACAATGGTTTCTATATGGGGGGGTTCTTTACGGGTGGGGTAGCTGGGGGATGGGAGGTGGGGGATTGGGTAGTGTGGGGGTTGGAGGAGAAAGAGTATAAAAAAGTGCCTTGTTCAACCCAGTTTTTTTCTGCAATATTTGAGATATAGCTAGTAGGGGGAGAGGCCAGGGGACAAGGGGTACACTACTTCAAATTCTCTCTTGGAATGTTAATGGTTTGAGAACGAGAGGGAGAAGGGATAGAATATTGCAGTATTTGCGTGATTCAACTGCACAAATTTTGGTTTTGCAGAAACCCACTTAGCAAAGGCTGAGTGTATGAGCTTAATAAAAAAGCTGAGGTGGGTTCAAGAGTCTGTATGCACAGAGCACAATTACCATACCAAAGGTGTGGCGATTTTGTTTAAACAGTTCCAACAGGGAAATTTAGTAATATTGGAAGTAAAATCGGATACAGCAGGGCGTTGGGTTGTAGTTAAAGTAAAGCTTAATGTTCAAAACTTGGTTTTAGTGGGCTACTATGGTCCTAATTGCGACGACATACAACCTCTAAGACAGCTTTTTTCTCAGATTCTTGAATTTTCGGACCCAGTTATTATGATGGGTGACTTTAATGTTGTGTTAGATAATGAGCTGGATAGGGATAATTGTAAGTCGCGAGGCACTCCCAAATTGCAACAATATTTAAGGAGTGATGATGAAAGAATTTGGGTTGTGCGACATTTGGAGACAGAGAGGGGGAAATAATAGGG
This sequence comes from Pleurodeles waltl, assembly GCF_031143425.1. Taxonomy (NCBI): domain Eukaryota; kingdom Metazoa; phylum Chordata; class Amphibia; order Caudata; family Salamandridae; genus Pleurodeles; species Pleurodeles waltl. Next base: position 343,218,526 of record NC_090439.1, read on the forward strand.
ATTTCTCCTTCTTTAATTAGAAATATAGACATGCCTCCCGAATCAATTATTTTTTATTAGATATACGCTTGAGAGAGGCTGTGGAGAAGGTAGTATATCTGCCCTCTCACTTATCTGACCATTCAGCAGTCATTTTAGATATGATTTTTCTGCAGAGGGCAATCAGTAATAGGTGGACCATTGACAGTTCTTTACTGCTGGATCAGGAAGTGGTGATGCAACTGCGGAAGGAAACAGAATTTTTCTTTAGTGTAAATGCAGGGTCCGCACCAACGTCAGTGGTATGAGATACTTTTAAGGCTGTTTTTAGGGGGGAGATAACAAATATCTCATATCAGAAGCATAAGCTGTTCAGAAATGAAATTAACTTGTTAGAGCAAGAAATGTTGAAGTATAAGGCTGAGTCGATAGAATTAGGTGAGACAGAGGCTTTGAGGGCTAGTTTGGATGGGCTGAGAAAACAGCTGGAGAACGTATTACAGGGAAGAATTTTAAGGAGATGGGAGGTAAGCAAATTGGCTCACTTTGAGTATGGGAAAAATGCTGGGAAGCTGTTAGCTTGGAAGTGCAAAGCAGATCGAGTAAGGAACTATATTAAGGAGATTGAAATGGAGCAGCCAGGTGGAACAGGTAACGGATAATGCTGCGATTGAATCTGCTTTTCAAAATGTTTTTGCACAACTGTACTCGGAGGATTTAGAGGTGGGAAAAGATATGGTGACGGATTGGCTGGGGTCTGATATATCTTTATGTATATCACCGCAGGAAAAGGAAATACTGAATGCCCCAATTATGCCAGAGGAAATCAGGAGAACCTTGAATAGCAGTAAGGATGGGACGGCCCCGGGCCCAGACGACATTCCAGTGGAGGTATATAAGGCATTAGGAGACTCGATTATACCAGCCCTGACAGATTTGTTCGGGGGATTTTCGAGAATGGCTGTAGTATTCCTCTTTGGTGGAATGAGGCGGTTATTTCATTAATTTTGAAACCGGATAAAAGCCCGGCAAAATGTGCTTCTTATAGGCCTATATCGTTGTTGAACAGCGATTATAAAATATTAGCTAAAATTTTAGCGGATAGGCTAAGTAAGATAGTCAATAACTTGGTTCACCCAAACCAGAAAGGCTTCTCTAAAGGTAGATATCTGCATGAGCTGACTTTTGAAATGATCGGGGCGATAGATTTGGCCACAATCTTTGGGTCACCGCTGGCAATTATTATTTTATATGCAATGAAAGCCTTTGACCAGGTAAACTGGAACTATTTAAAATCAATTCTAAGGCGGGCCGATTTAGGAGCTATGTTTTGTGGGGTTAGTGATCAGATATATACAGCTCCTTTTGCCAAGGTGTTGGTCAACGGAAATCTTACAGGGCCTATCACAATTTCTAGAGGCACTAGGCAGGGTTGTCCATTGTCTCCTGTTTTGTTTAACATGTATATCGAACCATTTGCTAGAAAGATTAGGCAAAATAGCCTCATCCCTCCTTTTCGCTGTAATGGTTGGAAAAAAAAAAATATCCTTATATGCATATGATCTTTTGATAAACACTAATAATTTATCATTGGCCTTCAACACAGTTATAGAATTGGCTGAGCAATTTGGAAGCATATCAGGATATCGGGTTAATGTGGGAAAAACTGAAATTATGCAATGGAATATGGAGGTAGGGTCGATACAGAGTAAGCAGGAAATACAGTATTTAGGTATTTTAGTGACCCATGACCTTAAGGACCTAGTTGAAAGGAATTTCCGAAAATTGTTAGCTGAGTGTAAAGGTATACTGCAGAAATGGGCACATCTCCCTTTGACGGTACTTGGGAGAGTCAACTTAGTTAAAATGTTTATCTTGCCTAAATGGAACTTTGTGTTTGCATCAATCCCTCTTACAATGCATAAAGGGTATCTGGATAAAATGCAGCACGTGATAAACGTCTTCATTTGGAGTTCAAAGGGGCCAAGGATATCTTGGAAGAAATTACATAGAAGAAGGGAAAATGGAGGATTGGCTTTACCAGATCTGGCATATTATGCTTGGGCCTTCTTATTCAAGAATTCAAGGATGTTGTTTTCATGCCCAGATGCTTCAGCAGTGGGTGTGATGTACAAGGCGATGGTTTCAACTGTTAAAGGGGCCTCAAGGTATTTTCTTTTCAAATTTGGCGATCCCAAGTTTTTCAAAAAAATCAAGTTGAAAGTTCTGCAAGGGCTGACGAAGAGTTGGTATCAGTTGAGACGACGAGTTGGTATTTTTAATTACAGCTACCATGCGCCTATTTGGGATTCCCCGGGCACTCCAGAGTGCTTTAAATACATTTTAGCACTACCATTTAAAAAGGCTGGGGTAGAAAGTTGGGGTGACCTATCTCGAGATGGAATCTTGCTTTCATGGGAGGAGTTAGTAGGGATAACGGGTGGATCCCTGTCTAGGCTGAAGTTTTTGCAGATGAAAGAGTGGGAAAGAGGAGTTGGAGGATTCTTTTTTAGAGTTCTCGGCCTCTGTCCCTGTAAAGAAGTTGGCGGTTTGGTATTGGTAAATGGTAGAAATATCTGATGGGAACTTTACACTGCCGATTGATCTGTGGGGTAATCATATGCCCAGGGATAAGGTTGGTGGATGGTGGAAGAAGTCTGTGTCGATCCTTTACGAAGTAGTGAAGCCAGCCCCGTTGAGGAAGAATCATCTTTATACTCTACACAGAGCTTATATTTCGCCAGAGAAGCTTTCTAAGATTAAGAAAGGAGAAGTGATTAAATGTTTGAAATGCGGTAGTGTAGGAGCAACAGATGTTAATTTGTTTTGGGATTGCCCTTGTATTCGTTTGTTTTGGGAGGAAGTTTGTGGTATTGTATCATCTATGTTGGGTTGGGAGATTATTGTATCGCTTCCGCTGATTATATTTGGGCAGCTACAGGAAGAGGGCATAAGGAGTAGTGTGAATAATGTTAAACTTAAATTTTTGTTTTATGTAATTTTTTTGGGTAGAAATGAAATTTGCAAGAACTGGATGAAGGACTCCCCTCCGGTCTATATGGATTGGCTTAACGCAGTCTTTCGCGTTTCGAACTTGGACTTGAACACGCAGTGAACTAGGAATAATGCGGAATTGTGGTTGCTTTGCTAAATTGGGGGGGAGATATCAGAAATATGTTGTTCAATTATGGTCCAAAGATTACTCACCGCTCTCTATCCTCTCTTGTCTGTTAAAGCGGACCGGGAGATATAATGGTGCCCCCTGGCTTGAGTCTCTCTCTTATCTAGATGGTGAGAAGGGTGTACGGATCAAGAGGTGGCTTAAAATGCGGGGTTGAATGAGGACAAAAAAAGAAAAGAAAAAAAGAAAGAGTCTCTGACCAAAAGCCAATGCACAACCTCTGTAATTCTGTGTGTTTTAAATACCAGATACCTTAAGAGGATGATGCAGGTGCAGTCAGACAGTGTAGTCTTGAGCAACGTTGGTCTAACCAGATCGCCTAACTAGTGATCAACAGGAAAGGAAAGAAAGACATCTGCAAGTTTCCATAATTTCTGGAACGACCAAATTAGCCTCCTCACAAATTCAAACAGTTCATAAAAATATATTATATAATGACCTTGCTTTTGTGTTAGTGACACTATCCTAGTACATAAAAACATGGCATGATGACCACCTTGTGAACAAGTGAATTAGTTACTTTTCCTCTTCCTGTCATCATATCTCAAATTCTTTTGCGAAATGATTTTAAATCTGTGCATTCTGTATTCTACCACTCTAACTTGAGCTATTATTTTTAAATATTTCCAGGCAACATGGGTGTTAAATTTGGCCTTGTCTGCTGAGTCAACCCCACACTTTTTGCCCCTCCTGTTTGCTGGAATTCGTTTTTGTTGGCCATAGGCTCTGTTCACTTTACCACTGTAACTGCTAAAGTGCTTGTCCTCACTCCTTTAAGAAAGGTAAAAATGGCTTACACCCCATTAGCACATTTAGTTCACTTATAAGTCCCCAGTTAAGTGATACTACATGTACCCATAGTCTGCAAATGAAATGCTACTAGTGGGCTGGCAGCACGGATAAAAAACATTCTCAGATCTGCCATTGCAGCCTTTGTGAAGTTTTAAACTGCTATTTCAAACAGGCCTAAACCTTACTTTTTATTACATATAAATCACTCCTGATGTAGGTTCTAAACAGCCTATAGGCCAGGGTACAGTGTTTCTAAAACGTTGGGCATTTACATTTACTTTAAGTTTCAAGTGTCTATAAGTTTTCTCTGAACATAATATTGAGTTACCCTATTACATTTAAGAAGTGATAACATTTGATTGGGAACAGGTAGGACTGTCTTGTTTGCTCTCTAACACATTGTAATTTAAAATCCTCTTTAATGGTAAAGTTAGGATTTGAGTCACAACTCTGAAAATGCAACTTTTTAAAAGTTGTCATTGTGTGGTCTTAACCATTTGGTGCCTGTAGCCTGTGTCCTGTGTTACTTGATTAGGGGTAGTTTGCAGTTGGCCTTTGTGTATTCCTTCCAGACTTTGTCACAAAGGGGGACTGGTGTTGGCAGGATGGGCTTTACTGACAGGATGAGTGGGACCAGAGTTGTAACCTACCACACTTGCATTTCAATAAAGGCTGCCTCCTGCACTCACAAAGAGCTTCAAATTTTCTACCATCAACGGGGCAGGTGAAAGAAAGGAATCTCCAGAACCAGGTGTGGGGTTGGGGAGTTGGAGGAGCCTAGAAGTGTCTCCTACTTTAAAGCTGGCACCTGGTATAAATATTGGACCATCAGACCAACACTTCAGAATACTCCTGGACTTGTGGACTCTACAATTAAAGGACTGCCTTTCTGCTTGAGCACTGCCCTGCTGCCTGAGGACTCCCTCTAAGTTTCAGTTAGCTGATCTCCTTAGCAACAGGGACACAACAGGCTCCTGATAAGCTGCTTCAACAGAACCAATGCTGCACAGAACATCCCGATGCCATCCCATGCTTTGATAGCTCCAGCCAGAGGCTTCATTAGAACAAATGGAGCACAACACAAGTCCTTGCATTACCAGCTCCATCTAGGTGTCTTCATCGGAACTGGCTCAGTGTGATACATCTCAACACAAGTCCTCTCATCAGAACTAATGCAGTGCAGCACACCTCAGCACCGGACCATTCACTGTAACTCCTGTTCAAACAGCTCCTCAATGTAGCACCACACAGATTTTGTGCCAGTCCAGTGTGACAGGATAACCATAATTGCTTCTAGACACTATTTCATCCTAAATCTTTGAAATTCAATTTGCAGGTTCTACTATTTGGATTTGTTTCATTTTGATATCAGATAATGTATTTCATTTTACTCTGTTTTTCTAAATTGGCATGGAATTTTTCTTGTGTTGTGTTTTCACTTTGTTACTATTTGTGTGCTTCATAAATATTTTACACATTGCCTCTCAGATATACCTGACTGCTTTTGTGCCAAGCTACCAGAAGTTTAAGCACAGGTTGATTTAGTGGCTTTTTTGGTTTTATCCTGACAAGTATTGTAGTTGTTCCTTTAGTAGGATTTCAACCCCCTCAATCACTAACCCTGTTTCTCACAATGAGCTTAAAATAGCATGATATATTTGCAACTCCAGTGTTTTCATGTAATTAGAAGGCACACAGCAAAAGGTTAGCTGGTACAGGGAAGAGATGTGAAAATAACATTGGCTGTTTTCCTTGGTTATAGGACTGCAAACTGCTTCTAATGAGAAACCTAACTGCGTGCGCAGATCTTCCAAGCCGCATGAGATGTTCATACAGGGAGGGGGATGGGAGCCTGCAGAGATTTTCCATTCATGGAGCCGCACTCGTTTTCCAGATGAACATGAAATAAAAAAAAGAGGAAGTTTCAATTTTCTGAATTTCAGAAAGGTCTTGTGTACATGGAAAGAGCGATACGTGGCCCTGTATGTTGATTGTTGAACAGGGGTCTTGGACTGTGCTAACTAACATACTTTAATGGTTAATGACAAGGACGTGAGAACACGCAGCGAAGGTGTTGATTTTGCCTGCTGCTTTCTTCTGCTCCTAGTCAGTATAATTGCTGAGTGATTAGCTGGAGCAGAAAAAATACCTTCTAGGAGGCAAAGAAATCAGAATAAACTGGAAATATGGAGACAATATGATTGCTGTATTTATTTTTGTACCTGTGATTTGCAGTTTCATTTATGGTCCACTGAAAAAGCACACTTGCTTATAACCTATTGATGCAGTTGCACTGAATTGTTTGCTTTGTCTGGTAGATCAGAATATAATCTTGTTTTCCTATACTTCCTTTTAAGATTACCGAGACAAAATAAAGACGTGCATGTTGGTCTTGAGTGGCCCAACGCCAGTTGCATTGTTTGAAAATAATGGGTGTCAGAAGAGAAGGATGAAACTAAGCTTCAAATGGAAGCCCTGCCTCAGCACTGAGTTTGTCAGCTGTATAGTAAATGGAGAGGATGGCATTTAACCAGAGGCAACCGACTAATAATGCAGAAGAACATCTGAAACTTGTAAACTCCATACACAATAAAAACAATACAATGAGGCCAGTGCATTGGTGCGCAAAAGCAGCAACGTGCGTGTGTACATTTCACATCCTTATTAATTGAATTCGTGAAACTTTTTAGTGTAATGAATTTATCGGGCAGTTTTTTTGATTTTCTGTGAAGTGGAGTTGGGGAAGGGAGTTGCAAGAGCAGTGTGGGGCCTGCAAAGACCATATTCCCATCCCTATGCAGATAGATCTTAACCCTGAAACACTTGCAAAACTACTTCTGTGAAAGACAGAAGTATGTGCCTCACTAGGATGGGAAAAGGAAGGAAATGCCTCTACATTTTGTGAAAAATATCTCATCCGTGATAAAGGGAGAAAAACTATACATGTGAACATGCGCATTTACACATTCTTTTATCATACATGCATTTCTCCTCGTTGGAAATTTTGCATGAGTACATTTTGCGCTTCACAGAGCTAAAAAAAAGCCTAAGACAGATATTTGTTTTTCAAGGACAAACTCGCAGTTTGTTTCTGAAAAACAAAAGGTTTGGTGGAGTGCTGTCAAAACTGGTTGGTGCCTTCAGAAGAAATGCCATGACGATGGTTTCATTGAATTACATAGATCACTGCTACTCGTGCAGCGATCTCCAAATATACCAGTCCTCTATCAGTCTGTCCTCCGCCACCCAGACAGACAAAGGGCCAGATTTACAAGGCCCTATCACCACTTGAGCATCACTTTTTGCTACCCTCCGATGGCCCTAACCACTGCTCTATATTTGCAAGGAGGTGTAACACTGCTTTAGTGGGGTTACCCCCATTGTAAATATGGCCCCTTCCAATTCAGTTTTCTGCATTAGAGGGTCGTGCAATGGGGGTTGCAATGGGCGTTCCATCGCAACATCCATTGTTTTTGTGCAGGAAGGTATCACTTCCTGCACATAAAAAGTCTGCAATGGCGATTTGGCAAAATGCAGCACACATAGAAGAAACAAAATGCCATGGATGATTATTTATGTGCAGCATGGTGTCCCTTTTTGCACATAAACAATCATTCAAAAATGACGCTTTGGTACTTCTATATGTGCTGCATTCTGCAGCATACATAGAAGAGCCAAATCGCCATTGCAGATTGTTTATGTGCAGGAAGGGATATCTTCCTGCACATAAACATTCACTCCCCTCAATGCCTGCATAGGCGCAAGCAGCTTAATTTAGTGCCGGCACAGGGGGAAATGCAGGGCTACAACGTATTCTTTTGAATACGGCATAGCCCTGCATTTTAAAACTGCTGCAGTGCTACTGAATTCGGCGCAGCACCGCTCTGCGCCAGTTTCTTGTAAATCTGGCCTAAAGAGCGCCATACAAAAAATCCGACCCAGGGATTGGACCCCCACATGCCCTAGCTGTCATAACCTCTTGGGCAGGTACAAGTTTGCATCAAAGCTTGAGAGTGGTGTTCCAAGCAAAGACAGAATAGTGTGACTCCCCGATTTGTCAGTGATTCAATATACCTGTGGGAGGCACCAGAGCCACTCCTGGTTGACAGAACAAACTCCATGAGACTCAAGGAAGGGGGGACCACAGAGGAGTTAGGAGCTTCGCTATGGAACTGCAGGTGCTGAAACAACAGACTTTTGTTAGTAATGGAGAGAGAAGATCAGTGTGACCGCAATGCAACAGATCCCACTCGGCCCCAGGATGTCACCAAGGATAGAAATATCCTTGGTGATGTGAAATACCAATAGAATCGGGGTCCAACATTCAGGGTGTTCAGGGATGTGCCTGGTACCACAGAACTGTTAAATTTGCTTACTGTGCAATAGGTGATCAGGTAAGTAGAGTTCTTGCTGTTGTCTGGTTGTGGCATTTTTCACATAATGAAGTATTAACCACGCCTGCCACATAATCTACCATCTGCAACATAAGATGTTGATTTAAAAAATGTTCTTGCTCAAAGGGATCAAAAGTTACTAAAAGCACCAGACCCAAGGTCAAGCAGTGAGAGACACTTCGAAAATGTTAACTAATCTCTTTTCAGTTACTGAATACAGTATTCAGGTAGTAATAAATTGATGTGTCTACCTAGAAAGTATCTGTCTATGTGGGTTCAAACAACAAAATAGCTGCATAATGGTTACATATGTGCTTGGAGTTGAGCGCTTACTGGAGGCCATGCGCGGGCCTAGGAGAAAGGAGCATTGCTTTCATTATCAGGCTGTGTGTACTGAGTGAGGCACTCAAAGGCTGCTTGCTGTAATCCTCCATTCAGCTACTCACAGAGTGGTACTCCAATCAATTTAGGTTCATAGTCTTAGGTCTTACACCTGGTTACAATTCATTCATAAATCTCTGTCTTCTGTGCAGAATATCTTGTGTTTCCAAAATGCCAGGTGCAAGTAGTCTAAGAGTGGGAGCTTACTTTTCGAATCCATGTAAACGCAGGAGCAACCTAGCAATGCCAAATGTTAGATTTCAAGTGTTCCATATTATCCAGGACAGCAGGAACTACGTGTGTCTTGGAAGGTTGAGCTCCCGAGCCTCTTTGACTCTGTTGGTAGCTTGCCAGAGCAGTCACATTATCATTCAAAGGAAGTGGTATGAACGTTGATACTGGGTATAGCACAGCAAATGTCGTACAGAATCAAAAGGGACTGAATCAATTACAAACTGCATTTTGTTGTACTTTTTGTACTACTACAATAGTATCACAAAACATAACCAAAATGTCATTCACAAATTGCACTTCTAAAGTACCGTAGCAAAAAATAAAAAAATAAAAACAGTAGGAAGTTCCACTACCACACATGGCCAACCACTGGTACTGCCACACTCTCCTGAAAAACAAATAGGGGTTGAGGCTGTAAATAACACTCAACAGGAAATACTGGTAAATTAAATGAAATTAAATTACTTTAAGCAGTTAAAAATATAAATACATCTGATTTAATGTTAAAAAAATCCATATACGTATTATTTTAATTATAAAATATGTTAACAACATTTCATAACTTAACCATCAATGTATTTTTTGTTTAATGAAATATAATTAAATTACTTTAATTAATTATGTTCCCCACTTTTAATAATTATTAAAGCATAATGAAACATGCATTTTTCTTCAGATGGGAATGTAGTTAAGAAAACTGGCAAGCTTCTTTCAAATGAAGGTGATGGACATATATTCTTCCTCCCATGACAGGCCAAATCTGGAAGTTCTTCAAACTAGACAGGATGCAAATCTTTCGGCCTTCTCCAATCTTACAGTCGAGACCTTTACATACCTTTTGCAAGTAGTAAAATCTGTCTCTCCTCTAGACCCTGCACCTCCCCAGATTCTCTATCAGGGGTCAGAAAGTATTGCCCCTGCCCTAATTGATTTGTTACATTTATCTCTTAATAGTGGACAGGTGCTTTCCCAATGGTAGCATGTTGTAGTTAAGCGATTATATAAAAAAAAGTAGTCTTGACCCCCTTTGTTCTGTATAAATACAGCCTGATCTCTCTGCTACCAGGAGCCTATGAGCTCCTGGAAAAGCATGTTAATAAGAATCTGTCTGTCTGTCTGTAATCCTGTAAGGTCCTTCACCACAACCAAAAATGGGGTTCACACCACAGGGCAGTATAGAAACTGGTTTACTGGCTGTGACAGAGGAACTGAGATGTCGTTTGGATCAAGGAGGCTCAGCTTCCGTCATTCTTTTTGACCTAAGTGCAGCCTTCAATACAGTGGACCATGCTACTCTTATTCAGAGAGTTTAGGATGCGGGTATCGATGGAATGACACTAAAGTGGCTCACCTCCTTTTCAGAGAATCATACTTTTCAGGTACTGGATTGATCTTGTTTCTCTGACAGCCTTCACCCGAGTCTTCCTTAAGCCCCAAACGTTTCAATCTCTATATGTATCCCCTGACAAAGATAGTGCGTTCCTATGGGCTATCATTAGTTTCATCCCCCATGGTGAAGCAAGAGGACTTACTACTCTAAAGGTGGGAATCAATTTTGCAACCTAGATGGGTCCCTGTCCCAGCCGCTTGTACTGGTGGGCGGGGAAAAGGAGGATTCAGATATATATGGTCAATAGCAATGAACGCAGGGGGGGCGTCCCACGAGCAGCGCGGCATCCACACCTGCTGGACATATCATGATTGTCTGCTCACAAGGCCCGGGCTCATGGGAAATGTAGTCCCATGAACCCGGTCGCCCCAGTCTGTACAGAGAGGCGCGTGTTAGAAGGAGACTCATGGGAGAAGTAGTCTCATGAGTCTATTACGCACCCGCTAGACGCATCATGGTTGCCTGCTCACAAAACCCGGACTCATGGGAAATATAGTCTCATGTGCCCGGTTGCCCCCACTATGAACAGAGAGGCCCGTGTTGAAAAGATACTCATGGGAGTAGTAGTCCCATGAGTCTATATACACGCCGAACTTGGAAAAAGGGGAAGGGAGGGTCGGGGGGGAAACATTGTTACATACATTAGTACATGCAGATATATATTTCAATCAGCCTTCTTCAAACATTGGTCTGTTGTAGTGTCATTCACAGATTGCTTCCACTCAGCAAAGCATAGGGCATGGGATCATCACACTTAGTCACATGGCTCTCTTCTCTGTGAGCAACTGCATTTTGCCTGTGCTTGTGTGCAAAGTCACCCTAAAAATCACTATGGCACCATGGCCTTTTGAAAGCAGTCACTTATGGGTTAACGTCATGAAGGCCCTCATTACGAGCCTGGTCGCCGGTGATAAAGTGGCCCAACAGGCTGGCGGTACTTACTGCCAAATTATGTCCATGGCGGAAAGATGTCCGAAAGACAGCCAATGTACCACATTGACCGCCAGGGCGGAAACAACAGCCACCACGGAGGGAGCCCCTATAGCCAGGTGTAAGTCAATGCTCCGCCAACCATATTATGACCAGACATTCCGCCACCTTTTCCTGGGCAGTACCACAACATCAAAAGCCTGGAGGAAACTGAGCTCAGAAGTCAAAGGATTCACAATTGGAGACACAGGGAAGAACCACACCGCCATGGAACCAGAACTGCACATGTTCCCGATGCTATTCTACATTCTGCTCCACCACGAACACCAACACCAGCGAAGACACCAACCACAAGGGTGGATATAACAGCCACCATGGCGGTAGCCGCCTACAGCCAGGCCTAATGTACCGCCCACCATATTAAGACCCTGGAAACCGCCACCTTTTCTGTGGCAGTACCAACTACATCAAAAGCCTGGTGGAAACACTGCATAGAAAGGAAAGGACTCACCATTGGAGACACAGGGAAGAACCATACCGCCATGAAGCCTGAACTTCATATATTCCTGATGATTTTCTATGTCTTGCTCCACCACGAACACCAACGATGGCGAAGATGACCACAGTGAATACAGCCGCCTAGCACACAGGGGAGGGAGGGAGGAAAAAGAGAGTGACACACACACACACACACACAAACACACACAACACACACCCCCACCCCCAACACCATACACACAATCAGCTGCAGTAATAAAACATATTTACCCCTGCCCCTGAGGAATAATGCAAGAACTTCAGGATTGTGCAAAAGCAAGTGTAATAATAACAACACAGTAGAAATACAAAAATGCAATGTAATGGTGTACACAAATGCAGAGTTCAAGGGACACTGCCCAGTCCATATTGTGCGTGGGCCACAATGCCACATGCTAATGTCCAAGGCCTCGCTTGTCACCTGCACCAACAGGGAGAGAACACTGCAGGGGCATCAGTTGGTAAATATGCAGGCACCTCTGGGGGCGAGGAACGGGGGGGGGCACCTCAGCTGGCAGATGGAACAAGACCACTGGTTCTAGAGGGGTCAACATGCCCTGTGCTTAGTCCTGGGGAGTGCAAGGCCACAGTCTCTCAGGTGGGTGACTTGCCCACTGGTTCTGGAGGGGGCAACATGCCCATTGCTTAGTCCTGGGGAGTGCAAGGCCACAGTCTCTCAGGTGGGTGACTTGCCCACTTGTTCTGGAGGGGGCATCGTGTCCTGTGCTTCTGATCCTCAGGAGGCTGGGGTTGGTGGGTGACTTGCCCACTGGTTCTGGAGGGGGCATCATGCCCTGTGCTTCTGATCCTGGGGAGGCTGGGGTTGATGGGTGACTTGTCTACTGGTTCTGGTGGGGGCAACATGCCCTGTACTCTTGATCCTGGTGAGTGCAAGGTAACAGTCTCTCAGCTGGGTGTCATACCCACAGGATTTGCATGGGTCAGGCCGCACAGTAGCCGATGGAGGCAGGACTACACACCGTCTGCCGGTGGTGACGGCTGCTCAGTGGTGGTGGTGCAGCTGCTGCTTGTGGTGGTGGGGGGAAGCTCCAGTCTGTTCCCTGCAGTCTCGGACGGATGCCCACTGGTGGTGCTGCTGCTGGTGGTGGTGGTGGTGGGGGAAGCTCCAGCCCATCCCCTGCAGCCTCGGATGGCTGCCCACTGGTGGTGGTGGTGCTGCTGGTGGTGGTGGTGGTGGGGAAGCTCCAGCTCATCCCCTGCAGCCTCAGACGGCTACACAACCATGGTTGGTGGTGGGTGCTCCGTCTGAGTCCCTGCACCAGGCCCCTTGTCCTTCCTGCCTGCTGGTGCTGGCTCCCTGTCTTTCTTGGCAGCAGCTGGGGCAGGCACCTTATCCTTCCTGGCAGTAGCTGGGGATAGCTCCTTGCCCTTCCGGGCAGCAGCTGGGGCAGGTACCCCTTCCTAGAGGCAGCCTGGTGGTCTGGATCCTTTCCAACCACAAGTGGGTGTGGAGACTACTGGGCTCATGGACTGGGTGGTTGAGGTGCTTGCCTGGGTTTTTGCCACCCTGGCCTGACATAAAGGAAGGGGATTAGTGAAGAGGTCAATGGTGGAGAGGAAAAGCTTCCTAGGGACATTAGGGCGGGAAGAGGGAGAAGGTTTGGGAATGGAGGAAGAGGTAGTGGTTGTAGGAGTTGTCTGTCTGCTGTGTTTGGGTGTAGGTGAATGGGCTGGATGCTGTTGTGAGGTGGATGGTTGTTGGGTGTCTGAGTGCTTGCGTTTGTGTACTTTAAGAGGGGGGACAAACACAGTGGGAGAGGACGCAGGGGGCATGTGTATGGCTGTTGTGGAGGTGTCTGCCAGTGAGGTGTGTGTTCTGATGTGGTGGTGATGCTGGTAGTGAATGAAGATGTAGTGCATGCAGGTGTGAGTGTAGACGCAAGTGGGAGGGGTGGAGGAGGAGGAAGAGGGGGAGACAGTGGAAATTGTGGATGTTTGTATGTCTGCATCTGAATGGAGTTTCTGTGAGTGCCTGTGGGATGCAGTGTGGTGCTTGTGTTTGCCTGTGCCACTCTTGTGTGTTGTCTTGTGTGCATGCTCGTCTGCCTGTGTGCTTGAGATAGGTTGGGATTGAGGGGAATGGGATTGGGAAGAGGAAGTTGGAGGGGGGAGGGTGGAAACAGGGACAATGGCTGCCATCAGAGAGGAGGCCAGAGCCTGGATCGATCTCTATTGGGCCACCAAGCCAGTGTGAATGCTCTCCAGAAATGCATTAGTTTGTAGCATTTCGGCTGCCCTGGTTGGCATTCACAATGGTTGTCTGCCCTACAGAGATGGATCTCAGGAGGTCTATAGCCTCCTCACTCAGGGCAGCAGGTCTAACTTGGGAAGGGCCTGAGGTCCCTGGCGCAAAGGAAATCCCCACCTCCTGGGTGAGCGGGCACGGGCAACTCAATGAGGGGCTGCTGGGAGGGCAGTGCTGGTAAGGGGGTGGCGGCTGTACCTGTAGCTGGGGTGGTCACAGAGGTGTCCGCCACCACCAGGGAGCTTCCATCGGAGGAGGTACCAGAGTCTAAACTGTCCCCTCCAGTTTCCGTCGTGGTGCTCCCATCGCCCTCCGTCCTACTGGTGTCCTCAGCATCGGTGGACTCTGCCTCCTGGGTCCTGTGGGATGCAGCTACCTCTGTTGGTGGTGCCTCTGCTCCTCTGCCTGATGATGCTAATGCACATAAGGACAGGATGACGAAACAAAAGGGGGGGGAGAGACAAATGATGCACTGGGTCAATGGCTGCAACAACACCACCGTTGGCGTACACACCGATGTCACACACAGGGAACAGCCCTATGCCCTACGCATTGCACTACCAGTTATAATGCTAGGCACCAAGGCATGGGGAGGGGCACATACTGCCAAATGCAGCACACCTGGGACCCACACAGCCCTGACCAGTTGTGGATGCCTACGAGCTAGGTAGCAGGATTATCACTTCAGAACCCTGGCCAACATGGGACCTACTCTGCAATGTCAGCCCAGGCCTAGGGGCACCCACTGGCACACATCCCCCAACCGGATACTACCCTACCATGCGTGAGTTGTAAAGTACTTGTGTGGCTGGTGTGATGCTCTCAAGTGCCCATCAAACTCTAGATAGGCCACTGCCAGTATGCCGGCCATCAGGGGGTCAGGGTTCAACGGGCACCCCTTCCTCATTGGGAGGCCATCCCCAGCTGGGCTTCCGCCGTCTTCCGTGCCCAGCATCTCAGGTCCTTCCACTGATTCCGACAGTGGGTGCTTCACCTGCCATAGACCCCCAGAGTCCGCATGTCCTTGGTGATGGCACGCCATGTACCCTTCTTTTGATGGGTGCTGACCTGCAGAGAAATACACACAGGAAATGGTATCAGTCAGATTGTCCTGCCTGTACACTTATGGCCCACCATACCCCTTCACATCGCTATTTACTTGCACATGGCCCAGCACACAAGCTGTATGCTGCCCAGGGGACAAAACACAAGGCCTTCACACACACCACTCCATGCATTCATGCCACATGCATTGTGCTCACAGTGTACTCACCTGTTGGCTTGGAGGCCCATACAGCAGTCCGTACTGGGGTAGGACTCCATCCACCAGTCTCTCCAACTCTGCCGAGGTGAAGGCAGGGGCCCTTTCCCCAGTCACAGAAGCCATGGTAGGTTGCAGACACAGATCACAGCAGCACATGCAGTGTAGGTCCTTTCCTATGGAAGGTCAGGTAGCAAGTGAGTGAACAGGTAGAAAATGGCTGTTGCATCCGCGGTGGGGTACAGCATCACTGCCGGCGTACATCACCATTGGCCACTGTACCCCATAGGTCCCAATGCTAACCAATGAGGGGTTGCACTGCGGTTCCCGACCACCTACCGCAACAGTGCACAACATCAGCAGAATTTCCTCACTTTCACCTACCCATTCAAATTAACATTGTGCATTGTACTGTTGTGGCTTCGATGTTCAGTTTGTGACCAGCTCCTCACTCTTTTGTCCATTAGACTGCAACCGCTGTGGATAAATAGGAGATGGAGACATACCCCCTTGTACAGACCCCTGGTGGACATGGTAACATTGGAGGACAGGCACATTACCCTCATCTATAGACTTGACAGGGCCACAATCACAGAGCTGTGTGCCCAATTGGAGCCTGACCTGATATCTGCTATTCGTCACCCCACTGGGATTCCCCCTCTTGTGCAAGTCCTATCTGTGCTCCATTTCTTGGCAACTGGTTCTTTCCCAGTGACAGTGGGCTTGGCAGCAGGAATGTCACAGCCAATGTTCTCAATAGAGCTGACCAGAGTGTTATCTGCCCTGATTAAACATATGTGCAGCTACATTGTATTCCCCCAGGTGGAGGATTTGGCCACAGCGAAGGCTGAATTCTATGCAATGGGACATATCCCCAACATAATTGGAGCAATTGATGGAACACATATTGCATTTGTCCCCCCCTGGCAAAATGAACAGGTGCACAGAAATCAAAAGAGTTTCCACTCAATGAATGTCCAGATGGTGTGCTTAGCAGACCAGTATATCTCCCATGTCAATGCTAAGTATCCAGGGTCAGTGCATGATGCCTTTATCCTGAGGAATAGCAGCATCCCAAATGTGATGGCCCAACTTCAGAGGCACCGGGTGTGGCTAATAGGTGAGCCCTGGTTCCCACCTAGTAGATGATTGTGTATGGATATGGTGTGGGCCATATAGGATAGTGTGTGGCTAAATGTTGTCCCTCGATATTTGCAGGTGACTCAGGTTACCTCAACCTATCATGGCTACTGACCCCTGTGTGGAATGCCAGGACAAGGGCAGAAGAACGTTACAATGATGCACATGGGCGAACAAGAAGGATAATCAAATGGACCTTTGGCCTCCTGAAGGCCAGGTTCAGGTGCCTCCGTCTAACTGGGGGATGCTTGTGCTACTCACCAAAGAAGGTCTGCCAGATAATCGTGGCATGCTGCATGTTGCACAACCTTGCCTTGAGATGCCATGTGCCTTTTCTGCAGCAGGAGGAGGCTGGAGATGGCTGTGTGGCAGCAGTGGACCCTGTGGACAGTGAGGGTGAGGAGACAGAGTATGAGGATGAGGACAACAGAACTGCAGTGATTCGACAATACTTACAATTACTCACAGGTAAGACAGTGTTACTTCACATTTCATTGTCATTATTTAGATTATTTTTTGCACTGGCATGCTGTTATTTCCTAATTCTATGCCCACTCACTGTACCCTTTGGCAACTCATTTTGCAGATGTTGGTGCCCCACTATCGCTCCTGGTGTGATCACTGCAGCCGACTACAGGTCTTTCCTATTTGAAAATTACTGTACATTTGAATTACAATGTTTGAACCTGGTAAATGACTACATACTAAAATAAGTGTGACGTACTCCATACTTGTATTTTTTCAAAGGGTGTTTATTTAATTGCTAAGAAGTGGAGGGGCAAATGCATTGGGACGGGGTGATGATGGACAAAAGTCCAGGGGATTGTTCCAGTCTATTTGTAGCACAGGTGCATTGTCCATGGGGACATAGGAAGGGGAACAATGTCAGTTCAAGGTGGACAGGGTGACAGAGTGGGACACAAGGGTGCCAATCAGGAGAGTCTCATTTCCTGGCAGGGGTCTTGGCAATAGTCTCTGGCTTCTGCCTGGATCACAGGGAATGTTTGCAAGGTGGTTCACCTTCTGCAGGGGGAGGGGTGCTGGTGGCCTGTTGGTCCTGTAGTGGGGCCTCCTGTCCACTAGCAGCAGCGGAGGGGAAAGGCAGTTTAGATGTCTGGCTAGTAGCAGGGGCCCGCTGTTGTGAGGCTGCCTCCCTCATAATGTTGGCTATGTCTGCCAGCACCCCTGCTATGGAGACCAGGGTGGTGTTGATGGCCTACACGTCCTCCCTGATACCCTGATCCCCTGGTACTGTCCCTCCTGCAGCCGCCTGTTCTCTTGCACTTTGTCCAGAATCTGGCCCAGCGTATCATGGGAATGTTGTTAGGCTCCCAGGATTTCTGCAAGTGCCTCCTGGAGAGTCGGTTCCCTGGGCCTGTCCTCCCCCTGGCATACAGCACTCCTTCCAGTTTCCCTGTTGTCCTGTGGCTCTGTCCCCTGAACCATGTGCCCACTGCCACTGACCCCAGGTCCCTGATTGTCTTGGGCATGAAGTGTGCCCTGGGGTCCCTGTAGTGGTGACACACTGCTGATTGACATGTCTTGGGGACAGAGGTATGGGTACATTGGGTGGGTGCTGTGGTGGTGTGTCCATATGGGGGAGGCTCTGTGGTTGTCTGGGACTGTGCCTGCGTAACCGACTGTCCAGAGGTCCGTGATGGGCCAGGTTGGTCATCCAGATCCAGGTGATCAGAGTTGCTGTCATCACTGTGGGCCTCTTCAGTTGGGGGACTGGATAGTGCTGGCACCTCTTCGCCACTGACATTGGCTGGGATACCTATGAGGATGTAAATGAAGAGTTATTGTTTCTTTGTGTGACATAAAGTGCTTCGGTGGGTTGCCCTCTTTGTTTCTATTTGCCCTGGCAGCTTTCACTTGGGTACGTTGGCATGTTGATTCTCTGTGGTGTGCATGCTTTAGTGATAGGTGTCCATGCTGGTCTGTGAGTGGTGTCCATGCATTGGTATGGCATGCAGGTCTTGGTATTGAGATGAGTGAGATGTGATGGTGGGGCGTGTGGGAGGTTGTGGAGTGATGAGAGTGAGGCTGAGTATGGGGTATGTATTGGCATGCAGGTAGGGGGTAGTAGTAGTACAGAGTCTAGTCCTCCTGCTACTCCAGCCAGGCCCTCAGGATGCATGATTGCCAAGACTTGCTCCGCCCATGTTGTTAGTTGTGGGGGAGGGGTGGGGGTCCACCGCCAGTTCTCTGTACAGCGAGTTGGTGTCTTGCTACAATGGAACGAACCTTCCCCCGTAGGTCGTTCCACCTCATCCTGATGTCATCCCTTGTTCTGGGGTGCTGTCCCATGGTGTTGACCCTGTCCACAATTCTCCGCCTTAGCTCCATCTTCCTAGCAAAGGAGATCTGCTGCACCTGTGTTCCAAATAGCTGAGGCTCTACCCA
The DNA here is from genome assembly GCF_031143425.1 of Pleurodeles waltl. Classification (NCBI taxonomy): domain Eukaryota; kingdom Metazoa; phylum Chordata; class Amphibia; order Caudata; family Salamandridae; genus Pleurodeles; species Pleurodeles waltl. The sequence continues at coordinate 343,237,417 of NC_090439.1, forward strand.
GATGATTTCCTCCACCATGACCCTTAGCTCCTCCTCTGGGAATCTGGGGTGTCTTTGTGGTGCCATGGGTGTGTGTGAGTTATGTGGGTGAGGGTATGTAGGGTGATGTGTTGAGGTGTGTGATGTGGGGTGCGTGGGTGGTGTATAGGTGTAGGTGGTGTGTGTCTCTGGTTTTGTATGTAGTTGTGGTATCTGTCTTTTGCCAATGGTTTGTAGTCGTAAAGAGTTGTGGGTAGTGTGGGTGCGTGTTTTATGGTGATGTGGGTGGGGTGTGTGTATGGGTGTCAGGTGTGTGTTATTTAAATCGAACAATGTAGTGTTGTTTTGTCTGAGTGTATGTATTCTGAGCACAGCAGTATGTACCGCCAATGGTTTACCGCCATTAAATGTCTGCCGTGATGATTCGTGGATCATAATGTGACAGGCGTTGTTCTGTTGGCATAACAGTGTGGGTTTGGAGACCGCCAGTTTATCACTGACCTTTGGTGTGGCAGACTTGTGTCTGTGGCTGAATAGTGACGGATTGGTGTGTGTATGTGTCATAATATGGTGAACGGATATCCGCTGAGGCAGCGGTATGTTGGCGGCAGTCAGCATGGCGGTAAGAGGGATTTACCTCCACTGTCATAATGAGGGCCTAAATTCTGTTAATTAATGTTTTTCTCTGAGCAACCTATAATACTATTTTCACAAGAATATAAATATAGGCAGTAAATTTCATTTTTATTTCAGCACAAACTGAAACATATCTTAACAGTGAAGATATAAATACTTTTCTATGTGTATTCATGCTACCATTCCTAGTTCATTATTTTGACAGGATCACATGCAGACTCATTTTAGTCAGCTGAAATAAGGCTTTCGCATTTCAATTTTTTCGTGCCGTGTTAGCTTTTCTCCTGCTGTTAAATTTCATTTGCTTGGTGCAACCAGACTGCATAGACAGTGCATTAAAAACTTGGGGCCTGATTACGTCCTTGGTGGATAGGATACTCTGTCCACAAACGTGATGGATATCCTGTCCGCCATTTTACAAGTTCCTTAGGATATCATGGAGCTTGTAATACGGCGGACGGGATATGACGGAGTATCCCATCTGCCATGGTCGTAATCAGACCCTTGGTCTGGTGGTTTAATGGGCCAATGTATTGACTTCAAAAGTTCGTTTTTGGTGTCATGGTTACAGATCCAGGTCCTGCAGGTCCACTTAGGGCCTTATATGACTTTGTCAGTCTTTTGGCAAGACTGCCGTGGTGGCGGCTGCCAAAAGACCGCCATGTTGGCAGTGATCCGACCGCCCTATTAAGAGTTGCACAGCTAAGTCCACCAAAAGCCAACCAAAGTTCCAAAATTGCCAATATACTGCAGGGCGGGAAAGAGGCGATCCCATCATCAGCACTGCCAGCCCACCAAAAATCCTCAGATCATATTATGATCCAGAAATCATGAGAGCGGTTCTTCCATGGGGTAAAACCATTGGCTGTGCAAACCGCAGAGGTCGGCCATCACAAAAGTTAAATACCACACCATATTGGATAGTTTGAAAACCTCATACCTGTCACACATCCACACACCTGACACACCTACAAACTGCACTATATAACACACCCCTTCACACCCCACAATCCCTTGCAACTGGAACGTGACACACAGTCAGAGACAAGCCAATAAAATAAATTATACTAAAGCACACAATATGCAACCCTACACATTTCACTCAGCACTCACCCCACACCTGCACAACACACAATTTAGTGTCCCAGACAATATACACCAACCGTCTCCCACTCACATCACAGCATCCCACCCCTTATCACCTATTCTGTTTACCCCACAATTCTCACTACCTCACTGTCTTGTCCACCATTACCTTGTCCCCTCAAAAACATCCATGTGTCACTGATGATGAGTTGAGGGTCATGGTGGACGAAATTATCTGTGAAGAGCCATACCTTTTTGAAGCACAGGTCCAGCAAACGTCAATGACCAGGAAAAGGGAGCTGTGGCAAAGGATATTCACCAGGGTGAATTCTGTAGGCAGTTACCCATGCACAAGGGAGGACATCAGGAAGAGGTGGAACGATCTCAGGGGGAAGGTACGTTCCATGGCCGCCAAGCACCAGCTGGCAGTCCTCAAGACTGGCGGTGGACACCCACCTCCTCCCCCTACTTTCACATCATGGGAGAAGGTGTTGGACATCCTGCATCATGAGGGCCTGACAGGAATACCTGGTGAGTAGAGTCTGGTAAGTCACTATTCCAAATAGTTTTGTCTTGCTTGCTCACTGGTCACTTTTTCCCACCTCAATGACCAAACAACCCACCACCCCTGGGGCCCACGGTGTTTGTGTATGTCATGAGGAGTATAGGGACTGACAGCACTACAACTCCCAGGGGGCACTTTTTAACCTGTAAGAAAACCAGAACAGTGTACTACAAGTGAATTTGTCTTGCATGGTACTAACAATCAAAAGAACCCACCTGAATGCCATACGATTGAACAGTCTTTTGCAATGACAGCAATGCAATGGCCCACTCCCAGTACTATTACAAGCAAAACACATCTACAACTGTGTTCCTTACTAAACTGCCATTTGAAATTACCATCCAAGCAATGTCATGTACTCACCTCGGGGGGGGACTATATAGGAAGCTAGATGTACTTGCAGTACACCCATGCAGAGGCCCAGGTTAAATAGTAACTCCCATACTGCTGTTTTACCATTGTACATTGTGCAGCTGTTACTTGACTCAATTATGCCATACACCTTACTAGGAGATAATTGTACATTGTCATGTCTTTACTCAGACAAGATATGAGTCAATAAGCAGTCATCTAACCACCAATGTACTCCAAGAGCTTGGAGCATGGTTCATGCAATTGGAAACCTCTGTTTCCCACATAGCTCTCAACCAGATTTTGAAGCAGCTGTCATTGTCATATCGGGGGATCATGTAAGGGCTTTCTGTGCATGTCACATAGCATGTCTAGTGGTCAAACTTAAATATCACTTGCTGCATTACTTTCAGCAACTGTGGGTTCCACTTCTTCTACTTGTAACCTTGCCATTCTCACCATGGAAAGGACACCAGGCACTGACACTATTCCTCTGGACAAAAGCCCCAGTGAGGAAAATACCCCTGGATTTTGGACAATGAGAACAAAACTGGCCCATCAGGGACACTTGGTCAGACAACAACATTGAGCCTCACTCTGCCCAGCCCTGCTGCATCTTCTTGCATCGTGTGAACCCCAGTACAGGTACCTGAGTCTTCTGTGGTAAACCTACACAATGATTGACCTGTCACCAGTGGGAGTGGACAAACTGTGCCAAGGGTACAAGCACGTGGGGGTTGGGTGCGTAGGAGGTATGTTTGGGCCAGAGAATAGAGGCTCCAAGGGACACAACTGGCAAGGACACCATCACCCAAGTCCTGAGAGCATACCATCAACCCCAAGGCATGATGGGCCAGATACTGACCATGATGGGGGAGATCAGACAGCTGAAAAGGGACAACCACCAGGCAGTCATGCAGCAGTGGCAGGCCCAAAATACCCACCTGGCTTTCATTTCTGGGGTGCTGAAAGGCATGAATACCACCCTGTTAGATTTTATACCCAACATCTGGCCTCTTCCACTTGCAATGAAATATCAGGCCCTTCTACATCTGTAGCTGCTAGTGGAATGGAGGTCCTGCCAGGGGAAGGATATGCCTCAGACAACTCACCCTCTGTAGCTGAAGAACCCTCCACCACACAAACGTGGCGATCCCCCCAAACATCCTGGAGGAACAGATGCCAAGAGCAAAAACCACGGCCAGGAAATGAACCTCTACTTTTTGGTTCCCCTTGTGTGGCACTGATACACCCTGTTGATTGTTCTGAAACCTATTTCCATTTTCCTGTGGTGCAAGGACACTGGCCTTGTGTTTCCAAATGGTATACCTTCAGAATTTCATCCACCATGACTGAACCATTCACTGTTTACTTTGTGTTATTTGTGTAAAATTTTACTCAATTAGCTCTGCACCCCCAATAAATACCATTTAACCACAGATCACATGTTAGAGATTTTTATCAGCCAAATACAACTGTCATATATGACAACTCTTGCACAAAAATGTTTCTTTCAAATGTAAAATCTTTGTTATGTTCTGTATAACCAGCCTAGACATTACATTGAACAGTTATAATAGACATTACTCAAATCACTTAAACTGCCCTTTAACACATATAGGCCCTCATTCTGACCTTGGCGGGCGGCGGAGGCCGACCGCCAAAGTCCCGCCGTCAGGTTACCGTTCCGCGGTCGAAAGACCGCGGCGGTAATTCTGACTTTCCCGCTGGGCTGGCGGGTGGTCGCCTTCAGACCGCCAGCCAGCCCAGCGGGAAAGAGGCTTCCACGATGAAGCCGGCTCGGAATCGAGCCGGCGGAGTGGAAGCTGTGCGACGGGTGCAGTTGCACCCGTCGCGTATTTCACTGTCTGCACAGCAGACAGTGAAATACATTTAGGGGCCCTCTTACGGGGGCCCCTGCAATGCCCATGCCAGTGGCATGGGCACTGCAGGGGCCCCCAGGGGCCCCGCGACCCCCCCTACCGCCATCCGGATCTCGGCGGTCCGACCGCCGGGATCTGGATGGCGGTAGGGGGGGTCGGAATCCCCGCGGCGGTGCAGCAAGCTGCGCCGCCGCGGAGGATTCAATGGGGCCGCGGTACACTGGCGGGACCCCGCCAGTGGTGCCGGTCCGACCGCGGCTTTACCGCCGCAGTCGGAATCCCCATTGGAGCACCGCCGGCCTGTCGGCGGTGCTCCCGCGGTCCTCCGCCCTAGCGGTCAAAGACCGCCAGGGTCAGAATGACCACCATAGATTGGTAGAATGAAACTTATCATGCAGAGTACTGCTATTAGCTTCAGTGTTTCAGTATAGGTGTCATACACAGATACTGAAGATAGGGACATGTCAGTCTTTCACTATCCCAGGAGGCAAACATATTGCTTCAATGTATGATCAGTAAAAGCCATATCACATACCACATACCCAACCATAGTTTCAAATTCACAGACCCCATGAAACAGACAGAAGTCAGTACTAATGTCCCCAGTATGGAACCTTCCACTTACCATGGTCAGGTATCTGTAGGCTTGCCATCCACCTATGTCAGTCTTGAGGCACATGCACATTGGTCTGCGAAGAGGAAACACACTGACAGTATACATACAAGTTAGTTCTCATCCAACACAAACCATCATGATGTTAGAGGGTATGGCTACCACATTATGACATTTCAGAGACAAATTAACACACACATGGCATCATTGGCCCCACCTCGAATACCAAACAGGACTTTAGTGTGGAATAGGACACTGCCATCCCATTGTCTTGACAGTCTGGGCATAGAATTCACACACCACAATTCTCATGCCTGACAGTACCTGGTTCAATCCATGTTCACTTCACATGTTAGTCTGCAAATCCCATCTGCCTGTGACACTGTCTGATATTGCTAAATGAGGATGAGTCAAAAAAGTAAATCTGCAATCTGTAAATGACAAAGATAAGGCATTGGTCACATTGATACATGTACGTAACACAGCCAATTCATATATACAAATGTAACTCTGATTGTGCATAGTGTAAAACAGGCCTCAGATCTGCCTCCAGCTGACGACAGAGATCCATGATTGTCTGCCTATCCAGGTGGTAGATTTGAATCACATGTAGCTACTCCATGGTCTGCACGTCTGCTAGTGGACAGTACATTGGAGGTTGTCTTGTGCTTCTCATGCCAGGGTAACTATATGGAGAACACTAGAATGTATGTGTATCACCGAATCTGTACGGCATAAGTATGATCACACCTACATCACATATAATGCTACTTATTGACACATGAAACTGAAAAAGTTGTAGCCAGCACATACGTAGACAACATTTGGCTTATAACTGCATTTAGATCCCCTAACCCCTATCATGTTCTTTGGATAGAGAAGCATGTCACTGAAAGTGAATGTGAATGTGACATTTCATGGTGGTGTGAAAAATACTTGGACAGATACCATGTTTAGAGACATGCTTGTGGTCTGGTCATATGTTTGAAGCTAACACCTAGTGCTGGATATACATGATGTATGCATGTCTCAACATCACACATGGCCTGAATGCAGATGGTCATTCCACATAAAAGGGTATGTTGAAAGAAGTCTGTGTATGGCTACTTGCAATTACTTGTATTTTTACACTGCTTGTTTTGGTATGGTGCATGTGAACATGACATTATCTTCTTGTCTGTGTCATCCATGCAGGAAGAAGGGGATTTGGCATGTCATTGACAGGAAACTGTGGACCCTGGCGGTCCACAGCTGGTGTAACATTCACTGTCAGAAGTGGTGGGAGGACCTGAGATGCTAGGCCCGGAATCAGCAGAGATCCAGCTGGGGATGTCTTCCCAAGGAAGACGGGGTGCCCGTCGGACCTTGACTCCCTAATGGCCCTCATAATGGCAGTGGCCTACCAGGGTAAGTACAGATTCAGCACATTTTCAGTCCTTTACCAGGTTAGTATGTGATGTGACGAATCTAAGCTATGAAAATGTGGTAAGTGCAAAGGGTTTAAACTTCTACAGGAAACACATAGATGTACAGTCATCAACATTGGTACAAAGGTGAGCACACTGTATTTTGTATAGGAACGATTTACTCACCTATGTTGTCCCCCCTAGAGAGAAGCATTTGATGATGCACATGTGACTGTGTCATATATGCACCACTATACCGCTTTTCATACCCTGCTGGCTGTTCCTTCCCACTTGCAGGTCTATACTCCCAATATCATGATGGTAAGTTGTCCAGGTCTTAACTCTCTGTCCATTACAATGTCCCTTGATCCATGTCTATGTGCAACATCCAGTCAGATAAGTTAAAGTCATCCATGCTTTTCTTAAGGTTTCTGATGAGTGACAGCATCATGTGAGGCTATGATATCTACCTGACATTTCACAAGCCATACTTGCAATATCTAAACTGAGCAGTTACAAGGTAAACCACTTTGATATGTGAGGGATGTGCATAGGCCACTGTAATGTGTCATCTGAGTGGACATCCGACATGTATGTAACCATGGAGAAATTGCTCTACTTCTATGGGATCACATACATTGAGATCAGAGCTATGAATATTAGTAATATGTTCATGTTCTGTAGATGGGAAATGGCTACACAGCTATTTCCTTAGCCATAATGTTGGAGGCATGATAAATAGTCCAATACATCATCTTTACAGTTACAATCAGAACTGATTTTGATTTTTGCCAACATCATGTGTCCTTTGTAAGGTTCTGTCTAAAATCATACTTGTAATGTGTCTTAAACATACCTTCTTTTGCTATTTTGGATATGGTTTGAATGCTTTTCTGTGGAAATCTATTGTTTGCACTGACTACATTGTGGTGCAGGTGTGGTAGTTCACATACACATATTGTTGGAATGGTACGTGCATCCAGGGATGTGGCTTGCATCAAGGTGTAGGTCCCTATCATGGTAGCCTCAGATGTGGTTTGTGTCTCTTGTTTTTTCACAAACTGATGTAAGGCTAGTCATGCCTGGTGTGTGGATGGTGATGTTACCACTCAGTCACTTGTCTATTGACGGAATAATAGTATGGTACGTTAAACTATGTGTCGCCTTCCTGCACATGACAGGTGTCCATTGTATTGAAATAGCTGTTATAATACCTGTGGCTGTGTGTGGGTAAATGCTCAGGGCTAAATAGGCCCTTAAAGTGTGCAACGCTTTGTTTACAGGAAGGCAATAACTTAGATGACAAGGTCCACAAACTATGCACCATCCTTTCTTGCATCACTATTGGTACGGTACATGTGTTGGTGACATGTGTTCTGACTCTATCAAACTCCAAATTTGTATATGCCAATTATAGTAGTTGCTTGTGTGCTGATTTCCATTGTGAAAGTTGTGAACTCAGTGACATGAAATGGTTATGACTTGTAGGCAACATGCTGTTGTGTTTTTAGCATATGATATGGTTCTTTGCCTGGTACATGACCTCAGGTCAATATGTTAGTATGTGTGGATTTTGGGTATGTGATATGTGGAGAGCAATGTTACCACTTTCTTCCATAGCTTGGTAATTGGTTGACTATGTTGCTGTGAATAGGGACCCATGTAGGTACAAAGCAAATTGCGACTTGCAATTTGCGAGTCCGAGCGACTCGCAAATTGCAACTCGCAATTTGCTATGCAGAACGGTGTCTCAGACACAGTCTGCGAGTCGCTATGGGGTCGCAAAGACCCACCTCATTAATATTAATGAGGTGGGTCGCAAATTGCGGCCCCATAGGGACTCAGGGCACTCACTGACATGGAGGCCTGCTGTAGTCAGCAGACCTCCATGTCCGTGACTGCTTGCTAATTAAGCAGGTTTTTTTTTTTTAAATGTAGCCCGTTTTCCTTAAAGGAAAACGAGCTGCACTTAAAAAAAAAAATCCGAAACCTTTTGTTTCGGTATTTTTTCAGGGCAGGTAGTGGTCCCTTGGACCACTACCTGCCCTGAAAAAATATTTTGGGGTCCATTCACAAAGGGGAAGGGGTCCCATGGGGATCCCTTCCAATTTGTGAGTGGGTTACCATCCACTTCAAGTGGATGGTAACTGCGACTCCATCGCAAATGGAATTGAATACCACTGCAAGTCGCAAATAGGAAGGGGACACCCCTTCCTATTTGCGAGTCGGAAATGCATTTTGCGAGTCGGTCCCGACTCGCAAAATGCATTTCTGCATAGGAAACTCCGGTTTGCGACTCGCAAACGGCAATTTTTTCTGTTTGCGAGTCGCAAACTGGTTCCTACATCTGGCCCCTTGTATCATGTGGACAAGGCAGCTTGTCATGGAATGGTTAGTGTGATAGCACTCTTGATATGATGGTATTGTAGGTGTGAGATAGGTTATTTAGCTGGTGTGTGACAAGGTTTTTATGTAGGAGTGTACATTGTATCTTGTTGTGACATGATATTGGCACAACACTGAATCTAACTGGGGATGTAGTACAACTATATGTAATTATTATTGATGTGTACAGTGTGATGTAAGTGTTATGTAAAGGATGTGATGACTCTTTCTGTTTTCCAGCATCAGCCTCGGCAGGCGAAGGAGACAGGGCATAGCCGAATGGGGAAGCTGCTGGCCCCAGGACCTCCAGTCATGAAAACACCGACACAGAGGGATCCAGTGGCTTGGATGGCGAGGGTAATGCCAGGGGGGAGACTGGATCCACTTCATCTTCCACCGAATCCTCCTCCAGTCCCTAGCGGTGTCGGACCCATCTGGGACCACCCCAGCACCATCTCTATCCACCACCCCCCTTTCTATCACCAACCTCCCTGTAGCTCCTCACCCAGTAGGCCATGCCCGCTCACCTGAGAGGGTGGACATCTCCTTTGCCACAGACACCTCTGCCCCATACCTTGTTAGCTCTGCTGCACTCAGTAAGGAGGCTACTGACCCCCTGAGATCTATCTCTGTAGGTCAGTCGATCATTGTGAATGCCATCCAGGTACTGGCAACTCAGATACAACTGAGCCTTGCTTGCTTGGAGGGCATTCACGGTATACTGGCTGGCCTACACAGATAATTTTAGGGTCTAGAGTCCAAAAGGATGGCAGCCAGTCACCCTTTGTCTCCCGTTCCCCCCTCCACCTTCCTGTTCCCAATCACAAACCGCCCTTCCCTGACCCAGCGAAAGCACACAAACAGACCGGCAGGCATCTACCTCAACATCCAAGGGTAGCACAGACAAACCAAAGCACCACAGGACACACCACCTGCATACACAAAAGCAACATTCAGATGCACACACAACAACAGTCACAACTTACCCTGACACCCCCACCCCCAGCATCAAAGACAGCACACCTGGCACACCAACATTCACAATTCTAACCACTACACCCATCCTACCCACTGACATCCCCCCAGTAGACCTTCAGACATCCACCCCAGTTACCACACCCACAGACACCACAACACAGACATGCTTACAAGGAGCACATCCACCATACCTCCAGTCACCACCCCAACAGACAGTCATCCACCACCACAGCATCCCCCAGCATCTCCATCCCCCTCAGCCCAAGACACAGAAACACCCTCACTCGCCCACCCAACAGACACCCACCACCCAGAAGCCTACCAACCACAAGCAAGCATCCAAGGCATCCACACCAACACCCCTTACAACCACTCCCTCTCCCTCCCCCAAACATTTTTGCTACGGCTGTCACTGTTTGTGTAAAAATCCTTCCTTTCTGAGTTTGCCCTTTTCCCTACTCTTCTCCACCCAGTGAAACCCCTAAACATTATGTTTACCTCCCCAAGCCTATCCCTTCCACCTCCAAGGCATCCCCCACACCCCCTGCAAGTACCCATGCCCATCCCCTGACAAGAAGTCTAACCCTCCGAAGAAGACCCAACCCTTCTTCCAAGCCTAAAACAACCCCCTTCCAAGCCAAATCCTACCCCTCCAAGCCTAAGCTTAACCCCCTCCACTTACACACTCCCATATCGCCCCTGAGGTAACTGCTTGCCCCCTTGATGCCCCTACCTGTGGATGACACATGGCAATGAGGAGTCAAGTTGGTTCACCATATGGTGTCTTTGGCAATTTACAATTGCTTTGATATTGGACTGGCTAATGGCCTTGTACTTGTCTATTTCTTGCTTTAACTGATATAAAAATACCAACCTGTTGTTGGTATTCAGGTTACATGTTTGTCCTGCATTTCCTTTCCTAGGTTAAAGTTGTTTCTGGCTGACATTTGTTGTGTGCCAGTATTTGTGTCTGTGTGGTGCTTGTGCTTCCTGTGTTGTATGGGCAGTATGTGAGGGTGTGTGCAGTGCTTTTGTCCCATAGGGATAGGGTGTGTGTTTTGTTATGGGCATGTGTATGTGGTAAACTTGTTGTTGTAATGGTATTGTGTGGTGTTTGTGTTGACATGTGTTGGTTGTTGTGGTGTGTGCTTTGTGTGCTTTGACTGTGTGAGTGTGTGTATATTGTGTATAGAATGATAGATGCAATATGATGTGTTTGTGTGATGTGTGTGTCAATTGGTAAGTTGTATTATTGTGTAATTGTGTGTGTTCCTTGTCTATTGGTTGTACATTGTGTTTCATATGTGATGTGTCCCTGGGTAGTGTCTGTTGTGCGTGGTTGCCAATGCGTTTATGATTGTACAGCTGCAGTGTTGTTATGATGTGTTTTTAAGTTGTATGGTATTGTATGAGACTACGCCTGTGTTGCCATGTGTACGAGTGTGTTTTGATGTGTAGTGTGTGTATGTGTGTGTGGTGGCTGCAGTGTGTGTGTTGTGTATGTGTGGATATATTTGTAGTTGTATGTGATTGTGCATCTAGGTGTAATGTTAGTGGAAGGTAGTGTGAGTGTAGCCCTCACACCACCTTCCCTATGGTATGTCATGTAAGTGTACATAATTTAACAATATACAACAATAACAGGTAAGTGTGAGTACTTACGGATGTTGTCATTGGCACGAAGATTTCGTAGTCTTTCGGTGAGCAGGAGCAGCAGGATGATGTCAAGTTGTGGTTCCATGGCGGCTCCAGATGAGTATGGCTTCCTGAAGGTGAGTGTCTCCTTTTATACAGTTCGTTTCCGCCTGGGTTTCCATGGTGGTACAACTGCAGCGGAAATCTTGGTGGGGTGCAGCCTCGTAATAGGTCCAATGGAAACATGGTCTCCGCTGGCCTGCTGGTGCCTTCATTTGTCTGTGGCAGTCTGACCATATTGGCTATGTCCCTTCGGTGCTTTGGCACGTAACTATTTTGTCTAGCTTCCAAATGATTTACCCTGTTCTTTACTGCATCCTGTGTGTGAACTTTCATATAAATCTTTTTAAATAACAAGTCTAATCATTAGCTAATGGTAGCCTTTTAGAAGTAGAAACATCTGCATAAACAGCAAGAAATCATTCTGTGAAACAACTATTCATTGGGAAAAACAAGTCTTTCAAAAGATCAAAATCAAGCCTGGTTCTGACTATACTATAATAATGTGTCATAATATGGCGGAATCTTAGTTTTTCAGCCCTAGCAAGTTTAAGTATGGTTGCCTACCGGGGGTCGAAGCTTGCTGCCCAGCCAGTAAATGGCTGCCATCTAGGCAAGCTCCTTTGGCTGTAAACTCATTCTTAATCATCCTGCTGCTACAACTTATCGAGAGGCTACTGAAACTGCCCGTGTGCTACCTGCGACACCCTCTGTGCCTGATGAGCCCGAAAGAACAGCGGACCACTCATTAAAAAGCATGTGTACCGTTCCTGAAAGGGTTGCCATATGACTGGATAAATGGTGTCTGGTGTGGCTTGTGGCTGGATAAGATGAGCGGCAGCCAAGTCAGTCTGGCTCCTGAGTGACAGGGCTTTGAGGGTGGCTGGGGCCGTAGCAACGGCTGATCTGATTGCAGTGATTGTTGTTGGCATTGAGACTATGAGATACGATAAGAACACTGCCCCAATGTGGCAGCTCTGGAAGAAAGGTTGATGTTAATAAGAATGGCTCCACCTAACTCCAGCTACTGCGGAGGTGCCGCACTGTTATGCGAGTGGTGACAGCGACACCGCCGGGACCTCGGTAACACGGTGGGCCCCCGCATTGAACTTAATTTGGGTGGCAACTCTGTGACACAGACTGGCTCCCACTGCAGTTGGAAAAACAAGGATAAAAATCTCTGGGGCCTGGAGTCTCGCTGCACAAGCCGGCAGGAGGTCAGACATACTGTAGGAAAATGCACACAGAGATACGTGGATTGTGAGGCTGAACAAAAATCTGTAGCTAACAGAGTGGGGTTGCCCTGCCTTGTTGGAGGCGTGATTATGTACTCTATATGGATTACTAATACTAATCAACCACCCAAAAGGGCGGACATGCTGAATGGTTGTGGAAAAGTCTTGTCTGCAGCCCTGGGACCTACCCACACATGTGCAGTACTGGCCCACAAGGGTCAGACAGGAGAAATTGAGTGTGAGATCCCTTTATCCTGTGTGTAAGTAGCTGCTAGACAAAGGTCAAATAGCTGGCAGTGGAACACATCTGACCTTCCTACATAACTTTGTACTTGAGACGGTCTGGTGGTTGTTAGTGGGAGTAAACGTACAGTGTCTGGTCCTCGCAGACCACACAGTACGAGAGAATGATTAAGAGGCATACTCAACCATGGTGAGGCATGTACAGACCCCATGACATAAGGCAGGGGGCAAAGGGGGCTGCGCAGGGGACCCCAGTGACAGGGTGCATGCTCCCAAAAGACTGCTGGGTGACTGCATGTGCCTCCTGTAGAGTGTTGAGTCTTCTGTCTCCCTGGCCTTGCAACGCTGGGATACTGAGGGCAAGCAGACCTTGGGCACAGTGAGATATGGCTTCTCCAGGATTCCATAGCAGAACTCGGTCCCACTTTCTGTGAGGATTATCATTCATAATGGCTGTTGCTTTATGAGATCTGGCATAAAGACTGTTAGAACTCCTCTACTACATGGACACAACTGACAAATCACAATACAGCCTACATCTTGAATCCTGAAAAACGCCCAAAACCTGCAAGGATAATGCTGAAGCTGATTAGGGTATGGAGGAGGTGGATCCAGAGATGGGCAATAAACTACAACCAATGCAGCATAGCCTCACTAAAATATATAAGATAGATATGGCCCTTTTGAATGGATCACATGTTGGGGTGCCTTGACAAACACACTGAGGGGGTCATTCTGACCCTGGCGGTCCAACGACGGCGGGAGCACCGCCAACAGGCTGGCGGTGCTCCCATGGGCATTCTGACCGCAGCGGTACAGCCGCGGTCAGAAACGGGAAACCGGCGGTGTCCCGCCGGTTTCCCGCTGCCCAAGGGAATCCTCCATGGCGGCGCTGCAAGCAGTGCCGCCATGGGGATTCCGACCCCCTTACCGCCAGCCTGGTTCTGGCGGTTTTGACTGGCAGTAACGGGTGTCGTGGGGCCCCTGGGGGCCCCTGCAGTGCCCATGCCAATGGCATGGGCACTGCAGGGGGCCCCTAACAGGGCCCCACCAAGATTTTCAGTGTCTGCCAAGCAGACACTGAAAATCGTGACGGGTGCAACTGCACCCGTCGCACCCCTTCCACTCCGCCGGCTCCATTCGGAGCCGGCATCCTCATGGAAGGGGGTTTCCCGCTGGGCTGGCGGGCGGCCTTCTGTCGGTCGCCAGCCAGCCCAGCGGGAAACTCAGAATTACTGCGGCGGTCTTTTGACCGCGCAGCGGGTTTCTGCCGGCGGGACTTTGGCGGGCGGCCTCTGCCACCCGTCAAAGTCAGAATGACCCCCTGAATGCCTAGACATGGTTGAAAGACACATTTCTGAAGTAGAGGATGACCAGGCTACTCCATTAACAACACAGAAACGAATGGAGAAGGTAGTGCTCACCCTGTAGTCAATGACGGAGGACCTTGAAGCCAGATCAACAACCTCCAGATAGTGGGACTGGTGGAGTCCACAAACATTGACAAAATGGAGAGATTTGTGGATCATCTTCTTGCTGATCTATTGGGGCAGGAGACTTTCTCAGACATATTTGTAATTGAACAAGCCCATCGATCCCTGGCATCATGACAAGTGGTTGGAGCAAGGCCTCACCCCATTGTAGTGGGCCTCCTAAACTATAGGGATCGGGATGCAGCACTTCTCAAGGCAAAAGACCTCTAAGTATTGAACTAAGAGGGTACAGAACTGGAGCTCTATTCTGATTTCATAGAGCTAGTTAAGGATGCTCAAAAACAATTCATCCTGGCCAAACGCAAGTTGCAGGAACTACAACTGGAATATAGGATGTGCTATCCTGCATGCTTGCGACTGATGGTGGATGAAAAAGTGAGGATCTTCGGTGACCTGAAGCAACTACACCAATTCCTCAAAAGTCACACGGCTTCGGAGATGAGATGACACTCCCTCAGGTCAGAGTACTCAGATGTTGCAGCTTCCCGGGAACTGGAGGAATTACGCCCTTTGTAGTAAAACTGACTGATGGGGGGGTTGTTTGCTCCTTGAGATACCCTTTTGGATTTCTCAATCTGCTGATCATCATTTTCTGTTCTGGTAAACGTCCAAAGACAGTTTGGTTGGTGCAGCTTGCTGCTAAGGGCACAAATGTCTATTTATGGAGACTTTGAAAGCTAGCGAAAGACAGCTGATGATGGATAACATACTTACAGCCTTATGTTGAGTGGGCACCAGTATTATTTTGATTTCACCACTATCTTTTCTATTTCTGAACACTGTTTTAGGAAGTGCGGGCATTCAAACTGGCGGGGTGGTACGGGTAGCCAACATGGTACAAACAACACAACTACTATGAAAATACTATAGAACGTACTAGAAATTTCACACAGCCCTCTGCACTTTGCTAGAGTCACTGGTGTCGCAACATCTACTCCCATGTGTGGGCCATTTTGCTATGTTTTGTTTTTTGTGAGTTGGTAATGGGAGGAATTGGGTGTAGATTTTTTCTGTATATGTTGAGGGGCCTCACAGTGTGGAAGGGAAGGGTTTTGTTTAGTTCAACTGTTTATAGAGCCATGGCAATGGCTAAGTCCTATTGAAGTTTCACTTGTTCTGGAGAGACTGACCGGGGTACATGACAATGGTGGATGAGACAGGTGGGGCAACACCAGGCGCACCAACCCCCTCACTGATTAGATTACTTACATGGAACGTCTGAGGTGTGAAAAACTGTAAAAAAGTGAAGGCATACCAACAGTGATACAAAATAGATGTAGGTATGCTGCAGGAGATGCACGTTGCACTGGGAAGCCACAAGTTGACACAGAGCAGAATGCACAGGGAGTTACTATGTAGCAGGCTTTACTACACATGCTAGGGGTGTACTACTATGGGTCTAGTGGGGCTCAGCATTAACCTGCAGAAGATGTGTTCAGATCGAGGCGACAGGTATGTAGTGGCGCACTGCATCATAGATGATCTAACAGCAATACTAGTGAGAGTCTATAGACCTAGTTATGATCACCCAGAATTATATCACCCACTGAGTGGCACTTTAATGAAACGGTGGGACTTTCATCAGATTTCAGGTAGAGACTTCAATTGCATGTTGAACCCTGACCGAGATTACTCTAAAGGTCTGTCGAACACCCTTCGGCAGCAGCCCAAACCCTCAAAGAGATCGCAGCACAGCAGGTCCTACTAGATGTCTGGCATTTAAAGTACCCAATGAGGGAGGGTTGCACACACTACTCTATGGTACATGATGTCCACACTCACATAGATTTTTGGTTAATGTCCCAAAGCTTCATACAATGAGTGAATGTTTGCAAACATTGGCCGTGCACATACTCAAATTAAGCACCACTCCTACTTGAGCTGGAATTACATAATCTGCACCCAACTGCATTTGAATGGTGGTTCCCACCATATTTCCTAGTAGACACTGAATTTAAGGAGGAGGAAGGGCAGGCGATAGATGATTTTTAAAGCAGAAATATTGGCTTGGCATCCACATTTTCAACAATCTGGGATACATTTCAGGTCTACATTAGGGGAGCTACTATTTCCAAACATGCTGGTGTGCTCCGATCAGTATGTGGTAGGTTAACTAGGTTAGAGGTAGAAATAGGAGACCTGGAGTGGAGACAGAGAGAGACAATAGAGCACAGCTTATTGGGTAGCATACAAACCAAAGTTAGGAGAATATCAAGACACAACACGTAGTGAAGTTAACAATCTGGGGACGTATGCAACAACAGGGGCAGATGGGGAGGGGAGAGACCAGGAGCCATGCTAGCGGCACTTTTGCACTCCAAATGTGAGGAAGATACAATTTTAATTCTACGAGATGAACAGAGGATGCCATTGTATACAACCAATCAAATCTCCGAATGGTTCTGTCAGTACTCTAAGGACTTATATACATTGAGATCTATGCAAGGGTGAAGCCACTGTAGACTACCTGGTGCATACTGCCATGAAAGTGGAAGTGGTGGAACATGGGATATGGCACCCACTGTCACTTATTGGCTTTACAGCAATCAGGAAAATGGTGGTTTTACAGAGATTTGTGTTCCTATTTGTGACTATTCCAATCTGGTTGCTAGAGGAAGTGTTTTGTGACTTAAGAATTTTTTTTATCCATATCACCTGGGCTGGGAAGCAGCCTTGGGTGAACTGGGATATGTTCCCTTTGCCATACGAAATGTGGGGCTGAAAGCCCTAGACCTTTAGACTTACTACGAAGCCTTGCAGTGCATGTATGCCCACTACTAGTTGCACAGACTAGAAGATCAACAGCATCTCTGGCTTGAACTGGGCATCGCGTCTCCACTGACGCTATCACAAACACTATTTGCAAACTTACCCGATTCTTGATCTACTAAATACAGAGGTCTACCCTTGGCACAGAGTGCTGGAACGTCAGGCCAGCACCCTCCTTTACTCACCACACATTCCATTAGGGTATTGCACAATGTTTCTTTTAGGGCAGGTAAGAGGTGCGAGTGGTGCACTGCGTGGTGTGGTGGTAACCAGTAAGTGAGAGGTTTCTACCCAGGGTGTAATGCATACATCGGACTAAGTCAGTGAGCAGCTGCATGGAGTACAGTTTCACTACTTTAGTGCCCACCGTGCAATGCATGCCTTGATTGAGAACAAACTACTTGAGACCCCAGAATTACCGTTGTTGACACACTTGATACAAAGAAATATACCGCAGTGACTTATAGCTAAGCCCTATGGCTATGCCCAAGAAGCGCGCAGGCCTGGGGTCACAAAGGTCATATTGGAATGAGAAAGGAAGCTGAATGTCATGCTCAGTGAAAGACAGTGGACATCCTGCTGCTCTGTGGTGAAGTTTTTCTCATTAAATAGCAGACATCAGTTGGTTCAAATATATCAACAGAGTGTATT
Source organism: Pleurodeles waltl (assembly GCF_031143425.1). Taxonomy (NCBI): domain Eukaryota; kingdom Metazoa; phylum Chordata; class Amphibia; order Caudata; family Salamandridae; genus Pleurodeles; species Pleurodeles waltl. Next base: position 343,255,385 of record NC_090439.1, read on the forward strand.
ACACACCAGCTAATTTTTTCCGATATGGGTTTCGGGACAGTGCCAGCTGTGCCCATTGTGTAGGGTGACCAGACGTCCCGGATTTGCCCGGACAGCCCGGCTTTTCAGAGGACTGTCCCGGTGTCCTGACGCTTTTGTTCATTTTTAATTAATTTTAAATGAATTTCCCAGTTTTTGGGACAAAGGTGAGGTCAACCTGTGAGGCAGAAGAGAAAGGTGTGCTCTCCTTTCACATGCAACTCTAGAAAGATGTAATTTATTGGTTTCTGCCTGTCTGCTGCTGCAGCTGGGGGGGAAGGTGTGTGTGTGTGTGTACGTGTGTGTGTGTGCACATATACACACACATTTACAGGACAGTTCAGATATAAAAGTGAGACTAAGAGCTTTAGTCCTACGTTTATGTCCGACTTGTCCTGGTGTTTTGTTTTCCAAATCTAGTCACCCTACCATTGTGGGATGGATGACGTAGAGTTTACACATGTGGTGTGTTTGTGCCCAGGTTGTCGAAGTAAGCCTCAGCAAGGCCTACTAGTGCAAGGGGTTCCCCCTTCTCTGCACAAAGTCCTCAGACCGTATAGGAAGAAGTTGGCACAGAAACTGAAATAAAAGACAAAGTTTATTAAACCTCATGAGGTGGTACTACAGTTCAAACAGCACCCTTCGGTAATGTTTGAAGTAGCACACTGAACTAAGAGAGCATGGTCATTTTATACCCACGCAGGGGCTAAAAGAAGGTGGTACAATTATAAAAGCAAGACTTACATACATATAAGGTCATATGGAAATGCACAGTCGACAGCTAGGAGGGGCTAACAGTTTTCAAGGACTAGTTGACACATTACTGTCTGTTACTGATTACTAACAGCTGCAGATCTTACTGGGCGTGTGCGAAAGTAGGAGATGCTAAATATAACTTGTCACTAGACAGATTTTCAAGAGTAGTTAACAGAAAGGTAGGACAGAGCACATGGCGAGCACATGGCAGAGAAAATGGCTGCCATGAATACAAAATGGATTCTGCGAAATGTTCACAATAGTTGCTAAATACAAGAAGTCTTCTGCTAATGCTTAATCTAATCGCTATTAAATTACAACAGACGACCCTTTCAGCATTAGCTGAAGACATTTGTCTTTCTGGGATAATCTAAATATTCATCTTGTATATTTATGCTCATCATTTCAGCTCTTTCCTTATGTAATATGTGTTGTGCTTTCATTTCTGTAATATTTCTTTTGGTAGGCATACAAGCAGTAATACACATGGAGCAGAACATTGGACCACACTGAATACAGATACAGCATGTGAAAAATATTGCAATCATTACACACAGGATAGTCAGTAGTTTCCAGCCCCAAGTGGAAACAAGAGCCCAAAACCATCCAGAAAAAGTCCAAGTACCAGTCTCTGTGTGGATTTCTGCAGCAATTTTATGCAATCTAGATATTGCATCATATACTGGAGGTGAGTGATCTGGAATAAAAATTCAGCAACTACTACCGATGATGCGACATGCACCACCTCGATCAGCTAATATCACATCTAGTACCATACGATTTTGGAGCGCTACACTCCTTCGCAATTTGGAGCTCCTCAGTAATATTCCCAAGTGCCACAGCTGCCTGATTGGTAACAGCTTCCACAACCCTAGTCAATTGTCTCACTTTCCTACTGTTTAACGCAGCACCCACAAAGGAGAACAACCCTAAAATAAAGTCAACATATTGTTGCAGGCTAGTGTCCGTTTGGTCTACCTCATTTGTACTTATTGTCCTTTTATATCTATTTTTAATGATGCAATTGAACAGTTTAAAATCTCGATGATATGATGCAGGGGCCAAAAACACAGGGGGTAATAGAAAAGATACATAACACACACCTGACCACCCAACAGGTAGTTGGTAATATCCATAGTTACCACAAACAAAATATGTATTATGTGAATCTGTAAAACTACTATTATTTACACCCTCAATAGTTAAAATCAAGGTACAATCGCTTATCCCCACTGGAATTCGCCCAATGCTACGTATACATAAATCTGCTTTAGTTTTTGTAACAGAAATCACAAATTGTTCTTTTTTGTCAGAGTCTGGAGGGAACCCCCAGAAGACCGCCGGTCATTCTGGGTTTCCCACTGGGCTGGCGGGCGACCGCCAAAAGGCCGCCCGCTAGCCCAGTGGGAAACAGCCCTCCATGAGGATGCCAGCTCCGAATGGAGCCGGCGGAGTGGAGGGTGTGCGACGGGTGCAGTGGCACCCGTCGCGTATTTCAGTGTCTGCAATGCAGACACTGAAATACAAAGTGGGGCCCTCTTACGGGGGCCCCTGCAGTGCCCATGCCGTTGGCATGGGCACTGCAGGGGCCCCCAGGGGCCCCACGACACCCCTCACCGCCATCCTGTTCCTGGCGGGCAGAACCGCCAGGAACAGGATGGCGGTGAGGGGGTCGGAATCCCCCATGGCGCTGCGCCGCCATGGGGATTCCCGGGGCAGCGGAAAACCGGCGGGAGACCGCCGGTTTTCCTCTTCTGACCGCGGCCGAACCGCCGCGGTCAGAATGCCCAAGGGAGCACCGCCAGCCTGTTGGCGGTGCTCCCGCGGTCCCCGGCCCGGGCGGTATTTACCGCCAGGGTCGGAATGACCCCCATAGTATTGAAACATTGTCCGGTTGATACTCTTCCCAATCCCATTTAGTTCCTTTGGCTTGGGGATACCCATCTTTGTCTTGGTAGCATACTTTATGAAGGTGAAAAATAAGTCCGCCCTCTGTACGTTTTCCAGATGCAAACAAAAGCATATACCAAGCTTGACAAGAACCATTGTGTGAAAAAGGAAGAGGAATGAAAGGTGTTCCTCCTTTCTTTTGATGCACAGGTATCATTCCACATACCCAACAGTTAGTAGTATTTGTAGCATTATGAGTATGATGCAACATCTGAATGAAAGTATTATTGAAGTACGATTGACGGTGCTTCTGCTCCTGACAGGGAAACGTAAAGTAATAGTGATCCTCTGGTATTGGAGTAGTGGCAACAAAAAACTCACGAGCAGGAACCTTCTTTTCAACAAACCAGGTGATTATTCCCATAACCACCAAAACAACAACAAACCACATAGTACTAATGATCAGTTTGTTATTCATTTTAGCAACAGTGATAATCGACCCTTTCAGAAATTAATTAAAAACAATCGTTGGAGCTCTTATCCCTGGGCAGCCGCTGATTTCTTCACCACGGGCCAAGACGGTTGTCACTACTCTAATGCATGGCTGATCCCCCCCCCTTACCACATTGGCTCTCCGTTTCACTACCCCAGGGCGGTAGCTCAATCAGTTTTCTCCAGCACTACGAGGTCTTTCCTCTGTCTCAAATTATATCGCGACACTCCAGAAATCGTATGGTCCGGGAAGAACTCCGCAGATTCGTCAGGTGATATAGCACGGCCTTTCTCCGTAGTCAAAATCTCTCGATGATTGGTCAGCACAGCAGGTTCCACCAAGGTAGGTAGCACTCTCTTGCAGTGAGTACTATGGACCCAATTCTTTCGGTTCATCACTCGAACTGCTGTCCTTGTCGCAAGGAGCACCTGCTCTGGGCCTCGCCACCTTGGTTCAAAGCTGCTTGATCTTTCAAAGGACTTAATCATCACCTGGTAACCAGGTCAGAGTTCATGGCCTTCACCTGTAGATCTGTCAGGAAGTGCTTCTCGAACCTGTTGATGAATAGAAACAAAATTGTCGGTTAACTGTGCCAAATAATCATTCATCAGGACACAATGTACATCATATACAGAATTTGGCTTAGGAACTCCCCAAATGTTCATTGGCCTTCCAAACACTATTTCATAGGGAGTGAGGCCGATTCAAGAGTGTGGCACTGACCTAATAGACAATAATGCCAACGGTAATGCATCCGGCCAAGTTAAGGATATGGAAGCCTGTATCTTTGCTAACTTCAGCTTCAAAGTAGCATTATGCCTTTCCACCAACCCTGCTGATTGTGGGTGAAAAACCGCATGGAACTTCTGTTTGATCCCTATTCCTTTCAGGGCATACTTAATAACTTCCCCAACAAAATGAGGTCAGTTATCATTCCATAAAAGTCTGCAAACACCAAATCTAGGGAAAAATTCTTTCAAAAGCACCTTTGCTGTGGTAATGGCAGTATTATCCTTTGTGGGGTACGCCTCTATCCATTTACGGAAGGCACATACCACCACCAAGACATACTTTAAATTGTTGCAGTGTTCAAGCTGGGTATAATCCATTTGTAGAACTTCAAAAGGTGCAGTTGGTGTAGCAAACCCTCCTGCAGGAGTTTGTGTTCCTTTTCCAGGATTGTATTGTAAACATATCAAACAAGACGGTACTACTCTCTTAGCTGTACTGGAAATTTCCGGATGCTCCCAAACTTGTGTAAGCTACTTCGTTATTGTTGAAGCTCCAGCATGTGCCAGCCCATGTGCCATCTGAACCATAGGTTGTACAAAAGCTATAGGCAATTTCCATTTATCCATCCGCTTATTCCGCTAACAGCCCTCATCATCCAATTCTCCTTCTTCAGACCATTGCTCACGTTCTTTCACAGAAGCAGATTTCTGTATATCTAATACGTCTTGTCTAGCATTATGCCAATGTTCAGCTTGTGACTTCACTACATACATAGAAGTAGTACTTCGCTGCATCGCAGTCTCACGTGCTACGCGGTCCACAAGGGCATTACCTTGCCCTATCTTATCGGTCACTTTCTTGTGTGCACTACATTTCACAATAGCTAGTTTCTTTGGATATGTCAATGCAGTCAAGAGGTTATGCACTAATTCTCCGTGCATTATCTGCATCCTGTGGGATGTGAGAAAGCATCTCTCCTTCCAAAGCAAACCAAAATCATGAGCCACTCCAAAAGCATAGCGGCTGTCTGTATAAATGTTCACACATAAGTCAGTACTAAGCTCACATGCTTGTGTCAAAGCTATTAGTTCAGCTGCTTGAGCTGACTTCTGTGGTATAACAGCTGTCTCCACTACCGTGTGTATTGTGGTGATTGCATATGCAGCTGAGGTCGTACTGTCTGGCAACTTCAAACAAGACCCATCAATCCACAATTACCCATCTACATCTGGAAGGGGTGTATCTTGTAAATCAATACAACCCTTTGTCTGTTCTTCGGTAAGGAATATACAATCATGTGTTTCTTGTGACTGAGGCTGAGTCACCGGATATGGCAACTAAGTGGCTGGATTTAGTGTTGCACATCTCTTCAGTGTAATGTGAGGAGCCAGCAATGTCAATTCACATCCTGTCAGGCGAGCGCTAGTTAAATGTTGTGTCTTTGTTTGATTTAAAAGAGACTCAACCGCATGGGGTACTAACACCAACAGCTTATGTGACAAAACTATCCCTTCACTCCGATGTATTGACGCAGCTGTTGCGGCAACTGAACGAAAACACCCAGGCAACGCTCGAGCGACAAGATCAAGTACTGCTGAAAATTATGCATAGGGACGCTGCTTATCACCATGTGTCTGTACTAAAACTGACAATGCACATCCATCTTTCTCATGTACGTAAAGTGCAAAAGGCTTCATGTAATCTGAAGTACCTAACACTGGTGCTGAACAAAGGGCTTGTCGTAGCTGCCGGAAAGCAGTCTCACATTCATCTGTCCATGGGAGGGGCATTGGAGTATCTTTAGTCAAAAGTGCTAGCAAAGGTTTGACAATGTGTGAAAACCCTAATATCCATTGCCTACAAAAAGAAGTAAGACCAAGCAATGCACAAACATCTTTCTGAGTAGAGGGTCCTGGTGTGTCTAAAATTGCTTGAACACGATCTGATGTAAGTGCACGGCCCTCCTTATACAAAAGGTGACATAATAGGTTACCTTTGGTCTACAAAATTGCAATTTCTTTCGTGACACTTTATGATGGTGTGAAGCAAGAAAAGAAAGTAAGGACAAAGTGCACTTTTCACATTGCTCAGGGGTATCAGCTGCCAACAAAAAATCATCAACATATTGTATGAGAGCCACACCTTCAGGCAAAACAAAAGAATCAAGTTGTCATTTTAACGCTTGACTATAAATACTAGGACTCTCAGTATAGCCTTGAGGATCTCTGCAAAATCTAAATGATCGTTTATTCAAAGTAAAACCAAACAAATATCGGCTGTCAGGATGAAAAGGGATGGAAAAGAAAGCATTCTTCAAGTCTATCACAGAGAACATAGTTGCTGTCGGGGGAACCAAAGTAAGAAGTGTTGTGATGTCAGATACCACAGGATATTGTGGTACCACAATCTTATTGACTTCTCGTAAATCAATAATGAATCGGTAAATTCTAGTATCAGTATCCTTTTTCAGAATAGGAAAAATCGGACTGTTACAAACATTATACGGAACTTCTCCAACTGCAATAAGATCATCCACAATTCGTGTGAGTGCTTCTTCTCCCTCCTGTGAAATTTTGTATTGAGGCAAACGTGGCAATACAGCTCCCTCCTTGACACTAATATGTACTGGTGGAATAATCATTTGTCCCACATCAGTATCTGAAGTAGCCCACAAAGTACTAGGGAGTGAAGCTAATGCAATGTCCTCTTTAACAAGACAAACTCTTTCCATCACAGGATGATTATCATTCAAAATAACACGCACTCCTTCAGGAGAGCATCGTATTGTAGCCCTGAAATACATGAGCAAATCAAGACCCACAATATTGTCTGGTGTATTTGGAGAACAAATGGACATGGAGCAGTAAATTTATCAACATGAAACGCAAGTGGTTGTGACAATGGGCTAGGGGAAGGTGTTCCATCGAAACCTATCGATGTAATGGCTAAGCCAGACAGGGGAGCCCTTGGAATCAATTGTTTAGACAAGGCGCTACGAGTAGCTCCTGTATCAACCAGAAACTGATCAGTAGAACCCAAAACATGTGCTGTAACATAGGGACCCCTCTAATCTACTGGAACTTCAACTGAACCCTTACCCCATCCTAGGCAATCCTATGCATAAGCAGAATCTTGGAAATCAGGCTGCACATAGTTAGACATCTGGTATTGGTTCCGTCTATCAAAAGTGTTAAACCCATCCTGCCCTCGTACATTAGCATCAACCCTAGCATGATCATTCGTGCTTCTTCTAGGCCCTGAATATCCTGAGCGATTTCTTATTTTTCCCTGACCACGTGAACATTGCTGAACACATAGTGCTGGACCATCGGCAGCCCAATGCCCAAATTTCTTACAATACGCACACTGATCAACAGACAAATTCGAACGAGTGTAAGAAGAACCATAAGATCCACGTACACCTCTATCACTACCTCTAAAAGGCGGACCATAAGCTTGAGCCAACATAACCTTCGTCTTTAATTCTTTAATCTTTTTATCCTCGCTACCTTTTGCTTCCAATTCCTGACGTTCATAACACTGAGCCATAGTCAGAAGAGAAACCGGAGTAGAGGTAGTCCATGAACTTTCACTAGCTTTTGGACGACTAGCTATTCCTGGTAACAGATTTGCGACATATTTATCAACAAACAAATGTCTGCCCGTATCATCTGACAATAACTGGCCGCTAAAATCATCTTCAAAGCGTGTAAAGAAATCAGAAACCGATTCATCTGCCTTTTGCTTACAAGATGCTAAAACAGTCCAATTTATCTTTTTAGAGGGAATAATCGTTTTTAACTTAACTAATATGGCTGCGGGAAGATCTAGAATCAACTGATATGGCTTTTTCACAGGTTCCCTATCCCCGTCCATCTGTTCTAATTCTTTCCATGATGCCCCAAAAACTACACGATCATCAACTTTACGAACAGTTCTCCACATATCTGGCGGTAATATCAATCCGAAAAATAAATCAATGTCAGCCAAAGTCATAGTGCAAGAACTAATTGCTCCCTCAACTTCCTCATAAAAGGCGGCTGGATGTTTCCGCGGGTCAGGTAATGCTGTTTTAAGTGCCATTACATCTGCCCTATTCCAAGGAGTATGCCCCCAATTATAAATAAAATAACCCTTAGTATCAACAGAAGTTTTATCATCACTTGTACCCAATCCATTAGGAGGAACATACAAAGGTGCGGCCTCCCGCATTGGATTCGCGTGAACTATCATAGTCTCATCTGTTCCGAAGATGGAAGCTTGCACCCCGCCGGTCTGAGATGTCCGTGCAACTACATCCACGGCCCTTTTCTCCTCTTGCAAACGGACTGCCACAACACATAATTTCACCAAACCCCTGATTGCATCAGCCACCTGGGAGAAAACAAAAAGACCATCACGCATTTGCTTATGATCAGCTGCTACATCATCGGGCTCTAACTCATCAGAATATTTCCAAAATAGTTCAATAACTTCTGTGCCAAATGCCTCAGTAAAATATAGCTGCTCCTTTTCCGCCCACCCTTTCATGTTGTCTAAAAGTTCAGAAGCAGAGACAACGCTACAAATTGTTTTACGGGCAATAGATCTAAGCTCAGATGCACGGTCAGCAGGCAACATAGAGTGACTGTCCCGTATCTTCTGTTGCTCTGAACTGGAGACCTCAGCTAACTCACGAGGGGCAGAAGGAACGACATACGGAGGTGGAGGGCGATCTGGTAACAAAAAATCATTGTGTGGTTTATTAAGGATAGGATAGAGAGGTTGCCTAACAGTGTATTGGCCAGTTACCTGTAATTTACGTTATTTCTCTTCTAGCTCCTTTAAGTCATTTCTTTCTTTCTTTCTCATTTCCAATTCTTTCACATATACATTCTTCTGCTGCTCTTTCTCAAGCAAGGCTTGCTCCCGCTTCACTCGTCCACGCACTTCTTTCTCCCACATTCTTGCACAGTCAAACATATCTTGCCTAGACCTTTGCTTACACATACATTGTTCCACATACTCAATCTTTCGCAAATCAAATGACCCATGCATAGGCCAACGTAACTCAGGATCCGCACAAGTGTATTTATTCCATAATGTGCTGTACATTATAGAAGAAAGACTGTGTTTAACATATCTATCTCTATTGGGTGTCCCCTCTGGGGGTGCCGGTTGCGATTCTTCCAGTCTCAAATTGGTACCATTACAAAAGCAACATATCCTACGAAGTGCGCTAAAAACAGGCATGCCAAAAATAGTGCAGAATATGCGATATTATAATCAAAGTAGCACTTAAGGTGCAGTTCAAATCGCAATTTATATATCAATTCAAAGGACACAAATTGACTAGTCACCCAAAACACGAGAGCCACAGTAAGTGGTGCTAAACTTCATTACCAAACAAAGGCATCAAAACCCACAGCAAGTGCCGTAAAACGGCTCTTACCAATCACAGGGCGTCCAGGTTCCAACTGCCAAGTTCTAAAATCGACCAAATGGTCACTGCATGACGAATGAACAAAAAGGATCTCAGTCGAGGACCGGCGCCACCTGGATGGTCAAATCAGAAAGAAGGGAAAAAACGCCGTGTTTGCCAAGACTCAGGTCTCCTCAGGCATTGATCGTCCGCAGCGAAATCCCAATCCTTCGTCACCACCAATTCGTCGGGCGTCCGAATCGCCGATGAGTCCCTGTTTGGGCGCCAATTTGTTAAAGTAAGCCTCAGCAAGGCCTGTTAGTGCAAGGGGTTCGCCCTTCTCTGCACAAAGTCCTCAGACCATATAGGAAGAAGTTGGCACAGAAACTGAAATAAAAGACAAAGTTTATTAAACCTCATGAGGTGGTACTACAGTTCAAACAGCACTCTTCGGTAATGTTTGAAGTAGCACACTGAACTAAGACAGCATGGTCCTTTTATACCAACGCAGGGGCTAAAAGAAGGTAGTACAATTATAGAAGCAAGACTTACATACATATATGGTCATAGGAAAATGCACAGTCAACAGGTAGGAGGGGCTAACAGTTTTCAATAACTAGTTGACACATTACTGTCTGCTACTGATTACTAACAGCTGCAGATCTTACTGGGCACATGCGAAAGTGGGAGATGCTAAATATAACTTGTCACTAGACAGATTTTCAAGAGTAGTTAACAGAAAGGTAGGACAGAGCACATGGCGAGCACATGGCAGAGAAAATGGCTGCCTTGAATACAAAATGGATTCTGCGAAATGTTCACAATAGTTGCTAAATACAAGATGTCTTCTGCTAATGCTTAATCTAATCGCTATTAAAGTACAACAAGGTGTACAGAAGTTCTGGCAGGAGGTACATGCAGACTTAAGGGAATAGTAGGCAAAAGTATAGAGATGACTCCTCTTCTTGACTTACTAGTCTAGTATAACGAGATCTTGATCTGTGCAGTGCCTTGTGACCATTGGCTTGCTACTCACAAGATGCAGAATCGCACTAAGGTGTACACGGGTTCCTCTACCGACATTAAAAGAATGGCACATAGATAGCCAAATGTTTACCGAGAATCATTATCAATGAATAATCATCCTAAAGACATTCAAGGTCCTTATCAGGCTTTCTTGGCTCGCACTGGGGCAGACGCAGTGGCTGAATAACAGGAAAGCAACTTGTGGTTACCTCACAGTGGGGAGTGCTGAATAAAACCTACTGAGAGTAAAGCGCAAGCTATGAGGAGATGTGAAAGGGGAAAGTGCCATCGAAGAGGGGGAAGGTCACTGCTAGGACATTATAATGAATGAGTGGCTCCAATCCAGGGGAAGTGTCAAACCGATTGCTGATGTTATTTTATTGTATGTCTTATGCAAATTGTTCTGTATCTCAATAGGTGATATTGACGGCATTAAAAAGTCTGGTCTACTTGATTGAGTATCACAAGTGATCACAAGTGATGTATGCTATTACTATGACTGATCTATGCCATGCCATGCCAATCTTATATTTGTCATTATGCATTTTGAAACTGTAAAATAAAGTTATCAAAAAAAGTATAGTTGCCTACTATGATTTTGTATTTAACACACATTTTAAGTAACATTAGTTTTGCACATTAGCATTATTCAATCGACATTTTAAAAAAAGATTCCTCAATTTTTCTCCTCTAATGGTTAGCAAACCTCACATTTTCTTCGCAAATTAATCTTTAGAGTTCACTGTCATCCTCAGTTGAGTCTTTTCTCTTTCTTTTCAAAGTCTCAGATGCTTTCAGTCTCTTCTATTCCCTATTCTTAGCTGCTTCTAATTCTAACATGCTTCTAATCTGCTTGTTTCTTAATTTGTTCGTTTTGTTAGTTAAATAACATTCACAACCTTTATGTAAAATAAATAAGGTTACAAAGCAGACATCAAGTACAAAAAATGGCATAAGTATATCTTTAAACATTTCTCCTCCTGTTGTTGCAAACTAGTGGACAATTGCAGAAAGTGATTTACCTATATTCCCTAAAACACTAGTAGTTTGTAATGATTCTAACTCAGGTTTTAAGTCAGAAATATTCTTTGTGAATTATGAAACTTTTCTACATCTTACAGACTTTCTCAGTGAGCAAAATATCTAAAGCTAATCGATATTGTAAAACCATTCATCTCATAGTCACTAATTCTGAGTTTTCAACTAATACACCTCGAGAAGTGTAGTTGCCAATTTATCCAATATTGTTGAAAGCTTTCTAACTTTCTCTTCATTTAAAGCAAATTCTACCAGTGGAATAATGACCCCAAAAATATCTTCTGCCAAACGTGCTACATCATTTAAACTACTTGTAATGCTGTGTGATGGTGTCATTGTCAAAGCATCTTTACTATTTACATGATACATTTTAGGAAACAGCAAAGCTAAATCATAAGGGTGGGTGAGAAATTCCACTCCACAGGAGGAGTTCATGGAGTTTTGGGCACTGTACCCTCTGCATGGGGCATGGAGATGCGGCAAAACTTTGCCAAGCACCATGTGGCAAAATGTTTTTTCACACATGGCTCCCCAATGTTAAGTGGGGGAGTGAAAAAATTGCATTCCCTAGTGGAATTTTTGGGTGGTAGAGCACCTCCTGGCATGATTTCCCAATATGGGTGGTCTGGGTAGGTCGCAACGTTAGAGTTGAGAAAGCTGCTGCTCAAGCAGAAAATCTACTCGATTCGCATAAAGAAACAACGCTGTCAGGCGCATCTCATGGTGCAGTTCAGACTGGTTTTACAATGCGGAACAAAATCCTAGCACTATAAATCCACTCACCCAGTGCAATGTGCCAGATATCTACCCACTTGCAAATTTCCTCAGAATCTTGTGAAATTTTTATGTAACTCCATGGAATTCCGTGGACTGAAATTCTCGGAGTTCCACCTAGGCCTACTAAATAGCACACCTTCTCCCAATCAGCTGGTCATAAGCATCCTGTCCAAAAATGAAATAGACTTCTGGAATGACTGTCTCTTCTCGTTGTAAAATTTGCCATGAACCTCCCAATATTACAAATATGCATACAATGAATAATCCCTTTGGGTCCTTTTTTAAATTGTTTTTTTTCTTTTGTAAACAAATCATTTATCCATTTATGGTCTATCTAATTTCAGCTTAGAGAAGACCATTTTCTTTCTATATTCATCTTCTTCCTTTTTTCCAAACATTCTTCAGAATATCTTCCCCTTTGTTTTTCCTATGGGAAATGTGTGTACTCCTTTCTTCTAATGTCCTAATATATTTCATCTCTCCAATGGTCTCATTAAACAAGTTACATTGTTTTCATATGCCCTAACAGTGTCCATTTGTATGGATGGTCCTAAATAATACCAAGATGCGTCCATCTCTTTTGCCTGTAAAATAAATTATCATATTATAATTAGAATAATAATTGTCAAAGCATTCTTCCCTATAAACTAAGCTAAATAAAATACTACATGGTATTCCATGTGACAATGGAATGTGATAGTATGTACCTTCCTCTGCAGCCAACGAAGGTAAGTGTGCACACACGAAACAATATTTTGCATCCAATGTCTGTGTGCATTCCTGCACTAACCTAATCATTTGTTGTGTAATCTTCTGTCAAGTAATACACAAATGCCACCTTAAACTTTGCCTCTTCTGTTTTGTGTGTAGAAGTAATAGGAGTTAATGTAGAGGTAGGTTTCTCTATCTCTGATATGAAATGAATCCCTACTAACATTTTTATGACTACTAACACTACTACAAAAAATGTAATGCTCATAATAATCTTGCATCTAGCCTTGGTTAGAAAGCATGTTTGTCTGCAGTCAGATTGTTCCGTACAATAGCAGAAGGTACACACAATAGTCCGCTTTCACAAAGAAGTTTCTTGAATTTATTTTTGCAGTTAGTTCTTCAAGCTTTTTTACAACAATTTTAATATAGCCATCCTTCTTTGTCTTCTTCTAAATGTGTTATCCCTACAGCAGCTAGGGTTTTTTATTTTATTTAATAGCTTTATCAGTTTTATTATCAGTGTTCATTGCAGTCTTTTTCACTTAACAATGCCTCTCAAACTTTTGACTTAAAAATGTGTTCTTTCAGAAATATGTTCAGCAATTATTTTTCAATACTGTTTTAGTGTGACATCATGGAGGCTCCAATATTTCAAATCTCAACTCAAATCAAGTCCAGCACTGGTGCATTTAGTACTTGATTTGTGTAGTAAGGTGTTGTATCCAAAAGAAGGGAAAAACAGAGAAGGAATATTCCTGAACACGAAGTTTATTTCCACATCAACACCAACGTCCTCACAGCTCCAAGTACAGCAACTGACTCAGGAGCCGATGAAGTCATCAGAACTCCACGCACCCAGCATTCCATAAAGGTACACTGCCCACCCCCAACGACAAATTACAATTGCACATTTTAAAACACAACACATCTTCCCCCTTAACAAACAGAACAAATACTAACACATATGCTACACATTCCCTTCTATGCTACAATAAAATATACAAAAGATACATTGGAAATGAAAAATCCCAATAAACATTCTAAACCTTCCATACATAGACTAAGAAATGAAAAACAAGTTATACTTAGGCAATAACGGCAAGTTGTACATAAGCAATAAAGGCAATATCCCACTGCCTCCTGAAATACCTAGTACGTCACAAACTGATTTAAATATTTGGGTCTAACAGCATTTCTTTTGGGCCTACCCATCACACCCTCCAGATTAGCACCTTCCTCCAACCTTTCAACTTCACCCTTACCCATCACCCCCACAGTATTTCCTATGCCAAAATTTCCACGACCGTCATGCATGTTATTTTCTTGTATGTCTTCTCCTGACCCTCTTCCTAGATCACTAAATTGCCCAGAAAACACACATCCTCTTTCATGTGGAGAACTACCACACCCCACATTCTCACCTGATCCTCTACCTAAAGCACCGCCATCATAACCACTATCTTTCAACTCAACATCAGCCCAAACACCTGAATGTTTTACCCCAGGGGCTACATCTGTCACTTTCGCCACATTCCTCTTATTCCACCATTTGCCACCCTCAACCATAACAGAATGTTTGGATACTCTGACCACCCTGGCAGTGGGAAAAAAACTTGACAATCCCTTTCCCTTCCCCTGAGGTTTTTTTACTCTAACTACATCACCTATACCAAATTGAACCTCCTTAACTCTTTTCAGATCGTCATATCTCAATTTGCTCTTGACCTGTTGCTTAATCACCTTGTCTTTCACCTGATTGATATCAGAAGCAACAACACCTCCTAAAGTTTCCTGTACAACCCACTCTGGAGACAGTTCATTGCAAGAATGTCTACCCTTCAAAAGTACAAAAGGGGCAACACCAGTAGAAGAATGTGGCGTGTTGTGATAACACCATATCCTTTCTGACACCATCTCCTGTATACTCTTCCCTGACCTGATGGCCAATTGAATAGTTTCCTTGAGTAATCTATTTACTCTCTCCACAAGCCCATTACCCTGCGGACTATACAATGCAGTTGTAAGATGCTTAATATTAAGTCTTCTCAGAAATTCAACCATCTGGTGCGATACAAATTGCACCCCGTTATCTGTGACCAAAAACCTGGGAATACCTTCCCAATGAAAGATCTCTTTTAAAAATCCAATCACATTGGTGGTGTTAGGTTCTCTTAAAAACGTGTACGAAACCCATTTGGAATGATAATCTACTGCAACCAACACATATTTCTTCCCGTCATTATAACCCCCAACTGGACCAATGAAATCCAATCCCAATTTCTGCCAAGGTTTATCAGGAAACGGTACAGGACACAAAGGCACTTCTCTAGTATGCAAACCTTTATCCGCCCCCTTGCAAATGCTACAATTCTTAACTGCAAATTCCACCTCTGTGTCCATACCTGGCCACCAATAATATAAACGCAACCTCTTCCTTGTGCCAGTGATTCCAACATGCCCATCATGAGCCAGATGTATCAACTTGTGCCTTAATTCATTAGGAGGTACCAAACGTTCCCCCCTCATGACAAGGTCGTCCTCCACATTCAATTCCTCTCTAACCTTACAAAAAGGTTTTATTACCTCTAAAACACCATTCCCTGCCGGCCAACCCTCACAAATATATTTTTTAAGAAGCAATAGCGAATTGTCCTTGTTCATAGCTTCCGCCCAAACCTGCCTGGAAATGACTTCCCCAGAAACAAACACTCCGTCTATCATTCCCACCATGACATCCTCATCCTCCATTTGCTTCCCCTCAATTGGATTGTGAACCGGACACCTGGAAAGAAAATCTGCTCTACCATTGTTCTCCCCAGGAATATGTTTCATTTTCATATTAAACTCATAAAGTTTAGCCAACAACCTGGTCAATCTAGGACTAGTCTTATTGAAATGTTGTCATTCCATAGATAAACCAATGGCTTGTGATCTGTTACCAAAGTAAATTCTCTCCCCCAAACATACATTGAAAAATGGTTGACACCCCAAACACAAGCTAGTGCCTCCCTCTCGATTGTGCTATAATTCACTTCGGCCTCAGAAAGTCGTCTGGACGCAAAAGCAATGGTAAATTCCTTGCCTCCTATCATTTGACTTAAAACAGCTCCTAGGCCAATCCCACTCGCATCCACAGTAATGACAGAAGGTACGTCTTCATTGAAAGGATGAAGAGCAGGAGCCTCAATTATGAGAGTCTTAAGAGTTAAGAAGGCTTGAGCCTGCTCATCCTGCCACAGAAATTTCTCACCCTTCCTCAACAACTTCCTTAATGGCTCTGTCAGATACGCAAAATTGTGAACAAATCGCGAGTAGTACTCACAAAGACCCAAAAAGGATCTCAACTGGTCTTTATCATTAGGAGATGGAGCATTTCCAATAGCCCCTCATAAGTCCTTCTTGGGTAGGATTCCCTGTGCACAAATTGTGTGACCTAAATATTCAACCGTCTCAACCATGAATTTACATTTCTCTTTTCTCACCGTAATCCCGTGCTCTTCCAGAATTTCAAGGACTTTATCAAGTTTGTGTATGTGTTCCTGAATTGACTCTGAGCCTATCAGAATATCGTCCTGATATGCCAACACTCCGTGTACTTCCCCAAACAATTGATACATTAGCTTCTGAAACACAGATGCTGCGGAAGCTAAACCGAAAGGCATCCGCAAAAATCTGTAAGCCCCAAATGGAGTGACAAATGTTGTAAGAGAACGAGACTCCCTACTCAACTCAACTTGATGATAGGCGGACTTGAGGTCAATCGTGGAGAACACTTTCATACCCCCCAATCGTGCCAATAACTCCTGTATTTTGGGCAGCGGGAAACAATCAACTAGAATATTTTTGTTCAAAGACCTCAAGTCCACACATAATCGAAAATCCCCCGTTTTCTTAACTGCAACCACAATCGGAGAAACCCATTGAGACGAATTAGTCGATTCAATGATTCCATCAGCACATAGCTCACGTAGGTGCTCCTTTAACTTCCCTCTGATGCTCAAGGGCACATTACGCACCTTGTGTACCACAGGTATCGCATCAGGTTTGAGAATTATTTTATGCTCATAACCTTTTACAGAGCCTAGTTTATCCCTGAAAATCACAGTATGCTTGTCTAGGACATCTTTAAGAGTATCAAGTTTTATGTCCACTTTCTCAATCAGGGTGATAGGTCGTTCAGTACCCGGTCTCAGAACCATCCCAAATTGTCCTTGATCTTTCCACCCCAGAATATTGTACCCTCTCTTGGCTACATATATTTTTGTACTAATAGTCTTCTGCTGATAACAAATCCTTTCTAAGAAATACCCCATCATATCAATTTCTTGACCATCAAAAGCTACTGTTTTTATGTCAGGAGCTGACAAGGGAAGGTTACTCCAATGTGAATGATAATTTGTATCAGATACAATTGATATAGGTGAGCCTGAATCCACAGTGACTCTTAGCTTGACTTCCCCAATTTTAACCTCACATACTGGATCCTTAGAAAATTTGCAATCAGAATTAATATCATCGACAATCAAAACACATCTTTTTGAAAAGTCCACCTCCCCTCCATCTGTCAGCTTGTCAATGGCTTGCTGATGCTCAACTAACATTACTTTTTGCGATTGCTTGCATACACGAGCAAAATGACCAGACTTCCTGCATTTTATGCACACTTTCCCCAGTGCAGGACAATTTGATGAATTGGCAACATGTGACTTAGAACCACATCTGAAGCATAGTGAACTTTTAACATTATTTTTTTTTAAATCTGGAGTGCCCGACATAACTGTCTTAGACTTCTGTAAAACTATGTTCACATTTTCTGCCTGACTTACTTTCATTTTGCTTAACTCTCTGGAAGCTGTTACTGAACGCTCGATGCCTCTAGCAATTTCTAGTGTTTCACACAAAGATGGATTTCTACAACATAAAAAATTTTCTTGGATTCTAGAATCATAACAATTCACCACTAACTGATCTCTTAGGTACTGATCGAGGGGTCCTAAAAATTCACAAGTGGCTGCTAATACCCTAAGCTCAGCTACAAAATTATCAATCGATTCGTGTTGGAATTGTTTTCGAGTAAAACATTTGTGTCTTTCAACTATTATACTAAGGTCATCCTTAAAATGATTTTCTAACCTCTTTACAGCTTCAGTAAAAACATCCCAACCATCACTGGATGAAGGTTGCACTTGGGGTTGATGATCAAAAATTCTCTGACCTTCTGTACCAAGGCAATTATACAAAATCGCCCTCTTTCGAACCGCAGAAAAATTTACCCCATCTATCGCCACTAAGTAACTTTCAAAAGACTTGAACCAGTGTTGCCATTTTATCATGGGAATACCGGGTTCAGGCAAAAATGCCAGTGGCAAATTTGCTGTTTGCATACCGAGGAATAGACACTGTATGAACGTGTATATGACTTATAAGACACCACTAAAGATAAAAATTGAATAAGTGTGCGAATCAATGTACAAATCTGCAACCGCCTTCAATGTAGAGTAGTCGTGATACGTGCGTGAAATATTGCAAACAGATTCACAGGTCTGCAGATCCAGAAAAGCAGATGAATGTGCGAATCACTGTGCGCATAACATTTTAAGTCCACATGTCCATACAATTTGTACTTTCACTGTAAATTCACAGTCAGAATAGAAGTGTGCGAATCACTGAAAAGATCCGCAATTGCGTAGAAATATCTTCCATTCAATAGCACCAGTGAAATAAATACCAGAATATGTACAAATCCGCAAGGTGCAATTAAAATGAAGAGTGCGCCAATTACTGTGCCCCTGTCCGCGTGATAGTGGATTCTTATTTTCTCGCAGTCAGAATAGAAGTGTGCGAATCACTGAAAAGATCCGCAATTGCGTAGAAATATCCTCCATCCAATAGCAACAGTGAAATAAATACCAGAATATGTACGAATCCACAAGGTGCACTTAAAATGAAGAGTGCGCGAATTACTGTGCACCTGTCCGCATGATAGTGGATTCTTATTTTCTGGTGCAGAAAGTCCAGCACAGGTTTTCTTTGTTTATGTGAATAAACACAGTAGAGGCACACAGAATTCCTCTGACGATTTGCGGATTTATATATCACTATTTGTAAACCAAAACATACACTACAGTAACCAGAATTTGCTCCACGTTGTTTAAAAATATGTAGATTTCAATCTCTGTAAAGAAAATATTCTTGATGTCTTAACCCAATGTCGCATTAACTACAGCAACAAAGAAGAGTTAAACCGGTTCCTCTGAGTAAAATGTTTGTTGATCAGGCGTAACTAGGCAACAGGAACTGAAACCAGAGGACTTCGCCGGGCGCAAGCAGACAAAGGCCCTTAACAAAATACCTGAACGAGATTGTAATCTGCTTTAAAATAGATTTAAAAACACCAGCATACTCTGTCAGCTGAAAGATTTCCGCTTAATATAACCATGAAGTAAACGAGTGTGAGGACAAGAAATAAATATCATAACAGTTACGTGGGTCCGGATGGTGTTGATAGAAGCTTGTCGCCAATTTATGTTGTATCCAAAAGAAGGGAAAAACAGAGAAGGAATATTCCTGAACACGAAGTTTATTTCCACATCAACACCAACGTCCTCACAGCTCCAAGTACAGCAACTGACTCAGGAGCCGATGAAGTCATCAGAACTCCACGCACCCAGCATTCCATAAAGGTACACTGCCCACCCCCAACGACAAATTACAATTGCACATTTTAAAACACAACATAAGGCCATTCAGGAGCGGACTACCTTTGACAAGGCACTCACTCCTTCTGACCTTCTTGGTGTTTTTGATCTTCTTCTGTTTCATGTTTTACTTACACAGCTTGTTTCTGTCTCCTCAGTGATAGTTGGTGGTATGCGTTCAACTGAAACACTTGATCTCAATTGCTTCGGACCATTGTTTTGTGGCCATTCAGCATTATATGTGAGTTTTCTTGACAAGATACTTGTCCTTTCCCCTGGATCATCCAGTTCTTCTGGTGACATCTCAAAAGCTATCTCATGTTGAGCTTCCATTTCTTATTCTTCAGGAACTGCTACGCCACTTTGTGATATTACAGGAATATGGACTTGTGAAACAGTCTGTGGTTTTTCACTCTTCTCAGCTCCTTGCAGTAGTGCTCTTTGCTATGGTGCTCTCACAAGTGTTCTTGGTTTTGACTTGCAGAACACTATTTCTCGATATAGGCACCTTACTCTTTCAGTGTATGATGCACACACAAAATGTGCATCCCAGTGCACTTAAGAGAGGTGTTTATTATTAAGATAACTTGAACAGCAGCTTTCTCTCTCGGTTCTAAATAGGACTTTCACATGTGTTTCTTCACCATCACCGAGTCACCAGGACTAAGGTTGTGGCACTGTTCTTGGTGCTGATCTTAGGTAGCAGCTTCAACCTGGTGAGAGACGGAACGTACCACATCAGCCAATCCCTGGCAGTTATTGAGTTTCATGTCAACTGTGATGTTCACAAGTGTATTTGCGGGTACAGGAGGTAGTTTGATGGCATGCCCCATAAGGATTTCATGTAGTGGGGTACTGCACAGGCCCTTTAATACCAAAGGTACAGCATCTGACGACTTCAGTGATACTGAGGCATAAACGTTTCCCAATCGGGATTTTATGAATTCCCGGACGGTACTCACAGAGTTCTACTTTGAAGAATTCCACACAGTAGGTTAAAAACTCAGTGGATTTCCATGGAGTTTCATGTGTTTATGTGCCTGATCTCAGAAGCGCTAAGCAGGGTCAGGCGGCCCGACCCTGCTTAGCGCTTTTGAGATATGGTGCAAGTCTCCCCTGCAAACTTCATTTCACCAAATGCTCTCCTTCACAAACTTGCTACAGAGGGCCAGACACCTCCCTCTTGCACCAGCCTGGCAATTGCTTCCTCTGCACTTACACACAGCCTCTGCCCACCTGTTCTTGAGGGCCCAGCACTAGCCAATAGCAAAGCAGCTCACCACCAGCAGCCTGGTATTTTCACAAAGTGTCTAACCTTGCTTGCCACTGGGTGCTGTGGCACTCTCTCAGGCCACACACATCTCTATCTGGGGGGGGGGGATGGCTGCCAGACTACCATTCAGTACCTGATGCTTTTACTGTTTCCAGCTCTCCCTGCTGGCCTCAGCACCCTTCTCCATAACACCACTTCCTTTCCCAGGGACAATGGGGAGACAGGTTGTTTTAAAGTG
This sequence comes from Pleurodeles waltl, assembly GCF_031143425.1. Classification (NCBI taxonomy): domain Eukaryota; kingdom Metazoa; phylum Chordata; class Amphibia; order Caudata; family Salamandridae; genus Pleurodeles; species Pleurodeles waltl. The sequence goes on from NC_090439.1 coordinate 343,276,439, forward strand.
GAGCTCTGACTGCACGTTTCCTTTTTTCCAAGAACAGACCACCCCAGCACAGCCCCCCCTCATATGCAAATACTGTCCATGCCCAATGCCAGCCCCAGTGTGCACATAGAAGAAAAAGCAAATAAGGGACTTACTTGCTGGTTCTGGGTCCACTGTCCAGGGTCCCCATTGCCAGTGGCCTGGCTCTCTGTCTCCCTCTGTCCCAAGGCTGCAGAGGACAGTGAAAGGAGGGAGACCTGGATCCAGAGCTGGCCCAGGTGCAGCCCCTAAGCAGCAGCTCCATGGCGACCGGCAGAATAAGTCATGTAACCAAGTTATGGACAACACAGCTCAAGAGCAGATTGTCTGTGTTTGCACTGTGTGGTCCATAACTGGGCTGCAGACTAGTTATGGGCCACACAATGCACGCGCAGACACTCTGCCCTTTCACAACTTTTTGGCCCATGACAACTAGTGTGTTGAGCTCCGCTCTGGGACCAGTGGAGCTTTTGGCCAAACTCTGTGCTCCAAGTGGAGTGCAGAGTGCCAACAACTCTGTTAGCTCCAACAGCAGAGTGGAGCTCACCACCCACCACTAATTTTATGGTTCAGTTCCGCTGTTCAACAATCCATTGGCTTCTGGGTGGTAACTGCAATGTAACCTTTGTTCTACCTGAAAAGTTGCACACAGCATTCTGAGGAGTTCATTATTAAAATATATCCGTCAATCTGACACCAGAGAAACTGGTAACCCAAGCCAGGGTATCAATGCTCACAACAGTAATTTTCCTACAATGATAATTTAATTTCTCTGTTTTGGGTAGGCTTCCATCCATAAAGAGAAAATGCACACTATAACTAGGACATATCTCAACCTGTTACAAACAGGCATCTCAACGAAGTTCATTTGCATTCTGCTGAAAGGACCACCTGATCTTCCTATGTGACTCAATATTGCTGATGCTTTTCTCCCTACATTAATCTGTTGGCATATCATACTTCAGTGGCACACTTTTTATGCAAGCAACTCCTGCATTCCTCCTAAACCTGCGGTTAAACCAAATTTGCCTAAATAATCTCACTATTGCATCTCTTCCAAAGTGTGTAAGGCCATGAAAGTATTGTCTTGGAAACAGTAAATTGTCTGGCAATACTGGTCTTTCATCATCTGAAATCCAAATCTCATCTGAATTTTTAGTACATCCTGCTCTGATCCAACCCTGCTGTTTTGCTTCTGAAGCATCTTCCTGCAGTCTATTTAGCTTCTCCCAAGTATCAGCCACTGACAACAACAACAAAAAAGAAATGCCCTCTTCAGATTCATTTGCATAGACTTTGCTAAATGTGCCGACCACAAGTAAACAATATCATGTAACTTCATCAGTGAATATGTTCCCAACTGTGAAATAATCATTTCCACATCTGTGAGCTGCATGTTTAATCATAGCAATTTCTGTACTCAACTGCAAAGCATCCAATAGTCTTTTTGCATGTTTACTATTCCCCAGGGGTGAGCAGGATGAGGTCATAATCCCTCTCTGTGACCATAACTGTCTAAAGTCATGGACCACACCAAAGCCAACCTTAGTATCTATAAATATTGTCACTCTCAATTGTGTTGATAGGCTAGAAGCTCTTTTAAGGGCAATCAATTCTGCCACTTGTCCTGAGGTAACACGTCAAAGCTATGAAGCTTTCACAACTTCTTGAATTATACAAACAGCATATGCTGCTCCCAAGGTACCATCATTGTTTCTCAGACATTAACCGTCCACAAACATTACATAATCAGGTTCTTCTAAAGGTTTAACTTTTATGTATGGCCTTGCTTTGATGCTCAAATCAGTAAAATCTAGCAAATTATGTTCAACATCATTTTCATTTTCAATTGCAGGCAGTAATGTTGATTGATTCAAACTTTGACAATGCCTACGAATCACATTCTCATCAGCAACAATATGTTGTTCATATTTTGTAAGTCTGATGTTTGCCAAGTACTGTGTTTTCGTTTGAGTGAGCAATATCTCTACAGAGTGAGGGACCATAACAGTTAAAGGATGTCCCATCACTATGTTTTCACATTACTCGATACTGACACCAACTGCAACAACTAATTGAAGGCAGCAGGGCAATCCTGCAGAAACAGGGTCCAGGGCTGTTGAATGATATGCCACAGGTGTTTGGGAATCACCATGCATCTGTGTAAGCACTGAGAGAGTGCAGCCATCCCTCTCTCTGCAAAATAATGCGGACATCTTACTGTATCCTGGCATGCCTAGTGCTGGGGAATGACACAGACTTTCTCTCAGCTCTGGGAAAGCTTTCATGCACTTGTTGCCCCATGGAAGTGGATCAGGCACATCTTTGTGTGTCAGCCACAGTAAGTGCTTGGACACTAGCGAAACGTTTGGTGTCCACTATCTACAGTAGCCAACCATTGCCAAAACGTTCTGACTTCTTTTTGTGTTCTTGGTGGATTCATTTTCAAGATTGTTTCCAATCTTTCCTGTGACACCTTTCTTATTCAATGATATGTCACAGATATATGACCTCCCAGTATCCTGTCTGCAAGTTTCTTGAGTACTTGATGCCACAAGTATACCATCAATGTATTGTACGAGAACTGAAGTACAAGGCCTCTGCTGAGACTCAAGATTTTTCTTTAAAATCTGATTAAAGATTGATGAACTCTCAATATACCCTTGTGGAACTTGGCACCACACCAACACTCTATCTCTAAACATGAATGAGAACAAGAAGTGGCTGTGCTCATGCAATGGAATAAAGAAGAACACCTGGCACATATCCACAATGGTAAACCACTCTGTATTGTACAGGATCTGGAAAAGTATTGTAGCTGGATTTGGTACCACAGAACAAAACAGAACAATGATGTTGTTAATATTTCGGAGGTCTTGTACAATCCAATATTTACCATTTGGCTACTGTGAGCCCATCATTGGAGAGTAACAAGGGCTCCTAACAATTTAAGAACCCTTTCTTCAACATGTCTTCTTTACTATTACATGATACGGGAAACATCCTGAACAACTAGGTCTAAACCACTACTTGCCTGAACCACTACTGATAAAAAACTATAAAGTCTCTACATCTAAGTACTGAACAACTACTGTCTAAACAACAATTGTGCCTGAATAACAATTGCTTTAACAACTTATTTTAAGGTAAGGTTTTTTTTTTTTTTTTTATGGTTTATTATTAAACAATCGTGCAACTGTAAATGATCAGTGCTTAGAAGCTGTCATCTGTTAGTTTGTGCTCACTTATGCACCCAAGTAAATGACAACATGGCCTCCTTTTGGTCAGCATTGAGTAAGATTATGTTATACAGTTACAGTCTGATTTTGGACAAATCCAAAGAGGTGAACAGCAGCCTGATGGCTACAGGATGGTAAACCAATATAGAGAAATGCTAAAATACTAAAAACTCTTTGTCCACATAATTCTAAATACATTTCAATGAAAACATGCAAAAACGATCAGTTTGAGAACAAGCAGCAGATCATTCAGTTCATAAAAATGATACTAAACTTTAGGAGTATACCTTTTGCATTAATAAAAAACAATGTCAAGGAGTAAAAGCCTCTGGAAAAACCTTTTCATCGAGGTCTATTTTTTAGTTTTACCAGCCGAACAGGAAAACAGTACATAGGTGCCTGGAGGAGGAGAAGAAGTCAGCATAAACATGCAAAGTAAATCTGTCAAAAATGGTAAGGATGCACAAAAAAACAAGCCTTGGCAAAGCCTTTCGGTATGGCTTTCTCTGAAGGCTTTTCATATGATTATTTGACCTGCTGTAGGTCAATTTAACTTTAGCACTGTTTAATGGCCGACACAGTTGGAGGTGAAGGCACATTTTTAAAATGTTGAGAAAATGATGCTAAAATAATGTACAAAGCTAATGTTACTCAAAAAGTGTTTCAAGTGAAAAATTATAGTAGGTAACCATACTTAAGGGTGCTAGGTCTGAAGCACCAAGATACTACCATATTATAGTTAACTAAACTAAAAGAATTGTAGAGGTAGTACAAGGCTTGATCTTGACGTTTGAAAGACTTGTTTTTCACAATGAATAGTTGCTGCACAAAATGTTTTCTTTCCTTTTATGCAGATGGTTCTGCTTCTAAAAGACTGTTGTTAGCTGACAGATGGACTTGTTATTTAGAAAGATTGATATGAAAGTTCACACACAGGGATGCAATCAAGAACAGGAGGATGAATCATGAGACACGAGACAAAATAGTTACATGATAAGACATAGTTGCAGCCTTAAAAATTGCTATCTGAAGACTGTTGTGTTCCTGTGAGAAGACGGGGAGTGAACATGCTCCCATGTGCACATCATCAGCTGACTGGTCAACTGAAGAAAGAAGAGCAACACGTTTTGAAACATTGAATTTGCGTGTCTATTCCTCGAGTAGATCACACGCTTATTCCTTTTTCTGCCCATACCATTCTATACATGCTGAAGACTCTACTGAGTTACCTGAACCTCTCTTCATGAACAGTTCTACCTTGATTGATTTTGAACTATTGAGCTGAGCTTTGATGCTTAAGCTTTATGCTTTAGCTTGATATCTCTCGAAATCAGAACTCTTTATGGGTTTCTGAAACTGAAACCTTTCCCTTCCCCTTTTTAGATTAGGGATTTTTTGCTTCATGGAAGGCCCTTTTTGCATTTAAGGATGATTTATTATTTACTTATTGATTATTGGCAGTTCAAACTAAAATTCTAAGGAATGAGATGAATAAGGCTATAATGTGTCTTTAATAAGGATGAAATTCTAAAGGATTTGAAGAATAAAACTCTTTATCTCACACCAAACTTTCTTTATTGAATAATATAGAACTTAGGCGTTGTTATGAAAATATTATGGTGAACAGCTCCTGATTAATCTCCACGAATGTCAAAGATCCATCGACCTGGTAACAGCATGGATTTCCCTGATGAGTGGTCTGATTTTCAGTAAACTGGACTTTAACTGAGACCCCTGCTCCAGCAACGTTGGTAGCAGAGGGACGGTTCACGATATGAGAAAGAGGAGCTGTAAATAATTACCCTAATTTAGAGAAAGTGCCCATCTCCCATAGACCAAAGCCCGAATTTTGAAGATTGACAAAGTGCGGTTTTGAAGATGGCTGCAGTATTGGAGGTCTGAGTATCAGTAGGGTTATGGTCACAATTGTCGTTGTAGTTGTTGAGTTTTGCTCAACAGTTGGAGTATGTGTGTTGAATGGATTGGCGATACTTATGTATCAATTCAAAGAAGGTGAAGGTGTTATCAGACTCAGAACTAGCCTAAGATTCTAGGTTGAGTGGAATTTATATTTTTCTTTGTCTGCTCAAGGGTTGTAGTACAGATTGCAAGGTATAGTTGACTGCACAATTTAAATAGGGACTCTAACAAGTGGTTGTAAATGCACTAATATTGATTGGCATTAGGGAACCTATCATGCAAAGGGTAAACTACATCGATTTGAGTGATTTCCCGCTTGTCGAGATTTCATTCGTGTGAATGAAGGTAAAAAGTCACAGGGTGTTAAAACCTTAAAATTATGATTCTTGAGTTTTCTTTGTTTACTTTAGATGAGCAGAAAAAGTATTGTTGCGGTTTTGTGTTTGTTTGAGTTATAGAATTGTGTGTAGAAGCAAGAAAATTGCAAAGGACAGTGAACCACTGTAAGGAGTTAGAAGTTGAGTCTGGAAGAGGCTTGCTTTTATTGGACTGTTGGTGTGAAATGCTGCATTGTGACTGGGTGACAGACTAAAAAAGAAAATGTCATATATGAAATTGTAAATTGAATCACAATTTTGAACATTTGATTAAAAACATCTCAGAAAATATTAAATGCTTTAAGGCTTTCAGGGATATTGTGAGAGGCGAAGTGAGAATTTCAGTACAGGACGGTGAAGAGGCATCACCCAAGGGTACACCAGCACATTATATGGCAGAAAATGTGGGGTTCCATACATGGTTATGGCTTCATCAACGGTGCAGGATCACAGAGAATGAGTGTCCATTAGATTTCCACAATCTGGTAACTTTGAGTTAAAAATGATTGAAAGCTGGAGAGAAAAACTGTACAAGATAAGCCACCACCTAGGCTTACACAATATAAAGCATTAAATGCCTGGGAGAAACCAGCACATGATAAGGAGAAAAGCAAATACCAGAACAGGGCAAGAGAAGCAGTGTGAAATTATGCAGATGCTCAGTGGGATGAAGGACAGCAGAAGTGGAAAAATGTATAGTCAAGGTAACTAGAATGTAGTCAGTAATAACCGCTGAGAAAATTAAAAAGAATAAAGCATGGGAAAATGAAGATAAAAGAGGTGCAAAGAAATCTTCACTGATAGTGATTTAGGGGATATTTTGGATGCATTATTGGCTGCATGTCTACCACCATGTACGGCCCCCAAAACAAACACTGAGGGTGCTTTGACTTCTGGTGCTACAGTGGCAGCAGTCCCTGTTGACCCAAATACGATTCAAATTGAGAGCCCATTGCACATAACGCAGCCTGCACAAGTTGAGAATGTTTCTACAGTGATAGCTTCAGGTGTTACTGCTTCTATAGTGATTGTACCTGCAATTGATTTTGGAGTCATAACTGCACAGCCTTTAGAGAGTTGCACAGCAACTGCACCAAGAAACATTGCTCAGAGTAATGTGGTTTAAGTAGCTGTGACATGGTTTATCATTTCAGAATTGACAAACTGTTGCGTAGACAACACCACAAACTGTTGAATCATTGAGAGAATGGAGAAGGATTTTCTTTATGACATCAATAGCACAGGGAGAGACAAACCTAATTGAAGATGGAAGGTTTCCCCTGTTGTTTGAGGAAGCCACAGAGAATCAAACTGCAGGGAATGCAGGTCAAGCCATCAACCAGGAAACTGAAAAAGAGAGATCATTAAATATTGCAAAGCTAAAAGTTAAGTTAGAAGGAATAATTAGAGGATGTTTGGATACTGGGCACATGAATCAGTATCAAGAGAATTAACTAAATTACCTGAGTAAAGAGATTACCAGGCATGCAGCTGCCACACATGCTATTATAAGTGATTGTTGCAGGTTTTTAAATAAAACAGTGGACAAGAAAATCCTGAAAAGAGTGATGTGGGTTTTTTGTGTAGCAGTTTGTTGTTGGATTGAGACCAGAGATTAGTATGCATATACAGCAGAATGCAATTTACTGGCAGAGGAAATCTTTGGATGAGATCTGAGGAATGCAAAATACTTATGAGGTAGGCAGAATATGATGTGAAATCGATGAAGCAGAAAAGATTTAAAGAGCAGGGTTTTGGTTGGTTTACAAGTCAGAGTTCAAGGAAGAAATGGTGGGTCACAGGGTAGATGTTGAGGGGTTTTGGTTGATTCGAATTCTGGTATAGTTATTGCAACATTGAAGAAATAAACCCCTTGCAATTAGTGTAATAAAAATGGACATTGGAAGTGGGAGTGTAGGAAGAATCCAAATAGATAAAGAGGAGATGGTCAAATGCAAGGAGCAAATCAAGAGCAAATGCAAAATCTATCTCTCCAGCATATGCCAATGCAGTTCCAGGTTCCAATAATGCAGGTCCTGCAAACTCCAACGATCCCACAGAATATGGGAAACCTTAGATTTAATTTGAATCAGATGTTGAGAACAAATCTGACTTTGTTTCAGAACCAGAACCACAATCTATTTAATAAGTTCCTCATGTTGGACAGTGATGGTTTCAATTCTGACAATTCCCAACGAAGATTGCATACTCCGCATAGTCTTAGAAGTAGACCAATGTGGACCATTTATAGAAGGAGAAGTTAATGGCAACCAAGTTTATTCCTGATTGACACTGGAACTATCACTTTTGCTGTTAAAACAGAGGAAGTCCCAGACCTACCCTTCTCTGGAAAGAAGATCCAAGTTATTGTAGCTACTAATAAACAGATATTAAACCCAGTTTCAGAGAAAGTCCACATGTAAATAGGTCAGTTTGAGGAAAAACATAAATCTGCTGTTTGTGTTCGTGTCCCATAGATCTGCTAAGGGACCTATTGTGTAAGCTAAATTGCACGATTTACTGCACACTGGATGATGTTGAATTTCAAACTCATGATGAAGCTGTTGCATTTAAAAAGACCCGACAAGAGATGGCGGTAGGTTTATATCCTATGAGAACACTAGAAAAACTATCACCAGAATTGAAAGAGGCTGTGAACCCAGAAGAATGGGACATTACAGGAAAGGACTAATTAAAGGTATGGATCCAGTCTCTATTACAGTGAAACCAAATGTTGTGTATTGGAGCAAAAACACCATATACTTTGACCCCAGAAAAAGTGGCAGGAATAACACCAGTAATCACACAGAAAAACTTCGCAAGATTTTGCAGAGATCTGCAAACGGTTTCAATTCGGGCATGTTGTGCTGCTCAGGCTTATGAGAGTGCAACTCTGCATCTCAAGTAGATTTTCTATTTGAGTGTCAGCTTTGTCAACACTAACATTACAAACTGCTGTGACCACCCATGTTGGGAAATCACACCTGGAGGTGCTCTATAAACTGGAAATTGTGTTAGGGAATGCAAATTCTTATTTGTGCTTGAAAACGTAACATTGGTGAGCCACCAGCAAGAAAGAAGTCTGTCACATGGCAGTTGGTGGAGTTTTGCCCGATCTCCATGCTCCGTGCAGAGAGCGGAGTGGCCAAAACTCCTCTGGTGGAGAGGAATTTCTCACCTACCCCTACAATTTAGATTTGCTGTCTCCTAAAATGTATCATGGAATATGTGACAGAACAACTAGGTCCTAAACAACTATAGACTAAACCACTACTGCTAAACAACTTAAAAGTCTCTACAACTAAGTACTGAACAACTACTTTCTAAACAACTAATAAACCATAAAAAAATAAAAAAAACTTACCTTAAAATAAGTTGTTCAGGCAATTGTTATTCAGGCACAATTGTTGTTTAGACAGTAGTTGTTCAATACTTAGTTGTAGAGACTTTTTAGTTGTTTAGCAGTAGTGGTTCAGGCAATTAGTGGTTTAGACCTAGTTGTTCAGAATGTTTCCCCCCTCGGACTATTCAAAGATATGCATTTGTTTTTTTCTGTATTACCGTTACACTATTATTTTCTTGCTTTACGTTGCTGGAGAGAAAGTGGTTGTTGAAAAAGGGACCCTTTTTTGCTTTCAGTGGCTATTTCAAGCAATAGGATTTGGAGGAGGCATATCAAGTAATCTTTGTTTTGTAAGTAAATAAAAGTTGCTTTACATAAATATATTTGAGGCTTCTGACAAACCAGCTTGTCTGCCAATCACTCACTGATGCATGTAAAATGCATGTGTATGCATCTACATCCATCTTGGAATTCTTTAACAGAAAAACTATTTAAAAAATGTGCATTGCATGTTATTTGTGCACGTGTCGTGACATACCAGCGGTCATTTTGAGTTTTTTTCTTTGAATGAAAACAAGCATTGGGAAATCCAACAACTCAGCAGTCATCTTTTAAAGGTGGGGTCTTGTGCTTGTTAGATGGTGGGCAATTTTCACTCAATAAGAGTGTGAGTAATTGCCTCTTCTATGAAGGGGCAATATCAGGAGAACTTTTGGTGAGAGAATATCCTACCATTGGGCACATTTTAAGGCCCAGTCCTTTCATGTTTTTAATATGCTGTACATTGTTAAGAAATGGGTAGAAGTATTACTGGCATTTGCCATTTTATGCAGCTTCGACTGGTGTTTAACGAATACTATTTTTATCTGTACAAGGGAAGAATGCATGAAAAATAATTTGTCCCAAGGCTTGTGGAGAAGTGAAAAATTAATGCTTTATAATCTTTACTAATCATATGTTAATTTGTGTGTTAATGTGTGGTTATAAAGAAGCTACACTTTATGCAACTGGAGTATAATCATTTGCTTATACTATGTTCATCTTGAACCAAATGTATTTTCTTGACATTGGCCTAACTGCAAGCAGTGCTCATCTGCTCAAAAGTCTTTCAGTAGTAAACATGATGTTGATTTTGAAATGTGCTTTAAAATTTCCCTACTTGTTGCTGGAACAAGAAAACATATGATAGAAAGAAGTGTAGCTCATTGTTTACTATCAGAAAGGATAGAGAAGATAAGTTTAATTGGAGGTGTGCTGTGATGTACACTATGCATGGGGATGAAAAAGAACCTCTTGTACCATGCAGTCTGGACTAATGATACATCCAAGGTCATGCAGCTGTTCGATGATAGGAACAAGGATTGTTTATCTCCACCAAGAAGACGGTGCATCTTGATTGGCTCTATCTCTGATGAGTTGGTGGGAAGAAGCACTGAAAGAATGCAGTGCATTTAACTATGTGCCCTGGAATTGATAGTAAGATCCTGTCCTGACTTTGCTGAGGGAAGACCTTTCCATAACTCTGCTCATATCCTATATCCATGGTTTATGAGTTAGACTCTTGAATGTCTGTGCTTCCTTTGCTCTGATCATAAAATTCGGTTTACTGAAAGTCTAACACCTTCTGGTTAGGATGTCCCTTTCTCATCCTTAAATGTGTTTCTTTGTTTAGGGAGGGTCCTCCATGAAACTGATTGTTTAACTGCTTTGCATTTTGTACTCTGTAAATAATTTATGCTCCCATCTGTCTAATACTGCTCTATTTAATTAACTATATTGAATGTGTATGCTTGAACTTTCAATTGATTAATTGAATAAAGCAGGTAACTTTGACTAATTTGCTAGTAAACCTTCATGGTTTGGAAACTATCCACTTTGCCATTCATGTGGCGCCTAATGGGTTTCACTGTAGTTCGAAACTGTTGTACTGATGTTAGCTCCAAGAATATACTTTCAGTGGATGATTAAAGGTCAAGACGACCACTGGTGTAATTTGTTTGAGAACTACAACCAGCCTGCAGGTAAGAAAGTTGTTCTGGATCACTTCTGTCAAATTTGTTTTTTCCAAATCTATTAGTGCCTGACAAAATCGACTGATACCGGAAGCATTCTCTTTTTGACTCATTGTAAAAGTAGTCAAGTCATAAACGTATGCGCTCGCATATACTTCTTTGCGGAATTTATTAGTATTTGTTTGGGCGGACAAAATTGAGGAACAGATGCGGCTAAAATGAGCACGACCTGCCCTCCTGTTGTCCCACTTGTGGCTCGAGGGCAGTACGGAATTTAAATGGGTCCTTTTTTTCTCAGATGGCCCTGCAACACCTCAAAACCTACGATGACCAGAAACAAAAGCGTTAGCAGTGTTGTTGTATCTTAGTTATGGCTGGATGTTCTGCCCCAGAGCCACAAGGATCTAGCACCGCTGGTGAATAAATAAGAAGTAAAGTTTAATCGTCGTCGGTGGGTGCAAAGTGCTGGTGATCAGTCGTTTGTTTTTTGTAGGTAAACACTTACACAAATCTGGAAGGCTTATATCCTATTGGCAAGACGTACTGAGGATTTTTCTCCTATATAATGAAGGTTTAAACACACGCAAATGTGTTCGTCTTACTGAAGGAGCAGGAAAGGCTGTTTTACTGCTCAGGCAGCCATGACTAACGTACAACTGCTCACTTAAATGCCTTCTGAGAATGGCAACACATCACCAAGCAAAAAGGAACAGCATTTAGGAGCTGACAGATGGAATCTGTTCACACATCATGACCTCACAGACTTATGTGGCATAGTTTACAAGCACTTTACTGCAAACAAAGTGGGAAGTGTTAAAGTGAGTCATAAGTAAGGTGCTGATCTTGTTAGTGTATGACAATGATGAGAAACCCATTAGTAGCTAATCAATTTATATTAGCACTGAAGACAGTAATTGTAGGGTATGAAGTCATTGCCTTAGGGTTTCAGTATTAAAGATGCAGGAAGCCTTGAAATGGATCACATGCAACGAGGCAGCAGTGTGAGCTGAATTGAACAACAGACGTTTTTCTATTAGAATATCTAGTAATATTTGGGTATTGTAACCAGCAGTGCAATCCATACAGGGTAGTGTCGGCTAGAAAAGGAGTGGCTCTGCCATACAAGTCACCTAAATGTAGTCATTCCTAGAGGTCAATATTTTGTACAGTACAAGTATGCAACGGGTGTCCAGCCGAGATCAAGGAATGCTGTCTCCTTGTCAGATTTTCAGAGTAACTACCGACTGACTATATTAGTTCTATTGAGAATCATTGAGCCCGATTTTGCTATGAGGCAGTGCGACCTATGCTTTTCGTACTTTTGGATTACTCCTGAATTCCAGAAATAACCCTTAAAATAGCGTTACTCATGAATTTCAGTTGAACGCCATTGTACCACAAGAGAAAGTAAAAACTAAATTTTGAATTAAGCCCACGTACATTTATCTTATGTGGATATCCTTAATATCTGACATTCATTTGATGCATCATAATTTACACTTCCTTTCCCAATCTATGCCCATAACTGTCAGGTTCTGCAGAGGTAACCTGTAAACGAGCTAGGTACATTTATAATAGTGATAACGCGTCCTTCTATGTTAATTTATACACATTAGGACTCGTTTTAGGCCGATGAATCTTTTGACCCAGTGGTGAGACACCATAAGACGAGGTAACTGATCAATATGTCAAGCAATACATCAATAATATGATCAACATATATCACCACAATATATTTCAGTTTAGACATTAGTTAAACTGTCGGCGCAACCATGACCTTTCAGTCATGAATAACCACACCTTTGTTGAAGTTTTGTGAATTTTATTCCCTATTGATTACAATCTAACAGCAGATGTATTAATCTCAAAACCAAGAAGCAAAGAAGCATAGTCACGATATGGCAACTGTGATAAGATTTTGACAATGTAAAAATCAGAACCATTGAGACACTAACATAAGAGATACACTAGTCAGAATGCATAGAACATCATATAAGCCCAGTTCAGCATGGTACAATGTCAGTCACGTCTGTTGGTGTCAGTCAAGGTGAATACCTAATCTAACCGCTAATTGGCATCAGCATGTTGGACTTCATGCAAAACAATTTAGAACACCAATTTGAAAAACATCTAACTAGGGTTTCTAACCAAAAATACAGCAGTTGGTACCTAGAAAGGAAAAGCATTTAGACGAATTACAATAGCAATTGTCATAGTTACCCTCCTCGGAATGAGTCAGCATACAGGATCAGTCTTCGTCTTCAGGACATCAGTAAGAGCGCCAACAGTCTATTTCATCTAAGGACAGGGGACGCTTCCCTCATAAGGAGGAGAAGTGTAAATGGGGCAGTCCATTGGTGAGGATGGTTTTTTGTCTAAGTCTCAATCACCAAATAGAGTGACAGAGTTTCGGGATGCAATCGATATCATTCCCTGCCTAATGCTCTCGAGTCTCCTGTGTCATGAGTTTTTATCCCTTTTCATAATACATTGCCCCAAAATTCTATTGGATAGTCACTACACCCCCCTATCTTCAACCTATCAAATTATACATTAAGCAATGCATTTGTCATTTCATGATAGACTAGAATATTTTGATTGGTCTTCATAATTGACGTTTTTGTAGGTGGCACATCCGGGGTTACTTCATTTTCTGGCACGTTCATCAGGTCAAAAGTTCCTTTGTCCATGGTCGAATGTCCTTGGAAGTTTCCATAATTGTTGCAAAGCGTATAAGACTTATACTAAAACATTTAGCAAGCGGGTGAGAATACAACTGCCATTGATACAATAAGCGGAGAAAAGAACAAATGATGGGTCATGGCCTTTTGCGAGTCAGCACACTGAAGGAACAGAAAAACATACTTTAATATGAGAGCTACACGACTAAGTTTTCAACTCACGCTAACTTAAGACTCATGGATTCTAATAAACGTAATCCTTATAGAGGTTAACATATTCAATTAATGCAAACAATTATTTCTTATAATCAACATTAGTATATAAGTACAATAGCAGCTTCACACTTATAATGGCGTTAAGTATACATTCAAATGAATAATATTATGTAATCGTTTTTGTATGCAGCATTGTTAGGTATAAGCATTTCACGTCTAATATGTAATGTTCAAACTACGCTCTCTCAATAGAGATGGGACATCTCGTCAGAGCTAATATTTTGTTCATAAAAATGCTTTAACAACTCTTCAAATAAATGTGCATGTATAGTCAAAATAATTCCCAAACATGTAAATCCCCCACATCAAATAAAATGAAATGAATTTGCTCAAATGGGTGTCCAAACTACGCAAAATACAAACTAACCCTGGACTCTGTTCACTTTGTAAACAAACTTATACACAGTGCTCTCTAATCCCTTCATCAAAGATGAGCAACTCTTCCAATACTGTTTGTGGCCGTTAGCCTACATCAATCATCACAAACATTACAATAAAACTGAATATAATCATACTACAAGTTCTTCAAAACAGGATTCTGACACTCTGAAATCACGAGTCACGAATTCAGTAAATGTTGGAATCTCCTGCTCTGTTGTAGAGTTTTCCTGTACATTAATAGATGACAATCTCATCAATTGTAGTCGACAGCACCAAGCCTAGGACGGGGAATCTTAATTATCAGCACTGAAGAGGGGAAGACAGTGGTCCGGCATTCTGGATCAGATTGTACATGCCTGGGGGTGGGCAATTGTCAATTGGGGCAGTGGACCCACAGTTGTGGCTTGTAGATACTTCTTTTGCCACACATGCCACTTTCAAAAGAGTTACGTCTGTGATCACAAATCAGCAGGTGATGACTAACAGCTACTGGGAAAGGGACCCCATGTGGAGTTTGAATCTTTCAGTCACTCACTAGTGCTGACAGATGTCCTAAACCACCTGCTATGCCAGGGTAGATTGTGTGTAGCTGTGAGAAGCTGGCCTGGTTTGTAGTCGGTACCAGAGGTACTTACACCTTATACCAGGTCCAGTGATCCTCCTTAGTGAAAAGTAGGCAGTGTCTAGCAGCTTAGGTTGTCTAGGGGTAGCAGAGCAGCCAAGACTGATCTAGGAGACATGCAAAGCTCTTGCAATACCACTATAGTCACACAGTACTGATACACAAGAAAGACAATACTCAGTGTTATCAAAAATAAAGGTACTTTATTTTAGTGCCACAAGAATAAAATATCTTAGAGGCAATACTCCTACTGGAGGTATGTAGTATACACAATATATACACTAGTGACCAAAATCAGGTAAGTAAACAGTCATAGAATAGGGCAAAC
Source organism: Pleurodeles waltl (assembly GCF_031143425.1). Lineage (NCBI taxonomy): Eukaryota > Metazoa > Chordata > Amphibia > Caudata > Salamandridae > Pleurodeles > Pleurodeles waltl. The sequence goes on from NC_090439.1 coordinate 343,291,636, forward strand.
AGCGAACAACACAATAGGTTGCAATGGGCCTAGGGGCAACACAAACCACATATTAAAATAGTGGAATGTGAATATTGATTTCCCCCTAGGCAGGTGCAGTGTGTAGAGGGGTGCTGGGAGTGTAAGAAAACACCAAAGGTAAGTAAAACATCCCACCCCAATGCCCACGAAAACAGGAGTAAAGAACAGCAAGTTTCCTCAGGAGTCGTGGTAAAGGACAATGTAAAAACAGGCAAGACTGCAAGAAACCAACAATGGATTCCTGGACCTGAAGACCTTTGGAGAGAGGAGACCAAGTCCAGAAGTCAATGAAGAGTCCAAGAAGATCAGGAGCCCATGCTAACCTGGATGAAGGTGCAAAAGTGGATTCTCTGTTTAGAAGAAATGCACCAAAGAAGACAGCTGTGGGTTCCTGCTTGGTGCAATAGATGTCCCAGGTCAAGTCGTTGGATGCAGGCTTGATTTTCGTCATTGGATTCCGCCAACAAGCCATAGCTCACGCAAATGTTGCTGTTGGTGGGAAAAGGTGCTACCTGGGCCCAGGAGGGATCTGGGTTACTCAACTTGGACTGTGGAGGCAGAGGGGGCTCTCTGCACTTTAGAGAGCCCTAAGAAGACCAGGCAGCTACAGGAGTCCCAGAACATGGGGACAAAAGAGTTGCAGAACATGGTAATTGCAATACTACACAAAGGGATCCCACGCCACCCGAGAACAACTCAGGGAACTGAGGATCACAGTATAGTGTGCTGGGGACCTGGGCTACACTGTGCACGAAGAACTTTTGGAAGAAGTGCACAGAAACCCAAGGAGCTGCAGAAGCCGTGGTGCACAGGTGTACTGTCTGGCACAGGTAAGCAAGCCCTAGCCTCCACCAAATTTGGACAGCTGGATCTTTGGACAGTCTGGATCACTTCAGTCCACCTGTGTTCCAGGGATCATGCTCATTGACAGGAGAGGAGTCCCAGAGTGCTGGCTGTCATTGAGAGGTGCCTACTGAAGCAGGGAAGTGACTCTGTCACTCCATGGGAGATTTCTTCGGTCCATCAGGAGCAGAATGAGGACAGGCAGTCCTTAGAGTGTGCACAACCGGGAAACTGTTGCAGCTGCTGGGTGGAGCTGAAGTTGCAGTGTCACAGTAGCCTTTCAGGATGCTTTGTTGCAGGAACAGCAGTCCTGAAGCGGTCTGTGGTTGATCCGACAGTCAGAAGCTGAAGCAGAGGATGCAGAGGGTTCCTGGTGAAGTCTTGCAAACTGAATCTGAGGGAACACCCAGAGGCAAAACCCTAAATAGCGCTGAGAGGTTATTGGCTACCTAGCCAGGTATGCACATATCAGGAGGGGTCTCTGATGTTACCTGCTGGCACTGGCCACTCAGATGCTCCTAGAGGGTCCCCACACCTTGGAATCCAAGATGTCTAATGCCAGGGACACTCTGGAGGAGCTCAGGGCACCACCCCTGGGGTGGTGATGGACAGGGGAGTTGTCACCCCCCTTTCCTTTGTCCAGTTTCGTGCCAGAGCAGGGACTGGGGGTCCCTGAACTGGTGTAGACTTGATTATGCAAGGAGGGCATTGTTTGTGCCCTTCAAAGCATTTCCAGAGGCTCTGGGATGATACCCCTCCAATGCCTGCAACACCTATTTCCAATGGGAGAGGGTGTAACACCCCTCTCCTAAAGGAAATGCATTGTTCTGCCTTCATGGGATTGGGCTGCTCAATCCCCAGGAATGCAGAAACCTGTCTGTGAGGTGGCAGCAGCTGGGGCTGCAATGGAAACCTCAGAGAGCTGGTTAGGCAGTACTGGGTGTCCATAGTGGAGCCCCAGGGTGCATGGAATTGGCCCCCAATACTAGAATTGGATTGGGGGTTCAATTTCTCAATCTTAGACACCTCACATGGCCATATTTGGAGTTACCATTGTGAAGTTACATATATTTATTGACATATGTAGTGCACAGTTATAATGGTGTCCCGACACTCAGGAAGTCCGGGAAATTGGTCCTGAACAATGTGGGGACACATTTGCTATTGCAAGGGGGCCCTCACACACAGTACCTGTGCACCTAACCTTCATTGTTATACATATAGGTGACTTATGAGTTGCCTGGTGCAGTGGAAATGGCTGTGAAATAGTGTGTGCACTATTTCACTCAGGCTGCAGTGGCAGTCCTGAAGGAGTGTTTGTATGAGCTCCTTATGGGTGACAAAAGAAATGCTGCAGCTCATAAGGATCTCCTGGAACCCCAATGCCCTGGGCACCCAGGTACGATATACTAGGGACTTATAAAGGGGGTTCCAGTATGCCAATCTGAATTGGGATATGGGGTAACTAGACTATAGTGACAAATTTGGTAAACAGAGAGAGCATAAGCACTGGAGTTCTGGTTAGCAGAACTCCAGTGACACAGTCAAGCATACTGACAACACATATAGACCACAAACTATGAACACTGGGGTCCTGACTTGCAGGATCCCAGCGAGACAGGAAACACACACTTGCAAACAGGTAGAAGTTGGGGGTAGCATTCCAAAAAGGATGGTACTTTCCTACAGTATGTATGTTAGATTGGTAACTTTCTCATCTGATCACAACAGAGCCTTCTCTCTGAACCTGTGTTAGCACAGAATATTAGCCCGGGGTTCTAACTGTGATCCGTCCTCTCTCTCTCCTATATTTCTGTGGTCCGGTACAGCAGGTTCTTTTTTACCACCCCATTGGTTAGGAGCTTTTCCAGCAGCTCTGCGTGCACGTCCTTTTCCCACAATGCCATACTGAGGTTTTTTTTCTAGCAGAAGTTGACAAGGCTGTCTTGCTGCTTCTCTGATAACTTTAAGTCCTGCAAGCAGAGGGCACGCAGGGATGAACAGAGACTGTTGATGAAGCTAGGCAGACCCATATCCGAGGACAGACCAAGTCTGCATTTTAGCCGCCGAGATCTTTATGTATAGGAATATGGAGTAGGTAGGGACACAGCACGACCAGTGCTTATGTGTCTGTCAAGATGATTCGAACATGGTTGCAGCAGAGACTGGACCTCATGCGATAAAGGTGTCCCCAATCACAGGAGCATGGTCTGGTATTGACTACCACAAAGCAACTTAACTCCACCTCCCAGTAGTACTATAGATGTTAAACGTTTTAAGAATACAGTTGTTAACATTTATTTATTCACAGGCCCCTTTCGTGCCAGGCAATAACATACTTCAGAGGCCCTTGATTTTGCTGCATTGAGGCAAACCCTTTTGAACATTACTTCAAGGAATGCAAGATGGAAGTGTTTCGTGGTGGATATAATGTTTAGCTCTGTTTTTTTAATAGAAAGAGAATCATAACTAGGAATCTGGGTGATATTAAAAAATTAAAACACAAGGAACTGCTCTGCTGGCATGTGAAGGGGAAGGGTTTGAAAAGACAGAGTCTAGGGACAAACCGCATTCGAACAAAGACGGTATCTAATTATTGCATCTTTTATTAAGTACCTACATAGACACGTGCCAATACCCAATAGAATACATTTTTCATCACACAATTTTGCATCATCTTTTGTTTGCCGGAGACTCATTAAATGAGATAATATCTAACTGAGAGACATTTTCCGCTTTAATCATTCTCCTGTCGAAATCTCACGCACATTTTTTGGTTCTTAGTCTGGATATTGTGTACAGAAATATCGTTCACATTAAAAGTGTGTCCTTGGTGTCGTTCGCAAAAGTATCGCTACATTGTAGTCAATGAAGGAAAACCCAATCACAATGGAACCTGTTTTCAGGGGACTGGCAGACGAATGCATGCAAGTGAGGCCAGGAGTCAACTCTCCCTGTGCAAGCAACAGGTACAAAGGCCTATCTTGCCACTGCAATCGATTCGGCAAAGTCACTGTAGTCACACTCAGTATGGAGGGATGCACATAGTGTGCCTCCCTGGACCAGAGTCCAGTTTTAGGACTCAATCCACTTCTGAAAAGCTATTCAGCATGCCCACAAGATTGTTGTATGTACATTGAGGCCAAAAATCATAAAAACATCAAGAAGATCATTAGGATGAATTAAGGGCAGGTATGCATGCTCTCCCAAGCCATGTAGGACACATTTTCTGTCCCAGAAACAAGTAATCCTTGTTCTAGTCCTTATGTTATGATATGTGTCCTCACCCAGGATACAGGCACATGCTGGCTACCTAAAAGAAAAATAATGTAAACTGTTCCACCTCCTAAAACATCCCGTTTTATCTGACCTCCTTGGGGGGCAGTTATCCTTTGCTTGTGACTAGGTTCCCGTGTGCACCCAGGCATCTGTGCAGTGTTTGTGTGGTACACTGTGGTTCTGGTTGCTTTATGGACTGCCATGCCTTGGCTTTGTGCTGGGCTTGAGGCTGAAGTTTTTTTTCTAGGTTTTGTTGTCAGCCTCCCTTGATGTAAGTGGATTCTTCCCACCACAGAGGAGCTGAGTGTGGGTCATCCTCTGTGAGAGCTCCCTGTTGGGCTTGGGACTAGGGTGGACCTTTTTACTATGCATTTCTGGAGACCCTTTCACTGGATGACAGGTGAGTGCCCTCCTCCATTTTGTGCTAGAAGAGCTGGTTGGGCTTTGGACAAGGGTGGACCTTTTTACTATGCATTTCTGGAGACCCTTTCACTGGATGACAGGTGAGTGCCCTCCTCCATTTTGTGCTAGAAGAGCTGGTTGAGCATGAGCTTCCCATTATGATCTCTACTTGATTTGGGGTTTGTGTAGTGTTGCTCTGTTTTCCTGCAGTGTCTCTTGCACTGCTGTGGTGTACCCCAGTCTTCCTGATGTGTTTGTTTGGGGTTGTGTTGTTCTATTCTAGAGTTTAGCTTTCCATTACCTGAATCTTCATGTTGCTGTGAGCCTCTGCCATTGGATGTGGAGTCCTCATTGATCAAGTGGGACAGGGCAGTAGGCTTTCCCTATATGAGCTCCATGCTGGGCTTCAGACTGGGATGTACCTGTTTGATGTGTGGCACTGGAGCACCGTTCGCTGGAGGACAGGTGAGTGCACACACTTATTTTTCTTCCTAGGATGCAGCTTGGGCTAGGCTCACTCCTATGCTTTTTGCTGGGTTTGGGCCTTGTGAGTTGTTCCCTGTCTCATTGTTTCTTGGTGGACATTGTGTGGCCTGGCCTTAATCTCAGTTTGTTTGTGGCGTGTTCTTCTTATGTTTAGCCTGCTCTACAGTGCTTTCTAGCAGTCTTGAAGTCCAGTGTTGAGTTCCCTCTGTTTATTAACACTATGGACCACTGCAATGGTTATGGAATGCCCCTGGGGCTGGGGATTTGGTGTGAGTTTTCTCCTATTCGCACCTTCTAGGTTGTTGGGCCGGAGTGTTACAGTCCTCTGTGCAGCATGAGACATTTTCACTAGTGGGAAGATACATGCTCTCCTTGCTCCTGGGGGAGTCAGAAGATCCTAGGCTTCTTCCAGTGCTCCCAAATAGGCTGGCAGGTTTGGGGATGTTTGTCCTATCTCCATGTCTCATGGCTGTGTGTGTCTGTGCCTCCCGACCACTATTGTTGGGAACTGTGTGGTACTCAATGCAATGTTTAGCTTTTCCTTCACTGGCACAATACTGAGCTTGGGTATTCCTGCACAGTGTGGATCATTGAGTCCTCCTTCACCAGTGGACATCTCTGTCCGTCCTTTCTTAGTTGCTGTGCTGTGGGTTTGTCTTGTGCTTTCTCCTATGGGCCCTACATGACTTGTTTCTTGTAAGTTATGTGCTGCTATCACTTTCTCACGTCTGTTTCTAACTGTGTGGTGCTGAATCTGATGACTGCCCAGGCCTTTCCAGCCAGATTCCTTGAATGACTTCTGACTTGGACTTGGTGTATACTTCTTGAGTGGTAAAATGGCTAAGCTTGGTTTTTCCACCATGCTCACATTGGTTGTAGCAACTGTGGGACAGTTGTTTTTATTTAGTCCCTTCCAGGCTGTGTTGGCAGCTCCTTTCAAACTCTTTCATGATCATAGTGTTCAGGGTTCGTCCTGAGGCTGTTGTGTCTGCTCTTCTATACTTGGCCTTTATCTATTGTGTATATATTGTGAGTTAGCTGTTTGCTTTTGGAATGGAGCTTTTCTTTTCTGTTCTGTTTACAGCCCTGCCTTTTACCCCCTGTTGTTTGGTCTGGGAGTTGTTTGTGGGATGAGGGGCCCTGTTTTGTTTTTGACTTTGAACAGGCTTTGGGGGTTATTCTAACTTTGGAGGAGTGTTAATCTGTCCCAAAAGTGACGGTAAAGTGACAGATATGCCACCAGCCGTATTACGAGTTCCATAGGATATAATGGACTCGTAATACGGCTGGTGGTAAATCCGTCACTTTTCCGTCACTTTTGGGACGGATTAACACCTCCTCCAAAGTTAGAATAACCCCCTTTGTCTCTTAGTGCTGCACCTCTGCTCTTTTGATTCCATTGGCCTCCAGGATATTGCTTATGAGAAGTGTCTCCTTCTTTGTATAGAGATGTTCCACCTGTTTGCCCTTTCTACACCTCCCCCACTTTTCCCTGGGTTATATATAGTGCTGGGACATTCCCTGTGTTTTCTGCTGTGCCAAGGCTGCCACAGGGTCTCAACTCATGTTCTGGTGTGCTATGGTGCACTTCTGGGTTCTCTTGTCGCTCCCTTTGCTTTTGGGTTGCTCATTGGTTCTCCTTTGTTGGTTCTGCATGGAGTTGGGTCCTCCTACTTCACTGCTGCTGGGCTTCATCTGTCATTTTGCTTGGGTCTTTGGGACACTTCCACTCTATTTAACTCCTCCTTTCCCATCACGTTGTGGCTCCTGTAAAGGAGGTTGTATTCTTGCTCCATTCTCGATCTTCTTCACTTTTTTTTGGTCTTGATGCTCTTTCCTATTCTTATATAGCTATAATTCTGTTGCTCTCCCTTGAGTTTGGGTCTGGTGGTTAATGACCATATATTCCTTGGTGCTGCTTCTTTCCCCTTTGCCCAGGTTTTGTATAGCTTTGCCAGTGCTATTGGGATCATGGGGTGTTCTGGGGTTTGTCTTTTGATTCTTCCAGTGAAGCGTTTGTTTTCCCAGATTGGATTTTGCCCTCATTGCATTCGGTTAGCATGATAGGTGGTGTTGGACTTTGGCATATGCATGTTCTTGTTACTTTTCCTTACTTGGGCATGAGTCTCTTTTTCCTGTTGGAGGTGCTCCCATTTCTCCCTATTTGGATGGCTGGCAATATGTTTCCATTTTCCCATTGGCAGACTTTTCAATTTGGGGTGTTCCCTGCTTTTTTCCAGCCATGTTGGTGTGTTTTATATGATTGATTTTAAGTGCCTTATTGTGATCTACCTGGCTCATGGATGGCCAGTTCATGCCTGGTCTCTCCCCCGTTTACTGTGTTGCACAATATGCTCATCTTGGGTGTGTGTGCATTCATTCTTTGTGTGTTGGCTACTTTCTTTGCTTGTACATTATGCCCTTGCCCCCTTCTGGATGTGAATTGCATATTGGGCCCTTTGGGTGCCCTAGTCACTTCTCACTTCCTGTGTTGCGGCTCTCTTTCTCTCATTGCTGTTCGCCTCTGGGTGACCGGGTCCCCTGATTCTTTAAAGCCATGTTGGGTGTCTTGAATGTGTGACAATAACTGCCTTATTACAATCCACCTGGGTGATGGCTGTCCAGTTCATGCCTGGTCTCTCCCATATTTACTTTGGCACAATATGCAAATTTTGGGTTGGTGTGCATTCATTCTTTGTGTGTTGGATACTTGCTTCGCTTGTGCATTATGTCTTTGCCCCCTGCTGGATTTGAGCTGCTTATTGGGCCCTTTGGGTGCCCTAGTCATTTCTCACTTCTTGCCTTGCTGCTCTCATTCCCCCATTGTTGTTTGCCTTTGGGTGATCTGGGATGCTTTGGCTGCCTTGTCATAGACTTTTTGTCTTGTTGTCTTTTTACCACCAAAACACCAACTTTTTGTCTTGTTGTCTTTTTACCACTACAGCACCTACTTGTGCGTTGGGAGCCTTTTCAAGGGGATATGTGAGTCTGTTTTTCCCCTTATCTGGGGATTGCACTCTTCATGGGCTGGTTCCTGCTCCTGCAATTTGCAAGGGTTGGACGGGTACTGCATAGCTTGTTGATCCCGTCTGTCATGGTCTGAGGTGCCTCATTGGTCTTTGTTGTAAAGTTGACATCCTCTGCTGCTCTAAGTGCAATGATGAGTCCTCCTTTTTGGGTCTCTGCTGGCTCATCTGGGGTTCTGTAGTCCTACCTACTTACAGACAATTAAAGTTTGGAACATGGGATGACCTGGGTATGAGACTTTCAATTGCTGCATCCCTTTATACTGGGTCTGTTTTTTTTGTAATTTGGTTGTTACCCATGTGGGATAGGAGCTTGGCCTACCCTGAGTGAGTCTTACATACTCTTGCATGCCTTTTTGTTTAGGTTTTGGTCCACCCTTTTTTGTGTGGGGTTTTGACTCACACAGTTTGCCTTGTACTACCAACTGGACACTGGACTGATGTTGCATTTGCTTTTAACCTGAGTATTTTGTCTTCTTCCTTCACAGTTTCTTATTTCTAGGCCATGATGGCTTGCATTCTGCAGCCTGAGTTTGCCTTTCCTCGCTTATGCTCTGATATGGGTGGGGCACCATTGAGAAGGATCTCAGCCCTTGAACATGCCTCTGGATTACCCTTTCATTTTCCATTGGTAACCAGTCCTGCTTAGGGTGTTCTTATTACCTGTTTTGGTGTAGTGTGGCGCTTATTTGTGGCCCTCCTCCCTTACTCTCAAGTGTACTTGAGATTGTGATTGTTTCGCGACCATTGGTCTCCTGTCTCACATCAGGGCCTTTGTGTTTGGCATTACTGTTGCTGGCAACTTCCTTCCCCCAGAGTGAGTTCATAGCATTCTCTCCATTGGGCTCTAGTTTTATTTGATCTGGGCGTGCCTGCTTTGCTAATGTATGTTCATGCTGCTGCTTTTTGGTCTAGTTGTATTTCCCTGTGCTGCTGGCTGACAAGTTGTACTATTATCTATGGCTTCCTTGGCCATGCTGTTGCCTATTTTAAGCCACTTTTTGCTCCCTCTGAGCACAGACTTTGCGTTTTCTGCGTTTTCGGCTTGTAGTAGTTAATGACTTGCTTTGGTATTGGCACTTGAGGTTGCATTGGCCTTCTGGGTTCAATCCTTCTTTATTTGTATCAGGACGTTGTCCCTTCTCTTCGGCTACTTTGGTGGGTGATCAATGCAGTTCGTGCTTGCTGTGTTATATCCTCATAATGCAAACTGGAAAGAGGAAGTGATGAGGAAATAATAATCGATTACTTACCGGTAATCTCATGACTCTGATTTTACATCCTCTTAAGAGTCCATAAGAAGCTTTCTACCTTCCTTGTGTTCCCAGCTTCATTATCACTAGAATTAGGGGCACAGTAGGTGTTGCAGCACCCCCAGATATTGTACAGTAATTACAGCTCAATAACAGGCAGTAGTTAAGCCATTTGAAGGATTTTATTATGGTTTCATGGTTAAATAAAGTCAGAAGATATCCCCATTTAAATCAGGAACCATCTGCTTGCTACAAGCTACTGTTATGTTTCTGTTATCACTCAGACCGTGTCTGCCTGCAAACATTGAATGGAAACATTTTGTTTGCATAAAACGGTTCATAAAGAAGGTGAAAGAGGAGGCTGTGGCACTTTCTAAACACCACTGAAGCACACTAAATTCTCCGACTTCCTTTCTACAGTTTGCAAACTTTATAAAATATACTGCAACCAATGAAGGTACGAATGATGTTCAGTGTTTTCTAAAGTTAAGTATGATGGGAACACATATTGAGAGCTGGGTCAAAAACAAACCCAGAAATATTAATTTTACTTTGAGGCACACAGGATAATCAAACTTTGATGTGTTATTTCTCTTTTAAGTATCTTCTTTTTGAGAAGAAAATGAAAGCTGAAGATTCACAAAGTAATATGTTTTTCATATTAAAGCAAGGTATTATGCTTTATTAGCCTTCATTCATGAGCACATAGCTACATGTTAACAATTGTTTGGCTTTTTGATACTGAAATGTCCACGTTCCTTTCAATGCATGACCTATCATGCTACAGTATGCACTTATTTTATTGATCTGGCATTGTGCAAGCCGATGTTTAAGTAATAGTGGGGTTATTATTTTTCTTTAAACAGAGGCATCTCGCTTTCAATGATAAATACATAGGGGGTCATTCTGACCCTGGCGGCCGGTGGCCGCCAGGGCCACCGACCACGGGAGCACCGCCAACAGGCTGGCGGTGCTCCCACGAGCATTCTGACCGCGGCGGTTCAGCCGCGGTCAGAAGCGGAAAGTCGGCGGTCTTCCGCCGACTTCCCGCTGCTCGGGGGAATCCTCCATGGTGGCGGAGCGCGCTCCGCCGCCATGGGGATTCTGACACCCCCTACCGCCATCCTGTTCCTGGCGGGTCTCCCGCCAGGAACAGGATGGCGGTAGGGGGTGCTGCGGGGCCCCTGGGGGCCCCTGCAGTGCCCATGCCAATGGCATGGGCACTGCAGGGGCCCCCGTAAGAGGGCCCCACTGTGTATTTCAGTGTCTGCAATGCAGACACTGAAATACGCGACGGGTGCAAACTGCACCCGTCGCACCCCTGCAACTACGCCAGCTCAATTCTGAGCCGGCGTCCTCGTTGCAGGGGCATTTCCTCTGGGCCGGCGGGTGCTCTTTTGGAGAGCGCCCGCCGGCCCAGAGGAAATGTCTGAATGGCCGCCGCAGTCTTCTGACCGCGGTGCGGTCATTTGGCGGCTCCCTCCAAGCGGGCGGCTCCCGCCGCCCGCCAGGCTCAGAATGAGCCCCATAGTATGGTTTGATGTGTCAGAGTGGTTGCAATCATATTACAGAAACCACAATGTATTGCAAAAGCTATATTCGTGGCAATCTGGGTAATACTAAACGGTACAGTTATGGGTTACTCACATATATTTAAACTTTACAGAGATGTACAATTCAATGCACAAAGTTATATATGCAGAATCACATGATTTTGGGCATGTTTTGAAGCCTTGGCATTTCTGATACTTCCAGAAATGTTCAGGCAAATCTCTGGAACAATTTTGCTGCAGAATAACATATAGAATCATCATTGATGTCATTGATGTGAGTGTTACTGCAGGTTATTCCCCATTTTGGAGTTTAGTTAGTAATACAGCTGAACGAGTTGCCAATAATGGTAGTATTAGCTAACTCCCGTCCTCCATTTTTACCAGCCCAAATCATAATTATGTCCAAGGTTACTAGCCCATTTATTTTCCTTTGTATGTGTGGCAAATTTGGTTACGCGAATTAGGGCATTTGATGCCATATTAATGCACAAAGAGGATCAGTGGGTCAGCTCCAGTCAAGCATTGGTTTTTGCGGGTGTCATTCCCACTTTGAATCATCCCATATTACAGTTATTCTGAATTGGAACTGTCAGTTATGGCATGTGGAGATTTACAGTTTTAAGTATTTACTTGGTAAAGGAGCCATCTCTCAAGGCAATTCCAAGGCCCTGGCATTACGAGTTCTGACCCAGTCTAGGCTCTGGTGACAGTGAGGTACGGGGCAAGCATCAGGGACAACCAGGGCACTGCCCAGTTCAGGCAGCAGGAATGTGGCTGCTGGTGTCTGACATGAACTCATAAAGTCCCAGATTCACAGATGCACATCATGCAATATGTGCTTGGGTGGTTTAGCATAGAGGGAGGTAAGTGCATGTTGCCATTGCCTGTGGGTGTCAATGAAGATGATTGTCTATACTCCTATTCAGTGCTTTTCGACAAACTGCATCCAGGAGACGCAGTTTCATATAAATATCATCAAGAAATTTTCAACAATTTCGTTAGCACAAGGGATCAAGCAAACTCAAGAGCAAACTGGAGTCTTTCTGTTTCTTACTGATAAGTTTCTGATGAAGATGAGGTGCTACTAGCTATTACTGAAAACCCTGACAGTTTCAAAGTCCTTGTCTACAAAACGTTGGCCACTTTAGAAGCAATAATTTTTTAACAAAGCCATGGACCCCTTGATGACGCTATCTCATAAAAATGTGCCAATGGTCCTATACTCGGATGAGGGTGGGGTTTAATTTATATATTTGTAAATATCAATCCAAGGTGAGACAAAGTGCCTGCATCTATAACTTTCCTCACAGTCAACCAATCACTCTCATTCATCTACCCAGTCACCCACAATCAGCTATCCACCTACCTACCCACATTCAGACCCATTCATTTGATCCTAGCATATGCTCTCTCCCATCCATACAACCTGCACAAACACACACCTGATTCACTCATCAATTACCAAACAGTTTCACTGTTAAATAGTCCAATCTATTGCTTTTGGCAATTGCTTCTTCATAATATTTCAAGCTCCATTGGGGATTTCATCTGTGGTTTTGATCATTTAATCTATTGGATGAATAACTGCATCTGTATATCAGGTACTGACACAAACTGAATTACCATACCATTATTAAGATTAAGCATCCCACATCCTGTTACGTATCCATTCCTGGTAGTCTCATTTTGACAAGGTTGCTGACTGACTGACTTGTTTACAGCCTAAAGTAATATAGCACATGTTGTCAAAAAAGATAGCTTTGCATTGCTTAAATATCAAGAACATGCATAAGCAGGTAGTTGAACATGTTGCTGGAACGTTTCAGGTATGCTCTAACTGAGGTCTGCAGATCTTTTCATCCTAGCTAAGGGGTAAGAGAAAGCTAACATCACAATTCACTCAACATTTAAATAAACAGTATGGCAATTTGTCCAAGCAAGGAAAACACCAACTCAGAAATAAAGTTAAAGGGTTTTATTACAAATGTATACTCAAGAAAATGTAGATAATTCTCAAGACCAAAATATAAATTTATATTATCGCCATAGGATCGCCCAAATGACAGTAAAAGTTTAGGCGCACTAACATCAAGCAAACTAAACGACAATGCAGAATAAAAGTTGAAGAACCTGATGCTCAGAAAACAAACTCTGTCCAACCCTCCTAAACATGAGGGCAAATTAAAAACCTTCTAAGATAACTAATCAACTATGGAAATCCCTAAAGGTAACACGTCCCTAACTAACTGGTTGGACTACAAAACATGGGGACAAGGAGTATAAAAGAGATAGAGGACAAAAGGATTTGGAAAAATGACATCTGGGCAAAATGAAGCTGACTAAAGTTGGCAAAAGGTAAGTAAAAAGGGAAGGTCAGCATTTCAGAAGTTCATCAAGAGGCTTCTCATGGGTCATGAAAAAATCTAGGGGGCTGATCACGAGTTTAACGGTCGAAAAACCCAACCGACAAACTCCTGATGAGGAGACCACCACATTGCTGGCAGTCTCCCCACCAGCCCCATTGTGAGTTTTCCACTGGGCTGATCTGCAGTCCAGGGGAAAATGTGCAGTGGCTTTGGACTCTGCTCCTCATGGAGCTAAATCCAATGACGTCACAAAGGGGGGCTGACCAGCACCCTTGGAATGAGCACTGTCTGCTGAGCAGACACTCTGCATTCCAACGGTGCCGGGGAGGGAGGCCCCTCCACTGTCATGAGCAGTGGGGGGCCCCCCTGTGGCCCCAGCACTTGTTCTCTGCCAGACCTTTCATGGCAGTTGAACCTCCGTAAAAAGGCTGCCTGAGAACATGGTTGTAATCAACAGGGCCTTGCGACTTCAGCACCACCCTGGCTGATCACAACCAAGACTGCTGTCAGCCCGTCGGGATCAGATATCCTGATGGAGATGGCGGTCTCCTTGCAGTCCGACTGCCATGGTCATAATCAGGCCATAAGTCTTCTCTCAGCAAGTATTGGAAAGGTAGAGGTAAGGGCAAAGAGGTACCTCTCAAAGTCCAAAATGATCTCTCTTCCTGAGACTAACCGAAAATGGTCAATTAATATCCAAAGTGAATGATGATTTATTGTATATCTTATCACATCATATGACAAGCATCTGCAACATCAAGACAAGTTTCCCAAAACATTGCTCTCCTGTACTGCTTTGCAATAATTTGTAAGTTGAGCCAATTTCCACAGTCTCTGTTTCTCAGTGTACCATTCTCAAGGTTACTTTCTCAGGCTCTCTATGAGTAAAACAATATCACATCTATTTCCAAAATAACACTCTATGAGAATTACATCTGAAAAGAAGCAAAAAAAAATCTTTCCCATGTTCTGCAAGACTGAGGCCTAACAAATCAATATGGCCAAACTAAACCAAATAGAATTTAAAATGACACACTTCATTCCCGTTAAGTAAATGCATGTAAATCTTGTAATTATAAATTCATCACTAATAAGTATTGTTAATATCCATGTGATAGTAATTTGCAAAAGTAAAATAACGTGTGAATACATTTCAGTAAGAATGACAGGGAACTACAATCTTCAACATTAGCATACTACATTTAAACACTTTATTAAGAAATTAATTTTCGCTTCAGTGAATACTGTTCTCTAACATCCTGAGGAAACATATGAAATCAAGCTAAATTATTATCTCTAAATTAATATGGCTATTTCACATGCATCAAATCACTAATCTACAGTGAATGCACTTCAACATGGGTTTTCAGCGCACCACTTAACAGCTAGCTTGTTAGCATTTTACACAATACAATGTAAATTTTGTAACATATAGATCATCACTGTGATGTAAAAGGTAACAGCTAAATCTCAGCTGCACCATATTTCCCTAACTAAACAAAGGGCTGTTACAAAAATGCATTGAGTACCTGCAATTTAATAAGTATATAAGATAGATTTAATTCTTTTAAAAATGAAAATGTTATTTTAAGAAGGTAAGAAAGGAATTGCAACTAAATAATGGACAGTACAATTTCATACAATATGACATTCATCATAACTCACTTAGATCAGATCATCTAGAATAAGTGGGAGAGATATGAATGCTCCCTGGATTGTCATGGGCATGCTTTGCTAGCATCAGGTCTTCCTTCTAGGCCAGGTGGCTTGCATGGTCTGCAGACTTGCCTTCGCATCAAGTACTTACTCAGTCTACAGAACAGGCTATCAAGTTCTGTACTTCTTGGATGCGCTACTTCTTGAAGGCTGTAGTTGGGAAATGTTTTTTTCATTTTTTGAATACATTTGGAAGTGTGAAATGACAACCAAAAGAAGAACTTACAACTGGCAAAAACAAAGATGTATTTTTTGCTCCCTTGCTTTTTTCACTTCATCTGGTCGACTCGACAGTAACTTTAAAACATAGTGATGGAGATGTTCCTAATATGTATGCTGATTAGCTAGGTATTCTCTCCTTATACTCAAACTGGACTACAACATCAATGAAACATACTGTGTAACTACAGCACTCTATACGAATTGTAATTACATGATATAAAATCAAGATAATGTATTTTGAGTGTCCTAATCCCAAATTTAGCTGGGTCTTGTTCAACGTAAGGATCAAGTGCCATAATATACTTACTTAGGAGTAGTAATTGAAACAAACTGGAGCATGCATCCTAACCATCTTGGATATAAATCTTCACATGCAGGAGGTACAATTAAAAGTCTTGCAACAAAGTATGGAGGTAGCGCTAATAGACCAACCAAACTGCTGCAAAAGCAAAAGAAATACCTACAATTTTGTATGGAAAATTAACTTGAAAGTTTCAATTGATTGATAAATAAAAAAATGATTTCTTAAATCTATAAGGAGTCTACTGAATTCAAAATCAGTCCTCACTGCCGCTTAAGTTTAGAACTGGGCCTTCATCCTCAGATCATATTAATCAAAGAAATTAATTTGTAGACTGTCTCTCTTCTAGTGGAAGTACTTTGAAATCTATCCTCATAGAAGGCAGGATACAGAATAATGGATACCCTTGTAAGAAATTAAATTTAATTAGAAAAATAATGTTCACAATAAGTTTTGGTTAAGCTGGGATAACCAGGCGTACTAAGCCCCATTTTGAAAAATGCATGTTTAAATATTGTGCATGAGCATTTTATTTCATTTGTTTTTCAGATAAGCTTTGAAATTCAGCTCCAGCCACAATTTTTTTCTGTATGTGAAGTTACAATTTTGTTTAGCTTTCTTGGCTGAAGTGATAAGCTTTTTCAATGTTACAAGTTATGTGCTGCGATCCCCTTTTCTATGTTGTCTTTATGAATGTGCAGAACATGTCCATTGTAAAAAGTTTCATATCTTATTTAGTTGTGTTAGACCTGACAGCCTTAGGGTCATCTCCCTTTAATTTTTGCCTACCTCCCTCTATTATTCTGAGCTTGTTTTTCCTGTTTTTTAAGACTCTGCACACTTTACCACTGCTGACCAGTGCTAAAGTGCCTGTGCTCTCTCCCCTAAGCATGGCAATATTGGCTTCTAGCCAATAAGAATATATAATTTACATCCCTAGTCATGAGCACAATATGTGCCCAGGGCCTATAAATAAATTGAATGATACTGGTGGGCCTGCAGCCCACATACATAGCCCCTTAACCATGTCCCAGTACTGCTGCTGCATGGCCCTTTTGTGCAGTTTACTGCCACCTCGACTTGGCATTTAAAACCCCTTGCCAAACCTTAAACTCCCTTTTCTTTCATATAAGTGACTCCTAAGGTAGGCCCCATGTGACCCACTGTGCAGGATGCATTGTATTTAAAAGGCATGACGTACTTTTACATTTTACATGTCCTGGTAGTAAAAAACTTCCAACGTTGTTTTTCACTACTGTGAGACCTACTCCTCTCATAGGCCAGCATCAGGAATTCCTTAATTTACTTTTAAGCTGAAATTCCTGCTCAGAAAGGAGTAGTTACATCATGTTACATATTTTTGGAAAGGTAATGATAAATCCTCTTTACTGGTAAAGTCAGATTTAAAATTACTATGCTAGAAAGGCCACTTTTAGAAAGTGGACATTTCTCTGCTCTTACTGCTCTGCGTGCCCTACAGCCTGTTTCCAATACACATCTGGACTAGGTGACAGCTACACTTTGTGCATTCCCCCTAGACAGCCATAAACACAGGAAGGTTAGGTATGGTTGAGCACCCATCTACATACATCTGCATTCTATTGGCCCTTCCTAGGGCGGTAGGGAGGAGGGGGCTCACACTTACACTTCAAAGTGTAGTGGCCTGGCACCACACAAAGGACTTATTACCCCCCACAGATAACTTGGACTGAGATGAAAGGGATACATGTACACTTCAAAACCACTCTTTGAAATCTCACCCACTTCAAAGGCACCTTTAGGTATACGTATTGGGTCTCCAACCCCACCAAATCAGACACTTCTGTTTTTGGAAATAAACCTCTGTTGTGCTGCTTTAAAGACTTAACTGGACAGCTTTTCTAGAAGGACTGCTTTTTTGCCTGTTGCCCTGCTGCCCACTGCTCCCAGACTCTGTTGGAAGGACTATGCCTTCTCTCCAAAGTGCTCTCCAAGAGCTCGCTGGCATGCCCACCCCTTTCTCCCCCATTCTTAGGGGCATGAAAGACTGCTTTCAACTCTCCTAGTGCTGTTGGACTCTGCTTTCTGTGAGTGGCATCCTTACCTGAGGCGCCCCTTCCAAGCTCTGGGCCCCTGGGCCTCAGAAGGGGGTTCTGCAGCTGATTTCTGCAAAACATTATGTATCACCTCAAGGGCAGGAGAATTTCTGCTACTTCGTTCATTCAACGTGGATGCAGAGGCTGTTTGATGACAGCGGATTCACGCTCTGCAGAGCTCTATGATGGCACTTTGCACGTCTCGTCAATGACACATCCCATTCACTTCAACAGAGTTTGATGCTGACGCAGTAACCCGACTGTGTTGAATATACCGATACATCTTGCCCTCGACGTTGACACTTTGCTCCATCCAAGGTACTGTTTCAGAGGACCCTGCATGGGTTCTGTAGCCGGCCTACCCTCTGTCGTGGTTGACCTGAACTTTGGATCGACACCGGTTCCTCGCAACCCCAAGTAAACTTTTGACCGCTAGTGAATTCTAAGCACTATTTTGGATTAAATCTTCAAAAAACTCATATCTCAAATTTTACTGGTTGGATTTTTGCTGTTTTGGTCCTGTTGTACTCAGATAAATATGCTCGATTTTTCAAACCTGGTATGGAGTCTTTTGTTGTGTTTTCACTGTGTAACTGTATGCAATATTGCACAAATACTTTACAAATTGCCTTCTAAATATGGCCTACCTGCTCTGTGCCAAGCTCAAGAGGGTGAGCACAGTATAATTTAGGTTGTGTTGTGACCTACTCAGCCAACTAGACCCAATTTCTAACAATATTCCTCCGCACACAATGGTAATAACCAATAGAAATAATTTTCTAGCAGGAGGTTTGGAAAATAGCAGTCTTATTGGTCAATGTGCAAGCAACATTTTAATGTTTCCATTCTATATACAAACATGACTTGAAATTGTGTGCTATCATTGTCAGAAACATTATGGCCCACACTTATACTTTTTTAGCGCCACATTTGCGTAATGTTTTGACGCAAAAGCAGTGCAAACTTGCAAAATTTCATTAATTTCTAATGTGCTGTAGCTACATAACGTTTTTCCATTTATTAATAAAATTGCTTTCCGATGCTAACTAACATTTTACTTTCTGTAATAACTAATTTGACATTTAAATACATTTATAAACTTGGAACCAGTATTTTTTCAAAAATGGTCATGCTGATTATTTAAGTCCGGAATTCACTCTCTCATGCTAATTGACCCTCCATAAAGTTAATTGAGTGTGAGCAGCAACACCTTTTACTGTCTGGAAAGTATATACCTACAATCTTATGTAATAATAACCTTGCAACATTAACTGTATGCAAATAAGCAAACTGCAACACAAACATTTGATCAAAGGCACAACTATGACCAACTAGATATGTCTTAGTTCTATAACAACAATAGTTTTACAGTTGCAACACATAATGCAGAGAAAGTAGTACTTGTATTTTGAGATAAGTACACAATCAAAAAACCTCTTCTGGCAATTTATTCTTTTTTATCACCCTTTTCTATAATTTGATGTTTCATGAAAAAAGTAAGGAAAACAGACACCATCTGCCATATATATACTTTGCCTACATGATGCAAAAATTGAGCATATAATGCAGCTTCGCCCTACATTGCTTGACCTAAGCAGAAAATACCTGAACTGATTTTTAGGTTAGGGAACATAAGAACTATTGACAATGATTATGTAGAGACATATTCTAGTTGCATATTCCTTACCTTAGAATTTTCCCTGGTCGTCAGACTGGATCCAGGGATTTTTCTTCGAGCAGTACCCTTGCGCGTCATCAGGTGACGTTGGTCGACTCCGCGGGTATCATTAGCGTTTTGGTCAATGTGATGACGTCATATATAGGCGCCACCCCGGTGAGCTGATGTCAGTTTCTTTTCACGGTTTTCCACACCAGTAGCGCGGAGCCATGAAGAACACTGAGAATGGTGGGCCAAAACTTGTGCCCTTAAAGGGAAGTTCCTGTCCCTAGAAATTAGTTCGCAGAGCGGGGAGGATGGGCGGGCCAGTAAGGAATCTGCAACTAGAATCTGTCTCTACCAGATATATCCTTACTGAAGGTAAGTAACTTGTTTGTCTGATTGGGACTTTTTATTGCAGATTGCTTACCTTAGAATAGATACCCAAGCAATATCATTCCCGGTGGTGGGCTGTGAACTAAGATCACACCAAAAGATCCTGCAGGATCGAATGGCTGAATTAGCCATCTATGTGGACCTGACTATCCAGGCAGTAATGTTTAGTGAGCGTGTGCAGGAATGTCCACATTGATGCCTGGCAGATATCCAGGACTGGAACTCCTTGTGCTTACCTTGTGTTGAGGCAGTTGCTCTGGTGGAATGAGCTTGCAAACCCTCAGGGGGTTGCTTTTTCACCAAAGCATAGCACATTTTGATGCAGAACCACTACCCTACTTTTTCTGCACCACCCTTCCTTTCTTCGCACCCACATAACCCACAAAGAGTTGATAGTCCACCCTTAAATCTTTGGTATGATTGAGGTAGAATGCCAATGTTCTTTTTAGATCCAGGTGATGGAATCTCTCCTCCTCATAAGAGGGATGTGGGGGGGTTGTAAAACATAGGCAATGTGATTGATTGACCTACATGAAATAGTTTCACCACTTCGCGAAGGAAGGAAGCCCTAGTACGAAGCACCACTTTGTCAGGACGGACAGCTAGAAATGGTGGCTTCGAAGAGAGAGCCTGAAGCTCACTCACTCTTCAAGCAGCGGTGATGGCAATCAAGAAAGGAGTTTTGAGAGTCAAGAGCCACAGGGGACAGTTGTGGAGTGGATCAAAAGGAGCACACATGAGATATGTCAGGACCATGTTGAAATCCCACTGGGGCAACATGAATGAGACAGGAGGGAACATTTGTGTGAGTCCTTCAAGAAGCCTCCCAAAAATGGGAGATTTGAACAGAGAAGGTTGGTTTGGCAGCCTTAAAAAGGCTGAGATGGCAGACAAATAACCCTTGAGGGTGCCTGGAGGAAAGCCCTGCTGGGCAAGATAGAGAATGAAGAGGAGAATCTTTTGAGAGACGTGCAGAAAGGAGATTAACAGACTTGTTAATACACCATGCCAGAAACGTATTCCAACAACAGGTGCTTACCGCTTTGGTGGAGGGACACCTAGCTGCCAAGATATCACAGACTTCAGGAGGAAGGTCGAAAGCTGTCAACTGCCGCTACTCAATCTCTACACAAGGAGCCAGAGACTAGACAGGTTTGGATGAAGGACCGTCCCCTGCTGCTGCAACAGAAGATCCTCCCGAAGGGGCAGTCTGATCGGAGGATCAATGGCTATGCTCAATAGCTTGGGGTACCAGACACTTTGTGCCCAGTCCAAAGCCACCAGGATTACTTGGGCCCAGTAGTGCCTGATCTTCTTTAGAACAGAAAGAAGTGGTATTGGCGGGAAGGCATAAAGGAGACTTGAGCTCCACTAGAGATGAAAAGCGTCACAGAGTGATGGCCGCCTTAGAAACTTCAACACTCAAAAGAGCTGACATTGTGCATTCTCTGCGGAGACAAACAGATCTAACCAAGGCTCTCCCCACTGCTGAAAGTGATCTTGCACCACCTACAGATGGAGACGGCATTCGTGATTGACTGTGCATTGAAGACTGAGTTCAACTGTTCTAGGGTTCAGAGAGCCCACCAGATGTTGAACCACCAGTGAAATGTCCTGCCATTCCAGCCATGTCCAGAGGTGAAGAGCCTTTTGAGAGAGGGTCCATGACCCCACTCCACCCTGCTTGTTGCAGTACCACAGTGTGGTGGTGTCGGTGAACACCTGCACCACTTTCCCTTTGAGAGAGGGAAGGAATGCTTTCAATGCAAGTCGGATCGCCCAAAGCTCCAGAGGCCTCTAATCTCCATCTCACCCATATGGCCGCCCCATCCCAGGAATAATGCATCTGTCACTACTGTGAGATCTAGTTAGGGAAGGGAGAGAGATCTGCTGTTGACCCAATCTAGATTTGATAGCCACCACTGCAGAGCTAGTGCAGTCCCCTCTGTGATCTGGACCTTGTTGGAGAGATTCCATGATGCTGCGCTCACTGGAACTTCAGGTCAAACTGCAGAGCCTGCATATGCCATCTGGCATGTTGGACCAGCAGGATGCAGGAGGCCATGAGGCTCATCAGCCTCAGAGTCATTCTCACTGGGATCCAGGATAGAAACTGACACATCCGGATCATAGCCCGAGTATCATAGACTAGCTTTTCAGCAGGATAAGCCCGAAACTGCACTATGTCCAGAGCAGCTCTGATGAAAGGGACCATCTGAAAGGGAGTAAGGTGTGACTTTGGTATGTTTATAATGAACCCCAGAGAATGCAGGAAATTCTCAAGGGTCTGGAGGTGGGAGACGACAGTCTGGGGTAAGTTTGCCTTCAACAGCCAGTCATTGAGGTAGGGGCAGGTTGAAAACCCTAACCTGCACAGATGAGCTGCAATCACTACCTTACTTTCGTGAACACCCGAGGGGCAGTGGTAAGGCCGAAGTTGAGCACAGTGAACTGAAAGTGCTTGTGACCTACCATGAATCGCAAGTAACGTCTATCGGCCAGCAGGACAGGAATGTGGAAATAGGCATCCTGCAAGCCCAATGCTACTGTTGAGGCAGATATGCTAATTAAGAAAATTATTAATGATTTATATGTTATTACTAATGGGAAATGTGTAGACAATTTAAACGTAGAAAAATACTGTGCACGTTTGAAAAATGTGCCCTTGGGGTATGATCAGCATGTGAACTAAAATGACTGAAATTGTATGCAATAATGAAAATATATGAGAAAAATTTAATAATATGTCATAATGAGATGAATAACCTGTTTTTTACATTAATTTATAGTATTAAGTTAGCTGACCTAAAGGCCTAGTTCCACTGGGCCTCACACACTCGGAACATGGAAAAACCAGACGCCTTGCAAAGGACTGGAAACTGCTGTATACAACCTTGACCAATTCGAAGTTCAAGTTACTTAGCTAGAATTTTCTGCAATGTACCGGTGGACAGGAGATTATGAAGACAATTTGCTACAATTATGTGTAGAGCAGGCTAAATGTACTTTCCTAGGACTTGAACAATAGAGGCATTGACTGAAGAGCCATATGCAACAATTTTGATACCTGATGAGCCGGATGATGAGGGCATCGAATGAAGAACCAATCCGCTTCCTGTGACTTGGAACTTATGAAAATTAGTAGATTTGGTAAACAAAAACTATAGGTTAAAGTCATATCTGCTGACTGACTGACCAATTAGCAATTAGGGGGATGGACTGGGAGACCCTAATAAAAAGTCATGACAAGGGGCGAGAGATCAGAGTTGAAGGAAGAAAATTGATGACGTCTTGAGACACTGTGCGAGGTGCTGATATTGGGTTCATACTGTGAGCCTGATTCACAGCTGACTAATTGATGACCTGAAGACGAAGATTGATCTGTTGCTGAACCATACTGGATAGGTAGCTATAAAAATGTGAATGACAATTTTATGCCATTTGTTCTAGGTACCAACTGCGTTGATTATAGATATCCTCATTAGGTAGATTTTTCCAAATCAATGTTTTCTGCAAATTGTTTTCGCATGAAGACCCACATGCTAATGCCAGTCTTGGTTAGGTAGGCTATTGAAGGGTGACGTTGACAGTGACAATTGACTGACGAACTTAATTGCTGAACTTCACTAACAATGCTAATGTTGTAGCTTATGGAATTACCTTTTCGCATATGTCTTCTTAAGTGATGGTGCTTTATTAATGAATTAATAAACTGAATAAAGTTTGAACTAATGGATGATTTAGAATTGTAAGCAATAGGGAAATAAAAATTGTTAACTCTTTACTGAGTTGTGGTTATTCATGATTAGATGGGTTTGAAGGTGATTAACTAAAATTGTTTCATGATTATTGATGTTGTTTATTGTTCAATGGTCACTGCATGACTAGGATACTCCATGC
Source organism: Pleurodeles waltl (assembly GCF_031143425.1). Lineage (NCBI taxonomy): Eukaryota > Metazoa > Chordata > Amphibia > Caudata > Salamandridae > Pleurodeles > Pleurodeles waltl. The sequence goes on from NC_090439.1 coordinate 343,315,132, forward strand.
GATTCAAAAGGTTCATCGACCTATACGCGTCCCCTTGTAAGTTTACTTACGAAGGACCAGGCGCGCTATCACTACCATCTAGTCTCCAAGGTCCAGGGCAGACAGGACCTGAGTTAGAATTAGCATTTTGAACTTCTCCTGCTTGAGGAATAGATTGAGGTACCAGAAATCTAGGTTATGGTGAAGTCCCTTGTCCTTTTTGGTCTTCAGAAAGTAGTGGGAATAACAACCACAACCTACATCTAGCGCAGGGACCCTCTTTATGGCATCCTTGGCAAACAGAGCCTCGACTTCCTCACTGAAAAGTGCCAAACGGTCCTTTAACAGATGATCTAATGATGGTGGCATGGCTGGAAGGGAAGTCTCGAAGGGGAGGAAGTTGCCACTTCAGACAATTTTCAACACCCACCTGTCCGTGTTGATGGATTCTCAGTGGAGCAGATGATGGTGAATTCTTCTGCCAACTGGCCCAAAATGTTCCACTGGAGTAGGAAGGCTTGAAGGCAGTAGAGGTTGGAGGGGTGGACTGAGTGGACTGCTGGCTCCCTGATCCACGTGCGGGTCGGTGGCTGGGTAGAAATGAACGTGGCTGGCTGCCCCTTCTGTAGCCACGAAAGAGGTGAAAAGTGGACTGTGGGGGACTGGAAGCACCTACAAGGCCAAGGGACCGAGCGGTGGCCCGGTAGTCCTTAAAGCGATCGAGCGCTGAGTTCAATTGTCTCTAAAGAGACAGGTGCCATCAAAGCACATGTCTATCAGAGATTTTTGGACATCACTGAAAAGTCAGATGTCCTCAACCAGGTGTGGCGCCTCAAGGCACTGTCGATGCAACTGATCTACTTAGTGAGTCAGTTGTATCCACTCCACAACGAGTCATGAAATTTGCTGCATCTCTCCGATCAGTTACAGCTTGGAAGAGAACAGCCCAGGCCTCCTCTGGGAATCGAGGCAGCACTTGTGTGGATGTATCCCAGAGAGTATGGTAGTATCGGCCCAAATGGCATCCAGTGTTCATGAACTGCAGTGCTAGACTGCCAGGAGAAAATATTTACTGCCAAGATTATCCAGTCTTTTTGATTCCCTATCCAGGGGAGTGGACGAGAATGCACCAGATGATGAAAAAGCCTAGTTCACGTGGTGATAAGGCATAGGATTTTGGGTAAGGAATTTTGGATTGGTCGGCACATGCCGATGGTGGCAGGCAACCGTTTTATTCACAGGAGCCCCTGTAATGGGTTTGGACCAGATACCCAGTAGGTTGTCCGTAAGAGCTTCATTAAAGGGAAGGGGGGTTCCAAATTGGAAGCCCCAGGCTGATGCAACTCAGTCTGGAGGTTAGTCCTGCCCTCCACAGAAGGTCCAAAACCTCAGCAGCCCTTTTTACCACCATGGAGTATGAAGCGCTCTCCTCGATAGCCACGGTAGGGGTTGAAAGTATGGCAGCGTCAGGAGAAGTATCTAGTCCGCCTGAACCCAGTCCAAGACAGGGTCAAGCTGGTATTCTAAAGGGTCCAGCGACCCCCCTACACCATCCCCATATCCATACCCATGGAAAGAAGGGTCTGGATCTGCCCTGGGCCTAGGAGAGCCCATGGAAAATGGAATCAGCGTTGATCAATGCCGTTCCTGCTCTGGGTCATCGGAGATAAGTATAGGATCGACGTTGATTGTGGGCCCAACCAACGTCAAGAGCGCTGACGTCTGTCCCAACACCAGGGATGGTCAGTACGTATCCAAGAGTGGATCTGAGGTGCCCCCTGGAGCCGGGGCCAAAGCCACCAACATGGAACCCGAGGGGGCCCTCACTGACTCTCCTGGGCCCGAAGGTGCAGAGAATGGGTCAGTTTGCCTAAAAATAAGGCGCATGGCCTCAAAGAACTCTTTCAACTGGGAAGGGGTGGCACTGGCTCCCAGAAATTCAGGGAGGCACTGAGCCGACCCAGATGCAGGCTCCAAAGGCGGAGGACCAGAGTCATCCGAGCGACGGGGTGAAGTCAAAGAACATTTGGCCTTCTTTGACTTCTTTTTCTTGTGACCAGATCATTCCAATGACTTGGACAAAAAGGAGTGGTGATGACTCCACGAGCGGTCCCATGACCTTCCTCTCAAACAAGACCAGGAGCGACTTGGAGTCAGATTCCGGGCTGCAATAAGCTTCAGGGACTGCTCCTTCAAAGCCTTCAGGTTCATGGCCAGACATCCGGAGCACGACTTGGGGTCATGGTCGTGCTCCAGACACTAAAGCAGATTAGATGCGGATCTGTCACTGACATCATTCGGTGACAGGAGCCAAAGGGTTTAGAACCGGTCTTCCGGTACATCCCTCAATGCATACAAAACTCATCAAAAAGTATTCAACAAAAGTGTTGCAGCTAGTCAAAAAATGACTAGGGTAGCTCTTCTCCAGATCTGCGCTTAGGCTAGTGCAGAAAGAAAAGAACAGATGTCAGCCCACTGGTTTGGGGCCTATCAACGACCACAAAGTAATCAGGGCTACCACAATGCCAATGACGCACATGGAGCCAACCGACGCCACCTGATGGCGTGCATGCGTACTGCTTGAAGAAAAATCTCTGGATCCAGTCTGACACCTGAGGGAAATTCTAAGGTAAGAAATCTGCAATTCAAAGTCTCTACCAGATAGGAATGTTATCTTACATTCTCTTAATGGCTGGTCCCTGAAAACTGGGTCATATTATAAAAATGTTTGAACTAATTTTTGTGTTAATGACTAAAAACTCATTAGGGGATTAATCATTTAGATGTTTTTATGATATAGTTGTTGTTTTATTGTACATGGTTTTACGAAACCTATACAATAAAGAATGTAATTACATGATAGCCTCTTTTTGAGAGACTCTCTGAATTTCTTTAACGGATATCAGCATTATTAAGAGAAGAGTTGTTAATGAATTTGTGTTTTTAAAAGCACAGAACTCTGAGTGAATAATCCCAATTTGGTATTGTATCATAATACTGAATCTGCCATATCACTCTGCCAAAATATTGTAGACAAAATATTAGCTATTCCAATATTGTAGAAGGAAAGCATATATAAGTAAGTATAGTTTTACTATTCCTAACTCCACATATCACAAATATGTACACACACACAAACACACACTCACTCACGCACACACACACACACACAGGAAACCAGTCAATGCCTCTGACAGCACCAGTATCAGGCCACGAGTGGCTGACCAACTGAACATGTACAAAAGACATTACCTTCCAAACTTAAAGAGAACAACCAGCTAACCAGAGTGAATCATACAAAGTTTATTCATTGATTACATCTTTTTATGTGCTCTGCCTTCGTCAGATCACTGTGCCCCACCACCATGAGAAATTTATGAACAGCATACAATGGAGACTGAGAACAGACTCTATACCAGTCTTAGGGCCTGATTCAGACCTTGGCGGGCGGCCGAGGCCGCCCGCCAAGGTCCCGCCGACAAATGACCGCACCGCGGTCAAAAGACCGCGGCGGCCATTCATACATTTCCGCTGGGCCGGCGGGCGCTCTCCAAAAGAGCGCCCGCCGGCCCAGCGGAAATGCCCCTGCAACGAGGATGCCGGCTCCGAATGGAGCCGGCGGAGTTGCAGGGGTGCGACGGGTGCAGTGGCACCAGTCGCGATTTTCACTGTCTGCTCAGCAGACAGTGAAAATCATGGTGGGGCCCTGTTAGGGGGCCCCTGCACTGCCCATGCCTGTGGCATGGGCAGTGCAGGGGCCCCCAGGGGCCCCACGACACCCGTTACCGCCAGCCTATTCCTGGCGGTGAAAACCGCCAGGAACAGGCTGGCGGTAAGGGGGTCGGAATCCCCATGGGGATTCCCTGGGCCAGGGGAAAACCGGCAGGAAACCGCTGGTTCCCCTTTTCTGACCGCGGCGTTACCGCCGCGGTCAGAATGGCCCTGGAAGCACCGCCAGCCTGTTGGCGGTGCTTCCTCTGCCCTCTGCCCTGGCGGTGTTACACCGCCAGGGTTAGAATGAGGGCCTTAGTGTCCATTGGAATTTATTCCATTCAACATTGTTCCATGTCTCATTTATCTCTTGTATATAAATCAAAGTATAATTCACTATCTTTACATTAATATTGCATCCACATATTGAACAGTATTCAGTATCTCATCTGATATTTATATTTAAATAACAATCAAAGTTTACTTTATTTTGGACAGCGAATAATCAATCACCCCCCATTTGTGTACATGTTCAAAGTATAACTCCCCTTAACTTGACAAGTGGCTAGAGCAGCTTAGATTTTGCTGTAACCCCTGATGTCACAATCATGACCTATATGTACGCATGACATGATATATATTGTATGTTTTAACCATCTACTAATGGAAAGTAAGGTACTCAAATTCAATAATGAAGTGTGTTCACTGTAGTGTAAGGAAAATCGTAAACTATGGCCCTCATTATGACATTGGTGGTAAGTCCCGCTTACTGCCATGCTGACGGCTGCTAACTTACCGCAGCGGCGGCCAGTATATCCGTTCACCACATTATAACACACACACCAATCCCACAGAATTCAGCCACATACACAAATCCTTCAGTCCAAAGGTCAGTGATAAAGTGGCAGTATCAAAACCCACACCATTATGCCAACAGAAAAGCGCCCATAACTTATGACCCACGAAATACCACAGCGGACATTCAATGGCGGTAAACCATTGGCGGTACATACCGCTGCGCTCACAATGGACACCCACAGAAAAAAACACCACCACTTTGGACAATTCAAACAACACACACCTGACAACCATACACACACCACACCCACTCACCCACACTACAATAAAACACACACCATCAGTACCCACAACCTTTTACAAACAACATTTACTGGCAGGAGATTGATACCAAGACAACTCACACAACTAGAGCCACACTTATCACACCTACCCACCACTCACGCACTCCACATCACACACCCCAACACATTACTCAACACACCCTTACCAACACACCTCACATAACACCCATGGCACCACAAAGACACCCCCGTTTCACAGTGGAGGAGCTAAGGGTCACGGTGGAGGAAATTGTCAGGGTAGAGCCACAGCTATTTGTAGCACAGGTGCAGCAAATATCAATAGCCAGGAAGATGGAGCTTTGGCGGAGAATCGTGGACAGGGTCAACACCATGGGACAGCACCCCAGAACTAGGGATGATATCAAGAAGAGGTGGAATGACCTACAGGGGAAGGTATGTTCCATAGCGGCAAGACACCAGCTCGCTATACAGAGGACTGGCGGTGGACCCCCACCTCCTCCCCCACAACTCACAGCATGGGAGAAGCAAGTCTTGGCTATACTGCATCCTGAGGGACTGGCTGGAGACAGAGGAGGACTGGACTCTGGTAAGTCAACTTTCTACTATCACCCCCCTACCTGCATGCCAATTCATACCCTCACCCTCACTTCCATTACTCCATACATCCAACACTCCACCATCACATCTCACTTATCCCAATGCCAAGCCCTGCATGCTGTATCAACACATGGACACCCCTCACAACCCTGCATGGACACCAATCACTAAAGCATTCATAGCATTTAGAACTAACAACCCTACCATACACTAACATACACAAGTGAAAGATGGCAGGGCAAATCCAACCATAGAGGGGAAGTCAGGGATGTACAACATGTCAGAGACGTAAACCATAACACATCATTTACGTCCCCACAGGTACCCGAGCCAATGTCAGCGGAGAAGAGGTGCTAGCACTATCCACTACCCCACCAAAATAGGCCCAAAGTGATGACAGCAACTCTGGTCTTCAGGATCTAGATGATCCACCTGGCCCATCAGGGACCACTGGACAGCTGGTTACCCAAGCCCAGTCACACACCACCACAGAGCCTTCCCCATCTGGAAACACCACCACAGCACCCAACCAGCGTACCCAGACCTCTGTCCCCAGGACACATCTATGAGCAGTATGTCCACCTCTACAGGGACCCCCCCAACACACCTCGCCCCCAAGACAATCAGGGACCTGGGGTCAGTGGCATTGGGCACACGGTTCAGGGGACAGAGGCACAGGCCAACAGGGAAACTGGGAGGAGTGCTGTGCACCAGTGGGAGGACAGGCCCAGGGAACTGACTATCCAGCAGGCACTCACCGAGATCCTGGGAGCATAGCAACACTCCCAGGACACGATGGGACAGATCCTGGACCACGTGCAGGAGAACAGGCAGCTCCAGGAGGAACAGTACCTGGGGATCAGAGAGGACTTGCAGGCCATCAACAACACCCTGATCTCTATAGCAGGGGTGCTGACACACATGGCCAACATCATGAGGGAGCAGTCTCACACCAGCGGGCCCCTGCCACTAGTTAGACATCAGAACAGCCTTCCATTTCTGCTGCCGCTAGTGGCTAGGAGGCCCTGCCACAGGACTCACAGGCCACCAGCACCCCTCCCCCTGCAGAAGGTGAACCACCCCGCAAACATTCCTGTGATCCGAACAGAAACCAGAGACACATGCCAAGACCCCCGCCAGGAAATGAGACTCTCCTGATTGTCCCCCTTGACTCCCACTCTGTTACGCTGTCCACCTTGAACTGCCATTGCTCCCCTTCCTATGTCCCCTTGGACAATGCACCTGTGCTACAAACAGACTGGAACAATACCCTGGACTTTCCTCCATCATCACCCCATCCCATTGTACTTTCCCCCTACACAGATTACAACCAAGATCATCGAAATGTAATGTTACACTGTCCTACCTGTGAGTCATTGGAAGTATTGACGGATCACAGATGTGCTGTTGTCCTCATCCTCTGCCTCCTCATCCCCACTGTCTACAGGGTCTACTGCTGCCACAGGGGCATCTCCAGTCTCCTCCTCCTGCAGAAAAGGAAATGGCATCTGAGGGCCTGGTTGTGCAACATGCATCATGCCACTACTATCTGGCAGACCTTCTTGGGTGTGTAGCACAGGGATCCACCTGTTAGATGGATGCACCAGAACCTGGCCTACAGGAGGTCAAAGGTTCTCTCAATGACCCTTCTGGCTCGCCCATGTGCCTTATTATAACATTCTTCTGCCATTGTCCTGGCATTCCTCACAGGGGTTAGCAGCCATGATAGGTTTGGGTAACCAGAGTCACCAGCAAATATTGAGGGACAACATTTAGCCACACTATCCTATATGGCCAACACCACAGGCATGCACCAACATCTACTGGGTGGGAACCAGGACTCACCTATTAGCCACACCCTGTGCCTCTGTAGTTGGGCCATCACATTTGGGGTGCTGCTATTCCTCAGGACAAAGGCATCATGCACCGACCCAGGATATTTAGCATTGACGTGGGAGATGTACTGGTCCGCCAAGCACACCATCTGAACATTCATGGAGTGGAAACACTTACGATTCCTGAACACCTGTTCATTCTGCTGGGGGTGCGGGGACAAATGCAATATGTGTACCATTAATCACCCCAATTATGTGGGGGATATGTCCCATTGCATAAAACTTGGCCTTCACTGTGGCCAAACCCTCAACCTGGGGGAAATCAATGGAGCTGCACATGTGTTTTATCAGGGCAGACAACACTCTTGTCGTCACGTTTGGGAACATTGGCTATGACATTCCTGCTGCCAAGCCTACTGTTACTTGGAAAGAACCAGTTGCCAGGAGATGAAGTATAGATAGCACTTGCACAAGAGGGGGGATCCCAGTGGGGTGACGGATAACTTATATCAGGTCAGGCTTCAATTGGACACACAGCTCTGTGATTGTGGCCCTGTCAAGTCTATACTGAACATTGGAGCCACAACAGTAGTTTCCATTCTGTAAACATGTAATGGGTCAATGCAATTTCTCCAGTATGTGTCTATTTCTCCTGTGACACAGCATGATTCCATAGGGCTGCCACCCCCCCATGAGATGGCATCCGCCTGTCCTGTGTGGAGGGACAGGTGGAAGTAAGGTAATTCCGCTGACGTTGTGCGCTGTGGTGGGAGGCGGTCGGGAACCACCCTGCATTTCCTCATTGGTTAAAATTGGGCCCTATGGGGTACAGTGGCCAATGGTGATTCCGCCGGCGGTGACGGTATGCACCACCATGGACATGACCACCATTTTCTATCTGATTCCTCAGTTGCTACCTGATCTTCCATAGGAGAGGACCTACTCTGCATGTGCTGCTGTGACCTGTATCGGGAAACTACCATGGCCCATGTGACTGGGGAAAGGGCCCCAACCTTCACTTCGTAGGAGTTGGAGAGACTGGTGGATGAGGTCCTACCCCAGTACAGACTACTGTATGGGCCTTCAGACCAACAGGTGAGTACATTGTGGGCACTATGCATGTGGCATGAATGCAGGGAGTTGTGTGTGAAGTCCTCGTGTAAGGGGGTGGGTGGATGTCCTCTTTGTGGTGTACACGTTGTGTGCTGGGCTATGTATGTGCCAATGGTGATGGAAACGGGTAAATTGGGCCATATGTGTAACTGGCTGGACAGTTTGTCTCATGGTGTTTTCCTGTGTGTATTGCCTCTGCAGATCAGCGCCCATCAAAAGAAAGGTTTATGGCGTACCATCGCAAAGGAGGTGCAGGCCCTGGGGGTCTATTTCAGACAGAGCACCCACTGTTGCAAATGGTGGGAGGACCTGAGACGCTGGGCACGGAAGACAGCAGAGGCCCAGCTGGGGATGGCCTCCTAACCAGGAAGGGGTGCCTGTCAGACCCTGACCCCCCTGATGGCCCGCATACTGGTGGTGGCCTATCCAGAGCTGGATGGGTGCTTGAGGGAACCACAGCAGCCACGTGGGGGTGAGTACAGTGGCTATCATTACAACTTACTGCTGGTGGGGTGGTATCCGGGTGGTGGATGTGTGTTAGTGGGTACCCCTAGGCCAGGCCTGACATAGCAGTGTAGGTCCACTGGTGGCAAGGGTCCTGAAGAGATAATCCTGCCTACCTAGCTTGTAAGCATCCTCTACTGGTCAGGGCTGCGTGGGTCCCAGCTGTGCTGCAGTTGGTGGTGTGTGCACCTCCTCATGCCTTGGTGGCTAGCGATATCAGTGGTGGTACAATGCATAGTGCGTAGGCCTATTCGCTGTGTGTAAGGGTGCTGTGTACACCAACGGTGGTGTTGGTGCAGCCATTGACCCAGTGTATCCTTTGTCTCTCGCCCCCTCTTTTTGGTTTTGTCATCCTGTTCTTATGTGCATCAGCACCATCTAGCAGAGGAGCAGAGACACCGGCGATAGAAGGAGCTGCATCCCACAGGACCCAGGAGCCAGAGTCCACCGACACTGAGGGCACCAGTGGGATGGAGGGCAAGGGGAGCACCACAGCAGAGACTGGAGGGGACAATTCAGACTCAGATACCTCCTCCGATGGAAGCTCCCTGGTGGTGGCGGACACTTCTGTGACCACCCCAGCTACAGGTACAGATGCCACCCCCCATACCAGTACCACCCTCTCAGCAGCCCCTCAGTGAGTTGCCCGATCCTGCTCACCCAGGAGGGTGGGCATCTCCTTCGCCCTAGGCAACTCAGGCCCTGCCCCAGTGAGCCCTGATGCCCTGAGTGAGGAGGCTATTGACATCCTGAGATCCATCGCTGTAGGGCAGTAAATCATTGTGAATGCCATTCAGGGGCTGGCAGCCCTGATGCAACAATCTAATGCATTCCTGGAGGGCATTCACATTGGTTTAACAGCCCAACAGAGATCAATCCAGGCTCTGGCCTCCTCTCTGATGTCAGCCATTGTCCCTTTTTCTACCATCCGCCCTCCAGCTACCACTTCCCTGTCCCATTCACCTCAATCCCAACCAATCCCAAGTGCACACCCAGACGACCATGCACACAGGACAACACCGAAGAGTGGCATAGGCAAACACAAGCAACACACTTCATCCCACAGGCACTCTCACAAACACCATCCAGTTGCAGACACTATTTCCACTGTCTCCCCCTCTTCCTCCTTCTCCACCTCCCACCTAGTTAAGTCTACACTCACACCTGTATGCACTACATCATTATCCACTACCAGCATCATCACCACACCAAGCAGAACACACACCTCACTGGCAGACATCTCCACAACAGACATGCACACGTCCCCTGTGTTGTCTCCCGCTGTGTCTGTCCCCCCTCCTAAAGTACACAAACACAAGCACTCAGACACCCAGCAGCCATCCTCCTCGCAACAGCATACAGCCCATGCACCTGCACCCAAATCCAGCAGACAAACACCTCCAACAACCACTCCCTCAACCTCCACTCCCTTTACTTCTCCCTCTTCCCCTCCCAATGTCCCTAAAAAGCTTTTACTTTCCTTATCACCATTGACCTCTTCCCTACCTCCCGTCCTGCGCGTATGGCCAGGGTATCATGAAAACACCCAAGCACCTCAGCCACATAGTCCACGGGCCCAGTTCAATTCACACCTACTCGTGGTGGAAAGGATTCCAGGCCACATATACTGAAGGGGAAGGAGCCTGCACCAGCCAGCCACAAGGAGAAGGAGCCTGCACCTGCCATCCGAAAGGGGAAGGGGCCTGCACCTGCAGGCAAGAAGGGCAAGGAGCCTGCACACAGCAGGCAAGAAGGACAAGGAGCCTGCACCAGCATGCAAGAAGGACAAGCAGGCTGCACAAGAAGGCAAGAAGGGCAAGGAGCCTGCTCCAGCAGGCAAGAAGGGGAAACAAGGGAACAGGGTCAAGACTGATTTGCATATGGCTGGGTCCAAACTGGAATGGCATGGGCAGCAAAAAAACGATGGATTAAACCCAGATCTGTGATTGGGGGTGAATGTTCGACAATGTTCAGCATTCCGTCCATCACTTGTTGTTTTTGCAATTTTCGCCCTAAGTGGGAAGGGTATGCCCAGACGTGGGTCCCGTGCTTCCCATGCCACTGGATTCAAGCTAGCCTGGCTGATGAGGGGTGAAACCCCGAAACCGGTCCCAGGATGCTTGTTTCCAGTCCAGGGAAGACCTGGCCTAGCAGTTCGGGCTGGACTGTTCCCATCGGGAACAGGGTCAAGACTGATTTGCATATGGCTGGGTCCAAACTGGAATGGCATGGGCAGCAAAAAAACGATGGATTAAACCCAGATCTGTGATTGGGGGTGAATGTTCGACAATGTTCAGCATTCCGTCCATCACTTGTTGTTTTTGCATTTTTCGCCCTAAGTGGGAAGGGTATGCCCAGACGTGGGTCCCGTGCTTCCCATGCCACTGGATTCAAGCTAGCCTGGCTGATGAGGGGTGAAACCCCGAAACCGGTCCCAGGATGCTTGTTTCCAGTCCAGGGAAGACCTGGCCTAGCAGTTCGGGCTGGACTGTTCCCATCGGGAACAGGGTCAAGACTGATTTGCATATGGCTGGGTCCAAACTGGAATGGCATGGGCAGCAAAAAAACGATGGATTAAACCCAGATCTGTGATTGGGTGTGAATGTTCGACAATGTTCAGCATTCCGTCCATCACTTGTTGTTTTTGCATTTTTCGCCCTAAGTGGGAAGGGTATGCCCAGACGTGGGTCCCGTGCTTCCCATGCCACTGGATTCAAGCTAGCCTGGCTGATGAGGGGTGAAACCCCGAAACCGGTCCCAGGATGCTTGTTTCCAGTCCAGGGAAGACCTGGCCTAGCAGTTCGGGCTGGACTGTTCCCATCGGGAACAGGGTCAAGACTGATTTGCATATGGCTGGGTCCAAACTGGAATGGCATGGGCAGCAAAAAAACGATGGATTAAACCCAGATCTGTGATTGGGGGTGAATGTTCGACAATGTTCAGCATTCCGTCCATCACTTGTTGTTTTTGCATTTTTCGCCCTAAGTGGGAAGGGTATGCCCAGACGTGGGTTCCGTGCTTCCCATGCCACTGGATTCAAGCTAGCCTGGCTGATGAGGGGTGAAACCCCGAAACCGGTCCCAGGATGCTTGTTTCCAGTCCAGGGAAGACCTGGCCTAGCAGTTCGGGCTGGACTGTTCCCATCGGGAACAGGGTCAAGACTGATTTGCATATGGCTGGGTCCAAACTGGAATGGCATGGGCAGCAAAAAAACGATGGATTAAACCCAGATCTGTGATTGGGGGTGAATGTTCGACAATGTTCAGCATTCCGTCCATCACTTGTTGTTTTTGCAAGAAGGGGAAAGAGCCTGCAAGAAGGAAGCTGTCACCGAGCCCCCAACACCAACCATGGTTGTGCTACCATCTTTTTCTAGAATCTTTTTTTTTAGCCATAGGTACTTGATGTTTGAGATTTGTACTACCCTTTATAGATCAAGTTAGGTAGATGTCCTTAGTCTGTATCCATGTATAGAAGGGAAGACCAAAGACTGATCTATGATTATCAGATTTTTCTATTGATATTTTGTATCGTTGTCACTGAATTATCAGTTTGCCTTATGGTAATCCCTTAAATTTCTTCAGGAGATTTGGTTATCCTGTAATTATTTTGTATCTCAACAGTATATTTTTGAGCTTTGTTTATAGTAACCTGAGTGTTAGAAATGGGGTCTCTGCTTGGCAGTCAGTTTGCACTGTGTCCAATCAGGGACCCACACTCTAGTCAGGGTAAGGGAGTTACACTACTAAGACAACCCCTACTCACCCCCTTGGTAGTTTAGCACAAGCAGTCAGGCTTATCTCAAAGACAATGTGTAAAGTATTTGTACCAACACACAGTAATACAGTAAAAACACTACAAATTGGCCACCACATCAGTTTAGACAAATAAGTAATATTTATCTAAATCAAACAAGACCAAAACAACAAAAATTGAACATACTCAAGTCAAGATAGATATGAATTTTCAAAAGAATAAGAGTCTTACTCCATATAAAACAGTGGAAACATTGTTGTTACACAAAGTACCTGGTTACTGTCAAAAATAAGCTGCACACTCGCAAGTGAGGCTGTGTGTTGTTTCTTCACCGGTCGGGTAGATGATGCGTCGTTTTTCTATCCCGCAAGAGAGCGATGCGTCGATGATGTGTGAGAAATCCAGTCGCACAGTGTTGGAAAACCACAGTGCGTGGGGTTTTCATCATTATCGGCAGCTGTTTCTCCAGCCATGATGCGTTGATCTTTCAGCTGAGATGCAGATGGAGCGTCGATTTTAGTTGCAAAGTGGGTGGCGTGTCATTTCTCAGCTGTGTTGCAGGTGGTGCATTGAAATTTTCACTGCACAGTGTTCTGTGAATGGATTTCAGTCCTTGCTCTGCCAACTTCATTTCTTAAGGCCTCAGGGACGGAATAGGGCAGCACTTGGCAGAGCAGGAGTGTCAGCAGAAGAGAGTCCCGGTGATGGCAGAGGAAGTTTTTGATGGCCCTCAGACTTCAAAACAGGAGAAAACCTCAATCCAAGCCCTTGGAGTTTCTTCACAAGCAGGAATATACCACAAATCCAGTCTTTATCCTCTTTCAGGCAGGAGCAGCAACTGCAGACCAACCCAAAAAAGCAAGGTCACTAGCAAAGGGGCAATACTCCTCCTCCAGCTCTTTATCTCTTGTCCTTGGCAGAGGTTTCTCTTGGTTACAGAAGTAATCTAAAAATATGGGGTTTGGGGTCCACTACTTATACCCCTTTCTGCCTTTGAAGTACGAAAACATCAAAGGAAAGTGTCTGTTGGTCACAAGGTCCTGGTGCCAGACACACATCAGGTGGTTGTAGACTGCATTGTGTAGGGGCAGGCACAGCCCATTCAGGTGTAAGTGATCACTCCTCTCTCCACTCTAGCTCATATGGCTCATCAGGAAATACAGGCTACACCTGGGCTCCCTTTGTGTCACTGTCTAGAGGGGATTCACAAACAGCCCAACTGTCAGTCTGACCCAGACAGGGAATACACGAGCAGGCAGAGTCTCAGAATGGTTTAAGAAATAAATTTTCAAACTGACAATTCAAAAAACAACTTTACTAAAAGATGTAGTTTTAAATTGTGAGTTTAGAGACCCCAAACTCCAGATTTCTGTCGGCTCTCAAAGGGAAACTGCACTTAAAAGATATTTAAAGGGAGCCCCCATGTTAACCTGAGAGAGAGATAGGCCTTGCAACAGTGAACAAGAATTTTCAATGCAACGGGGCTCGCATTTTCTCGAGTTAGAGCTATTTGCGTTGCAAACTCCTAACCGGACTTTTCTTGACACAAATTAAAAGAAAAAAAAACGCAGCACGATCGCGCTTTGTAAAATGCAGCGCGATTGTGCTGAAATTGAAAACGTTAAAAAACGGAGCGCGATCGCGCTATGTAAACCCCAGCGTGATCGCGCTGCAGGGAAAATAAACAGATAAAGTAGTCCGGAAACCCGGGCTGAAAACATCGAGCCTCAAATGGTTTCAGTACTTTACCGGTGCTGTGTAGGTGGGCTAAACACTGTAAAAGGCATGTCGTATGCATGCCTTTAACAAATGAAAGCAAGCAGATTTGAAAGAGCAAGCCCAGGAACCAATGAAAGTGACTGACGTGACCTGGCCGTGTTTTGAAGCCCAAATGGAGATTACATCATGGACGGAGCGCTTTGCGCTCACCCATAAAAATGAATGTGGTCGTATTTCACTGTTAGACGATAGAAAGCACATCACTACATGTCCCACCTTTAACATACACTGCTCTCTGCCCATGGGGCTACCTAGGGCCTACCTAGGGCCTAACTTAGGGGTGCCTTACATGTATAAAAAGGGAAGGTTTAGGCCTGGCAAATAGGTACACTTGCCAGGTCAAACTGGGAGTTTAAAACTGCACACACAAACACTGCAGTCGCAGATATGAGCCATGGCAACTGGGCTCCCCGTGTGGGTGGCACAACCAGTGCTGCAAGCCCACTAGGAGCATTTGATGTACAAGCCATGGGCACCTCTAGTGCACCTTACTAGGGACGTACTAGTAAATCAAACATGCCAATCATGGAAAAGCCAATCACACATACAATTTACACAGGGAGCACTTGCACTTTACCACTGGTCAGCAGTGGCAAACTGCCCATAGTACCAAAAACAATAAAACAGCAAAAGCAGAGTCCAGCACATAGTCAAAACAAAGGATGCAGATGCAAAAAAAAAAGACTGGGGAGACCATGCCTAGGATGCCAGGTCTAAAACTGAGTATTAATTTGTATTAGAACATTGGAATGTTGGTAGCTCCATTGAAAACAAGAGTGCTGCGGGCTTTTACTGGCCGGTAAAAGCCCGCAGCGCCAACATTCCAATGTTCGCTTTGTTCACAGCAACAGCTGTGAACAAAGCCTCACGGAGCCCGAGGGGATCTTAATCCCCTCGGGCTCCGTGAACATTTTTTTTTTTAATAGAACATTCTGCCCTGAGTGGCAGAATGTTCTAATAGCCTTAGAACCCGCCGTAGGCGGGCTCTACTGGCTATTAAAGTCCCTCTCCCTTGTTAAATGCCCTCGCCTTCGGCTCGGGCATTTAACGCGGGGAGCAGGCCTTTAATAGCCGGTAGAGCCCGCTACGGCGGGTTCTAAGGCTACAATAAAAACCCTTTAGCTTTATTTCCTTTTTGGATCTCCATTGTTTGGCCACATTGGTTACACTGTCAATTAATGATAACTAAGGGCCAGATGTAGCAAAGGGTTTTACCCATTCTATGTCTATGGCAAAATGTGTTCGTACATATGGCCCTAATTTCCTAGTATATCCCTTCAAGGGAATGCAAGAACCATCACCTCAAGAAAATAGCATACAAATGCTCCATCATGGTAATTGATTACCTGATGCCGTGATGAAAATCATCTCTAACTGTCGGTCTCAGTCCCTTATTCGGAGGTGCAATAAAGTTTATCCCTGGGTGGGCTATATTGTTGGTTAAAACTGGAACCAAGAGAATGCATGAGGCATCAAAGATTCCCTACCTTGTGTCCTGATAAATAAAGGCTAAAGTCCACATGGGCCAGAGCTGCTGAAATTAGTAGTTATGGGCCAGTTGCTGAAAGTGCTAGCTTTGCCCCAGTGGGCAACTGTAGTTAGGTGTTTGCATTCCCATGTAGGTCACACACAACCGTAACCAGTATCCTATCAAGATGACTGCCATTAGCATCTTTTCTGTGATCACAGGCCCTGTAGGGTCTATAAAATGTGTTGCTTAATCAAAAACAACAAATGTCACTGGGGGTGTACTATGTGACAGTGTATGTGTGTTCTCCTGTGTGTGGGTTGTTCCATGCCATGTGTAATTTCACTAAGTATCTGTGAGAAGAAAGTTAAATGAACAAAAGACTGTGTGCATAATAATCAGCAACAAGGTAGCAACCTTATGAGAATTTATGCGTACCTAGGGCTGTATAAGAATAAATTACATGAAATGTGGTGCATTAGTATTTCTATTCCGAATACAAATGTGTACAATTCTTACAAGTGTAATACCTATTCTCCATCTTTATTGATCCCATGTGGTTTCTAGGTCCACAGTACTATGATGAAGTGTAACTCTTTCCAATTTAGCAAAATTAATCTGTCCGCTATTCTCGCACATGGAATGACCCTGCCAATGCCAAAGAAGCAAAGGAGATTAGGCTTTTTCTAATGTACAGGAATTAAGTGTCTAGCTACAGATTAAGCTGCATCTACATTGGCAATTGCCCGTCTGTGATCAAGGAGTAGGTTTCCCAAAAGGCAGAGTTTGCTGCTCACCTATCTTAATCCAAATGGACATTTCAGACATACACGCCAATGTCAGGTCTGCAGTTTAGGTTTTTTCATATTGAATGCCCCTGACCAATTCTTGTAATGTATGATTTTGCATTGCCACAACATTTACAAACCTTATATTGGCCATATTTGAAAAAGCCCTTTTTGTGTGGTAAACCAGTTCCCATTAGCACTGTGTGCCATGGTGCTGTGAACCAATAGGTCCCTAACGATTAGTCCCTCCTGTAACTTACACTGGCTGGTGATGTTAAATCATTGACAATGGTTCTGTCTGATGCAATAACATTCCAACGTTTGTTCATGATTTTACGTGTCTGGCCAGCATTCCTGCTATAGGCAGCTTTGAACCATAGCTCAGGGGCTTAGTTTCTTTTTTTTCTAGTTTTTTTAAAATGAGTACATTTCTCTTTCTAGTGTCTGTCTTTTCTCTGCCTGTTCTCAACACAATCTGTGGGAAACCTCTTGCCAAGGAACAGTTGCACAACTCCTGTCTCACCTTTTGAAAGCCAATTTGGCAGAGCAATTTCTTGTAGCCTATAAAGGATGCTCCATGTCAGATTAGATGGATGATCTCTTCTGGCATCTAGAGTGCTGTTGCTGGCTGTTTCTTTACGGAAGAGATCTGAGGAAGGCGGAGTGTGTCGAAATGCATAATCACAGAATATACTTGGTTCAATTCACGCCGGTGTGCACGCGGTTCTCTACAAGATTGAAAGGAGACATCTTTTGTAAATGTTGAAAGAGCCAGCAACACATTGCCTGGTACTGGCCCCCAGAGCAGCATTGGCTGTTTTCCCTTGTTTTAATAAACAAAGCCACTCCTGCAAACCCCGGAGAGTACCAGTGGACCAAGTTATTGTATGGGTAAAAGAGAAAGTTGTCTAGCAATTAAATATATTTAATTAACTTGGAAATATACATATTAAAAATATTTTTATGTGAAATATTACGGTAAATTAATTGTACTTGTTTACTTTAAATGTAGAACAATATAAAAACTTGCTAGAGCACTATTATATTACTTTTTAATTAAATCTTTAATTAAACGGAAATACAGTAAATTTAATTGCAAGTATTTTCTGATGGTTAAGTAAAAAAATTAATTCCCACCTTAAAAAAATAATTTAGAATGTTCAATAATAATTTAAAAAATTGATGCATAGAATTAATTCATGGATAGTTCAAATTCATACAATATTACATTACTCATAACTCACTAATGCAATAATTTAATCGATATTGAATATTATTTATTGTTACACTATTTTTGTTCAATTCAAAATAGGTATTAAAATATTTTATAATATCTTACAATTAAATAATAAAAATGCACTACTTTAGAAATGTTTAACAGTAATTTAGATGTATTTATTTTTGCCTATTATAAATAATTTAAGGTAATATTATTCTCTATGGTATTTTTATGATATTCTCCTCCTTCGTTATTTTCTACAGAAGGGTGTTGCAGTGCCAGTGGTTGGTCATGTGTAGTGCTGAACTCACTACAAAAGTGTAAGGGCCTGGTTTAAAGAAAAGTGGAGCAGTGTGATGCTGAGCCAAAATTGGGAGCGCTGCGCTGTATCACTTTAGAAATGCAGGGATGCGCCGTATTTAAGGGAATACGGTGCACCCCTGCGTTTTCCCCTGCACTGTCGCTAAATTTAACTGCCAAACAATCAATCAATCAATCAGGAATTTGTAAAGCGCACTACTCACTCGTGAGGGTCTCAAGGCACTGAGGAGTGGAGGGGCGAGAAAGAGGGGAGGTGATGCTACTGCTCGAGGAGCCTGGTCTGGAGAAGTTTCCTGAAGGTAAGCAAGTCTTTGGTCTGGCAGCACAGGTGGGTGGGAAGAGTGTTCCACATTTGGCGGCAAGGTGCAAGAATGATCTACCAGTGGCTGTAGTTCTGCGGACGCGTGGAAGGGTTGCGAGGTCGGCGGAGCGGAGATGCCGGGTCGGGGTGTAGAAGGAGAGTCGTCTGTTGAGGTATTCTGGTCCGGTGTTGTGCAGTGCTTTGTGAGCATGGGTGAGGAGTTTGAAGGTGATTTTCTTGTTGACTGGGAGCCAGTGCAGGTTTTTCAGGTGGTCTGTGATGTGGCAGTGGCGGGGGATGTCCAGCATGAGGTGTGTGGAGGCGTTCTGGATGCGTTGCAGCCTCTTCCGGAGTTTGGCCATGGTTCCTGCGTAGAGGGCATTGCCATAGTCCAGCTTACTACTTACGAGGGCTTGGGTGACTGTTCTTCTGGTTTCAGTGGGTATCCATTTGTAGATCTTTCGAAGCATGTGGAGGGTGCTGAAGCAAGAGGAGGAGATGGGCTTGAGCTGCCAGCGCCAACACAGACATCCTTGCACCATCGTGAAAGGATGTCTGTGTTGAGGGGAGTAATTGTTTATGTGCGAGAAGGTGTCCCTTCCTGCACATAAACAATCACTTATGGCGCTTTGGCACTTCTGTGTGTGCTTGCACGATGCAGTCCACACAGAAGTGCCAAAGCGTCATTTTCAAATGATTGCTTCTGTACAGGAAGGGACACCTTCCTACACATAAACAATAATTTATGGAATTTAGCTTTTTCTATGCGTGCAGCAGAATGCAGCATGCATAGAAAAGCAAAAAACAAGGAGAAATAAAAGTATTCCTCCTCGTTGTGCCCTGCTAACGCCATCCCTGGGGGTGGCATTAGATTTTGGCACTCCCTCAGGTTAACAAAATGTCATAAATCTGAGGCAGTGTCAAAATGCAATGGGTGTTGCTGTGGCACGCCAACAGCAACACCCATTGCACGCTCCTTCCATGCACAGTGCTGCGTGGGAAGGGGCCCTATTTTCAAGGTAGCATTAAGCCACAAAGAGTGGCTTAACGCCACCTTGTAAATAAGGCACAGTACTTAGCGCCACTGGAGCGCCACGAAAAGTGACGTTCCTGTGGCGCTAGGGGCCTATAAATACAGCTCTAAGTTACTACAAAAGTGCAAGTTGTGAACACCGAAAAGTAGTATGCTCACTCAAAAGTCTAAACTTATTCAAAAGTACTGTTTGTGGATCAGGCCCTAAGAGCTCTGCTTTTAGTATAATATTATGAACATTCGAAATCGAAGCACTAATCAGAACTAATCAGAAACCCCATAAAATTGTGTTTTTTAACCTGGAAATAGTAAAGCAGGGGTGTGTGTTACACTAAATGCTTTGAGGCTGTGTGTTATCTTTGTAATTCCGCACTAGTGGTTGAGTATGAAAATATACTGAGTTTACAAATCCATAAAATTCTAGTGCACAGATTTCTCATAATCATTTTTCTACTGCTTGCAGTATTTTCTTCTACCTAGGTTTCTTTCATGAGGCACTTTTGAAAGTAAGTGAATTCATAAGATGTGCATGGTACCAAATCAATTACTTTCCATAATATTTTGACAGTGTTCCTTCCGTTTGATTACCTATGAATGCTTATTTTCAGTTATTACTCTTAGAACAATCCTTAATCTGTACCTGGCTAGATGCAGACATTTCCCTTAAAGGTAACAATAATTGAAATGCAGTAATAACTGCATATTGCTTCATTTGCCCATGAGCATTGGCCATTTTGTTTTACATTTCTTCTTTTGATTAGCTTGTAAATTCTTACAACCATGGTTAAATATATTTAAATCTTGTTTAAATCAAAGTTTCTAAATTGAAGAAAATATCTAGTAAGTTTGGCTCTAATCAGCATAGCTCTACAATACTGAACAATGTATTACTTTTGGTTTAACTACATTAAACATGACGTGCATTTTTGCCCTCAGCGCTGAAAAAACAGAAACAACGCAGCTGTCATAAAAAAGCGCCAAAGGTCCACATATCCTTGCTTTTGACCCAGCTTTTAATGTAGTATAGTCTTTATCAAAGGAAGACCCCTTTGTGTAATACCATAAACACTACAGAAAACATTGAATGACTGTATTTTGGCCTGAGTGGAATTCAAACTTGGCTTTTGAACCTGTTTGCAATAAGTGAAATGCTCTTTCAGTCATGCAGTGGGGCGATTGGAAACTTACGTCACAGCACATTAACTAACCCCTTACGCTGATCGTTTTCGAGTAATTCTTGCTGCTGAAATCTAGTGATACAAAAGGACCATGAGTTCCTTCCTGTAAAAATAGTACAAAATCAATGTTCAATTAAACTTATTCTCGTGGTACATTACATCCACTGTATGTGACAGAGCGTTCTGCATGCCATTTGTCCATTTTAAGATACAAATGCACAAACGTTTGGTGGATCTCATGTTTTGACAGCCAGAATGATAGTCTGAACATAGAAATTTTCCAATGTGGCAGGAGAGTGAGAGGGGCAGTCACATGGAACCTGATGATCTCAAAAGTCAAACACTACCTACCGAGGGGCATATATATTTACAAGGAGTTTGTGCTCCCATTGCATCATTTTTTGTTGCATTGGTGGCACATTCTCTGTTCCATATTGTCCCATATATGCAAAGTGACAAATTAGGCCCAATACCTGTGCTGGAATCAGCTGTGCCACGCAGTTTAAAATTTGTGCAGGGTAGGAGTTCCCTGTTAAAAACCCACTTAGAACTGACACAGGGGTATTTACAAGTTTTTCAGTGTGTGACGCATCTTTAAGATGTGTTACACTAAGCCTGGAATGGGTCAAAATTTCCTACGCAGCTTCAACCTACGAGTGACACAGTGGCTGTGTAACAGGAATCCGACCATCTGAAGTCAATTTACACAATGGAATATGTCTGTATTTGACATTCCCTCCAATAGTAGTAGGTGTAAACATGTGACATTCATGTTGTAGGATCCCTTGACCAACCTGGGACCATAACACCTATGATATCATCATCCACTGAAGCAAGGCAATGTACACTATGTATTCCTTGAAAGGGACAGGCCAGGATTGTCACTTCTCCTTGAAGGAAGGGGCTCCCAAGTCCAGCCCAACATTCTCCAAAGCACAACAGGTTAAGTACACACATAAGGCAGGAAATACATAAATTGCCACTTCACATTGCTACATATATTTATATTCACTCACATTGCAGTCCCTCACTATGTCACACAGACTTAGGTTACTACATACACATAAGTAGACTATGCCCACTGTAATGTGACACATAGCCCTACTGAATACATCCAAGACCCATGTAAGAGTGTCCAAGTTGCTATTCCACCATTTTACAGTCTATCACACTGGTCCTCACACATTAGGCTACTTGCGTCCGTCAAAAAATGACTCATTGCCTCTGATTTTTGATGCATTGCTCAAGTTGCGTTGGTTGTACGGCCACTTTTGGGGCTGATGCTTTGCAGCAGAGTTCCTACTGATGTGTCAGAATTTCTGATGCATCCTTGGAACCTTACGTCATGGTGCCTCATATTGTAAATATGATGCATCCATGGTGTCGCAACCTGTCTTGCCACAATACAAGAACTTTTGATGCATCCCTGCTGCAATGCAGTGATGCGTCAATCCTTGTAAATATGCCTCCAAGTATTAGGAGGCAGGGTGGGGCTGCTGCTGCCACCTTCCATGCGGTTGCCTTTCAGCAGTTCAGGACATACATTTGGAGTGTGCGCACAGCTTAGCACACTTTCATTCTGTGCAGAATGTTGAAATTATTGGCTCATGGCCAGCGGAGTTGGGGCTGTCCCTCCTCATTCCTCGGGTAATAGATAACCGAGATAGTCTATCATACCAAGCCTCCATGTGACTCCTTGATAGGAACCAGGTAGCTCTAAGGTACCACTGAACAACTTCAACGGAGACTCACCATAGCTGTCCAACTTTGGACCTGATATAGAGATTGGCCGAGGGGTTACTCCATCACAAACGTGATGGATAACCTGTCTGCCATATTACAATTTTCATGGGCTATAATGGAATTCCAATAGGTGGATGGGATTTCTGTCACGTTTGGGATGGAGTAACCCCTCTGCCAAACTTTAATCAGACACTTTGTCTTAAAGGCCTCTTGACTGTCATTGCACAGCCATTGTTAAACAATGTCTAGGGTTAGTGTGTGTTGGGCACATACTTTTACAAATGTATTTTATGATCCCAAACCAGCAATGGTCTCCTAAGACAACCTTTAGATTCATGTACATTAATTTATTTATTTTGCCAATTAAGAACTGGTTGTAGTGAAGTGTTTGAGCACCTGGCAGAGAGACTGTGGCTGGCTGCTGAATTCATTTCTATCTACCACAAAGACAGATAAATGCACTGTTTTATCATAGTCTTGTACAAACAATTAATGCTGTAGTAGATGCATAGAGAAGGTGATGTTTGAAAATATGTGCTTAGGCTGTTTAAAATAGGAAAAACAAGATCTTCCCAACTTTACAATTATGGGATTCCATGTCTAGTTTGGAGTTTAGATACAATGAACTATGCCAGCAGTTAAAGCCCCGAACCCAAATTATAGGCCTGAGCCACAGACGACAGTCAGTCAGTCAGTCAAATAACTTTATTCGGCAATTGCCATAAAAGTACATGCAAAAAACACATCAATAAATATTATAAAACACAATAAAAGCTATAAAACAAGTTCTAAAAGCACTGTGTAAACATCCGGTCTAAATCCCCTTGGCATGTAACAAATAATTATACTATAACATAATTAAAAATCGCAAAGCACAAGTTTACAGATATTGTCTCAAAATAGAAATCTCTCACAAACATATAAAGATTAGAATAAAATAGACCTTTTCCTAATACTTAAAGAAACTGTAACAAAATGTAATACAAGGTGACAGGTTTGAATGTCTGACAGTCTCTGAAAATATAATAAAGCTTCCTTATAGTGGATAGGTCTAAGATGACATAAAATGGGTAAGATAAAAGTCTTTCTAGGAGCAGCATATAAAGAGCAAAAGAGAAAAAAATGTAAAGTGCTCTGCTTTGACTTGGAATCACAGGGACAGGGTGGTAGGTCCTTTTTCCAGATACATGGTTCGGGAAAGGCTACCTTAAAATGAATCAAATTACATCTAAAAAAAGTTAAGAGAAAGGATTTTTTTGTACTAGAAAACCAGATCAAATAAGGTTCAAGACTTGGAACAGTTATAATCCGAGTATATGAGTCAAAAGTTTTCAAATTCAGGGAGTTATAAAATCTCAACTCTGATAGATGCTCGCAATAAATTGACTTCAGGACAGACCTAGAGTTTGTGGTTAACAGATGAGGTTCCTCGAACATATACCTAAGCCCTAGCTTCTCAAAGGAGTTTCGCAGAAACGCAAGCCAGGGGATCCTACTTGAATAGTCCAAATGTAAACAATCAGAGATACAGTCTTGGACATGTTTCGCCGCAGGATTCAGCCAGCATCTAATCCAGAGCAGTAGAGGAGCAATAGAGACCCTATCCTCCAAAAAGCGTTGACCAGTTTCCTCATGGCTGATGATGTTTGCTATACATTTTGGAACCGTCAGTAGTCTACTCAGGAATTTATTTTCGACCCTTTGGAGAGAGGGTATTTTATTGTAGCCCCAAACTCCTGCCCCGTATAAGACTGCTGCAGCACACTTGGAATTATAGAGTGTTTTCATCTGTGCAAGGGGTCTGTGACCTAATTTACTGGTAAAGCGAAAAATCGCTTTGTTGTTCCTAGTCAACTGTTGGAACTTAAAATTAATGTGTGTCTTCCAGGACAAAGAGGAACTCATATACATAGCTAAATAACAGAAATCTTTTACCTTATTTAAAGTATGTCCTCCCATAATGAATTGTTTAGACTTCGTATTACGTGGGTCACATGTCATAACAAAAGTCTTAGGGTAGTTTACTTTCAGATCAAGGTTCAACATGAAATTATAAAATAGGTCCAAAAGTCCCTGTAAGCCATTTGCAGTACGGGCGATTAACACTGCATCATCAGCATATAACAAAACTGGAATCGGTCTCTGGCTCATCTTTGGTACATCCTTTCCATGTTTTACCAGCGAATCGTAAAGCCCATTGATATATATCAGAAAAAGAAATGGCGCTAAGATAGATCCCTGTCTTACGCCCCTTGTTGATGGAATAGAAGAAGTTCTCTGACCATATGAGCCGGTCTGAACTAAAATCGTTAAATCTGAATGTAGGCGTTTGATAAGCTCCAAAAGGGACGTATCGCAACCTAGAGTTCCCAGAATTTGCCATAGCTTTGACCTATTAACCATATCAAAAGCACTAGTAAGATCAATGAATGCCATATGAATAGACTCTTTTTTGGCTGTCACGTATTTACTAAGTATCAGATGCAGATTTAAAACTTGCTCAGTTGTGCCTATGCCGGGTCTAAAACCAAATTGAATTGGGGATAATATCTGGGCCTCAGTCACCCAATCTTCTAGCCGGTATAAAATCACACTTCCTAAAATCTTTGCCGTTGAATCAATAAGGGAGATTTGTCTATAACAGGAGGGATCTAATCTGTTTCCTTTTTTGAATATGGGAACAATGATAGCCGATTTCCATGAAATAGGTATATTACTATTTACCGCACTATTCAGCACATTTGTGACTAAAGGACACCAGAGGTCAATTTCAGATTTTAAAAGGTCAGCAGGGACCCCGTCAGGGCTAGGAGCCTTTCCCTGCCTTAGCCGATTAATGGTACTTAAGACTTCATAGAGATCAAAGGTAATGTCCAGGGCCTTAGTATGAGAGTCTAAAATGGAATGTGCAATAAGATTATCATCTGTATGCAGGATATCATTGTCATCATTTCCTGGGCAAAATACTTTCCTAAAATGAGTCACCCATACATCCTCTGTAATAAAACAATCATCGGCCTTGGTGTTGTTATCGGAAAAGTAAAGGTGGTTTATCACCTTCCAGAATTTAGAGGTGTCCTTCATGTCAACGGCAACCTGAAGATCATCCCAGGCCTTAGACCTAATTTCTGATTTCCTTTTTTCGAGAGCAGCCTTATACTCGGCTCTTGCAAGTTTAACTAATTGGCGGGGGAACTGCTCTAAGAGCATCTTTAAGTTTTTTATGAGCAGAAGAGCAAGCATAATCAAACCATCTATGGGCCACTGGCCCCTTCAAGGGTCTATCCACCACCAGGGCACGCAAAATATTAATACTTAAAGATTCAAATTCATGAACTATGCATTCAGGTTCTAACTGCTGAGATAGACACTTATTAATAGAATCAAACCTATTTCTTACGATTTCCTGATTAAAAGATTTTGGATTTATTTTATCCCATTTTAAGGGTGAACCGCAATTTGGATTGTAAACGGTACTAGCTCTCAGACTTTTGATTTTAGGAACCTTGTTAATTTTTAAATCCAGATTAATGCTGAGGGGATTATGGTCACTGGCACAGTGAGGCGTGATCTTAAATTCTTGGATATGATGGCAGTTTGATATGAAGGAGATGGCCTTTATCAACCAGAATAGTCCAAGGCAGAAGTGCTATCTCACAGAGGGTGCAATGGTCAAAATTAAAACCAAAAAAACCCAGAAAGACAAACATTATAATGTTGGAGCAGAAGATCTATACTTCCCTTCATTGACCCTAATCTAGTCCATTGTCTTCAGTGAAACCTTCAATTTCCCACTGTGCTAACAAGGGAAGCAGAAAACACATACTTTAGTCCTCTAATGACATTTAATCCTAGGGCTTTTTCAAGGATGATGACAAATTCTCAATAAAACGAATTTTGTTTTCTATTTTTACACTGAATCGTAACTGCGTAAAGGAATTAAAATAGGAGAAACACTCATTTCCACATAAGCTTGAAACACCATTACTTTTCATGAAGGAATATAAATGTTGAGCCACAGCAAACACTAAATCACTCATGCAGAATGTAATTTATGAAGTATTTTGTAACAGGGAAATTTAAGAAATATTTACATAAATCATTTTAATACTGAGTTATTGATTGATCTATTTACATTTGAATTTGTCCTAAGGTACTTTTGTAGGACTGATTTTAAGTCTGTTGCTCGCGCACTGATTTTATCCAAGTGTTAAGTCAGAAGTGTGGTGGTAATGGTACCTTCTAGGTCTTTATTCCTCCTCCATGGACTGGTTTATTATTTGATTTAATGTTTTCTGTGGTCAACGCTTTAACTATGGATGTCAATTCACCAAAATGCCAGAGTCAGCTGACTTTATAAAACGGATCCTTTGACTCATGGTGACATTACAGGGTTGACACATTGACCTTGTCCCAGCCTTAGGGCCTAATTAGTTTCCTATTTGCTGTTGTAGGGTAAACCCATGGAATGTAAACTACATAAAGTAAATGTGTTATTTCAGCCCTGTGTATTTTCTTTTCCTAATACGGTAAAAATTCAGGACCTCCTAGACAATACTTGATCACTTAACAGGTTTCCGCATTCATAATGCAAAAACGTGTAAAAATTGGAGGCAGAACTTAATGAACTGTAGCAGTTGTAATTCCAGGAGACAGTGAAAACCCAGGAGGTGCTATGATCGCTAACTTTTATGTTCGAGCATCATAACAGAGCTTCTGACATGCCCATGTGGCGACTACCTCTTTGGTTTGAACTTCTTCCTGACACCAAGTACATGCCAGAGCTTTCAGAGATGACAGTCACAGGGAGGGTGTGCAATAGCATTCTGCAAGCCTCATGGTCGTAAGGGAAGAGGTAAGACGATACCCATGAGTATTAAATGTGACATTTCTCCTAGTACATGCGCTCACCCAGTTGCGGAAGGAAGTAAAAAACATTGCTGTGCTGTGTCATAGGGAAAGGGCAGAGGAATGCACCGTATTTAACATTATGTGGCACATTCCTATCTTTTCCCTACACTGGCACACAATGTGCTGCCTAGCCCCAATGCGAAAACCTTTGCACCCTGGTGCAAGTGTGCCTGAGCTGGAGACAGCATTGTTTTTATGCAGGAAAGGACACCTTCCTGCACAAAACAACCATCTGAGGCATTTTCACCTTTCTATCTTTGCTGCAGAATGCAGCACACATAAAAAGAGCAAAATAATGAGGAGAAAAAAAGATATTTCAACTCATCACAACTCACCTGGGAAGGTGTAGCACTGTGGCGCATTCCCAGGTCTACAGTAATGGTAAATCTGGGGATGCACCAAAATCTATGGGTGGATCTGTGGGAACACCGACACTCCACCCATGGAACGCCTCCCTTGGGCATGGTAACGCAACACAGCAATTTGTGATGAGTTGCGTTGCTCTAGATTTATCAAGCCACACTAGGCCACACAAGGTGGCCTTATGTGACTTGATAAATCTAACCTTGTGTGGCACAAAGGCCACGCAACTACTTGATAAACATGCCCCTAAATTTATAGGTTTATATCTTCTTTTTGGGAGCAGATTTAAGAATTTATAGAATCTTCAAAGTTTGCCAGGATTTGTTCTGGCAATGTGCAACAGTGGCAGGGTCTTAAGAGTACTACTGGAAATCTTTTAATAAGTCCCATGACAGTAATGTGAAAGTAATCTGGCATTTATGATTTTCAATGGTATGCAAAAACACCTGCAAACATGTATCGCAGTCTCACACGGACGCAAGTGCACTTTGTAAATTGTTTTATTTTTTCTCCTAATGAAATATATTCTGATGTGAAGAACTCCCATTCAATAACTCTTAACACATTTTGGTGTTTTTCTATTTCAATTTGCATATTAGAATCTTACTTACCGCTGTCTTTGACAAGACAAGAGTACATCTTTAGACTTAACAGTCTGGCCAAGAAAAGGTTTGTAAATATACCCAAACTCGCACGTTTGTGTGTGTGCACAAACTTTGTGGTGCATTCCTGGCCTGGAACATCTACTACCCACCAATCATAGAAGATTTATTCCCACATCATATTACACAGCACTGGGATAAAATTACATATGAGAACATTTTTTCAAGTGTAAATTTGCATTTGTTAAGTATGAATTATGAAATTATAGATTTCCCGTGCACACACTCCTCCAAGTATATCCTAGAGAAATATCTGTATTTCAAATAGATTGAAATAAAGAAAAAATATGCATAAAATGGGGGCAGTAAGTCTAATTATGCATGTTATTCAAAATTATCGTTTGGCAAACTTGAAATAATACAGTAAAATGGTAAAGTGAAGTAATGGAAATATCCCATGTTAATGTTATCTCCAAGTAATGCATCTGACCTTACAAAGGGAGCATCTGTGTTTTTCTATTGCTACCAGTGTCCTTTGATAACCAAGACACCATAGGTCTCATTACATAATAGGCCAGGGCGAGAGGCCATAGGCCTTAGGCAAGTGCACCTGCTTTCTACCCTTCCTCAGAGCACTGCGGTATTATAGAAGGCACTACAGACGTTTGTGTGGCACCTTCTGTAATACAGATTGAATCAACTCACATATAATGCTAACTTGATTCTTAAGGGGCATTAGTGTTATCTCATTATGGGGAAACACTTTGCCTCCTCTTCTGTGCCTTATTATAGACATGGACATAGAGGAAAAGGGACCATCAGGAGATGCACTAACTGTGCACCACAAAGACATGGTGCAGACAGTACATCTTCTGAGTCAATTGCCGGAAGGGGGAAAGGAGTCCCATAGATCAACCATGTACATCTGTCTACAAGTATGTGAATTCAATAACTGCACCTGCCTGCAGGAGAATCTCTGTCCCTCTTTGTTAAGCAGCCTGGGTGGGGCCTATATTATGAAAGCAGACAAGCTGTTTCAAGCATCTGGTCTATCTTTCACTAATATGCTGGCCACAGGCCAGGCGAGAGGCTGCTCTGAGGCAGCTTGTTATCTGAAGTAGGTTGCATCTTCCCTGTTTGCACCCGATGCACCTAATTAAAAGAAGTGCGTCATGGCGTGAAATAATATGGCTCTACATGTGAACCCTTTTCATACCTTTCAGGGGTTGCCCTCTCTTTGTGCACTGACAGTGCATCACGTCCTTGTGGCAGACAGTCAGTGCTCATCTGATGGTCTTTTTGTCTATGAACTTGTATTCCTCATACAATGCGAATGCTGAGGCAAGGTGCTTCCCTCATAAGCATGGTGCCACACCTCCTTGCTAAGGAGGGAACACCCTCTTAGAATTGCACCAGAGATTTATATGTGCACTGTAACAATCTCTGTTTCACAAGGAGCAACAGAAACGTCTGAGGCCTCTTCTGTAATACCAGTGTCTCAGAGTACAGAAAGCAGGTGCACATCCCCTTTGCATCAACTGGGCATTTTATTTAATACAGCCTTTGTGGGTTGCAAGTCACCTGTGATCCTTCATATATTTTGTAACCAAGTGATGAGTGTGTATCAGCAACAATTAAGGATTGTGAGTTTTCTGAGATTTTGGGCCAGATGTAGGAAATTCCTGAATTGCGACTCGCAAATTGCGAGTCAGACAGACTCGCAATTTGCGAGTCACAATTCAGGATGCAGGATGGTGTCCCTGACGCCATCTGCGACTCGCAAGGGGGTCGCAAAGGCCCACCTCATTAATATTAATGAGGTGGGTCGCAATTTGCGACCCTCTTACGACTCGCAGCACTCACAGGGATGGTGGCCTGCTGGAGACAGCAGACCACCATGTCTGTGACTGCTTTTAAATAAAGTAGTTGGTTTTTTTTTGTAATGCAGCCCGTTTTCCTTATAGGAAAATGAGATGCATTACAAAATGAAAAAATGAAACGTTTTTGTTTAATTTTTTCAGAGCAGGCAGTGGTCCAAAAAATGTTTTCCATGCCACTCACAAAGGGGAAGGGGTCCCATGGGGACCCCTTCCCTTTTGCGAATGAGATACCACCAGTGTGACACTGGTGGTAACTGCGATTGCTTTGCGACCGTGTTTGCGGTCACAAAGCAATGCAGCATCGCGCTGCGACTCACAATTAGGAAGGGGAACACCTCGCAGTCCCGTTATGTGAGTCTGTAACCAGGTTACCGACTCGCAAAATGGGAATTGGGCATCGCAATGTGGGTTTTGCACGTCGCAAACAGCGAAATTCGCTGTTTGCGACGTGCAAAACATTTCCTACATCTGTCCCTTTGAGAGGTATTTGTGTTGATATAGGAAGACATGCAATTCTTCATTAGTGTGCAGTTTCTGTAGCGCTTCATTGCATTCTCACCATGTCTCTACATATTAACATGTATATTATCGGGTAAAATTGCTATTTCTTTTCACATAAGGATAGCCTGATCCCACGATGGCTATTCAGTCCAATAAACAATACGCATTTGCTGGACCATATTAGGTTGGGGCTGACACACATCATAAAAAAAGCATTAAAAAATGCTCGCTGTAGTAAACATAGGGCCAGATGTATGATCACAGGCCATTGCGATTCGGTAATAGCGATTTTTAAGAAATCGCTATTACCGACTCGCAAAGGGCCATGTATCACATTTGCGAATCGGTAATAGCGATTTCTTAAAAATCGCAAATGCTATTACCGAATCGCAAATTGCGATACCGGCCCCATTCGCTGCTATCGGCCTGTTGGCCCATAGCTGCGAATTTTTGGCATTTCCAAAATTGAAAATGCAAAAGGCCAGGGTGCTGGGGGCCTAAGGCCCCCTCTCCTGCATCCCATTTTTTTTTTTTTTTTAACATGTAAGGTACACACATGCCAAAAGGGCATGTGTGCTTTACATGTTAAATTTAAAAATGCAGTTTTACTGCATTTTTTAATTTTGCACCAGGTTACCACCTGGTTGCAGATTATGGTATTTTGCATGTGCAAAATACCATTCTGCGAAAAATCGCAAATTGCGATTCGCGAAATCCAGGTTGCAACACAAAAAATCGCAATTTTTGCGATTTCTACTTTGTGGTCTGCGAATGCCTTTCATGCATTGCAGACCACTATTTTGCACTCGCAAACGGCCGATTTCACCGTTTGCGAGTGCAAAATATTTTCATACATCTGGCCCAAAGTGCTTTATGTTTGCAAATCATTTCTGCGATAATTGATTCAATGAGATAAGAAAGTGTGATGATTGCGTGGAGTTTTTAAAAACGTTGTAATGGAGGCAATCCCCAGGCGTCGGAATGATACACCAAACAGCCAACTGTGAGCGAACATTTACTCTTGTAGGTTGATCTAGGATGTGTTGGAGCAGATATGCTGATATAATGATTTGCATATACATACTAATGGGAAATAATGATAAACAAAACTAATAATTGAAAATAATGAGTAAAATGTGCCCACAGGGAGTTGTCACCATGTATGTTAACAGTACTAAAATAATGTGAAAATATAGGAATCCTGTATTAGTATGTCATAACTGATGATATAATCTATGTTTTATAATGCTTAACTTAGCCGAACTAGAGGCCTGGTCGGCGCTGGGCCTTGCTTGCTTAAATGTGGAGACGCGATGAGCTGCCAAGGACTGGAACTGGAGAAAAGGACCTTGAACTGTACAGAGTTCAGATGAGTCTTCGAGAATTTTCTGCAATGTACCAGCGGACAGGAGACAATCAGAACAAATTGATACAATTATGTATTGTGAATGGCTGAAAGAAGCTGATCCAATATGAAGAGGCTGAATCCCTGCCCCTCAGCTCTCCATTTCTTACCATTTAGTCTGTTCTTTTTTGTGTTAGTAGTCAAGATGGGACAAAGCATTTCAATAGATTCCACAACAAATTAACTTTATCCCAGCAATTTCAGCTTTAAATCTTAGGCTGCTCCATCTAAAAGCAGGATTCTATCCCTAACGATTTTATTAATTACAATTTTTTTCTAAGTCTTAGATTCCTTTGCCATAAGATTATAATGATAGTTCTGGGATCACTGAAACTAGGTCATATAAGGTGATTGGATGGATGTTGGAGCTGCCTGTCTTTAGAAATTGCCTAATCTACAATTCGCTGTATGAAAAGTTAAAGATAATTGAGCATTCAAAGCCATGAGGGTGTTACTCAGTGCTCTTTCTGTAAGAACATTTCAGCTTGAGGAGTACCCAATTGCATCCATCTATATGCTGTATGCCCCTCCTAACAGGAACAATCTGTGTTATTAAGGTGTTTAAAGTTATTGTTCCTTATACAGTACAAATGCAGAGAAGATAACTGATGCTGAGGGGCTAGGGGCATTTGGTCCAGTATGTCTGTCAGTCATTTTGAGGGAACACTCATGAGACCGAATGAAAGCCTTATGAAGATCATCTAAACAGATAGCAGAGGTGCTGTAAGAGGTTAACCCAGGGAGGTCCTTATCAACACCAGGAGGTTTTTGAATCCTTTTTTACCAAATAAGATAAGATCAGATAAGATCCAAAGGGGGGTTTTCCCAAACGATATTTATTGATGTGTTTTCTTATCCTGCAACTTTCACAGTTCTTAACAGTGCTCTCTTTATAGTCCTTTATATTGATCTCCTTCTTGTTTGTTTTATTAATTTTTCTCTTCTTTATAGTCCTTTACACTGATCTCCTTCTTGTTTGTTTTATTTTTTCAGTAGATTCCAGTTGTCAACACTCATTCGGAAGGAACATAAGGACAGAACAAAAAAGATTGACGACTGGTAAGTTTATTGATCTGAGGTTGTGATGATTTGTATATACTTAAACTTAATTATACTGGGGAAGGGTAGGTGAGAGTGTAGTGCGTAGGGTGAACACTCAGTGTACAATGTATTAACTTTGTGCTTATACACTGTGTAATTGTTCAGGTGCCCCAGCCAAGATGCGTCCCAGTGAGTTTTCTTTACTTCATAGCTACCCTTTTCTTTAGTTGTGGGATTGCCCTTTTCCTGTTCTGTTGATCTCCACTTCCTTTTCCCCCTTTTTAATAATGTTGAAGAGGAGCCCTGTAATCGGGCACGTACCTGTGCTAGCCACATCCCTCTTGGGATGTGGTGGGCTTTTGGGTCCTGGATTTGGAAGCTGCGTAGCTTGTCAATGTGCCTGGCTCCTCCGGCGTCCTCGTCTTACTCCTGGCCTGTGTCTCTAACCTCCACAAAGGCATCTGCTTCCTCACCCAGCTTGCAATGCGTGTTGCATTCTCCTCCGGCGTCCCGCTTGCAGGCTTGGTCCATGTCTCCTTTTGTGTTGCAGGCATTTTCCCCCATTTCCTGCTTCACATTTGCCTCGCTATCTCCTCCGGCATGCCTTTTTTCCTCCTGGTACATGTTTTCACTCCCCTCCTCTCCAGCCGCTTCCTCATCCTTTTTATCCGTTGGCGTGCTTACGTCGGCACGCAATCCTATCCATAGTCCCCCTGGGGCACGGCCTCGATCCTTCGTTTGTGTTGACGGGGTAAGTTACCATGTTACATTTGCTTCCACCTGAGTGGATGATTTAGCCCTGAATCAACAGGATGTCTTGAGTGATAGTCTGCATTGGTTAACTGGGAAACCGGAGAATGCTGTATCTGAAACACAAAATGTTGGAGTGCCATGAACCACTGTTACACTCTAGGATTTGTGTCTTTATGACAAGCTAACCATGTTAGTGGGGCGTGGTCTGTGAGCAATGTAAAAGGATGTCCTAACAGATAGATTGTAAAGCTTTGAAAACCCACTTTTTGGCCAGGCACTCTTTTTCTACGGTGGGATAGTGTTTTTCTCTCTGTAATAGTTTCCTACTGATATACACCACGGGATGTGTCAGTCCCTCCTCATCTTTCTGAGAAAGTACAGCACCCAGACCCAGGCCAATGCATCTGTTTGTAATACAAATGGTTTCTTGAAATCAGGGCAATATAGTACAGGATTTGTTACCAGGAACTCCGAGTTTTTGATAATTTTCAATTTGTGGACCCGTCAATTCTATTTTATTTGGTTGTTCTTTTCTTAATAGGTTAGTCAAGGGGGCTGCATAGGTGGAATAGTGTGGAATGAAGCAGCAGTAGTAACCCACCATCCCCAAAAAGGAACGTATTTCCTGTTTTGTTTTAGGGGTTGGCATCTTATTGATGGTGGCGACTTTGTCTAACTGGGGTCGTATATGTCCCTTTTCTATATTGTACCCGAGATAGGCAATAGAGTTTCTAGCTATTTTACATTTTTCCGGGTTAGCCGTCAATCCTTCTTCTGTCAGGGACTGAAATACCATAGATAAGTGGTTCATCTGTTGTTCCCAGGTTTCGCTATAGATGACAATGTCATTGAGATATGCTGCAGCAAATCCAATATGTGGTCTTAGTATTTTGTCCATCAGATGTTGAAAGGTGGCAGGTGCTCCATGTAGGCCAAAAGGCAATACCATAAACTGGTATAACCCTGATGCAGTGGAAAAGGCTGTTTTCCCTGTGTCCTTAGGATTTAGGGGAACTTGCCAATAACCCTTTGTAAGGTCTAACGTGGACAGGTATTGGGCATGTTCAATTAATTCATCTACCCTAGACATGTGGTACATATAAAATTTCAAAATGGTGTTGAGTTGTCTGAAGTCAATGCAAAAACGGATCGTCCCGTTTGGTTTTGGTACCAAAGCAACTGGAGAACACCACAGACTTGTGGATGGTTCTATTATACCCATATTTAACATGTTTTGGACTTCTTGTTCAACTACCTGTCTACGGGCTTCGGTAATATGTGATGGTTTTAATCAGATTATTCTTCCTTCTTCAGTGACGATATTATGTTGGATTAAGGGTTTTTTCCGGGGTTTGTTGAGAAGAGATCTGGATATTGTTTCAATACCTCTATGACCTGGGTTCTGTTCTCGTCTGGTAGGTCTGGATTTCCATGGGGTATAAACTCGAGGATTTAAGCTGGTTGGGGACAAAGAGTGATCTCCATGGATTTTGTTTTATTTATAAGAAAGATGGAACCTTCAGCTGGGGTTTGCAAGTCTCCTTCTCCCCACCTTTTAAGGATGTCAATGTGATATATCTGGGTTTTCTTTGGAGTCTGCAACATTTCCAGCCGGTAAGTAAATGAGGTTATTCTTTCTAGGATTTTATATAGACCTTGCCATTTCCCTAATCGTTTTTTCTCGGTGCTCGGTAAGAGAACTAGCACCTTACCCTCTACAGGTAACTCTCTTAATTTTTTTTTTGTATTACAGTATTTTTTTTTGTTTCTCTTGGGCTTCTCCCAAATGTACCCTGATGTCTTACCATATAGATTGCATGTTGTCTTTTAACTGCTGGGTGTATTCAAGTATATCTCTACATTCGGCTTCATTCTCCTCCCATTGCTCAGCTGTCATGTCTAGGAGGGTTCTAGGTTGTCTGCCAAAAAACAACTCAAAAGGGCTATGTCCGGTTGAAGCCTGAACTTGGGTTCGAATGGCATATAGAACCAGTGGTAATTTCTTATCCCAATCCCTTCCTAAGTCAGATATAATTTTTTTTAGGAGTGTTTTGATTGTTCGATTGTATCTCTCTACTAGGCCATCTGTTTGTGGATGATATACGGAGGTTTGAATGTGTTTTACTCCTAGTAGGTGACATATTTGAGACATAAAGTGTGACTTAAAAGGTGTACCCTGATCTGTTAGTAATTCCCATGGAAAACCCACTCGAGAAAAAAATAACGATCATAGCATGTGCCACATTTTTAGTGGTCATGCTAGTGAGAGGAATAGCTTCAGGATAACGAGTGGCATAATCCACGAGCACCAGGATATAAAGATACCCTTGCGATGAGGGTGCCAGCGGTCCTACACAATCCATTACTACTCTAGAAAAAGGGACATCAATAATGGGTAAAGGATAGAGTGGTGCCTTTGGGACCACCATGGGGTTGATTAGTTGGCATTTGGGACATTAAGCCCATAACTTACGTATGTCGGAGAATACCCCTGTCCAATAGAAATGGCATAGCAGGTATTCCTAGGTTTTATCTCGTCCATAATGCCCTCCCCCAACTTTCCCATGCGCTAGGTGTAGTACCTGTATTCGATATGGGGAGGGAACCACTAATTGGGTTTTTTGTACATTTTTATGTTGAAGGATCCTGTATAACAGACCCTGTTTTGTAAGAAAGTAAGGATCCACCTGACCAGTTGATTCCATAACAGCGGAAGCCCAGGCTTGTTTCAATGCAGGGTCTTCTCTTTGACAGACTCTGAAGTGTTT
The DNA here is from genome assembly GCF_031143425.1 of Pleurodeles waltl. Classification (NCBI taxonomy): domain Eukaryota; kingdom Metazoa; phylum Chordata; class Amphibia; order Caudata; family Salamandridae; genus Pleurodeles; species Pleurodeles waltl. Next base: position 343,351,784 of record NC_090439.1, read on the forward strand.
TGGAATCAATAAGACCTTTTTCTCTGTGGGAAACAAAGGGAGAGGGTTGGCTTTGACACAAGTTTTGTATTTTCTCCTTTGCTCTCCTTTTCCCCATCTGCTTAGTTTTGTTTTCACCTTACCTACCTCAGTAGTGATGTTGGAAAAAGGGGCTTCCTTGATCCAGGAATCTATAGGGTTGTCATCTTTTATACTTTCCAATAAATTATGGAAGTCGTAATAGTCTGTTCCTATGATCAACTCTTCTACTAGATGGGGTACTACCCCTACTCTCAACCTTTCTTCTTGTCCTTTCCATTCTATGCTTATTTCAGCTATTGGGTATTGTTTATTGTCTGCAAGTATACAGCATATGGCTACGGATTCCCTCTTCCTCCATTGATCATTAGAAATTAGTTCTGCCTTAGTCACAGATTGACTACATCCGGAGTCAACTGGTGCCCTAGTGGGGTTTTTATTTACTTTCATTCTTTTGATGTACTGTAGTAATTTCCCACCTGTACATAGGACTCTGCCTCTAGCAGCCCCAATTTCCATGGGTTCAGGTTTAGGTAGTGTGAGTGTATGGGTCTCCAGAGCGTGGACCAACCGTACCCCGGGGGCACAGTACAGACGGCTGTGGCTGACCCAGAAGGGGGACACACAGCTGCAGGCACTCTCTGGGGAAACAACACGGTAGTGGAGAGGGTTAAAAACCCAGTGGGGACCGTAAGCCAGGAGGAGCAGTTCTCCCTCAGAGGACAAGATGGAGCCACAAAGTGCAGTTCGAAATCATCACCTGGGAGAAAACCACATTGCGAAGTGACACCAAGCATCCCCAGAGCACAGTCGGAGGAAAGCTGCCAGGAGGAGAAATGGTGTGAACAGTCCAGCCACACTCTAGGGAAGAGCGTGGCCTCTGCAGGTACGGAGGGAAGACCAAGCGGAAGGAGGAACATGGGAATGTAGTTTAATACATAAAACAGTAGGAGGGTTGTGGGAAAACGGTTCTAGAGTTACCTGGGCAGATTCACAATTTGGTTCATTTGTATGTGTATCGGAGGAGTTTTGTCTAAAAAGAGAGTCAGAAACAAAGGACAGTTCCTACCAATAAAAAGGAAATACAGGGAAAGGAGGGAGCAGAAAGACAATATAGTAGAAGGACAGAAAGATACCAAGAAGCTTTTGAAACCAAGGAAAGGAAGAAAAGAAGATAAAGGGAAAGACAGGAATACAGAAAGAATAGAAATAGAAAGGAAGAATATTTACAAAGAAAAGACAGAACAGAGAGGAAAAAGACAGCCCTCAGTAAAGAAAGCAAAAGGAAGAAAAAAGGCGGAGAGAAATCAGAGGGAGAGAAGGAAGAGAAAGAGAGAGAGAATAAAACCAATAATATCTATCACCTAAAACAATCCTTCTAAGTTCTTTTCTCCTCCTATGTGTCACCCGAGTCTCCACCTGGAAAAGAAGACAGAACAAAGTAAAGGAGTTGAACAACTTATGAAAGGGAAGGAAAGAGAAAAGCGAGAGAAAGAAAAAAAGCAAAGAGGAAGGAACAGAGGCTATTGTTTAACAAAAGACTGTAATATACCTATAAAAGAAAGTAACAAACAAAGTATAAAACCTTATAACGCCTACCAGCCTCGATTGTCTGACCTTGTCACAGGTAGTTTATGGGGACAGTTGCGTGCAATGTGAACCAACTCTGCAAAATGATAACATTGTGGGTTTTGATTTGGTTCTTTCTAAGGAAAGCGTAAACAGGGTGCACCCTTTGGGTTATTCTGTATATGTGATTTTGGTGCAGGATTGATGTTTTTGGCTGTCAAACGTGGTCCTTTAGGAGGGGTTACTCTAAAGTCAGAAGCTAGAGTCTATGGTATGCACATGCAAGCTCTATGATGGAGGTTGCTGTAACATTCGGATGTGGTTTGATCCAATTTCGTGTTTGCACCGGTAATGCTTCTAGAAACTGTTCTAATAATATTATTTGTATAACCTCTCCCTTTAAAGTGCCCATGGGATTTAACCATTTCAGGCCTAGATCTTGAACCCTATAGTAGAGAGCTCTGGGATTTTCCATGGGTGTCCATTTTTTCCTTTGTAATTGTATAGAATAATATTTAGTATTGAATCCTACCAGGATAGCCTTCTTGAAATCTCCATAGGGAGTCGTCCCTCCCAGATTCACTACCTAGTATGCTGCTTGTAGAGTACCAGTCTATAGGGGTGCCACATATTGTCCCCACCTGTCTTGCGGCCAGTTTGCCGATGTTGCAACACTCTTGATGTTAGTAAAGAAGGCGTCTGGGTCTTCCCCCTCCTGGAACTTCTGTAAAACTGAACTAGGTACCTTTTTTTATGGACCCGGGTGGTGGCTATAGTATCTGTCAGTTTTTGTATAGCTGTCTCATGGACCAATTGGTTGTTCGCTATAATTGTGGCTTGACTTTTTAGGGCAGTCTGCAGCGTCTCCCTGTCGGTTCGGGCTTCCCTTAACACCTCATCCCATACTAACTGTAAGACCCTCAGCAAGTTGACTAATCATATCCTTCAAGGTGGGTTTGTCCTCCATGCTCCCCTAGATTTATTCAGATGGTATCACACTTCTGACACCACTCTAAGAGGTTAACCTAGGGAGGTCCTTATCAACACCAGGAGGTTTTTGAGTCCTTTAGAAAAGATAAGATAAGATCCATGTGGGTTTTTCCCAAACTATATTTATTGACGTGTTTTCTTATTGTGCAACTTTCACAGTTCTTAATAGTGCTCTCTTTATAGTCCTTTATATTGATCTCCTTCTTGTTCGTTTTATTGACTTTTCTCTTCTTTATAGTCCTTTATACTAGTCTCCTTCTTGTTTGTTTAATTTTTTCAGTGGATTCCAGTCGTCAACAATCAATCGCAAGGAACATAAGGAGAGAACAGAAAAGATCGACAACAGGTAAGTTTATTGACCTAAAGTTGTGATGATTTCTACATACTAAAACTTAATTATACTGGGGAAGGGTAGGTGAGGGTATAGTGAGTAGGGTGAACACTCAGTGTATAATGTATTAACTTTGTGCTTATACACAGTGTAATTGTTCAGGTGTCCCAGCCAAGATTCCTCCCAGTGAGTATTCTTTACTTCCTGACTGCCCTTTTCTTTAGTTGTGGGTTTGCCCTTTTCCTTTTCTGTCGCTCCCCACTTCCTTTTCTCCCTTTTTAATAATGTTGAAGTGGAACCCCGTAATCGGGCACGTACCTGGGCTAGCCACATCCCTCCTGGGATGTGGCGGGCTTCTAAGTCCTGGATTTGGAAGCTGCGTAGCTTGTTAATGTGCCTGGCTCCTCCGGTGTCCTCCTCGTACTCTTGGCCATGTCTCCAGCATCCACAAAGGCATCTACTTCCTCACCCTGCTTGCGGTGCATGTCGTGCTCTCCTCCGGCGCCTCCCTCGCAGGCTTGGTCCACGTCTCCTTTCATCTCGCAGGTGTTTTCCTCCACTTCCTGCTTCACATTTGCCTCACGATCTCCTCTAGCATCCCTTTCGTCCTCTTCGTACGCATTTTCACTCCCCTCCTCCCCGGCCGCTTCCTCTTCCTGGTTTATCCCCGTTTGCATGCTTACGTCGGCATGCAATCCTATCCATAGTCCCCCTGGGGCACCTTCCTACCAGCCCCGATCCTTCATTTGTGTTGACGGGGTACGTTACCCCGTTACAGGTGCATACTCGTAAACTTGCTTCAGCCATTTACAGATATCAGTTTCTTTAGAGATTTAACACATCTTTTCCTTATGCCCGAGTGAAAATATTCTATTAAAGAAAGCAAGAATTCAGTATTACCCTACACCACTAGATGTGTCCATAAACAGCAATCCATAAAGACAAACCCCACTAGGAAAACCAAAAGGCAAATAGAGAAAGGATCTCTTAGCATAAGACTCCGCATGGCAAACCACAGAGTGAAGTTGTGATGGTAAGTACTCAGAGGTGGTCAAAGTTGTGCTTTTTCATAAGGAATGAGGTTTGCCTGCGACCCTTTCCTATAATGACTGCAACAGTACTCTGCTCAATAATTTGGTAATTGAGTCCAATAAAAACGTCCGCCTATGCAATATTGGACTGTCTTTTTCATCTTTCTTTTGAATGAGTTTTACAGTTGAACAAAATCAAGAAGTTCTATTTTAAATCAAACTAACCATATGAATAAAGAGAGGTGGGTATATATCAAATGAAAGCAAATTAGAATTATTTTTCACTAGATGATATTTCCCATGATAGCCAGGGACTTTTTTGGGGGTTTAGGCAGTTATAAAAATGGTATTGTCAATGTGTTAAATACACTATAATCAGCTTGAATCTATGAAAATGTGAGAAGAGACCTCCGTTGTATGATGCATTTTTAATGCCAGTAGGTTACACTATGACTTTGAATTTGAGATTACCTTCTCTATTTAAAAACAACGTTTGGCATGCATGTGAATGTATTGCATGCAATCTGTTGGACCTGACATTTTCTGTAGGGGCATCACAGAATTTTGCCTTCCTCTGCCTTCCTTTGCTGAACCCGTTTTTGTTGGCTTTTGGATTCTGTGCACTTTCCCCCTGATAACCAGTGCTAAAGTGGTTGTGTTGTCTCCTTAAAATGAGATAAAATTGGCCTACACCTAATTGGCAATTGTAATTTTCTTGGGTACAGATGAATGGTACTATCTGTACCCAAAGGCTGCAAATCACATGCTGCTAATGGACAGAAGCACTAATTGTGCCACCCAGTAAGGTAGCACCGTAAAACATGTCACAGGCCTGCCTCTGCATTCTGTACTGTAGTTTAAACTGTCATTTCGAATAGGTGAAATAATTTTTTTGCCAGGCCTACATTTTCCTTTTTAATTTGAACAAGTAACCACTAGGTTAGATCCTGAAGTTTCATAGGGCAGGTTGCATGATTTTAGAAAGTAGGGCATATGGGTTTAGGGTTTACATGTCCTGACAGTGGAAAGCTCCTAAATTCATTTTTCACTGTTGCAAGGCCTATCGCTCCCATAGACTAACACTGGGCTACTTTATTACATCATAAAGTCCTAACTTCAGATTGGGAGGAGGTATAAATATGTCCTTTAAACTCAAACAAATTGTAATTTAAAATTCTCTTTAATGCTAATGTCGGATTTTAAGTTAAAATTTAGAAAATGTCACTTTTAGAAATTCTGCATTTTTTTGTCCTAACCTACTGTCTCTTTCTGACAGTGTTCCAGGTCATGTGACTGTGAATGGCTCAGCAGTTGGGGTTTATGTATGGTTTACAGACAGCGAGACAGAGAAAACCTAGGTGCGAGAGGAGAGAGTCTTCCTGACAGGATGACTGGGGAGGAGCTGTACCTGGGCCCTGCTCTGATTATATTTCATAGGGCCTGCAGTACAAACAAAGGAACCTGACACTAAGGCCCATATTTATACTTTTTGACGCACAGCTGCGCCAACGCAGTTGTGCGTCAAAAACTTTACCGCCGGCTAACGCCATTCCAACGCGCCATGCGGGCGCCTTATTTATGGAATGACGTTAGCCGGCGCTGCGGACTTGTGTGCGTCAAAAAAAATGACACACATCAGGCAGCGACGGCGAATGGGAAAATTGGGGTTGTGCATCATAAAATGGGGCAAGTCAGGTCTGAGGCAAAATTCAGACCTCAAACCGGATTTGCGCCATTTTTTTTGACGCCCAACCTCCATTGACATGACTCCTGTCTTAGCAAAGACAGGAGTCATGCCCCCTTGCCCAATGGCCATGCCCAGGGGACTTATGTCCCCTGGGCATGGCCATTGGGCATAGTGGCATGTAGGGGGGCCTAAATCAGGCCCCCCTATGCCACAAATAAAATCAGAAAAAAATACTTACCCGCACTTACCTTTGCTTCCCTGGGATGGGTCCCTCCATCCCTGGGTGTCCTCCTGGGGTGGGAAAGGATGGCAGGGGGTGTCCCTGGGGGCAGGGGAGGGCACCTCTGGGCTCCTTCCGAGCCCACAGGTCCCTTAACGACTGCCCTGACCCAGGCGTTAAAAAACGGCGCCCATCAGGCTGTGCGCCGTTTTTCAAGGCCCACCCCCTCCTGTGCGTCAAAATGACGCCAGAGTATAAATAAGGGGCACAGGCCTTAAAGTCATTTTTTGGAAGGAAACGCCTACCTTGCTTATAATTAACGCAAGGCTGGTTCCCCCTTCCAAAAGATTACGCACATAGTGGAATTTTGACACCCGCGGGGTCGGACGTCAAAGTATAAATATGGGGCAGGGTTTGCGCCGATTGTGCGTCAAAATTTTTTACGCACATTCGGCGCAAACAGAGTATAAATATGCCCCTTAATCTCTCAGGAAGCATCTGTGCTTTACAACTTTTATCTTGCAGTTTACCTTCCAAATCACGCAACCCCTTCACCACAAATACGGTCCAATCATTTATCAATCCTCATTCACTCAGTCATTCCTGTCCTCCATTCTATAGGCTCATCAAAAGCCAACAAGAACAACAGGTAGTTCAGCAAGTAGATTTAAAGCCTCTCTGTGGATTTATGTTCATACTGCTCCCTCTAGTAATGCTACATGGCAACTGCAGCTTAATCACTGGATTGAGGAAGGGGCAGTCCTATGCAAATAATCTCCTTCCATGATTACTTCTCTGAGCTTCCGTTGTGATATGATGATAGGACCTTCAAAATATGGTCTTCAGCAGATTTCTTAAGTTCTCAAATTGTCTTAGGCTAAGGATTGTTCCACTTGAAGCCTTCAGATAAGTACCCCACACTCACTTAGCAGGGTCTTGAATTACATGCAGTAATCCTCTATAAAGAACATGAGCGTTTGGTGGAATACTGCAAAAGCTGTATGCTAAGAGTGGGATGTTTAAAGTTCTATAGCACAGCAGGGATAGGTCCAGGCTAAATCAAAAGGTAGGAATAGAAAGAGAGGGTAAGATAAATGGTATGAGTGGAGCAAAAGGTCCAGGCAGAGAAAGGCCCACATAGAGGAGATATAGACTGAGAGTAGAAGGGGTGGTGGCTGGAACTTAGAGGAGGAAGGGGGACATTGAGGGAGGAGGATGAGAGAGCAAGAGTTGGTGGAGTCACAGAGGAAAGGCAGTGCCGGGATGCAGGAGAAGAAGCGGTGTAGGCCAGAGAGCAAGAGTGAGTGCAGGACAGGAAGCATAGTGGAGTGGGGTCACTGCTGGCAAGCAAGCAGAGCCCACCCCCTCGCACGCAAATCAGGTGATTACAAAGGAAGGGATTTGGTGGTGGACATCATCTTTCTATGACTCCCCTCTCACTCTCGGAAGGGGTCAAATTTTGGGTAGCAGTGTCAAAAGGGGTATTAGGGTGCATTATTAAAGGGGTGCTAGGAGACACAGAATGAAGCATACTGTGTTTTTTGGGGGTACTACCCACACTCATACTTATTGCACCCTTTCTTGGGGTGGCGGGGGCACCCCCAAAGGTTTGGGTCAATGAAGAAGAGGAGGACTTGGGGATCATGGGTCTGGCAGTTTCTATTACTACCCAAAAGGGTGCTTCTCACAGGCCTTCTGTGGTTATGGTATTGAGAGGGGAAACAAGGAACATGTGTTAGGATTCTTGGGGAATGGTCTCCCCATGATTTCATTGCATTGTTGCTGGACGTGCTCTAAGTTGTTTTTGGGATGGTTTTTCTAGGCCTCATAACCCCAAAAGATTGTTTTGCATTTTGGCTATAAGGACACTTCTAAAGCGTATGCTGTTGATATTCTGGGAAGAGCCTCAGCAACTGTGCACATTTATGCACCAAACATGGCAAATCATTCATCCTGCAAAGCATCATATTGCACATGGAAACTTTGAGATGGTGTAATTGTATTCATTTTGGGGTGGATATTCGTCCATGTTTTTTCCACCTGAGGACTGTGGATCTGTTGTTCTTCTTTCACATGTCCCTTCAAAGAGACAAATGACACACTCACTTAGGGCCATATTTATACTTTTCGACGCACAACTGCGCCAACGCAGTTGTGCGTCAAAAAAGCTAACGCCGGCTAACGCCATTCTGAAGCACCATGCGGACGCCGTATTTATTCAATGACGTTAGCCGGCGATAGCCGGCGGAGCTGCCTGGTGTGCGTGAAAAAAAATGATGTACACCAGGCAGCGCCGGCGTAGGGGAATATGGAGCTTGGGCGCCAAAAAATGGGGCAAGTCAGGCTGAGGCAAAATTTTCACCTCAACCCGATTTGAGCCATTTTTTTTAACTCCCAACCCCCATTGAAATTACTCCTGTCTTAGCAAAGACAGGAGTCATGCCCCCTTGCCCAATGGCCATGCCCAGGGGACTTCTGTCCCCTGGGCATGGTCATTGGGCATAGTGGCCTGTAGGGGTGCACAAATCAGGCCCCCCTATGCCACAATAAAAAATAAAAAAAATTACTTACCTGAACTTACCTTATGTTCCCTGGGATGGGTCCCTCCATCCTTAGGCGTCCTCCTGGGGTGGGCAAGGGTGACAGGGGGGGTGCCTGGGGGCATGGGAGGGCACCTCTGGGCTCCTTCCGAGCCCACAGGTCCCTTAACGCCTGCCTTGACCAGGCGCTAAAAAACGACGCAAAAGCGGCTGGACGTCATTTTTTTTGACCCACCCACTCCCGGGCGTGATTTTTGCCCGGGAGTGTAAATACGGCGCACATGCCTCGGAGTCAATTTTTTAGACGGGAACGCCTACCTTGCATATCATTAACGCAAAGTAGGTGTCCACGCTAAAAAGTGACGCAAACTCCATGGACTTTGGCGCTAGACGCGTCTAACGCCAGAGTATAAATATGGAGTTAGGCCCATATTTATACTTTTTGACGCAAAACTGCGCTAACGCAGTTTTGCGTCAAAAAAATTAGCGCCGGCTAACGCCATTCGGAAGCGCCATGCGGGCGCCGTATTTATTCAATGACGTTAGCCGGCGTTAGCCGCCGGCGCCGTCTGGTGTGCGTTAAAAAAAACGACGTACACCAGGCAGCGCCGGCGTAGGGGGATATGGGGCTTGGGCGTCAAGAAATGGGGCAAGTCAGGTTGAGGCAATTTTTTCACCTCAACCCGATTTGCGCCATTTTTTTTCACTCCCAACCCCCATAGAAATGACTCCTGTCTTAGCAAAGACAGGAGTCATGCCCCCTTGCCCAATGGCCATGCCCAGGGGACTTCTGTCCCCTGGGCATGGGCATTGGGCATAGTGGCATGTAGGGGGGCACAAATCAGGCCCCCCTTTGCCACAATTTAAAAAAAAAAAAACCACTTACCTGAACTTACCTTAATGTCCCTGGGATGGGTCCCTCCAGCCTTGGGTGTCCTCCTGGGGTGGGCAAGGGTGACAGGGGTGTCCCTGGGGGCATGGGAGGGCACCTCTGGGCTCCTTCAGTGCCCACAGGTCCCTTAACGCCTGCCTTTTGCAGGCGCTAAAAAACGGCGCAAAAGCGGCCGTACGTCATTTTTTTTGACCCGCCCACTCCCGGGCGTGAATTTTGCCCGGGAGTATAAATCCGACGCACATGCCTCGGAGTCGATTTTTTAGACGGGAACGCCTACCTTGCATATAATTAACGCAAAGTAGGTGTCCACGCAAAAAAATTACGCTAACTCCATGGACTTTGGCGCTAGACGCGTCTAACGCCAAAGTATAAATATGGAGTTAGTTTTGCGTCGAAATTGCGTAAAAAAAAACGACACAATTCCGGCGCAAACGGAGTATAAATATGCCCCAAAGGCCCATATTTATACTTTTTGATGCAAAACTGCGCTAACGCAGTTTTGCGTCAAAAAAATTAGCGCTGGCTAACGCCATTCTGAAGCGCCATGCGGGCGCCGTATTTATTGAATGACGTTAGCCGGCGTTAGCCGCCGGCGCCGTCTGGTGTGCGTTAAAAAAAACGACGTACACCAGGCAGCGCCGGCGAAGGGGGATATGGGGCTTGGGCGTCAAGAAATGGGGCAAGTCAGGTTGAGGCAATTTTTTCGCCTCAACCCGATTTGCGCCATTTTTTTTCACTCCCAACCCCCATAGAAATGACTCCTGTCTTAGCAAAGACAGGAGTCATGCCCCCTTGCCCAATTGCCATGCCCAGGGGACTTCTATCCCCTGGGCATGGTCATTGGGCATAGTGGCATGTAGGGGGGCACAAATCAGGCGCCCCATGCCACAAAAAAAACAAAAAAAAAACACTTACCTGAACTTACCTTAACCCCTTCCCCGCCAGGGACGTAATGGTTACGTCCATGGCAGCGCCCGTGTGGCGCCATGGACGTAACCATTACGTCCTGAATGCTGCCCTCGGGAGAAGCGCTAGCGCTCCTCCCGAGGGTCGCCCCCCCACCCCCCTAGGTCAGGGCTGACAGGGGAATCCCTTCACCTTCAACCCCCGACCCCCCCCACCCCCCCTGTGACGTCAGCGCGCGAGCGCGCGCTGACAATCACACAACCTCCCCCATCGCGCTGTAAGCAGAGCTTCCAGCGCGATCGAAAGAGAAATGCTCAGCATTTCTCTTTCGATCACGTGGGGGAGGCCCGGAGGGGCTTCAAAGGGAAGGAAATGTATTTCCTTCCCTTTGAAGTCTCTCCGAGGGTTTCAAAAGCCGGATTGCTTGCAATCCGGCTTTTGAAACCCCACTAGACACCAGGGATTTTTTTTTTTTATATGTAATTGACAGAAGGGAGCAACCCCTTGGGCAAGGGTCGCTCCCAGGGGGTCATTTTTTTTTAAGGCCTTTTCTGCCCCCCCTGGGGGCAGATCGGCCTAATAATAGGCCGATCTGCCCCCAGGGGGGGCAGAAACCTCTAGACACCAGGGATACTTTTGTTTTTTTTGTTTTTTGATTTGTTTTCTTTTGTGTTTTAGGTGTGGGATGCGACCCCTTAGGCAAGGGTCGCTCCCATAGGGGGGAAATTATATTTAGGCCATTTCTGCCCCCTTTGGGGGCAGATTGGCTTATTTTTATGAGGCCAATCTGCCCCCAAGGGGGGCAGAAACCACTAGACACCAGGGAGTTTTTTTTGTTTGTTTGTTTTTCACGTAAGGGGAGCGACCCCTTAGGCAAGGGACGTTCCCATGGGGGGCAAATTTATTTTAGGCCATTTCTGCCCCCCATGGGGGCAGATCAGCCTATTTTTATTAGGCCGATCTGCCCCCACGGGGGCAGAAACCACTAGGCACCAGGGATTTTTGTTGTTGTTATGTTTTACAGATGGGGAGTGTCCCCTTAGGCAAGGGTCGCTCCCCTGGAGGGGCAAATTGTATTTAGGCCATTTCTGCCCGCTTTGGGGGCAGATCGGCCGATTTTAGGTCAATCTGCCCCCAAGGGGGGCAGAAACCACTAGGCACCAGGGATCTTTTTTTTCCGCCGTCACGCAAGGGGAGTGACCTTGTAGGCAAGGGTCGCTCCCCGGGGGGGGGGGGGTTGTGAGGGGGGCAAATTTATTTTAGGCCATTTCTGCCCCCCCTGGGGGCAGATCGGCCTATTGGTATTAGGCCGATCTGCCCACAGGGGGGGCAGAAACCTCTAGGCGCCTGGGCAAATTATTTTTTTTGTGTTTTTTTTTTTTTTTTTTTCTTTTTTAGAGATGGGGAGCGACGCATTAGGCAAGGGTCGCTCCACTGGGGGGCAAATTGTATTTAGACCATTTCTGCCCCCCTTGGGGGCAGATTGGCCGATTGTAGGTCAATCTGCCCCCAAGGGGGGCAGAAACCACTAGGCACCAGGGATCTTTTTTTTGCGCCGTCACGCAAGTGGAGCGACCTTGTAGGCAAGGGTCGCTCCCCGGGGGGCGGGGGGTGAGGGGGGCAAATTTATTTTAGGCCATTTCTGCCCCCCCTGGGGGCAGATCGGCCTATTAGTATTAGGCCGATCTGCCCACAAGGCGGGCAGAAACCTCTAGGCGCCTGGGCAAATAGTTTTTTGTGGGTTTTTTTTTGTTTGTTTGTTTTTTTAGAGATGGGGAGCGACGCATTAGGCAAGGGTCGCTCCCCTGGGGGCCAAATTGTATTTAGACCATTTCTGCCCCCCTTGGGGGCAGATTGGCCGATTGCAGGTCAATCTGCCCCCAAGGGGGGCAGAAACCTTTAGGCGCCAGGGCAATTTTTTTTTTTTGGTGGTTTTTTTTTTTGTTTGTTTGTTTTTTTAGAGATGGGGAGCGACGCATTAGGCAAGGGTCGCTCCCCTGGGGGGCAAATTGTATTTAGACCATTTCTGCCCCCCTTGGGGGCAGATTGGCCGATTGTAGGTCAATCTGCCCCCAAGGGGGGCAGAAACCACTAGGCACCGGGGATTTTTTTTTTTGCACCAATGTCACACAGGGGGAGCGACCCCATAGGCAAGGGTCGCTCCCGGGGGGGCAGGGGGGTTGGGGGGTGGGGGACAAATTTATTTTAGGCCATTTCTGCCCCCCCTGGGCCCGGCTGAGCTAGAGGCCAAAATCCACAGGTAGGCACTGTTTTCTATGAAAAAATTTGATGTGTACACGTTGTGTTTTGGGCCATTTCCTGTCGCGGGCGGTAGGCCTACCCACACCAGTGAGGTATCATTTTTATCGGGAGACTTGGGGGAACGCTAGGTGGAAGAAAATTTGTGGCTCCTCTCAGATTCCAGAACTTTCTGTCACTGAAATGTGAGGAAAACATGTTTTTTTAGCCAAATTTTGAGGTTTGCAAAGGATTCTGGGTAACAGAACCTGGTCAGAGCCCCACAATTCACCCCATCTTGGATTCCCCTGGGTTTCTAGTTTTCAAAAATGCGCTGGTTTGTTGGGTTTCCCCAGGTGCCGGCTGAGCTAGAGGCCAAAATCCACAGGTAGGCCCTGTTTTCTATGAAAAAATGTGATGTGTCCAGGTTGTGTTTTGGGCCATTTCCTGTCGCGGGCGCTAGGCCTACCCACACAAGTGAGGTATCATTTTTATGGGGAGACTTGGGGGAACGCTGGGTGGAAGGAAATTTGTGGCTCCTCTCAGATTCCAGAACTTTCTGTCACCAAAATGTGAGGAAAATGTGTTTTTTTAGCCAAAATTTGAGGTTTGCAAAGGATTCTGGGTAACAGAACCTGGTCCGATCCCCACAAGTCACCCCATCTTGGATTCCCCTAGGTCTCTAGTTTTAAAGAATGCACAGGTTTGGTAGGTTTCCTTAGGTGCCGGCTGAGCTAGAGGCCAAAATCTACAAGTAGGCACTTTGCAAAAAACAGCTCTGTTTTCTGTGATGTGTCCACGTTGTGTTTTGGGCATATCCTGTCGCGGGCGCTGGGCCTAACCACACAAGTGAGGTACCATTTTTATCGGGAGACTTGGGGGAACGCTGGGTAGAAGGAAATTTGTGGCTCCTCTCAGATTCCAGAACTTTCTGACACAGAAATGTGAGGAACATGTGTTTTTTTAGCCAAATTTTGAGGTTTGCAAAGGATTCTGGGTAACAGAACCTGGTCCGAGCCCCGCAAGTCACCCCTCCTTGGATTCCCCTAGGTCTCTAGTTTTCAGAAATGCACAGGTTTGGTAGGTTTCCCTAGGTGCCGGCTGAGCTAGAGGCCAAAATCTACAGGTAGGCACTTCGCAAAAAACACCTCTGTTGTCTTCCAAAAATTTGGATGTGTCCACGTTGCGCTTTGGGGCGTTTCCTGTCGCGGGCGCTAGGCCTACCCACACAAGTGAGGTATCATTTTTATCGGGAGACTTGGGGGAACGCTGGGTGAAAGGACATTTTTGGCTCCTCTCAGATTCCAGAACTTTCTGCCACAGAAATGTGAGGAACATGTGTTTTTTTAGCCAAATTTTGAGGTTTGCACAGGATTCTGGGTAACAGAACCTGGTCCGAGCCCCGCAAGTCACCCCTCCTTGGATTCCCCTAGGTCTCTAGTTTTCAGAAATGCACAGGTTTGGTAGGTTTCCCTAGGTGCCGGCTGAGCTAGAGGCCAAAATCTACAGGTAGGCACTTCGCAAAAAACACCTCAGTTTTCTTCCAAAAATTTTGATGTGTCCAGGTTGCGCTTTGGGGCGTTTCCTGTCGCGGGCGCTAGGTCTACCCACACAAGTGAGGTATCACTTTTATCGGGAGACTTTGAGGAACGCTGGGTGGCAGGAAATTTGTGGCTCCTCTCAGATTCCAGAACTTTCTGACACAGAAATGTGAGGAACATGTGTTTTTTTAGCCAAATTTTGAGGTTTGCAAAGGATTCTGGGTAACAGAACCTGGTCCGAGCACCGCAAGTCACCCCTCCTTGGATTCCCCTAGGTCTCTAGTTTTCAGAAATGCACAGGTTTGGTAGGTTTCCCTAGGTGCCGGCTGAGCTAGAGGCCAAAATCTACAGGTAGGCACTTCGCAAAAAACACCTCTGTTGTCTTCCAAAAATTTGGATGTGTCCACGTTGCGCTTTGGGGCGTTTCCTGTCGCGGGCGCTAGGCCTACCCACACAAGTGAGGTATCATTTTTATCGGGAGACTTGGGGGAACGCTGGGTGAAAGGAAATTTTTGGCTCCTCTCAGATTCCAGAACTTTCTGCCACAGAAATGTGAGGAACATGTGTTTTTTTAGCCAAATTTTGAGGTTTGAAAAGGATTCTGGGTAACAGAACCTGGTCCGAGCCCCGCAAGTCACCCCTCCTTGGATTCCCCTAGGTCTCTAGTTTTCAGAAAGGCACAGGTTTGGTAGGTTTCCCTAGGTGCCGGCTGAGCTAGAGGCCAAAATCTACAGGTAGGCACTTCGCAAAAAACACCTCTGTTTTCTTCCAAAAATGTGGATGTGTCCACGTTGCACTTTGGGGCGTTTCCTGTCGCGGGCGCTAGGCCTACCCACACAAGTGAGGTATCATTTTTATCGGGAGACATGGGGGAACATAGATTAGCAAAACAAGTGTTATTGCCCCTTGTCTTTCTCTACATTTTTTCCTTCCAAATATAGGAGAGTGTGTAAAAAAGACATCTATTTGAGAAAAGCCCTGTAATTCACATGCTTGTATGGTCACCCCGGAATTCAGAGATGTGCAAATAACCACTGCTCCTCAACACCTTATCTTGTGCCCTTTTTGGAAATACAAAGGTTTTCTTGACAGCAATTTTTTACTCTTTATATTTCAGCAAATGAATTGCTGTATACCCGGTATAGAATGAAAACGCACGTCAGGGTGCAGCTCATTTATTGGCTCTGGGTTCCTCGGGTTCTTGATGAACCTACAAGCCCTATATATCCCCACAACCAGAGGAGTCCAGCAGACGTAACGGAATATTGCTTTCGATAATCTGACATTGCAGGGAAAAGTTACAGAGTAAAACGTAGAGAAACATTTATGTTTTTTTCACCTAAATTTCAATATTTTTCTTTTTCAGTTGTTATTTTCTGTAGGAAACCCTTGTAGGATCTACACAAATGACCCCTTGCTGAATTCAGACTTTTGTCTACATTTCAGAAATGTTTAGGTTTCTGGGATCCAGCATTGGTTTCATGCCCATTTCTGTCACTGACTGGAAGGAGGCTGAAAGCACAAAAAATTGCAAAAATGGGGTATGTCCCAGAAAAATGCCAAAATTGTGTTGAAAAATTGGGTTTTCTGATTCAAGTCTGCCTGTTCCTGAAAGCTGGGAAGCTGCTGAGTTTAGCACCGCAAACCCTTTGTTGATGCCATTTTCAGGGGAAAAACCACAAGCCTTCTTCTGCAGCCACTTTTTCCAATTTGTTTGAAAAAAACAAAATTTTCCCGGTATTTTGGCAAATTTCTTGGCCTCTTTCAGGGGAACCCACAAAGTCTGGGTACCTCCAGAATCCCTAGGATGTTGGAAAAAAAGGACGCAAATTTGGCTTGGTTAGCTTATGTGGACAAAAAGTTATGCGGGCCTAAGCGCAAACTGCCCCAAATAGGCAAAAAAAGGCCTGGCACAGGAGGGGGAAAAGGCCTGGTAGCGAAGGGGTTAATGTCCCTGGGATGGGTCCCTCCAGCCTTGGGTGTCCTCCTGGGGTGGGCAAGGGTGACAGGGGGTGTCCCTGGGAGCATGGGAGGGCACCTCTGGGCTCATTCAGAGCCCACAGGTCCCTTAACGCCTGCCTTTTGCAGGTGCTAAAAAACGGCGCAAAAGCGGCCGTACGTCGGCCCATATTTATACTTTTTGACGCAAAACTGCGCTAACGCAGTTTTGCGTCAAAAAAATTCGTGCCGGCTAACGCCATTCTGAAGCACCATGCGGGCGCCGTATTTATTGAATGACTTTAGCCGGCGTTAGCCGCCGCCGCCGCCTGGTGTGCGTAAAAAAAAACTACGTACACCGGGCAGCGCCGGTGTAGGGGGATATGGGGCTTGGGCGTCAAGAAATGGGGCAAGTCAGGTTGAGGCAATTTTTTCACCTCAACCCGATTTGCACCATTTTTTTTTCACTCCCAACCCCCATAGAAATGACTCCTGTCTTAGCAAAGACAGGAGTCATGCCCCCTTGCCCAATGGCCATGCCCAGGGGACTTCTGCCCCCTGGGCATGGTCATTGGGCATAGTGGCATGTAGGGGGGCACAAATCAGGCCCCCCTATGCCACAATTTAAAAAAAAAAAAACCAATTACCTGAACTTACCTTAATGTCCCTGGGATGGGTCCCTCCTGCCTTGGGTGTCCTCCTGGGGTGGGCAAGGGTGACAGGGGGTGTCCCTGGGGGCATGGGAGGGCACCTCTTGGCTCCTTCAGAGCCCACAGGTCCCTTAACGCCTGCCTTTTGCAGGCGCTAAAAAACGGCGCAAAAGCGGCCGTACGTCATATTTTTTTACCAGCCCACTCCCGGGCGTGAATTTTGCCCGGGAATATAAATCCGACGCACATGCCTCGGAGTCGATTTTTTAGACGGGAACGTCTACCTTGCATATAATTAACGCAAAGTAGGTGTCCACGCTAAAAAATGACGCTAACTCCATGGACTTTGGCGCTAGACGCGTCTAACGCCAAAGTATAAATATGGAGTTAGTTTTGCGTCGAAATTGCGTGAAAAAAAAACAACGCAATTCCGGCACAAACGGAGTATAAATATGCCCGTCATTTTTTTGACCCGCCCACTCCCGGGCGTGAATTTTGCCCGGGAGTGTAAATCCGACGCACATGCCTCGGAGTCGATTTTTTAGACGGGAACGCCTACCTTGCATATAATTAACGCAAAGTAGGTGTCCACGCTAAAAAATGACGCTAACTCCATGGACTTTGGCGCTAGACGCGTCTAACGCCAAAGGATAAATATGGAGTTAGTTTTTCGTCGAAATTGCGTAAAAAAAAACGACGCAATTTCGGCGCAAACAGAGTATAAATATGCCCCTTAATCTCTCAGGAAGCATCTGTGCTTTACAACTTTTATCTTGCAGTTTACCTTCCAAATCACACAACCCCTTCACCACAAATACGGTCCAATCATTTCTCAGTCCTCATTCACTCAGTCATTCCAGTCCTCCATTCTATACGCTCATCAAAAACCAACAAGAACAACAGGTAGTTCAGCAAGTAGATTTAAAGCCTCTCTGTGGATTTATGTTCATACTGCTCCCTCTAGTAATGCCACATGGCAACTGCAGCTTAATCACTGGATTGAGGAAGGGGCAGTCCTATGCAAATAATCTCCTCCCATGATTACTTCTCTGAGCTTCAGTTGTGATATGATGATAGGACCTTCAAAATATGGTCTTCAGCAGATTTCTAAAGTTCTCAAATTGTCTTAGGCTAAGGATTGATCAACTTGAAGCCTTCAGATAAGTACCCCACCGTCACTTAGCAGGGTCTTGATTTACATGCAGGAATCCTCTATACAGGACATGGGCATTCATCGGCCTCCTGTAAAGGTCCCATAGCATAGCAGGGATAGGTCCAGGCTAGATCAAAGGGTGGGAATAGAAAGAGAGGGTGAGTCAGGTGGTAGGGGTGGAAAAAGAAGCACAGGCAGAGAAGATCCCACATAAAGGAGGTATAGACAGAGAGTAGAAGGGGTGGTGGCTGGAACTTAGAGGAGGAAGGGGGACATTGAGGGAGGAGGATGGGAGAGCAAGAGTTGGTGGAGTCACAGAGGAAAGGCAGTGCCGGGATGCAGGAGAAGAAGCGGTGTAGGCCAGAGAGCAAGTGTGAGTGCAGGACAGGAAGCATAATGGAGTGGGGTCACTGCTGGCAAACGAGCAGAGCCCACCCCCTCGTACGCAAATGGGGTGATTACAAAGGAAGGGATATGGTGGTGGACATCATCTTTCTATGACCCCCTCTCACTCTCGGAAGGGGTCAAATTTTGGGGAGCAGTGTCAAAAGGGGTATTAGGGTGCATTATTAAAGGGGTGCTAGGAGACACAGAATGAAGCAGTCTGTGTTTTTTAGGGGTACTACCCACACTCTTACTTATTGCACCCTTTCTTGGGGTGGCGGGGGCACCCCCAAAAGTTTGGGTCAATGAAGAAGAGGAGGACTTGGGGATCATGGGTCTGGCAGTTTCTATTACTACCCAAAAGGGTGCTTCTCACAGGCCTACTGTGGTTATGGTATTGAGAGGGGAAACAAGGAACATGTGTTAGGATTCTTGGGGGATGGTCTCCACATGATTTCATTGCATTGTTGCTGGACATGCTCTAAGTTGTTCTTGGGATGGTTTTTCTAGGCCTCATAACCCCAAAAGATTGTTTTGCATTTTGGCTATAAGGACACTTCTAAAGCGTATGCTGTTGATATTCTGGGAAGAGCCTCAGCAACTGTGCACTAATATGCACCAAACATGGCAAATCATTAATCCTGCAAAGCATCATATTGCACATGGAAACTTTGAGATGGTGTAATTGTATTCATTTTGGGGTGGATATTTGTCCATGTTTCTCCCACCTGAGGACTGTGGATCTGTTGTTCTTTTTTCACATGTCCCTTCAAAGAGACAGATGACACACTCACTTAGGCCCATATTTATACTTTTTGATGCACAACTGCGCCAACGCAGTTGTGGGTCAAAAATGTTACCGCCGGCTAACGCCATTCCAACGCGCCATGCGGGCGCCTTATTTATGGAATGACGTTAGCCGGCGCTGCGGACTGGTGTGTGTAAAAAAAAATGACTCACACCAGGCAGGTGCCGGTGTATGGGAAAATGGGGGTTGTGCATCAAAAAATGGGGTAAGTCAGGTCCGAGGCAAAATTCAGGCCTCAAACCGGATTTGCGGCATTTTTTTTGACGCCCAACCTCCATTGACATGACTCCTGTCTTAGCAAAGACAGGAGTCATGCCCCCTTGCCCAATGGCCATGCCCAGGGGACTTATGTCCCCTGGGCATGGTCATTGGGCATAGTGGCATGTAGGGGGCCCCAAATCAGGCCCCCCTATGCCACAAAAAAAACGGAAAAAAATACTTACCCGCACTTACCTTTACTTCCCTGGGATGGGTCCCTCCATCCCTGGGTGTCCTCCTGCGATGGGCAAGGGTGGCAGGGGGTGTCCCTGAGGGCAGGGGAGGGCACCTCTGGGCTACGCCATTTTTTAAGGCCCCCCCCTCCTGTGCGTCAAAATGACGCAGAGTATAAATAAGGGGCACAGGCCTTAAAGTCATTTTTTGGAAGGGAACGCCTACCTTGCATATAATTAACGCAAGGCTGGTTCCCCCTTCCAAAAAATGACGCACATGGTGGAATTTTGACGCCCCCGGGGTCGGACGTCAAAGTATAAATATGGGGCAGGGTTTGCGCCGATTGTTCGTCAAAATTTTTTACGCACATTCGGCGCAAACAGAGTATAAATATGCCCCTAAGCTTGCTCTTGCTGTTGTCCCTTGTCTTTTGTTACCCTAGACAGCTTGAAGCCTGGACGAGGGAAAGGGAAAGAACTGACCAGAACCATTTGGAGGGTAGGTTAGAGAGTTCTCCCACACAAACACTGGCACCACATATAATATTGGGACCCTCAGAACCACTTATCAGGCCACTCCTGGACCAGTGGGAGATTCAGAAGAAGGGCTATCCTGCAGCAGTGCTATTGGAACGACTGCCTATGAGCTCTGCTGTTTGAGGAAGGAAGACTGAACCTGCTCCCTTGAACCCAGGATCTTTAGAGTTACTCCAAGGGCTAGCTGGCTAGCCTTTTCTGTGAGCTACAGGTACACAACAAACTTCCAGAAGCCTCCATGCAACTGCCCAAATGGGCAGTTTACCTTCCCATGGATCATTTTCTTCCAGCCAAGGTGCTCGTTTGAAGTGAGAGATGTTCTGGGTGACAGTCTCGGTCCCTCTCTGGGCCATTATATTGGTGCCTTAAATTTCAACCAAGGGTCCAGGGGGCCTCCTCAAAAGGTAGATGGAATTTTCTGCTGGATGGTGGTCCTTAACTAGGACTTTCGGTCAAACATGGAAGTTGTGTTGCTTGGTGTGTCACCATTGGGAGGCATATTAATTGTTGCAAGCTCTTTGGAGTTGTTTGGGGGAGTTGGCTGGTCAGCCCCTCTAGGATGATGGGGAATGGTGTCTGGTACAGTTTATTCAAAGCACAGCTGGCCTGGGGCAACCGTGTGGTGGAGTGGGGTGTCAGTCAGTATTCCCACAGGAAGTTTGGGATGGAACTCTCAATGTTATGGGCCTCAGTATTGGCAATGCAGTGGACTTTTGTCAGTATCCTTACAAAACGTTCTACCTCCCCATTGGCTTGGGGACATCAAGGAGTTATGCTGTGATATTTTGTGCTGTACTTCAAATACTTGGCCCGTTCATGTCCACTAAAGAGAGGACCATTGTCAGTGTGGATGTCACTGATCAAACCATGGGTTGCCATAATTTTTTCAACTTTTGAAATGACTTCCGAATCTGAGGTCTTCAACATAATTTCTACTTCAGGGTATTGGGAGAAATCATCCACTATGACTAGCCTGTGGGAGCCATCTGAAGGGACTCCCGAAGTCCACGCTGACCTGCTGCCATGGAGCTGTAAGGCCTTCCTCAGTGATAACGGGTGCTGGCAGGTCTGGCTGTTCGGTTACTTGGGAGACAAGGCAACTCATGACCACTTCTTTGTCTCTTTGAGAGAGGCCTGGAAAACAGACCTTCCTCCTCAATCTGTTTTTGGATTTCGCCATACCTTGATGAGTTCCGTTTGCTTGTATAATAGTGCAGTAATTCACACTGGGGGAGTTGGGGTTGAGGGTGGCCCCACAGATACAACCTTCTTCTGTAACATACTGCTCTTGTCAAGGATTGTGCAAGGATTGGAGAGTTACCCTGGCCTTTTCTATTTGGTAAGGGCTGAGGAGCTGAGGGGTCACCAGTCTCCTGACAGGATTGACTGTATGGCTATTTGCAAGCAGTCATCATGCTTGGTACCTTCAGACAATTTGGCAAGAGACATATTGATTGATTTGGACCTGTCGATCACCAAATGGATATACTCTTCCATGTCTTGGGTCTCTCTAGCTTCAAAAGAGGGGAATGGATGAGCCTGTAGAGATAGGAAGATAGCAGAATTCTAGGTGCCTGGCCAATACTCAACTGTGAAGTTAAATTCCTGCAGTAGCAGGATTTATTTTTCAATTGTCAGGGGTGGTTTTGACGTGGATCCCCAGAATAGTGCACCTAACGGCTTGTGATCTGTGAGAATGGTAAAAAGATGTCCATATAGATATATGTAGAAGTGTCACCATTCCCAAAGAATGGCTATGATTTCCCATTCTAACTGTGAGTATTGTTGCTCTGTTAGCATGAACATTCGGCTTGCATATGGGATAGGGGCCTACTGTCTTCATTATTGGCACTGTGCTGGTAATGCTTTAAGCCTGGTGTAGCTGGCATCTACCACCAACTGAGAGTCTTTCTTGGGACTGAAGTACACCAGGGTCATGTCAGCTGACAGTGCATCCTTGGTGTTTCTGAATGACTTTTCTTGTTCTTTTCCCCAAAATCAGGATCTGGTGGATTTTATGTGGTCCCGGAGAGGAACTGTGACATTTAATAATTTGTTCACAGTATGTTACCATGCCCAGGAAGCTGCAGACACCGGATACTGACAACGAGGTTGGTGTATTCTGAATGTCTCTCACATTCTTTGGGTCAGGATTGATCCCTAGTCAGCAAATTGGTAGCCAAAGAAGTTGATGTTGCACCACAAAAACTCACATTTCTCCTGCAGGAGTGTCAAGCCATGTTCTTTCATCCTGGTGAATACTGATTGAAGGTGAGTAAAGAGAATGTCAAGAGTTGGAGCGTGTACCAATATTTCTTCACTCATATTCAGTACTCCTGGGAGTCCACTGAGGACTTCTTTGATCATGTGCTGAAAGACTTTGGCTGTGCTTGAGATGCCGAATTTGAGCTAGGTGTTCCACCATAGGCAAAAAGTCAGAATGTAGTGGTACTTGGTGATAGCCAGAATGGAGATACTTCTTGGAGAACCATTTCAACAATGAAAGTTCTTCTAGGGTGCCATTGGTGGTCGGGGTCAAATTACGTTGATGCTTGATGCCGAAGTTGGGCACTCTCATGTCGATGTGGATGTGCATGGCCTCCGGTTTCTTCCTTTTTTTGGCAACAGCAATGGGGGAGACCCATAGAGCCAGGCCTGTTACTCTCTCAATCTCAATGTCTGCTTTTACGAGGAATTTCAGTTCTTTATCTACCTTGGTGTGAAGTGAAATACTATACGGAGGTGTCATATTGCCACTGGGGTGACAAATTAGACAATATACAGCTGGACTACTTTTCTCTTTAGACATCTGATGCCCTCAAAACAAGGTGAGAATTCCAGTAGTGGTATATCCAGATCATTGGCATGTATGCTGAAGGCAAACTGCACCAGATTGAGTTCTTCAGCTATTCAGCAGGTGAAGAGGAACACATCTCAGTCTATAGACATGTAGACCTTTGCTCTGGTGTTGGTGGTGTCGTGAGACGAGTCAGCTTGGAACACTCCATCCAAATGCTGAGGTGTATGGTTGCTGAAGGCATATACTTGGACTCCGATGGTGCATAGACGCAGAGGGGCGGGTAAGTTGTGGTACACTTCAGCAGCCAGGAGGTTTATGGAAACCCTGGTGTCAATGAGGAAAGAGACCAGATGGCCTTTGATTCCCACCAGGCATACAGGTGTTGAACAGTGCATGGGGCGGTGCAGGTCAATTGCCTGTATGACATGGACTTCTTCATGCTCATTATCATCCATGTTGCTCTTGACGAGTGTGGCAGGATGGGAGTCTACTGCTTTCGTGGTTGTCTTCGGTTGTACCAATGGTGGTCTTGAGCTGGAGTGGCAGACTTTTCTAGAAATAGTGAAGCTTCAAACAGGAGCTGCAGGTTATTCCTAGTGCGGGGCAGTAGTCTGTATGGGGGTATGGACCACTGCACCACTTGCCCGGGATACTTGTCAGTTTTGCTTTTGCACCTTAAGGCTTCAACTTGCGAGGTCTCTGCATATTGAATTGACAGGTTCTTCATTGATGGGGTTTGGGTAATCTGTGTCAATATGAGCCACCCATGCATTAGTGAGTTCTTTTGGACTGCCCGAAGGTCAGCATATCTCTCATGGACATAATATTCGACTCTTGCAGTATGTGCTTGCATAGTTTCAAGGAAGCACACCTCTCTTTGTTGGGCAGTGTGCATGTGCTTGGAAGTTCTTTTAGGTGGTTATAGAACATATCTACTGACTTGTCTGTCTGTTGCCACACTTGACAGAGAAGGAATCAGTCTTTTTCAGAGTTAGTGTATGATTCAAAATGTGAAGTGATGGTATTTTGAAGCAATGTATGTGTGTGTGTTGGTCCTGCCTCCTGTATGACTTCAGAGATCTTGCAGATGTTTGCTCCACCTAGGTGAAGGCAAAGGGGTCAGTGTCTGTCATCAGAAATGTCCAGAGCCTCAAAGTCAGTCTCAAGGCATTCATTTCATGCCTTCCAGCTAGCAGCTTCCATAGGTGAGGTGCACACTCAGCACTGTAATTGAACCACGTGGAGGGAGGCAAGAGGGGAAGACACCACCAGGCGTCAGGAGCATGGGCATGGCAGCTGCGTGGAAAGCTGGGTGTGGCCTCCCCCAAGGTCGATGAAGGCCTGCGCACAGTAGTGTAGGCCAGATGATCGTCAGCTGTAAATTATGGCCGTATGTGAGGCAGATGGCGCCACAGCAGTGTAGGGCTGGCAGCATGCGGCAGCAGCAGGGGTGAGTGTTGGCCGCATCTGCAAAGTCGCAGTTGCTACTAAGAGTACAGGCCTGCTGGCAAAACCCTTTGGATGGGACCACACCTGTGAATCTCCTGTCTTTTTGGGTGTGAGGTGAGAAAGAGTGGCACATGCTGAGGACTGTGCAGCCTCCTCATCACCGATGCAGCGTTGCAGTGTTTATGATAATTAGTGGTCCTTTTTCTGAATCATACCCATCCCTGGGCTCATATTTATTGACTTTCTACTTTAGACATCAGAGTAAACCAACACACCTTCACCCTCAGGGGAGACTGCAGCAATTCCCTTCCTCGGGCACTTTAGATGTGTTGCCATATGTAGTGATTCAACACTCCACCGTCCAGCCCCCTGAGGAAATGACCAGTGACCGGTACTGCCAGTTGGGTTGTGAGATTGTAACAGTAACACCCGGCTTTACAAATCTGTGTCTCTCTATCTTGGCTCACAAGGTAAAAGCTTGTGGGTCCTAGTGCTCTAGAACATCTGCTCATGAAGTTCTAGTACTTGCTCTCTTTGAGGCTGAAAGGAGTACAACAGATTCCCTTGGGAGTCCCTAGTTCCTTCCAGACATCTAATCTATCCAGTTTAGTGGACTCAACTACCTCAGTAACTGGGTTCTCTTCATACATGACTGAGAGTTCCTTGCACACACTGTATAGCTGCAGCTCAGAAGAAGAAAGGTGCTTTGTAATACAAGGACCCAAGCTCTAGAACACACTACTAGTACGGTGCAGTGCACACTCATACCCAAGCCTCCACTCTGCAGAAAAAGGCTTGGCACAAACCTTTGCTGAAGCCCCTGTACACCTACACTTTGGAAGCAAAAAGCACTGTGTGGGGATTCTCTAATATGTATGAGTTTTTATAATGCTTATTTTCCTGACAATATGATGAGGCATGTTACACCATGGAGAGTGCTTGTATGACAAGACCATATCTTCTTCATCTGTGCATCCACCATCTGGGACAACAACCCAGCACCTGAGCTGCTGGCTCAGTGATGCTGCTGCAGCTGCCCCACGGTTGATTCCATATGCATTCTGTCACTGTATTAACACTCACTCTGTGGAACACAGATTGCTTTGTGTGCCTTTTATTTACATAATTTATTTGTGGAAATGAAATACGGATGATGGTCTAAATTGGTCTGTCTGATTTAGAGTTGCCACATAAGCCGCACCAGCTTCATGCCAATTTGCCAAACACCCCCGGGAGGTTGGAAAGTGAGCGGTGGCCTGATGATCTTGTTACTCGGAACAGATTTTGCAACACTGCTTCAAAACCTGCCCACAGAAACAAATCCTGCCACCACCCTTCTGGTCTCCTAGAAAAAACATCAGATGGCTGGTACTTCCAATCCGGCGGTGATGATCCACTTTATGAAAAAAACTGGTGATATCCTCTTTGAAGCTTAATTTGGTACTTGTAGCCCACACGATCACTCTAAACTGCCACGTCCATTAATACACAATGTAAAGACAATAAATGGTATCTCCCGCAATGTAACACATAGTAAATATTAAGGCCTGAAACTTACATTTGCAATCATATAGCAGAAATATTTTTACATTTTTAAAATACAATATACTCTCAAGTAAAAAAAACATAAGGTTCTAACTTATTTTTTTACATATGGAAAGGAAGAGGGGACAACAAAAATTATCCTCCTCTCTGCATTATAAATTATTTTAATAAAAAGTGATCAAATAGAAAAATTAGTGGGTGGGTTAAAAATAGTGTAATATCACTGTCAGTGTTTTCAAGTATGCCTCCAGGTATTGGTATTGCCCTGCCACCATGTGCAGCAATTTTCTCCTCAGGGGGCTATCCATAGAGGGATTGGGCCCAATGCAGAAATTCAGGTGGGATGTGGGATGGGGTCAGGGCTTTGGTTTAGGTGAAGGTTGACTTGTGGCAGCTGAAATGTGGGGCAGGAGAAATTGTGTAGATGTGTAGGAAACACTGGTGTCGGCTGAGGCACTAGGAGAGAAAGAATCTCTCAGTGAGACAGACAGAGAAGAATACACAACATCCAAGATGACTATAACTTTAACAAATTGCTGATTGACATCCTGCATGGCTTGAAACAATGCTGTCTGTCCTACTAAGAAGTTCTTTAAAATCACTAGTGCCTCCTCTGACATTGGTGCTGGCAGGATGGGGACAGGAGAAGAGGTGCCTGGTGAGAAGGAGACCCCAGCCCATTCCCGGGAGACACAGGAGTAATATTTCTGATGGTTGTAGTGGTAGTGGCAGATAGAGGAACAGAGGGCACTTCCTGTGTTCGTTCACCTGCTACCATGAGGGGTAGGCCAAAATCAGAGGGTATAGATTTCAATGAAGAAGTGGCCTTCTAGATAGCCCCCTGACTGCCTGTGCCATTGGGTCCCCTCAGTGCTGGTGGCTCCACCATCTGACAGCTAGTGGCTTTCCAACATGTCCCCAAAGTCAGGCCAATGTCTCTCCCCCTAGGGCTGAAGGACGCTGAAAGCACACATATGCACACATCAGTTGCCTGCTACAAACATCAATTGCAAAAAGTACGCAC
Organism: Pleurodeles waltl; assembly: GCF_031143425.1. NCBI lineage: Eukaryota > Metazoa > Chordata > Amphibia > Caudata > Salamandridae > Pleurodeles > Pleurodeles waltl. The sequence goes on from NC_090439.1 coordinate 343,378,469, forward strand.
ATCAAGGAGGCCCAAACATAATAACTTCCACCATACTAATCTCAATGAAGGCCCCACAAAGCGATGTTAAAAGGGCATGGTTGTGAATTTTGAATCTGAGTTGCTCCTTCTCAAATGTCAAGATATTAGGTCTGCTTTATTACAGGTCAATTTTATTATCTAACACTTGTAATAAGCTGGGTGGGATATATTTCTCATTTATGATGGAGTAATGTGTCTGTCAAACTCTAAAATAGGGCCTAACTCACACATCTGAAATAGGACCTGATTTTGAGCTTTGCGAACTAGTTATTCCATCATACATGTGATGCACATTTTCTCTGTGTTATCACATGGCATAGGATATAGTGCACTTGTGCTAAAGTGAACAGGGTATTCATCATGTTTGTGATGGAGTAATGTATCCACCAACTCCAAACCAGGTCCACCATTTTGGCCAACATTTACATTTCTACATATTTGATCTGAGACTTCTACAACTATCTGAATAAATTTTTCCATAAATGCATTACTGTATGTGACGGCCTATGCCATTTTTTAACAATAGTGTATTCATACACTTGGTCTGGATATCTTTTACAATTACAGGCTGTAACTATGGTCTCGGGCTATTATCCATATCACAAATTTTATAGTATACAGAATGTGCAGCATCATGCGGCTCACCGACCACAAAAACTGCTTTTTTGTTGGGAGGACTTTCCTAGTTTATGAAAAGTGATGAAATGGGTCCACTGCCGAAGGTCCTCCCTCCTTTTCTGGCAGTGTATATTGCGGCACATAGAGACATCACTGCTGCTACACTTGCCTAGCAATGACATGCCAGATTTTATTCTTGATGTGGGAGGTGATCTATCGAGAGTAGGGGAAGAAATGCAAAAAAAAAAAAAAAACTTTATCTATCATGTTTACTTAACCTATGCAAGTTAACAGATATACCTATGTTTAATATTGATGAACAGACATTGGTGGTGAAATGCTTTCTGTGTGATGTGTCTATGCTTCCTGTATTGACAGGAATACCATCCACCTTATTCTAAGCATGTTACGTACAGTATTGTGTTTTCTGTGGTGGCTGGGACATGAATTAACATTTGAGGTAATAATATGTTAAACAACTTATAATTATTGGTTAGAAAATGTATGTAACTTTCTATTTGTCATCACTCAATTGTGCTTGATGCCATTTATGTCATATTTATGCACATGTGTGTTTTTTAAAGTCCTAGTTAATACACAACTGTGTGATCGAAGGGCCCATCACTGTAGTGCTTGAACCTTTTAAAGTATTGAACTTTTCTTTCTAAGTATGGCCTATCTGTCATACTATGATGGATGCCATTCTGTTAAAAGTAACTCAAGACAATTATGTTGTATGTGGAGGTTAACTTATTTCAAAATATCTGGAAGTACTAGTCTACAAATAGAGACATTTAGGCCCGTATTTATACTCCGTTTGCGCCGAATTAGCGTCGTTTTTTTCGACGCAAATTTGGCGCAAAACTAACGCCATATTTATACTTTGGCGTTAGACGCGTCTAGCGCCAAAGTATGGGCAAATAGCGTCATTTTTTTGCGTGAACGCCTTCCTTGCGTTAATGAGATGCAAGGAAGGCGTTCCCGTCTAAAAAAATGACGGCGACGCAAATGCGTCGTATTTATACTCCCGGGCAAAAGTCACGCCCGGGAGGTGGCGGGTCAAAAAACCCCGCATTTGCGCCACTATTTAACGCCTGGGTCAGGGTAGGCGTTAAGGGGCCTGTGGGCTCAAAATGAGCCCACAGGTGCCCTCCCCTGCCCCCAGGGACCCCCCCTGCCACCCCTGCCCACCCCAGGAGGACACCCAAGGATGGAGGGACCCACCCCAGGGACATTCAGGTAAGTTCAGGTAAGTATAAAGTTTTATATTTTTTAATTTTTTTTGGGTGGCATAGGGGGGCCTTATTTGTGCCCCCCTACATGCCACTATGCCCAATGACCATGCCCAGGGGACATAAGTCCCCTGGGCATGGCCATTGGGCAAGGGGGCATGACTCCTGTCTTTACTAAGACAGGAGTCATTTAAATGGCGTCTGGGCGTCGAAAATAATGGCGCAAATCGGGTTGAGGCGATTTTTTTGCCTCAACCTGACTTGCCCCATTTTAAGACGCCCTAACGCCATTTTCCCCCTACGCCGGCGCTGCCTGGTCTACGTGGTTTTTTTCCACGCACACCAGGCAGCGCCGGTCTGCTAGCGCCAGCTAACGCCATTCCATAAATACGGCGCCCGCATGGCGCTTCAGAATGGCGTTAGACGGCGCTAAATTTTTGGACGCTAAACTGCGTTAGCGCAGTTTAGCGTCAAAAAGTATAAATATGGGCCTAATGGTAATCAGTAAAGACTCAGACTCAGAACTGTATAATTCATAAGTCCCTCTGTGAATTTGGCCACACATTTCTCACATTTGTAACTGTCATTGTTGGCCCATCTAGATAGCATATTTAGGCCCATATTTATACTTTTTGACGCACAACTGCGCCAACGCAGTTGTGCGTCAAAAATGTTACCGCCGGCTAACGCCATTCAAACGCGCCATGCGGGCGCCTTATTTATGGAATGACGTTAGCCGGCGCTGCGGACTGGTGTGCGTCAAAACAAATGACTCACACCAGGCAGCACCGGCGTATGGGAAAATGGGGGTTGTGCGTCAAAAAATGGGGCAAGTCAGGTCTGAGGCAAAATTCAGGCCTCAACCCGGTTTTGCGCCATTTTTTTGACGCCCAATCTCCATTGACATGACTCCTGTCTTAGCAAAGACAGGAGTCATGCCCCCTTGCCCAATGGCCATGCCTAGGGGACTTATGTCCCCTGGGCATGGTCATTGGGCATAGAGGCATGTAGAGGGGCCTGCCCCCCCTTATGCCACAAAAAAAATATGAAAAAAATACTTACCCAAACTTACCTTTCCTTCCCTGGGACGGGTCCCTCCATCCTTGGGTGTCCTCCTGGGGTGGGCAAGGGTGGCAGGGGGTGTCCCTGGGGGCAGGGGAGGGCACCTATGGGCTCCTTCCGAGCCCACAGATCCCTTAACGCCTGCCCTGACCCAGGTGTTAAAAAACGGCGCCCATCAGGCTGTGCGTCGTTTTTTAAGGCCCACCCCCTCCTGTGCGTCAAAATTACATCAGAGTATAAATATGGGGCACAGGCCTTAAAGTCATTTTTTGGAAGGGAACGCCTTCCTTGCATATAATTAACGCAAGGCTGGTTCCCCCTTCCAAAAAATGACGCACATGGTGGAATTTTGACGCCCGCGGGGTCGGACGTCAAAGTATAAATATGGGGCAGGGTTTGCGCCGATTGTGCGTCAAAATTTTTGACGCACATTCAGCGCAAACCGAGTATAAATATGCCCCTGAATCTTATAGGAGATGGCAGTATTAATGCCTTTATTGGAAATTCGAAAGTCATTATCAATCATTGTTAAAAAAAAGCTGAAATTTAACTGTTAGTGCATTTACTGTATGGAGCTTACCTGCCAGTCAGCTGGCCCATACAGGTGGCCTTAGTAGGCCAGGGTTCCTTCTGCAAGTGTGTCAAATTCCACAGAGGGGATGGTGGGGGTCCTGACACATGCTCATTCGACTATGGTGCAGAGGTCCAGCACTTTTGATGGTTAGGAGGTAAGTTACAAAATGGCCTTTAAAAAACGTGAATGCCAAAGTGACAGAAACTACACCAATGGATGCTTGCATGCTGGATGACAGATTCCATAAATCACAGACCATTTTCACCAATCTGGGTCGGCAGACATTGCAAAAGGTAGGTAAAGACTACTCTTAGTAGTCCATGGTCCATGATGGATACTTCATGCATCTGCCATGTTTCTTCTGCCACCATTAAGCTACATTGTTAGCATTGAATGTGCCTGACAATATGGAGGACCAGTAGTGCGTCATCGACACAAACATCTGTCATCTGTGATGTTGCCACTGACAGTTGAGAGAATCAAAGAAAAAGGCCTCACACATCAAATCAAGCTCCAACAGCAAATAACTCTTTAACATTGCAAAGAATTTTCCAAACATTTAGCTGCAACAAGCAACATTACCCCCTCACAGGGACTCTGTGACAACCTTGCAAACTTCTTCCACAACAAGATTGCCAATATCTACAGAAACTTAAAACCCCAGCCGAAGGCCACTGACTTCTTCAAGCAACACAGAAACCCCACTACCACCACAGACATCCGACTAACCCAATGGAGCCAGGTCCCCCCACAGGACACTGCCTCCATCATGAACTGGGTCCACTCAGGGACCCCAAATGACTGATACCCTCACCACATCTTCAACCTTTGCAGCCAGAATCAACCGCATACTCACCATATTATTCAAGAATTCAATTTCTAAAGACACTTTCCCAGATGACTGTAAGCACACAGAGATCAATGCCCTACTAAAGAAATCATTGGCAGACTTCAGCAAACTCAACAACTATAGACAAATCGCCCTACTTCTGTTCCTGGGCAAAGTATTAGAAAAAGCCATCAACCAACAACTTTCCCTACATCTGGAGCAGAACCCACTACTTGACTCCTCCCAATCCAGATTCAGCAGCAACAACAGCATTGACACAGCCCTCATTGTGGCTACCAACGACATCCAAGCCCTTCTTGACCAAGAAGTTGCTTCAGCTTTCATCCTTATAAACCTCTTGGTAGCCCTTGATACAGTCTCCTACCACACACTCAACTAAAGTCGGCATAGGCATCCAAGGAGCTGCTCTCAGGTGGATCACCTCTTTCCTCACCAGAAGAATGCAAAAAGTCCACCGTTCCCTTTCACCTTTGAACCCAAGGAATTCTTCTGTGACGTACTCCAAGGATCCTCGCTCAGCCCCATCCTCTTCATCCCTTACAGTACACCTCTGGCCAGCATTGTCAAAACCCACTGACTCAACATCATATCCTGTGCCGACTACACACAACTCATCCTCTCCCTCTAAGAAGACACCACCAAGATCAACTTCCACAACTGCATGAGAGATGTTGCCAACTGGAATCAAGGACAACTGCCTGAAGCTCAACATGGACAAGACCATGGGACGGATCCTTGTGGCCCTCAGAACTCAGACTTATTCCTACCCCCACTGACCACGCTAGGAACCTAGGCATCATTCTAGACCAGAAGCTAACCATGATGACTCAGGAGGTCAACTCTGTCTCCTCCTTCATAGCTTCTTCATCCTCCACATGCTTCATAAGATATTCAAATGGCTACCCCAAAGCTCAAGACACACTATTATCCAAGTCCTCATCTCCAGTCATCTGAACTATGGCAATGCTCTCTACACAGGGATCCCAGCTCACCTCCTCCGATGATGAGAGACCATGTAGAACACCACAGAGAGACTCACCCTCTAACTCCCTAGATGACAACATCTCCCCCACCTCATGGAATGCCACTAGCTCCCTGTACAGAAAAGATGCCAGTTCAAGCTCTAGACCGGCATATACAAGGCCCTACGCAACTGCAGAACCACCTGATTGAACCACTGCCTGACTTTCCATCAGTCCACCAGACACCTCCGCTCTGCTTCCCTTTCTCTAACACTCACTCTACGCATTCGACATAGAAGATGTGAAGGTCACTCCTTCTCTTACCTAGCAGAGAAGATATGGCACAACCTACCATTTCATCTCTGGACCTCTCAATCTCTTCCAGAGTATTGAAAGTTCTTAAAGATCTGGCTATTCTGCTAATCAACTGGACCCTGTCAGCACCTGGATGCCCTCACAGGGACAAGAAGTGCACAACAAATCTACTGATTGATTGATTAATTGATTTGATTCTAGCAAAAACAACTAGAGCTTTTGCAATACAAAATATAGACATGCACACATGTAATATGTGTCAATGTTAAGAGACTTTTTACAAAATAATATAAAATAAAATGAAAAATAAATGAGATCATACATACATAATTGATTAAAATTGAACATAATTGGGAAATATTTCTTTTTTTAAACTTTTTGACAAAAAAAATTCGAAGAAAAAAAATGTATTCATGAATGAGAATGTGGGACAAAAAAGTCCTCTGCTGATGTCTGGATCCTGACTTTTGCTGTCACAGTCAAACTCAGGTAATTCGTATGCTCTCTGACATAGGCCTGTCTCACGGATTGAGGTCTTGTTGGACCGGTAGGGACACCCAAAGCACAACTCTCATAATGGTGGCTAATGCCTTTGCCATGAGTTAAGCAGCATACTGTATAGTGATCAGTAGGAGTGAACAGGTCTCTTGCAACCTTTGTCAATGAAGGGCAGCTAACTCACTCTTTAAAGTTCCACTGCTGTGTGCTCAACTCACCCTTGGTTAAATCAGAATAGTGTGAAGTGGTGTATCTCCAATGGATGTATTTTTGCCGGGAATGGGTGCCATTCAGGGACAATGTAGTACTGAGCAGCGCATGCATGGTGTATGCATGTGCTGTAGATGCATGTGCCTGAGACTGGTATAGTTCCTGAAGGATGTAGTGCTGTGCAGTGCATAGAGGATAAGTGCATATGCTGGTTGTATGTGTACTTATGAGTAGTACATACATGAAGTGTGCAGTGCGTGCAGGATAAGTGCATGTGCAAAAAGTCCACCGTTCCTTTCCCCTCTGAACCCAAGGAATTCTTCTGTGGAGTACTCCAAGGATCCTCGCTCAGCCCCATCCTCTTCATCCATTACATGACACCTCTGGCCAGCATTGTCAAAACCCTGACTCATGGATTGAGGTCTTGTTGGACCGGTAGGGGCACCCAAAGCACTACTCTCATAACGGTGAAGTGGTGTATCTCCAATGGGTGTATTTTTGCCGGGAATGGGTGCCATTCAGGGACAATGCAGTACTGAGTAGTGCATGCATGGTGTATGCATGTGCTGTAGATGCATGTGCCTGAGACTGGTATAGTTCCTGAAGGATGTAGTGCTGTGCAGTTCATACAGGATAAGTGCATATGCTGGGTGTATGTGTACTTATGAGTGTTACAATATATGAAGTGTGCCGTGTGTGCAGGATAATTTCATGTGCTGTGTGAATGAGTTACCTGGGAGTGATACAATACATGAGGAGTGCAGTGCGTACATGATGAGTGCATGTACCAAGTGTATGTGTGCCTGTGAGTGGTACAGTACACAAAGGATATAATGGTTGGCTGTGTGTGCATGTTAAATGCAAGCACTGTATTTATGTGTGACTCTGAATGGTTCAGCACATGGAATTATACAGTATTGTGCAGTGTGTTTACTCTATATATATGCACTGTGTGTAGGTCAGCCTATGAATGGTACAATAGATGGAGGGCCATGGGTTCCATTTTGGGAGACCCAGACTTGCATGTTGAAGCATGTAGTAGAGGTAGGAAGATCCCCCCAAGACAGATTTGTGGATTGGTACATCCCTGTAAGCATGGTGGGACACATACTGGGGAGGGGAGGACCTGGTCTCTCCTGTACACTTTAAATGTTGCTCTTTGATTCAGGGTGAGGTCACAAGCAAATGACATAGGCACATCTCAGGGAGGAGATGGGGCATAAGAAATCACAAACAGGCTGGGCTAACCTTTTGATGCATATGTCATTGTGACATCCAGGTGTGAACTCTATTCACTTCCATGGCCTGCGTTGTGGGACTATCAGCTTCATAGATATCACTGCTGTGACAGACTGCTTTTCAAGAGGAATAGTAGGAATGCACATCAAAAGAAGCAGATCCCCAACATAAACCTTCAATGACTTAGACAAGAAATCACATTTAGTGCCTCATTAAAAGTTTGGCAGAGGTGATTACTCGGTCCCAAAAGTGACGGATAGCCAGCTCACCGTATTACAAGTTCCATTGTATCCTATGCAACTTTTAAAATGGCAGACAGGATATCCGTAACTTTTGGGATGGGCTAATCCCCTCCCCGCAACTTGTCATGAGGCTCTTAGGCCCGTATTTATACTCCGTTTGCGCCGAATTAGCGTCGTTTTTTTCGACGCAAATTCGGCGCAAAACTAACGCCATATTTATACTTTGGCGTTAGACGCGTCTAGCGCCAAAGTATGGGCAAATAGCGTCATTTTTTTGCGTGAACGCCTTCCTTGCGTTAATGAGATGCAAGGAAGGCGTTCCCGTCTAAAAAAATGACGGCGACGCAAATGCGTTGTATTTATACTCCCGGGCAAAAGTCACGCCCGGGAGGTGGCGGGTCAAAAAACCCCGCATTTGCGCCACTATTTAACACCTGGGTCAGGGTAGGCGTTAAGGGGCCTGTGGGCTCAAAATGAGCCCACAGGTGCCCTCCCCTGCCCCCAGGGACCCCCCCTGCCACCCCTGCCCACCCCAGGAGGACACCCAAGGATGGAGGGACCCACCCCAGGGACATTCAGGTAAGTTCACGTAAGTATAATTTTTTATATTTTTCAATTTTTTTTGGGTGGCATAGGGGGGCCTTATTTGTGCCCCCCTACATGCCACTATGCCCAATGACCATGCCCAGGGGACATAAGTCCCCTGGGCATGGCCATTGGGCAAGGGGGCATGACTCCTGTCTTTACTAAGACAGGAGTCATTTAAATGGCGTCTGGGCGTCTAAAAAATGGCGCAAATCGGGTTAAGACGATTTTTTAGCGTCAACCCGACTTGCGCCATTTTAAGACGCCCTAGCGCCATTTTCCCCCTACGCCGGCGCTGCCTGGTCTACGTGGTTTTTTTCCACGCACACCAGGCAGCGCCGGTCTGCTTGCGCCGGCTAACGCCATTCCATAAATACGGCGCCCGCATGGTGCTTCGGAATGGCGTTAGACGGCGCTAAATTTTTTGACGCTAAACTGCGTTAGCGCAGTTTAGCGTCAAAAAGTATAAATATGGGCCTTAGTGTCTGGAAAAGAGAATATAAGAAAGATAGGTTGAGACACCAGAAATCTGCCAAGCAGCCCGTCAGGCTGTGTGAGGAGGGGAAGTTTCTCGTGCCTTCTGGCTGTGACCAGGAGAGGGGCAAAATGCCTGCTGCTCTCCCTGCTGAGTGAGGTGGCATCAGCCAGGGAGTTCAAGGCCACCTGCCCTAGAGCCTGGAGCACCAGGGCCTGCCTGTTTGCAAAGACCATTGTGGCATGTGAAGAAGATGTAAGTGTTGAATGGTACAATGTCCAGTGGCAATCCCTGTAGAGTAGAATCACTGTGCGAGGTGTGAGGGAATAGCTACTGCACTGATCTGGTCACTACCTGTGTGTAGAACTGAGTCTGTGACCGCCGTATGACAAGAGGAGGTTGCTGTGAAGATAGCTGCTGTAAAACCTGCCATGCGGTAAGGGCCAAAGCCTTGCGCGATAGCAGTTAAGCAACCCCGTATGCCAGGAGGAGACACCATGATAAAGACTCCAGTGTAGTAAGGGCTGTATCCTTGTGCAGTAGTGGTACGCAACCACTTAGGTCAGGAGGGCCACCCTGGTGAAATATTGCTGTGCAGTAAGGGCTGAAGCCCTGTGTGATAGAGGTACAGCAAAGCCATATGCCAGGAGGGGGTGCTGTGGATACCTTTGTTATGTTGATTGGGCCAGAGGACAGCGAGTGGTGGTGACCTAAAGGTCACCTAAGCCAACAAGGACTGTGAGTGGCTCAACACCATCTGATGAGTGAGGATGTCATGCTAGCACAGTCACCCAGGTGGCTTCATAACCAGGATTGTCATAGCCAGCCCTCATTGGGAACATGTGAACACTTACCTTGCAGGAAACAACTGATCATTGCAGGAGTACAACCATGAAGAATGGAGCCTGCTTTCTTTGAGTGCAGCTGCTGAGTCCGCATATGGCTGACTCACCTGACTTGGATGGGAGCCACTCGAAGGATTCTGAAGGCTTTTTTCTACCACAGCAGGTAAGACTTGATTCAGGCCTGACGGCCCTGAGGGAACTTGCTGCTAAATTAAGCATTGGGTAAGTAATCGCCAGAGAGACACCACCTCAGGGAAGGACTGTGTAGTTGTCTATGAATGTCATATTGTTCCTTTCTGTGGTTTGCAGTAGAAATGAAATGCTTTTCTCTTTTCAGAAAAATAAGTATTTAGCTGGATAATGATTTATTGCTGCTGCTGCCTGCATTTTGAGATGTGAGCCTGTGTTCACTAATCTGTAGCGTTACTCTGCTCAACCATGTCCACCTCTGAGAGACAAGTGCAGAAGGGGTACTTGGCACAGTTGCTCAAAATCCATATTAGGCCATGGCCTGGGACATCAAGAACAAAAGGAATTAACACCCAAGGTTTGGTCCAGTAGCCCCTGAGTGCCCCGTGACCCTCTGAAAGGGTTCTGACACAAAAAATATCACTACTTTTTATACAAGTTTGAATCTTTTTGAAAAAACACAAACAAATGTTGTTATGTAACATGAAAATGCAATACATGTATTTCAGTTTACAAAGAGTAAAATCATAAACTATTTAAATATGCCCAACACAGATGTGTAAACATACAATATTTCCACATTGCACTCTTATGTTGCAGATATGTCCATCCATCAGCCCAGGGAAGAAGGTGATTGATACTTCAATGGAGTGAAAGAGTGTAAAGTACTACATACTGATTTGAACACAATGCAGGAAAGAATACCATTGAGAAGTATGGGCTGTACTGTGCCTCTGTTGACTCCTTAGCACTACAGTTTCACTCAGAACTGTTGCTGGACATAAGAATTCAGACCTTCTTACTGACTGTGAAGATTATGGTAGTGTTACAGTTCTGTGTGACTGGCCTGTGAGTTTGTTGCAGCCACCATTTTGATGAGCTTTTCTCAGTCAGGTTCTGGATGTTATGCTTAGATGTATGAATGACTACATCCAATTTCCAACAGAAAATACCACATTCAAGAATTTCAAGGCCAAGGTCTATGGTTTGAAAGGTGTCATAGATGGAACCAAAACACATTATGGGTGGATTGATTGTATTAATCTCAGTCACTGATAATTCCTCTGGGCCACGATCAAACTCAAGGGCTTTGTCCCATTTAGAAAGCTGGGACAGTCATAGATGGATTTTATGTCTGGACAATTGCAGATGACAGGTAAATGGAGGTCTAATGTTGCTGAGCCTTATGTGTAAATATATGTAACTTCATTGCTCTAAATTTTCTTCTCTGTTTCTCTTTATTCCTGCCAGGGTTAGTACCATGTCACTTGTGGCTACGGACAATCTTCTGTTGAGAGTGCAGTGCATCTCCTAAGAGAACATGAGCCATATTCTCTAAAGTACCTCATGTGCACAACTGGCACTTCCTTTGCGCACACCCAGGGAACTTCGATATTGAAGTGTGGGGTGGCAAACAAGGGTCTTTGGCCCTTGTGTAATGCAGATAGCACCAGTGGACATATAGGGCCAGTGCTGTCTTAAGGAGCTGTTCTCTCATTTGCATGGGGAAGGACCACATGTAAATAAGGGAAACATCTTTCCTCTGTACCTGCACAGTATTATGGACGTAGGCACAGAGGCAATGAGACCCTCAGGTAGGGGCACTGTCTGTGTGCCACTAAGAGGCGTCACAAAATCAGTGTGTCCCCTAGGGCACCAATCCAAAGGTTGGAAAGGGGATCCATTGGACTCTTCAGACATCCCCCTACAGCTAGGTGCAGTCAGTGCACCTGACTGCAGGGGAATATCTATACTCCCTTGTGAAGAAGACCTAGTACCATCTGCACTCTGAAGGACAGACCAGCCGCTTCAACCAGCTGCTCTGCCTTTCATTAAGGTACAGCAAACAGGGAAACAGAAAGCTTGCTGTTGCCTTGAGGGCACAGTATGATCTGTAAAATGGCATGCTGTCCCTGTTTGAACCCCACTCATCTGGCTAAAGGTGTGCCTTTGCACAACCAGAGACAATGAACCCCTTGTAATGTAACTGGAAGTATTCATCCAGCATGCTATTGTCCGCTTTATTGATATTGATTCATCATAGTTGCATCTGTTGCAGTAAGGATTCATTGCTGTGCTTAAGAAAAAAGAAATGTTTCTGTGGCCTGACATGGTGATCTTTCATTTAGGAGACAATGATTGGACACAAACAAGTCACAGGATATTCAGGGAAGAGTTGCTGTGCAAGTTTCCTTGGTTGGGCAATTGGATTGAAGACTCCATTATAGTTGGTCAGAGATAGTATTTATGTTTCTCAAATGGACATTTTAGAGATGCTTAGACTGGATTAGATAGGGATTTGTAGATCAGTCCCTATATGTTAGGCATCTCTGAGACAAGGAATCGGTGAATGACATATTAGATAGTATTGCAGGTCCATATCATCAAGTGCTTGTGGGCGCATGGGTAGGATTTTTTTTTGTATTACTTACGTGGATATTTAACTGGTCCCAAATAGAGGAAGCTTCTGTGAACTGATCTGAGGCCCACCAGTACCATAACTGGTGATTGTTTTCCTGCTGGAGCTAAGCAAGAATTCAGTGCTGGACCTCCAAGCAAAAGAAACAACCCAACATAAAAAAACAGGCAAGATCTGCTGACGCCTAGATTGAGTGTCATGACATCTGAAACCTGACTTTCTCAATGCTACAGTTGCCGAAAGCATTGTTCCAAGCTCCTGTGACTTGCAAGTTGTAACTGCCCCGATGATCAGGCTCTCCATTTTATCAGTGTTAATTGTTTTACCAATTTTGGTTCATTAAGTCTCAGACTATGATCATATCATGACAGAAATTGGCCTTAGACACCTTTAGGTCTCCATCCAGTTAGAAGATCACCTGAGTGCCTTTGGGTCACAGGCAAAAATGAAGCCCTGTGATTGGATGAGTTTGGTCAAATGGACATTATTGATGTCAAAGAGCCCAATGAAGAGCAAGAATCATTAGGGTACACAAGTGTAACCTGTTTCATCTGGGCAAAATACGTTAGCATGGAAACTATTTGTATATTGTTAGTAGCAGAGGTGGCAATGAACAAGCTGATGACAGATTCCTAGTGTATACTCCTGTACAAGTATGAATGAAGAAATGAAAAGGATGGTGTCAAATGCTGATGATGGACTTTACATGACTACAGCACCAGCCCAGCCTCTATCTCCGCCATTCTTTGGCCATTGCGAAAATCAAATTGAAATGTACATATACCTTCTTAGGTCTCTATCCAGGTTGAAGCAGTCAAGAATAATACATGTTTGAAGATAATTAGAACAAATTTCCACCATGATCCTTTCAAGTAAGGTAGGATTTCTCAGATTTCTCAGGTTTAAAAGAGATTGCTTTGAAAAGGAGGGTGTCATGGAAAATCATAAGATTAGAGGAAAAAGTCTAGATCTCAGAAAATGAGACTTAAGTAAGATGATCAATTGGTTCTTGTCTTAGCTCAGAATGTGAATAGGAAGTAGATCTATAGGAGATCCAGATTTAAGTTTCAGCAAGGCTGTGGGGAAGTTTCAACTTGAGAAGAGGAGTGCTCTATTAACATATTAGTGGAAGAGAGGGTAGTTGGGCAAGAGGCACAGGAAGTGGTGGCTAAAGAGATGCTCTGCACTATAATGTGCCAAAAACATTGCTCATGGCTACTTTCTGGATGCACATATGCATAACCTGGTTGGAGATTAGTCAGTCACAGCAAGTACTGATTTGCCCATTGTGATCATTCCATGTTTTAACCAATTTCTTTGCCTTGGTGGCAACCTTGCCTGTAAATCAGACAGCCATATAAAGTGTTGTTTCCTGGCAACAATTGAATCAGAGAGATTTTTTACAGTTGCTTATTGTGGATTGACCACTAGTGGTGGGAGCCCTTGCTCTAAGAGGTTGTTAGAACAAAGTTCTGAACTGCTGCAGTGCTGGTCTACTTACTTTGTTTAATAAATCTGGGTTCAGCTAATGGTAGAGGCTACAGCACATATGGAATCACCGTCCCCTCAGTTTACTCATTCTTAAGCTCTGATATACATTTGAGAAAGTAAGTACTTGACATCACATGTTGTTTGACCACTATGCCCTGCCTTGGCATCACAGGTGTGGGAAAACAACATAATACTCCTTTGAAAAAAATAATAGCGATGAGAACCTTTCTGGTAATTACATTTTTAATACTGTCTCTAAAACCCTGCAAAAGGCAATTATGTATGAGATACAATCTCCCCCTGCTGCACATTATAAGGATATTGCAAGTCACAGTAGAGCTCCTTTATAAGGTTATGGACCTCCAAGGTGACTTGCAATATCATCATGTGTGGCAGTGGGGACTTTATTAGACTCAGATTAGTGAAACACATTTCAAAAGAATTGCAGTAGCTGAACTGTGACAAAACATGCAGAAAGAGTCTAACGTTTCTATAATTACCTAAGGAGTGCAAAACAATACATATGTTGCCATAAATATATCCTTTCTGGTTGCCACTGTAGAACTAGAAAAAAGCTGAAAGAAAGAAAAGACTTATAGGGCCATATTTATACTTTTTGACGCAAAACTGCGCTAACGCAGTTTTGCATCAAAAAAATTAGCGCCGGCTAACGCCATTCTGAAGCGCCATGTGGGTGCCGTATTTAATCAATGACGTTAGCCGGCGTTAGCCGCCGGCGCTGCCTGGTGTGCGTGGAAAAAAACGACGTACACCAGGCAGCGCCGGCGTAGGGGGATATGGAGCTTGGGCGCCAAAAAATGGGGCAAGTCAGGCTGAGGCAAATTTTTCGCCTCAACCCGATTTGCGCCATTTTTTACGACTCCCAACCCCCATAGAAATGACTCCTGTCTTAGCAAAGACAGGAGTCATGCCCCCTTGCCCAATGGCCATGCCCAGGGGACTTCTGTCCCCTGGGCATGGTCATTGGGCAAAGTGGCATGTAGGGGGGCACAAATCAGGCCCCCCTATGCCACAAAAAAAAATGACTTACCTGAACTTACCTTAATGTCCCTGGGATGGGTCCCTCCAGCCTTGGGTGTCCTCCTGGGGTGGGCAAGGGTGACAGGGGGTGTCCCTGGGGGCATGGGAGGGCACCTCTGGGCTCCTTCAGAGCCCACAGGTCCCTTAACGCCTGCCTTTTCCAGGTGCTAAAAAACTGCGCAAAAGCGGCCGT
This sequence comes from Pleurodeles waltl, assembly GCF_031143425.1. Taxonomy (NCBI): domain Eukaryota; kingdom Metazoa; phylum Chordata; class Amphibia; order Caudata; family Salamandridae; genus Pleurodeles; species Pleurodeles waltl. The sequence continues at coordinate 343,393,530 of NC_090439.1, forward strand.
ATGTCATTTTTTTGGACCCGCCCACTCCCGGGCGTGAATTTTGCCCGGGAGTGTAAATACGGCGCACATGCCTTGGAGTAAATTTTTTAGACGGGAACGCCTACCTTGCATATCATTAACGCAAAGTAGGTGTCCACGCTAAAAAATGACGCAAACTCCATGGACTTTGGCGCTAGACGCGTCTAACGCCAAAGTATAAATATGGAGTTAGTTTTGCGTCGGAATTGCGTCAAAAAAAACGACGCAATTCCGGCGCAAACGGAGTATAAATATGCCCCATATTGTTTTGTTCCTTATACAATTGCTTTTATTATGTCCCATGGCCTGACCTGCCTTTCACCTAGGGTGCTGCCAGAACTCAACATGTAATACATTATTACAGTTGAGTTCAGACATCTTTCCTTGATAATTAGCGACTCGGTGTCCCTCAAGTCGCTGATTTTGAAGAAATTTGAGATAGGTGCTTATACAGGTATTGGGAAATCTCATGTATTGTATCTCCGTTACTGTGATAAGGTAGATTGCATGTTGCGGATTTGTCTCCTACAGGTCCTCTGGTCCTCATCTTAAAAACATCTACTGCCTCCATAGTCTGCTGAGTCTGAAGGAAGTTTTAAATCCCCAGCTGAAACTATTGGCAAACCTAAAGCTTATAAATGTGTAATGACTCATTTATTTTCTACTTTGATTTTTTACTTTATCAAAAACCTTTTTTTAGTGGATGCATAATCAAAACTGTCCGTGACACCAAATTAAATTGCATTCCAGCTTAACTAATGCAAATTGTACGGGAAGTTAACTAAGCAGAAACGGCCATGATTTAAAAGCCATTATGATGGTTCGAACCTGGAAAATGTGTCTGAAAATATGAAGTTGCCATTATGCAAATATCAAATGTTTGAATTAATTACACATTATAGATTATGATTATGGTCCTTACTTCTCATAATACCCATCTCCACTGTCGTGTAGCCGTCAGTAATCAGGAACTCTTTATCGTCTGAATGAGCATGCCAATCACTTTTAAAGCTCTGCAGTTATTTCTTTGCAAATAAGTCGGAGGAATGTTTGCCAAAGCTTGTTGTATATTCTGATAAAAGAGACAAGAAAATTGCCGGGTGCATACAGATTTTTATGCTCCACTTGCATGGAGCAGCAAATGTATCTCTAAATGCTGATTTGTCCAACACTGACCTTTTTAGTATGCAAATAGGTTATTGCTCATTGTATAATTTAGTCTTAGGAGTGTGTGATTTTGAGTTTAATTCTCTGTTTAGGGATTTTCTGTGCTCACTTATATAGTCATTTAGCAAGAATGGTTGAGCGATCCTCAAATCTTCTTCAGGAAATAGTACATCAGTGGCTTTCGATTTAGTGACAGGAGACTGGCTGGTACACAAAGAACATCCCGCGATTGGCGGTACTGAGTATAAATTGCGTTTGTGCCAACACGAATTTACATGCACTTTACTCCATTGTTGCCTCGTGTAAGAAATATTATGGAGAAAACCCATTTTGCGCAGTTTTGTTGCTGAGATTAAAAAAACAACTGACTGTTGGTGCCGTAAATTTAAGTGGATTGTACATATTTAGAAATCAATTAGACATTGCCTGAAACGTCTACTCATCGTTTACATTTGAAGAATAGGGAAATTGGTATGTTCTCTTTTTATTATGACGCAAACATCACATGACTTAAATTAAGTTCCTCCATTATAAATCCAGCCCAAACTTTAATCTGAATCAAATCCCGTTTACTCCATTACCCATGGGACATGAAGGAAAAATGGTACAAAACGTCCTTACTGTGTTTTTTAGCAGTTCAAAATGTTGCACAATATTTTTGACACCAAAAAAGGAAGATATGGTCATTTAAAGATTAATTTGATTTGGTGCTCTGAGGGATCTGAGTGCCGAGCCATGGGAGAGAGTTGGCGAAGGAGCGTCAACCCCCTGGCTGAGCCAGCAGAAGAAAAATAAAACCATTGTTGTTTTATGTTTCTGCTGCTGGCTCACCCAGCAGTGCAGAGAGGGGTGGGCCTGAGCCGTGCCATGAAAGGTGGGAGAGGGAAGGAGTTGAGAGTGCATTTAAGTGTGCATGTGTGGTTGGCTAGCCGTTTTAGGGCGGCCAAAGACACATGCGCACCTAAGTTTCTCCAGCCCAGCTTTGTTTAACAGCCGGGGTGGAGAAACTGCACAGACCCCAGGGCTGTGTCTGAAGAGCAGTCCAAGCCACTCAGACCAATCCTAGTGCTGATTTAATGCTAGCTTTAGCATAAAAGCAGCACCAGGATTGCTGGGAAGCCTGTGCTGATGTCCCAGTGAACGCTGGGACACCACATTGAGGGAACAGGAGCCAGGCGGCAGGAGACAGCTGGAGATGCCAGTAATTTAAGTGCATTTCTTTTATTTTTTTATTTTTTTATTTTCCCCCTCTGTCTCCGTCCATAACCCCTCCCCATACTACCCCTTCAGATTTGCGATGCCCACCACTGGAGGCCACAGTGGTGCTGCAGTGTAGACGGAGCTCCTCAAAGGCCCAAATTATCTAACTTATACTATTCTAGATTCTGGGTGGAATTTCTGGCCCTTCCTTGATAGCGTGGCTGAAGCAGCAGCTGTTTCCCATTTTTTTTTTAGCTATGCAACAACTATAAATCCAGCAATTCAGTTAAGAAATCGAGAATGCAATCGTTTGTTAAAAGTTGGTAAAAAAATATTTATTTGAGAAGAAACATATCACAAAATTATTATCATAACTATGCCAAAGGTTGTAACATAATGCCCAAACCAGAGCCTTAGATAATTAACATAGTCCTTCAAAAAATGCAAAGTATATGAAACACTGACCTTGTTCTTCAAGCAATTCATCACAACCTAGGTGCAGTCAGAGTCCAGCCTGCTGCAAGGGAAACATCCATTGCCAAGCAGTCTTTACCATGCATTACACTAACAACACAGTCACTGCAACACATGTGGCATTACCAAGGATGTGATTACCATGCATATATCTTTACAACAAATGCCTTTACCATGCATTATTGGTATATGCATTTAGCACGAATGCCTTTACTACACATTTTTTATTATTGGGTAAGTATATATGTAAGTATATGTAAGTGCAATGCTGTTTTGAATATCTGTTATATTTATTTATATTACTATTAAATACAAATTAAAAGGCCTGCAACAAAAAATCTTTCGAGCCAGAATGTAAGGGATATAGGGGTATTGGGTGGGAAGTGAAATAATATACAGGTATTCATTTTAATACCTGAGTATTAATGTTTACATCTTTACGTTTATGAAATTACGTCAGGCAGGGTGCAGGACAGCAATTGAGGAGCAAAATTACTATTCTAACTTTCCCAAGTACCTACATCGGGATGGTGCTGGATAGCGAATTATAGTATGGGTAGAATTAACTTTATAACAATAAAGTAATATTATGACTAATTTTCACAAATAGTAAAACATTTTAATAATTTTATTTTTAAAGATAAATAATCACACCTGGTTTATTAATTAAAATATTTATTGCCATATTTAAAAAGATCTGAAAACATCTAAAAAATAGTAAAAAAACACAGCATATTTAACAAAAATATAACTGATTTTTTACAAACGGCATAACATATTTTTTCATATTTTTTCAAGTATTTCCCACTGTTTGACTTAAATGAGAGCATTGTTCCTTTTTTCAATTTCAGGCTTCATTTACCTAGTTTTGAATCTGTTTCTATGGTTGGTGGAGCATCCAGGTCGAGATTGGATGTAAAGAAAAGCTGCGTTCAGGTAAGAAAAATTTACTTCACTTTTTAAAACATATTGGTATCTAAGTTTACTGTAAGGAGAGATGAGGGGAGGTAGATAGATCTTGTACCGCAAATAATTGTTTTTTTATTGTCCCCCTACTTTTAAATCCCCATGCAGGATGTGTTTGTATGCACACATTGGGACAGTTGTTTGTTTTCAAAATTAGGTTTTAAAAAAGTTGAAAAAAATGGTATAGCATTTTTTAGCCTATTTGAAAAAAACATTGTATTCTTTTGTGTTGTGTTTTTTTTAGTGGTTTTGAAGACAAAGACCACATCGTTGATGAAGAAACAGGATACATGGATGGATTACTGATGGAAGTCATTTGGGAAATTCATTTTGGACGTTGGATGCTATTTTGTTGTTTTTAAATACCTGGATTTTCACTCAGGATTTTCTTTTCTGAGTTTTCTTTTATTTTGCAATTTTTGTGGATTGCACATTTTTTGAATTTAGGAGATTTTTTTTTTTTAAATCAGGTGTTGGACTTTTCTGTGGATTTTGGTTTACCTCTTTGAGTTATTGGATAAATGAAGGCTCTTGGTGACAGGAGATATGAACTATCACCAGGAGTGAACAAAAGAAGACAACTACAGGTAGGAACAAGAAATATTGTTTTAATTTAAAGAAAATGTCACAAATGCCAACTGAATTTGCAAATTTAGATAAAACAGGCAAGTAATTCAACAAGTTGTTACTATATGTTAAAAGTGTAAGATGTCCACAATATTATCTAGGTAGTCTAAAGTTCTCAATGGAAACTGGGGGATGTTTGCCAATTCTCTTTCAGAAATGTCTTTGTCTTTTTTAGATACATTAGGGTTCCGGCTACCTGACATTGATTGTGTCATTCTCATTTCCTGGAAACATTTGTTCCTTCTTGAGAATGTCCAAGAAATGATAAAGGTTAGGGTGAGACCTTCCAATTGATTTGGTAAATGAATTGTGCCACCCCTCTATGGCACTGTTTCTTTTTGCACCTCTCTCTAAGGAGGTAGAGTAACAGTTCCACCAATCAATGGGAAACCTTGACACTCTGGCCGCTGTAGAAAAAGAACACTGCCATGGTTATTTTGCACAGTGTGTTAAAAGGTTTTTAAAAAGTTTGTTTTCCAGAAGAAAAAGAGAGAGAAAGTAATGCTGTTGGTTTTATTCTGTGAGGAGACAGTTGTTAGCTTTGGTAGCTTGTATGTTTTTCTTTGTTCCAATCTGTTTTTCCTAAATTTGTTGTACATTCCTTTTGTTTTCTGGTGTGTTGTAGTGTTTCCCTGCTTGGTTTTCTATTGTAATTTAGATGGAAAAAACACAGGTGAAATAATGCTGTTTTGTTGCTGATTTCTTTGCATATTGTGTTTTTAAAGAAATGACTAACTTATGTTTTGTCAAATGATTCCAAAGATGGATTTTGATTTTTCACTAGATCTGCTTGTTTTTTTCTTTAATGTCATTTCTTTTGGTTTCAATGTTTGTTTGAAATAGCATAATATTTTGCCCTCCAACCACTGTCTAGCTCCTTCCTTGAGGTAAGTACTTGGCAGAGCTAGAATAGTAATTTTGCTCCCCAGTAACTGTCCATCGCCTTCCTTTTGGTAAGTACAAGAATGCAGATAGAATAGTATTTTTTCCCCCAGTCACTGTCCAGCACCTTCCCTGAAGTTAGTACATGACAGAGTTAGAACAGTAATTTTGCCTCCAGTCACTGTCCAACACCTTCCCTAAGTTAAGTACCCAGCGGAGTTAGAATAGTAATTTTGTCCCATCACTGCCCAACACCTTCCTTGAGGTTAGTACCCAGCAGAGTTAGAATAACAATATTACCCCTGAGTCACTGTTGAGCACCTTCTCTGAGGTAAGTACCCAGCAGAGTTAGAAGAGTAATTTTGCCCTCTGTGTCACTGTCCAGCCCCTTCCCTGAGGTAAGTACCTGGTGGAGTTGGGATAGTAATTTTGCCAAAGTCACTGTCCATCACCTCCCTAACTTAAGTACCCAGCGGAGTTAGAATAGTATTTTTGCTCTGTCACTGTCTAACACCTTCCCTGAGGTTAGTACCCAGCAGAGTTAGAATAGCAACATTACCCCTGTGTCACTGTTGAGCACCTTCCCTGAAGTAAGTACCCGGCAGAGTTAGAATAGTAATTTTGCCCTTCAGTCGCTGTCCAGCCCCTTCCCCGAGGTAAGTACTTGGTGGATTTAAAATAGTAATTTTGCTAAAGTCACTGTCTAGCACCTTCCTTGAGGAAAAACTGGGCTGAGTTAAAATAGTAGTTGTGCCCCCCCAGTCACTGTCCAGAACGTTACCTGATATAAGTACTTGGCAGAGTTAGAAAAATACTTTTGCCCCAGTCACTGTCCAGCACCTTATCCAAGGTAAGTTCCTGCCAGAGTTAGAATAGTAATTTTTCCCCCATTCGCTGTCCAGCACCTTTCCTGAGGTAAGTACCCAGCAGAATCGAATGATGGTTTTGCCGCCCAGTCGCTATCCAGCACCATCCCCGATGTAAGTACTTGGGGAAGTTACAATAGTAATTTTGCGCTTCAATTGCTGTCCTGCACCTTGCCTGACGTAAGTACTCAGCGAAATTAGAATAATAATACCCCCCCCAAGTCATTTTCCATCACCTTCCTTGAGGTAAGAACTCGATGGAGTTAGAGTAGTAATTTTGCCTCCCAGTCACATTCCAGTACCCAATATGAGTAGGTGATATTGTTTATTTTTTCAAAAGTAACATTTTCAATATTTTCTAAATAATAAGATTGATTGTTTACCTTCTGTTGCTGTAAAACTAGAAAATCATCTGAAAATGAGGGCTGTAGTTACTTTCACAATGTCTGTAAAATATAAAAAAATTATTAATAAATATTTGTTTTGGGAATATTCTTAGTATTGTTAGAGAACATTAATGGTTCATGTCATGCTTACTTGGCTAACTAGATGGCAGTGTTTGGAAAGGGCTATGGACTTCTTGCTTTTGGTCTCAGTGGTGTGTGTGGGCACCTCAGAAGACACTGACAAAATGGTGGATGCTGCTTTTATAGCCGTTTAGAGGGTAAATAATAATTTAGAACAAAACCTATGTTGAAAAGTGCACTTGTCTGTGAATTAAACTGCAACGAAATGGATGAATATTTTGTTTGTTAAAGACAATGCAGTTTTGATCTTCTTCGCCGTTTGTGACGGCCACCCTGATTGGAGACAAAGGATACTGCATTCTTTCAAAAGAATGAAAAACAAACGTCTTTATTGTGAACATTTTAATACAGTACATAGTCTGTAGAACTATGTAGAGATGAGTTTTTAATGTTTTATTTTTAAATGTAGAAAATGGGGAGAACAATATTATAGTTTTGTCTTGGTCAGCATTGTTGTAAGTCACTATTTGTGAGATTTGCACAGTTATATTTAATGTATTTAACAACATTTAACTATAGAGAACAAAATGCATGGTAAACGTCAACTTAGTAATGTATGCCTGATAAGTGTATGGGTTTAATGGTAGTTATAATAATGGTACCAAGCCAACAGCTAGAAATATGCTGCTTATGTAAAATAGCCATCATCTTCAAAATCCTGAAGACAACTTACACTTTGGGTATCAGCCGGAATTGTATTATAAATGAAGATTACTTTAAAGAAGCAAAGATCATGTCACCTAAATTGGTTGCAGGAGGGTATCCTTATCTCTTGTAAAAAGATCTCTTAAATTAGCATGTTATCATGAAAGCGGCTCACTTCTAAAAGTGAAAGAAAAAGCTATTTTTAAGTTTGATATGTGTAGCCATATTTGGAACAGAATTCAATTAGAGGAAAATGATCATATTAAAATAAAAATTGGCATTTCTTGGATTCTGAATATTTCAGGTTGGAATAAACTATGTTTTATGGCCAGAAGCCTAGGAGACAGATTGTAATTGGCATATATAGAAGCTTAAACAACCACATTGACTCAACTATGGGGTCTTGGACAGATTACTGGACACTACCCATCTAGTACAGCATGTGCCACTACAAATATTTTTAAAACATGTTTTAAATGGAATGACATAGCAACTTTCAAATTGTGAATCAAAGAATGTCATTGATTGCATTGAGTGTCCTTTGCCGATCAAACATATCAGTAAAACAGCTCAAGAGGTTTATCATCATATTTTACAACAGAAATCTAGAATTCAATGTTATGTTCAGAATGATCCATTAGTTGATCACTATAAAACATTTGCACCTGCCACCAATCAAATGAAATAGTTTGAACTAGAAGTGATTGGTCACTCCAAGAGAAGACATGATGTGGATGTGTTGTTTACATTGAAGAAGAATAGATGGATTTGGCATGTGAACACAGTTAAGAAAGTTCTTAATCAACAGGTGGAGTGGTATTCTTTTCAAAACTTTGATTTACTTGTTTTGTTTGACATGGCGCTAGAGTAGGTAGGGCACATGAATCTACTATTATACAGTGGAAATGGTATCTGCAGCAAAAAACAAATGGTGGTCTGCTGGAGTGTCTGGGCTACAAGAGGACATGTTGGGGGCTGTGGACTTACAGACAATAGCCCCCCACCAGAAGAGACTGAGAAGGAGGCTTCTCTTTTTAAAGCTGTCCCATATTTTGAGTAACTTAGTAAGGAAGAACAGCAGCATTCATAGTTTACTGATGAGACAGCTCAATACAAACAGAGCAAAAGAGAACAGCAAGGGGTCACATTCACACCTGCTACAGAGACATTGCTGCTGAGAGAAGGAGACAATGGTTTAAGCGAACCAGTTTTCTGAATTCCAAGTGGTGGCAACAGTTACTGAGCAACCCCCTTTTGGAGAAAGAACTTTTGTGTACACTGACAGTTGAGCCACTTATCAACGATTGGTGAGAAATGAATGGTAAATCAAAGGCATCTACATCTGGGGTTGTAAGCAGTTGTGAGAAGAGATATTGAAGAAAGGGCAGGAGTGCCAAATGTAAGTGTGTAATGTGGATGCCCACTATCCATTGGATGGATCTCTGTTCAACTATGAGGTTTATCAAATGGCCAAAGCATGAACAGTGGTCTTTCATGAAGAAGCTGAAGTAACCTTAGCAAACTGAGCTCACACCACTTTAGGGCATCCGTAATAGAATGGCATTTATACATTGGCACAACAACGGCAAATCCCAGTCTCCAAGGAGCAAGTGCAACAAGCATTGAAGGAGTTCCCATTATGTAACCAGATCAGACATGAACTGCAGCTGCCATAATATGGCAAATTGACTATATTGGACACCTGATGAAGGAAGACGGCAAACACTATGTATTAACGTGGTGGACACTTATTCTGGTCTCATGCAACGCTTGAGTTGCAAGCCTGCAGATCAAAAATCCACTTTGATGGGGCTAGATTACCTGCTGACCCACTATGGGGTGCCTAAAGAAATCCAGACAGACAGAGGCACACAATTATCAGGGAAAGCTGTACAAGTCTGGGCTCAAGAACAAGGGTTTTTGGTGGGTGTTACTCCTTAGCTATTACCCACAAGCAGCAGGAATTATTGAGAGATATGATGGGTTGCTGAAAGAAGAGTTGAGGAAGTTATCAGTGCACCAGACCTTGAAAGCACGGAGTAACAACCCAAACAGAGCATTGTTTGAGTTAAACAGTAGGACATACTCCATTTATTTGAATGTCAGGACAGGACACGGATCCTAGACCCACCATGATTTTTTGGAAAACAGACCCCTGAGCCAGAGGGTCACTCCTGGCAGCTTAGGACTAGACCTGCTTGCGCAGGAGGAGGTTGAAATTCAGACAGGACAGACAAAAATAAAGCCCTGGGAGGATGATTGATGGCTACCAGTAAAAGCAAGTATCTTGAGTCATCATAAACACTGATATCAACACAGGAATCACCAGTGCAAGACAGGGACATAATTTTGTGTAGGTCGGCTTTTAGTATGTAAAAGGAGATGTGTGGATGCCTCAGGGAATCTCACAGACAGAGTGGTGCAGATCTGCAGTTGCACCCACCACCACTGCCTCTTTTGCACAGTGAATCAGGGAGGGGGAGACAAAGAAATCGGAGCGGGCTGCCCAGTGTTTAATACTAAGTTAAGTACCAGGGGTTGATGGACCATATTCTTCTGTTATATCTTGATTTATGGACTTACACTTGCACTTTGATTCACAGCATTGTGAATGATTCAAAGGTTGTTTCCTACCTGCAATATTATTGGTCTAGCATTGTACCACCAGTATGCATGTGTTGATATTGGATTGATCATCAAAGCAAGTCATTTTTATATGCAATACACAAACTGTCGCATCACCACTGTTAGATTCCCATATCATGAACTCTCTGTCAACCAGAGCACGTAGGTACATGGCCAGGCAGTTTCTGAGACATCTGGACACCTAGTCACTGGCTCACATTGTGTCCACACCAGGTTGAGTCCCACCTGCATTCCCTATCTGGAATTGTATTTACGACTACTTGACAACTACATGCATGTTTTACCAATGAAAGAATCTTTTAGGACTTTATTGCATCCAGAAGAATGATAACACTTTCTTCAATTCAATGTACAACGAGAGCCAGTCCTAGGACCACAGATCTGTAACTGTGTTCCTGGTCATCATGTTTAATTAAGCCAACCATTTACTGTTTTGCCAGACTCCTTTTGCCTTTTGTATTTTAAGGTAAATTCTCACTCGAGCAACACATGTAACCTTTTTGTTAATGAATGACCACTATTGCCACAACATATTCTTTTGCTAATATTTAATTAAAGCTAAATTGTACCTGCAACCTGTGTGTTGCTTTTAAATGAGTGTCCTTATTGATTTGTACCTGATTGGCGTTGCTTGGGTAGGTTGCCAACACCCAGTCCAAAACACATGGCCATACATCTCTGTGATATGATGTAGCAGTTTTTGCCTATTTTCTAGGTGTATACATATATTGGTACTTTTTGATTAGTGCCTCTTTTCTCTGCTTTGTGATTTTCTCTTAGTATTAAAACTGGGAGATTCATTGGGCAGTCTTTATTTTTACTGCTATAAGTCGCAAAACTTTTGATTGACTACTTTTTATTAAATCTATTTTTTGACTAAGACCATTTGTTGAAAGACAATTGATTGACACATTTGTAGAGTTTCAATATATACTGTAATTCAATTGTATGTATGCTTACCTTTTGGAAATGGCAGCTATTATTTTTTAGCACATTTTATGTTGTGTTTAGTAAATGAAGTAGAGATTTTTGTGAGGTGTTTGTTGAATCATATTTTTTTCCTTTGTTGTTTTTTTTTAAATTGCAACTTTATGTGTATTCATATCTATTGCAAGTATAGGGGTTTTATGTATCTGTCTCTGTTCTAAGATGATGCCGATATTTCCCCGACATGTCACACGATTAGTATCCTTTTGACCGGTGCACCCTTTTATAGCGTTCTTGCACTTGAGTCAACAAGTTTTTTTGTGACTGCAGTGGATTCATTTCTGAGGTTCTTTTAGTTGTCACATTACTGATGATGCATTCCCAGTCTTGATGTTTTTTTCCTTATCCTTTTTTAGTTTATTTAAAGATTGCAGAATACTCAAGCCATTCTGTTGCACATACATTAGGGTAAGCAGTGATCTCCTTTTAGTTAAGAGAAGTAATTCTGGATTCGGATCCTCTAATGATTACTATGATTTTATTTTTTAAATCAATTATGGTTTAGTGCCTAATGTTATTGTGGTTCTTTGTTGTGATTTAGTTATGCAGTGTGAATATGTGGGCACATTTTCAGGGAGGCTTGGCTTGTGCACTTGTGGATGTTTTTTCTGGTTTGGGTTAATAGATTTTGGGTGAGTAGAGGCACATTGTTAGTTGGTCTGATTAGTGACACTTGCGGTTAATTATTTTTTTGGTTTGGGTAGCACATTCATGGTGAGTGATCCACATCTATGATTTTCTTTTTTGGTGTGCCAATTATCTTTTTATGCCTATTTTTTTGTGCTAGGTTTCTCAGGGGTCTGTCCTTTTGGTTTTGTTTGTGTCACACAGTTCTGATGATGGTCCTGTGGACTGGTGAGCCATTTGAGACTGAAATTTCAACAGTAAATCCTCTGTAACTTCCAACAGTCGACTTTGTTCATTTGTAATCATACTTTCAACCCAGAACAGACCTTAATCAGGATGTTTTGGTTAGGTTAGGTTAGGTGGCTATACCCATTCCCATTGATCATTTCTTTAAAATCAATTATAATCTTATTTTTGTGATTAATGTGAGTCAGCTGTGCTCATTTCAATATTTTCTAATGGACTTTTGATTAAATATAGTTGTAAAAGATTATGTACAATGTATTAATATTTGCTGCTAAATTTATAAAAGAAGAAAAACGTTTCTACAATTCATTTTTGGTATGATTTAATATTAATAATTCTAATGCTTAATTCAATATAAGATGGATTATTATGCCACTCAATTCTGAATATATACAAGTGCCTTCTTCAGGGGCCTGATGTTAAACAAATAGGTTTATACCTAGTCTCTTTGGAGAATATTGGGTGGCCGTAGTGGGTTTACAACAGAAAATAATGATGCAGCACATGGTTGCCCTGGTGTCAAGTTCATCAAGGCAGAGCACAGTTGGCAAACCTCATTGTACAACAGTTTGGAACCCTTTTATTTTCTTTTTAGGTTGGGCTTAGTGTGTTCTGCAGGCACCACTTCTTTATAGAAGTTAATCATGACACAGTGAAAAAGATTATGAGCATCAGCTTAAGGCGCGTTGTTCACAGCTTCTAAGTGCCTACCATCGTTGCTGTACATGCTCACTTCTAACTAATTCACACTCATACATGTTTCTATAACTAAGAAATTGGATTGTTGGTTGATTGGAGTTTGAGCCCTGGTCAAGCAGCAACCACAATCCTTGTCAGGGTGAGGCAGAAGCCAAACCCTTAATTAACCTGTGCTCAATGCTCTGGTAACTTGGCACAGAGCAATCAGCCTTAACATTGACATGAACATTATTTGTGTAACATTTAAAACAGTAATAAAGTACAAAACACCACACAAAATGGATACCACACCAAGTTAGAAAACACGTTAAAAGTTTAGGAATAAAGCATGACCAAAATGGAAAATATCTAATCAGTAGAATCGATATTATTAATTTTTGAAGATTTCAGTGAAATTAGCACCAAAAAAGCACAAAGCGCCATTAGGGAATCTGTTCGCCGAGCAACAGGTCAAAATCTCACTTTCAGGCCAACTACGACCTAGTGCAGGTCAGATGCAGTCACCAGTTTAGGCCCAGTGAGATTTACCTTCTGAAATCCACGTCAAGATTCCTGTTTGCAACAGAGGAGGCCTGGAGGAGCAGGGAGAGCATTGCAGGAGGCTGCTGACTAGTGTGAAGATCTGAAGTCGTCATGGATAGGTGTCGCTGGAGCTTTGCGTGGGCAGTCCTCATTTGTAGTTGATGCTGTTGTGCAAAGAGGGGGCTGCCAGAGCTTCATGTTGAATTGCAGTGCAAGCGGTGAGGTCTTGCTGCAAATGGAGGGGCACCACTTCAGCTGGGTCCAAAAACAGGTGCAGGATGTTGAGGAGTCTTTTATTTTTATCTCCATGAGGTTGAGATGAGGAGGCCAGCAGACTAACCATTGGAGTCACTTTGCTCACCTAGATGAAATGGTGAAGTTGCAGGCCCAGTTCTCTTCCAACCAGGTAAGAGGCAGCAGGTCAGCACAGCTGCACAGCTGTGTCTTCAGAGCAGCGGTCCAGCACAGTGGCAGTCCTTTGAGCAACACAGTAGTCCTTCTACCTGCCAGACTATCCAGAGGTCCAGAAGGGTACTGAAGAATTGGTGTCTGAGGTCAAGTACTTACACCCTGTTTTGTCTTTGAAGTGAGGATAGGCTTCTAGATGCATGCCTTTGAAGTGCACAGGTAAACTGTCTTGATGGCTGCTTTGGAACTATAGGGGTTATGAAGTAGGCCTGGGCAGAACTCGAGGAGCTTTGCTACACGTAATTCCTTGAAGTTAAAAAAAAAGTCCATGAGATCCTGCAGAACTCTGGGAGTGAGCAGAACTATGCTCGTCCACACCATTTGCACTGCTTTGTCATGCCAGTAGTATGTTACATGCTAAAAATCCATTCTGACAGCACCATGTGATCCACATGGCCACTGACATTTTGTTCTACCTGCATTCTGTTCTGTGCATTATGCGGGCTTGCTTTTTTAATCTAGTTTTGATCTCTTCCAGTCCTCCCTCATCCTACTTATCCACCTTTCATTTACCTTCTTTTTAGTCAGTGTGTGTCTTTCTGTGTGTACTTTACGTTTTTGTCTTCTATTTACTTTTTCCATTACTTTTTCAACTTTTTTACCTTTCTTCCTCATGTTCTACTTCCCTTAGTTCTTCCTTTCTGCTTTGCTGTTTCCTATTTGTTATGTTTCTTTTTCACCCCTAGTGCCATGTCTGAGAAGCACCAGTGCTGCAACAAGCCACACACCTTACTGTTGCTAATGGCTCCGAGGGGTGCAGTCTGTCTCATTTTTTTCCGGAAGTGAAGGTGGCAGTGCTTTTTTGCACTCACAGCACCACCTCCCCTCTATGCTGGCAGCAGGTGGCAGGCCTGGGAAAGGGTATGCCCTGCAGGAACATTGACTGCTGTGGGGGAAAGTGCGCCAGTGCATGTGCCATAGCACTGAGGTACAGTGCGCAACACAGCAGCTGACTCACTGCTGAGTGGATAGGCAAAACTGCAAACATGACTTGCTCAACCTACTGGGAGTCAAGGTTGCAAGCTCGGTGGTTAGGTATTTATTTTTTTGTTTTCTAAAATCAAAAAGCATGCTACTCACGCTCTGTAGTAAGTTAAGTTTATGTTACACATAATATCTGATCCAGCTTGAACTCACCAGGCGCTTGGCGCTACTCACTCGTACTCCTTGACGCTCTCTTGGCATGATTGTTTAAGATGTCATGCAGACTCCTCTGTCCTATCATTAAGATAGTAATAGCATATCAGTGAGATAGCAATCTCTCTGCCTTCCTTTATGTAACTCATACAGTCCCAATCTCCCAGTGGTGTGTAGTATCTATGAATTGATAAGGGAGACTGAGTTGGACCATCAAGTGGAGTAGAAAAGCAAAGATCATTCATTGCAATGCATTACTTATTCAAAATGTAGTTTAGGAAATTAGGAATAGGGCTTAGGTTTGGGAAATTAGGAATAGGTCAGCTCAGTACTAGTACCATAGATGACCTGATTTAGAAAAGTACAGTGCTATCGCATCTGACTGTCAAAATATTTTTTGAAAGATTACCTTATCACTAATCAATTTTTTAATCTTTTTTATCTCTTACAGAAGCATCGAAGGGCAAGAGTGCATAACTGGCGAGAGAAGGGGCTGTCAACCACCATTGCCACACCCATGGACAATAGTTCTGCCTGGCCCCCATAAATCCTGTTATTAATTTTTATTTCCCTAACTTTTACCTCTCCTCACTATTAGAATATGTTTGCCTTGTTTATTTTTTATTACTGTCGCATTTTTAGCAACTGTTCTTTCTAATGTTTGTTAATAAATTCTTGTTATCCCTACATTATCCTTTTTTCTATATTTCATGTTTCTGTAGCTGACTGAATCCTGCCTGTACTCTAGCTTTCTTCTGTTTTGTTAGTAAGCTTTTTCTCTCCCCTTACATATCTTGTGGCACTGTAACACTAAGAGAACGGATTTCTGACACTATGAAGATTTTAAGCTATTACTCACCACGCCTGATTGCTGAGAAGGCTTTCTTGCTCAAGGTCAAACATTTAAAGCAAGAGAGTGGCCATGGTCATGGTAGACCCTCCAAATGTTGTGTCATCCATTCATTTGTACAGCATACAAGCGGTATCCATGACAGTGCAGCATGGCAGGAAAGTATGAGATCTCATTGCATTTGCCAACCAAAACCATATGTCCTTCATTGACCATTCCACCCATTAATTGCACTTCAGTGACTCAGAGTCACCATAGCTCTGTCCCTCCATTACATGCGAGATTTTGGTTGGCTCGAGTAGCATGCTTTTTCTAACACTGTCACCCAACAGGCCTCCCACAGTGATATTTTCAACAGAAGATACTGTTAACCCAACTGTAGGGAGGTATTGCAGTTGTATTTTGTTAAAAAATAATAGTAATCATTGCTTAGCAGGCTAATCAGGCAGCTAAAATGTATATTTTTTTCAGCTGCCCAGACCACCAGTGCCAAAGCAAGCAGCATCAGCGTGGCCCTGGAGGTGGTTGGAGGAGGAGCCCTAGTGGTGGCAGGGACGGTTGGTGGTAAGTCACATTGCTTGCTTATTAACAAATTAAGGCCCTCATTACAACATTGGTGGCAAAAGCCGCTTACCGCCGTGCAGAAGACCGCCAACACAACGCCGCGGCAGTGGAATTCCGCCACGGTCATTATGACCCACTGCTCGGAATCCGCCAAAATTGAGACACCCACACAAGTCCCCAACAACCAAAGGTCAGTGATAAACTGGCGAAAACAAAACCTCCACCGTCACGCCAACAGAAATACACCCACACTATCACGACCCACGAATCCATGTGGTGGCCTTTCAACCGCGGTATTCCATTGGCGGTGCACACCGCCACGCTCAAAATACACACACTCTTACAAAACACAGCCACATTGGACAAATCAAAATACACACACCTTATACACATACACACACCACTCCCACACACCCAATACAATATAAAACACACACCCACAAACCACTACGACCAAAATACCGAAAGAAGGCCAGAGAGAGACACTACAAACTACTACCAAGCATCCACAGGCACACAAAACCATCACCCACAGAACTTCCACACACCTCACACAACACACCACTAAATATCACCTCACTTATCACTACACACACCACCCCACACATCACCCCCACCACCCCATGGCATGGCAAAGACACCCCAGGTTCTCTGAGGAGGAGCTCAGTGTCATGGTGGAGGAAATCGTCCGGGTAGAGCCAAAGCTATTCGGAGCACAGGTGCAGCACACCTCCATAGCTAGGAAGATGAAGCTATGGCGAAGAATCGTGGACAGGGTCAACGCAGTGAGACAGCACCCAAGAAATAGGGATGACATCAGGAAGAGCTGGAACGACCTACGGGGGATGGTGCATTCCCTTGGTATCAAGACACCACCTTGTGGTTCAGCGGAATGGCGGCGGACCCACACCTCCTCCCCCACAACTAACAACATGGGAGGAACAAGTCTTGGCGATTCTGTATCCTGAGGGCCTCGCAGGAGTAGATGGAGGAATGGACTCAGGTAAGGCAATGCGTTACTACTATATCCACCACCCTACCTGCATGCCATCACATACCCCCACCCTCGCCCTCACCCCCATCACTCCAACTCCTCACAAATGTCCCAATATCACAAACCACACATCCCAACACCAAGCCCTGCATGCAACAACAAAGCTTGGACACCCATCACCAAAGCTTGGCCACTGCACATACCTATAACCCCCCTAAACCATGATCACACAAAGTCCCGCACAGGAATGCAAGCACTGGGGTACACGGGCACCCACCCATTACACACCATGGCACACACAGATGCAATTAACATCCTTTTATACCCCTGCAGGACCCCTACCCAACGTCACCGGACAGGAGGGTCCACACCACCAACAGAAGAGGCCCACAGTTATGACAGCAGCTCTGTCCAACTGGATCTAGATGACCAGCCCGGCCCATTGGGGACCTCGGGACAGTTGGTTCCCCTCACACAGTCACAGGCCACCATAGAGCTTCCCCCCTCTGGAAACACCAGCACAGCACCCACCCAGCGGGCCCATACCTCTGTCCCCAGGACACGTCAAATCAGCAGTTTGTCCACCACTACAGGAAACCCAGGCTAACCACCCCAACAACAACAGGGACCTGGGGGCAGTGGGCACACGGTCCAGGGGACAGAGGCCCAAGAACACAGGGGAACTGGGAGGGCTGCTATGCGACAGGAGGAGGACAGGCCCGGGGAACCCACACTACACGAGGCCCTCTCCAACATCATGGGAGCCTACCATAATTCCCAGAAGACGATGGCAACGGTGCTGGCCAAGTTTCAGGAGACCCAGCGGCTGCAAGAGGAACAGTATTTGGGCTTCAGGGAGGAACTCAGATCCATCAATTGCACCCTGGGCACCATCGCAGGGGTGCTGAAGGAGGTCCTCAACACCAGGAGGGACACTGTGGCACTACAAGTGGCCCCTGACACTAGCCTGGACGATGAACTGCCCACCACCTCCGCCGGCGCTAGTGGACAGGAGGCACCGCCACAGGACCACCACATCAGCATCCCACCCCCTGCAGAGGGAGAACCACCCCGCAAACGGTCCCTGAGATCCAGGACAAAGACAGAGAATGATGCCAAGACCCCCACCAAGAAATGAGACCACCCTGATTGTCATCCTTCTGTCCCACCTTGTCACCCTGTCCATCCTCAAACTGCCCCAGCTCCGCTTCCTATGCCCATTTGGGCAATGCACCTGTGAGACTAATAGACTGGACTCTGCCATGGACATTCCTCCACCATCACCCCTCACAATTTTACAGCACCCTCCAATATTGAGCACTTAAATAAACACCCTTAAAGCACAAAACAATCTGGAGTCTGTCTGTGATTTTGAAATAGTGTATTAGCAATTACAGTGTCAAAATGCTCTTTCAATTGTAATGTCAACATACCTATGTCACACAGCTCTAGTCCATGAGAAAACAAAGCAGATGTCACACAGTGGGACCCACATCTGTGAAATCGTAAGGGAAAGTGACAACTCAGTGACCATACACTGGGTGAAAACGACAGACAGTAGAGAGGTAGTAGTTTTAAAGTACATGTAGCAGGTTTGTATTCTTACCTGTGTCTCACTGGAAGTATTGCAGGATCACCGAGTTCCTGTTGTCGATGTCCTCTTCTTTTGCTTCCTCGTCTTCACTGTCCACAGGCTCCACAGCTGCCACACCACCTCCATCTGGACCATCCTACTGCAGAAAAGGCACCTGTCGTCACAAAGCTAAGTTGTGAAGCATACAGCAGGCCACGATGATCTGGCACACCTTCTTTGGTGAGTAGAATAGGGATCCACCTGTCATATGGAGGCACCTGAACCTGGCCTTCAGGAGGCCGAAGGTCCGCTCTATAATCCTCTGAGTTCGCCCATGGGCCTCATTGTAGCGTTCCTCTACCCTTGTCCTGGGATTCCTCACTGGGGTCAGTAGCCATGACAGGTTGGGGTAACCAGAGTCACCTGCAAATGGCGATGGACAACTGTTAGACACACACTAATCTGTAGGGATATCCCCAGACCCAGACAACCATTCCCACTGACTTGCTTCCAGGCGCTCACCTAATAGCCACACAGGGTGCCTCTGGAGTTGACCCATCACATACGGGATGCTGCTATTCCGCAGGATGTAAGCGTCATGCACTGAGCCAGGGAATTTGGCATTCAAATGGGAGATGTACTGGTCGGCCAAACACAGCATTTGCACATTCATGGAATGATAACTCTTCCGGTTTCTGTACACCTGTTCACTCCTGCGGGGGGGGGTACCAAAGCCACATGTGTCCCATCAATGGCACCTCTGATGTTGGGGATATGTCCCAGGGCATAGAAATCACCTTTCACTGTGGGCAAATCCTCTACCTGAGGGAAAACGATGTAGCTCCGCATGTGTTTCAGCAGGGCACACAACAGTCTGGAGAACACGTTGGAAAACATAGGCTGGGGGATCCCTGATGCTATGGCCACTGTTGTTTGAAATGACCCACTTGCAAGGAAATGGAGTACTGACAGCAAATGTACTAGAGGGGGGATTCCTGTGGGATGGCTCCAACAGGGCACACAGTTCCAGGATTGTGGCACGATCAAGCCCGTAGGTGATGATCACATGTCTTTCCTCCATTGTCGACAGGTCCACCAGCGGTCTGTGCACCGGAGGATGCCGCCATCTCCTCACATGTCCCAGAGGATGGTGCCTATGAAGGACAACAGCGAGCAGAGAGTCAACCAACTCAGAGGTACGTACCCACAGCTTACACAGAACACGATTTATAATCTGAAATTTGCATGTATGAGTGCTGAGGCAAGGCCTAGGTATGTGTGACGCAGTTAAAAATCAAGCAATGTGGGCCCCTGAAATGGCGGCTGCCTGACCTGGAAAGTGGGACAATGAGATGTGAGGTAACTGCGCTGGTGTTGTACACCGTCGCGGTAGGCGGTCGAAGACGGCGGCGCAATTCTGCATTGGTTAACATTGGACCCTATGGGTCCCAGGAGCCAATGACGATGTACGCCGGCGGTGACAGTACGCACTGCCGGGGACGTGACCGCCATTTTCTATCTGTTCAATCACTCGATACCTGATCTTTGACAGGAGAGGACCTACACTGAAAGCGCTGCTGTGACCTCAGTCTCGAAGAGACAATGGCTCGTGCTTCTGGGGAAAGGGCCCCTGCCTTCACCACAGAGGAGTTGGAGAAACTCGTGGATGGGGTCCTCCCCCAGTACACGCTACTCTACGGTCCTCCAGACAAACAGGTAAGTACACTGGGAGCATGCTGTATGGGCTATGCCTGTGTGGAGTGGGTTGGATGAAAGATGGGGGGGAGATTGAGGCGTGCATGAAACGACGGTGAGTGCATGTGCCACATGGCAAGGGTAGGGATGGGGGCCAATGACTGTGATGGTGCAGTTGGTAATAACTTTTCTTTTTCCCCTGTACAATTCATGTAGGTCAGCACCCACCAGAAGAAGGACATCTGGTGTGCCATCGCCAAGGACGTCCGGACCCTGGGGGTCTATCACAGACGGAGCACCCTCTGCCGTAAGAGATGGGAGGACATTCGCCGCTGGAGCAAGAAGACGGTGGAGGCCCAGATGGGGATGGCCTCCCAATGTGGGAGGGGTGCCCGTCGCACCATGACCCCCCTGATGTTCAAGATCCTGGCGGAGGCATATCCGGAGTTGGACTGGCGCTTGAGGGCATCACAGCAGCCACAAGGGGGTAAGTATACTCTCATTCTGCTGATTCAGCATTGTAGGTGTCTGGGTGGGGAGGTGGGCTGTGGGTTCCCTAGGCCAGGGTGAGTGTGCTAGTTAGGTCCCCTTCTTCTGGCAGACCCTGTGGCACCCCACCCCACCTGTGTACAGTGCCAACTACACCTAGTCAGGCTCCTGTGACATCCATGTGTGCAGATGTCAGCCATAGCTTTGTAGGCCATGTCCCAGGGATTGAACAGTGGACCCCAAGTGCGTGGCGTAGTGCAGGGGGCTTCTGTATCTGTTGTGTCCGCCAACGGTAGTGGTAATGCATGCACTCAACATGTCTTTCTTCTGTCGTCCCCCCTTTTTGCGGTCTCCCTGTTCTTGTGTGCATTAGCATCATCAGGCAGAGGAGCAGTGGCACCAGAGCAGGAGGGAGCTGCATCCCACATGGCCCTGGAGGGCGAGACTTCGGACTCGGAATTCACCAGTGGGACGGAGGGCGAGGGGAGCTCTACAGCGGGGACAGGAGCTGACACCAGTGATACGGACTCGTCCTCTGATGGGAGCTCCCTTGTGGTGGAGTCCACATCTGTGCCCCCCGCATCTACAGGTACAGCTGCCCCCCCTACCAGCACCGCCCTCCCAGCAGCCCCTCAGCCTTTGCCCCGTGCCCGCTCACCCAGGTGGGTGGCCATCACCTTCGACCCAGGCACCTCAGGCCCTGCCCCAGTCACTCCTGCTGCCCTCAGTGAGGAGGCCATTTACCTCCTCAGGTCCCTCACTGTTGGGCAGTCTACCATTT
This sequence comes from Pleurodeles waltl, assembly GCF_031143425.1. Taxonomy (NCBI): domain Eukaryota; kingdom Metazoa; phylum Chordata; class Amphibia; order Caudata; family Salamandridae; genus Pleurodeles; species Pleurodeles waltl. The sequence continues at coordinate 343,415,180 of NC_090439.1, forward strand.
TTAATGCCATCCAGGGTGTAGAGAGGCAGTTGCAACAAACAAATGCATTCCTGGAGGGCATTCATTCTGGTCAGGCAGCCCTTCAGCGAGCTTTTCAGAATCTGGCCTCAGAACTGATGGCATCTATTGTCCCTGTCTCTAGCCTACCCCCTCCAACTTCCTCCACCCAGACCCACACCCCTGTACCTCAGCCTACCCCAAGCACACCATCAGACCAGCATGCACACACCTCAACACACAAGGGAAGCTCTGGCAAACATAAGCACCACACAGCCCACAGGCACTCATGCAAACATCACACACATGCAGACACACCAACATCCACTGCCTCTACTGTGTCCCCCTCCTCCTCGTCTCCCTCCTCCCTCCCAGTCTTGTCTACACTCACACCTGCATGCACTACATCTACAGCCACTACTTTCATCACCAGCACACACACCACCACACACCCTTCACGTGCAGTCACCACCCCCACTACCATTCACACGTCCCCTGTGTCCTCTCCCAGTGTGTCGGTGATGCCACCTCCCAAGATACACAAACACATGCACACACCCACCCAACAGCCATCCACCTCACGACAGCCTCCAGCGCATGCACCTTCACCCAAAGTCACCAAACGTATACCTCCTACAACCACAACCTCTTCCTCCACTCCCAAACCCCCTCCAGCTACCCATCCCAGTGTTCCCAAGAAACTTTTCCTGTCCACCCTTGACCTCTTTCCCTAACCTCCCCCACCCCGTCAGTCTCCTAGGGCCCGACTCTCCAGGTCCCAACCTAGAACCTCAGCCACAACATCTCCGGGACCAGTGGTGCCAGTAGTCACCGGATTCTGTAGTGCACCAGGCAGCAGGGCAGTCAGTATGGCAAGGAGCCACAGCACGGACAGTCCCCCACCTGTCAAGCATCAAAAGTTGGCCAGTGCCCGGCAGGAGAGGGGGAAGACTCTAGCCACTAAAGCCACTCCCAGGGGTACAGGTGGGAGTGTGGAGTCAGCTGCGACACCTTCGAAGGTGGGGAAGGGGCTCAAGAAACCCGGCAAGTCTGGGAAGAGCAGCACGGCGGTGAAAACCGCCATCATCCCCACTGCCCAGGAGGCCACTGCCATCATCCCCGCTGCGAAGGAGGCCACCGCCATTAGCCCCGCTGGGCCATACAGGACCGCCAGCACCAGCCCCGCTGGGCCAGACAGGACTGCCAGCAGCTGAGTCGCTGCCAAGGACCCCGCCGCAACAAGCACCGCTGAACAGGACACCGCCGCCACAAGCACCGCTGAACAGGACATCTCCGCCACAGGCACCGCTGCCAAGGACACCGCCGCCACAAGCACCGCTGAACAGGACACCTCCACCACAAGCACCGCTGGCCCATGAGCGCCAAGGGCACTGACACTACTAAGTCCGCCACGAGCAGGATGAAGCACTCTGGGCACAAAGCCCCCTCCAGAACCAGTGGAGAATCACATCCACTCACACATTCCTTGGCAGGATGAAGCACTCTGGGCACAAAGCCCCCTCCAGAACCAGTGGAGAATCAAATCCACTCACACAGTTCTTGGCAGGATGAAGCACTCTGGGCACAAAGCCCCCTCCAGAACAAGTGGAGAATCACATCCACTCACACAGTCCTTGGCAGGATGAAGCACTCTGGGCACAAAGCCCCCTCCAGAACCAGTGGAGATAGGCATCCACTCACCCAATCCTTGGCAGGATGAAGAACTCTGGGCACAAAGCCCCCTCCAGAAACAGTGGAGAATCACATCCACTCACACAGTCTTTGGCAGGATGAAGCACTCTGGGAACAAAGCCCCCTCCAGAACCAGTGGAGACTGTTATCCACTTGTGAAACTGTGCTTTGCACTCCCCAGGATTGAACAGTGGGCAAACCACCCACTGTAGAGACTTGAGAGACTGTGGCTTTGCACTCCCCAGGATTGAACAGTGGGCAAACCACCCACTGTAGAGACTTGAGAGACTGTGGCTTTGCACTCCCTAGGATTGATCAGTGGGCATGTGGCCCCCTCGTGGATTTGTTGTCGTGCACTCAACCGGCTGAGGTGCCCCCCCTTTCCCTTCCCCTGAGGGGCCTGTTTTATTGCTATCTGATGCCCCTGCAGTGTTCTCTCCGTGATGTTCGGGTATTGAGTGTGGGCCTTGTCCATGCAGTGTGGTCCCAGTGTTCCACGGACTTCAATGGAGCAATACTTTGGCACTGCAGTGTTGGCTGTGCAATGTGCCTCTGCTTCCGTTAATGCAGCGTTACAACGTTTTCAACACATGACAAACCAAAAACAAGGTGTTTCACAGTGCCAACTCAGCCACCTCCTACTAGTAATTCACTCCATTATTCTTCCCTAAGTTCTCTCCCAGCCTACCCAAAAAAAATCATTCTTGGAATGTGCCACATTTTCCTGGCCAAGTGATTTATGTCTGTATATTTAATGGCTTCAATAACTGATTTTTGCCTGTTCAAAAGTTTCTGTTTCATCATTTGTCAACTACGTGACTGACTAAGCCAAAGCTTAGCACATGATGATTAGTGACACCCTATTATAGTATAGCAAAATCTATACCTAGCTCAATCCCTCTAATTTACCCTGCAGCAGCGTAACTTTCTTTACTGCCAAGCTAAGGTATTTGTTGAAAATAATTTGTGATGGAGGGTGAGGCCAGGGAGTAAAGTAGGAGTAAGTGCCTTATTTAGAGTTTAGCCGATGGGCTACTGTGTGATGAAAGTGGCAAATAAAGTCTAGATCTCGTTCTTTTCCTTGTACTGCAGTGCATCGTTCTTACCACTTTCTACTTGTAGCAGACAGGATATCCGTGTTTTTTAGGTGACAAATTATTACTATTCCTCTGTATCTTTGGAGGGAGCTAGTGTAGATTTGAAAGGCAGTCAGAGAAAAGAAGGGCCAATGGAATTAAAGTAAGCTAATAAATTGGTCATTACAGCTGCTCCAGCTACAAACTACAGAGAGGAGCAAAGTGCCCAATGTTCACATTCTTCCTTTAATGTTGCACAACAAGAATGCTATTAATTGTGCTGCATACTACCATACTCATTAATGAGAGGTAATGTATTTTTCTCTTTACACAAGATTGGCACTCTTTATACAAGTTTGGCGGTCCAAGGATCGCCATGTTGGTGGTGGCAGTCAGACTGCCAACAGGCTGGCAGAGAGGACTGCCAAATTGTGACTTTGGAGGTGATGCAAACAGAATACAGCTAAAAAAAAAAGCGCCAGTGAGGTCAGACCTTCACAGACGATTGAAGGTAACAGCAGGCTGCGGAGACCAAGTTTCCATCAGACACATCACAAGGTTGCACACTGCCAAAATTTCTGCCGCGGTCGGACCACCACGGAAACCCAGGCAGAAACAGACTGTATAAAAGAAGACACACATCTCCAGGAAGCCATATTTGCCCAGAGTCACCATGGAACCACAATTAGACGTCATCCTGCTGCTCCTGCTCACAGAAAGACAACAGAATCTTCGCTGCCATTGCCAACAGCATCCGTAAATACATACACTCACCTGTTGCATTTGTATATTGGCAAATTTTATACACTTACATTATATACCATAGGGAGGGGGCTGCAAGTGCAATACCCACATGTAACAGTACACTGATACAAACACTCAGATACAACAACAAAGACACCCACACATACACAGCACACACACTGCAGCCAGAAAACACACACCACATGTCAAGGACACATACTTTTGCATGGCAATACAACACAGGCGCAGTCTCACACAATCCTACACAACATAACAACATGTCACAACAACATCACAACACCATATACACATTGTCAAGCACTCACAATCGACACTGGCCAGGGACTCATCACACATACAACACAATGTACAACCAACAGGGAATGAACAAACCACATTTGCACAATCATAAAATGTAGCAATCGACACACACATCACACACAAACACAGCACATCATATCTATCATACCATGCACACTAAACACACACTCACACAGGCAAAGCACCCAAAAGCCACACACCACAACAACAAACACATGTCAACACAAACATCATACAATACAATCACAACAACTTTTCTGCAACATATGCATGCCCATCACACAACATACACTCTATCACTAGGGGACCAAACACTGCACACACCCTCACATACTGCCCAAACTATACAGAAAGCACCACACACAAATACTCACACACAACCAATGTCAGGCAGGAACGACTCAAACCTAGGAAAGGAATAGCAGGACAAAGATATAACCAGTAAGTCAACAACTGGTTGGTCTGAATATATTATTACTAATAACAAATAGAAAAGTTCAAGGCCATTGACCAATCCAATATAAAAACAAACTGGAGGTGCCAAGGGTACTACATGGTGCCCCAACTTGACTCCTGACTGCCATGTAATCTCCACAGATAGGGCCAACAAGGGGGCAGGCAGGCACCTTGGGATGATTTAGGGGGATCCTGGCGGAGGTAGCTTTGTGCTTAGGTGTGGCAAGGGGGGTGGGATTTAGCTTGGGAAAGGGTTTAGTTTTGGCTTGAGGAGGGTTGGGGCTTCTTGGGAGGATCAACTTCTTGACAGGATGAGGGGCATGGGTCCTGGCAGGGTGTAGGGTAGGCCGTGGAGGTAGAAGGGATGGCCTGGGGGAGGGTACCTGAATGTTTAGGGGTGTCATGGGGGAGGAGTAGGGAAAAGGTCAAACTCTGAGAGGAAAGCTTTTTAGCATACATGGGGAAGGTCATCACAAAAAGGTTTGGTTGTGGAGGAAGAGGGAGAGCTTGTATGAGGTTTTGGTATGGATGTCTTGGTTGCATGTTTGTGGGAGGTATGCTTGTGTGTGGTGGGTGTCTGATGGGTGGATGAGTGAGGGCATTTATGTGTTTTGGGCGGACAGGGTGGAGGTGCTGGGAAATGCCTTGATGGGTAGGTGGCTGTCTGTTACGGTGTTGATTGCAGGTATGGTGGATGTGCTACATGTAGGTGTGCCTGTGGTTGTGGTGACTGGGGTGGATGTCAGAAGGTTTGCCTGGGAGCTGTCTGTGGGTAGGATGGGTGTGGTGGCTGGATCTGGGAATGTTGGTGTGGTGTCTGCAGGTGTGTCAGGTGTGATGTCTGTGATGCTGGGAGTGGTGGGGGTATCAGGTCAGGTTGTGACTGTGCTATGTGTGCAGGTGTATGTTGCTTGTGTGTTTGCTGGTGGTGTGTCTTGTGGTGCTTTGGTTTGTCTATGCTACCTGAGTTGCCAGTCCCTTGATGGCATTCACAATGGTCAACTGACCCAAAATGTTAGATCTCAGCAGGTCGATAGCCTCCTCACTGAGGGCGGCAGGGCTAATATGGGCTGGGGCAGAGGTGCCTGCAGCAAAGGAGACACCCACCCTCTTGGGTGAGCGGGCCCAGCTAACTGGGTGGGAAGCTACAGGGAGGGCAGTGATAGAAAGGGCAGTGGTGGACAGAGATGGGGGTGGAGTGATCCCGATGGGCCCACCACCAACAGAGAGTGTCCACTGGAGGAGATGATGAACTGGATCCAGTCTCCCCCATAACACTCCCCTCGCCCTCCAGGCAACTGGGTCCCTCGCTGTCAGTGGTCTCATGACTGGAGGTCCTGTGGCCAACAGCATCCCCACTCGGTTTTGCCCTGCCTTCTTCACCTGCTGATGCTGGAAAACAGAAAGTGAGGTAGTGTCATCACATTCATTACATACCACTTACATCACAATGTACACATCAGTAATATCACATCTTGTGGTACAACACCCCCAGGTAGTACCAGTTTAATGCTAACATCATATCACAACAACATATAATGTACACCCCTCAACGATAACATAGTCACACACCAGCTAAGCTACCTATCTCACACCTACATTATCAGTAGATCCATAACACTAACCATTCCATTAATACTGGGTCCCTATCCACAGCAACATAGTCAACCAACAAACAAGCTATGGGAAAGAGGGGGAATATTTTTATCCACATATGGCATACACAATCTCAACACATTCTAACAATTCTGCCTGATGTCATGTACCAGGCAAGGAAACTCATGGTACAGTAAACACAAGACATTATGTTGCATATAGGCCATATCCACAACATGTCACTGAGTCTAAAACCTTCACAATGGAAATGTGTAGACATGCAACTCCTCTATTTGGAATAACCAAATGTTAGATGATGAAAGAGTTAGAACACATGTCACCTACACATGTACCAATAGTGAAGTAGGAAAGGTTGATACATGCTTTGTGGACCAAGTCTTGTAAGTCATGGTCCTGAAAACAAAGTATAACACTCATATGAGGACCTAATAAGCTGAGAGCATTTATACACACACAACCTCAGGTAGTATATCTAATCTCTCAAGTCAATGGACACCTCTCATGTGCATGCAGGTGACATACAGTTCAATGTACCATGCTACTGTTCCATCAACACCCCATAGACTGAGTGGCAACATCACTATCCACAAATCAGACATGATCAGGCTTACATCTGTTTGGGAAAAGCTCAGAGACACAAACTACATATGAGACTACCATGACAGATACAATCAACATGATACAAGCCAAATGCCAGAATATACATACCATCCCAATCACATGTGTTTGTGAACTACCACACCTGCAGCACATTGGTGTCTGTGCAAACAATAGGTTTCCATACAACAAGGAGTACAAACATATCCAAAGGAGCAACATAAAGTATGTTTATAACTCATGCCATGTGCATTCATGACAGAACCTTTCAATGTACCCATGATGTTGGCAAGAACCAGTTAAGATTGTAACTGTGAACAAGATGTCTTGGCCTATTTATCATGCCTACAACACTATAGCTAAGGAAATAGCTGTGTAACCAGTTCCCACCTACAGACCATGAACATGGCAATAACATTAATTGTTCTGACACCAATGTATATGATGCAATAGGACTCTAGCAATACCTCCATGGTTACCAACAGGTAGGATGTCCGCTCAGATCACATATTGCAGAGGTTTATTTACATCCCGCGCTTACCAAGGGGGTTCACCTTGTAACAGGTCAGAATGAGTTTTGCATGAACAGCATGTGAAATGTCAGATATGCATCATAGCCTCACATGATTCTGTCACTCTTAAGAAACATTTTCAAAAGTGGAAATGACATCAAATGTTCTGACTCTATATTTCAAAAAGACGTGGATCAAGGGACATTGGAATGGATAGAGTGCAGGGACCTGGACAACTTGCCATCATGATATTGGGAGTACAGACTTGAAGGTGTAAATAAACAACAGGCAGGGTATGATAAACTGTATAGTGGTATACAGATGACATAGTTACATGTGCATTACCATATGTTTCTGTACAGAGGGGATAACATAGGAGAGTAATTTGTCCCTATGCAAAATAGTATGTGCACACCTGTGTACCAATGTTGGGTACTGTACATCAATGCGCTCATTGGAGATCTTCGACCTTTTGCACTTACCACACTGTCACAGCTTAGACTCTTTCATATCAAACATAACCTGGTAAAGGGATGAAAATGAGTCAAGTCTGTAAACACCCCAATATGGCTGCTCTTCTGCCTTGAAACCCCCATCTAACTCTAGGTAGGCCACCGCCAATATGTGGGCCATTAGGGGTGGGGTCAAGGTCCGACGGGCACTCCGTTTTCCTTGGCAGGACAACCCCAGCTGGGCCTCTGCAGTCTTCCGGGTCCAGCATCACAGGACTTCCCACTGCTTCCTACAGTAGGTGCTCCGCTGGCTATGAAACCCCAGGGTCCGCACTTTATTGGTGACGGCATGACAAATTCCCTTTTTCTGATGGGCTTTGACCTGCATGGATGATACATAAAAGAAGAGATAGTCATGTCCATATCTACAATACCAATAAAAGCAGGGTGAAAAGTACAAGTTAGTAAAACTATCCATTGTCAGACTGCCTTAAACATCCCCTTCAATGAGGGATGATAATCTGCAGTCAGGCCATGTGTTATGTTGAGACAGACATACAACATGCATATCCAGACCAGGTGTCGCAATGGAACCAGACCATAAGCATATCTCTAAATATGGTATATCTTTCCAAATAATTTGCACACCACCTTCAATGATCATGTATTACAGTCTGCAGTTGTATCAGGGTACATACTTCATACACTCTCTACCGTGTCTCAAGACTCAAAATCTATCTGGATACATATGCAAATGCCCATCTACCCACACTAATTACCACAATCCTTCATACTGACACATTTCTTGGACATAATCATACACTTACACCTTCAAACATTGCAATTGCATTGCAATTACCTGTTCCTCCAGTGTACCATAGAACTGTCACTAGTGTAGGACATCCTCCCCAAGCTTCTGAAACTACTCTGGGGAGGGGCCCTATCACCTGTAGGACATGGCATGATAGCTACCAGAGGCAGTACCCAGCAGCTCAGTTCCTGGAGGTCTTGCTGGCAGCAGTGTCAGGAGTCAAGTGAGAGATGAAGTATGAATTGGCGGTCACGTCCGCCGCGTGGAAGACCATTACCACCGGGGGACATGGCCATTGGCCCAAGAGTTCCGAAAGCACCAATGTGCTCCATTGGTAATGGATTTGGTCTTGGCATCTGCTCCTCTTGGATATTCGGGGACATCCATGTTTGCAGGGGTTCTTCAGCTACAGAGACATGGGTGTCTGAGGCATATCCTTCCCCTGGCAGGGCCTCCATTGCACTAGCAGCCACAGATGTAGAAGGGACTGGTGTCTCATTGCTAGTGGAAGGGGCCAGCTGTCGTGTCAAAACCTACTCAGGGTGGTATTATTGTCCCTCCACACCCCTGCAGTGGAAGCCAAGTGGGCATTTTGGGCCTGCCACTTACACATGACTTTCTGGTGGCTATCCCTCTGCAGCTGCTTGATCTGGCCCAAAACGCCATGTGATCATTGGTAAACTCACAAGACTTAGGAGATTGGTGTCCTGGCCAGTTGTATCCCTAGCAGACTCCATGCTCTGGCCCACACCATCCCTCTAGGTACCCTACCCCACGTGCCTGTGCCCTTGGCACAGTTTGCCCACTCCCACTTGTGGCAGGTCCATCATTGCCTGCGTTGAGGACAGGACACTCAGGGACCTATACTGGGGGGCACAAGATGAGAGACACTGTCCCTGGAACACAGGTTTGTGGGTGAATGGTTGCCTGTGATGTTAAAGCAACACGGCTGGGAGGAGACCTAACACCTGCTTCCAAATCTGGTTTAGAGCTATATGGGACACAGAGATTACAAATCACATACACCTTGTTACAAGATGTTGGTAGTTAGATGCCTATGCATTGGCTGATATCTTGTCTGATTAATGACTGGACAATGTAAAGTCATCTCCTAGTTAGGTGTATAGCATCATTGAGTCAACTAACAGCTGCACAATGTGCTATGGTAACAGAGCTGGCCAACAGTATAGGTGTGACCATTATTCTTGGGCCTCTGTATGATGCACTGCAAGTCGATCCAGCTTCCTATATTTGTGTCCCACCCCACAGGTGAGTACCTGGCATTGTTTGGATATTGATTTGAAGGCCAGCTTGGCAGGGGACACAACTGCAGCTGTGTGTTGCTTGTAATAGTACTGACAGATGGCCATGACATTCATATTATTCCCTTGGAATCTACAATAGTGGAGAAGTCAAGTGGGTTGGATTGATTGCAATGCTATTTAACTTGAAGTACACTGTTCTGGCAGAACAGTACCTGCTGAGAGTTGTAGTCCTGTCAGTCCCTATACTTCCCATGCCATACACAGACTTATAGGTGAGTTTATTTGACATGTGATATGCCAGAGGGGGGTATTTTGACATGTGGACACAGTTGGTGGTTGGGCTGCCTGTTAATATGTCTAAAGGTCATCAGTAAACATGCAAGACAAACATTTTTGGTGACATTATTGATGTTGTGACTTACCAGACTCCGTTTCCCAGGTATTCCTGTCAGTCCCTCAGGATGCAGGATGTCCAAGGCCTTATCCTCCGATGATGTGAAAGTAGGAGGAGGGAATGGGGTCCCACCGCTAGTCTTGAGGACTGTCAACTGGTACCTGCATGTCATGAAACACACTTTTCCCTTGAGGCCATTCCACCTCTTGCTGATGTCCTCCCTTGTGTGTAGATAGTTGCTTGGAAAATTCCCCTGTTGACTACTCTTTGCCGCAGCTCAAATTTCCTACCTATAGATGTTTGCTGGACTTGTGCTCCGAATATGTGTGGCTCTACTCTGATGATTTCGCCCACCATGACCCTTAATTCATCATCTGTGAAATGGGAATGTTTTTGTGGGGACATAGTAGTGGTGGACAAGACGGTGAGGTGAAAAAAAATTGACAAGGAAAACAATTGGTGATGAGGTGTGGGTGCTGTGATGTGAATTGGTGGCCGGAGGTGTTGAATGAGTGGGTGTGTTGTGCAGGTGTGGGATGAGTGCTATGTGAAGTGTGTAAGGGTGCCTATTCTATGCTTAGATATATTTTTGTGTACTCTCTATCTAGCAGTGTAAGGTGTTTTTGTTGCAAAGGATTGTGGTTATGAAGGGGGGTGTTTTATAGTGCCTCTATTCCTGCCGCACTTTCTAGAGCTGGGATCCACCACTGCTGCTCCCTTCTCATCATTTTAGCCAAACTGCTTCCAGCATCGCATCCAACGTAAGCTGGTGCTGTTTCGCTGACACGTGGTACTTCTTTATGCCCAGATTGATGATGCCTGCTAATGCACTTTTTAAATTATTTGCTTTGGTGGGAGGGACTTTTGTTGTCAGTACAGAGGGTGGGAATTGGGAAGTGTAGTTGGATTTTAATTTCTTCTTTCTTCGAACATTGATTAGGGTAGTTTATTTATTTGTTTGGGACTAGGGGTGGGCCTGTTGTAGGTGGAGAGTGTGGGTTTTTATTGTGAAAAAAGTAATTGGAAATTGTTTATGCCGGAAAACTGACCACCCTGTTTTTTTTAATCTACTTATCAAAGTGTATACCAGTGAGTTATATCCTTGTACCACTATGCTCTGTAGCTATATTGACTACTAGGGGGGATATGTGTATGCCTGTTTTGCTTTGTGACAAGTTACATACATTATAAAACGTAACCTTCAATAGAAGTTACTATTTACTAACTAAACTAAAAGATATCACTTCTTAGTTCTCGTACCTGAATTATTCAAGAGATGACTGCTACCTCTCTCATTCTTCCAAAACCCTTGTAGGATTTCCTAAGGTGCCTCCTTTAGGGTGTTGGTAGTAGTATGCCAGCGGGGATGACAAGCCATCACAAGCAAGGGTCTCACTTCCACCTAGGTGAACTCCAACTGTAGGAATAATCCAAAGGATTATTCAGAACAGGCAACTATAATAAAAAAGAAACACAGAGTCAGTGGGTTATTTATATCATAGCTTATCAAAGAGAAGGCTACTATTGTGACACAGAGAAGTCTTGTTCTAAAACTATCAGATGTAACTTCTGAGCAAGGGGAGCTATTTAATTTACGAAAACAATTAAAACTAAATTTAACAATTCCTTGATTCAGGAGGAATGGAGTTCAGATAGGTGAAGGTTATGTGTGTCAGCAACACAGGGCCTAAATGATGATGTTGATGAATGCTGTTCTATATGACTATTATGCGTGGTTCGGTAAGTAGGACTGGTGTTGGCCATTGCTCAAGTAAGAGAAGATTCTACTGTGAGTTGGTGTTGCTTTCACCCCACCAAGTGTGTGATCGATTTATGGTGTAAATTTATAAGCGTGATCACAAAAAGTATGGGGGAGACAAGAGACAAGACCAGTTTGTGGTTGTACCACTTTTGCTGTGATCCAGTTAGTCTCGACATGGATGGTTGTGAAAAACGTTTCGTTCCAGCCTATGTTGGGGGTTCCTCCTTATGGAATAGGTGGTTTCACACACATAGTAGTGTCATGCTTCATCATTTGGCCACCTACCCCCACCAGGTACGACCGTGCTACCTCGGCGGACTCAACCTTGTGGTTAAATAAGCCCAGAGGGAGTTCTTAGATGATAGTTTTCTGGATAATACGTGGATCCAGTCATTTGAGTAAAATTACCTAATCAATCAATCAATCAATCAAATAATTTCTTAAGTGCACTACTCACCTGGTAGGGTCTCAAGGCGCTGGGAGAGGGGGGGTGGTTACTGCTCGAAAAGCCATGTTTTAGGTGCTTTCTGAAAGTTAGGAGGTCCTGGGTCTTGTGTAGGTTGGTGGGGTGGGAGTTCCAGGTCTTGGCGGCGAGGTGGTAGAAGGATCTGCCACCAGAGGTGGTGCATTGTATGCGGGGGACTGTAGCGAGTGTGAGGTCGGCGGAGCGGAGCCGGCGAGTTGTTATGTGGAAGTTGACCCGTTCGTTGAGGTAGGCCAGTCCAGTGTCGTGGAGGGCTTTGTGAGCGTGGACAAGGACTTTGAAAATGATCCTTTTGTTGATGTGCAGCCAGTGTAGGGGGTGGATATGTGTTCGTGGTGAGGGAGGTTGAAGATGAGATGTGCGGCTGCGTTCTGGATTCGCTGGAGTTTTCTTTGAAGCTTGGCTGTGGTCCCTGCGTAGAGGGCATAGCCGTAGTCCAGTCTGCTGCTTATGAGGGCGTGGGTGACTGTTTTTCTTGTTTCTAAAGGGATCCATTTGAAAGTCTTGCGTAGCATGTGAAAGGTGTTGAAGCAGGATGATGATATGGCATTGATTTGCTGGGTCATGGAGAGAGACGAGTCCAGTATGATGCCAAGGTTGCATGCGTGGGTGTTGGGGGTGGTCCGAGGGTGGTGGGCCACCAAGAGTCATTCCATGCTCTCTTGTTGGGGCCAAAGATGATGATCTCTGTTTTGTCTGAGTTCAATTTGAGGTGGCTTGCTGTCATCCATTTGGCGATGTCGAGGAGTGTGGTGTGCAGGTTATTCTTGGCAGTGGCTGGGTTCCTAGTGAGGGAGATGATGAGCTGGGTGTTGTCAACGTATGAAATGATGGTGATACCATGGGTGCGGAGGATGTTGGCGAGAGGAGCCATGTAGATGTTGAACAGGGTGGGGCTGAGGGAGGATCCTTGGGGGACCCCACAGATGATCTTGGTGGCTGTAGACCAGAAAGGAAGGAGGCGAATTCTTTGGGTTCTTTCGGAGAGGAAGGAGGTTAGCCAGTCCCGGGCTTCGTGGCGAATTCCGACATCGAAAAGTTGTGTGCAGAGGGTTTGGTGGCATACAGTGTCAAAAGCTGCAGAGAGGTCTGGGAGTATGAGGGCGACGGTCTCACCCTTGTCCACTCCGGTCCTGATGTCGTCTGTGCAGGCGATGAGGGCAGTCTCAGTGCTGTGGTTCTTGCAGAATCCAGACTGGGAGACGTCGAGTATGTTGTTCTCTTCTAGGAAGCGAGACAGATGTACATTTACTATCTTCTCAATGTCCTTTGCGGGGAAGGGGAGAGGAGAAATGGGTCGGTAGTTTGTGAGGTCTTCAGGGTCTGATTTTGTTTTTTTGAGAAGAGCTTTGACTTCGGCGTGCTTCCAAATATCTGGGAAGGTTGCAGTGTCGAAGGAACTGTTGATGACAGCCTGGAGCTGACCTAACGGATCAGCAGTGTAAACAACACCTTTAATAATGGCATCTGCTGGTAAAATAGAAGCAAGAGCAGGACTTTTGTGGGTATAATGACTCATTCCGTTGTTATAATCCTAATAGCCAACATGTTTCTGCATACACGATAAGCCATAACTGGTCTGGGGCATTCTTCAGGGCCTAAGCTCCCTAGTAATAGTGGTGTGAAGAAGAACCTATCTTAGCAGTGAGAGGCTCATATGCAACACACTCATGGCCTACCTGAGTATTACTCAAATTGGAGGATCCTGTGTTAGAGAAAAGGAGGAACAAAAAGCATGAAAACTGGTCCTACATTAGATGAACTCTGTATATGGTATGCATTGGTGGCTATATATATATATGTGAGCACATCTAGTATAGAACCACATCAAGCCACTGCAAACAAGGTGCCAAATAACATTTTCACAAGTGGTATAACAACCCATGCAAATATTCTTTCTTGTGGATGTAGCGCCTATAATCGTTACTTATTACACCCACTTATTCTCATTGAGTCATGAGAATATTTGTACTCTTACCATAAACCTTTAGGGCAGTTTGCCCCAGGTCTGGGGTAGGGGTGATGCCCCTTGTAGTCACAAACTGTGGAAGAAAAGGGGGGAGGAAAACAATTGCTACGAGGTGATGTTAAATGTCTATTATCTTCACTATAGCTGCTCTATTGCCTAGACGTTAACCTGCTTGCTTGAGATAAATTGTGTATATAGAATGACCCAGATTCTCGAGCCTATCTATGATAGTACTTAGTATAAAGAGACAAGCTTTCAGAGTTATGGTATGAGGTGTATTGAGCAAGGTTAGGGAGAATTCGAGTAGGATTATGTAGTATTAGGAGGCACATTTCAGACCTTATTATATAGCCAACAAGATCTGCCAGTATTAGTTTCCACATGCACTCAGCGTTTTTTGCATAGTTAGCACCCTTAGATCGTCACTGGGACCTTGTATGTTTTAAATTTGGTCTTCCACGTGCGCTACCTGCAAATAACTTTTTTCATATGATGCAGACTTGTAGTAGTGATTGTCCTCCTGTTCGGAGTAGGAGGCTGACATAATCCAGTTCCCTCTAGATGTGTGCCCCCCAGAAATTACTTCATCAAAGGAGGGTACATTCATAAGTCACACTTCAAAATATTTCACAACCTGGGGAAAGAGGGTTAGGGGTTTGATGAATAGATGGGATTGGGGAGATGAGGAAAGGTGTGACAAAAACAAACACTACAAAACAACTATATTCATGATGGTGCTGAGCAGCGCATCAACATCAAATCTGTTGTGGAAGGAAATTAATTAGTGACACAGTTAAATTAAATGCATTGCAAACATTCCTGTTGCCCCAGAGACCTAAGTTATATCTAAATGTTTTGTCACCTAGGTTTGAAAAATACAAATTATGGAGGAGTGAGCCAGCACAGTTGAAAAAATTATGATTGCTAAAATAAAAATGATACAATACAAAAATTCTAAATCAGGTGGTGCATCTGCATTCTTCTCGGAATGTCCGTCTTCGGTGCCTGACGGGTGCCTGGCTGAACCGGTCGAGTAAGGTAAGCAGGTGTGTTTTGGAGCATTCCCCTTTCATGCAGGAAAAGAGAAGGCCTCTAAATTTTAAAACAGAAATGATATTGTAGAGTCAAGGAGAAGGACCAAAGGTAAGCTTCACGAGGAGTGGACAAAGCAGCAAAGCAAGAACATATACTGCTTTAGTCACTCATTGTAACTTGTGCGATTAACTGAGAAGCAAGAGCAAATTCACAACCAAATCCATACAAGTAGCTGCATGCACCTGGCTGATCAATCTCACAACTGTTTTTTTTAAATATTTTTATTGATTTTATATTTCAAAATATAATACAAATTGTTCAATTTGCAACCACAGGATAAACCAATACAATAACTAATATCTAGGTCATTTAACAATCACACACCCCCCCAAAATGCACTTCACGGAACACTTCTAGTTTTACAGTATCATTTCTGGCTGCACCCTCCATGGGTTTATCCTTTATTGTTTATTTTATATAGGCATTCGCTCGTGACCAGTGTGGGCCTTGTTTTGCATGCATGAGTTCCCTGGCTGCCTGAGGAGGGCACCATCCGGATTAGTATATGCAGATAGCTACCCTGGTTTTCTGCTCCTCACGTGTCGCTGGGACTGTGGTGACGAAAATTTGATGGACAATTATTACTAGAGAGATGGGAGGAAATGATGTGTGTGCGCTATGGTGCCTGGGTGCCCTATGAATTTTGTTTCCGTAATGGGGGATGCAGGGGAATTTATGTCGTGATTATCGCGATTATATGTGCCCCGATTCAAGGAGGCTTCTCATCGTTTTTGGCCTCCAATTTTGTTACCAAATCCTCCCAAGTGGAGCATCCTGTGTGTTGTCGCCCTTCGTGCACAATTCTTTTTAGTACCTGGTATTCAGTGCGAGCCCAGCGTATTATTAGAGAGTACCAGGATTTCAGATCGGGAGCCTTAGGGGCTTTCCAATGCATTGCTATTAATCTTTTGTACATTAAAAAGGCCAAGGGGGTCATTTTGACCTTGGCGGACGGCGGAGGCCGTCCGCCAAGGTACCGCCGCTGAATGACCGCACCGCGGTCAAAAGACCGCGGCGGCCATTCAGACATTTCCTCTGGGCCGGCGGGCGCTCTCCAAAAGAGCGCCCGCCGGCCCAGAGGAAATGCCCCTGCAACGAGGACGCCGGCTCAGAATTGAGCCGGCGTAGTTGCAGGGGTGCGACGGGTGCAGTTGCACCCGTCGCGTATTTCAGTGTCTGCTTAGCAGACACTGAAATACTTTGTGGGGCCCTCTTACGGGGGGCCCTGCAGTGCCCATGCCATGGGCATGGGCACTGCAGGGGCCCCCAGGGGCCCCGCGGCATCCCCTACCGCCATCCTGTTCCTGGCGGGAGACCCGCCAGGAACAGGATGGCGGTAGGGGGTGTCAGAATCCCCATGGCTGCGGAGCGCGCTCCGCAGCCATGGAGGATTCACAAGGGCAGTGGTAAACCGGCGGGAGACTGCCGGTTTACCCTTTCTGGCCGCGGCTGAACCGCCGCGGTCAGAATGCCCTCGGGAGCACCGCCAGCCTGTTGGCGGTGTTCCCGTGGTCGGTGACCCTGGCGGTGACCGGCCGCCAGGGTCAGAATGACCCCCCAAGTCTATAAATTTGTGCAGGTGTCTTTGTTTTTTTGGTCTCTTCCTCAGTCCCAGCAGGCAGGACCCAGGGTCTGCTAACAGTGCAAGTCCCGTTAGCCCAGATACCTCCACTACCACCTCCGCCCAGGCCGTTTGTATATTAGGGCAATCCCATACCATGTGGTAGAAGGGTGCTGACGGTATTTTGCATCTGGGGCATGTTGGTACTGAATCAGGGAACATGCGCTTTATTCTGGCTGGGGAAAGATATGTTTGATGCGTGTAATTGAATTGGGTATATCTAAATCTGGGATTCCTTGACACGCCTCTGATGTGAGACAAGGCCTTGGGCCAGTCTTCCAGTGGGATCGGGGTGGGGAGTACTGCATTCCATCTACTCCATGCTTTCCCTGCCTGTGCATCAGGAGTCTTGTTGAGGATTCTATATAGATTGGATATTATTTTTGTTTGATCACTGTGTTGTAGAAGCTGGTGGAGCACTGGGGAGGTCTCTGGTTCCGAAGTGCCTATTCCCCATATTTTTCTGATTTCATGACATACGGCATGATATGTCAGGAACTGACCCAAATTGATCTCTGTGAGGGCCTGGAGAGCCTCGAACGTCATTAATTTGCCGTCTTCAAAGCAATCCCCTACTGTCTGTATTCCTGCTTCCTTCCACAGCTTTACAGCTTGCATTCCAGCTGCAGTCCCCACCAATAGATAATTTAGCGGTATGTGTGGGGAGTAAGGAAGCTTATCCACTCCTCTTTGCACATATTTAACCCAACACGCATGCACGGCTGCAAGCAAAGGGTTAACCAGTACCACTTTGGGGGGCTTTGACGTCAGCCAATTTAAAAGGGGGGTCCCGTTCCGCCGAGGCTCTAGGCTCATGGGTTCCGCTTGCTCTGGTCTGTGGATCCAATATTGGACCCACTGAAGTTGTGCGGCAGCATAGTATCTTTCAAAATTCGGAGTTCCCAGGCCACCGTTATCCAACGGGCATTGCAATGTGGATAGCGCCACTCGCGCTCTACCACCTCCCCAAATGAGCTGCAGTAATGCTGTGTTTAAATTGCAGAAGAAGCTTTTGGGAATGGTTATCGGCAGGGCCGCAAAATAATATAGGAGCCTAGGTAGAATCAACATGTTAGCAATCGCCACCTTATCGGGTGGCGAGAGCGGAAGCTTGTTCCAAAATTGTAGGGAGCCTTTTATGGAAGTTAGTGCCTTCCCCAGGTTCCCGTCTCTTAAGTCTTCTGTGGCATGATATATGTTTATCCCAAGATATTTAAATGTTGTGGGGCACCACTTTAGGTGCCCTACCTCTGGGGGGTCTTGGTTGTTGGGGGCCCTTTTTGCCAGGGGGAACACACAGGACTTCTCCCAGTTTACCACAAGGCCAGACAGGCCTCCAAATTCAGCCAATAAAGACATTACAGGTGGGATAGCTGCACAACCATTCCTGATATATATCAAAGCATCATCTGCATATAATGAAATCGTGTTATGTAACCCATTCCTAATAATTCCCCATTCGTGCTCCATGAGGCGTACTTTTGCCGCTAACGGTTCCATTGCTATGGCAAAGAGCAGCGGGTATAAGGGACATCCCTGCCGTGTCCCCCTGGAAATCGGGAAACTATCAGAAATCACCCCGCCTGACTTCACCCTCGCGCTTGGATTAGAATACAATGTCCGGACCCAACGAATGTAATTAGGGCCTATTCCCATACGGGCCATCGTAGCCATCAGGAAGTCCCATTCCAGCGTATCAAAGGCCTTTTCTATGTCTAGTGAGAGCACCATTTCCTCCTGTGCAATCTTGGGGGTGTCTCCTATTATACTCAGCAATCTGCGAATATTTAGGAAGGTGTTACGCTTTGGGATGAAGCCATTTTGATCTGCATGAATCAATAAGTGCATGAGGGGGGCTAACCTATTAGCCAATATTTTGCCTAATATTTTGCAGTCTGTATTTAACAGCGATAGTGGTCTATAAGATTTAACATCCGTGTGGTCTCGACCCTGTTTAGGGAGTACCACTATCATAGCTTCCCTTTGAGATATAGGTAAGCTTTCTTTAGTCCACGCCTCCTGGAACACTCCTAGCAGATGGGATTTTAGGCTGGGTAAATAGGCTTTATAATACTCCGAGGGGAGGCCGTCTGCACCCGGCGCTTTGTTCCTGGGCAGCTGTGCAAGGGCTAGTTCTATTTCTTCTGTTGTTATGGGGGTTTCAATTCCATCTCTATCTGTTTGTGGTAGTTGGGGTAGGAAGGAGTCCGCCAGGAAAGCCTCAAGTTGTGTAGCTGTGCACGAGGTACGTTTAGTGTATAAGTTTGAGTAGTAATTCCTAAACGTCTCGTTTATTTCTACTTGTGTAGTAGCCATCTCATGCGCGCCCACCTGGATGGCACCTATCGGAGCTTGCTGTCTATCCTCGCGGAGTAGCCACGCTAGCATTCTACTTGATCTGTCTCCTTCCGTTTGCAATCTGGTTAAGTAATAGTTGTAGTCGTGGCAGCGGAACCTGCTATCTGCCTCATTATATTTTGAGCGCTTTTCTTTGAGGACAGTGCTAGTGATTTCCCCCCGTGCTACCGCTTTTTCCGCAATCCTTAGCTCCTTCTCTAGTTTGCTAATTTCCGCCTGTAAAGAGCGTCTCACTCCCCACGTAGTGGACATGCATACTCCGCGTGCTACTACCTTGTGGGCATCCCATTCTATCGCCCGGGTTGTTGCAGACATAGCGTTTGTTTCCCAATATTGGCCTATAGATTTCCCTAATGTTGCGGCGAATGCTTGATCTTGTAGAGCCTCCACCTGGAATCTCCAAGTGGGAATTGCCTGACGTGCCCTGCCCCAATTCAGTGTTACTCACAGAGGCGCATGGTCCGAGACTGTCTTTGCCAAGTATTCAGATTCAGTGATCAGCGCCCCTATTTCGCGGGTGCCCCATACTATGTCTATTCTAGTGTGGGTGTTATGTGGGACCGAGTAAAATGAATATTCTTTTTGCTCTGGATGGCCTAATCGCCATACATCATATAGACCCATAACATTTGCCCATTCTTGCAGGGGACTTACGGGCTTCCTACTAGTTGGTGCGCTCGGGTGGGCACTGGTTCTGTCCAATGCTGCTGATGGGGTACTGTTAAAATCACCGCCCCAGATGGCTAGGGGCATGGGGTGGGACAGCAACGTTGGGGTGAGAGTGGTAAGAAAGCCCGAGATGCCACTGTTGGGGGCGTATACCCCGATCACAGCCATTTGTCTGCCGTCTAGTCTGCCCTCCACTACTACGTACCTCCCTCCCTGGTCTATCTTGTGTGCTGACATGAGGAATGGAACTCCCGCCGCTATCCAGATCAACACCCCTCTCGCAAAGGCCGAGTATGTTGTGCCTATCAACTGGCCTCCCCACTTCGTGCGCAGGTCACGTAGGTCCCCCTCTAGCATATGTGTCTCTTGCAGAATAGCGATATGCACTCCTAGGGGCATATTTATACTCCGTTTGTGCCGAATTTGCGTTGTTTTTTTCGATGCAAATTCGGCACAAAACTAACGCCATATTTATACTTTGGCGTTAGACACGTCTAGCGCCAAAAGTATGAGGAATGAGCGTCATTTTTTTGCGTGAACGCCTTCCTTGCGTTAATGAGATGCAAGGTAGGCGTTCCCGTCTAAAAAAATGACTGCGACGCAAATGCGTCGTATTTAAACTCCCGGGCAAAAATCACGCCCGGGAGTGGGCGGGGCAAAAAAACCCGCATTTGCACCTCTTTTTAACGGCTGGGTCAGGGCAGGCGTTAAGGGACCTGTGGGCTCAAAATGAGCCCAGAGGTGCCCTCCCATGCCCCCAGGGACCCCCCCTGCCACCCTTGCCCACCCCAGGAGGACACCCAAGGATGGAGGGACCCATCCCAGGGACATTCAGGTAAGTTCAGGTAAGTATAATTTTATTTTTTTTTGTTTTTTTTTTTTGGCATAGGGGGGCCTGATTTGTGCCCCCCTACATGCCACAATGCCCAATGACCATGCCCAGGGGACATAATTCCCCTGGGCATGGCCATTGGGCAAGGTGGCATGACTCCTGTCTTTACTAAGACAGGAGTCATGTAAATGGTGTCTGGGCGTCGTTAAAAATGGCGCAAATCGGGTGGAGGCGATTTTTTTGCCTCAACCTGACTTGCCCCATTTTAAGACGCCCTAACGCCATGTTCCCCAACGCCGGCGCTGCCTGGTGTACGTGGTTTTTTTCCACGCACACCAGGCAGCGCCGGTCTGCTAGCGCCGGCTAACGCCATTCAATAAATACGGCGCCCGCATGGCGCTTCAGAATGGCGTTAGCCGGCGCTAATCTTTTTTGCGCAAAACTGCGATAGCGCAGTTTTGCGTCAAAAAGTATAAATATGGCCCCTAGTCTTTTAAGTCGAGCGTGCACTCTAGCCCGTTTGCTCAGCATCCCAAGGCCCCTGATATTCCATGTTAATATAATATACTGGTTTTTCGTATTATTTCGGGAAGACATCATATGGGGTACTGGGGATATGTTGCTGTGTTGTGGATCTGGGCTTTAGTGTTGGCCCGCCTGGTCTCTGCCTTTCTGTTGCTGATATTTAAATATAGAGGGTGCAGGTCTATGTTTTGTGCGTTAAGTAATTCCGATTCTTGCATTTCTGCTAAACTGTTAGTCCCCACCCCCCTAATTAAACCCCCTATACTACTTACAACTACAGTGAAACTACAAAACTTAAAATTGTGTGAAATAACTCTTATCCGGTTGGATTTGCATAGTGGGATTCTCATATCGTACAGATGTGGCTCTTGTAAGGGGCTCACATCGTGCCGCAGACTTAGTCTGCCAATATCGTCAGGCGCCCCCCGCTTGGCATAAATCCGTTCCCTCTGGCCCCTCCCATCCGCCATGTACCACCTACTTATGCCCCCAATCACTTAGCTTAGTGTTTATATCAAAGATGCATATTGTTGAAGGCACTTTATTCCCACGTCTCGGCAGTGTCGCAGAGTCTCTGTAGATTTTCAAGTTTCAAGCATCGTCCCTGGTAGTCTCTCTGGGCCTGAACGAATAGTTTATAGTTTGTCGGCAGTTCTTGGGGTGACCTTCGGCCCACCTAGTTCTCCTGTTACCGTGGATGCGGAGCTGGCTGTGTCTGAGTCCGATCCCAGCTCCTCAAGACCACTGGCAATTGTACTGCGGCTTTGCATATGTAACGGCGTCTCTTTTAGCACTTTTGCTCTTTCCTCTGCTGCTTGCCAGACATTGGGCTGGCCTCTGGGGCACCGTTTGGATCGCTTCCTTGCAGAAGGTTTTTGCCATTTCTCGTCCCCCTCTTCGTCCTCCCGGGGGTGTGCAAGGCCCTTGGCGTGGAGCCATGTCCAGGCATCCTCGGGGTTGGTGAATATATGGGTACGGTCCTCCATCACTACCCTTAGCTTGGCTGGGAAGAGCAGGGCATATTTTATGTTCTGTTCTCGTAAGCGTTGCTTGATTTTAACGAAAGATTTGCATTGGTTCTGCACCTCTTGCGTAAAGTCTGGGTAAGCGTTCATGTTCGAGTCTTCATACTTGAACGGGCCCTTATTGCGGGATTGTTGCAATATTGCGTCTCGGTCTCTATAGTTCAAGAACCTGGCAATCAATGGCCTGGGGGACTGGCCGAGGGCCGGAGGTCTGCCCGGGACTCTGTAAGCCCTTTCAACTGAGAAAAACTTGGATGGAGCCCCATTTAACACCTCCTTGATTAGCCACTGCTGTAAGGAAATTTCTGATTCCGGTTGACCCATACTTTCCGGAAAGCCCAGGAATCTCACGTTATTTCGGCGCGCCCTACTCTCCATTTCCTCCGATCTTCTCCAAAGTATCTTCAGCTCCTCGTCCATGCGCTGAATCTGTTTTTGGTTCCCTTGCGCTATTGGAGTTAGATCAGCTATTTCAGCTTCAGTTGTTTTCACTTTTTCAGCTAGGCTTCGATGATCCACTCGTAAAAGATTCAAGTCTTGCGCGACTGCATCAATTCTGCCTTCCAAGGATGACTTAGTGTCCAGTATTGCCTGCAATACTTTCTCGAACTGAGCAGAATGCGCTAGAAGTGTGCTTTCCAGTGACTGTAGGGATGGGCCAGATTGTTGGTCGGTAGGCGTTATCGCTTGGGTAGTTCGGTCTGGATTCTTGGTTGACTTGGCTCTGCCGGCCATTTTGGCTGTTCTGAGATTACCTCCCAATCTGCAGAGATTACGCACTTTTAATCTTCCTGATTCGTTGTTTTAAACTTTTACTGAGTTGCCTGGACATGGAGCGCACATCCGGCGTTGAGGGCGTGAGATTAGGCAGCAAAGCAAAGGGACATTTAGGGCCAGATGTAGCAAAACAAAAAATTGCGACTCGCATTTTGCAAGTTTCTGCGACTTGCAAAATGCGAGTCGCAATTTGTAATGCAAGGAAAAAAAACGTTCCGAAATAGCGACTCGCACCCGGACTCGCAACGCAGTGTGCGA
This sequence comes from Pleurodeles waltl, assembly GCF_031143425.1. NCBI lineage: Eukaryota > Metazoa > Chordata > Amphibia > Caudata > Salamandridae > Pleurodeles > Pleurodeles waltl. The sequence continues at coordinate 343,438,489 of NC_090439.1, forward strand.
GTCTGCAGATTGCGAGGTCGCTTTTTGCGAGTGTGCAAAAACCGAACTCGCAATTAGCGAGTAGGTGTCGCAAATTGCGATTACCTTGAAAATTGCTTACAGGTGCAGCAGAACACTCCAGAAACCACACCAGAACATTCTGGAAACACTTCCTGGCACATGATGATGACATCACAGCCAGGAAGTTTACAAATACACCTGGGAGGAGGGAGGACCACACCCTTTTATAACTGCTGAATTTCACACAGGACAAACAGCAGCTGCCATGGAGGGAACCCCAAGAAAGAGGAAGCTCAAATTTTCTGAGAGGGAGCTGGAGGTGCTGACAGAGGAATGCTGTCAGCACTATGATGACTTGTTTGGGAGAGCAGCCCTCAATGTTCCTGAGGCCACAAAAAAACAACTGTGGCAGGACATCCAGGACAAGATCAATTCCCTGGGGGTGAGCCATAGGACCATCAACGACATCAAGAAGAGGTGGTATGACCTCCGCTCCCGGACCAAGGAGAGGGTGGCTGAAAGGCTCCGGGAGATGAGAGGCACAGGAGGGGGACCATCGTCTGTGCCACCACCCACACCCCTGGAAGAAAGGGTGGAAGAAACCTTGGAGCAGGAGGCAGTGTCTGGATTTGGGGACCTGGACACCTCAGAGCCCAGCACATCAACCGGTGAGTACCATGTGATATGCCTGTACCCCTATCAATGCCATACCCCCACCCACCATGTACTCAGGGGCATGCACAACCAAAATAGCTCCATTTCAGGGTAGCAAATGCCAGAATGATGCATTATGGGAAATGTAGTCAAGTAGGCAGTTCATAGGCAAATGTTTATTAGGAAGTGTGCAATAGATAGTAGACACTGACAGTCTGTTCCCCATGTCCCACAGGTCTCCAGCAAGACACCACCAACACTCCAAGCACCCAGGCCCATGAGGACACCCCAGGACCCCCCAGCACCCCCACCTGCACGGTCAGCAGCATCCCTGCAGTAGCCACACCTGCTGCAACAATTCCGCAAGAGGCTGCCCCAGCAACAGGCAGGGAGGAGACAGGTGGAAGCACAGGGCAGCCACCGCTGCGCAGGCGTCGCAGGTCAATACCATCTGGGCTGCAGTCTGCATCCGGGCTACTTCCTCCAACCACCAGTGAGGCACATCTGCTGCGTGGTCAGCGCCTGCAGAACAGAATTTTGGGCAGAATTAGTGGTGTGCTGCACCGCTTTGTGCGCTACAACCATGCCAGCATGCAGCACCTCAACACACGAATGGACATGATCTGCAGTAACACTGGGGACCTTGCCCTTGCCATGAGGGAACTGGCGGGAGGACTACTGGCACAGGCAGAGGGTGGGCGGCGCAGGGATCGGCAGATCATGCACAGACTGGACAGGATGGCCACATCCATCGGCAGGCTCGCCATGAATATCACAGGCCTGTCGAGGAGGACAGTTGGGCTGCAAGTGGAGATGGGCCATTTCGCTGGGGATGTGGCAAGGGGCCTGGGACGTCTCACCCACATTATCGAACTGATGGAGACACGGGAAATGTCGAGGGCCACAGGGGAAACACCCCATGACAGTGAGGAGGGCTCAACAGTGAGCAGTGTCTCTGTCACTGACAGCAGGGTGCTCAGGAGTGGCAGGCAGAGCACCACGGAAGCAGCAGGGACCAGCCAGGCTGGCAGGAGGGGCAGAAGGTCTTAGAGATCACCCTGGACCATTAAATGTGGCACATGACGTTAATGTGCCACATGCCTGGTTGGCATTTTACTGCCCATGGACAATCTTCACTTGTGAATAGTTTATTTAATACACTAATAAAACAGTTATTTTTTTGCCACTTAACAAATAGAGTTTTTGGTTAATAGGTGAGTATGGTTGGAGTTGACCCGTACCGTCCAAAATATTGTGTTGCAATGTGTTCCCGTCTCAGTCTGCCTTGATTTGCCAAACTCCTATCCCCATGATGGCGATGTGGTTGTGCTTGCTCTTCATCATCAGGATCTGGGTCTGCAGGGGTGAGAGGTAGCCCACGTCGGGTGGCTATGTTGTGGAGGATGGCGCATGCGACCACAATTTTAAATGCGGTAATGGCGGTGTACTGGAGGGCACCTCCACTGCGGTGGAGGCATCTGAATCTTGCCTTCAGGAGTCCGAAGGTGCGCTCAATGAGGTTCCTGGTCCTCTTATGTGCACTGTTGTATTGCCTCTCTGAATCATTGCTGGGTGTTAAAAACGGAGTCATGATCCAAGGCCTGAGAGCATATGCACTGTCACCTGTTGGGCACAAAAGTACACTGTTAGGAAGTCCAGATTGTCGTGCACAGTGACCTGTGTGTATGTCTGCAAGTGTCTGTGGCTCTACCTAGGAGGTAACCGTCTCCTAATTCCCCACGTTCCAGGCGTTGATGTATCCCACTATGCCTAAAAATGTATGAGTCATGGGTACTGCCTGGAAACTTAGCTACAATGTCAGTGATGACATAATGGGCGTCACAAACAACCTGAATATTGAGTGAGTGGGTACACTTTCTGTTGCGGAAAATGTGTTCTAGATTAGCAGGGGGGCATATTTGAATGTGTGTCCCATCTACACACCCTATGACATGGGGAAAGTGGGCAATGCGGTAAAAGTCCAGCTTGGTGCTGTTCATTTCTGCCTCATTCCTTGGTAAGTATATGAAGTGGGACATGTGCGTGACTAAGGCATCTAGGAAGGCCCTGAGGAACCTTGACACTGCACTTTGGGATACCCCACCTGCCACAGCAATGACCCCCTGATAGCTCCCTGAGGCCAAGAGGTGCAGTGAGCATAGCACTTGCACATGCGTAGGGATGGCGCAGCCACGCAGAGTTTGGTGCTCTAGCTGTGGTTTGAGTAAATCTATTAATTCTAGGATGGCTGCGCTGCTAAGGCGGTATTTGTCATAGATCTCATCCTCAGTTTGCTGAAAAAGAGTCTGCCTTGTTCTATATATCTTCTCCTGTCTCTGGCCCCTCCTCCTCCTCTGCTGGGCTGCGTGGACTCTCCTTCTCACTACTATCAGGTATATCTCCGCCATCTTGTGTAACCCAGATGCCTTCTGGGTCTCCTTTTATACTTTGGTAATGGTTACCACCTGCTCTGAGATAGTGGTAAATGGGACATGCAAAATGTTTTTTTTGCTGACTAGTCGCAATTTGCGAGTTGCAATTGCATAAGGTTTGCGACTCGCAAATTGCGACTTGGTATTTGCGGGTCGCAAAATGTGGTCGCAACGGATGCGACTCGCAAACGGGTCCCATTGCTTTTTGTGAGTCGGAAATGGGCTTTTTGCATCCCATTTCCGATTTTGCACTGTCGCAAATTGTGATTCTGCCCGTTTGCGAGTCGCAAACCTTTGCTACATCTGGCCCTTAGTCTTATTCTGACTTATTATGGCTATTCAATGACAAATGCTGCAGTCATTAATGGATTCAATGTTCCAGCTATGAGTTCTTGTGGGGCTGTCCTCCGGGCCCACCGGAATATGCGGAGGGTGTAAACGCTGGGGGAGAACACTTGTTTCTTCTTGTGTGGCGGGAGGGCTTGGTGCCAGAGGCTCCCTCAGATAGAGGGGAAAAGTGCTGGACAGCTGGGAGAGGCGTCGACACGCGGGAGAAATCGCGGGTCAGGGCGATCGCAGGGCGCCGCAAATAAACTTTGTGCAGCTAAGGACAGTCGCGGCAGGGACCCATTGCAGGGGAGTCCAGGGCAGGCCACACGCCCGCGGTCCAACCCAGCCGTCCACTCTGCGTTGGTTGAGTAGTCCGAGCTCCCAGGAGCACGCGGTCCACATCCATCTTGCCCTTTTGCGTAAATGGATAGGTGGGGTGGAGGGGGGGGGTGCTTGTCGTTCCAAGGGTTTTTCCCCTCAGCTTAGTTTTGGTGTTCCCCCCCCTCGCAGGTGCCCTCCTCACCTCGTTTTTTAAAAATTCTGCACCGGGAACCCCCGCAGCCTGCTGGGCCGCCGCTGCACGTCTTCTTTGCCGGGCCTCTTCTTTGTCCCTCTGCAGCTTACACACGCGGCTGCTGCTGCGGCAAAATTCAAGATGGCGCCCCAGTTCCTCAAGCCGGCTTCACGCATCCCGGGGCGCCCAGTGAAATCAGCCGTGCGGTCCGCTTTTGGACGCGTCTCTTCAGCCCCCCCGGCCACGAGCAGGCGTGGAAGCGGGAGGCGGCCGTGCCGGGCGAGAGCGCGATCGGGGCTGCAGCCGCAGCTCCTCCCTCTCTGCGCCACACCTGGCGCAGACTCGCGAGTCCCAGCCCCGCCTTGCCCGCGCACCGAGGGGCGCTCGTGGCACAAGTTGGGTGCCCCGGTCTCCCCGGTCAAGCCGCCGTCCCGGCCGCCGCTACCAGGCCGCGGGGGGGGGCGCCTTCCAGGATGTTTCGAGGTAGCCGGGAACGGAGCACTCAGATCAAGCGACCGTCCCGGCCGCCATCTTGGCTCCTCCAAGCTCACAACTGTTATAACATTTAGCCAAGTGTTTCCAACATATGATGTTGCTTTTTTATTTGAAATTGATAACTTTCTTCTTTTGGCTGATGAGGTAGTCCTGTTCTTAGCCCTGACTCTGAGTAACAAATCAGACAACTCTTGACCCAAATGAGATTGAGAGAGATTGACCTGTAGTGCACTGTTGTGGATGAACAAGAGGAGAAAAGGAATTTGAGTGTTTTATGTAGATTTTAATTTGTTAACTAAACTGGTCTGGTCTCTGTAGAACCTGGAAAAAAGTACAATAAGGAGTTGCCAGTAAATCTCGCTATGTGTGAAAGGGCCAATTACCATCAAGCAAACCCACCCATCAGCTCCCAAACATTCCAAATCACCAAAAATAAGTTATCATGAGTTGAACACCTTCCCTCATCATCTGCCACCACATGAATCATCAATCATCATCACTAACACTAATATATCATTCATTGATGCAATAGTTACCTGTTCCAATCCAAACACAGTAGTACACATTTGTCGTGTTTCACCTCTTTTCCCATGGAAGTAACACACAAGTACCAAATTAAATGATCTTTACTGGGGCAACCCTACTAGGGAATGAAAAAGAGGGATAGGCATGGGACGGAGGCAGGCATTGTCTCTTATATCCTTGAATGGATTGGGTAGACTTCTTCACTGCTTACTAGTCCAACGCCAATCCAGACATACATGTGAATAAATGGTTAGGCTGCATAAGTCAGACACAAAATAATGTTCCTCTAGCTATATCCATTTTTTTATTTGGAACCACGGTCTGGCGGGTCAATCTGAAAGTTCTAAGGTGGCATACTCACTCAGGGAAGTAGAGTACATCCTCAAGCTCAGCAGTGCTTACCCAAAAGTTGGTCAGCTAACACACTTGAGTCTGACCAATCACCCTCATCCTGTGGTGTTTCAGGAACAGTGTAATTGTGTGGTATCAAGTGTTGGTTCATTTTAATCATGGTTTAATCTCTCCACATTTTGATGCTAGAGACTGGTCCTTCTTACTGTGACAAATGCACCAACTGGACTGAACACATGCTCAGGAGACACACTGGCTACTGGACAAACCAGATACTTTATTGGCAGCCTGCTGAGCTTAACCATTGGCACATCTTCCCATACCAAAGGGCCAATGGGTTTTACTTCATGTAAACCTATTTGGGTAATTCAGATAGTCTTGGACCATGCTTGGAATGGTCATGGGTGCTGCCATTTGCTCAGCCTTTGTTTCCTTTCCCTCTGCACTCAACCTAGGCTCTGCCACATAAAACAACGCCATTGCAGAGATTGGGTCCGATTCCTCTGTTGCTGGTGTTTTTTCTGGTGCTGTTGCTGGTGTTGACTGCTGTGAAACAACAGCAATGCCCTCTCTGGAGTTGAAGGCTGCATGCCGAAACCTTTACCTGGGACTCTAATTTCCAGCTATTCCTCTTCCATGTCTCTTGCTTGCTCAACAATTCATGTCTTGTGTAGGGAAACACCACCTTCTGAAAAAGGAATGAAAGTGGTTACAATTTAATGTACTTTGAATCAAGTATTGTGGCACAGATGCATTCTTTGGAGGACACAATCTGTCTATGGAGCCTTGGATTAACAGCCAAGCAAAGGATTAGGTGCTCAACCAACTTGTGCTTCTGTATTGCTGTTCTCACTGGTGAACTTTGCAACTCCGTTTTTAACTGGTCCTGTAGCAAATGCAACAATGGAATAACTTGGCCCATGTCACTGTCCTTGCTAACGTCCCATGTGAAACCCTCGAAAGGAAGTAGCATTTGTGTCAGCCATTTGACTAGGGTCCGTTTATCCACCTCGATGGTCATGCTTATTCCCATTGCATCCCCTCCTCTTTCAGGGACGTAGTTGGTGATCGATCTGTACTGGTCATACAGATGTTGTAACATGCAGTAGGTTGAGTTCCAATGTGTTGGCACCTCCAGTATGGGGGCTTTAACTGGTACTCCATTAGCATGCTGAATGATCATCACCTACTTCTGGGCTTTAAAAGAATGTGCAGATTCTTCTGTAGGTGGTCAGTATGTTGCCGACAATGGGACTGATTTAAAAGTTGGTGGAGGGAATACTCTATCACAAACATGACGGATATCCCGCCAACTGTATTATGGTCCTCTTAGGATAAAATGGAATCATAATACGGCAGATGGGATATCCATCATGTTTGTGGTGGAGTTTTCTGCTCCACCAACCATTAGGCACTATGGGGCAGATTTATGGAAAGTGTTGCTGCACCGAGTGCAGCGCCACTTTTCCTTCGCCCCTTAGCACCCCCCTACCGACACCATGTGTGTGGCGTATTTAAAATACGGCGCACCATGGAGCAGGCTGGAGGGCTTTAGTGTCATTTTTCATGATGCTACTGATGTACTTTGCAGGATAGCACCAAAATGTTGGCGCTACTCCTGCAATGTACATAGGGGCTCATTCTAAAGAATGGAAGCCCCCTTGTATTGCTTGCTCTTGAGCAGGCGTTAAAAGTGCCACAAAAATGGTGCAACTAAATCTCATGGATTTCATTGCGTCAATTTTCCGGCTCCCCTAATGGAGGAACGCCTCCTTTGCATACATTATGTCTGGCACATAATGTAGTGCAAAGAGTTACAGAGTGGCACAATGCATGCATTGCGCCAATCTCTAAATACAGTGCGGGGATTTCAGCCTTGTTCGGCCACAGTAACATCAAAAATGATAACGTTGATGTACCTCAAGGTGATGCAGGGCATTATAAATATGCCCCTATGTCATCTTTTTTTAGAAAGTCCTGCCCAATAGAATTGACACAATGAGCCTAACACAGGAACCTGAAATATCCACCATCTATCATGGACTTGACTATATTACTGCAATGTCCATGGCAAAAAAAGCTATTTCTGAGGCCTGTGGGTCACAGCCATTCAAACACCTTGCTATTAAAGTCTTCTAAGATGTTTGCAGCTGTATGAGATTTCTCCATGGCAAAGATCACTACTGTTGCATGCCGCCAAATGTCTTTAAAAAGTTTCTTCAGTGCTGAGACTTGCAGATAGCTGTTGCCCACCCCCCAAAAAAAAGATCCAGGGTGCATTGATACACATGTAATCATTTGCTTGACAGCTGGTCCACATGTCTGTCATCAGGTGAATAGTCTGAGCAGCACTCTGCTGCAAAGTTTGTCCAACCAATTGCAGCACATCGTGGTGGAGTGATGGATCAGCAACCCTGGAAAAATAGGTCCAACGGGGAGCCTTCCCTTTATGGGCAGATGGCTGCTGTAAATTTAAAAAATGCCACTCCTTTCACAAAAAAAGGGAGGAGGTCCAGCACTAACATTTTAGCTAGCTTCCTGTTGTTCAAACATGCCATTAGGTGTTTGTATTCATAGGGCCAATCCTGCCTAAACATGCCCATATTACTAGCTTATATTTCTTTCTTTTGTTGTGCCAAGTGACTTTTGGAGAGGACCGGGGGTGGTAGACTTAATATGCATCTTGGAATAGTCATCAATGTATGCGGTTGTGTCCCCACCTGAGTCTTTTCCATTTTGAGGTTGCTGATTCTGCTGGTGCACTGCTGGGGACAGGGTTGCTTTGTGTATAGGTGTCACCCTCTCTTTCCTCATCACCATCAACTGTGATTATAGCTCATGTACCTCTTTCATCTCCACCACCACTTCCAGCAATTGTTTTAAGGTGTTCCTCCCACTGAATTGCATGATGTTTTTTCATATGGGTTGTTTGGCCTCAAGTACCATAGTGTGAATCATGCATACCTTTATGAACGCTTGCTTGGCAAATGGAGCATACTGCAATATTAGTCTCCTGCTTGCTAATCTTAATGAAGCTCCAAACTTGGGATGAGAACATTTTAGTGTGCCACAGGTGCCATTGTCAATACTGGAAGAACTAGAGGTAGATGGGTGCGTCGATGATTGCCTCTCTGCAGTACATACTTCGAGTGAGGTTGTGGTGGATGCAGGTCTCAGCAGGGGTCTTACAAATATGGAAGCTGTCAATGGTTGTAGAACCAGTGCAACATCCATCTGAGCAGGTTGAATATGAGGTGCAATGGTGGTATCCTCTGAGCCAGCTTCCATGACAGTGAGTGGCTCATACTTCTCTCATTCCGTAATTCTAATGCTTTCAGGAACTTTGCTTTTCCCTTGTCTCTCATGGTGGGTCTCAGAGACTCAGCTGGGGTTCAATCCATGTCCAGATCACCCTCCTGTTCTCCTCCTACTTGAAGAAGAACTATTGTTAACTCTGGCTAAGGCTCCTGTTGTCTACTTTGTGCAGTTTCCTCCTATGATTGGGTACAGGTTTGTAGCTGACACAACTCTAATACACTCACTGCCCATTGCCATGATTGCAGTGGCTACCTTGCTGAGAGACATGAGCTTAGGTTGGGGTGGTGCAGTTGTTGATGTGGAACGCTACTCTCAGTTTGCTGCCCTGAGAATGATGCAGCAGGCCCACCATGTTTCCTGATAAAACATGGAGGGTGGCATATGTTTGGTGGCAATCTATTACTTCTCCTCCTCCTCACTACCTACTTTCTTGGAAGGAACATCTTTTTTAGGGCCATCTTCAAGCTCTGTCAGTTGGCACTTAGCTGTGCAAGCAGAAGCAGAGGTGTTGCATGCTCTGGTGAAGTCAATTTGTGCTACCCTTCTGTCTGACAGTAATGAGGGTGATGTCTCATGTGCACCTGAAAGCAAACATACAAGAAACACATTTAGTGAAAGGTGTCATTTTTGCAGTTTGAATTATTCAGAGTACAGATAATATAATTTAGTGAGGTTATCGCAAATAATTTACACGAGTAGTGTATCGGCTATCCATTCCAAACAACACCATAACATAATATTTCAAATCAGGATTAACAACGTACATCTAAGGGGAGGCACCTGTGGCAGACAGGGGGTGCTAGTTAAATGGAATAACCCTTAAAAAATGAATGCTGGTGTGAGCCTATTGCAGGTGGGGGATGAAGGGAAATACTAAATAATCCTCAAAAAATGAATGCTGGTATGGGCAGATGGAGGGTACAGGGGAAAATTTAATAATCCTTAAACAATGAATTCTGGTGTACAACTAGGGCAGTCAGGGATTGTGTGGAAAATGTAATAATCCTTAAAAAAATAATGCTGATGTGTGTCAATGGCTTAAGACAGTGGTTCCCAAACTTTTTCGATCCCCGGCTCCTTTGACCTATTGGCCGTGTTGGCCACGGCTCCCCATTATGTAACTTTTTTTTGGCGGGTGGGGGAACGTAATCCCAGCCTGTACCTGTACCTACACTATTTACAGTTTGTTTTCTTTATTCTCTCCTTCAGGTTGCTGAAACCCATTTATTGGAAACTATTTTTGTTCTTTGGTCATAGGGATATTATTAATGGTACTTTGGCGCCCTCCGCTGGTCACAATAATGAATGCAGGGGGTTTTGTTTCCAATACCACGATGAAAAGCTGCCGATTCAAAGCACCTCCGAGTGGTTTCCAAACTGTGTGCGGAGCCCCTGGCTAGTTTTGAGGGCGCACCAGGGAGCCGCGGCGCACAGTTTGGGAACCACTGGCTTAAGAGAAGAAGACCTACGGCAGTCATGGGTTGAAGGGAAAATGTAAAAAGAAAATACTTGCTGATGTATTACTAGGGACTATGAGAAATCCATTGGAAAGCCAGGAGGTGCAGGGGAAAGTGGAAATAAATGCATTGTAATATTATAAACACTGTTCATACAAATACTAAAATGATCCTCAAGCACATTAAACTGTCAAGGAAAAAAGTGAAAAAATTAAAATGGCATATACCTTTTCTATCAATGTCCCTAGGAAGTTACTTTAAAAACTGGAAAAAATTTAATAATATTGCACTAGGTGGCAAGCTGAAAATGGTTGCCAGTCACATAGTAAAACAACAACAGAAAGCAAGGAGGCGTGGAGAACAAAGAATACATGCAGGCCTACAGCAAAAGCACACAGTCTTCTTACACAAAATGGGCACCAGCCACCTGGTCAAACAGCAACAGCAAGCAAGAAGGCATGGAGAACAAAGGAAACATGCAGGTCCATGACAAAACCACACTGACTGCCTACACAAATTGCCCGCAAGCCCCATGGTCAAACAGCAACAATAGCAAGCAAGGAGGCTTTGAGAACAAAGAAAACATGCAGTGCTATTGCAAAAGCACACTGACTGCCTAAACTGAATGTCTGCTGGCCACATGGTCAAACAACAACAGCAAGCAAAGAGGCACCGTGAACAAAGAATACCTATAGGCCTATGGCATATGCACAGTAACTGTCTAAGTGGCCCCCAGACTCATGGTCAAACAACAACAGGAAGCAAGCAGACATGGAGAACAAAGAATACCTGCATGCCTATGACAAAAGCATACTGACTGCCTAAATAAAATGGCTGCTGGCCACATGGTCAACCAACAGCAAACAAGGGGGCATGGCAAACAAAGAACACATGCAGGCCTATAGTATAATCACACTAACTGCCTACACAAAATGTCCACCGGCCACATGCTCAAGTAAAAAGAACAGCAAGCAAGGAGGCATGGATAACAGAGACTGCATGCAGGCCTCTAGATGGACACAGACTACATGAACTGGCCGCTGACCACATTGCTTATAGGACAAAGAGAAAATGGTGGTCTATTCCAAACACACACACTAGCCAGACAGAGGAGACAAGGTAAACAATGAAGAAAACACTACCATTAATTCAGCTCAACCAAAACTTAAAAGCGAGCTATAAAAATCTTTACAACAACAAACATCCTCCTAAGACAGTATGGTAGTCATTATAACCCTGGTGGTCGGTGTTAAAGCAGCGGTAAAATCGCCAACAGGCCGGTGGTAAAAAAAATTGAATCGTGACGTGGCGGAAACCGCCAACATAGACAGCCACTTTAACACTCCAACCGCCACAGTGGTACAAACAAACACCGCGGCGGTAACCACCAACAGACAGACGCAAGACAATGTACCGCCACCAGTATTACAAGAGGCCAATCCGCCACCTTTTCCGGGGCAGATTCACCGCAAACAAAAACACGGTGGAAAAAGGACTTAGAAGGGTAAACGCTCACCTCTACACACCCCACGAGGAACTAGGACGCCATGGAACCGCAACTCCAGATACTCCCTGCCTTTGTCTTCCTGCTCCTCTTCCTGGAGCACGAATGCCAGTTGCAAAGACCACAGTGAGTACTGCACCTACGACACAGGGGAGGGGGGAGGGAAAAAATAGTGACACACACACGTAACACGCAACACCCCCACCCCCACCCTCACCCACGACAACACACACATTAATACATCATGATACATTACAGTTACACCCCCCTAACCACCCCCCAGAAGAATGCAAAGACAAAAGGAAATGATTTCAACGTTTATAATCTATTAAAATCCAGTAATCAAATATATATATACACTATAAATAAATATATACACCAAGAATATAAGTCCAAGGTATTCCACCATTAAAGTCCGTGGACCACTGGGCCACAAATGCATGGGCAAGGCCCAAACAAGATACCTGATCAAAACAGAGAGAACACTGCTGGACCATCAGATCGAAATACAACAGGCACCTCAGGGGGAAGGGAAGGGGGGGCTCCTCAGCTGGATGATTGCACGACACCAGATCCAAGAGGGGGCTCCATGCACATTGATGTATCCTGGGGAGTGCAAAGCCACAGTCTCTCAAGTGGGTGGGTTGCCCACTGATTTATCCTGGGGAGTGCAAAGCCACAGTCTCACAAGTCTCTCAAGTGGGTGGTTTTCCCACTGCTTTATCCTGGGGAGTGCAAAGCCACAGTCTCTCAAGTCTCTCAAGTGGGTGGTTTGCCCACTGCTTTATCCTGGGGAGTGCAAAGCCACGGTCTTACAAGTCTCTCAAGTGGGTGGGTTGCCCACTGCTTTATCCTGGGGAGTGCAAAGCCACAGTCTCACAAGTGGATAACAGTCTCCACTGGTTCTGGAGGGGGCTTGGTGCCCAGAGTGCTTCATCCTGCCAAGGACTGAAGTAGTGGATGCCTTTCTCCACTGGTTCTGGAGGGGGCTTGGTGCCCAGAGTGCTTCATCCTGCTCGTGGTGGCCCCAGTAGCGTCAGAGCTTTTGGCATTCATTGGCCTGCGGTGCTGGAGGCGGCGGTGTCCTGTGACGTGGTGCATGTGGCGGCGGTGTCCTTGGCAGCGATGATTGTGGTTGCAGTGTACTTTGAAGCGGTGCTGGTGGCGGCGGTGTCCTTGGCAGCAGTGCTGGTGGCAGCAGTGTCCTGTGAAGTGGTGCTTGTGGCGGCAGTGTCCTTGGCAGCAGAGCTTGTGGCGGCGGTGTCCTTGGCGGTGCTGGTGGCAGCGGTGTCCTTGGCAGCGGTGCTGGTGGCGGCGGTGTCCTTGGCAGCGGTGCTTGTGGCGGCGGTGTCCTTGGCAGCGGTGCTGGTGGCAGCAGTGTCCTTGGCAGCGTTGCTGGTTGCGGTTTTGTCCGCCGTGCAGGTTTTCGGTGACTTGCCTGTCTTTCTGTGCCCCTTCCCCACCTTGAATGGTGGCGCAGCTGTCTTCCCACTCCCACCTGTACTCCTGGGAGAGGCTTTGGTGGTAGATGTTTTGACTTTCTTCCGCTGGGCACTAGCCAACTTTTTATGCTTTTGAGGTGGGGGACTGTCTGTGGTCTGGCTCCTTGGCACACTGGCTGCCCTGCTGCTTGGTGCACTCCAGAAGCTGGTTACTGCTGGCACCACTGTTCCCGCTAATGTTGTGGCTGAGGTGCTGGGTTGGGACCTGGAAAGGCGGTCCCTAGGGGACTGAAGGGGTGGGGGAGGTGAGGGGAAGAGGTCAAGGTTGGACAGGAAGTTTTTTGGACACACTGGGATGGGTAGATGGACGGGATTTGGGAAGAGGTAGTGGTTGTAGGAGGTGTACGTTTGCTGACGTTGGGTGAAGGTGCATGGGCTGGAGGCTGTTGTGAGGTGGATGGCTGTTGGGTGGGTCTGTAGCTGCGTTTGTGTACCTTAGGAGGTGGGCTCACAGACACACTGGGAGAGGACACAGGGGATGTGTGAATGGTAGTGGGGTGGTGACTGCAAGTGAGCGGGGTGTGGTGATGGGTGTGCTGGTGATGGACGTAGTGGCTGAAGATGTAGTCATGCAGGTGTGAGTGGAGATGAGACCGGGAGGGAGGAGGGAGACGTGGAGGAGGGGGACACAGTGGAGGCAGTGGATGTTGGTATGTGTGCATGGGTATGATGCTTGTGCAAGTGCCTGTGGGATGTTTGGTGCTTATGTTTGCCAGAGCTTCCCTTGTGTGTTGAGGTGTGTGCATGCTGGTCTGATGGTGTGCTTGGGATAGGCTGAGGTACAGGGGTTTAGGTCTGGGTAGAGGAAGTTGGAGGGGGGAGGCTGGACACAGGGACAATGGCTGCCATCAGTGCTGAGGCCAGAGTCTGAAAAGCTCGTTGTTGTGCTGCCTGACCAGAATGAATGCCCTCCAGGTATGCATTGGTCTGTTGCAACTGCTTCTCTACACCCTGGATGACATTCAAAATGGTAGACTGCCTAACAGTGAGGGACCTGAGGAGGTCAATGGCCTCCTCACTGAGGGCAGCAGGGCTGACTGGGGCAGGGGTTGAGGTGCCTGCGACGAAGGAGATGCCCACCCTCCTGGGTGAGCGGCCACGGGGCACACGCTGAGGGGCTGCTGGGAGGCGGTGCTGGTAGGGGGGGTGGCGGCTGTACCTGTAGATGCGGTGGGCACAGAGGGGCCCGCCACTGCAAGGGAGCTCCCTTCAGAGGAGGAGTCTGTGTCGCTGGTCTCAGCTCCTGTCCCTGCGGTGGAGCTTCCCTCGCCCTCCGTCCCACTGGTGGCTTCAGACTCTATTGTCTCGCCCTCCAGGGCCATGTGGGATGCAGCTCATTCAGCTCCGGTGCCACTGCTCCTCCGCCTGATGATGCTAATGCACACAAGAACAGGGAGACCACAAAAAGGGGGGGGAGACAGAAGAAACACATGTTGAGTGCATGCAATACTGCTACCGTTGGTGGACAATAGAGACACAGAAGCCCCCTTCACTACGCCGTGCACTTTGAGTTCCCTAATTAATCACAGGGACATGGGGTACAAGGCCTATGCCCAATTGCTGCACACATGGAAGTCACAGGAGCCTTACTAGGTGTAGTTGGCTCTGAACACAGGTGGGGTGGGGTGCAACATGGCCTGCCTTATGACAGGACCTTGCCTACTAAACTCGCCCTGGCATAGGGGAACTCACAGCCCACCTCCCCCACCCAGACACCTCCAGTGCACGCAGAATCAGCTGAATGAGAGTGTACTCACCCCCTTGTGGCTGCTGTGATGCCCTCAAGCAGCGCCCATCCAACTCCGGATACGCCACCGCCAGGATCCGGAACATCAGGGGGGGTCATGGTGCGACAGGCACCCCTCCCACATTTGGAAGCCATCCCCACCTGGGCCCCCGCCGTCTTCTTGCTCCAGCGGCGAATGTCCTCCCATCTTTTCCGGCAGTGGGTGCTCCATCTGTGGTGGACCCCCAGGGTCCGGACTTCCTTGGCGTCGGCACGCCAAATATCCTTCTTCTGGTGGGCGATGACCTACAGGAATAGTACAGGGGAAAAGGAGAAGATATAACCGTCCGCACCTTCACAGTCATTGGCCCGCATCCCTACCCTTGCCATGACGCACATGCGCTCACCGTCATTTCATGCACGCCTCATTCTCCCCCCCCATCTTCCATCCACACCACTCCACACAGGCACTGCCCATTCGGCATCCTCACAGTGTACTTACCTGTTTGTCTGGAGTAGCGTGTACTGGGGGAGGACCCCATCCACTAGTTTCTCCAACTCCTCCGTGCTGAAGGCAGGGGCCCTTTCCCCAGACACATGAGCCATTGTCTCTTCCAGACTGAGGTCACAACAGCACTTGCAGTATAGGTCCTCTCCTGTCGAAGATCAGGTATCAAGTGAGTGAACAGAGAGAAAATGGCGGTGACGTCTGCGGTGGTACGTACCGTCACCGCCGGCGTACATTGTCATTGGCTCCTCAGACCCATAGGGTCCAATGTTAACCAGTGCAGGATTGCGCCGCGGTCTTCGACCGCCCACCGCAACGGTGTACAACGCCAGCGCAGTTACCTCATATCCCCTTGTCCCACATTACAGGTCAGGCAGATGCCATTTCAGGGGGCCACATGGTATTAATTTTAAATGCGTCACACATATCTAGGCCTTGCATACACACTAATACAGGCACATAACGGTTTTAAAAAATTGAGGAATAAAGTTGTGTTAACGTACCTCAGTGTTGGTTGACTCTCTGCTCGCTGTTCTCCTCCATAGAGCACGTCCGCTGGGGCAGGTGAGTACGTGGCGGCATCCTCCGGTGTACAGACCGGTGGTGGACCAGTCAACAATGGAGTAGCGACATGTAATTGTCACCTACAGACTTGATCATGACAAAATCCTGGAACTGTGTGCCCAGTTGGAGCCAGACCTGATGTCAGCTATCCGCCATCCCACAGGAATCCCCCCTCTAGTGCAGGTGCTGTCAGTACTCCATTTCCTGGCAAGTGGGTCTTTTCAAACTACAGTGGCCATAGCATCAGGGATGTCCCAGCCTATGTTCTCCAAGGTGTTATCCAGAGTGTTGTCTGCCCTGCTGAAACACATGCGCAGCTACATCGTTTTCCCTCAGGTGGAGGATTTGCCAAAAGTGAAAGGTGACTTCTATGCCCTGGGACATATCCCCGACATCATAGGTGCCATTGACGGGACACATGTGGCCTTGGTACCCCCCCGCAGGAGTGAACAGGTGTACAGAAACCAGAAGAGTTACCATTCAATGAATGTGCAGATGGTGTGTTTGGCCGACCAGTACATCTCCCATGTGAATGCCAAGTTCCCTGGCTCAGTGCATGCCGCTTACATTTTGAGGAATAGCAGCATCCCTTATGTGATGGGGCAACTCCAGAGGCACCGTGTGTGGCTATTGGGTGAGGACATGGAGCCTATACAGTGTGACTAGGTGTCTGGGGATGTCCCAAAGAGTTTTCCCTTGACATTTGCAGGTGACTCTGGCTACCCCAACCTGTCATGGCTACTGGCGCCAGTGAGGAATCCCAGGACAAGGGCAGAGGAACGCTACAATGAGGCCCATGGGCAAACTAGGAGGGTTATAGAGAGGACCTTCGGCCTCCTGAAGGCCAGGTTCAGGTGCCTCCATACGACAGGTGGTCCCCTATTCTACTCACCAAAGAAGGTGTGCCAGATCATCATGGCCTGCTGTATGCTTCACAACCTGGCTTTGCGACAACAGGTGCCCTTTCTGCAGGAGGATGGTCCAGATGGAGGTGTTGTGGCAGCTGTGGACCCTGTGGACAGTGAAGAAGATGAAGCAGAAGAAGAGGACATCAACAACAGAAACACAGTGATTCATCAATACTTCCAATGAGACACAGGTAGGAAGACCTCACTGCCTGCTACATCTGATATAATTGTTCCACCTCTCATCTGTCTGTCACTTTCACCCAGTGTATGGACCCTGAGTTGTCACTTTCCCTTTCAATTTCACAGCTGTTGGTCCCACTGTGTGACATCTGCTTTGTTTCCACATGGACTAGAGCTGTGTGACATAGGTATGTTGACTATACAATGGACATTGCTATTTCCCTCAGTTATTGCAAATACACAATTGTGAAAGCACAGACTGACTCCAGATTGTTTTGTGATTTATGGGTGTTTATTTAAATGCTAAATATTGGACGGTGTTGTAAAATGGTCAGGAGTGATGGTGGAGGAATGTCCATGGCAGAGTCCAGTCTATTAGTCTCACATGTGCATTGTCCAAAGGGGCATGGGAAGTGGAGCTGGGGCAGTTTAAGGATGGACGGGGTGACAAAGTGGGACAGAAGGATGACAATCAAGGTGGTCTCATTTCTTGGCGGGGGTCTTGGCATTGTTCTCTGTCTTTGTCCTGGATCCCAGGGACCGCTTGCGGGGTGGTTCTCCATCTGCAGGGGGTGGGGTGCTGGTGTCATGGTCCTGTGGCGGTGCCTCCTGTCCACTAGCGCCGGCGGAGGTGGTGGGCAGTTCATCGTCCAAGCTAGTGTCAGGGGCCCCTTGTTGTGCCACAGTGTCCCTCCTGGTGTTGACGAGTTCCTTCAGCACCCCTACAATGGTGCTCAGGGTGGTGTTGATGGATTTGAGTTCCTCCCTGAACCCCAAATACTGTACCTTCCCCCATAGGTCGTTCCACCTCTTCCTGATGTCATCCCGTGTTCGTGGGTGCTGTCTCACTGCGTTGACCCTGACAACGATTCTGCGCCATAGCTCCATCTTCCTAGCTATGGTGGTGTGCTGCATCTGTGATCCGAATAGCTGTGGCTCTACCCGGAGGATTTCCTCCACCATGACCCTGAGCTCCTCCTCAGAGAACCTGGGGTGCCTTTGCGGTGCCATGGAGTGGTCTGGGTGATGTGTGGGGTGGTGTGTGTTGTGATGTGTGAGGTGATGTTTAGGGGTGTGTGGTGTTTTGTGCGTGGATGTTGTGTGAGTGATGGTGTTGAGTGCCTGTGGATCCTAGTTTGTAGATGGTGGTGTCTCTCTCTGGCCTTCAGTCGCAATTGTGGTCGTAAGGGTTTGTGGGTGATGTGGGTGTGTGTTTTATATTGTATTGGATGTGTGGGGGTGGTGTGTGTATGTGTCTCAGGTGTGAGTATTTTGATTTGTCCAATGTGGTAGTGTTTTGTAAATGTGTGTGTATTTTGAGCACAGCGTTGTGTACCGCCAATGGAATACCTCGGTTGAAAGACCGCTGCGTGGATTCGTGGGTCGTGATAGTGTGGGCGTATTCCTGTTGGCGTGACAGTGTTGGTTTTGTTATTGCCAGTTTATCGCTGATCTTTGGTGTTGCGGACTTGTGTGTGTGACTAGATTTTGACAGATTCCGAACTGTGGGTCGTAATACCTGTGGCGGTATTCCGTGGCCACTGCGGTGTGTTGGCGGTCTTCTGCACGACGGTAAGCGGCATTTACCACCAATGTTGTAATGAGGGCCTATAGTTTATAACCTACCAAAATACAATAGTGTTTAATCCAATGCCATCCCTGGCCTAAATAATCATAGATGCAGCATATACCACAGAAACAATGGTTTCCTATTCCCAATGACTAGTATTGGCTGGATGGCCTGTGGGCAGCCTAAGCCACATGGTAAAATAAATGAACAGTTCAAATTTAACAAAGATGATAAAATGTACTTAACTTGGCAACCTTTTTCCTTTATGAAAGATAGAAAATTCAAATACAAAAAAATACTAGGCCCCTACTGCAACTCTGGGCCACCCACCAAAACCACACTCAAATTTGAACATTGAATAAAAGTACACCTAAAATACTGGTGCATTCCCTCTATCAATAACACACTTAGCCAAAAGTTTTTGAACTTACTTGTTGAACTTAACTTTCTAATCTTTTCGCCTTGAAATCCAAATGCAAATGACTTGGAGATGGACAAAGCACTGGGAAGAGCCTTTTTGACTTGAAGAAGAAGACACATTTGTACTAAAAAACAACTTGAACTCTCTGTTTGAGTACAATTTTGAAACTGATTTGCCTGCTTCTTGAGTTGAAAATCTAGTTGAGAAGCAGAGACACGTCTGCTTACAGCTGCCAGCATCGCAAAACAGAGAGAGGAGTCGCAATAGTGGGTGGGTAAATTTCATTTTAGTCATAAGCGCATGATAGCGGATAGTTAAGCAATGCACCAGAACTCCATGTTACTTGCATAGCTCAGAGTTACCAGAATTCCACCAACTCTGCCAGCGGAATTATTTTTTCCACCCAGGACTAGTATGCAACCTTTTGTGTAGAGACAGGACACAGCCTATTCAAGTGTTAGTGGAAATGGGCCCAGCTCCTCCCTTCCATTCTGTCAGTGATGGTCCATTCCGTCACACCTAGGTTCCCCATTGTGTATGGCTATCTAGAAGGAATACAAAGAGCACAACTGTCAACTACATCTAGTCATGTGACCCAGAGACATGTTATAAGCTCTAAGGGGCATATTTATACTCTATTTGCACCAAATGTGCATCAAACTTTTTGGCGCAAATGTGGTGCAAACCTAACACCATATTTATACTTTGACACCCGACCGCGAATGTCAAAATTCAGCAGTGTGCGTCATTTTCTGTATGCGTGAAACTGCCTTGCGTTAATGACATGCAAGGTAGGCGTTCCCACCCAAAAAATGACTTTAAGGCACAAGCGCCTTATTTATACTCTGGTGTCATTTTGACGCACAGGAGGGGGTGGGCCTTAAAAAATTGCGCACAGTCTGATTTGCACCGTTTTTTAATGCCTGGATAAGGGCAGGCGTTAAGGGACCTGTGGGCTCATTTTCATGGTATCTAACCATGGAAGCAGTCCACAGGTGCCCTTCCCTGCCCCCAGGGAAACCCCCTGCCACCCTCACCCAACCCTGGAGGACACCCATGGATGGGGGGATCCATCCCAGGTAAGTACAGGTAAGTAGAGGTAAGTAATTTTATTTTAAGTGGCATTTGGGGGCCTAACTTGGCAACTTAAAAAATATACCAATTGTAATACCAAGAATTGCATCTATATGATAACATTCCCTTGTGGGTTATGGTACATTGGTATAACAACACGACCTGTGAAGACACGTATCAACAAACACAGAAGCAATATTAGATGCAATAGGATCACCACATAACTCTTTGCTCACTTCCTAGATACTCTGCATACTCCCGACGACTTATGGTGGGTGATTTTGGAGACACCCAGAGCTCGACCCAATGATCCAGCATCTTTATTTAGGACTGAACAAAAATGGATCTTTAACTTAGGGACTAATATACGGGGTTTGAATGATGAGACACCTTGGACCTCACTGTCATGATCTTTACCATACTGTATATCGGATGTTTGTATCTACCATCCGCAGTGTGTCATGAGAACTAATTTTTGACCCCTCCTTGACTAAGGATCAATATATACGTTATTTAACTCCACCTATCTTTACACACTCTATTCTCATTTGATTAATCTTGTATTATTTTTCATGATTAGGTAGAATGCCTTCTACATTCATGATTTTTTACATCAATAAGATTTTTTACATTCATAAGTTTTGAGTCACTTGTAATAAAAATTTACATTGTCTTCTAGTCTAAACGTCCAGCGTTGTGTCCTCTTTCTACTATTCTCCTGGGGCCGCCATCACGAGCCCCTTAGTCGTTTTTAGTGAGTCCCTTCTTTGTTTTCAGGACCACTACGTGCAAGCCGGAAGACGTTGTGCTTCCGGGTTTCGCCGAGTATATCTCGCAACTCTGATAGCGTCCTCTTGTCATTTGATGGGGACGCAAACCGGAGGATAGGTCAAACACGAAGGACCGCGGACATAATGTTAAGTACGCGCTGCTTTTTACTTTTTTTAATTTGAATGTGCGACCCTTTTTACTTAGGACCTATTCTATTCTTTTCATTTACGGTTGCAGTCCAGTCGGCTACATCTGTTGGGGTGTTCGACATATAAAAAAAATTGTTTTGATAAGCCGATTATTTTGACAAACAAAACCGGAGTGAATTAACTCCGTTATTACTCATATGTCTGATCATACTGCAGGAACTTATACCATGAACATATTATGGTTGCTGCTCCGCTTCATGATTATGGATGTGTTTAGTACATACTTTTGTGATAATGTTTTACTTTTTCATGACTACTATGAACAGTGTCCTCTTTAGTCCTTGGCTTGCGCTTCCCATGGAGCCACATCTCTCCGATGGGGATGGTAAGCATATTTTTCAACATGGTTTCGCATGATCACTCACTGAACAACTGTGCACAATTGATTTTCACTTGACTTTGGTGTTATGTATTTTATTTATGTTTTCTAGTGCGACCTTTTCTTGACAATATCAGTTGACTGAATGTAAGTGACTGTTATTTTAATTTTTTCATTTTTCATTAAATCGTTATTTGGAGAAGCTATATCTTTTGGTCCTGATGAAGCGCCAATGGATCCAGATGGACCACTAGACGCGAAACATGTCAACCCTATATTAGAGGTACTGCCATGATTGTGGTCCTCTTGGTGTGGTTTGGAAGTTTTTGAGCATTATACTCAATTTTTCACTTTCTTCTTTAGTTTTTAATCTTGGTCTTCATCTCTTATATACTGATTACATTTATGATGTCATTTGGAGATGGATAACCAATTTTAAACCTTACTTTTTGCTCTCCTACTTGTACTAGTGCCTGGATTTAGGTATTTTTCCCTTTCATAGTTCGAACCCACCAGTCACTATAAAAGTAGTACGGCTTAGAGCCCCCAATCAGGGAGCCCGTCAGGCGTTGCAGCGCGGGCCTGGTGAGGAGAATTTCCCGATGATGATGCCAGACATCCATTGTGATGCATGAGGGTTCTTGCTCCTGTAGCACTAGGTTCCCTAGATCTTTTTGTTTAATTTGGAACAGTGTACCCTTGCCTTAGTTGTAATTATTTGGGAGACCGTACACTGGACCACTAACCTCCTGGTCCCTCTCCCCCTTAGTTGCCTTGACTTAAGAAGAGAGAGCACAAGCACTTTAGCACTGGTTAGCAATGGTAACATGCACAGGCCTAAGCCCAACAAAAAAACTACTTCAGCAAATATAGGAGGAATGAAGGCAAAATATTTGAGGGTGACCCTGCAGAGAAGGCCACTTCTAACAACAACTTTTTTATGTTTTGCCTTTTAATTCCTTGACGTTTACCAACTTATACATGCTAGTTTGTTGTAATCTTCTTATCAAACATTCTTCCACAAATTCCGTGGATATTCCCTGCTATACTTCATACCATTTAAAATGCTTGTACTCATTGTGTTATCTTTTTTCATAACTCTGGCAATCTTTCCAATGTTTTGCATCAATTCATTTTTACCAGTGTTACCAATATTTCCTTCAGGTTTTGCTTTCTGCGAAGAGTTACACTGGCCTGGTGCCAGTCTCATGGTTGGTTGGAATTTGGAGGAGGGCAGCAGGTTAATCCCTGACTGAGAGGCACTATCTTTGGGCCGCTCTATGACTTTGTCAGTCGCATCACGTGACCGCTCAAGCTACAGGGAGGATACCACCGGCACGCCAGTGGCATCCCCCATCGTATTACAATGCTCCTGCCGGCTTATCGCCAGTCTTTCCATTACGGAGTCCCCATCATGTAAAGGTTGGAGGTAAGTGGGGTTTTGATCAGCATGGCGGGCTGAGTTCAGCATCGCCGTGGCTGAGCACAACCCTGACTGCCGTCTGCCCCTTGAGAACAATGTTCCTGGTGGTGACCGCATCTCCCTAGCGGTCCAACCACCAGGGTCGTAATGTGATGGCCAGATTGACTGGAGTGCGGTTGTGCGACCATCACCACAAGTCTTGCAGTCCTTGAGCCGACAGGCTCGTAATGATTCTCTTTGTTTGTGTGTTATGGAATCAGACGCAAATCCATACATAGTGAAGGCAATGCAAATCCACATATGGTGAAGATGGAAGTAAAAACATATTAACACTGCTTTAATAGAATGTGCTACTTTTTTGAAAAAATAGTAAATTGCAAGGGCAAGAAATCCATCTGCATGTCTTCTTTCAGTCCCATCAAATTGCAGGGCCTTCTGTATCACTACTTACATAGAATATTTTGGTTTGTAGCCCTGATTCTGTGCTATTATCAACACAGATTCTTGTATCTCACATCTGTCAATGGTGCCTACCCAGAAACATCCAGAGAACCTACAATGTCATAAATCATTTTATGTTCAGTTTTAGTTCTATTGTTTAAATTGGTTGCAACGTTTTCACACTACTGCTTCTAAGACTGCTTTCATTTTATTGTTTCTAATGAAAAGTTAACAAAATTCACAGTTGCTGGCAAACAGAAAATGCTACCTTTGAGGCATGTAAAGAAGAGCTAGGTAAAAGAAAGAGGAGACAAGTAGGATTCATTGGAATACTTGCAGTGCATCAGGTTTTTCACTACCTGCTACATATATCACTCATTTCCAACAGCTAAAGCTTGAGGTGATGTGGTCTAATGAAGCAGTGGGGGCTGGATTTCATTATGGTTTACGATGCGTGTTATCTTTAGCACTCAATCAACTGACTAAATACACAGCATTATGTAGCAACACCACTGATGAATCAGTAACAGTGCACAGACTGTCAGCAGTGTGACAGTGTCTGCTATAACCTCCCAAAATTTGGAGTGGAGATGGAATTGTGTATTCCAATAAAAGCACAAGAGCAAACAATGCAAATTAGTAACCTCAGATGACATCAGCTGCTGAAAAAGAAAGGAGAGGACACGATAAATTTTGTAAAACAGTGGAAAGACAGAAGGGAAGACAATGAGCACACAAATGTCACCAAATACAAGAGAGCACTACAATTCAAATTGAAATGCCATGCCTAGGATGTTCATAGTCATATGCAGTGAGTCTGCTACATTTTTGTTTACAATTGATAATCGGTTCACCATTTAGACCTATGATAGAGTTCACCCAGTTTGAATGTTATTAATTATTATGCCCCCATTGAGAATGATGTAGGCCCTTAAACAATTTTATGTATGTCTTTGGACTCGGTAGGACCTTTCATTTTTGAGGCAACTTTAATTTCATACAAAATCTAAAATTGGACAATTCTAACTGAAAAAAACACACCTTAAGCCCAAACTGCAGATTTATTAACAAGCCTAAAGCAGAACTATGATTTAGTGAACTTTTTTCAACATTGATTTAATTCAGCATCAGTCACAGATTTTGTTTTTGGTTTTCATAACTAATTAGCAGAGGCTCAGCAGCTATTTGGGGTAATCCCTTTTCAGACTGCTCTATTGTCATGGTAGAAGTTAAGTTCGATGAACAGTACAGGGATAAGTGCAGATGGCAATTTGTCAAATATTATTAGCTCACTAGACCTAGTTAGAGGAACTAGAAGCTTTAATAAAGATGTTTTTCAATTAATTCATAATTCAACCCATGATTGTGCAGTTTGGGAGGCTTTTAAAGCCACATTTAGGGGACAGGCGATTGCCTAAAATAGAAATTAAATAGGGTATGCTTATCAAGAATACTGGAGATGCAGATGGTGTTGGATATGGCTACATCAGCCACTGGAGCTTTAGGTTTTAAGTCGAATGACAAAAAAGAAGGATGAGATAGCTGCAGCAACACAAAGTCCTTGGGATTTCGTTATGGCTGAAGAAATTTGTAACCCAAGAAATATTCTGTAAGAAACACATGAGGAGAGCTAACAGATTGGTAAACTTCCTGCTTGGTCTTCCAAGATTAGGAAGAACAATAATGCAATTTGCAAGACTTTTAATTTAGTTACTAAAGTTCAAACATCAAAAATCGATTAAATTGCTGTGATTTTCTTATATCAGTATAAGGATATTGATGAGAAAAGAGATTATGTTTCTCCTGCTATGCTTGAGCAGTATTTGAGTTCATTTGATCTTACTAGCTTGATAAAGATTAAAGAAATACCCTGGTGGAAAACATCACAGTTTCAGAAGAAGAGAAGTCTCTAAAAGATATGTCTAATGCAAAACAATCTGGGAATTAAGGTATCCTGAGTAAAGTGTACAAATAATTTGCTGCTGAACTAATTCCATTTTTTATTTACTTGTTTACCCAAATTATGTCAGGAAATGACAATCTCAATTTTTTAAGAAATTAGTTGTAGTGAGCTTTCCTAAGAAAGACAAGTCAATCTCTAATGTCAATTCTTATTTGACCAGCAAGTCTGCTAAACGTTGATTTTAAATTATTGACTTTAAGATTAGAATAGCTTTTTACCATCTAAATTGATGGCTGTCATTACAAATTATTTGATTCAGATGATTGATTTTTTCTAATAATCAGCTAAAAGTGGCTATATTGATGTTCGATGCCTAGAAGGCTTTTGATTTAGTGAACTGATAGGCTTTATTTTTTATTTTGACAAAAGTTGAGTTACCCAATCAATTATTATGCATGTTTCAGAACAGGTGCTAAAGCTAGAATTATGATGAATTTGGAAGAGCTAGGTTATTTTATAACTAAAAGAGGCACAGAGTAGCAGTCAGGCTTCATGAAAAGCCATTAGTATCTTCACCACTAGAGGGGATGTCAAAAATAAAACAATTTCTGATGATATTTGAAAGGTGAAACAGCAAACATTCATACAACATTGAATGAAATCCAAGAATTCACCCTGGAGAGGGGATGGCCTATAAAATTAATCATTTAAAAACAGAGATTTTATAATGTAGTGCAGAGGCAGATACTCTGCTCTAGTGTCTTCTACAACAGTTCATTCCCCATTGTTGTAACTTACAACATTGTGGATTTGTCTCATCTTAATTATTGTGCTTCATTAAAGAATGTAAAAGAGTTGTTGGACCTTGCTTCCATTAACCATCATTGGACATATCTCCTTAAATAAAATGTCCATTTTACCATTGTTCCTACTTCTTTTTGTGAACGTCCCAATAAAAATCAACAGCAATTATGTTAAAGAAGTTGATTACCTTTAAAGAAGATTTATATGGAATAACAAACATCCTAGGGTCCAATTTTCAGTTTTAAATGTAGATCAGTGAGGAATGGTATTACCCCATCTACAGGTCTATTATCAAGCGTCTCTTTCAGACCATGTTGTAAGAATCATGTATGAAATGGAATCTTTGGAAAAAAAATTATTGATTCAGATGTTAAAATAATCCAAAAGCAGTTTGCTGGTTTTTTTTAAAAGCACTAAGCTTCTACAAAATACTTGATATAAAGTGTTACATTCAATGGAGGCTTGAATTAAACAATTTTTCAGGTTATGGGGTGTTCCCATTTGTCATGCTTTTCTGTCCCTGAAGAACTGTAAAGGTATTGGTCTGCCCATCTCCAAGTCTTGTTTGGAAATGTGTGGTTTTGCATAATAGGTGATTTTATTTTTAGCCAAAGGAGGAGAATCTGGTTGTAAGTTAAATGACAGTTAGGGAAAAAAACTTAGAGGCTGCGTTTTAGCTTTCAATAGATATCCTTTTTTGGCTGCTAATTATATGGAAATGACTGATCGGATTTATACAGTGATGAAGTTATTGGTTAAGAAAAAGCTAAGTAGAGTTGGTAATTGGTAAAGGGCTTTATGCCAGAAATGGTATTCACATTGATTCCTGAATTTTATTTACTATTAATAGGGATACTAACTGTAAGATTACACTAATCAAATGTCAGATTATCTCAGGCATAGGATATAAATCACTCAGGAAGGCTAATTTTAAAGGTATGGTGTTCTTTTTAAGATGAATTGCATTACACCCTTAAGGCCCTCCATAGGATGTACACAGCACTTCCAGCAGTAAGTTTAGATGTCAAATGAATGTTCATTAGGGCTGGCTTCATATATTTTTACATACACAACACTTTATGACTTCTGTGTTGTTTCAAGAGTCAAATAAAACTAATTGAACTTCAGTTATAACAGAGGCAACATTCAGTATTATTTGAGAAGTCACATAATTTAAAGATATTGAGTAAATATGTCCAATATTTTATTTGTATTGTTATGGCTGGTGCCTGGTCTTTGATTTTACAGCAATTGAAATCCTAAGATGGACCTACTATGGAACATTGGTGTATGAAGGTGACTCGACAATCATTTGAGTATTCATATGCACCTAAAAATCAGAGTCAAAACATGTTCAGCAAACTGGAGGGCGTTCGACTACTCTAAGCACAATGCAGCTTCCTCACTAGTTCACTCAGGAATCTCAAGTTTTGGACATTTTGAAGAGAATCTTTGTTGAATTGCTGGGATATGTTAATACTTGTACTATGTAATAGCATTTTATGCAAAGACTAATTAATTTGTAGTTTCTTCTAGGTTCTAAAGACATATAAAGCTTATTAGCCTTAATGTATCTTTTCTATGTTAGGCCAACTTGGGTTGGAAAGGATATACCATATGAATGAGTCATTTTCTAGCACATTGTACTTTTCAAATAAAAGAAAATGGTATCCATTTGTTCCAATGTACGTTCTTTTGAGTTGTGATCCTGTACCTTAATGTTCACTATGGATATTGTTCTTATGGTTAATATTTGATTTAAATTGATCATCTTTTTTTATTTATGATTATTTAATGGAAGTATGTTGATCTATGAACCAGCAGATGTATTTTATTTTATTAAATGTGTTTATTGCAGTATTTATATGTGTACATCTTGCACTGCCCAATAAAATGATATTTATAAAACCTGCATTGGGTATTGGAAGTGACTGTTTAATTGGAGCATAACAGGTAGAACTGCCTAGTTTAAATGTAGGGTTCATTATGCCGGTCTATGTTTCATCTTGCTTTTTTAGAAACACAGACACAAAGTCCGGTAGTAATGCACCAGAGCGCTGTAATGACAGTCATTTTCTGGTGTTAGGAAAAAAGACGGATACAATTATCATATAAGGACCATTGTTATTGAATTTGAATGTTTCCAAAAAGTCTACAATGAGACAGATTGAAATTAGGACTGACTGTATTTAATTGAAATCATTTTTTGAATTACTTTAAGACCAATAACATTTAGCTTTCAAAGCAAATTATAGAAGTATCACAATATATTTCAGAAAGAGGTGGAAGCACTGCTATAGAATAGTTAACAATAAAATCCATATTGATGTAAACTCTTTATGCTATATGCCTTGGAGTTCTCATTGAAATTGTATTGTAAAACAAGGCTTTGTGTTCAAAGGTTTGTGATTGTCTTCAGACTCTCTAGGGCGATAAGCTCATACTCACTGAGAAACAAACTGGTAGAAACTTTACCAGTGCTTGTCATGTAGGAGGTGCATGCAGTGCCTATATAGTAGTCTAACATGATGTAAATAATGTATCTGCCTGTCTTGGACACTAAACATAAATGTTTCACAAAATTTGCCACCGTTTCTATGATTCAAAAACTATATATGATGGAATTGAAAATATACATTGGCAAGACAATGGTCTAGATATAAGTACTTTACCCCACAGCATTTATACCACCTTCGTCACACTGAGTAGATCTGCCCTGCCCCCTGAGGTGTGGTAGGGACATTACCATTTCTCTGGACATTTTCCATTATTCCCCACCACTAAATTAGCTTTAAGTCTACTAAAATACATATATTATCACAATATAAGTCAAATGTGCAGCTAGGTAAACAATATGGAAGTGTTACATACGTGGCTTTCCTGCATTTATGTACATTATATAATAACCATTTTTAATTGAAGATGCAGAACATGCACATTACATGAGTGGTTAAAGTGACCATCTGGAGGAGCAATGAGGAAAAATAATGTCTCTAGAAGAGCTTTCTAAAGTGAAGATGATTTTTCATGAAGGTAATCTCATCACTCATTTATTAGGCAATTGACTGTCAACATGAAGGCATGTCCATTTAACAATGAGTAGTGTAGTACATACTAAACAGTTCTAGGTTTCACTCTGATAATGCTCTACATATGAGGGTGACAAGGAAACCCCTTCAAAAGCTTCAAGTCATCCAAGGCCGAAAGATTTATTCTTTCTGAAGAGAAACCCGAATGTGCTTGCTTCGGCGGCATATATACTAAAGCTTCAAGTCATCCAAAATAAATGTTGGAGTTAGGACAGTGGCTGGATTGAGGAGATAAGGACATTAATTTGAAATTGAACAAAGGATTGATTGTGCACATTGCTTCAATGGTTTATCGACTGGGACACAGAATACTTGGGGCCCGATTCAAATTTTGACGGAGGCGTACTCACTCATAAATGTGACACACATCCTGTATGCTTTATAACAAGTGCCATTGATATAATGCACTTGTAATAAAAAGGATGGGATAGTAATCCCATGTTTACAGAGTAACCCATCCACTAAACCGTAAATCATGCCCATTGTATCTTTATCGGGTTGCATGACTCATCATTATTCTGTCTTGTGAATGCACTCACACACATTATCAATGTATTATTTTTATCTATAATTTATTGTCTGTTCCACCGTTTGAAATGTTACTCTAAAATATACTCTTTTGCTTTAAGAATAAAGGTGGATATTGGCTGATATTAAAGAATAAAAGTTCAGTAAGTCCCCCACTTAGTTATTTATACCACAACAAAGATCAATAACTTAATTGGCTAAATACACATTTTACCTTCATGTTGTAGAAATGTGAAAAAGGATTAGAATACATTGCAGGATTTATAAATAGAGGTATAGAATACTTTCATAAGTCACAAACGTTTTTTCTTTGCTAATGTCTGCACTACCGTTATTTGTGAAGAAACAACTTCTATACAGAATAGAGGGCATAGTTTAAAGAATACATTTTCAGACAAGGGTTAACTTAATTTAGTTGATGCCTGCGTATAAATGTGAATACTTGCTGCATTTGTTGAATTTTCTGAAAGTGTTTTAAACATGTAGCACTCACAAGCATAGTTATTGACAAGGGTCTTTGTGCATGCAAGTAAGATATATTGCCTGAGGCTCTTTCTCAGTAGACAGAGAACCTAAGGCTAGGAACATTCCTTGTGGGACAGTGCAATCTGACCCAACATGAATGTGTAATTTTCAATAAGAACATAACTGACTATTGGGTTATTAAGAAGTAGGGGTCTCTATTTGATATCACATGATAAGAGCTGCTTGATTTGAGATGGAGTTTAGACATAATGAATTTCAGACAGATGCTTTGAACACTTGTCCAGCCTGATCAATGCCCAAACAGTAAGATCATATAAAAGTCTACACATCGGACCAATAACAATGATTGCCAATTGATTTGTTATAAAAGCTTGTGGCTGTATAGACATCTAGGAGTCTTCATTCTGGATAGAGCATATTGCTATGTCTGCTCAAATTGCTCACCATTTGGCTACTGTGGTTGTCCAAGCCAGAGAGGAGGCTCAAGGATCAAAAAAGAGATGTAAGGCATTTTGTCCCTGTTACCTGAACTCTCATGTTAATTAGTGTTTATTTTCTGGATGTGTGTAACATGTATTTTTATGGGATCTCATTCATGCTATTACAATAGTGCAGATGTTCATTAAACTACCCCAGCTACCAATCAAATTACATTATAATCACTTTGGTGTGATAGTCTTTGAGGTTCGAACTGAAATTAAAAAATGCTACAACTTGGTGACAAAAAGATGGAAATTATGGTATGTATTTGAAATGTTGTATTCCTGGAACCCCTCTATTTCACCCTCAATGGTGGAAACAACCCTTACCGCTCCACATAATATAAAAAATAATATTACTTTCTCCTAATGTAAAATAGACACCCAGGAACTTTAAGTAGAAGCCACCTCTTCAGCTCACACAAGAAAAAGCTAGAGAAGAATCAACCCTTTGCTAAATTTTGTGAAAGGATTGCTTCTTGTCTAACACAATGCCTTATACTTGGGCATTACTATATTTTGCTCCAGCCCCTTCGAACATTTCAACATTATATGCCTAAGAAGGGAGTATTGGTGTCTTCATTCAGCCACACATTACTTATTGTGAGGCATGTTCATGGGCTTCCGGTCCAAACTAGAACATGCTTCTAAGTGGTTTGCACTATGTATCACACTATATACTCCTCTTTGTTGGCATTTTAGGTGGCACAGATATGGACCAAACTGTGAGGGTTATTATGTATTTGGTGGACAATTTTCACCATCCTATGGGGAAGTTGCTGCCTTACAGGCTACCTCCCTGCCGGCCCCATCAATAGTTTCCCGCTAGGCTGATGGGAGGTAGCCTTTGTTTCTGCCCACCAGCCTAGCGGGAAATAGGCTACAGCATTGTCTCTGGCTCAAAATTGAGCCAGCGGAAATGCTGTAGCCAACAGGGTGCACCAGCACCCTCGCAATGTTCACTGTTTGCTTGCCAAGTGCATGGGCAGTGCATGGGCTTCCCTGTAGCCCCCTGCACGTGTTCCCAGGCAGCCTTTTCATGCCAGTGTTACTCCCCATGAAAAGGCTGGCAGAGAACAAGGTTAGAATGCCCAGGTCAGGGCTGCCCTGGTGGATTAGGATCTCTGCCACCTCCAGACCACTAGGATCCAAGATCCTAATGGAACTGGCAGTTCCCTGGCGGTCCAACCACCAGGGTTGTAATGTGGTGGTCCAACCACCGCATAGTTATGGTCTAGACCACCACCACGAGTGTGGGTGTCTATAGACTTCCACACTTGTAATGACCCCCTGTGTCTGTGATCCCAAAATTAGTTCACTTTGAAAATTCCCAACATATAGAATACCCAAATGGGTGGCCACTAATTTTCAGTTCTATGCCCACCCTGGAGAACACTCTTTCCGTTCACCATAGGATCATCTCATCCCCTTAGCTTTTAGGAAAACCTCATCATTTTGATCAGATACTGTAACTACCTCAACATAGAAGAAAAACAAATAACAAAAATCTGTAATAATCAGTGAATACAAGAAAAATCTATAGGTTTTTCATGAGTGTGCAACTAGATCCTCCTTGATTACTGTGATGTTTTTTGTTCCTACACATGTTCTGTTGTGTTAGGTGTCACCCTAGAAAAGTACTTGAGGTTGTCAAAAATATGTTTTTTCCACTTTGCATAAATATGATGTTGTCGTAATTAGGTAAAACCTCCCTCTTCTATTTCTCCAAGAGCTTCAGTGAAGCCAGACTATTTGCCTGGTATTCGTTGGTGTAATTGAAAGCATACCAAAATGTCTATATCTCTTGTTAAATGCAATGTTCCACTCATCTTAAGGATCTCTTGTTACATCATAACTTCATAGGTCCAGCTTTGAGAATCTCCTGTACACATTTAGGTCAGAGGAAGGTTGTACTCATGACTGTAATTAGTTTCATTTCTCTGTAATCTAGTCAGGGTCTTAGTTCATTGTGAAGCTCAGGCAACTACCATATTGGTGCCTCAGCTGGAAAAATTGAGAACCTTATATACACTGACCCTTGTTAAGGAATTTCCACTCATAGGTTACAGTTACCAACAAGATTTGTTTGTGAGTCTTTGCACAAGGAATCCTCTTTGAAATTATTTTCTTGGCAGTTTGCCAGCCATGGACATACCTGCGATAGTGAATAACTAGCTTATGATGCACATCTGCAGTTCAGCTGGTGAACCGATGGAAGTCAGCTTACGAGGGTCCATTTCTCCATTTCCCAAAGTAAAGTATGATTCTTAAATCTCCAGCTTTGAAGCATTATTCTGTTCTCTCCACACAAGGCTCTCACTATAAAACATACCCACAGCTCAAGTCCAAGGCTGGTGACCATCACCTAATGAATGCACTACCTGTCATTGTATGTTTCTCCTGCCCCTCCCTGTCACGGCACAAATACGTTTGCTCCTAACTTTAATTGGCCCCTGGTAAACCAAAATACCTTATCTGAAGTGCCTAGTAAAAAAGTTCAAAAGTCTGATATTCAGGCTACTGCCAATTTTTCCATCCTGAATCTTCTCAGGGAAGATTTATATACATTCTTCGTCAAACATAACTATATACCTGCCCATCAGACCCCAGGGTTCTGTGAAATTCATTTAATTTTTATGGGTTTTTTTCAAGATCCTGCAGCTCTCCTTACTTCTTTTAGTTAACAGTCCATCTCCGTTTTGTGGCTTTCATCCTACTCTAAGAGTCTTGTCCCTGTTGTAATCTATCTAAATAGTTTGCCAAGGCTTGAGTGGCGTTTATTCATAAGCATCAGTGCTGATATAATTATTTGATGTTTTCAGCCTTCTGCATTTGTTCTGTTGACATGATATAGTGTGCACACCACACTCATGTAACTCATGTTGTGAATTACTTCTTCTACACTAATCTAGCCTGTTTTCTTCTGACAAGCACTGCATTTGTCAAGTTCCATGTTTCTTGTTACAGTGGATGGACGAATTATTGTGTTTTTCGCTGTCGCCACACCATCTGTTTCAGATGAATAGGGAATGCTCCTGCCAAGTATGAACATCTTGTTCGGAAGACCATAACAACTTCTGAGAGAAAATTACTGGCAGACATACACATTTTTACTTTTCACAAATGACCATTGTTTTATTCTTAATTTTATATAACTTGGTTTATAGCTGTCTTTAGATCGCACTTCTGCTGTTCCTTATCGTTTTACATAACCGTTGTTATTAATAGCAATATTAGGCATACTCCATTAAGGATCTCAGAAGGATGAACGGATGTGTCGGGCCTATTTGATATTCTAATTCAGGATTCGCATATTAACTCATATGTCAACAGCAGGCATTGGGAATTTTCGACGGATGATTTTGAGGACATATGTGCCAGGTCACACTTGGCATTCTGTGTCCCTGGAAAAAGCTCAGAATTTGGGGTGTGAATGATGTGCAAAAATTAGTGCGCTGCAATTCTTGGTGTAAAGCTAAACATAAGTAATGAGGTCCTGTTGTGTCTCACCCAGAGGTCGAAGTGGGCTGGATTGAAGGGGCACAATGTGCCTAAATTTTGTGAAAAGAAAACCTCAGGGGAAGGTTAATTCCGATAGTTTAAAACTCCAGCTCCAGAGTCAGTCAGGGATTGTCCTGTGCTGTGAAACAAGCCTTCTTGTCAGCTTACCTGAAAGAAATGTAAATGTCCTCAATTTTTTAATCTGCAAATATATATGGTGCTTGGAAGCCAGTATTGGGTTTAGTTGATGGATTCACTCGAAGCTTCTTGATGACAGATTCTTTTCTTTTTTGATGTTATTGAAAGGGAGTTACCAGTTGAGCTGTGAAGTAAGAGATTTTATGGGGCAATTATATAAAATATATTGCAATATGTACAGAGTGGGTATTACCAAAATCTATATTTTGGAAGAAGCATCAGCTGGCAATTTATAAAAGTATATTTTATAGCGAAGTGCCCCGCCACATCAAAAACAGTGAAAACAGTACACAAACATAACAAAAGCATGCACAATAAAAACACATGGATTCATTATATTAAAACTAAAAATAAGATAAATATACTTACCTGGGCTGTGTCATCCTCTGTGTCCTTCGCAGTCTCCAGCTGGGATGAGTGGAAGAGGAAACATCCCTAATCAATCCTGGTACTATCCAGGTGGTAACCAGCATGAGAGCAGCACCAGGATTGGATGGAGCGGGCTGGCCAGAGGCTCTTTCAGGTGTGTTTGCTCTCCACCTAGCTGCCCAAGGCAGCCCAGTGAAGAGTTTCAAAGTGTGCATGTCAGTTTGACCGGCGCAAGTCTGCCAGCCAAACTGACATGCATATTTTGCAGTGTCTGCCAACACTGCTCTAGTCCTCCGTTCAAAGGCCGACATGACCCTTATTTCGCCTGGCTCTGGGACAGGCTGTACTGCTGTGGCGCACCTTGTGAAAACAAATTGGGAATGAAGTAATTTGATTGCCATTTTATTGTTGATGTTTAGTGCAGCTCATTGCTCTCCAGCCCTCAAGGTGAAACAACCACTGTTTGTAAGTACATTTTCTTATTAAACCTTCTTGAACATTTTGTAGCAGCCTATCTTATACTGTGTGTAATGCAAGTTTAAAATAATGACATACTCACAGTACTTTATTTCAGAGGCTAGGACTTTGTAGTACTAAAAACAGATAAGTCACAGGTCTCCACTGCACTAACTAAGAGTCAGTTCGGGGGCTTTTTGGTAACACACACCACAGACCTCTCATTCTAATTTCACTCCGTATTGCAGTTTCTCAGTATGTGAGCATTTTATCTCCCTCATTCTCCCCAGTCTTTCACTCAATCATTACCTCACTTACTTGTTCAAGTGACAATGCTTTGTGGGTAGCTCTGGCAAAGCATGACATTTTTTCTAGTATAAGAAATCTTTGTTAGCTAGTCGCAAAGTACTTCGGGGCATATGTATGAAAAAGCAGTGCAGTGCAGTGTAGCAAGTCAACTTGGGAACTGCACTGTGAAAATAGAAAAGCGCAGGAATGCTTAATATGTAAGGCAATATGGTACATTCCTGTCCTTTCCTCTGAGCTGCCACAAAGTGGACTGACTAGTGCCAAGGCAGGCATCCTTGCACCATGTAGCAAGGTTGTCCTCCATTGCATGCAGGATTGTTTTTGTGTAGGAAAGGGCACACACAGAAAGTGGAAAAAACGATCAGAAATAAAGATATTCTCCTTGTTAGACCTCTCTTGGGGAGGTGTATATTGTTAACACATTCCCAGGTTTATCTGTGAATGCTTCAAAATCCATGGATGTTGCGTGGGAACATCCATGGGAATGCCTTCCTGTCACAGAGTTAATCAATACAGCGATTGGCACTGCTTTACATTACTTGAGATTTATGAAGCCACAAAGGGCCATTTAAGTTGGCCTTGCGTGGCTTCATAAATCTCATTTTTCATTTACCTCACTCTTGCACCACATTGCGTGGTGTAAGACCAATGCAAAGGGGCTCATAAATGTGCCCCTTAATCTTTAAGTACCACCCATTTTACACGTATATCCCAGTTGAGGCATTGCAAATTTTTCACATTGGAAAAGCTGCACAAGAATTTGCCTTCTGTTTCATGCGAACCGCTGAGACGTTTAGCTCAGAAACTATGATATAAACAGGCAAGTTGAATAATGTAGTCATGTGCAAGTGCTTTTTGGAGCTATTTGTTTCCTATAAATGTAAATTCATACAGTAGTTAGTAGAACAGCACTAGAGCTACAACTGCAACAATGCCTTTCGTTTAGATTTGCAAACAGAAACTGCTGAGGTTTGTTGAAATACAAGAGCAGTGTTAACGCTGAAATTGTACTAATGACTATTCATGTATTCTGAATGTTAAATCTGCATAGAAAATGCGTTAACATAGAAAAATAATACACAACTTTGAAAATTTGCCTACGTGAGAGACCACCAATAATCACAAAGTGTACTTATTAACAGCTTATCAATGTAAGATGTCGTGGTCATGTTTGGATTAATGTAGTTGTAGGAGGCTGTCCTGGTTTGTAGTGGGTAACTTGGGTACTTACACCTTATACCAGGTCCATTTATCCCTTATTAGTGAAATGTAGTAGTGTTCTAGCAGCTTAGGCTGATAGTGGTAGCTATAGCAGAGCAGCTTAGGCTTAACTAGGAGACATGCAAAGCTCATGCAATACCACTTATAGTTACACAGTACTTATACACAAGTAAAGACAATACTCAGTGTTACCAAAAAATAAAGATCGTTTATTTGGGTGACACAGTACCAAAAATATCTTAGAGGCAATACTCCTTCTGGAGGTAAGTATTATAAATAGTATATACACTAGACACCAAAATAAGGCAATTAATTAGTCATAGGACAGTGCAAACAATAGGAAATGCTATAGAATACAATGGGAGAAAATAGGTCTAGGGGCAAAACAAACCATATACTAAGAAAGTGGAATGTGAATCACTAATTACCTCCTCCAAATTGCAACAGTAGGACCTCAGGACAGTCTGTGTCGATCGGGTCCACCCTCTGTGTTCCAAGGAACATGCTTGTCACTGTGAGAGGAGTCCAAGAGAACCAGTCATCAACTTAGAATGTGCCTGCATGAGTGAGCAGGGAGTGACTCCGTCACCCCATGGAAGATTTCATTGGTCCTTCTGGGACAGGGTGACGACAGGGAGTCCTCAGAGCGAGCACACCATGGAAACTGTTGCAGTTTCTGGCTGGAGCTAAAGTTGCAGGAGAAAAGTATCCCTTGTGGATACTTTGTTGCTGTTACACTGGTTCCTGGAGCAGGCTGCGTTGATCTGAGGTCAGAGGATGAAGCAGTAGTTGCAGAGGATTCCTGCTGGAAACTTGCAAGTAGAATCTGAAGAGAACCCACAGGAGAGACCCTAAATAGCCCTGAGAGGGAGATTGGCTACCTTATCAGGTATGGACCTATCAGGAGGGGTCTCTGACGTCACCTGCTGGCACTGGCCACTCAGAGTCCTCCAGAGTGCCCCCACACCTTGCAAAGCAAGATGGCTGAAGTCTGGGACAGACTGGAGTATCTCTGGGCACCGCCCCTAGGGTGATGATGGACAGGGGAGAAGGTCACTCCCCTTTCATTTGTCCAGTTTCATGACCGAGCAGGGGACAAGGTGTCCCTGAACTGGTGTTGACTGGCTTATGCAAGGAGGGCACCATCTGTGCCCTTCAAAGCATTTCCAGAGGCTGGGGGGGTCTACCACTCCCGAGCCTTTAACACCTGTTTCCAAAGGGAGAGGGTGTAACACCCTGCTCCCAAAATAAATCATTGGTTCTGCCTTCCTGGGACTGAGCTGCTCAGACCCCAGGAGGGCAAAACCCTGTCTGTGAGGTGGCAGCAGCTGCAGCTGCATTGCAAGCCTCAGAGAGCTGGTTTGGCAGTACTAGGGGTCCATAGTGGAGCCCCCATGATGCATGGAATAAGCTGCCCAATACCAGATTAGGAATGGGGGGACAATTCCATGATCTTAGACACCTTACATGGCCATAATCGGAGTTACCATCGTGAAGCTACATATAGGTATTGACATATATGTAGTGCATGCATGTAATGGTGTCCCCGCACTCACAAAGTCCCAGGAAATGGCCCTGAATTATGTGGGAGCACCTTTGCTAGTGCAAGGGTGCCCTCACACTTAGTAACTTTGCACCTAACCTTCAGCAAATGAAGGTTAGACATATAAGTGACTTATAAGTTACTTAAGTGCAGTGAAAATGGCTGTAAAATAATGTGTGCACTATTTCACGCAGGGGCAGTCCTGTTAAAGGGTTTGTCTAAGCTCCTTAGGGTGGCAAAATAAATGCTGCAGCCGGCCGTAAGGATCTCCTGGAACCCCAATGCCATGGGTACCTAGGTACCATATACTAGGGACTTATAAGGGGGGGTCCAGTGTGCCAATTAAAAGGGGTAAATGAAGTTACTAGCATATAGTGAAAAATTTTAAACCAGAGAGAGCATAAGCACTGAGGTTCTGGTTAGCAGAGCCTCAGTGACTCAGTCAAGCACTATTGACAACACACACATTAGGCCACAAACTATGAGCACTGGGGTCCTGGCTAGCAGGATCCTAGTGAGACAGACAAAACACACTGACGTATAGGGTTTTCACTATGAGCACTGGGGTCCTGGCTAGCAGGATCCCAGTGGCACATTAAATACACACTGACACACACTCACAAACAGGCCAAAAGTGGGGGTAACCTTGCTATAAAGAGGCTACTTTCTCACAGTAGTAGAATGTCATATTAATGGTCATGTATTATGCATTTTCTTTATTAATCACAGGCCTTAATTTAGTGAGGTCTTGGGCCTAGTTGCAAGGCCTCATGTCAAGTTGCATTGCTTAGACGAATCATAAAATGGCTGCTTAGATAATTAAATTGTAATTTTCCATTGCATTGACTGAATGCTAGTTGCTAAAATCCTTTCCCATGAGAACTGTTT
The DNA here is from genome assembly GCF_031143425.1 of Pleurodeles waltl. Lineage (NCBI taxonomy): Eukaryota > Metazoa > Chordata > Amphibia > Caudata > Salamandridae > Pleurodeles > Pleurodeles waltl. The sequence continues at coordinate 343,477,459 of NC_090439.1, forward strand.
GTTAGAATATGTTGTACCAGCTACTGATACGTTGTAAAGCTTAGGCACTCATTATGACATCAGCGGTAAATGCCACTTATCGCCACGATGACGGCCGCCAACATACCGCCGTGGTAGCGAATATCCGTTTGCCATATCATGAAACACACACCAAACCAACAGAATACTGCCACATACAAGAATATGCCAGCCCAAAGGTCAGTGGTAAAGTGCGAACACCCATACCGTTACGTCAACAAAACAACACCCACCACATTATGACCCACGAATCACCACGGCGGACATTAAATGGCGGTAAACCATTGGGGGTACACACTGGCATGCTCAGAATGGCCACCCAAATACAAAACAACACAACATTGGCCAAAACTAAACTCACACACCTGAAACTAATACACACACCACACACACCGACCCATAGCACAATAAAACACACACATACATTACACACCACCCTTTATGAATACCAATAAGCGCCATGATACTAACACGAAGACTACTGAGACAACTACACACACAGACGAAAAACACCCATCCATCTGTCACGTACCACACATCCCACATCCCACCACATCACTTAACACCCTCTGCACAACGCACACCAAACAACATCCATGTCCCCACTAAGGCACCCACATTTCACAGATGAGGGGTTGTGGGTCATGATCGAGGAAATAGTCAGGGTAGAACACACAGCTGTTTGGAGCACAGGTACAACAAACATCCATTGCAAGGAAGATAGCGCTATGGTGGAGAATCGTGCACAGGGTGAACACCATAGGACTGCATCCAAGAACAAGGGACAACATCAGGAAGAGGTGGAACGACCTACCGGGGAAGGTACGTTCTGTGGCAGCAAAGCACCAGCTTGCCATCCAGAGGACTGACCGTGGACCCCCACCTCCTCCCCCACAGCTCACAGCTCATAGCATGGGAGGAGCACATTTTGGCAATACTGCATCCTGAGGGACTCACTAGAGCAGCTGGAGGACTGGACACTGGTGAGTCAGCATTTACTACTTATCACCCCTATACCTGATTGCCACCACACCCCCTTACCCTGACTCCCATCACTCCACTCCATCCCACACACTGCACCTACACATCTGACTAACCCCAATGCCAATCACTGCATGCTATAACAATGCATGGGCAGACCACCCAGCCCTGCATGGACACCCATCACCAAAGCATGCACAGCATGGAGAACTAATAATCACACAATACATCACCACACACAAACAAAGGAGGCAGGGCAACAGCAACAATAGAGGGGAAGCAATGGATGTACAATATGTCACAGACATGAAGTATTATACATCACTTACATCCCCACAGGTGCCCCAGTCAATCTTAGAGGCAAGGGGGTGCCACGACTATCCAGTCTCTCAACAGAAGATGCCACCAGTGATGACAGTAACTCTGGGCTTCAGGATCTGGATGAACTACCTGGCCCATCAGGGACCAAAGGTCAGTCAGCCACCCCAGCCCACTCTCAGTCCACCACAGAGCCTCCCCATCAGTATCTAACACCACCGCACCCACCCAACGTCCCCACACCTCTGCCTCCAGGCCACGTCAATCAGAAGTGTGCCTACCTTTACAGAGACCCCAGTCCACACCTCATACCCAAGACAATCAGGGACCTGGGGTCAGTGGCAGTGGGAGCACCATTCAGAGGAGAGGGGTACAGGGCAACAGGAACACTGGGAGGACCGCCGTGCCCCAGGGGGTGGGCAGGCCCAGGGAACCGACTCTCCAGGAGGCACTCACTAATGTCCTGGATGCCTACCAACAATCCTAGGACACAATGGGCCAGATCCTGAACAACATGCAGAAGTATAAGTGGCTGCAGGAGGAACACCATCAGGAGATGAGGGAGGACTTGCAGGCCCTCAACACCACCATGATCTCCATAGCAGGGGTGCTGGCAGACATGGCCAACATCATGAGGGAATGAACTACACAGCAGCGGGCCCTACCACTAGCCAGTCTATTGACAAGCCCACATCATCCGCTGCAGCAAGTGGACAGGAGGCCCCGACACAGGACCCACAGGCCACTAGCACCTCTCCCCCTGCAGAAGGTGAACCACCCCACAAAAGATGCCAGAGGCACTTGCCAAGACCAAGACCACCACCAAGAAATTAGACCCTCCTGAATGTACCTCTTGTGTCCCACCTTGTCACTTTGTCCACTTTGAACTGCATTTGCTCCCCTTCCTATGGCCCTTTGGACACTGGACCTGTGCTACAAACAGACTGGAACAATACCCTGGACTTTCCTCAACCATCACCCCATTCCATTGCACTTTTCTGTCAATAATTTTCACTATAATAAACACCCTTGAACACAACCTGAGTGAAAGTGTTTTATGTGATGAAATTGTGCATATATGGAAACAGTCACATCACGTGCAAATGATCTGAACACTGTGATAGCATACATTTAATGACCTGTAGCTATCTGTAGTCATCACATCAGTACACAGTTGTTATATCACCAACATCTGCAAAGTTAGAAGCCATAGGTGACAGTAAGGATAGATGCACAGGAAGTGAATGCCATCCTGCTACAGCCACACAGAAAACATCAATAATCAGAGGAATGGTCAGTTCCAGTGTCTCCTCTGTGTCATTGGGAGTATTGCTGTATAACTGATGCTCTGCTGTCCACATTCTTATCCTCTGCCTCCTTATCCCCACTGTCCTCAGGGTCCACTGCTGCCACAGGGGTATTTCCTGTCTCCTTCTCCTGCAGAAAAGGCACATGTAATCAGAGAGCCAGGTTGTGCAACATGCAGCATGCTACGACTATCTGGCAGACCTTCTTGAGTGAATAGCACAGGGATCCACCGGTTAGATGGAGGCATCTGAACCTGCCCTTCAGGAGGCTGAAGGTCCTTTCAATAATCCTCCTGGTTCTCCCATTTGTATCATTATAACGATTCTCAGCCCCTGTCCTGGCATTCCTCACAGGGGTCAGAAGCCACAATAGGTTTGGGTATCCAGAGTCACCTACAAGTATTGAGGGACAAACATTAGCCGTACACAATGGCATGGGGTTAACACCAGAAGGCATGCACTGACATACATTGGGTGGGGAGTCAGACACATCAACTGGCCACACCCTGTGCCTCTGTAATTTTGCCATCATATTTGGAATGCTGCTATTTCTCAGGACGAAGGCATCATGCACCGACCCAGGATAATTGGCAGTGATGTGGGAGATGTACTGGTCAGCCAAGCACATCATTTGCAAATTGAGTGAGTGAAACTCTTCTGATTCCTGAACACTTGTTCATTCTGGCGGGGAAGACAAATGCAATATGTGTACCGTCAATCGCCCCAATAATAATGGGTATATGTCCCACTGCATAGAATCACCTTACACTTGGGGGAAATCAATGTAGCCGCACTTGTTTCACCAGGACAGACAAAACCCTTGCCAGCACGATTGAGAACATTGGCTGTGACATTCCTGCTGCCAAGTTCACTATCACTTGGAAAGAACCAGTTGCCAGGAAATGGGTCACTGATAGAACCTGCACTTGAGGGGGCTTCCCAGCCGGATGATGGATAGCTGCTATCAGATCAGGCTCCAATTGAGCACACAGCTTTGTGATAATGGCCCTGTCCTGTCGAAAGGCCAGTATTATGTGCCTGCCCTCCAGTGTAGCCAAGTCCACAAGGGGGCTTGTCTCCTCCTCTGATTCCTCCGTAGTGGTAAGTATCTAAGGGACACAAGAATGAGTAGGCTGTCACAATTTGAACAATGGAACCATCACCTCAGTGTACATAGAGCAGTCATGTGATGGAACAAGAGGAATGGCAAAGTACGTGAAAATGATAGAAATGACACAGTTTTTGATTATCTGAATATTGTCCACCACCATAAAATGGCAACCACCTGTCCTGTATGTAGGAGCAATATCACTGACATAGTCAGTAAACTGCTCTGCCTCCCGTAGCTCCACTGGCAAGTAGAGCCCCATTCCTCTGAACTCCTCACCTCTGTCAGGACTTTGAGGCCCTCCTCCACCCCCAGGCTTCTGCCTGCGCCTCATCCCTTGTGTCTAGTGGGAGAACTCTGCTCTTCTACTAGGCTGTCCTCTGCCTCTCTTCTCCTTTTTTCCTACTTTGTCTATTTTACTCTTTGTGTGCTTTTCCTTCTGTGTTCTATCCCTTTTGTGTTCCTTTTGTCCTTTGCTTTCTGTGTTTCACTCTCTCCTCCCAGTTTCTTTCACTCTGCTCTCCCTCTCTCACTCTTGCTCTCCCCCTCTCTCCCTCCCCTGCCACTGCTGCCCCTGCACCCTGCCTGCCTCCTCTCTCTCGCGCTGAATTCCCGTTGCTGCTTCCCCACGGCCCCACCACCATTTTTCGTGCCATTTTCCGCCCTGCTCCTGCCTCCCAGCTTGCCTCTCCTCCTACCCTCCCTATTTAATGGCGGCCACTGTATGGCTGTGCGGTGGGTGCACTGAAGGCAATCCCGTCTGCACCGGTCCATGCCTGGACCGTGCCAAGCCCCAGAACCCCAGGTTCTCGCTCCCCCCACCACTGCGACGCACGAAGCCACCACAAACCCATCACCCTCCGCATGCTCAACGCCAGCCGCTCATCCACCTGCCACCAGGCCACCCCGTGGCTCACCCTCGGGCCCATGTCCGGCCGGAACTGCACCTTGAACAGCCTCAATACCACTGACCCGCCTACCAAGGCAGGACGCAACCATCACAGATGCATCCTATTCAACATCTGCTCCGTCCACAAGCACGCCATCAAACTCTGGAATCTACTCGACTCAGCCTCCTCATACTTCGCCTTCCAGACCGAGACCTGGATGAACCCCTCCTCGGTGCCCGACATCACCATAGCCATCCCGGACACCTACAAGATCACCCGTAGGGACTGCACCAACATACCAGGAGAAGGTGTCACAATTTTCCACAGGAATACCCTCAGAATCAGGACCAGCACTGAAGACACCGTCAGCGCCGCCGAACACCTGCACCTCCAGATTCACACTGATCCAAACACCACCCGCAGAGGGCCCCTTATCTACAGAACCCCCGGGCCCCGACAGAAGTTCAGCGACTCCATCCCCAACATCATCAGCACACACGTCCTGGCATCCACTGACTACATACTGTTTGGGACCTGAACTGCCACCTCGAGAATTCCACCGCCAACAACTCCACCACCCTGCTCGACAACCTTGAAAACCTTGGACTAAAGCAGCTCGTCACAACACCCACCCACTCTGCAGGACACACGCTCAACCCCATCTTCTCCACCAGCAAACACATCTTGTTCAGCCACACCACAAAACTCAACTGGACCGGCCACCGCTGCATCCACTTTACCTTCAAGAAACCCACAAAGCACCACCACCCGCAGCAGATTCCCCATTACAGATGGAACAAGGTCACTGAAGACCAGCTGATCCCCACCCTCTCACGGAACCCACTAATCAACACCACGACACCGACACAGCAGCCAGCTACCTCAGGCAATGGATCGATGACTGTGCCAACACTCTCGTCCGATCAAGAAACCTTCAAACATACGCACAGACAGAAAGGCCTTCTGGTTCACCTCCCACCTCCAAGAATCCAAGCAAACATGCTGAAGACTCAAGAAGAAGTGGCGCCAAGAACAGACACTGGACAACCACAAAACCTTCAAGAATGCCATCTGCAGACCACAACCAATACATCCGAACTGCCAAAAAAACCTTGTTCAAAGAATGTATCAAAAACAATGCACACAGCTATAAGGAGCTCTTCAACATTGTGAATCAGATCTCCAACCCCGGTTCAAACATCACTGACATCCCGCCATCGCAAGACCTCTACGACTCTCTAGCTACATTCTTCTACAGACATCCATGACAGCTTCAATACCCAGACACCCCCCATCAACCACCGACACCACAGTCTCACCGCCCCCCAGCCACACCAACCTCCTGCTCTCCTGGACCCACGTCAATGATGACAACACCATCAAAATCATGAAAACCATCCACTACGGCTCACCATCAAACCCCTGCCCTCACCACATCTTTAAAAAAGTGAGCTCTGTCATCACACCCCAACTCCGGAAGATCATCAGCAGCTCCGTCGAGACTGCCACCTTTCGGGAGAGCTGGAACCACACCAAGATCAACATCCTCTTCAAGAAATCCAAGGTGGACTCAAAAGACCTCAAGAACTTCCGGCCCATCTCCCTGCTCCCCTTCCCGGCAAAAGTCATTGAGAAGATTGTCAACAAACAACTGACCGGCTTCCTTGAGGAGAAGAACACTCTGGACTCGTCCCAGTCCGGATTCTGCAGCAACCACAGCACCAAAACCACACTCATTGCCGCCACCGATGGCATCGGAACCCTAATTGACAACGGCCGCGGCCCTCATCCTCCTGGACCTCTTGGCTGCCTTTGACACTGTCTGTCACCACACCCTACGCACACGCCTCAATGACGCAGGGATCCACGACAGAGCCTTGGACTGGATCACCTCCTTCCTCACAGGCAGGCCCCAGAGTGTCTGCCTCCCTCCATTCCACTGTGAAGCCACCAAGATCATGTGCGGCGTACCCCAGGGGTCGTCCCTCAGCCCTACCCTCTTTAACATTTAGATTGCTTCGCTTGCAAACATTGTCTGATCACATGACCTCAATATCGTCTCATACGCTGATGACACCCAGCTGATCCTCTCCCTCACCAAGGACCCCACCACCGCCAAAACCAACCTCCACGAAGGAATGAAGGCCATCGCCAACTGGATGAAGAACAGCTGCCAGAAACTGAACTCTGACAAGACTGAGGTCCTCGTCCTCAGCTCCACCCCCTCTGCCGGGATGACTCCTGCTGGCCTACCACACTAGGAACTGCATCAACATCAACCGACCACGCACGCAACCTGGGATTCATCCTGGACACATCTCTATCAATGACCCAGCAAGTCAACGCCGTCTCTTCTTCCTGCTTCAACACCCTCCGCATGCTTCGAAAGATCCACAAATGGATCCCCACTGGAACCATTAGGACAGTCATCCAAGCCCTCGTAAGCAGCAGACTAGACTACGGCAACGCCCCTCTACACAGCCAAACACCAGAAAAGACTGCAACGCATGCAGAAGACCTCTGCACGCCACACCCAGGACATCCCCCACCACAGCCACATCACAGCCCACCTGATAGACCTGAACTGGCTCCCCATCAACAAGCAAGTCACGTTCAATCTCCTCACCCACGTTCACAAAGCACTGCATAACACTCGACCAGAATACCTCAACAGACGACTCTCCTTCTACACCCCAATCGGCCAGCTTCACTCCACGACCTTGTCCTCACCACCATTCTTTGCATCGATAGAACGACTGCCAGTTGCAGATCGTTTTCCCACCTCGCCGCCAAGACGTGGAACACTCTTCCTATCCACCTGCGACAGACACAAGACCTGTTAACCTTCAGGAGACACCTCAAGACCTGGCTGTTCGAGCAGCAGCAGCAGCACCCAGTGCCTTGAGACCCTCACGGGTGAGTAGTGCACTCTACAAATGCTATGATGGATGATTGATTGAAATCCACCGGTGTTGCTCGTCATGGAGGAAGACAGTCTTACAACGCCGTGCTATTCCTCATTAGATAACATGGGGCTCGATGAAGTACAGTGGCCAATGGGGATCACCGGCGGTGGCGACGGTGTACCCCGCCGCGGAGGTGACTGCCATTTTCTGTTTATAACCTCACTTGATTCCTGACTTTCTGGAGGATAACACCTGCACTGCTTGTGCTGCTGTGACCTGTGTCTGGATCATGCCATGGCCCTTGTGACCAGGGAAAGGGCCGATGACTTCACTACAGAGGAGTAGGACCATTTGATGGATGGGGTCCTACCCCAGCATGGGCAGCTGTATGGATCTCCAGACCAACAGGTGAGTACACCTTGGGCACGTTGCATGTGACAAGGTTGCATGGAGATGTGTGTGCAAGCATCGTGTAGTATGTCCGGTGGTAGTGTACATGGTGGGTGCTGGGTGATGTGTGCGCCAATGGGGATGGAAGGGGATTTGAGGGCCAAATGCGTTACAGGCTGGATTGTATGTGTAATGGTGTCCTCCTGTCTGCGTTTCCTCTGCAGGTCAGCACCCAACAGAAGAAGGGATTGTGGCGTGCCATCGCCAGGGACGTGCAGACCCTGGGGGTCTACAGCAGTCAGAGCACCCACTGTAGGAAGAGGTGGGAGGACCTGAGAAGCTAGGCCCGAAAAACTGCAGAGGCCCAGCTGGGGATGGCCTCCCAAAAAGAGCGAGGTGCCTGTCAGAAACTGACCCCCCTGATGGCCCGCATACTGGCGGTGGCCTACCCAGAGCTGGATGGGCGCTTGAGGACATCACAGTAGCCACAAGGGGGTGAGTACAGAGTGTTTTACAACTATGATTGGTAGGTGGGATGGGATTCTGGTAGTGGGTGTCAGTTAGTGGATGCCCCTTAATGCCAGCTCAGAGATCGCAGCATAATCTAGCTCAAGGGTAATGGCTGTATAGCTAAATCTGGTAACCTAGCTAGGTTGCATTCCATGTCAGACACGGCTTAGTGACTCCCAGGAGGGGTGCAGTTGGCGGGCATTGGCTCACATCTTGCTGTGGTACCTAGGCAATGGAATGCCAGTGCGATGCATGGTGCTCAATCCTGATCCCTGTGTGTGACGGTAATGTGTATGACATCTGTGGGGTTGGTGGTGCTATTGACCCAGTGCTCCCTTTCTCTCTCTCCCATCTTTTTTCTTCTGTCATCCTGTCCATGTGTGCATTAGCATCATCTGGCGGAGGAGCAGGGGCAACTATGACAGAGGGAGCTGCATCCCACAGCACCCAGGAGGCACGAGGGCGAGGGTAGCACCACAGCAGAGACAGGAGGTGACAACACTGATTCAGATACCTCCTCCAATGGAAGCTCCCTGGTGGTTGCGGACACCTCTGGAACCACCCCAGCTACAGCCGTCCCCCCGTACCAGCACCGCCCTCCCAGTAGCCCCTCACCGAGTTGCCCGTGCCCGCTCACCAAGGATGGTGGGCATCTCCTTCGCCCCAGGCAGCTCAGGACCTGCCCCAGTGAGCACTGCTGACATCAGTAGGGCAGTCAACCATTGTGAATGCCATCCAGGGGCTGGCATCCCAGATGCAGCAATGCAATGCATTCCTGGAGGGCATTCACGTGTATTGGTGGCCCAACAGTAATCTTTCCAGGCTCTGGCTTCCTCTCTGATGGCAGCCAGTATTCCTGTTCCTACCGTTCCCCCTCTAACTATAGCTTTCCAGCCCCAATCTCCTCAACCCCAACCCATCCCATGCACACATACAGACAAGCATGCACACAAGAGTGAAACATATAGACACAGGCAGCACACTTCAGGCCACAAACTCTCACACAAACAACAGACAGTTGGCCACACAACAACATCCACTGCCTCCACTGTCTCCCCTCCTCCTCCTCCTCCCTCACAGTCACATCCACACTCACACCTGCATGCAATGTATCAACAGCCACCACGACCATCACCACAACAAGCAGCACACACACCTCACTTGCAGACACCTCAACAACATTCATCCATGCTTCCCCTGTGTCCTCCTCCACCCTGTCTGCCCCACTCCTAAGAGACACAAACGCATGCACTCAAACAGCCAACAGCCATCCACCTCACATCAGCACACTGCCCATGCAGCTGCACCCAAGTCCAGCAGATATACACCTCAAGCAACCACTTCCTCAACCTCCACTCCCATCCCTCCTCCCTCATCCCGCCTCACTGGCCCTAAGAAGCTTTTCCTTGTCCAACTTGACCTCTTTCTTCCCCCTCCACCTCTTCGTCCTGCCCGTAAGAGCAGGGTTACAACAACCCAGCCCAGCACCTCAGCCAAATAGTCCACTGTGAGAATGGAGGCACCACCTAGTTGTGGAGTCAGGAAAGGAAAGGATACCACTCCACACCCAAGAGGGGAAAGGATCCCACTCCATCACTCAAGAGAGGGAAAGATCCCACTCCTGCAACCAGGAAAGAGAAGGTTCCCACTCCACCAACTAAGAGAGGCAAGAGGCCCCCTCCAACAGCAGTGGGCAAGGAGCCTTCACCTCCAGCAGAGGCTAGCAGGGTTCCCCCTCCAACAGCAGTGGGCAAGGATTCCACACCCCCAGCTGGGACACAGCAGTCCTCACCTCCAGCTGGGAAACAGCAGGCCTCACCTCCAGCTGGGACACAGAAGCCTGTACCTCCAGTTGGGACACAGCTGCCCTCTCCTCCAGCTGGGACACAGCAGCCCTCACCTCCAGTCGGGACACAGAAGCCCTCACCTCCAGTTGTGACACAGCATCCCTCAACTCCAGCTGGGAAACAGCAGCCTGCACCTCCTGATGGGGCACAGCAGCTCTCACCTCCAGCAGAGGGCATGTGGGCCACCCTCCGGGGACTGTTGTTCAAGGAGCCCCCTCCAGAACCAGTGGGCAAGTTCCCCACCTCAGAGACTGTGACCTTGTACTCCCCAGCAAAGAGAAATGGGCATGGAGCCCATTCCAGAACCAGTGGGCAATTTCCCCACCTCAGAGACTGTGACCTTGCACCCCCCCAGCAAAGGGAAATTGGCAAAGAGCCCCCTCCAGAACTAGTGGGCAATTTCCCCACCTCAGAGACTGTGACCTTGCACTCCCCAGCAAAGTGAAATGGCCAAGTAGCCTCCTCCAGAACCAGTGGGCAAGTTCCCCACTTCAGCTGAGGTGCCTCCCACCCTCCTTCCCCCTGAGGTGCCTATCCATTCCGAACATGATGCCCCTGCACAGTGTAGTGTGGGTTACATCAGGGAATGAGTTGGGCCTTGGACTGTGCCCTATGGCCATGTGGGCCGTTTGTACTTTGTACTGGCCATTGGCCCTTTCTGAACAGTGACTCATGTATTTCTTATCTTTCTTGACAATATGGTGGCTGTTAGCATCAAATTACACTATCATTTCTGGATAAATATTGTCCTTGTATTAGTATGAAGTGTGTCCTGTGAGGTTGGTTTTTCTCTGCAGCTGGTTATGTGTGTGGTGTGTGTGTGAATGATGTGTGTTGTGCGTGTGTGTCAATCTCCTTTTCCTCCCTCCCTCCCTTGTGTACTAGGCGACTGTACTCACCGCCGTCGTCTTCGTTGGCGTTCGTGTTCCAGGTTGAGCATGGTGTAGAAGAGCATCGGGAAGACTTGAAGTTCTGGTTCCATGGCGGTGATGGTGTTCCCTGTGTCTTCTGATGGAGAGTCTTTCGTCTTCTGTGTTCAGTTTCCTCCAGGCTTTTGGTGGCATTAGTACTGCCCTGGAAATCATGGCAGTTTGCTATGTCTTAATATGGTGGGTGGTACCTTGTCTTCCGCCTGGCTGTTGATGGCTACTGCTGTGGTCAATGGTGTCAACACCCTGGCGGTTGGTGTGGTACATTGGCTGTCTATGGGAGTTATCACCGCCATGGTCATAATTTGGCAGTAATTACGGCCAGCCTGTTGGTGATTTTACCACCACTTTAACAGTCACCTGTTTCCTGCCCACAGAACATTTAATCTGAGGAGTTTAGAAAATTAGAGGAGGGTGCTATATGATTTGAAACCTCCTCCGAGACCAGCACAGTTCAAGGCAATTAGTAGCCAGACAGCAATAGCAAAAGAAGTTTGAGAGGAGAATAAGAAAGGCAGAAAAGACACTAGTGGAGGCTGGATGGGACAGCAATCAGAATGTTTGGAGAACCAAGGCTTTACAGGGAATTAAGTTGTTTATGGCAGTTACACAGGATAGCGAGGGAGAAGAAAGGAAAGCTACTAGAAAGACAAACAGAAGTCCCACCTAGAGTAGACAGCAGAGCTGAAAAGAATCTAGGAGATGCTTAGCACTAGGGGAAGAGTCATATGATGATGAGTTCATTTTACAGTTACTGAGAAATCGTCCCCCACCATTTGCAACACTAGGGAGCGGTCCGAGCACTAATGTAAACCCTTCGGCATTGACACAGATTAACATGATGAGTCCCATGTAGATGAATCCTAGTATGACACAGAGCCCAATGCAGAGCAGTCTTAATCTACCTACTACATTGGCAGCACAAAATCCGATGCCGCAGCTGAATATCCTGAGAATTTACCCTGAGGTACCCATTGTGAAACTGCCACAAACCTAATAGTGCCAACAGGACAGGTTTTCCCCAAACCACCTTTGGTTCAGACAGAGCCAACTCCACTTCTACTGCCTCAAATGCAGTCACAAGCAATGCCAAAGTATACTTCTATAACAGGGACAAAGACAGATATGTCCGTACTGATGAGTCAGAATATGGGAATTATGCACCCACAGAACACGAATGTTAGACCAAGTCCTGACGCTGTGCCTGTACCCATCACCATTGGTCCAGTCATACCCTTATTTGCCCAGGGAAATAACAGTACAATCGGACAGAGAGTCCTGAGTCAGAATGCAACGAGGGGAGGACTCAATGAGAGTACCAGAGTAGTCTCTCCTGTAGGACAGACCTTTGACGGAGCAGAATCATTGTTAGATCTTAGCCCTTTCGGAGTTCCTATGAATACTGGAACAGTGACAAACATCAGTCATAGCCTGAAGTTACTGACATCACAGTCTCCAAAGCTAGCTGCACAGCCGTTTCAAAATACTCAGTCCAAAAACATTTCATTGCAAGGTCTGACAGCTCTACAATTGATCGAATGGTTAGATAAGCTGAATAGTTCACAAAACACTTCTAGGGGAGAAGAGTACTTGAACTATACTAGACTAGTGATGATAGTGGTTGAACTTATCGAAGGAACTATGGGTGTGAACAGACTTGAATCCTACACCGAAGAAGAATTGAGATACTTGTGCCTGAAAATTACAAGGGAAGCGAGCGATGTGCATCAAAAGCTGGCAGAATTAGCAGACAAATACAGCATAGAAATAGAGAAAACAAAACACTTGAAGAGGAGTTACAGATTAGATTTTGACTCAAAAGATTTCGAACACATGAGACCTGTAGGAATAAAAGCACACCTTAGGAAGCTAGTTAAAAGCATCAAGATATGGAGAGCATTAGACAAGTGGGAAGGTAGATGGGTAAAGAAGAGAGATAAGAAGAAAAGGGATTCCGCAAATCTTACTGAAAATGTGCAGCAGGTGGAGGACCCAGTAAAAACTTTACCAATGAGAGAGATTTCAGGAGGGAATTTTTTCTATGTCCTTTGGAGTAGAAGTGACATTCTGGGGGTGATTCTAAGCTTGGCGGGTGGCGGTACCCCCTGTCACTAGCATGGACCAGGAACAGGCCACCACCTCTGCCGGCGCTAGTGGACAGGAGGCCCCCACACAACAACAGGCCACCAGAACCCCACCTCCTGCAGAAGAAGAACCACCCCGCAAGCGGTACCCGAGATCTAGGAAGAAGACAGAGTAGGATGCCAAGACCCCCCCCAGCAAAGGATACCCCCTGATGTTATCCCACTGTCCCACATTGTCACCCTGTCCAACCTTGAACTGCCCCTGCTCCATCCTTCCACAGGCATATGGACAATGCTCCTGTGCGACTGAAAATCTGGACTCTGCCATGGACATTACTCCACCATCACCCATCACCGATTTTCGAGCATTTTCCTAAATTTAGCACTTAAATAAAATCACTTATTGCACTAAAATTATCTGGAGTCTGCTTGTCTTTTGAACAAATGTATTAGACATAACGGTGCCAAAATGTTCAGTTACATTGTGATGACAACATACCACTGTCACAGCTGTAGTCCATGGGCAAACAAAGCAGAGGTCACGCAGTGGGGCCCACATCTCTGAAAACGGAAGGGAAAGTCACAACTCAGTTAACATAAACTGGGGGGAAACTCAGACAGTAGAGAGGCAGGAGACTGTAAGTACATGTGAAATGGCGGTGTTGATTCATACCTGTGTGTTATTGAAAATACTGTTGTATCACTGTGTCCCTGTTGCCTGTGTCGTTCCTGTCGTCTTCCTCCTCTTCACTCTCCACAGGCTCCACAGCTGCCACAACACCACCCTCTGGACCATCCTCCTGCAGGAAAGGCACCTGGCGTCGCAAAGGCAGGTTGTGAAGCATACAGCAGGCCACGATGATCTGGCACACCTTCTTCGGTGAGTACATTAGGGATCCACCTGTCATATGTATGCACCTAATCCTGGCCTTCAGGAGGCCGAAGGTCCGCTCAATCACCCTCCTAGTACGCCCATGGGCCTCATTGTACCGTTCCTCTGCCCTGGTCCGGGAATTCCTCGCTGGGGTCAGTAGCCACGACAGGTTGGGGTAACCAGAGTCACCAATTAGCCACACACGGTGTCTCTGTAGCTGTTCCATCACATAAGGGATGCTGCTATTTCGCATGATGTACGCGTCATGCACTGACCCAGGGAACTTGGCATTTACATTGGAGATGTACTGGTCAGCCAAACAGACCACCTGGACATTCATAGAATGATAACTTTTTCTGTTCCTGTACACCTGTTCACTTTCACTGGGGGGAACCAAAGCCACATGGGTCCCATCAATGGCACCAATGATGTTGGGAATATGTCCAAGGGCATAGAAATCACCCTTCACTGTAGCCAAATCGCCCACCTCAGGGAAAACAATGTAGCTCCGCATGTATTTCATCAGGGCAGACAACACTCTGGACAAAACCTTAGAAAACATAGGCTGAGACATCCCTGATGAAATGGCCACTGTTGTTTGGAATGATCCACTTGCCAAAAAATTGAGTACTGACAGAACCTGCACCAGAGGGGGAATCCCTGTGGGTTGGCGAATGGGTGACATCAGGTCTGGCTCCAGCTGGGCACACAGTTCCTGTATAGTGGCTCGGTCAAGCCTGTATGTCAGTATGACATGTCTTTCTTCAATTGTCGACAGGTCCACCAGCGGTCTGTACACAGGAACATTCCTCCATCTCCTCGCAAGTCCCAGCGGACGGTGCCTAGGAAGGACAACATGGAGCACAGAGTCAAGCAAACCACAGGTACGTTCCTACAGCTTGCACAGTACACGATTCGCTATGCATTGAATGGCTTGTATGAGTGGCAATGCAAGGCCTAGGCCTGTGTGACGCAGTAGAAATTAAGCCATGTGGGCCCTTGAAATGGCGGCTGCCTGACCTGTGAAGTGTGACAATGGGATGTGAGGTCAATGCGCTGGCGTGGCACTCCGTGGCGGTAAGCGGTCGAAGACCGCTGTGCAAAGCCGCATTGGTTAACATAGAACCCTATGGGTTTCAGGAGCCAATGACGAAGTGCGCCGGCGGTCGCGGTACGCACCGCTGCGGTACGCACCGCCGCGGGCGTGACCGCCATTTTCTATCAGCTTAATCACTCGAGACCTGATCATCCACAGGAGAGGACCTATACTGCAAGTGCTGCTGTGACCTCGGTCTGGAAGAGACAATGGCTGCTGCAACTGGGGAAAGGGCCCCTGCCTTCACTTCTGAAGAATTGGAGAAACTCGTGGAAGGGGTCCTCCCCCAGTATGCGCTACTCTACGGTCCTCCAGACCAACAGGTTAGTACACTGGGACCATGCTTTGTGGGCAATGCCTGGGTTGAGTGGGGTGAATGAACGAAGGTGCGGAGGGGAGCGTATGAGGCATGCATCAAACGACAGATGAAAGCATGTGCCACATGGCAAGGGTGGGGATGGGGGGGACAATCACATCGAGCATGCAGAAAATGTTGATATATTTTTTTCTCTCCCTGTACGTGTCACATAGGTCAGCGCCCATCAGAAAGTCGACATTTGGCGTGCCATCGCCAAGGACGTCCGGACCCTGGGGGTCCACAACAGACGGGGCACCCACTGCCGCAAGAGGTGGGAGGACATCCGCCGCGGGAGCAGAAAGACCGCGGAGGCTCTGCTGGGGATGGCCTCCCAATGTAGGAGGGGTGCCACTCGTCAATTGACCCCTCTGATGTCTCGGATCCTGGCGGTTGCCTACCCAGATTTGGATGGGCGCGTGAGGACATCACAGCAGACACAAGGGGGTGAGTACATGCACATTCTGCTATCTTAGCGCGCAGTGGAGGTGTCTGGGTGGGGGAGGAGGGATGTGGGTATCCCTAGGCCAGGGCGATTTCTGTAGGCTAGTCCCCTCCGTAAGGCATGGCCCTGTGCCCCCGCCCTCCACCTCTGTAGGGTGCCAAGTACAGCTATCCATGGCCTTGTGTCACCTATGTGTGCAGATGTAGTCCATTGGCTTGTAGGCCAAGTCTCACTGATTGAGTAGTGTACCCCAAGTGCGCGGCGTAGTGCAGGGGGCTTCTGTGTCTGTCCTCTCCGCCAACTGTGTTGCCAATGCATGCACTCAACATGTCTTTATTTCTCCCCCCCCCTTTTTTGTCTGCTCTTCCTGTTCATGTGTGCATTAGCATCATCTGGCGGAGGAGAAGTGGCATTGGAGCACGAGGGAGCTGCATCTCACATGGCCCCGGAGGGCCATGCAACGGACTCTGATTTCACCAGTGAGACGGAGAGCGAGGGGGGCTCCACAACGGGGACACGTGGAGACATCAGCGACACCGACACGTCCTCGGAAGGGAGCTCCGCCCTCCAAGCAGCCCCTCAGCGTTCGCCCCGTGCCCGCTCGCACACCAAGGCGGGCATCTCCTTCGCCCCAGGCACCTCAGGCCCTGCCCCAGTTACCCCTGCTGCCCTCAGTGAGGAGGTCATTGACCTCCTCCGGACGCTCATTGTTGGGCAGTCTACCCTTTTGAATGCCATCCAGGGGGTGGAAAGGGAGGTGCATCGGAGCAATGCATACCTGGAGGGCATTCATTCGGATCAGGCTGCCCATCAGCGATCGTTTAACGCTCTGGCCTCAGCACTGACGGCATCCATTGTCCCTGTCTCCTGCCTCCCTCCTCCAACTCCCTCCACCCAGTCCCACTCCCCTGTTCCTCTGCCTATCCCAGACACACCTACAGACCAGCCTGCACACACCTCAACACCTAAGGTCAGCTCATCCAAACATAAGCACCACACATCCCACAAGCATTCACACAAGCAACATCCACATGCAGACATGCCAACAGCCACTGCCTCCTCTGTGTCCCCCTCCTCCTCGTCTCCCTCCTCCCTCCCTGTGACGTCTCCACTCACACTTGCATGCACCACTTCATCAGCCACTACGTCCATCACCAGCACACCCACCAGAACACTCCGCACACGTGCAGTCACCACCCCCACTGCCATTTACACGTCCCCTGTGTCCTCTCCCAGTGTGTCTGTCACCCCCTCTTCCAAACCACACAAACGCAGGCAGCCACCCACCCAACAGCCATCCACCTCACGACAGCCTCCGTCACAAGCACCTGCACCCAACGACAGCACACTTGACTCTCCTACAACCACATCCTCTTCCTCCACTCCCATACCCACTGCACCTACCCTTCCCATTGCTCCTAAAAAGTTTTTCCTCTCAAAAATTATCCTCTTTTCATCACCTGACCCACCCCTTCCATCTCGTAAAAGTCCAATCAGCACCTCAGCCACCACAAGCCCTGGACCTACAAGTACCATAGTCCAGGGATATTGGAGTCCACCACCTTCTAGGGCAGCTACATCGGCCAGCAGCAGAGGGACAGCCAGCCCACCCCCTGGGAAAAAATCCAAAAAAGGCAAGGGCGGCCGGCGCGAGAGGACAGAGACGGCAGCCTCCACAGGCACCACCCTGGCACCGTCAGGAAGTGGGGTGCCACCTGGCACATCTCCAAAGGGAGGCAAGGGACACAGAGGAACAGGCAAGGATGGCAAGGGCAGCACGGCCGACAAGTCCGGCAGCAGGCGAGCTGCCCAGGAGGGCCTCACCAGCCCCATTCCGGGGGTGAAGGAGTACACCCACGGGCACGGGACATCAGCACAGGAGGGCCCCGCAAGCGAGAAGTCGGATGGCGAGTGAACACCAGATAGTGGTCAGATCTGGTGCCCTGGAGACACATGTGAAGAACCGCTGAACAGGGACCTTCAAGACAAGCACCGCTGAACAGGGCACCGCCGTCTCAAGAACCGCTGAACAGGGCCCTTCAAGACAAGCACCGCTGAACAGGGCACCGCCGTCTCAAGAACCGCTGAACAGGGCCCTTCAAGACAAGCACCGCTGAACAGGGCCCTTCAAGACAAGCACCGCTGAACAGGGCCCTTCAAGACCAGCACCGCTGAACAGGGCACCACCGTCTCAAGAACCGCTGAACAGGGCCCTTCAAGACAAGCACCGCTGAACAGGGCACCGCCGTGTCAAGAACCGCTGAACAGGGCCCTTCAAGACAGGCACCGCTGAACAGGGCACCGCCGTGTCAAGAACCGCTGAACAGGGCCCTTCAAGACAAGCACCGCTGAACAGGGCACCGCCGTGTCAAGAACCGCTGAACAGGGCCCTTCAAGACAAGCACCGCTGAACAGGGCACCGCCGTCTCAAGAACCGCTGAACAGGGCCCTTCAAGACAGGCACCGCTGAACAGGGCACCGCCGTCTCAAGAACCGCTGAACAGGGCCCTTCAAGACAGGCACCACTGAACAGGGCACCGCCGTCTCAAGGACCGCTGAACAGGGCCCTTCAAGACAAGCACCGCTGAACAGGGCACCGCCGTCTCAAGAACCGCTGAACAGGGCCCTTCAAGACAAGCACCGCTGAACAGGGCACTGCTGTCTCTGCACCGCTCCGCTGGGCCCTTCAACTCAAGAACCGCTCCGCTGGGCACTTCCTCTCAAGCACCGCTCCGCTGGGCCCTTCCTCTCAAGCACCGCTCCGCTGGGCACTTCCTCTCAAGCACCGCTCCGCTGGGCACTTCCTCTCAAGCACCGCTCCGCTGGGCACCGCCGTCTCTGCACCGCTCCGCTGGGCCCTTCAACTCAAGCACCGCTCCGCTGGGCCCTTCTTCTCAAGCACCGCTCCGCTGGGCCCTTCCTCTCAAGCACCGCTCCGCTGGGCACCGCCGTCTCTGCACCGCTCCGCTGGGCCCTTCAACTCAAGCACCGCTCCGCTGGGCCCTTCTTCTCAAGCACCGCTCCGCTGGGCCCTTCCTCTCAAGCACCGCTCCGCTGGGCACCGCCGTCTCTGCACCGCTCCGCTGGGCCCTTCAACTCAAGCACCGCTCCGCTGGGCCCTTCCTCTCAAGCACCGCTCCGCTGGGCACCGCCGTCTCTGCACCGCTCCGCTGGGCCCTTCAACTCAAGCACCGCTCTGCTGGGCCCTTCCTCTCAAGCACCGCTCCGCTGGGCACTTCCTCTCAAGCACCGCTCCGCTGGGCCCTTAAACTCAAGCACCGCTCCGCTGGGCACCGCCGTCTCTGCACCGCTCCGCTGGGCCCTTCAACTCAAGCACCGCTCCGCTGGGCACCGCCGTCTCTGCACCGCTCCGCTGGGCCCTTCATCTCAAGCACCGCTCCGATGGGCACTTCCTCTCAAGCACCGCTCCGCTGGGCACTTCCTCTCAAGCACCGCTCCGCTGGGCACCGCCGTCTCTGCACCGCTCTGCTGGGCCCTTCAACTCAAGCACCGCTCTGCTGGGCACTTCCTCTCAAGCACCGCTCCGCTGGGCACCTCCTCTCAAGCACCGCTCCGCTGGGCCCTTCCTCTCAAGCACCGCTCCGCTGGGCACTTCCTCTCAAGCACCGCTCCGCTGGGCACTTCCTCTCAAGCACCGCTCCGCTGGGCACCGCCGTCTCTGCACCACTCCACTGGGCCCTTCAACTCAAGCACCGCCCTGCGGGCCCTTCCTCTCAAGCACCGCTCCGCTGGGCCCTTCCTCTCAAGCACCGCTCCGCTGGGCACCGCCGTCTCTGCACCGCTCCGCTGGGCCCTTCAACTCAAGCACCGCTCTGCTGGGCCCTTTCTCTCAAGCACCGCTCCACTGGGCACTTCCTCTCAAGCACCGCTCCGCTGGGCCCTTCAACTCAAGCACCGCTCCGCTGGGCACCGCCGTCTCTGCACTGCTCCGCTAGGCCCTTCAACTCAAGCACCGCTCCGCTGGGCACCGCCGTCTCTGCACCGCTCCGCTGGGCCCTTCACCTCAAGCACCGCTCCGATGGGCACTTCCTCTCAAGCACCGCTCCGCTGGGCACTTCCTCTCAAGCACCGCTCCGCTGGGCACCGCCGTCTCTGCACCGCTCCGCTGGGCCCTTCAACTCAAGCACCGCTGACACATTGGCAAAAGGGGCAGGCCCGGATCAGTGTCGGACAGGGCTGCACGATACACTCTGGGCACCAAGACTCCTCCAGTACCGCTGGAGTCTGTCATCCACTTGTGAGACTGTGGCTTTGCACTCCCCAGGAAGGCACAGTGGGCAAGCCACCCACTGTAGGGACTTGTGAGACTGTGGCTTTGCACTCCCCAGGATGGCACAGTGGGCAAGCCACCCACTGTAGGGACTTGTGAGACTGTGGCTTTGCACTCCCCAGGATGGCACAGTGGGCAAGCCACCCACTGTAGGGACTTGTGAGACTGTGGCTTTGCACTCCCCAGGATGGCACAGTGGGCAAGCCACCCACTGTAGGGACTTGAGAGACTGTGGCTTTGCACTCCCCAGGATTGAACAGTGGGCATGGAGGCCCCTCGTGGATCTGGTGTCGTGGACTCATGTGGCTAAGGTGCCCCCCCTTCCCTTCCCCCTGAGGTGCCTGTAGTTTTCCTATCTGATGCCCCTGCAGTGTTCTCTCCAATGGATTCGGGTCTCATGTGTGGGCTTTGCCCATGTGTTGAGGACCATTGGCCCACGTACAATGACAGAAAGCCTATTTTGACGGGACAATTTACATATGTGTATATAGTTATGGGATGTTCGACTTACTTATTTACTTAGCCTTACAATATATTTGAATTCCAATAACATATTATTTTGTCTTTGCATTCTTCCAGGGGGTTTGGCGGGGTGTCACCCTGAGTTGTTGCTCTGCATTGGTGTGTAGGTAGTTGGGTGGGGGGGGGGTGTTGCGTATGTGTGTGCCAGTATTCTTTTCTCCTCTCCCCCTCCCCTGTGTCGTAGGTACAGTACTCACCGTTGTCTTCTGCGCCGGCGTTCATGCTCCTGGTAGAGGAGCAGGTAGACAATTACTGGTAGGATGTGTAGTTCTGGTTACATGCTGTCCAGATTCCTCGTGGAGTGTGTAGGGTGAGCGTTTTCCCGTTCGTAGTCTGTTTCCGCCGTGTTTTTATCGGCGGGGCTCCCGCCCTGGAAAAGGTGGCGGATTGGTGAGTTGTGATAGGGTGGGCGGTACATTGTCTGCCGCCTGTCTGTTGGCGGTGACCGCCGCGCTGTTTGTTTGTCCCGCCGTGGCGGTCGGAGTGTTAAAGTGGCGGTCTGTGTTGGCGGTTCCCGCCAGGGTCAGAATTCCATTTTTTTGGCCGCCTGCCTGTTTGCGGGTTAGCCGCCGCTTTAACACCGACCGCCAGGGTTGGAATGACCCCCATAAACTTCAGTATCAGCCTTGAGAGTGGGCCACCAGAAGGAGCGAAGCAGAAGCTCTTGGGTAGCTTTCATTCCGCGATGACCTGCAATGGGGGAATCGTGGCACATACGTAGGGTTTCTGTCTGGACTAACTTAGTGGGTAAGAAAAGGGCTTTGTTATGGTAATAGTATCCTTGATCTATATGAAGTTGTTCATCTCTGTAGTTTCCAGATGGGAATATTCGGACTTGACCTGGTCTAGAAATGTCTGTACTAAACCAATGATCTTGTTACTTTCGAATAGGTTCTGAACGGGAGAATCGTTCCACAACAGTATGTGTGTTTGCAGCTTCCTTAGAAGTAGATCAGAAGGGTCGATATGTGAAGGGAAGATTAATGGGTCACAAAGTTTTGTTCTTGGTTGACACAGGAACTACACGCTCTACAGTGAGAACTGTAGAAGTTTCCAACCTGCCCCTTTCAGGAAAAACAGTCCAGATTGTAGGAGTAGCGAATCAGTATTTGACCAACCCAATTACAGAACCAGTTCAGGTTAAAATTGGCAACTTTGAGGGATTAACCAAGTTCGTAGTTTGTGACCCAAATCAGAATCCCTACTGAGAAGGGACTTGCTGTGTAAAACAAGATGCTCGATTACTTGCTCAAATGATGGAATTGAGATACAGGCAAACAGTGATGACAAAGATGACCAAGCTCTAGAGAACGATTGCGAGACCATAAATGAGGAGTATCTCCTGATTAGCTTTGTTCCAGTATTCACATTAAAGGATCTTCCTTCCGACTTACAAGGAACAGTCAAAGAGAGAGTGTGGGATTTGACAGGGAAAGATATCAGCCTGATAAACGGAGCTGAGACAGTTGAGGTTCCAGTAAAGCCGAACACAATTTTTCTCCAGATTCTCCAGTACCACATGACAGTAGACATCATTGAAAAGGTTGCTCTCATAATTGCAGAATTTGTGAACCAAGGGGTTTTGAAAGAAGTATTGAGCAGTCCATGTAATTCACCAATAATGGGATTGAGAAAGCCCTGTGGGAAAGTTCAAATTGGTCAAGATTTGAGAAAAATAATTGACATAGTGATTAAATGTTGTCTAGTAGTGCCAAATCCAGCTGTGGTTTTGTTTCAAATTCCATGAAATGCTGAATGGTTCACTGTTACAGACTTGTCACAAGCATTCTTTTCTGTGTCTTTTCATGAGGATAGTCAGTTTCTCTTCAGTTTCAAATTTTTGGATTACATTTACTGTTGGTGTAGAATTGTTCAAGGGTTTTCAGAATCACCTTTCATATTCAACCAGATCTAGAAAAAGAGCCTGGAGTCATTGGAAATGCCTTTGATACAGTACATTGATGATTTGTTGATTGTATCCAAAACAAAGGAAGAGTGCAAATATGACACGATTGCCTTACTGAACCATTTAGGAAAGAATGGCTATAAAGTGTCCCCAACTAAATTACATTACAGTCATAAAGAAGGGAAATATTTGGGTCACCAAATTGAAAAGGAAATTAGGAAACTATCCAGAGAAAGATTCACAGCCATATTGCAGATGAGTCCTCCAGCCACACAGATAGATGTCAGGATGTTTTTGGGGATGGTACACTACTTTCACCAGTGGATTCCCAGATTTTCAGTCATATCAAAGCCATTGCAGAAGCTGACCCTCAAAGAAGTCACTGATCCCCTGGTGTTAGATCAGGCCTGTATAAAAGCATTTTCTGAGTTGAGAGAAAGTGTTTGCATACCCCCAGCTTTGGGAATGCCTGACTACACGAAACCCCTTGTGTTGTTTTGTCACAAGTGTGATGCATGTTCTTTGTCTGTCTTGACTCAAATCCATGGTGGTGTAAACTGCCCAGTAGCATATTTTTCAGCTACTTCAGTTGCAGTAACTTTACCAGACTGTTTGCGTTCAATCACTGCGGTTGGACAGAGCCTTGCAAAGCGTGAAGGCATTGTGATGGGCATCCCGTCACTATTATGGTCCTTCACTCCATTTAAGTTTTATTTACATGAACCAAAACAGGTACCAGGCTGACTCACTATGAGATGAGCATCCTGGGGTCCCCAAACATGTCATTGAAAAGATGTACAGTGATTAACTCAGCAACCTTACTCCCAAATGAAAATGTTGAAATTGAAAAATTGAAATATATTAAGCATGATTGTCTTGAAGTAACTGATCTGTGCACAAAACTGAGACCCAATATCAGAAACACCCGATTGGAAGAAAATGACCAAATTATCTTTGTTGATGGTTCCTGTCTAAGGGACAATATGGGAATACTGAGAGCAGAATATGCTGTGTGCACAATTTCTGGTATAATTGAAGCATCCTGGCTTTGAGGAGTATACTTCACACAAGTAGCGGAACTGGTAGCCCTTACTAGAGCATGCCATGTTTCTGCACAGCTTAAAGTTACCATCTATACAGACAGTTAGTATGGATTTGGAATAGTGCTTGATTTTGGCCAGTTGTAGTCTTAGAGAGGCCTGACCTCTTCTATTTCCCCAGTAAGGAATGGTGAGAGAATTCAGGAGTTGTCCAAATGCCTGAAAAGATTGCTGTGGTGAAATGCAGTGCACATCCGAAATCACAAGATTTTGTGTCAATGGGAAATGGATAATGCGGATCAAGTCACAAGGTTTTGCGCATTGAACTGTATATCATTCAAAGATAAGTGGGAATTGTTACCTGAGGAAGATGAGACATGTCCAAGTTATGCATTACATGTTATAGATACCTTGGAAGAGCTGAAGACATTGCAGAATAATGTTAATACAGAGGATAGAAGGTCATGGGCCAAAATTAAATGTGTACAGCGTCAGGAAGAACTGTGGATTTCAGAAGAAGATCAATTGGTACTGCCGAACAGCTTGTTGAATCAAATGGTCAGCTATTACCATGGTCCAGCACATGTTGGGAGAGATGCCATGATTCGATTGTTCAAGCAGAATTGTTTCAATACAAAGTTTAGACAGGTTGCTGAAGCTGTTTGCCATTGTTGCATCATTTGCCAACAAATGAACGTGGGTAAAGGGACAGTGGTCAATTTGAGCCACATTGGAAGAGCAGGAGGTCCCTTCAGCAGAATGCAGTTGGATTTTATTGAAATGCCTGTGTGTGGAGGATTGAGTTATGTGCTGGTGATTCTATGCGTCTTTAGTCATTTGATTGAAGCCTATCCTCCACAAAGAAATGATAGTCTCACAGTAGCGAAATTACTGGTTAGGGAACTGATACCATGTTTTGGGTTCTCGATCTCTTTAGAATCAGATAAAGAAATTCACTTCAACAATGAAGTATATAAATTACTATGTTCAGCCTTAAACATTGAGCAGAAGTAACATTGTAGTTACAGCCCTGAAGCCTCAGGACTAGTGGAACAAATGAATGGTACCTTGAAATAAAGAATGGTGAAAATGTGTGCGTCCACGAATCTGAAATTGACCGATGCACTACCATTAGTTCTTATGACAATGAGAAACACACCCAACAGGAAGACAGGACTGTCACCGCATGAGATCCTCATGGGCAGAGCAATGAGGTTGCCAGCTGTTCCTGCAAATGCTCTTGTGAACAAAACAGATGATAAGGTGTTGGACTACTGCAAAGGTCTGGCTGATGTGGTTCACTCTTTCTCTCATCAGGTGGAAGCCACCACACAGCAACCGTCTCAAGATCAAAGACACAACCTGAGAGCAGATGACTGGGTTGTGATCAGAAAGCACGTGAGGAATACATGTTTGGAGCCTCGGTGGAAAGGCCCTTACCAGGTAGTTTTGATCACCACCATAGCTGAAGTTCCAAAACTGGATCCATGGAAGTCATCTGAGAAAAGTGGCATGTCCTTTGGACAACGAAGAAGAGTTATTGAGAGTACTAACAATGACCAGACCAACCTCAGAGCCGGAAAGGGGAGAAAGAAGAACTGAAATCAGATCTGAGCAAATCAAGAATGGTTCAGCCACTCCTGTGAGAGACGAAGGAAAAAACCTACAGGAAAGTGAACCAACCTCAATTGAGGCAGCAGGAGAGTATAGTCAGAGGAAGGCTCTCCCAGAAGTAGACGATCGAAGTAGACGATCTTGAGAGATACACAGAGCAAACAACAGACACTGAGGGGAAAGGAGTGGAGGTAGATAAAAGTCACTGTGGTCTGACTCCTCCTGAGCAAGTTACAGGTCAGTCAAGAGAATGTCCTGCAGAGCAAGAAGAAGTTACAAGTTTGATACTGAAATGAGCATTGACAAAAGGTCCACTGAAAGAAGATAAGTGGCCGGAGTCACAAGCAAAGAGAAAGGAAGTGATTACATTGACGACTATTGAGGAGGAAGTAGATAAGATAAGAAGAGAAGATCTGAGTTAAGGAGAATTAAATGGAGATCAAAAGTTGAAAAGAATTGGAAGTCAAAAGTACGCTCATCCTTAATGGGCGTATGCAACAACAAGCGAATGGAAAAGCATGTTTTTGTCTTTTTGTTTTGATCGTGATATTCCAGGTCAATATTTTGGCACCTGAAGGGAAACAATGAACGGAACTATTGAAAGTATAAGCTGCGAGAAGTGCCATTTGACAACATAACCTCATTTGGCAAGCTGCTAAACCAATTTTGATACAAACCGATTTTGATAAAAGGATCATGGAAATAAGACTGAAAACTGCAAATAATTGCTGAATGGAGATTGAAGATTTTGTTTTAGATTTTTGCTGCATAGTTATAAATTTGTTCTCTTCTACTTTCTGATTCTTTACAGATCCTGAGTAACATTAACCAGCAAGGTAGGAAGAATAGGTGCTGTTAATACTTGAGTATTGGTTTGGCAATTGTATGCATGATATTGTGCCTGGTATTGATTGTAGGAATGACTGCTCTTGACAAGAGTAAAGCCAACCATACTTCAGCTTTAGAAGCAAATACACACTCACAGAAATAGAGAAGTTTAGGTTAGATGAGAAATATCTGTACGTAGATAATGCACAAGGACAACTTTCTTCTAATTTTTACTATCGCTTATTGAGTGAATATGTTGAAACGATGGATACACAAAATGGTTATGTTTATACGCAGATTCCTTCATCATTCGAAGGAGTTACCTATCATAGTTTGCCCTTCACTTATGGGATAAGTTGTAGTCTGTTACTAACAAGATTTTATGGCTAGAAGTACATCCAATATTTCTACTCTAACTACGATGCTGTGTTTCCGTTTGTCCCCGTAATTAAGTACTTGAGTAGAGTATCTAAGCAGAACACTGTAGAATTAGTTTGAGGATTCTTTAAACCTACGTTACCTTTGGCACTGCATATGCACATAGAAACAATCTCACATGCTTACACCACTATAAAAAAGCTTCTTAGATCAGACAGACAGGTGATAGGCATTAAAGGAGAAGTTAGAAAAGGGTTCAGAGAAAATGACTTTTAGAAATGATTATGCATTTAGTGAAATAAAAACACAAGGAAGGTTAGCTTCAGATGTGCAAAACGTAGGAAAGCTATGTATATATAGGCCTAAATCTAGTACTGGCACGTTGTTTGTGGGAACGAGTGAACGTAGACGTGATTTTGTTTCAGAGTAAATGGATGCTCATGTTGAATGGACAGGATCCAGCGATTCCTGAAATGTATTACATCTGTGGGTCAAATGCCTACTACTGCCTTCCAAGATGATGGTTTGACATATGTTACTTGAGGATAGTTTTCCCAAACATATTTCAAGTTGAGGACTTGAAAAGATTACCGAAAATTACTGAGTTACATCACAGTAAACGAAAGAGAGAGTCTCCTTCTAGTATAGTGGGAGATATATTTGGAGCAATAATTCCTTAGTAGGAGTTGTTCTGAATTCTATAAAAATGACTGCGGTAAGATCTTTGACTCTTCAGAAATGCCTTGCGTTAGGCATTCTTTTAGCAAAAGATGGCGGCGTTTGCAAAATGCTGAACTCAAAGCATTATTGTTCATATATGCCTGATAATAGCAACTAAATTAGAAGCTTACTTACTAATCTGACTAATAATAGTGCTGATTTGAAAGAACCAGGTGTTTGGGAGAAAGTTGGCAAAGGATTTGCTTCAGTGGGGAATTGGCTCAGCAACATTGGGAAAGGGATACTATTGAAAATAATACAAGGGATATTGATTATAGAGGTTTGCAAAATTGGAGCATGGGGAATATGTAAATTGTATCATGTGATTAAATCAAAGAAAATGAAAAATGGTGAGCGGAAGGAAGAGGTAAAAAAGGAAAATTTGTTTAGGGAAAATTCAAGGAGGGAACGAAGATTAAAGGGGATAGAAATGACAAATTTTAGCTGAAGTAAAATTTGTGTGGGAAGATATAAGTGTGATGACATATTTAGTCATCAGAGGAGAGATTGATAACGCTGAAATTTTACTGATGAATATTCATGTATTCTGAATATTAAATCTGCATAGAAAATTAGTTAAAATAGAAAAATAATACACAATTTTGAAAATGTGCCTACTTGAGTGACCACCAATAATCACTAAGTGTACTTATTACCAGCATATTAATGTAAGATGTTGTGCTCATGTTTGGATTAATGTAGTAGTTTGCCATATTAATGGTCATGTATTACATATTTGCTTTGTTAATTATAGGCCTTCATTCAGTGAGGTCTTGAGCCTAGTTGCATGGCCTCATGTCAAGTTGCATTGCTTAGACGAATCATAAAACGGCTGCTTAGAGAATTAAATTGTTATTTTCCATTGCATTGACCGAATGCTAGTTGCTAAAATCCTTTCCCATGAGAACTGCTTGCTAGAATATGTTGTACTAACTACTGACACTTTGTGAAACTTAAGCCCATATTTATACTTTTTTTGCACCGCTTTTGCGTAATTTGTGATGCAAAAGTGGAACAAACTTCCAAAATAAAATTATATTTTTTATGTTTGCGCCGCTTTTGCAACAAGCAATGATGCAAAAAAAGTATAAATATTGGTCTTAGTCTGTGTAATGCGATGTTCCCAAGAACTAACAATGGATGCACTGACTGCAGTATAAGCTGATACAAATTTGTTACCTGACAGGAGAAGAAGAGCCAATCATCGGCATTTGAACAATGATTTAGTAAATTCTTAAATTTTAGGTTCTACCTTCATCGGACTAAACATAGACATATGATTCTTTGATCAACAGCAACATGGGAAGTAGTTTTAGTGAATCTAACTTAGCCAAATTGCTCTGATAGGAGAGAGCTCACTTTTCCTAAATCTTTAATGAAAATTGACATTCTATTATATCCATTCTTGAGATATTTCTATCTTGAACCTTAAGTTCTGATGCTTTGCTGACCAAACAGATGTCCAATTGACGAAGACAGTTGCAGCTTACTGAACGAAGCTGAGACAAAGTATATGATGATATTACTGATTGCTAGGTCTATTTGCTTTTGTTTTTAGGTACCAACCGCTAATTTTGATAGAGCCATAGTTAGATGTTTTCTAAATTTGTGTTGACTAAGTTGTTTTGCATGAAGGCCAAACAAGCCATTCTAATCAGAAGGTTAGTTAGGTTACTCACTGATACTTGCTAAATGTTAACAAAAGTTGATGTATTTTCTTTGCTGAATCTAAAGGTATGCTATTTCTATTGCACAGTTATTCTTGCTATTGATTTATACTGTAATTCTGGAATGTGTAGTGATCCACGCTTTGATTAAAGTGAGATTCTTCAGAAGATTGGGTCAACCTGTATTGTTTCTGTATGTGCATCATTTGATTTTGAGACCAAGTTACGTGATATTAGCATTTTTAATATAGAGAAACAAACATTCTAACTTTTACATAAAGATGTGGTTATTCGTGGCAAGGGGTCATGGTGTGTGAAAATTATTGACTCACAAGCTTATTAATGTTATTGATTGGTATTGCTATTGATCTGTATTGGAACAGAGTCTTATGGTGGGAACTACTCTAAGCACATTTAAAAGTTCCATTGAACCTCTAACACATCCCCATTATAATTAAAGATAAGTAACCAAATAAGGTCAGATGCACTAACAGCAGCAAGATTCCCAATTTGTTGTTCCTCTGTTCCTCATCATACAAATTATAGGGCAAGTACATTTACAAATGGGTCCGGTGAATAATGTCATCATGGTAAAAAGCATCTATACTGAATTATTCTAATCATGTGACATTTCTACGGAGCCAGTCATGGAGGACTTGCATTTTACAACACACAAAGAGCATTAACTCATGGTCCCTCATTATCAGGTCCCATGTAATTCTGATGAGGTTCTTAATAGGACTATAAAATGTAGACATGATAAGTTCTACGGTAACTCTGTGGTTCGGGTGTCATCCACAAGGAGACTCCACCAGCTAAAAGCAGTCCCCTTGGCTCAAGGCTTCGGTCCTATACCTCTCTTTTTTTTCTAACTTTTAAAATAATCTTGGAGCCTATTGATTTTGTTTAATCACTCCTCAGCACGTTTCCACTATTTAATCCTTTATCTTGTTAATTAGGAACAGGTGTGTTTCTTGGCCCAAGGTGCTCAGAATGTTTGCCTATTTAGCAATTACCTTCTCAGAAGATGGATCAGTGAATTTTGCTGAGTTTTTTGCAAAGCTACTCCTCTAAGGTACGAGCCTGACCAAGATTAGTGTGACTGGCAGCCAGCATTTCAAAGGACCAACAAGATTGCACATCAAAATGTAAGTGTGTGATGTGGGTAATTGTCATATGACACATCTAACATATTCATCCAATCATCCAAGAGTAGGGCTTAGGCCATGTTTATAGTGCATCTGCTGCTAAATTTATTTCTATATCACTAAAGCAGAAATTAATGTAAAAATATAACAAACAACAACGCAAATAAGTTATGAATGTGATGGCTCAAATTTATTTGATAAATTCCCTGAATGTAAAAACCAACACAAAAGATTCAAAATGTTTTTAAAAAAAACTATTCCCATTAGTAACAATAGTGAAATAAATTTTATTGAAAGTCAAAGGGAAGCATACAAGTTATTAAAAATGACAAACTTCTTTTGTTGGACTTTAGTGGTACATATGAATCAAGTGAAAACAATCATGCGAGTGAAAACATTTGATTTGAAGTTCGGGTCGGGCCATTGAAGGATTTTAAATTTGAGATTAGAACATGCCACATGGCATTAATTGTAAATGCGTCACACATATCTAGGCCTTGCATACACACTAATACAGGCACATAGCGGATTGACAAATGTGTGCAATAAATATTCTATTTAATACCTCAGTGTTGGCTGACTCTGTGCTCGCTGTTCTCGTCCATAGGGCACGTCCGTTGGGGCAGGTGAGGAGATGGCAGCATCCTCCGGTGTACAGACCGCTGGTGGACCTGTCGACAATGGAAGTGCGACATGTAATTGTCACCTACAGACTTGATCGTGCCACAATTCTGGAACTGTGTGCTGGGCAGTGGTGTTGGTGGCGGCGGTATCCTGGGCAGCGGTGCTGGTGGCGGCGGTGTCCGCCGTACAGATTGGCGGTGACTTCCCTTTCTTTCTCTGCCCCTTCCCCACCTTGAATGGTGGCGCAGCTGTCTTGCCACTCCCAACTGTAGTCCTGGGAGAGCCCTTGGTGGCAGGTGTTTTGCCGTTCTCCCTCCGGGCTGCGGCCAACTTCCTATGTTTCTGAGGTGGGGGACTGTCCTTGGCCTGGCTCCTTGGCACACTGGCTGCCCTGCTGCTTGGCGCACTCCAGAAGCCAGTTACTGCTGGCACCACTGTTCCCCGTGATGTGGTGGTTGAGGTGCTGGGTTGGGGCCTGGAAAGGCGGGCCCTAGGGGACGGAAGGGGTGGGGGAGGTCAAGGGAAGAGGTCAAGGTTTGACAGGAAAAGTTTTTTAGACACACTGGGATGGGTAGATGGAGGGGGTTTGGGAGTGCACTCCCCAGGATAAAGCAGTGGGCAAACCACCCACTGGAGAGACTTGTGAGACTGTGGCTTTGCACTCCCCAGGATAAAGCAGTGGGCAAACCGCCCACTGGAGAGACTTGTGAGACTGTGGCTTTGCACTCCCCAGGATAAAGCAGTGGGCAAACCACACACTGGAGAGACTTGAGAGACTGTGGCTTTGCACTACCCAGGATAAAGCAGTGGGCAAACCACCCACTGGAGAGACTCAAGAGACTGTGGCTTTACACTCCCCAGGATAAAGCAGTGGGAAACCCACCTACTGGAGAGACTTGAGAGACTGTGGCTTTGCACTCCCCAGGATAAAGCAGTGGGCAAACCACCCACTGGAGAGACTTGTGAGACTGTGGCTTTGCACTCCCCAGGATACATCAATGGGCATGGTGCCCCCTCGTGGAGCTGGCATTGTGCACTCATCCGGCTAAGGTGCCCCCCCCTTCCCTTCCCCCTGAGCTGCCTGTTTTATTTCGATCTGATGCCCCTGCAGTGTTCTCTCCGTTTTGATCGGGTATCTTGTGTGGGCCTCGCCCATGCATTTTGGGCCCAGTGGTCCACTGACTATGTAGGTGCAGTAAATTGACTTGAATTCTTGGTGTATATATTTGTTAATAGTGTATATATATTTTTGACTAATGGATTTTTACTCATTACAATTGTTCAACTCGTTTCCTTTTGTCCATGCGTCGCAGCTAGCGTTCGTGCTCCTGGTAGAGGAGCAGGAAGAGAATGGCAAGTAGATTTTGGAGTTCCGGCTCCATGGCTTCCTGTTTCCTCATGGGGTGTGTAGAAGTGAGCGTTTTCCCTTCCAAGTCCTGTTTCCGCCATGTTTTTGCTCGCGGTGAATCCGCCCCGGAAAATGTGGCGGATTGGTCTCTCATGATACTGTGGGGGGTACATTGTCTTCCGCCTGTCTGTTTGTTTGTGCCGCTGTGGCGATCGGAGTGTTAAAGTGGCTGTCTATGTTGGCGGTTATCGCCACGGTCGTGATTCAATTTTTTTTACCGCTGGTTTAACACCGACCGCCAGGGTTGTAATGAGGGCCCAAGTCTTTCCAGTCCTAAGGGAAGACAAGTGTCGCGTGGGCTCTCATTATCCTAAATGAGACTACTGGATTTCTAGGTAGCAGGATCATTCACGGTGTGGGGGACTGAGTCTGACCCACTTGGAAGGACCTCTGTCACCCTAAATCCAGTTTTGCTCTGGCTAACTAGCAGTGCCTCATCTCTCCCAAGGGGAAGGGATGATTTGGCAGCCGAGCGCATGACATCTTAGAACTTCTCAGGGAAGTCGTGGTCACTCAGATCCAAACCAGCTCTTTCATTTACAGTACGATCTCATATACAAATGACAAAGGCAGTTTGAGTTTTATAGATTGTTTTAATAAAACGACTGCTTTTTAGATATTAAGGCGTGAGCCGCAATAACCAGAACCATACAACACAGTAGGATTGAAATAGTCACGAGGAGAGTGAAACATAAGAATAACGCTATCATGGTGTTAATAATTTCTACTCTCTCTCGGGTAGTTCCATTTCGAGCACAGCATGTTAAGCTTCTAACTTGCCTTTCAGATTCCCTGGGAAGCCATAACCCCTCATACCTGAGCAAAGGCCTGTGATCTGGTTCAGCATCTGCAACGAGGCAGTCAGCGTCTAGTTGTGGTTCCCTGGTCGGAATCTCCCTCTTGCGTGTATTGGGACAAGGAACATGTCAGTGTGATCACAAAATGTCCCTACGCAAGAATGCCAAAGACTAAACTCCTACCACGTCTATCGGCAATGTACCAGACTGTATCCTTGACTAAAGCACAGAGTGAACAAGAATGTGTTATTGAGGACTCTAGTGCTGAAGTAGGATAAACAGTGTGATATAAAAAATAAAAACAAGACCGTAGAACTGGTTATTTGAAAATAACAGTACGAAGCAGAATAAAAAGCATTTAGAGCAAAGTGCACAGAGGCTCTAAGCTGCGAGCAAAGGAATAAAATACATCCAGGGCAAAGTGCACAAAGGCCTAAAAGCCTGAAGCTAATGCGCAACGGATACCTAAAACGGACCACACTACACCCTCCCCTTGTCGGTAGCAAGTGGTTCTAATAACAAAAAAAAATATGCCCCAGATACAAAATAATACTCCAAATATATTTCGACAAGTTCATAGGACAGCAAAGTAGAAAACAAATTTATATTTGGGAAGCATGTGACATTAAAGCCAAATTTGATACTATGTCAATTTCAATAAAAAAATCCAATTGTTAGGCAGAAGCCACGGAAAGCAGGAGATCCTCCACTTCGACAGACGTCAACATCGGAAAATCCATGCCAAAAACTATCATGGAGCAGGTGTGTTCCAAAGCCCCAAAACCATCCAGGGCGGCACCCCGTGCAGGGCCTATGAATGAGACAATACCATCTTCCTCCAGGAAGGGAATCTCATAAACAGCCTCACGAAGGAAACGCAACCGCAGTGCACAAGTCTGGGAATGAGCCCTAATCGGGAACATCAACAGATCAGTATCGACCACTGGGGGGCGCTGCAGTGAGAGACAGAGAGCCAGTGCATGTTCAAACGAGCACCAAAGGCACCGAAACACGGGTTGCACACAATCCAAAACCGGTCGGAATGACAGAGACCAGTCACACTCCAATTGTCCCAGGAGTGTTGCTCCAAAATGCTGCATTATGCGTTCACGGCACAGCTGCGCTGACGGGAGCGCCAATATGGGATCTCGTCGCGGTGGGACAACCATTGTGGAAGAACAGCAGCATAAGCAAAACACCAGCCAACAAAGCCAAAGTAATCAGAAATCCCCCCAAAATGCTTCCGAAAATAGAGTGAATAGCCGAAGATATTAAACCGAATATGGAAGAGAAGGTATGAGCAAAACCAACACCAACGGCTTTGAAAAAATTAGCATTTCCAGCAGTGCTGGATGCATTAAATATACGTCCCACAAGTTCACTAAAGTGACTCGGAAAGTTAGTATTTAAAAGGGACTGTATTTCCGCTGATGACCTTGCCACCTGAAGTGCGTAGGTCTCGCTAGCAGATGTAAGGGCCACATGCTTTTGAAACAATAGAGCTTTCAGTCAACTCAACTTGTCGAAATTCACCTTGGAAGTAGCAATAGGAGGCCAGATGTCAGCTAACTCCTTAATTCGAGTGGGGGGAAACAACACATTCCCGCAGCACGTAATGGCCTTGGTGACAACGACCACATAAACTATTCCGGCACGCATGCCACAACAGGGTTCACCGTTAAGAAGGACGTAGCTGCCGTTTGAAAGCACCTGGAAAGTGTTTTTAATTCCCGGGACTGGAACTCCCTTAAGATAACAAGCTAAGTTAGCAATCAAGGCATTGCATGCCCCGTGCAAAGACAGCTATTTACAAACCATCGAATGGCTGACAGAAGTTTTGCATTCGCTACCGCTAAGAAAAATTTCCCTCATACCATTAAGACATCTGTATAGAAAGGGAAGCTCCCACACCTCATGCATGTAACTGTCCCCCAACCGTTCATATCTACCCACCGGAATGTGTTTTAAACAAGAAGTAAATTGCAGAGTGGAGATAGGCAAATTAATAACCCCGTGAATCAACCACTCTGCTGACGGAATCTCAGCCACAGTAAAAGGCAATTTCGCCAACTTTTCAATATTTATCATAACATACGTCGCTTCCTTCTTAGCCATTAGTTGTTGTTGACGTGTCAAATTAAAGGAAATAAATATCTCCCTGGCACGAATGTGCTGCCACGGAACGCGACCTGCCTCCAATGTCTGTAGAGTCCAACCCAACTGCATGATAGACCGCGTTTGACTCTGCCCATGATACAAAGAAGACATATCCGATTTAATAATCTCTATAGCAGAGGAAACAACGCTATCAATTGTGTATACATGGTCTGATAGGGTATGCATCCCATTATCCACAACAGACAAAGCTTGAATCAAATTTTCCTAATCAATTTGCCTCAACTGGGCCGCTGCCTCTTGTTGGGAAAGCTTCCAAATCTCATTATATACTTCATACAAAAAACATCTCTTCCGTGGTACTCATGGTCCTGACAAAAAATCTTGCAAGTCAGTATCATTAGACAGTAACATGAGATGTGTCTTAACTGCATCCAGTGTGGATGACTTCAACCATTGTTGACAAAGTTTCCCCACAATGTATGTAGTAATGATATCAGCATGTTCTGGTGATATGTAGCGAGGGTCCGCCCTACTAGTCCTGAATCCCCCTGAAGAGGTGACAAAACGTTGATGACACCTATTAGTGTCTATGGACCACAATAACCACCCGCCTGGACGTGTCAATGAAGTGTTAAGGGTACCATTCTGGACCCAGTCTGTAAGCTCACTAGACGTGGCATTAATATATTGCTGCCAATTTTTCATTTTGGAAGGGACAGGTATGCCAGGCAAATTAAATTCCCTAATTGTTGCTAAGCCCAAACAGCTAGTCTGTTGTACAGTGTCATTTAAGAAAATCATCTGGACAGGAATAATACATGCCCTAAACAATGTATCCCTAGCCCGCATTTGCCAATTTTTCGTTCCCCAAACACTTTTCAAATCAACAGTTTTGGAAGAGTATTCATACCCCTCAACAGATAGTTTGGACACAAACAAATTTGAATACAGTAATTTAGTATCAGTCAATAACATTTGCTTATTAGCATGCAGAGTAACTCTAAAATAATACGACTTAGCACTTTGTTGATGATGCCCAGCAAAATAGGCAAATTTGTCAGAATAAGTTTTAGAACTCCCCTGTGGAGGAGTCGGGCAATGTTCCCATTGCATATACTTAAATATTGATTTAGGGTTACTGGCTTTATGAATACAGTGGTGTCCATAATAATTGTAACAAAACATGTCACCACAATTATCTCTAAAATGGCAAGCATCTTCATTTTCATAGACAGTATAAAACTGCAATTCTGTCAACATAGAATCAACTGTCTTCACATCCCAATCATCAGAAACAATGCCTGGTATAACGATATCATTCATTGACAATTTAAAGCACATACGGTATCTGAATCATCTCAGTGGGACCATATATATCAAACATCACTCTATCCCACACAATCCCATCCGGAATTGGTACAGCAGAAATGTTCACAAAGGACAAGTCTCTTCGAACCATATGTGACGAAAAATGCGGTTTCAACACTGTCTCCACGTGCTCAATGTCAGATCATTCAGGAAGAAAATGACCATGTATTACCAGAAAAAAGGTAACCACAAACCCCAGCCACAGGAACAGAGTTATCACAGTCATAAAAAGCCACAGATAGTTCCAAATAACAACAAAATATGTATGTTTGAGCCAACACAGCAGCTTACGTGGACCCAGGGCTGATGTTAAAGAGGACGAGGAGTCCGACACAGTATCATCAGTGGTGGTGATGCAGCCAGAGGCAGTTCTCGCAAAAGGTGCAATCGTAAACAAAGATGCAGATGGTGGCTCTGGCCTTGGCACGCTATAAACCACATTTTCAGCAACATCAGTAGAACGTACAGCTACTTGATCAAAGGATTCGAAATAATTCGCTGTCTGTGGAACAATCGCAAGATCAGCTTCCACTCTCCCCAAACTCGGAGAGGAAATAGCGTCGGTGCAAATCACCTGCAGCGGAACTTCTTCCCCAGTAGTGAGAGGGATTCCGGAACTACTGCGTGTTCCTCTTGGTCTGCTGTGCAGAATCGGCCACATGTTGTAACTTGACATTATCAATGGAAACAAAGCGATCTCCTTTGGCCCCTCGCAACGGAGGCAAAATCACAGTTCTTGTTCCGCTGATCCCTACCACAGGGACAGGCACCCGATAAGAAAGACCAAATTCTTTTTTCACTGCGCCCTTTGCACGCACAAGATCCCCAATCTTGGGAATCCAACCAGTAGACATTACCGGTTCATCCTTAATTCCTGTGGAGGCAGCACTTGCAGAAGAGTTATCTTCACGGAATTGTTGTAAATCCTGCAAAACAGTGACACGATCATTTATGTCAAAGGGCGTATCCGCCGTCTCCACACCAGGACCATCTAGATCAGGAACATACATTCGTGTTCCAAACAGGCACTCATATGAAGTACGACTCCCCAGGGACCTTCTAGGCAAGTTATTAAGTGCTCTCTGTACTCCATACAGGTGGGCTAGCCAACCACGACCCATACCTATAACTCTGGCCGTTAAGGAATGCTTTAAATCGCCATTTAAACGCTCCACAACAGAATTTCCCTCGGGATGAAATGGAGACGAGAACTGGAGCTGGACCCCCAACGAAACCATGGTGTCCCTGAATACCTTAGAGGCAAAGGCAAGGCCCTGGGCCGAATGAAAAGCCGCAACTGCATATGTAGCGACAAAGATGCGCAAATCTTTAATAACAGTTCGAGTGTCAGCCGAGCACTGTGGCCAGACCCACACAAATCTGGAGCACGAATCTACAGCAACCAATATATATTTGTATGCACAATCTGGTGTCAGCGGACCACAATGGTCCAAGTACACACACTGTAAAGGTTTATTCGATATGAGGAGGAGCGTCTGCTGCGGGCGTTTAGCCGTGGAAACTTTAATTTGTTGACAGATGTCACAACAAAGGACATACTGCTTTGTCTCTTTATAGAGACCAGGCCACCAGTAACGGGCCTGTAACAGTGAAATTGTGGCTGCCACGCCTGCATGGGCAGAAGCCGCCCTCTCATGTGCTGCAGTTATTAATCGAGGTCGCTCAATTTTATTGGGCATTTCACGTACACCAACGCCTGGTATTTTAACTACAGCGTTTAGCATACCACCCATATAGTAACTGTATTTAGAAGGGAATCCTTTAGGAAAAGGCGTGCCATCAGCTGTAGCTTTTATAGCAGCCAAAATCTCTGGGGGTCATTCTGACCCTGACGGGCGGCGGAGCCCGCCCGCCAGAGTTCCCCCACCAAAATACCGCTACGCGGTCGAAAGACCGCTGAGGGTATTTTGGGATTTGCCCTGGGCTGGCGGGCGACCGCCAAAAGGCCACCCGCCAGCCCAGGGCAAATCATCCTTCCCACGAGGACGCCGGCTCAGAATTGAGCCGGCGGAGTGGGAAGGTGCGACGGGTGCAGTGGCACCCGTCGCGTATTTCAGTGTCTGCATAGCAGACACTGAAATACTAAGTGGGGCCCTCTTACAGGGGCCCCTGCAGTGCCCATGCCATTGGCCAATGGCATGGGCACTGCAGGGGCCCCCAGGGGCCCCGCGGCACCCCCTACCGCCATCCTGTTCCTGGCGGGTCTCTGGCGGTAGGGGGTGTCAGAATCCCCATGGCGGCGGAGCGCATGGAGGATTCACATGGGCAGCGGAAAACCGGCGGGAGACCGCCGGTTTTCCGCATCTGACCGCGGCCGAACCGCCGCGGTCAGAATGCCCTGCGGGGCACCGCTGGCCTGTCGGCGGGGCTCCCGCCGACCCTGGCCCGTCAGAATCACCCCCTCTGTGTCTGGTTTGGAACTCGAACGAGTTACTGCGGCCACAGTGGCAACTGCCACTGCCGATTTTGCGGCTTCATCAGCCAAAGTATTTCCAGCAACGTGTATTCCAACGCGCTGGTGTCCAAGTGTATGCACAACATGGACTTTAGGAAGCGTTTCCTTCAGATCCGCAACCTTCCCCCACAGCAATTTGTGTTTAATGGTGCTGCCTTTTGAATCTCTGAACCCGTTCAACCTCCAGTAGTGTAAATATTCATTGAAAGACTGAACACAGTAATAGGAATCACACACCAGCAATGTTAAAATCGCCGGATCCGCGTGTTCCAAGGCTAACAATAGAGCTTTCAGCTCAGCCAACTGTGCCATACAATCTCCCAAGGTCTGCGTATAAGTATGTCAGGGACAGAACACTTCCCCCTCCATATAGCCGCTCACCACCGCTCATGCAGCAGAATACTGTTGCTTTGTCCCAACCGCTGGCTGCGCAGAGCCATCGGTATACATGACCACCTGATATTGGTCAATAGGCAATGTACCAGCGGGAACTGGGTACTCCATTTCATACTGAAGAAATTATTGAGTCTGCAGTTTAGGGTCAAATATGTAATCTACATCAGTGGCTGTCAAAGACGTTGCCCATTGTATCCATCGCGGGTGTAAAGCTTTCGAATTAGAAACACTCGCTTTTGTCATAGCCTCTAAGGCTGGAATCGGGGAAACAACAATGATGTGTTGGCCCTGGGCAAGAGGTCTTTCTTTAATAACAGCCATTTGTACAGCAGTGACAATTTTTCAGTTTGTGCAAAATGTTGTTCTGCAGCCGAGTACAAGTGCGACTTGTATGCTATTGGGACTGTCTCACACTCGTTAAAGGTGACATATGTAAATCCCACGCCACCAGGTATAACCCTGATAACCAGATGCGTTTTGTTGTCCCGGGTGTGTAAATGTTTTACGGCTAAGAGATCAGTTTGCAAATCTCGAAGAATATTTGTATGCTCATTCGTCCTTAATCTACATGAAAAATTTGGGCGAATCAACTCGTAAAATGGTTTTATACGTGTAGCGTAATCAGGAATGTAAGTTCTGCCAAAATCTAGAAACCCCAATAACGACTGGAGTTTCCGAACCGTATTAGGAGGCTGCAACTGAGCACATTTCTCCAAAAAGTGTGGCGCTAAGCTCTTGCCTTCATTCGACAACTCATATCCCAGGAAAATGAGGCTGAGGAAGGCAATTTTTGATTTTTTTAAATTAAATTTGTAGCCAATATCAGCAAATCCCACAACAATGCGCGCCACGCACCTTAAATGTTGCAGTAACTCATCGTCCGTCAGATATATATCATCAACATATGATAATGCTTCAGGGTCCAACTCGTGCAGAATTTCTGTTACACGAGCCGAAAATAGTCCTGGGCTATTTTCATACCCCTGAGGCAGACGACAAAACTTTTTTCTGAGAGCCAAACGCACTAAAGCTCGTATAGTCCCTACTTTCGGGCGCTATATTTTGGCAGAAGAATCCATTAGAGATATCTAATGTTGTTTTGAATTTCTTACGCACAATATTATTCATGAGCGCTGCGCTGTGTGAATTTTGTATTGCATATGTGCATGTATGTCCATTTAAATGTCTGTAATCCACCACTATCCTGTATGAATGGTCCGGTTTAGCAACTGGAAATAAGGGATTATTCATCGGCGAGACACAGGGTTCAATCACCCCCTGGTACTCCAATTGTGTAAGTATTTTCCTTACCGATGCCCTCGCTTCAGATTTTATAGGATATTGCGGTTGCGGCTGAGGCTCGCCCTTTATCGGAATTACATGATAAGGTGAATCCCTATCCCAACCCACATTATTTCTATATAGGGCGGGAGCCTATGCTAGGGCCCATGTTTTACTATAGGACTCTGCTAGTTCTCCCGGAACAAGTGGTGAGAATGAAGGTGTAATAACCTCCTCCCCAACTGGACAGTCACGAACAAAGTCAGGAGGCCAATCCTGTTCGGCCAGCAGAACTTCATACAATTTGACCACACGGTCGCAAAAGTTGGCTTTTATAGTGCGCTCAATGTCCCCTTCTAATTGTAAAGTTACTGTATAAACTCTATCGGGGTCAGAGACACGCATATCTGCTGTTTGCTTGTATGAAGTCATCAGTTGCTTTCACCTCCAGATGCTCTTGAAGATTCCGGCGAACTATTGTGACCTTTGCCGCACTGTCTAACAGTGCCAACGCCCATGTCTTGTTCTTCAAGAGAACTCTCTTCTTAAGTGGCATGTCTAACTGAGACTGCTGCCACTTTCTTCTTTTTAAATTGCTGTTTCTGTTGGATCGGTTTCTCTTCTTGTTTGACAGAAACCTCCGTTGAGCGTTGTGACTCCTGTCTCGGTTTCACGTACTCTGTTCTCCGCTCTAATCGCCCACCTCTTTCATTTCTCTTTTCCGAGGAGTCCTGAAAGGAACGAGATTGGCACGTATCAGTATATTGATATCTATCAGGCGTCTTCAAATTATCCCTATTCCTGAGATTATACCTATTCTGCAGGGTCTCCGGTTGCGGAGATTGTCCCCTATCCTTTTTAGGTGTCTGTTGTTTTGTTCTCCCAGCGCTTTTTAGTACCCTCAGGTTGCTGTTGTTTAGTAGTATCTTTACTATTCTTACCCTGTAACTGGGGTTTCTGCGTCTAGCCCCAAGGCTATCACGACCGATACTCGAATACGTTTCTGCTATTATTCTCAGCAGTTCCCTCTCCTGGTTCCCTTGCAGGACATCTCGAAGACGCATACGCACCGCTAGTGCTACTGCCTCCCCTTTGAGATTACTCAAAATCATAGAAGAAACTGCGACAAAATTGCCCATCAGCTGCATCCCTAAATCTAAGGCTGGGGCAGCTCCATATTCATACTGAATTTGTTTCAGCACTTCCGGTAGATTAGCCAATGTTGGTGTACCGTGTGCTGTAGTGTAGAGCGCGGCAAACATCGTGCCCCAAGTATTACAATGGTCCACAGTAGGAACCATTCCATACGGTACACACATCGTCAATATTCTATGTTTATTCTGAGGTCCCGTATGGGGAAATACTGCTTCCAGCGTATTCATTTTTTGCGCCAGTCAAAATGGAGTTTCCTCCCGTTTTGCTGGGACTTTACCCATAACTGAGTGTACAGTGGTCGGATTTACCCCCGGAACCACCGCATGTTGTTGCACCGGAGCAGCACGCGCTGGGTTTGTGTTAAGTGTCTGCATCACAAATTGAACCAAACGTCTATATGTAGCCGTTAATTCCGTATATAAGCGACGAACTTCAGCCACCGCCAATTGAGCAACCGCAGGATGTGGTGTATATGTGGCCAATAAAGGCCAGGTAGGACCATCATTACTCAGTGGACCTAACCTAACAGGTGCTATAGTGTGGGGTAGGGCGCCATCAAGCCAATTATTATGTTCTTGATATGATAGAGGTATCTCTAAATATGCATATGCCCTGTATTGTCCAGGGACATTAGCAAGAGTGTATTCGTGAAAAGTGTTTGTACCCCCATCAACTGCTGGAAATACAACCCAAGAATAAAAAAGCTCTGTTCTATAAGCTGCATGGGCGTCCACCACAAACGTGACAGGACCCCCCTGGTTCGTGAGACCATGTGCTATCAGATGTCCCGTGAGCGGATGGCGCATATTAAGCGCTATGTTCACTACTTGAGGATTTGCCATTATAAAAACAGCACTAAGGCAGAGAAGGCACACCAATATCGGGGTTTTTCTTTCAAAGTTCAAGCTTGAACAACCGACCACTAAGTAATAGGAGGCACCTATCTCGTGGTGGCGGAAATCCTCAGCCCCACAGACGTCTCCGTTAACGGAACCGAGGAGTCAATACATATATGAGACCGAGAGAGTCAGCCGGACCCGAAAATTAGAGCCAGACCAATCGTTGGCGGCACCATGTCGCGTGGGCTCTCATTATCCTAAATGAGACTACTGGATTTCTAGGTAGCAGGATCATTCACGGTGTGGGGGACTGAGTCTGACCCACTTGGAAGGACCTCTGTCACCCTAAATCCGGTTTTGCTCCGGCTAACTAGCAGTGCCTCATCTCTCCCAAGGGGAAGGGATGATTTGGCAGCCGAGCGCATGACATCTTAGAACTTCTCAGGGAAGTCGTGGTCACTCAGATCCAAACCAGCTCTCTCATTTACAGTACGATCTCATATACAAATGACAAAGGCAGTTTGAGTTGTATAGATTGTTTTAATAAAACAACTGCATTTTAGATATTAAGGCGTGAGCCGCAATAACCAGAACCATACAACACAGTAGGATTGAAATAGTCACGAGGAGAGTGAAACATAAGAATACCGCTATCATGGTGTTAATAATTTCTACTCTCTCTCAGCTAGTTCTATTTCGAGCACAGCATGTTAAGCTTCTAACATGCCTTTCAGATTCCCTGGGAAGCCATAACCCCTCATACCTGAGCAAAGGCCTGTGATCTGGTTCAGCATCTGCAACGAGGCAGTCAGCATCTAGTTGTGGTTCCCTGGTCGGAATCTCCCTCTTGCGTGTATTGGGACAAGGAAGTGTTTTTATAACTAACATGTCAGTGTGATCACAAGATGTCCCTACGCAAGAATGCCAAAGACTAAACTCCTACCACGTCTATCGGCAATGTACCAGACTGTATCCTTGACTAAAGCACAGAGTGAACAAGAATGTGTTATTGAGGACTCCAGTGCTGAAGTAGGATAAACAGTGGGATATAAAAAATAAAACAAGACCGTAGAACTGGTTATTTGAAAATAACAGTACGAAGCTGAATAAAAAGCATTTACAGCAAAGTGCACAGAGGCTCTAAGCTGCGAGCAAAGGAATAAAATACATCCAGGGCAAAGTGCACAAAGACCTAAAAGCCTGAAGCTAACGCGCAACGGATACCTAAAACGGACCACACTACACAAGCAATCAGAATCTTTCCCAGAAGGCTGCTGACTCCTCTATGATCAGACCTTTCAGGTTCAAGTAATTTCCAGATTCAAAGGCAGGCCTTCTATGGGTTATCTGCCAATTCCCCAGGACAAGGTAATCATTTTAGAAGTGATCATGGATACAGTTGTGACTTCGATCAGGATGCCTATTCGATAGTCAATAGCTGCTTTGACTTATTAAAGGCTCTTAGAAACATCCTTTCTTTCCTCCTAGGGTTTCTTGGGCATCATGCCTATGTTGAATTACTGCAGTACTCACTATAAGGGTCTAAAACAGGTCAATGTTGTGTGGCTACAACGTATTCAGAAATACATGGCAAGGCAGGCTTT
Organism: Pleurodeles waltl; assembly: GCF_031143425.1. Taxonomy (NCBI): domain Eukaryota; kingdom Metazoa; phylum Chordata; class Amphibia; order Caudata; family Salamandridae; genus Pleurodeles; species Pleurodeles waltl. Next base: position 343,521,697 of record NC_090439.1, read on the forward strand.
ACAATCTAAAATATGTATAATCAGGTTTGAGCTCCAAGTAGAAGCTTTCAATGTATGCTCACAGAGCAAAGAATAAAGTTTAAGGCATTTTGTCTGGTCCATAAAATTTTTCCGTTAATGTCCTACAAGGGTTGTCAGAGTGGGGTGTGGGGGTTGTCAGCATTGGGAAGGGTTGCCATCTGAAGAATTCAATGCCGCCAGAGATTCTTGCCATCTGGTAGCCAATCACCGCTACAGATTCTTAGAATAAACCCATAGTCAGGGTTATGTCTTTCGCTTTCCTGCTGTCAAGTAGTGGAATAATCCCTGTCAGACTCCATTGGAGGGTGGCACAAAGCAGACAATGATTACAGAGACCTAACCTCACTATTTGAGCGCTTTTGCCACTGGTGTCCTGTCATCTGTTTTACTATGGCTCTGCAAAACCAGGCAGATACAACCCTTTATACACTTGACACTCAGGGTAGAGAGGTCAAGGGGTCTGAGGCTTCTCAGGAAGGTAGTATGGGGGCAAGGGCTGAGAACTCAATAATCAACAAACTGACACAATAAAGTATTGCCCAACCAAATTGTCACACTAGGTCAAAGGTGTTAAGGAAACAATTCACTAACCTTATATTTATCACTGCAGAAACGTGATGAATCCAATGCGCTAAATCAAGTCAAAGCTCAGCCTTGTACAACATTCTCCTTTAGAGACTGGATCAGGGGAAAGGGGAAGGTAGTTGAAGGTTTGAGACTTCTTCATTTTCTCTAGAAACATATGTAAAGGCTAACAAAAGGCCTGATTTGGATTTCATCACAGCGGTGACGGATATCCCGCCTGCCGATATAAAAATACCTTCATTTCCTATGGGAGTTATATATTGGCAGAAAGAATATCCATTACTGTTGTGATGGAGTAACCCGTATGCCAAAATCTAAATCAGGCAATAAGTCTGTTTTGCTTCTTTTCCCCACTTTTTTCTTAAAATAGTTATAGTATTTTAACCTGTGATTATTCAGCTAACCTTCAGTTTTAAATTGGTCTTTGTTAGGCCTGGCCTCCTTGGTATGGGTTTTCCCTAACTTTTTGCCTTCAACCCTCCTGATTTGCTGACTTCTTTTTTGCTAGCTTTAGGACTCTGCACACTTTGCCACTGATAACCAGTGCTAAAGTACTTGTGCCTGCTCCTTAAAACATGGAAGAAGTAATGTACACTAAATTGGAATATTTCTCTTTCCCTAGTAGAGTAGTACTTCATGTGTCCAAGGCTGGCAAATTAAGGGGCATATTTATACTCCGTTTGCGCCGGAATTGCATCGTTTTTTTTTACGCAATTTTGACGCAAAACGAACTCCATATTTATACTTTGGCGTTAGACGCGTGTAGCGCCAAAGTCCATGGAGTTTGCGTAATTTTTTAGTGTGGACACCCACTTTGCGTTACTGATATGCAAGGTAGGCGTTCCCGTCTAAAAAATTGACTCCGAGGCATGTGCGCCGTATTTACACTCCCGGGCAAAATTCACGCCCGGGAGTGGGCGGGTAAAAAAAAATGACGTACGGCCACTTTTGCGCCGTTTTTTTGCACCTGGAAAAGGCAGGCGTTAAGGGATCTGTGGGCTTTGAAGGAGCCCAGAGGTGCCCTCCCATGCCCCCAGGGACACCCCCTGTCACCCTTGCCCACCCCAGGAGGACACCCAAGGCTGGAGGGACCCATCCCAGGGACATTAAGGTAAGTTCAGGTAGGTATTTTTTGTTTTTTTTGTTTGTGGCATAGGGGGGCCTGATTTGTGCCCCCCTACATGCCACTATGCCCAATGACCATGCCCAGGGGACAGAAGTCCCCTGGGCATGGCCATTGGGCAAGGGGGCATGACTCCTGTCTTTGCTAAGACAGGAGTCATTTCTATGGGGTTTGGGAGTCGAAAAAAATGGCGCAAATCGGGTTGAGGCGAAAAATTTGCCTCAGCCTGACTTGCCCCATTTTTTGGCGCCCAAGCTCCATATCCCCCTACGCCGGCGCTGCCTGGTGTACGTCGTTTTTTTTCACGCACACCAGGCAGCGCCGGCGGCTAACGCCGGCTAATGTCATTGAATAAATACGGCGCCCGCATGGTGCTTCAGAATGGCGTTAGCCGGCGCTAATTTTTTTTACGCAAAACTGTGTTAGCGCAGTTTTGCGTCAAAAAGTATAAATATGGCCCTAAATGCTTGTAGTGGTCTTGCAGCACTAATTGTACCAACCACTTAAGTAGCCCTCAAAAGGTCTCTCAGGCCTGCCATTGCAACCTGTGTGCGCAGTTATAAACTGCAATGTCGACCTGGCAAAATTAACCTTTTTCCAAGCCCACACTTTCTTTTTTAGTACATATAAGGCACCCCTTGGGTAGGACCGTAATAGTCCAGAGGGTAGTGCAGTGTATTTAAAAGGTTGGACATGTACTTTAAAGTTTTTTATGTCCTGGTAGTGAATAACTCTTAAACTAATGTTTCACTGCTGCAAGACCTACTTCTCCCAAAGGATAACATTGGAGGTACCTTATTATATGTATTAAGCTATAACTTTCAAATGGAAACAGGTAGTCTAATGAGTTGCAACATGCGACTTACCTCATAAATATTGATGAGGTAGGTCATTTGTGACCCATTGGGAATCACTAACAGTGTAAAACACACTTTTATATATCCCAATTTGCAATTTCCTAATACCGAATCACTAAGATTCACTATTAGGAAAACGCAAACCCAAACCTACATACATCTGGCCCTTAGTGCAGTGCGACTGGTGCAAACACACCTGGCGCTGACTTCGGTGGGGGGGAGCTGTGTTTAAAAAAATTTAGTTAAACCAGACGAACTTCCTTGTGTGTCTAGCAGTTTTTAGGCAACATAACTCTTGTGAATAATGTTCCTACTGGTGAGCGGTCAGAATAATGTATAGTGGCAGCTTTGGCTCATCTTAAACTGGCACGCAGGGTGAATGTGCCTGCTGCAATCAAGGTGTACCAGGCAGATCACAGAACTGACTGTGAGTGAACTGTGAGTAGAACTATAAGAAATTTAATGCATGTCAGACAGAGGCTATGAGAGATAAGGTGCACTATTGGAGAGTGGTAATGAGGACATTCATGGAGAAGGAGGTCATCAGGGGGTCCAAAAACAAAGTGACCACCAGTGCTAAAGCTGACCCTGATGTGCACCAACAATTCAGTTCACTCTTTCTTCAGTGCAATGTTAGCAGTGATAATGTTCATGCAGCAAGCTTCCACTCACTTCTTAGTGTCTCATTTCCACACTCTAATTACCTGCTTTCAGCAGTTCAAGTCCTCATGGATGTGGGACAGATAAGTGAAGTGTTGTTCCTCTGGCAGCGTCTTTTGAGCTGTCGGGCTGTGATAGCAGCAACACTGGGAACATAGAGACTTTGGTGATCTTGGCACAGTGGCTTCTTCCAGTAGATTCCTGCATTTGACATTTGCATATTCCTGTGCTGGGGATTTGTAGAATGCTGATTTGGTGAATGTGGCCCCTGGGCTGATCTTGACTCTGAAATGGTCTTGGCAGTTGCTGCTGCAAGACTCAACAGGGTGTGTACCTCAGCAGTAAAGAAGCTTTGCTATCAAGGGCATCATGACATTTCTAAAGAAAGCTATTTCTCCTCCGTCTTCACTTCAGTGTCTGGGGCTCTGCCCTACATCCACAGGAAGACAGGTAATACATTTTGACTATCTGGGGGAAGTTCAGAATTGATCCCACAAAACATAGGGCCAGATGTACTATATTTAGGAATATCAATGTTCTGATTGCTGTTCTCGCTGAATCACAATTACAAAATCAGTATTCCTAATGCATGAAACGCCTTTGAGTTCCATGGTCGCAATCAGACCCACCTCAGGCATATTAATGAGATGGGTTACAATTTATAACCCATTAGGAATCACAGCCATCACAGGAATGGTGACCGGTTGGTGACCTGTTTGGCTCAGCAGAGTGTCTGTGATTGCTTTTTAATAATGCAATCATTTTAAAAGGATGGATTTAAAAATAAAAAAATGAAACATTGCAGTTTCATTTTTTTAAGAGCAGCCAGTGGTCCGTGGTACCACTCCCTGCTCTCAAACAATATTATCATTTACATTTTCAAAGGGGAAGGGGGCCTTTGGGGACTGCATATACAGTGCACGCACACACACACACACAACATGCACACTAGGGGCCTGATTTTAACCTTGGCGGACGGCGGAGGCCGTCCGCCAAGGTTCCGCCGCCAAATGACCGCACCGCGGTCACAAGACCGCGGCGGCCATTCTAACATTTCCTCTGGGCCGGCGGGCGCTCTCCAAAAGAGCGCCCGCCGGCCCAGAGGAAATGCCCCTGCAATGAGGACGCCGGCTCAGAATTGAGCCGGCGTAGTTGCAGGGGTGCGACGGGTGCAGTTTGCACCCGTCGCGTATTTCAGTGTCTGCATGGCAGACACTGAAATACTTTGCGGGGCCCTCTTACGGGGGCCCCTGCCGTGCCCATGCCATTGGCATGGGCACGGCAGGGGCCCCCAGGGGCCCCGCGGCACCCCCTACCGCCATCCTGTTCATGGCGGGTTTCCCGCCATGAACAGGATGGCGGTAGGGGCTGTCAGAATCCGATTCCCCCGAGCAGCGGTAAGTCGGCGGGAGCCCGCCGACTTGCCGCTTCTGACCGCGGCTGAACCGCCGCGGTCAGAATGCTCGTGGGAGCATCGCCAGGTGGCCGCCAGGGTCAGAATGACCCCCTAGATGTCAACCCAAGGCTATGGATTTCATGTCACAGTGGAAAGTTATACAAGTGAGGTCAGTAAACTGCTCACGCTAACACAGGAAAAAGGTTTTGACCCATTAATGCAGGGGCGGCTCCTCGGTAATACTGGAAGAACATTGCCCCTGCTCAGAGTAAGTCAAAGAAAAATAGAGTAATAATAAAACAAGTTTATTGTCATTTTACTTTTGACTGACTAAGCCGCTGGAATGTAGGGTGGGGCCACGGCAGGGAGGAGGACTAGTCGGCACTGTAAGTGGGCATGTCAGCTTAGCTGGACATCTTAGCATGGCTAAATTGTCATGAGCACTTACTTCTCTCCAACCCAGTTGTGTTACACAGCCGGCTGGAGAAAAAGCACAGGCTCCCTGGGCCTGAGAGAGCGTCAGACCATCCCACTTAGGCCATTCCTGGTGCTGCACTCATGCTTGGTATAGCATGACAGCAGCATCTGGATTGGGTTGGGAGGCTGTGCTTGTGGCCCTTGCCGGGAGTAGAGGGGCATCAAGGCAGCCGGTAAGTCTTTTAAAAAAAATGACCCTGCCCCGCCACTGTAGATTGGTGGCAGTTGCTGCTGCGCTAAAGATTCAGAATATGTTATACTGCCACCACTGCTTAATGTGATACAGCTAGGGCATATACAGTAGTCCCCTCCCATCTACAAGGGCATGCTTTGTGTGCCCCTCTAGGTCACAGGACAGGTCCTGCCTTTGCACTATCGAGGGCAGGCTTAGGCCTTAGTGTACATGCTAGATTAGCCTGACACCATGACCAAAATAAATGCCAGTTTTACTTGCAGTCAGACACACAGGGTAGGTGTACATGCCAGTTTACCATGAAGGGGAAATAAGTAAGAGAAGCACAGCCATCCCCATTATTTCACCACCTTTGTCCTGTTCTTGCCCTGACTTGTCTTTAAGTTTGTTTTAGGTCTTGGTAGCTACATGCCATTTTGTGTACATTGAGGTGTGTAAAATAATAAATTACATCGAATATTAGAATTACCAACATAGATACTACAGCCATGCATTGTGGGGGAATGAGAAGAACATTTAAGACAGAATATTTCAGATTTCAAATCCCAAGAGAGTGTGTATAGGGTCTGAGGGTAAATATGAGGAGATTATATTTACCCAACATGAACTGGATGGGTTCCGGGGCCCCATTTGGCCATCTTCACGGGGAGCACGACGGCGCTCCTGGACTTCCCTTCTGCTGGGGCGTGCGCGACGGCGCTCCCCCATTCCTCACTCCTTCACGGGGAGCGCCACTGGCTGGTCCCCCTTCTGGAGTTTACTCCACCCGGTACCCTCCTTCCTTGGGATCCCTGCAGACTCATCCCACCCTCTCCCCCAGCATGCAGCTGGGGTCTTTGCTGCCACCACCCTTTCGGGACGACTGCCTTCCCTCGTGGAAGAACAGCCCACTCTGAACTTCTTGGTACGTCTCCCTCAAAGAGAAGCACCACTGGCCCTGGTCTGGCTCCCAGAAAAGATACCAGTCCGGCCTCACTACCGCACGGGTAGCGTGGGAGGAGAAGCACTGTGGGTACCTCGTCAGGCAACCCCGAGCTCCCTCCTCCCCTCTTGGTAGCTCTGCATGGAACCCACCCGAGAACCTAGACCCTACCCTTGTTCTCCTCCATGAGAACAGGGCCTACGCCCCCGCCGTCTCTAGGGAATGAGCTCTACCCCCTAGAGCACCATTGGAGGACCCGTGAGCCCTGGGTCAGTTTCACCCAGGCCCACTTCCTTGGGCCCTCCTACGTCTCCCAGCCTCAAGTCAGGAGACGTCCCAGGAACCCTCCACATTCCTGGCTCGCTAGCGCCACCCTGCACGGGAGCACAGGGTCCCTTCACTTAAGATAGGCCCCACCTGGCTCCAGGTGACAGCTAAGGGTACCACGGCAGGTGGACCCGCCTGTGGCACCCGGCTGAGGGGACACCCTCCCCAGCCCTTGCCACCTTACGGGACCCCAGGACGCACCCTGGGGCTGGGACACCAATGGTGTACCAAGCAGGGGTCCGCTAAGTAAAGGCCTCTGCCGCCCGTCACTCATCGACAGCTCAGAGCACCCCCTAACAGACGTGGCCCCTGGCCCCCTTCCATTGTCCCGGGGCCCAACCCCACAGGACCTACCTGACTGGTCAGGCGGTTGGGCATCGCCCCAACCACCACCTCAGGGCCCATATTTATACTTTTTGACGCTAAACTGCGCTAACGCAGTTTAGCGTCAAAAAGTTTTGCGCCGTCTAACGCCATTCTGAAGCGCCATGCGGGCGCCGTATTTATGGAATGGCGTTAGACGGCGCAAGCAGACCGGCGCTGCCTGGTTTGCGTGGGAAAAAACCACGTAGACCAGACAGCGCCGGCGTAGGGGGAAAATGGCGCATGGGCGTCTTAAAATGGGGCAAGTCAGGTTACGTCGAAAAAATCGTCTTAACCCGACTTGCGCCATTTATTTTCGACGCCCATCCCCCATCAACATGACTCCTATCATTGTAAAGATAGGAGTCATGCCCCCTTGCCCAATGGCCATGCCCAGGGGACTTCTGTCCCCTGGGCATGGTCATTGGGCATAGTGGCATGTAGGGGGGCACAAATCAGGCCCCCCTATGCCACAAAAAATTATTAAAATAAAAAAAAAAAAACTTACCTGAACTTACCTGGGGTGGGTCCCTCCAGCCTTGGGTGTCCTCCTGGGGTGGCCAAGGGTGGCAGGGGGGGTCCCTGGGGGCAGGGGAGGGCACTCTGGCTCATTTTGAGCCCACTTGTCCCTTAACGCCATGCCTGACCCAGGCGTTAAAAAGCGGCGCAAATGCGCCGTTTTTAGCCACGCCCACTCCCGGGCGTCACTTTTGCCCGGGAGTATAAATACCACGTAAAGGCCTGGGAGTCATTTTTTAGACGGGAACGCCTCCCTTGCATATCATTAACGCAAGGAAGGGGTTCACGCTAAAAAATGACGCACATTCCGGGAACTTTGGCGCTATTCGCCTCTAACGCCATAGTATAAATATGGCGTTAGTTTGCGTTAGTTTTGCATCGAAATTGCGTAAAAAAAAACGACGCAATTTCGGCGCAAACGGAGTATAAATATGCCCCCAGGTTTCAACCCTCCTTGCTCCAGGATGACATCCTTTTGTTTCCTTGGGTATCCTCCTACCCTACCCTGACACCTTAGGGTCCACTGCTGATTCCCCCTGACTCTTCAGGGTTAGTCACTTAGCCCAACTAGGGAACCTAGGGGCTAACACCACACTTCTTTTGGGGCCTCCCATTACCATGGGTCACCATGGGGTCCCTCACCCTCCCCACCAGATAACCTAGGGGGATCAAGGGAATCACAACTTCCTTGCACCCTCCCACCACTATGGGAACCCTTGTCTGGGTTCCCTCCTCCGGGAACTCTTCGGGGGTGTCACTTCCTGTGGGTTTGAAATCTTCCGCCTCCACCCTTCCGGTGGATTTAGCCTGCGCCAATGGCGGGTAAACAAAATCTCTTCAGGAAGACTGACTAGCTGGGGCCCCCTGCCTTTGGAAACCAGTCTTATCCTTAGCAAGCATAAGAATTACCTGAGGCCCCCCTAACCACTTCCTAACCCACAAAGTCAGGCCACCCTACCATCCCAGTCTGTGATGTGGGTATCAGTTGCTGTCCCTAAACCTTTAGAGAAAAACCCCTCTTCGTGCGGGCCCAGTGTGTGTAGTGTTAAGAGTTCAAAAGGATAACCTATGGCCTATAACACTTTGTGAACATTTCTTGGAAAGCTTCCTCTCGGCACCCTGTCACTTTGTGCAAACAAACTAGTCCTAACAACACAGTTAAAACCCTTACTTTTCGTTTTCTCACTTGACATATGTGTGCACAGGGCTTTCCCTTCTCATACCTCTAGTTCACATGACCAAACCTTTGAACCCTTTGTAGAGCCTTACACTCTCATAGTTGCTCATTACTGCATAGGTAGTGTGTGGTAAAACTGGACTTATCAAGCGCCATGAATGCATACTGGAATGGGATACCATGTTTCCCGCCGCTGAACACCAAGGGGCATATTTATACTCTGTTTGCGCCGAATGTGCGTCAAAAATGTTGACGCACAATCGGCGCAAACCCTGCCCCATATTTATACTTTGACGTTCTACCCCGTGGGCATCAAAATTCCACCATGTGCGTCATTTTTTGGAAGGGGGAATCAGCCTTGCGTTAATTATATGCAAGGTAGGCGTTCCCTTCCAAAAAATGACTTTAAGCCCTGTGCCCCATATTTATACTCTGGCGTCATTTTGACGCACAGGAGGGGGTGGGCCTTAAAAAACGGCACACAGCCTGATGGGCGCCGTTTTTTAACGCGTGGGTCAGGGTAGGCGTTAAGGCCCATATTTATACTTTTTGACACACAACTGCGCCAACTCAGTTGCGCGTCAAAAATTTTACCGCCGGCTAACGCTAGGAGCGGTCAAAAAGTATAAATATGGGCCCAAATGTTGGAAGGTGGGTCATTAGTTGTGTGGCCTGCACAAGTAACGAGTCCGCACACGACCGCCACTGGGAACCAAACACCCCATTGTAGCACTTGCCTCTCATAGGGTAGCGTTGCAGAGCAGTCCAAGGCTTACTCAAGGGAGGTGGTGTGGGCTAGTAATCCCCATTCACAAGCACTCAAGCATGACTCTCAATAAATGAATGTCCAGTCTGTGCTTTTTCTTTTGATAAAGTAAAAGTACATTTATTATTCACAAACACTACTCAATACTATGCAACAATCTACAAATATATACAAAGTGATAGAATCACTCTGGGCAAACATTATGTAATTTCTCAGGTCTCCTCAAGGGAGAATATAATCCAACAATCCACATGGCAAAACAATCCCAGTGCCCCCCTTGCAACATTTGAACATTTTGACAGTATTCAACAGTACAGTGCAATGATGACACCTACATTTGTAGCTAAATACTTCCATCTTGCCAAGAGATGGCTGTCAGTATTATTAATCAAATTAGCATAATCGGAGAGCATATGAAACCAAATTCTAGCATTATAACCATCAGGATTACTTTAAAATTACTTTTGGATTGCTCCTAATTGACCATAAAAAAAGTAGAATACATGGGGGCCACACCAACCAACACCTATCATAGGCACACTTGCACAAACAGGAACAAAACTTCACTGAAGCTTGTGCTTCAAATATCAAGCCAACCCTTGAGGGGTTATCTCTCATGTGTCCCACCCTACCTAGGGTGGGGACACCAACCGATGTTGGGGGGAGGCTGCGCTGCTCCTGCAGCTCCCGCTGTCTCCTGGTACTCTTTTGGTGGTGGTCCCATCTCCCTGGGACCACTACAGGCTTTTTGGGGGCTCAAATAGCAGCCCCCTGCCCCGCAAAGCATACTGGGGTGGCTGCATAACTGATGAGCGGCTCTCCCGCTGCGCTGGGGAAAGCCGCTGTGCCCTTTTCTTGCTGACTTTCTTCCTGGGGGTGCCGGTCCCACCCGGACACCCCGCACCACAGAGAGGATCCCTCATTGGAGGGCAGCCCAGGGAGCCCACCCCTGGCAACCCCCGCCGGCTCACCGCATGGCCAGCACCTCCGGGTGCTGCCGCAGGAGCCGGCCTGCTGCCTTGGAGTCTGCTCGCTCCAGTGGGCAGACACAGAGATGCTCGCGGCCGAACGGGCCGCGCAGGGGGAGTGCAGCGGCACTCCCCCTTCCTCCTTGCATCTTCGGGGCCCCGGGATAGGGTCTGGGGCCTCTCCTCCTTGCGGCGGGGAGTGCGACGGCGCTCACCGAGGTCGTCGTCTTCTCGGGGCCCCGGGATGGGGTCCGGGCCCCTCCTCTCTTTGGTGGGGAGCGTGACGGAGCTCACCCAGGCCCTCTTCTGCGCGGGGCCCAGGATGGGGTCCGGGGCCCCTGCTGGCCACCTTCACGGGGAGCGCGACGGCGCTCCCCGACTTCCACTTCGGCTAGGGGTGCACGACGGCGTACCCCCACTCCTGCCTTTTCATGGGGCCCCGGGATGGGGTCCGGGCCCCATTTGGCCATCTTCACGGGGAGGGCGACGGCGCTCCCCGACTTCCCTTCTGCTGGGGGGTGCGCAACGGCGCCAACCCATTCCTCACTCCTTCACGGGGAGCGCAACGGCGCTCCCCGGCTTGTCTTCGCCGCCGGAGGCCCCGGGATGGGGTCCGGGGTCCCTTCCCACAGCGGCAGGGGAGTTTGCGACTGCGCCCCCCCAGCTGATGTCAAACACTGGTCCAGGCTTCCCGGGGCCCCGGGATGGGGTCCGGGGCCCCTTCCTCTTCAGAGAGGGGGAGTGCGACGACACTCCCCTTTGCTCCTCTTCCTCCTGGGCAGCCCCCAGGCCCTGGCCCACCCTGGAGGCACAGTCTCAAGCAGCTGCGGAGCTCCACGCGCTTCGTAGCTGCTTTACCAAAGGTCAAAGGTCGCCATCCTTTGTCCTGTGATATCTCGGGCCCCCAAGGGCTGATTTTCATCATTCTTGTGTCGTTCTGCTCCTGGTGACAAGCCCTTGCCACCAGGAGCACTCTCCTTAGGCCTCCTGGACTGGAAGGGTCCCAGATCATCAGGGAGCCAGTCCCACTAACCCCCTGAGCCAATCTTTCCCCTGGGTTCCCTCTTTTCCTTCTGGGCAGCGTGCTCTCCTTGCGCTAGCCCAGTTCTACCCCCAACTAGTCCTCTGGGGGGGTAAGGGGGCCAGCTTGCCTGGCCCTGGCATTCGCCTCGCTGGCCTGGAATCCTTCAGGGGCAGAGTCCCTTCCCCAAGGGCAGTCAGGAGGTTCTTCCTTCCAGTTGTCCATGACGCCCATCTGCAGTCCCAGTGTCCAGCAGTGAAGCACAGCCAAGAGAGCGAGCTCTCCCCTGTGCAGGACCTTTTAAGTGGGGGTGGAAGTATCCAGCAGGTCTGCACCTCTGGCCTATCCAGATGTGCCACATCACTTCCTTGCCCCGTCCCTCCTTCTTGCACAGTCTTCTGGGATAGCTCAAGATGGCATCCTCCAGGAGTTAGTTGCCACATGTGCTCTGAAAGTCTCAGTCCCTCCTCCCTGACATTCCTCGCAGGGCTTCTCCAGCCTGCTCCTGGCACGGAATGACAGCTGGCTGATTGATGCAAGGCCCTGCTCCAGCAACTGGACAGAGCAGTAATTGGCCCTGATCCTGAGCTGAGGCTGAGGCTGAGAAAGATGACATCCCTGGATGACCCATAAGTTGTACAACTATGCTCTTGTAGCCTACTGCATCATTCTTTTCTTACAGGTTTCAGGGTACTTTGGTGTGACTCTGGTCTCGGTGGACCCCAGAGAACTGGAGTTGCCCCCTAGGCCCTCCTTTCCCATTGACATTCAATGGAGTATCCCCCCCAATGCAAATATCTTAAGGACCCTGACATTGGCATTGAACTGGGTGTCCCTACAGTGACAAGACAGTAAGCACACTGACTCTCCCTCACATGTATACACCCCTCTCATGAGACCTACTCCAGGTCACCACCCACTCTGCATCGTTCCTCCTGCACCAGGACTACCTAAGCGCAGTTCTTGGGTTGCGCACACTAGGAATCCTCCTCCCACAGCCCTCACATGGGTGCACATCCATGCGCACACATGATCACATGTAACCTGCCCGGGGCCTCCTGCCCTTGCTGCGCCACAGCAGCCTTTCCTTAGCACGGCGACACCAGCGGTAAACATACGCAGTCCATTTTACCATGTGTTTATTGTGCGGGAGTTATCTCACAGGAGGCTTCCTCACAGTAAACAGTCAAAAACCAGGTGGTCAAAGATCGAAAAATCAGGCCAGACCTGATGGTCAGAACCATCCTCTAACACCTCCTTAACCTTTTCTGTACTGGTATGTCATTCATATTAACTTTGCCCACTTCAGCATACAGCATGGGGCAATACATTTGTCCCCTTCAGCCATCGGCTACCTGCACTGTGAGTGAGGAGATTATTTTATTTCACAAAGAGAACATCCTCACACAAAGTAATTACTTTCATTGTCAGACATTACCAGTGTAATATGTGCTTTCTGAGACCAAAAACAAACAAAAAATGCATTTGGGCTGATTTCATTATGTGTGCTGGAAGTTGAAGTTATATTTTTTCTCTCTTACCTTCTTTGGGGAAGTCCTACATATCACAGTAATAAAAGCTATGTTTTTTGCTTTTAATTGAGAATGTATTGTTTTTTATCTCTAATACTTTTGTAGTACACTCTGATGTATACCACATTACATTGCATTCTCACTTTCAGCCCACATAACACACACAGCATACTCAGTACATTAATATTTCTACAAGCATTTCTGCATTCTACCTAACACACAGTATTAGAAGAAGAATGTTTTAATTAGTTAACATAGTTTTTTTTGGGCTGACTGCTACCCAGACCCTAACTCATATAATGGAGGAGAGCTCTGAGGCACGTTCATAATGAGACCGCATCTGAGGGACAGGATCATAGATTAGAATCTAGAAGTGATATATCAGTTGGTAGCATTCTATCTGATGATGATTTGTCTTCCAGTGGTTCTGAAGAACATGGCCATTTCAGTGGCAAGGTAGCCCAATCTAGAATGCAGGTACGTACCACAGGAAGCACAGAGAATGCTCACCTGGTAGCCCTTACTAGATTTTCAGAGAGATGTTTCTCCATTTGCTGGAGATGCTGGGTGTAATATCGATACCGCAAATGTTTTGCTATTGACTACTTCCATCTTTTTGTGAATGATGAGTTCTTGAAGAAACCTTACAACAAAAGAAGTACAGTTTCGGGAGCAACCTCTTTCTTTGATCACTTGTTGACTCCCACTTCTCTTAGGGAGTTCAAATATTTCTTGACTTTACACTTCACATGAACACACAAACAAACAGTATGGTTTTACTAGTCGATAACCTGCTTCACATCTATCATGACAAGAGTTCAGGTTTTGACTTTGCAGCCTAAGCTGAATTTAACTGATAATTCTGCACCACTGCCATGGATCATGCAGACCATTACCGGCTCTTCAAAGTTCAATCTCTTGTGGAAAATGTTTCTGCCAAGTTTCCAGTGAATTAGAATATAGAGGCCGAAAAGTTGTTGATCAAAGGTTGGATGTTGTTTAGGCAGTACAGTCTAAGCAAAAGAGCTCATTATAGCATGAAGATGTACATGTTGTGTGAGAGCTAAACTGGCCATGTATAATCCAAGAGTAGATAATTAGAAGGGCTCCAGTATAGATCATGCAGGTGTCCTTCCGCAACAGGAATTATTGAGAAGATTGTATAGGAACTTGAAAAATTACTGCCTCCTAGAAGTTTAATGTTTATGAAGACAACTTCTATCCAGGAGTCCAGCTGTTCAGTGAGTGATACAAATCTAGTACTGTGGTGTATGATACAATTTGAAGTCACTGAAAGGAGCTTTGTAAGAAAGGTAGCATGCAGATTTGCTCACTAAAATTCAGAACAGTGCACGTTTCCATTCAATGTCTGTGCTCAGTTGGCAGAAGTAGATAAGACAAACTGTATACTTGTTTGCATGGGAAAAGTGAATAAAAATTACCAGGTACTTCAACCCTTCAACCATATAATGCAAGTCACTAAAATCACACAAATATAAAAAGGTAGATACTGTGGTTCAATTGGCAACATATAATACACATGTTATTTTTCATTAGCTTACAAGGAGAAGACTGATTTTCCTCAATGACTTTCAGTTTGCCACTATTGCTCTGACTTACCAATTTAAAGGGGACTTGTCAATCCTGATTGATTGACTACAAGATCAATATTATGTTGTGCAGCTACTACGGTACTCAGGAGCATGGTCCATGCATCCTGAAAAATGAGGCAAAAAAATTATACACTGGACAGATTAGGCCCACCCTGATTTACCAGGGGCATGTGTGTGTGGGGTGGGGGGGCGTAGGGGGGCCACACCTTGTTTGACTGGCAACATAATGGATGACATGTTGTGGTAGCCATTACAGGACTCAGGTTCATGATCTCCATTGGAATGCATTGTAGTAAAAGCCTGCTTTAAGGGTTACAAAAAGACCATGTATAAATGATGATATTAGACTTTAGTCACAATGAAAGCCATTAGTTGGTTGTGTTATACTCATTTTAAGAATTATAGTGCATTCTCAGGTGATTTTGCACTATGAAAAAGTCTAAACTTCTGCTGGGATTTGATGAATCATGTTTAAGGGAAAACAGTTTTCTCTCATGATTTTCGTATTGAGGGTAGGATGTGCTCCGAAAAGTAAGAGCACATTTTCCATAAGTTCACATCATCTTTCTCAGCCATGTGAGAATAAAGTCTGATATGCTGAGTATGATATGCTTCCAGCAGCAGCAGCAACAGCCTGTCAGTTGATTCATCAGTGTTTCACTGCAGGTTCACTGCAGTGTTTTAATGAACGAATATTCTGTATTTTTGACAAACTTGTGGCATACCTCAATGTCATCTTGATGGAAACAAAGTTGTAGAACTAAATGTGTTTTCCTTAGAAATTAACTAAATAAGTGGGTTCATTTTTATCATAATTAGTGCTCTAGAAAGCTAAATTGAGGACACAATTTCTACGAATTCTCTAATATCTTTCCCATCCCTTTCTTCCGTCAACCAGATTGAAAATTACTCTCAACATCAGCAGCAGTCTGTAAGTTTACTTACTAGTGATCAACTACATCTTCACTACAGATTTGTAATGAGCAACTCGAGAGCTAACATTCTGAATTTATGGCAAACATGTCTCACACCTGAATACCTTCTTGTTGAAGTCCAAAGGGAAAAACTGGCAGCATTTCCTACTGAGGATACTGAAGTAAATGAACAAGATGAGGGGTTTCTACTTGTCATATAAATTATGGTGAGTGCTCTACGGGGCTAAAATCGGGTCACATTTTCAATGTGATCTCAAATTTCTTTCTCATACTTTTTAGCAAAATATTCAGACATGTGGACTGAAACTTGTAACTCCAACACCATCAGCAGTTTATCAGTTAACTCCATAGTAATCTACTGCAGCATCGCCACAGAGTTCAAATAAACTACTAGAATGCTAACATGTTGTATTCAAAACAAAAATAATGCATTTCTAAACACCAACTTTGGAATAGCAGCCGTTGAATTTAAAGCCTTTCCAGAGAGGCAGGCTGAAATAAATGTGCATTAAGATGTTAATGCTTAAAATCAGTGGATTAAAACATGAGGGAATGTATGTGTTTTTAGGAATTCAAGTAATGATGTATTTTAGGGGATACATTTTTTTTAAAAAAGAGAGATAATAAGTATATCATCACCTATCCATAGATCTTTACTCAGATTATCCATCTGCTCAGTCATTTAAGAGCTCTCTAATTTTAAAACAGTAAAGTTAGTAGAAACATATTCACAAAATAGCAAAGGTTAAAGTGACAGTATAGTTAGGTTGGGAGCTAAGATCGTAACTTATTTAAAATAAAAACAGCAAATCACTATAAAAACAATGGGTAAAGTGGTGTTGGAATGAAACACAAGCTGATGTTCATAAACCCCAAAACACCGGAATATTTCAGTTATAGTTTTGTGAGCTAACTATAATTTGGGCCCACTTCATTCACTCTTTAGGACTTCATATATTACGGTACTCATGACGTAATAAATGGCATCATTGATGAAATCACTGATTATATTTAAATAGCAACATTGCTAAAATTACTAATTAGATCAACCAACGATTCTAACAATGTATATTGACTGAGCTGACATGCCCCCACCATGCTCTGCCTATTACTTCACAGATTGCATCACTTATTGCATGTTCAATGACAGCATTGATGACATCACTGATAATGTCTCAAATTACATTATTGAGGACAACACCAGACCGTGTGGGGCACAGGTTTTAGTAAGAGTGGCACTAGTTTGCCCGTATTTGATAACCATTTTGTGGATCTCCCTTATTAATTATAGTACTATTCTTGTCCCAGGTCAAAAATATCTTACTGTCCTGAAGTACAGTCCACGTTCCAAATGAGTTTGAAAAATCATCAGTAATACAGCATACTAACTAATGCTGCATGAAATGAATTGTCATTAAAAATCCTGCTATATTTGTGCTTTTGGAAAAATGTACCTGTAAGTTGTTGCTTGTAAAATCATGACCTGTTCACTTCTATGTATTCTTTTACACTGGGACACTGAGCACGTTTGCTTCTTGTCTGTTGTCAGCAAATTTCACACAGCTCTTGCATAGTGGTTGCTAATATATTGTGGTACAATGAAAAATGCTCACAAGGCTGAAGTGGTTAGTTTCTTATATAGGTTGCTCCGTTATCATTTTTACATTGAACTACTGCTCACAATATAACTCTGCAGATTTGAAAAAGTGCATATATGAAATCCAGGTGAACCATTGTCTAGGTTTATGGTAAATGCCCAGGTCTCCTATTGTCTAAGAGCAGTTCTTGTTTTCTGTATTTAAAAACATTTAGAACATTTGATTGTCATTCCTTTAATATTTTTTGTGTGTCTGAAACTGCATTGTTGTCAGTATTTTGAGAAAAGTATGTTTTTGATGAGTGCAAGCAATTGGGTTGTTGTTTGACTAGGGTATGAACCCTGGTCAAGCAGCAGCCAAAACTCTTATCAGAATAAGACACAAGCAAACAGCAAATTATTTTGTGCTCAGTCCCTGTTAGCTTGGCACAGAGCAGTCAGGCAATGTGAGGCAATGTGTAAAGTATTTGTGCAATACTTCAAACAGTAACACAGTGAACACACACTACAAAATGAGCCCACAACAGAGTTAGAATAATAGAATAGGTTTTAATAAATAACACAAGAGCAATACATAAAAAATGTAATTAGTGGAACCTTAGATATTGAATTTTAAATTTTTAAGTAAAAATAGTGCCAAGAAGCGCTATTGGGGATATCTGGTCGCGCCGGACCAGGACAAAGTCCCAAGTTCAGGCACACAGCATTAGAGTGCAGGCTGGGTAAAGAGACCAAGTTAGGCCAATGGAACAAAATACCTTAAATCGTGGTTGCAGACCATTGCGTGAATCAAGATGAAGATGCATGGCACAGCCAATGCAATGAATCAGTTCCAAGATGTGCTGAGGCGGCAGTGTGAGGCCTGTTACATTGACATTGAAGATCCCTTCGATGGGGCTTGTGATGTGAAGGCTGGTGTCGGGGATGCATTGTGCAGTCAAGGCAATGTGTCGGTTCCAAATTGTGGTGAAGCTGTGTTGCCTAGCTCCAGCATCATTGTCAAGGTTGCTGTTAATGAGAGATGGAAAGAACTTCTTAGGGGAAGCGTTGCGCAGAGGTGGTTCCAAAGACAGTGCATCAAACCCAAGATGAGGAATGCAGCACTGATGCAAGTATTTTGTGACGGGTCCAAATTCATGCAGCTGCAGCAATGCATCTTTTCTGCTTGAGGAAGCACCAATCAGCAGAGGAGATGCATTGGCTCTGCTTGGGGATGCAGCGCTGAGCAGAGTGGATGCATAGGCTCTGATGGCATGCACCGTAGGCCTACTTCCAAAGGTCCAAGAGTGGGGTGACACCACTTGGCAGGGTAGACTCTCAGATGGCTGAGTCCAGGTGAAAAATCAGGTTGTTTGGAAGTCTTTTGTATCCCTGAGAATTCACTTCAGAAGACCAGCCAACCAGCTCTTGCAGTCACTCTGGATTCCAGGTTCAAGTGATGCAGATGGTTCTTCTCACCCAGGCAGAAGGGCAGCAGGCAGCAGGACAGCACAGTGAAGCAGGAATCCAGCAGTGTGTCATCCAGCAGAGTGGCAGCCCTTCAGCAGCACATCTATCCTTCTTCCTGGCAGAGTATCCACAAGTCCTGGTATGGTGTGGTCATGAAACTATTGATGGATTTAGACTCAGATTTATGACTGGGGGTGAATGTTTTACGTTGTTCAGCATTCCGTCCATCATCTGTTCTTTTTGCTTTTTTTTAAAAGTGTCATTTTCAGAATTGCAAATTAAAATCTTTCTTCACCATAAGTTTCAATTCTGATTCCAGAGAAAGCAAACTTGAAGAAATTATCTCTACCCATTTGGAAGTTACATTTATAAAATGTAAAAAGGCAACACCAATGTTATCCTACGGGAGAGATGGCCCTGTAGTAGTGAAAAACAGGACATCTAAAACTTATATGTATATGTCCTACTTTTTAAAAATACATTGCACTCTATCCTCTGGGCTGCTCAGGGTCTACCCTAGCGGTCACTTATAGGTATTTAAAAGGAAGCTTTGGGCCTGGCAAAAGGGTTGTTTTGCCAGCTCGTATTGGCAGTTTAAAACTGTACACACATAGGTTATGTAATGGCAGTCCTGAGACATGTTTAAAGGGCTATGTAGATGGGGGCACATTCAGTGCTGCAGGTGGTTCACTATTAGCATTTCATTTACAGGCCCTGGGTGCATGTAATACACTTAGCTAGGTAATTATAAGGGAATTAAATATGCCAATTGTGGATAAGCCAATATTACCCTGTTCTGAGGAGAATCTGTGAGTGGGTGTATGAGTGGTCTTGTGGGTATATACCACGGCGTCAGTGGTTGTGTGGCTGTGTAAGGGGGTAGGCGAGTGTGTGATTGGGTGTGTGAGTGAGTGTGTGAGCGGCTGTGTGGGTCTGTGAGTGGGTTTGTAGATCTGTGAGTGGGTGTGTGAGTGGCTGTATGGGTGTGTGAGTGGCGGTGGGAGTGGCTGCGGGAGTCTGTGAGTAGGTGTATTTTCTTTTAATTAGGGTCCAGATCCACAACTCTGCTGCAGATTCACATATGGGGCAGGCTGAGCACTGCAGTAGAGCTGCAGCTTCTCACATGCCCAAAAAAAAATAGTGGGGCACTTTCTTGCCCATGAGGGTCCCTCACAGACCCCTCTGTCAGTCCCATGGGGCTAGGAAAACTTTATCCTGACTCTTTACATCTTATTTTATCTGTATTTCTTTCCCCCATCTGCATTGAGTGCCGAAAGACAAAATGGCTGCCACAACTTTCCTGTCAAGTTGCAGCCAGCCAATCATGGCATTGCTGTTGATGTGTGAACCCATGTCTCTGGATATACATACATTGTTTTTCTTAATTAACTCCTAAACTACTGAATAGATTTACACTAAATTTCAAAAAGAAATCTTTCTGGATCAAGATGTAGCTTTCTCTCAAATTTGCTATAATTCCGTTCAGCAGTTCGGGTGTAGTCCTGACTCAAATGCTTATGTGAAATTGCATAGGAAAAACATGTTTTGGGACCCCGCCATTTTTCTCGGTCCTCGCTTGACAAATTCCTTCAAAACTTCCCAAAAGTCTAATAATTTTATTTAAAGGTGTATTTCAATAATTCACACAATGCAATGTTTCTTAATACTGATTACAATAAAGTTAATTAAACTTTAATTAAAAACATGTAGGTAACTCTTTCTTTTCACATAGTTTTTATTATGAAATTTTTTGTTGGTAAAAAATTGAAAACAAATCATCACAGACATATTACTTTCTTTGTTTAAAAAAATAAAACAAAAAATGTCTCAGACTCTTTATTGTAATATTTTTTTCCCAAAAACGCAATCGTAAAAACAAGAGTGCCTTGTATCTTTTTCATACATCTTCTGACCACATAAAATACAGCCACACAACTAGGCCCTAGAAAGTGAAACATTCCAAGCTGTAGAAAAAAAGCTCCAGCCTGGAAAATGCTTGACCAATTATGGTAAGTTGACCCCGAAGGCTTACTTTTTTAAAATATTGGTTGGGGATGCCACAATACTCCCTACAACGCTTCCACAACATTAACAAAATGTTTGGTGGCACCCGAGCTCCTTCTAGGAATATCCCCAAAAAACACAGTATATGTAAGTAGCCCTCACAGAGCATTATGTGCAGCTCCTTGAAACATCAGTGAATGATAAATGAGAGTGTGTGCCCTTTCATTTATTGTTTATGTTTTGCTTTTTTCAAAACGTTGTTTTAGGTGTTCTGATCCCACCCAGGACACCCACTGTTTTTTTTCAATAGAGGGCTGTGCAGGGAGCCCCAGGTCCCCCACGGCCCAGGCTACCTGAAAGCAACCCCATTTAAACAGGCTGTGCAGGAGGCCCAGCCGGGGCACCTATCACTTTTATTTTTGTTAGAGGCCATGGGAGGAGGCCCAGAGCCCCTGTTGGTCCACTAGCTTTCTGCTCCTGAAGGAGCAGGCTTTTTTTTTGTTTTAAGGCGGGGTACCCTGGTACCCACCAATTTTGATGGAATATTTTGTCTGCCAAGCTCTAAGGTCCTTGGTCTTCTGAAGGTTCTCTTTGGAACTTAAGAAAGTCTACATCTGCATGTTTACCTAGTTTTCAAATGCAGTTATGCTTCCACTGTCTTAGAGATAAACTACAAGACATCAAAAGGTACTCCCAATTTACTACCTAGCAGTGGTATTAGTTGGATCTAGTGCAGTGAGTGTTCTAAAGGCACATTAAAGTCAACTCCTCTTGAGCCTTTGCTTGCTGGCAAGGGGAGGCATGATCAAGGGTTCACCTGGCAGTAGTAATCAGGACTCCAAATAAGACACAGATATGATATGAAGAGATCATCAAAGCTTAGCCTAGAGTTGATTTCATAGGAGTCTAATGTAGCCAGAATGGAGATGGTCAAGGCAAGTGTAACTTACAGGTCATTGTACTAATCACAGGCCTGTTTACTACCTTCATCCTCCGGCAACACATAGCAGATATTCCGTCCACCTTATTACAAATTCAGTACAGTCAATGCACTGCAGCTCATGGTGGATGGGACATCTGCCATGTTTTGATGAATTACCTTGCCTACCAAGCCATAAGGTTCTTAGCCTTTCTGGAAGTGCTTTTTAGGGAACGTAGGAGAGACTGCCCGTGTATGCTTATCCAGATTTTAAATGCAGTTATGCTCATACAGTATAAGATTTGGGTTGAAGGACATCCTTGGACAACCCAACCTCCTGGTATGGTGTGATGATAGTTGGATTTAGTGCACTGAGGTCTCTAAAGGCACATGAAAGTCAAAACGTCCTGTGGCGAAGCAGACGTCCAATGAGGAGATGTTAGTAATAGTTCAACTGGCACCCACATTAATAGTTAGGACTCTGAGTGAGACAGAGACATTAATAGTCAACACTTATCAGAGGCTCATTCCGATAGGGATTTCAAGTAGGTAGAAGGCAGCTGGTGAAGATACAAGTAACACACAGATCACTACACTCATCACTACTCACATATTCATACTGCATACAAGTCCTCCAGTAAACTCTGCATGCTTGTGGCTGTTATTTATTTCAATTTTATTTATTGTATTCTTAGTTACTATAAACCATTGCATAAAATACACTGATACAATTTGTCATTTAAATTACAATAACACATCTTTACAAAAGTCTTGTGTATCAATGAGCTTGTTGTCACTGTCAGAAACCCACGATAGATGTAAAGTACATAATAAGCTATAAAGTTCATCTGGAAGATGCATGGTTAAAAGCTATAGAGTTACAGGGAGAAGCCAGCAGTTTCCACTATGTGAGTGAGCTTTATCAACGTTGTTTTTCAATTACTTTTTTTGCGACACAAGTCAAAAATTTAATTGTCTGCACATTTACTGTAGACTTGTGTTTCCCATGTCAAAACATGCAATTACATCTTGCTGGAATGTTCTTACATGTTTTAAAACTATGACGCAAAAGATGTTGTTGACACTCATGCAGAACTGCTGAACAGGAACATATGAAGTGTGTGACTGTTTCAATGGCTTGGTTACAACCTCTGCAGAGGTTGTTGTTTCCAGTTGCAAACCTTTTAGGGCACAGGTCAAGTGTTGGAAAGTCTCCCAACTGCAAGTGCATTAGTTTTGTTTTTATGTTGGAAAATCAGCTGAAGCCTAAACATGTCTGTTGTGCCAGGGTTTTATAGGAATGAATAGTGATCCATGAGTGCGCTCGCTTTGAGAAGGCATTTTTGTCTTCCAATAGTGATAGTGTACACACACTTTTATTAATGTTTGTCTTTAAGATATGAAAATACGCTGGAAACTCCCACAGCCCGATAATTGGGAGGCTCTCTAAAAAGGAATATAGATAGTCTCAATGAGGGCAATGTCCGAGATTGTTTGATAGTTCAATCCATATCATTTGGTTGACTGCATTTTCTTTGGCGGTTCTCAGTTTGTGGCAGAATTTAATGAAAGAATCTTGTTGTGCATACTTTTACTTTATGAGCACAAACTCTAACCTTACTTGGGAAGGGGGAGCATCATTATGAGGTAAAGCAGCCTATACAAGTTGCACCACTTCCAACCAGTTAGAGCTATGTCCATAGAGGGCTTTGCAATCACAGTCAATGTTTTGACCTATAGTATTGGAAGGAGAAAATGACTTTCTATTCTTTTCTGTAAAGATAGGAAGTCTGCAAGTAGATCCAGCTTTAGATTTCATTTGCTCCTTATGCTGCTGGTAGGTGCCTTTTGTATCAAATTTGATTCCGAGATACATGTATTGAATTTCTTTGGTTAGTTTGTGATTGTTTAAATACTAGGGTCCGAATGATTTTAGTTTTTTACTGAAAGTTAACATTTTTGTTTTGTTTAGATTGATTTCCAGTTTATTGTCTGAGGTAAAGGAGCTTAGCTTATGTAACACCCTCTGTAGGCTCACCTTGGTTCTACTAAAGAACAATATAATCTGCATATAACATACTTGCCAGTTGTTGGCCTCCGAGTTTGGGTGCATGGACATTTTTCCGGTTCCGATTTTGAGTGAGGTCCGCCAGATAGAGATTAAATAGAGCCAAGGCTAACACACATCCCTTCTTGAGACCAGTTGTTATCGGGGTCCTACAAGAGAGTCTTGGTCTGTGTCCTTGTTTTCTCTGGATCCATGTATCCGTATAAAGAAGTTTTATTGCCTTCAGTAATTTCTCTGGTATCCCCCTGTTAGCAAGTTTTGACCAAAGCTTTGTCCTATCAACATGGTAAAAGACAGCCTTCAAGTCCACGAACCAGGCATGAAGAGAGCTTTTGAGGGTCTGAGGTTCTGGCACATATGCATTTTAAGAAATGGTAGACAAAACAAAAGAAAGATCTCCAGGATTTCCTGGGAACATTCATTGATGGAGCATGGCATTTACAGGTGAAGACCTTCCTTCCTTTTTTCCCATTATAAAAATATCGTCAATGATCATTTACTGTTGGGAGTGACAGGAGTACTTTGTCCAAGGCTTGGCCGCCAATCGGGGAAACCTACTAAACTCAGATGTTTCAGAAAAATAGGCACCCCATGTAGAGAAAGGTGGTGTAACTTGAATGTGAACTACTTTGTGTTTCTTATATCAAATTCTCTGCAAATCTTAAACTTTGGCTAGAATCACACATTTTCTGCACATTTCTTGTTAGGGAAAGTTCCAAGATCATCAGGGTGTCTCAATATTCCTACCACCTAACATACCAACACTCCTACAAATAAAAATTGACCAGCGCTGTGTGGCTGTGTCTAATGCCTGTAACAAAATAGACCACCAAACGATATTTTATTTTTCCTATGAAAACTGACATATTTTGCTGATGTTGGTAGCTGAATATTTAGACCTGAGTCTGGCAACCATCCAGACTAAATCTAGTAAACTTAGACATTTTGGAGAGGTAGGCACTGAGGGGAGTACACCATGGCGGTGACTTGTGTGTACCTCACTCTATTTCCATACCCATGTGTATAAACCCAAACATTTGGCTAAAAGGACACATTTTCCCCATAGTTCTGTGAGGGAAGGTCCAGAATTTATCAGGAACCAGAAAATACTAACTAGCATATGCTCTCACATGTCTCCCTATAAAAACGTGTGGCTGTGTATAGTGCCTGCAACATAAGAGGCCGCAAAATGTAGAAATATATTGGTTTTGCCATTTAAATTGACCCATATTGGTGATGTGGCTAGCAGTGGTAGTTGGGCCAGAGTTGGGCACAACCCAGCAAAACATGCTTAATAGTATAATTTCTCAATACTAGACAGTTATTTGAATTGAATAGATTTTGCCTGAGTGCAGCTGAGCATAGACTTTAAGACTTATTTCTTTGAGGAATCCACAAACAATCAACATGAATGACCCCATGCTGAATTTGAGTTTTTCTACTTTCAGAAATGCGTAGTTTTCCAAGTTCACAAATAGAGTTCACCCCTATTTTCACAAAAAAAAACTAACTAGATAGAAACCATAACAAATAAAAAAAAAATCAAATATAACTTCAAAAAGCAAAACCTCTGGCAAAGACAGATTTTTTGTAAATCTGCTTGTTGCTGAAGCCTGGGAAAGTGGTTTTCTTAGCACAGCTATCCTTTTGTTGATTCCATGTATAGTTTTTAAGCATATGCTTTCCTGCGCAACATCTTTTTCCTCATTTTTTCCAAGCCCACCTATAATGTTGCAATATGTTGTCTCTCCAGGGGAACCCAGAAAACATGGGTACTTTTCAAATCCAAAATATGTAAAAAAAAAAAAAAAAAGTACGTAAAATTGACCAGGAGGTTTTTTGTGGAAAAATGTATGAAGGCTTGAGTGCAAAGTGCTCAAAACATCAAAAAGAGTGAGGGAGGGAATGCATCAAGAGCTAAAGGGTTAATAAACTGTTTACCTTTTGATGTTCTTCTTCTGTTCATGAATTGCAAACTTTGGCTGAAATTTATAAAAAGTTTGCACTGCCTTTGCATCACTTTTGTTGGTGCCAAAGCAATGCAAACCTACCGCCATAATAATATTTTGTCGGTAGACCTGTCTAGCGTCATAAACCAAAGTTACCGTCATTTCTTGGGAGTGCCAACCCACCTTGCATCGTATTGCAACAATGATATGCAAGGTAGGCGTTCCCTTCCAAAAAATTACACCAGCCCTCCAACGCCATATTTACCACAGACACAAAACTGTGCATGTGTTGAAAGTGCCTGTGATAAATCTTCATCCGGAATTTAGGAGATTCTACTGTACAAACTATTGCTCATCACCCAATGGTGTGTTGCATAGTGCTACATGTCAACATGGAAGCCAGTTTGGCTTTGTAGGGCTACCATGGTGTCTCTACATATGACACCACTGTGGTGCAAGGAGGTGGAAGGTTCCACCAACAACAGGACACTGGCACAAATATGGACAACACATCACATATTTGTAATGGCTGAACCATCAGTTGGATTGAAAATTACAATCCCCAGGTCCCTGAGCCACATCCCAAGATTGTCATGTCCATCAACACAGACCTATGAAAGCATTTAACAAAACAGTAACATACATTATGCCAGAAGCAAGTCTGAGTCACCACTGCACCAAAAACTGCCAAGGTTCATGCCAAACCACTATCAAGCATTACCAGTACATCTTCTCTCATTCCTTTGCATCTGACCAAGGTTACGGCATACAGCCATGGGTGATGACTCCATTTGGCAATCCCACAACAGTGGAAGAGCGTACATGTAATTAAGGGCACAGAAGAACACTAAGGGCCAGATGTATCAAACATTTTTACGATCGCGATTGCAAAAATGCATTTTGGTATGTATCAAGTCCAATTTGCGATTCGGTAACTTGTTACTGAATCGCAAATTGGATTTGCGACTACATACCCATTTGGTATTAAGAAGGGGTGTGTCAAGGGCGTCTCTTCCTAATACCGAATCGCAGAGGTATGTATGATTGTTTTGTGACTGTGAATGTGGTCGCAAAGCAATCACAGTTACCACAAATTTCACATTGGCGGTTAACCCATTTCCAAGGGGTAAGGGGGTCCCCAAGGCACCCCTTCCCCTTTGTGAATGCATGTGAAAAAATTTTTAATAGCAGCCAGTGGCCCTACGGACCACTACCTACTCTTAACCTCATTGGTGTGGGTGTGTCGGCCACTGGCTGACTCCCACACTACCTCCCTGTTGCGGGTCACGACCAGTGGCGCGCTGAAGTTACATTTTTCCCCACTGGAGCAGCGGAGGAGCAGGTAAGCATTCTCTCCCTACTCTGGTGGGAAAAAAAGGCCAAAACGACCTCCCCAGATGCCAGGAAGTCAACAATGGAAAGAGACAAATCTCTATAGATATGTATGTATATATATGTATATATATATATATATGTGTGTGTGTATATATATATATATATGCTTTGCACCATTTTTTGATCCATCCTCCCTCCTTGTACCATTTTTGCACGTGAGTATAAATATGGCGTTAAACCCATAGAGTCATGTTTTGCATGGGAACGCCTACCTTGCATCTCATTAAGGCAAGGTAGATTTCTACTTCTAAAAAAAGACTTTAACTCCATAAATTTGGCGCCAAAGTATAAATATGGAGTTAGTTTTGCACCGAATTAGAGTATAAAGAAAATGATGCTAATTCGGTGCAAACAGAGTATAAATATGCCCCTGAGGGTTCTAAAGGCGCATGAAAAACATGTCTTCCTGAGCCTCGGATGGCTGTCATGGGAATCATTAGTAAAGGTTCATTACGCATGCCTTCACTAATGTTCAGGGAGAAGGAGGTGGTTACTTGACAGATGGTAAAATGTAGTCAAACTTATTCTGTCCTGTGGCGTATGAATGTGATGGGCCCTTCTCTGGCAGCGGTAAGTTAATGTGAGTGCAGTGATTGGTTGGATTGGGCCCATGGCTGGTGGTATAAAAGGGTTGTTTGTTGTGCGTAAATGTTGTGTGAATGGAGGTTGGTGCCTGGGCGTGGCTTTATGGCCCACCTTCCGAAGGCTTGGTTTCAATATTCAGATACTTTGATAAGTATTCATGATTTGAAACCATAATTTCTGGAGGTGCTAAAACCAACCAGTGTGAGTGGTGGATTAATTTTAGCATATTAGCACCAGAGGAGTCCAAGGGTGCAGGACTTGCGTGGCTCTCATCAGTTTTCCTTCATCCAGAATCCCCTTGAAATCACAAAATTTGCTGAAAAAACACTTTTGCCTTGCATTTTAGTGAACGGAAGTCTTGGAATCTGCAGGCAGCCACAAATTGTCTACCACCCAGCGTTCCACTAAGTCTTCAGAGAAAAACTTTTCACTTTAGTAAGTGGGCAAGTGACCACAACAGGGAAGTACCCAAAACGGATTGTGGCGACATCGAAATTACCTACCACAAAACAGCCTTGTTTTGTAAGACAGTCATCTGAGTATTTGGTACTGTGCTCGGTGGCCATATAGGGAAACCTACCAAACCCAGACATTTCTGAAAACTAGACACCCGAGGCAGTCCACGGAAATTTGTTTTTGGATTTCACAAAGTTTTCTTACCCAGAATACTCTGCAAAAGTGAAACGTTGATTAAAAACATTATTTTTCCTTGCTTTTTCATCACAGAAACTACAGGATTATGCAGGGATCCACAAAATTCCTACCACTCAGTGTTTCTCCACTTGTCCTGATAAAAACACAACCCCACTTGTGTGCCTGTGCCTAGTGCCTGCGTCAGGAATAGATCACTCCAGGGTTAACAGTAGCCCTCATACAAGGGCTACCATTGACCCTTGTGTGATCCATTCCTATCGCAGGCACTAGCCTACCCACACAAGTGAGGTACCATTTTTATCAGGAGATTTGGGGGAATGCTGGGTGGAGGGAAATTTGAGGCTCCTCTTAGATTACAGAACTTTCCATCACTGAAATGTGTGGAAAACATGTTTTTGTTTGCCAAATTTGGAGGTTTGTAAAGGATTCTGGGTAATAAAACCTGGCGAGAGCCCACATATCACCCCATTCTGGATTCCCTCAGGTGTCCACTTTCCATAAATGTATGTGTTTGCTACATATCCAAAGGTGCCGGTTTAGCTAGAGGCCAAAATCCAAAGCTAGGCACTTTATAAAAAACACTTCAGATTTCAATGTAAAAATATGATGTGTCCATGTTGCTTTTTGGGGCATTTCGTGTTGTGGGCACTAGGCTTACCCACACAAGTGAGGCACCATTTTTATCAGGAGACATGGGGGAATACAGAATAGAAGAACAGGTGTTAGTGTCCATTGTCTTTCTCTACATTTTCTCCTTCAAAATGTAAGAAAGTGTGTAATGAAGAAGTCTATTTGAGAAATGCCCTGTAATTTATATGCTATTATGGGGACCCCCGAATTGAGAGATGTGCAAATACCCCCTTTTTTCAACACCTTATCTTGTACCCATTGTGGACATTCAAAAGTTTCCTTGATACCTATTTATCAATCTCTATATTTCACCAAATGAATTGCTGTATACCCGGTATAGAATGAAAACCTATTGCAAGGTGCAGATCATTTGCTGGCTCTTGGTACCTAGGGTTCTTGATGAACCTATAAGCCCTATATATCCCCGCAACCAAATGATTACAGCAGACATAACAGAGTATTGCTTTTGAAAATCTGACATTGCAGGAGAAAGTTACAGAATAAAACGTGGAGAGAAATGGCTGTTTTTTTCACCTGAATTTCAATATTTTTTTAATTTCACCTGTTATTTTCTGAAGGAAAACCTTGTAGGATTTGAACACATGACCCATTGCTGAATTCAGAATTTTGTCTGCTTTTTAGAAATGTTTATTAGGTGTCCTGGATCCAGCACTGGTTTCAAACCCATTTCTGTCACTAACTGGAAAGAGGCTAAAAGGACAAAAAATAGTAAAAATGGGATATGTCCCAGTAAAATGCCAAAATTGTGTTGAAAAATGTGTTTTTCTGAATCATATCTGCCTTCCTGAAAGCTGGAAAGTTAGGGATTTTAGCACAGCATAGCCTTTGTTGATGCCATTTTCAGGGAAAACACCACAGCCCTCATTACAACCCTGGAGGTCAGTGTTAACGCGGCGGTAATACCGCCAACAGGCCAGCGGTAAAAGAAATGGGATTTTGACCATGGCGGTTACCGCCATCCAAGACTGCCACTTTGACACACCGACCGCCAGAGTGGCAATGGCCGCTGAGCTGGAGACTTCGGTCTCCAGCCCGACGGCCATCACAATCCCACCCTCGGGATTACAACACGGCCTACCACAATGGTTTTCGTGCCAATCTTACCACCATGATAACCATGGAGGTAGGCACAATCAGTGCCAGGGAATCCCCCTCCCAGAGTCCTCCCCCACCCTCCCCCTCCCTCCCCCGCACATATACACACCTACACACGCACCCACATACACACATGCACACACGCATACCCACCACCACCCACGCACACACATACCCACACACCACAACACACACCAACATACCTTGTCACACACATGCATTCACAACACACAACACTCACATAATACGGGTAGAGGGCGGGGAGCCACGGCAGCGGTATGTTGTCGGCCGTCGCCGTGGTGGTATGTGGTCAATAGCGCCAATGTTGTAATGAGGGCCCACATGTTTTCTTCTGCCCCCCTTTTTACCAATTTTTCCGAAAAAAATAAAATGTTATCCATATTTTGGAAATTTGTTGGTCTCCTCCAGGGGAACACACAAACTCTGGGTACCTTTGGAATCCCTAGGATGTTGGAAAAAAATTATGCAAATTTGGCGTGGATAGCTTATGTGGACAAAAAGATATGAAGGCGTAAGCTCAAACAAGCCAAAAAAGGGCTCAGCACTGGGTGGTGGGGGGGAAGACCCAGCCGCTTTGGGGTTAAAAAATGAAAAGAAAACTTTTCATTTTTCTTTTTTAACCGCACTCTGTTTTTCTTCAAGGAAAATGGGCTGCATTTTTTGTAAAAAAAAGACAAAATTGCTTTATTTAAAAGCAATCACAGACATGGTGGTCTGCTGAGCCTAGCAGGCCACCATCCCTGTGATTATAGCCATTCCACGTGTTTCATACATTCCTATAGCGATTACTTAATTGTGATTTGTAAAAAATGAATGGAAAGAATGATACATCTGGCCCTAAATGTGTTGGAGAGGACATTTGTGCTTCTGAAGGCAAGGTTCAGGTGGCTGGCCCTAGCAGGAGGAAGCCTGTTTTATGCTCCACCACTGGTATGGAAGATGATACTGGTATGTGCAATCTTGCATAATATATGTATGTGGACCAATGTTCCCTGGGATGAACAGGTAGATGTCCCCAGTGAGGAGGAGGATGACAATGGTGCAGCACATTTCTAAGGGGAACTACAAAACCCTGCTGTAGGAATGCGCAGGAGACTACAAATTGTAATCTACACATAGTAACTGTAAAAATATTATTACTTTGTTAATATTGCCAGTAAATTACATCTCCTGCATCTAAGATGCATGGGGAACTATATGTCACACGTGTAGCCGAGCATCATGAAGGCTGAACCTAACTACACACCACAGAGTGGACACACATGACACACATTGCCAGGGGCAACGTGATTTCAACCCAGCTGTAGTCCACTGCATCTTCTGAGTACAATTTGTCATGGGTATCACCTGCTTTAGCATGTATTGGACATAGCCCATCATATTGATTGTGTTGTTGGTATAAGTACATTTATATATCAGACATTACAATGTGGTTGACCTACAAATATGTGTTAACACACATATGTACACTCATAGTACACATGTGCTAACATTTATGTGGACACAGTCTAGCTACACAGTCTGATACACATGGTATCAGTCATCAAATGCATCACACACATATACAAACATATAGGTAAAACATACTGATGTTACAGTAAATGAATGAATGGACATACACACAGGTATCCATACCATACTGACTACATACTTGCATAGCTCCTGTGACATGGTATGTGAATCTAAGTGCACTGTAAGCCCTTGCAAATAATTTCCATGCATTCCCGTTGTGCATCAAAATATTTTTACGCAAATGGCAATATTCCATACTCCGCAAGGCCAGAAAAATGACATCTGGTCCCTGCGCGTCAATCGCACGGCCACAGGCCTTGACAGGCTGTATGCGAAGGAATACCACGCATGACCGTTATGGATCAAAAATTTTGAAGCAACTGCCAAAACTTCATGCTTTCCTATGCAGAAAAATTACGCCTGGCCCCTGAATTTCATTCCCAAGTCCACCGGCTTTGTCAGTCACAATGGGAACAAATCGGCACATGCATCATGCATCAAAAAAAATGATGCATATCTCAAAACGTGATGCACAGGCCTAGGAAGTGATGGAACAGTACATCCTGTCTGCATACATGGTACAGTGAGTTCACTCACACTTTTACTTCAATCGTATTGTCTGTGACTGTGTGATGGTGTGTAGAGCTGGTGCTGTTGGTGGATTGGAATTTTAAGAGTTTTTGTGCTGTGTCCTGTTGTTGTTGTGTCATATTTGTCTTTTCGGCAGTCTTTTGTAGTATTTTTGTACTGTATCTGTCATTGTATTGTGGGGTGCTTGTTTAGGGGTAGTATAGCTTATTGGGTATTTGGGGTAGACGGGGTAGTTTTATATTTATGTTATTGTTGGGCTAGTACATTTGCAGTCTCCAAAAACTGCATTATGCTGAGAAAGGGAGGATGTCAAAAATGAGGGCTTATGAACTGGGAGGCTTTATATGGCTCATGCAGCATTACCTACCAATGATGCTAGTTTTGGGTCGCAGAATTATCCAAGGCTACTCCACAGAGGCCCGGAAGCTCTGGTGGGCCAAAGTGCTCCACCACCTAACCAGAATTTTTGGAGGAGGACGCAATGACCAACAGCTGAAACGACGTAGGGCTGACCTGATCTCAAGGGAGCAAGACCTACTGGATCACCTGAGGATTCAGATTGGTGGAGCAGTTGGAAAGCATTCCATTTGCATAGCAACACCATTATTTGCATGTGCTTGACAGGCAGAGATAAGGTTGGGTGCAGCACGTTTTGTCAAGGGATCTGTTTTGGGCCTGTATGAAGAGCCCCAGTGCCACCTTAGGGCTGCCATTGTGATTTTCATTAATGAAGCTGAGCCAGGGCAGAAGTGCCATCTTCCCTGCACCATAATAACCAAGTAGTGTGATGCATGCATAGCGCCACTCAGTTTAAACTAGCACTACATGAGGCCTGCACCCAGCATAATGTATGGGAGGGGGGGGCTAAAGAACATAGGACTGGGAAAAATGATGCATTTCCTATCTCCATATTTCCTGCACTTTGAACAGCTTCCCAGAGCAGGTGTTAAAGGGGGCATATTATTGTATATGATGGGCCCGATGTACTCAGCAGAAGTTGTTCTAACCTGCTGAGTACATTATTTCGATCATATAAATTGACGCATTTGCCCCCTACCTGCACCATGCTACACTGCACATAAGGTGGCGAAAAGGCCATGAGGACAGTAATGATGCACTTGGTGCAGCATTATTTTCCTTAAATCTGCCCCTTTGTGTCATTGGCCAACACCATTTAAAGGAGCTTGTCTCTGCACTGGGGTGAGACTACTAGCACTTTCCTCCACCTGTACATTGTGTATCACATACACCTCAAAATTAGACTATTACCCCTCACACTTGTGCTGAATTTGTACCACAGGTATTCCGCATCTTACAAACAGTATAGGGCAGGCCTGCATCTGCGCCAGCTCTAGCACATTACTCAAAAACCTGCACCAACACAGGCATCCTTGTACCACAGAGAAAATGTGTCTGTGTTGAGGCAAATGTATATGAGCATCTTGGTATCCCTTCTTGGAGAATAAATGGTATACCATGTTAATCATGGCTGGCCACACAGTATTGGCAAGATATCCGTGATGTCATTTAGTTAATGTGCAGGTAGGGACATCTAAATGAACATAAGTAAACTGCCATGGCATAATAGCTCACTTTTGTATGCCTTGTATTGGCACACACATATTATAAACACGAACCAAGGATGTATCAATGCATTCCTCACTATGCAATACTCATACAACCTCTGGACAGTTGTCAGTATTTTAGCAGTGATGATGAGTTAGATGTCTTCAACTTCTGGAGCAGGGTCAAAAATGATGAGTGTCACAATGGGATGGCCACTACAACAACCATTGCATGCCCCTCAGATGAAAAACACTGTGCCATGCAGCCTCATCTGGTCATGGTGGCATAAAGCAACAAAACACCTGCATGACAATTCCATGCACATACAGTATAGTTAAATGCACCACAGGAGTGTCAGGGAAAGTGATGCTTTGTAGGTGCCAGGGCCACCAATATCTGTCCCTATTTCTGACTGACAGATTATAGATGTTTGACAGTTGTTCTGATCTACCAGTAGGTTGACTGGGTCACTCAACTTAACAAGTTGATTTTGAAACTGTTGTCCATGCACAGAAATGTCCAAATATCACAAAGCTATATTTTAATTTCATGTATTGTAGGTGGGCATTCACTCTACACCAGTAGAGAGGTGTTCTGATTTGAAGATCCCAATGCTGCCAGTAAGTGTCAAATTGTGCCTGACATGTGGTATTTCAGGGTTTTGTGCGAGACAGTCTGATGTGTGACTTTCAATGATTAAAAGTGTTGTGTGACCAATGCTATGAAATCATCTGAATTAGGATGTTGACATCACGTCCAATACAAAGTTGAGGTTTGAAAATGGCTTGATTGTTGCCCAAGTGGCAACATGTGCTGCTGTGGGTGCTAGGAAATGGAAAGCATGCCCACATGTATATTGATGTCAATCATAATAGGTTTCAGAGCTGCTGTTTATGTGATTAACATGCCTATTGCCAACACCTTTGTCTCAGCACTTCTGAAAGCACTGTGTGCCACACGTAGCTTTTAGTTACTCATGAAACATACAGATGAAGTAAATGTATAGAGGTCTCTAGGGGGCTTATGCAGGAGACATGTGAACCAGTGGTGCCTCACTACTCTTCAGATTTAAATTTAGGCAGCAGATGTGCAAGGAGCCTTACTGTGCTGGCCAACAGTCAGTAGAGTACAAACTAGTATACAACTCAGCTCCAGATGGTTGTGGAAAATGTCTACGAATTGTAGCAAGCTAGATTTTAGCAGATTTACCAACTTGGTCTACGCATCTTGATATTTGTGAGTGATCTTTGTCACATCACATGTGCATTTAATGTGAATGCTGAGTGTGTACCTGGTCAGGTGATGTCTGACATGCATGTGCATGTGTTATTCAAAAGATAGGAACACTAAACTGCACCCAGTGCTGTGCCAATCTTACTGTGGCCCTAAGGGCACCCATACCACTACCATGTGTGTGCCACATTATACATTTTGCAGAACATAGCACAGGATAGGGGGCAATAGTTCAGGCTCTGCCCAAACTATGTGGGAACTTTGCATTAATGGTAAATGGGGACACATCATGAACAATGGTGTGCCCTCTTGTAACATGTGCTCAGAGCAGGTCTTAATACGGGACACATGAATGAAGCTTTACCTAACCTTAGAATTTCTGGTGGGAGGTTTTTTCCCCCCTATCAGATGACCTCCACCTTGCATTCAAAATGCCTGGGCAAGGCTTGATGTAGCACCAGGGGTGTCAAAGTGGTGGATTGCATACACAGCACCAATATTGACAAAGGCCAAGGAAATCTAGACTTGTTGGGCCACTTGATCCTCACTAGTTTGTTCACATAAATGTTGAGCAATGATACAGTAGTCCACTCACCTCTTGGCCCTGATGGTCAGCAATGGATAGCCGTTATCCCAGTGACACGTACATGATACTGTAGATGGCTGATAGAAAATAGTTGTAGATTTGGAGTCAGTCAGTGTTGTGGAATGTGTGGTGGACTGCATGTGTGGTATGAGGATTCTGTGTACATTGCATGTCTGTTCTACCTCCACCCAATGCTGTATTTAATGCTTTATTCTCCTCATATTTCAGCTGTCAATATGACTCCAACAGAACAGCATGAGTTCCACTAGCAGGAAGACAGGTACAGGCACATATTGGAGATGAATACCGGGCACCAAAGGATAAAGAGGAGATTTCGGAAGGAGAAGGCCACTTGGGCATGGCGTGCATTCCCACATGGGGACCTATGCAACATCAACAAAACAAAGCAGGCCACATTGGGAAAGTAATCTGGGGCCCAGGGGGCCTCAGTGGGTCTGACCCCCTCGATATCTGCTGCACCTCTCTAAAGCTAGGCACCTCTACAGCCACCTGCTCCAGCCATAACATCAAACTTTGAATCAGACATGAGACAGGACATGGCTACCATGATGGCCAGATCAGAACGGTTGGAGAAAGAGAATGCCAAAAATCAGGAGTTGCAAAAGTACTGCAAAAAAAAAAGGGAAAATTGTGAAGTGTTAGTTCCACAGCCTCCCAGTTCATTCTCTCTCCCTTTTGCTATTATTAGGAATTTATAGTGGGTTTTGGATAGGTAGTGTTAGGTTAGTGAAATAGTGTAGGGTAGGTATAGGTTAGAGTAAGTATAGATGGGGGTTAGAACATTTTTATTTTGGGGGTAGGTGAGAGGTTATGTTGGGATCTATATGTATACAAAAATAAAAGATATATAAAATACTTAACATATACTTACAAAATATACATTTGTTTAGAACAAAGGTTAAGTAAGTACATGCATAGGCTTAGTTTTTGTTGTCCAACTTGTATCTTGTCTCTAAAGGTGGGTGGGGGAGTCAATGTTTAGAGAGTGGCATTACATGTAAGATTATTTTAAAATAGGTTAGATAGGTGTAGGTGTTAACTAAGTTAGTTTAGGTTAGTAGAGTGTAGGGTAGTTTTAATATAGGTTTAGGTATGATGTTTTAAATAAATTGAAATAATTCCTGTTAGTATTTGACTACTTTTTCTCCATGTTGATTGAGTGTCTGGGTGTTCTCATGTGTGCACTGGCCAAGTATGAGGAATGGCTTAGGGTATGCCTCCTGTCTTATTTCCATAGATTGCCATGTGCATCCACTATGACCAAGAAGCTGTCTGATTGACTGCTAAATAACATCAACTAGTCAATACATGTGTCATCCACTGTTCCAGCCATTCACATTGTGTATGTGTATGTAATCTTAGACAGGTAAGTATGGAACTTCAACATTCATTGCTGGGGTCTAGCAGTATCATTGTTGGAAAGTGTGGCACATATGACAATAGCCGAAATTGGGACTGTATCCTGCAACACTGACAGCTGCCTGTCTCTGATTAGATTAGTTCTTCTAAACCACACATATTAGTTGTAGTGGTGCTCCCATCTGTGTAAATTACCATAGACCTAGTTCAGACCCATACATGCCATATGTCAACTTCCAAGGATATCTGTTACAATACATGTATTGAAGACTCTGTAAATTGGTTGTAGCTCACAACACCATCACTTACCTTTTTCATGTTAGGATCCTAGTGTGTGGCTTTGTGTCTGACAGTAATGCACTCATGTTATTATGTTCTATACTCATTGACATTGCTTCACACAATGCATTAATTTAGCTGAGTTGATGGATCACAGCAAACATAGCAATGTTACATGTGAACAAGGTGATTTAATTACAGGTGCAAGTGTATTTTGCAGTGCTATACAATGTCCAGTTCACAGACCCCATGAGATATCCTTAGCCATTTATTGTACAATCAGATTCCAGAGGTGAGGGACATGTCATGAGACATAGTTAGGAGAAGTGTGCATTAGTGAGGAGGTGTCCACAGTGCCACTAGGTAAAATTTGAGACAATTACAGTACATAGCAGACAAGTCAACAGTGGTTGAGTGAAGAGGGCACATTGCCTGCTGTCACAACACTGGCATGATCTTAAGCACAGAACTAAGGAGATACTGTCCATGTGGCACAGACTGGTGCTACCAGATGCTTTTCCTTGTGAATGTTGTTCCTTCCACAACTTTATCCTCTGATATGTGTGGTACTTCCTGTGCCATGGGTGGTGGTTTTTTGAGGTTGAGAGGGCCACACATGCATCAGGGGATAGAGATGTGGAGGGTTAGACCTGACAGCCTTAGGAGGTCACCCCTAACATTTTGCTTGCCTGCCTCCCTCCACTTTTTAGATACTGTTTTGCTCTCTCCTTTTAAACATAGTAACATTGGATTATACCCAAATGGACTATTTAATTTCTCTATAAGTCCCTAGTAGAGTGCACTATATGTCTCCAGGGCCTGTAGATTAAGTGCTACTAATGGGCCTGCAGCACTGATTGTGCCACCCACTTAAGTAGCCCCTTAACCTTGTCTCAGGCCTGTCATTGCAAGGCCTGTGTGTTCAGTTTCACTGCCAATTCGACTTGGCATTTAAAAGTACTTCCCCAACTTAAAACTCAACTTTTTCTACATATAAGACACCCTAAGGTATGCCCTAGGTAACCCACAGGGCAGGGTGCTGTGTAGGCAAAAGGCAGAACATGTACCTGTGGAGTTTACATGTCCTGGTACTGTAAAACTCCTAAATTCATTTTACACTGCTGTGAGGCCTGCTCCCTTCATAGGCTATCATTGGGGCTGTCCTCATACATTGTTTGAGTGGTAGCTGCTGATCTGAAAGGAGTAGGAAGGTAATATTTAGTATGGACAGAATGGTGATACAAAATCCTGCTGACTGGTGAAGTTGGATTTAATATTACTATTTTAGAAATGCCATTTTTAGAAAGTGAGCATTTCTCTGCACTTAAATATTTCTGTGCCTTACAATCCACGAAAGCCTGGGTTTAGTTGACAGCTCTTTGTGCATTCACTCAAACAAACCCCAAACACAGGATACTCAGCCTCGCATACATCTGCATTTTGAATGGGTCTTCCTGGGCTGGGAGGGTAGAGGGCCTGCCTTCACACGAAGGACTGCCACACCACCTACTGGGACCCTGGCAAACAGGATTGACCTGAAAGGGGACCTGGTGCACTTCTAAGCCACTCTTTGAAGCCTCCCCCACTTCAAAGCCCCATTTGGGTATATAAACAGGGCTCTGTACCTACCAACCCAGACACTTCCTGGAGCCGAAACTTGAACCACAACCTGCATCCTGCCCAGAAGAACTGCCTGGCTTCCCAAAGGCCTCACCTGACTGCTTTCTGTGAAGGACTACTGCCTTGCTGTTGCCCTGCGGCCTTGCTGCTCTCTGGCTGAGGTGAAGAAGTGCTCTCCAAGGACATGAATAGAGCTTGCCTCCTGTTCCCTGAAGTCTCAGGACCAAAAAGACTTCATCTCTACAATAAGGACTCCTTGTGCGGCGAAATTCGACACACAGCCTGCCAGAAACGACGCACAACCTACACCGTTGTGAAAATTTCACTGCACGCCAAACCCGAATGACGCAGCCCAACTTCGCAATGAGAAGATCGATGTAGCACCAGGGTAGCGAACGGAAATTGGATGCAAGCCCCACTGGACCGACGCACAGCAGAGGCGGAACAAAGCAGCCCAACTTCCAGAGAGGAATCGACACAGCACCTGCTGTGCAGTGGAAAATTTGACGCAGCGCCCACCGGATCGACGCAGCTCCTGTGACTTCGTCCGGCCAGTGCAGGAAATCCACGCATTGTCCCTGGGGCATCTGAAAACCCCGGAACCCGAAGAGGATCCACGACAGAGCGCCGGAATTCGATGCACAGCTGTCCCTGCATGAAAACTAAACGACGAATCACCATGTGCAGCCTGAGAAATCATTGCACACTCCTTTGTTTCCACGCATCTCCTCCTCTGTGGTTCTTTGCAGAGATTTTTCAGGGAAACCAGGTACTTTGTTCTTGGAAGAGACTTTGTTTTGCTTTTAAAATACTTAATACACTTTGGCCCTCATTACAACCCTGGTGGTAAATGCTGCCTACCGCTGTGCTGACGGCCGCCAACATACCGTGACCGCGGCGGTATTCCGCTACGGGTATTATGACCCACACTGAGAAATCCGCCACAATACAGACACCCACACAAGTCCGCCAGAACAAAGGTCAGTGATAAATTGGCAGTACCAAAACCCACACCGTAACGCCAACAGGAATATGCCCACAGTATCAGAACACACAAATCACTGCAGTGGTCTTTCAACCGTGGTAAACCATTGGCTGTACACACCTCCGCCCTCAAAATACACACACACTTACACCACATTGGACAATTCAAACTACACACACCTGACACACATACACACACCACATCCACACACTCAGACCACTATAAAACACACACCCACATTACCCACAACCCTTTCAATAAAAAAAAAGAGTGCCAACAGAGAAAGACGCAAGCCAAGAGCACCCACTGAATCTGAGCCACAGAACACCATCACCCATACATCATCCACGCACCTCACAGCACACACCACACCACATCACCCCACACATCCTCACACATATCACTCACACCACATCCATGGCACCCCAAAGACACCCCAGGTTTTCAGAAGAGGAGCTAAGGATCCTGGTGGAGGAAATCATCCGGGAAGAGACACAGCTATTCGGTTCACAGGTGCAGCAGACGTCCATTGCAAGGAAGA
The DNA here is from genome assembly GCF_031143425.1 of Pleurodeles waltl. Lineage (NCBI taxonomy): Eukaryota > Metazoa > Chordata > Amphibia > Caudata > Salamandridae > Pleurodeles > Pleurodeles waltl. Next base: position 343,561,832 of record NC_090439.1, read on the forward strand.
TGGGAGGAGCAAGTCTTGGCAATAATGCATCCTGTGGGCCTCACAGAAGTAGCAGGAGGACTGGAGTCGGGTAAGTCAAATCTTTATAACTATATCCACCACCCTACCTGCATGCCATCACAAACTCCTAACCCTACCCTCATCCCCATCACTCCACCACCTCACATATTCCTCACTATCACAACCCACCCATCCCAAAACCAAGGCTTGCATGTAACACCAATCCATGGACCCCCATCACAGACCTGCATGGACACCCATCACCACAGCATGCCCATTAGAGAGAATGACCCAGCCCACAAAATCACCACACACACAAGCCTGAGCTGCCAGGGCTATCCCAACCATACAGGGAAACAAACACATGCACAAGATGGCACACGCAGATACAATAACACTGCATTTTCATCCCCATGGGACCCCTACTCAACGTCATTGGAGAGGAGTTGCCAGCAACATCCAGTCCCCTCCAGAGGAGGCCCACAGTGATGACAGCAGCTCTGCACGCCTGGATCACGATGACCAACCTGGCCCATCAGGGACCTCTGGACAGTCGGTTACTCTGTCACAGTCCCAACCCACCACAGAGCCTCCCCCCTCAGGAAACGCCAGCACAGCACCCACTCAGCGGGCCCATGCCACTGTCCCGAGGACACATCAATCAGCAGTGTGTCCACCACTACAGGGACCCCAGGCAAACCCACAAACACAGGACGATCAGGGACCTGGGTTCAGTGGCAGTGGGCACACACTTCAGGGGACAGAGGCACAGGACAACAGGGAAACTGGGAGGAATGCTGTGCAACAGGGGGAGGACAGGCCCAGGGAACCGACTCTCCAGGAGGCACTCTAAAACCACCTGGGCGCATACCACAATTCCCAGGAGACCATGGGCCAGATACTGTACAAGTTGCAGGAAACCCAGCAGCTGCAGGAGGGACAGTACCTGGGGATCAGGGAGGACCTAAAAAACATCTACACCATCCTGGTCACCATTGCACGAGTGCCGGCAGATATGGGCAAGATCATGAGGGAGGAAGTGGCACAACAATGGGCCCTTGACACTAGCGACACCGAAGAACAGCCCTCCACCTCCGCCAGCACTAGTGGACAGGAGGCCCTGCCACAGGACCAAAAGGTCACCAGCACCCCACCCCCTGCAGAAGGAGAACCACCCCTCAAACGGTCCCTGCGATCCAGGCAGAAGCCAGAGAAAATTGCCAAGACCCCCACCAGGAAACAGGACTCTCCTGATTGTCACCCTTCTGTCCCACTCTGTCACCCTGTCCACCTTGAACTGCCAATACTTCCCTTACTATGCCCCATTGTACAATGCACCTGTGATACCAAGAGACTGGACTCTAACTGGACATTCCTCCACCATCACCCCAGCCCATTGCATATCCCCTCTATGTGTGAGCACCTAAATAAACACCCTTGGAACAAATACAAATCTTGAGTCTGTCAAATGATTGAATTATGTATTAATACAACATTCTGAAAACATTGCAAGTCATATGCACAGTCATTAATACATTGGTTTGACCTTTAGTGGGCAGCAGTAAACATACCAGGAGCCAGAGTGGGCCACAGAGATCTGAAAATAGAGATGCCAATGGGTACAGTAAGCGGCCATAGACATAGGGAACTCAGGCTGCCATGTACAATGTCCAACAGAAAACTGAAATGCAAAGTGAAGTTACAGTGTCTTACCTGTGTGTCACTGGAAGTACTGCTGTATTATATTACTTCTGTTGTCCCCATCTTCTTCCTCTGCCTCCTCTTCCTCACTGTCCACAGGCTCCACTGCTGCCACAAGACCATCTCCAGGCTCATCCTCCTGCAGAAAAGGCACCTGGTGTCTCAAGGCCAGGTTGTGCAACATGCAACATGCAACGATGATCTGGCACACCTTCTTGGGTGAGTAGTATAGGGATCCACCTGTCAGATGGAGGCACCGGCCTTCAAGAGGCCAAAGGTTCTTTCAACTATCCTCCTTGTACACCCATGTACCTCATTGTAATGTTCCTCTACGCTTGTCCTGGCATTCCTCACTGGGGGTGGGGGCAAATGCTACATGTGTACCATCAATGGCACCAATGATGTTGGGGATATGTCCCAAGGCTTAAAAGTTAGCTTTCACTGTGGCTAAATCCTCCACTTGGGGGAATATGATGTAGCTGCACATGTATTTCAGCAGGGCTGACAACACTCTGGCCAACATGTTGGAAAACATTGGCTGAGACATCCCTGATGCAATGGCCACTGTTGTTTTGGAAGGAACCACTTGCCAGGATATGGAGCACTGACAGGACCTGCACTAGAGGGGGGAAACCTGTGGGCTGGAGGATAGCTGACATCAGGTCTGGCTCCAATTGGGCACACAGTTCTTGGATTGTGACCTGATCAGGTATGTAGGTTAGGATAATGTGTCTGTCCTCCTTAGTTGCAAGGTCCACCAGAGGTCTGTACACCGGAGGATGTCGCCATCTCATATTCAGCCCAGCGGTTGAAACCTATGGAAGAAAACGGTGAGCAGAGGGTCATTTTCACACATCAATTGAAATAATGATGCATCTTTTCCTTTACAGAACCTGTATGTGAATCTAAGAGTCAGTTGCTGTGCCAATGTCTGCTGTGACGCAGTTAGGTGTCATGGCCTGTGCCCCCCTGAAATGGCGGTTGCCTGACCTGTGAGGAGGGACAAGTGGTAATGAGGTAATTCTGCTGGCCTTGTGCGCCGTTGCGGTAGGTGGTCGATGACCACATGTAGGGGGGGGGGGGGCTGAGGAGTCCTGGCCAGGGTGCTGCATGTATGGTGGTCAATATATGTGCATCAGGGGATGGGAGGGATCTGGTGAGCCATGAATGTGACGGTCTGGACGGTTAACAAATTCCCTTTTCTGCTGTCTTTTCCATGCAGGTCACCGCCCATCAGAAGAAGGGTATTTGGCGTGCCATCGCTAAGGAGGTGTGGACCCTGGGGGTCTGTGACAGGTGCAGCACCCACTGCAGCTAACAGTGGGAGGACCTGCGCCGCTGGGCAAGGAAGCAGCAGAGGCCCAGCTTAGGCTGGCCTCCCAATGAGAAATGGGTGCCAGTCGGACCCTGACCCCCTGATGTTCTGCATACTGGGGGTGGCCTATCCGGAGTTGGGTGCGCGCTTGAAGGCATCACAGCAGCCACAAAGGGGTGAGTACAGATTAATGACTGTGCACGAATTTAAGGTTTACCTGGGTGGGGGATGTGGGCTGTGGGTGCCCCTAGGCCAGGGCAAACATGGCAGGATATGTCCCTTGGTGGGCAGGCTCTGATGCACTCCACTTCCAATAGTGTTAGTGGGCATTTAATACTGGGCAGGGTCCTGTGGGTTTCAGGTGTGCAGCTAATGGCGTTAGGCATTGCACCCCATGGCCTGGTAACTATCTTAGTAACTGGTAGTGCATGGCCTAGTGCATAGGGCTGCTCCCTGTAAGTTGTGAGCGACAACGGTAGTGCTGTTGTTGGCATTGACCAAGTGTGTCCTCTGTCTCCCCCCCCTCTTGTTTTGTCACCCTGTCCTTGTGTGCATTAGTATCATCTGGCGGAGGAGCAGAGGCACCGGCGATGGAGGGAGCTGCATCCCACATGGGCCTGGAGGCCGAATCCACCGACAGTGGGTGCACCAGTAGGACTGTGGGGCGAGGGGAGCACCACGATTGGGACAGAAGGGGATACCACAGACAGTGACTCCTCCTCCGATGGAAGCTCCCTGGTGGTGGCAGACACCTCTGTGCCCATCCCAACAACAGGTACAGCCACCACCCCCCCACTAGCACCGCCCTCCCAGCAGCCCCTCAGCGTGTTTCCCATGTCCGCTCACCCAGGAGGGTAGGCATCTCTTTCGCCCCAGGCACCTCAGGCCCTGCCCCAGTGAGCTCTGCTGCCCTCAGTGAGGAGGCTATTGACCTCCTGAGATCCCTCACTGTTGGGCAGTCAACGATACTTATTGCCATCCTGGGTGTCGAGAGGCATTTGCAACAAACAAATGCATACCTGGAGGGCATTCACTCAGGCGTGGCGACCCAACAGAGAGCATTTCAGGCTCTGGCCTCAGCACTGATGGCACTAAATAACAAGAGCAACTCTTCTATCTTATATATAAAGAAAAAACATGATAGTGAAATATTCCTATTATATAAAGAAAAACAATCCTTTATTGTAAATCAAATAAAGGAAACCCACAATGACCTAACCTAAACATAAAATAACAAATAACATCCCTCCAACGTAAAATGTATAAATAACAACACCACATAAACACAAACACAACATATAAGACAACATTCACCCAACTATGTCAAAAACGAACACACATATGTTAAATATCAAAGCACACCAAGGAACATAAGACACAATCTAAGCAAATAGTTTCTTCAAAGAAATAACATACATAAAACTTCAATATAATGCTCAAAAGTAAAAGAAACAAAAAATATGTCCTTTTTCTTATCCCTGGTGGTTATACATAGTTCACCACCGTTATTTTTTTCTTTATATATTAGGAATATTTCACTATCATGTTTTTTCTTTATATAAGAGATAGGAGAGTTGCTCTTGTTATTTGGATCTGTTCCCCTGGTTCTCTCTCCTTACCGTATCAGGGACCCCTTTGTGTGTTTTTTCCTTGAGTTACAGCAGTTGGCTGTAGGGGTGATGTTTGTTCCCCTTGTTAGTGGATGTGTTTACTGATCTTTTGCGTGTGGGTATCTTTCCCCTTTTTTTATACATTGCCTTAATTTTTGTTAATGTTTGTATATTTTATAGTTTGACTTTTACTTTTCCCTATTTGTTTTGTGTCTCTCCCTAGTGAGGCCCTCGATTGAGAGCATTAGAACTTTCAGTTTTTCTGAAGCTGACTTTTCTAGGATTGTGGGAGTTGCATCTGACTCGGAACAAGGTTCTAGCTTTTCTAATAGTTTGAAGGACGATTGGATCAAGTTACTTAATCTTAAGAAGAAGGCACGTAGAATGGAAGCTCATGCTGAGTTCATTTTGGAGTACTTGAAAGCAGGAGTTATTCCAAATGGCCTAAAAGTTAGGAACATACCAGGCTTTTTAGTTGAAATTAAAACCTTTTTATAGAAATGGTCCCTTATCTCTAATAGATGCTCCAGAGATTGGATGCTATTAATTATTGAGATTTTGCAAGAAATTGTGTCCCTCTTGGTGAAGGAGATAGAGGAAGTTGAAGAGAAACTGAAGCAGACTACTGCTTTAGAAGAAGCTAAAAGAAAGCTAGAAGAGGTAACTACAGAATTTTAGTAATTTAATCAATATCTGCTAAAAAGGAAGACAGAGAAATTGAGGAAAGACTTCTGCTACTTTACTTTAGAGAAAACATACCCATATCTATCTGAGAACTATTATAAACAGCCACCCCAGATGATCCAAGAGAAACAGGAGTGGACATCAAAAAAGATCATCACTTTATCCGATACATAAGACTCAGACTGTGAGGGTAGCTCCCATCATTTTGACTCCTTTGGTAACAGACGAAATCAGGCAGATCAAACGTATTCAAATACTCATTTTTTAGGCAACAGGAGAAACAATTACAGACCCAGACCTCGTTACAATTGAGGGAACAGGTTTGTAAATTCAGAACAGCCTTCCCATTTCCTACAAACCTGACGCAACCAATATTGCTGGGATTAGATAACATCCCGATATTCAATCTTAGGCCCATATTTATACTTTTTTAGTGCCGCATTTGCGCCACTTTTTGATGCAAAAACGGCACAAACTTAAAAAATCCAATTGTATTTTGCATGTCTGCGCTGCTTCTGCGTCAAAAAATGACACAAATGCGGCACAAAAAAAAGTATAAATATGGGCCTTAGTACTACAACTTTTGACACTAAGGGGCATATTTATACTCTGTTTGCGCCGAATGTGCATCAACATTTTTTAAGGACATTCGGCACAAACCTTGCACCATATTTATACTATGACGCCCGACCCCATGAACGTCAAAATTCCTCCATGTGCGTCATTTTCTGGATGCGGGAAACCACCTTGCATTAATGACATGCAAGGTAGGCATTCCTGTCCAAAAAATTACTTTAAGGCCTGTGAGCCTTATTTATACTCCTGCGTCATTTTGATGCACAGGAGGGGGAGGGCCCTTAAAAAACGGCACCCAGCCTGATGTGTGATGTTTTTTAATGCCTGGGTGAGGGCAGGCGTTAAGTGACCTGTGGGCTCATTTCCATGGTCTCTGACCAAGGAAGCAGTCCACAGGTGCCCTTCCCTGACCCCAGGGACACCCCCTGCCATCCCCACTCACCCCTGGAGGACACCCATGAATGGGGTGACCCATCCCCGGTAAGTATAGGTAATTTTATTTGTAATTTTTTAAGTGGCATGGGGGGCCTAACTTGGGCCCCCCTACATGGCACTGTGTCTAATGGCCATGCCCAGTGGAAAGGAGTCCCCTGGGCATGGCCATTGGGCAGGGGGCATGACTCCTGTCTTTGCTAAGACAGAAGTCATTTCCATGGCGACTGTGTGTCAAAAAATGGCGCAAGTCCGGTTAGAGCCATGATTTTTTACTCTAACTGGACTTGCACCATTTTTTGACGCATAACCCCCATTTTCCCCTACGCCGGCGCTACCTGGTTAGAGTCATTTTTGTTTACTCTGACCAGCCAGCAGCGCCGGCTAACGTCAATCCATAAATAAGGCGCGCCACCTGGCATGTTGGAATGGCGTTAGCCGGCAGTAAAAAAAAAATCGCAAACCAGCGCTGGTGCTGGTTTGCGTCAAAAAGTATAAATATGGGCCTAATTCTGAGGGTGTAAGGTCTAAAGGATTGTCTTTTTTCCAAGCACTCATATCAATACATTTGAACTCTTTAGAGATGTATATACTTTTTTCAGAAGGATTTGTCTTAAGAAATACTTTGATACACCTTTGTCACAGACTGAAGAAAACAGATCTGGCCTAGGACCGGCCTCTTCCTTTATGCTAGCTATTGAATATCTGGGACAGGAAGTTATGATCTTTGAAAAAGCAGTCCTTAAGAAAGTGACCAATGTTTTGAAATATGTTCCCAAGGCTCAATTTAATTTAAATAAAGATGAAAATTGGTCTTTGAGACAGCTGCAAGTTAATAAACAGATCACCATTAAACCTTGTGACAAAGGTGGAGGTATCATGGTTTTTGACACAGCACAGTACTTAGACAAAATGAACAGTATGTTTCTATGCAAAGATTTTTATAGGAAGATACTCTTAAATCCTGAAGCACCGATCAAGAACATGATTAAAGAAAGAAGCTTTCTAGCATTTCAAAAAGGCTTGATTTGTCAGAAGGAACTAGAGTTTCCGACTCCTAGTAATACTGGATTGCCTGTGATTTACTGGTTACCCAAAATCCATAAAGACCTGATTGATCCTCCTCTTATACAGATTGTGTCTAAGATTGGTTCTGCGATTGAACGACTGTCACAATATTTTGATAGTTTTCTTACAACTTTGGTTTTCAACCTTCCATCCTATGTTAGGGATACAGGGCATTTCATTTCTAAAATAGAAGGCATTCACATTGACCCAGAGAATTACATTTTAGTTAAAATGGATTTGGAGGCACTGTATTCAAATATTCTGCAACAACAAGCTTTGGAATGTGTCAGACAGATACTGACGGATACTGAACTTAGCCCTCTAAACCAGTGCACATGTGACTGACTGGGGATAGTTTTTTCAACTATTTCGAATTCAATGCAACCGTTTTCCAACAGATTAAAGGAGTAAGCATGTGAGCAGCATGTGCTCCCAGTGTAGCTAATATTTCTGTTGGACACTTTGAACAATAGTTAATCTACAATGAGATTGCTCCCTTTTTTAAAAATATTTTTTGGTGGTGTAGATATGTAGACAATGTTTCCTTGTCTGGAGGGGAGAAAAAGAACAGCTGGAATAATTCTTCATGTGGTTAAATCTAAGCGATACAAATTTGAGATTCACCATGAAGAGTGACCGCCACAAGGTGGAGTTTCTAGATGTCTGTGTTATACATAGGGACAGTAAACTTGCTGTATCACTGTATGTTAAACCCACAGCTAGGAACACTCTCTTGACAGTCACCATCCTAGGTGTCAGAGACAAGGCATTCCGTTCAGTCAGTTTTTGCGAATCAGAAGAAACTGCACCGATATAAAGGAATTCTTGGAGCATTTCGAAGTACTGCCCAAAAAATTCCTTTTAAGAGGCTATCCTCCTAAACTGATTAATGACTCTTTGAAAAGAGCAAAATCCTATGACTGTCAATCCATGTTGCAAAAGATTGGTAGAAAAGCGAGCAAGAGACTAGTATGTGCCATTCGCCCTTCAAACATAAACAACAAGATCAGGCGAATTATAAACTCACAATGGCACATCCTCAATGTGAGGTCAGAGACTGAGCCATTGGAGCAACCCCTTTTTACTTCATAAAAGAACAACAATTTGAGGAATATTTTGGTTAAGTCAAGAACTAATATCGGGAAGGACCCTTTGCAAAAGTCAATTTCAGTTTCAGATCCGATTACTGGTAATCACAAATGTGAAACTGTGCAGCCTGTGGGGGTGCTATAGTTTCCAACAGTATTACATGTAACAACAAGACCATTGAATTGAAAACTATGTCAAATTGTAGATCTCTAAATGTTGTTTATCTGATTTTTTGCCCATGCAATTTGGGGTACGTTGGCGAGACAGCGAGAGGTTCATTATGAGGTATTACGAGTATAGATTGTCCTTGAAGACCCAGAAACAGAATGCCCTATTAGTGGCCCATTGGTCTGAACATAAGCATAAGGAAGAGGCTATTAGATGGACAATCTTGGACAAGATTGTCCCTAAAAGTGGCTGTGATGTAGATAAGGAGAGGAAGAAACAAGAAGTCTTCTGGATCTTCTACCTAGACACATTCTGTAAAGGACTTAATGAGGAAAGTCCGTGGCAGAACACCTTATACAAAGAGTTCTATTTACCATCACATCTAGAGTTAGGGAATGCAGCTCTCATAGCCTTGAATTCTCTCATTTATACCTTGCTATTTAGATACTTTTTGAGTAGGGTTTTATGAGGTAATTCTGTGGTAGGACACTTTACTAAAGAGTTCTTTTTACCAACAATTCTAGAGTTAGGGGACGCAGCACACATAGCCTTGGATTTTTTCATTCTGCTATGTAGCTAGCGTTTTTTAGGGTTTTAGCATTCAAGTGTCTTTAGTTCTTGTTCTGTCTTTTGTTTGGTTTAATATGGTTTTAAGGCCCTTTGTCCCTATTGTAGGATCACTGGTTAGTTTATATGACTTAGGTTTGTAATTTTCTCTTTTATGAGTTTGCATCTGCTAAGATGGCTGCCACTGTTTAGAGACGTATGAGCCTCCTAGGATGAAGAGTCCTTCCTTTATGTTCAGTCTTCCCAGTAGCCTCGTTTGGAGTGGACTTAAGAAGGATTTTTTTTTTTTTTAAATGACCCCTATTACAGTTTTGAATGTGCACGGAATATATGTGCAGCTGTAATTTGAACATCCGTCGTGTTTAAGGTAAGGAGCTTGTTAAACAAATGGGTCTTCGGTTCAAGTTGAGCACATTATTCTACCGCCAACGGGTAGTTTGTGTCCAACAAATAGTTATTGTCTGGTTGCTTGACCACCAGCTATCCCGTTTTTTCTTGATTTAGGAGCGTTTTCGTACATCTAGAGTATACTGCAATTAACGCAACTTCACTCAAATAAGAATGCGCAGGGGATGTTTTTCTATACTTTGTGCAGGAGGTGTAATTTTCTAAAGTTACAGGGAGTATGTTATGTGTTTCATGCTGCTTCTAGGAACATTGGATTATTTGTAGCGTTCCTAAGAAGCGCAGGCATCCGTTTTTTTGTAGATAGGGATCTTATATTATTTGTCATATTGATTGCTTCCATCTATGTTTTCTAGATTGTGCATGCATGAGATGTGACCCTAGTGTTGCCCTAACTTTTGGCGTAGTATAGTCTTCAGACCTTGATGCAGTAGACTTTATGGTTCAGGCCTATTGTTATTGGTCCCTGCATAGCTTGTGCGATTCCTGGCCTCTCTGGTCTTCATGCTATTTTCTCTGCCTTTTGTTTGTAGAAAGATGGAATAAGATATATAAGACCCAATATCTAAGGGAGAGACTTCACTAGGTATGGTTATTAGTCTTTAATTTTGATTTTGGAACTCAATGGATGTTTCCTCTTATGGTGGCGTTGTAATTTTTTGGGGGGTTTTCACTCATATGGTTTGTGGTAGGTTCTCTTGTCTCTTTCTCTGATTTCCACTATATGGTTTATGGACCAGTAGATGACTCACCTCACTGCTATATTCGTTTGGGTGTTTAATCCATTTAGGCATGAGTATTCACATCCAATTAGTTGCTATATTGGTTACCACGGGTTGGGATTGAATAAATTGACAACACTAAATGCTACATAGACATTGATACAGTTATATAAATATACTTTTTTTATCCCCTCAACCTAGATGCATTATTGTGCTTTTGGTGATTATTAGAATTTAGCCATGAGAAAGGTGGTTGGGAGATTGTTTACATTGGAAATTCTGAATCCACCGAAACACGCGTTTGGTGACTGAGTACCAAAGTTGGGTATATAGATGAGTGCTTACCAGAGTTGTATGTATTGTATAGAAAGAGACAACACTGTGACCCTGTGCCAGTTCAAGAACCAAGAAATATTTGTTTGCAAAAAAACCTGAAAAACACAATAGGAGGATCTGCTAAATATAGGAGATTTGGATACACATCTTGAAGATTGATGTGACACACAATTTGGCGACCGAGTACCAAAGTTGGGTGTATATGCGAGGATGTGACACGCAACTTTGAAGACTAATGTGAGATTGGTGGAATAAACAACAAATGAGCTGGGTGGTGAACTATGTATAACCACCAGAGATAAGAAAAAGGACATATTTTTTGTTTCTTTTATTTTTGAGTATTATATTGAAGTTTTATGTATGTTATTTCTTTGAAGAAACTATTTGCTTAGATTGTGTCTTATGTTTCTTGGGGTGGTTTTTGACATAGTTGGGTGAATGTTGTCTTATATGTTGTGTTTGTGTCTATGTGGTGTTGTTATTTATAAATCTTACGTTAGAGGGATGTTATTTGCTATTTTATGTTTAGGTTAGGTCATTGTGGGTTTGCTTTCTTTGATATACAGTAAAGGTATTTTTTTCTTTATATAGTAAGAATATTTCACTATCATGTTTTTTCTTTATATATAAGATAGGAGAGTTGCTCTTGTTATTGGGATCTGTTCCCCTGGTTCTCTCTCCTTACCGTTTCAGGGACCCCTTTGTGTGCTTTTTCCTCAGCACTGATGGCAGCCATTGTCCCTGTCTCTAACCTCCCTCCTCCAACTTTCTCTACCCAGTCCCAATCCCCTCAACCTCAACCTATCCCAAGCACACCTTAAGGCCAGCATTTACTAAAATCAACACACAAAAGTGGCTCAGGCAAACACAAGCACCACACTTCATCTCACAGGCACTCACACAAGCACCATCCCCACGCAGACACACCAACATCCACTGCCTCTACTGTGTCCCCCTCCTCCTGGTCCTCCACCTCCCTCCCAGTAGCATCTCCACTCACGCCAGCATGCACTACATTCTCATCCACTACCTCCATCACCAGCACGCCCATCACAACACACCCCTCACTGGCAGTCCCCTGTGTCCTCTCCAACTGTGTCTGTGACCCCTCCTCCCAAAGTACACAAACGCAAGCACCCACCCACCCAACAGCCATCCACCTCCCAACAGCATCCAGTACATGCACCTGCACCCAAACTCAGCAGGCAGACACCTCCTACAACCACTCCCTCTTCCTCCACTCCCAAACCCTCTCCCTCTTCCCGCCCCAGTGTCCCTAAGAAGCTTTTCCTGGCCAACTTTGACCCCTCCACCGTCTTTCCCCTCAGGCCAGGGTGGTCAGAACCCAGCCCAGCACCTCAGCCACGAAATCGTTGTCCCCTGTGGTTCCTGCAGCTATAAAAAGGCTCAAAGGGGGCACCTGTCAGCCCAGCCAGTGTGCCACCAACCCCTTCCAAGGCCAAAACCATTCCGCCACCTGGCAAGATGAAGAGGGGGACAGGATCCAGCAAGGGAAAGGAGCCACAACCACCCAGCAAGGCCACCTCAAAGATTCCAGCTGCCAGACCCAAGGTCACATCACCATCTGCCAAGGTCAGGAAGGGGCAGAAATCACCAGCCAAGGCATGTCAGCCATCCAAGGCTGCAGGTGAAGGCCTGGTGGGTACCAGCACAACCGCCACCTGCACCACGGCCAGCACCACCGCAAGCACCAGTACTGTCAGCAGCAGCAGTCCCAGTGGGAAGCCGTCCGAGGCTGCAGGAGAAGGGCTGGAACCTCCCTCCACCACTGGCAGCACCAGCACCTGCACCACAGCCAGCACCGCCACCTGCACCGCCGCTAGCACCGCCGCAAGCACTGCCACCTGCACCGCTGACAGTAGCACCACTACCAGCAGCAGCAGCCCCAGTGGGCAGCCATCCGAGGTTGCAGGAGAAGGGCTGGAGCCTCCCTCCACCACTGTCAGCACCCCCATTAGCCCTGGCACTACCACCAGTTTGCAGCTGTAGCTGTCACCAGATGGAGTCTAGCCCTACCTCTATGGACTACCAGGCAACCTGGTCCCTGCAAATCTCATGCCTCAGACACCCAGTGACGGACTGTGAACTGCCACACCCCAAGTGTTGCTTCACTGGGCACAAAGACCTATCTAGAACCTGTGGAAATATGCATCCACTTATCCAATCCTTGGAAGGATGAAGCACACTGGGCACAAAGCCCCCTCCAGAACCAGTGGAGATATACATCCACTCACCCTATCCTTGGCAGGATGAAGCACACTGGGCACAAAGCCCCCTCCAGACCCAGTGGAAGAAGACATCAACTCACCCAATCCTCGGCAGGATGAAGCACACTGGGCACAAAGCCCCCTCCAGAACTAGTGGAAGAAGGCATCCACTCACCCAATTCTTGGCAGGATGAAGCACACTGGGCACAAAGCCCCCTCCAGAACCAGTGGAAGAAGGCATCCACTTACCCTATCCTTGACAGGATGAAGCACACTGGGCACAAAGCCCCGCCCAGAGCCAGTGGAAGAAGGCATCCACTCACCCAACCCTTGGCAGGATGAATCACACTGGGCACAAAGCCCCCTCCAGAACCAGTGGAGATATGCATCCACTCACCCTATCCTTGGCAGGATGAAGCACACTGGGCTCAAAGCCCGGCACCCACTAGAGAGGCTGTGGCCTTGCACTTCCCAGGACCAAGCAGTGGGCAAACCACCCACTTGAGAGACTGACCAAGCAGTGGGCAAACCACCCACTTCAGAGACTGCAGCTTTGCATTCCCCAGGACCAAGCAGTGGCAAACAATCCACTTGAGAGACTGTGGCTTTGCACTCCCCAGGACCAAGCAGTGGGCAAACCACCCACTTGAGAGACTGTGGCTTTGCAGTCCCCAGGACCAAGCAGTGGGCAAACCACCCACTTGAGACAGTGTGGCTTTGCACTCCCTAAGACTAAGCAGTGGGCAAACCACCCACTTGAGAGACTGTGGCCTTGCAATCCCCAGGGCCAAGCAGTGGGCAAACCACCCACTTGAGAGACTGTGGCTTTGCACTCCCCAGGACATCGCTGTGGGCAACCCACCCACTTGAGAGACTGTGGCCTTGCACTCCCCAGGACCAAGCAGTGGGCAAACCACCCACTTTGAGAGACTGTGGCTTTGCACTCCCCAGGGCATCGCTGTGGCCAACCCACCCACTTGAGAGACTGTGGCCTTGCACTCCCCAAGACATCGCTGTGGGCATTGAGCCCCCTCCAGGAGCAGTGGTGTTTTACCATCTTCTGGCTGAGGTGCACCCCCTTCACTCTCCCCCTGAGGTGTCTGTGTGTTTTTCGACCTGATGCCCCTGCATTGTTCTCTCCGTATTGAGGCAGAATTCAAGTGTGTGCTTGGCCTATGAGTTTTGGCCAGTGGCCCACGGACATTTTGTGTGGACAATGTGCTGCCTTATGTACATATTGTATATTTTTGTAAATACTGTTTTTAAAATTCTTACGTATATCTGACTATTTCTAAAATATCACTGATTTGACACTATTCCTTTTGTCCTTGCGTTCTTCTAGGGGGTTATGGGGTGTAAATGTAATGTTTATGTATGTGTTTGTGTGTGTGGTGTTGTGGGTGAGGGTGGGAGCGGGGGGTGGCGTGTTGCGTGTGTGTGTGTCACTCTCTTTTTCCACCCCTGTGTACTAGGTGCAGTACTCACCTTGGTCATCGCCCCCGCCTTTGGCATTCCTAGTAGATGAGGAGGTAGACCAGCATGAAGAGGACCTGCAGCTCTGGCTACATGGAGTCCTGGTTCTTCGTTGAGTGTCAAGAGGTGAGTGGTTTCCCTTCCAAGTACTGTTTCCGCCATGCTTTTGATGGCAAAAGCTGGCCGGTGGGCGGGTTGTGGTGGGGCGGGCGGTACATTGACTCCCACCTGTCTGTCGGCGGTTACCACCGCGGTGTTTGTTGCTACCGCCGTGGTGGTCGGAGTGTTAAAGTGCTGTATGTTTTGACGGTATCCGCCGTGGTCGTGATCCCATTTGGTTTACCGCCGGCCTGTTGGCGGTATTACTGCCGCTTTAACACCTACCGCCAGGGTTCTAATGAGAGCTTTTATATCACTTTTTTCAGTGATATCTCAACATATATTTATTGCATTTTAATTGTTTTGACCTGCATCTTATCTGATAAATATTATATATTTTTCTAAACACTGTGTGGTGTATTTTCATGGTGCTATGTTGTGTTACTGTATGATTTATTGCACAAATACTTTACAAAATGCCTTCCAAGTTAAGCCTGACTGCTCAGTGTCAAGCTACCAGAGGGGGGCACATGATAATTTGGAATGTGTGTGAATTACCATGACTAGAGTAAGGGTTCTTGCTTGGACAGGGGGTAATCTGACTGCCAACCAAAGACCCCATTTCTAACATGGAGTTAAAGGTCCTGTTGAAGCAGATATGCTAATTAGAAATTATTAATGAGTGTTTATGTGTTTTGAATAACAAGAAGGTAATAGAAAAATTAATATGCACGTTTGAAAATATGCCCTCGAAGAGTGGTTGCCAATGGTCACAAATTAAATTAAAACCGACTAAAAACATGTGAAATAATAAAAAGGAGTAATAATAACGTAGTAGTATGTCATATTAAGATGTATAACCTCTTCTTTGCATTATATTGTAGAGTTAACTTAGCTGAAGTTGTGACCTAGTTTTGCCAGGCCTCATGCAGAAGCTCAATTACTAGTGCACTGTAGAGAAGCTGAAGTATTGAACTGTCCCTGAACCGCTTATAAAGGCTGCTTAGCTAGAATTTTCTGCACTGTACTGACGGACAGGAGATGATGGAACTAAACATGTAACAACTTTGGTGTAAGACAGACTTGATGTACTTTTCCAGGACTCGAACAATAGAGACACTGGCAGGAGAAGAAGATGCAACATTTTCGATACCTGATGAGCCGGATGATGAGGACATCATACAGCGAACCAATCAATGAACTGAGAACGGCGTAATATTAGAATTCATAGATTTGCAAAATTGATATTATTGGGTAGAGTCATGTCTGGAGACTAATTGACCAGTTAGGAATTAGGGGGATGGACTGGATACCCTTAATAAAAAGTCATGACAAAGGGCAAAAACTTCAGAACTGATAGGGAGACGTTAGAGGCAGATGATTGGGGAGAGACCTTGCCGAAATTGATTTGAGATTCTGTCATTGGGCTCATGCTCTCGAGAGCCTGATGCGTTGCTGATCGATTGATGACCTGAAGATGAAGACTGACTTTGTTACTGATCCATTCCATGGATAGGTAGCTTTGACAATATGACTGTTAACTTGTGTGCCTTGCTTTCTAGCTACCAACTGCGCTGTTTTTATATATACAGTATATATGTTCCGTTAGCTAGATGTTTACTAACTTCATCTTCCAAATTGTTTCACATGAAGTCCCACATGCTAATGCTAAACTGGGTTAGGTAGGATCCTTTGGGTGACGTTGACAGTGACAAATGATTGGCAAATTGATTGCTGAACTCTGCTATTAATGTCGTGTTAAAGCATTAGAGCTTATGTTTTCTCAAGTTCTGATTAGATTGTGTTATTGGTGGTCACTAATGGATTAACTTTGAGATGATTGAATAAAGTTTGAATTAATCCGATGGTCTAGAATTGTAACTAATAGGGAAATAAAATTGATAAAACGTATAATTGAGTTGTGGTTATTCATGAATTGTTGATATAATTGTCTAATGATTAGTGGTTATTGATTACACTGGTCAACACATGGATAGCATACTCCGTGCGATCCAAAAGGTTCATCGGCCTATACGCGTCCCCTTGTAAGTTTACTTACTAAGGATCAGGCGCGCTAGCAGTTTTTGGTAGTAGCTTGATGGTTAGTTTCCTTGGAGAACTAGTTAAGTGGTGATTGATGGTTATGGTGGTAGTTTAAGTTAGGGTTAGTTGTTCATTTTATGAGGTTGAATTTGTTTTTTTCGTAATGGCAATTGTAAGCCCAGAAATGCCTTTCCCAGATCCTGGATTCCGCTAGTAAAGTTGGGTATGTTCTCTGCGTTCTAGTGATAGTGTAAAAGTGGTAGGTTGCGCTTGCAAAGGCTTATGCAGATCACAGGTGAATTGTGTTGTATGAGAGGGAAGTAGGGAGTTTGCGTACTCCAGTTGAGATTTAGTAGGAGTGTGCGTACTCCGCAGTATGAGAGTAGTGAAGTCATCGAACTTCATATGTGTGTGGCGCTTTGTGTTCAGAAATTGTCCACGTGGTTGTTGCTAATGTACGGACCCTGCGTTGTCTAAGACTCTGGAGTATATTGACAAGTGTAGGAGACACTTGGTTATATGTTGCAATCTGTCTGGTTTAGAAGGTTGATCAGCGTGGTCAACAAGTTGGAGTGTAAGATAAGTGAGTAAAATACATTTTTGACTGAGATTTGGCGAGTCCTATGTGCACCAAGACAGACCCATTGATCAGTTGAGAGTGAAATTCGCAGGTTGAATTTCACTTGCGAATGTAAGAGACTGAGAAATATGAATAGCTGCATGAGTGAAAGGGCCATCAGTGAAAATCCATAAGGTCTCTGAAGCGATTATGTACCTGCCTGTAGTTTGGTTTCCAGCTGATTTGTTTTGGTTATTGGTTTTTGGTTAGTGCTCGCAATACTTTTGCATTAGTTTTGTGTGAGTTGGAGATTAGGAGGACAAGCTGCAAGACTCTGTCAGCTGCAGTGTGTGAGTGTGACGTCAGAGTGAGCTGCGCTGGGATAGGTTGGTTAATGAGAAGAATTGCGAGCGGATTGGCAGCCGTCCGTAAGAGGCAATTGGTTGAGTGAGTGGGTGAATCTTGGGAGTAAAAGACATTTCCTTATTGAATCGACTACACAAAAGATAGCAAGATGACGTTTTTCAAAGCATTCAGGAGTACCACAAATGGTAATAGTTACATTAAGGTGACAGTTGGGGAGCCAGCCTGACCAGAAAATTCTACGGCATTTATTGCGATAGAGGAGCAAGGTGTTGCGCCATGCCTTTGGTTAAAGCAGTGGTGCAAATTAACAGAGAAACAGGGAGCTTTAGCATTTCCAGAGCATGGAACGTTTAATTTGAGAATTTTGGATCAGTTGTGAATTACACTATATGAGACGAAACCACTTCCGAGACCGGCACAGTTTGAGACTTTAGAAGTTTAGGAGCTCATAGCAAGACAGCAGCAGGAGATGAAATTCCAGAGGAGAATAAGGAAGGTAGAGGAGTCCTTAGCAGAGGCAAGATGAGATTGGGAACAAAAGAAGTGGAGAATGGTGACATAGAAGGTGGTAGGTTGTCTCCTGCTATCACAGAGAAAGATGAGTCAGAAGAGAAAGAGGATACTAACAAGAGTGATAAGAGTTCATCAGGGGGTAAGAAGGAGAAAAAAACTTATGTAGAAGAAGATTCAGATGTTGAAGATCTTATTACTAATGTGGTGAGGGACTGACCTCCACCATATGCGGTGTGGGAAGGGGGCTCAAATACAAGTTCTGCTCCAACTTCCCCAGCCCAATTGTCGGAGTCAGTGGGACCAGTGCAGACAGATACTCGACAGGTACAAGGGGTAGTGCAGAGTACTCCTGATGCAGTGACTACTTTGGTGGTCCAAGCACAGATGCACCCACCACCGATACATAGAATTTATTCAGAAGTACAGATTCTTAAGACAACTCTGAACGTACTGGTTCTTACGGAGCAAGTGGTTCCGAGGCCAATGCTAGTTCAGACTGAACCGACTCCAATGTTGTTGCCTCAGGCACAGCCATAGGGTTTGCTGAAGTTCACACCAATGACAGGGACACAGTCAGATGTGACACCAGTGATGAATCAGAGTATGGGAGTAGCCCTTCCACAAAATGCAGGTGTCAGAGCCGCACCAGATGCAATATCGCTGCCAATTACTGTTGGTCCAGCTGTACCAATGTTCGCACAGAATAAGCCAATTGCAGGAGAACAGGGTAAAATGTCACAAAGCCTTGTGAGGAGGGGAGTGAGAGATCATGTGCAGGTAATATCATCCATGGGTCAGACCTTTGATTGATCTAGGCCATTAATGGATCTTAGTCCTCTTGTTCCGCTTCCAGATGCAGTAAATGGCCCGAATGTAAGTCAGAGTCTGAAGCTTTTGACAACCCAGATTCCAGGTGCAGTTTTACAACAGGTGTCAATGCTGAATGCAAGTAACATCTCATTACAGGGATTAACAGCGCAACAGTTAAATGAGTGTTTAGACAGTTTGAATACTCTTCAAAATACTTCTAAGGGTGAAGAGCAGATTAATCGCCAAAGGCTGGCTACAGAAATAACTGAACTATTCGAGGGATCAATGGGAGTGAATAGGTTAGAATCCTATACCGAAGAAAAGGTGAGATACTTGTGTCGGAGGATTACAAGAGAAGTGGGTAAGATACATCAGAAATTGGCAGACTTGGCAGATAAACATGATATAGGGATTGAGGAAAGAAAGCACTTGAAAAGGAGTTACAGGTTAGATTTTGAGGCACAAGATTTTGAACAAATGAGGTCAGCAGGGATGAAAGCGCATCTCAGAGAGTTATTACAGAGTACTCAGATTTGGGGAGCATTAGAAAAGCGGGAAGGCAGATGGGCAAAGAAGAAGGATAAACAGAAACGAGATTCACTAGAAGGGTCTGAGAGTGTTCAGAAAGAAAGGGATCCAGTAAAAATGTTAGCGATGAGGGAAATTCCTGGAGGATAATTTGTTCATGTACCTGACACAGGAGTGATATTTTGTCATTCACAAATGATTTTCCAAATTGAGAAAGAAACCGGTTGAGTGGTACTACCAGGCAGATAGATTTGTAAAGCTTTCAAAATGTCTGTGGGAAGACTTGAGTAGTCTGTTGGAGGTAATGGGTTAAACTGATTTGTGGGTTGAGTGTAAGAGAGCAGTGGACTGGTTGACAAGTGATCCAGAAAGAGATAGAGTTACAGGTGCACCATCACCTGAAGTAATGAAACATTAGTATAAGGTGATTGAGTTCCTGAAGACGAGAATCTTGCATAAGAATATTTATTGGCAGAGAATTGACAGGACAGTTCAGGAAGTAAAGGAGTCGATAAATACTCATTATGAGAGATTGCTGAAAGCATTCAATGAGTACAGTGGTAAAGAAGCAATTGAGCCGAAAGACATATTGCACTTTGTGTTTAGGTTCGTGGAATGATTGAGACCTGAAATAGGGCAGATAATTAAGAGTCATTTCATTTGTTGGCAAGCAGAACCTATTGATGAGATGTCCGTATGCAAAATACTGTAGTTATGAGACTGAGTTGAAGCAGAAAAAGCTGAAAGAAAGGCGATGGTGATGAAAATTAAGGCAGCTCAGACCGGAGTGCAAGGAGCTTTAGTGCAACAGATGCCGCAGCAGCAGGGAGCTGTCATGATCCAACATGAGATGAGAGGTAGGGGTCATGGAGTTAATATGAATCATGGTCCGGATTTGAGTACTGTAGTGGTTCAGAATGATGTGCAAGGGATGAAAAAGATGTTACTGTGTCATCTGTGTGGAAACGTGGGACACTAGAAGCAGGAGTTTCCGTTGATGGTGCAGGATGGTGTTGTTCAGCAAAGTGGTGATGTCAATACATTTCAAACTGTGAAAGTCCCCAGAACGTGAGGACTTCATCTGAATTTTCAGAATCAAGTGCAGAATTTTCAACCCATGCAGCAGCTGGAAATGCCGCGTGCACAAGTAACACAGTTGCAACCGATGCAGCAGCAGGTTCCTATGGTACCTAAACAGCAAATGCTGATACCTCAAGCTCCGATTGAACAGCAACAGGTGATGCTTACTCAGCAGGTCACAGGTCAAACACAAGACAGAAGTAGTGACACAGTGCACCAATTCCCATTACAAAGTGTGAATGAAATAAACGATGAATGGATGAGTATTAGTTTCAAATGAAGAACCATATATGTTTGGAGCATCCCTGGAGGAAGGTCAGAGAGGACCTTTTGTGAAAGGAAAGGTGATGGATCACAAGGTCTCGTTCTTTGTGGACACAGGAGCTACACGTTCTACAGTGAGAAGTGCAGAAGTTCAGAACTTACCTCTTTCAGGCAGAACAGTGCAGGTTGTGGGAGTAGCAAACAGACAGTTGATAAATCCAATCACAGATCAAGTACAGGATGAGATTGGCAACTTCCAGGGACTACATGAGTTTGTAGTCTGTGACTCAAGTCCAGTATCTCTACTCGGAAGGGACTTGTTATGCAAAACCAGATGTTCAATTAGTTGTTCGACTGCTGGAATAGAGGTTCAGACAAATGGTGATGATGAGGAAGAACAAGCTCCTGAAACTGAGACTGAAAATATTAATGAAGAGTACCCCTTGAATGAGTTTTTCCTGATGTTTACGGTGAAAGAGTTGCATGCAGACTTGCAGGGAACAGTACAGGAAAACATGTGGGACCTGGCAGGTAAAGAAGTAGGTTTGATCAAGGGAGTAGAGCCGATTAAAATCACTTTGAGGCCGCATGCAGTGTTTCCGCAGCTTCCACAGTATAACATGGCACAAGATGTTCTGATGAAAGTGGCGCAAATAATTGGAGGTTTTCTGAAACAAGTAGTTTTGAAAGAAGTGTTGAGCAGTCCATGTAACTCACCAATAATGGGCCTGAAGAAGCCGTGTGGGAAAGTGCACATTGTGCAGGACTTGTGAAAAGTGAATTACATGGTGGTCAAGTGTTGTCGTGTAGTGCCAAACCCAGCAGTAATGTTGTTTCAGATTCCATGCGAAGCTGAATGGTTCACAGTGGTTGATTTGTCACAAGCTTTCTTTTCTGTGCCTCTTCATGAGGATAGTCAGTTTCTTTTTGGTTTCAAATTCCTAGACAGAGTCTACACCTGGTGAGGCTTCCTCAAGGGTACACGGAGTCACCGTCTCTGTTCAATCAGATTTAAAAAAAGAATTTTGAGTCATTGAAACTACCCTACCAATCTGCTCTAGTACAATACATTGATGATTTGCTGATTACATCCAAGACAAGGGACAAGTGTAAGTACGACTCGATTGCCTTGTTGAATCACTTGGAAATTTTTTAACATAAAGTGTCACCTTTGAAATTGCAGTACTGTCAGAAGTCAGTGAAATACTTGGGACACCAAATTGATGAAGGGTCGAGAAGATTCTCCATGGAGAGGATTACAATGATACTGCAGAGAAGTCTTCCTACTTCACAAAGAAATGCCAGAATGTTTCTGGGAATGGTAGGTTATTGTCGTCTGTGGATTCCAAATGTTGCTGAGATTGCCAAACCATTGCAGCAGCTGACACATAAAGAGGTTACAGACCCCAAAACCCTAGATGAAGATGAGATGAAAGCATTTACTGAGGTGAGAGAGAGTTTGTGCAGGGCACAAGCGTTGGGAATGCCTGATCACACAAAGCCATTCACATTGTTTTGTCATGAACATGATGCTTGTTCTTTATCTGTCTTGACACAGGTCCATGGAGGTGCTTATCACCCAGTGGCCTATTTTCAGATACCTTGGACCCAGTCGCAGCAGCTTTACCAGGTTGACTGCGTGCAGTTGCCGCAGTTCGTCAAAGCCTTTCACAATGTGAGGGAGTAGTGATGGGATATCCCCTGATGGTAATGGTTCCTCACCCTGTTGAGATTTTACTGACAAGGACGAAAACACAGTATTTGACTGGTGCAGGACTGACAAGGTATGAGATGACCATTCTAGGTGCTCCAAATGTAACACTGTAAAGATGTACCGTGCTGAATCCAGCAACATTACTTCCAAGTGATACTGTTGAAATTGAAAAAGAAGAAGATATTGAGCATGATTGTCTTGAGGTAACTGAATTGTGTACAAAACCAACGCCAGACATCAGAGATACACGGTTGGAAGAAAATGATCAAATTGTCTTAGTTGATGGCTCATGTCTCAGAGATGGAACAGGGTCATTGAGAGCAGGATATGCTGTATGCACAATCATATGCATATTAGATGCTTCCTGGCTTCGAGGTGTATATTCTGCACAAGTGGCAGAATTGGTAGCTCTTACTAGAGCGTGTCATGTTTCTGCGAGACTGAGAGTCACAATCTATACTGACTGCCAATATGGAATTGGAATTGTTCATGATTTTGGTCAATTGTTGGGGCAAAGTGGTTTCCTAACCTCTGCTGGTTCACCAGTAACAAATGGGGACAGAATAAAAGAATTGTTGTATGCAATACAGTTGCTTGAAGAAATTGCTGTGGTAAAATGCAGTGCATATCAAAAGACATAGGTCTACATCTCACTGAGAAATGGATATGCGGATCAAGTCGCAAGGTTTTGTACACTGAACTGTATATCGTTCAAAGATAAGTGGGAATTGATGTCAGAAGAAGATAATACATGTACAAGTTTTGCTTTGAAAGTGATTGATACTTTGGAAGAATTGAGAACATTGCAAAATAATGTTGACAAGGAAGAGAAACGACTCTGGTCCAAATTAAAGTGTGTTCAGCGTCCTGACGAGATTTGGGTTTCTGAGGAGGGTCAGATGGTCCTGCCCAATAGTTTATTGTCACAAATGGCAAGGTATTACCATGGTCAGGCACACATTGGGGGAGATGCCATGGTTAGGCTGATCAAGATTGACTGGTTCAACTCCAAGTTCAGGCAGGCAGCAGAGGCAGTATGTCATCGCTGTATAGTTTGTCAGCAACTAAATGCGGGAAAAGGGACAGTGGTGAATTTGAGCCACATTGGAAGAGCAGGAGGTCCATTCAGCAGAATGCAATTGGATTTCATTGAAATGCCTTCGTGTGGAGGTTTGAAGTGCGTGCTGGTGATAGTATGTGTTTTTAGGCACTGTATTGAAGCATACCCTACAAGAAGGAATGACAGTCTCGCAGTAGCAAAGTTGTTGCTCAGGGAGTTGATACCACATTGTGGGTTTCAGATCTTTTTAGAATCAGAAAGGGGAACTCACTTCAATAATAGGCGATTAAACTCTTATGTGCAGCACTAAACATTGAACAAAAGTTGAATTGTAGTTACTGCCCCAAAGCATCAGGATTAGTGAAACAGATGAATGGTACCTTGAAATCACCTTGAATGGTACCAACGAATCTGCAATGGCCAGATGCATTGCCTTTGGTGTTGATGTCGATGAGAAACACACTTGAAAGGAAGACAGGGCTGTCGCCCCATGCGATCCTCATGGGCAGAGCAATGAGAATACCAGCAGTTCCAGCCAATGCACTTGTAAACATTACAGATGATATGGTGTTGGACTACTGCAAGGGTCTGGCTGATGTGCTTCACTCTTTCTCTCAGCAGAAGCAGGCCACCACCTTACGACCCATCCACGATCCAGGGCACAACGTGAGAGCTGGTGACTGCATCATTGTCCGAAAGCATGTTCGCAAGACATGTCTAGAGCCGCGTTGGAGAGGTCCTGATCAGGTGATCCTAGTAACAATGGCAGTTGTAAAGTGTGCAGGACTTCCAAACTGGATACACGCGAGCCATACCTAGAGAGTGGTATGTCCACAGGATCATGAAGAAGCATTGTTGAAAGTGCCAACAACAGCGAAACAGGTTGCCGCACCTGAGCCCGAAAAAGAGCCAAGAGAGCCTGAAACTGAACCAGAACTTGTGGAAGATGGTTCAATTACCCCTGTAAGTGACGAGAGTGAAGAATTACGAGGGGGGCGGAAGAATCTATCTCAGCGGATACAGCAGGAGAGCCTAGCTCAGCAGAGGTTCTCCCATGCGCGGACGGTGCTGAAAAGCAGACAGAGCAAGTGCCAGGGGAAACATCCTAAGCATTTAGGTCCTAAACAACTACTTGCCTAAGCCACTACTGCTAAATAACTAAAAAGTCTCTACAACCCAGTATTGAACAACTACTGTCTGTCTAAACAACGATTTTTCCTAAATAACGATAGCCTGAACAACGAATTTTAAGGTAAGTTTTTCTTTTTTTTAAATGGTTTATTAGTTGTTTAGAATGTATATAAAAATATGTATATATATATATATATATATATATATATATATATAAACACCGAATTTTAAGGTAAGTTTTTCTTTTTTTCATGGTTTATATTCTAAACAACTAATGAACCATGAAAAGAAAGAAAAACTTACCTTCAAATTCAGTGTTCAGGCAATCACTATTCAGGCAAAATTGTTGCTATAAATATATGTATATAAATTCTAAACAACTTATTTATGTGGCTTCGGTGGCAATGGGGTGTTTTGATTCAGGGCCTATGTGTCCCAAAGCAAACCTTTGGCATGCATTGAGTGTGTCCTATGTGCTGCCCCCTTCTGCCATTTCTGAGATTCCAGATAGTCCCCCCCTGCAACTTACCCTGCATTTTTGGCAGTTCTTGGTAGTCTGTGCTGTCCTGTCCTGCAGTTCCAGTGACCAGCTCCTCCGGGATGACCGCTGCAACCATCTCCTCCAGCTCACCAAGGTCCTCTTGTGGTGCAGGGTATCCACCTCCAGTCTGCAGTGCTGCCTTTCGGTTCCTGGCCAGTTTCTCCTTAGTCCTGCATTTGCAATCGTGCTGGTGCTACTTGCAGTCGGTGACAGTCCTCCTCACCTCTGCCACGCTGTTAACTTTGTCTGCTATTGCCTGCCATATGGCACATCTCCTACCAACTGGCAATTTGGAGGTGACGAAGAGCTGGTGTTGGTGCTCTGTAACCTCTCTGACCAGGATGTAATGATCTTCCTCACTGAAGCAACACTTCTGATTCCTCTTATCCTTCTCCTAGGACTTTGCTGGACCCTTCTGGTTGGTATTTGGGTGATTGGGGTCTACCTGTGGTCTCTCCAGGCCTGCATTCTCCATTGTGTCTTCCCAAATGTTTTTTTCTTGTATGTGAGTTGTTTTTGTTACGCTAATGCGTTAAATATGGCGCTAACCCGTTTTGCATCAAAAAACGTGCTGCAAAACAGTCTAGCGACACTTTTGCAGCATTAGCTTCATTTTTTTCTTATGGCATCATTTTTCTTTACGCTAACCATTTCTCAGCGCCACTGTGCAGCATTTTTTAAATATGATGCACGGATGGCGCTAGGGAATGACAGTAGCTTGCCTTAAAATGTTTGACACACAACTTCTCAGTTGTTAATAATTTTTCAAATATCTGAGCCTTTGTGTCTTCCATACCCTGATTAGCATACAATCACTGTATTAATCTTCAGAAAACATGGACTAGTGTGAGAATATTCAGGGTTCCATTAAAATTGGATTTAATAGAGCTGAGAGCTAATGGGAGACAATGTCAGAACCTGAAGATTTTGAATTCCTTTTTTAAAATATTTTATCAGGTTTTACATTAAAGCAAATGCAAACTGTGGTCAAAATATCATGCATGTACTATATAGAACAAGGAACCACATGGGCTGCTCCACACATAGAGGAGCCATTTCAAGGCACATAAGCTAATATAGCAGTCAAATGTTCAGTGTGGGCTCTCCTAGCAGTCCGAAGAAGCATCCGATGTATACTTTGATGGTTCTCCCAACAGTTGTAGAATTTTAAGCTGGGAAATTAAGGGGAACAGATGGGGAAGGGGGTAGCAGGCAAGTTTGTGCATTGGGGGCATATTTATACTTGGTTTGCGCCATTTTAATGTTGATGCTAAAACAGGGCAAACTTAACTTCATATTTATATTTTGACGCTAGACCCATCAAGCGTCAAAATATAGGGGTTAGCGTCATATTGTTGCTGTGGCAGACCACCTTGTGTTAATTAGATGTAAGGTAAGAGTTACTGCCCACAATATCACTCTAACCCCCTACATTCTTATTTATACTCCAGTGCAAAAACAACACGCCTAGAGAAGGCGGACCACAATAGCGGCGCTAAGCCTGCCTTGCACCATTATTTAACACCTGGGTCCGACCAGGCAATAGGGGATCTGTGGACACATTTCCATGGCTAAACAACATGGAATGGTCCCACAGATGCCCACCCTAAGCCCCTGGAAAACCCACACCAGAGGGACGCCATATGATTGGTGACCCTATGCTGGGTAAGAAAAAGGTACTTTTTTTTTTTTTTTTTTTTTACAGTGCCATTGGGGGCACCCTGCCTGGCACTGGGTATTATAGCCTTGCCCAGGGGGCTCTGGTCCCCTGGGCTGGCCATAGGGGTGCTGGGCATGACTCCTGTCTTTAGTAAGATGGGAGTCATGTTTAGGTGGTAGTGCATCAGAAAATGATGCTAGGCTGGTTGGCGGCATATGTATTGTCTTTAACCAGCCTAGCTTAATTTCTTGCACACTAGAACCTTTTCCCCTCCCGCCCTGTCCCCCAGTTAGCATCTTTTCTTTAGATGCTAGCCTCTCCTTAGCACCACTGTGCGCCATTCCATTTCTGGACACTATGGCCCTCATTCTGACCTTGGCGGTCGGCGGAGAGGCGGCGGTCGGACCGCGAACAGACCGGCGGTATTAAAAATGGCATTCTGACCGCGGCGGTCACCGCCGCGACCGACCGCCACTTCCCCACTCCGACAGCCACGGCGGTCATGACCGACGGGCTGGAGTCTGCGCACTCCGGTCCGGCGGTCGACCCAAGACCGCCAACGGTATCATGACCCTGCTTACCGCCGCGGTTTCTGGCGTCCGGGAACCGCCATGCGAACCATGGCGGTAGGCACTATCGGGGCCAGGGAATTCCTTCCCTGGCACTGATAGGGGTCTCCCCCACCCCCCACTGCCCCCCCGAGTCCTCCCCCCACACCCTCCACCCCCCTGCCACCCCCCAGAGGTGGTATGAACCCCCTCCCCACCCGCACCCCGACATGCACATACACGCACCCCGACATGCACACACCTCCAACATGCACATATACACACCCCCTACACACACACATACACAACGGGGACACATACCCGCACACATACATGCCGACATGCGCACCCGCCGAACTAAACACATTGCCCGTGGGCACAGCAGCACTCCCCGCCCGCATGCACGCACTCACACACCCCCTCTACACACTCACACGCACACCCCCATGCACGCACACATCACACAACACCCCCCCACCCCCTCCCCTCACGGACGATCAACTTACCTTGTGCGTTGGTCCTCCGGGAGGTGACAGGAGCCATGGGGAGGTGACCGCCAACAGAAGACCGCCAACAGAAGACCGCCACACAGAAATGTGGATCGTAATTCTGTGGGCGGTGTTTTGCTGGCGTGGCGGTGGAGGTTGACCAGTCTCCACTTTCCCGCCGACCGCCAGTGTGGCTGCTGGCGGTTTTCCGGCGGAACGCTCCCAGCGGTCAGAATGCGCACAGCGGCATACCGCCGCAGTCGGCGGTCTTCACCGCGGCGGTAACTCGGCGGTCTTGCGAAAAGACCGCCAAGGTCAGAATGAGGGCCTATGTAGGGAAATGTCAAGGCCCGTTTCCATTCAGCGTCACAGAGTGCCCTCCCAAAATCATCCTCCCATTTACGC
The DNA here is from genome assembly GCF_031143425.1 of Pleurodeles waltl. Lineage (NCBI taxonomy): Eukaryota > Metazoa > Chordata > Amphibia > Caudata > Salamandridae > Pleurodeles > Pleurodeles waltl. Next base: position 343,590,015 of record NC_090439.1, read on the forward strand.
TGTAAGGTGGTGAGGGGAGTCCCAGACAACTACCACCGAAGAAACCCCTATGGAAAGGCAGCTCCTAATACTGCCGGTGGTCTTCTGTGGACCGCCGGGTCGGAGATGCTCATCTCTGGCCCAGTGGGTCCGACCGCCCTGGCAGTCTGAGCAGAGATGTGGCGGGTTGGCAAAGGCCAACCCACCACACTCATAATGTGGTGATCTTCACTGCCAGCTTGTTGGCGGAGATACCACCACCATGGCTCTGGTGGTCAGTAGACGCCAGGGTCATAATGAGGGCTTAGTCTGTGATTAGTTGGTCAAGTTAAAAAAGTTGGCTGTCATTAAATAAGTCCCTAATTGTGGTTAGTGATTTGAATTAAGTAGAAGCCAGGGAAAAAGATTTTTAATTTTTTTGTAGTAAAATCAAGAGATTCTGAAGAATTTGATATTGGACGACAGAATGTTTGAAATGGTGCATAGCGATGTATTTATTTATCATGATTATGCATCGTAGCCTATGAGATAAAGCACCAAGAATACCACCATAACAACTCAAGCACCCTCTCAATAGTGACACAAAAAAACCTTCAAATCAGCTGAATCTGTTATAAGAGCATCTATATTTTCAATTTACAGTCTCTGCCATGGAACCTAGTCAAACAACGTTCAATGTTTAGAATGTTTACATTTCTTACCTGAAAAATGGGTGTCTCAGGAGCAGCTTACAACCAATTCTTTGAGTAAACACTGATACACAATCGGCAGAAACGTTCTCATTTGATAGCTTTGGCAGAAGTACAAATGAAGACATTCAAACTTGTTTCCAATTTGCTGATATTAATGCTGGACATATGAGATTATTCCCGAAAGCATGGATTGTTATTTCTTGGGAAATAGTTGTTGTAGGATCTGCATTTAAATTGCAAATCATTCTCCATTTGATTTATTTTTCTTCTGCACTTTTTTCTGCGCTTATGGAGGGGCCCGCGGAGAGAGAGGCTTGGTCTAGTCTCTCCGCGGGCACGTTCGGGGGGCAGGAAGTGGCGCGGAGGCGCCTGATATGTTAACAGGTAAGTGGGGGAGGGACTTTAGGTAGGGCTTATAAGGGGGGTGAAGGGTGGGGTCGGCCTCTGTTCCGCGCCAACTGAGTTAGAGGGGGACAGCGTTGACCACCCACCCACCCAGCTTAGGAAGGAAGGAGAGGAAGATGACATTAGGCTTGGTAGAGAGGAAGGGTTGTTAAGAGGGGGTTTTAGAAGTCATTCAGGGCAGGTGAATTGGTGGTGTGTATCAGGAGATGGGGGAGGGTGGAGAGCCAGATGCAGGCTTGTCCACCCTTCCAGGGGGAAAAACAAGGAGGTGAAGGATCAGAGTGGGGGGGGTAGGTTACAAGCAAGGAAGGCATGTGAGGAATAAGGGAGCGTCTATGGTAGGAGATTTGAAGGGAGATATTTGAGGAGAGAATGAAGGCAAAGGAATCGTAAAAGTTAAGGTCTTGTTAAAAGGGGGGTATACAGTTGAATGCTAGTTGATGTTATGTTTAAATCCTGCCCTAAATAAATGACCTTTTACACCAACAAGGAGTGTCACTGTATGTGTGTCCCGATTGAGTAGTGTTCTGTGGATTTTGCACACGGCATCGTTTATGCATAGCAATAGCTCATTGTTTCCCTTGTTATAGAGGAGCATGGAATTGAACTCTTGTTTTGCACTCCACCTACAGTGAGGTAGCAAGGGTAGCCTGGGACCTCATACAAGAGAGGAAGTTGGCCTCATTCCCTTTAAATGAGCCCCCTAGTCACTGAAATGAACCTATAATGGGTTATAGAAAGCCCCTCTGACACATGGACGTCGGTACCACTGCCTGATGCATTATTGAAAGGTTCATCTCTACCTTCATACTTTCTTTGCAAACACATAAGCAAATCTTGTGAAAACGTACCCTGAAGGTTGTGAAGTGACACACAGGGACGACAGTATATGTGTTTCCTCCTCATTCACTTTTTTCCTCAACTTGTTTAAGTGTAAAAAAAAGGGGTACAATTTCCTGGGTACAATGTCCCCGGAGCAAGAGCATTCACAAACATTATATGTGAAGAACTTTGACTACAACGACTACGTTAACATAGTTTTTATCAAAAGTCAAGTCACTGCGCAACAAAAGCATCCTCTGTCCTTTATTAATTACAGCAAATGTCTCATGTTGGTAACTTTAAAACATCATTTTGGTCAGGCCCAAGCACAGCAAAGGTTAAATCATGGGCATCGATTCACAAAAATGGCTGGGATACAGGAAGTGACTTCACATACCCTTTTACTTTGGTGACAGCACAAGAAGTGACATACCCATAAAATCTGCATGATTATTATAGCAACATAAAGCAGTCAAATGTCCACTTTAAATGCACATATAGCATGGTGCTGACTTGATCTCTGAAAGTTTTAGAGGGCAATCCTTGCCCTGACTTTGTAGTGAACAAGCAAAATAAGTAAGCAACAACTCTTCTAAGGTGTTTCTCCTATGAAAATGTTTTGAAAAGAGTGGGGTAACGTGCATTTTAAAGCACATTTTGAAATAAATCTGATGAAAACGCCACAGGCACTGTAAGGGAATTCATTAAATATGTTTTCCAAAATGTGTCATGGTTGTACCCGGGCATCAAAAGTTGCCTCCACTACGCAAGGGCCAGCATTTTGTCATTGTATTGTATTGTATTGTAATAGTATTTATATAGTGCCTACTACCCCTGATGAGGCGTTGAAGTGATTTTCGGCGAGTAGCACTCTACTCCGGAACCCAAAAGGAATTAGTGGTGGATTGTTACAGTGAAATACAAGTACAGTATTAGTATTATTATGAGTTAATTTGAGCAGAGGATTTGTGAGTTTGTTACTTGGATTGACTAGAAAAATTGAGGGATAGAGGAGAGAAGAATCCAGAAGTGTTAATTAGGAGTTTATAGTAATAGTATGAGGCTTGGGATTAGTAAAGGAGAGATGGTGGAGGAAAGAGTCTGTGGAAAGGGTTAGGGAAATGATAGTAGCGGGAGGGGGTTGGGATGAGTCAAAGATGAGATAAATGAGGGAGAATTTAGTAGGATTGTTTGGGAGATCATGGTAGTAAACTGAGGTTTGGTTAGTATGTGGGATAGTGAGCGTGTGTGAAGATGAGTGAGTGAGAATATATAGGTGGGCCATAGTAGGAGTGAGCAAGAGAGTGAGATTGAGTGAGTTAGGGTAAGAATGCAATTATTGTGATGTTGTGAGGGTTAAGGTCATATGATGTCACTTCCACTACCCTTAGTGTTTTGGTGAATCGACTCCCACATGTTTGAGACTCACAAAAAGGTGCGATTGAATGAATACGAATGAATGTGATATTTAAAGAGTACACTGTCACTCAAACAAGAGCATTCTGCCGCTAGCTCAGACACCAACTACATATATGAATCAGTGCGAAAAATGAACGAAAAGGCGGTAACAGATTTTAGTGACAATATAGTCATTTGAAGGTGGTGACATGCTAGTTTTAAGAACAGTGGTGAGTTCTAAAGATGATTTCACCACGTTCAAGAGAAAATGATTTGCTCACAAAAATTATGGGGAGTGTTTCAGATGCCAGAATCAGGACACATTTTTTATAATTTCAGAAATATCTTCTTCACCCTGAGAGAGAAAAGTCTGATATTCTAAGTAAAAGAAGCAGCAGGCTCTCGGTTAATTCCTCACTGTTCTAATGCAGCACAGAGTTCTATTGAACAATTACAATGCTAATATTCTGTATTCATCACAAAAGTGTGGGACACCTAAATGCCACGTGGAACAGGAGCTATAGCATTAAAATACTTTTAATAGAGCAGACTGGAGAAAATGAACAAAATGGTGGGTTTCATTTTGCCCTCGAAATTACAGCTGGCACTCAGAAACATTAAAATGAGGACACATTTTCTATAAATTCTCAAATATAGTCCTCATACATGCCAGAAATAAGGCTGTCAGTCTGAGTGAAATGTACTTTCAACAATAGCTTTCTGTAAGTTGATTCCCTAGACCATCCAGATTTCTAATGAACATTTCATTCTTAATTGTTGACAAAAATGATGCTATATTGCCAAATAGATGTTCAATTTAAAACATTTCCTGTGGAGTGGATGGAAGTAAATGGCCCTTATTATATCACTGCAGATTTTAAATCTGCTGTTTAAAATTATGCAAGGTCATGGATAGATTTTTAGCCGTGTATGGCAAATTTATTTTAATGGGATAAAAACCGGTTTACTCAGACTATCCATCATCTCTCGCTTAATGCCAGCTTAATTTTAAAACAGTAACATTTTGTTAGATAAAGATTTTAAATCTTCCATTTGAATGTGCTGCAGTAGATTTTTACAGTGCATGTCGCTTTTTGCAGACTGATCTCATGTTTAAAATTGAGGCATTCATTTTCCTGTGGTTATTGAGAAGACCCTTCAAATAAGTTGTCCTCTGGACATTTCATTTTTCTTTTTACTCTTTACAACTTACTTTTGTCAGCAGTTGCACCTTCCTGCATGAGTTCACACTGGGTTCAAATTTATTATTTTTGTGAGTTAAACATAAGAAAATGATAAAAATATTGTCTATAAAAACGTTGCACTGTATACCTTATAAATGTAAACATTTTAAAATAGGCAGAAAATTGTGTTTAAAAAAAAAAAAAAACGGTCAAAACCATAACAAAGTAGGCCCGATTTGCAACACTTTAAAAATACAAAACAAACAAAGTAAAATAAATGTTTTCAGAGACTCGTTTGTTTTAGGAACTTGAAGTAGCCAAGATAAGAATCCATTTTCATGTATTTATACACATATTCAGTTTTCTGCACAGGAAAAGTTAATTATTCTGAACCTATCTTCCACAACAGTTCAGGCACATTATGTGAGCTACATGAATATACTAGTTCCTTTTAAGAATTCTGATCTTCATAGGCAGCTATTATAGGGAGAAGGCATAGCGAGTATGTGGTGTGATACTCTAATGTGGTTTGTCTACTGTACTAGCTATGAATATAATGGGCGGTTATCGACTGACTAGGAGCCAATCACAAATGTAGTATCTGTGTAGCTGTCCAACTGTCGGATTTACAATCGCGCATTCTCTTCCTTTCTGTACAGACACTGTACTTGGTTACTGCATTGTCATTCCAGATGGCAGGTGTATGCGGACACTTTCTGGTTCCTGGTATTTGTCAACAAATAAGTGAACTTGAATTTTTAGCCTTCTTCGTAGAGACCCTTCTAGTTGCATTATTTAAGGATCTACTGTCTGGAGTCTCAAATGGTAAGGCCTGAAGATATGGTCAAATGGGCCTACGCTCTGCACAACTGGTGTACTTCTGATGTTTCTTCAAGGTCTTTTGCTACTGATAGCAAAATCTGCTGAGTGAGCAGCTAAGTAGTAATAAAAAAGCCTTGTAAAAATAATATAGGCTTTGGAAAAATGGTACATCCTGAAATAATTCAACCATTTGTTAAACAACAAATATCCAGGGTTTTTGAGGCTGTAATCATCGGGAACCTCCACCTGCATATACAGGGAGTGCAGAATTATTAGGCAAGTTGTATTTTTGAGGATTAATTTTATTATTGAACAACAACCATGTTCTCAATGAACCCAAAAAACTCATTAATATCAAAGCTGAATATTTTTGGAAGTAGTTTTTAGTTTGTTTTTAGTTTTAGCTATGTTAGGGGGATATCTGTGTGTGCAGGTGACTATTACTGTGCATAATTATTAGGCAACTCAACAAAAAAAAATATATACCCATTTCAATTATTTATTATTACCGGTGAAACCAATATAACATCTCAACATTCACAAATATACATTTCTGACATTCAAAAACAAAGCAAACAAAAAATCAGTGACCAATATAGCCACCTTTCTTTGCAAGGACACTCAAAAGCCTGCCATGCATGGATTCTGTCAGTGTTTTGATCTGTTCACCATCAACATTGCGTGCAGCAGCAACCACAGCCTCCCAGACACTGTTCAGAGAGGTGTACTGTTTTCCCTCCTTGTAAATCTCACATTTGATGATGGACCACAGGTTCTCAATGGGGTTCAGATCAGGTGAACAAGGAGGCCATGTCATTAGATTTCCTTCTTTTATACCCTTTCTTGCCAGCCACGCTGTGGAGTACTTGGACGCGTGTGATGGAGCATTGTCCTGCATGAAAATCATGTTTTTCTTGAATGATGCAGACTTCTTCCTGTACCACTGCTTGAAGAAGGTGTCTTCCAGGAACTGGCAGTAGGACTGAGAGTTGAGCTTGACTCCATCCTCAACCCGAAAAGGCCCCACAAGCTCATCTTTGATGATACCAGCCCAAACCAGTACTCCACCTCCACCTTGCTGGCGTCTGAGTCGGACTGGAGCTCTCTGCCCTTTACCAATCCAGCCACGGGCCCATCCATCTGGCCCATCAAGACTCACTCTCATTTCATCAGTCCATAAAACCTTAGAAAAATCAGTCTTGAGATATTTCTTGGCCCAGTCTTGACATTTCAGCTTGTGTGTCTTGTTCAGTGGTGGTCGTCTTTCAGCCTTTCTTACCTTGGCCATGTCTCTGAGTATTGCACACCTTGTGCTTTTGGGCACTCCAGTGATGTTGCAGCTCTGAAATATGGGCAAACTGGTGGCAAGTGGCATCGTGGCAGCTGCACGCTTGACTTTTCTCAGTTCATGGGCAGTTATTTTGCGCCTTGGTTTTTCCACACGCTTCTTGCGACCCTGTTGACTATTTTGAATGAAACGCTTGATTGTTCGATGATCACGCTTCAGAAGCTTTGCAATTTTAAGAGTGCTGCATCCCTCTGCAAGATATCTCACTATTTTTGACTTTTCTGAGCCTGTCAAGTCCTTCTTTTGACCCATTTTGCCAAAGGAAAGGACGTTGCCTAATAATTATGCACACCTGATATAGGGTGTTGATGTCATTAGACCACACCCCTTCTCATTACAGAGATGCACATCACCTAATATGCTTAATTGGTAGTAGGCTTTCGAGCCTATACAGCTTGGAGTAAGACAACATGCATAAAGAGGATGATGTGGTCAAAATACTCATTTGCCTAATAATTCTGCACTCCCTGTAAATGATCTCCTCAACCCACGAGGCAATAGAGGGTTATTAGAGAAGAACTCTAAATAAAATGAAAAATCGGCAATAAATGACATATGTTAGTTGTTTTTTTCCTATAAAGTTCTAGGGATGGACTAGTTACGAGCTCCATGGGCAAATTATTCCAAGGTTAGCCAGCAAGACAAGAAAAACAGTGGTCTTCCTTACAACTAATTTTACAACATGGAATGCACAGTATAGGTTCCCACACACGTCTAACGATGCAGAAGGGGAATACCTAGGAAAGACCTTGTGAATGTAGCTAGATCGCACGCTTGTATGCCAAAAAAGGATACTACATTTTAGTGAATCGCTAACCGGGGTAATCTTTGCAATTGTGGCTGTCCTGTGATGGGACTATAGGCAACAGTTCCCGACTATCTAGGGCAGTTTTCATAAATAATTTTATAACTACAACATCCTTAACATGTCCAAACATACACCCTTCATGAATAACTTATAAACTAACACCTATATCAAATTGAGCACATTTCTGGTTGATCTCCAGGTAGTCTTCCTATAATAGGACAAACTGGTAAATTTGTGGATTTAGGCACCAATCAAGACAAGACTCCTGTTCAGCAAGTAATGAATTTCCCTTTTGAGTACTTCTGGGGTAATGTGGATTCTGAAGCAATATACCTTTCTGAGCTAAAATAGTTTAGTTGGTAGAGCAGTGTTTAGGAGACCTGTTTAACGTACTGGTAGCATTGCTGAATTTAAGACGATTAGAATCCGCTTTTCATGAATGCAACTGTGTTGGCTAATAGAAGCACAGGTTATTTAAGCATCAAGGCCCGTATTTATACTCCGTTTGCGCCGAATTTGCGTCGTTTTTTTCGACGCAAATTCGGCGCAAAACTAACGCCATATTTATACTTTGGCGTTAGACGCGTCTAGCGCCAAAGTATGAAGAAAGAGCGTCATTTTTTTGCGTGAACGCCTTCCTTGCGTTAATGAGATGCAAGGAAGGCGTTCCCGTCTAAAAAAATGACGGCGACGCAAATGCGTCGTATTTATACTCCCGGGCAAAAATCACGCCCGGGAGGTGGCGGGTCAAAAAAACCCGCATTTGCGCCTGAATTTAACGCCTGGGTCAGGGTAGGCGTTAAGGGACCTGTGGGCTCAGAATGAGCCCACAGGTGCCCTCCCCTGCCCCCAGGGACATCCCCTGCCACCCCTGCCCACCCCAGGAGGACACCCAAGGATGGAGGGACCCATCCCAGTGAAGTACAGGTAAGTTCAGGTAAGTATAATTTTTTTTATTTTTTTAGTTTTTTTGTGGCATAGGGGGGCCTTATTTGTGCCCCCCTACATGCCACTATGCCCAATGACCATGCCCAGGGGACACAAGTCCCCTGGGCATGGCCATTGGGCAAGGGTGCATGACTCCTGTCTTTACTAAGACAGGAGTCATGAAATGGCGTCTGGGCGTCGAAAAAATGGCGCAAATCGGGTTAAGACGATTTTTTAGCGTCAACCTGACTTGCGCCATTTTAAGACGCCCTAACGTCATTTTTTCCCAACGCCGGCGCTGCCTGGTCTACGTGTTTTTTTTCCACGCACACCAGGCAGCGCCGGTCTGATTGCGCCGTCTAACGCCATTCCATAAATACGGCGCCCGCATGGCGCTTCAGAATGGCGTTAGACGGCGCAAATTTTTGGACGCTAAACTGCGTTAGCGCAGTTTAGCGTCAAAAAGTATAAATATGGGCCCAAGAGTCTATTAATTTTCGGATATATTATATAAATGGTGAAGGGTGCCGAACAAGCTCGTCTCAGAAAGGACCTTATGTGCACCAGGCTTTCGGATCTGAACATGATAATGGTATAAATCCATGGTCTCCAAACATTTTAATGCTGCGCCCCCCAGTGGAAACAAAGTCATTGGGGCTCCCTTCCGAATTTTTCACAATTATTCTATTAAATTGGCGGTGTTTAAATATGTCTAAACCTATTTAACATTACAGTTGAGTTCTGTTACTGTTTTAAAAATGCAATCAACTACATGATGCCAGACATACTCTTCTGGTCAGGCAGGTCTTACTAATGTGTAAAATTAAAAGTATCCACAGTGTGATTATTAGAAGTGAGGGTACGGGGATTGAAGAGTATTTAGAGTCCCTTCCTTTTTCGCACATACTCCCAGCTCGAATATAAATGACAAAACATGTTAATAATGGCCCATTTCAGAGCAGTCTACTGCTGCTCAATTTGTTTCACCTTAAAACAAAGCTGTTATTAGAATAATGCTTCTTTTTTGTTTGAGAGCCTGGCACCACCCCATGTATCACTTGAGAGCCACCTAGGGGTGCCTGCCCCCCAGATTGAAAACCCCTGGTATAAATGAAGGTGGCAAGCCCTTCTGGTTGGCAACTGCTATTGGTATTACTGTGTCCAACATAACCTCTGCAAAAATGTGTCTCCAGCTCTTAGTGAAACAACTCCTGGTAGACCCAGTCTACTACATAAACACCCCCACACAGAGTGATTGTTTCTAGGAAGAGCTTTTATGAGTCAGCCATTGATGTATGGAAGCCTTAGTATTGGGACGGCTCTGCAATAAGAAACTCTACTAAAACAGACAATGTCAACACCTTTTGAGCTAAGCTTAATTTGCAGGGAGCAAACTTTGTCTCTGTTTGTCATCGTGGTCTTGTAATAAATTCAAAAATATGCTGTCAGCAGGCCAGATAATGATGTGGATGCATTAGTTGTTAAGCTCCAAAGAGCAAGATTGGCTTCAACTCAGAGTAAAGAGCCTTTTATTTGCTAGACTCTCCACAATTCCTCTTCACAGGCCTCTCAAGTTCAGGGGTGGCCTTTACTTTCCAGGAAATTGTGAAATAGTGCTAGTAACATGCTCTCCCGTCCTCCTGTGGAGGAACCATTTCCACTGCATCTGCAGCCATATTATGGGATGCTGACTGAATAACAGAAGATTTGGTGGGTTGTCAAAATACATGCTTTGGAACTAAGTGGCTTTGCATCTTTAGAGTATGACCAAGGCACAGTTCTCAGACCGTATGTTTCCATTGCAAAAGCAGAGGGTCTATACATCATCCAGAACATCTCAAGAATATTTACCATGCATCAAGATCCTTCAGACAATTTTTACATCTGACAACCAGCTCACTGTAGTTTAAATTTGTTCACCTGTAAATAACATGTGGAGAAATGAAGAATCAAAACAAGAACAATAGCTGTCCTCATAGTGAGCTACAAAGGAATGAAACTTTATTTAAACGTCTGACTTAGGTCCTTATCTGGCTCAAGGATATGTTTCTATTTTTCTTGAAATGTAGATTGAGCAGCACTGAAGAAAGGCATTCACGCTGGCATGTTTACATGAAGGATCTTCCTATTAGACCTTTTTGCTAGAGGAGCTTAGAAAGTTACTTGTCAGTAAACATAATATTAGCTCATGTGTTTCAAAAACAATTTTAATTAATACACAAGAGAGGGGCCTATTCACAAACTGCAGTTGTAGTAATTTTTGTAGTACTATTTTATTACCACTCATGTACTACAAAATGCTATTCACAAACCAACGTTCAGAGACATCCGCCTCGCCTATGATTTCAATACATAGCTGTACCCCCCAGTAGTGGAAGTCTCAGCACGTGTGCGTATACATTCCAGTAGCAAATGTGGGAGGTAACTGGGGAACTGGCTCGAAAATGGGGACTACTTACTAGTAAGAGCCTTATTGCAGGTTGCTCATAATATTCTGGCCCAAGCGGGAATCCCTGTTCATGCATGGGTCGGAATTAAGAGTTTGAAGCTATTTAACACATCTGATAATTATCGGATACATTTAATAACTCAACCTTTGTTACATTTCAGCAGGTCAAACCTGCCAAAATGTGACAGGAGAAAACATACTGTGTTTACCATATCATGTGGATTTTGGTGAATTAAGCACCAAATGTTATTCCCCTAAACTCATGGTAGATATTATTTATCACACCTGATGATTGACCCCTTCGCTGACAGGCCTTTCCCCCTCAGGTGCCAAGCCTTTTTTTGCCTATTTGGGGCAGTTTGCGCTTAGGTCCTCATAATTTCTTGTCCACATAAGCTACCAACACCAAATTTGCATCCTTTTTTTCCAACATACTAGGAATTCTAGAGGTACCCAGACTTTGTGGGTTCCCCTGAAGGAGACCAAGAAATTAGCCAAAATACAGTGAAAATGTATTTTTTTTCAATATAATTGGAAAAAAGGGCTGCAGAAGAAGGCTTATGGTTTTCAGCCTCCTTCCAGTTAGTGACAGAAATGGGTGAGAAACCAATGCTGGGTCCCAGAAAGCTAAACATTTCTGAAAAGTAGACAAAATTATGAATTCAGCAAGGGGTCATTCGTGTAGATCCTACAAGTGTTTCCTACAGAAAATAACAGCTAAAATAAAAGAATATTGAAATTGAGGTTAAAAAACAGCACTTTTTCTCCACGTTTTACTCTGTAACTTTTTCTAGCGATGTCAGATTTTCGAAAGCAATATACCGGTATGTCTGCTGGACTCTTCTGGTTGCGGGGATATATAAGGCTTGTAGGTTCATGAGGAACCCTAGGTTCCCAGAGCCAATAGATGACCTGCACCTTGCAATGGGTTTTCATTCTATACCTGGTATACAGCAATTCATTTTCTGAAATATAAAAAGTGAAAAATAGGTATCAAGAAAACCTTTGTATTTCCAAAATGGGCACAAGATAAGGTGGTTATTTGCACATCTCTGAATTCCGGGGTGCCCATACTACCATGTGAATTACAGGGCATTTCTCAAATAGACATATTTTTTACACACTTACATTTGGAAGGAAAAAATGTAAAGAAAGACAAGGGGCAATAACACTTGTTTTTTAGTCTGTGTTCCCACAAGTCTCCCGATAAAAATGGTACCTCACTTGCCTGGTTAGGCCTACTGCTCGCGACAGGAAACACAAAATGGACACATCACATTTTTACATTGAAATCTGACATGTTTTTTGGAAAGTGCCTAGTTTTAGATTTTGGCCTCTGGCTCATCCGGCACCTAGGGAAACCTACCAAAACCAATGCATTTTTTAAAACTAGACACCTAGGGGAATCCAAGATGGGGTGACTTGTGGGGCTCTGACCAGGATCTGTTAACCAGAATCCTTTGCAAAGTTCACAATTTGGCCAAAAAAACACTTTTCCTCTCATTTCGGTGACAGAAAGTTCTGGAATCTGAGAGGAGCCACAAATATCCTTCCACCCACATTCCCCCAAGTCTCCCGATAAAAATGGTACCTCACTTGTGTGGGTAGGCCTAGCGTCCACGAAAGGAAATGCCCCAAAACACAACGTGGACACATCACATTTTCACAAAGAAAACAGAGCTGTTTTTTCCAAAGTGCCTAGCTGTGGATTTTGGCCTCTAGCACAGCCGGCACCTGGGGACACCTTGCAAACCTGCACATTTTTTAAAACTACACACCTAGCGGAATCCAAGAGGGGGTGACTTGTGGGGCTCTGACCAGGTTGTGTTACCCAGAATCCTTTGCAAACCTCAAAATTTGGCCAAAAACCTTTCCTCTCATTTCGGTGACAGAAAGATCTGGAATCTGAGAGGAGCCACAAATTCCCTTTTACCCAGCATCCCCCCAAGTCTTCTGATAAAAATGGTACCTCACTTGTGTGGGTGGCCCAGGTGCCTGCAACAGAAAAATGGCAAAAACCTGAAGAGATTGAGGGGATAGCACAGCAACTTGATAAGCAAATGTTTTTCTTTTATACATCTTTTAGGCTGACTCTGCTATGGGGACCCACACAAGTGAGGTATCATTTTACTTGGGAGACTGAGGGGAACTCTTGGTGGTAGGAAATTTGTACCGCAGCAGTGATCCTACAAAGAAAAGTGAGTAAAATATGCTTTTTTAAGCAAATGTTGAGGTCTGCCGAGGAGTCTGGGTAAGAAAGTGTTGGGGGATCCAGACAAGCCACACCTCCTTGGACTTCTCGGGGTATCTATTTTTATAACATGTCTGGGTTTGGTAGATTTCCCTAGATGAAGGCCGCACCAGGACCAAAAACATAGGTGCCCCACCCAAACACAGGTAGTTTTGCAATAAATACATTTTATGTGCCCACCTACTGATGGGTTCTTCCACACACAAAAATTGTGAAAAGAAACACTCTTTGGTTATGTTAAAAAAAACCCTCACCCACCAACCAAGTTGGTGGCATGCTTCGTCATCGGGGTCCCACCCGAAACACCTAGCGTGTCACAGGTGTACTGCGACACAGCGGAGCAGGTTTTGTCATTTTTACCACACATACTGGTTGGATTTGGCACGAGGGTGAGTGATGGTTCAGGGGATCGAATTTTATTAACAAGAGATTACACAAAAATGAAATGCACTGTTAATAACTGAAAGACCAAAAAACTGAACCAATGACTCACAGCTTGTACACTGTAAAGCCACGACAAGGCACCAACCGCTTTACAGTCCATACACACACCTTCCATACATGACATGCACAAGACCATTCGCGCCACCAGCCAAGGGCCCATCACATTACAACACTCGCATTGACAGTCAGCGCCACTCAAGGGGCCATCACTTTCATGCGCCCACATGCCTGATACACCAATCACACCAGCTGATGAGTGTGTGGGCTGGAGTTTGGCTGGCACCACCAGCCTAGCGCCATCCCACGCACACCGCCAGCCAAGCGCCACCGACTCACACCGCCAGCCAAGCGCCACCCACTTACACTGTGAGCCAAGCGCCACCCCACTCACACCGCCAGCCAAGTGCCACCCTACTCACACCACCAGCCAAGCGCCAGCCCACTCACACCGCCAGCCAAGTGCCACCCCACACACACCACCATCACTTTTTTTGGGTTTTTAAACAACAAAGAAACCACTAATCATAAATAAGTACAAAACTCTCATCATGGATGGTATTTAGCATGTACACATCCCTCTTGTCTAAAAATTTCAGAGCTAGCAGCTCATCATTCTGCAATGCACTGCCCCTTCTCATGTTTTTTACAGACCAGCTCTCTTGGATAGCCTTTCCGATTAGAGCGGATTGTGCCACATGCAACAGTGTCCACTCTGAGCAACTCTTTGAACAACTAAACTCCAGTGTAGAAGTTATCTACGTATAATTGGTGACCTTTGTTAAACAGTCGTCTACCAAGTTCCCACACAATTTTCTCACTAACGCCAAAAGTTGGTGGACAATTAGGGGGGGTCAATATTGGAATCCCTACCAGTGTAGACCCGGAAATTATAAACATACCCTGTACTTCTTTCAGACGGCATATACATCTTAATTCCATACCGTGCCCTCTTGCTAGAAATGTACTGCCTAAAAACCAAACCACCCTTGAACAGTACCAAAAACTCATCTACAGATATTTCTTTGCCTGGAACATAGATCTCTGAAAAATGATCTACTAAATGATCAAGGACCGGTTACGACTCATGATGGCAGGAAATATAGCAGTTGCCATCAAGGGACTAGTAGACCAATATGAAGACAGTGATGGATTCCTTATCAGCCCCATCAAAAAGTTAAACCCAAGAACTTTTTCAACTCTTACAGATTTGTGGGAATCCACCGGCTAGCTCTAGAGTGTGGCCTAAGTCTGGCAGCGTTGTCCGTCAAAAACTGCTCTGCATACAAATTAGTCTGCTCAACAATCTCTTCTAAAAATATATTGTCCATAAACAACTCCAAAAAGTTGACAGGCAAAAGGTTTTCTGTATTAACTTGACACCCTGGGAAACCAGTAAATGCAGGCAACTGTGGCTGCTCCATGTTTGGTGCAACCCACGTGTCAGGTTTTCCAATGGGAAGCCTTTCAGCCACTGGCTCCTACACCATTGGCACATCAGTGTCCTCCTCTAAAACAGGCCCTTCATCAGCACTGAGAGTGGCTTCATCCTCAGATGATTCCTCTTTGACAGAAAATTCACTTCCAGAATCTTGCACTTCCTCCTCTGCCTCAGATACAGAGTCAGTCTCATAATCATGGTCAGAAGATGACTCAAAAAGCACACCAACAACCTGCTGAGCGGCCATCCTATAGCTAGCCATGATCCTTCCTACAAAAATTAACTGGACAAATGCACCACCAACAACCAGCACTGTGTAAGATAAGTAACAAACAAAGTGTAGCTTTATCACAAAGAGTTAGAAACTCAAAAACTATACCGCTCACTTGCCTGTAAAAGCTTGACTCACCAGCAACTACTCTGCACAGCCACAGCAATCACCAATAATATCCCACTGAAAAGAGAAAAAAAGCAAATTAGACATAAGATAACACAATAATCACTGTGCATAAATCTAAAGACAATTTCACACACAACCCTGCATTCAGTACACCACCTACAAACATGTCATTCATGCACGGCAACAATACTCCTTTGGAGTAAATTTATTTACTTGCCTATAATATGCAACTACGCATACCGCAGGACAATCACTGCCACAACTGCAACAAGCCACAGCAAAGGAAGCAAAAGCTTTGAACTAGCCCAAAAAGAAGAAATACACTGTTATCATAAATGCAAATACTTCACCAGTTGACAAACACCCGCCACCAACCATTTTTAAATGTTCCCATGTGTCTAGTGTTCTCTGATTGGGGGTAGATGGGCTTAAAAACAATAGGCCAATCTGCACCAAAGGGAGGCAGAAATGCCATAGAATATATTGCCCCCTTTGGAGGGCGACCCTTTGCCAAGCAGCCCCCCCACACAAAAACACACACATGATCCCTGGCGCAAAGTGGATTCTGCCACCCTTGAGAGCAATGGGCCTGAAAAAAAAAAAAGGCTGATCTGCCCCCAAGTGGGGCAGAACTGCCTAATAGTGCTTTTTGCCCCCTGGGCGACCCTTGCCCAAAGGGACGCACCCCCAACACAAAAAAAATAGAAAACAAAAGAAAAAAAATCCCTGGCGTCTTCATGGTTTCTGTGCCCCCGGGGCAGAAGGGCCTACAAAAACTAGGCCAATCTGCCCCCAAGGGGGGCAGAAATGGCCTACATTACATTGCCACCTTTGGGGGGTGACCGTTGCCCAAGGGGTCTCCCCCCCACACAAAGCACACAGACACACACATGATACCTGGCGCTATGGGGAAAGGCCTAAACAAAATAGGCCGATCTGCCCCCTAGGGGCACAGAACTGCCCAATAGTACTTTTTACCCCTTGGGGCAACCCTTGCCCAGGTGGCACCCCCCAACACAAAATAAAAAGAAAACAAAAGAAAATAAAAACCCTGGCGTCTTCATGGTTTCTGCCCCCTCTGGGGGAAGAAGGGCCTACAAATACTAAGCCAATCTGCCCCCAAGGGGGGCAGAAATGTCCTACATCACATTGCCCCCTTTGGGGGGGGACCCGTGCTCAAGGGGCCGTCCCCCAACACAAAAAACAAATAACAAAAAACAATCCCTGGTGTCTAGTGGCTTTCTGCCCCCCTTGGGGGCAGATCGGCCTAAAAATAAGGGCAATGGCACAAAAAGGTATTGCCCCCCGAAGGAGAGCGACCCTTGCCCAAGGGGTCACTCTCCAAAACAAATAAACACACACACACTAATTCCCTGGTGTCTAGTGGGCATTCCTGCTGCCCGATCACATAGCGATCAGGCAGCAGGAATGCTGAAACAGACATTGAGGGACAGGAAAGTCCTTTCCTTTCCCTCAATTACTCTTTTACAGGCATGCCCCCCCCCAGAGGTCAAAACCTACCTCCTTGCTGGAGGACGCGCTGGAAGCAAATGGCTTTCACGCGTCTTTCCTCCCTTTCATTATGTCAGCGCGCAATCACGCGCTGACGTCATGGGACGGTGGAAGGGGAAGGGATTCCCTTTCCAGCCCTGGCCTGGGGGGTTGGCCCTTAGGAGGAGTGCTAGTGCTTCTCCCGAGGGCTGTGCAATAGACGTAATGGTTATATCCATGGTGCCTCACAGGCGCAGCCATGGATGTAACCATTACGTCCATGGCAATCAAGGGGTTAACGTACCCAGTGGTATTGTTATTTATCAGGGGTGATAAATGCCACCTTAACTCGCAAATCAGGCCCTTAATGGGAGATGAATCAGCAGGGGTAAGGTGGGGTTTAAGGAGGGACCTGCAAATACAAACACCCGCTGACAAAAGAATAAGCCCATTGTTATTCACAAACTACACTTCTGAAGTTGCTACAGTCAAAAAATGGAGCCAGGGACTTAGAACAATGCAGTCTATAGGACGCACACACACACACACACATTACTTGAAGTTACTTTTGATCGTTATTTTACATAAAAATATTTGAATATTTTTAAAATCATCCTTATGCATTTTTATATTTTCCTATAATTTACCATAGGGAGATCTCTGCATCGATGCCAGAGACCTCTACCTACGTGTGGAAAGTTACTAATAGTACTGATAAACACTCATAAACCCTAGTCTAGCAGAATCCACTCCCTGCTTTGAGGGGGTGAAGAAACATACATCTTCACTAAGTAGTAACTCTACCCTTAAAGTGTAATCTTCTGCTAGGTGCCAAATTACGTTTACACCTGAGTAAATCTACTCATGTAATTTTATCTTTGGGAATGTAGCCCAGAGAAGTGTCTTTAGGATGATAGCCTTTAGAATGCTCTTCACCAAAGCAGCATTGTTCATTCTTGATAGGACCGCTCCTTATCAGAATATTTCAACAACAAAAAAGGTAGCGTGTTTCTAGACTACATGTTTTTGGTGTTATTGGTAGACTGTGCACTTGCCTAATCAAATATTCTCCTGTGGCAGACCAGGATTCCTAGACTATTTAACTCACTGTGCTCAGACAGCAGGAAATCCATTTCAGAGAAGATAGCTGTGTGTGAAGTATCTGGCCTCTAAGGTTGGATAGTAGAAGTGGGCAACCATCCATTGGGATGGGAGTGGCAAAGAATAGTTGTAGTAGGTTCATGTACTATGACTGTCTGGATCTTGCTGAAGCCAATAGAATGATGTGAAACTGCTCTTGCTTGAACTCAGCGATTGTGGTTGGAATGAGAGAAAGCAGCAGAAAGGCACAAGCAAATGTTTTGCTCCACATCTCTCTCATTCAGGGTTGCCAGAGTCTACTGCCACTGAACTGGCATTTCCTATTGCCTATTGTCAAAAAAGGTCGAATTTGGGTTTCTCACATGGATGGAATGTCCTGTTCAAAGTTGGTTGTTTTAGCTTTCATCCTCTCCTCTCCTCCCCTGCCAGCATTCTCTCATCTATCTGCTCACCCACTGACGGATTCTGGAAAACATCCCACTGTCAGGCAAATACTATGCTGAATCACCAGTGTCTATAAGCAGTGCTCGAAATGGCTGTCAGAGAGACGTTTTGCTCACTAAAAGAGTCCCTGTCAGGCAGAGCTGTGTATGGAGAGGATTGGTTTTAAGAACATCTCTGATCTGCCTGGATAACCAAGGGGTGTGCTCATAGACATCCAGTCAAGTAATCTGGGGTGCTATGCATCCTGTATTTCTTTTCAAGATTGGACACAGTAGCTAAAACCAATGCTAAGCTCTGCATCAGCTTATTTACCTCCATCGAAAAGTGGTAAGCGATAGGGATTTGGTTAGATGTTTAGATGTTTTCCTACAAGATCCCTGCAGTCATACGGAAAACAGTTCTCCCACTGAACAACCAATGGAAGGACAAGACTTTTGATTAAAGCATGGAACTTCACATTTCATCCAGTTTAATGTTCTCTGGTATGGTTCTGCGGGGACCCGAAACACAGTCATCCTATTCCTGCTCATCAGTAGGTGATGTTTGATCAAAAACCCTCCACTTCTTTCATTCTGCCTCATCATCTTCTACTTTAGCATTGTGCAAACTGATGTTGTGGAGGCCTAAAAGGTAGAGGCTGCTGGTAAGGTCAGAATGAGAACAGATTCAATGTACAGTAAATCATGAAATGAGACCCCACCAAGATTAGGTTCCAAGATCATTTACTGTATATTGAAAATGGTGCTATACAAGGTGACATACTGTATACAGGAAAGAAACTGTATATGATAGTGTATTACATGGAGCAGGATTACACCTTAGGACCACTATTGAAGCCTTCACGCATGAGGAGATAGTGCAGACTCACCACAATTGCAGCCAGGAAAGGAAATTTCTTAAAAGAATTAAAGAAGTCAAATCCCATTTTATGGAAAGGGGTTACAATGGGGAGTGTCTGAAAAAGCAAATGCTTTATACTTCATGGGCGCCCCTTCAAATTAAAAATAACATAAAATATGCAACACCATAATTCTGCAATGTATGTTGTCCATATACCATAGATGAAGTTTATGTCTAAAATTGCCTCAACATGTCAGGGCCAGCATTTTGTCATGGTTGCCACCCTCCCATGTTCTAGACTGTCCACCTTTATGCTAAGAATTGCCTTAGTTGTGTTAGTTCCAGCATTCTTTCACTGATGTCCACATCCTACCATTTTCCCTCAAGTATGCCAGTATTTTTCTACTGGTGTTCTACATGCCATGAATTACCTATTGTATGCCTTTACCTGTCTTTTCCAGTTGGTGTTTTTATGCCAAGAATTACTACTTGTCTGCCAGTGTTTTGTAATAGGTGTCTGTCATGCTGAGAATTGCTGCAAGTATGCCAGCACCAGTATATTGCCCTGGGTGTCTCTTTAGGACAATAGTTACATTCTGTGAGCCAGGGCCAAAAAAAGAGAAGCATCACATCATCTTTTCTCTTGCTCTCACATTCACTCACACACACTCCCACATTCAGTCCCATTCACATTATATTATAATCATTATTATTTATTCACACTCACTGTCTTGAATTCACTCTTAATCTCACTCACTCATACTTTTTGCCACTCATGCCCTGTTTATTAACACTTTGCCCCAGGTTTGCTCAAACCTGGTGCAAAATGTTAGGATAGGACTTACTATCCAACGTAAATCAGGATTTACAATGGATAGTATCCCAAAGAAAAGAAAAGTTGCACTATGAGCTGCCTCACTTTACATTTCACCTAAGGAGCATTTAATGGGTGGTGCATGGGCATTCCAATGCAGCCACCCATGGGGTTTGATGCAAATCTCTACCTGCATACACTGGTAGGCAGAAATGTGCCAAAAAGCCTGTCTCCTTGAGGCGGGGGTAATGCAGAGCCTTTTTTTCCTTTCTCCCCATTTTTCCAACTTTTCATATGTACTGCATTTCACTCCATACATACAAAGAGGAACACACCTTAATGAATTTTGCACCAAAGTGAACCCTACCTGTACAAAACCTTTGCTTCAGGGAATGTTCACAACCTTGCACTATGGCTCAAGGGTGTCTGTTGGTGCATTGCTGCCAAAAGGGCACCAGCGCAAGTGAGAAGAACAGTATCTTAGTAGCTACAGCACATTTTCCACTTTTCCTTTGATGCAAGGCAGCATAGCAGCTTTGGTGCACCGTAGCCTTGCATCAAAGGATAGTAAATGTGGGCCCCAATCTCACTCACTACTTGTCACCAACTCTTAATCACTTTCACTCCTACACACATGCACATACTTTCTTTCATTTTAACCCACTCTCACTTGCAAGCACACACACAACATACATTTAAAACCAATGTCTACTTCCTCCAGCTGCCACTACTGCCCCTGTTCAGCTAAAAGTGCTCCATTTTTATTGCACTAATTGTCAATAATGTGCAACAAACTTTTTTGGCATCCTCCCAATGATCTCCTTCTTCACTGATTTTTTCACTACCACCCTCCAACGGTGCCCCTCATCTTTCCACAGCCCCTCTCTGTCACATACATTTGATTTATTTTACAGCACTACTCATATCAGTGTAGGGCATAGAACACTTTACATCACACACGCACATTATACAGAAGCAATGAATGATACCTGTGTATATCAGTCTATTGGAAATGTTACACATTAGAAGGAGAATTACAGGGTGTAGGAATCACATGTCATCCATAGTAGTAGCAGGATATTTGTGTTTGGTTTAGAGAAGGGAGACCTCTGGATTTAAAATGTACTGCAGTGGCCCTTTTCATCAACATTAGTAAAATTAAAGACTGGGGAAAACATAAGGTTCTAACATATAGCAAGCAGTTTGCAGACAGCCCTTTGATGACAGTTCAAAGTTCACTGTGCTATATTAGGATGTAAATTATGACCTGCAAGTAACAAAATGATATTTGTGACAAAAGCAGTAACCCACTGACCCATCCACATAAAATACAGTTCTGCAACCTGCATGGTACATGTTCTTTGCAGAAACATACTAACCCTCTACCCTACTTTAAAAGGAGTCAAAACTGCCTCTGGACAAAAATCTAATCACTCTCTAAGAGGAACATTAATCATCAGAGTTATCTTGACATTTTGACTGTTGCTGAAAACTGCTGGACACAAGGAATTTTACAGCAAATGTTTTTAAACGCATACATTATTTCTAAATACTGCGCCCCCAAACTCATCACCAGATGCGGTTGCACCAGTCGCACTGCCCTAAAGCTGGCTCTGAGGCAGCAATGAGCAGTGTAAAACACACAGGAGAGAAAAATGAACTAACAATAGCCGTGTATGAGATAGGGCTGCAGGTGAGCTGTTGGTCTTCATAGAGGAATCCAAACTTAAGCCAAGGTGAGATTTCGAAGTATTACCATATTGCACTAGCTTGCTCCTTTCATGATCATCAGTTGTACCACACAACCTCTATAGGTATAAAATGTTGGAGAGTGAAATACTTTAAATGACAACTAAGGAGCACAGGCGTTCAAAATGGCTTCTATCTGTCAGATTCTGCCATATATCTTGAGTTACGTACACTTGATGGGTTTGCTGCTGCTTGAACATTTGCACAAATACAATATTATAACCATAATGAATACACATTGTAGTGGTCATACATTGTTTAATTATAAACACTTCTGCAGGAAATACGTCAGCGTTTTGAAAATATGAGCATTATTGAGAGTCACCTTTGGCTTCAGAAAACATTTTCACAACTTCGCTCACTAAAGTAAACCACTGGCGGAAAGGCTTGGCAGAGCCTGTGGAGAAGAGAGAAGTAAAGTATGAATATAAATGTGCTTTTAATAATAATAACATTACAATGGTAAGATCTTTTTTCCTAAAAGCTAACCTTCCAAAGGAATTGCACATGAATAAAATAACAATGCCGAGGGAAACTGAAAGCTTTTAGACTGATCCCTCAGTAATTCCGTTCATTGCAAATCTTCCAGCAGGTTCACAAAAGCCATGCATTTGGTAATCTACTGCCTTGGCAAAAAGTAAAAGTCTTTTTCTGTGCAAGAAAAGATGATTTAGGCAGAGGTATTTTCGTGAAAAGCATTTTATTATTCCAAAGTGTTGTCTGAGCAGTGCAGTCTTGATGCTTCAAGGCTTTCAAAGAAAAGTATAGCGGATACAGGAGAGGTGCGCAGAGTCTAGTTTAAAAGACACATAGCGAAAAGGTATGTGGAAATAGGTTGAAATTGAGCTCTTCAGACAGAAAGTGGAGAGTGAAGATCACTGGGTTCCAGGGACAAATTTTGTTCAGAACATAACACTAATGAAGAATGTGAAGCTAATGTTAGCAGCCGTTGTGTGTTCACTTTGACGAATGCAAAGCCTGTTCATTTACAGGCTGTAGCCCTAGCCCACTCACCGACTGACCGCTCAGTGGCGACAGGCGCTCCAACCTACCTAAGAGGTAGACTACGTGTCTGGAAGCCAACGTCCTACAGTCTTTATGAAAATGATGGTGATGTGACTTTTCTGAGGAGAAGTAGAATAGATGACATGGAAATCTATTCAGGAATTTCCTCAAATAAAAGGACTTATGTTTTCTGTAACTTGCGTCCTTAAGCAAAATGTATGCAATGAATTTTAACTGCTTATATATTGTCACTGTTATTAGGTAAAACACTCAGAAGTAGTTACAATTCTTTAGAAAAAGTAAATAATAATGAATGTTCAGCCTTAGAGAATAATAAAGACAAATCTCAAAGGGTCACCACACCAATATATAAATGGCAGACCTATTGGCTTTGTCAAGAGGTGATCACATCAATATACAATTGAAGCCTATTGGCTTTGTCAAGATGTCATGTACAAGGCAAGCTTATTGGCTTTGTCAAGGGGTTACAACATCAATATACATGCCAAGCCTATTAGCTTTTTCAAGGGATCACCACAATAAAATATGAAACAAGCCTACTGGCTTTTTTCAAAGGGTGACCACATCAATATTCAAAACAAGCCTACATGCTTTGTAAAGAATTGGTCATATCATTAACCCCTTTACTGCAGGCCTTTTCCCCTCCTGTGCCGAGCCTTTTTTGGTTATTTGGGGCAGTTCGCCCTTAGACCCTCATAACTTTTTGTTCACATAAGCTACCCACGCCAAATTTGCGTCCTTTTTTTCCAACATCCTAGGGATTCTAGAGGTACCCAGACTTTGTGGGTTCCCCTGAAGGAGACAAAGAAATTAGCCAAAATACAGCGAAACTTTAGTTTTTTTTTTAAAAATTGGAAAAAAGGGCTGCAGAAGAAGGCTTGTGTTTTTTTCCCTGAAAATGCCATCAACAAAGGGTTTGTGGTGGTAAAATCACCATCTTCCCAGCTTTCAGGAACAGGCAGACTTGAATTAGAAAACCCAATTTTTCAACACAATTTTGACATTTTACTGGGACATGCCCCATTTTTACTATTTTTTGTGCCTTCAGCCTCCCTCCAGTTAGTGACCGAAATGGGTGAGAAACCAGTGGTGGATCCCAGAAAGCTAAACATTTCTGAAAAGTAGACAAGATTCTGAATTCAGCAAGGGGTCAGTTTTGTAGATCCTACAAGTGTTTTCTACAGAAATTAACAGCTGAAATAAAAGAATATTGAAATTGAGGTGAAAAAAACAGCCATTTTTCTCCATGTTTTACTCTGTAATGTTTTCCTGCGATGGGAGATTTTTGAAAGCAATATACCGTTATGTCAGCTGGACTCTTCTGGTTGCAGGGATATATAGGGCTTGTAGGTTCATCAAGAACCCTAGGTGCCCAGAGCCAATAAATGAGCTGCACCTTGCAATGGGTTTTCATTCTACACTGGGCATACAGCAATTCATTTGCTGAAATATAAAAAGTGAAAAATAGGTATCAAGAAAACTTTTGTATTTCCAAAATGGCCACAAGATAAGGTGTAGAGAAGCAGTGGTTATTTGCACATCTCTGAATTCCGGGGTACCCATACTAGCATGTGAATTACAGGGCATTTCTCAAATGGATGTCTTTTTTACACACTAGCGCCTAGCGCCCGCGACAGGAAATGCCCCAAAACACAACAATGACACGTCACATTTTCACAAAGAAAACAGAGCTGTTTTTTGCAAAGTGCCTAGATGTGGATTTTGGCCTCGAGCTCAACCGGCACCTAGGGAAACCTAGCTAACCTGTGCAGTTTTGTAAACTAGACACCTAAGGGAATCCAATATGGGGTGACTTGTGGGGCTCTGGCAAGGTTCTTTTACCCAGAATCCTTTGCAAACCTCAAAATTTGGCCCCAAAAATGTTTTTCCCCTCATTTCGGTGAAAGAAAGTCTGGAATCAGAGAGGAGCCACAAATGTCATTCCACCCAACTTTCCCCCAAGTCTCCCGATGAAAATGGTACCTCTCTTGTGGGGGTAGGCCTAGTGCCTGGTGACAGGAACTGCCCCAAAACACAACGTGGACACAGCACATTTTCACAAAGAAAACAGAGATGTTTTTTGCAAAGTGCCTAGCTGTGAATTTTGGCCTCTAACTCAGCCGGCACCTGGGGAAACCTAGTAAACCTGCGCAGCTTTAAAAATGAAACACCTAGGGGAATTCAATATGGGGTAACATGTGGGGATGTGACCATGTTCTGTTACCCAGAATCCTTCGCAAACCTCAAAATTTGGCCAAAAAAACACTTTTTCCTCTCATTTCAGTGACAGAAAGTTCTAGAATCAGATAGGAGCCACACATTTCCTTCCACCCAGCGTTCCTCCAAGTCTCCCGATAAAAATGGTACCTCACTTGTGGGCGGAGGCCTAACAACCGTGACAGGAAATGCCCCAAAACACAACGTGGACACACTACATTTTCACAAAGAAAACAGAGCTGTTTTTTGCAAAGTGTCTAGCTGTGGATTTTGGCCTCTAGCTCAGCCAGCACCTAGGGAAACCTAGCAAACCTGCGCAGTTTTGAAAACTGGACACCTTGGGGAATCCAGTCAGTATTCAGTGACTTGTGGGGCTCTGACCAGGCTCTGTTACCCAGAATCCTAAACGTTTGCAAACCTCATAATTTGGCCCAAAAAACACTTTTTCCTCTCATTTCGGTGACAGAAAGTTCTGGAATCAGAGAGGAGCCACAAATTTCCTTCCACCCAGCATTCCTCCAAGTCTTCCAATAAAAATGGTACCTCACTTGGGGGGGTAGGCCTAGCAACCGTGACAGGAAATGCCCCAAAACACAACGTGGACACAGCACATTTTCACAAAGAAAACAGAGCTGTTTTTTCCAAAGTGCCTAGCTGTGGATTTTGGCCTCTAGCTCAGCCAGCACCTAGGGAAACCTAGCAAACCTGCACAGTTTTGAAAACTATACACCTAGGGGAATCCAAGATGGGGTGACATGTGGGGCTCTGACCAGGTTCTGTTAACCAGAATGCTTTGAAAACCTCAAAATCTGCCAAAAAATAATTTTTTCTCTTATTTTGGTGACAGAAAGTTCTGGAATCAGAGAGGAGCCACTAATTGCCTCCCACATAGCATTCCCACAAGTCTCCCGATAGAAATGGTACCTCATTTGGGGGGGTAGGCCTACTGCCCGCGAAAAGAAATGCCCCAAAACACTATCTGGACACATCAAAATTATCAAGTACAAAACACCCTGTTTTTTGCGGGGGAGGGCACCTGCGTTTTTGGTCCTGGACTTAGCAGCCATCTAGGGAAACCTTCCAGACCCAGACATTTCTGAAAACCAGACATCCAAGGGAGTCCAGGGAGGTGTGACTTGCGTGGATCCCCCAATGTTTTCTTACCCAGAATCCTCAGCAAACCTCAAATTTAGCTAAAAAATCAAATTTTTCCCACATTTCTGTGTGGGATCACCGCCCGGGACAAATTTCATACCATGTCAAACATGTCAAAGTTGAGGGGGAACCTAAGCAGGTCCAAAAAGGCAGTTTGAAAAAAACAAAATTTAGGCTGACAAGTGCAGCAGAATTTCTATTGGTATAGATGAGACAATGCTGGGTGGTAGGAATTTTGTGGGTTCCTTCAGATTCCGGAAGGTTCCATCATAAAACACATGGGAAAAATGTGTGATTTCCAGAAAAGTTGGGGGTTTACAGGGCATTGTGGGTAAGAAAATGGTGCGGGTGAATGTGAAACACACTACCCTGGAATCACCCAGATGTTTGGTTTTCAGATGTGTCTAGGTCTTATGGATTTTTCTACATGGCAGCGTCCCAAAGTCCATAAAGTGCAGCCCTCACCATTCCAAGTGGGACAAATTTGAGAGGTAGCCTAGCTCTCATGGCCCAAATATAAAACCAAAACTCAAAATAATCAAATGTCTTCTTGCTTGCTGTGGGATAAGATGTTTTAGAGTGCGGGGAGAGCTGAAAGACTGTTATCCCCTTCAGTTGGGGAGGGGGCAATTTTTGATTTGTACTGGGGCGGGGGCATAACCAGGCCCATACTGGTTTTTAGCCACCTCCCACAATTTTTTTTTAATTCTCTGGCATTTAGTAGACTTTCTGCCCCCCGGGGTGTGGATCAGGGGTAATTGCCCCATTCACCCACTGAGGGGCAGAACAACTTTGGCCCCATTTATTTGGGGTGGGGGTATTGCCATACCCCCACTCTCTTATTTTGGAATTAAAAACTTCCCTGGTCTCTGGTGGGCTTTCTGCTCCCCCTTGGGGGCAGATGGGCCTTCCAAAAATAGGCCAATCTGCCCCCAAGGGGCTCCCCACCTCTAGAAAAAAAAGAAAAAAAAGATTATTCTTTTTTTTTTATCCCTGGCACCTAGAGGTTTCTGCCCCCCCTGGGGGCAGCTTGGCCTAATAACAATAGGTCGATCTGCTCCCGGGGGGGGCAGAAATGGTCTAAATACAATTTGCCCCGCAGGGGAGCGACCCTTGCCTAAGGGGTCACTCCCCACCTCTAAAAAACAAAACAAAACAACAACAAAAAAATAATCCCTGGTGCCTAGAGGTTTCTGCCTCACCTGGTGACAGATCGGCCTAATAACAATAGGCTGATCTGCCCTCGGGGGGCAGAAATGGCCTAAGATAAATTCCACCCGAGGCGTCTCTCCCCTTCCGTGAATTCGCCAGAAAAAAAAACTCCCTGGTGTCTAGTGGTTTCTGACCCCCATGAGAGCAGACTGGCCTCATAAAAATAGGCCGATCTGCCTCCAAGGGGGGCGGAAATGGCCTAAATATAAATTTGCCCCCTAGGGGAGTGACCCTTGCCTAAGGGGTCACTCCCCAACTCTAAAAAACAAAAAAACACACAAAAATAATACCTGCCGCCTAGTGGTTTCTGCCACCCCAGGGGGCAGATCGGACTAACAACAAAAGGCCGATATGACCATGGGGAGGCAGAAAAGGCCTTGAAAAAATGTGCCCCCCCTTTGGAGTGACCCTTAACTTTGCCCAAGTGGTCGCTCCACCTTATGCCAATTTCTTTTTCCAAATAAATCCCTGGTGTCTAGTGGGGATTTCGGAAGCCGGATCGCTTTACGATCCGGCTTCTGAAATGCTCTGAGAGACTTCAAAGGGAAGGAAATTCCTTTCCTTCCCTTTGAAGCCTCTCAGGCCCCATCACATGATCGGAAGGGATATGATTTGCATTTCTCTTCCGATCGCGCTGGAGGCTGAGTTTCCAGAGCGATGGGGAAGTGGCCTCTGATGAGGTCAGCACGCAAATGTGCGCTGATGTCATCAGACATCACTGAGAGGGTCAGGGGGGTTGGGGTGGAAGGGTTTCCCCTTCCATCCCTGCTTTGGTGGGGTGGGAGGAAAGCCCAGAGACGGAGCACTAGCGCTCCCCCTGAGCTAGGGTTAAATAAATACAAGCCTGCTGGTTCTATCAATAGCATAGAAAGCTTTTTTTTACACTCCCAATCAACATAGTGCAGCCTGAAAATCCACCACAAAGAATCCCCACAGTCATCAGATAAAGAGCAAAAGCTTCACCTCAATGAAAAAAAATAAAAGCAACATCAAAGTTTCCTGGGTTCACGTTCTATAGACCCCAGCAAAAATAGGGTTACTTTAAAAAAAAATGTTTCTAGTGGGCTTCTGCACTTGCAGAAACCCCACTACACTTTTCTAGCATGTTGATGGTGTCCATCACCAGATTCGGCACAAACACAAAGCAGAAAAAAGTATGCAAATTAGCTCTTGAAGGGCATTATGGGATGCTCCTGACGGGGAGCAGGAAATAAAAAATGAGCGATACTAGGCACTCATTTATTATTCTTTTTTCCTTTATTATTCTCTTCAATTAAATCTGGGACACCCACTACTTCTATTAATTTTGGAGTCTGACGATGGAGACCCAAGGCCCCGGCAGCCCTGCTGGCTGCCCGACGAGCACCTTGTTGATGTGACGGCTCGGGAGCTAACCACCTTTATTTTTTATTTTTAAATGGTGGGTGTTTGGTACCACCTGGGGCACTCACCTCATTTTTCTTTCATTTGGTGCCCCAGGAGGAGGTAAATGGCCCCTGCAGCCCTGCTGGCTCCAGGGCCTGCACCCATCCTCAGATGAGGTGGGAGACATCCATTAAAAGTTTTGGTTGGTGCCCCGGTCCCACTCGGGGCACCCATACCATTGACAGGTGTTGGGAGTTGCAGGGGAAGCTCATGACCCCTCAGCCCCACTGGCACCCATTCCTATACCCAACTTTGGGGCATATTTATACTCCGTTTGCACCGGATTTGCGTCGTTTTTTTTTACGCAAATTCGACGCAAAACGAACTCCATATTTATACTCTGGCGTTAGACACGTCTAGCGCCAAAGTTCATGGAGTTTGCGTAATTTTTTTGCGTGGACACCTACTTTGCGTTAATGATATGCAAGGTAGGCGTTTCAGTCTAAAAAATGACTCAGAGGCATGTACGCCGTATTTACACTCCCGGGCAAAAATGACGCCCGGGAGTGGGCGGGTCCAAAAAAATGACGTCCAGCCGCTTTTGCGTCGTTTTTTAGCGCCTGGTCAGGGCAGGCGTTAAGGGACCTGTGGGCTCGGAAGGAGCCCAGAGGTGCCCTCCCATGCCATGCCCCCAGGGACACCCCCTGCCACCCTTGCTCACCCCAGGAGGACGCCCAAGGATGGAGGGACCCATCCCAGGGAACTTAAGGTAAGTTCAGGTAAGTATTTTTTTTTTTTTTTTTTGTGGCATAGGGGGGCCTGATTTGTGCCCCCCTACATGCCACTATGCCCAATGACCATGCCCAGGGGACAAGGGGAAGGGGGCATGACTCCTGTCTTTGCTAAGACAGGAGTCATTTTAATGGGGGTTGGGAGTAAAAAAAAATGGCGCAAATCGGGTTGAGGCGAAAATTTTGCCTCAGCCTGACTTGCCCCATTTTTTGACGCCCAAGCTCCATATTCCCCTACGCCGGCGCTGCCTGGTGTACGTCATTTTTTTTAACGCACACCAGGCAGCTCCGCCGGCTAACGCCAGCTAACGTCATTGAATAAATACGGCGCCCGCATGGCGCTTCAGAGTGGCATTAGCCGGCGTTAGATTTTTTGACGCACAACTGCGTTGGCGCAGTTGTGCGTCGAAAAGTATAAATATGGCCCTTTGAGTCCTAGCAGGAGCCGACTTAACTAGCTTGCTTCCAGCAAGTGGGAAACAGCTTTTCTTTGTTCTACTGTCTGGTGGGTGCAATTTCCTGCACTGTCAAGCAGGGAACAACAGTGTCCTGAGAGATGAAGTTCGTGGGCCACTAATATGTATCAGCCCCTTGGGGATGGGAGCCATAGGGACCTACCATGACATGGAAAGGGACCCCAACCCCTTCCTCAAAATTAGATGACCCGGGCATTGGGGGATGGGGTCCATGCAACCATACCATGGGTCAGGAAAGGGGGCCCCCATGCCTCCCCCCAAAAATGATACCGTTAGCCCTAGAGGATCAGGTTTCTGGGTCTATGTGATGGCTTGAAGTAGGGGGGGGAAAACACACCCGTTCCCCTTTTACTAATTAAAAATGTGCCAATACCCTGGGCCCTGGGCCACCCCCGGAGATAATCATTAAAAAAGTTGGGACTCCACCATTTATTTTACCTTGGAACTGCGGTTGTGCATTTTCATTTTTTTTTTATTATGGTGCAGGCCAAAGGTATGAGGATATCCCTTCCCTGCCACTAAATGACTGAGTCCCCCATGTCCTAAAATGTCTGCTCCAACATCCTTGTTGATGTTGACAGCAGCCAATCAATTTTAATCTTTTGATCTGTGGAGTATGAAGTTTCTCCAGAGCTGATATATACCTACATTTTGAACCTTAATTTCACAAAAACTGTTTGATGGATTACATCAAATCACAAACAGCATTCTTTCTCAGTAAAGAACCAGGGGCATATTTAGGAGAGGCATGTGCTGCCAGTGCACCAAATGTTTTGACGCAACAGAGGGGCAGGCACTACTCCACAACTATGAGATGATACATTAGCACAAATGTGTCATTTTTTTAGGCTTGCATTGGGCAAAGGCTGCGCCTAAACCAGCTGCACCATGCCCAACAAAAAATATGCAAGGTAGTCATTCCCCGCGAAATATCATGCACAGCTAACAAAGTGATATGTATTGGTTTGGTAACATGTGGCGCATCATTTGGATGCGACACACCCTTCCTGAAAATACAAACAAATCTGAGCAACGGTAACACAGGCATAGGTAATGATGCAATTGCTGTGATATAGGAACCTGAACATCCAAAAACACTTTGGCAAGCTCAACTACCCCTGGGAGAGTGTGATCCTGCAACTCAGAGTAGCAAGGAGACCACCCCCACATAGGCTGCAAAGTAGGAGGGAACATGTGTTCCATCAGGCAACTCTCTCATCAACCTCAGGGAGGATGAGGGTATCAAAGTGGGTGCCTAAAATAGAATTGCTTCACAAGATTGGGCCAAGTCTCTTGACACCAACTTCCAGGTCCACCAACATTCCTCCACAGGTTAAACTGGTAGCTGTGCTCCACATGCTTGCTTCTGGTTCCTTCCAGGTTACAACATCAAGAGTGTCAGTAATCTCCCTGGTATCATTTTCTGCCTTCCAACCAAAAGTCTTGGATGCCATCATTCACCTCACACCCCAGCACCTCCTCTTCCCCAAGACCCACCAACATCAGCTGAAGACAAAACAAGGCTTCTATGTGTTTTCAGGATTGCCTCATGTGTTAGATGCCATCGGTTGCACACAAAAGTGGTTCCGCCTGCAGAAGCATCACACCTATACAGGAACTGGAAGCAAACCTACCCCATCAATGTCAAGGCCATTTTGGAACATCTGGGGATGTTCACCAATGTGCTTGCTAAATATCCTGGAAGTGCACATGAAGCCTACACCTTCTGGCTAAGTATTATCAATGTGCACTTCCCAAATGGCCGATATGGGAATGGCTTACTTATTGGTAAGGAAATATGAAGTATTCAACATACCAACAAACATGTAGAAATGTATGACATAATAGCCACCTCAGTGTCTCTCGAAGGAGCTAGGTTCATATGTATGAGTAGTGTGCCTCATACTTGCACCATGCATTGTGTTACATGTGTGATGCAAACTCCTAAGTCAAATATTTGAGGACATGGTAAGCCACTTTGTGTGGCTTGGAATGGCATACAAAATCTGGAGTAATGCAACACAGTGCCAAATGCTGTGTTGCATTGCTGTGGGAGGTGTTCCATGGGTGTTGTGTTGATATATCCACGCAACCCCCATTCTGGATGATGCATGTCATGTTTATCAAACATGATAAATCTGAGAATGCATAAAATAAATATGACTTCCAAGGTGAGGCATAACAAGCATAAATTACGTGAGTTGTCCTAGTCACTTCTGCTTCCTATGTGTGCTGTACACCCAGATAGATCAATATGCCTCTAAGAATGTTTATTTGCCAGGAGATGCACCTTCCTGCAGTAAAGTAATCATGCATCCGATGCAGGCCCACTTGCACCATGGTGCAAGTGTGTCTGTGTTTGTGCCAAGCAGCCCCTCTCATGAACATGAAAGTCACCATGTGGAAGTGGCCAGGACATGGATAACATTAGCATTGACACAGATAACTGGAAAAGACGTGCCAAACCATGGACAACTGTACATGTAACCTAAAAAGGTCAACATTGTCAAAAGTATCTATGAGTTAATCAATATACATAACACAAATGAACAGGTATGTCTTGGCAACAATGTGCATAATGATTAACAGTTGATTTTTTTCTATTTTTAGCTGAATAGAGATATGGTCTGCAGCTATGGGTCATGACCACATTCCCCCATCCCTAGGCAGAGGCTAATAAATGGTACAACCAAGTGCTGAACAGGACTCAGAACGTGGTGGAAAGGACGTTCTGTGTTCTGAAGTCAGGTTTCAGTCCCTTGATATGTCTGGGGGAAGATTGCTATACTCCCTCATAATGTGCAAGATAATCTTGGTTTGTGTAATCCTTTACAACATTTGTTTTCATAATTAATTTCCCCAAATGACAAAATGTTTGACATTTTCATCAACGTTCAACATGTGAATACATGTTTAAATTTATTCATTGTGTTGTCTTTATGTAAACATCAAGTCAATCACATCTTCTCAACTAGAAGTAAGCCTAAACATGTGTCAATCATGTTGTCAGACCCGTTGAGCAACATGGGGTCATGGCTCTAAAGATAGAGTCAACCAATGCAGCAATGCAATGTGATGCAGTGTCCTGCATTGAAGGGGCAGGCCATGCTTACCGCATATCCACATCTAAATAGTAAGTTTCTGTGCTCGTGTTCTTGAGCAGGGTAGTAAGCACAGCTAGGAGTTGTGCAGTGTTATGCAGCAGAAAAGTGTGTTTCAAATGATACTCAGTAGGTGTTGCAACACAAATGACCCAATATGTCCATACCTGAGACAAACCACTTGCAGTAGTTTGTCTCACCATTGTGGTAGAATGCAAAATGGCAGCACTTTGCAGGATCAAATGATGTAGCACATACCCTCACAGATCATGAGTTACAGTTGTCTTGAAAAAAAGGCCAAGTATGATGTGTACAAGTTAAAATGTTGTTTGTACAGACTGCATACATGAGTGTGTGAGGATTCTCAAAACACTACACATGGTGGGATTCCTCAAAACACTATACATATGAGTGAATTCCTGGTCAGATTGTCATACATACCACTTCAGGCCACAGTTGTCAAAACACACATTTCACAGGAATTGCACTACAATGTGATGATCCTCGAGGTCATGTAACACAAAAATATGAGCAGACGACTTTGCAATGTGAGGAAATAGCCAGAGAAGTAATAGAATGGGGGTGGTTTCTGCAAACATCACAATACCAGCAGAATACAGAGATGTCAAGAGTGTGAAGTGTTCATGTCAAAGTCACACAAAAATGTATGTGTACATACACTAACTCATTGAACATGGTGTGATGGAGGAATTTGGAAATTAACTTACCTCTGCATGGCATGAGTAGTTTACATCCGCCCTGAGTGTGCAAGTGCACAGTTGAGTGGAACACAAATCTTGTATCATCCCAGAGGAGAAATGGCATTTGGTTCTGAGCCATTGCATATACTTGCATCAGAGATTGCAGTCTTCCTGGGTCAGGAGGGCCACACATAGACCTGCCCTCACAGTAGATGCACTGCTACTGCCTTTGACAGGAGTACGACAGAGACAATGCATATTTGATAGTATGATGTTAATTGTACATTTGTAGTGAACAAGACCATGTGACCATGGTTCATTGCAGTGAGGCCTAATGACTAACTCACCTATTGCAATAGTCTGTTGTTGTATGTTACACTCAACCCTGCTCAACATCATGTTAAACAAAATATATGTGAATGAGAACACCATGTGTAGAACACATGTGCCTGTGGAAGACATATACAACACAAAGGTTGCAACATGGAACAGTGTGCAGACACTGAGAGTGTCTGTGCTGCTAGTGTGTGTTCACTTTCAAAAACTCTAGCACAGTCCAAAGGTACTGTAGAACCAGTGTGCAATGTTTAGGGGTGGGTGAAGAATTCACTCCACTGGCAGAGCTCGCAGAGGTTTTCCCACTCTGTGTGGAGTGCAAAGTTCTGAAAAACTCCATGAAGTGACATGGAGCAGAGTTCTTTTCTCTCACATGGCTCGCCAATGTTAAGTTGGCGAGCGCTAGCAAAAGAAATTGCTAAGTTGGCAAGCACAAGCGAGATTTCTGAATGAAGGCGGCCACGGCAGGTCGCTACCACTCGCATTGAAAAAGCTGCCACTCAAGTTGAGCATGCTGCTGTTCGAATAGAATATCTACTAGAGTGTCAGAAAGAAAGTTCCCTCTGGTGCTCTATGTGATACTGTTCGCACTGATTCAACAGCACGGGAGAAACTCTTGGAGCTTAAAATCAGTGCAAACAGCATGACTTAACCAAACTCCACAACTCGTGGAACTCCGCATAGCGCAGTAGAGTTTTTTTGTCATTTTGCAGAGTTCCACGCAGCAAACCTCTGCAAAATCTGCCCAGGCCTAGCAATGACTGAGTGTATATGCTGCACATCATGATGTTTGTTTATGTATCACACATGTGGATCACAGTATAGTTCCCCTAATGTCTTGTAACTGTAAACAGAGGGATATATATTGAGCATGGCCACACAGTGCACCACAGAAAGTCTCCCTACTGCAACCATATGTGTGAAAGCAAAATGCAAGTAATGTGCTGTATCTAACAGAACACAAAACAATCAAGCCTTTTCCCCTGTGCGGGTGCTGTTTTGGCTGCCAAGGCCAATGTAGGCACACTTGCACCATGGAGCAAGGATGCTACTATCGCATGCAGGAATGTATCTGTGCATGAAGGTTTATCTTTGTGCTAACAAAAAGATCCTATGAGCCATTATCCACCATCTATGTGTGTTGTAGAATGCAGCACACATTGAAAAATGAAGTAACAAGTAGTTTTAAAGGTCCAACTCATTGTAATGCCACTTCTGGGAAGGTAATACTGGAGCATATCAAGGTTTACCTTATTTGGTCAGTTTGGAAATGCTTCTGAAAGCATCAGATGTGAATTGATACCCACATGTAACGGTTAAGGAGGCTCTATCTGGTGCAGAGAAAAGCAATGCATTGATTTGCAATACATTGTGTCACTCATGATCAATGACATTTGTCAGGGCTACACAAGCTGGCTTTGATTGGTTTAAAAAATATACAAATAGAATTGTGTAGCATATTTACCATGGTGCATGTTGAAAGTGCAACACAATGTCGGTTCAGACATATAGCCCTGACTACAGACGTGCCTTCACTGCCACATTACATGGCTAAACCTTGCCCTGCTTTGTGCACAAATACATGGCTACCTGATAATCACATGTGCTATATTGGAATTACACAATGTTTTAAAAAATATCCAGTAAATCTGCAAGCTGGGTGATACATACGCTGTAGTATATGTGAGTCAGTCTGCCTCTTTGCTTCCCTAAGTGTTTGTTGCATCCGTCACACCCCATATGGAAGGATTTCTGACAGAATGAATGAATAAAGATATTGGGCAGACTAGGGAATAAAATAGCGTGGGCCAAAAGCCCCAAGAGCAATCTTCACACAATCATATTACTGTGGGGGATATTCAGGTGTGTAACCTGGATACGACTTTGACAACTGAAGTGTGATCAGAGAGCTCCTGATTCCTGGTTTGCTATGCTGCCATGTTGCCTGCTGTTCCCCTGGATGGGTGAAGAGGAATGCACATGTATTTCTTGAACACAGACTAACTCCATGGTCCATGCCCCACCCACCTGTCATGAAGTGAAAGGAACATGAATGATTTACAACCTCCAGATTTTAACATGTGGACACTGCCCTCTGTCACACAGACTGCCAAGTGGTGCCAACCCAGTCCACAGCTCTGCCAAGTACTATGCAACACTGGGTGTAGTATATGACATATTTTCGGCATCACTGCAGCTACCTAAGTCCATCCAAGCCTACTACAAACCACAAAAGGAAGATAAAGTTGAAAATGTCTTAGTACATTAGAATAATTACTTAGATCCCCTCAAAAGAATCAATCAAGATGTCACCACTAAGAAGGTATGATGTCACATATAATGCAAACTATGACCTCTGAACTGTCACACATGAGAAGACTTTAAACTTGTATGCTATGAAACCAGTTCCAATGGAAGTGTATCTGAGGTGTGATTTCCTGCATTTCACAGTCTTCTGCATTAGATCCTGCACGTTAGGCCAGTTGCGTAGGTCATAATCCATGCATCACCCCTGTTGAGTGTTGCACATTGTACCAGGTGTGCTGTCGTAAGCTGTGCATCAGGGCCAAAGTGTGCAAGTAATTACAGATGTTCTAATGCACTGTGCGTTTATCATGCAGTGGCAATTTCTGTAGTAATGCATCATAGAAAATGATGCAACAGTCTAGAAAGGGCAGAATGCACCCACAAAATGACACAATGGGTGTGGGGGTCTGCACACTAAGAAGTGTGAAGTTACTTTCACTTTCTATTACTCTCTGTTAGTTTGTGCTTGGTGTTGGGGGTGTTTTTGAGAGTGTTTGTGCCTGAGGTGATTCTTCCGTCTTGTCAGTGTGTGATCTGTCCCTGTCTTTGTAATACCTTTTTGTCCATTTTCATTAGTCTGTCGAGCTATCTGTCACTGTATTGTTGGGACTTAGGGCTACAAGTACAAAATATTGAATTTGTGACTCGCAATTCGTGACTCGCAAAACCTTATGTTCAACAGTGTCAATGACACTGTCTGCGATTCGCAAGGGGGTCGCAAATGACCTACCTCATGAGTATTCATGAGGTAGGTCGCAATTTGCCACCTCATTGGAAATGGCCGCCCTCACAGGGATGGC
This sequence comes from Pleurodeles waltl, assembly GCF_031143425.1. Lineage (NCBI taxonomy): Eukaryota > Metazoa > Chordata > Amphibia > Caudata > Salamandridae > Pleurodeles > Pleurodeles waltl. Next base: position 343,627,308 of record NC_090439.1, read on the forward strand.
GGCCTGCTGGAGACAGCAGACCACCATGTCTGTGACTGCTTTTAAACAAAGCAGTTTTTTTTTTGTTTTTTTTTAAATGCAGCCATTTTTCCTTAAAGGAAAAAGAGATGCATTTCAAAAACAAAAAATGAAGTTTTCTTTTCATTTTTTCAGATCACTGCCTGCTCTGAAAAAATGTTTTTACTGCCATTCACAAAGGAGAAGGGGTCCCATGGTGGGTCCAATGGGGACCCCTTCCCGTTTGCGAAAGGGTTAGCACCAGTTTGACACTGGTGCTAACTGCGATTGTTTTGTGACCGCATTCACGGTCACATAACAATCATAAATGGGACTGCAACTCACAATTAGCAAGGGAACACCCATTCTTAGTTGCGAATCACAAACCCTTTTTGCGATTCGGTAAATAGTTACCAAATAGCAAAAATGGGTCTGAACATCCCAAAGTGCATTTTGCACGTCGCAAACGGACTGATTCGCTGTTTGCGACATGCAAAATGCTACATACATGTGGCCCTAAGGCCAAGGAGAAGAGCTGAAGGGCTATGAGGAGGAGTACTGCCCCTTTGCTGTGTGTGCTTTGCTGGGTTGGCCCGCAGTTGGACTTTGCTGTGTATCCTGCTTGTGAAGTTTCTCTGATTGCTTGGACTGGGCTTGTCTCCTGTTTAGAAGTCTCAAGGACATCAAAAACTTCATCTGCCAGCACTTGGACTCTCTTGCCGAGAACCCTTGACTTGCCAAGTGGTTTCACATTCAGGCCTAGGGCCCCTGGAAGGAGAAGATGGCAGAACCTGATTGAAAATCCATGCACCGGAGAGGAGCAGCAGAAAAATCGATGCAGTGACTGTACCGCAACTGAATTATAGATGCAGCACCAGTGAAATTGATCTATCGCCAGCTCAGCGCGGATTCATTGCTGCCATGCATCTGGATTATCCACACATCATCCATGGGCATCTAATCTTTAACTGCTCATCTGAAAAACAATATATCGCTTACCCGGCGGAGAAAGAAGCGATCCATGGTCTTACATGCGTGTAAGGAATTGACGCATCGCTTACTTTTCTGACGCACCCTCAACCCCTGTGGCTTTATTTTTGATGCATACCAGGTACTTTTGTGCTAAAACAATGCATCTATTGATTCTTGAGTATTAAGACTCTTTTTACTTGAAAATTTGATCTCTTTACTTGAGTATGTTGGATTTGTGTCGTTTCGGTCTTGTTTGATTTAGATAAATATTGGCTATTTTCCTAAACTGGTGTGGAGAGCTTTTGTGGTGTTTTCTGTGTTACTGTGTGTGTTTGTACAAATACTTAACACATTGCCTCTGAGTTAAGCCTGAGTGCTTCTGCCAATCAAACAAGGGGGTGAGCAGGGATTATCTGACATGTGTATCTCCCTCACCCTGACTAGAGTAAAGGTCCCTAATTGGATAGGGTGTAAATGTACTGCCAACTAGTGACCTCATTTCTAAAAATAAATGATTAATTTAGAGAAAAGATGGTAACTAAGGGAGCTTTGTGAGCCTCAGAGGGGGCTACATTAACAAAGTGTAAAGCAAACACAGTGGCAATTTCTCCTTTGTTGTACCCTGGCACAAGGGAAAGTTCCATGGTTAGGGGGTAGTAGGTTTCAATTAAAATTAATGGAATTATGAACATTCCTTAAGTAACATACACAAATGACCAGGGGATGCCTCTAAGTTGCCAGAGGACCACTGTTCCAAACTCTATTTATGTAAAATTGTCCATGTGTGCTGCATTGTGCTACACATGTACACAGATTGATATGCCTTAGAAATACCTACACGTGCAGAACTGTGTATTTTTCAGGGCAACACCAAAAAATAAATCCTGCTGACAAGGCATGCATCCTTGCACAAAGTTGGAAGGTAGAAAACTTCACCACTAGTCAATTCTCTGTGCAACAGTGCCAGTAAACCCTTATATGACTTTTACAATGTCACATACAGTGTATGCCTGTCCATCAAAGCACCACTTAGATCTTCTGAGGGTCAATGTCGTCATCCATGTGTCAAGATACAAGGGAGTCTGACATGATGCTGGCAAGCATTACAAAATACATCACATGCCTAAGGAATGCTTCAGGCATGTGATGATGGATACATCTGAACTTCATCATCCAGCCAGCTCAGGCCTGTAAGCCAATAATCTTATATTTAGATATGTTTGTTGAAGCTGTTGCTTATATCTGAAATCATGGGATAGCATAGTTTGTAAGATATAAATGCAAGCATATGTGAGAGCACTATTTACAATATAATGTCCAAATTCATGTCTTCTAGGTAGACACCTACCATTCACACATGGTGATGTGGACACTTTCTGGGACCCCAATCCTACCAGTATGTGTCATAAGGACATGTGTGTAGCATTTTGACGTCTGTGTGTAATCTATCTGAAATGTAACATTGTGATGTGTTCTGGGAGGTAACAACCACCTACTGTTAATTTGCTGTCAGAGTACTAAACATGACAGAACCTGCCCACAGGTTCATTTGAAATGAACAAGGAGGAATTTCACTGTGAATGTAGGATGTATTTAAGCAGACCCACAGGATCTAGGCATCTTTAGATTTGTGTTAATGTTGTACATTCATAGTCATGCAGCTTGGGCACAGTAATCAAAATCTGGTGCAAAACCTGTATGTGTTCAACACAAACACATTAGCTCGTACAACAAATGACACAAATCAAAGCAACCATGTTTCAAAGTATGTAGCAGCAAAGTGAAATGTGTGTTGCTAAGCATATCTGGGCAGGGCACCTTTGCATATGTCTAAAATTGTGTATGACACAAGAGCAGATTAAATACCTTATCAATATACTGAGTGTTAGCAAGCATGAATAGGTAGGTATCACAGAATCATAGTTACACATTGTGTGATTATTTCACAGATGTGCCATCAACATGCAGCATACTTTCTTAAGACATGCTGTATACTTTTGAGCTCTCCAGGAACACCACTTAAGAGTGACTGACAATAAGCATGGCCAAACATACCTGCTGTGTTGCACCTAATTTGTTTGCAGACAACATGCTTCTCCCTGTAGCAGTACGACAAACCAAATCCAAATTGTGAAAACATGTCTGACAGATTCAACAGGATAGCCATCACAATCTAACAACATTTGTTTTTGTGTTGGGCAACATTCTTCATAATTATTGGATTTGACCTATGACACACAACAAGTGACATGGCTACATGTATAACTGTTCGTGTGTTTGTACATTATCATTCTAACATCTAGATCTTCAATTTTGCAATCTACCATGAGCTATGGTAATCCAGCCTTAAGGGTCCTTGAGCCTCCCTCATAGTTATGGTGCAAGGGTTCCTGCATTATGTGCAACACAGTTCTTGGTCAGATGAATGCTTCAGCATGCATTCACACACTACTAAGATTCATTGTCCAATTTATAATGCAACTGTGGGATGACATGTGTACATAAACGTCTCACAATGTTGTTGGCTAAAAGTGTGAACCAGAAACTACATCACGTTTCAGTACATTTGCCTGAAGGTAAATAATTAGTATGTACCCCACTCATGTTTTGCAGGAGATAAATGACAGCCTCCTATCGATGTATTGGCTACCTGACGCTGAGTAAGTGAAGCAGCAATGTGTGCTGCCTTGTGTGACTCCAGAGGGGCATGAAATGCAGAGCCACACTACCTGGACTGTATCCCCTTAACCACTTTCACTTATGTTGATAAGCAAGGATCAGCCCCCTTTCATGATGCAATCCCAAAACCCAGGTGCATATTTAAAATCCCTTAGTGCCATTTTAACTCCACATTATCATAACTTTTTTGGCAAGCAAGTTTTCTAATGCCAAGTCGAGCTGACGTTTAAAAGGAACACACTCAGGGTCAACAGTGCTAGGCCTGAGCCATGGTCAAAGGTCTACTTGTATAGATGAGAAACTAGGTTGTGCCAGTACTTCACTATATATATGAGTGACTGTATCATTTAGCAACTGGTTCTTATACTGCAGTATGTCAGCTGCTTTTTAGGTGTGTGCATGAATGTATGAGTGGCTCTATCAGTGTCTACCTTCCTGTCTGAGTGCTTCTATCCTCTTACAGGTAGGCACATCTCTTGCAGTCTGAGTAGTACACTGTATGTGTAACTGGGCATAGGGGTCTGCTAGTGCACATCTAAGTCAGTGAATCTCTTAGAGACATTTCTCAGCTTTTTTTCATAAAAGACCAAACATCATTGCCTACCTACAGCCTAGCTGAATGGTCTGTTTTTTGTAGTAGAAGGACCGTTCAACATTTATCAACTAGGTTTTTTACTGCCACGTCGAGCTGATGTTTAAAAGGAACACACTCAGGGTTAGCAGCAGTGGCGGCCAGTCATTTTAAGAGGGAGGGAGGAAAGGGAGTACGTTGCACACGCATACATACACCTCATTCACACATGCACTCACATACCCATTCCCAACACTCACTAACAAATACACGTACATTCATACACACATGCACGCACCAAACATTTTAAAAAAAAAAAAACGTACCTCAGCAGCTCCGAATAGGATGCTTCAGAGGTCCCAGCAAGGTTGGGACTGCTGCCTTCCCTCATTGGCTGGCCTATGGTCAGCTAATGAGAGAAAGACTGCTGACCCCACCCCACTCTATTACGAGGTGTCACTGATTGACACTCGGCCCTGGGCACTTCAGGGCTTAAATATGAAACACCCAGGTCCGAGGCAATCAGTGACGTGCCTCCTCGTCATGAGGGGGTTGGCCTCGAGGCACCATTGCCAGGCTGAAGAGGTCACACCCACAGGGCTGAGACTTCTTCAGCCCAGCAACGTTTAGCTCAGGCAGCCAGGAGTCTGCACATTTAGCACATGTCCAACTCCTGGCTGCCTGACTTGTACCAGAATAGTATCTGTCAGGCTGACTTTTGATCAGTCTGACAGATACTCTTCACGTCAGGAAAAAGGTAGAGGGGCATGGCTCCTCAGCCCATACGGGCGAGCTGCTGCTGGTTATTAGTACTAGGCCCAAGTCATCTTTAAAGGAATAATTCTCTGGATCGGAGACTATATTGTGCCAGTACTTCACTATATACCTGAGTGACTGTATCAGCTAGCCGCTGCTTCTGATACTGCAGTATGCACATCTGCTGTTGGGGTTTGTGCACAAATGTATGAGTGTCCCTTGCAGTGTCTGACTGCATGTCTGAATGCTTCTAGCCTCTTATAGGTAGATACTATTTTTACTATAAATTCCGAGAGATTTTACAATGGAATTTGGTTGTTTCCTAGTGCCAACATTTAAACAAAAATCTTTCGGTATATAAGCATATCACACATTTATGTGAAATATATAATAAGAGTCTAAAATCCATAAAATACTATTGCACTCTGCTATTGCTACTATGAATTCTAGGAATTGTAGTATTGATTTGAATTGGTATAAAGGAGTCTACTACTGGCAATATTTAACAATTATTGTATACATATGCACATCATGCATATATTTGTGAGTCACACAACCACTCACATATACCTATACTTCACTGAAATTGTTGTAAACCTAAAATATACATATACATTTTAAAGTGCATTTTCTATAATTTAACCTAATTTAAATACCTGTAAATTAAGTATATTATTCAAATTCTTTCTTTTTCTGCTTCGGTAATCTCAAATGTCACAGAAAATGTCAAAACTCAGCAAAAGAACTGTATACCACTCTCACTCATAGCAACCATTAAAGGCAACCTTTTCAACTTTGCTCTCTCTGATACTTCTAAAGGCAACAGACCAGAACATTCCTTCTAATTGTATCTTTATTTACAGCACTTGTGAATGGCTAATGTTTCTTAATCCTTTCTTCACTTCTGTGAAGAACTTAAAATGAAAGCAATTTGTCATTATTTGTAAATTTGTCACAACCTATAGCGTGGCCCCCATGTAACATTGCAACAAATTTGCAAATATTTACAGGGAACCAAAAAAAAACTAGCCTATTTTTTTTAGACTTTACAGCTCTATTACACTTCAAAAACAACTTCTCAATAGGAAAACACTTCATCATTGCTGCAAAAAAACACAACAAAGACCTCTAATGTCAGTTAAATATACTGCTATCTCTTTAATAGGCTTTCCAAATACTCACTTAGCAAGGTTTCCACAGCTACACACTAAACATGAAGGTCGAAAGTGCAGCATATGTTTTACAAATTGGACATTACTGTGCAGCTGAAATGCAGTGGTTTGTGGTTGACTCTTCCCAAATGTAACCATTTTAAGCACAACCAATCACAGACATACTTACTTACTCTTAAAAATCGCAACCTATTTTTAAGTATCTGGATATTAGAAACATCCAATGAAATGTATCATCTTTTTTAAACAACTACTTCCCTCCATTTTAACTGCCTTTCATTTTTAAAGAGTTCATTCTCTTCCGTTTGTTTCCTGTAAGATACTTCTGCATGCCTTCACAATGCTCAGAGTGTGAATTGTAGGTCAGAACTTTGTGTTTTGGGATAGGGAGCATGCATGTAACAAGTGGAATTGACAAGGACCTGGGTGTGCCAAATGTGGAAATTATTTGGATTGGCCAGAGAGGATTAAAGTTGCACCAGTTGCTGTCTTTGGTAAAAAGCATTAAAGATTGCCAACCCACTCACCTCATAGTTGTAGATTGAGGTGGTAATGCCCTGGGCACCCTTACTGAGCTAGGACTGGAAATCAAATCCTAATGAAGGATACATTTTCACAATTAAAGGCATATTTTCCTCCACTGCCTTGTTATTCTACAACATATGCCAAAGGCATAAATTGAAAATGTCAACCAAATTCTGTCCACAGATAAAGCTAGGAAGCATGTTAGAACTGTTTCAGCATTCCTTAGAGACCATATCAGGGGCTCTATCTACAATAACAACCTGTGCTTTGACATGGATGGAATCTATAGAAGTGATGGAGTGCCCTTCACAGACAATGGCAACAGAGTGTTTCTCACCAACTTGAAACCTATACTGCATCCTATACTACATGTAGTTATCATCCACTTCAAAATAAGCACAAAGACCACCCTACATGGCAAACAGTAGTTTATTTTATTTTAACCTATTTTTTTAAAGTTTGAAACAATTGCTTATACGTTGAAAATACACAAAATAAAAGCAGACATTCAATTCACACTACCACTTGTAAAATTCACAACTGCATCAATGAATCTGGGAGTGTGTACATGCCTCTGTGAGTCCATCAGTGCATTCCTGAGTGGGTCTATGAGTAAGTGTATAAGTGAGTGAGTGGGACTGTCAGTGGGTGCATGAGAGTCTGATTGAGTATGTGAATGGTTGCATGAGTGTCTGAGTGGATCCATTAGTGGGTGATGAGTGCCTGATTGTTTACACCAGTGTGTAACCTCTTGCACCATTTTATGGGCCTCATTACGAATCTGGTGGTCATTAGACCGCCAGTTTTGCGGATGGTGGTCGGACCGCCACCAATGCGGTGGTCCAAGTGCCATATTACAACCCTGGAGGTCGGGGCCCAAGGGGACCACCAGCCCCACCAGGATCAGGGATCCCGACAGTCTGGTGGTAGATAGTGGTCCTAATCCTTCAGGACAGAGCTGCCCTGCAGATTACAACCTCATTCTCTGCAAGCCTTTTCATGGCAGTAGCACCACCATGAAAAGGCTGTGTAGAATAGATGCAGGAGGCCACGTGGAGGGCCCTGCACTGCCCATGCACTTGGCAGTGCAGGGGGTCCCCTAGGCTGCTCAAGGCGGGCGTTAAAGTGATGCTCCTATTGTTTCCAATGGGCTTCCCCATGGATTGATTGACTAGCTCCCTACTTTTTGGTGCTAGTCGACCAATGTGCCACAATAGCGTCAACAATTTTGAGGCAATTGTGCTTACATTTTGGTGTTGCAGGGTGCTCCTTACTGGAGCCGCTCTTCACCAAAAACGTAGGAACTACCCAGAGTTCTTTCTTCTTTTTTGCTAAATTTGTGGGTCACTGTAACCCTGAAAGGGTTTTCTTTTGACTTATATTGGGTGTTCCCTTGTGTCTGGACAAAGTTAAACCCTTCTGAAGAGTTATGATGATAGCAAATCACATGCCAGGGGTTGCTTTTACTAATTCCAGGTTGGCTTGGATGGTAGTTTACCAGTCCAGAGAGGCAATACTATGCTTGGAGTTTTGAACAGTTTTTGTCATTTTACAGCTCAACAAGGATGACACTGTGTCAATCCTATACTTAAAGATTTTGCTGTACAAATGGCAAAATGGCAAAATACTTTGGCCCATATATATACTTTTTGACGCTAAACTGCGCTAACGCAGTTTAGCGTAAAAAAATTTAGCGCCGTCTAACGCCATTCTGAAGCGCCATGCGGGCGCCGTATTTATGGAATGGCGTTAGCCGGCGCAAGCAGACCGGCGCTGCCTGGTTTGCGTGGAAAAAAACCACGTACACCAGACAGCGCCGGCGTAGGGGGAAAATGGCGTATGGGCGTCTTAAAATGGGGCAAGTCAGGTTACGTCGAAAAAATCGTCGTAACCCGACTTGCGCCATTTTTTTTCGACGCCCATCCCCCATCAACATGACTCCTATCATTGTAAAGATAGGAGTCATGCCCCCTTGCCCAATGGCCATGCCCAGGGGACTTCTGTCCCCTGGGCATGGTCATTGGGCATAGTGGCATGTAGGGGGGCACAAATCAGGCCCCCCTATGCCACAAAAAATAAAAAAATAAATACTTACCTGAACTTACCTTAATGTCCATGGGATGAGTCCCTCCGTCCTTGGGTGTCCTCCTGGGGTGGGCAAGGGTGGCAGGGGGGGTCCCTGGGGGCAGGGGAGGGCACTCTGGGCTCATTTTGAGCCCACTTGTCCCTTAACGCCATCCCTGACCCAGGCGTTAAAAAGCGGCGCAAATGCGCCGTTTTTGGCCACGCCCACTCCCGGGCGTCTCTTTTGCCCGGGAGTATAAATACCACGTAAAGGCCTGGGAGTCATTTTTTAAGACGGGAACGCCTCCCTTGCATATCATTAACGCAAGGAAGGGGTTCACGCTAAAAAATGACGCACACTCCGGGCACTTTGGCGCCCGAAGCGTCTAACGCCAGAGTATAAATATGGCGTTAGTTGGCGTTAGTTCTGCGTCGAATTTGCGTCGAAAAAAACGACGCAAATTCGGCGCAACCAGAGTATAAATATGGCCCTTTGTTCCTGTTTAGTTCGGTGTGGATATCACTGTGCTAATCCTATGCTTAAAAACTTTTCTAGATCAACAGACATTTTTTGTTTCTTAATGGAGCTGCTCTGCACCTAAACCGGGGAACTATGGTAGTTATCTCTACTTTTTTGCATAATGCATGCATCACCCTAACCCTGAACGGGTTTTGTTTTGACTTATATTGGGTGCTCCCTTGTGTCTGCACAATAGCTAAACCCCTTTGAAAAGCTCTAATAATAGCGAAACACATATCAGGGGTTGATTTTACTAATTCCAGGTTGGCTTGGATGGTGATTTACCAGTCCAAAGCTGTAATAAAGTGCCTGGAGTGGTGAATGGTTTTTGTCATTTTACAGCTTGGCAAGGATGGCACTGTGTCAATCCTATGCTTAAAGATTTTGCTCTACAAATCCAAAAGATTTTGGGCCTCATTAAGACACTGGCAGTCTAATGACCACCAGGGTCAAGGAGGCGGTCAGACTGCCGCCAATGCAGCTGTCTGAGTGCCATACTACGACCGTGAAAGTGCTGGCTGTCCTAATCCGCCAGGGCAGTGCTGCAAGCAGTGCCACCCTGGGGATTACGACCCCCTTTTCCACCAGTGATTTCATGGTGGTAACCCTGCCATGAAATGGCTGGCAGACATGGGGTGCAGGGTGCCCCAGGGGGGCCCCTGCACTGCCCATGCACTTAGTATGGGCAGTGCAGGGGCCCGCCTGGCCAGCCCTTTTGCAATGTTCACTGTCTGCTTTGTATCCAGTGAACATTGCAACAAGTGATGTTGCACCCTTCGCACTACAACATTGCCACCAGCTCTAATATGAGCCAGAGACAATGCTGTAGGCCATTTCCAGCTGAGCCAGCAATCAGAAACTGTGTTTCCACCAGCTGACCCAGCAGGAAACCTGTAATGGCCACTGTGGGGAGGCTGCCACACTGGCAGTAACCTGCCCGTCAGAACTTTGGTGGACGGAAAAGGCATAAGTCAGAATCAGGACCATTGTCCCTGTTCTGCTTGGCGTGAATAGCACTGTGCTAATCCTATGCTTAAAAACTTTGCTAGATAAACAGACATTGGAGTTTAGCAAATCTAGAGTGCCGCTTGTGCTTCAGGGTACTCCTTACTGGAGCTGCTCTCCACGTAAACTTGGGAACTACCCAGGGTTCTCTTCTTTTTTGTATGTGTGTATGTGTGTATGTGTGTATATGTATATATGTATATGTATATATGTATATATATATATGTATATATATATATATATATATATATATATATATCAAAACAAATCCCTTTCAGGGTTAGAGTGACGCATAAATTATGCAAAAAAGAGAATAGAGAACTCTGGGTAGTTCCCAAGTTTAGGTGGAGAGCAGCTCTCGTAAGGAGCACCCTGCAACACCAGCGACACTCTAGATTTGCTCACCTCAAATGTCTGTTTATCTAGCAAAGTATTTAAGCATTGGATCAGCACAGTGCTATCCACGCCGAGCTAGATAGTGACAAAGTCTTTTGCCATTTATACAGCAAAGTCTTTAAGCGTAGGTTTGACACAGTATTAACCTTGCCGAGCTGTAAAATGACAAAAGCCATTTACCACTCCAGGCACAGTATTACAGCTTTGGACTGATAAAATACCATCCAAGCCAACCTGAAATGAGTTAAAGCAACCCCTGACATGTGTTTCGCTCTCATTAGAGCTCATCAGAGAGGTTTAGCTTTGTCCAGACACAAGGGAGCACCCAGTATAAATCAAAACAAATCCCTTTCAGGGTTAGAGTGACGCATAAATGAGAGCGAAACACGTGTCAGGGGTTGCTTTTACTCATTTCAGGTTGGCTTGGATGGTATTTTATCAGTCCAAAGCTGTAATACTGTGCCTGGAGTGGTAAATGGCTTTTGTCATTTTACAGCTCGGCAAGGTTGATACTGTGTCAAACCTACGCTTAAAGACTTTGCTGTATAAATGGCAAAAGACTTTGTCACTATCTAGCTCGGCGTGGATAGCACTGTGCTGATCCAATGCTTAAATACTTTGCTAGATAAACAGACATTTGAGGTGAGCAAATCTAGAGTGTCGCTGGTGTTGCAGGGTGCTCCTTACTAGAGCTGCTCTCCACCTAAACTTGGGAACTACCCAGAGTTCTCTATTCTCTTTTTTGCATAATTTATGCGTCACTCTAACCCTGAAAGGGATTTGTTTTGATTTATACTGGGTGCTCCCTTGTGTCTGGACAAAGCTAAACCTCTCTGATGAGCTCTAATGAGAGCGAAATACGTGTCAGGGGTTGCTTTTACTCATTTCAGGTTGGCTTGGATGGTATTTTATCAGTCCAAAGCTGTAATACTGTGCCTGGAGTGGTAAATGGCTTTTGTCATTTTACAGCTCAGCAAGGTTGATACTGTGTCAAACCTACGCTTAAAGACTTTGCTGTATAAATGGCAAAAGACTTTGTCACTATCTAGCTCGGCGTGGATAGCACTGTGCTGATCCAATGCTTAAATACTTTGCTAGATAAACAGACATTTGAGGTGAGCAAATCTAGAGTGTCGCTGGTGTTGCAGGGTGCTCCTTACTAGAGCTGCTCTCCACCTAAACTTGGGAACTACCCAGAGTTCTCTATTCTCTTTTTTGCATATATATATATATATATATATATATATATACATATATATATATATATATGTTATAATTAGGTTCTGAATTTCCTCGTACAAAACCATAGAAATTCAGCAGTTATAGTTATGGTCGACTAAAGAACTATAATTCGCACCCTAAGGTAACTATAAAACATTAGTAAAAAGTTATTTTTATGGTTTAATTTGGGTATGGGTTTTTGCATGGTAAGTTGGTAAGTTTTTGGGGGGGTTTAGGGTGGTATGGGATTTTGGGTGGCAAGGGTAATTTTAGGTTTTAGGGTAGGTATGGATTTTTGGGTGGCAATTAATTTTTAGGGTTTAGGGAGGGAGGGAGGGTATGGGTTTTTGAGTGGCAAGGGAATTTTTATAGTTTAGGGTGAGTATGGGTCTTTGGGTGCCAAGGGTAATTTTACGGTTTAGGATGGGTAAGGTTTTTTGAGTGGCAAGTGAAATATAAGGGTTTAGGGTGGGCATGCATTTTTGAGTGGCTAGAATACTTTTAGGGTAGGTATGGGTTTTTGGGTGGCTAAGGGGTTTTTTAGGGTTTAGGGTGAGTATGGGTTTTTGAGCAGCAATGGGTATTTTTTTAGGTTTAGGGTGGGTATTGGTTTTTGGGTGCTAAGGACACATTAATCTTTACGGTGGGTATGAGTGTTTGGGTGGCATGTGAAATTTTATGCTTTAGGTTTGGTATGGGTTTTTGGGAAGCAAAAGCAATTTTATAGTTTGGGGTAGATATGTGTTTTTGGGTGTCAAGGGAATTTTTAGGGTGTATGGCGGGTACAGGTTTTTGGGTGGCAAGGATATTTTGGGGGTTCGGAGTGTGTGAGGGTTTTTGGGTGGCAAGGGAAGTTTCAGGGTTTAGGGTGGGTGTGGGTTTTTGGGTTTTAAGGTGTTTTAGGGTTTTGAGTGGGTATAGGTTTCTGGGTGGTAAGGTGGTTTTAGGGTTTAGGCTGAGTATGGGAGTAGGTTGGATTAACGTATTATAATTAAAATTACTTTACGTTAAAAAACATAGAAATTCACTGAAAATACAAAGGTTACAGGGATGCTATAGTTGGGAAATAACATTTAAAAAACAGAGAAATTCAGTTAAAATACGAAAGCTTACAGGGAAGTTATAGCTAGGCTCACAATTTAAATGTACAAAACTATAGAAATTCAGCTATTCAAGTAACTGTAACTCATGCCCTAAGCTAATTATAACCTGCGCCTTTGCTTTGCCATACACTGATAATTACCACAGATATTACAGCACTTATGACATCATTTAGAACACCATTGATAATGTTACTGTATTCTTTGCAGTAAAAAGAATTATGAGATAACTGTGCATGGCGGGACACAGGGGTTTTAAGTTAATATATTGTGCTGCCCCACACAAGCTTGCTGCCCCTGTCCCCCTCCTCCTTGCAATCCATTGTCCAAGTCCATGCTCCTGCTCCCTTATTTGAGCCATGTGTAGCCTTTGTTCTGCCACTGCCATTCCTGCCTGCCCCGAACCCTTAGCTTGCTGCACCATCCACTCCTACCTATCGTTTGTTGTCTGCATCCATGCACAACCACCTTCCTACTGCCCTGCATGGTTCAATGTGCTGCCACTGCCCTCCATTTAGCTTGACATGCCTGCCCAATCCCCTTGCCCTCAGTTGCCCAATTCTATGACCCATCATTGCCCTCCTGCTTAGTCTCTGTGCTTCACTTGCTGCCCCTACCCTCATTCACTTCCTCCTGTTGTCTCCTTGCTTGGCCCTACTCCTTCCTTTTTGCTCACAATGTACCACTGCACCTCCTATCTACTCTGAGTATTCTATTGAGCTGCCACTGCCCCTTCCGCTTGCCAATCATTGTCAGGTAATTGTCACCTGTCCCTGCCACCTCCACCCTGCCTCTCTGAGTTCCATACCCCTATCTTCTCCCTCTTGTTCTCCATGGTCCATTTTGCTGCAACTCCTTTCTGACCTCCATTCTCTATTGTACTGCATCTGCTCATCCTGCCTATCCTGTGTGACCTGTTGCGAAGTCCCCTTTCCTGCTCTCCCTTGCCTGTGTCCAGCCCCTACCCATCCCTACTGACCTCTATAGACCTTTGTGCAAGCTCCTGCACCCTAAGTCTTGCTCACCATGGCTGTTGTGCTGGCACTAACACTCCTGCTTGCCATGATTGGCCTTTTGTGCCGCCCCTTACCCCCTTCCACCTTCCCTCAGTTTTCTGTGTGTATAACGTTATAGTCTCACTGCTGCATTCTATGGGGTGGTTTGCTTCCAGTGCCCATCCCGCCTGCCCTCCATGATCAGCTTGCTGCTCCAGTCCTGCCCCCTTACCCCCTGCCATCCATTTTCCATGTGCAGGGCTCTATCTCCTCCCTCCTACCCTGTCTGGTCTGTTGTTTTGTCCCTGACCCACCCTCTTGCACTTCATGGTCGTTTATGCTGCAACTGTCCTTCCTGTTTGTCCGGTATGGTCTGCTTACTGCCCTTATTCTTTCCCCTCTGCTTTCTGTTGACCATGTGCATGGGCCCTGTCCCCTCCTTACTGCTTTCCATGGTCCGTCCTGCCTGTCCTGTGTGTGCTGCTTCAAACCCTAACACCTGCCATGCAAAGTCAAGTCAAGTTGGTGCCAACATTTTGAACTTGGTAAGAGGGAGTTTTTTAAAAACCTGGGGTATTAATTTTCCCCATTGACTTACATTGAGAAAGGAGAGATTTTAGGCAGGAGACAGACAAAATGAAGTTATTTTGGGCCTAAAAACGGCAAAACAGCAGACGTTTCCAGCCTGAATCTGGTCTTTTGGCATGTATGATTATACTGCCACTGCCTAGTCCTTCTGCTCTCAATGGTCTGTTATATTGCCACAGCTCCTCTTGCCTGCCCTGCATGGTTGGTTTGTTGTCCTTGCACCCTTTTCCCCTGCCCTCCATGGTCTACTGTGCTGCCACTGCTCCTCCTACCTGCCCAGCATGGTCAACTTGCCTCTGCACCCTTCTCCATGCCATCCATTATCTGAGTCTGCACCCCTGACATCTGGCTCATCACAGTATTCTAATGAACAACTAGATTGCTAATATTCTATATTTATTAAAACAGTGCGGCACACCTGACATAATCTTGATGTAATCAGAACTGTAATACCTAAATCATTTATAAAATTATAAAAATGAGAGGTTCTTATTCCCATAGAAATTATGGTTAGTGCTCTAATAAACTAAAATGAGGACATAGTTTCTGCACTCTCAATTAGCAACAAAGCACTTTTTTAATTATTTGCTATCTTGGTGATTTTTTATCTAGTTGATCACTTGATTATGTGTTACACTTAAGGGATAGAATGTGGCATTACGGACAGAGCTGCAGACTTTGCAACTGGGGACCCAGGTTTGAGTTTGAACGTCAGCTCAACATCCTGTAATCCCAGGCAAGTCACTTAGGGCCAGATGTAGCAAGCCGTTTGCATGGCGCAAACTGCGAAAAACGCAGTTTGCGCCATGCAAACGTCCTCACGTGATGCTCATTCCCAAATTGTGAGCCGGTTCCGACTTGCAATTTGGGAATGCGACTCGCATCGCAATTCAGACTTGCCGCAAAGCAACTCGCAGTTACCACTAGTGTTACACCTTCGTGAATGTCGGCAAAAATATTTTTTCAGAGCAGGCAGTGGTCCTATGGACCACTGCCTACTCTGAAAAAATGAAACCAAATGGTTTCGTTATTGTTTTCATATTGCAACTCGTTTTCCTTTAAGGAAAATGGGCTGCAAAATGAAAAAAAAAAAAACTGCTTTATTTAAAAAGCAGTCAAAGACATGGAGGTCTGCTGACTACAGCAGGCCACCATCCCTGTGAGTGCAGGGACTCGCTATGGGGTTGAAAAAAAAGCAACCCACCTCATTTTAATGAGGTGGGTCTTTGGGACCCCATAGCGAGTCGCAGAAGGTGTCTGAGACACCATTCTGCATATGCTTTGCGAGTCTGAAATTGCGAGTCACACCGACTCGCAATTTCAGACTCGCAAAAGCATTCCTTGCTACATCTGGCCCTTAATCTCACCATGCCTAAATCTCTGAAGGAATGTGTCCTCTGTAATGCAACTGATGCTCATGTAAAACACTACAATACCTTTGGGTCAAGTCTGTGCTGCATAAAAAAGGCAGAAAAAAACCACCCAAAAAAATATTTTGCACACTTCTGTCTTTGGGCTATACTTGGGATACATTTGGGTGATTTGTGTGTTACATTTCAGCTTTTGTTTCTCTGATGGCCATCTTGTTTGTTACAAAGTTCCCCAGTCTCCTCATTTCATGCAGTACACTCAGTAGAAAATGCTTTCAGTTTTTCACTTCGATTCCATCAAGGTGGCAGTCAGATGTGCCACTCTTTTGGCAGAGTTTCAGAATGTTAGCACTCTAGTTGCTCAATAGAACACTGTAGTAAACTGCTGATCACCAGGGAGTACCTAGCAGTCTGCTGCTGATGTTGAAAGTGCATGTTTCAATCCACATGTCAGAAAGTTTTAATGAAATAGAAGAGGAAGGTATTTGAGAACTCACTTAAAACATGTCCTAATTTTTCTTTCTACGGCACTAGCTTAATTTCTGTGACAAAATGAAACCCCGCAGTTTGTTTCTTTCCAAGTAAAACATTTTAAGTTTTACCAGTTTCATTCAATCAAGATAGACTCAGATGTGCCACATGTTTGCCATAAGTAAGACTGTTAGCACTCTAGTTGTTCTTTGGAACACTCTGGAAGGCTGCAGTTGAACACAAGGGAATCAACTGACAGGCCACACCTGTTGAAAGTACATGTTTTACTGAAAGTGTCATACTTCATTCTCAGAGCGCTGAGAAACAGTGTTAATTGACAGAAAATCTGCTCTCATTTCATCTTCTGGAGCACCTTCCATAATCTCTATGGGAAGTTCATGCAAAGACTGTTTTCTCTCATTTATGGTTCATGAAATCCCAGCAGAAGGCTTTTTCACAGGGTATAATCACCTTAGCAACAAATAGTCTATATTGTAACTAAAATCTGTTATCACCTTACATACTTTCTCCTTTTTGTGACCCTCAAAACCTGCTGCTCACTACAATCCATTTCAGTGGGGTGCTATCATTTATATTGGAATGCTTGCTTTCTGGACCAAGAGCTACCTTCCTTCTAAATGTGGTATAATTCCATTCAGCGGCTCAGGCTGCAATTGTGTCTAAAACCTCTATGGGAATTAGCATGGGAAACACACTATTTTTTACCTCCATTTTTCTCAGCACCTGCTTGACGGATCACCTCCAAACCTTACATGCACAATAAGACACAAGACGAGTAATGAAGATTCGCCAAACAGCACCAAAGATATAGCTAACTCCAAAAAGTATATATATATATATGTATATATATATATATATATATATATATATATGTATTTTTATATTTATATATTTATCCCTATGTTTCCTCCGTTGACAGAAAAATCGACTCAGTCACTCAATGTCACCTTTCAAAATTAGTTTAGTCTGGCAAAAATAATAATCGCCCGACACGTTTCGGAAGTCTAAGCTCCCTTGTTCACGAGCAATATTAGTCCATAGTTCCGTTTATAAATATTCCCTACGCCATTTCAATAACAACAATGACGGTCAAAAGCCTTCCCTTTAATACAGCGGCCATCTTTAAACATGTTTATCCAACAGTTGAACAGTCATTTCACTATAATACACACTGTGTGTTTCCTAAATCTAAACTTATTTCATATAGTCTGCATTTTGTAATATATCTCAGACAATTATATTCATATAGTGTTTGTATTTGTTGTAAATTTTTATCAATAAGACTGATTTTGAATATTCCTAAATATTTCAAATGTTACCTGTATTTCAGACGGTCTGCTATTCACATTACAAATTCTTTTATATTTATCATCATGCTCTCTATTCCGCATGATTTTCAAACTCTTTTCCAAATTTCAATCCATTTAGCATTATCCATCTATTCTTTACCATCCTCTGATACTAATTATCTTAACCCAAGTGGGCAATTACAGATTCTTACATTCCAGAAGCATGTCTTTTTCTTCTTATTTAAGAAGCCTATCCTTTATTTTATCTTATTCTATATACACAACACATACTCAAAATAAATCAAACAATATTTATGCAGAAAAAGATAAAATTCACTATTCAGCCTTTTTGCCTTCAGATGACCTTTATATAATATAGTAGCTCCTTTGCTTTTGAACCACCGTCATATTTTTTCTTTTCTATAAAAAACAAAAATAAACACCATATATTAGAATCACACAATAAAAAAAACATTCCTTTACAATCCATCACAATATCTACTATGGACATTTTTCCAATTATACTACTCCATTATGCATTATCTCCAAACAGCGTTAATTTTACTCACATTCACATGGTGTCATTTAATACATCAAATGTACAGCTAATTCTTCATCCTTATTTAATCCTTCAGGTTCCATGGTATTACAGTCAATATTTAGATGGGATTTCAATTTTCTTAACTCTAATGTTCTTTTTCCTCTTCTTATATTCAACATATCTCTATCCAGTACCATAAATTGTAGTTCATTTACATTATTAGCATGATGTTCCTTAAAATGCCTGGCTACTGGATATGACTTATCCTCATTTTTAACTGTTCTCTCATGTTCTAATACTCTTTTCTTGCCATGTGTATAGTGCTCCCTATAGAGAATTTATTACAGGGGCACTTCAAAGCATATATACAATGATCCGAATGGCATGTTACATGTTTCCTAATTTTAAACGGTCTTACAATCCCTGGAAAAATTATTTCTTTACAATTTTCACTGTATTTACAGGCTTTGCATTTCCCACAAGTAAAAAAACCTTGAATAGGTTTTATCTTTTCCATCACTGGTACCAGACATTGACTTAATGTATCCTTTAAGGATCTACTTCTTCTAAAAGTGAATGTAGGATAATCATTAATCACCATTGCTATATTCTCATCCGTTTTCAATACTGGCCAAAATGTATTAAACATCCTTTTTATTTCTCCTTTCTTATTATGATATGTTATCATCATGTTTATCTGTTTTAGGTTTGATTACTAATAAGTCTTCTCTTTTAACTTGTCTAACTTTCTTCAGTGCCTTTTCTACACTGCTATGCAAATAGCCTATTTCTCTAAATCTTTTAATCATAAGGCTAGCTTCTTTTTCAATAGTGGTATCTAAACTACAGTTCCTTATAGCCCGTGGTAATTCCCCATACGGAATACTTTGAATTAGGTTCTTGGGGTGATTGCTTGTGGCATGGATTAGACTATTACCAGTCATGCCTTTTCTAAATAACTTGCATTCCAGCTTATTACCTATCACACTTACTTTCAAATCCAAAAATACCAGCTCCAAATGATGTATTTCACTACTAAATTTCAGATTTATAGAATTGTCATTCAGTGGTGTCCCAAAATTTATAGCGGACCATTTACTCCCTTTCCAGATACAGAAAATATCATCTATATATCTCACCCAGAGAACTGCCTGATCTTCAAAACCAGTGATGTTCCTGACTACTTGTTCCTCCCACCAACCCAGGTACAAACCTGCATAGCTGGGAGCAAAGCAAGTGCCCATCGCAGTCCCCTGGCATTGAGGGTACAATGTATTTTCAAAGATGGAAAATTATTTGTTAAACACATATAGACCATATCCAACAGCATCTCTGTATGTAGAAGATATGACAGGGGCCTTGCTCTCAAAAAGTATCTTAATGCTTTAATGCCATTGTCATGAGGTATACATGTATACAAACTAGTAACATCGAGACTCATTAAAAGATAGTCTTCTTCCCACATGATTCCATCAATTATCCTCAAAAAGTCTCTAGTGTCCTTGATATACGAAGGTAATGTTTCTACAAAAGGACATAGAAAAAATCTACATATTTAGAAATGTTTTCAAAAAGGCTCCCTATTGATGACACTATACGTCTACCAGGAGGATCGTCAATATTTTTGTGTACTTTTGGTACAAAATAAATTGCTGCTGTCTTAGGAAATTTGACCTTAAGGAATGTATATTCCTCCCATTCAATGAGTCCCTGATCTTTCCATTCATCCAATTTATCAAACAACTTGCTTTTTACTTCCTTCATTTCATTTCTACTGGCAATTAAATAGTTATTTTTATCCTGTAACTGTCTCAGTCCCTCCTTAATATACTTTTCTCTAGATAGTATCACTACATTTCCACCCTTCTCTGATCTTCTTATGATGATATCTTTATCATTACATAACGATTCAATCGCTTTCCTATGCTTTAACTGAAAATTATCATGTTTAGACCTCTTACCATATCTTGGTGAAAAATCAAATATTTGAAAAACAAATATTGCTTGTGTCTCCCTAGGGACTATGAGAAATCCTATGGGAGTTATGGAGGCGCAGGAGATAATGTAAAACATGTATAGAAACACTGCACATACATACTGGAATCATCCTTCGGCACATTAAAACCAGTGGAAAAAATGCACAAAAAACAAAAATGCATAAGCCTTTTCTCTCAATGTCACTTGAAAATAGCTATGGAAAGTGGAAGAAAAGGAACACGCTGGTTGCACAAAATGCCTGCCCTGGTACATGGCTTCCAAGGGCAAAGGCATGGGCAAAAAAGAAGAGCACATGCAGGCCAATAGCAAAAGCAAAGCACACTGACTACAAATTGGTTCTAGCCACGTGACCACCAAGGGCAAAAGCATGGACAACAAATAACGCATGCAGGTCTGTAGCAAAAGCAAAGCACACTGACTACAAAATGGACCACAATAAAATGAGCAAAATAATAGTGCAAAATTCACAAACAACACACAAGAAAATAGAGATAAAGTACTATAAAAGTTACGAAACCAGGCCCAAGCCCACCAAACACGTGTGCAAACTTTTTCCCTTCGAAAAACCCCTGAAAAAATGAATGTAAAATAGGACCTTACTGCAACTTCAAGCTACCCACAATCATATTTTAAAAAGGATGGAAAAAACATTAAAAAGCACTGGCTCATGTTCACCATCAAACAACAAATGTGTCCAAAAGTACTTCAACTTTCTTGATTCCTCAAAATACAAATCCTTAAAACGCCTATGGTACATACGGCAGGGATTGCAGAGAAAGAGAGTGAGCCATTGTCTCAAAATCCAAATTAAGGTAGCAACGGGATGGACAAATAACAAGGAGGAGCCTCCTGGACAGAAAGGAAGTTGGAGCCTGTGAGCCTCTTCCTTCCTTTGGTAAAAATGTAAAATAAAAAAAAAATGTATTTTCAAACGTTCTCAATGTTACAAATGTAAAACAAATCAAGAAGAAACATATCTTCAAATCCTACTTTTTTGTGGGATAGCTCATTGACAAAAGCTTTAAAAACTCCTGTCATATCTTTTTGATGATAACTTTTGGTAAAGTTCTGTGAAGAAGAAAAACATTTAAATTGACAGTTTACTGGCAGTCTATTTTCCTATCACAACCTTACCACCTACTGTGAGTCTACAGATTCACGTACCTACTATTAATTTAGAAGTAGTATTACTTCACTAAGGGTTCTTTGACCAAATTATGGACTTACATAACATGTCACATGGATTCCGCTATCTTTAACATTTTCAAATCATTTTTCCTCAGCCGAATTTACTGATTCATCCTAAGACGTTACAAAGTCCCACAGACAAAATATGTGGTAGCTTCTTTCCTGTATGGCTGTTAACCTGTACCTAGATTAAATAAACCATAAGGATAAATGAACCACTATGGATTCGCTTGATGAATATTTATTAATTTTAAAACTCGCTTGTGTGCTCCAATATTTCTTGTATTGATACAGCAGACACCTTTGGTAGACACGATATTGTCAGAGCACCAATGATGGGCTTTCTTCTTTATACCTAAAATGTCTAATCATATATTCTTTCCCTAACTCTGACATTGGATTTGTGCAGCAATTTTGTACACTTCTATCACATTGTGTAGTTCCTTTAAAGTCCAGTCAGATGCAAGGTTGTTTACTGTTTTCTTGATGAGGACTTGAGGGGTGCCTGACTGAGCAGAAGTCTCACATTTCTTAATTATGATGGCTTCCTGTGTTCACTGGGGTTTGGATAGTATTGCTGCCGGTACTTGCAATGTAGAACCAACAATTAGCAAACATGTGTTCAAATATATTTATTTAGGTTAGGCAGCCAATTAATCAGAAGGAGTAAAGTTTTTTTCTGGGGAAGAAGTTCTTTGACTGATTGGGCATAATACCATAAGTGTATGTACAGCTGCTTTATCTGAAGCAACTTAGCAGGTTTTAGTGGCCCTCTAACCTCTGGCTACTTCAGCACTTTGGCCGTCCATTTTGGAGTAGGTGTTAATGTGGCTAGGGGCAGGATTGGTTGTCAGATCCATTTGGTATTAGTGAACCTTCTTCTGATCTTAACCTAAGTGACTGAAATGGGAGGACTGGGTTTGTGCCTAACCCTGTAGTATTCCCTACCCTACTACCTCTGCAATACTGATCACACTTCGTTAAGTATAGACCTGGAGAGGTGATAAATGGGGGTATCTGCTAGTTCTATAATGTTTGATCAGTACAGCCTCCTTTACAGCGGTTGCAACAGGGGTCAAACATGTTCTCTTTAGATTTCTGGAAGTGCAGGTTACTGTTCAGAGTAGTTGGTTTCCACTTTTAAAAAAATGTAAACAACGTTGTGGGTTTATTTCTTCAAAGTAGAGGGCAACATGACCAATCTTTCACCCTTTGTAACACTGTATGAGATTGCAGTCCTGATCCATCAGCTGTATGAATCTTTCCCACCTTTTACGCAGTGAACAATTTTATGAATCAGCCTGAAATTCACTCCTAGGGTATCCCTAGAGTACGCTCCATAATAGGTGGCAGTACTTTTTAGGTGTTCAATGGATTTGTATCATGCAGTTTTTGGGTGAACCATTATGTGACGTTCCAAGAAAGGACTGCTCCAAAAGTAAAATAAAAATAGCCCTCCATAGCCACATAATGTTTACCACTGAACATAAAAAGACTCACTCTGCCAGCATTTCCCTTGATTTGCCAGGAAGTGAGATAGTCCAGCATTGATGTCAGCCTCCCCCAGCAGTACAGTGAACCATACCTGCACTAATGTGGCTGCTCAAAATAAACAGGCTCAACACCATTGCCAAACACATGTATCTTCTGAGAATCAACAGCAGCAAAGAACACTTCTGCCAGAGCATCAACAACAATAGGGCCAGTGCTGCAGCAAGCTGAAGGAATTGTGAGAAGGAATTGTGAGATGAAACTATAGAAGTGTTCTCTTCTCCTCCACTGCTCTCTGTAAGGTGTAGCAGGTGAACCTGAATGTAATGTGGTTGGGACAGATATGTAACTTGATTAACATGCACCAGTTGTTCCTAAATCTTCACATCCTCTGGTTGGCACATTCTGTGTGTACAAATCCACTGACAGCAAGGGCATCTGTCTGGCCTCCATAAATGACAGCCTTACTGGCCTCAGGCTCAGCCACTTCATCTTAGCTTCAACCACCAGCCTCTAATATAGTAGCACCAGCAACTACAGGTCCATATCAGACTGGCAGTGCCCAAACTGCTCCACTGTCTCACTGGTCGGCCTTGCAAGCAGTAGTGGCTTCATCCCCATGTTTATGTAAGCATCTGCACTACCTGGGTGGTCAAGCACCATCAACAGAAAGATGCTGGGCAGTTAGAATAGTACAGCAAGTCTGAAACTCCAGTACAGGCTACCATCCATCCAAACAGGCCAAAATACCTCTTCTTGGATGAGGTATGTCCATACTCCATGTTTGCAATCACCAACAACCCACACTGCTATTAGTTTATAGGCTCTCCAAAGATGTAATTGAGCAGTTTATGTTTGCCATGATTTTTCAAGGGGCAGCTCTGCCCACCCCTTCCTCATTACAACTCATCATTCCCCTTTTTGTGCCTCTTCTTCCTGTTCTGCTATCCCATATCAACTCACTCCCCCCCTGCTGTGTGCGATCTGACCCCCTCTTCTGTCCTCTCTTTTTGACCTCCCCTTTAATGTGTTCTATCTTTCCCTCTCTAGTGTCCTTACCTTAGCTACCTCTGTTGTGTTCTCTTTGATTTTCCTCTGTGTGCTTTCTCTTCCCCACACTGCTATTCTCTCTTTCCCTTGTTGTGCTCTCTCTGTTTTCACCTGTCTTTTTACACTCTCTATCCCCATGGTTGTGCTGTCACTTGATGCCAGGGTTCTGGAGAATTAATACATTTTTTAATTCAGGTTCATTTTTCCTTGAGGCAGGCTTTACTTCTTCTTAGCTGAGTAAACATGTGCACTTGGATTTTAAATTTCTTGGGCATTATTGAACTGATAGTCACACTGCTAATTCCTGGTATTACATCTGCTAATATACGGACATATTTATGAGCCCCTAGTGCCACCGGAGCACCACTTTTTATGATGCTCTGGGGGCACTATGCCCTGTGCTGTATTTACAAGGTGGCGTTAAGCCACTATGGCGGCCATTCCAACTTTCCCGCTGGGCCGGCGGGCGCCCTCCAAAAGAGTTGCAGGGGTGCGACGGGTGCAGTGGCACCCGTCACGATTTTCACTGTCGGCTAAGCAGACAGTGAAAATCTTTGTGGGGCCCTGTTAGGGGGGCCCTGCACTGCCCATGCCAGTGGCATGGGCAGTGCAGGGGCCCCCAGGGGCCCCACGACACCCGTTCCCGCCAGCCTGGTTCTGGCGGTGAAAACCGCCAGAAACAGGCTAGCGGGAAGGGGGTCGGAATCCCCATGGCGGCGCTGCAAGCAGCACCGCCATGGAGGATTCCCTGGGCCAGGGGAAAACCGGCGGGAAAACGCCGGTTCCCCTTTTCTGACCGCGGGTGTACCACCGCGGTCAGAATAGCCCAGGAAGCACCGCCAGCCTGTTGGCGGTGCTTCCGCTGCCCTCCGCCCTGGCGGTCAGAGACCGCCAGGGTTGGAATGAGGGCCTATGTGGCTTAACGCCACATTGTAAATACGACCCCTTCACACGCAGCCCTTTGCGTGGAAGGTGCGTGCAGTGGGTGTTGCTTTTGCCGTGCCACATCAACACCCATTGCATTTTGACCCTGCCTCAGATTTATGAGTTTTTGTAAACCTGAGGCTGCACCAAAATCTAACGCCACCCCAGGGATGACGTTAGCAAGGCGCAACGAGGAGGAATACTTTTATTCCTCCTCATTTTTTTCTTTTTGTATGTGTGCTGCATTCTGCAGCGCATAGGAAGAGCAAAATGCCAGAAATTATTGTTTACATGCAGGAAAGTGTCCCTTCCTGCACATAAACAATCATTTGAAAATTAAGCTTTGGCACTTCTGTGTACGCTGCATTCTGCAGCACACATAGAATTTCCACAGCATCTGGGATTGTATGTGGTTTCACTTTTTTGACCTTGAGTACATTATTTATCTGGGGGTGACAACATAATCACTCAGCTGTTTCTTTGTCCCAGAGTTTGTGACACAGAATGATATGAGTGGATATGTAGCACTGCAAATATTGATCTCATTTTGCATCAGGTTAGCAGGACCTTCCCTCTCATGTTTTCTGAAATAAGTTCGGAAGGCTTTCCTGCTTTCTTGTAGGCCAACTCTGAGTCGTTATAGCTTTTTTTTCCATCCCAGTTTGATGTTATCTCTGCATAGAGAATCTGAAATGTAGGCATTGTAGTGCTATTCTAGTAGCCTGCGGCTTCGTAGGATACCTGAAAATTAAAGTGTTTTGATGTGGACAGCGCAAATAATTTTTGGACTATCTCTCTTTTTCTAGGAATTGAATAGCGCCCTAGAGATATTGATAATACAGTTATATATGGCCTAACTGGCAACACTTTGATAGGCAGAAGTATCCCTCTCTTGAGTCTGGCTGATCCTTGTCCTTGGAAGTTGGCACTCAACTCATTTATGGCCTGTTTTAAAAAACACTTTGCATTTGGTTTGCGTTACTTTTTAATGCACCCAAACACAAAGTGTTGGGTCGGTATTCACACTACTGTGGTCTTGCATTAGTTTTTATAAATGAGGTATTGCATGGATGATGCTTATGTCCACCTTTAAATTTCAATGAAAGTCCATATCTACATCTAGAAAGAAATTGTAGACATGGATTTGCATCAAAATCCTGTACATCCCCGAGGCTGACGTAAGAAGGGAATACAATGTACTTCTCCTTGTTTTTTTCCCTTTTGTAGGTGTGCTGAAAATTGCATCATAAATACAAACAAGAAATTGCATTTCAGCATAGTTTTTGTGCAGGATGAATATCCTTCCTGTTTAAAAACGATGCTGACCACAATGGTGCAAATGTGTCTGCACTGGTGTGCATGGTAGCATAAAGTGTGCTGGGTGAGAGCATCTTTGTAGATCTGGTGCTGTTCTGATCCCTCCCGTTTGTGCAGTGAAGAGCAGCAACTTCACCTGCTCTTCTGTATTGCATGATTTATTTGTAGATCTGAACCTTAGTGTTTACCAGCTGCCTCAAGGATAGTTTACTCATTATCAAGTGGTCATCTCTGCCCAGTAGTTGCAGGTGTTAGGTGTCTTGTTTTCTTCTGAAGCATTATTGTTTTTTTTTTCCCATAGGCATGGTGCGCTAGCCTTATCAATTTTGTCTGCCATTTTCGAATATTCATCAATAAATCTCAACAGGTGTTTTTCTTGTTTTCAGGCACCTTTTGGTTGTGCGGGTGCCTCCTCTCCTTCCTGAGAAGATCTGTTCTTTCAGATTCCCTGAAGCTATGTCCTGTCATTTTACAGGGACCAGAGACAGTACTGCATTATTGATAACTACAGTTAGCAGTTTGCTAAACTAGTGTGTTGGTTGTAAAAAGAATCACCATGCCAGTGGCCTTGGTTATGCAGGATTTTATAGATCTGAGGACGACAAAGACTTGAGCAGCAGGTATTCATTTCAGAGTGTAGGAAAGTATTTAAATGTTGTACTCCTTTTATCATCATCGGCTCATTATTGCTGCATTTACTGCTAACGATTGTACTTCAAACCGCGTTAGGTTCCACTTTGTTACATTGTAATTGAGTAAGTTTGATGAGTAAATTGCAATGGCGATAATGGCCCTCTTCCTAACTGTGTGGGCTTACAAGGGAAAACTCTTGTATATCTCTTTGGTTAAAGTCGTGATTCAGTAATTCAAGATTCACCTCACAATCACATTGAATTTTTCGGTAAATGCGATTGGCTGATGACGGACTTTGTGGACCGCTTAGTGTGAAAATTACAAATCAATTCCAATTATCGACTTTCTCAATGTGGACCAAAATATCAACAGCAATTGGTGTAGCATGACAGATGCCTGACCCTAGGGGAGTGATCAGGGCATTGTGGGGATACAGAAACTTGGAAAACTTGAGCACAGTGCCAGGAAAAAGCCACAAAAAAGTGTTTTATTCACAAGTCATAACACAATTATGTGAGATGCCATTTTAAGGTATAGATTTGTCTGCCATTTTGTGAAACAATTCTAATCAGATTTGATTCATGAATTCACAAAGGGCTAAAAAAGTAAAAAGTAGTTTGGGAGAGAGAGATAGTGTGAAGAGGGGGCAGAAATGAAATGACAAGGGGAAAGGACAAGAGGCCAAAGGCTGTGCGCAGGTCACAGTGAGGAGTGTAAGTAGCAGGGATTGGCTGCAGACCAGGCACTGTGGCCAATTTCCACTATGTAAAGCCTTCAGATTTAAAGTGTATTATTAAGAAAAAATACTTTAAGTTCACAAAAAACAGTTCAACACAGTAAAACTGAATTATGGTTCAGGCTTAAATACTTGAAAATCAATATAATTCTGCAGTTCGCCATACAAAGTTGGAGGCTCACATAAAGCATGTCATAACTAATGTCAGCTGTCATACTAAGATAACAATTTCCAATGCCACAGTTATCATATATAGGTATTTATATATATCTATCTATATATCTATCTATCTATCTATATATATATATATATATATATATATATATATATATATATATAAATATATATATATATAAATATATATATATATATGTATGTGTATATATATATATAAATACAAATATATATATATATATATATATATATATATATATATATATATATATGCACTTACAAAAACAAAGGTTACAGGAACGTTAGATTTAGGCTCACATTTGAAACGCCCCCTGCCATTGACCAGTTTTTTCATCAAAAATGTTAGTGCAAATATTACATTGATATTATCAATAATGTTATCAAAGATGTCCTGAGTGCCATCATTTGTGGGGTAATTAGCAGTGCAGGGCAAGGGCGCGAGTTATAGTTACCCTAGGGTTCAAGTTATAGTTCCTTTGGATAACTCAAACTATAACTTGTGAACTATATCGTCCCTGTAACCTTTGGTTTCTTAAGTGAAGGTTTTTAAATTCTGTTGACTAATGATAACATCCCTATAACCTTTGTTATTTTCAGTGAATGTCTATTTATTTTTAACATATAGTAATTTTCATTACTATACATTAATCCAGCCACTGCCACACATCAGAAGGGGTGGTTGGCCAAAGTGAATGGCTGCATGAGGGTGTCTGTGGGTGTGTGAGTGGTTGTGTGAGAGTGTGAGTGAATCTGTGAGTGGGTGCATAAGGGTCTGACAGTGGCTGTGAGTCAGTGCACGAGGGTCTGAGTGGGTGTGTGAGTGGGAGAAAGAGATTGAAAGATAGAGAGAGCGGGAGAAAGAGTGCGAAGGAGAGAGAGAGAGTTTTTTAGGCTTTGGTGTATGATATATGTAGAATAACATGTTTTGAGCAATTTGAAAAGAAAAATGTATTTGTCATTTAAAAATAGAAAGATCACCTTTCAGTATGAGCCTTGAACATTTGCACTTCATAAAAAAAAGGAGGGAAATGACTTGAACCCTCAACACAAAGGTCTATTGTAGGAGGCTGGCCTGGTTTGTAGTGGGCACCTTGGGTACTTACACCTTACATCAGGTCCAGTTATTAGTAAATGTAGTAGCATTCTAGCAGCTTAGGCTGATAGAGGTAGCTATAGCAGAGCAGCTTAGGCTGAACTAGGAGACTTGCAAAGCTCATGCAATACAACTTATAGTTACACAGTACTTAAACACAAGTAAAGACAATACTGAGTGTTACCAAAAATAAAGGTATTTATTTGGGTGACACAGTTCCAAAAATAACTTAGAGACAAAACTCCCTCTAGAGGTAAGTATTGTGCACAATATATACACTAGACACCAAAATTAGGCAAGTAAATAGTCATAAAACTATGCAAACAGTAGGAAATCCTATAGAATGCAATGGGAGAAAATAGGTCAAGGGGCAACACAAACCATATACTAAAAAAGTGGAATGTGAATCACAAATTCCCCCCTAGACAAGTGTAGTGTGTGCAGAATCGCTGGGAGAGTAAGAATACAATAAAGGTAAGTAAATTACCCTACCCAAGAGCCCAGAAAAGTAGGAGTAAGGTACTGCAAGTTTCCTTAGGACACACCACACCTCGCTTTTGGGATTTTGCAGCAGCCAGCCAAGTCTGCAAAGAACACCTGCTGGGTTATTGGACCTGAAGCCCTGCAAAGGAAGGGGACCAAGTTCAGAAGTTTGAAAGAAGTTCCAGGAAGGACAGGAACCCCGGCCAACCCAGAAGAGGGTGCAAAAGAAGAGTCCTTGGTTAGTAGAAGAGTGCAGAAATGCACACTAGGAAGATGTCAGTAGGTTTCTGCATGATGCAAAAGATGTTCCACGGCATGAAGATTGTTGCAGATGAGATTTAGTATTGGAAGGCGCCAACAAGCCTTGGCTACAGCAAAAGTGTGTTTTTCATAAAAATGGCACTGCATGGGCCCAGGAGGGACCTGGGGGCCTCAACTCTGTGTGAGGAGGAAGAGGGGGCTCTCAGCACTTTAGAGAGCCTTCAGGATGCCAGCCAGAACCCCCAGAAGCTGCAGGATCCAGGTTCAAAGGAGGTACAAAATGCAGTTGATGCAGCACAACAAAAGAAGGTCCCACGCTGCCGGAGAACAACTCAGTGAGTTGAGCATCACAGGGTGGAGCGCTGGGAACCTGTGCCAGGCTGTGAATGAAGAAATTTTGCAAAGAGTGCACAAGGCCTCAGGAGGTGAAGGAGACACAATACACAAGGGTACCATTGTTCTTGGGGAAGGCAAGGTCTTACCTCCTCCAAATTGTGTCAGCAGGACCTCAGGACAGTCTGTGTCTATGTTGTCCACCCTCTGTGTCCTTAGGAGCATGCTTGTTGCCATGAGATGGGTCCCAGTGTACCAGTTGCAACCTTGGAAGGTGCCTCCTTGGAGCAGGGGAGTGATTCCGTCACTCCACAGGATGTTTACTCAGTTCTTCTGGTGCAGGATGAAGACAGGGAGTCCCCAGAGCGTGCACACCATGGAAACTGTTGCAGTTGCTGACTTGGAGCTGAGGTTGCTAAAGAAAAGTGTCTCTTGTAGACACTTTGTTGCAGTTACAGCATTTCTTGGAGCAGACTGCAGTTGATCCGAGGTCAGAAGAATCTGAAGTGGTTGCAGGGGATTCCTGAAGGAAACTTGCAAGCAGAATCTGAAGAGAACCCACGGGAGAGACCCTAAATAGCCCTGAGAGGGGGATTGGCTACCTTATCAGGTATGGACCTATCAGGAGGGGTCTCTGACATCACTTGCTGGCACTGGCCATTCAGAGCCCTCCAGAGTGCCCCCACACCTTACAAAGCAAGATAGCTGAAGTCTGGGACACAGTGGAGGAGCTATGGGCACCGTCCCTGGGGTGGTGATGGACAGTGGAGTGGTCACTCCCCTTTCCTTTGTCCAGATTCCCGCCAGAGCAGGGGATAATGGGTCCCTGAGCCGGTGTATACTGATTTATGCAAGGAGGACATCATCTGTGCCCTTTAAAGCATTTCCAGAGGCTGGGGGAGGTTACCCCTCCCCAGCCTGTAACACCGATTTCCAAAGGGAAAGGGTCTAACACCCTGCTCTCAGAGGAAATGCTTTGTTCTGCCTTCCTGGGACTGGGCTGCCCAGACCCCAGGAGGGCAGAACCCTGTCTGTGAGGTGACAGCACCTCAGAGAGCTAGTTTGGCAGTACTGGGGTTCCATGGTGGAGGCCCCAGGATGCATTAAATTGGCTCCCCAATACCAGATTTGGAATGGAGGGACTATTCTATGATCTTAGACATGTTACATGGCCATATTCGGTGTTACCATTGTAAAGCTACATATAGGTATTGACCTATATGTAGTGCACGCGTGTAATGGCACTCACAAAGTCCGGGGAAATGGCCCTGAACTATGTGGGGGTACCTTTGCTAGTGCAAGGGTGCCCACACACTAAGCAACTTTGCACCTAACTTTCAGCAAGTGAAGGTTAGACATAGAGGTAACATATAAGTTACTTAAGTGCAGTGAAATGGCTGTGAAATAGTGTGTGCACTATTTCACCCAGGCTGCAGTGGCAGTCCTGTGAAATGGTTTGTCAGAGCTCTCTATGGGTGGCAAAAGAAATGCTGCAGCCCATATGGATCTCCTGGAACCCCAATGCTCTGAGTACCTAGGTACAATATACTAGGGACTTATAAGGGGGGGGGTCCAGTATGCCACCTGAAATTGGTAAATGTAGTCATTGGCCTACAGTGACAAATTTAAAAGCAGAAAGAGCATAAGCATTGAGGTTCTGATTAGCAGAGCCTCAGTGACACAGTTAGGCACTACACAGCCACAAACTATGAGCACTGGGATCCTGGCTAGCAGGATCCCAGTGAGACAGGCAAAACACACTGACAAATAGGTTTTTATCTATGAGCACTGGGGTCCTGGCTAGCAGGATCCCAGCGACACAGTAAAAACACACTGACACACACTCACAAACAGGCCAAAAGTGGGAGTAGCCATGCTAGAAAGAGGCTACTTTCCTACATCTATGACCTTCACACTGGAGCTATTCATTTTTTTAATTATATTTTTTCAAGCCCTTTATGGGCTATCTGGGACCACGTGGAAGCCCTCAATGGCTCCCCCGCAGTCCCTACAGATTTTTTTAAATTTTTTATAATATGCCCTTTACGTGCTTTCTGGGACCATGGGGTAAGCCTCAAGGCCTCTCCTGCAGTCCCTGACTATTCATTTTATTTCAAGTTATTTTGTTATGTGCCCCTTAAGGGTAATCTGGGACCATGGGTGGAGCTTCAAGGCCTCCCCCGCGGTCCGATTGTTCCAGAAACCGAGGAGCTGCTTCAAGTAGCAACACTCTGGTTGCTGAAGCAAAGCTTTCGTCCCTGTTCCCTGCTAGCATATCTGCATGTAGGGAACAGAGACAAAAAGTTTCCTTTCTGATAGTGGGACCTGTTTGACAGGTCTCGAAGTCAGAAAATTTACTTTTTTTGCTGTGACATCGCGACGGCTGTCAAAGCTGCAGCCAAGCCACAGAAAACAACCATGTCCCTAGATGGGCAATGCAGGACAAAGCAGGAGCCGGCCCTAAGGGGGATGGCGGTCCCAAGGGCCATCAGTGGTTCCCCTCCTAAGTGCATAGCCCTGGGGAGGTGGTGGTATCCAGGGCTTGAGGGTTGGAACCGGACTCCATTTTTTTTTTTACTATTTGCCTTGAGGAGATGGTGGTCCCCGGGACAGCGGGGGTGCATGGTCCCCGCACCACATGTAATAAAAGCCCTGGGGAGGTGGTAGTCCCCAGGGCAGCGGGTGTGCCTGGCAGCTCAACACCATATATAATCAAAGCCCCAGGGAGGTGCTGCTCCTAGAGGCAGCTGGGTGCACTGCCACCCACACCATATATGATAAAAGCACCAGGGAGGTGGTGGTCACCGGGGCAGCTGGAAGATCCATGGCCCGCACTATAAATATTCAAAGCCTCAGAGAGGCAGTGGTCCACAGGGCAGCGGGGGACATGCGGCCCCCCACACCATATATAATTAAAGCCCCAAAGATGTGGTGTTCCCCGGGGCAAAAGGGGCACGCGCCTCCCCCACATGTTAGTTATGAGCCCTGGGGAGGAGGCGGTCCCGGAGGTACTGGGAGGGGGACAGACGCCCCCCCATCATGATATAAATGAACTCTGGTCTTGGCCCACCTGGGTGATTAAAAAAGACAAAGAGAAAGAGCCTGTGTTTCATATATATATTTTTTAATTTACGGCAGATTCATTGATCTACCATGATTCCCACCGTACATCTTTAAAAAAAGTGCTTTTTAAGCCTTTGGGGGGTCACTCTGGGACCCCATCACAAGACCTAAGAGGTCAGGGTGACTCTACCTTGGCCCCTTTTCCATATTTTTTACCTTTTTTGTGGGACTCAGCTGTGAGCCAGATCGCAACATTGCTGACAACACTTCCTTGTTGAAGTGTTGTCAGACAATCAGATCTCAGTCCAAGATCGGTAGGGTTCGCAAATCCTTCATGTCCCTATATATACCAACTTAACTTACCTTAAATTGCTCTGAAACTACTTAACACATTTACACCAAATAACAAAAGAATTAAGGCCCACATTTAAACTTTTTTAGCGCCGCATTTGTGCTGCTTTTTGATGCAAAAACGACGCAAACTTAAAAAATACAATTGTATTTTGAAAGTTTGCGCCGTCTTTGCCTCAATAAATGATGCAAATGTGGCACTAAAAAAGTATAAATATGGGCCTAACTTTCTGCCAAATTTGATGTAATTACATCCAGTGGTTTCGGTGCTGTTCAAAATCCCTATGAAAAAATTAATAGGGACAACGAGTTTGGGGCCCCTCTTTTAATCAGCCCCCGCTTGACGGATCACCCCAAAACTATCTAGATCTAGAAGTGAGGTCTGTTGTTTTTTGGGAAAAAATTGTGATGATTAATCAAATGGTGCCAAAGTTATTAGCAAAACAAAATATGCTTTTACTATAGAAAACTAGGCCCTACTAACTATGAGTATCTCTTGGGGACCGCCACTAGGCAATATATGTAGATAGAAATATATGTATATATTAAAGTCTCCCACCCAAACCTAACAGCACTTAAAGCAGGGGACCTGCCCTTCGAAATCACTTGTGACACAGTTTCCTTCCACCTGAGCAAATAGAGACTTGGTTACCAACCGCACCACATGGATCCTACAAATGTGGACATTGTAATATGTGCTGCTTCATCAAAGATAAGCTGACTAAGTTTCAATACAACACACCAGTCACATATAAGATTAATAAATTCATCAACTGCAACACCAAATTTGTGGTTTACTACATAGTTTGCACTTGTAGTCTCATTCATGTGTGTAGCACCATCCGACCACTTAAGGAGAGACTACAAGAACACATCAGGGCCATCCACAAAATTAATGTTAACTATCCCTTTGCGGTCCACTACAATGCCAAGCATGGTCAGCGAGAGATACTGGGCATCAGTATACATGGTATTGATTCAGTCAACACAACACCCAGAGGTGGTAATAAAACGTTGCTGCTTAGACAATTAGAAAGCAGCTGGATTATTAGACTCAGAGCTGTGGAGGAGGGCATTAATGTGGACAAAGATCTATACACCTTTCTTTAACACCCTGTACAAATACAATACTCATCTTATAACACTAAATTGTTATACATGTTTCTGGCCAATAAAAACTGTTGTATTTGACTTCAAGAAAGCTACTTGACATACAAGGTGTTTCTTTTCCTTATCCATCTTTGCCATGACCGTGTGCCTTGTTTTGCATGTTCATACATTAGTTAGAACTTATGTCATGGAACGTTGCCGGCCTGGCAAAGAAATTAGATGATGGTGAATGGGCCTCTTTTATTAAAAAAATAGACATATGTTTGTTTCAGGAAACTTGGGCGGAGGATGCTATTAATATAGATGGATTTCTCTCATTTAGTGCACCTGCTATACCTCCAGAGATGGGGAGGGGCCGGGCAAAAGGTGGGCTCTTATTACTTGTTAACAAGAATCTGCAGTGTGACTATAAGCCTTTGGAAATTGATTCTGTAGATCTAAAAGCCATGTGTATTACGTTCAACAGAAGATTATCAATAGTTATTGTTAATGCTTATATACGATCAGTCCCATATGGCTCCGAGTCCCACACCCTGGCTATTCTGTCCGAATTTGTAGGAAGCCTCCACCCCTCAACTATTTTAATCATAGCTGGAGATTTTACCTGTACCTTCGAGCCTTCCATTCTCATAAGTGGGTTAACTGATGAAGAAGATAAGCAGTGGGGGATCCCACAATTATCTATTACCCGGCCTTGCAAAAAATCTCGGGTGGCCATGCAACTAGCCACATTATGTTTAAATCATGGCCTTAGGGCCTGTAATGGTAGAACTCCATCCGATATGAACAGCGCACCTACTTTTAAAAGGGGCATGTCGATAAGCACTATCGATTACTTCTTGGTCGATGTTAAGTTGTGGCCCCATTTGGTAGATATGAAAGTAGAAGTTAGATGTGATAGTGACCATTTCCCCTTGCTCCTTACCCTTTCTGGAGAAATGTTCAGGAGAACACTTAACATCTATGCTACAATAATTCCGCCACCTTGTTGGAACAATAAATTCACCAAGATTACTTGGCCAAAAGTGATGTCCAACCCTCACCATATCAGAGCAATATATCAGATTTTCTTAAATAGTTTGGCTGAGTATGAAGATCAGGCTGTGGGGAATATTCCGATTCTCAAAATACATGACAGCATTACTACTCAGCTACGGGGGTTCTTTTATAAAACAAGGCGGTCAAAGCCACATGAAGGGAAAGGGGCACGCAGGGGATGGTTTGACGAGAGGTGCTCAAAGGTTAAGTCTGGGTTAAGAGTAGCAGTAATGTCTGGTGCCCAGGGGGAAATTAAACAAGCTAGGTCCCTATACAAAGTACCTTTGTCTAACGCAAAAAAGTGGTGGGAGGATTCCCTGTGGCAGGAATTATTAGACGCTTCCAGAAAGAAGAATAATAAGCGTTTCTGGGAACTCCTGTCTAAAAGAGAAAATGGAGGTAGGAGTTGCCCCAGCAACCATATTCAACCAGAAAGCTGGGTAGAGCATTTTACTACTCTTTATGCCCTACCAGAGGGCCCAATGGACACCAATGTGGTCCACTCTCCAACAAAATTGTTGGAATCAAATTCCAGCATGGCCCTCCAAGTGGAGGCCCAGTGTGTCCCTGAGGGTTGCCTCATCTTTAAAGTAGAAGAGACCCTTGAGGCTATAAATAGCCTAAAACCTGGCAAAGCACCTGGACCAGATAAGCTTCCTGGAGATCTTTATAGATCGGAACCATATATCTGGTCCTGGTATATTAATGCCATCTCAAATAGCATAGCTGCAGGGGGGCAAATTCCAGGTACATGGAAGGGGGCAGAGATCATACCCATTTATAAAAAAGGCCAATTAGCCTTATAGACAACCTACAAAAGATCTTTGCTAAACAAATTTTGCAGAGACTAATCAATTGGGTTGAGGAGTACCAAATCCTTTCCCATTTACAGGCAGGGTTTCGTGCAAAAACTAGCACGATAGACCAGGTCTTTCGATTGGCCATATTGCATTGGAAATATGTTCTTGTGGCCAAGCAATGCCTGTATGTGGTATTTATAGACCTGCGATCGGCTTTTGATCTGGTCCCGAGAGCCAAACTGTTGGAAGTGCTGGGTAGATTGGGAGTCCCAGAGGATCTATTACTCCTGTTAAAACGACTACATGAGAACACTTATGCCCAAGTGAGGTGGGGTGAACAAGGCGAACTGACAGAGCGGATCCCAATCAGAAGGGGAGTTCGCCAAGGTTGTGTGCTAGCCCCCCTACTGTTTACCATATTTATCAACGAAGTAGTAAAGGCTGTGTCCATAGGCCAGAATGATGCCCCTTCCCTGAATACACAAACAATCCCCATCCTGCTCTTTGCCGATGATTCACTTCTCATTTCTGAGACACCAATGGGGTTGCAAACCCTTGTTGACCGGTTTAACCAATTTTGTAGCGATCATGGGTTGGAGGTTAATATTAACAAAAACAAACTGATGGTGTTATCCAAGGGACCTAGGAAAAAAATTTCCATTCATATTGAGGGAGTACCACTGAAGGAAGTAAGCTCTATAGATTACCTGGGAGTTAGGCTAACCAGCAAACTATTATGGGAAGAGCAGATTACAAAACGTGCAGGGCTCCTACAACACAGAGCCTCATCTATATTGCGTTTCTATCAAAGTACCTCTACCAAAGTTGTTTCCCCAGCAATAAAAATGTATATAGCTAAGGCTCAAAGTGCAGCCCTGTACGGAGCGGAGGTATGGGGTTGCGCTAACTGTAACAAGATCAGTGTGGGAGAAAACAACTTTGCAAGGGCCTTAACTGCATGTCCACGCCCCACACCCTTGCTTCCATTATTTCTAGATCTGGGGTTAAGCCGAGTAGCAGATCTAGCTACTCTAAGACCTCTCCTTTATTGGATCAGGTTATGGATAACCCCCGAACTAGATATGTATAAGACCGCATTACTCGATCTATTGAAATGCCAGAACGCTAATACTCTACCCTGGATTCGCCATGTGGCCCATTGGCTTCGGCTATTGGGTCTGGGTGATTATTGGGAAAATCCCCATAAATTAGAGAGGCGGCATAAAAACGTTTTAAAGTTAACCTATTGGTCTTATGTTAAGGACAACTACATAACCCACAAATCCCACGGCCGCTTAACTAATTCCTTCATTGATATTAAATGGTCCCCAAAGTTTGAATCCTATTTGGATGTTATACCGGATTTGCAGGGCAAGAGCCTATATGCAAGGTTTCGTTTTGGCTCTCTGCCCCTGATGTCATTGATTCATAGGTGGGGGTCGATTAATCGTCCCGATATATGCCCTGCCTGTGGCAGTACTTTCGAAACCATCGAGCATTTCATGTTCTTTTGCCCAGCCTATGCGATTCCGCGATCAAAATGGATCTGCAATATTTGCAAGGACATGGGATTCAAGAACTGCTCTTTGGCTCTACGGGTTCTAAAAAGCCATAATTCAGCCGACGTAATTCTTTCAGTAAGCAAGTATTTAGCAACAGCTTGGCGCATACGATGCCATCTCCAAAAAGTAATCTAAGGTCTCATCTCTTATATAGATAAGTTTTGGAGTCATATGTGCAATTCAAGCTATTGTTTTAATGTTTCTACACCTATTTATAGATGTGCATTTATTTATTTACTTAAGAATTATTTATTATCTTGTTTTATGTGTTTTATGGTCATTGATCGAACAAAGTTGATGATGATGATGATGATGAATTACTGACCATGTGGTTTGGACAGGGCTTTGGAATAGATTTTTCTCAGACAAATATGTGGGTAATTATCCTGTGTTTCTGCTATTTTATCACTAGTGTTAGCCACAAAGAGCTATTTTTATGCACCTGTCTGGTATTCGTGCCATTTTAACATGAATCCGATATCCATTTTATTATATATGTTTTTTATTACACTGTGCTTGTGTTTTTAATGACTTGACAGTGCTTTAATTTGCCTATATGATTGTGCCGGGAGCAGGCTCTCCATGTCAAAGCATGCTATCTAAATTATCAAGAAACCGTATTATTATGTAACATCAATCTAGCACTTTAAATTTTCAAATCTTGGGTCGGATAGTTTGCATTTATCCTGATGATGGTATCACCTGGGGAATTTGAATCTGAAACCACCTCATATTGTTTTAAGAGCTTTTAAATATTTGTATTATTCTAACATTATGAAGCAGACGTCTTAGAAACCTTGATATCTTAATGTTAAGTTATGTATTGGGAATAATGGTGGACCATAGTAGGCCATGGCCCATGACTGTTTTAGAGAAGCTATTTTTATTTTAAATTTTATTTTATTTTAAGCCAGTGTGAAAGCATAATGGAACAAACGCACCCTCTTTGTACGATTTAATGTGTAACTTTTATGACCTATGGTCGAATAAAGTATAATAATAATTAGTTTACCGTTGTTTCCACTGTGATCATTGCATTGTTCTAAGCAATTTTACTGTTGTGTTTCTAACAGAATACCTATGATCCTTGGAACTTATTTACATTACTTCTGCGTCCGACCTCTACACCTCTTTTTGGCCGATACATTACTTGCTCACAACACAATTCTATATGAGGGTGCACTTCGTTTCAAAATGGCGCCCACTTTCGGGTTTTACAATCTCCTCTCCTTCCACATTAAGTCCTTTCTCTATTTCTACTTAGCTTCTCTAACCACTCTCAGCCTTTAAAATGGTGCAGACACACACGCTGTTATACACACTTCCAAATCCCGACGCGACCGGCACGGGTTGCTTTTTCCGATCCACGAGGTACAATACTACCAGCTTTTCGGGTCTTAACTACCTGCTCCCTCATACGGGGAATCGGTGCGTTATACTTCTTCTATGACCTTCCGGTCTTGGCGTTCGTACCGTGGTCTAACCGTTTTTTTAATGCTACAGAGCGCTGCGGTTTATGCTTAGACTGCCACCGCCCGCTAAATATTACACATTTTTCACTTCTCGTATTGCTCTAGCACCACAGTTGCTTTCCAACCAGCACTTATACCATTACGGAGTTCACTTTCAACAAGTAGCTCCTGACGGTTAGGCTCCGGCTTTGTTACACATCTATGCCGAGCTCTTATTTAAAGCAATATTTTTTGAATTTATATTGTTTACCCACACTCGGTTTAGGGCATCTTAATCGGCTCTTCCCCTGATGCCTATTATGTTGGGGCACTACCCCTCAGGCCAACATTTTATCATGTCATCTATTACCCACCAGGCACTAATTGTTTTTTTGCTCATTATACTCCAGGCTTATCATGGCCACCACTGATCTCTCCAGCGCTAATTGACTGCACCTAGAGATCCATGACCACCATCAGTTCGTTAAATTTATCAACCAAATCTTTGTATACATTTCGCATATCCAAAGGTATCTTACCCTTACTTGTTATTTACACTTTTATTAATTTTTACTCACATTTCAGCACACTATGCATCCATGCTTTTACTATTAGAATTACTTTTTCTCCAAATTGAGATGCAGTTGCACTTTCACAATCCTCTTATCTTTCCCCTATTCTTGAGTCATATCCATGATTATGTTACCACGCATGATTTTGCCTGTTGAACCTTACTCCTGGTTGACATGGCTGTCCTCCTTTTTAATTCTGGTTTGATCAGCTGGTCACGGGACCCTTTTGGCACTCTTATGTTTCATCTTTTTCCACATATGCTTTGTGCATCCCTCTTTCCAATTCACGTCATCATGCTGAACACTTTTGCACATATTCTCTGGTTTTCTTTCCCCACCACTTCACAAAGGATTTAGATTTCTGATGACTCCTTGTACAATGTCCACTTGACCGATTTGTATATATTGTTCATTTATTTTTTCAGAGCCTTGACAAAGTCTTGAAGACGAAACACATGTTGGCTGTTTTGCTGTATGGACTTTTGTTGCATGTGGTCATCTGATTGTTACTTTGACCATTTATTATCATCTGGCTGTTCTGGATACATGGACTTATTGTACACGTAGTCTTTGTGATTGAGACTCTGACCACCCACTTGCATCTATAATAAATTTCAAAACATCATCTTTCCTGACCTTACATCTAATTAATTCCTGAACATTATCTGGATCTACGATACGGGTGTGTCCTGGCCATTCTTCTCTCAATATATATATATTAAACATACTGGTGGTTGCCAATAGATAGTCATAGTTAGGACCATGTTTCCATAGAAAAAGCTTTTTTTGACATCTCTTTGGTGCCGTTTGATAAATCTTCACAAAAGTTTCCCAAAAAAGTGTTACTGAGAATCTTGTTGTACAATGCAAGTTTTGCAGCGATCCGTCAAGCGGGGGCGATAAAAAGGGGGTGTCAAAAAAGGTGCTTTTCCCTTTATCATTCTCACAGGGATTTTGAAAATGACTACAGCCCGAACTGCTGGACGGAATTAAACCAAATTTGGCAGAAAGGAAGCTTTTGGTCCATAAAGAAGCCTTTTTGTTGTTTGGTGTAAATCCGTTCAGTAGTTGTTGAGATATTAAAGAAAAAGAAATATGGATATCTTGAGGTGCAAAGGATTCATGAATAATAATGAGCTTCGGCAGAGATCTGCAGAGATCTGATTGGCTTAAGTGTTGGCAGCCATCTTGGGACTCAGCTTCAACCGAGTCCCAGAAACAATGATAAAAAAACAAAAAAAGTGTCAGGGTAGGATCACCCTGACCCCTTAGCTCTGCTGCTGCGATCCCAGAGGGACCCTGCTAGGGCAAAAAAATACTTTTAAACAGTTTAAATGTTTTTAAATTGAATGAAGATTTAAAGAAAAAACAAGTATGGGCTCCCATGCTTGATTTTTAATAAGCCCTCCTGTGGATGAGCTCATGGAGGCATTACTATTTTAATGCGGGGGCACCTGCTTCCCCGCTGCCGGCGGGGACCGCCACCTCCCCATTTCTACAAAAATTATGTGTGTGGGGGATGTTCCCATCCATGGGTTTTAAACAAATATGATAGGGTGACTGTACTAGCCACCTGCAGCTCCAGGGACCACCACCTTCCCAGGGCACTAATCACAAATAGTGCAGGGGGCCACCCACCCCCATGCAACCCTGGGGACTGCCACCTCCCAAGGGCACTAAAGATAAACAGTGGGTGGAGCTGTCTAGCCCCTCTGCACCCCCAAGGACTGCCACCTCCCCAGGGGACAAATCACAAATAATGCATGGTCTGACTGGCCCTGCACAGCCCGGTCCACTACCTACCTGGACCAATGGTCATTTTATGGAGGCAGTGCAGTCCCCCTCATGGAGCAATTGATGGCCTTGGTGACTGCCAACCCCCAGGGCCGCCTCCTGCTGTGTCCCAGCGTGCACACCCCATGGGACATAGCTGTTGGCTTTTGCTTGGTGGGAACTGACAGTTTCTGCAAGTGAAAGTTGTCAAACAGCTCTCACTTGCAGAAAGAGGAGTTTTCATATGTCTTTCCTTCCTTGTGTGTGGGGAAGACAGTAAAAACATTGCTCCCACAAGCAGGGAACTACTATTAAATGCAACTCCCTGCTTGTTGGAGTAGTGCAGGCTCCCACAGCTCGAGGGGAGCTGGCTAGTAGTGCGATGGCCTTGAGGATCCCCCTGCCGTCCTGTCGCTCTCTCTCTCACTCTCTTTCTTTCTTCCCATAGTGGGATGAAAGAGAGAGAGAGAGAGAGAAAATCATTGCAATGTTCTCTCCATTCAATGACTTCTAAAACAAGTCACAGCACAATAAGGAATCACCTGTGGCACAATGGTTAAGGTCAAATAACCTTACACTGAAAATTGACAGTTCTAGTCCATGTGTCTGTGATGAATTCCCTATTGTAATTTGTTTCTAACATTAACATTTTAAGGTTCATAATAAAAGGTGAGCACCCTCTTTTTAATTGACAAATACATTTTTCTTTTCAATTTGTCCAGAAATATCTGTTACCCAGAATCCTTTGCAAACCTCAAAATTTGGCTAAAAAAAAACATTTTCCTCACATTTCGGTGACAGAAAGTTCTGGAATCTGAGAGGAGCCACAAATTTCCTTCCACCCAGCGTTCCCCTAAGTCTCCCGATAACAATTATACCTCACTTGTGTGGCTAGTCCTAGCGCCTGTGACAGGAAATATCCCAAAAAACAAAGTGTGCACACCCCATTTTTTGACAGAAAACAGAGCTGTTTTTTGCAAAGTGCCTACCTGTAGATTTTGGCCTCTAGCTCAGCCGGCACCTCGGGAAACCTACCAAACCTGTGCATTTTTGAAAACAAGACACCTAGGGGAATCCCAGATGGAGTGACTTGTGGGGCTCTGACCAGGTTCTGTTACCCAGAATCCTTTGCAAACCTCAAAATTTGGCTAAAAAAAACATATTTTCTTCAGATTTCGGTGACAGAAAGTTCTGGAATCTGAGAGGAGCCACAAATTTCCTTCCACCCAGCGTTCCCCCAAGTCTCCCGATAAAAATGGTACCTCACTTGTGTGGGTAGGCCTAGCGCCCGCAACAGGATATGCCCCAAAACACAACGTGGACACATCACAGAAAACAGCTGTTTTTTGCAAAGTGCCTACCTGTAGATTTTGACCTCTAGCTCAGCCGGCACCTAGGGAAACCTACCAAACCTGTGCATTTTTCAAAACTAGAGACCTAGGGGAATCCAAGATGGGGTGACTTGTGGGGCTCTGACCAGGTTCTGTTACCCAGAATCCTTTGCAAACCTCAAAATTGGGCTAAAAAACACATTTTCCTCACATTTCGGTGACAGAAAGTTCTGGAATCTGAGAGGAGCCACAAATTTCCTTCCACCCAGCGTTCCCCCAAGTCTCCCGATAAAAATGATACCTCACTTGTGTGGGTAGGCCTAGCGCCCACGACAGGAAAGGGCCCAAAACACAACGTGGAC
Source organism: Pleurodeles waltl (assembly GCF_031143425.1). Taxonomy (NCBI): domain Eukaryota; kingdom Metazoa; phylum Chordata; class Amphibia; order Caudata; family Salamandridae; genus Pleurodeles; species Pleurodeles waltl. The sequence continues at coordinate 343,670,676 of NC_090439.1, forward strand.
ACATCACATTGTTTCTTAGAAAACAGTGCCTACCTGTGGATTTTGGCCTCTAGCTCAGCCGGCCCCAGGGGGGGGCAGAAATGGCCTAAAATAAATTTTTCCCCCAACCCCCCACCGGGAGCGACCCTTGCCTACGGGGTCGCTCCCCCTGCGTGACATTGGCGCTAAAAAAAAATCCCCGGTGCCTAGTGGTTTCTGCCCCCTTGGGGGCAGATTGATCTAAACTCGGCCAATCTTCCCCCAAGGGGGGCAGAAATGGTCTAAATACAATTTGCCCCCCCAGGGGATCGACCCTTGCCTAATGGGTCACTCCCCATCTCTAAAAAAACAAAAAAACAATTTGCCCTGGCGCCTAGAGGTTTCTGCCCCCGGGTAGGCGGAAATGGCCCAAAATAAATTTGCCCCCGACCCCCCCTTGGGAGCGGCCCTTGCCTACGGGGTCACTCACCCTGCGTGACATTGGCGCCAAAAAAAAAATCCCCGGTGCCTAGTGGTTTCTGCCCCCTTGGGGGCAGATTGACCTACAATCGGCCAATCTGCCCCCAAGGGGGGCAGAAATGGTCTAAATACAATTTTCCCCCCAGGGGAGCGACCCTTACCTAATGGGTCGCACCCCATCTCTAAAAAACAACAAAACAAAACAAAAAAATTGCCCTGGCGCCTAGAGGTTTCTGCCCCCCTTGGGGGCAGATCGGCCTAATACCAATAGGCCGATCTGCCCCCGGGGGGGCAGAAATGGCCTAAAATAAATTTGCCCCCCACCCCCTCCAACCACCCCCTGGGAGCGACCCTTGCCTGCGGGGTCGCTCCCCCTGCGTGACATTGGCGCCAAAAAAAAAATCCCCGGTGCCTAGTGGTTTCTGCCCCCTTGGGGGCAGATTGACCTACAATCGGCCAATCTGCCCCCAAGGGGGGCAGAAATGGTCTAAATACAATTTGCCCCCCAGGGGAGCGACCCTTGTCTAATGGGTCGCACCCCATCTCTAAAAAAACAAGCAAACAAAAAGAAAACACAAAAAAAAAATTGCCCTGGCGCCTAGAGGTATCTGCCCCCCCGGGGGCAGATTGGCCTAATACCAATAGGCCGATCTGCCCCAGGGCGGGTCAGAAATGGCCTAAAATAAATTTGCCCCCCCACAACCCCCCCCCCCCGGGGAGCGACCCTTGCCTACAAGGTTGCTCTCCTTGCGTGACGACGCAAAAAAAAAGATCCCTGGTGCCTAAAATCGGCCGATCTGCCCCCAAAGCGGGCAGAAATGGCCTAAATACAATTTGCCCCTCCAGGGGGGAAGGACGTAACCACTACGTCCTCGACACAGAAGGGGTTAATCATGTTTGAGAGAAAACAGTTTCTTGTGATTTTCCCATAGACCCTATGGAAGGTGCTCCAAAAGCTAAAATAAGAGAATATTTTCTGTAAATTCACACTATCTTTCTCAGCCATATGAGAATGAAATTTGACATTCTCAGTAAAACATGCACTTCCAACAGGAGCAGCATGTCAGTTGATTCCCTTCTGTTGTACTTCAGCCTTCCAGAGTGGTCTAAAGAACAACTAGAACGCTAACAGTCATACTTATGACAAAACAGTGGCACACCTGAAGCCATCCTAATTAAATAAAACGGGTAAGACTTAAAATTATAATTTAGTAAAGAACAAAAGGAGGGGTTAATGTTGTAGAAAGAAAAATTAGGACACATTTTAAGTGAGCTCTCAAATACCTTCCTTTTCTTTTTTATTAAAACATTCTGGCATGTAGACTAAAGCATGCACTTTCAACAGCAGCAGCAGACTGCCATCTAAATTCCCTGGTGATCAGCAGTTTACTGCAGTGTTCTAATGAGTAACTGGAATGTTAACATTCTGAATTTATGTCAAATGTGTGGCAAATCTCACCATCAGCTTGATGAAATTGAAGCAGAAAATTGAAAGTGTTTTCTACTGAGGATACTGTAATAATGAGGAGATTAGAAAGCTACATAACAAATAAGTCTCCCAAGATGGCCACCGGAGAAAAAAGAGCCCAAATGTATCACACGTATCACCCAAATGTAACCCAAGTATAGCCCAGTGACAGAAGTATGCAAAACACTTCTTATATATCACAGACTTGACCCGAAGGTATTGGGGTGCTTTACATGAGCATTAGTTACATTACATAAGAACACATTCCTTTTGGGCTTTAGGCATGGGGAGATAAGTTGATTTGTCCAGAATCACAGAATGTCAAGCTGATACAAAAACCTGAACCTGGTTCCCCAGTTGCAAAGTCTGCAGCTCTGGCCGAAACGCCACTTTCTGTCCCTTAAGGGAGCTTATAATCAAGTAATCAACTGCGTAAAAAAACATTGATAGCAAATAATTTAAACGTGCTTAGTCTCTATTTGAGAACTCAGAAAGGCTGTCCTCATTTTAGTTTTTTAGATCACTAACCATAATTTCCACAGGAATATGATGCTCTCATTTTTAAAGGAAATGCTTTAGGTATTACAGTTTTGATTAAATCAAGGTGAAATCAGGTGTTGCAACATTTGTAATAAGTATAGAAATTAGGCAAACTAGTTGTTGATTAGAACTCTGTGGGGAGGCAGATGTCAGGTGCACGGACTCGCATAATTGAGAGAAGGGTGGAGAGGCAACAAGTTGACCACACTGGATAGGTGTGAGGGGCAGTGGCAGCCCAATGGACCATTGAGGGCAGTCGAAAGGGCGGCAAGGGCAACAATCCAACTATGCAGGAAAGGCTATGACAATATAACAGACCATTGAGAGCAGAGGGAAGAGGCAGTGACAGTACTACCACACATTCCAAAAGACCCACTTCAGGCAGGAGACTCCCACTGTTTTAAACCCAGAAGGTCTTTACTTTGTCTGTCTTGTGACTCAAATCTCTTCTTTTTTAATGCATGTCAAAAGGGAAAATCAATTATCCAAGCTTTTTTTAAATCTCCCTCTCATTAAGTTCAAGATGTTAGCAAGTATGGTACATTGGATCGCAGAGGGCAAGGAAGACTGGAGTATTGACCTGGATTTGGATAGCAAAGCACACAAGGAAGATTGGCAGGTGCATCAAACTGACCTTACAGGGCAGGCATTGCAGCAGCACAATACACCACACAGGACAAGCAGGATGGCCGTGCAGCACAATGGACCATGGAAAGCAATATGGTGTGGACAGGGTCATGCACATGGACAACAGAGAGTAGAGGGGAAAAAGGCAAGGGCGGCATGCTGACCATACCAGACCATGAAGGAAAGGAGAGAGGTGGCGGTGATACGACAATGGACGAGACAAGGCAGGAGGGAGGGGTTAGGGGCCTGCACATGACAAATGGAAGACAGAGGGCAAGGAGGGAAGGCAAGATGGGCACTGGAAGCAGAAAACACCATGCAGGGCAACAGTGAGACTATATTGGCATACACATAGACAGCAGAGGGAAGGTCATTGGAGGGTGACAGGTGCTGAAAGGTAACAAGACAGGGCAGGTGGAAGGGGCGATAGCAGCACAGAAAGGCATTTGTGGCAAGCGGGAGGGTTAGTGGCAGCACAATGGCATGGTGGGCAACAGGGAGGGGCAGGCACATGAGCAATGGCCCATGGAAGACAGAGGGATATGTGAGAAAAGGGGCTGATTGCAGAAGTCCCCTAGCTTTTTTGACCCAATTCTTTCACTTTTTGCTGGTGTTTTCCTGCCTCTGATGGGGCCCTCGGTACTGCTAAAAAGATGCAGATTAGGGTAACTATAATTGGCTGTGTCAACCTACCTATAAGTCCCTAGTATATGATACTGCATATAGGTTTAGGGACCCCAGCATAAGTTGTGCACCCATAGATGCACTGCTGAGGTGCCCAGTATAGTTTTTAAGGCAGGCCTGTCTTGCTGGCTATTTTTAAATTAAAGTTATCTTCAAATTCATCTTTGGAATTGAAAGTACTTCCAAAGTCTTAAACTAACTCATTTTTACTTATAAGTCACCCCTAATGTGTGCCCTCAGTGGCCCCAGTGTTAAGTGCAGTTTAACTATAAGCAGGGACCATATAAAAGATGTCTTATAAGCCCTGGTGAGGAAAAGAATCGCCACATTTGTTTTCCCTCATTGTAGTGAATAGGCTCCATAGGCTAAAATCAGAGACTTTATTTTATTTAATAAAGCCTCAAAAGATATATCAAGATTTGTATCAAACCTATTGACCTATTGCTATAATAGATCCAACTACTTGCCATTGTTGAATTTAATATATCTACTTCAGGAAAAGAGGTTTAGAACTCTACTTGAAAGTTGCCAACTTCTGAACTGTAGTGCCTTTCTCTGATTGGCCACTCTCTGAAAGCCTGACCAGGCTGCCTTGATGAGGTGTGAAGTTGCCTGGGCTGAAGACAAAGGAAGTGCCTGGGGGAAGAGATCTGCCTCAGCAGATGGTGAAACAGGAGGCGGGTAGAGCAGCCAAACCAGTCTTCAAAGGAGGAAATAACTTTTGGAGCAACTCAGGATCCCCCCTATTTCCTGCAAACCCTGACAACCAGGTACCCCCCTTGATTAGATTAGCAGAGGGCAGGAAAGGGGTATGTTAAGGAATTTTAGCTACACCAGTTGGTGGACTCAGCCAGACCTAAACTTCCAAATTCAGATTTTTACATTTTGGATTTTTAAGGAATGTTGCTCCCTGGGATTGATTTTTGCCACACTTCCCAGGAAATGGTCATCTAAGAGGATGGTGGCCTGCATGTTATTTTATAGTTTCCCCCCTCTGCTTTCTACCTCAGGGCTGAGGATAAATCTGGCAAAGCTACACCCACACCTCAGATCCCTACCAGGAACATTGATAGAAGAAGAAGGACTTCCCTGCTGGTCCCCCGACCTGCACCTGGACATTGCACTCAGAAGGACTGCACCAGATGCACACTTTGGCTTCAATACTAAAATGCCTTTGCCTGGCTACAACTGGTTCAAGAAGGAACTCCCTGCTTGCTACAGGTGACAAAGAACTAACTAGAGTCCCCTGCATCAAATCCTGAAGAAACTGACCAGCTGACCACTGTCCATTAGTCATTTTGGCATCTGAGCCTGGTGCATTCTGGGAGTTGGAGTCCTTACCCTCAAGGAGCAACTCAGAGATTCTGGAACCTTGGCGTGAGCTGTGGACTCCTAACGGACTGTCTGAGACCTTCTGGAAGAAGATCCAGAAGTTTGGAGAAGTTTTAGAAGAAGGCTCCATGAAGACACTGACCCGATGTTGTGAGTCAAGCCGGCTTACCTCAGCCGTGATCTGGTCTGACTTGGAGGTTCATCCCGCTGAAAAGCTCCAGAGCCCCAGACTTCCAGGAATTCACAGGGGCCTCCTGGGAAGGCAATCTGACAATGTGGAGGGATGTCCGACATGGGAGAGAAAAAGCTCCAAAAAAGTGACAAAGTCTGACCCTAAAAAGTTGATCAGGACTTCAGACGCAGCGTACCCAAGGAGGGATCCAAGGATGTCAGATCTAATTTCAACTTTGGCCCGGATGAAGATTTCCATCCTGAAAAATAATCTAGGTCTGCAGATAGAATTCTTCACAGAGGTCTCCTGCGATGCATATCCAAAGAGGGCTTCATGGAGGTCGGATCGATTGGTGATTTCATCCCAGTGAGAAAAATCTTCAAAAAAAAAACTAAGCCCATTTTACAACCCTGGTGGTCCATTGACCGGCAGGGCCGTGGTGCCATTCTCACCACCGCGGGACCAGTGGCGAAGACTGCCATATTACGACCACGGTGGTTTGGCCACTGCCAAACAGCCACTACTCCTCCCATCCCACCGCCTTGCTACAGCCTGCCGGGCTGGAGGTTTCAACTTCTAGCCCAGAGGGAGATGAATAACTGCCAAAGTTATTTCGACTCAGTACACCGTGAGAATTTTCCTGGTGGTCTCACCACCATGAAAATACCGGTGGAAAGGTATCCTGAGGACAGGAACTTGCGTTCCTGTCACCAGGATACCCCCCAAACACCCTTGCATACATGCACGCATGCACCCACATACAATCACACACCCACTCACAAGGCACTGGCAAAATTCACCCCATAGACAGGCATACATACCCATACACATCACACATGCATGTATACACTCTCAATCCCCCACCGCCTCCATTCAATTACATATATACATACACAACTCCCACCCCCTCACTCATCTTCACACAACCTCACCCCTCACCCCTCAAATGTACCTCACCACACACACACACACACATCATATACACATACAAACATACACGCATCTGCATGCATGCACTCACTCATACACATCCACTCACTACCCCCTAGCCCCTTCCCCTTGCAGACAACACTTACCTCATCTGACGAGGTGCTCCTCCGTGAGGGAACAGGACCCGGCGTTCCCACCGCCGGCAGCGTGCCGCCACCAGAAGACCGCCACACAGAATTACGGGTCATTATTCTGTGTGCGGTATTTTTCTGGTGTGGTGGTGCCGGTAGTGGACCGCATAAGCACCACTGACTGCCGTCGCGAATGCTGCCAGATATACGACTGCCGGTATGCAGATTCCAGCGGCAGTCATAATACAGCAGTCGGAAGACTGCCAGCACTGGCGGTCTTCTGGCAGCCATAGCTGCGGCAGTCTTCAGAAAAGACCGCCGCAGTCATAATGAGGACCTAAGTCCGAAGGTAAACTTTTGACCAAGGCCTCCGCCTTGCTGTAGCCGAGCAGAGCTCCATCGCGGTCAGCCTCAAACTTTGACTTTGCCCCAGTCGAGTGTGACCAGGTGACCAAATTGGTCCTTTTAGTTTCTATGCACTAGAAAACATGAATTCTCTAAAAATTCATATCTCTGGTTTCCCTTATCCAATTTCAATATTTTTGGTGTCATTTTAAAGATAAAAATATAAACTATTGCTATAAATTTGTGGTTTTTATTGTGTTTTGTGCTTTACTTATTCACTGTTTTGTGATTTGTATATGCTTTACAAACCTGTCTCCTAAATTAAGCCTTGTTGCTTATTGCCAGGCTACTAAGGGTTGAGCTGGGATTAATTTATTGAGACCTGACTGGACCTAGTGGGGTTTAGTGGTCTATTGCTAAGTATAGGTAGTTACCTGCCTTTATCAATAATCCACCTTCCCTTACCAATAATTCACTTTCCAACTGGACGGGTAGTGACTGACACAAAGAGGAGAGGGCAGGGGAAGGGGCTTCACAATAGACCATGCAGGGTAGGCAGGAGGGGCAGTTGCAGCACAACAGCTTGGAGGGAGAAGGGAGTGGCAGCAAAACAGACCATGGAGGACAGGAGGGCGTGGACAGGGGGGTGTAGGTGGCAAGGACAGGGGGCAGATCTCTGACCATGCTAGACAGGTGGGAGGGGCAATGGCACCTCAACAGAACACTCAGAGTAGATAGGAGGGGCAGTGGCCATGGAACACGATGAGCAAAAAGAAGTGAGCATGGGCAAGCACAGAGACATCAGAGGGCAGGGGGAGGGAGGGTAAGGGCAGCAAGCTAAGCACAGAAGCTAAGCAGGAGGGCAATGATGAGGCATAGAACTGGACAACTGGACAAGAGAGGTGGGCAGGGATATCGAGCTAAATGAAGGGCAGTAGCAGAACATTAGGCCATGCAGGTAAGGAGTGAGGGGGCTGGTGCATGCACTCAGAGTCACAGTGCATTGCAATGGGCATTTTACTTAATGTAAAAAAAAAGACTAGAAATTCACTAAAAACAACAGTTACAGGGAATTTATAGTTAGGAAATAGAATTTTCTAAAAAAGCTTTATCCCCTTCTGTGCCTAGGACGTAATGGTTATGTCCTGAGGAACAGTGCTCGTGTGCCCAGGACGTAACCATTACGTCCTGGGCACAGAGCCCAGAGGGAGCACTATTGCTCCCTCTGTGGGGTTCCCCCCACCCCCCCAAGGCAGGGATGGAAGGGGAAGACCTTCCCCTTCCACCCCTGACCCCCCACCCCCGTGACGTCAGCGCGCGATCGCGCGCTGATTGTCTCAGAGGGCATCATCGGAAGAGATTCTGGGTAATAGAACCTGGTCAGAGCCCCACAAGTCACCCCATCATGGATTCCCCTAGGTGTCTAGTTTTTAAAAATGCACTGGTTTGCTAGGTTTCCCCAGGTGCTGGCTAAGCTAGAGGCCAAAATCCACAGGTAGGCACAGTTTTCTGTGAAAAAATGTGATGTGTCCACGTTGTGTTTTGGGCCATTTCTTTTCGTGGGCGCTATTTTACCCACACATGTGAGGTACCATTTTTATTGGGAGTCTTGGGGGAATGCTGGGTGGAAGGAAATTTGTGGCTCCTCTCAGATTCCAGAACTTTCTGTCACCGAAATGAGAGGAAAAAGTGTTTTTTTGGTCAAATTGAGGTTTGCAAAGGATTCTGGTAACAGAACCTGGTCAGAGCCCCACAAGACACCCCATCTTGGATTCCCCTAGGTGTCTAGTTTTTAAAAATGTGCTCGTTTGGTAGGTTTCCCTAGGTGCCGGCTGAGCTAGAGGCCAAAATCCACAGGTAGGCACTTTGTAAAAAACATCTTTGTTTTCTGTGAAAAAAATGTGATGTATCCACGTTGTGTTTTGGGCCATTTCCTTTCATGGGCGCTAGGCCTACCCACACAAGTGCGATACCATTTTTATCGGGAGACGTGGGGGAATGCTGGGTGGAAGGAAATTTGTGGCTCCTCTCAGATTCCAGAACTTTTTGTCACCGAAATGAGAGGAAAAAGTTTTTTTGGGGTCAAATCTTAAGGTTTGCAAAGGATTCTGGGTAACAGAACCTGGTCAGAGCCCCACAAGTCACCCCATCTTGTTTTCCCCTAGGTATCTAGTTTTTAAAAATCTACTCGTTTGCTAGGTTTTCCCAGGTGCCGGCTGAGCTAGAGGCCAAAATCCACAGCTAGGCACTTTGTAAAAAATACCTCTGTTTTCTATGAAAAAATGTGATGTGTCCACGTTGTGTTTTGGGCCATTTCCTTTCGTGGGCGCTAGGCCTACCCACACAAGTGAGGTACCATTTTTATCGGGAGACTTGGGGGCACGCTGGGTGGAAGGAAATTTGTGGCTCCTCTCAGATTCCAGAACTTTCTGTCACAGAAATGAGAGGAAAAAGTGTTTTTTTTGGTCACATTTTGAGGTTTGCAAAGGATTCTGGGTAACAGAACCTGGTCAGATCCCCACAAGTCACCCCATCTTGGATTCTCCTAGGTGTCTAGTTTTAAAAAATGCACTGGTTTGCTAGGTTTCCCCAGGTGCCGACTGAGCTAGAGGCCAAAATCCACAGGTAGGCACTTTGCAAAAAACACCTCTGTTTTCTGTTAAAAAATGTGATGTGTCCACGTTGTGTTTTGAGCCATTTCCTTTCGTGGGCACTAGGCCTACCCACACAAGCGAGGTACCATTTTTATCGGGAGACTTGGGGGAACACAGAATAGCAAAACAAGTGTTATTGCCCCTTGTCTTTCTCTACATTTTTTCTTTCCAAATGTAAGGCAGTGTGTAAAAAAGATGTCTATTTGAGAAATGCCCTGTAATTCACATGCTAGTATGGGCACCCCGGAATTCAGAGATGTGCAAATAACCACTGCTTCTCAACACCTTATCTTGTAGCCATTTTGGAAATACAAAGGTTTTCTTGATACCTATTTTTCACTTTTTATATTTCAGCAAATTAATTGCTGTATACCCGGTATAGAATAAAAACCCATTGCAAGGTGCAGCTCATTTATTGGCTCTGGGTACCTAGAGTTCTTGATGAACCTACAAGCCCTATGTATCCCTGCAACCAGAAGAATCCAGCTGATGTAACGGTATATTGCTTTAAAAAATCTGACATCGCAGGAAAAGGTTACAGAGTAAAACGTGGAGAAAAATGGCAGTTTTTTTACCTCAATTTCAATATTTTTTTATTTCAGCTGTTATTTTCCGTAGGAAACACTTGTAGGATCTACACAAATGACCCCTTGCTGAATTCAGAATTTTGTCTACTTTTCAGAAATGTTTAGGGATCCAGCATTGGTTTCCCACCCATGTTGGTCACTAACTGGAAGGAGGCTAAAAGCACAAAAAATAGTATAAATGGGGTATGTCCCAGTAAAATGTCAAAATTGTATTGAAAACTTGGGTTTTCAAATTCAAGTCTGCCTATTCCTGAACGAGGGGAAGATGGTGATCTTGCCATCACAAACCCTTTGTTTGTGCCATTTTCTGGGGAAAAAACACGAGCTGCCTTCTGCAGCCCTTTTTTCCCATTTAAAAAAAAAACAAAAATTCACTGTATTTTGGCTAATTTCTTGGTCTTCTTTAGGGGAACCCACAAAGTCTGGGTACCTCTAGAATCCCTAGGATGTTGGAAAAAAAGGACGCAAATTTGGCATGGGTATCTTTTGTGAACAAAAGGTTATGAGGGCCTAGGCGCGAACTGCCCCAAATAGCCAAAAAACAGCTCGGCACAGGAGGGGGAAAGGCCTGGCAGCGAAGGGGTTATGGTTAAGTTCAGGTTTTAAACTCACAAAACCAAACAAATTCAGCTTTAATAGCTAGAGTTAATTAAAATGTAAATAGAACTCGGGCCCACACACAAATCCATTCTGAATCTCATGCACCCAGTCACAGACCCACAGAGACACTGATACATCCACTCACAGTCCCACTCAGACCCTCGTGCACCCACTCAAAGACCCATTCAGACCCCCACGCACCCACTCACAAATCCACTCACACCTTCATGCATCCACTCACAGACCCACTCAGACACTGTCTCACCCACTCACAAACCCACTCAGACTCTCACACACCCATTCACAGACCCACACAGACACTTCACACATCCTCTCACAGACCAACTCAGACACTAATGCACCCACTCACATGTCCATTCAGACCCTCACGTACCCATTCACATATCTAATCAGACCATCATGTACCCACTCACTGACCGAGTGAGACCCCCATGCACCCACTCAAAGACCCACTCAGACACTGATGCACCTACTGACAGACCCAGTGCAACATTCATGCTTCCACACACCCACGAAGACACTCATACACCACTCACAAACTACTCAGAGCCTCATGCACCCACTCACAGACCCACTCAGACACTGACGCACCACAAAGACAAATTGGCAATTGCGAAAATTTTATGATTAAGGAGTTAAGGTGTTAAGACATAATTTCCATCACTTTCAAAAGGTCTATGTTATGGGTACTTTTCATGTGTGACCCTGGAAGGGCTAGACTACAAAAACCTATGTTTGTAGCCATGCACCTTTCCTTTACAGGAAATTCACACGCATCAGCGCTTGTCAAAGGCAGGAACTGAACTGGCAGGAGAGGGGATATTGTAGTCTCGCCACTCACCACTAATAATGGCTCAGTGTCTGAAAGTACCTGTCTCTAAAGTCCAGTCCCAGTAAACCCTGCTCTACAAATTGTGGACCTGATCATTCGGGACCTGGAGACAACCGACCCGTTTTCACCAGATGCAGATCAAGTGAAACTGCAGCACAGACAAGGGGTGGAGCTGAAGGCATGAGAACAGTCCAGATCCCGCAGCACCGTACATTGCTCCTTCCTGTCAAAGGGCAGAAATCCTTATAAATGTGAGCCCCTAGCCAGAATAAGAAGCTGCTAACCATGAACTTTAAGCCCTAAACTTGGTGGTAGCTCTGCGGTGACGAATGCGTATACTCCAGAACTCGGTGATTGATTTTATAGTCGTGGGTTAGAATCCCGCCAAATCCAGTGAGCCTATAATCCTTCAGATGTGGATTACATTGGTGCCATCGTGTTTTTATTCACCGCCAGTGTGCCCCTAGGGGTGACCGTGATTTTACAATTACACATGCTGTGTTCTATTAGGGTAAACAGCGGCTTTACTGATTTTCACAATTCAAACACTACCTGGAATGACTACTGCTTTTAAATAGACGAAAATAACTTTACTATTGAAGCATTTACGGTCTGTGTTGGTGTCACAGTTATGGCATTGGCAGGCAGCTTATCCTTTCCCAGCTGGCAAAGAATGAAAAAAAAGAAGAAACAGACAGCTGTTAGAACAGCAGTGATTAATGACACCTGGGAGTTTATATATAGTGACAAAATCCTTGCAAAGCCCAAAACATTCCAAAAACGTGATTTACATTTGCAATCAGAAAATGTAAAAATAAGTGACAGGCAATTTACATCAAAGTAAAGTAAGGTTTCATCCATCTTTCAAATTTATTTATTCAAAGTGACACATAGCTTCTCAGAAACACGCTACAAATGCTTAATTGCTATATTTTTTAATGAAATATGGAATGATATTAGAAGTAGAAATACAATTACAAATGTTTAATAGTGTGCTAGTGCTCCATAAGAGTTGTTGGTTTTTCTATATACGAATTGTAAATACTAAGGGCCATATTTATACTTTTTTAGCGCCGCATTTGCGTCATTTTTTGATGCAGAAGCGGCGCAAACTTACAAAATATAATTATATTTTGTAAGTTTGCGCTGCTTTTGTGTAAAAAAGTGACGCAAATGCGATGCTAAAAAAGTATAAATATGGGACTCAGGGGCATTTTTACAGGGAAGTGTAGCAGCGCCGAAATTGGCAGTGCAGCGCTGCGCCACCTCAGAAATGCAGGGATGCACCATATTTATTAAAATACGGCACACCCCTGTGTTTCCCTTGCGCTGGTGCTAAATTTAGCTGCCTAGCGCCAATGCAGACACCCTTGCATTGTGGTGCAAAGCTGCCTGCTCTGCAGGGAATGATTGTTTATGCGCAGGAAGGAACACCTTCCTGCACATAAACAATCAATAATGGCCATTTGTTACTCTTATGTGTGCTGCAGAATGCAGCACACATAAAAGTAACAAATAGTCATTATTCAATGAGGGATTATGTGGAGAATGCAGAACACATAGAAAAAGAAAAAATGAGGAGAAATAAAAGTATTTCTCCTTGTTGCGCCATGTTAGCGCCATCCCTGGGGTGTCGTACGTTTTTGATACTGTCTCAGATTTACGTTTCCCTGTAAATCCGGGGCAGTGTCAAAAAGCAATGGATGTTGCATGGGTACACCCACAGCAACACCCATTGCATTCCCCTCTGCCGCAGAAAACTGCATCGGGGGCCTATATTTACAAGACAATTTTAAGCCACAAAATGTTACTTAACACCCCCTTGTAAATATGGCACAGGGCACAGTGACACCAGAGCGTCACAAAATGTGACGCTCCAGTGCCGCTAGAGGTTCCTAAATATGCCCCTTACATCATTAATTAAGTGCTCCAGGGATTTCTACAAATGTAAAATGGGAACTAACAGCTCCCTGTGGCAACTGGTCATCTTTCAAAGTAGTGGAGCAAAATACCTCCCTGTCCTGAATAGCACTGAGCGAAGTGGGTAAGTTCGGGTGTGCAGTGGGTTTCTCCCTTCAAGAAAAGTTTGAAAAAAATTGGTTATATAGTGTATCTAGTAGCCCATTTTCATATAAAAATACTTAAAAGCCATAGGCTTCAACTGCCCATTCAGGAAAATAACCCACAATTTTCATAGTGTGTCAAACAATCCTGATCCTCCCTGTAACTTTTGTAGGTTCAACCGCCCTAAGATTATTTTAAAAACAAGTTTCGAAAAAATGGTGCATGTTTGCAGCACAATTTTCCTAAAAACAATTCCTAAAAACCTCTAAGAAGCCAAGAATGATATACGCTACTCACAATACATATACAATTTAATCTAGCTATCATTTACCATAGCATTTATCTGAACCTAACGGAACATGTACATTTCACTTCCTTTCATTTTACCACATTGTGCCTTCCAAGTAGTTTATCATATTACTAACACTAATTTTAACTTTTGACACAATGCTTTATTAAAATGATGCTCAAAACATATGTTTAAAAATGAAAACCCTAAGTGCAAAATTGCAGCGGGCAACCATACTTAAACATTATAGGACTGTAACATATAAATGAATAATGAACTTTAAACTTGACATGACTAACATTGTATTGCTGGCGCACCTGGTCCTTAGTAAGTAAACTTACAAGGCAATGCGTATAGGTCGATGAACCTTTTGAATCTCATGGAGTATCCTAGTCATGGAGTGACCACTGAAATGGTAGCTAACATCAATAATCAAAGAACATTCTATGAAAAACAGCTTTAAACCATAATACTCAAGAATAACCACTACTCAGGAAAGAGTTAACAACTTGTATTCACTATTGATTACAATTCTAGATCATCCGTTCGTTCAATCTTTATTCAAATAAATCTTTCATTAATTCATTAATGGAAAAACATTAGTCTTCATGAAACATATGCGACAATGCAATACCATAAGCTATGAATACCAGCATTAATAATGTAATTCAGCAATTAAGTTTGTCAGTCATTTGTCACTGTCAATGTCACCCCTAACAGCCTGCATAACCAAGATTAGCATTAGCATGGGGGTCTTCATGTGAAAAACAATGTAGAGAAAAATCAATTTGGAAAATTCTACCTAAGTGAGAATCTCTATGAGACAGCGCAGTTGGTACCTTAGAAGGAAAGGCACAAAATCGGCAGTCACATTTTCATAGCTACCTATCCAGGATGGATCAGCAACAAGTCAGTCTTCGTCTTCAGGTCATTAATCACATATAGATCATTAATAATGTTCTTACTTAGCATATCTGCTTCAACAGTCCCTCCTCTGATGACTAAATATGTCATCACACCTTCCGTTAACATCAATCTACAAATCTGTTTCAGATGTACTTTGCCTTCTTCTTGAATTTTCTTTATAAATTCTTCTCCGGGGTTGTTCTTCCCTCCTCTGATCATTCTTGGATTTTTTTTAATGTAATCTTTTGCCACAATTTGCATGTACCCCATAATCCTAATATATAAACAATCACAATTAATATTCCCTGTATAATTTTCCATAATACCCCTTTCCATATTGGACTAAACCAATTCCCCCGAAGCAAATCCATTCCCAACCTTATCCCAAACTCCTGGTTCCTTCAATTCTTTCAAATCCTTACTTGAATTAGTTAAAGTAGTAAGTAAGTCTCTTATCTCCTTATCATTATCGGTATAAACGAGCAACAATGCCTAGCAATAATCATTTTACAGAATCCGCCGTCTTTCGCTAAAAGTATGTCTAAAGCAAGCCTATTTTGAAGCATCATAGCTCTATCCGCAGCCAATTCGGTATATAACAGGAGTATTGCCCCTGTAATGTTTGTCAGCATGTTATCCACAATAGTAGACAACTTTCGTATCTTAATTGCATTCAAAATACCTCCTACAGAAGGAATTACTGCACCAAAAATGTCTCCCACAATTGCAGAAGAGGTTTCCCTCCCCTGTTGCTTATGATGCAATTCTGTCACTTTTGGGAATTTCTTTAAATCATCTATTTGATAAATGTTAGGGAAAACTATCCCCAAAATAGCATGTCCCATTTCATCCTCTAGGAAGATGGTAATAAGCAGAAAGTCCACAAATATAGTAGATTCCAGGAATCACGGGGTCCTGACCATTCAGCATAAAAGTCCATTTACTCTGAAATCAAAACACATGCCCTCATTCACTTATTCCCACAAATTAAGTGTGATTGCATGATTTCGGCCTATTTATACAAAACATCCCTACATGGAATGCATCTAAAGCTAATTTCCCTTGCGCTTTAATAGCAGAGTAAGCATAATCAATTTTATAAATCCTTTTCTCCAATCCTTTCTCTAACTTCTCCTTAAATGCCTTTCTCCTGTCATCAGTACGCCCTATGCAGCTCTTCTCTAACGTGGTTAGTAGGCAGGTTAGATTATTTTTGTGTGCATAAGCAGTACCAAATGTTAGTGTTGGCTCAAAGAATCCTCTAATTAATACTATATCATGCTCTTTAGCTACTTTACTTAGACATCTAATGATAGGAACAAAAGAGAACATGAAGTCATAGTTGGAATAGAAATACTGGATATATTCTGGGTTATAGAATCTGGTTAGTAGCAAACTACAAGTTATGCCACAAGTTAAAGGCAAGCTATGGTGTGTAACCCCTTCTTCAACAGAGGAAGGAATTTGCGTACACACAAGACAATTCCTTGCATCCGTCGTCTCTACATATTCACTCAACAACCGATAGAACACATTAGAAGAAAGCTTTCCTTGAGTATTAGTATAATCATGCAAATATTTTTCATCTAACTTAAACCTCTCTAAAGCTGTTAGTGTAGTAGTCTCAGGAACAGATGCAATAGTGGCCTCCTTCATTTCATGAACAGACTAACCCACAATCATTATTATAAACATTATTCCACACATAATTGCCACTCCAACACTCAAATACCTACAGTATCTAATATTTTAAATGCGTTTTTTTTATTCAGCCATGATCTGTAAAGAATCAGAAAGTAGAATCTACTCTCAGATAAAGTGCAACAAAAAAACAAAAATGAAGAAAAGAAAATATTTATTTCTCACAGTTCAGTTTCACATGTAGGAACCCTTTTCTCCCTTGTCAAAAATCAGTGAGCAGCTTGTCACAACCGGGTTTTAAATTTGTCACATCAGGTTATCAATGTCTTTTCCGGTTCTATTTCAACAGTCTCTTTTCAGATTTCTTCCAATTAGCTTAACAACTCAGTCTATTGATTCCCTTCAGGTTGCATCAAAGTACTGATTCTGAGCTTCTCTGTCAAAACAAAAGGAGATAAACTCATTTGCCACTCACTTGTTGCCGCATATGCCCACTCAGGAACTGCATATCTTCGACTTGCCACTCTTTTTCTTTTCAACCTTCGTTCTCCACTTAATTCTCTTTCACTCAATTACTCTTTTCTTGTGGCATCTACTTCTTCCTCTATTGGTTCATTTATGACCAACTCCTTCTTCTTCCCAATTCGCGACTCAGGCCAATTGTCTCCTTTTCTCATTCCTTCAGTCAATATTCTCCTCAGAATTGGACTCTTCTCTTTTCTCTTCCTATATTGTTATCTCTTGATAGACCTGCAACAGGTTCAGGACGAGTCACTTTGACTTTGATCTGTCTCAGCTCTTTCACCCTCTGGATTTGGCACATGCTCTGCCCGCTTTTCAGCACCGTCTGCTTCTGGGAGAACCCCTGCTATGCTCGGTTCTCCTGCTGTATCCGTTGAGTTAGACTCTTGCTCACTCTCCTGTAATTCTTCACTTTCTTCTCTTACAGGGGTGATTTACCCATCTTCCACCAGCTAAGGATCAATCTCAGGTTCAACGTGTTCTCATTCTGGCTCAGGTACAGCCACCTGTTTTGCTGCTGTTGATGCTCTCAACAACACTTTATGTTCTTGTGGACTCACCACTCTCTTTATATGGCTTGCATGTATCCAATTCGGCAGTCCCGCACACTTTACAGCTATCGTAGTTGTTAGCACCACCTGATATGGACCTTTCCAACGCTGTTCTAAACAAGTCTTCCGAACATGCTTTTTGATGACGACCCAATCTCCAGCTCTCAGATTGTGACCTGGGTCATGGATGGGTGGCAGGGTAACAGCCTACACCTGCTGAGAGAAAGAGCGAACCACATCAGCCAGACCTTTGCAGTAGTCCAACACCATATCATCTGTAATATTGACAAGAGCATTGGCTGGAATTGCTGGCAACCTCATTGTTCTGCCCATGAGGATCTCATGGGGCGATAGTCTTGTCAGGAATATTTCGCATTGACATCAATATCAAAGGTAATGCGTCTGGCCATTTCAGATTAATCGCGGCACACATCTTGGCAGTTCTTGATTTCAATGTACCATTCATTTGCTCCACCATCCCTGATGCTTCAGGACAATAACTGCAATGTAACTTCTGCTCAACGTTTAATGCTGCACACAAGAGTTTGATCACTTTGTAATTGAAGTGAGTTCCGCTGTCTGATTCTAAAGAGATGGGAAATCCGAACTGTGGTATTAACTCTCTAAGCAACAGCTTTGCTACTGTGAGGCTGTCATTTCTTCGTGTGGGGCATGTTTCAATCCAATGACTAAACACACACACAATCACCAACACATATTTCAATCCACCACATGCGGGCATCTTAATGAAATCCAACTGCATTCTGCTGAATGGTCCTCCTGCTCTTCCAATGTGGGTTAAATTCACCACTGTCCCTTTTCCCTCATTTAGTTGCTGACATATTACACATCAATGACATACTGCCTCTGCTGCCTGTCTGAATTTCGGATTGAACCAATCAACCTTAAATAGTCTAACCATGGCATCTCTTCCAATATGTGCTTGGCAATGACAATACCTGGCCTCTGAGTCAACAAACTATTTGGCAACACCATCTGACCCTCCTCAGAAACCCAAATTTCATCAGGTCTGTGAATACACTTTAACTAACCCAAAGTCGTTTCTCTTCCTTATCTACATTCTCTTGCAATGTTTTCAATTATTCCAGTGTATCAATTACTTTTAAAGCAAAACTTTCACAATAATTTTCTTCTCAGGCATTAATTCCCACTTATTTTTGAATGATATACAGTTCAATGCACAAAACCTTGCGACTTGATCTGCATATCCATTTCCCAATCAAATGTAATCCTGTGTCTTTTGGTGTGCACTGCATTTTACTGCAGCAATTTCTTCGGGTACAACAGCTCTTTTATTCGGTCGCCATTTCTCATTGGTGTTCCAGTAGAGGTCATAAAACCTCACTGCAACCACAACTGGCCAAAATCATGAACAATTCCAAATCCATAGTGACTATCGGTATAGATTGTGACTCTTAATCTTGCAGAAACATAGCAGGCTCTAGGAAGAGCTACTAATTCTGCCACTTGTGCAGAGTATACACCTGGAAGCCATGAAGCTTCTAATGTGCCTGTAATTGTGCACACTGCATATCCTGCTCTCAGTGGGCCTGTTCCATCTCTGAGACACGAACCATCAACAAAGACAATTTGGTCATTTTCTTCTAAACGTTTGTCTCTAATATCAGGCCTCGGTTTTGTACATAACTCACTTACCTCAAGACAATCATGCTCGGTGTCTTCTTCTTTTTCAATTTCAACAGTATCACTTGGAAGCAATGTCGCTGGATTCAGCACTGTACATCTTTTCAATGTTACATTTGGAGCACCCAATATGCTTGTCTCATACCTTGTCAGTCTTGCACCCGTCAAGTAATGCGTTTTAGTCCTCGTCAGTAAAATCTCAACAGAGTGTGGTACCATTACCATCAAAGGGTATCCCATGACTATCACCTCACACTGGGAAAGACTTTGACCAACTGCAGCTACTGCACGCAGGAAACCTTGTAAAGCTGCTGCGACCGAGTCCAAGGTAGCTGAAAAATAGGCTACTGGGCGATAAGCACCTCCATGGACCTGTGTCAAAACAGACAAGGAACAAGCATCACGTTCATGACAAAACAATGTGAAAGGCTTGGTGTAATCAGGCATTCCCAACGCTGGAGCTCTGCACAAACTCTCTCTCAATTCAGTGAATGCTTACATCTGATCTTCATCTAGGGTAATAGTATCTGTAACTTCCTTATGTGTCAACTGCTGCAAGGGTTTAGCAAACTCAGCAAAATTTGGAATCCACTGTCTACAGTACCCCACCATTCCTAGAAACATCCTGACATCTCTTTGTGAAGTCGGGGGACTTCTCTGCAGGATCATGGTAATTCTCTCCCTGGAGATTCTCCTTAATCCCTTCTCAATCTGGTGTCCCAGATATTTTACAGATTTTTGACAATACTGCAGTTTTATAGGTGACACCTTATGTCCGAATTTCCCCAAATAATTCAACAGGGCAATCGAGTCATACTTACACTCGTCCCTTGTTCGGGATGTGATCAACAAATCATCAATGTATTGCACTAGAGTCGATTGATATGGCAATTCCAATGACTCCAGGTTCTTTTTCAAGGTCTGATTAAACAGTGATGGTGACACCATATACCCTTGTGGAAGCCTGCACCAGCTGTAGACTCTGTCTAGGAATTTGAAACTAAAAAGAAACTGACTATACTCATGGAGTGGCACTGAAAAAAAAGCTTGTGACAGACAGATCTACCACTGTGAACCACTCTGCATCGCAAGGTATCTGAAAGAGTATCACTGCTGGATTGGGCACTACTGGACAACATTTAACCACCAAATTATTCACTTTTCGCAGGTCCTGCACAACACGCACTTTCCCACATGTTTTTTTCAAGCCCATTATTGGGGAATTGCATGGGCTGCTCAACACTTCTTTCAAAACTCCTTATTTGAAAAAGTCTCAAATTATTTGTGCCACCTTCGTCAAAATATCTTGTGGCATGTTATACTGTGGAAGCTGCGGGAATACAGCATTAGGCTTTAAAGTGATCTTAATCGGCTCCAACCCCTTAATCAGACCTACTTCTTTACCTGTCAGGTCTCAGACTTCTTCCTTCACTGTTCCCTGCAAATCTGCATGCAATTCTTTCACAGTAAACATCAGGAAAAATTCAATCAACAGGTATTCTTCATTGGCATTGCTAACCATCATTTCAGTCACATGTTCTTCCTCATCATCACTATTTGTTTGAACTTCTATTCCAGTGTCCGAACAATTAATGGAGCATTTTGTCTTACACAGTAAGGGCCAGATGTAGAAAGCGTTTTGCATGGCACAAACTGCGAAAATCGCAGTTTGCACCATGCAAAACGCGCATCGCGATGCTCATTCCTATTTTGCGAGTCGGTTCTGTCTCGCAAAATGGGAATGCGATTCGCAAATAGGAAGGGGTGTCCCCTTCCTGTATGTGACTCGCACCTCTATGCAAAATTGCTTTGTGACTGCGAACGCGGTCGCAAAGCAATTCACAGTTACCACCAGTGTCACACTGGTGGTAACCCATTCGCAAAAGGGAAAGGGTCCCCATGGGACCCATTCCCCTTTGTGAATGTTGCCAAAAATGTTTTTTTAGAGCAGGCAGTGGTCCAATGGACCACTGCCTACACTGAAAAAAAGAAACCAAATGGTTTCGTTATTTTTCTGTATTGCAACTCGTTTTCCTTTAACCCCTTAGCTGCTGGGCCTTTTCCCCCCAGTGCTGAGCCCTTTTTTGGCTATTTGGGGTAGTTCGCGCTTAGGGCTTCATAATTTTTTGTCCACATAAGCTAACCACGCCAAATTTGCGTCCTTTTTTTCCAACATCCTAGGGATTCTAATGGTATCCAGAGTTTGTGGTTTCCCCTGGAGGAGACCAAGAAAACAGCCAAAATACAGTGAAAATTTTGTTTTTTCCAAAAAAATGGGAAAGAAGGGCTGCCGAAGAAGGCTTGTGGTTTTTTCCCTGAAAATGCCATCAACAAAGGGTTTCTGGTGCTGAAATCACTATCTTCCCACCTTTCAGGAACGGGCAGACTTGAATCAGAAAACCACATTTTTCAACACAAATTTGGCATTTTACTGGGACATACCCCATTTTTACTATATTTGGTGCTTTCAGCCTCCTTCCAGTTAGTGACAGGAATGGGTTTGAAACCAATGCTGGATCCCGGAATGCTAAACATTTCTGAAAACTAGACAAAATTCTGAATTCAGCAAGGGGTCATTTGTGTAGATCTTACAAGGTTTTCCTACAGAAAATAACAGCTGAAATAAAAAAATATTGAAATTGAGCTGAAAACAACAGCCATTTTTCTTTATGTTTTACTCTGTAACTTTTTCCTGCGATGTCAAATTTCTGAAAGCAATATACCGTTCTGTCTGCTGGACTCTTCTGGTTGCGGGGATATAAAGGGCTTGTAGGTTCATCAAGAACCCTAGGTACCCAGAGCCAATAAATGAGCTGCACCCTGCAGTTGGTTTTCATTCTATACTGGGTATACAGTAATTCATTTGCTGAAATATGAAGAGTGAAAAAGAGGTATCAAGAAAACCTTTGCAATCCCAAAATGGGATCAAGATAAGGTTTTGAGGAGCAGTGGTTATTTGCACATCGCTGAATTCCGAGGTGCCCATACTAGCATGTGAATTGCAGGGCATTTCTCAAATAGACGTCTTTTTTACACACTCTCTTATATTTGGAAGGAAAAAATGTAGAGAAAGATAAGGGGCAATAACACTTGTTTTGCTATTCTATGTTCCCTCAAGTCTCCCGATAAAAATGATACCTCACTTGTGTGGGTAGGCCTAGTGCTCGCGACAGGAAATGCCCCAAAACACAACATGGACACATCCTATTTTTTTTATAGAAAACACAGCTGTTTTTTCCAAAGTGCCTACCTGTAGATTTTGGCCTCTAGCTCAGCCGGCACATAGGGAAACCTACCAAACCTGTGCATTTTTAAAAACTAGAGACCTAGGGGAATCAAAGATGGGGTGACTCGTGGGGCTCTGACCAGGTTATGTTACCCAGAATCCTTTGTAAACCTCAAAAAGTGGCTAAAAAAACAAGTTTTCCTCACATTTCGGTGACAGAAAGTTCTGGAATCTGAGAGGAGCCTCAAATTTCCTTCCACCCAGCGTTCCCCCAAGTCTCCCGATAAAAATGATACCTCACTTGTGTGGGTAGGCCTAGCGCCCGCGACAGGAAACGCCCCAAAGCGCAACATGGACACATCCAAATTTTTGGAAGAAAACAGAGGTGTTTTTTGCGAAGTGCCTACCTGTAGATTTTGGCTTCTAGCTCAGCCGGCACCTAGGGAAACCTACCAAACCTGTGCATTTCTGAAATCTAGAGACCTAGGGGAATCCAAGGAGGGGTGACTTGCGGGGCTCGGACCAGTTTCTGTTACCCAGAATCCTTTGCAAACCTCAAAAAGTGGCTAAAAAAACAAGTTTTCCTCACATTTCGGTGACAGGAAGTTCTGGAATCTGAGAGGAGCCACAAAGTTCCTTCCACCCAGCGTTCCCCCAAGTCTCCCGATAAAAATGATACCTCACTTGTGTGGGTAGGCCTAGCGCCCGCGACAGGAAATGCCCCAAAACACAACGTGGACACATCACATTTTTTCATAGAAAACAGTGCCTACCTGTGGATTTTGGCCTCTAGCTCAGCCGGCACCTGGGGAAACCTAGCAAACCAGCACATTTATGAAAACTAGAAACCCAGGGGAATCCAAGATGAGGTGACTTGTGGGGCTCGGACCAGGTTCTGTTACCCAGAATCCTTTGCAAACCTCTAAATGTGGCTAAAATAACACATTTTCCTCACATTTTGGTGACAGAATGTTCTGGAATCTGAGAGGAGCCATAAATTTCCTTCCACCCAGCGTTCCCCCAAGTCTCCCGATAAATATGATACCTCACTTGTGTGGTTAGGCCTGGTGCCTGCGACAGGAATAGATCACACAACGGTCAATGTTGGTCCTTACGTGAGGCAGCTGTTGACCCTGGGGTGATCCATTCCTGACACAGGCACTAGGTGTAGGCACTCAAGTGGGGTAGTGTTTTTATCAGGACAGGTGAGGAGTCACTGGGTGGTAGGAATGTTGTGGATCCCAGCATATTCCTGTAGTTTGTGTGACAGAAATGCGAGAAAAATTGAGTTTCTTTTCAACATTTCAGCTTTGCAGGGTATTCTGGGTAAGAAAACTTTGGGGAATCCACACAAGTCACACCTCTGTGGACTCCCCCGAATGTCTAGTTTCCAGAAATGTTTGGGTTTAGTGTGTTTCTCTATATGGCCGCCGAATCCAGGACCAAAAACACAGGTGCCTGCCTTACAAAACCAGTTTGTTTTGCCATAGACAATTTTGATGTCTCCGCAATATGATTTGGGTAGTGGAATTTGGGGCTGAACTAAATTGGGGAGCTCCCAAGAGAGCACTCTCTCTCTGCTTGCCGCCGCATTCACCTGCTCTCTGGGTTGGCCTAACCCAGTATTACCCAGTTGCACGAACAGCTTGCGAAGGGACAGCAGGACTGTCCTCATCACCTCCCTCATAATGTACTGGAAGAGGAGTTATCGAATGGGACTCCTCTGACTGAAAAATCACTCCCAGAGTCTGCGCCATTGTCCTATCCCTCAGATGCTGTCTCAGTATCTGATGTCTCAGTCTCTGATCCTATGTTAGAGCGGTAGCGGTCCTCTATAACCCGAGTGCAGGCAGCAGTCATCCATCAAGATGCCATCTCTGCTATTGGCTAAACTGTTGCTCTAAAACACTAGCCTACGTAGACAGTCACAAAATCGATGGTGTGTGTGAGATACGTGCAACAGTAGAGGCCACCTTACCTGCGCTTCTTCCCTCAATCAGCACGTACTTTCAAGACACTCAAAAAACACCTTGTCACATACCATTCGTCACAGTCTTTAGCACCTCCTGCCCCCAGTCCAACAATCATTATTGGTACTCCCACTCCCTCCTCCTCGGATTCCCTCATTACCACCCAGCAAAAGTGCCCTTCATCTCTCCATAGACTTTACTAATGTACTCAGCTATTTACATAAAATACAGATTTGCTCTTTGCAGTAGACATATAAACCTTCTGCGCTTCTTTATGGCACTAAAACTGCCACTAGACAAGTCGGACCCTTTTCGCCCCAGGGAAACCACACACATATTGACAAAAGTGATATATATATGACAGCCAACCACCTGAAACTCAACTCAAGCAAAACCGAAATAATCCTCTTTGGCCCACACAAAAACACCTGGGACCCCTCATGGTGGCCCACCATGCTAGGCCCTGCACCCACCCCCGCCAACCATGCACGCAACCTCAGCATCATCCTAGACTCCTCCCTCTCGATGACCCAACAAATCAACACTCTTACCTCCTCATGCTTCAACACACTCCGTATACTGAAAAACATTCAAATGGATCCCCACAGAGACCAGAAAAACTGTCACTCACGCACTCATCAGCAGCAGGCTTGATTACGGAAACGCCCTCTACGCCGACACCACTCTAAAACTCAAGCGCAAACTACACGCATCCAGAACTCAGCAGCATGACTCATCCTCGACCTCCGCCGACACGAACACATCTCTCCACACCTCAAATCCCTCCACTGGCTCCCCATTGACAAAAGGATCACCTTCAAGATCCTCATCCTCGCACACAAATCACTCCACAACACAGGCCCTGCCTACCTCAACGAGAGTCACCTTCCACACCCCCACACGAAACGTCCGCTCAGCTGACCTCTCTCTCGCCTCTGTCCCCCGCATCAAACACACCACCACCGGGGGCAGATCCTTCTCCTACCTTGCACCCAAAACCTGGAACGCCCTCACAACCCACCTTCGCAAGACCCAAAACCTACTTCTTTTCAGGAAGGGCATCAAAACCTGGCTTTTCGAACAGTGAACCTCCCAGCCCCTTTCCCTCCCCCGTCCCCCCCCAGCGCCTTGAGACCCTCACGGGTGAGTAGCGCACTTTATAAATCTCTTTGATTGATATAGATCTACCTCTATATATATATATATCTATCTACATAGATATATCTATAGATATATCCATGTACCTAGATATATCTATCTACATAGATATATATAGATCTATATATACATCTATTTTTTTTTAGTTGTTGTATGGTTTCCTTGGGGGCCAAAATGGCCCCCAGGGAAACCCTACAACATCTAAAAAAAAAATATTGCCCCCACAGGGGGTCACCCTGCCCACGGGCGACCCCCTGTCATTTTTTATTATTATTTTATTTTTATTTTTGAAAAATTGCCCTGGGGGCACCTACCTTTTTTTTTAAATAAAAATTATGCCGGGGGGGCAGCCCGTTTTCCGGGGGGGCCGCCCCCCCAAAGTGAAATCCCTGGCGTCTAGTGGTGTTTCCTGGCCCCCGATCACAGCTGTGCTGCAATCGAGGGCCAGGAAACACTTTCAGGAAGGCCTCGTAAGAAAGGGGAGACTCTCCCCTTTCTTACGAGGCCTTCCCGAACGTGGGAAAGGCCGTTTTCCCCATTAAAGCAGGAAGCGGCCGCAAGGCTGCTTCCTGCTTTGATGGGGAAAACACCTTTGAAACATCAGCGCGCCTCTGGGCGCGCTGATGTCACAAAGGGGCTGGTGGGGGGCGGGGGGAGACACGGAAGCTTCCGTGTCTCCCGGGGGAAGTTTAAAAAAAATAAAAAATCCTCGGGTGCAACGCGGATTTATTAATACCCTTCCTGGTGTCGGCCACTGGTCCTGACCCGCACCAGGGAGGGTGTGTGGGCGTCGGCCAGTGGCCGACGCCCGCACCGAAAAGGTAAAGGAAAACGGGTTGCAATGCAAAAAAAAAAAAACAGATTTATTTAAAAAGCAGTGACAGACATGGAGGTCTGCTGTCTCCAGCAGGCCACCATCCCTGTGAATGCAGGGAATCGCAATGGGGTCACAAAATGCGAATCACCTCATTAATATTAATGAGGTGGGTCTTTGCGACCCCTAAATCTCTTCCCAATAGTGATACAGGACTCGAATCACACACCACAAATCTATGCAGTCCCTGGAAATTTCCAATTTCAACATGCACTGGTTCTGTGATTGGGTTTGTCAACTGTCTACTCTCCACTCCCACAACTTGAACTGTCCTGCCTGAAAGAGGTAAATTCGGGAACTCTATGATCCTCACTGTAGAGCGCGTAATTCCAATATGCGCTAAGAATGATACCTTGTAACCCATCACTTTTCCTTTCACAAAAGGTCCTCTCTAATCTACTTCTAGGGAAGCGGCAAGCATACAAGCTCCTTCATCCGAACTGTCACTCATCCATTCTTCATTTATTTCAGCCTCTTGTAAAATTGAAACTAATGCCCTGTGTTATTACTACTTTCTTGTCTCTGACCTGTGACCTGCTGAGTAAGCATCACCTGTTGCTGCTCCATCAGGGCTTGAGGTATCTGCATTTGCTGTCTAGGTACCATGGGGGCCTGCTGCTGTATTGGATGCATTTGTGTAAATTATGCACGTTGCACCTGCATTTGCTGCACTGGTAGGAAATTCTGTCCTTTATTCTGAACGTTCGGAATAAATCCTTTCATTCTTGGGACTTTCACAGTTTGAAATGTACTGACATCACCTTGCTGAACAACACCATCCTGCACCATCAACGGACACTCCCACTTCCAGTATCCCACGTTTCCGCACAAATGACACGGCAACATCTTTTTCAGCCCCTGCATGTCATTCTGAACAACCACAGTCCCTAACTCCGGATTATGCATCATGTCAACTCCACGTCCGCTACCTCTCATTTGAGACTGAAACACAACAGCTCTCTGCTGCGGCGGCATAGGCGGTAGTATAGCACCTTGCAATCCTGTTTGAGCTGCCTTTGTTTGCATGACCATCGCTCTCTCCTTTATCTTTTTCTGTTTTAATTCAATCTCATCACTACAGTATTTTACATACTGCAACACTTCATCAATCGGCTTTGCCTACCAGCAAATCAAATGACTCTTAATCATCTGCCCTACTTCTGGTCTCAATCCTTCAACAAACCTGAACACAAAATGCAACATGTCTTTCTGCTCAATTGCTTCCTTGCCAATGTACTCCTTGAATGCTTTTCACAATCTTTCATAATAGGTATGTATTGATTCTTTAGACTCCTGAACTGTTCTGTCAATCCTCTGCCAATCAATATTTTTGGGAGAAATTCTTGTCTTCAGGAACTCAATCAGCTTATAATAGTTTTTCATTACCTCAGGTGAAGATGCATCTGTTACTTTATCCCTTTCGGGTTCGCTTGTTGGCCATCCCACTGATCTCTTATACTCAGCCCACAAGTTAGCTTGTACCACTATCTCCAATAGTGTGTTCAAGTCTTCCCACAAACATTTGGAAAGTTTCACAAATCTATTTGTTTGCTGATACCACTCGACCGGCTTCTTTCTCAATTTTGGGTAATCATTTGTAAATGACAATACATCACTCCGGTGCCATGGGACATGGACAAATTGCCTGGAATCAGAAGCATCTTTACCGATTCCCTTTCTTTTTGAACCTCTTCAGACCCTTCTTGTGAATCCCATTTTCATTTGTCCTTTTTCTTTGTCCATCTACCTTCCCACTTCTCTAATGCTCCCCAAATCTGAGCACTCTGCAGCAATTCTCTCAAATGTGCCTTCATTCCTGCTGATCTCATGTGTTCAAAATCTTTTGCCTTGAAATCTAATCTGTAACTGTGTTTCAAATGCTTTGTTTTCTCAATCTCAATGTCATGTTTCTCCGATAATTCTGCCAATTTCTGATATATTTTACTCACTTCTCTTGTAATCTTTGGGCACAAATATCTCAGGTCTTCTTCAAAGTAGGATTCCAATCTTTTCACACCCATTGTTCCCTCAACTAGTTCATATGCTTCTATATTCAGCCTTACACGATTTATCTGTTCTTCACCTTTGGATGCATTTTGAGGAGTGTTTAGACTAACTAGCCATTCACTCAATTGCTGGGCTGACAATCCCTGTAATGAGATATTACTTGCATTTGGCATTGGTAACTGTTGAACCACTGCACCTGAAGCTTGCGTTGTCAAATGTTTCAAACTCTGACTCACATTCGGGCCACTCACTGCATCTGGAAGTGCTACAAGTTGACTAAGATCCATTAAAGGTCTAAATCCATTGAAAGTCTGACGCGCAGATGACCTCATCTGCATAGGGTCACTCACTCCCCTTCTCACAAGGCTCTGTGACATTTCATTCTGCTCTCCTATAGTTGATTTCTTATGTGCAAATAAGGGTACCGCTGGACCAACAGTAATCAATAGCGATATTGCATCTGGAGCTGCCCTAACACTCGCACCCTGTGGGAATGTTACCCCCATTGCCTGGTTCATGACTGGTATATCTGACTGTGTTCCTGTCATTGGTGTAAACTTCGGCAAACCCTGCGCCTGTGCTGAAGGCAATAGCATTGGTGTCGGTTCTGTCTGAACTAGCATTGGCTTCAGAAACACTTGCTTCCTTGGCACCATTATGTTCGAGACTGTCTCAAGAACTGTTACATCTGGATAAATTCTCTGCACCGAAGGTGAATGCATCTGCGCTGGGCCACAGTAGTAGTCCCTGCATTAGGTGTACTCTGTACTACCCCTGGTATCTGTCCACAATCTATCTGAGCAGCTTCCTTAGATCCCTGTGCTTGTGTTGGATCAGTTGTAGTGGCACTAGTGCTTGGACCCCCTGAGTATGTTGCAAAGGGTGGAGGTCTATCCCTCAACAATTGCGTAATGAGGTCCTCAACATCAGAATCCTCATCGTCAACATAAGACTTTCTCTTTTTCCTTTTCTCTGTATTCCCATCCTCTTTAGCATTATCTTCCTTCTCTGCCTCATCTTCTTCCGTAATGGCAGTAAACAATTTGGCACACTGTAGTGTCTCCGCTCTCCATCTCTTCTGTTCCCAATCCCATCTAGCTTCAGCTAAAGATTTCTCTACTCGCCTCATTCTCTTTTTAAACTTCATTTCTTGTGGCTGTCTAGCCACCAGTTCCCAAACCGCTAAAGCCTCAAACTGTGCTGGTCTCTGTAACGGCTTCATCTCAGATAATGCCATTCACAATTGGTCCAAAATTCTCAAACTAAATGTTCCATGCTCTGGAAATGCTAAGGACCCTCGCCACTTAGTTAGCTTGCACCACTGCTTCAACCCCAAACATGGTGCTACACCTCGCTTCTCCATCATAATATAAGCAGGAGAATTTTCCGGTGGGGTCGGCTCCCCCACTTACGCTTTAATGTAAGAATCACCCTTCATCGCACTCTTAAACGTTTTGAAAAACTTCATTTTGTCTGTTTTTCTTATTTTGATTCAATAGTGAAATTACTTTTACTCCCAAGGTTCCCTTCACCTGCTTACTCAACCAACTGCCTCTTACGGATGGCTGCCAATCCGCTCACGACTCTTCCCAGTAACCAACCTATCCCAGTGCGGCACACTCTGACATCACACTCACACACAACGGCTGACAAAGTCTTGCGGCTCATCCTCCTACTTCGACTCACACAACTAAACCAAATTATTGGCTGCACTTTAACCAAATACCAATAACTAAAACAAACCTACTGGTTTACCACAGGAAGGGACACAATTGCTTTAGAGACCTTACGGCTTTTCACTAATGGCTCTTTCGCTCATGTAGCTATTCCTCTTTCTCAGTCTCCCACATTCGCAAGCAAAAGTCGACCCACAATTTTTTACTCTCAACTGATCAATGGGTCTGTTGTGATGCACGTAGAACTCGCCAAATCTCAGTCTAAATTTCTTTTACTTGATTATCACACACACTGACATGTTGACCATGCCTGATCAACCTACTAAACCAGACAGATTACAAAATATAACCGAGTCTCTCCTACACTTGTCAATATAATCCGGAGTCTTAGACTACGCAGGGTCCAAACATCACCAACAACCACGTGGATAATTTTTTAGCACAAAGCGCCACACACATGTGAAGTTCAACAACTTCCCTACTCTCATAGTGCGGAGTATGCACATTCCTACTAACTTTAACTGGAGTACGCAGACTCCCTACTTTACCTCTCATATATCACAATTCACCTGCGGTTTGCTTAAGCCTGTTGAAGAGCAACCTACCACTTTCACACTATCACAAAACATGCTGAGAACCTGCCCAACTTTACTAGCAGAATCCAGGATCTGGGAAAGTCATTTCTGGGCTCAAGGGGACATCGTCCTTGGTACAATTGCCATTTCATAAAAACAAAATTAAAATCTCATAAAAATACAAACAACTACTCTTAACTTAAACTACTACCATAACCAATAGTCACCACATAACTAGTTCCCCAAGGAAACTAACCAACCTCTGCTACCAAAAACTACTAGTGCGCCTAGTCCTTCGTAAGTAAACTTACAAGGGGACGCGTATAGGTTGATGAACCTTTTGAATCGTATGAAATATCCTAGTCATGCAGTGACCACTGAAATGGTAGCTAACATCAATAATCAAAGAACATTCTATGAAAAACATCTTTAAACCATAATACTCAAGAATAACCATTACTCAGGAAAGAGTTAACAATTTTTCATTCCCTATTGATTACAATTCTAGATCATCCATTAGTTCAATCAACAGCCTGCCTAACCAAGATTAGCATTAGCATATGGGTCTTCATGCGAAAAACAATTTGGAAAATTCTACCTAAGTGAGAATCTATATGAGACAGCGCAGTTGGTACCTGGAAGGAAAGGCTACCTAAGTGAGAATCTATATGAGACAGCGCAGTTGGTACCTGGAAGGAAAGGCACAAAATTGTCAGTCACATTTTCATAGTGACCTATCCAGGATGGATCAGCAACAGGTCATTCTTCGTTTTCAGGTCATTATCAGTCAATTACAGATCAGGCTCTCAGACTGTAAACCCAATATGAGCACCTCAGGCCACGTCTCCTGACGTCATCAATTTCTTTCAGCAATTCACCCGAATTCTGATGTCTTAGCCACTTGTCATGACTTTTTATTAGGGTCTCTCAGTCCATCCCACTAATTGCTAATTGGTCAGTCAGTCAGCAGATATGACTTTAACCTATAGTTTTTGTTTACCAAATCTTCTAATTTTCATACATTTCAAGTCACAGAAAGCGGACTGGTTCTTCGTGCGATGCCCTCATCATCCGGCTCTTCAGGTATCTAAATTGTTGCATGTGGGTCTCCAGTCAGTGCCTCTATTGGTCAAGTCCTGGGAAAGTACATTTAGCCTGCTCTACACATAATTGTATCAAATTGTCTTCATCATCTCCTGTCCACCGGTACATTGCAGAATGTTCTAGCTAAGTAATTTGAACTTCAAATGGGTCAAGGTTGCAGTCCGCGGTTTCCAGTCCTTTGCAAGGTGTCCGGTTTCTCCATGTTCAGAGTGTGCGAGGCCCAGTGGAACTAGACCTTTAGTTCACCTAACTTAGTAATACAAAACAGAGGTTATGCGTCTCATTATGATATATTACTACATTTTTCTCCGATATTTTTATTATTTTGCACATTTTCAGTCGTTCCAGTACACATGGTGATCATACGCCGAGGGCACATTTTCCAACGTACACATTATTTTTCTGCGATTAATTTCTTTACACATTTTCTCATTAGTAATAACATATAGATAATTAATAATGATCTTAATTAGCATATCTGCTTCAACAGTATCATGGAGTAGAAAATCAATTAATACTGAAAGGCCTGTTTTCACATTGAATACTTGCTGTGCAAGATGTTTACCTTTCTTTGCTGCAGATCTTGCTGTTTCGAGAAGCTACTGTTTAATTGGCTAGTGAACAGAACTTTGTTTGTATTAGATGACCGAAGGGGTGTTCTCATTGCAAATGATGTAAATGACAGGAAGGATGAGACTGTAAGGAAGACAAAGAAAAACAAGAAAGATGTACCACAATATTCAAGGACTCATGTTTAAAAGATGGTTTTACTGTAATGTGCGAAGATGGGGAGTAAATCTGTTCCCAGGAGTGTGCTGAAATCCTATTGTTCAACATGAAGAAGAACGAACAGTAGTGTTGTAACATAGAGATTGATTATTTATATCAGTGCATGTTCCTAGACTAGATCAGCTCCAGATACAAATGATTTCTCTGAGAGACACCCTTTTTTTTTTTACCTCAATTGCCTGATGCTCCGAGAGGAAATGCTTCATCAAGTTGCTTTGACATCTCTTCATGAGAAGCTTTAGCTTATTCCTGTGTCTGTTCTGATTAAGCTGAGAATACTTTCCAGCTTTTATGATAAAGCTCCATGCTTCTGGACTGATTTCTCTCATCAGAACATTTCATGACTATCTGAACTAGCGCCCTTTATTCCTTCTCCCATTTAATCCTTGTTTATTTAGAATAGGGAGTTTCTTTAGGGAACACACTTGTTTCATCATTAATATATTGATTGCATTACTGATAACTCTTCTGATTTACCCTATTATTATAATGATTATATTAACATTTGATGATGAAATCTGAATAATAAAATCTGTGATAAAATAACTGATGAACTAAAACACTAAAAATAAAAACCTTTACCTCACCTTTACTCACTTCATTAACGAAACAATAAAAAATGTTTTTGACTGCTTTGTATATAGATCTCAGCGCCCTCTTTCTCTTTGGACATCAAAGAACCATCAACCTGGATACAGGGTGTGATTAAAGGATTGAGGTGGAGGAATCTCTGTGCTCTTACTGTATGATGGTGAATCTTCTAAGAAAGGGCAGGGTGTGCACAGTAGGCAGGCTTAACTTTTTATTCACAGATTATGGTTTGAGACAGCAGCAGTGACAATCAGTAAGAAAACAATGTTAAGAATAAATTTAGAAATGCAGCTGTTTTGCCCCCACACACCACTACGTCACTTAAGGAAAATATGCATATTTTGTTATCAAACTGATTTTTTTAAATTTTTGAAAACTTAACTTAATTTCACAAAGAAGACATTTTTAATTTATTGGCAAAATGTTTTTTGGTGTGAAGTATAATCCTTTCTGTTTAGTCAATACATATTTGGTGCCTACTAATGTTAAAATGCTTTGCCTCTGAGGGTTGCTTTGGCAAATGATTGAGAGTAGCATGTTACAGGTCAGATTATCTTCTTCCTATGTGCAATTTGTTTTAAAATGTTGTTATTTTTTAATTAAGTTTACTACATAAAAAAAATAAAAAATCCTTTATAACTTAAAAAATAATACTTTTGATATCAAACTAATTTAATGAATTCAACATTGACAGTGTGTTGCAGTCTTAGTGGTTTGTTATATGTGGTGCTTGAATTAGTAGGAGATTAGGCTGGAGTATATTTGTTCCTATTTTGAGTCCTTTATGGATGTAGTAACTTTAGAATTACATTTTCGGATCTGTGATTCTCCTACTCCCTTCTACGTATGTGTTTCATATTAGCATGTCCCACTGTCTTATAGGTATGTGTTTTATATTAGCTTGTCCCTCCAAACCCCTCCTTAATATTCATTAACCCCCTCCTATTTAGTAGTAATTACTTCACATTTTCCCACCACTTCTCATGCTCCTCCCCAGAATGACTACTAATTTGTATACCTGTTTGTAGATATCTCAGCTACCATGAGATCACCTAGTAGAAAAGATTGAAGAGGGAAGTTCTTTGTCCTTACTCTACATACTACAAAATGTGGTCCTTACAATCATATAGCTAATTTTGGAGACAGAATTCTATTGGTAAGAGAAATTGAATGTTTCCATCCTGATTATGTGCACTCTCTTTTTACACTAGATTTAGCGTTATATCTTTGTCTTGTTGGTGACAATATATATTAAATTCTTTGGCCGACTATGCCTTATCTGAACACAGTTGCCCCCAGCAAAAGCAGACAGGACAGAGCACATAGGCATATATAGCAGTGGTGTTTCAAGGCTGCCTTGAGCCCTAATAGTGGAAAGGAAATTGTGCCTTCCTACTCAGAAAGGTTAGTGAAAACAGCAACTGATTGGAGTGAAGAAGGCTACTCACATTCCAGGGTCCCAGTGCCACTGCACTTGCTGTACTATTGATAGTTTGCCCTGCACTGTAGTAGAAAGAAGTCTTTGACCTTTAAAAAGCATATTCCTTTACCTTCAAAAGTGTGTAACCCATGTAAAATATTTGCATGTGCTATATAACATAGCAACCTGAAAATAAGTAGTCATTGATCCAGAAGACGATGACACTGATGATGAGGAACAACATTTTCCTCCCCCTGGATAGCATACAACACAGGAAGCCCAAGTCAGGCTATGCAGAATAAACCCAACAAATAATAGTTTTTAAAGTAAATTTATTTATAGGTAACATCTTGGCGAAATAAGTAATACTTTCAAGTTTGTTATGCAAATAATAATTTAAATATAGTTTCAAAATATATGCTGTCCACTTCTGTTCCTTCTGATGTGTACCAGATAAATACGTAGGACTGAAATACTACCTACGCCTGATGCTGTATCACCTTCATATGATGTGTGCTGCCTATAGTGGGTGTACTTGTAATGTTTTGCAAGGTTTCAAAGGCTGCAAGGACCTTCATAAAATTTCGACACACTGTAACTACAGTTTGCCATTCCTAGCTCTATATTTACTGTTCTACTTTTAAAAACAACAGAAACAAATTGCCAATTTCTCTAGGGCTCACTCATATGCTGGTTTACTATTTCCAGCATGTTTGATAAAACACTGGTTTTTGTTCTGACGTTCATTTTGTTTTGAAGACCCTTCATGGACCTGTGTCAAGACAGACAAAGAACAAGCATCACGTTCATTACAAAACAGTAGAAAAGGCTTTGTGTAATCAGGAATACCTAAAGCTGGTGCCCTGCACATGCACTCCCTCAATTCCATGAATGACTCAAGCTATTCCTTGGACAGAGTTATGGTATACGGTTCATCCTTAGTTTCCTTGCCTGTCAGTTTTTTCTGTGGTTTAGAGATAATTGAAAAGTTGGGTATCCACTGGCGACAATAGCCCACCATTCCCAAAAACATCCTGACATCTCTCTTTGTTGTCGGGGGGTTCATCTGCAGAATAGCCGTCACCCTTTCCTTTGATATTCTCCTGGACCCTCTCTCAATCAAGTGTCCTAAGTATTTCACCTCTTTCTGACAGTACTGCAGCTTCTTTGGAGACACTTTATGTCCGTTCTTTCCCAAATGGTTCAGTAAAGCAATTGTGTCATACCTGCAGTCATCTTTTGTTCTGGACGCAATTAGCAAGTCATCAATGTATTGCACTAGAGTTGAACTGAAAGGCAGTTCTAATGACTCTAAATCCTTCTTCAATATCTAATTGAAGATGGACGGTGACTCAGAAAACCCTTGAGGAATTCTGCACCAACTGTACACCTTGTCCAGGAATTTGAAACTGAAGAGAAATTGGCTGTCCTCATGAAGCGGCACCGAGAAGAAAGCTTGTGACAAGTCTACAACGGTGAACCATTCTGCATCACACGGAACCTGAAACATAATCACTGCTGGGTTCGGTAATATAGGGCAACATTTTACCACAATCTCGTATTTTCCTCAAGTCCTGCACAATTCGAACCTTCCCACAAGACTTTTTCAGACCCATTATTGGTGAATTACATGGGCTGCTCAACACTTCTTTCAAAACTCCTTGCTTTACAAAATCCGCAATTATTTGCGGCACCTGGATAAGGACATCTTGTGCCATGTGGTACTGTGGCACCTGGGGAAACACTGCATTTAGCTTCACTTGTACTTTAACTGGTTCCACTCCTTTTATTAGCCCCACTTCCTTTCCTGTCAAATCCCACACTTTCTCTGTCACTGTTCCCTGTAATTCAGCAGGTAAGTCAGTTATTGTAAGCATCAGGAATAAGGTTATCAAAGGGTAATCCTCATTCGCGGTTTCTGTCTCTAACTCTGAGAACTGACCATCATCCCCTTGATCAACACTGTTTGTCTGCACCTCAATTCCATTGTTGGAACAAGTAATTGAACATTTCGTTTTGCACAGTAAGTCTCTTCCCAGTAGGGACACAGGACTTGAATCGCAGACTACAAACTTATGCAGTCCCTGAAAGTTGCCAATCTCAACTTGCACCGGATCTGTGATCGGGTTTGTCGAGTACTGGTTTGCTACTCCTACCACTCTTATGGTACGCCCTGAAAGTGGCACTTTCGGAACCTCTGCACTTCTGACTGTGGAGCGTGTAGCTCTGGTGTCAACCAAGAATGAAACCTTGTGGCCCATCACCTTTCCCTCTACATAGGGTCCCTTCTGGTCTACTTCTAGGGACGCTGTAAGCCTGCACTCTTCACTGTCTGAACTCTCATCCAACCATTCATCATTCATTCCATATTCACCAAGTAATGGGAACTGCTGTACTGTATTATTTTGACTTACTACTTGACCTGTGACCTGCTGAGGAAGCATCACCTGTTGCTGTCCCATTGGAGCTAAGGGTAATTGCATTTGCTGTCTAGGTACCATGGGAACCTGCTGTTGTACCTGCTGCATTTGTGCTGGTTGAACACGCGGCTTATGCATTTGCTGCATGGGCTGTAACCCCTGCATCTGGACCATGTTATTTTGGAAGTTATGATTTTGACCTCTTATTTTTGGACCTCTCACATTTTGAAATGTACCGACATCAGTGCTTTGTTGAACAACACCATCATGCACCACATTTGGACATTCCTGCTTCCAATGCCCCACGCCCCTGCGCGTGTGACATGGTGACATCTTTTTCATCCCTTGTACGTCACTTTGAACCACAACAGTATTCAAGTCTGGACCGCGATTCACAAAACCTCGACCTTGGCCTCTCGGTTGCACCTGAAACACACCATTCCCTTTCGGTTGTTTCTATACCATCTGCTGGATTCCATTCCCTTGCATACCTGCCT
The DNA here is from genome assembly GCF_031143425.1 of Pleurodeles waltl. Lineage (NCBI taxonomy): Eukaryota > Metazoa > Chordata > Amphibia > Caudata > Salamandridae > Pleurodeles > Pleurodeles waltl. Next base: position 343,707,982 of record NC_090439.1, read on the forward strand.
GCGCTGCCCTTATCTGCATCACCATCACTTTCTCCTTCAATTTTCTCTGCTTCAGCTCAATCTTGTCACTGCAGTATTTTGCATTCTGCAACACCTCATCAATCGGCTTCGCTTGCTAACAAATCAAATGATTCTTAATCATCTGGCTAACCTCTGGTCTCAGCCCTTCAACGAACCTAAACACAAGATGGTTCATGTCTTTCGGCTCAATAGTCTCAGTGCCACTATAATGCGCTTTAAATAACCTCTCATAGTAAGCATGGATTGACTCTTTAACCTTCTTCGAGATCCGGTCGATTTTCTGCCAATCTGTCACCTTCGGCACCACCTTTTGCTTCAAAAACTCAATCACTTTATGATAGTACTTCATCACCTCCTCAGATGGGGCTCTGGTCGCCTTATCCCTTGCCGGCTCCTGTGTCGGCCAGTCTACACCTCTCTTGCACTCAAGCCATAAGTCGGTGGGACAATAATCACAAACAAGGTATTCAAGTCTTCCCAGAGACACTTCGCAAGCTTTACAAACCTATCTGTTTGCTGATACCATTCTATCGGTTTCTCCCTCAACCTGGGATAATCGTTTGTAAATGACAAAATGTCTCCCCTGGACCACGGTACATGGACTAGAACCCCTCCAGCTGTTTCTCTCATTGGTAGTATCTTTACTGTCCCCGTGTCTGGTGAGGCTTTAGTCGGACTCGATCCCGGACTGTCGCTTTTCTCCTTATCTCTTTTCTTTGCCCATCTGCCTTCCCACTTTTCTAAGGCTCCCCAGATCTGAGCACTTTGCAGTACTTCTTTAAGACGCGCCCTTATTCCAGCCGACCTCATGTGATCAAAATCTTTAGAGTCGAAGTCTAGTCTGTAACTTCTTTTCAAATGCTTAGTATTCTCAAAGTCAATATTGTATTTGTCTGCCCGGTTCGCCAATCTCTGATGCACCTTTCCCACTTCTTTAATAATCTTGGGGCACAGATACCTTAACTCTGCTTCTGTGTACGATTCTAATCTGTTTACCGCTATTGTCCCTTCCACTAGTTCAGCAGCTTCCACACCCAGTCTCACAAAGTTCAGGTACTCATCTTTTTCTGACTTTTCTGGCTTTTCTGCAGTTACTGCAGTCTTTTGTGAAGCGTAAGTTATTTCTAACCACTCATTCAATTGCTGCACCGTAAAAGCTTGCAGTGAAATATTCCCTGCATGCATCATTGGCGACTGCAAAGCATTCGTACTCATTGTCTGTGGGGTTAGCACACCTAGCCTTGCCTGTCTCATTGCCTCAAAAGGTGTTCCAACCGGACTAAGGTCTGACGAAGACCTTGGTCTTTCAACTGGTTGCTCCCCCTATGGACCCTCCTCTTATTGCATCTTGGGTCATAACTCCCTGATCACACATACCAGTCTTACCTTGCGCATACAATGGCACCGGGGGACCGACAGTAATTGGTAATGATATGGCAGCTGGTGTCTGACCTGGTCCCAAACCCTGCGGAGCAGTAACTCCCAAAGCTTGACTCACCGAGGCTGGAGCAGGTACTAATGGAGGTCCTGCTGCTGGACTATACCCTGGTATCAGCTGTTGCTGCGGCTGGGGCAGCAATTGTGGAGTTGGCTCAATCTGCACTAACCTTGATTTTGTATATATTGGGTCAAGCAGCACTATCAGATTTGTAGTAGTCTCCAGTACTGGGATGTCTGGATAGATTCTCTGTATCTGTGGTGAAGGTTGCAACTGTATCTGCATGTCTGGTGCAGTGGGTACACTGACACCATTCTATATCAAACCTGTATCACTAGTATGTACTGTATCGGTAACTCCCTTCTCCTGCTTCTGGTTCCCAGGACCCGCACTGGTGCTCGGGACATTGTCGTCTACTGCATAAGGTGGTGGGCGATCATGCAATAACTGATTAAGAAACTCTTCATCGTCTGAGTCATCTTCCTCTATCCAAGACCTCATAGTCTCTTTAGGCTTATTAGAGTCCTTGTCTGTCTTACAGGTGCCTTTCTTCTCCTGCGTCTCGTCTCCCTGTGCTACTGCTGGAAACAATTTGAGTCCGTCAACTATTCCCCGTCTCCACATTTTGCTCTCATTGTCCCATCTAGCCTCAGCTAAAGTCTTTTCTGCCCTTTTCATTCTCCTCTCAAATTTCTGTTGTCTCTGTTTAATAGCCATTAAATCCCAGACTGCTAATGCCTCATACTGAGCTGGCCTCGGAGGTGGCTTTTGTACACTTAACATCCATCTCAAATTCTCGTATTGAACGTTCCGTGCTCCGGAAACGCCAAACATCCCTCCTTCTCTAGTCAGTTTGCGCTACTGTTTCATCCATAAGCAAGGCGTGACACCCTTTTCCTCCATTACTATATAAGCTGGAGTACCCTCAGGCGGTGTAGGCTCCCCTTCACTTGCCATAATGTATGCGTCTCCTTTCAGAGCGCTCCTAAAAGCTTTGATAAAATTCATTTTTGCGTCTTTTCTTTTGTTTTGTATTTAATCAGGAAGTGACTTTAATTCCCAGGACACTCTTCACCCACCTTCCTCAACCTATTGCCTCTCACGGACGGCAACCGATCTGTACATGACCCTTCTCGCCAACTGACCTATCCCAGCGCGGCACTACTGACGTCACACTCATACACTGCAACTGACAAAGTCTTGCGGCTCATCCGCCCCTCACTAGATTCACACCAAACTAATGCAAAATTACTGCGAGCACCTTTAACAACAAAAACAACTCAAATTTGCTGGTTTACTACGGGAAGGGTACACAATCGCTTCAGTAATTTACAGAGATTTCGCTTGAAGCCTCGGCCGCTACTCTCTCCTTCTCAGTTCCCACACCCGCAAGCAGAATTTGACCCGCAAATCCTTCTCTCGACTTGTCAATGGTTTGTCCTAGTGCACTTTAGAACTTGCCAAATCTCCATTGAAGGTTTCACCCATACAATTTTGGCTCAAACTTGATTTGTCAACCACGCCCGATTGGCCTAATTAAACCGCACAAATTACAACATAAACCCAAGTGTCTCCTACACTTGTCAGTATACTCCGGAGTCTTAGACCGCGACGGGTACGTACATTAACAACCAATCACGTGGATAATTTTGAGCACAAAGCGCCACACTCATATGAAGTTTGCCGACTTCCCTACTCTCATAATGTGGAGTACGCCCACTCCTACTAAAACAACATCACCTGGCCTAAATACACACAAACTTCACAAATCACCTGCAAGATGCATAAGCTGAGCAAGTGCAAATCCTACACAACACATGCTAAAACTCCGAGAACATCCCCAACTCACTTAGGCAGGCTCCGAGATCCCGGGAAAGTCATGGTGAATTTAGGAACACATCATACCTCCAATTTCCATTATCTCAGAAAAACAATCTAAACAATAATTCTCTGTCCTAGGGCCCCAAAAGGCCAAACCATTCTCTGCTACCAGAACTGCTAACGCGTCCCTTTATGATAATTTATTACACATCAGGACTCGTTTTAGGCTAATGAATCTTTTGACCCAGTTAAGAGACACCTTAGGACGAGATAGCTAATCAATATGTCAATCAATACGTCAATAATGTCATCAATATTTATCACAACAATACATTTCACTTTAGTCAAAGTCATTAACCAAATTCAAAACACTACCATGACCTTTCAGTCATGAATGACCACACCAGTTTAGTAGAATTTTATGAGTTTTTATTCCCTATTAGTTACAATTCTAAAAGCAGGTGTGTTAATCTCAAAACCAAGAGACATAATAACATAGTCACGATATGGCAACTTTGATAATATTTCATAAAGGCAAGAATCACAAACATCAAAACATAACACGGCGTGAACATAGATCAGTTTAACAGAGTGTCAATAACGCGTCAGTTCAACAAAGCATAGATTCAGTTGTTTGTCTATTTGTATCAATTTAGTGAACACCTGTCCTAACCACTAATTAGCATTGGCATGTTGGGCTTCATGCAAAACAATTTAGAACACCAATTTGGAAAACATCTAACTATGGTCCCTGTCAAAAGTAAGGAGTTGGTACCTAGAAAGGAAAAGCAAACAGACAAATCACAGTTTCATTGTCATAATTACCCTCCAGGATTTAGGTCAGCACTCAGGTTCAGTCTTCATCTTCAGGACATCGGTCTAATCGCCATCAATCAGAATTCAGCTCCAGGGCAAAAGGGGCACTTCCCTCATAAGGAGGCAGTGTAAATGGGCAATCTAAGGACGAGGATGGTTTTAAGTAAACCAATAAGTCACCAATCAGAGTGACAAAGTTTCTGGATAAAATCAATAGCATTCCCTAACCCACCTAATTGGCTCCCCGTGTCATGGGTTTTTATCCCTTTTTCGTTGTACATTCCCCTAAAACGTAATAGGTTGAACGTTATACCCCACTATCTTTACCCAATTAGGAAATGGATTATATCATTAATCTTTCACCCCATATTATTTTACAAGCTTTTTATTGGTCCACATGATTGACGTCTTCAGAGGTAGCACGTCCGGTATGATTTCATCCTTCTGTAATTCTTTGCATATCTTTTGGTCAGTAGCTCCATTGTCTTCACCGGTTTGAACGACCTTGTACATTACATTAATCTACACTGTTGCATTTTGATTAATATTTTCTTCAAGCAATGTGAATTTTGTGAGAACGGATCTGCTATGGTTACATTCAGCTTCTAGTTTGGAGAAAACAACAAGGGGTCATGTCCTTTTGCGAGTCAGCATACTGCAAGATAGGAAAATACGTTTAATATGAGAGCCAAGCAGCTAAGCTTCGGCTCATGCTAACTTAAGGCCTACGAGGATTTCAGCACAAATTCAATAATGCAATCATTGATAATTAGTATAAACTTATTCTTTATAGTAATTCATAGCGTTAGTCATTTTTATTAGTCCATGTATACATTGACGGCCACTCCCTGTGGTCTCATTTCAAGTGCACGTTTAAGCGAAAAATCATTACTACAGTTTCTATGCGGCATCATCACACATTAATTCATAAACATTTCATGTTAATATAGATTATATAAGCTGCACTCTCTCAGATGCACAAGCCTCAGCACCACATGTAGACTGCTTTCAAATGGGTTTTCTCAACAACAAAGAAAATCCCCTTTGTTACTGCAGGGCCTGATCTATACCTACTCCAGCAAGGTGCCCACTAACACCTATATCTGAGCTGTCCTCCTCAACTTCATAGGGTCTGTACTCCTTCTGCAGGCACTGGACTTACTTCAAAGGGTCCCGCTCGCTGTACCACCACTGCAAGACTATGGAGTACATGCTGGTTTAGGGGCCATCCAGGATGTAGTGAGGGGCCAGATGTCCTAAACACACCAAGGGCCATATTTAGACTTTTTGACGCAAAGCTGCGCCGCTGCAGTTTTGCGCCAAAGTTTTTACCGCCGGCTTATGCCATTTCGATGCGCCGTTCGGGCGTCAAATTTATACTTTGACGCACGGCGGCGCAATCAACAGGTGGGAGTCATTTTTTTTTACGCACATCGCAGCGTCAAGTCGTAAAGGAAAACGACGTTAACGTGACGTAAATGACTGTGGGTCGATTTACGACAGCGCAACCCAGAAAGCGACTTTTTTTGGACGCAATAGCGTCAAAAATACCCGCGAACACTGCCCTTTCAGCAGAGGAGAGCCAAAATGGATCCCAGATGCCACTACAGACCCTAGGAAGATGACAGCAGACCAGGAACCAGCCAGGATGATCCATACAAGAACCAGGACATATATAGAAAAAAAAGAAAGTGTCGCTTCAGTGCAGAGGAGCAGGAAATCCTGGTTAAAGAGGTGACGGAACACCAGCACCAACTGTTTATCACCTCTAAGTTGCCAATCAGTAGGAGAGAGGCCATATGGCAACAAATTGTTGACAAGATCAACAGTGTGGCTGAAGTACGCAGGACAGTCACCGAGTGTAAGAAACGCTGGCATGACTGCAAACGTAGGACAAAGGAAAAAATTGGCCAGGAACAGGAAGGCAGCACTGCAGACTGGAGGGGGGAGTCCAGCACACCAGGAGGCCCTGGACCAGATGGAGGAGATGGTCGCAGCCGTCATCCCTGAGGAGATCATCACAGGGATTCAAGGACAGGACAGTGCAGACTACCACGAGACAACGCACATGCAGGGTAAGTCATATGGGGAATTATAATGCAATAATGTTGACTGTAAACAGGGGGGGAAATACCTACTACACATTGCATGTAAGTCAGCATATACATGGAGTGGCACGGGTAAATGGGCACGGCAGGGGGGCATGCCCTGCACATACAGAAGCTGGGACACAACATAACACAACACCAACAACAGTCCCATGGGGGCATCCTGTCATGATAACAATGGAGCTAAGGGAAAGCCTCGACAGGAGGGAAGGCCACTACGTCAAACTTACATCCTGGCACTCGTCATCCAAAATATCTCCTACATTAACTAGGGCCCTATCAGAAATCCACTAGCCAAAACAACAACTGCAATGTAACTGCAACAACAGTTGACACTAACACCTCTGATCTGTGTGCAGCTCAAGTAGCCAATGGCAGTAACCTCCCCATGGAACATACATACCTAAATTAGGGGGTGGGGATGACATCTGCAACAATCTCCTGAAACAAGACAAAGGCCCCAGTACACTCATATGTCAAAGCCCATAGTTGTCACATACATCAGCCAAAGTAAACAGCAATAGGAGCGACACAGCACTAAGGACACACACATGCTGCATATGTCAGGGTCCTTCACGTGCCTGGCTAACAAGGCAACATCACAAATGTCATACTGCTCAGAAAACAGCATTGAGGAGGGGACACATGCAACTGGTCACTGAAATACACCTGCACAGTCAGAGGACCAAATAGGACATTGATACGATAAACAGGGCAATCCAATTAAACAAACATTACCCAACATCAGCAGGACACATTAACAATGTCTACATCCATATCACATCATAACATTGCCATGCATAGGATATGCCACATGTCAATTACAATTAAGTCAATGTGAACAATCAGGGATTGGGGCAGGTCCTGAGAGGCAAGTGTGCTGCCAGGGCAATCAGAACACCCACAGCCAGTGAAAGGTCTCACCATAAGAATAGATATACACAGAGGGTCGAGTAGGACAAAAAGATGGCTATTCCCTATTTGGTACAAAGCAACAGCTAGAGGCGATTAGGCAGACAAGTCTGATAACTCTATATCATACATGTGACACACAGGTGGGCCATAGGCCTATAACAATGCCCATATGAAGGACAGCAGATACCGATACCAAACAAGATCACAAAGTAAATTAATCAAAAGGCTGGCATGTTACGTAAAAATTGTCACAACACAGACACACTAATTGTACCCTGTTTCATTGCAGAGGAACGGGGATCTCCTGCCAATGTGCCTGTCCCAGATTTCCCTGATGACATGGATGACGAGCCCATAAACATTCCCCAGGAGACCATCCAACAGGTCCTTGAAACCCTCCAGACCCCACCTTCAGTCACAAGGAGGAGCACAGAACAAGCAGCCATCACAGAAGAACCATCCACCACCCCAATTGCAAGACCTGCCAGCTCCTACACAGCTGAGGACTCTGACAACACTGGCACCAGCTTTGAAAGAACTGTAGTTGGAGTACAGCGGGAGCTGGCCAAGGAGGTGCGGGTGGGGATGCAAAATATGTCAGCCAGCCTTGAGGGGGTGCGCTCGTGCATGATGTCATCTGCAGATCAGGCAGCAGCTATGCAAGCCCTAACATCCATACTGCAAGGACTACAAGAAACTATAAAGGAATTCACCGCTGCAGTAAGGGAATTGCCACAACACCTCGCACCCCAAACTTTCCACTGCATGCACGAAGGCAATCATGACTCCCTCAGGGCCGACCTGGCTGCCTACCATCGTGATGTAGCTGCTATTCTCAAAAAACAGCAGGCCCTCCTTGCTGCAGTACTGCCCTTAAGACCTTCACAGGGAGCAGCCACCGGGATGTCTGACTCCACGTCTTCTAACACTAAGGTGTGTGTTGCCCCTTCACAACCAACAACAACAAGGACAAAGCAGGCAACACACACATCAGAAGAAGAAGACATGGAACAGATCACATTCACACCGAAGAGTACCCGGAATCACTAGTCTCTGCACCATGGCCTACTTTGACCAAGGTCCTACGTTTTGTCAAATGCCAGTCTCACTACAACTATACTCAATGACTGTTCAGCTAACCACTGTATGACTTGTCAGCATTGCCAGTGAATGTCTCTCTCCTACTAATTGGCAAATCCTGTCCCTCTGCACTGTCTGTAACATCACCCCAGCATTTCAGGAGCATCATCCACACCCCTTCTGTAGGATCACCATGTAAGAATGCACTAGAACGGACTCAGCAAACATGGACAATGTACATTTTGCACTACAGCACCTATCAATAAATAGCGCTTGCACACCTAATATGTCTCTGTGTAAATTGACACATCAACTGTGCAGTAGATAACTCAAAAGTGCCTGTGTGGCAACCATGTAGCTTGTCAATACAACTGTCCTGACATCATGTAGTCTGATACATCTGTGCAGTGGCCAGGATTGCATCATAGCCTGACCATCCTGAGAAGAATAACTGATGAAGGGACAAACCACACACAATCATGCTGTGTTGGACAGAATAATGCTCCATCAATAGCAATCAAAGTCAACTAATCTTGGCTGATAAATGTGGGCACCATGCAATACTAATACATTAAATTATGCAGTCTAATCTAAGCAAACACAACTAAACACAGCATCAATCACCCTTTCTGAGTATACTTCCAAGAAGGGAAGTCATGCTGAATTTTTGCACACATGATCTATGTCAGTAATGAAGACAAGAAGACAAGAGTGTTAACAACACCTCATCTACAAAGATGTCCCTGAACATCACACTGCAGTCCGACCTAATAAATTCCCCACATTTCCAAGTCTGGAAGCACAAATTGTGATGTAGAAAACATACTCATCAACACAAATCCTTTGTGATCCATGTAAACTCCAAATGGTGGTTCAATCAAATGGTGGATACTTACCAAGTTAGCACAGGGGTAGCTGCCATTTTAAACCTCTTTTTTTCTTCGGTGTGTAGCATAGGACACAAATGTCATAGAACAACAATCACCTACACTGATGGCAAGGCCATGATCAAGTAGCAGTTAACACATAATGCAAAGGATAACTATATTTTTTTTCATAAGTATTCACACCAGAGGCAACTAAGGGAAAAGTCATACCTACACTAATCTAAACTGACTACTCCTAACCCACAACTGTCCCTAACTAACCTAAGCTAAACTTACTCTACACATATAACGAATCAATCTAAACATCAACCCCCCACCCACCATTATGAGACAGGACACATGCAGGACAACACATACTAACCTATACACATACTACACTATCATAAACAATCATATATTTTTTTGTATTTTTTAAAATACATTTCTTTAATTTTTTTTATTTTTTTTCTAAACAGACAGGAATCCCAACATTGACCCCCACCCACCCACACACTCAAAAATGAAAAATAGAAAGAATAAGGACCCCCCACCCTCCTCCCTAACACTAACTAAGCTAACAACCTATACTAACCTAACACTAATCCCCAAAACCCACCTATCATGATAAAAAGGAAAGAGGAGAGAGGGGAGGGATAAATTAAAATAGACCATATAAGTCCTAGAGGTTGGCCCTCCGTAGGGTCCGCCTGATGGACCTGACCCGTTTCTTTATGTACGCCACATCCTGGCTCAGCTTGTCCACCTTCCGAATGAACTTGTCCATTTTGCGGTCTAAAGCCTGGAATGCCGCAGGGTCAACTGGAGGTGCTGCTGCTGTCTGTGTGCTGGCAGAGGTGCTCTGTGTGGGAGTTGTTTGTAGCCCACTGGACTGTCCTGCAGCTCTGATATTGCTGGGTCCAGGTCGTGCTGCAGAGGCAGGGACAACTGTCCTCGCCGTTGCTGGGGCCACTTGGGGAGAACTGGTGGTTGTGGTGGTGGTGGCTGTAGTGGGCAACGTTGGGCCACCCTGTGGTGAGGCCCACCATGCTCCGGAGGCCCGATCTGCCTGGTATTTTCAGGCCATCCGTCGGAACCCCAACTGCACCTGTAGGATGTGCCGGTATCTCATGGCCCGCCTTTCAAAATCATGCCTCTGTGCTGCACTCATGTTTGCAGCTGTGAAGAGAAAGGGCATCTATTTACCATAGAAAATGCATTGGGTGGAATAGTACAATGGGGCAATTGGAAATTACTTTTACTGTAGTTGTAACAGCTCATATCACCACATAGATCATTGAAAGTCTCAGAGGAAGTACATGGGAAGCCTGCATACAAAGGGTCTACCTGTAAAGCATGGAAGGAAGAATATACTCAGAATCCGTGCACTGACAAACAATTGCAATTACAAAGACAATGGGGGTTATTCTAACTTTGGAGGAGTGTTAATCCGTCCCAAAAGTGACGGTAAAGTGACGGATATACCACCAGCCGTATTACGAGTTCCATAGGATATAATGGACTCGTAATACGTCTGGTGGTAAATCCGTCACTTTTCCGTCACTTTTGGGACGGATTAACACCTCCTCCAAAGTTAGAATAACCCCCAATGTGAGAATATGACATGAGTAATGAAACCCTTTCACACATGCTCATACTGCATGGAATTATTCATGAGCAACATTTACATTGGATGAGTCTCCTGCTACAGTTACACACCCTACTACACATGCAGTGGCCTGCACAGTCATGTGGTGGCAAAGATGCACCTCCATTAGTATGCACCAACAATATAGGGGTGCATTTATCTCATCATGTGCATCCAAGAGAGACATCCAAAAACTGGTTACTTGAGGACTGCATGACCTCTCAAACTCAAACAGCCTATGTGGTCATTTTCCATACACACCAACCAGACACACATGTGACATATGTGTGGACAACATTGCTAACTTCAATTGACGTGAAGGCAGCACTCATTTATAGCATCATGTAGGGTTTACAAATGTCAGTCTAGCTATGGCATCTACATATGTAGGTATGATGTTTCAACATCCATTTTTCACTGGCTATTGTGACCTGTAGAGTCCTAATTGCGTCATTAATGTGTTGCTTGTCTGACACAAAGGCAGCACTACATTACATACTGCTACAGGCAACCGGTATATGTAGAAAACATGAGCTACCTGACTGCTAGCATTTGTCTTCCTTCACATTGTGCATCAATTGCCCAGTAGGTTTCCCTAGCATTACACACAGTCAGCTACTTATCTGGCAGATTGGGTAACAATCATCACATGTCGCCACACAGCTTTAAATTGTGCACATGTAATTGATCTGTACTCACCAACATGGCCACCAATCCTGATTCCCAGGTGGTCCAGCAGATCTTGCTCCCTGGATATCAGATCAGCCCAGCGGTGCTTCAGTTGATGGTCATTCCTTAGGCTACCATATACACGGACCAAGTGATGGCGCACCTTCCCCCACTGGACTTTACGGCCTCCGTGTGATACCCCTGTATCACCCTACCCCCAGCCTTCAGCATGAGTGGGAGGAAATGGCAAATAAGCCATATAAATCCCCCCAATTCCTCCTCACCCATCCTGGAAAGCCGTGGCCTACCAGACATGTCAGCACTGACAAAGGGGAAAAAGTTGTAGAAAAAGGAAAAGGGGGAAATGGGGAAAGGTAGAGTGGTGAAATACAAAGAAAACTTAAGAAGAGCCCAACTAACCCCTATATTACAGTACCCACAACAGACGCCCACAGACAATAAATAAAACAATGGACTTGACAAAATAATAGAACACAGACTCAGACAGTATTCAACAACAAGACAATGATGACAAAAGCACAATTGAGATGGTACACTGGACACAAAAGCACTAATACACAGGACAACACTTTCCACACAGCCACACAGTCTAGAATAATCTGAGACTGCAAAGTGAAAGTGAAAGTACACCCACTGTACAGATTCTGTAAACAGGATATCCTATTACATCACATCCTGCATAAAATGAGCGTCGTTTTTTCCCCGCTATGCGTAATTTTTTCACGCATACAGCTTGTGCGTCATATTTTTTGACGCATAGGAGTGCACATAATGCAGAGTCAAATTTATTTTTCTTCATTGGTCTATTATATTTGTTTGAGGATTATTTTACAGTTCTAGAGTTTAAAATTAAGCCGCTGGAAAATATGATATCTAAAACATACGGCGGGCTCGGGCGTCAGAGTTTAAATATGGGGCAACGTTTGCGCTGATTGTGCGTCACATTTTTTGACGCACAATCGGCACAAACAGAGTATAAATATGCCCCCAAGAGTGGTCTGCTGCACCAGCACCTTGGAGACCTGATGGACTACCACCAAAATCACTCTGAGCTGCAGTGCTGCCAACCTTCAGACAGTCCTCCGGATTAAGCTGCTTCCACATCTGCATTCTCTACCGGCAATGGGTAGGGTCAGCTGTCCTGTCAGAATCTAGTTGGGTAGGAGAGGAAAGGGGTCCTTTTGACCATGCTGCTCAGTCGTCATCTTGGCACCTGAATACCCCAAGGCTTCCAGTTGTACACATTAAAATAGAGAGATGGTATGTGAGCAAGACGTGACGCAAACTAGTAACACTGTTCTGGCTGGGTTTTCTATCATGTTTCTGTATTGATTTTTCATTCATAATCAGCTAGATCAAGCAGGGCTCAGTTTTTATATAAACACTGAGATATGACAATTCAGGTCATAGAGGTCATTCCACTCCAGCTGTCCAGAAACAAGGCAGATTCCAGATAAATAAAACAAAGGCCTCACAGAGCCCACGGGAATTGGAATTCCCCTCGGGCTCTACGAAGACCTTGTTCACAACTGCTGCTGTGTGAAAAACATTGGAATCTAGGAGCTCTGGGTTTTTACTAGCCAATAGAAGCCCAGAGCACTCCATTGTCTTCAGTGTAGCTCCCACCATTCCAATGTTCTAATTAGGCACAGTTAGTTTATTTTATGCTCTCAAAATAGTGCTAAAATTAGGGTGTGGGAGTTAGGAAACATATTCTTGATAAACATAGTAGAAATGTGCATCAGGTTCACTTATTTAGTAAATCTGATACTAACAATATGCTCTTTATGCCTTGTGGTCACAATGCATATACTAAGTAGCAGGATATGGAATTTTATGTTTTTCAACATACATTGTGTCATTATTAGTATAGATTCTTAAGTGGGACATTCTAAACAAAAAAGGCATGTTTCCAATCACAACTGTGTCCCTGGGGAAGGGACTGTTTTACTTACCGGAGTACACTTTTCCACCATTAAACAGGGCACAGTGCAGGTCTGACTTTCTCATCTATAACACAATTAACTAAATGTCTTGTGTTATAGGGCTAGGGGATCTAAGTGTGTAGACTTAGGCCCTCATTACAACCTTGGCGGTCGGTGTTAAAGCGGCGGTAATACTGGCAACAGGCCGGCGGAAAAAAAATGGGATTACGACCGTGCCGGAAACCTCCAACATAGTCAGCCACTTTAACACTCCAACTGTCACGGGGGTACAAACAAACAGCGCGGCAGACGATGCCAACAGACAGGCGGGAGACAATGTACGGCCCACCCTATCACAACACGCCTATCCGTCACCTTTTCCGGGGCAGAACCAACGCGAATTAAACACGTCAGAAACAGTATACAGAAGGGAAAACACTCACCTCTCCACACCCCACGAGGAACCAGGACGCCATGGAGCCCGAATTGCAGATACTGCTGGCGATGGTCTTCCTGCTCCTCTATCAGGAGCTCCAACGACGGCGGTGATGACCACGGTGAGTACTGCACCTACAGCACAGGGGAGGGAAAATAGAGTGACACACATGCAACACGCAACACCACCCTCACCCACAACACGATAAACACAAATACATGCTGCAACAATACATATATACTACCCCCACCCCCAGAAGAACGCAAGGACAAAAGGAAATGATTATAACAACTGTAATCAATAAAAATCCATTAGTCAAAAGTCAAAATTCAGTATACACAATTATGTACACCAACTACACAAGTCCTGATAGTGCACCAATCATTGTCCGTGGACCACTGGGCCCAAAATGCATGGGTGAGGCCCACACATGATACCTGACTCCAAACGGAGAGAACACTGGAGGGGCATCACATAGAAAATACAAAGGCACCTCAGGGGGAGGGGGCACCTCAGCCTGATGAACGCACAACGCCACTGCTCTACGAGGGGGCTCCATGCCCATTGATGTATCCTGAGGAGTGCCAAGCCACAGTCTCTCAAGACCTTTTAGTGGGTGGTTTGCCCACTGCTTTATCCTGGGGAGTGCAAAGCCACAGACTCTCAAGTCTTTTCAGTGGGTGGTTTGCCCACTGCGTTATCCTGGGGAGTGCAAAGCCACAGTCTCTCAAGTCTTTTCAGTGTGTGGTTTGCCCACTGCTTTATCCGGAGGAGGGCAAAGCCACAGTCTCTCAAGTCTTTTCAGTGGGTGGTTTGCCCACTGCTTTATCCTGGGGAGTGCAAAGCCGTAGTCTCTCAAGTGAATAACAGTCTCTACTGGTTCTGGAGGGGGCTGTGTGCCCAGAGTGCTTCATCCTGCCAAGGACTGAGGTAGTAGATGAGATACTCCACTGGTTCTGGAGGGGGCTTTGTGCCCAGAGTGCTTCATCCTGCCAAGGACTGAAGTAGTGGATGAGATACTCCACTGGTTCTGGAAGGGTCTTTGTGCCCAGAGTGCTTCATCCTGCCAAGGTCTGAGGTAGTGGATGCCTTTCTCCACTGGTTCTGGAGGGGGCTTTGTGCCCAGAGTGCTTCATCCTGCCAAGGACTGAGGTAGTGGATGCCTTTCTCCACTGGAGTCTTTCTCCACTGGGTTTGTGCCCAGAGTGCTCCATGTGCATTGTGGCCAGAACAATACACTTGCATGGGTGTGTGTGCCACGAGTTTGCCAAGGTACAGGTAGGATGATATGCCATGGAGGCAGAGACATACCCCACACTGCTGCGGCATCGCATTCCATATGCAGGTGACAACTGTGATGACAGTGATGGTTCATGGAAGCTGTCCAGGGTCCTGGAACTCACCACCAGCCTCGGACGGCTGACCACTGGGGATGGTAGCCATGTCTGCAGTGGTGCCGCTGTCTGAGGATGTCGCGGGGCTGCTGGCGGTGCTTGTGGCGGTGTCAGTCGCGGCGGTGCTGGCTGCGGGGTCTGTGGCGGCGGTGCTGGCAGTGGGTCTGTGGTGGCAGTGCTTGCGGCGGTGTCAGTCGCGGCGGTGCTGGCTGCAGGGTCTGTGGCGGTGGTGCTGGTGGTGGGGTCTGTGGCGGCGGGGCTGGCGGCGGGGTCTGTGGCAGCGGTGTTGGCAGTGGGGTCTGTGGCAGTGAAGGTGGCAGTGCAGGTGGCGGTACAGGTGGCGGTGTTCTCCGCCGTACAGGTTGGCGTCGACATGGCCAGAAGGTGTGACACTGGTCCCTCAGTCGGTGCCACCATGTCCTCTCCTGACCTGCCCTTCAGTTTTTGGCCCTTCCCCACCTTTGATGGTGGCGCAGCTGTCTTGCCACTATCTCCTTTCAATTTCCCTGACCCCCTGGTGGCAGATGTTTTTGGCTTCTCCCTCTGGGATGTGGGCACCTTTTTTACCTTGGCAGGTGGCGGAATGTCCTTGCCCTCGCTACGTGGCACACTGGCAGCCCTGATGGTTGGCGCACTCCATGACCCCACGGTTGCTGGCACCACTGTGCCTGGGGATGTGGTGGCTGAGGTGCTGGGCTGGGACCTGGAAAGCCTGCCCCTAGGGGAAGGACGGGGGAGGAGGTGTAGGGAAGAGGTCAATATTAGCCAGGAAAAGGTTTTTAGACACACTGGGACGGGTTGATGGAGGGGGGTTTGGGAGTGGAGGTAGAGGTAGTGGTTGTAGGAGGTGTACGTCTGCTGAATTTGGGTGAAGGTGCATGGGCTGGAGGCTGTTGTGGGGTGGATGGCTGTTGGATGGACACTGGGGATGTGTGAATGATAGTGGGGGTGGTGAGTGCACATGAGCGGTGTGTGGTGATGGGCGTGCTGGTGATGGAGGTAGTGGCTGAGATGTAGTGCATGCAGGTGTGAGTGGAGATGAGACTGGGAGGGAGATGTGGAAGAGGGGGACACAGTGAAGGCAGTACATGTTGGTATGTGTGCATGGGTATGATGCTTGTGTGAGTGCCTGTGGGATGTGTGGTGCTTATGTTTGCCTGAGCCACCCTTGTGTGTTGATGTGTGTGCATGCTGGTCTGATGGTGTGCTTGGGATAGGCTGAGGTTCAGGGGATTGGGTCTGGGTGGAGGAAGTTGGTGGGGGAGGCTGGACACGGGGACAATGGCTGCCATCAGTGCTGAGGCCAGAGCCTGAAATGCTCTCTGTTGGGTTGTCTGCCCAGAATGAATGCCCTCCAGGTATGCATTTGTTTGTTGCAAATGCCTCTCAATACCCTGGATGGCATTCAGAATGTCAGACTGCCCAACAGTGAGGGATCTCAGGAGGTCAATAGCCTCCTCACTGAGGGCAGCAGGGCTGCCTGGGGCAGGGCCTGAGGTGCCTGGGGCAAAGGAGATGCCCACCCTCCTGCGTGAGCGGGCACGGGACACACGCTGAGGGGCTGCTGGGAGGGCGGTGCTGGTAGGGGGTGGCGGCTGTACCTGTTGATGCGGGAGGCACAGAGGGGCCCGCCACCACAAGGGAGCTCCCATCAGAGGAGGATTTGCTGTCACTGCTGTCTGCTCCTGTCCCAGCCGTGGAGCTCCCCTCGCCCTCCGTCCCACTGGTGGCTTCAGACTCCGTTGTTTCACCCTCCAGTGCAAAGTGGGATGCAGCTCCCTCCTGCTCCGGTGCCAATGCTCCTCCACCTGATGATGGTATAGCACACAAGAACAGGGAGACCACAAAATGGGGGGGAGACAGAAGAAAGACATGTTCAGTGCATGAATCACCACTACCGTTGGTGGACACTACAGACACAGCATCCCTCTTCACTACGCCATGCACTTAGAGTTCCTAGATTAATCACATGCCCTTGGGGTACAAGGCCTAAGCCCAATTGCTGCACACCTGGAAGTCACAGGAGCATGACTAGGTGTAGATGGCACTAACCACTAGTGGGGTTGGGGTGCCACATAGCCTGCCTCACAAGGGACTTTGCCTACCAAGAGCGCCCTGGCCTAGGGGTCCGGACATCCTTGGCGATGGCATGCCAAATAGCCTTTTTTCTGGTGGGCGCTGACCTAGAGGAATAGTACAGGGGAAAATCTTTACCCGTCCGGACCATCATACTCATTGGCCCACGTTCCCACCCTTGCCCTGATGCACATACACGCACATGCATGCCTCAGTACCCCCCATGTATCTTCCATCTACACTACTCCAAACAGGCATTGCCCATGCAGCATGCTCACAGTGTACTCACCTGTTTGTCTGGAGGACCGTACAGTTGTGTGTACTGGGGGAGGACCCCATCCACTAGTTTCTCCAACTCCTCCGAAGTGAAGTGAAGGCAGGTGCCCTTTCCCCAGACACATGAGCCATCGTCGCTTCCAGACTGAGGTCTTGCAGTGTAGGTACTCTCCTGTTGAAGGTCAGGTATCAAGTGAGTGAACAGACAGAAAATGGCGGTCACGTCCGCGGCGGTGCGTACCGTCACCGCCGACGTACATCGTCATTGGATCCTCGGACCCAAAGGGTCCAATGTTAACCAAAGCAGGATTGCACCACGGTCTTCGACTGCCTACTACGACAGTGTACAACGCCAGCGCAGTTACCTCATATCCCCTTGACCCACCTTGCAGGTCAGGCAGCCGCCATTTCAGGGGGCCACATGGCATTAATTTTTATTGCGTCACACCAATGTAGGCCTTTAATACACACAGTAACAGGCACATTGCAGATTAATAAATGAGTGCAAATTGCATTTTGTGATACCTCAGTGTTGGCTGACTCTCTGCTCGCTGTTCTCGTCCATAGGGCACGTCTGCTGGGGCAGGTGATGAGATGGCGGCATCCTCCGGTGTACAGACCACTGGTGGACCTGTCGACAATGGAAGAGAGACACGTAATAGTCACCTACAGACTTGATCGTGCAACAATCCATGAACTGTGTGCCCAGTTGGAGCCAGACCTGATGTCAGCTATCCGCCATCCCACAGGAATCCCCCCTCTAGTGCAGGTCCTGTCAGTATTCCATTTCCTGGCAAGTGGTTCCTTTCAAACAACAGTGGCCATTGCATCAGGGATGCCCCAGCCAATGTTCTCTAACGTGTTGTCCAGAGTTGTCTGCCCTGCTGAAACACTTGCGCAGCTACATCGTGTTCCTTCAGGTGGAGGATTTGCCCACAGTGAAAGGTGACTTCTATGCCCTGGGACATGTCCCCAACATCATAGGTGCCATTGATGGGACACATGTGGCCTTGGTACCCCCCGCAGGAGTGAACAGCTGTACAGAAACCGGAAGAGCTAACATTCTATGAATGTGCAGATGGTGTGTTTGGCCGACCAGTACATCTCCCATGTGAATGCCACATTTCCAGGCTCAGTGCATGACACTTAATTCTGAGGAATAGCAGCATCCCTTATGTGATCGGGTGACTCCAGAGGCACCTTGTGTGGCTAATAGGTGAGGACAAGGACCCTATACAGTGTGAATAGTTGTCTGGGTATGGGGTTGTCCCTACAGGTTAGTGTGTGTCTAACAGTTGTCCCTTTTGCAGGTGACTCTGGTTGCCCCTACCTGTCATGGCTACTGACCCCAGTGAGAAATCCCAGGACAAGGGTAGAGGAAAGCTACAATGAGGCACATGGGTGAACTAGGAGGGCGATTGAACGCACCTTCGGCCTCCTGAAGGCCAGGTTCCAGTGCCTCCACATGACAGGTGGTTCTCTCTAGTACTCACCAAAGAAGGTGTGCCAGATCATCGTGGCCTGCTGTATGTTACATAACCTGGCTTCGCGACGGCAGGTGCCTTTTCTGCAGGAGGAGGGTCCAGCTGGTGGCAGCTGTGGAGCCTGTGGACAGTGAAGAAGAGGAGGTAGAAGAAGAGGATATCGACAACAGAAATAACATAATCATGCAATACTTCCAGTGAGAGAGAAGTAAGAAGATGTCACTGCCTCCCACATCTCATACTATTGTTGGAGCTAGCATAAGTCTGTCATTTTCACTCAGTGTATGGACCCTGACTTGTCACTTTGCCTTTCCATTTCACAGATGTGGGTCCCACTTTGTGCCCTCTGCTATATTTCCTCCAGCCCTACAGCTGTGTTACATCGGTATGTGAACAATTACATTGACATTGCTATATTCCATGGTTATTGCAATTACACGTTTGTGAAAGCACAGACTGACTTAAGATTGTTTAGTGATTGAAGTGTGTTTATTTCTGTGCAAATAAGTGGAGGGGGTTGTAAAATGGGCAGGGGTGATGGTGGAGGAATGTCCATGGCAGAGTCCAGTCTATTTGTTTCACAGGTGCTTTGTCCAAAGGGGCATAGGAAGTGGAGCAATGGCAGTTGAAGGATGGACAGGGTGACAAAGTGGGACAGAAGGGTGACATTCAGGGGGGTCTCATTTCCTGGCGGGGGTCTTGGCAATGTTCTCTGTCTTGTTCCCGGATCTCAGGGACCGTTTGCGGGGTGGTTCTCCATGTGCAGGGGGTGGGGTGCTGTGTGTCGTGTTCCTGTGGTGGTACCTCCTGTCCACTAGCGCCAGCGGAGGTGGAGGGCTGTTCCTCATCCAGGCTAGTGTCAGGGGCCCCTTTTTGTGCCACAGTGTCCCTCCTGGTGTTGACAAGGTCTTGCAGCACCCATGCAATGGTGAGCAGGATGTTGTTAATGGACATCAGGTCCTCCCTGATCCCCAGATAGTGTTCCTCCTGCAGCCGCTGGGTCTCCTGAAACTTGGCCAGTACCGTTGCCATCGTCTCCTGGGAATGATTGTAAACTCCCATGATGTTGGAGAGGGCCTCATGGAGAGTGGGTTCCCTGGGCCTGTCCTCCCCCTGTTGCACAGCAGTTTCCTGTTTTCCTGAGCCTCTGTCCCCTGAACCGTGTAACCACTGCCACTGCCCCCAGGTCCCTGTTTTTTTTGGGTTGGTGGGTTTGCCTGGGTTCCCTGTAGTGGTGGACACACTGCTGATTGACGTGTTCTGGGGACAGAGGGATGGGCCCGCTGGGTGGGTGCTGTGCTGGTGTTTCCTGAGGGGGGAGGGTCTGTGGTGGCTTGTGCCAGTGTCAGGGGAATCGTCTGTCCCGAGGTCCCTGATGGGCCGGGCTGGTCATCTTGATCCAGTTGTGCAGAGCTGCTGTCATCACTGTGAGTCTCTTATGTGGGGGAACTGGATATGTCTGGTACCTCCTGTCCGGTGACATTGGGGTGGGGTCTTGCAGGGGTGTAAAGGCATGATTATTGCATCTGTGTGTGCCATTGTGTGCAATGGGTGAGTGACCCTGTACTCCAGTGCTTGCATTCTTGTCTTGGTCCTTGTGTGATATTTGGTTTGGGGTCTGTGTGGGTATCTGTAGTGGACATGCTTTGGTGATGGATGTCCATGCTTTGGTGTTGCATCCAGGGCTTGGTGTTGAGATGCGTGGGTTGTGATAGTGGGGCATATTTGAGGTGTTGGAGTGATGGGGGTGAGGGTGAGGGTGGGAGTATGTGATGGCATGCAGGTAGGGTGGGGGATATAATAGTAAAGCTTTGATTTACCAATGTCCAGTCCTCCTGCTACTCCTGCGAGGCCCTTAGGATGCAGTATTGACAAGACCTGCTTCTCCCATGTTGTTAGTTGTGGGGGAGGAGGTGGGGGACCACCGCCAGTCCTCTGTACAGCAATCTGGTGTCTGGAGACCACAGAAGGCACCTTCCCCCGTAGGTCGTTCCACCTCTTCCTGATGTCATCCAGTGTTCTGGGGTGCTGTCCCAGTGCGTTGACCGTGTCGACGATTCTGCACAATAGCTCCATCTTCCTTGCAATGGAGGTGTGCTGCACCTGTGATCCGAATAGCTGTGGCTCTACCTGGACAATTTTCTCCACCATGACCCTGAGCTCCTCCTCAGAGAACCTGGGGTGTCGTTGAGGTGCCATGATGTGATGTGGGTGATTTGTGAGGTGGTGTGTGTTGTGATGTGTGAGGAGATGTGTTGTATGTTATTTGAGGTGCGTGGATGTTGTGTAAGTGATGGTGTTGTGTGTCTGTAGATGCTGGTGTTGTTTATGGTGGTGTCTCTCTCTGGCGTGGTATCAGAGTTCTGGTAGTAAGGGTTTGTGGTTGATGTGGGTGTGTGTTTTAGAACTGGATTGTGTGTGTGGGTGTGGTGTGTGTATGTGTGTCTGGTGTGTGTATTTCGAATTGTCCAATGTGGTTGTGTTTTGTAAATGTGTGTGTATTTTGAGATCGGCGGTGTGTACCGCCAATGGAATACCGCGGTTGAAAGACCGCCGCGTGAATTCGTGGGTCGTGATAGTGTGGGCGTATTCCTGTTGGCGTGACGGTGGAGGTTTTGTTATCTCCAGTTTATCACTGACCTTTGGTGTGGCGGACTTGTGCGGGTGTCTGTACTATGGTGGATTCTGAGCTGTGGGTCGTAATAGCTGTAGCGGAATTCCGCGGCCACAGCTGTATGTTGGCGGTCTGCTGCACGGCGGTAAGCGGCATTTACCTCCAGGGTTGTAATGATGGTCTTAGTGTATATTCCTAAGATAAATAACACTTGGAGGAGCTAGTGAAGGGATCCAGGTGGCTAGATCTGAGGGTTTCTTTATATTGCATGTTCATCCTTCAACGGTCTATGCTTTGAGCCCTGGTGATTCTGCCTATCTTCCTTGTTATCACACTGTTTTTAGAAGTGTCTCACTCTTCTAAACCATGGATTTAAACTCATATGCATTTTCTTTTGACTCAGCCCCTGTTATTCCAACCTGTCCAAATAACATATTTCACCTGCCATCTCCTAAGAGACAATGGTGTGCACCCTTTTAACAACACATTTAGGGACAGAGGTAGGTAGAAATGGTTTTGTGACTCGCAAAGTCACAAAACCATGTGCAAAATGGTGTCCCTGACACCATCTGCGAATCGCAAGGGGGTCGCAAAGTCCCACCTCATTAACATTAATGAGGTGGGTCGCAATTTGCGACCCCCTTGCGATTACCTGCACTCACAGGGATGGTGGCCTGCTGGAGACTGCAGACCACCATGTCTGTGACTGCTTTTTTATTAAAGCAGTTTTTTTTTTTTTTTTGCATCCCGTTTTCCTTAAAGGAATATGAGTTGCAATACACTTGGGAAAATGAAACCATTTGGTTTCATGTTTTCAGAGTAGGCAGTGGTCCATTGGACCACTGCCTGCTCTGAAAAAATATTTTTTGCGCCATTCACAAAGTTATGCACCCACTTCACATGGGTGCTAACTGCAAATTGCTTTGCGACCGCGTTCGCAGTCTCAAAGCAATTCTGCATCGCGGTGCGAATCGCAAATAGGAAGGGGAACACCACTTCCTATTTGCGAGTCGCATTCCCACTTTGCGAGTCGGTACCGACTCGCAAAATGGGAATGTGCATCGCGATGCGCATTTTGCATGGCGCAAACTGCAAATTTCGCAGTTTGCGCCATGCAAAACGCGTTGTACATCTGGCCCTTAGAGTCATAAAACAAAATAGGCTATCCAAACAAGCAAGGATACAAATAGACAATAAGTGCAGTTTGACTTTCTCTAACGTTTGGTTCCATTGTGTTCAAACTTAAACTCAATTCTCCAGGTACAGTGCTGGGCATTGCTCCACTCAGCCCCCCTGGAGAAACCTCTCGCTTACCTCTGGTACCTGGGGTCTTCTTGAGGTGTCAGGTCTAAAGTAACAATAACTCATGCACTAAGGTAACTATAACTCGGACCCCCCCATTTAGTTTTGTTGGCAAACATTTTAAGGCAATTATTACATTGATATTATCAACGATGCCAAAAATGTAATGAGTTCTGTAAATTGTGCAGTAATTAGCAGTGCATTGCGAAGATGCAAGTTATAGTTACTTGAGATAACTATAACTATAAGTGGAGAATTTCGATGGTTTTGTCTGTTTAAAATGTGAGCCTAACTATAACGTCCCTATAACATTTAGTTTTTTAAGTTGAATTCTATGTTTAAAAAAAATTATATTTCCTAACTATGATGTCCCTGTAACCTTTGTTTTTTTTAGTAAATTTCTATGTTGTTTTCAATGTAAAGTAATTTTCATTACTATTTGTTAATCTAGTAACTACTGTGCATGGTGGCAGTTGGCCACAGACCCTGGCCAACAGCCAGGCCCTGCAGCCAACCCCTAAACCAACCCAACCCCGTACTGGTCACGGCTTTTGGTTATGCGCTGCGGGGTTGGTCACAGGACATTGGCCCGCCAGCATACTATTCCTGATATACCCCAGGGAGGTGGTGGTCCTCGGATCCATGAGGGGGGTACACAGGCCCCCACATTGGATTTACTGTGTGCCCCGGGTGGTGGTGCCTGGGGCTCCAGGGGGGGGGGCTGGGCAGTCCCCCACACTATTTTCACATTCTGCCCATGGAGGTGGGGGTCCACAGGCCTATGGGGTGGCCTGGGTGGCCCCCGTATTACTTTCATGTTTTTCCCCAAGGGAGGTGGTTGTCCCTTGGGATGTTGTGGGCACGTGTCCCTCCACACACAATCTGAACAATGCCCTGGGGAATTGGTGGTTCCCTGGGCTGCGGTGGGTTGTGGCACAACTTTTCCCACACAGTTCCTGAGATGCCAAGGAGAGGTAGTGGTCTCTGGGCCTGCGGGAGGACTGGGCAGACCACTGTATTATTTTTGCATTCTGCCACAGGGAGGTGGCAGTCCACGGAGTGAGGGGCTGCTGAGAAGCCCTTTGCATTTAATTGCATTACAGCCCCCGGGAGGTTTTAGATCCTGGGGATGAGGGGGACCAGAGAGCTCCCCTGCATTGAAATATTAAATGCACCTGGGATCTGGCCTACCAGGGGACTTGATAGAAAACAGACGTGGGGGCCCAGTTTTTTTTTTTTTTTAAATTTGCCAGATTCGCAACCTGTCATGAATTTGCAGCAGATATTTTTAAAGGGCTTTTTGGTCATCTAGGACCCCAGCATCAGAGTTAAGGGGTCAGGGTGTCCGTACCCTGGCCCTTTTTCATTATTTTTAACCTTTTTCTGGAATTCAGTTGAATCTGAGTCCCAACATGGCTGCCAACACTTCCTTACTGAATTGTTGGCAGGCAGTTAGATCTCAGCATGAGATAGGTAGGGGTTGCAAATCTTTTGAGTCCCTAAATATATATATACACACACGCACACATATACAAGGTACAAAATCAATTTAATACACATGTCTAATTCATGTTATTATCTATATTTATAGATACATATATATAAGTATATAAATATATACATATATATATATATATATATAGAGAGAGAGAGAGAGAAAGAGAGAGAGATCCATATATATATATATATATATGCATGTATGTATGTATACAGAGCACTCAATCAATGTAATCAATTTAATGCAAACATGTAATACATTTTATATATATATATATATATATATATATATATATATATGTGTAGAGAGAGATATATAGAGGGATATATGTATATATATATATATGTGTGTGTGTGTGTAGAGAGAGAGATATAGAGGGATATATGTCTATATATATATATATATATATATATATATATATATATATATATATATATATATATATATATAGACATATATGTATGAATATCAACACTACCTACTGCCAGTCGCTAGTAGGTAGTTATAGTTAAGACCTAGTTTCTATTGGAAAACCATTTTTGACTTGGCTATATCTTTGGTGCTGTTTGACAAATCTTAGAGAAATTCTCAAAAAATGGTGTCTTTCTTGGTCTTTTTGTACATGGACATTTTCGGGGTGATCTGTCAAGCAGGGTCGTGAAAAAGGGGGTAAAAAAAACTGCGTTTCCCATGTTAATTTCTAAATAGATTTTAGTCACGACTGCAGCCCGAACTGCTTAACAGAATTACATCACATTTGGCAGGAAGGTAGCTCTTGGGCCAGAAAGCACGCTTTTCATTAATTGGTGTACATCTGATCAGTAGTTTTTGAGATATTAAAGGAAAAATAAGTTTGCATATCTGGGCAGAGCCTAAGCACAGATTTTATGATGAGATCTGATTGGCTGTCAGCACTCCAACCAGGAAGTGATGGCAGCACCAATGTACACCAAAGCACCCCATTTAAATGCATTGAAATAAATGGCAATTTTGAGGGCTACAAAAAGGAGAATGTATAAAGGGTGATAACAGATTTTAGTTACAATTTAAATCATTTGTTGCTAAGCTGATTTTACCATGTGAAAAAGCTTTCTACTGGGATTCCATGAATCATGTTTGGGAGAAAACTGTTTTCTCATGATTTTCCAACTTAGGTTCTGGAAAGTGTTCCTGACGCTAAAATGAGAGCATATTTTCTGATAATTCACATTATTTTTTCTCAGACGTAGGAGAATGAAGTCGGACATCCTCAGTAAAACATGTACTTTCAACAGGACCAGCCTGTCAGTTGATTCCCATGTGTTTTACTGCAGCCTCCCAGAGTGTTATAAAAAACAACTACACAGCTAACAGTTGTTAGCACGTCAATCTTTAATGAGTAAACTTACAAGGTGACGCATATAGATCGATGAACCTTTTGATTAGTTTAAGGTGTTCTTACCATAGTTCCTGTACGGAGACAATAATCAACGCACAATAATCAATAGTCACTAGTCAAATCAATAATCAATGGAGTCAGTAAAATTCACATACCATGACTTTTCAGCCATGAATGACCACACCTTTAATTATAAGTTTAGTAAGTTTTATTTACCTTATATTAACAATACTAAGTCATGAATCTTAATCATCAACTCAAATCAAACTTATTTAATAATGCTTGTTAATCAACAAGTCACAAGAAAAGTGATCTAATCAAAGCTTGAATCAAAAGACATTCCAATGCATCAACACAAAGCATTAGTAAAACCCATTTCAGCAAAGTTATGATGTCCATAAAGTACAGCAAAATAGTCTGTCAACCATTTGTCTCTGCAATTCGTCAGTCGTAACCTCAACTAACTCAGATCAGCATCAGCATGTGGGGCTTCATGCAAAACAATTTAGAACACAAATTTGGAAAATATCTACCTAAAAAAAGTATTAAGATAGTGCCGTTGTTACCAAGAAAGAAAAGGCATAAAAAAGCAACTCAGTCATATTGTCATATCTACCTAGCTATGGTATGGGTCAGAAAGCAGAATCACTCTTGGTCCTCAGGTCATCAATCGATCAGCAAAACATCAGGCTCTCAGTCAGAGAGCATGAGCCTAATGACAGAATCTCGAATCTCTTCTTCTCAATACCGCAGTATCTGAATAAGGTCTAATCATCATCTGAATCTCGTCTCCTCTGTCACGTTGTTATATCAAAGTCACCCAAACTATCTCCTATTCCCAATTGGTCAATTAATTGTATGTTATTACTCTGTCCAATAGTGTCCATATGCCAAATCCATGAATTCTAATATTTCATAGTTCAAATGTTGTTGATTGGTCTGCTTTACGTTCTCATCATCTGGCTCATCAGGTATTAATTTTGTTGCATCTTCATTTCCAGTCAGTGTCTTCGTTGTTAGCGTCCTGGGAAAGTACATCTCATGCACATTTTCACACATTTGGATACATTACTAGAGACCTCATCTCCTGTCTGTCGGTTCCCAGAGAAAGCTTCTGATAAGCATTTCACAGTTAGTTCACACCGTCAGCATTTTATATTAAACGCTAAGAAATACAGCTTCTGCATGAGGCCTGGCAAACTAGGCCAAAACACTTGCTTAAGTTAAGGCCTGCAATTAATAAGCAAGAACATAATTCATATCCCTTAATATGACATAGTATTACATTAATCTAATAAATTTTCAATATTTTTGAACGTATTTATCATAATTTACTACATTTCGTGAACACTGGTGGCCATTCTTCAAGATCACATTTTCAAACGTGCACATTATTGTTCTACGTTATTCATTCTTCTACATTAGTCATTATTCAAAATACGTAAACATTCATTCATTCAGTAATTTCTAGTGAAGACATCTGCTTCAGCAATCCCTCCTCTGATGACCAAATGTGTCATCAAACCAAATTTACCATCCGAAATTTTACAACTCTATTTCTTCTACATGTTGTTTTTTCCTTGAATTTTCCATATAAATGTGTTCCCTTTTCTTTTCTTTCCTCCTCTGATTGTTTTTAGTCCTTTTCAATTCAATTCTTTTACCTAATTTACAGAATCCCCATATTGCTAATAGGCAATTTATACCAATTAATATTCCCTGTATAATTTTCAATAATACCCCATTCCAAATAGTACAAAGGCAATTTCCGACTGAAGCAAACTCCTTACCAACCGTTTTCCAAACACCTGTTTCTTTCAACTCCTTCAAATCATTACTTGCGTTAGTCAGATTAGTAAATAAGGGCCAGATGTAGCAGGCATTTTGCATGGTGCAAACTGCGAAAATCGCAGTTTGCGGCATGCAAAATGCTCATCGCGATGCACATTCACAATTTGCGAGTCGGTAGCGACTCACAAATTGTGAATGTGACACGCAAATAGGAAGGGGTGTCCCCTTCCTATTTGCAACTCGCATCGCAATGCTAGATTGCTTTGTGACCACGAATGCGGTCGCAAAGCAATTCGCAGTTACCACCAGTGTCACACTGGTGGTAACCCATTCGCAAAAGGGAAGGGGTCCCCATTGGACCCCTTCCCCTTTGTGAATGTTTGCCAAAATGTTTTTTCAGAGCAGGCAGTGGTCCAATGGAACACTGCCTACTCTGCAAAAATGAAACCAAATGGTTTAGTTATTTTTTTTTATTTTGCAACTCGTTTTCCTTTAAGGAAAACGGGCTGCAAAATAAATAAAAAAACAGCTTTATTTAAAAAGCAGTCACAGACATGGAGGTCTGCTGTCTTCAGCAGGCCACCATCCCTGTGAGTGCAGGGACTCGCTATGGGGTCGCAAAATGCGACCCACCTGATTAATATTAACGAGGTGGGTCTTTGCGACCCCATAGCGAATCGCAGACGGTGTCTGAGACACCGTTCTGCTTCAGATTTTGCACATCGGAAATTGCGAGTCGCACCGACTTGCAATTTCCGATTCACAAAATCGGACCTTTCTACATCTGGCCCTAGGTCCCTTATCTCTTTACTATTGTTAGAAATGTAAGAGCAGCAATGCCTAGAATTAATCATTTTACAAACTATGGCATTTTTTGCTAATAGAATGTCTAAAGCAAGACGATTTTGAAGAGTTATAGCTCTATCCGCAGCCAATTCAGTATCTATCAGGAGTATAGCCCCTGAAAAATTTGTCAGCATGTTATCCACAATAGTAGACAACTTTTGAATCTTGATCAAATTCAGGATGACTCACACTGAAGGAATCACTGCATCAAAGATATCTCCCACTATCTCAGAAGAGAACTCCCTCCTCTGTCTCTTATGATGTAATTCTGTCATTTTTGGAAGCTTTTTCAAATCCTCCATTTGTTAAATCTTTGGGAATACTATCCCCAAATAACATGTCCCATACCATCCTCTTGGAAGACGATAATAAGCATTAAGTCCATTCAACATAAACGTCCATTTACTCTGGAATAAAAACACTTCCCTACAATCACTATTACCCACAAATAAAGTGTCAGTGCGTGACTTAGGCCTATATATACAAAGCTTCCCTATATGTAATGCATCTAATGCTAATTTCCCTTGCGTCCTAATTGCAGTGTAAGCATAATTATTCTTGTAAGTCATTTTCTCTAAACCTTTTTCTAGTTTCTCCTTCAGCACCTTTCTCCTGTCATCAGTATGATATAAGAAGCTTTTCTCTAACGTGTAAGCAAGCATGTAAGATTATTCTTGTGAGCATAAACTGTCCCAAACGTTAATGTAGGTTCAAAGTATCCTCTAACTAAATCTATGCCATTATCAATAGCTACTCTACTTAAGCATCTAATAATAGGAACAAATGAAAACATGGGGTCATGATTAGAGTAGAAATACTGAATATAATCCTAGTTATAGAACCTTGTTAGTAACAGACTACAACTTATCCTGTATGTTAGTGGAAGACTATTATAGGTGACTCCTTCCTCCACTGATGAAGGAATCTGCATACACATAAGACCATCCTTTGTATTCATCGTCTCAACATACTCACTCAATAAGTGATAGAAAACGTTAGAAGAAAGTTCTCCTTGAACATTAGTAAAGTCATGCAAATACTTCTCATCTAATTTAAATCCCTCCAAGGACGTTAATGTAGTAGTCTCAAAAGCAGAAGTATGGATGACTCCCTTTGCATCAAGAACAGATATACCCACAACCAACACTTTAAACAAAATTCCACACATAATTGCCAAACCAATGCTCATATATTTATAGTGCCTAACATCCCTAATTTGCTTATCTACTTCAGCCATGTTCTGTAAAGAATCAGAAAGCAGAAGTAACTTTGAAAACTCGCAGCAAAAATCAAAAATAGACAATTCTTTCAGCAGGTCAGTTTCACTTCCAGGAAACCTTCTCCTTGTCAAAATCGGTTATCAGCTTTGTCAAAATTAAGTTTCAAAAGTGAAATCAGGTTTTCAATGTATTTTCCGGTTATTTTCATCAGTCTCTTTCTCAAAAATATTTCTTAGATTGTTTCAACAGTTCAGTTCATCAATCTTCTTCAGGTCACATCAAAATACTGACTTGGAACATCCCTATAAAAAAAAAAAACATAAACTCTTGTTACCATTTGTTTGTAGTTGCATACGTCCATTCAGTACCTGCGTATCTTTGACTTGCTATTCTCTTTCTTTTCAACTTTCAAGCATCATTCAACTCTCCTCCACTAAATTCCTCCTTTCTCGTAGTATCTAATTCTTCCTCTATTTTTGGATCAACTATCACCTCTTTCCTTTTCTCCACTTGCGAATTCTGCCACTTATCTCCTTTTCGTGTACCTTCTGTTAATATTCTCTTCAGAATTGAACTTGAGTCCTTTTCTTTCTCTGTGGTGTTTTCTCTTGATGGACCTGCAACATGTTCAGGAGGAGTCAGATCACTTTGACTTTGATCCAGCTCAACTCCTTCCCCACCTTGGTCTGGCACTTGCTCTGTTTGTCTCGCGGAATCGCCTACTTCTGGGAGAGCTCCCTCAGTACTAGGCTCCCCTACTGGTTCAGTTGCGATAGGTTCCTCAGAACCCTCCTGGAGATCTTCACCTTTGTCTCTCACAGGAGTGATAGAACCATCTTCAATGAGCTCAGGTTCAGCTTCAGTTCTTCCTTGCTCCTTTTCTTGTTCTGGTGCTGTCATTTGTCTCACAGTTGTTGGTACTCTCAACATCGCTTCATCATGATCCAGTGGACATGCCACTTTCTTCGTGTGACTCGCGTGAATACAATTTGGGATCCTAGCACAGTTCACAGAAGTCATAGTCATTAAAATCTCTTGATAAGGTCCCTTCCAACGAGGCTCCAAACATGTCTTCTGCACATGTTTTTGGACAACAACCCAGTCACAAGCTCTCAGCTTGTGCCCTGGATCATGGATCGGTGGCAGTGTGGTGGCCTCCACCTGCTGAAAGAAAGAGCGGACTACATCAGCCAGACCCTTGCAGTAATCCAACACCATGTCATCTGCAATGTTGACAAGTGCATTTTCTGGAACTGCTGGCAACCTCATTGCTCTGCCCATGAGAATCTCATGGGGTGATAATCCTGTCTTCCTGTCAGGTTTGTTTCTCATTGACATCAACACCAAAGGCAATGCATCAGGCCATTTCAGATTTGTAGCTACACACATCTTTGCAATTCTTGACTTCAAGGTACCATTCATCTGCTCCACTAGTCCTGATGCGTCAGAGTGGTAACTACAATGCAACTTCTGCACGATGTTTAATGCTGCACACAATAGCTTAATTACCTCGTTATTGAAGTGCGTTCCCCTATTTAATTCTAAAGAGATCGGAAATCCAAAATGCGGTATCAGTTCCGCAAGCAACAATTTTGCTACAGTGAAACTCATTTCTCCATGTAGGGTACGCTTCAATCCAATGACTATAGATGCACACAATCGCCAACACATATCTCAACCCTCCACACGCAGGCATCTCAATGAAATCCAATTGCATTCTGCTGAATGGACCTCCTGCTCTTCTAATGTGGCTCAAATTAACCACTGTCCCTTTCCCTGCATTTAATTGCTGACAAATGACACATCGATGGCAGACTGCTTCAGCTGCTTGTCTAAACTTGGGGTTAAACCAATCAATTTTGAACAAATGTAACATGGCATCCCTCCCAATGTGAGCCTGACCATGATAGTACCTAGCCATCTGAGACAGCAAGCTATTTGGCAAAACCATCTGACCCTCCTCAGATACCCACAAATCATCTTGCCTTTGAACACTTTCATTTTGCTCCATGACCTTTTCTCTTCCTTGTCAACATTACTCTGCAAAGTTTTTAACTTTTCTAAAGGATCAACTACTTTTAATGCAAAACTTGTACATGTTGCGCCCTCTTCAGGTAACAATTCCCACTTGTCTTTGAATGAAATACAGTTCAATGCGCAAATCCTTGCGACTTGATTCGCATATCCATTTCCTAGTGACACGTAGTCATGTGACATTAGATGTGTACTACATTTCACCATGGCAATTTCTTCAGGGAGTTGAATTGCATATAACAACTCCTTTATTCTTTCACCATTTCTCACTGGTGATCCAGTAGAGGTCAGAAAACCCATCTGAGACCATAATTGACCAAAATCATGAACTATTCAAAATCCATATTGGCTATCCGTGTAGATAGTGACTCTCAATCGAGCAGAAACATGGCAGGCCCTATACAGAGTGACCAATTCCGCTACCAGAGCAGAATACACTCCAACAAGCCAGGAAGATTCTAAGGTACTTGTAATTGTGCACACTGCATATCCTGCTCTCAATGTCCCTGTGCTGTCTCTCAGACAAGAACTATCAATGAAAAGAATTTGGTCATTTTCTTCCAATCGGATATCTCTAATGTCAGGTTTCGGTTTTGTGCACAACTCAGTTACTTCGAGACAATCATGTTCAACATCTTCCTTTTTCTCAATTTTGGTAGTATCACTTGAAAGTAAAGTTGCCAGGTTCAGCACTGTACACCTTTTCAGTGTCATGTTTGGAGCACCCAAGATGCTTGTCTCATATCTAATCAGCCTAGCACCAGTCAAGTATAGGGTTTTCATCCTTGTCAATAATATTTCAATCGAGTGAAGGACCATTACACTTAGGGGATATCCCATCACTACTCCTTAGCACTGTGAAGACTCTGACCAACTGTGGCAACTGCATGGAAACAAACTGGTAAGGCTGCTGCAACTGGGTCAAAAGTAGCTGAAAAATATGCTACTGGGCGATGAGCACCTCCATGGACCTGCATCAAGACAGACAATGAATATGCATCACGCTCATGACAAAACAATGTGAATGGCTTTGTGTAGTCAGGCATACACAACGCTGGAGCTCTGCACAAACTCTCAAATCAGGAATACTTTCATTTGATCTTCATCTAAGGCTATGGGGTCTGTGACAACTGTTGCAGCAGATATGCTAATATGAGAATATGCTAATGATTTGCGTATACATACTAATGAGAAGAACGATATTAAGAAATGAAAATAACGTGTAATGTGCAAAATGTGCCCACGGGGAGTGGTCACCATCTGTGCTAACAGTACTAAATACTGTGAAATGGTTTAAAGTTTTGTATTAATGTATCATAATTAACGATATAATCTATGTTTTGTAATGTCATATGTTCTTAGTTTAGCCAGAGGCCTAGTCAGCTCTGGGCCTTGCCTGCTTAAACATGGAGACGCGATGAGCTGCCGCAGACAGGAACTGGAGAGAAGAACCTTGAACTGTACAGAGTTCAACGATGAGCTCTGTTAGAGAAAAGTGCAAACTCACCAGCGGACAGGAGACGATCAGAACAAATTGATACAATTATGTGTGGAGTAGGCTAAATGTACTTTCCCAGGACTTGAACAATGGAGCTACAGACTAAGAGCTGGGAGCAACAATTTAGTTACCTGAAGAACCGGATGATGTTCTCATCAACAGAAGAACCAATCATGTTAATGGAACTTGACTCTCAAAATAACGTAGACATGTGGTAAACAGAATTTATAGGTTAGAGTCATAACCCCTGAAGAGGTTGACCAATGGTAAATTGTGGGACGGACTGAGAGCTCCTAATAAAAAGTCATGACATGAAGGGAAAAAACAGAATGGAGGGGCGAAAGTTGAAGACGTCAAAAGACGCTGTCTGAAGTGTTGAAACTTGGGCTTGCATCTGTGAGCCTGAGCCTTGCTGATGACTGATGGCCTGGAGATGAAGTCTGACTCGTTGCTGGTCTATCTTGGATAGGTAGCGATAACCTGACCGACTAATGAATGCTTTTTCTTCCAAGGTACCAACTGCGCTGTTTAAAAAGTTTTTTTTCTTCTTTTCTTTCTTAGACGGCTTTTCCAAATTTATGATTTTTGACTAAATTGTTTTAGCATGAAGACCCACATGCTGATGCTAATCTGGAGATAGGTAGGATGACTTAGGGTGACTTAGGGTGACTTAGACTGACTGACGTACATTGCTGAATCATACGATATTTCATGAATTGCTATTGCTTTGTTTAACGTTGATTGCATATTAATAAAGTGATGAGAATTAATTGCTTATGTTGCTAATAAAGATTTGGAAATCATGATATTATTGAATGAAGGTATATGATCAGAGTTGTAACTAATAGGGAATAAACAGAACTAACTTCCATATGATTCATGGTGGTTTTTCTGATTAGATTAGTTCATGGTATTTTAAGTTGATTGGATAGAACTGGTGAAGTTTTCTTTTACTCTCTATACTTGACTAGGATACCCTATGCAATCCAAAAGATTCATCAACCTATACGTGTCCCCTTGTAAGTTTACTTACTAAGGACAAGGAGCACTAGCACATCCTTATTGGTCAACTTCTGCAACGGTTTTGAGATTTCTGAAAAATTTGGAAACCATTGACGACAATAGCCCACCATTCCCAGGAACATCCTAACATCTCTCTGTGAAGTTGGGGAGATTATTTGCAGTATCATTGTAATCCTCTCTCTGGATATTTTCCTCAACCCCGTTCTCAGCTTGGTGTCCCAAATACTTCACTACCTTCTGACAGTACTGCAACTTTAATGGTGACACTTTATGACCATACTTTCCCAAATGATTCAACAGGGCAATCAAGTCATACTTACACACGTCCCTTGTCCTGGATGGGATCAACAAATCATCAATGTAGTCGATTGGAAAGTTAATTCTACTGACTTCAAATTCCTTTTCAAGATCTGATTAAACAAGGAAGGTGACTCCGTGTACCCCTGAGGAAGTCTACACCAGCAGTAGACTTGATCTAGGAATTTGAAATGGAAGAGAAATTTACTATCCTTATGAAGAGGCACAGAAAAAAATGCTTGTGACAAATCAACCACTGTGAACCACTCTGCATCACATGGAATCTGGAACATTATTACAGCTGGGTTGGGCACTACGGGACAATACTTGACCACAATGTCATTTAATTTTCTCAAATCCTGAACAATTCTAACCTTTCCACATGGTCTCTTCAAACCCATTATCGGTGAATTACATGGGCTGCTCAACACCTGCTTCAAAACTCCCTGCTTCACAAAATCAGCAATTAACTGAGCCACTTTCATCAGAACATCTTGTGGCATATTATACTGGGGAAGCTGCGGAAACAGTGAATTTGGCTTTAGAGTAACTTTATTCGGTTCCACTCCTTGATTAAACCCACTTCTTTCCCCGTCAAATCCCACACATTTTCTTGTACGGTCCCCTGTAAATCAGAATGAAGCTCTCTCACTGTGAACATCGGGAAAAACTCAATCAAGGGGTACTCTTCATTTGTAGTTTCACATTCAGGCCCGTATTTATACTTTTTTAGCGCCACATTTGCGTAATTTGTTGACACAAAAGTGGCACAAAGTTACAAAATACCATTGTATTTTGTAAGTTTGTGCCACTTTTGCGTCAAAATGCGGCGCTAAAAAAGTATAAATAAGGGCCTCAGTTTCTGGGGCTGGGTCTTCCTCATCGTCATTATTTGTCTGGATCTCAATTCCATCAGTTGAACAAGTAAACAAACACCTTGTCTTACACAGCAAGCCCCTTCCAAGTAAGGATACCGGACTTGAACCGCAGACTACAAACTTATGCAGTCCCTGGAAATTGCCAATCTCAATTTGCACTGGATCTGTAATCAGGTTTGCCAAATACTGATTTGCTACTCCCACAACCTGAACTGTTAGACCTGAAAGGGGCAAATTTGGAACTTCTGCACTTCTCACTGTAGAGCGTATAGCACCTATGTCCATCAGAAATGAGACTCTGTGATCCATAACCTTGCCTCTCACATAGGGTCCTCTGTGATCTACTTCTAGAGAAGTCGCAAGCTCATATGGCTCCTCATCAGAACTATCACTCATCCAGTCACCATGTATTTAATTCTCACTATGTAATGGGAATTGGTGCACTGCATTACTACTTCTGTCTTGTCTCTGACCTGTGACTTTTTGAGAAAGCATCATCTGTTGCTGCTCCATCTGGGTTTGAGGTATCTGCATTGGCTGCAACTGTGACAATTGTGCATGGGACAATTGCACCTGTTGCATAGGTTGAAATGTATGCATTTGATTGACATTATTCTGGAAATTTGGATTAGTACCCCTTAATCTCGGTCCTCACATATTCTGAAATGTGTTGATGTCGTTACTTTGTTGAACAACACCCTCCTTCACCATCATCGGACACTCCCACTTCCAGTGTTCCACCACCCCACAAATGTGACATGGCAATAACTTCTTCATTCCCTGCACATCATTCTGACCCACTACTGTATTCAAATCCGGACTACAGTTCATATTGTCTCCGCAACCTCTACCTCTCATCTGAGGCTGGAACATGACATTTCCCTTCTGCTGTGGAATCTGTTGCACAAAAGTCCCATTTAAGCTGCCTTAAACTGCATCAGAATCGCCTTCTCTTTCAACTTTTTCTGCTTCAACTCACTTTCATCACTACAGTGTTTCGCATACTGCAACACCTCATCAATCGGCTTGGCTTGACAACAAATCAAATTACTTTTAATCATCTGACCTATCTCAGGTCTCAGTCCCTCCACAAATCTGAACACAAAATGCAGCATGTCCTTCGGCTTAATTGCTTCCTTGCCACTATACTCCTTAAACGTCTTCAACAATCTTTCATAATATGCATGTATCGATTCCTTCACTTCCTGCACTGTCCTGTGAATTCTCTGCCAATCAATATTTTTGGGTGAAATCCTTGTCTTTAGGCACTCAATCACCTTATAGTAATGTTTCATTACCTCAGGAGAGTACTCTTATCTCTTTGCAGGTCACTTGTCGGCCAATCTACAGCTCTTTTACATTCAACCCACAAATCAGCTGGAACCACTATTTCCAGTAAGGTATTTAAGTCTTCCCACAGAAATTTTGAGAGCTTCACAAATCTGTCTGCTGATACCACTTTACCGGCTTTTTCTTCAGCTTTGGATAATCATTTGTAAATGACAGAATATCACTCCTAATCCAAGGGACATGAACAAAATGTTCCCCTGGAATCTCTCTCATTGGTAAAATCTTTACTGCATCTTTACTGCATCCTTTGTCCTGTTGCACTCTTTCAGGCACCTCTAGAGAATCTTGTTTTATCTCTTTACTTTACCCATCTGCCTTCCCACTTTTCTAATGCTCCCCACACCTGAGCACTCTGCAATAATTCCTTAAGGTGCGTCTTCATTCCTGCAGACCTCATGTGTTCAAAATCTTTTGCCTCAATTTCTACGCCATGCTTCTCTGACAAATCTGCTAATCTCAGATGTTAAGTATCTTAACTCTGCTTCGGTATATGACTCTAATCTATTCATCCCCATTGTTCCCTCAACCAGTTCACATGCTTCCATGCTCAATCTGACACAATTAATCTGCTCCTCACTTTTAGAAGCATTCTGTGGGGTATTCAGCTTGTCTAGCCATTCGATCAACTGCAGAGCTGTCAATCCCTGTAACTAAATGTTACTTGCGTTAACCTGTGGCAACTGTTGTATCACTGCATTTGATGTCTGCGGTGTCTATAATTTCAGGCTCTGACCTGCACTAGGTCCATTCACAGCATCTTGAAGTACAACAAGTGGACTGAGATCTGACAATGATCTTGACCCATCAAAGGTCTGGCCCATAGAGAGACTATCTGAAGTTGCTCATTTGGTCCTCTCCTCACTAGACTCTGGGACATCTCTCCTTGTTCACTCACGCCTGGTTTCTTCTGTGCAAATAATGGTATCGCTGGACTAACAGTAATCAGCAGCGATATTGCATCTGGGGCTGCCCTAGCACCTGAACATTGTGGAAGAGTAACTCCCATGCTCTGATTCATAATTGGGGTCAAGTCTGACTGTGTCCCAGTCATTGGCGTAAATCTCAGCATCCCCTGTGGCTGTACCTGGGGTAACAAAATGGGAGTCAGCTCAGTCTGAACCAACAGTGGTCTTGGAACCCCTTGCTCCGTAGGTGCCACTAAATCCGAAGTCATCTCTAAGACAGGCACATCAGGGTAGATTCTCTGTATAGGTAGCGGATGCATCTGTGCCTGAAATACTGAAGTAGTCAACATATTAGGTCCTTGCAGCACACCCTGTGTTTGGCTAGTATTAACCTGCACCGCGTTCATTGTTTCCATTACCTGTGTTGGGGCTGTTGTGTCAACACTAATACTCGGTGGTGGTCGATCTCTCAGTATCTGTGTAACAAGATCCTCAGTATCAGAGTCCTCCTCCACTATGGGAGACTTTCTAGCTCCTTACTCTCAGACGGACCCTTATTAGGCTTTCTAGTTGCTCTCTTTCCTTCTGTCTCGTCTTCCTGCGTAATTGCCGGAAACAACTTAACATCCTGCAATGTCACTGATCTCCATTTCTTCTGTCCCCAAACCCATCTTGCTTCTGCTAATGACTTCTCTACCTTTCTTACTCTCCTTTCAAATTGCAATTGCTTTTGCTGTCTAGCTACCAGCTCCCAAACTGCTAATCCCTCAAACTGTGCTTGTCTCGGAAGGGGCTTCGATTCATATAGCGCCATCCGCAATTGCTCCAAAATTCTCAAATTCAATGTCCCATTCTCAGGAAACGCTAAGCTCCCATTTTTCTCTGTCAACTTGCAGCACTGCTTCAACCGAAGACAGGGCACGACATCTCACTCCTCCATTACAATGTAAGCCGGTGTACCCTTTGGCAGTGTATGCTCTCCTACATTCTCTCTAATGTACCTATCTCCATTAGAGCACTCTTCAATGCCTTGAAACTCTTCATCTTTTCTACTTTTTATTTATTCAAATTCAAATCAGGAAATTACTTTTACTCCCAAGATACCTTTCACCCACGTTCTCAACCAATTGCCTCTCATGGACAGCTGCCAATCCATGTGCGACTCTTCTCACTGACTGACCTATCCCAGCGCGGCTCCAATGACATAACACTCACACACACTACGGCTGACAAAGTCTTACGGCTTGCCCTCCTAAACTTCAATTCACACAAAACTAATGCAAAATATTGCGAGCAATAATCAATAACCAAAAACCAAAACAAATCTGCTGGTTTACTACGGGAATGTAATACAATTGCTTCAGAAACCTTACAGATTTTCACTGATGGCCCTTTCGCTCATGCACCTATTCCTCTTTCTCGGTCTCCCAGATTCTCAAGCAAAATTCGACCCACAAATTTTACTCTCAAATGATCAATGGGGCTGTCCTGGTGCACATAGAACTTGCCAAATATCAGTCTATATTTTCCTCTCACCCATTTGACATGCACACTGACTCGTTGACCACCCTGATCAACCTATTAAACCAGACAGATTACAACATATAACCAAGTGTCTCATACACTTTTTCAATATACTCCGGAATCTTAGACCACGCAGGGTCCGTACATCAACAACCACGCAGACAATTTTTTAGCACAATGCGCCGCACACATATGAAGTTCGACGACTTCCCTACTCTCATACTGTGGATTACTCACAGTTCTACTAAAACTTCATTTGGAATACACATACTCCCTAAATCCTCCCATACGTCACAATTCACCTGCTATTTGCATAAGCTGTGCAAGCACAACCTATCCCTCTCACTCTATCACTGGAACACCAGGAACATACCTAACTCTACTAGCAGGATCCAGGATCTGGGAAAGTCATTTCTGGACTCAAGGAAACATTATTCTCTCTACAAATGCCATTTTGAAAAACAAAATCCAAATTTCAATAATACTGAATTCTCGAATGGATCAATCTTTAAACTAGTACCATAACTAGGGGAACCTGTCCATCAGTCTCCTAACACAACTGCTAACACCTGTCACTCAGTCTGTACACCTATAGCAAACTCTTAAGGGGACTATCCATCGGTCTCCTCACTATAACTGTTAACACCTATCACTCTGTACCAAACACCTATGGCAAGCCCCTAAAGAAACTAACCATCAGTCTGCTACCATAACTGTTAGCGTGTCGATCCTTAATAAGTAAACTTACAATGGGACGCGTATAGGTCGATGAACCTTTTGATTAGTTTAAGGTGTTCTTACCATAGTTCCAGTACAGAGACATTGATCAATGCACAATAATCAATAGTCATTGGTTAAATCAATAATCAATGGAGTCAGTAAAATTCACACACCATGACTTTTCAGCCATGAATGACCACACCTTTAATTATAATTTTAGTAAGTTTTATTTCCCTTATATTAACAATACTAAGTTATGAATATTAATCATCAACTCAAATCAAACTAATCTAATAATGCTTGTTAATCAACAAGTCGCAAAAAACTTGGTCTAATCAAAGCTTAAATCAAAAGACATTCCAATGCATCAACACAAAGCATTAGTAAAACCCATTTCAGCAAAGTTATGATGTCCATAAAGTTCAGCAAAATAGTCTGTCAACCATTTGTCTCTGCAATTCGTCAGTCGTCATGTGAGTAACCTCAAGTAACACAGATTAGCATCAGCATTTGGGGCTTCATGCAAAACAATTTAGAACACACATTTGGAAAACATCTACCTAAAGAAAGTATTAAGACAGTGCAGTTGGTACCTAGAAAGAAAAAGCATGAAAATGCTACTCAGTCATATTGTCATATGTATCTATCCACGGTATGGGTCAGCAAGCAGAATCAGTCTTCGTCCTCAGGTCATCAATCGATCAGCAAGACATCAGGCTCTCAGTCAGAGAGTATGAGCTCAATGACAGAATCTCGAATCCCTTCTTCTCAAAATCGCAGTATCTGAATAAGGTTTAATCATCATCTGAATCTCCTCCCTTCTGTCACGTTGTTATATCAAAGTCACCCAAACTATCCCCTAATTCCCAATTGGTCAATTAATCATACGTTATTACTCTGTCCAATAGTGTCCTTATACGAAGTCTATGAATTCTAAAATTTTACAGTTCACATGTCGTTGATTGGTCTGTTTTACGATGTTCTCATCATCTGGCTCATCAGGTATCAATTTTGTTGCATCTTCGTCTCCAGTCAGTGTCTTCAGTGTTCATGTCCTGGGAAAGTACATCTCATGCACATTACACACATTTGGATACATTACTAGAGACCTCATCTCAGGTCCATTGGTTCCCATAGAAAGCTCCTGTTAAGCATTCTATTAAAACAATGAGCATTTCAGTTAGTTCACTCTGTCAGCATTTTATATTGAACGCTAAGAAATACAACTTCTGCATGAGGCCTGGCAAGCTAGGCCAAAACATTTGCTTCAGTTAAATCCTACAATTAATACGCAAGAACATAATTCATATCCCTTAATCTTAATATGACATATTATTACATTAATCTAATACATTTTCAATATTTCCATATGTATTAATCATAATTTGGTACATTTCGTGAACACTGGTGGTCATTCTTCGAGATCGCATTTTCAAACGTGCACATTATTTTTCTACATTATTCATTCTTCTACACAAGTCATTATTTAAAATGTGTAAACATTCATTAGTAATTTCTAATTAAGACATCTGCTTCAGCACAGTCTTACCTATGAGAAAAGTGTGGCACACCTGAAGCCATCTTCATTGTATCAAACTTGTAAAACTTAAAACATTTAATTTAGAATGGAACAAAAAAAGGGGTTTCATTTTGACATATAAATTGTGATTAGTACTGTAGAAAGAAAAATAAGGACACATTTTAAGTGAGTTCTAAAATATCTTCCTGTTATACTTCTAACAGGAGTAGCCTGTCAGTTGATTCCCTTGTCTTCTACTGCAGCCTTCTAGAGTTTTTCTAGAGAACCAACGAGAGAGCTAACAGTCCTACTTATGACAAAAGTGTGGCACAAATTAAGCCATCTTAATTGAATCACACTGTTTAGACTTAAAACATTTAATTTAGAAAGGACAAAAGGGTTTCTTGTTGGAAATTATAGTTAGTGCTGTTGAAAGAAAAATGACATGTTTTAAGTGATTGATCAAATATTTTCTTCTTCCATTTCATGAAAAAAAATTGACATGTAGACTGAAACATGTACTTTCAAAATCATCAGGAGACTGCCAGTTAAATCCCTGGGGATCAGCAGTTTACTATAGTGTTCCAATGACCAACTAGAGTGCTAACATTCTGATGTTATGCCAAACATGTGGCACTTCTGACCACCATCTTGATGGAATCAAAGTAGAAAACTGAAAGCATTTTCTACTGAGGTTACCACAGTAAATGAGATTAAGGAGCTTCATAACAAATAAGTCTCTTGAGATAGCAATCAGAGAACAAAGAGCCCAAATGTAGCACAATTATCACCCAAATGTAGCCCAAGTATAGCCCAGTTAAATAAGTGTGCAAAACGCTTAATTGTTTTGTTTTTTTGCAGTTTTATGTAGTGCAGATTTGACCCGAAGGTACTGGAGTGCTTACATGAGCATCAGTTACAGCAGTACATTACTCAAGAATACAATACTTTTTGGCTTTAGGTATGGGGAGATTGAGTGATCTACCCAGAAATACAGGATGTCAAGCTGACCCAAAACACTAACCTAGTTCCCTCGTTGCAAAGTCTGTAGCTTTGGTCGTAACGGCATATTCTCTTCCCTAAGTGTAACATATAATCAAGTGATCAACTGGATAAAGAAACACAAAGATAGAAAATAATTAAAAAATGCTTAGTCGCTATTTGAAAACTTAGAAAATATGTCTTCATTTTAGTGATTTAGTGCACTAACCATAATTTCTATGGGAATAAGAGTTTATTACAGTTATGGTTATATCAAGATGACGTTATGCGTGCCATACTTTTGTAATAATTATAGAATTTTAGCAATCTAGTTGTTCTTTAGAGTACTGTGGAGAGGCAGGTATAAGGGGCATGGACTCAGACAACTAGGGCAGGGAGGAGGGTGCATAAGCAACAAGTTGAGTATGCTGGGCATGTGGGAGGGGCAGTGGCAGCACAACGGACCATGGAGGGCAGAGGAAAGGGGGGCGGGGCAACACACCAACCATGCAGGACATGCAAGAGAGGCTGTGACAATATAACACACTAGTGAGGGCAGAAGGAAGAGATAGTGGCAGTACAACCATACATGCCAAAAGACCCAATTCAGATAAGAGACCCCCAATGTTTTTAAGCCCAAAAGTACTTTATTTTATCTGTTTCCTGATTAAAATCTTCTCTTTTTCAATATAAGTCAATGGGGAAGAACAATTCCCCAGGTTTTTTTGCCACTATCTCGCTCTTACCAAGTTCAAGGTTTTGGCAAGTATGAT
This sequence comes from Pleurodeles waltl, assembly GCF_031143425.1. Classification (NCBI taxonomy): domain Eukaryota; kingdom Metazoa; phylum Chordata; class Amphibia; order Caudata; family Salamandridae; genus Pleurodeles; species Pleurodeles waltl. The sequence continues at coordinate 343,751,124 of NC_090439.1, forward strand.
GTATTGGATCATTGAGGGGAGGATGAATAGGTAAGGGACAATGACTCGAACAACAGAGAGCAGGCGGGAGATAGCAGGGGGTCAGAGGTTGAAGCAGCACAATGCACCACATAGGGCAGGCAGGACAGCAGTGCAACACAACAGACCATGGGAAACAATAGGGAGGGGACAGGACCATGAACATGGGCAACAAAGACCAGAGGGGAAAGAGGCAAGGGCAACAAGCTGACCATATGGGACAGACAGGAGGGACAGTTGCAGCATAACAGACCATGAAGGGCAGAAGGGAGGGACCAGTGACACAATGACGGACCAGATAAGCATGGGGGAAGGGGTAGGGGCCTGCACAGGGAAAACAGAGGGCAGGGGAGACAGGGCTGAAGCTGCAGACTGACCAAGGAGGGCAGGGGGGATGGGCACTGGAAACACACTATGGAGGGCAACTGTGAGACTGTAATGGCATACACAGAGAAAATGGAGGGAGGTTAGGGACAACAAGCTGGCCATACTGGGATCGGAGGAGGGGCTGTGACACCACAGAAGGCCATGCATAGCAAGCAGGAGGATTAGTGACAGCACAACGGTCATATTGGGAAGGACAGAGGGGGCAGGGGCTTGCACAAAGTACCATGGATGTCAGGAGGGATGAGTAGGGGCTGGACACAGGCAAGAGAGGACACAGTATCGGCCATCACAACAGACCATGCAGGTAAGCGGGAGGTGCAATTGCAGCACAACATAGCATGCAGGGCAGAAGAGAGTGGCAGCAAAATTGATCAAGAAGGACAGGAGGGAGGGAATAGGGATGTGGAAATGAGCAGAGAGGGTGGAGGTGGCAGAAACAGGCGGTAGTCATCTGGCCATGCTGGGCATGGGGAGAGGCAGTGGCAGCTAAAGATAACACTCAGAGTAGACAGGAGGGGAAGTAGCTGGTCTATAAAACATGGTGGGCCAAAAGGGGGAAGCATAGGCAATCAAACAGACATTGGAGGGTGGAGGGAGAAGGGTTAGGGCTGAAAACTAAGCACAGAGGCTAAGCAGGATGGCAATTATAGGGCATAGAATTTGGAAACGGAGGGCAGGAGGAGTGAGCAGGGATATCAAGCTAAATTGAGAGCAGTGGCAGCACATCAGACCACGTAGGGCAGGATGGAGGGGGCTGGTGCATAGACTCGGACAACAAGGGATAGAGAGGAGGTTGATGGGGCAGCAAACTAACTGTTCAGGGCAGGCAGGAGGGGCAGTGGCAGAAAAACAGCCACACAGGGCTGTAATGAGGGAGCTGGGGCATGGACGGGGCAATGGATGGCAAGGAAGAGGGGGGACAGGAGAAGCAATCTTGGGTGGGGCAGAATAATTCCAGGCCAGGCCTCCCCCAACTCCCCCCTTGTGTCCAACTCCTGCCTTCCAACTTGCACTGAAAAAAACAAAGGTTAAAGGGGCATTATTGTTAGGAAATAGAATTAAACCAAATATTAAAAATTCACTTAAAGGTTACAGTGACACTATGGCTAGGTTTAGATGTTGCATGCACAAAGCCATACAAATGTAGCTGTTAAAGTTAGACTGATTTCAAGTGTCTATAACTCTTGCCCTAAGTTAACTCTAACTCTTGCCCTCGCCATGCACTGCTAATTACCCCACAAATGACGGCACTTATGACGTATTTGATAACATCCTTCATAACATCAATGTAATATTAGTAGTACATTTTTTGTGGTAAAAACTGTGCATGGCAGGGAGCAAATGATAGTTACCTTAGGGAGCGAATTATAGTTCCTCGAGATACCTCTAACTGTAACTGGTGAATTTCTATGTGAGCCTAACTATAATGTCCTTGTAACTTTAGTTTTTTTAGGTGAATTTCTATTGTTTCTATGGCGACTCCTCTTGGCTCTGGCATTGTCCCTAGCAGCAACTTGATCATTCTTTCATCTCTGATCAAGGCCACCTCCATCAAAGGCACCTACCCTCCGAACATGGCAACTTTTGACTTTACTATCACATTTGACAAACTGGATAGAATGTGCCTATGGCAGAAACTGTATAACTGGGGCATCCTGCAAAGCCTACTGAGAGTCATTATGAACAGCTAAACTAACACCTTGGTGCAAGTGGAAATACCATCAAATAGGGTGACATTGAATAAGATCTGGACCAACACTGGTGCAAAACAGAGATTTAGTCCAGCCCTGTTCCTGTTTAATCTTTATTAGGCAGACATAAAGGATGCACTAGCTGCAGTCCATGCCTTTCCACCTAAGTTGGCGGGCTCCAACATACATTGCCTTCAGTACACAGTTGGCACTGCTATTCAGTCATGCAGCAGTGGGCTGCAATGATCTTTGGATCTTGCCAACCACTACAAAAAACAAAATTGTGGCCTGTGGAGCTGGTCACACCAAGAGCTCCAACAAATTTAGATTTGCTGTGGATGGCATACAGTTGGAACAAGTACAGATCCTAAAGTACATGGGCATTCACTTTAACCAGTAGGGCTCGCATGTAACTCAACTTTCTTAACTTAAAGCCAGTGTTTTGGCCATGACAATAAGCTTTAAGAAACTGGTAGAAAAGATGTGGGGCCCAGATCTCACAGACAACTTTAAAGTAGTTGTTGCCAAGCTCATGCCAACTCCTACTTAACGGCACACTGATATTTACAGACCGCTTTGCAGTAAAACTGGACAAAGCACAAGCCCAGTGATACAGGCAATTATTCCATCTCCCTGATGCCACTCCATCTTCTCAAATATGCATGGAGTTTGGCCTACAAATGTCAAAAGCAAGGTTCCTGGGCTACTACACTAAACTCAAGCCAGCCCCCAAAGGTTCCCTAAAAGAATTGATCTGGCAACGTGTTCAAGACCACATATTGCAATGGAATTCCTATGTGAGGAGCTCACTAGGGGCCAGATGTAAAAAGGCGTTTGCGCGTCGCAAACGACGAAAAACGCTGTTTGCGAGGCGCAAAAGCCTCACCGGTATGCAGAAATACAAATGCAAATGAACACCCCTTCCTATTTGCGAGTCGGAAATGCATTTTGCAAGTCGGATCCGAGTCGCAAATAGGAAGGGGTGTTCCCTTCCTATTTGCGACTCGCAATGCAATTTCATTTGCGACCGCAAAAGCGGTCGCAAATGAAATCGCAGTTGCCATCCACTTGAAGTGGATGGCAACCCATTCGCAAACATGAAGGGGTTCCCATGGGACCCCTTCCCCTTTGTGAATGGAAACAAAAATTATTTTTCAGAGCAGGTAGTGGTCCTATGGACCACTGCCTGCTCTGAAAAATACCGAAACAAAAGGTTTCGGTTTTTTTTCTAAGTGCAGCTTGTTTTTCTTTAAGGAAAACGGGCTGCAGATAGAAAAAAAAAAACTGCTTTATTAAAAAGCAGTCACGGACATGGTGGTCTGCTGTCTCCAGCAGGCCACCATCCCTGTGAGTGCCCATACTCGCAATGGGGTCGCAAACTGCGACCGACCTCATTAATATTAATGAGGTGGGTCTTTGCGACCCCATTGCGAGTTGCAGAAGGTGTCTGAGACACCTTTCTGCATACCAAATTGCTACTTGGAATTTGCGAGTCGCACGGACTCTCAAATTGCAAGTCGCAATTTGTTTTTTTCCTACATCTGGCCCTAGATCTTTTAGAAATGCAGACCATTATGGATCTAAATCTTCCAAAGGTAATCTAAAAAATTGTAGCCAAAAATGCGAAACTGACATTGGATGAGGAGGACAGACAAGAACTTGCATGTATGATTCGTGCAGACCTATGCCTGCCCCCATACCAAAACCCTGGTAAAACGTCATACCTCTCTGGCCACATTAAATTGCCTTTTAAAAAAGAACTAATGAGGTTTAGATACAGTCTAATCCCATTAAGTGGACACAAATCTGGGCACCTAGAAGAGCCGCCCTATCATGAATGTCGATTGTGTAATTTTAAGCAGGAATCTTTGATGAACATCATTTGTATTTGTCCCTTTTTAAAAGGTTTAAGATATTACTGGTTAAAAACAATTTTCTGTCACTTGGTCATTTTCCCATGTAACCAGATCATCACAGCTTGTTTGTCTGGTGCCAGTGTACAGCTGATTGTCAGATGCATGAAATTTCTCTGGACCGCACTAAAGTTACTGAATCTAAGTTCTTCGGACAGCTAATGGGGTAGCCTGAAAGCCGTTGCTGAATTTTATTCCTAACCATAACCCCACAACCTGAGGCCTTCCCACTATGATCTTCATCCCCTATCCCGTACCTAAACATGACACCATTGAGTTGTTCATAATGATTGTTTATAGAATGACTCTATGACTTGAATGTAACATATCAGATTCAGAGGCATCAACAACGCTTGGACATTCTGTCTCATTTTTTCTTTTTTCACATTTTCAGATTTATCTTTCTTTACCAGTACTAAGACTGTTTTAAAACTACAATCCGCTGTATGTTTTTCACACTTTATCCACCAGTCTGCAGCCTTCTAAATCACTATAGAATGTTTCATTTGGTCCACTCTTAACGGCTCCTTAGATAGAACTGCTGCCACATATCGTATCTCTGCATCAATGGTATTAAGGTGCCTTGGTGAATTTTATTTTTATTTTTGAGTTTTTCTACTTGTTTTTTAATTTTTTGATGTTACTAGACTCCATGACCTTCTATAATCACTGCCTGCTGATTGGTACACCTTGAATGTAGTTGATATATTGCTTGAGCACTTACACCCTATGATTGTATACCGATGGGGAAAGATGTAATGATTATGCAGTGTCACAATGTCTTGCATTGGCAGATGGATGTCTTGATCTGATTATTTGTGTTTCTGGAATGTAGCAGATAGATTTTTTGGATGAACAGCAGTTTAATATGATTGCACCCCAATGAGAGAAGATCCAATAACTATGCAGTCACAAAATATTTTGCATCAGCGGATGCACACCCTGTCCTGCTTATCGACAATGAGGATGATGTGCTGTTTTAAAATGTTTTTTTTTTCTTTTTTTCTTTGTTTTTAATTGTTATAATTTCAAATAATTACAAATAATAAAATGTATCTATCTACCCATTTGCTACCATTCCGAAGAAGCATCCTTACTGCCAAAGATATAAATCTAGTATTAATTTTTAAAGTTAATCCACCACTTACACTATTTGATTTTAGCCACTCAAGAAATGCTAGCTTCAAAGCACAAATATTTAAAAAGAATCTGATTATTGAAACTAAGACTACTGAAGGTGAGCTAAAAAGCTGCATCAAAGTACCAACCACTTTATGGTCCATTCACATGGCATTCACGCACCACATACAACACTTTCATACTGCTGGCCACGGGACCAATCGAACAGATCAATGCACTCACATCAACATACCACCACCATACAAAGGCCCATTACATTCATACGCTCTCATGACAAACGTATGAGACTCAGGAATTTATGTTTTACATGCTTCTTTAGCACACTTACTGTGACAAATCCAGCTCCTGTCCATGTATGTCTCTGAGCCTACATTTCTTGAACTGAATGAGCATATCTACCTTTGAAACTAAGGCAAACATGCTAGAGTACACTACGTAAGTTCTTTAAAGAGAACATCAAAAATTATTAAGAACTGTTGTTTTTGACACAGGGTAGTCGTGAGAATGTAGCATATGTCACGTTCACTGTTATGTGCAGTGATGTGACTGTAATGCACATGTCATACAGTAAACTGAACATATACTAAGTTCTGATGGAGGATGAACATTGTACGCAGGACAAACATTTTATCCATACTTGCAGCATTGGGTGCAGAGTTCTCTGTAATGTTATATTTTTGTGAAATGTACTATCACCCGAGATGGTAAGCTATTGCTGATGCAAGAGCAGTCAGGGCTGATCTATGTAGTAACCTCGTCGAAGAGCCAAGTGTTCAGAGAGGCTTCAAATGTATAGAAGCAGATCATTCTACCCTTTTGGAGCCAATTAGGAGAAGTCTACTCTCCTTGTTCTGGTGCTGCTTGATACTGAGCAAAGGTGTCTGGAAGGTTTCTGATTAATCTGAGATGATATTGAAGTAGGCTGGACCCGTGCTGTATAATACTTTAAACATATTTTTCAGAAGTTTGAAAAGAGCTGTGGATGGGGAGTCAGTGAAGCTGTTGTATGTAGGTGTTGGGATGTTGAGGGGGAAGGCTGCATGGGTATGATTTGGGGTCATCTACTTAGTTGAGTAATTCACTATCGGGGTGAGGGTGGTGCCAATCGGTTTGAATCTGTAACTGAAGATGAAGTGATGGCATGTGTATCTGTATTACCAATTCTATATGCCTTCTGCCATTACAATATCACTGTGAAAGCATAGCTAGCCTTAGATTTTCTTACCAGTTCATGTCTCTATACTTATCAGAGTCCTGACAAATCCTTTTTACTTGTCAACTGAACCTATTCTTGTGCCTTTCATCACTAGATACTTGAAGCTCAAGAAAATATATTTTTCAGTGCCTTCAGCACACTCACTGTGCTAAATACAGCTCCTTCCAGTTTGTGGATGCACGTTGGGTGTGTCCAAGTATGCCTCTGAGGCCTAATTCCTCAAACTGAGTGAGCATATCTACCTTAGAAACTAAGGCAAAAATGCTGGGGAATACTGCCTAGGTCCCTTAAAGTAATAAGTCAAACCAAAGCCTTGTGAGACTCATACATAGACACTTTTGCTTTGAAAGTATGAAAACTCAATTGATAACTTGTATCATCACAAAGGTTATTGCAAAAGAGTACAGGGCACAATATTGTTTATGATTATTACTTTCGCATCTTTTAGTATAAGGACAATATACATTTCATTATATATTCAAATAAGTGCAGATGACACAGTGCTCAGACAGTGAAAAAGTATATACACTACAACATAGAACAAGAAACTGAACAGATACCAAGGTTGCATTGGATTTTATCACAAACAAACATAAGTGGAGATCCTGTCTGCTCATATACGGTATCTCTGTGCGAATCATAACATGTTCTGAAGGCAGCTTAGGGAGGGGATGTCAATGTTCGACCTAAAGTAATTCTTAGGGTCTCCTCAGAACAAAAGGTGTCTGACTAAAGTTCCCTAGAAACCGTGAAATCTTGGGACATTTAATATGGCATCCTATAAATGATACGTGTAAGAATACATCAAGACAGAGTCTACAATGTATACCAGACCACTCAGTTAGTTGGACAGATTCAGTGGGGCAAAAATTATTCAGAAGAAGTGCACCTTTGTATAGTGTGGAGTAAGTGGTCAGACCTACACATACAAGAATACTTCTAGGTAACTCAACAATGCAAAATGGGCCACTTCGTTCATTAAACAGTCCCGTAGAGGTAAATGGATTGTTCAGGAAAAGCACAAGTTTTCTCTGCAATCGATCTTCTTTCAGAAGTATGTTATGTTCCAAACAAGATCACTGATCACTGTTGTTGGCTATTACATAGAGCTTTTACTTTACTGCCTAGACTAACTGATTCTTGAAGGTGTTAGGTTGTGGTAAAAAAAAAATGGTTTGTGTGTAGAAAGCTGTACACAGTTATATTTTTTGGGCTAGAGAGTATGGCAAAGAAGAGGACTAAAGCAAAACTTATGTGTATCAAAAGATGAAATTTCAGGGGTGGGAAAAAGAGATTTAAGGTAGAATAACATCATACCTGTAATTTCATTGCTTAGCAATTGTGAGCATCCCCACGTTATGACCAATAATTGTGGAGGCAATGATATTGGTCACCTTGCAAGTGCCAAAATTGAAAATGATATAAAAGCAACTTTTACATTTTTTATGAGTTTATTTCCTAACACCTATTTTGTGTATTTGAATATTTTCCAAAGGATACAATGGAAATCCTCTGTGAAAAATGCTGCGAAGTATGAAAAAATGTGCAGACATGTTAACAAAACTGTGTCTACATTCTTAAAAGATCACAGCATACCCTTTATGTATCACTTTAAAATTATGTTTTCAAATAGCTCCCTTAATTGTGCTGATAGTGTCCATTTCACTACACTGGCAATTAGATCTTCAATAATAACATGCACCAACTCTTACTGCAACAACTCTAAGTTGAAACTAACAACTCGTAATAAAAAGTTATGTTAACCCTATAGGTGTGGGTGCTGGCCAATGGCTAACACAGGGGAGGTATCCAATGGATCTTCTGATGCTCACACCAGAGGATTCCATTTTTCATTTGAAATGGCTGAGGTGACATGGAATCACTTCTGCATCAGCACCTGGTACTTGTTTCAACGTAACATTGGGCTGAAAGCATAGTCCAAACGATACAACTGAAGCCCATTCATTCTTAAAAAGACTAGACTGTTAACTTTTCACATACAGCTATTTCAGTAGAAACGAAGGTCATATGACTATATTCAACAAGTGAGTACAGTATTACAAATGTACCACATTAATTCTTTGTGATGTACTTCGTGGTTGGTTCAAAATTACCTAACAACTTTAACTAACTTTAGTCATATGAGAAAAGTATCCAAATTATATGGTTTGTTATAAATAACATGTGTGTGTAACACTAATACCTATTGCATTATACCTATTACCAGTAGGCTATCCACATAGCCAATAGTACTAGGGTGTTGCATAGATACATGACAGTTTTACATGAACAGACTCCTAAAGATACTCTTATTTTTTTCTAAGTATTCCACACAGCACTTTTATTTGCACCTAAAGTAAATTAGAAGAAACTGACATCATATTTATAATTAAACCAATGTTACACGTACATTAAAGCTTTACATTATACTTCTTTGTACTAATTAGCAATAGTATTCTTTATCTTGTTCCTTATTATTTGATACAGGTACAGTAAAAGTAACCATGATCCCTTTAAAATATTACCTGAAACAAATGAAAATATACTCCAAAGGTGGACAATGTAAAATGGAATATGGTTTTAGATGTAAAAAATGATTAAAGTATTTATAAAGAACATACATCCAAAAAGAAAGAGGTGAATTATTCTTTCTTCTACAGCCATGCTGGATGGAGACTATTAGAAATATTTTCTCTAAAAGGTTTTAAAAAATAGCGGCATATTTACAAGCTGGAAGTGCATCCTTGCTCCGCACTAGCATCATTTTTTGTTACACCAAGGCGCATTAAGGAGGTCTTTTCCCCACTCCAAGCATTGCACCACTTTGTAACCCCTTGCGGCACATTATTCCTGCACTAGGCATGTTTTCCAGTTTTATTTCCAACTGGGAAAAAATGTGATATGATGATTGCCCTATTCCAATTTCTGCACTGAAATATCATGCTACAAGACTATGGACCTGATTTAGACTTTGGCAGAGGGGGTTATTCTGTCCACCATATTACAATCCCATTATAGCCTACAGCGATCATAATACGGCGGACGGGGTAACCATCACATTTGTGACAAAGTAGCTTGTCCACCAAACTCTAAATCAGGCTGTATAGTCTGACAAATCACATTTTAGGCAAAACATACATTATATTTCCACTTTACTATACGAAAGTGAATTATCTGTTATCACCTATGCTGTTGCCCATGCCATGCAAAATTAAATTTAAAAATATAACAGCTAAAGATTTTTTACATGAAGATAAAAGTAATGATGAGAAACTGGAACATAACAATAAATATAATAGCATGTCAAAAGGGTTCAAATTAATACTAATTAAGAAGACAATGAGAATTAAAGTGCATCTTAACCCCCTTAGCTGCTGGGCCTTCCCCTGCCCCCCGTGCTGAGCCCTATTTTTGGTTCTTTGGGGTAGTTCGCATTTAGGCCTTCAGAACTTTTTGTCCACCCCACATTTGAATCCTTTTTTTCCACCATCCTAAGGATTCTAAAGGTACCCAGAGTTCGTGGGTTCCCCTAGAGGAGACCAACAAATTAGCCAAAATACAGATACAATTTAGTTTTTTTCAGAAAAAAAGGGCTGCAGAAGAAAGCATGTGTTTTTCCCCCTGAAAATGGCATCAACAAAGGGTTTATGGTGTTAAAATCACCATCTTCCTTGCTTTTAGGAACAGGCAGACTTGAATTAGAAAACCAAATTTTTCAACACAATTTTGGCATTTTACTGGGACATACCCAATTTGTACTATTTTTGGTGCTTTTAGCCTCCTTCCAGTTAGTGACAGAATTGGGTGTGAAACCAATGCTGGATCCCAGACAGCTAAACATTTCTGAAAAGTAGACAAGATTCTGAATTCAGCAAGGGGTCATTTGTGTATATCCTACATGGTGTTCCTACAGAAAATAACAGCTGAAATAAAAAAATATTGAAATTGAGGTGAAAAAAACCAGCCATTTTTCTCCACGTTTTACTTTGTAACTTGTTCCTGCTATGTCAGATTTCCAAAAGTAATATACCATTACACCTGCTGGAATATTCTGGTTGTGGGGATATATATAGGGCTCGTAGGTTAATCAAGAACCCTAGGTACCCAAAGCCAATAAATTAGCTGCACCTTGGGTTTTCATTGTATAACAGGTGTACAGCAATTTATTTGGTGAAATATAAAGAGTGAAAAATAGGTCTCAAGGAAACCTTTGTATTTCCATAATGGGCACAAGATATGGTGTTGAGAAGCAGTGATTATTTGCACATCTCTGAATTCCTAGCATGTGAATTACAGGGCATTTCTCAAATAGACATCTTTTTTACACACTTTCTTACATTTGGAAGGAAGAAATGTAGAGAAAGACAAGGGGAAATAACACTTGTTCTTCTATTCTGTGTTCCCCCAAGTCTCCTGATAGAAAACGATACCTCACTTGCGTGGGTAGGCCTAATGCCTGTTACAGGAAAAGCAACATGGACACATCACATATTTGCAATGAAATCTGACGAGTTTTTTGCAAAGTGCTTAGCTGCAGGTTTGGCCTCTAGCTCAGCCGGCACCTAAGGAAACCTACGAAAGCTGTGCATGTTTGAAAACTAGACACCTAGGGGAATCCACGATGGGGTGACTTGTGGGGCTCTCACTAGGTTCTGTTACCCAGAATCCTTTGCAAACCTCAAAATGTGGCAAGAAAACTCTTTTCCCTCAGATTTCGGAACTGCAAAGTTCTGGAATCTGAGAGGAGCCGCAAACTTCCTTCCACCCAGCATTCCCCCAAGTCTCTGGATAAAACTGGTACCTCACTTGTGTGGGTAGGCCAAGTTCCAGAGACAGGAAATGCCCCAAAACACAAAATGGACAAATCACATTTTCCCAAAGAAAACTAACTTGTTTTTTGCAAAGTGCATAGCTGTGGCCTTTGACCTCTAGCTCAGCCGGCACCTGGGGAAACCTAGCAAATGTAGACATTTAGAGGAATTCAGAATGGGGTTACTTGTGGGGCTCTTACCAGGTTCTGTTACCCAGAATCCTTTTAAACTTCAGAATTTGACCAAAAAAAAAAAACACTTTTTCCTCACGTTTTGGGGATGGAAAGTTCTGGAATCTGAGAGGAGCCAAAATTTCCTTTTACCCAGCATTCCTCCAAGTCTCCCAATAAAAATGGTACCTCACTTGTGTTGGTAGGGCTAGTGCCCGCGGCAGGAAACATCCCAAAACACAACATGGACAATTTTTGCATTGAAAACTGAAGTTTTTTTTGGAAAGTGCCTAGCAGTGGATTTTGGTCTCTAGCTCAGCTGGTACCTAGGAGAAACTACCAAACTGGTGCATTTTTGAAAACGTGACCCCAAGGGGAACATAGGATGGGGTAACTTGTGGCGCACTCACCAGGTTCTGTTACCTAGAATCCTTTTCAAACGTCAATATTTGCAAAAAAAAACACTTTTTCCTCACATTTGGGTGATGGAAAGTTCTGGAATCTGAGAGAATCCACAAATTTCCTTCCACCCAGCACTCCCCCAAGTCATTCAATAAAAATGGTACCTCACTTGTGTGGGTAGGCCCAGTGCCCGTGTCAAGAATAGATCACACAACGGTCAATGTTGGTCCTCACATGAGGGCAACTGTTGCCCCTGGGGTGATCCAATCCTGACGCAAGCACTAGGTACAGGCACTCAAGTGGGGTAGTGTTTTTATCAAGAAAGGTAGGGAAACACTCAGTGGAGGAAGTTTGTGGATCCCAGCATATTCCTGCAGTTTGTGTGACACAAATGCAAGAAATAATTGAGCTTGTACTCAACATTTCACTTTTGCAGGGTATTCTGTGTAAGAAAACTTTTGGGAATCCACACAAGTCACACCTCTGTGGACTCCCCTGGATGCCTAGTTTCCAGCAATGGCTGGGTTTGGTAGGTTTCCCTCTAAAGCCGCTGAGCCAAGGACCAAAACTAACTTGTTTTTTGCAAAGTGCATAGCTGTGGCCTTTGACCTCTAGCTCAGCCGGCACCTGGGAAACCTAGCAAATGTAGACATTTAGAGGAATTCAGAATGGGGTTACTTGTGGGGCTCTTACCAGGTTCTGTTACCCAGAATCCTTTTAAACTTCAGAATTTGACCAAAAAAAAAAAACACTTTTTCCTCACGTTTTGGTGATGGAAAGTTCTGGAATCTGAGAGGAGCCAAAATTTCCTTTTACCCAGCATTCCTCCAAGTCTCCCAATAAAAATGGTACCTCACTTGTGTTGGTAGGGCTAGTGCCCGCGACAGGAAACATCCCAAAACACAACATGGACAATTTTTGCATTGAAAACTGAAGTTTTTTTTGGAAAGTGCCTAGCAGTGGATTTTGGTCTCTAGCTCAGCTGGTACCTAGGAGAAACTACCAAACTGGTGCATTTTTGAAAACGTGACCCCAAGGGGAACATAGGATGGGGTAACTTGTGGCGCACTCACCAGGTTCTGTTACCTAGAATCCTTTTCAAACGTCAATATTTGCAAAAAAAAACAGTTTTTCCTCACATTTGGGTGATAGAAAGTTCTGGAATCTGAGAGAAGCCACAAATTTCCTTCCACCCAGCACTCCCCCAAGTCATTCAATAAAAATGGTACCTCACTTGTGTGGGTAGGTCCAGTGCCCGTGTCAAGAATAGATCACACAACGGTCAATGTTGATCCTCACATGAGGGCAACTGTTGCCCCTGGGGTGATCCAATCCTGACGCAAGCACTAGGTACAGGCACTCAAGTGGGGTAGTGTTTTTATCAAGAAAGGTAGGGAAACACTCAGTGGAGGAAGTTTGTGGATCCCAGCATATTCCTGCAGTTTGTGTGACACAAATGCAAGAAATAATTGAGCTTGTATTCAACATTTCACTTTTGCAGGGTATTCTGTGTAAGAAAACTTTTGGGAATCCACACAAGTCACACCTCTGTGGACTCCCCTGGATGCCTAGTTTCCAGCAATGGCTGGGTTTGGTAGGTTTCCCTCTAAAGCCGCTGAGCCAAGGACCAAAACGCAGGTGCCTGCCTTGCAAAACCAGATTGTTTTGTGATAGATAATTTTGATGTCTCCACAATACGATTTGGGCGGTGGAATTTGGGGCTGAACTAAATTGGGGAGCTCTCAAGAGAGCACTCTCTCTGTGCTTGCCGCCGAATGCACCTGCTTTCTGGGTTGGGCTAACCCACTATTGTCCCGCTGCACAGACTGTGCTTGTGAAGGGATAGCAGGACTATCCTCATCTCTTCCCTCATAATCACTGGAAGAGGAGTTATCGAATGGGACTCCTCCTGCTGAAAATTCACTCGCAGACTCTGCGCCATCGCCCTATCTCTCAGATGCTTTCTCAGTATCTGCTGTCTCATTCTCTGATCCTACGTCAGACCTGTCCTCTATAACCCGAGTGAGGGCTTGAGCAGCAGTCATCCAACGAGATGCCATCTCTGCTACTGGCTAAACTGTCGCTCTAAAACAGTAGCCTACGTAGACAGTTCTAAAATTGCTGGCATGTGATACGCGCAACAGTAGAGGTCACCTTACCTTTGCTTCTTCCTTCAATCAGCACATTCTCTCAAGACACACTATTACTTCACCTTGTCACATACCAATAGTCACAGTCTTTAGCGCCTCTAGCACCCAGTCCAACAATCATTATTGGTGCTCCCACTCCCATTACCTCAAAACGGATATCTCTCTCTCTCTCTCTCTCTCTCTCTCTCTCTCTATATATATATATATATATATATATATATATATATATATATATATATACACACACACATACATACATATCTATATATGTATACATTTCTATATATAGATATATCTACCTATGTAGATAGTTATATCTATATATACATATATATCTACATAGATATATCTATATATAGATCCATATAATCTATATATATATATATTTATTTTTTAATTAGCTGTATAATTTCCTTGGGAGCCATGCTGCCCCCCAGGGAAACCATACAACTATTAAAAAATGTATTGCCTTCACAGGGGGTCACCCTGCCCACAGGCGACTCCCTGTCAATTTCATTTTTTTAAATGTATTTATTTTTTTAAACCCCGGCGGGAGTGCAATTAGGTGCAATCGCGCCCCCCTGGGGAAACCAAACTTTTTTTTTTAAATGCCCCCCGGGGGGCGCAGCATGTTTCACGAGGGGGCCGACCCCCCCAAGTGAAATCCCTGGTGTCTAGTGGGGTGTCCTGGCCCTGGATCGCAGGTGCGCTGCAATTGAGGGCCAGGAACCCAGTTTAGGAAGACCTTGTTTGAAAGGGAAGAATCTCCCCTTTCAAACAAGGCCTTCCCGAACAACTAGGCCAAAATTGCCAAGCCAAATTTACAAAGTTGAGCAATGCATGCATTACGCCACTTTGTAACCCATTGCGCTACCTTATGCCTGCGCCAGGCATAGTGTATGCAAAGGGGGGCGAAATAGGTGGCCGATTTGTAACCCTTTGTGCTACATTATGCCTGCACCAGGCATAATGTACGCAAAGGAGGTGTTCCCCCACTAGGGGGGGTGAAATAAATGTAGTCATTTTTTGGGGCATTTTTAATGCCTGCTCAGAGCAGGTATTAAAAGGAGGCACACCATTGTTTGTAGTGGGCCTCAAAGGGCCTTGCGTCAAACTTTTTGATGCTGATCCTGCAAAGCTCTGAATGAGCATCAAAATGTTTTACTCTAGTTCCCCTAACTACTGCCATGGTGTGCCGTATCTTAGATATGACGCACACATGGTGGTGTTAGGGAGGCGCTAAAGGAAGCAAGAAAAATGGTGCTGCACTGGGTGCAGTGGCACTTTTCTTAAATCAGACACTTAGGGGGTCATTACAACCCTGGCGGACGGTGTTAAAGCGGCAGTAAGACCACCAACAGGCCAATGGAATTACGACTGTGTCGGAAACCGCAAACAAAGACAGCCACTTTAACACTCCGACCTCCACGGCGGTACAAACAAACAGCATGGCGGTTACCGCCCACAGTATCGCAACCTACCAATCCGCCACCTTTTCTGGGGCGGATTCACCACGAACAAAAACACAGCAGAAACAGGACTTCGAAGGGAAAACGCTCACCTCTACACACCCCACGAGGAACCAGGACGCCATGGAACCAGAGCTGCACATTTTCCCTGCCCTTATCTTCTTGCTCCTCTACCAGGAGCATGAACACCGGCGGCGAAGACCACAGTGAGTACTGCACCTACGACACAGGGGAGGGGGGAGGGAAAAACAGGGGGACACACACGAAACACGCAACACCCCCACCCCCACCCTCAGCCACTACAACACACACACTAATACAGCATGATACATTACAGTTAGACTCCCCAAACCCCCGGAAGAATGCAAGGACAAAAGGAAATGAGTGTAACCATTGTAATATATTAAAATCCAGTACGCAAAAATATATATACACTATTAACAAATATATACACCAAGAATAGTAGTCCAGCTATTGCTCCATTGAAGTCCGTGGAACACTGGGCCCACACGGCATGGGCGAGGCCCACACTCAATACCCGAACATGACGGAGAGAACACTGCAGGGGCATCAGATAGCAATGAAACAGGCACCTCAGGGGGAAGGGAAAGGGGGGGCACCTCAGCCGGATGAGTGCACGATGCCAAATCCATGAGGGGGCCCCATGCCCACTGTGCAATCCTGGGGAGTGCAAAGCCACAGTCTCTCAAGTCTCTACAGTGGGTGATTTGCCCACTGTTCAATCCTGGGGAGTGCAAAGCCACAGTCTCTCAAGTCTCTACAGTGGGTGGTTTGCCCACTGTTAAATCCTGGGGAGTGCAAAGCCACAGTCTCTCAAGTGGATAACAGTCTCCACTGGTTCTGGAGGGGGCATGGTGCCCAGAGTGCTTCATCCTGCCAAGGAAAGAGGTAGTGGATGTAAATCTCCACTGGTTCTGGAGGGGGCTTTGTGCCCAGATTCCTTCATCCTGCCAAGGACAGGGGTAGTGGAAGTACATCTCCACTGGTTCTGGAGGGGGCTTTGTGCCCAGAGTGCTTCATCCTTCCAAGGACTGAGGTAGTTGATGCCTTTCTCCACTGGTTCTGGAGGGGGCTTTGTGCCCAGAGTGCTTCATCCTGCCAAGGACAGAGGTAATGGATGTAAATCTCCACTGGTTCTGGAGGGGGCTTTGTGCCCAGAGTGCTTCATCCTGCCAAGGACAGAGGTAGTGGATGCCTTTCTGCACTGGTTCTGGAGGGGGCTTTGTGCCCAGAGTGCTTCATCCTGCTCGTGGCTCTAGGTATAGCCGCCACCCCCAGTACCAGCACCACCCTCCCAGTAGCCCCTGAGTGAGTTGCCCATGCCCGCTCACACAGGAGGGTGGGCATCCCCTTCGCCCCAGGCACCTCAGGCCCTGCCCTAGAGAGCCCTGCTGCCCTGAGTGAGGATGCTATTGACCTCCTGAGATCCATCTCTCTAGGGCAATCAACCATTGTGAATGCCACCCAGGAGCTGGCATCCCAGATGCAATGATGCAGTGCATTCCTGGAGGGCATTCACGGTGGATTGGCGGCCCAACAGAGATCGATTCAGCATGCATGCACTACATCAATATCCACTACCGGCATCATCACCACACCAAGCAGAACACACACCTCACTGGCAGACACCGCCACAACATTCATGCACGCGTCCCCTGTGTCCTCTCCCACCGTGTCTGTCCCCCCTCCTAAAGGATACAAACGCAAGCACTCAGACACCCAACAGCCACCCACCTCGCAACAGCATACAGCCCACGCACCTGCACCCAAATCCAGCAGACATACACCTTTGATTACCACTTCCTCATCCTCCACTCCCATTACTCCTCCCTCTTCCCGCCCCAATGTACCGGAAAAGCTTTTCCTTTCCACGATTGACCTCTTCTCTACCCCTACCCTGTCCTGCACATATGGGCAGGGTAGCAAGGACCCAGTCCAGCAGCTCAGCCAAACAGTCCACGGGGACAGTGGTAGCACCACCTACAAATGGTGGTAGGCATATCAGACCAACAATACTGAAGGGGAAGGAGGCAGCACAACCTAGGATGAAAGGGACCAGCTGTGAAGAAGGAGAAGGAGCCTGAACCAGCTGCAAAGAAGGGGAAGGAGCCTGCACCAGCTGTGAGGAAAGGGAAGGAGCCTGCACCAGCTGGGAAGAAGGGGAAACAGCCTGCACCAGCTGGAAAGAAGGAGATGGAGCCTATACCTGCTGGAAAGAAGAGGAAGGAGCCTGCACCAGCAGGCAGATGGGGGAAGAGCCCATCCACCCCTGCCAGAAAGGGTAAGGGATCCCCCAGCCCATGACCAGGAGAAGAGGAGGCAATCTACGCCAGCGAAAGCTGTCAGCAAAACACCGCCACCACCACCAGCCGCTGTCAGAAGGCCCCCAGCTGTGTTTGTGCAGCCTTCACAGATTGCAGGGGCTGACCAGGAGCCTCCCCCAACCACCACCACAGTGCAGCCATCACAGAGTGCAGGGACTGACCAGCAGCCTCCCCTAACCACCACCACAATACAGCCATCACAGAGTGCAGGGGCTGACCAGGAGCCTCACCCAACCACCACCACAGTGCAGCTATCACCACTGGCGGACGCCATGTAGTCCACCCTCCAGGGGCTACTGTGCAGACTGTCCTATCCAGAACGAGTGGGCAAGACACCCACTCCAGGGACTGTGGCCTTGCACTCCCCAGGACTAAGCACAGGGCATGTTGTTCCTTCCAAAACCAGTGGCAAGACACCCACTCCAGGGACTGTGGCCTTGAACTCCCCAGAACAAAGAGCAATGGGCATGTTGCCCCCTCCAGAACCAGGGGACAAGACACCCACTTGAGAGACTGTGCCCTGGCACTCCCCTTGACAAAGCACAGGGCATTTAGCCCCCGCCAGAACCAGTGGGCAAGACACCCACTTGAGAGACTGTGGCCTTGCACTCCCCAGGACAAAGCAATGGGCATGTTGCCTCCTCCAGAACCAGTGGGCTTGTTCCCACATCCGGCTGAGGTGGCCCCCTCCCCCTGAGGTGCCTACCAATTTGACAACTAATACCCCTGCAGTGTTCTATCTGAATTGTTGCTTGGGCCTTGGACTGTGCCCTGTGGCCATGTGGGCCCTTTGAACTATGGACAGGGCAGTGTCCCCTTTTTATATAAGTGTACATATCTGTGTCATGGACAAATCGGATTATTGATTTTTTTGTTGAACTGATTAGAATCACTTTCGTCAATTACTGTTGTCCTTACATTATTCTGCAAATTTTTGGGGTCTAATTGTTTTTGTAATGCAGCTGTTTGTGTGTATGGTGTGTGTTGTGCATGTGTGTGTCACTTTCATTTTCTTCCCACCCTCCCTTGTGTGCTAGGCGGCTGTACTCACTGTTGTCGTCTTTGCCGGCTTTGGTGTTCCAGGTGGAGCATAATGTAGAATACCATCAGGAAGACCTGCAGTTCGGATTCCATGGCGCCGTGGTTCTTCCCTGTGTCTCCAATGGTGAGTCCTTTGACTTTTGTGCTCTGTTTCTGCCAGGCATTTGATGGCATTGGTACCCCCCCAGAAAAGGTGGCGGTTTCCTGTGTCAAAATATGGTGGGCGGTACTTTATCTTCCACTTTGCTATAGGCGGCTACCGCAGTCGTGACTGTTGTTTCCACCCTAGCGGTTGGTGTGGTACGTTGGCTGTCTATGGGAGATACCACCGCCAAGGTCATAATTTGGTGGTAATTACCATCAGCCTGTTGGCGGTATTACCGCCACTTTATCACCCACCGCCAGGGTCGTAATGAGGGCCTATGTGACCTGCACCAGACTGAAAGACACTAGTGAAAGAGGCATCATACAACAGGTTTTATGCATCTAAACACATAGATGTGGGAAGTATCGCCATCATAAATACAGATCCACAGGAGACTTTTACACACAATGTTGATTTGGATTTCCACAACCTGTCTTTTCCAAAGAAAGAGTGAACAGCTTTTTGTCTTCAATCAGACATACACTGACACGGAAATCACCAAAGAAAACATACAACCTGAGAAGAACAAAGGCCTCCAAATATATTAATGACCATAAACCTGTTATTCTTAAAATGTGGAATGCTGATACAAACACACAATTTGTTGCAGACAACTCCATCACTGTAGCTCAGTATGTCACTTCATACATTACAAAAGAAGAATAGAAAGAGATGAAGGAGTTGTGAGAGTAGATTTCTGCTGAAAAGACAATTATGAAGAACTTGTATTCCTTCAGCTTGAAAATGCTTTACCAAAGGGAAATGGGGTCCTATGAAGCCAGTGACAGGTTAAGCTATGCAGGCTTGATCTCAAAATCAAGGGGAATTGTTTGAGTAAGTTTATGCCTGGCTGGTACACGAACCAGATTGTTAAATCCCCTCCCAAAACTTCAGTACCTAGCAGAGTTTGACCCACAAAGTACAGACATTGTGAAGTTAAATATGTTGCATACAAGCTATCCAAGACAGCGGCCACAATTAGAAGACAATTGCCTTTATGAAATTCATAAAAACTACAGATATAGAAGCAATGTCAGTGAAAACATAGAAGAAGGGAAATATGCAGTACTTGGATGTGATGGTTGATTAGTGAAACACACAAAAGATAATCTAAATAACCACCAAAAGCTTAGCTGTCAAACTCCAGAAAGATGACATTTTTTTCAATGTGTTTCTTCTCCAATTGCTCAATGTAGGAGGATGGCTCTCTCTATAGTGTGTGAATATGATGTGCACTGTGGCGAGAGTCAAAGCAACCTAACCTTGGTATCTAGAGGTAAAAACAAGCAGACTACCTAATGCTCTGTTTTTGTGGTAGTGTGAGCTAGCAGTTACGCTTAATTTGGAGATGGGCTAAGTATTTGTTGTGCTCACAGTATCACTAAATATAGACACACACTCAAAAGAATAAGACCAATTTACAAAAATACCTCAGATTTTTATAAACCTTTTAATACCAAGCTCATCAGTTTATGGTAAGTACATTTTTAGTTATGATTTTTCAAAGTTTAGAAAATGTTCTGTTTTTGTGAGTAGTTACGCACCACAGGAATGAATGGGAAAATCTTTAAAAATGCATATAAAATGAGGCAATGCTCTCACAAGTGTCACCTTCTGCTTTTAGGTCGAGATGTCCTGTGGGCCAATAGGAGAAGTTTGGGCATTTCCCTTTTCAAGCGGGAGCAGCGGCTGAATGTGTTGAAGCTGGTACACAACGGAAAGGGGGACCACTTGAAACACACTGCACAGATGAACTTGAAGATAAGTCCGGTGGCTCCCATTGGAGGGTGGAGGTTGCAAGGGGTTAGGGACCTCTAGAGTACAGTTGGTTTGTTGTTGCAGGGGCCAGGGAGGCCAGGTACAGTGCAGATAGCTTAGCCAGGCGTTGTGTGTCTTGGAGTCCTTGGAGTCATTGGAGTCAGGAACAGGTCTCTTGGAGGGTAGATTGCTGGTCAGCAGGGCTACTCTGGGGGTGGTTCCTGGGTGTGCTGAAGTCCCTCGACTGGTGCTTGCTTGTGGGCTTCTCGGTGTCCGTAATGGACCTTGTTTCTGGGTGTCCGACAGTGGGGGTCCAGTACTGGTAATCGTACATCTCAGGTCCTGAAAGTCGGGGTGCCACCAAACCTGGCACACTGGTAGATTTAGGCCCTATTATGACATTGGCGGTAAGTACCACTTACAGCCATGCTGACTGCCGCAAACATACCGCCGCCGCAGCGGATTACCGCCACCCATATTATGATCCACACATAGCAATCTGTCACTATACAGACACACACACAAGTCCGCCAGCCCAAAGGAGAGTGATAAACTGGTGGTAGCAAAACCAACACTGTTACGCTAACAGAACTATGCCCACAGCATTATGACCCACGAATCACTGCAGCAGACATTCAATGGTGCTAAACCATTGGTGGTACATACTGCCACGCTCAAAATACACAAACAAACCAACACCACATTGGACAATTTGAATAACACACACCAGACACACATACACACATCACACCCACACCGCTATAAGCCACACACCCACATTACCCAAAACCCTTTATGAATACAAACAATTGCCACAAGAGAGATAGCAAGAACACAGACAAAACTACAGCCACACACCACCATCACCTATACACCATCCATGCACCTTACATCACACACCCCAACACATCACCCCACACACCCACACCACTCACACTACACCCAAGGCACCACAACGACACCCCAGGTTCTCAGAGAAAGAGCTAAGGGTCATGGTGGAGGAAATCATCCAGGTAGAGCCACAACTATTCGGATCACAGGTGCAGCAGACATCCATTGCTAGGAAGATGGAGTTATGGCGGAGAATCGTGAATAGGGTCAACGCCGTGGGACAACACCCCAGAACAAGGGATGACATCAGGAAGAGGTGGAAAGACCTACGGGAGAAGGTGAGTTCCACAGCAGCAAGACAACAAATAGCTATACAGAGGACTGGCAGTGGACCCCCACAACTAACAACATGGGAGGAGCAAGTCTTGGTAATCATGCATCCGAAGGGCCTGGCAAGAGTAGGAGGCAGACTGGACTCTGGTAAGTCAAATCTCTATTACTATCATCCCCCCTACCTGCATGCCATCACAAACCCCCACCCTTACCCTCACCCCCATCACTCTACCACCTCACACACACCCCACCATCACAACCTACCCCTCCCAATACCAACCCTGCATGTAACATCAATGCACGGACCGCCGTCACAGACCTGCATGGACACCCATCACTAAAGCATGCACACTAGAAAGAATCACCTAGCCCACAAAATAACTACTCACACAAGGCAAAGCTGACAGGGCAATAACAACTGTAGAGGGCAACACACCCATGCACAAGATGACACACACAGAAACAATACCATTGCATTTACATCCCCACAGGTCCCCCACCCAACGTCACTGGAGAGGAGGTGCCAGCAACATCCAGTCCCCCCCCCCAGAAAAGGCCCAGAGTGATGACAGCAGCCCTGGACGACCTGGATGTGGATGAACAACCTGGCCCATCATGGATCTCTGGACGGTCAGTAACCCAGGCACGTCCCATTCCACCACAGAGCCTCCCCCCTCAGGAAACACCAGCACAGTACCCACCCAGCGGGCCCATACCTCTGTCTTCAGGACACGTCAATCCGCAGTGCGTCCACCACTACAGGGACCCAAGGGCACCCCACAAACACAGGATGATCAGGGACCTGGGGTCAATGGCAGTGGGCACACGGTTCAGGGAACAGATGCACAGGAAAACAGGGAAGCTTGGAGGACTGCTGTGCAGCAGGGTGAGGACAGGACCAAGGAACCGACTCTCCAGGAGGCACTCACCAACATCCTGGGAGCATACCACCATTCCCAGGAGACGATGGGCCAGATACTGGAGAAGTTGCAGGAGACCCAGTGGTTGCAGGAGGGAGAGTACCTAGGGATCAGGGAGGACTTTAAGGACATCAACGCCACCCTGGTCATCATTGCAGGGGTGCTGGCAGACATGGCAAACACCATGAGGGAGGCAGTGACACACCAGCGGGCTCCTGAGACTAGCCAAACTGATGAACGGCCTTCCACCTCCACTGCCGCTAGTGGACAGGAGGCCCCACCACAGGAACAACAGGCCACCAGCACCTCACCTCCTGCAGAAGGAGAACCACCCTTCAAACGGTCCCTGCGATCCAGGCAGAAGCCAGAGACTATGCCAAGACCCCCGCCAGGAAATTAGACTCTCTTGTTTGTCACCCTTGTGTCCCATTCTGTCACGCTGTCCACCTTGAACTGCCATTGCTCCACTTCCTATGGCCCCTTGGACAATGCACCCACCTGTGATACAAATAGACTGGACTCTAACTGGACATTCCTCCACCATCATCCCAGCCCACTGCACATCCCCCTCTACTAATTAGCACTTAAATAAACACCATTTGAATAAATACAAGTATGGAGTCTGTCAAATGATTGAAATATGTATTTGTTTAACAAGCTTTAAACACTGCAATGCAACTGTACAGTAATGTATACATATGAATGACCTGTAGTTGGCTGCCGTCAACACATCAGGAGCGATAGTGGGGCATAAATATCTGAAAATAAAGATGCCAAAGGGTACAGTAAGTGGCCATAGAAGTGGGCAAATCAGCCTGCCGGTGACAATGTCAAACACAAACTCTCAATGTAAAGTGAAATTACAGTGTCTTACCTGTGTGTCATTGGAAGTATTGTCGTAATATTGCACTTCTGTTGTCCTCATCCTCATCCTCTGCCTCCTCATCTTCACTGTCCACAGGGTCCACTGCTGCCACACGGCCATCTCCAGCCTCATCCTCCTGCAGAAAAGGCATCTGGCGACGTAAGGCAAGGTTGTGCAACATACAGTATGCCAGGATAATATGACACACCTTCTTGGGTGAGTAGTACAGGGATCCCCCTGTTAGATGGAGGCAACGAAACGTGGCCTTCAGGAGGCCAAATGTATTTTCTATTATTCTTCTTGTTCGCCCATGTGCCTCATTGTAACGTTTCTCTGCCCTTGTCCTGGGATTCCTCACAGGGGTCAGTAGCCTTGAGAGGATGGAGTAACCAGAGTCACCTGCAAATATCGAGGGACATCTGTTAGACACACACTAACCCTTAGGGCCCACACCATACCCATACACCAACAACTACTGGGTGGGAACCAGGGCTCACCTATTAGCCACACCCGGTGCCTCTGGAGTAGAGCCATCACATATGGGATGCTGCTATTCCTCAGGATAAAGGCATCATGCACAGACCCAGGATACTTTGTATTGACATGAGAAATGTACTGGTCTGCCAGGCACACTATGTGCACATTCATGGAGTGAAAGCTCTTTCGATTGCTGAACACCTGTTCATTTCTTCGGGAGGGGGGACAAATGCAATATGTGTACCATCTATTGCCCCAATAATGTTGGGGATACGTCCCATTGCATTGAAATCCGCTTTCACTTTGGCCAAATCCTCCACCTGGGGGAAAACAATGTAGCTGCGCATGTGTTTAATCAGGGCAGACAACACTCTTGTCAGCACGACTGAGAACATTGGCTCAGACATTCCTGCTTCCAAGCCCACTGTCACTTGGAAGGAGCCAGTTGCCAGGAAATGGAGCACTGATAGGACTTGCACAAGAGGTGGTATCCCGGTGGATTGACGGTTCCAATTGGGCACACAGCTCTGTGATTGTGGCCCTCTCCAGTCTATAGGTGAGGATAATGTGTCTGTCCTCCATTGTTGCCAAGTCCACCAGGGGCCTGTACATGGGGGGATGTCTCCATCTCCTATTCATCCGCAGCGGTTGAAATTTGGGGGGCAAACGGTGAGCAACTGGTCAGTATTCCATATTTCCAAACATGCTGTGACTGTAACAGTATATTGTTGGATAGGCCCAAATGGTGCCTATGTGTACTGTGACGCAGTTAGGTGCCATGGCCTGCCTCCCCCTTGAAATGGCGTCCGCCTGTCCTGTATGGAGGGGCAGGTGGAAATGAGGTAATTCTGCTGACGTTGTGCACCGTTGCAGGAGGCGGTCGAGAACTGCCGTGCAGCTCCTCATTGGATACCATTGGGCACTATGGGTTACAGTGGCCAATGGTGAAGTACCCTGGCGGAGACGGTACGCTCCGTCGCAAACGTGACAGCCATTTTCTATCTGTTCACTCACTTGCTACCTGACCTTCAACAGGAGAGGACCTACAGTGCAAGTGCTGCTGTGACCTGTGTCTGGAACCGACCATGGCTCGTGTCACTGGGGAAAGGGCCCCTGCCTTCACCGCTGCGGAGTTGGAGAGACTGGTGGATGGGGTTCTACCCCATTACCGAATGCTGTATGGGCCTCCAGACCAACAGGTGAGTATACTGTGAGCACGATGCATGGGGCATGAATGCATGGAGTGCTGTGTGTGAGGACTTCATGTAGGGGGGTTGGTGGAAGGGCCCTGGGCAGTGTGCTGCATGTATGGTGGGCAATGTCTGTGTGTAAGGGGATGTAAGGGCTATGGTGGGCCATGAGTGTAACATGCAGGACGGTCTGACTGATACTTTTTCCTATGTGTATTTCCCTGCAGGTCAGCACCCATCAAAAAAAAGGTATATGGCGTGCCATCGCCAAGGATGTGCGGACCCTGGGTTCTACAGCAGGTGGAGCATCCACTGTCACAAATGATGGGAGGACCTGAGACGCTGGGCACGGAAGATGGCGGAGGCTCATCTGGGGATGGCCTCCCAACGAGGAAGGGGTGCCCGTCGAACCCTTACCCCCCAGATGGCCCGCACACTGGCAGTGGCCTATCCGGAGCTGGATGGGCGCTTGGGGCATCACAGCAGCCACAAGGGGTTGAGTACAGTGCCCCAATATACTACTTGCGTGTGGTGGGGTGGCATATGGGTGGAGGATGTGGGCCTGTGGGTGCCCCTAGGCCAGGCCGGACATTGCAGGGTAGGTCCCATGTTGGTCCGGGTCTGAGGTACACCTCCTCCAACCAAGATAGTAGGTATCCACTACTGGGCAGGTATCTGTGGGTCTCAGGTATGCTGCAATTGGCATTATGCATCCCTGCCCATGGGCTGGTGACCAGCATTGTGACTGTTAGTGCATTGCATAGTGCGTAGGGCTGTTCCCTGTGTGTGTGTGTCGTGTACACCAACGGTGGTGTTGTTGCCGCCATTGACCAAGGTTATCTTTTGTCTCCCCCCCCCCACTTTTTGTTTTGTCACCCTGTCCTTATGTGCATTAGCATCATCTGGCAGAGGAGCAAAGGCACAGGCCACAGGGAGAGCTGCATCCCACAGGGCCCAGGAGGCCGAATCCACTGATGGTGAGGGAACCAGTGGGACGGAGGGTGAGGGGAGCACCACGGCTGAGACTGGAGGGGACAGTTCTGACAGCGATACCTCCTCCGATGGAAGCTCCCTGGTGGTAGCGGACACCTCTGTGCCCACCCTAACTACAAGTACAGCCGCAACCCGCATACCAGCACCACGCTCCCAGCAGCCACTCAGTGTGTTTTCTGTGCCTGCTCACCCAGGAGGGTGGGCATCTCCTTCACCCAGGCACCTCAGGCCCTGCCCCAGTTAGCCCTGTTGCCCTGAGTGAGGAGGCTATTAACCTCCTGCAATCCATTTCTGTTGGGCAGTCAACCATTGTGAATGCTTTCCTGGAGGGCATTCACTCTGCTATGGCGGCCCAACAGAGATCAATCCAGGCTCTGGCCTCCTCCCTGATGGTAGCCATTGTCCCTGTTTCTAGCCATCCCCCTCCAACTTTCTCTGCCCAATCCCATTTCACTCAACCCCAACCTATTGCAAGCACACAGGCATTCCAGCATGCACCAAAGCCAACACACAGGAGTGGTTCAGGCAAATGCAAGCACCACACATCATCCCACAGACACTCACACAAACACCATCCAGATGCAGACATACCAACATCCACTGCCTCCACTGTGTCCCCCTCCTCTTTCCCAGTAGCGTCTACACACACACCTCATGCACTACACCGTCATCCCCTACCACCACCACATTTATCACTACACGTCCCTCACTGGCAGTCACCACCCCCACATCTATGCACACAACCCCAGGCGAGCACCTCAGCAACCCAGTCCACGGCCACAGTAGTGTTAACAGCTACTGCAGGTGGGAGAGGATCCCGGGCACCAGACAGCAACACTGACAGGGTGCCTGCACCAGGTGCATCAAGGAAGGGCAAGGAGGCACCACCAGCTGCGACAGGGAAGAGCAAGGAGGCACCACCAACAGCATCTAATAGGGCAAGGAAGCACCACCAGCTGCAGGAGGGAAAGGCAAGAGGCACTCCCCAGCTGCTAACAGGAAGGGCAAGGGGCCTATACCAGCAGGAAGGAAGGGCAGGAGAATGAAGATTAATCCCAGTACGGGAAAGCCAAGCAGGTCCCAGTGAAGATCCTAAATCAGGAACTAGAGCCCTCACCCCCAACACCATACACACAATTAGATGAAATAATAAAACATGTATACCCCGTACCTCGGATGAATAATGCAAGGAAAACAGGAATTTACTAAAGTGAGTGTAATAAGATTAACACAGTAGAAATAAGAAATATGCAATGTAACTGGTATATACAAATGTACAGTTCAAGGGACACTACCCAGTGTGCGTGGGCCACAGGCCAAAGTCCAAGGCCCCACTTGTCACCTGCACCAACACGGGGAGTACACTGCAGGGGCATCAGTTGGAAAATAGGCAGGCACCTAAGGGGGATGGGAAATGGGGGGGCACCTCAGCTGGCAGATGGTACAACACCACTGGTCCTGGAGGGGGCTACATTGCCTGTGCGATGTCCTGGGGAGTGCAAGGCCACAGTCTCTCAGAATGCAGAGGTGCGAGGGCACAATGGAGGCCTCTGAGTGGCCAGTGCCAGCAGGTGATGTCAGAGACCCCTCCTGATAGGCTCTTACCTGGTTAGGTAGCCAATCCTCCACTGAGGGCTATTAAGGGTCTTTCCTGTGGGTTTCTCATCAGAAAACGAATGCAAGAGCTCACCAGAGTTCCTCTGCACATCTCTCTTTGACTTCTGCCAAAGATCGACCGCTGACTGCTCCAGGACGCCTGCAAAACCGCAACAAAGTAGCAAGAAGACTACCAGCAACATTGTAGCTCCTCATCCTGCCGGCTTTCTCGACTGTTTCCTGGTGGTGCATGTTCTGAGGGCTGTCTGCCTTCACCCTGCACTGGAAGCCAAGAAGAAATCTCTTGTGGGTCGACGGAATCTTCCCCCTGCCAACGCAGGCACCAAACTTCTGTATCACTGGTCCTCTGGGTCCCCTCTCATCCTGACAAGCATGGTCCCTGGAACACAGGAGCTGGATCCAAGTGTCCCCGACAGTCCAGTGGCCCTTCTGTCCAAATTTGGTATAGGTAAGTCCGTGCCTACCCATGCCAGACAGTAACCCTGTGTACTGCATGAACTGCAGCTGGTAGGGCTTTCATGCACTTTTGCAAGACTTCCTTCATGCACACCACAGCCCATGTCCCCAGCACTCCGTCCTGCATTGCCCAACTCGCTGAGTCGGACTCCGACTTCGTGGGACCCTCTTTTGTTGCGCTGAGATGACTGCCATGCTCAGATCTTCTAAACACCTGTTCAGTTGTTTGTGTGGGTGCTGCCTGCTTCTGCATGGGCTCTCTGTATTGCTGTGAGCCCCCTCTGTTGCCTCCTCCAAGGGGCGACCTCCTGGTCCTTCCTGGGCCCTGGCAGCACCCAAAACCTTCAACCGCGACTCTTGCAGCTAGCAAGGCTTGTTTGCGGTCTTTCTGCGTGAAAACAACTCTGCATCCTCCAGGACGCCGTGGGATATCTTCTGACCAAAGTAGAAGTTCCTGGCACCTTCTGTTGTTGCAGAATCTTTGGCTTCTCCCACCGAGAGGCAGCCCTTTTGCACCTTCATCCAGGGTTTATTGGGCTCCTGCCCCCCCTGGACACTTGCGTGACTCTTGGACTTGGTCCCTTTCCTTTGCAAGTCTTCAGGTCCAGGAATCCATCTTCAGTGCTTTGCAGTCAGTTGTTGCCTTTGCAGAATCCCCTATCTCGACTTTACTGTCTTTCTGGGGTAGTAGGGTAACTTTACTCCTACTTTTCAGGGTCTTGGGGTGTGATATCTTGGACACCCTTAGTGTTTTCTTACACTACCAGAAACCCTCTACACACTGCACTAGGCCTGGGGTCCATTTGTGGTTTGCATTCCACTTTTGGAGTATATGGTTTTTGTTGCCCCTAGGCCTATTGTCTCCTATTGTATTCTATTGTGTTCTACAGTGTTTGCACTACTTTTCTGTTTACTGACCTGATTTTGGTTTGTGTGTATATTTTGTGTAATATACTTACCTCCTAGGGTAGTATATCCTCTGAGATACTTTTGGCATATTGTCGCTAAAATAAAGTACCTTTATTTTTTAGTAACTCCGAGTATTGTGTTTTCTTGTGATATAGTGCTATATGATATAAGTGGTATGGTAGGAGCTTTGCATGTCTCCTAGTTCAGCCTAAGCTGCTCTGCTATAGCTACCTCTATCAGCCTAAGCCGCTAGAACACTACTAATCTACTAATAAGGGATAACTGGACCTGGCACAAGGTGTAGGTACCACAAGGTACCCACTATAAGCCACGCCAGCCTCCTACAGTGGCTAATAGGTGAGCCCTGGTTCCCACCCAATAGGTGTTGGTGTATGGGTATGGTGTGGGCCATATGGGATAGTGTGTGGCTAAATGTTGTCCCTCGATATTTGCAGGTGACTCTGGTTACACCAACCTCTCATGGCTACTGACCCGGTGAGGAAACTTTAAAAATGTAACATACTCCAGACTTGGTTTTTTTTCCAATGGTGTTTATTGAAGTGCTAAGAAGAAGAGGGGCAAGTGCAAGGGGATGGGTTGATGATGGAGGAAAGTCCATGGTATTGTTCCAGTCTATTTGTAGCACAGGTGCATTGTCCAAGGGGACATAGGAAGGGGGAGCAATGGCAATTCGAGGTGGACAGGGTGACTGAGTGAGACACAAGGGTGACAATCAGGAGAGTCTCATTTCCTGGCAGGGGACGTGGCAATAGTCTCTGGCTTGCGGGTGGGTCTCCTTCTGCGGGGAGGGGTGCTGGTGGCCTGTGAGTCCTGTGGCAGGGCCTCCTGTCCACTAGCGGCAATGGAGGTGGAAGGCAGTTCAGATGTCTGGCTGGTGTCAGGGGCCCGCTGGTGTGAGACTGCCTCCATCATAATGTTGGCCATGTCTGCCAGCACCCTCGGAATGAAGACCAGGGCGGTGTTGATGGCCTGCAAGTCCTCCATGATCCTCTGGTACTGTCCCTCCTGCAGCCGCCTGTTCTCCTGCACATTGTCCAGGAACTGGCCCATCGTCTCCTGGGAATGTTGATATGATCCCAGGATCTTGGTGAGTGCCTCCTGAAGAGTCAGTTCCCTGGGCCTGTCCTCCCTCTGGCGTACAGCACTCCTCCCAGTTTCCCTGTTGTCCTGTGCCTCTTTCCCATGAACCGTGTGCCCACTGCCACTGACCCCATGTCCCTGATTGTCTTGGGTATGAGGTCTGCCCTGGGGTCCCTGTAGAGGTGGACACACTGCTGATTGATGTGTCCCTGGGAAAGAGGTGTGGGCACGCTGGGTGGGTGCTGTGGTGGTGTTTCCAGTTGGGGGAGGCTCTGTGGTGGTGTGTGACTGGGCATGGGTAACCTACTGTCCAGACGTCCCTAATGGGTCAGGTTGGTCATCCAGATCCAGGCAATCAGGTTTGCTGTCATCACTGTGGGCCTCTTCAGTTGGGGGACTGGATAGTGCTAGCACCTCTTCTCCGGTGACATTGGCTGGGATACCCGTGGGGATGTAAATGAAGTGTTATTGTTTCTGCGTGTGACATATTGTGCATTGGTGGATTGCCCCATTTGGTTGTATGTGCCCTGGAAGCTTTCACTTGTGTAAGTTGGTATATGGTGGGCTAGCTGATTCTCTCTAGTGTGCCTGCTTTGCTGATAGATGTCCATGCAGGGCTGTGAGTGATGTCAATGCATTGGTAGTGCATGCAGGGCATTGAATTGGAATTATTGGGATGTGATGGTGGGGTGTGTGGGAGGTGGAGGAGTGATGGGAGTGAGGGTGAGGGTATGTGATGGTATGCAGGTAGCGGGGTAGTAGTAGTATACAGTTGACTTACCAGAGTCCAGTCCTCCTCCTACTCCAGCCAGGCCCTCAGGATGCATGATTGCCAATACTTGCTCCTCCCATGTTGTTAGTTGTGGGGGAGGAGGCGGGGGTCCACTGCCAGTCCTCTGTACAGAGAGATGGTGTCTTTCTGCAATGGAACGTACCTACCCCCATCTTCCTGATGTCATCCCTTGTTCTTGGGTGCTGTCCCACAGCGTTGACCCTGTCCACAATTCTCTGCCATAGCTCCATCTTCCTAGCTATAGATATCTGCTGCATCTGTGCTCCAAATAGCTGAGGCTCTACCCTGATGATTTCCTCCACCATGACCCTTAGCTCCTCCTCTGAGAATCGGGGGTGTCTTTGTGGTGCCATGGTTGTTGTGTAAGGTGTATAGGTGAGGGTGTGTAGGGTAATGTGTTGAGGTGTGTGATGTGGGGTGCGTGAGTGGTGTATAGGTGTGAGTGGTATGTCGCTCTTGTTGTGTGAGTGGTCTTGCTGTCTCTCTCTGGTGGCAATTATTTGTAGTCATGCACTCACACTCAGACCATCATGTAGGCTTTCACAAACCCACTCAGGCACTGTGACAGCCACTCACAGATCCACTCAGACAATTCAGTATCAAAAACAAAGGTTATAAGGGTGTTATAATTAGCAAATACAATTTAAGAAGAAACATGGTAATTTTCTGAAAAAAACAGGATTACAGGGGCGTTATAGTTAGAAAATAGAATTCCTTAAAAAAACTAAAGGTTACAGGGATGTTATCGTGAGGAAAAATAATTTTTTCAAAACCTTGGAAATTCACTGAATAAAACAACGGTTACAGGGATGTTATAGTCAGGAAACAGAATTTTAAAAAACCTTAAAAAGTAACTGAAAAACCAAGGGTTACAGGTACATTATAGTTAGGAAATAGAATTTAAAAAACCTTTGAAATTCACTGAATAAAATCAAAGGTTACAGGGACGTTATAGTTATGCTGATGTTTCATTTGTACAAAGCCACACAAATGCAGCACTTACAGTTACCTGAACTAACTATAACTTACGCCACCACAATGCACTGCTGATGAGCTCACATATTACATCACTCTTGACATGATCAGTGACCTCACTGATGACATCACTGACGACATCTCAAATGACATCACTGATATATATAATTCCATGTATTTAATCAACTGATCGGAGTGCACATTTTTTCTCCTCACCTTGGAGTCTGTTGGTATTGATTTTCAGGGTCCCACACCAGACCATGCACCACATTGCGGGACTCAAGAATCTGTGAGACACAGTAAAATTGCTATAACTGTATATATATATATATATATATATACACCTATTTATATATCTATATACACATATATATAATATATATATATATATATGTGTATATATATATATATATATATATATATATATATATATATATAGATAGATATATAAAAACACATAGCCAGTCACCAGAAGGTAGTTATAGTGAGGACCTAGTTTCCATAGGAAAAGCCCCCATCCTCTTTTGATCACATTTTACCCTGTGGGAGGGGGACAAAGAGCCTCCATTGGCTCGGGTAGGGTGGGTGAGTGCCCTGTCCCATTACTAAAGGTACCCAGCCCTGGAGGATGGGGTTACTTGGGCCTAAAATGGTCTTGGACGTGCCCATTCACACCCCCTTCCCACATATATATATATATTTTAAATGATGGACCTTCCAAAGATCCAAATGTGCTCTGAAGAATGTACTATGTGTACCACAATTATCCCCCTTGCCATCCTGTGGGTAGGGGAAACTCCTTGCTACTCCCTAACCAATGTGGTAAAAGTTCATAGGGATGACCCTTACACTATGCTTTTAAGAGCACATCTAGTACTATTCAGGGTAAACCATCCCACAGTACAACTATCTACCTCTAAAAACAACATGGCAGAGCTATCTGTGACAAAGCAGAGGGATGGCTGTGATAATGTGCAAAACTCCCTTGTGGTCACTCACATCTGTTTCTCAGGTCAGGCCCTCTCTCACTGGTTGGTGCCTGGCTGTCTAGCAGAACAATAGAGGAGACAGGGCCAGGTATGCGTTTCTGCCTTTGACAGGGAAAATATCCTTTGAAATTTATTATTTTTCTTATAACAGTCCAGATGGCCATCCTGTCAAAAATGAAAACACCTCTCCACTTCCAAGTCCTTCGTCCACTGCCCTGTGAGCATGTAGGGCCTGCATTAAGGGTGAATATTACTACCAAGGAGAGCTTAGGTCTGGAAAATATTTATTTACTGAAATTAAATTACCAGTTGTAAAACTGCCTACCCAGGCTGTAGGGGCAGGCCTGGAGACATGCTGTGCATGACCATTTTAGTTGTTGCACAATACTTGATAAAGTCCAATTGTGACATTCAACTTACAGGCTTTGGGTTCATTTTTGTACCATTTACTAGGGATTTATAGACAAACTAAGGGGCAAATTTAAGAGCTGCTAGTGCCACCCTAGTGCTGCCATAGCGTAATTTTTTTGATGCTAATGCGGCATTAAAAATGCATTCCCCCCCCATCAAATTTACAAAGTGGTGCAATGCATACATTGCGCCACTTTGTAAATGCTTGTGTCACATTATTGCTGCGACAGCCATGATGTACACAAAATGGGTGTTTTCCCCATTAAGGGGGGCCGTACAAATGTCACAAGGAAATATAAGAGCTTTCATTGTGCCATTTCTTTCACCACTTCTAATGCCTGCTCAGAGCAAGCATTAAAAGGGGACTTCCAATGTTAATAATGGGCCCCTATGTACTCTGCAGGAGTAGCTCAAAAATGTTGGTGCTACTCCTGCAGAATACATCAATAGCGTAAAAAAATGACACTATTGCCTCCTACCCTGCACTATAGTGTGCAGCATTTAAAATATGGCGCACCATGGCAGCAATGGGTGGGGTGCTTAGGGGTGCAAGGAAAGTGAAGCTGCGCCAGGTGCAGCACCACTTTTCTTAAATCTGCCCCTAATATGCAGATCGGAAGTGAAACCAAATTTAACATGTTGCTTTAGGGGTCAGAGCACATACGCTGGTGTCTGATTAATATTGCCCCAGTGTTCAGAGTCAAAAAAGCAATAGCATCAGTTCTGAAAAAATAGGGGGTGACCATATAAAATTTGGCATTTTTCTACAGGTTTGATTCAGGATTTAAAACTCATACATTTCATCTCATTCCTTTCTTTTTTTAAATGAATTTAGTCCACTGCTGAGATCAACAATGCAATACATTAATAAGCAGTAAAACATCCACATAAAACACGAACACATACTAAAAGTTACAAAAAATCTATCATTTTGAAATATTGAATCAAATTTAAAATATCGGAAAAAATAGAAGAAAAAAATTAGGCACCATGTAATAGATGTGTGCAGAAGGAGGATTTGTAATCAATTGCATCATTTCATTGTGAGTTAAAATTTTCAAATTCGCAATTAAAGTGTGCAGAAAGGGTGTGGATCTGATTCATAATATCTCTGAAAGCAGGACAAAGTTGAAGTACATGGATTTAATTTTGGGGTCCTAACTTACAAAGACCGAATCCAGGGAATTAATTCTCATTCTCAATCTCACTTTTGGGGTATTGAGGTACAGTTTGCCTATTCATTAGAGCAAAAACAAGAGTTTCAATTGTAAGACATTTCTTAGAAAAGGTATAATTGTATTGGATCAAAACTGTTCATAACAATAAAACGTGTATATGTATTCAAATTGCCACAGTAGTCTATATCACAGGAAAAGCTTAGCCTTTCCCTGTGAACTTTTCTGAAATGATGCAACCACACAGGAGTCCATAAGTTTAAGGGCCCCTTCTACAATTAAAACTCTCCAGTGCAAAATTCAAATTACTGTAAAAAGTATTTTTTCAGGTGGTCCTGATTCTAAATTCATGAGAAGAGCCTTGAATAACTTGTCTGGCAAATGAAGGAGAGTGTAGTCCCAACAAATTATATTTGCAAGAGCTTGCATAAAAGCAAAAGATAAACTAAGTTTGAATCTAAAGAGAAGCCCAAAATTTTATACAAAATCTTCCCTCCAAATAAATCTAAAATGGACCAGCAAGAGATTGGTGTATATTCCAAAGCATAAACAAGAGTGGGAGGTATCTTTAATTTAAAAATAAGTAATGCTTGGATAGAATACCTTTTCTCAAAGGAATTGTAAAAGTTGTCAAGCCTTTTTCCCTAGAATAGTAAAATTAAATATTTGGGAGAGGTTGTTGGAAAAAGATTTTGTCTAAATATACATGATTATCTGCAGCCTCAATACTTCCTTGACCCACATACCAATTATATATTACCCCTCTTTTATTATTATTAAAAAGTAAGACCTTTATTTTTGCAATATTTATTTTTAGGAAGTGCCTTCCAGCAGAAATACTTAATTCCTGTACATTTATTTGCAAAGCTAAAGGGCTCAGGTCAAACAAAATTATGTTTTTGCTATACAATAGAGTATGTAACGGGTAAGTCCCCAATCTGGGAGGAAAGTTATTCACCTGCAGCGATTGTTATGGGAAATCAAACATACAAAACTTAAACAGCAAAGGTCTGAACAGACAACTGTATTTCAACCTGTTCGGGATTGAAATAACTGGGAAGACACCTTTTGTGCCACCCAATAAAATGTTGCACCATGTTGAAGAATGTAGTGAGATAATTAATCTTGAAATGTTGAAGTTATGCCCAGGGACTACAATTTGAACCATAAGGTAGGTCTGTGAAACAAAATTAAACACAGTTGAGACATCAAAGTGGTATATACAGCTTGGTGTTTATTCACAACATATTCATCTAAAATTTGTCGTAGATAGACAAAATCACCAAAATATTGTCTTTTACAAAATGACTGGTTGTAAAGCATGACTGATCCATAGGAATTATGTTAGCCCATAATTCCAGCTATTGCAAAATCATGTGGGCAAGCACTTTCCATATCTCAGGTAGGCCAATTTGTCTATAGTTTTCAGGTCCTGTTTGCTTCCCATTTTATGAAGCAGAACAATGATACTTCCTTGTCATTATTGTGGAATTAGACCAGTGTGATGGCAATATGAAAATAATGGCCAAAATATTTTGACCTATGATTTCACATTAATCTTGAACAGAGCAATTGTAATGCCATCTGGACCAATGGCAGCAGATGATCTTGCTCTTTATATATAGCCAACTATTGGATCATGATACTAATATGGGAGAATAGCTGGATACTGAGCTCAGATGACCAAATAGCCATGTTTTTATTGTATAGATTTGAAGCTATCAAGTCTTGCAAAGCATTAGATTTACATAGGATTTCCCTCTTGAGCAGCAGTTTAAGGAAACAATATATCAAAAGCAACTAGTGTTGGGTCATTGGAGAAACTGTCTATATAATTCAGTCCAAAAATTATTTTCAAAACCATAACACCATACATAAGAAACACATAAAGACATCCAGCGCAAGAGTCCTGATTAATGCAGTGTAACTTGTGTAGAAAAACCATGGACAAGTACATGGGTATGTTTAAAGTTTGTTCTTTATTTTCACCCTAATAAACACAATAGCAACAAGGACACAACCAACACCCTTTGTCCCATACAAAATGGGACTTCTTCAGGGCTGTTGAAAAACCTGTAAACAACAACATGAATACCATACAGCACAGACACCTACATATATAAGCAAAACACAAAGTAAAAGTCACAAAACATTGTTTAAGAACAATTAAAGAACTTGAAGCAAGTTCATTAAATCTCAAACACAGAAAGGCACACGTTACATATTAATTCAAAGTGGATTTTTGATTATATATCCCAAGTTAGTAGATGAATCCATATCTATCATGAACAACACAGTAAGAAAGCATGTCCCAAATTGTTCCCACATTGCATTGTTAAGCTATCAGAACCTGCTTAATTCTATTTGCATTAATCCTCAATTTTGAGATAACAGAAAGATGAGCAAAAAATGAAATATAAAGAGAAAATATATAAACATACGTTCAACAACAAGGCTCAACTAAATATGCATCTTACCATAAAAGGTTTATCCAACATTTCTCATTAATGATTCATAAAACGTCTTGAACCACTTGATCAAAGCACGAGTCCCCTAAAAAACTGCTTTATTTAATATTGTGTATTTTTTTCATAGGGCCAATCTTTATTTTAGTTCAAAAATGCAATACAAGTATAAACCTCCGCACATGACCAGTCAACAAACCAGAAATATAGTTAAGAAAAAACGATTCATAAACCATAGTATATCTCACACATCAACTTCTCATCGAGGCCCTCATTACTAGTTTGGCAGTCAATAGATTGTCAAGCTGGCAGTGGCAGTCGCAGCGCCACCAGGCCGGTGGTGCAGACCGCCATATTATGACCATGGTGGTGATCCAACTGCAACACAGCCAATCACTGCCAGTACTGCCTGTGCGGTCGGACTGGTAGCCATCTCGAGGCCAGCGGGGACCAAATCACAGCCCACCATATTACGAGTCAGCAGACAGCCAGGATTTATGGGGTGGTGCACCTGCCATGAAAGGCCTGGCAGAAACTTGTAGAAACAAAAGGAGACACTCACATCCAGGTACACAGACGCGTCCGCAGTCATCATGGAATCCAAAGACTTCTAGTGCTGTATCTCACCATACACCACCAAGACCAGTAACAATGACAAAGAAGACAACCGTAAGTACCCCTACCTATCACACACTGGAGGAAAGGGTAGTATTACACACACAACACACACACGGAACGGATAGCGATGGCCACACACACATGCAAACAAATGCCCATATCAACAGACATATCTACAGGCACACAAGCTCACACTAACTACACAAACGCATCAGAAAAATGACACACCACTGCCAACAGACACGTGCCATTCACACAGCACACCGCACACCACCGCCACTGTCAAAAACAGCCATACACAACACCCAACAATCACACAATGACAACAGGATCACAAACACATACTCAGAAAGGCACATCGAACAACTCCACCCAACAACACATACTGGCAGTAATACGTAGCAACAACACATAATCATAGAAATAGTACAGACATTCAAACAAGGCCTCAGGTGACACACAACATCCAACCGACAAACAAAGGATGTCACAGATGCATTACTATAAACACAGATGCACACACCACTACCAAACAATGCCACACACAACTGTAACAACACTTCACAACAAGCACATGGCACATGTCATCAACCCAGCGCATGCAGCAACATAGGTACATCTCATGCACATACAATACACACATCAAAGTATACAGCTGTAACACAACTATGTTGAAGGAAACCAGGACAATTTCCCAAATTTGACATCCACAGATTTGTGGGCAAATGTATTAAAATATAATAAATAGATAAAATTATATACAGATGAGGCCTACTGGCCAGTCATAATGTCTGATGTGCCCCAGGCACATTGGGCAAAGTCACATGCCCCAACTAAACTCCTGACCGCAAACTGGCCTCTACATGGCAGGGGCATTGATGGGACAGGCAGGCACCTCAGAGGTGAGGGTGGTGGTGGTGGGAGCTTGAGCTTGGAAGAGGGGTCCTTGGGTTTAGGTTTGAGAGTGGGGGTTTCGTTTTTGCTTTTGATTGTGGAGGAGGGGGTTTAGATTTTGAAGTAGGAGTAGGGACCCTAGGCTTTGGAGGGGTGGTTTCTTAGCAGGGGAAAGGGCATAGGAGGGCTGGGAGGTGGAAGGTCTGGGTTTAGGCAGAGAGACATGGTGCTTAGGGGAACCACAGAGTGGGACAGTTATAGAGAATAGGTCAAGACTAAAAACATTTTGAGGTTCACAGGGGCAGTCATGGGTAAAGGTTTTAGGAGTGGAGGTAGAGGGAGTGGTTGTAGGAGGTACGGGTGTACTGGACGTGGATGCAGGTGTGTGCAATGTGTGCTTGTGTATGGTGGGTTCATGGTGGGTAGGTGAGCGAGGGTGTTTATGTTTCTTGGGAGGAGGGGAGAAGAGATGCAGGGAGATGTAATGCAAGATGTGTGAGTGTATGTTGGGGTCGCTGCTGCAAGTAAGGTGAATGTGCTGCATGTGGTCATGATGGTTGTCGTGATGAGTGTGGATGTGGTATGTGGGGTAGTTGTCTGCAGGTTTGTTCTTGTGGTGTCTGTGGGTATGACAGGACTGGTGGCAGGATCAGTGAGTACTGGTGTAGTGATTGCAGGTATGAGTGGTGATGTGACTGTGAAGGAGGAGATGGAGGAGAAGACAGTGCAGGGGGCGACTGTTGTTGTGTCTGCATGTGTTTGTTGACTATGTGTATGCTTGTGGTGTGTCCTGTTGTGCCTGTGTTTGTCTTTGCACACCTTGACAGTTTAAGTGGATGCATGCTGGTCTGTATGTATGCTTGGGATGGGTGAGGGGAGAGGGGTGTTGGATTGGGCACAGGTAGCTGGAGGGGGGATGGAAGATGAGGGAAAACTGTCTGTCATCAAAGAGGAGGCCAGAGCCTGAAATGATCTCTGCAGGGCAGCCAAGGCACCATGAATGCCTTCCACGTAGGAATTGCTTTGTTACTTCTGGTATGGTAGTCCCTGGCTGGCATTCACGATGGTTGACTGCCTCACAGAGTTGGCCTTAGAAGGATCTCAGGATGTCAATAGCCGCCTCATTGAGGCCAGCAGAGCTGACAGGGCAGGGGCAGAGATGCATGTGGTGAAGGAGATGCCCACCCTCCTGGGTGAGCGGGAACGGGCAACTGGGTGGGGAGCTATAGGGAGGGCGGTGCTGGTAAGTGGGGTGGCGGACAAGGATGTTGCTGGGATGGTACCAGATGGGTCTGCCACCACCAGGGAGCTTCCATCAAAGGAGGAATCCTAAGATGATGTTGCTGTGCCGGTCTCCCCTGTGGTGCTCCCTTCACCCTCCATCCCACTGGTCCCCTTGGCATCGGTGGACTCTGCCTCCCTGGTCCCGTGGGCTGTAGCTTCCCCTCTAGCTGGTGCCCCTTCTCCTTCACCTGATGATGCTGATGCCTACAAGGATAGAAGAAGACAAGGAGAGAGGGTGGGAGAGGAAGAAAGGAAGGAAAGGGTCAATACCTACTCATCTAGTACACATACAAACAAGTGATCTACACCTCCTCAGGCATGGCAAGGAATGGCTATGATACATTGGCCTCAAACATTTGTCATTAAGACAAAACCTAATATGCAAGCTGTTACCTAATAATTCCAACAAAATGTCTAGTTTGGACATGCTGTAGTCTGTCATCAGTCGTACTACGATGGTAAACACTACCAACTACCCACATGTACTTACCAATCTGACACTTTTGACACATTGTTGATCATATGTCCTGGATAGGTTCTGTCTTATCCAGGTGACTGGTTGACACCTGTTCGGTATAAGTCAATAAGGACGCTCAATGAAGGACCACACGCCAATTATGAATACAATTTAGCTTTACTAGAATTTCAGGTAAATGTAGGCATTTAGCACATTAACAATAGTGGAATAAGAATAGCAATGAAAAGCATCTATTCATATATAAGTACACTACAAAGAGCATCTATGTACACGTATGAGCAAAGAGTTCATTGACAGAATAAGAATAGCAATGAAAAAGCATCTATATATATATAAGTACACTACAAAGAGCATCTAAGTATACATCTGAGCAAAGAGTTCATTGACAGATATAAACTTGGAATAACTGTATACCAAAATGCATCACACTACGATGTTCAGGAAGCAAAATATAAATGAGTTGAATACTTAAGATAAGCTTTGATTTACTGCACACCAAAATGCATGTTTCAATTACTGCGGCAGGCTCACACTACGATGTTCAGGAAGCAAAATATAAACTAGCTGAATACTTCAGATAAGCTTTGATTTACTGCACACCAAAATGCATGTTTCAGTTACTGCGGCAGGCTCACACTATGAGGTTTAGAAAGCAAAATATAAACGAGCTGAATACTTCAGGTTATAAACACAGTGCAAGCATAAATTATCATTCATAATAATAGAGCAGAGAAAGAAAGGCCTTTCATCCCTGTGTGGAACTTAACTTAGTTCATGAAATGCTGGGAAGCCCTCTACCGCCTGCTTGGACCTCTCTCCCCCTCAAGCATCACGGTCAGCAAAACAGGGAGGCAGCGCTGGGCCATGGCAGCTTTCACAACTCCACCTGCGAGCTTCAGATCCCTCA
Organism: Pleurodeles waltl; assembly: GCF_031143425.1. Taxonomy (NCBI): domain Eukaryota; kingdom Metazoa; phylum Chordata; class Amphibia; order Caudata; family Salamandridae; genus Pleurodeles; species Pleurodeles waltl. The sequence continues at coordinate 343,792,461 of NC_090439.1, forward strand.
CCCACACTTCAGTGCTTAAATACCTTGAAGCTTGGATTCTATCTCTTTCTGGCATTTTCTAGCTATGTTATCGGTACTTGGCTGCTCTGCCCTTCTCCAGCCTTTGTTTTCATTCCATCTTCTCCCTGTACTCTCGTTCTCAAGGTTGAGAAGGAGTCTTCTACACAAACAAGCTTGAAAATAATATCATTAACTTTTCCACGTTGTTTGGGGGAGTTTTAGCAAGCATCACACTTTTCTACACTGCTCAAGCTAATTAACCCTTCGCGTCACAATGTCTTCCGTACCTTTCCCTATACTGATCAGGTTCATTACACACAAAATATTGGACAGGTTGGCAAAGGGCTCATGATGTACAAGAGTCTATTGAGAGTGCAATGATTTCACAGTAGAAATTCCCTGCTCACAGGACTTATTAACCAATATCAGCCCTAACTAGATGGCATTGGTTATCTAAAGCAGACTCAGGGATAGGGAATTAAGGTTTGGAAATCACTGAACATAGCAGTGTGTCTAAACATAACTGGACAAAGAGGTATACCACCAATATATTACTGCGTGTATGGTGTCTAAAAGCTAACTTACATCACTTCTAAACAGTGGGAGTAATAGCCAGGACTATGATCTTATCCAATATACACACACCACAATAGTACCTATGTAATCCAACTGACACAATGGAAGCCCATAAACTGATATTAAACAGTCAGTACTCACTCCCTCGTGGCTGCTTTGCTGCCCTCAAGTACCCATCTAACTCCGGGTAGGCCACTGCCAAAATGCGGGCCATTAGGGGAGTTAGGGTCTGACTGGCACCCTTCCATCATTGGGAGGACATCTCCAGCTGGGTCTCCGTGATCTTCTGGGCCCAGCTTCTCAGGTCCTCCCACCGCTTTCTGTAGTGGGTACTATGCCGGCTATAGACCCCAAGGGCCCACACTTGCTTAGTGATGGCTCTCCATAACCCCTTTTTCTGATGGGCTCTGGCCTGCATGGGAGACACAAACAAAAAGTGATATTCATGTAGAGATATAGTACCCCTACAGCCTGTAGCCTACATAAACCATGCACAGCACATGCTCATGTAGAGTCCACAATACGCCATTATCATTCAAACAACACAACACAATCCCAGCAGTCAATCCTGCCATGTCTACATTCAAGCACTTTTGACTTTTAAACACTACCCTCCCTGATAGGTTTACCACATTGTACTGACCTGTTTGACTGGAGCCCCACACAAATATAATTCAGGGGTAGGACCCCTTCCACCAGTTGGTCGAGTTCCTCTGGGGTGAAGGCAGGGGCCCTATCTCCTGCAGGATGTGCCATTGTGGCTTTCAGATACAGAACACAGCATCTCACGCAGAGGAGGACTTCCTCGCTTGAATATCATGAGTCAAGTGAGCTGTGCTATAGAAAATGTCAGTCACAGCAGCCGCAGTCATGACTGTCACTGCCCGGCGGTGATCATCTTTGGCCCCAGTTTCCCATAGACATCAATGTTAACCAATGAGAAGTTGCATGGCAGTTCCGACTGCCTACTACCATGAAAACTAACACCAGCAGAGTGAGGTCACTTCCATCTGTCCTCTGCATGTGGGACAGACGACTGCCATTTCACATATTCTAAAGATTTCTATGTCATGCTAGTGCATCAAAGCATGAAGTTAATCACTAGTTGTTTGATGTGCGATGTCAACTCATGTGAACTAACTAGTGAACTGTGTGTCACATGCCAATATGTCTGATGTGTAATCTTTCCAATGTGTGGATGTTTGATAATTGGATCCATCTTAACGACGAGTTTACTATGTCTGACATCCATCTCTATACAGAACCCTTGTGACAAGTAGATCAATGGAATTGACAGCCAGGATGTCGCAGTTGTGTAGTTTGTGAATACATATTTCCCTGTGTCAGGTTACATGACTTGTCCTGTTTACCACTTCTATGGCATACTTTGGTAACAACAGTGTAACAGATGTCCTGAAATGTGTTATGTCTTATGCCTAGATACCGTCCAATGGGGAGATTGAGAAATGCACCGTCTATTGGCTCCTGGTCAACCTTGCTACCATGGAAAACAGACACATAATACAGACTTATCGTCTGAGCCGTCAGACCATCAAGGAAATGTGTACCCAGTTGGAACCAGATCTCCTGCCAGCCATATATAATCCACATGCCATCCCACCAATAGTACAGGTGTTATCTGTTCTGCATTGCCTCACCTCAGGATCTTTTCAGGTGACAGTGGGACTGGCTGCAGGAATGTCACAGCCGATGTTCAGTTTTGTGTTACAGGATGTACTGGATGTCTTACTCAAGCACCTGCACAGCTTCATCAGGTTCCCACAACTTTCTGATCTGCACACTGTGAAGTCACCATTTTGTGACATTGCACACGTTTCACATGTCATAGGGGCCATTGATGGCACCCACATTGCTTTAGTTCCACCCAGGACCAATGAGCAAGTCTACAGAAACAGGAAGAATCAATATTCGATCAATGTGCAGGTGGTGTATCTTGCCAACCAATACATATCCCATGTGACTGCAAAGTTTCCTGGATCTGTGCATGATTCTTACGTCTTGAGGAACAGTAGTGTCCCACAAATGATGTTGCGACTACAGAGGGAGATGTCCTGGCTCATTGGTAAGTGTACCACTGTCTATGTCTAGCATCTCTCTTACTTCACTTCACAGTCAGCTCAGTGTCACTCATGGTTCCCTAATGATTTGTACCTTTGTGCACGCAGGTGACTCCTGCTACCCCAACATGCCCTGGCGCCTAACACCAGTGAGTCACCCTACAACAGATGGGGAGGACAGTTACACTGAGGCTCACGGCTGAACAAGGCATGTAATTGAGAGGACATTTGGGCTACTGAAAGCAAGATTCAGATGCCTACATGTGTCCTATGGTGCCCTACAGTACAGACCACAGAAAGTCTGCCAAATCATTGTGGCATGTTGCATGCTACACAATCTTGCCCTGAGAAGACACATTTCACTGATGGATGAAGAGGAGGTGGCAGCTGGACCAGTGCCTCAGGCTGATGACTTTGGAACTGGCGAGGAGGCAGATGGGGAGAATGCAGCTGACTCTAAGACCAAGTTGATTCAGCAAATTCTTCCAATGAAGGCCAGGTATGTGTGGTCTAAAGTTTATTGGACAGCTAATCCTGTCTGCCTTGTGAAATTGTCCCTCCTTGTGTTCTGCATCAGGGGATGTGAATGTCCTGCATCCCTCCATCTGTGTCATGCATTTTGATGGGATGCTGAGTCACCATCAGGGGAAGTGTAACTGCATATACTTTCAAAGGCATGTGGTACTTGTGGTTGGGATGGCATGACTTCAGCATACGCTTCCCCAGGTTGCATGGTTTCAGGACTGCAGATTGGATAGATAAGGGCTGCCCTAAACCTATCACACTGTTCCTACACCTGATGTCAGGTAACTACCTGTTTTAGTCATTGCAAGATAGGTTTTCTGTTGGTGATGTTGGTCATGACAAATGGTTCTTTTACTCTGCATGCGTGTGACCTACAGACCTACCTTGAAGATATGTAGTGACCTCTCCACTGCAACATGATTCCTGAGGATTGCATTGTGTCCTGTATGTGCATTGGATGTGCAACATGGGAGCTATCATTGAAGCTTTACCCTATCTTGTTCTATCTTCAGGTCAGATATGTGGTTCCACTCTGCTTTCTGACACAACTGTTAGCACACCTGCCCATCTGTCAGACTCATTGACACCTATATGTGCATTTCAATGTATCTCTTTCATATTAAATGGCTTTGGTGACAATGATGACAGGTAAGCAATTACTGTGCTGGAATGTGTTTATCATGATTCAATGTGCATTTGCTGAGGAGTGGGTTCATGTGGTTTGATAGCATCAGAGAAGATGACCCAACTGTTGGTTTCACTGGTTCAGTCTCCAAGGGGGAATGGATTTTTGGCAGTGAGCAGTCAACTGGGTGTGTCAGTGGCACACAAGGGAAAATGTTCAGGAAAGAGATCGCTTCCTGGTGCTGTATTTGGTCTTGGCCTCAGGTCCTGCAGGATGCCTGATGGATGACCTCATTTGTGTGGGGGATCCTCAGCTGCAAGGTCAGGGGCGCTCATAGTCTGTGGGTCCTCTGTAAGGGCCTTCATTGCAATAGCTGTGGCAGATGTAGATGGCACAGGTGTTGCTTGGCTATTGGTAGGGGCCTGCTGGTAGGTGGAGGACACAAGCAGGTTGCTGGTGAGTTCAGTGAGCACCCCAAAATGGATGCCATGGTGCCATTGTGTGGCTACAACTGCTGCATGATCTCTTGGTGGTATTCCCCCTGCAGCCTCTGGTTCTCCTGCAAGTCAGTATTTGACCCATACTGTCCTGGAATTGTTGGTATGCTCCCAGGACTCTGGATATGGCCTCCTGGCCAGTCGTGTCCCATTTTTGCCTCATCCCTTGACCCACAGTTGCCCCCCACTGCCCCTTGCCTCCTGTGCCTGTGACCATGGCAAAGTGTGCCCACTGACACCAGGATCTTCAGTATTTTAGTTGTTAGGGGTTGACTCAGGTTCCTGTACTGTGGGGCACACTATGGATTGATCTGTTCTTGGGACACAGGTTTGGGGAGGAGGGGTTTCCTGTACTGTAGTTGTCACAGAGGGGGGGACTCAGATGTGGGCAGGGCGAGGATGATGGTGGTGGATTGAGCAGTCATCCCCGATGGGCCAGGTGAGGGGTCCCCTTCCAGACATCCAGAGTTGTTGTCCTCAATTGGGCCTACTGTTTGTCTCTGGCATCCTCTTCTGAGAGGCAGTAGTAGGGAAACATGTGGATGGAGAGGAAGTGTGTTACATTGATGAAATGTACTTGTTGTTCACAAGGTTGCTTACAACCATAGCCTTGACGTGCTTTCCAGTGATAGCTATGACAGCTGCTTGACCACTGGCAATGTTCAAGGGCTGTTGGATAGTGCTGTTTGTGCTTGTAGTTTAGAAGGTTGTGGGTATCAATGCTGTCATTGCCATGTACTAGTGAGCAGTAAAGTATCCTGCAGTTGAAGGGGGTGACATGGTTATATGTGCAGGTGTCCTAATGTGGAGTGGAATTAGCAGTTATTCAAGGGTGAGGAGTGTTGCCTTGTGATAGTTGTAGTACTTGCTAAGGTGGGAGATTTTTGTGCACTTTGTGGGCTTGTGTGGGATTAGTAGTAGTGGGGTGGTGTGGGATGCAAGGGAGGGTATTGGGTTCAGGGTGGATTGGTGAAGGTAAGGGTGCTGTGAGGGGGTGTAAGGCTGGTGGGGGTACATGCTGTACAGGAGTACATGGTGCCCAGGGAGTGTTATTGAATTACCAGAGTCCAGTCCTCTGGGTATTCCAGTCAGGCCCTCTATGTGCAGGTTGGCCAAGACCTTCTCATCCCACCGCCAGTCTTGTTGATGGCTATCTGGTGTCTTGCCGCCATGGACCAGACCTTTCCTCATAGGTCCTTCCACGTCTTCCTGAGGTCCTCCCTTGTGTGTGCATGGTTTTCCACTGAGTTCACCCTGTCGATGATCCTTTAGCATAACTCAGTTTTCCTGGCTATTGTTGTATGCTGGACCTGTGCTCCAAACAGTTGTGGCTCCACTCTGACGATTTCATCTACCATGACCCTCAACTCCTCGTTTGTGAATTGTGGGTGCTTCTGTTGTGACATGGTGGGCGTGTTATAGGTGGTGGGGCCTGTGATGTGCAGGGGTGCATGGTGTGCTGTTTGGTGCATTGGGGTTGTGTGGTTCGGTGTGCTTGTGGTACGTGGCAGCTGTGTAGTGTGCGCTGCATGTTAGGTGTGGTGGTGCCTTTGCTATCCAGGTGCAGTGTCTTCTATTTGTGTGTTCTTCTGTTTCTCTGTACATAAGTTAAAGATGCAAGGGGTTCTGGGTATGTGTGGGGTGTGATCACTGGATTATAGTGCAGTGATCATGTGTGTGTGAGGTGTGTATAGGTGTCAGGTGTGGGGTATTCCTACTGTGCAATGTGGTGTTGTCTTCTGGTGGAGTTGTGCTTTTGACTGCAGCGGTTCGGACCGCCAATGGATTACCGCCCTGCAAAGACTGCTGTGTTGATTTGTGGGTCGTAATTTGGAGGGCGGGATGTTGTTGGCGTGGCGGTGCTTGCGGTGATACTGCCTCTCTCCTGCCCTCAGTGAGGCCAATGTGTCAGATTTTTGACTGATTTTGGCCAGTCTGCAGTTTGTGACTCGTAATACGGCAGTCATGTGACTGCGAACACTGGAAGTCTTTTGACCCACTCACAGACACTGGTCTACTGCTTAGACCGCCAAAGTTGTAATGAACACTGAGGGGGTCATTCTGACCCTGGCGGTCGGTGATAAAGCGGCGGCCAATCCGCCAACAGGCTGGCGGTCCAAAAAATGGAATTCTGACCCTGGCGGGAACCGCCAACAGAGCCCGTCACTTTAACACTCTGACCGCCACGGCGGGACAGACAAACAGCGCGGCGGTCACCGCCAACAGGCAGGCGGCAGACAATGTACCGCCCACCCTATCACAACTCACCAACCCGCCACCTTTTCCGGGGCGGGAGCCCCGCCGATAAAAACACGGCGGAAACAGACAACGAACGGGAAAACGCTCACCTCTATACACTCCACGAGGACGGAGGACAGCATGGAGCCCGAATTGAACATCCTACCTGCTCTCATCTACCTGCTCATCTACCACGAGTACGAACTCCGGCGCAGACGACAACGGTGAGTACCGCACCTACGACACAGGGGAGGGGGGGAGGAGGAAGGGTTACTGGCACACACATACGCATTACACACACCCCCCAAATATCTACACACCAATGCCGAGCACCAAGTCAAAGTGACCCCACCCAAACCCCCCGGAATAACGAAAAGATAAGATTAAAGTGAGAAACAACATTTATGTAAAAAATAGGTTCATTGAAGTCATGGTAAAATAGGAAAATAAAATAAAAAAATCCAAGTGTAAACATTGCGTAACCGATAAATAGAGGCAAAAAGTCCCGCACAGTCACTGAAATTGCAAATGTCCGTGGGCCAAAGTGTATCAACACATGGGCAAAGCCCACACAGGAGACCTGAGTCCGTTGGAGAGAACACTGCAGGGGCATCAGATGATAAAACTAGAGGCACCTCAGGGGGAATGGAAGGGGGGGGCACCACAGCCACATGAGTCCATGACGCCAGATCCAAGAAGGGGCCACCATGCCCACTGTTCAATCCTGGGGAGTGCAAAGCCACAGTCTCTCAAGTCTCTACAGTGGGTGGCTTGCCCACTGTCATATCCTGGGGAGTGCAAAGCCACAGTCCATCAAGTGGATAACAGTCTCCACAGGCAATGGAGGAGGCACGGTGGCCCGAGTGCAGCATGAACATTAGCACGACACAGAATCGGCACTGTCAATGGGCCAGCGGTGCTTGAGACGGCGGGGCCCAGCGGAGCGGTGCTTGACAGGAAGGGCCCAGCGGAGCGGTGCTTGAGACGGCGGGGCCCAGCGGAGCGGTGCTTGACAGGAAGGGCCCAGCGGAGCGGTGCTTGACAGGAAGGGCCCAGCGGAGCGGTGCTTGAGACGGCGGGGCCCAGCGGAGCGGTGCTTGACAGGAAGGGCCCAGCGGAGCGGTGCTTGACAGGAAGGGCCCAGCGGAGCGGTGCTTGAGACGGCGGGGCCCAGCGGAGCGGTGCTTGACAGGAAGGGCCCAGCGGAGCGGTGCTTGAGACGGCGGGGCCCAGCGGAGCGGTGCTTGACAGGAAGGGCCCAGCGGAGCGGTGCTTGAGACGGCGGGGCCCAGCGGAGAGGTGCTTGACAGGAAGGGCCCAGCGGAGCGGTGCTTGACAGGAAGGGCCCAGTGGAGCGGTGCTTGAGATGGCGGGGCCCAGCGGAGAGGTGCTTGACAGGAAGGGCCCAGCGGAGCGGTGCTTGACAGGAAGGGCCCAGCGGAGCGGTGCTTGAGACGGCGGGGCCCAGCGGAGCGGTGCTTGACAGGAAGGGCCCAGCGGAGCGGTGCTTGAAACGGCGGGGCCCAGCGGAGCGGTGCTTGACAGGAAGAGCCCAGCGGAGCGGTGCTTGAGACGGCGGGACCCAGTGGAGCGGTGCTTGACAGGAAGGGCCCAGCGGAGCGGTGCTTGAGACGGCGGGGCCCAGCGGTGCGGTGCTTGACAGCAAGGGCCCAGCGGAGCGGTGCTTGAGACAGCGGGGCCCAGCGGAGCGGTGCTTGACAGGAAGGGCCCAGCGGAGCGGTGCTTGACAGGAACGGCCCAGTGGAGCGGTGATTGAGACGGCGGGGCCCAGCGGAGTGGTGCTTGACAGGAAGGGCCCAGCGGAGCGGTGCTTGAGACGGCGGGGCCCAGCGGTGCGGTGCTTGACAGGAAGGGCCCAGCGGAGCGGTGCTTGAGACAGTGGGGCCCAGCGGAGCAGTGCTTGACAGGAAGGGCCCAGCGGAGCGGTGCTTGAGACGGCGGGCCCAGCAGTGCAGTGCTTGACAGGAAGGGCCCAGCGGAGCGGTGCTTGACAGGAAGGGCCCAGCGGAGCGGTGCTTGACAGGAAGGGCCCAGCGGAGTGGTGCTTGAGACGGCGGGGCCCAGCGGAGCGGTGCTTGAGATGAAGGGCCCCTGTTCAGCGGTGCTCCTCCCGGCGGTGCCCTGTTCAGCGGTGCCTTTCTGCACGGTGGGGCCCTGTTCAGCGGTGCCTTTCTGGACGGCGGGTCCCTGTTCAGCAGTGCCTTTCTGGACGGCGGGGCCCTGTTCAGCGGTGCCTTTCTGGACGGCGGGCCCTGTATAGCGGTGCATTTCTGGACAGCGGGGCCCTGTTCAGCGGTGCCTTTCTGGACGGCGGGGCCCTGTTCAGCGGTGCTTGTTCTGTAAGTCAAGGGAGTCAGACCTGGCCACGACTCCCTGCTCAGTTGCCCTCTGACCGTGCATTTGCTGGACCCTTCGGTTACGGTGTGCTGGGCCCTTGGGTGTCCTCCCTCACACCCGTGATGGGGCTTGTGGGGCCCTCCTGGTCCGCGCTCCTGCTGGCTGACTTCTCCGCCCTGCTGCCCTTGCCCTCCTTCGATCTGGCTCTCGGGCCCTTGCCTCCCCTGGATGTTGTGGCAGGTGAAGTGGCAGAACTTTGGTCCTTGGGGGCAGCCGTGTCAGTCGTCCCGCGGTGGCCCCTTACTTTACGGGTCCTCTTTCCAGGAGGGGGGCTGGCTGTCCCCTTGCTGCTGACCGATGCATCACTGTTGGCAAAGGGGGGACTCCAAAAGCCATGCACTACGGTGACCCTTGAAGCCGGGCTGGTGGTGGCTGAGGCGCTCCTGGGACTCTTAGCAGACGGAGGGGGGGGTCAGGGGAGGGAAAGAGGTCAAGAGTGGAGAGGTAAAGTTTTTTAGGACCAGGGTAAGGGGTAGGTGTAGTGGTTATGGGAGTGGAGGAAGAGGAGGTGGTTGTAGGAGAGTCAGGTGTGCTGTCCTTGGGTGAAGGTGCATGGGCTGGAGGCTGTTGTGAGGTGCTTGGCTGTTGGGTGGGTGGCTGCCTGCGTTTGTGTGTCTTGGAAGAGGGGGTGACAGACACAGTGGGAGAGGACACAGGGGACGTGTAAATGGCAATGGGGGTGGTGACTGCACGTGTGCGGACTGGACTGGAGGGTGTGCTGGTGATGGAAGTACTGGCTGTTGGTGGTGTGCATGCAGGTGTGAGTAGAGACGTCACAGGGAGGGAGGAGGGAGACGAGGAGGTGGGGGACACAGAGGTGGTAGTGGCTGTTGGCATGTCTGCATCTGGGTGTTGCTTGGGTGAATGTTTGTGTGATCTGTGGTGCTTATGTCTGGATGAGCTGCCTTTGGGTGTTGAGGTGTGTGCAGGCTGGTCTGATGGTGTGGATGTGATAGGCAGAGGAACAGGAGACAGAGACAGGCTGGAGGCAGTTAGAAGCGGGAGGCTGGAAACAGGGACACTGGCTGCCGTCAGTGCTGAGGCCAGAGCATTGAACGATCGTTGATGGGCAGCCTGACCCGAATGAATGCCCTCCAGCTATGCATTGCTATGATGCACCTCCCTCTCTACCCCCTGGATGGCATTTAAAAGGGTAGACTGCCCAACAATGATGGTCTGTAGGAGGTCAATGACCTCCTCACTGAGGGCAGCAGGGGTAACAGGGGCAGGGCCTGAGGTGCCTGGGGCGAAGGAGACGCCCGCCTTCTTGGGCGAGCGGGCACGGAGTGAAGGCTGAGGGGCTGCTGGGAGGGCGGAGCTGGTGCGCGTGGTGGTGGCTGTACCTGTAGAGGCGGGGGCACGGATGTTGCCGCCACCGCTAGGGAGCTCCCATTCGAGGACGTGTCGGTGTCGCTGGTGTCACCACGGCTCCCCGTTGTGAAGCTCCCCTCGCCCTCCGTATCACTGGTGGCCTCGGTGTCTGTGCCATGGCCCACCGGGGCCTGGTGAGTTGCAGCTCCCTCGTGGTCTGGTGCCAATTCTCCTACGCCTGATGATGCTAATGCACACATGCACAAGAAGATAAAGAAAAAGGGTGGGGGGAGACATAAAAACTAGTTGAGTGCATGCATTGTCAACACAGTTGGCGGAGAGGACAGACACAAGAGCCTCATGCACTAAGCCGCGCAATCGGGGTACACTACTCCGTACTTGTGACTAGGCCGACAGGTCTAGGGACAACAAACGCGTACATGGGTGATGCAGGTCCATGGATAGCTGTACTTGTCACCCTACAGAGGTGGGGGGCGGGGGCACAGGGACATGGCTAAAGCAGAGGACTACACTACAGAAAGCGCCCTGGCCTAATGTCACCCACAGCCCTCTTCCCCCACCCAGGCACCTCCACTGCGCGTAAAGATAGCTGAATGTGCTGGTACTCACCCCCTTGTGTCTGCTGTGATGTCCTCACGCGCCCATCCAAATCGGGGTAGCCCACCGCCAGGATCCGGGACATCAGGGGGGTCAGGGTATGACTGGCACCCCTCCTAGGTTGGGAGGCCATCCCCAGCAGTGACTCGGCGGTCTTCCTGGTCCCGCGGCGGATGTCCTCCCACCTCTTGCGGCAGTGGGTGCCCCGTCTGTTGTGGACCCCCAGGGCCCGGACTTCCTTGGCGATGGCACGCCAAATGTCGACTTTCTGATGGGCGCTGACCTATTTGACATGTACAGGGTGGGAATTGAAATATCATCAATTTTCCGCATGATAGATGGGATTGGCCCACCCTCCCCAACCTTGCCATGTGGCACATGCTCTCATCTGTCGTGCCTTGCACTCGTCATTGTCTCCCCACCCCACCATCTCACATCCACCATACACAACCCAGGCATAGCCCATTCAACGTGCACACAGTGTACTTACCTGTTGGTCTGGAGGACCGTAGAGTCGCGCATACTGGGGCAGGACCCCATCCACAAGTTTCTCCAACTCTTCTGTAGTGAAGGCAGGGGCCCTTTCCCCAGTCGCAGCAGCCATTGTATCTCCCAGACCGAGGTCACAGCAGCACTTGCAGTATAGGTCCTCTCCTGTGGATGATCAGGTCTCGAGTGATTAACCAGATAGAAAATGGCGGTCATGGCCGCGGCGGCGCGTACCGCCGCAGTGCGTTCCGCGACCGCCGGCGCAGCTAGTCATTGGCTCGTGAAACCCATAGGGTTCGATGTTAACCAATGCGGCTTTGCGCCGCAGTCTTCGACCGCCTACCGCCACGGTGTGTCACGCCAGCGCATTGACCTCACATCCCACTGTCACACTTCTCAGGTCAGGCAGCCGCCATTACAAGGGCCCACAGGGCTTAATTACTACTGTGTCACACAGGCCTAGGCCTTGCAATGCCACTCATACAAGCCATTCAATGCATTGAGAATCGTGTACTGTGCAAGCTGTAGTTACGTACCTGTGGGTTGCTTGACTCTGTGCTCCATGTTGTCCTTCCTAGGCACCGTCCGCTGGGACTTGCGAGGAGAAGGATGAATCCTCCCGTGTACCTTCCGCTGGTGGACCTGTCGACAATGGAGGAACGTCATATAATACTTCGCTACCGACTTGACCGAGCCACTATACATGAACTGTGTGCCCAGCTGGAGCCAGCACTGATGTCCCCCATCCGCCAACCCACAGGAATTCCCCCTCTGGTGCAGGTTCTGTCAGTCCTCCATTTTTTGGCAAGTGGGTCTTTTCAGACAACAGTGGCCATGTCATCAGGGATGTCTCAGCCTATGTTTTCTAAGATTTTGTCCAGAGTGTTGTCTGCCCTGACGAAATACATGCGGAGCTACATTATTTTCCCTGAGGAGGGTGATTTGGCCACTGTGAAGGCTGACTTCTATGCCCTTGGACATATCCCCAACATCATTGGTGCCATTGATGGGACCCATGTGGCCTTAGTACCCCCAAAAGACGACGAGCAGGTGTACAGAAACAGGAAAAGTTACCATTCGATGAATGTCCAGGTGGTCTGTTTGGCTGACCAGAACATCTCCCATGTAAATGCCAAGTTCCCTGGGTCAGTGCATGACGCGTATGTTATGCGAAATAGCAGCATCCCTTATGTGATGGAACAGCTACAGAGACACCGTGTGTGGCTAATAGGTGACTCTGGTTACCCCAACCTGCCTTGGCTACTGACCCCAGTGAGGAATCCCCGGACCAGGGCAGAGGAACGGTACAATGAGGCCCATGGGCGATCTAGGAGGATCATAGAAAGGACCTTCGGCCTCCTGAAGGCCAGGTTTAGCTGCCTGCATATGACAGGGGGATCCCTAATGTACTTACCCAAGAAGGTGTGCCAGATCATCGTGGCCTGCTGTATGCTTCACAATCTTGCATTGCGACGCCAGGTGCCTTTTCTGCAGGAGGATGGTCCAGATGGTGGTGTTGTGGCAGCTGTGGAGCCTGTGGAGAGTGAAGAGGAGGAAGACGACGGGGACGACACGGACAACAGGGACACAGTCATTCAACAGTATTTTCAGTAGCACCCAGGTAAGAATCCCCCACGCCATTTTACATTTACTTCTGGCCTCCTGCATCTCTACTTTCTGTGTTTCCCCCCAGTTCCTTTCAACTGAATTGTGACTTTCCCTTGGCTTTTCAGAGCTGTATGACCCACTGCGTGACTTCTGGTTTGTTCGGCCATGGAGTAAAGCACATTGACATTGGTATGTTGTCATCACAATGTAACTGAACAATTTTGAACCGTTATGTGTAATACATTTGTTAAGAATACAAGCAGACTCCTGAGTGTTTTAAGTGCAATTAGTGATTTATTTAAAGTGCTACATATAGGTCCATGATAGTAAAACGGTGATGGGTGGGGGTGGAGTGATGTCCATGGCAGAGTCCAGTCTCGGGCGCACAGGTGCATTGTCCATATGCCTGTGGAAGGATGGAGCAGGGGCAGTTCAAGGTTGGACAGGGTGACGATGTGGGACAGTGGAATGACATCCGGGGGGATCTTAGGCTGGCGGGGGTCTTGGCATCCTACTCTGTCTTCCGTTGTGATCTCAGGCTCCTCTTGCGGGGTGGTTGATCTTCAGCAGGAGATGGGGTTCTGGTGGCCCGTCGTTGTGTGGGGGCCTCCTGTCCACTAGCGCCGGCGGAGGTGGTAGGCTGTTCCTGGTCCGGGCTGGTGACAGGGGCCCTTTGGGGTGCCACATGGTCCCGCAATGTGGTGACTATTAGGTTCAGGGCCTGGACGATGTTCCTGAGCTCCTCTCTGTACCCCATGTACCGTTCCTCCTGCTGTGCCTGGATCTCCTGGAACCTGGCCAGTACCGTCGCCATCGTCTCCTGGGAGCGGTGGTATGCTCCCATGATGGTGGTGAGGGCCTCTTGGAGAGTCGGTTCCCTGGGCCTGTCCTCCCCCCCCCTGTCGCACTGCAGCCCTCCCAGTTGCCCTGTTTCCCCAGGCCTCTGTCCCCTGGACGGTGTGCCCACTACCACTGCCCCCAGGTCCCTGTTGTTGTTGGGGTGATGGGTCAGCCTGGGTGCCCTGTAGTGGCGGACACACCGCTGATTGACCTGTCCTGGAGACAGAGGCATGGGTCCGCTGGGTGGGAGCTGTGCTGATATTCCCAGAGGGGGTTAGGTCTGCTGTGGCCTGTGTCTGTGTGTGGGGAACCGACTGTCCAGAGGTCCCTGATGGTCCGGGCTGGTCGTCAGGTTCCAGGTCGACAGAGCTGCTGTCCTCACTGGGGGCCTGTTCTGGGGGTGGGATGGACATATCTGGACCCTCCTGGCCGGTGTGTTTGCGGTCGGGCCCTGCAGGGGTGAAAGAGTATGGTTATTGCTTCTGTGTGTTCCATGGCGTGCGATTTGTGGGTGCCCTTGTCCCCCAGTGCTGGCATTCCCTTGTGGCAGGAGTTGTTAGGGTGGTTTGTGGGGGGTATGGGTATGTGCAGTGGTCATGCATAGGTGATGGTTGTCCATGGTTTGTGTTGGTATTCAGGGTTTGGTTTTGGGTTGGGTGGGTTGTGCTGGTGAGACATTGCCAGGGAGGATGTGTGCTGGGGGGTTGGGGGTGAGGGTGGGGGTTTGGGTTGGCATGCTGGTGGTTGGGGGGGGGAGTAGTTGAGACTAGACTTACCAGAGTCCATTCCTCCGCCTACTCCAGCGAGGCCCGGAGGATGCAGGATGTTAAGAACCTCTTGCTCCCATGCTGTAAATTCGGGAGGGGTGGGTGGTGGTCCGCTGCCAGTCCTCTGCACAGCGATGTTGTGTCTGGAGACCATCGACCGTACCTTCCCCCGTAGGCCGTTCCAGCGCTTTCTGATGTCTTCCCGGTTTCTGGGATGCTGTCCCACAGCGTTGACCCTGTCGACGATCATCTGCCATAGCTCCGCCTTCCTGGCTATTGTGGTGTGTTGCACCTGTGTGCCGAAGAGCTGGGGCTCTACCCTTATGATTTCCTCCACCATGACCCGGAGTTCTTGGTCCGAAAACCTTGGGTGTCTTTGGGGTGCCATGGGGTGGTGTGGATGAGGTGTGGGGTGGTGTTTGTGGTGATGTGAGTGGTGGGGTGTGGTGATGTGTGCGTAGATGTGGTGTGGTTGATGATGTTGTGTTCCTGTGTGTGTTGGGGTTTTCGATTGCTGTTCTCTCTCTCTCTCTCTCTCTCTCTCTCTCTCTCTCGCCTTCTCTCCGATTTCCAACTAGTGGGGGTTTGTGGGTGATGTGGGTGTGTGTTTTATAGTTGCTTGGATGTGTGGGGGTGGTGTTTGTATGTGTATCAGGTGTGTGTATTTCAAATTGTCCAATGTGGCTGGGTTTTGGAGCTGGGTGTGTATTTTGACCGCGGCGGTGTGTACCGCCAATGGAATACCGCAGTTGAATGACCGCCGCGTGGATTCGTGGGACGTAATGGCATGGGCGTGTTTGTGTTGGCGTGGCGGTGGAGGTTTGGTCATCTCCAGTTTATCGCTGCCCGCTGATGAGGCGGCCTTCCGTGGATGTCGGGTTTTTGGCGGCTTGGCAGTTGTGGGCCAGAATGACCGTGGCGGGTTACCGCAGCCGCGGCGGTAGAATGGCGGTCTTTTGACCGGCGGTAAGTGCCTTTTACCGCCGAGGTCAGAATGACCCCCTGAATGTTTAACCAAACAACATGTCGTACATGTCAGATTTAGTTAGCATATTCAACAAGCCAACTGACTCCCTATTGTAATGGGTCAGTATCAGTCAGTCGTACCCTTACCGAAATGCCATAAAGTTAAAACAAAATCAGAAAAAAGACCACATGCATTTTATGTACAGAGAAGGCCCTGAAAACATAGCATGTCTCAAATATCCACTCAACACTGCATGGTTAACCAAACTACATGACCTGCTAGCCTGATTATATTTACACATTCAGCACACCTTCTGCCTCCCAATTGTCATGGAGAATACTAATAGCCATTGTACCATCACCATAGCGAAACAAAACTAGAGCAAAGTAAAATAAAAGATAACATGCATTAAACAAAGAAAACAAAAAAGACATTGGTGTGCAGTTTCGAGTTCTTCAGCATTCACACCCTGATCACAATACTTAGGGTAATATCTTAAGAAATATAACTTCCATGATTCTGGCCACTCGACTACAGCGATGCCGACATGTACTGTTGCAGACTTTTACCTCTTAATTCACAGTTTAGAAGTAGGTTTCCGACTCTTGTTGCATGCATAAAAGGCACCATGTTAACAGCTTAGCCTTTTTATAGATGATGACCTGGGAGCTGAACTTATCCTGCATAATATGCAGTTCACTGTAACTGATACCAGGTTAGCCATCTTTCTATGGTGTTTGACAATTTATGTGCACATAATAATCAAACCTAAACTTGATACTTCAAAGATACACTATAATATCTAAATAAAACCTTCCAAAAACCAAACAAATGTAACTATGTTATTACCTGTCCATATCCGGTAGCAATCTTGGAAAAGTAGTTCACTCTTGAACGTGAACATAACCCGCACGTAATGCAGTTAATGCAGGTTTTATCATATCAGCCATCTTAGAATGGTGTGCATATCAGTTCTCATGCACATCAATGCATACCCAGCGGCCATTTTAAATGGGTAATTTACTCCTTGTCTATATAGTGCAAGCTAGCACATACTCTCCAAATTCAGCCAGCTAGCTAGGGTTTATTTTCAAATGCACAATAGTGAAAAACAAATTAGTTCACTTAGTGAAAACCGAGGTATTTCCATGAAAAGAAAGCAATTCATATTCTAAAGAAGTACTGTAAAAAACACATTTACCTAATTATGAAATTCATCAAGCAGAATATAATCCTCAGATAAGCATCTAATCTGTAGTGTCGCTATTGTAAGGGCTATGAACAGATCTCAGTCCATTTTGTCTGAAAATCCATCAGGAAGAAGTATTTTATAATCTCTTTAAAGGAAATTGTTAAATTCATGTTCCTTATTTCAACCATGACCACCAGCCTTCAAGCGAGAAATGTACTTGGCCTCACGTTGTCTGACTAGATGTTCTCTATCCCCACCTCATGCTTCCTTTGATATTACATTGATTCTGTGGAAGTGGAATGGACAATCTTTATTTTTTTTACAATCATGGGCTGCCAATACATAGGATGGATGTTTGTTACAACTAGCACTCATATGTACTTCTATCCTAATCCTCAATTCCTTGGAGGTGCTCCCTACATAGATCTTATCACAACCAAAAATAGTCACAGACATCACAAATGTTGTGAATTAAGACTTAGGATAGCAGAACGTGTGAGACCTTTACACACACAACAAAAGACAGAAACGTACTGCCGGACTGTGAATTAAAAGGTGAGCTACTGTAACAGTACACATTGGGCTCCCTTTAGTCGAGCGGTTAGATTTGTGGAAGTTATGTACCTTAAGATATTACCCTAAGTATTGTGATCAGGGTGCATGGTTGAAGGACTTGTATAACTTGTAACTGCACACCAATGTATTTTTTATTTTCCCTGGTTCACTTCTGTTACTTGTGTCTAATTTTGTTGCCCTCTGGCAACGGTAGAAAGGCTATTAGTATTGCTCCATGACAATTGGATTGCAGGTGTGCTGAATGTGTAAATCTGATCTGACTTGCAGGTCATGTTGTTTGGTTAACCATGCGGTGGTGAGGGGATATGTGAGACAAGCTATGGTTTTTGAACGGATTCAATGCTTCTTTATTCATACAATGCACGTGGCCTTTTTTCTGACTTTGTATTAACTTTGTTGAATTTCAAGAAGGGTACGAATTAAACTCATGTTGAATATGCTAATTAAATATGACATATAGGTCATGTCGTTTGGTTACACATTCGGTGTGTGAGATATACTATGGTTTGTGAATTGTTTTTTCTTAACTTTGGGGTTTTTTGACTGGTCATGTGCCGCAGTTTATTCATATATTAAATTTTATAATTACAATCTAGGTTGGCAATATGAACAAATACCCATACACAATATTAAACAAAACACTTTTTTTAGGGGAATCATGCTTTGATGAAAATGTTGAAGAAGCTTTATGTATCATTAATGAGAAATATTTTTCCTTATCTTTATACCGTCTCCACAAAATTGTGAGTTAATGCAAACAAAATTAGGATAGATCTGATAGCTTGATAGCTCTGATAGAAGAAATTGGGATATGCATTCAGACTGTGTTGCTTATGCTAGCCACATATTTGTGTACTTGATTACCAACTTTGGATGTATAATTAAGAATCCATTTTTAATTAATATGTAAAATGTGTCTTTCTGTGTTTGGGATTGAACCTGCTTCAAGTTCTCAATCCTAAACTGACTAGAACTATAGTGGTTTTTACTTGTTTGTAAACAAAGTATTGTGCCTTGTACTTTGTGTACTTTGGCCTAGATTTAAGAGAGGCTGGCGCCTCCTTGTGCCACATTAATGTCATTTTTTTAACGCTAATGTGTGAGGCCAATGAAGCAAAAAAAATGCTGCCCCATATTTACAAAGTGGCGCAATGCATGCATTGCGCCACTTGTAACACCTTGTGCAACAATATGGCTGCGCCAAGCATAATGTATGCAAGGGGGGGCGTTCCCCATTACAGGGACTGCAAAAATGACACAGTGGGATCTAAGAGATTTCACTGCATCATTTTTTGCAGGTACTTTTAACACCTGCACAGAGCAGGCATTAAAAGGAGGCACACCATTGCTTTCAATGGGCCCCTATGTACTGTGGAGGATTAGTGTCAAAATGTTGGCACTAATCCTACACAGTACATGAATGGTGTCAAAAATGTCAATGTTATTGCCCCTATTCTGCGCCAATGTGCACCGTGTATTAAATAGGGTGCACACATAGTGGCTGGAGAGGGGCGCAAGAAAAGTGGCACTGCACTGGCTGCAGTATCACTTTTCTTAAATCAGGCACTTTTGTTTTGTATATCGATGTAATTCAATGTGCTATCAGTGGTGTTTATGTTGGTCTTTAAATGTTTTTCAACAGCCATGAAGAAGTCTACTTGTGTAAGGGAGGAAGTGCTTTGGCTGTTTCAATTCTCTTACAGTGTTTAACAGGAGGAAAATAAAGAACAAACGTTTAAACATACCCATGTACTCTTCCCTGGTAATTTGACCTGCATTTTGGACTTCTTCACAAGCTGGACTGAATTAATCGGCACCCTTGTGCTGGATGTATTAAGGTATTTTTCCTATATGATGTTATGGCTTGTAAGGATTTTCTTTGTGATGAATTATATCTAGTGGTGTTAGCATGATGAATATGGTACCAAATCAGATCCCAGTGTATGTTCCCTTGGGTTGAACGTACACTTCTTCATTTCTTCCTTAGAGTTTTAATTATTTGCTTACGATCTGTGGAAAACAGAAGAAACTGTGTGTCAGTTTATTTATCTCCTTTGACAATTCGGCTTCCTCAGCTCCCTGCAATTGTTTATCAGGATGGAGGTATTCCTTTCCTGTGACTTTCATATGTTGCACCAGGTCTGATGTAATACATTCATATGAGGTAACAGGGTCACCAAAAGAGGAATTAAGCAAAACAATATCAAAATAGGTTAGTAAATTAATAAAAAGCATAATATTTCGATGGCTCCAATGTAATCTTGCATTTTCTTTTGAATATTAATTAGTCCAAAACCTGTTTCCAGCAACTTGTCATGTTTGTTTTGATAGGCAAAACAATTATCATTTTCAGAAAGGCATGATCACTGTATATAGTATTTATTAATTCCATTTCCAAACAAGAACAAATATCAAATAGGTTATTATCATATAATCAATAATTGAGGAACCCGAAATGCAAAGTGTAGCTGCCTTAGTTGGTATAGTAGGTGCCTTTCTTCCATTTGAGATTATAGTGCCAAGGTCTTCAGTTCCTCCAATAAAAGATTTCCGTGCCTATGTTCTTTACAATTACCAGGGAACTGAGGGGCATATTTATACGTCGTTTTTTTTTACGCAAATCCGACGCAAAGCTAACTCCATATTTATACTTTGGCGTTAGACCCGTCTAGCGCCAAAGATCTTGGAGTTTGCGTCATTTTTTAGCGTGGACACCTACCTTGCGTTAATGATATGCAAGGTAGGCGTTCCCATCTAAAAAATGACTCTAAGGCATGTGCGTAAAATGTATGCAAAAATGACGCACGGGAGTGGGCGGGCCTGAAAAAATGACGTCCAGCCGTTTTTGCGTCATTTTTTAACGCCTGGTCAGGGCAGGCGTTAAGGGACCTGTGGGCTCGGAAGGAGCCCAGAGGTGTCCTCCCATGCCCCCAGGGACACCCCCTGCCACCCTTGTCCACCCCAGGATGACGCCCAAGGATGGAGGGACCCATCCCAGGGAACTTAAGGTAAGTTCAGGTAAGTATTTTTTTTTTTTTTGTGGCATAGGGGGGCCTGATTTGTGCCCCCCTACATGCCACTATGCCCAATGACCATGCCCAGGGGACATATGTCCCCTGGGCATGGCCATTGGGCAAGGGGGCATGACTCCTGTCTGTGCTAAGACAGGAGTCATTTCAATGGGGGTTGGGAGTCCAAAAAATGGCACAAATCGGGTTGAGGCCCAAATTTTGCCTCAGACCTGACTTGCCCCATTTTTTGATGCCCAAGCTCCATTTTCCCCTACGCCGGCGCTGCCTGGTGTGGGTCATTTTTTTTTACGCACACCAGTCAGCTGCGCCGGCTAACGTCATTCAATAAATAAGGCGCCCGCATGGCGCTTTGGAATGGCGTTAGCCGGCGTTAACATTTTTGACGCAGAACTGCGTTGGCGCAGATGTGCGTCAAAAAGTATAAATATGGCCCTGAGAGTCTAGGATGCTCCAGCTTTCTTCCAATTCAATATTCCCACAAACTTGCGACAACTTGTTGGAAACCATGGCATTTAAGTCACCAAGTATAATCACCCAGGTAGTCTTTTTCTCTGTCAATTGTTACAGTTATAACCTCAAATACATTAGTAGGTATACAGGTATTCAGCTGACCTGGGGGAACATAAATATGTAAAATAATTTGGTGAGCGGCCTACTAATTCCGTACTCATTGCAAAATCAATCCTCAGGCACTGAAGGTGCTTTTGTGATTGAGGATGAGATGATTGTTTTAGTCAAATTCAGTTGAAAGGAGAATAGCAATGGCATCTTTTGCATGCTCAATATTAGAATAAGAGGCTATAGAAAACATAGTACAATGCAACTGAAAAGGCAGCAGTAGATGAGGTATCTTGCAGACAAATGATAGTTGCTTTTTGTGCGCTCAAATAGTCTTTTATTCAATTATTCAGACCGTCCATGTTCCAAAATATCAGCCCTACTTTATCATTAACTAGAATAAGGTGATTGGTCTTTACATTTGTTAGCCTTTAGTGCCCTCTGAGAGACAAGTCCACAATGGATCAGCAATACACTGCTGGGACATTCTGGGGGTTATTCCAACTTTGGAGGAGGTGGTAATCCGTCCCAAATGTGACGGATTTACCACCAGCCGTATTACGAGTTCCATAGGATATAATGGACTCGTAATACGGCTAGTGGTATATCCGTCACTTTACTGTCACTTTTGGGACGGATTACCACTTCCTCCAAAGTTGGAATAACCCCCTATATTTTGATCATGGGTTTTTATTGATCTGCCAAACAATGATAATTCCACCAGTAATGAGCAGACTGGATTTTGCAGTATCTGCATCTTTCGAAAGCATGACAATTATCTAATTCAGGAACTATTCTCTCCAAAATATTTTAATTATGATATTTTGCTACCAATATATAATACCCAGTATTTCTTTAAAACAAAGTCTTAATTCCCGTGCATGATAACAGGAGCAAGCCAAGACTAAAAATTCACTTTAGTACAATATAAATTGCTTTTATCAGGAACGGACACTATGGGGGTCATTTTGACCCTGGCGGTCAGAGACCGCCAGGGTTAAAATGACGGAAGCACCGCCAACAGGCTGGCGGTGCTTCCTGCCCTATTACGACCGCGGCGGAAGCGCCGCGGTCGCACCGCGGTCGCACCGCCGGGGCCGGCGGTTTCCCACCGTTTTAGCCCCGGCGGTGATAATCTGCATAGCAGACAGTGAAAAGCGCGACGGGTGCAACAGCACCCGTCGCACGGCGGCAACACCGCTGGCTCCATTAGGAGCCGGCTCCTATGTTGCGGCCTCATCCCCGCTGGGCCGGCGGGCCCAGCGGGAATGTCATAATGGGGGCCGCGTGAGTGCTAATGGATTCAAACTGACACCAGTGGGGCACTCCTACGAATTCATCCTAACAGAAACCATTGGTTATGCAAGAGCTTCTGTATCAGAGAGGATGCTTGATGCTTCAGTATGAAGAACCTCAGAGAGGGTTACTGGAGTTGAGGATGGATATACATAGCTCTGCAGGATGGAATCTAATCTTTCTCCTGCATTCTTTTCGAAATCCTCAATTTGTTTTTACCTTTCCCTTATCCTTGAGTTGCTTCATGAAACATTTCCTAGATGTAGATAATTCAGAGGGTAACTCTTGCTCTCTAGCTGCCTTTTTTTTAATTGATGTTGAATTTATCTTAAATGTGGGTAAAAGAGCAATTTGATCTCTAGATAATGTTTGTTTCTAAAGCCATCTGAAACAGATGTGTCAGGGGAAAAATAGTTTTGAAGTAAGTGAATAGATATGGTCACTTTTTTCTGGCTGTTCTTCTAAGCATCCTCTCCCAGTACGAAGACCTCTACTTTTCTCTCTTTTTCCCCTGATCGAACAAAGGTGATTTAAATTTGGCCCTCGAAACAAGAAAGTAATATGGGGATCTCTTGCGTTGGCCAGTCTTAGCGCTAACAGTGGTTATAGAAGACAGAATTTCAGATAAAGTTTCTACCTACGGTCTAAATTGATAGTCGTTTTTTCCAATAACTTTAGTGCCATAGAGAGGGAATCCCTCCTCAATATCCCACCTATTTGTTTTCCTCCCAGAATTAGGACTGACAAAATGAGGTATTCTCTGCTTGAGGGAACTCAGCCATATAATTTTGAATGGGCGATTTCAGTCGGACTCCCCAGCAGCTTCCACTCATAAATCCTGCCTGAGTAATTCTATCATCGATTATTTTTTGGCCTCCTACCCCCAAGCACAAATTGTGGAAGATATGTCGATTATGGATACTTCACTTAGTGACCATAAGATTTTGAGCCTTTTGCTAAAACTTCAAATGTCTCCTACTGAAACATGGAATTTTAAGAGTCAAAATATGCATTTTAGTGTGAAAACACGTTGAATGCATTGGTCACCTTTGAAAATTTCATCCCTGAAGAAATTACTTGAAATAGTGTTGAGAAATACTGTTGCCTGGCATAAAGATCCAGTAAAATGTTTTTCCGACTTCATGGGAAATATTATCCAGAAAATCCAGTCAAAATGTATCAAACCTCCACAACAGAAATTAAGGCTCGCTCTTCTCCTATTAAATAGGGAAATTAACAGATTGGTTAGGTTACAGCATGGGTGGAAATTGGAGAAGAGGGGTAGAAGAATTTACCTTCTCAAGAGGAGAAGAGTACGGATGAAGGTGAGAATAAGGAAGGAGGAAGCAGATCAGCATTGGATTGCTCTGAGGGAAGCAGCCAGGGTGAAAAATAGTCGTAAATTTTGGTCACTTTTTTCTGAAGGTTGTGGGTCTCGTAAACCTCCCTCAGCACCTCCAATTGCTGAGTCAGAATGGAGGGACTATATCCTCTTCCTGTATGTGGAAAATGAGGATGTGGAATTAGATGAATTGGACCTAAAGACTGGTTGTTGGTTGGAGCCCGATGCTTTCAGTGCCCCTACAATCCTCGAGATAGAGGGGTTTATAAGGTGGATGAGGGCCTCGGGAGCAATGGGTCCAGATCAAGTCCCCATGGCAGTAATTAAAAAAGAGCCCTTGCTTTGGGCAAAGATCCTGAACCCGGTATTCCACTCTTGTTATTGAAATGGTACTATCCCGGTGTCTTGGACAGGGAGTATCATTGTTCCTTTGTATAAAAAGGGCAATAAATCTTTAACGATAAACTATCGGCAAATAGCTCTGTTGGATGATGTTGGTAAGATGTTCACTAAAAGCATACTCATACATTTAACTTCCTGGGTAGAAGAAAATTCGATCCCCCATATCGAGCAGGCAGGCTTCAGGAAGGATCATAACACCCTAGATAATATTCTTTTAATATAAATCATAAATGAAAAGTATGTTCAGCTTAGGGGTGGGGTAGTATATGCGGCTTTTATTGACCTTTCTACAGCTTTTGACAGGGTAGACAGTAAGATATTGTGGAAGAAATTATCAAAATTGGGTGTTCCTTTAAATTTGTTATGTCTAATTATAGCCTTGCACTCTTCAACGTGGTTTAAAGTACTGCTAGGTGGAGAGCAGAGTCTTTCTTCTAAATTTGTGACAAAAAATGGTTTAAAACGGGGCTGCCTGTTGGCACCTCTTCTTTTTACCTTATATATCCACAACCTGCCATCTGTATTAGGGAACACCCAAGGGTTTGCGCCAATAATTGGAGGCGCTCCAATTTCTTGCCTTCTCTATGCCGACGATATTGTCGTGCTCGATCTCACCCCGAAAGGTCTTAATAGGCGACTTGTGTCCTTACATGAATTTTTGAATCAGCATTACCTAAAAATAAATGTGTGAAAATCCTAAGTAATATACTTTCAGGGGAAAAAATCCCGTAAAAAAATAAACTTTGTATGGGCGGTGGGTCAGTAGTGTTTGGAGCGGGTGTAATCCTACTGCTTTTTAGGTAAAATCCTGTCCTGTTCCCTTAGTGATTGTTGAACTTTTTTGCTTATGCAGGGTCATCCTCAATCTTTTTGCCTCCTGCCTCCTATTTTTTCTGACCTGTTGCTGTTGGCTTTTGAACTCTGAGCACTTTACCACTGCTAACCAGTGTAAAGTGCATATGCTCTCTCTGTAAAATGTGTATGTGATTGGTTTATCCGTGATTGGCATATTTGATTTACTAGTAAGTCCCTAGTAAAGTGCACTAGAGGTGCCAGGGACTGTAAATCAAATGCTACTAGTGGGCCTGCAGCACTGGTTGTGCCACCCACATAAGTAGGTCTGTAATCATGTCTCAGATCTGCCACTGCAGTGTCTGTGTGTGTATTTTTATACTATAAATTCGACTTTGAAAGTGTACCCACTTGCCAGGCCTAAACCTTCCCTTTTCTTGCATGTAAGGCACCCCTAAGGTAGGCCCATGGTAGCCCCAAGGGCAGGGTGCAGTGTATGGATAAGGTAGGACATATAGGGGGTGATTCTAACCCTGACGGGCGGCGGAGGCCGCCCGCCAGAGTTCCCCCCTCCAGAACACCGCTCCGCGGTCATAAGACCGCTGAGGTGATTCTGGCTTTTGCACTGGGCTGGCGGGCGGCCGCAAAAAGGCCGCCCGCCAGCCCAGTGCAAAAGAGCCTTCCCACGAGGACGCCGGCTCAGAATTGAGCCGGCGGAGTGGGAAGGTGCGACGGGTGCAGTGGCACCCGTCGCGTATTTCAGTGTCTGCAATGCAGACACTGAAATACAATGTGGGGCCCTCTTACGGGGGCCCCTGCAGTGCCCATGCCATTGGCATGGGCACTGCAGGGGCCCCCAGGGGCCCCACGACACCCCATACCGCCATCCTGTTCCTGGCGGGCGAACCGCCAGAAACAGGATGGCGGTATGGGGTGTCAGAATCCCCCATGGCGGCGCAGCAAGCTGCGCCGCCATGGGGGATTCCAGGGGCAGCGGAAAACCAGCGGGAGACCGCCGGTTTACCCTTTCTGGCCGCGGCTGAACCGCCGCGGTCAGAATACCCTGTGGAGCACCGCCAGCCTGTTGGCGGTGCTCCCTCCAACCCTGGCCCCGGCGGTCCATGACCGCCGGGGTCAGAATGACCCCCATAGTAATGTGGTTTATGTGTCCTGACAGTGAAATACTGCCAACTTCGTTTTTCAATGTTGCAAGGCCTGTCTCTCTCATAGGATAACATGGGGGCTACCTTTAAATATGATTAAAGTGTAGATTCCCCTAGAGAGTAGATGAACATGTGGAGTTTGGGGTCCCTGAACTCACAATTTAAAAATACATCTTTTAGTAAAGTTGATTTTGAGATTGTGCGTTTGAAAATGCCACTTTTAGAAAGTGAGCATTTTCTTGCTTAAACCATTCTGTGACTCTGCCGTGTTTGTGGATTCCCTGTCTGGGTCAGTTTGACAGTTGGGTTGTTTTTCACCTCACACCAGACAGTGACACAAAGGGAGCTGGGGTGTAACCTGCATTTCCTGATTAACCATCTCTGCTAGGAGGGAGGGGTGAAGTGGTCACTCTCATCTGAAAGGACTGTGCCTGCCTCTGACAATGCCGGCTCCAACCCCCTGGTGTGTGTCTGAGGCCTTGCCTGGGCAAGGCAGGATTTCACAAGTAGGTGTGAGTCCCCTTTGAAGAAAGGTGACTTCAAAGACTAAAATGGGTATAACAAGGGCACCCAAATCTACAGACTTTAGAAACACTTCTGGAACCAAGAGGAACCTCTGCCTGGAGAAGAGCTGATAGCTGAGGAAGAAGTGCTGCCCTGCCTGTGACTGTGCTTTGTGGAGCTTTCCGGCAGTGCTGCTTCTGCCAGAGTAAGAGGACAAAGACTGGACTTTGTGTGCCTTCCATCTTGTGAAGAAATCTCCAAGGGCTTGAGTTAGAGCTTGCCTCCTGTTGTTTGAAGTCTCAGGGACAGCAAAGAATTCTCTCTGCCAGCACCTGGAGTCTCTGGAGAGACTTCTGCTCTGACAAGTGGTGCCCTATCCAGTCCCGGGGCCCTTGAAAGGAAAGCTGGTGGAAATCCAAGAAAATCGACTTTGGACGACTCCGGACCGACGCCACTGCTGAATCGGGTAACGCCGCCTGCACCTGACGCCGTGACCTTCACTGGAACGCGACGCTCTTCGCAGGCCCGACGCCAATGCAGCCCCGCTGAAGTCCGCGGCTCCGTGGAAGTCGCCGCACCCCGTCGTGACCGACGCCGCTCGAAGAGCGTGGATTCAATGTTTCGCACAGACGCCGCGATCCCCGACTTCGCGCATCGGCTTGTTTTCACTCTTCACCAAAGGTACTGTACTTGGGGGTCTACACGACTCCGTGTCCGGCGCCGCTGGTGTCGGCTTGTTGGGAAACGACTCCGTCACGACGCCATGTTAACATCTCATCGAAGCATTTTTGTTTCTAAGCGCTATTTTTGAGTTTAACCTCTAAAAATTCATAACTTGGCTTGTGTATGTCAGATGTTTGTCATTTTGGTCTTGTTTTGTTTAGATAAATATTTCCTATTTGTCTAAACCAGTGTTATGTCATTTTGTAGTGTTGTCATTAAGTTACTGTGTGTGTTGGTACAAATACTTTACACCTAGCACGCTGAGGCTAAGCCTACTGCTCTGCCAAGCTACCAAGGGGGTAAGCAGGGGTTAGCTGAGGGTGATTCTCTTTTACCCTGACTAGAGTGAGGGTCCTTGCTTGAACAGGGGGTAACGTGACTGTCAACCAAAGACCCCATTTCTAACAGTGATCGAGACCATATATGTAAGAACAGAAGTAAGGCTCAGTCTCAGGGGATATTAGCCTGTTATAAAGCGGTGGGTCGGTGAAACTTCTCGTACTTACTATATGTTTATCAAGCAAAAATTCAGTCTTCTATCATGTATGCCATTGAAGGAATCAAAATTTCGAAATGAGAGTTTTTGAATAAAATTGATGGCCGGATTCTAAGAAGCCTGGTTGCCTGTAATAATTCAGCTTCTGTGGCAGCTTTAAGGCTAGAACTTGGTTTCCAGAGTATTTATATACAGGGCCTAGCTGCAGTAATCTGGAGAGCCTACTGCTTAGCCCAGAGTACAGCACAATCCTTAAGATCCCTAGCCTATAAAGAAATATTTGGCTCACTAAGAGATAACTGCTATGCAAATTCTTCAGTTAGATGTTCATTCGTTGTTATCTCAACACCCCTTGTTATTTAAAAAGAGTCTAAGAGAAGCTAAAAGGGGAAAAAGTTTCTCATTGGATATTGAGTTCTGCAATAAAAGTGGAGGTTAAGGTCATTAACAAACTCGGCGATTTTTAATTACCCACAACCTTAATTACAGTGGAATTTACCTCATGGAGTAAGACGTTTCCTCATTCTGTTGAGATTTAACAGATTACCTCTGAGAGATCTAACTGCTAAGTGGGATGGTACCTCGGATATTTGTGATCTTTGCCAGTTAGGGATACAAAATTTCATGAACATGTCATTTGTTTGTCCATCCTTAGATGAGTTAAGGAAAAAATGGTTGAAACTGTTATGTGTGAATTTCAACATATGTTCATATGATGGGGTACTGAAATTCATGTATAATCCTCTGAACAAAATATTTTGTTTGATGACGTTTACATTTTTTAAGGCCTTTTTAAACTTTTATTGACTCTAGTACTCTCTCTGTAGTTATAAAGAGGTTGTCATAATCTTGAATGTTCTGGTATTTTGTATTTCAGGACTTATGGTAGGCCTTCTTGTTTGGGTGTAGGCATTAATTCTTCTGTTAATTGGTATTTCATTTTTCATTTTAAATTGGTTATTTATCGAATAGTGTTTTTATGTAAACAATGTATGATATTCAACTGACAAATGTTGGGCTGTGACCTTATTATTTTGTACTGAAATATAATTCTGTTTTATTTCTTCTTGTGTTTATATAGTATTTAAGATGGGTTAGTATATATTTACTAGGGACCGTATAATTTATATCTTTGATTAAATGTTGGGTGAACATGTGGCCCGCTTCAGTTACAAATCGTGAAATAAATACATTGAATTGAATTCCAATAACTTTAAAATTGAATGCAAAATGCCCTGAAGGACATGGAGGACTTCAGAGACATAATCATAGTCTCCTGTAGGATGGATACTATTGTTTAGAACAACTCTGGAGGCCTGACAGACCCTCCATATGAAGACAACTACTTTCAAAGAGCTCATGACTCTCTTGGCTGAGGGATATTTTCTATTTCGATTGGAGGCTCCAGTCCATCCTTTGTTCTACAGTAGGGAAGTGATAATCTTGATCTATATCAGAAAATGTGTAATCAAGCAGAATCTGATCAGAATGAGAATTTTCCACATTCTTCTCATGCACTTCTTCTGTTTTACCCTGATTGTCAACCTTCACATATAAATACAAGGAGCTGTTGGGACAACGATTCAAGGCTCTTGGGAGCTTGCTGGAGGACTCCCGGTTAGCGATTATTATCTCTATCAGTTGACTCAATAGTAGCCTGCTCTTGATAGAGCGTTCCGTACTAATAATTTACCTGTATTCGGACGCTCTTTAGGCCGATGAATCTTTTGACTAATTGGGACTCTCCGTACTCTATATCGGTTAATTTTAATCAAATCAATAATCAATAACGAACATAAGCAATACCTTGATCAACATAACACTTAACAATTAATCCAGAATACATTTCGGCGAACCCTGACCTTTCAGTCAGGAATAACCACACCAGTTTATTCCAAGTTAGTGAATTTTATTTCCCTATATTAACAAAGCTAGCACAATATAGATGTGTCTCAACACCAAATGATAAACATATATGAACATTAATAGCTGTCCATAACGGCGAAACAAGTGCAATCTATGTAGCATTTGAATAACAAGGCATTCGATAATAGCAATGCATATCACTAATAGTATAATCTGTAATGAGCTAATTGCATACATTTAGTCAGCATAACAAGATCTCAAATTGCATTGTGTGACAAAAGGAATCCTCGTCTAACCTCAAATTAGCATCGGCATGTGGGACTTCATGCAAAACAATTTAGCAACATTAATTTAGAAAACTCCTAACTAGGGCTCTTATCAAAATCAGCAGTTGGTTACCTAAAAGGAACACAATGCAATTGTACAATTTCCTTTCATATTTACCAATTACGATCAGCATTCAAGGAAGTCTTCGTCTCACAGGTACCGTTTCTCGATTAGCATGGGACGGGGCAAAGGGGCAGGGGTGGACGGGGCAATTGCCTCACAGCGGCAAGATAAAACTACTACTTCATGCTAAGGGATCAAAGTTAAAGTCTCTAGGGCAAGAATCATTTAAAGTCTCTTTCTCTCGATTAGAGAAAGCATCAAAGTCACTTTCAAAATGGCGTCGCAGCAAAGTGGGCCATAGTAGCTGCAAAGTCTACAAAATGGCGGGATGTCCAATAATGGCTGCTTTCCTCTCGTGCACCTGGTTTAAATACAAATCCAGTAGGGTCTTCCATTGGAGGGTTCATAGGTTAGCTTCAAATTGTCCAATCAAAAACAACAGTTCTCAAGCTTTTACTTAAGCATACATTATCCTTGGAGACGGGTACGTAAGTTGCAACATTTTATACCAATTAACTCACTTTCAGAGCTTCCATTGTCCGCACCTGCAGATCGACCTTGGAGTAAAGAGAAAATATGCCAGGCTGGCATGAAACCTTAAGATAAGCATGTGAACGATCTCAGTGGAAAAGTACAGCTTCAAGCAGAAATACACGTTTAATAGCACATTGGAAAAATACGAGCATCTAAACCATGAGACCAGGCAACTAGGCCGAAGCCTGCACTAAAGTAATGCTAAGCTAAAACATTTTAAACAAGCAAATCATAGCACACGTTTACGATTATGTCGGATTAGTGCAATTCTAATACATCACGTTATATAAAGCACGCTTATAAATGTTGGCAAACTACTCTGAGGGCACATTTTGTCCCCGTACAATCTTTATTAGTTCGGTTAAAGTCACACATGATTATTGCACACTACGTTTATGCGTTAATAAATGTAAAACCTTCATTTCTGCTTTATCAATCCCTCCTCTGATGACTACTTGTCATCACACCAAACCATGCCCTACAAATTTTATTCCATTAAAATTCTGTCAGTTCTCTTTTCCTTTTGATTCCCCTAGTTTTCGCTTTGTATTCTTCTGCCATTCTTTTCATCATTTTCTCTTCCTTTCTTCTCTTAATTCTTTCCATGATCATTATTATTCCTCTTTTTATTCCCCAAATTCCAAATATGCAAATCAGTACTATTAATATTCCCTGTATTATTTTTAGTAATATTCCATTCCAAATTCCCCCAATCCAATGTCCCACTGAAGCAAGTCCTTTTCCAACCTTCTCCCACACTCCTGGTTCTTTCAGTTCCTTCAAATCTGCACTCTCTTTTGTTAGATTAGCAAGCATAGTTTTAATTTTCACACTATTGTCTGAAATATACGTACAACAGTGTCGTGCACCAAGCATTTTGCAAACGCCGCCATCCTTTGCTAAAAGAATGTCTAAGGCAAGCCTATTTTGAAGAGTCATAGCTCTTTCCGCTGCAAGTTCAGCATCTATCAGGATTATAGCACCTGAAAACTTTGTCAACATGTTATCCACTATAGTAGACAACTTTCTTATTTTGATGGAATTCAACACGACTCCCAACGAAGGAATCATGGCTCCAAATATATCTCCTACCACAGCAGCTGCGGTCTCTCTCTTCTGGATACAATGGGATCCAGATGTCTTTTGAATCATCGATAGGTCATCCAGTTGATAAACCTTTGGGAACACTATACCCAAATAACATCTCCCCCACCATCCCTTTGGAAGACGATAATAGGCATTATACCCACAAATGTAATATACACCTGGAATGACAGGGTCAAGTCCGTTCATCATGAATGTCCATTTGGCCTTAAAGATAAACGTATGTTTACACTCACTCGCTCCTACAAAAATTTTATCATAATAAGATTCACCTCGATATATACAAAATTTCCCTACATGCCAAGCATCTAAAGCTATTCTCCCTTGTGTTTTTATTGCGGCAAAATCATAATGATCTACTGAAGTCCTCTTATGTAGCTCTTTTTCTAATTTCGCATTCATTTGTGCCCTTCTATCATCTGTGCGATCTAAAAAGCTTATTTCTACTGCAGAGAGCGAGCAGGTAAGGTTTTCCCTATGAGCGTGAGCCATTTCAAAAGGTTGCATTGGCTCGAAAAATTCCCTCATTATTTTAGCATCCCAATCTTTAGCAATCTGGCTTAGCTGCGCTATTATAGGAACATAAGCAAAGGTAACATCATAATTCGAGTAAAAATACTGTATGTTAGTTTGACCGTAAAACCTAGACATTACTATACTACACGTAATCCCGTATGTAAGAGGCATGTGGTGATAAGTCACCCCTTCCTTTACTGATGTCGTTATCTGTGTACACACATAACAGTCTTTCGCATCCATAGTCTCAACATATTCTGTTAGCAAGCGATAGAAAACGTTATACGAAAGCTCCTTCTTATCATGCAAGAGTCTCTCATCTATTTCTAGTCTTTTCAATGCGGTTAGTTCAGTGACAGTAACAGGAGCAAAAGTAGAAGCATCGATTTTCTCATTCTCACCCTTTCCATGCATTGCAAGCACTATTGCCATTATTATTAGTACGCATGCAATTATCAAGCCTATACACACATATTTACAATATTTCTTTCTACTGTTTTGCGTCATGATCTGTATAGAATCAGAGAGCTAGAAGCACCTATAAAGAAACGATTCAGTAATGCAGTTACGAAGCTGAACGAGCGCAATGTTCACACAGTCTTCTTCAAGAGGCCAGTCACTTATCGGTTAGCAGCATTTGTCTCAATTCGGCAATAACTCAGTCTTTATCAGTTCAGCAAGTGTCTCATCCGGTTTAGCAATGTATCAGCTGGTTGTTTGTATCACGTTATATTGTAGCAAGCAATGTCATTTATCACCCGTTCAATCAACACTGTCCATAAAACTTTTCTTTTCTATTGGTATCTCTTCTTCTTCGTTCTCGAGGCTTAGAGATACAAATTCGTCAGTCCAATCGACATTGACTACATATGCCCATTCTGGACCGGAATATCTCCTGTTTGGTATCCTTTTCCTTTTCAATTTTGCTTCTCTTTTCGATTCTGCCTCGCTGGTACTTTCCTCTTTGGCCAAGTCTTTTCCTTCACTTGAGGATGGTACCACAACAGTCACTTCCTTTCTTTTCTCTTTCACTTTTGGCCTTTCTCCGTTGTTCAAACTTTCTTTAGTCCTTTCTTTTATTGGTGATATACTTAGTCTCCTCTTTGCACCGTGTCCATTTGATGGACCTGCAACCTTTTCTGTGGAAGTTTGAACCTTTTCGTTCTGTCCTGCCTTGTCCCCTCCTTCTGGGGAATCGATCACGTTCTCTTTTTCTTTTTCTGTATCGTCTGCTTCTGGGAAAGCCCTCCTCTGATCAGGCTCTCCTGCTTTTTCACCTTTTTCGAGCCCTTCGTCACCGTTACTTTCGTCAGGCTCTGTATCACTTTCAGCTGCTTCAGGTTCTTTGTCACCTTCAGCTGCTTCAGGCTCTTTGCTACCCTCAGCTGCTTCAGGCTCTTTGTCACCTTCATCTGCTTCGTCGCTGTCTGAGGATTCTCCTTGGTCTCCCCCAAGCGAGTTGGTCTCTTCGTCCTCAGAGAATATCTCTCTCTCTCCCGTTTCTGCCTGTTCGCTTTCAGTTCGGTTTTGCTCTGTCTCAGCACTCAGCACTGTTTTGTCAGGCACTGGCAGTTTCAGCGCTTCAACTTCCTCATCTGTGGGACACAACACTTTCTTTGTGTGACTGGCGTGAATCCAGTTGGGAACTCCCGCACACTTCACAGCGGTAGTTGTCGTCAGGATCACTTGGAAAGGGCCTTTCCAACGGGGTTCCAGACACGACTTCCTCACGTGCTTCTTTACCACGACCCAGTCACCTGCTTTCAGTGTGTGTCCTGGACCTTGTATCGGTGGCAAGGTGGTTGCTTCCACCTGGTGAGAGAAAGAGCGAACCACGTCAGCTAGACCCTTGCAGTAGTCTAACACCATATCATCTGTAATATTCAAAAGCGCGTTTGCGGGAACTGCAGGAAGTCTCATAGCCCTGCCCATGAGAATTTCGTGCGGAGACAATCCAGTCTTTCTATCAGGGGTGTTTCTCATTGACATTAGCACCAAGGGCAATGCGTCAGGCCATTTCAAATTTGTCGATGCACATATTTTCGCCATTCTTGATTTCAATGTACCATTCATCTGCTCCACCAGTCCTGATGCTTCAGGGCGATAGCTACAATGCAGTTTTTGCTCAATGTTCAGCGCTTCGCAAAGTAACTTTATCACCTCGTTATTGAAGTGACTTCCCCTATCTGATTCTAAAGAGATCGGGAATCCGAAACGTGGTATCAACTCTCTCAACAATAGCTTTGCAACTGTAAGGCTGTCATTTCTACGTGTGGGGTATGCTTCAATCCAGTGACTAAAAATGCACACAATCACCAACACATACTTCAGACCTCCATGCACAGGCATCTCAATGAAGTCCATCTGCATTCGACTAAATGGGCCACTGGCTCTGCCAATGTGGCTCGCGTTCACAACCGTTCCCTTCCCCGGGTTCATCTGCTGGCAAGTGACACATCGATGGCAAACTGCTTCTGCAGCTTGACGAAATCTGGGGTTAAACCAATCAGTTTTGAACAATTTTATCATGGCATCTCTCCCTAGGTGAGCTTGCCCATGATAGTACCGCGCAAGCTGTGATAAGAGACTCTGGCCCTCATTCTGACCTTGGCGGTCTTTTCGCAAGACCGCTGAGTTACCGCCGCGGTGAAGACCGCCGACCGCGGCGGTGTGCCGCTGTGCGCATTCTGACCGCTGGGAGCGTTCCGCCGGAAAACCGCCAGCAGCCACACTGGCGGTCGGCGGGAAAGTGGAGACTGGTCAACCTCCACCGCCACGCCAGCAGAACACCGCCCACAGAATTACGACCCACATTTCTGTGTGGCGGTCTTCTGTTGGCGGTCTTCTGTTGGCGGTCACGTCCCCATGGCTCCCGTCGCCTCCCGGAGGACCAACGCACAAGGTAAGTTGACTGTCCGTGAGGGGAGGGGGTGGGGGGGTGTTGTGTGATGTGGGCGTGCATGGGGGTGTGCGTGTGAGTGTGTAGAGGGGGTGTGTGAGTGCGTGTATGCGGGCGGGGGGTGCTGCTGTGTCTATGGGTAATGTGTGCTGTTCGGCAGGTGCGCATGTCGGCATGTATGTGTGCGGGTATGTGTCCCCGTTGTGTATGTGTGTGTAGGGGGTGTATATATGTGCATGTTGGGGGTGTGTGCATGTCGGGGTACATGTATGTGCATGTCGGGGTGGGGGTGGGGAGGGGGTTCGTACCACCTCTGGGGGGTGGCAGGGGGGTGGAGGGTGTGGGGGGAGGACTCGGGTGGGTAGTGGGGGGTGGGGGAGACCCCTATCAGTGCCAGGGAAGGAATTCCCTGGCCCCGATAGTGCTTACCGCCATGGTTCGCACGGCGGTTCCCGCCCGCAAGAAACCGCGGCGGTAGGCAGGGTCATAATACCCTTGGCGGTCTTGGGACGACCGCGGGGCCGGAGTGCGCAAACTCCAGCCCCGCGGTCATGACCGCCGTGGCGGTCGGAGTGGAGAAGTAGCGGTCGGTCGCGGCGGGGACCGCCGCGGTCAGAATGCCATTTTTAATACCTCCGGTCTGTTCGCGGTCCGACCGCCGTCTCTCCGCCGACCGCCAGGGTCAGAATGAGGGCCTATCTGGCAAAACAAATTTTCCCTCATTTGAAACCCATAACTCATCTGGTCTTTTTATACATTGTGATTTAATCCAGGAATCTCTTTCATCCTCCCTGACATTATTCTGTAATGCTTTTAGTTCATCTATTGTATCTACAACCTTCAAGGCAAATGCTTCAGCTGGTTCGAGTTCTGGTTCACTTATCGAATTCCATTCATCTCTGAGTAATATACAGTTCAAGGCACAAAATCTTGCAACTTGATCCGCATATGCATTTCCCAGAGAAACATAGTCCTGTCCTTTTGTATGAGCACTACACTTTACCACTGCAACTTCGGCTGGCATTTGAATGGCGTGTAACAATTCCCTTATTCTCTCCCCGTTTTTCACTGGGGATCCTGAAGAAGTCAGGAAACCTCTCTGTGACCATAGTTGTCCAAAGTCGTGCACAATCCCAAACCCGTACTGACTATCAGTGTAAATGGTGACCTTCATCAATGCAGACAGTTGACATGCTCTTGTAAGGGCTACAAGTTCTGCTACTTGTGCAGAATAGACTCCTTGAAGCCATCCCGCTTCCAGGACACCTGTTACAGTGCATACAGCATATCCTGCTTTCAAAATTCCCATCCCATCTCTTAGACATGAACCATCAACGAAAACAATTTGGTCATTTTCATCAAGCTTAGTATCCTTAATATCAGGTCGAGGTTTTGTGCAAAATTCAGTCACCTGAAGGCAGTCATGCTCGACGTCTTCAGTGTTCTCAATTTCAGCATTTTCTCCAGGGAGCAAGGTTGCTGGATTCAACGTAGTGCACCTTTTCAGCTGCACGTTCGGTGAGCCCAGAATTATCGTTTCATACCTTGTGAGTCTTGCTCCAGTCATGTGCTGCGTTCGGGAGCGGGTCAAAAGTATCTCAACTGAGTGAGGGACCATGACTGTTACTGGGTGTCCCATCACTATTCCTTCACTCTGAGTGAGGCTGATACCAACTGCTGCTACGGCGCGCAAACACCCTGGAAGTGCTGCTGCGACCGGATCCAAAGTAGCTGAAAAATACGCTACTGGTCTGTTTATGCCACCATGGGCTTGAGTCAAGACAGACAAAGAACATGCATCACGTTCATGACAAAACAATGTGAAAGGCTTTGTGTAATCAGGCATACCTAAAGCTGGAGCCCTGCACATGCATTCCTTCAGTTCAACAAAAGCATCCATCTCGTCTCCTTTCAGCTCAATTTGATCCAAGGCATCCTTCTGGGTCAACTTCAGTAAAGGCTTTGCTAGAGTCGAGAAGTTGGGAATCCACTGGCGACAATAACCCACCACTCCCAAAAACTTCCTCACCTCCCTCCTTGTCTTTGGTGGACTCATTTGAAGTACACTGGTTATTCTTTCCTTCATTATTCTCCGTGACCCTTTCTCTATCTGGTGACCCAAGTATTTCACTTTCTTCTGACAGAACTGTAATTTGGAAGGAGACACCTTATGTCCATTCCTTCCCAAATGGTTCAACATAGCAATGGTATCGGCTGTGCAGCCACTTTCTGTCTTTGATGCAATCAGTAAGTCATCGATGTACTGTACTAGGGTTGACTCGAATGGCAATTCTAATGCTTCCAAGTCTTTCTTTAGAATCTGATTGAAGATTGACGGTCACTCAGAAAACCCTTGAGGAATTCGACACCAACTGTACACTCTGTCTAAGAATTTGAAACAAAAGAGAAATTGGCTGTCCTCATGAAGAGGCACCGAGAAGAACGCTTGTGACAAATCGATGACTGAGAACCACTCGGCATTGCAAGGGACCTGGAACATTATCACAGCTGGATTTGGTACGACAGGGCAGCATTTGACTATGATGTCGTTTATTTTCCTTAAGTCCTGCACGAGTCGGACCTTTCCACTCGGCTTTATTAGTCCCATGATTGGTGAATTACATGGACTGCTCAACACCTCCTTCAGCACTCCCTGCTTTACAAATTCGTCAATGAGTTGGGCAACTTTCATGAGGGTGTCTTGTGCCATGTGGTATTGTGGGGTCTGGGGAAAGATTGCATTGGGCTTTACAGTCACTTTCACTGGTTCCACTCCTTTCATCAATCCCACCTCTTTCCCTGTCATATCCCACACTTCCTTTCCGACTGTTTCCCGTAATTCAGCTGGGATATCTTCTTCAGTTATCATTGGGAACAGACAAATCAGAGGATAATCTTCATCAACAGTTTCCATCTCATCCCCCTCTACACTGTCCTCTTCTTCCCCATCACTGCTCGTCTGAATTTTGATTCCCTCGTTCGAACACATAATCAAACAACCCAATTTACACAATAGATCTCTCCCTAACAGTGCTATCGGGCTTGAGTCACATACCACAAATTTGTGTAACCCTTGATAGTTACCAATGCTGACTGGTACCGGATCTGTAATCGGGTTTGTCAGGTGACTGTTTGCTACTCCCACCACTTGAACTGTACTCCCTGAGAGTGGCAAATTTGGTACTTCACTGCTCTTAACAGTTGAACGTGTGGCTCCCGTGTCAACCAAGAATGAGACACGATGACCCATTACTCTTCCCTCCACGTACGGACCCTTTTGATCAACTTCCAAGGATGCTGCAAGCACACAATCTCCTTCCTCTCCTGAACTTTCACTCTCCCATACATTGTTTATTCCACTCTCACTGTGTAATGGGAACTGTTGTACGGTGCCATTTGTACTCATTACCTGACCCGAAACCTGTGGAGGAACCATCACTTGCTGCTGACTCATTGGTGCCAAAGGTATTTGCATTTGCTGATTAGGTACCATGGGTAACTGCTGTTGCATTGGCTGCATTTGCGTCATCTGCATACGAGGCATCTGCATCTGCTGCGGCTGCATAGGTTGTAATCCCTGTAACTGATTTACGGTCTGAAAATTTGGGTTTGGACCTCTCATTTTCGGTCCCCTCATTGGCTGAAATGCATTGACATCATTGTTTTGCTGACCAACACCTGCACCTGCACCTTCCTGCACCACCATCGGGCACTCGCGTTTCCAATGACCGACGATCCCGCACACGTGACACGGCATCACCTTCTTCATTGCCTGCACACCATTCACAACAGTGTTCAAATCCGGACCATTATTCACAAAACCTCCTCTGCCTCTGCCTCTGGCCTGTGGCTGAAACGCCATGGTTCCCTGCAACTGCGGCTGCGGTTGCGGTACCTGTTGTTGGAACCCTTGCAACCCTTGCAGACCTTGCAAACCTGTCTGAGCTGCCTTAAGCTGCATCATCATCACCTTCTCTTTCAACCTTTTCTGTTTCACCTCAATTTCGTCGCTACAGTATTTCGCATAATTCAATACTTCGTCAATAGTTTTCGACTGCCAGCAAATCAAATGCGACTTTATCATCTGACTTATCTCTGGCCTCAGCCCTTCCACAAATCTAAACACAAAATGAAGCATGTCCTTCGCCTCTATTGTTTCCGTGCCACTGTAGTTCTTGAACGCCTTCAACAACCTCTCATAGTAACTATGAATCGATTCTTTAGCCTCTTGGGCAGTTCGATCAATCTTCTGCCAATCCACATTTTTTGCGGCAACCTTCGTCTTCAAATGCTCAATCACCTTATAGTACAAGCTCATCACCATAGGTGATGGTGCACCCGTATCCCTGTCTCTCTCCGGTTCACTTGTCGGCCAACCTACCGCTCTTTTGCAATCCTCCCACAAATCTGCCGGAACCACAATCTCAAAGAGAGTGTTCAGGTCTTCCCAGAGACATTTTGCAAGCTTCACAAACCTATCAGTCTGTTGATACCATTCAATCGGCTTCTCTCTCAGTTTGGGAAAATCGTCCGTAAAAGACTGAATGTCGCTTCTGTGCCATGGTACATGTATTAATTTTCCCCCTGCCGTGTCCCTCATTGGTAACATGGTTACTGCCTCGCTACTCTGTGGTCTTTTCTCATTGAGCTCTGTAGCACTGTCCCTCCTCTTTTCCTTTCTCTTTACCCACCTGCTTTCCCACTTGTCTAAGCACCTCCACACTTGTGCACTCTGTAGCAGTTCTCTGAGGTGCGCCTTCATGCCTGCTGACCTCATATGTTCAAAATCTGTGGTCCCAAAATCCAACCTGTAGCTTCTGCTCAAGTGTTTTGTCTTGTCTATGTCAACCCCGTTTTTGTCGGCTATTTCCTGCAAGCTCTTATGTACCTTGTTCACTTCCTTCGTAATCCTGGGACATAGATACGTCAGTTCTTCTTCCGAGTAGGACTCTAACCTATTCACACCCATAGTCCCTTCCACTAATTCTTGTGCTTCCATGTTCAGCCTCATCCTATTCATATAATCTTCTCCCTTCCCACTGGCTGAGCTTTGTGTGGAATTCAGACTGTTGAACCACTGTGTCAGCTGTTGCGCATTCAACCCCATCAGTGTAGCATTCACATCGACTGCCATTGATGGTTGCGGCAACTTTTCAGTGTTCGATGTTAGAGGTATTATCAGTGGGGGACTCGACCTCACCAGTGTTGACTGAGCACATATGGGACTAAACTCCATCAAGGATCCGGATCCAGTTGGCTGAGCCGCTATCGGAGTTATCCCTGGAGTGTTTTCTATGCACCTTCTTTCTGTCCCATTCTGCAGCATTGATCCTTGACTGCTCATACCTAAGTTAGGCTGACTATACAAAGGTACTGGTGGACCTAGAGTAATGGGCAGTGATATCGCGTCTGGGTTTTGTCTATTTCCCATGTTCTAAGGCACGTTCATTCCCACACTATGGGTCATCATTGCCGGCATGCCCATCTGACTCCCCGTCATCTGAGCATGTGCGTTTCCCCCCTGCATCTGCTTTTGAGGCATCAAAAACTGGGTTGATTCAGCTTGTACCATGGTTGGATTGTGACCATTCTGTCCTCCCATTGCGGCTGGATCTAGAATCATTCCCGTACTATTGTCGCTGCTGTAGTACCTTGGGACCTGCGGCTGATAATTTTCTGCTTGTTTCAACATGGGCACATCTGGATATATTCTCCTAACCTGCGGTATCTGCGGGGTGAACGGTAGACTCGGGTCCTTAGATCCCGATGATGCTCCTGAACTCTGAGTTTCACTGTTCTGTACCGGTGCCGGAGGGGCAGAACTGGTACTTGGACCTTGTCCACTCTCCGCATAAGGTGGTGGACGGTCGTTCAGCAATTGCATTATTAACTCCTCATCCTCTAACTCCTCTTCTCTTCTCAACTTTTCCTCGTCCTCTCTATCCTTGGAACACTTCCTGTCTGTCTTACAGGTAGCTTTCTTACCTGCCTCCCCTTCTTCCTTAGTAATTGCGGGAAACAATTTTATCCCCTGCAATACATCTGACCTCCACACCTTCTGTGCATTATCCCACCTAGCGTCCGCTAGTGTCTTTTCTACCTTCCTTATCCTGGTCTCGAACTTATTTTGCTGCTGCTGTCTAGACATTAGTTCCCAAATTGCTAGAGCCTCAAACTGTGCTGGCCTTGGCGGTACCTTTATGTCGTACATCGTGAATCTCAAATTCTCTAGGATCCTTATATTGAATGTCCCATGGATCGGAAACGCTACGCTCCCATGTTTCTCTGTCAGTTTGTGCCATTGCTTTAGCCAAAGACACGGAGCTACCCCCTTCTCTTCCATTACAATGTAAGCTGGTGTACCTTCGGGCGGCGTCTCCTCTCCTACGCTCGCTTTAATGTAAGACTCCCCCTTCATCGCACTCCTTAATGCTTTAAAAAATTTCATTTCCTCGTCTTTTATTTCACAAAGTTTGTAATCAATGTGTGACTTTAACTCCCGGAATACTCTTCGCTTGCCTTTCCCCTTCCAATCGAGCCCCACGGACTGCGTCCAATCCGTGCGCGACTCTTCTCTACAACCAACCTATCCCAGCGCGGCTCCTAGTGACGTCACACTCACACACACTGCGGCTGACAAAGCCTCGCGGCTAGTCCTCCTTCACTCAGCTCCTCTCGTAACAACTTCTGGCATGTATCGCGAGCTACCAAAAATATAAAACAGATCTGTCGGTTTACTACAGGAGGGGTACCACAATCGCTTCAGGACCTTAGGGATTTTTCACTAGCCTCGGCAGTTATTCCATCTTTCTCGGTCCCCACGTTCGCAAGCAAATCTGACCCGCAGACCTACTCTCCACTTGTCAGTGATCTATTCTAGTGCACTTAGAATTTTGTCAAAGCCCGAAGTCGAAGTTTTCTTTCACTCCCTTAACACACGTACCGACTCGTTGACCACGCCCGATCAACCTACTAAACCGCCCAGACCACAACATAAAACAACATACTCCGGAGTCTCTTGACCTCGCAGGGCCCGTCTCAACAACAACAACCACGTGGACCTTTTTATGCACGAAGCGCCACATGCACATGAAGTTCGACGACTTCCCTACTCTCACACTCGGAGTCACACCTCCGCTATTTCTATGAAGTTCGACGACTTCTCTACTTCTACACTCAGAGTCGCACCTCCGTTATTCCCTAAAAAAAGAAAAAAAAATTCCTCGCAACCTTCTCACACAATCTGTGGCAATAAGCTGTGCAAGCGCAAAACCCTAACTTCGCTCATACCATCACCAGTACCGCCAACGCCGATCTCACACCTCCATTCTCTTCATTCGCAAGCTCCGAGATCCCGGGAAAGTCGCGGTGGACTTAGCCCATCATCATTTTCTCAATCAGTTTTATCCAAGAAAAATATAATTCAACTTCTCGATTGGAGTCTCAAAGGGCGTAACCGTTAATTCAACACCATGTACTCTTAAGAGTACAGGGTCCCAAAAGACGAAACCATCCTCTGCTACCATCTACTGATAGAGCGTTCCGTACTAATAATTTACCTGTATTCGGACGCTCTTTAGGCCGATGAATCTTTTGACTAAGTGGGACTCTCCGTACTCTATATCGGTTAATTTTAATCAAATCAATAATCAATAACGAACATAAGCAATACCTTGATCAACATAACACTTAACAATTAATCCAGAATACATTTCGGCGAACCCTGACCTTTCAGTCAGGAATAACCACACCAGTTTATTCCAAGTTAGTGAATTTTATTTCCCTATATTAACAAAGCTAGCACAATATAGATGTGTCTCAACACCAAATGATAAACATATATGAACATTAATAGCTGTCCATAACGGCGAAACAAGTGCAATCTATGTAGCATTTGAATAACAAGGCATTCGATAATAGCAATGCAAATCACTAATAGTATAATCTGTAATGAGCTAATTGCATACATTTAGTCAGCATAACAAGATCTCAAATTGCATCGTGTGACAAAAGGAATCCTCGTCTAACCTCAAATTAGCATCGGCATGTGGGACTTCATGCAAAACAATTTAGCAACATTAATTTAGAAAACTCCTAACTAGGGCTCTTATCAAAATCAGCAGTTGGTTACCTAAAAGGAACACAATCAATTGTACAATTTCCTTTCATGTTTACCAATTACGATCAGCATTCAAGGAAGTCTTCGTCTCACAGGTACCGTTTCTCGATTAGCATGGGACGGGGCAAAGGGGCAGGGGTGGACGGGGCAATTGCCTCACAGCGGCAAGATAAAACTACTACTTCATGCTAAGGGATCAAAGTTAAAGTCTCTAGGGCAAGAATCATTTAAAGTCTCTTTCTCTCGATTAGAGAAAGCATCAAAGTCTCTTTCAAAATGGCGTCGCAGCAAAGTGGGCCATAGTAGCTGCAAAGTCTACAAAATGGCGGGATGTCCAATAATGGCTGCTTTCCTCTCGTGCACCTGGTTTAAATAGACAACAGTTCAAATCCAGTAGGGTCTTCCATTGGAGGGTTCATAGGTTAGCTTCAAATTGTCCAATCAAAAACAACAGTTCTCAAGCTTTTACTTAAGCATACATTATCCTTGGAGACGGGTACGTAAGTTGCAACATTTTATACCAATTAACTCACTTTCAGAGCTTCCATTGTCCGCACCTGCAGATCGACCTTGGAGTAAAGAGAAAATATGCCAGGCTGGCACGAAACCTTAAGATAAGCATGTGAACGATCTCAGTGGAAAAGTACAGCTTCAAGCAGAAATCCACGTTTAATAGCACATTGGAAAAATACGAGCATCTAAACCGTGAGACCAGGCAACTAGGCCGAAGCCTGCACTAAAGTAATGCTAAGCTAAAACATTTTAAACAAGCAAATCATAGCACACGTTTACGATTATGTCGGATTAGTGCAATTCTAATACATCACGTTATATAAAGCACGCTTATAAATGTTGGCAAACTACTCTGAGGGCACATTTTGTCCCCGTACAATCTTTATTAGTTCGGTTAAAGTCACACATGATTATTGCACACTACGTTTATGCGTTAATAAATGTAAAACCTTCATTTCTGCTTCATCACTCTTCATCACGGATACACGGGAAAAAGGAACCTGATGCAAGCCAGTC
Source organism: Pleurodeles waltl (assembly GCF_031143425.1). Taxonomy (NCBI): domain Eukaryota; kingdom Metazoa; phylum Chordata; class Amphibia; order Caudata; family Salamandridae; genus Pleurodeles; species Pleurodeles waltl. Next base: position 343,836,551 of record NC_090439.1, read on the forward strand.
AGTGCATCAATATAGTATGACTGTCTTTGGACCAGTTTAGAACTTTTAGGTCCAATTGATAAGTGTGTTGGTCTCAGAAATGTGTTCCTGCTTCTTAAGTTTTTCAATAGTCAATATTTTAGTATTTTAGTAAAGCTCTTGACTTTCTCTGAGATACAGAGGCCGAGCCCTTACAGCGTTACCATAGTTATAATAAAACCCAGTAGTAAACTCGAGCGAGGATCGAGTTAAATCGACCATCGCACCACATCAGTAAAAATGAGCTAGGAGAAAGTCCTTCTTAGACAGTTCAAAATATGGCAGCTCTCTGTATCTGTAATTGTGGAAACTGTCAACATTTACCTGTGTACCTACTCGAGTGCACAGGCCGTACCGGAGGCTGCCTTCTCAATGGGCGAAATCAAAACCCTGACCCCACCCCTGTTCCTTACCCACCCTGCGCGTGGGGCCACAGAGCAGAGAATTGGACTCTGGGCAGGGAAGAAGAGAAACCGAAGGAAAGACCAGTGGAGCACGGTCACTTTCCAGCTGCTTCCATGACACTCAGCTCAGCTGTAGCCGTCAGACACGATAGCACAAAGCCACGCATGGGGGGGGGGGTCAGAAGTTATGCAGGAATATCATATTTCGACCCCCTCTCCCCCCGCCATCATACCAACCCATGAAAGGTGAAAATACGACTGTGTAAATCCGATTTTCGTAGTAATTTGTCTTTTGTTCGTGCACTCTTAGGTGTCAAGTCAGAATATCTCAGTATTTCCATACCCCGACACAATCCGATTTTGCTGAGCTTGGATCACTGTTTATCTGGTCACTTGTATCAAAAGCAGGGCAGAAATCAAAGAGGCTGCCATGTTATCTCCCCTTGATCATTCTGGCACACTGCGCTAAATATAAACACAGGCAAACTGCAGGTTCTCTTGCAAAGCAGAAATGGATAAATGTGAGGCTGAGCAAATCCACCACAGCAAATCAGCAACAACTTAGAGGAGCAGAGCGAAAAGTCTCAAAAACCATTACAAATGAATGCATGTTTTAGCTATGTGGATAAAATATGGAGATGGAAAGCTGTTCTCATGACAAATTACTTCTCTGCACTTCAGCTGTATTTTGACAGTAACCTGTCACATGCTGAAATTGTGGCATAATCTGTTCCCAGGGAGTGTAGTTCTTCATGCAGAAAAGACGTTTTCTGCTTTCCAATCTGAAATTGGAAGACAAGGCTCTTGCATTTGCCCAATAAGTTTGAATCAGATGCTCTTGTTGCAAACAATGGCGACTGTGATTCGTTTCTTCAGCAGTGGAACAGATTTTAAGGTCAGTTCAGGAAATTTCTAAAATAAATTCAAGAACCGTCTAACGTGCTTTTGTTAAATACCTAAATCGTGGCAGCGAGAGTGCTAATCCTAATAAATATTCTTGCTGGATTTGTTATTCGCATTGAGAAGAATTGTCAAAGGTTGAAGTTGGTCAAATGTCTTTCCACTAATTATGTCAATGCGAGAAATATGTAAAATATACATCAGAATATATACATCGCTGTGTGTTTACAACTGGTGTTGAATTTGGAACTGACTAAAGTCCATGTAATAAAAAGGACACATAGCATAACATTATAAAAGAATCACAGGCCAACTTACAAGTACATGACTTTGATACCTTGTGTGCCCTACATGAATTAAATAATTTAAGAAAACAGGGACAGGTGGCAATCAAGGAGCCGGGAGCACCACAGAAGAAATTCTAAATGGCATAGCAATACATTCTGATATTGACTTGATACTCCTAACATTCAAATGCATGCTATTGATATCTTTCAGAATATGGTAGTGAAAGTTCTAAAAATACTGAGGAAGAACAAAAACATATTGGCAAAAAGGATAATTTGATGAAGGAACAAAGAGTAGTGTCAAACCTCATTTGGTGGATCATGGAGGAGGCAGGGGCTACTCGACCAAAACTGTGGTCATTTGCCTCTATTGACCTGGTGTCAGCCCGCCATAGTTCTGCAAAATTGCTTCAAGTACACTCCCTTCAGTGCTTGACTCTCAGTGGTAGCATTGGTGAGCAGTCACAGGCTTCTCAAAGAGTTTAGTGTGGGGAAGTACAGTAGGCTCAGTACTCAGTAACATACTCAGCAGCACATTAACATGATTATCTAGCCCAGTGCTTTTCTTTGAGAAAAGAAACATACTTTATTGTACAGTAAGTACAACACTACACAAATCACGAAAATGCCCCAGATCTTCAAAGTACAGGTGCAAGTCCAATATTTGGTGCTGAGCTGTGGCCGGGTCATGTGGCAGAACCAATCAGGATAGGCAGTTGCAGAGTACTTGGCAATATTCTAAATATAGTGGTGGGGGTGGCTGGCTTCTGATAGTTGCCTTCTTGTGGGATCTAGGTTATCAGCAGGAGTTGGGCCTCATGGTCTTTACAGGCCGAGTATCTACATGGTGGTTAGTCACTACAGGAGTTGGGCCTCCTTAGAGTTTGGTGATCATACAGTTTTATTCTCTAGGCACAGGTTTCTGGAGGCATCTTAAAAGCTTCAGGGTGTTTTGAGGCACAGCAGGAATGTCTGATTAGTTACCTAGGTCGATCTAGCATGGAGGTTTCTAATGCCATTGCAGGCAGGCATTGCTACAGCATATACTGCCTTGAGGGTGCAGCTTTATACTTTGGAGCACCACAGTTGGTTCAGAATACCTTGGATCAGTACTGGGCTAGCAACTCAGGCTGGTTTAGGGGGTCCCCTGGGTTGGGCTCAAAATGTTACAGACTTCTTTTTCTGTGGTAGACACTCAGGCACAGGGCCAGTAATACCACAGTAAAACTGAGCCCAATCACAGACACGTGATAGGTGCCACAAGGCCACATCAACCCAGATTTCAGTTGGGCAGACAATCCATCACATTTAGCATGTGCCACAACTGCAACTGCAATGATGGGTACAACAGTGAAGACCACTTGAGCACACTTCAAAAGGTGAGATGGTTCCTCTAAGATGTTCAGAGACTGGTACCCATACCACATCATGCCAGACACATGGGTTATGAGTCAATGGTGGATGCCAGTGTCAATCGCTTCTGTCAGATCAATTGGTTCAATTCTTGTGTCTTGCACAGGCAGGACATCTTGGAATTCCAGGTCAAAACAGACTCCAGTTGATGACTCTTCACTTCTGGGAAGCAGGGTGCCAGGCATGCACCAACTAGTAGTTATCTCTGGTTGTGCAATAGTTATGCTCTGTGGCACATCTCTTCCTTGATCACAAAGAACTTGGAACTAAATAATCAAGTGGGTCCAAGGCTCCTACCTTTCTACACAGATGGCATGCACAGGATTGGGATTATTTGCGTGCCCTTTTTTAAATGGTTTGGATCGATTGTCCTCTCATGTGTCCTTCCAAGGCTGTCTTATAGATTTATCCTTTGTCATGAGTGATGCTCTTCACAGTAGGATCTCCTTCATATTAGAACACACACAACAGAAGCGAACGAGGTTTGAACAGTCTTCACCTGAGTCTGCACCTGATCAGCAGTCTGCACCTGAGTCTGCACCTGATCAGCAGTCTGCACCTATCAACAGCCATCCCTGACTGTGCTCAGGAAGTACCAAATCATTGCTCTCCTTCTAATAGACCATTTACACTTTACCAACATGAACTGCAGTCCCGCCCTTCACCCTCGTCATTCATCAAATGCCAATTTCAGAAAGACTAATCAGGAACTATCTGTATTAGAAAAAACCTAATCCAATTTCTAAGGGTAAGCCTGTCTCGTCTCTCCATTCATAATGGTCTATGTGCCCTCTTTCCAGTCTCAGAAATATCAGAAATACAGTTCATCTGTCTAAAAAATCAACCTTGCAGTAATCTTGTGCACCTGAACAAGCTTGGTGCTCTAAAATAGAACCCACTAGCCTGCATTATTCTGGTTCACTCAGCTACTCATGCAGTATATAACAATCTTCACGTAGACACACCCACTCATCCAGGTGTTTGGAATCCCAATGCCAGGATGCCATGATCAACGTTAGCAGCATAATTTCCTAAAAGTGGGCCAGAAGACTCTCACTTGCTATAAAACACCACCATACTACCCATGTAAACCCATGACATTAAAATTAGTACTCTGTCCCTACTGAGGGTTCTCTTAGTTCATTCGTCATTGTCCAGGACAGGTCCTAGACTAGTTGCAAATTAAAAGCAGGTCTTAGCATTCATGCACCCGCTTGGTTAGCTGTAACCACAAAAGCCAGAAATCAGGATACCAGAGTTTTTATATGTTGTGAAAAGTACACAAGATCAGAAGTAACCACCAGGTCAAAATATAGGTTCCTCTATCAAAAGCATATTGGAGAAAGCCTCTCTATACATCCACTAATTTTTGCAACCCCACATGAAAGGCCTGTATTTCTATAAAGTACACTGGACTTCTTGGTGGAAGATGCATAATGGGAATCCCACTACCCAATGATTGCTTGTGATGTTACCTCACCAAATATATCACTAAGGACATAGATATATTAAAGGGATGTAAGGAGTTTCTGAAAATATGACCAATAACAATGACTTAACATGTAAGATGACTCTCTGTTTAGATAACACTATCTTTCTCTTTGGAGATGAAATGTTTGGGCTAAAAAGAGAGACAGAGACGGGTATCTGTTTCGCCTCAAACTATGGAAATGTTTTGGTGGTTGTGAGTGGAGCAGGCACTCTGGTCAGATGCATCATTTCTTCAAATTGCGATTACCTAATTGTGGGTATTTGTAAATTGCAATTACCTAATCGCTATTTGAAAGTACAAAGCTCCAGGAGTTTCATTTAGCGATTCCTAGTGGCTCACAAACCGACCTACCTCATTAATATACATGAAGTAGGCCACAATTTGTGACCCATTGTGAATGGCTATAATCACAGGGATGGTGGCCTGCTGGGCTCACCATACCACCATGTCTGTGATTGCTTTTAAATAAAGTAATCTTTTTTTTAAAAAATGCAGCCCATTTTCCTTACAGGAAAAGAGGATGCGTTTAAAAAAGAAAAATAAAAAGTTTTCTTTTTATTTTTGAATGCTCTTAAAAAATATTTTCACAAGCATTCACAAAGGGGAAGGGGGCCCTTCGGGATCCTTTCTTGTTTGTGAATGGGTTAACACCTAGTTGAAGTAGGTGGTATGATGCAAATGTTTTGCAACCGCATTTCAGTCACAAAACATTCCTACATACCACTGCAATTCGGTATTAGGAAAGAACGCCCTTGACACGCCCCTTCCTAATACCAAATCGGTACTGAATCGCAAATTGGAATTCATACATAGCAAAATGCATTTGTGCACTCCCAAACAGCGGATCGCAAAAATGCAAGCTACATCTGGCCCTATATGTCTATTGTGGCCTTATGGCTATAGTTTCAATGATGTGTTTGCTGTATGGATGGGAATGGAAGCCCAGTCTAAAAGCAAATTCTGGATTTGCTCAATTATAATACCCTCAATGTACACCTAACAACAAATATTAGTGCAGTGACAGTAGACTAGCTAGATATCTAGGTAGAAAAAGCTAAGGATACAGTGCAGACAAGTCTCTTCTGGCAGAAAACTGCAGGTAATAGTATATTACGTGGAAGCAGTAATTATTTTACAGCTTTCAAATGGAGTATTCCCTATCGGGAATCTTATGGGTAACATTAAACTGCAGTAGTTCTAATAATTATAAGAGAAGGATGAGATGTGTAGTAGGTGTGGGCAGAAATCGCAGAGTTTCACTTTGTGCATTTACCCAGAAAAACATAAAAACTCAAGTGAAAACAATCATGTCGGGCTGCTCCTGCTGTTATTTAGTGACAGCAGTGCTGAAAAATCAGCACAGATGGCACTATGGCCCTCATTAACACCGCCAAAGCCGCGGGCGCCAGGAGACTACCAGTGCTGGTGGTCTCCTGCCCACCATATTACGGGTACTGATGGATTTCTGCTACACTTTAGGTGGAAATCCAGCAGTAGTCATGCTGGCTGGTGGAGGCGCTCTGGCGGTTCCACCACCCTCCCGCCTCACAAGTTAGACACCGCCTGCCGTATTGTGGGCCATAATACGGCTGGGTGGTGTTCTGCTGGCAGGGCACTGCCAGCAGTGGAAGCGCACCTTCCCTTTCCTAGCCGGACAAGCTTCTCCCCGGAGCAGGTAAGGTAATCGTTTGACAGGGGAGGGTGGTGCATTGGGGGTGTTGTGTGTGAGTGTGTGGTGTCTTATTGTGTGCATGAATGTGTGTATGCATGGTTGTATGCATGTCTGAATGTTGAAGTGAGTGCATGTCTGCATGTAAGTGTGTATGGGTGTGAGTATGTGTTCTTTAATGGGTGTGAGTATGCATGCTTGAATGGGTGTTAGTACGCATGCTTGTATGCATATATGAATGTTGTGAATGCGTGTATGAATGTGTGTCTGAATGTGTGTATGAATGTTCTTGTGAATGCGTGTATGGATGCGTGTGAGTGGATGTGTATATGTAAGTGCAGGTGAATGGATGTATATGTGGTGTGTGTGTCTGTGCGGATGTATGCGGGGAGAGGGGCGCTGTGGCTGAAGGGGGTTGGGATTGGGGAGGGGCAACTAGTGCTTGCTGGGAGGTGTGGGTGCTGTGGCTGAAGGAGCCAGGGAATGAATGGACAAGTTGGGGTAGGGGTAGGTGAATCAAAACAGAGCATGATGACTGGACGGTGTAGAAATGAAGAGGAAAACACCATCTCTTTTGGTGTGTCTTCCTATTTTGTAATAAATTGCATATTTTATGAATGATTCAGTTAATTAGCTGCTTGTAGTATATCATCAAAATATATTAACACTGTTTCTGGTAGCTTCCTTAACAGCAAGTGTAAACACGGTTATTGTGAACATTGTTCTGCCCATCCTTTGCATGGCAGTTGGCTACATTAAAAATATTTGTAAAAAATATTTTTAAAAAGCAGAGCCTGACAGGGAAGGTGTGAGTCCAGGAAAGCAATGGATGGGATGATGGAGAGGAGAAGCTGCACAGAGAGCATTAAGCAAGAGGTGGGAGGGAATAGGTTAAGATTAAAGCAGCAACATTGGGAGCAATGCAAACAGCAGTGGGTGGCTACATGTCAACCAATCGGAACAATGTGAGACCGAAATGCTCCAGGGTGGCTCAAATACATAAATAGGGAGAAAAGCAATAAAATAATGAAAACACACCTGAATTGGAAAACAAAGCTGTACAACCATGATCAAGCGGGTGACCCAAATCTCGCTCTGAGTATGCTTTTGAAGCAACAGGTCTGTCCCACAGACAGCTAAAGTTGGATGCTTCTGATACCTAAATGTAAATGTTTATAAATAATACAATTGTGTGAATCAGTGACATTGAAATTGCCACCTCTAGCCCTGTAGCTACTTTATGAAATGAAACTTTGTGAGCATGTAAGTTCTGCTCCTATTTGGATCACTGACATATTATCCAAATCAACAATATCATGAACAAAAATATTGTTTCAAAAATATAAATTACAAAAATATAATTTTTATACACTTATTACAGTGAATGCAAAGATATCAAGAAATATAATTTTATACTGATATTGTTAAAACATAAAAAAATATAATCTATCTATCTATCTATCTATCTATCTATCTATCTATCTATATTGATATATAGTATTATTTAGTTACACATTTCAGAAGTTAAGAACGTGACACTTACTATATGAATACGGCTGATCGAAAAGCTTTACAGGATGAAACAGCAGCAACTGTATTTGAAATAAACAGAACATGCAACAAATGCAGAATTCAGGTATCAGAACAACCGCCAACATTATAAAAGAATTAGAAAGAGCCAGGATCTCTGAACTGAAGAAATGTTGGGAAATAACATCTCTCACCAAATATATTGAATGAAGCAGGATTCCACGAGGTCTACGGGTTTTAATTCTGCCAACATTTGGCGATATCGACCCTGATCTACTAGAAGGGTGGTGATCACATACTGCGGATTGAAATAACGAATATTGAAGAACCCATAAAGGAATTGTAAGAGGTTCCCAAACAGGAGGAGGTTAGACACATGATTACCAGTATGGAGGAATGCATTGCTAAACAGGAAAATGAAATAGGAACACTGAAAGCACACAAACTCAAACGTGACAGACTTGATTATGAGCAAGGAAGTTTACACCTTTGCTCACAAATATGAAACACTGAGAACCAAAGAACAGTTTAATACGACAGCCAAATCAGCTGCAGTAATAAGCAGCACTGATGTGAGCTCAGATCCAGGATCCTCAGCTGATGAAACATCAGCAACAGAAATTGGATTTTCATGGAGAAATTAGACTAATGCAACTAGACATGCTGCAAACAAGCCGAAGCAGGGGGTGGGGTCGAGATGGCACAAGACGAGGAGGGGGGAGCGGAAAAACCAGGGACCACCAACAGTAAATAAAGTGCTTGATACTCAGACAGACCAAGTGGGTAATTAAAAAGTAATGCATATCTCAAAGACAACTCTAAGACAGAATGAGATAAAAATTCTGAAGCTCTGCCTCAGTTTCTGCCCTGCTGCTGATTGGAACTATACATATACGCAAATTGAAGTATAAACTTCGACTGAGCAAGTATTTTGACTTGCAACTTCCTTCAGCTAAAACGATTTTAGGACCACTACACAGAAGTATTCAGGGTTCAAAAAAAGGGATATTCCAGAACTCTTGACCATTAATGCCTTGGAGAATGAAACTATTTCAAACAGCACCACATATCCTGAAATGGAAGAAAAACATGTGATTTAAATCCATGGGCTTCAACATAGATCTCTCCAGCACAAGCAATTTTAAACCTTCCAGCAAATTCAATCCACAACTACAGAGTGGCAATTTAGTTGACACCTTTCATGAATTAGTGGTAGGAGACATAAACAGACTGCGCTCAAAAGTGAAGAATAAAGACCGTAGTAACTTCACTAACAGGGACTAGCAAGGTATCTACTCTTTAAGAAACAATGACTCCATCACCATTAAGCCCTCAGACAATGGTGGCAACATTGTCATTATGGACACTACAGAATATCAGTCAGTCAGTAAAAATAACTTTATTCGGCGTTTAGCCATAAAAGTATACATACATACATAAAAGTCATCATAAAATACAGTACTTATGGCATTCATAAAAAGCAAATCTATTAAGTCTAAGCTTACCGCCCAAGCTTACTAAAACAGTATAAGATAATAAATACTTATAAAAGCGTATATAATGATAAGACAATATAGTAATAAGACAATGCCTAATTTCTCTCAATAAATAGTCACATTACCAGTTCATATCGGTTTCTAATGGTGATAGCGGATTTAATAAAACTAAGAATAGAAATGCAGATTTGTTTGGATGAGAGGCTTTGGATGCCAGTCAATCCTTCTTTGTAGGAAGAAGTGTGCAAGTTACGCAAAATGGGTAATAAAAAGGATTTCCTGGGAACTGAGTAAAGTTTACAGAATAAAATAAAGTGGCAAGTACTTTGTTTCGAAAAGTTATCACAAGGGCATGGCGGTAGTGTTTTTTCCCACACACATTTTATCGGGAACGCCACTCTAAAATGGATCAGATTAAATCTAAAAAGTACGAGTAAAGAGTATAAAGAAGGTGTCGGGAACCAAACAAAATAAGGTTCTAGCAAGTCTGATGATAGAATTTGTATGTATGAATTAAAAGAGCTCAATTTCTCTGCCACTTGGTATCTAAGATTCATAACATGCTCTTTATGTCGAAGTTTAACAATTTCTTTCGCATTAGCTGGCAGGAGCTCTGGTTTAAAATACATATACTCCAAATCCAAGTTTCGGAAGCCATTGTGAACAAAATTTTGCCATCGAATTTTGTTACAGTTTGTTAGTGAAATACAATCTTTTACACAATCGTGTGTTAAAGTAGCCGCCGGATTTGACCATACTTTTATCCATAGCAAAAGTGGGGCAATATCTATCAAATCTGTAATGAAGCGGATTCCCAGTTCCTCATGGCTTAAAAGGTTCGCTATGTTCTTAGGTACCATAAGTAACCGATGAAGGAATTTATTCTCTGCAAGCTGTAAAATGCTTGGACTGGTATATCCCCAAAGGCCACCCCCATAAATCGCCGCCGAAACACATTTAGAGTTGTAGAGCGTGAGGATCTGGTGGACCAGTGTATGCCCTAATCTGCGGGCAAAGCGAAAGATTGCCTCAACATTTCTTGCCAGTTGTTGAAACTTAAAATTCAAATGGAATTTCCAAGACAGAGTGGAACTTGGATACAGACCTAGATAGCAAAAGTCTTTTACCTTTGTCAAAGTATTCCCCCCATTCTAAAACATCTGGTACGAGTGTTTTTAGGACCGCAGGTCATAACGTGTGATTTTTAAAAATTGACTTTCAAATCAAGCTCTTGTGTGTGTGTTAAAAAAAGATCCAGGAGAGTCTGTAGACCATTGGCCGTGCGGGCAATTAAAACAGCATCATCGGCATATAATAAAATTGGCAATTGTCTAAAACTCACCCTTGGGAAATCCTTACCATTTTGGACCAAACAATTATACAAGCCGTTTATGTACAGTAAAAACAGGAAAGGTGCCAGTGCGCAGCCCTGTCTAACACCTCGATTGGAAACAAGGGGATGGGACCTTTCGCCGTGTTGTCCAAACTGAATTAAAATATAGAGGTCAGAGTATAAGCGTTTGATCAAAACTAACAAATCTTGCTCAATCCCCATTGTATCCATTATGTCCCACAGTTTTGCTCTGTTCACCATATCAAATGCACTAGACAGATCTATAAATGCTAAGTGGATAGGTTCCCTTTTGGCAATAACATATTTACTGAGGATAAGATGTAAATTTAGGGCCTGGTCCACTGTGCCTAATCCAGGCCTAAACCCATATTGAATTGGCGATAAAATGTTTGTCCTTACAACCCAATCCTCGAGCCGGGTCAGAATGACACTCCCCAGTATCTTTGCTGTGGAGTCTATTAGAGAGATGGGTCTATAGCAGGAGGGGTCAAGCCTGTTACCCTTTTTGAAGATTGGAACGATTATTGCCATTAACCATGAGGAGGGGATAGCACTTTGAATAGCACTGTTCAGAACATTTGTGATTAATGGAACCCACAGATCAGGTAGAGATTTAAATAGATCCACCGGTATCCCATCAGGGCCAGGAGCTTTCCTTAGTTTCATTTTAGTTATTGCTGCACTGATCTCATGTGCCTCAAGTAAAATGCCGCTCTTAACTGGAATTGGAGTAGCCGAACGTGGGAGGCCACATACCTCCCCTCCGTCATTGGGATTATTTGCAGATTGAAATACAGATGAAAAATGGTCTACCCAAACCCCCTCTGGTATCAAACAGTCGTCATCCCTATTTTCCTTTCCTGAAAAATATGGGTGATTAACCACCTTCCAAAATTGAGAGGGATCCCGTAGTTCCGTCGCTGCCATAAGGTCTTCCCAAGCGCTAGTGCGTATTTAATTCTTTCTCTCTTCAAGGACTGATTAATATCGGCCCCTGGCCTGTTTAATTAAATCCCGATTACATGGAATAGTTTTGATCGCTGACTTTAGATCTCTATGGGCAGCCGTACAGGCAGAATTGAACCACCGTTGAGGTTTTGCACCTTTGGGATATTGGGCACACATCAGTGCCTGAGAAATAGCTCAGTTTAAAGATTCAAAGGCAGTTATAAGGTGGAATGGAGTGGATTGCAGGGACAAGCAAGTGTTGATGTCAGCCTTATTTTGAGAAATAAGGTTCGTATGGAAAGTGTTAGGGTTTACTCTCTCCCACCTTGTGCGAGGGCCAGAATTTCTTTTAAACACCTCTTTCCCTTTATATGCAATCCTAGGTAAGATTACTCTAGTTTTAAAGGATCATTTTATACTCAAAGGGTTATGGTCACTGGCACAGTGAGATTTAATTTTAAAATCCACTATTGAACGTGAAAGTGAGGAGTTAATAAGAATAAAATCAATAATGCTGCCGTTAGTACTTCCTGTATAGGTGGGTGTTTCTCTTATCTGACTGTTGCCATATCCCTTGCAAAAGCAAGATCAAATTTATAAATAAGGGTATTCAAGGCATTTCCTAAATTAAAGTGAATAAAATGCGTGAGTGACTCTCTGCCTTCTATAGCGGCACCACATAAGTGAGGTAATTCATACTTGCATAACTGAGCATTAAAATCTCCAACCCAGATCGTATCAAATTCCCTGTCCTGAAGTTTCCCGGCTGAGTCTAGTTGGTCTGTAAGCTCTTCGAGACTTCCTGGCAGAGCAACACTTGGAATGTTATTGTAAAAGTTTAAGAGTAAAATGTCTTTCCGTCCGGATATTGATAATAAAACTACCAAAAAAAAAAGCAGAAGACCAAATCAATGAAACCTCAATTTTTGGGAGTAATAATGACACAAGTACCAGAAGGCCGCCACTTGCTCTGCCTGCTCTAGATGGAGTAGCTGGCTGAGATACAGAGTAGTAGCCGTCTAAATGGAAGGGTGCCGTAAGCCAAGTTTCTTGAAAACAAATGATATCAAATGTGGATATAAATTCCAGCCATTCCAAATTTTCAACTTTAGAACGCAACCCAGCAATATTCCAACTAATTAAAGATAACAATGCGTTACTTTGCTGGGGCATTTTCCCAGACTCCTCAGTTATGACTGTGTCTGTTGTAAGATGTGGAAAGCTAACTAACTCATTAGACCCTATGGGTGATTCCAAAAGTGTATGCACTCCCATCAGCTCTGGTTCCTGTAAATAATCTTTTAGGAGCCCCAAGCCCTCCAATTGTCAATCAATTGCGTCAAGGGAAGAGTGATTTTGGGTAACCCCAGAGTCAAGGGTGGGGTTCTGTAAAGGTGCCTTTGTTAGAATATTTTTACCATGGGAAGCCCTCGTAGGAGGAAGTGATAAAGTCGGCGGCCTGTAGAAAAAGCTTAATGGATAGACTTTGATCCCACCTTCCCCTTTTGGACTCGATGGTAGAGACGCTAGCAAATGATTAACACAATGAGAATTTGCAAAATTAATCACTATGCAATCGCCTTCATATGCTTTTTTAGACAAGCCTAACCACTTCACCCTTCTAGCCATAATTATTCTATTATTTAAATCATCTTGATGTCTAAGTTTTTGGCTCATCCAATGTGCACATTTCCTTATTAGCGCATGAGTATCTTCCTTCTGAGTGCAATCAAGAGGAGGAACGTTTGCTAAGACTAAAACATATGGCAAGCTATCCGGAGGAAGCTGTAGAACCTCCTTTGTACTAGTGGAAGATCTAGGTTTAGAAGCAGTTTCAGGCCTCGGTAAGGCAATCGCACCACCAGCCAGAGTAGACAGGGAATCAGTTAATAAGTCATCATGGCAATTGCGCGTAGGTATGCGATGGAACGGGAGTTGGTTGCAATTCATTAAACAGTTAGCCTGTTGAGAGGCATTGGGATCAGACACCAATTTCGGAGAAGAGGGAGGGGAATTTGTACTAGATTTTAGAGTGGACTGCTGAGGCAGATATTTAAAAATAGTTTCTTGTAACTGCTCAAATTTAGAATCAATAAGTAATGTTAGCTTCTCCTCTAAAGCCGGAAAAAAAGGTTTGAGGATCGAGTCTAAGTTGGTCAAATGATTGTCTCTTAGAATCCTGCAGTCTGAGCCTAGTTCGCCCAATAATGGAGTTTCCTTTGGAAAAGGGTCGGCCGGGGTATCCAATGGTGTAGAAATACATTCCTTAGCCTTCATTGGATATTTGAGTAACTTATTACACTTACGGAGTCCTCTAGCTTTCCTTTTTTTGGGGGGAGGGGGAGTGTCAGCTAAATGTTCGATGTTAGCTGTGTTAAAGGGCTGTAAAGAATGCGAAGCATTAACGTCATCTTCAGGCAGAGGCGAATTGAACTCACGGGGAGCAATTGAAGAGACGGCAGACTGTATATAAGTCGTAGGTTCTAAAGAGGTTCTTTGAGTCAAGTTATTTGCCACCCCAATTCTTTGTTCCACTTGGACAATTTCAGTTTCAATGGCCCCGATAACTGAAGATAAGTAACTAGTTATTGATGATTGGACGGGCATAGCGTGTGCTCCATCGGCCCCAGGTGTGGTGGTCTTTCTTTTACCCATCGTCTTGCAAATAATAGTGGGGCAAAACGCCAATCTAAGCCGATATGAGTAAAATACAGGGAAGCAATGGCAGTGTGAAAATAGTAAATAGATAAGTGGAACTGCTCTCTTAGCGGATCTTACTTAGATGCCAGTTACTTAGGACCTCCTGAGCCGTGAAACCCAAATAAGGGGGTTATGGAAGAACAATCACAGGAGAGAAAAATGCAGTACTTCTTAGGAGTCCAATGAGCCTGATCCTGAAATCCCAAGGGAGTTCTCAGGGGGGTGGCCCAGCCCAGCCTCTTCCGGGCGCTGCCGGGCGAAGGACGGGCTTGCCCTTAGCCCGGGTGCCGCCCGCGCGCGTCCCGCGACAGCGGGAGCACGAATCAAGTTTAAAGGGCTCCTGCCCTGTGGACCGCCTCCTGCCTCCAAAACGCGCTACCCGCGACAGCGGGAGCACGAATCAAGTTTAAAGGGCTCCTGCCCTGTGGACCGCCTCCTGCCTCCAAAACGCGCAGAATATATTAGAAAGGCCCACACCCAATTGGGCAATCAGAATCGCTATGAGAAACTTAAGCATGACCCATCAACCAATATCTAAAAATGTACTGTCAAAGGTTGAAAGATTGGTTTAGTTGTGGACTGCTTGAATATGAGAAGTATTCCTCCATTACGATTATCCTAAAACTCCATGCATCTATATCTTGCCCAGGATCTATAAAAACATACACCATCCTCCGGGAGACATATTGCGAGCATGATAGGAACCCTTTTGGAGAATACATCGAGGTATTTGGATCTTTTTCTATGCCCATTTGTCACTGAGCTCTCATCATATTTATGTGATACTAAAGACTTTTTATAAAAAAATCATAACATCCCATGGTAGGGCACATTTCTTTAGGTCACTATGGATGTGACATCTCTTTACACATCTATACAACATCAATATGGTAAGGAAGCCTGTAGATATTGTTTGCAAACACAACGTATAGAACATGTACAACACACTGAAATGCTGATAAAGATGTTATCGTTCTGTCTAAATCACAATGTGTTCACATTTGATAATGATTAATATCTCCAGTGACAAGGAACGGCAATGAGAGCATTTACTTCCATACTGAGTGGCAATAGTGGACACCCCAAGGCCTTGTAATGGAGCATCCCATATAGCCAATTCCTAGAAGGTCGTGGAATATGTTCCGATGATGATGTGTTTGAAAAAGAGATATCGGCCATGATGCAGAGATTTCAGGAAAGAGGATATGTGTATAAAATTCTTATGGATGCCTATGGGAGAGTTAGGAATAAGAAAAGAGTGAATCTTCTCTCCCAAAATTAACAATCTAAGGCATTGCAGAAAATGATTACGAAAAAAACTGGCTCGTCTGAGCCTAGACTCTTTTTGGAATTCAACAAAGAACAGAAAAATCTGAAAAAGATCTTTACAAGAAATTGGCACATCTGACAACAGGATGAGCATATTAAAAAGCATATTGGATCTCACCCACAAATCACATATAGAAAAGCTCCAGCACTAGCCTGTCAATTTGTAACAAAGAGGCAAACTTTTTGAACATTTGAAGGTAGATCCTGTCTGATCACAGATAGAATCACATGTGACACGGAATTCGTAGTATATATCATCCAATGCCCATGTCTGAAGAAATATGTGGGCAGAACGATACATAAACTTAGAGTTAGATTTTTCTAGCTCCTGTGGGTGATAAAGAATCAAGATAGATCAAATCAATTGGCTAAGCATTTCTGGGATGTGCATGAGGGAGATTCCCAAAGTTTAACTTTCTGCGGCATCAAACAAGTTAAAATTAACCCCGGGAAAGGAGACAGGGTCCTAGAACTGAGAAGACTGGAATAAAAAATGATCCTAACAGTGGGGGCCGAGAATCCATGGGAGCACAATCAGGATGCTGAGTTACATGTGCATCTGTGACTCTGAAACACTTAGCCGAATGTGGGTAGGAGGTAGAATACCTAAACTTCTTGTATACCCCATCGTCCTTGAGGACTGGAGACTTATGGACATGTGCCTTTCCGACAAAGATATATGTGAGCAACAATATGATATATTAAGATATAAATACTCATTAGCAGTCATGTGTATCAACGTTTACAATGAGATGAATGTCATACATGCTATCAGCACTTTAGTTAATGCACAAATAGTTGAGGAGGGAGGGGACTTTAGTACTTTCAGCATTTTGAGCAACTTAAGCACTTTTTGGTATAATGTACATTGTTAGGTGAAATAGTTACTACCTCTCTATCTGTGTAAGCGCATGAATATTGCGATCTCAATGAAACATTTTTGAGAGTTATAGCAAGTGCTATTTTAAAATGCATTGTTATGGAAAGCAAGCCAACTGTTGCACTTAGGAACATATTTATAGCATTATGCTAGGTCATACTTTAAAAAGGTGAGGTTAATTGTAAGGAACCAGAGAGAACGTTATGGTTCATAAAAATGGTTGACAAAAAAAAAACCAGAAGAATAACTGTTTAGGATACTAAACATGACTTGTTAAACATCTGATGACTTAATTTTTAATGTGCACATTGGTTGCCAATCTATAGAGTGGTTCATTTTGCACAGCGCTTGTCACTTTATACCCTATATATATATATATATATATATATATATATACAAGTGCAGAATTATTAGGCAAGTTGTATTTTTGAGGATTAATTTTATTATTGAACAACAACCATGTTCTCAATGAACCCAAAAAACTCATTAATATCAAAGCTGAATATTTTTGGAAGTAGTTTTTAGTTTGTTTTTAGTTTTAGCTATGTTAGGGGGATATCTGTGTGTGCAGGTGACTATTACTGTGCATAATTATTAGGCAACTTAACAAAAAAAAATATATACCCATTTCAATTATTTATTATTACCAGTGAAACCAATATAACATCTCAACATTCACAAATATACATTTCTGACATTCAAAAACAAAACAAAAACAAATCAGTGACCAATATAGCCACCTTTCTTTGCAAGGACACTCAAAAGCCTGCCATCCATGGATTCTGTCAGTGTTTTGATCTGTTCACCATCAACATTGCGTGCAGCAGCAACCACAGCCTCCCAGACACTGTTCAGAGAGGTGTACTGTTTTCCCTCCTTGTAAATCTCACATTTGATGATGGACCACAGGTTCTCAATGGGGTTCAGATCAGGTGAACAAGGAGGCCATGTCATTAGATTTCCTTCTTTTATACCCTTTCTTGCCAGCCACGCTGTGGAGTACTTGTCCTGCATGAAAATCATGTTTTTCTTGAAGGATGCAGACTTCTTCCTGTACCTGCTTGAAGAAGGTGTCTTCCAGGAACTGGCAGTAGGACTGGGCGTTGAGCTTGACTCCATCCTCAACCCGAAAAGGCCCCACAAGCTCATCTTTGATGATACCAGCCCAAACCAGTACTCCACCTCCACCTTTGCTGGCGTCTGAGTCGGACTGGAGCTCTCTGCCCTTTACCAATCCAGCCACGGGCCCATCCATCTGGCCCATCAAGACTCACTCTCATTTCATCAGTCCATAAAACCTTAGAAAAATCAGTCTTGAGATATTTCTTGGCCCAGTCTTGACGTTTCAGCTTGTGTGTCTTGTTCAGTGGTGGTCGTCTTTCAGCCTTTCTTACCTTGGCCATGTCTCTGAGTATTGCACACCTTGTGCTTTTGGGCACTCCAGTGATGTTGCAGCTCTGAAATATGGCCAAACTGGTGGCAAGTGGCATCGTGGCAGCTGCACGCTTGACTTTTCTCAGTTCATGGGCAGTTATTTTGCGCCTTGGTTTTTCCACACGCTTCTTGCGACCCTGTTGACTATTTTGAATGAAACGCTTGATTGTTCGATGATCACGCTTCAGAAGCTTTGCAATTTTAAGAGTGCTGCATCCCTCTGCAAGATATCTCACTATTTTTGACTTTTCTGAGCCTGTCAAGTCCTTCTTTTGACCCATTTTGCCAAAGGAAAGTAAGTTGCCTAATAATTATGCACACCTGATATAGGGTGTTGATGTCATTAGACCACACCCCTTCTCCTTACAGAGATGCACATCACCTAATATGCTTAATTGGTAGTAGGCTTTCAAGCCTATACAGCTTGGAGTAAGACAACATGCATAAAGAGGATGATGTGGTCAAAATACTCATTTGCCTAATAATTCTGCACTCCCTGTATATATATATATTTGTTTTAGTTATATGCACACGTATGCTTATGTGTGACCCCTGACCTGATATAAGGTCAAGAGCTTGCTCCACAACCCGCGCAGCTCCACCAGACTGTGCCCGTGCCCTTCATACCGCCCTCGCTGCTGTTGCCAGTTAGAGGCCCTCCACCCCCGCCAGGCACCCGCCTGCACCTCATCCCTGGTGTCTAGTGGGCTTCCGTTAGTATTGTGTGTTTGTTTTTGTATCTGTCTTTGTTTTGTGCCATTTTCTCTTTGTTTTTGCGCCATTTCTGTGTTTCTGTGCTTCTGTGCTATTTTTTGTGTGCCTTTTACTTGCCACTTTTTCTTTGCGCCATCCCACCCGTTTTCGGCTTTTTCCAGCTGCTCCTTCCCACCATGCTTCCCTGCAGCCCTACCCCCTCGTGCCCCCATTCGCTCCCTGCTCCCGCCTCCCAGCTGCTCCTCCCTCCCACTCCCCTTCTTAATGGCGACCACCATGCAGCCGTGCCGCCGGCGTGCCAGAGGTGCACCAGAGTAAAGCCTGTCTGTGCTTGTCTGTGCCTGGATCGCGCCCAGCGCCAGACCCCCTGGCCCGCACACTCCCCGCGCCATCCGACACCGCTACAGTGCCAACGAACTCCATGCCCTCAACCCAGGCCGCTCCACTGCCTGCATCCAAGCCACCCCAAGGCCCACCCCTGGACCCTTCTCCTGTCGGACCTGCAACCTCACCTGCCCCAAACCGCCAAGCACCACGCCAGACCCACAGACAATCACCTCAACTGCATCCTCCTAAACACCCTCTCCTTCCACAAGCACGCCGTCGAACTCTGAGACCTACTCACCTCATTGTCCCCAGACGTTGCCTTCCTCACCAAAACCTGGATGAACCCCTCCTCGGATCCATGCCATAGCCATCCCGAAGGTTATAAGATCACCTGCAGAGACCGCACCAACAGACCAGGAGGAGGGATCACCATAGTCCACAAGAACACCATCAGAATCTCAACTAACACCAATGACACCCTCGATACCACCGAGCACCTACACTTCCAGATTCACATCAACGCCAACACCACCCTCAGAGGAACTATCGTCTACAGCCCCCAGGCACCCATCCACAGTTCAGTCACACCATCACCAACATAATCAGCACCCAGGCCCTTACCTCCACATACTACATTCTCCTCGGCGACTTGATTTTTTACCTTGAGAACGCCGACAGCAACTCCACCGCCCTCATCGACAGCCTCGACAACCTCGGTCTCAAACAACTGGTCACTACGCACACCCACTCCGCCAGCCACATGCTCAACCCTGTATTCTCTGCCAGCAGCCACGTCACCTTCAGCAATACCACTGAACTCCACTGGACCGACCACCGCTGCGTCCATTTCAACTTCTAGAAATCCACCGCTCACCACTGCCCATAACAGATCCCCCGCCACAGCTGGAACAAGATCTCAGAAGACCAACTGACCTCCTCCCTCGCCCTGGCCCCACCACCTAGCACCACCGACCGCAACACAGCTGCCCACAACCTCAGACATTGGCTAGACGACTGCTCCAACGCTCTGACTCCGCTCAGGAAATCCCCAAACAACCGCACCAGCACCAAGGCCATCTGGTTCACCGCTGACCTTCAGGCCTCCAAGCGAGAGTGCCGGAAAATCGAGAAGAAGTGGCGCCACGAACCAACAGAGAGCAACCACGCCGCACCCAAGACAGCCATCCGCAAGCACCACCAGCTCACCCGGACCACCAAAAGATCCTTCTACAAAGAACGCATCAACAACTACCCCCACAACAGCAAAGAGCTCTTCAGCATCGTCAAAGTACTCACCAACCCCAGGTCATGCTCCATCGACCGTCCTCCATCGCAAGACCTTTGCGAGTCCCTCGCCATCATTTTCCATCGCAAGATCATGTAAATCCACAACAGCTTTAACTCCTCACCCCCCACTACCACCACGGCCACTACCAATCCCGACGCACCCAGCCACACCAACCTCTTGCTATCCTGGACCCACTTCAATGACGAGGGCACCATCAAAACCATGAGCATCATCCACTATGGAACTCCCTCTGACCCCTGCCCCCACCATGTCTTTAACAAAGCGAGCCCCATCATCGCCCCCAATTCCGTATGATCATCAATAGCTCCTTTGAGACCGCCACCTTCTTGGAGAGCTGAAAGCACGCTGAAGTCAACACCCTGCTGAAAAACCCAAAGCGGACCCGAAAACCTCAAGAATTACCGGCCCATCTCCTTCCTCCCCGTCCTGGTGAAGGGCATCGAGAAGATCGTCAATGGCCAACTGACGCGCTTCCTGGAGGACAACAACATGCTAGACATCTGCCAATCAAGATTCTGTAGGAACCACAGCACCTAGCCCGCCCTCATCGCAGCAACCGATGACATCATGATCATGCTTGACAAAGGTGAAACCGTGGCCCTCATCCTCCTGGACCTCTCAGCTCCCTTTGACACTGTCTGCCACCACACCCTCTGCACTCACCTCCATGATGCCGGGATCCTCTGCAAAGCTCTGAACTGGATCACTTCCTTCCTCTCGGGCAGAACTCAGAAAATCCGCCTCCCTCCCTTCCTGTCGGTAGCCACCAAAACCATCTGTGGCGTTCCCCAAGGATCTTCTCTCAGCCCACCTCTTCTTAACATCTACATGGCACCGCTCGCCAACATCGTCCGATCCCACAACCTCAACATTGTCTCCTACGCCGATGATACCCAGCTGATCCTCTCACTCACCAAGGACTCTGCCACCGCCAAAACCAACCTCCACGACTGACTGCATGCCATCGCCAACTGGATGCAGAAGAGCTGCCTCAAACTTAACTCGGACAAGATAGAGATCCTCATCCTCGGCACCAACTGCTCCGCATGCTTCATCCTAGACTCATCACTCACCATGACCCAGCAAGTCAATGCCATCTCATCTTCCTGCTTCAACATCATCCGCATGCTTCGCAAGATCTTCAGATGGATCCCCACTGAAACAAGAAGGACAGTCGCCCACGCCCTCATCAACAGCAGACTTGACTACGGCAGTGCGCTCTACGCAGGAACCACAGCCAAACTCCAGAGGAAACAACAATGTATACAGAACGTCTCTGCACGCCTCATCCCTCACCACGACCATCATCTCAGCCCACCTCAGAGATCTTCACTGGCTTCCCGTCACCAAGAGGATCACCTTCAAACTTCTCATCCATGCTCACAAAGCTCTTCACAACACAGGCCTGGCCTACCTCAACGAGCGACTCACATTCCACACTGCCACCCACCAAACTCCGCTCTGCCAACCTTGCCCTCGCCGCCGTCCCTCGCATCCATCGAACTACAGCCGGTGGCAGATCCTTCTCCCACCTCGCCACCAAGACCTGGAACACCCTCCCCACCCACCTATGACAGACCCAGGACCTCCTGACCTTCAGGAAACACCTCAAGACCTGGTTATTCGAGCATTAGCAGTCCTTCCCTCCACCCCCAGCAACTTTAGACCCTAGCGGGTGAGTAGCACGCTTTACAAATGTTTTGATTGATTGTTTGATTGATTGATATGTGTATGAAATTTACCAGGGAACTAAAAAATGAGAGATTTGAATATGTCAAATATAGAACTGGTAATATATAGTGATGATTTGATGCGATGTAAAACTTTGAATATGTTGTATGTATTTCCTAATGGATTCTGCTTTGAGACCTTTATAACTGAATACAGTATGTAGCTATGAGTCTCTTGAGAATATGGAATATATTGACATTAACCATCAGACAGTGCATTGATTGGAAAGGGTGCTCTCCACTATTGGAATCAGACATGAACAACAGTTGTTTGTTTTACTTATTAAAAGATGGCACCCACATTAGCATGGGGAATGACAGCATGAACCCGGTTTCTTAAGAGAGGAGGTAGAAAGAAATGAAGGACTAACAATGTTTATATAGTAGTGGTGCCCTGGAAGGGAAGTAGTCCAGTGGAAGGCTTGTTAGCTGAAACTCTTCGACTTACTTTGCTCCTTTGGAAGTCACTAATTGTACAAATGAATAAATGAATTGAACGTTCCTGTGAAGCGTTATGATCTTCCTGATAGAAGTGAAGTTATGGTGATGTGAAAATCATATATTTTGGAGTGGCTGGTAAAGATGGAAGAAAGTCTATTGATATGAGAATGTATGATAGAGCGTTCCGTACTAATAATTTACCTGTATTCGGACGCTCTTTAGGCCGATGAATCTTTTGACTAAGTGGGACTCTCCGTACTCTATATCGGTTAATTTTAATCAAATCAATAATCAATAACGAACATAAGCAATACCTTGATCAACATAACACTTAACAATTAATCCAGAATACATTTCGGCGAACCCTGACCTTTCAGTCAGGAATAACCACACCAGTTTATTCCAAGTTAGTGAATTTTATTTCCCTATATTAACAAAGCTAGCACAATATAGATGTGTCTCAACACCAAATGATAAACATATATGAACATTAATAGCTGTCCATAATGGCGAAACAAGTGCAATCTATGTAGCATTTGAATAACAAGGCATTCGATAATAGCAATGCAAATCACTAATAGTATAATCTGTAATGAGCTAATTGCATACATTTAGTCAGCATAACAAGATCTCAAATTGCATCGTGTGACAAAAGGAATCCTCGTCTAACCTCAAATTAGCATCGGCATGTGGGACTTCATGCAAAACAATTTAGCAACATTAATTTAGAAAACTCCTAACTAGGGCTCTTATCAAAATCAGCAGTTGGTTACCTAAAAGGAACACAATGCAATTGTACAATTTCCTTTCATATTTACCAATTACGATCAGCATTCAAGGAAGTCTTCATCTCACAGGTACCGTTTCTCGATTAGCATGGGACGGGGCAAAGGGGCAGGGGTGGACGGGGCAATTGCCTCACAGCGGCAAGATAAAACTACTACTTCATGCTAAGGGATCAAAGTTAAAGTCTCTAGGGCAAGAATCATTTAAAGTCTCTTTCTCTCGATTAGAGAAAGCATCAAAGTCTCTTTCAAAATGGCGTCGCAGCAAAGTGGGCCATAGTAGCTGCAAAGTCTACAAAATGGCGGGATGTCCAATAATGGCTGCTTTCCTCTCGTGCACCTGGTTTAAATAGACAACAGTTCAAATCCAGTAGGGTCTTCCATTGGAGGGTTCATAGGTTAGCTTCAAATTGTCCAATCAAAAACAACAGTTCTCAAGCTTTTACTTAAGCATACATTATCCTTGGAGACGGGTACGTAAGTTGCAACATTTTATACCAATTAACTCACTTTCAGAGCTTCCATTGTCCGCACCTGCAGATCGACCTTGGAGTAAAGAGAAAATATGCCAGGCTGGCACGAAACCTTAAGATAAGCATGTGAACGATCTCAGTGGAAAAGTACAGCTTCAAGCAGAAATCCACGTTTAATAGCACATTGGAAAAATACGAGCATCTAAACCGTGAGACCAGGCAACTAGGCCGAAGCCTGCACTAAAGTAATGGTAAGCTAAAACATTTTAAACACGCAAATCATAGCACACGTTTACGATTATGTCGGATTAGTGCAATTCTAATACATCACGTTATATAAAGCACGCTTATAAATGTTGGCAAACTACTCTGAGGGCACATTTTGTCCCCGTACAATCTTTATTAGTTCGGTTAAAGTCACACATGATTATTGCACACTACGTTTATGCGTTAATAAATGTAAAACCTTCATTTCTGCTTCATCAATCCCTCCTCTGATGACTACTTGTCATCACACCAAACCATGCCCACAAATTTGATTCCATTAAAATTCTGTCAGTTCTCTTTTCCTTTTGATTCCCCTAGTTTTCGCTTTGTATTCTTCTGCCATTCTTTTCATCATTTTCTCTTCCTTTCTTCTCTTAATTCTTTCCATGATCATTATTATTCCTCTTTTTATTCCCCAAATTCCAAATATGCAAATCAGTACTATTAATATTCCCTGTATTATTTTTAGTAATATTCCATTCCAAATTCCCCCAATCCAATGTCCCACTGAAGCAAGTCCTTTTCCAACCTTCTCCCACACTCCTGGTTCTTTCAGTTCCTTCAAATCTGCACTCTCTTTTGTTAGATTAGCAAGCATAGTTTTAATTTTCACACTATTGTCTGGAATATACGTACAACAGTGTCGTGCACCAAGCATTTTGCAAACGCCGCCATCCTTTGCTAAAAGAATGTCTAAGGCAAGCCTATTTTGAAGAGTCATAGCTCTTTCCGCTGCAAGTTCAGCATCTATCAGGATTATAGCACCTGAAAACTTTGTCAACATGTTATCCACTATAGTAGACAACTTTCTTATTTTGATGGAATTCAACACGACTCCCAACGAAGGAATCATGGCTCCAAATATATCTCCTACCACAGCAGCTGCGGTCTCTCTCTTCTGGATACGATGGGATCCAGATGTCTTTTGAATCATCGATAGGTCATCCAGTTGATAAACCTTTGGGAACACTATACCCAAATAACATCTCCCCACCATCCCTTTGGAAGACGATAATAGGCATTATACCCACAAATGTAATATACACCTGGAATGACAGGGTCAAGTCCGTTCATCATGAATGTCCATTTGGCCTTAAAGATAAACGTATGTTTACACTCACTCGCTCCTACAAAAATGTTATCATAATAAGATTCACCTCGATATATACAAAATTTCCCTACATGCCAAGCATCTAAAGCTATTCTCCCTTGTGTTTTTATTGCGGCAAAATCATAATGATCTACTGAAGTCCTCTTATGTAGCTCTTTTTCTAATTTCGCATTCATTTGTGCCCTTCTATCATCTGTGCGATCTAAAAAGCTTATTTCTACTGCAGAGAGCGAGCAGGTAAGGTTTTCCCTATGAGCGTGAGCCGTTTCAAAAGGTTGCATTGGCTCGAAAAATTCCCTCATTATTTTAGCATCCCAATCTTTAGCAATCTGGCTTAGCTGCACTATTATAGGAACATAAGCAAAGGTAACATCATAATTCGAGTAAAAATACTGTATGTTAGTTTGACCGTAAAACCTAGACATTACTATACTACACGTAATCCCGTATGTAAGAGGCATGTGGTGATAAGTCACCCCTTCCTTTACTGATGTCGGTATCTGTGTACACACATAACAGTCTTTCGCATCCATCGTCTCAACATATTCTGTTAGCAAGCGATAGAAAACGTTATACGAAAGCTCCTTCTTATCATGCAAGAGTCTCTCATCTATTTCTAGTCTTTTCAATGCGGTTAGTTCAGTGACAGTAACAGGAGCAAAAGTAGAAGCATCGATTTTCTCATTCTCACCCTTTCCATGCATTGCAAGCACTATTGCCATTATTATTAGTACGCATGCAATTATCAAGCCTATACACACATATTTACAATATTTCTTTCTACTGTTTTGCGTCATGATCTGTATAGAATCAGAGAGCTAGAAGCACCTATAAAGAAACGATTCAGTAATGCAGTTACGAAGCTGAACGAGCGCAATGTTCATACAGTCTTCTTCAAGAGGCCAGTCAGTTATCGGTTAGCAGCATTTGTCTCAATTGGGCAATAACTCAGTCTTTATCAGTTCAGCAAGTGTCTCATCCGGTTTAGCAATGTCTCAGCTGGTTGTTTGTATCACGTTATATTGTAGCAAGCAATGTCATTTATCACCCGTTCAATCAACACTGTCCATAAAACTTTTCTTTTCTATTGGTATCTCTTCTTCTTCGTTCTCGAGGCTTAGAGATACAAATTCGTCAGTCCAATCGTCATTGACTACATATGCCCATTCTGGACCGGAATATCTCCTGTTTGGTATCCTTTTCCTTTTCAATTTTGCTTCTCTTTTCGATTCTGCCTCGCTGGTACTTTCCTCTTTGGCCAAGTCTTTTCCTTCACTTGAGGATGGTACCACAACAGTCACTTCCTTTCTTTTCTCTTTCACTTTTGGCCTTTCTCCGTCGTTCAAACTTTCTTTAGTCCTTTCTTTTATTGGTGATATACTTAGTCTCCTCTTTGCACCGTGTCCATTTGATGGACCTGCAACCTTTTCTGTGGAAGTTTGAACCTTTTCGTTCTGTCCTGCCTTGTCCCCTCCTTCTGGGGAATCAATCACGTTCTCTTTTTCTTTTTCTGTATCGTCTGCTTCTGGGAAAACCCTCCTCTGATCAGGCTCTCCTGCTTTTTCACCTTTTTCGAGCCCTTCGTCACCGTTACTTTCGTCAGGCTCTGTATCACTTTCAGCTGCTTCAGGTTCTTTGTCACCTTCAGCTGCTTCAGGCTCTTTGCTACCCTCAGCTGCTTCAGGCTCTTTGTCACCTTCAGCTGCTTCGTCGCTGTCTGAGGATTCTCCTTGGTCTCCCCCAAGCGAGTTGGTCTCTTCGTCCTCAGAGAATATCTCTCTCTCTCCCGTTTCTGCCTGTTCGCTTTCAGTTCGGTTTTGCTCTGTCTCAGCACTCAGCACTGTTTTGTCAGGCACTGGCAGTTTCAGCGCTTCAACTTCCTCATCTGTGGGACACAACACTTTCTTTGTGTGACTGGCGTGAATCCAGTTGGGAACTCCCGCACACTTCACAGCGGTAGTTGTCGTCAGGATCACTTGGAAAGGGCCTTTCCAACGGGGTTCCAGACACGACTTCCTCACGTGCTTCTTTACCACGACCCACTCACCTGCTTTCAGTGTGTGTCCTGGACCTTGTATCGGTGGCAAGGTGGTTGCTTCCACCTGGTGAGAGAAAGAGCGAACCACGTCAGCTAGACCCTTGCAGTAGTCTAACACCATATCATCTGTAATATTCAAAAGCGCGTTTGCGGGAACTGCAGGAAGTCTCATAGCCCTGCCCATGAGAATTTCGTGCGGAGACAATCCAGTCTTTCCATCAGGGGTGTTTCTCATTGACATTAGCACCAAGGGCAATGCGTCAGGCCATTTCAAATTTGTCAATGCACATATTTTCGCCATTTTTGATTTCAATGTACCATTCATCTGCTCCACCAGTCCTGATGCTTCAGGGCAATAGCTACAATGCAGTTTTTGCTCAATGTTCAGCGCTTCGCAAAGTAACTTTATCACCCCGTTATTGAAGTGACTTCCCCTATCTGATTCTAAAGAGATCGGGAATCCGAAACGTGGTATCAACTCTCTCAACAATAGCTTTGCAACTGTAAGGCTGTCATTTCTACGTGTGGGGTATGCTTCAATCCAGTGACTAAAAATGCACACAATCACCAACACATACTTCAGACCTCCATGCACAGGCATCTCAATGAAGTCCATCTGCATTCGACTAAACGGGCCACTGGCTCTGCCAATGTGGCTCGCGTTCACAACCGTTCCCTTCCCCGGGTTCATCTGCTGGCAAGTGACACATCGATGGCTAACTGCTTCTGCAGCTTGACGAAATCTGGGGTTAAACCAATCAGTTTTGAACAATCTTATCATGGCATCTCTCCCTAGGTGAGCTTGCCCATGATAGAACCGCGCAAGCTGTGATAAGAGACTATCTGGCAAAACAAATTTTCCCTCATTTGAAACCCATAACTCATCTGGTCTTTTTATACATTGTGATTTAATCCAGGAATCTCTTTCATCCTCCCTGACATTATTCTGTAATGCTTTTAGTTCATCTATTGTATCTACGACCTTCAAGGCAAATGCTTCAGCTGGTTCGAGTTCTGGTTCACTTATCGAATTCCATTCATCTCTGAGTAATATGCAGTTCAAGGCACAAAATCTTGCAACTTGATCCGCATATGCATTTCCCAGAGAAACATAGTCCTGTCCTTTTGTATGAGCACTACACTTTACCACTGCAACTTCGGCTGGCATTTGAATGGCGTGTAACAATTCCCTTCTTCTCTCCCCGTTTTTCACTGGGGATCCTGAAGAAGTCAGGAAACCTCTCTGTGACCATAGTTGTCCAAAGTCGTGCACAATCCCAAACCCGTACTGACTATCAGTGTAAATGGTGACCTTCATCAATGCAGACAGTTGACATGCTCTTGTAAGGGCTACAAGTTCTGCTACTTGTGCAGAATAGACTCCTTGAAGCCATCCCGCTTCCAGGACACCTGTTACAGTGCATACAGCATATCCTGCTTTCAAAATTCCCATCCCATCTCTTAGACATGAACCATCAACGAAAACAATTTGGTCATTTTCATCAAGCTTAGTATCCTTAATATCAGGTCGAGGTTTTGTGCAAAATTCAGTCACCTGAAGGCAGTCATGCTCGACGTCTTCAGCGTTCTCAATTTCAGCATTTTCTCCAGGGAGCAAGGTTGCTGGATTCAACGTAGTGCACCTTTTCAGCTGCACGTTCGGTGAGCCCAGAATTATCGTTTCATACCTTCTGAGTCTTGCTCCAGTCATGTGCTGCGTTCGGGAGCGGGTCAAAAGTATCTCAACTGAGTGAGGGACCATGACTGTTACTGGGTGTCCCATCACTATTCCTTCACTCTGAGTGAGGCTGATACCAACTGCTGCTACGGCGCGCAAACACCCTGGAAGTGCTGCTGCGACCGGATCCAAACTAGCTGAAAAATATGCTACTGGTCTGTTTATGCCACCATGGGCTTGAGTCAAGACAGACAAAGAACATGCATCACGTTCATGACAAAACAATGTGAAAGGCTTTGTGTAATCAGGCATACCTAAAGCTGGAGCCCTGCACATGCATTCCTTCAGTTCAACAAAAGCATCCATCTCGTCTCCTTTCAGCTCAATTTGATCCAAGGCATCCTTCTGGGTCAACTTCAGTAAAGGCTTTGCTAGAGTCGAGAAGTTGGGAATCCACTGGCGACAATAACCCACCATTCCCAAAAACTTCCTCACCTCCCTCCTTGTCTTTGGTGGACTCATTTGAAGTACACTCGTTATTCTTTCCTTCATTATTCTCCGTGACCCTTTCTCTATCTGGTGACCCAAGTATTTCACTTTCTTCTGACAGAACTGTAATTTGGAAGGAGACACCTTGGCCCATATTTATACTTTTTGACGCTAAACTGCGCTAACGCAGTTTAGCGTCAAAAAATTTAGCGCCGTCTAACGCCATTCCGAAGCGCCATGCGGGCGCCGTATTTATGGAATGGCGTTAGCCGGCGCAAGCAGACCGGCGCTGCCTGATGTGCGTGGAAAAAAACCACGTAGACCAGGCAGCGCCGGCGTAGGGGGAAAATGGCGCTAGGGCGTCTTAAAATGGCGCAAGTCGGGTTGACGCTAAAAAATCGTCTTAACCCGATTTGCGCCATTTTTTCGACGCCCAGACGCCATTTAAATGACTCCTGTCTTCGTAAAGACAGGAGTCATGCCCCCTTGCCCAATGGCCATGCCCAGGGGACTTATGTCCCCTGGGCATGGTCATTGGGCATAGTGGCATGTAGGGGGGCACAAATAAGGCCCCCCTATGCCACCCAAATAAATTTGAAAAATATAAAAAATTATACTTACGTGAACTTACCTGAATGTCCCTGGGGTGGGTCCCTCCATCCTTGGGTGTCCTCCTGGGGTGGGCAGGGGTGGCAGGGGGGGTCCCTGGTGGCAGGGGAGGGCACCTGTGGGCTCATTTGGAGCCCACAGGCCCCTTAACGCCTACACTGACCCAGGCGTTAAAAAGTGGCGCAAATGCGGGGTTTTTTGACCCGCCACCTCCCGGGCATGATTTTTGCCCGGGAGTATAAATACGACGCATTTGCGTCGCCGTCATTTTTTTAGACGGGAACGCCTTCCTTGCATCTCATTAATGCAAGGAAGGCGTTCACGCTAAAAAATGACGCTCTTTGCCCATACTTTGGCGCTAGACGCGTCTAACGCCAAAGTATAAATATGGCGTTAGTTTTGCGCCGAATTTGCGTCGAAAAAAACGACGCTAATTCGGCGCAAACGGAGTATAAATACGGGCCCTTATGTCCATTCCTTCCCAAATGGTTCAACAGAGCAATGGTATCGGCTGTGCAGCCACTTTCTGTCTTTGATGCAATCAGTAAGTCATCGATGTACTGTACTAGGGTTGACTCGAATGGCAATTCTAATGCTTCCAAGTCTTTCTTTAGAATCTGATTGAAGATTGACGGTGACTCAGAAAACCCTTGAGGAATTCGACACCAACTGTACACTCTGTCTAAGAATTTGAAACAAAAGAGAAATTGGCTGTCCTCATGAAGAGGCACCGAGAAGAACGCTTGTGACAAATCGATGACTGAGAACCACTCGGCATCGCAAGGGACCTGGAACATTATCACAGCTGAATTTGGTACGACAGGGCAGCATTTGACTATGATGTCGTTTATTTTCCTTAAGTCCTGCACGAGTCGGACCTTTCCACTCGGCTTTATTAGTCCCATGATTGGTGAATTACATGGACTGCTCAACACCTCCTTCAGCACTCCCTGCTTTACAAATTCATCAATGAGTTGGGCAACTTTCATGAGGGTGTCTTGTGCCATGTGGTATTGTGGGGTCTGGGGAAAGATTGCATTGGGCTTTACAGTCACTTTCACTGGTTCCACTCCTTTCATCAATCCCACCTCTTTCCCTGTCATATCCCACACTTCCTTTCCGACTGTTTCCCGTAATTCAGCTGGGAAATCTTCTTCAGTTATCATTGGGAACAGACAAATCAGAGGATAATCTTCATCGACAGTTTCCATCTCATCCCCCTCTACACTGTCCTCTTCTTCCCCATCACTGCTCGTCTGAATTTTGATTCCCTCGTTCGAACACATAATCGAACAACCCAATTTACACAATAGATCTCTCCCTAACAGTGCTATCGGGCTTGAGTCACATACCACAAATTTGTGTAACCCTTGATAGTTACCAATGCTGACTGGTACCGGATCTGTAATCGGGTTTGTCAGGTGCCTGTTTGCTACTCCCACCACTTGAACTGTACTCCCTGAGAGTGGCAAATTTGGTACTTCACTGCTCTTAACAGTTGAACGTGTGGCTCCCGTGTCAACCAAGAATGAGACACGATGACCCATTACTCTTCCCTCCACGTACGGACCCTTTTGATCAACTTCCAAGGATGCTGCAAGCACACAATCTCCTTCCTCTCCTGAACTTTCACTCTCCCATACATTGTTTATTCCACTCTCACTGTGTAATGGGAACTGTTGTACGGTGCCATTTGTACTCATTACCTGACCCGAAACCTGTGGAGAAACCATCACTTGCTGCTGACTCATTGGTGCCAAAGGTATTTGCATTTGCTGATTAGGTACCATGGGTAACTGCTGTTGCATTGGCTGCATTTGCGTCATCTGCATACGAGGCATCTGCATCTGCTGCGGCTGCATAGGTTGTAATCCCTGCAACTGATTTACGGTCTGAAAATTTGGGTTTGGACCTCTCATTTTCGGTCCCCTCATTGGCGGAAATGCATTGACATCATTGTTTTGCTGACCAACACCTGCACCTGCACCTTCCTGCACCACCATCGGGCACTCGCGTTTCCAATGACCGACGATCCCGCGCACGTGACACGGCATCACCTTCTTCATTGCCTGCACACCATTCACCACAGTGTTCAAATCCGGACCATTATTCACAAAACCTCCTCTGCCTCTGCCTCTCGCCTGTGGCTGAAACGCCATGGTTCCCTGCAACTGCGGCTGCGGTTGCGGTACCTGTTGTTGGAACCCTTGCAACCCTTGCAGACCTTGCAAACCTGTCTGAGCTGCCTTAAGCTGCATCATCATCACCTTCTCTTTCAACCTTTTCTGTTTCACCTCAATTTCGTCGCTACAGTATTTCGCATAATTCAATACTTCGTCAATAGGTTTCGACTGCCACCAAATCAAATGCGACTTTATCATCTGACTTATCTCTGGCCTCAGCCCTTCCACAAATCTAAACACAAAATGAAGCATGTCCTTCGCCTCTATTGTTTCCGTGCCACTGTAGTTCTTGAACGCCTTCAACAACCTCTCATAGTAACTATGAATCGATTCTTTAGCCTCTTGGGCAGATTGATCAATCTTCTGCCAATCCACATTTTTCGCGGCAACCTTCGTCTTCAAATGCTCAATCACCTTATAGTACAAGCTCATCACCATAGGTGATGGTGCACCCGTATCCCTGTCTCTCTCCGGTTCACTTGTCGGCCAACCTACCGCTCTTTTGCAATCCTCCCACAAATCTGCCGGAACCACAATCTCAAAGAGAGTGTTCAGGTCTTCCCAGAGACATTTTGCAAGCTTCACAAACCTATCAGTCTGTTGATACCATTCAATCGGCTTCTCTCTCAGTTTGGGAAAATCGTCCGTAAAAGACTGAATGTCGCTTCTGTGCCATGGTACATGTATTAATTTTCCCCCTGCCGTCTCCCTCATTGGTAACATGGTTACTGCCTCGCTACTCTGTGGTCTTTTCTCATTGAGCTCTGTAGCACTGTCCCTCCTCTTTTCCTTTCTCTTTACCCACCTGCTTTCCCACTTGTCTAAGCACCTCCACACTTGTGCACTCTGTAGCAGTTCTCTGAGGTGCGCCTTCATGCCTGCTGACCTCAAATGTTCAAAATCTGTGGTCCCAAAATCCAACCTGTAGCTTCTGCTCAAGTGTTTTGTCTTGTCTATGTCAACCCCGTTTTTGTCGGCTATTTCCTGCAAGCTCTTATGTACCTTGTTCACTTCCTTCGTAATCCTGGGACATAGATACCTCAGTTCTTCTTCCGAGTAGGACTCTAACCTATTCACACCCATAGTCCCTTCCACCAATTCTTGTGCTTCCATGTTCAGCCTCATCCTATTCATATAATCTTCTCCCTTCCCACTGTCTGAGCTTTGTGTGGAATTCAGACTGTTGAACCACTGTGTCAGCTGTTGCGCATTCAACCCCATCAGTGTAGCATTCACATCGACTGCCATTGGTGGTTGCGGCAACTTTTCAGTGTTTGATGTTAGAGGTATTATCAGTGGGGGACTCGACCTCACCAGTGTTGACTGAGCACATATGGGACTAAACTCCATCAAGGATCCGGATCCAGTTGGCTGAGCCGCTATCGGAGTTATCCCTGGAGTGTTTTCTAAGCACCTTCTTTCTGTCCCATTCTGCAGCATTGATCCTTGACTGCTCATACCTAAGTTAGGCTGACTATACAAAGGTACTGGTGGACCTACAGTAATGGGCAGTGATATCGCGTCTGGGTTTTGTCTATTTCCCATGTTCTGAGGCACGTTCATTCCCACACTATGGGTCATCATTGCCGGCATGCCCATCTGACTCCCCGTCATCTGAACATGTGCGTTTCCCCCCTGCATCTGCTTTTGAGGCATCAAAAACTGGGTTGATTCAGCTTGTACCATGGTTGGATTGTGACCATTCTGTCCTCCCATTGCGGCTGGATCTAGAATCATTCCCGTACTATTGTCGCTGCTGTATTACCTTGGGACCTGCGGCTGATAATTTTCTGCTTGTTTCAACATGGGCACATCTGAATATATTCTCCTAACCTGCGGTATCTGCGGGGTGAACGGTAGACTCGGGTCCTTAGATCCCGATGATGCTCCTGAACTCTGAGATTCACTGTTCTGTACCGGTGCCGGAGGGGCAGAACTGGTACTTGGACCTTGTCCACTCTCCGCATAAGGTGGTGGACGGTCGTTCAGCAATTGCATTATTAACTCCTCATCCTCTAACTCCTCTTCTCTTCTCAACTTTTCCTCGTCCTCTCTATCCTTGGAACACTTCCTGTCTGTCTTACAGGTAGCTTTCTTACCTGCCTCTCCTTCTTCCTTAGTAATTGCGGGAAACAATTTTATCCCCTGCAATACATCTGACCTCCATACCTTCTGTGCATTATCCCACCTAGCGTCCGGTAGTGTCTTTTCTACCTTCCTTATCCTGGTCTCGAACTTATTTTGCGGCTGCTGTCTAGCCATTAGTTCCCAAATTGCTAGAGCCTCAAACTGTGCTGGCCTTGGAGGTACCTTCATGTCGTACATCGTGAATCTCAAATTCTCTAGGATCCTTATATTGAATGTCCCATGGATCGGAAACGCTACGCTCCCATGTTTCTCTGTCAATTTGTGCCATTGCTTTAGCCAAAGACACGGAGCTACCCCCTTCTCTTCCATTACAATGTAAGCTGGTGTACCTTCGGGCGGCGTCTCCTCTCCTACGCTCGCTTTAATGTAAGACTCCCCCTTCATCGCACTCCTTAATGCTTTAAAAAATTTAATTTCCTCGTCTTTTATTTCACAAAGTTTGTAATCAATGGGTGACTTTAACTCCCGGAATACTCTTCGCTTGCCTTTCCCCTTCCAATCGAGCCCCACGGACTGCGTCCAATCCGTGCGCGACTCTTCTCTACAACCAACCTATCCCAGCGCGGCTCCTAGTGACGTCACACTCACACACACTGCGGCTGACAAAGCCTCGCGGCTAGTCCTCCTTCACTCAGCTCCTCTCGTAACAACTTCTGGCATGTATCGCGAGCTACCAAAAATATAAAACAGATCTGTCGGTTTACTACAAGAGGGGTACCACAATCGCTTCAGGACCTTAGGGATTTTTCACTAGCCTCGGCAGTTATTCCATCTTTCTCGGTCCCCACGTTCGCAAGCAAATCTGACCCGCAGACCTACTCTCAACTTGTCAGTGATCTATTCTAGTGCACTTAGAATTTTGTCAAAGCCCGAAGTCGAAGTTTTCTTTCACTCCCTTAACACACGTACCGACTCGTTGACCACGCCCGATCAACCTACTACACCGCCCAGACCACAACATAAAACAACATACTCCGGAGTCTCTTGACCTCGCAGGGCCCGTCTCAACAACAACAACCACGTGGACCTTTTTATGCACGAAGCGCCACATGCACATGAAGTTCGACGACTTCCCTACTCTCACACTCGGAGTCGCACCTCCGCTATTTCTATGAAGTTCGACGACTTCTCTACTTCTACACTCGGAGTCGCACCTCCGTTATTCCCTAAAAAAAAGAAAAGAAATTCCTCGCAACCTTCTCACACAATCTGCGGCAATAAGCTGTGCAAGCGCAAAAACCTAACTTCGCTCATACCATCACCAGTACCGCCAACGCCGATCTCACACCTCCATTCTCTTCATTCGGAAGCTCCGAGATCCCGGGAAAGTCGCGGTGGACTTAGCCCATCATCATTTTCTCAATCAGTTTTATCCAAGAAAAATCTAATTCAACTTCTCGAGTGGAGTCTCAAAGGGCGTAACCGTTAATTCAACACCATGTACTCTTAAGAGTACAGGGTCCCAAAAGACGAAACCGTCCTCTGCTACCATCTACTGATAGAGCGTTCCGTACTAATAATTTACCTGTATTCGGACGCTCTTTAGGCCGATGAATCTTTTGACTAAGTGGGACTCTCCGTACTCTATATCGGTTAATTTTAATCAAATCAATAATCAATAACGAACATAAGCAATACCTTGATCAACATAACACTTAACAATTAATCCAGAATACATTTCGGTGAACCCTGACCTTTCAGTCAGGAATAACCACACCAGATTATTTCAAGTTAGTGAATTTTATTTCCCTATATTAACAAAGCTAGCACAATATAGATGTGTCTCAACACCAAATGATAAACATATATGAACATTAATAGCTGTCCATAACGGCGAAACAAGTGCAATCTATGTAGCATTTGAATAACAAGGCATTCGATAATAGCAATGCAAATCACTAATAGTATAATCTGTAATGAGCTAATTGCATACATTTAGTCAGCATAACAAGATCTCAAATTGCATCGTGACAAAAGGAATCCTCGTCTAACCTCAAATTAGCATCGGCATGTGGGACTTCATGCAAAACAATTTAGCAACATTAATTTAGAAAACTCCTAACTAGGGCTCTTATCAAAATCAGCAGTTGGTTACCTAAAAGGAACACAATGCAATTGTACAATTTCCTTTCATATTTACCAATTACGATCAGCATTCAAGGAAGTCTTCGTCTCACAGGTACCGTTTCTCGATTAGCATGGGACGGGGCAAAGGGGCAGGGGTGGACGGGGCAATTGCCTCACAGCGGCAAGATAAAACTACTACTTCATGCTAAGGGATCAAAGTTAAAGTCTCTAGGGCAAGAATCATTTAAAGTCTCTTTCTCTCGATTAGAGAAAGCATCAAAGTCTCTTTCAAAATGGCGTCGCAGCAAAGTGGGCCATAGTAGCTGCAAAGTCTACAAAATGGCGGGATGTCCAATAATGGCTGCTTTCCTCTCGTGCACCTGGTTTAAATAGACAACAGTTCAAATCCAGTAGGGTCTTCCATTGGAGGGTTCATAGGTTAGCTTCAAATTGTCCAATCAAAAACAACAGTTCTAAAGCTTTTACTTAAGCATACATTATCCTTGGAGACGGGTACGTAAGTTGCAACATTTTATACCAATTAACTCACTTTCAGAGCTTCCATTGTCCGCACCTGCAGAACGACCTTGGAGTAAAGAGAAAATATGCCAGGCTGGCACGAAACCTTAAGATAAGCATGTGAACGATCTCAGTGGAAAAGTACAGCTTCAAGCAGAAATACACGTTTAATAGCACATTGGAAAAATACGAGCATCTAAACCGTGAGACCAGGCAACTAGGCCGAAGCCTGCACTAAAGTAATGCTAAGCTAAAACATTTTAAACAAGCAAATCATAGCACACGTTTACGATTATGTCGGATTAGTGCAATTCTAATATATCACGTTATATAAAGCACGCTTATAAATGTTGGCAAACTACTCTGAGGGCACATTTTGTCCCCGTACAATCTTTATTAGTTCGGTTAAAGTCACACATGATTATTGCACACTACGTTTATGCGTTAATAAATGTAAAACCTTCATTTCTGCTTCATCATGTATATATATATATATATATATGTATATATATATATATATATATATACATACACATATATATATATATATATACATGTCCACACACTTTCTGCATCTGCGGTGGCCTCCAACTCTTCTGGGCAGCTTCGCAACTGGGGACGGAGTATCTCGTTTCTAAACATGAAGGTCACACTGGTGAAGCACCATTTCCTGATGAAATCCCAGCATTTCATTTGTATTAAGGTCTGTAACCCACAATCCTGAAACGTTTCGGCTTCATGCCTTGTTCACAGGTGCGAGGTTTGCATATTACAACATGCAGGTCCTTTTAATCTCTTGCTGACACATGATTCTTAACTCAATCCTACAGTATCCAGAATGCATCAGAAATACTTTCATCTTCATTCTGTGACATAATAGTAACTACTGCTCAATAGCGTTTTTCATCACAGTTTTAATGTGCAATTTCATATCAGTTCCAGTGCAAACCATTCATAATTTTAGTTTTAAAGTGACCACGTGCAATGTAAATAATCATTATATTCAGCTCACATAGTCTTAGCAATCCTTCGCTTCCCTTGGTTGCTGCCACATTGGAATCATGTTATTGAACGCAAGGCATCAGGAAAAGCAAAAAGCGAGATAAGTATCTCTCCTCTCTCCCTTTCTAACCTCCATATTTTATAATATCTAGAAAATCCAATCTCCAATACAAGAGGCAAGCGGGTCATGCTCCCTCTAAATCAATGTCCACACACTTTCTCCATCCTCAGGGGCCTTAAACACTGCAGGGCAGCTTCGCAACCGGGGAAGGAGTATTCTGTTTTTAAACATAAAAGTCACAATGGCGAAGCACCATTTCCTGATGAAATCCCAGTATTTCATTTGTATTAAAGGCTGCAATCCACAATCGTGATGTCTTTCGGCTTCATGCCTTGTTCACAGGTGCGAGGTTTGCATATTACAACATGCAGGTGCTTTTAATCATTTGCTGACACGTTCTTCTTAACTCAGTCCTACAGCATCCATAATGTACAATAAATACTTTCATCTTCATTCATCCGTGAAATCCAGTAGGCTTTCTGGAGGCAGATTAAGGGCAGTTACTCTAATCTTCTCCCTGGGGCAGAAAGATTGTTTGGTCCTTTCTGGGGGGTGAGCAAGGTCTAATGGCTGGGCTGGCCTTTCCTGCTCCTTCTTTTTTTTTACCTTTTTGCCTGGTGTCCTGTGTGTTGGTGTCTAGTGGAATTCCTGGGGAAGGGCAGAAAGTCAGCTTTGCGCATTCTAGTTGGTGTGCAGCTCAATGCTTGGATAGGTCACCCCAACACTTCTTTCTTTCTGACCATTTTCCCAGAGTGTCTTTAAATTCCCCAGAAGGGAAGCAAGACAACCTGGTCCATTTTGGGCTGGGTATGTAGCTCGATGCCTGGGCAGACTACCCCCAACCCTCTTTTTTCTTTAGCTAATTTTTCCATGGGGTCTTGTGTGCTTTCTACTTGCCCCACACCAGAGGCAGAAATGAGGCAAACACCTCAATTTGCCCCCAGTGGCCTATTCTGGGTTGCGGCAAGGAGTAATGCCTGAGTTGCCCTCCCCAACCTTTTTAAATCATTTTCTCTGGTATGTGGTAGATAAATTCCTGCTTTTGTTGCCACTGTGTGATCCCCACGCCGGGATGCAAAAGGGAGAGGGAGCACTGGAAAGGGGATAATGGACCCTTTTCTGAGATGCCTCTCTGTAGGATGTTGGCTCTGTATGTACTATTTCAAAGTAAGAAATAGCATGCACACAGTCCAAGGGTTCCCCTTAGAGGTAAGATAGTGGCAAAAAGAGATAATTCTAATGCTCTATTTTGTGGTAGTGTGGTCGAGCAGTAGGCTTATCAGAGGGTAGTGATAAGCATTTGTTGTACACACACAGGCAATAAATGAGGAACACACACTCAAAAGACAATTCCAGGCCAATAGGTTTTTGTATAGAAAAATATACTTTCTTAGTTTATTTTAAGAACCACAGGTTCAAGATTTACAATCAATACTTTAAATGAAAGGTACTTCACTCAGGTAACATAGGAACTTTGAATCAGCAAAATAGCATGTACAGTTTTAGCAAAAATGTCAATAAGCTATTTTAAAACTAGACACAGGGCAAATATCAACAGTTCCTGGGGGAGGTAAGTATTGGTTAGTTTTGCAGGTAAGTAAACCACCTACAGGGTTCAAAGTTGGGTCCAAGGTAGCCCACCGTTGGGGGTTCAGGGCAACCCCAAATTTACCACACCAGCAGCTCAGGGCGGGACAGGTGCAGAGGTCAAAGTGGTGCCCAAAACGCATAGGCTTCAATGAAGAAGGGGGTGCCCCGGTTCCAGTCTGCCAGCAGGTAAGTACCCGTGACTTCGGAGGGCAGACCAGGGGGGTTTGGTAGGGCACCGGGGGGACACAAGTCAGCACAAAAAGTACACCCTCAGCGGCACGGGGGCGGCCGGGTGCAGAGTGAAAACAGGCATCGGGTTTGCAATAGGTTTCAATGGGAGACCCAGGGGTCTGTTCAGCGAAGCAGGCAGGCAAGGGGGTGCTCCTCGGGCTACTCACCACCTGGGCAAGGGAGAGGGCCACCTAGGGGTCGCTCCTGCACTGGAGGTTGGATCCTTCAGGTCCTCGGGGCTGCGGGTGCAGTGTCTTTACCAGGCGTCGGGTTCTTGGAAGCAGGCCGTCGCGGTCAGGGGGAGCCTCTGGATTCCCTCTGCAGGCGTCGCTGGGGGGACTCAGGGGGGTCAACTCTGGCTACAACAGGGTTGCAGTTACCGGGGAGTCCTCCCTGTAGTGTTGTTTCTCCGCAGGTTGAGCCGGGGGCGTCGGGTGCAGAGTGGAAAGTCTCACGCTTCCGGCGGGAACTGTGGAGTCCTTTTAAAGTTGTTTCTTTGTTGCAAGTTTTGGTTTCTTTGGAACAGGGCCGCTGTCCTCGGGAGTTCTTGGTCCTTTTAGATGCAGGGTAGTCCTCTGAGGCTTTCGAGGTCGCTGGACCCTGGGGAGCGCGTCGCTGTTGCAGTTTCTTTTGAAGTGGGGAGTCAGGCCGGTAGGGCTGGGGCCAAAGCTGTTGGTGTCTCCGTCTTCTCTTCAGGGCTTCAGGTCAGCAGTCCTTCTTCATCTTCAGGTTGCAGGAATCTGTTTTCCTAGGTTCTAGGGGCCCCTAAATACTCAATTTAGGGGTTTGTTTAGGTCTGGGGGGTAAGTAGCCAGTGGCTACTAGCCCTGAGGGTGGATACACCCTCTTTGTGCCTCCTCCCTGAGGGGAGGGGGGCACATCCCTAATCCTATTGGTGGAATCCTCCATCTGCGAGATGGAGGATTTCTAAAAGTCAGAGTCCCCTCAGCTCAGGAAACCTTAGGGTTTGTCCTGACTGGCCAGTGACTCCTCCTTGTTTTTCTCATTATCTCCTCCGGCCTTGCCGCCAAAAGTGGGGCCGTGGCCGGAGGGGGCGGGCATCTCCACTAGCTGGAATGCCCTGTGGTGCTGTAACAAAGGGGGTGAGCCTTTGAGGCTCACCGCCAGGTGTTACAGTTCCTGCAGGGGGAGGTGAGAAGCACCTCCACCCAGTACAGGCTTTGTTACTAGCCACAGAGTGACAAAGGCACTCACCCATGTGGCCAGAAACATGTCTGGTGTGTGGCAGGCTGGCAAAACTAGTCAGCCCACACTGGAAGTCGGGTATGTTTTCAGGGGGCAACTCTAAGATTCCGTCTGGGGTGTGGCATCAGTGTGCATTTATTGTGCTGAGAAGTTTGATACCAAACTTCCCAGTTTTCAGTGTAGCCATTATGGTGCAGTGGAGTTCGTGTATGACAGACTCCCAGACCATATACTCTTATGGCTACCCTGCACTTACAATGTCTAAGGTTTTGCTTAGACACTGTAGGGGCATAGTGCTCATGCACCTATGCCCTCACCTATGGTATAGTGCACCCTGCCTTAGGGCTGTAAGGCCTGCTAGAGGGGTGACTTATCTATGCCATGGGCAGTGTGAGGTTGGCATGGCACCCTGAGGGGAGTGCCATGTCGACTTAGTCATTTTCTCCCCACCAGCACACACAAGCTGGCAAGCAGTGTGTCTGTGCTGAGTGAGGGGTCCCCAGGGTGGCATAATGCATGCTGCAGCCCTTAGAGACCTTCCCTGGCATCAGGGCCCTTGTTACCAAGGGTACCAGTTACAAGGAACTTACCTGTATGCCAGGATGTGCCAATTGTGAAAACAAGGGTACAGTTTTAGGGAAAGGACACTGGTGCTGGGGCCTGGTTAGCAGGCCTCAGCACACTTTCAAATCACAACGTGGCATCAGCAAAGGCAAAAAGGCAGGGGGTAACCATGCCAAGGAGGAATTTCCTTACACTCTCCCATTTTGCATTGTGCACAGAGGACAGAATTATTGTCCCAGAATATCAATCAAAGTGAAATCAGCAACTAATGGAAGGTCCACTTTAACTTTCTTCTGAAATTAATGCACTGTGCATGTTGTACATAGTTACACAAATAAAAATCTAATTCTATATTCAAGGGAAGCTTTTCACTCATATAACAAATTTGATTTTTAAAAATAAAACACTTTAGGTTCTTGTACCAGAACCATATTTATGATCATGGACAATCCTTTCACTTCCTCTGCAATCCAGAGATAATTTGGTGAATGCAATACCACTGATCTGGTCAGTGCACTGCTCTGCCTCCCGTGGCTTCGCCTTGCAAGTAGAGCCCTTTCCCTGGCTCCTCTGAACTCCTGACCCCCGTCAGGAGTTCGAGGCCCTCATCCACCTGCAGGCTTCTGCCTGTGCCTCATCCCTGGGGTCGAGTGGGAGAGCTCAGCTTTCCTACTAGGCTACCTTCTGCCTCTCTCCTCCTTTTCTTCTCCTTTCTCTGCTTTTCTCTCTGCTCTTCTGTCCCTTTGTGCGTCTTTTGCTTCCCTACTCTCTTCCTCGTTTTACTCACACTCCGCTCTCTCTCTCTCTCACTTTCACTCTCCCTCCTCTCTTTCTCCCCTGCTGCTGCCCCCGTGGCCCTGCCCCCTTTTTGCGGCCAATCCACTTTTTCACACCGTTTTTTGCCCCTGCTCCCGCCTCCCAGCTGTCCTCTCCCCCCACCTCCCTACTTAATGGTGGCCACTGAGCGGCTGTCCCACTGGCGCGCAAAAAGCAATCCTGTCTGCGCCCGTCCATGCCTGGACCATGCCCAGCACCAGAACCCTCAGCTCCCGCCCCCCCCCACCGCCGCCATGCACGTCTTCACTATGACGCTGCCACCCCGTGCCCTCAACACCAGCTGCTTTCCCGTCTGCCTTCAAGCTTCCCCTCAGACCAGCCGCGGACCCTTCTCCTGCCAGAACTGCACCTTCACCAGCCTCCAAGC
Source organism: Pleurodeles waltl (assembly GCF_031143425.1). Taxonomy (NCBI): domain Eukaryota; kingdom Metazoa; phylum Chordata; class Amphibia; order Caudata; family Salamandridae; genus Pleurodeles; species Pleurodeles waltl. The sequence continues at coordinate 343,879,151 of NC_090439.1, forward strand.
CAACGACCCACCCACCCAGGCAGGATGCAACAATCTCAGATGAATCCTCCTCAAAACCCACTCCGTCCACAAGCACGCAGTAGAGCTATGGAATCTACTCGACTCAGCCTCCCCATACGTCACCTTCCTGACCAAGACCTGACATTTCCATAGTTATCCCGGACGGCTAAAAGATCACATGCAGGGACTGCTCCAACAAACCAAGAGGAGGCATCGCCATTGTCCACAAGAACACCCTCAGGATCTCGACCAGTGCCGAAGACACCCTCAGCGCCGCCGAACACCTGCACTTCCAGATCCACACTGACCCAAACACTACCCTCCGAGGGACCTTTATCTACAGGCCCCCCGGCCCCCGACAGCAGTTCAGCGACTCCATCACTGACATCATCAGCACACACTCTCTCGCATCCACTGACTACATACTCCTCGGGACTTGAACTTCCACCTCGAGAACACCAATGACAACAACACCACCACCCTGCTCGACAACCTCTCCAACCTCGGCCTCAAACAGCTCATCACGACACCAACCTACTCCGCAGGACACACACTCAACCCTATTTTCTCTGCCAGCAATCATGTCTCCTTCAGCCACACCACTGAACTCCACTGGACAGACCACCGCTGCATCCACTTCTCCTTCAAGAAACCCACAACACACTATCACCCACAACAGATCCCCCATCTCAGTTGGAACAAGGTCATGAAGACCAACTTATCGCGACCCTCTCCCGGAACCCACTCATCGACACCACCGACACTGATGCAGCTGCCTGCAACTTCAGGCAATGTGTCGACACTTGTACCAATACTCTCGCCCCAATCAAGAATCCCTCCAACAGACGCACTGACAGAAAGGCCTTCTGGTTTACCGCCGACCTCCACGAATCCAAGCAAACCTGCTGGAGACTCAAAAGAAAGTGACGCCAAGATCAGACTCTGTACAACCACAAAGCCTTCAAAAACACCATCCGCAGGCACCACCAACTCATCCAGCTGCCAAGAGAACCACCTTCAAATACCGAATCAACAACAAAGCACAGAACCACAAGGAGCTCTTTAACGTCATGAAGGAACTCTCCAATCCCAGCTCCAAAACCAATGACATCCCTCCATCCCAAGACCTCTGCGACTCCCTAGTCTCCTGCTTCCAATGCAAGATTGCAGACATCCACAACAGCTTCAGCACCCAGACCCCCCACCAACCACCAACACAACAGATTCACCTCCGACCAACCTCCTGCTCTCCCGGACCCCGTCAACGACAACAACACCATCGAAATCATGAACACCATCCCCTCTGGTGCTCCATCTGACCCCTGCCCTCACCACATCCTCAAAAAAGCAAGCTACGTCATAGCACCTCAACTACGGAAGATCATCAACAGCTACTTCGAGTCCGCCACCTTTCCGGATAGCTGGAAACACGGCAAGATTATCGCCCTCCTCAAAAAACACAAGGCGGACCCAAAGTACCTCAAAAACATCCTGCCTATCTCCCTGCTCCCCTTCCTGGCAAAAGTCATTGAGAAGGCTGTCAACAGACAACTAACCCTCTTTCTCTAAGAGAACTGCACCCTGGACCCTTCCCAATCTGGATTCCGCAGCAACCACAGTACCGAAACTGCCCTCATCGCTGCCACTGAAGACAACAAACACATACTGAACAGCGGCAAAACCACGGCCCTCTTTCTCCTGGACCTCTCGGCTGCGTTCAACACCGTCTGCCACCATACCCTATGCTCATGCCTCAGCAATGCAGAAATCCGCTACAGAGCCCTGGACTGGGTCACCTCCTATCTCACCGGCAGAACCCAGAGTGTCCGCCTCCCCCCATTCCTCTCGGAGGCCACCAAATCATCTGCAGCGTACCCCAGGGATCGTCCCTCAGCTCAAACCTCTTCAACAGCTACATGGCCCAGCTCCCTAACATCACCTGATCCAACTACCTCAACATCATCTCATACGCCGACGACACCCAGCTGATCCTCTTCCTCACCAAGGACTCCACCAAGACCTACCTCAACAAAGGAATGAAGGCCCTCGCCGAATGGATGAAGAGTAGCTGCCTCAAACTCAATTCCGACAAGATGGATGTCCTCATCTTCGACTCCACCCCCTCCGTAAGGGATGACTCCTGGTGGCCTGCCACTCTCGGAGCCGCTCCGACTCACACCGAACACGCACCCAACCTAGGACTCATCTTGGAATCCTCATTATCCATGACCTAGCAAGTCAACTCCATCTCCTCACCTTCAACACCCTCTGCATGCTCCGAAAGATCTACAAATGGATACCCACTGAAAACAGTCACACAAGCCCTCGTAAGCAGCAAACTGGACTACGGCAATGCCCTCTTCACAGGAACCATGGCCAAACTCCAGAAGAGGCTGCAACACATCCAGAGCGCCTCTGCATGCCTCATCCTGGACATCCCCCACCACTGCCACATCACAGACCACCTGAGAAGCCTGCACTGACTCCCAGTCAACAAAAGAATCACTTTTGAACTCCTCACCCATGCTCACAAAGCACTGCACAACACAGGACCAGAATACCTCAACACATGGCTTTCCTTCTACACCCCGACCTGAAATCTCCGCTCCGCCGATCTCGCCCACGCAACCGTCCCACGTGTCGGCAGAACTACAACCGGAGGTAGATCATTCTCACACCTCTCTGCCAAAACGTGGAACACTCTTCCCACCCACCTGCGCCAGACCAAAGACCTCCTTACCTTCAGGAAACTTCTCAAGACCTGGCTTTTCAAGGAGTAGCAGCACCTTCCTCCTTTTCCCCCCGCTCGGCCTCTTGAGACTCTCATGGGTGAGTAGTGCACTTTACAAATTCCTGATTGATTGATTGATTGAATATTTCATAGTCTACCACAGTTGAAATGTTAGACACAATGATCCCTGCTGCACCATATTTGCATCTTGTCTCTGAACATTGTGCTAAATTAAGCAGACAGATAGGGATGGGTTGAACACTTGCAATATGTCTAACCACTGGCAATCACCCGGAGAAGCATTCCAACCCTTTGTTATTTAGCCATATCCAAATCAGTGTTGATCCTGCTACATTAGGAATGGTCTAGCCTGAACTGCCAAGCCAGGTCCTTCCTGAACTAGAACACAAGCAACCCAAGGCTGGTTTTGCCCTGACTGTGGCTCTTCAATTGCATGTAGCTTGGTTCCAGTGGCACAGTGAACACAGGGCCCATGTTTGGCCAGACCATTGGTCACTTAGGGTGTTACATTAAACATACAAAAATGATGGAAGGATTACTCTTGATCCTTTTCCAATAGAAGTAGTTCAGGCCAATCTGGCAGTCTAGGTCCTCCCTATGCCGGAACACAAGTAGCCCATGACCAGTTTCACCCTAATTGGGCCTCTTCAGTAAGTTGCAGATTGGTTCCAGTGGCAGGAACCCACATGTCGGCATACACTTGGCCACTCAGGGCATTATATTAAATACACAAAAGGTGATGGGAGAAATGCTTGCATGATTTCTAAACACTGGTAATCACTCAGGGCAGAATTCCAACCCATTGTTCTTTTGCCAATTATGCCCCCTAAGTTTGGATCCAGCCCTATTGAAAAAGCATACTTGATTTTGCTTCAGTAAGAACAATCCAGCCTGAACTGCCAGGCTAGGTTCTCCCTGAGTCAGAACACAAGTAACCAACAACCAGTTTTGCCCTGATTAGAGCACTTCAGTGTAGGGTAGCTTGGTCTCAGTGACACAGTGAACAAGGGAGCTACATCTGGGCATACCCTTGGACACTTAGGGTGCCAGATTCAGCATATAAATGTTGATAGGAGCAATGCTTGCAATACATCTAGCCACTGGCAATCACTCAAGTAGCATTCCAACCCATCATTTGTTTGCCCTCCATGCCACCTCAAACTGGACCCAGCCATATGCAATTCGGTCTTGACACTGCTCCATTGGGAATAGTCCAGCATGGAAATACTAGCCAGGTCCTCTTTGAACAGGAACTCAAGCAACCCAAAATCAGTTTTTCCCTGACTGGGGCTCTTCAATTGGGTATAACTTGGTTCCAGTGGCACAGTGAGAACAGGACCCATGCCCTGACATACTATTGGCCACTTAGGACGTTACATTAAATATTCAAAAGGTGATGAAAGGAATGCTCACAACACATCTAACCACTGGCACTTGCTCAGAGTAATTCCAACCGATTGTTCTTCTGGCAACTATGCAACCTCCATGAGCCTTCTCCAATAGATCTGCGAGGGCAGTTCCACTCTGTGCTTGAACACAACCAATCTATGACTGATTTCTCCCTGATTGGGACTCTTCAGTAGGGTGCAGCTTGGTTCCAGTGACAAACATTAAACACACAAAAGGTGATGCGAGGAGTGCTTGAAATAAGTTGGACCACTGGTAATCGCTCTGCAGAGCATTCCAGCAAAACATCCTTTTGCCCATCATGCCACTTCAGGTTAGATTCAGCCATATGCAAATAAGTATTAATCCTGCTCCAATAGAAACAATCCAGCCTGAAGTGCTAGACCATGGCCTTCCTGAACTTGAACACAAGCTACCCAAGCCCAGTTTTGCCCTTACTGTGGCTCTTTAGTCCATTGTAGCTAGTTTTCATTGGCACAGAGCTTTGGCCAATTAGGGCATTAGATCAAGCAAACAACATTTGATGGAAGAAATGCTTGCATATGTCTAACCACTGACAATCACGCAGGGTACCATTGCTCTTTTGCCCATCATGGCACCTCAGTTTGGACAAAGACATATAAAAATCAGTTTTAATCTTGCTCGTTTGGAAACAGACAAGCCCAGACTGTCGGGCTAGGTCCTGCAAGAACCAGAACTCAAGAAATCGGGACCAGTTTTGCCCTGATTGTAGCTCTTCAGTGTGGTATACCTTGGTTCCAGTGACACAGTGAACAAAGGGCCACGTCTGGGCACGTCCCTCCTGAACCAGAACAAAAGCAACCCAAGCCCAGTTTTGACCTTTCTGGGGCTCTTTAGTTGGTTGTAGCTAGGTTCCATTGACACAAAGGCTTGGCCACATAGGGCATTACATTAAACACACAAAAGTTGATAGGAGGAATCCTTGCAATAGGTCTTACCACTGGCAAGCATGCAGGTACCATTCCAATCCATCATTCTTTTGCCTGCCATACCACCTCAATATATACCCAGCCAAATGCAAATCAGTCTTGACCTTGCTCAAATGGTAACAGTCCAGCATGAACTAACAGGCCAGGTCCTGCCTGAACTGGAACTCAAGCAATCCAAGACTGATTTTGCCTTGATTGGAGGCACCTGGTATAGCTTGTTTCCAGTGGTACAATGAGCAGGGAACCTGAGTGTGCCTATGCCCTGTGCTATTTAGGATGGGACACTTAACACACAAAAGGTGATCGAAGGAATGCTTACCATTGGATTTAGTCATATGCACATCTTTTTTGATCTTGCTTCAACAGGAACACTCCAACCCCAAGTGCCAAAATTCCTGTGTGGATTCGTAATGTGGCCTATGTGGGAAGTTCGGTGTTCTGCATGATATACAGCAGTACTCTGGCGTCATATATAGTTACACTTCAGTAAGGAGTAAGAAATGTAACACTTAAGCTCTATAAGCCTCTGAGATCTAATTTTGGACTATGTGTGACAGCACACTGGAATCGATTTGACTGTGATTCTTTTATCCCAGTTGAAAGAAAAAAATACCAAAGCAAGCATATTCATTTAGGAGGTTCACAACCAGCCTATAAATGTGATGAACATACATTGACATTACACAAGGGTCACATCTATCAATAGTACAACAGGTGCAGTGGCACAAGTTCCAACGGAGTAAGTGCATAACTGAACCACACTCTGCAGTGTATAATACACAACAAAGGCAAATGGAGCCCTATTTTCCTTCACTACATTTGAGTCTATGGCGTTCTCCTTTGAAAGTCTATGCAGAGCACGCCTCTGCAAGCAGCGACCAACCAGCTATCACATGAGATATGATTTTGCTAATAGAAAAACAGTCATTTATATTTTCAAGGAATTTAAGTATGAGGCTAAAGGGAAATACTGTGGGCCTTATTTATACTTTTTGGTGCAAAACTGCACTAAGGCAGTTTTGCCCCAAAAAGTTTTGCACCGGCTTGCACCATTTTTTAGCACCAGCTGGGCACCATATTTATGGAATGGTGCAAGCCGGTGCAAAGGGTAGGCTAGCTTAAAAAAAAATTATGTTAGGCAGTTTTGAGTCAAAATAAATGATTCTGACCAGATTAGCATCATTTTTTGACGCTAAGGGGCATATTTATACTCTGTTTGCACTGAATCAGCGTAATTTGTATTTTACTCTAATTCAGTGCAAAACTAACTCCATATTTATACTTTGGTGCTAGACCCGTCTAGCACCAAATTTATGGAGTTAAAGTCATTTTTTGGAAGTGGAAACCTACCTTGCCTTAATGAGATGCAAGGTAGGCGTTCCCGTGCAAAAAAATGACTCTATGGCCTTAACACCATATTTATACTCCCATGTAAAAATGGTGCAAGGGAGGGAGGAGGGGTCAAAAAATGGGGCAAAGCTTGCTTTGCCCCATTTTTTAAGACCAGAGTCAGGGCAGGCGTTAGGGGACCTGTGGCCCTATTTCCATGGTGGAACACCATGGAATAAGCCCAGAGGTGCCCTTCCTAGGCCCTAGGGGCACCCCCACCCACACTACTGTGTGGATGGGGGACCCCATCCCAGGTAAGTACAGGTAAGTGCATTTCATTTTTTAAAGTGCCATAGGGGGCCCTGAAATGGGCCCCCATACATGGCACAGGGTGCAATGGCCATGCCCAGGGGACCCCTGTCCTCTGTGCTGGCCACTGGGGTGGGGGGCATGACTCCTGCCTTTTCTAAGGCAGGAGTCATGTGGCATGGTAGGTTTAGCACCATAAAATGACGATAATCTGGTTAGAGTCATTTATTTTTACTCTAACCTGCCTAAAGCCATTTTTTGGTGCTAAACCTTCTTCTTCTATACTGCCAGCCCCACCCGACTAAAGTCATTTTTTTAAACTCAAGCCTACCCTTTGCACCGGCTTGCACCATTCCATAAATATGGTGCCTGGCTGGTGCACAGAAATGGTGCAAGCCGGTGCTAAACTTTTTGGTGCAAAACTGAGTTAGTGCAGTTTTGCAGCAAAAAGTATAAATAAGGGCCAATATTTTGTAAGTTTGGGCCACTTTTGCGTCATAAAATGACGTTAATGCGGTGCAAAAAAAGTTTAAATCCGGCCTTGGTGCTAGATGGGTCTAGCACCAAAGTATAAATATGGAGTTAGTGTTGCGCCGAATTAGAGTAAAAAAAAATGACACTAATTCGGTGCAAACAGAGTATAAATATGCCGCAGAGTATAAATATGCCCCTAAATATGGGGTTAAGACCATAGAGTCATTTTTTGCACGGGAACGCCTACCTTGCATCTCATTAAGGCAAAGTAGGTCTCCACTTTCAAAAAATGACTTTAACTCCATAAATTTGGTGCTAGAGGGGTCTAGCACCAAATTATAAATATGGAGTTCGTTTTGCACCGAATTAGAGTAAAAAAAAATGACACTAATTCGGTGCAAACAGAGTATAAATATGCCCCTATATCTTTCAGGTGAATGTAACACTTAATTTGTGTTTTAAAAAAACACTATACATTGATCACAACATTAACATTCCATCTTCATATTTGACTCTGTCTTACCTATAATTCAAGACAAAAACACCTCATTGCAGTCTTCGCTTTCAACTTTTTCATCGTGAGAATCATCTCTGCGTCCTACTGTAAGACTGAGAACTACATTATAATTCAAGTTACGTCATTTGCATTTAATCTGTGCAAGCGCGCCACAGAATCCTAGCTATTATCAACACTGAATAGTGGATTCTGAGCTAGAGGATGATGGATCGTAGCAACATAGGTTTGAGGGGATGTCATCAATGGATTGTGTGAGGATCAACATGTCAATAACAACAATATAATAAACCTTCAGTCAATAACTACACCAGTTTAGTATGAAGAAGTCATTGATTTATTTCTCTAAATTAACAATGCTAGTGTGACGAAAATAACTCTCAGACACAAATGGTAAGCATATAAGATCAATAACGGTTGGTTGATACGTCGTATATATCTCAATTTGATTAATACAATCAAACAAATTATCTCCAAAAAAATCACACTTATTAATAATACAAAAATTGGTAATAATGGCAAAGTGTACATTAGTTCAGCATCAAATGATCTCAAAACAAAACCATAAGCATTTCAAGATTAATTTCCTCACTAACCACAAATTAGCATTAACATGCTGGGTTTCATGTAAAAAGAATTTAGTAACACAAATTTAGGAAAACCTCTAACTTAATTATAATGTGAAAAACATATTATTAATGTGCAGCAATAAATTCATTAGTTGCAACTGGTGCCTGAAAAGAAAAAGAGACACAATACACATTTAATAAAATACATTACCCATGACAAAAGTATTAACAGCAAATGGTCTGTTTCAGCTTGAGGAAACCATCAGTTATGTCATCAGAAGATTTAGGCCTAACAACAGCTAAGTCTTGAACCATCAGACTCGAATCTCATCTGAATAATACTTCCTTCGAATCTCTCCCGATTGTTATGCTAAATTCCAATAAACTCATGATTAGTAAGTCTATGGGCTGGTTTCATTTCAGCCAATCGTCAACTGAATTGATGACCTGAAACTCAACATATCTATGTTAACTATAACATTTTCTTCTGATGTAACATTTTTCTTTCTGTCTCGTCTGTAACTCCATTGTTTCATCGCCCCTCGAGTATCTGGTTCTCAGGAATAAACTTTTACAGTATCCGTCTACTTCCATCCCCGAGGAAAGACCACACATTAGTAACATTTTCAAACAATAGAACATTTCAACTTATGCAATGATTGGTTGATACATGACCTTGTGAGACATAACGCCACAACCCACTAGGGGTAGTTGCGTGTACATCTACACAAGCTTTAAAAATACTTTAATGAAAACTCTGAATCATGGAAAATACCCACAGCGTCTGAATAATATTTTCTCCATCAAGAACAGAAAAACAAACATTTCTAAAAGTTTATCGTTTTACACATTAGTTCATTACACATTTTAGTATGAAAATCTTTAAAAAACATATTAGAAAATTCACACTCTCACAATCCCTCCTCTGATGACTATTCATGTAATCACATCACTCTTTAATACAAATATTTATCATCATTTAGATTTGACAACTTTGTCTATTTATTTTTTTAAATATTTCCTTTTCTTTTCTTATTTCTTTTGTAAAATGTATTCATTTCTATTTCAAAACGTATTTTATTATTTTCCAATTTTCTTTTCTTAATTCATTTCATTACTTTATATATTACCCAAATTCCAAATAGAGAGAACACAATTATTGACACCCATTTTGATATTGTCAAAATAACATTTCTTCCCACATTGCTAAACAATTTCCCACAACTTCATTTCCTTTTACAGCCTTTTCCCAAATGGTAGTTTTTGTTAATTCCTTCAAATCCTTACTATTAGCATTAGTGGTATTAGTGCTTAGCTCTTCAACTTTCCCCGAGTTGTCAGGGATATGAATACAACAATGATTAGAACCTAACAATTTACAAACTCCACCCTCTTTCGCCAAAAGAATGTCTAACGCAAGACAATTCTGAAGTGCCATATCTCTTGTAGCACCTAACTCTGTATCCAAAAGAATGATAGCTCCAGAATATCTTGTCAACATGTTGTCCACTATTGTAGACAACTTCTGAATCTTAATCAAATTTAGGACTATTCCCATTGAATGAATTATAGCCCCAAATATGTTTCCCACAATGCTAGAAATTGATTCTCGCTTGTGTTTTGTTTAAATTTTCATTGAATCAGGAATCTTACTCAGGTCTTCCAACTGATAGATTTTTGGAAAGACTATTCCTAAATAACACGTCCCATCCCATCCTCTAGGAAGACGGTAACATGACTTTCTTCTACAAATATAGTAAATGCCAGGAATCAGAGGATCTTGTTGATTTGATGTAAAATCTCACTTTCTCTTAAACATGAAGACATGCCTATATGCACTCTTTCCAACAAACATTCTATCATTTTTACTCCAAGGTCTGTGTATACAAAGCTTTCCTACCTGCTCAGCACATTTTATTAGTTTACCTTGTTTAGTGATGTCAGTATAAGCATAATCTATTCCAGGCTTTCTACTTATAATTCCCTTATCCATTTTTGCCTTTATTTCTCTCCTTGTGTCTTCTGTATTATCTAAGAATTTCTTTTCCACTGGTGTTAGTAAACAAGTTAGGTTAATTCCATGAGCAAAGGCTGTAGCAAAAGTTAAAGTAGGCTCAAAGAAATCTCTCATAATTACTGTTATGTTCTTTGGCTATTTTATTCAAATATCCTTTGACAGGCACAAAAGATAATACCAAATCATAGTTTGAATAAAAATATTGAATATATTCTTGATTATAGAAACGCATTAGCAAAAGACTGCAGCTTATAGCATTATTCACAGTTAGTAGTTCCTCCTTCTACTGAAGCCGGAATCTGCGTACACACGTAGCAATCACTCGCATCCATCACCTCAACATACTGATGCAATAAGCGATAAAAAACATTAGAAGTAAGCTCTTTTTCCTCATATAAGTATTTGACATCTATCCTAAAGCTATCTTTAGTTAATGACTTATCAGCCAAGTCTCTGGAACTTATTTTCACAGTCTGATTTACTCCAACAGTCTCATAAACATACACTCCAACAAATAACAATAAACATACTAACACACTTATTACTGCTAAACCGATACAAAACACTTTACAACAACTAATCCGACAGTTTTTGTCATGTGAATTACTCATTTTTAATTTTAAAGAAAAAATAAAAAAACAACAAAAAATAAAAATGTAAAAACAAATACTCAAAAAATCCCTCCTATATTCTTTTTTTTTTAAATGAATTCATTCACTCTTGGAGAGTTCCTTTGTCAAGTTCGGTATAGCAGCGTATCTATTTTTAGTTATTTATTTTCCTTCTCCAGTGATTTCAAAATCTGTCTTTTCCCGAATGACTTTCAACTCTCAATTGTCAGGTTCGTTAACCCAATGTCTCTTTCTTGTGACTCTTCACGTTCCAAAGTCAGAATTTTCTAAGTCTCTGTCAAAACAATAACTCAAAAATTCTTCTTGCCAGTCACTTGCATTTAAATATGCCATTTCAGGTCCAGCATATCTCCTACTTGCCACTTTTTTTCTTTTCAGTCGTCTTCCACCTTCACTATCTTCTCCACTAGTGTGTTCTTCTCTAGGTAATCTCTTTCCTCTGGTATTCATGGTATTAGATCAACCTTTCCTCTTTCTACTGTATTCTCTGGCCAATTGTTTCCTTTCAATGTACCTTTTGTCAATAGTCTTCTCAATATTGAGTCTTCACTTGCCCTTGGACCTTTCTTTTCAGACGTTCACAATTGGTTCTGGAAGAGTATAATCCACTGGGGCGGGACTATTCTCCATTCCTTTCCCAATGGGGTCTGTACTTTGTTCAGTTTTGTTTGTCAAACCACCTGCAACTGAGTTCACCTCCCTCTGAGCAGATTTTTCTTCTGTTGTTTCTCGTATTTCGCTCTCATTCGAGTACACCCTCCTTGGATCAAAATCAGTCTCACTTTCTTCTTGGACTGATCATTCTACTCCTTTTACAGATTGCTCAACCTCTTCACTGTTCTGTTCTCTTTCGTCTGTTATAGGAGTAGGTGCATCTCTGTCATTCTCTACATTTTGCTCACTTTCTTTTCTCCTGTTTTCAGTGTTCTCAACTGTTGGTAATCTCAACAGTTCCTCTTCTCCCTCTATTTGATCATGCACTTCTCTCGTATGGCACGCATGCACCCAATTCTGTAAGCCAGCACACTTCACAGCAGTCGTTGTATTGAGCACGATCTGATAAGGTCCCTTCCACCGTGGTTCAAGGCAAGACCTTCGGACGTGCTTCTGTATAAGCACCCAATCTCCAGCTCTCAGACTATGTCCTTGACCTTGAGTTTGTTGAGCAGTTGCAACGTCCAACTGATGAGAAAAAGACCAAACCACATCAGCCAGGCTTTTGCAATAATCTAGCACCATCTCATCTGTAATACTCACAAGTGTGCTTGTAGGTATTTCTGGCAATCTCATTGCTCTTCCCATCAATATTTCATGTGGAGATAACCCAGTCTTTTTGTCAGGAGTACTTCTAATCGACATTAGCACTAGAGGTAAAGCATCTGGCCATTTTAAATTTGTTGATGCACACACTTTGGCCAATCGTGATTTCAGTGTTCCATTCATTTGCTCTACAAGACCTGAAGCTTCCGAGCGATAACTGCAATGCAATCTCTGCTGAATGTTTAATGCTGAAAAAAGCTGTTTTATCACTTCATTATTGAAATGTGTACCCCTATCTGATTCAATTGAAACCGGAAAATCAAAACGTGGAATCAGTTCTGGTAAAAGTAATTTAGCTACAGTAAGACTGTCATTCCTCCTTGTTGGGTAAGCCTCAATCAAATGACTGAAAATGCACACAATCACCAACACATATTTCAAACCAGCACCTGCAGGCATTTCAATGAAATCAACCTGCATTCTACTGAATACACCTCCTGCCATACCTATCTGACCCATGTTGACAACTGTTCCTTTGCCGACATTCATCTGCTGGCATATCATGCACCTATGGCATACCAGCTCCGCCACTTGTCTGAATTCTGGATTATACCAGAATTGTTAAAAACTCCTGAGCAATTCATCCCTTCAAATATGTGTTTGAGGTAATTCCTCGCTATTTGCTTCAGTAGACTGTTTGGCAAGACCACCTTTCCCTCTATTGTCACCCAAATCTCATCCTCCCTTTGTATGCATCGGTGTCTAATCCAATCTCTCATTTCCTCTTCTGGAACATTGTTCTGTATGGCTTTTAACTCGTCTTATGTCTCCACTATCTGCATAGTGAAATGTGCATACATTTCTAAATTTTCAGACATTAATTCCCAATTTCCCTTTAATGAAATTCCATTCAGAGCACAAAATATTGCAACCTGGTCTGCATAAGCATTTCCCAATGTTACATAATCTTGGGCCAGATGTGCAAAACGCGCATCAAGATGCTCAATCCCATTTTGCGAGTCGGTAACTTGGTTTCCAACTCGCAAAATGGGAATGCGACTCGCAAATAGGAAGGGGTGTTCCCCTTCCTATTTGCGATTCGCATCACGATGCAGAATTGCTTAGTGACCGCGGTCGCAAAGCAATTCGCAGTTAGAACCCAAGTGAAGTGGGTGCTAACCCATACGCAAAAGGGAAGGGGTCCCAATGGGACCCCTTCCCCTTTGTAAATGGCCCTGAAAATATTTTTTCAGAGCAGGCAGAAAAATGAAAACAAAAGAGTTTCATTTTCTCGAGTGTATTGCAACTCGTTTTCCTTTAAGGAAAACGGGCTGCAATAAAAAATAAAAAAAACTGCTTTATTAAAAAAGCAGTCACAGACATGGTGGTCTGCTTTCTCCAGCAGGCCACCATCCCTGTGAGTGCAGGGAATCGCAAGGGAGTCACAAATTGCGACCAACCTCATTAATATTAATGAGGTGGGTCTTTGCGACCCCTTTGCAATTCGCAGATGGTGCCAGGGACACCATCCTGCATTTGGGTTTGCGAGCTGCAAACCCATTTCTACCTACATCTAGCCCCTTGTCCTCTCTGGTGTGCCCTGCACTTGACCACAGCAATTTTCTCAGGCTTTTGTACTGCTTGTAACAAATCATGTATTCTTTCCCCATTTCTAACAGGTGATCCTGAAGTCATTAGAAACCCCCTCTGTGACCAAATTTGCCCAAAATCATGCACAATACCAAATCCGTATTGACTATCAGTGTAGATTGTCACTTTCATTTGGTCTGATAATTGATATGCTCTGGTAAGAGCCACCAACTCCGAGACTTGTGTGGATATTACTCCTTTAAGCCATGAAGCTTCTAGTATACCTGTGACTGTACACACTGCATACCCTGCTCTTAATGGACCCTTGTTGTCTTGTATGCAAAAACCATGAACAAAAATAATTTTATCATTCTCTTCTAAACAGGTGTCTTTGATATCATCTCTTGGTTTGGTACATAGTTCTGCAACTTCCAGACAATCATGTTCAACATCATATATGTTAGACAGATCCTCACCTTCACTTGGTAATAGAGTTGCCAGGTTAAGCACTGTGCACCTTTTTATTGTCACATTTGGTGCCCCAAGAATAACTGCTTCATAACAAGTCAAACTAGCGTTGGTCAGGTATTGTGTCTTTGACCTTGTCAATAAAATCTCTATTGAATGAGGTACCATCACTCTCAGAGGATAACCCATCACTAGATTTTTACTTTGAGTTATACTCTGCTCAACCATTGCGACTGCTCACAGACATCCGGGTAGCGCTGCTGCAACATTATCCAAAGTAGCTTAAAAATATGCTCCTGGACGATTGACACCACCATGTTTTTGTGTCAGGGCAGACATTCCCATCTCTTTCATGACAAAACAATAGGAATGGTTTTGTGTAGTCAAGCATACCTAAAGCAGGTGCTTGACACAAACTCTTCCTCAGCTCAGTAAAAGCTTTCAGACACTTTCATTCATCATTATAGGACCTGAAACATCCTTATGTGTCAATCTTTGCAATGGCTTTGAAACCGCTGAAAAAATAGGGATCCACTGCCCACAATAACCTACAATTCCCCAAAACATTATAAACTCTTTTTGTGAATTTGGCATTTTCATTTTCATTATTGCTGCCACTCTCTCTTTAGAAATTCTCCTGGACCCTTTCTCTATCAAATGTCCCAAATATTTCGCCTCTTTCTGACAATACTGCAACTTGGCTGGACAAACTTTATGACCATTGTCTCCCAGAAAATTCAACAATGCAATTGTATTCTCCCTACAGCCTTCCTTTGTTTTTGAAGCTATTGACAAATCATCAATGTACTGTACTAAAGTCGACCGATAAGGCATCACCAATGACTCCAAATTCTTTTTCAGAATCTGATTGAAAATAAATGGTGATTCTGAAAACCCTTGAGGAATCCTGCACCAACAGTAGATTCTATTCAGGAACCTGAAACAAAAGAGATATCTGCTGTCCATATGAAGAGGCACCAAAAAGAGTGCTTGACACAAAACAATGACTGTAATCCATTCTGCATCACATGGAATCTGAAACCTTATCACTGCTGGATTTGGTACCACTGGACAACACTTCACCACAATGTCATTTATTTTCCTTAAATCCTGAACCAAACATATTTTCCCATTCAGCTTTTTCAAACCCATAATTGGTGAATTACATTGGCTGCTCATTACTTCTTTTAAAACTCCTTGCTCTAAAAACTGTTCTATCAGTGGTCTTATTCTATCTATTATTTCATTTGTCATTGAGTATTGAGCTGGTTGTGGAAACACCACATTCTCTTTCACCGCTACTTTGACTCCCTCAACTCCTTTAGTCAAAACAATGTCTTTTCCTGAAAAATCCCAAACCTTCGGTTTAACCCTTTCCTGCAAATCATTCGGCAAGTCTTTCTCTTCAAATACTGGAAAGAATCCCATTAGATCTTCCAAATTGTGTACTTCATTTGTCTCTTCTTCATAAATTTCCTGGTCCTCCTTCACATTCAACAAAGCTAGTTCACAACCTTTCATTCTTTTTCCTTCATCAACTGTCAAATTTTCCTCATCAACACTAATAGTCTCCATTGTAATTCCCTTCCTGGAACACATAATTGAACAATTTATCTTACACAGCAAGACTCTTCCCAACAGCGATACTGGTCTGGAGTCACAAACAACAAAACTGTGATAGTCTTGAAAATTAGCCATTTTTACAAGAACTGGTTCTGTAAGTGCATTAACCAACTGTTTATTTGCAACACCTACTATCTGCAATGTGTTCTCAGAAACAGGTATATCTGGTACATCTATTGTCTTTATCGTTGCACGTGTTGCTCCTGTGTTGACCAAGAAACTAACATCATGGCCATGCACTTCACCTTGCACATAAGGATCTCTCTGATCCACGTCTAATGATGCACCCATCATAAACTCCTCTTCATCTGAACTACTCAATGGCCATTCAGAGTTTATTTCACTCTAACTTTGTAAGGGAAATTGTTCAGTTGTGGTTGCACTTTTGTTTTTACTCTGATTCGTGACTACATGCGAAAGCATAACCTGTTGCTGTTCCATTGGGCTCTGTATCATTTGAACCTGTCTCAGTATTTGCATTCACAGTACAGCCACCATCTGCACCTGTGGCTGCGTTTGTTGCATTTGTGGCATTTGTACTTGTTGTACCTGAGGTTGTACATTTTGCATTTGTTGTACCCACTGTAAAGGCTGAAAACCTTGCATATTATTCACATTATTCAGCAAATTTTTATTTAGACCTCCCATTCTAGGTCCTCTCATGCCTTGAAATGAATTGACACCATTTGTTTGCTGAACCATAACTTCCTGACTCAACATTGGACACTGTCTTTTCCAATGTCCCAGCAATCAGCACATGTGCACAGTGACACTTTTTGCCGATGCTGCTTATCCTGCATCACCACTGAACTCAAGTCCACATTTCTATTAACTACTGGAATCATCATTCAACCTGGACCTCTACCACGACCTCGGTTCGGAAACAAACTATTCCCTTGTGGTAACTGTTGGAAATTTCCCTGCAAATTTACCTGCAAGCCTGTCTGCGCTGCCTTAATCTGCATCACAATTGCCTTTTCTTTCAGCTTCCTCTGCTTCAACTCAACTTCATCACTACAGTATTTAGCATACTGCAAAACCTCATCAATCGGCTTTCCTTGCCAACATATCAAATGATTCTTGATCATTTGACTCACCTCTGGTTTCACCCCATCAACAAATCTGAACGCCAAATGATTCATGTTAGCTTTTTCAATAGTTTCAACACCACTAAATTGTTTGAATGCTTTCAACAATCTCTCATAAAATACATGAACAGACTCCTTTCCCTCCTGCGTTGTTCTATCTATGCGCTGCCAATCAACACTTTTTGGCGAAACTCTTGTTTTCAGAAATTCAATGACTTTATAGTAATATTTTATTACTTCAGGAGATGGGGCACCTGTTTTTTAATCTCTCTGTGGTTCAGTCATCGGCCAATCATCGCTCCTTTTACATTCGACCCACAAATATGCTGGCACCACAATGTCAAAATATGTATTCAAGTCTTCCCACAGACACTTTGAAAGTTTCACAAACCTATTGGTCTGCTGATACCACTCCACTGGCTTCTCTCTCAGTCTCAGATAGTCATTTGTAAAACTTATAATATCACTTCTATTCCAGGGTACATGTATAAAATTCCCTCCTGGCGTTTCTCTTATTGGTAACATTTTTACTGCATCTCCTGCCTGTGTCCCATCATCTTTCTTTGGTCTTTCTCTTTTTCTGTCCCATTTACTCTCCCATTTATCCAATGCCCTCCAAACCTGCACCTTCTCAAGTAACTCCTTTAGATGTGTTCTCATCCCTGCAGATTTCATATGAACAAAGACTTCTTCTTCCAAACTTAATCTATATCTCCCTTTCAATGTTTTCATCTTTGTCAAATCAATCTCGTAATCATCTGCTACATCTTGTAATTAATTCGAGTATCCCTTCTCCTCTAGACTCATTTCCAACACAATCATCTGCAAATTAGCTAAAGCGGGGCAAGCGCAAACACTTTATTCACCTAATTCAAATACAACCAAATACTGGCAATAACATACCCATCAACCTTGGGGGTCTCCAAGAATCGCGGAAAGTCACCTAAGGCAAACTAGCCACTCATCATGTTAAGTCCGTTTAACAATTTTGAAAAATAGAAACGACAGAACAAACAAACCACTTTAGCACACCCAAACCTCACAAACCCATTACGACATCATCAAAACAATGACATAACCGTAATCTGCTACCAAAAACTGCAAGCACGCAACAGAATTCTAGCTATAATCAACACTGAATAGTGGATTCTGCACTAGAGGACGATGGATCAAAGCAACATAGGTTTGAGGGGATGTCATCAATGGATTGTGTGAGGATCAACAATATCAATGACAACAATATTATAAACCTTCAGTCAATAACTACACCAGTTTAGTGTGAAGAAGCCATTGATTTATTTCTCTAAATTAACAATGCTAGTGTCACGAAAATAACTCGCAAACACAAATTGTAAGCATATAAGATCAATAACTGTTGGTTGAAACGTCATATACATCTCAATTTGATTAATACAATCCAACAAATTATAGCCTTGGCCTATGTGAAGTATGGAGAACCTGGCACCCTATGGAGGGTCAATATACGCACACGTCTGCTGCCCACCGGACACACTCTAGAATTGACCTAGTATTTATGCCGGCCATGGACTTCACCGGTGTCACGGGGGCAGAGATACTGCCTCGAGTGGTGTCGGACCACGCACCGGTGCGAGTCCGGCTAGGCGGAGTAGATCTCACTAAACGCCCGGTATGGCGCCTGAATGCATGGCTCTTACAGGATGATGATTATACCCTCGAGATTAGGGATCGTCTCACGCAGTACTTTGAACTGAATGTGGGAACGGTCCAGTCGTCAGGCACACTATGGGCTGCCTACAAGGCTACATGCCAAGTGCCTCCTACGCGCACGTGAACGCACCCGTGACTCACGAGTGTCCGAGTTAGAAGCTGAAGCGTTAAAATTGGAACGCCAACAAACGGCCTTATCCGAAGCCTCCGCATTGAGGCAGCTCACCAGGGTCCGAGAAGAAATCAAACACTTAGCACTTGAGTCAGTGAAGCATATGTGGAGGGCATCGTCCGCCCGAATATATGGCTGGGGGGATAAAAATGGGAAGCTCTTGCACTGGTTGGCCACCCGGCCCTTAGTTAACAGAATCATTCCCGAAATTAGAGATGATACAGGCACCCTTCTTAAGACACCCATCGAGATTGCACAGAGTTTTGCTTCCTATTATGCACGCCTGTATGCAGAGCACCCCCGGCCTACTATTGAAAAAGCATCCCCCCTCTTGAATGACATAACACTCGCCAGAGTTTCTCAGGCGACCAAGGACAGGCTAGACGAGGCACTTGATCTCACAGAAGTAACGAATGCGATCGCCAGTCTGGCTTCAGGCAAGACACCAGGACCAGATGGGTTTCCTGCGGAATTGTATAGGAAATGTAGTGACATTTTGGCCCCGCACTTACTTGAGATGTATAAAGAAGCTGAGCAGAAAGGTCACTTCCCTTCAGGGATTGACCTAGCTACAATAGTAGTAATCCCTAAGACCCAACCCCCATCGCCAAACCGCTCGGCTTACCGACCTATCTCCCTCCTCAACACTGAGATCAAGGTGTTAGCTTCAATCCTCGCCACTAGATTAAAAGAGGCAATGCCCGCCTTGGTGCACCCTGACCAATGCGGCTTCATGCCTACGCGGAGCACCAGGCACTGCATTAGGCGACTGCATCTCGCCTTAGCACACCATAAAATCCTGTCACACACCCCTCTGGCGCTGCTCTTACTTGATTTTGAGAAGGCCTTTGACACAGTGGATAGGTCCTATCTTGAACAAGTATTAAAAAAAAACGGACTTGGACCCAAGTTCCGAGGCCTTGTGGGACTACTCTACTCTAATCCAACGGCTCAGGTCCAAGTAAACGGAGTGGTCTCGGGTGTGTTCCCGATTGGTCGTGGCACCCGACAAGTATGCCCGCTATCCCCCTTACTCTTTGCATTAATAATAGAACCCCTGGCGAAGTTATTTCGAGAGGACCCTCTGATGGAGGGCTGGTCTTGGCCCGTGTGTCCAGAAGACCGTGTGGCACTATACGCGGACGATGTCCTACTATACATAGCTAACCCGGCCAGGAGCGGCCCCCGTATCATGCAAATTCTAGACATCTTCTCGGAGGCTTTGGGTCTCGCCTTAAACCCCAAAAAATCCCTGTTGGTTCCGCTCCATCAATCTAGAGACTGTATAGATTGGCAACAAAGCATACCAGTGCGGAGGAATAGCTTTAAATACCTGGGGGTGCATGTCGCAACGCTCCCTGAATTAACATGGGAGCTCAACGTCACGCCTTTAACCAGAAGAATCAAGGACGATCTTCAACGGTAGAAGGACCTCCCCCTTAACTTGCTTGGAAGAATCGCACTCTATAAGATGATGGTCCTTCCCAGACTTCTCTACCTCCTCCAAAATTATCCAAACCCTATCCCCATGAAATGGTTTAGAGAAATGGACTCGCTAGCACGCCAATTTCTGTGGAGTGGCACCCGTCCCCGGCTAGCGCTTAAAACCTGCCAGAGAGACGTCTACGAAGGGGGCCTAGGAATGTCTAACGTCCTTTACTACCACCTGGCGATGCAACTACTTGTGATCAACGACTGGTTGGGGGGGGGATGGACAGACCCGGCGCACCGACTGGAACTCCAGACACTGAGCTACCCCAAGATCTTCGACGCCCTGTATGGCGGCCCGATCACACGTGGGACTCCCGGGGTGACAGGGGTGGTGCTGCAGGGATGGCGGACGGCTCAAAAGATTTCAGGATGGTGGGGGCGCCCTACTCAGCAGACCCCACTGTGGCATGGGACATGCTTGGGAGAGGTGGCGGGCCTTGAGGGATTCCAGAAATGGGATAATATAGGTACCTCTACACTGGGTGATGTATGGGAGGGCACGCATATGCGTTCCTTCGAGGATCTCCAAGAAACCTTTGCACTAAATAAGACACAATTCCACAAGTATCTCCAAGTACGACATGCCCTACTGACGCAGGTCCAAACAGGGGACAGCATACCCGAAAGCAGCCCTATGGAGAGGAGGGCTCTGATGGGGAATCTGGGTAGGGGAGGCGTTTCCCAGGTATATCGCGCATTAATCACTACCACTGCCTGTTCCCTAGAGGAACTTCGTCAGAAATGGGAGGGATGGGTGGGCCCTGTGGAAGAGGAGGACTGGACTGAGGCATTGGCAGCTCCCCACGCCCTGACCATGGCGACACGTCTCCGACTAATACAGACTTATTATCTCCATACTGCCTACCTTACACCCTCCAAAATGCACAGGGCGGGGCTCCGACCTACAGCTGACTGTCCCCGATGTATGAGACCAGACGCTGATTTTTTCCACATGGTCTGGTCATGCTCGATTATTAATACTTATTGGAAGATGATCTCGCAAGAGATCTCGTTGACCCTGCAAGTGGACATGGAGATGACACCATTGACATCCCTATTAGGGGTTATGGGAGATTCGGGATTACGCAGAGCAGAACAAACCTTACTAGGGGTGGCATGCCTAGTGGCCAAAAGAGATATCGTGGCGGACTGGAAAGCCACTAAGGCACCGGCCCTGACCAAATGGAGGGGGGGGATGGATTGGTGTGCCCAATGTGAAAAACTCGTATATGAGGCTAGAGGGTGCCCGAATAAATATAACAAGATCTGGGGGAAGTGGGAGGGCACAACAACTTAACCCCCTATGCCGCAGACTGACACAATGAGAGGAAG
Organism: Pleurodeles waltl; assembly: GCF_031143425.1. Taxonomy (NCBI): domain Eukaryota; kingdom Metazoa; phylum Chordata; class Amphibia; order Caudata; family Salamandridae; genus Pleurodeles; species Pleurodeles waltl. The sequence goes on from NC_090439.1 coordinate 343,900,817, forward strand.
AATCCATACACATTCCTCCAACTCCTCTGGAGGGAAATGAGGCACTTACGTGACACACCGACATTGACGTGTACAATCTATTCATTCAGGGTATTGTCTGGGGCATTGGATTTGACCACTGTTTGGTGCCCATTGGCGCCTTGTTATTTATGTATATAATTGTTTTGTTTGTTTTGTATTACCTTACTCTATTGCAAAACCAATAAAAAAATTCTTTATAAAAAATAAGTGGAATTAGCTACTAGGCTTTTTTTTCTTTTTCGTCCTGACATGAAGAAGGAAAGAGAGGAGGTGCAGAGATTGCCTAGGCATGTACAGGATTTTTTGCCCATTATTTGCATTTTGACTTCTGGAAGCTTCACCTGCGTTTAATGGACCGGGCGTTATATCCGTAGTACCCAAACTCTGACTAATATCCCACTGGAGAGAGTGAGGTTTAATTAACAGATAATGAATGATAATATTAATGGTTAAAATTACTAGCAACGCCTAAATTGAGTAAATGTGATAATATAGTTAAAGGAATTTGTATACAAATATAGTGAATTTCAGGAGCCTGTCGAGCGGTGAAGAGATTGGAAAATAATTTTCTGATGAAGTAAAAAAACAGTATTTTGCAGGGCGAGAATAGGGACCAAGTTTCATATACTGAATTGCGGCGGCTATCAAACAGCCCCAAGTCATGGGGCCTTATTGTGCATACAACATCAATAAGCAGGTTTGAAGGGGTAGGGCCATGTTTGCAATGGGTAAGCAAACTAAAAGCCCTGGCATGCTTATTCCTTTGGGCAGTGGTTAGTTTGTGCTGGTGGATGAAGGCTGTGGAGACTGATGCTCTTTATTGGGACGAGGCATTTCTTGTCATCATCAAGCTTTGACAAAGAGCAAAAGAGACAAAGGCAGAAAAGGGAGACAAGAGGAAGAGAAAAAATAGGAAAAGAGAAACAAGGGCAAAAAGAGGAGGCAAAACTGAAAGTACAAGGATGAGTTAAAGAGACAAGGTGTGTAGGGTGATGGAAGAAGAAGTTATAAGGTGGAATCAAAACTAGCAGATTTTGTGTTTTGCAACTCTTGATTTCTGCAACACAGATAATAAACTTCTAAGAGAAACATTGTGACCCGCACTTATATTTTTAGAAATTGAGCAATGGCTGTGGGAAGGAAAAAAATCCTGACTCATTAAGAGCCACGTTCCTGACATGCACACAGTTTGTAGATGAAGTTGTTCACTGGTGGTTTTGGCAAAATTGGTTCTTCCACTGACTTGCACAGTAGACCTCCCAGATGGAGCCCAATATATATCACTACAAGTGGTTTTGGAAGTGGTGCTTTCTATAACCTTTTCTAAGGACCTCTCCTGTTCCTTGGCTACAATAGCAATTCCCCAGAAGCTCCTTAGCAGCCATTGTTCTTAGATGTTCCAGTCTGTGCTAACTCCCTTTTGATATAAATTCCATAGTCCTTTAGTTTTTGCACTAGTGGCCTTATGGGTCTTTTCTGACCAATACTGACCTACCAAACCTATTCCTTGTGGTTCGATCATCTCTTTCTCGCATCCCATTTGTAAACACATCTTACAACTACCCTTTCTCTCATGTAACTTATCTCACTCAAGGATCTACTACATGGCCATAGCCACTCACCCCTCCTCAATCACACACCATGTCACCATCCACTTACCTAAGAGACAAAGGGGCCTTTTCTAATTCTTCTCCTTCCTCATCCCATCTTTCTCTCTTCCTCTCAACTCTTTCCTTGCTTTGCCTCCCCGTTCAGCCTCACCTTCTCTCATCATCAGCTTACAACTCCCTATACTGTATGTCTCCTAGCAATTCCAGTCTTTTCACTCATAGCTATTATTTCCTCTTTCACCCATGCCCCTTATACAGTATACTGCAGCTCCTGTATTCTTAAGAGAGGTTAGGTCACCTTCCCACCTCTGTGTTTCTCTCAGCTCATCTCCTACTTAACTAATCACTGTTCATATTCACACATATCATCATGAACCTCTCCCTTCCAACTTCAACCTAAGAGTGATAAATAAGAATCATTTAATCATCCATAACCTGATCTTCCACACCACACTAGGCCTCCTCTTATTCACTGAAACCTGTCTAGTATATGACACAGAACCTACAATTGAGAAAGCCATTCTATTGACTGTCGCACTGAAAATGAAACTAATAAGTATGGTGATAGTATAGAAGTCAACTTCATGAACTCGTTGTCGATCACAAGTTTCCAAGATTTCCTCATTGGAGAATGTAGATCAATATTCATCATCTGCTCATCCACTCCCACATACCCCCCACCTACTTGTCCTATTTGCTTTTGATATATAACCCTTGCCTACAATTCAGCATTCACTACCACTTTCCTCAACTCCATCATAACATCCAACAACTTTTGCACCTGAGGGGACTTTTTTGTTTAGACAAAAATCCTTATACATTTAGTTCCACTATCAAAAAGTGACCTAAATGAAAATCTTTCTGGCAAACCTGGAAATTAAAGTCCTGAACTTCAACCAAATTGACTCAGTCCTTAACACATCATGGAGAAAGACCCTGAGTGCAACTGTCTCCCCACCAGGGCTCACCATGGTGGCTAAAAACTAGCTAATTGCCCAGATTGGTCAATACCTTTTCTGCCTCTTCTTGATAATTGTCACCAGCCCCAATATTACAATAAGAAACAATGATAAGACCCTCTTAAAACTAAGAGGCAAGCTCAAACCCATTACTATCTACTCTCAACAGGTCAATTCCTGATCTTCCATCAGCATCACAGAAGTGCAATGATTTTACCTCTGGCTCTCCCTTAGAACATGGCGAAAACTGTCTGCACGTATTCTCTGTGTGAAAATTAAGAGATTTTTCCTGGCAACATGCGTGCACTTAGAAACTGTGAACACCTTTTTAATGTGGTATTTCTTCATGTGTTACACTTTCTCTGCTGTTAGTATTGGTATTTGTGGGCCTCTTTTGAGTTGCTGGGTTTATGGTCCTATTTTTAATGAGTTGGTAGTTGCTGTTGTGGTGTGCAACCTGAGCCCTAAACATGTGGTTGACATGGGATTTTTGAGGAGGCTAGGAATTTGAACTTGCCAGGTGTCAGTAATTGTTAGAGCAGTTGTGGCTTTATGGGAGGGGTGTGAGCCCTGTGCACTCTGCTTGTTGGTATCCTGCCTGAGAAGTCCACATGAGGAAGAGTCAGGATCGTTCATGTCTAATAGAAAGGCCAGGACTCTTCACATGGTGAATGTTAGGTGGTTGGGGCAAGAAAAGAGTAATAATCCTTAAGTTCACTATAGTGTAACCAGTACCTAATAGTTGGGTAAGGACAAGTATCTTGATGATAGATGTAGGAGCACATGATTTTGCTGTGCAGTTCAGATTCTGTATTTACTCTCCTTAATATATAATACCAATGATGCTGGTCATTTATAGCCAATTGATAGCTTTATACATAAATATACTGGCGACAGGAATATACATGTAACTAAAAGTCAAAAAATAAATTACCTGCAAATAATATTGTAGCAGCATGAGTTTGCAACAACTAATATTATAGTGTGGTATGAAGAGCAATATAAAAACATCTGCAATTCCCCTTGTGTCACAAGAAACCAGGGAATTACTGCAGCAAAGATGAACAAATGTAAATCACAAGTGGAAGCAATGCTAAATTATAGCAGATGGTACTTTGCACGTCTATGGTACCAATATTGTTTCTCACAAAATAATGTCTAGTTATAGAAGCCTCCTGCCCTAGCCTGGGTACTCTTAAATGAACATACCCCACACAGAGCTTAGTCTTACATGTCTTTATTCTTCTGCATGCAAGCGCAAATACAACATTCTAAAATTGAAATCAAGTCACCACACCCTAACACTCATGTCATAATTCTACAGACTCCTTCAGAAACCATAAGAGTCTCATAAATGCTATTCATACAGCACTACATCTTCCCTCTTTAAACAACAATTTGTTTTTTTACTGACATGTTTACATATATTACAATGTTTTTTGAGTCTCCTTGGAGTTTTTACCAAATGCCCAGATCGTGTCCTTTGAAGCTGGGAAGAGAGACAAGAGCAGCTTCCACAACTGACAATAGATGACCTGGTGACAGATGCAGTCAGGGGTTGCTCTGCAGTTTAACTTTAACCAGTCTCAGCTAGGACATTGGGAACCGGTGAAGGTCAAGGTAGAGGTCAGAAATGTGAAGAATGTTGGGTAATGGACTTCCCAGGATCGTGAGCAGTCATCATATATCCCTTACTAGTTACAACTTCAAACAGTTCAGCATCAAAGGGAGCATGTCTTTTATCGCACCAACACTTAATCTCCAGGAATGATCTTGGGACTTCTACATTTGTCTGCATACATGTCCACCTTTTGTTTATGACCCAACTCTTTCTGAAGTGTTTCTAAAGATCTGCCAAGTTCACCATTAGTTGCAGAATTTCTATTGGTCCATTGTGGTAACTTGGTCGTCATGGCTCTCCAAAACATCAGGGAGGCGGGACTTTCACGTTGAATGAGGAGTCAATTTGTATGCTGGAAGAGTGGCATGGAGAGTTGACATCAAACTAAGCTTCTCTAATTTTGCAATGCTGTAGTCTTTTTCAGGGTTCTCAGAAAACATTTGACAATGCCCTTTGCTTATGGTCAAATAGGTGAGAGTTTCTGATGCTTCATACTGAGTTGTGTAAGAAAGTTTCTGACTTCTCAACTGTTGAATGTTGGACAATTGTCAGACTTCAAAATGGAGGGAAATCACGATAATGCAAAAAACTCCATCTAGTCTTTCAATGACTTTCTCTTCAGTAATCGATGGAACATCTTTGATAAGTGGAAAACGAGAATTCTCATCAGTAATCACCATCAAGTAATGTCCATTGTCAAGACGACCAGAGAAGCCCACAGCAACTCTCTCCCATACATTTTTTGGCAAGTGTGACGTATTCAAGGGATGTGGGGTGACTGTGTCAGATAAGCAACTGCACAAATGACAGTCTTTTAGTTCTTTATCGACTCTCTCATCAGCACGAGGAAAGCAAACTAAGTCGCAAAGAGCTTGTTTAGTGGTGACAATTCCACAATGTCCTTTATGGGCCACTTCAATTACTTGTTGTCGCAAACCCTCTGGTGTGACAATTCCTGAACCTCTTAAAATAAGGCCTTCTTGAGTAACTGATAGTTCACCTTTTACAATCTTAAACTTCTGATGTACACTCTCACGTGTATGAGGTAGAGTGTGTTGTTTCCAGGATTAATGTGTAATGATATTTTTCATTATCAGCATGTCACTGTCTTTGCCTGCTGCAAAATGACTTGTTACAAAGAAATAGCGGCAGGAGTATTTGACATTAAGAGGAAGTTAATGTTAGCTGCAGGGGCTTTTAGAAGGGGTTACACAGACACTGTAATGGCACTTGTGAAAAGTACTCTGCAGGTTTTTGATACTTCCCTGGTTGATGCATGATACTGTAGTAATATTCCTGTAGGGTCAAACCCTAATGTTCAATTCAGGGAAACATCTTGGCTTTTGGATTGCTAATGATGGTAAGCAATGCTTGATGAATGAACGGTTTGCCATAAAAAGATAGTTACAAATGTTCAAATGACCAGATTGCTGCTAAACTCTCTTTTTCAGGTTGTGAGCAGGCACATTCAGTTTGTAACAATCTTCTGCTTGCAGAGACTACAGTATGTCTTGGGGCATTGGGGTGTCCATTGTGTTGGGCAAGGATTGCACCCAACCCGACGGGGCTCATGTCAACAACAACCTCCATTTCCAGTTTTGGAGCAAAATAGACCATATCAGTGGCATTCTTAATTGCATGCTTGATATTCTTAAAGCCTTGTACACTTTCATGTGATCATAAAATGGAACATCCTTTTTTGTAAATTCTCTTAAGGGAGCACTTACGGTGTCAAAGTCACGTGTGTATCTGGAAGAGTAACCGGCAATGCCAGGGAATGAAGGTGACATGGTAACATCTCATAGGGGATTAGTAGCTGATGAAGCTTGTATTTTATCTAGTTCTGGTGTCATACACCCCTTTGGGATACGTATGGCAAAGAACTTGAGTTTTGTCTTGTGAAACTCTCACTTCTTTGCATTAAAGGTTAAGCCTGCATCAGCGAGTAGCCAATAAACTTGTGTAAGAGCTTTATGATGTTCCTTTCATGTGGTCCCACAAATCAATGTCATCACTGTGTCATATAGCTATATTAGCCAGGTTTTAGATATGTTGTTTTAGCTAATTAGGCCTGCCACTGTGCACTTTAATTCAGTCACATTTTATTCAGCAATGCTTTATTTTCCAAGCAATAGCCACATTTGTGGTGCTGTTTTATTTTCTTTATCTTGTTTCACTTTCTCCTAGGAAAGCATCCCATTCTTAGTTGGACATTTATTTCACTATGTGCTTTCATCAAGGCTACAATGGTATACTGTATCCCCAACATTCACAGAAAAACATGCACTCATACGTGGGTGACCATTTCTTAGAATGTCAGTTGTTTTATTATAAAAACACCCCTTTGTCCTAGACATGTTAGAGGGAGATTCCAGACAGATGACCATGACTGTATGCTGATTGTTGATTGCTTCACTGCGGCTACTTGCTAAGACGGCCGGACCCCTGATCTATGTGGAGAAGGTGTCTCTATAGACTACAGGCTTCTTCCTCCAGGTATGAGGGATGTTGTATCCCCAGGGGGGAAACCAGAAGGGTAGCTTAGGCTTATTACCCTGTGCTCAAACATACTGTAGGTAGGAGCATTATGTATATATATATATCACTCCTATTGACAGTATGGTAGGACTGTTCTTGTGTTTTACTCTGTTAGTCACCTGCTAGCTTTTTTGTGCTTTATCATGCTCCTCATTGCAATACATGCCTTTTTATATAAGATGCAGTTACTTCAATAAATCCTTATTGAACTAGATTCTGCCTCTGTTGCCTTTCCCCATATGAGACCTTTGGTAACTGAGAGAAAGGGATGGGATCTGATCAACCACGATTCACATGAGGAGTCTTCCTTGTCATACGCCCGGTTGCCAAAATCATCTCAGCCAGAGGTAAGGCACTGCTAGTTAGCCAGAGAACCCGGATTAGGCCGACAGGCGTTATGTGGTGTGGAATCATGCTTAGTACCCACCATCCATGTGATCCTGTCTCCCAAATCCAGTAGCCTCATTAGCAGAATGAGAACCTATGACAACTGTAATCAAAAGCATTTGTGACAAGTTGTATTATACATCGAATGACATCTTGAAACAGTTATGTAGTTGATGACACACCGAAACCTAATCATTTATATCTGAATAAACCAATGTGAATAGAAAGGTAGTAATGTACCTGCAATTTTCTTCAAGATCCAACTGATTATATCCTTTGTTCAGATCAAGGCGAGAGAGAGTCTTATCACCGTTTAAGTGTGTGCTCATGCCGGCACTGGGCAGATCTGGATAGTTTTCTCTTTCAATTGACTTATTAGCCTGACTCAGCATAGATGCATACAGCTCCTCACTGTTTTTGGGGCTTGGCCTTACACATCATTATTCTTATGAGTGCAAGCATGAACTCAACATTCTAAAACTGAAATCCGGTCACCACTCCCTAACACTTATGTCATAGTTGTACTGATTCCTTTAGGAACCAAAAGGGTAACAACATTAGTGTTCTCACAACACTACAGTTAGTACACACATGGGTAAGCAATACAGAGTCACTGTGGATAACGTCTTATACAGGAGTTTCCAAAGCAGGGTCAGACTACGAATGACTTAGCTGCTTCATGGTAATGTCATCCATGACTGACAAATACTGCTGCAGGCCATGATTAAATCCCTGTTTCTGTGGCATAGCGCTGCAAGAGCTAAGCTAATTGAGGAATGTGTGGAACACAATGCAGTTTACTGAAAAGTCATGAGAGACTTTAATCATAAGAGGTTTTTTGCATTATATTGTTATATTATAGTATGTTACATTGTGATATGTTATTTATGCAACACCCGACAACCCTTACAGGTATCCTAGCACAATTGAAAAGGAACACAGAGAGCTAAAAGAAAGACTGCATCACTGAGCAGGAAGAAACTAAAATGGCTCAGCTGTGATTAACTTTATCTGGAAGGAATGTTCAAAAGTGGGACAATAACAATGGGAAGGCTCTGTTGTAGCCGGGTGATAGGGAGGGATCTTCTGAAAGCAGGAAATTCAGAATAGACACTGAAAAACATACTTAACTGGTCTAGTTTTCACAAACGTGAGGCCAGAGTAAAAAAAAAAGTTCCATCAATGCAGCATAGGGAGTTACACTCGAAGAGCTTGCTGTGACGTACTCGTGTAGTTCTTCTGGGTTACTACTGAAATCCAGGAGTACTCTTGCCTTACTTATTTCACATACTTCTGGAATTCATTAGAAACCAGGAGTGCACAGCAAAATGTTTGTGAATCGAACCCCATATGTTCTAGTTTGAGCAGAAAATAAAAAGACCAGAGACAGGTAGAAACCGGTATGATGTGATCAAATTAAATAATTCTAAATCAACCTTAGCTGACAAACATTTAAGGCCATTGTAGATGTGCAGTTGTATATTTTGGAAGATCCAAAATAGATGGCACTTCCATAGTTAAGGTGGAATGACACAAATGCATCAACTGCGTTCTCCTGATGTATAAATGGCAGAAATGGAGGAATGCAACTTTAAGAATGCATACGTGCTTTACCTTCTGAGAAAAAAACAGCTGTAAATCCAATCCCATATTATCATGATAATCCGGTACAACAAGAGTGATTAGTGAATAGGACTGTGTCTTTTGGAAAGGCTAAGACATCCTCCTAAGCAAAACGGCCATACAACAGCACTTGAAATACATCTGGTAAGTATACACATCAGTACACATAGTGGATTGCAGTTCTAATCTACGCCTGATGTGATAACTGCAGTCAAAGAAAAGGGCTACTTAACGGACCCTAAATTGGGACAATATACCCACCTATGAAATGCAATAGCCTGGGTAGACCAATCAAGCAATGACAAATCCAAAAAACACATGAAAGCCAATGACTGAAGGGAGATGACCCAAAACCCACTCTATCTGTACTTACGTTTGTAGCTTTGAAGCACTGATGATAAGACATTTTTAGACATGTACACTATCTGTCACAGACCAAAGAAGCAAAAACCTGGTTTCCCGAAATCTGAGCTGGTTGCTAGGACAGAAAAAATAGAACAGCATACATAGCATGTTGAGTTTGCATGATTTGGTATGTGTCTTTGCCAGGCTTTTTAATGTCAAGAATGGGAATATTGCAGATGGTTACAATGGGCACCAAAACCTAGTTACAGGGCAACAATAACTGAAAGAATTACTGATTCCATCTTAGGACATAATGGGTATTGATATACTTAAAGGTGTTTCTTTAATAAATTAAATTTGATTTTGACCAATTCAGCAGTTAAATTACCACCGAGGCCAAAAAGAGTATGGGATTTCATCCAAATCTTTTACAAGGTTTGAGGTCAGGAATTCATAACATCATGAGTGTCAGAGAACTAATAATTTTTGTATGGCACAGCCAAAACAACATTGTCATACTCACTGGACATGGAAATAGTAGTCATAAGCATCGATACAGTACATGGTACAGTTCAGTTTACACACAAGGGGACAGATGTAAGATCTAACCCTCTTGCGATTCAGTAATAGCGATTTTTAAGAAATCACAATTTCTGAGTCGCAAAATGGTATGTATCATATCTGGGATTCGGTAATAGCGATTTCTTAAAAATTGCAAATGCTATTACCGAATCGCAAATTGCAATACAGACCCCATTCGCACCTATGGGCCTGTAGCCCCATATTTGTGAATTTTTTGCATTTCCTAAATTGCGAATTCCTAACTGGAATTCCCAATTTGTGAAATGCAAACCCCAGGGTGCTGGGGGCCTAAGGCCCCCTCTGCTGCACCCCAAAAAAATAATTTAGGACATTTAAGGCAGACACATGCCACAGGGGCATGTGTGCGTTACATGTAAATTTAAAAAATGCACTTTTAATGCATTTTTTAATTTTGCACATGGCTACCACCAAGTTTTACTTGGTGGTAATTGCGATTCCTTAATGCCCAATTCACATTTAGGAAAAGCTTGATACATGTGCTTAAGAAATCGCAAATATGGATTCCTTATTTGTGATTTCTTATTTAGAGAATCACAATTTGCGATTCTCTCAATGGGCTCACAATTTTAAGGAATCGCTATTTTAGCGATTCCTTAAAATTGCATAGCGAATGCCTTTCATACATATTGAAAGGCATTTTTGCATTTGCAAATGGACATTCGCACCGTTTGCGAACGCAAAAACGGTTTATACATCTGGCCCATGGTCCCTAACTTGCATGTTCACAGGAGAGGTGGGACTCAAGAAAGGGATTTTGGGCTGTTTTTGAACCATTGGAAATAGATACAGTATCAAAAGTTGGGGGAGGTACATGTGTTAGAACAACTAACAGGAAGAGCAAAACTATCTTTCCCTGCCCTTCATTTCTCCTGCCTCCTTATCCACACTAACCCTATGTACTCACCCTGTCTCCCCATTCCTCTGTTTCCTCTTATTCAGGTTGTTTGTGGAAGGATTGTATTTGTAAGGACCTTAACATAGACTAAGTGGGCTTTCTTAGAACATTGATACGGTGATATGCCACAGAAACTAATTGAGACAAATTTAAGTTTAACCAATCAATACATATAGGCCCTCATTAAAACCCTGGCGGTCGGCGGTAACATGGTGGAAAGTACTGCCAACAGGCTGGCGGTACTTTCCACCATATTAAGACATTGGTGGTTTGGCTGAACCACACCGACCGCCACTGCGGTAACGGCCGTATGCTGGAAATATCAATCTCCAGCTCGGTGGCCGTCACTGTACCACATGTGGGATAATGACCCCGCCTTCCGCCATGGTTTTTGTGGCTTCCTTACCACCATGAGAACCATGGCAGTAGGCAATATCAGTGACAGTGAATTCCTTCCCTGTCACTGATAGGGGTCTTCCCCACCCCCACCCTCCTAGATACCCACCCAACCACCTTCCTCTCCAAACCCCCTCCCCTCACACATGCACACACGCATACACACACCCATACCCACATTCATCCACGCATGCATACATCCATTCACACACATCCGCACACACCTTCAAACAGACACGCAGACACGCATTCACAAAACACAACATACACGCACTCACACACCCATACATGCACACACATTGGAAACGTAAGACGCCCATACACACACACACAAACATTCACACACGCCCCCACACACACACACAACACCCCCACCCCCTCCCCTGTAGGAACACCCATGTACCTATGTTTATTGGGTCCTCTGGCAGGAGACAGGATGGGGCTCTGCTGCCAGCAGCAGCATCCACCAGCAGAACAACGCCAGGCCGTATTATGGGTCATAATAAGGCTGGCGGCGGTCTACTGGTGTGGCGCTGCTGCTGGCAGCAGCACCACCTTACCGCCATCCACCCGCATGGCCACAGCCAGATTTCCACCATCCTTCTAGTGAAAATCCGACTGTGGTCATAATACGGCGGATGGCTGGTAGCTGCGGTGACGATCTTTTGGCAGCCTTTGCCATGGCTAATGACATGATGAGGGCCATAGTTTTCAAGTGGTTCTGTAGATAGGTAACAAGTCTTGACCCTCCAGGCAACATTCTCCCCAAACAACTTGTAATATTTGATTAATGTCAGCCTAGAAAGGATTACAACATGCAGGAACAGTTTTCACATCTTTTTTGAACCTCTGGAAATTGTTCAGCATCTTAGGGAACTGACAAGAGATATCTGGAAGGTCAGATAGGGACCCAAGAACATGAACAAGAACTTCACTCCCTTCTCCATGGTTAGGAGGTTCTCATTAAGGTAAGACAGCACCAAGTAACCAAGAAGTCATTGACGTCATCACTATCCTCATCACTGGGCACTAGGCCCATCTTTCTGGTTATGGCACATACTCAGGGTCTCTGGCTCAATGGCCTGCTTTTAGCCTCAGACTATACATGCTGACTAAGTGCTCGATCAGTTTGAAACAGCCTTTCAAATTGGTCAGCTAAGGAATGAGATAGTATCAAGGGTGGTGTATGTGGAGCCATTTGGGCCTCTAATTTCACTATTGCACTTGTCACACTGCTGTTAGTCAGGCTGCAGCTTTTACCTACACCCCACTCATGTCCCAATCTGCTGGTGCTGCATCATTTCCTGGTGCAAATTGCAGTGCACCCATGGCATCTCCTGTAGGAACTGTAAAACTCAAAACATCCATCATGTCCTCTTATTCTTCTAATGTTAAAGCAATATATCATGAGTCATTGGACAACTAAATATGATATCTCACTTTCTGGTGGTCTCTTTTAGATTAGAGATTCCTGTGGCAGTTACTGTCCTCCTCGCACCTATTTAGGAACTCCAAGCACTGTATTATTCTCAGGTTTTTTTCAATCTTTTCTTAAGGTTATTAAAATGCCGAATAACACAGTTGCCTTCCTATTAAAAGGAATTGTTCCCATCATTAACACAGTTTAGCCAATTCTCCATACACCTCATGTGCTTTTTCATACTCGTGGCACATGACAGTGAGAGTCATCCATGGGGGGTGTATTTCAACTTAGAGTATTCTGTCTTGATTTTACTAACTATCCTCTCATTCACTACCATCACTACCAGAGAAACATTTAGGTGTTTGTTCACCTTGTGCCACAGTTCATACAGGTGAAGGAGGGAGAAAGGCAGGGTAAGAAACTCAGGATCTGATAGCTCTTCCCATGTGATAACTAGGAGAGGGATTGGAAAGTGCATTACCCTTGTTTGATATCCCTCTTGCAGTCATGACCCCTTTAGTCACAGCCGAACGAGACTTGCAGATATCCCAGGGAGGATGAGCCAGTGTACATCTTTCAACACATTAATCCAATGGAGTGTGCTGGGATTCAGACATTCCTTGCTCCCCTTTCCTTGGCCTCCTACTGGCAAACCACAGACTTTATTTACACATCTATCTCCTAGCTCTTAGGACTCCCTACGTATTGAGTAAAACCAGTTTAGTTCCACAGCACCTGGCCAGAAACAAGTCCTAAAAAACCTTACAAACTATGGGCAATAAGCACAATCTGACTCTTTCAAGATTATTTCTCTCTGATATAACAGGGAAGCTGAACAGCAGGCTGTCCTTCACCCAAGCTCCTCACAGAGAATACTTTGTCTTATCTTTGGTGCCTGGGACTTTCATGTGCAGGTCTGTTTGTGCTCCAACCACCATATCTTGTAAAGCACGGGTGTTCTTGGCTGGTAGGACCAGACTCTGTCAAGGAATCACCATAAATGCTTGGTTCAAATTCTGATTGGGTTTTATGACAAAATAATAAAAGAATAGTCTATAAAACCCAGAGTCAGCTGGCCCAGGGCACCCATGAAATCACTAAGCTCAAAGAGAATAGCCAAGACTCAAATGTATACCCTAACATGTACAAGTAGTAGACACTCAATACAGTTCTAGCAAAGAATGAGAAAAGGGGCATAGCTGAACTCATGAGGATAGGAGAACAACCTTTATCATGAACAAAACTGTCAACAATTTCAGGTGATCAAGCTACTTTTCATTTTCACTCTCTGAGAGCCACAAAGCATAGAGCCTTAACAGCAGAGACGGGCACTTCTTGTAGATGATGTTGGCCTGAGCAAAAAACATGGCTGAAGCAGGTTACAGTTACATTAATATGGGAAAGTGTGTTTTAGGGTTTTCACAAAGCAGTAACCAAAAATGAAGTTGAAGTCCTGGGCCTTTGACACATTCTACCAGATATGGATATGTTTCAATACATTGAAGTTGATAATGTCAAACTGCAATAATTTTGCATCTATTTGTTTGTTCAGGATACTTTATTTGGTTAACTAAAACCATAAAAGCACAACAAATAAAATCAGAATACACATAAAACAATTTCCATATAAAAAACAGTTTAAAAATCATCATCATCATAGCAACCACAATAAAATTCACAAAATGACAGTAATGGTTACATCTTTCGATACCAAATTCGACAAGGCAGGCAATATACCACAATCACCAACACATATCTTCCTGTTTCTAACTGCAGCTGCCAGAATACTTGCAAGACTAAAACATTACAAAGAGACGGATAACATATGGAGAAAAATTAGAGGCAGTTTCACTTTCAAAAAGCCTTTCCCTCTCAGTAAAGGAACTATGTAGTGTTGTAGCAATGAGCAAAAATGATCACAAAACATCATAAAGTGCATTGTGTCCTGCATGGAAAAGTTGGCACAAGTACCAGGGACCAATTCTTCCACTTTGGGTCACCCCTGTGGTACAGCAAGTAACCAATGTAATAAATTTAATCTGAACTTTGTTAGAAGAAAACAATGGTAGGGTGTTGTAGTCTTGATTAAATAGGGCCCTACTGATGAACATGTTTTTAATAGACTATAGGCATAAACAGTGGGTTTAATGAGCTCCCTCACTTCTCTTTCCATAGACATAATTGTCAACAAGTGATCCCTTGGCTAAGTCAGATCTCTCTTAATAAGCCCCATAGGGGATGTAAACATGTTGGGGCAACCCAATTTCTCCACTAAGGTCTTAATATGATGGAACCAGGGAATACTATCTGCTCTCTCCAATGCATACAGTCTTTAGCAATTGTCTGATTCAGATCCAGATCTGCTTTAATCCAGATCTGCCTTAATCCAGACCCTAATCCAACACAACAATGGAGGAATAGCCACCAAATCAGAAATGTACCCCATTCTCAACTCCTAATTTTGCATCCTTTACATCGTATACCACTTAATCACATTTACCATTAAATTAAGTTATGAATAGTAATCTCCTACTTACCTTGCACTGTGGGGTCTAAGTGATGTAGTTGATGCAATATTATTGCCATGTGATTTAATGCATAGTAATATAGTAGGGATATTCTGAGGTCACTCACTACAAAGCAGAAAAAGCAATGCACTATTTTACTAAGTTGAGACATTGTAAAAGGAAGATTAGACATTGTAAACAGTTAATGACAACTTATATAATACATTCATTTTCCACTCTCCCCTGCCAATTATCAGAAAGAAATTTACAGAAAAGTATGGTGAGGTTGATGATTGTGGAGGCTAGGCAAACATATCTCAAACATTCTTGATTCTGAGCAAACTGTATTAGTGTTTGGATGTTTAGATTCTTCCAACAGTTAATTGCTTTCATGTAATATGATGATAACTAAAATAGTGTGTTGATCATTAATTTCCTGAATTCCACCAAAGCGGCATGTGAAAACTGTGACTCACAATTTATGTTTAAGGCCTGCAAGTGTTTAGCCTGAAATATAATCCCCATCCTTACACAAAGCCCCATATGCAGACCTATGATTGACATATGTGGCATACACTTTGATCATCATTTTTCCCTAAAATTAGAAGCACTCTATAGTGATGCCCACATAATACATTAGAAATGACTGAAGAATAAGGGCTGTTGACATCAGTTAAAGGAATCAGTAAGTGTTCTTAAATTATTTATATCCAATCATAGTTTCCCTTTTTCTTTGCTCTTAGACACTATTTAAAAGTGTTTGCAAGCTCAAGTAGGACAAGGTTATGATCTTGCATTTAAGTAAGTTTTGCATTTTAGTAGATGTCAACTGCTATGGTAAAAATGGCAACGCATTTGATGAAATTATATATATATATATATATATATCAGAAAAAAAAACGACTTATCGAGGCTCATATGCGGCGGTCTTGATATGGGATCGGGAAACCCATTAATATTTTGATCAATATATCTCACCCAATAGGACAAGAAATCAAGACACAAAACGGACAGTTCCAAAATATATTAAAAGAAAAAGAAAAATATTAAAAGAAAAATAAAAGAAAAGGGAGGAGGACCATTTTTCTTTTAATATATTTTGGAACTGTCCGTTTTGTGTCTTGATTTCTTGTCCTATTGGGTGAGATATATTGTTCAAAATATATATATACATATATATATATATATATATATATATATATATATATATATATCACTACTAATATAAAAGATACCATTACATTGGTTGATTTAGAAATAACATATGGTGATCAAACAGGACTTGGATTATTTTGCTGATTTTTGTTTAGTGATATTATGATTGGAATTTAAACACTTTAAAGGACTGACATTTAAAAATTGTAAATCTGTCTAGCTGTGATTTGAATCACCCATACACATTTTGTGATAATCTCTGGTTAATTCATTGTGACAATGTAGGCCAAATACCTGTGTTACAACATCACTTTCAGCCACAAGCCTCAAAACTGCTCCTGCATATGCATACAGTACACCTCAGTCCAACTCTTCATCCACCCACAGCTTTTGTATTCTCAGCCCTTTGCTCTCCATTGCCTGGTACTACTTTCAAATCAGAGGAATGAGAGGAGCAAGGGAAGGAACCATAAATAAAGAGCACAGCATGATAAGAAACAGTAAGTGAATATTGGTGTTCAGAAAGTCTGCACAGTATTTAAACAGAAGTAAAGACTACAAAAATGTAAGCACACATTATTAGAGCCACGAGATCTGCATTCAAGGTGACATCAAATGCAAATACAGTCTTGCAGAATTGTAAATAGATGTAATTACACATTCAATCCAGGATTATTGGCTTTTCCAAGGCTTGGTAGTGTCACTGGTGGTATTTCTTTGGAAGTGGCATGTGTGGTTGTGGTATTGTTGATGACTTTGGTAGTATTGATATTGGTGGTGATAGTATTGGAGGTAGTGGTATTAGTAGTGCTAGCACAGATGTCTTAATTAGAAATTTTAATGAATGTTTATGTATTTTGAATGATGACTTATGTAGAAAATGAAGAACGTAGAAAAATAATGTGCACGTTTGAAAATGTGACCTCGGAGATTGGGCATCAGTATTCACGAAATGTACTAAAGTATGATTAATCTATATGAAATATTGAAAATGTATTAGATTAATGTATTAATACATCATATTGAGTGTTATGAATTATGCTCTTGCTTATTAATTGTAGGCCTTAATTTAGCGAGTGTCTTGGACTAGTTTTGCCAGGCCTCATGCAGAAGATGTATTTCTTAACATTTAATGAAAAATGCTGACAGAGTGAACTAAATGTGAAATGCTCATTGTTTTAATAAAATGATTAGCAGATGTTTTCTGTGAGAACCGACGGACAGGAGATGATGTCTGTAGCAATGTATCTAATAGTGTGTAACGTGCATGAGATGTACTATCCCAGGACGCGAACTATGAAGAAACTGACTGGAGACAAAGATTCAACAATTTCGATACTTGACAAGCTGGATGATGAGAACATCGTAAAGCTGACCAATCAACAATATGTGAACTCTGAAATATTAGAATTCATAGATTGGGTAAAAGGAAATTATTGGGTAGAGTAATAACGTACGATTAATTGACCAATTGGAAATTGGAGGAAGGTTTGGGAAACTTTGATATAACAACGTGACAGGGGAAAATACTTCAGATGATGTTAGGAGATTTTACTGTGATATTGAGAAGAGAAGAAATTTGAGATTCTGTCATTGGGCTCTTACTCAGAGAGCCTGATGTGTTGCTGATCGACTGATGACCTGAGGACGAAGACTGATTCTGCTTGCTGACCCATACCGTGGATAGGTAGATATTACAATGACTGAATTGCATTTCCATGCCTTTTCTTTCTAGGTACCAACTGTGCTGACTTATTACTTTTCTTTAGATAGATGTTTTCTAAAATTGTGTTCTAAATTGTTTTGCATGACTCCCAACATGTTAGTCAAGGCTACTTACCTGACCACTGACAAATTACAGGGACAAATGGTTGACAAACTATCTTTCTGAACTTGATGGATGTCTTAGGCTTGATGAATTGGGTTTTACTGATGTTATGTGTTGATGCCTTAGAATGTCTTTTGATTCAAGCTTTGGTTAGGTCACGTCTTTTGTGACTTGCTGATTAACAAGTATTCTTAGAATTGTTTTGATTAAAATTGGATGATTAAAAATCCATGACTTAGTATTGTTAACGAATAGGGAATAAACTTACTAAACTTATACCTAAAGGTGTGGTTATTCATGACTGAAAAGTCATGGTGTGTGAAAGTAATTGACTCCATTGATTGTTAAATTGACTAGTAGTTATTGACTATAGTGTATTGATGCCTGATTCTGTATTGAAACTATGGTAAGAACACTCAATATGAATCAAAAGGTTCATCGACCTCTACGCGTCCCCTTTTAAGTTTACTTACCAAGGACCGGCACGCCAACAGTTATGGTAGCAGAGGATGGTTTGTTTCTATAGGGGCTTGTCATAAGTGTTCGATACAGAGCAACAGGTATTGACAGTTGTGCTAGGAAACTGATGGACAGGTATTCCTAGGTATGTTAATAGCTTGAGATTGATCAGTTCGAGAATTCAGTATTATTGGATTTTGTTTTTCAAAATGGCATTTGTAGAGAGAATGATGTTCCCTTAAGCTTAGAAATGACTTTCCCATATCCTGGATCCTGCTAGTAGTGCTGGGTATGTTCTCGACATTCCAGTGATAGAGTGAGAGAGATAGGTTGCGCTTGAACAGCTTATGCAAATCGCAGGTGAACTGTCACTTGTGTGAGGGAATTTAGGGAGTCTGCATACTCCAGATGAGGGTTTAGTAGGAGTGTGCGTACTCTGCAGTATGAGAGTAGGGAAGTCATTGAACTTCATATGTGTGTGGTGCTTTGTGCTAAAAAATTGTTTACGTGGTTGTTGATGGACGGACCCTGCGTGGTCTAAGACTCCGGAGTATATTGAAAAGTTTATGAGACACTTGGTTATATGTTGTAATCTGTCTGGTTTAGTAGGTTGATCGGGCGTGGTCAACAAGTAGGTGTGTACGTTAAGTGAGCAAGAGAAAAATTTTGACTGAGATTTGGCGAGTCCTATGTGCACCTGGACAGATCCATTGATCAGTTAAGAGTAAGATTTGCAGGTCAAATTTTGCTTGCGAATCTGGGAGACCGAGAAAGAGGAATTGCTGCTTGAGCGAAAGGGCCATCAGTGAAAATCCATAAGGTTTCTGAAGCGATTGTGTTATCTTCCTGTAGTAAACCAGCAGATTTGTTTTTGGTTATTGGATTTTGGTTAGTGCTCGCAATATTTTGCATTAGTTTTGTGTGAATTGGAGTTTAGGAGGACAAGCCCAAAGACTTTGTCAGCTGCAGTGTGTGTGGGTGTGACATCATTGAAGCTGCCTTGGGATAGGTCGGTTAGAGAGAAGGCACGGGCAGGGATTGGCAGCCATTCGTGCGAGGCGATTGGTTGAGAAAGTGGGTGAAAGGCATCTTGGGAGTAAAAGTAATTTCCTCCTACACCGCCAGAGAATACTCCGGCTTACATTGTAATGGAGGAGTGAGGTGTCACACCATGTCTTTGGTTGAAGCAGTGGTGCAAGCTGACAGAGAAAAAATGAAGCTTAGCATTTCCTGAGAATGAGATGTTCAATTTGAGAACTTTGGAGCAATTGTGGATGGTGCTTTGTGAATCGAAGCCCCTTCCGAGACCAGCACAGTTTGAGGCATTAGCAGTTTGGGAGCTCGTAGCTAGACAGCAACAGCAAATGAATTTTGAGCGAAGAGTGAGAAATGTAGAGAAGTCACTAGCAGCGTCAAGATGGGATTTGGAGCAAAAGAAATGAAGAGCAGTGACAATGCAGGTTGTCAATTATTTCCAGCGATTACGCAGGAAGACGAGACGGAAAGAAAGAAATCAACTAGAAAGTCAAATAAAGGATTGTCTGAAAGTAAGGAAGCAAGAAAGTCTTCTATAGTAGAGGAGGACTCTGATACTGAGGACCTTATCACACAAATACTGAGAGATCGACCTCCACCGTATGCGGTGCATGATGATGGTCCAAGTACTAGGGCTGATCCAACAGCCCCGCCACAGGCAATGAGGAGACTGATTCCAGTACAGGTTAATACTAGCCATACACAGGGTGTGGTGCAAGGACCTAATGTGTTGACTACTCCAGTAGTTCAGGCACAGATGCATCCGCCACCCATATGGAGAATCAATCCAGATGTGCCTGTCTTAGAGACAATTTCAAGCTTAGTGGTACCTACGGAGCAAGCGGTTCCAATACCACTGTTGGTTCAGACTCAGCCAACTCTGATTTTGTTGCCCCAGGTGCAGCTGCAGGGGATACCGAGGTTTACACCTATGACAGGGACACAGTCAGACTTGCCACCAATTACGAATCAGAGCATGGGAGTTACTCTCCCACTATGTTCGGGCCTATAGCAGCCCCAGATGCAATGTCGCTACCGATTACTGTTGGTCCAGCAGTACCATTATTTGCTCAGGAGAAACCAGATGCAAGTGAGCAAGGGGAGATGTGCCAGAGTCTAGTGAGGAGGGGACTGATTGAACAAGTGCAGGTAGTCTCTTCTATGGGTCAGACTTTTGATGGGTTAAGATCATTGTTAGATCTCAGTCCACTCGTTGCACTCCCAGATACTGTAAATAAGCATAGTGCAGGTCCGAGTTTGAAATTATTGACACCACAGGCATCGAGTGTAGTAGTACAACAGGTGCCACCGATGAATGCGGGTAACATTTTGTTACAGGGACTGACAACTCAGCAGCTGACCGAATGGTTGGACAAGCTGAATACCCCACAGAATGCTTCCAAGGGTGAAAAGCAGATCAATTTTGTCAGACTAAGCATGGAAGCGAATTAACTAGTTGAGGGAACAATGGGGGTGAATAGATTAGAGTCACACACAGAGGCAGAGTTGAGATACTTATGCCTGAAAATCACAAGAGAAGTAAGCAAGATACATCAGAGATTAGAAGACTTGGCAGAGAAGCATAACATAGAAATTGAGAAAACAAAGCATCTGAAGAGAAGCTACAGATTGAATATTGAAGCAAAGGTTTTTGAACACATGAGGTCAGCCGGATTGAAGGCACACCTCAAAGAATTACTGCAGAGTGCTCAGGTTTGGGGAGCATTAGAGAAGTAGGCAGGCAGATGGGCAAAGAAGAAGGATCAAAGGAAACAAGATTCTGTAGAGGTGCCTGAGATTGTACAACAGGGCAAGGATCCAGTAAAGATTTTAACGATGAGAGAGATTCCAGGGGGACAGTTTACTCATGTCCCTTGGCATAGGAGTGATATTTTGTCATTCAAATGATTATCCAAAGTTGAGGGAAAAAGCTGGTAGAGTGGTATCAGCAGACAGCCAGATTTGTGAAGCTCTTGAAATGTTTGTGGGAAGTCTTGAATACATTACTGGAGATAGTGGTTCCAGCAGACTTGTGGGTCGAGTGTAAGAGAGCCATAGATTGGCCAACAAGTGAGCCAGAGAGGGATAGGAATACGGGTGCACCATCACCCAAGGTAATGAAACATTATTATAAGGTGATTGAGTTCCTGAAGATCAGGATTTCGCCCAAAAACATTTATTGGCAGAGAATTGACAGGACAGTGCAGGTGGTGAAGGAATCAGTACATGCTTACTATGAAAGGTTGCTGAAGGCGTTCATGGAGTACAGTGGCAGGGAAGCAATTGAGTGAAAAGACATGCTGCAATTTGTGTTTAGGTTTGTGGAGGACTGAGACCTGAGATAGGTCAGATGATTAAGAGACATTTGATTTGCTGACAAGCAAAGCCTATCGATGAGGTGTTGCAGTATGTGAAATACTGTAGTAACGAGATTGAGTTGAAGCAGAAAAGGTTGAAAGAGAAGGTGATGGTGATGCAGATTAAGGCAGCTCAAAGAGGAGTACAGGGGACCTTTGTGCAACAGATGCTGCAGCAGCAGAGAAGTGTTATGTTCCAACCTCAAATGAGAGGTGGAGGTCGTGGAGGCAATATGATTTGGGGTCCAGATTTGAAAACCGCAGTGGTGCAGAGTGATGTGCAGGGAATGAAGAAGTTATTGCCGTGTCACATCTGCGGGGCTGTGGGACACTGGAAGCGGGAATGGTGCAGCAGGGTGTTGTTCAGCAAAATAATGATGTCAATGCATTTCAGACAATGAGAGGACTGAGATTGAGGGGTCCTAACCCACATTTTCAGAATAATGCAAATCAAATGCAGAATCTTCAGCCTATGCAGCAGGTGCAACTGCCCCTTACACAAGTGCCACAATTGCAGCCGATGCAGCAGCAGGTCACCATGGTACCTAGATAGCAAATGTAGAAACCTCAAGCCCCAATGGAGCAGCAACAGATGATGCTTACTCAACGGGTTACAGGCCAAAGACAAGACAAAAGTAGTAATGCAGTACACAAATTCCCCTTACACAGTGAGAATTAATTAATTTCTGACTGGGTGAAAGATAGTTCGGATGAGGAACCATGTGTGCTTGCAGCTTCCTTGGACGTGGATCAGAGAGGACCCTATGGGGGAAGAGGGAAGGTGATGGGTCACAAAGTTTCATTTTTGGTAGACACAAGAGCTACACGCTCTACAGTGAGAAGTGCAGAAGTTCCAAATTTACCCCTTTCAGGTCAGACAGTTCAGGTTGTAGGGGTAGCGAATCAGTATTTGACAAACCTGATTACAAATCTAGTGAAATCTGAGTGAAATCTAGTGAATTTCCGGGGACTGCATAAGTTCGTAATTTGTAATTCAAGCCCAGTATCCCTACTGGGAAGGGACTTGTTGTGTAAGACCAGGTGTCTGATTACTTGTTCAACCTATGGAATTGAGATCCAGATAAATAGCGATGATGAGGAAGATCCAGCTCCAGAACCCGAGTGTGAGACTACAAATGAGGAGTATCCTCTGATTGAGTTTTTCCCAATGTTCACAGTAAAAGAGCTTCATTCTGATTTGCAGGGAACAGTGCAAGAAAATGTGTGGGATTTCAGAGGGAAAGAAGTGGGTTTAATCAAAGAAGTGGATCCGATTAAGGTCACATTAAAGCCGAATGCAGAGTTTCTGCAGCTTCCGCAGTGTAATATGACACAAGATGTACTGATGAAGGTGGCTCAGACTGTCGCGTGGGCTCTCATTATCCTAAATGAGACTACTGGATTTCTAGGCAGCAGGATCGTTCACGGTGTGGGGGACTGAGTCGGACCCACTTGGAAGGACCTCTGTCACCCTAAACCCGGTTTTGCTCCGGCTAACTAGCAGTGCCTCATTTCTCCAAAGGGGAAGAGATGATTGGGCAGCCGAGCGCATGACATCTTTGGAACTTTTCAGGGAAGTCGTGGTCACTCAGATCCAAACCAACTCTCTCATTTACAATATGATCTCAAATACAAATGACAAAGGCAGTATAAGTTTTATATAATGTTGTAATAAAACGACTGCATTTTAGATATTAAGGCGTGAGCCGCAATAACCAGAACCATACAACACAGTAGGATTGAAATAGTCACGAGGAGAGTGAAACATAAGAATAATGCTATCATGGTGTTTAACAATTTCTACTCTCTCTCAGCTAGTTCTATTTCGAGCACAGCATGTTAAGCTTCTAACTTGCCTTTCTGAATCCCTGGGCGGACATCAACCCTCATACCTGAGCAAAGCCTGTGATCTGGTTCAGCATCTGCAACGAGGCAATCAGCGTCTAGTTGTGGTTCCCTGGTCGGAATCTCCCTCTTGCATGTATTGGGACAAGGAAGTGTTTTTATAACTAACATGTCAGCGTGATCCCAAATGTCCCTACGCAGGAATGCCAAAGACTAAACTCCTACCACGTCTACCGGCAATGTACCAGACTGTATCCTTGACTGGAGCACAGAGTGAACAGGAATGTATTATGGAGAACTCCAGTGCTGAAGTAGGCTAAACAGTGTGATATAAAAAATCAAACAAGACCGTAGAACTGGCTATTTGAAAAATAACAGTACGAAGCCGAATAAAAGCATTTAGAGCAGAGTGCACAGAGGCTCTAAGCTGCAAGCAAAGGAATAAAATACATCCAGGGCAAAATGCACAAAGGCCTAAAGCCTGAAGCTAATGCGCAAAGGATACGTAAAACTGACCACACTACAAGACAATTGCAGATTTGGTGAAGCAGGGAGTTTTGAAGGAGGTGTTAAGCAGCTCATGTAATTCACCGATAATAGGATTGAAGAAGCCCCATGGGAAAGTCTGAATTGTTCAGGATTTGAGAATGATAAATGACACAGTGGTCAAGTGTTGTCCCGTAGTGCCCAACCCAGCTGTAATAATGTTCCAGTTCCCATGCAATGTTGAGTGGTTCACAGTGGTTGATTTGTCACAAGCATTCTTTTCTGTGCCTCTTCATGAAGATAGCCACTTTCTCTTCAGTTTCAAATTCCTAGATCGTGTCTACTGTTGGTGTAGACTTCCTCAAGGATAGGCAGCGTCACCATCCTTGTTTAATCAGATCTTGAAAAATAATTTGGAGTCATTAAAGTTACCTTTTCAATCAACTCTGGTGCAGTATATTGATGATTTGTTGATTGCATCCAGGACAAGGGACGTGTGTAAGTATGATTTGATTGCCCTGTTGAATCATTTGGGAACGTTTGGTCATAAAGTGTCACCATTGAAGTTGCAGTACTGCCAGAAGGTAGTGAAGTATTTGGGTCACCAGATTGAGAAAGGAACAAGGAAAATATCCAGAGAAAGGATCACAATGATACCTGCAGATGAATCCCCTGACTTCACAGAGAGATGTGAGAATGTTCTTGGGAATGGTAGGTTATTGTCGCCAATGGATCCCGAATTTTTGCAGAGCTCTCAAAACCATTGCAGAAGTTGACTCGTAAAGATGTCACAGACCCCACAGCATTAGATGAAGATCAGATGAAAGCATTCACTGAATTGAGAGAGATTTTGTGCAGAGCTCCAGCATTGGGTATGCCTGACTACACAAAGCCATTCACATTGTTTTGTCATGAGCGTGATGCATGTTCATTGTCTGTCTTGATGGAGGTGCTCATTGCCCAGTAGCATATTTGTCAGCTACCCTGGACCCAGTCGCAGCAGCCTTGCCAGGTTGTTTGTGAGCCGTTGCTGCAGTTGGTCAGAGTCTTTCACAGTGTGAAGGAGTAGTGATGGGATATCCTCTGACTGTAAATGTCCCTCAATCGATATAGATTTTACTGACAAGGACGAAAACCTAATACTTGACTGGTGCTAGACTGACAAGATATGAGACGAGCATTTTGGGTCCTCCAAACGTGACACTGAAAAGATGTACAGTGCTGAACCCGGCAACTTTACTTCCAAGTGATACCACTGAAATTGAGAAAGAGGAGGATGTTCAACATGATTGTCTCAAAGTAACTGAGTTATGCACGAAAACGAGACCTGACATTAAATGTCCAAAAAGTTTTTGTTGATGGCTCTTTTCTTAGAGACAGTACAGGGACACTGAGAGCAGGATATGCAGTGTGCACAATTACAGGTACCTTAGAAGCTTCCTGGCTTCGAGGAGTCTATTCTGCTCAAGTCGCGGAATTGGTCGCTCTTACTAGGGCGAGCCATGTTTCTGCTCGATTGAGAGCTACTACCTATACGGATAGCCAATACGGATTTGGAATAGTTCATGATTTTGGTCAATTGTGGTCACAGAGAGGTTTCCTGACCTCTACTGGGTCACCAGTGAGAAATGGTGAGAGAGTAAAGGAGTTGTTATATGCAATTCAACTGCCTGAAGAAATTGCAGTGGTGAAATGCAGTGCACATCTAAAGTCACAGGACTATGTGTCCTTGGGAAATGGATATGCGGATCAAGTCACAAGGTTTTGCGCATTGAACTGTATATCGTTCAAAGACAAGTGGGAATTGATGTCTGAAGAAGACACTACATGTATGAGTTTTTGCATTAAAAGGGATCAATACATTAGAAGTGTTAAAAACTCTGCAAAGTAAAGTTGACAAAGAAGAGAAAAGGTCATGGATCAAAATGAAGTGTGTTCAAAGACAGGATAAGCTGTGGTTATCTGAGGAAGGTCAGATGGTTTTGCCAAATAGTTTGCTGTCCAAGATGGCAAGCTAATATCATGGTCAGGCACACATTGGGAGGGATGCCATGGTTCGTCTGTTAAAAATTGACTGATTTAATCCCAAGTTTAGACAGGCAGCTGAAGCAGTATACCATTGCTGTGTCATTTGTCAGCAATTAAATGTGGGGAAAGGGACAGTGGTGAATTTGAGCCACATTGGAAGAGCAGGAGGTCCATTCAGCAGAATGCAATTGGATTTCATTGAGATGCCTGTATTTGGAGGTCTGAAATATGTGTTGGTGATTGTGTGCATTTTTAGTCATTGGATTGAAGCGTCCCCTCTCAGAAGAAATGATAGCCTCACAGCAGCAAAATTGTTGCTTAGGGAACTGATACCAAGTTTCGGATCTCTTTAGAATCAGACAGGGGAGAGCACTTCAATAACGAAGTGATGAAACTGTTTTGTGCAGCACGAAACATTGAGCAGAAGTTGCATTGTAGTTACCGCCCTGAAGCATCAGGACTGGCGGAGCAGATGAATGGTACCTTGAAGTCACGAATTGCAAAAATGTGTGCAGTCACAAATCTGAAATGGCCAGATGCATTGCCTTTGGTATTGATGTCAGTGAGAAACACACCTGACAGGAAGACAGGATTGTCACCACACGAGATTCTCATGGGCAGAGCAATGAGGCTGTCAGCAGTTCCAGCCAATGCACTTGTCAACATAACAAATGATATGGTGTTGGACTACTACAAGGGTCTGGCTGATGTGGTTTGCTCTTTCTCTCAGCAGGTGGAGGCCACCACACTGCTGCCAATCCAGGGCACAACTTGAGGGCCAGTGATTGGGTTAGTGTCTGCAAGCACGTACGCAAGACGTGTTTGGAGCCTCATTGTCAGGGACCTTACTAGGTGATCTTAATGACTATGACAGCTGTGAAGTGTGCAGAAATTACGAACTGGATTCACGCAAGTCACACAAAGAAAGTGGCATGTCCACTGGATCATGAAGAAGCATTGTTGAAAGTACCAACAACTGTAAGACAAATTACAGCACTGGAACCGGAAAAGGAGCAAGGAAGAACTGAAGCTAGACCTGAGCTTATTGAGAATGGTTCTATCACCCCTGTGAGAGACGAAAGTGAAGACCTCCCGGAAGGTGCAGATGAACCTATTGCAACTGAACCACAAGGAGAGCTAAGTACTGGGAGAGCTCTCCCAGATGCAGATGATTCTAGGAGACAAACAGAGCAAGTGCCAGACAAAGAAGGGGAGGGAGTTTAGCAGGGTCAAAGTCAAAGTGATGTGACTCCTCCTGAACCTGTTGCAGGTCCATCAAGAGAAAACACCACAGAGAAGGGGAAGGGTGCAAGTCGAATCCTGAAGAGAATACTAACAGAAGGTACACGTAAAGGAGATAAGTGGCCGAATTCGCAAGTGGAGAAAAGGAAAGAGGTGATTATTGATCAAACAATAGAGTAAGAAGTAGACACTACGAGAAAAGAAGAACTGAGTGAAGGAGAGTTGAGTGGCGATCAAAAAATGAAAAGAAAGAGAATAGCAAGTCAAAGATATGCAGGTCTTGAATGGGCATATACAACTACAAACGAATGGCAACACAAGTTTATGGGGGTCATTCTGACCCTGGCGGTCACCGACCGCCAGGGCTGACGACCACGGAAGCACCGCCAACAGGCTGGCGGTGCTTCCTGGGCCATTCTGACCGCGGCGGTAAAGCCGCGGTCAGAAAAGGGGAACCAGCGGTTTCCCGCCGGTTTACCCCTGGCCCAGGGAATCCTCCATGGCGGCGCTGCTTGCAGCGCCGCCATGGGGATTCTGACCCCCTTCCCGCCATCCTGTTCCTGGCGGTTTTTACCGCCAGGAACAGGATGGCGGGAACGGGTGTCGTGGGGCCCCCTAACAGGGCCCCATAATGATTTTCAGTGTCTGCTTTGCAGACACTGAAAATGGCGACGGGTGCCACTGCACCCGTCGCACCCCAGCAACTCAGCCGGCTCGATTCGGAGCCGGCTTCATCGTTGCTGGGTCTTTCCCGCTGGGCCGGCGGGCGGCCTTTTGGCAGGTGGCCTTTTGGCGGTCGCCCGCCGGCTCAGCGGGAAAGACAGAATGGCCGCCGCGGTCTTTTGACCGCGGTGCGGTCATTCGGCCGTTCCCACCAGGCGGGCGGCTACCGCCGCCCGCCGCGGTTGGAATGACCGCCTATGTCTTTTTTATTTTGATAGGGAAGTTCAGAGTCAGTATTTTGAAGTAACCTGAAAAAAGATTGATGAACTGAAAGGTTGAAACAATCTGAAAAACATTTTTGAGAAAGATACTGATGATATATCCGGATAAGACATTGATAAACTGATTTGACATTTGAAACCTGATTTAGACAAAGCTGCTAACCGATTTCGACAAGGAGAAGGGTTCCTCGAAGTGAAACTGAATTGCTGAAAGAAGAATTGTCTATTTTTGCTGCACTTTTCTAAAGTTACTTCTGCTTTCTGATTCTTTACAGATCATGGCTGATGAAGTTAAGCAAATTAGGGATGTTAAGCACTGTAAATATATGAGCATTGGTTTGGCAATTATGTGTGGGATATTGTTTATAGTGTTGATTGTGGGTATGTTTGTTCTTCACACAAAAAGGAGCCAACCATTCTTCTGCTTTTGAGACTACTACATTAACAGATTTTGAAAGATTTAAGATAAATGAGAAGTATTTGCATGAATTTACTAATGTTCAAGGAGAGCTTTCTTCTAAAGTTTTTGAGTGAGTATGTTGAGATGATGGATGCAAGGGGATTGCCGTGTGTACGCCAATTCTTTCATCAGTCGAGGAAGGAGTAATTTCCCATAGCCTTCCACTAACCTATGGGATAAGTTGTAGTCTGTTACTAACAAGATTCTATAATCAAGAGTACATTCAATATTTTTATTCCAATCATGACCTCGTGTTTTCAAAGGTTCCTATTATTAGATATTTGAGTAGAGTAGCTAAAGATAATAACATAGAATTAGTTAGATGATTCTTTGAACCCACACTAACGTTTGGAACTGCTTATTCTCATAAGAATAACCTCACATGCTTGCTTACACCTTGAGAGAAGAGCTCCATAGATCACACATGGAGAAAGGCGTTTAAGGAGAGATTAGAATAAGGATTGGAGAAAATGACTTGTCAGAATGATTATGCTCATACTGCAATTAAAACGCAAAGTAAATTAGCTTTAGATGCACTACACATAGGGAAGCTTTGTATATATAGGCCTAAATCATGCACTGACACTTTATTTGTGGTACGAGTGAATGTAGGCATGTGTTTCTGTTTCAGAGTAAGAGGACATTTATGTTGAATGGGCAGAACCCTGCAATTCCGGGGATCTACTATATATGTGAACTGAATGCTTATTACAGTCTTCCAAGAGGATGGTATAGGACATGTTATTTGGGGATAGTATTTCCAACGATTTACCAGATGGAGGATTTGAAAAATTTCAGAAATTGACAGAATTACACCGTAAAAGACAGAGGAGGGAAACCTCTTCTGCAATAGTGGGAGATATATTTGGTGCGGTGATTCCTTCGGTGGGGGTCATCTTGAACTCGATTAAGATTCGAAATGTTGTCTACTATTGTGGAGAACATGCTGACAATTTTTTTAGGGGCTGTGCTCCTGATAGATACTGAATTGGCTGCGGATAGAGGTATGACTCTTCAAAATCATCTTGCTTTAGACATTCTTTTAGCGAAAAATGGTGGAGTCTGTAAAATGATTAACTCTACGCATTGTTGTTCCTATATTCTTAACAATAGTAAAGAGATAAGAGACTTAGGGCCAGATGTAGCAAAGGTTTTTACCCATTCTGTGTCTATGGGAAAACGTGTTCGTACATATGGCCCTTACTTACTAATCTGACAAGCACTAGTAGTGATTTGAAGGAGTTGAAAGAGCCAGGTGTTTGGGAAAAAGTTGGTAAAGGGTTTGCTTCAGTAGGCAATTGGCTTAGTGGTATTTGGAATGCTATTGAAAATCGTACAGGGAATATTAATTGTTATAGTTTGCTTATCAGGAATATGGGGATTATGTAAATTATGCAATAGAATCAAATAAAAAAGGTCTAAAAATAATCAGAGGAGGTAAGTGAGAAATAGGGAAAGAATCTACAGGGAAAATTCTACGAGAAGACAAAGGGGGTCATTTTGACCTCAGCGGTCTTTTTTAAAGACCGCCGAGGGACTGCCGCGCGGAAGACCGCCAGTGGTGGCGGTTTGCCGCTCGGCCTATTATGACCGTTGGCAGCTCTCCGTCCTTTTACGGACGGAGAGCCACCAACAACCATACTGGCGGGAGGCGGGGAAGTGGAGGTTGCTCCACCTCCACGCCAACAGAACACCACCCAGTGAATCACGTCCTGTGATTCGCCGTGGCGGTGTTCTGTTGGCGGTGTGGTGTCGGTGGAGCTGCCCCCATGGCTCCCGTCCCCTCCCAGAGGATCGTCGGACCAGGTAAGTCGATCGTCCGTGAGGGGAGGGGGCTGGGGGTGTGTTGTGTGTTGTGTGGGTGCATGGGGGTGTGCGTGTCTGTATGCAGAGGGGGTGTGTGAGTGCGTGTATGCTTGCGGGGGTGTTGTGTGTATGGGAATGAGTGCGTGTATGTCTGTGGGTATGTCTGTATGGATGTGTGCGTGTATGTTTGAATGTGCAAGTGCGTGTCTGACTGTGTGTGTGGATGCAGGCATGTATGTCGGCGTGTGTAAGTGTAAGTGTGTAGGTGGTGCCTGCGTGCGTGTCGTGTGGGTATGGGTGATGTGATGTTGGGGGTCGGGGTGGGGAGGGGGCCCTGTCATCTTTGGGGGTTGGCAGGGGTGGTGGGGGGGTAGGGGAGGGAGTCGCGGTGGGGGTGGGGGGTGGGGGAGACCCCTATCAGTGCCAGGGAAGGAATTCCCTGGCACTGACAGTGCTTACCACCATGGATTTCATGGCGATTCAAACCGCTGGAAATCCACGGCAGTAAGCCGGGTCCAAATACCGCCGGCGGTCTAGTGACGGCCGCTGGGCCGGTCATCTCCACCCTGTCGGGCAGAACGGAGGGCCAGCGGATGACCATGGCTGTAACCGCCATGGTCATAATTCCACAAAGTAAGACTGCCAGCCTGTTGGCGGTCTTACCGCCGGTTCTCCGCCTTCCGCCAGGGTCATAATGACACCCAAAATGTCAAAGAGATTGAATTGTAAAATTGTGGGTGGTAAATTTGGTGTGATGGCATATTTAGTCAGAGAAATTTCTAACACATATGTCTTAATTAGACATTTTTAATTTATGTTTATGTATTTTGAATAATGAATTACGTAGAAACATGAATAACATAGGAAAATAATGTGCAAGTTTCAAAATGTGACCTCTGAGATTAGTATGATGAATCTATATGAAATATTGAAAATGTTTAGATTATTGTAGTAATATGTCATATGAAGTGTTATGAATTATGCTTTTGCTTATTCATTGTACGCCTTGGCGAATGTCTGGTCCTAATTTTGCCAGGCCTCATGCAGAAGATGTATTTCTTAGCGTTTAATAAAAAATGCTGACAGAGTGACCTAACTGTGAAATGCTCATTGTTTTAATGAAATGCTTAGCAGAAGTTTTCTGTGAGAACAAATCGACAGGAGATGATGTCTCTAGCAATGTATCTAATAGTGTGTAACGTGCATGAGATGTACTTTCCCAGGACACAAACAATGAAGACACTGACTGGAGATGAAGATGCAACAATTTTGATGCCTGACGAGCTGGATGATAAGAACATCGTAAAGCTGACCAATCAACGACATCTGAACTGTGAAATATTAGAATTCACAGATTGGGTAAAAGGAAATTATTGGGTAGAGTAATAACGTATGATTAATTGACCAAATGGAAATATAACAATGTGACATAGGGAAAAGGCATCAGATGATGTTAGGAGATTTTAATGCAATATTGAAAAGAGAAGAGATTTGAGATTCTGTCATTAGCCTCATACTCTCTGATTGAGAGCCTGATGTGTTGTTGATCGACTGATGACCTGAGGACAAAGACTGATTCTGCTTGCTGACCCATACCATGGATAGGTAGATATGACAATGACTGAATTGCATTTTCATGCCTTTTCTTTCTAGGAACCAACTGCACTGACATTACTTTTCTTTAGGTAGATGTTTTCTCAAATTGTGTTCTAAATTGTTTTACATGACGCCCCACATGCTGATTCTAATGGGAGTTAGTTAAGGCTACTTACATGATGACTGACAAATTACAGGGACAAATGGTTGACAAACTATCTTGCTGAACTTGATGGATCTCATAGACTTGCTGAATTGGGTTTTACTAATGTTATGTGTTGATGCCTTATAAAGTCTTTTGATTCATGCTTCGGTTAGGTCATGTCTTCTGCGACTTGCTGATTAACAAGTATTATTAGAACTGTTTTGATTAAGATTGGATGATTAAAAATCCATGACTTAGTATTGTTAAGAAATATGGAATAACCTTACTAAACTTATACGTAAAGGTGTCGTTATTCATGACTGAAAAGTAACGGTGTGTGAACATTTTTGACTCCATTGATTGTTAAATTGACTATCGTGTATTGATTTGTGATTCTGTATCGAAACTATGGTAAGAACCATCTATACAAATCAAAAGGTTCATTGACGTAGACGTGTCCCCTTGTAAGTTTACTTACCAAGGACCGGCACGCCAACAGTAGTGCTATTGATGATGGAGTAGAATTAGTGGTAGAATGGATGTTAATGGCATTGCAGTGGTATAGGTGATATTTTTGGTGGTGGTTGTACTATTGGTGATTGTGTTATTGGTATATGTGTTCCCTCCATGTACTAGCCCCAAAGTCACTACAATTGATACATTAACTAGTCCTTTGCCACTGGATCGTGTGTTGCTTTCTCAACAGCATAGCATTTTTTGTGCACTTTCAAACTGAAGGTCACTAATGTTACAAACCTAAAGCTTTTCATACAAAGATGGTTTCCATATACCGTATTCTTTTGAATTGTGCTTGGCTGACCAATGACAGATAACCAGGAATATCTTTTCTTGATGGAGTGTAGTGTGGATCTTGGACCACCAGCTGGATAATTGTTGTACATAGTACAAATGGTTTTAAGTATGACCCTTTTGCCTTACTGCTAGTCAAAGTAGTCCTTTGCAGTGTGGTTGTATATGACAATGGTCATCAAGTTGAATGGGCAGAGTATGTCTTCTATCTGAATTTGTGATGGTTTGTTGATCTGTATTGTTCAGTCTTTAGTTGCCCTCCGAGGGACTATTGCATCAGTGTTGGTGAACTGGTACAAGGGATACAGTAAGCAATACATCAACCCAGGTAAGTTGATTGTCCTGATTGTCCTACTAGATAATTGATTATAATCAATCAAATGTAATTTCAGTGACACTTAAGCAGCCTCTGTTGCATCCCGGGGTTGTGCTCTAAATTCTATTTTGAAAGCTACTTACTGGTTCAAGGGCATTAGGGCCAACATGTTACTGTTTCAGTGCGATATTCCCTGGGCTACTTCTCCTGGATTATGTTGTGTCCTCCATAATGATCTGAAAATTCCTCCTGCTTTTATGATCTTACATAAGGAGTTTTAAATGTGTTCTAGTTATTGAGTGTTTTGGACGGCACAGTGATGTTCTTCAGTAGTGTGTAACAAACTACCAGTAACTGGATTTTCAAACCTTGCTTTGAGTGGATGCTTACTAAAGTTTGGTGCTAACATTCGCATTTGGCGACCTTGTAATATATTAAAGCCTTTAAGTACTTTAAGGTACTCTCCTTGCTAAAGTGTAGAAACCATGCCAGAATCCTGCACCATGTTTGGAATTTGTGCAAGATGTATAAAGGTTTAGTGAATCACAAACCAGTTGCAAATTGATTTACGACTGGTAAAAAGTACTGAAGGTATTCAGATCCCACAACAAACCAGACAAATAGCAATTCCTTAATTTACAAATTTAAAGCTGTGATTCCCTATTTGTAAATCATGACACACAAAGGGGGCATTCTGACCCTGGCGGCCGGTGGCCGCCAGGGCCACCGACCACGGGAGCACCGCCAACAGGCTGGCGGTGCTCCCACGAGCATTCTGACCGCGGCGGTTCAGCCGCGGTCAGAAGCGGCAAGTCGGCGGGCTCCCGCCGACTTACCGCTGCTCGGGGGAATCCTTCATGGCGGCGGAGCACGCTCCGCCGCCATGAGGATTCTGACAGCCCCTACCGCCATCCTGTTCATGGCGGGAAACCCGCCATGAACAGGATGGCGGTAGGGGGTGCCGCGGGGCCCCTGGGGGCCCCTGCCGTGCCCATGCCAATGGCATGGGCACGGCAGGGGCCCCCGTAAGAGGGCCCCACAAAGTATTTCAGTGTCTGCATGGCACTGCACCCGTCGCACCCCTGCAACTACGCCGGCTCAATTCTGAGCCGGCGTCCTCGTTGCAGGGGCATTTCCTCTGGGCCGGCGGGCGCTCTTTTGGAGAGCGCCCGCCGGCCCAGAGGAAATGTTAGAATGGCCGCCGCGGTCTTGTGACCGCGGTGCGGTCATTTGGCGGCGGAACCTTGGAGGCCGTCCGCCAAGGTTAAAATCAGGCCCAAAGTGTGAAATTGTGAATAATGTCTTTCAATGACTTCTCCACCCTCGGCCTACAATGACCCACTCTGATTTTGCAACTCCACCAGCTCTTGAACCATCACAATCATCATCACTGCTGTTACTATGTCCTCCACTTTGTTATTGGGAGTATAGAGAATTCTAAATTTATAATAATCTGCAACTTTTACATACCCAATAGAGGACCTTGGAAAAGAGTGGGAGAAATGAATCTGCAATTCTAACATCAATATGTATTTTTCATAAACGTAGTAAATTCTCCTCGTCAATAATGACATTTGTAGTTAGAGGTTTAAAAGTTTTAGTTACCATAAGTTTTATATCTTTCCTTTATTAGTAAAGCCGGAGTTACAGAACATTGCTTAAAGCATGTCCCACAATCGAATCCCTATTTCATTATTCTAAATCAGTAAGTATATTTAAAATCAAGTAACTTCTGAGGAGCTTCCTTGTAAAGAACATAGATGTTAGTAGAAATAAAATAGTAGAAAGAAAGAAGCGTCCGAGGATCAGTCTAGCCAGAACAGCTATCAGCATTCATAAAGAATACAGTATCAGACTCTGATAGAGAATAAAGCAGAGAGTAAAGTCTGTCTGAAAGACAAGAGAGAGTTTCTGAGTCTAGTTCACAAGCACACCTACTCCTAAATGTCTGCCTGTTCTTTACCTGGGACATTTTTATAACAGAATACAATGAAAATAAAATTATGACAAATGTTTTATATAAGTTGTCAATTGACCAATGAATGGGCAAGAACATTGTGAGACAGGAACAGTTTATATCAAGATGGCAAGTTTAAACAAAGAGAGTTTTAACATAAGATACAATTTATAAAAGTTTTGAACATAGTGAAACATTACATAGTTTTCCATTCATTTTGGTCTCTGAAAGAAAGAACACTCATATATGTTTTAAGTGTATTTGCATTATACCACCTCGGTACACACACATTTTCACACACGAACCTATTCATAAAGAAGCAAGTCTAAGATTAGTTTAGCAAATTTCAAGAGCCCAGTGCAGGTCAAGCGGTTAAAAGAATAGAAGAGTATGGGGGTGATTCTGACCCCGGCGGTACTAGACCGCCGGGGCCAGGGTCGGCGGGAGCACCGCCAACAGGCTGGCAGTGCCCCGCAGGGCATTCTGACCGCGGCGGTTCAGCCGTGGTCGGAAGAGGAAAACCGGCGGTCTCCCGACGGTTTTCCGCTGCCCTTCTGAATCCTCCATGGCGGCGCAGCTCGCTGCGCCGCCATGGGGATTCAGACATCCCATACCGCCATCCTGTTCCTGGCGGTTCGCCCGCCAGGAACAGGATGGCGGTATGGGGTGTTGTGGGGCCCCTGGGGGCCCCTGCAGTGCCCATGCCAATGGCATGGGCACTGCAGGGGCCCCCGTAAGCGGGCCCCACTTTGAATTTCACTGTCTGCATTGCAGACAGTGAAATTCGCGACGGGTGCAACTGCACCCGTCGCACCTTCCCACTCCGCCGGCTCAATTCTGAGCCGGCGTCCTCGTGGGAAGGGTTTTTGCACTGGGCTGGTGGGCGGCCTTTTGGCGGTCGCCCGCCAGCCCAGTGTAAAAGCCAAAATACCCTCAGCGGTCTTGCGACCGCGGAGCGGTATTTTGAGGGGGGAAGTCTGGCGGGCGGCCTTCGCCAGACTTAGAATGACCCCCTATATCTTTATTTGTTCGCATAGAAAGTTTTCATCATACAAAGCCCATACAAAAGCCATAATAGAAACATTTCTGCTGAGCTTAACCAGTTTTGAATTTGCTAATGTTAGCGAATCAAATAAGTTGCAAATGTAGGCAATGCAGAGTTTAGAAAGGAAAATGCAAGTTTAAAATGCTGCATTTGGTTAGGTCTACATTTCACTGATGGTTCTCAAATAGTGGCCTGATGTGAAAGCGTACTTTTCCTGCCCACACATGAGATAAAAGTAGCAAGTTTGTGGCCTCACATTGCTACTTCCAATGTCAATTTCGACAAACTGAGTAGACTAAAGGCACTATTGTTTCAACAACACGTGGCACTGACATCTGCCCATGAAACTTATAACCTACAGGTGGCAAGCTGAGACATAGTTGCCTTAAATACTAACTTCCAGAGACACTTTGGTGAATAGGTGAATCATATTAACACATCCAGCACTGCGGGGATTGTTCAATATTTAAAATTGTAGGTTCTGGTTTTGTAAGCACATCACAGACCGTTTTGGGGGCGATACCATCAGCCATACATTCACTTTTTTCAAGTGTTGCTGGAGGTTTCTCACAGGTATTGGCATTGATTGGAAGTATTTTTCTATAGATGTTTTTGATTTGCAATGGCTGCCACATTGTGTCATGAACATATGATGCAGTATTTTAGAGTATCACTACTGCAGAAACTTAAAAACTGGACACTCTTGATTAGGCCAGAGATCATTCAGCCTGTTTTCCATTCCTTTCTTTGAGAATTCAAGGGAAGTGTGGCTTGTTCAGCAACAGGGGCTTTCTATGGACATGAATCTGATGATGTTTCCATTGAGGGGGTCATTCCTGGAGTTGTCCTATTAGATTGTGATTGCTCTGTGATGCTTCCTATGACACTTTCTTCTTGGATCAGGTTGACTTGGCTCCTGGTGCCCCGTCATTGGGCACACCATGGAATGCTGCCCTGTCAGCCAAAGCTGAGATTATGGATCATATCTGCTCCTTTAATCTTTTGAATGAAGCTCTGGTGGTGATATCATCTGCTGAAGTGGGTCCCTCTTGGGTTCCATCTCCACTGATGTGTATGACAACCTCACACAGGATTTCAGTGAATTTTAATTTGGACCTATTTTTTACTTGATGAACAATTTATTTGTAATTGGTTACTTTTACTTTGGACAGCTCTACTTGTTGCCGTAGACTTTTTATCTACTTGTTGCCGTAGACTTTTTATCACTGTTATAGATGTAATAGCATTTTAGCCTATTTTATATTTAATTCCTTTTGGGATATTTAGAATCTGCACTCTCAAACTAGCAAGGGAAGAGTGTTGAAAGGCCCTTTTAGAACTAGGGTTGGGCACCCGTGTCTTAGCTTTATTTTACAGTTCATGCCTTCTTTTACATTATATTGTATTTTATTTGTATTTTAGTAAGCCTGCTATTAGCATTCACTTTAACATGTGTTATCACCTAGTTTTTCTAGGAAGACAAAGTTCACGCTGCACATTTAATCAGCCTTGTACCACCTGTCATCTATACTCCTTGTCCAAGGCTGGTATGCACAGTACATGATATGGTAAATTGTGTTGGAAGCCCAGTAGCCAGCTTCTATCTCCTAGACACAGCATTACTTCAGAACTGCTGTCCAAACTTCATATGGGTCATTATATAAACTACACTTAGACCCAATGGGGGTATAGGGCATTCCAGTCATGACCATTCTGGGACACTTATCGCATGACCGCCAGCTTTGATGACGCTGACTTCCTGAGAGGATTGCCACCCGCACAACAAGGGGACACCTGCTATTTTATTCAGGTTTGGGGCTGGGGCTAGTCCATTTGGTCAGACAAGGAAGAGGGTTACAACCACCATGCTTTCATATCTAGACATAGGGTTTTGGCAGGAATCTCTAGACCCTCTAGAAACAAACAACATGGTGGGGATGCTCATCTTCTTCACTTTGGCATTAATGTTCTGTTTCATCTGGCTAATTATCACAGCACATGCTTTTTATACCGAATGCGTTAGCTACAATAAATGCATTGAAATCCATTTTGCATCTGGTGTTTCACCTTGGTGTGTCAGTAACCGAGCGAAAGGGAGATGATCTGCTTCCACAAATTCCCTTAAGAGTCAGAGTGACATGTTGAGTCTACAGTAATCAACTTTTACCTCAACAAGTTTCGTATTCAGGGTGAGGCACTGTGAGCTGGCCTTAGTTAGGCCAACAGCTACCAGGTGTTGTCAGTTGTATTGAGTCTCCCATGCCCAGTGGTCCTGCTGTCCTAAACATGTAGTCCTATCACCAAAATGGTAACCACATAGTAACAGGTTATTATTTAAATGGAGTTTAATTTTAATTTAATGAAATCTCTAGCAACTTCCCCATCTGGTGGTTTGCAACCATCACAAAAATTACATTCACAAATGTATTGTCAGCGTTGGCTTTCATCTTCTTTAATTTGAGATTTTCGCTTTCTTTCAATCTCTTATTTTATTCATTCACTCTGTCACTCAATTCTAAATATTTCTTCATTACTTTATTGATATCTCTTGCTCTCTTCTTTATTAATCATATTTGTATTTCTTTGTATATTGATAATGTGGAAAGGAAGGAAGCTATTACAATTAATACAGGGACTAAAATGAATTCCTCCTCCTATGGCCTTAAACCAACTCGCTACTGGGAAAACCCTTTCACAAAGCTTTGAACTATACTTGTGATTTCTAAAGGTTCAAAATCAAGGTTTAGATGAGAAATATTTTTTGCATAATCCACTTTCTACTCTTGTCAGGTATGTAGGTACACAATTCTCAAAGCATCTTGCAAACTCTGTCTTTCTCTGCAAGTAGGTTATATCTAAGGCATAACGATTCTGCAAGACCATACATCTAACTGCTACAAGTTCCTGGGTTTCCTAGCATTGAAGCTTGATAAGTACTAGTTGCTAATTTATCAACTACTGTTGAAAGGTTTCTGATTTTCTCATCATTCAAGACAACTCTTACAGCAGGTATAATTTCTCCAAATATATCTTCCACTAATTCTGTTCTCTCATTCTAACTGTGTACATATCTTCTGTGTGCGGGTGTCATAGTAAATGCATCTAAGCTTTGTATGTGATATATTTTCTGAAAAAGTAAGCCTGAATAGCAAACACCCTCCCAGTAAGTAGGCAACCTAAAATACTAATTCTCTCAACATATAAAATATACTGCAGGTATTTAATATCATTCTCTTGCAAAATTTGCCATGATTCTTCAGCTAATTCAAACATCTGCTCACAGTTACTGTTTCCCACTGGCATCTTTCTCCCACTGATTCTTCTCTTAAAACACATACTTTTCCTTTGTGCCTTTTATCTAATTTAAGCTTACAGCAGACATATTTTGTTTCTCTTTCATCTTCATTTCTCTCATATAACATTAAAACAAATCTTTCTCTTGTCAGTTCACTAAGCATGTTACATTTCTCTCATGTGCCTTAACAGTGTTCATAGGAAGAAATGGTCTGAAGTAATGCCATGCAGTCTCCTTTTCTCTAGTCTGTGGGTGTAGGTGCATACTCTTTATTAGTGGAACTTTAGAAAGCACAATGTCAAAGTTCAAGTAATAGTATTCAAAATGTCACTGTCTATATATTAAAATAAGAAATATACTATATGAAATAGCATAGGAATGTGGATTATAGTGACATGAAACCTGTTCATCTGCTGAGGATGGCATGTTTACCCATACGTAACAATTCTTAATGTGAATAGCTTTAATGTATTCTTGTGTTATTCTAGAGTAAACATTTAATGAGTAATATTCATTCATACAATCCACAAATGATGTCTTAAACCTACCTTCATCTATATCTGGTTTAAATGTTGCATTCACACAGCTTTTTCTGTGTCAGGTGTAAAGTGTATAACTAATGCTATTGCTACCCCTACTGAAACTACAAGTGTAAGCAAAATTCCTAAAGATATTTTCCACCTAATTCTATTAGCAGTACACATGTTTCTCTACAATCAAATCTACTACCAAATATCTGTTTATAGCAGCAAATTATGTCTTCTTGTTAAAGTTGAACAATATGTCTTCTTGTTAAAGTTGAACAATGTCAGTTCTTCAGGTTAGTTTCTCCTTGAGTTAATCTTTTTCTTTTAATTTGCTTTTTAGATTTCTTTGGCATTTTAGTCTTTATTAATGATAATATATTCATATAGACGATCCTTAATCCTACTCCGTGTTCTTCTAAAATGTTATCCGTACTCTTCAGCTGCTCCCTTGGACCTGATGCTCTTCATATCTTCTTTCAGTTATTTATTTAGTGTTGTTATTACATAAATAGTTTATAAAGGGTTTCAGTCTCTATTGTTCAATTCTTGCAATGGCATGCCAATAGTTCTTTTGTAATCAAGTGCTTTCTATTTTACACTTTCTCAAGGAGGTTCTGATAGTTCTTTTCTCCATTCAAGCAAGTCAGAAATTGGAACCTTCAAAACGTCCCTTACATAATATGTCCATTCAGGTGACAAATATCCTCAACAAAGTACTCCAGGTCTCCTTGATCTCCTGAGAATGTTTTGTTCTTCTTCTGCATTACTTATACCACTTGACTCTGCTTCTTCTTTGATTGTCAGCGATATAGATTAAATTGACACATTCAATCTTAATTTATTTCTACTGTAAGATATTGCCCCTTTTGCTTTATGTGGATCACCTCTTTCCTCTATTTCAGAACTCGCTCGTTCCTCTGCATCCTCAAGATACTCTGTTTGTTTTCAAAGTGGTCCAGACATTACTTCTTCAACTTGAGGTATTGGTTCTTCTCCAGTGCCAAGAACTCAGATGCCGCACTGTGAGATGTTCATCAGTTGGACCTCTTCATCTGTCAGAGATTTGTCACACTTTACTCCTTCTTGTTGACTCTAATCACAGTCTCTTCTCTCTTGAGTCTGATCTCATACACCCTGCGGTGGTACGTACACCAGGGTTCTTGGTATTGGCTCATAGAACACTATTTATTTATAAGTGCAGTGTCTTGCATGATTTAGAATGGAAGCTTTCTGGCTCCCGAGGACTCTGTATCAATATGACATGATCGCTAGAATAGAATGTAATGAAAGCGTTGTTTAGAATGTTGGGGTTCACAGGTACATGCAGAGGAATAAAGACATGTAATTACAGCCTAGTCATTAAGCGGATACCAGGCTGTGGGAGACGCAACGATAAGGATCTCTCATTCTCTGGGTATGTGAAGTGTGTACCCAGTTTGGGATTCCAGAACACTGAACTGCTGTATTGGTGATCAGAATTACTTTATAGGGGCCACTCCAATGTGGCTTGAGTCAGGAAGTTCTCATGTGCTTCTTAACTAAGATCAGACACCAGGACTAAGGTCATGACACCACTCCTGTGTGGATTTGTGGCAATAGCTTCAGCTTTTCAAGAGGCAGAATGTACCACATCAGCCAATCCTTTAAAGTAATCAAGTCAGGTGTACCCCACAGACTCTTCAACACTAGAGGCAAAGCATCAGACCATTTCAGTGAAGTGGAAGCACAACCTTTAACCAATCTTGATTTCACTGTTCCAATAACTTGCTCCACTATGCCAGAAGCCTCCAGATGGTAAATGCACATACATTTTTTCTAATCTCATTTTTAAAATGAATACCTCGATCTGACTCTAGAGAAACCGACATGCAATACCTAAGTGCTAACTCCCTCAACAGTAACTTTGCAACAATGAGATTATATTTTCTCCTACTTGGATAAGCTTCCACCCATCTGGAGAAGATGCAGACGATCACCAGAACATTTTGAAACCCATTACAAATCTGCACTTCAAATAAGTCTATCTGCATCCTGTTCAAAGGGCCTTCTGGTCTCCCTGTGTGAGTCAATGTGACGTGTTCATGTGCCTATATTCACTTGTTGACATGTTACACATCAAGGACACAATTTCTTTGCTTGGGCTCTGAATCTAGGATTAAACCAGTACTGTTTAAAGGTTCTTACCATTGCATCTCTTCCCAAATGAGTCAGCCCATTAGGGATAGCAGATTGTCTGGCAATACTGGTCTTCCATCCACTGAAACACAAACATTGTACTCATCTATCCCACATCCTGCTCTTTTCCAACCCTGTTTCTCTGTGTCTGGTGCATTTTCTTGCATTTGTCTCACTTTATCCCAAGTATCAGCCATGCTCATCATCATGGAAAAGACATACAACCCTGGAGGTCGGTGATAAAGCGGCTGTAATACCACGAACAGGCCGGTGGTAAAAAAATGGAATTATGACCACAGCGGAAACCGCCAACAAAAACAGCCACTTAGCACACTGACCGCCAGGGTGGTAACGTCCGTTGGGCTGGAGACTCCAGTCTGCAGCCCAGCGGCCGTCACAATCCCACCCTCAGGATTATGACCCAGACTACCGCCATGGTTTTCGTGCCAATATTACCACCAGGAAAACCATGGCGGTAGGCACTATCAGTGCTAGAGAATCTCTTCATTAGCGCTGATAGGGGTCTCCCCTGCCCCCCTCCCAATCCCCAAACTCCTCCCCCACCATCCCCTTCCCTCTCCTGCCCCCGCACATTTACACTCCCACATGCACACCCATATACACACATGCACACACGCATGCCCATATCCACCCATGCATGCACACATACATACCCACACACCGCAACACACACCAACATACTTTTTCGCACACATGCATTTGCAACACACAATGTACACAGACACTCACATTCAGTCATTCACGCACTCATTCAATGCGACTCACACCTGCGTGCATGCATACCAAAACATACACACACACCCCACACACAACACCCCCACAAACGCACACAACACCCCACACCCCCTCTCCTGTCAGAGAACCCAACTTACTTGCTTGCAGGGGGTCCTCCGGCTGGAGCCAGGATGCAGCGCTGCTTTCAGCAGCAGCGTCCGCCAGCAGAACACCGCCAGCCGTATCTTTGCTTTGCTGACAGCAGTGCCACCTTACCACTGCCCGCCGCCATGACAGTCGACGGTCATAATACGTGTGGACGGCTGGTAGCCACGGAGGCGGTATGTTGGCGGCTGTCGCCGTGGCAGTAGGCGCCAGTTACCGCCAATGTCATAATGAGGGCCACATTCTCCCTGATTTCCATTAGTAAATGATCTGTAAAATATACAGGCCACAATTGCACAATTGCACAATAGCGCACCACTTAATCAACATACCTGTTGCCAACTGGGACATAACTATTGTCACTCCGAAGCTTTGCGTATTTTACAACTGCAATTTCAGTGCGAAGTTGGAGAGCTCCCAATAAATTTGAACATGTTCCCCAAACCTTGCTGTGATCACAACTGCCCAAAAATCTAGGAAAACACCAAATCCATACTGACTATCTGTAAATATAGTCACTTTCATTTGAGTGGAAAAGATGCACGCTCTGGTAAGGGCAACTAATTCTGCAACTTGTGCTGAAGAAATTCCTTGAAGCAATGAACTTTCTATTATTTCTTTGATCGTACAAACTGCATAAGCTGATCTCAATGAACCTTTATTTCTTTTCAAGCATGAGCCATCCACAAATTGGACATAATCTGGACTTAATAATGGTTCATCTTTTATGTCTGGTCTGGGTGTGGTACATAAGTCTGTGACATCAAGGCAAACATGTTCAAAACAATCAGATTCGTCTCCCTCAGGGAAGGGCAACAATGTGCTGGGATTCAGTACCTGACATCTTGTTAACACAACATTACTTACCAGGATTTGTTGTTCATATTTTGTTAGTCGTGAATAAGTAAGGTGTTGAGTCTTGGTTCTTCTAAGCAAACCGTCAACTGAGTGAGGGACCATAACTGTTAAGGGATGTCCCATCACTATGTTTTCACATTTCACAAGACTGGCACTTATTGCAGCTACTGGTATGAGGCTACTAGGTGCAGCAGCGGCTACAGAATCAAAGGTTACAGAGAAATGAAGCACAGGCTTTTTGGTATCCCCAGGTAATGAGTTAACACTGAGAGAGCACACTTCCCACTCACTACAAAGCAGATTG
Source organism: Pleurodeles waltl (assembly GCF_031143425.1). Classification (NCBI taxonomy): domain Eukaryota; kingdom Metazoa; phylum Chordata; class Amphibia; order Caudata; family Salamandridae; genus Pleurodeles; species Pleurodeles waltl. The sequence continues at coordinate 343,945,318 of NC_090439.1, forward strand.
AAATATTTTGAATAATCTGGCATTCCCAGTGCTGGGGCACGACCTAGACTTTCTCTCATCTCTAGGAATGCCTTTGTGCATCTGGTGTCCCATGGAATCAGATCTGGTACATCTTTGTGTGTTAACTTCAGTAAAGGTTTTACCCCCATGGAAAAGTTGGGTATCCACTGTCTAAAGTAGCCTACGATTCCCAAAACATCCCAAAACATCCTCAATTCTCTTTGTTTAGGAGGATACATTTTCAGAATACCTTCAATTCTCTCTCTCCACACTTTTCTCATTCCTTTTTCAATGATGTGTCCCAAATATTGGACATCTTTTGACAATACTGTAGTTTGATTGTATATACTTTATGTCCATTTTCTGCTAAGTGATTCACCAGTGCAGTGGTGTCAACTTTACAAGATTCTTTTGTCTTTGCTGCCACGGGCAAGTCATCTATATATTGCAGCATGACTGAGCTTCGAGGCATGATCAATTATTCAGGATTCTTTTTCAAGATGTTATTAAAGGTTGATGGACCTTCAGTTTAGACTGTGGCACACAACACCATTATAATACTTTCTCTCAGAACATGAAGAAGAACAAATACTGACTGCCTTCCTATAATGGAATTGAGAAGAAAGCCTGGCAGAGATCAATCACTGTAAACCATTCAGCTGCACATGCAATTTGATATAGTATGGTGGCTGGATTCGGTACCACAGGACAACATGGGATTACAATATCATTCATCTTTCTTAAATCCTAAATAATCTTGAATTTCCTATTGAATTTTCACAAGCCCATAATTGGTGAGTTCCATGGACTCCTAATTATTTCCTTCAAGATGCCATTCTCTAGCATATCATTGATAAATGGGGTTATTCCCTCTATCACTTCAGGTGTCATGTGATAAGGTGGTGTTCAGTTGTATGTTTATTCTGATTGGTTCTACCCCTTTGATTAATCCAATATACTTTCCTGTGAAATCCCACACTTTTGGATTTACTGTCTCTTTTAAATCGGCGGGCAAATCTTTTGTTGTTAGCATTGGATAGGTTCCTATTGTCTCTTGCTGGGCATCTTCATCATGCGTTTGAAACTCAACTCCTTGCAGCATGCAATAAATGGTGCAATTTAACTTGCTTAGTAAACATCTCCCTGGAATGTTAACACGACTTGCGATGCACACAGCAAACTGATACTTTTCTTCAAATTATACTATTTTTACAGGAACTCATTTGAAACAGTGTTAGCAACTTTTCTATTTGTAACTTCCACAACTTGGATTTTTTTTCCCGAGATGGGTAGGTCTGGTACTTCTGCTGTTCTCACAGTGGAACGGGTAGCTCCTGTGTCAATAAGATTGACACTTGGTGGCCATTCACTTCACCTTCCCCAAATGGTCCACTTTGGTCTACCTATAAGACTGTGCCAAGCACCTAATCTGTCTCCGCTCTCAGGCACCATCATTGTGACGTGCCTGTCTCTTCACACTTCAGTGTTGTCAAACATGGGAAACTGCTGGACTGCATTTTGATTTTGCATTTGCATCATATTTCAATTCATTTTTGGCAACTAATTCTGATTTAATCTTGCATTATTTACATTGGATTGAACCACGGGTGCTTGTTGCATGGGTACCATTTGAGCCTGATTTTGCATTGGTACTTGCTTCTATTGCACAGCAACTTTCAGCATCTGCAGTTCGTTTACTTTCTACACCTGATTATTGATAGTTCTATCTGGATTGAGCCTACACCAGTGCTTTCAATACCCCACATTGTCACATAAGTGACAAGGTGTCATTTTCTTCAGAAGCACATCATCAAGACCTGTACTCAGATCAATCAGGGCACCTCTTCCTCCTCCTTGAGCTACCATCATTCCACCCTGAATTCCTTGTGCTCCTGTTTAAAAACCACCTGTTTACATTTCATTCACATTCTGAACTGTACCACCATTTCCAACAAATTACATATTTGGAAAACCTTGCTGCTCAAACCCAGGGCCTGATTTAGATATTTGTGGAGGGGGTACACTAACACAGCGGTGACGGATAGCCCATCCGCCTATATTTAAATCCCATAATTTTCTTTGGTAATTAAGATTTTGGCGGAGGGGATATCTATCACCATTGTGGTGCAGTTACCCATTTGCCAATACATAAATCAAGCCTAAGTGTGTGCCAACATATACTTCTTCTTAATTTTATGCTGTTTCATCTCCTGCTTGTCGCTGCTATACTGTACATACTTCGAAATCTCATCCAAATACTTCAGCTGCCAACAAATCACATTCTGCTGTATGTGCTGACAAAACTTTGGTCTCAAACCAAGTACTCACTGTGTAATGAAAAATCCCATGTCTGCTGGATCAAGATGCATCTGTCCTGTATACTGTTGAAATGCTTTAATCATCCTCACATAGAATTCATGCACAGTTTCATTGACTTACAGCTATAGATTCAATTTCAAATAATCCAAATCCTTACGTTGAACTCTGGCCTTCAAAAATGTTATTGCCTCATTATATTTAGTCATCACCACAGACGAAGGTGCATTTGTGACAGGATCCCTCATTGGTTCTGCATCTGGCCCTTGAACAGCAATCTTACATTCCGCCCACAAATCCCTCAGAACCACAATTTCAAAAAATATATTTAAATCTCTAACACCTTTGAAATCCTAAAAAAATCTATCTATGTGTTAGGGTTTGTACACAGCAAAGAGCATGTCCCCTCTCACTGCACTAGTGGGTTCTGTAATAGCTCCCTTTTAAACTTACTATTCAAAGCCTTTCTTGTTATCTCACCTTCCCCCCCCCCCTAGGCTTCTGTGTATGTTGTTTAATGTGCTGTTTTGTTTACACATTGGGCCTTGCTTTTACCAAGGCTTCTTTAAAACACTCCTCCCTAGGCCATGTGTTAATCCAACTCATTTGCATAATAACTGAAAGTCTGCACACCTTTCAAGAACATGTGCAGCATGTGAGGACCACACCCAGCTCTTCAAACCACACCCAGCTCTGCACACCTTCCAAGAACATGTGCAGCATGTGAGGACCACACCCAGCCCTTCAAACCACACCCAGCTCTTCGAACCACACCCAGCCCTGTCTATAAAAGGCATCCCCCGAGCCTCACCCAGTGCTTGTGCTCGTCTACCTCCCGCTTACCTGAGAACAGATCCCTCGGCGCTGGCACTCCTGCTCTTTACAGACTTTCTTTGACTTCAATTGGCGCAGCTGCTGGCTCTTCCTTCTTCCGGTTTCCGGTTCCTCCTTGCCTCAGCCTCTCTCCTACGAGTAACCTGCAAAAGAGAAAGAAGACAAGGTTAGACTGATCAGTATCTCTTGCCAGCAACAAGTAAGTGCAAAACTTTTTATTACCTGAGGGAGCTTTGACGGCAATTTCTGGATTCGTGTATAGACAGTTTGAGGCGAAGTGCCTTCCACGAGCATTGTGATAAAGGCTCTTTGTTGCAGGATTATTTTGCAGGACTTTGTGAAGCGGACATTGTTTTTTTTCATGGAACTTTTGGGAATCGAACAGTGGAAACCATTGACAGCAAGGAAAACAGTAAATCAAGGACTTGCACAAATTACATGCTGTATTTTGATGTAAAAGTACAGTATTTGTTTTATAAAAGATTCTGGAAATATGCGAAAAAAGCTTAACAGTAATAGAAAACACATCCCAGAGCAGTAACACATTCCAAACCTGGAAACTAGAGACCAGGATCCAAGAGGTACTTTTAGAAGAGAATTTCCAATAAATAAAGGGATAGTCAGGAACCCATTTAGGAATAGGTTGCACTTATCTGTTCTTTGTTTATGTTTCATTAGGCACCAGTTTCTACAGAAGTCAGAAAGGGCCGCAGATTTGTGCAGCACTTCAACAGTGGAAACGCAAGAACGGTGTTGTCTCTCTTTTTTTTATTTTATCCACTTTCCCCCTTCCCTTGAGCTTCTGTTCTTAGTGCACTGTTTTAAAAACTAGTGTGCTGGAACAAGCAGTTTCAGGGTGGGGTCGGATTGTCTTCAACCTCCATCAGAACTGAACAAGAACTCAGGTGAGCTGGGCTTTGACACTATGCTTGCCATTCAGTTAATTTGTCATGAACAGTTGCAATTTGCAGTTGCGTAATTTCTTTACACAAGTAAATTAGGTATTTTTCTTGATAGTGGTTTGTGTGATCAATATCCCAACACCCTTTAACCATTAACTCTAATTCAACTCTCAATTTGGGCACTTTTAGTGGTCTCTCCTTTTCCGAAGCTGGAGTAATATTTGAACTTGAACTAGTACTCAGTTTTTCTGCATCCTCAACTTTCACACAATTTCCAGCAACCTCTTCAAACCAGGGATAATATAAACCACCTCCTAAATTACTTTTACCAAACACAGTTTGAGTTGTGAAGACAAATTGCCTGCCTTCTTCTACTGCTTGAATGGTCTGTGGAGGTGTCCACACTACAATCTGTGGATTTGGCAATGTTGGAGTAAACTAATTTACTGGTGTACCTCCAATTGTTTCCTGAACCACTGTAGCTGGCGTGTGAACAACATGTGTGGGCACTATGGTGGTCATTACGACCCTGGTGGACGGTGTAAAAGGTGCGGTAATACCGCAAACAGGCCGACGGACAAAAAAAGGGAATTATGACCCTGGCGGAAACCGCCAACAAAGACAGCCACTTTAACACACCGCCCGCCACGGCGGTACAGACAAGCAGCGCGGCGGTCACCGCCAACAGACAGGCGGGAGACAATGTACCGCCCACACTATTACAACCCGCCAATCCGCCACCTTTTCCGGGGCGGATTCACCGTGGATAAAAACACGGCGGAAACAGCTACTGCTATGGGAAAACGCTCACCTCAACATATCCCACGAGGAACGATGACTCCATGGACCCCGAACTCCAAATACTACCTGCCCTTGTCTTTCTGCTCCTTTACGACCAACAGCGAAGTAGGCGCAGAAGATACCGGTGAGTACTGCACCTACGACACGGGGGAGGGGGTAGGCAAAAGTTAGGGGGACACCCACCAAACACTCCCACCCCCACCCTCGCATATTACAACATACACACCAATGCATTCACAAAAAACCACAGTAACAACCCACAATCCCCCCGGAAGAATGAAAAGACAAAGCGAATTTCGGACAAACATTGTAATGTGCCAATATACATGTCATACAAAAATATACAGATATATATTTCAAATTCACTCATAATTATATATACAATACAAGAAGGAGTGCAGATATGTACACAACAATGTCCGTGCACCAACAGTCCAAAAATGCATGGGCGAGGCCCACAATAGATACCTGACCAAAATCTGAGAGAACACTGTCGGGGCATCTGATAGAAATAAAACAGGCACCTCAGGGGGAAGGGAAGGGGGGGCACCTCAGCCAGATGAATGCGAAGCCAGATCCACGACGGGGCTCCATGCCCATTGATGCATCCTGGGGAGTGCAAAGCCACAGTCTCTCAAGTCTATACAGTGGGTGGGCTGCCCACTGTGCCATCCTGGGGAGTGCAAAGCCGCAGTCTCTCCAGTGGGTGGGTTGCCCACTGTGCCATCCTGGGGAATGCAAAGCCGCAGTCTCTCCAGTGGGTGGGTTGCCCACTGTGCCATCCTGGGGAGTGCAAAGCCACAGTCTCTCAATTCTATACACTGGGTGGGTTGCCCACTGTGCCATCCTGGGGAGTGCAAAGCCACAGTCTCTCAAGTCTCTCCAGTGGGTGGGTTGCCCACTGTGCCATCCTGGGGAGTGCAAAGCCACAGTCTCTCAAGTCTTTACAGTGGGTGGGTTGCCCACTGTGCCATCCTGGGGAGTGCAAAGCCACAGTCTCCCAAGTAGATGCAGGTCTGCACTTGTTCTGGAGGGGGACTGGTGCCCAGACTGTATGCGTCTCCCCGTGAAAGTTCCTGTCCTGTCACTGTCCCAGCTGCACATGGGATAAGGATGCCTGATGTGGCGGTCCATTCATTCCTACACGGTCTTTGGCCTGTTCAGCGGTGCTTTGCCATGGCGGTCTTTGCCCTGTTCAGCGGTGCTTTGACATGGCGGTCTTTGGCCTGTTCAGCGGTGCTTTGCCATTGAGGTTCAGGACTGTTCAGCGGTGCTTTGCCATGGCGGTCTTTGCCCTGTTCAGCGGTGCTTTGACATGGCGGTCTTTGCCCTGTTCAGCGGTGCTTTGCCATTGAGGTTCAGGACTGCTCAGCAGTGCTTTGCCATGGCGGTCTTTGCCCTGTTCAGCGGTGCTTTGCCATGTCGGTCTTTGCCCTGTTCAGCAGTGCTTTGACATGGCGGTCTTTGGCCTGTTCAGCGGTGCTTTGCCATTGAGGTTTAGGACTGTTCAGCGGTGCTTTGCCATGGCGGTCTTTGCCCTGTTCAGCGGTGCTTTGACATGGCGGTCTTTGCCCTGTTCAGCGGTCTTCACCATGGCGGTGCTTGCCCTGTTCAGCGGTGCTTTGACATGGCGGTCCTGATACTGACATTGGTGTGTGGCATGACGATCTCTACACTGGGCATTGGTGTGTGGCATGACGATCTCTACACTGGGCATTGGTGTGTGGCATGACGTTCCATCATTGGCCAGCGGGGCTGTGGCATCCTGTCCCCTCCTGGGCTGTGACTCTGGCGGTGGTCTCTGGACCAGTGATGATACTTGGGCCCTCTTGGGCAATGACTCTGGCGGTGGTCTCTGGACCAGTGACGATACTTGGGCCCTCCTGGGCAGTGACTCTGGAGGTGGTCTCTGGACCAGTGACGATACTTGGGCCCTCCTGGGCAATGACTCTGGCGGTGGTCTCTGGACCAGTGACGATACTTGGGCCCTCCTGGGCAATGACTCTGGCGGTGGTCTCTGGACCAGTGACAATACTTGGGCCCTCCTGGGCAATGACTCTGGCGGTGGTCTCCTAACCACTGACGACGGTGCTGGCGGTTGTGTCTAGACCGCCAGAAAGATGGCGCACTTCTCTGGTGTGACACTCACAACAGGCTGGGCAGACTTCCTCTGGACCTTCCCCACCTTTTTTGGAGTTACAGCTGACTCACCAATCGCCTTCGATCCCTTTTCACTTGTTGTCCCACCAGGAGTCTTGACACGGTCCCGTCGTCCACTCTCCAATTTCGGAGCCTTTACAGGGGGTGGGCTGCCAGTGCCTTGGCTCCGGGTCCTACTGCCTGCCCTGGTGGACGGTGCACTCCAAAATCCTGGAACACGCACCACTGGTACTGGAGGCTTTTTGGCTGAGGCGCTACGACGGGACTGATGAATTGGAGGGGGGGTGGTTGCAAAAAGGTCAATTTGACATAGGGACAGTTTCTGACGGGCACTGGTATGGGTAGCTGGAGGGGGTCTGGGAGTGGAGGAAGAGGAGGTGGTTGTCGGAGGTGTCCCTTTAGGTGTTTTGGGTGCAGGTGCAGGTACTGGAGGCTGTTGTGAGGTGCATGGATGTTGGGTGAGTGATTGCCGGCGTTTGGGTACTTTGGGAAGGGGCGTCACAGACACACTGGGAGAGGACACAGGGGACATGTAAATGACAGTGGATGTGGTGAGTGCAGGTGAGCGGCTTGTGGTGCTGGGTGTCTTGGTGCGAGTCCTAGTGCCTGTAGATGTGGTGCATGCAGGTGTGTGTGTAGACAAGACTGGGAGGGAGGAGGGAGAAGAGGAGGAGGGGGACACAGTGGAGACAGTGGATGTTGCTGTATCTCTATGTGTGTGATGCTTGTGTGAGTGCCTGTGGTGTGTGTGGTGCCTATGTTTGCTTGAGCTACTTGTGTGTGTTGACTTGTGTGCATGCTGGTCTGTAGGTGTGCTTGGGATGGGCTGGGGTACAGGGGATTGGGTCTGGGTGGAGGCAATTGGAGGGGGGAGGCTAGAGACAGGGACAATGGCTGCCATCAGTGCTGAGGCCAGAGATTGCAGGGTTCGCTGAAGGACAGCCTGACCAGAATGAATGCCCTCCAGGAATGCATTACCGTGTTGCAACTCTCGTTCTACACCCTGGATGGCATTCACAATGGTAGACTGCCCAACAGTGAGTGACCTGAGGAGGTCAATGGCCTCCTCACTGAGGGCAGCAGGGGTGACTGGGGCAGGGCCGGAGGTGCCTGGGGCAAAGGTGATGCCCACCCTCCTGGGTGAGCGGGCACGGGGCAAACTCTGAGGGGCTGCTGGGAGGGCGTGCTGGTAGGGGAGGTGGTGGCTGTACCTGTGGAAGTGGGGGGCACAGATGGTGCCGCCACCACAAGGGTGCTCCCATCGTCGGACGAGTCCGTGTCGCTGGTTGCTGATCCTGTGGCCGTCGTGAAGCTCCCCTCGCCCTCCGTCCCACTGGTGCATTCAGAGTCTGTGGTGTGGCCCTCCATGGCCATGTGGGATTCAGCTCCCTCGTGCTCCGGTGCCACTGTACCTCCGCCTGATGATGCTGATGTACAAAAGGACAGGGAGAACAGAAAAAGGGGGGGAGACAGAAGTAAGAGAGTTTTAGTGCATGGCATACCGCTACCGTTGGCGGACAAGACAGACGCAGCAGCCCCATGCATTACGCCGTGCTCCTGGCCTCTGCACATGCAATTTCTGGGATATGGCCTACATGGCAATGGTGGACATCTGCGCACATGGATGCCACAGGGGCAACTATACCTCAACTTGCCACTCTTCTGAGGTGGGGTAGAGTGCCACATGGCCTACATTACGGAGGGGCCTTGCCTACCTAACTCGCCCTGGCCTAGGGACACCCATAGCCCACCTCCCCCACCCAGAAACCTCCACTGCACGCAAAGTCCACAGAATGAGGTTGTACTCACCCCCTTGTGTCTGCTGTGATGTCCTCAAGCGCCCATACAACTCCGGGTAGGCCACCGCCAGGATCCTGAACATCAGGGGGGGTCATGGTGCGACGGGCACCCCTCCCACATTGGGAGGCCATCCCCAGCTGAGCCTCCGCCGTCTTCTTGCTGCAGCGGCGAATGTCCACCCATCTCTTCCGGCAGTGGGTGCCCCGTCTCTGGTGGGCCCCCAGGGTCTGGACCTCCTTGGCGATGGCACGCCAAATGTCCCTCTTCTGGTGGGCGCTGACCTACATGACATGCACAAGGGAAGAGGAACGGTCACTACCAACTGCACCATCAATGTGAGTGGCCCCCTCCCTACTCTGACCATGTGGCCCATTTGTTCCCATGCTTTACTGTAGTATGAACTCTGCCCCCTTCCCTCTTCCACCCAGCCCTGTCCACCCAGGCCTAGCCCATACAACGTGCTCCCTGTGTACTAACCTGTTGGTCTGGAGGACCGTAGAGTAGCATGTACTGGGGGAGGACCCCATCCACAAGTTTCTCCAACTCCTGTGCAGTGAAGGCAGGGGCCCTTTCCCCAGACGCAGCAGCCATCGTCGCTTCCAGACCGAGGTCACAGCAGCACTAACAGTGTAGGTCCTCTCCTGTCGAAGGTCAGGTATCTAGTGATTGAAGAGATAGAAAATGGCGGTGACGTCCGCGGCGATGACTTCCGCGGCGGTGCGCATCATCACCGCCAGCGCACCTGTTCATTGGCTCCTGGGACCCATAGGGTCCAATGTTAACCAATGCAGCAGTGTGCCGCGGTCTACGACCGCCTACCGCGACGGTGTGCAACGCCAGCGCAGTTACCCCACAATCCCATTGTCCCAGTTTAGAGGTCAGGCAGCCGCCATTTCAGGGGCCCACATGTATTCTTTTTCAACTGCGTCACACATACCGAGGCCTACACTCAACACACATACAGGAAGGGTTCATTGTCTGGTGTAGTCTTGTGTGTGACTGTGGGTACATACCTGGAGGATTAGGGACTGTTTCTTCGCTGTTGTCCTTCTTAGGCACCATCAGCTGAGACATATGAGAAGATGGCGGAATCCTCCAGTGTACCGACCGCTGGTGGACCTGTTGACAATGGAAGAGAGACATTTAATCGTCACCTACAGGTTTGACAGTGCCACAATCCAGGAACTATGTACCCAGTTGGAGCCAGACCTGATGTCACCAATCAGCCATCCGACTGGAATCCCCCCAGACGTGCAGGTGCTGTCAGTGCTCCATTTCCTTGCAAGTGGGTATTTTCAGACAACAGTGGCCATGGCATCAGGGATGTCCCAGCCTATGTTTTCCAACGTGTTGTGCAGAGTGTTGGCTGCCCTGCTGAACCACGTAAGGAGATACATCATTTTCCCTCAGGTGGAGGATTTGCCTACAGTGAAAGGTGACTTCTATGCCCTTGGACATATCCCCAACGTCATAGGTGCCATTGATGGGACCCATGTAGCTCTCGTCCCCACCGCAGGAGTGAACAGGTGTACAGGAACCGGAAGAGTTATAATTCGATGAATGTCCAGATGGTCTGTTTGGCAGACCAGTACATCTCCCTGATAAATGCAATGTTCCCTGGCACTGTGCATGAAGCCTACATCCTGCACAATAGCAGCATTCCTGATATGATGGGTCAACTCCAGAGGCACCGTTTATGGCTATTGGGGGACTCTGGTTACCCCAACCTTTCCTGGCTATTGACCCCAGTGAGGAATCCCAGGACCAGGGCAGAGGAACGGTACAATGAGGCCCATGGGCGGACTAGGAGGGTGATCGAACGCACCTTTGGCCTCCTTAAGGCCAGGTTCAGGTGCCTCCATATGACAGGTGGTTCCCTATTCTACTCACCGAAGAAGGTGTGCGACATCATCATCGCCTGCTCCATGCTCCATAATTTAGCATTGCGACGCCAGGTGCCTTTTCTGCAGGAGGATGATCCAGATGACGGTGTTGTTGCAGCTGTGGAACCTGTGGAGCCTGTGGACAGTGATGAGGATGAAGCTGAGGAAGAAGAAAACGACAACAGGGAGTCAGTCATACAGCAATATTTCCAGTGAAACTCAGGTGAGTACATTTTCAGGTTTAACATTACATTAACTTTCACACGTCTACCTCTAGCCTGTACCGACATTTCACTCACTATTTGTTAACTGAGTTGTCCCCTTCCTTTTCAGTTTCACAAATGTGGTAACCTACGTGTCAAATGCTTACATCCTTGAAGGGCTTGTGATGTGTGACATTGGTATGTTAGCCTTCCAATGGGTAACCCATTATGACACTGTCATTGATAATACAAAATTACAAATCATAGACTGACTCCAGTTTTTCTTGTGTTTCAAGGGTGTTTATTTAAGTGCTAAAAATGAAGGGGGGTTGTAAAATGGTGAGGGGTGATGGTGGAGGAATGTCCATGACAGAGTCCAGTCTATTAGTCTCACAGGTACATTGCACATCTGCCCATTGGAAGTGGAGCTGGGGCAGTTCCGATTTGGACAGGGTAACAAAGTGGGACAGTGGGGGGGACAATCAGGGTGGTCTCATTTCCTGGCGGGGGTCTTGCCATCTTGCTCTGACCTGTTCCTGGATCTCAGGGCCCGCTTGCGTGGTGGTTGTCCGTCTGCTGGGGATGGGGTGCTGGTGTGGTGGTCCTGTGGCGGGGCGTCCTGTCCACTAGCGCCGGCGGAGGTGGTAGGCAGTTCATCGTCGTGGCTAGTGTCAGGGGCCCCTTGGAGTGCCACGGTGTCCCTCAAGGTCTTTTGAATGTCCGTCAGCACCCCTACGATAGTGCCCGGGGCGGAGCCGATGGTCCTGAGCTCCTCCCTGAACCCCAAATACTGCTCCTCCTGCAGACGCAGGGTCTCCTGCAACTTGTCCAGGACCGTGGCCATCGTCTCCTGGGAGTGGTGGTATGCTCCAATGATGGAGGAGAGGGCCTCGTGGAGAGTTGGTTCCCTTGGCCTGTCCTCCCTCTGTCGCACAGCAGACCTCCCAGTTCCCCTGTGTTCCTGTGCCTCCGTCCCCTGGACTGTGTGCCCACTACCACTGCCCCCAGGTCCCTGTTGTTGTTGGGGTGGTGGGTTAGCCTGGGTGCCCTGTAGTGGTGGACACACCGCTGATTGACCTGTCCTGGGTAGGGAGGTTTGGGCCCACTGGGTGGGTGCTGTACTGGTGTTACCAGAGGGTGGAAGTTTTGTGTTGGGCTGTGGCTGGGCAAGGGGAGCCGACTGTCCTGAGGCCCACGATGGTCCGGGCTGGTCATCAAGATCCAGTAGGGCAGAGCTGCTGTCCTCACTGTGGGCCTCTTCTGGGGGTGGAGTGGTGTTGTCTGGACCCTCTGGTGTGGTGACGTTCCTTCGGGTTCCTGCAGGGGTATAAGTACATGATTATTGCATGTGTGTGTGTAATGGTGTGCAATGGTTGGGTGTGCTTGAACCCCAGTGCACGCATTCCTGTGTGTGGGGTTGTGTGCTGATGGTTGGGGGGTGTTCTGGGTATGTGCAGTGGGCATGCTTTAGTGATGGGTGTCCATGGTTAGTTGTGTCATGCAGGTCTTGGGGTTGGGATGTGTAGTTGGTGTTATGGGTACATTAGTGAGGAGTTTGGGTGATAGGGGAGGGTGTGAGGGTGGGGGTGTGTGATAGCATGCAGGTAGGGTGGGGGATGTGATAGTTAAGATTTGACTTACCAGTGTCCGTTCCTCCAATGACTCCTCCGAGGTCCTCAGGATGCAAGATTGTCAAGACTTGCTCCTCCCATGTTCTTAGTTGAGGGGGAGGAGGTGGGGGTGCGCCGCCAGTCCGCTGTACCGCGATGTGGTGCCTGGATACCGTTGAACGCACCTTCCCCTGTAGGTCGTTCCACCTCTTCCTGATGTCCTCCCGATTTCTTGGGTGCTGTCCCACTGCGTTGACCCTGTCCACTATTCTTTGCCATAGCTCCATCTTCCTGGCTATTGATGTGTGCTGTACCTGTGAGCCAAATAGCTGTGGCTCTACCCGGATGATTTCCTCCACCATGACCCTGAGCTCCTCCTCGGAGAAGCGGGGGTGTCTTTGGCGTGACATGGGGTGGTGTGTGTGATGTGTGGGGTGGTGTATGTGTTGATGAGTGTGGTGGGTGTAGTGGTATGTGGTGTTTTGTGCTTGGATGTTGTGTGGGTGATGGTGTTGTGTGCCTCTGTGTGATGGGGTTGTCTATTCTGTGCTCTCTCTCTCGCCTTCTCTCAGAAATTTTGGTCGTAGGGGTTTGTGGGTGATGTGGGTGTGTGTTTTATATTGTGTTGGGTGTGTGGGAGTGTTGTTTGTATGTGTATCAGGTGTGTGTATTTGGAATTGTCCAATGTGGCGGTGTTTTGTATGTGTGTGTATTTTGAGCGCAGCGGTGTGTACCGCCAATGGAATACCGCGGTTGAAAGACCGCTGCGTGGATTCGTGGGTCGTAATAGCATGGGCGTGTTTCTGTTGGCGTGGAGGTGGAGGATTTGTTTCCCCATGTTTATCGCTGACCTTTGATGTGGCGGTATTGTGTGGGTGTCTGAAATACGGCGGATTCCGTGATGTTTGTCATAATAGCTGTGGCGGTCTACCGCGGCCGCGGCGGTGTATTGGCGGTCTTCTGCACGGCGGTAAGCGCCTTATACCGCCAGGGTCGTAATGACCCCCTATCTCTGTTGTAATCAAGTGAGCAATTTGTGCTTGAGTCGTAATCACAGAAACTGTAGTATCTGTTTGTGTCATCATCTGTGCTGTACTCTTTGGCGCTGGATCACTTGCAACTGCTTGCTGAGTTACCGGTTGCGTAGTAAAGGATGTGCAATAATCGGTTGACTTATTACTGACTCTGGCACCATTGACTGAGTCAATATGGGTACTGCTTGCATTGGACTGGTAACTTGTGATACACCTGGATCTATAGAAGCTGTAGCTATAATCACATTATTTATCAATTGGGCTCTATCATTTGGCATAGGATATATATAAGGTAGCGGGCGTGTAGCCCAAAGTTCATCTAAAATTTAATCGCCCAAATTTGTATCTTTATCAGATTTTGTTTCACCATTCACTTCTTTGTCCTCTTTAATCTTTTTCTTTTTAGGTTTTTCAGATTATATAGTGTTTCTGTTCTTCTCTTTTGTAAGTAGAAGATAAAATCTAACACCTTCCACTACACTCTTCCTCTATCTCTGCGCTTGATTATCCCAAACTGCATCTGCATAAGTTCTCAGCTTCAAATTGTTTAGGTGTAGGAGGTGGCTTCATTTCATGCAATGTTTCTTGTAATTTGTCCATGATCTCTAAATTAAATGTCGCCCATCTAGGAAAACACAATACCCCTCCTTTTTCAGTGATCTTATACACATGTATGTAACCCTTCTTCATCCATCAAATGATGTGCTGGCTTACCCTTGGGAAGTGCTTCCTCACCATCCCTAATTGGATCAATTGCATCAACTCTAATTAGACTCCTCAAAGCTTTGATAAATTTCATGATTCCTGATTTATTCCAATAAATAAAATAATTGAAAATACTTAATCTTGTAGTTTTGAAATTGTTCCGTATAACTGGACACAGAACAACTTTTATCAAATCACTATACAGTTCTGTGTTTCAATCAGCTAATGATTTCACAACCTTTGCTTAGATCCAACCAATCAATCTTTGTCTTCTTCTAACACCAATAGTGCAATCAACAATCAGAACTAGGTTTTGCACCTTCCGTTTTTAATCAAAAAGAATGCTCCACTCACAATGATGAATTTCTGATCTGTAGGAAAATAATCTGGTTTATGGTTGTGTCACCTTTGCGCATCAGGCTTCACAAATAGTAATGAAAATTAGTACAATCACAACAAATTATTATGCCCCATCTATTTGTGTAGTTGATGACATCTCATTACTTACACTTCTCCTAGCAGACAAGAACACCTCTTATGTCTCTATCGCTCTCTAAATATGTGTACAAAAAATATATATATATATATATCACAGATTCTTAGACTACTTCTTAGTCCGATAACCTCTTATTTTCTTCAACAAAGCAAATAAAACATATAGGCAAATAGTGATTGTACTTAAAAAAAGAAATTGGAACATTTTCAATACAAATCACAAATCACAATTTACAAATCATTACAATTTTTGAAGCATCGCCCTGATGATGATCACACCTGTTGATTTAACAAGATCATCAACAGCGATCCATAACTGCTTTAGAAACTGCACTTCATCAGTCTTTGCAACCAGATTCTGGGCAATTAGGCTTTATCTAAATGTGGGCACTTTTTAATTATTGCAGCTTCTTTCCCCTCATTATTTTAACCTTACCTCTGCTACCAACTTTTTGGGAGCTCAGAGAATCCTAAATTGTAAAACACTTGACAACTCTTAGATACCTAGTAGCGGTCCTTGGAGAAGAGCAGGAGAAATTTAACTTCAGTTCTAACATCAATACATATTTTTCATAAACTTAGTAAAATCTCAGAAGTCAATAATGAGAGTTGTAGTTAGAGTTTTAAAAGGTTGATTTACCATTAGTTTTCTTTAGACTTCTTTATTAGTCAAGCATAAGTTACGGAACATCGCATAAAGTGTGTCCCATAATCTAATCCCTATTCTATTATTCTAAATCAGTAAGTGTATTTAAAATAAAGTAACTTCTGAGGAGCTTCCTCATAAAGAATATACAAGCTTTAGCAGAAATAATTCATTTTAACCATAAAAAAGCAAAAAGGTGAGGATCAATATAGCCAATAAAACTATCTGTATTCATAAAGAATACAACATCAGACTCTGATAGGGAATAGTCTCAGCAGAGAATAAAGTATGTCTGAAAGTCAGGAGAGAGTTTCTGAGTCTCACCCACACGCATGCATAGTCCTAAATATCTATCTGTTATTTCCCGGGGACACTTTCATAACAGAAAACAATGAAAATAAAATTATAACACATTTTTCAGATAAGTTGTACAATCAACCAATGAACAGGTGAGAACACAGAGACAGGAACAGTTTTTATTGAGATGGCAAGTTTAAACAAAGAGAGTTCTAACATGAGTTACCATTTGTAAATGTTTTGAACATGGTGAATCTCTACAACGTTTTCACATTTGTTTTGGTCTATGAAAGAAAGAACTTAAGTTTTAAGTGTATTTGCATTATATCACCCCGTTCACACACATTTTCACACCATAAACCTATTCATAAAGAAGCATGTTTATGATTAGTTTAGCAAATTTTGAGATTCCAATGCAGGTCAAGCGTTTAAAAGAATAGAAGAGTATAACTTTCTTTGTTAGCGTAGGTAGTTTGTGTCATGCAAAGGCCATGCAAAAGTCATGATAGAAACAATTCTGCTGAGCTAAAGCAGTATGGAATTTGTTCACATCAGAAAATCAAACAAGTCAAGCAAATGTGGGTCATGCAGAGTTTAGAAAGGAAAGTTATTGTTTAAAACACAGCATTTGGTTAGACCTACATTTCACTAATATTGGTTAGTAATTAAGTACATTTTATTTTCAATTAAATCTCTAGCATTATTTATCGGACAGAAATGCTACTAAGGCTGGAAGCATCTTCACTCATAATGCTGGCCCTAGTTCACCACTTGCTGTCTGTCTAGTCTGTATCTCTTCAGGAGTGGTTGTTACATGCACCAGGACTTGTTCTACATTGCCAATATAGAGCCCAATCTCTAACTGTAAATTAAACATATGCAGTGACAGTACAGCTGTGGCATTTGCATGACAGTGTATGGGTTTGTCAAATGCATTTGGACGGAAATGCCAATGGTGTTGCCATCACATTGCAGGATTGTTTCTTCCTGCAATGCATAGCTGAGGTTGCTGACTTCCTCTGTCATTACCTCCTGTTTGTCTACAAATTATCTGTTTCTCACATCTATTCTGCAAGACACTGGCTGCTAGTTGGTATCCTTCCTTGGTTGCTTTCTCTGTGCTCTGTACCCTCTTGCTTATGCCTTCAAATCTTTTCAAATTGGGACAGTAGACTGATACTAGGGAGCACTGCAATAATATTCAATTGACCTGGACCAGAAACCCCTTTCTCAAATAGAATTACTGTATTTACATGGAGCCTGAGTTGGGCCTGTCACCCTTAGCCTCAATTTCTTTGACATTACTTCTAGCAGCTCTCTCCTGGTGTTGTGCTTGGTCTTCAGCCAGTGCAACAGTATGAGGGTGGGAGACAACACAGGGATGCCCTTGAGACAGTGGGTGTAGTTTTACTAGCCTCCAATTTGGCTTCAAACATGATCTCATCACACCCCTCTACTTCAGTTTGTTCCTCCCTGTGTTATGCTGGATCAGTGGGAACAGAGCACTGCTTGTTTTTAAGGTTACATTCACCCTGCAGGTGGGGCATAACGTGTTTTTTATGGCCTTTGTTTGCAAAGGCACTTTCATATCAGCCATCTTTATTGGTGGCAATGCTGCTATGTGACTTAGTGGTAATGTAGAGAAATGTATACTTATCTCACTCAACATTCATGACATTACTGTGACTACAATTTCCACAGTACATTTTTATTTGTACTGAAAAACAGAAATGGGAATGTCTCTCCTTTGTGAAAATATTTACTGCTTGACACTATCATAATGCTCAAAAATATTTATGGGCTGACACATTAACAGTGGTGGGTAGTGGTTCTGTTGATTGGCCTCTTCTTACAACATGTACCTCAGTCCTTCGACTTTCTTCTTTGTCCTTGGCCACAACCTTACCATCTTTTCCTGATTTCTTCAGTGTTGAGATGTTTCACC
Source organism: Pleurodeles waltl (assembly GCF_031143425.1). Taxonomy (NCBI): domain Eukaryota; kingdom Metazoa; phylum Chordata; class Amphibia; order Caudata; family Salamandridae; genus Pleurodeles; species Pleurodeles waltl. The sequence continues at coordinate 343,962,949 of NC_090439.1, forward strand.
CCAGCTACGTTTATTGTTCCCCAGTGCTCAACCATATTTTTCACTTTTCAGATAATGGCATAGTGAGCTATGACTAGCCAAACAATTGCTAAATACCAGTGACACATTGTTATGCAAGGATTTCAAATTTCTTTTCACTTAACTTGATTTTTTGTTAACTGCCTCCATATATATATATATATATATATATATACATATATATATATATATATATATATCTCTCTCTCTCTCTCATGTCCTGGCTTGCCATATATGATTTGATAGAGATGGATTTCAGTGGATTGGGGTGGATTTCTCAAGGGCTGCAATCATCTCTCCAGGGAGCATGTGGATGCATAGTTCTTATTTGTAAGGTCATCATTCAGTGTCAGTGTGCCTCATCACTTTTGGCAAATTTTCTCAAAAGCGATTCAGTATTTTGCAAATTTGAATCACACTGAATTGATACTTGGACACGGATGAGTTTCATGCATTGGAAATTGTGAAGTTTAATTTGTGATTTGTTTTATGCTTAGAAGGATTGCTATTCTTATGCTTTGCACATCTAGCACATAGCTCTTTAATAGGGGCATGATGGGATTATGTCTGCAGGTTTAGACAAGCTGTAAAATATGTTATATAATAATACATTTAAAAACATATGCTTTTCTTTTCAATCAGCTACACACTTGAAATGATGCTAATTATTATCTGCTGGCACTGTGAATGCTTTGTGTGATTGATAATGGTGAACATTGAACACATGTATTTTAATATGCATTTCAATACAAACTGATGCCCAAAATGTTCGAGTGTCTATGTGCCTTGAAGCACTAAATAAATCTGCTACCCTATCTTCTTAGGTTCAATCAAAACAGGCAAAATCAAGGGCACAAAAAGAGCTGACTCAGGACTGAAATAATCAAGTCTTATACACAGCATTAAACATGACACAATGGACCGATTAACACTTGTGGTTCTAGCTGGTTCTAGCTGGTGAGAGGATGTGGCGTTATGGCCACAGCAGTCGAATTTGGAGTTGGGGAAGTAGATTCTGGCTCAACATCCTGTGATTTAGTATATATCACTAAGCCCTGTGTCTATCCTAATGATTCTACTGCAATTGGGAGGCAGAATCACCTGAATTGTGCGGAACTGTCTACAATCCCACACCATGTGACACCTCTCGACCCAATCTGGGTTTTCTGGTCAACTAGCAGTGCCTCATTTCCCCCCGAGAGCGGGGATGATTGTGGCAACCAGTCGCATGACAGAGAGGACTCCTCAGGGGAATCATGGTTGATCAAATCGCATACCTTTCTCTCAGTTACATTAGTCTCACACAGCAAAGACAAACAGAAGCAGAGTATAGTTCAATAAGGTTTATTAAAGTAACTGCATCTTTGATAAAATTGCATGTATTGCAATAATTAGGATGATAACACACGCTAGAAGCAAAATGGTGACAAGAAGAGTGAAACACAAAAAAGTCCCACCATACTATCACTTGGAATGATATGTATATTTCCTATCTAAGCTATGTCAGAGCACAGTGTGAAAAGTCCTAATCCACCGTTCAGGTTTCCCTACTGGGAAGACATCATCCCCCATACCTGAGCAAGGAAGCCTGTTGTCTAAAAAGACACCATCCGCATATAAGCCAGGGATTCGGCAGTCTAAGCCAGCAGCTGTAGCCAAGACATTCATCAGTCAGCATGCAGTTGTGGTCATGCGGCTGCAATCTCCCGCTAATGTGTATGGGACAGAGAACTGTTTTAATAACAAAATAGCTGATGTTCTAAAAAAAGGTCCCCACGTAAGGATATGTATGTTTCTGTGAATGTCAGGGACACAGCATACCACTTTTGCCAGCAACACTATCTGACTGCAGGCTTGAGGAAAGCACAAAGTGAAATGAATGCTGTGCTAAGAATGTAATGCTTTCCTAGGTGAAAGAACAACCAGATATAGAAAATAAAACAACACCGCAAAAGTGGCTAATGCTAGAAAAACAAAGTGATACTAAAGAAAATGTAACTGGGCTTAAGTGCACAATGGCAGGCCTAGTTTGCTAAAATAACACGTCTGAAACATGACTAAAATAGCTTTACAACAGTCTAAACAAGCATTTGCAATGCAATCGGTCTCGCATTTGCTCCAGTTCGAGCTATTGGCCCTGTAAATTACTAACTGGACTTTTCTTGCCACATAAATTAAAGATGAAAAGTAAAACATAAGTTGACAAAAGCAAGCCGATTCAAAGCGTCATGGGCACCATGAGCATGAGCGCGAAGGAAAGACAAAGAAGTTTGCTCACAGTTAAACATATCGGCAGTCGTTCAATTATCGATGTAACAGGGTCAGTTCTTAAGGCGGTAACAAAATCTCCCCCAAGGAGAGACAAACGTAAAGCATTTACCAATGATAAAGAATTTATGAAAGGCAAGCCCATGAACGAGTGATAGTGATGGGCATGAGGTGGGCGTGGTTAAAAGCCCACAATACTAGCAACAGGTCAAAGTGCTTGCAAGCTAGCGCTAAAAATGAATGTGTCTTTGTGTAATGTCATGTGGTTATGTAAAACCTACAAAACCTTCTTGGCAAGTTTGTGCTATATAAAACCTCAACAACAACAAAATAAATAATACTAATTGAATCAGTGTACAGTATCTGGACTAGCTGGCAGTTATTTGATTTAATGTCCACCAAGCAGCACGTGAGTCATGTTAGTATGTAACAAGAAGAAAATAATTATCCTTGCTCTGTTTGCTACAGCCGCTCCTCGAGCTGCAGGTGGCATAATGTAATGCTGTGCTGGCATGGATCCCAAGGGGGAATGGCAAGTGTTGACTGCCAGCTTTGCAGAGGTCACGTGGAAGCGTCCACATGCGCGCGACCAGCAGGAGTTGTGCTCCTGTGAAGAGAGAGAGAGCGCACAAAAGAGGCCACCTTTCTGATCGAATTATTCCACTCTCTTAAGAAAATGGTAAACATCTTGATTAAGATGCTGATAACCAAGGACACGAATACCAAATGCACATGCATATTAAGCAGAAAGATCACGTTGATTAAGCATTCATCTAATTGCAGTGTCTGAGTCATACACGGTCTAGGACAGGCCAAAAGGGATATGAATATTTTAACCATATTTGTGCTTTTATTTTCAACAAAAGGGATTCATTTCCTTCCTTCTAATGTTATACAGGCGTGTTCCAACATCTTGGCTAAGAGAATGCCTTAACTTGCCAAGGTGTTGCTGTTAGTGGAACTACGTGTTTTAATGAGTAAAAGTGCATTTCAAAGTGTTCAAAAAAGCTACACTTGCATCTACATTTACAAATTAAAAAATTGATATATGCTGTAAACTTTCCCACAATGGTTTTTGCACAGAGAGGTCCTTAAGAGAAAGGTTAATTTCTGGAGCTCATACAGGTAGGACCATATTTATCAAGGTTTTGCGTCGCCCTTGCACCATGCAAGGGGAAGCAAGCATGATGCAAAAACCTAAATGAGATTTACCAAGCCATACAAGGCCACCTTGTATGGCTCTGCGTGTATTGAAAATCTAGAGTAATGCAAAGCATTGCAAATTGCTGCCTTGTGTTGCTCTGCAGTAGGGAGTTTCCACATATCCACCCATATATTCTGACACATTCCCATATTTAACAACACTGTTAGACCTGGTAATGTGTCAGAAATGAACGCCTCTCCACCAGAGCCAAAATAATGAGAAATATCTTTATTTCTCCTTGCTGTTTCCTCTTTCTACATTTGCTCCACTTGCAGCACACTTAGAAAAAGTAAAATGCCTTTGTGGATTGTTTTTGTTCAGGAAGGTGTCATTCCCTGCACAAAAACAATCCTGCTCCCCTGTAGCAGTTTGTGCGTCATTGCAGGCAGAAAGCAGGAATGCGCTGCTTAATGTTAAATATGGTGCATTCCTACTCTCTCTCTTTCATGCAGAGCAGAAAGGTGTTTTGCTGTGCTGTGTTGCATGAAATATTGATACATATGGTTCTCATATGTTTGGTATTAATTAGACCAACCAGAACTGAACTATTAACTGATTTGGTGTCACAAATCGATCAGCAGCCTATCGTTCATTGAAAGGAATGCCATCAAGCCGTATAGAGAATCATATACATTCCCCGAATTTCAAGATTCAAGATTCCATTATTAGCTACATCTTCTGCTTTTTCAGTCATCTTTAACACTACATGACTCTGGCGTCATAGTCCACATATCGATTGGTTGAATGCTACCATTGGTTTTACTTGTGCTTATTGCCAACCAACCTGCTTACCCATCAGGTCCATAGGACCACTCTTACAATTGCTAGTTTTACACCATTAAAAGAAAGTCCTTGTATAGTACCATGTCAATGTAAGGATTATATGGATTTATTTAACAAAAAAGGAGGAAATATACTACCATCCCACGTACTTTATGATTGTTCCAATGAATTGATCCAAGGAGCTCTCATTCGTCATCATTAAATATACACTTTCACTTTACGTGAAGAAAAAGAACTGATGTTGTACTGTAAAAATTATTTAGCTAATGATTCTTTGCACCACTGCAAATCCCTCACATATCTTCTCCCTGAACTCAATGAAGAAATAAAACCTTGCACAGAATATCAGCAACTTAATGTCATCATCATTCACATTTGACATCCACTACCTCTAATTTTTGTCTTATTGGGCCAATTACAATCAGCAAAATGGTACACAAAACTGGATCTTCAGGGTGCTTACAACTTGCTACATATAAAGGAAAAGGATGAATGGAAACTATTTAAAAGCCAAATATGGTCACTATGCATACCTGGTAATGCCATTTGGCTTAGCCAGCACATCAGCAGCATTTCAGGATCTAGTCGATGGTGTACTATGAGCCTTTTTTTTAAGTACTCTTAATAGCATACCTGAATGATATTCTGATCTATTCATCTACACTGAATGGACATAGATAGCATGTTTAAGAAGTATTACACAGACTCCACACTCACTCTTCCTATGCTCCGTTGGAGAAATGCATGTTTTATGCAAAATCAGTAAACTTTGTGGGGTATGTCATCTACTGACCCTGACAAAATAATAAATTGTACACAAATGACCTGATCCTACCACCATCAAAGTAGTGAAACGGTTCTAGGTTTTCACTAATTTTAATTATCAATTTAGTCATGTTTATACTGTGATGGTGTAGCCTATAGTATCATTTAGTTGGTCTGTTAGAAATGGTGTTTTTGGTTGGCAGTCAGGTTACCCCCTGTCCAAGCAAGAACCCTCACTCTAGTCAGGGTAAGTCACACACAATCCAAAATTATCCTGTGCCCACCCTCTGGTAGCTTGGCACGAGCAGTCAGGCTTAACTTAGAAGGCAATGTGTAAAGTATTTGTGCAATAAATCATACAATAACACAATATAGCACCACAACAATACACCACACAGTGTTTAGAAAAATATATAATATTTATCTGGATAATTGTAGGTCAAAACCAATGAAGATGCAATGTGAAATTGTAGAGATACCACTGAAAAGTGATATTAAGGCGGTCATTCTGACCTTGGCGGACGGCGGAGGCCGTCCGCCAAGGTACCGCCGTCAGAACACCGCACCGCGGTGATTCTGACATTTGCCCTGGGCTGGCGGGCGGCCGCCAAAAGGCCGCCCGCCAGCCCAGGGCAAATCAACCTTCCCACTAGGATGCCGGCTCAGAATTGAGCCGGCGGAGTGGGAAGGTGCGACGGGTGCAGTTGCACCCGTCGCGTATTTCAGTGTCTGCAAAGCAGACACTGAAATACTTTGCGGGGCCCCCAGGGGCCCCGCAGCACCCCCTACCGCCATCCTGTTCATGGCGGGAGAACGGCCATGAACAGGATGGCGGTAGGGGGTGTCTGAATCCCCATGGCGGCGGAGCGCGCTCCGCCGCCATGGAGGATTCAGACGGGCAGCGGAAAGTCGGCGGTACCCCGCCGGCTTTCCGCTTCTGGCCGCGGCTGTACCGCCGCGGTCAGAATGCCCGGCGGAGCACCGCCAGCCTGTTGGCGGTGCTACCGCCGACCTCCGCCCTGGCGGTAATTACCGCCAGGGTGAGAATCAGGGCCTAAGGCGGTCATTCTGACCTTGGCGGACGGCGGAGGCCGTCCGCCAAGGTACCGCCGTCAGAACACCGCACCGCGGTCGAAAGACCGCGGCGGTGATTCTGACATTTGCCTTGGGCTGGTGGGCGGCCGCCAAAAGGCCGCCCGCCAGCCCAGGGCAAATCAACCTTCCCACTAGGATGCCGGCTCAGAATTGAGCCGGCGGAGTGGGAAGGTGCGACGGGTGCAGTTGCACCCGTCGCGTATTTCAGTGTCTGCAAAGCAGACACTGAAATACTTTGCGGGGCCCTCTTACAGGGGCCCCTGCAGTGCCCATGCCATTGGCATGGGCACTGCAGGGGCCCCCAGGGGCCCCGCGGCACCCCCTACCGCCATCCTGTTCATGGCGGGAGAGCCGCCATGAACAGGATGGCGGTAGGGGGTGTCTGAATCCCCATGGCGGCGGAGCGCGCTCCGCCGCCATGGAGGATTCAGACGGGCAGCGGAAAGTCGGCGGTACCCTGCCGGCTTTCCGCTTCTGGCCGCGGCTGTACCGCCGCGGTCAGAATGCCCGGCGGAGCACCGCCAGCCTGTTGGCGGTGCTACCGCCGACCTCCGCCCTGGTGGTAATTACCGCCAGGGTGAGAATCAGGGCCTAAGTGTCTTAAGTCTTTAAAAAGCAAACAAAGTCTCTTTCAAGCACAAAGTACCTGGTTTACAGTGGAAAATCTCTGCAAAGGGCCGCAGAAGAAGAGATATGTGGAAAAATGGTGTGTGCGTCGATTTCTCCCCTGCACACACAGACTTGCGTCGTTATTTTTCACGCGGGGAAGTCGTGCGTCGTTTTCCGGCGCGCGGACAGTCTCTTTCTGTGGTTCGCGGGATTACCAGATGTCCCGGGGTCTGTGCGTGGATTCCTCGGCTTGTTTTCCGGCTGCGTGTCATTCTGGGAGGCTGTGCGTGGAATTTTCATTCTCACGGCAGGCATTGCGTTGATTTCCCCTCTGGAAGTCGGGCGGCGTTGTCCTTGCGAGGCCGTGCGTCGAAGATCCGGTCGGCCCGAAGGCGTAGCATCGATCAGCATTGGTGTGTGACGATTTTCTCACCGCGGAGCAAGCTGTGCATCGAAATTTTCAGCACACGAAGAGTCCAAATGAAAAAGAGAAGTCTTTTTGGTCCTGAGACTTCAGGGAACAGGAGGCAAGCTCGATCCAAGCCCTTGGAGAGCACTTTTACAGCCAGACAAGATGTTCAGCAAGGCAGCAGGCCAACAGCAGGGCAGCAGTCCTTTGTAGAAAGCAGACAAGTGAGCCCTTTGAGCAGCCAGGCAGTTCTTCTTGGCAGGAAGTAGTTTCTGGTTCAGGTTTCTTCTCCAGCAAGTGTCTGAGGTGGTAGGGCAGAGGCCCTGTTTTATACCCAAATGTGCCTTTGAAGTGGGGGAGACTTCAAAGAGTGGTTTAGAAGTGCACCAGGTCCCCTTTCAGTTCAATCCTGTCTGCCAGGGTCCCAGTAAGGGGTGTGGCAGTCCTTTGTGTCAGAACAGGCCCTCCACCCTCCCAGCCCAGGAAGACCCATTCAAAATGCAGATGTATGCAAGTGAGGCTGAGTACCCTGTGTTTGGGGTGTGTCTGAGTGAATGCACAAGGAGCTGTCAACTAAACCTAGCCAGACGTGGATTGTAAGGCACAGAAAGATTTAAGTGCAGAGAAATGCTCACTTTCTAAAAGTGGCATTTCTAAAATAGTAATATTAAATCCAACTTCACCAGTCAGCAGGATTTTGTATTGCCATTGTGGCCATACTAAATATGACCTTCCTACTCCCTTCAGATCAGCAGCTGCCACTTCAACAATGTATGAGGGCAGCCCCAATGTTAGCCTATGATGGGAGCAGGCCTCACAGTAGTGTAAAAACAAATTTAGGAGTTTTACACTACCAGGACATGTAAACTACACAGGTACATGCCCTGCCTTTTACCCACACAGCACCCTGCTCTAGGGGTTACCTAGGACACATACTAGAGATGATTTATGTGCAGAAAAAGGGGAGTTTTAGGCTTGGCAAGTACTTTTAAATGCCAAGTCGAAGTGGCAGTGAAACTGCACACACAGGCCTTGCTCTGGCAGGCCTGGGACAAGGTAAGGGGCTACTTGAGTGGGTGGCACAACCAGTGCTGCAGGCCCACTAGTAGCATTTAATCTACAGGCCCTAGGCACATACAGTGCACATTACTAGGGACTTATAAGTATATTACATAGTCCAATTGGGTATGATCCAAAGTTACCATGTTGAAAGGGAGAGAGCATATGCACTTTAGCACTGGTTAGCAGTGGTAAAGTGCGCAGAGTCTAAAAGCCAGCAAAACAGAGTCTACAAAATGGAGGGAGGCAGGCAAAAAATTAGGGGTGACCACCCTAAGGCATGTCAGGTCAAACATGGTCCAACACAAGAAGAAGTGTTTGATTCTCTGAAAACAGCCTTTCCATTTGGCCAGGGATTAATTTTAATTACACAAGGCTAGTCAGAGTAATTTTGGTAATTCTGCCTTATTCTTTGACACAGAATTACCAATAATAATGTGATGACGCCTGCTCATGTGATTAGAGCAAGGTGGTGAAAATAATCCTGATGTACTGCATGAAAGGGAGAGTGCAGAAATGTGCTGTATTTAACATTATACAGCACTTTCCTGTGCATTGGCACACAAACTACTACCTAGCGCCAATGCAGGCCCCCTTATACCATGGCAGAAAGGTGCCTGCATTGCAACAGGATTGTTTTGTGCAGGAAGGGGCATCTTTCTGCAGAAAAGCAGTCCTCATATTCCTACTTCTAAGAGTGCTGCATGCAAGAGGAAACAACGAGGTGAAATAAAGATATTTCTCCTCCTTGCACCTCTAGTGGGGAGGTGTACAATTTTGATGCATTTCTAGGTCCACCAGTACTGGTAAATCTGGGAATGTGTCAGAATGAATGGATGGATACATGGGAGCACCCATGCTCCACCCATGACACGCCTCTCTGCCGTAGAGTAACGCAAGGCAGTGATTTGGTTTGCTGTACTTTAGATTTATCAACTCACACATGGCCATGCAAGGTGGTCTTGAGTGGCTTGGTAAATCTCATTTAGGTTTTGCATTTCCCTTGCGTTTCCCCAGACGTAGTGCAAGGGAGACACAAAACTTGATGGATATGAGTCTTTAAGATTCCCATGAAATCCTTCATAAAAAGCAGCAGCAGTCTTGTCTCTCCATCCATATCAATACTGCCCCCTCCACACCTGCAGGACTCATGAAGGCCCTCTCTTTCTACGACGTGTTCTGCTAACACTTACCCCACATTTGAAAGCAGGCCTCATCAAAAGCTCAACATGCATGGGCGCTTTCCTAATAAGAATTGCATTATCCTTTCTTCCATTTACTCTCCCAATATACATCCAAACTCCTAAGTAGGAGGAATATTCTTGGAGGGACAAAGAGAGAAGTTGTGCGTGAAATTAACAGTTTTTATAACCCAGTGATCTTAGCAGAGACCCATACTATCCTTCTAACATGCTTTGTTTGTATATTGTTTTATTTTTATTGACTAAGCTTAGTAAATCGGTAAGCTCATAGTCATACACTTTTCATACTGCCATTCACTAGTATCATATCTGCAGAAAGTGCAGGTTATGTTTTTCAGTCATGCCCTACTGGTACTTGACACAGGGCATATCTTTCACCCATGACCTATACCTTATACCAGTGGAAGCTTGTGAACTTTCAGAATGCTGGATATAATTAACAGCACACCATTGTACATAGCAAGAGTGCTTGATCCGTACTTGCTTCCAAGAGAATTTTAATGGCCATATTTTTTAACAAGCGATTCTGCAGAAATTATCATGAAACATTTCCAAGAATTATTGGTTTGACAAGCAAACTTAAGCAAACAGAAGTCATGTCAACCACAGGGGACAAAGGTCCCCTGGGCATGGCCATTGCACCCTGTGCCATGTATGGGGGCCCATTTCAGGCCCCCCTATGGCACTTTAAAAAATAAACTGCAATACTTACCTGTACTTATCTGTACTTACCTGGGATGGTGTCCCCCATGCTCCGCAGTTCCTCTGGTGTGGGTGGGGGTGACCCTTGGGCATGGACAGGGCACCTGTGGGCTCATTCCATGGTGTTCCACCATGGAAATAGACCCACAGGTCCCCTAACGCCTGCCCTGACGCAGGACGTGCAAGCTTTGCACCATTTTTTGACCCCTCCTACCTCCCGTGAACCATTTTTGCACAGGAGTATAAATATGGCGTTAAGACTCTAGAGGCATTTTTTGCACGGGAACGCCTACCTTGCATCTCATTAAGGGAAGGTAGGTTTCCACTTCCAAAAAATGACTTAACTCCATAAATTTGGCACTAGACGGGTCTAGCACCAAAGTATAAATATGGAGTTAGTTTTGCACCGAATTAGAGTAAAAAAAAATGATGCTAATTCATTGCAAACAGAGTATAAATATGCCCCTTAGTAGGCGCTAAAAAATGCAGATTAAAATGGCACAAAGGAATCTCATAGCTTCCTTTGCTTCATTTTTATGGTCCCCCCAGAGTCGGAATGCCTTCTTTGCATACAATGGTGGTAATAACAACCCTGGTGGTCAGTGTTAAAGCGGCGGTAAGACCGCCAACAGGCCGGCGGTAAAAAAAATGGAATTACGACCGTGGCGGAAACCGCCAACATACCAACATAGACAGCCACTTTAACACTCCGACCGCCACGGCGGTACAAACAAACACAGCGGTGGTCACCGCCAACAGACAGGCGGAACACAATGCACCGCCCACAGAATTACAACCTACCAATCCGCCACCTTTTACGGGGCCAATTCACTGCGAACAAAAACACAGCGGAAACAGGACTTCGAAGGGAAAACGCTCACCTCTGCACACCCCACGAGGAACCAGGACTCCATGTTACCAGAGGTCCACATTTTTCCAGCCAATATCTTCTTGCTCCTCTACCAGGAGCATGAATGCCGGTGGCGAAGACCACAGTAAGTACTGCACCTATGACACAGGGGAGGGAAAAAACAGTGACACACACATGCAACACCCACACCCCCACCCTCCCCCACGATAACACACACTCTAATACAGCATGATACATAACAGTTACACCCCCCGACCCCCCCGGAAGAATGCAAAGAAAGAAGGAAATGAGGTGAACGATTGTAATATATTAAAATTCAGTATTCAAAAAATATACATACACTATTTACAAATATATACACCAATAATATTAGTCCAAGGTATTCCACCATTAAAGTCCGTGGACCACTGGGCCCAAAATGCATGGGCGAGGCCCACACAAGATACCCGAAAAAGACGGAGAGAACACTGCAGGGGCATCAGATAGAAATAAAATAGGCACCTCAAGGGGAAGGGAAAGGGTGGGCACCTCAGCCGGTTGAGTGCACGACACCAAATCCACGAGGGGGCCCCATGCCCACTGTTCAATCCTGGGGAGTGCAAAGCCACAGTCTCTCAAGTCTCTACAGTGGGTGGTTTGCCCACTGTTCAATCCTGGGGATTGCAAAGCCACAGTCTCTCAAGTCTCACCAGTGGGTGGTTTGCCCACTGTTCAATCCTGGGGAGTGCAAAGCCACAGTCTCTCAAGTCTCTACAGGGGTGGTTTGCCCACTGCATTATCCTGGAGAGTGCAAAGCCACAGTCTCTCAAGGGGATAACAGTCTCCACTGGTTCTGGAGGGGGCCTTGTGCCCAGAGTGCTTCATCCTGACAAGGACTGAGGTAGTGAATGTATCTCTCCACTGGTTCTGGAGGGGGCCTTGTGCCTAGAGTGCTTCATCCTGCTCATGGTGGCCTCAGTAGCGTCAGAGCTTTTGGCACTCATGGGCCAGCGGTGCTTGTGGCGACGGTGTCCTTGGCAGCGGTGCTTGTGGCGGCCGTGTCCTTGGCAGCGGTGCTTGTGGCAGCGGTGTCTTTGGCAGCGGTGCTTGTGGCGGTGGTGTCTTTGGCAGCGGTGCTTGTGGCAGTGGTGTCTTTGGCAGCAGTTCAGCTGTTGGCGGTCCTCTCTTGGGCAGCGGGGCTGCTGCTGGCGGTCCTGTCGTGGGCAGCGGGGCTGCTGCTGGCAGTCCTGTCTTGGACAGCAGGGCTGCTGCTGGCGGTCCTGTCTTGGGCAGCGGGGCTGCTGCTGGCCGGCTCCTTGGCAGCGGGGCTGTTGCTGGCGGTCCTTTCTTGGGCAGCAGGGCTGCTGCTGGCGGTCCTGTCTTGGGCAGCGGGGTTGCTGGCGGTCAGCTCCTTGGCAGCGGGACTGCTGCTGGTGGTCCTGTCTGGGGCAGTGGGGCTGCTGGCAGTCAGCTCCTTGGCAGCGGGGCTGATAGCGGTCTTCTCCGCCGTGCTGATCTTCCCAGACTTGCCTGTTTTCTTGTGCCCCTTCCCCACCTTGGAAGGTGTCTCAGCTGACTCCACACTCCCACCTGTACCCCTGGGAGTGGCTTTGGTGGCTGGTGTCTTCCCCCTCTCCCGCCGGGCACTGCCCAACTTTTGATGCTTGACAGGTGGGGGACTGTCCGTGCTGTGGCTCCTTGCCACACTGGCTGCCCTGTTGCCTGGTGCACTCCATAATCCGGTGACTACTGGCACCACTGGTCCTGCCGATGTTGTGGCTGAGGTGCTAGGTTGGGACCTGGAGAGTCAGGCCCTAGGAGACTGACGGGGTGGGGGTGGTGAGGGAAAGAGGTCAAGGTTGCCCAGGAAAAGTTTCTTAGGAACACTGGGACGGGTAGATGGAGGGGTTTGGGAGTAGAGGAAAGGTAGTGGTCATAGGAGGTGTACGTTTGCAGAGTTTGGGTGAAGGTGCATGGGCTGGAGGCTGTCGTGAGGTGTATGGCTGTTGGGTGGGTGTGTGGCTGAGTTTATGTACCTTGGGAGGTGGGCTCACAGACACACTTGGAGAGGACACAGGGGATGTGGGAATGGTAGTAGGGGTGGTGACTGCATGTGATCGGGGTGTGCTGGTGGGTGTGCTGGTGATGCATGTAGTGGCTGAAGATGTAGTGCATGCAGGTGTGAGTGGAGACGAGACTGGGAGAGATGAGGGAGACGAGGAGTAGGGGGACATAGTGGAGGCAATGGATGTTGGTATGTCTGCATGTGTATGATGCTTGCGTGAGTGCCTCTTGGATGTGTGGTGCTTATGTTTGCCAGAGCTTCCTTTGTATGTTGAGGTGTGTGCATGCTGGTCTGATGGTGTGCTTGGGATAGGCTGAGGTACAGGGGTGTGGGTCTGGGTGGAGTAAGTTGGAGGGGGGAGGCTAGAGACAGGGACAATGGCTGCCATCAGTGCTGAGGCAAGAGTCTGAAAAGCTCGCTGAACGGCTGCCTGACCAGAGTGAATGCCCTCCAGGAATGCATTGGTTTGTTGCAACTGCCTCTCTACACCCTGGATGGCATTCAAAATGGTAGACTGCCCAACAGTGAGGGACCTGAGGAGGTCAATGGCCTCCTGACTGAGGGCAGCAGGCGTGACTGGGGCAGGGGCTGAGGTGCCTGGGGCGAAGGAGATGCCCACCCTCTTGGATGAGCAGGCACGGGGCAAAGGCTGAGGGGCTGCTGGGAGGGCAGTGCTGGAGGGGGGGTGGCTGCTGTACCTGTAGATGCGGGGGCAAGGGAGCTCCAATCAGAGGAGGAGTCCGTATCACTGGTGTCAGCTCCTGTCCCTGCCGTGGAGCTCCCCTCGCCCTCCGTCCCACTGGTGAAATCGGAGTTCGTAGTCTCACCCTCCAGGGCCATGTGGAATGCAGCTCCCTCCTGCTCCGGTGTCACTGCTCCTCCACCTGATGATGCTAATGCACACAAGTACAGAGAGACCACAAAAAGGGGGGGGAGACAGAAGAAAGACATGTTGAGTGCATGCATTACCACTACCGTTGGTGGACACGACGGACACAGAAGCCCCCTGCACTACGCCGAGCACTTGGGCTCCACTATTCAATCCCTGGGACATGGCCTACAAGGCTATGGCCGATATCTGCACACATGGATGTCACAGGAGCCTGACTAGGTGTAGTTGGCGCTGTACCCGAATGGGGTGGGGTGCCACAGGGTCTGCCTGAAAAAGGGGACTTAACTAGCACACTCGCCCTTGCCTAGGGAAACCCACAGCCCACCTCCCCCACCCAGACACCTCCACTGCGCGCTGAATCAGCAGAATGAGAGTGTACTCACCCCCTTGTTGCTGCTGTGATGCCCTCAAGCGCCCATCCAACTCCGGATATACGACCCCGCCAGGATCCTGAACATCAGGGGGTCATGGTGCGACGGGCACCCCTCCCAACTTTGGAGGCCATCCCCAGCTGGGCCTCCGCGGTCTTCTTGCTCCAGCGGCGAATGTCCTCCCATCTTTTACGGCAGTGGGTGCTCCGTCTGTGGTAGACCCCCAGGGTCCGGACGTTCTTGGTGATGGCACACCAAACATCCTTCTTCTGGTGGGCGCTGACCTACAGGAATTGTACAGGGGAAAAAGAAAAGTTATTACCAACTGCACCGTCACAGTCATTGGCCTGCATCCCTACCCTTGCCATGTGGCACATGCACTCATCGTTGTTTCATGCACGCCTCATTCTCCCCCCACTATCTTTCATCCACCCCACTCCACACAGGAATTGCCCATACAGCATGCTCACAGTGTACCTACCTGTTTGTCTGTAGGACCGTAGAGTAGCATGTACTGGGGGAGGACCCCATCCACGAGTTTCTCCAACTCCTCCGTGCTGAAGGAAGGGGCCCTTTCCCCAGACGCACAAGCCATTGTCTCTTCCAGACTGAGGTCACAGCAGCACTTGCAGTGTAGGTCCTCTCCTGTCGAAGATCAGGCATCGAGTGATTAAACTGATAGAAAATGGCGGTCACGTACATCGGCATTGGCTCCTGGGACCCATAGGGTCCAATGTTAACCAATACAGAATTGCACCCCGGTCTTCGACCGCCTACCGCGATGGTGTACAACGCCAGCGCAGTTACCTCATATCCCATTGTCCCACTTTACAGGTCAAGCAGCCGCCATTTCAGGGGCCCACATGGCTTTATTATTAATTGCGTCACACATACCTAGGCCTTGGCTCAACAATCATACAGGCAAATTTCGGGTTATGAATAGTTTTTTTTGAGTAAGCTGTGTTTACGTACCTCTGAGTTAGTTGACTCTGTGCTCGCTGTTGTCCTCCATGGGCACTGTCCGCTGGGACATGTGAGGAGACCACTGCCACTGCCCCCAGGTCCCTGTTGTTGTTGGGGTGGTGGGTTAGCCTGGGTTCCCTGTAGTGGTGGACACACTGCTGATTGACGTGTCCTGGGGTCAGAGGTATGGGCCCGCTGGGTGGGTGCTGTGCTGGTGTTTCCAGAGGGGGGAAGCTCTGTAGTGGCGTGTGACTGTGTGAGGGGAACCGACTGTCCCAAGGTCCCAGATGGGCCGGGCTGGTCATCTAGATCCAGTTGGACAGAACTACTGTCATCACTGTGGGCCTCTTCTGTTGGTGGTGTGGACATGTGTGGACTCTCCTGTCCGGTGATGTTGGGTAGGGGTCCTGCAGGGGTGTAAAAGCATGATTATTGCATCTGTGTGTGCCATGGTGTGCAATGGGTGGGTGACCGTGTACCCCAGTGCTTGCATTCCTGTGTGGGACCTTGTGTGATGATGGTTTAGGGGGGTGTATGGGTATGTGCAGTGGCCATGCTTTAGTGATGGGTGTCCATGCTTTGGTGTTGCATGCAGGGCTTGGTGTTGGGATGGGTGGTTTGTGATATTGGGACATTTGTGAGGAGTTGGAGTGATGGGGGTGAGGGCGAGGGTGGGGGTATGTGATAGCATGCAGGTAGGGTGGGGGATGTAATAGTTAAGAATTGACTTACCAGAGTCCATTCCTCCATCTACTCCTTCGAGGCCCTCCGAATGCAGAATCGGCAAGACTTGCTCCTCCCATGTTGTTAGTTGTGGGGGAGGAGGTGGGGGTCCGCCGCCAGTCCGCTGAACCGCAAGTTGGTGTCTTGAGACCACAGAATGCACCTTCTCCCGTAGGTCGTTCCACCTCTTCCTGATGTCATCCCTATTCCTTGGGTGCTGTCCCACTGCGTTGACCCTGTCCACTATTCTTCGCCATAGCTCCATCTTCCTAGCTATGGAGGTGTGCTGCACCTGTGCTCCAAAAAGCTGTGGCTCTACCCGGACGATTTCCTCCACCATGACCCTGAGCTCCTCCTCAGAGAACCTGGGGTGTCTTTGCCGTGCCATGGGGTGGTGTGGGTGATGTGTGGGGCGGTGTGTGTTGTGATAAGTGGGGTGATATTTAGTGGTGTGTTGTGTGAAGTGCGTGGAAGTTATGTGGGTGATGGTATTGTGTGCCTGTGGATGCTTGGTAGTAGTTTGTAGTGTCTCTCTCTGGCCTTCTTTCGGTATTTAGGTCGTAGGGGTTTGTGGGTGATGTGGGTGTGTGTTTTATATTGTATTGGGTGTGTGGGAGTGGTGTGTGTATGTGTATCAGGTGTGTGCATTTTGATTTGTCCAATGAGGCAGTGTTTTGTAAATGTGTGTGTATTTTGAGTGGGTCGTGATAGTGTGGGCGTATTTTTGTTGGCGTGACGGTGGAGGTTTTGTTTTCACCAGTTTATCACTGACCTTTGGTGTGGCGGACTTCTGTGGGTGTCTCAATTTTGGCGGATTCCGAGCAGTGGGTCGTAATTGCTGTGGCGGAATTCCGCGGCGGTGTGTTGGCAGTCTTCTGCACGGCGATACGTGGCTTTTACTTCTAATGTTGTAATGAGGTCCTTCATCTCTTTAAGGAACTCCTAGTGCGCCGAAAATCGAGTCACAGCCTGCCAAAAATGAGGCACAACCTGCCTTGCGATGAGAAAATCATTGCACAGCGGAAGCTGAATGCCGCAGCATGACTTCCTGAGCGAAGAATCGACACAGCGCCTGCTGTGCAACAGAAAATTTGATGCATCGCCTACCAGATCGACGCAACGCCTGTAACCTCATCCTGCACGCCCAATATTTACCAGCATCATTCCTGGGCATCAAAAAGATCCCCACATTGCAGTGAGGAACTAAGGCCCATATTTATACTTTTTTGTGTGCCGCGGTTGCGTCACTTTTTGGCGCCAAAGCGTCGCAAACTTACAAATTACAATTGTATTTTGTACGTTTGCGCCACTTTTGCATAAAAAAATGATGCAAATGCGGTGCTAAAAAAGTATAAATATGGGCCTAACAATCTGAACCAGAAATCGACGCAAAGCCCCTTGCAGCTTGGAAAGAAACAACGTGATGGCGGTGAGGGGGAGGGTTGGGGGTATGTGATAGCATGCAGGTAGGGTGGGGGATGTAATAGTTAAGAGTTGACTTACCAGAGTCCATTCCTCCAGCTACTCCTGCGAGGCCCTCAGGATGCAGAATAGCCAAGACTTGCTCCTCCCATGTTGTTAGTTGTGGGGGAGGAGGTGTGGGTCCACCGCCAGTGCTCTGAACCGTGATGTGGTGTCTTGAGACCACGGAATGCACCTTCCCCCATAGGTCATTCCACCTCTTCCTAATGTCATCTCTATTTCTTGGGTGTTGTCCCTCTGCATTGACCCTGTCCACTATTCTTCACCATAGCTCCATCTTCCTAGCTATGGAGGTGTACTGCACCTGTGATCCAGATAGCTGTGGCTCTACCCGGTTGATTTCCTCCACCATGAACCTGAGCTCCTCCTCAGAGAACCTGGGGTGTCTTTGCCGTGCCATGGGGTGGTGTGGGTGATGTGTGGGGTGGGGTGTGTTGTGATGTGTGGTGTGATATTTAGTGGTGTGTTGTGTGAGGTGCATGGATGTTGTGTGAGTGATAGTGTTCAGTGCCTGTGGATTGTGGTGTCTGTCTCTGGCCTTCTTTCGGAATTTGTGGTAGTAGGGGTTTGTGGGTGGGTGTTTTATATTGTATTGGGTGTGTGGGAGTGGTGTGTTTATGTGTATCAGGTGTGTGTATTTGGAATTGTCCAATGTGGTGGTGTTTTGTATATGTGTGTGTATTTTGAGCGCGGCGGTGTGTACCACCAATGGAATACCCAGGTTGAAAGACCGCCGCGTGGATTCGTGGGTTGTGATAGTGTGGGCGTATTCCTGTTGGCGTGAAGGTGAAGGTTTTGTTTTTGCCAGTTTATCACTGACCTTTGGTGTGGCAGACTTGTGTGGGTGTCTCCATTTTGGCGGATTCCAAGCAGTGGGTCATAATGACCGTGGCGGAATCCCGCTGGCGCTGCGGTGTGTTGGCGGTCTTCTGCACGGCGGTAAGCGGCTTTTACTGCCAATGTTGTAATGACCCCCAATATGCCTTGCGCAGGCACAATGTGGCGCAAGGGGTTACAAAGTGGCGCAATGTTGTAAATATGGCATGACGTTTTGCCCCTTCCAACGCCACATTAGCATCACAAAATTACACTAATGTGGCGCTGGAATGGCGCAAGGCCAGCATATATCTGGCCCACAATCTTCAGCAGAGATGCAGGCATCAGGCAGGGAAGCTTTCATTCCAAGATGAATATTTTAAAAAAAAAGAAAAAAGCAAAGTGGGAGAAAAGGAAACGCAAGAAACAAAATATAAAATGTGGAGATAAAAAAAAGGGAGAAAAACTTTGAGGTTGATCATTTATTTGCAGTAGGTCTTTAATTTCTGGCAGGTTTATTCAGCATGAGTTTGCCACAGGGGCATTAGAGCACTTCAAATGAGCACCATTTCAGAATCCAGTTTTTCTTGCTTTCAGCTAGGGGAGATTAAACCATTTGTCCATGATTAAATGGTGTAGACCCGAGGCCATGATTTGAACCAGGTCCCAAGTTGGCTGCTCTGGTCATTAGAGGACTACTCCTTCAAAATTACTGCCCACTGATAATCAGTGTAGCGCTCTGCCAGGGTGGCTCGTGATGCAGCAGGACAGATGGCAGTGGCTTTGACCTAAACAGCTAGTCAGGTATGGCATAATGCGGAGAAACAATTGCTCTCCAAGCATTTATTTTGCATAAAATCCCCAGCACTATACATAGAGATGAATGCCTCAAAGGAGGCAAGGGCTGGACATAAACATGATCAAAGCTGCAGAGGGAGGCAGGAGTTGAAAGGTAATAAGCAGGACAAAAAATACAAAGCAGGCATCAGGGCACATCTACAGCCCAATTCATGAAGCACACAGGCAAAGCATATATAGTTAACATAACTTGAATTTGACTAATTACCGCACAGGATCCTTCTCTGGCAGCCGTATTACATCCCTCACGTGGTTCTTCACTGCCAGGGAGAGATGGCGATGTACCATTTTCATGATACAAGTGAAAAAAAGGGTGCGCCTAGCTTCCATCTAATCCTTTGTCATGTTTCACACATAATAACTGAGTCCAGGGAAGCTCCCTAACCCAATCCCAATCTGTGATGAATGGAGATGGATTAGTTGATGCTACAAACCTTGAAATCGATAATTTACAGCAAATTACACAACCATAATTCAGTGCATTGATCATTACCTCACACATGAAGGCACTGATCAATCACTAGAAATATTATCACTTCAACGTGGGCATCATCAGTGGCATTACTAATTTAAACTGAGCTGTAAGTATGAAGTATCACTGCAGGTAGTTATGTGCCCCTTGTGAGAATGCATAGAGTAATAAGGCTAACCCAGTCACAGTCCATCCAATATACATAGCATCCGTACATAGTAAAAGTAACTGGAAGACTGTAGTGCAGAATACAATGTAACAGATGTCCTTTCAATTGGCAAAAGACTGTCTTTCAGCTGTCAGGATCAAATGTGGAAAATAGATATTGTTTCTGGCTTCAGGGATGTCATTGAGGTCTGTGGGTATGCAATTTGCCCCTGGAAATAAAACTCTAATCAACAAAATGTTTCAAAGCTTTATCACAACCACAAAGCCAAAGTCATTTAAATAGTTATAAAGAAACATGAAGACCATAGGCTGAGCAAATCTGCAAAACATGTTTAATCTACTCAACATCAATACCGTTAGGCATTCCATGAGAATTATACAAAAAAGCAATGATATAATTTGTGCAACAGAAACAGATATCAAATGACTAGATGGTGACATCAGTCAATATTCAAATTCAAAGTTCAATACATCAATTTTACGAAGATTGTTCTCCCTACTGGTATCACAAATTAGGACAAGCATGTGCAGGAACGGGCTATACATCTCCCAGAAACAGTATTCAGGTTATATTCAGCAACGTAATACATCAGATCCAGCAGAGTGCATCAGGAAATGCAGGGAAAAATGCAGACACGAACTGCACATCAGGAACATGCATGGTACAAGTTAGTAAGTAAAGATTCATAAAGGCACTAACAATACAAAAGTAGTGCAGAAATCAAGAGGGGACTTAACTGGTGACTTAAGAGTAACAGAGCAAGAAGGTACTTAACAGCGTGGGGATCAAATGAACTGAATAAAGGTTTCAAATGTCTCTGCCTAACTAGAAATGTCCATTGCAATTTCATTGGTTTACTGTGGAGGGCCACATTTCGTAAAATGACAAATGTCCAATGTCATTTAGAACACACATTGGGTTTACAACATCTCCAGATTTTCTCAGGGTAGGTCTGAAGTCATCTCTCCTTCCTTGTGGCACCGGCAATAACAAGCAACTCTGCACATTAGTTTTATACATTCCAAAATCTTCCCATTCCTCACAACAGTTTTCTCCTTTCACAAGGGAACGAGCATTTAAACAATGGTACTGCTTTACATTCCAGCTGTCATGTTCCAGTGTTGTAACAATCCAAGGATACTGCAGAATGAGCTTATACACAATACAACAGAACTCTTTACTAAATTTGAAACAACCTAATGGAAAAATGTTCAGGTTAAAGGGAAAGAAATGATGTAGCTTTTTCATTACTGCAGCAAATGCAAAACTTCAGGCCTAGGTATGCTAACACAAGGAATACAATGCATTAATATAACCATGAATAAAACACGTAAAACATAAAAAATCATGAATACATCTCATTATTAACAAATATATCATAAAATATGTAAAGCATTTCAATATCAATTGCAATCTTTGTTAAAACGTTAAAACATCATATTAATTATGATTGAGACGTGCATCTATTTTTCAGCACACAAGTAAATTTAAACTAATAACTCATATGAATCATATATTGTTTTCTACTCATAATAATTCATTCTAATGATTGATTATTCTCAAACATTGTTAAAAATCAGGTAACCATTTTATTAAACACAGTTGGGCACAACGTCTGCCATGGTCAGCACAATGTCCACCTATGGTAGGCACAATGTCCACCATGAAACAAAACGTGGACACTTTAAAATACATATTAATGTATCTCAGTTAGGCTTTTAAATGCAAATATAAAATCACATGATGCTGACTTTTGTGCCTCTAAAGCATTACTAAAATCTCCACTCTAACACTGACAATAACTTATGTGTTCCCATCTCTGTAAATAGAGAATAAAAGATAGTGCAATGCACATCTGCATAGATATGCATTATAAACAAAAGGCTGTAATACCACTTTCAACATGCAGACATGACCAAAGGGGATATAAATTGAAAATGACCTGTAATTTTACTGTCAGCAAACAAATGTGTAGGAAATGGTTGTTCTTTAGGTGGTGTCATCTATGCTGATAATGACAATGTGAAATGTTACCAATGATTTCATATTTGTTTGTAGTTGACCAATTTATGACAATTTCAACAACATGAATAAGGCCTTGAGTGGTGTACTGGGGAGCTATGGCTGCATAGGTAGGCATCACTGGTGAATACAAGTGTTACTTTAACATTTAGGAATGCACCCATATCAGTTCTTCAACTCAAGACTTGTAGCTGATTTTTTATTAGTTTGGGTGAGGTAGTGCTTTAAACAGAGAAACTTTATTTCTCATAATCAAAGGTTTGTTTTTGGAATTGCTCTGTAGACTTTGCCACTATACACAGTCCCACTGTCCCCAAAGCCTTCTGGGCATGACTGTTAAGAGTCATCAGCGGGCACAGACAGCAGGTTGTAGCCTTACATCACAGTCCATTTTCAGAAGGCTTTAGCCACAAGGAATAACCTTCAGCCAGTAATTTATTTCAAATGATGCAATATCACTTTCAACATCAAGAAGCCCATTCATTCTTCCTTGAATCCATACAGAAACAAGCTTATATCTGCACAGCCAGCACCCAGGCCTGGGAGAGACCAACCATTTACAACTTCTGAGACATAATTGACAAAGTCAATGACAATGTGGCATGCAATGTCACCAGTGATGACATTAATGATTTTCATTTTCTGTGTCATTTATGTAATATTGGTCACTGTGACCACTCTGTTTAGAAATAAATATTGACTCAGACAGCAATAATATTTAGCATTGTGCAGTACCCCTTACAACATCTAGAAATCCCTACTACAGATATAAATAGAATCAAGCCTGCATTTCCACAGTCATCAAGGCGATAAGGACAACAGCCTTTCTTTGCATTTTTTTAATTGATTTTGCTATGAGGGCAAGTCAGATCCCCATCTCTTTCAATTATATCAGGTCAGAATAACTGTCAGATGCCTAGACCTTCTTACCTTTCAAGACAGCAGGTAAAGAAGCACTGGGATGATTGACAGCTATAAAAGTCTCTTTCCTAGAAAGATGAATAAGTGCACACTTTGCTCTCCTGTCGTTTGCTAGTGCCAGTTAGCCACCAAGGGGTGGAGGAGATTCTGCCATCATTGCTTGTCTGCATGCCCTCTGAATCAGTTCGGTGAGCTGACCTTGTCAATAGCTCACTGCCTCTGATCAAACACAGGAGAAGCTGAGCCTCGTCCTGTATATTTTTTAATATTTCAACCCAACTTTGGTCGTATTTCATGAATGGACGGTAGGGGCAGGTGAGTTTGTTATTTATGAGTGTAAATACCTGGTCCCTAGGCCGATCTGCTGAATCTTGAACTTATAACTCGAAAATCATTATTGTTTTATCTTACCCTAAAAAAGGCAAAAAATATTATTGAGGTATTTTTCAACTTTCTAGCTTGCAAACCAGGAATTCTAGTTTCTTATAGGTTGGTCAGAGAAAATTAATGCCTCAGTCAATTTACTTTGTAATTGACACAAATCTCAGTTTGTAAACCTGCTCACAAACCAAACTGATAATATCGCCTTATGCTAATCTCATACCAATATTTTAAAAGCACCAGAAGGATTTGCACAACAAAATTAAGGTAAGGACATAAACAATGTCCTAGGTCAGCATGAGAAATCTGATAGACATTCATCCATAGATGATTTAATTTATTGTTTGAAAAAATCTTCTATGGAAATTGGAGTAAGTAGCACATATTCTAGACCCGCTATGAATTGGGTCTCTAGAAAATTATCCACATATATCTTCAAAATGTATCATAGCTGGACAACTTTTTAGAAAATAGTTTGTTCTGATCAGCTGAATAGTTCCAAATTAATAGTGATTATCAGTTATTTTCTTAAGACCTAGATATCTCAACCATAACTACGGAATTTGACACTGTAATATTTTTTAGTTTAAATGTGAGTATTGAGCAACATTTAATTATTGGTAGGTCACGTTCAATCGTATATGCACATTTCTTTCCTTTTCCATCCTTCCTTTCGTGGTCAAGGTTTTACAGAAGATGATGGGTTAACAACTATGGGCAGTCTAATTTTCCTCTTGAGTTTCAAGGATGATGATATCAGAATGACCGATGAAACAGCATTCTGCTCATTAGGAATGTCGAACATCTCTGTGTTCTTTAGCACCATGTGCCACGGTATCCTATTGGATAGACTGATTTATTGGCCTAGGCTAGAGGTGACAATGTGACCTGGTTTCATCTTTTCTGATGGGCCGAAATTAAATGGTGAAGCTGGGGTCCACGGTATGTATGGGCAGAGCCAGCTTTATCATTGGTGGTGCCCGGTGCAACAATTATTTTTGACGCCCCCCATGACCTCTTTCTTAGATTCCCTCACCACCACTCAGCAAAAGTGCCCTTTATGTCTCTGTAGCCCCTCTCTCACACTCATTCATTTGTTTTAATGTGCTGGCGAAGGCTGGATTTACTAATCCACTCAGTTATCCATGTAAAATACAGATCTGATCTTTGCAGCTGTCATATTAACCCTCTGTACTACTTTATGGCTAGTCAAAACTGTCAATAGGCAAAACTCTGATATCTCCATCTCTCTAGCAGGAACATTAATCACAGTAGTTATCTTGACATTTTTAATGCTACCTGAAAGTTGGGTGCAAAAGGAACTCTGCATCAGTGCTTTCAATTGTATATTATTGCTAAACACAGCTCCCTCCACCCCAATTTCAGTGCCCCCCCTCCAGTTCAGCATCCAGTGCGACTATACCAGTCACACACCCCTAAAGCTGGCCCTATGATTAAGGGTCTTTCCCTATTGCGGTGCTCCTCTAGGCTCTTCCAACCTTTTCGGGCTGTTCAATGTATTCCTAACACAAATTTGTGGCAGTTTTCAAGACAAGCAGACAAAAAGTATTCATGCCATCTAATGCAGATGTGTCAGACCTATTTTAAATTCTGTCAGGACTTTCACACTACACTTTTTCTGGATGTCATCCTGGAGGCCAACAAACTCTGAATCAATCAATCAGTCAATCAATCAGTGTTTAAAAAGCGCAGCTACTCAGTCGTTAGGGTCTCAAGGCGCTGGGTGGGGCGTAGCGTGTATCGGTGAGATGGATTAAAAAACATGTCTTTAGTTCCATTATGAAGCTGGGGAAGGAGGCTGTTTGTCTGATGTGGAGGGGTAGGGCGTTCCAGGCGGTGGCAGCGAGGTAGGAGAACAAGTGTCCCCCTGTTCTGGTTTTCCTGATGCGAGGTACTTCGGCAAGAGAGAGCTGGGCTGAGCGTAGGGCCCTGTGGGGATGCTGGTTGAGTCGCTGGTTCAGGTAGGCTGGTCTGGTTTTGTGGAGGGCTTTGTGTGCGTGGGTGAGGATCTGGAAAGTGATATTTTTCTCAATGGGGAGCCAGTGCAGTTTACATAGGTGTTGCAAGATGTGGCAGTGTCGGGATAGGTCTAGGATCAGTCTGGCGGTGGCGTTCTGTTTGTTTTGTAATTTGCGGGTGAGTTTTTTTGTTGATTCCAGCATAGAGTGTGCTGAAGCAGATGTCTTAATTAGAAATTATTAATGAATGTTTATGTATTTTTAATAATGACTGATGTAAAAAAATTAATAATGTAGAAAAATGCACGTTTGAAATTGTGACCTCGAAGAATGGCCACCAGTGTTCACAAATTATACTAAATAATTATTAATCCACATGTAGTATTGAAAATATATTAGATTAATGTAGTAATATGTCATATAAAGGCATATGAAATATGCTTTAGCTTATTAATTGTAGGCCTTAACTTAGTGAGTGTCTTGGCCTAGTTTTGCCAGGCCTCATGCAGAAGCTGTGTTTCTTAGCATTTAATGAAAAATGCTGACAGAGTGGACTAACTGTGAAATGTTCATTGTTTAGTAAAATGCTTAGCAGAAGCTTTCTATAGTAACTGACAGACAGGAGATGATGTCTCCAGTTATGTATCAAAATGTGTGTAATATGTGTGAGATGTACTTTCCCAGGACGCACACAATGAAGACACTGACTGGAGACGAAGATGCCACAAATTCGATACCTGACCAGCCGGATGATGAGAACATCGTAAAGCAGACCAATCAACAACATGTGACGTGTGAAATATAAGAATTCATAGTTATGGAATATTAAAATTATTGGACAGAGTAATTACGTATGATTAATTGACCAGTTGGGAATTAGGGGATAGTTTGGGTGACTTTGATATAACAACTTGAAAGAGGGAAAAAATCCCAGACCTTATTCTGATTGTGATGCGATATTTGGGATAAGAAAGATTTGAGATTCTGTCATTGGGCTCATAATCTCCGACTGAGAGCATGATGCTTTGCTGATCGACCGATGACCTGAGGACGAAGACTGATTCTGCTTGCTGACCCATACCATGGATAGGTAGATATGACAATGTGCCTGAATTGCATTTTTTTAATGCCTTTTCTTTCTAGGTACCAACTGCGCTGTCTTAATATTTTTATTTAGGTAGATGTTTTCCAAATATGTGTCCTAAATTGTTTTGCATGAAGCCCCACATGCTGATGCTAATCTGGGATAGTTGAGGCTATTCACATGACGAGTGACCAGTTGCAGGGACAAAGGTTGACAAACTATTTTGCTGAACTCTTTGGATATTGCAGTTTATTAAAATTGGTTTTACTAATGATTTGTGCTGATGTTTTAGAATGCACTGTGATTCAAGCTATGATTAGATCATGTTTCTTGCATCTTTTGGTTAACAATTATTATTAATTGTGATTTATTTGAATTGGAGATTAATCTACATGACTGTAGCATTGTAATAATAGGGAAATAAATGTTTTAAACTTTAATTAAAGGTCTGGTTATTCATGGCTGTAAAGTCCTGGTAGGTGTGATTTACTGACTCCATTGATTATTGATTTGACTAATGATTATTGATTATTGCATATTGAATTATTGTTTCTGTTTTGGAACTATGGTAAGAACATCTTAAACGAGTCAAAAGGTTAATCGACCTATACCCATCCCCTTGTAAGTTTACTTATTAAGGACCAACAAGTGTGTTGCGGTAGTCCAGTCTGCTGGTGATGAGGGCATTTGTGACAGTCTTTCTATATTCAAGGGGGATCCATTTCAGGTATTGTGTAGGAGGCGGAGGGTGCGGAAACAGGTGGAGGTGACTGAGTTGATCTGATGGCTCATGCTGAGGTCGGGGTCCAGGATGATTCCGAGGATGCTGCCTTGGGTGACGGGAGTGAGCGGATTTCCGAGGGTGGGTGTCTACCAGGAGTCACTCCATGCATTGCGTTGAGAGCCTATGATGAGTACATCTGTCTTGTTTGTGTTGAGTTGAAGGCAGCTGTCCCTCATCCAGTTGCCGACTTGTTTCATGCCTTCGTGGAAGTTGTGTCTGGCCTTGTCGGGTTCGTTGGCAAGGGAGAGGATGAGTTGGGTGTTGTCGGCGTAGGAGACTGCAGGATGACTCCGACACTATCTCCAGGTATGGGGCTAAGGCTAATCCCTTAGATCAGGCCAGGCAGAAAGGTACACTGGCTAGACTCTCAGTATAGTCTTAAGGTAAGGTAAGAATTTCTATGACTCATCTACCATGGTTGGATTATTCATTGTCTTTACCATGCTCATAATGCTTGTTACTTTGCTTTGTTCCATCTGCCTAATTGTCACAGTTCATTCTCTTTATGCAAGATTACGATTGTTTTAATAAAACAATTAGACAGAACCTATATTTTGATCAGAGTGAAGATCCTACCTAAGTGTGCTCTCATCCTCGAGTCTTCTTGAACCAGCAAGTCATCACTCCGGGAAGTTTAAGAATCAGGGTGTGGCCCTTTATTTGACATGACTTAACCAGCAGGTTAGCTCAGTGGTTACCAGCTATGTTTTATAGCTAACAAAGCTCAAGCATATACTGCCCTTACTTTCCCTCTTCAGTGGAGAGCAGTGGTCAGAGCTGTGGTAAATGCCTACTTAGACTACTGCACTGTGCTATACTCTGGTTTACCTGCCTATTAGGTACATTGTCTACAAAGGGTACAGAATGCAGAGTGCCTCATTCTGTACCCCTGTTGCACAATGCCTCATTAATTTCATTTCAGGCCTCAACAGCCGAGATCATATCTTGACTGTGAAAAGAAATTTACATTGGTTCGCGGTTTAAGAAAGGATCTCCTTCAAGGTATGTAAATACTGCAATGCTTAATTCGTGCCGCTGTTTGCTGGTGCTTGGCTCCAGCACTTAATTTTTAACACCAGCACTTTGTTGATGACAGTCCACCACATAGTGGCACTTTAATTCTATTTTCGGCAGAATGCATTAGCTTAGCTGTTAAATATACACTAAAGAAATAATGATAGCTGCGCTTCCAGGCCATTGATACTTGAATTCTGCAGCACTGGCAGGGGCAGTGGCTGTTGCAAACTGCAATTGCATCTTAAGCAATACTGTTGTGAGGACCTCTTGGACCCAAGTTGGTTCGCCTGTTTCAGTAGCTTCATTTCTAATTTTATATTTTACATGTTTAGCTGCATTGATTTTAACATTGACATTTTACACACTTTCTTTACATGACATGCTATTCTTCTAGGAACATGCTGTACAATATGTTTATTTAGTTAGCCTTTTCTCAACATGCAATCAGAAAATTTTGTTCAAGGCTAAAATCATTCCACACAATATCTTAGTTTTGTGTTGTGTGTTCAGGACACCGCTTCTAACATCCAGACATAGCATTGCATCACAATTGTACTTCTAGGACACTGAAGGTTTATTATATAAGTGATGCACTGACCCAGAAGAGGCAGAGGGGCATTCCGGCCACGGCCATCCTGGCCGGAATGCATACTGTATCTGACATGCAGCTTTGCTGGTGCTAATCTTCCAGCTTCCTGATAGAATTGCCTTCCACACTGCATCCTGACTCCTGACATTATATTCAGGTATGGGGCTAAGGCTAATCCCTTAGATCAGGTTAAGCAGAAGGGTTTATCCGCTAGACCCTCAGTATAGTCTTAGGGTAAGGTAAGAATCCCTAGAACCCATCTACCATCGTTGGATTATTCATTGTCTTTACCATGCTCATAATGCTGGTTACTTTGCTTTGTTCCATCTGCCTTGTTCTCGCATTTCATTCTCTTAATGCAAGATTACAATTGTTTTAATAAATGTATTGAAAACATCTCGTACATCTCTTGTGTTTTCACCTGGGCATGCCTGAGTAACCCAACAAAAGGGTGAGATCTTTTTCCACAACTGCACTGGGGGTTAATGGTGTCATGTTCAGATTGCTGTAATCACCCTCCACCCTGCTAGGTTCAGGACTTCTGGTGAAGCACTGTGAGCTAGCCTGGAACTGGGCTGACCGTTTTTGATGGTGTGAATGAAAAGCCTCCCACATTCTGATATTCTGATGTCCTAATACACAGTCCTATTATATTAGCACCTTGGCCCTGTCACCTATTTCATTTATGAACCTGGTTTAAGTCTACAAATGTTTTCATGATTCAGCCCCATTCTTCTCTTGTCTGTCACATCTTACTCTATACCAGTCCAGGGTCTCTGAAGCTCATATCTCTTTATTTGATGGTATAGCCCCACTTCAAGATACGATTTAAAGGGAACATACCATCTTCTGTCCAGGGCTGGAACACACACCTGTAAAATATCAAGAAGTAGGAGTTCCTTTGTTTAGTTAAAAAACGTAACATTCATTTGTCCTATCTGAAACAGGCTTACTTCAGGCTTACATCAGACTAGCGTGAAGCGACGCCTTGGGTTAGTTTGCGTGATGTAAATATACTCATTTTTAATACACATGAGTACTCAGGTGTATTGTAGGTATTTTTTGTAGATAGTAATGCACAAAAGTTTTAGCATGCTAGTGTCGGATCGCTTGTCTAAGAAGGGCCTCCTCTGGATTTCCTTAAATGTTTTTTCCTAAAAAAACAGGTACTACTCAAAATCGTGCCTTCTGCATTCAGTACAATGTGCATGCTCAATTTTATATGACCAGTAAAGCTGCCATAGTGGAAAAGGTTAATGAAGCTAAAATCGCATTTGTAGCAGTACAAGTAAAGAGTGAAGCTGGAAATAATGTTAATAAGTGCTCCTGTGTAGTCATGTTGTAAAACTTTAAGAACTATTTACGAAAATCTGTGGAGCTGGAGTGCTCAGCAGAACTCTGATTAAAACACACAGCTGCAGTAATTATCTCTTTTTAATGCAGATAATTTGTCACTGTAGAACGGCAGATTAACAATCTTGCCCATGGAACATCAAGGGATAATTATCACAGAAGCTGATTAATGGGCAATGAATAATCAAACACTATTTTCCAGACAACAAAATCTAGCATACTCTCTTCTAGTTTCTAAATTAAACCGAGAAGACACCGTGTTGCAATGCCATAAGTTGACAACTGCAGAGTTCAAATAAGGTAACATAGACACTTGTGCCCATTGTGACCTGTCCTCTTTTCTCCACGGAGCACTGCAATACGGAACTTGCAGCTAAACAACTAACAAAGGACATTGATTACCCCATGATGATAGGACAAAAGAGAAATGTGTTATCCATCCAAATCAATGAATTTATTGAATGCAGGCCTAAGTATGCACAGGCCTGGTCATTTGAGTCCTGGTTGTTGCTGCTCTGAGATTTCCATCCAAATATCCCTTAGCGGCTAGAGGATACCACAGCACTACATTTCATGTAAGCACTCTACTTAATACTCCTTCTTGATACATGGCTGAGCAGAGGGAACGCCTTCACCAATGAAGTTATGCAGAGTCACAAACTGTTATAGATGAAGACAAACAACATTTTCTGACACTGCTTGCCATTGCTTGAAGTTAAGTAACTCTCTGTGTCGGCCTGCTACACGGCAGTATTTGCCATAAGATTTGACATTCTACAGGAGCAAATTTGTCACAGCAATGCAGATCCCCCTGCGTCAGAGAAGCAGGGAGCTGCACGCCAGCAACTATGTTATCAGCTTTAAGAAACTACAGCAATTGGGAGTACCAGGCAGGCTTTAGACCAGCCCACAGCATTTAATTTTTACTTCTTACCATGCAAGATGATTTTGATTGGCAGCAGATCAGGGCAAAATTAAGACAGTGATATTGTTGTATTTCATATAGTAAACACTTTATTTTATACAAAACTCATAGAGCAGCAGGCATTAAAGGCACTGCTTTGAAGTGACGTAAATCATTCCTAATGGACAGACTTTAATTTGTTGGACTATTCCCATTCTACACTGAAATAAACACTGAAATTCACCATAGTTATTGCAAGTAAGTATAACTTGCACCCTTGTCATGCACTGCTTATGACCTCAACCTCACAAATTACATCTCTCATAATGATCTATGATACTATTGATAACATCTCTACCACATTTGAAATAATATTATTCATGACAACACTGCATGCTGGGGTGAGAGTCATAGTTACTTTAGAGCACAACTTATAGTTACTTTGAAAAAACTATATCTGATGAATTTGAGAGTTTTAAATAGTTTTAAATAGTATGTTTTAACTGACATTTTCACCCAACTATAACTGTAACCTTTGTTTTTGTTCAGTGAATATATATATATATATATATATATATATATATATATATATATATATATATATACCTTACCAATACTCACCATGCTTGGTAAAGGCATGCGTGGTAAAGGCACAAATACTTAACTGCCTGGTAAAGGCATGCATGATAAAGAGTGCTTGTGTAATAAAAACATCCTTGTAAATGCTGTTTCCCAATAAGGAAGGATGTATTTTGGTCAGTAGTCTATTTTCCTTTAGGAGCTTTGCCACATTTTGTCTCGGTGAGGTGTGCTCTCTTCATTCAAATAAGTATTGAGACAGGGTAGGTTGGAGGCGGTAATGTAGAAATTATGGCCCTCATTACAACCCTGGCGGTAAATGCCGCTTACCACCGTGCAGAAGACGGCCAACATACCGCTGCGGCCGTGGAATTCCGCTACAGCTATTACGACCCACAGCTCGGAATCCGCCATAATAAAGACACCCACACAAGTCCGCCACACCAAAGGTCAGTGATAAACTGGTGATAACAAAACCTCCACCGTCACGCCAATAGGAATACGCCCACACTATCACGACCCATGAATGAACGCGGCGGTCTTTCAACCGCAGTAATCCATTGGTGGTACACACCGCAGCACTCAAAATACACACACATATACAAAACACAACCACATTGGACAATTCGAAATACACACACCTGATACACATACACACACCACACCAACACACTCACAACACTATAAAACACACACCCACACTACCCACAAGCCCTTACTACCAGAAATTTGAAAGCAGGCCAGAGAGAGACACTACCTAAAACAACACCAGCATCCACAGACACACAACACAATCACTTACACAACATCCACGCACCTCAAACAACACACACCAACACATCCCCTCACACATCACAACACACACCACCTCACACATCACCCACACCACATCATGGCACCTCAACGACACCCTAGGTTCTCTGAGGAGGAGCTCAGGGTCATGGTTGACGAAATCGTCCGGGTAAAGCCACAGCTATTGAATTACAGGTGCAGCAGACGTCCATTGCAAGGAAGCTGGAGCTATGGCGCAGAATTGTCAACAGGGTCAAGGCAGTGGGACAGCATCCAAGAACACGGGATGACATCAGGAAGATGTGGAAAGACCTACGGTGGAAGGTGCGTTCCATGTCTCCAGACACCAGATTGCTGTACAGAGGACTGGCGTGGACTCCCACCTCCTCCCCGACAACTAACAACATGGGAGGAGCAAGTCTTGGCAATACTGCATCCTGAGGGCCTCG
Organism: Pleurodeles waltl; assembly: GCF_031143425.1. Classification (NCBI taxonomy): domain Eukaryota; kingdom Metazoa; phylum Chordata; class Amphibia; order Caudata; family Salamandridae; genus Pleurodeles; species Pleurodeles waltl. Next base: position 343,995,578 of record NC_090439.1, read on the forward strand.
CAGGAGTAGCAGGAGGACTGGACTCTGGTAAGGCAAATCTTTATTCCCATATCCCCCACCCCATCTGCATGCCATTACATACCCACACCCTCACCCTCACCCCATCACTCCAACACCCCACATATGCCCCACTATCACAACCCAGCCATCCCAATACCAAGCCCTGAGTGCAACACCAAAGCATGGACACCCATCACCAAAGCATGTCCACTACAGATACCCACACAGACACCAAACCAACTATCACACAAGGACCAAGACAAGAATGCAAGCACTGGAGTACAGGGTCACTCACCCATTGCACACAATGGTACACACAGATGCAATAATCATGCCTTTACACCCCTACAGGCCCCCTACCCAACATCACCGGAGAGGAGGTGCCAGACATATCCAGTCCCCCCACAGAAGAGACCCAGAGTGATGACAGCAGCTCTGCACAACTGGATCAAGATGACCAGCCCGGCCCATCAGGGACCACGGGACAGTCGGTTTCCCTGACACTGGCACAAGCCACCACAGAGCCTCCCCCGCAGGAAACACCAGCACAGCACCCACCCAGCGGCCCCCTCCCTCTGTCCTCAGGACACGTCAATCAGCAGTGTGTCCACCACTACAGGGAACCCAGGCAACCCCACTAACACAGGGCGATCAGGGACCTGGGGGCAGTGGCAGTGGGCACACGGTTCAGGGGACAGAGGCACAGGAAAACAGGGAACCTGGTAGGACTACTGTGCAACAGGGGGAGGACAGGCCGAGGGAACCCACTCTCCACGAGGCACTCTCCAACATCATGGGTGCTTACCATCATTCCCAGGAGACAATGGCAACAGTACTGGCCAAGTTTCAGGAGACCCAGCGGCTGCAGGAGGAACACTACCTTGGGATCAGGGAGGACTTGAAGTCCATTAATAACACCATTGCAGGGGTGCTGCAAGACCTTGTCATCACCAGAAAGGACATAGTGGCACAACAAGGGGCCCCTGACACTAACCTGGACGATGAACAGTCCTCCACCTCCGCCGGCGCTAGTGGACAGGAGGCACCGCCACAGGAACATGACACCAGCACCCCACCCCCTGCAGATGGTCCCTGAGATCCAGGAACAAGATAGAGAACATTGCCAAGACCCCGCCAGGAAATGAGACCCCCATGAATGTCACCCTTCTATCCCACTACGTCACCCTGTCCATCCTTCAACTGCCATTGCTCCACTTCCTATGCCCCTTTGGACAATGCATCTGTGAAACAAATAGACTGGACTCTGCCATGGACATTCCTCCACCATCCCCCCAGCCCATTTTACAACCCCCTCCACTTATTAGCACAGAAATAAACACACTTCAATCACAAAACAATCTGGAGTCAGTCTGTGCTTTCACAAACATGTAATTGCAATAACCATGGAATATAGCAATGTCAATTTACTTGTGCACATACTGATGTAACACAGATGTAGGCCTGGAGGAAATATAGCAGAGGGCACAAAGTAGGGCCCACATCTGTGAAATGGAAAGGCAAAGTGACAAGTCAGGGTCCATACACTGAGTAAAAATGACAGACTCATGCTAGCTCCAGAAATTGTATGAGATGTGGGAGGCAGTGACATCTTCTTACCTGTGTCTCACTGTAAGTATTGCATGATTATGTTGTTTCGGTTGTCGATATCCTCTTCTTCTGCCTCCTCTTCTTCACTGTCCACAGGCTCCACAGCTGCCACAAGACCACCAGCTGACCCATCCTCCTGCAGAAAAGGCAACTGCCGTCGCGAAGCCAGGTTGTGCAGCATGCAGCAGGCCACGATTATCTGGCACACCTTCTTTGGTGAGCAGTAGAGAGAACCACCTATCATATGGAGGCACTGGAATCTGGCCTTCAGGAGGCCTAATGTTCGTTCGATCACCCTCCTAGTTCGCCCATGTGCCTCATTGTAGCGTTCCTCTGCCCTTGTCCTGGGATTCCTCACTGGGTTCAGTAGCCATGACAGGTTGGGGTAACCACAGTCACCTGCAAATATCGAGGGACAACTGTTAGACACAGACAAACCCTTAGGGACACCCATACCCAGACACCTATTCACACTGTATTGGGTCCTTGGCCTCACCTATTAGCCACACACGGTGCCTCTGGAGTTGCCCCATCACATAAGGGATGCTGCTATTCCTCAAAATGTAAGCCTCATGCACTGAGCCAGGAATCTTGGAATTCACATGGGAGATGTACTGGACTGCCAAACACACCATCTGCACATTCATTGAATGGTAGCTCTTCCGGTTTCTGTACACCTGTTCACTCCTGCGTGGGGGTACCAATGCCACATGTGTACCATCAATGGCACCAAGGATGTTGGGGATATGTCCCAGGGCATAGAAGTCACCTTTCACTGTGGGCAAATCCTCCACCTGAAGGAACACAATGTAGCTGCGCATGTGTTTCAGCAGGGCAGAAAACACTCTGGACAACACGTTAGAGAACATTGGCTGGGACATGCCTGATGCAATGGCCACTGTTGTTTGAAAGGAACCACTTGCCAGGAAATGGAGTACTGACAGGACCTGCACTAGAGGGGGTATCCCTGTGGGATGGCGGATAGCTGACATCAGGTCTGGCTCCATCTGAGTACACAGTTCCTGGATTGTTGCACGATCAAGTCTGTATGTGACTATTATGTGTCTCTCTTCCATTGTTGACAGGTCCATCAGCGGTCTGTATACCGGAGGATGCCGCCATCTCATCACCTACTCCATCAGACGTGCCCTATGGAAGAGAACAGTGAGCAGAGAGTCAGCCAACACTGAGGTATCCCAAAATGTAATTTTCACAAATTTATTAATCCACAATGTGCCTGTAACTGTGAGTATTCCAGGCCTACATAGGTGTGATGCAGTTATTATTAATGCCATGTGGCCCCCTGAAATGGCGGCTGCCTGACCTGTAAGGTGGGACAAGGGGATATGAGGTAACTGCGCTGGCGTTGTACACCGTCGCGGTGGGCGGTCGAAGACCGAGGTGCAATTCTGCATTGGTTAACATTGGGCCTTATGGGTCCGAGGAGCCAATGACGATGTACGCTGGCGGTGGCGGTACGCACTGCCGCAGACGTGACCACCATTTTCTGTCTGTTCACTAACTTGATATCTGACCTTCAACAGGAGAGGACCTACACTGCAAGTGCTGCTGTGACCTCAGTCTGGAAGCGACGATGGCTCATGTGTCTTGGAAAAGGGCCCCTGCCTTCACTTCGGAGGAGTTGGAGAAACTAGTGGATGGGGTCCTCCCCCAGTACACACAACTGTACGGTCCTCCAGACAAACAGGTGAGTACACTGTGAGAATGCTGCATGGGCAATGCCTGTTTTGAGTGGTGTGGATAGAAGATACATGGGGGGGCTGAGGCCTGCATGTGCGGATGGTGAGTGTATGTGCGTCAGGGCAAGGGTGGGAACGGGGCAATGAGTATGACGGCCAGGACGGGTAAGTAATGTCCTTTCCCCCTGTACCATTCCTCTAGTTCAGCTCCCACCAGAAGAAGGGTATTTGGCATGCCATAGCCAAGGACGTCCTGAACCTGGGGGTTTACCACAGACAGAGCACCCAATGCCGGAAAAGATGGCAGGACCTGCGCCGCTGGAGCAAGAAGACGGCGGAGGCCCAGCTAGGGATGGCCTCCCAACGTGGAAGGGGTGCCCGTCGCACCATGACCCCCTGATGTTCCGGAACCTGGCGGTGTCATATCCGGAGTTGGATGGGCGCTTGAGGGCATCACAGCAGCCACAAGGGGGTGAGTACACTCTCATTCAGCTGACTTTGCGTGCATTACTGGGTGTCTGGGTGGGGGAGGGGGGCAGTGGGTTCCCCTAGGCCAGGGCGATCTTGGTAGGCAAAGTCCCTTGTGAGGCAGGCTATGTGGCACCCCAACCCCACTAGTGGTTAGAGCCAGGCCAGTTAGTCAGGCTCCTGTGAGTTCCAGGTGTGCAGCAATTGGGCTTAGGCCTTGTACCCCATGCACATGTGATTAATCCAGGAACTATAAGTGCATGGCGTAGTGCAGAGGGCTGCTCACTGTCTGTTGTGTCCGCCAACGGTAGTGGTGTTGCATGCACTGAACTTCTGTCTTCACCCCCTTTTTGTGGTCTCCCTGTTCTTGTGTGCAATAGCATCATCAGGCAGAGGAGCACTGGCACCGGTGCATGAGGGAGCTGCATCCCACTTCGCCCTGGAGGGTGAACCAACGGAGTCTGAAGCCACCAGTGGGACGGAGGGCGAGGTGAGCTCCACGGCGGGGAAAGGAGCAGAGACCAGCGACAGCGACCCCTCCTCTGATGGGAGCTCCCTTGTGGTGGCTGGCCCCTCTGTGCCCACAGCATCAACAGGTACAGCTGCCACCCTCCCTGCCAGCACCGCCCTCCCAGCAGCCCCTCAGTGTGTGTCCTGTGCCTGCTCACCCAGGAGGGTGGGCATCTCCTTTGCCCCAGGCACCTTAGGCCCTGCCCCTGTCAGCCCTGCTGCCCTCAGTGAGGAGGTTATTGACCTCCTGAGATCCCTCACTGTTGGGCAGTCTACCATTCTGAATGCCATCCAGGGTGTTGAGAGGCATATGCAAAAAACAAATGCATACCTGGAGGGCATTCATTCTGGCCATGCAGCCCAACAGAGAACATTTCAGGCTCTGGCCTCAGCACTGATGGCAGCCATTGTCCCTGTGTCCAGCCTCCCCCCTCCAACCTCCTCCACCCAGACCCAATCCCCTGTACCTCAGCCTATCCCAAGCACACCATCAGACCAGCATGCACACATATCAACACACAAGAGTGGCTCAGGCAAACAGAAGCACCACACATCCCACAGGCACTCACACAAGCATCATACCCATGCACACATACCAATATCCACTTCCTCCACTGTGTCCTCCTCCTCCACGTCTCCCTCCTCCCTCCCAGTCTCGTCTCCACTCACACCTGCATGCCACTACCTCCAATACCAGCACGCCCATCACCACACAACACTCGCATGCACTCACCACCCCACTACCATTCACACATCCCCAGTGTCCTCTCCCAGTGTCTCAGTGAGCCCTCCTCCCAAAGTACACAAACACAGGCACACACCCACCCAACAGCCATCCACCTCACAACAGCCTCCAGCCCATACACCTTCACCCAAATTCAGCAGACGTACACCTCCTACAACCACTACCTCTTCCTCCACTCCCAAACCCCCTCCATCTACCCGTCCCAGTTTGTCACCAAAAACTTTTCCTGGCTAACAATGACATCTTCACTACACCTCCCCCCCGTCCTTCCCCTAGGGCCAGGCTTTCCAGGTCCCAGCCCAGAACCTCAGCCACCACATCCCCAGGCACAGTGGTGCCAGCAACTGCAGGGTCATGGAGTGTGCCAACCATCAGGGCTGCCAGTGTGCCTCGGAGCGAGGGCAAGGACATTCCACCCCCTGCCAAGGTTAAAAAGGTGCCCACATCCCGGAGGGAGAAGCCGAAAACACCTGCCACCAAGGGGTCAGCGAAAACGAAAGGGGATAGTGGCAAGACAACTGCGCCACCATCAAAGGTGGGGAAGGGCCAGAAACTGAAGGGCAGGTCAGGAGAGGGCATGGTGGCACCGACTGAGGGACCAGTGTCACACCTTCTGTCCACGTCCACGCCCACCTGTACAGCGGCGAACACCGCCACCTGCACCGCCACCTGCACTGCCACCGGAACGTCTACAGCCACTGCGACAGTCCCCAGCCTCTTCCCAGGTGGGCAGCTGTCCAAGGCTGCAGGAGGCATCCAGCTTTCTCCCTCAGCAGGTGCTGACACATGCCCCACTGCCACAGACCCCGCCGCCAGCACCGCAGCCTCAGATCCCGCAGCCAGCACTGCCGCCACAGACCCCGCAGCCAGCACCGCCACAACGGACCTCACAGCCAGCACTGCCACAATGGACCCCGCAGCCAGCACCGCCACGACTGACACCGCCGCAAGCACCGCCACGACTGACACCGCCGCAAGCACCGCCAGGGGCCCCACTATGTCCTCGGACAGTGGCATCACCGCAGACATGCCTACCATCCCCAATGGTCAGTCGTCTGAGGCTGGTGGTGAGTTCCAGGACCCTGGGCAGCTTCCATGAAGCATTACTGTCATCACAGTTGTCAGCTGCAGGTGGAATGCGAAGCTGCAGCAGTGTGGGGTATGTTGCAGCCTCCATGGCTTATCATGCTACCTGTACCTCAGCAATCTCGTACCACACACACCCAGGTGAGGGAATAGTACCGGCCACACTGCACGTGGAGAACCAGTGGAGTATCACATCCACTACCTCAGTCCTTGGCAGGATGAAGCACTCTGGGCACCAAGCCCCCTCCAGAACCAGTGGAGTATCACATCCACTACCTCAGTCCTTGGCAGGATGACTGGGCACCAAGCCCCCTCCAGAACGAGTGGAGTATCACATCCACTACCTCAGTCCTTGGCAGGATGAAGCACTCTGGGCATCAAGGCCCCTCCAGAACCAGTGGAGAGATACATCCTCTACCTCAGTCCTTGGCAGGATGAAGCATTCTGGGCACCATGCCCCCTCCAGAACCAGTGGAATATCACATCCACTACCTCAGTCCTTGGCAGGATGAAGCACTCTAGGCACCACGCCCCCTCCAGAATCGGTGGAGTATCACATCCACTACCCAGTCCTTAGCAGGATGAAGCACTCTGGGCACCATGCCCCCTCCAGAACCAGTGGAGACTGTTATCCACTTGAGAGACTGTGGGTTTGCACTCCCCAGGATAAAGCAGTGGGAAACCCACCCACTGGAGAAGCTTCAGAGACTGTGGCTTTGCACTCACCAGGATAAAGCAGTGGGCAAACCACCTTCTTGAGAGACTTGAGAGACTGTGGCTTTGCACTCCCCAGGATAAAGAAGTGGGCAACCCACCCACTGGAGAGACTTGAGAGACTGTGGCTTTGCACTCCCCAAGATACATCAATGGGCATGGAGGCCCCTCGTGCAGCAGTAGCGTCGTGCGTTCATCTGGCTGAGGTGCCCCGCCTCCCCCTCCCCCTGAGGTGCCTGTTTCATTTCGATGTGATGCCCCTTTAGTGTTCTCTCCGTTTCCAGTCAGGTATCATGTGTGGGCTTCGCCCATGCATTTTGGGCCCAGTGGTCCACGGACAATGATTGGTGCACTATCCGGACTTGTGTAATTGGTGTACATAATTGCGTTTACTGGATTTTGAACTGATAATGAGATTTCACATGATCACATTCGTTCAAATCAATTCCTTTTCTCCTTGCGATCTTCCAGGGGGTGAGGGGGTGTATGTGTACCGTTGCTGCATGTATTTGTGTGTATGGTGTTGAGGGTGGGGGTGGGGCTGTTGCGTGTGTGTGCCACTCTCTTTTCCCTCCCCCTCCCCTGTATTGTAGGTGCAGTACTCACCGTGGTCGTCGCCGCCATCGTTGGTGCTCCTGATAGAAGAGAAGGAAGATCAGCATCAGCAGTATCTGCAATTCGGGCTCCATGGCATCCTAGTTCCTTGTGGGGTGTGGAGAGGTGAGTGTTTTCCCATCTGTGCACTGTGTCCGCCGTGTTTTTGTTTGCGTTAGTTCTGCCCCGGAAAAGGAGGCGGATAGGCATCTTGTGATAGGGTGGGCGGTACATTGTCTTCCACCTGTCTGTTGGCGGTGTCCGCCGCACTGTTTGTTTGTACCGCCTTGGCGGTCGGAGTGTTAAAGTGGCTGTCTATGTTGGCGGTTTCTGCCACGGTCATAATCCCATTTTCTTTTTCGCTGGCCTGTTTGCGGTATTACCGCCGCTTTAACACCGACTGCCATGGTTGTGATGAGGGCCTGTGTAAGGTACTATGTAGCCAGGAATCACAAATATTACGGCATCCATTAAAATAAATATTTTGCAAATTAAAACAATGACTATAAATGAGATTTATACTATGGCTTGAGGATGTGAAACCCTCAAATACAATTACTATGACCAGGCTGTGTGACAAGTGCAAGTGTGCACCATCATTCGATGTTTTGTTAGACCAGAATAGACTTCCTCGCATTGATGTCTGATCTGGTAGCAGAGAAAGAATAGTTTACTGAATCTGTGACAGTAGTGATGTGCCTGGAAATTCAGATGCACAGTTCCCAGCAGTAAAGAAAAAGCTAGAGTAGACTGGCAGAATATCTCATTGGCTTATACTCATTTCAGTTTCCAAGGACTTCTCTTTATTGGAGGTGTGTGGATTAAGCCACCCCCTAAAATGAGGCATTCTTAGTTTACTGGTCTATGTGTTGGGTTTCAACAGCATTGAACTTAAGGACAGGCCTCAGGGGAAAGAAATGGGGTAACTGAGTGGACATCTTAAAAAAAAAGAGATAATTTGTGCTTTACATTTTTTTTAGAAGTGTGCTTCTGAAGCAGCTAATGATCACTGTAAGAAATTGAGTTATTGGTTGAAAGTGATGGAAGCCCCACTCAGGCAACAACCACAGTCCTTGTCAGGGTGAACCATAAATGACACTAAATGAACTTGTGGTTAACTTGTGGACACTAAATTAACTTGTGTTAACTGGTAGCTTAACACAAAGCAGTCAGGCTAACTTAGAGGCAAAGTGTAAAGTAGGTATGGAGCAGATCAACAGTCATGAAGTAATAATGAAAAAGACAAATAGAGTACAATTTATCAAATTAAATGATCTAAAACAACAAAATCCAATTAGTAGAACCAGAGATATGTTGCTTTAAAGTTTTCAGTGAAAATAGCACCGGAAAGCATAAAGTACCACTCTTGATCATCTGGTCACACTACACTGGGTAACAGTAACAAGATCAGGCCAACAGTGATAGAGCATGGGTCAGATTAATAAAGTAGGTTAATCCCGCTGAAGAGTTACCTTCTGAGTCCATTGAAAAGTTCCATATGTAGTAAGGGAGGCCGCGAGGAGCAGGTAGAGTGTCATGGATGGTTCTCACTGTAGTGCGAGGAGCAGGCCGGGCATCATGGACTGTCGTAGATACAGCATCAAGAGCAAGTAGACATCACGGATGGTCATTGCATTAGCTTCTTGTTGGCGGTCCCTGCGGGCTGTTGTGCAATAGCATGAAGTGTAGCTCTTTCATTACCAGTTGGGTCACTGTAGCACGAAGAGTCAGTCTCACCAGAGATTCATGTTGGCAGTCTTCACAGGTGGCAGAGTTTGGGTGCAAACTGGCATATTCACAGTTGTGAGGAGCCTAAACATCACGATTTTCACCTTTCCTTGTGCAAGAGTACACTCTGATGCCAGTCAAGGGTACAGGACCTGGGGAGGCTTCCCTTGTGGATCAGGGGATGACTCCATCAGAGGCCAGCAGGACTTAGGCCGGTCCAGTTGCAGGCACAGGAATGTCCAGTGCAACAGATCAGCTGGGCAGTAGCAGGGAGGCCTCTTAAACTTTTTGTGTCCGTGTAGCTGACAGAAGAGGTCAGTCAAATTACCCTTCAAATCAATCTGTTAGCCTGAGAAGAAGGCAAGCAGCTCTAATCTTCTTTCTCAGACAGCAAGGCAGTTCTCAAATAGCAAGGCAGTCCTCTGGCAGCACGGCAGTCTTTCTTCTATAACTTCCACAGGTCAAGGAGTGTTTTGAAGAGTGGCTGGGGAGGTCCAAAATTTATACTTGGTACCAGCTTTATTGTGTGGGAATTCCCTGTCCTACCCCCACATCCAGTTGTGAAAAGTTATTCCGCTGTCAATGCTTCAAACTGTATGGGGTGACAAAAGACAGGGAAGCCATGGTTCAGATTCCATTGTGTGTGCATGAGACACAGCCCTTTGAGGTGCATGTAAGGCTGGGTACAAGTCCTCCCTAGTCATAGTTCCAGGATGACTCACACTGTCCACTCCTGCACCCCCTTGTATCATTATCTGAGAGAATACACAAACCCCAACAGCTGAGCCATTCACACTCCAGTGACACAGGACACTGTCAGACGGCACAGATAATTAGAACAAGAAAATGAGAAAATGCCAAATTCCTAAAAGAGTCATTTTCATAATTGTAACTTAACATTTGACTTCTCAGTTGAGGAAGGTTTTTAAATTATAATTCCTTTAAGTGTAAACAGCATATCTCTGTCTGCTCCCAATCCAAAGTTATTACTTATTTAATGTAGTAATGTAACCCAGTTTAAGAGATGGGTCTTACAACAGTGAAAAATTACTGCAGGAGTTTTTCACTGCTAGCATATATTAAACTTAAATATATATATATATGTCCTATCTTTTAAATACAATGAACATGTGTGCCTTTACGACCTAACGGAGGGGTGACTTCCAAGTATTAACAAGCATTTGCAATGCAATAGAGTCTCACATTTCTCCGAGTTACAGCTATTAGCAGCTGTAAACTCCCAACTGGACGTTACTTGCCACATTAAATGGAAAAAAACAGCGTGGTCGCGCTGGTGCAGTTAACTCGTATGGACAGTTGAAGACGGCATGCAGGTAGAAAAGAAAATGCAAAAAAAGAGCTGCTACAGTTCACTCATTACAGGCTGCAGTGCCAGGTCTCAGACATGTTTTCAAAGGCCACTTTAATGGGTGGCATAATGAGCACTGCAGCTCTAGTAAAGTTTAATTTACAGGCCTTGGGTACATTTTGCATGATTTATTAGGGAGAAATATGTAAATTAAACATGCCAATCAGGCATATACCAATTGTACCATGTTTTAGGGAGAAAGCATAAGCACTTTACCACTGGTTAGCCGGGAAAACGTGCCCAGAGTTATAATGCCAACAGAAATGGATTCACCAATAGAAGGCAAAAGACTGAGGGTAACCCTCAAAAAAGGCAAGGTCCAACAGTCACAAAAATAGCTTGACTATAATGTTAGAATATAATAGTAAGAGTACAATAGACACCATCTTAAAACAAATGTGGTGCTGTGCATGTGCTTAGTTTAAATATATTAAATTACAGTGGAACTACACAATTTAAACATACAGATACCAATATAAAACCCCTTTGTTGGAACTGGAATGTCCCCTTGTAGTCTTGAAACATTGGAAAAACAGATGACAACTCTTTATAAGGGTGATACAACAGGATTTATTTAATGTGTTATCAGTTATAGTTTAACATGAAGCATCATAGAAGCTGTTTTTTTCTTCTTTTCTCATTTATCAACCAACAGTGGGTGGAAACTGTTATGCTGGAGTACTGCAGTAATGGTCTATCAATCTATATTACCTAGTGGTGGTTGTCCTTGGTTAGTTTTAGTTAGGACCACGTTTCCTTAAGAAATTAGGTCTGTGAAGCCCACATGGGGTGGGGTTTGGGGCCCTGCACCCAACCTCATGGCACACACATCATTAAAAAGAATAGAAATTCACTCAAAAGAATAAAGGTTAAACTGAGTTTTTGTTAGGAACTGTAATAATATCTCAGCACATTAAAAAATCTTAGAAATCCCCTGAAATATACAAAGGTTAAAGGGACATTATAGTAAGTTGAAAATGTCAGTTAAACAAAAGCATTTTAAACTAAAAAACACTGAACTTCACAAGTTCTAGTTACCTCAAGAAACTAAAACTCATGCCGTAAAGTAACTATAACTCACACCCTCACCATGCACTGCTTGTTACCTCACATATCAAATCACTCATGACATGTTCAAGGACTGCATTGATAGCATCCCTAATGGCATCTTAAATTACATAATTGATAACACTGTACCTACAGGCTGAAATGCTTATGAAAACAATAGATGTTTACCTCAATAATTTCTTCATGTTTGGAGGCAAACATTCTAGACAGACGTGAGGAACAGTGAGGGGCACCTGCTTTACCCCCAGCTATGAAAATTCATTTGTGGGCTGGTGAGAGGAGGAGGTGATTGGGGCACAGAATGAGGATATGACATGTGAGACATTGGATTAGATATAAAGATGGAGTCTTCCTGCTTTGGGGTGACAGTAGAGAGAAGGTGTAAAGATACATTTAGCTGTTGACCATAAATGACCTCAATTTAAAATTTACATACGAGTTCAGTAATAACGCAATAAACTATTTAAACATTCAACTTGAGGTAGACCATGGTCTCAAGTCTACAATGAAATGAAACAACAGGTAACAACATTGTGCAAGCTAGCATCCTTGTCAGCTATTAGAAAATGTTCCTTATGGTGAAATGCAAAGAACCCATATAAACTGCAGTAGTCATGATGCCTGTAAAAAAAGGAAAGAAATATAATTTCAAGATTAAGAATTAGAGGTTTGTCAAATAAAACTCTGCAGAAAGCCAGAAGCAAGGTGAGGGCGCATAACAGAGACACGTTGCTGTTTAAACCACATATATGCAGTAAGGCACCTTATACCATCACAAGATTAATTACTACAAACAATATAAAATCTAGTGAAGTGAGACAAATCCTTAACAAAAATTGGAATACACTGTAAGCTGCTCAGGCAATTAGGAGAGATATCACAGTTCACACATCAATCACTTACCATAAACCCCTACCCTTAAGGACAAGATAGTCCACAGTTTTATGGGTGTTGATGATGAATGTACTAGGCTATCTAACCTGAAACATTTTAGAAAGAGCATGACATTCAAGTCTTGCAAAACTAGTGTCAATAAAAGAGAAACCAACCTCCTCACTAACAAGAGGTTGATCAATCAATTTTGAAACCTGTGGTAAAACGTTTGTGTATATGAGTTATAATATATGTGCAGCAAAAGGTATGCAAGAAGCACAGTTTTTCCTGTCAGTGAGTGATGGAACACATCACAGCTAAAATACATACTGACCTCAGTTTTCCGGTGGCAAGACAACAATTATACCACAGTGATGGACTAACTCAGTTTCTATGGCCTTGATAGTAGCCATGTAATTTCAGAAGATTTGACTGTGAGAACAAACTAAGAAGAATGGAATTCAAAATATTTCATAGAAATAGTACAAGAAGAGATGATTGGGCTCAATAAAGAGCAGGAGTTATTTATGCATTTTAGGAAAACATACTAGCACACTCAGCAAAGTTTGATATCACACTACATTAACATTATTTGGTCACTACTTCCTTCTGATCTCTTAGTGACACTCGGGCGATGGAAATGGCACATGATGGATGAGTCGCCACCTGTTTGGTATTCCTTTTTGTTGATTACAAAGTACTTATGAGCATCTCATAACACTGTGGAAATATGGGGACTCAGGTTGACCCCAGTACATCAACATGGGAGATAGAGCCCACTAGGGCAATGTAATGATGATAAGTAGAAGTTATGATGGGATGTCTAGATCAGAGATTGACAACCGTTATCATCTGTTATTTAGGTATTGCATGTCCCCTTGTACATTTCACTTCTGTAGTGTTTCAATGATAAGATCAGTATGAATAGGGCTGTTACAATACATTGACATAGTCAGTGGTAAAACTTTTCATAACCCTATAGAATGTACTTCCCTACAGGAATCCCTCTATTTCACATGCACAGACAAGTCCCCCTAATCTTGAGATATACTAAACATGCTTGGACACTTTATGGATTGATCACTTTATGCATCACCATCAATCTAAAATACAACAAAAGAGAAATGCCTATCTACATTACAATCATGCATTTTGAGATGAACATGCTATGAATTTACCATGAGTTGTAATTTGGAATAAGTCCAATGTTTGTATTTCTTAATGAAAAACGTAAAATTATGGATGTGTGTAATCAAATTTAATATTGATGCACACCTTTAAACATTATCATGTAATTTGTTTGCATTTTTAATTTTGTTTAAACCATGTGGTACATTATAAGTATTGGAAGGGCAAGTGCTGTTTATTTGTTAATTGAGGATAATAGCAATTATGGATATATGAGAATGAGTTGAATATCATTGTACCCTTGTAAATTTTATCATGGATATTGTAATTTCTTTAAAACTTTATTTTTATTAAATCTACTCAATATATTAGAAATATTTGAGTGTATAGCTGACATCAAAATGTGATTAGATAATAAATAGTATGTCTTCTGTTTCATGGTTGTTGGAATGTATTTCTTTAATGGATGGGGCACTTCACTCTAGCTTGACAAAAGCTTGTTGTTAAGGTGAAATGTGCCAAACATTTGGTGGTTAAATATTTGATATTTCTGGTGTGCTGACTCTGTTTCTCGATTTTGGAGAGTTGGAATAGCTACATATATAGCTATATATATATATTTATATATATATATATATATATATATATATATATATATATATATATATATATATATATATAGAGATAGATAGATAGATAGATAGATAGATAGATAGATAGATAGATAGATAGAGAGATAGATAGATAAATATATAGATAGATGTTATAAAATGGCAGTTGCCACTGTGTAGTTATAATTAGGCCAGAGTTTTCATAGGAGAAGTATTTGTGTACAAACCTTTCCAAAAAAGAAGTTTGTCTACATTGGGTCCTTTCTGGAAAGGTTTGTGCCGATGCATCCAGCAGGGGCCAAGACAAAGGGAAAGTACCAAAATTGAATTTGTAAATGGTGTAATTTTGGTAATTTCACATTGCAGAATTTATGACAGTTCACAAGAGTCCACCATTATATGGTGTATTTTCTTCCCTTTTCAAATAAACACCCCCTCAAGGGTGGGCCAGGGGCTGAATTCATCTTTTTTTTTAGGAGAGAACGTGCAACCCTCCCTCCCTTAGCCATTTAAAGGGCCTGGGGATCCTATCCTGTGGGGCCACTTTCATTTATAAGGAGTGGGACGAGAGTGGCTTCCCCTTTCCCCGCCATTTGTAGACCCTGGGAAGCCCATCCTTGGGGCAAATGCTATTTGTTAGTTTGGGAAGGGTGTTTTGAACCCCCTCCTGAGGCATTTAATGGACCAAGGGATCCCATACCCCAGTGCTCATGTCATTCTTTTAGTGGAGGGAGGCATGGGTCCCCTCCCTGAGGTACAAAAATGGCCCCATGTACTGATCCCCAGGAACCAGATGTATTACAATGTCCTGAGGATCCCATACCTCAGAACACTGATTGCTCCTGCCTGAAATGAAAGCTGCTCCCAGCTGGATAGGAATAAGCCACAGAAGTTGGCTTACACCTGCACCCGTGATGGGTGATGAATGTAGAGCCGGAGGAGCCATGAGGGCCATGGTCCTTGTCCCACGGATTTCAGGCCTGGAAATTTGTATGCTTGAGGTGGGATCCATGTCATCTACCAAAAAAAAAAGAAAGTTGCCATCTCCTGCCAGCAACAAAGGTGGGTGCTTGCAGGAAAGCTAATGTGGTTGTGGAAGCCATAGGGCTCCCCATGTTGAGCCCAACATTTATAACTTGTTGAGTGTCTCTCGTAGGACCTGAGCACCTAAATACAAAAAAAAGTATTTGAAAAAACAAAAAAACTGTTGTGAAATGAGCAGAGTGGCTGCTGGATTCACCTTCATTCCTCCCAAAAGAGAGCGTATCATAGCTCTTTCCGAGGATAATATATTTGATTAGTTTTATCCTCCTGGTGCCCATAGAAGGGGCATGGGCACCTACATTTGTTTGTTAAATGTTGTGGGGAAATGGAATTGGTGCAGCTGCCATCAGAGGAACATTTTAAAGTCTCCTTAGTTATTCAATGCATGACTCCAGGATAGCATACCTTACGAAGCACTCTGGTTTGGAACTGTGTGCTCTTCAGCTGGAGTGCAGCGATTTCTTGTGGTTGGTTCTGTGGCTGCATTTTGTGGCCTGAAGAACATTGTAAAAAAATTTGACATTTGTTTAAGGAAAAAATGCTTTATTGAAATTATTTTTGTAAACATAAGTATTAATAATCATTCCAATGTATGTACATGGGAATATATTGGATTATGTTCTTGATAAATTATTGTGGCAACTAAATGACTACCGCAGTAGATCTGGTTTATATATGTTGATGAGCTGACCACCTGATAAAGCCACAATGCATATCTTTTAGATTGTTGACATTTGGCTTTTTGACAAAGCCAGTAGGTCTGCCTTACATGAAAATGGCAGCCTCTATTTTGTCACTGGACAAACAAAGGTTAAAGTGATGTAACAATTATGCTAATGAGATCTTACTAACATTTTAAAAACTTCAGAAATTCAGTAAAAAATAAAGGGTGAAGTGCTGATATATTCAGGTGGAAACGTCAGTTAAAATGTAACATTTTAAAATACAAAACAGTGAAATTCATCTGTTATAGTTAAATGAAGTAAAAATAGCTCATACCCTTGTCATACATATATATATATATATATATATATATATATATATATATATATATATATATATATGAGATTTCTGCCACTTCATTCAAAAGCAGAAAAAGAAAGCCGCACCCAAAGTGTCAGTTTCTCAAGCACAAGGCTCTATTTGAAATGACATTCAAAAAGCAATCTGATTTAAAAAAGTATATACTGTACTACTAAGATATATATAGATATATGTATCTATATAGATATATATATATGTATATATATAAATATATATATATAGATATATACATATATATATATAGATATATCTCTCTAACTCTCTCTCTCTCTCTCTCTCTATATATATATATATATATATATACATATATATATATATTCATTGTAGATAGCAAAGGTTAAAATAATATTATAGTTAGGCGTGATGATCTGTTTTTGCTTAAAAGAAAATGTAGAAATTCACTGAAAAAAAACAAAGGTCGCTATGTCAGTGATAAAATTAATGTTTTGAACTAAAAAATACAGAAACTCACGAGTTAGAGTTATCGAAGCTTAACTATAATCTGCCCCCCTGCCATGCACTGCTTATGAACTCACATATTACAAGGGGGGCCCACCCTGCACTATTCTCCTTTTGTATGCAAGTTAGCCTCAGGAGGTGGGGGTCTCCGGGGTGTATTATGGCTTGGTGGGGTGCTTTACACTCCTTCCCCTTTACAAAAAAGGAGGCTCTGAGCGATGGGGTCCTGGGGTACCATGGTGGCTAGATGAAAGAGGCTATTTGTACTCCTCCTCTTAAAAGATATGTATTGTCCCTGTGGGATCTGGTACCCGGGGCCCAAAGTGGTTTGGGGCGTCCTCCCCTGTGTGTGAAAATAATCATCATAAACATAGAACACTAGCAACAAAAAACTAAAAGTTGCATTGTTCCAAATTACACGTTATATTATGACTTTTGTCTTGTTAAACCTACTCTACAATGTCGATGAACTACAAAAAAAAACAGATTTGAGATTACATATTTAAGTTCCCTAACTATATGCTTTGTATTTAAAATGTGATTATAATAATTGAAATGTTTGCCTCAAACACTTTTTTTATATATTAGCACATTATCCTCAACAAAAAACATATATTCATCAAAACATTGACAGACATATCAGCAGTTTCAGGCAAAAAATTAATACTACATAGATGACACTCAAATTCTTGAAACATTTGTAAAGAGTATTAACATCTATTATTAAATCATGTAATTTAAAGACTACTATAAGAAATTGTGTTATTGATTGATGGGGTGGAAACCCTAATCAAGTAACATCCGCAATCCTTGGACATCCACAAAAGACACTAAATCAATCGGCACTTAATACTCTATTAGTTTTGCACAAAAGCATTCAGGCTTAACTTAGAGGCAAAGTGTAAAGCATTTATGCAGCACACAAGAGTCTAGTTTGTGGTGAAAGAGGCCTCAAGGAGCAGGGGGATCGTTATGGATGGTTGTCTCTGAAGCATGAAGAGCAGGCCTAGAATCGCAGCTGGTCGTCATTGTAGCACAAAGATCTGGCTGGACGTCACAGATGGTCCTTGCTAGAGCTTTTCACTGGCAGTCACCACAGGCTGTCAGTGCTATAGAACAAAGTACAGATCTTACATTTCCAGTCAGTGCTGTTGGTTGCTGTAACCTGAAGAATTTGGTTCACTGGAGCTTCCCCTTTGCAGTCATTGCAGATGGCAGGGTCTGAAGTCCAAATTGTGGCACTTGCACCCCAAAACTTCAGGATTTCACCTTTTTATTTTACAGAGGAGTGCAGTCTGATGCCAGCCAAGGATCAGACCTGAGGAGGCACCTCTTGAGAATCCTGTACTCACTCTTGCAGAAGCCAGCAGGGCTCAGGCAGGTCCAGTTGCAGGTCAAGGCAGGTTCAATTGCAGCAGGTCACCTGAGCAGCTGCAGGGACGTCTCTGGGCTTGTGGTGTACTTGAAGCTCAGAACAATAAGTCAGGTGGCTTACCCTTGGAGTCACTGGTAGTTCTAGGCTCAAGCAGCAAGGCAGGCCTCAGCATCAGGGCATCCCTCTGATGGTACAAGGCTAGCTTCAAGCAGCAGTGCAGTCTACTGAAAGCAGCAGGGCAGTCCTTTGAGGTACAAAGTAGGCCTCAAGCAGCCGGGCAGTCCTCTGAATTACAAGGCAGTACTTTTGGGGGACTTCCACTGGTCCAGCAGAGAAGTGAAGAGTTAGTCTGAGAGTCAATTTTTTTATTCCTGATGCCATCCATTGTAGTGAGGGAAACTTCTAGACTCGTCCCACATCTAGTTCCGGGCATTTCCTTCCTTCCCCTGCCCAGATTCCAAATGGCATAGGGTAATAAAAGAATTGTGGCAAGTTCTTTGTTATTGTGCTGGAGGAAGCTCTTTGAAATGTAAGTGAGGCAAGTAACAGCTCTGCCCCTCCCATCCTGGCAGGTTTGCCCACACTAACAACACTTAGTTCCGGTTTGCCTCACTGTAGGGGAGGAATATATCAAGGCTATCTGCCAACCACAACCAGCCTGTGACGAGGACACAGGCTGCAGGCACTAAATAGTTAGGACAAGAAAATGCAAACTTTCTAAAAGTACTGTTTCAAAATTGTAATCTAAAATCCGACTTTTAAAGAGGATTTAAAATTGCAATTCATTTGAGTCTAAACATGATATTTCTAGTGGTTCCCAATCACACGTTAGCACTTAATAAATGTAATAAGGTAATCCACCGTTATTCAATGGAAAGATAGACCTCACCATATTGAAAAAGGAATTTGGGAGTTTTTCAATACCACGACATATAAAACTTTAAAGTACATGTCAACATTTTTAAATACTCTGCAATGGGCTGTTAAGGGACTACCTTAGTGGTGACATATATGTATTAAAAAGGGAGATTGTTTTGGCAAATTGGAAGTTTAAAACTGCGCACAGGCTGCATTGGAATGCCTGTGGCATGTTTTGAAGGGCTACTTATGTGGGTGAAACAATAGGTGTTGAGCCCCAATAGTAGCAGTTAATTGACAGGCTCTAGGTACATGTAGTAACACGTTCCTAGGGACTGATAAGTAAATTAAAACTGCCTATTGGGTGTAAGCCAATTATGCCGTGTTTTAATGAGGGAACTCACAAACTTTATCACTGGTTAGAAGTGGTAAAGTGCACAGAGTGCTAAAGCAACAAAAAACTAATTTTAGCAAACAGGATGGTGAAGAATTTTTTTTTGGGAAAGATCACACCCAAGACTGTCAGGTCTAACAATTATTTAAAAAACAACATTTGTAATTTGGTCCATTATTGCCATATCAGGATTCTGTGACATTTATAAACCTCTCTGCCTTCTGCATTTTGGTTTCTAAATTACACAAGAACCAATCAATGGTAAAAGATTGTGTTACAGATTTTTTCCTGTTAGGTATTCTTTCTCTCTCTCTCACACTCTCTCTCTCTCTCTCTCTCTCTATATATATATATATATATATATATATATATATATATATATATACATATATTTATATATATATATATATATTATAGAAGTTGTTATAGTGCCTCTGTAGTTAAGATGATGTCAAAATATACAATGAAATGGCATTCTTTTTATAAATGTGTACAAAATAAAAAATAAATAAATAAATAAAGTAAGTACACTTGGGGTTCTTCATGGCAAGGGTCAGAGAAGTGGCATTTCTCTTTTTAACTCCTGTAGGATTCTTTGCTCCTCAATATAAATAAACAGTGAACGGAAATAGACCAAAGGGGAGTGCCTTTGCCCTGTTTGGTGTAATTGGTCCAGTAGTTTTCAAGAAATTAGCATTTAATATGGACTCTGGTCAACAAATGTTTAAAGTTTAGAGCCATCTGGAGCTTTAATTTATGGATCATCCACAGATCTGCAAATTCACGTATCCGCAATAGAGTACATCATTGGACGGGGAGCTTTTTCCCTTTTCATGCCTTTTAGGTTCATTATCCAGACCTAGATTAATGATTCTGCCACACTCTGATAGTCTGGCCATCATTGAAAAATGTCTGTTGCACCCGTCAGTACCAAACACTGGGTAGAGCACTGTGCTGTGAAAAAATACAAGGAAAATGTAGGGACAGGAGTGCAAACATAGGGTGTCCACCACTCATATGTGGGTTTGGGGCCAAAGTGACCCCACAGGCACTAAAATAAAAATCAAAAAATATTTATAACACAGGATTTAAGTATTCTATCCTAGATTCATGAATTATGGATCCTCCATGAGTCCCCAGAACCCAGGGGGAAGGTTCAGGATTCGCAAATCCAGGCTAGGATTCACAAAGGTCTAAAAAAGCAATTGTAAAGCAAACAAGTCTGGTTTCCTACAGAGTATGCACAGATTAACAAGACACCTGGAGATATGCATGCACAGAGAACATGCACACAAGTAGCATGTACATGAACACATGCAACATAAAATTTCTTCACAGGTGGTGCCGGAAAGCAGACGTATCACACTGGTCATGTTTCTGGCTGTTATTTCTGTGGTCGATATGCAAAGTGGTCTGCCATGGCAAATATGCTGAATTTGTCCTCGTGTCTTTTCCTGACACCAGGTCACAATTCAGCAGTGCCAGCTTGTTGTCTGTAACTCTTTTGGTTCACCAAAGTTCAGGCAACAAGGGGTCTTTCTTATTTTCACTTCCAGCCATGCACAAACAAAGGCCTGATTTAAAAGGCTCATCAGCCATTCTTTTGTTCAAGGGTCATCCTGGCTGTGAGCCAGGCAGAGCTTAACACCTAGATACCAATGCAAATGTATGGAACAAAGGCTCACAGCCTATCTTTTCACAAGTACTCTGGATGAACTATGATTATGAGGCAGGTTTTTGAGTTTGTTCAACACCTCTATGTAAGAGATGTTTATGCACTGTTAGAATGCAGGATTTATCTGTGTGTATGAATAATTACACTAATAGGGATTTCTTCAGCACCCACAAATTTATTTTTATTTAGTTCTTTCATAGCGCAGCTCATCCATTGTAGGGTGCTTTACATCACACACTGAGACACAATACTTTATACAAGTGTGTAATCAGTGTTATTCAGTGTAAAAAAATATTACTTAAGACAATGAGAGTCATATGATGTAGGAATCACTTACCGTCCATACCTGTAGACATTATATATTAGGAGTGGACTATTGGGAGAAACAAAAAGACAGGTTATAAAACGTAACGCAATTATTAGGTTGTCTACAGGAAGAAGATTTTATTAATACCCAGCAGAACCCTTCTTTGCAATCTTAGAATAACAGCTGATTGAGAAAAATTAGGATCTAAACCCATGACATAGTTTGCATGTAGCTCATTGATGTCTGTACATAGATCTTTATGCTATAATAGGCTTGCACCTTATGAACTAAAAGTAATACAATTATATCAGTGTCCAAAGACTCCTTACCTTTCTACATAAAAAGCTCATCTGTGATGTGCACGTTACACAATGTGCTTGGCAGCAGGGACGTTAACCCATTAACCCATTGTGGTACTTTATGAGTCAAAATTTTGACTGGACAAAACACAGAACTCTCCCGGAACAGCATTACCCACCAGAGTTATTTTACCATTTTTATAATTCCTTCAACATTTTTCGGCACACAAAGATCTCTGCTTCAGGTGGCTTGTAAGATACTTTAGAATGCAGCCTCTTTGTGGCCAGTTAAGTAAAGTAGAACAGATTTGCCTTTGATGCCAATTTCTTTGCAGTACACTAAAAATATATATATATATTGAAGATGACTATTTAAATTGCTTTTCAAGCTCCCCTCCTCAGAACTCTAGCTCCTTTTCTCTACCACACTTTGACCCCGAATTTATGGGAGTAAAGTTCAGCTCTGCCCAGAGGTACAAAGGCAGCTAGAATGCCTAGTCTTTTATTTGATCACTGATTACGCAACTTACATCTATTGTTTCTTGAAAGATGGACACTTTACATACTTTACCCTCAGTTCTCTGAGGAAAATAAAATTACATCAACTGACTTAGAACGACTGGACACCATCAAAATGGATTTCCTACTAAATTAAGTATGCTCTTGACATGTTTTTTGTTAAACAACCATGCCATCCATGCAGCAATACGACATTCGGAGTTACCACACCCCCTTTTAAGTAATTTGCACTTAAATGTTATGGGCCTTATTCACAGTTTGGCGGACAGGATACTCTGTCACCTTTGCTGTACTTACAAGTGGCATCCTCTCTAATGTAGTTGTAAAATGGCCGACGAGGAGATTCGTCGTGTTTGTGACCGAGTATCCCATCCACTAAACTCTAAATAAGAACTTATGCTCCTCCACAAGCCTTGCACTGTCAGACCATGTGTTATTGCACACAGCGTGTACTTCTGGTATGACGTCTTTCCCTTTTGCCATTCTATAACGTTTTAAACGGCCTACAGGCAACCTCACTTTAAGAGGTGCTGACAAAGCTATTTCTTGCTGTAATATCACGGAATACTCAGTCATGAGAGATAACAGAAAAGATTCCAATTGGCTACAGTACCTTAAGTCATTAATGACAATAATAGATGAGAGTAGGCAGGCGAGAAAAGCATGTGAAGATAGTGTAAGTGCAGACACCGGAAATATTGGCTGTTTATTTAATTGAAAATGTCAATTATAAGACACCACATTTGCTCGGAAGGGATAAAAAGAATGATCTTGAATAATAATTACGAAAAAACTGCGAGAGAGAATTAAGTAATGAGACTGTTGTGACATATTCAAGCAGACCTAGAACTAAATCTTTCACAGCATGTGTTTTGTCGTGGCGAGGCCCACTCCAATGTGAGGGGCACTTTTAACGACCATTGATTACTGTTTAATTTACTCCATTAGGCTGACATTTGGACTCCAAAGACTGAAGCAAAAAGAAGAAAAAAAGCACTTTGAGCCCTGAAAGCAAGCTGTGGCAGAAGTGAATAGGCCTGCTCGTAAATGAGTGCTCCTTTTCTTAAATTGCATTTAGCACATTGTGAGGTAGTGCAGAACCTCTCATTACTGTGACAGTTAACACAATTCCGCTCTGCGTCCCGCTGTCAGCTGAGTCCCTCTGTTTTCAGTAGAACTCCAGGTCACTTCAGTGGTGTGCTCATCCATGCAGTAAGTCTGCGCTGTAATGAACGCCATGAAAAGGTGCCTGCCTCGAGATAAGGCAGTGACGACTGGGAGTAGTAGTTGATAGAGGTGAGAAGCCAAAACATTAACCGGGACAGCTGAGCAAGAGTTCAGCCATGAAAATGGTTGACACTTACATCGTATAACTAATATCATATACACCTATGATAAACTGTCTTCAAAATAAAAAAAATTATTTATTTAACGCACTGAGGCCCATATTTATCTTTTTTAGTGCCACATTTGCGTAATTTTTTGACGTAAAAGTGGCGCAAACTTCCAAAATTCAATTATAATTTGTACGCTTGTGGCGCTTTTGCGTAAAAAAATGACGCAAATGCGGCACTAAAAGAGGATAAATCAGGCCCACTAATTTAAATTGTATTTAGTAAGTTTGCGCCACTTTTGCATCAGAAAATGACGCAGATGCAGCCCTAAAAAGTATAAATATGGGCCTGAATCTTTTCAACGTAGCGCCGATGCAGTTTTGCGTCAAAAAGTTAAATGCCGGCTAACGCCATTTCTTAGCGCCACCCGGGCGTCAAATTTATACTTTGACGCTCTGTGGCGCAAACCTCGGGTTAGTCTTTTTTTTTTACTCAAACCATTGCGCCACGTCATAAAGAAAAGCGACGTTAATGCAGCAAAAATGACTTTAATCCGGTTTACGATGTCGCAAACCGGATACGCGCCTTTTTTTGCCGCAATAGCGGAAAAAAGAGGCGCAAACACAGCAAAATGTGCAAAGGAGCCCCAAAATGGATTCCAGAAGCCATGAGAGACCCCAGGAAGACTACAACTGACCAGGAACCAGCCAGGAGGACCCAGAAAAGACCCAGGAGAGGGAGAAGAAGAAAAAGAAGTGCCGGTTCAGTGCAGAGGAGCATGAAATACTGGTGAAAGAGGTGACGGAACACCAGCATCAACTTTTTGTCACCTCTAAATTGCCAATTGGGTGGAGAGAGGCAATTTGGCAACAAATTGTCGATAAGATCAACAGTGTGGCAGAAGTACGGAGAACAGTCACTGAGTGCAAGAAACGCTGGCATGACTGCAAGTGCAGGACCAAGGAAAAGATGGCAAGGAACAGAAAGGCAGCACTGCAGACTGGAGGTGGGAGTCCAGCACCGCTGGAGGCCCTGGACCACATGGAGGAGATGGTGGCAGCCGTCATCCCAGAGGAGTTTGTCACAGGGATTTAAGGATAGGACAGCGCAGACTTCCAGGAAACAACACAGATGCATGGTAAGTTGCATGGGGGACAAAAATGCCTAAATGTTAACTGTAAATGGGGGGGCATACCTATTACACAATGCATGTCAGCCATGATAATCAGGTAGTGGAAAGGGTAAAGGGGCACGGCTCGGGTGCATGAGCTGTGCATGGGAAACCTGGGGCACAGCACACTACACCAACACCCTTTGCATGGGGGTACTCTGCCATGCCAAGGCTGTTGGAAGGGCAAAGCCAGTCCAGGAAGGTAGGGTACAACATAAAACTGGCCTGCTGTCACACAACATCTGGTATTGTTGCTACATGAACTAGGGCTCCATTTCCAGTGTCAGGCCATATACGCAAGTGGTATTTACCATTAACAACAGTTGCCACTACCACCTGTGCTGTGTGTGCAGGTCACATAGCCAATGACAGTTATGTGCCCATGGATCAAACACACCCAAAATAGAGGGCTCAGGATGACAACATTATCAATCCCCTGTAATTACTAACAATGCACAAATCCTGTCAAATGCTCATATCTATAGGTGCTATACACATCAGGTATTATTAGTAACTTTATGAGGTACACAGCAGTAATGTCATACCCATGCTGCACATTTCACGGTCTACTCTGTGCCTGTGTTACAATAGCTGCAATGCCACCATGTAACATCTCAAGTGTCATAGTGCTAACACAACAGCATTGAGAGGGAGGACATATGTGTCTAGCTAGTGAAACACACCTGCACAGTCATAAGAGGAAATGGAACACTGCTAGGACCATCAGTGCAATCCAATGTAGCACACATTCCCCAACATCAGTAGTACACACTACCAATGCTGACACCTTTATCGTGCCATGCCAATGCTATACATAGGTCTCAGCAACATATAGGTGGATGTGAAATATCTGAGACTGGGTCAGTTACAGATTGTTAAGTGTGGTGCAAGTGCCATCAGAACACACACAGCCAGTGCAAGGCCACACCATGATAATGGAAGTAGACGGAGGGTTGAGTAGTACAAGAAGGTGGCAACATACAATTTGGACAGTACCTACACCTAGAGGATGTGACGCAGACAATTCACCAAACTGGTGACTGGTAATCTTAATGACAGGAACAATGAACAGAAAACAAGATCACAATGTGCAACTAATAGGAAGTCAGGAACGTCACATTACAAATGCCACAACACAGACACACTAATTGTACAATATCTCATTGCAGAGGACAATGCCTGTCCTGGACTTCCCTGATGACATGGATGACGAGCTGACAAACATCAGCCAGTAGACCCTCCAAGATGTCCTTGGAACCCTCCAGAGCCCACCTTCAGTCACAAGGCGGAGCACAAAAGTAGCAGCCATCACAGAGGATCCACCCACCACCCCAATTGTACGACCTGCCAGCTCCAACCCAGCTGAGGACTCTGACGACACTGGCACCAGCTTTGAGAGGACTGTAGTTGGAGTTCAGCTGGAGCTGGCCAAGGAGGTGCGAGTGGGGATGCAAAATATGGCAAGCCAGCCTTCAGGGGATGCGTTCGTGCATGATGTCATCTGCAGACAGGCAGCAGCCATGCAAGCGCTAACATCCATCCTGCAAGGACTACAACAAAGTGTATGGGAATTCACCACTGCAGTAAGGGAGTTGCTACAACACCTGACACACCAAAACTTTCACTGTGTGCACAAATGCAATCATGACCCCCTCAGGGCCAACCTCGCTGCCTACCACAGTGATGTAGCTGCTCTACTCAAGAACCAGCAGTTCCTCCTTGCTGCAGTAATGCCCTTAATAGCCCCACAGTTGGCATCTACCGGTATTTCTGACTCCACATCTTCAAACACTGAAGTGTGTGTTGCCCCTTCAAACCCACCACCACCAAGGGCAGAGGAGATGACACACACATCAGAAGATGAAGACGTGGAACAGATCACCTTTACCCGTAGGAGTGACCGGTATCACAAGTCCAATGCCACATTGGCACTGATATCCTAGGTAATGTGCTTGTTAACATGCCAGTCTTGCAACAGCTGCTCACATACACTGTTCTCCAGCACACTGTTTACCTTGACACTATGCTCTGTGATTGTCTCTCACTACCTCATTGGCAATTCATGTTCCTCTGCACTGTATGACACTTCACCCCAGCATATCCAATGACATGCTCCATTGCACTTGTGTAGCTTCACAATCGAAGGTGTCACACTAAGAGATTCACAATCCTGGACTATGTAATTATTGCACCACAACACTTTCAAATAAATAGCACTTACACAACCACTTTGTCTCTGTGTAATGTGACACATCAACTGTGTAGGAAATTAGTGATGTATGTCACATGTCAATGGCCATAGAATGTCAATACAACTGCGTTGAAAGATTGTGGCCTGATAACTATGCACTGGGATCTGGATTGTATGAATCATCTGCGCTTGTGACTGCACATTAGGAATTGTGAATAACCATGTCAATAATGGGATTCGGATGCAGGATGGTAAACAAGTGCAAATACTAAATTGACACTGTTCACCCATGCAAAGACCCTTATCCCCAAGCATATGAGACATACTGTAAAGGAGTACCTGAATATTTATTTACCAGTAAAAAAGGATAATAAAACTAGGAGAAACATCTTAACTAACCTAACCTATCCTAACTACATATTACCCACAACTGGCCCTAACTACCCTAATCTAAACTTACCGATCACATTTAACTAAACACTCTAAATATCAACCCCCCACCCCCCTTATATGACGGGACACATGTAGGACAACATATACTAACCTAAACACATAGGCCCATATTTATACTTTTTGACGCAAAGCTGCGCCGGCGCAGTTTTGCGCCCAAAAAATTACCGCCGGGTAACGCCATTTCGATGCGCCGTGCGGGCGTCAAATTTATACTTTGACGCACGGCGGCGCAACCAACAGGTGGGAGTCATTATTTTGTGACGCACACAGCGGCGTCAAGTCGGAAAGGAAACCAACGTTAACGCGACGCAAATGACTGTGGGTCGATTTACGACAGCGCAACCGGGAAAGCGCCGTTTGTTTTGACGCAATAGCGTCAAATTTACCCGCGAACACTGCCCTTTCAGCAGAAGAGAGCCAAAATGGATCCCAGATGCCACAACAGACCCCAGGAAGATGACAGCAGACCAGGAACCAGCCAGGATGATCCATACAGGAACCAAGACATATATAGAAAAAAAAGAAAGTGTCGCTTCAGTGCAGAGGAGCAGGAAATCCTGGTGAAAGAGGTGACGGAACACCAGCACCAACTGTTAATCACCTCTAAGTTGCCAATCAGCAGGAGAGAGGCCATATGGCAACAAATTGTGGACAAGATCAACAGTGTGGCTGAAGAACGCAGAACAGTCACCGAGTGTAAGAAACGCTGGCATGACTGCAAACGTAGGACAAAGGATAAAATGGCCAGGAACAGGAAGGCAGCACTGCAGACTGGAGGTGGGAGTCCAGCACACCAGGAGGCCCTGGACCACATGGAGGAGATGGTCGCAGCCGTCATCCCTGAGGAGATCGTCTCAGGGATTCAAGGACAGGACAGCGCAGACTACCACGAGACAACGCACATGCAGGGTAAGTCGCATGGGGAATTATAATGCAATAATGATAACTTCAACCGGGGTGGGGAATACCTACTACACAATGCATGTAAGTCAGCACATATATGAAGTGCCATGGGTAAAGGGGCATGGCAGGGGGGCATGTCCAGCATAGACAGAAGCTGGGGCACGACAAAACACAGCACCAACAACAGTCCCATGGGGCCATCCTGTAATGACAACAATGGAGCTAAGGGAAAGCCGCAACAGGTGGGAAGGCCACTACGTCAAACTTACATCCAGGCACTCGTCAGTCAAAATGTAGCCTACATCAACTAGGTCCCTATCAGTAATCCAGTAGCCAAAACAACAACTGCAATGTAACTGCAACAACAGTTGACACTAACACCTCTGATCTCTGTGCAGCTATAGTAGCTAATGGCAGGAACCTCCCCATGGAACATACATACCAAAATTGGGGGGTGAGGATGACATCTGCAACTATTTCCAGAAATAAGACAAAGGCACCAGTACACTCATATGCCAATGCCCATAGTTGACACATACATCAGCCAAAGTAAACAGCAATAGGAGCCACACAGCACTAAGGACACACACATGCTGCATACGTCAGGGTACCTCACGTGCCTGGCTAACAAGGCAACATCACTAATGTCATACTGCTCCGACAACAACATTGAGGAGGGGACACATGCAACTGGTCACTGAAACACACCTGCACAGTCTGAGAACCAAATAGGACATTGATACGATAAACAGGGCAATCCAATTAAACACACATTACCCAACATCAGCTGGAAACATCAACAATGTCTACATTCATATCACATCGTAACATTGCCATGCATAGGAAATGCCACATAACAATTACAATTAGGTCAATGTGAATAAAAAGATTTTGGGGCAGGTCCTGAGAGGCAAGTGTGCTGCCAGGGCAATCACAACCCCCACAGCCAGTGAAAGTGTAGTGTGGTTACTTTTACGTATCCTTTGCGCATTAGCTTCAGGCTTGAGGCCTTTGTGCACTTTGCCCTGAATTTATTTTATTCATTTGCTGACAGCTTAGAGCCTCTGTGCACTTTGCTCTAAATGCTTTTTATTAGGCTTCCTACTGTTATTTTTCAAATAGCCAGTTCTACGGTGTTGTTTTTTATTCATATCACACTGTTTTGCCTACTTCAGCACTGGAGTTCTCCATAACATATTCACTCTGTGCTTCAGTTAAGGATACAGTCTGGTACATTGCCGATAGACGTGGTAGGAGTTTAGATTTGGCATTCCTGCGTAGGGACATTTTGTGATCACAATGACATGTTAGTTATAAAATCACTTCCTTGTCCCAATACACGCAAGAGGGAGATTCCGACCAGAGAACCACAACTAGACGCTGACTGCCTCGTTGCAGATGCTGAACCAGATCATAGGCCTTTGCTCAGGTATGAGGGCTGATGTCTCCCCAGTGATTCGGAAAGGCAAGCTAGAAGCTTAACATGCTGTGCTCTAAATAGAACAAGCAGAGGGAGAGTAGAAACTGATAGGCACTATGATAGCTTTGTTCTTATGTTTCACTCTCCTGGTGACTATTTCAATCCTACTATCTTGTATTGTTCAGGTTATTGCGGCTCACGCCTTATTATCTAAAATACAGTCGTTTTATGAAACCATCATATAAAACTTATACTGTCTTTGTCATTTGTATATGAGATCATATTGTAAATGAGAGAGTAGGTATGGATCTGAGTGACCACGACTTCCCTGAGAAGTTCCAAAGATGTCATGCGTTCGGCTGCCTAATCATTTATTCCCCGTGGGAGAAATGAGGCACTGCTAGTTAGCCGGAGCAAAAACCGGATTTAGGGTGACAGAGTTCTTTACAAGTGGGTCAGACTCAGTCCCCCACACCGTTATCGATCCTGCTGCCTAGAAATCCAGTAGTCTCATTTAGGATAATGAGAGCCCACGCGACAAAAGCTCTCTCCATAAGAATAGACATACACGGAGGGACGAGTAGGACAAAAAGATGGCTATTCCCTAATTGGTACAAAGCAACACCTAGAGGCGATTAGGCAGACAAGTCTGATAACTCTATATCATACATGTGACACAGAGGTGGGCCATAGGCCTATAACAATGCCCATATGAAGGACAGCAGATGCCAATACCAAACCAGAGCACAAAGTAAAGTCATCAAAAGGCTTGCATGTTACGGCAAAATTATCACAACACAGACACACTAATTGTACCCTGTTTCATTGCAGAGGAACATGAATCTCCTGCCGATATGCCTGTCCCTGATTTCCCTGAAGACATGGATGACGAGCCCATAAACATTTCCCAGGAGACCATCCAAAAGGTCCTTGAAAGCCTCCAGACCCCACCTTCAGTCGCAAGGAGGTGCACAGAACAAGCAGCCATCACAGAAGACCCACCCAGCACCCCAATTGTAAGACCTGCCAGCTCCAACACAGCTGAGGACTCTAACGACACTGGCACCAGCTTTGAAAGAACTGTAGTTGGTGTACAGCGGGAGCTGGCCAAGGAGGTGCGGGTGGGGATGCAAAATATGGCAGCCAGCCTTGAGGGGGTGCGTTCGTGCATGACGTCATTTGCAGATCAGGCAGCTGCTATACAAGCCCTAACATCTCTCTTGCAGGAACTTGCCAAAACACAGAAGGAAATCAGCACAGCTGTAATACAGTTGGCACAACACCTACAACTGCAAGCCAGTCAACACATGCACGAATGCAACATTGAACCCCTCAGGGCCGACCTGGCTGCCTAACATCGTGATGTGGCTGCTATTCTCAAAAACCAGCAGGCCCTCCTTGCAGCAGTACTGCCCTTAAGAACTTCACAGGGAGCAGCCCCCGGGATGTCTGACTCCACGTCTTCTAACACTGAGGTGTGTGTTGCCCCTTCACAACTAACAACAACAAGGACAAAGCAGGCAACACACACATCAGAAGAAGAAGACATGGAACAGATCACATTCTCACGGAAGAGTACCCGGAAGCACTAGTCCCTGCACCATGGCCTACTTTGACCAAGGTCCTACGTTTTGTCAAATGCCAGTCTCACTACAACTACACTCAATGACTGTTCTGCTAACCACTGTATGACTTGTCACCATTGCCAGTGAATGTCTCTCTCCTACTATTCGCCAAATCCTGTCCCTCTGCACTGTCTGTAACATCACCCTAGTATGTCAGGAGCATTATCCACACCCCTTCTGTAGGATCACCATGTAAGAATGCACCAGAACGGACTCAGCAAACATGGACAATGGACATTTTGCACTACAGCACCTATCAATAAATAGCCCTTGCACACCTAATATGTCTCTGTGTTATTTGACACATCAACTGTGCAGTAGATGACTCTAAAGTGCCTGTGTGACAACCATGTAGCTTGTCAATCCAACTGTCCTGACATCATGTAGTCTGATACATCTGTGCAGTGTCCAGGATTGCATCATAGCCTTACCATCCTGAGGAGAATAACTGATGAAGGGACAAACCACACACAATCATGCTGTGTTGGACAGAATAATGCTCCATCTATAGCAATTCAAGTCAACTAATGGTGGCTGATAAATGTAGGCACCATGCAATACTAAAAAATGAAATTATGCAGCATATTCTAAGCAAACACAAATAAACACTGCATCAATCACCCTTTTTGAGTATACTTCCATGAAGGGAAGTCATGCTGAATTATTACACACATGATCTATGTCAGCAATGAAGGCAACAAGACAAGAGTGTTAACAACACCTCATCTACAAAGATCTCCCTGAACATCACACTGCAGTCCGACCTAATAAATTACCCACAATACCAAGTCTGGAAGCACACTTTGTGATGTAGAATACCTACTCATCAACACAATTCCTTGGTGATCGATGTAAACTACCAATGGTGGGTCTCCCAAATGGTGGATACTTACCAAGTTAGCACAGGGGTAGCTGCCATGTTAAACCTCCATTTACTGTGGTGGGTAGCATAGGACACAAATGTCATAGAAAAACATTCACCTACACTGATGTCAAGGCCATGATAAAGTAGCAGTTAACGCATAATGCAAAGGGTTAACTATATGTTTATTCCTAATAATTCACACCAGAGGCAACTAAGGGAAAAGTCATACCTACACTAATCTAACCTGACTACTCCTAACCCACAACTGTCCCTAACTAACCTAAGCTAAACTTACTCTACACATATAACGAATCGATCTAAACATCAACCCCCCACCCACAATTATGAGACAGGACACATGCAGGACAACACATACTAACCTACACACATACTATACTAATTTTTTTAATTTTTTTTTTTATAACAAACAGGAATCCCAACATTGACCCCCACTCACCCACCCAACCAAAAAATAAAAATAGAAAGAATAAGGACCCCCCCACCCTCCACCCTAACACTAACTAAGCTAACAACCTACACTAACCTAACACTAATCCCCAAAACACAACTATAAGTACAAAAAGGAAAGAGGAGAGAGGGGAGGGGTAAATGTAACACATGCAAAAAGTCCTAGAGGTTGGCCCTCCGTAGGGTCGACCTGATGGACCGAACCCTTTTCTTAATATATGCCACATCCTGGCTTAGCTTGTCCACCTTTGAAAAAACGTTATCCATTTTTCGACTTAATGCTAGGAATGCCGCTGGGTCTACAGGAGGGGCTGCTGCAGTCTGTGTTCTGGCCGAGGTGGACGGTGTGGCAGTAGTTGTATGCCCACTGGACTGTCCTGCGTGTTGGAAATGGCTGGGTCCAGGTCGTGCTGACGAGGCAGGGTCAACTGTCCCCGCCGTTGCTGGGGCCACTTGGGGAGACCTGGTGGATGTGGTGGTGGTGGCTGTTGTGGGCAATGTAGGGCCACCCTGTGGTGAGGCCCACCATGCCCCGGAGGCCAGATCGGCTTGGTATTTGCGGGCCATCCTCCTGAACCCCGACTGCACCTGCAGGATGTGCCGGTATCGCATTGCACGCCGTTCAAACTAGTGTCTCTCTGCGGCACTCATGTTTGCAGCTGTGAAGAAATATGGCAACTATTTACCATAGGAAATGCATTGGGTGGAATAGCACAATGGGTCAATTGCACATTACTTGTACTGTATTTGTTACAGCGATTGTCACAACATAGTTCATTGAAAGTCTCAGAGGAAGTACATGTGAAGCCTGCATACAAAAGGCCATCTCACACCTAGCATATCCATGTCTCTACATGATGGATGACATCTGCCTAAACTTCTCATCCAAATAATGGCTAATGCAGCTGACATTATGGCTGAACCTCTTCCGCATACTGACTTCACTACATATGTCACTCTATGTGATAACTATCACAACCCTCACTCAATGCCATTTGTAAATTGTTATTTGCAAATATTGAACTCATGTGCCATAACCGAATGTGTACACTAGGTTCTAAACAAAGTTGCAAAAGGTCACAAGTATGTTTAACATACTGGTTGCTACAGTCCTAGGTACCCTATTCCCAATCATATGGCAGTCTTTGAGGGTGGGGTGGGAAGAACAACCAACAATCCCAGATTCAATGCACACCCAGGAGTGAATAGAAAGCTCAACAAGTATTTGCCTCCACACACAACACCAATGAAGGGCTAGCAACAATTTGGAGTCAGCCAAACATTGTCCTATCCAAGGTCCACACATGTCAAAATGCACTGACTTAGGCCAACATCACATACTACCAGTGAGGCATATTTAAACACACACACAGAGGAGCAAGAACACCCATGATCATGAGTAGAATGAACACCTAGGCCATTGCACTCTAGTCCCACACACTTCTAGTTCAACTTGTGGAAGTACATGCTCCCGGAAGATCCAACCTACAGTGTACTCAGTCCATCCTCAACTAGGAAGCTGCATATTTAAGACAAGCCTTTTGCAGAAGCTATCTGGGAGAATGTCAGTCTGAAATGCAGACTCAGTCCAAGCCAAGTCCCAGAGCAACTCTTACATTAACCAGTGTATTCCACATGACTCATCCCACTCCCCATAGCGGGCCAACTGGAATGACCTACAGCCCCTAAAACTGAGAGATGGATAAGCATTGGTCTACAGAAACTGAAGTGATATTTGAAATCCCACTAATGCAACAATACCAATGAACGGGCAGCGCATCAAACCTTGAATTCTGTTGAACACACAGTAGTCCATCATGCATCACTAGCAAACAATAAAAATAGAACTCATGCCACACTCACTGTAGGTGTCGGGGTCCTCAAAATGAGCCACCTCTCCCACGGTGTACGGTGCAGGTCCACCTGTAAAGCATGGAAGGAAGAATATACTCAGACTCCGTGCACTGACAAACAATTGCAGTTACAATGACAATGTGAGAATATGACATGCGTAATGAAACACTTTGACACATGCTCATACTGCATGGAAGATTTCTTAATCAACATTTACATTGGAGGAGTCTCCTGCTACAGTTACACACCATACTACACACATGCAGTGGCCAGGACAGTCATGTGGTGTCAAAGATACACCTCCATTAGTATGCCCCAACAATAACGGGGTGCATTCATCTCATCATGTGCATCCCAGAGAGACATCCAAAAGCTGGTTACTTGAGGACTGCATGACCCCTCAAACTCAAACAGGCTATGTGGTCATTTTCAATACACACCAACCAGACACACATGTGACATATGTGTTGACAACATAGCTAACTTTAATTGACGTGAAGGCACCACTCGTTTACAGCATCATAATGGTTTTACAAATTTCTGTCTAGCTATGGCGTCTACATATGTAGGTATGATGTTTCAACATCCCTTTATCACTGGCAAATATGACCTGTAGAGTTCAAATAGAGGCATTAACGTGTCGCTTGTCTGACACAAAGGCAACACTACATTACATACAGCTACAGGCATCCGGTATGTGTTGAAAACATGAGCTATCTGACTGCTAGCATTTGTCTTCCTCCACATTGTGCAACAATTACCCAGTAGGATTCCCTAGCATTACACACAGTCAGCTACTTATCTAGCAGATTGGGTAACAATCATCACATGTCCCCACACAGCTTTCAATTATTCACATGTAATTGATTTGTACTCACCAACATGGCCACCAATCCTGATTCCCAGGTGGTCCAGCAGATCCTGCTCCCTGGATATCAGATCAGCCCAGCGGTGCTTGAGTTGATGCTCATTCCTCATGCTACCGTAGACCCGGACCAAGTGATGGCGCACCTTCCCCCACCGGACTTTACGTGCCTCCGTGTAATACCCCTGTATCACACGGCCCCCAGCCTCCAGCATGAGTGGGAGGAAATGGCAAACAAGCCAAATAAATCCCCCCAATTCCTCCTCAACCATCCTGGAAAGCCGTGGCCTACCTGACAGCTTTACAATTACAAAGTTGAAAAATGTTGAACAAAAAGGAAAAGGGGAAAATGGGAAAGGCAGAGTAGTGAAGGAAAAAGAAAACTTAAGAAAAATAGCCCTAACTAACCCCAAATTTAAACTTCCCAGAACAGACTCCCACAGACAATAAAAAGAAACACTGGATTTGACAAAAGTATACAAAAGAGACTCAGACAATATTAGACAACAAGACAATGATCACAAAAGCACAATAGAGAAGGTACAATGGACACAAAAGCACTAAAACACAGGACAACACTTTTCACACATCCACACAGTCTAGAATAATCTGAGACTGCAAAGTGAAAGTGAAAGTACACTCACAGTACAGATTCTGTAAACAGGATATCCTATTACATCACATCCTGCATAAAATGGCCGCCGTTTTTATTTTCCCGTTATGCGTCATCTTTTCACGCATACAGATTGTGCGTCATATTTTTTGACGCATAACAGTGCACATAATGCAGAGTCAAAAATAATTTCTACATTGTTCCCTTACATTTGTGTGAGGCTGAGTTTACAGTTCTAGAGTTGAAATGTAATTCGCTGGCAAATATTAGAACCAAATATGAAAATTATTTTTGACTCTGCATTCTGTGCACTCCTGTACGTCAAAAAATTATGACGCCCATGCTGTATGCGTGGAAATATGACGCATCATAGAAAACATGGTGGCCATGTAATGCAGCTTATTAATCTATTGTTTTTAATATGATATTTTTTGACTCTGCATTCTGTGCACTCCTGTACGTCAAAAAATTATGACGCCCATGAGGTATGCGTGGAAATATGAGGCATCATAGAAAATATGGTGGCCATGTAATGCAGCTTATTAATCTATTATTTTTAATATGATATTTTTTGACTCTGCATTCTGTGCACTCCTGTACGTCAAAAAATTATGACGCCCATGCTGTATGCGTGGAAATATGAGGCATCATAGAAAATATGGTGGCCATGTAATGCAGCTTATTAATCTATTATTGTTACTATTATATTTTTTGACTCTGCATTCTGTGCACTCCTGTACGTCAAAAAATCATGACGCCCATGCTGTATGCGTGGAAATATGAGGCATCATAGAAAATATGGTGGTCATGTAATGCAGCTTATTAATCTATTATTTTTAATATGATATTTTTTGACTCTGCATTGTGTGCACTCCTGTACGTCAAAAAATTATGACGCCCATGCTGTATGCGTGGAAATATGAGGCATCATAGAAAATATGGTGGCCATGTAATGCAGCTTATTAATCTATTGTTTTTACTATGATATTTTTTTACTCTGCATTCTGTGCACTCCTGTACGTCAAAAAATTATGACGCCCATGCTGTATGCGTGGAAATATGACGCATTTTGACAAAAATGTCTTAATTTTGTTGAATTGTGAAAGGAATTTTGTCATGACCAAATGGTGCTAAGTGATACACATTTGTTGTTAGCTATGACACATTTCCCTTATTGGATGTATAGAAGGCATTCACAGTGTAATATTAATGATTGCTCAAAATGGTTATTACCCATATTTGTACACATATTTTGGGTAATTGCAGATGGCTAGTTTCAAATGATGAATGGGATACCAGGATGGATTCCTTAGCAACAATGTGTCCACATTTATCACGGTAATCCATTTATCTATAGTCCAAACAGGTAGTGCAATTGTCACTTACACTTTTTATGGGGCTAACCATGTCCTAATAATGATTTTGTGTATCTTATATGTGTTTTACATTTGACATGTAGGCCACACATGCGTCTTATGCATGTGTTTACTTCACATGTACATAATTCTTGTATATTTGGGGGGCGGTATAGGTGGACTTAGGCCCCCAGCACCCTAGGGTTTGCCCTTCCAAATTTGCTAATTTATCCACGGCTTTCATTTATTCTGTTATGCTAAACCTGCAGCAGCAGGCTCATGGAAGGCCATAGGGTATGATTCACTGTTAGCCATTCAATAATCCCATTTGCCCATTTGAAGTTTGCCCTATTGATTATTTGGAGCAATCTGACATACCATTTTGCACTGAAATGTTTTGCTAAATCTCGGCGTTCCTTATGTGCTGATGACAAATAGGTTGTTGATGTATGTGGCCCTTTATGCATTACCTGGTTTAGTGGCATGTTTCATTCTTCCTGCTAGGTTCGAACTGGGACACTACTGTGATCGGCTGCTTGCAAATATTTGGTTGATTAGATGGCATATGTTTATATGTGTGGTCCAATGTAGATCCACTATCAACTGTCTGGGTGTATGTTGTCACTGTAACTTCAAGGTCTCCTCATGAGTTAGTGGCAGCTAATCTGGTTCCAATTGGGCATTGTTTGTAGCAAAAATAGAGAGAAGCCATTGAGGACATGGTCACGTACACATGGATGGTCCCACCCTGTCACTGAACACGTGTAATGAGACTTTCAAATGAGCTACATTTTTGTGCTGAGTGAGAGAATGTCTCAGGTGTCTGGATCAGGCATGTGTCATTGCCACATTTGTACTCCTGTTGGCCTCTGTGGATGGTAATGTATCATGAAACATCATAGCCTCTGTGCAGACATTTGTGGTGTATATTTTTTGTGTGATGAGTGTTATGTCATTATTGCTCAATGAGACGACATTCTTCTTCAGCAATTTCAAACTAAAGGTGGGCAGAAATGAATAGGCCAAACCATGATGTGGTGTTTGTTATCTGTGTTTATTTACAATTGTGCAATAAGTGGTGATATAAGAAATTATTAAAATAAATTATTTACTATCTGTTGGCGCCTACGCACTCCAGCAGCCGTGTTTGGTTGGTCCCCCTCCTGTTGCAGGTCAGCATCCTCCTCTTCGTCATCTTCAGGCATGTCTGGGTCTGGTTCGAGTAGGGGAATGTTCCTTTTTACACAAATATTGTGCAATATGGCACAAGTGAGTATGATCCTACAGACCATCTCTGGGGAATATAGTAGGCTACCACCAGTGTTGTCAAGGCAGCGGAACCTAGACTTTAGGATCCCAAAGGTCCGCTCAACAATGCTGCGTGTCCTCTTCTGGGCGTCGTTGTATGCCCGCTCTGCAGCAGTAGTCGGGTTCCCAAATGGTGTCATTAGCCAAGGCTGGATGCCATACCCCTGATCAGCTGAAAGAAAAACACAGAATGGGATCATGTAGATGTAGGAGGCACTCTTGTACAGACCTTTGATGGCAGTAGTTGTCTTGTGTTGTCTGTGACTCTTGTGTGTACTAATGTGACAACCTATACTTGTAGGCTAAAACTTTTGCATTGAGTTTTTTCCTTGGCTGAGCAAGTGTTTGTTAGCTAACCGTTTGTCAGCAGTATGTTTTTGGATTTTCAGTACAGTGTGCCCTCCCTAGCATTGTGACTTGTGATACAAGTGTCCGTGTGTCTTCACTGGGGGTGAGATGATAGTTCCATGCAGAGTTAAAAATGAAAGTGTAGTTAACACGTTCATATGAAAGTACCTTGGACATCCCATACCTTAAGACTTATGCTATGTATTAATGTACAGGTTATTGTGACACTTACAATTTGCAAGGTGACATTTAGGCAACCACACTCATTAATGTCTTCACATTAAGCTGTACAGTAAATTCCAATGTGTGACAGGTTCGATGGTGACTTCAGAAACATGGCTAGTGATGTGAGGACCTCAGTGTGTTCCT
Source organism: Pleurodeles waltl (assembly GCF_031143425.1). NCBI lineage: Eukaryota > Metazoa > Chordata > Amphibia > Caudata > Salamandridae > Pleurodeles > Pleurodeles waltl. The sequence goes on from NC_090439.1 coordinate 344,034,896, forward strand.
GGCTGGGTGTTGCTATTGTGGTGTGTCCTAGAGGGTTGCTGTGCAGTGTGTATATAAGTTGGATTTTTGTACTTACCAACAAGTAGTCCATTGCCATACCGTCCATCCTGGAAGTGTTGGTTGATGGTAGAGTGACGGAAGATGAATGCATCATGTACACTCCCAGGATATTTAGCCACAATGTTGCTGATCAATCCTTGGTGATCAACTATGGCCTGCACGTTGATTGAATGTGTGTGCTTCCTGTTGCGGTAGAGGTGTTCTGTTGCAGCAGGTGGCACAAGGCGTACGTGTGTGCAGTCGATTGCACCAAGGACGTGTGGGAAACCACTGATGGCGTAGCAGTGTGTTAGGGAAGCAGATGTGGAGGGGTGTCAGGCGAATGATGGCATCCAGTACTTTTGGCAGAAATGCAGAGAATGATGGTTGTGATATTCCACCAACCAGGGCACCAGTTGTTTGAAACGAGCCACTTGCCAGCAGGTGAAGTACGGCAAGCAGCTTTGTTTCTGTTGGGATGGTGTGGGGTGTCACCAAAGTGGGGGCCAACTGCTGTTCAATATTTCTCAGGAGCTGCTGAATGGCCTGCCAGTTCAACCGGTACCTCTGTATGATGTCGTGTTCCCTGAGGCCATGCAGGGTTGTTCTTGGGCGGAATATCCTCTCCTGCCTTCTGCGCTGCCTTTGGGGTCCCTGTTGTTGTTGTTGTAGCTGCTGTTGTTGCTGCAGGGCTCTGCGTCTACGTGCACGCTGGATAAAAATCACCTCCATGTCTCCCTGTTGCTGCTCTGCTGCTCTGCTGCTCTGCTGCTCTGTTGTTTGTTCTGTGTGTTCTGATTAAATACAGGTGTGTTTGCCCCATTTTAAAGCCTTCCCTGACCCAGGCGTTAAAGTTTGACGCACATCGGGCTTTGCGTCATTTTTTTGCTCCGCCTCCCGGCCGAGAATCATTTTTGCCCGGAAGCATAAATACGACGCACGGCTGTGTGCGTCGTTTTTTGGACGGGAAAAGCCTACCCTGCATATCATTAACGCAGGGCGGGTTGCCGCATCCAGAAAATGGCGCAAATTGCGGATTTTTATTGTCCGCGGGCTCGGGCGTCAGGGTTTAAATATGGGGCAACGTTTGCGCTGATTGTGCGTCAAAAATTTTGACGCACATTCGGCGCAAACGGAGTATAAATATGCCCCATACTATCTAATCCTAAGCAAATATATATTTTTGGTACTTATTTTTTTATATATATATATATTGTTTTATACACATAAACCCCAACATCATCCACCACCCACCTACCCACTAATAAAACACATGTAATAATATAACCCCCTCCACCCCTAACCCACTTATACTAACTAAACTAACAGCCTGCTCTAACCTAACACTATGCCTCCTAAACCCACAAAATATAAGAACCAGGAAAGAAGAAGGAGGTGAGGGAATCATGGCTGAGGGTCCAAAAGTCACAAATTTGCCCTCCGCAGGATCTTATTTATACCCCGCAGTCTCCTGCTATTGCGGGACACCTCCTGCTGTAGCCTGTCCATCCTGCGCAATATCCGTTGCATGTCACGTCGCATTGCTTGGAATTCGGCATTGTCTATCACTGCAGCTGGGGTTGTCTGTGTGCCACTAGTGGATGGTACTGCTGGTGCCGGTGCCGTGCTTGGAGGGGAAGGTGTAGGAGCTGCTGTCTGTGGGTCTGGAGCTGATGAGGTTGACGGACCTGCAACAGTGGCTGTAATCCTTTGTGCGACTGTGGTCTGAGCAGTTGTGCTAGTGGTGGTGGCTGTTGTGGGCACGGATGGCCCACCTTGGGCAAATGCCCTCCAGACCCCTGTGGCGCCATGTTGCGGAACCCAGACTCCACATCTGGTATGTGGCGGTAACGCATCGCCCGCCTCTGGAATTCCCTGATCTCATGGGCATTCATGTTGGCAGCTGTAAAAATAGAGAAAGCCAAGCATTAGTGACATCATTGTGTGATACATCTACAGATGATATTCTAACACTTCCTCAATGCACACATATTTAATAGCCCTAACCCTGTGCCCCAGGTGATGGACATGCAACACATACCTTCAAACATCAAGGACAGCCAGGAAGCTTTGGACAGCTGTCCATTGGGTTTAGTCAGTCCACCACAGGTAAGGAGGGCTGCCAACTAGGATTGACTCAAACATTGGACAATTGCATCCACATTTATGTTCCTAATTGCGGACAATCGTCAACAACATTTGATCTCACTAATGCCTTTCCAAAAACAAGCACATAGATGCAAGCACCCATCTGGGCTTGAGCTGCATGCACACCTATGATATTCTACTCAAGTGCCACATAAACGTAGCGCGACAGGTGGAGCTAGATCCTGATAGGAAGTCAAACATACAGTCCTACATGTACTTTAGTTAACAGAGAGGCTCAAGTCTGTGGGTAATACTTCGGCATCACCGGTCTGTGTGAATCAGGGTATGACTTGCTGTCTAAATCATGAAAATTGCCACCACCAAATTTATCATTGGCATAAATGTAGCAACAATTATCACCCTGTTCACCTGCCCATGTCTATAGTGCAGCACTAGAATCCCAAAATATGACTCTCCGCCACTGATTGTCCAACTCAAACATGGAACAAAATGTCAAACTCCAGGCAAGTCACATTTCAGATCATGTGCCAGCACATCATATCTTGCAATGTGTCCAACACACAGGAGTCAATCATACAACAGCTGCAAACACAACACAGAACTAACATATCAACACTTACTGGATATGTCTGGGTCCCCAAATCAAGCCACTTCTCCGATTGTGTAGGGGGCTGGTCCACCTGTAAAACATGGAAGGGTGAAATGTGCTCAATGTCTGCTCACTGTACAAACCTTGGAACAACAAATCACTGTGTGTGACATTTTATGTGATAGAGCAGCACCTCAGGCATGTAGATACCCCAACAAACATACTACTGTAAACATGTATTGACCCTGTCACTCCAGTGAGTGATAGACACACATATGTACACATGCACTGGCCCTAACAATCATGTGGTGCCAAACATGATTACTCAGTTTTCTGCAGAATTATTTCTAGAGGGTACTCCATTTCTTCATTTGTTGTTATGAGAGACATGCAACGCCACATTCCTAGTGCACTGCAATACCAGTCACTCAGGTATTGTGGCATGTGCATCAAGAAACAATGAGTTACTGTGTGATGCTCATGTGGGTTGAGTTTAGTTCAGGAATTAATCTGCTTTCTATGGTCCATTATATGTGTGCCTGTGTTGTATGTAGGTTACATGTGCCACATTGGCAGTGTACCCAGAGCCGTATATGACCCCTATGACACCATGATGGCAGGGATCCTGTGTGTTACTGGATGACAATGTTATGCTAAACATGAATTGGCCATTTATCTAAATCAAAATAACAAAGAAAGAAATGCTGAAGGGGTCCAATTTGATCATCTGTGACAGAATGCATGGGCACAGGTGTAGTCATTGCACCTGGAATATGTTACTCAGGGCCCTGTGTACCTATATCAGGTATTGTAGATCACAGTTAGCCTCATTAATCATCTTACATTTGCCAAGTTTGGTGATTAGTGGTTATTCAACAAACTGACACTGCCCGATGATGACCCATTAACGTATGAAAATTGCTTGGCTATAAAGTGACACAGATGACAAATGCATCAGCTCTGTACCAGCAATTGTGCCCGAGGCAAAATAAAACACACAGGAACAATGAACATAGGGCCAGATCTTTTTTTTTATGTGTAGCATTTGCTTCATGTTTTCACGCTACAGCTATGGAAAGTAGTACTAAACATTTAGATATTATCAAGTGTGCATTACTTTGGCATCCATAATTAGTTTAAATGCTGCACAAACCACGTCAAAATATCAGCCTAAGGTATTACCAGAGGTTAGGAAGATCTTTGTACGTATAGCCATGAATACAGTTCAGACATGCATTCAAAATAATTGGGGACTACATTCATTCCTTGCATTAGCATGTGAAATACATCTCATTCCTGGTGCACTCACAGGCCATGAATAATACATTTGTTTTTGCCACATTACCATCATCTATTGACGTCAAAGCAGCACTAATTTACAAGATCAAGTTTTCTTTTGTAAATTTGTGCAGCTTTTGCATCAACAAATGACGGTAATGTGTAACAAATATTGTATCAATTCAGGGCCACTGTATGTTCAACTTGCATTCCACATGTCCACAAACATTGCATGCAACATGTCACCAAATCTGCAACTGTAACTACAGAGCATTTTACTGTACACATTAGTCTGATTTGTACTCACCAACAGGGCCACCAATCACCACACCCAGGTGGTCCAGCAGGTCTTGCTCTCTGGCTACAATGTCAGCCTAGCGATGTTTGAGTTGGTGGTCATTGCACTGGCTGTTGAACACTCTCTTTAGGTGGAACAGCACCTTGGACCACCTGAGCCTCCTCGCCTTGGTTTGATACCCCTGTATCACCCTGCCACCAGACTCTAACATCAGGGGGAGGAAGTGTCACACCAGCCAAATGAAATCCCCCAGCTCCTCCTCACCCATTCTCCCCAGACGTGTCCTTCCCAAAATCACAAAAACATTAGGGACAGGAAAGGGAAAAGAGGGAAATACAGGGAAAGGAGGTATGAAAATGAAACTTAAGGAACACACAAACAGCCCAACAATACCCCAACTAACAATACCCACTACACTCTCCCAACAGTACAAATACTAAATTATGCACAAAAAATGACAAAAGCACACTTACACTGATTTACAGAGACAATTACAAACACAACAGATGACAATTGAAGACAAAAGCACAATTTTGACAGGCACAACTCTCTACACAGCCACACAGTCTAGAAGAATCTGCATAGTAAAAGTGAAAGTACACACACTATACCATTTCTGTAAACAGAATATCCTATTACATCACTTCCTGTCTCGAATGTGGTACGTTTTTATTATGATGTGTGTAATTTTATGACGCTTACGGACTTAGCGTCAATATTTCTTGACGCATATGCTTAAAAATTCCCCACATTCAAGGATCAATATATTCTTCATGGCTAACCAATTTCATGGGGTGCAGTGTTGGAATTAACGCTAGGGACCAATGGATGTATAATGGATGTGAGTGCAATTTTTTAACGCATATGCAGCATATTTTGACGCATATGCGTCTTTATTGGCGCTTTTGCGTCAAAATATATGTCTTTAACTGTGTTTGTGTCATTTTTCACATTTTTAACATACATGAAGGCTATACAAAGATAGGCTGTTAGGGCCTGCTGTGTGTGTTCTAGTGTTTGGGCACATGTGGCAGACCACACTACTGTGGACCATAATACTCATGTTGTTGTGCCGGATTAGCACTCCTAACTGACGCAACAGCAACCCAAACATTTGGAATTAAAATTGGTATTCTCTAGTTTGAGCAGGTGGTGCAACAATAGAGGATAGCAAGGCTACGCAACTTAAATAATTCAATCATGGACTGTGTGTTTATGTCTTTGAATTGGCTATTTCAATTGTTGTTGGGCCTCTGTGTGAACGTCACAAGACATGTTTTGCATAATGTGCTTGTATGCATGTGTTGTTATTGTGGATAACCATCAGATCCCATTCATTGAGGTACATCAGTGTTGATATGTGTTTATCATATCGGTTGCATCTTATGCTGTGTGAACGTCCCTGACTTTGGGGACCAAATATCTCCCATGACAAACTATACACAGGATTGATAGAGGACGGTTGATAATGGCAATGTTACAAATGTAAGACATCACATGTAATGGAATGTTGGATACCACTTCATGGTCACTTGTGTGTATACTACCCATGAGTCCATCATTTGAACATGCTAGGTAGGTACAGTGTTTGTGACAGAGTCCCAAATCCACTCCAAAAAAGTTATGGTACACCACAGTTTGAGTCATGTAAATGACCTATGTTTCTCCTGTGGCTGTGGAGGACCAGCAGACTATGCTGCATGTGTTCACATATTTTCAGTGGTTCAGTGCACTAAGGTGTCCAGTTCAAGTATGTGGCCATGTGTACCCTGTGTCAGTATTGGCCTCCATGTTGTCACAGTTACGTGCAGGTCTAGTCATGAGTCTGTGGAGCCATTCCCTAAATTAACAGAGTATCCTTCAAAGCAGATTTGAACTAAAGCCAAAGAACAAGTAACGACACACATGGGGATAGTCCAGCTATGGCACTGCAGAACTCTAATAAGGCTGATGACAGGACAACCTTGGTGTGCTTAAAAACTTTATGGATCAGTAAAAGAAAACAGGCAGCTTTCATCACAACACTAGTATACAGTGCGGCCTCTAAAATTCCCACTGCAACAGGGAACATCAGTGCCTCTGTGCTGATTAATCTCACAGCTAGTCACCACTCAAGCACCATCAAAAGGTGGTGGCAGAAGTGAATCTGTTTGTGAACCGTCAGGGCACAAACATGTTTTGTCCTTCCATACACAATGGCAATCCTTGTTTGTTATGCTGTAGGCACTGTACCGAATCCATGCATACAGCCATAGCACACTGTCATTGTTTGGCACTAATGAATACATGCAAAACCAGACAAGGTATGGGGGCTGGATTAGGCAATTTGAATACATGTCCCAGAACAGAATACGATAAGGAAACTGATTAAACTATACTATATAATTTGAGGATTTATCATAGACCTATCAGACACAATACCACAGTAGGAAAGAGAGGGCATTGAAAGCAACTATGAGACAAATGTAGCCACAGGGAACATCTATGGTTAACGCAAAGACAGGAACCAGTCAAGCTAACAGGATGCAGGCTCTGTCAGGAACTAACATGAACATGGCAAATACACAGTGAGCAGACTCTGACTGGGAAAAACTGAAACAACACTGTGGTAACTAAAAACTGTTTTTGTGCTGTGGTCTGCAACGTTACACAATCCCCCAAGGGCTCTGTTACACAAGTGAATTCTACACCTATGCACAACAAGGAGATTCAGAAAATGGCAGCTTCTAAGCAGTTCCAGGGAGCAGCAATGGCAGGGCAGGTTCAATTTGGCTGGTCTGCATTGAAGTGCTCACAGGAGTGTGCAGCTTCAGTCTCTCACAAGTCCTGGATTTGAGAATCAAGTTCAAAGGACCAACTGGCCCTTTCACATGCGAAGCAATGGACAGCTGATTGCAGGTCCTACCAATTACCAGGCAGTGCATTATCGGACCTGAAGTCCATGCAGACTGATAAACTATGACTATGGCATGCCATACTGAAGAGGGAAGCAGAATGGGAGTCTGGGTGTGTTTAGATGAAGATTCTCAGGGTACAGATCGTCCATTTACAGGGCCCCCTAGAGAAGGGTGGCCAGATGTTGAAAACATGGCAGTGGCAGGATTTATTGTCTGGGATGGACTGCGCAGTGCATGTCTTGTGAGCAATGCTTGTCATATCTGAGGCATTTGTGCTATCCCTTTTCTGCTTAGATGGACTCCATGTCACACATGCTCCTTGCAAAGATAGCTGATGTCACACTTACTGCTGTCAAGGGTCTGGTCATACATTCCTTTTAGCAATGCAATAGCACATTCAGTGCCTCAGTATGAGACACTTTTTTTCCTTATGATTGATGGTGTCTTAGTTGTGTGTCATGTCGTGCAATGGACCATGTTGGCAACAAGGATGTGTGTCATAGCTGTTGTCCTCTGATATTGCCCTTCACATGTGAAATAGACAGGATATATATCATTTACACTCTGTGTGATGTTGGCTGTACATTCATACCCGTCAAATGTAATGTGGCTTTTAAAGTATCCTAATCAGTATTCCTGCAATGCTCCACGAGGCTAAACTCTGATTATGATTCCTAGGGATCATGTGATGCATAAAAATTACCCAGAGCATGATTGAGTGATGAAGGCAGGTGTTTAATGACATATGATAACAAAGTGGTGATGGTGACTATAGTTAAAAGAAGTTTTGTACAATGTGTTGTCTCCGACGCAATCCTGCTGCAGTGTTTGGATGGTCCCCCTAATTTTCATGAACAGCATCCTCCTCTTCCTCCTCTTCAGGCATTTGTGAGCCTGGTTCATAGAGGGGAATGTTCCTCCTTACACAAATGTTGTGCAGGATGGCACAGGTCAAAATGATCTTGCAGACCATTTCAGGTGAAAATAGGAGTCTGCCTCTGGTGATGTTGAGGCCCTAGAATCTGTAGTCCTCTCTAGTATGGTGCGTGTCCTCCGATGTTTCTCATTATAGGCATGCTCTGATGCTGTGCTTGGGTTGGCAAATGGGGTCATGATGGCTGGATTCTGTAACCCTGATCAGCTGAAAGAGAAAATGAGTGTAAATATTTGGATGTTGCTTGCACCTTGATTATCACTTTGCATGGCAGTTGTTATGTTGTGTCATCTGTGACTCATCTGTGTTTGTGTTATTGTGTGGGATCCTAGGCTTGTAAGATGTTCTTTCTGCATTGGGTTGTTTAATTATTAAAACTGGTGTTTGGCTGATTGACCTGATATCAGCGGTATATTTGTAAACTTGCAGTTCATTGTGTATCTCCCATGCATTATGTCATGTGAAAGAAGTGTCCATGTGCCTTCACTGGAGGTGACATGATACTTCCACACACACAATCGATTCCACTGTGGTGGTAACACAGGTGACTATATGGCCTGAACATCCCATCCAATTCAACATATGTAATAGCATGTGATAAACAACAGTGAGGCCCTTTGATTTGGCTGGGTGACAATGTACAATACATCTCCATAAGTTGGCAGCACTGAAGTGTTCACAATTGACGATGCACATATATATCCCATGTGTGACAAACTCTAGGCAAACCTATCTTTGTGCCCTCACCAAGTTGGCTAATGTGCAATTGTGCACCTACACTACTGAACCTGCTCCAGGTAAGCTGGCTAACTTGGTTGTGGTGGTGAAGGTTCAACTGTCAGAAGGTCCATGGGCCTGTACATCTGTTATGTATATGTGTAATTGTCTCAATCCGTATGTGTAGAAGTGTGCACTTTGTATTATTGTCACATCAATATGTGTTCATAGCACAGTCCACTTCCTTATTGCTAGCCGGCAATGTCACCCCAGGCGTGATGTGAGATGTTGATACTGCCTCAATGATTCCATGTCACCTTCATTAGAGTCAGCATCATCATGCTATGTGTTTCATGGTGTTTGACCTGCAGTAAGGGTGTGTGATTGAATGTTATAGATGTGATCTTGGAAGATTCATCTTCTAAGTTGTACTGCCAGTTAAGGCCATGTCATTGTCACTGTGTGGTTTTAAATTCGTCCCTTGTGTCCCTGGAGTGGCATCTGTTGTTGTTTGTATCTGTCATTTGTCCATAGGTGTGTATCCCATTGGGTCAGGATATCAAACATGACTAGCAGTGCCACAACCTTAGTGTTTTCCTGGCCACGTGTCAATGCAGTGGTGTCTGTGTTGTGTTCTACATGGTTGCTGTGCAGTGTGTATATAACTAGGTTTCTGTACTTACCAACAAGTAGGCCATTTCCTCATCGTCCATCCTGGAAGTGCTGATTGATGATGCTGTGGCGGAAGATTAATGAATCATGTACACTCCGAGGATACTTTGCCATGATGTTGGTGATCAATCCCTGGTAATCCACAATGGCGTGTGTACTTCCTGTTGCGGTATAGATGCTAGGTTGCAGCAGGTGGCACAATCTGTACATGTGTGCAGTCAATCGCACCAAGCATGTGTGGGAAGCCATTGATTTGATAGAAGCCCTGTTTGGTCTCCTGCTGCTTCTGATGTGTGTTTGGGAAGCTGATGTGGCAGGGTGTGAGGGAGATGATGGCATCCAGTACCTTGGGAAGGAAGGCAGAGAATGAGGGATGTTTGATCCTGGCAACAAGGGCACCAGTGGTTTGAAAAGAGCCACTTGCCAACATGTGCAGGACAGCTAGCAGCTTGGTCTGTGGTGGAATGATGTGGGGTGTCTGCAAGCTGGGTGCCAAATGTGACTCAGTTTGGCAAGCAGCTGCTGTATGGCTTGCCAGTTTAGTCTGTACCTCTGGAAGATGTCATGTTCCCTGAGGCCCTGAAGGGTTGTCCTGGTCAGGAGTATCCTCTCCTGCCTTCTGCGTTGCCTTTGGGGTCCCTGTTGATGTGGTGGAAGCTGCTGCTGTTGCTCCTGTGCTCTGCGTCTGCGTGCATGCTGGATGAATAGTACCGCAATGTCTTCCTTTTGGAGATCAGATGTTGCTTCAGTGGGTTTTCCTTACGTACTGGTGTGTTTGCCCCATTTTAACGCTTGCCCTGACCCAGGCGTTAAATTTTGACGCAAATCGGGATGTGTGCCATTTTCCGGGTCCGCCTCCCAGCCATGTGGCATTTTTGCACGGTTGGGTAAATATGGCGCACGGGTGTTTAAGTCATTTTTGGGATGGGAACACGTACCTTGCATCACATTAACGCAAGGCGGTTTCACGTATCCAGAAAATGACGCACACTGGGATATTTTGACGTTAGACGGGTCCAGCGTCAAAGTATAAATATGGTGTTAGCTTTGCACCAAATTTGTGTAAACGAAATTACGCAAATCCGGCGCAAGCAGAGTATAAATATGGGCCTTAGTACATCAGATTATATCCCTGCAATGCTAAGCATTTATTAAAAGTTATACTTCTTAAACATAAACTTAGAATCATTCATGCTCTCCCTACACACCTCACTGATAATGCTGTGCATGAAGGAAGAGGCAAGTCAGTTGTCATATTGTCATTGTACACTCTGTTAGAAGGCTAGACTACTATTATAAATAGCGCAAATATATAGTCCATTAAATGTAACAGACGTTTTTGTACTTCACACATTTTGAACTGAGGTATTTCAAGGCACTTTCATAGGCAAAAAGAATTAAAAGGAGGCACAGGGAAATAAAATATCTCCTTAAGATGACACAATTTGGTCAAATGTGGAGGCTGGTACTGATCTTAGTTTTTCTTATTTCCTATGGTGCAATTCAGCCAATAAAAGGATACCGTTTTCTCTCTTCTGTTTCACATCAAAGGGTAATTCTTTGTTTTTAATTCGTGGTACACAAGATTACAGCATGGGTGGCAGAAAGATGCCACCTGAAAGCTCAATTAGTTTTGGGCTCAATGTCAGAGTCAGAAATTTTGATCAAGACCTGCTCAAGAATTCACCTTCTCATTAACATATAGTAGCCCATTGCCCATGACACCAGGACCACTGACACAACTAGAGCCACACACTATTCACAACTATACACCACTCACACACTACAACTCACACACCCCGACACATCACATAACACACCCTCACCAACACACCTCACAGAACACTCATGGCTCCACAAAGACACCCCGTTTCACAGAGGAGGAGCTAAGGGTCATGGTGGAGGAAATTGTCAGGGTAGAGCCACAGCTATTTGGAGCACGGGTGCAGCAGATATCAACAGCTAGGAAAATAGAGATATGGCAGAGAATCGTGGACAGGATCAACACCGTGGGACAGCACCCAAGAACTAGAGATGACATCAGGAAGAGGTGGAACGACCTACCGGGGAAGGTACGTTCCATTGCAGCAAGACACCAGCTCGCTGTACAGAGGACTGGCGGTGGACCCCCACCTCCACCCCCACAACTCACAACATGGGAGGAGCAAGTCTTGGTAATACTGCATCCTGAGGGTCTGGCCTGAGTTGGATGAGGACTGGACTCTGGTAAGTCAACTCTCTACTACTATCACCTCCATATTTGCATGCCATCATACATCCTCACCCTCATTCCCATCACTCCACTACTTCCCACACACCCCACCATCCCATCTCACTCATCGCAATGCCATGCCCTGCATGCCGTACCAATGCATGGACACCCCTGACAGCCCTGAATAGACACTCATCACTACAGCATGCACACCATAGAGAACTAACAATCCCACCATACACTAACATACACTAGTGAAAGCAGCCAGGGCAAATCCAAACAAAGAGGGGAAGCCACAGATGTACAATATGTCACACAGAAACCATAACACATCATTTACATCCCCACAAGTACCCCAGCCAATGCCAGTGGAGAGGAGGTGCCAGCACTATCCAGTGCCCCAACTGAAGAGGCCCACAGTGATGACAGCAACTCTGGTCTTCAGGATCTAGATGACCTACCTGGCCCATCAGGAACCACTGGACAGCCGGGTACCCAGGCCCAGTCACACACCACCACAGAGCCTCCCCCATCTGGAAACACTACCACAGCACCCACCCACCATACCCATACCTCTCTCCCCAGGACACATCAATCAGCAGTGTGTCCACCTCTACAGGGACCCCAGGGCACACCTCGCCCCAAGACAATCAGGGACCTGGGGTCAGTGGGCACAAGGTTCAGGGGACAGAGGCACAGGCCAGCAGGGACACTGGGAGGACTGCTGTGCACCAGGGGAATGACAGGCCCAGGGAACCGACTATCCAGGAGGCTCTCGCAGAGATCCTGGGAGCCTATCATCATTCCCAGGACACGATGGGCCAGATCCTGAACAATATGCAGGAGAACAGGCGTCTGCAGGAAGGACAGTATCAGGGGATCAGGGAGGGCTTGCAGGCCATCAACAACACCCTGATCTCCATTGCTGGAGTGTTGGCAGACATGGACAACATTATGAGGGAGGCAGTCTCACACCAGAGGGCCCCTGCCACTAGCCAGACATCTGAACAGCCTTCCACTTCCGCTGCCGCTAGTGGCAAGGAGGCCCCACCACAGGACTCAATGGCCACAAGCACCCCTCCCCCTGAAGAAGGTGAACTACCCTGCAAACCTTCCCTATGATCCAGACAGAAGCCAGAGACACTTGCCAAGACCCCCGCCATGAAATGAGACTTTCCTGATTGTCACACTTGTGTCCCACTTTTTCAACCTGTCCACCATGAAATGCCATCGCTCCTCTTCCTATGTCCCCATGGACAATGAACCTGTGCTACAAATAGACTGGAACAACACCCTGGACTTTACTCCATCATCATCCCATCCCATTGCACTTGCCCCTCCATACATTAGCACTTCAATAAACACCATTTGGAAAAAAAAACATTTTGGAGTATGTCATGTATATCAAATATGTATTCATTGTAACAGGTACACACATTGCAAATTAACTGTACAGAGAATGAGCATAGATAAATGACCTGTAGCTGGCAGTAGCAATCACACCAGGAGTATATATCAGGTCACCAACATCTGCAAAATGAATTGCCAGAGGGAACAGTAAGTGGGCATAGAAGTTGCAAATATCAGCATGCCATTTGCACACAAATTAAAATAAAATTCATTGAAATGTGAAGAAACACTGTCCTACCTTTGTGTCATTCGAAGTATGTCGGATCACAATTGTTCTGTTGTCCTCATCCTCACCCTCTGCCTCCTTATCCTAACTGTCCACAGGGTATACTGCTGCCACATGGGCATCTCCAGCCTCCTCCTCCTCCTGCAGAAGTGGGACATGGCGTCTAAGGGCCAGGTTATGCAACATGCATCATGCCACCACTATCTGGCAGACCTTCTTTGATGAGTAGCAAAGGGATCCACCTGTTATATGGAGGCACCGGAACCCAGCCTTCAGAAGGCCAAAGGTCCTTTCAATGATCCTTCTGGTTCACCCATGTGCATAATTATAACGTTCTTCTGCCCTTGTCTTGGCATTCCTCACAGGGGTCAGCAGCCATGATAGGTTTGGGTAACCAGAGTCACCTGCAAATATTGAGGGACAACATTTAGGGGGTCATTCTGAGCTTCCGCCAAGCGGGAACCGTCAGAATACTGCTGCGTGGTCAAAAGACCGCCGCGGTTATTCTGAGTTTCCCGCTGGGCGGGCGGGCGACCGCCAGAAGGCCGCCCGCCTGCCCAGCAGGAAACCCCTTCCCACGAGGATGCCGGCTCCGAATGGAGCCGGCGGAGTGGGAAGGGTGCAACGGGTGCAGTTGCACCCGTCGCGATTTTCAGTGTCTGCTATGCAGACACTGAAAATCTTAGTGGGGCCCTGTTAGGGGGCCCCACGACACCCGTTACCGCCATCCTGTTCCTGGCGGTGAAAACCGCCAGGAACAGGATGGCGGTAAGGGGGTCGGAATCCCCATGGCGGCGCTGCTTGCAGCGCCGCCGTGGAGGATTCCCTAGGGCAGCGGGAAACCGGCGGGACACCGCCGGTTTCCCGTTTCTGACCGCGGCTGTACCGCCGCGGTCAGAATGCCCATGGGAGCACCGCCAGCCTGTTGGCGGTGCTCCCGTCATTTTAGCCCTGGCAGTCGTCGACCGCCAGGGTTAGAATGACCCCCTTAGTTACAAACTATACTAAATGGCCCACACCATACCCATACACCAACATATATTGGGTTGGAACCAGGGCTCACCTATTAGCCACACCATGTGCCTCTGTAGTTGGCCCATCCCATTTGGTATGCTGCTATTCCTCAGGACAAAGGCATCATGCACCGACCCAGGATACTTAGCATTGACGTGGGAGATGTACTGGTCCGCCAAGCACATCATCTGAACATTCATAGAGTTGAAACTATTACGATTCCTGAACACCTTCTCATTTTGCCGTGGGGGGGGGGGAACAAATGCAATATGTGTTCCATCAATCCCCCCTATTATGTTGGGAATATGTCCCGTTGCATAAAACTCAGCCTTCACTGTGGCCAAATGCTCAACCTGGGGCAAAACAATGTAGCTGCACATTCCTGCTGCCAAGCCCACTGTCACTTGGAGAGAACCAGTTGGAAGGACATGAAGTACAGATAGCACTTGCAAAAGTGGAGGGATCCCAGTGGGGTGACGGATAGCAGATGTCAGGTCAGGTTCCAATTGGGCACACAGCTCAGTGAATGTGGCCCTGTCCAGCCTATAGGCGAGTATTATGTGCTTGAGACTGGTGGATGGGGTCCTACCCCAGTACAGACTGCTGTATGGGCCTCCAGACCAACAGGTGAGTACACTGTGAGCACAATGCATGTGGCATGAATGCATAGAGTTGTGTGTGTGATGGCCTCGTGTAAGGGGGGTAAATGGATGTCCTCTTGGCAGCATACAGGTTGTGTGCTGGGCCATGTGTGTGTAAATGGTGATGTGAAAGGGAATGGTGGACCATATGTGTAACAGGCAGAACTGTTTGTCTAATTCTATTTTCCTGTGTGTATTGCCTCAGCAGGTCAGCACCCATCAAAAGAAGGGTATATGGCGTGCCATCGCCACTGATGTGCGGACCCTGGGGGTCTATGGCAGGCGTAGCACCCACTGCCACAAATGGTGGGAGGACATGAGACGCTAGGCACGGAAGACTGCGGAGGCCAAGCTGGGAATGGCCTCCCAATGAGGAAGAGGTGCCTGTCGAACCCGGACCCCCGATGTCCCGCTTACTGGTGGTGGCCTATCCAGAGCTGGATGGGCACTTGAGGGCATCACAGCAGCCACAAGGGGGTGGGTACTGTGCCCATCATTAAAACGTACGAGTGGTAGGGTGGTATCCAGGTGGGGGATGTGTTTCAGTGGGTGACCTCAGGGCCAGGCCTGACATTGGAGCATAGGTCCGCTGTTGGCTAGGGTGCAGAAGGGCAAATTTAGCTACCTAGCTTGTAGGCTTCCACTAGTGGTCAGGGCTGTGTGAGTCCCAGGTGTGCTGCATTTGGCAGTGTGTGCACCTCCCCATGCCTTGGAGACATTCTATTTTTCTGGAAGTGCAATGTATATTGCGCAGGCCTGTTCCCTGTGTGTGAGGGTGCTGTGTATGCCAACGGTGGTGTTGGTGCAGTCATTGACCCAGTGTATCCTTTGTGTCTCTCCCCACTTTTCTTGTTTTGTCATCCTGTCCTTATGTGCATTAGCATTATCTGGCGGAGGAGCAGAGGCACCAGCGACGGAGGGAGCTGCATCGCACAGGACCCAGGAGGAAGAGTCCACCAACGGTGAGGGCACCACTGGGACGGAGAGTGAGGGGCGACCACGGCAGAGACTGGAGGGGACAGTTCAGACACAGATACCTCCTCCGATGGAAGCTCCCTGGTGGTGGCGGACACTTCTGTGACCCCCCAGCTGCAGGTACAGCTGTCACCCAGCATACCAGCACTGCCCTCCCAGCAGCCCCTCATTGAGTTCCCCGTGCCCACTCACCCAGGAGGGTGGGCATCTCCTTCGCCTCAGGCACCTCAGGCCCTGCCCCAGTTAGCCCTGCTGCCCTGGGTGAGGAGGCTATTGACCTCCTGAGATCCATCTCTGTGAGGCAGTCAACCATTGTAAATGCCATCCAGGGGATGGCAGCCCAGATGCAACAATCTAATGCATTCCTGGAGGGCATTCACACTGGATTGGTGGCCCAACAGAGATCGATTTAGGCTCTGGCCTCCTCTCTCATGGCAACCATTGTCCCTGTTTCTACCATCTCCCCTCCAACTTCCACTGCCCAGTCCCACTCCCCTCAACCCAAACCTATCCTAAGCACACATGCAGATGAGCATGCACACAAGACAACACACAAGAGTGTCACAGGCTAACACAAGCACAACACTTCATCCCACAGGCACTCACACAAACACCATCCTGTTGCAGACACACCAACATCCACTATTTCCAATGTCTTCCCCTCCTCCCCATCCACCACCTCCATCCCTGGCACGTCCACACACACACCTGCATGCACTACATCATCATCCACTATCAGCATCATCACCACACCAAGCAGAACACACACCTCACTGGCAGACACCTCCACAACATCCATGCTCACACCCCCTGTGTCCTCTCTCACTGTGTCTGCCCCCCTCATAAGGTACACAAACGCAAGCACTCAGACACCCAACAGCCATCCCCCTCACAACAGCATACAGCCCATGTGCCTGCACCCAAAAGCAGCAGACAGACACCTCCAACAACCACTCCCTCATCCTCCACTCCCATTCCTTCTCCCTCGTCCTGCCCAAATGTCCCTAAAAAACTGTTCCTATCCACCATTGACCTCTTTCGTACCCCTCCCCCCATCCTGCAGATATGGGCAGGGTATCACGAACCCAGCCAAGCACCTCAGCCACACAGTCCACGGGCTCAGGCCTAACCACACCCCCTCATGTTGGAAAATGATCCAGGCCACATGTAATGAAGGGGAAGGAGCCTGCACCAGCCAGCCTCAAGGGGAGGGAGACAGACCCAGCTAGCAAGAAGGACAAGGATCCTGCACCTGCCACCTGCCACCTGGAAGGCCAAGGAGTCTGCCCCAGCAGGCAGGAAGATCAAGGTGCCTGCACCAGCAGGCAGGAATATCAAGGTGCCTGCACCAGCAGGCAGGAGTGGCAAAGAGCCTATACCAGCAGGCAGGAAGATCAAGGAGTCTGCACCAGCAGGCAGGGAGGGCAAGGAGCCTGGACCAGGAAGTGTGACAGAGCCCCTACCACCAACCATGGTTGTTCAGCTCTCCACGTTTGCAGGGGATGGGCAGGAGCCTCCCCCACCAGCAACACCACCACTGTGCAGCCATCCGAGGTTGCAGGGAATGGGCAGGAGCCTCTCCCCACCAGCAGCTCCACCACTGCACAGCCATCACCGCCAGCGGACGGTATGTATTCCTGCATCCATGGGCTGCTGGGCGCACTGTCTACTCCAGAACCAGTGGGTATGACACCCATCTTAGAGACTGTGACCTTGCACTCCCCAGGATCAAGCACAGGGCACGTTGCCCCCTCTAGAACCAGTGGGGATGACACCCACCTTAGAGACTGGCCCATCACTCCCCAGGATCAAGCACAGGGCATGTTGCCCCCTCCAGAACTAGTGGGTATGACACCCACCTTGGAGACTGTGGCCCATCACTCCCCAAGTTCAAGCACAGGACACATTGCCCCCTCCAGAACCAGTGGGTATGACACCCACCTTAGAGACTGTGGCCCATCGCTCCACAGGATCAAGCACAGGGCATGTTGCCCCCTCCAGAAACAGTGGTCCTGTTACATCTCCTGGCTGAGGTGCCCCTGGTCCCCTGTCCCCCTGAGGTGCCTCCCTATTTACAAACTGATGCCCCTGCAGTGTTCTCTCCGTGTTGAAGCAGGTGATGTGTGGCCTTGCACTTTGGCCTGTGGCCATGTGGCCTAAGAAAATTGAGGACCGGGCTGTGTCCCTTTTTCTGTGCATATGTATGCATCTATTATCTTGCCTCACCTATTATTGCTACTGTGTTGATCTTGCTACATACACTTTTGTGAAATTGTTTTGTCCTTGCATTATACAGCCGAGTTACGGGGTCTAATTGTTTTTTTAATGCATCTGGTAGTGTGTATGGTGTGTGTGTGGGGTGTGTGTTGTGCGTGTGTGTGTCACTCTCTTTTTCTGCCCACCCTCTCTTGTGTGCTAGGCAGATGTACTCACCGCCGTCGTCTTCACCGGTGTTGGTGTTTGTGGTGGGGCAGAACTTAGTATATCATTGGGAAAACATGCAGTTCTGGTTCCATGGCAGCATGGTTCTTCCCTGTGTCTCCAGTGGTGAGTCCTTTCACTTCTGAGCTCAGTTTCCACCAGGCCTTTGATGTCATTGGTACTGCCCCGCAAAAGGTGGCGGTTTCCAGGGTCATAATATGGTGTGCGGAACATTGACTTCCGTGTGGCTGTAGGCGGCTCCCGCCATGGTAGCTGTTGTTTCCACTCTGGTGGTTGGTGTGGTACATTGGCTGTCTTTCGGAGATCTTTTCCGCCATGGTCATAATTTGCTGGTAAGTACCCGCAGCCTGTTGGCGGTATTACCCCCACTTTATCACCGACCGCCAGGGTCGTAATGAGGGCCATATTGCTGGTGCTACATTGCATGAGCAATCAACTTGTGCCACGGTTCAACATAAAGGTATTCTTTTTCAATACAAAATTTACAGGTAAAACATCTAGGTAATTACATTTCAAATAAAATAAAACCCACTAAAAACCCCCAAAAATAGATTCAAGGTGCTTGGCACTATCATGGTTCCTCTGTACTTGGCAAAGTACCAGATCACACTGTCTATTTACCAGTGGACATTTTCAAAACAGTCCTTGTTAGTAGGGAGTCACTCATCAAAGAGAATGTCCTTGCATGAAGCTACAAGTTAAATTAGATTATATTTAAACTTTTCAGGGCCAACATGAGTAGATAGGGAGGAAGAAAGAGAAAAAGGTAAATTAAAGAGGAAGATAGAAAGGGAGTGTGAGAAAAGGCCTCTTTTTGACATGGTTAGGCCTCACTTTTTGCCTAGTATATGATGTAGGCTAGACATTTCTGGTGCCCTGGGCCTCTGCCACCCAGATTCCCTGGGGCAGAACTCTTTCCCTAAACTGTTGTGATGCATCAGCAGAATTTAGCTGCCCCCATCAGTGCCTAGTAAATGTAACATAGGGACCCAGGGTAGGAGGTACTAGGGTGTGACGGGCTGGCCGGAACCTGCCCGCACACACGGCCGACTTGTGCTGATGCTGCCTGTGGTGTTCAGGAACACCACGGGGTGGGCACCAATGAGGGACGAGGTTCAGGCACGACGCAGGAAGGAGGAGGGACAAAAAGGTCGGCGTCGGCAGAGCGAGGAGAGGAGGAGGACGACGAGGAGAGGGACAGAGACGAGGAACAACGAGAAGGCAGCGAAGAGGAACGAGAGGGAGACGAGGAGGAGAAATGAGGTCCACGTAACTCAGAGCCTGGAGAGTGGGTTCTCCCCAGCGGGGGAGAAGAGGACGACGAAGTGGCAGACGGAGGTCTGCAAACCACGGTGACCCTGGGAGGGTCTTCATAGAGAAAAACACATAGGAGAAGTCCCAGCGTCACAGACCCACAGACAATAAACAAAGAAACACAAATATAACGACAGACTAAAGGGCCACAGAAGCACGGTAGCAGGAAGAATGAGAAAGACAGGAGGAAAATAAGGAAAGCCACGGGCAGGAAGGGAAAAAATAAAGGAGACCAACAGACCAGGAAAGAGCAGAGTATAAGAAAGGACAGAGACCAAGAAAGACAGAAAAGCAGTAAGAAGAGTGACCAAGAGACAGATAGATAAGGAGGAAAAATCCAGCTATTGACACCAATCACTTACCAATATTTAGCTTCTTCTGTCCACATGTGCTTCCTGGGAGACCTAAGAGAAGGAAAGAACCACGAAGAAGTATAAGATGAAGGGAACTGAGTATCAACCCATCAGAGAAAGAAAAAAAGAGCAAAGAGAAAACCAAAGTCACAATTCAAAATAATTCTCAATAAACATCACTTACCTGCTTGACGCCAGAACTCCGTGTTATTATTGTCCCTTGGCCTACCATATAAGGGTAGGTTCCTGAGGGCAGCAACAATGTTAGTGCCACCATCTAGGGCCCTGCATGGCAGTGCACCCAGCACTGCCATTGGTGGCTGAGTGCTCTGATGCAAACTCGACATGTCACACTGCCTGTGTGCCATGCCCCTACACACTGCATGAAATATAGATAAATCACCGCTCCTAAGGCAGGGTGCACTATACTTTATGTGAGGGCATAGCTGCAGGAACAATATGCCCCCACTGTGTCCTTATCAAACCTGGGACATAGTGAGTGAAAAGAGCAGCCATTTTAATACATGTGCTGGATACTGGTCAATACAAGTTTCACAGCTACACGATGGCCACTCTAAATCATGGGTTGTTTGGCATCAATCAGCTCAGAGTGATAAACCCAAACTGGTATCAGTGTTGGGATTATGATAAAATATACCCAGGTGTCACCTTAGAGGTGCCTCTGCAAAACTAACTACCCTGGTATGGGTGCTAGCCAGTCACATCCAGACTGCCATCTCCAGACACAAATCGGCACCTCTGGGGTGAGGGCCCCTGCATTCAGTAATGAAGAACAAAGCCCTTCCTGGATAGAAGTGCTAACACCCCCCTCCCTGCCCTGGTTTTGAGATTCAAAAAGGGCTTACCAACCTCCAGGCCTTCCGCTAGCAGCAGATGGCTGCCCTGTTGCAAACCCCCACTTTTGGCTGGAGCAAAGTCAAGAAATTCAAACAGTTCCCCCTAAAGCACCTACTAAATACAGTATTTAGTGGGGATCCCTAGACCAAGAAATCAGATTTGATGGAGAGCACCAAAAAGATCCACGGCACGAGAACTGTGGCCCTGCTGCACCAAAGGAAAGGTACCAAACCCTGCCTGCTGAACCCAGGACCCGACAATTGCTACTGAAGAGCTGCTGACAACTGGAAAAACTGTAAAGAAACCTAGAGGACCTTCAAGCTTCACAAATTGCCAGGGAACTTCCCCCAGATCCCACTCTGAACCCAAAAGAAACCAAAACGCCAGTGAGGTCCACTTCACTGACTGGATGCTAACTCCAGAACCAGATGCTGCAGATGGACCAAGCTCTGCAATGACGACCATGAGGACAAACCCTGTCAGTGTGCCAAGTTTGGTGGTACTTTGCCCTCTAGCAGTTGGACCATACCAATACCCTAGGTATTGGTCACCTGACTTCAGACACCAAGTAAAACAGTCTACCCTGGACGGAAGAAAGACCAGGAGGAAGCCCCAGTCAAGGGACTTCATAAACAACTTAGACCTCTTGCTAGCGTGCCTCTTGTGTCCTGCAGTCGACCCTTGAACCGGGGGCATCCTTGCACACAGCTCCTGACTCACTGATTTGCTCTGTACCCGGCCTCCCTGTGCACTGCACTGAAGAATCTGCTGTGTCCTGAGGGTCAACTACCACTTGTGACCTTGACACTCCAATGGGACACCCAGGCTTCACCTTCAAACATACCTGTGCAGTGCTTTTCCTGCACCAGCTCCAGAGGCCTTTTCCCACAGATCCTGCTGGAACCAGGAGCTGCCCAAACTTCTTAAGCTGTCACACTGTGCCCACTGCCGACTTCGACCAACCTGCAAAAGAAATTGGTAAACCCACTGTCTGATTTTATATGTATTTTTAAATGTTCTCCTCAATCGATTGCTATTGTGCGTAATTATGCACAAAAATACTATTTTTATTAAACTTCAAAAATTCATTACTCGAAAAGTACTTAACCAATTTTGATGACCTTTTTCTTAAAAATTATATACAAATCTGAAATATTTTTATAATTTGGTCTTGAGTTATTCCTTTGAGTGTGTGAGTTGCAAGATTGATGATGCAAGTACAATAAATGCTTTGCACTTCTTCAAATTTGGCCTAACTGCTCCACAAAGCTACCTTAAAAATGAGAGCATTAGGAAATCTAATTTTTTTACCCCTGTACACCAACATGTGGTTGCCCGGACGCCCTGCACAATGTGACTTGCTTTACACACTACATGGAGGGCCAGCCTCCTACAGGGAGAAGGAGACAGGGAGAGGGAGATTCAATGACAGAGAGAGAACGACAGATTGAGATACACAGATGTAGGAGAAAAAATGAAATATAAGTAAATAAAGAAGAAGGAAGGTACACAGACAGATAAGTGAAGAAAACATATGGGGAAATCAAGGCAGGGAGAGAGCAAGGTAAAAAAATACAGAGATACAAACAGAAAAAGTAAACGTGTCAAACAGTAAAACAGAAAGACAGAAACATAGATAAAGAAGAAAGTGAGTAGCCTTTTAAAAAAAAAAAAAAATCTCTTATTGATGCCTCCTGCCACTTTCTGCCCAGTGCAACCAAGGAACATCGCCCAATGGAAAAAATGCCTTGGATCAATTTGTTCCATAGAGATAGAGAATATTTATAGGTCTTCCAGTGATAATTGTGATTGTCTCCTTGACTTAAATCTTACACAACAGTGAGCAATTGATCACAGAGGCCCAGCTCAAAAAAGGCCTGGCACTCTGGCCAAAATACTGGTGGAACTTATTTAGTACTCACCAGTGCTTAATTTGTAAACAAAATAAATAAAAGCCCAGGCCCTCCCAATGAGGCTACCACAGCTTGCACCACATATTGTCACTGTCAGTGCTGCCAATGACATTACCTACACAATGTTTAGCCATCACACTGCTTCAAGTGTGACAATTCATACTATTTGAGGCCCCCAAAGCTCTAAGAATGGCTTGGAGAGGAGGTATTAGTTGTTTACAATGTACATTGCACTGTTGTTCTGCTCACCTTTAAAATATAAAAAAAACAGCACCACCATGTGGCAGCTATCGAGTGCTGGTGTTGGCAATTAAGTGCCTGTGCTGAGCACTGAAAACCACTGACTCAAATTAGGCACTGGTGCTAACATAAAAAGGATTACCTGCATTCTTTCTGCTCACACCCTTAAATTACTCTGGGATACCAAAACAGCAGGAGGTAGTTGTGGTGGTTGTTGGGATTACATGTCATTTATGACAAGTAATTTCTTTCAGTATACTACTTTCATAATTCTAGCACTGTCTTACCTGGCCTGGGTACCGGAATACAGTAACTAAAATATCATCGGACAAAAATATTACATCATAAATATAATTTAGAAAATTATCTTTCCATTGGAATAAAAATTTGCGAATCTACACCCATTGAAATGATAGATTTGCAGACAATATTTAGGAAGCAATATTTATGCCAATATTTTATCTAAGGATATTGTGACATACAACCCTTGCTTCCTACAAGGGGAGTATTTGTACACAAATGTGTTTCAGTAGAGGCAGAGAGAATTGCAGAGCCATATCTACTAGGAAATGGCACTGCTGTGCTCCCACCCAGTGCTGATACACAATTAGGTTGCCTAGAGCCATCCACAAGCCTTCTCATCAGAGGGCCAAGGAGTACCTTGATGTCTAGCATAGGTATTTTACTTTGCGTGATATCTATCATAAATCTTGTACTGAAAGTTTACCTTTTTTGGTACAAAATAGTATGCCTCCACAAAGTTAAAAACTTTCATACATTGGATGTGTATTGTACAATACAGGACACATGCACTGTTTGAAAAGCTAGGAGAATTAAAAGATTAAAGCTATGTGTACTATTTTTAATAGACTGGGCTTTTCATCAAAACCCTTCGGTGCTAGCATGGCAGTACCAATGCAGCTCCCTTTGGAGGCTCCTTGACGCAAAGCATCGCAAAGTTGGTTAAGCTTTTACACTGGAAAGTAAATAGTTTATCAATACTTTGTGCCCAGTTGCCTCTTATTTGTGGATTTGCTCCAGTGCAAACTGTTGATAAATATATCCTGAGGGCAGGATTTACTAAAAAGTGACAGCACCCGCTGCATCACTTTAGAAACACAGAGATGTGCCGTATTTGCTAAAATACAGTGCACCCCTGTGTTCCACACTGCACTGGTGCTAAATTGAGCTGCCTAGCACCAACACAGGCATCCTTGCACCATCGTGCAAGGATGTCTGCATTGAGGGGTTTGATTGTTCATGTGTCGCTGCACATAAACAATCACTAATGGCGTTTTGGCAGAATGCAACAAACATAGGAAAATCAAAAAACAAGGAGGAATAAAATTATTCCCCCTCGATGTGCCTTGCTAATGCCACCCATGGGGTGGCGTTAGATTTTGGGCTGCTTCAGGTTTACGTAAATCTGAGGCAGCGTCAAAATGTAATGGGTGTTGCTCTGGAACGCCCACAGCAACACCCATTGCATGTTCCTTCCACACAAAGTGCTGCGTGTGAAGGGGCCATATTTACAAGGTGGCCTTAAGCCACAAAATGTGGCTTAAGGCCACCTTGTAAATATGGCACAGGACATTGTGCCACCAGACAATTACAAAAAGTGATGCTCCGGTGGCGCTAGAGATGTTTAAATTTAAATATGTCCCATAGGCCCTCATTATGACTTTGGCAGTTTTCTAAGAAGACCGCCGAAGTCCCACCAGACCGAAGACCGCCAGTGTTGGCGGTCTCCCGACCACCATATTATGACTGCTGGCGACTCTCCGCCATAATTTGGGCGGAGAGCCGCCAGCAGCCATACTGGTCACCGCAACATCATCACAACATCGCCCACCGAATTACGTTACAGTATTCGGCGTGGCAGTGTTGTGGTGATGGGGTGCTGCCAGCGGAGCAGGCCCCATGGAACCCGTTCCATCCCGGACGACCACCAAGACAGGAAATGTGATCGTCCGACAGGGGAGGGGAGTGAGGGGCTGTTGTGTGGTGTGTGCATGAGTGGGGGTGTGACTGTGTGTGTATAGAGAGTGGGTATGTGAGTGCGTGTATGAATGTGGGGTGTGCTGTGTGTCAGGGTGTATCGTGTATGTGTGTGTGCATGTGTGCATATGTGTGCACGTGCATGTGTGTGTGTAGTGTGTGCATGCGTGAGTGGGGTATGTATGGGGGGCCCATGGAGTTGAGGTGGTGGGGTAGGGGAGGGGGCCCTATCAGCTTTGGGGGGTGGTAGGAGGGTCCATGGCTGGTGGAGGAGTACTGTGGGGAGGGGGACGGGGGGACCCCTATCAGTGCCAGGGAAGGAATTCCCTGTCACTGATAGTGCCTACCGCCATGGTTTTTGTGGCTGTACAGCCGCCACGAAAACCATGGCGGTATGCAGGGTCATTATCCCGCCAGCTGACTAGTGACGGCCGCCAGGCTGGAGAAATCAGTCTCCAGCCTGGCGGTCGTTACCTCTGTGGTGGACTGTGTGGTACATTGGCGGTTTGGCAAACTGCCAATGTCATAATTTGGCTGTAGTTACTGCCAGCCTGTTGGCGGTGCGACTGCCAAGTTAACACCATCCGCCAGGGTTGTAATGAGAGCCTTAGTGTATTTAATGTCTTTAGTGTTAAATAAAGCTTGTAGTCTTTGAAAAAGTGAATTATTTTTAGAATAGCCTATTTACAATGTAGCAAAGAGGAGTTAGGGTTACGTGACTAAAACAACTGAGGCTCTTATCAGTCATGAATTTAGTTACACCATTATGTTAACTCTTTTTTATTTAGTGAGGAGCCTCAGGATGGCTTCTTATAAGCCACTACTTTCTGGTTTAAATTGTAAGCAGATGAGAGACTGTTACATTTATAGATACCTATGTAATCTAAAATATTGTTATTCACTTTATCTGTAACTTCCTTTCATGGTTCAAAACTCGATTTTCCATGTTGACGTCTCCTTTCTGAATAAATGAGCTAAAAAAGTATGGCTTCTTTAGGAAGTGCCAAAATGACTGTACTACAACCATACAACACTCTGATAATTTTGGGCTTGACATGCTGACCTATAAACAAACGCTGTCATGGCATTGGTTATTGACTCGTTTGCTTTGATAATAGTCTTCTTTGGCATTGATGATTTAATTACAACCATGCATATGGTATTAGTATACCACAGACCTAGTCAAAAAGCAGTGAAGCTCTGAACAAGTTCAAAGGCAAAGATAGAGACAACAAATAATTTTGAACAGGTAGCTTGGTTTTGGGAGAAGACTTGGACTGTTACTGCATTGTGATGTGGTTGCCTTTGGCGAGGTGCATCTCCAACTCTTTGTAAATTGCTGTAGAGGTTGTGGATTTATGATGGATATGGGGTGTTTTTCCAGATTGTACATAGAAGGAGTAGGACTGCGACACTGTTTTTAAAAATATTTTTCGTCCCCAGCCTGATGGTGTTCTGGCTGCAAGTGCAAGACTGGAAATGGTAACTTTTTAATTGAGACAGATGGTTTTTAAGACAGTGCGGGCCATGGGAAGCTAGTGAAATTTCATCAAGATAGAAGCAATGTGGTAATGTTTCTACAGACCATGAATGAGATTGCTGTGGCATGTAATTTACCTTTAAGGAAATCTTTGGGAAAAGAAACCTCATTTTAATTGGTTTGTAAGGATGGAATCACTGGAAGTAGTAAAAAAAGCCCACTTACCTGGGGAAGCTGTTTAGCTCCTCGCTAGATGATAAAGTCCAAATGGCCAATATAACTCAGAGAACAGTGAATCATGTGAATGGGTTTTGAAGATTTTATAATGTACATGGTTGTAGAAATGTTTTACACCTCTTAATGTTATATTATATAATTGAATGATGATTGTTAACTTTTTTTAATCTTCATGCTTGTTTTAAGATTAACTGATGAGAATGAAACACATGGTGCTTAAATGACCTGAAAAGATACAAGATATATAGTTGCTTTATATGTTACTGTAATAATTCATTTTTGTGGTATTTGGAGCATTGTTAGAGTTGCCAGTCATCTCATTTCTTTGTCTTCCATGATAACTTGAACAGGGAGTCAAAGGCTTGAGGTACGTATACATTATAATTAGTTATGGATGTAA
This sequence comes from Pleurodeles waltl, assembly GCF_031143425.1. Classification (NCBI taxonomy): domain Eukaryota; kingdom Metazoa; phylum Chordata; class Amphibia; order Caudata; family Salamandridae; genus Pleurodeles; species Pleurodeles waltl. The sequence goes on from NC_090439.1 coordinate 344,062,142, forward strand.
TGCTGCTTCACATGTTGGCTGGATGACAGTTGGTCACTTAATGGCTGCGTTACATAAGCATGACTGACCTAGGACATTTCTTTGCTGGTTTTTTCCTTGGTTGAGGGCATCTTTCGATTTGCTTATTTCTATAGTTCCATTTCCTCTGAACGGCACATGAAATAATTATGCGCCCTTACTGACTTTGGCCCTGATATAGATTTAGATTATTTAGGAAATAGTGGGATTTAGATTTTCGCGGACAGGATATCCGCCACCTTTGTGAGGGGCTAACCCATCTGCCAAAATCTAAATTAGGTCCCTTATTAGGAAAGAAGTCAGTTATTTCTTTCAAATGCAGAGGTGAATGGGGCCAGTATTGCTAGAAGTAAATATGAAGGAAGAAGAAGTGCTGCCGCTATGATTGAAAATTGATATGATAGACATTTCAATCGTATTGGCAAGACTATGTTACTCTTAGAATACCACGAGGTGAGGATTTTGCACGTGGTTGTCCAGCAGAGGGGATATCAAGTTCTGCTGTGAATAATAAATGAATCAATGTGTTAAGCAAACTAGGGGTGCAAGTGTAGGATTCTTAGATACAAAGAATCCATTACAGTCAACAGTGGATGAAAACAACTCATCCTGTAGTCTAGGAATGGGACACATACAAAAATAAGGAGGAAAACCATTAAATAAGGAACAGAGAATTGACATAGACAAAAAGCTATCCAATCTTGAGCAAGTGGCTCACCCAAGTCTCACTCTATGTACTATGTACTCTGGTATAGGCAAATGGGAATATTTATAAGAACTGATGCAATGCTGCATTGCTGCAGTGTTGTATTAGAAAAACTTGTGCTGCATTGCGTAACTTTATATTTATGTTATGGGGAACCATGTTGCTATTTCCGAAGATGTGTCAGAAATTCCAATGCAACAGTGAGAAGAACGACGCAACATGTCTTAAAGCAACTTCTCCCTATGTGAAGCAAAGCTGATTTGCGTGTCATAAACACCTACATGTGCCACAAATCAGCTTTGTGACACACAGGAGTGTGTTGCCTGGCAGGAAGCTTAAAACAAAAGACGCATTTGAATCAACAGCACTTCTGAAAAAATAACTGAGAAAAATGGAGTGCAGCAACACCAATCCCAGCCAAGATGACCAGACAGCAGCTCATGGGAAGAGAAAGAGGAAGAACAATTTCAGTGAGGAGGAGAACCAAATATTAATAGCTGAGGAGGCATAGCATGAACACTTCCTCTGTAACCTCCAAATTGCCTTTAGGGAAGAAGGAAGCCATTTGGCAATCCAAAGTGAATAAAATCAACAGTGTAGGCTAAACAAAAAGGAGAGTGCTGGAGTGCAAGAAGAAGTGGCACAACTACAAGAGCAGGACCAAAGAAAAACTAGCAAGGAACCTTAGGTTAGTCATGGGGGCCAGAAAAGGACCTGATGTCAAGGAGGAGTTGGGCGGATGGACACAGAGGTGGCATCAATCATCCCAACAGAGTTGGAGGCAGGAGTTGCTTGGAAGGACTGTACTTCCATTGAGGACCAGGAAGAACTGCATGGTAAGTGAAAACAAGGGAATATATGGGTAAAACTGTCAAGCAGCACAGCACAGCAAGACACCTTGATGCACGGTGCTGCTGTGTGTGCACGTTAAAATGCTGGAATGTCTTACATATTCACTCCTCCATAATATAACTGATTTTATTGGCCAGTCACATTTATTTATGTCCAGCCCTGCTAAATGTTTCTGATCTATGTGTGATGTGTCTTTTGAATCCTGGAACTTGTAGTGTAATCTACATGATTGACCAGGACTACAAGTCCCACAATATGTAGGAAAAAACCTGGACTTGAGCAGCATATCATACATAGGCCTTGGAAACTTTGCAGATATGTCAGTGCCAAAGCAGGGCCCTTTACGTCATGAAGTAAGTGTGCCTGTCTTGGGGATAGAGAGGATTAACTTCTCACCTAAGAGGGTCTCCAGGTGCTGAGTATGTGCAGGCTCTCCAAGCAGGATCATGTGAAGTGCCAGGTGTACACTCACTACTGTATTGTAATAATGTTTGTACAGCACTTATTACCCCTGACGAGTTGTCAACGTGCTTTTTGGCGAGTAGCATGGTACTCCGGAATCCAAAAGGAATTAATGGTGGATTAGGATGGGGGAAATGTGAGCACAGTATTAGTATTATTATGAGTTAATTTCAGCAGGGATAGGTGAGTTTGTTAGTTGGATTGAGTAATAGAGGGATAGAGGAGGGACGAATCCAGAAGTGTTAATTGGGAGTTTATAGTAATAGGATGAGGCTTGGGATGAGTAAAAGAGAGATGGAGGAGGGAAGAATGTATGGAAAGGGCTACGGAGATCAAAGTAGCAGGAGGAGTTTTGGATGAGTCAAAGGTAAGATAAATCAGGGCAAATTTAGTAGGGTTGTTTTGGAGATCATGGTAGTAAACTGAGGTTTGGGGTGAGCTAGATGTGTTAGAGGAGGGAAAAGCTTAGGCAGGGCTATTTTGGAGATTAATGTAGTAGAATGGGTTTGGAATGAGTCCAAGTGGGGATGGAGGATAGATTGATAGAGACATATGGTGTTGGGGAGACAGAGTGAAGCTTACAAGAGAGTAAAGTTACATTATATATTTTTTTTTATTATTATTATATTTATATATATAAATTTTATTTTTATTTTTATTGTATTGATTTATCATTATATATATTTATCTTTAATTTAAATATTTATAATTTGAATTTGATTTATAGATGTCATTTTAATCATTTTTATTTAAATTTTCTCTAATACAATAGGACTAGAGTAATAAATAGATATGTACATTCATAGTAAGGGAATATATGTGCAAGGAATATACTAAGGGTATAATATTATGAGACAAAAAGTAGTATTGTATAAACACAGACTTTCAAGATTTGTAATATTTGAAGTTAATTAATAAGTATACTTTTCTAACATTTATTTATATTTCCTCAATTTATTATGACAATAAAACAGTTGATCAGTGTTATGTAAAAATGAAACCAGGGATTCATAAGTTTCTAATATAACAACTTATCTAGGAGCTATGCAATGACCTATGAACCTGTTAAGCATATACTAATGTACACATATAAATGTATAAACACACACATGCACACACATATATATATATACACACATGCACACACACACACGCACCTACACACACACACACACACACACATATATATATAAAACTGTGAGTAAATATACATTTGTTAAACAGGCTTAAAGAGTATGTGTATAATTTATTATTATGACATAGTAACAATACATATTTCCTAAAGAACTATACATATCTAGAGAATACGCATAATCAGATTGTAAATATTTATCAACATAGGCATATGCAGTCCATTGCTGTTTGGATACGGTGGTTATAAAGAAAAGAGACAGCTCTTGCGTAGTCTTCCAAAGGCAAGACTTTCATTGGTGGATCTTATATTTGGGGGTAATGAATTCCATAGTTTGGCTGCTTGGACGGCGAAGGATACACCACCAATTGTCTTTTTCTTGTATGATGGTGTTCTAAGGCGGGGTGCCAATCATGCGTGGAGGTTTCTTTGTTGAATGTAATTGGTTATTTTGTTTCTGATAAAAAGCGGTCCCTTTCCATGTATAGATTTGTAGGTAATACAAAGCGGCTTAAAGGTGCATATTCTGGCAACGGGTAACCAGTATATTGCTCTCAAGGCAGGGGGATGTGGGCTTGTGGCTTTACATGTAATAGTAGCCTGGCAGCGGAGTTCTGAATACACAGTAGTTTTTTATAATAGATAGAGATGATCCATGGGAGAGGATATTGGCATATTCCAGTCTGAGTAGTACAAGAGAGAAGTAACCTGTACCTTGTGTGGAAATCTGAGGTGGGGGATGATGCTGCGCAGATTCTTTCAGCAGGCTTAGGAGGCATTTTGTTGGGTCTGTGTGTGTTGGTGGTGGACCTTGTGGCTGAGCGAGACATGAAGAGTGTACTTTTTTTTGTAGGGTAGCCTTATTAAGTAATACACAAGGGGATGCAAAGTTGTTAAGAGTGGCATGTTGTTTATTTTGTTTCCTTCTGTTTATTGTGGAAGGATTAAGGGTTAGGGGTGGTGGAGGAGCATGTGGATTACAAAATAAAGCTCTATATTGTGCAATGGATGAGAGACGGGTTAATGAATGTTGCTGTGTTGGGGTGCTTGTGGTAGATGTTTGTGAAAAGTGAGAATGTAGGGGTAAAGATTGGTCAGGATTTTTATTCTTTGTGTAGTCATGGGGGTGGGAGTGGGTGTGACGGAAGGTATTATAAACGTTTGTGTTATTTTGATATGCTGATGTGTGTGGTGTGTTTTGTTTTTGTGGAATAGTGAGAGGAGATTTAGTGTTTTTTAGGTGAAGGATTTGCATGTGAGTTAGTGCTGGTGAGTGGTATTAGAATATTACAGGGGTGTTGATGTGTTTTGGAGAAGAGTGTATGAGGTGTATAAGTGGGGATGGATGTGGGTTAGGGGTGTTTGTGTTAGTTTTGATCACTGGAAGAGGTATTATGTGTGGTGGAGTGGAGTGTAAGGATTATATGGTTGCGTGTAATTGGAGAAGAGAGGGGGAGGGTGTTTGTAGATTGTGTTTAGAATGCTGGGTTTAGGTATTGTCATGATAAAAGGGGTCTGGCAGGAGCAAAAAGAGGATATTGCTGTTGGTTTGTGTGAACAGGGAGTTTGTATCTGGATGGTTGAAAGTAATGTATAATGTGGTTTTGTGTTGTGTGGGTGATGGCGGGTTGTGTTAAGGCAAATGGACGTAGAAGTGTTTGGTGTGAAAATGAAGGTGTTTTACTGTTGTAGGTTTGGTGGATATGTGTATAGGTGTTGTATGTGGGGTTTTGTGTTGGTTGATGAGACATAGCACCTTGTATGAGATCAGTTTGAGATGGATGATTTGGATGTCTGCAGATAATATGTTTGCATGTTGATGGATGTGTAGGGTGAAAGGTCAGTTATGGTAAATGGATAAGTGGGCAGCATTTCTGGCCCTAGACCCGACCTGGCCCGAGCAGGCCCAAACAGGCAAATGCCCTTTTCCACTCTGCCCTTAACCTCAATGCCCATGCTGAGATGCCTGAGCCCTAGCCTTAAATGGCCCTATTTGCCAATGGAACCCTAGTCATAACCCTAACCAATCCGATCCGTAACTCTAAACCCCATCCAAAGGGAGACCCAACCCTATTCACCAATCAAACCCTAGTCCTGACAACCAATCACAACCCTAACCCTAAAACCATGAACCAATAAGAATCCCAACCCTAGTACTAATCACAACCCCAACCCTAAAAGCATGAACCAGTAGGAATTTCAACAATAGCACCAATCACAACCCCAACCCTAACAACACGAACCAATAGGAATCTCAACACTAGCACCAATCATAACCCAACCCTAAAAACACGAACCAGTAAGAATCACAACCCTAGTACTAATCACAACCCCAACCCTAAAAGCATGAACCAGTAGGAATCCCAACAATAGCACCAATCACAACCCCAACCCTAACAACACAAACCAATAGGAATCTCAACACTAGCACCAATCATAACCCGAGCCTAAAAACACGAACCAGTAAGAATCACAACCCTAGCACTAATCACAACCCCAACCGTAGAAACGCGAAACAATAGGAATCACAACCATAGTACCAATCACAACCCTAACCCGAAAAACACGAACCACTAGTGTGAGCTGTTTGGGCCTAGACATGTTGGCAACCAGGATACGTGCATGTTGCTGAATATCCTCATTACTATCTGGTGAGGTTCAGTATGACTATTATTCTCACATACAGGTAGGCATGTTGCTCAATTGCATAATGTAACAACTGGTGGTCGTGTTGTCTCTTGAGAGTCAATGTATGATCTGGGTGTCAACAGTGTGTGAGATGAAGTTGAGTCCCTAGGTCTGAATGATGATTGTCAGAGGAGTCATGGTCAAGTACAAGTGAGTTGGCCGTGATTGAAGACATGTGTTGGACTCTGCAGAGTACCAACTAGGGTTCTGAGGAATTGGAGTGAGCTTAAGATGTTGCATATTTCCAAATGTGATAGTGCCTATCCCCTTCAGAGATGCTTCTCAGTGTTACTGTTGTAGACTCTGGAGATGTGTGTATGCAGGGAAAGTACTGGATTCCGCATGAATAAGCAAAGTATGGTAGATCATGCACTTACACATTACTGCAGTGTAGCAAGGTTGCTTGCTATGTAGAGTTGTGTGGATGTGTGTCAAATATGTCGCCTAGCCCACAACATTCCACAAATTGCATGCAAGACTGTACAGCAAGCCAGATTGGTGTGCTGTACTGTGTTAAAGGCACAGTACAGGATTACATTAAATACATAACATAATAACATGACTTGGTCAGTGCTGGTGCACTAACTGACGGCTGGGGGAATGCAGTCACTCTGGTGACATGCTACAATGGTCTCAGCAGTGATGTTAAGAAGCTGATTTTACATCAGTGTCACCAGAAGAGCAACACATGATATCAAATGGGGCTCTTGCCTGCACTCACTCTTCCATGCAGGGCAGGCCAGCAAGCTGCCTAGTTAAGTTGAGCTGTGTGCCCCCTTGTGCATACAGTGGTTGTAGGAACAATATGAAGGCATTGCCATGTGGAAGGCAATAAAAGTGTAACATGGCCTCATTTAATTGTAATAACATATCTTCTGCATATCGCTGTGTACTTGAAAGTGAATACTAAATCAGTCTGATTGTCACCAAATCATCAATATTTACATCTGTCATGGAACATTATTGTTAGAAATCGTTCTCTAGTTGGCAGAGGTATCAACCCTGTCCAAGTAGGGATCACAATCTTAGTGAGGGTAAGTCAGTTAGACTTCCTAAATTAAACAGTGCTCACTCTCTGGTAGCTTGCCACAGAGCAGTTAGGCTTAACCTAACAGGAAACATGTGAAGTATTTATGCAACACTTGAATTAGAGTAACAAAGTGAAAACACCACAAAAAGAATCAATCATTTTCGAAAAATAGTCAATATTTATTTGATTAAACTTAGATCCAAACAACAATAATCAAATTACATTTGCATAGGTTTTCACAGTTCAAGGTAGTGTTTAAAATTTTACTGATTAATAACATGCAGGCGCTGCCTTTCTGGGAGTTATGGTAAGTTCTCTTTAGAGGAGTACTAGGAAAGCACTCTCAATTATAGTTCGATGTGGACTCCTGACTGAAATGGTATGCAGGGGATCCTGGCTTCCCCAGCCCCATGAGATTGGAAGTCAGTGTAGGGCAAAAACACATAACAGATAGCCCAGAGCATCGGTGTGGGATCTTCCTGGGTATGCACACATGGAGGCTTAGCAGTTGCCCCGCTATCCTTACTCACAGTACCTTGTCGGTGTCTGGACAGCCATGTGCAGATGTCCTCAGTTGCGGCTGCTGGACCAGGCACAGCATGGTGTGGCAGAATGCTGGGAAGTGCTCACCACATTCTGGGCTGCTGATATACGGGGAAGGGCTGCATGCGCTGAGCTGATATATGAAGAATTGCTCAACATAATCAGACTTGGAAAATGAAAAAGCCCTTGAAATGCGCTGACTTGGCAAAGAAAGAAGTTCTTGCCATGCACTGGCTTGGTGAATGAAGAAGCACCCGGCATGTGCTGACTTGGCGAGTGAAGAGGTGCGCAACATGCACTGGTCAGACGGAGCGGTTCCCACACCCGGGGCAGTCAGACATATGGTTTCTCATTAAGATGCACTGCTACCTTACTCATTGGTGACAGAGTTTCACAACAGCAGTGCACAGTTGAAATCTTTGAAGGCCCTTAGATTTCAAATAGGGGACAAGCCAAAAGGTCCTTGGATTTACTTGAGATGACCTTTGAAGATGGAGAGCAGGAGTAGTCCTTCTCACTGCCAAAGGTGGCAGGCAGTAAAGCAAAACAGCAGAGCAAGTTGCAAACTGTCAGTCCCTCCTAGCAGCACAACAATCAGCAGGCAGTAGGCTAACACAACAGAGCAGTTAGCAAAGTGGCAGTGCCTCCTGGCAGCACAGCTCCTCGTCTTGGCAGAGTCTCCTCAATACTGAAACGTGAGCTGGTTTAGTGGTGTTTGGAGTCCAGTATTTACACCAACATATGTCTTTGAAGTGGGGGAGACTTTTGAACAGGCATTTGATGATCATAAGGGTCCTTCCCTTCCTTCTCTGGCTCCAGACATTCTATTGCGGGGGTTGCAGCCCATTGTGTGAGAAGACACACTGCCTTATTCAGGTGTAGGTGTCAGCTCCTTCTTCCCACCTAACCCAAGAAAACCCATCAGCCAGATGAAGGGCCATCAGGATACTAATTTCACACTCAAGCTCCCTTTGTGCGTGACTGTCTAGAGCAAATACTCAAAGTCATCTACCCCAGCAATGTATTCAGAGACAGGCAGAAGATGACAAATTTCTAAGAGTGGCATTTTCAGACTTACAATTTAAAATCTGTCTTCACAATAAGTTGTGATTTTGAATTGTCAGTCCAGAGACACTAAACTCCACATTTCTATCTATTCTCAATGGAAAATTCCACTGAATGGATGCTTTAAGGCATTCCAAATGTAGAGCTATGGGAGAGATAGGCCTTGCTGTAGTGGAAAAAAGAGTTTTTCACTACCAGGACATTTTAAACTAAAAGGTACATGTCCAACTTTTAAACATACTGCACCTCGCCCTTGGGACTAACCAGGGCCTACCTGGAGATGTAACTTTCATGTAATAAAAGGGGAGGTATGGGCCTGGCAAGTGTGTAGACTGGCCAGATCGAAATGGCAGTTTAAAACTGCACCCACAGGTTCTGCAGTGGCAGGCCTGAGACATATTGGAATTCTACAGTAGTGGGCGGCACAATCAGTGCTGTAGCCCACTAGTAGTTCTTGATTTACAGGCCCTGGGCACATATTGAGCACTTTACTAGGATATTACAAATAATTCAAATATGCCAATAGTGGATAAGCCAATGTTATCAATTTTAGAGTACAGAGCACCAGCACTTTAGCATTGGTCGGCAGTGGAAAAGTGCACAGAATCCTGAAAGTCAGCAAAAATCAGTAAGAAAAAACAGGAGGTCAGAGGGCAAAAAAGATAGGAGAAAACACACCAACGATGCCAGATCTACCAATTATTGACATATTTCTAGCTCTTTCAAGAGGGACATACAACATTCTGTAGGGAGGCCTGCCCTTGATGATCAACCTGTTACTGATGACATCTGCCCCCCCAAGGATGATGACGCCTTCCAACAACTCCTGGACTCTTTTGAATCTTCTTCTCTGGTTGTGGCAAGGGAAGACGATGTTGCAGGGTCTCCAGAGGAACTGTCACCTACAGGATATGCCCCATCTAACTGTACGATCCCAGCCGAGGACTCTGAGGACCCCCAAGTTGAATTTCAATGGTGAGTGGCAGGAGTCCAGCAGCGAATTGTCGATGAATTGCGATCCAGGATGGAGACCATAGCGGGCAACCTAGAAGGAGTCCGTAGGTGTCTGAGCCCTAATAAGTGTATAACAAAAACTATTACAGACACCTCCACTTGGCTCCATGGGATTGATAAGTCCCTAGCTGACATCGCTGATGTCATGATGCAGAGGGAACATCAACAGCCCTCTAAATCAGTGAAATTGCCATGCAGCTGGGAGCCAGACGTAATATCATCGAATCCCTGGAGTGCAATTTGGACTCCTACTTGACAACAAAAGGTGCCGTCAATAGCAACATTGTTGCATTCTTCGCAAGACACCAGACCCTTGCCAGGGTTTTCTAGGTTTCCTTACTGGCACAGACAATTGTTTGCGAGGACAGGGGAACCATATCTTTTGCAGCTGATGTCTATGCACCTCAGGTGCCTCCCATACAAATAACACCAACTGCCTGCAGGGGAGGCAAAACACCCATCAGAGGAGGAAGATGTTGAGTTCTTCAGTGTCCGTCGGCAATCTGCATGATAAAATTTGTCAGTGCCTCCTTGCCAGTTTCCTAGTGGTCCTATGTTTGACATCATGTCACCTCTTTTGTCTCCCAGTACTGTGCTGTTTGTTTGGGCTCCTGTTGATGACTTGTACTGAAAGAACTACATATACCATAGTGGAAGTGTAAAATCATAACCACCTTGTTTGCATCTCAAGAAGAATGAGCTAAAGTCAATTGCACATGCTGTCTGTGGATATGCACCTACATCAAGTACAACCCATGCAATGGTATAATGAGGAATGTGTTATCTCCCAATGGAATGTCAATGTGCAACAGCAACCTGCCATCACTTGAATTACACACAGTGAAAATCTGCTTTTAATCACACAAATTCCACCTATAAACGGAAGTGTGAGGCATGTGAGGTCATAACACTGCTCCACTCATCCAGACAAATGTCACTCAGAGAACATGTCAATAGTATCATCCAAATATGAGAAACACAAGGATGCATAAGGCCAATCCAATACCTTGAATGTCAGTAACCAGGAAATGCAAGGGCCCCATGCCAGGGACCGGTGACAACTGATAAATGGTTGAAAATGTTGTACTGTGATAAGTAGGGAACATGTGTTCCTCTGCCACTGAGAGGCCTAATATGTGTTGAGTGTGAGTGCACCCACACATTACATCTATTGTGTATTTTACATACATTTTTTTTATAAGTGCCAGACCATGGAACAAGAAATGGTGCAACAGCTCCCCAGAGGAAGAGCAAAGGGGAGATATTTAGGCATTGAACTTTAAAGTTAGTTGGCCAAAGTGAGCTGCATGATTTGCCACACTTATGGTCAATGATTATTATAATGGACATTCTCCAGGTAGGTGGGACCACATTCATAATTAGTGACCTGTCAGCAACAATGACCCCTTTACAGAATGGCACAAGGGTGTGTGGTAGTGCAGGCACCAGCATGGAAAAAGGTCCATACATTACTTAAATGGGAGGTAGACTAATAGATGTCTATAGGCCTCTGAGAAAGCTACATATGCCTTCATAGACCACAGGTCAATTGCTATACCATGTACTCATCTTTACGTACACAACTGTACCAATTCTTACATATAAATTAATGATACACTAGTAAAAGTAGAAAATATTTCATGTTTAAAAAACTATTTAAACTAACTACTCCTACCCAGCTCACACCAACTAACACTAGCCTAAACTTTCTTAACTTATCTTAAACTGTCTTAAGTACTATACACACCTGACAAGTTAAACATCAACCCCCCCAACCCCTTTAATACACATAGAGCGGAACAATACAAACATCAATTACATCCTAAATTCATCCTACCTATACATAAGATCCTAAACAAATATTTATTTTTTGTTTTTTGGTTATCTATATTTTTTTAAACACACTAAACATCAACTTCCCGCCTACTTGGAACCCTAACAATTTAAAAACACACCTAAAGCTACTATCTACTTAAATATTTCCAAACTAACATTTACCTACACCATACATATATTAATTCCTAACTAACACTATGCTAAAAAACTATACACAATCCCACAACAAAAATTAACTGGGAAAGTCAATGGGTAGAAGGAGAGAGTCTTAGATCTGGGCACTAAAATGCTCCATGGCCCCCGTATATTTAGTAATATGTCTCTGATAGTGGCCTGCTCCCTCTCAATGCCAGACATTCTGGGGTTGAGCCACCTCATCATTCGTACCATACTCTAGTGCGGGGAGTAAGTTGTTCCAGCCCTGCTGTGCAACCTTCACTGAGGCTGACCAGTAGAGGTCCCGCTGTGGTCTGGTTTATGAATTATGACATGGTTGAAACATAGGAGGGTCCTGCTGTGGCTTGGGCTGTGGATTGTGGCACAGCTGTGACAACTGCTGCTGTTGTGGTTTGGGACATGCTGCCACTCTTCCAGGTCCCCATTGGCCTTCTCCTTTGTGTATTTTGCTTCCATTCTCCTATAGGCCTTTTAAATTTTTCTTATGTGCCTGTAGCAGTCACATCTGCTCTCAGGTCCTGGCCATGTTGAGTGTCATGTTATCAAGGAAGTGAAAATAAACACATACTACATTGACTAACAAACGTACATGTTGCTTCCAAAAGTCGGCTGTCATTATCATATTATCACAATTTCAAGTGTAGACCAACACCAAAATTTGAGATAGAAATGTGAACAATACACCATCATTCCAAAGACATCTACTAATACAGCATGTGAAACAGTCTCATATAAGGACAGTGTAGGTGCACGACATGTGAAGTTTGTCACAATGTTGTAACAACCATAATCACCTAGAACAGTGAATCTCAGTCCTGATTATGTGTCAATAGGTAATTTTAGACATGGTCCAGATATTTACACTTTTGGTGTTGGTCTAGCATCACGCAAGAGGGAAGCAAAGAAGGAGCAAACATATATGAGCTGTGACAAGGTAAGCAAGTGTCATGTTCTCACTCTATACATGAAGGGTGGGTTGCACCCCCCTGCAAGACTTTGATGTGGAACACTTCAAATTTTTTGCCTCAGGCATATACACTGTAATCTGTCATTAAACATCTGGTATCCAGTTTAATATATTCACTTTTATGTACACTCATTCTCCCTGGGCTGCGTTTATCAGCGCACATATAACGCATGTAAATGAATCTCAGGAGTGTGTGTATTTTTGTAGGAGTACACATCTGTACAGGAACTTTGTTGGATAAAAAGAGGGCTCCTTGCACCATAATGCAATGGTGCCTGCATTGGTACTAGCCAGCCTAATTTACCTAACCAGTAGGTGAACAATGTAATGTCCTGTATGCTGCTAACACTGTGCATTCCTAAATGTAAACTCATAGACAGTGGTGCAACATGACTTTATACCTTGCGTTAAATGAATATCCCATAGAAATGACAAACAGGAGATATACAGACCATCAGTCTGGTATTACAACGCCAATCCATGTGCTCACTAGTGCATTTGTCCAGCTGACCACACCATGCCAGTGACACGTGTGCATGCACTGTGGCTCCGTAGGTGTAACACCAATGGCATTTGCACACTGTACTCCCGATAAACATATTGCACTGAAATAAGAAGCCTGACATCCAGTTTACACTTTCAAAGACATATGACCAGAACTCCACTATGTGGACATCTACACTCACAATATGCAACAGTCAGGAAGTCTGGTAATGATTTGTACAACATCATGGATCAATAGAGTGACAGGCCTACATCCCTGCAGCCTCAAGGACATCAGTGTAATTATAACTATTTCACTGCAGTTGACATTGTTATGACATGGACAAGCACCCTTACTGGAACACTTGTTGAGATTTATTTTTCACTTCACTTTCATGGTTCAAATCCATGATGTGCATACACTTTCTGATGTCCTTACCACATTCCCAGCATCTATATTTGGTAAAATGGTTTGAATGTGAGGACTACCCTGCTGACACTGTTCTCCATGTTTAAACTATTTGGTTTTTGAATTGACCCACAGGGACAGGTATGTGTCAACAAACATTTCTAAGTGTTGAAAAGCAGGAATTCTAGCCACACCTATAGTCAGTCACACTGGAATCATGTAGCAGGGCAGATTAAATGTATGCCACATGTATGAGAATAGTATGCTGCAGGAAGAAGAAATATATCTGGCATTTTGACATACATTTTGTATTACTCTGATTTCATTATACATTGATGTTAATGTTTGGTAACAGTGTCTCTGTAATTTATTTGCATATCATCAGCACCTGTGTCATACATAAATATGGACATAGGCAACAGAAACATGCCCAGACAAGCTTAGCAAAGGTCATTCCGCGTTGCTGTTTCATCTGTTGAAACATAGTTTGATACGTTTGTGCCACTTGTGGTACAACCAACTTTATTAGTGTTCAGTATCTGCATATTATGTGCCAGATGATGGTTCGTGTGCCAAATGCATCAATAGATATGCTAATATCACTCACAGATGTAAACATGCATGTATCCTGTAAGCCTGCTTACATTGCCCCATACATTCACAATGACATGCCTCCTTGTCAATTCTAAATGAATCTGAGGCCAGGTTCTGTTGTGTTGGCATACTGACTGTAAATTGATTGTAAGTGATTGATACCTCCCATTACATATCACAATATTACAACTAACATGGGCCATACACAGATGTCAATAAGCTACATCCATGTACTCATTACACTTACTGGTTGCACTGAGGTTCCAGAAGCTGTTGACCTCACTCCATTTGAAGAGGACATGTCCACCTAGAAGACAAAGGGGGTCATTCTGACCTCGGCGGTAAAAGGCCCTTACCGCCGGTCAGAAGTCCGCCATTCTACCGCCGCAGTAAACCGCCACGGTCATTCTGACCACCAACTGTGAAACCGCCAACAATCCGACATCCAAGGAAGGCCGCCTCATCAGCGGGCCGCGGAAAACTGGAGATGACCAAACCTTCACCGTCACGCCAACACAAACACGCCCATGCCATTCTGACCCACGAATCCACGCGGCGGTCTTTCAACCGCGGTATTCCATTGGCGGTACACACCGCCGCGCTCAAAATAAACACACAGCTCCAAAACACAGCCACATTGGACAATTCCAAATACACACACCTGACACACATACAAACAACACTCCCACACATCCAATGAACTATAAAACACACACCCACATCACCCACAAACCCCCACTAGTTGGAAATCGGAGAGAAGGCGATAGAGATAGAGATAGAGAGAGCGAGCACAGCAATCGAAAACCCCAACACACACAGGAACCCAACTTCATCACCCACACCACAATTACGCACACATCACCACATATCACCACGCACATCACCACAAACACCACCCCACACCTCATCCACACCACCCCATGGCACCCCAAAGACACCCCAGGTTCTCGGACCAAGAACTCAGGGTCATGGTGGAGGAAATTATAAGGGTTGAGCCCCAGCTCTTCGGCACACAGGTGCAGCACACCACTATAGCAAGGAAGGCTGAGCTATGGCAAAGGATCGTAGACAGGGTCAACGCTGTGGGACAGCATCCCAGAAATCGGGAAGATATCAGAAAGCGATGGAACGACCTATGGGGGAAGGTGCGCTCGATGGTGTCGCGACACAACATCGCTGTGCAGAAGACTGGCGGCGGACCCCCACCCACTCCACCCCAATTCACAGCATGGGAGCAAGAGGTGGTAAACATCCTGCATCCTGATGGCCTCGCTGGAGTACACGGAGCAATGGACTCTGGTAAGTGGAATCTCAACTACTTCACCCCCCCCAACCACCAGCATGCCAACCCCCCCCCCTCACCCCCAATCTCAACCCCCCAGCACACAACCTCCCTGCCAATGTCTCACCAGCACAACCCACCCTAAACAACACCAACCCCTGAATGCCAACACAAACCATAGACAGCCACCACCAAAGCATGACCATTGCACATACCCATACACCCCCCCCCACCACCCTCACAACACCTCCCACAAGGGAATGCCAGCACTGGGGGACAAGGGCACTCAAAATGCACGCCATGGCACACACAGAAACAATAACCATACTCCTTTACCCCTGCAGGGCCCGAACGCCAACACACCGCCACGGAGGGTCCAGATTTGTCCATCCCACCCCCAGAACAGGCCCCCAGCGAGGACAGCAGCTCTGTCGACCTAGAACCTGATGACCAGCCCAGACCATCGGGGACCTCTGGACAGTCGGTTCCCCACACACAGACACAGGCCACAGCAGACCCAACCCCCTCTGGGAACACCAGCACAGCTCCCACCCAGCGGGCCCATGCCTCTGTCTCGCGGACGCGTCAATCAGCGGTGTGTCCGCCACTACAGGGCACCCAGGCTGACCCAACACCCCAACAACAACAGGGACCTGGGGGCAGTGGTAGTGGGCACACCGTCCAGGTGACAGAGGCCCGGGGAAACAGGGCAACTGGGAGGGCTGCTGTGCGACAGGGGAGGGAGGACAGGCCCAGGGAACCCACTCTCCAAGAGGCCCTCACCACCATCATGGGAGCATACCATCACTCCCAGGAGACGATGGCGACGGTACTGGCCAGGTTCACCGAGATCCAGGCACAGCAGGAGGAACGGTACATGGGGTTCAGCAATGAACTCAGGAACATCGCTACCGATATGGGGACCATAGTCCAGGCCCTCAACCGGATAGAAACCACATTGCGGGACCATGTGGCACCACAAAGGGCCCCTGTCACTAGCCAGGAACAGCCTACCACCTCTGCCGGCGCTAGTGGTCAGGAGGCCCCCACAGAACGACGGCCCACCAGAACCCCACCTCCTGCTGAAGAACAACCACCCCGCAAGAGGAACCTGAGATCTCAAAGGAAGACAGAGTAGGATACCAAGACCCCCGCCAGCATAAGATACCCCCTGATGTCATCCCACTGTCCCACAGTGTCACCCTGTCCAACCTTGAACTGCCCCTGCTCCATCCTTCCACAGGCATATGGAAAATGCACCTGTGAAACTGAGAACTGGGCTCTGCCATGGACATAACTCCACCCTCACCCATCACCGTTTTAATATCATGTACCAATATCTAGCACTAAAAATAAATCACTCATTGCACTGAAATCATTCAGGAGTCAGCCTGTATTATTTACAAATGTATAACACATTACTGATCAATAATGTTCTGTTATTTTTGTGATGACAACATACCGATGTCAATAAGCATTAGTCCATGGGCTAACCAAGCAGAAGTCACGCAGTGGGTCATACAGCACTGAAAAGGGAAGGGAAAATCAAACATGAGTTTAAAAGAACTGGGGGGAAATACACAAAGTAAAGATGCAGGGGGCTTTCAGTAAATGTTAAATGGCGTGGGTGATTCTTACCTGTGTGCTACTGAAAATACTGTTGGATAACTCTGTCCCTGTTGTCTGGGTCGTCCTCTTCGTCTTCTTCCTCTTCACTCTCCGCAGGCTCCACAGCTGCTTCAACACCACCATCTGGACCATCCTCCTGCAGGAAAGGCACCTGACGTCGCAATGCCAGATTGTGAAGCATACAGCAGGCCACGATGATCTGGCACACCTTCTTTGGTGAGTACATTAGGGATCCCCCTGTCATATGCAGACACCTAAACCTGGCCTTCAGGAGGCCAAAGGTTCTTTCTATGATCCTCCTAGTTCGCCCATGGGCCTCATTGTACCGTTCCTCTGCGCTGGTCCGGGGATTCCTCACTGGGGTCAATAGCCAAGGCAGGTTGGGGTAACCAGAGTCACCAATTAGCCACACACGTTGTCTCTGTAGCTGTTCCATCACATAAGGGATGCTGCTATTACGCATCACATACGCGTCATGCACTGACCCAGGGAACTTGGCATTCACATGGGAGATGTACTGGTCAGCCAAACAGACCACCTGGACGTTCATAGAATGGTAACTTTTCCTGTTTCTGTACACCTGCTCATCGTCTTTTGGGGGTACTAAAGCCACATGGGTCCCATCAATGGCACCAATTATGTTGGGGATATGTCCAAGGGCATAAAAATCACCCTTCACAGTGGCCAAATCAACCTCCTCAGGGAATACAATGTAGCTCTGCATGTGTTTCGTCAGGGCAGACAACACTCTAGACAAAATTTTTGAAAACATAGGCTGAGACATTCCAGATGACATGGCCACTGTTGTCTGGAATGAGCCACTTGTCAAAAAATGGAGGACTGACAGAACCTGCACTAGAGGGGGAATTCCTGTGGGTTGGCGGATGGGGGACATCAGGGCTGGCTCCAGCTGGGCACACAGTTCATGTATAGTGGCTCGGTCAAGTCAGTATCGTAGTATGATATGGCGTTCTTCCATTGTCGACAGGTCCACCAGCGGTCGGTACACGCGAGGATTCATCCTTCTCCTCGCAAGTCCCAGCGGACGGTGCCTAGGAAGGACAACATGGAGCACAGAGTTAAGCAAATCACAGGTATGTTCACCACAGCATGCCGAGCACACGATTTTCTATGTATTGAAAGGCGTTTATGTGTGGCAATGCAAGGCCTAGGCCTGTGTGACGCAGTACAAATTATGCCATGTGGGCCCTTGAAATGGCGGCTGCCTGACCTGTGAAGTGGGACAATGGGATGTGAGGTCAATGCGCTGGCGTGGCACACCGTGGCGGTAGGCGGTCGAAGACCGCTATACGAAGCCGCATTGGCTAACATTGAAGCCTATGGGTTTCAGGAGCCAATGACGAGGTGCGCCGGCGGTCGCGGTACGCACCGCCGCGGTACGCACCGCCGCGGGCGTGACCGCCATTTTCTATCTGCTTAATCACTCGAGACCTGATCATCCACAGGAGAGGACCTATACTGCAAGTGCTGCTGTGACCTCGGTCTGGAAGTGACAATGGCTGCTGCGACTGGGGAAAGGGCCCCTGCCTTCACGTCTGAGGAGTTGGAGAAACTTGTGGATGGGGTCCTCCCTCAGTATGCGTTACTCTACGGTCCTCCAGACAACAGGTAAGTACACTGGGTGCACATTGAATGGGCTATGCCTGTGTGGAGTGGGGTGGATGTAAGTTGGTGGGGTGGGGGGCGAATGAGGAGTGCAACGCACGACAGATGAGAGCATGTGCCATATTGCAAGGTTGGGGAGGGGGGGCCAATCGCATCTAACATGCAGAAAATTGATGAATTTTTCCTTCCCACCCTGTACATGTCAAATAGGTCAGCGCCCATCAGAAAGTGGACATTTGGCGTGCCATCGCCAAGGAAGTCCGGGCCCTGGGGGTCCACGTCAGATGGGGCACCCACTGCCGCAAGAGGTGGGAGGACATCCGCCGCGGGACCAGGAAGACCGCCGAGTCACTGCTGGGGATGGCCTCCCAACCTAGGAGGGGTGC
Source organism: Pleurodeles waltl (assembly GCF_031143425.1). Lineage (NCBI taxonomy): Eukaryota > Metazoa > Chordata > Amphibia > Caudata > Salamandridae > Pleurodeles > Pleurodeles waltl. The sequence goes on from NC_090439.1 coordinate 344,081,041, forward strand.
CAGTAGTTGGAGTCCCTGACTCCCCTGATGTCCCGGATCCTGGCGGTGGCCTACAATGATTTGGACGGGCGCTTGAGGACATCACAGCAGACACAAGGGGGTGAGTATCAGCACATTCTGCTATCTCTCTGCGCAGTGGAGGCGTCTGGGTGGGGGAGGAGGGTTGTGGGTGACATTAGGCCAGGGCGCTTTCTGTAGTGTAGTCCTCTCCTTTAGGCATGGCCCTGTGCTCCCGGCCCCACCTCTGTAGGGTGACAAGTACAGCTATCGATGGTCCAGCATCACACATGTGCGCGTTTGTCGTCTCTAGACCTGTTGTCCTAGTCAGAAGTACTGAGTAGTGTACCCCGAATGCGCGGCTTAGTGCATGAGGCTCCTGTGTCTGTCCTCTCCGCCAACGGTGTTGACATTGCATGCACTCAACCTGGTCTTCGTTTTTCTCCCCCCACCCTTCTTCTTCATCTTCTTGTGCATGTGTGCATTAGCATCATCAGGCGGAGGAGAATTGGCATCGGAGCACGAGGGAGCTGCAAGTCACAAGGCCCCGGTGGGACCAGGAACAGACACCGAGGGCACCAGTGATCCGGAGGGCGAGGGGAGCACCACAACGGGGACCGGTGGTGACACCAGCGACACCGACACGTCCTCGGATGGGAGCTCCCTAGCGGTGGCAGCAACATCTGGGCCCCCCGCCTCTACAGGTACAGCCGCCACCCAGCGCACCAGCCCCGCCCTCCCAGCAGCCCCTCAGCCTACGCTCCGTGCCCGCTCGCCCAGGAAGGCGGGCGTTTCCTTCGCCCCAGGCACCTCAGCCCCTGCCCCTGTTACCCTTGCTGCCCTCAGTGAGGAGGTCATTGACCTCCTTCAGACCATCATTGTTGGGCAGACTACCCTTTTGAATGCCATCCAGGGGGTAGAAAGGGAGGTGCATCGGAGCAATGCCTACCTGGAGGGCATTCATTCGGGTCAGGCTGCCCATCAACGATCGTTCAATGCTCTGGCCTCAGCACTGACGGCAGCCATTGTCCCTGTTTCCAGCCTCCCTCTTCTGACTGCCTCCACCCTGTCTCTGTCTCCTGTTCCTCAGCCTATCCCATCCACACCATCAGACCAGCCTGCACACATCTCAACACCCAAGGGCAGCTCATCCAGACACAAGCACCACAGAACCCACAAGCATTCACGCAAGCAACACCCAGATGCAGACATTCCAACAGTCACTACCACCTCTGTGTCCCCCTCCTCCTCGTCTCCCTCCTCCCTCCCTGTGACGTCTACACTCACACCTGCATGCACACCACCATCAGCCAGTGCTTCCATCACCAGCACACCTTCCAGTACAGTCCGCACACGTGCAGTCACCACCCCCACTACCATTTACACGTCCCCTGTGTCCTCTCCCACTGTGTCTGTCACCCCCTCTTCCAAGACACACAAACGCAGGCAGACACCCACCCAACAGCCATCCACCTCACGACAGCCTCCAGCACAAGCACCTGCACCCAAAGACAGCACACCTGACTCTCCTACAACCACATCCTCTTCCTCCACTCCCATCACCACTTCTCCTACCCTTTACCTTGGTCCTAAAAAAGTTTTCCTTGCTAATCTTGACCTCTTTCCCTCCACTGACCCACCCCCTCCATCTGCAAAGAGTCCCAAGAGCACCTCAGCCACCACCAGCCCAGCTTCGAGTGTCACTGTGGTGCATGGGTTCTGGAGTCCACCCTTTGCCAGCAGTGACACTTCAATCAGCAGCAAGGGAACAGCCAGCCCCCCCCCAGGCAAGAGGACCAGGAAACTAAAGGGCCGCCGTGAGAGGACTGACACGGCTGCCCCCAAGGAGCAAAGTTCGCCCACTTCACCAGCCACAACATCTAGGGGAGGCAAGGGCCCGAGAGCCCCATCTAAGGAGCGAAAGGGCAGCAGGGCGGAGAAGTCTGCCAGCAGGAGCGCGGAGCAGGAGGGGCCCACAAGCCCCATCCCGGGTGTTAGGGAGGACACCAAAGGTCCCAGGACTCCGTCACCGAAGGGTCCAGCAACAGCACAGTCGGAGGTCGACTGAGCAGGGAGTCCAGGCCAGGTCTGGCTCCCTTGACTTGCTGGACGAGCACCGCTGAAGAGGGCCCCGCCGTGCAGAAGAGCACCACTGAACAGGGCCCCGCCGTGCAGAAGAGCACCGCTGAACAGGGCCCCGCCGTGCAGAAGAGCACCGCTGAAGAGGGCCCCGCCGTGCAGAAGAGCACTGCTGAAGAGGGCCCCGCCGTGCAGAAGAGCACCGCTGAAGAGGGCCCCGCCGTGCAGAAGAGCACCGCTGAACAGGGCCCCGCCGTGCAGAAGAGCACAGCTGAACAGGGCCCCGCCGTCTCAAGCACTGCTCCGCTGGGCCCTTCCTGTCAAGCACCGCTCCGCTGGGCCCCGCCGTCTCAAGCACCGCTCCGCTGGGCCCCGCCGTCTCAAGCACCGCTCCGCTGGGCCCTTCCTGTCAAGCACCGCTCCGCTGGGCCCCGCCGTCTCAAGCACCGCTCTGCTGGGCCCCGCCGTCTCAAGCACCGCTCCGCTGGGCCCTTCCTGTCAAGCACCGCTCCGCTGGGCCCCACCGTCTCAAGCACCGCTCCGCTGGGCCCTTCCTGTCAAGCACCGCTCCGCTGGGCCCCGCCGTCTCAAGCACCGCTCCGCTGGGCCTTTCCTGTCAAGCACCGCTCCGCTGGGCCCTTCCTGTCAAGTACCTGTCCGCTGGGCCCCGCCGTCTCAAGCACCGCTTCGATGGGCCCCGCCGTCTCATGCACCACTGGCACAATGACAGTGCCGGATCTGTCTCGAGCTACTGTTCACGGTTCACTGTGCCCACCATGTCTCCTCCTTGACCGGTGGAGACTGTTATCCACCTGATGGACTGTGGCTTTGCACTCCCCAGGATGGCACAGTGGGCAAGCCACCCACTGTAGAGACTTGAGAGACTGTGGCTTTGCACTCCCCAGGATGGCACAGTGGGCAAGCCACCCACTGTAGAGACTTGAGAGACTGTGGCTTTGCATTCCCCAGGATGGCACAGTGGGCAAGCCACCCACTGTAGAGACTTGAGAGACTGTGGCTTTGCACTCCCCAGGATGGCACAGTGGGCATGGTGGCCCCTTCGTGGATCTGGCATCGTGGACTTATGTGGCTGTGGTGCCCCCCCCCTTCCCTTCCCCCTGAGGTGCCTGTAGTTTTGTCATCAGATGCCCCTGCAGTGTTCTCTCCAAAGGACTCAGGTCTCCTGTGTGGGCTTTGCCCTTGTGTTGATACACTTTGGCCCACGGACACTTGGAATTTCGTTAGATGTGCAGGACTAATTGCCTCGGTTTATCGTATGCACTAAATATTCAATTGAATTTTTTGAATTGTTGTTGCTATTTGACCAGGACTTATCAGTGGTTTTTTTCCCCCATAAATTTCGAGTCACAATTTAATTATGTCCTTGATTTTTTCACGGGGGTTTGGGTGGTGTCACTGTGACTTGTTGCTCTGCATTGGTGTGTACATAGTTTGGGGGGGGGGGTTGCATATGTGTGTGCCGTAACCTTTCGTCCTCCCCCCTCCCCTGTGTCGTAGGTGCAGTACTCACCGTTGTCGTCTGCGCCGGCGTTCGTACTCGTGGTAGATGAGCAGGTAGACGAGAGCAGGTAGGATGTTTAATTCGGGTTCCATGCTGTCCTCCTTCCTCGTGGAGTGCGTAGAGGTGCGCGTTTTCCCGTTCGTAGTCTGTTTCCGCCGTGTTTTTATCGGCGGTGCTCCCGCCCCGGAAAAGGTGGCGGATTGGCCTGTCATAATAGTGTGGGCGGTACATTGTCTGCCGCCTGTCTGTTGGCGGTGACCGCCGCGCTGTTTGTTTGTACCGCCGTGGCGGTCGGAGTGTTAATGTGGCGGGCTGTGTTGGCGGTTCCCGCCAGGGTCAGAATTCCATTTTTTGGACCGCCGCTTTATCACCGACCGCCAGGGTTAGAATCACCCCCAAAGTGCCTGATTACAACTTTGGAGGAAGGTGTTAATCCGTCCCAAATGTGACGGATATACCACCAGCCATATTACGAGTCCATTATATTCTATGGAACTCGTAATTCGGCTGGTGGTATATCCGTCACATTTGGGACGGATTAACACCTCCTCCAAAGTTGTAATCAGGCCCAAAGATTTTGACATTGTATTTTAAATATTGCAGCCACACATGGTCCAAATAAAATTATAAATAATGTGTCATCCCAGTCTTTAGGAAATATTCAACACTCTTGGCATACATATGTATATATTGTATTAATATGGGATGCAGCTAGTCACCTTGCAGGGCCGAGCTAGCTGGATGTTGAAGGTCAGAGGTATCTATCATCATATGCCTGAAACATTCTTCAGGCATGTGAAGTTTTCAGCACTGCTGGTCAGCATCATCTCTGACCCCCCCCTTACACCATGACACACAGGTGACACTATTGGCCCTGGGAAGACCAAAGTAGAGATGCAATGGCAATTGACAGGTTTTCACAATATGTTACATTGTAGAGGCCATATCAGAGTTATTATGGTGCTGGTGCACAGAGAGCGGACTAGTGTTTTACCTTGCAACGTGATGCAAGGGCGAATGTCTTGTGAGCAGGTTTGTATTGTTTTGTCTTGTAAGGCCAACCTTCCTGCACAATTATGTTTTCCTGGAGCATATCAGTCTGTCTAAGTTGGACTCCTATATGACAACAATGGGTGCCCTCAATAGCAACATTGCTGCTTTGTTAGTAAGCCACCAGATCCTTGCCAGTGATTGCCAGGCTGCCTTACTGGCACAAACAAATGCTTGTGGGGCTAGGGAAGCCACATCTTCTGCTTTTGATGTGTGTGTGCCTCAGATGCGTCCCATGCAAAAAACATCAACTGCAGGGGAGGCACAACTCCCATCAGAGGAAGAATATGTGGAATTTTCCTGACTTGCGTTGTTTGCTGATTCACAGCTGTTCTGGTGCATTTTAGGCTTTGTGTTGCACTTCCTGAAGATGTGGGATGCAGTAGTAAATCCATAAATACCATTGTTACAGTTGTGTCGTATTTTGAGGGGGAACACCAACATTGCATATTTTAAATGTTGTGTGATGCAGCTGCTTTTGGTGCAGCTTTTGCCCTGTGCAACACATACAAAAGACACATTTTTTTTAAATGCATTGTTTTATTTATATATGACTTAATGCTTCCACTGTGGTTGTGTCATAATTTCTGGTGCAGCACAGATGAGATAGCCTCTCATAAATATACCACAAATAAGTTTTTGACACCAAACAGATAAAGCATCTGTAGGGAAGTACTAAAAATTAAGGTACTCACCAGACAGGATAATATAACCTGACACAATTATTCTTATTACTGGGAAAGAGTATTAAGTGAATCGTTCGTCACAAGTGAAGGGGTAAAGAACATAGGCCATCATTATGACATTGGTGGTGAGTACCTTTTACCACAATGCCGACTGCCGGCAACATACCGCGGCGGCGGCAGTTTACAGCTACCCATATTATGACACGCACATAGCAATCTGTCACTATACAGACATGCACACAAGTCCGCCAGCCCAAAGGTCAGTGATAAACTGGGGGTACCAAAACCCACACCATTATGCCACCAGAACTACACCCACAGCATTATGACCCATGAATCACTGTGGCAGACTTCAACCGTGATAAGCCATTGGCGGTAAATACCGCTGCGCTCAAAATACACACACACATGCAAAACTACCCCACATTGGACAATTCAACCTACACACACCTGACACACCACACCCACGCACCCACGCACCCACAACACTATAAAACACACACACACAACCCACAACCCTTTACGACTCAAAAAATTGACAACTGAGAGAGACACACACCAAGAGCGCCCACAGAACCAGAGCCACAGTACACCATCACCCATACTCCATCCACGCACCTCACAGCACACACCCCAGCACATCACCCCACATACACGCATGGCACCACAAAGACACCCCAGGTTCTCAGAGGAGGAGCTAAGGGTCATGGTGGAGGAAATCATCTGGGTAGAGCGACAGCTATCACAGGTGCCGCAGACATCCATTGACAGGAAGATGGAGCTATGGCGGAGAATCGTGGACAGGGTCTACGCCGCAGACAGCACCACAGAACAAGGGATGACATCAGGAAGAGGTGGAACGACCTACGGGGTAGGTACGTTCTGTGGTTGCAAGACACCAGATAGCTGTACAGAGGACTGCCAGTGGACCCCCACCTCCTCCCCCACAACCTACAACATGGGAGGAGCAAGTCTTGGCAATACTGCATCCTGAGGGCCTGGCAGGAGTAGCAGGAGGATTGGACTCTGATAAGTCAACTCTTTACTACTTTCTCCCCCCCCACCTGCATGCCATCACAAACTCCCACCACTACCCTCACTCCAGTCACTGCACCACCTCACACAAACCCCTCCATCACAACCCACCTATCCCAATACCAAAACCTACATGTAACACCAATGCATGGACCCCATCACAGACCTGCATGGACACCCATCACTAAAGCATGCACATTATAGAGAATCACCTAGCCCACAAAATCACTAACCACACAAGGCAAAGCTGACAGGACAATCACAACCATAAAGGGCAACACACCCATGCACAAGATGTTACATGCAGAAACTATAACACTGCATTTATATCCCCACAGGTCCGCCACCCAACGTCACCGGAGAGGAGGTGTCAGCAACATCCAGTCCCCTCACAGAAGAGGCCCACAGTGATGACAGCACCTCTGGATGCCTGGATCTGGATGACCAACCTGGCCCATCAGGGATCTCCGGACAGTTGGTTACCAAGGCAGAGTCCCATACTGTAGGAGGCTGGACTGGCTTGTAGTGAGTACCAAGGGGTACTTGCACCTTGCACCAGGCCCAGTTATCCCTTATTAGTGTATAGGGTGTCTAGCAGCTTAGGCTGATAGATAATGGTAGCTTAGCAGAGCAGCTTAGGCTGAACTAGGAGACGTGTGAAGCTACTACAGTACCACTTAGTGTCATATGCACAATATCATAAGAAAACACAATACACAGTTATACTAAAAATAAAGGTACTTTATTTTTATGACAATATGCCAAAGTATCTTAGAGTGTACCCTCAGTGAGAGGATAGGAAATATACACAAGATATATATACACAATAGCAAAAATATGCAGTATAGTCTTAGAAAACAGTGCAAACAATGTATAGTTACAATAGGATGCAATGGGGAAACATAGGGATAGGGGCAACACAAACCATATACTCCAAAAGTGGAATGCGAACCACGAATGGACCCCAAACCTATGTGACCTTGTAGAGGGTCGCTGGGACTATTAGAAAATAGTGAGAGTTAGAAAAATAACCCTCCCCAAGACCCTGAAAAGTGAGTGCAAAGTGCACTAAAGTTCCCCTAAGGACAAAGAAGTCGTGTTAGAGGAATAATGCAGGAAAGACACAAACCAACAATGCAACAACTGTGGATTTCCAATCTAGGGTACCTGTGGAACAAGGGGACCAAGTCCAAAAGTCACAAGCAAGTCGGAGATGGGCAAATGCCCAGGAAATGCCAGCTGCGGGTGCAAAGAAGCTTCTACTGGACAGAAGAAGCTGAGGTTTCTGCAGGAACGAAAAGGGCTAGAGACTTCCCCTTTGGTGGACGGATCCCTCTCGCCGTGGAGAGTCGTTCAGAAGTGTTTTCCCGCCGAAAGAACGCCAACAAGCCTTGCTAGCTGCAAATCGTGCGGTTAGCGTATTTGGACGCTGCTGTGGCCCTGGAGAGACCAGGAGGTCGCAAATTAGACCAGGAGTGAGAGGGGACGTCGAGCAAGATAAGGAGCCCTCTCAGCAGCAGGTAGCTCCCAGAGAAGTGCCAGAAACAGGCACTACAAGGATGCGTGAAACGGTGCTCACCCGAAGTCGCACAAAGGAGTCCCACGTCGCCGGAGACCAACTTAGAAAGTCGTGCAATGCAGGTTAGAGTGCCGTGGACCCAGGCTTGGCTGTGCACAAAGGATTTCCGCAGGAAGTGCACAGGGGCCGGAGTAGCGGCAAAAGTCGCGGTTGCCAGCAATGCAGCCCAGCGAGGTGAGGCAAGGACTTACCTCCACCAAACTTGGACTGAAGAGTCACTGGACTGTGGGGGTCACTTGGACAGAGTCGCTGGATTCGAGGGACCTCTCTCGTCGTGCTGAGAGGAGACCCAAGGGACCGGTAATGCAGCTTTTTGGTGCCTGCGGTTGCAGGGGGAAGATTCCGTCGACCCACGGGAGATTTCTTCGGAGCTTCTGGTGCAGATAGGAGGCAGACTACCCCCACAGCATGCACAAGCAGGAAAACAGTCGAGAAGGCGGCAGGATCAGCGTTACAGAGTTGCAGTAGTCGTCTTTGCTACTATGTTGCAGGTTTGCAGGCTTCCAGCGCGGTCAGCAGTCGATTCCTTGGCAGAAGGTGAAGAGAGAGATGCAGAGGAACTCGGATGAGCTCTTGCATTCGTTATCTAAAGGTTCCCCAGAGACAGAGACCCTAAATAGCCAGAAAAGAGGGTTTGGCTACCTAGGAGAGAGGATAGGCTACTAACACCTGAAGGAGCCTATCAGAAGGAGTCTCTGACGTCACCTGGTGGCACTGGCCACTCAGAGCAGTCCAGTGTGCCAGCAGCACCTCTGTTTCCAAGATGGCAGAGGTCTGGAGCACACTGGAGGAGCTCTGGACACCTCCCAGGGGAGGTGCAGGTCAGGGGAGTGGTCACTCCCCTTTCCTTTGTCCAGTTTCGTGCCAGAGCAGGGCTAAGGGGTCCCCTGAACCGGTGTAGACTGGCTTGTGCAGAATTGGGCACATCTGTGCCCAACAAAGCATTTCCAGAGGCTGGGGGAGGCTACTCCTCCCCTGCCTTCACACCATTTTCCAAAGGGAGAGGGTGTCACACCCTCTCTCAGAGGAAGTTCTTTGTTCTGCCATCCTGGGCCAGGCCTGCCTGGACCCCAGGAGGGCAGATGCCTGTCTGAGGGGTTGGCAGCAGCAGCAGCTGCAGTGAAACCCCAGGAAGGGCAGCTTGGCAGTACCAGGGTCTGTGCTACAGACCACTGGGATCATGGGATTGTGCCAACCATGCCAGTATGGCATAGAGGGGGCAATTCCATGATCATAGACATGTTACATGGCCATATTCGGAGTTACCATTGTGAAGCTACATATAGGTAGTGACCTATATGTAGTGCATGCGTGTAATGGTGTCCCCGCACTCACAAAGTTCAGGGAATTGGCTCTGAACAATGTGGGGGCACCTTGGCTAGTGAAAGGGTGCCCTCACACTAAGTAACTTTGCACCTAACCTTTACCAGGTAAAGGTTAGACATATAGGTGACTTATAAGTTACTTAAGTGCAGTGTAAAATGGCTGTGAAATAACGTGGACGTTATTTCACTCAGGCTGCAGTGGCAGGCCTGTGTAAACATTGTCAGAGCTCCCTATGGGTGGCAAAAGAAATGCTGCAGCCCATAGGGATCTCCTGGAACCCCAATACCCTGGGTACCTCAGTACCATATACTAGGGAATTATAAGGGTGTTCCAGTAAGCCAATGTAAATTGGTAAAAATGGTCACTAGCCTGTTAGTGACAATTTGGAAAGAAATGAGAGAGCATAACCACTGAGGTTCTGATTAGCAGAGCCTCAGTGAGACAGTTAGTCACTACACAGGTAACACATTCAGGCACACTTATGAGCACTGGGGCCCTGGGTTACCAGGGTCCCAGTGACACATACAACTAAAACAACATATATACAGTGAAAATTGGGGGTAACATGCCAGGCAAGATGGTACTTTCCTACACAACCCCCCCCCAAACGAAGGACAATAAGACTAGCCATGACCTGATGAGTCTTCATTGTCTAAGTGGAAATATCTGGAGAGTCCATCTGCATTGGAGTGGCTACTCCCAGGTCTATGTTCCACTGTATAGTCCATTCCCTGTAGGGATATGGACCACCTCAACAATTTAGGATTTTCACCTTTCATTTGTCTTAGCCAAAGTAGAGGTTTGTGGTCTGTCTGAACAATGAAGTGAGTGCCAAACAGGTATGGCCTCAACTTCTTCAGAGCCCAGACTACAGCAAAGGCCTCCCTCTCAATGGCAGACCAACGCTTTTCTCTAGGGGTCAACCTCCTACTAATAAAAGCAACAGGTTGATCCTGGCCCTCAGAATTAAGTTGTGATAGGACTGCCCCTACTCCTAATTCAGATGCATCAGTTTGGACATAGAATTTTTTAGAGTAACAAGGGCTTTTCAGGACAGGTGCTAAGCACATGGCCTGCTTCAGCTCCTCAAAAGCTTTCTGACAGTTTGCTGTCCATAATACCTTTTTAGGCATTTTCTTGGATGTGAGGTCATTAAGAGGGGCTGCAATGGAGCCATAGTTCTTAATGAACCTCCTGTAATACCCAGTGAGGCCTAGGAAGGCTCTCACCTGAGTCTGAGTGGTAGGGGGAACCCAATCAATAATTGTTTGGATTTTCCCCTGAAGTGGTGCAATCTGTTCCCCACCAACAAGGTGTCCCAGATAAACCACCTTACCCTGCCCTATCTTGCACTTTGAAGCCTTGATAGTGAGGCCTGCCTTTTGCAGGGCCTCCAAAACTTTCCATAGGTGGACCAGGTGATCATCCCAGCTGGAGCTAAAGACAGCTATATCGTCCAAATATGCTGCACTGAAAGCTTCCAGCCCTTGCAGGACTGTATTCACCAACCTCTGAAAAGTGGCAGGTGCATTTTTCAAACCAAAAGGCATTACAGTAAACTGGTAATGTCCTCCAATATTTGAAAATGCAGTCTTAGGTTTAGCATCTTCTGACAATTTGATCTGCCAGTACCCTGCAGTCAAGTCAAAAGTGCTTAGATACTTGGCAGATGCCAGTGTATCTATGAGCTCATCTGCCCTGGGTATAGGGTGAGCATCAGTTTTGGTTACTAAGTTGAGACCTCTATAGTCTACACAAAACCGCATTTCCTTCTTTCCATCTTTGGAATGGGGTTTTGGTACCAGTACCACAGGAGAAGCCCATGGACTGTCAGAGTGCTCAACCACTCCTAGTTCTAACATTTTCTGGACCTCTTGCTTTATGCAGTCCCTGACATGGTCAGGCTGCCTATAGATCTTACTTTTGACAGATAAACTGTCTCCAGTATCTATAGTGTGCTCACACCAAGAAGTGGTACCAGGCACAGTAGAGAAGAGTTCAGAGAATTGATCTAGGAGATTTATGCAATTGTCTTTCTGCTCAGCAGTAAGACAATCAGCCAAAACTACACCTTCCACAAGAGCATCTTGTTCTGTGGAAGAGAAGAGATCAGGTAGAGGATCACTGTCTTCTTCCTGTCCCTCATCAGTTGCCATGAGCAGGGTGAGATCAGCCCTGTCATAGTAGGGTTTCAGGCGGTTGACATGAAGCACCCTAAGGGGACTCCTGGCAGTGCCTAAGTCAACTAAATAGGTGACTTCTCCCTTCTTTTCAACAATTGTGTGGGGACCACTCCATTTATCTTGGAGTGCTCTTGGGGCCACAGGCTCCAAGACCCACACTTTCTGCCCTGGTTGGTACTGAACCAAAACAGCCTTCTGATCATGCCATTGCTTCTGGAGCTCTTGGCTGGCCTGAAGGTTTTTACTGGCCTTTTTCATGTACTCAGCCATCCTTGATCTGAGGCCAAGTACATAATCCACAATATCCTGCTTAGGAGCTTTTAAAGGTTGTTCCCAACCCTCCTTTACAAGTGTGAGTGGACCCCTAACAGGGTGTCCAAAAAGAAGTTCAAAGGGGCTGAAGCCCACTCCTTTCTGGGGTACCTCCCTGTAGGCAAAAAGGAGGCATGGTAGAAGGATATCCCATCTCCTGCGGAGTTTTTCAGGGAGACCCATAATCATGCCTTTGAGAGTTTTATTAAATCTCTCCACCAGTCCATTTGTTTGTGGATGATAGGGTGTTGTGAACTTGTAAGTTACACCACACTCCTTCCACATGGCCTTTAAGTATGCAGACATGAAATTGCTTCCCCTGTCTGATACTACTTCCTTTGGGAAGCCCACCCTGGAAAATATTCCCAGGAGGGCCTTTGCCACTGCAGGAGCTGTAGTGGTCCTTAAAGGAATAGCTTCAGGATATCTTGTGGCATGGTCCACTACCACCAAGATAAATCTATTGCCTGAAGCAGTAGGAGGGTCAAGGGGGCCAACTATGTCAACCCCTACCCTTTCAAAGGGAACCCCAACCACAGGCAGTGGAATAAGGGGTGCCTTTGGGGTGCCACCTGTCTTGCCACTGGCTTGACAGGTTTCACAGGACTTACAAAATTCCTTTGTGTCCTCAGACATCCTAGGCCAATGAAACAATGGAACCAATCTGTCCCAAGTTTTCATTTGACCCAGGTGTCCTGCTAGGGGAATGTCATGTGCCAGGGTTAGGAGGAACTTTCTGTACTCCTGAAATCACTAATCTCCTGGCAGCTCCAGGTTTAGGATCCCTATGCTCAGTGTACAAGAGGTTGTCCTCCCAGTAAACTCTGTGAGAGTCACTGACATCCCCATTAGCCTGTTTGACAGCTTGCTGTCTGAGACCCTCTAATGTGGGACAGGTTTGCTGTGCCACACTCAGCTCCTCTCTGGCAGGCCCCCCTTCACCCAAAAGCTCAGCAGTGTCTGCTTCCAGCTCCTCTGGTGTAGGTTCTGCACAGGGAGGGAATTCTTCTTCCTCAGAAGTAGAATCCACTGTAGAGGGAGGGATAGTAGGAAGTGGTTTGCTTCTACTAGCCCTAGCTTTAGGGAGCACTTGGTCCATTGTTCCAGGATCCAAGCTTCCCTGTCCTTTTTGCTTTTTGGCCTGAGCCCTTGTCAAAGCAAAAATATGCCCTGGGATGCCCAGCATTGCTGCATGGGCCTCCAACTCCACATCTGACCAAGATGATGTCTCCAAATCATTCGCTAATAGACAGTCTACAGGTAAATCTGAAGCTACCACAACTTTCTTTGGACCAGTAACCCCCCCCCAGTTGAGATTTACAGCAGCCATGGGGTGGCTAAGTGTGTTGTTGTGAGCATCGGTTACTTGGTACTGGTGACCAAGTAGGTGTTGTTCAGGGTGGACCAGTTTCTCTATGACCATAGTCACACTGGCACCAGTGTCCCTGTAGGCCTGAACCTCAACACCATTTATTAGGGGTAGCAGCTTGTACTTATCCATATTAAGGGGACAAGCAACTAAGGTGGCTAAATCAATAGCCCCCTCAGAGACTAACACAGCCTCTGTGGCCTCCCTAACAAGGCCAACCCCAACTAAGTTACCAATAGTGAGCCCAGCTACTCCCTTGGATTGGCTATTAGTAGGTTTGCTCCCACCACCACTGCTATTAGTAGGGACACTAGGTGTAGCAGTAGGGGTTGTAGTGGTAGGAGGCTTGGTGCCTTTCTTTGGACAACTGGGATCTGTTGTCCAATGGCCTTTTATTTTACATAAATAGCACCATGGTTTCTCTTCCTTGTTCTGATTAAAAGAGGATTTGGGCCCACCACCCCCACCAGAGTGTTTTTGTGGGCCTGATGAAGACTCATTTTTAGATTTGTCCCCACCCTTGTCAGAAGACTTACCATCCTTCTTTTTGTTGCCATCTTTGTCACCCCCTGTATGAACTTTTCTGTTCACCCTTGTTCTGACCCATTTGTCTGCCTTCTTTCCCAATTCTTGGGGAGAGGTCAGATCAGAGTCCACCAAGTACTGGTGCAACAAATCAGACACACAATTATTAAGAATATGCTCTCTCAGGATCAAGTTATACAGGCTGTCATAATCAGTAACTTTACTGCCATGTAACCACCCCTCCAAGGCCTTCACTGAATGGTCAATGAAATCAACCCAGTCTTGTGAAGACTCCTTTTTGGTCTCTCTGAACTTTATCCTGTATTGTTCAGTGGTTAAGCCATAACCATCCAGGAGTGCATTCTTAAGAACTTGGAAATTATTAGCATCATTTTCTTTCACAGTAAGGAGCCTATCCCTACCTTTTCCACTAAATGATAGCCATAGGATAGCAGCCCACTGCCTTTGAGGGACATCCTGTACAACACAGGCCCTCTCAAGTGCAGCAAACCACTTGTTAATGTCATCCCCCTCCTTATAAGGGGGAACTATCTTATGCAGATTCCTGGAATCATGCTCTTTTGCAGGATGACTATGGGGAATACTGCTGCTGCCACCATGGGTTTCTAAACCCAGTTTCTGTCTCTCCTTCTCTACTTCTAAAGTCTGTCTATCCAAATCCAGCTGTTGCTTCTTGAGCTTCAGTCTGGTTTGTTCCACTCTCAATCTATTGAGCTCCCTTTCTAACAATCTGTCATCAGGGTGGGTGGGAGGGACATGCCTTGAAACAGAAGTATGGTGAGAATGGACAGAAGGAGACCTGTCCCTTACAGAAGCCACCCTAACAGCTTGGCTAACAGAAACATCACTACCAGTATGGTGAGAATAAATGCTTTTGCTATGATGTGAGACAACACTATTTCTATGGTGAGGCTCTCCATCATTACCAACTATGCTAGACTGTCTAGTAATGGGCAGGCTAGGAAGTTTCTTTCCTGAATCTTTTCCTGGGGGAGTCCCTGGATCAGATTGGGAACCATTTGCTACTTTTTCAACAGATGTGGCCCCTATGGCCTTATCTTGTTCTCTAAGCATGTTAAGCAATAATTCCAAAGAAGGATTCTTCCCTACACTCAAACCTCTCTCTATGCAGAGACTCCTTGCTCCTTTCCAGCTAAGGTGATCATATGCAAGTTTGGACAGATCAACATTTTGGCCTGTGCCAGACATTTTTAGAGAGAGTTAAAGTGATAGAAAAAGATAAAAAAGTTTGTCAGAGCTTTTAGAAAGACAGAGAAAAAAAACTTTTTAAACTTTTTAGAACTTTTTAGAAAGTTAGAAGTACTTTTCAGCACTTAGAAAAGAGTGAAAAGTGGAAATGCAAAACTTTTTGGCTATGTGTATATACACTGACCTTGTTTTGTATATTTTTCTCTTATGAAAAGTACAATGACAAGAGTGGTAAGTAGTCTCAAAGCACTTATCCCACCGCTGCACAACCAATGTAGGAGGCTGGACTGGCTTGTAGTGAGTACCAAGGGGTACTTGCACCTTGCACCAGGCACAGTTATCCCTTATTAGTGTATAGGGTGTCTAGCAGCTTAGGCTGATAGATAATGGTAGCTTAGCAGAGCAGCTTAGGCTGAACTAGGAGACGTGTGAAGCTACTACAGTACCACTTAGTGTCATATGCACAATATCATAAGAAAACACAATACACAGTTATACTAAAAATAAAGGTACTTTATTTTTATGACAATATGCCAAAGTATCTTAGAGTGTACCCTCAGTGAGAGGATAGGAAATATACACAAGATATATATACACAATAGCAAAAATATGCAGTATAGTCTTAGAAAACAGTGCAAACAATGTATAGTTACAATAGGATGCAATGGGGAAACATAGGGATAGGGGCAACACAAACCATATACTCCAAAAGTGGAATACGAACCACGAATGGACCCCAAACCTATGTGACCTTGTAGAGGGTCGCTGGGACTATTAGAAAATAGTGAGAGTTAGAAAAATAACCCTCCCCAAGACCCTGAAAAGTGAGTGCAAAGTGCACTAAAGTTCCCCTAAGGACAAAGAAGTCGTGTTAGAGGAATAATGCAGGAAAGACACAAACCAACAATGCAACAACTGTGGATTTCCAATCTAGGGTACCTGTGGAACAAGGGGACCAAGTCCAAAAGTCACAAGCAAGTCGGAGATGGGCAAATGCCCAGGAAATGCCAGCTGCGGGTGCAAAGAAGCTTCTACTGGACAGAAGAAGCTGAGGTTTCTGCAGGAACGAAAAGGGCTAGAGACTTCCCCTTTGGTGGACGGATCCCGCTTGCCGTGGAGAGTTGTGCAGAAGTGTTTTCCCGCCGAAAGAACGCCAACAAGCCTTGCTAGCTGCAAATTGTGCGGTTAGCATATTTGGATGCTGCTGTGGCCCTGGAGGGACCAGGAGGTCGCAAATTGGATCAGGAGTGAGAGGGGACGTCGAGAAAGACAAGAAGCCCTCTCAGCAGCAGGTAGCACCCAGAGAAGTGCCAGAAACAGGCACTACGAGGATGCGTGAAACGGTGCTCACCCGAAGTCGCACAAAGGAGTCCCACGTCGCCGGAGACCAACTTAGAAAGTCGTGCAATGCAGGTTAGAGTGCCGTGGACCCAGGCTTGGCTGTGCACAAAGGATTTCCGCCGGAAGTGCACAGGGGCCGGAGTAGCTGCAAAAGTCGCGGTTCCCAGCAATGCAGCCCAGCGAGGTGAGGCAAGGACTTACCTCCACCAAACTTGGACTGAAGAGTCACTGGACTGTGGGGGTCACTTGGACAGAGTTGCTGGATTCGAGGGACCTCGCTCGTCATGCTGAGAGGAGACCCAAGGGACCGGTAATGCAGCTTTTTGGTGCCTGCGGTTGCAGGGGGGAAGATTCCATCGACCCACGGGAGATTTCTTCGGAGCTTCTGGTGCAGATAGGAGGCAGACTACCCCCACAGCATGCACAAGCAGGAAAACAGTCGAGAAGGCGGCAGGATCAGCGTTACAGAGTTGCAGTAGTCGTCTTTGCTACTATGTTGCAGGTTTGCAGGCTTCCAGCGCGGTCAGCAGTCGATTCCTTGGCAGAAGGTGAAGAGAGAGATGCAGAGGAACTCGGATGAGCTCTTGCATTCGTTATCTAAAGTTTCCCCAGAGACAGAGACCCTAAATAGCCAGAAAAGAGGGTTTGGCTACCTAGGAGAGAGGATAGGCTACTAACACCTGAAGGAGCCTATCAGAAGGAGTCTCTGACGTCACCTGGTGGCACTGGCCACTCAGAGCAGTCCAGTGTGCCAGCAGCACCTCTGTTTCCAAGATGGCAGAGGTCTGGAGCACACTGGAGGAGCTCTGGACACCTCCCAGGGGAGGTGCAGGTCAGGAGAGTGGTCACTCCCCTTTCCTTTGTCCAGTTTCGCGCCAGAGCAGGGCTAAGGGGTCCCCTGAACCGGTGTAGACTGGCTTATGCAAAATTGGGCACATCTGTGCCCAACAAAGCATTTCCAGAGGCTGGGGGAGGCTACTCCTCCCCTGCCTTCACACCATTTTCCAAAGGGAGAGGGTGTCACACCCTCTCTCAGAGGAAGTTCTTTGTTCTGCCATCCTGGGCCAGGCCTGCCTGGACCCCAGGAGGGCAGATGCCTGTCTGAGGGGTTGGCAGCAGCAGCAGCTGCAGTGAAACCCCAGGAAGGGCAGTTTGGCAGTACCAGGGTCTGTGCTACAGACCACTGGGATCATGGGATTGTGCCAACCATCCCAGGATGGCATAGAGGGGGCAATTCCATGATCATAAACATGTTACATGGCCATATTCGGAGTTACCATTGTGAAGCTACATATAGGTAGTGACCTATATGTAGTGCACGCGTGTAATGGTGTCCCCGCACTCACAAAGTTCAGTGAATTGGCTCTGAACAATGTGGGGGCACCTTGGCTAGTGCCAGGGTGCCCTCACACTAAGTAACTTTGCACCTCACCTTTACCAGGTAAAGGTTAGACATATAGGTGACTTATAAGTTACTTAAGTGCAGTGTAAAATGGCTGTGAAATAACGTGGACGTTATTTCACTCAGGCTGCAGTGGCAGGCCTGTGTAAGAATTGTCAGAGCTCCCTATGGGTGGCAAAAGAAATGCTGCAGCCCATAGGGATCTCCTGGAACCCCAATATACTAGGGAATTATAAGGGTGTTCCAGTAAGCCAATGTAAATTGGTAAAAATGGTCACTAGCCTGTTAGTGACAATTTGGAAAGAAATGAGAGAGCATAACCACTGAGGTTCTGATTAGCAGAGCCTCAGTGAGACAGTTAGTCACTACACAGGTAACACATTCAGGCACACTTATGAGCACTGGGGCCCTGGGTTACCAGGGTCCCAGTGACACATACAACTAAAACAACATATATACAGTGAAAATTGGGGGTAACATGCCAGGCAAGATGGTACTTTCCTACACATACCACCATAGAGCCTCCTCCCTCAGAAAACACCAGCACAGCACCCACCCAGCTGGCCCATACCTCTGTCCCCAGAACACATCAATCAGCAGTGTGTCCACCACTACAGGGACCCCAGGCAACCCCACAAACACTGGACGATCAGGGACCTGGGATCAGTGGCAGTGGGCACACGGTTCAGGGGACAGAGGCACAGGACAACAGGGAAGCTGGGAGGACTGCTATGTGACAGGGGGAGAACAGGCCCAGGGAACCGACTCTCCACGAGGCACTCACCAACATCCTGGGAGAATACCACCATTCCCAGGAGACGATGGGCCAGATACTGGAAAAGTTGCAAGAGCCTCAGCAGCTGCAGGAGGGACAATACCTGGGGATCAGGGAAGACCTGTAGAACATCCACACCACCCTGGTCACGATTGCAGGGGTGCTGGCTGACATGGCCAACACCATGAGAGAGGCAGTGGCACACCACCGGGTCCCTGACACTAGCCAAACCAATGAACAGCCTTCCACCTCCGCTGCCGTTAGTAGATAGGAGGCCCGCCACAGGACCAACAGGCCACCAGCACCCATCCCCCTGCAGAAGGAGAACCATCCCGCAAATGGTCCCTGTGATCAAAGCAGAAGCCAGAGAACATTGCCAAGACCCGCCAGGAAATAAGACTCTCCTGATTGTCACCCTAAAGTCCCACTCTGTCACCCTGTCCACCTTGAACTGCCATTGCTCCCCTTCCTATGCCCTCCTGGACAATGCACCTGCGATACAAATAGACTGGACTCTATCCTGGACTTTCCTCCATCATCACCCCAGCCCATAGCACATCCCCTTTTACCTCTTAGCACTTAAATAAACACCCTTTGAAAAAATACAAGTATGGAGTATGTCAAATGATTGAACTATGTATTTGTTTAACAAAGTTTAAACACTGCAGTACAACTGTACAATAATGTATACATAGGAATGACCTGTTGTTGGCTGCAGTCAACCCACCAGGTGCCAGAGTGGGCCACAGATATCTGAAAATAGAGATGCCAAAGGGTACAGTAAGTGGCCATAGAAGTGGGAGAATCTGCCTGCTACGTACAATGCCAAATACAAAACTGTCAAAGCAAAGTGAAGTTACAGTGTCTTACCTGTGTGTCACTGGAAGTACTGTCGTATAATAGCTGCTCTGCTGTCCTCACCCTCATCCACTGACTCCTCATCTTGACTGTCCACAGGTTCCACTACTGCACCACGCCCATCTCTAGCCTCCTCCTCCTGCAGAAAAGACACTTGGCATCTCAATGCAAGGTTATGCAACATGCAGCATGCCACAATTATCTGGCACACCAGGCACCGAAATCTGGATTTCAGGAGGCTGAATGTCCTTTCAATTATTCTCCTTGTTCACCCATGTGCCTCTTTGTAATGTTCCTCTGCCCTTGTCCTGGGATTCCTCACAGGGGTCAGTAGCCATGAGAGGTTGGGGTAACCAGAGTCACCTGCAATTTTTGAGGGAGACGTGTTAGACATACACTAACCCTTAGGGCCCACACCATACCCATACACCAACATCCACTGGGTGGGAACCACTCCTCACCTATTAGCCACACCCGGTGCCTCTGGAGTTGAGCCATCACACATGGAATGCTGCTATTCCTCAGGATATAGGCATCATGCACAGAGCCAGGAGACTTAGCATTGACATGGGAGATGTACTGGTCCGCCAGGCACACTCATCGAGTGAAAGCTCTTTCAGTTTCTGAACACCTGTTCATTTCTCAAGGGGGCGGGGGGCAAATGCAATATGTGTACCCTCAATTGCCCCAATAATGTTGGGGATATGTCCCATAGCATAGAAGTCAGCTTTCACTGTGGCCAAATCCTCCATCTGGGGGAAAACTATGTAGCTGCACACATGTTTAATCACGCTAGACAACACTCTGGTCAGCACTATTGAGAACATTGCCTGAGACATTCCTGCTGCCAAGCCCACTGTCACTTGGAAGGAGCCAGTTGCCAAGAAATGGAGCATAGATAGGACTTGCACAGGAGGGGGGATGTCGGTGGGGTGACGGATAGCAGATATCAGGTCAGGCTCCAGTTGCGCACACAGCTCTGTGAATGTGGCCCTGTCAAGTCTATAGGTGAGGAGAATGTGCCTGTCCACCATTGTTGACAAGTCCACCAGCGGTCTGTACACGGGGGGGTGTTTCCATCTCCTATTCATCTGCAGGGGTTATAATCTAGGGGGCAAAATGGGGAGCAGTTGGTCAGTATTTCACATTTCCAAACACTACACTGCATTGTATGTTGTGACTGTAATAGTATGTCGTTGGATAGGCCCAAATGGTGCCTATGTGTACTGTGACGCACTTAGGTGCTATGGCCTCCCCCCCCTGAAATTGCATCTGCCTGTCCTGTTTGGAGGGACAGGTGTAAATGAGGTAATTCCACTGGCGTTGTGCGCCGTTGCGGGAGGTGGTGGAGTACCGCCGTGCAACACCTCATTGTTTGTCTATTGGCCCTATGGGTTACAGTGGCCAATGGTGATGTACGCCGGTGGTGACGGTATGCACCGCCGCGGACGTGACCGCCATTTTCTATCTGTTCACTCATTTGCTACCTGACCTTCAACAGGAAAGGACCTACACTGCAAGTGCTGCTGTGACCTGTGTCTGGAACCGACCATGGTTCGTGTCACTGGGGAAAGGGCCCCTGCCTTCACCGCTGTTGATTTGGAGAGACTGGTGGATGGGGTGTATGTGAAGGCCTCGTGTAGGAGGTGTTGGTGGAAGGGTCCTGGGCAGTGTGATGCATGTATGGTGGGCAATGTCTGTGCGTAAGGGGATGTGAGGGCCATGGTGGGCCATGAGTGTAACAGGCCAAACGATATGACTGATACTTTTTTCAATGTATCTTTTTCTGCAGGTCAGCCCCATCAGGAAAAGGGTATATGGCGTGCCATCGCCAAGGACGTTTGGACCCTGGGGGTCTACGACAGACGGAGCACCCACTGTCACAAACGGTGGGAGTACCTGAGACGCTGGGTAAGGAAGACGGGGGAGGCCCAGCTGGGGAAGGTCTCTCAATGAGCATGGGGTGCCCGTCGAACCCTGACCCCCTGATGGCTCGCAATCTGGCGGTGGCCTACCTGGAGCTGGATGGGCACTTGAGAGCATCACAGCAGTCACAAGGGACTGAGTACAGTTTCCAAACATTCTACTTGCGTGTGGGGGGGTGGTCTCTGGGTGGAGGATGTGGGCCTGTGGGGGCCCCTGGGCCAGGCTGGACATTGCAGGGTAGTTTCCATGTTGGGCAGGGGCTGATGAACATCACCTTAAACCAAGCTAGTGGGCACCCACTACTGGGCAGGGGTCTGTGGGTCTCAGGTATGCTGCTATTGGTGTTAGGTATTCCTGTCCACGGGGTGGTGACTAGCATTGTGACTGGTAGTGCATTGCCTAGTGCGTAGGGCTGTTCCCTGTGTGTGTGTGTTGGGTATGCCAACGCTGGTGTTGTTGCTGCCATTGACCAAGTGTATCCTTTGTCTATTTCCCCCCCTTTTTGTTTTGTCACCCTGTCCTTATGTGCAATAGCATCATCTGGCGGAGGAGCAGAGGCACTGGTGACGGAGGGAGCTGCATCCCACAAGGCTCATGAGTCTGAATCCACCGATGATGAGGGCACCAGTGTGATGGAGGGTGAGGAGAGCACCATGGTGCAGACAGGAGGCGACAGTTCAGACAGTGATACCTCCTCCGAAGGAAGCTCCCTGCTGGTGGCGTAGACCTCTGTGCCCACCCCAACTACAGGTACAGCTGCCACCCCCACCACCAGCACCACCCTCCCAGCAGCCCCTCAGCAAGTTTCCCATGCTCGCTCACCCAGGAGGGTGGGCATATCCTTCACCCCAGGCACCTCAGGTCCTGCCCCAGTTAGCCCTGCTGCCCTGGGTGAGTAGGCAATTGACCTCCTGCGATCCATCTCTGCTGGGCAGTCAACCCTAGTGAATGCCATCCAGGGTCTGGCAGCCCATTTGCAACAAACAAATGCATTCCTGGAGGGCATTCACTCTGGCATGGAGGCCCAACAGAGATCAATCCAGGCTCTGGCATCCTCCCTGATGGCAGCCATGGTCCCTGTCTCTAGCCTCCCCCCTCCAACTTCCTCTGCCCAGTCCCATTCCCCTCAACCCCATCCTATCCCAAGCACACATTCAGACCAGCATGCATCCAAGACAACACAGAGGAGTGGCTCAGGCAAACACAAGCACCACACATCATCCCACAAGCACTCACACAAACACCATCCAGATGCAGACATAAAAACACTCACTGCCTCCACTGTGTCCCCCTCCTCCTCCTCGTCCACCATCCTCCCAATTGCGTCTCCACTCTTACCTGCATGCACTACATCCTCATCTACTACCCCCATCACCTTCATGCCTATCACTACACACCCCTAGCTGGCAGTCACCAACCCCACATCCATCTACACGTCCCCTGTGTCATCTCCCACTGTGTCTGTACCCCCCTCCTAAGGTACACAAGCGCAAGCACTTAGACACTCAACAGCCATCCACTTCACAATAGCATCCAGCCCATGCACCTGCACCCAAACACAGCAGACTGACACCTCCAACAACCACTCCCCCTTCCTCCACTCCCAAACCTTCACCCTCTTCCTGCCCCAGTGTCCCTAAGAAGCTTTTCCTCTCTGCCGTTGACCTCTTCCCTACCCCTCCTCCCGTCCTTCACATCAAGCCAGGGTGGTCAAAACCCAGGCTAGCACCTCAGACACCCAGTCCACAACCACAGTAGTGTCTGCAGCTACTGCAGGTGGGAGAGGACAGGGGAACCAACCATCAGCCTTGACAGTGTGCCAGCACCAGCTGCCAAGGGGAAGGACAAGGAGGCACCACCAGCTACCAAGGGCAAGGGAAAGGTAAGGAGGCACCAACAGCTGCCAAGGTCAAGGAGGCACCACCAGCTGCCAAGGGCAAGGAGGCACCACCAGTGGCCAAGGAGGCACCACCAGCTGCCAAAGGGAAGGGCAAAGGGCCTGCACCTGCAGGCAGGATGGACAGGAGGCCTGCTGCTGGGACTGATTCTGAGCCCCCACCACCAACCATGGCAGTTCAGCCATCCGAGGCTGCAGAAGAAGGGCTGCAGCCTCCCCCCACCACTGCCTGCACCACCACCAGCACCGCCACCAGCACCACTGCCAGCACCACTGCCAGCAGCAGCAAACCCCAGTGGGCAGGCGTCGTAGGCTGCAGGGCAAGGGCTGGAGCCTCCCCCCACCACTGCCTGCACGGCCACCAGCACTGCTACCAGCACCTCTGCCAGCAGCAGCAGCCCCAGTTGGCAGGTGTCTAAGGCTGCAGGGGAAGGGCTGGAGCCTTCCCCCACCACTGCCTGCACTGCCACCAGCACCACTGCCAGCAGCAGTAGCCCCAGTGGGCAGCCGTCCAAGTCTGCAGGGGATGGCCTGGTGCCTCCCCCCACCACTGTCAGCCCCAACACCAGCACTGCCACCACTGAGCAGCCGTAACTGCCGGTGGGCAGTGTGTAGTCCTACCTCCATGGGCTGTAGTGCATCCTGGACCCTGCACATCCTGTGGGTCTGACACCCAGGTGAGAGACTGTGGCCTTGCACTCCTCTAGACTAAGCAGTGGACAACCCACCCACCAGAGAGACTGTGGCTTTGTACTCCCCAGGACCAAGAAGTGGGCAACCCACCCACTAGAGAGACTGTGGCTTTGCACTCCCCAGGACCAAGTAGTGGGCAAACCACCCACTAGAGAGACTGTGGCCGTGCACTCCCCAGGACCAAGCAGTGGGCAAACCACCCACTTGAAAGACTGTGGCTTTGCACTCCCCAAGACCAAGCAGTGGGTCAACTACCCACGTGAGAGACTGTGGCTTTGCACTCCCCAGGACAAAGCAGGTAAAAGTGAGAAGGTACCATCTTCCGGCTGAGGTGTCCCCCCATTCCCTGTCCCCTGAGGTTCCTGTGTATTTTCGACCTGATGCCTCAGCAGTGTTCTCTCTGTGTTGTTGCAGGAGTCAAATGGGGCCTTGGCCTATGTGATGTGGCCCTGTGGCCCACGGGCATTGAGGACTGGGCAGTGTCCATCCATTTGTATATATGTATATACTGTTTTGATTTTGAATCACAAATTTCTAGTATTGTATCTTATTACACTCACTTTTTTTTGTCCTTGCATTATTCCTGAAGGGTACGGGGTGTATATGTAATGTTACTGTATCTGTTTGTGTGTATGATGTTGGGGGTTGGGGTGTTGCGTGTTGCGTGTTGCATGTGTGTTTCACTCTCTTTTTCCTACCCCTCCCTTAAGTGCTAGGCGGCAGTACTCACCGTGGTTGTCTTTGCCCGCGTTGATGTTCGTAGTGAATGAGGAGGTATACAATCATGGGAAATATGTGCAACTCGGGTTCCATGGTGTCGTGGTTCTTCCCTGAGTCTCCAGAGGTAAGTCCTTTGCCTTCTGTGTTCTGTTTCTGCCGTGCTTTTGATGTAATTGGTACCGCCCCAGAATAGGTGGCGGATGGGCCTGTCATAATCGAGTGGGCAGTACATTGTCTTCCGCCTGGCTGTTTGCGGTTACCGCCACAGTGCCTGTTGCTACCGCTGTGGCGGTCGGTGTGTTAAAGTGGCTGTCTGAGCGGTTTCCGCTGTGGTCATAATTCCTTTTATTTTACCGCTGGCCTGTTGGCGGTATTACCGCCACATTATCACCGACCGCCACCTTTGTAAGGAGGGCCATAATCTTGTGCTAGATAGAGAAATGTGGGCTATCTTCATTTTAGCCCAAGCACCTATTTTTCTCATCAGCCCCTGATCCTCTGTTCCTCATCACCTTGTGTTCCCTTCTTTTCTTCCACCTGTGCACCTTCTTCATCACAAATGTTGGACCAATCAAGAATGACCAAGAAATACCAACGTTGGTCGGCACAGATTAAGAAGAGTCTGACAACATTTAGGCAAAGGTCTATAGTGATAGCTAAGAAAATAGCTAATACTTGTGAAGGGGAGATAACACCTGCCATCACCGTTTACAAATCAGTGGCAGTAGCGGCCTCAATTTATGGTGCCGAGCTTTGGGGTCATACCAACTCTAGGTGTCTGACCACTGTAGAAAACCGGTTTATTCGAAATTTCCTAAAGTTGCCGATGAGCACCCCTCTCACTCCACTAAGATTTGATTTAGCCCTAAATGAAATACACAATGAAATTGCATTAAGACCCCTAATGTATTGGATTAATCTTTGGTCCTCAGAGGACCGGTCCATTCTCCATAAAGCACTAGATGAATTTCTTGCAAATGACAGCGTATTAAAGATCCCTTGGTTCAGATACATCAGAGATACGTGTAAATTTCTTAAAATGGAGGAGGTGTGGAGTGCTCCCCACAATTTGGCAAAGGGAACAAAGGAACGTGTAAAAAGGTGTTACTGGGAGAGCATTCTGACCCAAATTTGGTTAAAAAATCATGGTAGTCTGACTTTGCAGTTCTTAGACCATAAATGTAGTCCCAAGTTCGAGGCCTATATGGATAATGTAAATCCTCCATATACCAAAACACTATTTATTAAATTTAGACTAGGGACTCTTCCGCTTAAGTCATTTACAGCGCAATGGAGACCGGAGGACTGCAATTCAATATACTGCCATCATTGTCAAAAGACAAAAGAGTCACTCGCGCACTTTATGTTTTTCTGCCCTAGATATTTGGTACCTAGGAAAAAGTGGATTGCTCCACTATGTAGGGCTATTGGGATAAGGGAATGGAATACGGCATTACGACTCCTAACAACTGATACAAATGATAAAATAGTTTTTTCTGTGGTGGGATATCTGCGAAGTGCATGGTTACTAAGAACAAAAGAACTATTATAAATGTGTAATTTTAATACATTGGTTCTAGACTATATTCACTTAATACATCAGTTTTTAACCGGATGAACCTAAAACCTAAACGGTCTGGATTTTAGTTTAAAGAATAATGACGATCTGTATGTTTTATAAATATATGACCTCACTATTTATTTAGGGTTCTTAAAAAAAGTAAATTATGCAATTTTCTTCTTTTATCTCGGATAACAGAGACAAATGTTAAAATTGATCACTCAGCGGCAAGGTTCTTGTGAAATACACAGGTGACACGAACTAGAATTCTGATAATCATGTGCTTCTAATGTCTTGATTTTAGATTATATTTAATTAGTTTGATAAAATTTTAATTAATTGAAGTTAAATTTTAACAACCTAATACTTTTATATGTCTTTGAGATTTCGTAAAAACAAAAAATGTTTAAAAATAACGTTGTCTATACATTCTTAAAATTTTTAAAGTGCTATGCTTCTTAATCATGTTATGTCTTGTATTGTTTACTTTTATGGCTTATAGCCGAAATAAAGTTATATATGATGATGATGATGACTGGTCTACTCTGTGTTTCTTAAGAGTCGAAATCTACCAAATAAACAGGCCTGAACAATATCAAGATCAGTGCACCTCTAGATTTTCAATTGTATGGCTAGATACTGAGAAGGTTCATTGTTTATGAATCTTGGAAATAGACAGTGTAGTTTACAGATGCTTGGATCTTCTACCTAACTAATATTGGTAGAGATCCCTTGGACAATATAGTCAAACTGTTAGTCCTGAAAGCAAGATGAGTCATAACATATATGTCTATCTTAAATGGGGAAAAAACTATTTTGGGATTCAAGTCAGGATGGAGTTTCTTATGTTATGTGGATTTTAAGAGTGCGTAAGGTTATCCAGGCACTGAGTAGGGCAGGCCTGAAGGGGAGAAGGCGATAATGACTGTTTAATCTGAAAGAGACATGTTTTGAAGTTCCTTTAGAGCCCAGGAGGGAGGGGGAGGTTCTGAGATGTTGCAGGAGGTTGTTCCAGGTCTTGGATGCAAGATATGAGAAAGAACATCCTCTGCTTTTGGCCCTCTTGATGTTTGGGAGGTATTCTCTTACCAGGGACTCAGAGGGATGGGGTCTTGCGGGCTGGTAGAAGTTGAGTCAGTGGTTAAGGTATGATGAACTGGTGTTGTGGCGTGCTTTGTAGGTGAGGGTGAGTAGTTTGAACTTACATCTTTCCTGGACTCGGAGACAGTGAAGATTGTTGAGGTGTGAAGAGATTATTTTGCAGGATGCTCAGGATGAATCTGGCGATGGCATTCTGGGTGGTTTGGAGTTGGAGTAGAACATGGGCTGGGATTCTGAAGCTGTACGTGTTTCTGTATTCAAGTCTACTTGTGTTAAGAGGCTCTGTGACTGTCCTTTCGGTGTTAAGTGTGATACACCTGAAAATCTTGTGTTTCACTTGCAGGATGTGGAAGCATGATGACGCGATGGCGTTTATCTGTCAGCTCATGAACAGGTTGGTGTCCAGGGTGATCCCAAGTATCTTGGCATGGTCTGTAGTGCTCGGGGGGAGCCAAGTTCTGAGAGTCACAAAGAGGTTTCCTAGGGGGAGTGGTTGTTGTTGAAGATAAGTAGCTCAGTTTTGTCTGAGTTGAGCTGAAGGCAGTTGTTTTTGATTCAGGCAATGACGTTGCCCATGCAGTTGGCAAAGTTTGATTTGGCAGTGTTGGTTGAGTCGGTAAGGGAGAGGATGAGCTGCGTGTCATCAGCATAGGATACTATGTTGATTCATTGGGCTCTAATGATGTCCGCGAGAGGTGTCATGTAGACATTGAAGAGTGGTGGAATGAGTGACAATCCTTGAGATTCTCCACTGATGAGTTTCTTGAGTTCTGAGGTGTAGGGGTAAAGTCAAACTCATTGAGTCCTGTCTGTGAGGATGGAGGATATCCACTTGAGGGACCATCCGCAGATACCCAAGTGCTGAAGCTTTCTGATGAGTGAGTTTCTGATGAGTGAGTTTACATAACCAAATCTAGAAAGGGCCACAGTTTCATCTGCTTATTTATGTTTTGTTCAGAAATAAATGGTTTTAACCCACAATACGTCTTGTTTGATGTATAGTACTTTTGGTAATCTATGTTTACACAGGTGGAGAGGTCTGTCCACAATGCACACAAGATATTTAGAGCGCTCAAGAATGGCAGCTTTGCTGGCAAAAATGTATACATAATTCAGCAAATCCTCATCAGGAATGTGAAGTAGGCCTGGGCAAATTTTAATTTACGCTGTCATAATTCATGTAATTTCAGTAATTTTCTGTTACGCTTGTTACACGAAACTCCAAAAATTACACTATTATGCCACATCACGTAGGTACACCATATTTGTGGTAAAGTTATAGCATAAGAGTCAGAGGAATGACCAGAACGCCAATAGCAGTTGTTCTTGTACTTGTGTTTATTGAGCTATTTGTTCAGCATAAAAATGGATACAAGGGCGGATTCCACTCTAAATGATAGCGTTGCTGTTTGTGCAATTTCGCTTACTTTTCCTAAACATTTGAAAGGGACTCACAGTGCTATTCACTTTTAATCTTAAAATATATCATAAGTTGTTGATCTTATAGTTTAGCTTTGTGGGCCATAATACAACTATTTACGTTTAGTTTCCAAGCTTTCGATATAAGTGCACCCTCATCATTATCAAGCTATGTGTGGATTAATGGATGGTCTGAAATGAAATTTACTTCTAGGGAGGTGGCAAGGCCATGAGCAAGGAGTCATACGTTAATGAGAACATAGACAGTCCTAGAGTAAATCCTGTCTTGCACAAAGAAAAGTGAATTTTTGGCCAGTTGGATGACATATTCTCCATCTGTATTACAGAGTCAGATCTTTATATATAGAATGCATGCCCTTTTTTACTTTTGTTTTGAGGTACAGATTTGCAGTTTGTTTATTTGCCTCAAATATTATTGAAAACAATTCTTACTCCTCACTACCCTAGCAAATAATTTTAAAATATAAATTATGCACATGCACATTAATAACATATCTGCTGGAATGTCGATTTCACAGATGCACAAAACTGTGCTTTACCTGCATTAATGCACATTTTTATTAACTCAATGAATTACCATATGAACCACAAAAAGCCCAACCTGGACGGCAACAGCTCTGTGTCTCTCGATGGCTTACTTCAAAGAAAAGTCTTTCTTGTTTGTGAAATCCTGCCTTGCCTAGGCCAGGCCCCAAACACACACCAGGGGGTTGGAGACTACATTGTGTGAGGGCAGGCACAGCCCTTTCAGGTGTGAGCGACCACTCCTCCCCTCCCGCCTAGCACAAATGGCTCATCAGTAAATGCAGACTACACCCAGCTCCTTTTGTGTCACTGTCTATTGAGAGGTGCAACCAGCCCAACTGTCAAACTGACCCAGACAGGGAATCCACAAACAGGCAGAAGCACAGAGATGGTTTAAGCAAGAAAATGCTCACTTTCTAAAAGTGGCATTCTCAAACACACAGGGGGTCATTCCGACCCTGGCGGTTGACTACCGCCAGGGCCGGGGACCGCGGATGCACCGCCAACAGGCTGGCGGTGCATCCATAGGCATTCTGACCGCGGCGGTACAGCCGCGGTCAGCCGCCGGTTTCCCGCTGCCCTAGGGAATCCTCCATGGCGGCGCTGCAGGCAGCGCCGGCATGGGGATTCCGACCCCCTTACCGCCAGCCTGGTTCTGGCGGTTTTGACCGCCAGAACCTGGCTGGCGGTAACGGGTGTCGTGGGGCCCCTGGGGGCCCCTGCAGTGCCCATGTCAATGGCATGGGCCCTGCAGGGGCCCCCTAACAGGGCCCCACCAAGATTTTCAGTGTCTGCCAAGCAGACACTGAAAATCGCGACGGGTGCAACTGCACCCGTCGCACCCCTTCCACTCCGCCGGCTCCATTCGGAGCCGGCATCCTCATGGAAGGGGGTTTCCCGCTGGGCTGGCGGGCGGCCTTCTGGCGGTCGCCCGCCAGCCCAGCGGGAAACTCAGAATTACCGCGGCGGTCTTTTGACCGCGCAGCGGTATTCTGACGGCGGGACTTTGGTGGGCGGCCTCCGCCGCCCGCCAAAGTCAGAATGACCCCCACAATCTTAAAATCAACTTTACAAAATGATGTATTTTTAAATTGTGAGCTCAGAGACCCCACACTCCACATATCTATCCGCTCCCAAATAGAATCTACACTTTAATCATATTTAAAGGTAGCCCCCATGTTAACCTATGTGAGGGACAGGCCTTGCAACAGTGAAAAACCAATTTAGCAGTATTTCACTGTCAGAACATATAAAACACATTACTATGTGGGTCATTACAACCCTGAAGGACGGTGTTAAAGCGGCGGTAATACCGCAAACAGGCCAGTGGAAAAAAAAAGGGAATTATGACCGTGGCGGAAACCGCCAACAAAGACAGCCAGTTTAACTCTCCGACTGCCACGGCGGTACAGACAAGCAGCGCAGCGGTCACCGCCAACAGACAGGCGGAAGACAAAGTACCGCCCACAGTATTACAACAGGCCAATCCGCCACCTTTTCCGGGGCGGATTCACCGTGGATAAAAACACGGCAGAAACAGCCATTTCAATGGGAAAACGCTCACCTTAACACGCTCCACGAGGAAGGAGGGCACCATGGAGCCGGAACTCCAAATACTCCCTGCGTTAGTCTTCCTGCTCCTCTACGATCATCAGCAACGCCGGCGCCGAAGACAACCGTGAGTACTGCACCTACGACATAGGGGAGGGGGGAGGCAAAAGTCAGGGACACACACACGCAACACCCCCACCCCACCCCGACCCTCGCACACTACAACACACACACCAATGCATTTGCAAACATCACAGTAACAACCCCCAACCCCCCAGGAAGAATGGAAAGACAAAAGGAAATGAGTTCAACCATTGTAATGTATCAAAATACAGTAAGCTAATATATACAGATATATATATATACACATTCTAAAAATTATACATCACAATTAGTAGTGTAGGTATGCACCATTCAGTGTCCGTGGACCACTGGGCCCAAAATGCATGGGCGAGGCCCACACACGATACCTGTCCAGAAACGGAGAGAACACTGCTGGGGCATCAGATCGAAATACAACAGGCACCTCAGGGGGAATGGAAGGGGGGGTACCTCAGCCGGATGACAGCACCACGCCAGATCCACAAGGGGGCTCCATGCCCATTGATGTATCCTGGGGAGTGCAAAGCCACAGTCTCACAAGTCTCTCCAATGGGTGGTTTTCCCACTATTTAATGCTGGGGAGTGCAAAGCCACAGTCTCGCAAGTCTCTCCAGTGGGTGGTTTGCCCACTGTACCATCCTGGGGAGTGCAAAGCCACAGTCTCGCAAGTCTCTCCAGTGGGTGGTTTGCCCACTGTACCATCCTGGGGAGTGCAAAGCCACAGTCTCGCAAGTCTCTCCAGTGGGTGGTTTGCCCACTGTACCATCCTGGGGAGTGCAAAGGCCACAGTCTCGCAAGTCAATGCAGTGGGTGGTTTGCCCACTGTACCATCCTGGGGAGTGCAAAGCCACAGTCTCGCAAGTCTTTGCAGTGGGTGGTTTGCCCACTGTACCATCCTGGGGAGTGCAAAGCCACAGTCTCACAAGTCTCTCCAGTGGGTGGTTTGGCCACTGTACCATCCTGGGGAGTGCAAAGCCACAGTCTCACAAGTCTCTCCAGTGGGTGGTTTGCTGACTGTACCATCCTGGGGAGTGCAAAGCCACAGTCTCACAAGTGGATGCTGTTCTCCACTGGTTCTGGAGGGGGACTGGTGCCCAGAGTGCTTCATCCTGTTAAGGACTGAGGTAGTGGATGCTGTTCTCCACTGGTTCTGGAGGGGGACTGGTGCCCAGAGTGCATCACTCTCCCCGTGGCGGTCCCAGTTCCGTCACTGCCCCTGCCACACATGGGCTACCGGTGCTTGATTTTGCGGTGCTTGCCATGGCGGTCTTTGCCCTGTTCAGCGGTGCTTGACTTAGCAGTTTCTGACCTGTTCAGCGGTGCTTGCCATGGCGGTCTTTGCCCTGTTCAGCGGTGCTTGCCCTGTTCAGCGGTGCTTGACTTAGCAGTTTCTGACCTGTTCTGCGGTGCTTGCCATGGCGGTCTTTGCCCTGTTCAGCGGTGCTTGCCCTGTTCAGCAGTGCTTGACTTAGCAGTTTCTGACCTGTGCAGCGGTGTTTGCAATGGCGGTCCCTCATTGCCCAGCGGGGCTGTGGCTGCCGGGGCCCTCCTGGGCACTGACTCTGGCGGTGGTCTCCTGACCAGTGACTATTGGGCTGCCCTCCTGGGCACTGACTCTGGCGGTGGTCTCCTGACCAGTGACGATTGGGCTGCCCTCCTGGGCACTGACTCTGCTGCCCTCCTGGGCACTGACTCTGGCGGTGGTCTCCTGACCAGTGACGATTGGGCTGCCCTCCTGGGCACTGACTCTGGTGGTGGTCTCCTCACCAGTGACTATTGGGCTGCCCTCCTGGGCACTGACTCTGGCGGTGGTCTCCTGACCAGTGACGATTGGGCTGCCCTCCTGGGCACTGACTCTGCTGCCCTCCTGGGCACTGACTCTGGCGGTGGTCTCCTGACCAGTGACGATTGGGCTGCCCTCCTGGACACTGACTCTGGTGGTGGTCTCCTCACCAGTGACGATTGGGCTGCCCTCCTGGGCACTGACTCTGGCAGTGGTCTCCTGACCAATGACGATGGGGCTGGCGGTGGCCTCCTGGGCAGTGGGGATGATGGCGGCCTTCTCCGCCGTGCTGCTCTTACCAGACTTTGGCAACTTCTTCTGCCCCTTCCCCACCTTGGGAGGAGTCACAGCTGACTCAACACTCCCCCCCCGGGACCCTTGTGAGCGGCTTTGCCGGCAGGAGTCTTCCCCCTCTCCCGTCGGGCACTGTCCAACTTCTGGTGCTTCACGGGGGGGGACTGGCTGTGCTTTGGGTCTGTGTCACACTGGCTGCCCTGGTGGCCGGTGCACTCCACATACCTCTAACAGGCACCACTGGTACCGGAGATTTTTTTGGGTGAGGTGCTAGTACGGGACCTATGACTTGGAGGGGAGGTGGTGGGAAAGAGGTCAACGTTGCTCAGGAAAAGTTTCTGATGAACACTGAGACGGGTAGCTGGAAGGGATCTGGGAGTGGAGGAAGAGGAGGTGGTTGTAGGAGATGTAACCTTTGATGATTTGGGTGCAGGTGCATGTTCTGGAGGCTGTCATGAGGTGGATGGATGTTGGGTGTGTGTGTGCCCGCGTTTGTGTACTTTGGGAGGGGGCGTCACAGACACACTGGGAGAAGACACAGGGGACATGTAAATGGTAGTGGGGGTGGTGAGTGCAGGTGAGCGGGGTGTGGTGCTGGGTGTCCTGGTGCGAGTCCTAGTGGCTGTAGTGGTAGTGCATGCAGGTGAGAGTGTAGACGACACTGGGAGGGAGGAGGGAGACGACGAGGAGGGGACACAGTGGAGGCAGTGGATGTTGCTGTGTCTGTATGTGGGTGATGCTTGTGTG
The DNA here is from genome assembly GCF_031143425.1 of Pleurodeles waltl. Lineage (NCBI taxonomy): Eukaryota > Metazoa > Chordata > Amphibia > Caudata > Salamandridae > Pleurodeles > Pleurodeles waltl. Next base: position 344,114,650 of record NC_090439.1, read on the forward strand.
AGTGCCTGTGGGATGTGTGGTGCCTATGTTTGCCTGAGCTGCCCTTGTGTGTTGAGGTGTGTGCAGGCTGGTCTGATGGTGAGCTTGGGATAGGCAGAGGTACAGGGGATTGGGTCTGGGTGGAGGAAGTTGGAGGGGGGAGGCTAGACACAGGGACAATGGCTGCCATCAGTGCTGAGGCCAGAGATTGCAGGGTTCGATGATGGGCAGCCTGACCAGAAGGAATGCCCTCCAGGAATGCATTAGTGTGTTGCAACTCCCTTTCTACACCCTGGATGGCATTCACAATGGTAGACTGCCCTACAGTGAGTGACCTGAGGAGGTCAATGGCCTTCTCACTGAGGGCAGCAGAGGTGACGGGCAGGGGCTGAGGTGCCTGGGGCGAAGGTGATGCCCACCCTCCTGGGTGAGCGAGCACGGGGCGAAGGCTGAGGGGCTGCTGGGAGGGCGGTGCTGGTAGGGGAGGTGGCGGCAGTACCTGTAGAAGTGGGGCGCACAGATGGTGCCGCCACCACAAGGGAGCCCCCATCGGCGAACGAGTCCGTGTCGCTGCTTGGTGATCTGGTGGCCGACATGAAGCTCCCCTCGCCCTCCGTCCCACTGGAGTATTCAGAGTCTGTGGTTTGGCCCACCATGGCCACGTGGGATGCAGCTCCCTCGTGCTCCGGTGCCACTGTACCTCCGCCTGATGATGCTGATGCACACAAGAACAGGGAGAGCACAAAAAGGGGGGGGGACGACAGAAGAAAGACAGGTTGAGTGCATGGCTGACCGTTGGCGGAAAATACAGACACAGCAGCCCCCTGCACTACGCCGCGTTGTTGGACTCTACTGATGCAGTTCCTGGGATATGGCCTACATGGCTATGGTGGACATCAGCACAAATAGATGACACAGGGGCATGTATACCTGTACTTGGTACTTTACAGAGATGGGGTGGAGTGCCACATGGCCTGCATTACGGAGGGGCCTGGCCTACGGAACTCGCACTGGCCTAGGGAAACCCACAGCCCTCCTCCCCCACCCAGACACCTTCACTGCGCGCAAAGTCTGCTGAATGAGAGTGTACTCACCCCCTTGTGTCTGCTGTGATGCCCTCAAGCGCCCATCCAACTCAGGGTAGGCCACCGCCAGGATCCGGAACATCAGGGGGGTCATGGTGTGACGGGCACCCCTCCCATGTTGGGAGGCCATCCCCAGCTGAGCCTCCGCCGTCTTCTTGCTCCAGCAGCGAATGTCCTCCCATCTTTTACGGCAGTGGGTGCTCCATCTCTGGTGGGCCCCCAGGGTCCGGACGTCCTTGGCGATGGCACGCCAAATATCCTTCTTCTGGTGGGCGCTGACCTACATGACATGTACAGGGGAAGAAGAAAAGTCATTAACAACTGCACCGTCAAAGTGAGTGGCCCACATCCCTACCCTTGCCATGTGGCACATGCATTCACAGTCCTTCATGCTCGCAGAACTCTGCCCCCTTCCTTCTTACTACCAGCCCCCTCCACCCAGGCATAGCCCATACAACTTTCTCCCTGTGTACTCACCTGTTGGTCTGGAGGACCGTAGAGTAGTGTGTACTGGGGGAGGACCCCGTCCACAAGCTTCTCCAACTCCTGTGCAGTGAAGGCAGGAGCCCTTTCCCCAGATGCACGAGCCATTGTCTCTTCCAGACCGAGGTCACAGCAGCACTTGCAGTGTAGGTCCTCTCCTGTGGAAGATCAGGTTTCGAGTGATTGAACAGATAGAAAATGGCAGTCACGCCCGCGGCGGTGACGTCCGCAATGGTGCGTATCATCACCGCCGGCGCACTTCATCATTGGGTCCTGGGACCCATAGGGTCCAATGTTAACCAATGCAGCATTGCTCCGCGGTCTACCACCGCCTACCCCGACGGTGTACAACTCCAGCGCAGATACCTCACATCCCATTGTCCCAGTTTAGAGGTCAGGCAGCCGCCATTTCAGGGGCCCACATGGCTTCATTTACTACTGCGTCACACATACCTAGGCCTACACTCAACACACATACAGGAAGAGTTTTGTATTTGGTGTCGTGTTCTGTGTAGCTGTGGGTACATACCTGGGAATTTGTTGACTCTGTGGTCGCTGTTGTCCTTCTTAGGCACCGTCAGCTGGGACATTTGAGGAGATGGCGGAATCATCCGGTGTACCGACCGCTGGTGTACCTGTTAACAATGGAGGAGCGACATTTGATCATCACCTACAGGTTTGACCGTGCCACAATCCAGGAACTGTGTACCCAGTTGGAGCCAGACCTGATGTCACCAATCCGCCATCCCACAGGAATCCCCCCTCAAGTGCAGGTGCTATCAGTACTCCATTTCTTAGCAAGTGGGTCATTTCAAACAACAGTGGCCATGGCATCAGGGATGTCCCAGCCTATGTTTTCAAATGTGTTGTCCAGAGTGTTGTCTGCCCTGCTGGAACACCTGAGGAGTTACATCGTTTTCCCTCAGGTGGAGGATTTGGCTACTGTTAAAGGTGACTTCTATGCCCTGGGACAAATCCCTAACATAATAGGTGCCATTGATGGGACCCATGTAGCTCTGGTCCCCCCCCACAGGAGTGAACAGGTGTACAGGAACCGGAAGAGTTATCATTCAATGAATGTACAGATGGTATGTTTGGCAGACCAGTACATCTCCCAGGTAAATGCTATGTTCCCTGGCTCAGTGCATGATGCCTACATCCTGTGGAATAGCAGCATCCCTTATGTGATGATGCACCGGGTGTGGCTATTAGGGGACTCTGGTTACCCCAACCTTTCATGGCTATTGACCCCAGTGAGGAATCCCAGGACCAGGGCAGAAGAACGCTACAATGAGGCCCATGGGCAGACTAGGAGGGTGATCGAACGCACCTCCTGCCTCCTGAAGGCCAGGTTCAGGTGCCTCCATATGACAGGTGGATCCCTATTCTACTCACCAAGGAAGGTGTGCCAGATCATCATCGCCTGCTCTATGCTTCACAATCTTGCTTTGCGACGCCAGGTGCCTTTTCTGCAGGAGGATGGTCCAGATGACGGTGTTGTGGCAGCTGTGGAGCCTGTTGACAGTGATGAGGAGGAAGCAGAGGAAGAAGACATTGACAACAGGGACTCAGTCATACAGCAATATTTCCAGTGACACACAGGTGAGAACACTTTCTTGCCTAGTACAAGTACTTTCACACTTCTACCTCTATCCTGTCTGTCAATTTCAAGCAGTATTTGGTAACTGAGTTGTACATTTCCATTACGGTTTCACAGGTGTGGTTACCAACGTGTGTCATCTGCTTGCATCCTTCATGGACTTGTGATGTGTGACATAGGTATGTTGACATTACATTTTCAAACGGATTTTGTCATTTGTAAGGAAATGCCTCCTTGGCATGGTTACCCCCTGACTTTTTGCCTTTGCTGATGCTATGTTTTGAATTGAAAGTGTGCTGAGGCCTGCTAACCAGGCCCCAGCACCAGTGTTCTTTCCCTAACCTGTACTTTTTGATTCCACAATTGACACACCCTGGCCTCCAGATAAGTCCCTTGTAACTGGTACCTCTGGTACCAAGGGCCCTGATGCCAGGGAAGGTCTCTAAGGGCTGCAGCATGTATTATGCCACCCTAGAGACCCCTCACTCAGCACAGACACACTGCTTACCAGCTTGTGTGTGCTAGTGAGAACAAACTGAGTAAGTCGACGTGGCACTCCCCTCAGGGTGCCATGCCAGCCTCTCACTGCCTATGCAGTATGGGTAAGACACCCCTCTAGCAGGCCTTACAGCCCTAAGGCAGGGTGCACTATACCATAGGTGAGGGCACCAGTGCATGAGCACTGTGCCCCTACAGTGTCTAAGCAAAACCTTAGACATTGTACGTGCAGGGTAGCCATAAGAGTATATGGTCTGGGAGTCTGTCAAACACGAACTCCACAGCACCACAATGGCTACACTGAAAACTGGGAAGTTTGGTATCAAACTTCTCAGCACAATAAATGCACACTGATGCCAGTGTACATTTTATTGTAAAATACACCAGAGGGCACCTTAGAGGTGCCCTCTGAAACTTAACCGACTATCTGTGTAGGCTGACTGGTTCCAGCAGCCTGCCACACTAGAGACATGTTGCTGGCCCCATGGGGAGAGTGCCTTTGTCACTCTGAGGCCAGTAACAAAGCCTGCACTGTGTGGAGATGCTAACACCTCCCCCAGGCAGGATCTGTAACACCTGGCGGTGAGCCTCAAAGGCTCACCCCTTTGTCACAGCACCGCAGGACACTCCAGCTAGTGGAGTTGCCCGCCCCTCCGGCCCCGGCCCCCACTTTTGGCGGCAAGGCCGGAGAAAATAATGAGAATAACAAGGAGGAGTCACTGGCCAGTCAGGACAGCCCCTAAGGTGTCCTGAGCTGAGGTGACTCTAACTTTTAGAAATCCTCCATCTTGCAGATGGAGGATTCCCCCAATAGGATTAGGGATGTGACCCCCTCCCCTTGGGAGGAGGCACAAAGAGGGTGTACCCACCCTCAGGGCTAGTAGCCATTGGCTACTAACCCCCCAGACCTAAACACGCCCTTAAATTTAGTATTTAAGGGCTTCCCTGAACCTAAAGATTTAGATTCCTGCAACTACAAGAAGAAGGACTGCTGAGCTGAAAGACCTCTGCAGAGGAAGACCAGAAGACACCAACTGCCTTGGCCCCAGACTTACCGGCCTGTCTCCTGCCTTCCAAAGAACCCTGCTCCAGCTACGCTTTCCAAGGGACCAGCGACCTCTGAATCCTCCGAGGACTGTCCTGCTTCGAAAAAGACAAGAAACTCCCGAGGACAGCGGCACTGCTCCAAAAGAACTGCAACTTCGTTACAAGGAGCAGATTTAAAGACCCCTGCAACTCCCCGCAAGAAGCGTGAGACTTGCAACACTGCACCCGGCGACCCCGACTCGACTGGTGGAGAACAACCAACTCAGGGAGGACCCTCCGGCGACTCTACGACTGTGAGTAACCAAAGTTGCCCCCCCTGAGCCCCCACAGCGACGCCTGCAGAGGGAATCCCCAGGCTCCCCCTGACCGCGACTGTCTGAACTCCATTTCCCGACGGCTGGGAAAGACCCTGCACCCTCAGCCCCCAGCCCCTAAAGAAACGGAACTTCTGTGCAGGAGTGACCCCCAGGAGGCCCTCTCCCTTGCCCAGGTGGTGGCTACCCCGAGGAGCCCCCCCCTTGCCTGCCTGCGACGCTGAAGAGATCCCTTGATCTCTCATTGACTTCCATTGAAAACCCGACGCTTGTTTGCACACTGCACCCGGCCGCCCCCGCGCTGCTGAGGGTGTACTTTCTGTGCTATCTTGTGTCCCCCCCGGTGCCCTACAAAACCCCCCTGGTCTGCCCTCCGAAGACGCGGGTAATTACCTGCTGGCAGACTGGAACCGGGGCACCCCCGTCTCTCCATTATAGCCTATGTGTTTTGGGCACCTCTTTGACCTTTGCACCTGACCGGCCCTGAGCTGCTGGTGTGATAACTTTGGGGTTGCTCTGAACCCCCAACGGTGGGCTACCTTGGACCAAAAACTGAAAACTGTAAGTGCCTTACTTACCTGTTGAAATTAACAATAACTTACCTCCCCCAGGAACTGTGAAAATTGCAGTGTCCACTTTTAAAACAGCTTATTGTGTTTTATGTGAAAAGTATACATGCTAAAATAATGATTCAAAGTTCCTAGAGTACTTACCTGCAATACCTTTCAAAAGAGCTATTACATGTAAAATTTGAACCTGTGGTTCTTAAAATAAACTAAGAAAAGATATTATTCTATAACAAAACCTATTGGCTGGATTTGTCTCTGAGTGTGTGTACCTCATTTATTGTCTATGTGTATGTACAACAAATGCTTAACACTACTCCTTGGATAAGCCTACTGCTCGACCACACTACCACAAAAATAGAGCATTAGTATTATCTCTTTTTACCACTATTTTACCTCTAAGGGGAACCCTTGGACTCTGTGCATGCTATTCCTTACTTTGAAATAGCACATACAGAGCCAACTTCCTACATTGGTGGCAGCGGTGGGATACAAGACTTTGCATTTGCTGGACTACTCAGCCAATACCTGATCACACGACAAATTCCAAAATTGTCATTAGAAATTGATTTTTGCAATTTGAAAAGTTTTCTAAATTCTTTAAAGTCCTGCTAGGGCCTTGTGTTAGTCCCTGTTAGCATTTCTTTTAGAGTTTAAAAGTTTTTAAAAGTTTGAATTAGATTCTAGAACTAGTTTTAGATTCTTAAAAGCATTCCAACTTTTAGAAGAATAATGTCTAGTACAGAGATGAATGTGGTGGAACTCGACACCACACCTTACCTCCATCTCCAGATGAAAGAGCTAAGGTCACTCTGTAACATAAGAAAAATAACAATGGGCTCCAGACCTACCAAAGTACAGCTCCAGGAGCTGTTGGCAGAGTATGATAGAGCCAACCCCTCTGTGGATAACACAGAGGAGGATGATAGTGAACTGGAGGAAGAATCCCCTCCACCAGTCCTATCTAGGGAGAACAGGGCTTCTCAAGCCCTGACTCCAAAAATAATAGTCAGAGATGCTGGCTCCCTCACAGGAGAGTCCAGCCTCTCTGAAATCACTGAGGATAACTCCAGTGAAGAGGACATCCAGTTAGCCCAGATGGCCAAAAGATTGGCTTTGGAAAAACAGATCCTAGCCATAGAAAGGGAAAGACAAGAGATGGGCCTAGGACCCATCAATGGTGGCAGCAACATAACTAGGGTCAGAGATTCTCCTGACATGTTGAAAATCCCCAAAGGGATTGTAACAAAATATGAAGATGGTGATGACATCACCAAATGGTTCACAGCTTTTGAGAGGGCTTGTGAAACCAGAAAAGTGAACAAATCTCACTGGGGTGCTCTCCTTTGGGAAATGTCCACAGGAAAGTGTAGGGATAGACTCCTCACACTCTCTAAAAAAGATGCAGAATCTTATGACCTCATGAAGGGTACCCTGATTGAGGGCTTTGGATTCTCCACTGAGGAGTATAGGATTAGATTCAGGGGGGCTCAAAAATCCTCGAGCCAGACCTGGGTTGACTTTGTAGACTACTCAGTAAAAACACTAGATGGTTGGATTCAAGGCAATGGTGTAAATGATTATGATGGGCTGTACAATTTATTTGTGAAAGAACACCTATTAAGTAATTGTTTCAATGATAAACTGCATCAGCATCTGGTGGACCTAGGACCAATTTCTCCCCAAGAATTGGGAAAGAAGGCGGACCATTGGGTCAAGACTAGGGTGTCCAAAACTTCCACAGGGGGTGACCAAAAGAAAGGGGTCACAAAACCTCCCCAGGGGAAAGTTGGTGAGACAGCCAAAAACAAAGATAGTAAAGAGTCTTCTACAGGCCCCCAAAAACCTGCACAGGAGGGTGGGCCCAGAGCCTCTTCACAAAACAATTCTGGGTACAAGGGTAAAAACTTTGATCCCAAAAAGGCCTGGTGTCGTAACTGTAGTCAGTCTGGACACCAAACTGGAGACAAGGCCTGTCCCAAGAAAGATACCACTTCTAACTCCCATCCAGCTAAAACTGGAATGGCCAGTCTCCAAGTGGGATCAACAGTGTGCCCAGAGCAAATCAGGTGTCACACTGAAGCTACATTAGTCTCTGAGGGTGGGGTGGATTTAGCCACACTGGCTGCCTGGCCCCCTAACATGCAAAAATACAGGCAGCAGCTCTTAATTAATGGGACAAGTGTAGAGGGCCTGAGGGATACAGGTGCCAGTGTCACCATGGTGACAGGAAACTGGTTTCCCCTGGCCAATACCTGGCTGGACAAAGTTATCCAGTCACCAACGCTGACAATCAGACTAAAGTACATCCCATGGCTATGGTAACTTTAGAGTGGGGAGGGGTCAAGGGCCTGAAACAGGTGGTGGTCTCCTCAAATATCCCAGTAGACTGTTTGCTTGGAAATGACCTGGAGTCCTCAGCATGGGCTGAGGTAGAACTGAAAACCCATGCAGCCATGCTGGGTATCCCTGAACTGGTGTGTGTCAAGACTAGGGCACAGTGCAAGGCACAGGGTGAAAAAGTAGAGCTGGAGTCTGGAAGAATGGCCCAGCCTACCAAGAGGAAAGGAAAGTCAGCTGGGAAACCAGCTGCAACACAACACCAAAAAGAGAACCTCTCTTCTCAGGAAGAAGTTCTGCCCTCTGAGGGAACTGAGCCTATGGAACTGGAACCTTATCAGGTTGAGCTCTTAGGCCCAGGGGGACCCTCAAGGGAAGAGTTGTGTAAGGGACAAGAAACCTGTCCCTCTCTTGAAGGCCTTAGGCAGCAAGCTGCTGAAGAGTCCAATGGCAAGAAAAATGGAACACATAGGGTCTATTGGGAAGATGGACTCCTGTACACTGAGGCAAGAGATCCCAAACCTGGTGCCACTAGGAGAGTGGTAGTGCCTCAGGGTTTCAGAGAGTTTATTCTGACCTTAGCCCATGATATTCCCCTTGCTGGGCATTTGGAACAAACCAAGACGTGGGAGAGGTTAGTCAACCACTTCTACTGGCCCAATATGTCCCAGAAGGTTAAGGAGTTTTGCCTCTCCTGCCCCACCTGTCAAGCCAGTGGTAAGACAGGTGGGCATCCAAAGGCCCCCCTCATTCCTCTTCCAGTGGTGGGGGTCCCCTTTGAAAGAGTGGGTGTGGACATAGTTGGTCCACTAGAACCTCCCACAGCCTCAGGAAATATGTATATCCTAGTAGTAGTGGATCATGCTACTAGGTATCCTGAAGCTATTCCCCTTAGGTCGACTACTGCCCCTGCAGTAGCCAAGGCCCTCATTGGTATCTTTACCAGAGTGGGCTTCCCTAAGGAGGTGGTGTCTGACAGAGGTACCAACTTCATGTCAGCATACCTAAAACACATGTGGAATGAGTGTGGAGTGACTTATAAGTTCACTACACCATATCATCCACAAACTAATGGCCTTGTTGAGAGATTCAACAAGACATTAAAGGGCATGTTCATGGGGCTCCCAGAAAAACTCAAAAGGAGATGGGATGTCCTCCTGCCATGTCTGCTTTTCGCTTACAGAGAGGTGCCTCAGAAGGGAGTAGGATTCTCACCCTTTGAACTTCTGTTTGGCCACCCTGTAAGGGGACCACTTGCTCTTGTTAAAGAAGGCTGGAAGAGACCTCTTCATGAGCCTAAACAAGACATAGTGGACTATGTACTTGGCCTTCGCTCAAGAATGGCAGAGTACATGGAAAAGGCAAGTAATAACCTTGAGGCCAGCCAACAACTCCAGAAGTTGTGGTATGACCAAAAGGCTGCACTGGTTGAATTTCAACCAGGGCAGAAAGTCTGGGTTCTGGAACCTGTGGCTCCAGGGCACTTCAGGACAAATGGAGTGGCCCTTACCCAGTACTAGAAAGGAAGAGTCAGGTCACCTACCTGGTAGACCTGGGCACAAGCAGGAGCCCCAAGAGGGTGATCCATGTAAACCGCCTTAAGCTCTTCCATGACAGGGCTGATGTAAATCTGTTGATGGTAACAGATGAGGACCAGGAAGCTGAGAGTGAGCCTCTCCCTGATCTCCTCTCATCAGACCCTAAAGATGGCTTAGTGGATGGAGTGATCTACTCAGACACCCTCTCTGGCCAACAGCAAGCTGACTGTAGGAAGGTCCTGCAACAGTTTGCTGAACTCTTTTCCCTAACCCCTGGTCAGACACACCTGTGTACCCATGATGTGGACACAGGAGACAGCATGCCTGTCAAAAACAAAATATTTAGACAGTCTGATCAAGTTAAGGAAAGCATCAAGGTGGAAGTCCACAAGATGCTGGAATTGGGAGTAATAGAGCACTCTGACAGCCCCTGGGCTAGCCCAGTGGTCTTAGTCCCCAAACCTCACACCAAAGATGGAAAGAGAGAAATGAGGTTTTATGTGGACTACAGAGGTCTCAACTCTGTCACCAAGACAGATGCCCATCCCATTCCTAGAGCTGATGAGCTCATAGACAAATTAGGGGCTGCCAAATTCTTAAGCACCTTTGACTTAACAGCAGGGTACTGGCAAATCAGAATGGCCCCTGGAGCAAAAGAAAAGACAGCATTCTCCACACCTGATGGGCATTATCAGTTCACTGTTATGCCCTTTGGTTTAAAGAATGCCCCTGCCACCTTCCAAAGGTTGGTGAATCAAGTCCTTGCTGGGCTGGAATCCTTTAGTGCAGCTTATCTTGATGATATTGCTGTCTTCAGCTCCACCTGGCAGGATCACCTGGTCCACCTGAAGAAGGTTTTGAAGGCTCGACAATCTGCAGGCCTCTCTATCAAGGCATCCAAATGCCAGATAGGGCAGGGAACTGTGGTTTACTTGGGACACCTTGTAGGTGGAGGCCAAGTTCAGCCACTCCAACCCAAGATCCAGACTATTCTGGACTGGGTAGCTCCAAAAACCCAGACTCAAGTCAGGGCATTCCTTGGCTTGACTGGGTACTATAGGAGGTTTGTGAAGGGATATGGATCAATAGTGACAGCCCTCACAGAATTGACCTCCAAGAAAATGCCCAAGAAAGTAAACTGGACTGTAGAGTGCCAACAGGCCTTTGACACCCTGAAACAAGCTATGTGCACAGCACCAGTTCTAAAAGCTCCAGATTACCCCAAGCAATTCATTGTGCAAACAGATGCCTCTGAACATGGGATAGGGGCAGTTTTGTCCCAAACAAATGATGATGGCCTTGACCAGCCTGTTGCTTTCATTAGCAGGAGGTTACTCCCCAGGGAGCAGAGTTGGAGTGCCATTGAGAGGGAGGCCTTTGCTGTGGTTTGGTCCCTGAAGAAGCTGAGACCATACCTCTTTGGTACTCACTTCCTAGTTCAGACTGACCACAGACCTCTCAGATGGCTGATGCAAATGAAAGGTGAAAATCCAAAACTGTTGAGGTGGTCCATCTCCCTACAGGGAATGGACTTTATAGTGGAACACAGACCTGGGACTGCCCATGCCAATGCAGATGGCCTTTCCAGGTTCTTCCACTTAGAAAATGAAGACTCTCTTGGGAAAGGTTAGTCTCATCCTCTTTCGTTTGGGGGGGGGTTGTGTAAGGAAATGCCTCCTTGGCATGGTTACCCCCTGACTTTTTGCCTTTGCTGATGCTATGTTTTGAATTGAAAGTGTGCTGAGGCCTGCTAACCAGGCCCCAGCACCAGTGTTCTTTCCCTAACCTGTACTTCTTGATTCCACAATTGACACACCCTGGCCTCCAGATAAGTCCCTTGTAACTGGTACCTCTGGTACCAAGGGCCCTGATGCCAGGGAAGGTCTCTAAGGGCTGCAGCATGTATTATGCCACCCTAGAGACCCCTCACTCAGCACAGACACACTGCTTACCAGCTTGTGTGTGCTAGTGAGAACAAACTGAGTAAGTCGACATGGCACTCCCCTCAGGGTGCCATGCCAGCCTCTCACTGCCTATGCAGTATGGGTAAGACACCCCTCTAGCAGGCCTTACAGCCCTAAGGCAGGGTGCACTATACCATAGGTGAGGGCACCAGTGCATGAGCACTGTGCCCCTACAGTGTCTAAGCAAAACCTTAGACATTGTAAGTGCAGGGTAGCCATAAGAGTATATGGTCTGGGAGTCTGTCAAACACGAACTCCACAGCACCACAATGGCTACACTGAAAACTGGGAAGTTTGGTATCAAACTTCTCAGCACAATAAATGCACACTGATGCCAGTGTACATTTTATTGTAAAATACACCACAGAGGGCACCTTAGAGGTGCCCCCTGAAACTTAACCGACTATCTGTGTAGGCTGACTGGTTCCAGCAGCCTGCCACACTTGAGACATGTTGCTGGCCCCATGGGGAGAGTGCCTTTTCACTCTGAGGCCAGTAACAAAGCCTGCACTGGGTGGAGATGCTAACACCTCCCCCAGGCAGGAGCTGTAACACCTGGCGGTGAGCCTCAAAGGCTCACCCCTTTGTCACAGCACCGCAGGACACTCCAGCTAGTGGAGTTGCCCGCCCCTCCGGGCCCGGCCCCCACTTTTGGCGGCAAGGCCGGAGAAAATAATGAGAATAACAAGGAGGAGTCACTGGCCAGTCAGGACAGCCCCTAAGGTGTCCTGAGCTGAGGTGACTCTAACTTTTAGAAATCCTCCATCTTGCAGATGGAGGATTCCCCCAATAGGATTAGGGATGTGACCCCCTCCCCTTGGGAGGAGGCACAAAGAGGGTGTACCCAACATCAGGGCTAGTAGCCATTGGCTACTAACCCCCCAGACCTAAACACGCCCTTAAATTTAGTATTTAAGGGCTTCCCTGAACCTAAAGATTTAGATTCCTGCAACTACAAGAAGAAGGACTGCTGAGCTGAAAGACCCCTGCAGAGGAAGACCAGAAGACACCAACTGCCTTGGCCCCAGACTTACCGGCCTGTCTCCTGCCTTCCAAAGAACCCTGCTCCAGCGACGCTTTCCAAGGGACCAGCGACCTCTGAATCCTCCGAGGACTGTCCTGCTTCGAAAAAGACAAGAAACTCCCGAGGACAGCGGCACTGCTCCAAAAGAACTGCAACTTCGTTACAAGGAGCAGATTTAAAGACCCCTGCAACTCCCCGCAAGAAGCGTGAGACTTGCAACACTGCACCCGGCGACCCCGACTCGACTGGTGGAGAACAACCAACTCAGGGAGGACCCTCCGGCGACTCTACGACTGTGAGTAACCAAAGTTGCCCCCCCTGAGCCCCCACAGCGACGCCTGCAGAGGGAATCCCCAGGTTCCCCTGACCGCGACTGTCTGAACTCCATTTCCCGACGGCTGGGAAAGACCCTGCACCCGCAGCCCCCAGCCCCTAAAGAAACGGAACTTCTGTGCAGGAGTGACCCCCAGGAGGCCCTCTCCCTTGCCCAGGTGGTGGCTACCCCGAGGAGCCCCCCCCCTTGCCTGCCTGCGACGCTGAAGAGATCCCTTGATCTCTCATTGACTTCCATTGAAAACACGACGCTTGTTTGCACACTGCACCCGGCCGCCCCCGCGCTGCTGAGGGTGTACTTTCTGTGCTATCTTGTGTCCCCCCCGGTGCCCTACAAAACCCCCCTGGTCTGCCCTCCGAAGACGCGGGTACTTACCTGCTGGCAGACTGGAACCGGGGCACCCCCGTCTCGCCATTATAGCCTATGTGTTTTGGGCACCTCTTTGACCTTTGCACCTGACCGGCCCTGAGCTGCTGGTGTGATAACTTTGGGGTTGCTCTGAACCCCCAACGGTGGGCTACCTTGGACCAAACACTGAAACCTGTAAGTGCCTTACTTACCTGTTGAAACTAACAATAACTTACCTCCCCCAGGAACTGTGAAAATTGCACTGTGTCCACTTTTAAAACAGCTTATTGTGTTTTATGTGAAAAGTATACATGCTAAAGTAATGATTCAAAGTTCATAGAGTACTTACCTGCAATACCTTTCAAAAGAGCTATTACATGTAAAATTTAAACCTGTGGTTCTTAAAATAAACTAAGAAAATATATTTTTCTATAACAAAACCTATTGGCTGGATTTGTCTCTGAGTGTGTGTACCTCATTTATTGTCTATGTGTATGTACAACAAATGCTTAACACTACTCCTTGGATAAGCCTACTGCTCGACCACACTACCACAAAAATAGAGCATTAGTATTATCTCTTTTTACCACTATTTTACCTCTAAGGGGAACCCTTGGACTCTGTGCATGCTATTCCTTACTTTGAAATAGCACATACAGAGCCAACTTCCTACATCATTGTCATAGCTAATACACATTTTCAAAATCACAGACTGACTCCAGATTGTTTTATGCTTCAAGGGTGTTTATTGAAGTGCAAATTATTGGAGGGGTGGTAAAATGGTGATGGGTGATGGTGGAGGAGTGTCCATGGCAGAGTCCAGTATATTAGTCTCACAGGTGCATTGCCCATATGGGCATAGGAAGTGGAGCTGGGGCAGTTCCAATATGGACAGGGTTACAAAGTGGGACAGTGGGATGACAATCAGGATGGTCTCATTTCTTGGCGGGGGTCTTGCCATTGTGCTCTGTCCTGTTCCTGGATCTCAGGGACCGCTTGCGGGGTGATTCTCCGTCTGCAGGGGGTGGGGTGCTGGTGTGGTGGTCCTGTGGCGGGGCGTCCTGTCCACTAGCGCCGGCAGAGGTGGTGGGCAATTCATCGTCCATACTAGTGTCAGGGGCCCTTTGGAGTGCCACGGTGTCCCTCATGGTGTTCTGTATGTCCTTCAGCACCCCTACGATGGTCCCCATGGCGGAGCTTATGGTTCTGAGTTCCTCCCTGAACCCCTAATACCGTTCCTCCTGCAGGCGCTGGGTCTCCTGAAACTTGGCCAGGACCGTAGCCATCGTCTCCTGGGAGTGGTGGTATGCTCCCATGATGGAGGAGAGGGCCTCGTGGAGAGGGGGTTCCCTTGCCCTGTCCGCCCCCTGTCGCACAGCAGCCCTCCCAGTTCCCCTGTGTTCCTGGGCCTCCGTCCCCTGGACCGTGTGCCCACTACCACTGCCCCCAGGTCCCTGTTGTTGTTGGGGTTGTGGGTTATCCTGGGTTCCCTGTAGTGGTGGACACACAGCTGATTGATGTGTCCTGGGGACGGGGGTATGAGCCCGCTGGGTGGGTGCTGTACTGGTGTTTCCAGAGGGTGGAAGGTCAGTGTTGGGCTGTGCCTGTGCGAGGGGAACCAACTGTCCCGAGGCCCACGATGGTCCAGGCTGGTCATCTGGATCCAGTTGGCCAGAGCTGCTGTCATCACTGTGGGCCTCTTCTGTGGGTGGGGTAGAGATGTCTGGACCCTCCTGTCTGGTGACGTTAGGTAGTGGTTCTGCAGGGGTGTAAAAGAATGATTATTGCATCTGGGTGTACTATGGTGTGCAATGGGTGGGTGTGCGTGTACCCCAGTGCAAGCATTCCTGTGTGGGGGCTTGTGTGATGATGGTTGGGGGGTGTTATGGGTATGTGCAGTGAGCATGCTTTAGTGAGGGGTGTCCATGCTTAGTTGTGTCATGCAGGGCTTGGTGTTGGGATGGGTGTTTTGTGTTATTAGTACATTAGTGAGGAGTTGGAGTGATAGGGGAGGGGGTGAGGGTGGGGGTGTGTGATAGCATGCAGGTTGGGTGGGGGATATGATAGTTAAGATTTGACTTACCAGTGTCCATTCCTCCACCGACTCCTCCGAGGCCCTCTGGATGCATGATGGTCAAGACCTGCCCCTCCCATGTTGTTAGTTGTGGGGGAGGAGGTGGGAGTCCGCCGCCAGTCCGCTGAACCGCGATGTTGTGCCTGGAGACCACGGAACGCACCTTCCCCCGTAGGTCGTTCCACCTCTTCCTGATGTTGTCCCAATTTCTGGGTGCTGTCCCACTTCGTTGACCCTGTTAATTATTCTTCGCCATAGCTCCATCTTCCTTGCAATGGAGGTGTGCTGCACCTGTGATCGAAATAGCTGTGGCTCTACCCGTACGATTTCCTCCACCATGACCCTGAGCTCCTCCTCGGAAAACCTGGGGTGTCTTTGGCGTGCCATGGGGTGGTGTAGGTGATGTGTGGGGTGGTGTATGTGGTGATGAGTGTGGTGATGTGTAGTGGTGTGTGGTGTTTTGTGCGTGGATGTTGTGTGGGTGATGGTTTTGTGTGCCTCTGTGTGATGGGGTTGTCGATGCTGTGCTCTCTCTCTCACCTTCGTCTATAATTTTTGGTCGTAGGGGTTTGTGGGTGATGTGGGTGTGTGTTTTATATAGTATTGATTGTGTGGGAGTGGTGTGTGTATGTGTATCAGGTGTGTGTATTTCGATTTGTCCAATGTGGCGGTGTTTTGGAGATGTGTGTGTATTTTGAGCGCGGCGGTGTGTACCGCCAATGGAATACCACGGTTGAAAGACCGCTGTGTGGATTCGTGGGTCGTAATAGCATGGGCGTGTTTCTGTTGGCGTGACGGTGGAGGTTTTGTTTTCGCCAGTATATCACTGACCTTTGGTGTGGCGGAATTGTGTGGTTGTCTGAATTTTGGCGGATTCCGAGATGTGGGTCATAATAGCTGTGGCGGAATTCTGCGGCCGCTGCGGTTTATTGGCGGTCTTCTGCACGGCAGTAAACGGCTTTTACCGCCAATGTTGTAATGACCACCTATATGTCCTACCTTAACCATACACTGCACCCTGCCCTTGGGGCTCCATAGGGCCTACCTTATGGGTGACTTACATGTAAGAAAAGGGAAGGTTTAGGCCTGGCAAGTGGGTACACTTGCCAAGTCGAATTTACAGTTTAAAACTGCAGACACTGAGGTGGCAGGTCCGAACCTTATTTACAGAGCTACTATTGTGGGTGGCACAACCAATGCTCAGGCCCAGTAGTAGCATTTGATTTACAGGCCCTGGACACCTCTACTGCACTGAACTAGGGACTTACTATTAAATCAAATATGCCAATCATGGATGAACAAATTACACACACATTTTGTATAGGAGCACTTGCACTTTAGCACTGGTTAGCAGTGGTAAAGTGCCCAGAGTAACAAAAACAGCAAAAACAGAGTCCAGCACACATCAACTACCTGGGAAACAGAGGCAAACAGTTAAGGGAGACCACGGCAAGGATGAAAAGTCCAACAGGATGAGTGGAGTTCTTAAGCTAAAAAAGTAGTTTGCTGAAAATAACCATCATACGGTATAAAATCCAGCCAATAAGAGACTAGGTAAATGAGCTATACTCTAGTGATGGACAAGCCCAAAATGAACAAGTTACAACATGGAATCCTTTGGATAGGAAGCAAGCAAATGAGGGTGACAATAAAACCAACCAGTGGTAATAGATGGGCAGGCTCTGAGCCTATATAAGCTCCAAATATATCCACAGTAGGTCTTCTGCAACCTGCTGCTTGGTAATATTGCTCTAAAAGGAGTAATTTGGTTGAATCCTTGTACATCTTTTGATTCTTCATGATGAGCAGCATCCAAAAAACAGATGAAATAGAAAATTATATCCTCCGTGTATAAAATCTTCTTGTCACAAACACTGTTCCCCACGTACTGCTGCTGTGTTTACCACCCACTTCAATACAATGATGGAGTAGTTAGATCTGTCCAGTGGTATAAAACAGCAAGGAACTCTGCCCTGGAGATCTGAGCATCATGCAAGTAAAGAAATGCTCATGATGGTGTGTTGATAGGCTGAAGGCTGCAAGAGGAAAGATTAGCCAATTCTGTTATTCCTGTTTGATATAATGGGACGGAATGTGCTCCTTTCATATGAAATTGGTTGAGGGATTCAAGTTTATGATCATTTAAAATCCAAACCTCTAAACATACTTAAAATGCCATCATCTTTTCTGCCTTCTAGGAAGAAAAGAATGCACATGTTTACTCTTTTCTTCTTATTTTCTAGTTCCTTGGAGTCACTTTTTTCTTCTTCCGAGATGTGTTGTACTTACTTTGCAAAACCCCAAGATTCTCCAGGTTCTAATTTTTTTCTGTTTCTTAGAATTATAATCAGAAAGGCTTTGTACAAAACGGCATTATAATTGTCTATGAGATCGATATCAAGTTCAGTTGTGCTCCAGTCAGTCAGTCAGTCAAAAACTCATGTTTATTTAGACCTTGGTCTTTAAAACAACTCCAAGACACATTTTCGCATAACATTTGCAGGTACATATTTAAATACCGGAGCATAAAATGCAATAATATACACCCCAGACAACATAAAACCTATATTGACTAACGCATTGGTATATATTAACCCCTTCGCTGCCAGGCCTTTTCCCCCTCCTTTGCCAAGCCTTTTTTTGGCTATTTGGGGCAGTTCGCGCTTAGGCCCTCATAACTTTTTGTCCACATAAGCTAGCCAAGCCAAATTTGCGTCCTTTTTTTCCAACATCCTAGGGATTCTAGAGGTACCCAGACTTTGTGGGTTCTCCTGAAGGAGGCCAAGAAATTAGCCAAAATACAGTGAAAATTTTGTTTTTTTCAAAAAAATGGGAAAAAGGGGCTGCAGAAGAAATCTTGTGTTTTTTTTCCTGAATGATACCTCACTTGTGTGTGTATACCTAGCGCCCGCGACAGGATATGCCCCAAAACACAACGTGGACACATCACAGAAAACAGAGCTGTGTTTTGCAAAGTGCCTACCTGTAGATTTTGGCCTCTAGCTCAGCCGGCACCTAGGGAAACCTACCAAACCTGTGCATTTTTTAAGACTAGAGACCTAGGGGAATCCAAGATGGGGTGACTTGTGGGGCTCTGACCAGGTACCGTTACCCAGAATCCTTTGCAAACCTCAAAATTTGGCTAAAAAAACATATTTTCCTTACATTTCGGTGACAGAAAATTCTGGAATCTGAGAGGAGCCACAAATTTCCTTCCACCCAGCGTTCCCCCAAGTCTCCCAATAAAAATGGTACCTCACTTGTGTGGGTAGGCCTAGCGCCCACGACAGGATATGCCCCAAAACACAACGTGGACAAATCACAGAAAACAGAGCTGTTTTTTGCAAAGTGCCTACCTGTAGATTTTGGCCTCTAGCTCAGCCGGCACCTAGGGAAACCTACCAAACCTGTGCATTTTTGAAAACTAGAGACCTACGGGAATCCAAGATGGGGTGACTTGTGGGGCTCTGATCAGGTTCTGTTACCCAGAATCCTTTGCAAACCTCAAAATTTGTCTAAAAAAACACCTTTTCCTCACATTTCGGTGACAGAAAGTTCTGGAATCTGAGAGGAGCCACGAATTTCCTTCCACCCAGCATGCCCCCAAGTCTCCCGATAAAAATGATACCTTACTTGTGTGGGTAGGCCTAGCGCCCGCGACAGGAAATGGCCCAAAACACAACGAAAACAGTGCCTACCTGTGGATTTTGGCCTCTAGCTCAGCCAGCCCCAGGGGGGGCAGAAATGGCCTAAAATAAATTTGTCCCCCACCGCCCAAACCCCCAGCCCCCCTGCCCCCCCGGGAGCGACCCTTGCCTATGGGGTCGTCCCCCTGCGTGACATTGGCGCCAAAAAAAAAAATCCCAGGTGCCTAGGGGTTTCTGCCCCCTTGGGGGAAGATTGACCTACAATCGGCCAATCTGCACCCAAGGGGGGCAGAAATGGTCTAAATACAATTTGCCCCCCGGGGAGCGACACTTGCCTAATGGGTCGCACCCCATCTCTAAAAAAGCAAACAAACAAAAAAAAAACACAAAAAAACTATTTGCCCTGGCGCCTAGAGGTTTCTGCCCCCCCTGGGGGCAGATCGGCCTAATACCAATAGGCCGATCTGCCCCCAGGGGGGGCAGAAATGGCCTAAAATAAATGTGCACCCCCACCCCCCCCGGCCTACAAGGTCGCTCCTCTTGCGTGACGGTGCAAAAAAAAGCTCCCTGGTGCCTAGAGGTTTCTGCCCCCCTTGGGGGCAGATTGACCTACAATCGGCCAGTCTGCCCCCCAGGGGGGCAGAAATGGTCTAAATACAATTTGCCCCCCAGTGGAGCGACCCTTGCCTAATGGGTCACGCTCCCCATCTCTAAAAAACAAACAAACAAAAAAAAAAACACAAAAAACTATTTGCCCTGGCGCCTAGAGGTTTCTGTCCCCCCTGGGGGCAGAAATGGCCTAAAAGAAATTTGCCCCCCCAAACCCTCCGGGGAGCGACCCTTGCCTACAAGGTCGCTCCCCTTGCGTGACGGCGCAAAAAAAGCTCCCTGGTGCCTAGTGGTTTCTGCCCCCCTTGGGGGCAGATTGACCTACAATCGGCCAGTCTGCCCCAAAGGGGGGCAGAAATGGTCTAAATACAATTTGCCCCCCAGGGGAGCGACCCTTGCCTAACGGGTCGCTCCCCATCTCTAAAAAAACAAACAAACAAAAAAAAAACACAAACAAAATAATTTGCCCTGGTGCCTACAGGTTTCTGCCCCCCCCTGGTGGCAGATCGGCCTAATACCAATAGGCCGATCTGCCCCCAGGGGGTTATATGAAATGGCCTAAAATAAATGTGCCCCCCCACACCCCCCGGGGAGCGACCCTTGCCTACAAGGTAGCTCCCCTTGCGTGACAGTGCAAAAAAAAGATCCCTGGTGCCTAGTGGTTTCTGCCCCCCTCGGAGGCAGATTGACCTACAATCGGCCAGTCTGCCCCAAAGGGGGGCAGAAATGGTCTAAATACAATTTGCCCCCCAGGGGAGCGACCCTTGCCTAATGGGTCGCTCCCCATCTCTAAAAAAAACAAAAAACTATTTGCCCTGGCGCCTAGAGGTTTCTGCCCCCCCTGGGGGCAGATCGGCCTAATACCAATAGGCAGATCTGCCCCCAGGGGGTGCAGAAATGGCCTAAAATAAATTTCCCCCTCCCCAAACCCCCCAGGGAGCGACCCTTGCCTACAAGGTCGCTCCCCTTGCGTGACGACGCAAAAAAAAGATCCCTGGTGCCTAGTGGTTTCGGGGGCAGATTGACCTACAATCTGCCAATCTGCCCCCAAGGGGGGCAGAAATGGTCTAAATACAATTTGCCCCCCAGGGGAGCGACCCTTGCCTAATGGGTCGCTCCCCATCTCTAAAAAAACAAACAAAAAAACCACAAAAAAACTATTTGCCCTGGTGCCTAGAGGTTTCTGCCCCCCCTGGGGGCAGATTGGCCTAATATCAATAGGCTGATCTGCCCCCAGGGGAGGCAGAACTGGCCTAAAATAAATTTCCCCCCCTCGGGGAGCGACCCTTGCCTACAAGGTCGCTCCCCTTACGTGACGGCCCTTGGGGGCAGATTGACCTAAAATCGGCCGATCTGCCCCCAAAGCGGGAAGAAATGGCCTAAATACAATTTGCCCCTCTAGGGGAGCGACCCTTGCCTAAGGGGCCGCTCCCCATCTGTAAAACACAAGAACAACAAAAATCCTTGGTGCCTAGTGGTTTCTGCCCCCCATGGGGGCAGATCGGCCTAATAAAAATAGGCTGATCTGATAAAAATGCCCCCCGTGGGAGCGACCCTTGCCCAAGGGGTCGCTCCCTTTTGTCTGTTTCATGAATGAAAAAGACATCCCTGGTGTCTAGTGGGCGTTTTGACAGCCGGATTGCTTTACAATCCGGCTGCCAAAACGAAGAGAGAGACTTCAAAGGGAAGGAAATAACTTTCCTTCCCTTTGAAGCCTCTCTACCTCCTCTTGTGATCGGAAGAGAAATGCAAAGCATTTCTCTTCCGATCATCGCACTGGAAGCTGAGCTTCCAGCGCGATGGGAGGAGGCCCTGTGACAAACAGTGCGCGCTCGCGCGCTGACGTCACAGGGGGGGTGGGGGGGGAGGTCGGGGGTGGCTTCCCCTTCCATCCCTGACTTTGGGGGATGGGGGGGAACCCCACAGAGGGAGCGCTAGCGCTCCCTCTTGGCTGGGTGCCCAGGACGTAATGGTTACGTCCTGGGCACAGCAGCACTGTGCCGCAGGACGTAACCATTACGTCCTCGGCACAGAAGGGGTTAAAGATTAACTCACACTAATTGGGTAATTAATCTAAATTTCGCTTTAAAAATGTATCAAAGAAAACTTAAAATCTCCTCAAAGCACACATCACATATAAAAATCTCAGATTCATCAATAGCTAAATTGCTTGTCCCCTGTCTCTAATACCATAAGTAAAAAAATAGGCTCTAAAAATGCCAGGCGTGGAGAGAAAAACCACAAGCAGTCTACAAGGACATGAATTGAATTCACATTTACATTCAGACCACATTGGCAGATTTTCCCTTCATTTAACAGGATACCATGATCCCCTAATGTTAACACTTGATTTATTTTGCACCAAAATCTTAGCATACTTTGACATATATTATTGGTACTCTCTCCAAATAGGGAAAAATGTCATCATTTGTTTATGAATTTCATAAGTGTGAGACTGATCGTTTATTTTCAGGTAGGCAAAATCCTCATCCTTAGACACCTGCGTTAATATTCTTTTCAACCCCACTCTGCTTACTCCCATTACATCAATACCCCTATTGCCTTTAATTTTGACACCCTGGCACAGGTTTGAGTCCTTTCCCCTACTCTCCGTGCCCAGGATTACTCACTTTGCAATATCTCCTTTTTGCAAAAGAGGGAGATTTTTGATATTTCCACAATATCTATTCTTACCCAGAATTTGAACGTCCCTGCATAAGCTAAGTGGGTACACCCTTGTAAGCCAGTTTCAACTCTAACTGCCTGCACCATGATGGAGGATGGGAGAAAAAGTAGCTTTTTCAAGCACCTTCCTTCTTCCAGGACCCATCTCATTTTACCCACTATGCCAACCATCTCCGCCTCGTACATGAACTGCAGTCTTATCATAGCATGGGAAGCCCTCAGCAGCGGCCAAAGGGCGGGGCCCCCATATCGTCTGTCAAATTTTCTTAGTCCCCCTACATACACAAGTGCCCTATCTTGAGATGAAGCGAAGTGATCCTTCTAGCCTAGATTATGAAAGAACCATAACCCTAAGTATTTACATTTATTGACTCTCTCCACTGTAACTTTATTTATTACCCAACTCATGCTTTTCCTTTGTTTCCCTATTTGAAGCACTTTAGTCTTTTCCACATTTATTTTCAATTTTTTCTTCTTACAATAGTACCCAAATACATTAAATTTTCTTTGCAACCCAATTCCAGTCCGATCTAAAATCACTAAATCATACACATATAAGAGACAACTGATATGTGTGCCATTCATTTTTGGGCTAAACATATGAGGCAAGCTTAAGACCTTAAGAAGATTGGTCAAAAACAGTCAAAATAATGTCAGTGCCAATACAAAAGCTTGCCTAAGGCAATTCCTTATAATAATTTTCCTTGAAAGTGAACCCCCACTGTCCAGTTCAACTCGGGCCCAATTATCCCTATAAAATTCCTGCAGAATTAAAAGCAGGTCTTTCCTGAAAGAGGATATAAAACAAACTGGACTATTATGCAATTTAACTTTTTACCACTGCTGGTATATTATCCGGGCTAGCAGCCCTGGTGAGCTTAAACCTCTCAATTGTTTCCTTAATTTTTGACTCAGAGAACTCCTCTTTGTCTCCTACTCAATAAGGAATCTAGTAGGGCTCAGGTTGTTCCTAACACCATGATTATAGCTCTCCTCTGAGATATGTACCCACACATCCTTGCCCACCTGGGCCAATGACTGCCTTGGGGGATAAGCTGCTCCACTTTGTACCAGCCCTTCAAAATTTCCTAACATTTTTGGACTCAATAGTATTCTTTATCACTTTCCAACATTTTGCTTTAGATTCCTGTTTCTTCTGAGCTGCCAAGTTCTTCAATTAACTTTTTAAACTGAGGAGGCGACATTCCCCTATTGTAGTTCTTGAGCTCCTTAGGTACCTTTCCAACTTTCAAATCTTACTTTTTAATATTCTACATTTTTTGTCGAACCAAGGCCCATGTTTATACTTTTTGACGCAAACCAGCGCCGGCGCTGGTTTGCGTCAAAACTTTTACCGCCAGCTAACAGCATTCCTACGTGCCATGCAGGTGTCTTATTTAAGGAATGATGTTAGCCGGTGCTGCGGACTGGTCTGAGTAAAAAAAAATGACTCAAACCACTGAGCGCCGGCGTAGGGGAAAATGGGTGTTGTGCGTCAAAAAATGGTGCAAGTCAGGTTTGAGGCAAAAATCATGCCTTAAACCGGACTTGCACCATTTTTTGACGCACAACCCCCATTGAAATGACTCTTGTCTTTGCAAAGACAGGAGTCATGCCCCCTTGCCCAATGGCCATGCCCAGGGGACTTCTGCCCCCTGGGCATGGTCATTGGCCACAGTGGCATGTAGGGGGGCCCAAATTAGGCCCCCCTATGCCACTTAAAAAAAAATATATAAAAAAACTTACCTCAACTTACCTGTACTTACCTGGGATGGGTCCCCCCATCAATGGGTGTCCTCCAGGGGTGGGCAAGGGTGGCAGGGGGTGTCCCTGGGGGCAGGGAAGGGAACCTCTGGACTCCTTCCATGGTCTGAGACCATGAAATTGAGCCCACAGGTCCCTTATCGCCTGCCCTCACCCAGGCGTTAAAAAACTGCGCACATCAGGCTGTCATTAACGCAAGTCAGTTTCCCGCATCCAAACAAATTACGCACACAGAGGAATTTTGACATCCACGGGCTTGGGCGTCAAAGTTTAAATATGGTGCACGGTTTGCGCCGAATGTGCGTCAAAATTTTTGAGGGCATGAGTAGCCCTGTAGACATGGCTCAGACCTGCTACCACAGTGTCTCTGTGTGCAGTTTTAAGCTGCCAATTCGACCTGGCACGTGTACCCACTTGCCAGGCATAAACCTTCCCTTTTTCAACATGTAAGGCAGTCCTAAGGGAGGACCTAGGTAGCCCCATGGGCAGGGCATAATGAATGTTAAGGGTGGTACATGTACTGGTGTGTTTTACATGTCCTAACAGTGAAATACTGATAAACTCAGCTTTTATTGTTGCAAGGCCTATCTTCCTCATAGGTTAACATGGAGGCTACCCTTAAATGATATTTAAGTGTAGTTTCCCTTTGGGGGCAGATAGAAATCTGGAGTTTGGTGTCTTCGGACTCACAATTTCAAAATACGTCTTTTGGTAAAGTTAGGTTTTAATGTGCCAGTTTTAGAAAGTGGGCATTTTCTTGCGTAAACCATTCTGTGACTCGGCCTGTTTGTGCATTCTCTGTCTGTGCCAGACTGACGGTTGGACTGGTGTGAATTCCCTCTTGATAGTGAGACAAAGGGAGGTGAGGATCAGTCTCCATATTGAGATGGGCCATCTGAGCAAGAGTGGAGGGAGGAGTGGGGACTTACACCTGAATGGGCTGTGCCTGCCTTCACAATGCAGACTCCAGCCCCTTGCTGTGAGCCTGGTGCCTGTCCCAGGTAAAGCAGGATCTTGTGAACAACAGAGACTTTCCTTTGAATTTTGCCAATTTCAAAGGCAGAAAGGCGCACAAGTAATGGACTCAAAACCCCACATTTTTAGATTTCTTCAAGGATTCAAGAGAAACCTCTGCCAAGGAGAAGAGTTGAAGAGCTGAGGGGAAGTGCTGCCACTGCCTGTGACTGTGCTTTGTTGGGCGATCCTGCAGTTGCTGCTTCTGCCTGTGAAAGGGGAAAAAGACTGGACTTTGTTGTGCATTCCTGCTTGAGAAGAATCTCCAAGGGCTTGGGTTGATCTTGCCTCCTGTTGTTGAAGTCTCCGGGCCATCAAAGACTTCTCTCTGTCAGCACCGGGACACTCTGATGGGACTCCTGCCCTGACAAGTGGTGCCCCATTCAGTCCCTGATCCCTTGAAAGGTGAAGCTGGTTGAAAAGGACTGAAATCCACGCAACCACAGTCGTGCGTTGAAATTTTCAATGCACCTTCAGAAACACGGCTGATAAACGACACGCCGCTGGTTTTGTGACTAAAGTTAACACTCCACCTGCATGGTGGCTGGAAGATCGATACAGAGCGACTGAAGAAATGACAGGCAACACCCCCTTACGGAGGCTGATAACAATGCAAACCCCACGTAGAATGGTTTTCTGACACCTTGCGACTGGATTTCAACGCAACATCGCTAGGCGTGAAAGACCAACTCAAAGCCTGTCCGGACCCAAGGTGCCCCATCCGGAAATGGATGCATTGCTCTCTTGTGAGGGAGAAAGATGACGCATCTCTGACCCGACTGGAGAAGGAAAAGATGCACGGCCTCGCTTGCGTGTAAGCAACCGATGCATCGCTGATTTTTCTGACGCACACTCAGCCGGCTTTATTTGTGACGCAAACCAGGTACTTTTGTGTAACAACAGCATTCTCACTGTTTTCTAAGGATTAAGACTTTTTTCATTTGAAAATTCATATTTTGACTTGTGTATGTTGGATTTTAGTTGTTTGCTTAACTTAGATAAATAGTACCTATTTTTCTAAATTGGTGTTGTGTCCATTTTGTAGTCTTTTCACTGTATTACTGTGTGTGTTGGTACAAATACTTTACAGAGTGATCACCGGCTCAGCACAGATTCATGCAGGGATAGGTACAAATATAATATAAAATCTAGAAGATTTACGAACTGTCACCATCCTTGTCAGTCTAAACAGCCCAAAGAGACAGCAAAAATGACCCCAAAAACAACCATTACCTGCCTTCCTCCTCCAGCATCCAGCGTTCCCGTGGTCTGTCGTTCCAACGATCAGATGTCCTGATGTTCTGACATTTCAGGGCAGGCACCAGCACAGTCAGGCAGATGGTGGGTTTAGTGTTGATTGACCAGCGAATCTGAACTTGACTGTTGCTAGCGCAGCTGTATTAATAAAAATTATTACTGAGTGTTCATGTATTTTGAACAATAAGTTTATGTAGAAAATATAATAATGTAGAAAAATAATGCGTGCATTTGAAAATGTGATCAAGAAGAGTGTCCACCAATGTTAACGAAATGTACGAATCAATGATTTAATAAAATGAAATATTGAGCATTTGTTAAACTAACTTACTAGTATGTCATATTAAGGGTTATGCAATAAGCATCCGCTTTATTAATTGCAGGCCTTAACTTAGCAAATGTCTTGGCCTACTTGCCAGGCCTCATGTAAAAGCTGTATTTCTTAACATTTAATAAAATGGCTGTCCTAGAGAGTTAAACTGTGATTTCTATTGTATTGTTTAAATGTGCTCATAACGGAAGCTTTCTCATGAGAACCGACTGCTAGAAGATGCTGTTCCTGTTAATGTAACATTGTGTGTAATGTGTGTGAGACTGACTTTCTCAGGGGAAAAAAAAATGGAGATACTGACTAGAGAGGAATCTGCAACAATATTGTTACCTGACAAGCCGATGATATGGACATTGCAAGACAAACCAATCAACGACATGTGAACTGAGTAATAGTAGAATTCATAGATTTGAAGTTTTAGTTTTATTGGACAAAGTGTGAACATGCGATTAACTGACTAATAGGTATTTGGGAAGTTGTTTTAGTAGTTTTGACTTAATGAGACTGCCCCATTGCCCATTTTCTTCCTGACCGAAAGGTTATTATTATTGGTGCGTCTTGACAAGAGGCATGCTTAACTTTAATGTTTAGATACTTGGCGTTTTCTGGACTTTGATGCTGAATCCTGATGCCTTGCTGATCGACTAATGTTGTGAGGACGAAGACTGACTCTGCTTGCTCATCCACACTGAGGATAGATATTATGACCCAGACTGTTGATTGTTATGCATTTGCTTTTTCTTTCTAGGTACCAACTGCACTGTTTTGATAGAGCCATAGTCAGATGTTTTCCAAATATGTGTTACTAACTTGTTTTGCATGAAGCCCAACATACTGATGCTAATCTGATGTTAGTTAAGGATCCTCACTAATTAACTCATGTTAATAGGGAATAATGCTTGATGAATTTCTCTGCTAAATTTAATGTATGAAATGACTTTGATGCAGTTGACTTTGTTATTGATTTGCACCTTAACTTTTGAATGTATTGTAGTTCAAGCTTTGATTAGATTACGTTTCTTCCGCTGCTTTGGACAGCCAGTATTGTTTCTGTATGTGTTTCATTTGATATTGAGATTAATCTACATGGCCTTAGCATTGTTAATATAGGGAAATACATTTTCTAACTTTTACTAAAAGGTGTGGTTATTTATGGCTGGAAGGTCATGGTGCGTGACAATTATTGAGTATTGATGATATTGCTTGATGATGATTATGGATATTGTGTATTGATTATTGATTATGTACTGGAGTTATGGTAAGAACATCTTAATTGGAGTCAAAAAGGTTCTTCGACCTTTTTGCTTCTCCTTGTAAATTTACTTATTAAGGTCAGACGCACTAAAAGAGATGGTAGCAGGGGTGATTGTTAGTCTCCTTAACAGCTTGCCAAAGACGTCCTGTATAGAGTGACAGGTGTTAACAGAGATGGTAGGAGACTGATGGTTTGTCTCCTTAAGAGCTTACCATAGACGTTCAGTGTAGAAAAATAGTTGAACAGAGACTAGGGAGGTTATGGCTTATCTCCTGAAAAGCTCATAACAGAGATAGTGGCAGGATTGAAGGTCCCAGAGGTGGTAGCAGAATTCATTATTATTAAGATTTGGATTTTATTTTTCAATGATGCTGATTGGAGAGAAGATCTTCCCTTAAGTCCAGAAATGACTTTCCCGGATTCCTGGATCCTGCTAATGGTTGTTTGAGGATGTTCTCGGAGTTCTAGTAACAGTGTGAATGAAGTAGGTTGCGCTTGCGCAGCTTATGCAAATCACAGGTGAATTGTAAGGTTTGTGAGGGTTTCAGGGAGTTTGCTTACTCCAAATGAAGTTGTAGAAGGAGTGTGCATTCTCTGCAGTGTGAGAGTGGGGAAGTTGTCGAACTTCATATGTGTGTGGGGCTTTGTGCTAAAAAATTGTCCACGTGGTTGTTGTTGTACAGACCCTGCATGGTCTAAGACTCCGGAGTATATTTAAAGTGTATGAGACACTTGGTTTTATGTTGTAATCCGTCTGGTTTAGTAGGTTGATCGGGCGTGGTCAACAAGTCAGCGTGTGAGTAAAGAGAGTGAAAGAAAATTTTGACTGAGATTTGGTGAGCCCTATGTGCACCAGGACAAACCCATTGATCAGTTGAGAGAAAGATTTGAGGGTTGAATTTTGCTTGCCAATCTGGGAGACAGAGAAAGAAGGAGTAGCTGTGAGTGCTGGAAGAGCCGTCAGTGAAAAATCCATACGGTTTCTAATCAATTGTGTTACCTTTCCTGTAGTAAACCAGCAGATTTGTTTTTGTTTTTTGTTTTTTGATTAGTGCTCGCAATTTTTGCATTAGTTCGTGTAAATCAGAGTTTTGGAGGACAAGCCGCAAGACTTCATCAGCCGCAGTACGTGTGAGTATGAAGTAATTGGAGCCGTGCTGGGACAGGTCGTTTAGTGAGAAGGGTCGCACACGGATTGGCAATTGGTTGAGAACGTAGGTGAATTGAATCTTGGGCCCATATTTATACTTTTTGACGTAAACCAGCGCTGGTGCTGGTTTACGTCAAAAATATTACCGCTGGCTAACGCCATTCCAACGCGCCATGTAGGCGCCTTGTTTAAGGAATTACGTTAGCCGGCGCAGCGGACTGGTCTGAGTAAAAAAAAATTACTCAAACTATGCAGCGCCGGCATAGGGGAAAATGGGGGTTGTGTGTCAAAAAATGGTGCAAGTCAGGTTTGAGGCAAAAATCATGCCTCAAACCGGACTTGCGCCATTTTTTGACGCCCAACCCCCATTGAAATGACTCCTGACTTAGCAAAGACAGGAGTCATGCCCCCTTGCCCAATGGCCATGCCCAGGGGACTTCTGTCCCCTGGGCATGGTCATTGGGCATAGTGGCATGTAGGGGGGCCCAAATTAGGCCCCCCTATGCCACTTTAAAAAAAAAAAATACTTACCTCAACTTACCTGTACTTACCTGGGATGGGTCTCCCCATCCATGGGTGTCCTCCAGGGGTGGGCGAGGGTGGCAGGGGGTGTCCCTGGGGGCAGGGAAGGGCACCTCTGGACTCCTTCCATGGTCAGAGACCATGGAAGTGAGCCCACAGGTTCCTTAACGCATGCCCTGGCCCAGGCGTTAAAAAACAACGCACATCAGGCTGTGCGCCATTTTTTAAGGCCTGCCCCACCCATGCGTCAAAATGACACTGGAGTATAAATAAGGCGCACAGGCCTTAAAGTCATTTTTTGGGTAGGAACGCCTACCTTGCATGTCATTAACACAAGGCAGTTTCCCGCATCCAAAACATGATGCACATGGAGGAATTTTGACGTCTGCAGGCCCGGGCGTCAAAGTTTAAATATGGTGCACGGTCTGCACCGAATGTGCGGCAAAATTTTTGACGCACATTCGGTGCAAACAGAGTATCAATATGTCCCTTGGGTTTTAAAGTCACTTCCTGATTTGATTTCAATAATAAAAAGGATTGAAAAGGTGAAATATTTCAAAGCTTTAAAAAGTGCCCTAAAGGGAGATATGTATATTACAACGAGTGTAGGTGAGGCTACACCACCAGAAGCTACACCGGCTTACATTGAAATGAAAGAGAAGGGTATTGCACCATGTGTTTGGCTAAAGCAATAGTGCAAATTGACAGAATGGGAACTTAGCATTTTCTACGAATGGGACATTCAATTTGAGGGTTTTGGAGCATTTAAGGATGATGGTGCTATGTGAATCGAAGCCCCTTCCGAGACAGCACAGTTTGAGGCATTAGCAATTTTGAAGTTAATAGCCAGACAGCAACAGCAACACAAATTCGAGAGG
The DNA here is from genome assembly GCF_031143425.1 of Pleurodeles waltl. Taxonomy (NCBI): domain Eukaryota; kingdom Metazoa; phylum Chordata; class Amphibia; order Caudata; family Salamandridae; genus Pleurodeles; species Pleurodeles waltl. The sequence continues at coordinate 344,144,956 of NC_090439.1, forward strand.
AGGATGAGCAAGGCAGAAAAGACTCTAGCGGAGGCCAGATGGGACGGTGTTCAGATAGTTTGGAGGATGGAGACTTTGCACGGAATTAAGTTGTTTCCGGCAATTACACAGGAGAATGAGAAGGAAGGAAAGAAAGCTACTAGTAGGTTAATACTAGCCTGACACAGAATATGATGCAAAGTGGTCTTAATGTGCCTACAACTCCTATAGTGCAGAACCAGGTGCATCCGCCACAGGTTCAGAGAATTTATCCTGATGTGCCCATTATGGAAACAAATTCGAACTTAGTGGTCCCAACAGAACAGGTTTACCCGAGACGGATAATGGTTCAGACTGAACCAACTCCAATTTTATTGCCCCAAATGCAGCCGCAGGTGATGCCAAGATTTTCTCCAGTAAAAGGGATACAGTCAGATATGACTCCAACGATGAATCAAAATATGAGAGTTACACTCCCACAGAACGTAAGTGCCAGAACTGCCCCAGATGCTATAGCGTTACTTATTACTGTTGGTCCAGCAGTACCATTATTTTCACAGAAGAAACCTACTGTAGGTGAACAGGGAGCAATGTCCCAGAATATAATGAGAGGAGGACATAATGAAAATGTTCAAGTAGTCTCTCCTGTGGGACAGACGTTTGATGGATAAAGATCATTACTAGACCCCAGTCCATTTGTAACACTTCCAGATACTGTGGCAGGGCCAAACGTTAGCCAGAGTTCGAAATTACTGACACTGCAGACCGCGAATGCTGTTGCACAGCAGGTGCCACTGGTCCAAGCTAGTAACATTACAAGGATTACATTACAAGGATTGACAGTTCAGCAGTTGACTGAATGTTTAGACAAGCTGAATACCCTACAGAGTGCTCCTATGGGAAAGGAGCATTTAGATTATACTAGGCTAAGCATGGAAGCTGGTGAACTCTTTGAGGGAGCTATGGGGGTGAATACATTAGAATCCTACACCGAGGCAGAGTTAAGATATTTGTGCCTGAAAATTACAAGAGATGTGAGCAATGTGCATCGGAAATTAGCAGACTTGGCAGAGAAATGCGGCATAGAAATAGAGAAAATGAAGCATTTCAAAAAAAGGAGTTACTGATTAGATTTTGAGGCTAAAAGATTTTAAACACATGAAATCTGCCAGAATGAAGGCACCCCTTAAGGAATTGCTTCAAAGTGCTCAGACATGGAGAGCAGTAGACAAATGGGAAGGCAGATTGGTAAAGAAAAGAGACAAGAGAAAAAGGGATTCTTTGGAGCCGACAGCAAATGTACAGCAGGATAAAGATCCAGTGAAAACTTTACTAATGAGAGAGATTCCAGGGGGGAATTTTGTTCATGTCCCGTGGAGCAGAAGTGACATTCTGTCATTTACATATGATTATCCAAAATTGAGAGAAAAGCCAGTAGAGTGGTATCAGCAGACAGACAGGTTCGTGAAACTTGCGAAGTGTTTGTGGGAAGACTTGAATACATTACTAGAAATAATAGTTCCAGCTGATCTGTGGATTGAGTGTAGGAGGAGTATAGATTGGCCAACAAGTGAACCGGAGAGAAACAAAAATACAGGTGCACCATCTCCTGACATAATGAAATATTACTATAAAGTGATTGAATTTTTAAAAATGAGAACTTTGCCCAAGAATATTGATTGGCAGAGGATTGACAGGACAGCTCTGGAAGCAAAGGAGTTGATACATGTGTATTATGAGAGATTGTTGCAGGCGTTCAAGCATTACAGTGGTACAGAAACAATTGAGGCAAAAGACATGCTTCATTTTGTGTTCAGATTTGAGGAAGGATTGGGACCTGAGATTAACCAGATGCTTAAAAGTAATTTGATTTTCTGCCAAGCAAAGCCGATTGATGAGGTGTTGCAGTATGCAAAATACTGTAGTGATGAGATTGAGTTAAAGCAGCAAAAGCTGAAAGAGAAGGCGATGGTGAGGCAGATTAAAGCAGCTCAAACAGGAGTGCAAGGGAATTTTCCACAGCAGTTACCACAGCAGCAGCAGGGAAACATGATGTTTCGGCCCCAGATGAGAGGTAGAGGTCGTGGAGGCAGTATGAATCGTGGTTCAGACTTGAATACTGTAGTGGTTCTGAATGATGTGAAGGGAATGAAGAAAGTATTGCCATGTCACATTTGCCGAGCCGTTCGACATTGGAAATGGGAGTGTCCAATGATGGTGCAGGAAGGTGTCGTTCGGCAGAGTAATGACATCAGTTCATTCCAGAATTTGAGAGGACCGAGAGTGAGAGGTCCCAATCCAAATTTTCAGAATAATGTGAATCAAGTGCAACATTATCAGCCCATGCAGCAGGTGCAAATGCCACGTGTACAAATGTCACAGTTGCAGCCGATGCAACAGCAGGTTTCCATGGTACCTAGACAGCAAATTCAAATACCTCAAGCCCCAATGGAACAGCAACAGATGATGCTTTCTCACCAGGTCACAGGTAAGCGGCATAACCAAAGTAGTAACAGAGTTCACCAATTCCTGTTACACAGTGAGAATAGAATAAATGATGAGTGGACGAGTGACAGTTCAGATGAGGAGCCATGTGTGCTTGCAACCTCCTTAGAAGTAGATCAAAGAGGTCCCTTGTGAAGGGAAAGGTTATGGGCCGCAAGGTTTCATTCTTGGTTGACACGGGAGCTACACACTCTACAGTGAGAAGTGCAGAAATTTCAAATTTGCCCCTTTCAGGTAGAACAGTTCAGGTTGTGGGAGTAGCAAACCAATATTTGACAAACCTGATTACAGATCCAGTTCAGGTTGAAATTGGCAACTTCCAGGGATTGCATAAATTTGTAGTCTGCGGTTCAAGTCCGGTATCCCTACTGGAAGAGCCCTGCTGTGTAAAACGAGGTGTTTGATAACTTGTTTGAATGAAGGAATTGAGATTCAGACGAATAGTGATGATGAAGATGACCAGGCCCCAGAGATAGAGTGTGAAACTACAAATGAGGAGTACCCTCTGACTGAATTTTTCCTGATGTTCACAATGAAAGAGCTTCATTCTGATTTGCACGGAACAGTTAAGGAGAAAGTGTGGGATTTGACAGGAAAAGAAGTAGGTCTGATAAAGGGAGTTGAGCCAGTTAAAGTTACTGTGAAGCCACATGCAGTTTTCCCTCAACTTCCACAGTACCACATGCTGCAAGATGTCCTTATGAAAGTAGCCCAAATAATTGCAGACTTTGTAAAGCAAGTGGTTCTGAAGGAAATATTGAGCAGTCCATGTAATTCACCAATAAAGGGTTTGAAAAAGCCCAGTGGGAAGGATCGAATTGTTCAGGATTTGAGAAAAATAAATGAGATTGTGTCAAATGTTGCCCCATGGTGCCAAATCGAGCTGTGATGATGTTTTAAATTCCATGTGATGCCGAGTGGTTCACTGTCATTGATTTGTCTCAAGCTTTGGTTTCTGTGCCTCTTCATGAGGATAGTCAATTTCTCTTTTGTTTCAAATTTCTGGATCAAGTTTATTGCTTGGGCAGAATTCCTCAAGGGCTTTCAGAGTCACCTTCCATATTCAATTAGATCTTGAAAAAAAATTGAAGTTGTTGGAATTACCTTTCCAGTCGACCAGTACAATGCAGTACATTGATAAGTTGCTGCGTCCAAAACAAGGGACAAATTAAAGTATAATACGATTGCCCTGTTGAACCATTTAGAGAAGAATGGCCCCAAAGTGTATCTGCTTAAATTGCAGTACTGTCAGAAAATAGTGAAATATTTGGGTCATCAGATTGAGAGGGGTCCAAGAAAGATATCCAGAGAAAGGATTACAACCATATTGCAAATAAATCCCCCAACGACACAGAGAGATGTCAGGATGTTTTTGGGGATGGTAGGCTATCGTCGCCAATGGATTCCACATCTTCAGTCATTTCGAGACCATTGCAGAAGCTGACTCACAAGGAAGTCACTGATCCCATAGTGTTAGACTGGGCTGAAATGAAAGGTTTCACTGAATTGAGAGAGAGTCTGTGTAAGGCTCCTGGGTTGGGTATGCCTGATTACACGAAATCTTTCACATAGTTTTGTCATGAACGTGATGCATGTTCTTTGTCTGTCTTGATCCAAGTCCATGGAGGTGTAAATTGTAGAGTAGCATATTTTTCAGCTACTTTAGACCCAGTTGCAGCAGCCTTACCGGGTTGTTTGCACGCAGTTGCAGCAGTTGGTCAAAGCTTTGCACAGTGTGAAGGCTTTTTGATGGGCCATCACCTGACTGTAATGGTCCCTCACTCTATTGAGATTCTACTTACAAGGACGAAAATCCGATATTTGACTGGTGCGAGGTTGACCAGATATGAAACGAGTATTCTATGGTCACCAAATGTGTCATTAAAGAGATGTACAGTGCTGAACCCGGCAACATTACTTCCAAGTGAAAATGTCGAGACTGAAAAAGAGGAAGATGTTGAGCAGGATTGTCTTGAAGTAACTGAGACCTGACATTAGAGATACCCGATTGGAAGAAAATGACCAAATTATCTTTGTTGATGGTTCTTATCTGAGAGATAATACAGGGGCACTGAGAGCAGGATATGCTGTGTGCACAATTACAGGTAATTTGGAAGCTTCTTGGCTTTGAGGGGGGTAGTCTGCTCAAGTAGAGGAACTGGTAGCCCTTACTAGAGCATGCCATGTTTCTGCTCAGCTGAAAGTTACAATCTATATGGATAGCCAGTATGAATTTAGAATATTCCATGATTTTGGCCAGTTGTGGTCACAGAGAGATTTCCTGACCTCTTCAGGTTCACCAGTGAGAAATGGTGAGGGAACTAAAGAATTGCTACATGCTGTACAAATGCCTGAAAAGACTGCCGTGGTGAAATGCAGTGCACTACTGAAGTCGCAAGACTTTGGGGGTCATTACAACATTGGCGGTAAAAGCTGCTTGCTGCCGTGCAGAAGACCGCCAATACACCGGCGCGGAATTCCGCCACAGCTATTATGACCCACATCTTGGAATCCGCCGAAATGCAGACACCCACACAAGTCCGCCACACCAAAGGTCAGTGATAAACTGGCGAAAACAATTCCTCCACCGTCACGCCAACAGAAACACGCCTATGCTATCACGACCCACGAATCCACGCGGCGGTCTTTCAACCGCGGTATTCCATTGGCGGTACACACCGCCGCGCTCAAAATACACACACATCTCCAAAACAGCGCCACATTGGACAAATCGAAATACACACACCTGATACACATACACACACCACTCCCACACAATCAATACTATATAAAACACACACCCACATCACCCACAAACCCCTACGACCAAAAACTATAGACGAAGGCGACAGACAGAGAGCACAGCAATAGACAACCCCACCACACAGAGGCACACAACACCATCACCCATACAACATCCACGCACAAAACACCCCACACCACTACACACCACCACACTCATCATCACATACACCACCCCACACATCACCTACACCACCCCATGGCACACCAAAGACACCCCAGGTTTTCCGAGAAGGAGCTCAGGGTCATGGTGGAGGAAATCGTACAGGTAGAGCCACAGCTGTTTGGATCACAGGTGCAGCACACATCCATAGCCAGGAAGATGGAGCTATGGCGAAGAATCGTGGACAGGTTCAACGTTGTGGGACAGCATCCAAGAAATCGGGAGGACATCAGGAAGAGGTGGAACGACCTACGGGGGAAGGTGCGTTCAGTGGTCTCCAGGCACAACATCGCGATTCAGTGGACTGGCGGCGGACCCCCACCTCCTCCCCCACAACTAAAAACATGGGAGGAGCAGGTCTTGACCATCATGCATCCAGAGGGCCTCGGAGGAGTCGGTGGAGGAATGGACACTGGTAAGTGAAATCTTAACTATCATATCCCCCACCCAACCTGCATGCTATCACACACCCCCACCCTCACCCCTTCCCCTATCACTCCAACTCCTCACTAATGTACTAATAACACAAAACACCCATCCCAACACCAAGCCCTGCATGACACAACTAAGCATGGACACCCCTCACTAAAGCATGCTCACTGCACATACCCATAACACCCCCCAACCATCATCACACAAGCCCCCACACAGGAATGCTTGCACTGGGGTACACGCACACCCACCCATTGCACACCATGACACACACACATGCAATAATCATGCTCTTATACCCCTGCAGGACCACTACGGAACGTCACCAGACAGGAGGGTCCAGACATCTCCACTCCACCCACAGAAGAGGCCCACAGTGACGACAGCAGCTCTGGCCAACTGGATCCAGATGACCAGGCCGGACCATCGTGGGCTTCGGGACAGTCGGTTCCCCTTGCACAGGCCCAGCCCAACACTGACCTTCCACCCTCTGGTAACACCAGCACAGCACCCACCCAGTGGGCCCATACCTCTGTACCCAGGACACGTCAATCAGCTGTGTGTCCCCCACTACACGGAACCCAGGATAACCCACCACCCCAACAACAACAGGGACCTGGGGGCAGTGGTAGTGGTAGTGGGCACATGGTCCAGGGGACGGAGGCAGAGGAACACAGGGGAACTGGGAGGGCTGCTGTGTGACAGGGGGCGGACAGGCCAAGGGAACCCACTCTCCACGAGGCCCTCTCCTCCATCATGGGGGCATACCACCACTCCCAGGAGACGATGGCTACGGTCCTGGCCAAGTTTCAGGAGACACAGCGCCTGCAGGAGGAACAGTATTTGGGCTTCAGGGAGGAGCTCAGAACCATCAACTCCGCCCTGGGCAACATCGTAGGGGTGCTGAAGGACATACAATAGACCATGAGGGACACCGTGGCACTCCAAGGGGCCCCTGACACTAGCCTGGACGATGAACTGCCCACCACCTCCGCCGGCGCTAGTGGACAGGATGCCCCGCCACAGGACCACCACACCAGCACCCCACCCCCTGCAGACGGAGAACCACCCCGCAAGCGGTCCCTGAGATCCAGGAACAGGACAGAGCAAGATGGCAAGACCCCCGCCAGGAAATGAGACCACCCTGATTGTCCTCCCACTGTCCCACTTTATTACCCTGTCCAGATTGGAACTGCCCCTGCTCCACTTCCTATGCCCATATGGGTAAAGCACCTGTGAGACGAATAGACTGGACTCTGCCATGGACATTCCTCCACCATCACCCATCACCATTTTACAACCCCCCTCCATTATTGAGCACTTCAATAAACACCCTTGAAGCACAAAACAATCTGGGGTCAGTCTGTGATTTTGAAAATGTGTATTAGCTATGACAATAATGACAAAATCCGTTCGAAATTTTAATGTCAACATACCTATGTCACACATCACAAGTCCATGAAGGATGCAAGCAGATGACACACGTTGGTAACCACACCTGTGAAACCGTAATGGAAATTTACAACTCAGTTACCAAATACTGCTTCAAATTGACAGACAGGATAGAGGTAGAAGTGTGAAAGTGAATGTAATAGTAAAAACATTGTTCTCACCTGTGTGTCACTGGAAATATTGCTGTATGACTGACTCCCTGTTGTCAATGTCTTCTTCCTCACCTTCCTCCTCATCACTCTCCACAGGCTCCACATCTGCCACAACACCGTCATCTGGACCATCCTCCTGCAGAAAAGGCACCTGGCGTCGGAAAGCAAGATTGTGAAGCATCGAGCAGGTGATGATGATCTGGCACACCTTCCTTGGTGAGTAGAATAGTGAACCACCTGTCATATGGAGGCACCTGAACCTGGCCTTCTGGAGGCCAAAGGAGCATTCGATCACCCTCCTAGTCCGCCCATGGGCCTCATTGTAGCGTTCCTCTGCCCTTGTCCTGGGATTCCTCACTGGGGTCAGTAGCCATGACAGGTTGGGGTAACCAGAGTCCCCTAATAGCCACACACGGTGCCTCTGGAGTTGACCCATCACATACGGGAAGCTGCTATTCCGCAGGATGTAGGCGTCATGCACTGAGCCAGGGAACATAGCATTTACCTGGGAGATGTACTGGTTTGCCAAACATACCATCTGTACATTCATCGAATGATAACTCTTCTGGATCCTGTACACCTGATCACTCCTGCGGGGGGGACCAGAGCTACATTGGTTCCATCAATGGCACCTATGATGTTGGGGATATGTCCCAGGGCATAGAAGTCACCTTTAACTGTAGCCAAATCCTCCACCTGAGGGAAAACGATGTAGCTCCTCACGTGTTTCAGCAGGGCAGACAACACTCTGGACAACACGTTGGAAAACATAGGCTGGGACATCCCTGATGCCATGGCCACTGTTGTTTGAAATTACCCACTTGCAAGGAAATGGAGCACTGACAGCACCTGCACTTCAGGGGGTATTCCTGTGGGATGGTGGATTGGTGACATCAGATCTGGCTCCAACTGGGTACACAGTTTCTGGATTGTGGCACGGTCAAACCTGTAGGTGATGATCAAATGTCACTCCTCCATTGTTAACAGGTCCACCAGCGGTCGGTACACCGGATGATTCCGCCATCTCCTCAAATGTCCCAATTGACAGTGCCTAAGAAGGACAACAGCGACCACAGAGTCAACAAATTCCCAGGTATGTACCCACAGCTACACAGAACACGACACCAAATACAAAACTCTTCCTGTATGTGTGTTGAGTGTAGGCCTAGGTATTGTGTGACGCAGTGGTAAATGAAGCCATGTGGGCCCCTGAAATGGCGGCTGCCTGACCTCTAAACTTGGACAATGGGATGTGAGGTAACTGCGCTGGCGTTGTACACCATCGCGGTAGGCGGTTGTAGACCGCGGCGCAATGCTGCATTGGTTAACATTGGACCCTATGAGTCCCAGGAGCCAATGATGAAGTGCGCCGGCGGTGATGATACGCACTGCCGCAGACGTCACGCCGCGGACGTGACCGCCATTTTCTATCTCTTCAATCACTCGATACCTGATCTTCGACAGGAGAGGACCTACACTGCAAGTGCTGCTGTGACCTCGGTCTGGAAGAGACAATGGCTGCTGCGTCTGGGGAAAGGGCCCCTGCCTTCACTGTTCAGGAGTTGGAGAAGCTTGTGGATGGGGTCCTCCCCCAGTACACGCTACTCTACGGTCCTCCAGACCAACAGGTAAGTACACAGGGAGCACGTTGTATGGGCTATGCCTGGGTGGAGAGGGCTGGATGTCAGTAGGAAGGGGGCAGAGTTCTGCGAGCATGAAGGACTGTGAATGCATGTGCCACATGGCAAGGTTAGGGATGGGGGCCACTCACTTCGACGGTGCAGTTGGTAATGACTTTTCTTCTTCCCCTGTACATGTCATGTAGGTCAGCGCCCACCAGAAGAAGGACATTTGGCGTGCCATTGCCAAGGACGTCCGGACCCTGGGGGTCCACCAGAGACAGAGCACCCACTGCCGGAAAAGATGGGAGGACATTCGCCGCTGGAACAAGAAGATGGCGGAGGCTCAGCTGGGGATGGCCTCCCAATGTGGGAGGGGTGCCCGTCGCACCATGACCCCCCTGATGTTCCGGATCCTGGCGGTGGCCCACCCTGAGTTGGATGGGCGCTTGAGGGCATCACAGCAAACACAAGGGGGTGAGTACCCTCTCATTCTGCGGACTTTGCGCACAGTGGAGGGGTCTGGCTGGGGGAGGAGGGCTGTGGGTTTCCCTAGGCCAGAGCGAGTTACGTAGGCTGGCCCCTCCAGAATGCAGGCCATGTGCCACTCCACCCCGCCTCTGTAGAGTGTCAAGTACAGGTAGACATGCCCATGTGTCATCTATGTGGACAGATGACACTCATAGCCATGTAGGCCATATCCCAGGAATTGCATCTGTAGAGGCCAAGAGCACAGCGTAGTGCAGGGGGCTGCTGTGTCTGTATTGTCCGCCAGCGGTAGCGGTAAGCCATGCACTCAACCTGTCTTTCTTCTGTCGCCCCCCCCCCCCTTTTTGTGCTCTCCCTGTTCTTTTGTGCATCAGCATCATCAGGCGGAGGTACAGTGGCACCGGAGCACGAGGGAGCTGCATCCCACATGGCCATGGAGGGCCACACCACAGACTCTGAATACACCAGTGGGACGGAGGGCGGGGGAGCTTCACGTCGGTCACCGGATCAGCAAACAGCGACACGGACTCGTCCGCCAATGGGAGCTCCCTTGTGGTGGTAGCACCATCTGTGCTCCCCGCTTCTACAGGTACAGCCGCCACCCCCTACCAGCACCGCCCTCCCAGCAGCCCCTCAGCCTTCGCTCCGTGCCCGCTCACCCAGGAGGGTGGGCATCACCTTCGCCCCAGGCACCTCAGCCCCTGCCCCTGTCACCCCTGCTGCCCTCAGTGAGGAGGCCATTGACCTCCTCAGGTCACTCACTGTTGGGCAGTCTACCATTGTGAATGCCATCCAGGGTGTAGAAAGGGAGTTGCAACACACTAATGCATTCGTGGAGGGCATTCATTCTGGTCAGGCTGCCCATCATCGAACCCTGCAATCTCTGGCCTCAGCACTGATGGCAGCCATTGTCCCTGTGTCTAGCCTCACCCCTCCAACTTCCTCCACCCAGACCCAATCCCCTGTACCCCAGCCTATCCCAACCACACCATCAGACAAGCATGCACACACCTCAACACACAAAAGTAGCTCAGGCAAACATAGGCACCACACATCCCACAGGCACTCACACAAGCATCACCCACATACAGACACAGCAACATCCACTGCCTCCACTGTGTCCCCCTCCTCGTCGTCTCCCTCATCCCTCCCAGTGTTGTCTACACTCTCACCTGCATGCACTACATCTACAGTCACTAGGACTCGCACCAGAATCAAATCAAATCAAATCAAATCATTAACATTTATAAAGCGCGCTACTCACCCGTGCGGGTCTCAAGGTGCTAGGGGGGAGAGGGGGGGTTATCGCTGCTCGAACAGCCAAGTCACCCAGAACACCCAGCACCACACCCCGCTCACCTGCACTCACCACCCACACTACCATTTACACATTCCCTGTGTCCACTCCCAGTGTGTCTGTGACGCCCCCTCCCAAAGTACACAAACGCGGGCACCCACACACCCAACATCCATCCACCTCACGACAGCCTCCAGTACCTGCACCTGCACCCAAATCACCTAAAGTTACACCTCCTACAACCACCTCCTCTTCCGCCACTCCCAGACCCCCTCCAGCTACCCATCCCAGTGTTCGTCAGAAACTTTTCCTGAGCAACGTTTACCTCTGTGCCACCACCCCCACCCCTCCAATTCATAGGTCCCGTAGTAGCACCTCAGCCAAAAAAAGTCCGGTACCAGTGGTGCGTGTTAGAGGTCTGTGGAGTGCACCGGCCACCAGGGCAGCCAGTGTGACACGGAGCCAAAGCACTGCCAGTCCACCCCCTGTAAAGCACCTTAAGTTGGAAAGTGCCCGACGGGAGAGGGTGAAGACTCCTGCCAGCAAAACAGCTCACAAGGGTGCAGGGGGGAGTGCTGAGTCAGCTGTGACTCCTCCCAAGGTGGTGAAGGGGCAGAAGAAGTCTCCAAAGTCTGGTAAGAGCAGCAAGGGGGAGAAGGCCACCATCCTCCCCGCTGGCCGGGACGCCACCGCCAGCACTATCATCACAGGTCCGGAGACCACCGCCAGAGTCAGTGCCCCGGACGGCACCACTAACGTCACAGGTCCGGAGACCACCACCAGAGTCAGTGCCCTGGAGGGCAGCACTATCGTCACAGGTCCGGAGGCCACCACCAGTGTCAGAGCCCCCACTGGGTACTGAGGGACCGTCATGCGACACACCGCTGCACAGGTCAGAGACAGCAAAGTCAGGCACCGCTGAACAGGGCAAAGACCTCCATGGCAAAGCACCGCTGAACAGGTCAGAGACAGCAAAGTCAAGCACCGCTGAACAGGGCAAAGACCGCCATGGCAAAGACCGCTGAACAGGGCAAAGACCGCCATGGCAAAGCACCGCTGAACAGGTCAGAAACTGCAAAGTCAAGCACCGCTGAACAGGGCAAAGCACCTCTGAACAGGGCAAAGACCGCCATGGCAAAGCACCGCTGAACAGGTCAGAGACAGCAAAGTCAAGCACCGTTGAACAGGGCAAAGACCGCCATGGCAAAGACCGCTGAACAGGGCAAAGACCGCCATGGCAAAGCACCGCTAAACAGGTCAGAGACAGCAAAGTCAAGCACCCCTGAACAGGGCAAAGACCGCCATGGCAAAGACCGCTGAACAGGGCAAAGACCGCCATGGCAAAGCACCGCTGAACAGGTCAGAAACTGCAAAGTCAAGCACCGCTGAACAGGGCAAAGCACCGCTGAACAGGGCAAAGACCGCCATTGCAAAGCCCCGCTGAACAGGTCAGAGACAGCAAAGTCAAGCACCGCTGAACAGGGCAAAGACCGCCATGGCAAAGACCGCTGAACAGGGCAAAGACCGCCATGGCAAAGACCGCTGAACAGGGCAAAGACCGCCATGGCAAAGACCGCTGAACAGGGCAAAGACTGCCATGGCAAAGCACCGCTGAACAGGGCAAAGACCGCCAACTCAAGCATTGTTAGCCCATGTGCAGCTGGGACAGTGACGGAACTGGGAGCGAGATGCACTCTGGGCACCAGTCCCCCTCCAGAACCAGTGGAGGACAGCATCCACTCCGTCTGTCCTTCACAGGATGAAGCAATCTGGGCACCAGTCCCCCTCCAGAACCAGTGGAGACATGCATCCACTACCTCTGTCCTTTACAGGATGAAGCATTCTGGGTACCAGTCCCCCTCCAGAACCAGTGGAGAACAGCATCCACTCCGTCTGTCCTTCACAGGATGAAAAACTCTGGGCACCAGTCCCCCTCCAGAACCAGTGGAGACTGTTATCCACTTGAGAGACTGTGGCTTTGCACTCCCCAGGATGGTACAGTGGGCAAGCCACCCACTGTAGAGACTTGAGAGACTGTGGTTTTGCACTCCCCAGTATGGTACAGTGGGCAATCCACCCACTGTAGAGACTTGAGAGACTGTGGCTTTGCACTCCCCAGGATGGTACAGTGGGAAAGCCACCCACTGTAGAGACTTGAGAGACTGTGGCTTTGCACTCCCCAGTATGGTACAGTGGGCAATCCAGCCACTGTAGAGACTTGAGAGACCTTGGCTTTACACTCCCCAGGATGGTACAGTGGGCAAGCCACCCACTGTAGAGACTTGAGAGACTGTGGCTTTGCACTCCCCAGGATACATCAATGGGCATGGAGCCCCGTCGTGGATCTGGCGTGGTGCTGTAATCCAGCTGAGGTGCCCCCCCTTCCCTTCCCCCTGGGTACCTGTTGTATTTCTATCTGATGCCCCTGCAGTGTTCTCTTCGTCTGTGGACAGGTATCTAGTGTGGGCCTCGCCCATGCTTTGTAGGCCCAGTGGTCCACGGACATTGATATGTGCATACCTGCACTACTAATCGTGATGTATAATTTTTAGAAAGTGTATATATATCTGTATATATTTGGTTACTGTATTTTGATACATTACAATGGTTGAACTCATTTCCTTTTATCTTTGCATTCTTCCGGAGGGGTTGGGGGTTGTTACTGTGATGTTTGGAAATGCATTGGTGTGAGTGTTGTAGTGTGCGAGGGTCGGGGTGGGGGTGGGGGTGTTGCGTGTGTTTCCCCCTGACTTTTGCGCTCCCCGTCACCCATGTCGTAGGTGCAGTACTCACCGTTGTCTTCAGCGCCGCCGTTGCTGGTGTTCGTAGAGGAGCAGGAAGACAAGCGCAGGGAGTATTTGTAGTTCCGGCTCCATGGTGGCCTCCTTCCTCGTGGAGTGTGTTAAGGTGAGCATTTTCCCATTGCAATAGCTGTTTCCGCTGTGTTTTTATCCACGGTGAATCCGCCCCGGAAAAGGTGGCGGATTGGCGGGTTGTAATCGTGTGGGCGGTACATTGTCTTCCGCCTGTCTGTTGACAGTGACCGCCGCGCTGTTTGTCTGTACCGCCGTGGCGGTCGGAGTGTTAAAGTGTCTGTCTATGTTGGCGGTTTCCGCCACGGTCATAATTCCCTTTTTTATCCGCCGGCCTGTTTGCGGTATTAATGCAGCTTTAACACAGTCCGCCAGGGTTGTAATGACCTCCTTTGTGTCATTGGGAAATGGATATGTATATTGTTCAAGGACAAGTGGGAACTGTTACCTGAAGAAGATGAAACTTGTATAAGCTATGCATTAAAATGAATTGACACTTTGGAAGAATTGAAAACGTTGCAGAATAATGTTAACAGGGAGGAGAAGCATTCATGGAGCAAAATGAAATGTGTGCAAAGACAAGATGAATTGTGGGTTTCCAAAACCAGTTGGTTTTGCCAAATAGTCTGTTGTCTCAAATGGCGAGGTATTATCATGGTCAAGCACATATTGGGAGGGATGCAATGATTCGATATTTCAAATATGACTGGTTTAACCCAAAGTTTAGACAAGTTACTAAAGCAGTTTGCCATTGATGAGTCATTTGCCAACAGCTAAACGCAGAGAAAGGGGCAGTGGTTAATATGAGCCACACTGGAAGAGTGGGAGGTCCATTCTGCAAAATGGAGATGGATTTTATTGAGATGCCTGCGTGTGGAGGTTTGAAACATGTGTTGGTGATTGTTTGCATCTTTAGTCACTGGTTTTAAACTTACCCTAAACGAAGAAATGATAGCCTCACAGTAGCAAAACTACTGCTGAGGGACCTGATACTGCTTTTTCGGATTTTGGATCTCTTTAGAATCAGTTTGGGGAAATCACTTCAACAATGAAGTAACTAAATTACTGTGTGCAGCATTGACGATTGAGTAGAAGTTGCATTGTAGTTACCGCCATGAAGCATCAGGACTAGTGGAACAGATGAATGGTGCCTCAAAGTAAAGAGTTGCAAAGATGTGTGCGTCCACAAATTTGAAATGGCCTGACGCATTGCCTTTGGTGTTGATGTCAATGAGAAACACACCCGACAGGAAGACAGGATTTGTCGCCGCATGAAGTCCTCATGGGCAGAGCAATGAGGTTTGATGTGGTGCCTGCAAATGCACTTGTCAACATTACAGATGATATGGTGTTGGATTACTGCAAAGGTCTGGCTGATGGGGTTTGCTTTTTCTCTCAGCAGGTGGAAGCAACCACACTGCCACCAACCCATGACCCAGGGCACAATCTGAGAGCTGGAGACTGGATTGTTGTCCAGAAACACGTGAGGAAAACGTGTTTGGAGCCCCGTTGGAAGGGACCTTATCAGGTAGTTCTGACAACTACCACAGCTGTGAAGTATGCTGGAATACTGAACTGCATTAATGCAAGTCATACGAAGAAAGTGGTATTTCCACTTGATCATACTAAAGCATTGTTGAGAGTACCAACAACATTGAGATAAGTCTCAGGGCTGGAAGTAGAACAAAGGGAACTGAGACCAGATCTGAGCCTGTTAAGGATGGTTCAGTCACTCCTGTGAGAGATGAAGGAGAAGACCTCCAGGAGGGTGATTCAGAGCCTATCTCAATTGAGGCAGCAGAAGAGCCTACTCAGAGGAGGACTTTCCCAGTAGCAGATAATCTGGAGAGGCAAACAGAGCAATTGCCAGACCCAGAAGGGGAAGGAGTTGAGGTGGATCAAAGTCACCGTGATCTGACTCCGCCTGAACCGGTTGCAGGTCCGTCAAGAGAAAACATCACAGAACAAGGAGAAGGTTCAAGTTCAACTCTGAAGAGAACACTGACAAAAGGTCCACTGAAAGAAGATAAGTGGTCAGATTTGCAAGTAGAAAAAGGAAAAGAAGTGGTTGTTGAACCAACAACAAAGGAGGAAGTAGATACCACAAGAAGAGAAGATCTAAGTGAAGGAGAGCTGAATGGTGATTGAAAATTGCAAGTGCATGGGCAGTGCAGGGGCCCCCAGGGGTCCCCGGAGTACCCCTCCTGCCATCCTTTCCCTGGTGGGTGAACCCGCCAGGGAATGGCTGGCAGAACAAGGGTTCTTTCTTGCAGCGCTGTCATGTCGGATGAAGAATTCCGATATCGTCAGGCTGCCTGTCAGCGGTAACCTGGGGCTGGTGGAAGGCTGCCTGTGGCGGTCCCCACTGTCCTTATTATGTGGCGGTTCAGACCGCCAAGCATGTGGCAGGAATTTCCACCGCCACCGGCATGGCGGTCTCGACAGCCAAGTTCATAATGAGGGCCTAAAACTGTTATTTCTGTTGGGTGTAATGGGGTAGAATGAGCTCTTTTCATGTGAAAATGGTGGAGGGATTCAGGTTTATGATTATTCAATATCCAGACCTCTAAAGACACTTGAAATGGCAACACATTTTCTGCCTTCTGGAAGGAAAAGAATGCACATGTTTGCTCTTTAATTATTATTTTCTAGTTCTCTGGAATCAATGTTTTCTTTTTGCGTGCTGTGTTATGTTTACTTTGCAGAATCCCAAGATTTTCCAGGTTGCTCATATTCTTTGTTTCTTAGAATTATGATTAGAAAGGCTTTTTACAAAATACGAGATTGATGTCAAGGTCAGCATTGCTCCATTTCTTCATTTATGACCCAAATGTTGTAAAATTTTGACAATATGTTCATCCACAGCCTCCTAATAGTGCTGTTAAGATGTTGTGTGTGAAGGTGATTTGCAGTTTACTGGAAATGCTTTCCATTGGAGTAGTACCCACTTAAGTTGTTTGCAATTCATACTTTTTGAGTCGTTAGCTTTCACAGTTGAGCACAGCAACTCATACTTTTAAGTTACTCACTCTACACAGCTCTTCACCATTCACTAGAGGTAACATGCACTGGAGCAGATGTTAAACTTAACTGCTGTCCAGTTTTCGTTGAAATAGCTGTAATCATAAGAAAGATGTTACCTGATCCCAGTGATCAGGAATCAAAATCACACTTGAGAAAAAGACAGAGCCGAATGGTACTGGAAACTCCATTGTGGTATGCTCTGCCCATCTCACTGGGGACTGGTGTAATGCTAAGTTGTGGTAAGGCTACAAGCAAGAACAAGCATATGCAATGTAATATGTCTCGCATTTGTGAGAATTAAAGCTATTGGTGTTGTAAATGACAATGTCTTTTACCTATGTGTAGTGGATGTATAAACAGACACAGCTGCAGCACTGTCTAGAGGAGTAAGGATTGGGAATTACCACTGGGAACAGAGCTACAGCTGCAGCACTGCCTAGAGGACTTAGAATGGAGGAATTAGCAACAGGACCAGAGAAGCAGCTGTAGCACTTTCTAGGGAACTAAGAATGAGGAACTACCACCTAAATTGATCGTAAATTGAAAAAAAGGTTTAAATTAGCAGATCCACAGAGATGTATAAAGTCCAAGTTTACTGTACACACAAACTAACAGCTTAAACATGGAACCGTCGGATTTTAAAACCCGGTAGTACGGCATACAGTGCCCTGCAGCGTAATTCAACAAACCTGGGAGAGATACCCTAAACCACTAAAAGTGACAGGGTCTGGTTACATGCAAAAAGAAAAGAATTTCCCTAACACATTTAGGGGCATATTTCTGAGCCCGTAGTGCCACTGGAGCATCACTTTATGTGAGGCTCCAGTGGCGCTAACCTCTACTATATTTCACGCCACTTTTTGTGGCGTTACACCTCCTTGTAAATATGAGCCCCTCCCATGCAGTTATCTGCGTCAGAGGG
The DNA here is from genome assembly GCF_031143425.1 of Pleurodeles waltl. Lineage (NCBI taxonomy): Eukaryota > Metazoa > Chordata > Amphibia > Caudata > Salamandridae > Pleurodeles > Pleurodeles waltl. The sequence continues at coordinate 344,162,605 of NC_090439.1, forward strand.
GCACACAATGGGTGTTTCTGTGGGCGTGCCGCAGCAATACCCATTGCATTTTGACACAGCCTCAGAGTTACAAGATTTCATAAACCTGAGGCAGCGCCAAAACCTACCGCCACCCCCAGGGGTGGCATTAGCAAGGCACAACAAGAAGGAATTCTTTTAATCCTCCTCATTTTTTGCTTTTTTATGCATGAAAATGCCTTAAATGATTGTTAATGTGCAGGAAGGTGTCCCTTCCTGCACATAAACATTCATTTGAAAATGATGCTATGACCCTTCTGTGTGTGCTACGTTCTGCAGCACACTCAGAAGTGCCAAAGCACCATTAGTGATTGTTTGTGTGCGTGAAGGGATACCTTCCCGCACATAAACAATCACACCCCTCAATGTAAACTTCCTTGCACGATGTTGCAACAATGCCTGCACTGGCACTGGCAGCTAAATTTAGCGCCAGCACAGGGGACAACACAGGGGTGCACCATATTCACTTAAATATTGCACATCCCTGCATTGTGAAAATGATGGAGCGTGGGGCTGCACATTTTGACGCAGCGTCGCTCCATCATTTTCCCATAAATATGGGCCACAGTGTCTTTACAGCTCCACAACACTGCCAGCTTCAAGCCACTAAAAAGGGCTACTATGTGAAGCAGCACCACCATCTCCAAAAGACAGCTGTGCTGGTGCGTCCACATATAGGACCAGTACAGTGCCACAGCTAGGCCAGCTTAAAAGCACTTAGCATGCAGTGCATGTAAGTGTTGTGCCTAATCGAGGACCCAAATAGATCAGAAATGTAAACAAAATTAATTTAAAAAAGTTTAAATTTGCAAGGCCACGAAGATGTATAAAATGCACTTCTACCATACTATCACGCTTAAAAATGGAAGGATCCACCTTTAATGCCTGGTACCTGTGAATACAAGGCCCTGCAGCATCACAGCTACAGCTACACACACTTAGTAAATGCTCATGAAATATCACTAATGAAAGTATAAAAATCTGTGAAAAATCAAATGGTGCCATACAACCATCTCCTTAAAGAAAAGTGCCAGCTTAAAAAGCCCAGGTCTAGCACATGCAGTGCCCTTATAGAGCCACAGCACTGCAAGCTTCAGGCCACTAGAAAGAGCTACTGTAGTAAGCAGCACCAGAAGTTCTGAAAAACAGCTGCACAGTCTTATCAAAGATGGTGCTTTCACATACAAGACCCATACAGTGCCACAGATATGCCAACTTCAAGGCACTTAAAGGAAGCAGCTGAAAGCATTGCACTTCATAAATAACCCAAATAATGCGTCACTGTTTTGAAAAAAAAAAGGTTACATTTCCGGAGCCCTGGATATGGCTAAAGTCACCTTATATCGTACATACTTACAAACATCTTAAACACAGGAGCATCTGCTATTAAACCACGATACCTTCATATAGGGCCCGGCAGCGAAGTCTGACATAAAACAAGATGGTGACGGAAGCAGAGCCTTAAACAGGAGTGTGAGCCTTTTAAACCCTAACACATGCAGTGACTTTATAGCGCAGCAGCACTGCCAGCTTCAAGGCATTAGAAAGAAAGCAGCCCGCAATGCCCAAAAAACAGTCAAGTGGGCCTTTCAAAGTTAGGGCCTCCACATACAGGACCCATACATTGACACAGGTAGGCCAGCCGATAGGCAGTTAGCATGTAGCACCTGTAAACGGATTGCTTAATAAATAACCCAACTATATCATAAATTAAAATAAATATATAAAAAATTGTGGGAAACTTTTGTTCTAAAAAAAATACCAAAACACACTTAGCAACCGAACAACTTAATTTTAACATACAAGTAAATTTATGTAATGTGAACTTTCATTGTACCATGAACACATATCAATTTACACTTATCAAAAAAGTAAATATTTTAGCCATCCGAAAGGACATTGTTTCCATACAAACAAAATCAACTCCAGTAGATTCCAAATAACTTATAGGATAAGGTTGAGATGGAGGTTTACAGCAGAAGTCAGACATCGAACAAGTTAGACTCAAAAGTAGCAGCGGCAGAGCCTCTCACGGAAACGTGAGCCTTTCAAATCGATGCCTACACATGTAAAACCCCTACAGTGCTTCAGCACTGCCAACTTCAAACCACTTCATCAACCTACAATTTGAAGCAGCATCGCCATGTCCTTAAATAAAAGCACAAACCTTTGAAGCCAATCTCTAACACATGCAGTCCCCTTATAGCGTTGCAGCACTGTAAGCTTCAAGCCACTAGAAAGAGCTACTGTGGGAAGCAGCACCACCTTGTTGAAAAAACAGGAGCGCAAACCTTTCAGAGCCAGTGTCTCCTCATACAGGGCCAGTAGAGTGCTGCAGGTTTGGCAGGTTTGCCAGCTTCAAGGCACTTAGCATGCAGGACCTGAAAGTGTTGTTCTTAGTAAGTAACCCAAATAACCCATAAATGTAAAAACAAAATTATGTTAGAATTTGCTGAGCTACAGTGATGTAGAAAGTCCACTTTTACCATACACATACTAACAGCTTAAACATGGAAGCCTTCATCATTAAAGCCTGTGACCTTTGCATACAGGGCCCTGCAGTGCAGCAGCTAGAGCTATACACTCTTAGTGGGTCATTATGACCCTGGCTGTCGGAGATAATGTGGCGGTAGTACCGTCAACAGGCTGGCAGTACATACTGCCACATTATTGTGACATTGGCGGGTTGGCTGAAGCCAACCCGACAATGACCACTCCGACCGCCATGCAAGTAGCAGCCGTCGGCCGCTATTGTACAGCCGGCGGTAGTATGACCCTGCCTACGTCCATGGTTTCTGTGACGTTCGTAACTCCATAAAACCCATGGTAGGCCCTAGCAGTGACAGGGAATTCCTTCCCTGTCACTGAGAGGAGGCCCCCTCACCCCAACACTCCTCAGATGCCCCCCTTCACCCACGCTCTCCCTCCCTTCCAACCTCCCCATACACACACACACACAGACACACACCCCCTTCACCCACGCTCTCCCTCCCTCCCCATACACACACACGCAGACACACACTCATTCACACAGACATACTCGCATGCATTCATACATTCACGCACACATCTGCACACATATCCACACTTACACGAAGACACACATTCCATTTCCATTCATACACGCACTCACACACATGCATACACACCCAAACAACACTAAACACACACGCATTCATGCACACACTCACACATACATGCACACACACACCCACCCACACACACAGCACCCCCCACCCCTCCCCCTGTCGGAAACCCGACTTACCTGTATCTAGGGGGTCTTCCGGCAGGGGACGGGGTGCTGCTAGCACCAGCAGCGCCTCCAGCAGAACACTGGTGTGGCGCTGCTGGTGGTAGCTGCACCACCTTACCACCATCCACCAGTATGGCAACAGCTGGATTTCCACCCATCTTGTGGTGCAAATCCGGCTGTGGTCATAATTTGGCAAATGAATGGTAGCCGTGGCTACAGTTTTTTTGGTGGCTGACGCTGCGGTGGTAGGCGGCATTTACCTCCTTTTTTGTAATGAGGGCATTAGTGAATTCTTATAAAATATCATAAATTAAAATATAAAAAACTGTCAAAAGTACAATGGGGCCTTATCACGAATTTGTGTAAATTCTCCTATTACCATAAGGAGATGTGTAAACTCACCTTTTACCATAAACATAACCAACACACAATTAACAAAAAAAACAAGAGACGGAGGATCTCCGATAAGCAAGCAATATGCAATAATAGCATTCCCCTGTGCTCCCTTATTATTTCTCACAGAAAACCTGACTTCTAAGATTAGACATGGCTTATTGCAAAGCAGCGCCCCATCCTTCCCCCTCTCCACAGCTTGTTAGATGTGGTGCAGAGCGAGCCGCCTCTCTGAACTCTGTCCCCAGCCCCTGCCTTTGAGAGGAGAGCAGCCAACTTTAAACAAGGCAGTCCAGAAACCATGTGTAAAACATGGACGCTGCGTATATTAACAGTAGTTGGCATATGTATGCATGCCTTTGTCAAATGAAATCATCACAGAGCGATGTATGTGTTTTAGCTTCATATGGTTTTGCTCATCTGTTGAGAAGATTACAGCCATTCGAGAACTGGTGCAGCTTGGCAGATATGGTTGTAGTGTGGATATAATTATGATGCCTCAGACATGGTTTCCTTGTCTGTAGGCCCACGTTCAGGAGCTGAAGCCCTATGGAGCCCTATGGAGCTTCAGAAGACTTTCAGAAGTAGCATCTGCAAATACCAGCTACCTGATAGTGTGTATTCAAGAGCGTGACTGTGCTGTATGCCAAACTCATACATATGTGAGCATATATCCTCAATAAGAGCGAGGGCAGGTGAACTGCTAAGTTTGTTCTGAAATTGCCTTGTCTAGCAGGAGTTCACATATTTTGAATTATGGAAAATGGAGTGCTATCTTGCATATTTTGATCTGATGACAAAATATTTTGTAGAATACAGAACTTTAAAGTATAAAACGAATATAATGAACCAATGGAACTGTAGTATTGAAATGCTGTTGAAAAATAGTAATGTTACCTAAATACTGTTCCTGAGGATTGGATTAAACAATCTCTCTGCATGACAGGGAGTGAGAGGAAGAGTCACTACAGGTTTGATACATCCTCTCTGAAATCAGTGTCAGCTTCGAAAAGCACAATCCTACTTCTGCTCAATACTCAACTGAATATTCACTAAAAGTTCACCATACCTAATGCACACCATGTGACATGCTTCATAGAGGTTTGTTTTGCCTCATATGAAAACTAGGTCAAACAACTCAGTGAACTAATAAATCCACTACAGATCTGTGTTGGATTTCATGAGTACAGGTTTCAGTCATGGCAAACTAACTTAGCTTTTTAACTGTCTCAGGTTGATAAAAATTAGTACCATTGAGTTTGGTAACCACGAATATCTGGTATATCAGCGCCAAGCTACTCAAAGGTGACAGCACATTGTACACACACTTGTGATGTTCTTTCAAGTGGGGCCGGAGTGTAATGTCTAGAGGGGTTCTTGAAGCTTATTTTGATATTCTCAGTCTTAATACAATTACTTCCCTGCGCTGTTTGAATCTTGAGTCAGCATGAATGGTCCAAGGACACTATAGGACAGGTGTGGAATTCAAGCTAAAAATGCAACACAGAATGAAGCAGGGCCTGTGCCTCAGAGCACTGCATATAAGCAGCACAAGCAACTGGCTAAATGACATCACAGTACCAACGGGTGATCTGTGAGAGGACCATAGCAGACGTGATATATCATTTAGCATGCTAATTTTCCGGACTTTTGGTTCTGACATAAAGATGTTCAGACTCTTACCATTTCCTTTCTGATGGAGACTTTATGTTGCAGCAGACTTGCCAGCACCCCTGCTTTAGACAAGAGATGTCAGTTTTTTTTAAATCCGAAAATGGCTTTATTTTAGCTTAACCGGTTCTGTGCCGCGGACGTAATGGTTACATCCTGCGGCACAGTGCTCGTGTGCCCAGGACGTAACCATTACGTCCTGGGCACAGAGCCCAGAAGGCGCGCTAGTGCTCCTTCTGTGTTCTCCCCTCCCACCCCCCTCCACGCACGCTGACCATCACAGAGGCCTCCTCCCATCGTGCTGGAAGCGGATGATAAATGCTCAGCATTTCTCTTCCGATTACATGGAGGAATTTCCTTCCCTTTGAAGTCTCTCTCGCAATCCGGCTGCTAAAATGTGCACTATTATTAGGCCGATCTGCCACCGGGGGGACAGAAACCTCTAGGCGCCAGGGATAAAAAAAAATTGTTTGTTTTGTTTTAGTTTTTTTGTTTTTTAGAGGTGGGGAGCGACCCCTTAGGCAAGGGTCGCTCCCCTAGAGGGCAAATTATATTTAGGCCATTTCTGCCCCCCTTGAGGGCAGATCAGTTTATTTTTATGAGGCCAATCTGCCCCCATGGGGGACAAAAACCACTAGACACCAGGGAGTTGTTGTTTTTTTACGTGAATTTCACGCAAGGGGAGCAACCCCCTAGGCAAGGGTCGCTCCCCTGGGGGGCAAATTTATTTTAGGCCATTTCTGCTCCCCTGGGGGTCAGATCAGCCTATTTTAATTAGGCCGATCTGCTCCAGAGGTAGGCAGAAACCACTAGGCACCGGGGATTTTTTTGTTGTTGTTGTTTTACAGATGGCGAGCGACCCCTTAGGCAAGGGTCACTACCCTGGAGGGGCAAATTATATTTAGGCCATTTCTGCCCCCTTTGAGGGCAGATCGGCCGATTTTAGGTCAATCTGCCCCCAAGGGGGGCAGAAACCACTAGGCACTGGGGATCTATTTTTTGCGCCAATGTCACGCAAGGGGAGCGACCCCGTAGACAAGGGTCGCTGCCCGGGGGGGAGGCGATGGGCAAATTTATTTTAGGCCAGATCGGCCTATTGTTATTAGGCCGATCTGCCCCCGGGGGGGCAGAAACCTCTAGGCACCAGGGCAATTTTTTTTGTTGTGAATTTTTTTTGTTTGTTTGTTTTTTTAGAGATGGGGAGCGACCCATCAGGCAAGGGTCGCTCCCCTGGGGGGCAAATTGTAATTAGACCATTTCTGCCCCCTTGGGGGCAGATCGGCCAATTTTGGGTCAATCTGCCCCCAAGGGGGCAGACACCATTAGGCACCGGGGATCTTTTTTTTTGCACCAATGTCACGCAAGGGGAGCGACCCCTTAGGCAAGGGTCGCTCCCCGAGGGGGTGGGGGGGCAAGGGGGCAAATTTAATTTAGGCCTTTTCTGCCCCACCTGGGGGCAGATTGGCCTATTGTTATTAAACCTCTGGGCGCCAGGGCTAATTTTTTTTGTGTGTTTTTTTTGCTTGTTTTTTAGATATGGGGAGCGACCCTTTAGGCAAGGGTCGCTCGCCTGGGGGCAAATTGTAGTTATCCCATTTCTGCCCCCCATGGGGGCAGATCGGCCGATTTTTGTTAGGTCAATCTGCCCCCAAGTGGGGCAGAAACCACTAGGCACTGGTGATCTTTTTTTTTGCGCCAATGTCATGCCAGGGGAGCGACCCCTTAGGCAAGGGTTGCTCCCCGGGCGGTGGTGGGGGACGTGGGGCAGGGTAGCAAATATATTTTAGGCCACTTCTGCCCCCATGAGGGCAGATCGGCCTATTTATATTAGGCCGATCTGCCCCTGGGGGTGGGGGGGCAGAAGCCTCTAGGCGCCAGGGATACATTTTTGGGGGATTTTTTTTTTTTTGTTTTGTTTTGTTTTTTAGAGGTGGGGAGCAACCCCTTAGGCAAGGGTCGCTCCCTGGGGGAGGGGGGGCAAATTTATTTTAGGCCTTTTCTGCCACCCCGGGGGCAGATTGGCCTATTGTTATTAGGCCGATCTGCCCCCAGGTGTGGCAGAAACCTCTAGACGCCAGAGATAAAAAAAAAGTTAGTTTTTTTGTTTTGTTTTTTAGAGGTGGGGAGCGACCCCTTAGTAAAGGGTCACTCCCCTGGGGGGCAAATTGTATTTAGACCATTTCTGCCCCCCGGGAGACTGAGGGGAATATTAGGTGGTATGAAATGTGTCACAGTGCAGTGATCCCACACAGAAATGTGTGAAAAATGAGATTTTTTAGTTAAATTTGAGGTTTGCTGAGGATTCTGGGTAAGAAAACATTGGGGGATCCACGCAAGTCACACCTCACTGGACTTCCTCAGGTGTCTAGTTTTCAGACATGTCTGGGTTTGGTAGGTTTCCCTAGAAGGCTGCTGAGCCCAGGACCAAAAACGCAGGTGCCCCCTGCAAAAACAGGTAGTTATGTATTTGATAATTTTGATGTGTCCCGATAGTGTTTTGGGGCATTTCCTTTAATGGGCAGTAGGCCCACCCACAAAAGTGCGGTACCATTTTTATTGGGAGACTTGGGGGGACGCTGGGTGGAAGGAAATTTGTGGCTCCTCTCAGATTCCAGAACTTTCTGTCACCAAAATTAGAGGAAAAAATGTTTTTGGGGCCAAATGTTGCGGTTTGCAAAGGTTTCTGGGTAACAGAACCTGGTCAGAGCCCCACAAGTCACCCCATCTTGGATTCCCCGAGGTGTCTAGTTTTAAAAAATGTGATGGTTTGCTAGGTTTCCCCAGGTGCCGGCTGAGCTAGAGGCCAAAATCCACAGGTAGGCACTTTGTAAAAAACACCTCTGTTTTCTGTGAAAAAATGTGATGTGTCACGTTGTGTTTTGGGGCATTTCCTGTTGCGGGTGCTAGGCCTATCCAAGGAAGTGAGGTACCATTTTTATCGGGAGACGTGTGGAAACACAGAATAGCAAAACAAGTGTTATTGCCTCTTGTCTTTCTCTACATTTTTTCCTTCCAAATGTAAGACAGTGTGCAAAAAAGACATCTATTTGAGAAATGCCCTGTAATTCACATGCTAGTATGGGCACCCCGGAATTCAGAGATGTGCAAATAACCACTGCTTCTCAACACCTTATCTTGTGGCCATTTTGAAAATACAAAGGTTTTCTTGATACCTATTTTTAACTTTTTATATTTCAGCAAATTAATTGCTGTATACCCGGTATAGAATAAAATCCCATTGCAAGGTGCAGCTTATTTATTGGCTCTGAGTACCTAGGGTTCTGGATAAACCTACAAGCCCTATATATCCCCACAACCATAAGAGTCCATCTGACGTACCGGTATATAGCTTTAACAAATCTGACATCGCAGGAAAAAGTTACAGAGCAAAACGTGGAGAAAAATGGCAGATTTTTTCACCTCAATTTCAATATTTTTTTATTTCAGCTGTTATTTTCTGTAGGAAACACTTGTAGGATCTACACAAATGACCCCTTGCTGAATTTAGATTTGTGTCTACTTTTCAGAAATGTTTAGCTGTCTGGGATCCAGCATTGGTTTCTCACCCATTTCAGTCACTAACTGGAAGGAGGCTGAATGCACAAAAAATAATAAAAATGGGGTATGTCCCAGTAAAATGTCAAAACTGTATTGAAAAATTGGGTTTTCTAATTCAAGTCTGCCTGTTCCTGAAAGCTGGGAAGATTGTGATCTTGCCATCGCAAACCCTTTGTTGATGCCATTTTCAGGGAAAAAACCACAAGCCGCCTTCTGCAGCCCTTTTTTCCCATTTTTTTGAAAAAACAAATAATGTTCACTGTATTTTGGCTAATTTCTTGGTTCCTTCAGGGGAACCCACAAAGTCTGGGTACCTCTAGAATCCGTAGGATGGTGGAAAAAAAGGACGCAAATTTGGCGTCGGTAGGCTATGTGAACAAAAGTTTATGAGAGCCTAAGCGCGAACTGCCCCAAATAGCCAAAAAACAGGCTCGGCACAGGAGGGGAAAAGGCCTGGCAGCGATGGGGTTAAACAAATCTCTGTTTCATTGTTTGGCAACTGTGAGCTTAAATTATCTCAATATTCGTCTACCCTCCCGGTGTTTTGCCAATTTGTTGTATGTGCTGTGAGACTCCATTGTGAATTTATCATGCCCCTTAAACATAGGCCTTCACAGACTTTGCGTTTGAGTAAACAATTACAGTAGTAATTAATTGAGACAAGTTAAAAAGAAGACGCAACTTTGAAACTAAGGCCCATATATATACTTTTTTGGGCCACATTTGCGTTATTTTTTATGCAAATTGGGAGCAAACCTAACTCCATATTTATATTTTGATGTTAGACATGTCCACTGTGCTGGCCATTGGGTGGTGGGCATGACTCCTGTGTTTCCTAAGACAGGTCTCATGTTTTTGGTGGTTGTGCTCCAGGAAATGGCACTAGTCTGGTTAGAGGCATTATTTTGCCTCTGATCAGGCTAGCATAATTTTCTGACGCACAACCCCCTCCTTCCCTATCGCCAACCCCACCCGGCTACTGTCCTTTCTTAAGACACTAGCCCAAGTTTAGCGCCGGCTTGCTCCATTCAATAAATACAGCACCCGGCTGGCATTGTGAAATGTTGCAAGCCAGTGTCAAACTTTTTGCTGCAAAAACTATAAATATGGCCCTAAATATATTATCAATCCGGTTTGAGTGAAATTTTCAAGGGCATGAATCCTGGGTTTCCTTTTGTGATAAAAACAATTGGAAGATGGACATGGATACCAGGAACCCAATTGCCAAAGCCATGGGTGCATGAAGTTTAAATTAAACATGTAAATGGTTTGATTTACAAGTGCAAGAGATTCACAACACATGGATTTACTTAGAAAGTCTTTTAGCCTTGCTTAGTATCCCAAGATGATAAAACACCACATTAGTAAATCCTATTTCTTGCAAGTGTGGGGTGTCTGGGAAAACCTACAAACTCGTCAGTTGGTGAGCATACACAAACCTTTTCTTTTACCAGTATCCTAATTTGAAAACAGTTGCATATGTTCTCCTTTGAGTGGCAAGAGTTGATGCCTTCCTGGGATGGCAAAAGGTCTGGAAGACCCTAAACATTAGCGATGGTTTAGGTGGAAGAAAAGAAAGTGAATCGAACACGTGATATGTTCACATCTGCAATGTATAAATAAGCGTTCTGGCCCGTATTTATACTTTTTGACGCTAAACTGCGCAAACGCAGTTTAGCGTCAAAAATGTTTGCACCGGCTAACGCCATTCTGAAGCGCCATGCGGGTGCCGTATTTATTGAATGGCGTTAGCCGGCGCACGCAGACCGGCGCTGCCTGGTGTGTGTGGAAAAAAACCACGTACACCAGGCAGAGCCGGCGTAGGGAAAAATGGCGTTAGGACGTCTTAAAAATGGTGCAAGTCAGGTTGACGCAAAAAAATCACCTCCACCCGATTTGCGCCATTTTTAACGACGCCCAGACGCCATTTACATGACTCCTGTCTTAGTAAAGACAGGAGTCATGCCCCCTTGCCTAATGGCCATGCCCAGGGGACTAATGTCCCCTGGGCATGGTCATTGGGCATTGAGGCATGTAGGGGGGCACAAATCAGGCCCTCCTATGCCAAAAAAAAATATATAAAAAAAATATATATATACTTACCTGAATGTCCCTGGGATGGGTCCCTCCATCCTTGGGTGTCCTCCTGGGGTGGGCAAGGGTGGCAGGGGGGGTCCCTGGGGGCATGGAAGGGCAGCTGTGGGCTAATTTTGAGCCCACAGGTCCCTTAACGCCTGCCCTGACCCAGGCGTTAAAAAGAGGCGCAAATGCGGGGTTTTTTGGCCCACCCACTCCCGGGCGTGATTTTTGCCTGGGAGTATAAATACGACGCATTTGCGTCGCAGTCATTTTTTTAGACGGGAACGCCTACCTTGCATCTTATTAACGCAAGGAAGGCGATCACGCAAAAAAATTACGCTCTTTACTCATAGTTTGGCGCTAGACGCGTCTAACGGCAAAGTATAAATATGGCGTTAGTTTTGCGCCGAATTTGCGTCGAAAAAAACGATGCAAATTTGGCGCAAACGGAGTATAAATATGCCCCTCTGTGTATAGATGCCTCCTCCTGGTCATGATTAGGAATGCCCAAACTTTCCAAGGCTATTTCTAGAAAGCTGAAATCGTCACAGATTTCCAGGAGTGCTCCAGAAAAGGTTTGCAGATTCCTGGAATTCCTACTTCTCGACCTGTGCGATGGAATAAACCTGTAGGAGCAGGTTTACGAGTTCCTGTGTGAATCATGGCACACGTACTGTTCGTTTTCCGGGGTTGTTGTTGCTACTGCAGTCCATTGTGCCTGAGAAGATAATGGCTAACAATAAGGTTCCTCCACTTTTTCCTGTAGTGACGCTCCGGTACCTTTTTACCACCTTGAGGTGTGGCAGTGCATCTTTCAGGCTTCCTCTTCATAATCGTCATTGAGTGCCAAGCCTTATAGCTCTGAGAACGCTACATTCCAGTGTCACTCCGCTTCACTCTCCATGCTCAGTGAACATTCATCAGTTCTAAGGTGGATTCTTTGGTTCACAGTGTGGTTCACCAACAATCCCTGTTTAAATTCTAAATTTCAGTAAGTTTCAACATAGTAATTCCCACATTAAGACCTCCGCGCTAAGTGTTAGATGACGGATAGGAATATGTTTTCACTCTCCTAGAAGCAAATAATATGATAAAAAAACATGGTGGAGCGAGGACAGAGCTCTCACGATTTGAGGTCATCCTCGTCTGCTGAGCTACAAGCAAAGAAAACTCGTCTTTATTTTAAACCATGCAAAATGGACTAGCTGGTGCACAGGATATTCTATTTACTCTTCCAGTTTAGTGTGGAGTAATTTACCGTTCGATCATCATTTTGATGTATGAAAACCTTCAACCACTGTGTAAACTCTATTGTAATAAGACAATGACTCAAATATATGAAATATATATGAAAAGATTAAAAAAAAACATGAGAAAGGGCTTAGCGTTGACACTGCGAAAATACGCTTCAAATGTTAATTACATTTATTATTGCTGTTATTGGTGCACACATACATATATTCTCCCTGTAATTTACCTTTTCAATACTTCAACTATATGAAGTCTTCGAACAAATTGTAGGAGAGTGGATATGCCCCCTTTCCCTTTGTTCATATACTTGTTTGTTTTTCTGTCAGATTGTATTATAATGTTATTATCTCAGTTTGTTAAACAAAGTTCGAAGAAAATGTGAAAGTGTGAAATCATCCAAATGTCACACCCCCAGTATAATGAAAAATCTGTTAAGCAAGCATGTTACGTTTTGTAACATGTTGAATGTGCTCATTTAGAAATATTATGCATTTCTTTGCACGCGGCGAAAATATAAAAGAACATGATCTTATGTAATTAATGATTTTATTTGACCAATTTTGTAAAACAAATAAACAATTTTAATAAACAAATACCGCAAATAAATAAATTCATACTATCGTTACCAAAGATTATGTACACTCTTTATATTACATAAAATTGAGAATGGCAACACATGACCACCATATGACTTCAGCGAAAAACAATTAAGACAAACTGGAGAAAAACACAGCAACACTTCTCTCCGCACCTCCAGCAGCTATGCAATCAGTTGTAGACCACTGTCCATAAACCTTCTCCCTTCTTATCCGTTCCCTCAAGGTATGGTAATAAGGGCAACACAAATGTTGCCAGGTGCAGCTACCCAAACTACCCTGGGTGATCTATCACCATCTTTGTCTGGGTTTGAAAATACACCATTTCAATGGCAGCAGATGTTGCTAAAAGATAGGCACTGTGTACCAACCTTAGTGGAAAGAACCAAAATATATTGGAAACTCAAATTACGCTGGCACAGACAATGGAACCCCTTTTTTCGATATATGTCCTGTACCCACATTTGGTTGCAGAAATTTCAATGCACCCTAGGAAGATGCCAGCGGATTCTTGCATGATGCAAAAGATGTCCCATGGCGTGAAGATAGTTGCAGATTAAATTTTGTGTTGGAAGGTGCCAATAAGCTTTGGATAGGACAAAAGTGCATTTTGAGTCAAAATGGCGCAGGATGGACCCAGGAGGGACTTGGGGGCCTCAACTCTGTGTGAGGAGGAAGAGGAGGATCTCAGCACTTTAGAGATGCCACAGGATGCCAGCCAGCACCCCCAGAAGCCACAGGATCCGGGTTCAAAGGAGGTGCAAAATGCAGTTGATGCAGCACAACAAAAGAAGGCCCCACGCCTCTGGGGAACAACTCAGTGAGTTGAGCGTCACAGGGTGGGGTGCTGGAGACCTGGGCCAGGCTGTGCATGAAGGAATTTTACAAAGAGTGCAAAGAGGCCTCAGGAGGTGAAGAAGACACAGTACACAGGGGTACCATCGTTCTCGGGGAAGGTAAGGTCTTACCTCCTTCAAATTGCGTCAGCAGGACCTCAGGACAGTCTATGTTGATGACGTCCACCCTCTGTGTCCTTAGGAGCACACTTGTCATTGTGAGAGGAGTACCAGGGTTCTGGTCATCATCTTGGAAGGTGCCTGCTTGGAGCAGGGGAGTGACTTTGTCACTCCGCAGGAGATTTCTTTGGTTCTTCTTGTGGAAAATGAAGACAGGGAGTCCCCAGAGCGTGCACACCATGGAAACTGTTGCAGTTGCTGACTTGGAGCTGAGGTTGCTGAAGAAATGTGTCTCTTGTGGACACTTTGTTGCAGTTACAGCGTTTCTTGGAGCAGGCTGTAGTTGATCCGAGGTCAGAAGAGTCTGAAGTTGTTGCAGAGGATTCCTGAAGGAAACTTGGAAGCAGAATCTGAAGAGAACCCACAGGAGAGACCCTAAATAGCCCTGAGAGGGGTATTGGCTACCTTATCAGGTATGGAACTATCAGGAGGGGTCTCTGACGTCACCTGCTGGCACTGGCCACTCAGAGCCCTCCAGAGTGCCCCCACACCTTGCAAAGCAAGATGGCTGAAGTCTGGACACACTGGAGGAGCTCTGGGCACCACCCCTGGGGTGGTGATGGACAGGGGAGTGGTCACTTACCTTTACTGTATTCTTACTCTCCCAGTGATTCTGCACACACTACACTTGTCTAGGGGGGAATTTGTGATTCGCATTCCACTTTCTTAGTATATGGTTTGTGTTGCCCCTAGACCTATTTTCTCCTAATGCTTTCTATAGCAATTCCTATTGTTTGCATTGTTCTATGACTATTTACTTGTCTAATTTTGGTGTCTAGTGTATATATTGTGTATAATGCCTACCTCCAGAAGAAGTATTGTCTCTAAGATATTTTTGGTACCTTTATTTTTTATAACACTGTGTATTGTCTTTACTTGTGTATAAGCACTGTCTAACTTTAAGTGGTATTGCATGAGCTTTGCATGTCTCCTAGTTCAGCCTACGCTGCTCTGCTACAGCTACCTCTATCAACCTAGGCTGCTAGAACACTACTACTTCACTAATAAGGGATAACTGGACCTGGTATAAAGTGTAAGTACCCCAGGTACCCACTGCAAACAAGGCCAGCCTCCTACACCTGCCAGGTCATAGCCTTCCCTTTCCCTGCACAGCTAATCTACAAAATTCATCTTCTCCCCTCTCAATGTCTGAAACATGTCGGCTCCCTGTTGAAATATCCTAACTGCTGAGAGCGGAATAGCTCCCAGAGTTGGGAAAAACATGCAGAATTTCATCCAGTGTTCCTAGGTTCTGGAGACTCTAACTAGTAAGGGCCCCAATTATATGTGTTGATACCTCCAAGATTGAAGATACCAGACTCCACTATTCCTCATGCCTAAATCTGGCTAACTTGTAATGCAAGGCTAAGGATTTTGTACTCACTTTTGTCAATGTCATTGGAAAATTCCTTTACATCATCACACCTCAGATTTGGAAATATTCTGCATTTAAATTTCATTACTGTTAACTTGAAGTCCCACTAGTATTGAATACAGCGGCTCAATCTGTAAGACATTCTTCTCTCTATTTTCATGTATTCTTTAACATGCAGAATCCAAATTGGTTATTTTGTTGTAGATCCTAAAGCCATCCAGCTTTCTTAAGAAACAAGCAAAACATAAATATGCGGAAATCGGCTCTACATGGAAAACATTAAATATTCACATATAGATGACAATCAGTGTTGTAATGTCTAGAAGTGATGGAGGAGAGTCTGATGGTTTGGTTGTTCAGCAAAGCAGTGGAATGGCATAAGGGTTCTCGCTGGAGAAAGTAATGTCTATGAGTTTCCAGATGCCTGGACAAGACTACACTGGTGATAGTTTGTTACTAAGAATTGTATGACACATTGGATTATTAATATGCATTGAAGCAGTTTCTCAATCTGGCCACATATTTCACCCGGTTCTGGGATTTCCCTTCATCGGTGAATGGTTAGGGGAGATTTGTAAAGGTTCTAGATTAGATAAGGCATGTGTTTGTTAGTGGAAACATAGAATGCCTCAATGATGGCCCAGCAATTTAATGAATGCCACAGAAAAATGTGGTTATCTGAGGAGTGAAAGAAACTTTAGGACAGAGAGCCTGCTACTCATGAAAAAATCTACTGAAGCCACAGGCTAATCGGGCAACACCTTGACGTTAGTTAGAACTACCAATACAAAATAGACAACTCTCAACCCTCCCCCTCCTCAAGCAAAAAATAAAAAAGAAGCTCCTGACCAACATGTGGATACCTGGATACCATATGACATCTCAAGTAACTCTATGTCAACTTATTTTTGCTTCTTTTGAAACAGACACTCAAGGACCCTCACTACTGCCTAGCTCCTGAATATACTCCTTGTCTGTTCAAATTACTTCTCTACAGAACCAATGGCAGACTTAACATGTATTTTATGCTTCTGGAGCTTTCACTGTCTTTAAACTCCCTTCGTTCAGAAGTCCTACTTCAATTTATGATTGACATTTTTCCTTTGAAGGGAGGGAAGGGGGTGCAGTACAGCAGGAGAGGGAGTGAGGGGTGTGCAAGGCCTAAAGAGCACTAGAAGAGGTCAGAAGTACGTAAGGTCTCAGTGTCTGGGGGAAAAGGATCTGAGTACCCAGTCGGGAGGAGTACCCCTTGACAACTAGCAGAAAGGGCAGAAAAGCCCAATATGGGGAGGGAAAGGGGCACTAGCGCAGATATAAAGTGGCAGAAAGACTGGGGACATGGGGAGGAAAGGAGATGATCAGTGGCATCCCCAAATGGGGGTCAGTAATGGGCAACAGAGAGGGAGGGGAAGGGGGATTGTAGGGTGCTTGTCTGTCTGTGGATGGGAGAATATGTGGGGGAGCAGAGGGATAAGATGGCAGAATAGCTAAATAGTGGAATACCAGAACGGGTCTGGGAGGTTGTGGAGGGCCAAGGTGGATCCGAAGTGGAGGAGGTAAGGGGAGAGGGACAGAAGAGGAGGAAGGGAGACAAGAAAGAAAAGACAAAGAGAAGATAAGGAAGAGGTGGAGGGCAGAGAAAGATAACAAGAGTAAAATTAATACCAAGGCCCGTGTGGCTAAGATAAAGGATAAAAGAGGAGGGAATATAGAGAGTTGGGGTAAAGAAGAGAAAGAGAGAACGGGGGTAGCAGGTAGTGCATATGGGTTAGAGGGGAAAAGAGAAAAGACAGGGGGTATCAGGAAAGGACAGGGGAGGAGGACATACTGGAAATCCATCAGCACCTTCAGCTAGACAGCTGGAAGAATCACTAGGCGTACATGTCAAGAGTCCTGGAGGAAGGGTGCCCATACCTGTAGAAATGTTGCTGATTGATCTTGTAAGCTATAAATGACACGTTCATGGGCTGCCATCTGAATCATTCCCAACATCCAATCGTGAAGTGAGGGTAGGACGAGAAGTGCATTGGCGGAGAATGCAGATTTTGGCAGTGGCAATCTGTGTGCAGGAGGAACCTTTGAAAGTGTGAAAGGTTTGAGTAGTCTCCTGTATCATGCAGAAGTATCAAGGCGTGTAGGAGTGGCATTTTGATGGTATGGTAGTCTCTAGGACAGCCCCCACCACTAGCAGAAGGGCTGGATCAAGGGACATTCACAGAGTGTTTGGGCTAGGTCACAACAGGTAGCCGAGCAACACCAACAGTTTGCATGAGACAGTAGGCCTGCACTGTGCAGTTTAACTGAGAGTCCAATGCCAGTCATGGAGCATTATAAAAAGGCAGAATTTCAGATGGGCTTCTCAAGTGTCTCTATCCAGAGCTTCCATGATATTGGGCCAGTCCTCCTCTTCTATTTCAGTCTTGAGACAGGACTTCCATGTGATACAGAGGCTGGAGATTAGAGGTTGTGAATGAAGATGGTGTTTAATGAGTTCACAAAAACCTGACATCATGCCCTTGAAGTGACCCCAAATCCTAAGATAGGACAAAACTGGCGAGGCCTGTAGGATCCCCGGTCCGGGCCACAGGCAGCACCGTAGGCAGTGTTACAGCTGAAGGCACTGCCACTCATGGTGGGGCAGCAGACTGAAGTCCTCCTGCAGCTGTCCAAATGGCTTGAGGCATTATCAGCTAGGCCTTGATCCATACTGATGATGCCTTCTGTGTGCCATTGTTCCAATGGAGGGTCTTTTCCCCAAAGCATAGCAAACCATTTCCCCACAATGGGGCACATTCATGCAGGTGCTGGAGAACACTGAGGAGTAGGTGTGCCCTGTTCCCGGGTTTGTGCATCGCAAGGAGAATCGGGTTGCGAAGGTGCAATCGGGAGGTGTCTTCCTTATATACAGGCTAAAGCCGGGTCTGCTTGAAAGTATTAGTTGTTCAGTGAGAACCCACTGTGGCGGATCTTGCATTATGGGGAGCATTTATGCCAATTGTGAGCGGTGGAGGCCTAAGGTATAGTGGCCTACTGACAGGAGTCTCAAACCCCCACCCGATCGGCCCGTCATGAGTTTGGTAGATGCCAATCATGGGTGGGAGGAGCCCCATATGAAGGCTCAGATCCATACACCAATAAGATGTAGCGTCATCAGAGGTACTTGGAGGGGGAGCATGCCCATCACAAAAGTAAAGCATGACAGTGTGGCCAGTCTTACTGTCTGTACCCTGCCCCACATGGACAGAGCCAAATGTGACCATTTGTCAAAGTCCAGTTTCATGTAGACAATGAGGAGGTCTAGTTTGTCATGAATCATTTGTTCTAAGCCCCAGTTGACGAGATTCTCTAGGTACTTGAGTTGTTATGGCACCCATCGGAAGGGGCAGCTCTGAATAGCTGCATGTGTGGTGATGTTTGATGGGGCAGGGCCTCACTCTTGTCCCAATTTACCCTGTAACCGGACAGGGCTGCAAAATTGTCAATGACCTCCAGTATGGCCGGGAAGAAGTGGATCAGGTCTGTAATGGTTAACAGGATATTGTTCATGTACAAATAGATCCTGGACTCTCCCCCCTCAAGGGGATCCTGTTAAGAATAGCAGATTGGTGACTTGTTGCTCCCAGGGGTTCCAGTGGCAGTGGGAACAGGAGGGGTGAGAGCAGGAAGCACTGCCATATTCCCCTACGGTTTGGAAAACTATTGGACCGAAAGCCTCTACAGTTGACCCGGGCATCGGGGTTGTTGTACAACAACCAGACATTGGCAACGAATTGGTCTTTCAGACTCAACCTCTGTAAGCCTGTGGAGAGATATCCCCATTTCGGTATCAAGGGACAGGGCCAGGGCCTCACCCAGCATGTTCTTGGCCTCCCAGAGGGCAATGGGAAAGGATGAGGAGATGATTATTAGAAGCATGCCTGGTACTGATCCCATCTGTGTGTGGTGTATCAATGATAGGATGACTTTGCGTAGATGGGTTGCCAGGGCACTGGCGAGGATTTTGACATCCCAGTTAAGTAGTGAAATTGGCCTGTAATTGCCACACAGGAGGGACTCCCTCCCTGGTTTAGGGATAACTGCAATCACTGCTCTGTTGGAGATCGAGTCTAGGGAGCCTGCCTGTTCGGTCCCCTGAAAATCAGCATGAAGAGTGTCTACTACCTCCTCCCCGGCCCATTTGCAAAACTCTGCAGGGAAGCTGTCCACTCCAGGAGCTTTGTGGTATGGAAGTTTGGAAATTGCCTGTGCGATTTCGATCTTGTCAATTTCACTGCCCAAGAGGACTCGCCTCTGGTCTGTCAAGCAAGGGAGTTGTATCCTGTCCAGGAAGACCTCCACCCCATCAGTACTAGTTATTGCCTCTGGTGTGTATAACATCCAATAGAACTTTGCAAATTTGTTGACTATATCCTACGGCCAGGTAATGACCTTGCTGTCTGAGGTCTGCATGGTGGTAACAGATTGCAGCACTTCGAGTTGACGCAGATGAGTTGCTAAGAGCTGCCCAGCCTTCTCCCCCTGTTCATATTATCAACCCCTTAGTGCCTGTAGTGCATATTCTGCTTTGAAGGTATACAAGTTGTTGAGGGCCATACGGGCATGTTTCAGTCTGCATCGCACCAGAGGGGAAGGGGGGGCCCTATATTGTCGGGTAAGAGAAGCAATATCACTCTTCAGGTCTTTTTGGCGGGCTATTGTCTGTTATTGGATATCGCTGCATCACACATTATATGCCATCAAATGGTTGCCTTTGCATCTGCCCGGAGCGTTCTATGGGTTGCCATTGAGCGTCTACTATCCTTCACGTATGTAGAGACATGGGAGCAGAGCGGAGTGGGGATTTACCCTGAGGGGTACCATAACGGTGTAAGACCAGGATCCATGATTTGCTGCCCGGTGAGACCAGGCACGCATTTGCGGTCAACAGGATAGGGGCATGGTCAGCAAGTGCAGTTTACTAGATTTGAGAATCCTGAACTGGTGGTGTAAGTGGGGCTAGTGTAGGTTTCTCTCAAAGGGGTGTGTGACTGGGGTCGTTGGGTGGGGGTAAGTGGAGACACCAGGTAGGGGGATGAGAAGACAGGAGAAGGATTAGAAGGTGAATGGCTAGATTACAAGGGAGTGGGGTCCTTCAGATATGATCTGGGGTGGACCCCAGAGCACTCAGTGGGAAAACAAGAAAAGAGGACAAAAGGGGACACAGTAAAATGAGATAGATGAGGTCCGTAAAAACGGTAATCAAAGAGGGCGAGTGTAGAGTGGACAAGGTTGTTTTGAAATCCGGGCTAGGCTAGCAGACTTCACTGGCCTAGATCTGTAAACCATGGGTCTTAACCTGCGGGTATGTCATGCCGGAAGGGCCCCTTTAGGAAGGCAGAACGATCATTGGAGATAATAAAAGTGTATGGACTCATAGCACAAGCGGGGTCTGTACAGAAGGGGGGCACAGAACCTCAGAGGGTCAGTGAGATCTCAGGTTTTGATGATGTAGAGGGCCTGGGGGGCAAAGGCCTGAGGGGTCCAACATCACTTACCCAGTAGAAAGACGCTTTTTTATGGGAGTGGCATAATTAGAACAGTCAGGGGCCCTTGTGGGGCATCCATAGGGTGAGGAAATGCAAGGGAATGACAAAGGGATAGTAGCAGGCACCAAGTGGTTATCAGGGCCCGTAGCTGATCCCAGTTCTTCTAATGGTTGTCCCAGCATCCTATGGAGGTTCCCCAGGGGGTTGCAGTGGGGAGGGGGAAGGACAATAAGCATTAGCATGAGCTGTGGGTTGCAGATTGTGCATCACCATAATGCTAAGTAGATATAACAGTATCAACCATTAGAGCTGACATATGTCATAGAACACAGCAAAGCAACAACATTGCAAAGCAGAACATTAACAAACATGGCTGTCTGGCACTAGGGGGTAGGGAAGGGAGGGGTGCTGTGGGAACATAAGAGGTCAAGATGAAGGAGATTCAATTCCTCGCATGACATGATTCTCCCCTGCTGGCAGACCAGGTTAGAGTCATGCTCATCATTCAGTGTCCCAAGCATATGTAAGCATGCAAACAGATATGCAGCTGTCTGATGGAGAATGGTCTCAGTTTACAGGCTCCTGAAGTAAGACATGGAAGCGAGCTGGATAGAGTGAGTCTCATCCTCTCTGAGCCTTTACCCCTGTGGTGCAACCCTCTGTCCTTGTTCCCGATCCCTGTCTAGGAGTGTGTTAAGGTGGTCCTCCGTTGATGCAATACATAGTTCCAGGCTTGCCATAAAGTTCTGGAATCCCACAATGTCTGAGCGGATAGATTTGGTCTTGGCTGTTAGCACAGAAATTATGGAGTCCATTTCTTCCAGTCTGACAATCACTGCAGTGATTTTGTGGAGAATATTTTCCATGGTGTTGTCTGCCGCCTGGTCAGGCGTGTTCTCAGATTGTCCCATCGCCGGTGATCCCTGGGCAGTGGCTATGGAGTGAGGCTGGAGTAGGCCTTCTGAAAAGAGAAGTTACCTTGCCGGTTTGCCAGTGGATTTGCCATGGTTTTTTTCAGGGGACATCTTCAGGCTGGCCACTTAGAGTCAGAGCTATGCCCAATGTCTCTCAGCATCTGTTACCCCCTCAGGACCATCCGGACATCGGGAGAACAGCGAAATATTCTGGGAGAAGCACACTGCAGGGCACCACAGTCCATTGCTCCCATATCTGGATTGGGAAGGGTGTCAATTGGGACAGTTTCTGGCCGGTTGTAAGTGCATGGCAATTAAGGTCAAGAGGAGGAACTGAGCCAAACCTATCTGGGTTCCCCCCACTGCAGGGTCACCAGCTCCTCTCTGCAGGTGTCTAGATTATACAATTATCGTGGAGCACAGATATCCTCAATTTCTGAAAGCAGGATGCGGCAGTAGGTGAGGTAGTTATTCAGAGGCAGGCAAGGTGAGTCCCAGGAAGTAGAGGGAAGCATGTGGATGATCCCACCTGGATGGGCACGTGTCCCTGGAAGGGGAAGAGGGGTTGGGTCTTCACGCCCTCCCTCAAGCTCTGATGTCTCTGCAATCAGTGGGCATAGATGTTATGGATTTTATTGCCAATATTGCCTAGGTATGGGCTTAATAGGGCCCAGTGAAGGACTGCGGGCTGCAGAGTCAAAGGTGACCAGCCGAAGGTGGGGCCTACTCAGCCAGAGAGTCACATTTCCCCCTGCAGGAGACAGAGAATACACCCAAGTCATTCATCCTAGATATGAGAGGGATGCAAGTGTAAAAGACCACAACAGTTCATGCTGGGGCGGGATGTTGTTGAGAGGGTAGTGTGGAGAAGTCACGCCCTGGTACCTTCCCAGAGTGATTGTGAGTTGAAGGGCCGTGGCCTCCTTACCTTCTGGCTGGCCTACCACATTGAGGAAGATGAGGTGCACCTGAGGGCTTGTGTCGGGACTTGGGCACTGTCCTTGTTGTGGCATGTGGTAGGATCGGGTCGGGGAGCGGGTGTCACTGTTAGTAGGCCTGGCCAAGTTTGTATGCCCCCCCTTCACTCAGCCTCACAGGGCCTTTACGCTGTTGATGGCCTGGGCAGTTTGTTGGGCATAAGGGTCATCAATCGACCTTCTATTGACTTCCCTAGTCAGCAGGGAGCCTCCGGACCTCCGATGGTTGCCCCCCTGCTGCATCTAGGGGGTCGGTTGCCGCCGTCACGGGCCCACCGGTGCACAGAGCCCTGATGCAAGCAGCCATCTTTGTTCATGGCCAGGCAACACCCCGTTAAAGGGATTTCAAATGCCAGAAGTGCTTTCAAAACATTTTATAATTATCAGTAATACAGTAGAAATAGTTTGACCACACCATTGTTTTTTATAGTGTGTTATGTGTATGGATGGGTTTGCTAAAAGACTGACTGCTTTTTGTTCATTTGCTCAATGATTGTCCATTGCTCAGCTTATGCAAATAGCCAGGTGAATAGCTGTGATGGAATGTGATGTGTGTGCTAGTGAGAAATGCTTATAATAACTTTACCTGAATGACTATAAAATGTGTGTTGATATGGTGTAGTGGAGTGCTGTTGAGGGGACAGCGGTTGGCTTGCAATATGGCTTTTCTACATTGTTGGACTCATTTAGGCATAGAAGATCTGGTTTGTATGTTACAGTTCCAAACTGCCAGTAATATGTGTGATTGGAATGCTGTCTTGTAGAGAGTATTATTGAGCGGAAGTAGCAGTAGTTTTACAGTAATGAAAATGAGATGGTGTTTCTTCGTTTTGATTGCTATGTATTAGGGGTTGTGTCCAATATGTTCTCTAGGATGCTATTACTATCATGAGCATGGTGATATCCCAAAATTTGGTACATCTGTGCCTTGCTGGTGTTATGCAAATGAAAGTTGTCTAATATCTTGTGGTGGAAGTATCTGTGCTTATGACACCTCCATTGCAGCATCCACAACTGTTTGGTGGCGCACCTTTGGGTTTCTTGCTTTTACTTTTGCCTTAGCTATAATGGCTTAGCTAAAATTTACAACAAAGGGTGTAATCAAGAGAGGTCTACTACACCAGAATGTGACATGCACAAATGATTGTGACCTTTGAAGTCAAGTGAACCAAAGGGGAGTGCAAAGTTATAATGTGTTTCTCTCTCAAAATTCCCCAAAATCTTATGAATACTACATGTACTACTAAACGGTCCTGGAGAGATCCACATGTGCCTTTCATCTAAGAGAAAACCTGAAGTTTTGTGCCTCTATGTTGTTGCCAGAACAAAATGTTGCCCTAATCCTTCCAGTTTAAAAGCTGTGAAGAAAATAATTTTAAAGTTGACTTGTTAGACAATGGCAAATCCAATTTCGGCACTTAGGGCCAGATGTACATACCAATTTTCTTGTCCCAAATGGTCCGATACGCATAATCTGGCTGTTTGGGGACAGGAAAAATACATTTTGGTATGTACAGACCCTATTTTGCAATTCGGTAATCTACTTACCGAATCGCAAAATAGGTTTGCGAGTTGCAATTAGGAGGGGGCATTCCCTTCCTAATTGCGAGCCGCAGTAGGAAGTAGGATTGTTTTGTGACCGTGAATGTGGTCACAAAACAATCGCAGTTAGCACCAATTTCAAATTGGTGCTAACCCATTCGCAAAGGGGATGGGGTCCCTAAAGGACCCCTTCCCCTTTGTGAATGCATGCAAAAACATTTTTTTAGAGCAGGCAGTGGTCCCACAGACAAAAAAATGTTTTCCCACAGACCACTGCCTACTCTCAAAAAATTAACCAGAACCGTTTCACTTTTTTTTTTTTAAACGCATCCTGTTTTCCTTTAAGGAAACGGGCTGCGTTTAAAGAAAAAAGATTGCTTTATTTGAAAGCAATCACAGATATGGTGGTTTGCTGACACCAGCAGGCCACCATTCCTGTTAATTTAGCAATTCCCGGTGGGTCGCAAATTGTGAGCAGTCTCATTATTATTAATGAGGCTGGTCTATTTGCGACCCACCGGGAATCGCAACCGAAACTCAATGGAGTTTCTTAAATTTAGAATTGCACTTCCCTAATTGTGATTCGCATGGAATCACAATTAGGAAATTGCAGTTTCTAATATTAGTACATGTGGCCCTAAGTGAGCAGGAGCTGTGCAAGTATTTAAAGGCAGGAATAATGCATAGAACTGTAACATTTGTAGAAAGGAGTAAGATCACATTTCAGAGAGCAATTTAAGTTGGCAACCCGAGCAGAACTCACACAACCTCACATAGACTTCAAAACTGATTCACAAAGGTAAACCTACAATTTCGTGTAAGTTTACTTTCATTTGTATGCACAAACTAGGAATTTATTTTTACTAATAGCAATTTTGCAACTGCTGAGACTCCCTACATAAAAAGATAGGCCTGTCCTATATCTTTGTATGAGTGGAGTACTCCAACAAGACTGAAGAGTCTATGTAGTCATAAAATTAGTATTAGTAAAATAATCTCATAGTTTGTGGAAGCGCATGGGAACGTAATTTACAATTTGTCATCTGATGGATCTTTTTAAGTTGACTGAGGCATCAGGGGACTCAACAATAATAAATAACTTATATATCTGTGAAGACCATTTGGCGACACAATGAGGACTTGGAATAGATAACTGAATTTAAGAAGTTTTATTTCCCTTCAACTATCTTCAAACTATTAATCAAATATATATTTACGTCATAAAAATGTTAAAAAGATACAGTATTGCAGCTGGCAAGCTGAAATATCGCAATTGGTTGAGTCTCATCTAAGTAAGTGACAAGGCGATGACAACCAGAGCAATGCAGAAACAGAATTAGAAATAGGTGTTCCATAAAGAATCCCCTGCTCTCGCTCCTAAGCATGAAATGATTCTAAAATCATCTAATGAGAATCCTAAGTAAGGAATGAGAATGGTTCAAATTAAACTCTTACGGAAATTTGGAAATGCAAGAAGGTGTCAGCATAGTGACGACACAAGCAGAAGTCCTCAAGGAAAAAGGGATGTGTTTATTATGCAGCTTCATACTTGCTAAAAGAAAGCAGAGAGGTCTGTACCCCTCGGAGTCTAAGGTAATCTGCCCTAACATCTAGCAGCATATGCATTCCTTAAATCAAACAAAACCTTTAACATCAATAATATCTCTTTCCTTCCCTCCAGGAACTAACTAGCTCCTGGTCCATCTCATGCACTCATAACCCCACCTGAATTGCTCATCCCACAGTACTCGGATAGTTCCTGCAACCTTGTACATCCCCTGTTCCTGGTACGTGATGAATAGAAGACTTCAGCTGCTGTTTAGATCGTAATGTCTCTTCTCAAGATTTCTCTTCTCATGCCTTACTGTCAACAAACTACTACATATAACAATTCTCCTTTTCCATAGCTAATGAAGCCTTGAAACACACTTGCAAAAGAGAGAACACACTATCCAAGCAAAAGACATTTTAAAATTAAAGCCTTTAGTCAGGCTAACTTTAACCAACACTGAATGTGCGTTTCAAATACATGAATATACATGCACGCACATATACTTGTCAAAAAAAAAGATAAACATGCATAAGAATTCTTGTTTTCTTCTACAAATACAACTTAATGTGTAAATACAAAACATAAATAATGACTACATTTAAGCATTTTGAAGGAATATTAGTGGGCACGTTAAAAAGCTTCAATCAATCAATCAATTGATCCATCAAACATTCATAGAACATGGCAAATCACCCATGAGGGTCTCGAGGTGCTGGAGCTGCAGCATGGTGGAATGATCATGCAAACACTTTAGTTCTCTTCTGAATAGCTGGAATGATGCTGTGGCAGGTTGTTCCAAGCTTTTACTGCCCGGTGCGAGAAGGAACATCCTCTGCTGTTGTCTTGACGGATCCATAGGGTTTCTGTGTGGGAAAGGGAAACTGGTCAGGTCAGTTGGTGAAAGGTCATGCATTTGCTGACGTATACTGGACCTTCATTGTGCAGGGCCTTGTAGGGAAGGGTCAGCATCTCAAGCTGGCATCTCTTGTGATTCAGGAGCCAGTGATGTTTTTTCAGATGGGGTGTGATATGGGTCATTCTGGGGAGTTTGAGTCTTGAAGCTGAGTTCTGTATTGTCTGGTGTCTCTTCAGGAGGCGTGCTGTGATTCCTACATAGAGCGTGTTTCCGTAGTCCAGGCTGCCGGTGATGAGGGCCTGCATGACGGCCCTTTGGTGTCTGCTGGAAGCAACTTGAAGATTTTGCGGAGCATGCAAGGTGTGTGGAAGCAAGCGGATGAGATTGTGTTGACTTGTTTCTTCATGGATAGCTTCCTATCCAGGATGATGCAGAGGTTGCAGGTCTGATCTGTTGGGGCCAGGGATGTGCCGAGTTCTGCAGCCACCATGTGTCAGTCCATGGTGAGGTGCTGTCCCCAAACTTGAGGACTTCCGTTTTTTGGCAATGAGTTTGAGACAGTTGTCCTTCATCCAGTCTGCTATGTTCATCATACATCTGTGGGAGTTAGTTTTTGTGATAGAGGGATCTTCAGACAGTGAGAGACTGAGATGTGTGTTGTTGGCATAGGAGATGATGTTGAGTCCATGTGATCTGACAGGGATGGCCAGGGTGGTCATGTGGGTGTTGAAGAGGGTCGGGCTGAGCGACTATCCTTGTGGGACTCCATACATGATCTTCTTGGGCTCTGATGTGGACAGTGGGTGACTGACAAGACCATGTCCACTCACTTGAATTCCAGGTTGCGCAGGAGTGAAGAGAATAAAACCCTCACCCCTAAACACTATTCTATCGTATCTGAACTGAACAGGAAATTAGTGAGTGGTCTCTGGGGGGAAGGGATAGGAAACAGGGATTTGGGAAGGGAAGAGAAACAAAAACACTGGTTCACAAAGGAGCATCCCTTTTGTTCTAAGAAAGTTGCCTCAGGGCTTGGTGCAGAATTTTCTAAGACCAAAAACAAATAAAAAACAACATGTTAGATCTGACAGCCTTAGGGTGGTCACCCCAACCTTTTTGCCTGCCTCCCCCCACATTTTGGACACCGTTTTGGCTGGTTTTAGGACTCTGGGACTTTACTACTGCTAACCAGTGCTAAAGTGCATATGCTCTCTCCCTTAAAACATGGTGACATTGGTTCATACCCAATTGGCTTATTTAATCTACTTATAAGACCCCTGTAAAGTGCACTACATGTGCCCAGGGCCTGTAGATTAAATGCTACTAGTGGGCCTGCAGCACTGATTGTGCCACCCACATAAGTAGCCTCTTAACCATGCCTCAGGCCTGCCATCACAAGGCCTGTGTGTGCAGTTTCACTGCCACTTCGACTTGGCATTGAAAAGTACTTGCCAAGCCTTAAACTCCCCTTTTCTACATATAAGTCACCCCGAAGGTAGGCCCTAGGTAACTCATAGGGCAAAGTGCTATGCACATAAAGGTAGGACATGTACCTGTGCAGTTTATATAGCCTGTAGTGTAAAACTCCTACATTTGATTTTACACTGCTGTGAGGCCTTCTCCTTTAATAGGCATGCCCTCATATACTGTTTGAGTGGTAGATTCTGATCTGAAAGGAGTAACACGGTCATATTTAGTATGGCCAGAATGGTAATACAAAATCCTGCTGACTGGTGAAGTTGGATTTAATATTACTATTTTAGAAATGCCACTTTTAGAAAGTGAGCATTTCTCTGCACTTAAATCATTCTGTGCCTTACAATTCATGTCTGGCTAGGTTACTTGACAGCTCCCTTGTGCATTTCACTCAGATAACCCCAAACACACGATTCTCAGTCACACCTGCACACATCTGCATACTGAATGAGTCTTCCTGGGCTGGGAGGGTGGAGGGCCTGACACTTATATTTGAAAGGACAGTGGCCTGCCCTCACACAATGGCCAGCCAAACCCCCTACTGGGACCGTGGCAGACAGGATGGAACTGAAAGGGGACCTGGTGCACTTTTAAGCCACTGTTTAAAGTCTCCCCCTTCAAAGGCACATTAGGGTAGTTAAACAGGGCCTCTGAACCTACCAACTAAGACACTTCTGGACAAGATACCACTGGGTGAAGAAATTCTGAACCAGAACCTGCAACCTACCCAGAGGAACTACCTGGCTGCCCGAAGGACGCACCTGACTACTTTTCTGCAATGGACTGCTGCCCTGCTGTTGCCTTGTTGCCTTGCTCTGGTGAGACGTGCTCTCCAAGGGCTTGGAAAGAGCTTGCCTTCTGTTTCTTGAAGTCTCAGGACCAAAAAGACTTCATCCTGCAAAGAACTCCTTGTGCAGCGAAAATTTGCTGCACAGCCTGCCAGAAATGATGCACAGCCTGCATCGCGGTGAGAAAATCAATGCACACCAAACCAGAATGCGACTGGAACTTCAACGCACTGCCCACTGGA
Source organism: Pleurodeles waltl (assembly GCF_031143425.1). NCBI lineage: Eukaryota > Metazoa > Chordata > Amphibia > Caudata > Salamandridae > Pleurodeles > Pleurodeles waltl. Next base: position 344,191,687 of record NC_090439.1, read on the forward strand.
TCGACGCAAATCCGTGCCTAAATGATGCAGCCTGACTTCCTGTAAGAAGAATCAACACAGTGCCTGCCGTGCAACAGAAATTTCAACGCATCGCCCACCGGATCGACACTGCTCCTGTGACTTCGTCCTGCACAGCCAGGATTTCTCTGCATCATCCCTGGGGTGTCCAAAAACTCCGCAACCTGAAAAGGATCCAAATTGGCGCACCGGAAAAAAGATACTCCTTTTCGTAACAATCGAGTAAGTGGGGCCACAGTGTCAGAAAAGTGGGAGATAAACCTTCGATTGAAGTTAGCAAAGTCAAGTATAATCTGGATTTCATTTACGTTTGTGGGTTGTGGCCATTGTAAAATAGCATCAATCTTTTGTTAACCCATTTGGACCCCTTGTTTTGACAAAACAAACCCTAGAAATTCCACTTAGGGAACATGAAATTTAAAATTTTCTGACTTAGCATACAAATTATGTGCGTAACACAGCGGAAACATGATTCTCATGTTCTTTTTCATTGTGTGAGTAGATTAAAATATCGTCTATATAAACTATGACAAAGCAATCCAAGAATTCACTAAGAATGTCCTTTATGAATAATTGAAATGCTGAAGGGGTGTTTCATATGCTAAACGGCATCACACAATACAAGACTGTATTTTGTGCAAAAAGCTGTTTTCCATTCATTGCCCTCGTGAATTTTGATGAGGTGGTAAGCTCCGCGAAGGTCAAGTTTGATAAAGATTGTGGCTTTGTGAAGTTGGTTCAGACGGACCGTAATCAAGGGAAGTGGGCACTTGTTTTTTATGGTCACCTTATTAAGGACTCTATAATCAATACAGACCTTAAAATCCCTGTTCTTCTTTGGGACAAAAAAACAAAGGAGACGAAACTGGGGAAGTAGAATGGCGAGTAAAGCCAATTGCCAAGAGCTCATCTAGATAGTCTTTTAAATACTTTGTTTCTGGCTCTGATAGAGCATATATCCTACTACAAGGTAATGTGGCACCTGGAACCAAATCAATTCTACAGTCAAAACTACGATGTGGTGGTAAACTGGTTGCTTGAACCTTATCGAACACATTTGCAAACTCCTGATATTGTTCTGGAAGCAAACTGTCACTAGTGGATGATGAGACTGAACATTACAAAGGATAATGCCAGCATGATGCCTCTTGGTAACAATTCTGAAGACAAAATGGAGAATTTAGTGTCACAGTCCTGACATCCCAAACTATCCTTGGGTTGTGTCATTGAAGCCAGGGTACCCTTAAGATAACTCCAAAATTAGGAGTGTCAATTAAATCAAAGCTAATAGATTCAGAGTGACCATTGTCACAGACTATTGTAATAGCTTCGGAATAAGCTCAGGTTCTTGTTTGGGTAGAAAAGTGATCCCTAATCTTTTGGCTAATGAAATATCCAAAAAAATACCTGTTGCCCCAGATTCAAGAAGAATAGATTGGACTTTTATTAATTGGGTTTGGAAAATCATGGTCACTGTTATTAGGAAATGACATGGAGGTCTAAGAATAGTATATCTGGAACCCTCTGAGGTCCTTTGTTTTTTGCCCAAAGAATTGACCTCACTTTTCCTTGGGCTATCTAGTTTTTCTGAAATTTCACTGGAAATGTTTACTGAAGCTACTGTCTCTTTTGGTATTGGTGACTTGATCTTGGGTCTCTCGCGACATTCTCGTGCAAAATGACCTGCTTTGCCACAATAGAGACATAATTTCAAAAGAAGTCTCCTATCTTTTTCTTCTATGGATAACGGAGAATGGATACCCCCTATTTGCATTGGTTCACTACTTTCCTGATTCTTAGTCTCTTCTCTTTTCCTAGCACGTACAACAATAAGACATGTATTATCTCCTCTACCTTTTTCGCCTTTTCTTTAATTTAATTGATGATCAATTTTTATGACTAAATCAATAAATTTGCCACAATCTTCGGGTAGTTCTACTATCTGAGACAAAACGTCTTTCAACTCATCTTGGAGTCCCCAATCAAAAAATGAGGTTCTTTTACTCTCTGGCCAATGGATTTCTGATACTAATCTAATGAAAGTGATTATGTAAATGAAGAGATCTTTATTCCCTCATTTACAATTCAATAATTCAATTTCACTGGATTGCATAAAAGTGTGTTGAGAAAAACGTTTCTTCATTTGGGCTTGAAACTCAGGGAAATTATACAAAAGAAGTTCATTATTTTGGACTAAGGGGATAGACCAATTAGCAGCATTCCCCGCAAGGCACGAAAGGACAAAAGCAACTTTTGCTGCATCACCCCGAAAAGCTGTGGGCTTGCACAAAAACTGCAAGTGACATTGGTTCATGAATATATCAAATTTACTATCACCAGTTAATCTTTCTGGCAGAGCCAATGAAAGTGGTGTAGGGTCACTACGGTGAGTTTCATAGGTGTTGCTTCTTCAGGTGCAGTAGGTTTATTAGGAACAAAGGTTGGTGGTTTGAGAAAGGGTTTGTCTGCTCTAGGAATTGCACCTAACCATTGTTCCCCTCTAATCTTGTATCTCTCAAGTTGTTCTCTAAGGGAATCATTTTCCTATCTCAATTGCATTACCTCAGCCTGAAAATGTGTCAGAGCCCGGGCAAGATCCTCAATGTTGACCTCTGTCTGAAACATCTCTGCTTGGGCGGACTTAATTTTCGTGGGCTTGGCTTTCTGACAGGACCATGTGCACTCACCTGAATTCCAGGTTCTGCGGGAGCGAAGAGAAGAAAACCCTCACCCCTAAAAACTATTCTCTCGTATCTGAACTGGACAGGGAATGAGCGAATAGTCTCTGGGGCAAAGGGATAGGGAACAGGGATTTGGGAAGGGAAGTGAAACAAAAACACTGGTTCACAAAGGAGCGTCACTGTTGTTCTAAGAAAGTTGCCTCAGTGTTTGGTGCCGGAATTTCTAAGACCAAAAACAACAGAACTACAAATATCACAGAGTCTTTCGGCAACATAACAATAATTTTTATAATTCGATTGAGCAATCACCAAGCCTTTCAGCAAAATCACAATAATTGTGTGCACGTGAATGCTCAACTATTAAACATGCTTTTGTAACTCACAACAAAATCATTATAAAATCAAACTCATGAATGTGTCTTTTGTTATTCGGTTTCACACAATAGACTCAGTCCAAAAATAATCAGAATAAACGTCTAATTTTGCATAGATATCGAGCAATGCTTTCAGAAGTTCACAACACTTAACTTCAAAGCTGCCTTTAAAAATACTTCTCAAACTGTTTTTGGAAAATAATCTTGTATCACGGTTTTCACAGCATCAATGATGTTTTTCATAATGCACCAAAAGATCACCAACCTCGAGAAGTTTGAAAACAGGGGAACGAGATGGGGATTACTCATGAACCAACTTCTCCTGGAATGTCTTCGATTATTTGAGGGAGATGGAATACTGTTGGTAAATTCTCCAGCCGCTTCGAAAGTAATCCACTCCAGAGAGGGAAGCTCCAATGAGCCTTGCACTAAAATGATGACTCCAGAAAGAATCACACAAACTTCATCTGAACTGGGAACACCTGCAAGCGAAGGAAGACTCGAAGCCAAGCACCTTGGCATTTCTACTTATAGACTGGTGATGATTCATCAGACACATGCTGGTGATGGGAAACAACCTGAACAACTACGTTGGAACAACTACTTGCCTTAACAACGAATCCTGAACAACTACTAGGTCTTAACAACGAAGTTCAGAACAACTACTGCCTTAGCAACGATTTTGCCTTAACAACAAATGCTAGAACAACGAAATTGAAGGTAAGTACTTTTTTAACAACACATTTTAAGGTAAGTTTTGAGTTTTGTATTTTATTTGTTTAGATTTTAATTATTATGTGTTTAAATTTATATACATGTATATTTAATATTTATATTATTGGATATGTTGTATTTATTAATGTTTGTGTTTGTATATATTAATGTATATATGTATAAATATTGTATTTTTATGTATACATGTATATATATTTATATATATATATATATATATTTTTTTATATATTTATATGTATGGGTAGTGATACTGAAGTATTTATTTTAAACTGCGTTGTTTTTGTCTAGTTTTTTGGAGATATGTAGCGCAAATATGAATTTGAATGGTTGAGTATTTTTTTTTTTAGGTATTAGGTAATAAGGGATTTTTTTCTTTTTTTTTCAAATCATTCTGTGGATTTAGGGGTGGGATTTGTGGGATGGAGGGGTTATGAGTAGGGATGGGTATTATTACTCAGGTATTAAAATATGTCTTTGAGTTTTTTTTTGTGGGGTGGCATACTGTGGGTTAAGGGCTGGGATATATGGGATGTAGGGGTTATGGGTGGGGAAGTGTATTGGTAATTGGGTATTAATTTATATACCTGGGTATTTTTTTTGTGTGTAATCTGGGTGGGGGAGCGTATTAATACTTGGGTATTTTATTAGGATATGCTGTGGATTAAGGGATGGAATGTATGGGTTGTGGACGTTATTGGTGGGGAAGTGTATTAATACTCCAGTATTAATTTATACACTTGTTTTTTTTAAATTTTGGAATTTATGTTGTCTATTTAGAGGCGTACATATGGGATGTAGGGGTTATGGGTGGGGGGGTGTACTAATACCCAGGTATTAATTCATACGCTGTGTATTAATACCCAGGTATTAATTTGTACGTTGGGATAATTTTTTAATTGTAATTTTAATAATTTATGCGGGTAAGGGATGGGATATATGGGATGCAGCTTTTTATGGGTGGTGAAGTGTATTAGTACTTAGGTATTAATTTATACTGTTGGTTAATTTTTTATTTGTTTTTTAAAAACAAATTGTGGGATAAGGGATGGGGTAGATGGGATGGAGGTGTTATGGGTGGGATAGTTTATTAATACTTAGGTATTATTTTAAATAATTTGGTAAATTTTTACTCATTTTTCAAAAATATTGTACGCGGTAAGGTATGGGATATATCTCTTGTAGGGGTTGTGGGTAGGAAAGTTTATTAATACTGAGGTATTAATGTATAGAATTTGTATTTTTTTTTTATTTTTGGAAAACTTGCTGTGGAGTTAGGTGTGGGATATATGGGATACAGGGGTTATGGGTGGGTAAGTGTATTAATAATGAAGTATTAATTGACATAGTTGAGTAATTTTTTAAATAATTTTATTAATATGCTGCAGGGTTAGGGGCTGGATATATGGGATTTAGGGACTATGGGTGGGGAAGTGTATTAGTACTTTGGGTATTAATTTGCACACTTGGGTAATATTTTATTTGTTTTTTTTTTAAATAAGCTGTGGGATAACAGATGGGATATATGGGATGTAGGCGTTATGTTTGTTAAGTATATTAATACTCAGGTTTTTTTTTATACACTTGGGTAATTTTTAAACTGCAGGATAAGGGATGGGATAGATTGAATGGAGGGGTTATGGGTGGGGAAATGTTTTAGTACTTGGGTATTCATTTGTACACTTGGGTTATTTTGTATTTGTTTTTTTAAAACAAGCTGCAGTATAATGGATGGGATATTTGGGATCTAGAGGTTATGGGTGGGAAGTATATTAATATTCAGGTATTAGTTTATATATTTGGGTAAATTTTGTATTATTTTATTAAATATATGAGTAGAATTAGGGGCGGGATATAGGGGATGTAGGGGTTATGGGTGGGGAAGTGTATTAATACTCAGGTATTTATTTATACTTTGGGGTATTTTTTATATTGGTGTATTTTTTTTTTAGGGATGGGATATTGTTTATTGGGGTATAATGATTTGGGAGTGTACTGATACTGATATTTTATTTTTAATAAAGGAGATTTTATTTTATTGTAATTTTTTTTTTTTTTTTTTTTTTTTACTTTTCAGTGTTAAAGATGTATATTTTTTTTGTTTCAAAATAGTAATGTATTAAAATTTATATTTAAATGTTTATTATAATAGTATTTTGTAGAGTAGAATATTGATTGTAAATATGTAAAACTTTATTATTTAAAATAATTTTTATTTTAGATTTTTTGTCATTTGTTTTTGTCATTTTTAAAAATTGATAAAATATTTATTTTATTTTATTTGGAAAATGTTTAAAAAAAAAATTGGGTGATATAAAATTGATATTCTTTTTTTTAAAACAATTGCTATTTTTGGATGTATAATTTTAAATGTATATTAAATTGAATTATTATTTTATTTAAATGTATTATTTAATGAATTTCTTTTAGGAAATACATAGATATTATTTTTTTTATTCTTTTAGGTGTTAGTTTTTGTTTCATCCACAAAAACACATTTTTATATGCAAATTTATTTTTTAAATAAATAATAAATACACAATGTAGTTTTTTTTTATTTTAAACCTAGTAGAGTTTAAAAAAAGCAAAATAATTTATTTATTTATAATTTAATATTTACAGATGTTTTGAAATTTTTGACAAATGTATTTACATTTATTTAACAATTTTTTGTGGTATTTTCTTCTTTTTCCTATTATACTCTATGAGTGAAATAGTCTGTTTTCTATTTTTAGTGCCCTTCCCCGTTTACGTTGTTTGACGTCTTCTGTTTTCAGTCGGAGGAGCGCTGCGGTCAAGATAGGACGGAAGCTGAGACCTCGTTCGGGTAAGTGGAATTATAATTGTTTTACAGTATGTTTTAGGGTATTTTTATTACAGAAATAGTCGTCGGAGGTAGTTCTAAGGTAGGCAGTAGATTTTCGATGTCTGGAATGTTTTTTATGTTTCATTTTTTCTTTCCGTACAGTTTTGTATACAATAGTGGTATCGTATAAAAAAATAAAAAAATGTTTAGCAGTGTTTCATCTTTACAATAATTGTACTGCTTTTCTAATAAATACAAACAATTGTCTTTTTGCTTTTGATTATTTTGTTTTAGGGCTTTATGAGGAAGCCAATTGTTCGGTTTTTGAAAATATAATTTGGTTAATTGTAACAGCCTTCGTAATTATTTCTTTCTTTTGTATTAGTAGTGTCCTTTATTTCGTTTTCATGTCTTTTTGTTGATTATTAATATTTTATTTAATGCTGTTGCTTTGGTAAGTGTCTGATTATTTTTTTTACTTTTTTGGGGTAAAAAATGTTTTTGGGGTGTTTTTAATATTTGTTTTTTTTTCAATTTGTGGTTTGGTAAAATGTTATATTTTCTTTTTTTTCAACTTTTTATTGTATACAGAGTTGTTTCTTTTATCATCCATTTTGTATCACCAATTTCATTCTTTTTGGATGATTAATGTTTTTTTATTTATTTCTGCAGTATAAAAATGCTTCTTCTATATTAATGAAGAAGATTTCTTCAGCAACACGTATTTGGATAAAGACATGAAAACTTCAAAGGTAGGGACAGTTTTGGTTGGATTAATTTAGTGTAAAAATAATTTAAAAAATGCCAATTTAATTAATGGTCTTTTTTTTAAACTGGCAAGTAATTTCTGAGTAGGTTAGTGGTTGTTAGTAATGTAAAATATTTGCTAGACTGTCGAGGTAGTCTGATGCCGTTATTGCATCAAATTCTTGTATTTTTGCCAAAATTCTTTCTGTCATTTCTTTGCTTTTTTGACTTGTGTGTGGGTTCACGCTACCTGAGAGTGACTGAGGAAGTCTCATTTCTTGGAAACTTTGCTCCTTCTCCAAAATTTCCATGAAATGATACAGTTTTGGGCGGGGTTTCCCTATTGCTTTATTGAAGGAGTTGTGCCATCCCTCTATGGCATTATTAGTCTTTGCACCACCTTCTAAGCAGGTCTGATAGCTGTTCCACCTTTCTATTGGAAATCTTGGCTTTCTTCTGCGACCAGATCTGTTTAGGTGTCCAATCCAGGTTTCTTCAAAATAATTTAGTAAGGGTGCCAGTTTGTCTTCATTTACTGTATAATAGTTAGAATCTGTAATTGTTGTGTATTACTCATCTACTTTTTCAGGTGGTACAAAGCATAATGCTGTCAGTTTCCTTAATTCAAATTGTAGTATGCAGTCTGAGAAATATTCTCTACTTAAGGATGAATTCTACGCCAATATGCTTGTGAAAAGTGGAAAAAGCATCCTTGAATTTGGGTTTCTGGATATATTTTCAGTATTGTGTTTATCATTGATAATTCGAAATCCAGTATCACTTTTTTAGGTGTTTTATTTAGTGTTTTGTTTTTGATTGTTGATAAAAATTCAGTGTAAGTAGAGGAATGTTTATCAGGCAATAATGCATACACTAGGGGGACTGTAGTGTTATTTTTTGTGGCATGTATAGTGTAAATTTGAGTGAATGGAGGGGTGTAGATTTAAATGTTCCATCCATCATCCAAATTTCACTATTTTGTAGGATTAGTAAGTTGCGGTTTGTGCTAAATATTAAAATTATTTTTTTAAGGTTTTCGTTGTCATGCATGAGAAAAGTTTCTTTGGAGAAGGTTAATTTTTAGTTCAGGGGGGATGTTAATGTCTGCATAGGATCGTGGTGTTACATGTTGGGGGTTACTTGCCAGTTTTTCTCGTTGAAACATTCACCTAAGGTTTGGTATAGAAAGCATGCTACCTGCAATCTTTACGGAAATACTTTGTACTACCTCCCTTATAGCCTGTCCGCTGGAGTCATTGGAGGAGTGTGCAATATGTTTTATTTTTTGTACGTTTTCTCTAATCTCAATTTCCATTGCAGAGGCAGAGTGGTTGTGCTCTGTTGTCCTAACAACAGTGTCTTCCAGAGGAACAGCTCTGCCTCTGCAATGTGAAGAGTAGAATTGTACACACCTCCAATGACTCCTGAGGTCGAAAACCTTGTCTCTACAATAAAGATACCCTTCATACTTTAGTAGCTGGTGTCCTGTTCTTGAGGTCACGTAACTTGCTTCTCCTTGCGATGCCATTTGTGAAATATCTGTAAATAATATAAAAAAATATATTATAAGAACTGTTTAGTTTTTTATTTTAAATATGTGGTGGAATTATTTTATAAAGTAGTAAGTTAGTTAACGTATGCTGCATGCTCTTTGTAAGTGTTCAGTGTAGCTGGAATATTAACTTTTACATTTGGTGATTGTGTATTATCTGTGCTGCGGTAAGTAATTTGTGGATTTAGATTTGTAAACGTGGGTCTACTCTGTGACTAGTGTCTGTTCTGAGGTAAGTACTTGGTGGAGTTGTAATAGTACATTTACTTATAGTCACTGTTCAGCACCTACCTTCATGTAAGTATGCAGTGAAGTTGGCATGGTTATTTTGGAATGTACTGAACATTTGTCATCTGCTATGAGGTAAGTACTTGGTGGAGTTGAAATAGTAATTTTAGTGCTATTTATCTTTCAGCACCTGCTGTGAGGTAAGTACTTGGTGGAGTTGTAATAGTAATTTTATTTATAGTCACTGTCCAGCATACACCCTAATGTAAGGATGTGGGGAACTAGCAATGATTAATTAGCAATGTGCTCAATGTGTGCCATCTGTGCGGAGGTAAGTAGTTGGTGGAGTTGGACTAGTAATTTTAGTTCTATATAGGGTTCAGCACGTGCTTTGAGATAAGTTTTTGGTGGAGTTGTAATACTAAAAAAAAATTATGGTCACTATCCTGCACATACCCTCATGTAAGTATGTGGGGAACTTGCAATGGTTAATTTGCATTGTGCTGAATATTTGCTATCTGCCCTGAGGTAAGTACTTGGTGGAGTTGCAATAGTAATTTTAGTTCTATTTAGTGTCCAGCATGTGCCCTGAGGTAAGTATTTGGTGGAGTTGCAATAGTAATTTTAGTTCTGTTTAGTGTCCAGCACCTGCTTTGAGGTAAGTGGTTGGTGGAGTTGTAATAGTAAAAAAAATGTATAGTCACTATGCAGCACATACCCTCACATAAGTATGTGGGGAACTTGTAGCGGTTAATTTGTAATGTGCTTAATGTCTGACATCTGTTCTGAGGTAAGTAGTTGGTGGAATTGGAATAATAATTATAGTTCTATTTAGTGTCCAGCATCTGCCCTGAGGTAAGTACTTGGTGGAGTTGTAATAGTAAATTTGTTTTTAAGTTACTGTCCAGTACCTACCTTTATGTAAGTATGTGGGGAATTTGCAATGGTAAAATTAGATTTTATTGAATGTCTGTCATCTGTCCTGAGATAAGTACTTGGTGGAGTTGGAATAATAATTTTAGTTCTATTTAGTTTACAGCCCTTGCTATGAGGTAAGTACTTGGTGGAGTTTTAGTAGTACATTTTCTTATAGTCACTGTACAGCACCTACCTTCATGTAAGTATGCAGTGAAGTTGGCATGGCTATTTTGGAATGTACTGAACATTTGTTATGTGCTATGAGGTAAGTACTTGGTGGAGTTGGAATAGTAATTTTAGTGCTATTTACTGTCCAGCACCTGCTGTGAGGTAAGTACTTGGTAGAGTTGTAATAGTAAAAAAGAATTATAGTCACTGTCCAGCACATACCCTTATGTAAGTATGTGGGGAACTTGCAATGATTAATTTGCAATGTACTCAATGTGTGCCATCTGTCCTGAGGTAAGTAGTTGGTGGAGTTGGAATAATAATTTTAGTTCTACATAGTGTCCAGCACCTGCTTTGAGTTAAGTATTTGGTGGAGTTGTAATAGTAAATATTTTTTATAGTAACTATCCTGCACATACCCTCACATAAGTATGTGGGGAACTTGCAATGGTTAATTTGCAATGTGCTGAATATCTGTTATGTGACCTGAGGTAAGTACTTAGTGGAGTTGCAATAGTAATTTTAGTTCTATTTAGTGTGCAGCACGTGCCCTGAGGTAAGTATTTGGTGGAGTTGCAATAGTAATTTTAGTTCTGTTTAGTGTCCAGCACCTGCTTTGCGGTAAGTGTTTGGTGGAGTTGTAATAGTACATTTTTTATATAGTCACTATGCTGCACATACCCTCACATAAGTATGTGGGGAACTTGTTGTGGTTAATTTGCAATGTGCTGAATGTTTGCCATCTGCCCTGAGGTAAGTAGTTGGTGGAATTAGAATAATAATTATAATTCTATTTAGTGTCCAGCACCTGCCTTGAGGTAAGTACTTGGTGGAGTTGTAATAGTAAGTTTGTTTTTAAGTCACTGTGCAGTACCTACCTTCATGTAAGTATGTGGGGAATTTGCAATGGTAAAATTAGATTTTATTGAATGTTTGTCATTTTCCCTGAGGTAAGTACTTGGTGGAGTTGTAATTCTAAATGTAGTTCTATTTAGTGTATAGCACTTGCTCTGAGGTAAGTACTTGGTGGATTTGTAATTGTACTTTTCTTTTATATTCTCTGTCCAGCAGCTACTGCATATGTAAGTATGTGGAGAAGTTGGAATAGTAAATTTTGTATTTATTTACTCTCTTTTATTTGCTTTGAGGTAAGTATTTGGTGGATTTTAATAGTAAGTTTGGTTCTATTTAGAGTGCAACATTTGTGCTCATGTAAGTAGTTTCTGGAGTTGTAACAGTTAAATTATTGTATACTTACTGTCCAGTAGCTGTTCTTACATAAGTATCTATAGTAGTTGTATTAGTAAATTTGACTGTATGTATTGTGCAGTTTCTGTTTTAAGGTGAGTACTTGGATGGAGGTTTAATAGTACATCCTAGATTTTATGTAGAGTCTACATGTAGTCTGTGATCTTTAAGGAAAACTAGAGCACCCTTCCTCCCACTTTGTTGAACAGCGGGCACTAAGCATGCTATATGTGAGCAAGTGTTGCAAGAATCAGTGGCAAAGCTAAGTTTAAGAAAAAGTATTGGCAAAGCCAGTTGGTCTCCCATTCTTAGATCTCTTGCAGACAGTGCATGTGCTGTCTGTTAAAGATATTTTGTTTAGTGTTGGTGGATTTAAAGTGTTACACTACTTACTATTACTGGGCCTCAAAGTCACTCCTCATTGTTTGATTCCTGCTGGAGAACTATGCAGTCAGCTCATTTCTTTTATTGTATGTCACCATGCCCTAGGGCATTTGCAAAGTCCTTGTGTGCTTACTGTTTGCGCTTTCGGGACATATATTTTTTTTTATTGTGCCACTCTACCGACTGCATGTTTTATAGCTTTGTTGTCTGTGTTTGGTTGTTTTGCATCATTCTCTCTGACTTTTGTGCTGTACCCTTATTTATTTAGCTTTCACCTCTTTTGTAACTGCATTTTGGCCCTAAACATACTGTGTTTTTGAAGCATTTTTAATCTGCTTGACTTCATGTGTGTTTGGCATGAGTGTAAGGGGTCTTTGCACATGACTGTTTGTTTAGTCTTATCACAGTAGAAGAACTGCCTGAATGTTGTACACATAGGCCCGTATTTATACTCCGTTTGCGCCGAATTAGCGTTTTTTTCGACGCAAATTCGGCGCAAAACTAACGCCATATTTATACTTTGGCGTTAGACGCGTCTAGCGCCAAAGTATGGGCAAATAGCGTCATTTTTTTGCGTGAACGCCTTCCTTGCGTTAATGAGATGCAAGGAAGGCGTTCCCGTCTAAAAAAATGACGGCGACGCAAATGCGTCGTATTTATACTCCCGGGCAAAAATCACGCCCGGGAGTGGTCGGGTCAAAAAACCCCGCATTTGCGCCACTTTTTAACGCCTGGGTCAGGGTAGGCGTTAAGGGGCCTGTGGGCTCAAAATGAGCCCACAGGTGCCCTCCCATGCCCCCAGGGACCCCCCCTGCCACCCTTGCCCACCCCAGGAGGACACCCAAGGATGGAGGGACCCATCCCAGGGACATTCAGGTAAGTTCAGGTAAGTATAATTTTTTTTTTTTTTTTTTTTTTTGGTGGCATAGGGGGGCCTTATTTGTGCCCCCCTACATGCCACTATGCCCAATGACCATGCCCAGGGGACATAAGTCCCCTGGGCATGGCCATTGGGCAAGGGGGCATGACTCCTGTCTTTACTAAGACAGGAGTCATTTAAATGGCGTCTGGGCGTCGAAAAAAAATGGCGCAAATCGGGTTGAGGCGATTTTTTTGCCTCAACCTGACTTGCCCCATTTTAAGACGCCCTAACGCCATTTTCCCCCTACGTCGACGCTGCCTGGTGTACGTGGTTTTTTTCCACGCACACCAGGCAGCGCCGGTCTGCTAGCGCCTGCTAACGCCATTCCATAAATACGGCGCCCGCATGGCGCTTCCGAATGGCGTTAGACAGCGCTAAATTTTTTTACGCTAAACTGCGTTAGCGCAGTTTAGCGTCAAAAAGTATAAATATGGACCATAATGTTATGCTTACTTGATTTTCTTTTTTTTTTGCTGAGCTTCTTTTTTTTCAGGTTGAATTTTTTCAATTTTTTACGTCTCCTGGTGTTTTTTTTTTTGTTCCTTGGAGTCTAAAAGAAATAATAAAGAGTGTATTATTTAGTTGTTTATTTTGTATTATTAATGATTTACTTTTTTTAATTTAGAAAGTAATTTTTTTCTATAGCCTTGAATTTTGAGGTGAGTAATGTGTTGCCTTTCGATTAAATTTACTAGGTGAAGTCATTATTTTTTTACTATTTCGCACTTGAATTCTTTTATAGATATATTTTATTTGTATCATAATTTGTTTTTGGTAGTCTTATCATACTCATTTGTTAACAGTTTTTTTAAATATAATTGGTAATGGTTTAATCAAATGGTTTTTGAAAAATGGAAATCATTTACCTTTGATAACACAGGTGTTGTGTTTATTTTTTGGTAACTTTCCTGAAATATACGCCTGTAATGCAAAAGTGGAAAACTACCTTAATTTTTTATTTTTTTTGCTGTGTTATAGCTTTGTATATTTATTTATATTTGTTTTAAGTATATTTTACCTTGCAAAGTCAGTAGATGGCGCTGCCAAAATATAGATTATTTTCTCTCTGTAGTGGTTTACACGTCCTCACCGTAAGCTGTCCGTCGTGATAAGGAATACAAAATGGAGGTCGTTGGTATATATATATATATACATATATATATATATATATACATATATGTGTTTTTGTAAGTAATGTTATAATTGTAAATGAAATATGTTTTGGACGTGTTTTTTTATTCTGTACTCGTTTGTGCTCGTTTGTGACAGAACATATATATAATTTTCAAGTATATTTATAGTGTAGTTTGTATGTTTTTTCTCTGTTAGTCATCGTTTGTTGAGGAGAAGAAATACTTCCTGGGTGATGTAGAAACTGTTGTAGGACTATCGTTTTATACAGTGTTTTTTTCTTCAGTGTTCTACCCTTTTTATGTTTGTTTTAAAACTATTTATTTCAAATTAAAACTATGTTTATATGTTTTCGATTTGTGCTGATGTTTTCTTTGTTTTATGTAGGAAAAATATTGGTTTTTTCACATAGTACTGTAGTGGTTCCCATATTTGTTATATAGGTGGTCGTTGCTTAGGCATAATGCAGATTAAGCGTTTTTTTCGTTGTTTAGACTTCGTTGTAAAAAGATTAGTTGTTTAGGCTTTTTCGGTTTTGGGCAGCCTTTGTTTGGGTAGTCGTTGTTTAGGTAGTCATTGTTTAGGCAGTAGTGGTTCAGTGGAATATTCGTACTGTAGTGGTTCCCATATTTGTTATATAGGAGGTCGTTGTTTAGGCATAATTCAGTTTATGCTTTTTTTTCGTTGTTTAGACTTTGTTGTAAAAAAATTCATTGATTGGGCATTTTTGGTGTTGGGCAGTTGTTGTTTAGGCAGTCGTTGTTTAGGTAGTAGTGGTTCAGTGGCATATTCGCTGGTGATGAGTCATCAAACACTTCTGATGATTCATATGAAGGAATTCGATGTCTCCATAAATCACTTGGCACACAGTTCACAAATGGATCAAGACTTGCTTTTGTCAATATAAACAAACATGCAATGTAGTGTTCCACACAAGTTACAGGGAAGTCCTGTGCTGTAAACACATCCATGTTTCATTGTTCTTCATACATGCTGATTTATTTTGTGAGGGTGCAGCAAGAAGTGTGGGTGTGTGAGTGTGAGTCCTAACAGTGACTGATCCTTTAGGTTCTGCCTGTGAGGTATAAGGTGATCCATTTCATGGTATTTCCTTGAATCCCAACATGGTGGAGTCCGTTGATCAGAATGTAATGGGAGATGGTGTCAAAAAAGGGCAGACAGGTCCAAGAGGACAAGGTCTGCTGTTTCCCCATGGTCCAGGAGGGCTATGATGTAATTTGTGGCTGGAATCAAGGCTGTCTCAGTGCTGTGGTTAGCTCAAAATCCAGATTTGGAGGGGTCTAGGAGGTTGTGGCCTTCTGGATGTTGGGTGAGTTGCTGGTTGATCTCTTTCTCAAGAAGTTTTGCTGGATAGAGGAGTGGAGAGTTGGGCTTGTAGTTCTTCAATTTGTCTGGGTCAGAGGATGCTTTTTTCAGGAGGGTCCTCACTTCAGCATGTTTTCAGACCTCTGGGAATGTATTCAGGACCTTCCTGAGATTGTTGCTGACAGTCTCGCTTCTGAGGTTAAAAACGTGATGGAGGCAAGGGTCCGTGGATGCTTCAGAGAGTTCATGATGGAGATATTATCTTGCATGGTGAGGAGTTCACAGTGGGTGAGGTGTTCTGGGTTCGTGTTTGTGCATGTGAGCTGGTTGATGCTGTCAGGAGTGAAGGGTTGGCATTCAAAGTCTTCCTATGGTTAGATTTCATTATTGCATTTAAATATCCATCCATGTTAATAATATTAAGGCACACTGTAAATATAATATGAAATGTAAATGTGTATTTGCACAATAATGTTGTGTAAAGGATTGAGTCCAAATTGTGCTGCTCCATTTGTGAATCCCAAAGTAATAGTAAGCTTACCCAAAAGAGTATGTTTACCTTAGTGAATCAGGCCCCATGATTTCATCCACTAACTCAATGCTAAGAGGACAATTTTTGAGCAGGGGGTTGAACACCAACCTCCTTTTGTGGTCCTGAAAGCTTTCAAAGTCAAATGAGTTCCACTCGAATAAGCCTTAAATGGGTCCTAGTTAGAACTTCGAGCCCGACTGCCATCTTGCACAGGGAAGAGTGAAACACACAGGACAAGGGGCCTTATCATGATCCCCTTTACTGTGCTTTCTTTTAGCTCTCAGAGACCCGTGCTGTTTCTTGATTTGATGGGGTAGCATTCTTATTTATTTAAAAAATATGGCATTTCACATAGAATAACCACTGTTCACAAATTATTGCATCTGTATACTAGCACTGAGGTTCACAATAACAGCATCAACATGACTATGATCAGGCTGGCCAGATTGGAAACATATTGACAATTATGCAAATTCACATTCCAACAATACAGCAGGATACATTTCCTGTAGCATTTTATTTAATGAGTGTGTAGCCAAAGAAAGATCATATCACACTTCTATTTTGATACAAATTTGACTTTTAGACAGGCATTGTGGGAGCGGCAATCCAGTACAGGTGGAGAATACTTAGGGTGGAATATCATGTGAGGAGAGGGGTTCTTTAGCGAGAGAGGGTTAGGGGAAGATTGCTTTGGGAGACATACAACAGTTGGCCCTGAGCCATCTCGTAGAGGGAGAAGGTACATTCAAGGCTCGAGAAGCCTCCCTGTTATGAGGTGGCATCTTTATGACATTTTAAGGCATGGGTAAAGTGGGCAGTTGCCCAGGGCCACCACCGCTCAAGCTGCCCTTCCTAGTCATAGCCTTTGTGATAGTCAGAAGGCCCACTATACTGGCGCGGTGTATAGAAAAACAGATGATACTTAAATTTAATTACTACAGCTTTCTAAGCGAAGCACATGGAAAAAACCTGGCAGCACAAAATGAAATCGCTGCCAGATCAGGTTGGCATTCGTCGTCTGTCTACTCTTTTATGAAGTATCAGGAATTAATGTAAATATTTATGGTCGAAATAAGCCTTCCTAGTAAATATCTCTTAAAGATTTTTTGAAACACGTAAAAATGTGCCTTATTCTGTAAAAGGTCAGCAGAACATGGTTTTACTTACATATTTATTACTGACATGAAAAAAGGTCTATCTATGCCTTTTTTCCAGAAATTTGTTTAACTTAACAATTGCTTTCACATGTTTTTGCCTTGTTAAAACCTTGTCAATAAGAGGTGTTAGTATAAAACTGAATGATACCTATTTGATCAAACTTGCAAACTTACACGGGTGACAGGCTAGGACAATCTACTGAGATTCACGCATGGTTCACCAATTGGTACTTGCAAGGGAACAGCCAGAATATGTAAACACCCTCCACTTGAATCACACATTTACTCACACAAAGCATGTGGAGCAGGCAGACATGGCCCTCCTTAGAAGTGTTTTCTTCCTCTTTTAATCTTCTTTCCAACATCTATATATACTTTGACCCTTCCATGTAGTCAACCATCTATCTGTTCCCCTGTCCACCTTTCCAATCAACCATGCATACCTCCAACCATGCTTTCCTTCACCCTCACAACCAGTTAGCTGTCCTTTTACCGTTTTATCTATCCATCCATCCATTCATCAAGTTACCGTTGAAAATATCCATGAAGCAATCGTCCAACCTTTCACCCATCCATCCCTTTACTCTGCCGTCTATTTTTGTTTTGACCCTTTCAACTTTTCACATCTACCTATCCATTCTTTCACCCTCCAATCCATTCATTCTTACAGCCTTCCATTGTTTCACACATCCATTGTAGCTTTCACTCTTCTTCCTTCTTTCTTTTCATGCTTCCTTCTTTCCCTTTACCTTTCCTTCCCCCTGCTATTGGTCCTGTTCAATTTCCATCAAGGTAGTTGATATTTAGCCAGTCACCTGCTTAATAGTGAATTTTCTATGCTATTTACCCACCTACTAGATAAACCTACATATTATTTACTATTTGCCTAGCCGCCTTGCAGATATGAGAGAAACTAAACTATTCACCCAGCCAGTGGCTATGTAGTACAGCCTATGTACTGTTTTGCTGGCATCTGTGCAAATAGCAAAGGGACTTTATTATTTACATAGGTTGCTGGTTAAATAGCAGAGAATATGTACTTGTTGTCTGTCAGCCATGCAAAAAGCAAACAAATGTGTCTATTTACTCAGCCTGAGGCTAAAGAGCAGATGTACTAGTTGTCTAGTGGCCATGCAAATTCCCCAGAAATGTCACTGTTTACCCTAGCTGCTTGCAAAATGGCAGACCTAATGAACAGTATGACCAGCTGCCATGCATATCCCAAATACACTTCATTAATTACCTGGCTGCTGAGTAAATTGCACACAATATGTAGTCTGGCCAGCTGCTGAGCAAAGAGCAAAGAAACTTTTAACTCAGCACTAGCTAAATAGCAGACATTGTACTATACTTTGGATGATGATTAAGCAACTAGTGAAGACATTTCACTATTTACCTGGCTGTTGTCTAAGCAGCTGAAATTACTAATTATTATGTCTAGCATAGATTTTAATAGGCACTTACATCTAAGTAGAACTGCAAAAAGTGAAAACAATTAGCACCTGTTAGAGATGCGGTTTTTGATTGGCAGTCAGGTTACCCCCTGTCCAAGCAAGGAACCTCACTCTAGTCAGGGCAAAGGAGAATCACCCTCAGCTAACCACGCTCACCCCCTTGGTAGCTTGGCACGAGAAGGCAGGCTTAACTTCAGAGTCTAGATGTAAAGTATTTGTACCAACACACATAGTAACTCAGTGAAAACACTACAAAATGACACAACAGAGGTTTAGAAAAATAGGAAATATTTATCCAAACAAAACAAGACCAAAACGACAAAAATCCAACATACACAAGTCAAGTTATTAATTAAAATGCAAAAAGAGTCTTAAATCCATTAGAACACAACGCTAATGCTGTTAACGTGGACATGTACCTGGGTCGCGGCAAAATAACCCGCACGGGCGAGTGTGCATCAAAAAAATGTTAGCGATGCGTCGATTTCTCACCCACAAGTGAGACCGTGCATTGTTTCTCCTCCTCCGGTCACGTTGGTAATCGTTGTTTCTTCTCTCTGCAGGAGAGCAATGCATCGTTTTTCTGTACCCAGCGATGTTGCGTCAAAAATATGACTGCATGGTATCCGAAAAAACGCTCTGTGTGGGCCGCAAAGTTACCAGCCTCCATCAGAGGTGTTGCACATCGTTTCTCCAGCCGCGTGCATTGATCTTCCAGCAGCGTTGCAGGAGGAGCATCTATTTCAGTCGTGATGCATCTTGCATGTCGTTTTTTCAGCTGCGTCTCGAAAGTTGGGTTGAAAATTTCCCCACACAGTGGTCTGTGCGTGGATTTTCAATCTTGGTCTGCCAGCTTCACCTCTCAAGGCCCCAGGAGCTGGATAGGGCACCACTTGGCAGGGCAGGATTCTCAGCAGAGAGTCCAGGTGCTGGCAGGGGAAGTCTTTGATGGCCCTGAGACTTCAACAACAGGAGGCAAGCTAGAGACAAGTCCTTGGAGATTTTTTCACAAGCAGGAATGCACAGCAAAGTCCAGTCCGTGCCCCCTTGCATAGGCAGAAGCAGCAACTGCAGGATAGCTCCACATAGCACAGTCACAGGCAGGGCAGCATTTCTCCTCAGCTCTTCTCCAGGCAGGGGTTCCTCTTGATTTCCAGAAGTGATCTAGTTTTTCAGGGGTTTGGGTGCTTTTCTTATACCCATTTTGGCCTTTGAGGTAGCTCTACTTCAAAGGAAAGTCTCTCTTGTTTATGAAATCCTACCTTGCCCAGGCCAGGCCCAAGACACACACCAGGGGGTTGGAGACTGCATTGTGTGAGGGCAGGCACAGCCCTTTCAGGTGTAAGTGCCCCCTTCCCTCCTAGCACAGATGTCTTATCAGGATATGCAGGCTACACCCGAGCTCCTTTTGTGTCACTGTCTAGAGAGAGGTGCAACAGCCCAACTTTCAAACTAACCCAGACAGGGAATCCACAAACAGAAAAACAGGCGGAGTCACAGAATGGTTTATGCAAGAAAATGCCTACTTTATAAAAGTGGCATTTTCCCACACCCAGGCCCATATTTATACTTTTTGACGCAAAACTGCGCCAACGCAGTTTTGCGTCAAAAAAATTTGCGCCGGCTAACGCCATTCTGAAGCGCCATGCGGGCGCCGTATTTATTGAATGACGTTAACCGGCGTTAACCGCCGGCGCCGACTGGTGTGCGTTAAAAAAAAAACAACGTACACCAGGCAGCGCCGGCGTAGGGGGATATGGAGCTTGGGCGTCAAGAAATGGGGCAAGTCAGGTTGAGGCAATTTTTTCGCCTCAACCCGATTTGCGCCATTTTTTTTCACTCCCAACCCCCATAGAAATGACTCCTGTCTTAGCAAAGACAGGAGTCATGCCCCCTTGCCCAATGGCCATGCCCAGGGGACTTCTGTCCCCTGGGCATGGTCATTGGGCATAGTGGCATGTAGGGGGGCACAAATCAGGCCCCCCTATGCCACAAAAAAAAAAAAAAAACACTTACCTGAACTTACCTTAATGTCCCTGGGATGGGTCCCTCCAGCCTTGGGTGTCCTCCTGGGGTGGGCATGGGTGACAGGAGGTGTCCCTGGGGGCATGGGGGGGCACCTCTGGGCTCCTTCAGAGCCCACAGGTCCCTTAACGCCTGCCTTTTGCAGGCGCTAAAAAACGGCGCAAAAGCGGCCGTACGTAATTTTTTTTGACCCGCCCACTCCCAGGAGTGATTTTTGCCCGGGAGTATAAATCCCACGCACATGCCTCGGAGTCGATTTTTTTAGACGGGAACGCCTACCTTGCATATAATTAACGCAAAGTAGGTGTCCACGCAAAAAAATTACGCTAACTCCATGGACTTTGGCGCTAGATGCGTCTAACGCCAAAGTATAAATATGGAGTTAGTTTTGCGTCGAAATTGCGTAAAAAAAAACGACGCAATTTTGGCGCAAACGGAGTATAATTATGCCCCACAATCTCAAAACCAACTTAACTAAAATATATATTTTTAAATTGTGAGTTCAGAGACTCCAAACTCCACATGTCCATCTCCTCCCAAAGGGATTCTACACTTGAATCATATTTAAAGGTAGCCCCAATATTAACCTATGGGAGAGATAGGCCTTGCACCAGTGAAAAACAAATTTGGCAGTATCTCACTGTCAGGACATATAAAGCACATTAGTATATGTCCTACCTTAAACATACACTGCACCCTGCCCATGGGGCTACCTAGGGCCTAACTTAGTGGTGTCTTACATGTAAGAAAAGGGAATGTTTAGGCCTGGTAAGTGGGTACACTTTCCAAGTCAAATTGGGAGTTTAAAACTGCACACACAGACACTGCAGTGGCAGGTCTGAGGTATGATTACAGAGCTACTCATGTGGGTGGGACAACCAGTGCTGCAGGCCCACTAGTAGCATTTGATTTACAGGCCCTGGGCACCTCTAGTACACTCTACTAGGGTCTTACCAGTAAATCAAATATGCCAATCATGGAAATCCAACTACACATCAAAGATAATATATAAATATTTCTGGGCTAAATTGACAGCCATAATACAGAATGTCACTCAAAAGCACCAAAGGCCAAGATACAGCAACTTGGAATGCTGAAACTTACTCCTCAAATGCTATGACTCCTTTAAATGTATCTGAAGAGTGGGCAAATGACGAAGATAAGTAGATTCTTCACAAGACTAGGTGAAAGTGTTTACTCCTCTAGAGATATATACTTACTTTTATTCTCCATCTCATTTGAAAGCACTAGGGACAGATGAAGGATCATCAAAAAGTACAATGTTATGAATATCTCTTTTCCTACACTGGGTTTTCATGTAACAAATTTGTGTTTTCTGGAATTTTTAATATTATTTTAGTTCAATTAAGGAAATCAGACCAACACACAGAAAGCAATTATTTGTAAAGGCAAAGCCCAGAACTGGTAAAGTTGTGTCCCAGTGACATGGTGACATCTGATAACCCTAGCCACACAGGATCCGGGGTGATGTTTTTAAAATAGAATTGTAAAAAATTGGGGTAATAGTTGAGGTGGGAATGCCCACCTCAAAAAATAATCACAATCCTTGTTGGGGTGATCCCTTAAAGTCACTAGGTTAACCTGAGCTCAATCCCTAGTAGCAATTAGCACAGACCAGACAGGCTTAACATAGGAGCCATGTTTAAAGGATGTATACAGTACTCAAATGGTAATAAAGTCACAACATGGCACAAGAAAAAATCTCAAACCAATTTAGAAAAATAGAGTAAATTCAAATAAATAAAGTTAGACCAAAACATTGAAATTCCATTAAGTTTTAATTTAAAAATTGCATCAAAAAGTGTTTTGTCACACCTCAACCTTCTTTTTAAGACTCATAAGTCACCCCTTCTGTAGTCCCTACAGACTCACAGGGCAGGGCGATTGTATTTAAAAAGTAGGACATGTTCTTATGAATGACATGTCCTGCCAGTGAAAAACTCCTAAAGTCGTTTTTCCCAGTTCCAAGTCATTTTTCTCCCATCAAATAAACTGGGCTACCTTTTAAGTTTAATAAGTGCTAAATTTGGATAGGGAGTAGAATGAAATGAATTGAATTGCAAATTAAATTTTTACGAGTAAAGTCAGGTTTTAAGTTGGGATTCCGCAAATACCACTTTTAGAAAGTTGGCATTTTCTTGTTTCAACCATTTGTGCCTTCTCTCAGTGTCTTAGGTCACATGACTCTGAATGGCTCTGCTGTTGAAGTTCAGGTTGTGATTTGTTTCCAGACAGTAACACAACGGGGTCTTAGGTGTGGATAGGATGGGCCATCCGGGCCGGAGGACTCGGGAGAGGGGTAACCAGCCCCACTTATACTTCAGAGGGATTTGTCAGAGCTACACACAGTCCTCTGTGTGTAGCTCTGACCAGGCCTGTCCTACCTTTTGTAACCCCCAGGCAGTTTGGAGCCTTGACAGCAAAAGAGGAAGAATCTTCCAGAACTAGATATGGAAGTAAGGCATGGTGTCCCTTCACACAAGGAGTGGCAGAAGGTATAAATATTGAACCTTCAGAGGCACTCATGAGAATACTCCTGGTCCTGTAGAAGTTACAGAACAATGACTGCCCTGCTGCCAGAGGACTGCTCTGCTGCTTGAATGACTGCCTTGCTGTCTGAGATGGAAGACTATACTGCTTGCCTTCATCCCAGATAACCCAAGTGCCTCCAAGGATAAGTTGGCTGACCTCCTGTGTGAGTTAAGCCTTCCTACAATTGTAGAGCTGTCCTGCTGCAACAGGACCTGTGTAGACCTGCAACTAGACCTGACAAAGCCATACTGGTCTCTGCTGGATTGAGCCCCTGATCCCCAAGAGGTAGACAAATGGCTGGCATCAGAATGTACTCCTCCCAAGGAAAAGATGACACATTCTGAAGTTTGCACTCCTTGGCTTTGGGCTGAATGAGGGCCCAGTTCAATGGTTGAGGGGTCCTTGAAGGTCTGGGCCCCCTCTGCACCACAGGGGCTACAGTTTTGTGGGATATGCCCCTGCTCCTTGAAGATTCCTCCAACATGAATGGAGCCAGACTTTGAAGGTAACTCTTCACTGGACTAACTTGGTCCCTGTAGCTGATCAGTGCTCCATCGTGGTCCACCTTACCTTGTGACTTTCCCCAGGTCTAGAGCAACCAGATGACAGTGAGTTGTGCGCTTAGGTGCTATCTCTATTTTTTGTAAATTGAATATGTCAATCAATCAATCAATCATTGGTTTTGTAAAGCTCTACTTTTCACCCAAGAGGGTATCCAGGCTCTACCAGGTCCTGGGACATTCAGTTGAAAAGGCAGATCTTCAGCACTTTTAGAATTCCGTTAGAAATGGTAATGTCCAGAATGGTAGGGGGAGCTCAATCCAAGTCTTCACTGCAAGGTAGGAGAAGGAGTGTCCTCTGTTTCTGCTTTGGTGGATGTGGGGGCTGTGGGCGAGCAAGAGAGAGGTGGAGCACAGCTGCCTGGCTGGATGATGGAAGTTCATGTGTGGTTGATGTAGGCTGGTCCAAGGTTGTGTAGGCTATCATATCAAAACTTCCCCTTGAGAATTCAATGACTGACACTCAAAGGCTGCCAGAACCAATCACTCACCTCTCACAATAATTCCACACACTTTTAACTGGAGCAAACAAAATTTAGTACCACAAAGATGTCAGAATCTGAAGAGCTTTAATATAGCATGTGCTAGAGTACACTCAGTTATTTCATGAACAGGCAGTGACAGATTATTCCTCAAATAATTTATACCTATATATTATAATACATATAACCTATTTTGACACGAATTAAAAAACACACATCAAATATGGCGCAAATTATAAAAAATCCTTTTATATAAACAAATAATTTAAAACATACATAAGGGAGCAACATAAAAGACAGCCTACATTTGTCTTTGTCTTCACTATTCAGTTTGTATCATAATTCAGGATTCATGATATTTACATATAAGATGCGTCTATTGTATCCCGCAGTTCGTCAGTCCAAAATGACAACTCAGTTGTTTTGACTACACGCAGTTGGACAGTTTGATGACTGAAATACAGCGAAGGCAGAAGGGTTTATATGAGCCTACTAAGTGATGAAACAGGTTCTTTTCAATCGCATACTAGACCTTGGAAATGAGATGGTTTTCAATATTGCAGAGACCCTACACTGGAGGAGAAGTTTTACATGACTATATAAACCAGTCTTTTCCCTTTTCATGCCTTTGAAATTTTTACTTTTATATTATTGGGCCATCTTGCCCAGTGGGATACCAGTACATTGGGAGGGACCCTGAATAGGACCATTTGAAGAGCAAAGGTTTTAAATGTTTTTTAATTTGTATGTGGGGGATGCTATTTGGAATTTTGTCCTGAAGAAGGTGGAAACATCTTCACATTCCAGTCAAACATGTCAACGGATATTGTGGATGTGGGTATGTCAAGGGAGGAGATGAGCTGCAGTGCCCCATATGGTCTGAAGCCTCTAGAGGAGGTGTGCAGCGATCCCTGAATAGAAAGAATTGCTGTACAGTCGACTGGTGATGAGGGCCTGTGTGCTGGTGTGTCTTTTGCTCCGGGGTAGCTCTGGTTCTACTGATTAGAGTTTTGTTGTCCTGGTATCATTTTATTTATTCAAGTTGACAATACATGAATACTTTACACATAGCCTCTAAGTTAAGTCTGACTGCCTTTGTGCCAAGTTAGCAGAGGATTAAGTACAAATTTATTTAGTGACCTTTTGTGGTTCATCATGACAAGGATTGTGGTTGATTCCCTTTCAACCAATAAAGCCAACGTCTTGTGTTTCCTAAGTGTAGATAGCAATATAAAATGTGATAGTGTATCCTACTTCTTTCCTTTAGAACAGCTAACCTTGCTACATTTAAAATAGTCTTTGAGCCTTTACACTGTAAGGACATGTTTAACATGACACTTTTGCATATTCTACTCTTACTTACCTTGTACCCTGCCTTAAAGGTCCATAAATCCAACTTAGGTGTGTCTTATTGATATTTAAAAGAAGAGTTTAGACCTGTCAAACATGGTTAGTTTGATTGATGAAACTTGCAGCTAAAAATGCTCCTACTGTGCTACACATGGCTGACACAATGTGTGCTGCAGCCCCCTGGTGACATTTAACTTAGAGGTCCTAGGTACTCTTTGGGTAGAATATACCAGGGACTTAGAGGTAAGTTAAAGATGCCATTAGTGGTCTGCCAATTTCATCATCTTGAAATGTGAAACACAGGTACTTTAACACTGGTTGACAAGGCTAAAATGCACAGAGTTCTGCAAGCACTCACTCTTATGGAGGTTGTATTCCAAGCCAAAAACAGAAGTTAGAAAAGTATATAAATTAACCTAAATAGATTCTATGTATCTAGTCAAATGACAGTCACATTGGCCAGATGCCTTCTTCACAATGTTTGGTGATTAAATAAAACTAAATGTCTGCATGGTTGGGAATGACATTGCAAATCCATCTTATTAAAGTCTAAAAAGAAGCCTTGGGGCCAGTGGATCAAGGCTATTTCCTGCCTAATTCCATTTCCAAATATATGATTCCTAGAAGGCAGCCTCTATGAATTGATCTTGGAGGCCTGTTTATGTTGTTGATGTTACAGGCTTCTCATTATTGTTAGATACTTTATAGTTTTTAACAAATAGTGCAGCACTGGTTTCGTACTGCCTGTCGTCAGATTATAGACTCAACAAGTCTAACCATGTAGGTGCACTGCAATTGAGTCTCGGCAACTCTTATATTTGTGGTGTATAAATAAGATTATGCATTCTTTCAATCAGTCACTTTCCGAGAGGGATTCTTGCCAGTGTCTAACTGGACTTCCACCACTACTGAAATCCTTGACTTAAAACATTTTTGGACATCAAGACCTCCAGAGGACCAGGACAAACTTGGCAAGATGCTCCACCCTAATCTTGGCCTTACTTGGTTAAAGAAACAGGTTTTCCCTGCTTTGAGTGTATACACAGCAGCAAATCTGTTTCTGCTGGAATTAGGCGAGAAGGTATCTGGCTTTGTGGAACCCATGTTGAATACAACCCACAACCTTGCCCTGATGAAGTACTCAGAGCTCTGAAAAAGTGACTATGTCAGAATCTAAAACTCTTGACCAGGCAAAGGCATTAAAATAATCAGAACACCAAGAGGACTTCAATTGGTGTGAAATTAAAATTTTCCAGCTCATAGCTTTTCCCACCAAAACCGGGACCTTCTTTGGTGCTTATTTGATGTTGTGGTTACCTCCTTGGATACAGTCTGCTGCCTTCTCCCACTGAATGATTTTGATTTCCAGAAAAAAGAATAAAGGGCATACATATTCAAATTTGGCATAGGGCAGCGCCACACGTCTTTTTGCTGTTCTGCCCTACACCAATTTGAAAGGGCAGGAATGCACTGTATTTACGTGATATGGTGCATTCCTGTCCTTTCAGTCAGTGCTGGCTCATAATTTGGTGCCTGCGTTGTTGGCAGGATTGGATTTGTGCAAGAAGGGGCATCCCCCTGCACAAAAACAATCAATGGAGGTTTTTCCCTCTTTCCATGTGAGCTGCAGAATGCAACACAAATAGGAAGAGGGAAAACGAGGAGGAATAAAGATATTTTTCCTTGTTACGCCTCCCCTGGAGAGGCATATGGTTTTGATGCATTCCCAGGTTTACAGAGCCTTGAAAATCTGGGAATGCATCAAAACCCACCGCACCATGGCCTCATAGACATGGGACTGCATTCTGCACTGCTGGAACATCACCAAAAGTGACACCAGAGGCACAAGGGGGTTGTAAATATCCCCCTGGGTACCAAGATTAAGTCTCCGACTGGGTTCAATCTAGCTGATGTGTTTGACTGCACTCCTTAACCGACAGCCTGAAATTGCACCTAGGTCTCAGTCTACTGTGACCATTGACTACTTTTGCCAATTTGCATTTTTTGGTGTTATTTTTACATCATTAAAAAAAAACTCCTTTCTCTCTTTTCCTTTCTTTAATTTTGCCTTTTTGTCATTGTATTAGGTACATTATTCATCGTTGCTATAAACTGGAATGGAATTTTTATTGTATTGTTTCCAACATTTTACCAGTTTGGTATTTCTAAATGCTTTACACAATTTCTCTAAGTTTAGCCTGTCTATTCTGTGCCAAGCTACCAGGGGTGAGCTAACAGCATATTGACCTTATTCCTTGTGGTGGACTACCATTCACCCATAAAAATAATTAACTTCCTCACAATTCTCCACATGTGTTAGAAGAAAAGGAAAATAGCTTGCCAAAATCCTCTCATACCAAGCATGAAATCTACTCAAACAACATGTCCCTGTTACTCCAAGGCCTGGGGCTCTATATGGCAATGCAAATTAACAACACAACCCTCTTCCCCCAAAATAGAAAGTAAGTAAAAGTTGTTTTAAACTTTTTTCAAATACACCTTGTGAATTAGCAATGTAACTATATGAACTTAAAAACATGTTTAACTTCAAGTTAACCAATCTCCCTGCCTGGTCACCTATCTCACAGGCCACACTAGATACAATATTCACCCTATACAGTTTTACACACATTCCAACTATGAATGTCACTTACACTAGGGCCCCACAACAAAATTACCACTATCTTTAGCATGTGTGGTAAAGGGGCTGAACTACATCTCCCACAATGCAATGCATGGTAAACAGTAAGATCTGGAGGTGGAAGAAAATAGTTACCAGATGCAACATATTGGAATATGTAATCACATATGGTAACTTTTTGTACCTTTTAAAAACCCAATATATCTTCAAGTAAGCAACCGGCACAATTAAAAAATTGTAAGATATTTACAAATAATTATTGAACAAATATCAACAGTGACAACAAAAATCTTACTCCTATGAGTTTATGTGAGTAAACATGTCCAAACAATGAATAAGAAAGTCTGAAGATGTGGGTAGAAAAAAACAAGAGTGTCCTATTTCAGTCCAATATCGAAATAGGTTCCAAATGCCTCCAGGCATTGCCCTTACCTTCATAACATGCATAGCTATCTCCTCCTGATGAGGCTTGTTATTCTCCTAGAGCTGATGTCATTCAAGGCACTTAGGGCCAAATTTATACTTTTGGACGCAAAACTGCGCTATCGCAGTTTTGCGCCAAAAAGATTAGCGCCGGCTAACGCCATTCTGAAGCGCCATGCGGGCGCCGTATTTATTGAATGCCGTTAGCCGGCGCTAGCAGACCGGCGCTGCCTGGTGTGCGTGGAAAAAAACCACGTACACCAGGCAGCGCCGGCGTTGGGGAAAATGGCGTTAGGGCGTCTTAAAATGGGGCAAGTCAGGTTGAGGCAAAAAAATCACCTCCACCCGATTTGCGCCATTTTTAACGACGCCCAGACGCCATTTACATGACTCCTGTCTTAGTAAAGTCAGGAGTCATGCCCCCTTGCCCAATGGCCATGCCCAGGGGACTTATGTCCCCTGGGCATGGTCATTGGGCATTGTGGCATGTAGGGGGGCACAAATCAGGCCCCCCTATGCCAAAAAAATAAATAAAAAAATAAAAAAATTATACTTACCTGAACTTACCTGAATGTCCCTGGGATGGGTCCTTCCATCCTTGGGTGTCCTCCTGGGGTGGGCAACGGTGGCAGGGGGGGTCCCTGGGGGCATGGGAGGGCACCTCTGGGCTCATTTTGAGCCCACAGGTCCCTTAACGCCTGCCCTGACCCAGGCGTTAAAAAGAGGCGCAAATGCGGGGTTTTTTGCCCCGCCCACTCCCGGGCGTGATTTTTGCCCGGGAGTATAAATACGACGCATTTGCGTCGCAGTCATTTTTTTTGACGGGAACGCCTACCTTGCATCTCATTAACGCAAGGAAGGCGTTCACGCAAAAAAATGACGCTCATTCCTCATACTTTGGCGCTAGACGCGTCTAACGCCAAAGTATAAATATGGCGTTAGTTTTGCGCCGAATTTGCGTCGAAAAAAACGACGCAAATTCGGCGCAAACGGAGTATAAATATGCCCCTTACTTCTTTGGGTAGGGCTTTGAGAATACTTTAGGAGGGGTAGGGCAAGTTGGTTCTCAGGGTTTTGGTTGTGGCGGGGACAAATGGAATGATGGATGAAGGTGGAGGCTTGGTGTCAGAAAAATAAATTGAGGTGGGATGTAGAACAGGGTCAGGGTTTGAAGTAATGCCAGGTGGTGGGATAGGGTGAGGGCTTCAGATACAGACATTTGATATCCAAGAGGAGGCAGAGGGAGAAACTGGGGTTAGTGTGCTGGAAGCACTGGTGTCAGAAGAGGTATTAGGAGATAACCAACCTCCCTGTAAGACAGTCAGGGCAGAGCACATGGGATCCAGGATATTGATGACTGTCAGTTTCTGACTGTCTCCCAGGGTGGCAAGATCATTATGGGCACTTAACAGTTCTATAATTCGGCTCATCTGTTCCTCCCGCCATGTATCTGCACCGATCAGCTTTCGGCCCATGTTGGTTGCATTGGTAATTGTACTCTGAGTATCCTTCCATTCATCAGAGCCTGTCCCTGCCCTGTCAGAATGGTTCTGTGAGCTTGATTGGGTCACCATGGGTTTTGTCTGTCCAGGTTGCACAGCAGTTATAATGGCTGTGGTTGTCACAAGAGCCAGGACAGGCATGGCCACAGTTGATAGGGGTGTGGGGGCACAGGGTCTTGTGAGAGCACAGATGTATGTAATGGTGCCATGACTGCAAGATGTATTCGCCCTAGTGGCTTGAGAGAAGGGGAAAAGGTGTAGGGTGCTGAATGGGCCAGGCTACTTTTCGAGATGTTCCTTATTGTCAGGAAAGCTGCTCCCACTGAGAGATTCAGATCTTCTTCTGGTGGAGTCTCCAAACAAGTTGAATATGAGGAGTGACATCTTACTGGTTGACTTAGAAAATTAGAAAAATGAGTTAGTTAAAGTAGAGTATTTTTGAAAATAATGTATTAACTTCCATTTGGGGCTTGATTTACAATTGGCCAGAAGGGTTAATTCATCATAAAGATGACATATATCTACAACTAATGTAATTGAAGATCTATATAGATGTTTTCATACTTATTATTGTTAAAATGTTTTTCAAAGATTAATAGTGAATGAAGTCAAATGTGGATTCACAGCTTGGGACTGAAGAAATGTGCGCACTTTCAGACAAGGGTTGCTTCACTCTCCTGTCTTTGGCTCCATTTTACTATGCCTTAGTAACAATCTATGAGGTTGAATCGCTAAAACAGTTGTTTGTCAATAATCTAAAGCTTAAACATTCCTAGCCTGCTTATGGATTTTATTGGGGCACACAAACAACATAAAATAGTAGCATTAAGGCCCATATTTATACTTTTTTAGCGTCGCATTTGCGTCATTTTTTGACGCAAAAGCGGTGCAACCTTACAAAATACAATTGGGGCATATTTATACTCCGTTTGCGCCAAATTTGCGTCGTTTTTTTCGACGCAAATTCGGCGCAAAACTAACGCCATATTTATACTTTGGCGTTAGACGCGTCTAGCGCCAAAGTATGATGAATGAGCTTAATTTTTTTGCGTGAACGCCTTCCTTGCGTTAATGAGATGCAAGGTAGGCGTTCCCGTCCCAAAAAATGACTGCGACACAAATGCGTCGTATTTATACTCCCGGGCAAAAATCACGCCCGGGAGTGGGCGGGGCAAAAAACCCCGCATTTGCGCCTCTTTTTAACGCCTGGGTCAGGGCAGGCGTTAAGGGACCTGTGGGCTCAAAATGAGCCCACAGCTGCCCTCCCATGCCCCCAGGGACCCCCCCTGCCACCCTTGCCCACCCCAGGAGGACACCCAAGGATGGAGGGACCCATCCCAGGGACATTCAGGTAAGTTCAGGTAAGTATAATTTTTTTTTATTTTTTATATTATCTTTTGGCATAGGGGGGCCTGATTTGTGCCCCCCTACATGCCTCAATGCCCAATGACCATGCCCAGGGGACATAAGTCCCCTGGGCATGGCCATTGGGCAAGGGGGCATGACTCCTGTCTTTACTAAGACAGGAGTCATGTAAATGGCGTCTGGGCGTCGTTAAAAATGGCGCAAATCGGGTGGAGGCGATTTTTTTGCGTCAACCTGACTTGTCCCATTTTAAGACGCCCTAACGCCATTTTCCCCAACGCCGGCGCTGCCTGGTGTACGTTTTTTTTTTCCACGCACACCAGGCAGCGCCGGTCTGCTAGCGCCGGCTAACGCCATTCAATAAATACGGCGCCCGCATGGCGCTTCAGAATGGCGTTAGCCGGCACAAAACTTTTTGACGCTAAACTGCGTTAGCGCAGTTTAGCGTCAAAAAGTATAAATACGGGCCAATTGTGTTTTGTAAGTTTGCGCCGCTTTTGCGTCAAAAAGTGTCACAAATGCAGCGCAAAAAGAGTATAAGTATGGACCTCAATGTGTTGCAAATTACAAAAATTATCTTTCAAATATGTGATAGTATTACAAGTGCATTTAACAGTGTCAAGTTATTAACTTATAAAGCATAAATTAAATGAATTATTTCACAGGCAACATGGGAAGGCGAGACGTGTGTGAGGTAGCTGAAACACTGCTCAGGACAAACAGGCAAATTTGCAGTACTTTAGTTAGACTTCGAAATACAGCCTCTACCTCAATTTACATGGAACTGAGACCATGTTCTAGGTATTTGGTATACATCAAATTGAGTAGTTTCAGAATGTTGAGGAATAAGTGAAGGATCCTTAGCTATACTGAAAATGAGTGAAAAAGGAGTTTTCATTATTAGCTAAAACGACAAATATTACTTCTAACCTCACTTTGCCATTCCTTAGCTTTTAGATTTCATTTTATAAAGTTAAACTATTAGCTATAATTCTAAGAATATTCTTTTGATCAATATAGCAAAACAATAAATAAAAATAATCTCCAATAATGCAGTAATATGCAAGGTTAACAACCAAATCTAGAACATTGTACTCTAACTAATATGGTTTCATCTGTTATAACTTCTTCTAGAAAAAAGTACTTGTTAATGTAGTTTGCAGTTGTGTTAGTAAGTGTTACATATGGGATGGTGTAATTTATGCTCAAAATGGGATGTTTCACCTGTTTCGATGTGTTTTGTTCTGAGCTGTACTAAGGAAAAGACTGCAAAGAATGATGAAATGGTGGGTAGTGATTAAATAAGTTATATGTTTAGTCATGACAGACATTGTGAATGAATGTTATGTTAAGGAGAGCTGTGTTAGACAACAGGGGTGCCGTAGTGCAGATATAGGTGGTCATTCTGACCGGGGCGGTCGGCGGTCGCCGCCCGCCAAGCGGTTCCCGCCTAAAGACCGCACCGCGGTCAAAAGACCGCAGCGGTCATTCCGGCTTTCCCGCTGGACCGGCGGGCGACCGCCAGAAGACCGCCGGCAGGCCCGGCGGGAAAGCCCCTTCAACAATGAAGCCGGCTCGGAATGGAGCCGGTGGAGTTGAAGGGGTGCGACGGGTGCAGTGGCACCCGTCGCGATTTTCACTGTCTGCTAAGCAGACAGTGAAAATCTTTGTGGGGCCCTGTTAGGGGGCCCCTGCACTGCCCATGCCAGTGGCATGGGCAGTGCAGGGGCCCCCAGGGGCCCCACGGCACCCGTTCCCGCCATCCTGGTTCCGGCAGTGGACACCGCCAGAAACAGGCTGGCGGTAAGGGGGTTGGAATCCCCATGGCGGTGCTGCAAGCAGCGCTGCCATGGCGGGTTCCCTGGGCCAGGGGGAAACTGGCGGGAAACCGCCGGCTCCCCTTTTCCGACCGCGGCTTTACCGCCGCGGTCAGAATCGCCAAGGAAGCACCGCCAGCCTGTTGGCGGTGCTTCCGCCGCACTCCGCCATGGCGGTCATGGACCGCCAAGGTCAGAATGACCCCCATAGTGAATTTATTAGTACTAGCGGGGTAGTGGTTGTACTTAATGTTCACCATTCCATCTGGAAAGTCCACAATGCTTTCGTTGTGGAGAATGGACAACACCTTCTTCTCCCAAGACATAAATTTGAGGGACCTGGGAGAGCGACCTCCAAGACGCCCTGAAAGCAAAGGAACATAGGGGGTCATTCTGACCCTGGCGGTAAAAACCGCCAGGGCCAACGACCGCGGGAGCACCGCCAACAGGCTGGCGGTGCTCCCTTGGGCATTCTGACCGCGGCGGTACAGCCGCGGTCAGAAACGGAAAACCGGCGGTGTACCGCCAGTTCTCCGCTGCCCTGGGGAATCCTCCATGGCGGCGCAGCTTGCTGCGCCGCCATGGGGATTCCGAGCCCCATACCGCCATCCTGGTCCTGGTGGTTTTGGCCGCCAGGAAGAGGATGGCGGTATGGGGTGTCGTGGGGCCCCTGGGGGAGCCTGCAGTGCCCATGCCAAGGGCATGGGCACTGCAGGGGCTCCCGTAACAGGGCCCCACAAAGATTTTCAGTGTCTGCCATGCAGACACTGAAAATCGCGACGGGTGCAACTGCACCCGTCGCACCCCTTCCACTCCGCCGGCTCCATTCGGAGCCGGCATCCTCATGGAAGGGTGTTTCCCGCTGGGCTGGCGGGCGGCCTTCTGGCAGTCGCCCGCCAGCCCAGCGGGAAACTCAGAATAACCGCGGCGGCCGCCCGCCAAGGTCAGAATGAGGGCCATAATCTCTTCCTGTGAGCATCTGGTGTTGGAGACAGCACTCTCCTCGTCCACTATTCTGTCTCACATTTATCTTCTCTGGTTCATGGTTATTGTTTGGAATAGGACTCCAAACAAATGTGGCTCACCCCTAATTATCTCATCCACAGTAACAGTTAACTTACTTTCTGAGAACCTGGGATGTCTTCCAGACATTGTAAAAAGAGAAGACAATGTATGGCTCCTGCTGGTGCTCTGTAATGTGAGTGGTAAATGGTTTAAGTGGTTTGAGGAGTGTGTTTTGTAGTGTGAGGTGCAGATGTGACATGTTGAGTTTGAGCAGCTGTGTGTTGATGGTTTCGTCCGTCACCATGATGGACGTGCCCGCCATCGGAAACTCCATCCGCAATAGCTATATCCCATTGTGAGGGTCCTTCTGCCCCACTCTGATGGCTGACAACTCTAAATATGGAAGACGAATAGCTGCAACATGAATGTTGATGGAGCTGTATCGGCCTACAGTAGACGAGGAGCCAAATGATGGATGGACAAGGATCACCTAACGGATCATCTTCTGCATTGACATACCATGGTCCTTCAGGTTAAACCCTAAATATGGCAAATTGGATTCTGTTCCTCATTTCCTCTGTGATGGAAGAATGATGTCCCATCCTCCAAACGCTAAATAAGGCCCTGTGCCCTCATCCTCAGCTATATGAAATAGACATTGTATTGGTTTCTCTTCTATGATTTGACGTGACTTCAGGTTTATTCCCAGCAGAACCTTAATCTTGTTTTGGTATTGTTATGACTTTCACCTTGTCAGACAACATGTGTTTGGAAGCTATTTGTAAATATGTACACAATCGTATGCATTTGAAACAACAAAATTATGTATAGCTCCCCCAAAACCACCTTGTTGCAAAGTCAGAAGCTTGACAGAATTCATTGTGAATGGTGTGGGATGGAAATACTCTGGGCTGATTTTATAAGCAAGTATATATTTCCACTTGTGAAGAAAAAGGTTAAATGACTCCACTTCCCACAATATGAGCACTCGCTACAAAACTTAATACATTCCAGGTGCAATTATTGCATTTAATAGACACGCCCATCATGGGCACAGGAAGTGGGGGGCTGCGGAGGATGTATCCCCCCCAGATTTTGGAGTGTGGGGGTCACGGGGGACTAGAGTGGGGGGGGACAAGGGACAAAAGAATTTCCCCTCTGTGATTAACAAAGCCATTAGTGTGCAAAAGTGCTACTTATAATGGCCCTGCACTTGAAATACTGACAGGAAGACTACGCCCTCTGCCCTTTTGTTTGTCCTGTTTACACCTGTGTACATTAAGCACCTGGTAAATCAAAGGGAGCGAGGAGGAGAAAACAGATTTTGATGATTGGTATCTGCATCTTTGGCCTTACCCCAACCTGCTGCTTGAAGAGGAGTGCTGCAGGACAATGAGGAAGATCTAAAGAGCAAACACAGTCCCACTCAGCCTGGTGCCTGCAGGCTAGAAGGGAGACTCTGCAAAACACATTATTTGTAGTTGCCTAGGATCACACCAGTTGGTGAAAGAGGGAAGGCGAGATTAAGCCCAAATTGTACCTTTCACACTACACAATTTAGCCATTAGAGGGGTATCTTTTTTAACATTTATACTTAGTTTTTCTTATCTAAGTAATGAAGGGTTGAATTACAGCTTTAGTAATAGGGAGAAGCAATGTTTCATTTTGGGCCGTTTTGCCTAGCATTATTATTTATGATGTTGTTATTGTTACATACTTAAGCATATTGAAGTATGATATCTTTTCTGTTTCTAACATTCTCGTTTGACTTGTATTATAATTTTTTTAATTCATTTTTGTTGGACTTTTTTCCTTATGCAGGGTCATCCCTAGTCTTTTTGCCTCCTTCCTCCGGGTTTTTCTGACCTCTCGCTGTTGGCTCTAGGACTCTGAGCACTTTATCACTGCTGAACAGTGCTAAAGTGCAGGTGTTCTCCCATCTAAAGTTGGTATGGGTGGCTTATACCTAATTGGCATATTTAATTTACCTATAAGTCCCTTGTACAGTGGTATCTCTATACCCAGGGCCTATAACTTAAATACTACTAGTGGGCCTGCAGCGCTGCTTGCGCCACCCACTGAAGTAGACTTTCAAACCTGTCTCAGGCCTGCTAGCGCAGAGCCTGTGTGCACAATTTTCTGTCACAGTGACCTGGCATCTAAGTTTACTTGCCGGGCCCAGAACTCCCCTTTTACTACATGTAAGTCACCCCTAAGGTACAACCTAGCTAGCCCTTTGGACAGGGTGCCACGTATGTGGAAGGCAGGACATGTGCCAGGTTGCGTGGCCTGTCCTGGTGGTGACAAACAGCCTAACTTGTTCTCTCACCGCTGTGAGTGCTGCCTTTTCATAGGATTGCATTATAAATTCCTTGCCTTATGTGTATTATCTGATTTATGAGGGGTAGCATAGGCGTGTTTGGTATGATTGTGATGGTGATAATAAATGCTGCTTACTGGTGTAGGTGTATTATTTTATTACTATTACTGAAATGCCACTTCTAGAAAGTGTGCATTTATCTGTGCTTATGACTCTGGTGTTTTGCAGCTTGACTCTAATCCACATCTGGGCAGAGTGACAGTTGGGGCTTTGTGCATACTTTTCAGACAGCCTGTACACAGGAAGGTGGAGGTGTCACAGAGGTGCATCTGCATACTGAAAAGTCTTCCAGGGCTGAGAGAAGGGAGAGGTGGGGCACACCTACATTTGTAAAGGCTGTGCCCTGGCCTCACACAATAGGGTCATTAACCCCCACTGATGTTTGGAGCCTGTGCTGAAGGAGAGAGGGGGCACTCCCAGAACCAGTTGTAACTGGCTGGAACCACCTCTCCTTACCACCGCAAAACATTGTAAGGACTGAGTATAAGTGCAGGAGAATTTCCCCCACAATTTGGGGACTCTTAATCATCTTTGAACTAGACACAGAAATGCTGGAAGAACTCACCAGGAACCACCATGGACTACTGCTGCTGTGCTAACCTGTGACCTGCGATCACTGAAGAGGACTTTCCACTTGCTGCATACTCCTTGGGCTGGCCTGTTGTTGGGCCCTCCACCTGTGGGCCTTTTCTTACAACTTTGCTCCCCAGGAGCAGGGTGCTGTGGCCCTTGACCCCTGCATTGACCCTGAAGCACGAGGGGTGCTTCACAGTGCTCAGGAGCTAAGCGCATGTGAAAGTGCTCCTTTAGGGGATTTTCTTAGAGCTTAGAAGCGCCCCGCCTTGCTTGTGCTTCGTGCTGTGAAAAGCGCTAGTTCCTTGTTGCACAAAGGAAATCACCGCCGCAGCCGGGCTGAAGTAAAGAGCTTGAGCGCTTTTCAAAGTGCACTTCGTGTTGCCTAGAAACCTCACCGCCGCAGCCGGGCCTTTAAATCACTCAAACGCGTTGGAGCACGCTGTGTTGTAGCCCCAGGGCACTCCAGGAGAAAGAGAGGAGCCAGCGCGCTCCTTTCAGTGCCCCCGGGACCCGACGACTCGAGTAGTGCCCCCAGGGTCAACGCCGGCTTCCCTGTTGCAAAGGGGATCACCGCCACGACCCGGGAAGGCACAGGATCAGATCCAGAGAGGAGCCCAGCATGTGGGGGAGAGTCGCGGCCTCTCCCTGCTCTTCAGAGGCAGCCGCACCGGGGACGAGGGTGGCTGCACCCAACCTCGCAGGACTCAGGGAAAGCGCGGGGAGCACCCCCTTCCCCGGTCTCTGCAGTATGAGCAGGATGCTCCATTTTGTTTCTTAAATAAAAAGCGGGCAATTGTGGAAGTCGGGGTCAGGGTGTGAGGATGCCGAGGCAGGCCCACATCCAAATTGCGGGCCGTGGAGGGGCCTGTTTTCCACAAGGAGAGGGTGCTGACCGCCCCTGTCCCCCAGGAGCGCCGAGGGCCCCTCATGCTCTTCCAGGCACTAGACGTGCCTGCATCATCAAAACCAGGTATTTACTAGGGAAATAAGATATATTCTAAGTTCTTCCTACAGGCTGGAACACATATCTTGCCTAACTGCTTGATGAAGTGTTTCATATAAGTATGTAAATGTTCCTATTATGGGCATAACATGCTAATATGTTTTTCTAACTTACCATATGTTTTCTAATGTTGCTACTATGGGCGTTTATGATATTCTTATTACAAGTGCCTTGGTGTAATAACGTGTTTCCTGACTACTACTTATGTTGCAGAACACTGAGTAACCTGTGTGTTATTTGTGACTACTACTAGTTCTGCAGAGTAACTAATGTGTAACGTTCTGACAACTGCTAAGATAGCAGGATAGTACTGATATGTGATGTTTGTCTAATAATTGCATTGTGTACAATACAGTATATTTTCATATAATCGGGTGTTGTGTTTCCTTTGTGGTGGGGATCTTGCGTCACATGTGTGGTGTGTGTTGTGCAAATACTTTACACATTGCTTCTGGGATAGGCCTGCCTGCTCATGCCAAACTACCAAGGGATGAGCAGGGGTTATTTTGGACGTGTAACTCCCTTGCCCTGAATAGAGAGGGTGGGTTCTTCCTGGCTGAGGTGCATACCCTATCCAAACAGAAACCCCATTTCTAACGATTTTCAAGTTTAATAAGTACAGACAGAAAAAAATTGACAAATAACTAAGAATACCAGATACAATGGTGAGAGTCAGGGCCATTGAATTTAAGTGGCAGGAGAAGGCAAAAATATGCAGCAAGAAGAGGCAAAATATGCGGCATAGTGGGATACATTTTGTGATAGTATTTCATTATTTTATCATTTTTAGGGTCAAGCGCAAAGCGCTCCGTCCCTGGTGTAATTTCTCTGTGGGCTCATGCCCATGTCACGCCCATCAGTTTGGTTGGTTCATGGGCCTGCCTTTTAAAATTAGCTTGATTTAATTAGTGAAAAGCATGCATTCATCATGCCTTTCCAGTGTTTAGCCCATCTCAAGCGCACCGGCCAACTACTGAAAACATACGAGGCTCCATATTTTTGGTATGGTTTCTGGGCTACTTTTTCTCTTTAATTCGTAGGCAGCGTGAACTCGCTGGGCAGTAGTCGAGCACCTTGCATGACATCGACCCAGTTACATGGAAATTTGCATTTTTGCTGGTTACATGGATAATTGCACTTTTGCCGATATGTTTCACTGCAAGCAAACTTCTATTTACTTTTGTGTGTCTCCTTTGCGCTCATGGAGGCTGTTGGTTCACTTATATGAAACTGTTTTACTTTCCATTTTCAGTTTATATGGTGAGAAAAATCTGGTTAGTTATGTGGAACTGGTTTACTTTTCATTTTCAGTTTATGTGGCAAGAAAAGTCCAATGGAGCTTACAGCAATAATAGCTTTAACTCGAGCAAACGCGAGATTTATTGCATTACAAATGCTTGTTGCACTTGTTGCACTTGTTTAGCCCGTCTCAAGTGCACCGGCCAACTACTGAAAACATACGAGGCTCCATGTTTTTTGGTATGGTTTCTTGACTACTTTTTCTCTTTAATTTGTAGGCAGCGTGAACTCGCTGGGCAGTAGTCGAGCATCTTGCATGACATCGACCCGGTTACATGGATATTTGCATTTTTGCTGGTTGCATAGCTAATTGCACTTTTGCCAATATGTTTCACTGCAAGCAAACTTCTATTTCCTTTTGTGTGTCTCCTTTGCGCTCATGGTGGCTCTTGGTTCACTTATGTGAAACTGTTTTACTTTCCATTTTCAGTTTATATAGCAAGAAAAATCTGGTTAGTTATGTGGAACTGTTTTACTTTTCATTTTCAGTTTATGTGGCAAGAAAAGTCCAATGGAGCTTACAGAAATAATAGCTTTAGGTCGAGCAAACACAAGATTCATTGCATTGCAAATGCTTGTTGCACTTGTTAACACTCTCAGAGCTTCAGTTGCACCTCATTAGTACCAGTTTGACACCTAAATATAGCAACAAGCAAAATAAAGTTTACCAGTCAAATTCTGCTAAGGGGCCTTCCACTGTGCAGTAACACGTCACTGTGTTTTAGTAACTTTTGAACTACTTGAGCTAAAAACAATATTTTTGTTGTTTAATTCTGCAGATTATGCAGCAGGTGGTGTATTTTGTAGCAAAAGCAACAAATCCATAATTATGTGAAAATCAATGCAGCACACAATTGCATAATTCCAGTGGCCCTGGTGATAGCTGACCAAGGCATCAGAAAAACAGTGTTCGTATCAATGCAGTAACATAAACCTGCACACATTTCATGTTACAGGAAAATACAGTGAGTGCAGTTCATGCCCATAGGAGCCTGTTTAAAGGCCCTAAAGAGCAAGATACAGTTCGACTGTTGCAGTGTTTTGATGATATATTTTATTCTGGTCTCCGAGTAGTGCCAGCATTTATTTCATGGGCATAGAACCCTTACTCTGATATATGGGTTGGGCAGATGCTCTAACATTGTCGTCTTTAGCAACGTGGAATAAAAAGGTACATAGCAGATTTAAAATATCTCTGGGTCGCACAGAAGGGAGTTGTAGTTCCGCATATAATTAAATCTGTGTTACCGAGGGCAAGATCTCTTAGCCAGTCTTCTGTCGTGTATCATCATTGATTCATCATAAATATTCCATTTCACACAGTGTCCCTCTAATTGAGGTAGGGGTGGTGGACGGTGCACAGGTCCGAGAGAAGGGAGTACGGAGGTTCAGTGTGCAGGTTCAGCCAGCCTTGCATGAGGTTATAACTTTCAGTGCACAGTTCTCAACATGAGGGATAAAGTACCCCCTGCCGTATCTTATAAGAATATTACAAGTCACAGAGAAGTTCCATAATGACATAGAGGAACGTGGCCAAAGGCTGAGTACATTAAGTCAAAGAATATCTGGTTTACTAAAAACATTTAGGGGACATTTAGAAAGCTACTCTGGGAATGCATAATGGCCATTGCTTAACATTGGCTTTGTGGTTTGTAACTCACATTTGCTTGGTTTCTCTTTGCTAGCTGTATTTGTTTTAGGCTGCCCAGCTTTTTAAATTGTGTTCTCATCTTGTCACACTTGCTGTGCATTCAAAGAACAAGGTCAAATGACAGGCTTTGTCTAACCCAAATCTACTCTGCACCACTGTACTCTACACCACTGAGCTTTATATCACTACACTCTACCTTTCACTAATCCACTCTGCGCCACTTCTTTCTATTATGAAACAATTTACTCATTCCACTGTACTCTACACCACTTTACTCCACTCTGTTCTACTTTACGCCACTGCACTCTACGCCACTGCAATCTATGCTGTACCACTCCACTCTACAGCACTCTACACTATGCCACTGCACTCTGTGCTATTCTACTATAACCAAGGTACACTACACCACTGCACCATATGCCAGTGCACTCTTAACCACTTTACTCAAAATCAATGCACTCTATGCCACTGCACTGAATGCCAATCTAATCAGCACCAGAGCACTCTATGCCACTGTTTTCTATGCCACTGTACTCTGCACCACTGCACTCTATTCAATGCACTCTACGCCCTCTACAATTCACCACTGTACTCTATGACCCTCTAATCTGCAACATTGCACTCTCCATCACTGAACTCTATGCCACTCTACTCTGCACCACTGCACTCTATTCTTCACCACTGCACTCTATTCTACGCTACACTGCTTCACTATAGGCCATGTCACTCTACTTTAAAGACATCTACCCTATGCCATTGCACTCTACGCAACTTCACTCAATGCTGTACCAGTCCAATCTACCCTGCACCACTCCAGTCTACCCTGCGCAACTCCAATCTGCTCTGCGTCACTCTATGCTACTGAACTCT
This sequence comes from Pleurodeles waltl, assembly GCF_031143425.1. Lineage (NCBI taxonomy): Eukaryota > Metazoa > Chordata > Amphibia > Caudata > Salamandridae > Pleurodeles > Pleurodeles waltl. Next base: position 344,233,570 of record NC_090439.1, read on the forward strand.
ACAACACTATACTCTACTCTGCAACACTCTCCTCTTGACCACTATACTCTACTCTGCAGCACTCCACTCTATGCCACTGCACTCTATGCCACTCTATTCTACTCTGCACCACTGTACTGTACGCCACTCTTCTCTACTCTGCATCACTCTTCCTCACTGCACTCTACACCAATGCATTATATGCCACTCTATACTACATCACTTTCCTTTATGACACTCTTCTCTGCAACACTGCGTTCTACCACTGAACTATACTCCTCTCTAAACTGCACCACAGCACTCTACTCTGCACCACTCAACGTTTTGCCACTCTACTGAACTCTACACCAATGCACTCTATGCCACTACACTCTATGCCGCTCTACTCTACTTTGCACCACTCCACTTTACCATTCACCGCATCACTCTACGAGTGTACCACTGCACTCTGTGCTACTGCAATCTATGCTGTGCTACTTCACTCTGCGCCCCTCTAATCTTCACTACTCTACGCTACTGCACTCTAGTCTAAGCCAGTGCACTCTACACAATGCACTCTACACCTCTCCACTCAAAACCAATACACTCTACACCACTTCACTTTACGCCATTCTACTTTGCACCACTGTACTCTATGAAACTTCACTGTGGACCACTCAACTCCACTCTACGACACTTTACTCTGACATTACACTTCATGATACTAGACACTCTATTCCATTAAATTGTACTCCACTCTGTGCCACTCAACGACTCCCTACTCAACTCCCCATACACCACTCCATTTCACTTTACTCCACTCTATTCTGACACACTACTCTACTCTATGCTACTCCATGCCACTCTATGCCACTTCAATCAACAATACTCTACTCCACTCCATGCCACTAATCGACCCTCTGTGCCACTCCACTGTACAATAATCTACTATGCTCAATGACACTCTACTCAACTCTCTCTATGCCTCTTCACATTACTTTACTTCACTCAATGCACTTCACTCTTCTTTATACCACTCCACTCTATGACACTCCACTCTGACACTCTACTCTGAAACTACTCCACTCTACTACTACTACTTTATGCATTGGTGCTTGATTAAAGATCCAGATATCCATTGATTGCCTTGTCACTCATGTGAGACTTGAGTCAGATTTATCTTCGCTTTTTGGATACAAGCACTCTGTAACCCTTTTATCTCAAGCTTAATTAAGGATGAGGATGATCCTGATACTTGTTTAGGGGATCGAAATGTTGTCCGCTAAAGTGCCTTGACTTGAGTTTCTGATATTGTATATGAGTTGGCATAAGCATAGGTAGTATGAGCTAATGACTTCTTGATTCACTATTTGAGTCATTCATGTAAAAGCTGGAGTATGTAAGCTTGTAAATCATTATTCTGGATGATAACCACTGTGCTACATGTGTTACTCTTTAGGTCGTGCCTAGACAGCACACATTCCCTGTTGGAATGAGTATAGTATTTGCTCCCGCCTGCCTGCCTGCTGCTTACAATAGGTTGAAGGCAGTGTTGCTCTTGTTTTGCTACCTCCTAACTGGTTTGGCAGCAGATACGTCACTTCCTGTACTTGGCTAAGGAGCACCAGAAAAGTACAGTTTAATTACGCCTGGAATGTTTTTCTGTTGCTTATCACTTGTGTTTATGTGCATTGTTCGTTTTTCGCGTTTGCCCTTCAGTTGGTCCTTTCTTTACATTATCAGTAAATACAAGTAGTTGTATTGTGCGTGAGTGTTGTACATTTTTTTGTGGCTTTATATAGCATAAAATCAATCCAGAAATGAATCAGCAACAGTGGGAGACCTGATAATACAATATTGACAGCACTCAGGGAAACTCACCCCATAATGCTTTGCAAGCATTCCTTTCACAACACATTTTTATTCATAACTCAGCCTGTCGTAACCCTAGGACAATGGGACCACCACCACCAAAACATTCAGAACCGCATGGTGCGTTGGAATGGCGTTAGCCGGCGGTAAAATTTTTGACGCACAACTGCGTTGGCGCAGTTGTGCGTCAAAAAGTATAAATATGGACCAGTGAATTTCTAATAAAGGTTTAGGCCCATATTTATACTTTTTGGCGCAAAACTGCGCTAACGCAGTTTTGCGCCAAGAAAATTAGCGCCGGCTAACGCCATTCTGAAGCGCCATGCGGGCGCCGTATTTATTCAATTATATTAGCCGGCGTTAGCCGCCGGCGCTGTCTGGTGTGCATTGAAAAAAACAACGTACACCAGGCAGCGCCGGCGTAGGGGGAAAATGGCGTATGGGCGTCCACAAATGGTGCAAGTCAGGCTGAGGCAAAAAAATCGCCACAACCCGATTTGCGCCATTTTTTTACGACGCCCATCCCCCATTGAAATGACTCCTGTCTTAGCAAAGACAGGAGTCATGCCCCCTTGCCCAATGGCCATGCCCAGGGGACTTCTGTCCCCTGGGCATGGTCATTGGGCATAGTGGCATGTAGGGGGGCACAAATCAGGCCCCCCTATGCCACAAAACAAAATAAAAAAAAATACTTACCTGGACTTACCTTAATGTCCCTGGGGTGGGTCCCTCCATCCTTGGGTGTCCTCCTGGGGTGGGCAAGGGTGGCAGGGGGTGTCCCTGGGGGCAGGGGAGGGCACCTCTGGGCTCATATCATTAACGCAAGGAAGGTGTTCACGCAAAAAAAATGACGCTAACTCCATGCACTTTGGCGCTAGACGCGTCTAACGCCAAAGTATAAATATGGAGTTAGTTTTGCGTCGAATTTGCGTCGAAAAAAACGACGCAAATTCGGCGCAAACGGAGTATAAATATGCCCCTTAATATGTGGCATGGCTGAATATTTCAGCCATTTCACTGAGGACCTGGTACTTTTCCAACTGTTTCCAGGCTTGGGGGATATTCTGAGCTTTTGATGTCAGAAGAAGTTCTGGCAACATTCTGTGACACTGTACTCTGACTGCTTTTGGCTCCACATGGACATTTAGCCATGGCCGGTGGTACTACACCTTCTGCTGATTACTCTACAGGGACATCTAGCCATAATCAGTGGCACTGCACCTTCGGCTGTTGACTCTACAGGGACATCTAGCCACGACCAATGGTACTACACCCTCTGCTGTTGACTCTACAGGGACATCTAGGGACAACCTGTGGCACTGAACCTGTGTGCCACTGACTCCACAGTTAAATGATATTTAAAAGGTCTGTTAGGCCTGAAATTGTGTAATACACTATGCCCTCAAAGGGCTGATTATATGGTTACACTGCAATGTTCTTTATCCTTTTTTTAATATGTGATTATGCTTCTAGGGGATAAATATATGGTTACATGTCCATGTTTCTTCCAAATGTTATTTTTACTTTGGTGCTCTATAGGGGCTGTTTAGACCATTACAGTCTAATGCCAAATATATGAAGGAATGCACAAACACAGTTTATTTCTGATAAAGGTTGAATGTACTGCATGGCTAAATATTTATCAGGTCCCAAATGCAAGGTTGTTATTATTATTTACAACGTCAACAGTTCTAACTCTCGCTAATGCAAGACCTATTGAATTGCAAATGCTTCTTACTTTTTTCTTGTAATTAGCGACATTGGTTCATCCAGATAACTTGTGTTTTGCCAAAATACCAAAGTCTTTCTCGATTTCCCCCGTTGATGTTTTCCCACTGCATTTGGGCCCTGATTTATAGTTTTTGGTGCAAAACTGCACCAACTCAGGCCCATATTTAGGGCCATATTTATACTCTGTTTGCGCCGGATTTGCGTCGTTTTTTTTTCACGCAAATTCGACGCAAAACGAACTCCATATTTATACTTTGGCGTTAGACGCATCTAGCGCCAAAGTTCATGGAGTTTGCGTCATTTTTTAGCGTGGACACCTTCCTTGCATTAATGATATGCAAGGTAGGCGTTCCCGTCTAAAAAATGACTCTGAGGCATGTGCGCCGTATTTATACTCCCGGGCAAAAATGACGCCCAGGAGTGGGCGGGTAAAAAAAAATGACATCCAGCCGCTTTTGCGTCATTTTTTAGCACCTGGTCAGGGAAGGCGTTAAGGGACCTGTGGGCTCGGAAGGAGCCCAGAGGTGCCCTCCCATGCCCCCAGGGACACACCCTGCCACCCTTGCCCACCCCAGGAGGACGCCCAAGGATGGAGGGGCCCACCCCTGGGACATTAAGGTAAGTGTTGGTAAGTATTATTATTTTTTTTTTGTGGCATAGGGGGGCCTGATTTGTGCCTCCCTACATGCCACTATGCCCAATGACCATGCCCAGGGGACATAAGTCCCCTGGGCATGGCCATTGGGCAAGGGGGCATGACTCCTGTCTTTGCTAAGACAGGAGTCATTTCAATGGGGGTTGGGAGTCCAAAAAAATGGCGCAAATCGGGTTGAGGCAAAATTTTTGCCTCAGCCTGACTTGCCCCATTTATTTACGCCCAAGCTCCATTTTCCCCTACGCCGGCGCTGCCTGGTGTAAGTCATTTTTTTTCACGCACACCAGGCAGCTCCGCCGGCTAACGCCGGCTAACGTCATTGAATAAATACGGCGTCTGCATAGCGCTTCAGAATGGCGTTAGCCGGCGTTAAATTTTTTGACGCAGAACTGCGTTGGCGCAGTTGTGCGTCGAAAAGTATAAATATGGCCCTTATACTTTTTGACGCAAACCAGCGCCGGAGCTGGTTTGCGTCAAAAATTTTACCACCAGCTAACGCCATTCCTACACGCCATGTGGGTGCCTTATTTAAGGAATGACCTTAGCCGGTGCTGCGGATTGGTCTGAGTCAAAACAATGACTCAAACCAGGCAGCGCCGGCATAGGGGAAAATGGGGTTGTGCGTCAAAAAATGGTACAAGTCAGGTTTGAGGCAAAAATCATGGCTCAAACCGGATTTGCGCCATTTGTTGACGCACAACCCCCATTAAAATGACTCCTGTCTTAGCAAAGACAGGAGCCATGCCCCCCTGCCCAATGGCCATGCCCAGGGGACTTCTGTCCCCTGGGCATGGTCATTGGGCACAGTAGCCTGTAGGGGGCCCAAATTAGGCCCACCCCATGCCATTTAAAAAAAAAAAAAATACATACCTCCACTTACCTGTACTTACCTGGGATGGGTCCCACCATCCATGGGTGTCCTTCAGGGGAGGGCGAGTGTGTCATGGGGTGTCCCTGGGGGCAGGGAAGGGCACCTCTGGACTCCTTCCATGGTCAGAGAACATGGAAGTGACCCCATAGGTCCCTTAACGCCTGCCCTGACCCAGGTGTTAAAAAACGGTGCACATCAGGCTGTGCGCCGTTTTTTAAGGCCTGCCCCCTCCTGTGCATCATAATGACGCTGGAGTATAAATAAGGTGAACAGGCCTTAAAGTCATTTTTTGGGCGGGGACGCCTACCTTGCATGTCATTAACAGAAGGCAGATTCCCCCATCCCAAAAATGACGCACACAAAGGAATTTTGACGTCCGCGGGCTCCAGTGTTTAAATATGGTGCACAATTTGCGCCGAATGTGCGTCAAAACAGAGTATAAATATGCCCCTCAGTTTTTCACTAAAACGTTTAGCATCAGCTTGCACCATTTCTGTGCACCAGCCGGGCACCATATTTATGAAATGGTGCAAAGGGTAGGCTAGTAGCAAAAAAAATGACTTTAGTTGGGTTTGGCTGGCAGTATGGAATAAGGGGGTTTGCACCAAAATATGATGTTAGGCAGGTTAGAGTTAAAAAAAAGACTCTAACCTGCCTAGAGTAATTTTCGGGCGCAAAACCATCCATACCACATGACTCCTGTGTTAGAAAAGACAGGAGTCATGCCCATCACCCCAATGGCCAGCACAGGGGCCCAGGGTCCCCTGGGCATGGCCAATGCACCCAGTACCATGTAGGGGAGCCCATTTCAGTCCCCCAATGGCACTTAAAAAAATAAATATATATATATACTTACCTGTACTTACCTGGGATGGGGTACTACATTCGCCGCTGTCCCTCTGGTGTGGGTTGGGATGTCCCTGGGGCCCGGAGAGGGCACCTGTGGGCTTATTCCATGGTGTTCCACCATGGAAATAGGCCCACAGGTCCTCTAACGCCTGCCTGACCCAGGTGTTAAAAAATGGGGCAAAGCAAGCTTTGCACCATTTTTTGACCCCTCCTCTGCACCATTTTTGCACGGGAGTATAAATATGGTGCTAAAGCCAAAGAGTAATTTTTTTGCATGGGAATGCCTACCTTGCATCTCATTAAGGCAAGGTAGGTTTCCACTTCCAAAAAATGACTTCTACTTCACAAATTTGGCGCTAGACGGGTCTAGCACCAAAGTTTAAATATGGAATTAGTTTTACACTGAATTAGAGTTTAAAAAAATGACGCTAATTTGGTGCAAACAGAGTGTAAATATGCCCCTTGATCTTTTATTTTTTGATTGATTAAATGCACGAAACCTTCCATTTGGATACTAATTTAATATCATTGTTTATTGGAGTGGTGTTGGATTTCACTCAAGGGACCCCTATTCCTTTAGTTTACTACTTCATTCTACGACACTCTGCTTACTCCATGACACTACACCACATCAATTAACGACACTATGACACATCATTCTCTTTTATGCCATTAACTTTAAGCTATGCTGAATAGTAGTCACACTAGTGTACAGCATGGCTAAAACACATTGGCAAAGCCAATAGATCTTGCATAGGCGAGACCTATTGGCTTTGCCAATACTTGTTTATGAGGTATGAACTCCGAGGTGACTTGTAATATCCTTATGTACGCAGGGGGTACTTTATCCTATAGAATACCATCAGCTTTCCCACACACCTCTTAAAACCTTAGTGCAGAGCTTCTGTCATGCAAGGTATTGAAATAATGCAGAAGAAAGAAAAGCAACATTCCATTTGTTGCTTTAATACTAATTTTAGGGAAGTTTTCACAGAGTATGATGGTGCTTCCTACTCTTGATTCACTAGTTATTAGCCAGAAGGTGCACTGAACAGGATGAATACCCCCAAGAAAAGACCCTGTATACCAGCAACCGTAATCCCTGGTAAATGTATTAAATAAATGTCAAGCACTCATCTAGCTAATAGTTTACCTTAGTACCTTCACAATATGTAGACGATAGATAGCAATTATTCTTAAGTACTCTCAATTCAATATATTATAATGATCATTTGGCATTGTAATGTCACCAATACTTTCAAATTGTTTCAAAAAGTTATTGTATTGTTTCCTTATTGTCCACAAATGCGCCCACGTGGCCTCCACACTGATCCTCCTTAATAATTAATGCCACATTCCAACATATGTAATCCGCATTAAGGCCTATATTTATACTTTTTGATGCAAAACTGCGCCGGCGCAGTTTTGCGTCAAACATATTACTGCCGGCTAACGCCATTTCTGTGCGCCCTGCGGGCATCAAATTTATACTTTGACACACGGCGGCGCAAACCACAGGTGTAAGTCATTTTTTTTATGCACACCGCAGTGTCAAGTCGTAAAGCAAAACAACGTTAACGCAGCGGAAATGACTGTGGGTCGATTTACTACACTGCAAACCGTATATGCAGCGTTTTTTGACGCAATAGCGTCAAAATTCCCCACGAACACAGCCATTTCAGCAGAGGAAAGCCAAAATGGATCCCAGATGCCTGTACAGAGCCCAGGAAGATGACAACAGACCAGGAACCAGTCAGGAGGACCCACACAAGACCCAGGACAGTTTTAAGAAGAAAACAAAGTGTCGCTTCAGTGCAGAGGAACAGGAAATTCTGGTTAAAGAGGTGACGGAACACCAGCACCAACTGTTTGTCACCTCAAAGTTGCCAATCAGTAGGAGAGAGGCAATATGGCAACAAATTGTTGACAAGATTAACAGTGTGGCAGAAGTACGCAGAACAGTCATCGAGTGCAAGACTGCAAGCGCAGGACAAAGGAAAAGATGGCCAGGAACAGGAAGGCAGCACTGCAGACTGGAGGTGGGAGTCCAGCACACCAGGAGGCCCTGGACCACATGGAGGACATGGTCACAGCCGTCATCCCTGAGGAGATCGTCACAGGGATTCAAGGACAGGACAGCGCAGACTACCAGGAGACAACACACATGCAGGGTAAGTCGCATGGGGAAATAAATTGCACAAATGTTAACTGTAAGCAGGGGGGGGATACGGACCACAAAATGCATGGAAGTCTTCATATACATGGAGTGGCATGGGTAAAGGGTATGGCATGGGGGCATGGCCTGCACAGAGAGAAGCTGGGGCACACCATTACACTACACCAACAACAGTCCCATGGGGGGATGCTGCCATGCCAACGATGGAGCGAAGGTAAAGCCACGCCAGGAGGGAAGGGCACAACATCAAACTGACATCCCGGGACACGTCAGCCACTAGACCCCCTACAATAACTAGGGCCCAATTAACAACCTCTAGTCATACCGACAAATGGAATGTAACAGTGACAACAGTTGCCACTACCACCTCCGCTCTGTGTGCAGCTCAAGTAGCCAATGGCATTAACGTCCCCATGGATCATACACACCTAAATTAGAGGGTTGAGGATGACAACTTCAACAATCCTCTGAAACAAGACAAATGTTCCAGTCCTGTCAATTGTGAATGCCCATAGTTGATGCAAACATCAGCCAATGTCATCAACATTAGGAGCTACACAGCACTAAGGAGACACCCGTGCTGCATATGTCAGGGTCCATCCTGTGCCTGGGTCACAATGCAACATCCCAAATGTCATACTGCTCAGACAACAGCATTGATGGGGAGGACACATGTAACTGGTCACCGACATACACCTGCACAGTCAGCGGAGGAAATAGGACAGTGCTACGACTATCAGGGCAATCCAATGTACCACACATTCCCCAACATCAGCTGTTCACATTACCAATGCTAACATCCATATCATGCCATAACAATGCTATGCATATGATACGCTACATTTCAACTACATATAAGTGGACGTGAAAGATCAGAGACTGGGGCAGGTCCAGATTGTTAATTATGCTGCTAGTGCCATCAGAACACCAATAACCAGTGAAAGGTCTCACCAAGAGAATGGATGTAGACGGAGGCTTGAGTAGGACAAGAAGGTGGCAATTCATTATTTGGCCTAAAACAACACTAGAGGAGATGATGCTGACAAGTCTAATAACTTAATACAATACATGTGACATGCAGGTGGGCAATAGGCCTGGGAGAATGCCCATCTGAAAGACTGGAGCAATGAACAGGAAACAAGATCACAATGTGAATTCATCACAAGGCAGGCATGCCACATCACAAATGCCACAACACAGACACACTAATTGTACCCTATTTCATTTCAGAGGACGATGGATCTCCTGCAGATATGCCTGTCCAGGAATACCCTGATGACATGGATGACGAGCTGACAAACATCCCCCAGCAGACCATCCAAGATGTCCTTGGAACCCTCCAGACCCCACCTTCAGTCACAAGGAGGAGCACAGAACAAGCAGCCATTGCAGAGGATCCACTAACCACCCCAATTGTAAGACCTGCTAGCTCCAACCCAGCTGAGGACTCAGATGACACAGGCACCAGCTTTGAGAGAACTGTAGTTGGAGTACAGCGGGAACTGGCCAATGAGGTGCGGGTGGGGATGCAAACTATGGCAGCCATCCTAGAGGGGGTGCGTTTGTGCATGATGCCAACTGAAGAACAGGCAGCAGCAAAAGTAGAAAAAAGGCTGAAGGAAATCAGCACAGATGTAATACAGTTGACTCAACACCTACAACAGCAATCCTGTGAACGCGTGCACAAATGCAACATTGAACCTCTCAGGGCCGACCTGGCTGCCTACCATCGTGATGTGGTGCTATTCTTAAGAATCAGCAGATCCTCCTTGCAGCAGTACTGCCCTTAAGACCTTCACAGGTAGAAGCGACCGGGATGTCTGACTCCACGTCTTCTAACACTGAGGTGTGTTGCCCCTTCACAACCACCACCACCAAGAACAGAGGAGGCAACACATACATCAGAAGAAGAAGACATGGAACAGATCACATTCACACAGAAAAGTACCTGGAAGCACTAGTCCCTGCCACATGGCCAACTATTACCAAGGTCCAGTGCTTTGTAACATGCCAGTCTTACAACAACTGTACTCAATGACTGTTCTGCAAACCACTGTTAATCTTGTCATCCTGCCCAGTGATTGTCTCTCACTTCCTCATTGGCAAATCCTGTCCCTCTGCACTGTCTGACACATCTCCCCAGCATGTCAAAAGCATTTTTCTTTACCACTTGTGTAGGATCACAATGGAAGATGTCACTATAATGAACTCACAATCAAGGACAATGTACATATAGCACTACAGCACTTTTCAATAAATAGCACTTACACAACAAATTTGTCTCTGTGTAATGTGACACACCAACTGTGCAGTAGATAACTGAAATGTGCCTCCTGTCAAATTATGTAGCTTGTCAATACAATTGTCCTGAAATTATGTAGACAGATAACTTGGCACAGTGGCCAAGATTGCATCATACTCTGCCCTTCTTGAGGGTAATATCTGATGAAGTGAGAAAACATACACCATCATGCTGTGTTGGACAGAATAATGCTTCCTCAAGGGATATCTAAGTCATCAAATAGTGGCAGCAAAATGTTGTCACCATGCAATACTAACACATATAACAGTGCCCACAAATCTAAGCAAATACTCCATAAACTGCATGAATGAAGGTGTCTGAGTTTCCATCCAAATAAGTAATCATGCTGAACAGTGTCACAAATGATGTCTGTGAGTCATGAAGACGATACTACAAGAGTGCTTACGACCACTCACCTTATAAGGGTGTCCTTGAACATCACACTGCAGTCAGACCTAAAACAGTTCCCCCAATACCAAATCTGAAAGCACTGTTTGTGACTTTGAAAACATACTTATTGACAAAAACACGTTGGGATCCATATTAACTGTGATTGGTGGTTGCAATGAATGGTGGAATCTCTGCGAGGTAGCTCTGGGGTAGCTGCCAATCTTACAGCTCAATTGGGATTTGTTCATAGCATAGGACACAAATGTAATAGAACAAAATTCATGTACACTTATACCAAGGCCCTGATCAACAGACATTTAACACATACTGTAAAGGGTTCACTATATATTTATTAAACGGTAATAACAGAAGAGGAAAGTCGGGGAAAAGTCTTACCTACCCTAATCTACCTTAACTACTCATTACCCACAACTGTCCCTAAGTAACCTCAGCTAAACTTACTTATCACATGTAACGAAATGTTCTAAACATCAACCCCCCAACCCCTTATAAGACAGGACACATGGAGGACAGCAGATACTAACCTAAACACATACTATACTATCCTAAACAAATATATATTTTTTTGTATTTTTTTATATATTTTTTTTTTTGTTTTTTTGTTTTTGTAAACACACAAGAATCCCAACACAGCCCGACACACTCCAAAATAAAAAATAGAAATAATCAGGATCCCCCACCCCCCACCCACTAACACTAACTAAACTAACAGCCTATACTAACCTAACACTAAGCCCCCTAAGCCCACTAAGTATAAGAACAAGGAAAGAGGAGGGAGGGGAGGGAATCATGTCCATTTTTAAAAGTCTAAAGGTTGGCCCTCCAGAGGGTCCGCTTTATGGACCGCACACGCCTGTTCATATGGCGAACATCCCGCTGCAGGTGACTAATTTTCCGGAAGACACGGTCCATGTTTCTTTCCATTGCCTGCAAAGCTGCAGGGTCAACTGTAGCAGCTGGGGCAGTCTGGGTACCAGCTGAGGATGTGTGTGGGCGTGTAGAGTCTATGCCTGTGGGCTGCCCTGAAGGTGTTCCACTGCTAGGTCCTGGAGCAACTGCAGACTTTGGGACAACAGTGGTGGTTGTGCTGGTGGTGACTGTGGTGGGCAAAGTAGGGCCACCCTGTGGGAAAGCCCTCCATGCTCCAGAGGCCCGTTTGTTCCGGTATCTTCGGGCCATCCGTCTGAACCCTGACTCTACCAGCAGGATGTGCTGGTACCTCATTGCCCGCCTCTGAACTCACAGACCTGGATGGGTGTCATGTTCGCAGCTGCGAAGACAAAGGCAAACAATGTACGTTAGGAACTGCATTGTGTGAAATGCACAAGAAGTAAATCAGACAGTACATCTACTGTATTTGTAACAGCTCATATCATCATACAGATTATTGAATGTCCCTGAGGAAGTTCATGGCAGGGCAGCCTACAAAGGTCATATCACACATAGCACATCCAAATCCTACAAGATGAGTAACAACTGGCATTCATTTGGCATCAGAGTTCTGTCAGTTGTCAGGTAACAATCATGCTGCACATCCTCCACCAATGCCAGGGCTACAAATGTCAGTGTAGGCGATGGAAATCTAAAGCCACATGATCTGCAAGTTGTAAATGGACTTGCTAGTATAGTACTCATGTGCTATACCTGAGTGTGTGTACTAGGTTCCGACCAAACATTCACTGATTTACATGTCTGTGTAACATACTGGTAGCATCAGTCCTAGGTACACTATTCACAAACTCATGGCTGTGTTTGAGGGTGGGGGGGTGGAGAAACAACTAACAATTCCAAACAACATGGACACCCAGGAGTCTATAGAAAGCTGGGCATGTGTTTGGCTCTACACAGACACACCAGGTAAGGTCTATCAACAAATAGGAGACAGCAAACCCTTGACCAATCCTAGCACCACACATGTCAGGAAATGTAGACCTTTGTCCACATCATATACTTCCAGTAAGGGATGACTTACAACAGACACAGAGTTGCAAGAACACCCATGATCATGATTTGCATGCACACCTAGGCCATTGCACTCAAGTGCCACATACTTGTAGCACTACATGTGGAGCTACATGCTGCTAGGAAGTTCAACCTACATTTGGTGAATAGGGAAACCGACGTCTGTGGGTAAGCATTTTGCAGTCCCAAACTGGGAGAATATGGATCTGACAGACAGACTAAATCTGAGATGAATTCCAGTGCGACTCTTGTTGATAAAAGTGTTATCCACATGACTCACCCCAGCTCTCATTGCGGGGCATACAGGAATGACCAACAATCCCTAGATAAAACAATAGGATAATCATTGGCCTACTAAAAAATGGTGAGAAAATTAAATCCCACTCATGGAACAAGACAAATGATGGGCCAGCGCGTCATACCTTGCTATGTGTTCAACACACAGGAGTCCATCACACATCACCAGCAAACACAACACATAACAGACATATCAACACTTACTGGAGTTGTCGGAGTCCTCAAATGAAGCCACCTCTCCCACAGTGTAGGGTGCCGTTCCACCTGTAAGGCATGGAAGGAAGAAATGTTCTCAAAATCTGTGCACTGACCAACAATTCCAAGACAAAAACTATGTGTAAGATGACATAAGTAATTAAAGCCATTCAGACATGATGATACTGCATCCTATTTAGCACGGCTAACATGTACATAGCATGGGTCTCCTATGACAATTACATAAATATCTGCACACATGCAGTGGCCCTAACTATCATGTGGTGGCAAACATGCTCCTTCATTAGTGAGCAGAAATAATAATGAGTGTAATCGTCTCATCATGTGCATCCAAGAGAGACATCCAAAGCCTGGTTACTTGAGGATTGCATTACCAGTCAAAAAGCCTATGCGGCCATGACACATTTATGACACATAGGTACAATGTACAGAGGGGCAGGGTCTTTTGTAAGCCCTCATGCTGTTACATATTCTTCATTTGATGTGACCCAGCAATGGTGATTTGTACCAAACATAGAGATATGAACCCATGTGCATACCTTTGGACTGCCATCCATAATTGGAATGTGGCACTACAAACTCCAAATACCAGTGTAAGATGTTAGCTGAGGGCACCTTACACCTTTTTCCGATGTTTTCAAATCCAGATCTGACATGTACCCAAAATGATGAAGGACCACAATAATCCCTAACATTCATAGAACTTCCAAAAATGCTTTCCTTACACACTCACCAGACTAACTTGAGACATATGTCTGGGCACATTGCTATCATCAATTGACGTGAAGCTAGCACTCATTTTCTGCATCATGTAGTGTTTCTAAAGTCAGTCTAGCTATTGCGTCAACAAAGGTTGCCAAGATTTTAGTTGATCTATACTTCACTGGCAAATGTGACCTATATAGACATGATTGGCTCCTATTTTGTGTTGCTGTCTGACACAAAGGGGGCACCAAATTACATTAAGCAAAAGTATTCTGTAAGTTTGCAGAGCACGTGCTTCCTGACAGCTAGCAATTGTGGTCCTTCACATAGTCCATCAATGACCCTGTATGTTTCCGCAGCATTCCACACAGTCAGCATTTTAACCGGCAGATATTGTACAAATCATCTGATGTCACTACAGAGCTTTTAATTGTGCAGATTTACATGATTTGTACTCACCAACAGGGCCACCAATCACTATTCCCAGGTGGTCCAGCAGATCTTGCTCCCTGGTGATGATGTCAGCCCAGCAGTGCTTCAGCTGGTGATCATTCCTCTGGCTCCCATACACGCGCTGCAAGTGATGCAGCACCTTTCCCCACCGGATTCGTTGCACCTCAGTGTGATACCCCTGTATCACCCTGCCCCCTGTCTCGATCATCAGTGGTAGGAAATGGCACACCAGCCATATAAACCCCCCAAGCTCCTCTTCACCCATCCTGCTAAGACGTGGCCTACCCAACATCTCAGCACCCAAAAGGGGAATAGGGGATAAAGAATAAGAAAGGAGAAAAGGTGGAAAGTAGAAGTACAAAAAATAAGTAAACTTAGCAACTAAAAGAGCCCAACTATCCCCAAACTAGCACTACCCACAACAGACTCCCACAAACAACAAATACAATACAATACCGGACAATTGTAAACAAAACACACTCAGACAGTATACAACAAAAATATTTATTTCACAAAGTAACAAGTAATGTAGCACACAGGACACAAAAACACAAAATCACTGGACAACACTCTGAACACAGCCACACAGTCTAGAAGAATCACAGACTGCAAAGTGAAAGTGAAAGTACACCCACTGTACATAATCTGTAAACAGGATATCCTATGACATCACTTCCTGCATAAAATGTCCACCATTTTTATCGTTATGCGTCATATTTTTTCACGCATACAGATTTATGCATCATATTTTTGAAGCACAGAAGTGAAAATTAGGCCGCATCCAAATAATTGTAAATAGTCTTTACAATTATTTTGATGCGGCCTAATTTCCACTCCTGTGCGTCGAAAAATATGACGCACAATCTATATGCATGAAAAAATATGACGCATAACGATAAAAGTCTGTTTTTCTTCTAGACTGTGTGGCTGTGTTCAGAGTGTTGTCCAGAGTGGTTTACAATTGTCCGGTATTGTATTATATTTGTTGTTTGTGGGAGTCTGTTGTGGGTAGTGCTAGTTTGGGGATAGTTGGGCTCTTTTAGTTGTTAAGTTTGCTTATTTTTTGTACTTCTACTTTTTTGGTTTGGAACAAATCCCTGTGGACCCCAGGGGAGGCAATAGGGAATTACAGTTAAGACGTAAGGAATCACCATGGATTATGAAATTACAAGCGGTAGAGGTGGTCTCAACACAGACCATGAATTAGAATGTTTCTTGGGAACATGAACACATGATGTAAACGAAATGCATATGTTAGGGTAATAGAGATACATGCATGCACAACCTTTAATATTGTACAATATGGAGTTTATAATAGATCTTTCTCTTAGATGGAGTATGCTAACCATTATCGGAGTTTTGGAATAATATGCAAAGGTTCCTATAAACGTCTGAATATAAAGATATTCTGGATTGAGGATACTTATATAAATAGGACTAGACACCATAATATCAGTCACAGAATGTGGAATCAATGTTATTTTTGCATTAGGGTGCTAACTGAAGCTAGAGTAGGCAATAAGATTATATTTACCGAATATTTTGGTAATTCAGAAGTGTGATATACTCATGTCCAGTTCTAAGCCCATGATTTTACTAATGGGAACAGCTTGAGTAGCAACAGAGTAGAGTGACAGATGCACACAATATATATGAACAAGAATAGAGTAAGAATTATATCTATATTATAATATGAACTTAGACTAAACAAAATAGGGACTGATATGGGCTCACACGTATACCTTTTGTATCAAAACCATTAAAACACGAAGCAAGTGCTGGGCGAGCATGATAAACAGACTCGTTCATTGAGGGAACGATAAAATAGTCCTTATTTAGTCTCTATGAAGTCCAAGAAACAGGGAGATCGAAGTAGGACTAAGGAGAGCGAGGTCTCGGCCTACGCCCACAGTACATAGATGCCATTATTTATTGAGCGAGTACCTGCCGCGCTTACTTACTAAGCGTACTCGCATGATGGCATGAAAGGATACTGATAATAATGTCTAAAGACGGAATCAGGTAAGTGTCTGGAAACGCAATATTGAGCAACTTATTAGTGTAGTTCTAGAATGTTAACATTTGGATATTAAGTGCTAAATACGCAAGTTGCAAGGTGGAGTTTTAATAAAATAGATTTACAACCAAGCCGGGCTGCTATTAGGATCGCCGCTTTCTTTTGCGGGTAGTATATTCAATTATAATCTATTGCCTGTGAACTTTGCATAAAGTATTACAGTTCTAAGCATCATGGAAGACAGTTACACTAACTATCACTGTTTTAGATAATGAAGACAGAATCAGGAAATATCATGACTAATAATAAAGAAGGAATTTTTGGCATCATGCGGATGAAAATCTGAAATAATCTGAAAATATAAGATCCAAGAACAAGTGAGGGTTGGTTCTTTTGGTAAAGGAGTGAAAACTCACTAGTGTGTGCATGTACACCAGAGGTTTAATTATTTGGATACAGGGTATTTACATTTATTTACACATTTTTATAATACATGTCATAACTTTTGTATATTGAAAAGAATAATAATATTACTACTTGATAATATCAATTACTCATGATTTAAATTAGAATTCACTTTGAGGGAATAGAACACAATTTATTATCACGGAAATTCGACAGTAATATTGATATCATTTGAGTGATCCTCACTGAGCACCGCATGAGACATTCATTGATGACATTCTTTAGTTGCTTTACTATGATCTGTGTTATAAATTATCACAGCCCTGATGAAGTTGAATGGGAGACTTCCCAGACGAAACACATGTTGGATGGTTTGACGGATTCAATGGTGATTTGATGTGAAGACTTAACGCGAATTACATATGTTGGAATGTGGCATGAATAATTAAGGAGGATCAGTGTGGAGGCCACGTGGGCGCATTTGTGGACAATAAGGAAACAATAAAATAACTTTTTGAAACAATTTGGAAGTATTGGTGACATTATAATGCCAGATGATCATTATAATATTTTCAACTGAGAGAACTTAAGAATAATTGCCATGTATCGTCTACATATTGTGAAGGTACTAAGGTAAACTATTAGCTAGATGAGTGCTTGACATTTATTTAATACATTTGTTGGTTTTTTTTGTTGCTTTAACCTTTCCAGTGCGGGTCTCGGCCACTGTCCGATGCCCTCACCACCTCCCTGGTGAGGGTCAGGACCAGTGGCCGACATCAGGGAGGGAGATTAAAAAATCCTCTGATGCGTACCATTGGAGGATTTTTTTTAATGAAAAAACCCCCGGGAGACACAGAAGAGTTTAGGTGTATCCACCTGCCCCTTTGTGACATAAGCTCACCGTGAGGTGCGCTGACGTCACTGTTTGTTTTTTCCACCAGAGCAGGAAGCGGCCTTGCAGCCGCTTTTGCCTCCATTGGGTAAAACAGCCCCAAACGGCCTTCCCGACATTCAGGAAGGCCTCATTTGAAAGGGGAGACTCTCTACTTTCAAACAAGGCCTTCCTGAACCAGAGCCTGGCCTTCGCGCGCAGCACAGCTGTGATCGAGGGCCAGGAAATCCCACTACACACCAGGGACTTCACTTGGCATGGGTCGCCCCCTCAGGAAACGGGACGATCACACCCCCCAGTGGAATAAAAAATGAAAAAAACTTTTTGAAAAAAAAAAACAACAAAAATGAAATGGACAGGGGGTTGCCCGTGAGCAGGGGGCAATACAATACACTATGGCCCCGAAGGAAATCATACAGCAGTTAAAATAATATATAGATCTATATATATATATATATATATATATATTTATATATATATATATATATATATATAGATCTTTATCTATATATATATATATATATAGATATGTCTATAGATAGATCTTTCTCTATATATATATATATCCAACAACAAATCGGTCTCTCAGGCAGAGCACTCTGACTGCTGGTGCCAGCGTTAGGGACAAGACCGAAGTCCCTCATTAATTATCTAACAAAAAAGAGGGCGCTGCACTCCTGGAAGCTTTCTCTTTGCAGTTTTATTTGACTGATAACAGCATCAAACAAGCATCACAGCACCACAACGCGTTTCGACTGTCCGTCTTTATCAAATGGATTTAAATCTGTGTTCTCGCGTTATTTCCATCAACATAGCTTTTATATGTGTTGAGGCCTTATGGGATCCGTAGTTGTCAATATAGCCCACCTGGGGCTTCTTACTTGCACTGTGACATAATTAATTAATTAAGACGGCTCCTTTTGTTTAAATGTACATTTGTTTTAGTTCTAATTGCAATGTTCAACATACTTTCAAGATCGTAATCATTCACCAGCCGTGCTTTGTTGTTTTAACCCAATAACCTTTTCACAGCAGTTATCTGATTCTTTACGTATTTCTCGATCCCAAACTGCTTGAAATACAATAAAACATTGCTCTGTGCCTCCAGGCCCTTTTACCCATTAGCAGGGCTGCATCGGTATTGTGAATATTTAACCCCTTCGCTGCCAGGCCTTTTCCCCCTCCTGTGCCGAGCCTTTTTTTGGCTATTTGGAGCAGTTCGCGCTTAGGCCCTCATAACTTTTTGTTCACATAAGCTACCCATGCCAAATTTGCGTCCTTTTTTTCCAACATCCTAGGGATTCTAGAGGTACCCAGACTTTGTGGGTTCCCCAGAAGGAGGCCAAGAAATTAGCCAAAAAACAGTGAAAATTTCATTTTTTTTAAAAAAATTGGAAAAATGGGCTGCAGAAGAAGGCTTGTGGTTTTTTCCCTGAAAAGGGCATCAACAAAGGGTTTGCGGTGATAAAATCACCAGCTTCCCAGCTTTCAGGAACAGGCAGACTTGAATCAGAAAACCCAATTTTTCAACCCAATTTTGGCATTTTACTGGGACATACCCCATTTTTACGATTTTTTGTGCTTTCAGCCTCCTTCCAGTCAGTGACAGAAATGGGCAGGAAACCAACGCTGGATCCCATAAACCGCAACATTTCTGAAAAGTAGACAAAATTCTGAATTCAGCAAGGGGTAATTTGTGTAGATCCTACAAGGGTTTCCTACAGAAAATAGCAACTGAAAAAGAAAAATATTGAAATTGAGGTGAAAAAAACATCAATTTTTCTATAAGTTTTACTCTGTAACTTTTTCCTGCAATGTCAGATTTTCAAAAGCAATATACCGTTACGTCTGCTGGACTCTTCTGGTTGCGGGGATATATAGGGCTTGTAGGTTCATCAAGAACTCTAGGTACCCAGAGCCAATAAATGACCTGCACCCTGCAGTGGGTTTTCATTCTATGCCGGGTATACAGCAATTCATTTGCTGAAATATAAAGAGTAAAAAATAGCTATCAAGAAAACCTTTGTATTTCCAAAATGGGCACAAGATAAGGTGTTGAGAAGCAGTGGTTATTTGCACATCTCTGAATTCCGGGGTGCCCATACTAGCATGTGAATTACAGGGCATTTCTCAAATAGACGTCTTTTTTACACACTGTCTTACATTTGGAAGGGAAAAATGTAGAGAAAGACAAGGGGCAATAACACTTGTTTTGCTATTCTATGTTCCCCCAAGTCTCCCGATAAAAATGATACCTCACTTGTGTGGGTAGGCCTAGCGCCCGCGACAGGAAACGCCCCAAAGCGCAACGTGG
The DNA here is from genome assembly GCF_031143425.1 of Pleurodeles waltl. Classification (NCBI taxonomy): domain Eukaryota; kingdom Metazoa; phylum Chordata; class Amphibia; order Caudata; family Salamandridae; genus Pleurodeles; species Pleurodeles waltl. The sequence goes on from NC_090439.1 coordinate 344,253,659, forward strand.
ACACATCACAGAAAACAGACCTGTTTTTAGCAAAGTGCCTACCTGTAGATTTTGGCCTCTAGCTCAGCCGCCACCTAGGGAAACCTACCAAACCTGTGCATTTCTGAAAACTAGAGACCTAGGGGAATCCAAGATGGGGTGATTTGTGTGGCTCGGACCAGGTTCTGTTACCCAGAATCCTTTGCAAAGCTCAAAAATTGGCTAAAAAAACACATGTTCCTCACATTTCTGTGGCAGAAAGTGCTAGTATCTGAGAGGAGCCACAAATGTCCTTCCACCCAGCGTTCCCCCACGTCTCCCAATAAAAATGATACCTCACTTGTGTGGGTAGGCCTAGCGCCCGCGACAGGAAACGTCCCAAAGCGCAACGTGGACACATCACAGAAAACAGACCTGTTTTTAGCAAAGTGCCTACCTGTAGATTTTGGCCTCTAGCTCAGCCGCCACCTAGGGAAACCTACCAAACCTGTGCATTTCTGAAAACTAGAGACCTAGGGGAATCCAAGGAGGGGTGACTGGCGGGGCTCGGACCAGGTTCTGTTACCCAGAATCCTTTGCAAAGCTCAAAAATTGGCTAAAAAAACACATGTTCCTCACATTTCTGTGGCAGAAAGTTCTGGAATCTGGGAGGAGCCACAAATTTCCTTCCCCCCAGCGTTCCCCCAAGTCTCCCGATAAAAATGATACCTCACTTGCGTGGGTAGGCCTAGCGCCCGCGACAGGAAACGCCCCAAAGCGCAACGTGGACACCACCAAAATTTTGGAAGAAAACAGAGGTGTTTTTTGCGAAGTGACTACCTGTAGATTTTGGCCTCTAGCTCAGCCGGCACCTAGGGAAACCTACCAAACCTGTACATTTCTGAAAACTAGAGACCTAGGGGAATCCAAGGAGGGGTGACTGGCGGGGCTCGGACCAGGTTCTGTTACCCAGAATCCTTTGCAAAGCTCAAAAATTGGCTAAAAAAACACATGTTCCTCACATTTCTGTGGCAGAAAGTTCTGGAATCCGAGAGGAGCCACAAATTTCCTTCCACCCAGCGTTCCCCCACGTCTCCCGATAAAAATGATACCTCACTTGTGTGGGTAGGCCTAGCGCCCGCGACAGGAAACGCCCCAAAGCGCAACGTGGACACATCACAGAAAACAGACCTGTTTTTAGCAAAGTGCCTACCTGTAGATTTTGGCCTCTAGCTCAGCCGCCACCTAGGGAAACCTACCAAACCTGTGCATTTCTGAAAACTAGAGACCTAGGGGAATCCAAGGAGGGGTGACTGGCGGGGCTCGGACCAGGTTCTGTTACCCAGAATCCTTTGCAAAGCTCAAAAATTGGCTAAAAAAACACATGTTCCTCACATTTCTGTGGCAGAAAGTTCTGGAATCTGGGAGGAGCCACAAATTTCCTTCCACCCAGCGTTCCCCCAAGTCTCCCGATAAAAATGATACCTCACTTGCGTGGGTAGGCCTAGCGCCCGCGACAGGAAACGCCCCAAAGCGCAACGTGGACACCACCAAAATTTTGGAAGAAAACAGAGGTGTTTTTTGCGAAGTGACTACCTGTAGATTTTGGCCTCTAGCTCAGCCGGCACCTAGGGAAACCTACCAAACCTGTACATTTCTGAAAACTAGAGACCTAGGGGAATCCAAGGAGGGGTGACTGGCGGGGCTCGGACCAGGTTCTGTTACCCAGAATCCTTTGCAAAGCTCAAAAATTGGCTAAAAAAACACATGTTCCTCACATTTCTGTGGCAGAAAGTTCTGGAATCCGAGAGGAGCCACAAATTTCCTTCCACCCAGCATTCCCCCACGTCTCCCGATAAAAATGATACCTCACTTGTGTGGGTAGGCCTAGCGCCCGCGACAGGAAACGCCCCAAAGCGCAACGTGGACACATCACAGAAAACAGACCTGTTTTTAGCAAAGTGCCTACCTGTAGATTTTGGCCTCTAGCTCAGCCGCCACCTAGGGAAACCTACCAAACCTGTGCATTTCTGAAAACTACAGACCTAGGGGAATCCAAGGAGGGGTGACTGGCGGGGCTCGGACCAGGTTCTGTTACCCAGAATCCTTTGCAAAGCTCAAAAATTGGCTAAAAAAACACATGTTCCTCACATTTCTGTGGCAGAAAGTTCTGGAATCTGGGAGGAGCCACAAATTTCCTTCCACCCAGCGTTCCCCCAAGTCTCCCGATAAAAATGATACCTCACTTGCGTGGGTAGGCCTAGCGCCCGCGACAGGAAACGCCCCAAAGCGCAACGTGGACACCACCAAAATTTTGGAAGAAAACAGAGGTGTTTTTTGCGAAGTGACTACCTGTAGATTTTGGCCTCTAGCTCAGCCGGCACCTAGGGAAACCTACCAAACCTGTACATTTCTGAAAACTAGAGACCTAGGGGAATCCAAGGAGGGGTGACTGGCGGGGCTCGGACCAGGTTCTGTTACCCAGAATCCTTTGCAAAGCTCAAAAATTGGCTAAAAAAACACATGTTCCTCACATTTCTGTGGCAGAAAGTTCTGGAATCCGAGAGGAGCCACAAATTTCCTTCCACCCAGCGTTCCCCCACGTCTCCCGATAAAAATGATACCTCACTTGTGTGGGTAGGCCTAGCGCCCGCGACAGGAAACGCCCCAAAGCGCAACATGGACACATCACAGAAAAAAGACCTGTTTTTAGCAAAGTGCCTACCTGTAGATTTTGGCCTCTAGCTCAGCCGCCACCTAGGGAAACCTACCAAACCTGTGCATTTCTGAAAACTAGAGACCCAGGGGAATCCAAGGAGGGGTGACTGGCGGGGCTCGGACCAGGTTCTGTGACCCAGAATCCTTTGCAAAGCTCAAAAATTGGCTAAAAAAACACATGTTCCTCACATTTCTGTGGCAGAAAGTTCTGGAATCTGGGAGGAGCCACAAATTTCCTTCCACCCAGCGTTCCCCCAAGTCTCCCGATAAAAATGATACCTCACTTGCGTGGGTAGGCCTAGCGCCCGCGACAGGAAACGCCCCAAAGCGCAACGTGGACACCACCAAAATTTTGGAAGAAAACAGAGGTGTTTTTTGCGAAGTGACTACCTGTAGATTTTGGCCTCTAGCTCAGCCGGCACCTAGGGAAACCTACCAAACCTGTACATTTCTGAAAACTAGAGACCTAGGGGAATCCAAGGAGGGGTGACTGGCGGGGCTCGGACCAGGTTCTGTTACCCAGAATCCTTTGCAAAGCTCAAAAATTGGCTAAAAAAACACATGTTCCTCACATTTCTGTGGCAGAAAGTTCTGGAATCTGAGAGGAGCCACAAATTTCCTTCCACCCAGCGTTCCCCCACGTCTCCCGATAAAAATGATACCTCACTTGTGTGGGTAGGCCTAGCGCCCGCGACAGGAAACGCCCCAAAGCGCAACGTGGACACATCACAGAAAACAGACCTGTTTTTAGCAAAGTGCCTACCTGTAGATTTTGGCCTGTAGCTCAGCCGCCACCTAGGGAAACCTACCAAACCTGTGCATTTCTGAAAACTAGAGACCTAGGGGAATCCAAGATGGGGTGATTTGTGTGTTAGTCGGACCAGGTTCTGTTACCCAGAATCCTTTGCAAACCTCAAAATTTGGCTAAAAAAACACATGTTCCTCACATTTCTGTGGCAGAAAGTTCTGGAATCTGAGAGGGGCCACAAATTTCCTTCCACCCAGCGTTCCCCCACGTCTCCCGATAAAAATGATACCTCACTTGTGTGGGTAGGCCTAGCGCCCGCGACAGGAAACGCCCCAAAGCGCAGCGTGGACACATCACATTTTTTCATTGAAAACAGTGCCTACCTGTAGTTTTTGGCCTGTAGCTCAGCCAGCACCTAGGGAAACCTACCAAACCTGTGCATTTCTGAAAACTAGAGACCTAGGGGAATCCAAGATGGGGTGACTTGAGGGGCTCTGACCAGGTTCTGTTACCCAGAATCCTTTCCAAACCTCAAATTTTGGCTAAAAAAACGCATTTTTCACACATTTCGGTGACAGAAAGTTCTGGAATCTGAGTGGAGCCACAAATTTCCTTCCACCCAGCGTTCCCCCAAGTCTCCTGATAAAAATGATACCTCAGTTGTGTGGGTGGGCCAGGTGCCTCCAACAGAATAAGGCCCAAAACTTGTAGAGATAGAGGGGATAGTACTGCGAGTTTATAAGGACATATTCTTTTATACATCTTTAGACTGACTCTGCTTTGGGGACCCACATACGTGAGGTGTCATTTTATTTGGGAGACTGAGGGGAACACTGGGGAGTAGGAATTTTGTGCTGGAGTGGTGATCGTACGAAGAAAAGTCAGGAAAATATGCTTTTTTTAAGCACATTTTGAGGTTTACAGAGGAGTCTGGGTAAGAAAATGTTGGGGGATCCACGCAAGCCACTCCTCCCTAGACTCCTTGGGGTGTCTAGTTTTAAAAAATGTCTGGGTTTGGTAGGTTTCCCTAGATGAAGGCCGCACACAGGACCAAAAACATAGGTGCCCTCTCCCCCCCCCAAACACAGGTAGTTTTGTAATATATCGTTTTGATGTGCCCACATACGTCCGTGATGTGCCAAACACTAAAATTTTGAAAAGAAACACACTTAGGTTATGTGAAAAAGACCCCTCACCCACCAACCAAGTTGGTGGCATGCTTCATCATCGGGGTCCCACCTGAGGCACCTAGCGTGTCATAGGTGTGCTGCGACGCCTGATTACAGCGGAGCAGGTTTGGTCATTTTTACCACACATACTGGTTGGATTTGGCACGAGGGTGAGTGATGGTTCAGTGGATCAAATTTTACTAACAAGAGCTTTCACAAAAATGAAAAGCACTGTTAGTAACTGAAAGGCAAAAAACTGAACCAATGACTCACAGCTCGTGAGCTGTAAAGCCGCGACAAGGCACCAACCGCTTTACAGTCCATTCACACAACTTTCATACATGACACACACAAGGCCATTCACACCGCCAGCCACGGGCCCAGCACATTACAACACTCACATCGACAGACAGCGCCACTCAAGGGCCCATCACTTACATACGCCCACATGCCTGATACAACAATCACACCAGCTGATGGGAGTGTGTGGACTGGTGTTTGGCTGGCAGTGTGTTGCAGTAGCCAACATCAAGTCAATATGTACAGTCTCAGCCAAGCCCCACTCCACACACAATGGCATCATATATATATTTTTTTTTTAAACAGAGGAACCCCTAACTAAGTAGAAAGAATTACAAAACAACAAACACAAAAGCTCTAACTAACAACATGACAGAAATGCTAACCATGAAACTAAACACATGAAAATACAAAACAGACATGAGTTTACACTCATGGTTGTTCCCAGAAATTCTTCTGGGTGTGGTAATTCTTAAAACAAGCACCGACACACAGCCCAGGCTTTGAAGGACAATCTGGGCAGTACATTCGAGACTCCCTCCGGATACCTCTTCGAAAACACACTCTACATTTCTTAGCTGGAAAGTCTTTTTTGGGTGTGGGAGGAATGTGCTCAGCAAAGTGGCGATCTTTCAATCTAGCCACATCCTCCACCACTGCTTCTCTAGGAACTCTGGCCTGTTCCACCACAATAAGGGTCTCTATCACTGACTCCTGAAATTTCACAAATGTCATCTTTGAGTCTGGAGACCTATCCCTAAACACAATAAAAGCATTGAAGGTTGCTAAGTGGAAGAGGTGAAGTGCTAACTTCTTATACCAAACATAAGACTTACGAATAGCAGTATAAGGTTCCAACCTCTGGTCAACTCTATCTACACCTCCCATGTGCTTATTATAATCTAAAATGCACACAGGTTTGCGCACTTCAGCAACCTGGCCCCAAACAGTCACAGGGGAAGTACTCTCATCATGGATGGTACTTAGCATGTAGACATCCCTCTTGTCTGAAAATTTCAAAGCTAGCAGCTCCTCGTTCCGCAAGGCACAGCACTGTCCCCTCTCAAGTTTTTTACAGACAAGCTCCCTTGGATAGCCTTTCCGGTTAGAACGGATTGTGCCACAAGCAACTGTGTCCACTCTAAACAATTCCTTGAACAACTGCACACCAGTGTAGAAGTTATCTACATACAAATGGTGACCTTTGTTGAACAGTCGTCTACCAAGATCCCACACTATTTTCTCAGTAACTCCAAAAGTGGGAGGACAACCAGGGGGGTCAATATTGGAATCCCTACCAGTGTACACACGGAAACTATACACATATCCTGTCCTACTTTCAGACAGCATATACAATTTAATTCCATATCGTGCCCTTTTGCTAGGAATGTACTGCCTAAAAACCAAACGACCCTTGAAGAGGACCAAAGACTCGTCCACACTTATCTCTTTGCCTGGAACATAGACCTCCGAAAACCGATCTACAAAATGATCAAGGACAGGCCTAATCTTAAAAAGACGGTCAGAATCTGGGTGATCTCGTGGCAAGGCTAATGCATTGTCAACAAAATGCAGCATCCTAAGAAGAAGCAAATACCGATTACGACTCATGGTAGCTGGAAATATAGCTGTTGCCATCAAGGGACTAGTAGACCAATAAGAAGCCAGTGACGGCTTCCTTATCAACCCCATCAAAAAAGTCAAACCCAAAAACTTTTTTAGCTCCTCCAAATTTGTGGGAATCCACTGGGCAGCTCTAGAGTGTGGCCTAAGTCTAGCAGCGTTGTCCCTCAAATGCTGCTCCGCATACAAATTAGTCTGCTCAACAATCTCTTCCAAAAACACATAATCCATGAATAACTCAAAGAAATTGATAGGCATAAAGTTCTCTGTATTGGCGTTACACCCCGGGAGACCAGTAAAGGCAGGCAACTCTGGCTGCTCCATGTTTGGGGCAACCCAGACATCAGGTCTTCTAACGGGAAACCTTTCAGCCCCAGGTTGCTGCACTATTGGCACATCAATGTCCTCCTCTAAAACAGAACCTTCATCTGCACTGAGTGTGGCTTCATCATCAGAAGATTCCCCTCCAACAGAAACATCACTGCCAGAATCTCTGACTTCCTCCTCTGCCTCAGATGCAGAGTCCGTCTCATAGTCATGATCAGACTGTGACTCAAAAAGCATACCAACCACCTGCTGAGCGGTCATCCTGCGGCTAGCCATGATCTCTCCTGCTAAAATTAACTGGACAAATTCACCACCAACAACCAGCACTGTGTAAGACAAGTAACAAAGTGTTGCTTTGTTAGTAAGAGTTACAAACTCAAAAACTATACCGCTCACTTGCCTGAAAAAGCTTGATTCACCAGCAACTACACAGCAATCACCAATGATATCCCACTAAAAAGAAAGAAAGAAAGGCAAATTAGAAATAAGACAAAACAAATATCATTGTGCACAAACCTAAGGACAATTTCACACACAATCCTGCATTTAGTACACCCCCTACAAACATGTCATTCATGCATGGCAACAATACTCCTTTGGAGTAAATTGTTTTTACTTACCTAAAACATGCAACTGTGCAAACTGCAGGTCAACCACCGCCAAAACCGCAAGGAGCCACAGCAAATAAAGCAAAAGCTTTGAACTAGAACAAAAAGGAGGAAAACATTTTTTATCACAAATGCAAAGACTTCTTCAGTTGACAAACACCCCACCATCAAACATTTTAGAAATTGGTGCCTAAGTGGATTCTGCCATAGGGGCAGATGGGCCTACTAAAAAAATAGGCCTGTCTGCCCCAAGGAAGCCAAAAAATACCTTTAGTACTGTGTCCCCATGGAGAGCGACCCTTGCCAAAGGGGACAGCCCTCAAACAAAAAAAACACACACAACACTATCCCTGGTGCCTAAGTGGCTTCTGCCCCCTTGGGGGCAGGTGGTTCTAGAAAAATAGGCCCATCTGCCCCCAGGGGGGGCAGAAATGGCCAACAGGTCAATGCCCCCCTTGGGGGGGGCGCCCGTGCCCAAGGGGACGCCCCCACACAAAAATAAACACATAAAAAAAAATCCCAGGCGTTCTAGTGGTTTCTGCCTTGGGGGCAGATCAGCCTAAAAATAATAGGCTGATCTGTCTCCAAGGGGTGCAGAAATGGCCTGGGTACATGTGCCCCCAAAGTGGGGGGCGACCCTTGCCCAAGCCCCCCCCCATCCACTAACACACACACACACACACACTATCCCTGGTGTCTACGTGGCTTCTGCCCCCCTTGGGGGCAGGTGGGTCTAGAAAAATAGGCCCATCTGCCCCCAGGGGGGGCAGAAATGGCCAACAGGTCAATGCCCCCCTTGGGGGGGCGCCCGTGCACAAGGGGACGCCCCCACACAAAAATAAACACATAAAAAAAAATCCCTGGCGTTCTAGTGGTTTCTGCCCCCCTTGGAGGCAGATCAGCCTAAAAATAATAGGCTGATCTGTCTCCAAGGGGTGCAGAAATGGCCTGGGTACATGTGCCCCCAAAGTGGGGGGCGACCCTTGCCCAAGCCCCCCCCCCATCCACTAACACACACACACACACACACTATCCCTGGTGTCTACGTGGCTTCTGCCCCCCTTGGGGGCAGGTGGGTCTAGAAAAATAGGCCCATCTGCCCCCAGGGGGGGCAGAAATGGCCTACAGGTCAATGCCCCCCTTGGGGGGGCGCCCCGTGCCCAAGGGGACGCCCCCCACAAAAATAAACACATAAAAAAACATCCCTGGCGTTTTTGTGCTTTCTGCCCCCCTTGGGGGCAGATCAGCCTAAAAATAATAGGCTGATCTGTCTCCAAGGGGTGCAGAAATGGCCTGGGTACATGTGCCCCCAAAGTGGGGGGCGACCCTTGCCCAAGCCCCCCCCCCATCCACTAACACACACACACACACACACTATCCCTGGTGTCTACGTGGCTTCTGCCCCCCTTGGGGGCAGGTGGGTCTAGAAAAATAGGCCCATCTGCCCCCAGGGGGGGCAGAAATGGCCAACAGGTCAATGCCCCCCTTGGGGGGGCGCCCCGTGCCCAAGGGGACGCCCCCCACAAAATAAACACATAAAAAAACATCCCTGGCGTTCTAGTGGTTTCTGCCCCCCTTGGGGGCAGATCAGCCTAAAAATAATAGGCTGATCTGTCTCCAAGGGGTGCAGAAATGGCCTGGGTACATGTGCCCCCAAAGTGGGGGGCGACCCTTGCCCAAGCCCCCCCCCCATCCACTAACACACACACACACACACACTATCCCTGGTGTCTACGTGGCTTCTGCCCCCCTTGGGGGCAGGTGGGTCTAGAAAAATAGGCCCATCTGCCCCCAGGGGGGGCAGAAATGGCCAACAGGTCAATGTCCCCCTTGGGGGGGCGCCCGTGCACAAGGGGACGCCCCCACACAAAAATAAACACATAAAAAAAAATCCCTGGCCTTCTAGTGGTTTCTGCCCCCCTTGGGGGCAGATCAGCCTAAAAATAATAGGCTGATCTGTCTCCAAGGGGTGCAGAAATGGCCTGGGTACATGTGCCCCCAAAGTGGGGGGCGACCCTTGCCCAAGCCCCCCCCCCATCCACTAACACACACACACACACACACACTATCCCTGGTGTCTACGTGGCTTCTGCCCCCCTTGGGGGCAGGTGGGTCTAGAAAAATAGGCCCATCTGCCCCCAGGGGGGGCAGAAATGGCCTACAGGTCAATGCCCCCCTTGGGGGGGCGCCCCGTGCCCAAGGGGACGCCCCCCCCACAAAAATAAACACATAAAAAAACATCCCTGGCGTTCTTGTGCTTTCTGCCCCCCTTGGGGGCAGATCAGCCTAAAAATAATAGGCTGATCTGTCTCCAAGGGGTGCAGAAATGGCCTGGGTACATGTGCCCCCAAAGTGGGGGGCGACCCTTGCCCAAGCCCCCCCCCCATCCACTAACACACACACACACACTATCCCTGGTGTCTACGTGGCTTCTGCCCCCCTTGGGGGCAGGTGGGTCTAGAAAAATAGGCCCATCTGCCCCCAGGGGGGGCAGAAATGGCCAACAGGTCAATGCCCCCCTTGGGGGGGCGCCCCGTGCCCAAGGGGACGCCCCCCACAAAAATAAACACATAAAAAAACATCCCTGGCGTTCTAGTGGTTTCTGCCCCCCTTGGGGGCAGACCAGCCTAAAAATAATAGGCTGATCTGTCTCCAAGGGGTGCAGAAATGGCCTGGGTACATGTGCCCCCAAAGTGGGGGCCGACCCTTGCCCAAGCCCCCCCCCCATCCACTAACACACACACACACACACACTATCCCTGGTGTCTACGTGGCTTCTGCCCCCCTTGGGGGCAGGTGGGTCTAGAAAAATAGGCCCATCTGCCCCCAGGGGGGGCAGAAATGGCCAACAGGTCAATGCCCCCCTTGGGGGGGCGCCCCGTGCCCAAGGGGACGCCCCCCACAAAAATAAACACATAAAAAAACATCCCTGGCGTTCTAGTGGTTTCTGCCCCCCTTGGGGGCAGATCAGCCTAAAAATAATAGGCTGATCTGTCTCCAAGGGGTGCAGAAATGGCCTGGGTACATGTGCCCCCAAAGTGGGGGGCGACCCTTGCCCAAGCCCCCCCCCCATCCACTAACACACACACACACACACACACTATCCCTGGTGTCTACGTGGCTTCTGCCCCCCTTGGGGGCAGGTGGGTCTAGAAAAATAGGCCCATCTGCCCCCACGGGGGCAGAAGTGGCCACCAGGTCAATGCCCCCCTTGGGGGGGCGCCCCGTGCCCAAGGGGACGCCCCCCCCACAAAAATAAACACATAAAAAAACATCCCTGGCGTTCTAGTGGTTTCTGCCCCCCTTGGGGGCAGATCAGCCTAAAAATAATAGGCTGATCTGCCCTCAAGGGGGGGCAGAAATGGCCCTAAAAGACATGCCCCCCAAAGGGGAGCGACCCTTGCCCAAGGGGGCGCCCCCCCATCCACTACACACACAATCCCTGGTGCCTAAGTGGCTTCTGCCCCCCTTGGGGGCAGATGGACCTAAAAAAAATAGGCCGATTTGCCCCCAAGGGGGGTAGAAAAGGCCAACAGTTCTCTGCCCCCTTGGGGGGGGGCGCCCCTTGCCCAAGGGGGCACCCCCCCCCCACATAAATACACATAAAAATAAAAAACCCTGGTGATCTAGTGTTTTCTGCCCCCCTTGGGGGCAGATCTGGCTAAAAAGTAGCCAATCTGCCCTCAAGGGGGGCAGAAATGGCCCTAAAGGACATGCCCCCCACAGGGGAGCGACCCTTGCCCAAGGGGGCGCCCCCCCATTCACTACACACACAATCCCTGGTGCCTAAGTGGCTTCTGCCCCCCTTGGGGGCAGATGGACCTAAAAAAAATAGGCCGATCTGCCCCCAAGGGGGGCAGAAAAGGCCAACAGTTCTCTGCCCCCTTGGGGGGGGCGCCCCTTGCCCAAGGGGGCACCCCCCCCAACATAAATGCACAGAAAATAAAAATCCCTGGTGATCCAGTGGTTTCTGCCCCCCTTGGGGGCAGATCCGCCTAAAAAGTAGGCCAATCTGCCCCCAAGGGGGGCAGAAATGGCTGTAACGAATTGCCCCCACAAGGGGAGCGACCCTTGCCCAAGGGGCCGCTCCCCGCCAACAAGAAACAGGAAAGAACAAAAAAAAAAAAAAAACCCTGGTGTCTAGTGGGCATTCCTGCTGCCCGATCGCAATGCGATCGGGCAGCAGGAATGCTCAAAGAGACACCGGGGGAAAGGAAAAGCCTTTCCTTTCCCCCGGTGCCTCTTTAGCCCAAACCCCCCACCCACCGGGAAGAGGAACTCACCTCTTCTCCGTTCGCCGCACAGGAAGCAAATGGCTTCCTGTGCGGCGAAATCCCCATAATGAAGTCAGCGCGCGATCGCGCGCTGACGTCATTATGGGGGGGTGGGGGGGTCGGGGGTGGAAGGGGAAGGGCTTCCCCTTCCATCCCTGACTTTGGGGGGGTGGGGGGAAGCACACAGAGGGAGCGAGAGCGCTCCCTCTGGGCTGTGTGCCGAGGACGTAGTGGTTACATCCTCGGCACAGCAGCACTGTGCCGCGGGACGTAACCACTACGTCCGCGGCACAGAAGGGGTTAAAGGACATATGCTCACCCAGTTCCTTGGCGAGACTGTCCTATCCATTACAAGGAGGCGCAAGGCGCATTAGAAGTTCCTACGTATTTAGGCCCATATTTATACTTTTTGACGCTAAACTGCGCTAACGCAGTTTAGCGTCAAAAAGTTTTGCGCCGTCTAACGCCATTCTGAAGCGCCATGCGGGCGCCGTATTTATGGAATGGCGTTAGACGGCGCAAGCAGACCGGCGCTGCCTGGTTTGCGTGGGAAAAAACCACGTAGACCAGACAGCGCCGGCGTAGGGGGAAAATGGCGCATGGGCGTCTTAAAATGGGGCAAGTCAGGTTACGTCGAAAAAATCGTCTTAACCCGACTTGCGCCATTTTTTTTCGACGCCCATCCCCCATCAACATGACTCCTATCATTGTAAAGATAGGAGTCATGCCCCCTTGCCCAATGGCCATGCCCAGGGGACTTCTGTCCCCTGGGCATGGTCATTGGGCATAGTGGCATGTAGGGGGGCACAAATCAGGCCCCCCTATGCCACCAAAAATTATTTAAAAAAAATAAAAAAAATACTCACCTGAATGTCCCTGGGGTGGGTCCGTCCAGCCTTGGGTGTCCTCCTGGGGTGGGCAAGGGTGGCAGGGGGGGTCCCTGGGGGCAGGGGAGGGCACTCTGGGCTCATTTTGAGCCCACTTGTCCCTTAACGCCATGCCTGACCCAGGCGTTAAAAAGCGGCGCAAATGCGCCGTTTTTAGCAACGCCCACTCCCGGGCGTCTCTTTTGCCCGGGAGTATAAATACCACGTAAAGGCCTGGGAGTCATTTTTTAGACGGGAACGCCTCCCTTGCATATCATTAACGCAAGGAAGGGGTTCACGCTAAAAAATGACGCACATTCCGGGAACTTTGGCGCTATTCGCCTCTAACGCCATAGTATAAATATGGCGTTAGTTTGCGTTAGTTTTGCGTCGAAATTGCGTCAAAAAAAACGACGCAATTTCGGCGCAAACGGAGTATAAATATGCCCCTTAGTCTTTTCATCTTCCATTGTATAGTACAAACGCAAGGGCATAGTATCCCCTCGCCTCCTCACTTGCCTTATGAAGTTATGTTCATTTCACCAATACCGGGTGCTTCAGCCATATTAATTTCCAACAACAAATCGGTCTCTCAGGCAGAGCATTCTGACTGCTGGTGCCAGCGTTAGGGACAAGACCGAAGTCCCTCATTAATTATCTAACAAAAAAGAGGGCGCTGCACTCCTGGAAGCTTTCTCCTTGCAGTTTTATTTGACTGATAACAGCATCAAACAAGCATCACAGCACCACAATGCGTTTCGACTGTCCGTCTTTATCAAGTGGATTTAAATCTGTGTTCTCGCGTTATTTCCATCAACATAGCTTTTTTTTTTGCAATGGATAGGACAGTCTCGCCAAGGAACTGGGTGAGCATATGTCCTTTAAATATTCACAATACCGATGCGGCCCTGCTAATGGGTAAAAGGGCCTGGAGGCACAGAGCAATGTTTTATTGTATTTCAAGCAGTTTGGGATCGAGAAATACGTGCAGAATCAGATAACTGCTGTGAAAAGGTTATTGGGTTAAAACAACAAAGCACGGCTGGTGAATGATTACGATCTTGAAAGTATGTTGAACATTGCAATTAGAACTAAAACAAATGTACATTTAAACAAAAGGAGCCGTGTTAATTAATTAATTATGTCACAGTGCAAGTAAGAAGCCCCAGGTGGGCTATATTGACAACTACGGATCACATAAGGCCTCAACACATATAAAAGCTATGTTGATGGAAATATATATATATATATATAATATAAACCTCTGACCCTGGTTCCCAGGCAGGTCGCTCCCCTCACCGCCATGCAGCCCCCAGTGTGACCGCTCTCGCTGCCGTGCCCTGACTCCCTGTGCCTGCCTCCTGTGACCGAGCGCCAGTGTCCTCCGATTCTGTGCCCGAGCACCAGTGTCCCTGGTATAGTTGCCCTGATTTGTTCTTCCTTTTCGCCCTGACTGTGCTCCCTTCGTTCCTGCTTCCCTCGTCTTGCCGCGTCTCCCCCACGCCGCCCGTTTTCCCGCCGCCACGTCCCGGTAGCTCCGCCCCCTTGCACCCCATTGGCCGCCCCGCTCCCACCTCCCAGCTGCTCCTCCCTCCCTCTTCCCCTCATATGGAGGCCGCGCCGCTGGCGCGCCTGTCTGTGCCCGTCTGCGCCTGGACCGCGCCCAGCGCCAGACCCCCTGGCCCCCGCCGCTGCCATCCTCCCCGCCGGACCTACGACGCCTCCACCCTCCTCGCACTCAACACCAGCCGGATTCCCGGGTGCTGCCGTGCCGACCCAAGACGCACCCACCGACCCTTTGCCTGCCAATCATGCAAGTTCTCCTGCATCCGGACCCGCACCGCACTCGCCAAGCCAAGCACCAGCAGCAACCACCTGAAGTGCATCCTGCTCAACTCCCGCTCCATCCACAGACACGCTGTGGAACTCTGGAACCTGCTCGACACCACATCTCCAGACGTCACCTTCCTCACAGAAGAACCACGACTCACCACCACCCACAACAGGCTCCCCGCAGGAGCTGGAACAAGATCACCACCGACCAGCTCTCCACATCACTGAACCAGAACCCTCCCGCCAGCTCAGCGGACCCCAACCAAGCAGCCAACAACCTCACACAGTGGATCACCAACTGCGCTGACAACCTCGCACCTCTGAAAACCCATCCCATCAGGCCCAACAGCAAGAAAGCCTCCTGGTTCAACAAAGACCTCAAGAACTCCAAGAAGAACTGCCGCACCCTCGAGAAAGCCTGGCGAAAAAACCCGACTACAGACAACATGACCGCCCTCAAGCACGCCTCCCGCAATCACCACCAGCTGATCCACACCACCAAGAAGACAGCATTCAAAGAACGACTAGACAACAACGCACACAACAGCAAGGAACTCTTCAGCATCGTCAAAGAGCTCTCCAACCCCAGCGCCGGAAACAACGACATCACTCCCTCACAAGACCTCTGCGACTCACTCGCCTCGTTCTTTCACCGCAAGATCGCCGAAATACACAACAGCTGCGGCGCACAGACCACGCACCCAACCACCAAACCGACGCCCCCCAACACCACCCTCTGCGCCTGGACCCCGGTCAGCTCCAAAGACACCATCCATACGATGAACACCATCCATTCCGGATCACCAACCGACCCATGCCCCCACCACATCTTCAACAAGGCCGACTCCGTCATCGCACCCCATCTCCGGGACATCATCAACTGCTCCTTCAACACCGCCACCTTCACGGAGAGCTGGAAGCATGCCGAACTCAGTGCCCTCCTGAAGAAACCATCAGCAGACCCCACCGACCTCAAGAACTACCGCCCCATCTCGCTCCTCCCGTTTCCTGCCAAAGTCATCGAGAAGACCGTCAACAGACAGCTAGCCGCCTTCCTCGAGACTAATGGATCCCTCAACCACTCGCAGTCCGGCTTCCGAGCCAACCACAGCACCGAGACCGCCCTCATCGCAGCCACTGACGACATCCGAGCCCTGCTCGACAACGGGGAAACAGCGGCCCTCATCCTCCTGGACCTCTCCGCAGCGTTCAACACTGTCTGCCACCGCACCCTAGTGCAGCACCTCAGCAACATCGGAATCCAAGAGAAGGCACTAGAGTGGATCATCTCGTTCCTCGCCGGAAGAACCCAGAGAGTCCGCCTCCCCCCGTTCAGATCCAAGGCCACCGAAGTCATCTGCGGCGTACCACAAGGATCATCACTCAGCCCCACCCTCTTCAACGTCTACATGAGCCCCCTCGCAGCCATCGCACGCCAACACAACCTCAACATCATCTCCTACGCCGACGACACCCAGCTGATCCTCTCCCTCACCAACGACCCAGCCACCGCCAGAACCAACCTGCACGAAGGGATGAAAGACGTAGCCGAGTGGATGATGAACAGCCGCCTGAAACTGAACTCAGACAAGACGGAAATCCTCTTCCTTGGATCATCACCCTCGGCCTGGGACGACTCCTGGTGGCCCCCTGCCCTAGGCAGCGCACCCAAACCAACGGACCACGCACGCAACCTAGGCTTCATCCTGGACTCCTCCCTCTCGATGACCAGACAAGTCAACGCCGTCTCATCATCATGCTTCAACATCCTACGCATGCTCCGAAAGATCTTCCGATGGATCCCCACCGAAAGCAGGAAGACGTCACCCAGGCACTCGTCACCAGCCGACTGGACTACGGTAACACCCTCTACACCGGAACCACGGCCAAACTACAGAAAAGACTCCAACGCATCCAGAACGCCTCCGCACGCCTCATCCTTGACATCCCCCGACACAGCCACATCTCCGGACACCTGAGAGACCTGCACTGGCTCCCCGTCAGCAAGAGAATCACGTTCTGTCTCCTCACCAACGCACACAAGGCCCTCCACGGCCTGGGCCCCAGGTACCTCAACAACCACCTGACCTTCTACACTCCCACCCGCCAGCTACGATCGACCAGCCACGCCCTTGCCGCCGTGCCACGCATTAGAAAAGCCACCATGGGAGGAAGATCCTTCTCCTACCTGGCAGCCAAGACTTGGAACTCCCTCCCCATCCACCTCCGTCTGACCCAAGACCACCTCTCCTTCAGGAAGCAACTCAAGACCTGGCTGTTCGAGCAGTAGCGGTCCCCCCTCCCCCAGCGCCTTGAGACCCTCCGGGTGAGTAGCGCGCTTTACAAATTTCTTGATTGATTGATTGATTGATAAATATATAGAGTGATCACTTTTATCAACGTGTGTGTTGTCCCTGGGGGCTGCAACTGGCCCCCAGGAAAACCACACCGAAATATAAAGTGTGATCTATATATATATATATATATTATCGCCACCAGTTTTCTTGCAGTTGCAGCTTGCGTCTCAAAGCAATGCACATACTTCAACTGGCTCATTTCAACTGTAGCTTTTAGGCAGCAATAAAAAAGTCAAGTAACTCTTGTGATTGTGCTTCTGCTAGAAAAGGATCTGATTTTTATCTAGTGGCAGTTTTGATTACATAAAGTAGCGCAAAAGGTTTATATGCCTACTGAAAGGATAAAATAACTGAATTATATGTGAATAGCTGAGTGGATTAGTAAAGCCAGCCATTACCTGTGCTGTAATACAAATTAAATGTATATGCGAGTGGGGCTATGGAGAGATGAAATGCACTTTTGATGGGTGGTAGTTAAGGAATCGGGGGAGGAGGTAATGGGAGTGGGAGAACCAATAATGATTGTTGGACTGGGCACTAGAGGTGCTAAAGACTGTGATGACTCGAATGTGACAGGGTGATGAAATAGTGTGACTTTTTTTTTTTTGTGTCCCGAGAGAGCATGCTGATTGAGGGAAGAAGCGAAGGTAAGGTGACCTCTACTGTTTCACACATCTCACACACACCCACCAGCAATGTTGTGACTGTCTAAATAGGCTAGTGTTTTAGTGCGACAGTTTACCCAGTAGCAGAGATGGCATTTTGTTGGATGACTGGTGCTCAAGCCCTAACTCGGGTTATAGATGACAGCTATGACGTAGGATCGGAGAGTGAGACAGCAGATACTGAGACAGCATCTGAAGGATAGGGCAATGGTGTAGACTCTGGAAGTGATTCTTCATTCGGAGGAGTACCATTCGATAACTCCTCTTCCAGTGATTATGAGGGAGGTGATGAGGACAGTCCTGCTGTCCTTTTGCAAGCACAGTCTGTGCAGCGGGACAATAGTGGGTTAGCCCAACCCAGAGAGCAGGTGCATGCGGCGGCAAGCACAGAGAGAGTGCTCTCTTGGGAGCTCCCCAAATTAGTTCAACCCCAAATTCCACTACTGCCCAAATCGTATTGTGGAGACATCAAAATTATCTACCACAAAACAACCTGGTTTTGTAGGCAGGCACCTTCGTTTTTGGTCCTGGGCTTGGCCGCCATACTGTATAGGGAATCTTACCAAACCCAGAAATTTCTGGAAACTAGACATCCGTGGGAGTCCACAGAAGTGTTACCCAGAATACCCTGAAAAGCTGAAATGTTGAATAAAAACTCTATTTTTTTTTGCATTTCTGTAACATAAATTACAGGAATATGCTGGGATCCACAAAATTCCTACCACCTAGTGTTTCCCCACCTGTCCTGATAAAAACGCTACTCTGCTTGAGTGCCTGTACCTAGTGCCTGCGTCAAGAATGGATCACCCCAGGTCAACAGTTGCCCTTATGTAAGGACCAACATTGACGGTTGTGTGATCTATTCCTGACACGGGCACTAGGCATACCCACACAAATGAAGTACCATTTTTATCAGGAGACTTGGGGGAATGCTGGGTGGAAGTACATTTGTGGGTCCTTTCAGATTCCAGAACATTCTATCAAGACTTGGGGGAATGCTGGGTGAAGGTAAATTTGTGGGTCCTGTCAGATTCTAGAACATTCTATCGCCAAAATGTGAGGAAAAAGTGTTTTTTTGCCAAATATTGAGGTTTGCATAGGATTTTGGGTAGCAGAACCTGGTGAGAGCCCCACAAGTCACCCCATTCTAAATTCTCCTAGATGTCTAGTTTTTAAAAATGTATAGGTTTGCTTGGTCTCCCTAGGTGCTGGGTGAGTTAGAGGTCAAAGACCACAGCTAGGCACTTTGCAAAAAACAGGTTTGTTTTCTTTAGGAAAATGTGATGTGTCCACGTTGTGTTTTGGAGCACTTCCTGTCGCAGGCACTAGGCCTACCCACACAAGTGAGGCACCATTTTTATCTGGAGACTTGGGGAATGCTGGGTGGAGGGAAATTTGTGGCTTCTCTCAGATTCCAGAACTTTCTGTCAACGAAATGTGAGGAAAACGTGTTTTTTTGGCCAAATATTGAGGTTTGCAAAGGATTCAGCATAACTGAACCTGGTGAGAACCCCACAAGTCACCCAAGCTTGGATTGCCCTAGGTGTCTAGTTTTCAAAAATGCACAGGTATGGTACGTTTTCTTAGGTGCCGGCTGAGCTAGAGATCAAAATCCACAGCTAGTCACTTTCCAAAAAACAAGTCAGCTAAGTGAGGTACCATTTTTATTGAGAGACTTGGGGCAACACAGAATAGCAGAACAAGTGTTATTGCCCCTTGTCTTTCTCTACAGTTTTTCCTTCCAAATGTAAGACAGTGTAAAAAAGACATCTATTTGAGAAATGCCCTGTAATTCACATGCTAGTATGGGCACCCTGGAATTGAGAAATGTGCAAATAGCCACTGCTTCTCAATACCTTGTCTTGTGCTTCTTTTGGAAATACAAAGGTTTTCTTGATACCTATTTTTCACTCTTTATATTTCAGCAATTGAATTGCTGAATACCCGGTATAGAATGAAAACCCATTGCAAGGTGCACCTCATTTATTGGCCCTGCGTACCTAGGGTTCTTGATGAACCTAAAATCCCTATATATTCCCGCAACCAGACGTAACAATATATTGCTTTCAAAAATCTGACATCGCAGGGAAAAGTTACAGAGTAAAACATGGAGAAAATTTGTTTTTTACCTCAATTTAAATGTTTTTTATTTTGGCTGTTATTTTCTATAGGAAAAACTTGTAGGATCTACACAAGTGACCCCTTGCTGAATTCACAATGTTGTCTACTTTTCAGAAATGTTTAACTTTCTGAAATCATTGTTTTAATACCTATTTCTGTCACTAACTGGAAGGAGGATGAAAGCACAAAAAATAGTAAAAATGGGGTATGTCCCAGTAAAATGCCATAATTGTGTTGAAAAATGTGTTTTTCTGAGTCTGCCTGTTCCTGAAAGCTAGGAGGATGGTGATTTTGGCACTGTAATCCCTTAGTTGATGCCATTTACAGGGGAAAAACTACAAGCCTTCTTCTGCAGCTCTTTTGTCCCATTTTATTTTAATAAATGACATTTTCACTGTATTTTGGCTAATTTCTTTGTCTCTTCCAGGGGAACCCACACATTCTGGGTATCTTTAGAATACCTAGGATGTTGGAAATAAAAGGATGCAAATTTGACATGGATAGCTTATGTGGACAAAAAAATATGAAGGCCTAAGCGCAAACTATCCCAAATAGCCAAAAACGGGCTCAGCACGGGGGAGGGGGAGACAAGGGGCGGCTGGGAGCCCCAGCAGCTAAAGGGTTAAACAGCTGCATTAATGTGACCTGGTCTGCTGCTAGCTCTGGCAGAATATATTGTGATGTCAGAACTCAACTGTAATTACCTTGTTACAGTAATTTTCTGATGTCTTTTCTTTATAATCATTGAATATTTTTTCTTTATAATCAGTGAAATGGTGCATCGCAAATAGCACATTCTAAAGAAATTAGTGACTGCCATTTATAACAGGGATTACAGAAGCCCATGTTTTATGTAGCCTGTAACTCCAACAGCTTCTTCAGTGTAAATGCTCCTAGTTATGACTGATGTGGAGCTGAGCTGCCTAAGATCACACACAGGAGTAGAAGTGTTATTAGAACTACGGCTTCAGAGCACAATTTACAGTTGTTGTACCTGATTGCTTTGGATATCTCCGGTGTGGTTCCAATTGGCATGAGGCGAGGGCAATGGTGGGTGTGGGGCGCAAAGGGTATGTTCTTCCTTTTTACCCTCCTACCTTTATTTGCGTGGTTCACGAAGATGCAAGGTTAATCAACAAGTTATTTTCAGATTTGAGCTATTACTTTGTGAATGTAAATAATAATAAAATATACTTTCATTCATTGACAACATGCCTTTTTTTCTCCCTATTTCACATCCAAACTATATGTTTGTGTACATTTATCAGAGCCTGCAGTTTGCAAACAAGCGATTTGTATTGGGTCAATTGAAAGGTCCCCAAGGCTGTCCCTGTCCACCCCAGAAATGTATTGTCTCCTACGCCCCTGACACCCATTGCTTGGGGGACCTTGTAGGTACTTATTTTTGCAGCTAATGTACATGACCACAACTTCTTTTAGTCCTTAGCCTAATTGCAGGTCCCAATGACCTATGATCATTGCAGTTCGTGTAAATACACTTGCTTACATGTTCCCCATATACAAAAAGTAAGGGTGAGAAAATGTATTAAATCTTGATGAAATAACAATGCCCAAGAATGCATTGATAACGGGTGTGTTGGATTTTGATATTGTTGGTTTGTCCATACTAGTGTAAGGATTAGGAAAAAAACAGCAGAGCCTGTAGGTGTTCATAATGTTTTATTTGTAACCAGGGTTTGGACTACAGGATCACAGGATCCTATGACCTCAAAATATAGCTCAATATATTCTAGTCGGCGCCCATCAAAAATACTCATCTCTTCCTAAATTGTCTTATTTGGATTCATGTATTCATCCCACTTCCTATCAAACTCTATTCTATCAGTGACTTTGTTATCCCTCCTTCATCCCTCTTCTCAGTCGTCACCCATCAATGCATCCATGTTCTCATCATCTATCCACTTTCATTCATCCATTCCTACTCTATCACCCTTCCCTATATTAATATCTATTGTGAAGTAAATGCCTCACTATTTTAGCTGACAATCACTGTCATTAATTTATCCACCCATTCACATGCTTTCATTCATTTATTTATTCTCACTCACTTACCTATTCATCCACATAGCCTTTGGGGCATATTTATACTCCATTTGTGCCAAATTTGCTTCATTTTTTATGCAAATTCAGTGCAAAACTAAATCCATATTTGTATTTTGATATTAGACCCGTCTAACGTCAAAATATTAGAGTTTGTACCATTTTTTAGATGCCTGAACCTACCTTGCGTCAATGAGATGCAAGGTAGGCGTTCCCATCTAAAAATTATGCTAACCCCATAGCCCCATATTTATCTCCCCGTGCTAAAATGTTGCACGGGTGGGAGGAGGGGCTCAATAATGGTGCAAAGCTTGCTTTGCACCATTATTTAACGCCTGTGTCAGACCAGGCATTAGGGGACCTGTGGACAAATTTCCATGGTTAAACACCATGGAATGGGTACACAGGTGCCCTCCTCAAGCCCCAGGAACACCCCCACCCACACCAGAGGGACACCGGAGAATGGGTGACTCCATCCTAGGTAACTAGGGTATAGGTAAGCATTATTATTTTTTTTATTAAAGTGCCATCGGGGGCCCAATTTGGGGCCCCCTGCATGGCACCGGTTGGAATGGTCATGCACAGGGGATTGGTCCCCTGTGCTGGCCATTGCGGTGGTGGGCATAACTCCTGTATTTTCTAAGACAGGAGTCATGTGATATGGATGGTTTTTGCGTCAGAAAATGATGCTAGGCTGGTTAGAGTCATTTTTTTTTTATGCCGCTAACCAGCCCAACATAATTTTTGGGTGCAAAACCCCCTTCTCCCATACCGCCACTACCACTCGGCTAACGTAATTTTTTTTAAGCTAGCCCACCCTTTGAACCTGCTTGCACCATTCCACAAATATGGCGCCCAGCTGGTGCTCAGGAATGGTGCAAGCTGGTGCCAAACGTTTTGATGCAAAACTGCGTTAGTGCAGTTTTTCATCAAAAATTATAAATATGTCCCTTAATCTCTTATCCATCCACATAGACATGCGCAATGTCTTATCAATCCGGAAACAAATACATGCATTAACCTAATTTCTACCTGCTAACAAATCAAGGCAGCATGATCATTCACACGACTGCATGTTTCCTCCTCACTTGGGGTAAACATGAACTTTACTGTAGCAACTATGGCACTTTACCTTGCTAGTTAAATGCATAATGTGTTAGCCTACTATGTAGACTATTGTTCTCATTACAAGTTGTGAGAAGTGACACCCCCATATGGAATTCCTCTCCGAGCAATTATAAGCGAGCCAGTGCTCCTTCACCCAGTTTTCACAGGAGTGGGAACAACAGACCCAATTTTATTGCCCAAGAAACCTGGCCAGCAAAATCACTTTGAGACCCAGTCACCAGCACCCACTTAACCCTTAGCCAAAGCACCCTCCCTCTACCTGCCAACATTCTAACTTTCCCCCACCCACCTTTTCTACCCGGAAATTCCCCCTTCCACCCTACATTGGTGCCCAGGCATACATCTATCTCCCTCTTAGAATACATGGTTAATGTCTACATTTAATCCACCGGAATCAGGAATTTTGTGAAGAATTCCACCTGGTAATTCCAGGTATGCACAGTAATTCACTTTTTTGTGGGAAGGTTCGGCCGGTATTGAAAGTTCTAGCCACACAGAATCTTCATAAGTAATTCCTCATTACTCCTACTCGGAGCCTTTACGAGAAGGACTGCAGACAGAAACAAGTGTCCATATGTTTCATGGTGTACAATGCTAATTGAAAAATCTGTTGTATTTACTTGGTTCCACTGTAACACGGAAGTGAGTCGCTGTGTCACTTTACATAGCATCTACGCTGCATCATAGGAAGGTATTTTCACCTTGACGAGTGTATGCTAGTAGCTGCTTGCAAACTTCCTGCAGGCGTGAATCTGCACTCCATTGCCAATGGCTACAAATGCAAGAAATTGACGCCCTTCATCTCCGCATTGCCTTTTGCAATCTACTAGCTTTTCCATGTTAATCCTTTAAAGAGATAACAGCCCCAACACTAAAATTAATGTCGCTCTGTGAAAGGGAAGCAGCCTGAGCAGGCAGAGTTGCACAGAACGCTGTCTGCTCCGCCTGATGCCGCAGCTATCGCTTCCACACTGGAGTCTGTCCTACTTTGTGGCGATAAGAGCAATCACAAAGCAAACATAATTTGGCACGGGGTGGAAAGGTTACTTTACCACCTCATTTTTCTTGAGATTCACATAGGCTTGCAATCTGCCATTTAAGTTTGAAAATCCATTTGTGAAATGTAGGGTCACGTTTATAGGTTGCAATGGCAGATTTTCTGTGAGCAAAGCCAGAAAGACATTGCAGCACAGGCTTTGCACCTGCGCAGTTTCTTTTGCACTTCTCATATGTGTAAAAATGGTTTGCTTAAGTGCTTTAGACATACAGGGCCAGATTTATACTTTTTGGTGCAAAACTGCACTAACGCAGTTTTTCACCAAAAAGTAAAGCACCGGCTTGCATCATTTTTTAGCACCAGCATGGCACCATATTTATGGAATGGTGCAAGCTGGTGCAAAGGGTGGGCTAGCATAAAAAAAATGATGCAAATGTGGCGCAAAAACAAGTATAAATATGCCCCACAGTCTCCAGACACATGTATCCATAAATAGGGCATTTGTTGGCGGTCTAGTTGAAATTGAGATTTCATTTGAGTAAAAATCCTATCGCTGGAGTACAGGATCAACTCAAACAAACTAAGGCCCTGATTTATACTTTTTGGGGCAAAACTGCACTAACGCAGTTTTGCTCCAAAAAGTTTAGCACCGGCTTGCACCATTTCTGTGCACCAGCCCGGCACCATATTTATGGAATGGTGGAAGCCGATGCAAAGGGTAGGCTAGTGTAAAAAAAAATTACGTTAGACGTGTGGGGCTGGTGGTATGGAAGAAGGAGGTTTTGCACCAAAAAATGATGTTAGCCAGCTTAGAGTAAAACAAAATGACTCTAACCTGCCTAGGGCCATTTTCTGACGCAAAACCATCCATACCACAGGACTGGTGGTATGGATGGAGGACAGGCCCACCAACCCAATGACCAGCACAGGGGACCAGGGTCCCCTGGGCATGGCCATTGCACCCTGTGCCATGCATGGAGGCCCATTTCAGGGTCCCCTATGGCACTTTAAAAAATAAAATAAAAATACTTACCTGTACTTACCTGGGATGGGGTCCCCCATCCTCCGCTGTCCCTCTGGTGTGGGTGGGGGTGTCTCTGGTGCCTGGGGAGGGCACCTGTGAGTGGAACACCATGGAAATAGGCCCACAGGTCCCCTAACGCCTGCCCTGACCCAGGTGTTAACAAATGAGGCACAGCAAGCTTTGCACCATTTTTAGACCCCTCCTCCCTCCTGTGCAAAAAGTATAAATATGGTGTTAAGGCCATAGAGTCATTTTTTGCATTGGAGCGCCTACCTTGCATCTCATTAAGGAAAGGTAGGTTTCCACGTCCCAAAAATGACTCTAACTCCATAAATTGGCGCTGGTCGGGTCTAGCGCCAAAGTATAAATATGGAGTTAGTTTTGCACCGAATTAGAGTAAAAAAATGGCGTTAATTCGGTGCAAACAGAGTATAAATATGCCCCTAAATACAAGTTGCTCTTTTTAACTTCATGTATGCCTTTGCGCTTTTTTCCAACAGAACACGTCTTCATAACCAAACTGCATTTCAAACAGCCGTTTTGCATAGCAATGCATAATTCTGAACTTTTTGGCATTTTGTGTAATTTCTTGATAATAAATTAAGCTAAATTCCCCAGGGCCTAGGTTGACGGCTGAACATGGGTTGTACAGTAATAGGGGAGGGTAGTTTCAAACCCGAAATTGGAGTTTCGATGTGGTATCACCACTAATGTGCAACTTCAAATTAATGGCCTAGTAAAGGGGAATAATATGCAGGATGCAGAATTACTTCACACTTCCATGATTTCCCTATAACTGGGTCATCATATTCCGACTACATTTGTCATGTTGAACTGCAGGGGCGGCTCTTAAAGTGGATGAGCAGAGGGGCAGGCACACATACACGCAGACACTGCCTTCTATCCACTCACAAGGTCACATAATCACGCACTCCCTTCCACATGCTCACTGATTCACACCCACACAATCACAATGGCACACAGACAGAAGCACAGACACATGCTCACGCTCATTCATAAAATCCATGCACAAATACACATACAATCATGTATACACACACACAATATTCAACAAGCAGTTACCGGGTCTACAGAGGTGACAGTCATTGGTGAGAAGGAGATCCACAAAGGCCCAGACGTTGCTGGCTTTCCGGAGGCTTCAGGGAGCAAAGGGACCCAAGGAAGATCCTCTGCTACTCTCATTGGATGGCCTGGTCATCTGTCTAACTTATCCCAGAGTTGAATGGGGACAGCAAGACTTGCCAACCCCACCCCACTCTGTGACGTGGTGACAGGCTGTCAGGCTGGAAGACATTCATCATGCTTTGTAGAAGGTAGGGGTGGGGAGTCTCAAAGCTGTAATGATGGGCCCCCAGTGTTGAATAGAGCCCTGGGGATATGTGGCTTCCACTGCTGAACTGAGCCCGGGGTTAAAACACCTGGTGAATCCACGTGGCATAATATTTCAAACTTGCAGATCTGTTTTGTCTGGAAAGTACATTGTGGCTGGATCAGGATCGTGAATAGAAGACTGAAAAGAGAAAGTTCAACAACAAGTTAGGGCCATATTTATACTTTTTGACGCAAAACTGCGCTAACACAGTTTTGCGTCAAAAAAATTTGCGCCGGCTAACGCCATTCTGAAGCGCCATGCGGGCGCCGTATTTATTCAACGACGTAAGCCGGCGTTAGCCGGCAGCGATGCCTGGTGTGCGTGAAAAAATACGACGTACACCAGGCAGCGCCGGCGTAGGGGGATATGGAGCTTGGGCGCCAAAAAATGGGGCAAGTCAGGCTGAGGCAAATTTTTCGCCTCAAGCCGATTTGCGCCATTTTTTTCGACTCCCAACCCCCATTGAAACGACTCCTGTCTTAGCAAAGACAGGAGTCATGCCCCCTTGCCCAATGGCCATGCCCAGGGGACTTCTGTCCCCTGGGCATGGTCATTGGGCATAGTGGCATGTAGGGGGGCACAAATCAGGCCCCCCTATGCCACAAAAAAATAAAAAATAAAAACTTACCTGAACTTACCTTAATGTCCCTGGGATGGGTCCCTCCAGCCTTGGGTGTCCTCCTGGGGTGGGCAAGGGTGGCAGGGGGTGTCCCTGGGGGCATGGGAGGGCACCTCTGGGCTCCTTCCGAGCCCACAGGTCCCTTAACGCCTGCCCTGACCAGGTGCTAAAAAACAGCGCAAAAGCGGCCGGACGTCATTTTTTTTGACCCGCCCACTCCCGGGCGTGATTTTTGCCCGGGAGTGTAAATACGGCGCACATGCCTAAGAGTAAATTTTTTAGACGGGAACGCCTACCTTGCATATCATTAACGCAAAGTAGGTGTCCACGCTAAAAAATTACGCAAACTCCATGGAATTTGGCGCTAGACACGTCTAGCGCCAAAGTATAAATATGGAGTTAGTTTTGCGTCGGAATTGCGTCCAAAAAAACGACGCAATTCCGGCGCAAACAGAGTATAAATTTGCCCCTTAGTTTGTAAAGTTTGATTCTTATTGCCAGGTAAATGTAAACTTACCGGTAGCACAGCAAGGATGCCACGGGCCTTGGAACTAGCAAGTAAAATGCCCCCTTCGACTGTGTTAGGGTAGTGAAAAGCAGCAATTATCAGAGTTGAATGTGCCCCCTGCCACTGCACTTGCTGCACCAAAGGCTGCTACGCCCCGTCTTCAAATCAGATAATTTGGAGTATCCAAATTTCAACAAAGGTTCAGTTTAGTTTGCACATTTTTTTCTATCTTTGGTAGATGCTGCAGGGACATAAGGCGGAGTCAAATGATACAAAATGGAACACATTCTAGATGCTTGTCAGAATAGATAAACTACTGTTGATACGCATATTGCATTTTGCTCGTATCCAGTCTATCAGGTTAATGGAAAGAAGCGTGTCTGTAGTTGGTGGTTCCAGGTCTTCATTAGATAATTATCACATACATAATGCAACACGCGCTGGCACATCCTGCAATATACGCAGATGACACTGTGGCTAATACCAGCTTGGAGCTTGTTTAAGCCAAGAGTGAGGAAAAAATTAAAATGAGCTACGCAAGGGCTGCGATTATTTTGCAGTTGTCAGACGCATCAGTGGTTCTCAAGTCCACAACCTTAATATGCGTAAATGATTCCATGGCAAAAATAGCCCAAATCCATTTTATGTCGCCCACTGACTTTTCTGCCCCGGCTTGGATATATTTGTCAAATAATCGAGGTTGTAATGCATTTTAGCATTATTCAACTCTCCAGTCCTGCCGAGATTCGTAAAAAAAAGCCTCCCACTAATTCAAGAGAGAATTGCAAAGAAGAGTGGAATAAGCTCTGGTTTTGCAGAATATTATTATGACTTTGATCAAACGTTTTTACTATTCCAGTATCGGATATTGTGGCATGCTTTGCTGTGCCAAGTTTGGAGAGACATGTCTGGAAAACCTTGTTTTATTTGATAACACTGACAAGTGGCCCCATGTGATGTGTAACACTTTTAGCTAGTCTTGGCTATTTAAGCAACAGCACTTTGCTTGCTGAAGTTTTTGAATTCATACTCGCAATGTTAAATGAAGACCTATAAATCCCAGTCAGCAACTTGCTTTGGCCTGTAAAGACAGAACTGAGGAAGACCTCGCATAGTATTCAGGGCCGCTTAGAAGATATATGTATCTAAGGTTTCTATAGTTTAAAATAAATCTATATTTTTGTTGTGCTAACTTCTAATTGTTTGTTGTGTTGTTTGACTACGGTTATATATCCTATTATTTTTCGCAAGTGTGATATATTCATTGTTGTTATAATGACAGAAGTATTGAGAATCCGTTGTCGGTGAAAGGAAAATAAATTGTTTTATAAAAGTTGGCAATTATATTTATGTATGTGATATGCTTAGTTCATATGTTATAGGGCTGAAGCTGCATCTCGCTGAGGTGACCCACCAACGTAGAAACTAATAGCTGCTTCCGTTTTTTTCTTCTCTTGAGTCACCCTGTATGTAGTCTCTGATAAAGTGTCATAGTAGAATGGGATGTGTCCCAGGTTCTAACCTGTGGCTCAGATTAATTCAATTTCACCATTTACTTTTTTGCTTTTCTTACGTGAGTGTAATGTATATTCCCGCATTTGGGTCCGACGCTCACTGTGCCAAAGTTCTCATGTTGCAGTCCACAGTGGAGCTTCAACTAGGATGAAAGCAGTAAGGGAATGTTTGTGTTCCCATCTGGAGCAGTCGTAGACTGTAGCTAAAGGACTATTAGGCATATTTAAGAATAGTGTAGCGCTACATTTCTTACACCGTACAACGCCCCCCTGCCGCCAACATGTGCACACCATGGCCCATATTTATACTTTTTGACGCAAAACTGCGCCAACGCCGTTTTGCGTCAAAAAAATTAGCGCCGGCTAACGCCATTCTGAAGCGCCATGTGGGCGCCGTATTTATTGAATGACGTTAGCCGGCGTTAGCCGCCGTCGCCGTCTGGTGTGCGTTAAAAAAAACGACGTACACCAGGCAGCGTCGGCGTAGGGGGATATGGGGCTTGGGCGTCAAGAAATGGGGCAAGTCAGGTTGAGGCAATTTTTTCGCCTCAACCCGATTTGCGCCATTTTTTACGACTCCCAACCCCCATAGAAATGACTCCTGTCTTAGCAAAGACAGGAGTCATGCCCCCTTGCCCAATGGCCATGCCCAGGGGACTTCTGTCCCCTGGGCATGGTCATTGGGCATAGTTGCATGTAGGGGGGCACAAATCAGTCCCCCCTATGCCACAAAAAAATAAAATAAAAAAACTTACCTGAACTTACCTTAATGTCCCTGGGATGGGTCCCTCCAGCCTTGGGTGTCCTCCTGGGGTGGGCAAGGGTGAAAGGGGGGGTCCCTGGGGGCATGGGAGGGCACCTCTGGGCTCCTTCAGAGCCCACAGGTCCCTTAACGCCTGCCTTTTGCAGGCGATAAAAAACGGCGCAAAAGCGGCCGTACGTCATTTTTATTGACCCGCCCACTCCCGGGCGTGATTTTTGCCCGGGAGTATTAATCCGACGCACATGCCTCGGAGTCGATTTTTTAGACGGGAACGCCTATCTTGCATATAATTAACGCAAAGTAGGTGTCCACGCTAAAAAATGACGCTAACTCCATGGACGTTGGCGCTAGACGCGTCTAACGCCAAAGTATAAATATGGAGTTAGTTTTGCGTCGAAATTGCGTAAAAAAAACGATGCAATTCCGGCGCAAACGGAGTATAAATATGCCCCATATTTAAAATACGGCGCACAATGCAGTAGGGTAGGAGACAATAGCTTCTTTTTTTAAGATGTTATTGATGTACGCTTCAGGAGTAGCGCCAACATTTTGGCACTACTCCTGCAAGGTACATAGTGGTCCAATGTATTGAATGGCATGTCCCCTTTAAACACCTGCCCTGAGCAAGCATTAAAAGTACTGGAAAAAATGACGCAAGGAAATCTGTTATATTTCCTTATGCCTTTTTTCGTCCCCCTTCTAACAGGGGAACGCCCCTTTGCATACTTTACGCAGGGCACAGGCATAATATAGCGCAAAGGGCAACAAAGTGGCGTAATGCATGCATTGCACCACTTTGTATATATGGCGCTGCATTCCTGGCCTTCTAACGCCACATTAACGTAAACAAATTACACTACCGTGGCGCTAGGGGTTCTTAAATATGCCCCTTAGTACTGGATTTAGAGTTTGGTCAATAGCCAAATTCCCTCTGTCATGGCAGAAGTGATCTGTTTGCTAGGCTGGTGGGTAATTCTCTGCCGCATTTAGGGTTTGGGCCAACAGTCTACCATTCGTCATAATGGAGGAAGGACTGATGGAGCTGGGGTCCTGTGAATCTTTTCTTCTTTGTTCTGAGGAGTGAAGAGATAATTTTACCAAATCATTCACATCGATTACAGTGCAACTCAATAGTCACACATTAAACCTCATGTCCAAATGAAAGTTTCAAAGGGCTATATTACAGACTTGAAGCCAGAGTTACATAGGTGAGTTTCAAAACTATAGTATAGATATACAAAATCACCAATGGAGAATTAAGGTGTTGCACAATATTAAATTGAAGCAACATATAAAAGACCAAGACTTCCACAGCAACAATGCAGGAAATCAGGAAAAGTATGTGGTGTCTGGATTCTATAATTAGGTTTTCTTGACTAACCATTGAATCTAGCTCCTAAATTATTCTAATATTAAAGGATTATCTGAAAAAGGTTAGCAAACAGAACTTCAGTAGAAGATTCTCTTTAACCCCTTAGCTGCTGGGCCTAATCCTCCCCGCACCCCTTCTCCAGTGCTGAGCCAAGCCCTTTTTTGGCTATTTGGGGTAGTTCGCGCTTAGGCTTTCATAACTTTTTGTCCATATAAGCTATCCATGCCAAATTTGTATCCTTTTTTCTAATATCCTAGGGATTCTAAAGGTACCCAGGCTTTGTGGGTTACCCTGAAGGAGACCAAGAAATCAGTAAAAATACATCTAACATTTAGTTTTTTTTCAGAAAAATGGGAAAAAAGGGC
Source organism: Pleurodeles waltl (assembly GCF_031143425.1). Classification (NCBI taxonomy): domain Eukaryota; kingdom Metazoa; phylum Chordata; class Amphibia; order Caudata; family Salamandridae; genus Pleurodeles; species Pleurodeles waltl. The sequence continues at coordinate 344,284,970 of NC_090439.1, forward strand.
TGCAGAAGAAAGTAGGTGTTTTTTTCCCTGACAATGGCATCAACAAAGGGTTTGTGGTGCTAAAATCACAATCTTTCCAGCTTTCAGGAACATGCAGACTTAAATCCGAAAAACTAATTTTTTAACACAATTGTTGTGTTTTACTGGGACATACCCTATTTTTACTATTTTTTGTGCTTTTAGCCTCCTTCCAGTTAGTGACAGAAATGGGTACGAAACCAATGCTGGATCCCGGGCAGCTAAACATTTCTGAAAAGTCAACAAAAGTCTGAATTCAGCAAGAGATCATTTGTGTAGATCCTACAAGGTTTTCCCACAGAAAATAACAGCTGAATTAAAAAATATTGAAATCGAGGTGAAAAAAACAGCAATTTTTCTCCACGTTTTACTCTGTAACTTTTTTCCTGCTCTGTCATATTTTCAAAAGTAATATACCATTACGTCTGCTGGACTCTTCTGGTTGCAGGGATACATAGGGCTTGTAGGTTCATCAAGAACCCTAGGTACCCAGAGCTAATAAAGGAGCTGCACCTTGCAATGGGTTTGTATCAATCAATCAATCAATAACAACATTTGTAGAGCACACTATGTACCCGTTAGGGTTTCAAGGCGCTGAAGGTGGGGGGGTGCTGCTACTGGTCGAAGTGCCAGGTTTTAAGAAGTCTCCTGAAGGTGAGAAGGTCCTGGATCTGTCGCAGGGAGGTCGGGAGGGTGTTCCAGGACTTGGCGGCAAGGTAGGGGAAGGATCTGCCACCGGAGGTCTTGCGCTGGATTCGGGGGACGATGGCGAGGGTGAGGTTGGCAGAGCGGAGTTGGCGGGTGGGGGCGTAGAAGTTGAGTCTGTTGTTCAGGTAGGCTGGTCCGTCGTTGTGGAGTGCCTTGTGAGCGTGGGTGAGGAGCTTGAAGGTGATCCTCTTGTCCACGGGGAGCCAGTGGAGGTCTCTCAGGTGGTGGGAGATGTGGCAGCGGCAGGGTACGTCGAGGACCAGTCGGGCGGAGGCGGTTTGGATGCGTTGGAGGCGTCGGATGTCTTTTGCTGCGATGCCTGTGTAGAGTGCATTGCCGTAGTCTAATCTGCTGCTGACGAGGGCCTGGGTCACCGTTCTTCTGATTTCCATCAGGATCCATTTGTAGATTCTGCGGAGCATGCAGAGGGTGTTGTAGCAGGAGGAGGAAACTGCGTTGACCTGCTTGGACATGGTGAGGGCGGACTCGAGGACGAAACCCAGGTTGCGTTGGTGGTTGGCTGGCGTTGGCGGGGCTCCCAGCGAGGTGGGCCACCAGGAGTCATCCGAGGCGGAGGGGGTGCGTCCGAGGATGAGGACCTCCGTCTTGTCAGAGTTCAGCTTCAGGCGGCTGTATCTCATCCACTCGGCGATGGACCTCATTCCCTCGTGGAGGTTGGCTTTGGCGGTGTGTGGGTCTTTGGTGAGGGAGAGGATGAGCTGGGTGTCAGCGTAGGAGAGAATGTTGAGGTTGTGCTGACGGGCCAGTTGTGCGAGGGAGGGCATGTAGATGTTGAACAGCGTAGGGCTCAGTGAGGAGCCTTGGGGTACGCCGCAGATGATGTTGGGGGCTTTAGAGAAGAAGGGTGGGAGGCGGACTCTCTGGGTTCTGCCGGAGAGGAATGAGGAGATCCAGTTGAGGGCTTTTTCTTGTATTCCGGCATCGTGGAGGCGTGTTAGCAGGGTGCGATGGCAGACCGTGTCGAAGGCTGCGGATAGGTCCAGGAGGATGAGGGCTGATGTTTCGCCGTTGTCCATTTGCTGTCTGATGTCGTCTGTGGCGGTGAGGAGTGCAGTCTCAGTGCTGTGGTTGCGTCTGAAACCGGACTGGGAGGGGTCCAGGATGGAGTTGTCCTCGAGGTGGTGGGTAAGCTGAGCGTTGACAATCTTCTCGGGGACCTTCGCCAGGAAGGGGAGCAGGGAGATCGGTCGGAAGTTTTTGAGGTCATTGGGGTCTGCCTTGGGCTTCTTAAGGAGGGCGTGGATTTTGGTGTGCTTCCAGCTTTCCGGGAAAGTTGCTGTTTCGAAGGATAAGTTGATGACCTTTCGAAGTTGGGGTGCGATGGTAGAGTCGGCCTTGTTGTAAACGTGGTGGGGGCATGGGTCTGAAGGGGATCCTGAGTGAATGGAGTTCATGATCTTGCGGGTTTCAGTGTCGTCTACGTAGGTCCAGGCGTTCAAGTGGTTGGCGCAGGTGGAGTAATCGGGGATGGGGTCTGCCGGAGGCGTGGTGTTGAGGCTGTTGTGGATGTCGGCGATTTTCTGATAGAAAAAGGTGGACAGGGCGTTGCAGAGTTCTTGGGATGGTGGGATGTCGTTGACATTGGCGCTGGGGTTGGAGAGCTCTTTCACGATGCAGAAGAGTTCTTTGCTGTCATGTGCGTTGTTGTTCAGGCGTTCTGTGAAGTGGGATCATTTGGTGAGTCTGATTAGCTGGTGGTGCTTGCGGGTGGCCTCCTTGTGGGCTGAAAGGCTGTCGGGTGTGTGTTCGAGGAGCCATTTCTTCTTAAGTTTCTGGCAGATGCGTTTGGAGTTTAGGAGTTCGTCAGTGAACCAGGCGGCTTTTTTTCTTTCTTGGTTGTCGGTGGACCTCTTGAGTGGTGCGAGGGTGTTGGCGCAGTCGTTGATCCACCGACGTAGGTTGAGTGCGGCGGTGTCTGGGTCGGTGGAGTTGGTGGGTGGGTTCTGGGTGAGGGTGCTGGTCAGCTGGTCATTGGTGACTTTGCTTCAGCGGCGGTGTGGTGGTTGTTGGGTGCGGTGGTGCTCGATGTGCTTCTTGAATGTGAAGTGGATGCAGTGGTGGTCGGTCCAGTGGAGTTCAGTGGTGTGGTTAAAGGTGACGTGGTTGCTTGCGGAGAAGATCGGATCAAGCGTGTGGCCGGCCTTATTTGTCAAATAATCGAGGTTGTAATGCATTTTAGCATTATTCAACTCTCCAGTCCTGCCGAGATTCGTAAAAAAAAGCCTCCCACTAATTCAAGAGAGAATTGCAAAGAAGAGTGGAATAAGCTCTGGTTTTGCAGAATATTATTATGACTTTGATCAAACGTTTTTACTATTCCAGTATCGGATATTGTGGCATGCTTTGCTGTGCCAAGTTTGGAGAGACATGTCTGGAAAACCTTGTTTTATTTGATAACACTGACAAGTGGCCCCATGTGATGTGTAACACTTTTAGCTAGTCTTGGCTATTTAAGCAACAGCACTTTGCTTGCTGAAGTTTTTGAATTCATACTCGCAATGTTAAATGAAGACCTATAAATCCCAGTCAGCAACTTGCTTTAAATATGCCCCATATTTAAAATACGGCGCACAATGCAGTAGGGTAGGAGACAATAGCTTCTTTTTTTAAGATGTTATTGATGTACGCTTCAGGAGTAGCGCCAACATTTTGGCACTACTCCTGCAAGGTACATAGTGGTCCAATGTATTGAATGGCATGTCCCCTTTAAACACCTGCCCTGAGCAAGCATTAAAAGTACTGGAAAAAATGACGCAAGGAAATCTGTTATATTTCCTTATGCCTTTTTTCGTCCCCCTTCTAACAGGGGAACGCCCCTTTGCATACTTTACGCAGGGCACAGGCATAATATAGCGCAAAGGGCAACAAAGTGGCGTAATGCATGCATTGCACCACTTTGTATATATGGCGCTGCATTCCTGGCCTTCTAACGCCACATTAACGTAAACAAATTACACTACCGTGGCGCTAGGGGTTCTTAAATATGCCCCTTAGTACTGGATTTAGAGTTTGGTCAATAGCCAAATTCCCTCTGTCATGGCAGAAGTGATCTGTTTGCTAGGCTGGTGGGTAATTCTCTGCCGCATTTAGGGTTTGGGCCAACAGTCTACCATTCGTCATAATGGAGGAAGGACTGATGGAGCTGGGGTCCTGTGAATCTTTTCTTCTTTGTTCTGAGGAGTGAAGAGATAATTTTACCAAATCATTCACATCGATTACAGTGCAACTCAATAGTCACACATTAAACCTCATGTCCAAATGAAAGTTTCAAAGGGCTATATTACAGACTTGAAGCCAGAGTTACATAGGTGAGTTTCAAAACTATAGTATAGATATACAAAATCACCAATGGAGAATTAAGGTGTTGCACAATATTAAATTGAAGCAACATATAAAAGACCAAGACTTCCACAGCAACAATGCAGGAAATCAGGAAAAGTATGTGGTGTCTGGATTCTATAATTAGGTTTTCTTGACTAACCATTGAATCTAGCTCCTAAATTATTCTAATATTAAAGGATTATCTGAAAAAGGTTAGCAAACAGAACTTCAGTAGAAGATTCTCTTTAACCCCTTAGCTGCTGGGCCTAATCCTCCCCGCACCCCTTCTCCAGTGCTGAGCCAAGCCCTTTTTTGGCTATTTGGGGTAGTTCGCGCTTAGGCTTTCATAACTTTTTGTCCATATAAGCTATCCATGCCAAATTTGTATCCTTTTTTCTAATATCCTAGGGATTCTAAAGGTACCCAGGCTTTGTGGGTTACCCTGAAGAAGACCAAGAAATCAGTAAAAATACATCTAACATTTAGTTTTTTTTCAGAAAAATGGGAAAAAAGGGCTGCAGAAGAAAGTAGGTGTTTTTTTCCCTGACAATGGCATCAACAAAGGGTTTGTGGTGCTAAAATCACAATCTTTCCAGCTTTCAGGAACATGCAGACTTAAATCCGAAAAACTAATTTTTTAACACAATTGTTGTGTTTTACTGGGACATACCCTATTTTTACTATTTTTTGTGCTTTTAGCCTCCTTCCAGTTAGTGACAGAAATGGGTACGAAACCAATGCTGGATCCCGGGCAGCTAAACATTTCTGAAAAGTCAACAAAAGTCTGAATTCAGCAAGAGATCATTTGTGTAGATCCTACAAGGTTTTCCCACAGAAAATAACAGCTGAATTAAAAAATATTGAAATCGAGGTGAAAAAAACAGCAATTTTTCTCCACGTTTTACTCTGTAACTTTTTTCCTGCTCTGTCATATTTTCAAAAGTAATATACCATTACGTCTGCTGGACTCTTCTGGTTGCAGGGATACATAGGGCTTGTAGGTTCATCAAGAACCCTAGGTACCCAGATCTAATAAAGGAGCTGCACCTTGCAATGGGTTTGTATCAATCAATCAATCAATAACAACATTTGTAGAGCACACTATGTACCCGTTAGGGTTTCAAGGCGCTGAAGGTGGGGGGGTGCTGCTACTGGTCGAAGTGCCAGGTTTTAAGAAGTCTCCTGAAGGTGAGAAGGTCCTGGATCTGTCGCAGGGAGGTCGGGAGGGTGTTCCAGGACTTGGCGGCAAGGTAGGGGAAGGATCTGCCACCGGAGGTCTTGCGCTGGATTCGGGGGACGATGGCGAGGGTGAGGTTGGCAGAGCGGAGTTGGCGGGTGGGGGCGTAGAAGTTGAGTCTGTTGTTCAGGTAGGCTGGTCCGTCGTTGTGGAGTGCCTTGTGAGCGTGGGTGAGGAGCTTGAAGGTGATCCTCTTGTCCACGGGGAGCCAGTGGAGGTCTCTCAGGTGGTGGGAGATGTGGCAGCGGCAGGGTACGTCGAGGACCAGTCGGGCGGAGGCGGTTTGGATGCGTTGGAGGCGTCGGATGTCTTTTGCTGCGATGCCTGTGTAGAGTGCATTGCCGTAGTCTAATCTGCTGCTGACGAGGGCCTGGGTCACCGTTCTTCTGATTTCCATCAGGATCCATTTGTAGATTCTGCGGAGCATGCAGAGGGTGTTGTAGCAGGAGGAGGAAACTGCGTTGACCTGCTTGGACATGGTGAGGGCGGACTCGAGGACGAAACCCAGGTTGCGTTGGTGGTTGGCTGGCGTTGGCGGGGCTCCCAGCGAGGTGGGCCACCAGGAGTCATCCGAGGCGGAGGGGGTGCGTCCGAGGATGAGGACCTCCGTCTTGTCAGAGTTCAGCTTCAGGCGGCTGTATCTCATCCACTCGGCGATGGACCTCATTCCCTCGTGGAGGTTGGCTTTGGCGGTGTGTGGGTCTTTGGTGAGGGAGAGGATGAGCTGGGTGTCAGCGTAGGAGAGAATGTTGAGGTTGTGCTGACGGGCCAGTTGTGCGAGGGAGGGCATGTAGATGTTGAACAGCGTAGGGCTCAGTGAGGAGCCTTGGGGTACGCCGCAGATGATGTTGGGGGCTTTAGAGAAGAAGGGTGGGAGGCGGACTCTCTGGGTTCTGCCGGAGAGGAATGAGGAGATCCAGTTGAGGGCTTTTTCTTGTATTCCGGCATCGTGGAGGCGTGTTAGCAGGGTGCGATGGCAGACCGTGTCGAAGGCTGCGGATAGGTCCAGGAGGATGAGGGCTGATGTTTCGCCGTTGTCCATTTGCTGTCTGATGTCGTCTGTGGCGGTGAGGAGTGCAGTCTCAGTGCTGTGGTTGCGTCTGAAACCGGACTGGGAGGGGTCCAGGATGGAGTTGTCCTCGAGGTGGTGGGTAAGCTGAGCGTTGACAATCTTCTCGGGGACCTTCGCCAGGAAGGGGAGCAGGGAGATCGGTCGGAAGTTTTTGAGGTCATTGGGGTCTGCCTTGGGCTTCTTAAGGAGGGCGTGGATTTTGGTGTGCTTCCAGCTTTCCGGGAAAGTTGCTGTTTCGAAGGATAAGTTGATGACCTTTCGAAGTTGGGGTGCGATGGTAGAGTCGGCCTTGTTGTAAACGTGGTGGGGGCATGGGTCTGAAGGGGATCCTGAGTGAATGGAGTTCATGATCTTGCGGGTTTCAGTGTCGTCTACGTAGGTCCAGGCGTTCAAGTGGTTGGCGCAGGTGGAGTAATCGGGGATGGGGTCTGCCGGAGGCATGGTGTTGAGGCTGTTGTGGATGTCGGCGATTTTCTGATAGAAAAAGGTGGACAGGGCGTTGCAGAGTTCTTGGGATGGTGGGATGTCGTTGACATTGGCGCTGGGGTTGGAGAGCTCTTTCACGATGCAGAAGAGTTCTTTGCTGTCATGTGCGTTGTTGTTCAGGCGTTCTGTGAAGTGGGATCATTTGGTGAGTCTGATTAGCTGGTGGTGCTTGCGGGTGGCCTCCTTGTGGGCTGAAAGGCTGTCGGGTGTGTGTTCGAGGAGCCATTTCTTCTTAAGTTTCTGGCAGATGCGTTTGGAGTTTAGGAGTTCGTCAGTGAACCAGGCGGCTTTTTTTCTTTCTTGGTTGTCGGTGGACCTCTTGAGTGGTGCGAGGGTGTTGGCGCAGTCGTTGATCCACCGACGTAGGTTGAGTGCGGCGGTGTCTGGGTCGGTGGAGTTGGTGGGTGGGTTCTGGGTGAGGGTGCTGGTCAGCTGGTCATTGGTGACTTTGCTTCAGCGGCGGTGTGGTGGTTGTTGGGTGCGGTGGTGCTCGATGTGCTTCTTGAATGTGAAGTGGATGCAGTGGTGGTCGGTCCAGTGGAGTTCAGTGGTGTGGTTAAAGGTGACGTGGTTGCTTGCGGAGAAGATCGGATCAAGCGTGTGGCCGGCGATGTGGGTGGGTGTGTTGACCAGTTGTCTGAGGCTGAGGTTGGAGAGGTTGTCAATCAGAGATGCAGTGTAGGCGTTGTTGTTGTTCTCCAAGTGGAAGTTGAGGTCTCCAAGGAGGATGTAGTCCGTAGAAGGGAGCGCGTGGGTGCTCGCGAGGTTGGCGATGGAGTCGCTGAAGGGTGCTCGTGGTCCTGGGGGTCTGTAGATGAGCGTTCCCCTGAGAGTGGTGTTGGGGTCAGTGTGGATCCGGAAGTGTAGGTGTTCGGCGGTTTTGAGGGTGTCGTCCGTGTGGGTGTGGATTTTGAGGGTGGATTTGTGGGCGATGGCTATTCCTCCTCCGATCCCGTTGGGGCGATCCCTTCTGGTGATCTTGTAGCCGTCCGGGATGGCTATGGCGATGTCAGGCGCTGAGGAGTCGTTCCACCAGGTTTCGGTCAGGAAGGCTACGTCTGGGGCGGTGGTGTCGAGCAGGTCCCAGAGCTCGATACCATGCTTGAGTGCGGAGCGTGTGTTGAAGAGTATGCAGTGGAGGTGTTTAGTGCCGGTTGTTGCAGGTATCCTTGTTCTGTCACAGGTGAAGTTGCAGGCGCGGCAGGAGAAGGGTCCTTTGGTGAGGCCTGGAAGCATGTTGTGGAGCTGACAGGGTTGAGGGCGGTGAGCTGGTTGGCCGAGTAGCGTTGTCTGGTGGTGCGGGGATCGTGCGGACCAGGGGGGGTGGCGCTGGGCGTGGTCCAGGCACGGATGGGTGCAGACGGGCTTGCCTCTGGCGCACCAGCGACGCGGACGCGCAGCACCAGCCATTAAGAAGGGAGGGGGGAGGGAGGAGCAGCTGGGAGGCGGGAGGGAGTGGCAAATGGGGGCGCGAGGGGGGCGGGGCTGCAGGGAGGCAGCGGCGGGGAGACGCGGCTAAGTGGAGCGCACAAGGGGCAAAAGCAATCACAAAAAAGTCAAAACGGCACAAATGGAAGCAAATGGAGCAAAAAGGCACAATAAAGCAAGGCACAGAATACAGTCACAAATAGAGTGAAAACGGCACAATGCACACGAGTATAGCAACGCTTATCAGAAGCCCACTAGACACCAGGGATGAGGCGCAGGTGGATGCCTGCGGGTAGATGAGGGCCTCGAACACGCTAGCAGCAGCGTGGGCGGGGGTCAGGTACACGGACACAGCAAGGTGGTGCTGCGGACATGGGGGAGCGAGCTCTTGACCGAAATCAGGTCACAGGGCGCTCACCCTCGATGCACAGCGCCAGCCATTAAGAAGGGAGGGGGGAGGGAGGAGCAGCTGGGAGGCGGGAGGGAGCGGCAAATGGGGGCGCGAGGGGGGCGGGCCGTAGGGAGGCAGCGGCAGGGAGACGCGGCTAAGGGGAGCGCACAAGGGGCAAAAGCAATCACAAAAAAGTCAAAACGGCACAAATGGAAGCAAATGGAGCAAAAAGGCACAATAAAGCAAGGCACAGAAACCAAGTCACAAATACGGTGAAAACGGCACAATGCACACGAGTCTAGCGATGCTTACCAGAAGCCCACTAGACACCAGGGATGAGGCGCAGGTGGATGCCTGCAGGTGGAGGAGGGCCTCGAACACACTAGCAGCAGCGTGGGCGGGGGTCAGGGACACGGACACAGCAAGGTGGTGCTGCGGACGTGGGGGAGCAAGCTCTTGACCGAAATCAGGTCAGAGGTCGCTCACCCTTGACGCGCAGCACCAGCCATTAAGAAGGGAGGGGGGAGGGAGGAGCAGCTGGGAGGCGGGAGGGAGCGGCAAATGGGGGCACGAGGGGGGCGGGGCCGCAGGGAGGCAGCAGCGGGGAGACGCGGCTAAGGGGAGCGCACAAGGGGCAAAAGCAATCACAAAAAAGTCAAAACGGCACAAATGGAAGCAAATGGAGCAAAAAGGCACAATAAAGCAAGGCACAGAATACAGTCACAAATACGGTGAAAACGGCACAATGCACACGAGTCTAGCGACACTTACCAGAAGCCCAGTATACACCCGGGATGAGGCGCAGGTGGATGCCTTTGGGTGGAGGAGGGCTTCGAACACGCTAGCAGCAGCGTGGGCAGGGGTCAGGGACACGGACACAGCAAGGTGGTGCTGCAGACGTGGGGGAGCGAGCTCTTGACCGAAATCAGGTCAGAGGTCGCTCACCCTCGACGCACAGTGCCAGCCATTAAGAAGGGAGGTGGGAGGGAGGAGCAGCTGGGAGGCGGGAGGGAGCGGCAAATGGGGGCACGAGGGGGGCGGGGCTGCAGGGAGTCAGCGGCGGGGAGACGCGGCTAAGTGGAGCGCACAAGGGGCAAAAGCAATCACAAAAAAGTCAAAATGGCACAAATGGAAGCAAATGAAGCAAAAAGGCACAATAAAGCAAGGCACAGAATACAGTCAAAAATACAGTGAACACGGCACAATGCACACAAGTCTAGCGACGCTTACCAGAAGCCCACTAGACAACAGGGATGAGGCGCAGGTGGATGCCTGCGGGTGGAGGAGGGCCTCGAACACGCTAGCAGCAGCGTGGGCGGGGGTCAGGGACACGGACACAGCAAGGTGGTGCTGTGGACGTGGGGGAGCGAGCTCTTGACCGAAATCAGGTCAGAGATCGCTCACCCTCGACGCGCAGCGCCAGCCATTAAGAAGGGAGGGGGGAGCAGCTGGGAGGTGGGAGGGAGCGGCAAATTGGAGGTGTGAGGGGGGCGGGCCGCAGGGAGGCAGCGGCGGGGAGACGCGGCTAACGGGAGCGCACAAGGGGCAAAAGCAATCACAAAAAAGTCAAAACGGCACAAATGGAAGCAAATGGAGCAAAAAGGCACAATAAAGCAAGGCACAGAATACAGTCACAAATACGGTGAAAATGGCACAATGCACACGAGTCTAGCGACACTTACCAGAAGCCCAGTATACACCCGGGATGAGGCGCAGGTGGATGCCTTTGGGTGGAGGAGGGCTTCGAACACGCTAGCAGCAGCGTGGGCAGGGGTCAGGGACACGGACACAGCAAGGTGGTGCTGCAGACGTGGGGGAGCGAGCTCTTGACCGAAATCAGGTCAGAGGTCGCTCACCCTCGACGCACAGTGCCAGCCATTAAGAAGGGAGGTGGGAGGGAGGAGCAGCTGGGAGGCGGGAGGGAGCGGTAAATGGGGGCGCGAGGGGGGCGGGGCTGCAGGGAGTCAGCGGCGGGGAGACGCGGCTAAGTGGAGCGCACAAGGGGCAAAAGCAATCACAAAAAAGTCAAAATGGCACAAATGGAAGCAAATGAAGCAAAAAGGCACAATAAAGCAAGGCACAGAATACAGTCAAAAATACGGTGAAAACGGCACAATGCACACGAGTCTAGCGACGCTTACCAGAAGCCCACTAGACAACAGGGATGAGGCGCAGGTGGATGCCTGCGGGCGGAGGAGGGCCTCGAACACGCTAGCAGCAGCGTGGGCGGGGGTCAGGGACACGGACACAGCAAGGTGGTGCTGTGGACGTGGGGGAGCGAGCTCTTGACCGAAATCAGGTCAGAGATCGCTCACCCTCGACGCGCAGCGCCAGCCATTAAGAAGGGAGGGGGGAGCAGCTGGGAGGTGGGAGGGAGCGGCAAATTGGAGGTGTGAGGGGGGCGGGCCGCAGGGAGGCAGCGGCGGGGAGACGCGGCTAAGGGGAGCGCACAAGGGGCAAAAGCAATCACAAAAAAGTCAAAACGGCACAAATGGAAGCAAATGGAGCAAAAAGGCACAATAAAGCAAGGCACAGAATACAGTCACAAATACGGTGAAAACGGCACAATGCACACGAGTCTAGCGACGCTTACCAGAAGCCCACTAGACAACAGGGATGAGGCGCAGGTGGATGCCTGCGGGTGGAGGAGGGCCTCGAACACGCTAGCAGCAGCGTGGGCGGGGGTCAGGGACACGGACACAGCAAGGTGGTGCTGTGGACGTGGGGGAGCGAGCTCTTGACCGAAATCAGGTCAGAGATCGCTCACCCTCGACGCGCAGCGCCAGCCATTAAGAAGGGAGGGGGGAGCAGCTGGGAGGTGGGAGGGAGCGGCAAATTGAGGGTGTGAGGGGGGTGGGCCGCAGGGAGGCAGCGGCGGGGAGACGCGGCTAAGGGGAGCGCACAAGGGGCAAAAGCAATCACAAAAAAGTCAAAACGGCACAAATGGAAGCAAATGGAGCAAAAAGGCACAATAAAGCAAGGCACAGAATACAGTCACAAATACGGTGAAAACGGCACAATGCACACGAGTCTAGCGACGCTTACCAGAAGCCCACTAGACACCAGCGTGGGCGGGGGTCAGGGACACGGAGACAGCAAGGTGGTGCTGCGGACGTGGGGGAGCGAGCTCTTGACTGAAATGTACCGGGTGTACAGCAATTCATTTGGTGAAATATAAAGAGTTAAAAATAGGTATCAAGGAAGCCTTTGTATTTCCAAAATCGGCACAAGATAAGGTGTTGAGAAGCAGTGGTTATTTGCAAATCTCTGAATTCCGGGGTGCCCATACTGGTGTGTGAGTTACAGGGCATTTCTCAAATAGACGTCTTTTTTACACATTTTCTTACATTTGGAAGGAGAAAATGTAGAGAAAGAAAAGGGGTCATAACACTTGTTCTGCTATTCTGTGTTCCTCCAAGTCTTCCAATAAAAATGGTGCCTCACTTGCATGGGTAGGCCTAATGCCCACGATAGGAAACACAACATGGCACATCGCATTTTTACATTGAAGACTGACGTGTTTTTTGGAAAGTGCATAGCTGTGGATTTTGGCCTGTAGGTCAGCCGGCGCCTAGCGAAACCTACCAAAACTGTGTATACTAGACACCTAGGGGAATGCAGGATGAGGTGACTTGTGGGGCTCTCACCAGGTTCTGTTACCAAGAATCCTTTGCAAACCTCAAAATTTTGCAAAAATAACACTTTTCCCTCAGATTTCGGTGCTTCCAAATTCCTGGAATATGAGAGGAGCCACATACTTCCTACCACCCATCATTCCTGCAAGTCTGCCGATAAAAATGGTACCTCACTTGTGCGGGTAGGCCTTGTGCCTGTGACAGTAAATGCCCTAAAACACAACATGAACACATCACATTTTCCCCGAAAAAAAAAAACTATTTTTTGCAAAGTGCCTAGCTGTGGTCTTTGGCCTCTAGCTCAGCTGGCACCTAGGAAAACCTAGCAAAACTATACATTTTTTAAAACTAGACATCTTGGGAAATTCAGAATGGGGTGGCTTGTGGGGCTCTCACCATGTTCTGGCACATCACATTTTTACATTGAAGACTGACGTGTTTTTTGGAAAGTGCCTAGCTGTGGATTTTGGTCTCTAGCTCAGCCTGTGCCTAGGAACATCTTTCAAAACTGTTAATTTTTAAAACTAGACAACAAGGAGAACCCAGGATGGGGTAACTTGTGGCGCTCTCACTAGGTTCTGTTACCCAGAATCCTTTGCAAACCTCAATATTTGGCAAAAAAACACTTTTTCCTCACATTTTGGTGATAAAAAGTTCTGGAATCTGAGAAGAGCCACAAATTTCCTTCCACCCTGCATTACCGCAAGTCTCCCGACAAAGACTGTATCTCACTTGTGTGGGTAGGCCTAGTGCCTGCAACAAGAATAGATCACACAACTGTCAATGTTGGTCCTTACATGAGGGCAACTGTTGACCCTGGGGAAATCCATTCCTGATGCAAGCAGTAGGTACAGGCACTCAAGTGGGGTAGTTTTTTTATCAGGACAGGTGGGAAAACACTGGGTGGTAAGGATTTTGTGGATCCCAGCATATTTCTGTAGTTTGTGTGGCAGAAATGCAAGAAACAATTGAGTTTTTATTCAACATTTCCTCTTTGCAGGGGAATACACACATCACACCTCTGTGGACTCCCCCGGATGTCTAGTTTCCAGAAATGTCTGGGTTTGGTAGGGTTCCCTAAATGGCCGCCGAGCCCAGCACCAAAAATGCAAGCGCCTGCCTTACAAAACCAGGTTTTTTTGTGATAGTTAATTTTGTTGTCTCCACAATACAATTTGGGTGGCGGAATTTGGTGCTGAACTAAAATGGGGAGCTCCCAAGAGAACACTCTCTCTGTACTTGCTGCCGCATGCACCTACTCTCTGGGTTTGGGCTAACCTGCTATTGTCCCACTGCACAGACTGTGCTCCGAAGGGGCAGCAGGACTGTCCTCATGACCTCCCTCATAATCACTGGAAGAGGAGTTATCAAGTGGGACTCCTCTGACTGAAAAATCACTCCCAGAGTCAGCGTCATTGTCCTATCCCTCAGAAGCTGTCTCAGTCTCTGATCCTACGTCAGAGCTGTCCTCTATAACCCGAGTGAGGGCTTGAGCAGCAGTCATCCAACTAGATGCCATCTCTGCTACTGGCTAAACTGTCATTCATAAACACTAACCTACGTAGACAGTCACAAAAATGCTAGTGGGTGTGTGTGTGTGTGACGTGCAACAGTAGAGGTCACCTTACTTGCGCTTCTTCCCTCAATCAGCACGTTATTTCAAGACACAAAAAAAGACACACTACTACTTCACCTTGTCACATACCAATCGTCACAGTCTTTAGCGCCTCTAGCGCCTAGTCCCATAATCATTATTGGTGCTCCCACTCCCATGACCTCCTCCTCGGATTCCCTCACTACTGCTGAAGCCGATGTCTTAATTAGAAATTTTAATGAATGTTTACATATTTTGAATAATGACTTATGTAGAAAAATGAATAACATAGAAAAATAATGTGCACGTTTGAAAATGTTACCTAGAAGAATGTCTATCAGTGTTCATGAAATGTACTAAAATATAATAATCTGTATGAAACATTTAAAAATGTATTAGAATAATGTAGTAATATGTCATATTAAGGGTTATGAATTATGTTATTGCTTATTAATTGTAGGCCTTAACTTAGCAAGTATCTTGGCCTAGTTTTGCCAGTCCTCATGCTGAAGCTGTATTTCTTAGTGTTTAATACAAAATGCTGACAGGTTGAACTAACTGTGAAATGCTCATTGTTTTAATAAAATGCTTAGCAGAAACTTTCAATAGGAACCGACAGACAGGAGATAAGGCCTCTCGTAAAGTAACAATTTGCGTGTAAGATGTGCAAAGAGTTCATTCCTAGGACGCGAACAATGAAGACAATGACTGATGATGAAGATGCAACAAAATTGATACCTGATGAGCCGGATGATGAGAACATCCTAAGGCGAACCAAACAACGACATTTGAACAGTGAAATATTAAAATTCATAGATTTGGTATAGGGACATCATTGGGCAGAGTAATAACGTACGATTAATTGACCAATTTGAAATTGGGGGTTAGTTTGGGAAACTTTGATATAACAACGTGACAGAGAAAGATTATTCAGATTTTTAGGCAGACCGCTGTCGAGAAGAAGAGACTTTGAAGAGATTCGAGATTCTGTCATCGGGCTCATACTCTCTGACTGAGATCCTGATGTTGTTGCTCGATTGATGACTTAAGGACGAAGACTGATTCTACTTGCTGACCCATACCGTGGATAGGTAGATATGACAATGTGACTGAATTGCATTTTTATTCCTTTTCTTTCTAGGTACCAACTGCGCTGTCTAAATACTTCCTTTAGGTAGATGTCCTCCAAATTTGTGTTCTAAATTGCTTTGCATGAAGCCCAAAATGCTGATGCTAATCTGGGTTAGTTGAGGTTACTCACATGATGACTGACAAATGGTTGATGGACTATTTTGCTGAACTTTATGGACATCATACTTATGCTGAAATGGGGTTTACTAATGATTTGTGTTGGTGCCTTAGAATGTCTTTGATTCAAGCTTTGATTAGATCATGTTTTCTGCAACTTGCTGATTAACAAGCATTATTAAAATAGTTTGATTTGAGTTGATAATTAAGATTTATGACTTCGTATTGTTAACATAAGGGAAATAAACTTACTAAACTTATAATTAAAGGCGTGGTTATTCATAGCTGAAGAGTCATGGTGTGTGAAATTTACTGACTCCATTGATTGTTGATTTGACTAATTATTATTGATTATTGTGTGTTGATTATTGTTTCTGTACTGAAACTATGTCAAGAACACCAAATCAAAAGGTTCATCAACCAATACGCGTCCATTTGTAAGTTTACTTATTAAGGACCGACGTGCTAACCCTACCACCCAGCAAAAGTGCATTTCATCTCTCCATAGCTCCCCTGCACATACATTTCAGTTGTATTATAGCGCAGGTAATGGCTGACTTAACTAATATACTCATCTGTTTACAAAAAATGCAGATTTGATAGATGCAGTAGCCATATAAATCTTCTGCACTACTTTATGGCATCTAAACTGCCACTAGACAAAAGGCAGACCCTTTTGTAGCAGAAACATAATCACAAGACTTACTTGACTTTTTTATTGCTGCCTAAAAGCTACAGTCGAAGCGCATCAGTTGAAGTATGTGCATTGCTTTGAAGACGCAAGCTGCAAGAGAAATGGTGGCGACTATAAATATAATATATATATAAGTGTATATAAATCTATTGATTTTTTTAATAGCGGTATGGTTTCCTTGGGGCCGTAGTGCCCCCCAGGGAAACCATACAACTGTTAAAAAAATTATTGCCCTCACAGGGGGTCGCCCTGCTCACAAGCGATCTCCTGTCAATTTTTTAAACCCCTGTGGGGATGCGATCGGATGCGATCGCGCCCCCCACGGGTAAACCTATCTTTTTTTTTAAAAACATGCCCCCATAGGGTTGTCGGGGGTGGCCCGTTTTCCGACGGGGCCAACCCCCCAAATGAAATCCCTGGTGTCTAGTGGGGTTTCCAGGAAATTGGTTTAGGAAATTACCTTTTCAAACGTGGCCTTCCTAAACGTCGGGCCACAAGATAGTGATGTCAGCACGCCTCGCGGTGTGCTGATGTCACAAAGGTGCAAGTGGGGGTCGGGGGAGACATGGAAAACCGGTGTCGGGCACTTGTCATGACCCTCACCTGGGAGGTAGTGTGCGCGTTGGCCAGTGGCTGACGCCTATACTGAAGCGGTTAAGAGAGGTGCGGTTGCATGAAGCCATATAGAAAATATAAGGTCTGTACCTCAAAAGGTCTTCTCTGAGCAAGGGGCAGAGAGAGTCTGAATCTTTCACCAGCTAGCCCACAGTGAAATCCTCATTTGTCCAGGTGTGATGACATCATGAAAAAAATTCTCATTTGCAAAACAAAACTGTGTCTATTATAATTAACAATGCAGTCTTCCAAAGCCTTCAACATCCGACATTGATACACCCTCAAATTCAGGAATCTAAAAAGCTATAACTGCCATGGACAGAATACTCCTTTCACCTGGTAGTGTTTCTCTCATACTGCCTATCTCTCCTTCACATCAGTTCCTTGTTAAAGTCAACACCTGCAGCATTGGAAAACAAGCTTTCACGTTGAAGATTAGACCATACAAAAAGAATATGGCCTTCACTCCGAACAACTAAAATGAACGCACATATACTTTTAGTTCAAATATGGTTTAAATGTCTAATTTATTGACTATTAAATGATTATAAGGAACAACTTTTCTAAAATACTATAACATTGGCATTCTTGCAAACGAGTATTAATGTGGCTTCCATAAACATTAACTTTCATTGCACAGTTTTACTAATATATTTCAGCGTACCCCATTTAACAATTTGATTTACACGTTACAGAAAGAAAAATAACCACCCCTTTCTTCTCACGTTTTAGGAAGCACAATGGCACAGCCAGGCTATGCTCCTTCAGTATTTCCTTCAGTTCTTTATTGTTTCCTAAATGCGCTGTTTCTAGATGGTCTTCCATCAAATATGTCATGGAAGACATTTATATGCTGTACAGTTGTCTGCTGTCAGAGTGGAAAAGATGGACCCCCCTCGCAGCAGAGGACAGCAATGACGGACAGGGTTCCTGACTGCCAGTGTGTCTGTCAATGTTGGCAGACTCATCCATCAACACCAGGTCATGCTCCTTCAACTCTCCCATTGATGACATGTAACATCATTACAAACCCACTACATTCTTGACTAAAACGCCCTAAAACCTTGTCATTTTGAACAGGTTCATCTGGATTCTTCAAAACTTTTCATGTCATCATAATATTTACACTGACTGTGTTCCCACTCAATCTCTTACTCTTTCTGCTTTGCTGAATCCTCATTCCTTATAAAGTTTTGGCCCATATTTATACTTTTTGACACAAAACTGCGCCGGCGCAGTTGTGCGTCAAAAATATTACTGCCGGCTAACGCCATTTTGGTGCGCCGCACGCGCGTCATATTTATACTTTGATGCACGGCGGCGCAAACAACAGGTGGGAGTCATTATTTTTGACGCACACCGCGGCGTCAAGTCGTAAAGGAAAATTACGTTAATGCGGCGGAAATGACTGTGGGTCGATTTACGCCACCGCAAACCGGATATGCGCCGTTTTTTTTGACGCAACAGCGTAAAATAACACAGCGAACACAGCCATTTCACCTGAGGAGAGCCAAAATGGATCCCAGATGCCACTACAGACCCCAGGAAGATGACAGCAGACCAGGAACCAGCCATGAGGACCCACACAAGAACCAGGACACATTTAAGAAGAAAATAAAGTGTCGCTTTAGTGCAGAGGAGCAGGAAATTCTGGTTAAAGAGGTGACGGAACACCAGCACCAACTGTTTGTCGCATCAAAGTTGCCAATCAGTAGGAGGGAGGCTATATGGCAACAAAATGTCAACAAGATTAACAGTGTGGCTGAAGTACGCAGAACTGTCATCGAGTGCAAGAAACGCTGGCATGACTGCAAGCGCAGGACCAAGGAAAAGATGGCCAGGAACAGGAAGGCAGCACTGCAGACTGGAGGTGGGGGTCCAGCACACCAGGAGGCCTTGGACCACATGGAGGAGATGGTCGCAGCCCTCATCCCTGAGGAGATCGTCACAGGGATTCAAGGACAGAGCAGACTACCAGGAGACAACGTACATGCAGGGTAAGTCGCATGGGGAATTAAAACGCACTAATGTCAACTACAACGGGGGGGATACTGACCACAAAATGCATGGAAGTCATCTAATACATGGAGTGGCATGGGTAAAGGGGCACGGCATGGGGGCATGGCCTGCACAGACAGAAGCTGGGGCACACCATTACACTACACCAACAACAGTCCCATGGGGGCATGCTGTCATGCCAACGATGGAGCAAAGGGAAAGCCACGCCAGGAGGGAAGGCCACTACATCAAACTGACATCCTGGCACTCATCAGCCAACATACCCCCTACATTAACTAGGGCCCTATTAGCAATCCTCTAGCCATACCGACAACTGCAATGTAACTGCGACAACAGTTGCCACTACAACCTCTGCTCTGTGTGCAGCTCAAGTAGCCAATGGCAGTAACCTCCCCATGGATCATACACACCTAAATTAGGGGGTGAGGATGACAACTGCAACAATCCCCAGAAACAAGACAAAGGCCCCAGTACTCTCATATGTCAATGCCCATAGTTGTCACAAACATCAGCCAATGTAAACAACAATAGGAGCGACACAGCACTAAGGACACACCCATTCTGCATATGTTAGGGTCCATCCTGTGCCTTTGTAACAAGGCAACATCACAAATGTCATACTGCTCAGACAACAGCATTGAGGAGGGGACACATGTAACTGGTCACTGAAATACACCTGAACAGTCAGAGGAGGAAATAGGACACTGATATGACTATCAGGGCAATCCAATGTAACACACATTCTCCAACTTCAGCAAGACACATTAACAATTTCAACATCCATATCGGATCATAACGTTGCCATGCATAGGATATGCCACATGTCAATTACATTTAAGTGGATGTGAACGATCAGGGATTGGGGCAGGTCCAGATTGTTAAGTGTGCTGCCAGGGCCATCAGTACACCCACAGCCAGTGAAAGGTCTCACCATGAGAATGGATGTACACAGAGGGTCGAGTAGGAAAAGAAGGTGTCAATTCTCTATTTGGCAAAAATCAACACCTAGAGGCGATGAGGCTGACAAGTCTGATAACTCAATAACATACATGTGACACACAGGTGGGCCATAGGCCTGGAAGAATGCCCATCTGAAGGACTGGAGAAATTAACACAAAACAAGATCACAAAGTGAATTCATCAAAAGGCAGGCACGTCACATAAAAATTTGCCACAACACAGACACACTAATTGTACCCTGTTTCATTGCAGAGGAAGATGGATCTCCTGCCGATATGCCTGTCCCAGATTTCCCTGATGACATGGATGACGAGCCAATAAACATTCCCCAGGAGACTATCCAAAAGGTCCTTGAAACCCTCTAGACCCCACCTTCTGTCACAGGACAAGCAGCCATCGCAGAGGAACCACCCACCAACCCAATTGTAAGACCTGCCAGCTCAAATACAGCTGAGGACTCAGATGACACTGGCACTAGCTTTGAGAGAACTGTAGTGGGAGTACAGCGGGTGCTGGCCAAGGAGGTGTGGGTGGGGATGCAAACTATGGCAGCCAGCCTAGAGAGGGTGCGTTCGTGCATGATGTCATCTGCAGATCAGGCAGCAGCTATGCAAGCCCTAACATCTCTCTTGCAGGAACTGCAGAAAACCCAGAAGGAAATCAGCACAGCTGTAATACAGTTGATCCAACACCTACAACAGCAATCCTGTCAACGTGTGCACAAATGCAACATTGAACCCCTCAGGGCCGACCTGGCTGCCTACCATCGTGATGTGGCTGCTATTCTCAAGAACCAGCAGGCCCTCCTTGCAGCAGTACTGCCCTTAAGACCTTCACAGGGAGCAGCGACCGGGATGTCTGACTCCACGTCTTCTAACACTGGGGTGTGTGTTGCCCCTTCACAACCAACAACAACAAGGACAAAGCAGGCAACACACACATCAGAAGAAGGAGACATGGAACAGATCACATTCACAAGGAAAATGACCCGGAAGCACTAGTCCCTGCCACATGGCCAACTATTACCAAGGTCCTGCGCTGTGTAACTTGCCAGTCTTTCAACAACTGTACTCAAGCACTGTTCTGCAAACCACTGTATATCTTGTCACCCAGCCCAGTGATTGTCTCTCTCCTACTCATTGGCTAAGTCTGTACCTCTGCACTGTCTGAAACAGCAACCCCAGCATGACAAAAGCATTTTGGTAAACCCTTGTGTTGGATCACAATGTAAGATATCACTATAATGGACTCACAATCATGGACAATGTACAGATAGCACTACAGCACTTTTCAATAAATAGCACTTACACAACAAATCTGTCTCTGGGTAATGTGACATATCAACTGTGCAGTAGATAACTGAAATGTGCCTACTGTGAAAATTACGTAGCTTGTCAATACAACTGTCCAGATATTATGTAGTTAGAGAAATCTGCACAGTGCCCATGATTGCATCATACTCTGCCCATCCTGAGGGACAAATCTCATGAAGTGAGAAACCATACACCACCATGCTGTGTAGGACAGAAGAATGCTTCCTCGGGGGATAACTAAGTCATCAAATAGTGTTAGCAAAATGTTTTCACCATGCAAAAATAGCACAATAAACATGCCACACTAATCTAAGTAAACACTAAACAAATTGCACAAATGAAGGTGTCTGACTTAACATACAAATAGGTAATCATGCTGAACTGTGTTCCAAATGATGTGTGAGGGTCATGAAGACAAGAATACAAGATTGCCAATGAGAACTCATCTTATAAGGGTATGCATGAACATCAAACTGCAGTCAGACCTAAAACTGTTTTCCAAGTATCAAGTCTGGAAGCACTGTTAGTGACTTTGAAAACACACTTATCAACAGAAACACATTGGGATCCATATTAACTGTGATTGGTGGTTGGAACAAAGGGTAGACACTTTGCAAGGTAGCTCTAGGCTAGCTGCCAATCGTACAGCTCAGTTGGGATTTGTTTGTAGCATAGGACACAGATATTATAGTACCAAATTGATGTACACTGAATCCAAACCCACGATCAAGTACCATTCAACACATACTATTAAGGGGTAACCAAATATTTATTAAAAGCTAACCATAGATGAGGAAACTGAAGGAAAAATCTTACCTACCCTAATCTACCCTGACTACTCATTACCCACAACTGACCCTAACTAACCTAAGCTACACTTACTTATCACATGTAACGAAACACCCCCCTTATGAGATGGGACACATTGTGGACAACACATACTAACCTAAACACATACTACACTATCCTAAACAAATATATATTTTTTTGTCTTTTTAAATGTTTTTTTTTTTTTTACGCACAAGAACCCCAACATAGCCCCCCACCCACCCACCCACACATGTAATAAGTAAAAAAAAGAAACAAGCAGGACCCCCACCCCACACCCACTAACACTAACTAAACTAACAGCCTATACTAACCTAACACTAAGCCCCCTAATCCCAATAGTTATAAGGACAAGGAAAGAGGAGGGAGGGGAGGGTATCATGTCCATCAAATCAAGTGTCTAGAGGTTGGCCCTCCGGAGGGTCCTCTTTATATCCTTGACCTGCCGTTTAATGTGCTGCACGTCCCGGCTCAGGGGTCTCACCTTGTGCAGCACTTTGTCCATCTTATGTTCCATTCTGTTGAAGGCTACAGGGTCAACAGATGGAGCAGTGGCAGTCTGGGTACCGGTGGAGGAGGTCTGTGTGGGCGGTCCTGTACCGGTGGCAATGCTGGGGCCAGAAAGTCCTGCAGATGTTGGATCAACAGTGGCAGCTGTGGGTGCGGCCACCTGGCTCTGATTGGTGGTTGTTTCTGTGGTGGCTGTGGTGGGCAAAGTAGGACCACCCTGTGGGAAGGCTCGCCATGCCCCAGAGGCACGTTCATGGCGATATCGCCGGGCCATCCTCCGGAACCCCGACTCCACCAGGAGGATGTGCTGGTATCACATGGCCCGGCGCTGAAATTCACAGACCTGGTCTGGAGTCATGTTAGCTGCTGTGAAGACAAATGCAGATATGCTACATTAGTAACTGCATTGTGTGAAACAGCACAGCAAGTTAATCAGACATTACATCTACTGTACTTGTAACAGCTCGTATCACGATACAGAGCATTGAATGTCCCTGAGGAAGTATATGGCAGGCCAGACAACAAAGGTCACATCACACAAAGCACATCCATAACCTACAAGATGGGTAACAACTGGCTTTGACTTGCAATCTGACTTCTGACAGTTATCATCTAAGAATCATGCTGCATATCCTCCGCCAAGAGCTGGGCTACAAATGTCAGTGTATGGAAAGCAAAACTAAAGCCACATGGTGTGCAAGTTGTAACTGGACTTTCCAGTATAGTACCAAGTGCCAAACCTGAGTGTGTATACTAATATGCAACCAAACTGTCACTTATTTACATGTATGTGTAACATACTCGTAGCATCAGTACTAGGTACCCCGTTCACAAACCCATGGCCGTGTTTGAGGGGGGGTGGTGGATACACAACTATAATTTGCCAACAACATGTACACCGAGGAGTGTATAGGCAACTCCACACATGTTTGTCTCTACAGACACACCACAGGTAAGGCCTATCTACAATTAGGAGTCAGCAAACCCTAGAACACTCATAGGGTCAGACATGTTAGGAAATGCAGAACTTAGTACACAACATATACTTCCAGTGAGGCCTGACTTACATCAGACACAGAGTTGCTAGAACACCCATGATCATGAATTGCATGCACACCTAGGCCATTACACTCAGGTTCCAAAGACTTGATGCATAACATGTGGAAGTACATGCTGCTAGGAGGTTCTACCTACTGTTTCAAACTTACGTAGGTAAATAGGGAAGCATATGTCTATTGGAAAGCTATTAGCTCTACCAATCTTAGAGAATGTGGGTCTGACAGGCTGACTAAATTGGGGCTGACTTCCATTGCGACTCTTGGTGATGCAAGTGTCATACACATGACTATCCCCTGTACTCACAGTGGGGTCTACAGGGCTGTCCTACAATCCCTTCATGATACCATTGGATACGCATTGACAAACTCAAAACATGTGAGAAATGCATTCCCACTCATGGAACAAGTGAAAAGCTTGCCCAACGCATCACACCTTGCTATGCGTCCAACTCACATCAGTCCATAATCAGCAAACACAACACATAACAGACATATCAACACTTACTGGAGTGGTCGGGGACCTCAAATGTCACCACCTCTCCCACAGTGTAGGGTGCCGGTCCACCTGTAAGGTATGAAAGGAAGAAATGTGCTCAAAATCTGTGCACAGTGCAACAATTTCATAAACATATACAATGTGTAGGCTGAATAAGGAAATGGCAGCCATTCCGACATGATGGTACTGCATCTGATATTTCACGGCCAACTTGTACATAGCATGGGTCTCCTATGACAGTTACACACATATCTGCACACATACATTGGCCCTAACTATCATGTGGTTGCAAACATGCCCCATAATTGGTGAGCACTAAAAAATATGGAGTGTAATCGTCTCATCATGTGCATCCAAGAGAAACATCCAACGCCTGGTTACTTGAGGACTGCATTACCAGTCAAACATGCCTTGTGGCCATGACACATTTATTGCACATAGGCCTAATGTACAGAGGGAGGGGCAGGGACTCTTGTAAGCCATCCTGTTGTTACAGTATAGTCAATTGATGTGGCCCAGCTATGGTGATTTGCACCAACCATGGAGATGTGAAGCCATGTGCATACACTTGGACTGCCATCCATATTTGGATTGTGGCTCAACTAATTCCAACAAACCTCTTAAGATGTTAGCTGAGGACATCTTACACCTTTTCATGATGTTTTCAAATCAAGAAATGACATGTATCCAAAAAGATCAAGAAACACAATAATCCCACACATTCATAGTACTTCTGTGAACACTTTCCTTCCACACTCACCAGACTAACATGAGACAAATGTCTGAGCCACTTTGCTATTATCAATTGACGTGAAGGCAGCACTCATTTTCTGCATCATGTAGTGATTCTAAAGTCAGTCTAGCAATTGCGTCAACATAGTTGGCCTAAATGTTGGTACATCGGTACTTCTCTGTCAATAGTACCCTATATAGACATGATTGGCTCCTATTTTGTTAGCTGTTCTGACAAAAAGGCCGCACCAATTTCCTTCATGGAAAAGTAACCTGTAAGTTTGCTGAGCACGTGCTACCTGACAGCTAGCAATTGTGATCCCTGCCATAGTGCATCAATGATCCCCTTATATTTCCCCAGCATTACGCACAGTCAGCAAGTTAGCTGGCAGACATTGCACTAATCCCCTGATGTCACTACAGAGCATTTATTCGTGCACATTAACAATAGTCGTACTCACCAACAGTGCCACCAATCATGATTCCCAGGTGGTCCAAGAGATCCTGCTCCCTGGTTATTAGGTCAGCCCACCTGTGCTTCAGCTGGTGGTCACTCCTCTGGCTGGCATACACACGCCTCAGGTGATGCAGCACCTTTCCCCACCGTATTCTGCGCACCTCTGTCGGATACCCCTGTATGACCCTGCCTGGATCATGAGCAGCAAGAAATGTGTCACCAGGCAGATGAAGCCCCCCAACTCCTCTTCCCCCATCCTGCCAAGACGTGGCCTACCAGACATACTTATAATTGACAATAAGGAACAGGGGTAAAAGAAATAGAAAGGTGAAAAGGGTGAAAGTAGGGGTACAAAGACAGAAAAAAAGTAAACCTAAACACTGAAAGAGCCCAACTATCCCCAAACTATCACTACCCACAACAGACTCCCACAAACAAGAAAAACACAAGATAAATGGACAAATGTAGACAAAATACAGTTCTACAGTATACACAAACAATGGAAAGGTGATAACCTGAAACTTGTCCCCCGGATGCTTGTTTTCTGTTCATGGAGGGCATGGTTTGGTAGTTTGGGCTGAACTGTTCTGTGGGGAGCAGGGTCAAGACTGATTTAGATATAATTGGGTCCAAATTTGAGTACCATGGTGAGTGTAGATTAAGCTCAGATCTATGACTGGGGGTGAGTGTTTGAAAAGTGTCAGTACTTCGTCCATAATCCTTTTGTGTTGCCAAAGTCTGCCTTACTGGGAAGGGTATGTCCAAACCTGGGTTCTGTACTCACTGTGCCACTGGATTCCAGCTAGCCTGGCTGATGAAGGTTGATACCCTGAAACCAGTCCCAGGAAGCTTGTTTCTGGTCCACGGAGGACCTAGCTTGACAGTTCGGACTGGACTGTTCCCATGGGGAACAGGTTCAAGACTCATTTGTATATGGCTGGGTACAGACTTGGGTGGCATGGTGAGCAAAAGAACAATGGATTGAACCCAGATCTGTGACTTGGTGTGAGTGTTTGAAAAGTGTCAGCACTCCACCCATCATCCATTTGTGTTGCTAATATCCACTATAATAGGCAACCTTCTAATATTCAAATCATTCAAAATCACTCCAACAGATGGGATCAAAGCTCCAAAAACGTCTCCTACCACTTCTCCTTGCACTCACACCTTGCTTATATCTAGAACCTTGAGTCCAAACAGGATCGTCAAAATGCTCGACATGATACATTTTGGGAAAAACAATCCCCAAGTAACATATTCCATACCATCCTTTTGGCAATCTAAAATAAGCATTTTTCCACAAACAAAACAAACTCCAGGGATAACAGCATCCTCTCCATCCAAATACAACTTATAGTTCCCTTGAACTTTAACAGTGTGATCACATTCACTCTTTCCCACAAACACATTATCAATCACAGATCTTTCCATCTTCCTTTGTGTTCCCAATCTATAGCTAAGGTAACTACATTTCCAGTTAACTGGTGTTCTATTTCATATTTTATCCACTTATTTTTGACTCTGGAAATTCTCATCTAAGTGTGAACTAGCTTCCAGCTTTCTTCTTCTGTCCTCAACTAAATTCAGGAATTTCTTCTCAATATCTGATAATATACAATTTAAATGGTGCTCATTTGCATAAACTGTGTCTAGAGTGGAAACCGATTTGAAAAATCTTGCAATTATTACTATTTCTATTATTTCTATTTCTATGGGAGCTGGAAGTCTGTTCAAATGGTCAATAATAGGGATCTCTGAAAGAATTAAATCATAGTTTGAAAAATAATAGTAATAATGTTCTGTCCCAGAAACCAAATTTCATAAAAGACTACATGAAATCCCATAAGGCACTGGAATATGAATCTAGGTAATGCCTTTGGAAACAGAAGCAGGCAATTAAATGCATACAAATGCATACAAAGCAATTCCTCACCTCCATAGTCTCTACATAATCATGTAATAAGCAGAAATGTACATTTGCAGAATAATATTCCTTAGATGCATCTGAGTGTAATGCTTTCTCATCTACTTTTCTTAGGGTTGATAATTCTGTGGCTCACTAAAAGATATATCCTCTTTTATAGAACTGGTAGGGGAAAACACTCCTACTAGCAAATTTATTAGGATTATAAGGTAAATGAGCAATAAATCACCTACTGTGAATTTACATCTGT
Source organism: Pleurodeles waltl (assembly GCF_031143425.1). Lineage (NCBI taxonomy): Eukaryota > Metazoa > Chordata > Amphibia > Caudata > Salamandridae > Pleurodeles > Pleurodeles waltl. The sequence goes on from NC_090439.1 coordinate 344,311,985, forward strand.
TTCTCTTGTTTAGCTCCATTACATCTTTAGAATCAGATCTATTATTAAGCAAATATGGCAGCAGCAAAATATTTTTGTTGTTTTCACCAATAAAAAAAGAAAAAAATAAAGTTAAAAAGTTCATTATCAAGCAGTATAAAATATTGGTGAGACTTACCTGCCCTACTCCGTGTTCTACTAAATTACAACCCTCTTTCTTCTACTGGGGCCTCGGAAATTTTCCAAACTCTTGATATTAATCCAAGTAAATGTCTCTAATGTGCATACAAACTAAACTCATAGATGACAATGAAAGTTCAAGGTATAGTTCAATCACAATGTTCAGTCACAATGTTCAATTCATTGAGGTCCAGCTGAACCTGTAAGTTGACTCCAATACTCCCAGATTTCTTGGTCTGTGTGGTTTGCAAAGTAGATACACTCAGGGGTGAAGAAAACCTATGACTAGGCACTTTTGTTGTTTTTGACTTTCCCAGTGCCACACCTTTGTCTTCACTTCTGATCATAACAGAGTTCTCAGTTTCCTCAGCAATCACCAGTGGCAAACGATCTTTAGGCAAACTCACTTTTCCTCATTCTTGTCTTCTTGGCCAAAGGTCTTCAGCTTCCAATCACTTTCTTCAAGCACTGGTTCCTTCTCTGGGGTCTGATTCTGAGACTGACTCACTCACCGCAGAACAAGACTCTAATGTTTCAGCTTTAGAGTCAGTTGTGACTTGCTGAAGACCCTCTTCAACTTGATCAAGTGCTACTTCTGGCTCTGCTTGATCTCCCACAGCTTGGCTGGCTTGTTCTGGTTGTCATTCTTGCACCTATGGTTCCTCTGGGACAGGCACTGTCTCATCAAGAGGACACTCAACTCTGCGAGTATGGAAAGCATGGATTCAGTTGGGAAGACCTCCACACTTCACAGCAGCTGTGGTCCCATGGTCACTTGGTAAGATCCATGCCACCAAGGTTCCAGACATGTTTTTCTGACTTGTTTCTTCACCAAGACCCAGTCGCCGGAACCAAGGTCAGGGCACTGTTCCTGTAGTGGAGAAGCTGTAGTCAATTCTGACCTGATGAGACATGAACACACTCCATCAGCTAGTCCTTTGCAATAGTTTAGGACCATATCATCAGTTATATTAACAAGTGCATTCGCAGGAGTTGCTGGCAGTCTCATCGCCCTCCCCATCAGGATTTCATGGGGGGACAGTCCAGTCTTTTAATCAGGTACACTCCAAAGACTCATCAACACATAGGGCAAAGCATCAGGCCATTTCAAGATTGTCGAAGCATCCACTTTTGCCAATCTCGATTTCAGCATGCCATTCACTTGCTTAACAAGACCTAAAGCCTCAGGTCTATAACTGCAATGCAATCTCACCTCAATTTGCAATGTTGCGCACAACAACTTCATAATCTCATTGTTGAAATGAGCTCCTTGATCTATTCCCAAAGAGAATGGAAAGACAATCCTAGATATGAGTTACCTCCACAGCAGTTTGGCTGCAATAAGAATACCATTTCACCTAGTTGGGTATGCCTCAAACCAATGTGAAAAGATACACACAATAACCAAATCATACCTAAATTCGTTGCACACAGGCATCTCAATGAAATCCATCTGTTTACTGTTAAAAGGTCTTTCTGACCATCCTATGTGACTCAATGTAACTGTAGTTCTCTTTCCAACATTGATTTGTTGACACACAACACATCAGTGACACAACCCTTCAGCAATCAATCTAAATTTAGGATTGTACCAGGTCTGGCTGAACAATCTCACCATAGCATCCCTACCAAAAAGAGCAGGACCATGAAAATGTCGAGCCATAGGAGGTAACAGACTATTTGGCAACACTGATCGTCCATTCATTGAAACCCAAATATCATCATTTCTTTTGACACAACCTGCTCTGACCCAACCTTGCTTTTCCTCTTCAGACACTTCCTCTTGGAGCCTCTTCACCTCATCCCAAGTATCAGCTGTTCTCAACAAATGGTTAAAGTTAGTCTCTTTCATTCTCTCATCTGTGAATTCACCATTAAAGTCACACACATTATGGGCACAGTAAACTGCAACCTTGTCAGCATACCTATTGCCCAAAGTCACGTTATCATCTCCAGAACGATGTGCAGGACACATGACCACTGCAACGTGTTCAAGCAATTGTAGTGTGCCCAGGAGATTTTTCACTGTTTGCCATCCTGGAATGGAGATCCAGGGGACGTCATAAAGCCTTGCTGAGACCAAAGTCATTAACGACGCCAAAGCCGTATTGACTATCTGTAAAGATTGTCACTCTCAATCGATCAGACGAACATCATGCTATAGTAAGAACAATCAATTCAGCTACTTAGACAGAAAATATTCCTTGAAGCCAAGACGCTTCAAATTCTCCAGAGAAAGTAAAAACAGCATAAGCTGCTCTCAAATGTCCGCTGTTGTCGCTCAAACATGAACCATCAACATAAAGCACGTAATCAGATTCAGGTAATGCTGTATCTCGTATGTCTGGTCTCGGTTTGGTACATAGTTCAGTGACATCAAGTCCATTATGGTCCCCTTCACAATCTCCAGTAGTTCCCTGATCCACTAGTGGCAGCAGAGAAGCAGGGTTCAAAATCCTGCATCATTTGATTGTCACATTTTCTGCTGCCAATATAATCTGCTCATACTTAGTAAGTCAACTACTTGTTAGATGGTGGGTCCTGGTACTAGTTAATAAAAGCTCCACTGAATCAGAGAGGTACACAGTAAATTGGTGTCCCATAACAATATTTTTGCACCTCTTTATGCTATTGCTAACAGCAGCTACTGATTTTAAACATCCATGCACTGCAGAAGCAACAGGCTCTAATGTGGTGGAAAAATACACCAAAGGTGTCATAGCATTTCCATGCAATTGAGTCAGCACTGACAAAGCACAGCCCTCCCTCCTACTGCAGGAAAGTGTAAACATTTGTTTGTCAGGCATCCCTAGAGCCGGGGCATGACAGAGATATTCTTTCAGGCCTAGAAAAGCAACAAGACAATTGTTCACCCAGGGTACCGGATCACACATATCCTTGCGTGTCAGCCTCTGTTAAAGCTTAGCCATCAGGAAAATGTTGGGTGTCTACTGTGGACAGTAGCTCACCATTCGCCAAAACATCCTGACTTCTTCCTGTGTAGTTGGAGGACCCATTTTCAGTACTGCTCGAAGTCCTCTCTTGTAACACATTTCTCACTCCTTTCTCAATGTGGTGTCCAAGGTATTGAACTTGTTTTTGACAGTATTGTAACTTTCTTGGGGAATACTTCATGTCCATTCTCAGGCGGGTGGTTCAGTAATACAATGGTATCCTGTTTACAAGCTTCTTGAGCATTCAACGCCACCATGTGGTCACTTATATACTGAATCAGTACTGAATTGCATGACATGACCAAGTATTCAAAGTTTTTCTTTAAGATCTGATTGGAAATTGATGGTGACTCAGTATACTCCTGTGGAACTCTGTTTCTGAGACAGAATGCGAAGAGGAATTGACTATCCTCATGCAACTATATTGAAAAGAAAGCTTGACACAAATCAATTACAGTAAACCACTCAGTCTCACATGGAATCTGAAACAATATTACATTGCATTTTGACGCTGCCTCAGATTTACTAGATTTCATAAACCTGATGCAGTGCCAAAATCTAGTGTTACCCCAGGGGTGGAATTAGCAAAGGGGCACCAAGGAGGTATACTTTTATTCCTCATTGTTTTTTGCTTTTTCTTCAGAATGCATGGAAAGAGCAAAATGCCAGAAATTATTGTTCATGTGCGGGTAGGTTTTCCTTCCTGCACATAAACAATCATTTCAAAATTACGCTTTGGTACTTCTGTGTGTGCTGCATTCAAAATCACCAGTAGTGATTGTTTATGTACAGGAAGGGACACCTTCCCACACATAAACAATCAAACCCCTCAACACAAACATTCTTGCACCATAGTGCAAGGATGCCCGCGTTGGTGCAGGCAGCTTAATCCAGCACTAGCACAGTGGTAAAACACAGGAGTAAATACGGTGCATCCCTGTGTTGTGAAAATGATGGAGCGCGGCACTGCCAATTTTGGCGCAGTGTCGCATTCCTTCATTTTCTTTTAAATATGGACCTAAATCTCTTCCCAAGTGATTCACTGGACTTCGATCTAATATTATGAACTTGTGCTTGTCTTCAAAAGATCCTATTTTTACTATGACTGGGGAAGTTTATTGAACTGTATTTGTTTTTTATTTTCACACCAACAACTTGTACTGTTTCTCTAGAGAGGGGTAGGTTTGGGACTTCTACTGTTCTATGAGTAGCACAGCTAGCACCAGTGTCAACCATAAAGACATGGGACAGCCATCCACTTCACTATTTAAGAATGGTTCACTCTGGTCTACGTACACAGTATTCCACCTCTCTCAGGCACCGTCAGGCTGACTAATCGGAGCCATTTCTTTCACCTGTCTCAAATAAAGGGAACTGTTTAAACAGATTATAATCCTGTACCCCATTCACATTCATTCTCATGCCCTGATTTATTTCTGGCATGATTCAACAGAATTCAGGGTACTTGCCTCACAGGAGTCTGGGGCACATCAAAAATGTGACTCCTGGGTCTTTGGACACTCTGCATCTGGTTATGATTGTTATTAAGAGAATGTACAAATCCTGCATTTTGGAACTGATTCCAACGACATTCCTGCTTCCATTGTACCAACTTATTGCAGATGTGACAATGAATTGACCTTTCTAGACTATTTAAATCCTTTTGTACTAGGGTCTAATGGGACTCCTTGATCTCTAACTTGCATTGGATTCTTTAGCTGTTGTTATACACCTTGCCTTGCACCAGCATTGTTTACAGCCATGGGCATCTGGCGAGTTCTTTGAGCAGCTTCCATTTGAGCAAGCATCAACTTTTCATTCAACTTTTTCTGCTTCATTTCTATTTCGTCATGGCAATTGTTAGCATAATGCAACATCTCGTCAATGGACTTATTCTGCCAACAGGTTACATGCTGCTGAATCATAAGATTTATCTCTGGTCTTAACCTTGTCACAAACCTTGAAACAAAATATGACACATTCTTTGCACCTAAAGCCTCCATACCACTATACTTTTTTAATGCTTGTTATAGCCTTTCATGGTAAACATCGACCTACGTTCCTAGTCGATTCTGTCTTAGCCCATCAAACAGCTATTTTGTATTCAAATCAATCCACAACACCTATGAAATTTTCACAAACCTTTCAACCTGTCAATACCATTCCTCTGGTTTCACTCTCAGTTTCGGGAAATCATTGTTAAATGATGCAAGGTCACTTATACTCCACAGCAATGAACTTAACCCACCCCAGGGACTTCTCTCAAGAGGGAGGTCATAATACCTCCCTCTGTTCCAAGGAGTGGCAGTTCATCCAAAGGTTTCTTCACCCTTTTCTTTTTTGCCCATTTGGTCTTCCACTTATCTAATATATTCTGTTTCCTAATGTTCTGAATTTTTAATCCCGGAGTACTCTTATTAGCAATGTCTTTTTTACTGAAGCACACTCCATAGTTCCTTTAAAAAGCGTTGGTTTTCTTTAAGTCTACCTCATATTTTTGAGCCAATTATGACAATTTATCATGAACTTGGCACGCTCGCATAGTAATATTTCTACACATGAATGTGAGCAAATCTTTTTGATAGGTCTTTTCCAACACAAGATTTCCAGCAATCATGGCTTCTAATTCTATTGTCAATTTTGCCACATTTAGGCTGATATTTATACTTTTTGACGCAAACCAGCACTGGCGCTGGTTTGCGTAAAAAAATATACAACCAGCTAGCGCCATTCCTACGCGCCATGCGGGCGCCATATTTAAGGATTGATGTTAGCCGGCGCTGTGGACTGGTTAGAGTAAAAAAAAAAAAAGACTCAAACCAGGAAGCGCCGGCGTAGGGGAAAATGGGGGTTGTGCGTAAAAAAATGGTGCAAGTCAGGTTTGAGTCAAAAATCATGGCTCAAACCAGACTTGCGCTATTTTTTGGTGCACAACCCCCATTGAAATGGCACCTGTCTTAGCAAAGACAGGAGTCATGCCCCCTTGCCCAATGGCCATGCCCAGGGGGACTTCTGTCCCCTGGGCATGGCCATTGGGCACAGTTGCATTTAGGGGGGCCCAAGTTAGGCCCCCCTATGCTACTTTAAAAGAAAAAATAATAAACCCTACCTGAACTTACCTGGGATGGGTCCCCCCTTCCATGGGTGTCCTCCAGGGGTGGGCGAGGGTGGCAGGGGGTGTCCCTGGGGGCAGGGAAGGGCACCTGTGGACTGTTTCAATGGTCAGAGACTATGAAGTGACCCCACAGGCCCCTTAACGTCTGCCCTCACCTAGGCGTTAAAAAATGGCACACATCAGGCTGGGTGCCGTTTTTTAAGGCCCGCCTCCACCTGTGCGCCAAAATGACACAGGAGTATAAATAAGGAGCACAGGCCTTAAAGTCATTTTTGGGACGGGACCACCTACCTTGCATGTCATTAACGCAAGGCAGTTTCCCGCATCCAAAAAATGATGCACATGGAGGAATTTTGACGTCTGCGGGCTCGGGCGTCATAGTATAAATATGGTGCATGTTTTGCGCCGAATGTGCGTCAAAATGTTTGCGCACATTCAGCTCAAACGAAGTATAAATATGCCCCTTAAAGTCCTCTCTATCAGTGTTGATGGAAGAGGATACAAATCAATCCACAACACCCCCTGACTCACTTCAAAGCTAGTACTCTCCCTAGATGGGGTGTTTCCATTAAAGAATTGTACCTAGTCATCCATTTCTTTCACACTAATCAATCATGTCACCAAGTAATTGTAGTTGTGGAATCACTTCTCTGAGCACCATTTCCTTAATTTAAAGGTGGTTTCCCATATAAAAGGATTATGTGCGGGTATCTTCTGATGTGTACCTTTCAAAGTGCACCCTGACTTATTCAAAGTCGTATCTGCAGTTGCTCCACATAGAGTGCTAGCATGTGTTAGAACTAAAGATACAAGCTCTCTCTGTTTCCCTGCTAACCAGTGGTAAAGTGCTTGTGTTCTCTCCCTAAGACATAATAAAATTGGCTTACGCCTGATTGGTGCATGTCATTTACTTATACATATCTATTACAAGGTATAGAGTATGGTAAATTAAATGCTACTAGGGGATGTGCAGGAACTGCTGCTTTGCCGGTGCCTGGAGGAAGGGGCGGGCTCTGAGCCCCTTTAAACATTGTATTGCGCTCCCGCCTCACAGGACGCGTGGGAACTGCTGCTTTGCCAGTGCCTGGAGGAAGGGGCAGGCTCTGAGCCCCTTTAAACATTATAGCGCGCTCCCACCTCACGGCCTTACTTAGTCCACCTGATAAGGCCCACTGTTGGGTCCCCGTCGCTGCGCGCACCCCTTCCAGGGATGCCCAGGGCCAACTTGTCCTCCTTTGTATGCCAGGCTGAGTCGGCACAGGGGACTGTGGCACAGGCACAGGCCACAGGACACGTCAGAGCTCACCGCTTGTGTGAAGGGCTGCGGGCGTGCTCTCCTTACGGAGAGCGGTCCATTCACAGGTGCAGACGCTTGGTGCTGCTGTCTTTCTCTCCCTCCAGCAACACCGGTCTCACTTGAGCCTAGGCGCCCCCACCCCTTGGAGAAGGCCCTCCAGACGGGGGTAGGGTGAGGAGAGGTGGGGAGCGAGGTCCCGGGTGTTGGGGGCGACTCATTGCCGAGTCCCCACCGTGGCCTGCGCCCCTCCCGGGGCCGCCCAACGCCACCCCGTTCTCTTGTTTTTTCCGTGTCAGGCCAGGTTATAATGTAAGACCACGGCTCAGGCTGAGGTCACAGGCCGCAGCAGAGCGACCTGCGTATGGAAGGGTCTGCGGGTGCACTCCGTTTTCGAAGGGCGTCTCCCCGCCTCAGCATCTCATGTCTTACCTTCAGCAGCAAAATGGAGAGGCACACCGCCTCTGCAGCACCTGCACTCCCGGCCCGAGGCCCGCCGCCTTGTGGAGCCCCATTCTCAGGTGGCCATCAACGATTGTGGCCAGATCACGCCCCCCTTATTACATTTTATAAATGTAACTCCCAAACTGGAAGAGATACGTTTGTCAAGTTTGGTGTCCCTAAACTCACAATTTAAATCACAAATTAGGGTGAAGTCAGATTCTAAATTGCAGTTCTGAAAATGCCACTTTCAGAAAGTTGGTATTTTCTTACGTTAGCCATTTGGTGCTTACTGCCGGCTTCCAATACATGCCTGAGGTGGAATGACAGATGGTCTTATGCATTCATTCTAGACACCCACACACAAAGTGAGTTTAGGTGTGATGGATTAGCCACCCACATCCTGATGGGCCATTCTGCGCAGAATGGGCGGAAAGGGATGGCACTTGCACCTGAAAGGGCAGTGTTCTGCCACACACAAAGAGCTTCATACCCCCTGTAGGGAGTCTGGAGCCAGGGTAGAAAGGGAGGGCCTTTGTGTACTTCAAAGACCCTTCTTTGAAGTCTCCCCCACTTTAAAAGCACAACTGGGTATAAGTACTAGATCTCTGACGCCACCAGCCCAGTATACTTCTGGGCCTGTGGATACTCTGCCAGGAAGAAGGACTGCTGTGCTGCTAGGACTGCCACTCCACTGAGCTGCTATTCTGTTGGACTCCTGCTTTGATTAGCTGATCTTCTGCCTGCTGCCCTCCTGCGTGTGAGTGAGAAGGTCAGGGCCTGCATATCTCCATCCCAGAACCAAAATGACTCCATGGGCTTAATTGCTTGCCTCCTGTTTTTTGAAGTCTCAGGGACACAAAACACTTCCAACACTCCTGCTACAGCTCCTGGACCCATTTTCAACCAGATCCTAACCCCCCAAGAGGTGCCCCTCTAGTCCTGGGACCCTATAAGTGGCTTTATGGATGCTGAAATCCTGTTTTTCAGACCAGTTTGCACAAGAACAGTGCCTCTGGCAGAAAGAATCAGCGCTAGCTGCCGCACGTTCGTCTCTTTGTTCAGCAAGCATCAATGCTACTGACTGCAAGGCTTCAGTCTGTCTATCCACGACCGCGGCCTACTCTTTGCACCTGAGAACCACCACTAGTGATGCTCTCCTTGCTCCCAGAAAAATTCTTCCATGCAAATGGGACTCTTGGATCCATTCTGAGAAGGTAAAACTTCAGCGGGACTTACCTGGGACTGTATCTGACCCGCACTTGGCCTGAACTTTTGGATTTACCATGGATTAGCATGACCAGATAGCTCCAGCTGGTGATTTATGCTTTTAAGCACTGTATTGCATTTAAGTCCTTAAAATGTCATATGTTGACTTCAATTCATTAGATTTTTGACATTTTGGCCTTGTTTTACCCATAAAATTAAGCTCTATTTTTCTAACCAAGTGTGGTGTCTTTTTGTGTGGTGTTTTCACTGTTTTACTGTTTGATGAGTTGCTCAAATACTTTATACCTTACAATTTGCCTCTTTAAATAAACCTGATTGCTCTGTGCCAAGCTACCAGAGGATGAGCACAGGTTAATGTTTAGTGTGTATCTGACCTACGCTGACTAGGAGTGTGGTTCCTGCTTGCACAGGCTGCATACCTCTGCCAACCAGAAAATCTATTTCTAACAAAAGTGATATAAAGAATGGCACGGATTTAATCAGGGCTAAGAATGAGGGTAATGCCATGGTAGAAAGGAGACAGACTGATGAAGAGTTTGCCATACAGTATGAGATAATTGTGGTAAAGACCTATAAATAGGTGTTTTTCCTTGGTGGCGTTGCCTAAATCTTTAAATATGTTTATCCACTGTGGATCCCAACCAATGGCACAGTTTTGCACCACACAACAATATAGATTAGTTTGAGGTGGCACAATCTGTTTCAACCTATACATCCCCTAAGATACAAGATTAATGTGTCAAAAATCTATAGAAAAATGTGTGTTTGTCTTTGCTGATGCCATTAGATCAGCAAGTTTATAACCTTTACATGTTTGCCCACTTTGGATCTCAAACAACAATATGGTTCCTCAGCAACTGCCAATATTGTTCTTGTTGTGGTGGCAAAATCTGTTTCACTCTATGAATTGTCTTTTGTCACCAATATGGGATTTTAGCAACTGGTCTCCTTTCATTTCTAGAACTGAGTTGGCTATCAGTTCAAGCCTAGAGTTAGGATAGGTTCTAGGCAGGTATGAGGGAATGAATCACACACATATTTATGAGTGCAGTGTGCTTCTTCACAATAAAATCCAGCACACACTTCGGGATTACACCATTATAGTGCATTGAGATATGCTTTGAGTGTATGTAATTGGGTTAATGGTTTATCTAATATATTAGATTTAACAATTGCTTTTTTTTCTCATCCAAAATAGTTCTGTAGGTGTTGTTTAAAAAATGAAGAAACAGGTATACGAGCATTAGGACTCATGTTAATGCATGGCCCAAACATGTAGACAAGCAGGCATTATAGGGGCCCTGATAAAGGCCAATGACCCGTATGGGCTGTAAATAAGATTGAAACAACGTTGACACAATTTTCCAGATAGATTAACATTACACTTCATCAACTATCTGAACTATGTTGTTAGACCTGGCACTCTATGCATGGTCAACCCAGATTGTTGCCTGTCTCTGCCTTCCTTTGCTGAGCCCATTTTTTGTGGCTTTTAGGACTCTGTGTTTCCCTGCTAACCAGTGGTAAAGTGCTTGTGTTCTCTCCCTAAGACATAATAAAATTGGCTTACGCCTGATTGGTGCATGTCATTTACTTATACATATCTATTACAAGGTATAGAGTATGGTAAATTAAATGCTACTAGGGGATGTGCAGGAACTGCTGCTTTGCCGGTGCCAGGAGGAAGGGGCGGGCTCTGAGCCCCTTTAAACATTGTATTGCGCTCCCGCCTCACGGGACGCGTGGGAACTGCTGCTTTGCCAGTGCCTGGAGGAAGGGGCAGGCTCTGAGCCCCTTTAAACATTATAGCGCGCTCCCACCTCACGGCCTTACTAAGTCCACCTGGTAAGGCCCACTGTTGGGTCCCCGTCGCTGGGCGCACCCCTTCCAGGGATGCCCAGGGCCAACTTGTCCTCCTTTGTATGCCAGGCTGAGTCGGCACAGGGGACTGTGGCACAGGCACAGGCCACAGGACACGTCAGAGCTCACCGCTTGTGTGAAGGGCTGCGGGCGTGCTCTCCTTACGGAGAGCGGTCCATTCACAGGTGCAGACGCTTGGTGCTGCTGTCTTTCTCTCCCTCCAGCAACACCGGTCTCACTTGAGCCTAGGCGCCCCCACCCCTTGGAGAAGGCCCTCCAGACGGGGGGTAGGGTGAGGAGAGGTGGGGAGCGAGGTCCCGGGTGTTGGGGGCGACTCATCGCCGAGTCCCCACCGTGGCCTGCGCCCCTCCCGGGGCCGCCCAACGCCACCCCGTTCTCTTGTTTTTTCCGTGTCAGGCCAGGTTATAATGTAAGACCACGGCTCAGGCTGAGGTCACAGGCCGCAGCAGAGCGACCTGCGTATGGAAGGGTCTGCGGGTGCACTCCGTTTTCGAAGGGCGTCTCCCCACCGCAGCATCTCATGTCTTACCTTCAGCAGCAAAATGGAGAGGCACACCGCCTCTGCAGCACCTGCACTCCCGGCCCGAGGCCCGCCGCCTTGTGGAGCCCCGTTCTCAGGTGGCCATCAACGATTGTGGCCAGATCACGCCCCCCTTATTACATTTTATAAATGTAACTCCCAAACTGGAAGAGATACGTTTGTCAAGTTTGGTGTCCCTAAACTCACAATTTAAATCACAAATTAGGGTGAAGTCAGATTCTAAATTGCAGTTCTGAAAATGCCACTTTCAGAAAGTTGGTATTTTCTTACGTTAGCCATTTGGTGCTTACTGCCGGCTTCCAATACATGCCTGAGGTGGAATGATAGATGGTCTTATGCATTCCCTCTAGACACCCACACACAAAGTGAGTTTAGGTGTGATGGATTAGCCACCCACATCCTGATGGGCCATTCTGCGCAGAATGGGCGGAAAGGGATGGCACTTGCACCTGAAAGGGCAGTGTCCTGCCACACACAAAGAGCTTTATACCCCCTGTAGGGAGTCTGGAGCCAGGGTAGAAAGGGAGGGCCTTTGTGTACTTCAAAGACCCTTCTTTGAAGTCTCCCCCACTTTAAAAGCACAACTGGGTATAAGTACTAGATCTCTGACGCCACCAGCCCAGTATACTTCTGGGCCTGTGGATACTCTGCCAGGAAGAAGGACTGCTGTGCTGCTAGGACTGCCACTCCACTGAGCTGCTATTCTGTTGGACTCCTGCTTTGATTAGCTGATCTTCTGCCTGCTGCCCTCCTGCGTGGGAGTGAGAAGGTCAGGGCCTGCATATCTCCATCCCAGAACCAAAATGACTCCATGGGCTTAATTGCTTGCCTCCTGTTTTTTGAAGTCTCAGGGACACAAAACACTTCCAACACTCCTGCTACAGCTCCTGGACCCATTTTCAACCAGATCCTAACCCCCCAAGAGGTGCCCCTCTAGTCCTGGGACCCTATAAGTGGCTTTATGGATGCTGAAATCCTGTTTTTCAGACCAGTTTGCACAAGAACAGTGCCTCTGGCAGAAAGAATCAGCGCTAGCTGCCGAACGTTCGTCTCTTTGTTCAGCAAGCATCAATGCTACTGACTGCAAGGCTTCAGTCTGTCTATCCACGACCGCGGCCTACTCTTTGCACCTGAGAACCACCACTAGTGATGCTCTCCTTGCTCCCAGAAAAATTCTTCCATGCAAATGGGACTCTTGGATCCATTCTGAGAAGGTAAAACTTCAGCGGGACTTACCTGGGACTGTATCTGACCCGCACTTGGCCTGAACTTTTGGATTTACCATGGATTAGCATGACCAGATAGCTCCAGCTGGTGATTTATGCTTTTAAGCACTGTATTGCATTTAAGTCCTTAAAATGTCATATGTTGACTTCAATTCATTAGATTTTTGACATTTTGGCCTTGTTTTACCCATAAAATTAAGCTCTATTTTTCTAACCAAGTGTGGTGTCTTTTTGTGTGGTGTTTTCACTGTTTTACTGTTTGATGAGTTGCTCAAATACTTTATACCTTACAATTTGCCTCTTTAAATAAACCTGATTGCTCTGTGCCAAGCTACCAGAGGATGAGCACAGGTTAATGTTTAGTGTGTATCTGACCTACGCTGACTAGGAGTGTGGTTCCTGCTTGCACAGGCTGCATACCTCTGCCAACCAGAAAATCTATTTCTAACAAAAGTGATATAAAGAATGGCACGGATTTAATCAGGGCTAAGAATGAGGGTAATGCCATGGTAGAAAGGAGACAGACTGATGAAGAGTTTGCCATACAGTATGAGATAATTGTGGTAAAGACCTATAAATAGGTGTTTTTCCTTGGTGGCGTTGTCTAAATCTTTAAATATGTTTATCCACTGTGGATCCCAACCAATGGCACAGTTTTGCACCACACAACAATATAGATTAGTTTGAGGTGGCACAATCTGTTTCAACCTATACATCCCCTAAGATACAAGATTAATGTGTCAAAAATCTATAGAAAAATGTGTGTTTGTCTTTGCTGATGCCATTAGATCAGCAAGTTTATAACCTTTACATGTTTGCCCACTTTGGATCTCAAACAACAATATGGTTCCTCAGCAACTGCCAATATTGTTCTTGTTGTGGTGGCAAAATCTGTTTCACTCTATGAATTGTCTTTTGTCACCAATATGGGATTTTAGCAACTGGTCTCCTTTCATTTCTAGAACTGAGTTGGCTATCAGTTCAAGCCTAGAGTTAGGATAGGTTGTAGGCAGGTATGAGGGAATGAATCACACACATATTTATGAGTGCAGTGTGCTTCTTCACAATAAAATCCAGCACACACTTCGGGATTACACCATTATAGTGCATTGAGATATGCTTTGAGTGTATGTAATTGGGTTAATGGTTTATCTAATATATTAGATTTAACAATTGCTTTTTTTTCTCATCCAAAATAGTTCTGTAGGTGTTGTTTAAAAAATGAAGAAACAGGTATACGAGCATTAGGACTCATGTTAATGCATGGCCCAAACATGTAGACAAGCAGGCATTATAGGGGCCCTGATAAAGGCCAATGACCCGTATGGGCTGTAAATAAGATTGAAACAACGTTGACACAATTTTCCAGATAGATTAACATTACACTTCATCAACTATCTGAACTATGTTGTTAGACCTGGCACTCTATGCATGGTCAACCCAGATTGTTGCCTGTCTCTGCCTTCCTTTGCTGAGCCCATTTTTTGTGGCTTTTAGGACTCTGTGTTTCCCTGCTAACCAGTGGTAAAGTGCTTGTGTTCTCTCCCTAAGACATAATAAAATTGGCTTACGCCTGATTGGTGCATGTCATTTACTTATACATATCTATTACAAGGTATAGAGTATGGTAAATTAAATGCTACTAGGGGATGTGCAGGAACTGCTGCTTTGCCGGTGCCAGGAGGAAGGGGCGGGCTCTGAGCCCCTTTAAACATTGTATTGCGCTCCCGCCTCACGGGACGCGTGGGAACTGCTGCTTTGCCAGTGCCTGGAGGAAGGGGCAGGCTCTGAGCCCCTTTAAACATTATAGCGCGCTCCCACCTCACGGCCTTACTAAGTCCACCTGGTAAGGCCCACTGTTGGGTCCCCGTCGCTGGGCGCACCCCTTCCAGGGATGCCCAGGGCCAACTTGTCCTCCTTTGTATGCCAGGCTGAGTCGGCACAGGGGACTGTGGCACAGGCACAGGCCACAGGACACGTCAGAGCTCACCGCTTGTGTGAAGGGCTGCGGGCGTGCTCTCCTTACGGAGAGCGGTCCATTCACAGGTGCAGACGCTTGGTGCTGCTGTCTTTCTCTCCCTCCAGCAACACCGGTCTCACTTGAGCCTAGGCGCCCCCACCCCTTGGAGAAGGCCCTCCAGACGGGGGGTAGGGTGAGGAGAGGTGGGGAGCGAGGTCCCGGGTGTTGGGGGCGACTCATCGCCGAGTCCCCACCGTGGCCTGCGCCCCTCCCGGGGCCGCCCAACGCCACCCCGTTCTCTTGTTTTTTCCGTGTCAGGCCAGGTTATAATGTAAGACCACGGCTCAGGCTGAGGTCACAGGCCGCAGCAGAGCGACCTGCGTATGGAAGGGTCTGCGGGTGCACTCCGTTTTCGAAGGGCGTCTCCCCACCGCAGCATCTCATGTCTTACCTTCAGCAGCAAAATGGAGAGGCACACCGCCTCTGCAGCACCTGCACTCCCGGCCCGAGGCCCGCCGCCTTGTGGAGCCCCGTTCTCAGGTGGCCATCAACGATTGTGGCCAGATCACGCCCCCCTTATTACATTTTATAAATGTAACTCCCAAACTGGAAGAGATACGTTTGTCAAGTTTGGTGTCCCTAAACTCACAATTTAAATCACAAATTAGGGTGAAGTCAGATTCTAAATTGCAGTTCTGAAAATGCCACTTTCAGAAAGTTGGTATTTTCTTACGTTAGCCATTTGGTGCTTACTGCCGGCTTCCAATACATGCCTGAGGTGGAATGATAGATGGTCTTATGCATTCCCTCTAGACACCCACACACAAAGTGAGTTTAGGTGTGATGGATTAGCCACCCACATCCTGATGGGCCATTCTGCGCAGAATGGGCGGAAAGGGATGGCACTTGCACCTGAAAGGGCAGTGTCCTGCCACACACAAAGAGCTTTATACCCCCTGTAGGGAGTCTGGAGCCAGGGTAGAAAGGGAGGGCCTTTGTGTACTTCAAAGACCCTTCTTTGAAGTCTCCCCCACTTTAAAAGCACAACTGGGTATAAGTACTAGATCTCTGACGCCACCAGCCCAGTATACTTCTGGGCCTGTGGATACTCTGCCAGGAAGAAGGACTGCTGTGCTGCTAGGACTGCCACTCCACTGAGCTGCTATTCTGTTGGACTCCTGCTTTGATTAGCTGATCTTCTGCCTGCTGCCCTCCTGCGTGGGAGTGAGAAGGTCAGGGCCTGCATATCTCCATCCCAGAACCAAAATGACTCCATGGGCTTAATTGCTTGCCTCCTGTTTTTTGAAGTCTCAGGGACACAAAACACTTCCAACACTCCTGCTACAGCTCCTGGACCCATTTTCAACCAGATCCTAACCCCCCAAGAGGTGCCCCTCTAGTCCTGAGACCCTATAAGTGGCTTTCTGGATGCTGAAATCCTGTTTTTCAGACCAGTTTGCACAAGAACAGTGCCTCTGGCAGAAAGAATCAGCGCTAGCTGCCGCACGTTCGTCTCTTTGTTCAGCAAGCATCAATGCTACTGACTGCAAGGCTTCAGTCTGTCTATCCACGACCGCGGCATACTCTTTGCACCTGAGAACCACCACCAGTGATGCTCTCCTTGCTCCCAGAAAAATTCCTCCATGCAAATGGGACTCTTGGATCCATTCTGAGAAGGTAAAACTTCAGCGGGACTTACCAGGGACTGTATCTGACCCGCACTTGGCCTGAACTTTTGGATTTACCATGGATTAGCATGACCAGATAGCTCCAGTTGGTGATTTATGCTTTTAAGCACTGTATTGCATTTAAGTCCTTAAAATGTCATATGTTGACTTCAATTCATTAGATTTTTGACATTTTGGCCTTGTTTTACCCATAAAATTAAGCTCTATTTTTCTAACCAAGTGTGGTGTCTTTTTGTGTGGTGTTTTCACTGTTTTACTGTTTGATGAGTTGCTCAAATACTTTATACCTTACAATTTGCCTCTTTAAATAAACCTGATTGCTCTGTGCCAAGCTACCAGAGGATGAGCACAGGTTAATGTTTAGTGTGTATCTGACCTACGCTGACTAGGAGTGTGGTTCCTGCTTGCACAGGCTGCATACCTCTGCCAACCAGAAAATCTATTTCTAACAAAAGTGATATAAAGAATGGCACGGATTTAATCAGGGCTAAGAATGAGGGTAATGCCATGGTAGAAAGGAGACAGACTGATGAAGAGTTTGCCATACAGTATGAGATAATTGTGGTAAAGACCTATAAATAGGTGTTTTTCCTTGGTGGCGTTGCCTAAATCTTTAAATATGTTTATCCACTGTGGATCCCAACCAATGGCACAGTTTTGCACCACACAACAATATAGATTAGTTTGAGGTGGCACAATCTGTTTCAACCTATACATCCCCTAAGATACAAGATTAATGTGTCAAAAATCTATAGAAAAATGTGTGTTTGTCTTTGCTGATGCCATTAGATCAGCAAGTTTATAACCTTTACATGTTTGCCCACTTTGGATCTCAAACAACAATATGGTTCCTTAGCAACTGCCAATATTGTTCTTGTTGTGGTGGCAAAATCTGTTTCACTCTATGAATTGTCTTTTGTCACCAATATGGGATTTTAGCAACTGGTCTCCTTTCATTTCTAGAACAGAGTTGGCTATCAGTTCAAGCCTAGAGTTAGGATAGGTTGTAGGCAGGTATGAGGGAATGAATCACACACATATTTATGAGTGCAGTGTGCTTCTTCACAATAAAATCCAGCACACACTTCGGGATTACACCATTATAGTGCATTGAGATATGCTTTGAGTGTATGTAATTGGGTTAATGGTTTATCTAATATATTAGATTTAACAATTGCTTTTTTTTCTCATCCAAAATAGTTCTGTAGGTGTTGTTTGAAAAATGAAGAAACAGGTATACGAGCATTAGGACTCATGTTAATGCATGGCCCAAACATGTAGACAAGCAGGCATTATAGGGGCCCTGATAAAGACCAATGACCCGTATGGGCTATAAATAAGATTGAAACAACGTTGACACAATTTTCCAGATAGATTAACATTACACTTCATCAACTATCTGAACTATGTTGTTAGACCTGGCACTCTATGCATGGTCAACCCAGATTGTTGCCTGTCTCTGCCTTCCTTTGCTGAGCCCATTTTTTGTGGCTTTTAGGACTCTGTGTTTCCCTGCTAACCAGTGGTAAAGTGCTTGTGTTCTCTCCCTAAGACATAATAAAATTGGCTTACGCCTGATTGGTGCATGTCATTTACTTATACATATCTATTACAAGGTATAGAGTATGGTAAATTAAATGCTACTAGGGGATGTGCAGGAACTGCTGCTTTGCCGGTGCCTGGAGGAAGGGGCGGGCTCTGAGCCCCTTTAAACATTGTATTGCGCTCCCGCCTCACAGGACGCGTGGGAACTGCTGCTTTGCCAGTGCCTGGAGGAAGGGGCAGGCTCTGAGCCCCTTTAAACATTATAGCGCGCTCCCACCTCACGGCCTTACTTAGTCCACCTGATAAGGCCCACTGTTGGGTCCCCGTCGCTGCGCGCACCCCTTCCAGGGATGCCCAGGGCCAACTTGTCCTCCTTTGTATGCCAGGCTGAGTCGGCACAGGGGACTGTGGCACAGGCACAGGCCACAGGACACGTCAGAGCTCACCGCTTGTGTGAAGGGCTGCGGGCGTGCTCTCCTTACGGAGAGCGGTCCATTCACAGGTGCAGACGCTTGGTGCTGCTGTCTTTCTCTCCCTCCAGCAACACCGGTCTCACTTGAGCCTAGGCGCCCCCACCCCTTGGAGAAGGCCCTCCAGACGGGGGTAGGGTGAGGAGAGGTGGGGAGCGAGGTCCCGGGTGTTGGGGGCGACTCATTGCCGAGTCCCCACCGTGGCCTGCGCCCCTCCCGGGGCCGCCCAACGCCACCCCGTTCTCTTGTTTTTTCCGTGTCAGGCCAGGTTATAATGTAAGACCACGGCTCAGGCTGAGGTCACAGGCCGCAGCAGAGCGACCTGCGTATGGAAGGGTCTGCGGGTGCACTCCGTTTTCGAAGGGCGTCTCCCCGCCGCAGCATCTCATGTCTTACCTTCAGCAGCAAAATGGAGAGGCACACCGCCTCTGCAGCACCTGCACTCCCGGCCCGAGGCCCGCCGCCTTGTGGAGCCCCATTCTCAGGTGGCCATCAACGATTGTGGCCAGATCACGCCCCCCTTATTACATTTTATAAATGTAACTCCCAAACTGGAAGAGATACTGTTGGACTTTTGCTTTTGCAGGGTCATCCCCAGACTTTTTTGCCTCCTGCCTCCTATATTTTTCTGACATGTTGCTGTTGGCTTTTCAACTCTGAGCACTTTACCACTGCTAACCAGTGCTAAAGTGCATATGCTCTCCTGTTTAAATTGTATGTAAGTGGTTTATCCATGATTGGCATATTTGATTTACTAGTAAGTCCCTAGTAAGGTGCACTAGAGGTGCCAGGGCCTGTAAATCAAATGCTACTAGTGGGCCTGCAGCACTGGTTGTGCCACCCACATAAGTAGCTCTGTAATCATGTCTCAGACCTGCCACTGCAGTGTCTGTGTGTGTATTTTTACACTGTAAAGTCGACTTGGCAAGTGTACCCACTTGCCAGGCCTAAACCTTCCCTTTCCTTACATGTAAGGCACCCCTAAGGTATGCCCTAGGTAGCCCCAAGGGCAGGGTGCAGTGTATGGATAAGGTAGGACATATAGTAATGTGGTTTATATGTCCTGACAGTGAAATACTGCCAATTTCGTTTTCACTGTTGCAAGGTCTGTCTCTCTCTCATAGGATAATATGGGGGCTACCTTTAAATATGATTAAAGTGTAGATTCCCCTAGAGAGTAGATGGACATGTGGAGTTTGGGATCCCTGAACTCACAATTTAAAAATACATCTTTTAGTAAAGTTGATTTTAAGATTGTGAGTTTGGAAATGCCACTTTTAGAAAGTGAGCATTTTCTTGCTTAAACCATTCTGTGACTCTGCCTTGTTTGTGGATTCCCTGTCTGGGTCAGTTTGACAGTTGGGTTGTTTTTCACCTCACACCAGACAGTGACACAAAGGGAGCTGGGGTGTGATCTGCATTTCCTGATTAGCCATCTCTGCTAGGAGGGAGGGGTGGAGTGGTCACTCTCATCTGAAAGGACTGTGCCTGCCTCTGACAATGCTGTCTCCAGCCCCCTGGTGTGTGTCTGAGGCCTTGCCTGGGCAAGGCAGGATTTCACAAGAAGGTGTGAGTCCCCTTTGAAGGAAGGTGACTTCAAAGACTAAAATGGGTATAAGAAGGGCACCCAAACTTACAAACTTTAGAAAACACTTCTGGAATCAAGGGGAACCTCTGCCTGGAGAAGAGCTGATCGCTGAGGAACAAGTGCTGCCCTGCCTGTGACTGTGCTTTGTGGAGCTTTCCTGCAGTGCTGCTTCTGCCAGAGTAAGAGGGCAAAGACTGGACTTTGTGTGCCTTCCATCTTGAAGAAGAAATCTCCAAGGGCTTGATGTAGAGCTTGCCTCCTGTTGTTGAAGTCTCAGGGATAGCAAAGACTTCTTCCTGCCAGCACCTGGAGTCTCTGGAGAGACCCCTACTCTGCTCTGTGGTGCCCTTCCAGTTCCTGGGACCCTGAAAGGAGAGGCTGGCAGCCTAAGGACAAAAATACACGCACCGAGCACCGTGCGGAGAAAAGATCGACGCGAATCCGATCGCGGCTGAGAAAACGACGCGACGCCGACTCCGCAGCTGAGAAACGACGCCGCTGGAAACGCGACCGGAGAATCGACGCCCGGAGCAGGAGAAACGACGCGCAGCATCGCTGACGAAGGCTGAGAGATCGCAACCAGCGCCGCGGGACTTCGGACCGTCGCGTGGCTGGCTTTTTCGACGCGCCTCGCCGAGCCGAGCTGTTTTCGACGCATATACCCGTGCTGGGTTATTTTCGACGCACACCGCCCGTGCGGGGTTATTTTTGACGCAAACCAGGTACATTTTCACGCTAGCAGCGCTAGTGTGGTGTTACAACTACCTAAAGACTCTTTTTATTTTAAACCTTTAAAAAAATCATAACTTGACTTGTGTATGTTGGATTTTTGTCGTTTTGGTCTTGTTTTGTCTAGATAAATATTTCCTATTTTTCTAAACTGGTGTTGTGTCATTTTGTAGTGTTTTCATTAAGTTGCTGTGTGTGTTGGTACAAATACTTTACGCCCAGCACTCTGAGGTTAAGCCTACTGCTCTGCCAAGCTACCAAGGGGGTAAGCAGGGGTTAGCTGAGGGTGATTCTCTTTTATCCTAACTAGAGTGAGGGTCCTTGCTTGAACAGGGGGTAACCTGACTGTCAACCAAAGACCCCATTTCTAACATTGGTGACCAGCGGTCGGGATTTGGACTTGTATTTGTACTTGACATACAGTAATTGAGTGTACACTACTGTTTTTGATCTCAGACCACTACGTGACCACATACTACTTGTCTTGTGATTCTGCTTTTTGTTCTCTGATGTCCTCCTGGAAGTATTGCTAATATTTTTGGACTTGGGTTTTTGGTTGTGAAGCCTTTGCAGAAATGGAAGTCAATTTCTGGCACCTATCTATGTATAAAAAGTGGCAGCTTAAAGCATTCTGCATGGAAAGGGGACTGGCTGTGAACAAGGAATCCAGAAGGGAGGATCTTGAGTCAGCCCTGTTTCAGGATGAATTGAAACGTTGTCAGGCAACACCACCAAATGAGTCTGAGGAGGATAACTACTCTGAGGAGGAGGACTACTCCAAAGAGGAGGGCAGTGGCCCTGAGGAGGGAACAGAAAGAGATGATAGGCTCCTAGCTCGAATCCGGAGTCTGGAAGAGCTTAAGAGGGCCGAGGAGAAGAGAGCCTTAGTCCTGGCAGAAAGGAGGAGGGACTTAGAGATTAAAAAAATGATTTATGCTTACGAGCTTAAATTGAAAGAGCTGGAAGTCATGAGGGCTGAGTCCAGCTGGAATGGTGGCAGCAACAATTGTATATCCAGTGATGCTGCAGAAGTGCGCATGCCCAGAGAGGTGGTGCCCTACTTGAAGGAGGGAGTTAACACACGCCAGGAGGTTCAGGGGTATGAGGTAGCTCCAGTGATGCACAGGGTCCCTGAGGTGGATTGGGGAACTGGCATGGGGAGTCATATTCCTACTGGTGGGAGGGACACTCTACTGACTCTAAGTGAGAGTGACAGGGAGAGGGGTTCCCCCCAGGTAGAAGTCCTGGTTATGGAGTGTGAAAACATCCCAGAAGAGTGTGGGTTGAGTGTCAGGGACAGTCAGGTACTGTCTCACCAGTCTCAGGAGGGTGATGTGGGGTGCTTTTTCAAAGCAGAGTCACTGGATGGTTGGGTGAAGGGTACTTTGGTTAATTCATGTGAGGGGCTGAGTGATGTAATTGCTGGAGAGCATATGTCTAGTCCTTATTTTCCAGAGCTATGCCAACACCAGGTGGAGTGTGAGTTCTCTGACCCCAGGGAGCTTACAATGGAGGCAGACTTCTGGGTGAGTACCAGAGAGTCTGAAGAGGCATTCGGGGGTGCTCCTGAGAGGAGTGGTCTAGGTAGTTCCCAACCAGGTGAGGTAGGGAAGGATTGTAGTGTCCCAGGTAGGTCCCAGTGTAGTGGGATGGGTGAGGGACCCCATGTCCAGTCTCAGAGGAGAGGGAATGGGGATGGGTTGAGGCCCAAGGTGCCCGAGATCCGGTCCCAGGTCCTGGAGGGTTCCCTGCGGGAACCCCAGGAGGGGAGCCTAGCCTGTACCATAGGGCCATCTGTTGAGGGAGACCCCACAGTGTCAGGAGAACTTGGGGGGGCGGCTGTAGCCAGCGTCCCACCAGTTCTGGTGTCTGGCAGTACCACTCCTAGTGAGGGGTTGCAGAAGTCCAGACAGAGGGTTGAGAGGGGGTTGCGGACCCCAGTGGAGAACCTGGAGGGTCAGGGGTCAGCTCTGAGTGCAGAGCCCCCCAGGAATGACCTTGGTGAGACCCTTTCTGGGCTGGGGGGAATCCAGACTCTGTCAGATGGGCAGAGGTCAGGAGACCTGCGCCAGCCAGACTCTTGTATGGCCCTTGGGGAAAGTGTTTCCCTTGTGGGGGGTAGGTGTGCCCCCCAGGAAGTCCTGGTGCGCCAGGCAATGGTTCAACCGCAGGGTGGTGACTCTGGGTTGAATGATCAGGTTCAGGGGGTAAACTCTGACCTGATGGGGGGTAAGTGTGCTCCCAAGGAAGTCCTGGTGTGCCAGGCAATGGTTCAACCGCAGGGTGGTGACTCTGGGTTGAATGATCAGGTTCAGGGGGTAAACTCTGACCTGATGGGGGGTAAGTGTGCTCCCAAGGAAGTCCTGGTGTGCCAGGCAGTGGTTCAACCGCAGGGTGGTGACCCTGGGTTGGATGACCAGGTTCAGAGGGTAAACTCTGACCTGGTAGGGGGTAGGAATGCCCCCCAGGAAGTCCTGGGTTGCCAGGCAGTGATCCAGTCTGTGGGTACAGACCCTGGATTGGGAGGCCAGGTTAAGGGTGTCCCCCCTGACCTGGAGGAAGGGGCTACTGCTAACAGTGCCCCTACCATGTTGTCTTCTGGGGGGGCCGCTCCTAGTTGGGTGGTTCAGGACCCCAGAAGAGAGGGCAGGGGGAGGGAAGCCTCACCCCTAGCCCTGGTCCAACCTGAAGGTACAGACCCCAGGTTGGAGGATCAGTTGCAGGTTAACATCCCTGCACTGATGGAAGAATTGTGCAGGACTGCTTCTACAAGCACCCTGACAGTTTTGGACTCTGGGGGTGCCGCTTCTGCAGGGAGGGTACAGAGCCCCAGAGGGGAGGACCAGGGTCAGGTTGTCATCCCTGACCTGATGGAAGAGAGAGTGGTCAAAGGGTGCCAGGCACCTGGGGCTACCACCCCCCACTCTCCACAGTCACAGTGGTTAGAGAGGCCTGAGGTCGGGCTCTCATCCCTGACAGTTGTCTGGGGCCACTGTGGCTTGCTGTCCTGGTGGACAGAGTTGCCCCTGGGGGGGGAAGGACGAAAGTCACACCCCAGGGGTGGAGTGGGCAACACCATTGTGTTGGCCCTGGTGGTACTATCTGCCCATTGCAATACATCTGTGAGCAAAGTAAAGTTAGGTGTTGCACAGATGGTGTCTGTAGATGTGGAGAAGGGTTCCCCATGGGTTAGCTTAGTGGGCCCTGAGAGTATGGACAGAGGGATCCAACTGGAGTCAGGAAGGCGTAGAACTGGAACATGCCCCTGCTGTTGTGGGCCTGGGTCCCTGTTCTATCGCCCCAATCAGGGAAGTACATCAAGGTATTGATTGTTCTCCCCTGGCTTTAGGCTGGTAGGGGGTCGTGTTGGACTTTTGCTTTTGCAGGGTCATCCCCAGACTTTTTTGCCTCCTGCCTCCTATATTTTTCTGACATGTTGCTGTTGGCTTTTCAACTCTGAGCACTTTACCACTGCTAACCAGTGCTAAAGTGCATATGCTCTCCTGTTTAAATTGTATGTAAGTGGTTTATCCATGATTGGCATATTTGATTTACTAGTAAGTCCCTAGTAAGGTGCACTAGAGGTGCCAGGGCCTGTAAATCAAATGCTACTAGTGGGCCTGCAGCACTGGTTGTGCCACCCACATAAGTAGCTCTGTAATCATGTCTCAGACCTGCCACTGCAGTGTCTGTGTGTGTATTTTTACACTGTAAAGTCGACTTGGCAAGTGTACCCACTTGCCAGGCCTAAACCTTCCCTTTCCTTACATGTAAGGCACCCCTAAGGTATGCCCTAGGTAGCCCCAAGGGCAGGGTGCAGTGTATGGATAAGGTAGGACATATAGTAATGTGGTTTATATGTCCTGACAGTGAAATACTGCCAATTTCGTTTTCACTGTTGCAAGGTCTGTCTCTCTCTCATAGGATAATATGGGGGCTACCTTTAAATATGATTAAAGTGTAGATTCCCCTAGAGAGTAGATGGACATGTGGAGTTTGGGATCCCTGAACTCACAATTTAAAAATACATCTTTTAGTAAAGTTGATTTTAAGATTGTGAGTTTGGAAATGCCACTTTTAGAAAGTGAGCATTTTCTTGCTTAAACCATTCTGTGACTCTGCCTTGTTTGTGGATTCCCTGTCTGGGTCAGTTTGACAGTTGGGTTGTTTTTCACCTCACACCAGACAGTGACACAAAGGGAGCTGGGGTGTGATCTGCATTTCCTGATTAGCCATCTCTGCTAGGAGGGAGGGGTGGAGTGGTCACTCTCATCTGAAAGGACTGTGCCTGCCTCTGACAATGCTGTCTCCAGCCCCCTGGTGTGTGTCTGAGGCCTTGCCTGGGCAAGGCAGGATTTCACAAGAAGGTGTGAGTCCCCTTTGAAGGAAGGTGACTTCAAAGACTAAAATGGGTATAAGAAGGGCACCCAAACTTACAAACTTTAGAAAACACTTCTGGAATCAAGGGGAACCTCTGCCTGGAGAAGAGCTGATCGCTGAGGAACAAGTGCTGCCCTGCCTGTGACTGTGCTTTGTGGAGCTTTCCTGCAGTGCTGCTTCTGCCAGAGTAAGAGGGCAAAGACTGGACTTTGTGTGCCTTCCATCTTGAAGAAGAAATCTCCAAGGGCTTGATGTAGAGCTTGCCTCCTGTTGTTGAAGTCTCAGGGATAGCAAAGACTTCTTCCTGCCAGCACCTGGAGTCTCTGGAGAGACCCCTACTCTGCTCTGTGGTGCCCTTCCAGTTCCTGGGACCCTGAAAGGAGAGGCTGGCAGCCTAAGGACAAAAATACACGCACCGAGCACCGTGCGGAGAAAAGATCGACGCGAATCCGATCGCGGCTGAGAAAACGACGCGACGCCGACTCCGCAGCTGAGAAACGACGCCGCTGGAAACGCGACCGGAGAATCGACGCCCGGAGCAGGAGAAACGACGCGCAGCATCGCTGACGAAGGCTGAGAGATCGCAACCAGCGCCGCGGGACTTCGGACCGTCGCGTGGCTGGCTTTTTCGACGCGCCTCGCCGAGCCGAGCTGTTTTCGACGCATATACCCGTGCTGGGTTATTTTCGACGCACACCGCCCGTGCGGGGTTATTTTTGACGCAAACCAGGTACATTTTCACGCTAGCAGCGCTAGTGTGGTGTTACAACTACCTAAAGACTCTTTTTATTTTAAACCTTTAAAAAAATCATAACTTGACTTGTGTATGTTGGATTTTTGTCGTTTTGGTCTTGTTTTGTCTAGATAAATATTTCCTATTTTTCTAAACTGGTGTTGTGTCATTTTGTAGTGTTTTCATTAAGTTGCTGTGTGTGTTGGTACAAATACTTTACGCCCAGCACTCTGAGGTTAAGCCTACTGCTCTGCCAAGCTACCAAGGGGGTAAGCAGGGGTTAGCTGAGGGTGATTCTCTTTTATCCTAACTAGAGTGAGGGTCCTTGCTTGAACAGGGGGTAACCTGACTGTCAACCAAAGACCCCATTTCTAACATTGGTGACCAGCGGTCGGGATTTGGACTTGTATTTGTACTTGACATACAGTAATTGAGTGTACACTACTGTTTTTGATCTCAGACCACTACGTGACCACATACTACTTGTCTTGTGATTCTGCTTTTTGTTCTCTGATGTCCTCCTGGAAGTATTGCTAATATTTTTGGACTTGGGTTTTTGGTTGTGAAGCCTTTGCAGAAATGGAAGTCAATTTCTGGCACCTATCTATGTATAAAAAGTGGCAGCTTAAAGCATTCTGCATGGAAAGGGGACTGGCTGTGAACAAGGAATCCAGAAGGGAGGATCTTGAGTCAGCCCTGTTTCAGGATGAATTGAAACGTTGTCAGGCAACACCACCAAATGAGTCTGAGGAGGATAACTACTCTGAGGAGGAGGACTACTCCAAAGAGGAGGGCAGTGGCCCTGAGGAGGGAACAGAAAGAGATGATAGGCTCCTAGCTCGAATCCGGAGTCTGGAAGAGCTTAAGAGGGCCGAGGAGAAGAGAGCCTTAGTCCTGGCAGAAAGGAGGAGGGACTTAGAGATTAAAAAAATGATTTATGCTTACGAGCTTAAATTGAAAGAGCTGGAAGTCATGAGGGCTGAGTCCAGCTGGAATGGTGGCAGCAACAATTGTATATCCAGTGATGCTGCAGAAGTGCGCATGCCCAGAGAGGTGGTGCCCTACTTGAAGGAGGGAGTTAACACACGCCAGGAGGTTCAGGGGTATGAGGTAGCTCCAGTGATGCACAGGGTCCCTGAGGTGGATTGGGGAACTGGCATGGGGAGTCATATTCCTACTGGTGGGAGGGACACTCTACTGACTCTAAGTGAGAGTGACAGGGAGAGGGGTTCCCCCCAGGTAGAAGTCCTGGTTATGGAGTGTGAAAACATCCCAGAAGAGTGTGGGTTGAGTGTCAGGGACAGTCAGGTACTGTCTCACCAGTCTCAGGAGGGTGATGTGGGGTGCTTTTTCAAAGCAGAGTCACTGGATGGTTGGGTGAAGGGTACTTTGGTTAATTCATGTGAGGGGCTGAGTGATGTAATTGCTGGAGAGCATATGTCTAGTCCTTATTTTCCAGAGCTATGCCAACACCAGGTGGAGTGTGAGTTCTCTGACCCCAGGGAGCTTACAATGGAGGCAGACTTCTGGGTGAGTACCAGAGAGTCTGAAGAGGCATTCGGGGGTGCTCCTGAGAGGAGTGGTCTAGGTAGTTCCCAACCAGGTGAGGTAGGGAAGGATTGTAGTGTCCCAGGTAGGTCCCAGTGTAGTGGGATGGGTGAGGGACCCCATGTCCAGTCTCAGAGGAGAGGGAATGGGGATGGGTTGAGGCCCAAGGTGCCCGAGATCCGGTCCCAGGTCCTGGAGGGTTCCCTGCGGGAACCCCAGGAGGGGAGCCTAGCCTGTACCATAGGGCCATCTGTTGAGGGAGACCCCACAGTGTCAGGAGAACTTGGGGGGGCGGCTGTAGCCAGCGTCCCACCAGTTCTGGTGTCTGGCAGTACCACTCCTAGTGAGGGGTTGCAGAAGTCCAGACAGAGGGTTGAGAGGGGGTTGCGGACCCCAGTGGAGAACCTGGAGGGTCAGGGGTCAGCTCTGAGTGCAGAGCCCCCCAGGAATGACCTTGGTGAGACCCTTTCTGGGCTGGGGGGAATCCAGACTCTGTCAGATGGGCAGAGGTCAGGAGACCTGCGCCAGCCAGACTCTTGTATGGCCCTTGGGGAAAGTGTTTCCCTTGTGGGGGGTAGGTGTGCCCCCCAGGAAGTCCTGGTGCGCCAGGCAATGGTTCAACCGCAGGGTGGTGACTCTGGGTTGAATGATCAGGTTCAGGGGGTAAACTCTGACCTGATGGGGGGTAAGTGTGCTCCCAAGGAAGTCCTGGTGTGCCAGGCAATGGTTCAACCGCAGGGTGGTGACTCTGGGTTGAATGATCAGGTTCAGGGGGTAAACTCTGACCTGATGGGGGGTAAGTGTGCTCCCAAGGAAGTCCTGGTGTGCCAGGCAGTGGTTCAACCGCAGGGTGGTGACCCTGGGTTGGATGACCAGGTTCAGAGGGTAAACTCTGACCTGGTAGGGGGTAGGAATGCCCCCCAGGAAGTCCTGGGTTGCCAGGCAGTGATCCAGTCTGTGGGTACAGACCCTGGATTGGGAGGCCAGGTTAAGGGTGTCCCCCCTGACCTGGAGGAAGGGGCTACTGCTAACAGTGCCCCTACCATGTTGTCTTCTGGGGGGGCCGCTCCTAGTTGGGTGGTTCAGGACCCCAGAAGAGAGGGCAGGGGGAGGGAAGCCTCACCCCTAGCCCTGGTCCAACCTGAAGGTACAGACCCCAGGTTGGAGGATCAGTTGCAGGTTAACATCCCTGCACTGATGGAAGAATTGTGCAGGACTGCTTCTACAAGCACCCTGACAGTTTTGGACTCTGGGGGTGCCGCTTCTGCAGGGAGGGTACAGAGCCCCAGAGGGGAGGACCAGGGTCAGGTTGTCATCCCTGACCTGGTGGAAGAGAGAGTGGTCAAAGGGTGCCAGGCACCTGGGGCTACCACCCCCCACTCTCCACAGTCACAGTGGTTAGAGAGGCCTGAGGTCGGGCTCTCATCCCTGACAGTTGTCTGGGGCCACTGTGGCTTGCTGTCCTGGTGGACAGAGTTGCCCCTGGGGGGGGAAGGACGAAAGTCACACCCCAGGGGTGGAGTGGGCAACACCATTGTGTTGGCCCTGGTGGTACTATCTGCCCATTGCAATACATCTGTGAGCAAAGTAAAGTTAGGTGTTGCACAGATGGTGTCTGTAGATGTGGAGAAGGGTTCCCCATGGGTTAGCTTAGTGGGCCCTGAGAGTATGGACAGAGGGATCCAACTGGAGTCAGGAAGGCGTAGAACTGGAACATGCCCCTGCTGTTGTGGGCCTGGGTCCCTGTTCTATCGCCCCAATCAGGGAAGTACATCAAGGTATTGATTGTTCTCCCCTGGCTTTAGGCTGGTAGGGGGTCGTGTTGGACTTTTGCTTTTGCAGGGTCATCCCCAGACTTTTTTGCCTCCTGCCTCCTATATTTTTCTGACATGTTGCTGTTGGCTTTTCAACTCTGAGCACTTTACCACTGCTAACCAGTGCTAAAGTGCATATGCTCTCCTGTTTAAATTGTATGTAAGTGGTTTATCCATGATTGGCATATTTGATTTACTAGTAAGTCCCTAGTAAGGTGCACTAGAGGTGCCAGGGCCTGTAAATCAAATGCTACTAGTGGGCCTGCAGCACTGGTTGTGCCACCCACATAAGTAGCTCTGTAATCATGTCTCAGACCTGCCACTGCAGTGTCTGTGTGTGTATTTTTACACTGTAAAGTCGACTTGGCAAGTGTACCCACTTGCCAGGCCTAAACCTTCCCTTTCCTTACATGTAAGGCACCCCTAAGGTATGCCCTAGGTAGCCCCAAGGGCAGGGTGCAGTGTATGGATAAGGTAGGACATATAGTAATGTGGTTTATATGTCCTGACAGTGAAATACTGCCAATTTCGTTTTCACTGTTGCAAGGTCTGTCTCTCTCTCATAGGATAATATGGGGGCTACCTTTAAATATGATTAAAGTGTAGATTCCCCTAGAGAGTAGATGGACATGTGGAGTTTGGGATCCCTGAACTCACAATTTAAAAATACATCTTTTAGTAAAGTTGATTTTAAGATTGTGAGTTTGGAAATGCCACTTTTAGAAAGTGAGCATTTTCTTGCTTAAACCATTCTGTGACTCTGCCTTGTTTGTGGATTCCCTGTCTGGGTCAGTTTGACAGTTGGGTTGTTTTTCACCTCACACCAGACAGTGACACAAAGGGAGCTGGGGTGTGATCTGCATTTCCTGATTAGCCATCTCTGCTAGGAGGGAGGGGTGGAGTGGTCACTCTCATCTGAAAGGACTGTGCCTGCCTCTGACAATGCTGTCTCCAGCCCCCTGGTGTGTGTCTGAGGCCTTGCCTGGGCAAGGCAGGATTTCACAAGAAGGTGTGAGTCCCCTTTGAAGGAAGGTGACTTCAAAGACTAAAATGGGTATAAGAAGGGCACCCAAACTTACAAACTTTAGAAAACACTTCTGGAATCAAGGGGAACCTCTGCCTGGAGAAGAGCTGATCGCTGAGG
This sequence comes from Pleurodeles waltl, assembly GCF_031143425.1. Lineage (NCBI taxonomy): Eukaryota > Metazoa > Chordata > Amphibia > Caudata > Salamandridae > Pleurodeles > Pleurodeles waltl. The sequence goes on from NC_090439.1 coordinate 344,342,425, forward strand.
AACAAGTGCTGCCCTGCCTGTGACTGTGCTTTGTGGAGCTTTCCTGCAGTGCTGCTTCTGCCAGAGTAAGAGGGCAAAGACTGGACTTTGTGTGCCTTCCATCTTGAAGAAGAAATCTCCAAGGGCTTGATGTAGAGCTTGCCTCCTGTTGTTGAAGTCTCAGGGATAGCAAAGACTTCTTCCTGCCAGCACCTGGAGTCTCTGGAGAGACCCCTACTCTGCTCTGTGGTGCCCTTCCAGTTCCTGGGACCCTGAAAGGAGAGGCTGGCAGCCTAAGGACAAAAATACACGCACCGAGCACCGTGCGGAGAAAAGATCGACGCGAATCCGATCGCGGCTGAGAAAACGACGCGACGCCGACTCCGCAGCTGAGAAACGACGCCGCTGGAAACGCGACCGGAGAATCGACGCCCGGAGCAGGAGAAACGACGCGCAGCATCGCTGACGAAGGCTGAGAGATCGCAACCAGCGCCGCGGGACTTCGGACCGTCGCGTGGCTGGCTTTTTCGACGCGCCTCGCCGAGCCGAGCTGTTTTCGACGCATATACCCGTGCAGGGTTATTTTCGACGCACACCGCCCGTGCGGGGTTATTTTTGACGCAAACCAGGTACATTTTCACGCTAGCAGCGCTAGTGTGGTGTTACAACTACCTAAAGACTCTTTTTATTTTAAACCTTTAAAAAAATCATAACTTGACTTGTGTATGTTGGATTTTTGTCGTTTTGGTCTTGTTTTGTCTAGATAAATATTTCCTATTTTTCTAAACTGGTGTTGTGTCATTTTGTAGTGTTTTCATTAAGTTGCTGTGTGTGTTGGTACAAATACTTTACGCCCAGCACTCTGAGGTTAAGCCTACTGCTCTGCCAAGCTACCAAGGGGGTAAGCAGGGGTTAGCTGAGGGTGATTCTCTTTTATCCTAACTAGAGTGAGGGTCCTTGCTTGAACAGGGGGTAACCTGACTGTCAACCAAAGACCCCATTTCTAACAGATACGTTTGTCAAGTTTGGTGTCCCTAAACTCACAATTTAAATCACAAATTAGGGTGAAGTCAGATTCTAAATTGCAGTTCTGAAAATGCCACTTTCAGAAAGTTGGTATTTTCTTACGTTAGCCATTTGGTGCTTACTGCCGGCTTCCAATACATGCCTGAGGTGGAATGATAGATGGTCTTATGCATTCCCTCTAGACACCCACACACAAAGTGAGTTTAGGTGTGATGGATTAGCCACCCACATCCTGATGGGCCATTCTGCGCAGAATGGGCGGAAAGGGATGGCACTTGCACCTGAAAGGGCAGTGTCCTGCCACACACAAAGAGCTTCATACCCCCTGTAGGGAGTCTGGAGCCAGGGTAGAAAGGGAGGGCCTTTGTGTACTTCAAAGACCCTTCTTTGAAGTCTCCCCCACTTTAAAAGCACAACTGGGTATAAGTACTAGATCTCTGACGCCACCAGCCCAGTATACTTCTGGGCCTGTGGATACTCTGCCAGGAAGAAGGACTGCTGTGCTGCTAGGACTGCCACTCCACTGAGCTGCTATTCTGTTGGACTCCTGCTTTGATTAGCTGATCTTCTGCCTGCTGCCCTCCTGCGTGGGAGTGAGAAGGTCAGGGCCTGCATATCTCCATCCCAGAACCAAAATGACTCCATGGGCTTAATTGCTTGCCTCCTGTTTTTTGAAGTCTCAGGGACACAAAACACTTCCAACACTCCTGCTACAGCTCCTGGACCCATTTTCAACCAGATCCTAACCCCCCAAGAGGTGCCCCTCTAGTCCTGGGACCCTATAAGTGGCTTTATGGATGCTGAAATCCTGTTTTTCAGACCAGTTTGCACAAGAACAGTGCCTCTGGCAGAAAGAATCAGCGCTAGCTGCCGCACGTTCGTCTCTTTGTTCAGCAAGCATCAATGCTACTGACTGCAAGGCTTCAGTCTGTCTATCCACGACCGCGGCCTACTCTTTGCACCTGAGAACCACCACCAGTGATGCTCTCCTTGCTCCCAGAAAAATTCTTCCATGCAAATGGGATTCTTGGATCCATTCTGAGAAGGTAAAACTTCAGCGGGACTTACCTGGGACTGTATCTGACCCGCACTTGGCCTGAACTTTTGGATTTACCATGGATTAGCATGACCAGATAGCTCCAGTTGGTGATTTATGCTTTTAAGCACTGTATTGCATTTAAGTCCTTAAAATGTCATATGTTGACTTCAACTCATTAGATTTTTGACATTTTGGCCTTGTTTTACCCATAAAATTAAGCTCTATTTTTCTAACCAAGTGTGGTGTCTTTTTGTATGGTGTTTTCACTGTTTTACTGTTTGATGAGTTGCTCAAATACTTTATACCTTACAATTTGCCTCTTTAAATAAACCTGATTGCTCTGTGCCAAGCTACCAGAGGATGAGCACAGGTTAATGTTTAGTGTGTATCTGACCTACGCTGACTAGGAGTGTGGTTCCTGCTTGCACAGGCTGCATACCTCTGCCAACCAGAAAATCTATTTCTAACAAAAGTGATATAAAGAATGGCACGGATTTAATCAGGGCTAAGAATGAGGGTAATGCCATGGTAGAAATGAGACAGACTGATGAAGAGTTTGCCCATACAGTATGAGATCATTGTGGTAAAGACCTATAAATAGGTGTTTTTCCTTGGTGGCGTTGCCTAAATCTTTAAATATGTTTATCCACTGTGGATCCCAACCAATTGCACAGTTTTGCACCACACAACAATATAGATTAGTTTGAGGTGGCACAATCTGTTTCAACCTATACATCCCCTAAGATACAAGATTAATGTGTCAAAAATCTATAGAAAAATGTGTGTTTGTCTTTGCTGATGCCATTAGATCAGCAAGTTTATAACCTTTACATGTTTGCCCACTTTGGATCTCAAACAACAATATGGTTCTTCAGCAACTGCCAATATTGTTCTTGTTGTGGTGGCAAAATCTGTTTCACTCTATGAATTGTCTTTTGTCACCAATATGGGATTTTAGCAACTGGTCTCCTTTCATTTCTAGAACTGAGTTGGCTATCAGTTCAAGCCTAGAGTTAGGATAGGTTGTAGGCAGGTATGAGGGAATGAATCACACACATATTTATGAGTGCAGTGTGCTTCTTCACAATAAAATCCAGCACACACTTCGGGATTACACCATTATAGTGCATTGAGATATGCTTTGAGTGTATGTAATTGGGTTAATGGTTTATCTAATATATTAGATTTAACAATTGCTTTTTTTTCTCATCCAAAATAGTTCTGTAGGTGTTGTTTAAAAAATGAAGAAACAGGTATACGAGCATTAGGACTCATGTTAATGCATGGCCCAAACATGTAGACAAGCAGGCATTATAGGGGCCCTGATAAAGGCCAATGACCCGTATGGGCTGTAAATAAGATTGAAACAACGTTGACACAATTTTCCAGATAGATTAACATTACACTTCATCAACTATCTGAACTATGTTGTTAGACCTGGCACTCTATGCATGGTCAACCCAGATTGTTGCCTGTCTCTGCCTTCCTTTGCTGAGCCCATTTTTTGTGGCTTTTAGGACTCTGTGTTTCCCTGCTAACCAGTGGTAAAGTGCTTGTGTTCTCTCCCTAAGACATAATAAAATTGGCTTACGCCTGATTGGTGCATGTCATTTACTTATACATATCTATTACAAGGTATAGAGTATGGTAAATTAAATGCTACTAGGGGATGTGCAGGAACTGCTGCTTTGCCGGTGCCAGGAGGAAGGGGCGGGCTCTGAGCCCCTTTAAATATTGTATTGCGCTCCCGCCTCACGGGACGCGTGGGAACTGCTGCTTTGCCAGTGCCTGGAGGAAGGGGCAGGCTCTGAGCCCCTTTAAACATTATAGCGCGCTCCCACCTCACGGCCTTACTAAGTCTTCCTGGTAAGGCCCACTGTTGGGTCCCCGTCGCTGGGCGCACCCCTTCCAGGGATGCCCAGGGCCAACTTGTCCTCCTTTGTATGCCAGGCTGAGTCGGCACAGGGGACTGTGGCACAGGCACAGGCCACAGGACACGTCAGAGCTCACCGCTTGTGTGAAGGGCTGCGGGCGTGCTCTCCTTACGGAGAGCGGTCCATTCACAGGTGCAGACGCTTGGTGCTGCTGTCTTTCTCTCCCTCCAGCAACACCGGTCTCACTTGAGCCTAGGCGCCCCCACCCCTTGGAGAAGGCCCTCCAGACGGGGGGTAGGGTGAGGAGAGGTGGGGAGCGAGGTCCCGGGTGTTGGGGGCGACTCATCGCCGAGTCCCCACCGTGGCCTGCGCCCCTCCCGGGGCCGCCCAACGCCACCCCGTTCTCTTGTTTTTTCCGTGTCAGGCCAGGTTATAATGTAAGACCACGGCTCAGGCTGAGGTCACAGGCCGCAGCAGAGCGACCTGCGTATGGAAGGGTCTGCGGGTGCACTCCGTTTTCGAAGGGCGTCTCCCCGCCGCAGCATCTCATGTCTTACCTTCAGCAGCAAAATGGAGAGGCACACCGCCTCTGCAGCACCTGCACTCCCGGCCCGAGGCCCGCCGCCTTGTGGAGCCCCGTTCTCAGGTGGCCATCAACGATTGTGGCCAGATCACGCCCCCCTTATTACATTTTATAAATGTAACTCCCAAACTGGAAGAGATACGTTTGTCAAGTTTGGTGTCCCTAAACTCACAATTTAAATCACAAATTAGGGTGAAGTCAGATTCTAAATTGCAGTTCTGAAAATGCCACTTTCAGAAAGTTGGTATTTTCTTACGTTAGCCATTTGGTGCTTACTGCCGGCTTCCAAAACATGCCTGAGGTGGAATGATAGATGGTCTTATGCATTCCCTCTAGACACCCACACACAAAGTGAGTTTAGGTGTGATGGATTAGCCACCCACATCCTGATGGGCCATTCTTCGCAGAATGGGCGGAAAGGGATGGCACTTGTACCTGAAAGGGCAGTGTCCTGCCACCCACAAAGAGCTTCATACCCCCTGTAGGGAGTCTGGAGCCAGGGTAGAAAGGGAGGGCCTTTGTGTACTTCAAAGACCCTTCTTTGAAGTCTCCCCCACTTTAAAAGCACAACTGGGTATAAGTACTAGATCTCTGATGCCACCAGCCCAGTATACTTCTGGGCCTGTGGATACTCTGCCAGGAAGAAGGACTGCTGTGCTGCTAGGACTGCCACTCCACTGAGCTGCTATTCTGTTGGACTCCTGCTTTGAGTAGCTGATCTTCTGCCTGCTGCCTCCTGCGTGGGAGTGAGAAGGTCAGGGCCTGCATATCTCCATCCCAGAACCAAAATGACTCCATGGGCTTAATTGCTTGCCTCCTGTTTTTTGAAGTCTCAGGGACACAAAACACTTCCAACACTCCTGCTACAGCTCCCGGACCCATTTTCAACCAGATCCTAACCCCCCAAGAGGTGCCCCTCTAGTCCTGGGACCCTATAAGTGGCTTTATGGATGCTGAAATCCTGTTTTTCAGACCAGTTTGCACAAGAAAAGTGCCTCTGGCAGAAAGAATCAGCGCTAGCTGCAGCACGTTCGTCTCTTTGTTCAGCAAGCATCAATGCTACTGACTGCAAGGCTTCAGTCTGTCTATCCACGACCGCGGCCTACTCTTTGCACCTGAGAACCACCACCAGTGATGCTCTCCTTGCTCCCAGAAAAATTCTTCCATGCAAATGGGACTCTTGGATCCATTCTGAGAAGGTAAAACTTCAGCGGGACTTACCTGGGACTGTATCTGACCCGCACTTGGCCTGAACTTTTGGATTTACCATGGATTAGCATGACCAGATAGCTCCAGTTGGTGATTTATGCTTTTAAGCACTGTATTGCATTTAAGTCCTTAAAATGTCATATGTTGACTTCAACTCATTAGATTTTTGACATTTTGGCCTTGTTTTACCCATAAAATTAAGCTCTATTTTTCTAACCAAGTGTGGTGTCTTTCTGTGTGGTGTTTTCACTGTTTTACTGTTTGATGAGTTGCTCAAATACTTTATACCTTACAATTTGCCTCTTTAAATAAACCTGATTGCTCTGTGCCAAGCTACCAGAGGATGAGCACAGGTTAATGTTTAGTGTGTATCTGACCTACGCTGACTAGGAGTGTGGTTCCTGCTTGCACAGGCTGCATACCTCTGCCAACCAGAAAATCTATTTCTAACAAAAGTGATATAAAGAATGGCACGGATTTAATCAGGGCTAAGAATGAGGGTAATGCCATGGTAGAAATGAGACAGACTGATGAAGAGTTTGCCCATACAGTATGAGATCATTGTGGTAAAGACCTATAAATAGGTGTTTTTCCTTGGTGGCGTTGCCTAAATCTTTAAATATGTTTATCCACTGTGGATCCCAACCAATGGCACAGTTTTGCACCACACAACAATATAGATTAGTTTGAGGTGGCACAATCTGTTTCAACCTATACATCCCCTAAGATACAAGATTAATGTGTCAAAAATCTATAGAAAAATGTGTGTTTGTCTTTGCTGATGCCATTAGATCAGCAAGTTTATAACCTTTACATGTTTGCCCACTTTGGATCTCAAACAACAATATGGTTCTTCAGCAACTGCCAATATTGTTCTTGTTGTGGTGGCAAAATCTGTTTCACTCTATGAATTGTCTTTTATCACCAATATGGGATTTTAGCAACTGGTCTCCTTTCATTTCTAGAACAGAGTTGGCTATCAGTTCAAGCCTAGAGTTAGGATAGGTTGTAGGCAGGTATGAGGGAATGAATCACACACATATTTATGAGTGCAGTGTGCTTCTTCACAATAAAATCCAGCACACACTTCGGGATTACACCATTATAGTGCATTGAGATATGCTTTGAGTGTATGTAATTGGGTTAATGGTTTATCTAATATATTAGATTTAACAATTGCTTTTTTTTCTCATCCAAAATAGTTCTGTAGGTGTTGTTTGAAAAATGAAGAAACAGGTATACGAGCATTAGGACTCATGTTAATGCATGGCCCAAACATGTAGACAAGCAGGCATTATAGGGGCCCTGATAAAGGCCAATGACCCGTATGGGCTGTAAATAAGATTGAAACAACGTTGACACAATTTTCCAGATAGATTAACATTACACTTCATCAACTATCTGAACTATGTTGTTAGACCTGGCACTCTATGGATGGTCAACCCAGATTGTTGCCTGTCTCTGCCTTCCTTTGCTGAGCCCATTTTTTGTGGCTTTTAGGACTCTGTGTTTCCCTGCTAACCAGTGGTAAAGTGCTTGTGTTCTCTCCCTAAGACATAATAAAATTGGCTTACGCCTGATTGGTGCATGTCATTTACTTATACATATCTATTACAAGGTATAGAGTATGGTAAATTAAATGCTACTAGGGGATGTGCAGGAAAAGAAAACCTGCTTTGCCGGTGCCAGGAGGAAGGGGCGGGCTCTGAGCCCCTTTAAACATTGTATTGCGCTCCCACCTCACGGGACGCGTGGGAACTGCTGCTTTGCCAGTGCCTGGAGGAAGGGGCAGGCTCTGAGCCCCTTTAAACATTATAGCGCGCTCCCACCTCACGGCCTTACTTAGTCCACCTGGTAAGGCCCACTGTTGGGTCCCCGTCGCTGCGCGCACCCCTTCCAGGGATGCCCAGGGCCAACTTGTCCTCCTTTGTATGCCAGGCTGAGTCGGCACAGGTGACTGTGGCACAGGCACAGGCCACAGGACACGTCAGAGCTCACCGCTTGTGTGAAGGGCTGCGGGCGTGCTCTCCTTACGGAGAGCGGTCCATTCACAGGTGCAGACGCTTGGTGCGGCTGTCTTTCTCTCCCTCCAGGAACACCGGTCTCACTTGAGCCTAGGCGCCCCCACCCCTTGGAGAAGGCCCTCCAGACGGGGGTAGGGTGAGGAGAGGTGGGGAGCGAGGTCCCAGGTGTTGGGGGCGACTCATCGCCGAGTCCCCACCGTGGCCTGCGCCCCTCCCGGGGCCGCCCAACGCCACCCCGTTCTCTTGTTTTTTCCGTGTCAGGCCAGGTTATAATGTAAGACCACGGCTCAGGCTGAGGTCACAGGCCGCAGCAGAGCGACCTGCCTATGGAAGGGTCTGCGGGTGCACTCCGTTTTCGAAGGGCGTCTCCCCGCCGCAGCATCTCATGTCTTACCTTCAGCAGCAAAATGGAGAGGCACACCGCCTCTGCAGCACCTGCACTCCCGGCCCGAGGCCCGCCGCCTTGTGGAGCCCCGTTCTCAGGTGGCCATCAACGATTGTGGCCAGATCACGCCCCCCTTATTACATTTTATAAATGTAACTCCCAAACTGGAAGAGATACGTTTGTCAAGTTTGGTGTCCCTAAACTCACAATTTAAATCACAAATTAGGGTGAAGTCAGATTCTAAATTGCAGTTCTGAAAATGCCACTTTCAGAAAGTTGGTATTTTCTTACGTTAGCCATTTGGTGCTTACTGCCGGCTTCCAATACATGCCTGAGGTGGAATGATAGATGGTCTTATGCATTCCCTCTAGACACCCACACACAAAGTGAGTTTAGGTGTGATGGATTAGCCACCCACATCCTGATGGGCCATTCTTCGCAGAATGGGCGGAAAGGGATGGCACTTGTACCTGAAAGGGCAGTGTCCTGCCACCCACAAAGAGCTTCATACCCCCTGTAGGGAGTCTGGAGCCAGGGTAGAAAGGGAGGGCCTTTGTGTACTTCAAAGACCCTTCTTTGAAGTCTCCCCCACTTTAAAAGCACAACTGGGTATAAGTACTAGATCTCTGATGCCACCAGCCCAGTATACTTCTGGGCCTGTGGATACTCTGCCAGGAAGAAGGACTGCTGTGCTGCTAGGACTGCCACTCCACTGAGCTGCTATTCTTTTGGACTCCTGCTTTGAGTAGCTGATCTTCTGCCTGCTGCCTCCTGCGTGGGAGTGAGAAGGTCAGGGCCTGCATATCTCCATCCCAGAACCAAAATGACTCCATGGGCTTAATTGCTTGCCTCCTGTTTTTTGAAGTCTCATGGACACAAAACACTTCCAACACTCCTGCTACAGCTCCCGGACCCATTTTCAACCAGATCCTAACCCCCCAAGAGGTGCCCCTCTAGTCCTGGGACCCTATAAGTGGCTTTATGGATGCTGAAATCCTGTTTTTCAGACCAGTTTGCACAAGAAAAGTGCCTCTGGCAGAAAGAATCAGCGCTAGCTGCAGCACGTTCGTCTCTTTGTTCAGCAAGCATCAATGCTACTGACTGCAAGGCTTCAGTCTGTCTATCCACGACCGCGGCCTACTCTTTGCACCTGAGAACCACCACCAGTGATGCTCTCCTTGCTCCCAGAAAAATTCTTCCATGCAAATGGGACTCTTGGATCCATTCTGAGAAGGTAAAACTTCAGCGGGACTTACCTGGGACTGTATCTGACCCGCACTTGGCCTGAACTTTTGGATTTACCATGGATTAGCATGACCAGATAGCTCCAGTTGGTGATTTATGCTTTTAAGCACTGTATTGCATTTAAGTCCTTAAAATGTCATATGTTGACTTCAACTCATTAGATTTTTGACATTTTGGCCTTGTTTTACCCATAAAATTAAGCTCTATTTTTCTAACCAAGTGTGGTGTCTTTTTGTGTGGTGTTTTCACTGTTTTACTGTTTGATGAGTTGCTCAAATACTTTATACCTTACAATTTGCCTCTTTAAATAAACCTGATTGCTCTGTGCCAAGCTACCAGAGGATGAGCACAGGTTAATGTTTAGTGTGTATCTGACCTACGCTGACTAGGAGTGTGGTTCCTGCTTGCACAGGCTGCATACCTCTGCCAACCAGAAAATCTATTTCTAACAAAAGTGATATAAAGAATGGCACGGATTTAATCAGGGCTAAGAATGAGGGTAATGCCATGGTAGAAATGAGACAGACTGATGAAGAGTTTGCCCATACAGTATGAGATCATTGTGGTAAAGACCTATAAATAGGTGTTTTTCCTTGGTGGCGTTGCCTAAATCTTTAAATATGTTTATCCACTGTGGATCCCAACCAATGGCACAGTTTTGCACCACACAGCAATATAGATTAGTTTGAGGTGGCACAATCTGTTTCAACCTATACATCCCCTAAGATACAAGATTAATGTGTCAAAAATCTATAGAAAAATGTGTGTTTGTCTTTGCTGATGCCATTAGATCAGCAAGTTTATAACCTTTACATGTTTGCCCACTTTGGATCTCAAACAACAATATGGTTCTTCAGCAACTGCCAATATTGTTCTTGTTGTGGTGGCAAAATCTGTTTCACTCTATGAATTGTCTTTTGTCACCAATATGGGATTTTAGCAACTGGTCTCCTTTCATTTCTAGAACAGAGTTGGCTATCAGTTCAAGCCTAGAGTTAGGATAGGTTGTAGGCAGGTATGAGGGAATGAATCACACACATATTTATGAGTGCAGTGTGCTTCTTCACAATAAAATCCAGCACACACTTCGGGATTACACCATTATAGTGCATTGAGATATGCTTTGAGTGTATGTAATTGGGTTAATGGTTTATCTAATATATTAGATTTAACAATTGCTTTTTTTTCTCATCCAAAATAGTTCTGTAGGTGTTGTTTGAAAAATGAAGAAACAGGTATACGAGCATTAGGACTCATGTTAATGCATGGCCCAAACATGTAGACAAGCAGGCATTATAGGGGCCCTGATAAAGGCCAATGACCCGTATGGGCTGTAAATAAGATTGAAACAACGTTGACACAATTTTCCAGATAGATTAACATTACACTTCATCAACTATCTGAACTATGTTGTTAGACCTGGCACTCTATGCATGGTCAACCCAGATTGTTGCCTGTCTCTGCCTTCCTTTGCTGAGCCCATTTTTTGTGGCTTTTAGGACTCTGTGTTTCCCTGCTAACCAGTGGTAAAGTGCTTGTGTTCTCTCCCTAAGACATAATAAAATTGGCTTACGCCTGATTGGTGCATGTCATTTACTTATACATATCTATTACAAGGTATAGAGTATGGTAAATTAAATGCTACTAGGGGATGTGCAGGAAAAGAAAACCTGCTTTGCCGGTGCCAGGAGGAAGGGGCGGGCTCTGAGCCCCTTTAAACATTGTATTGCGCTCCCACCTCACGGGACGCGTGGGAACTGCTGCTTTGCCAGTGCCTGGAGGAAGGGGCAGGCTCTGAGCCCCTTTAAACATTATAGCGCGCTCCCACCTCACGGCCTTACTTAGTCCACCTGGTAAGGCCCACTGTTGGGTCCCCGTCGCTGCGCGCACCCCTTCCAGGGATGCCCAGGGCCAACTTGTCCTCCTTTGTATGCCAGGCTGAGTCGGCACAGGTGACTGTGGCACAGGCACAGGCCACAGGACACGTCAGAGCTCACCGCTTGTGTGAAGGGCTGCGGGCGTGCTCTCCTTACGGAGAGCGGTCCATTCACAGGTGCAGACGCTTGGTGCGGCTGTCTTTCTCTCCCTCCAGGAACACCGGTCTCACTTGAGCCTAGGCGCCCCCACCCCTTGGAGAAGGCCCTCCAGACGGGGGTAGGGTGAGGAGAGGTGGGGAGCGAGGTCCCAGGTGTTGGGGGCGACTCATCGCCGAGTCCCCACCGTGGCCTGCGCCCCTCCCGGGGCCGCCCAACGCCACCCCGTTCTCTTGTTTTTTCCGTGTCAGGCCAGGTTATAATGTAAGACCACGGCTCAGGCTGAGGTCACAGGCCGCAGCAGAGCGACCTGCCTATGGAAGGGTCTGCGGGTGCACTCCGTTTTCGAAGGGCGTCTCCCCGCCGCAGCATCTCATGTCTTACCTTCAGCAGCAAAATGGAGAGGCACACCGCCTCTGCAGCACCTGCACTCCCGGCCCGAGGCCCGCCGCCTTGTGGAGCCCCGTTCTCAGGTGGCCATCAACGATTGTGGCCAGATCACGCCCCCCTTATTACATTTTATAAATGTAACTCCCAAACTGGAAGAGATACGTTTGTCAAGTTTGGTGTCCCTAAACTCACAATTTAAATCACAAATTAGGGTGAAGTCAGATTCTAAATTGCAGTTCTGAAAATGCCACTTTCAGAAAGTTGGTATTTTCTTACGTTAGCCATTTGGTGCTTACTGCCGGCTTCCAATACATGCCTGAGGTGGAATGATAGATGGTCTTATGCATTCCCTCTAGACACCCACACACAAAGTGAGTTTAGGTGTGATGGATTAGCCACCCACATCCTGATGGGCCATTCTGCGCAGAATGGGCAGAAAGGGATGGCACTTGTACCTGAAAGGGCAGTGTCCTGCCACACACAAAGAGCTTCATTCCCCCTGTAGGGAGTCTGGAGCCAGGGTAGAACGGGAGGGCCTTTGTGTACTTCAAAGACCCTTCTTTGAAGTCTCCCCCACTTTAAAAGCACAACTGGGTATAAGTACTAGATCTCTGACGCCACCAGCCCAGTATACTTCTGGGCCTGTGGATACTCTGCCAGGAAGAAGGACTGCTGTGCTGCTAGGACTGCCACTCCACTGAGCTGCTATTCTGTTGGACTCCTGCTTTGATTAGCTGATCTTCTGCCTGCTGCCCTCCTGCGTGGGAGTGAGAAGGTCAGGGCCTGCATATCTCCATCCCAGAACCAAAATTACTCCATGGGCTTAATTGCTTGCCTCCTGTTTTTTGAAGTCTCAGGGACACAAAACACTTCCAACACTCCTACTACAGCTCCTGGACCCATTTTCAACCAGATCCTAACCCCCCAAGAGGTGCCCCTCTAGTCCTGGGACCTTATAAGTGGCTTTATGGATGCTGAAATCCTGTTTTTCAGACCAGTTTGCACAAGAACAGTGCCTCTGGCAGAAAGAATCAGCGCTAGCTGCCGCACGTTCGTCTCTTTGTTCAGCAAGCATCAATGCTACTGACTGCAAGGCTTCAGTCTGTCTATCCACGACCGCGGCCTACTCTTTGCACCTGAGAACTACCACCAGTGATGCTCTCCTTGCTCCCAGAAAAATTCTTCCATGCAAATGGGACTCTTGGATCCATTCTGAGAAGGTAAAACTTCAGCGGGACTTACCTGGGACTGTATCTGACCCGCACTTGGCCTGAACTTTTGGATTTACCATGGATTAGCATGACCAGATAGCTCCAGTTGGTGATTTATGCTTTTAAGCACTGTATTGCATTTAAGTCCTTAAAATGTCATATGTTGACTTCAACTCATTAGATTTTTGACATTTTGGCCTTGTTTTACCCATAAAATTAAGCTCTATTTTTCTAACCAAGTGTGGTGTCTTTTTGTGTGGTGTTTTCACTGTTTTACTGTTTGATGAGTTGCTCAAATACTTTATACCTTACAATTTGCCTCTTTAAATAAACCTGATTGCTCTGTGCCAAGCTACCAGAGGATGAGCACAGGTTAATGTTTAGTGTGTATCTGACCTACGCTGACTAGGAGTGTGGTTCCTGCTTGCACAGGCTGCATACCTCTGCCAACCAGAAAATCTATTTCTAACAAAAGTGATATAAAGAATGGCACGGATTTAATCAGGGCTAAGAATGAGGGTAATGCCATGGTAGAAATGAAACAGACTGATGAAGAGTTTGCCCATACAGTATGAGATCATTGTGGTAAAGACCTATAAATAGGTGTTTTTCCTTGGTGGCGTTGCCTAAATCTTTAAATATGTTTATCCACTGTGGATCCCAACCAATGGCACAGTTTTGCACCACACAACAATATAGATTAGTTTGAGGTGGCACAATCTGTTTCAACCTATACATCCCCTAAGATACAAGATTAATGTGTCAAAAATCTATAGAAAAATGTGTGTTTGTCTTTGCTGATGCCATTAGATCAGCAAGTTTATAACCTTTACATGTTTGCCCACTTTGGATCTCAAACAACAATATGGTTCTTCAGCAACTGCCAATATTGTTCTTGTTGTGGTGGCAAAATCTGTTTCACTCTATGAATTGTCTTTTGTCACCAATATGGGATTTTAGCAACTGGTCTCCTTTCATTTCTAGAACAGAGTTGGCTATCAGTTCAAGCCTAGAGTTAGGATAGGTTGTAGGCAGGTATGAGGGAATGAATCACACACATATTTATGAGTGCAGTGTGCTTCTTCACAATAAAATCCAGCACACACTTCGGGATTACACCATTATAGTGCATTGAGATATGCTTTGAGTGTATGTAATTGGGTTAATGGTTTATCTAATATATTAGATTTAACAATTGCTTTTTTTTCTCATCCAAAATAGTTCTGTAGGTGTTGTTTGAAAAATGAAGAAACAGGTATACGAGCATTAGGACTCATGTTAATGCATGGCCCAAACATGTAGACAAGCAGGCATTATAGGGGCCCTGATAAAGGCCAATGACCCGTATGGGCTGTAAATAAGATTGAAACAACGTTGACACAATTTTCCAGATAGATTAACATTACACTTCATCAACTATCTGAACTATGTTGTTAGACCTGGCACTCTATGCATGGTCAACCCAGATTGTTGCCTGTCTCTGCCTTCCTTTGCTGAGCCCATTTTTTGTGGCTTTTAGGACTCTGTGTTTCCCTGCTAACCAGTGGTAAAGTGCTTGTGTTCTCTCCCTAAGACATAATAAAATTGGCTTACGCCTGATTGGTGCATGTCATTTACTTATACATATCTATTACAAGGTATAGAGTATGGTAAATTAAATGCTACTAGGGAATGTGCAGGAAAAGAAAACCTGCTTTGCCGGTGCCAGGAGGAAGGGGCGGGCTCTGAGCCCCTTTAAACATTGTATTGCGCTCCCACCTCACGGGACGCGTGGGAACTGCTGCTTTGCCAGTGCCTGGAGGAAGGGGCAGGCTCTGAGCCCCTTTAAACATTATAGCGCGCTCCCACCTCACGGCCTTACTTAGTCCACCTGGTAAGGCCCACTGTTGGGTCCCCGTCGCTGCGCGCACCCCTTCCAGGGATGCCCAGGGCCAACTTGTCCTCCTTTGTATGCCAGGCTGAGTCGGCACAGGTGACTGTGGCACAGGCACAGGCCACAGGACACGTCAGAGCTCACCGCTTGTGTGAAGGGCTGCGGGCGTGCTCTCCTTACGGAGAGCGGTCCATTCACAGGTGCAGACGCTTGGTGCGGCTGTCTTTCTCTCCCTCCAGGAACACCGGTCTCACTTGAGCCTAGGCGCCCCCACCCCTTGGAGAAGGCCCTCCAGACGGGGGTAGGGTGAGGAGAGGTGGGGAGCGAGGTCCCAGGTGTTGGGGGCGACTCATCGCCGAGTCCCCACCGTGGCCTGCGCCCCTCCCGGGGCCACCCAACGCCACCCCGTTCTCTTGTTTTTTCCGTGTCAGGCCAGGTTATAATGTAAGACCACGGCTCAGGCTGAGGTCACAGGCCGCAGCAGAGCGACCTGCCTATGGAAGGGTCTGCGGGTGCACTCCGTTTTCGAAGGGCGTCTCCCCGCCGCAGCATCTCATGTCTTACCTTCAGCAGCAAAATGGAGAGGCACACCGCCTCTGCAGCACCTGCACTCCCGGCCCGAGGCCCGCCGCCTTGTGGAGCCCCGTTCTCAGGTGGCCATCAACGATTGTGGCCAGATCACGCCCCCCTTATTACATTTTATAAATGTAACTCCCAAACTGGAAGAGATACGTTTGTCAAGTTTGGTGTCCCTAAACTCACAATTTAAATCACAAATTAGGGTGAAGTCAGATTCTAAATTGCAGTTCTGAAAATGCCACTTTCAGAAAGTTGGTATTTTCTTACGTTAGCCATTTGGTGCTTACTGCCGGCTTCCAATACATGCCTGAGGTGGAATGATAGATGGTCTTATGCATTCCCTCTAGACACCCACACACAAAGTGAGTTTAGGTGTGATGGATTAGCCACCCACATCCTGATGGGCCATTCTGCGCAGAATGGGCAGAAAGGGATGGCACTTGTACCTGAAAGGGCAGTGTCCTGCCACACACAAAGAGCTTCATTCCCCCTGTAGGGAGTCTGGAGCCAGGGTAGAACGGGAGGGCCTTTGTGTACTTCAAAGACCCTTCTTTGAAGTCTCCCCCACTTTAAAAGCACAACTGGGTATAAGTACTAGATCTCTGACGCCACCAGCCCAGTATACTTCTGGGCCTGTGGATACTCTGCCAGGAAGAAGGACTGCTGTGCTGCTAGGACTGCCACTCCACTGAGCTGCTATTCTGTTGGACTCCTGCTTTGATTAGCTGATCTTCTGCCTGCTGCCCTCCTGCGTGGGAGTGAGAAGGTCAGGGCCTGCATATCTCCATCCCAGAACCAAAATTACTCCATGGGCTTAATTGCTTGCCTCCTGTTTTTTGAAGTCTCAGGGACACAAAACACTTCCAACACTCCTGCTACAGCTCCTGGACCCATTTTCAACCAGATCCTAACCCCCCAAGAGGTGCCCCTCTAGTCCTGGGACCTTATAAGTGGCTTTATGGATGCTGAAATCCTGTTTTTCAGACCAGTTTGCACAAGAACAGTGCCTCTGGCAGAAAGAATCAGCGCTAGCTGCCGCACGTTCGTCTCTTTGTTCAGCAAGCATCAATGCTACTGACTGCAAGGCTTCAGTCTGTCTATCCACGACCGCGGCCTACTCTTTGCACCTGAGAACTACCACCAGTGATGCTCTCCTTGCTCCCAGAAAAATTCTTCCATGCAAATGGGACTCTTGGATCCATTCTGAGAAGGTAAAACTTCAGCGGGACTTACCTGGGACTGTATCTGACCCGCACTTGGCCTGAACTTTTGGATTTACCATGGATTAGCATGACCAGATAGCTCCAGTTGGTGATTTATGCTTTTAAGCACTGTATTGCATTTAAGTCCTTAAAATGTCATATGTTGACTTCAACTCATTAGATTTTTGACATTTTGGCCTTGTTTTACCCATAAAATTAAGCTCTATTTTTCTAACCAAGTGTGGTGTCTTTTTGTGTGGTGTTTTCACTGTTTTACTGTTTGATGAGTTGCTCAAATACTTTATACCTTACAATTTGCCTCTTTAAATAAACCTGATTGCTCTGTGCCAAGCTACCAGAGGATGAGCACAGGTTAATGTTTAGTGTGTATCTGACCTACGCTGACTAGGAGTGTGGTTCCTGCTTGCACAGGCTGCATACCTCTGCCAACCAGAAAATCTATTTCTAACAAAAGTGATATAAAGAATGGCACGGATTTAATCAGGGCTAAGAATGAGGGTAATGCCATGGTAGAAATGAAACAGACTGATGAAGAGTTTGCCCATACAGTATGAGATCATTGTGGTAAAGACCTATAAATAGGTGTTTTTCCTTGGTGGCGTTGCCTAAATCTTTAAATATGTTTATCCACTGTGGATCCCAACCAATGGCACAGTTTTGCACCATACAACAATATAGATTAGTTTGAGGTGGCACAATCTGTTTCAACCTATACATCCCCTAAGATACAAGATTAATGTGTCAAAAATCTATAGAAAAATGTGTGTTTGTCTTTGCTGATGCCATTAGATCAGCAAGTTTATAACCTTTACATGTTTGCCCACTTTGGATCTCAAACAACAATATGGTTCTTCAGCAACTGCCAATATTGTTCTTGTTGTGGTGGCAAAATCTGTTTCACTCTATGAATTGTCTTTTGTCACCAATATGGGATTTTAGCAACTGGTCTCCTTTCATTTCTAGAACAGAGTTGGCTATCAGTTCAAGCCTAGAGTTAGGATAGGTTGTAGGCAGGTATGAGGGAATGAATCACACACATATTTATGAGTGCAGTGTGCTTCTTCACAATAAAATCCAGCACACACTTCGGGATTACACCATTATAGTGCATTGAGATATGCTTTGAGTGTATGTAATTGGGTTAATGGTTTATCTAATATATTAGATTTAACAATTGCTTTTTTTTCTCATCCAAAATAGTTCTGTAGGTGTTGTTTGAAAAATGAAGAAACAGGTATACGAGCATTAGGACTCATGTTAATGCATGGCCCAAACATGTAGACAAGCAGGCATTATAGGGGCCCTGATAAAGGCCAATGACCCGTATGGGCTGTAAATAAGATTGAAACAACGTTGACACAATTTTCCAGATAGATTAACATTACACTTCATCAACTATCTGAACTATGTTGTTAGACCTGGCACTCTATGCATGGTCAACCCAGATTGTTGCCTGTCTCTGCCTTCCTTTGCTGAGCCCATTTTTTGTGGCTTTTAGGACTCTGTGTTTCCCTGCTAACCAGTGGTAAAGTGCTTGTGTTCTCTCCCTAAGACATAATAAAATTGGCTTACGCCTGATTGGTGCATGTCATTTACTTATACATATCTATTACAAGGTATAGAGTATGGTAAATTAAATGCTACTAGGTGATGTGCAGGAACTGCTGCTTTGCCGGTGCCTGGAGGAAGGGGCGGGCTCTGAGCCCCTTTAAACATTGTATTGCGCTCCCGCCTCACGGGACGCGTGGGAACTGCTGCTTTGCCAGTGCCTGGAGGAAGGGGCAGGCTCTGAGCCCCTTTAAACATTATAGCGCGCTCCCACCTTGCGGGATGCGCCCGGGCCACGGGCGGGCTGTCCTTCACCCGTCATCGACAGGAAGAGGCTTGGCTGGGTCCCCCCCGACATTCACTTAGTTTTATCTGGGGTTAATGAGTGTGTGTTTTCCAGGAAGCCGCTTTAAGGTACTTGTACTTTGTTAGGGGGGCTCCCCGGCTCCCTGGCCTAGGATTCTTTGTGCCCTCGTGGGGGTGGAACTCTATTATTGCGCTGTCCTGTTTTTGCTGCGCAAAACATACGCTGAGGTTTGAAGGTATTGTTGTTGTCCTTTCTCTTTTAGGAGGCGTGTGTGATTGTTATTCAAAATGGGGAAAAGAAAGAACAGTCTCCAAAAGAGGGAAGGCGGGCCGGGCTCTTTGCCCAATCTTCTATAACTAGCTATTTATCCTCTATAATTGGGGCTATTGAATCTGAACTGGAGCAAGTTGAAGAAAGGATTGGGGCTGTTCAAAAATATGCCCAACAGCCTCCACTGGAACCTACTGTTCATATAATTACTAATTCAAAAGAGGGGTCACCTTCACTGACTTCGTTTACCAATATTACACAATCTGCTCACTGTGACATGCCTCCACAAGATTTACTCAGACCCCCTGTTCAAAATGTTAATTCATCCTTGGAATGCTCGCAGGCACTTTCCCCACCATTGAAGAAGAGGAGAGCGGGTAAAAGGTCCAAGAATATAAAAAAGATTTTGGGCCCTAAAAAGAGAATTCACATTTCACCGGCAATTAGTGCCAATGAATCAGTTGTTTTGGTTTCAACTAATGAACATCCAACAAACAAGGATGCTCCTAGTGACTCCTTTGCAACAATAGACTCCATACTTAAATCCTTTTGTGTTACCCTAGAGGAGAAACTCATTACTATGATAACTAAAAGACATGGCTGTTTTTGTAACAGTGTGATTAGTACTTTTTCCCAGTTATTTAATCCAGGAGCATTAAGTGAGGGAAAGGTAACTAGCCGTGATGTGGTAATAAAAGAAAATTCATTACCTATATCGTCATCTCAAGGCTCCAGCACACTCTGAGCCAATCCCCCAGACATTCCTGGCCAAGATAATGCTGTGAATGAGTTGCCGCAAGTAATCCCTAAAGGAGTTAGCTCCCTTGGGCCACATTTTCCCCCATTAAATAAATCCATTAATCAAGCAGATTTATTGCAGTTACCTCCTGACTGTATTCCTTATGTTTTGGTGTTAACAAACGTGCCTCCTTTGGATAGTAACAAAAAAGAAGACACCCAAGCTTTGATTAGAAAGTCTGCTTACTGGCTGAAATCTAAATTTAAATCCAACTATCATCCAAATAATAAGATTCTTATGGTGCATAGAGTGAAGCAGGTTGGCTACCTAAGAAAAGTGGATGATGGAGACTGAGTCGTAATTAATTTTGCTAACCCGTGTTCAGTTGATTACCTTTTGGCAAATTTAGATTATTCTAACAGATCAGATAATGGGATCCAAATACACTCATTGTGTCATTTTTATGACCATTCCCTTTTTCCACAATGCTTTACTGTTGTTCCTAGCAATTATAGTTCAGTCCCAGTTAGGCCAGATGTCCAGGCAAATGCTCCTATTAATAATTGTCCTTTGGTCTTTAATTCCCTTGATGAGAATGATTGACTTACGGTTACAGTAAATCCGGGTCCTAAAAACCTGTTGAGATTAACAGCCGACGATGATCATGATGAATTTATACAGGAAGAAAGGGAGAACATTTTTGATACTTCCCATTTTAAAAATAATACTGATAAATCAGTGTTATATTTAGGACTAAAGCCCTTATCTTTGATAAGTTGGAACATTGCGGGGCTCCGGTTTAAAATAAAAAACCCGGGTTGGACGAGTTTTATATCATCTTTTGACATAATTTGTTTACAGGAAACTTGGTCAAAAGATAAGTTCCTTTTGGATGGGTATACAACTTTTTACCAGCCGGCATTAACTTCTTCAATGGGAAGAGCACGAGGAGGTCTTTTAGTCCTTGTATCCCTACGACTACCATTATTGAAGGCGTCTTTAATTTGGTCTTCACCTTATTTAATGCTTGTCTTACTATCTATTAGGGGGTGTAAAGGTATTTTGATAAAAACAATGTATAACAATGTCCCACGTGGTTCATTAAGGGAATCCTAGAGGACGTGGAGGACTTTATAGATTCTTCCACCGAATTACAGGATGAAGATTTAGTAGTTTTATGGGTCGGTGATTTTAATACTCCCCTATGCTGTCAGGAAAATTTAGAACTGTGTGCCATTCCTATTGAAGGCAGAGAGTCGTCAACCCATTTTATTCATTCACCTGAAGGAGAAGCTCTGAACTCCTTTTTATGTAATTTTGATCTGGTTCATGTAATGGAGAAAGTGGCACTAGATTTTTTAAATGTCCCCACGTTCACAGGGAATTCGAAGGGGAGTACTATTGATTTTATTCTTATTGGCTTCCCACATTATCACTTAATCTGCTATTTTCAGATAATCCCTCACTGTGCTAGTGACCACAATCCCCTATGTATTAACCTAGACTTAAACACTGACCAGGTCTCTAGGGATAAACGATTGAGAAGAAACACCACTTTTCATACAAATTCTGGCCTACGTCTGAAATGGGACAAAATAAATCCAATGACTTTCAATCAAGAAATAATAAGATCTAGGTTTGACTCCATTAATATTTGTTTGTCCCAGCAGCTTGACCATGGTCATATAGTTCAAGAATTTGAACTATTAAGTAATGCTATTTCGCACGACCTTGTAGTGCATAGGCCTTCCATGGGTTTGGTCGCCCATAGATGGTTTGATTCCACATGTTCAACTGCTCATACAAAATTAAAATATGCCCTTAAAACAGTTCCTCCTTCACGTTATTCAATTAAATTAGCTAGGGCTGAGTATAAGGCCACCTTGGAAAAAAGGAAATCAGAAATAAGGATTAAGGTATGGGATGAGTTACAGGCTGTTTCTGATCTGAAGGACACCTCAAAATTTGTGAAGGTGGTAAATCATTCATATTTCTTGGACAGCAACATTAAGGTTGATGATTGTCTTATCGCAGAAGAGGTATGGTTGAATCATTTTAGGAAAGTATTTGACCCAGATAATGATTACCAACCAGATTAACATAGACCCTAATACAAAGGCCCTAGATATTTCATTTGATCTACATGAGATCCTTGGAGCCATTAATCGATCAAGGCAAGGGAAAGCACCAGGCCCTGACGGTGTTCCCGTTGATATCTTTAAATCTATGTCTAATCTTTGGGGTCCCCTAGTTACAAATGTCCTAAGAAGCCCTGTTAAAAGTAATATACCCTCGTCTTGGAAACTGGCAACTATTATTCCTATATTCAAAAAGGGCAATAGACAAGATCCTTCTTGTTATAGACCAATATCTTTGATTGATTCTACGGCCAAGATTCTTGGCAGTGTGATTTTATCTCGCCTGGAGGTTTGGGTGTTAAAGGCACAGATTTTATCTCCAATTCAATTTGGTTTTAGACCTGGTTTGGGTACAGTTGAGCAAGTATTAAACTTGTACCTTATTCTTAGTAAATACGTAACTGCCAAAAAGGAGTCCATTCATGTGGCTTTTATTGATTTATCTAGCGCTTTTGATTTGGTAAATAGGGTGAAGTTATGGCAAATCATGGAAACCCTGGGGTGCGATGCAACCCTATTGGAACTTATAAAGCGCCTCCATACGGATTTAAAGATTTCAGTTCAGTTTGGCCCATCGGGACAGAGAACCGCCCCGATTTCCTCATGTAGGGGAGTAAGACAGGGATGTATTTTAGCCCCTTTTTTCTGATATATATAAATGGGCTCTATGATATTTTGATAAAAAATGGGAAGGATGTACCAAAGATGGGTCAGAGATTGCTCCCAGTTTTATTATATGCAGACGATGCTGTACTTATTGCCCGCACTGCAAATGGTTTACAAGGCCTGTTGGACCTCTTTTTGAACTTCATGCTGGGCCTTGATTTGAAAGTTAATTATTCTTAGACATTTGTTATGACATGTGGCCCTCAAAATACTAAGGGCCTGATTACATTTTTGGAGGAGGTGTTAATCCGTCCCAAATGTGACGGATATACCACCAGCCGTATTACGAGTTCCATAGGATATAATGGACTCGTAATACGGCTGGTGGTATATCCGTCACTTTCCCGTCACTTTTGGGACGGATTAACACCTCCTCCAAAGTTGTAATCAGGCCCTAAGTCTAAACAATTTACTATGGGGGGCAATATTATTAATAAGGTGAGGAATTTATGTTACATAGGTAAACATATAAGTTCTTCCATGTTATGGAATACTCACCTTAAATTTAAGACCCAACAAATGGCAAGGAATATTGAAACGATTTTTTGTTTTACTCGTAAACTTGGTCATAGACCGTGTTCTCAGATCATGATGCTATATAATTCCAAGTGTGTCTCAGCAGCCCTATATGGGTCAGGTGTCTGGGGTCACATCAAAGTACCCACTCTCCAACTTATTGAGAATAATTTTATGCGTAGGTTATTGATGGTACCAAAGTGTATAGCAAACATCATTAGTCACGAGGAGGTGGGCCAATGCTTCTTAGAGGACACGGTCTCTATTGCCACCCTTTTGTTGTGGATTAGATGTTGGACGAATCCAGCGGCAAGTCTTGTGCAGGAATGTATTACTGAGTGCATACAGTTCGCCAATTCGAATAGGATTCCCTGGCTTTTGTATTTGCGATCATCTTTTGAAAAGCTGGGGCTTAGGTATATGTTTGAAGAACCAGAATTGCTAAACACAACTGCAAGGTCTCTGCTGAAATCATGTAATTCTGAGCATACTTTAGACATAAGACTTCATAGTTGTTTGAAACTGAAATCTTTGGACTCTTATACTCAGATTGTTACGGCCTCACATATAGAACCCAATTTGACTTGGTTTTCATGTCCAAAAATATATTCTCTTTTAGCTCTAATTAGACTGAGGCGGTCATTCTGACCGCGGCGGGCAGCGGTCGCCGGCCGCCATGCGGTCACCGGCGAATGACCGCCCCGCGGTCAAAAGACCGCGGCGGCCATTCCAACTTTCCGGCTGGGCCGGCGGGCGACCGCCAAAAGGCCGCCCGCCAGCCCAGCGGGAAAGCCCCTGCAACGAGGAAGCCGGCTCCGAATGGAGCCGGCGGAGTTGCAGGGGTGCGACGGGTGCAGTGGCACCCGTCGCGATTTTCACTGTCTGCTAAGCAGACAGTGAAAATCTTTGTGGGGCCCTGTTAGGGGGCCCCTACACTGCCCATGCCAGTGGCATGGGCAGTGCAGGGGCCCCCAGGGGCCCCATGACACCCGTTCCCGACATCCTGGTTCTGGCGGTGAAAACCGCCATAAACAGGGTGGCGGGAAGGGGGTCGGAATCCCCATGGCGGCGCTGCAAGCAGCGCCACCATGGAGGATTCCCTGGGCCAGGGGAAAACCGGCGGGAAACCGCCGGTTCCCCTTTTCTGACCGCGGCTTTACCGCTGCGGTCAGAATAGCCCAGGAAGCACCGCCAGCCTGTTGGCGGTGCTTCCGCGGTCCCCGGCCCTGGCGGTCATGGACCGCCAGGGTCGGAATGACCCCCTGAATTTGATTCATTTTAAGGTGGCCTTTCCCAATCAATGTATCTGGCAAAAATATTTACCACCTTGCCCCTGCGATGCTAGTTCAAAGCAGAGTACTTCCCACTTTTTTCTTTTTTGTTCTCTTTACGCTACCCCTAAAAATGCTTTTATCTTACTAATTTTACATAAATTAAGACCCATCCATTATAAGGAAGCTTTGATATATTTTCAGAAATTGTCACATTTCAAAATTTGTTTTTATGTATTACATTTTATTAGATCATCTGTTGCTATTAGGAACCGGTATTCTAATTTATTAATTTATTCATGCCATTTTTAAAATCTGTTTTGTTTAAAATTTTATACTTCATATGCGGCCTAGGATAGTTTTATTCTATATGGAGTAAGGATTTCTATTACATTTTAGGGTTCTTTTAAAATCTTTGGTACTATATTTTATGATATTAGTAAACGTTTTGATAAGAATTTTTGGAATATCTGTGAAAGGGGAATTTAGATTAGACTGTTTTGTGTTCTTCTATGTAATCTATGTATGATATGATCTTTTGAGCTGTGTTTTTAATTTGTTTTTTATTCTGTTGCCTGCTCACTTGAATATGTGATTTTATCTGTACTTTTATGGCAATTGCCGAATAAATATCTTTGACTGACTGACTGAAATGCTACTGGTGGAAAGCAGCACTCATTGTGCCACTCACTGAAGTAGCCATATCAAACATGTTTCAGGCTTTCCACTGAAGAATGTAGTGCAGCTTTAAACAGCCATTTTGACCTGGCAAAATAAACCTTTTACCAGGCCTAAATATTCCTTATTAATACATATATGTCACCCTTAATGTAGGCAATAGCCACTCCTATGGCAGCTATGGCAGGGTTTACAGTATTTAAAAGTAAGATAAGTGTACATAACGTTTAGGTCTGGCAGGTAAAAACTCCTTAAGTCATTTTTCACTGTTGTAAGGCAATCTGTTCTATAGACTAACACGGAGTTACATTATTAACTACTAACGGATAACTTCAGTTTAGGGCCAGATTTGGAAATGCTGTTTGCACCCACATGTTTTTGTAATTTAAAATACTGTTTAATAGCTAGACATTATGGGCCAGATGTAGGTAGGAAACATTTTGCGAGTCGGAGATTGCGAGTCAATGTGAATCGCAATTTCCGACTCGCAAAATGGGATCCAAGAAAAAAAAGCGACATCAAATTGCGACTCGCAAATGATATTGCACCGCAGATTGCGAGTCCGCTGTCAGCGAGGTTGCTTTTTGTGACTGGCCCACAAATTGCAGGCAGGTGCAGCAAAACAGTTGGAAAAACACTTCCTGGCTCTTACTGATGACATCAGAACCAGGAAGTCATCAAATACACCTGGGAGGAGGGAGGACCACACCCTTTTCAAACTGTTGTGGAACTACATGGAGAGAGGAACTGCTGCTACCATGGAAGACACAGGCAGTGCAGGAGGGAAAAGGAAACTAAAGTTCTCAGAAAAAGAACTTGAGGTGCTGACAGAAGAATGCTGCCAGCACCATGACCAGCTTTTTGGCAAGGCAGCCCTGAGTGTCCCAGACACTGAGAAGAGGAGGATCTGGCTGCAAATCCAGGAGAGGATCAATGCCACTGGGGTGAGCAATTGAACCCTTGATGAAATCACAAAAAGGTGGTACGACCTGTGCTCCAGGACAAAGGAGAGGGTGGCAGAGTGCCTCAGGGAAATGAGGGGCACAGGTGGAGGCCCATCCACCATCCCACCACCCACAGCCATGGAGGAATTGGTGGAGCAGACCCTGGAGCCTGAGGCTGTGTCAGGAATGGGAGCATTGGACACGTCAGCGCAAGGGACATCCAAAAGTGAGTACCATGAAATATGCATGTACACCTACAAATGCTATATCCACACTCTCCCAGTACACAGCAGCATGCACAACCAGACTAGCTCCATTCCAGACTAGCAACCACCAGAATGGTGCATTATGGGCAATGTAGTACAGTAGTCAGCATATAGGCAAATGTTTATTATGAGGCATACAACAGATGTTAGAGACTGACAGTGTGTTCCCTATGTCCCACAGGTCTCCCACAAGACACCCCCAGCAGCCACACCATCCAGGGTGAAGACAGCAGGCCACAGGCAGTGCAGGAGGCTGCAGCAGCTATTCCAGGGCCCAGCACGACACCACCACAGTCCCCTCCAGAAGAAGTACAGGACATGGAGAAAGGAAACACGACACCTGGCCCCAGCCACACAGTGAGACGTCCAGAGCCAGCAGCACAACCGCGTTGCAGAGTCCAAGTCCATTCGGTGCCCCAGGAGGATATAGGGGAGGCATCAATGTCTGCAGTCGAGGCATCCCTTCTTTCCGGTCAGCGCCTGCAAACAAGGCAATTACGGATAATATCAGGTGCAATGCAGAGACTGGAAAACAATATGACACATGGCCTGGCTGATGTGAACACACAGTTCACGAGACTAAATGACAATGTTAGCGAGCTTGTACAGTCAATCCGCCAACTGGTGACGGAACTGGTGGCTGAGAGACACAGTGCAAGGTGCCGGGAGCGCCACCTAGTTACCAGATTTGACCGCATGGCAGCGTCCATTGGCCGTCTTGCCATGAACACTACAGGCCTGCAGTGGACATGTTGGAGGCCAGGCAGGTGGTAAGGGGCACAGGTGAGACCCCTCAGGATAGTGAGGAGGGGTCCACTATCAGCAGGGTATCTGCCACTGACACACGTGTACTGAGGAGTGGAAGTGCACGTCAGGGGTCAGCTGACCCACCTGGGACGAGCCATGCTGGGCGAACCAGGAGGAGGATGTAGGCAAGAACACTGCAGGACTTATGAGGCACATGCAGTTAATGTGTCCTCATTAGGGGTGGACATGTGCAGCCCCTTACGGACAATTATGTTCTTTCGTCATTAGGTTCACTAATTAAAATGTTTTGTTTGTTCCATGACACAACTGGGCTCTTTGTGTGTGACATTAGTGAGTGTGGTGTCAGTTGCCACGTACCTTCCAAAGTATTGGGTTGCAATGTGGTCCTGTCTCTGTCTGCCTTGATTAGCAATGCTTCTATCTCCAGGCTGCTGATGTGGTAGCTCTTGCTCTTCATCCTCTGAATCTGGGTCTGCAGACGTGAGATGTAGCCCACGTCTGGTAGCAATGTTGTGTAGTATTGCGCATGCGCCAACTATCTTGAATGCTGTTACTGGGGCATACTGGAGCGCACCTCCACTTCTGTGGAGGCATCGGATTCTTGCCTTTAACAGTCCAAAGGTCCTCTCTATGACATTTCTGGTCTGCCGATGTGCACTGTTATATCGCCTCTCATTCTCATTGCTAGGTGTTAGGTATGGGGAAAGTGTCCATGGTCTTTGCTCATAGGCACTGTCACCTGTTTGGCAAAAATAACCAATGTTAGCAGGGCATGGATGGTTTCTACAGTGACCTGTGTGTATGGCTTCAGGGTGTAGTCAGCAATACCTAATAGATAGCCGTCTCCAAGCTCCCCACGCTCTAGGCGTTGGTGTATCCCACTGTGCCTGAAAATGTAAGAGTCATGTGTACTTCCTGGAAATTTGGCTACAATTTCAGTGATGACATTATGGGCATCACATACTACCTGGATGTTCAGTGAGTGGCTACATTTTCTATTGCGGAACAGATATTCCAGATTTGCAGGAGGGCAAATTTGTATATGTGTCCCGCAAACACACCTTTTTACATGAGGGAAGATGGCAATTCTGTAGAATTCCAACTTGGTGCTGTTAATTTCTGCCTCATTCCTGGGTAGGTATATGTATCTGGACATTCATGTGAGTATGGCATCTAGGAAACATCTGAGGAACCGTGAGAGTGCACTTTGGGATACCCCAACTGCCACTGCAATCACCCCCTGATAGCTACCCGAGGCCAAGAGGTGCAGGGAGCATAGCACTTGCACATGTGTGGGGATGGCGCTGCTGCGCACAGTCTGGCGTTGAAGCTGCGGATTGAGTAGATCAATTAATTCTAATATTGCTGCCCTGCTGAGTCTGTATTTGTCATAAATCTCCTCCTCAGTTTGTTGGAAAAGTGTCTGCCTGGTTCTGTATATCCTCTCCTGTCTCTGGCTCCTCCTCCTCCTCCTCCTCCTCTGCTGGGCGTCATGGACTCTCCTCCTCCTTGCTATCACATATATTTCAGCCATTTTGAGTAACCTAGATGCCTTCTGGGTCTTCTTTTATACTTTGGTTCTGGTTACCACCTGCTCTGACTATGTGGTAATTTGGGTGTGCAAAATGGGCTTTTTGCGACTAGTCGCAATTTGCGAGTGGCTTTTTCATATGGTTTGCGACTCGCAATTTGCGACTTCCTATTTGCGGGTTGCAAAATCAGGTTGCAAATTTTGCGAGTCGGTAATGGCTTGCTTCGCAATTTGCACTACGGAAATTGGATTTTTGCATCCCATTTCTGATTTTGCAGTGCCGCAAATTGCGATTCGGGCCATTTGCGACTCAAAAAACTTTGCTACATCTGGCCCTAAGTTACTATGCTGAAAATGCCACTTTTAGAAATTAGTGTTTTTCTGCATAAAAGAAATGTGCCTTTCTGCCAGTGATCAAGGTCACCTGATTATGAATGGCTCTTCTTTGTGGTTTTGTGTATTCCTCCCAGAGAGAGGACAAAAGGGCTTTGGGTGTGGGTGTTGCTTTCCTGAGCAGGATGTCCCGGGGGTTATACTCTGCCTTCCTGAGCTTTAAAGGGTAGCCTTAAAGTTCTCCCACTTCCTTCCTGACTTCTAAGGGCTGGCTGCCCTGCCACTGACAAATGCAACTCATCCCTGGGCTGACCTGTCCTTTGTTACCTGAGAGAGTCTGGAACCAAACCTAAGAAAGGGGAAGGTTAGAAAAATAGGGCATTCCCACCCACAGGATAGCACTGGGGATAAAAGCAGCATCTTCAGAATCTCTTATATTCCTGGACTTGTGGAAGATTCAGAAGAAGGACTGTCCTGCTGTCAGAAGAATCAAGACTAGATCTGCTCGTCTTTAACTCATGTTCCTCAGACGTGATTCCAAGGGTTAACTTGGTAACCTCTAGTTTGAGCTGTAGCAACAGAATAAGATTCCAGAGGCCTCCCTGCAACAGCCCAGCTGACCAGCACCAAATTGTTTTAACTGGACCTGACTGAGCTCTGCTGCTCCCTCTGCTAGAGAGAGCTTGAATCTACCTGGTAGTGGATGGCCAGGGGCCTGGTTCTTGACACTGATAGCTGGCAGTGGCCTTTGTTGGTTGTTATCCCTTTGAGAAGAGTTTTCTTGGGTTATGGACAAAAGTTTGATTCAAGGGGTAAAATGAGCTACATCTCCTTGTTGAACTGTTGGTAGTGTCTGCCTACTGAAATGAATCCCTGAGCAAAATAAGGTTAATTGTCTCACATATGGGGTCTACAGATAGGGAGAAGGATTCTCCATGGTTCAGCTGAGTGGCTCAGGAGAGTGTAGTTAGAGGGGGCCAAATAGATTCAGAGGGGTGTAGAACTGACAAGTGCCACTGAAAAAGAGACCAGTTGTCCACATTCTATCAACTGAACAGAAAAGCCCATCATGGTATTGATTCATTTAACTTAGCTTTTGACTAGAGAGGGTCATTATGGGCCTGGCCCTGTCTGCAGGGTCATCCCACAATTTTGTCTTCTTCTGCCTTCCTTTGTTCCTTTGATGTACCTGTTTTGGTGGCTTTGAGGACTTGTCTCTGCTAACCAGTGGTGAAGTGCTTGTGCTTTCTCCTTAAAACATAGTAATGTTTGCCTAAACCTAATTGGTACATGTAATTTACTTATGAGTCTCTATTATATGGTACTACATGTACCCAGAGCATGGTAAAGTAAATGCTACTAGTGGGCAGCTGTATTCATCATGCCATCCACTAAAGAAGCTGTGTCAAACATGTCTCAGTCTTTCAACTGAAGCCCGTAGTGCAATTTTAAACTGCCATGTGAAAATGGCAAAATGTATCTTTTATCAGGCTTAAACCTTCCTTTTTGATACTTGTAAGTCTACCTCAAGGTAGGCCATAATCATTCATTTGGCAGGGTGTATGGAAACTAAAAGTTAGTCATGTGTCTATAAGTTTTATGTCTGGCAGTGAAAAACCACTGAAACCATTTTTAACTGTTGTAAGGCAATCTGTCCTATCGACTAACACTGGGTTACCTTACTATCAATAACTGATAACTTCAGTTTAAGACCAGATTGAGAAATGGCGTTTGTGCTCAAACGATTTGTAATTTAAAATCATGTTTAATAGTAGAGTCAGACTTTAAGTTACTATTTTGAAATGCCACGTTTAGAAAAGTGGAATTTTTTTACCTAAAAGAAATGTGTCTTTCTCCCAGTGTCCAGGGTCACATGACGGTGAATGAATTTTCTGTGGTGCTTTGTGTATTACTTTCCAGACAGAGGACAAAAGGGCCTTCAGTGTGGGTGTTGCTGCCTGGAGCAGAATGTCCTGTGGGGTGCACTCTGCCTTCCTCATCTTTAAAGGTTAGCCTCAGGACTCTCACACTTACTTCCTGATTTCTATGGGCTGTCTGTCCTGCCATGACAATTGCAACTTACACCTAGGCCGGCCTGCCCTTTGTTACCAAAAACAGTTTGGAGCCAGACCCAAGAAAGGGGGAAGGTTAGAGAAATAGGGTATCCCCCACCCACAGGCTTGCACTGGGGATAAAAGCGGCACTGTCAGGACTTCTTATCAGAATATTTCTGGATCTATGGAGGATTTAGAAGAAGGACTGCTCTGCTGCCAGTACAATCAAAACTAGACATGCTTACTTGAACCCAGGCTCACCAGAAGTGTCTACAATGGTCAGTTGGCTGACCTCCTGTTTGAGATATAGGGACACAACAAGCTTCCAGAGGACTCTCTGCAACGGCTGTAACTGTCCAGATGACCAGAACCAACTTAATCTGCCAGAACCTGCCTCAACCCTGCTACTGGCCTATGCTTGAGTGAGTCCTAATCTCCAAGAGGAGCTCCCCAGGTTCTGGACCATTGGCTTGCATCAGAGTGTACTTCTGAATTACAGGAGAAAATACAGAGGTTTGGGGCTCCTTGTAACAGTGAATGGACTCTTCACGTCACTTAATGACTGCCCACGAGGGACACAAACTCAAAGCTCCAGCGAGAGTTGCACTTTGAGCCATCAGTGATGACCACCAATGGGAGGTTCTAGTGAGACCTGCATTTTGTGCTAAAAGCGACTGGCCACAACAGCTCCCAACAGGAGTAATTTCATTACATTAAAAAACAACTGTCTGTGATGACTCTAACAAAATCTGCACTTCGTGCCAACAGCAAGCCCTTGCGATCACTGCCAACACGAGGTTCTTGCAAGACATGAACTTTGCGCCGTCTGTGACAACTCACAACAACCACCAATGCAAAGCTCCAGCGATGACCAACTATTCTTACCGAAACTCTAACTGCTTTTCATGCCAACAATGGCGTCATTCACAGTATGCATCAATACAAACGACAACTTCTCTCATACAAACTCGAGAAGATAACTATTCAGCTGGACAAACCTAGACCTGTATCCGGCCCATGCTCCATTGCAGTGAACTTGAACTTGTGGCCAAACACGGGTACAGAGCAACCAGATTACTGTGATTGGCACTTTGTGCTTTTAAGCATTATTTTCACCTAAAAACTATAAAACAGCATAACTCTGATTCTACTGATTACTTTTTTGCCATTTTGGTGTCATGTTATTCAGTAAAACATTCTTTAAGTTTCTAAATTGGTTTGGGATTTTTCTTGGGCTGGGTTTTCAAATTTATCATTGTTTGCGTGCTACATAAATATTTTACAGAGTGCCCCTAAGTGAAGCCAGACTGCTTTGCGCTGTACTTTCAGAGGGTTAAGCACAGGTTAATCTAGTGACTTTTTGTGGTTCACCCTGACAAGGATTGTGTTTATTATTTAAGTGGTGATTCCACCCCTTTCAAGTAACAACTCAGATTCTTTAATATGTGAATTTGAAAGCATATCTAGAGTACCAGACAAGTAAAGGATAATCCCCGGGCATGATATATCTAGAGCCCTGCTACAATCATTATCATTTTCATTATCATTATAGTAATAATTACATTAATCATTTTAATAATTATTTAAGAACTGGTTGAAACTGCTAGAGTAGTATTCACCTACCTTGATGTGGCTAGATTGCAGGTCTCAAAAGAATCCTCTCAGTAAGGCTTAGGCATTTAGACCCATATTTATACTTTTTAAGCGGCACAATTGTATTTTTTAAGTTTGCGCCACTTTTGTGTCAAAAAGCAGCACAAAGAAGGCACTTAAAAAGTATAAATATGGGCCTTATTGTGTAAATATATTTATGTGTCAGTTCAAACAAGGTTTTACTAATTTGTTGTACATAGATTGGCATGTTAACATGTTTTTTAAATAAAAATGCGCCTGATTTAGAGTTTGATGGGCAGGGACCCCATCACAAATGTCCTATGTGCCATAATACAAGTGCATTTTGTCCAATGTCATGTCCAAGTAGCCGTCAGGACATTTGTGAAGGAGTATGTCATCTGTGAAACTCTAAATAAGGCCCAAAGCCTTCTGATGATATATGAGTAGACTAGCTAACAAATGTGACCGTTTATACAAATACATTTAAAGTATATATTTGGGGATGGGGTACTCTATTGCACAAATGCTGTTTTACCCATTAATGGATTTGTACAATAGTGTATGGGATATCTGCGATGTTAGTGATGGAATGTTCAGTCCAAACACTTGAAACCAGGTTCTTCATCAATTGATTCATTAAGCTTAAACTCCTGACCATGCCCTGCACTTTTATTCCCAATTCTAAGTATAAGCAAAATGTGTGTTTATATGTAGACCTAGGCTTGCTTTGTGTCAATAGTCTGGTTGTTACCCTGGTTGTGCCCAACTAGCATGTCCTTAAGTAGTGGCGGAGAAATACTGTCCATGCCACAGAGTAGTGTGTTTCGAACCGTATTGCAAACATCATGTTTTAAAAATGCAATGTGTTTGCACTACGTTCAAAACACACTACTCTGTGGCACGGGCAGTCTACATGCACACACATTTGCCATACACTTACAATTGAGAATACAGGACATGGGCTAAGACTGTAACACATGCAGGGAACATTCATGTCACAACACTAAAACTAATAAATGTATACTTTTACGTATCGTAAGGCACAATTTCAAGTTGATAGATGAGATGATCTATATGCTATGGCATTTGTAATTTGGCTCATAAAATTTATGCAATATTAGTGTCAGAGCAACCTTTTCAAAAGTTAAAGAGAGGATACAGGTTTTATGGGTCCACGAAAATTCTGCTTGAATTGTCAATGTAAGCTTGACTTGAGTTCTATAACTTAAAACTTTTGTAATGTCACACTAAGTGCACGGGTGTGGGAAATTCACTGATTTACTTTTGTGAAATTATGTGAAATTTCAGGAAAATTACATGAAATTACACATAATTATACAAAATGAAATCCGTCATTTAGCTTTATATTTGAGCACAAAGTGCATCCTCACGTCAATTTTTGACCCAAGGGCGTATATCTCTGTGAGACATATAGGGGCATTTTTATACTTGTTTTGCACCAAATATGTGCGTATTTGTCCATATTTCTGTCCATATTTATACTTCAGTGCTAGACCTGTCTAGCGCCAAATTTATGGAGTTAAAGTGATTTTTTGGACTTGGAAACCTACTTTGCGTCAATGAGATGCAAAGTAGGCGTTCCCTTGCTAAAAAATTACTCTATAGCACCATATTTATCCCCCCATGGTAAAATCAGGCAAGGGGGAGGAGCTGACAAATAATGGTGCAAAGCTTGCTTTGCACCATTATTTAATGCCTGGGTCAGGGCAGGCATTAGGGGACGTGTGGGCCTATTTTGGAGTAAGCCCCCAGGTGCTCTCCCCAGGCCCCAGGGACACCCCCACCCACACCAGATGGGCAGCTGAGGCTGGGGGACCTCATCTCAGGTAAGCATAGGTAAGTACAGGTAAGTATTTTGTTTTTAAATGCCATCTGGGGCCCTGACGTGGGCCACCGTACATGGCACTGGGTGCAATGGCCATCCCCAGGGGACCCTGTTCCCCTGTGCTGGCAATTGGGGTGGTGGGCATGACTCCTGTCTTTTTCAAGTCAGGAGTCATGTGGTATGGATGGTTTTGCGTCAGAAAATTATGCTAGGCTGGTTATAGGCATTTTTTTACTCTAACCTGCCTAACATCATTTTGTGGTGCAAAACCCCCTTCTTCCATACCACGAGCCCCACCAGGCTTACGGCATTTTTTTGTTAAGGTTGACTACCCTTTGCACCGGCTTGCACCATTCCATAAATATGGTGCCCGGCTGGTGCTCAAAAATGGTGCAAGCCGGTGCTAAACTTTATGGTGTAAAACTGTGATGGTGCAGTTTTGCACCAAAAAGTAAAAATCAGGGCCATAGGGTGAAAAACACAAGTGACATTATTAATAGCTGCTCACCCTTTGACCATTCATGATATTCCCAAGGGCTGGCTGCAAAAGTTTACCACAAGTGGCATGTTATTTTGGGACATGGCATAACGGCATATTTTCAAAAATATTGAGCAACAAGAATCATTCTCAAAATTACAATAATTTGGCTATGTCTAATTGAGTGCCTATGCTTCATTGTATTAACATTGCTGGGAATCAGTTAATGGATCTTTGATGTGTGCACACTTTGATATTTCACTCTGTACTGTGTAACTGATATATGCATGTGCCTGTGTTTACCTTCCTCCACAGCAAGCAAGGAAAATTATGTCCACACTTCACAGACTAGCAGGAGGGCCACAGCGAGTTGGAAATGGAACACATTGATTCTAAAGGGCAAAGTGGTACTGAGGGTAGAGGTGGCCCTATGAGTAAGAAGCCTGGTCAGGAGGCACCACCACCATCAGACTCAGAGGCCTTCTACTATGATCAGGCCATTGTGCTGGTGACTGAATCATCAGTGTTCACAACATCTGCTCCTGTTGCTCCACTCTTGCCCCTTCAATACCAAACCACCACCCACTTTGAAGACGGACTAGGGTCTCAATCCCCCTGGGCACCTTTCCAACTGCTCCTGTCCTGCCAGCACTGGTGTCACAGGCTGCACTAGAAGTTCTTAAGAACCTTACTGTGGGCCTGATAACATTGTTGAACACCATCTAAGGTGTCAGTCAGCAACTGGTGAAAGGAATTGACATCCTGGAGGGAATGGTCTCTGACATTTCTGCCCCACGTAGAGAAGTCCTATCTCTGGTAGTAGCTCTTTGGACACCAGTGCTTTCAAGAATTTTTTTTCCTTCTGACCCCATTCTAACATGTGACCCCATTCACACACCTGACCCTATCCAGCACCTGCCCAAAATTCACATGCAGACCCATTTCCTCTAACTTGCTCCATTTTTCCATCCGTCCACGGCGGAGTGTGAGATAAGTGGACAAACAGGGAACAAGGGCAGCCTATAATAGTTGTGTTTTTTTAATCATACCACTTATGTTTAAGATTATAACTATTGTGTATACACTGTAGTAAAAAAAATATAAACAGTTTAGTTGTAGTGTGTTAGCAAACCCTGTTTCCCTGACCATCCACATTTAACAAAAATGTGCAGTACCTTACTGAAATGAAGTACAGGTAAAAAAATGTGTTACGTTTTATTTGGGTACGTAGTGTGAGACAAATGGGCAAGCAGTATGACAGGGTATAATGTTGTTAAATATGCTTTGATGTAGATAAAGGAAAGTGACATTGGCTGCTGCCACAGCGCATTTAAAATGTGGCAAAAGTTGTACTCAGGTGGTTTCTGATGGCGGCACCTGTGCCTATTGCCCGCTAGCGGAAACCTGAGGGTGGAGCCTCCACCTATCACTGACTAGCAGCGGAAGGGAACAGGAGAGAGCAGCAACAAGAGAAACACTGTGTAATAATGAGTGTTAATGGTGACGACTTTGGTTTAGAACAGGTCACAAGTCAGGGTACACGCAGGTGGATGGCATCCACCCAGTATTTTCCCAGTCCACCGTGCCAAGAAGTTTGGCTTCATTGTAAAATGCTGAATTTGTCCCTGTGTAATTTTATGACACCAGCACACATTCAGCAGCTCCTGCACATTGTCTGCTTTCGATGACAGCAAAGACATGCAGACGGCCAGGGTCTTTTTCTGATTCAAGACTCCAGATGGGCCCATAACAAAGGCTGAATTTAAGGGGTTATCAGGCCTCCTTTTGTTGGAGGGTCCTTGACTGGAAGCTATCTGGAGCCTCAAACATAGATGCAAATGAAGTGGAGGGGAAACAAAGGCACACAGTTTATCAGCACCTTACACATACTCATGAGAGGCATGCTTTTCACTTTGTTCAGTTCCTGTGTATGAGAGAAATGCATGCACTCTAAGGATGTCGGATGTGTTGGTCTGTCCTAGTATTTACATAAAATCACAATTTAAATACTGCTATTTTTGTAAATTCTGCCATAGCTCTGGTCATCAAAATGCAGGGTGTCAGAGTGTTTTACATCACACTTACTGATTACATTGACAATAAATCATACAATTTTATACATCAATGTTCAGAATATGTTACATAAGACACTGAAGGTTGCAAGGTGTAGGAGTCACACATTGTACTTCATAGCTCACTGCGCTATATTAGAAGGATTACAATTTATGAACTGCAAGTAAGAAAAGTATCTCTGTGGTAAAAACAGTAACTTACCCATCTACATAAAATAAAAGTCAGTCATCTGCATGTTACATTATGTGATTAGCAGGAAACATATAACCCTCTAACCTAGTAGTCAAAATGGTCACTAGACAAAACACAGATTTTTCCAGCAAATGCGTTAACCGCCAAAGTTATCTTCCCAGTATTATTGCTTCCTTGGATTTACCTGGAACCCAAAGGTCTCTGCACTAGGTGTCGTAACTCCATAAGATATTTTAAAATTCAGACTTTTCTACCAATTAAGCAGAACAGATTTCCTGTCACATTTCTCCTTGTTGCCAATTTGTTTGTGGCAGAGAGTTTACAAAACAAGGCCCTTATTTATGGGCTTTGTGGTGCAAGCAGAGCAGCAAGTCACCTTGCTGCTCTGCCATGCATGACAGAGAATGGACAGGAATGCACTATATTTATCCAGTGCAGCACATTCCTGTCCCCTACCCCTGCGCTGGTGCCCTTTTAGAAGCCTAGCGCCAACACAGGCACCCTAGCACCATGGTGCACAGGTCTCCGAGTTGCATGCAGGATTGCTTTTCTGCTGGAAGGAGCACCTTCCTTCACAAAAACAATCCTGAGAGATGCTGTTCTCTTTTTATGTGTGCTGCACAATGCAGCACACATAGAAAGATGAAAAACCAAGGAGAAAAAGGTATTTCTCCTTGTTATGCCACTCCTGGATAGGTGTAAGATTTTGGCGCATTCCAAGGTGTACAAGACCTTGTAAATCTGAGAATGTGTCAAAATCCATGGGAGTTGCATGGGAACACTCACAGCAACACCCCTGGACTGCCTACTCAGGGCAGAGTGAGACAATGAAGTGATTTGCACTGCATTGCCTTACCCCATATTTTTGAAGCCTTTCAAAGCCAAGCAAAGTGGATTTGCCTGGCTTCAAAATATGACTGTGCTTTGCGCCATGCATCTAGCACATTGCATGTTGCAAGCATGGTGCAACCAACTCATAAATATGGCCCAAAAGGTACAAATAAATTGAGGTGAAGAATTTGCATTAGATTTACATCACTTTTTCTGCACAACGCTGGTGCAAAATATATTTTGGAGTTTACAGTGCCGCACAAATCCTGGTTGCGTTGATTTGTCAAAAATAACACAAACGACGACAGCCTATTGCCCTGTGTTGCATTAATTTGGGTCACTTAGGCGTTACACATGCAGGCAGCTAAAGCAGCTAAAGCAATTTCATCTACATGGAAGTGTGCTGCAGATGGACTAATGTGCCTGGCAGGGATAGTTTTGTTCAGTCCTTGAGGAAAGGAAGCAATACGCTGACTAAATCTGGAGTGTTTGCATCTATACTCGTAATGTGCTTAGATATACTTATGATAGACCTGCTAAATATATGTGTCCTACGATCTGAAGTCACTTCTTATGATGTCAGTTCCTGTAATGCCACAGGCAATATCACACGCTGTGATGTCACTTGCATATTGCCTAACTTGGTTAGTCCCCCACTCCTTTTTTAGGACTTGCGCCCTGGTTCAGAAGGACATGAATCATCCACATGGGGTGCAGTAAAATGCTTGAAGCGGCCTAAAAGGAAGGGTTGCTGAGTTGTAAAGTTGAATGCTGTCTATATGAGCACAAAGAGATTGAAACAAGCTGCCCTGATTCCAGGATAAAATGATAGAAGACAGCTGCTGGTAGGATTTATAACGATTGATGCAGGAGGACTGGAGTGGGGTGTTAAAAGTTGTTTGAGAGAGTTATTCCAAGTACATGGCATAGAGGAGAGGGGCTATCCTGCCTCTAACTAATCTGCGGATATAGAACTCTCAGGAAAGGGGGCAAAAGGACAGAATTTTCCAGTTGACTTGGTTAGGAGATACGAAAGCTCTTTACAAACAAGGAAACACATATTTGAAACCAGCCGCAATCTAAATTACAATGGTTAAATCTAGGAGTAAGGCTATAAAGGCAACAATTGAATGCGGGGTTACATTAACTTTCATACTCCAGCAGTAATTTGTTACGCTCTTCCTAATAGGTTAACGTCTTTCACATTTTCACATCTACACTGTACCTTTCATAGGAAAAACAAGCAGCCGATAGGAAACGGTGAAACAAATATGACATCAGGCCTTAAAGGGAACTCAGAAACCCGTTCAAGCACTATACGTAACCCTCTGAGCACAAGGAACTTTCCAAAGAGTTCCTGGCACAATTTGTGGATCTTCCCTTAAGGTAAGTTCAGCGTATACCAGTGCAACCATGGATGTCACTTTAACCACTAGAGCCAAGGGAGAATCAACAAATCATAGCACTTTTCAATTAAAGAGAAAAAAGCTTGATGAAGGTGATATCGAGCCAAAGAAAAATAAAGCCTACCGTCTCTTTGAGAAACGCCAGGAGGAGTCTCTGCGTAAGGAGAAGGATAAGGAGAAGATTAAGGAGAAGGAGACAGACAAGGGTTATGCTATGGGATGTGATTTCATGGTCCCCGCAGCAGGGAGACCTCTCTCAGATATTGATTTAACTCATCCAAATTTAACAGAGCAAGAGAATGCTCAGATGGCACAGACGGGCTTAATATAATCCCAGGCTCCTACACTGATGGACAATGAGGGTTCAAGTTATAGTTACCCTAGGGCGTGAGCTATAACTACTTGAAATAACTCTAACCATAGCAGATGAATTTCTCTGGTTTTGTGTGAGTAAATTCAGAACTGAACTATAACATCCTGGTAACCTTTGTTTTTTTTTTAAGTGAATTTTTTAATTTTATTTCCTAACTATTACATCTCTGTAAGCTTTGTTTTTTCAGTGTATTTCTATGTTATTTTTTTACATAAAGTAATTTTTATTACTATACCTTAATCCAACCACCATTTTGCATTGTGACTGTGCGCGGCTAACCCCTTGTAACTACCAAACCCTGTTATGCACACAGCCTCTGGCAGTGCATGGCGGTGAATGGCCACAGGGCCTAGCCTGCAGCCAGTCCCTGCAGCCCATGCTGTGTGCAGCAGGAGTTGGACGCAGGGCCTGTCTCTCTGGGTGTGAAATAGGTGGATGTGGGAGTGGCTGTGAAAGTGTCCGTATGAGTGTGAGAGTCTACGTGGGTGTGAGAGTGGGTATAAGAGGGAGCACTTTCTAATAGTTAGTTAGTAATCGCAACCTCGTTGAGTGACTGGCCAGTGTGGGGGCCTCACAGCCCCCTCCCTGGCCAATTTTGGCCCCAGGTACCCCATACCCTGGGCTGCACAACAATTAAATGGGGGGCCACACAGATCCCATCTAAAAGCCATTCTTGTCCCTGGG
The DNA here is from genome assembly GCF_031143425.1 of Pleurodeles waltl. Lineage (NCBI taxonomy): Eukaryota > Metazoa > Chordata > Amphibia > Caudata > Salamandridae > Pleurodeles > Pleurodeles waltl. The sequence continues at coordinate 344,382,624 of NC_090439.1, forward strand.
GACCCCATTTCCTGGCCTTCATTAAATGGAGGAGGGTGTCCACGCACCCCCTCGTGCCAATCTCTGCCCCAAGGGACCTATCCACCGGGACCCGTCCTTAACATTTTTATATTTTTTGGGGGGGAGGGGGCCGCGCTGCCCTCCTCTCTGGCCAATCTCAGCCCCAGAGACCCATTCCCCCCATGACGCCTTTAATTTAAATAAATAACCCCAGGGAGGTGCCAGTCCACGGGCCCGGGTTCTGCAACAGACCCCCTCCATTCTTTTATTTCAGGCCCAGGGACTGCGTGGGGGCCAAAGGGCTCCGTACTGTGAAATGCATATCCCCTAGGAAGGTGGCAGTCCCTGGGACTGCAGGGGGCCTTGCAGCTCCCAATGTAAATCAATGTTTTCCCTAGGGAGAAAGCAGAGTCCAGGGCAGTGGGGGGGCTGAACATCCCCATTTAAATCAATGTTTAGCCCAGGAACAAGGCAATTCCTGGGCTGCAAATGAGCTGCGTGACACCCCTGTAAATAAATGTTTGCCCAGGGGAGGTGGTGGAACCCGGGGCTCTGGGGCGCTGTGCACACCCCATGTAAATCAATGTTTGCCCTGGGGAGGTAGAGGTCCTTGGGGCTGTGGGGTGCTGTGGGGGGCTGCGTAGCCCTCATGTAAATCAATGTTTGCCCTGGGGTGGTGGTGGTCCATTGGGCTGTGGGGAGCTGCATGGCCCCTCATGTATATCAATGCTTACCCTGGGGAGGTGGTGGTACCCAGTGCTGCGGTGACCGCGAACTCCCAGGTAAAACAATGCTTGCCCAAGAAGATAGCAATCCCTGGAGCTGGGGGAGGCTCTGTACCCCCACCGTGCAAATCAATGTGTGCACTGGGGAGGTTATGTCCCTTGGGCTTCAGGGGTTTTGCGTCACTGCGTGACCCCCCATGTAAATCAATGTTTGCCGCAGGGAGGTGGCAGTCAATGGGCCTGCAGAGGGCCTGCACGGCCCTCCACACATATTAAAATATTAGGCCCCAGGAGTTACCGGCCCCTGCGGCCGGGGGGATCCACAGGACACGGCCTTCTTTAATTTACTGATTTTGCCCTGAGGAGGTGGTTGTCTCCAGGATGCAGGGGCCATGCACCCTGCATACCACTGAAATAAAGCCGGGTTAGGTGGTGGTCCCTGGGGCATAAATAAGCCCAGGAAGGAGAACCCACTCACCCCATCCTTTATTTTTAACATGCCCTCAGAATCTGGGCCACCCAAGGGATTTCTTAAAACAAATATGGGAGACTACAATTGTTTTTTTTAAATTATTTTTACTGTGGATTCATGACTTTGTCATGAATTTGGGGCAAACACTTTGGGGCATATTTATACTCTGTTTGCGCCGAATGTGCGTCAACATTTTTGACGCACAATCGGCGCAAACCCTTCCCCATATTTATACTTTGACGTCCGACCCCACGGGTGTCAAAATTCCACCATGTGCGTCATTTTTTGGAAGGGGGAACCAGCCTTGCGTTAATTATATGCAAGGTAGGCGTTCCCTTCCAAAAAATGACTTTAAGGCCTGTGCCCCTTATTTATACTCTGGCGTCATTTTGACGCACAGGAAGGGGTGGGTCTTAAAAAACGGCGCACAGCCTGATGTGCGCCGTTTTTTAATGCCTGGGTCAGGGCAGGCGTTAAGGGACCTGTGGGCTCGGAAGGAGCCCAGAGGTGCCCTCCCCTGCCCCCAGGGACACCCGCTGCCACCCTTGCCCACCCCAGGAGGGACCCATCCCAGGGAAGTAAAGGTAAGTTCGGGTAAGTATTTTTTTCCGATTTCTTTTGTGGCATAGGGGGGCCTGATTTGGGCCCCCTACATGCCACTATGCCCAATGACCATGCCCCGGGGACATATGTCCCCTGGGCATGGCCATTGGGCAAGGGGGCATGACTCCTGTCTTTGCTAAGACAGGAGTCATGTCAATGGAGGTTGGGCGTCAAAAAAATGGCGCAAATCCAGTTTGAGGCCTGAATTTTGCCTCAGACCTGACGTGCACCATTTTTTGACGCACAACCCCCATTTTCCCATACGCCTGCGCTGCCTGGTGTGAGTCATTTTTTCTGACGCACACCAGTCCGCAGCGCCGGCTAACGTCATTCCATTAATAAGGTGCCTGCATGGCGCATTGGAATGGCGTTAGCCGGCGGTACAATTTTTGACGCACAACTGTGTTGGCGCAGTTGTGCATCAAAAAGTATAAATATGGGCCTTTTTTTTTTAAAGTATTTTTTTCCTCTAGGGGTGGCTCTCTGGACCCAGCATCAGAACTAAGACATCAAAGTGTCCCAAACCTGGCCCCTTTTCTTATTTTTTTACCCTATTTTTCTCAGGCTCAGTCCTAAGATGGCTGCCAACATCTCCTTGTTGAAGTATTGGCAGTCAATCAGATCTCAACACAAGATCAGGAGGGTTTGTGGACCATTCACATCCCTCTATATACAAATTTGGCTTTTCTTTATTATTTGGTAAATTACTGATTGGATTTACACCAAATAACAAAAATGGCTCTTTCTGGAAAAAGAGGTAGCATTATACCAAATTTGTATAATTCCGTCCAGTGGTTGGGCCTCTATTCCTGTTCAAAATCCTGACAGAAATTAACGTGGAGAAAACACGTTTTGGGACCCTGCCTTTTTTTATGCCCCCACTTGACAGATCACCTCGAAACTTTCCAGACAGCAGCTGAAGTAAGCGTGTGAGAGTGGTATATTTTTGGGAAAATTTCATGAAGATTCATCAACCGGCGCCAAAGATATAGGCAAGTAAAAAAATGCTTTTTCTATAGAAACTAAGGCCATCATTACAACATTGGTGGTAAAAGTCGCTTACCACCGTGCAGAAGACCGCCAACACACCGCCACGGAATTCTGCCACAGCTATTATGACCCACATCTCAGAATCCGCCAAAAGTCAGACACCAACACAAGTCCGCCACACCAAATGTCAGTGATAAACTGGCGAAAACAAAATCTCCACCGTCACGCCAACAGAAATACGCCCACACTATCACAACACACAAATCTACGTGGCGGTCTTTCAACCGCGGTGTTCCATTGGCGGTACACACCGCCGCGCTCAAAATACACACACATTTACAAAACACAGCCACATTGGATGATTCAAAATACACACACCTGAGACACATACACACACCACTCCCACACACCCATTACAATATAAAACACACACCCACATCACCCACAAACCCCCACGACAAAAAATACAGAAAGAAGGCCAGAGAGAGACACCACCAGCAAGTACAACAGCATCCACAGGCACATATCACCATCACCCAAACAACTTCCACACACCTCACACAACACATCACTACATATCACCACACTTATCACCACGCACTCCACCCCACACATCACCTACACCACCCCATGGCACGGCAAAGACACCCCAGGTTCTCGGAGGAGGAGCTCAGGGTCATGGTGGAGAAAATCGTCTGGGTAGAGCCACAGCTATTCGGATCACAGGTGCAGCACACCTCCATTGCAAGGAAGATGGAGCTATGGCGAAGAATAGTGGACAGGGTCAACGCAGTGGGACCACACCCAAGAAAAAATGGGAGGAACAGGTCTTGGCGATTCTGCATCCTTAGGGCCTTGCAGGAGAAGCTGGAGGAATGGACTCTGGTAAGTCAAAGCTTTACTATTACATCCCCCACCCTACATGCATGCTATCACATACCCCCACCCTCGCCCTCACCCCCATCACACCAACTGCTCACAAATGTACCAATATCACAAACCACCCATCCCAACACCAAGCCCTGCATGCAACAACAAAGCATGGACACCCATCACTAAAGCATGCACACTGCACATAGCCATACGCCCCCCTAAACCATCATCACACAAGCTCCCAGACAGGAATGCCAGCACTGGGGTACACAGTCACCCACCCATTGCACACAGTGCCACACACAGATGCAATAATCATGCCTTTCCACCCCTGCAGGACCCCTACCCAACGTCACCAGACAGGAGGGTCCAGACATGTCCACTCCACCCACAGAAGAGGCCCACAGTGATGACAGCAGCTCTGTCCAACTGGATCTAGATGACCAGCCTGGACCATCGGGGACCTCTGGACAGTTGGTTCCCCTCACACAGGCACAGGCCACCACAGAAATTCCCCCCTCTGGAAACACCAGCACAGCACCCACCGGGCCCATACCTCGGTCCCCAGGACACATCAATCAGCTGTGTGTCAACCACTACAGGGAACCCAGGATAACCCACCACCCCAACAACAACAGAGACCTGGGGGCAGTGGCAGTGAGCACACGGTCCAGGGGATGGAGGACCAGGAACACAGGGGAACTGGGAGGGCTGCCGTGCGACAGGGGGCGGCAGGCCAAGGGAACCCACTCTCCATGAGGCCCTTTCCTCCATCATGGGAACATACCACCACTCCCAGGAGACAATGGCAACAGTACTGGGCAAGTTTCAGGAGACCCAGCGCATGCAGGAGGAACAGTATTTGGGCTTCAAGGAGGAACTCAGAACCATCAGCTCCACCCTGGGTACCATTGTAGGGGTGCTGAAGAAACTACTCAACACCAGGAGGGACACTGTGGCACTACAAGGTGCCCCTGACACTAGCATGGACGATGAACTGCCCACCAGCTCCGCCGGCGCTAGTGGACAGGACGCTCCGCCACAGGACCACCACACCAGCACCCCACCCCCTGCAGACGGAGAATCACCCCACAAATGGTCCCTGAGATCCAGGAACAAGACAGAGAACGATGCCAAGACCTCCGCCAAGAAATGAGACCACCCTGATTGTCATCCTACTCTCCCACTTTGTCACCCTGTCCATAATTAAACTGTGCCAGCTCCACTTCCTATGCCCATATGGGCAATGCACCTGTGAAACTAATAGACTGGACTCTGCCATGGACACTCCTTCGCCATCACCCCTCACCATTTAACTTCCCCCTCCAATAGTCTGTCTGTGATTTCGAAATAGTGTATTTGCAATTACAGTGACAAAATGTTTTTGAAATAGTTATGTCAACATACCTATGTCACACAGCTCTAGTCCATGAGGAATTTAAGCAGATGACACACAGTGGGACCCACATCTGTGAAACCGTAAGGGAAAGTGACAACTCAGTGACCATACACTGGGTGAAAACGACAGACAGGATAGAGGTAGTAGTGTAAAAGTACATGTAGTAGGCAGGATTGTATTCTCACCTGTGTTTCACTGGAAATATTGCTGGATCACTGAGTCCCTGTTCTGCATGTCTTCTTCCTCTGCTTCATCCTCATCACTGTCCACAGGCTACACAGCTGCCACAACACCCCCATCTGGACCATCCTCCTGCAGAAAAGGCACCTGTCGTCGCAAAGCCAAGTTGTGAAGGATACAGCAGGCCACGATGATTTGGCACACCTTCTTTGGTGAGTAGAATAGGGATCTACCTGACATGTGGAGGCACCTGAACCTGGCCTTCAGGAGGCCGAAGGTCTGCTTGATCACCCTCCTACTTCGCCCATGGGCCTCATTGTAGCGTTCCTCTGCCCTGGTCCTGGGATTCCTCACTGGGGTCAGTAGCCATGACAGGTTGGGGTACCCAGAGTCACCTGCAAATGGTGAGGGGCAAATGTTAGACACACACTAACCTGTAGGGATAACCCCAGACAACCATTCCCACTGTCTTGCTTCCAGGTGCTCACCTAATAGCCACACACGGTGCCTCTGGAGTTCACCCATCACATAAGGGATGCTGCTATTCTGAAGGATGTAGGCATCATGCACTGAGCCAGGGAACATAACATTCACATGGGAGATGTACTGGTCTGCCAAACATACCATCTGTACATTCATAGAATGATAACTCTTCCGGTTTCTGTACACCTGTTCACTCCTGTGGGGGGACCAAAGCCACATGGGTCCCATCAATGGCACCTATGATGTTGGGGATATGTCCCAGGGCATAGAAATCACTTTTCACTGTAGGAAAATCCTCCACCTGAGGGAAAACGATGTAGCTCCGCATTTGTTTCAGAAGGGCAGACAACACTCTGGACAATACGTTGGAAAACATAGGCTGGGACATCCCTGAAGCCATCACCACAGTTGTTTGAAATGACCCACTTGCAAGGAAATGGAGCACTGACAGCACCTGCACTTGAGGGGGGATTCCTGTGGGATGGCGGATTGCTGACCTCAGGTCTGGCTTCAACTGGGTACACAGTTCCTGGATTGTGGCACGGTCAAATCTGTAGGTGATTAACAAATGTCGCTCCTCCATTGTGGACAGGTCCACCAACGGTCGGTACACCGGAGGATGCTGCCATCTCCTCACATGTCCCAGCAGACGGTGCCTATGAAGGACAACAGCGAGCACAGAGTCAAACAACTCAGAGGTACGTACCCACAGTTTACACAGAACACCAATCATACACAAAAGGTGGCCTGTACGTGTGTTGAGACTAGGCTTAGGTATGTGTGACGCAGTTGAAAATGAGGCCATGTAGGCCCCTGAAATGGCGACTGCCTGACCTCTAAAGTGGGACAATGGGATGTGAGGTAACTGCGCTGACGTTGTGCACCGTTGCGGTAGGTGGTCGGAGACCGCGGTGCAATGCTGCATTGGTTAACATTGGACCCTATGCGTCCCAGGAGCCAATGACGATGTAAGCCGGCGGTAATGGTACGCACCGCCGCGGACGTGACCGCCATTTTCTATCACTTCAATCACTCGATACCTGATCTTCGAAAGGAGAGGACCTACACTGCAAGTGCTGCTGTGACCTCAGACTGGAAGAGACAATGGCTCGTGCGTCTGGGGAAAGGGCCCCTGCCTTCACATCGGAGGAGTTGGAGAAGCTCGTTGATGGGGTCCTCCCCCAGTACATGCTACTCTACGGTCCTCCAGAGAAACAGGTAAGTACACAAGGGAGCATGTTGTATGGGCTATGACTGTGTGGAGAGGGCTGGATGTAAGAAGGAAGGGGGCAGAGTGCTGCATGCATGTAAGACGGTGAGTGCATGTGCCACATGGCAAGGGTAGGGATGGGGGCCACTCACTTTGACGGTGCAGTTGGTAATTACTTCTCTTCTTCCCCTGTACATTTCATGTAGGTCAGCACCCACCAGAAGAAAGATATTTGGCGTGCCATCGCCAAGGACGTCCGGACCCTGGGGGTCTACAACAGACCGAGCACCCACTGCCGGAAAAGATGGGAGGACATTCGCCGCTGGAGCAAGAAGACGGCGGAGGCTCAGCTGGGGATGGCCTCCCAACGTGGGAGGGGTGCCCGTAGAACCATGAACCCCCTGACGTTCAGGATCCTGGTGGTGGCCTACCCGGAGTTGGATGGGCGCTTGAGGGCATCACAGCAGACACAAGTGGGTGAGTACACTCTCATTCAGCTGACTTTGCGCGCAGTGGAGTTGTCTGGGTGGGTGTGGAGGGCTGTGGGTTTCCCTAGGCCAGGGCGAGTTCCGTAGGCTAGGCCCCTCCGTAAGGCATGGCCCTGTGGACCCCTACCCCACCTCTGTAGAGTGCCAAGTACAGCTATTCATGCCCCTGTATCATCTATGTGTGCAGATGTCGTCCATAGCCTTGTAGGCCATTTCCCAGGAATTGCACTGTGCAGCCCAAGAGCTTGGCATAGTGCAGGGGGCCTCTGTGTCTGTCTTGTCCACCAACGGTAGCGGTAATCCATGTACTCAACATGCCTTTCTTTTGTCTCCCCCCTTTTTTTGGTCTTCCTGTTCTTGTATGCATTAGCATCATCAGGCGGAGGAGCAGTGGCACCGGAGCACGAGGGAGCTGCATCCCACATGGCCCTGGAGGGCGAGACTACAGACTCAGAATTCACCAGTGGGACGGAGGGCGAGGGGAGCTCCACAGCGGGGACAGGAGCTGAGACCAGCGACATGGACTCGACCTCTGATGGGAGCTCCCTTGTGGTGGCGGCAACATCTGTGCCCCCGCATCTACAGGTACAGCCGCCACCCCCCCTACCGGCACCGCCCTCCCAGCAGCCCCTCAGCCTTTGCACCGTGCCCGCTCACCCTGGAAGGTGGGCATCACCTTCGCCCCAGGCAACTCAGGCCCTGTCCCAGTCACCCCTGCTGCCCTCAGTGAGGATGCCATTGACCTCCTCAGGTCCCTCACTGTTGGGCAGTCTACCATTTTGAATGCCATCCAGGGTGTAGAAAGGGAGTTCCAACAAACTAATGCATTCCTGGAGGGCATTCATTCTGGTCAGGCGGCCCTTCACCGAGCTTTTCTAACTGTGGCCTCAGCACTGATGGCAGCCATTGTTCCCGTCTCTAGCCTCCGCCCTCCAACTTCCTCCACCCAGACCCATTCCCCTGTACCTCTGCCTATCCCAAGCACACCATCAGATCAGCCTGCACACACCTCAACACACAAGGGAAGGTCAAGCAAACATAAGCACCACACATCCCACAGGCACTCACGCAAGCAACACACACATGCAGACACACCAACATCCACTGCCTCCACTGTTTCCCCCTCCTCGTCATCTCCCTCCTTCCTCCCAGTCTCGGCTACATTCACACCTGCATGCACTACCTCTACAGCCACTACGTCCCTCACCAGCACACCCACCAGCACACCCCGCTCACGTTCAGTCACCACCCCCACTACCATTCACATGTCCCCTGTGTCCTCTCCCAGTGTGTCTGTGACGCCCCCTCCGAAGATACACAAACGCAGGCACACACCCACCCAACAGCCATCCACCTCACGACAGCCTCCAGCGCATGCACCTGCACCCAAAGTCACCAAACGTACACCTCCTACTACCACCACCTCTTCCTCCACTCCCAAACCCCCTCCAGCTACCCGTCCCAGTGTGTCCAAAAGAATTTTCTCGTCCAGCCTTGACCTTTTTCCCAAACCTCCCCCACCCCATCCATCTCATAGGTCCCGAAGTACCACCTCAGCCACAACATCTATGGGACCAGTGGTGCCTGTTGTCACAGGTATGTGGAGTGCACCGGCCACCAGGACAGCCAGTGTGGCACAGAGTCACAGCACAGCCAGTCCCCCCCCTGTGAAGCATTAGAAGTTGCCCAGTGCCCGGCGGGAGAGGGGGAAGACTCCAGCCACCAAAGCCGCTCCCAGGGGTCCCGATGGGAGTGTGGAGTCAGCTGTTACACCTCTCAAGGTGGGGTAGGGCCAAAAGAAACCCGGCAAGTCTGGGATGAGCTGCACGGCGGAGAAGACCGCCATCATCCCCGCTGCCCAGGAGGGTCCCACCAGCCCCAGCCCAGCTGCCCTGGAGGCCACCGCCAGCCCCAGCCCAGCTGCCCAGGAGGGCCCCGCCAGCCCCAGCCCATCCCAGCTGCCCAGGAGGCCACCGCCAGCCCCAGCCCAGCTGCCCAGGAGGCCACCACCAGCCCCAGCCCAGCTGGCAGGAGGGCCCCGCCAGCCCCAGCCAGATGCCCAGGAGGCCACCGCCAGCCCCAGCCCAGCTGCCGAGGAGGGCTCCACCAGCCCCAGCCCAGCTACCCAGGAGGGCCCCGCCAGCCCCAGCCCAGCTGCCCAGGAGGCCACCGCCAGCACAAGCCCTGCTGGGCCATGAAGGACCGCCAGCACAGCAGCGCTGGGCCATGAAGGACCGCCAGCACAGGTACCGCCAGCACAGGCACCGCCAAATCAAGCACCGCTGAACAGGGCACCGCCAACTCAAGCACTGCTGAACAGGGCACCGCCAACTCAAGCACCGCTGAACAGGGCACCGTCAAATCAGTCACCGTTGAACAGGGCACCGCCAACTCAAGCACCACTGAACAGGGCACCGCCAAATCAAGCACGGCTGAACAGGGCACCGCCAAATCAAGTACCGCTGAACAGGGCACCGCCAAATCAAGCACCGCTAGCCCATGAGCGGCAGGGGCACTGACGCAACTGGGTCCGTTACAGGGTGAGTGATGCACTCTGGGCACCAGTCCCCCTCCAGAACCAGTGGAGACTGTCATCCACTACCTCTGTCCTTCACAGGATGAAGCACTCTGGGGACCAGTCCCCCTCCGGAACCAGTGGAGACTGTCATCCACTACCTCTGTCCTTCACAGGATGAAGCACTCTGGGCACCAGTCCCCCTCCAGAACCAGTGGAGAGATCCATCCACTACCTCTGTCCTTCACAGGATGAAGCACTCTGGGCACCAGTCCCCCTCCAGAACCAGTGGAGACTGTTATCCACTTTAGAGACTGTGGCTTTGCACTCCCCAGGATATGGCAGTGGACCACCCACCCACTGTAGAGACTTGTGAGACTGTGGCTTTGCACTCCCCAGGATTGAACAGTGGGCAAATTACCCACTGGAGAGACTTGAGAGACTGCGGCTTTGCACTCCCCAGGATTGAACAGTGGGCAAGCCACCTACTGTAGAGACTTGGGAGACTGTGGCTTTGCACTCCCCAGGATAATGCAGTGGGCAAACCACCCACTGTAGAGATTTGAGAGACTGTGGCTTTGCACTCCCCAGGATTGAACAGTGGGCATTAAGCCCCCTCGTGGATCTGGCGTTGTGCACTCATCTGTCTGAGGTGCCCCCCCCTTCCCTTCCCCCTGAGGTGCCTGTTGTATTTCTATCTGATGCCCCTGCAGTGTTCTGTTTTGATCGGCTATCGAGTGTGGGCCTCGCCCATGCATTTTGGGCCCAGTGGTCAACGGACTATAAATGGTGCAATACCTGGAATTGTATTATTGGTGTATATATTTGTTTATAGTGTATATATATTTTTGAGTACTGGATTTTAATATATTACAGTGGTTACACTCATTTCCTTTTTTCTTTGCATTCTTCCGGGGGGCTTGGGGGGAGTAACTGTAATGTATCAACATGTATTAGTGTGAGTTGTAGTGGGTGAGGTGTGTGTCCCTGTTTTTTGCCTCCCCCCACCCTTGTGTCGTAGGTGCAGTACTCACTGTGGTCTTCGCCGCCGGCGTTCGTGCTCCTGGTAGAGGAGCAGGAAGACTATCGCAGGTAGGATTTGGAGTTCCGGTTCCATGGTTTCCTCGTTCCTCGTGGGGTGTGTAGAGGTGAGCGTTTTCCCTACGGAATTCCTGTTTTCGCGGTGTTTTTATCCGTGGTGAATCTGCCCCTGAAAAGGTGGCGGATTGGCCTGTCATAATAATGTGGGCGGTACTTTGTCCTCCGCCTGTCTGTTGGTGGTGACCGCTGCGCTCTTTGTTTGTACTGCCGTGGTGGTCGGAGTGTTAAAGTGGCTGTCTTTGTTGCGGTTTCCGCCACGGTCGTAATTGCAATTTTTTTACCGCTGGCCTGTGGGCGGTCTTACCGCCGCTTTAACACGGTCCGCCAGGGTTGTAATGAGGGCCTAAGTCCTAACTTGGCCGCCACTAGGTAATATATATATATATATATATACATATGTACACAAATACAATTTAAAAAAACAAAGGATGGCATTTAAAAAATAATACAAAAATGTAAAGAAAAATAAAGGTAGAAACTAGTGCTATAAAAAAACATTATAAACAAATCTTCATAAAAGTATATAGATATACTATTCCGACTCCAGTTGATGCAACAGTAGAGAAAGTGTAGGACTTCGGAAGGGTAACATTTCCTATTCCCGCTCCAAACAGTGCAAAAGCAGATTTACTTCGGTTCAAGAACAATACCAATTGGAGTAACTATATTAGTTTAGAAAAAAGATAAAACTCTAAATATTTAAATGATTACTTAACATATGTGGCGCCAGCTGGTAATGATAGTTAGGACCTAGTTTCATTGAAAAATCATTTTTGGCTTGCCTCTATCTTTGACACAGTTTGATGAATCTTCAAAAAACGTGCACTCTAGGGTCTTGTTGTGCATGGACATTTTTGGGATGATCATTCAAGAGGGGTCTGAGAAAAAGGAGGGTCAATAAAAGTACATTTTCCATGTTAATTTTCATAGACACTTTAGACATGCCTGCTGCCCGAACCACTGGATGGAATTTCATCAAATTTAGCATGAAAGTAGTTTTTGGTCTGCAAAATTGCCCTTTTTGTCATTTTGTGTAAATCCATTCAGTAGTTTTTCAGATATTAAAGGGCATCCACATTTGGATATGTGGGCAGAGCCTAAGCACAGATATCATGTGAGATCTGATTTGCTGTCAGCACTTCAACCAGAAAAGGCTGGCTGCCATCCTGGGACAAATGTACATGATAGTACCCATTGAAATGCTTGGTAGTGAATGACAGGTTTTGAGGGTTACAAAAAGGAGGACGGATGAAGGGTGAAAACAGAATAACAGATTTTAGCTACAATATAAATCATTTGTTAATGGTACCATATTGATTTTAGGACTTGTGGTGTGTGCTGAGGTGATTTTCCCCTATGAAAAAGTCTTCTGCTGGGATTTCATGAATCATGTTTGAGAGTAAACTGTTTTTTCTGTATTTTCCCATACAGGTTATAGAATGTACTCCAGCAGCTAAAATTTGCACAATCTTTCTCAACATATGAGAAACACGTACTCCCAACAGCTTGTCAGTTGATTCCCTGGTGTTCTACTGCAGTCTCCCAGAGTGTTCTCAAGAACAACTAGAGCACTGACAGTATGACTTATTACAAACGTGTGGCACACCTGAAGCTGTTTTGATTGAATCAAGCTGGTGAAGCTTAAAACCTTTAATTTAGAAAGGAACAAAATGATGGAGTTAATTTTGTCATAGAAATTATGGTTAATGCTGTAGAAGGAAAATGTAGAACATGTTTTACGTGAGATCTCAAATACTTTCCTCTTCTACTTCATTAAAACATTCTAATGGGCAGAATAAAACATGCATTTTCAACACCAGCAGCACACTGCCAGTTTACTTCCTGGTAAACAGCAGCAGCCAGAGTGTTCTAATGAGCAATTGGAGTGCTAAAATTTTGAATTTACGCCAAACGTATGGCACATCTGAATGTCATCTTGATGGAATCACTATGGAAAACTAAAATCATTTTCTTCTGAGGATACTGCAGTAAATGAGGAAATTTGGGAGCTTCATAACAAAAACGTATCCTAAGATGGCCACCAGAGAAACATGAGCCCAAATGTAGCACAGATATCACCCAAATGAAGCTAGGTATGGCTCAGTGACTAAAGTGTGCAACTCACTGAGGGCCATATTTACAAGTGGCCTGTGCCGTCGGTGCATCACTTTTGTTGATGCACCGGGGACAAAGGCTGCAGAGCCATATCTAAAGGCCATGCAAAGGCAATTTGCGTGGCTTTAATGGCCTTGTAGATATGAGCACCTTTCAAGCATTACTCTACATAAAAGGGGCCTTCCATGGGGGTTGCTGTAGGTGTTCCCACACAACACCCATTGATTCTGATGCTTTTCCAGATTTACAAGGTTTTGCAAAGCTGGGAATGCCTCAGGTCCCTATACTACCCCAGGGGTGGCATAAGGGTGGTGCAACGAGGAGGAATAACATTATTTCTGTCCATGTTTCCTCTTTCTATGTGTGTGCTGCAAAATACAGCACACATAGAAGGAGGAAGACACCTCTCATGAATATTTTTGTGGAGGAAGGTGTCCCATCCTGCATCAAAATAATCATCCCCGCAACATAGGCATCCTTGCACCATGGTGTTATTTGTACGCCAGCACAGGGGACAAGGACACAAATGCACTGTATCTTGCATATATGGCACATGCCTGCACTTTTGTTTTGGTGCAGGGCAGCACAGCAAAAAGGCTTGTGGCATTGCCATACGCCAAAACTTTTTAAATGAGGCCTTTATTTGTTTTTGTTTTTTTGCAGCTGTATAGGGTGCAGTCAGGCATGCAACACTCTTGTAAGAAATAATGAATGTTACCAATCTAGTTGTTCATTAGAATACTGTGAGGAGGCAGCAGTAGAGGGCACAGACTTGAATAACTGAGGGCAGGAAGGATGGTACAGAGACAACAAGATGACCTTGCTGGGCAGGCAGGAGGGGCAGTGGCAGCACAACAGACCGTGGTAGACAGGGAAAAGAGGAGCAGGGACAACAAACCAACCATGGATGACTGGCATGAGAGGCTGTGGCAATATAACAGACAATTGAGGGCAGAGTGAAGAGGCAGTGGCAATGCAACCATATATGCCAACATCCCTGATTCAGGCAGGAGACTCACAATGTTTTTAAGCTCAAAAGGGCTTTACTTTATCTGTCTAGTGCCTAAAATCTCCACTTTTTCAATGTAAGTTAACGGGGAAAATAAATTCCCCAGGTCTGTTGGACACAGAGGCCAGGAGGAATGGGGTAGGGATGTGGACGTGGGTAACAGAGAGAAGGAGGGAGATGGCAGGGGCACCAAACAACAGATGATGGACGAAATGTGGAACAAATCATTCAGGCTGACGAGGGATAACACCCCCAAAATCGGTCCCAGGATGCTTATTTCTGGTCCAGGGAGGACCTGGGTTGGCGGTTGAGCTAGACTGTTCCTATGGGGAGCAGGGTCAAGACTGGTTGTGTCTGGACTGGGGTGGCATTGCAAGCAAAAAACTGATGGATTAAACCCAGATCTGTGACTGGGATGAATGTTTGATTTGTTCTGCATTCCATCTAGCATCTGTTGTTTCTATATACGAGTGGCCGTTGGTGGTCGAGAACGGATTGGAGGGAACAACCTTGCTGGTCTCAAGATGGCCACTCAGAGCAGAGTGGCACTCAGAATGCTGAGAGTGGTGAGGCCTGAAGGCCAAGGATGAGCGCTGGAGACCTTTGGCCTGGGATATTGAAGCTGGTTCCAGCTGCACCCTCCCGCTGTAGCAGCGGGGATAGAGCAGAACCCTTCTCACTCATGTGGAGACTGCTGCCCCACCCAAGGATTGCTGAGCAGCCACCAGGTGTGACTTCAAGAGGCTTGGAGGAAGCACTGGAGATGCATGGTGTGGCAGATGAAGGACACGGCACAGAAGGGTGCGGTGGAAGCAGGGGATGGACCAGCCATAGGACTGAGGAGGAGCCAGGTGCGCTCGGGGAGGCATTGTGAAAAAGGGAGAGAGCGGAGCCGACAGACATGCTATATAGGGAGAATGGCGCAACCACGGCCACACATGAACACTGTCAGTTCCCACAGATGGAAGAACCTCTCACACAGTGAGGCTGCAGCCTTGGGGCAAAACAGTCTTTGGCCTGCCCTTCTTGCCTTCCCTCTTGCCCTCCATAGACCAGGGCCTCATAACTCAGGAGGGACCTGGGGGCATCTGGACACCCCGAAGATGAAAGGGCATGTTCAGTGCACGGGGGGTGGTGGATTTAGTGAGGCCACATCAACTGAACTTGGGGCTGATTTGACACATGAGGCCCCCACACCCCCATAGCCTTTCTCCAGTGTTAGAGCAGGTAGGGACACGAAACAATAAGTGGGTAGGGATCCCCTCAGCCTTCCACCATTTGACTTTAAGGAAGATATTGATCCCAAAGAGCAGATAAACTGCCAGGACGGTCCCACAGGAGTGCACCACTCCCTACCCCGGTGTAAACAGTGGCACGTGCAGTTGAGGGGTGAGACTCACCATGATACATTCCTGCAATCAGACAGAGGCCCCTCCTGGCAGGGGAGATGGGAAGCCTGGGAGCAGTGGAGCTAGGATGGCCTGAGAACAGTACAACCCTGGCAGCCCATACAGCAACTATCTTACAAGCCATTAAGAATGCTAAACTGTCCCTCGAAAATCAAATAGTGGCAGTGGTGAGTGAGTTGGGGCTTCTGAGGGAGGGAGAAAATTGTCTGACCGGGTGAAAGAATCAGAGGACCAAATCAGGAACACCCTACCACAAGTAAAAGATCTCACTGGGAATTGTGCAGATATGGAAAAAGAGTTGAAATGCCTGACAAATAGAAGCGAGGATGCCGAGGGCAGCCCCTATCGACATAACATGAGATTGGTTGGAGTATTGGAGAAATCAGAAGGGCTCATCACTGAACTTTTTCTAAGGGACTGGATGTTGTCCTACAAAGTTAACCATCTCTACTCTTCTTTGTGAAACATGAACACAGAGTCCAGTCATATCTGCCACAGCTGGAGGCAAACCTGCACCCGATAATTGTGAGACACATGAACTTTAGGGATACGGATGTCACTCTCCAAGTGGCAAGAAAACATGGCCCATGTTTTATAGACAGGCACAATGTGCATTTATGTCTGAACTATATAAATCTGGTGCAGAGTCAAAGAGCATCCTTCATACCAGTAAAACAATATTAAGACAAAAGGGTCTCAAATACTCTTTGTTGAACCTAGTTAAGTTGAGAGTAGAGCACAAGGGAAAGATTCACTTATTCACGAAGACACAAGGGCCCTCATTACAACCCTGGTGGTCACTGTTAAAGCGGCGGTAATACCGCCAACAGGCCAGCGGTTTAAAAAATGGAATCACGACCATGGCAGAAACCGCAAACATAGACAGCCACTTTAACACTCCGACCTCCACGGCGGTAAAAACAAACACCGCGACGGTAACCACCAACAGACAGGCCGAACACAATGTACCGCCCACTGTATTACAACAGGCCTATCCGCCACCTTTTCCGTGGCGGTACCAATGCCATCAAAAGCATGGCGGAAACAGGACTTGGAACGGAAACCACTCACCTCTTGACACCCAATGAGGAACCAGGACGCCATGGATCCTGAGTTACAGGTCCTGCCCATGTTGGTTTACCTCCTCTTCTACCAGGAACAGAAAAGACGTTGGCGACGACCATGGTGAGTACTGCATCTAGCACACAGGGGAGGGGGGCGGAAAGAGAGAGTGACACACGCACACGCGACACCCCCACCACCACCCTCACCCACAACAACATACATACAAATACATGCAGCAACATTACATTTACACCCCGTCTCCCCCTGGAAGAACGCAAGGACAAAATGAAATGATTGTAATGAGTGTAATCATCGAAAAATCAGATAGGCCAAGATAACTTTACATCATCAGTATATACAAATATGTACAGCAATGACACAAGTCCGGATAGTGTTGCAGTCATTGTCCGTGGACCATTAGTCCCAAAATGCATGGACGAAGCCCACACATGATACCTGACTCGAAATGGAGAGAACACTGCTGGAGCATCAGATCGCAAATAAACAGGCACCTCAGGGGGAGGTGGGGGGCACCTCAACCAGATGAACGGACGACGCCACTGCTCCATGAGGAGGCTCCATGACCACAGTTTGGTCCTGGGGAGTACAAAGCCACAGTCTCACAAGTCTCTCAGGTGGGTGGTTTTCCCATTGATTGGTCCTGGGGAGTGCAAAACCACAGTCTCTCAAGTCTCTCAAGTGGGTGGTTTGCCCACTGATTGGTCCTGGGGAGTGCAAAGCCACAGTCTCTCAAGTCTCTCAAGTGGGTGGTTTGCCCACTGCTTTATCCTGGGGAGTGCAAAGCCACAGTCTCTCAAGTCTCTCAAGTGGGTGGTTTGCCCACTGCTTTATCCTGGGGAGTGCAAAGCCACAGTCTCTTAAGTCTCTCAAGTGGGTGGTTTGCCCACTGATTGGTCCTTTGGAGTGCAAAGCCACAGTCTCTTAAGTCTCTCAAGTGGGTGGTTTGCCTACTGATTTGTCCTGGGGAGTACAAAGCTACAGTCTCTCAAGTTGTTGACATGTTCTACTGGTTATTGAGGGGGCTTTGTGCCCAGAGTGCTTCATCCTGCCAAGGACTGTGTGAGTGGATATTTTTTTCCACTGGTTCTGGAGGGGCTTGGCGCGGACAGTGCTTCATCCTGCCAAGGATTGTGGGAGTGGATGCTTTTCTCCACTGGTTCCAGAGGGGGCTTGGTGCCCAGAGTGCTTCATCCTGCCAAGGACTGTGGGAGTGGATGCTTTTCTCCACTGGTTCTGGAGGGGGCTTGGTGCCCAGAGTGCTTCATCCTGCTGTGTGGCAGGTCCCATTCCCTCACCTGGGTGTGTGTGCCACGAGATTGCTTAGGAACAGGTAGCATGATACTCCATGGAGGCAGAGACACACTCCACCCTGCTGCGACTTTGCCTGCCACCTGCTGGTACTAACAGTGCTGGGTGTCATGCCTCATGTACACTGTACAAGGTCCAGGATGTCTCCTGCAGCCTCAGTTGGCTGTCCACTTGGAATGTTTGCCATGTCGGCTGTGGTGGCACTGTCTGAGCACGTCCTGGGGCTGGTGGCGGTGGTTTCAGTGGTGTCTATGGCGGAGATGCTGCCGATGGTGAATGTGTCAGCACCTGTGGAGGGAGACAGCAGGACGTCTCCTGCAGCCTCGGACAGCGGCCCACTGGGGATGATGCTGGGAACTGTTGCTGAGGCAGCAGATGTGCAGGTGGCGGTGCAGGTGACGGTATAGGTGGCGGTGTCCACTGCCCTACAGGTTGCTGTTCTGGTTGCCAGAAGGGGTGACTCTAGTCCCTCAGCCGGAGGCTCCGTATCCTGTCCTGACTTCCCCTTAGCCTTGTGTCCCTTCCCCACCTTGGATGTCGTTGTTGGTCCCTTGGCACTGTCCCCTTTTGGCTTGGAAGAGGCCTTGCTTGGTGGTGGGTGTGGCTTCTCCCTGCGGCATGTGTGCACCTTCTTCACCTTGGTAGGTGGCGGAATGGGCTGATCCTTGGCCTCGCTAGGTGGCACACTGGAAGCCCTGATGGGTGCCGCCCGCGATGTCACTGTACTTGCTGAGACCACAGTGCTGTAGGATTTGGTGGCTGAGGTGCTGGGCTGGGACCTGGATATCCTGGCCCTGGGGGAAGGATGGGGGGGAGGTGTAGGGAAGAGGTCAATGTTAGCCAGGAAAAGTTTTTTAGACACACTGGGATGGGAAGATGGAGGGGGTTTGGGAGTGGAGGAAGAAGTAGTGGTTGTAAGAGGTGTACGTCTGCTGAATTTGGGTGAAGGTGCATGGGCCAGAGGCTGATGTGAGGTGGATGGCTGTTTGGTGGGTGTGTGCCTGCGTTTGTGTAGTTTGGGAGGAGGTCTCACAGACACACTAGGAGAGCACACAGGGAACGTGTGCATGGTAGTGGGGGTGGTGAGTGCACGTGAGTGGTGTGTGGTGATGGGTGTGCTGGTGATGGAGGTAGTGACCGAGGATGTGTTGCATGCAGGTGTGAGTGGAGACGAGACAGGGAAGGAGGAGAAGGACTTGGAGGAGGGGGACACAGTGGAGGCAGTGGATGTTGGTGTGTCTGCATGGGGATGGTGCTTGTGTGAGTGCCTGTGGGATGTGTGGTGCTTATGTTTGCCATGTCCATTCTTGTGTGTTGATGAGTGTGCATGCTGATCTGATGGTGTGCTTGGGATAGGCAGAGGTACAGGGGATTGGGTCTGGGTAGTGGAGGTTGGAGGGGGGAGGCTGGGGACAATGGCTGCCATCAGTGCTGAGGCCAGAGCCTGAAATGCTCTCTGTTGGGCCGCCACGCCAGAATGAATGCCCTCCAGGTATGCATTTTTTTGCTACAAATGCCTCTCGACACCCTAGATGGCATTCAAAATGGTTGATTGCCCAACAGTGAGGGATCTCAGGAGGTCAATAGCCTCCTCACTCAGGGCAGCAGGACTAAGTGTGGCAGGGCCTGAGGTGCCTGCGGCGAAGGAGATGCCCACCCTCCTGGGTAAGTGGGCACGGGAAACTCGATGAGGGGCTGCTGGGAGGGTGGTGCTCGTAGGGAGGGTGGCAGCTGTACCTGTTGTTGCAGTGGGCACAGAGGTGCCCGCCACCGCAAGGGAGCTCCCATCAGAGGAGGACTCGCTGTTGCTGGTATCTGTTCCTGTCCCTGTTGTGGAGCTCCCCTTGTCCTCCATCCCACTGGTGCCTTCAGACTCCGTAAATTCACCCTCCAGGGCCATGTGGGTCCCTCCTGCTCCGGTGCCAATGCTCCTCCACCAGATGATGCTAATGTACACAAGGACAGGGTGACAAAACAAAAAGGGGGGAAGACAGAAGAGACACATGGTCAATGCCTTCAACACCACTACCGTTGGCGGACACAACACACAGGGAGCAGCCCTATGCACTAGCACATGCACTAACAGTCCAGGGGAAAATCACATCCCCATGAGGGATTCTGCCTAGACCCATTTGATGCCCAGCTGGAACCCACAGGAGCCTTACTAGGTGTAGAGGGCAACTACCACCTTTGGGGTTGGGGTGGCACTGAGCCTGCAATACAATGGATGTACCTTGGTGCGTCTGCCCTGGCCTAGGGGAACCCCCAGTCCACTTCCCCCACCCAGACTCCTCATCAAGCACGCAGAGTCAGCTGAATGAGACTGTACTCACCCCCTTGTGCCTGCTGTGATGCCCTCAAGCGCCCATCCAACTCAGGATATGCCACCGCCAGGATCCGGTACATCAGGGTGGTCATGGTGCGACGGGCACCCCTTCCACGTTGGGAGGCCATCCCCAGCTGGGCCTCCACCGTCTTCTTGCTCCAGTGGTGCAGGTCCTCCCATCTTTTCCGGCAGTGGGTGCTCCGTCTATGGTAGACCCCCAGGGTCCGCACTTCCTTGGCGATTGCACACCAAATACCTTTCTTCTGGTGGGTGCTGACCTAGAGGAAAAGTGAAGTAAAAATTTATATTACTCCCCCGTCTGATTCTTCTCACTCATTGCCCACAAACCTCCCACCCTGGCCAAGATTAACATACACTCACCATCATCACATGCTGGCCTGTGCCCCCCTTCTCTTCCATCCACGACACTCCATACAATCATGTGCCATCCACCACGCACACAGTTTACTCACCTGTTTGTCTGGAGGACCGTAGAGTAGCGTGTACTGGGGGAGGACCCCATCCACCAGTTTGTCCAACACCTCCGCAGTGAAGGCAGGGGCCCTTTCCCCAGACACATGAGCCATTGTCGCTTCCAGGTGCAGGTCACAGCAGACTTGCAGTGTAGGTCCTCTCCTGTTGAAGGTCAGGTATCAAGTGAGTGCACAGATAGAAAATGGCGGTCACGTCCGCGGTGGTGCGTACCGTCACCGCCGGCGTACATCGTCATTGGCTCCTGGAATCCATAGGGCCCACTGATACCCAATGCTGAATTGCGTGGCGGTCTTTGACCGCCTACCGCGATGCTGCCCAACGACAGCGCAGTTACCTCATTTCCTCTTGTCCCTCCTTACAGGTCAGGCAGCCGCCATTTCAGGTGGCCACATGGCAGGCCAACTAACTGCATCACAGCACTTTTGGCCAGGAATACGGACAGACAAAGGCAAACAACAATTACATCACGACTGTGCTAAACAGCCTTGTGAAACCTATGTGGTGTCTGACCCTCTGCTCACTGTCCTCCTCCATAGGGCACGTCCGCTGGGGCAGGAGATGAGATGGCGGCATCCTCCGGTGTACAGATCCCTGGTGGACCTGTCAACAATGGAATACAGACACATCATTATCACCTACAGACTTGATCGTGCCACAATCCAGGAACTGTGTTCCCCGCTGGAGCCAGACCTGATGTCAGCTATCCGCCATCCCACAGGAATCCCCCCTCTAGTGCAGGTCCTGCCAGTGCTCCATTTCCTGGCAGTGGTTACTTTCACACAACAGTGGCGTGGCATGAGGGATGTCACTGTCAATGTTCTCTAACGTGTTGTCCAGAGTGTTATCTGCCCTGCTAAAACACATGCCCAGCTACATCGTGTTCCCTCAGGTGGAGGATTTTCCCACAGTGAAAGGTGATTTATATGCCCTCGGACATATCCCCAACATTATTGGTGCATTGATGGTACACATGTGGCATTTGTCCCCCCGCAGGAATAAACAGGTGTACAGAAATCACAAAAGCTACCATTCTATGAATGTGCAGATGGTGTGTTTGGCAGACCAGTACATCTCCCATGTGAATGCCAAGTATCCTGGCTCTGTGCATGACGCTTTCATTTTGAGGAATAGCAGCATCCCTTATGTGATGGGGCAACTCCAGAGGCACCGTGTGTGGCTAATAGGTGAGCCCAAGGTCCCCACACAGTTTAAATAGGTGTCTGGGTATGGGAGAGTCCCTAAGGGTTGGTGGATGTCTAACAGTTATCCCTCAATATTTGCAGGTGACTCTGGTTACCCCAACCTGTCATGGCTACTAACTCCAGTGAGGAATCCCAGGACGAGGGCAGAAGAACGCTACAATGAGGCACATGGGCGAACTAGGAGGATAATAGAGCGCACCTTCGGCCTCCTGAAGGCCAAATTCCGGTGCCTCCATCTGACTGGTGGCTCCCTATACTACTCACCGAAGAAGGTGTGCCAGATCATCGTGGCATGCTGTAGGTTGCACAACCTGGCTTTGCGACGCCAGGTGCCTTTTCTGCAGGAGGATGGGCCTGATGCTGGTCTTGTGGCAGCTGTGGAGCCTGCGGACAGTGAAGAAGAGGAGGCAGAAGAAGAAGATATAAACAGCGGAAACAACATCATCATGCAATACTTCCATTGAGAGACAGGTAAGAGAATGGCACTGCTTCTCACATCTCATAGTACTGTAGGACATTGCATGAATCTGCCTTTTTACCTCTGTGTACGGACCCTGACATGTCACTTTGCATTTCCATTTCACAGATCTGGGTCCCACTTTGCGCCTTCTGCTATGTTTACTGCTGCCCAACAACTGTGTAACATTGGTATGTGAACATGAATTTTGACATTGCTATATTTCAGAGAGGTTGCAATTACACATTTGTGAAAGTACAGACTGACTCCAGATTGATTTGTGATTCAAGGGTGTTTATTTCTGTGCTAATACGTGGAGGAGGCTGTTCAATGGGCTGGGGTGATGGTGAAGGAATGTCCATGGTAGAGTTCAGTCTCTTGGTCTCCCAGGTGCATTGTCCAAGGGGGCATAGGAAGTGGAGTGATGGCAGGTCAAAGTTGTCAGGGTGACAAAGTGGGACAAAAGGGTGACAATCAGGAGAGTCTTATTTCCTGGTGGGGATCTTGACAATGTTTTCTGTCTTGTTCCTGGATCTTAGGGACCGTTTGCGGAGTGGTTCTTCTTCTGCAGGGGGTGGGGCTCCAGTGGCCTGTTGCTCCTGTGGGGGGGGCCTCCTGTCCACTATCGCCGGCGGAGATGGAGGGCTGTTCATCGTTCAGGCTAGTGTCAGGGGCCCGTTTGTGTGCCACTGTGTCCCTCATGGTGTTGGCCAGGTCTGCCAGCACCCCTGCAATGGTGACCAGGGTGGTGTTGATGGACTTCAAGTCCTCCCTGATCCCCAGGTAGTGTTCCTCCTGCAGCCGCTGGGTCTCCTGAAACTTGTCCAGTACTGTGCCCATGGTCTCCTGGGAATGATGGTATGCTCCCATGATGTTTGAGAGTGCCTCGTGGAGAGTGGGTTCCCTGGCCCTGTCGCACACCAGTCTTCCCAGCTTCCCTGTTATGCTCTCCCTCTGTTCCCTGAACCGTGTGCCCACTGCCACTGACCCCAGGTCCCTGATTGTCTTGGGTTGGTGGGTTTCCCTGGGGTTCCTGTAGTGGCTGACACACTGCTGATTGACGTGTCCTGGGGACAGAGGGATGGGCCCGCTGGGTGGGTGCTGTGCTGGTGTTTCATGAGGGGGGAGGTTCATTGGTGGTTTGTGACTGTGGCAGGGGAACCGAATGTCCAGTGGTTCCTGATGGGCCGGGCTGGTCATCCAGATCCAGGCGTGCAGAGTTGCTATCACTGTTGGCCTCTTCTGTGGGAGGACTGGATATGTCTGGCATCTCCTGTCCGGTGACATTGTGTATGGGTCCTGTCGGGTGTAAATGCATAGTTATTGTATCTGTGTGTGCCATCTTGTGCATTGGGTGAGTTACCCTCTACTCCTGTGCTTACATTGTTGTGTTTGCCATTGTGAGTAGTGTTTTGGGGTCTGTGTGGGTATCTGTACTGGCCATGCTTTGGTGATGGGTTTCCGTGCTTTTGTGTTGCATGCAGGGCTTGGTATTGGGATGGCTGGGTTGTGATAGTGGGGCATATGTGTGGTGTTGGAGTGATGGGGGTAAGGGTGAGGGTGGGGGTATGTGATAGCATGCAGGTGGGGTGAGGGATATAGTAATTAAGATATGACTTACCAGAGTCCAGTCACCCTGCTACTCCTGCAAGGCCCTCAGGATGCAGTATTGCCAAGACTTGCTCCTCCCATGTTGTTAGTTGTGGGGGATGAGGTGGGGGTCCACCGCCAGTCCTCTGTACAGCAATCTGGTGTCTTGAAACCACGGAATGCACCTTCCCCTGTAGGTCGTTCAACCTCTTCCTGATGTCATCCCGTGTTCTCGGATGCTGTCCCACTGCGTTGACCCTGTCAACGATTCTCTTCCATAGCTCCATCTTCCTAGCAATGGAGGTGTGCTGCACCTGTGATCCGAAAAGCTGTGGCTCCACCTGGATGATTTCCTCCACCATGATCCTGAGCTCCTCCTCAGAAAACCTGGGGGGGACTTTGAGGTGCCATGATGTGGTGTGGGTGATATGTGAGGTGATGATTGTTGTGCTGTGTGAAATGTTGTATTGGTGTGTGTTGTTTGAGGTGTGTGGATGTTGTATATGTGATGGTGTGGTGTGCTTGTGGATGCTGGTGTAGTGTTTGCTATTCTCTCTCTCTGCTTCTTCACAAAAATTTCATTGTAAGGGGTTGTGGGTAATGTGGGTGTGTGTTTTATAGTGGTGTGAGTATGTGGGTGTGGTGTGCATATGTGTATCAGTTGTGTGTATTTGGAATTGTCCAATGTGGTTGTGTTTTGTAAATGTGTGTGTATTTTGAGCGTGGCGGTGTGTACCGCCAATGGATTGCCGCGGTTGAAAGACCGCTGTGTTAATTCGTGGGTTGTGATAGTGTGGGCATATTCTTGTTGGTGTGACGGTGTGGGTTTTGGTATCACCATTTTATCACTGACCTTTGATGTGGCGCACTTGTGTGGGTGTCTTTGTTGTGGCGGATTACGAGATGTGGGTCGTAATACCTGTAGCGGATTTCTGCCGCGGCCACGGTATGTTGGCGGCCTTCAGCACAGCGGTAAGCGGGATTTATGGCCAGGGTTGTAATGAGGGCCAAGGTGCCAGCACTTGGCTTGATAAATGTTGTCTCTGGAGATATAAGCCACCCGAGGAAAATAGAAAGAAGGATGGAGGACGGTATTGAAGAAGCAGAGGAATAGAAGATGAAAAACCTCTATTTCCACCCCACACAAAGGCACTAATGAAAGCTGTGCAGGAACAGTCAAGGAGTTACAAGAATACACTAATGTCCTCAGCACCAGCAAGTGGAGGTCTACAGCTCAGGAGGAGGATGGCAGCAGCTCAGAACAAACAGAGATGGAGCACGAACAGGACAGGATGCCGGTGGTGACGCCCATGATGGCAGGACACCCGGGGTGGGAAGCCCCTCCTAAAGGCGAGTCTAGTAAGGCAAAATAGGGCCTAGGGACTTGGGGATGGGGCAGTGTTCCTTTAGTTACTTATACATTAGAGACATCTCAGGGAGAATTGTGACAGAGTGGATTGCCTGGCATGGAAAGCGTAGAGCCATTTCCTAGTGATGAGTGCATAAATGTGTTTTTTATTATTTTGATTCAGGATATATTAATGCCGTGAATTGGGGGTAGTTAGTTT
This sequence comes from Pleurodeles waltl, assembly GCF_031143425.1. NCBI lineage: Eukaryota > Metazoa > Chordata > Amphibia > Caudata > Salamandridae > Pleurodeles > Pleurodeles waltl. The sequence continues at coordinate 344,408,228 of NC_090439.1, forward strand.
TATAATCATTGCATGCTGAGGTAGGGTGTGGGGTAATTTTAGGGGAATTTTATGACAACACACTACACCTTACATTAAAAAGACCCTTCACTATAACCCACGTGGGGGGGGCAGCTGTTGTTTCTAGTGGGAAGGTGAGTATACCCTCCATAACACACGCACACGCTTTGACCTTACCATCATGGAATGTTAATGGCCTAGGTAACAAAGTAACGAGGAGTATAGAATAGGGGGCCCTTAACAGGACTAAACCTGACATTACATATCTGCAGGAGATGCACTTAAATGATATGCAACACTACAGCATGGGGCGAGATAGATTTAGACTGGCTGGCTATGCGTAATATGCTTTAGCCTCACGAGGGGTCCTACTAATGCTTTAAAAACACTTGCATTCAATGCTATACACACATAAACAGTAATGAATGTCTGCTATATTACAATCTGAGGATGAAAAAATTATATTAGCTAACTAGTATGCTCTCCAGGGCCTGCAGATGGAAACACTGTGGAAACTGAGCAGCGTACTGATGGAGGGCAGCCCAAAGCTGGCAGAGAGTGATTTCAACCTGGGAATGGACACTACAATGGACATGTGAGTGCAAGGATAGAGGGAGAGTGTACAAGTGGGAAGTTGGCAGGCTTCACACAGGCACTGGAGCTTCGCGATGTATGGAGAACTTTACACCCGGGGGACAGGGGCCCACAATATGTATTCAAGGATACACTATTTTTTATGACCGGGGACCTGCATTCCAGATTCAGTACTGTGGAATACCAAGCTAAGGGTATCAGTGATCATTCTCCAATGATGGCTATGTTGAGTATCAGGGCACCGAAACCCAGGAGACAATGTAAGATGGAAACTTGGCTCCTTGACAACAAGCAAGAAGTCAAGGGCTTAAATAAAGCAACCAAATACTATTTTGAGAAAAATAAACACTCAGTGGGGAGTCCAATGGTGCTGTGGGCATCTTACAAATCCACAATCAGAGGGATTATTATCACTGGGGAACTAGGAGCTAGACGAGAAAGGCATGCAAAACTGGCCACCCTAGAGGGAGAACTGATTCAGTTGGAGAGGGAATATGCCCAGGGCCCAATCCCTACTGGACAAGTGGCCATGGACAGAGGGCAGAGTATCAGTTGGTAGCAAAACATGAGAGAACATCCTACCTGGCAAAACAAAAACATCTCTATGAAGAGTGGAACAAAACAGGAAACTACTTGTGTGGCTCTCCCGGAGGTGAATTCAGACTTGGGAGACTTGGTAAGAGATAGTGAAGGATTTACAGAGGAATTTGCCAAATACCTAAAATCCTCCTACTGGTCCTCATTATGCGCTCCTGACCAGGATGTGCTACATTTTATAAAAGATTGCTCAATGAGAGAGTTAGGGGGGAAGCAGGTGGCTGATTTAGAGTTGGACATTACCACAGAGCAGATTGCCTTTACGATGAGTCGAATGCAATCAGGGAAGGCTCAGGGAACAAACTAGCTCCAGTTCAAGCCGTTCAAGAAACTGAGGCAGAAAACAATGGTTCCACTCCATGCAGCATATGTATATGCATTCAAGGAATAATATGCAAGTTGCTGCATTTATATTGATCCCAAAGGAAGACAAATTCCTGGACAAGTGGGACTCCTAACAACCTCTATCGCTACTAAATGTAGATTTTAAGATATTGGCCAAACTGTTAGCAAACAGATTGAGGGGAGTGATGCAAGAGCTAATATATCCAGACCACAACAGGTTTCTAGCGGGTCACTCGACCAGGTTGAACCTACGGAGACTGTATAATAACCTGGCAGAAGTCAGAGACTCAGCAGGGGGAAATGAATCACTTCCTTAGATGCAAATAAGGCATTTGAACCAGTCAAATGGACCTTTCTTTTTGGGGTTATGACTAGTACGGGATTTGGTCTTAAATATATCCGATGGGTCAGGCTGTTGTGTGACCGTCCCATGGCAAACGTGAAGGCTAATGGTCACATGTCAGGGCGTTTAATTTAAAAGGAGGCACCCAGCAGGGATGCCTAATTTTTGCACTGGCTGTAGACGTATTGGTGGCCTGTGTGCACGTGGATGTACAGGTGTGGGTATGGCTTAGTGGATGGGATAGAGAGGAATATCTTTCGGTATATGCTGATGATGTTTTACTATATCTGGCCAATGTTTCTCTGTCGCTAAGCAGATTGGAAGAGATCTTCCAGATATTTGGGGAACATTCTGGCTTTGCCGTATTTTGGGACAAGACGCTGCTGTTCCCTATAGAGGGACATGCATGGTCGGGCATGCTTGCCCTAACAAGGGTGGAGCCATTGCCATTCAGATACCTAGGGTTTTGGATTGCTCGGAACCCAGAAGTGTTCTAGGTCAACCTTGAACCCCAGTTTAAGAGATTAGACCAGGATTTAAAACACTTGCAAGCACTTCCGCTTTCACTGTTAGGTAGAGCAGAAATGTTTAAGAAGGCAGCACTTCCGAGATTTCTGTACATACTCCAAAGTAGTCCCTATAAAAATCCTGGAGACTTTTTTTAACTAGAGTAGTCTCCCTGTTGTGGACTCGGCTAGGGGTAGGGGAACAACCCAGGATCACCCTGAGGGTATCACAAAAAACAAAATGAGAAAGTAGTATTGCCCTGCCACATGTAAGGAAGCATTATGAGGTCACACACATCAGTGTAGAGAATGACTGTGCATACTTAGTGCCATATTTATACTTTTTGAAGCAAAACTGCACCGGTGCAGTTTTGCGTCAAAAATAATACCGCTGTTTAACGCCATTTTGGTGCGCAGTGCGGGTGTAAAATTTATTCTTTGATTCATGGCTGCGCAAACCACAGGTGTGAGTAATTTTTTTGGACGCACACCGCAGCGTCAAGTCATAAAGCAAAACGACGTTAGCGCAGCGGAAATGACTGTGGGTCGATTTACGACCCCGCAAACCCGATAGGCAGTGTTTTTTGACGCAATAGCATCAAACGTCCCCGCAAACACAGCCATTTCAGCAGAGGAGAGCCAAAATGGATCCCAGATGCCTCTACAGACCCCAGGAAGATGACAACAGACCAAGAACCAGCCAGGAGGACCCACACAAGAACCAGAACACTTTTAAGAAGAAAATAAAGTGTCGCTTTAGTGCAGAGGAACAGGAAATTCTAGTTAAAGAGGTGACGGAACACCAGCACCAACTGTTTGTCACCTCAAAGTTGCTAATCAGTAGGAGAGAGGCTATATGGCAACAAATTGTTGACAAGATTAACAGTGTGTCAGAAGTACGCAGAACAGTCATTGAGTGCAAGAAACACTGGCATGACTGCAAGCGCAGGACCAAGGAAAAGATGTCCAGGAACAGGAAGGCAGCACTGCAGACTGGAGGTGGGAGTCCAGCACACCAGGAGGCCCTGGACCACATGGAGGAGATGGTCGCAGCCGTCATCCCTGAGGAGATCGTCACAGGGATTCAAGGACAGGACAGCGCAGACTACCACAAGACAACACACATGCAGGGTAAGTCGCATGGGGAATTAAAATGCACTAATGTTTACCGTAAGCAGGGGGATACCAACCACAAAATGCATGGAAGTCATCATATACATGGAGTGGCATGGGTAAAGGGGTATGGCATGGGGGCATGGCCTGCACAGACAGAAGCTGGGGCACACCATTACACTACACCAACAACAGTCCCATGGGGGCATGCTGCCATGCCAACGATGGAGCAAAGGTAAAGCCCAGGAGGGAAGGGCACAATGTCAAACTGACATCCTGGCACACGTCAGCCACCATACCCCCTACATTAACTAGGGCCCAATTAACAACCTCTAGCCATACCGACAACCGGAATGTAACTGTGACAACAGTTGTCACTTCCACCTCCGCTCTGTGTGCAGCTCAAGTAGCCAATGGCAGTAACTTCCCCACGGATCATACACAGTAAAACTTGAGGGTTGATGATCACAACTCCAGTAATCGCCTGAAACAAGACAAAGGCCCCAGTCCTGTCAAATGTCAATGCCCATAATTGTCGCAAACATCAGCCAATGCCATCAACAGTAGGAGCTACACAGCACTAAGGACATACCCATGCTGCATATGTCAGGGTCCATCCTGTGCCTGGGTCACAATGTGACATCCCAAATTCCATACTGCTCAGACAATAGCATTGAGGGGGAGGACACATGCTAGTGGTCACTGAAATACACCTGCACAGTCAGAGGAGGAAATAGGACACTGATACGATTATCAGGGCAATCCAATGTACCACACATTCACAACATCAGCTGTACACATTACCAATGCCAACATCCATATAATACCATAACAAATGCTATGCATAGGATACGCTACATGTCAACTACATTTATGTGGATGTGAAAGATCAGAGACTGGGGCAGGTCCAGATTGTCAAGTATGCTGCCATCAGAGCACCCACAGCCAGTGAAATGCCTCACCATGAGAATGGATGTAGACGGAGGGTTGAGTAGGTCAAGAAGGTGGCAATTCACTATTTGGCCTAAACCAACACCTAGAGGAGATGATGCCGACAAGTCTAATAACTTACCACAAAACATGTGACATGCGGGTGGGCCATAGGCCTGGGAGAATGCCCATCTGAAAGACTGGAGCAATGAACACAAAACAAGATCCCAATGTGAATTAATCACAAGGCAGGCATGTCACATCACTAATGCCAGAACACACACACACTAATTGTACCCCATTTAATTGCAGAGGAAGATGGATCTCCTGCGGATATGCCTGTCCCAGAATACCCTGATGACATGGATGATGAGCTGACAAACATTCCCCAGCAGACCATCCAAGAGGTCCTTGGAACCCTCCAGACCCCACCTTCAGTCACAAGGAGGAGCACAGAACAAGCTGCCATCACAGAGGACCCACCCACCACCCCAATTGTAAGACCTGCCAGCTCCAATACAGCTGAGGACTCAGACGACACCTGCACCAACTTTGAGAGAACTGTAGTTGGGGTACAGCGGGAGCTGGCCAATGCAGTGCGGGCAACTATGGCAGCCAGCCTGGAGGGGGTGCGTTAGTGCATGATGTCATCTGCAGATCAGGCAGCAGCCATGAAGGCGCTAACATCCATCCTGCAAGGACTACAATAAACTGTCAAGGAATTCACCACTGCAGTAAGGGATTAGCCACAACAGCTTGCACCCCTATCCTTCCACTGCATACACAAATGCAATCATGACCCCCTCAGGGCTGACCTGGCTTCCTACCATCGTGATGTAGCTGCTATTCTTAAGAATCAGCTGATCCTCCTTGCTGTAGTACTGACCTTAAGACTTTCACAGGTAGCATTGACCGGGATATCTGACTCCACGTCTTCTAACACTGAGGTGTGTGTTTCCCCGTCACAACCACCACCACCAAGGACAGAGGAGGCAACACACACATCAGAAGAAGAAGACATGGAACAGATCACATTCACACGGAAAAGTACCTGGAAGCACTTGTCCCTGCCACATGGCCAACTATTACCAAGGTCCTGCGTTTTATAATATGCCAGTCTTACAACAACTCTACTCAATGACTGTTCTGCTAACCACTGTATATCTTGTCAGCCTGCCCAGTGATTGTCTCTCTCTTACTCATTGGCAAATCCTGTCTTTCTGCAATGTCTGAAACATCACCCCAGCATATCAAAAGCATTTCCTTAACCCCTTGTGTAGGATCACAATGTAAGATGTCACTATAATGGACTCACAGTCATGGACAATGTACATATAGCACTACAGCACTTTTCAATAAAGAGCACTTACACAACAAATCTGTCTCTGCGTAATGTGACACATCAACTGTGCAGTAGATAACTGAAATGTGCCTACTGTCAAATAACGTAGCTTGTCAATACAACTGTCCTGAAATAATGTAGTCAGATAAACCTGCTCTGTGGCCAGGATTGCATCATACTCTGCCCTTCCTGAGGGTAATATCTGATGAAGTGAGAAACCATACACCATCATGCTGTGTTGGACAGAATAATGCTTCCTCAAGGGATATCTAAGTCATAAAATAGTGGCAGCAAAATATTGTCACCATGCAATACTAACACATATAACAGTGCACTCAAATCTAAGCAAACACTTCAAAAGCTGCATGAATGAAGGTGTTTGAGTTTACATCCAAATAGGTAATCATGCTGAACAGTGTCACAAATGATCTATGTGAGTCATGAAGACAATACTACAAGAGTGCTTATGACAACTCATCTTATAACGGTGTCCTTGAACATCACACTACAGTCAGACCCAAAACTGTTCCCCCAATACCAAGTTTGGAAGCACTGTTTGTGACTTACAAAAACATACTTACCGACAAAAACACGTTGGGATCCATATTAACTGTGATTGGTGGTTGCAACGAATGGAGGAATCTTTGCAAGGTAGATCTGGGTTAGCTGCTAGTCTTACAGCTCATTTGGGATTTGTTCGTAGCATAGGACACAAATGTAATAGAACAAAATTCATGTACGCTAATGCCAAGGCCATGATCAAGTAGCATTTAACACATACTGAAAAGGGTTCACTATATATTTATTAAATGGTAATCACAGAAGAGGAAACTGAGGGAAAAGTCTTACCTGCTCTAATCTACCCTGACTACTCATTACCCACAACTGTCCCTAACTAACTTAACTTAAACTTACTTATCACATGTAACAAAAGTTCTAAACATCAACCCCCCACCCCTCTTATGAGACGGGACACATGGAGGACAACAGATACTAACCTAAACACATACTATACTATCCTAAACAAATATATATATATATATTTTTTTTTTTTTAATAAACACAAAAGAACCCCAACATAGAACCCACACACTTACCCACACACTTAATAAGTAAAAATAGAAAGAATCAGGACCCCCCATCCACTAACACTAACTAAACTAACAGACTATACTAACCTAACACTAAGCCCCCTAAGCCCACTAAGTATGAGAACAAGGAAAGAGGAGAGAAGGGAGGGAATCATGTCCATTGTCATCAAAGTCTAGAGGTTGGCCCTCCGGAGGGCCCGCTTTATGGACAGCTCACGCCTTTTAATATGGCGAACATCCCAGCTCAGATTACGGAACTTTCTCTACACACGGTCCATCTTACGTCCCATTTTTTGGAATGCTGCAGGGTCAACCCTTGGAGCTGGGGCAGTCTGGGTACCGGCAGAGGAGGTTTTTGGGCGTTTAGAGCCAAGGCCTGTGGGCTGTCCTGAAGCTGTTGCAATGCTGGGGCCTGGAACTACAGCAGATGTTGGGACAACAGTCCCAGCTGTGGGTGGTGCCACCTGGGTGGAACTGGTGGTTGTGCTGGTGGTGGCTGTGGTGGGCAAAGTAGGGCTACCCTGTGGGAAAGCCCTCCATGCTCCGGAGGCCCGTTCATGGCGGTATCTACAGGCCATCGTCCTGAACCCCGACTCTACCAGGAGGATATGTTGGTATCTCATGGCCCACCTCTGGAACTCACGGACCTGGATGGGTGTCATGTTTGCAGCTGTGAAGACAAAGGCAAATAATTTACATTAGGAACTGCATTGTCTGAAATGGCACAAGAAGTAAATCAGACAGTACATCTACTGTACTTGTAACAGCTCATATCACCATACAAATCATTGAATGTCCCTGAGGAAGTACATGGCAGGCCAGCCTACAAAGGTCACATCACACATAGCACATCCAAAACCTACGAGATGGGTAACAACTGGCATTGACTTGCCATCTGAGTTCTGCCAGTTATCAGCTAACAATCATGCTGCATATCCTCCACCAATACCTGGACTACAGATGTCAGTGTACGGAATGCAAAACTAAAGCCACATGGTCTGCAAGTTGTAACTGGACTTTCCAGTATAGTACCCATGTGCCATACCTGAGAATGTATACTAGGTTCTGACCAAACAGTCACTTATTCACATGTATGTGTAACATACTGGTAGCATCAGTCCTAGGTACACTATTCACAAACCCATGCCTGTGTTTGGGAGGGGGGGGTTGGAGAAACTTTGAACAATTCCAAACAACATGGACACCCAGGAGTGTATAGAAAACTCCACACGTGTTTGGCTCTACACACACACCACTGGTAAGGTCTATCAACAATTAAGAGTCTGCAAACGCTTGACCAATCATACCGCCACGCATGTCAGGAAATGCAGAGATTGGTACACAACATATACTTCCAGTAAGGCATGACTTACACCAGACACAGAGTTGCAAGAACACCCATGATCATGATTAGCATGCACACCTAGGCCATTGCACTCAAGTTTCACATACCTGTAGCCCTACATGTGGAAGTACATGCTGCTAGGAAGTTCTACCTACAAGTACTTTGGTGAATAGGGAAGCAGAAGTCTGTTGGAAAGCGATTTGCAGTACCAATCTTGGAGAATGTGGGTCTGAGAGGCTGACTAAATCTGAGCTGAGTTCCAGTGCTACTCTTGTTGATACAAGTGTTGTCCATATGACTCACCCCTGTACTCATTGTGGGGACTACAGGAATGACCTACAATCCCTAGATAATACAATCGGATAAGCATTGGCCAACTCAAAACTTTTGAGAAACTGAAATCCCACTCATGGAACAAGACAAATGATTGGCCAGCGCATCACACCTTGCTCTGTGTTCAACACACAGGAGTCCATTACACATCACCAGCAAACACAACACATAACAGACATATCAACACTTACTGGAGTTGTTGGGGTCCTCAAATGTAGCCAACTCTACCACACTGTAGGGTGTTGGTCCACCTGTAAGGCATGGAAGGAAGAAATGTGCTCAGAATCTGTGCACTGACCAACAATTTCAAAGACATATACAATGTGTAGGCTGAATAAGGAAATGACAGCCATTCAGACATGATGATACTGCATCTGATATATCACGGCCAACATGTACATAGCATGGGTCTCCTGTGACAGTCACACACATATCTGCACACATGCAGTGGCCCTAACTATCATGTGGTGGCAAACATTCTCCGTCATTAGTGATCAGAAATAATAATGGAGTGTAATCGTCTCATCATGTGCATACAAGAGAGACATCCAAAGCCTGGTTATGTGAGGACTGCATTACCAGTCAAACAGCCCATGTGGCCATGACACATTTATTACACATAGGTACAATGTACAGAGGGGCAGGGACTTTTGTAAGAGCTCATGTTGTTACAGTTTCTTCATTTGATGTGGCCCAGCAATGGTGACTTGCACCAACCATGGAGATGTGAACTCATGTGCATACCTTTGGACTGCCATCCCTAATTGGAATGTGGCACAACTAACTCCAAATACCAGTCTAAGATGTTAGCTGAGGGCATCTTACCCCTTTTCACGATGTTTTCAAATCCATATCTGACATGTATCCAAAAAGATGAAGGACCACAATAATCCCTAACATACATAGAAGTTCCGTGAATGCTTTCCTTCCACACTCACCAGACTCACATGAGACATATGTCTGGGCCACTTTGCTATCATCAATTGACGTGAAGCCAGCACTCATTTTCTGCATCATGTAGTGTTTCTAAAGTCAGTCTAGCTAGTGCGTCAACAAAGGTAGCCAATATTTTAGTACATCTTTACTTCTCTGGCAAATGTGACCTATATAGACATGATTGGCTCCTATTTTGTTTGGTTGTCTGACACAAAGGTGGCACCAATTTACTTAACGGAAAGTATCCTGTAAGTTTGCAGAGCACGTGCTTCCTGACAGCTAGTAATTGTGATCCTTCACATAGTGCATCAATAGTCAGCAACTTTTCTGGCAGATATTATACAAATCATCTGATGTCACTACAGAGCATTTAATCCTGCACATTTACATGATGAGTACTCACCAACAGGGCCACCAATCACTATTCCCAGGTGGTCCAGCAGATCTTGCTCCTTGGTGATGAGGTCAGTCCACCGGTGCTTCAGCTTGTAGTCTCTCCTCTGGCTGGCATATACGCGCTTTAGGTGATGCAGCACCTTTCCCCACCGGATTCTGCGCGCCTCAGTGTGATACCCCTGTATCACCCTGCCCCCGGCCTCGATCATGAGTGGTAGGAAATGGCACACAAGCCATATAAAGCCCCCCAACTCCTCCTCACCCATTCTGCCAAGACGTGGCCTGCCAGACATCTCGGCAATGAAAAGGGGAATAGGGGATAAAGAAGTAGAAAGGAGAAAAGGGGGAAAGTAGGTGTACAAAAAAGAAGAAAAGTAAACTTAACCATTAAAAGAGCCCAACTATCCCCAAACAAGCACTACCCACACAGACTCCCACAAACACTAAAAACACTAGAATACTGGACAAATGTAAACAAAACACACTAGGACACTATACAACAACAATATTTAATTCACAAAATGACAATTAAGATAGCACACAGGACACAAAAGCACAAAATCACTGGACACCACTCTGAACACAGCCACACAGTCTAGAAGATTCACAGACTGCAAAGTGAAAGTGAAAGTACACCCACTGTACATAATCTGTAAACAGAATATCCTATTACATCACTTCCTGCATAAAATGGCCGCCGTTTTTCACGTTAGGCATCATATTTTTTCACGCATACAGTTTTTGCATCATGTTTTTCGACACACAGGAGTGAAAATTAGGCCGCATTTACATAATAGTAAAACGTCTGTACAATTATTTGGATGCGGCCTAATTTTCACTCCTGTGCGTCGAAAAATATGACGCACAATCTGTATTGGTGGGGGAAAAATGACGCATAACGCTAGCAACGTCAAAATTTCAGTGCATGAACTGGTTTGGGGCATTTTTTCAGTTTTTATGTTATGTTACATTTGGGACACATCAGAGATAGGCTGATTACACCCACTATGGTGTTGAAGGTGTATGTTCACATGTGAGACATCATACTGCAGCGGACCATGCCCGCTACTTCCTTAACAGGATTTTGAGGGTTGGCTGACGCACTAGATGGCCATATGTGTGGCCTACATATATGTATTGCACAATTTGGGCATGTCTGGCATCAGGAGAGGATAGCAAGGTGACGCACATAAGTACAATACCTCAATGCCTATGGCTCAATGTGTGTGCAGTGGCAACTAATGTAGTTGTTGACCGAGTGTGTATGCATCACAAGATGCATTATTGAACATATGCTTGTATGAATGTGAAGTCAATGTGTCCATACCTTAGATGCAAGTCATTGTGGAAATGAGAGCGGACATGTGTTAGTCATGAATGTAGCAACATCCGTTATTTGCACTTCCAAGATTTTGGGTAATGTAGACACCACAAATGACAAAGCATGCACCAAATAGATGGCAGACGCTTGTTCATGTCAATGGTCCACAATTTCACCATCCTATGTCCTAGATTTTTGGTAACAGCTTCCTAGGCACGTGTTGGTGAATCCCACAGTGAGTCAGACACATGCATTAAGGAAGTGGGTACCATGGATTGGCCCAGACAGCCAAAGGTGAACCACAAATGTATGATGCCACCACAGTTGAGGTCATATAACTGAGCCACAATTCTCCAGTGGCTGTGGTGGACCAGCAGACGAGGCAGCTTGTGTCCATATATTTCCAGTGATCAATTGCACAGAGGTGTCTTGTTCATGTGTGTGGTCCAATGTTGATCCTGTATATTTTAGGGGTGTATGTTGTCACAGTTAGGTCCAGGTCTCATCATGAGTCAGTGGCAGCTATTCCTGTATCTACTGAGTATCCTTTGTTGCTCAATGTGAGTAAAGTGGATGAGGACATGAGAACCTACATGGGGATGGTCCCACCCTGTCACTGAAGACGTGTAATGAGACTGTCAACAGGGCAACCTTGGTGTGCTGAGTGAGATAATGTCTCAGGTGTCATGTTCCGGCAGGTGTCATTACAACATTTGTACACAGGTTGGCCTCAGCAATTTCCACTGCATCTGGGAACATCATAGCCTCTGTGCTGATTAGTCTTGCAGCTAATCACCACACACAGCCCATCAATATGTTGTGAGCAATGTAATCCTGTGTGTGAACTGTCAGGGTCCTGACATGTGTGGACTTTTCATGGACATTATCAGAGGTTGCTGGTTCTGCAGAAGGCCCCGTACCCAATCCCTGCAGACCGCCCTGGGACACTGTCACACTTTGTCGTTCATGCATAAATGAGACCCAGACAAGGGATGGGCCGTGAATTTTGGTATTCACAGAGGATTTAACTCATATGGTACAATTAAAAGGCAGGTGATGCTATACAATGTAGTTGGGTATGCATTGATGAAGCACATGACCAAATACCCTCTCAGGAATGATAGGTTTGGTAAAGCAAGTGTGGTACATATGTAGCCACAGGGAAACTTTAGGGCGACGCACAGACAGATGCCAGTAAAGCTGACAGGATGCAAGGTCAATCAGGATCCAGCAATTTTACAATTTTCATAATCAGTGGTCTGACTAAGACTGTTTGGAGGACGAACTAGACAGTTGACATGTAAAACTGTGCATGTCCTGTGTTTTTGAAGGTGACACATGAACCCAAGGGCTGTGTTACACGGCTTAATTAGTAGCAATGGTTAATGGTGTATTTGACAAAATGTCAACTCCTATGCTGTTTCAGGCATCAGCAGGGGCAGTGCATGTTGAAATGGGTGGTGTGCATGGAGGTGATCACAGGTGTGGGCTGCATCAGTTTCTCACAAGTCCTGTAGGTGAGATTTACATTCTAATGGCCAACAGATGTTTTCACATGGGAAGCAATCTACAGGTGCTAACAGGGCTTAGAAACTAGAAGCCAGTGTATTAATTGACATGACGTCCATGCAGTCAGATGTACTATGACAATGGTATACCATAGGAAAGGGTGTAGCACACTGGATTGCTATTGGTATTCTGTGTGTGTAGAGGAGGGAATATCGGAGTACACATATTACTATTCCAGGGACCTCTTCAGACAGGTGAGTTGTGACCAGGTGCATGGTTGTATCAGGAGTTAGGAAATGGGCTGACATGTACATGGAATGTCATGTGCGGAATGCTGCTCATATGTGTGGCACTTGTGCTGTGTATGTTCTGATTCTAGGGAACTCTAGTCACAGATAGTCCTTGCAAAGATTGGATGCAGTTGGACTTACTGCTGTCAAGGGTATGGTCATACATTCCTGTTACTGATGCAAAAGCACTTCAACTGCCTGATGTATGAGGCGCGTTTTCCCCTTATTGAGTGATGATGTCTTAGTTGTGTGCCATATGCTGCGATGAACCATGTTTCCAACATGTATGTGTGAAATAGGTGTGGTCCTCTGTTATAGTCCTTCAAAGGTGAAATGTACAGGATGTATGTCATTTACAGTGTGTGTGTATGTGACAGTTGTATGGTACGCATCACATTTGCTCTGGGATTTTCAGTGTCCTAATCGGTATATCAGCGATGCTCCATGAGGCAACACTCTTATTCTGATAGTTAGAGATAAAGGTGTGCAGAAATTAATAGCCAAACCATGATATGGTGAGTATTATAGGTGTTTATTTAAATTAGTTCATAAAGTGGTGATGGTGATTATATTTAAAATAAATTGTTCACAATATGTTGCCGCCTACGCAAACCAGCAGCCGTGTTTTGTTGTTCCCCCTCATGTTGCAGGCCACCATCCTGTTCTTCCTCCTCTTCAGGCATGTGTGGCTCTGGTTCCAGGAGGGGAATGTTCCTTCTTATGCAAATGTTGAGCAGAATGGCACATGTTAGAATGATCTTACAGACTATTTCCGGGGAATATAGGAGGCTACCACCAGTGATGTTGAGGCACCGGAATCTCGACTTGAGGACTATGGTGCGTGTCCTCCTATGTGCGTCATTGTAGGCACGCTCTGCTGCAGTTCTCGGGTTGCCAATAGGTGTCATTATCCATGGCAGGATGCCATATCCCTGATCAGCTGCAAGAGAAAATTAATGGGATCACGTTGATGTAGCTAGCCCCATTGAAGTCACCTTGCATGGCAGTAGTTGTCTTGTGTTGTCTGTGACTCTTTTGTGTTATTGCGTCGCATCCTAGGCTTGTAGGACGTATCATCTGCATTGTGTGGTTTCCTTGGCTGGACGAGTGTTTGGCTGCTGATCAGTTGTCAGCAGTATGTTTTGGGATTTGCAGTACAGTGTGCCCTCCCTAGCATTGTGACTTGTGATATAGGTGTCCCTGTGTCTTCACTGGGGGTGAGATGATAGTTCCATACACAGGTTAAAATTGACAGTGTTGTTAACACGTTCATATCAATGTACCCTGGACATCACATACCTTTAGACTTATGCAATGGATTAATGTAAACATAATTGAGACGCTTACAATTTGAAAGGTGACATTTAGGCAACACACTTCAAACGTTGTGATCGTTGACTTCTTAACATTAGGCTGTACAGTAATTTCAGATGCGTGACAGGTTCAATGGTGACCTAAGAAACATGGCTAGCGATGTCACATCCTCAGTGTGATCCTGTCGACATGTTGCAGTTGTGGTGTATGTGTTGTGTGTCCTAGAGAGTTGCTGTGCAGTGTGTATATAAGTAGGTTTTTGTACTTACCAACAATTAGTCCATTGCCATACTGTCCATCCTGGAAGTGTTGATTGATGGTGCTGTGAAGGAAGATGAATGAGTCCTGGACACTTCGAGGATATTTTGCCACAATGTTGGTGATCAATCCTTGGTGATTGACAATGGCCTGCACATTGATGGAATGTGTGTGCTTCCTGTTGCGGTAGAGGTGTTCAGTTGCAGAAGGAGGCACAAGGCGTATATGTGTGCAGTCGATTGCACAAAGGACGTGTGGGAAGCCACTAATGAGGTAGAACCCCTGTTTTGTTTCCTTCTGCTTCTGCAGTGTGTTAGGGAAGCAGATGTGGCGGGGTGTGAGCCCAATGATGGCATCCAGTACTTTGGGCACAAAAGCAAAGTATGACAGCTGTGATATTCCTGCAACCAGGGCACCAGTTGTTTGGAAAGAGCCACTTGCCAGCATGTGAAGTACGGCAAGCAGCTTGGTTTCTGTTGGGATGGTGCAGGGTGTCAGCAAGGTGGGTGCCAACTGTGGCTCAATGTTTCGCAGCAGCTGCTGAATGGCCTGCCAGTTCAACCTGTACCTCTGGATGATGTCATGTTGCCTGAGGCCATGAAGGGTTGCTCTGGTGCGGATTATCCTCTCCTGCCTTCTGCGCTGCCTTTGTGGTCCCTGATGGTTTTGTGGTAGCTGCTGTTGTTGATGCTGGGCTCTGCGTCTGCGTGCACGCTGGATGAGAAGCACCTCCACTTCTCCCTTTTGCTGCTCTTCTGCTCTGCTGTTGACACAGGTGTGTTTGCCCCATTTTAATGCCTGCCCTGATCCAGGAGTTAAATTTTGACGCAAATCGGGCTGTTCGTCATTTTACGGCTCTGCCTCCGCCTACCTTGCATATGATTAACGCAAGGTGGGTTGCTGCATCCAAAAAATGACGCACACAGTGGAATTTTGTCGTTCGCGGGCTTGGGCATCAAAGTTTAAATACGGGGCAAGGTTTGCGCTGAATGTGCGTCAAAATCTTTGACTCACATTCGGCGCAGTTGGAGTATAAATATGCCCCTTAGAGTTGGGTGACCCAGCATTCAAACAAGACAGGGCAGCACTAGGGGAGAATAGCTATTTGCCTATATTATATGGGGGCAGTATACCCTCAACTCTATGCCCAGCAAGAAGAATAGTACTAGAGACGTGGAGGAAATTAACAACAGAAATGGGCTGGAAACACAGGTTGACTCCGAAATCACCACTATGAGAAGGCTCCAAGCTTAGGCCAGTGGTGACACTGCAGGGATTATTGGGATGGAAGACCATATGCCTGTCCAGTTTGGGGGACATGTGGAATGCAAATGGGGTGGTCCTCTTCTCCTACATACTGCAAGAGTATCAGATGCCAGTAAGACAGTGGCTACAATACACTGGGATACAACATTAACTCAGCGCTTGTGTGCCTCTAGACACTGAAACCCAGGAGGAGTTCTCGCTAGCGGCTAGATTCCTGGATGAAAGGGTGAACAAGAAACTCATCTCTCTGACATATGTGACAATTATGAGGAACACACAAGCTTCCCTTTTGTCCTTGCAGGCCAGATGAGAACAAGATTTGGTGGACCTAGAAGAGTAGGAATGTCAGGAGGCATTGGGGTTCCCCGCGGGGTGGCTTTCAGGGCACATTTTAGGCTGATCCAGCTCAAGATTATTCATAGAGTGTACTACAGAAGTGTGTTCTACTCTGCAAGATAAGCAGAGAGGTTGACCTGCACTATCTCAGAAGCTGTGGCCTAGAAGGCACCTTCCTACACACATTGTGGAGTTTCCTACGCATTCGCTCATTTTGGGAGGAGGTGGGGTAATCCTTGGAACATGCAACAGAGCTCCCATTGGAACTGACTCCCAAGTTGGCACTCCTAGGTGTGAGGGAAGCTACAGACAATACATGCTACCATAAACATTTGATCAACCTGAGCTGCATGGTTGTGAAACAAGACATTGCACAAAGATGGAGCTCGTTGACACCCCCGCCCACCGACATTGGAAAACAGGTATGGAATTTTGTACACTGGTGAAAAAATAAATATATACAGGGTGAGATTGTGTGAACAAATTTGAGAAAATATATGGAGGATGGAGGTAGATGTGGGATAAGAAGAAAGACTCAATAATGGTTGGACTGATTCGAGATTTGACTCTTTCCCCGCAGGAATAATCAGACTGGAACAAAGACAATGTACAGTGAGGGAGTAGTTAACAAATCAGAATAAAAGAACATGTAGATGGGATGGAGCCTTGTTGCGAAGTCAGGGTGAAGAGTGGTTGTTGTGTTGAATATGTAGTTTATTTTGGTTGCAAGTAAAATGATAAATAAACAAATAAAAAAATTGTTTTCATGTATTCATTATTACTTAATTAACTTCCCAACATATGCCCCTACAAACCTAGCAACCTGCAACAAAAATATAACAAAAATAAGTCAATATCATATAATGTACATAATGAATAATCAATCCAATAATTGAGAATAAATGAATTTTTAATTAATTTCCACTTAATTCACTTCCCCATTCCCCTCGAAACACAGCAGCACCCACTTAAATATACCCAAAATATATGATAACTATACAATTTACATAATTAATAACCAATTAAATAATTAATACCCATAAACAATTATTTGTAATGAATTATTACCTAATTAACTTCCCACCATATAACCTCACAAACATAGCAACCTGCAAATATAAGTAAAATAAATCAGTAATACATAATATGCAAAAGGAATGCCAATATCATACTTAAAAATTATTACTCTAACAATAAGTAATGAATGCCTAATTAACTTCCCACCCTATCCCCCTACAAATTCAACGTCCCACTAAGACACTCTAAATTACTATTAGAAATTACATTAACATTTTTAAATCACTTAAAATTACAAACTATGTTAACAAATTTATAACAGTTATACAAATAATAGTAAACCATAAATTAATATATGAACTAAAATAATTAACAAACTATTGCCCTCATTACAACCCTGGCGGTTGGTGATAAAGTGGCGGTAATACCGCCAAATTATGACCATGGCGGAAAGATCCCATATAGACAGCCACTTTACCACACCGACTGCCAGGGCGGAAACAACAGGCACCACGGCTGTAGCTGCCTACAGCCAGGCAGAAGTCAATGTTTTGCCCACACTATTAAGACCCTGCAATCCGCCACCTTTTCTTGGGCGGTACCAATGACATCAAAAGCCTGGCAGAAACAGACCTCAGAAGGGAAGTTTCTCACCTTTGGAGACACAGGGAAGAACCACACTGCCATGGAACCTGAGCTACAGATTTCTTCTATGATCTTCTACGTCCTGCTCCACAATGAACAACAACTATGGCGAACTACTGGGAAGTGCAAGGCCAAAGTCTCTCAAGTGGATGCCATACCCACTGGATCTGGAGGGGGCAACATGCCCTGTGCTTCTGATCCTGTGGAGGATGGGGTGAGTGGGTGCCATACCCATATGCTCTCAAGGGGGCATTGTGCCCTGTTAACTTCATACTGGGGAGGATTGGGTAAGTGGGTGTCATACCCACTGGTTCTGGAGGGGGCATTGTGCCCTGTGCATCTGATCTTGGGGAGTGCAAGGTCACAGTCTCTCAGCTGGGTGTCATACCCACAGGATTTGCAGGGGGCAGGCCGCACAACAGTCCATGGAGGCAGGTCTAATGAATGTCCATGGGCGCTGACGGCTGCTCAGTGGTGGCAGTGGTGCTGCTGCTGCTGCTGGTGGTTGTGGGGGGAAGCTGCAGCCCATCCCCTGCAGCCTCAGAGAGCTTCCCACTGCTGGTGGTGGTGCTGCTGCTGCTGGTGGTTGTAGGGGGAAGCTGCAGCCCATCCCCTGCAGTCTCGGACAGCTGCCCACTGCTGGTGGTGGTGCTGCTGCTGGTGGTTGTTGTGAGGAGAAGCTGCAGCCCATCCCCTGCAGCCTTGAATGGCTGCCCACTGCTGGTGGTGGTGCTGCTGCTGGTGGTGGTTGTGGTGGGAAGCTCCAGCCCATCCCCTTCAGCCTCGGATGGCTGCCCAACCATGGTTGGTGGTGGGGGCTCCAACTGAGGCCCTGCACCAGGCCCCTTCTCCTTCTTGCCTGCTGGTGCAGGCCCCTTGCCCTTCCTGCCTGCAGCTGGGGCTGGCTCCTTGCTGGCGGCAGTCAGCATGGCGGTAAGTGGGATTTACCGCCAATGTCATAATTAGGGCCTTTATTCCTTACAACTATGTTTTTGAAAATAATATTAACAACTATATTCTTAACAATGATACTACTTACCTGAAACAAATAATTTTAACAATATTTCTGCATCATGATATCTTTGTATCACAATATTTTTCCCAATGTTTCTACCTCCCGATACTTGCAAATCAATATTTTGTCTAAATGCCATACTCCATATCCTCAAACATACGTGAAAGGGGTTTAATTCAATAATATCTTTCATAAACCCTAAACTAACTTCACCATGGCAAAGAAAAGGAGATGTGGATTGTGCATCTGTTCAACATTAACATGCCCCCAAAATCCAGCACTTAATGTGCTGATTGCAACACATTTTCTCCCATAAATAAAATAAATATCCTTCACTGGCTCATGGTCAAGTCTCACAGCAAATTGGAAAAACAAGCCAATGAACCTCTGAAACTGAAGGGATCTAACATTTATTACAAACTTCCAATTGTTTGCTGCATCTCTCGGGATGCCCAAAAAGGTGACATTTTGGACTTTGGCTACTTCTGCCCCCTGCAGAAATGTCTTGCCTTTGTCATTTTTCAGACCACATTTCATGAAAAAGATACTTCTAAATTAATTTTCAGATCTAAATTATCCATAAAAGTGCAGAAAACATTGAGGAGGATTTGTAACCCATTTGCAGTTCTTGCCAGTAAAACTGTGTCTTCTGCGTGTAGCAAACTTTGAACAAGATGGGAACCCATCTAAGGCAGATCCTTTCCCAATGTTCACAGGATGTTTTATAGGTCATTATTATAGAGTAGGAACTGAAGTGGAGGCATAACCAATCCCTGGAGGACCCCCAAAGTTGAGCTTATTGGTGGGGAAACTTTGCCTTCATTGCCAAACCAGACCTTGGCAGAGGAATGCAAATGTAATAGGCAAAGCAGATTGATTACAACCTTCTATACCAGATGCCTCATAATATTCCAGAGTTTGGGGCATTGCACAGTGTCAAGGGTACACGTGAGATCTATAAAAACCAAATACATAGTCCCTCTCTTTGCTTTGACATACCTTTTGTTGATGAGATGTAGGTTCAAGCACTATTCCACCATGTCCAGTCCAGAGCAATACACAAACTGCATATCCAAAAGTACATTGTTCGTCTCAGCCCATTCTTCTAGCCTGAATAGTATGACCTTTCTCAAGATCTTAACTGTGCTCTCCAGAAAGGAAACTGGACAATAACAGCTTGGTCGAGACCAATCCCTCTTCTTAAACACTGGGACAACTATTGCTTGCTGCCATGCTTTGACCAGTGGGACTAAAATTGCTGCTGGTAATTAGACAGGCCCAGAGTGAAAAATGTTCCTTAAATAGGTCCACTGGGACACTGGCACTTTGCCTTAGGGGCTGCCATTAATTGCCAGGACCAGATCCTTGATGTCAATAAACTCTCCAAAGCAAATGGCAGTTCCTGATTGTAAGTGACCTACTCTTCACGCATTAAACCCTGCTCCTGGCTGGTTGAGCCAAATATTTTGATGGACTGCTCAACTCAAGTATAAACTAGGATGAGGGATTGTGCAGCCTTTCATAGTTTGAGAAAATGGGAAATTTAACAACTTACCAGTAGGCCTTACTATCTTTTGACTTTCCCACAGCTTCCATTTCCTCTCACACTTTTTCTCTGAATTCTGTATTTCTTGCCTCTAATATCTCCTTAATATAATATCTCCTTAAATGCCCATCTGACCATGACTACTTTGTTCTTGTCTTGTGGGGACTCCTGTAAAGCTGCTTCAAGTTGTTTGTGAGCTAGAGGACAAGCATGGTTAAACACCCTAGTCGCGACTTACTCAGGCGTTTACCCATTGCTAACACGCCTGCAAAAAGGCCTGACAATCTTCTTGTTGAGAGGCAAGGGTAAATGCCTTCTGTTTTTCTCTCTTTAACGAATTGTCATTAATCAACCTTTACCCTTTTGATTCAACTCCACTTTACATTGAGAAATTCTATTTCCCCACTCAAAGCTTGTGTGGCAGCTTCAATCATATCAATTACAAGATAAAGGGAAAGTGAATTATGATGACTAACACAACTGGTGGTCACCCTATTCTCTATTAGGAGGGAGACAAGATCTGCTCAAAATAACAGAAAAACTATGTTACTGACATGTCCATTTCTCTTCTAGGTTGGGGTTGAGGATATTTGTGAATACATATGCATGGGCAAAAAACTAATTTTTTGACAAGAGAACCCTGTTTATTGTATCCCAATATGGAACATGTCTGAAATGTGTCAGCACGCTCCCCACCATGTTTTGTAAACCACAGATTGAAGCAGTGCTTGTGTTGCATATGCACATGTTAAAATCACGTACCCACAAGATTAAAACGTCCTTATTGTGTTTTTCCTGGAAGTCTTAAATGTATTTCTCAAGATTGTCAATCACATTAGTTTTCGAGGAATCAAACTGTTGTAACAATGATTGAACAGTAATAAATCATACAATTCCTGAAATTAAAAAAGTAATAGCTGGTAAAAGGGATAACATTTCAGTTTTTTATTAGCCAATTTAGTAACTTTAAGTGGAACCAATATCACCAGACTTCTTTTTCCTCTTCCTGAAGATGATGGGTTAAGAGAAGTATGAAATGACTAATAGCCATTTGTGCAAGAGTGGTCGTGGTCCAAGTCTCCTGGCAATTTTAAACAGTTTATTGAGGTTCAGCCAAAATGGATTTGCCTTGCCACATTCCAGGAACTCACCCTTAAGTACGCAGTAAATGACAATGCTGATTGTCACAACTCCATCATGTACCTTCTGTGCAGTGGAATTTGTTTGTCGGGCTCATGTCAACCTTCTCTTGTGGCGCTTCGCTAACCTGAGCACTCCCAGTCATGCTTCTTTTCCTAGAAGGGCCTCTCAGGCCAGAGCTCTCTCTATGGTTTCCCCATACCGAGAAGACTGAAACATTGACACACTTGTTTAAATGCTATGCAAGTTTCAGCTAGTTTGCATCTGCAGATATCACTTGTCTTTTAGGATAGTCATGTTTCCACTGTGAACCATTGGGTTGTACCATCATGCACCTGGGTTCCATTGCAATTGTTATAGTGTCATTTTTTTGAGATTGTAATAAGTTTGATACCTTTTGGAGCCAGTGACAATTATAATTCTTGGTTAAACCAGGAATCTTTCCGACTGACCCAGCCAAAATATCCTTTATAATCTCCTAACTTGGGGGCACTGCTTCAAACTGGGCGATCCCCCCAGTGCAAATAATAATTCTGTGTTGCATAATTCAAAGAAAATTCAAAGAGACGATGTGCAGGCTAGTGATAAAGAGTTGTTGAATTTAATGGTAGGGTACTAAGGATTTGCTCACTTATTTTATAACTCTTTTTAGACTGGTCACAGAAACCCAATGGCCAAAAGAGAAGCAAACTTTCCTCTTTTATAGTGGTTTGAGAGATGATTTGAAAAACTCTTTGGCACACAGTGTGAATCTCCCAATGAACTATTCTGAGTTTATTGATTTAGTTGTTTGGTTAGATCACAGGTTGACCGAACATAAGGGAGAACCTTCTCGAAAGGAACCTAGACTGTTAGTGGTACATCCAGAGTGTACAGAGATAAACACTAAGACTCAGGATAAAATTGAACCCATGCAAATAGGGGGTTCATGCAGCCTACAGAAGAAAAGAATTAAAGAATAAAGCTGAATCTGTGTTTGTATTGTGGTAATGCAGATCATTGTGCCCATTAGTGTAGTTTCAGACCTAAAGGGATTCAAAAGACTGTTGCTACCATGTCTAGTTGCTGGAAAACTAGAGAATCTGGCTGACCTAGGAGTCAACATGTTGGTTACGGTTCTAGTGCAGTTCCCCCACGTTTTGGCAAACACTTCAAATATAGTTCCACAACATTTCACTATTTGTGTTAGCTTAATACTTACAAATAAACAGCAGAAAGTATGGCCTATACTTTTAGATCCTGAAGCTACAAGAATTAGTTTTTTATCTAGCATTATTCTGGTCTTTACATCTTCCTCATGTTAAGAAGAATGAACCAGAACCAGTTAGGGCTAGGCTGTGGATGGTACAGAGCCCTCTTCCGTAATTATTACATTTGAAACTGTTCCTGGTACTCTTATGTGTGAGGATGGGCATACAGAGTCCTTGATCCTTGAAATCATAGACACACCCAACTTTGACTTCATTTTAGGGGTCCCTTGGGTTCAGTTTCACAATCCATTCATTGATTGGTCCCATCAACTTGTGACCCTGGATTCCCATTTTTGTTGAAACCATTGTTATAAGGAACCACAGGAAGTTGTGTCTCATTTGACCTAAGCGGCATTAGCTCAAAAAAGCACAGCTCGGATTCCTGTAGAATAACAGTATTTTGATGAAGTTTTTGATGAACAGAAGGTGACACAATTACCTCCCACAGAGAATATGATTGCAACATAGATTTCATTCCCGGTGCAACGCTTCCTTGCAGTTGTGCCTATTTTCTCTAAGAGTCAGATACTAAATATCTAAACATAATCTGATTGAATTACTAGCCCTGGGATTCTCCCATCTAGCTTCTTCATCACTTCCTTTTCATATTTTTTTTATATAATTTTGTATTATTCAAGCAAGGATCACTCACATCACAGTACATTTTATGAGTCATCATTGATGGGCATGGAATACAAGACGTTCAGCATAATTAATCCCATACAGAAGAGCTCTATCTCATATGCCAATCTCTTCAACCCATTTAGTCAACGGTGCCCAGATACATTCCCCCAGCACCTCTTCTTATAGCCTTTAAGTCTGTATAAGCTCAGATCAATACAGTGAAAAGCCAATAGTCTTTCCCTCCCAGATTTCGAATGTAGGAGGGTCCTTTTTGATCTAGTCAGAGTTATACATAATAGAAGTATTGCCACTGCCATGAGAAGAAAATATATATTTTTTTAATACAACCAGTCTTTTCCAGCTGGTCCATCACCCCGAGTAGCACTAGAGTAGGTGTTAGATTAACCCTTCCTTCAATTACATCCTTAAGGAACAGTTCTACTTCACAGAACAATATTTTCAATTTGGGGCATGCACAAAACATATGCATAATCTCAGCTTCTGGCCCCCCACAATGGTTATATTTCCCATTAGAACCTCCCCATTTGCACACTTTTGCTGGTGTATAATACAGGTTGAATAGTGTCTTGTAATGCTGGGCTTTTAATGATTCCTCCAACCAGGCCTCCTCTTTGCCCACTCGGGTACCCCATCTGTCATTCTGTATCACTAAGTCATCCTGTTGGGCATCTACTAATAGATTATACAATGTGTCTATCTTCTCCTTCGGCCTAAAGCCTCTATTAATAAAATCTTATCCATTAGAGAAATTTCTTACTTATGGCGATGGAGAAAATCTTGACTTTGTAAAAATTTAAAGAAGTGGTTCCTGGGTAAGCCATACTGTGTCTGTAACTCCACAAACGACTTATAATCAGAATTTGCATATAAATCCCCATCCTCAATATCCCTTGATGTCGCCAAATATCTAAAATAGGATCCCTAAAGATTGAGAAAGGGAGTGATGAGGAGCACAGTGGAGTATAAAAGTTAATCCTGCCCATCCAAATCCATCGTTTTAGCTGGACCCAAACCTTATGAGGAGCTAGTAAAGTTTTAAATTACCCTTTTAAAATAACTGGGTTCCACATATTTCAGCCAGCCTTTTGCCTCAGAACCCAATAACATTTCACACTGGGAGCGATACTCTGCTTGCATAGCCTCTTTTGTACCTCCGGTTATCAATATATCTGTATGTTGAAGGCAGCAAGCATAGTAATATAGAGTAAAGTTGGGAGCTGCCCAGTCACTTTGACATTTTGGAAGAGTCATATATTTCATAGCTCTTCTGGGCTTGGAATAACCCCAAAGGAAATTGCTGCTGATTGCCTCTAGCTTACATAACCAGCTTTTTGCAATCTCTAATGGAATCGACTGGAACAAATACAATATCTTTGGTAAAACATTAATTTTTAAAACCTTGCATCGGCCCAAGAGTGATAAATATAAATAATGTATTCTTTCCAGGTCTCTCTTTACTTTGCTTAGCAAGGGAGCCATATTGAGTTCCACCAGCTGATTCACTGCAGCCATAATTCCACTGCCCTAAAATACTGCATCCATCACAACCCGCTTGTCTCTGATAAAAGTCTGAGCTGAGCATATAACCTGGGTCTTATCCTCATTCAGTTTATAACCGGAATATAATCCAAAGTTTTTAGCCAGCCCTTCAATTTCCTCCTCAAAACCTCCCAGATGTACCTGAGCTTTGGGAGCCTTATACATGGCCAAATAGCTGTTAAATAGCCTTCCCCAAGCCCCTCCAATATCGGGGTCTCCCATTAAAAATCCCAAGAAACGCGATCGGACGCCTTCTCAGCATCTAATAGCACCAGGCCAATTTGTGTCTGGTGGATCTCCACAAGCTCAAATAGGCAGAGTATCCTTCTGATGTGATCAACCGTCCCCCTGCCGAGAATAAAACCATGCTGCCTCTTGCAGACTAGCAAAGGGATAACTCTTGCTAGCCTGGTTGCTAAGATCTTAGCATATATCTTCCCATCACTGTTTAACAAGGAAATTGTCTATGTGATCCGGAGAGTGGGGTGGCCTGTCTTTCTTTTTGAAAAATATAATGCTGGCAATCTCCCAAGATAATGGAATGTGGCCTAGTTGTGCATTGCGAAACGTTTCAAGCATGTCCCTCCGAAGTTCTTTATAGAACGTCTTATAGAATTTGAGTGGTAGGGCATCTGGTCCTGAGGCTTTCCCTGAGGCTAAAGAAGTTACTGCTTCATATACTTCTTTCAATTGAATCGGCGCATCCAATTCAATTTGATCCTCTTGAGAGAGCCTAGTTGATCTCAATCCTCTCAAAAATTATATGGCCTCTTTCTGTGCACCAGCAGAATATCCTGTATCATCCATATATAGCTCTTGATAAAAATCCCTAAAAACATCCAAAATCTCCTCAGGCTTTTCACATTTATGCCCCTGTGTGTCCATGATGACCTCTATGTCCATATCTACCATTTTTTGCCTTATTCGCCTAGCAAGAACTTTGCCACTGGTCTCTCCATATTCATAGTTTTCTGTCTTATAGGTCTGATACCTGGCCGCTGCTGTTTTATTCAGATGTTGCTTCGTTTAAGCCCTTCGGACGGAAAGCTGAGCCTGTGCTGTGCTGATATCCTCTGCTTTTATTATCCTGTGAATTAATTTCCTCTCTGCCTGCATGAGCTCTAAATGAAGGCTCCCAACCTCTCTCTCCCTTACCTTCTGTAAATGTAAGTTGTAGCTCAGGGTCTCCCCTCTAATCCCTGCTTTTAATGTGTCCCATACCATTTTTGTTGCCTCCGTTTCTCTGTTATCCTCTGAAAATTGTTTTATCCAAGCCTTCATATATTCTACATAGCCAGAATCGACTAACAGCTTCTTATCAAATGACCAGGAGCGACGTGGTTTCACAAATCCACTTATTGATACAGTTAAAACTAGTGGATTATGATCTGAATGAAGCCTGGGAAGAAGATCTTTCCTTGCCTCCGTAACTATGTTAGCCATAATAAAGAAATATTCCAGCCATACTAGTTTAGAGTGTGGAGAGGAATAATATCTATAGCCAGGATCTGGGGCCTTGAGTCTTTCCCAGACATCCACCAGCCATGACCCCTCGCTAGTCTCCTGATGGCTCTCCATACCTGGGGCTTATAACCCAGGTAATGCTCCTGATTGACCAAGATTCTTCCAACCTCCAAGTGGATGTTCAGATCTCCACATATTACCAACCGTAGTGGCCACGATATCAATTCGGAGTTTAGGGTATCTAATACTTTGGCCTTATCAAGGTTCGAGCAAAGAGTAAACTTGCCGCACCCTTCATATACTCTAAGATAACCCATCAACACCCTTTATCCGCTAGAGAGCGACTTACATTACAGTAGGAATTTCTTGCCAAAACTGCTACCCCTGTGTTGTCAATGTCTGTTGCGTGCAGGCTAAGGGTATCAACCCTAGTTCTCTTAGGAGCCCCCGCCTCTCCCAAGAAATATGAGTCTCTTGTATACAAAAAATATTTGATTGGGTTAATTTTAACCATAGTGCCAGTTTTCTCCTTTTTGGGGGGTTATTGAGCGCACATATATTCATGGAGCATATTCTCAAACTGTGGCCCATTGTTTCGTTTTTAGGCATGTGTAATTTATTGACATCGCAGTATCTTCTCTAAATGATTTTTTCCTAGTGGCAGTCTGCTCTTGCTGTATGCCGAACATTCCCTTCATCATACCCATCAAGCCCCCTGCCCATTCACCCTGCGTTTGATGGTAATCCTTCCCCTTGCTCTTCCTGCCCCCCACCATCCTCAAACCCCCCACTATCCCTCATCCGTGAGCCCCTCTTCTCTAGAGCCTAACCCATCACCCCCACCAACTCTCTAGGGGCATAGGACCTGCCTGGCCCTGTCTTGATGTTTTGTGTTGCCCCTTGCTCCAAACTCCCACCCAGTCTTCCTTAAATCGTATAATGATGCTGTAACCAATCTCATATTGAGGGAGCAGAAGAAACCCGTCCTCCTCGCCCCTTCCTGCCCCTTTTCTCCCACCACCAACTGCTCTCCATAAGATGAGATATATCCAAATATCACACAACAACAGTATAATGAGTCACAAAACTCCTTAGCTTTGATCTCTGAAAGACTCTTTTTCATATAAAAAAAAATGGTGAGTTAAGGGTGTGCATAGACCATAGGCCCCTGAATAAGTTTACAGTTTACAACAAATATCTATTGCTTCTCATACCAATCTTGCACAACCAGGTTCGAAAGTCTGCAGTGTACACTAAATTAGATCTACAAGGCTCATACCACCCCATCCGTGTTAAATCCTTCGCTGGCAGGCCTTTTCCCCCTCAATTGCCAGGCCTTTTTTTGGCTATTTAGGGCAGTTTACGCTTAGACCCTCATAACTTTTTGTCCACATAAGCTACCCACACCAAATTTGTGTCCTTTTTTCCAATATCCTAGGGATTCTAGAGGTACACTGAGTTTTTGGGTTCCCCTGAAGGAGACCAAGAAATTAGTCAAAATACAGCAAAAATGTTGTGTTTTTTAAAACAAAATGGGAAAAAGGGATGCAGAAGAAGGCTTGTGGGTTTTTTCACTGAAATGGCATCAACAAAGGGTTTGCAGTGCTAAAATCACCAGCTTCCCAGCTTTCAGGAACAGCAGACTTGAATCAGAAAACCACTTTTTTCAACACAATTTTGGCATTTTACTAGGACATACCCCATTTCTACTATTTTTGTGCTTTTACCCTCCAGAGCCAAGACATGAGCTGCACCTTGCAATGGGTCATTTGTGTAGAACTTACAAGGTTTTCCTACAAAAACTAACAGCTAAAATAAAACAAAATGAAATTGAAGTAAAAAAAACAGCCATTTCTCTCCACGTTTTACTCTGTAACTTTTTCCTGCAATGTCACTTTTTTTTAAAGCAATTTACCGTTACTTCTGCTGGACTCTTCTGGTTGTGGGGATATACAGGGCTTCTAGGTTCATAAAGAACCCTAGGCACCCTGAGCCAATGAATGAGGTGCACCTTGCAATGGGTTTTCATTCTATACCGGGTATACAGCAGTTCATTTGGTGAAATATAAAGAGTGAAAAATAGGTATCAAGAAAACTTTTATATTTCCAAAATGGGCACAAGAAAAGGTGTTAAGAAGCAGTGGTTATTTGCAAATCTCTGAATTCTGGGGTCTCCATACTAGCATGTGAATTACAGGGCATTTATCAAATAGACATCTTTTTTACCTAGTGTCTTACATTTGGAAGGAAAAAATGTAGAGAAAGACAAGAGGCAATAAAACTTGTACTGCTATTCCGTATTCCCCCAAGTCTCCCGATACAAATGGTACCTCACTTGCGTGGGTAGGTCTAACACCCCTGACCACCGGGGCAAATTTCCTACAACCAACGTTCCCCTCAGTCTCCCGGTAAAAATGATACCTCACTTGTGTAGGTGGGCCAAATGGCTGTGACAGGGAAAAGCCAAAAACATGTCGAAATTAATGGGGAACCAAAGCGGGTCCAAAAGGGCAGTTTGAAAATAAAATGTTTTTAGGCTGAGAAGTGAGGCAGAATTGTTATTGGTATAGATGAGACAATGCTGGGTGGTAGGAATTGTGTGATTCCTGAAGTTTCTGGGAGGTTCCATCACAAAAATGTGGAAAAAATGTGTGATTTCCAGCAAAGTTGAAGGTTTGCAGGGCATTGTGGGTAAGACAATGGTGCAGGGTGCATGAGAAGCACACCACCCTGGACTCACCCAGATGTTTAGTTTTCAGATGTGTCTAGGTCTTGTGGATTTTTCTACATGGCAACGTCCCAAAGTCCAAAAAGTGCAGCCCTCACCATTCCAAGTGGGACGATTTTTAAAGTTAGCCAAGCTCTCATGGCCCAAATGTAAAATCAAAACCCAAAATAATCAAATGTCCTCTTGCTTGCCTAGGATAAGATGCTTTAGTGTGCGGGGGAGATCTGAAAGACTGTTAACCCCTTCAGTTGGGGTGGGGGCATAACCAGGCCCAAACATTTTTTTTTATTTTTTTTTATTCCCTGCCATAATTTAGGCTTTCTGCCTCCCCGGAGTGTGGATCGGAGGTAATTGCCCCATCTGCCCACTGGTGGGCAGAACAACTTTGGCCCCATTTATTTGGCATGGGGGTATGGGCCATACCCCCACTCTCTTATTTTGAAAAAAAATCTTGCATGGTCTCTGGTGGGCAGATGGGCCTTCCAAAAATAGGCTGATCTGCCCCCAAGGGGTGCAGATATGGGCAACAGTAATGTGCCCCCATGGAGAGTGACCCTTGCCCAAGGGGCGGCCCCCTCAAGCAAAACACACGCACCAATCCCTGGTGCCTAAGTGATTTCTACCCCCAAGGAGAGCAGAAATTGACTAAAATATATTTGCCCCCCAGAGGAGCGACCATTGCCTAAGGGTTCGCTCCCCTTGCGTGCAAAAGAAATCCCCGGGCCTAGTCGTTTATCCCCCCCCCCCTTGGGGGCAGATCAGCCTAATAAAAATAGGCCAATCTTCCCCAAAGGGGTGCAGAAATGGCCTAAAGACAATTCCCCCGCCCCCGGGAAGTGACCCTTGCCTAAGGGGTCGCTCCCCTCATGTAAAACTGACAGCAAGAAAAAAATCCCTGGTGTCTAGTGGTGTCTGACCCCTTTTGGGGCACATTGGCCTAAGAAAAATAGGCCGATCTGCCCCCAAGGTGGGTAGAAATGGCCTAGAGTTCATTTTGCCCCCCAGGGGAGCAACCATTGCCTAATGGATCACTCCCCACATATAAAAATAAAAACACAAAAAAAAAAAAAAGATCCCTGGTATCTAGGGGTTTCTGTCCCCCCAGGT
Organism: Pleurodeles waltl; assembly: GCF_031143425.1. Classification (NCBI taxonomy): domain Eukaryota; kingdom Metazoa; phylum Chordata; class Amphibia; order Caudata; family Salamandridae; genus Pleurodeles; species Pleurodeles waltl. The sequence continues at coordinate 344,438,489 of NC_090439.1, forward strand.
GGCAGATCGACCTAATTATAATAGGCCTATCTGCCCCCAGGGGGTGCAGAAAAGGCCTAAAAATATTTTGCCCCCTTGGGAGCAGCCCAGTGGGCCGTTCCCCTCCTACATAAATAAAGAAAACAAAAAAAAAATCCCAGGTGTCTAGTGGCATTCAGAGAGAGACATCAAAGGAACGGCCTTTTCTTTCCTTTTATGCCTCTCTCGGCCCCTCCATATGATCGGAGCTGGAAGCTCAGGTCAGCGCACTGACATCATCAGACACCACAGGAGGGTAAGGGGTAAGCGATTCCCCTTCCATCCATGCCCGGGGGAGAAGGGTGCTCCCCCTGAGGGCCCATAGCAGGACGAGTTGGTCTGGTCTTCGGCACTGGGCAGCTCGTCCTGGGCACCCAAGGGGTGAAAGAAGGTGATAACTGGAAGATAGCCTTTCAAACCAAATTGGGGTTGGTTGAATATATAATCATGAATATTGGGTTACATGATGCTCCTGCCGCTTTCCAGTAATTTATAAACTAGGTGTTGCAAGACCTACTGAACTTTTGTGTAGTTGCTTACATCAATGTCAATTCTCATTTATTCTCAAAACATGACAGAACACATAGAACATCTCAGAAAGATGCTGCAATGGCTCCCAAAAAAGTGCCCATTTTGTAAAACTTGACACATGTACCTGCCACACACAATTTGTTGAGTTCTTGGGGATTCCTATCCCCAGAAGGCATTACCATGTATCAGAAAAAGGTGCATGTGATCCTGGATTGGCCAGCACCAACCTTCATCAAAGAAGTGCAAAGTTTCATGGAGTTTGCAGACTTTTACAGGTGCTTTCATGAAACTACTACTGACCTGTGGTGAAGTCGCATTGGGGCAGAATACCTTCTACAGCAACCTTTACAAAGTAGGGTAAGTTGGGATCCGGATGTTTGAGCACCAGAGCCATAGTGAATTTCTCTTTGAGTAGTTTGAATGCATTATTGTTCTCCAGGGACCAGACAAAAGGTAACTTTTTTTGTAAAAGCCTTGTAATGGGGCTTAGTATGTCTTAGAAATGAGTGATAAAGCATGATACCCTTTTGACTGAACATCCTGGCATTTACAAGACTCCAGCCAATTGTCAGCAATGGTTTTGGTGGCCTACACTGACCAACGATGTGCATGATTATGTCCAGACCTGTCCCATCTGTTCTTAGAAAAATGCTTCCCACACCGCCCTTGTAGATCTGTTAAGAACCTAACCTGTATCTCCACATCGTTGGCATATGATAAGTATAGATATTATTATGGAATTGCCCAACTCCAACTGTTACAATACTATTTGGGTAACTATTGACCTGTTTTCTAAAATGGCCCACTTCATTGCCTTGAAACAAATACCCAGTGCCAAGACTCTTTCCATTCTCTTTATACAACATATCCTGTGATTACATAGTCTGCCTTACATCATTATTTCTGACAAAGATCCACAGTTCATTTCCCAGTTTGGCACAGTCTTTGTACATCTTTGGGCACTGATGCTCAACTCTCATCTGCCCATCACCCAAAAACCGATGGACAGACAGAACGAGTAATCAAGTACTCAACCAGACACTGCGATGTCTTTTAACCTTGACTCCCAAGGAATGGGAGTCCCTGGTAACCTTTGTAGAGTTTGCATTCTATAATTCACAGTATTCAGCCAATGAGGTATCTCCTTTCTATTGTGTAGTAGGCATCAATCCATGAGTGCTACCTGGGAATATTGTTAAACCATCTGAAAATGTACCTGCACTGCAAGACTTTGTAATGCAACTTGCTGACTATCAACAAGAGGTGTCACAACATTTACAACAGGCTATGGTTAACATGGAAAGATGTGTTAATAAACATTGCCGACCTCCATCAGAGTACAAAAACGGAAATAAAGTCTGGCTAGCCTAAAAAAACGTATGATGACATGGTCATCATTAGTTGCAAACTTGGTTTATTAGTCCTTTTTCAATTACAAAAGTTATTAATCTTGTGACAGTCCAGTTTCAGCTGCCTGGTGATTTGCCTGTTCATCCGGGGTTCCATGTTATCCTTCTCAAATTTTATCACTCTCACACTTGACTCGCTCCTCCTCCCCCACCTGTAACACTAGATGGCCACCTAGAATTTGAAGATCAAAGTGTACTAGATTCACAATGCACTGAGGGTTATTTTACCTAATTGCATTTAAGGGGTATGTCCTCAGGAGAAGTCCAGTTAGTAATGTTCACGCCCCTTCCCTGATTTGGTAATTTCATGCCCAACACCCCGGCAAAACACGCCGCATAGGTTGTCCTTTCTGGCCTATCAGAGGTGGGATTCACTCACCCGGCTCATGTCAAAATTCCCTTGTGCACCTCTCTTACCTGAGTACTCCAAGTCAAGCTTGCTTCCTTAGTGGTGTCTCTCAGCCTGAGATTTCTCTATGGTTTCCCCCTACCGAGAAGTCTGAACCATTGACGCTCCTGTTTTGTTGCTATGCAATTTTGAATAGTTTGCATCTGCAGATGCAAACTTGTATATTTAGGATAGTCATGTTTCCACTATGAACCATTGGTTTGTACCATCGTGCACTTGGGTTCCATTGTACTTGTTGTAGTGTCAATTACTGTTTGCCCTGCTATCTGTTGGGCCCATTTCCATTGATGTGTAACACGTGATTTACCATCAAAATCTTTGGAATGTTCCATGCTTCCACGAGAAACTAGTGCCGTTCTAGAACACTCTTGGCTTCCTGTATAAATTGCCCCTCTGAACTTGCATCAGGACTTGACCTTGAATTGTTTAAGACATGTGCAAGCATTGTTCCTGCTCTCACCTTCCAGCATTCCTGTCATATGCAAGTCTCTTCCCTGCAATCATCTCCTGATTTGTCCAGAGCTTCCGGCACTCTAGGCTTCCAAGACTTCTTGATGATTCCATGATTCTGGCGTCTGCGACTCTTCCAGTGTCTTCCTTCATGAGTTACTATTCCACCTCTGCTTCAGCTTCTTGCATCAAGTTTCCTGTCACCTTCAGATTCCTGTTACAGTATTGTTAAGACTTGTGGGCGTATATGTATACTCCATTTGAGCTGAATTTGTGTCTTTTTTTTATATTTTGATGTTTGACCGGTCTAACTTCAAAATATTGGAGTTTGCACCATTTTTTAGATGCATGAACCTACCTTGTGTCAATGAGAAGCAAGGTAGGAATTGCTATCTAAAAATTGTGCTAACTCCATAGCTCCATATTTATCACCCTGTGCTAAAATAACACATGGGTGGGAGGAAGGGCTAAATAATAGTGCAAAGCTTGCTTTGCACTATTATTTAATGCCTGGATCAGACCAGGCATTAAGGGACCTGTTGACCCATTTCCATGGTTAAACACCATGGAATGGGTTCACAGGTGCCCTCCTCAAGCCCCAGGGACACCCCCACCCACACCAGAGGGACACCGGAGGATGGGAGACCCCATCCCAGGTAAGTATGGTAAGTATAGGTAAGCAACTTGGGGCCCCCTGCATGGCACAGGTTGCAATGGCCATGCCCAGGAGACACTGATCCCCTGTGCAGGCCATTGGGTGGTGGGCATGACTCCTGTCTTTTCTAAGACAGGAGTCATGTGGTATGCATGGTTTTTCACCAGAAAATGATGCTAGGCTGGTTAGAGGCATTTTTCATGTTGCATCTAACCAGCCTAATGTCATTTTTTGGTGCAAAACCCCTTCACCTATACTGCCAGCCCCACCTGGCTAACGTCATTATTTTTTACGCTAGCCCACCCTTTGCACTGGCTTGCACCATTCCATAAATATGGTGCCCAGCTGGTGCTCAGGAATGGTGCAAGACGGTGCTAAACTTTTTGATGCAAACCTGACTTAGTGCAGTGTTTCACCAAAAAGTATAAATCAAGGTCAAAATGTCACTCATGATTTTGGTATACATTAGCCAAGAGATGCAGGTGACTTTTTCTAATTGCATACAATCACTGATAACACTATGGGTAAAATTGGCTTCAGGCTTAGTCTACTTTGCTATCCACAGTAAAAGTGGATGACTTCTAATAAGGTCAGTGACATACTCAAGGCAAAGTTTGGCTTGCCTTATAGAGTTGGCTGTACTGCATGGAACCCCCAACAGCCTTGTCAGCTAACTGTTTTCAAGTCTCTGGATGGCTATAAAACATTTTGTAGAGCCACAAGTAGAAATTGACAAGCATTTATCTTTGTATACTGTCAGGAACTTCTTAGGGGGATATTTCTATTAAACTTGAATACGCCTCACACAGTATGAGTAAACTTGGCTCCAGTGACTGTAACTAATTGATTCCAAGTGCTTCATCATCAAAGAGTATGCCCAGGTAATGGTATGGTGCAATTTTGGTGGTGTATATAAAACAATATTACACTTATTGGTTTTCAGCTCATAAATCATGATCTGGGCTTTAGAATGGTTTACTGTCAACTCCAATTCATTTATAAGAAATAAACTAGACGGTGTAGCAGCAAAGTATAAATATGGAGTTAGTTTTGCACTGAATTAGAGTAAAAAAAATATGACTCTTATTCGGTGCAGTGTTTTTCTGACCTTTATAGAAGTCCTTTGGTCTTTTCTTCGGCTTTTCTCCAGACTATTAAAGATAATTTTTTCAGTTGAACTACATGTAACAGAAATCGCAATCTACTGGTTAAAAGTTCGCCTTGTTAGTAAATCCACTTGAATTCTGGATCCATTATGGAACCGTTGGTTACATGAATAGGTAATAATTACCAGAGGCTTCTGTTAACCAGGCTAAGACTTTGTGCCAGATTTAAGAAAAGTGGCGCTACACCCAGTGCAGTGTCACGTTTCTTGCACCCTTTAGTGCCCCCTAACGCCACCATGTGTGCGGCGTATCTCAGATATGGAGCACCATGGCGGTAGTTAGGGAACTAGCGTCAGAACTTTTGATGGTAGTTTGGGCTTTGCAGGATTACCATCAAAGATTTTGATGCTAATCCTACAAAGACCATTGAGGACCATTGTAAACAATGGTGTGCCTCCTTCTAATACCGGCTCTGAGTAGGCGAAAAAAGTGCAGAAAAAATTAAGGAAAGAAATCTCTTAGATTTCTTTGCTCCTTTTGTTTTGGCCCCCCTAACGGGAGAACGCCCCTTTGCAGACATTATGGGGGTCATTCTGACCCTGGCGGTCGGTGACTGCCAGGGTCACCGACCACGGGAGCACCGCCAACAGGCTGGCGGTGCTCCCTCGAGCATTCTGACCGCGGCGGTTCAGCCGCGGTCAGAAACGGAAAGTCAGCGGTCTCCCGCCGACTTTCCGCTGCTCGGGAGAATCCTCCATGGCGGCGGAGCGCGCTCCGCCGCCATGGGGATTCTGACACCCCCTACCGCCATCCTGTTCCTGGCGGGTCTCCCGCCAGGAACAGGATGGCGATAGGGGGTGCCGCGGGGCCCCTGGGGCCCCCTGCAGTACCCATGCCAATGGCATGGGCACTGCAGGTGCCCCCGTAAGAGGGCCCCACAAAGTATTTCAGTGTCTGCAAAGCAGACACTGAAATACGCGACGGGTGCAACTGCACCCGTCGCACCTTCCCACTACGCCGGCTCAATTCTGAGCCGGCGTCCTCGTGGGAAGGTAGATTTGCCCTGGGCTGGCGGGCGGCCTTTTGGCGGCCGCCCGCCAGCCCAGGGCAAATCTCAAAATACCCTCAGCGGTCTTGCGACCGCGGAGCGGTATTTTGTCGGGGGAAGACTGGCGGGCGGCCTCCTCCGCCCGCCAGTCTCAGAATCACCCCCTATGTCTGGCGCAAACATAATGTAGCGCAAAGGGTTACAAAGTGGTGCAATGCATGCATTGTGCCACTTTGTAAATTTGGCGCAGCGATTTTGGCCTTGTTGGAACTCATTAGCCTACAAAAATGACGCGAATGTGGCGCAAGGATACGCTAGGAGCTCTTAAATCTGCCCCTTAATACCTTGCAGTACATGGTAGCCTTTCCTGTTAGACACCCATGACCCTCGCTCCGTGTCCCTGTGATAACTTGTCTGCACAATCCGCGTTGCACCTAATGCTGTTCTGTAGATTTTATTGTGCTTTTAGGAAAACTGTTTTATTTTCACTTTTGAAGGATATCAGTATTAGAGATTATAAGACAGCCTTGCATTATTAACAGCCTCTTCCATCTTTAAGTATCTGTGTGACGATTGTGAGCTATATTTAGTATGTCCTGAAGCATGGGAAATTTGGTCTGCTAAGTAACAAACCTGTTTTTATACTTCTTTATGTTTTATATTTGAGTCTGATCTGAAGTGTTCTTTCTCTGCTTTTCAACGACCATGACATGTTGATACTTTTCCCTGTTCTATGCATTCGACACTTTATGACTCTCTTATAGACTGTCCTATATCGAAATATTGTTGTTTTAATACCGTATAAATGTGCTTTACTGATGTGAATAAAAACTGTTTTTATTCTGTCTGTATTTTACTTCTCTTTTATGGCCTTTGGCCGAAAAAAGTTTATTTGAAGATGATGATTCGTCAATGTCATTTATCGCTGCAGCTTGATACAGAAAATCACACAATTCTCAAATTCGTTTGATCTTTCAAAATAATAAGTATCCTCATACAAAATCGACTGCATTCTTGCCACGTCAAAAACAAGAAGAGCTAAGCTATTTATAAGTTGTGCAAACCAAGCATCTGCACAAATCAAACATTTTTGGAACATGCAGCAGGAGCATAATGTCCCTTGGCTGCTGTCAGAATCTCCAGATTTAAATTACTGTACTATCTAATTTGGATGTTCTAGATTACCTGATGACCTCTTATGATCATATATATCAAGCAAATTCATTTTTGTTTCGAAATGGTGTGTGTTTGTGTGCATGTTTCAACAAATGGCGCTTTGTACAATCCACAGAGTGCCCCTTTAATGCTAATGAGAAAACTATTATGGGACTTAATACTTATCTTTGAGTGTGTGAAGCAGTACTCAGAAGTGCTATTTACAAATCTCTGGTCATCGATATCTGACTACACCTGCCTTATATTGTATACGTGGAGTTCTCCACGAGTGTAAAAAACTCCACCCACATGCGTATTTGTTTTTGACTTAAATAATGGAGGATTATGGGGAATGACAGGAGAACGGAGGACGTTTACTACAAATGTGTGAAGTTAAGGTAAAACGAAGAGGGGACACATGCAAAACAACAAACATATCCACCGTAGAGTAGGACAGTTGCTGTTCACCAAAATTGTACTACTGACCAAACAGGCCCAAACATACTCCAGGCAAGCCTCAGACTATGTCAAGCACCACACATGTCCAATCACTGATACTGCAAGGCACTCTCATAAAAATCAATAGAGGTAGGCTATATCACTAACATAACGGAGCGAAAACCATGCAAATAAGAACACTATGTTTGTGTCAAAAAATATATTTTAGGGATCTGTATTGCTGATTTTTCCTTTGAAATGTAAACAAAGCCACATAACAGTGAACAAAGCTCAAGTTACCCAGAGGCATGTATAGCAACAAGGCTTCGTTCACAGTAAACATACACAGCCTGCCCACATAAGAAAGCAAGACATGGCACTCCACCAGTGTACAAGCTGTCAGCGATGCCTGGGGCTCCTTCAATGATGTGTATGCTGTCTTTCCTGGATGCACACACAACAGCTACATTTTCAGACAGTCCAATTGGTTACTATGGGGGTCATTACGACCTCGGTGGTCTTTTCGCAAGACCGCTGAGGTACCGCCGTGCTGAAGACCGCCATTGGTGGCGGTCTTCCGCGCCGTGTATTATGACCGCTGGCAGGCCGGTGTCCTTTTTTGTACAGAAAGCCGCCAGCAGCCATACTGGTGGATGGCGGTAAAGTGGAGGTTGCTCAACCTCCACCGCCACGTCAACAGAGCACCGCCCACTGAATCACGTCCCATGATTCGGTGTGGCAGTGTTCTGGTGATGGTGTTCTGGTGGTGGGGCTGCCCCCATGGATCCCGTCCCCTCCCGGAGGATCAGCGGACAAGGTAAGTTGATCGTCCGTTGGGGAAGGGGGTGGGGGAGTGTTGTATGTTGTGTGCATGAATGGGGGTGTGCGTGTGAAAGTGTAGAGGGGGTGAGTGAGTGAGTGTATGCGTGTGGGGGGGTGCTGTGTGTATGGGAAATGTGTGCGGGTCAGATGGTGTGCATGTCTGTTTGTATGTGTGCGGGTATGTGTTGTCGGGGTGTATGTGTGTGTGTAGGGGTGTGTATATGTGCATGTTGGGGGTGACTGCGTGTAGGGGTGTGTATATGTGCATGTTGGGGGTGACTGCGTGTAGGGGTGTGTATATGTGCATGTTGGGAGTGTGTGCGAGTAGGGGTGTGTATATGTGCATGTTCGGGGTCGGGTGGGGAGGGGGGTTGTGCCACCTTTGGGGGTTTGGGGGGTGGTGGGTGTGGGGGGAGGATCTGTGGGGGGTAGCGTGGGTGGGGGAGACCCCTATCAGTGCCAGGGAAGGAATTCCCTGGCACTGATAGTGCCTACAGCCATGGATCTCATGGCGATTCCCAACCACCCGAGATCCATGTTGGTATGCAGGGTCCTGATATCGTCGGCGCTGGAGACCGCAATCTCCAGCCCAGCGGTCTTCACCGCCATGGCGGTCGGAATGGTGAAGTGGCAGATGACCGTGGCGGTTACCATAATTAAAAAAAAAAATCCGCTGGCCTGTTTGCGGACTTACGACCGCTTTACCACCGACCGCCAGGGTCGTAATGACCCCTTATGTTTTTTAAAGACATGTAGCTGAAAGGTACATTTATCTTACATTGGCACAGCATTTACATCAAAAACAGTGGTCATTCAAACTTAACTCGTCCCAAAATACACCATTAACCCCTTCGCTGCCAGGCCTTTTCCCCCTCCTGTGCCAGGCCTTTTTTTGCCTACTTGGAATAGTTCTCGCTTAGGCCCTCGAAACTTTTTGTCCCCATAAGCTACTCACGCCAAATTTGCGTCCTTTTTTCCAACATCCTAGGGATTCTAGAGGTACCCAGACTTTGTGGGTTCCCCTGAAGGAGGCCAAGAAATTAGCCAAAATACAGTGAAAATGTAGTTTTTTTTTAAAAAAATGGGAAAATGGGGCTGCAGAAGAAGGCTTGTGGTTTTTTCCTGAAAATGGCATCAACAAAGGGTTTGCGGTGCTAAAATCACCAGCTTCCCAGCTTTCAGGAACAGGCAGACTTGAATCAGAAAACCCAATGCTTCAACACAATTGTGGCATTTTACTGGGACATACCCCATTTTTATGATTTTTTGTGCTTTCAGCCTCCTTCCAGTCAGTGACAGAAATGGGCATGAAACCAATGCTGGATCCCAGAAACCTAAACATTTCTGGAAAGCATACCACATTTTGAATTCAGCAAGGGGTGATTTGTGTAGATCCTACAAGGATTTCCTACAGAAAATAACAACTGCTAATTTTTTTTATTGAAATTGAGGTAAAAAAACAGCAATTCTTCTCTACGTTTTACTCTGTAACTTTTTCCTGCAATGTCAGATTTTTGAAAGCAATATACTGTTACGTCTGCTGGACTCTTCTGGTTGTGGGGATATATAGGGCTTGTAGGTTCATCAAGAACCCTAGGTGCCCAGAGCCAATAAATGAGCTGCACCCTGCAGTGAGTTTTCATTCTATACCGGGTATGCAGCAATTCATTTGCTGAAACATAAAGAGTGAAAAATAGCTATCAAGAAAACCTCTGTATTTCCAAAATGAGCACAAGATAAGGTGTTGAGGAGCAGTGGTTATTTGCACATCTCTGAATTCCGGGGTGCCCATACTAGCATGTGAATTACAGGGCATTTCTCAAATAGATGTCTTTTTTACACACTCTCTTATATTTGAAAGGAAAAAATGTAGAGAAAGACAAGGGGAAATAACACTTGTTTTACTATTCTATGTTCCCCCAAGTCTCTCGATAAAAATGATACCTCACTTGTGTGGGTAGGCCTAGCGCCCGCAACAGGAAATGCCCTAAAACACAACGTGGACACATCCCATTTTTTGACGGAAAACAGAGGTGTTTTTTGCAAAGTGCCTACCTGTAGATTTTGGCCTCTAGCTCAGCCGGCACCTAGGGAACACTACCAAACCTGTGCATTTTTGAAAACTAGAGACCAAGGGGAATCCAAGATGGGGTGACTTGTGGGGCTCTGACCAGGTTCTGTTACCCAGAATCCTTTGGAAACCTCAAAATGTGGCTAAAAAAACACTTTTTCCTAACATTTTGGTACAGAAAGTTCTGGAATCTGAGAGGAGCCACAAATTTCCTTCCTCTCAGCGTTCCCCGAAGTCTCCCAATAAAAATGATACCTTACTTGTGTGGGTAGGCCTAGCGCCCGTGACAGGAAATGCCCCAAAACACAACGTGGACACATCCCATTTTTTTACAGAAAACAGAGGTGTTTTTCGCAAAGTGCCTACTTGTAGATTTTGGCCTCTAGCTCAGCCGGCACATAGGGAAACCTACCAAATCTGTGCATTGTTGAAAACTAGAGACCTAGAGGAATCCAAGGTGGGGTGAGTGTGGGGCTCTGACCAGGTTCTGTTACCCAGAATCCTCTGCAAACCTCAACATTTGGCTAAAAAAACACGTCTTCCTCATATTTCGCTGACAGAAAGTTCTTGAATCTGAGAGGAGCCACAATTTTTTTTCCACAAAGCGATCCCCTAAGTCTCCCGATAAAAATGATACCTCACTTGTGTGGGTAGGCCTAGCGCCCGTGACAGGAAATGCCCCAAAACACAATGTGGACACATCCCATTTTTTGACAGAAAACAGAGGTGTTTTTCGCAACGTGCCTACCTGTAGATTTTGGCCTCTAGCTCAGCCGGCACACAGGGAAAGCTACCAAACCTGTGCATTTTTGAAAACTAGAGACCTAGGGGAATACAAGATGGGGTGACTTGTGGGGCTCCGACCAGGTTCTGTTACCCAGAATCCTTTGCAAGCCTCAACATTTGGCTAAAAAAACATATTTTCCTTACATTTCAGTGACAGAAAGTTCTGGAATCTGAGGGGAGCCCCAAATTTCCTTCCACCCAGTGTTCACCTGAGTCTCCAGATAAAAATGATACCTCACTTGTGTGGGTAGGCCTAGCGCCCGTGACAGGAAATGCCCTAAAACACAACGTGGACACATCCCATTTTTTGACAGAAAACAGAGGTGTTTTTTGCAAACTGCCTACCTGTAGATTTTTGCCTCTAGCTCAGCCGGCACCTAGGGAAAACTACCAAACCTGTGCATTTTTCAAAACTAGAGACCAAGGGGAATCCAGGATGGGGTGACTTGTCGGGCGATGACCAGGTTCTGTTACCCAGAATCCTTTGGAAACCTCAAAATGTGGCTAAAAAAACACTTTTTCCTAACATTTTGGTACAGAAAGTTCTGGAATCTGAGAGGAGCCACAACTTTCCTTCCTCTCAGCGTTCCCCCAAGACTCCCAATAAAAATGATACCTTACTTGTGTGGGTAGGCCTAGCGCCAGTGACAGGAAATGCCCCAAAACACAACGTGGACACATCCCATTTTTTGACAGAAAACAGAGATGTTTTTTGCAAAGTGCCTACCTGTAGATTTTGGCCTCTAGCTCAGCCGGCACCTGGGGAAAGCTACCAAACCTGTGCAGTTTTGAAAACTAGAGACCTAGGGGAACCAAAGATGGGGTGACTTGTGGGGCTCTGACCAGGTTCTGTTACCCAGAATCCTTTGCAAACCTCAAAGTTTGCCCCCAAACACACAAAACACAAACACACACCACACAATCCCTGGCGCCGAGTGGGTTTCGACCCCACCCCGTGGGCCAGATCGGCCAAAAACATGGGCGATCTAGCCCCGGGGGGGCCGAAACATATTAAAGAAATTATTGCCCAAAGACAAAGAAAATCATTTCCCTGGTGTCTAGTGGTTTTCGCCCCCCCCCCTGTGGGCAGATCAGCCAAAAAATTGTCCGATCTGCCCCCGGGGGTGAAGGGGGTTAGCGAAATAGGGAAACAAATTAGCCCTCAATGGGAGCGACCCTTGCCCAAGGGGTCACTCCCAAAAAAATAGCGAATATAATTTTACTGGTGTCCAGTGGTTTTTCGCCAACGCCCCCCCCCCCGGGGGCAGATCAGCCCCCAGGGGTGGCCAAAATAGGATGATAATGGCCCCCAATGGGAGCGACCCTTGCTCAAGGGGTCGCTCCCATAACTAACAAACATAAAGAAATCCCTGGTGCCTAGTGGGGATTCCTGCTCCACGATCGTGAATCCACTGAAAACAGGCACAGGGGGAAAGGAAAAACCCTTTCCTTTCCCCGTGTCTGTTTTCCCCCCCAAACCCCCAAAGAGGGAGACTCACCTTAGAGTCCTTTCTCGCCGACACGCTGGAAGCAAATGGCTTCCAGCGCGTCCCTCGGCAATATTTGATCACGTCAGCGCGCTGTGAGCTCGCTGACGTCATTGGATTGCCGGAGGGGTGCGGGGGGAAGGGGAAGGGATTCCCCTTCCATCCACGACCAGGGGGTGTGGGTGGAGGGCCCACGGGGAGCGCTAGTGTTCCCCCCGTGGGCCGGGTGCAGGACGAGGTGATCTCGTCCAAGGGACCCGGGAACCGGTGCCTTGGACGAGATCATCTCGTCCAAGGCACCCACCTGGTTAAGGCTAACATTGAATGCATGCAAGGATAACAAATTCATAACAATCATCACATTTTTGGAAGTGTTGTCGGTATACATTCCTTCTTCTCTCACACTCTTTCACAGGTCAACCTCCCATCCTGTGGCTCTGCTGCCTTTTGGGTATGTTTGCCACATTAATGCACACATACATACAGCCTCAACAAAGTTAAAACAGGGCACGCACATGTATGCAAACACCAATGCCGCACTGTTGGTATTCTCAAATTGTGGTTCAGATACCTTGCTCATACAGGGGAGTGTTTCAGTTCCACCTCCTCCAATAATAGCATAATAGATGATTATAGCTTGTTGCATTCTACACAACATAACCATGCAATGATGCATACATTTCAACTTAACCCCTGAAGTCAGCCCCATCAGGTTCCGCGATGGGCACAAAACAGAGATCAGGGTCTGAAGTCTTATGACCAGATAGAGGCTTCATTTCTCACCTGAGCTTCTAGTTACATTGCTGCATCAGAGTAGTTCAACAGTGTTGAGTAAATCATAAAATGGCAGACTATGACACCGTTCGCATACACCATCTTGACACACGACTGCTGCACTACTGTGATGCCACAACCAAATTTGTAATTTTCATTGTATTGAGCATCACTCATTAATTCTTTGATATATTCTGTCTTACACCTATGTTTATCATTCATGCATACAAAGAATTTCCACTCACATTATTACACCTCACATATAGTGAATGAAGAAAAACTCATAACACATCTAGGAGTACGGCTATACATCTTAATATTCACACTCACCTACTTTTATATACTAAATATGAGAATCATAAAAATCTATTTTATGCTACAGATTTGGCATTTTTCAAAGAGGTAGCCCAGTTTTCAACCTACTTTTGGTTTGTGGTGGAAATTAGGGTGAAACATATGGGTGATCAAAGAAAGCTGTAGATGTTTAAAAAGTAGATAGAACTCTGTTTTCTGCAAGGGGTCATTTGTGGAGATGCCTCAAAGTTTTTTCACAGACTCTAAATGTTGTAATAAAAAACATATTAAAAATGAGTAGAAGAAAACGTCCTTTTATGACAGCATTTTCATTTGTAACTTGTCACAATGGCCGATTTACAAAAGCAATACACCACTATGTCCGCTAGAACAAAGTAATTACAGGGATACACTGGATTTGTAGGTTCTCCAAGAACCTGAGGTACTCAGAGCCAACAACTGAACTGCACATCATAATTGTTTTTCTTGAGTACCATGTCTAGAGCAATTAATTTGGTAAAATGCGAAGACTGAAAAATAAATGTCAAGCAAACCTATGTATTTCTGAAATGGACACCAGATATGGAGTTTATGAGTGGTGGTAATTTGTACAGCTCTGAATTTGTGGGTACCAATACTAGTATGTGATTCAGAGGCCATTTTTCAAAATGTTTTCTCTCTGACACACTGGCTTACATTCGGAAGACACAAATACAGAGAAATGCAATTGGTAATAAATGGTCTACTATTCTGTACTTCTCACATGTCTGCCAAGAAGAATGGTACCTCACTCATGTGGGTAGGCCTAGTGCCTGAGCCAGAAAAAAGGACCCCAAACACAACAGGTACACATCATATTTTTCCACTGAAAACGGACCCCCTTTTTTGCAATGTGGGTAACTGTGGATTTTGGGCACTTGCTCAGTCAACACCTGTGGAAGCCTAGCAAATCTGTAAATTTTTAAAACGTAGACATATAGGGAAATCCATGGTGGAACGAATTACGTGATTTACACCAGGCATTCCTACCCAGGCTTTTGAATACATAGACACAATGTCCTCATATTTTTGTGAGGAAAACTTCTGGAATGTGTGGGGAGGCACACATTTATTACCACTCAGCTTTCCACCAAGCCCCCAATAAAAATGGTTCCTCACTTGTGTGGCTATGGCTAGTGCCCGTGACAGGAAAGGCCCAAAACACAACATGGACATATCACATTTTTCCACTGAATACTGACCCTTTTTTTGCATGGTGGCTCGCTGTGGATTTTGGGTCCTAGCTCAGCCTGTACCTGAGAAAGCATAGCAAAGGTGCATATGTTTAATAACTAGGCATCCTAGGAAATCCAGGATAAGGTGACTTCAATGTCTCTTACTAGATTTTCCTACCCAGAAGCCCTTGCAAACCTCACAGTTTGATTAAAACCACACATTGTTTTTATATTTCTGTGATGAAAAGTTCTAGAATCTGCAGGGAGCAGCAAATCTACCACCACCGTCCATGCCCCCAGAATCTCCTGATAAAAATGTTACCTCACTTGTGTGCCTGGGCCTACTACCCATGACAGGAACAAATCAAGCCAAGTTCAGTGAGTGTCCTTTTGCAAGGACTCCCAATGGCCTTATTTTAATCTCTTCCTGTCACAGGCCCTAGGCCCAGTCACATAAGTGGGGCAGCATTTACATCAAGACAAGTAGGAGAACGCTGAGTCATAAGAAGTTTGTGCATTCTTTCAGAATCTGGAAGAATACATCACAGCAATGCAAGAAAAATGTGCATTTTTAGGCCATTTTGAGGTTTGCAGGGCATTGTGGGTAAGAAAATCTTGTGGGATCCATAAGAGACCACTACTCTGTACTCCCCTGCATGTATAGCATTCAGAAATGCCTGGGTTTGGTAGGTTTCCCTGGGTGACTGCCAAGACCAAGCCTAAAAACTGCAGCTACCTCTTTTGTTGATTTTGCCACACTGTGTCTTGTACCTAGCCCTTTAGCAGGTGCTAGGTCCACTCAGACATGGAAAGTACCATTTTATTAGGAGTCGAATGCGGACTCTGGGCAGCAGGAAATGTGTGACTCTCCACAAATTGCAGAGTCACAATAATATGATGAAAATGTGTGTTTTAGCCTATATTTGAGAAGTGCAAGGACTTCTTAGTAAGAAAACCTTGGGGGGTCCACGCAAGACACACCATCCTGGAGTCCCGCTGGGTTACTACGGGTAGAATATGAAAAGATCTGGGGTTGGTTGATTATCCCTATCGACAATTTAGCCTTCAGCAGAGAAAGACAGAGAAGACAAACATTACTGAACCACCATCTACTAATCAAGCCAAGTGCTCACACATACTGGTTGGATTTGGCACAAGGGTGAGTGAAAAGTTCAAAATTATAATTTTGTTAACAAAAGATTTCACAAAATTTAAAATGTAGAACTTACTGTTAACAAGGAAATATAAAGGTAGTAAGCCTCAACCAGTGACTCACAGCCCATGAGCTGTAAAGCCACAACAGGCCCCCAACTGCTTTACATGCCATTCACACACTTTTAATCCATCACACACACAAAACCATTCACACTGCCATCCTTTTCCTAGCGCAATAAAAACACTCACATGAACTGATACAACAATCACACTGCCTGGCAGCTGGCAGACAGTTTTCACTGGCATTTGGCTTGCAATGTGTTTCTAGTGACCAGCAGCAAGTCACTACACACACACCGCCAGCCAAATGCTGGTTCACACACACTGCCAGCCAGATGCCAGACACACACATCGCAAGCCAGATGCAAGTTCGGACAACAATCACACCACCTGGCAGCTGGCAGAATGTGTGAACTGGCATTTCAGTGATGGTGTATGTGTAGTGACTTGCTGGTGGTTACTACACACATACTGGCAGCCAAATAGCAGTTTACACCCATCGCCAACCAGATGCACAGCCACACACATGGCCAGCCAAATGCTGCTCGGATATCATTATGAAGCTCCACAACATGTTCATTTCTAAAAAAACTCCTGCAGTGAACAGATTACACACACAAAGCACAGACAGGAAAAAGTATAACATCAAACTAAAAACAAATTTTTTTTTTTCAAATACAAAGAGTATGATTGCATGTACAACAGGTGTAACTAAGCACATCAAACTACTGCCAGACAGATATCTAAACAAAAAATATATAGCTATGTAGACCACAGCCAGTTCCCTTTTTACTTGCATGGTTGCCACCAATACTTGAGTTATATATGGTAAATCTAATACATGTGGTCACACATAGGTCATGATTAGAAGGACACTCAGGACAGTACATACGACTTTCCTTTAGTACTCCTCTTTGGACACAGACCCTACATTCCTGAAAAGGAAAGGTTTTTTTGGGTGTTGGAGTAATGTAGTCAAGAAAGTGGCAATCTTTCTTTCTAGCCACATCCTTCACCCCTCCGTCTCTGGGAACACTTGCCTGCTCAACTGAAACAAGGCTGCCTATTACAGACCACTTAAACTGTACAAAACTCATTTTGGATCCTGGAGAACAATCTTTGAAATCAACACCAGCTTTGAAGGATGCTAAAGGAAATAGATGATCAGCCAAATTAATGTTGTAGATATAGGACTTTTAAGCACCATTGTAACCCCTCAACCTTTGATCTAATCTATCTGCATCTCCCATGGGCTTGTTGTTGTCTAGATTGCACACTGGTTTGCTCAGGTCCGAAACTTGATCCCAAACAGCCACGGCACAGTACTTTCATCATGAATAGTTGTGAGCATGTGGGCATCTCTTCTGTCTGAATATTTCACAGAAATAAATTTATCACTAAAGAAAGCACTGCTCTGTTCCCACCTCTGTTCCGTTTTTTTACCACAAGCTCTCTAGGGTAACCCTTACAGTTGGACCACATTATGCCACATGCCATAGTGAAACATGCCATAGTACCCACTATGAACAATTGCACACCTGTGTAGAAACTGTGAATGTATAAATAGTGATTTTTGTGAAAATGTACTCTGACAAGTGGAAAGACAATGGGATGGGGGGTTCAATTAAAGAATCCTTACCGGGGTGTGGCCAAAATTGTGGCGTGAGTGGACGTGTTCGTCGGAGCTCCGCCGC
Source organism: Pleurodeles waltl (assembly GCF_031143425.1). Lineage (NCBI taxonomy): Eukaryota > Metazoa > Chordata > Amphibia > Caudata > Salamandridae > Pleurodeles > Pleurodeles waltl. The sequence goes on from NC_090439.1 coordinate 344,456,065, forward strand.
CCTGGCCCCAGAACACTGACGTGCGGCCCAGCAGGGGGATGGATGGCCCGAGGCCCCCAGGGACAGTGAGCGGTGCTGCGGACCAGAGGGTGCCCAGTGGAGACCGGGAACACGCTGCCCCGCGAAGCGCGGGCGAGGAGCGGCTGGCCTTGGCCTGCGCCCGAGGCCACAGAGTGCTCTGTGCAGCAGACCGAGCCGCGTGGTGTGCCCTGATCCGGCTGCTCCCTTGGAGGTGGAGCCGCGGAGGCCCAGGAGTGCGGCGCTGGGCCCAGGATGCGGTGAGGGCAGCGCTGGGGTCTGAGGAGCTGAGAGTCGTGGGCGCCCCCATGAGGTGGAGGCGCCCTGCATGCTGAGCTTTTCTTGGGGGTCGGGTGGAGGCGCCCCCCGAGCTGAACTTTCCTTGGTTGATGTGAGGCCTGGAAGTGATGGCAGAGGTACGAGTGTGCATCGGGTCGCCCCGACTTTGAAGTAGGAAGACACAGGGCAGAGGGGCAGGACTGGGTCCCTGAGTGATGGTTCTGGCAACATAGCAGGGTGACGATTGGCAAGAGGAAGCACAAGAGTGCAAGGCCAGTTGGGGTCCCGGGCAAGGGGGGCTTCTGGTGGTCTGGTCCCAGAGAAGGGGCCCAGGTGGGCAGCCTGTACGATCGAGATAACACGCACTTGCCATGGCGGCGTCCAAATCCAAGAGGGATCGATCAGTTAGAGAAATGTTGACCGGGGCCCGCCTGGCACCGGGTGGCGCGGTTGAGGAACCACCAGCGACGAAGTCCCCAGAGATGCAGGCAGAGACGGAGCTGGACAAGAGTTCCCCGGTCACGAAGGGCTTCCTAACCTCCTTGTTTGACTCACTCCGGAGTGATATCCAGGATCTTCGTAGGAACATTTCTCAAGAGGTGAGAGAGCTGCGAGGTGACATTACGTTCCTGGGGGAGCGAGTAGCACAGATGGAAGACGGCGAGATATCTCATGCCGGGAGCAGCAGGACTTCCTCCAGATAGCGGTGGAGGATTTTGAAAATCGCTTGAGGAGAACAAATATCCGCATCAAAGGGGTCCCGACGGGGGGTGAGAAGGAGGACATTGGAGACTTTGTGGTGGGTCTGTTTCGCTCATTACTTGGCCTGGATGAGACCCAGGAGATTACCTTGGACAGAGTTCATCGAGTGGGCCGTGCCGGTGGGGCTGGAGACCGACCACCAGACATTTTAGCCTGTGTCCACAACTATGGGCTTAAAGAGAGTATCTTGCAGCGGGCCCGCAATCTTCAGCAGGTACATTTCAGAGGTCATGAGCTCCAATTATTCCAGGACCTCTCTGTGCGGATCTTGCAGAGGCGGAGAGAATTTAAGCCCATTACGGAGCACCTTTGAGCGCATGAAGTGTCTTACTCCTGGGGCCATCCGTTCCGCCTTGTCTTCCGGTGGGAGGATCAGCTTCGGCAGGTGAGGTCCATATCGGAGGCCAACCGGATCCTGGGCCTAGAAGATCCCAGTCAGGATTCGGGCGAAAAGGTGGGCTTGGCTGGCGGGGATCACCCACGTTGGCGGCGGAAGGAAAAAAGGAGGAAACTACAACTCCCTATGGCTTCGGAGCTGAGGTCGGAGCGGGAATCTAACTTGAGCAGCGTGGCTGCTGGAACTAATGCCTAGGGGAGCGGTGGCCGAGGAGAGTTGGACTGCTGATGGTCACACTGTTTACGGCCCGGTGGCCGCTGAAGAGGGGCCGGGGCAGCGGGGTCGATGGACCTGGTTCGATGAACTTGAGTGGTTCTACAGCCCTGTGGAGACTTTACCTCATGGAGATGGACGTTCAAGGACTTTTTGGTTGTGAGCACCTGTTGTGCGTACTGGTTGTATGTTGGCGTGTTTCCCTGCGATGGTGGCTTTTGTGTGGAGGTGTGTTCTGGCCCCGGTGTTTGTAGTGGTTGATGGTCTGGTCTTGGGTGTGGTTCTCCCGTGAGGTTTCTCCCTTCTTAACCGCCTTATTCATCTTGAGGTATGACTATTAAATGCATAAGCTTGAATGTCCGGGGACTTAATAATCCATCTAAGAGGTTAGCCATCCTGTCGCCCCTAGAGAGGTCGGGGAGTCATATCTGCCTGTTGCAGGAGACACAACTTGTGCAGAAGGACATCTACCGCATGCGTTCTAAGTGGTTCCCTAGGCAATTCTGGTCTTCAGCTTCCTCGAAGCATGCAGGGGTTGCGATATTATTAGCGCGCTCATTCCCCGGGGAAGTGGTGGCAAAATTACATGAGGTGCAAGGCAGGCTTTTGGCCATAAGGGTGAGGTTGGGGGCCTTTTCTTTTACTATTGCTTCCCTATATGCTCCTAATACCCAGCAGGAAGCCTTCCTGAAGCAGACTCTGACCCCCCTGTTGCATCGCCGGATGGCACCATTTTGTGGGGGGGGCGATTTTAACCTGGTGATGGATTGTGATCTGGACCGTTCCGGTCACCGCCATGGGCAGACCGGGTCCTTGACCGCAGCTGGCCGCCAGTGGCTGGTTGAGTGTGGCTTGGAGGACGTGTGGAGAAGGGCACACCCCACGCATAGGGATTATTCCTTTTACTCAGCAGCGACCAAGACATATGCTCGGCTCGACCTTTTCTTGGCTTCGCAAGAGTTCCTTTCCCGAGTTAGGGAGTCGGCGATTGATCCTCGGGCCCTGTCGAACCATGCTCCTGTCACTGTAGAGGTTGCTATGACCATGGAGCGGGTGGGGGCGTCGGGGTGGCGATTCAGGGACTCAATGCTTCAGAATGTTGCAACAGTGGAGTCGATCCGATGTGCAATAGCGGACTACCTTAGTTTTAATGACGATGGGAGCACCTGCTTGGCGACACTGTGGGAGGCACTGAAGGCGGTGGTGAGAGGTGATGTCGTTGTCCGCTCGGGATAATAAAGCAAGGAGATTGATGAGGGAGGAGCTGGAACATAGGGTGGCGGTACTGGAACGCTCCCATAAACATACGGGTGCCCTCAGAGTCTGGCGGGAGCTGGAGAAGGTAAGGAAGCAGCTGAAACGGCTAGATTGGGACAGGGCAGATTATGTGGTGGCATGCCTTAAGCACAAGTATTATATTGGGAGTCATAGATGTGGGAAGCTTTTGGCACACCGGTTACGAGCGCAATGCGCAGCGTCAACGATAAAGCTGGTCCGTTCTCCCTCGAGCGACCAAATTGCGGAGGCGTTCGCGGAGTTCTATCGGGGATTGTATGAGGCTGATGATCGGGGTAATATGGTTCCTGATGCATTTCTAGAGTGTATAGCAATTACTCCCCTAGGCGAGAGGGAGGCTGCTTCATTAGATCAACCTGTAAGGGCGGAAGAAGTCATATGAGCAATCTCGCGTCTGCAGGTGGGGATGTCCCCTGGTCCAGATGGTTTCACAGCTCTTTTTTATAAGACCTTTTGTGTGGAACTTGTACCAATATTAGTGCGGCTTTTCAACGCCTTCCGAGCGACGGGAGTTGTAACAGCCAGTATGTTGGATGCCACTATTCTGGTTATTCCTAAGCCGGGGAAAGACCCCGAGGATTGCACCTCCTATAGGCCGATCTCACTCTTGAATATTGATGCCAAATTATTTACAGGAATACTTGCTCATCGCCTTAATTACTACATGCCGGGCCTTGTGGATCCTGACCAAGCAGGTTTTATACCGCACAGGCAGTGCAGCAATAATACAAAGCGATTGCTTCATCTGCTGGACAGAACGGATCGTTCACGCAGGGAGGCGCTTTTCCTTTCTATTGACGCCGAAAAGGTGTTCGATAGAGTCCATTGGCCATATCTGTTCAGGGTGCTTGAACGCTTTGGGTTGTGCCCGGGCTTTATGGCATGGATCCGTTGTATCTACCAGGCGCCTCAGACTGCGGTCCGTGTCAATGGGACACTATCATTGCCGTTCTCAATCCAACGAGGGACTCGGCAGGGGTGGCCGCTTTCACCTCTATTGTTTGCGCTCTATATGGAGCCCCTGGCGCAGCGGCTGCGTGATAGTCCTCAGATCACTGGTGTGAAATTCGGGGGCGATGACCATCTCATTTTCCTGTATGCGGACGACGTGATTCTTACCTTGGCGGAGCCCGCGACCTCGCTGCCTGCGCTAATGGGGATACTTGATGAATTTGGCCGGGTCTCGGGATTCCGGATGAATATGCAGAAGTCACAGGCCCTGAGTCGATTTATTAGCGCAGAGCATGAAAGTGACCTGAGGGTCCGATTCCATTTTATATGGTTGTCCTTGGGACTTCCTTATTTGGAGATTGATTTGGTGCCTTCCGTTGTTAGAACGGCAACTCTGAACTACACGAAATTGGTTCGGGAGGTGCAGCGAGATCTAGAGACCTGGGGAAGACTTAAGCTGTCTTGGTTGGGCAGCGTGGCGGCAGTGAAGATGACTATCCTGTCACGTGTCTTGTATGTCTTCCAGGCACTTCCCTTGATGCCTCCGCCCCGAACTATTGCAACCCTTCAAACGGCGGTTTTGAGATTCATTTGGGAGGGTAGAGCAGCGCGTCTTCCACGTCGGGTTTTGTACCGCCCCATGGGGGGATTAGCGTTTCCCTGTCTCTTATGGTATTTTCAGGCAGCGCAGTTGTGTTTTTTACTAGAGTGGAGTCGCCCGTCTACTGAGAAACATTGGTGCTTCATGGACCAAGCGGTGGCGGGCTCCCATATGTGGAAGGAGCCCTGTCTCCGACGCCGGCACAGGGCGAGCGGTCTTTATTCATCCCCGATTACGGAAGTAACATTGAGTGCATGGGACGTGATGGCTGGTCGATTGGGACTGACGACGTTCCCATCCCCAATGACCCCTTTGGGGGCGAACCCTGACTTTGGACCGGGCCTACAAGTGGAAGCGTTGCGCCAATGGTATGAAGGGGGCTGTAAAAGGGTGGGGTGTCTCTTTGATGAGCAGGGGGTGATCTCCTTTGACCAGATGAGGGAGAGATATTGCTTAACAGAGGCAGACAGGATGATGTACTATCAAATACGGCATTGGGCCCTGTTGCCAGCTAATAGAGCATTAATTGATAGGCCGCTAATGCCGTTTGAAAAATGGCTCCTAGTGAAGAAGGATGATAAACGGGTGATCTTGGAGCTTTAAGGAATATTGCAGGGGGAGGGTCGTCCGCCTAAATCTAAAGGTCAGTTGCGATGGGAGAGGGAACTGGAAAGGGAACTGTCTGACGAAGATTGGGATAGCATCTTTTATAGGACACACCACACGGCTTATAATGCAGCAGGCACAGAGACAGCATATAAGGTGGCCTCCTATTGGTACTTCACCCCAGCAAGGATTCATGCTTGGGATCCCACTAAGTCGAGCCTCTGTTGGAGGGGGTGTCAGGGTGGGGGTACGCTTGTGCACTTACTCTGGCATTGCCCCAAACTTCATAGATACTGGGAGAGTGTTATAGACACTATTGATGCAGCGTTTGGTACTCAGATCCCCAGATTCCCATTATATATCTTGTTGGGCCTGCCCAACCCGCTCACCTTCCCCCTGAGATCATTGAAAGGGCGGCAGATGGCCCTGGCCCTCAATGCGGCGTTGCAGCTGATATTAGCGATGTGGGGTACTGATAGGATTCTGACATTTACAACATGGCTTCATAAGCTGTGGTTCATTCTCGCTATGGAGAAGCTTACTCTGACCTCACAGCAGCAGGGCGGTGATTTCAGGGACCTGTGGCAACCATTCTTGCAGATCTTATCCACTGAGTGCACCGAGTTGACAAGCCCGGCTTACTTGAGAGTGCTGGGTTTGACCTGAGCTTTTCGGAGAGTGTTTGTGGAAGGGATTCCTGGGAGAACCAAGACCATGCAGGGGTAGGGCGGGGGATTTGAGTGTTTGCTGTATGGCGGGCCATTTCAGGGAAACAATGTTGGTGTTTTACTAATCATTTCTATGTTGTATATTACCATGCATGGAGATCGCTTCACAGTGCAGCACATGATGATGGGTGACCCCCAAGGGGTAGCAGTACATAGAGGAGGCGAGGAGGTGGCTATTTGGACATGGTTGACCAGGAGTGGATTGTTATGGTCTACCCCGATGCTTCCAGACTAGTACTGCTGCATTGTGATTGTCTTATTGTGAAGAGTTGTACTTGACATGTTAATAACTTGAAAATAATAAACAGATTTGATCCATAAAGAATCCTTACCACTGTACACCCTGAAATTATATGAATATCTAGTGACACTTACACATAGCATATACAGCTTAATTCCGTAACATGATAACTTGCTGGGAATTTATTGTCTGAAAACCCAACAGCCCTTGAACAAGATCAGAGACTCATCCACAGATATATTTTTCCCTGGAGCAAGAGAAACAATCTATGAAATGTTCAAAGACAGGCTAAATCTTGAAGAGATGGTCACAATTAGGCTGATGCTGTTGCAATGCTGTAGCATCATGCACAAAATGCACCATCTGCTGCAGAAGCAAATACCAATCTCAACTCATAGTTTCTGGAAATATAGCAGTTGCCATCAAGGGACTAGTGGAACAATAAAATGAACAATATAAAGACAGTGATGACTTCTTTATCAATCCCATCAAGAAAGTTAAACCTCAGAAATGCTTAACCTCATAGGGTCTTAAGTGTGGCACTCTTGTCCCTCAAAAACATACACACTAGTCTGCTCAACTATATCATTCAAAAACACATCATCAATAAATATTTGGAAGAAACTGTTAGGGAAAAAGTTCTCTGTATTGATTCTACACCCTAAAATACCACTACAGGCAGGCAAAACAGATTTCACCATTTTAGGGCCAACTCACGATTCAGCACTTCCAATGGGAAGCCTTCCAACCCTTGGCTGCAGTCCTGCTTGCACTTGCTATACTACCAGCATTTCACTGTACTCCTCTAAAAGAGGAGCACCGAAAGTGGATTAATCATCAAGTGATTTGTCTCAAACAGAAAACTCACTGCAAGAGACTTCAACTTGGTCCTCTGCTTCAGAAGCATAGCCAAGCCCTCATTGTGGCCCTGGCAGATGGCGTTATTTTGGAGAAAGGTACTGCCAACAGGCTGGTGGTACCTTTCCCCAAAATATGACATTGGTGGTTTGGCTCAAGCCAAACTGCAAATTTACCGCTCCGTCTGCCAGGGTGGTAACAGCCGCCGGGCTGGAAACTCCGGTCTCCAGCCAGGCGGCCGTCACAGTCCCACCCTCGGGATTATGACCCCGCCTACCGCCGTGGTTTTCGTGGCAATCTTACCACCACGAAAACCATGGTGGTAGGCACTATCAGTGCCTGGGAATTCCTTCCCTGACACTGATAGGGGTCTCCCCCGCCCCCTCCCCTTCGAAGTGTCCTGCCCCACCCTCCCCCTCCCAACCCCCGACAAACACACACCTACACGTACAGACATACACACGCAAACACACATTCACCCATGCATGTATACATTCATACACACATACATCAATACACACTGACATACATCTTAGCACATATGCATTCACACAACACAACATACACGCACACTCACACCCATCATGCACACACGCATTCCACACACCTCACACCCACATGCACGCACACAAAAACAGTCACACACATCCCCACACACACACACACACACACACACACACACACAACACTCCCCACCCTCCTCCCCTGTCGGAGCACCTGACAGGAGACGCCAGCTACGGTCATGGCGGCCGACGGCGGTAAGGTGGTGCTGCAGCCAGCAGCAGTGTCCACCAGCAGAACACTGTCAGGCTGTATCATGATACGGTCAGCGGTGTTCTACTGGCGTTCTGCTGACGTGGCACTGCTGCTGGCAGCAGCGCCACCTTACCGCTGTCGGCCGCCATGACTGTAGCTGGAATTCCGCCAGCCTTCTGGCGGAATTCCAGCTACGGTAATAATATGGCTGAAGGTAGGTAGCCACGGCGATGGTCTTTTGGAGGCTGTCGCAGTGGCAGTAGGCGGCAATTACCACCTAGGTCATAATGAGACCCTCAGTCTCAGAGCCATGTTAAGAGGAAGAAACAAAAAGCAAACCTACAACCTGCTGGGCGGTCAGCTTGTGGCAGCCATAATGCTTCTTATGAAATTAACACAACAAACAAGTCAACAATAAGCAACACTGTGCCAAAATAGATCTCAACAACTCAGGTGTATCAAACAGTTATTATAACTATTGACATATAATGATCCGGAAAAAACTGTCAATACAACCACACAATGAACTTGATACTCTAAAAAGATAACTTTCACTTGTCAAAGACAGCTACACTGAGGATCAACTGTACCTACTCTACATAGACACAGCAAACACCAAAGGTATCCCTTTAGAAAGAAAAAACAAAAAATACACACAAGATTACACAATCAGATTTTGAACAAAGCCAAACAATAATTTAAAAATAAATTATAAGCTATATATGCTACAATTATTACAATTGTTAGGAAAACATTTAAGCAGGGCAATGATACTCACTTGAAGTACCCATTACAAAATAGCCTCCATACCAAACACATGCAACTGCACAAACTGCAGATCTACAATACCAAAACCCCATGCAGGAGTTGCCACCAAGGAAATCAAAAGCTTTGCACTACAATAAAGAGGGAGAATAAAACATTAAGAACACAAATGTAAAAGATGACAAGAAATAAAGTAGTTAACATTATAAAATACTACAAAGACTGCCCACGGAAGAAGATCATCATCACAAATGTCTAATCTGTCCCAAAGAAAGCACAACAAAAAATGGTAAAAAATTGGCATCCAGAGGAGAGTGACCCTCACCCAAGCTACAAGCAAAACACAAGTCAAGCAGAAGTTCACACACCACCATCCAAATGCCAGCCACACAGATTGCCAGCCAGATCCAGTCCACACACACTACCAGCTAAAACATAATTTGGACACATCATAAGCCAAACACCAGCCACACACCAGTCCACACATACTAGCCAAATGCCAGGACACACACACACCATCAGCCAAAAACAAGTGCACACATACAAACAGAGAAATCTATTCTCTGGTGTGTAGTGGTTTTCTGCTCCCTTTCGGCAGATTGGTATAAGAAAAGTCATATCTCCCACAGTGAGAGCAGAACACAAAGAACATGTGTGGGCAATGGTGGGGAGAAACTCTTGGCCAAGGGGGTTGCTCTACCTGCACATGTAAAAATAAAATCACTGGAGTCTAGTCATTGTCTGCCCCTCCAGGGGAAGATTGTCATAGAAAAATGTCCAATCTGCCCCAATAGTGGGGTGAGGAAAACAACCAAAACAGGTCCCTAAAAATAGGGAGTGAGCTTTGCCCAAGGGGCTGCTCCCCAATGTACATAAACAATAAAATCCCTAGTTCTAGTAGTTTCTACCTCCCTTCTGATCAGATCAGCCTACAAAATGGCCAATCTACCCCACGGGTGGAAAATGACCAAAGCATGTCCCCAAATGGGGAGTGACCTGTGTCCCAGGGGTGTCCCCAACATAAATTTACAATAAAATCCCTGGTGTCTTGTGATTTTCCACCCCCTTGGAGGCAGTTAGGCCTAAAAAATGGCTGATCTGCCCTTGGAGGGTAGAAAACAGCCAACACATCACCAAAATGGGGAGCAACCCTTGCCCAAGGGGTCAGTCTCTAATATACCTATACAGTGTAATTTCTGGTGTTCTGTCCCTCCTTGTGGGCAGATTGACCTATAAAATGGCCCCATCCAAAATAAATGCCCAAACATTTTGGGGAGCGACACTTGCCCAAGAGGCTGCTCACGGACATGCTTAAATTTGAAATCCTTGGCATCTATTGGGTTTCCACACCCCCAGGGAAAGGTCAGCCTAAAAAAATGGAAAGAGTGTCCCTCTGAGGGGAGTGACCCTTGTCCAAGGGCCGCTCTCCATAAAATACATTTATATTACAATCCCTGGTGTCTATTGGCTGTCCCCCCATGTCCCCCAGGGGTGGCAGATTGTCCTAAGAAAATGGCCGATCTGCACCTGGGGGGCAGAACCAGCCAAAAGAAATGCCCGAATATTTTGCTGAGTGACCATCTTTCCCTTACCCCTGGCGTGCCTCTTAAACCCTCCATCAGAAAGCAGACCTACCTGCAAAATGCCCTTGACCCAGGACACACTGAAAGAAAATAGGTGCTTCCCGTGGGTGGGTACTAGGACGTGCTGGGCATGTCCTTAACACCCATGCACTGTTGCTGAGGACATGTCCAGTACGTCCTTAGCACTCAACAGGTGAATTTTAAAATCATCAGTTTTTTGTGCACAAAGAATTATTCTAATTCTCAAACTTTCATTGTTAGGCACACAAAATCAGACATAGATGCAAGGTAGTCGGATCTGATTTTTTATTTACAGATGTTAACAAAAGAGGTTCTTCTACACATTTTCATTGGTGGGCTGGGTAAATACAAAAGTTGGGGTGTGATGTGTGTGGATTGGGCAGTGATTGGTAGATAAAGTGTTTATGAAGGTGGTTACTGCTGTCTGTGCCCACAGACAGGTGAACTGCATGACACCTGTAGAAGTTTCTAGTGTATCTTTGCAACATCCAGTAGAAATTTATCTTATTTTTCTAGAATGCAAGTCTGTGCCCTGTCACACTTAGAACGTCTCTACGCTATATTGTGACTGGTAGCTCCATGTCACAAATCTTCACAGAAGGCTGCTGTACAAAGAACCAGTCTGCTGAGAATACAAAATTAGCACATAGCAATCACTCCTTCATGAGTAGCATTCTGACATATTCATCACAAAGGAGGTTGCCATATAGTAGGTGGTGAGGGGAAAACTGCTCATGGAAAAGAGAAGAAAGCGTCCTATTCCTCTGCAGTGATTAAGACCAGGGGGATAGCAGGTTGAAGGATGATGGGGTTTCTCCTGGTATTGTATAGTGCCCTAAGCTTATGGATGGTATGGCATCATCATCAGGCTGTTTGATCCCAAGTGTTGCAAGCGAAAGGAAATTAAAGTTGTTATTTAGATGTTAGAGCCATGTACAGGCTACAAGATGTTGTTACTTAGATGTTAGAGACATACAGGCAGCAAGATAATGTACATTACATTTAAGGCACAAATAACACTTCATCAAAGACAAAAGAGTACATTATGGCCCTCATTATGACCTAGGCGGTAAATGGCGCCTACCGCCATGGTAACAGTCTCCAAAAGACCATCACCGTGGCTACCTACCGTCCACCATATTATGACCATAGCCGTAATTCTGCCAGAAGGCTGGCAGAATTCTGGCTACGGTCATGGCGGCAGATAGTGGTAAGGTGGCGCTGCTGCCAGCAGCAGCGCCACGCCAGTAGAATGCCGTGACTGTATCATGACACACCACATCTTGTCTCCTGCCGGAGGACCCCTTGAAAGCAGGTAAGTCAGGTGCTCCGACAGAGGAGGAGGTTGGGGAGTGTTTTGTGTGTGTGTGGATGTGTGTGACTGTTTTTGTGTGCATGCATGTGGGTGTGAGGATTGTGGAATGCGTTTGTGCATGAATGGGTGTGAGTGTGCGTGTATGTTGTGTTGTGTAAATGCATGTGTGCTAGGATGTATGTCAGTGTGTGTGTGTATGAATGTATGCATGCATGGGAGAATGTGTGTATGAGTGTGCATGTCAGTGTGTGTAGGTGTGTGTATGTCAGGGGGTCAGGAGGGGGGTGGGGAGGGTGGAAGAGGACTCTGGGGAGGGGGGTAGACCCCTATCACTGTCAGGGAAGGAATTTTCGTGATTAAGTAGTAAGTAGCAGTAAGATTGCCACAAAAACCATGGCAGTAGATGGGGTCATAACCCGAGGGTGGGACTGTGACGGCCGCTGGTGGAGACCGGAGTCTCCAGCCCGGCTGCTGTTACTGCCCTGGCAGACAGAGTGGTACATTAGCAGTTTGGCTTGAGCCAAACCGCCAATGTCATATTTTGGGGAAAGGTACCACCAGTCTGTTGGCAGTACCTTTCTCCAAAATAACATCCTCCGCCAGGGTCATAATGAGTGCCTATATCATTCCAGGGTATACATTGCAAGATATATGCCCTTACACATGAGAAATAATAGCATATTGCTTGGACTGCCATTGATCCTTGCAGTGTTGATCGATCCTTTGATGTCAACTGCTTAAGAACTGTCCTTGAGGATGGTGGTGGACTTGTCTCTCTTGATGCAGCAGCTGCACAAAAAGAGTACTGGAAAACTTTGTACGAATTGTGGGTTCCGGACTTGGTTGGGTATCCCACATAATTCTGTGTACCGCAATCTGGTGGAATTACCTAAGAATTCTGCAAAATTGTGCATCAATTATGAAAGAAGAGCAATTCTGGCCCTGCTTCACACAGAGTCCCCACACTTGGAGTGTTTGCTTTTCAGTTGTAGTGGGATCTAAGAGCTTCTGCAGGATCTAGGCACTACAGCTTTCCATTGCAGAAATCCTGCCCCAAGGGCGAAGATTGCACTATGACTGCAGAGCCTAGCTACTCACTGTTTAGCACTATTTCTTAATAGAAAAATGCCCCCTCCCATCCAAAATGTACGCAAGAATGCCCTTTGTGCTAAGACATAGCATTATATGCAAAAGAACATGATTAGCAAGCTTGAATGACCACTAGTGGTTGCTAAATGTGCACTTGGAGTAGGATATTTCCCAACTTACTACCGGTAGACAGAGCTATTCTCTGAACTCAAAATGTACCCTTGTGTCCAAAATGAACACAAGGATGCATTTTGCTCCAAGAAACAGAGCTAAATGCAGCAGAACATGAATAACAAGTGTGATCTGCTCTTGTGGTTGTATGTAGGCCTTGGTGGTAAAGTCTGATGCACTAGCAGAGTTTTTGGAACTCAGGAACTCAGCGCTACGTGGAGTAGTGTGGAGTTCCCAAATTCTGTCTTCCAAGTTCTTTGTTTCCATTCATGTGCAAGGTTTGTTTTTGCTTCTTGATCGAAGGCACTACAATATTCTTAAGCTGCTAGTGAGCATGTTCGAGATTTTGTGCCCGCTCGCCCGGCTTCTGGCCACAATGGTGCCAATAAAGTGAGAGCACCTTGAGTAGATTCTCTACTCGAGAAGCAGATAAATCTCCTCAAAAAGACATTTTCAAGTGGATTTTTTTCCACCACAACCCGTTCAAGCTGTTGTTTAGTGTGAGAAGCCTTTTTTTTCCATCATTGAGGAAGTGGCCCAGAGACTCTAGCTCCTGTTCAGTTCCAGCAGGCTCCTCCTCTTGCTTTATTCATCTCCTAGTCAGTTTTCACTTGGAGTTCGAGGTGGAGGGATCACTCTCTTTGTCTGCTGGATATATACCTTTGGATTTGTTTTTGTGATATAAAGTTTAAAAAACGTTTGTATAAAGGTGCTGTTTGTTTGCACCAGTATTTCTTTGTACTTTTATATGACTTTTAATGTCATTGTGTTGGGTGGTCTGGAGTTTAAGTATGGGCCTAGATTTTTGTGGATTTCACTTTTTCACCTTTTGCAAAGGAAACATGTTGCATAGTTCAGTACCGTTTCCCCATGTTTGTTAAATTTTCAATGTTCATTTATTTTACTATGTGGCCTAGTCTTCCAAAAGGCCATCCAGCCATTAGGCCGAGTACTAGTCATCCATGCATGCAAGAAATGCTTCTGTGGTATATGTTTTTTAAAACATCATTTAAGGCAGGGATGGCATTGGATTAAATAAAAAATCTTGACTATTTTTTGTATTTCATGTTTTTTTTTCTGCAAAAAGAGAATATGTGGCATAATGTTTGATACTATAGGAGCATGTGTGATTTTATAGCTCAGTTAATGTTCGTGTTTGGCTTTGCTGAATTAATGGCAGTGTTTTCTTCAGTGTTACCATGCCTCCTTTCTCTGACCAGTGTGTGTGGGAGTGTATGTTGTCACTGGCTACAATTTGTCTTTGTTCTCCATGCCATGTGGCCAGGAGCCATTTTGTGCAGTCTGTCCCCATAGACTTTAATGTGCTCTTTGTTCTCCATGCCTCCCGGCTTGCTTTTGTTGTTTGACCATGTGGCTGGTGGCCATTTTGTGCATCCAGGCAGTGTGCTTTTGCCATGAGGTTGCATGTGTTCTTCGTTCCCCATCTCCTTGCTAACTGGTGGTATTTAACTATATGGCTTTTGCAGTAGGCGTGCATGGATGAGATATCAGTTTAGTAATATGCTTGTGGATCATTGCAGTATATATGTATTATTATAAATATGATTGTGATGATTGTTTTGCATTTTTCATTTGCACTTACTTAATACACAATAGGTTTTTCATACTCCTGTACAAACACCAGAAAGTCATTTTTTTATTTAATTTGAATTTTTCATTATATTTCATTATTTAGTATTTTTATTTTATATTTTTAGTTTGTTTAACTTTAATATTTTATTTCATTTTTTTCTATTTTCTTTTTTTAGCATTTTGCTTCAATCCATCCATCCACCATAGGTGCAAAGCCACATAACAAAGTTTGTGTTTTAAGGTATAATTATATTTCCTATTGGACAGCTGTAGGGTAGCTGCACTGGAGCCGCCTCTGCATTATTCATTTTTTTAATGATTATTCAATTTTTCACAGATCGCTTTGCTGTCCATAGAAGCACACAAACCATCATTTTTTTAGGGATTATTCCATATACCCAGCACCTCCCTGACTGCACAGGTGTCTCCTTTAGAACAGATGCACTTAAAGCAAAGAGCTATGGGGGTCATTATAACCCTGGCGGAAGGCGGAGAACCGGTGGTAAGACCGCCAACAGGCTGGCGGTCTTACTTTGTGGAATTATGACCATGGCGGTTACCGCCATGGTCATCCGCCGGTTCTCTGTTCCGCCCGCCAGGGCAGAGACGACGACCGGGCTGGAGACCAGGGTCTCCAGCCCGGCAGCCTTCACTATACCGCCGGCAGTATTTGGACCCGGCTTACCGCCGTGGATTTCCAGCGGTTTGAACCGCCATGAAATCCATGGCAGTAAGCACTATCAGTGCCAGGGAACCTTCCCTGGCACTGATAGGGGTCTCCCCCACCCCCCACCCCCACCTGCCTCCCTTCCCTACCCCCCACCACCCCTGCCACCCCCCAAAGGTGGCAGGGCCCTCCTCCCCACCCCGACCCCCAACATCACTTCACCCATACCCACACGACACGCACACGGGCACCACCTACATACTTACACGTACACACTCCGACATACATGCCTACATCCACACACACAGTCATACACACACACCCACATTCAAACATACATGCACACATCCATACAGACATACTCACAGACATACACACACTCATTCCCATACACACAACACCCCGCAGGCATACACGCACTCACACACCCCCTCTACATACACACACGCACACCCCCATGCACCCACACAACACCAAACACCCCCCCACTCCCCTCCCCTCATGGACGATCCACTTACCTGGTCCGACGATCCTCCGGGAGGGGACGGGAGCCATGGGGGCTGCTCTGCCGACACCACACCGCCAACAGAACACTGCCACGGGGAATCACAGGACGTGATTCGCTGGCTGGTGTTCTGTTGGCGTGGCGGTGGAGCAACCTCCACTTCTCCGCCTCCCACCAGAATGGCTGTAGGCGGCTCTCCGTCCGTAAAAGGACCGAGAGCTGCCAACAGTCATAATAGGCCGAGCGGCAAACCGCCACCACTGGCAGTCTTCCGCACGGCGGTCCCTCGGCAGTCTTTAAAAAAGACCGTTGAGGTCAAAATGACCCCCTATATCTGTATGTTGTGTTATCCCCCTGACTGGAAATGACATTGAATGGTATGGTGGTATGATTTGCAATTAAAATGGAATGATAAATTGTTATTTATTTCTAAGTAACCAACTGCACTAAATTAGATTGCATTTGACTGTACTAATTCAAACTGTAACAATGCCATTAAATGTTTTTCTTGCTTGTTTGCTCTTAGGTGCATGAGACAAGAACAGACATCAACACAGTACTTCCAAACAGAAGGTCTGTAGAATGCTGTCAGTCGTCCAGTCCTTTCCACTTGTGTAGATTAGTACCACTGCCAACTGAGAGCTTTATGATGGCTTCAAAGAATGTTGCTGCCACGAAAGTGGCCAGTGAGAATAAGCAGATTTCCACCAGTGGCGTGTCAACCACAACCTTTTTCTGATGGCCTGTGCCTGCTGCACTGGCCTCTGGGGAGGAATCAGGGAGCAGAAGTCCTGCATCAACAGCACCACCCCAACGAATTCCAAGCCCATGTCTTTCAGCAAGGCAGCCTCTGCAATCATGATGACTCAGTTAGCAGTAAGATTGAACTGGATTTGTCCCTTTTGCAAAGTAGTACCCAATCATTCCAGGAAACAGAACAAAGTGGAAAGCTGCCGCAGCCAGCAATAGCACAGCTCTCTGAACTTGGAAAAGAAAGGAGGTTAAACTTCCTATAGCGCAAGAACCTCCTCTTTTAGAATCATTTACTCCCAGATCTTCTGATGAAGATGATGGGAACATGGAGTGGACCCTGGCAGATTCTGGGAGACTCCGGGAGAGGCAAGGGAAAAGAAAAGTTCCTGAAAGCCATAGAATTATTAAAGAGGACGACGAGGAGAAGGACAATGTTGAGCCAGTCATTGTAGAGCTGGCACAGAGGAGTCCGACATTACTCCTATTCAACCTGCTCCAAGGAATGTGGCACTGGTAGCATCACCAGCTCGCATATTTGTAAAGCCCCAGCTGAGACCTGCATCAACCTCGCCCTCAGTAGAGGTAAACACTGCAGAGAGGCAATTGACAACACACCCTCATACCTCTAGTTCTTCTTCAGGCTTTGGCAGTGGCCCACTAAGAATGTACTCCTCCCCAGTTTGGACTTTTTTATGCTTAGCAAACAGGAGGAGAACATTGCAATATGGTCCATTTTCCACACAGGTATTCATCCAGGTAAGCCTGGTTCACGTGATGGTACTGGAGGCCAAATGATCCATATGTAAAAACATCACACAATCTGGTGAAAGAAGCACCTAAACAATTGCCGAATGTTGTCGTGGTGAAGGTGAGGAGAGCTGGGAAACATCAGCTACAAGTCCAATCATGGTGGGAGCTCATGAAGGAGAAAAGGGTGAAATCATCACACAAAGCAGCCCTGTCCCCAGCAGTGCACTAGAGTCACCTGCCTCAGTGGTCTCATAATGACACAAGAAGACCCGGGGTCAGATGGAGACACTACTGCATACAGTGACTGACCTATGACGCACATTGAGTCTACCATCACCTACTTCTGGAAAGTTGCCTGCATCAATTGCCCCAGAAAAGAAGAAAATCCAGGTTATTAGAGGCGTTTTTGGGCAGGAGGGGCCATACGACTGCAGTCACCCAATGGCACGTTTGTACAATAGGAAGCTGACAGAAATGTTAGCACTGAACCTCCTCCCTTTTTTGTTGTTGAAGGTGTGGGATTCTTATAATTTGTGGCAGTCATCTGCCCGAAATGGAAGGTTCCAAGTCTGACATATTTTGCCAGAGTTTCTGTTTCAGCACTGCATTGCGATGTGCTGCAATTGGTTGGACAAGCTTTGCAGCATAGTGCTATTCACATTATCCACCTGCTAATAGACTTTTAGACCAGTCATCAGGTGACTAATTACACATGCATCACTGCACACTGGATCTCTTTTGCATGTGTAAGGCATAGGCTATCAACGGTTCTTGTCCCTTAAGAACGTTTTAAGAGCATTTGACAGCATGCAACAGTAGCCATGTTTGCCATGGAGAAATCACATACAACTGAAAACATCTTGGACAAATTACACAACAAGGTGTCTAAATGGGTGTGACCCAGACATTTCTGGATTGGATTTGTTGCAACGGACAATGGCAGTGACATAGCCAAGGCCATGGCAGACGGTGGCTATTTCAGGGTCCTGTGTTCTTGCGCATTGCATCAACCTGGTTGGCCATGAGTTTCTGAAAAAAAAAAGACATAGGCCTTCATTTTAACATTAGTGGTAATTCCCGCTTACCGCCACGGTGACGGCCGCCAACATACCGCCACGGTGGCGAATATCCATCCCTCATATTATGACACACAAACACCTATCCGATGCAATACTGCCACATACACAAATCCACCAGCCCAAAGGTCAGTGTAAAACTGTCGGTACCAACACCCATACCATTACACTAACAAAACAACACCCACCACATCATGACCCACGAATCACCACAGCGGACATTCAATGGCGGTAAACCATTGGCGGTACATATCGCCGCCCTCAGAATGGTCACCCACATACAAAACAATACTACATTGGCCAATACCAAAAATACACACCTGACACTCATACACCCACAACACCCACATACCCACACCACTATAAAACCCACACCCACATTACCTACAACCCTTTACGAACAACAATTACTGCCAGGAGATTGACACGAACAGCACAGAGACAACTGGACACATATACCACTTACACCCATACATCTCTCATGCATTCCACACCACACACCCCACCACATTACCCAACACACCCTCACCAACACACATCACACAACACCCATGGTACCACAAAGGGACCCCTGTTTCACTGAGGAGGAGTTAAGGGTCATGGTGGAGGAAATTGTCAGGGTAGAGCCACAGCTGTTTGGAGCACAGGTATAGCAGATGTCCATTGCAAGGAAGATGGAGCTATAGTGGAGAATCGTGGACAGGGTCAATGCCGTGGGACAATACCCAAGGACAAAGGATGACATCAGGAAGAGGTTGAACGACCTACGGGGGAAGGTACGTTCCGTAGTAGCAAGACACCAGCTCGTCATACAGAGTACTGGCCATGGACCCCCACCTCCTCTCCCACAGCTCACAGCATGGGAGGAGCAGGTACTGGCAATACAGCAACCTGAGACACTCGCTGGAGGACTGGACACTGGTAAGTCAACTTTACTAATCATCACCCCCATACCTGCATGCCATCTCATACCCTCACCCTCACTCCCATCATTCTACTACATCCTACACACTACACCAACACATCTCACTAATCCCTGCATGCTATACCAGTGTATGAACACCACTCCCAGCCCTGCATGGACACCCGTCACTAAAGCATGCACAGTATAGGGAAACTAACAATCCCATAATACATCACCATACACAAGCAAAAGCTGGCAGGGTAACACCAACTATAGAGGGGAAACTACAGAAGTACAAATGTCATACACTTGAAGAATAATACATCATTTAGATCCCCACAGGTACCCCAGCCATTGTCAGTGGAGAGGAGGTGCCACCACTATCCAGTCTTCCAACAGAAGAGGCTCCCAGTGATGACAGTAACTCTGGACTTCTGCATCTGGACCGCCTACCTGGCCCATCAGGGACCACTGGACAGCCGGTCACCCAAGGTCACTCACAGACCACCACAGAGCCTCCCCCATCAGGAACCAACACCACAGCACACACCCTGCATACCCACGCCTCTGTCCCCAGGACACGTCAATCAGCAGTGTGCCCATCTGGACGGGGACCCCAGGCCACACCTCGCCCACAAGACAATCACAGACCTGGGGTGAGTGGCAGTAGGCACACAGTTCAGGGGACAGAGGCACATACCAAAAGGGACACTGGTAGGACTGCTGTGCGCCAAGGGGAGGACAAGCCCAGGGAAATGACTCTCCAGGAGGCACTCACCGAGATCCTGGGAGCCTACCAACATTCCCAGGACACAATGGGCCAAATTCTAGTCAATGTGCAGGACAACAGGTGGCTGCAGGAGGGACAGTATCAGGGGATCAGGGAGGACATGCAGGCCATCAACACCACCCTGATGTCCGTAGAAGTGGTGCTGGCAGACATGGACAACATCAATGGGGAAGCAACAGCACACCAGCGTGCCACTACCACTAGTCAGTCAACTGAACAGTCCTCCACTTCTGCTGATGCTAGTGGGCAGGAGACCCTGCCACAGGACCCACAGGCCACAAGCATCCCTCCCTGTGCAGAAGGTGACCCACCCCGTAAACGTTCCCTGCGACGCAGACAGAAGCCAGAGACAATTGCCAAGAGCACCACCAGGAAATGAGACTCTCCTGAATATCTACCTTGTGTCCCACTCAGTCACCTTGTCCACCTTGAACTGTCATTGCTCCCCTTCCTATCCCCCTGTGGAAACTGCACCTGTGCTACAAACAGACTGGAACAATATGATGGACTTTCCTCCATTATCACCCCATTCCATTGCACTTTCCCCTCAATTTTATGGAACAACAATAAATACCCTTGGATAAAACTCGATTACTAGTATTTCATGTATTGAAAATTTGTATTGATTGAAACAGCCATAACCATTGCAAATGAACTATACATAGTGAGAGTATAGAATGAATGCCCTGTTGCTGGCTGTTGTGATCACATCAGGTCATTGTTGTCATATTACCAACATCTTTAAAATGAAAATCCATAGGTAACAGTGATTAGGGGAAACAAGTGGGTAATGCCAGCATGCCACTGCCTCACAGAATACAGAAATAAACATAGAAATGTAAAGTTGCACTGTCTCACCTGTGTGTCATTGGAAGTACTGATGTATCACTAATGTTCTGTTGTCCACATCCTCATTCTCTGCCTCCTCACCCTCACTGTTGTAAGGGTCCACTGCTGCCACAGGGGCATCTCCAGTCTCCTCTTCCTGCAGAGAAGGTACATGCCGTCTGAGTGCCAGGTTGTGCAACATGCAGCATGCTGCTACTATCTGGCAGAGCTTCTTGGGTGAGAAGCACAGGGATCCACCTGTCAGATGGAGGCACCTTACCTAGCCTTCAGGAGGCCGAAGGTTCCCTCAATGATCCTTCTGGGTCGCCCATGTGCCTCATTCTAACGTTCTTCTGCCCTTGTCCTGGCATTCCTCACAGGGGCCAGGAGCAACAATAGGTTTGGGTAACCAGAGTCACCTGCAAATATTGAGGGACAACATTTAGCCATACACTATCCATTTTGGCCAACAGCATAGGCATACACCAACATACACTGGGTGGGGACCAAGGCTCACCTATTACCCACACACTGTGCCTCTGTAGTTGAGCCATTACATTTGGGATGCTGATATTCCTTATGACAAAGGCATCATGCACCGACAGGCACACCATCTGCACATTCATGGAGTGCAAACTCTTACGATTCCCTGTTCATTTTGCCGGGGGGGTCAACCACAATATATGTTCTGTCAATCACCCCAATTATATTGGGAATATGTCCCATTGCCTAAAACACGGCCTTCACAGTGGCCAACTCTTCCACCTGGGGGAAAGCAATGTAGCTGCACATGTGTTTTATCATGGCAGACTAGACTCTTGCCAGCACTATTGAGAACATTGGCTGTGACATTCCTGCTGCCAAGCCCACTGTCACTTGGAAAGAACCAGTTGCCAGGAAATGGAGCACTGATAGAACTTGCACAAGAGAGGGGATCCCAGTGGGATGATGGTTTGCTGAGATCAGGTCAGACTCCAACTGGGCACTCTATCCATTCTATAGGTGAGTCATATGTGCCTCTCCTCCAGTGTAGCAAAGTCCACCAGGGGGTCTGTACACGGGGTTTGTCTCCATCTCCCATTCATCCGCAGCAGGAGGTATCTAAGGGACACAGGAGTGAGTTGTCTGTCACAATTTGAACAACTATGTCACAACAGCAGCCCACATCGTGCAATCATGTTTTGGGACAGTGGAATTTTAAAGTATGTGCTTTTAATCCTGTGATACAGCAATTTTCAATAGGCCTGTTCACCCCCCCTGAAATGGTGAACGCCTGGCCTGTGTGGAGGGACAGGTGGAAGTGAGGTAATTTCGCTGATGTTGTGCACCGTGGCGGTAGGCAGTCGTGAACCTATGTGCAATTCCTCATTGGATAATATTGGGCCCTATGGGGTACAGTGGCCAATGGAGATCTATGCCGGCAATGACGGTATGAACCGCCGCGGATGTGAGAATCATTTTATTTCACATTCCTCACTTGTTTCCTGACCTTCCACAGGATAGGACCTACACTGCATGCTCTGCTGTGGCCTGTGTCTGGAACCTACCTTGGCCCATGTGACCGGGGAAACAGGCCCAGCTTTCACTTCGGAGGAGTTGGAGCCACTGGTGGTTGGGGTCCTACCAGACCAGACAAACAGGTGAGTAGACTGTGGGCATGATGCATGTGGCATGAATGCATGGAGTTGTGTGTGAAGGCATTGTGTAGGGGGGTGGGAGATTTCCTCTTGGCGGTGTACATGTTGTCGGCTGGCCAATGTATTTTGCAATGTTGATGGGATCGGGTATAGTGGGCCATGTGTGTGACAGGCTGGACTGTTCATTTAATGGCTAAGGGTTCAATGGAAAATACAGGTATCCTAGCTGGTTAGTATTCACTTCTAGGCAGGGCTGTGTGGGTCCCATGTGTGCTGCAGGTGGTGGTGTGTGCTCCTCCTCATGCCTTGGTGAGTAGCCATTTTACTGGTGGTGCAATCCATAATGCGTAGACCTGTTCCTTGTGTGTGAGGGTTCTGTGTAAGCCAACGGTGGGGATGGTGCAGTCATTGACCCAGTGTATCCTTTGTCTCTCTCTCCCCCTTTCTCGTTTTGTCATCCTGTCCTGATGTGTATTAGCATCATCTGGTGGAGGAGCAGAGGCACCAGCGACAGTGGGAGCTGCATCCCACAGGACCCTAGAGGCAGAGACTACTGACACCGAGGGAACCAGTGGGATGGAGGGCAGGGGGAACACCATGGTGGAGACTGGAGGGAACAACACAGACTCTGATACCTCCTCCGATGGGAGCTCCCTGGTGGTGGTGGACACCTCTGTGACAAGCCCAGCTCCAGGAACAGCCACTTCCCCCTGTACCAACACCGCCCTCCCAGTATGTGCCCGTTCACCCAGGAGAGTGGGCATTTCCTTTACCCTAGGCACCTCAGGCCCTGCCCCAGTGAGCCCTGCAGCCCTGAGTGAGGAGGCTATTGACCCTGTGAGATCCATCTCTGTATGGCAGTCAACCATTGTGAATGCCATCCCAGATGCAGCAATGCAACAGAGATCAATTCAGACTCTGGCCTCCTCTCTGATGACAGCCAATGTCCATCTTTCAACCGTCCCTCCTCCAACGTTCACTTCCCAGTCCCATTCTCCTCAACCCCAACCCATTCCAAGCACACAGACAGATGAGCATGCACACAAGACAACACCCAAGAGAGTCACAGGCAAACACAAGCACCACACTTCATCCCACAGGCACTCACACAAACACCACACAGTTGCAGACACTACAACATCCACTGCCTCCACTGTCTCCCCCTCCTCCTCCTCCTCTACCTCCTTTCCAGTCACATCCACACTCACAACTGCATGCACTACACCAATATCCACTACCAACATCATCACCACACCAATCAGCACACACTCCTCACTGGTAGACACATCCACAACATTGTTGCACTCATCCTCTGTGTCCTCTCCCACTGTGTCTGTTCCCCCCTCCTAAAGGACACAAATGCAACCACTCAGACACCCAACAGCCATCCACCTCACAACAGCATACAGCTCACGCACCTGCACCCAAATCCAGCAGACATACTCCTCCAACAACCATTCGCTCATCCTCCACTCCCATTACTCCTCCCCCTTCCCACCCTAACGTCCCTAAAAAGCTTTTCCTTTCCCAGATTGACCTCTTCCCTACCCCTCCCCCATCCTTCACATATGGGCAGGGTACCAAGTACACAGCCCAGCACCTCAGCCAAAAACTCCATTGGGACAGTGGTAGCACCACCTACTCGTGGTGGTAGGGATACAAGACCAACAACACTGAAGGGGAAGTAACCAGCACCACCTGGGATGAAAGGGAAGAGTCCGGCCCCAGCTGTGAGGAAGGGGAAGGAGCCTGCACCAGCTGTGAGGAAGGGGAAGGAGCCTTCACCAGCTGTGAGGAAGGGGAAGGAGCCTGCATCAACTGTGAAGAATGGGAAGGAGCCTGTACCAACTGTGAAGAAGGGGAAGGAGCCTGCACCACCAGGCAGAGAGGGGAAGAGCCCATCCACCCCTGCCAGGAAGGGTAAGGGATCCCCGACCCATGAACAGGAGGACAAGAGGCACTCTACCCAGCGGAAGCTATCAGGCAAACACCGCCACCACCACCAGCTGTCACGAGGCCCCCACCACCAGCCCTGGATATGCAGCCATCAGTGAGTGCAGAGGCTGCCCAGGAGCCTCCCCCAACCACCACGACCATGAAGCCATCAGTGAGTGCAGTGGCTGCCCAGGATCCTCCCCCAACCACCACCACAATGCAGCCATCAGTGAGTGCAGGGGCTGCCCAGGAGCCTCCCCCAACCACCACCACCATGCAGCCATTACCACTGACAGATGCCATGTAGTCCACCCTCCAGGGGCTACTGTGCGGGCTGCCCCCTCCAGAACCAGTGGGCAAGTCACCCACTTGCGAGACTGTGGCCTTGCACCCCCAGGACAAAGCAGTGGTCATGTTGCCCCCTCCAAAACCAGTGGGCAAGACATCCACTTAAGAGACTGTAGCCTTGCACTCCCCATGACAAAGCAATGGGCATGTTGCCCCCTGCAGAACTAGTGGGCTTGTTCACAAATCCGGCTGAAGTGCCCCTCTCCCCCTGAGGTGCCTGCCTATTTGCAAACTGATGCCCCTGTAGTATTCTATCCAGATTTGGTAAGGATCCGAGTTGGGCTTTCGACTGTGTCCTGTGACCATGTGGGCCCTTTGAAGTTTGGACTGGGCAGTGTCCCTTTTCTTGTACATGTGTACATATCTGTTTCATTGCCAAATCGGATATTAATTTTGATGTTGATCTGATTACAATCACTTTTGTCAATTCCTGTTGTCCTTGCATTATTCTGCTGATTTTCGGGGTTAAATTGTTTTTGTAGTGCAGGTGGTTGTGTGTATGTTGTGTGTGTGTGTGTGTGTGTCAGGTGTGTGTGGTGCGTGTGTGTGTCACTCTTGTTTTCCTCCTACTTTCCCTTGTGTGCTAGGCGGCTGTACTCACCATCGTCATCCTCGTCAGCATTGGTGTTTGTGGTGGAGCATAACGTAGAAGATAATCAGGAAAACTTGCAGTTCGGGTTCCATGGCGGCGTGGTTCTTCCCTGTGTCTCCAGTGGTGAGTTCTTTCACTTCTGTGCTCTGTTTCTGCCAGGCTTTTGTTGGCGTTGGAACTGCCCCGGAAAAGGTGGCGATTTCCTGTGTCTTAATATGCTGGGCGGTACTTTGACTTCTGCCTGGCTGTTGGTGGCTATCGCCATGGTGGCTGTTGTTTCCACCCTGGTGGTTAGTGTGGTGCAATGGCTGTCTATGGGAGATATCACCGCCATGGTCATAATTTGGCGGTTCTTACAGTCAGCCTGTTGGCGGTATTACCACCACTTTATCGCCCTCCACTAGGGTCCTAATGAGGGCCTACATTTCCAGACTCCGCTGGAGTGATAAGTACCTGTGATATCCGTGGAAAAGAGCAGACTATATTACCCAGGCACACCATAACCCTCCCCGAGACTAGAAACATTCTTGGTATTTAGGACTATATTACCCAGTCTCCCCGGTGGGTGGAAGCCTGATGCAGCTGGAATCACGAATGCAACTCACAACTGAAATGAATGATGATGACTATCACCTGGTTTACATAGACAACCGGGATAAGGGGCCTAGCTACCAGTTCAGCCTGATGAGGGGATGGGATAGGTGTGTTTGGACAGAGGCTCCTTTTGATGAAGTAAGTACGGGGGCGTTTGAATGACTTTGTAAAAATACCAGTCCTTTGATATGGGGCAGAGCTGAAACAAGGAAGGTTTTTCCTTCAATCTCAAAAAGTATGACTTGTCTTTCCCTGAAAGATTTTGATTAGGGGTCCCTAAGACCGTGAAGCAATATTAGCTGTATTGCTGTGTCTGGAATTCTTTCATTGTGACTCTGCTTGGGGTTATGAGCCCCACAGGGTGGTACTATCAGATATGGGCTCTTCGTAATGTTTCTCTCACCTCTAATATTAATATGGTTCATTTATAGATAAAGGGGGTCATTACGACCCCGGTGGTCAGTGGTAAGTACTGCCAACAGGCTGGCGGTACTTACCACCATATTATGACAGAGGGAGATTCCAGCCTGAGAAACACGACTGTATGCTGATTGCCGAATGCTTTGCACAGATGCTAACGCAGACCACAGGCCTTTGCTCAGGTATGGGGGATGAAGTCTTCCCAGGGGAACCTGAGGGGCAGAATTAGAGCTTAACACGCTGTGCTCCATCATAGCCTAGGTAGGAGTTAGTCTATTGACCGTAGTGACAATATGATAGCGTTATTTGTATGCTTCACTCTCCTTGTCACAATATGAATACTGTCATGCTGTGTCATTCTGGTTATTGCAGCTCACGCTTTGCTATCTAAGATGCAGTTGTTTTATTAAAATCATTATTGAAATATATCCTGCCTCTGTTCGTCATTTTATGTATGAGACTAAGGTAACCGAGAGAAATGGATGAGACCTGAGTGACCACGGCTTCCCTGAGAAACCAATTATGTCATGCGCTTGGCTGCCCAGTCACCCCGGCCCCTGGGTAGGGATGAGACACTGCTAGCTGGCCAGAGCAGAACCCGGATTGGAGCAACATCTGTCACCTGCAGTGGGTCAGACTCAGTCTCCCAACACCGCAGGCGATTCTGCCACTCAAAATCCAGTAGTCTCATTAGAATAATGAGAGCCTACGTGACATGGTTGAAGCCAACCCACCAATGTCCCACTCCGACCGCCAAGGAGGTAACAGCTGCTGGGCTGGAGATATGCATCTCCAGCCTGGCGGCTGTCACTGCACCGCCTGCAGGAATATGACCCCGTCTAACGCCATGGTTTTCGTGGCTTCCTTACCGTTATGAAAACCATGGCGGAAGGCACTATCAGTGACAGGGAATTGCTTCCTTGTCACTGATAGGGGTCTCCTCCCTTTCCTCTCCTGTAACCTCCCACCCCCTGCCTCTCCAAAGCCCCTCACCCCCCTACATTCAAGCCCTCTTGACACACTCACACAGACACACCACCTTTTCACACAAACATCCACACATGCATACATCCACTCACACACACCCGCACACACTTTCAAACATGCATACACACATGCATTCACAAAACAACATACACGCACTCACACCTCCATACATGTACACTTGCATCCAACACGCAACACACACCCGCATCCATGCACATACAAACATACACACACACACCCACATCACCCCCACTCCCCTTCCTCTATCGGAGACCCGACTAACCTGTGTGCAGGAGGGTCCTCTGGCAGGACGGGGTGCTGCTGCCACCAACAGTGTCTGCCAGCAGAACACCACCAGGCCGTATTATCGGTCACAATAGGGCTGGTGGTGGTCTACTGGTGTGGCGCTGCTAGTGTCAGCAGCGCCACCTTACTGCCATCCGCCGGATTTCCGCCATCCTTCTGGCGGAAATCCGGGTGTGGTCATAATAAGGTGGACTGCTGGTAGCCGTGGCAATGGTCTTTTGGCAGCTGTCGCTGTGGCAGTAGGCGTTTTTTACCGCCGGTATCAAAATGAGGGCCAAAGAGGCAAACCTTTTAAATTGAGGGTATCAACTGTGGTAGGTGGGCTGCAACGTGTAATACCTCCTGTCTAAATAGTTCTGTCCCTCTTTTAGGGTGAGACTAAAAGTGCGTTGCCCCTATCATGGACCAAGAGACAAGAGGCTCTCAAATTTAGAAGAAGTTCAGAAGGATGGACTCTAAATTAAAATATTGTCCACCTCATATATCCCCTAATAGTGGATGATAGGCTTCCTAAATTAGAAGGGTCTAGTGCATGAATTGGGCCACTTTGTATCACATTTCGTACTGTGCGTTCTCATGTGTGGAAACTGGGCTTTTAAGTAGGTTGTTTTGATGAAACCAAGGACAGGTCAAGTGTGTATTTCTGTGTTATGTTCCTACAGATGTCCTGTGAAGCATTAACCTTATGGAAGGTAGGACTTTATGCTGGTGGTACCCTGCACAATGTCTTGTAAGGTGAACTACAGATTTACAGTTAGGTGAATAGGAATTCTTGGCCCTGATGAATGCCTGAGAACCTTAGGGGCTTATGAAATGGGCATAAACATGTTGGCTTGAACAGGTGACATGAAACATTATTATTGTGGGTTCCACGTATGCTTTTAACAATACCTATGTTCCCCATTAATAATGGAAATCCCAGTGGTAAACACAAGGTATTTTTATGTGTCTGGATCCCGAACTTTTTATCCGGAAAATATTTAGCAAGAACTCCCCTCTGCTCAAAGGAGGCAGATGGTTGAGTCCACCCTGGTGGCATTGATCCTACTGGGGTGCAGAGTAGAAGCCAAAGATGAAGTATGACACTATTATGTGTGTGAGGCTTCTACTGACACAAATGGAAATTACCTTAGTGAGGCCGGAACACCTATTAAGGAATTAACCTTAATAGGTGTTCTGGTATGAAGGAACTGAGCAGGTAACTTCCCTATAGAAGCAGTCATATTCTTGTGTTATATGTATTCTTTGTTGTGTCATGGTGGTAGTAGTCTGTCCTCAGTCTTTCTAAATCAATAATAGAAATGTTTATTTATAACCTACTAACTCTATGTTTTTCTTTCAATTTACTTGCCTGTGATGGAGAATACTTTTGAATAATTCTACAGTTGGAGATCTCCTAGGTGGGAGTGGGACCTCGCTTGTTGTGATGCCTTCCCTGTTCGCCCACTACCGTAAAGAAAGCTATGTGTGATACCCTTCAGTAAGGTGTTGGAAGCTTGACAGAGGGAACAGCCTGGAGCTATCATAATATATATTCAGGTAAGAGAACTATGGGGAAAAGTGACTACTTTTGCTTGTACATAACTAACTTCTACTGCAGATGGGATAAGTAATTGTTTATTTAGGTTTCTGTAGGCAATATAGGGAATGTTGGCATACCCTCCTAACTGGCATTCACTTTGAGAAGTAGATTAAAAAGACAAGCTACACAAAAAAGCATCATCGCACAAATAGTAAAACACAAACAAAATTCTTCAGACATAAAGTAGATTAGACTGATTTTCCCTTTATTACTATATGAAACTAAACCCACCATCCCTACCCACAACAAGCCCACCCCTCTCCCACAAATCTCCCCACCCTCAACAAATGTCCAAAAGTCCCAAAAAGAAAATGCCCTGCCCAAATTCAAATCCTCTCCATCTACAACAAAACTCCCTTCCACCAAAGTAAAAAATGTAAAAAGAACTTGAAAAGAGCATATTCAATGAAGATCCGCAGGTGTTAGATCTGGGCCTGGAGGTGTGCCATCCTGCGGCTTAAGTGCTGCAGCTAGAGCAGCATTCAGTGATGGTGTAGCTGGTCAGAAAGAGAAGGGAGTGGCAATGGTGGTACAAGGTTCGGAACAGGCATTTCCTCTGCAGGTGGCGCTGGCACTGGCCTGGAGGCGCAGGAGGTTGGCTGGTAGAACTGGGCCCTAGAGGAGGAGCATGTATCTGGACCTCCTTATCCAGCAGCAAGTGGTACTAGGCCTGGTGGCCTCTACCCTCTGTTGCCAGAGCCGTCCTGATATCTCCTTCTGGAGTGGTGGCAGTAGACCAGCAGGATGAGCTATATCAAGAAAGAAAAAAAGACAAATTGGAAAGAATGCTCTGTGCAAACACTTTTTTTTTTAGCTTATATAGCGGAACAGTATGAGTACATTGCTGGTCCCCTAGGGCCATTGGAATTATTGATGTGATTAGGAAAGTCACACTGATATGATTTTATTAACAAATACCTCATAAAAGCTCTGAGTAGCTGAAAGGAGGCAGCACAAGGTTGAAAAAAAAGGTTGAATTTGTTTTCTTGTAAAGGATTTCCTAAAAAGGTAAACACACAGACACTTTGTGTGGAAAAAAGAAATATAACTCTGATTAATGATTAAGGCACTATCCACTATGGAGTACAACTATTTTATTCTTGTTGTGCTAAATAATTGGAGGTGTGCTAACTAGCGCATCAGGTGCAAATTTGCTGCTCCCTGCAGCCTTCAGCTGTGGAAGCTAGAATGAACAAAAATGTATCTTTGATTCTAATGGCTCCACTCTCCTTCAAAGGCCTCTGAATTCTACCCAGACTCCAAAGAGGCAGATGATTAATATGTCACACATGTCATGTATAACATGCAGATAATAGATATCCTGTCTGTAGTAAATAGACAGTGGAAAAAAACGACACACTGCAGAACAGGGAATGGACGTGTTATACAGATTTTATCAGACAAGTCTGTCACAGATAATCCCATCTGCAAAACATAAAATTACAGAGACTTAATCCCGCTTTTCTTCATGGCCTGGCCCTCAAACACATATTATTTCTATCAAACACATTCACTTGGCATTACCAGAAGGAAACTTGGCTTAGTCTGCTGCAGCAGAGTAAGGTACAGGGAAAAGGCTGGGCAGGTCCGGTAGAGGTTTTGCTACAGAATAGTGGGGTGGAGTCACTGAGGATGTGGCTGTGCTGAGGCTCAGTCAGTCACTGTAGTTGAAACTGAATGTGGATGAGTGTCAAAAGGGAAAAATTTGACCAAGCCTAAATCCATCATGGAAGCCATATGAACCACTTGCACCCGTAACATGTGGCACATGCTAAAAATGTTTATCTTCAATGTTTTGGTAGGCTGGGACAGAACTTAGGACAAATAAAGGAGTTTGGTACTAGACGGTAAATGAGTAGGCACTAGGAGGGAAGGGAAAGACACCTTATTTTCTTATCGGTTTGCAATCCATTGAAAGCTTTGTAAATGCCACATTATCAGAAGCAGATGCGCATTGCACAGACAACAATGTAATGCTGAATTGAACCGTACTGCAGTTAAGTGGGGTCACGGTCCATGGGTCCCGAATTACAATGGGCAGGGAGGTCATGAATGATGATGGGTGGAATCTGCCTCACTTAACAAATACAGTGGGTATACTAGTAATTGTCAATAACTAAGCAATGATGACTTACCACCACCCGTCCCTGCTGCTGCAACGACTCCCCCTTCAGCTGCTGTTACATCATCTGAAGCACTGATACTGGCCCTAGGAAACACCCGGAACAACGACTCCGAAACCACGAAGTCGTGAAAAACGAAAGTGAAACAACTTTTTCATTTTCCACGACTTCCTGGTTTTGTTACCTTAACCACACATGCCTGAACAACGTGCATGCGTGGTTAAGGTACAGAAGAAGGGAGTCAGAGTTGAGGTGAAGGAGGAGGTACGTTGGGCGGGGACTGGGGCTGTTTTTGGGGTGGTGGGGGGCTCCGGGTGATTAGGGTTTGGGGGGGCAGGGTTTATGTTTAGGGGGTGGGTTGGGGGGTTGGGGTGTTTAAGTTTTAGGGGCGGGGTGGAGACTTGGGGTATTTTTAGTTTTTGAAGTGGGATGGGGTGCTGGAGTTGATTAGGTTTTAGGGGGGGAGGGGGTAAAGCATGCTGGAACCATGCATGCTGATCGCTAATGCCTTTACCTGGAATGCGTTTACAATGGTAAAATCGTTGTAAACGCATTCGTGGTGAAGGCATTAGTGGTTAGAACGAGGTCGTTGTTCCGACCTCGTTGTTGAGCCAAGGGTGCTTGAAGCACCTGTGGTTCCGACATATAACCGCTGGCCCTGGCACTGGTGGTCTGTGCTGCTGGAAAAAACATTATACATTTTAGATGCCAAATACACCTTCCCACTTTTTTTTCACAAGATACAACCACAATACGCGATTACAGTTCAGTTCTCAGTATCTTCTCTCCCATTTAAAATATCACTTTGGGCTTTTTGTTGATTGCCAATGTTAGAAAAGCCATTAGTCAACCCAACTGTAATGGAGGAACAGAGATATGTTGATGGCTGTGAGTCATTTGATGTGCAATGCAGGTCTAGAATAAGTTGGCCAATTAAGGACATAAGTGTTTGGGTGGCAAATGCAATGGGACCGTCCTCATACTACTTTTCTGCAACACTGTACTGTCATCAAAACTGCAGTGATACTGAATAATACATATAACACAGCATTAGGGGATAACCATAACCATGGCCACTCTCTTGTGATTTGAGCATGAGCAAGAAGTGGAAATCCTTCTTAAGAAACAAGCATAGAATAGCTTGCTTGGGACTGCAGACTCTGCAATCCTAACAGTAGATGACCTAATCTACTGACTTAGTCTTACAGTATCAGTCTATGGGGTTTATAAGTTAGGAAAGAGGGAAAGATTAATAACCAAGCAAAATAAATCTTAAACTGCAGATTAGTACAGACAGGAGGACGTCAGCTATAAAAACAAGAAATATAGAGAAAAGGATAATACAAGAAGGATAACAAGAATAACTATTAATTAGAATGAAAAGGGTTTGAAAAATGTCACAGAATAAGAGAAAGGAGGAAAAATTATTCTAATTGGGGTGGTTAGAGAAATAAATAATATATTAATGAGAACTTACTTACTGGGGCTAGCAGAGCCATCAGCCTCATCTGTTGTGCTAGTGGTGGCGGTGGTACTTCCACATGCAGAGAAACTGGTGGTGGCATCCTCTTCAGCCTGACCCTCTGATACACTCTTCTTTCCATTGGGTGCTGATATAAGAAATAAAGAAAATAACAACACTAGATCAGTGGTACAGTTAATCTCCTAGAAAATAGTTTGACTGGCAAAGGTAAATGCAGTAACATATTGATAATGTACTTTTCTAAATCAAATTGCCTGTACTATAGAGTTGACCTATTCCTCATTTCCCAAACCTTACTTGAGCCCTATTCTGAATTTCCTAAACTACATTTTGAAATACTATTGCACTGCAACCAATGATCTTTGCTTTGCAAATCGCAACCCCCTTTTGATGGGCCAACTCAGTAATTTTCCCTTTCAATGCATAGATGTATGCTGCACATCACTAGGAGTTTGATTGGGAGTGTGAAAGCTACATAAAAAGGAGGCCACAGAAAACATTAAAAGTGACTGATATTGTATTAGTACTACTACTACCACAGTACCAACTGTCTTAGTGACTGGAGGACAGAGGAATCAGCATAACATCTTAAATAATCAGCCTAAACGAGCACCTACAGCAACAATCAGAACCAGGGAGCATTGAGCACCTGGCTCACTCAAATTGGAACACATAATGTTACATGAACGTACCTTACCTCCGAGTGTGGGGAACATGATTTTTTTTTTAAAATAGCATTATAGGATACAACAAAATTAGTAATTATTACTAGTACGCACCAAGCCCCCCAACCTGGATGCCCAGGTGGTTGAGCAGGTCCTGATCCCAGTCAAGGATGTTGGCCAGTGGCGCATCAGATGGCGCTGGGTGTGCTGAACTCCAGCTCATCTGCGAACCCAATGGCACACCATCCCCCACAGCAGCTGATATTCCCATAGGCCGTACTCACTCCTGGGCCTTCCATCTCTTGTCACAATGGAGGGGAGGTGGTGATGTACAAAAGAATCCAGTGGGGCCACGTCAACCTCATTGAAAATGGTGCAAGGCTCCACCCCCTGGTGCCGCCTCTCCCATGCTTTGCCATGGTGCTGGGTGGCAATGAAAAAAAAGACAGGAGGAAAGAGTAGGAATAGAGAGGAAAAAATTGGGAAGTTAGGGGATGTAGGAAAGGGCCCCTTTTGGCATGGTTACCCCCACCCCACATTCTGCCTGATATTGTTGCTGACTTGACTGAGAGTGTGCTGGGATCCTGCTAACCAGGCCCTAGCACCAGTATTCTTTCTGTAAAACATTTCCATTGTCCCCACAATTGGCACACCCCTGCCACACAGCTTAGTCCCTTTTAAAAGGTGCCAGTGGTACCAAGGGCTCTGTGACAAGGGAGGGTCCCTAGGGCTTCAGCATATATTGTGCCACCCTAAGGATCCCCTCACCAAGCACATGCACACTGCCATTACAGATTGTGTGTGCTGGTGGGGAGAGAAAGACAAAGTCAACATGGCATCCCTCCCAGGGTGCCATGCCCGTCAACCACTGCTTGTGGCACAGATAATCACCCCCTAGCAGGCTTAATGCCCTAAGCCAGGGTGCACTATGCAACAAGTGAGGGCATAGCTGCATAAGTAATATGCCCCTACAGTGTCTAAGTCCATTTCCATTAATTTTGTCATTATGAAGTCCACAGCTCCATGATGGCTTCACTGAAGGCTGGAACATCTCAGCACAATAAACCTACCCAGTTTCACACTTCCCCCCTGCAGGAACTGTAAACCTTGGTGGTGAGTCTCAAAAGCCCAGGCCTCCTATTACAGACCTCCAGGGCACTCCAGCTAGTGGATATGCCCACCCCGGATGAAGCCCCATTTTTGGCAGCAAGTCCAGTGGAAAATTAGGAAAAACAGGTAGGAGTGGCTTCTCCAGTTAGGGCCACCCCTATAGTGCCCAGAGCTGAGGTGACCCCCCTCCCTGCAGAATCCTCCATCTTGGTTTGGAGGACAGGGTCCAATAGGGTTAGAAATGTGCCCCCAAAGGGAGTGGGCACAGGAAGGGTGTAGCTACCCTCAGGGAGAGTAGCCATTGGCTACTGCCCTCTGATCCCTGTAACACCCCTAAATCTAGGATTTAAGGGCACACATGAACCTAGGTCTCAAGATTCCTGGTGACCACAAGAAGAAAAGAACAAGAAGAAGGACTGCTAAGCTGATTACAGGAGAGAAGTCTTCAGACACCACCTGACTTGGCCCCAGACCTACCGGCTTGTCTGCAGCTTCTGAAGTCCTGCTATAAAAAGGGGACACATTCTGCAGGACCAGCGACCTCTTCAATTTACCAGAGGACTGCCTGCCCACAAGAGGATCAAGAACTCCAGAGGACAGCAGCACTGTCCATAAGAAATTCCAAGAAGGTCTCCAGATCTGCCCCGGATCCGTAAGTCCTCCCCACTCTGTACCCGACATCCATGGCCCATGTCCAGGTGGACAACTGGTCTAGAGCAGGTCCCCAGGCGATTCCAACCTTGTATCCACCCTAGGTTAACCCCTCCTGGCCAACACGATGAAGTCTGCAGCCCAAAACCGGAGGAGCCCCCTGACCGCGAGAGAACCGAATGAAGATACCTGATGCCTCAAGGTACCCCTGGACCCACCACCCCATGGCCTTTGGGAATCCGACCACTGGTCCAGCAACGTTCAGCAGGTGGCCCTCCTCCTGCCTGGCCCCTGAGCCACTTTGGGAGCCCACGGGGAGGCTCCCGGGCCAAACGCTTTGCAACGTTCTTTGAATCGTGGAGGCTGACAAGGTACCAGGCCATCTCGCCACACTGTCAGCGGATGCGCGGTGCCACCTTCCTCCCACCTTTTCCTATGTCTGCAGGTGGGTGAACATTGAGAAAAGATGCCTGTGACTCTTGGCAGTGGATCACTCGGCACGCACGTCGATGAGCAAAGTTTGTCGTGAGAATTAGTGTGAAATAGTGCGAGTGGCCAATATATTAAAGAATTCTGCCCAATTTTAGATTGAGGGACTCCCTTGGAATATGGTTAATTGACAATTTTAGACTATTTGATGCTAGGTATACCTTGGTAACTTACTATGGCCCCAGAATAGATGGCCAAGGTCCATTCAGGGAAATGTATAACCATCTTGCTGGAAACAGTCACTACATAATAATTGGAGGTGATTTTTATGTACTACTTAATCCAGTGTTGGATAAATCTTCCACCAGGCAAACGGTCAACTCTCCTAAGATGAGAGAATGTATATCAAATAATGAAGAACATAAGTTTAATAGACTATTGAAGAAGGCAAGTGGATCAGATCAAGGGCACAATAAGAAATATGGACATGGATCCAGGATAGTTTTTTTTAACTGATGTTAGGCTGGATAATTAGATTCTAGGATTAGTACACCAACCAGTACATCTATCAGACCGTTCTGCTGTACAATTAGATCGCCGGCTCACTAAGTCCTCGGCCCCTGTTAAATGGGCACTTGACATGGCAATACAAGGAGAGTGAGAGGTGGTCAGCCATTTGGAAACAGATACAGCAGTATTTGTTTAACTTAATAAGGACTCAGGGTTCCTTACCATCATGTGGGACACTTATAAAGCCTTCATACGTGGGACATTAACCTGTTACACGGTACATAGAAGGAAGGAAACCAGCAAAAAGGTGAAGGAGCTGGTGCACACATTGCAGATGCCCAGGAGCCACTAAATAACAATAATATCTCCACCAGTCAGTCAGTATTACATAAGCAGATAAAAGAAGCCAAGAGAGCATTATCAGACTGTTTGGAAGTAATTGTGAGGAAAAAAGGGGAATCTAGCAAGTTCCCAATTATGAATATGGCGAGAGATGTGGGATGTTATTGGCTTGGAAGGCTAGGTCTGAGAAAACCAGGAACATGATCAAGAAAACACAGCACTAAACACTCCAATATCAAAAAGGCTTTTGTACATTTTTATCAATGCTTATATAGTGATGATGTCACCATTACAGAAATGAAAATAGACAATTGGCTAAAGGAGGACCCTCTACCCATACTAGAGCATGATAAGCAGCTTCAGCTCATAAACAAATTGATAAGGCGGAAGTAACTAGGATCATCAAAGGGTTAAAGAAGAGGAAGTCAAAAGGCCCAGATGTTATGCATAATACATTTTACAAGGCATTAGAAAAGGTGCTTACCCCAGTTGTGACTAATCTAATGAATTATTTTTATGTAGACGGCCATCCCATTCCAGCTTTGTGGAATGACGCTCTTATCACCATAATTTTAAAGCTGAACAAAGCCCTAAAATGATTCGACTCTTAGAGACCCATATTTCTGCTTAATGCTGACTGTAAGATGGTTACCCAAATTATTTTTTAAAGTTTAGATAGAGTGTTGGGCGGGTTGGTTAAAGAGAACCAAAAGGGTTTCATGCAAAATAGACAACTCTACGACCTGATACATGACCTGGTCCTGGTGGTGGCGATAGACCTTGCAACGGATATTAAACTCCCCCTGAGTATAATGACAGTTGATGCCGCAAATGCCTTTAACAGAATAAGCTGGTAGGTGATAATTTCCTGAAAGCAGTAAACCCCATCCATAATACACCATTAGCAAGGATTTTAGCTAACAGGAATCTGTCACACCAAGTCGATATCGGTAGAGGTACGCCCCAGGGTCGTCTACGTTCCCCCTTACTCTTTAACTTGTAAATCTAACCGCTCGCAAGTAGGATCAGGGGAGACCAGTGGATTATTCCTTTCAAAGTACATGATTGGGCCAAAAAAATGGCTCTTTATGCTAATGATTTAATGGTCTATCCACAAGATTTTCGAAGTGCATCCCTGGTAATCCTAAACATTATAAAGGATTATGGGAAGGTTTCAGGTTATTTAGTTAACAAAGACAAAATGCAGCTGATGACCTGGAATGGGCCTACTGACAACCTTTTAGAAAAGGAGGAAATTCGATAGTTAGGAGTGGAAATGGTGTACAATCTGGGCAGTATGGCACTTGTGCATTTTAGAAGACTCATGTTAGAATCCAAGAAACCTTTACATAGTTGGGCCCACCTTCCCCCTTCCACGCTAGGAAGAAATGTTTTAATTAAGATGATTATTCTCCCAAAGTTCACCTTCTTCTTTGTATTTTACGGCAGAATGGTTTCAGAAACTAAAGGGGAATTTGGTTAGCTTTAGCTGGGTTAACAGAAGTGCGGGAATAGCCTAGAAAAAATTACATAAGAAGATTGATAGAAGCATAGCCTTCACAGACTTCCAGCTTTATTTGTGGGCTTTCCAACTGAAAAATGTTAGGGCCTAACTCTTCACAAGTGTCTAAACAGTATTATGCTATGAGCATAGATCTTCAGGAAGAAGTCAAACACTTCTTATACAAATTCAGCGATCCAAAGTACTTTAAAAAAGTCAGGCTTAGAGTTGTACACACAGCATGTAAACTTTGGTTTCAAGTCAGGAAAATTCTCAGAATCCCATATTATAGTAATATGACCCCAATATAGAACTCTCCCAGAATGCCCAATGTTTCTAGGATACTTTGATCACCCTGCTGTTAAAGGCAGGGTTTCAAAATGGGGCCAGCTGGTAGTGGAGGGTAGTTTGATCCCATGGGATTCTGTAGCTTGCTTTCCAAACAATAGCCTATCCAGGTTAAAGTATTTACAAAAAGGGAATCAGCTTTGGGGTAAACCTAAGGCGGGCATCAAATTGGATTTAGAGGAGGAGTTACAAGATACACAACCACTAAACAAGGAGG
This sequence comes from Pleurodeles waltl, assembly GCF_031143425.1. Taxonomy (NCBI): domain Eukaryota; kingdom Metazoa; phylum Chordata; class Amphibia; order Caudata; family Salamandridae; genus Pleurodeles; species Pleurodeles waltl. The sequence goes on from NC_090439.1 coordinate 344,494,361, forward strand.
TTTTCAAATTGTACCGGGCTTTAGTACAGGCGGAAAACACTCGGCACACACTGCCGGAGGAAGATTGAAATGAAGACCTGCCTTTATCCGTCACTTCACACCTCTGGCAAATATCAATGTCTACACTTTGGCCCACTATGAAGTATGCACCGTTCAGGAGGAACCATCTGTTTACCTTGTACAGGGTGTTTTGGTCACCAAAAAAAGCTGGCAAAGCTTGGAGGAAAGAGACCAAGATGCTGCCCAAAATGTGTTGTGGAAAATGCTGATTATGTTCAGCTATTTTGGCAGTGTCCAGTCATCCAGCGTCTCCTGAAAGATGTGGGTGAGGTGTTAACTATAATAATGAGAAAAGAAGTTAGGGTAAACCTGGCCCTGGTTATATTTGCTATTCAAGAATGGGAGGTGTTGAGAGGAGATGCAGGGAAGGCTTTGTCATACTTAGGCCCTCATTATGAGTTTGGCGGTCATCGATCATCATGCCGGTGGTGGTGGTCGCACTGCTGCCATATTACGACCACGGCGGCGATCCAATCGCGACACAGCCAAGTCACCGCCAGTACCACCAGCATGATCGGCCCGCCGCCAACAGCAGTAGCCATCTCCAGGCCAGCGGGGTCCAATTCACTGCCCATCATATCATGAGTCAGCAGACCACCAGATTTCTGGGGGGTGCGTTTGCCACAAAAAGCCTGGTGGAAACTGGCAGTATTAAAGGAGACATTCACCTCCAGGTACACAGACGTGTCCACGGCAGCCATGGAGCCCGAACAGGAAGCCTTACCACTGCTGTATCTCGCTACCACCAGGTCCAGCGACGACAAAGAAGACAACAACCATTAAGTACCCCCACCTAGCACACACTGGAGGAAGAGCAGTATTATACACCCACACACAACACACACACCAGCACAGACAGCGATGGCAAAACACACACGCAAACAAATGCCCGTATCAATACAGACATCAACAGACATGCATACACTAACCACACAAACGCATACGCAACATACATAGACCATGGCCAACAGACATGTGCAATTCACACATCACACCGCAAACGCAGACCACCGCCACTGTCAAACACATCCATACACAACACCCCATAATCACATAATGACAAAAGCGTCACAAATACACAAACGCATTGTCAGAAAGACACATCAAACAACTCCAACCGACAACACATACTGGCAGCAATACATAGCAAAAACACACAATCATATAAATAGTGCAGGCATCCAAACAAGGCCTAAGGTGACACTCCGCATTCAACCAGCATACAAAGGACATCACAGATGCATTACTTTAAAGGTTTTTTTTTGCAGGGTAGGGGCATGGGAGGAGTGGGAGTTAGAAGGTCTGGGTTGAGGCAGGAAGTCAGGACGCTTCGGGGCATCATAGGGTGGGACAGGAGCAGGGAACAGGTCAAGACTAGCAAGGAAACGTTTTTTAGGTACACAAGGCAATCATGGGTAAAAGGTTAAGGAGTGGGGGTAGAGGGAATGGTTGTAGGAGGTGTAGGTGTGCTGGATGTGGATCCAGGTGTGTGCAATGTGTGCTTGTGTGTGGTGGGTGTGTGGTAGGTGGGCAAGTGAGGGCGTTTATGGTTTTTGGGAGGAGGGAAGTGATGCAGATAGATGTTTTGCAAGATGTGTGAGTGTATATTGGGGTGGTGGCTGCAAGTAAGGTGGATGTTCTGCATGTGGTTGTGGTGGCTGTCGTGGTGAATATGGATGTGGTGTGTGGGGTGGATGTCTGCAGGTCTGCTCTTGTAGTGTCTGTGGGTATGACAGGACTGGTGGCAGGATCAGGGAGTGTTGGTGTAGTGATGGCAGGTGTGAGTGGTCATGTGACTGTGATGGAGGAGGTGGTGGGGAGACAGTGCAGGTAGTGGCTGTTGTCACATCTGCAGGTGTGTGTTGACTGTGTGCTTGCTTGTGGTGTGTCCTGTGGTGCCTGTGTTTGTCTTTGCGTACCTTATGTGTTGTAGTGGTGAGTGAATCTGTATGTGTGGTCCAGATGGGTGAGGGGAGAGGGGTGTGGATTGGGCACAGGTAGCTGGAGGGGGACGGAAGATGAAGGGACACTGGCTTCCATCAAAGAGGAGGCCAGAGACTGAAATGATCACTGCAGGCCAGCCAAGACAACGTGAACGCCTTCCGGATAGGCATTACTTTGCTGCATCTGGGATAAGAGTCCCTGGATGGCATTCACAATGGTTGACTGTCCCACAGGGATGGACCTCAGGAGGCTGATGGGGGCAGGGGAAGAGGTGTCTGGAGTGAAGGAGACACCCACCCTCTTGCGTGAGCGGGCACGGGCAACTGGGTGGGAAGCTACAGGGAGGGACGTGCTGGTAAGGGGAGTGGCGGGCAAGGATGGTGCTGGGATGGAGCTAGATGGGTCTGTCTCACCAGGGAGCTTCCATCGGAGGAGGAATCAGAAGATGATGTTGGTATATCGTTCTTTCCCTGTGGGGCTCCCCTCACCCTCCGTCCCACTGGTCCCTTCCGCATCGGTGGACTCTGCCTCCTGGGTGCTGTGGGCTGCAGCTTCCACACTCACTGGTGCCCTTCTCCTTCGCCTGATGATGCTGATGCACACAAGGCTAGAAGAGGATAGGGAGAGATGGTAGGAGAGAAGGAAAAGGAGGAAAGGGCCAGTACCTACAATTTAGCACACATACCAACAAGTAATCTACTCCTCCTCTTGCGTGCAAAGCAATGTCTATGAAACATTGTCCTCAAACATTGGTCATGAAGACATAACCCGATATGCAAGCTGTTACCTCCTAATTCCAACAAAATGACCAGTTTGGACATGCTGCAGTCTGTCATCAGTCATTCTACAATGGTAAAAGCTACCAACTACCCACATATACTTACCAATCTAACTCTTTTGACACATTGTTTTACACATGTCCTGGATAGGTGCATTGCACACAAAATATTGGACATGTTTGTAAAAGACTCATGATGTACAGAAGTTCATTGAGAGTGCAATGGTTTCACAGCAGAAGTTACCTACTCACAATATCAGCCCTAACTGGATGACATTGATTACCAAAAGCAGACTCAGGGATTGAGAAATTAGGTTTGGAAATCACTCAACAGAGTGTGTCTAAATGTAACTGATTCAGGAGGTATAGCACCAACATATTACTGCTTGCATGGTGTTTCAAAGCTAAACAGTGGCAGTAATAGGCAGGACTATGATCTTATCTAATGTACACATACTTCATTACCGGCGTAATCTAACTGACACAATAGAAGCCCATAAACTGATATGAAACTGTCTGTACTGATCCCCTTCTGGCTGCTTTGCCGTCCTCAAGCGCCCATCTATATAAGGGTAGGCTATCAACAATACGCAGGCCATTAGTGGGGGTTAGGGTCCGACGGGCACCCCTCCCTCATTGGGAGGACATACCAAGCTGGGCCTCCTGGATCTTCCGGGCCCAGAGACTCAGGTCCTCCTGCCGCTTTCTGCAGTGGGTGCTCCACTGGCTATGGACCCCAGGGTCCACACTTGCTTGGCGATGGCTCTCCATAACCCCTTTTTTTGATGGGCGCGGACCTGCATGGGAGACACATACAAACCTAGATATTCATGTAGAGTTACAGTACACCTACAGCAGTGGCCTACACACAGCATGCACAGTATATGCTCATACAGAGTCCACAATACGCCATTATCATTCATACAATACAAGCCCAGCAATCAATCATGTCATGTCTATATTCACACACTTTCGCCATCAAACAACACCAATGCTGATAAGTGTACCACGTTGTACTGACATGTTTATCTGGAGCCTCAAACAACTTTCTATACAGGGGTAGCACCCCTTCCACCAGTTTCTCCAGTTCCTCTGTGGGGAAGGCTGGTGCCCTATCTCCTGCAGGATGTGCCGTTATGGTTTCCAGATACAGCACACAGCAGTTCACGCAGTGGAGGTCTTACTTGCTTGAGTGTCAGGAGTCAAGTGAGCTTGTCTATTGAAAATGGAGAACACGGCCACCGTGGTCACGACCATCACCGCCACAGTGATCGTCATTGACCCCAGTTTCCCACAGAGATCAATGTTAACCAATGAGGAGTTGCACTGCTTTTCCAATCACCTCCCGCCATGATGACTAACAGGAGGCTGTCATTTTACATATTTTAAAGATGTCTATGTCTCCTTAGTGCGTCATAGCATGAGGTTAATCACTAGTTGCTAGATGTACGATGTCAACTCATGTGGACTCACTAGTCAAGTGAGTGTTACCTGCCAATTTGCCTAATGGTTAATCTTTTCAATGTGAGGACGTTTGATAACTGTATCCGACTTAGTTAATATGTCTGAGATCCACCTCTGTACAGATCCCCTGTGGCAAGAATAGCAATGGAATTGACAGCCAGGATGTAGCAGCTGTGTAGTTTGTGAAGAACTCTTTCCCTGTGTCAGGTTTCAAATACCTTACATGGCTTATCCGGTTTACCACTTCTATGGAGTACTTTAGTAACAGCAGTGTAACAGATGTCCTGAAATGTGTTCTGCCAATGCCTAGATACCATCCAATGGGGAGATTGAGAATTCCACTGGTCTACTGACCCCTAGTCGACCTTGCTACCATGGAAGAAAGACACATAATAAAGAAGTATTGTCTGAACCATCAGGTCATCAGGGAACTATGTACCCAGTTGGAGCGGATCTCCTGCCAGCCATATGTAATCCACATGCCATCTAACCAACAGTACAGATGTTATCTGTCCTGCATTTCCTTGCCTCAGGATCTTTTCAGGTGGCAGTGGGACTGGCTTCAGGAATGTCACAGCCGATGTTCAGTTTTGTGTTGCAGGATGTACTGGATGTCTTACTCAAGCTCTTGAACAGCTACATCCAGTTCCCACAACGTGCTGATCTGTACACTGTGAAGTCAGCCTTTTATGACATTGCACATGTTACATATGTCATAGGGGCCATTGATGGTACCCACATTGCTTTAGTTTCTCCCTGGGCCAATGAGCAAGTCTCCAGGAACAGGAAGAATCACTATTCAATCAATGTGCAGGTGGTGTGTCTTGCGACCAACACATATCCCATGTTACAGCAACGTTTCTGGGATCTGCACATGATTCTTACATCTTGAGGAACAGCAGTACCCCACAAATTATATGGCGTCTACAGAGAGAGAGGGCCTGGCTCATTGGTAAGTGTACCACTGTCAATGTCTAATGTCTATGTCTCTTCACTTCACAGTCAGTTCTATGCCTCTCATAGTTCCTAATGATTTGTGCCTTTGTGCACACAGGTGACTCCGGCTACCCCAACCTGCCCTGGCTCCTGACATCAGTGGGGTACCCTACAACAGAAGGGGAGGACAGTTACAATGAGGCTCACGGCCAAACAAGGTGTGTCATTGAGAGGACATTTGGGCTACTGAAAGAAAGATTCAGATGCCTACATGTGTCCAGTGGTGCCCTATAGTACAGACCACAGAAAGTCTGTCAAATCATTGTAGCATGTTGCATGCTACACAATCTTGGCCTGAGAAGACACATTCTTCCATTTAATGCCGGTATGTGTGGTCTAAAGTTAATGGGACCTCTAGCCCTGTCTTCCTAGTGACATTGTACCTCCTTGCGTTTAGCATCAGAGGACATGAGTGCACTACATCCATACAACTGTGTTAAGCATTTTGATGGGATGCTGATTTACCATCAAGGGAGGTGAAACTGCTATACTGCGATACTGCGAAACCCATGTGGTACTTGCTGTTGGAATGGCAGGATTTCAACATAGGGTTCTCCACGTTGCATGGTTTCAAGACTGCAGTTTGGATGTGAATGGTCTGGCCTAATCCTATCACATGACAGTCCAGCCACCCATCCACACTCTTCCCAAAGCTGATGTCTGGTACCTACCTGTTTTAGACATTGCAAGATAGGTTTTCTGTTTGTGATTTTAGCTATGAGGAATGGTGCTTTTACTCTCACATGTGTGTGACCTACAGATCCACCTTGTAGATATGTGGTAATCTCCCCAATGCAAAATGATTCCTGTAGATTGCATTATGTGCTGTATGTGTATTGGATGGGCAACATGGGACACATCATTGAAACTTTACCCTATCTTGTTCTATCTTCAGGTCAGATGTGTGGCTATACTCTGCTTTTTGACACGACTATTGGCACACTTGGCATAGGATTACAGTACAGGAAGGAAGTCATACCCAACCTGCTGGACATTACTGTCACATCTGTCCATCTGTTAGACTTATTGACACATCCATGTCCATTTCAATTTACATCTTTAACATTAAAAGTCTGTTGGCAATTATGACACATAATCCATGACTGTGGTGAAATGTGTTTATTGTGATTCAAAGTGCATTTGCTGAGGAGTGGGGTCATGGGGTTTGAGAGCATCAGAGTAGGTGGCCCAGCTGTGGGTTTCACAGGTCCAGTCTCCAAGGACCAGTGGGAAATTGAGTTTTCCCCATCAACTGGGTGTGTCAGTGGCACACGAGGGAGAATGTTCAGGAGAGACATCACTTCCTGATGGTCTTTTTGGTCTTGGGTTCAGGTCCTACGGATGCCTGGCTGGATGATCTTATCTGCGTGGGGGATCCTCAGCTGCAGGGGTGCTCATAGCATGTGGGTCCTCTGGCTGGGCCTCCATTGCAATAGCTGTGGCAGATGTAGATGGCACAAATGGAAATAAAGAACTTTGCATTGCGCCGGATGGTGGAATTTGTGAATTCCGCACTACTCTACAGAGTGATAATTACTTGATTTCCAAAAACCTCCTGAGCGGAGTGGAGTTTACCTCTCTAGCCTACTGTCAACGAGACGCAGAGATTCCTCAGTTTTGCTAACTTTTATCTACAGTTCATTCAAACTTTCTCATAAAAATGGCCGCTACCTAACTCAGTTAGCCAAGAAGGAGATCAATTTGTGTAGGTTCTGCACAATTGAAATCTTTCTCAGAATTAAAGGAAGCTGTCATGGTTGTATGAATGCTAAGCCATCCATACCAATCACTCCCTTACATGGTGGAAACTGAAGTCTCATCTTCTGCCACTGGCCCAATTTTACTGCAACAACATCTGCCTACTGCACCCCTTCACTCTCTGGCAATCTATTCTTATACTTTAAATCTTGTTGGGAGGTACTACACAACATATAACAGAGAGATGTTGACGATAAAGGAAGCATTCCAACAAACGATCTGGATGGAGGAGAGCATCCAGTTACCATTTGACAGATCATAAGAAGGTTGATTATGGTTAGGTGTCTATACTCCAGACCTCAAGGAACACATTTGGCAGGGGCCTTTATGGGTGGCAAATAGAGGTGTCATGCAGATCTGGCCATATGAAGTCTGCACAGAGGGATGTTTGCCTTCTTTCTGGAATTCCCCTCCCTGCACTTAAAAGCTCCTAGGTAAAAGTACTAAATTTGAGAAGCACAGCTTTCTGCCTGCAAGGCCCCAATGCTGGATGAGCTCCTCGTTCCTGGACCTATGTCCAGAGTGGGTGGGTACTCTGGACTTTGAGAATATGGGTCAGCCTCTCTTGGGCTAGTGGCACAGACTTTTCCAGTCCTTTTGTGGTCATTATAGGACTGGACTCGCTATCAACTTTGGAGGAGAGGGTTACCTTAGAACTTCTGAATAATGGTACTGTAGGAGGTTGCCCACCAAAGAGGGACACCCTGACTCCTTTTGGACTCATAGGCATTCTGCAACTGGAAAGGATATGGTGGGGCCTGAGGAGTACAGTCAGAGACAGTAATATGCCTTGAGGGATGTGGAGATCTGCTGAAGAAGACCCCTGGTCAAGGAGAAGAAGGAGTCCAGATAGATGGTGCAGATCCTGGCTGTGACAAGCTATAGGGCAGGACAGTCCTGAGCTCTCCCTCATCAGAGGAAGCGCATTTGAGAAAGACAGCTCATGCAAAGTGATATAAATTGAGTGACCAAGAGGCTAAAAAGGATGCTGGAGTGCACCACTAGGAGTGCAAAGCTGAAAACACTATCCAGTTTAGCCCAGTCTGACCAATGAAAGCTGCGTCTTTTCAGGCCCTTCACTGTAGATCTGTTTGGAGGCATGCCAAAGCTGCTGATCTAACAAATTCCCAACTGTGTCAAGCTTTGCAGAACAGGTACCCCGGTAGAACCTTTGAGTGAGTTGTGCTCCCACTCACTCACATGAGTGACAAATGATGTACTAGTCCATAAGTAACTGCAATGAGTGCATGAGTAGAATGAGTGGGTATTAGGAGACATATACACACCCTCACCAGTGAATGCACATATTTGAAAATTGTGATTTGTGACATTAGGACACAGGCATCAGACTTACAAATTTACTCATTAGGCCGGTTGGTGAGACATGCTGAATGCATAGTCCTTAGTTATATCATCACATTTTCAGATTGTCACATTTATGTAGAAGATATGTGTAAACAAATCACAAAAACCTACCAGGGTCTGCCATTTGCAGTCCACATAACAGCACAGTTAGTGCAGCAGCAGGAGAAGTGATGGAAGAGGGTCTGGGAATCTAGGACCTGAAAAGTGATAGATGACATGAAATGGATGAGCATACTTCAGTCCGATTCACATACAATATAAATATGTTATTAGTACATTCTCTCTGCCTATACATCTAAGAAACATTACTAGAAGTTTTGAGCCATGCCAATAATATATATTTGTTAAGAGTGTGTTTGTGCCATTGGTATCAGTGAATCATACCTGGCTGAATGATATGGATGCATGATATGTATACATTGAGCTCTTGGGTCGAGATGGTACCCTGCCCCGGGTGGGACTACTTCAGCCCCCGCTGGTGCAAGCAATGCATGGCTCTGTAGAAAGGAATGTTCTGAGATGTCAAGATATTGTGTTCAGTTTTCACTCTAAAAGGTGTGGTGATCTGTGACATATCCCTATCTGTGGGGGGGGGGGGCGTTGTTTGAGGACAATGTGATAGGAATGTGATAATACAATGTACATGAAAATAGATATGATTTATTTTTCCTAGCTTGATGTGCTTATTCCCTTTTTTAGTAAGCCTGCCCTTTTTCTGAACCTCTCCCCTGTTCCCCCCCCCCCATATTGATGACTAACATCCATACTTACATGAGTGGAGACTCTGGCGTCAAGGCGGAGAACTCCACAGATATAAGAATAGACAAACACTTTGTAGTGGATTTTGTAGTAGTGCAAAATGTACTACAAAATGCAGTTTGTGAATTAAGCCGAGTGTTTAACTGGAATATAACACAGTATTATTAATAGGTGGAATTTATAAAGTGTGTGGCTACCCTATCAAGGGTTTCCTAGCACTATATCACAGCACTGGTATTTGGAGAAAACCCAAGTGTTGATCCTAAAGTAGGTGGTCAAAACAGCCACGTTTTAAGCTGTTTAGAGAAGATTGAGAGGGATCGGCATGCTCTCAGCTCAGGGGGGAGAGAATTCCACAGCTTTGGACCATTAAAGTAAAAGGTGCGGCCTCCATGCCTCATCCTCTTATGTCTGGGAATTGCAGCTAAATCCATGTTACTTGAACACAAAGAACGAGGAGGTGTGTAAAATGACATCAAAGACCTTAAGTAAGGAGGACCGGAATTTGAGAGACATTTATATACATAGTAAAGTGTTTTAAATATCACTTGATGCTCAATTGGAAGCCAGTGCAGCTCTTACAGCAAGCAGGACATATAATGGAACTTGGGGGGATGTAATAGAAGTCTGGCGGTAGCATTTTGCACTACCTGGAGTCTCCTAAGAACATATTTTGGAACACCCAGTAATCAAGCCTTGACCTGACTAGGACCTGAATAACTATTCTCTGGGCTGAAAACAGAACACAGGCTAAAATCTTTCTAAGGCATTTAAGAATACCAAAGCAGGTACTTGACACTTTGGTAGTTTGGTGGCTCATTGACAGGTTGTCATCCAACCAGACTCCAAGATTTTTCACTACTGGGACTGGAGTTGGTAGTATGCCCATTACATCTGGCCACAGATGGGACCCCCCATAGATAGTGACCAATGCCACACACTAGGACCTCAGTATTTTCTCCATCTAGTTTCAGCCAATTTGAATTTATCCAGATACACACTTGATTGAGGCAGTTCTTCAAGGCCTCTGCACTATGTCTCTCCTCAGAGGACAGGGAGGCCACAATCTGTGTATCATCTGCATAATACAAGAGAGTGAGGCCACATGTTTCTACAAACTCTGCAACTGGCCTTACATACACGTTAAAAAGGGTTGGGCTCAGGGTGGAACCCTGAGGGCCCCCACATGGTTTATACCGCAGAACTGAGCAGTGTTGATGAGTGTGCACTTGAAAGACACAATCCTTAAGAAAAGAGCTTAGCCAGGAAAGCGCCAGGTCCTGCACCCTCATGTCTCAAGTCTCTGCAGAAGACTATTGTGATTCACTGGATTGAATGCTGAACTAAGATCTAGCGGAATCATATCTTAACCTTTATCACTACCTCTCTGTATCTTTTTTACACAAAACACATTTGTACCTTGTGCACATTTTACCCATAGTTCATCCTTCAAAAAATGTTTGAAGTCTCGTTCACTCTACTCAATATGAGTTGTACAGAGATTGAGGTTAGGTTGATCATCCTCCTGTGTCCAGTAGACACAGATAGTCAATTTGCGCCAAACATGTTATAAAAGCATTAAGATCTTCAACCATAGTCTTTGATCCCAATACTTTTTCCCAGTATTAATTTTAGAGTATTGGCTTAATTTGACTTTTCTGAAAGGTACATAGTAATGTATTAAATCATTTTTTGTTCTTAAATATTTCCCACACAATGAGTTACTTTGACTTTTCTGAAAGGTGCATAGTAATGTATTATATCATTTCATATTATTTTATACTGTACACACATTCTGTCTTAGACAGTCTACTTGCTCAAATGATTTCATCAATGATATAATTTACAATGGCATTTCAGATTATTAGTGATCAGGTATGTTGTCATAAACTGCATGGTGGAGGCAGGTTTTTAGGCACAAGGGGTTTTTAGGTTATGCATTTGAATTATTGCATCACTTTAAAAGTGTTTTACTCAGTGAATTCAAAGGATTGACAAACAGATTGTAATGGGTTGGGAGTTTCCCTAATCATAACTAATCTTTATCAAGGTATTTATCAGTGATTTGGTAATATACTACATCCAATCTTAATATTATTGTTATATTGAACTTTGTACAACTCACCGTGTAGTGAACTCCTTCTGCACATAGCTTTAGCCTGTAACCAGGTCGTATACGAACCCCACCATGTAACCCCTCCCATTGCATATGGCCTGCAGCCATGAGCAGAAATAGCTGGCTGCTGGGTGCTCTACCTTATATCCAATGCAACCAACCCACTCCCAGGATGAGTATACAGTTAGCAAGTTATGCCAAGATCTATTATTGCCACGTTTGGAAAGATGTGTCAACTGACACCTCTTTTTTTAGTGAATCACACATTTTTATGCTTGTCTTCATCTTTGTATCCCCTTCTTAGAACTGGATACCGGCTCTGGGCTTATTTTGTTAACTACAAACCAAATTTCATGCAGGTTCATATCACAATTCCAAATGTACTAGGACATTTTTCCCCTGCACCTTGAAAATTCCTTTCTGAACAGTTATTCATTGAATAAGACAGGTAAGCTAAGCATGCTATACATCATCTCAGTTTCATGCATGTTTATCAAATGGACTACACCTTTAAACAAATCCATAATGCCTTTTTGACTGAAACTGCAACTTAACAACATTATTTGCATATTTAAAATGACTGCTCCATTTTGTGTGAACTCACAAAGTAGTTCATTCTGTTGGGGGGGAGGGTTGCAAGTTATGGTTAACTCAGGAAGGTATAATTGGTCAATTTCAATGTTCTTTTTAAATTTTATTCCAAGACTTAACTATAACGTCACTACACCACTTAGACAGAAAGGCTTACAAGCACTTTGTCATGTTGGTGTAAGCCGTTGGGGTACTGTCAATCATGATAGTAGCCAAATAACATTCATGGCAATTGCACTGAAGGGACTCCTGGATTTGCAGTACCACAATAGGTGGTTCATTGGCAACAAAATAAAAGACAATACGTTTAGGCTTATGCCTTCATCACAACCCAATTTGTTTTTAAGAGCAAAACTATCTTTACTCATCCAACTGTGCTATTGAATGTGAGAAAGGACTGACTCGTCAGCCCAATGAGGCAAAGAAAACATACAGTTCAGTGCAGAAGCATCGAAACAGAAAAAAAGATTTTAGGCTAAGATTCTTATAATCTAAGAAGTATTGTCACAAATCAAAACATTACAAACCACTGAAATTCCCCAGTTATCATTAGCTCCACAATCCATTACTCTCCCTACAGCCATGTGCACCATAACATGCGCATGAAAATGTAATGATAAATCAATTTCTGTTTTGTTTTCTAATGATACACTACATCTAATGTATTTGAACTTATTTCTTTCCCTGCACTATGACTTCAGCTGTGCTCAGTGGGAGTTGGCTGCAGGCCCTGTTGTTTGTCCAAGCCCTGTGTGCAATCCATTTGTGACCACCCCTTGGTGTGCACTGCTGAACGCCATCTGCTGTGATGTTTAACCACCTACAGGAAGGTTGAAAAACCAGGCCCTGCACCCGAATGTTGGATGTGGCATAAGATCAACCACACCCTGGAGCTCATTGAAAAAAGAAGGGTAAGGTGAAGTTATAGTTAGCTTTAGTTACAACATTTTAATTTATGTTTAAACAAAACTAATAAATTCACTTATAAAAATACAGCTAACGTGCAAATATTGTTAGGAACTAAAAACAACAAATCACTCAAATTCACAATATTTACAACAATAAACAGCAACATCCAAAAGTACAACATAAATAAATAAAACACATGACTAACCCAGTAAATAATATTACATTCATGGTCATCTCTTTCACTGTTTTATGGGTAATGATTGTTTACAGTATTTGTAATGGCATCCTCACATCAAGGGTGTGGTTTTGAACATTGTGTTTAGTGATTGAGTTGTGTTAGCATTGTAATGGATATTTCTAGGCACAATTCCACCTGGAAAACAACAAATGAATACAAACAATTTTTAATATGTGGCCTAATAAACAAAGAACATTGAAATAAATGATAAATCAAGTCAACCCCATTTAAAGAACAATATAACTAAAGGAAATCATTAGTGTCATCATATCTTGTGTTAATATGATGAACACTAAAAAGGATAGGGACTAATAAAACCAAATCAGTTCTAGGACCATTTCCAAAAACCGGCAGCCCAAAAAAAAAAGTCAGTAAGGCTACTACACTTAGCCTCGTTAGGTAAAAGGAACAATACAACCAAAACATGACAAATTAAGAAAGCAAGTTGTCCTAACGTCTGGAATATGGTATTCCACCCCAGTCAAAAATAGGCAATTTTCTTATCATCACTAAATCTAGTTGTGATGAGCAAAGAGAGAAAGTATGAATAGGCTGAACCATCCCACTTCAAATAGACTATAACTTCTAAGGTCCAACATAAACAATGAAACACTAGGGGGCATATTTAAGAAAAAAGAAGCGGCACACAGTGCAGTGACACTTGTTTTACGCCGTTTAACGCCCCCCTACTGCTACCATGTCGGTCGTATTTAAAATATGACACACCATGGCGCAGGGTAGGGGGAAATAGCATCATATTTTATGAAGCCATTGATGTACTCTGCAGGAGTAGCTCCATTTTGGCGCTACTCCTGCGGAGTTCATAGGGGCCAATTGTAAACAATGGTGTGGCCCCTTTTAACGCCTGTCCTGAGCAGGCGTTAAAAGTGCTGGAAAAAATTATGCAAGGAAATCTGTTAGATTCCCTTGTGTCATTTTTTCAGCCCCCTCTAATGGATACATTATGGCTGGCTCAGGGTTACAAAGTGCGCCACTTTGTAAATATGGCACAGGGCTTTTGGCCTTCATTGACTTTTGTTAGAGCAACATCCCAGGTTTGCATTTGTCATGGGAATGTCAACAATAGTCCCAGTAAAACCTCTTTTCCCACACCTTGAATCACTTGAATTTTCGAGCGATTCAGGGGATAAGAAGAAAGCCAAACGTTTGGAAACTTCACTAAACATTTTTGGCTAGCACTGTTCGGTGTCAAGTAAGGGAGTGTGTATTGCTAAACCTTGTTATAACCACATCATGAAGGCAGATTTGTGAAAGTAGTAATTTGTTACAAGCATATTTGTGCATACTCAAAGTGTGCATTTAAAGAACAGCAACACCATGTTTCAATAACTCTATAACGGCAAAACAGCACAACATTAACAACATAACAATGCACCCATAACACACCAAATATGCAATACAGAAATACTTTATAGCACACCAGCACAATGCATAAATAACACCACAATCACCACAGAACAAAACACAAATACAACTCAACAATACAATAACACAATAAAACAATACAGAATACCATCTCAAAACACCAATATAACACACCACAATAATGACCCAACATAAATAGCACAAAAGCGAAATTGCAACTGTGTTGTGTTATATTTTGGTCTTTTTGTGTTTTGGTATTCCTTGGGCATGTTGCGTTTGAGTTTCTTTGGAACATTTGCTGCTCAGTTGTAAAAGTCTGTTTTTGTGTTATTGTAGTGTATTGTGCCTGTTTATTTAGTTTTGTCACTGTGTACTCATATTTTGTGTTGTGTGCTGCTGTTGCATAGTTATCTTGCTTTGCTGTGTTGTGAAAAGGTGTGCCCTTTACCAATTCAACAATGTCTGTTGCATTTCCAACAGATTCATCATATTACTTTAAGTTTCCTGTGTCAAACAAGTGATTACTTCTGTCGTATATGGTAAGACATTGGTCAGAACAAAACTGTTCCATGGATCAGCTCACTTTATGAGATTTGGCCCATGATATTAAATTCCCCCTTGCAGTTCCCACTTTGGCCTATATTTCCTAACGTTTTCATGCAATAAATTGCAGCATCAATTTCTACTGTGCTGCTTTGCAAAAGGGGGAAAACACAGGAAGAACCTTATCTACAAGGATTGTCCTTCTGTTAGTATCATACTCTGTGTCTTGCATCACTCACAGCCTTTCATCATGATGCAGAGGTTAGTGTATTCTCTCTAGTATAAGATGTGTATCCAGAGGTATACCCTTCCAGTACAAATTCCTATGTGTAGACAAGCTCATGAGGTTCCTATGTAATGCTTGTGAGCTGTGTACTGTAGTACATGTGCATCTTTTTTTGAGAAATTAACGTATTTCATCTGGTTAGCATCTACTTCAAGTAGGTGTTACATTGTTATGCAAATACCAATTTGGCTATCTTAGTAGATTATGCTTTGCTTCAAAAACTATAGTTGTTTCCACCAGTAACACTCCATAGGTGCAAAGCAGTGCAAAGTGGTTTATGTGGTGTGAAAAGTGCACCCTTCCAGCAGGAAAAACATTTTGAACTGGATAGTACGTAGCATACACAGTTTTGCTTCACTTTGTGATGTGCTAACACCGGAATGAAGCCTTTGTGACGCTCAGACTTTATCTGACATGGCTCCCTGCATTACATTAACAATTCTACTGCTCACTCTGAGTGATCCAGCCACATAAGCAAATGATGGGACCTAGAGCTGGTAGTATCCCACACAATGCTCAGAAATCTGACAACAGGTTTCTCCATTTTCCATGAGGTTTGAAATTATCAAATCATTCAAAAGCTATTTCTAGGCAATCTTGTTTTAGAGACACAACATGAACAAATACTTTTTAAACTAACTGCAAAAATATTTCAGTTTGTGTATTCCAACATTGGTTAATTTGAGTATGTTAAGTAAAGCTTCATGCATGAGTTAACGGTGAAGCAGGTGTCTCTGTACCCAAAATTAATAGCAGACAATGAAAATAGATAAAAAGAACAGTTTAGATGTGCGAGAACATGATGAAACTCCTCAATGCTAGCACCTCATTTAGGTCTGGAATCCGTTTCCCATACAGGATCATTAACATGTTCCACATGATATATTTTGGGGAAGACTACACCAAAATAAGATATGCCATACTATCCCTTGGGCAGCTTAAAATATACATGTTCTCCACAAATATAACATATTATAGGAATAATAGGATCCTCACCATTCATAACCATCCCCCAGTATCCCCTAACCTCAAATGTGTGACAACGTTCACTCGTCCCATGAATATAGTGTCAACTGAAAATTTGTCTGTAAGTATGCCCTATTTCCTTTTATGTTTCCAATCTAATGTCATGCTACTAGATCACTTAATATTCAATTTCTTCTTTAGCGCTCTTGTGTTGATTCTTAAGGTCCTAATCTGTCTTCGACTTAGATTCCAAATCTATCCTCCTATCTTCAACTAAATTGAGAAGTGTCTTCTCAACATCTCTCAAACTGCAAGTCAAATTGTGTCAGTGAGAATAGGTAGTATCCAATGTCATGGTGGGTCTAAAGAACCTCACAATTATCCTTTTCTCTTTAGGAGTAGGTTGACGATTCAAATGCTCCAATGTAGGAACTTCTGAAAGAACTAAGGCCCTGATTTAGAGTTTGGCGGACGGGCTACTTCGTCACAAACGTGATGGATATCCAGTCAGCCATATTACAATTCCCATAAGATACAATAGGATCATAACATGGCGGACGGGATAACCATCACGTTTGTGACGGAGTAACCCCATCTGCCAAACTCTAAATAAGGCTGTAAATCCTAATTTGAAAAATAATACTGGAAATGTCCTGTCCCATAAAACACACTTAACAGAAGGCTACATGTGACACCATCAGTCAAAAGAATATGATGCCCTCTGCATCTGATGCAGGCAATTGCTTGCATACATGGCAATCCCTTGCATCCATAGTGTCAAGGTATTCAAAAAGCAATTCAAAATCCAAATGTGAAGAAAAATCTCCTCTATATGTATTTATATGTAATTCTCTATCATCTAGTGAGTTTAAACTACTGTCCATAGGAATCAGAGTTAAAGGGGTAACACTCGGTTTACGATTAACTACTGTGGAAGGAGTATGTGAGGATAGTCCTACAAGAAGCACAATTAGTACTACAATAGTGGCTAACAACACTCCAGCTAATACATATCTATGGCTACTTTTGTTACTAGTTTCCATAACTTTTCTAGAATCAGAACGTTGAGTTGAAATTAGCAGCAAAGAGAATCTTCTCTGTAGGTATCTACTTGTGCCAACAGCAAAACAAAGTTCATGCAATGCACAATGAAATGATATACAACTTCTTTGTGAGATTTCCTTAACCCTTCTCCATCTTCTTCTAAATGCCTCCCTTATACTCCTTCAGCTGTCTTGGGCCTGCAGACTCTTCTTAATTCTTTAAACAATGTCCTTTTTATTATTTACAAGTGAAAATTCAGTTCAAATGATATGTCAATAATATTTAAAATCAGTTTGTTAAATGAGAGCAGAACTTTAAACTCAGGTTGCAGTTCATATTTCACAAAATATCAGCTGAAATTCCACTTGGTTCCTTCAGATCACAAGTTTCTTCCTTGTGAACGTTATCAGCAAAATATGTCCATTCAGGGGATGAGTACCTCTGGCATGGCACTCTATCACTTTTTGATCTCCTACATACGGGTTCTTCACTTTCTGTGTCACTCAGATCAGATTACTCAGTATTGTATTCAGTCCTTTTTTATTGGAAATCTAAACCCCTCTCTCGTCTTCTCTGCCAACATTAGGGTCTCAGTGTGGCTCAGGTAGTGGTTCTGGCCAAGACTACACAAGTGTCAGTTCATCAAGACCCCCCTCAAGCTGAGGATGTGCTGTTGCAGGCTATTGCGAGTCTCAGTACTCGGTGCACTCTTCTTGTTGTCCCTCAGTTGTGTATTGCATGACCGATAGAGGTATTGTCAAATTAAGAGGACATTTCACCCTATGAGTGTGAGTTGGGTGAATCCAGTTAGGAACACACCCACACTTGACAGCAATGCTTGTCACTTTGATAACATGGTATAGTCCACACCACCTAGGCTCCAGACACATCTTCCAAATGTGTTTCTTCACCAAGATGCAGTCACTAGGACTAAGGTCATGGGACTCCTGCAGAAGTGAAGTGTCAACAACAGCTTCAACCTGATTGGTCACAGAATGTACCACATCAGGTAGTTCCTTGCAATAGTCAAAAACCATGTCATCCATAATGTGCACAAGATCATTTGTAGGCACTGCAGGCAATTTCATGGCTCTCCCCATCATTATTTCATGAGGCGACAATCCTGCTTTTCTATGAGGATCACTGCAAAGACTCTTCTGCACAAGAGGCAAACCGTCTGTCACTTCAGAGATGTTAATGAAAAAAACTTTGGCTAATCTGGCTTTCAACATGCCATTAATTTGCTCCACAATGCCACAGGCCTCTGGTCGATAACTGCAATGTAGTATCTGCTCCACTTGTAATGCTGCCAACAACATTCTCAGGACTTCATTATTAAAATGAGTTTCTCGTTCTCACTCCAGCAAAGTCGGAAAACCGAAACTAGGTATCATCTCCCTCCACAGCAACATGGCTAATGTGAGACTGTCAGTTCTCCTGGTCAGGTAGGCCAGGCTCCACCTAATGTGAGAAAATGCACACACTCAGCAGGACATATCTCAGCCCGTTACATATAGACATTCTGATGAAGTCAATCTACATTTGATTGAAGGGCCCTCCTAATCCTTCTATGTGGCTCAATGTCACTGGAGTTCTTTTCCCTCTGCTCACCTGTTGACACACAACACATCTGTGACATAATGCTTCAGTCACCAATCTAAATAATGGATGAAACCAATGCTGCTTAAACAATCGCACTATGGTGTCCCTCCCAATATGAGCGAGTCCATGTAAATGTCTTGCCACTGGGATATCATGCTGTCTGGAAACAGTTGTCTGCCAACTATAGACCCACATATCATTATTCCCTTTTATACACCCAGCTCCGATCCAGCCTTTCTGTTCTGCCTCTGTCACTTTTTCCTGCAAGCTCTTCATTTCCTCCACGGTATCAGTTGTTGACAACCAAAAGGTTATCATCTCATTCACATATTCATCATTGAATGTTTGGGACACATGTGCAAAATATCCTCATCAGCATAACAGTTGCCCACTGCTACATAGTTCTCACTGCTGTGAGCAGAGAATTTTACTACCACAATCTGTACAGGCAGCTGCAATGCCTTAAGCAGCTTCATGCTATACTCTCCATTGCGGTGACCATAACTGCCGGAAATCATAATACCAAAGCTGTACTGCCTATCTGTAAAAATAGTCACTCTCAGCTGGTCAGAGACAGAGCAAGCTCTAGTAAGGTCTATCAATTCAGCCACTTGTGCAGAGAACACCCCTTTAAGCCAGGAGGCTTTGATTACTCCGGAGACAGTACAAACTGCACAGGCAGCGCTTAGATTTCCCTCGTTGTCTCTTAGACAAAACCCACCCACAAACTTAATCACAATCTACTAGTCGTTCATTCCAAATATCTGGACTCAGCTTGATGCATAGTACAATGAGACAATAATTCTCAGCCTCTCCATCATCATTTTCATTCTCTGGAAGGGGCATAAGTGTAGCAGGTTCAATGTAGCACACCGTCTAAGGGTGATGTTATCCGCAACCATTATAATCTGCTCATATTTCGTCATTAGGCTGTTGGTAAGGTGCTGTGCATGAATATGTATCAACAATATCTCCACTGAATGTAGGACAAGAACAGTTAAAAGATTCACATTGCTATTGCAGCATTCTATACTGACATCTTTGGCTGCCACAGCTTTAAGATAGCTGGGCAGTCTTGCGGCCACAGGGTCAAGAGTAGCAGAAAAGTAGGCCAGATGGTGTCTCACATTAACATGCATCTCTGTAGGCACTGAGAGAGCACAGCCCTTCCTCTCACTGCAGAAATATGGTAAAGCATTGTTGTAATCAGGCATTCCCAGAGCTGGGCACAACAGAGACTTTCTCTCAGCTCTAGGAAGGCAACCAAACAGTTGTTATCCCATGGTATTGAATCAGACACATCCTTGTGTATCAGCCTCTGTAAAGGCTTGACAACCGGGGAAAAGTTGGGTATCCCCTGAGAACAGTAAACTACCATTCTCAAAAACATCCTGAGTTCTTTCTGGGTGGTTGATGGATCCATTTTAAGAATCTGTGAGATTCTTTCCCATGACATCTTCTTTACGCCTTTCTCAATGTGATGTCCGAGATACAGAACTTATTTCGGACAATACCGCAGCTTACTCTGGGACACTTTATACCCCTTCTCAGCCAAGTGGACCAGCAATGCAATGGTGTCTTGTTTGCAAACTTCTTGAGTATCAGACGCTATCACCAAGTCATTGATATACTGGATTAGGGCAAAGTTACAGGGCGTGGTTAGAGATTTAAGGTTCTTTTTGAGAATTTTATTGAAAATTGAGACTCTCTCTAAACCCTTGTGTGATCCGGCACCATGCTAAAACACAGTTCTGGAACCAAAAAGAAAAACAGTACTGACTATCCTCATGCAAAGGTACAGAGAATAAGGCCTGGTGCAAACTGATAACAGTGAACCACTCAGCCTCACATAAAATTTGAATAAAATCACAGCTGGATTCGCTACCATGAGACACAGGGAACAATGATAGCGTTGATCCTTCTCAGGTCCTGCACTATGCAGTACATGTCGCTAGTCTTCAGAAAGCCCATAATGGGTGAGTTACATAGACACCCCAATATTTACTTCAAATGATTTTTTGTATTATTGACTCCATTACGTAAGTAATCCCAGCTTTTGTGGGTCAGATTGTACTGTGGAGTACTTGGATACTTAACATTGGGCTTTAATTTTATGTGAACTTGTTCAACGCCTTTTATGAGACCAATCACTTTTCCTTAGAAAAACTGAGACCTCAGGCTTCACTTTATCCTTAAAATTCAGTGGTAAATCCTCAGATGACATTACAGGATATAACTCAATCTCTGACCTTTGACTCATCAATTTAAAGTCTACATCCTCATCATGGATCTGGAACCTGACACCCTTTTGGGTCCTAGTAAACTCACAGACCTCAAATTACAGATCACAAACTGGTGAGCCCCCTCAAAGGACCCAGTTTTAACAGTTACTTCTTCTGTTGCACGGTTAGTCATCTGTTTATTTGCAACTCATACAACTTGGATTCTTTTTCCCGAGAAGGGTAAGTTTGGAATCTCCACTTTTCCAACAGTAGAGCAGATAGCACCAGTATCGATCAGGAATAATGCGAGGTAGCCATTCACCTCTCATTCTACGAATGGACCACTCTGGTCTACCTATAAGACAGCACCACGTATGCAATCTTCCTATCCCCTCAGCCACCGTCATTATGGCTGGTCAGAGTGCCCTCAAAGGCATCAAATATAGGAAACTGCTTGAGTGGATTCTGATTCTGGGAATAATTTTGGTTTAAATTTGGGACTTGATTAAAATAAAATCAGAAACTATTTGATTTTGTTATGGAATTGGAGCTTGTGGAACATGTACACTGGAGCTCAAGGTGCATTAAAATTTTTCATTCCTGGTCTTGGCACATTCTGTGATTGTACAAAGTTATTGCTCTGAGGGCTGTACAAACCCTGAATTCTGAACCTGGTTCTCCCACACCACTCCATTAAGATTCAGACAACATTACAGGTTCCAATGGCCTAATTTGTTGCAATCATGACAAGGACTGGGTCTCTTCAAAGTATCCACATCAGTTCCAGTACTCGCATCAATAGGAACACCATGACCTCTATCTTGTTGCGAGAATTCATTGCCACCTTCTACAATAGGAGCTCCTTGCTGATACACTCCCTTCATATAACTAACATTCACTACAAAAGGTTTACTTTGACTTTCTCTACATGCTGCTTTCACTTTCACCACCATCAACTTCTCCTTCAATCGTTTCTGATTCATTTCAAACTCATCACTACAATACCTTTAATATCCCAAGACCTCATCAACTGATCTAGTCTTCCAACAAATCAAATGCTTTTGAATCATTAAGCTAACCTCAGGTCTCAATACAGACACAAATCTGGACACAAAAATTCCCATGTGTTTAGCTTTGAGAGTCTCCATTCCACTATGCTGCTTGAACACCTGAAACAATTTCTCACAACAGGCATGCACTGACTCCTTGGGCTGTTTTGCCATGCTGTCAATCTTAACCCAATCAATGTCCTTTGCTGGTATATTTCCTTTCAAAAAGGTCATCACTGACTGATACCGATTCATCACCAATGGAGAAGTGGCATTTGTTATCGGATTTCTTTCCGGTTCCCCCGGCCACTCTACAGCCACTTCATACTACAGGTCACTTGGTACAACAATGTCAAAGAAAGTATTTAAATCCACCCAAAAAAGCATTTGTGAATGACACAAGATCACTTGTACTCCAGGGTGCATGAATAAAACTTTCCTCAATGGAGTATTTGAAACACTCTCTCCATCTCTTGAAGATGGAGGTGGCTCTCCTTTTGGTTTCCTTTGTTCTTTCTTTTTCCCATCTGCTTTCCCATTTATTTAACTCACTTCTCTATCAAATACTCCTAATCAATCCTTCAATTTGCATTTTCATTCCTGATGCTCTCATGTTGCAAATATCACTGTCATCAAAACATACACCATAGCTTTTCTGCAATGACTTTGCTCGGCTTAAGTGTATCTCATAGGTTTGAGCCAATTCAGACAATTTATCATAAGCTTGTTTCCCTAACATGAGTTGTTTGCTCCCAAGCATTGAGGGCCATATTTATTCTTTTTGACGCACAACTGCACCAACGCAGTTGTGCGTCAAAAGATTTACAGCTGGCTAACGCCATTCCAACGCACCATGCGGGCGCCTTATTTATGGAATGATGTTAGCCGGCGCTGCGGACTGGTACGCGTAAAAAAAATTTACGCGCACCAGGCAGCAACGACGTATGGGAAAATGGGGGTTGTGCGTAAAAAAATTGTGCAAGTCAGGTCTGAGGCAAAAATCAGGCCTCACACCTGACTTGCGCCATTTTTTTGATGCACAATCCCCATTGACATGACTCCTGTCATAGCAAAGACAGGAGTCATGCCCCCTTGCCCAATGGCCATGCCCAGGGGACTTCTGTCCACTGGGCAGGGTCATTGGGCATAGTGGCATGTAGGGGGGCCCAAATCAGGCCCCCCTATGCCACTTAAAATAAATAAAATAATATACTTACCAGAACTTACCTGTCCTTCCCTGTGATGGGTCCCTCCATCCTTGAGTGTCCTCCTGGGGTGGGCAAGGGTGGCAGGGGTTGTCCCTGGGGGCATGGGAGGGCACCTCTGGGCTCCTTCTGAGCCCACAGGTCCCTTAACGCCTGCCCTGACCCAGGCGTTAAAAAACGGCGCCCATCAGGCTGGGTGCCGTTTTTTAAGGCCCGCCCCCTCCTGTGCGTCAAAATGACGCCAGAGTATAAATAAGGCACACAGGCCTTAATGTCATTTTTTGGAAGGGAATGCCTACCTTGCATATAATTAACGCAAGGCAGGTTCCCCCTCCCAAAAAATGATGCACATGGTGGGATTTTGACGTCCGCGGGGTCGGGCGTCAAAGTATAAACATGGGCCAGGGTTTGCACCGAATGTGCGTCAACATTTTTGACGCACATTTGGTGCAAGCAGAGTATAAATACAGTATGCCCCTGAGTGCTTTGAACTGTGCAAGTCTAGGAGGCAGTTTCGTTTTGCACAGTACCCTTCTCAAACTTTTAAAGATTCTCAAATTAAATGTTGTATAGCGTGGAAACATCAATGCTCCATCTTTCTCTGTGATCTTGTTAACTTAGCCAAATACGTGTGTGAAGCCCTGCATTTATAGTCACATATTGACCTGGTGTATCTTTCAAGTAGTGCCTCTTCTCCTTCTCTAATCGGTGTTCTCATATCTCCCCTAATTACAATAATATCAACAGTCACAAATAGAATTTCAAATACAAACAGGAAATAATGTATTTTTGCCCACAAGTCTAGTTTGATCTTAACAACCAATAGCAGTGCTGCTTCTATGATGTAGTCAACCAATAACAGCACAGCGCCAGTGCCTACCCTCCAATCTCAGAACTGCAGACTGTGATATCTCTCTCACTCCTCCCAGTGGGTCACCATCCTTTACAATTCTTTGCATTGAGTGCACAATAAGCACAAAACAAATGCAAAGCAATTTCAACAACTTTGTCTGCACCACTAAGGAATCAATAGTATTCAATCACACAAGAAATGGTCTGGTGCAACACTTTCTGGCCTAGTCTGACTGATACTCGAGCGAAACCTCGACCAGTAGGAAATCACCTGATTAGTACATCTTCACC
Organism: Pleurodeles waltl; assembly: GCF_031143425.1. NCBI lineage: Eukaryota > Metazoa > Chordata > Amphibia > Caudata > Salamandridae > Pleurodeles > Pleurodeles waltl. The sequence goes on from NC_090439.1 coordinate 344,518,785, forward strand.
CCTGTGCAAAAGCGTCCACCACATCTACCACATTTTACTCTCACACAGATATTTGTTCCTTTCTCAAGTGTGTAGTCAACAGCACCTGACAATTAACACCACATGACTTGATTTCAAACTCTGGAACACCGCTGCTCCTCTGAATTGAGACCTAGGCTTTGGGATCGTGAATGGGCTTGGGCAAATGGGCTCTTACATGGAAACAGTGACTCTTGTGGTCTCAACAACAGAACCATCTGACAACCTACCATTTGAAAGGATGCAGGAGTGTAAATTTACACTCTTGACCAATGGACTTTTTTTGCTGGTCGCGAGGCTCATGAGAGCTTTAATGACTGACCAGTTAAAATACAAAAAGGCCCATTTGGCCCCACAATAAGGACCAGGAATTGGAAATTTAGATTAAGTTAATTTGTTCCAAGTCAGTAATCATGCAAAAATACTTATTTTGCATGCCATTAGAATACTGAAGATACACAAGATTGCAGCTGGAAAACTGAAATATTGCATTTGTTTGAGTGTCAATAGATTAAGATACAGAGCAATTACAATCACAACAATACAGAAGCTGAGAATTAGAAACAGATGTTCCAAAAAGAAACACCTGTTCTCATTCTTAAACATGATGTAACTCTAATGTCATCTAGTCAGTGTTCTAAGTAAGAATTGCGGGTGGCTCAGAAATAAATCTTGAGGATGGTTGGGTTAAAGGCTTAGAGCAATTTGGAAACAGCGTAGGTCAAACTGAGAATGTGAAAAGGTGTCAGCATAGTGAAGACTTCCGTAGAACTCTTCAAAAAGGAATAAGTGTTTAGCATAGAAGGATCAGAGAGGTCTATACCCCTCGAACAACTAAGGGAATCTCCTCAACTTCTACTAAGATAAGCATTAATTAAAATGAACTGAATCTTCCACATCAAAGTTCTCTCTCCCTTTTCTCCAGGGACCAGCTATCTTTGAGTCTGTCTCGCAAATTGAAACATCATTCAGGTTTCTCATCCCATAGGGCACAAACATTTTCAGTGACCTTGAACGTCTTACATTACAAGTGCACGATGAATATGAGACTTCAGCTACTCATTAAGGGCCGGATGTAGGTAGGTTTCCTTTTGCGAGGTGCAAATTAAGAGTCGCTGGGACTAGCAATTTGCAGCAAGGTGTCTCAGACACCTTCTGCGACTCGCTATTGGGTCGCAAAGACCCACCTCATAAATATTTATGAGGTGGGTCGCAGTTTGCGACCCCATAGCGAGTCTAGGCACTCACGGGGATGGTGGCCTGCTGGAGACAGCAGGCCACCATGTCCGTGACTGCTTTTCAATAAAGCAGTTTTTTTTTTTCTCTTTGCAGCCCGTTTTCCTTAAAGTTAAAGGAAAACGAGCTGCAAATAGAAAAAGTACCGAAACCTTTTAGTTTCGTTTTTTTTCAGAGTAGGCAGTGGTCCATGGGACCACTGCCTGCTCTGAAAAAATATTATTGTGAGCATTCACAAAGTGGAAGGGGTCCCATGGGGACCCCTTCCGGTTTGCGAATGACTTACCATCCACTTCAAGGGGATGGTAACTGCGAGTTGATTTGCGACCGCTTTCGCGGTCACAAATCAACTCTACATCGCGGTGCGACTCGCAAATAGGAAGGGAACACCCCTTCCTATTTGCGAGTCTGAATCACATTTTGCGAGTCGTTACCGACTCGTAATATGTGTTTCTGCATCGCGTGAGGGCATTTGCGCCTCGCAAACAGCGTTTTTCACCGTTTGCGAGACGCTAATGCCTTCCTACATCTGGCCCTAAATCTTCACAATCATGGCAAGAATTTCTCTTCTCAGGTCTTACTTTCAGTGAAACTTATACATGTTGTACTCCTTTCCTCTAGCCTCCAAAGCATTGAAACGCACCTGCAATGAAAGAACACGCTAACCAAACAAAGAATGCAGTTGAGAATTAAGGTCCTTAGTCAGTTAAGTTTACTTTAACTAAGCATTTGGGACATGCGTTTTGAATATATGGTTATACATATGCACTTTCAACCTTTAATAATATGTGCAAATGTGAAGAAAATAACTACATGTTACTTCATCTAATACAACTTAAAGGGTAAATACAAAATGTGAACAATAAATACATGAAAGCATTTTCAAATCAACATTAGTGTGCACATTTATAAAGCTTCAGTCTTTCAGTGGTTACATTTCATTAATGCTTCAAGATATGCACACATGTTAATAATACTAAAGCACACAGTAAATATAATGTGAAACATAAATGTGTATTTGTGCAATGATTGACGTTGACATGTAAAGAATGGAGTCTAAATTTGAGCTACTTCACATGCACGGTGTTTCATGAATCCTTGAAAGTGTAAAAATCTATGCAAACCGGAGACATACATCTATGCCACTAAAGATTTATCTTTTTCTGTGATTTGGCCTCCCATTTGTACTGTGCTTCAGTTGCCTCCTCTTACATAATAAATAGAGCTGCTGGGCACTGTGAATATAGACATATAGGGTCCCTTTGGGAGTCCCCCTTTAATTCCATTGGTAGCTATAGGGGACAGAATTAATGATTCTGACCAACATCTTCCTGTGACATAATGAGGATTCCAATTTAAAGTCATTAAAATTAGGAATATCCCATTGGGCCTAGAATTACCAGGACCTTTGCTCAGGTTTGTCTCGAATCCCAGTAGATTAATGCACATATTTAACATATCCTCGGAGCAAGTGGTAAATATTTATGGTTACTGATGTTAGGGAGTCTGGCGAGTGGCTGGGATCTCCTGGGGCTTGGGGGCCAATGGCTGTCTGGTGGAAAGCATTGTGTGCTAAACCTTGTGGCGGTTGGGGGCAGGCGGAGGCCAGGCTGGGCCTCTGCCATGCATCCCTTTCCCCTGCTTTTCCAACCTTGGATACACACCAAGTAGAACTGATCTGGTGTTTCCGGACACTGTACCACCTGCTCTTGCCCTAGCTGGATTTTTCTTTTCAGCCAATAGTAGTCTTGAGGTGCTACAGCTGGTGATTTAACTCTAAAGAAGGTTTTTAAATCGCGGATTAAATTTTATTTCTCATAACACAGAATGCTTCACACAGGAACAAAATTGCTACATTTGTAGTAGGGGACATATAAAAGGGTTAATTTGTAAGTACCTGCAAAACAGCTGATCCAAGTCAAAAATATTCTGTTGTATACACTTTTTGACTCTTAGGGGCAGATGTAAGAAAAGTGGTGCTGCACCTAGTGCAGCGCCACTTTCCTTGACCTCCTTAGTGCTCCCCCACCACCACCATGTGTGCGTCATATTTAAAATATGTTGCACCATGCTGCAGGGAAGGGGGCAATAGTGTCATTTTTTTGTCTCTACTGATGTACTCTGGAGATGTAAAGCCAACATTGTGGAGCTACTCCTACAGAGTAAATAGTAGCCCATTATAAATAATGAAAACTGCCTTTTAATGCCTGCTCAGAGCTGAAAAAAAATGGCGCAAGGAAATCTCTTAGAATGCCCTCCTTGCATACATTATCCCTGGCGCAGGCATAATGTGACGCAAGTGTTTACAAAATGGTGCAATGCATTCATTGCAGCACTTTGTAAATATGGCGCATGTAAAATGCCACATTAGCGCCGCCTTAATGTCAACAATACGATGCTGTGAGAGTGCTAAAATGGCAGGAGAGGCTCTTAAATCTGCCCTTGGCTTGCAATATAACTCTAGGTAGAGAATAAAGAATGGGAAAGCCATGCGCATTATCCTGTGAGATGGAGCTGAATCACTGCAGCAGCACTAATGCAAATGAACACCATCGGGCAAAGCATGGCATTAGCAGACACTTTGCTGTAACATGTCGTGACAGAAAATAGTCAGTGGCTTTTGTTCTGCCGCGGAGATTATGGATTTGCTTAGACACCAGAATGCTAACTGTTAAAAAAGAAGCAGTAAAATATGCTCTAGGAAAAGCGAAGCTTGACAAAATTACACAGTTAAGGAAAAGCAGACATCACCCACAGAGATCTTGCTCGTGAGAAAGTAAAGGAAAGAGCCCTTTTTGAAAGAGAAGGTGAATTAGGCATTTCCACGCAGCTGCATAAATTACTCTTTTTATCTTTTGTAATCTAAACGATTGATCCTGTAGAGCAGGGTGCACCTGAAATACAGAAAAACTGTTTGCCTTCAGTCACTCTGTCAGATAAAATAAAATAAATACAAGCCAAAAAATTTAGGAAAAGCATTTTTGCTGCCACTTGAAGAATGCTAAGAAATGTGGACTGGAAAGGGGAACTTTAAGAATGGGTACGAATACGTTCACAAGGAAAGCTTTTTATTATTACCCTGACTTTGACACCTCTTGCACCACTCGGTGAAATGGTGTTGAAGATCAACAGACCATGTGGTACTCTGAACCAGCCGCAAGTCTGCGATTCTGAAATGGAAACGAAGACATGCTGAATACTGGACCATAACCACAGAAAATTAACTAACTGGGGCAATGTTTGAGTCTGGCACTGAAATGGTAAGGTTTGTCAGAGACGGATTACAGTAGAAATCCCACTCAGGAATATTGCACGGGCTGCTCCTTCGTGATGGTGAAGGAGTGCTGTCCCACTGGCTGCGCCAGCAGCTGAAAAATAAAACAATATTTAAATTTTGTTTTATTTTTCGGCAGCTGGCTCAGCCAGCATGTGAAGGGAGGGGTGAGACTGGTCCATGGGAGGGAGGTAGGGTGTTAATGCACTAAGGGGCATATTTACAAGAGAGTGACACATCAGCTATGATGCGCCAATATTCCTGTGCCTCATGCGCCCCCTAACTTCACCATGGTAATGCTGTGTTTACAATACAGCACACCATGGCACACATTAGCACAACAGCGTAAAGTGTTTTGATGCTATTGTGGCGCATTTGTTGACTAGTGGCAAAAATTGTGGCATTAATCCAGCAATGCATGGGAAGCCCTATTAACAACAATGGGAACGTTACATAACGCCTGCTTCAAGCAGGAGTTAAAAATGACAGGAAAAACAGCTCAGTGAAATCTAGTAAATTTCACTGTGCCATTTTTCTGCATGGGCCTCCTAAAGAAGAAACGTCCCCCTGCAAACATAATGCTTGGCACAGGCATAATGTGGCACAAGGGTTTGCAAAGTGGTGCAATGCTTGCATTACGCCACTTTGTAAATCTGGTGTGGTGAAAAGGCCTCCTTGGCACTGTCTTAGCGTAATACATAAATCACACTAGGGCAGTGCAAGGAAGAGCTAAGGGCTTGTCAGTATCTCCCTCAGTGAGCATGTCAGTTGGGCCAGCTGTCTTAGGCCGACCAAACTGACATGAGCACTTAGGTTTCTCCAACCAGCCTGTGCAACACAGCCAGGTTGGAGAAACTGCACAGACCCCAGAGCACTGTCTGAGCAACAAAACAAGCTGGGACACAAACACCATAGAGAAAAGAGGATTGAGTCAGCCGGCGGCCTATAGTGTCTCCTTTTCCTTGCCCTCCTTTTTTCCTATATCATTGCACGAGAGAACCTTTAAATATGTCAGTTCCGGATGTGCACTGCACAAAAAACAAACTAGTGTAAAATTACAACACCTAGGCTACATATATCACACAGTGCAGTAGTAACATTGAATATGCTAAACCGAAATACGCTGCATTGGTTACATTTAGAAAAATACAATGTTTTGAATTTTAAAGAGTCTTGATATACGTCCTGCATTCAGTGAGCCAAGAAACAGCAAACCCCTCACCCCGCCCCCTACCTGAAGGTCAGTACTGCTAGTGACATGATCCTGCAGGAGACAGGAACCAATCAAATGCAAAAACAATTGGTTTTGAAGTGGGCATGGTTTGACTGGACATGGTTTAAAACCATTTGTTAAGCATTGTTTGTACAGCTCTGATAAGCTTCAGACTGCCCAGCCTCCAGCAACAAAACCGGATCCCATGAGCAATAAAACCGGCCCACACCCTGCCAGCCTACTTGTTAAGTGCCTGGTGCAGCCAGTGCAGTCCTGTATACGCTCCTGCCAGCAATGACCTGCTCTTGTGTGCCCTCCTACCACGCAACTCATCCACAGTACTACACAGCTTGGGTCAGTGAGTGCAGTAGGAAGCTGTTTCTGGCCATTAATGAGTAAATACATTCTTGATAGCCCACGCTGATACAAACAGCTGAAAACAAGTTCATACCTATGCATATCAGGCTCAGCTCATTATGCAACAATGACTGTCTACCTTTACCTCGCCCATCAGCCATCTTACATTGGTTGGTCAAGTGTGAGAGGAGTGGCTCTCCAACTCCTGGTTCATAATACCTTTTTTATTAGCTTTATTAAGCATTTAAAAAAAAGAAACATGTTATACAATAATGTATGTGCCATAAGAGAATCACTGCATTAGCATACATTGTATCTTACAGTGAAAGATTTGGCCATACAGGCATCTCACGTATATTTATTCATTCAGTAATCCCTATTGGAGCTACAAAGTTCGAATAGGCACATCAGCTGCTCATATCATGCATTACACCCTTATGTTCCATTTCCATAAAAGATCAACACCGGTGCTCACATGGAGAGTGTGATAGGGCTAACTGTAAAATGTCTAGGCCGTGGATTTCAGGGTACATCCAAATAGCAGGGGGCTCAAAGCTCCCTTCAGTGTACCTGTATATGGTGGGACCTGGCATCAACATCAGGAGGGTTGCAGCGCGGAGGACAGTCAATAGTGGTTATGAGGTAGTGAGTATCTCAGGGACCCGCAAATATATCTGGGTCTGAAGAACGGTGTCATCAATTCCGTGTTCAATTCCAGCTATATATATTAAAGTCCAGCTGTTGCTTCCATGTCGGATTCCTCCTCCCACTCCAGCAACACACCATCTCTCTTTTACCCAGCAATAATGCTGTTTTTTGTGGCTTGTGCGAACGTCCCTCTACAATCACAACAGCCCAATTTTGGAGTCTGTTTCTATTTCAGTCTGTAATGTAGAAGCAGTTTATGAATATGGCTGTGGTGTCTAACTCGGGATTTAGGTCGCTCAATACAACGAAAAGTTGTGGGCTATAAAGTGGTTGGCTACAAATCTGAACTGGTTGGGTCTCAACATGTCTGGCGGCAGCAAATTAAGATGGTTGGTGGTCAATTTAGCTGAAACTTTGGCATCACATGTAAGCAATGAAAGGTGCTGGTTGCACTCCCATTTTTCAGGGGGATTTCAGACGGATTCTCTAGCTTCAGGAATGCTACCATTATGGCCTCTATCATAGCAGGTGGGAGAGTACCCCACTCTCTCTCTTCATCCTAAACAACAAGGAGAAGCAGCCCAAGGATCTCGATGTGTCATTTATAAAATTCAGCTGCGATGCCATCAGGCCAGCATTCCGTATCCATTGTGAGTTCTCCTATCACCGCTTTTATTTCACGAATCATGAATGGATTAATCAGAAATAAACTCTAAGTGCCATTTAGCCAGGTCAGAGCTGTAGCTGCCAAATATTCAGCTATTTGTGAGGAGCATGAAGCCTTAGTAGTGTGTAAATAGCCTATCCTGTTTTAGGATCAAACCTAGGAAGGACGCTGTAGCGAAGGACGCTGCTGCTGCCATCTTGAGGGGGCGGGACCACAAGGCCCCTTAAAAACTCTGCACGCCTCTGGACCCTAAGGTATGACATTGGACCCTTTTGTTATGTTCCGCTAACGCGATACTTGAATGCTGGTTATTTTACTTAGTTAAGTTATCCTGTGCTGGTGCCAGGTTTTCAAGCACCAGAGGTTCAACAAATTCATCCACTCTTCTATATAAGAGAAGTAATTTGGTCTATCTCTGTACTTCTGGTGCTGTGATTTCCATATGCTGTTAACCTACAATGGGAAAACGCAAAGCCGTGGATGTCCCACCGCGACAGAATGGCACCAAAAAATAAAAAAAGCATACCAAAAGCCAAGTGAGTCCTGCTAACAGCAAAGGCTTCAACCCCCTCGACCAAATTGACATGCTATTTAAGGAGGTCAATGAACTTTTGAAAAGTAATCCCCACCCACCCACAAAAAAGTGTGCTACCTTGGGGACTGGGAAAATACCAGAAATTTTCAACAGAAAGAAGAGGTCTCACTTAACACACTCCTCAGATCTGATTTCCTCAATTGAGGAACTTTCTGCCCCCAGGGGTGAAATTGTCCATATGGCTTCTGCTATTCCTCCCAATTCTGTGGATAATTTACCTAGTCATTCGGACTTCCCCTCTATGGGTACTTCAGCTATCCCCTCCCATTAAACCCTGAGATTGTAGTAATTCCTAATATGCCATGCTCTAATCGATTTGGGCTACTGGAGGAAGAGGGAGATCTGCCTAATAATGCATTAAACATTCAGCACTGGATCGCTACTGAAGATATTAGTCATCAACATAAAGTGCCAGCTTCTGTTGGGGTGGAATCCTCGTACGAGGATGGCAATTTAGCCCTTGTTGTACGGAAGGTGGACAAAGTAAAGTCTCTGGTTGCCTCTCTATTAGGGTTGATGAAAGAGATCTTAGGGCCTAAAAATGGCTGCAGCTGCCAGGGAATAAAAATGAAGGTGGGGCTGGGAATGGGTGGGGATAAAATTGCATCTAAGCCAGGAATAAATCCAGTTATTTCTCTCCCTAGGCTGGCGACAAACCCCCTCCCATTTGATCCAATTTCACCCCATGCAGAGAGTAATCAAATCGTGCTTCCAGGGCCGTGCCAGAAGACCATGGGAGCTCTTAATTATAGGGGGGTACAGGAGGGTGCCCATACAGCATTATGGCCTAGCCCTGTGGAAAATGCACTTGAGAAGGCTGGCACATCCAGTGGGTTTGGTGGAGCAGATGGCCCCCATGGGACTCCCACTGGTTCTGGCAGTCCCATGATGGGTATGCCATGGTTGGCAAGACAGGCACAACACCAGGGTCAAACAAGTAGAGCCAATGTTATTTTTCTGACTAATGTGCCCAAACTGCTATCCGGCTCCTTCGAAGACCATGAATCCCTGACCAATAAGGTTATCCACTGGTTCCGTTTTAGATGTGATTGCCTATCGGTTATTCGCTCTGATATCCATAAGGTAGGAAGACACAGTCAACCAGGGGTAAATCATGATTATATCTCTGTCTGCTTCATTGAAAAATCCACGGTGGACCACCTCACGGAATTTAAAACCTGAACTCGTGATCTGAGGCTCACGAAAAGGGTTGGTATTAACTTCTCTCTATATCCACCCTGTACTCATGCAGGAAGGATTACCAGTGAGCTTGCTCCGGCCCTGGAAGGTGAATACCCTGGGGACCATATGCCTTCCCGCTCTCTGGATGCAATTGATTGACTAAATGGCACTCGGGATGTACGGTCAGATGCTATATCTGGGGGCACGCATATTTGTATGGAAGAGGGATTTAGTCCCAACAACGACAATGATCTAGCTAACCCCGAGTTTCTAATTTTAACATGGAATGTAGCTGGTCTCCATAAGAAGTTGAGGGACTTGGAGTGGGCTACTTTTATTAATAACTTTCAAATTTGCTTGTTTCAAGAGACCTGGGCTGATGAGCACATTTTTATTGATGGATTTTATTCATATAACATTCCTGCCCAGCCTTCGGAAAAGGGTCAAGGACAACTTAAAGGGTGTCTTTTAATGCTTATCAATAAGGACTTGCATTGTGATCATTGTTGCTTAAAAATAGATTCGGTGGATTTAATGGGAGTTCAATTTATCTTACATCAAGAATATAAAATTATTGTTATTAATATATATGTGAGATCTGTTTCTAGAGGGCTCGAGTCTCAAACTCTGCTACAGTTGACAGAATATCTTCATTCCCTTAATCCCCCATTCTATTTAATATTAGCCGGAGATTTTAACTGTGTTTTTGAACCCTCTGATATGAACACTAGCTTTACAGACGAGGAAGACGAGATGTGGGGAATCCCACAGATAACGAACAGCTATCCGTGCACTCGCTCCAGTGTAGCCCTCTAGCTAACTATGTTATGCTTAAAGTATGGTCTCAGGGCTTGCAATGGACGCATACCCTCAGATCTAAATTTGGCACCCACTTTTAAACGAGGGATGTCCACTAGTGTAATAGATTACTATCTACTTGATGTTAGACTATGGCCTTTACTAAAAGACATGAAAGTGGAACCTCAATGTGAAAGCAATCATAATCCCCTGTTATTATCTTTGAATGGGGAAGTTTTTAGAAGAACCTCGAACCTACAACGTTCAGAGGTCCCTTCTCCATTGCTGAATAATAATTACACTAAGGTCTCATGGCCAAAGGTTTTGTCCAGCTCTCACTCGGTGGCTGGGATTTATACATTGTTTGTAGATGAGTTGGCAATTTATGAGGAACATGGAACTGATAACATCCCTATTCTGGACATCCATCAAGGAATGTTTAACGGATTGCAGAGTTTTTTTTATAAAAAGACCAGAGCCAAACGGCGTGATGTTCTCCTCCAGGGCGATAGAGGATGGTATAATGAGGACTGCAGCAGGGCCAAATCTGAATTAAACAGTGCTATTAAGTCAGGCTCCCTTGTAGTGATTCAATCGGCCAGGCGATCATACAAGAAGGCTCAAATTCTGGCAAAAAAGATATGGGAAGATTCGATCTCGCAGGGGTTGATTCTTGCTTCGGAAAATAATAACAATGTGATGTTCTGGGATCTTTTATCCAGAGGGCAAGGAGGGGGCAGGAGGCGCATAAGGCATCATATCCAACCTGAGATGTGGGTAGATCATTTTACCCATCTCTATGCTGCCCCAATGACCCACTAGTTGGATATTCTCCAGTACATGATCTAACCACCCCTCAGATGGGTAATTGAGGTGACTGCTCTGAGCCACTAGTTTTTTCCTTAGAGGAAACCAAAACAGCAATCAATTCATTAAAATCAGGAAAAGCGCTGGGGCCTGATGAAATACCAGGTGACCTATATAAATCTGAAACAACTATTTGGTCCTGGTATATTAATTTGAGTTCAAATAGAATCGCTGCTGGTGGCTCAATTCCAAGCACTTGGAAGGATGCTGAGATAATCCCCATTTTTAAAAAGGGTACCGCAAATTCTCCCGCAAACTATAGACCTGTTAGTTTGATTGATAATATGCAGAAATGTTTTGCCAAACAACTGCTAGAAAGGTTATCAAGTTGGGTCCAAGAACATCAGGCCCTTTCTATGCTGCAAGCGGGCTTTCGTCCCAAAACTATCACGATAGATCAGGTTTTTAGATTGACCCTCCTGTATTGGAAATACGCGGTCCTCGCAAAACAACCTCTTTTTGTTGTCTTCGTAGACCTCAGATCTGCTTTCGATTTGGTTTGCAGAGAAAAGCTTTGGGAAGCACTACTCCAGATGGGTGCCCCTATCAATTTGGTTTTGCTGCTACAAAGTCTACATGACGACACATATGCACAAGTGAGGTGGGGTGGACATGGAGAATTGACTGATAAGATTCCAGTACGGAGGGGAGTTCGCCAGGGATGCGTCTTGGCTCCCACACTTTTCACGTTATTTATCAATAAAGTGGTACAAATTCTGTCTTCATGTACCAACGACGCCCCCACTCTAAACAAACAGAAGATTCCAATACTGCTGTTTGCTGACGATTCTCTTCTTATCTCCCAGACCCCTATGGGCCTCCAAACCCTTGTGGATAGATTCAAGTCCTTCTGTGATAACCATGGCTTAGAATTGAATGTTACCAAAACAAAACTGATGGTGTTTTCCTCTGGCAGCAGGCGAAGATGCACCATCAATCTGGATGGGGCCTCATTAAGCAGAGTAAAGACCATAGACTACTTAGGCGTGAGGCTCGCAAATAACTTGCATTGGGAGGAGCAAATCTGTAAAAGTGTGGGGCTTCTTCAGCATAGAGCGGCTGCAATCCTGCACTTTTACAAGAATTCTGTTTCTAGGGCTGTTTCCCCAGCTATTAAAATCTATCTGGCTAAGGCGCAGGGTGCAGCCACCTATGGTGCTGAACTATGGCGACACTCTGAGAGCAAAAGACTAGCAGTAGGAGAAAACAACTTTGTCAGGGCCCTACTTGCGTGCCCCCAGAGTACTCCTCTGATCCCTGTGTTTATGGATCTAGGTTTTAATCGTATATCCAATCTGATAGCCTTAAGACCCTTGTTATACTGGGTGAGGATTTGGACTGTTCCGGAACTTATTGTATACAGAGATTCAGCCCTGGATATTCTTAGGAGGCCTGGAGCAGCTACCATACCCTAGGTCTTGCATATATCTAATTGGTTTACGGTTCTGGGTTTAAGAAGGTTTTGGGAAGAGCCACACAACTTGGGGAGAGCTGATAAGACTCTATTAAAGACAGTATATTGGTCCCATATAAAGAGTGATCTGGTCCGTTGTGCATCCTATGGTAGATTGACCAATCTGTTTATTTACCTCAAGTGGTATCCCCAGATTGAACAATATCTAGACCCGATTCCTGATCTGCTGGGGAAGGGCCTTTATGCACGCTTCCGTTTTGGAAGACTACCGCTGTTATCTCTAACTAAGAATTGGGGTGGGTCTTCTTCTATAGATCTTTGCCCAGCTTGTCTGGTTTGCACAGAAACTATTGAACATTTTTTGTTCTTTTGCCCTGCCTATACAACTACCAGAGCAAAATGGATTTGTGTAACTTGCAGAAACCTGGGTTTGAGACAATGTTCGACAGCTATCAGGATTTTAAAGAGTGATACTTCCATAAAAGTTATCCATGCTGTCAGCAAGTTCCTCGCGACAAGCTGACGTATTCGACATCACTCATTGAAATAAAATTTTTAAAAAATGTATTCTGTGTAATACATTTTAGAATTTAGAAGGTTTGAAGTACGGGTTGTATATTTATTGTCATGTTTTAAACCGTGTATATGTAAATCGTGATATTAAGTTAATTTTATCTTTCTGCTTGTTCTTATATCTTGTTACTATTGTATTTTCTTTCATGCTTTGATGGCCTCAATGACCGAATAAAGCTTATTATTATTATTATTATTATTATTATTATTATTATTATTATTATTATTATTATTATATTATTAAACCTATAAAAACTGATAAAATTCCACTGAAAGGGAAACAGCCATGATCTGTTTAATAATATAAACACTCATAAAAACCTGTATAAACACAACCGAAAATGTAATTCAAAGAAAGGAAAGTCAGAGGGAATGAGTCATTTTTATTTGTTTCTGAAGGGACGAATACAATGAAAGTTTGTTTTTCAAGGTAGCAGCAAGGAAGAGAGATATCAGATGACTCTGCTTGTCTTTTGTTGTTTAGGGATGTCACTAAAGTGTGCTTCTTCTTCCTTTTGTTTCGTCTAGTTTTGTGTACTTGGAGTAAAGGTGTGGGGATTAGAAGCATGTTTTAGGTCCAATCAAAATAATTTATACACTGAAGAGACTCTGGGAGTGTTAAAATTAAATTGATCTTTTGACTGTGTTCTTCCGCTGATTGGTGAGATGGCTTGTTCATATGAATCTTGGCCAGTATGTACTAACACATTTACCCACAGACTCAAAGAGATAAAACCCTTTGATACATCGGCCACTTTTACTAACAAGTCAGTATTGATAGAGGTCAACTACCAGCTACCCCAGGCTTTAATCACTCAATGCAAGACGTAATGGCAGGTGAAAAGAGTTCTGCTATCATGCACTTGGGAAAGTGAAAATATGGCACAACACTTTCCACATACCAACATAATACATAGCTGAAAAATGTCATATTGTTATCCGTGATACCTTTAGCTAATTCTTGCTTTTTACTCAGCTGCACTTTACTGCTGGGAGCAGCTACATGAACACTGATAGCCACTGATTTCAGATGGTTTAAAGAACACTGAAAAACACCACTTAAACCAGCAAAAATAAGCACTGAAAACAAGCTAACCTAGCTATGAGGCAGCAAAATATATTAAAAGGGTATTTAGTATTTGTGCACTGTCTGGATGATAGTCACTTAGTTGGTCCTGAATCTCTAAAATTTTATTTCCCGCTCACGGGCAGTTAATTAGTGTAGCTAGAGATCTACTGAGTCATCTGTCCCCTCCATAACCTTGGATGTATTTGCCTCAAAACCTAACTCTCATGCTCTGTCACCTCTGAATACTCAGTTGTGTTGCCTCCGATCTGTTCCAGGGTATGCCTGCTGTTATACTGTTCCAGTTGCTTAATCTTATGTTTACTATATGCTAAATGTGTACGGGGTGATCAAGTGTTTTTAGTATACCATTTTGCTTTGAAATACATGCAGCTCTAATCATGACCATAAAGGGCTCCCGCACTGTGCAAATGCTGCCCACCAATCCTACAATGTGCTGGATCACTCTATTTGTCAAACTCGCTATGCCTAAGTGCCACTAAATGGGGAAGGATGTTGATACAGGGATCTTCAGGTGCCCGCTGTACCCCTATCGCTAGTGTGAAGTAGGTGTGCAATTTTAAGGCACCCAGGGGAAGGTCTAGCAGCCAATCATCTATGCATTCTTTCTACCACCAAAAGCTGTTAAAAGGCCTCTGGGCAAAAGACCCTCAGTAGCAATATTTCAATATAGTCCTCCATTTTGCCCCTTATTGGTGGATTCTGGTACTCCCAGTATGCAAAGATTGTTATGTTGTGAGCGATGTTCTTGATTTTCATTTTTTTCCACTATAACACGTAAAGCTTTTTCCATGCTAAGCATTATCTGCCCCTTATCATTACAGTAATCTTCTACTTTTGAAGTTCTATACTCTGCCTCTTTTAGTGTAGTGTTGTGTTTCTCCAACTCACGTGAGATAGGCTCCATATGAGGATTGAGGGTATTCACCATTGGTTCTGCAGTGACATCGTGAATATCACTCAGAGAGGTATATGTCCCACTGGCCCTCAATCCATGCCAGGGTTCAATGTGCAGGTTCAGCTGCTTGGTGTCCATTTTGCCCCTTTTTGTGTAGGGCAAGCATGTGGGCTGATAATCTACTGCAGGTTTGTGAGGGTCCATCAAACGTCCTCAGGTGGCCTTTGAAATGTTGTGGCAAAACTGGGAACACGCGTTATGCCCCAGACTCTCTAAAAAGACTTTGGCCCTCATTACAACCCTGGCGGTCAGTGATAAAACAGCAGTAATGCTGCCAACAGGCCAGTGGTAAAAAGAAATTAATTATGACCACAGCGGACACCACTCAAACAGACAGCCACTTTAACACACCGACCACCTCGGCCGTAGCAATAAGCACCATGGTGGTAACCGGCAACAACCAGGCGGAAGACAATGTATGGCTCACAGTAATACAACAGGCCTATCCACCACCTTATCCAGGGCAGTACCAACAACATCAAAATCACGGCAGAAACACTGCACAGAAGTCAAAGGACTCACCTCTGGATACTCAAGGAAGAACCACGACGCCATGGAGCCCGAGTTGCACATCTTCCCCATGATTGTATACCTCCTTATTCCCTACGAACAGCAACGCCGGCGAAGACGAACACGGTAGCACACAAGGGAGAGGGGAGGAAAAAGAGAGTGACACATACATGCAACACGCAACACCCCCACCCCCACCTGCAACACCATACACACAATCAGAAGCAGTAACAGAACCGTACCCCTTAGGAATAATGCAAGGACAAAGGAAGTGATTAAAGTGAGTGTAATAAGAGAAAATACGAGCAAATTGTGATTCAAAATCAAAACAGTATATACATATATTCACATGGAGGGACACTGCCCAGTCCTCAATGTCCATGGGCCACAGGGCCACATCAAATAGGTCAAGGTACCACTTGACTCCTGCATCAACACAGAGAAAACACAGCAGGGGCATCAGATTGAAAATACACAGGCACCTCAGGGGGACGGGGAACAGGGGGGCACCTCAGCCGGAAGATGTTACATCACCACTGGTCCTGGAGGGTGCTACATGCCCTGTGTGATGTCCTGGGGTGTGCAAGGCCACAGTCTCTCTAGTGGGTGGTTTACCCACTGCTTGGTCCTGGGGAGTGTAAAGCCACAGTCTCTCAAGTGGATGGTTTGCCCACTGCTTGGTCCTGGGGAGTGCAACGCCACAGTCTCTCAAGTGGGTGGTTTGCCCACTGCTTGGTCCTGGAAGGTGCAAGGCCACAGTCTCTCTGGTGAGTGGGTTGCCCACTCGTTCTGGAGGGGGTCTTGTGCCCAGTGTGCATCATCCTGGCAAGGAGGGGGTGAGTGGATGGCTTCTTCCACTGGTTCTAGACGGGGCCTTGTGCCCAGTTATCTTCATCCTGGCAAGGAGGGGGTGAGTGGATGGCTTCTTCCACTCGTTCTGGAGGGGGCCTTGTGCCTTGTGATGCAGCACTTGGGGAGTGCAAGGTCACAGTCACTTACCTGGGTGACACACCTGCAGGATTTGCAGGCTCCAGGATGCACTACAGCCCATGAAGGAATGACTACACACTGCCCGCCGGCGGTGATGGCTGCTAAGTGGTGACAGTCGTGGGGCTGGCAGTGGTGGGGGAGGCTCAAGCCCTTCCCCTGCAGCCTCGGGGGGCTGCCCATTGGGGTTGCAGCTGCTCGCAGTGGTTCTGGTGGCCATGCTGGTAGTGGTGCTGGTGTCGGGGATGCCAGTGGTGGGGGGAGGCTCCAGCCCTTCCCCTGCAGCCTCGGATAGCTGAACTGCCATGGTTGGGGGCTCAGAATCAGTCCCAGCACAAGGCCCCCTGTCCTTCCTGCCTGCAGGTGCAGGCCCTTTGCCTTTCCCCTTGGCAGCTGGTGGTGCCTCCTTTCCCTTCCCCTTGGCAGCTGGTAGTGCCTCCTTGCCCTTCCCCTTGGCAGCTGGTAGTGCATCCTTGTCCTTCTCCTTGGCAGCTGGAGGTGCCTCCTTGCCCTCCCCCTTGGCAGCTGGTGGTGCCTCCTTGTCCTTCCCCTTGGCAGCTGGTGCAGGCACACTGTTAGTGCTGATGGTTGGTTCCCTGGAGCCTCTCCCACCTGCAGTAGCTGCCGACACTACTGTGGCCTTGGATTGGGTGACTGAGGTGCTAGCCTGGGTTCTGACCACCTTGGCCCGACGTGAAATTCGGGGGGAGGGGTAGGGAAGAGGTCAACTGGGCAGAGAAAAAGCTTCTTAGGGACACTGGGGTGGGAAGAGGGTGAAGGTTTGGGAGTGGAGGAAGAGGGAGTGGTTATTGGAGGTGTCTGTCTGCTGCATTTGGGTGCAAGTGCATGGGCTGGATGCTGTTGTGAGGTGGATGGCTATTGGGTGTCTGAGTGCTTGCGTTTGTGTACTTTAGGAGGAGGGGGCACATACACAGTGGGAGAGGACACATGGGACGTGTGCATGGAAGTGGGGGTGGTGACTGCCAGTTAGGGGTGTGTAGTAATAGGTGTGATGGTAATGGGGGTAGTGGATGAGGATGTAGTGCATGCAGGTGTGAGTGGAGATGCTACTGGGAGGGTGGTGGATGATGAGGAGGAGGGGGACACAGTGGAAGCAGTGGATGTTGGTATGTCTGCATTTGGATGGTGTTTGTGTGAGTGCCTGTGGGATGATGTGTGGTGCTTGTGTTTGCCTGAGCCACTCCTGTGTGTTGTCTTGGGTGCATGCTGGTCTGACTGTGTGCTTGGGATAGGTTAGGGTTGAGGGAAATGGGACTGGGTAGAGGAAGTTGGAGTGGGAGGCTAGAGGCAGGGACAATGGCTGCCATCAGGGAGGAGGTCAGTGCATGGATTGTTCTCTGTTGGGCCGCCATGCCAGAGTGAATGCCCTCCAGGAATGCATTTGTTTGTTGCAAATGGGCTGCCAGCCCCTGGATGGCATTCACTATGGTTGACTTCCCACCAGAGATGAATCGCAGGAGGTCAATAGCCTCCTCACTCAGGGCAGCAGGGCTAACTGGAACAGGACCTGAGGTGCCTGGGGCGAAGGAGATGGTGACCCTCCTGGTTGAGCAGGCACGGGAAACACGCTGAGGTGCTGCTGGGAGGGCAATGCTGGTACGGGGGTGGCAGCTGTACCTGTACTTGGGGTGGCCACCACCTGGGAGCTTCCATCAGAGGAGGGATCACTGTCAGGACTGTCCCCTCCTGTCTCTGCCGTGGTGCTCCCCTCATCCTCCGTCCCACTGGGGCCCTCACCGTTGGTGGATTCGGCCTCCATGGCCATGTGGGATGCAGCTCCCTCCATCGCCGGTGCCTCTGCTCCTCTGACAGATGATGCTAATGCACATCAGGACAGGATAACAAAACAAAAAGAGGGGGGATAGACAAAGGATACACTTGGTCAATGGCAGCAACAACACCCCCGTTGGCATACACAACACACACACTCACAGGGAACAGCCCTACTCACTAGGCAATGCACTACCAGTCACAATGCTAGTCACCAGGCAATGGACAGGAATACCCAATGCCAATAGCAGCATACCTGACACTCTCAGACCCTTGTCCAGTAGTGGATGCCTAGTAGCTTGTCAGGAGGTGGTGTTTATCAGCCCCTGCCCAACATGGAACCTACCCTGCAATCTTCGGCCTGGCCTAGGGGCACCCACAGGCCCACATCCCCCACCCAGAGACCACCCCACCATGCGCAAGTAGTATATTGTGAAACTGTACTCATCCCCTTATGGCTGCTGTGATGCCCTCAAGCACCAGTCTAGGTCCAGATAGGCCACCGCCAGTATGTGAGCCATCATGGGGGTCAGGGTTCGACAGGCACCCCTTCCTTGTTGGGAGGCCATCCCCAGCTAGGCCTCCACCGTCTTCCTTGCCCAGCGTCTCAGGTCCTCCCACCGTTTGCGACAGTGGATGCTCCGCCTGCCGTAGACCCCCAGGGTCTGCATGTCCTTGGCGATGGAATGCCATATACCCTTTTTCTGATGGGCGCTGACCTGCAGAAAAAGATACATAGAAAAAGGTATTAGTCATACCGTCTGGCCTGCTACACTCATGGCCCACTATAGCCCTCCCATCCCCTTACGCATAGACATTGCCTACCACACATGCAGCACGTTGTCCAGAACCCTTCCACCAACCCCCCCACATGAGGCCCTCACACACAGCACTCCATGCATTCATGCCCCATGCTTTGGGCTCACAGTGTACTCACCTGTTGGTCTGGAGGCCCATACAGCATTCGGTACTGGGGTAGGACCTCTTAAACCAGTTTCTCCAACTCCACAGTGGTGAAGGCAGGGGCCCTTTCCCTAGTGACACGAGCAATTGTCGATTTCAGACGCAGGTCACAGCAGCACTTGCAGTGTAGGTTCCTCTCCTGTTGAAGGTCAGATATCAAGTGAGTGAACAGATAGAAAATGGCGGTCACGTCCATGGCGGTGCGTACCGTCACCACCGGTGTACATCACCATTGGCCAATGTAACCCATAGGGCACAATAATAACCAATGAGGAGTTGCACAGTGGTACTCGACCGCCTCCCGCAACAGCGCACAACGCCCGCAGAATTACCTCATTTCCACCTGTCCCTCCAAACATGACAGGTGGACGCCATTTCAGGGGGGGCAAGCCATGGCACCTAACTGTGTCACAGTAAACATAGGCACCATTTGGGCCTATCCAACAACATACTGTTACTGTCACAACATGCAATGCAGTGTAGTGTTTGGAAATGTGGAATACTGACCAGCTCCCCGTTTTGTCCCCTAGATTACAACTGCTGCCCATGAATAGGAGATGGAGACATCCCCCCATGTACAGATCACTGGTGGACTGGTCAACAATGGAGGACAGGCACATTATCCTCACCTATAGACCTGACAGGGTCACAATCACAGAGCTGTGTGCCCAATTGGAGCCTGACCTGATATCTGCTATCGGTCACCCCACCAGGATCCCCCTTCTTTTGCAAGTCCTATCTGTGCTCCATTTCTTGGCAACTGGCTCCTTCCAAGTGACAGAGGGCTTGGCAGTAGGAATGTCACAGCCAATGTTCACAATATTGCTAACCAGAGTGTTGTCTGCCCTGATTAAACACATGTGCAGCTACATCGTTTTCCCCCAGGTGGAGGACTTGGCCACAGTGAAAGCTGACTTCTATGCAATGGGACATACCCCCAACATTATTGGGGTAATTGATGATACATATATTGCATTTCCCCCCCCCCAGAGAAATGAACAGGTGTTCAGAAATCGAAAGATCTTTCACTCGATGAATGTGCTGATAGTGTGCCTGGCGGACCAGTACATCTCCCATGTCAATGCCAAGTATCCTGGCTCTGTGCATGATGCCTATATCCTCAGGAATAGCAGCATCCCATATGTGATGGCACAACTCCAGAGGCACCAGGTGTGGCTAATAGGTGAGTCTTGGTTCCCAGCCAGTGGATAGTAGTGTATGAGTATGGCGTGGGCCCTAAGGATTAGTGTGTGTCTAACACGTGCCCGTCAATATTTGCAGGTGACTCTGGTTACCCCATCATCTCATGGTTACTGACCCCAGTGAGGAATGCCAGGACAAGGGCAGAGGAACGTTACAATGAGGCACATTGGTGAACAAGGAGAAATATAGAGAGGACATTAGTCCTCCTGAAAGCCAAGTTTCAGCACCTGCAACAGGTGGATCCCTGTGCTACCCACCCTAGAAGGTGTGCCAGATCATCGTTGCATGCTGCATGTTGCATGACCTTGCCTTGAGATGCCAGGTGCCTTTTCTGCAGGAGGATGAGGCTGGAGATGGTAGTGTGGCAGCAGTGGACCCTGTGGACAATGAAGATAAAGAGGTAGAGTATGAGGATGAGGACAACAGAACAGCTATTATACGACAGTACTTCTAGTGACACACAGGTAAGACACTGTAACTTCACTTTGCATTGACAGTTTTGTATTTGACATTGTACATGGGAGGCAGATTGTCCCAATTCTATGGCCACTTACTGTACCCTTTGGTATCTCTATTTTCAGATATCTGTGGCCTACTCTGGCACCTGGTGTGTTGAATGCAGCCATCTATAGGTCATTCCTATATATACATTACTGTTCAGTTGTTAAACGAATATATAGTTAAATCATTTGACATACTCCATACTTGTTTATTTAAGTGCTAAGAGGTAGAGACTGATGTGCAATGGGCTGGGGAGATGATGGATGTAAGTCCAGGATAGAATCCAGTCTATTTGTATCACAGGTGCATTGTTCAAGGGGGCATAGGAAGTGAAGCAGTGGCAGTTCAAGGTGGACAGGGTGACAGAGTGGGACATGGGTGACAATCAGGAGAGTCTTATTTTCTGGTGGGGGTCTTGGCAATGTTCTCTGGCTTCTGCCTGGGTTGCAGGGGCCATTTGTGGGGTGGTTTTCCTTCTGCAGGGCGAGGGGTGCTGGTGGCCTGTTGTTCCTGTGGCGGGGCATCCTGTGCACTAGCGTCAGCGGAGGTGGAGGGCTGTTCATCGTGTGGCTAGTGTCTGGGCCCATTGGTGTATCACTGCCTCCCTCATGGTGTTGCCCATGTCTTCCAGCACCCCTGCAATGGTGACCAGGGTGATGTGGATGTCCTTCAGGTCCTCTCCGATCCCTATGTATTGTCCCTCCCGCAGCCACTGGGTCTCCTGCAACTTGTCCAGTATCTGGCCCATCGTCTCCTGGGAATGGTGGTGTGCTCCCAGGATGTTGGTGAGTGCCTCGTGGAGAGTCGGTCCCCTGTTGCACAGCAGTCCCCAGGTCCCTGATCGTACTGTGTTTGTGGGGTGTCCTGGGGTCCCTGTTGTGGTGGACACACTGCTGATTGACGTGTCGTGGGGACAGAGGAATGGGCCCTGTGGTGGTGTTTCCTGAAGGGGGAGGCTCTGTGGTGGTATGGGACTGTGCCTGAGTCACCAACTGTCTAGAGATCCCTGATGGGGCAGGTTGGTCATCCTGATCCAGGCGGGCAGAGCTGCTGTCATCACTGTGCAAACACACGCATTCCATAATTGTGCAAGCCATAGTGGACCACCAGGGACTATTCACAAACATTTTGGCCAAGTATCCTGGGAGTGTCCATGATGCCTACATATTCAGGCATAGCAGGATCAATGAACACTTCCAGGATGGACAAGATGGAAATGCCCTACTTGTGGGTAAGTCAACAAACCTAGCAATTTACACACAACACACCAACCCTGTAGGACACACAAGACATACACCACTCCAAAAACACATGGCCAGGGTAACACAGATATGCAGGTAACAACACATACACCATAATGCAGTACAGCACAATCAGTGCACACCACAAACACATACATCCACATATATGTAACTCACCCACAACTTGACAGGGACACCACGTGAAGGACAGGTGCAGATATGTACCCTTTGCAAACAGAAGATGTACACAAACCACTATAAGTGCCCACAGGTTGCCTACTACATACACTGCACACACACAGTACAGCAAACAAAGAATAGCACAGCAATGTCAATGACATACCCCATGTTTATGTAACGTAAGTCAGATATAGGAACAGATCCCACAAATCATGCAGTGGAATTCTTGCAAGAACAAACATCAAATGCCAGACAAATGGTGCCAATACCAACTACATCTCATCAACTCATACCTGACTTACCAGTAGTGTGCATACACATCTGCCTGATGCATTGGGTCACACACATAGGAATACAACATTAATGGCCATCACATACCATGTGCCAGATTTGTGAGTAGTGGCACTACACCTACTATAGTGCCACCTCGCATGCACTACTTACTGACTCACAACACCATCATGTCTGTACCGTACACAATAAATGCCCCACATGCCAATCAGGTGGAGATTAGGGGTCTCTGTGAAGATTAAGGGAAGAAAATTGATGATTTGGCAGGTTGTACAGCCGCTTTGGAGGAGGAGGTGGGGGAGTTAAGGGTGGCCGTGGAAGAAAATAAGGAGCAAATAAGATATTTAAAGGAAGGGGAAACAGGGGTGATGGCTAAAATGGAATCCCTGGGAAATAATCTGAGGAGGAATAATTTGAGGTTTCTCAGGGTCCCGGAAGGGCTGGAAGAAGGTGACTTAAAAGTTTTTCTGGCTCGACTGATAAAGCAAGAGGTGAATGTGGAAATATCAGAGGAAGACATTGTTAAAGATATTCAAAGGGTGCACCGGGTCCCGGCAAAAATGCCTTCCAACAGGGACAGACCAAGGAAAATCCTAGTTTATTTTCAGACATACTCCCTGAAGAAACATATTCCCGCCCTGGCGCTAAAAAAGAAATCATTGATGGTAAACGGCTCCCCTTTTAAAATTAGGTCGGACCTTGCGTCTGTGACTTTGAATAAACAGTGGGAGCTTGGTAAAAGAATTACATTTTTGAAAAAAGTTGGGTTAACAGCCCAGTTGAGATTTCCTGCTTCTCTAAAAGTTATGACAAATAATAAGATGTATAATTTTACGGACTGGAAGGAGGTGGATGAGTTGATTATGAAAATTGAGAAAGAGAGCAGGAACGAGGCAGGTCTAACCTAAGATTTGATTGTTCCCCCGTGAGGAGGTTTTGTGGGCGATGCCCTAACTTAGGAGCGGTGACCCTCCTCTGACCTTAGTCAGGTTAATATTTGGGTGGGTTCCCAGGGGAGGAGGGGGATTGGGTGAGGTGCAGGATGATGGTTGAAGGGAGCACTGGGTGGGGAGTATAATAGGGGAAAAAAAGATCCTCCTTGTTGTAAGTAGATTGGGGGAGGGGGAGTGCGGTGTGGTGGTGGGGAGCACAGGGTGGGGAACATAATAGGAAAATAAAAGATCCTCATTGTGGTAGGTAGACCTGGGGGGCGGGGGAGTGATGGGTGGTGGGGGTGGAGGAAGGTAGGTGGTTTTGATGTCGGAAAATGGCAATAAAGAACTTGAGACTCCTGTCTTGGAATGTAAATGGTCTTAGGGTAAAGAGTAGGCAGAAAAGGTTGGTGCAATATTTGAGGGATGATCCGTTTGATGTTTTGATCTTACAAGAGACTCATATTTCTAGGGAGGAATGTTTTGAAGTTGTTAAGGCATGCGGGTGGGTTCAGCAGATAGCTAGCTCAAATTGTTTGAGCGGTAGTAAAGAGGTGGCTGTTCTAATTAAGAAACATGCCAGTGGTAACGCGTCCCTTTATGATAATTTATCACACATCATGTCTCGTTTTAGGCCAATTAATCTTTTGACCCAGTTGAGAGACACCTTAGGACGAGATAGCTAATCAATATATCAATCAATACATCAATAATGTCATCAATATTTATCACGACAATGCATTTCACTTTAGTAAAAGTCATTAATCAATTCAAAGACGCTACCATGACCTTTCAGCCATGAATGACCACACCTTGTATAGTAGAAATTTTATGAGTTGTATTCCCTATTAATTACAGTCTAATAGCAAATGCGTTAATCTCAACACCAAGAAACATAATAACATAGTCACGATATGGCAACTTTGGTAAGCTTTCATTAAAGCGAAAATCACAAACACCAGAACATAACACGGCGTGAACATAGATCAATTTAGCAGAGTGTCAATAACGTGTCAGTTCAACAAAGCATAATCTCGGTTGTGCGTCAGTTTTATGAACACCTGTCCTAACCACTGATTAGCATTCACATGTTGGGCTTCATGCAAAACAATTTAGAACACCAATTTGGAAAACATCTAGCTAAGGCCTCTGTCAAAACCAGCAGTTGGTACCTAGAAAGGAAAAGCAAACAGACAAATTACAATTTCATTGTCATAATTACCCTCCAAAAGTTTATGTCAGCGCACAGGTTCAGTCTTCGTCCTCAGGACTTCAGTCAAATCGCCATCAGTCAGAACTCAGCTCCGGGGCAAAAGGACACTTTCCTCATAAGGAAGTAAAGTGTAAAATGCACAATTCTAAGGGCGAGGATGGTCTAAGTAAAACAATAAGTCACCAAACAGAGTGACAGAGTTTCTGGATAAAATCAATAGCATTCCCTACGAATTCCAAATGACTCCCCGTGACATGGGTTTTTATCCCTTTTTCATTGTACATTCCCCCAAAATTCTATTGGACATTTGCTATACCCCACTATCTTTAACCTATCATAAAACACATTAGGTAATCTAACTCTTCACCCCATATTATTTTACAAGTTTTGATTGGTCTTCGTAATTGACGTCTTCAGAGGTGGTACGTCCGATATGATTTCATCCTTATGTAATTCTTTGCACATCTTTTGGTCAGCAGTTCCATTGTCTTCACCGGTTTGAATGACCTTGTACACTACATTAATCTACATTGTTTCAATTCACTTTTAACATTTGTTTTGCAAACGAGAAGAAGCAGTGGGAAACGGATCTAACATGGTTACATTCATCTTCCAAGTTGAAGAAAAAGAATAAGCAGGATCATGGCCCCTTGTGAGTCAGCACACTGGAAAATAGAAAAATGCATTTAATATGAGAGCCAGGGCAGCTAAGCTTCAGCTCATGCTAACTTAAGGCCTATGAGGATTTCAATATAGATTTAATAAGCGAATATTAGTATAAACTTATTTAAACATAATATAAAACATTTTGGTCATTATTATTAGTCTATGTATACATTGGTGGCCACTCATCGTGGTCACTATTCAAACGCACATCTAAGCAAAATTATTATTATTATAGTTTCTATGCAGCATCATCAGACACTAACTCATAAACATTTCATGTTAATATAAATTATTTATGCTACGCTCTCTGACCAGTATTACTTTTCTGGAAGGCCCCATAGATAACTCAGGGAGGTGGGTGTTGGGGAAGCTGTCTGCTTTTGAATATGTCTTTACCTTGGTAGGATACTATGGTCCTAATAGGGATGATGTAGGCCCATTAAAGGAACTCTCAGATTGTCTTTTCCAATATTTAGATCCTATAATATGGGCAGGTGACTTTAATGTTGTATTGAACTATGAATTAGATAGATCAGCGGGTAGTAGGTCCCAAATAAATGAGAAAATGCAAGGTTAGATTCCGGTAATGATGTCCCAATGGGGGTTATATGATGTTTGGAGGGATAAGAGAGGGTCAGAGAGAGGTTACTCTTATAATAATAAGAAGTATCGGCATCAGTCCAGAATTGACTACTTTCTTTTGGATACTGTTTTGAGGGACTTTGTTGAGTCAGTAGTACATATTGTGGCCCATTTATCAGATCACTCGGCGGTTAGTTTAGCTTTTAGGTTGCCAAAGAAAAGGAGGCAAAAAAGGTGGACTTTAGACAGAACTCTACTTCTGGAAGATGAGGTGGTTACGGAATTGCAGGCAGATTCAGAGGAATTTTTTAGTATGAATTTAGGTTCAGCTCCCTTAGCGATAGTTTGGTATACATTTAAGGCCTTTTTGAGGGGATGTCTGATCAGGACAGCTGCACACAGGAGGAAATTATATAATGAAGAAATAAGCAGGTTGGAGAGTCAAATACGACAGTTTGAGCAGGGAATGTTAAGTAAGGAGCAGGGTGAAGAATTTTACGATTTATATAAGCAACGTCAGACAGCCAGTTCGGAGTTGGCAGCTCTTTTGGATCGCAGGATTAGATTGAGATGTGAAGCTAATAGGGTGATGCATTTCGAGTACAGTGAGAACAGCAGTAAATTCTTGGCTTGGAAGTTAAAATCAGATAGGGTCAGGAATCGGGTGACAGAAATTCAAGATGAAGACTCGGGCGGGATCAGAAAAGGTGGTGAGCAGGTGGAAGAAGGTTTTTTCAATTTCCTTATGGACTTATATACAGAAGATTTGAAGCCACCTTTGGAGCTATTGAAGAGGTGGCTTGGGGAATTAGATTTACCAACTCTGAATGAAGAGGAGAGAAGTGCGGTTAATGATCCGTTGCAGCTGAGTGAGGTAGAACGGGTCATTTTAGCTGGGAAACTGGGGAAGGCATCAGGACCAGATGGGTTACCTATGGAGGTATATTGAGTTCTGAGTAGTAGTATTTTAAAAGTTCTGAAGCAATTATGTGATAATATTATGGGGGGATGAGAATCTTCCTCCTTCTTGGAAAGAGGCGATTATTACGTTAATTCTAAAAGCCGGTAAAGATCCCAGGAAGTGTTATTCATACTGCCCAATATCACTGTTAAATTGTGATTATAAAATCTTTGCTAAACTCCTGGCTGATAGACTAGGGATGGTAATGGGGAAACTCATATACACAGACCAGAAAGGGTTTTTGAAAGGCAGGCATGTGCATGAATTGACACAGGGATTGGTAGAGTCGATTGATTTAGCCACTTCAATGCATATGCCTTTGGCGGTGGTAATGGTGGATGCAACAAAAGCATTCAACAGGGTTAATTGGAGTTATTTGATGATGGTCTGTGAATCATGTAAAATTGGAGGCCAAGTTATTAGAACATTGCAAAAAATCTATCATGACCCAAGTGCAAGAATTTTAGTTAATGGTATGCTTACTCCTTAGGGACGAGACAGGCATGCCCATTATCCCCATTATTATTTGACCTCTATATTGAACCATTAGCTTGTAGAATTAGGAGAGATAAAATAATATTTCCTTTCCGGTGTGGAGATCTGGTCAGGAAGGTATCTTTATATGCGGATGATTTAATGATTTATACAGCGAACTTAAGTCAGGCTAAACCGGTTCTTTAAGAGTTAACAGAGGATTTTGGGGGAATCTCTGGTTATGCAGTTAACAATCAAAAGACCGAAATTATGGCATTGAATATGGAACTAAATGATGTAGTGAATGTAAAGAAAGAAGTTAAATATTTGGGGACCACTGTAACACTTGATAAATGTAAAATGGCGGAAACAAATCTTGCTCCGGTTATGAGGGAGGTGGACCTTTTACTGAGAAAATGGCTTAATCTTCCACTAACTATAACAGATCGGATTAACGTTGTAAAAATGGTGATTGTTCCTAAAGTAACTTTTATTTTCAATGCATTGCCATTAATATTTAAGAAAGCTGCTTTAAAGAAATTTGAGGGGAAAATTTGCAGTTTTATTTGGGCATCGAAAGGTGTTCATATATCATGGAAAAAGCTTAAGAGGAAGAAAGAAAAAGGTGGTCTGGCGGCTCCTGATATGCAGTACTATGCATGGGCATATCTGTTAAAAAATGTAAGACAGAGTTTTTATGCATTACATCATTCTGAGCTGGGGCAGGTGTTAATTGCTATGATGGAAGGCCAGGAGGTCCAGAGAATGATTTTGTATAAGTTCGAGGATTCGAAGTTCTTTAAAAAAAATTGATTTAAGATATATCATGAATGGGCAGTGCTGTGGTATGAAGTGAGGAAGATCACAAAGTTGTCATATTATAATGACTGTGCGCCGATTTGGGACTCACCTGGCTCAGCGGAGTGGACTAAAGATGCCCTGGCTATTCCTCTGAAAGAGGCAGGTTTTTTGCAATGGAGACATATCTGTTATAATGGTGAACTTAGGGAGTTTGATAACCTTAATATGGAGGTAGAAGGAAGGCTGTCTAAGCTGAAATACCTTCAGATGAAGACTTGGGTTGGGAATGTGACAGAGGAAGTGGGAAGTACTAACGGACTGGTGGACCAGATGCAGCTGGATATTCCGATGAAGAAAGAAGTGGCTAGGTGGTATTGGCTGATGATGGACATTGTGGATGGTGAATTTAACCTCCCGGAAGAAATCTGGAGGGAGTGCTTGCCGGAGCCACAGCTTAAAGACCTTTGGCAAGTATCCACTACACTTCTGTATAATACTGTTAAACCTGATGCGTTAAGGAGAAATCATCTATTTTCTATCCACAGAGCCTTTTGGACTCCCAAAAAATTGTCCAGGCTGAGACAAGATAACGTGGTGAGGTGTAAGAAGTGTGGTTCTGCATCAGCTGATGATCTACATATGTTTATTGACTGCCCTTTACTCCGTAGGTTTTGGCAAGAGATGGGTGATGCAATTAACAAGATTCTTCCCACAAGCCCGAAGGTGAGACCTTTGTTAGTGATGTTTGGCTATTCATATGAAGCGCAGAAGATGGGTAGAGATGGAGCTAAACTGTTGTTTTATACAATGCTTGTGGCAAGAAGGGAGATCTGTAGGAAATGGATCAGCCCTGTTCCCCCTACTTTTGTCGAATGGAAAAACTCTCTAATTTACCATCTGAAGTTTGACTGTCATAAAGTTTGTAAGAAGATCAGATTTTGAAATCCGCTGAAGCAATGGTTGGGAAGCGGGTGGTATGAATAGATAGGATGTGATCCTATGATTATATTCTTTCCTCTGCTTTCCGCACTGGAGCTTGGGTGGAAATTTTGTCCCAGACAGGGGCGATGAGGTCAGGGATAGGTGGTGAGCAGTTGTGTGAGAACCTTCGCTGCCCCCCACCCCGGTCATGTGAGGGAAATTTGGAAGGTAAATGAGGATCACAAAAAAAAAAAAACAATCAATCAATCAGTAATTTGTTAAGCGGCCTACTCACCCGGAAGGGTCTCAAGGCGCTGGGGGAGGCGTGCTCCTGCTCGAAGAGCCAGGTCAGGAGGTCCTAGGTCAGACGTAGGTTGATGGGGAGGGAGTTCCAGGTTTTGGCGGCAAGGTGGGAGAAGGATCTGCTGCCAGTTGTGGTCCGGTGGATGCAAGGGACGGTTACGAGGGTGAGGTTGGCGGAGCAGAGCTGGCATGTCGGGATGTGGAAGTTGAGATGCTTGTTGAGGTAGGCAGGTCTGGTGTCGTGGAGAGCTTTGTGAGCGTGGATCAGGAGTTTGAAGGTGATCCTTTTATTGACGGGGAGCCAGTGGAGGTCTCTGAGGTGGATGAGATGTGTTCAGGGCGAGGGAGACTGAGTATGAGTCGCTGGGGCATTCTGGATGCGCCGGAGTTTCCTCCTGAGCTTGGCTGTTGTTCCCGCGTAGAGGGCTTTACCGTAGTCCAGTCTGCTGCTGACGAGGGCGTGGGTGACCGTTCTTCTGGATTCAATGGGGATCCATCTGAAGGTCTTGCAAAGCATGCAAAGGGTGTTAAAACATGAGGATGAGATGGCCTTGACTTGCTGGGTCATAGAGAGCGATAAGTCCAGTATGAAGCCAAGGTTGCGTGCGTGAGTGGTGGGTGTTGGGGCAGACCCCAGAGTGGCTGGCCACCAGGAGTCGTCCCATGCTGATCTGTTGGAGCCGAAGATGATGATCTCAGTATTCTCTGAGTTCAGTTTGAGGCGGCTTGCTTCCATCCAGTTGGCGAAGGCATGAAGTCCGGTGTGGAGGTTGGTCTTAGCGGTTGCGGGGTCCTTCGTGAGAGAGGGGATGAGCTGAGTGTCATCTGCGTAGGAGACGATGTTGAGGCCGTGGGATCGGACGACGTTGGCGAGTGGTGCCATGCAGAGATTGAATAAGGTGGGCTGAGTGAGGATCCCTGGGGGACTCCACAGATGGTCTTGGTGGCTTTAAATAGGAACGGGGGAGGCGGACTCTTTGGGTTCTTCCAGAGAGGAAGGATCTAGAGGAAGGATCTGAGCCATTCCAGGGCTCTGTGGTGGATTCTGGCGTCATAGAGGCATGTTCGAAGGGTTTGGTGACAGAGGGTGTTGAAGGCTGCGGAAAGGTCAAGTAGGATGAGGGCAACGGTTTCACCTTTGGCGACCCTGCTCCTGATGTCGTTGGTGCAAGTGATAAGGGCGGTCTCGGTGCTGTGGTTCTTGCGGAAGCCATACTGGGAGATGTCGAGTAGACTGTTGTCCTCCAAGAAGCGGGATAATTGGTTGTTGACTATCTTCTCGATGGCCTTCGCAGGGAAATGGAGTAGGGAGATAGGCCGGTAGTTTTTGAGGTCTTCGGGGTCGGCTTTGGGCTTTTTGAGCAGGGTGTTGACTTTGGTGTGTTTCCAGCTGTCCGGGAAGTTGGCAGTCTGAAAGGAGCTGTTGATGATGGTCCAGAGCTGGGGAGCGATGATTTGGCTGGCTTTATTGAAGACGTAGTGAGGGTAGGGGTTGGCGGGTGAGCCGGAGTGGGTGGTGCTCATGGTCTTTGTGGTTTCCTCATCATTGGTGGGGGTCCAGGCACTCAGGATGTTGGTGTGGATGGGTGCGTTGAGGTCAACCTTGGTAGTGGTGATGGTGGGGGGTATGGGCCAGTAGTTTTTGAGGTCTCCGGGGTCGGCTTTGGGCTTTTTGAGCAGGGTGTTGACTTTGGTGTGTTTCCAGCTGTCTGGGAAGTTGGCGGTCTGAAAGGAGCTGTTGATGATGGTCCAGAGCTGGGAGCAATGATTTGGCTGGCTTTATTGAAGACATAGGTGGTCATTCTGACCTCGGCGGTAAAAGGCGCCTACCGCCGGTCAGAAATCCTCCATAATTCCGCCGCGGTCGCGGTAACCCGCCACGGTCATTCTGACCCGCAGCAGCCAAACCTCCGAAAATCCGACAGCCACAACAGACCGCCAGACCAGCGGTCGGCGGAAAAGTGGAGGTGACCAAACCTCCACCGTCACGCCAACAGAAATACGCCCATGCCATTACGACCCACGAATCCACGCGGCGGTCTTTCAAACACGGTTTTCCATTGGCGGTACACACCGCCGCGGTCAGAATACACACAAACGAACAAAACTCAGCCACATTGGCCGATTTGAATTCCACACACCTGATACACATACACACACCACTCCCACACACACAATACAATATAAAACACACACCCACATCACCCACAAACCCCTACGACCAAAAATTCAGAAAGAAGCACTGAGAGACACATCAGCGATCACAGAATACCATCACACAGAGGCACACTACACCATCACCCACACAATATCCACACACAAAACAACACACACCACCACACTCAACACACTTAACTACACATACTCCACCCCACACATCATACACACCACTCCATGGCACCCCAAAGACACCCCCGCTTCTCAGACGAAGAACTCAGGGTCATGGTGGAGGAAATCGTTCGGGTAGAGCCCCAGCTCTTCGGCACACAGGTCCAATACACCAGCATTGCCCGGAGGACGGAGCTATGGCAGAGGATTGTCGACAGGGTCAACGCTGTGGGACAGCACCCCAGAAATCGGGAAGACATCAGGAAGCGATGGAACGACCTACGGGGGAAGGTGCGTTCCATGGTATCCAGGCACAACATCGCCATGCAGAAGACTGGCGGAGGACCCCCACCTCAACCCCCACAATTTACAACATGGGAGGAGGAAGTCTTGAACATCCTGCATCCTGACGGCCTCGCAGGAGTCGGCGGAGGAATGGATACTGGTAAGTTGAAGCTTCACTACTGCTTCCCCCCCACCTGCATGCCAAATCATACCCCAACCCTCACCCCCATCCTCGAACCCCACCCTCACCCCCACCCCCATCCTCACCCCCACCCTCACCCCCACCACCATCCTCACCCCCACCACCATCCTCACCCCCACCACCATCCTCACCCCCAACCCCAGCACACCTATTCCCTGCCAATGTCTCACCATCACAACCCACACATCCCAAAACCTAGGCCTGCATGCGTCCACTAAGCATGGACACCCATCACCAAAGCATGCCCAATGCATATACACATCCCCCCCACAAGCCACCCTCACCAAAGCCCCCACACACGAATGCCAGCACTTGGGGACACGGGAACCCACAGATACACCCATATGCCACACATTGAAACTATAACCATACCTCTATACCCCTGCAGGACCCGACCGTCAACACACCGCCACGGAGGGCCCAGAATTCTCCACATCCCCCACCCAAGAGGCCGTCAGCGATGACAGCAGCTCTGTCGACCTGGACACTGATGACCAGCCCGGACCATCGGGGACCTCTGGACAGTCGGTTCCCCTCACACAGGCACAGGCCACTACAGACCCAAACCCCTCTGGGAACACCAGCACAGCTCCCACCCAGCGGGCCCATGCCTCTGTCTCCAGGGCGCGTCAATCTGCGGTGTGTCTACCACTACAGGGCACCCAGGATAACCCACCACCCCAACAACAACAGGGACCTGGGGGCAGTGGTAGTGGGCACACCGGCCAGGGGGCAGAGGCCCAGGGAAACAGGGCAACTCGGAGGGCAGCTGTGCGACAGGGGGGGGGACGGGCCCAGGGAACCCACTCTCCACGAGGCCCTCACCACCATCATGGGAGCATACAACCGCTCCCAGGAGACGATGGCGACGGTACTGGCCCGGTTCCAGGAGATCCAGGTACTGCAGGAGGAACACTATCGGGGGTACAGGAAGGACATCAGAGCCCTCACCTCCACCCTGGTTACCATGGTAGGTCTGCTGCAGGACGTCATCAACACCAGGACGGACACTCAACAACAACAAAGGGCCCCTGCCACTAGCCTGGACCAAGAACAGCCAACCACCTCCGCCGGCGCTAGTGGACAGGAGGCCCCCGCACAACAGCAGCCCACCAGACCCCCACCTCCTGCAGGAGAAGAACCACCCCGCAAGAGGGCCCTGAGATCTCGCAAGAAGACAGAGTAGGATGTCAAGACCCCCGCCAGCAAAGGATACCACCTGATGTCATCCCACTGTCCCACATTGTCACCCTGTCCATCCTTGAACTGCCCATGCTCCATCTCTCCACAGGCCTCTGGACAATGCACCTGTGTGACTGTTACTCTGGACTCTGCCATGGACATTCCTTCACCATAGCCCCCACCCACTTGAAACCACCCATCCCATTTTGAGCACTGAAATAAACACCTATTTTGCACAAAACTATCTGGAGTCTGGCTGTGATTTCAAAATATTGTAATTGACATGACAGTGCAAATATGTCCTTGTACATAGTGAAGTCAACAAACAGCTGCCACAAAGCTGTAGTCCATGGGGAAACGAAGCACAGGACTCGTAGTGGGGACCCCAGATCTGAAATAGGGAGGGAAAAGCCACAACTCAGTCATCATACACTGGGCCAAATAGACAGGCAGCAGAGATGCAGGAGAGTAGTTCACATTTACTAAATTATGTTTGAATTGTTACCTGTGTCCTATTGGAAGTACTGTTCCATGATTCTGTCCCTGTTGTCTGTTTCAGCCCCGTCGTCTTCCTCCTCGTCACTCTCCACAGGTTCCACAGCTGCCACAACACCACCGTCTCGACCATCCTCCTGCAGGAAAGGCACCTGGCGGCGCAAAGCCAGGTTGTGAAGCATGCAGCAGGCCACGATGATGTGACACACCTTCTTAGGTGAGTACATTAGGGATCCACCTGTCATATGCAGGCACCAAAACCTGGCCTTTAGGAGGCCAAAGGTGCGTTCGATCACCCTCCTAGTACGCCCATGGGGCTCATTGTACCGTTCCTCTGCCCTGGTCCGGGGATTCCTTACTGGGGTCAGTAGCCACGACAGGTTGGGGTACCCAGAGTCCCCCAATAGCCATACACGGTGTCTCTCTAGATGTTCTATCACGTAAGGGATGCTGCTATTCCTCAGGATGTAGGCGTCATGCACTGACCCTGGGAATTTGGCATTTACATGCGAGATGTACTGGTCAGCCAAACACACCACCTGGATGTTCATGGAATGGTAACTTTTTCTGTTCCTGTACACCTGCTCCCTGTCTCTTGGGGGAACCAAAGCCACATGGGTCCCATCAATGGCACCAATGACGTTGGGAATATGTCCAAGGGCGTAGAAATCACCCTTCACTGTAGCCAATTCGCCCACCTCAGGGAAAATGATGTAGCTCCTCACGTATTTCATCAGGGCAGACAACACTCTGGATAACACCTTCGAAAACATGGGCTGAGACATCCCAGAAGCAATTCCCACTGTTGTCTGAAATGACCCACTTGCCAAGAAATGGAGTACTGACAGGACCTGCACCAGAGGGGGAATCCCTGTGGGTTGGCGGATGGGGGACATCAGGTCGGGCTCCAGCTGGGCACACAGTTCATGTATAGTGGCACGGTCAAGCCGGTAGGTCAGGATAATGTGGCGTTCTTCCATTGTCGACAGGTCCACCAGCGGTCGGTACACGCGAGGATTCATCCGTCTCCTCGCCAAACCCAGCGGACGGTGCCTAGGAAGGACAACATGGAGCACAGAGTCAAGCAACCCACAGATACGTACTCACAGCTTGCACAGTAAACGATTCTCTATGCAGTGAATGGCGTGTCTGAGTGGCTATGCAAGGCCTAGGCCTGTGTGACGCAGTTGAAATTGAGCCATGTGGACCCTCGAAATGGCGGCTGCCTGACCTGTGAAGTGTGACAATGGGATGTGAGGTCAATGCGCTGGCGTGGCACACCGCGGCGGTTGGCGGTCGAAGACCGCGGCGCGAAGCCGCATTGGTTAACATTGAAGCCTATGGGTTTCAGGAGCCAATGGCGAAGGGCGCCGGCGGTGGCGGTACGCACCGCCGCGGTACGTACCGCCGCGGACGTGACCGCCATTTCCTATCTACTTATCCACTTGCGACTTGAACTTTCACAGGAGAGTACCTATACAGCAAGTGTTGCTGTGACCTCGGTCTGGAAGGGACAATGGCTGCTGCGACTGGGGAAAGGGCCCCTGCCTTCACTGGAGAGGAGTTGGAGAAACTTGTGGATGGGGTCCTCCCCCAGTATGCGCTACTCTACGGTCCTCCAGACCAACAAGTGAGTTTAATTCAATATGGATTTGGGGCCACTGGCTGGCTTGGGGGCCTGGCGGGGGGCCTGGCGGGGATGGGGGGCATGTTGGGGCTGGCGGGGGGCCTGGCGGGGATGGGGGGCATGTTGGGCCTGGCGGGGGCCTGGCGGGGGGCCTGGCGGGGATGGGGGGTATGTTGGGCCTGGCGGGGGGCCTGGCGGGGATGGGGGGCATGTTGGGCCTGGCGGGGGGCCTGGCGGGGATGGGGGGCATGTTGGGGCTGGCGGGGGGCCTGGCGGGGATGGGGGGCATGTTGGGCCTGGCGGGGGGCCTGGCGGGGGGCCTGGCGGGGATGGGGGGCATGTTGGGCCTGGCGGGGGGCCTGGCGGGGGGCCTGGCGGGGATGGGGGGCGTTGGGCCACTGGCAACGAAAATGCAGACAAACTTGAACGTGGTATTTCTCCCTCCCTGTACGTGTCACATAGGTCCGCGCCCATGAGAAGATCGGGATTTGGCGTGCCATCGCCAAGGAAGTCCGGACCCTGGGGGTCCACCATCGACGGGGCACCCACTGCCGCAAGAGGTGGGAGGACATCCGCCGCGGGACCAAGAAGACCGCCGAGTCTCTGCTGGGGATGGCCTCCCAACGTAGGCGGGGTGCCTGCCGTCAACTGACCCCCCTGTTGTTCCGGATCCTGGCGGTGGCCTACCCTGATTTGGATGGGCGCGTGAGGGCAGCACAGCAGACACAAGGGGGTGAGTACAAGCATTATCTACTCTGTTGTCGCGCAGTGGAGGTGTCTGGGTGGGGGAGGAGGGCTGTGGGTCCCCCTAGGCCAGGGCGATATCTGTAGGCTGGGCACCCCCGTAAGCCCCTGTGTCCCCAGCCACCACCCTCAGTAGTGTGTCAGTACAGCCATCCCTGGGCTGTGTCATCCATGGGTGCAGTTGTCAACTCTAGGCGTGTAGGGCATGTTCCACGGAATGCGTAGCGGACCCCAAGTGCGCAACTTAGTGCAGGGGGCATCTGTGTCTGTCATGTCCGCTAACTGTACCGGTGATCCATGTACTCAAAATCTCTTTATTTCTCTCTCCCCCCCCCTTTTTGTTTGTCTTTCTGTGCTTGTGTGCATCAGCATCATCAGGCGGAGGAGAAGTGGCATCGGGGCGGGAGGGAGCTGCATCTCACATGGCCCAGGAGGGCCATGCCGCAGAGTCTGACTGGACCAGTGAGACGGAGGGCGAGGGGAGCTCCACAACGGGGACGACTGGACCCTGCAGCGACACGGACACGTCCTCGGAAGGGAGCTCCCTTGCGGGGGTGGCACCATCTGTGCCCCCCGCCATTACAGGTACAGCCGCCACCCAGCGCACCATCTCCGCCCTCCCAGCAGCCCCTCAGCGTTCGCCCCGTGCCCGCTCTGCCAGGAAGCCGGGCATCTCCTTCGCCCCAGGCACCTCAGGCCCTGCCCCTGTTACCCCGCTGCCCTCAGTGAGGAGGTCATTGACCTCCTCCGAACGCTCATTGTTGGGCAGACTACCCTTTTGAATGCCATCCAGGGGGTGGAGAGGGAGGTTCATCGCAGCAATGCGTACCTGGAGGGCATTCATTCGGGTCAGGCTGCCCATCAGCGATCGTTCCAGGCTCTGGCCTCAGCACTGACGGCAGCCATTGTCCCTGTCTCCTGCCTCCCTCTACTAACTCCCTCCTCCCAGTCTCCTGTTCCTCTGCCTGTCCCACCCACACCATCAGACCAGCCTGCACACACCTCAACACCCAAGAGCAGCTCATCCAAACATAAGCACCACAGATCACGCAGACATTCACACAAGCAACATTCCGATGCAGACATGCCAACAGTCACTACCACCTCTGTGACCCCCACCTCCTCGTCTCCCTCCTCCCTCCCTGTGACGTCTACACTCACACCTTCATTCACCTCAACATCAGCCAGTGTTTCCATCACCAGCATACCCTCCACTACAGTCCGCACACGTGCAGTCACCACCCCCACTGCCATTTACACGTCCCCTGTGTCCTCTCCCACTGTGTCTGTCACCCCCTCTTCCACACCACACAAACGCAGCCACCCACCCACCCAACAGCCATCCACCTCACGACAGCCTCCCGCTCCTGCACCTGCACCCAAAGACAGCAAACTTGTCTCGCCTACA
The DNA here is from genome assembly GCF_031143425.1 of Pleurodeles waltl. Classification (NCBI taxonomy): domain Eukaryota; kingdom Metazoa; phylum Chordata; class Amphibia; order Caudata; family Salamandridae; genus Pleurodeles; species Pleurodeles waltl. The sequence goes on from NC_090439.1 coordinate 344,556,463, forward strand.
ACCACATCCTCTCCCTCCACTCCCATACCCACTGTACCTACCACTCTCCATTGTCCCAAGAAAATCTATCTCTCTACTGCTACCTTCTTTCCTGACCCTGAGCCCCCCCCCTCCTTCTCGTCGGGGTAAAAAGAGCACCTCAGCCACCACCAGCCCTGCAGCCCCCTTGACAAGGGTGCAGGGGTATTGGAGCCCACCAGCCCGCAGGTCTGGATCTTCGCCCAGCAGCAAGGGGACAGCCAGCCCACCCCCTGGGAAGAGGAGCAGAAGGCGGAAGGGCCGCCGCCGGAGCCCGGATTCGATATCCCCCCAGGACACTAGCCAGCCACCGTCAACAGCCACAGCTCCAAAGGGAGGAAAGGGCCACAGACTCCCGACTAAGGAGGGCAAGGGCAGCAAGGCGGAGAAGTCAGCCAGCAGGCCTGCTGCCCATGGAGGACCCGTCACAGCTGCCCAGGAGGAGCCCGCAACCCCCATAGCCGCTGCCCCGGGAGGAACCGGCACAGCTGCCCCGGGAGAGCCCACCACCCCCATAGCCGCTGCCCAGGGAGGACCCAGCCCAGCTGGCCAGGAGGGCCCCACCACCCACAGCCCAGGTGGTCATTGAAGGAGCACCATCCCCGCTGCCCAGGAGGGCACCACCAGGCAATGAGCAGTTGGCCATGGAATGGCCGCCGTCTCCAGCACCGCTCCGCTGGGGACCGCCGTCTCAAGAACCGCTGAACTGGGCCCTTCAAGGCAAGAACCGCTGAACTGGGCCCTTCAAGGCAAGAACCGCTGAACTGGGCCCCGCCGTCTCCAGCACCGCTCCGCTGGGGACCGCCGTCTCAAGAACCGCTGAACTGGGCCCTTCAAGGCAAGAACCGCTGAACTGGGCCCCGCCGTCTCCAGCACCGCTCCGCTGGGGACCGCCGTCTCAAGAACCGCTGAACTGGGCCCTTCAAGGCAAGAACCGCTGAACTGGGCCCCGCCGTCTCCAGCACCGCTCCGCTGGGGACCGCCGTCTCAAGAACCGCGGAACTGGGCCCTTCAAGGCAAGAACCGCTGAACTGGGCCCTTCAAGGCAAGAACCGCTGAACTGGGCCCGCCGTCTCCAGCACCGCTCCGCTGGGGACCACCGTCTCAAGAACTGCTGAACTGGGCCCTTCAAGGCATGAACCGCTGAACTGGGCCCTTCAAGGCAAGAACCGCTGAACTGGGCCCCGCCGTCTCCAGCACCACTCCGCTGGGGACCGCCGTCTCAAGAACCGCTGAACTGGGCCCTTCAAGGCAAGAACCGCTGAACTGGGCCCTTCCAGGCAGGAACCGCTGGCCCTTTGGCAGACGTGGCAGGGCAGGATCTGTCTCGGGCAGGGCTGCAGGATGTCCTCTGGCCAACATGCCTCCTCCAGTGGCAGTGGAGTCTGTTATGGACTGTTTGGACTGTGGCTTTGCTCTCCCCAGGATGGCCCAGTGGGCAGGCCACCCACTGTATGGACTGTTTGGACTGTGGCTTTGCTCTCCCCAGGATGGCCCAGTGGGCAGGCCACCCACTGTATGGACTGTTTGGACTGTGGCTTTGCTCTCCCCAGGATGGCCCAGTGGTCATGGAGTCCCCTCGTGGATCTGGCGTTGTGTACTCAAGTGGCTGAGGTGCCCCCCCTTCCCTTCCCCCTGAGGTGCCTGTCCTTTTTTCTTTCTGATGCCCCTGCAGTGTCCTCTCCGTGGAGTTCTTGTCGTGGGACTGGGCCTTGCCCCTTTGCTCAGGACCCCTGTGGTCCACGGACAGTGGTTGGACTACATTTAGTAGCTGTATATATTTTGTACATAGTTTATTTATTTATTTGGATTACTGCTGTCCATTTTTCAATATATCTGCCTGTTTGAGATCTCTTCTTTTGGTCTTTGCATTATTTCGGAAGGGGGGGGTTTGTGGGTTGTGACAGTGATCTGTGGGAATGCATTGATGTGTGTGTTGTAGTGGGTGTGGGTGGGTGGGTGTGTGCCGGTAATCTTTTCCCTCCCCTGTGTCGTAGGTGCAGTACTCACTGATGTCTTCCGCGCCGCCGGGCGTGCTCCTGGTACAGGAGCAAGTATAGGAGTGCGGGGATGACCTGCAACTCGGGTTCCATACTGCCGTAATCTCGCGTGGAGTATGTGGAGGTGAGCGTTTTCCCGTTCGTAGTCTGTTTCCGCCGTGTTTTTATCGGCGGTGCTCCCGCCCCGGAAAAGGTGGCGGATTGGTGGGTCGTGATAGGGTGGGCGGTACATTGTCTGCCGCCTGGCTGTTGGCGGGGACCGCCGCGCTGTTTGTTTGTTCCGCCGTGGCGGGCGGAGTGTTAATGCGGCGGGCTGTGTTGGCGGTTCCCGCCAGGGTCAGAATTGCATATTTTGGACCGCCGGCCTGTTGGCGGGTTGGCCGCCGCTTTATCACCGACCGCCAGGGTCAGAATGAGGGCCATAGTGAGGGTAGGGGTTGGCGGGTGAGCCGGAGTGGGTGGTGCTCATGGTCTTGGTGGTTTCCTCCTCACTGGTGGGGGTCCAGGCACTCAGGATGTTGGTGTGGATGGGTGCGTTGAGGTCAACCTTGGTAGTGGTGATGGTGGGGGACAGCGGTGCGAAGCTGCCATGGATGTCTGTGATTTTACGGTGAAAAAAGGTTGTAAGGGAGTCGCAGAGGTCTTGCGAGTGGAGGGGGGTCGGCAGAGCAGGACTTGGGGTTGGTGAGTTCCTTGATGATGCTGAAGAGCTCCTTGCTGTTTTGTGCTTTGTTGTTAATTTGTTCTTTGTAGAAAGATTTTTCTGACAAATTGCTGCTGGTAATATCAAAATTCAAACTCTTCTTGCATTGAATCAATCCTTCAGTGTTTTGGCAACTAATCTCCTACTGGCACGGTTCTTCACACATCATAATAGAACATTTTATGTATTTTTTTAAAGCATTTGTAGGAAAATGGCTCCTTGTTGCAGGTACCCCCCCACACTTTTTGCCTCATATTGATGCTGGCTTGACTGAGAGGTTGCCGGGATCCTGCTAACCAGGCCCCAGCACCAGTGTTCTTTCACAAAAAAGTTACCATTGTTTTCACAATTGGCACCCCCCCAGCACACAGATAAGTCCCTTGTAAACAGTACCAGTGGTACCAACGGCCCTGTGACCAGGAAAGGTCCCTAAGGGCTGCAGTATATGTTGTGCCACCCTATGGGACCCCTCACCTAACACACGCACACTACCATTGCAGATTGTGTATGTTGGTGAGGAGGAAAAGGCAAAGTTGACGTGGCATCCCTCACTATACCATGCACACAAAACATTGCCTGTGGCATAAATAAGTCACCTGTCTAGCAGGCCTTAAAGCCCTAAGGCAGGATGCACTATACCACAGGTGAGGGCATAGCTGCATGAGCAATATGCCCCTACAGTGTCTAAGGGCCAGATGTAGGAACAGAAAATGTTGCGAGTTGAAATTGCGAGTCATACCGACTCGCAATTTCCAACTCACAAAATTGTATGCAGAAAGGTGTCTCAGACACCTTCTGCGACTCGCTATGTGTCCCTGCACTCACAGTGATGGTGGCCTGCTGGAGACAGCAGACCTCCATGTCTGTGACTGCTTTTTTAATAAAGCAGTTTTTTTTAATTTTTTTATTGCAGCTCATTTTCCTTAAAGGAAAACGAGTTGCAATTCAAAAAAATAATGAAACCATTTGGTTTAATTTTTTCAGAGTAGGCAGTGGTCCATTGGACCACTGCCTGCTCTGAAAAAATATTTTCAGCGACATTCACAAAGGAGAAGGTGTCCCATGGGGACCCCTTCCCGTATGCGAATGAGTTACCACCCACTTCAAGTGGGTGTTAATTGCGAATTGCTTTGTGACCGCTTTCGCGGTCCCAAAACAATTCTACATCGCGGTGCGAGTCGCAAATAGGAAGGGAACACTCCTTCCTATTTGCGAGTCGGATTCACATTTTACGAGTCGGTACCGACTCGCAAAATGTAAATCAGCATCGCGATGGCCGTTTTGCATGTCGCAAACTGCATTTTTCGCAGTTTGCGACATGCAAACTGATTCCTACATCTGGCCCTAAGTCACAAGTACAGTGTGGCCATTTTGAGTAGATGGTCTGGGAGTCTGTCAAAACAAACGCCACAGTTCAATAATGGCTACACTGAATACGGGGAAGATTGGTATCAAACTTCTCAGAATAATAAACCCACACTGATGCCAGTGTTGGATTCCTTATAAAATGCACACAGAGGGCATCTTAGAGATGCCCCCTGTATTTTACCCAATCCTTCAGTGCAGGACTGACTGGTCTGTACCAGCCTGCCACTGAGAGATGAGTTTCTGACCCCCTGGGGTGAGAACCTTTGTGCTCTCTAGGGCCAGAAACAAAACCTCCCTGGGTGGTGGTGCTTCACACCACCCCCCTCCAGGAACTGTAACACCTGATGTTACAATGCCCCCAGAGCACTCCAGCCAGTGGAGATACCCGCCCCCTGGATGAGCCCCCACTTTTGGCCGCAAGCCCAGAGGGATGATAAGAAAAACAAGGAGGAGTCACGCCCTCAGTCAGGACCCCCCTGAAGGTGTCCAGAGCTGACGTGACCCCCTCCTTGAGAAATCCTCCATCTTGCTTTGGAGGATTAGGACCTATATGGATAGGGATATGCACCCCTCCCAGAGGGAGTGGGCACAAGGAGGGTGAGGCCACAATCGGGGACAGTAGCCATTTGCCTCTAATCCTAACACACCACTAAATTTAGTATTTGGAGGTGACCCTGAACCCAGCTCTTCAGATTCCTGATGACCTACAAAGAAGACGGGCTGCTGACCTGAAAAACCCTGCAGAGAAGAAGGCAACTGCTTTGGCTCCAGCCCAGCCGGCCTGTCTCCTATTTTAGAGAACCTGCACCAAAGCAACACATCCTGTGGGCCCAGCAACCTCTGCCAACTCAGAGGACTGTCCTGCACTCAAGAAGAATCAAGATTTCCAGTGGACAGCAGACCTGTCCAAACAAGAAAGAAGAAACCATCTTTAAAGGGACTCCCACCTCACTCCAGAGCGTGAGTCCTCAACACACTGCACCCGACCCCCCCAGCCTGTGTTCAGAGAAACCAACTATCCAGAGAGGACCACAGGGCGACTCCGAAGACGTGTCCACCATAGGGTGACCTCCCTGCACCCCCATGACGACGCCTGCAGAGGGAATCCTGAGGACCCCTCTTACCCCGACTACCCGAGACGTAGATATCCGACACCTAGAAAAAGAACTGCACCCGCAGCCCCCAGGCCAGTGAGAAACCGACCACCGGTGCAGCAACGACCAGCAGGAACCTTCCTGCACAAAAACAATCTTAACTAGCGACTTGCTTTTTCTATGTTTGCTGCAGAATGCAGCACTCATAGAAGGAGCAAAAAACAAGGAGAAATTAAAACCTTTCTGCTTGATGTGCCATGCTAACACCACTCATGGGGTGGCGTTATATTTTTGCACTGCCTCAGGTTCACGAAAACTCATAAATCTGAGTCAGCGTCAAAATACAATGGGTGTTGCTGTTGCACACATCTACAGCAACACCCATTGCACGCCCCTTCCACGCACAGTGCTGTGAGTAAAGGGGCCTTATTTACAAGGTGGAATTAAGCCACAAAAAGTGGCTTAATGCCACCCTGCAAATATGGCTCAGGGCACTACGGAGAGCTTCCATGTCTCCCCCCAAACTCCCACTCGCCCCTTTGTGCCATCAGTGCATCACGAGGCGCACTGACGTCACACTTGTTTTTCCCACCGGAGCAGGAAGCAGCAGGTAAGGCCACTTCCTACTCCAGTGGGGAAAAGGGGCCTGAACGGGCGTCCCCACTATTCGGAAAGGCCTAGTTTGAAAGGGGAGATTCTCCCCTTTCAAACAAGGCCTTCCTGAAATGGTTTCCTGGCCCTGGATTGTAGCCATGCTGCAACCCACAGGCAGGCAACCCCCACTAGACACCAGGAATTTCACTTAGGGGGATCAGACCCTCTCTGAAAACTGCCCCCCCCCCCCCACAGGGCTTATTTTTTTAAAAAATAAAGTGAGTTTACCCGAGGAGGGGGGACACAATCACACCACCCCAGGGATTATAATTTTTTTTTTTTAAATAGTACATTCTCCTTTAAAAAACAAATGAAATTGACAGGGTTCAACCCTGCTCACGGATGACCCCCTGTCAATTTCATTTGTTTTTTAAAAAACATTTATATATATATAGGAAGATCACTTTTGTCAATGCATGTGTAGTTTCCCTGGGGGTTGCGATTTTCCCCCAGGGAAACCACACCCACAAATAAAAGTGATCCTTTTAACTATATATAGCTATATATATATACATATATACAGGGAGTGCAGAATTATTAGGCAAGTTGTATTTTTGAGGATTAATTTTATTATTGAACAACAACCATGTTCTCAATGAACCCAAAAAACTCATTTATATCAAAGCTGAATATTTTTGGAAGTAGTTTTTAGTTTGTTTTTATTTTTAGCTATGTTAGGGGGATATCTGTGTGTGCAGGTGACTATTACTGTGCATAATTATTAGGCAACTTAACAAAAAACAAATATATACCCATTTCAATTATTTATTATTACCAGTGAAACCAATATAACATCTCAACATTCACAAAAATACATTTCTGACATTCAAAAACAAAACAAAAACAAATCAGTGACCAATATAGCCACCTTTCTTTGCAAGGACACTCAAAAGCCTGCCATCCATGGATTCTGTCAGTGTTTTGATCTGTTCACCATCAACATTGCGTGCAGCAGCAACCACAGCCTCCCAGACACTGTTCAGAGAGGTGTACTGTTTTCCCTCCTTGTAAATCTCACATTTGATGATGGACCACAGGATCTCAATGGGGTTCAGATCAGGTGAACAAGGAGGCCATGTCATTAGATTTCCTTCTTTTATACCCTTTCTTGCCAGCCACGCTGTGGAGTACTTGGACGCGTGTGATGGAGCATTGTCCTGCATGAAAATCATGTTTTTCTTGAAGGATGCAGACTTCTTCCTGTACCACTGCTTGAAGAAGGTGTCTTCCAGGAACTAGCAGTAGGACTGGGAGTTGAGCTTGACTCCATCCTCAACCCGAAAAGGCCCCACAAGCTCATCTTTGATGATACCACCCCAAACCAGGACTCCACCTCCACCTCGCTGGCGTCTGAGTCGGACTGGAGCTCTCTGCCCTTTACCATTCCAGCCACGGGCCCATCCATCTGGCCCATCAAGACTCACTCTCATTTCATCAGTCCATAAAACCTTAGAAAAATCAGTCTTGAGATATTTCTTGGCCCAGTCTTGACGTTTCAGCTTGTGTGTCTTGTTCAGTGGTGGTCGTCTTTCAGCCTTTCTTACCTTGGCCATGTCTCTGAGTATTGCACACCTTGCGCTTTTGGGCACTCCAGTGATGTTGCAGCTCTGAAATATGGCCAAACTGGTGGCAAGTGGCATCGTGGCAGCTGCACGCTTGACTTTTCTCAGTTCATGGGCAGTTATTTTGCGCCTTGGTTTTTCCACACGCTTCTTGCGACCCTGTTGACTATTTTGAATGAAACGCTTGATTGTTCGATGATCACGCTTCAGAAGCTTTGCAATTTTAAGAGTGCTGCATCCCTCTGCAAGATATCTCACTATTTTTGACTTTTCTGAGCCTGTCAAGTCCTTCTTTTGACCCATTTTGCCAAAGGAAAGGAAGTTGCTTTATAATTATGCACACCTGATATAGGGTGTTGATGTCATTAGACCACACCCCTTCTCATTACAGAGATGCACATCACCTAATATGCTTAATTGGTAGTAGGCTTTCGAGCCTATACAGCTTGGAGTAAGACAACATGCATAAAGAGGATGATGTGGTCAAAATACTCATTTGCCTAATAATTCTGCACTCCCTGTATATATATATATATATATATATATATATATATATATATATATATACTGACGAGTTTCAACTGTAGCTTTTAGGCAGCAATACAAAAGTCAAGTAACTCTTGTGCTTATGTTTCTGCTGGAAAAGGATCTGATTTTTGTCAGTTTTCATGCCATAAAGTTGCGCAGATGGTTTATCTGCCTACTGCAAAGATCAAAACTTCATTATATGTGAATAGCTGAGTGGATTTGTAAAGCCAGCCATTACCTGTGCTATAATACAGATAAAATGTATATGCAAGGGGGGGCTATGCACAGTGGATAGATGAAGGGCACTTTGTTGGGTTGTGGTGAGGGAATCCGAGGAGGAGGTCATGGGAGTGGGAGCACCAAAAATGATTGTTGTACTGGGCGGTAGAGGCGCTAAAGACTGTGACGATTGTTATGTGGCAAGGTGAAGTAATAGTGTGTCTTTTTAGTTTTTGTTGAGTGTCTTGAAAGAACTTGCTGGTTGAGGGAAGAAGCGAAGGTAACTTAACCTTTACTGTGGAACTCATCACACACACACACCAGTGACTGTCTACATAGGCTAATGTTTTAGAGCAACAGTTTAGCCAGTAGCAGAGATGGCTTCTCATTGGATGACTGCTGCTCATGCCCTAACTCGGGTTAAAGAGGACAGCTCTGACGTAAGATCAGAGACTGACACAGCAGATACTAAGACAGTGTCAGAGGGATAGGATAATGGCGCAGACACTGGGAGTGATTTTTCAGTTGGAGGAGTCCCATCCGATAACTCCTCTTCCAGTGATTCTGAGGGAGGTGATGAGGACAGTCCTGCTGTCCCTTTGCAAGCACAGTCTGTGCAGTGGGACAATAACGGGTTAGCCCTACCCAGAAACAGGAGCATGTGGTGACAAGCACACAGAATGCTCTCTTGGGAGCTCTCCAATTTATTTCAGTCCTAAATACCACCGCCCAAATCATATTGTGGAGACATCAAAATTATCTATCACAAAACAACATGGTTTTGTAAGGCGGGCACCTGGGTTTTTGGTCCGGGGCTCGTGGTCCAGACATTTCTGTCACCTGGGGGAGTCCAGAGAGGTGTGGTGTGTGTGGATTCCCCAAAGTTTTCTTACCCAGAATACCCTGCAAACGTGAAATGTTGAATAAAAACTAGCATTTCTGTCACACAAACTACAGGAATATGCTGGGATCCACTAAATTCCTACCAACCAGTGTTTCTCTACCAGTCCTGATAAAAATGCTACCCCACTTGAGTTCCTGTGCTTAGTGCCCCGTCAGGAATAGATCACCCAGGGTCAACAGTTGCCCTCATGGAAGGACTACCATTGACCGTTCTGTGATCTATTCCTGACACGGGCACTAGGCCTATCAGGAGACTTGGGGGAATGCTGGGTGGAAGGAAATTTGTGATTCCTCTCACATTCCAGATCTTTCTATCACCGAAGTGTGAGGCAAAAGTGTTTTTTTTGGCCAAATTTTGAGGTTTGCAAAGGACTCTGGGTAACAGAACCTGGGCAGAGCGTCATAAGTTACACCATTCCTGGGTTTCCCTGGGAGTCTAGTTTTTAGAAATGTCCAGGTTTGCTAAGTTTTCCTAGGTGCCGGCTGAGCTAGAGGCTAAAATCCACAGCTCGGCACTTTGCAAATAACAGGTCGGTTTTCTTTGGGAAAATGTGATATGTCCATGTTGCATTTCCTGTGGCGGGCACTAGGCCTACCCACACAAGTGAGGTACCATTTTTATTGGAACACTTGGGAGAACACAGAAAAAAGAACAAGTGTTATTGCCCCTTGTCTTTCTCTACATTTTTTCCTTCCAAATGTAACACAGTGAGTAAAAAAGAAGTCTTTTTGAGAAATGCCCTGAAATTCACATGCAAGTATGGGGACCCTGGAATTCAGAGATGTGCAAATACCCACTGCTTCCCAACACCTTATCTTGTGCCCATTTTGGAAATACAAAGGTTTCCTTGATATGTATTTTTCAATCTTTATATCTCACCAAATGAATTGCTGTACACCAGTTATAAATGAAAACCCATTGCAAAGTGCAGTTAATTTTTTGGCTCTGGGTACCCAGGGTTCTTGATGAACCTACAAGCCCTATATATCCCCTAAAGCAGAAGAGTCCAGCAGAAGTAACAGTATTGCTTACAAAAATCTTCCATAGCTGGAAAAAGTTATAGAAGAAAACGTGAACAGAAATGGCTCTTTTTTTCACCTCAATTTCAATATATTTTCATCTTAGCTGTTACTTTCTGTAGGAAAACCTTAAAGGATCTACACAAATGACCCCTTGCTGAATTTAAAGTTCTGTTTACTTCTCAGAAACGTTTAGCTGTCCAGGATCCAGTGTTGGTTTCACACCCATTTCTGTCAATAACTGGAAGAAGGCTGAACGCACAACAAGTAGTAAAAATGGGGTATGTTCCAATAAAATGCCAAAATTGTGATGAAAAATGTGTTTTTCTGATTCAAGTTTGCCTGTTCCTGAAAGCTGGGAAGATGGTTATTTTTGCACCACAAACTCTTTTTTTATGCCATTGTCATGGAAAAAAACACATGCATTCTTCTGCAGCACTTTTTCCCAATTTTTTCTTTAAAAAAAACAACATTTTTGATGTATTTTGGCTAAGTTCTTGGTCTTCTCCAGGGGAACCCACAAACTCTGGGTACCTTTAGAATCCCTAGGATGTTGGAAAAAAGGAAGCAAATTTGGCATGGATAGTTTATGTGGACAAAAAGTTACGAAGACCTAAGCGTTAACTACCTCAAATAGCCAAAAAGGAGCTAGCTGCGGGGGGGGTAAGGGGGAGAATGTTAATTTTTAACACTGAGAAGGCTTCATTAGTGAGTCATTTAAGAGCGATATGGAAAGTATTAATTATTCTAAGCCACCGAAGATAGTTTGGCCCGCAATCCAGTCATCCTTTTTTTGCCCACTATGACACTGTAGACAAAAAAAACACCCATATGCAAATCCTTTATGGTCTCGCTCCTGAGCGATCAGTTCAGCCCAAATTGCCAGATCTGTTTAACCCTGGAAGGGAGCACAATCAACCTCACACTACTTAAGCTTCATCAGTGATGTATAATTTAAATCCTTTGGATAGTCAGCACAGGACCCTAGTCTGTGTCTTGTCGTCATACTTAGGGCAACTGTATTCTAGTTCTAGACATTCTAGTCTGTAGTTTCCCACCCACTAAGGCCCAGATTTATACTTGCTTTGCGGTGAATTAGTGTAATTTATTTTGACGCTAATTCAGTGCAAACTTAACTCCATATTTATATTACGACGCTGTATAGCATCATAATATTGGATTTAATGTCATTTTTTGGATGCATGAAACCACCTTGCGTCAATGAGATGCAAGGGAGGGGTTCCTGTCCAAAAAATGACTCTAAGCCCCTAGCGGCATATTCCTCCACCGTGCAAAAATGATGCATTGGTGGGAGGCGGACCCAAAAATGACATTAACTCCAATTTGCGTGAAATTTTAATGCTTGGGTCAGACCAGGCATTAAAGTGAGTCCCACACATTACTACTTAAGGAAAATACACGAAAGCAACATTACCAACCCACAAGACAAGATGGAAGTGCTACTACTCCAGCTCGGGAGATGACGCAGAGGATAGCAACAACAACAGCAACCACCACCACCTCAACGGGGCCCAGAAAGGCAATGCAGTAGGCAGGAGAGGATATTCAGAAACAGGACAACCATCCTTGGCCTTAGGGAACAAGACATTGTAAGAACATACAGACTCAACCATCAAGCCATGCTACACCTGCTGCACCACAGATCACAGGTAGCCTGCAGACCCCATATAATATACCACCTGTAACAAAGCTGCTAGCTGTCCTGTACATGCTATCAAGTGGCTCATTTCAAACATGGGTGCCCTGGTTGCTGGTGTATCACAGCTGTCATTCTCAGTGTTCCTGCCAAAGGTGTTAGATGTAATTATCTCTCTGACAGCCCACCACATCAGCTTCCCTGTCACCCAGCAAAAGCAGCAGGAGATAAAGCAGGAGTCCTACCAATTTGATGGCTTCCCGCCTGTGCTCGGTGCAATTGACTGCATCCATGTCTGACTGGTTCCACCTGCAGAAACAGAGTATTTATACCGGAATCACAAACACACACATTCAAATTCAAATTCACATTGCAATTCAAAAAAATAATGAAACCATTTGGTTTAATTTTTTCAGAGTAGGCAGTGGTCCATTGGACCACTGCCTGCTCTGAAAAAATATTTTCAGCGACATTCACAAAGGAGAAGGTGTCCCATGGGGACCCCTTCCCGTATGCGAATGAGTTACCACCCACTTCAAGTGGGTGTTAATTGCGAATTGCTTTGTGACCGCTTTCGCGGTCCCAAAACAATTCTACATCGCGGTGCAAGTCGCAAATAGGAAGGGAACACTCCTTCCTATTTGCGAGTCGGATTCACATTTTACGAGTCGGTACCGACTCGCAAAATGTAAATCAGCATCGCGATGGCCGTTTTGCATGTCGCAAACTGCATTTTTCGCAGTTTGCGACATGCAAACTGATTCCTACATCTGGCCCTAAGTCACAAGTACAGTGTGGCCATTTTGAGTAGATGGTCTGGGAGTCTGTCAAAACAAACTCCACAGTTCAATAATGGCTACACTGAATACGGGGAAGATTGGTATCAAACTTCTCAGAATAATAAACCCACACTGATGCCAGTGTTGGATTCCTTATAAAATGCACACAGAGGGCATCTTAGAGATGCCCCCTGTATTTTACCCAATCCTTCAGTGCAGGACTGACTGGTCTGTACCAGCCTGCCACTGAGAGATGAGTTTCTGACCCCCTTGGGTGAGAACCTTTGTGCTCTCTAGGGCCAGAAACAAAACCTCCCTGGGTGGTGGTGCTTCACACCACCCCCCTCCAGGAACTGTAACACCTGATGTTACAATGCCCCCAGAGCACTCCAGCCAGTGGAGATACCCGCCCCCTGGATGAGCCCCCACTTTTGGCCGCAAGCCCAGAGGGATGATAAGAAAAACAAGGAGGAGTCACGCCCTCAGTCAGGACCCCCCTGAAGGTGTCCAGAGCTGACGTGACCCCCTCCTTGAGAAATCCTCCATCTTGCTTTGGAGGATTAGGACCTATATGGATAGGGATATGCACCCCTCCCAGAGGGAGTGGGCACAAGGAGGGTGAGGCCACAATCGGGGACAGTAGCCATTTGCCTCTAATCCTAACACACCACTAAATTTAGTATTTGGAGGTGACCCTGAACCCAGCTCTTCAGATTCCTGATGACCTACAAAGAAGACGGGCTGCTGACCTGAAAAACCCTGCAGAGAAGAAGGCAACTGCTTTGGCTCCAGCCCAGCCGGCCTGTCTCCTATTTTAGAGAACCTGCACCAAAGCAACACATCCTGTGGGCCCAGCAACCTCTGCCAACTCAGAGGACTGTCCTGCACTCAAGAAGAATCAAGATTTCCAGTGGACAGCAGACCTGTCCAAACAAGAAAGAAGAAACCATCTTTAAAGGGACTCCCACCTCACTCCAGAGCGTGAGTCCTCAACACACTGCACCCGACCCCCCCAGCCTGTGTTCAGAGAAACCAACTATCCAGAGAGGACCACAGGGCGACTCCGAAGACGTGTCCACCATAGGGTGACCTCCCTGCACCCCCATGACGACGCCTGCAGAGGGAATCCTGAGGACCCCTCTTACCCCGACTACCCGAGACGTAGATATCGACACCTAGAAAAAGAACTGCACCCGCAGCCCCCAGGCCAGTGAGAAACCGACCACCGGTGCAGCAACGACCAGCAGGAACCTTCCTGCACAAAAACAATCTTAACTAGCGACTTGCTTTTTCTATGTTTGCTGCAGAATGCAGCACTCATAGAAGGAGCAAAAAACAAGGAGAAATTAAAACCTTTCTGCTTGATGTGCCATGCTAACACCACTCATGGGGTGGCGTTATATTTTTGCACTGCCTCAGGTTCACGAAAACTCATAAATCTGAGTCAGCGTCAAAATACAATGGGTGTTGCTGTTGCACACATCTACAGCAACACCCATTGCACGCCCCTTCCACGCACAGTGCTGTGAGTCAAGGGGCCTTATTTACAAGGTGGAATTAAGCCACAAAAAGTGGCTTAATGCCACCCTGCAAATATGGCTCAGGGCACTACGGAGAGCTTCCATGTCTCCCCCCAAACTCCCACTCGCCCCTTTGTGCCATCAGTGCATCACGAGGCGCACTGACGTCACACTTGTTTTTCCCACCGGAGCAGGAAGCAGCAGGTAAGGCCACTTCCTACTCCAGTGGGGAAAAGGGGCCTGAACGGGCGTCCCCACTATTCGGAAAGGCCTAGTTTGAAAGGGGAGATTCTCCCCTTTCAAACAAGGCCTTCCTGAAATGGTTTCCTGGCCCTGGATTGTAGCCATGCTGCAACCCACAGGCAGGCAACCCCCACTAGACACCAGGAATTTCACTTAGGGGGATCAGACCCTCTCTGAAAACTGCCCCCCCCCCCCCACAGGGCTTATTTTTTTAAAAAATAAAGTGAGTTTACCCGAGGAGGGGGGACACAATCACACCACCCCAGGGATTATAATTTTTTTTTTTTAAATAGTACATTCTCCTTTAAAAAACAAATGAAATTGACAGGGTTCAACCCTGCTCACGGATGACCCCCTGTCAATTTCATTTGTTTTTTAAAAAACATTTATATATATATAGGAAGATCACTTTTGTCAATGCATGTGTAGTTTCCCTGGGGGTTGCGATTTTCCCCCAGGGAAACCACACCCACAAATAAAAGTGATCCTTTTAACTATATATAGCTATATATATATACATATATACAGGGAGTGCAGAATTATTAGGCAAGTTGTATTTTTGAGGATTAATTTTATTATTGAACAACAACCATGTTCTCAATGAACCCAAAAAACTCATTTATATCAAAGCTGAATATTTTTGGAAGTAGTTTTTAGTTTGTTTTTATTTTTAGCTATGTTAGGGGGATATCTGTGTGTGCAGGTGACTATTACTGTGCATAATTATTAGGCAACTTAACAAAAAACAAATATATACCCATTTCAATTATTTATTATTACCAGTGAAACCAATATAACATCTCAACATTCACAAAAATACATTTCTGACATTCAAAAACAAAACAAAAACAAATCAGTGACCAATATAGCCACCTTTCTTTGCAAGGACACTCAAAAGCCTGCCATCCATGGATTCTGTCAGTGTTTTGATCTGTTCACCATCAACATTGCGTGCAGCAGCAACCACAGCCTCCCAGACACTGTTCAGAGAGGTGTACTGTTTTCCCTCCTTGTAAATCTCACATTTGATGATGGACCACAGGATCTCAATGGGGTTCAGATCAGGTGAACAAGGAGGCCATGTCATTAGATTTCCTTCTTTTATACCCTTTCTTGCCAGCCACGCTGTGGAGTACTTGGACGCGTGTGATGGAGCATTGTCCTGCATGAAAATCATGTTTTTCTTGAAGGATGCAGACTTCTTCCTGTACCACTGCTTGAAGAAGGTGTCTTCCAGGAACTGGCAGTAGGACTGGGAGTTGAGCTTGACTCCATCCTCAACCCGAAAAGGCCCCACAAGCTCATCTTTGATGATACCACCCCAAACCAGGACTCCACCTCCACCTCGCTGGCGTCTGAGTCGGACTGGAGCTCTCTGCCCTTTACCATTCCAGCCACGGGCCCATCCATCTGGCCCATCAAGACTCACTCTCATTTCATCAGTCCATAAAACCTTAGAAAAATCAGTCTTGAGATATTTCTTGGCCCAGTCTTGACGTTTCAGCTTGTGTGTCTTGTTCAGTGGTGGTCGTCTTTCAGCCTTTCTTACCTTGGCCATGTCTCTGAGTATTGCACACCTTGCGCTTTTGGGCACTCCAGTGATGTTGCAGCTCTGAAATATGGCCAAACTGGTGGCAAGTGGCATCGTGGCAGCTGCACGCTTGACTTTTCTCAGTTCATGGGCAGTTATTTTGCGCCTTGGTTTTTCCACACGCTTCTTGCGACCCTGTTGACTATTTTGAATGAAACGCTTGATTGTTCGATGATCACGCTTCAGAAGCTTTGCAATTTTAAGAGTGCTGCATCCCTCTGCAAGATATCTCACTATTTTTGACTTTTCTGAGCCTGTCAAGTCCTTCTTTTGACCCATTTTGCCAAAGGAAAGGAAGTTGCTTTATAATTATGCACACCTGATATAGGGTGTTGATGTCATTAGACCACACCCCTTCTCATTACAGAGATGCACATCACCTAATATGCTTAATTGGTAGTAGGCTTTCGAGCCTATACAGCTTGGAGTAAGACAACATGCATAAAGAGGATGATGTGGTCAAAATACTCATTTGCCTAATAATTCTGCATTCCCTGTATATATATATATATATATATATATATATATATACTGACGAGTTTCAACTGTAGCTTTTAGGCAGCAATACAAAAGTCAAGTAACTCTTGTGCTTATGTTTCTGCTGGAAAAGGATCTGATTTTTGTCAGTTTTCATGCCATAAAGTTGCGCAGATGGTTTATCTGCCTACTGCAAAGATCAAAACTTCATTATATGTGAATAGCTGAGTGGATTTGTAAAGCCAGCCATTACCTGTGCTATAATACAGATAAAATGTATATGCAAGGGGGGGCTATGCACAGTGGATAGATGAAGGGCACTTTGTTGGGTTGTGGTGAGGGAATCCGAGGAGGAGGTCATGGGAGTGGGAGCACCAAAAATTATTGTTGTACTGGGCGGTAGAGGCGCTAAAGACTGTGACGATTGTTATGTGGCAAGGTGAAGTAATAGTGTGCCTTTTTAGTTTTTGTTGAGTGTCTTGAAAGAACTTGCTGGTTGAGGGAAGAAGCGAAGGTAACTTAACCTTTACTGTGGAACTCATCACACACACACACCAGTGACTGTCTACATAGGCTAATGTTTTAGAGCAACAGTTTAGCCAGTAGCAGAGATGGCTTCTCATTGGATGACTGCTGCTCATGCCCTAACTCGGGTTAAAGAGGACAGCTCTGACGTAAGATCAGAGACTGACACAGCAGATACTAAGACAGTGTCAGAGGGATAGGATAATGGCGCAGACACTGGGAGTGATTTTTCAGTTGGAGGAGTCCCATCCGATAACTCCTCTTCCAGTGATTCTGAGGGAGGTGATGAGGACAGTCCTGCTGTCCCTTTGCAAGCACAGTCTGTGCAGTGGGACAATAACGGGTTAGCCCTACCCAGAAACAGGAGCATGTGGTGACAAGCACACAGAATGCTCTCTTGGGAGCTCTCCAATTTATTTCAGTCCTAAATACCACCGCCCAAATCATATTGTGGAGACATCAAAATTATCTATCACAAAACAACATGGTTTTGTAAGGCGGGCACCTGGGTTTTTGGTCCGGGGCTCGTGGTCCAGACATTTCTGTCACCTGGGGGAGTCCAGAGAGGTGTGGTGTGTGTGGATTCCCCAAAGTTTTCTTACCCAGAATACCCTGCAAACGTGAAATGTTGAATAAAAACTAGCATTTCTGTCACACAAACTACAGGAATATGCTGGGATCCACTAAATTCCTACCAACCAGTGTTTCTCTACCAGTCCTGATAAAAATGCTACCCCACTTGAGTTCCTGTGCTTAGTGCCCCGTCAGGAATAGATCACCCAGGGTCAACAGTTGCCCTCATGGAAGGACTACCATTGACCGTTCTGTGATCTATTCCTGACACGGGCACTAGGCCTATCAGGAGACTTGGGGGAATGCTGGGTGGAAGGAAATTTGTGATTCCTCTCACATTCCAGATCTTTCTATCACCGAAGTGTGAGGCAAAAGTGTTTTTTTTGGCCAAATTTTGAGGTTTGCAAAGGACTCTGGGTAACAGAACCTGGGCAGAGCGTCATAAGTTACACCATTCCTGGGTTTCCCTGGGAGTCTAGTTTTTAGAAATGTCCAGGTTTGCTAAGTTTTCCTAGGTGCCGGCTGAGCTAGAGGCTAAAATCCACAGCTCGGCACTTTGCAAATAACAGGTCGGTTTTCTTTGGGAAAATGTGATATGTCCATGTTGCATTTCCTGTGGCGGGCACTAGGCCTACCCACACAAGTGAGGTACCATTTTTATTGGAACACTTGGGAGAACACAGAAAAAAGAACAAGTGTTATTGCCCCTTGTCTTTCTCTACATTTTTTCCTTCCAAATGTAACACAGTGAGTAAAAAAGAAGTCTTTTTGAGAAATGCCCTGAAATTCACATGCAAGTATGGGGACCCTGGAATTCAGAGATGTGCAAATACCCACTGCTTCCCAACACCTTATCTTGTGCCCATTTTGGAAATACAAAGGTTTCCTTGATATGTATTTTTCAATCTTTATATCTCACCAAATGAATTGCTGTACACCAGTTATAAATGAAAACCCATTGCAAAGTGCAGTTAATTTATTGGCTCTGGGTACCCAGGGTTCTTGATGAACCTACAAGCCCTATATATCCCCTAAAGCAGAAGAGTCCAGCAGAAGTAACAGTATTGCTTACAAAAATCTTCCATAGCTGGAAAAAGTTATAGAAGAAAACGTGAACAGAAATGGCTCTTTTTTTCACCTCAATTTCAATATATTTTCATCTTAGCTGTTACTTTCTGTAGGAAAACCTTAAAGGATCTACACAAATGACCCCTTGCTGAATTTAAAGTTCTGTTTACTTCTCAGAAACGTTTAGCTGTCCAGGATCCAGTGTTGGTTTCACACCCATTTCTGTCAATAACTGGAAGAAGGCTGAACGCACAACAAGTAGTAAAAATGGGGTATGTTCCAATAAAATGCCAAAATTGTGATGAAAAATGTGTTTTTCTGATTCAAGTTTGCCTGTTCCTGAAAGCTGGGAAGATGGTTATTTTTGCACCACAAACTCTTTTTTTATGCCATTGTCATGGAAAAAAACACATGCATTCTTCTGCAGCACTTTTTCCCAATTTTTTCTTTAAAAAAAACAACATTTTTGATGTATTTTGGCTAAGTTCTTGGTCTTCTCCAGGGGAACCCACAAACTCTGGGTACCTTTAGAATCCCTAGGATGTTGGAAAAAAGGAAGCAAATTTGGCATGGATAGTTTATGTGGACAAAAAGTTACGAAGACCTAAGCGTTAACTACCTCAAATAGCCAAAAAGGAGCTAGCTGCGGGGGGGGGGTAAGGGGGAGAATGTTAATTTTTAACACTGAGAAGGCTTCATTAGTGAGTCATTTAAGAGCGATATGGAAAGTATTAATTATTCTAAGCCACCGAAGATAGTTTGGCCCGCAATCCAGTCATCCTTTTTTTGCCCACTATGACACTGTAGACAAAAAAAACACCCATATGCAAATCCTTTATGGTCTCGCTCCTGAGCGATCAGTTCAGCCCAAATTGCCAGATCTGTTTAACCCTGGAAGGGAGCACAATCAACCTCACACTACTTAAGCTTCATCAGTGATGTATAATTTAAATCCTTTGGATAGTCAGCACAGGACCCTAGTCTGTGTCTTGTCGTCATACTTAGGGCAACTGTATTCTATTTCTAGACATTCTAGTCTGTAGTTTCCCACCCACTAAGGCCCAGATTTATACTTGCTTTGCGGTGAATTAGTGTAATTTATTTTGACGCTAATTCAGTGCAAACTTAACTCCATATTTATATTACGACGCTGTATAGCATCATAATATTGGATTTAATGTCATTTTTTGGATGCATGAAACCACCTTGCGTCAATGAGATGCAAGGGAGGGGTTCCTGTCCAAAAAATGACTCTAAGCCCCTAGCGGCATATTCCTCCACCGTGCAAAAATGATGCATTGGTGGGAGGCGGACCCAAAAATGACATTAACTCCAATTTGCGTGAAATTTTAATGCTTGGGTCAGACCAGGCATTAAAGTGAGTCCCACACATTACTACTTAAGGAAAATACACGAAAGCAACATTACCAACCCACAAGACAAGATGGAAGTGCTACTACTCCAGCTCGGGAGATGACGCAGAGGATAGCAACAACAACAGCAACCACCACCACCACAACGGGGCCCAGAAAGGCAATGCAGTAGGCAGGAGAGGATATTCAGAAACAGGACAACCATCCTTGGCCTTAGGGAACAAGACATTGTAAGAACATACAGACTCAACCATCAAGCCATGCTACACCTGCTGCACCACAGATCACAGGTAGCCTGCAGACCCCATATAATATACCACCTGTAACAAAGCTGCTAGCTGTCCTGTACATGCTATCAAGTGGCTCATTTCAAACATGGGTGCCCTGGTTGCTGGTGTATCACAGCTGTCATTCTCAGTGTTCCTGCCAAAGGTGTTAGATGTAATTATCTCTCTGACAGCCCACCACATCAGCTTCCCTGTCACCCAGCAAAAGCAGCAGGAGATAAAGCAGGAGTCCTACCAATTTGATGGCTTCCCGCCTGTGCTCGGTGCAATTGACTGCATCCATGTCTGACTGGTTCCACCTGCAGAAACAGAGTGTTTATACCGGAATCACAAACACACACATTCTATAAATGTGCAGGCCATAGTGGACCACCAGGGACATTTTGGCCAAGTATCCTGGGAGTGTCCATGATGCCTACATATTCAGGCATAGCAGGATCAATGAACACTTCCAGGATGGACAATATGGAAATGGCCTACTTGTAGGTAAGTCAACAAACATAGCAATTTACACACAACACACCAACCCTGTAGGACACACAAGACATTCACCACTCCAAAAACACATTGCCAGGGTAGCACAGATATGTAGGTAACAACACATGCACTATGATGCAGTACAGCATAATCAGTGCACACCACAAACACATACACCCATATGTACATAACACACCCACATCTTGACAGGCACACCACGTGAAGGACAGATCCAGATGTGTACCCTTTGCAAACAGAAGATGTACACAAGTGCCCACAGGTTGCCTACTACGTACACTTCACACACACAGTACAGCAAACAAAGAATAGCACAGCAATGTCAATGACATACACCATGCTTATGTAACGTAAGTCAGACATAGGCACATATCCCTCAAATCATGCAGTGGAATTCTTGCAAGAACAAACATCAAATGCCAGACAAATGGTGCCAATACCAACTACATCTCATCAACACATACCTGACTTACCAGTAGTGTGCATACACATCTGCCTGATGCATTGGGTCACACACATAGGAATACAACATTAATGGCCGTCACATACCATATGCCAGATTTGTGAGTAGTGGAACTACACCTACTATAGTGCCTCCTCGCATGCACTACTTACTGACCCACAACACCATCATATCTGTACCGTAAACAATAAATGCCCCACATGGGCCAAAGTCACTGTTAGACAGTGCAGATCATGGTTGCCATAGTGGGACCCTGTAGGAGTATTTAGGACATCACTGACATTGCATGCACTGTGCTAAGGGACACAGTTGCTAAGTAGCTGAGCGCTATCACATAGCCTGCACGGTGCATGTGTGGACAGTATAAATGCTGATTCCTGTTTTGGAAGATAGGAGAGACACTGGTAATGATTTTGATCATCCTAAAACAATGAGGTACACACCCTTGGACACCTGATGTCTTGCACAAACATCAGCTGTCACTCAGGATCACTAAGGGACCTATGTAAGAGTCCCCAGTGCCATTGTCATGGCCTGCACTGTATGTGCAAGTTTGAGGATGACTTGTTTTTTACTTGAAGCCACACTGGAAATCGGCCACCCTCCCACACAACACTTAGGCCCATATTTATACTTTTTGACGCAAACCAGTGCCGGTGTTTGCGTCAAAACATTTACCGCTGGCTAACGCCATTCCAATGCACCAGGCGGGTGCCATATTTATGGATTGATGTTAGCCGGCGCTGCGGGCTGGTTAGAGTAAAAAGAAATGACTCTAAGCGGGCAGCGCAGGTGTAGGGAAGAATGGGGGTTGTGCGTAAAAAAAATGGTGCAAGTCTGGTTATAGTAAAAAATCATGGCTCTAACTGGAGTTGCGCCATTTTTTGACGCACAACCCCCATTTACGAAAGACAGGAGTCATGCCCCCCCTGCCCAATGGCCATGCCCAGAGGACCTATGTCCCCTGGGTATAGTCATTGTGCACAGTGGCATGTAGGGGGGCCCAAGTTAGGCCCCCCATCCCACTTTAAAAAAAAAATTACTTACCTAAACTTACCTCTAGTTACCATAGATGGGCCCCCCATCCATGGGTGTCCTCCAGGGGTGGGTGAGGGTGGCAGGGGGTGTCCCTGGGGGCAGAGAAGGGCACTTGTGGACTGCTTCAATGGTGAGAGACTATGGAAATGAGCCCACAGGTCCCTTAACGCCTGGCCTCACCCAGGCATTAAAAAACAGCGCAAATCAGGCTGTGCGTCATTTTTTAAGGCCATCCCCTCCTGCGGGAGTATAAATAAGGTGCACATGCCTCAAAGTCATTTTGTGGACGGGAACGCCTACCTTGCATGTCATTAACGCAAGACGGTTTCCTGCATCCAGAAAACGAAGCACACGGACGTTCGCAGGGTTGGACGTCAAAGTATAAATCTGGTGTTAGGTTTGCACCGAATTTGAGTCAAAAATTTTGATGAACATTCAGTGCAAACAGAGTATAAATATGCCCTTAGCGTGGAAGAGGCTTGCAATATGTGTAGCTTCAGGTCTGTCACCACAAGATATATAGCATTATGATGCTGACACAGATGTAGGTGTCACCTAAATACTGAGGCAGTGCCAACATCAAACATCACCCCAGGGGTGCCGTTTGCAGGTTGCAATAAGGAAATAGACTGTGATTTGACATCATATTGTCAGAAAGACCCAATTGTCCACCAAAAATCTATATGAATAGGAAGGTGTCCCGTTCTGCATAGATACATCCACCTCCACAGGACAGCTAGCCAAGCACCCTGGTGCAAGGTTGGTACATTAGGCACCAGCACAAAGGACAACAAAGGGTTGCCTAGAAACATGTCACACATGGTGCATTCCTGCATAGTGAAAATGTTGCAGCACAGTGCTGCCAATGTTGGAGCTGTGTTGTGCATTTTCACTTACTCATTAATATGGGTGTGAGTGTTGCACTTCATCTGTAATGACACATGTCAAAATAGCTGGGATGTCCAGGCTCTTTAGGGCTACGATGTTGTCACCACATCTGAAACCATTGATTTGTGAGGATATGGCATGTCCCCTCTAGTGATAGCACACTGATACAAAGGTGCACTACACAACACATGGTACATTCGTATTGAGCATCAGTTTGGATTCCAAAATATATGTCCCAGGTCCTTGAGCCAATACCCAAGATTGTCATGTTCAACAACACAGTGCTAAGAAATCTTTGCACAAGGCCAGAAACAGCAGCAGAGAGAGCATACAATGAGGGACACCGTAAGACACACAATATTGTGGAAAATACATTTGGCATACTGAAAAAAAGATTCAGGTCCCTGGACCTCACAGGAGGCGTCATTCTATATGCCCCACACATTGTGTGCAAAATCATCCTGACATGTGCTATCCTGCACAACATATGTGTGTGGATAAACATTCCGATGTATGACCAGGTAGATGACCTACCTGAGGAGGAGGAGGAGGATAGTAGTGATGATATGGAGGGGGAACAGCACAACACAGCTGCTGGGGTATGCTGGAGACAGCACGTAGTTGACAACTTTCACTCTTAATAACCAGTGAATTCACCTTGTTAATTTTGTGAATAAACACCTCACTAGTACAACAATCCTGCTTTGGTCTCTTCAATCTCCACTACACATAGCATAGGTCTGTGATTCAAAGCTCAGGGATCGTGTTACGAATAGGAGTACAAGTACTGTTGTGACATCATGTGTGATGTGTAAGATTGTATTCCTGCCATCACTAACAGCCTCGTCACTGATATGTGACAACTGAAGGACACAATGTATGAACCACTACATCATGTCCAAATAGGATGTGTGCAAGGGGCCCACACATGAGGTAGTGGATGTCAAGAAATATAAATGAAGTAATGTTGGAACTGAACACTGTCAGAACTCAGTGTGAGAGTTGCAAAGGCTGTATGGAACATGTGTGACAAGGGGGGGACATCATTAGTAACTATGGTCATCATGATTAAAACCCAATGGTAGAAGTTGGGCCTGCACAGAATATCCATGTTAATCTGTCCTGCCACTGCCATGGGGCACAATCCTGACACTGGGTACACATGATCTCACACATTGCACAGACACATCTGTGAAATACACTGTGAAATGCACATCAGCATGGATGAAACCATATGCAGCTAGGGCTGCAGGTCCACCACACAAAATCAACAACCATTTTAATCCAACTTTTGAGATCAAAAGATATTCTGGCTGGAACGTAGGCAGAGTGTGTCATACACACCATGTACCAAAGATGTGCACACGTCAGAAATATGCAGGCTTCACGCAAGTCTCCATAAACTCAAAATCTACATACAGAGACCGTTGTCGGGTAATATTTCCTAGGCAGCAATGGTTCACCTATCAACAACAATGCCTGACATGGATTTGTAGGTTTAAATATTATGCTCTGTATGACAACATCGCACATCACAGATAATAACACAACCACAAATCAGAACTACTGCATTGTACTGAATGCAAACATATGTGGACACAC
Organism: Pleurodeles waltl; assembly: GCF_031143425.1. Classification (NCBI taxonomy): domain Eukaryota; kingdom Metazoa; phylum Chordata; class Amphibia; order Caudata; family Salamandridae; genus Pleurodeles; species Pleurodeles waltl. The sequence goes on from NC_090439.1 coordinate 344,581,111, forward strand.
TGTTGTCACACACACATATATAGGCACGATGTGCAACAATTTCCATGCTGTTGACTCTGTAACACACACATTGGTGGAACAGACCAATCACACCCTTATCACATTGTTGCATGGACTACCACATTTGGCCATACTCAATATGCCGCACGGCAGCACAGCCCGTGTCATATGTATGTTGTTTCAGGGTGCATCTAAGGACAATGCAAAAAAACACACAATCAGGGATTGAGTAAGAAAATATGACGCAATGCATCTAAAACATCTGCAAATGCAAAGTAAATGACACATGGGCTCTTAGCGTGAATTCCACATTCGCACTCCTCTCATTGCTGCCTTCAGTGAAATTGACGCATAACCGGCGTGCGTCTATATAAACAACGCACGTGCATTATGCATCTAAAAAACCTACACAACTGTCAAATGCATCAAATAAATACACGCATAACTGAAAAACATGACGCATGGGGATAGGAAGTGATGTAATAGGAAATCCTGTCTACAAGCATGGTACAGTGGGTGTAGTTTCACTTTCTCTTTACAGTCTGTGCTTTTCTGACTGCGTGGTTGTGTTTGGGAGCTGGTGGTTGTGTCCTGGTTGTGTATTGAAGATTGTGGTGTCCTTCCCATCATGTCCTGTTATATATTGTGTGTGTTTTATCCCAGTGTTTGTGATTTTGGGTGTTTTTTGTCTATATTTGTATTTGTACTGTGTGGTGTGCTTCCAGGGTAGTTACGCATTTGGGATAGTTGGGATTAGTTAGTGGGGTTAAGTTTCCATTTATTTTTATTTTTATTTTTTCTTGGTATTCGGGGTCAACTTTGACCATATACAACATGTCTGGCAGGGGGAGGCTGACGAGGATGTTAGGGCATGAGCTTGGTGAGTTTGTGTGGCTGGTATGTGTGAGAAGGTAGCCTCTTTCTAGCCTTGTTACCCCCACTTTTGGCCTGTTTGTGAGTGTATGTCAGGGTGTTTGTCACTGTTTTCACTGTCTCACTGGGATCCTGATAGCCAGGCCTCAGTGCTCATAGTGAAAACACTATGTTTTCAGTATGTTTGTTATGTGTCACTGGGATCCTGCTGGTCAGGACCCCAGTGCTCATAGGTTTGTGGCCTATATGTATGTGTCACTGGGACCCTGTCACACAGGGCCCCAGTGCTCATAGGTGTGCATGTATATGTTCCCTGTGTGGTGCCTAACTGTCTCACTGAGGCTCTGCTAACCAGAACCTCAGTGGTTATGCTCTCTCGTTACTTTCAAATTGTCACTAACAGGCTAGTGACCAATTTTACCAATTTACATTGGCTTACTGGAACACCCTTATAATTCCCTAGTATATGGTACTGAGGTACCCAGGGTATTGGGGTTCCAGGAGATCCCTATGGGCTGCAGCAATTCTTTTGCCACCCATAGGGAGCTCTGACAATTCTTACACAGGCCTGCCACTGCAGCCTGAGTGAAATAACGTCCACGTTATTTCACAGCCATTTTACACTGCACTTAAGTAACTTATAAGTCACCTATATGTCTAACCTTTACCTGGTAAAGGTTAGGTGCAAAGTTACTTAGTGTGAGGGCACCCTGGCACTAGCCAAGGTGCCCCCACATTGTTCAGAGCCAATTCACTGAACTTTGTGAGTGCGGGGACACCATTACACGTGTGCACTACATATAGGTCACTACCTATATGTAGCTTCACCATGGTAACTCCGAATATGGCCATGTAACATGTCTATGATCATGGAATTGCCCCCTCTATGCCATCCTGGCATTGTTGGTACAATTCCATGATCCCAGTGGTCTGTAGCACAGACCCTGGTACTGCCAGACTGCCCTTCCTGGGGTTTCACTGCAGCTGCTGCCAACCCCTCAGACAGGCAGCTGCCCTCCTGGGGTCCAGCCAGGCCTGGCCCAGGATGGCAGAACAAAGAACTTCCTCTGAGAGAGGGTGTGACACCCTCTCCCTTTGGAAAATGGTGTGAAGGCAGGGGAGGAGTAGCCTCCCCCAGCCTCTGGAAATGCTTTGTTGGGCACAGATGTGCCCAATTCTGCATAAGCCAGTCTACACCGGTTCAGGGACCCCTTAGCCCCTGCTCTGGCGTGAAACTGGACAAAGGAAAGGGGAGTGACCACTCCCCTGACCTGCACCTCCCCTGGGAGGTGTCCAGAGCTCCTCCAGTGTGCTCCAGACCTCTGCCATCTTGGAAACAGAGGTGCTGCTGGCACACTGGACTGCTCTGAGTGGCCAGTGCCACCAGGTGACGTCAGAGACTCCTGCTGATAGGCTCCTTCAGGTGTTAGTAGCCTTTCCTCTCTCCTAGGTAGCCAAACCCTCTTTTCTGGCTATTTAGGGTCTCTGTCTCTGGGGAAACTTTAGATAACGAATGCATGAGCTCAGCCGAGTTCCTCTGCATCTCTCTCTTCACCTTCTGATAAGGAATCGACCGCTGACCGCGCTGGAAGCCTGCAAACCTGCAACATAGTAGCAAAGACGACTACTGCAACTCTGTAACACTGATCCTGCCGCCTTCTCGACTGTTTTCCTGCTTGTGCATGCTGTGGGGGTAGTCTGCCTCCTCTCTGCACCAGAAGCTCCGAAGAAATCTCCCGTGGGTTGACGGAATCTTCCCCCTGCAACCGCAGGCACCAAAAAGCTGCATTACCGGTCCCTTGGGTCTCCTCTCAGCACGACGAGCGAGGTCCCTCGAATCCAGCGACGCTGTCCAAGTGACCCCCACAGTCCAGTGACTCTTCAGCCCAAGTTTGGTGGAGGTAAGTCCTTGCCTCACCTCGCTGGGCTGCATTGCTGGGAACCGCGACTTTGCAGCTACTCCGGCCCCTGTGCACTTCCGGCGGAAATCCTTTGTGCACAGCCAAGCCTGGGTCCACGGCACTCTAACCTGCATTGCACGACTTTCTAAGTTGGTCTCCGGCGACGTGGGACTCCTTTGTGCAACTTCGGCGAGCACCGTTTCACGCATCCTCGTAGTGCCTGTTTCTGGCACTTCTCCGGGTGCTACCTGCTTCAGTGAGGGCTCTTTGTCTTGCTCGACGTCCCCTCTCTCTTCAGGTCCAATTTGCGACCTCCTGGTCCCTCCTGGGCCCCAGTAGCGTCCAAAAACGCCAAACGCACGATTTGCGTGTAGCAAGGCTTGTTGGCGTCTTTCCGGCGGGAAAACACTTCTGCACGACTCTCCAAGGCGAGTGGGATCCGTCCTCCAAAAGGGAAGTCTCTAGCCCTTTTCGTTCCTGCAGAAACCTCAGCTTCTTCTGTCCAATCGAAGCTTCTTTGCACCCGCAGCTGGCATTTCCTGGGCATCTGCCCATCTCCGACTTGCTTGTGACTTTTGGACTTGGTCCCCTTGTTCCACAGGTACCCTAGATTGGAAATCCACAGTTGTTGCATTGCTGGTTTGTGTCTTTCCTGCATTATTCCTCTAACACGACTCTTTTGTCCTTAGGGGAACTGTAGTGCACTTTGCACTCACTTTTCAGGGTCTTGGGGAGGGTTATTTTTCTAACTCTCACTTTTTTCTAATAGTCCCAGCGACCCTCTACAAGGTCACATAGGTTTGGGGTCCATTCGTGGTTCGCATTCCACTTTTGGAGTATATGGTTTGTGTTGCCCCTATCCCTATGTTTCCCCATTGCATCCTATTGTAACTATACATTGTTTGCACTGTTTTCTAAGACTATACTGCATATTTTTGCTATTGTGTATATATATCTTGTGTATATTTCCTATCCTCTCACTGAGGGTACACTCTAAGATACTTTGGCATATTGTCATAAAAAATAAAGTACCTTTATTTTTAGTATAACTGTGTATTGTGTTTTCTTATGATATTGTGCATATGACACTAAGTGGTACTGTAGTAGCTTCACACGTCTCCTAGTTCAGCCTCAGCTGCTCTGCTAAGCTACCATTATCTATCAGCCTAAGCTGCTAGACACCCTATACACTAATAAGGGATAACTGGGCCTGGTGCAAGGTGCAAGTACCCCTTGGTACTCACTACAAGCCAGTCCAGCCTCCTACATTGGTTGTGCAGTGGTGGGATAAGTGCTTTGAGACTACTTACCACTCTTGTCATTGTACTTTTCATAAGAGAAAAATATACAAAACAAGGTCAGTGTATATACACATAGCCAAAAAGTTTTGCATTTCCTCTTTTCACTCTTTTCTAAGTGCTGAAAAGTACTTCTAAAACTTTCAAAAAGTTCTTAAAAGTTTAAAAAGTTTTTTCTGTCTTTCCAAAAAGTTCTGAAAACTTTTTTCTCTTTTTCTATCACTTTAACTCTCTCAAAAAAATGTCTGGCACAGGAAAAAATGTTGAACTGTCCAAACTTGCATATGATCACCTTAGCTGGAAAGGAGCAAGGAGTCTCTGCATAGAGAGAGGTTTGAGTGTAGGGAAGAATCCTTCCTTAGAACTGTTAATTAATATGCTTAGAGTACAGGATAAGGCCATAAGTGCCCAATCTGTAGAAAAAGTAGCTAATGGTTCTCAATCTGATCCAGGGACTCCCCCAGGAAAAGGTTCAGGAAAGAAACTTCTCAGCCTGCCCATTACTAGACAGTCTAGCATAGTTGGTACAGAGGTTGAATCACACCATACTAATGGTGTGCTCTCACATTATACTGGTAGCCAAGCTGTTAGGGTGCCCTCTGTAAGGGACAGGTCTCCTTCTGTTCATTCCCATCATACCTCTGTATCTAGAAATGTCCCTCCCACCCACCCTGATGACAGATTGTTAGAAAGGGAGCTCAATAGATTGAGAGTGGAACAAACCAGACTGAAGCTCAAGAAGCAACAGCTGGATTTGGATAGACAGTCTTTAGAAGTAGAGAGGGAAAGACAGAAGTTGGGTTTAGAAACCCATGGTGGCAGCAGCAGTATTCCCCATAGTCATCCTGCAAAAGAGCATGATTCCAGGAATCTGCACAAGATAGTTCCCCCTTATAAGGAGGGGGATGACATTAACAAGTGGTTTGCTGCACTTGAGAGGGCCTGTGTTGTACAGGATGTCCCTCAAAGGCAGTGGGCTGCTATCCTATGGCTATCATTTAGTGGAAAGGGTAGGGATAGGCTCCTTACTGTGAAAGAAAATGATGCTAATAATTTCCAAGTTCTTAAGAATGCACTCCTGGATGGTTATGGCTTAACCACTGAACAGTACAGGATAAAGTTCAGAGAGACCAAAAAGGAGTCTTCACAAGACTGGGTTGATTTCATTGACCATTCAGTGAAGGCCTTGGAGGGGTGGTTACATGGCAGTAAAGTTACTGATTATGAAAGCCTGTATAACACAATCCTGAGAGAGCATATACTTAATAATTGTGTGTCTGATTTGTTGCACCAGTACCTGGTAGACTCTGATCTGACCTCTCCCCAAGAATTGGGAAAGAAGGCAGACAAATGGGTCAGAACAAGGGTGAACAGAAAAGTTCATACAGGGGGTGACAAAGATGGCAATAAGAAGAAAGATGGTGAAAAATCTCAAGATAAGCATGGGGATAAGGGTAAAACCAAAGATCCCACTTCAAATCTTAAACACTCTTCAGAGGGTGGGGATAAAACAAATTCTTCCTCTTCTTCCCAACCTGCACACATTAAAAAGCCTTGGTGCTTTGTGTGTAAAAATAGAGGCCATAGGCCAGGGGATAAGTCCTGTCCAGGTAAACCCCCTGAGCCTACCACCACTAATACATCAAGCTCTAGTGCCCCTAGCAGTAGTGGTACTAGTGGTGGGACTTCTGGCAACAGTCAAGCAAAGGGTGTAGTTGGGTTCACTTATGGGTCCATAGTGGAAACTGATGTAATCAGTCCCAAGACAGTTTCTGTCACACCTAGTGGCATTGGCCTTGCCACACTGGCTGCTTGTCCCCTTACAATGGATAAGTACAGGCAGACAGTTTCAATAAATGGTGTTGAGGCCTTGGCCTACAGGGACACAGGTGCCAGTTTCACTTTGGTGACTGAAAACCTAGTGCCTCCTGTAAGGAAATGCCTCCTTGGCATGGTTGCCCCCTGACTTTTTGCCTTTGCTGATGCTATGTTTACAATTGAAAGTGTGCTGAGGCCTGCTAACCAGGCCCCAGCACCAGTGTTCTTTCCCTAACCTGTACTTTTGTATCCACAATTGGCAGACCCTGGCATCCAGATAAGTCCCTTGTAACTGGTACTTCTAGTACCAAGGGCCCTGATGCCAAGGAAGGTCTCTAAGGGCTGCAGCATGTCTTATGCCACCCTGGAGACCTCTCACTCAGCACAGACACACTGCTTGCCAGCTTGTGTGTGCTAGTGAGGACAAAACGAGTAAGTCGACATGGCACTCCCCTCAGGGTGCCATGCCAGCCTCTCACTGCCTATGCAGTATAGGTAAGACACCCCTCTAGCAGGCCTTACAGCCCTAAGGCAGGGTGCACTATACCATAGGTGAGGGTACCAGTGCATGAGCATGGTACCCCTACAGTGTCTAAACAAAACCTTAGACATTGTAAGTGCAGGGTAGCCATAAGAGTATATGGTCTGGGAGTCTGTCAAACACGAACTCCACAGCACCATAATGGCTACACTGAAAACTGGGAAGTTTGGTATCAAACTTCTCAGCACAATAAATGCACACTGATGCCAGTGTACATTTTATTGCAAAATACACCCCAGAGGGCACCTTAGAGGTGCCCCCTGAAACTTAACCGACTGTCTGTGTAGGCTGACTAGTTCCAGCAGCCTGCCACACTAGAGACATGTTGCTGGCCCCATGGGGAGAGTGCCTTTGTCACTCTGAGGCCAGTAACAAAGCCTGCACTGGGTGGAGATGCTAACACCTCCCCCAGGCAGGAGCTGTGACACCTGGCGGTGAGCCTCAAAGGCTCACCCCTTTGTCACAGCCCAGCAGGGCACTCCAGCTTAGTGGAGTTGCCCGCCCCCTCCGGCCACGGCCCCCACTTTTGGCGGCAAGGCTGGAGGGAACAAAGAAAGCAACAAGGAGGAGTCACTGGCCAGTCAGGACAGCCCCTAAGGTGTCCTGAGCTGAAGTGACTCTAACTTTTAGAAATCCTCCATCTTGCAGATGGAGGATTCCCCCAATAGGGTTAGGATTGTGACCCCCTCCCCTTGGGAGGAGGCACAAAGAGGGTGTACCCACCCTCAGGGCTAGTAGCCATTGGCTACTAACCCCCCAGACCTAAACACGCCCTTAAATTTGGTATTTAAGGGCTACCCTGAACCCTAGAAAATTAGATTCCTGCAACTACAAGAAGAAGGACTGCCTAGCTGAAAACCCCTGCAGAGGAAGACCAGAAGACGACAACTGCCTTGGCTCCAGAAACTCACCGGCCTGTCTCCTGCCTTCCAAAGATCCTGCTCCAGCGACGCCTTCCAAAGGGACCAGCGACCTCGACATCCTCTGAGGACTGCCCCTGCTTCGAAAAGACAAGAAACTCCCGAGGACAGCGGACCTGCTCCAAGAAAAGCTGCAACTTTGTTTCCAGCAGCTTTAAAGAACCCTGCAAGCTCCCCGCAAGAAGCGTGAGACTTGCAACACTGCACCCGGCGACCCCGACTCGGCTGGTGGCGATCCAACACCTCAGGAGGGACCCCAGGACTACTCTAAGACTGTGAGTACAAAAACCTGTCCCCCCTGAGCCCCCACAGCGCCGCCTGCAGAGGGAATCCCGAGGCTTCCCCTGACCGCGACTCTTTGAATCCTAAGTCCCGACACCTGGGAGAGACCCTGCACCCGCAGCCCCCAGGACCTGAAGGACCGGACTTTCACTGGAGGAGTGACCCCCAGGAGTCCCTCTTCCTTGATCAAGTGGAGGTTTCCCCGAGGAACCCCCCCCTTGCCTGCCTGCAGCGCTGAAGAGATCCCTAGATCTCCCATTGACTTCCATTACAAACCCGACGCTGGTTTCTACACTGCACCCGGCCGCCCCCGCGCTGCTGAGGGTGAAATTTCTGTGTGGGCTTGTGTCCCCCCCGGTGCCCTACAAAACCCCCCTGGTCTGCCCTCCGAAGACGCGGGTACTTACCTGCAAGCAGACCGGAACCGGGGCACCCCCTTCTCTCCATTCTAGCCTATGTGTTTTGGGCACCACTTTGAACTCTGCACCTGACCGGCCCTGAGCTGCTGGTGTGGTGACTTTGGGGTTGCTCTGAACCCCCAACGGTGGGCTACCTTGGACCAAGAACTAAGCCCTGTAAGTGTCTTACTTACCTGGTTAACCTAGCAAATACTTACCTCCCCTAGGAACTGTGAAAATTGCACTGTGTCCACTTTTAAAATAGCTATTTGTGAATAACTTGAAAAGTATACATGCAATTTTGATGATTTGAAGTTCCTAAAGTACTTACCTGCAATACCTTTCGAATGAGATATTACATGTAGAATTTGAACCTGTGGTTCTTAAAATAAACTAAGAAAAGATATTTTTCTATATAAAAACCTATTGGCTGGATTTGTCTCTAAGTGTGTGTACCTCATTTATTGTCTATGTGTATGTACAACAAATGCTTAACACTACTCCTTGGATAAGCCTACTGCTCGACCACACTACCACAAAATAGAGCATTAGTATTATCTCTTTTTACCACTATTTTACCTCTAAGGGGAACCCTTGGACTCTGTGCATGCTATTCCTTACTTTGAAATAGCACATACAGAGCCAACTTCCTACATTGGTGGATCAGCGGTGGGATACAAGACTTTGCATTTGCTGGACTACTCAGCCAATACCTGATCACACCACAAATTCCAAAATTGTCATTAGAAATTCATTTTTGCAATTTGAAATTTTTCTAAATTCTTGAAAGTCCTGCTAGGGCCTTGTGTGTTAAGTCCCTGTTTAGCATTGTCTTTTAGAGTTTAAAAAGTTTGTTAAAAGTTTGAAATTAGATTCTAGAAACAGTTTTAGATTCTTTAAAAAGTCTTCCAACTCTTAGCAAAATAATGTCTGATACAGAGATGAATGTGGTGGAACTCGACACCACACCTTACCTCCATCTTAAGATGAGGGAGCTAAGGTCTCTCTGTAATATCAAAAAAATAACCATTGGCTCCAGACCTACCAAAATTCAGCTCCAGGAGCTGTTGGCAGAGTTTCAAAAAGCCAACCCCTCTGATGATGACATCACAGAGGAAGAAATTAGTGACTTGGAGGCCAATGTCCCTCCTCCAGTCCTAAATAGGGAGAACAGGACCCCTCAAGTCCTGTCTCCAACTGTGTTAGTCAGAAATAGTGAGTCCCTCACAGGAGGGTCCCACATTTCTGAAATCACTGAGGATGCTCTCAGTGAAGATGACCTCCTGTTAGCCAGGATGGCCAAAAGATTGGCTTTAGAGAGACAGCTCCTAGCCATAGAAAGGGAAAGACAAGAGATGGGCCTAGGACCCATCAATGGTGGCAGCAATATAAATAGGGTCAGAGATTCTCCTGACATGTTAAAAATCCCCAAAGGGATTGTGACAAAATTTGAAGATGGTGATGACATCACCAAGTGGTTCACAGCTTTTGAGAGGGCTTGTGTAACCAGAAAAGTGAACAGATCTCACTGGGGTGCTCTCCTTTGGGAAATGTTCACTGGAAAGTGTAGGGATAGACTCCTCACACTCTCTGGAAAAGATGCAGAATCTTATGACCTCATGAAGGGTACCCTGATTGAGGGCTTTGGATTCTCCACTGAGGAGTACAGGATTAGGTTCAGGGGGGCTCAAAAATCCTCGAGCCAGACCTGGGTTGACTTTGTTGACTACTCAGTGAAAACACTAGATGGTTGGATTCAAGGCAGTGGTGTAAGTAATTATGATGGGCTGTACAATTTATTTGTGAAAGAACACCTGTTAAGTAATTGTTTCAATGATAAACTGCATCAGCATCTGGTAGACCTAGGACCAATTTCTCCCCAAGAATTGGGAAAGAAGGCGGACCATTGGGTCAAGACAAGGGTGTCCAAGACTTCAACAGGGGGTGACCAAAAGAAAGGGGTCACAAAGACTCCCCAGGGGAAGGGTGATGAGACAACCAAAACTAAAAATAGTAAAGAGTCTTCTACAGGCCCCCAAAAACCTGCACAGGAGGGTGGGCCCAGAGCCTCTTCACAAAACAATGGGTACAAGGGTAAAAACTTTGATCCCAAAAAGGCCTGGTGTCATAGCTGTAAACAGCATGGACACCAAACTGGAGACAAGGCCTGTCCCAAGAAAGGTTCCACTCCAAACTCCCATCCAGGTAACACTGGTATGGTTAGTCTCCAAGTGTGCCCAGAGCAAATCAGGGTCCACACTGAAGCTACTCTAGTTTCTGAGGGTGGGGTGGATTTAGCCACACTAGCTGTCTGGCCGCCTAACATGCAAAAATACAGACAGCAACTCTTAATTAATGGGACTAGAATAGAGGGCCTGAGGGATACAGGTGCCAGTGTCACCATGGTGACAGAGAAACTGGTTTCCCCTGGCCAATACCTGACTGGAAAAACTTACACAGTCACCAACGCTGACAATCAGAGAAAAGTACATCCCATGGCAATGGTTACTTTGGAATGGGGAGGGGTCAATGGCCTGAAGCAGGTGGTGGTCTCCTCAAATATCCCAGTGGACTGTCTGCTTGGAAATGACCTGGAGTCCTCAGCATGGGCTGAGGTAGAACTAAAAACCCATGCAGCAATGCTGGGTATCCCTGAACTGGTGTGTGTGAAAACAAGACCACAATGCAAGGCACAGGGTGAACAAGTAGAGCTGGAGTCTGGAAGAATGGCCCAGCCTACCAAGAGGAAAGGAAAGTCAGTTGGGAAACCAACTGCAACACAGCCAAAGAAAGGGAACCTCTCTTCTCAGGAAGAAGTTCTGCCCTCTGAGGGAACTGAGCCTTTGGAGCTTGAACCTTATCAGGTTGAGCTCTTAGGCCCAGGGGGACCCTCAAGGGAGGAGCTGTGTAGGGGGCAAGAAACCTGTCCCTCTCTTGAAGGCCTTAGGCAGCAAGCTGCTGAAGAGTCCAAAGGCAAGAAAAATGGAACACATAGGGTCTATTGGGAAGATGGACTCCTGTACACTGAGGCCAGAGACCCCAAACCTGGTGCCACTAGGAGAGTGGTAGTGCCTCAGCTGTTCAGAGAGTTCATCCTAACATTGGCCCATGACATTCCCCTTGCTGGACATTTGGGACAAACCAAGACGTGGGAGAGGTTAGTCAACCACTTCTACTGGCCCAATATGTCCAACATGGTTAAGGAGTTTTGCCTCTCCTGCCCCACCTGTCAAGCCAGTGGTAAGACAGGTGGGCACCCAAAGGCCCCCCTCATTCCACTTCCAGTGGTGGGGGTCCCCTTTGAAAGAGTGGGTGTGGACATAGTTGGTCCACTGGAACCTCCCACAGCCTCAGGAAATATGTATATCCTGGTAGTAGTGGATCATGCTACCAGGTATCCTGAAGCTATTCCCCTTAGGTCGACTACTGCCCCTGCAGTAGCCAAGGCCCTCATTGGTATCTTTACCAGAGTGGGTTTCCCTAAGGAGGTGGTGTCTGACAGAGGTGCCAACTTCATGTCAGCATACCTGAAACATATGTGGAATGAGTGTGGAGTGACTTATAAATTCACTACACCTTACCATCCACAAACTAATGGCTTAGTTGAGAGATTCAACAAGACATTAAAGGGCATGATCATGGGGCTCCCAGAAAAACTCAAAAGGAGATGGGATGTCCTCTTGCCATGTCTGCTTTTCGCTTACAGAGAGGTGCCACAGAAGGGAGTAGGATTCTCACCCTTTGAACTTCTGTTTGGTCATCCTGTAAGGGGACCACTTGCCCTTGTTGAAGAAGGCTGGGAGAGACCTCTCCATGAGCCTAAACAGGACATAGTGGACTATGTACTTGGCCTTCGCTCTAGAATGGCAGAGTACATGGAAAAGGCAACCAAAAACCTTGAGGCCAGCCAACAGCTCCAGAAGTTTTGGTATGACCAAAAGGCTGCACTGGTTGAGTTCCAACCATGGCAGAAAGTCTGGGTTCTGGAGCCTGTGGCTCCCAGGGCACTCCAGGACAAATGGAGTGGCCCTTACCCAGTGCTAGAAAGGAAGAGTCAGGTCACCTACCTGGTGGACCTGGGCACAAGCAGGAGCCCCAAGAGGGTGATCCATGTGAACCGCCTTAAGCTCTTCCATGACAGGGCTGATGTGAATCTGTTGATGGTAACAGATGAGGATCAGGAGGCAGAGAGTGAACCTCTCCCTGATCTTCTGTCATCAGACCCAAAAGATGGCACAGTAGATGGAGTGATCTATTCAGACACCCTCTCTGGCCAACAGCAAGCTGATTGTAGGAGAGTCCTACAACAGTTTCCTGAACTCTTCTCCTTAACCCCTGGTCAGACACACCTGTGTACCCATGATGTGGACACAGGAGACAGCATGCCTGTCAAAAACAAAATCTTTAGACAGTCTGACCATGTTAAGGAAAGCATCAAGGTGGAAGTTCACAAGATGCTGGAATTGGGAGTAATTGAGCGCTCTGACAGCCCCTGGGCTAGCCCAGTGGTCTTAGTCCCCAAACCTCACAGCAAAGATGGAAAGAAAGAGATGAGGTTTTGTGTGGACTACAGAGGGCTCAATTCTGTCACCAAGACAGATGCTCATCCAATTCCAAGAGCTGATGAGCTCATAGACAAATTAGGTGCTGCCAAATTCTTAAGTACCTTTGACTTGACAGCAGGGTACTGGCAAATAAAAATGGCACCTGGAGCAAAAGAGAAAACAGCATTCTCCACACCTGATGGGCATTATCAGTTTACTGTTATGCCCTTTGGTTTAAAGAATGCCCCTGCCACCTTCCAAAGGTTGGTGAATCAAGTCCTTGCTGGCTTGGAGTCCTTTAGCACAGCTTATCTTGATGATATTGCTGTCTTTAGCTCCACCTGGCAGGATCACCTGGTCCACCTGAAGAAGGTTTTGAAGGCTCTGCAATCTGCAGGCCTCTCTATCAAGGCATCCAAATGCCAGATAGGGCAGGGAACTGTGGTTTACTTGGGCCACCTTGTAGGTGGAGGCCAAGTTCAGCCACTCCAACCCAAGATCCAGACTATTCTGGACTGGGTAGCTCCAAAAACCCAGACTCAAGTCAGGGCATTCCTTGGCTTGACTGGGTATTACAGGAGGTTTGTGAAGGGATATGGATCCATTGTGACAGCCCTCACTGAACTCACCTCCAAGAAAATGCCCAAGAAAGTGAACTGGACTGTGGAATGCCAACAGGCCTTTGACACCCTGAAACAAGCAATGTGCTCAGCACCAGTTCTAAAAGCTCCAGATTATTCTAAGCAGTTCATTGTGCAGACTGATGCCTCTGAACATGGGATAGGGGCAGTTTTGTCCCAAACAAATGATGATGGCCTTGACCAGCCTGTTGCTTTCATTAGCAGGTTACTCCCCAGGGAGCAGCGTTGGAGTGCCATTGAGAGGGAGGCCTTTGCTGTGGTTTGGTCCCTGAAGAAGCTGAGACCATACCTCTTTGGGACTCACTTCCTAGTTCAAACTGACCACAGACCTCTCAAATGGCTGATGCAAATGAAAGGTGAAAATCCTAAGCTGTTGAGGTGGTCCATCTCCCTACAGGGAATGGACTTTATAGTGGAACACAGACCTGGGACTGCCCATGCCAATGCAGATGGCCTTTCCAGGTTCTTCCACTTAGAAAATGAAGACTCTCTTGGGAAAGGTTAGTCTCATCCTCTTTCGTTTGGGGGGGGGTTGTGTAAGGAAATGCCTCCTTGGCATGGTTGCCCCCTGACTTTTTGCCTTTGCTGATGCTATGTTTACAATTGAAAGTGTGCTGAGGCCTGCTAACCAGGCCCCAGCACCAGTGTTCTTTCCCTAACCTGTACTTTTGTATCCACAATTGGTAGACCCTGGCATCCAGATAAGTCCCTTGTAACTGGTACTTCTAGTACCAAGGGCCCTGATGCCAAGGAAGGTCTCTAAGGGCTGCAGCATGTCTTATGCCACCCTGGAGACCTCTCACTCAGCACAGACACACTGCTTGCCAGCTTGTGTGTGCTAGTGAGGACAAAACGAGTAAGTCGACATGGCACTCCCCTCAGGGTGCCATGCCAGCCTCTCACTGCCTATGCAGTATAGGTAAGACACCCCTCTAGCAGGCCTTACAGCCCTAAGGCAGGGTGCACTATACCATAGGTGAGGGTACCAGTGCATGAGCATGGTACCCCTACAGTGTCTAAACAAAACCTTAGACATTGTAAGTGCAGGGTAGCCATAAGAGTATATGGTCTGGGAGTCTGTCAAACACAAACTCCACAGCACCATAATGGCTACACTGAAAACTGGGAAGTTTGGTATCAAACTTCTCAGCACAATAAATGCACACTGATGCCAGTGTACATTTTATTGCAAAATACACCCCAGAGGGCACCTTAGAGGTGCCCCCTGAAACTTAACCGACTGTCTGTGTAGGCTGACTAGTTCCAGCAGCCTGCCACACTAGAGACATGTTGCTGGCCCCATGGGGAGAGTGCCTTTGTCACTCTGAGGCCAGTAACAAAGCCTGCACTGGGTGGAGATGCTAACACCTCCCCCAGGCAGGAGCTGTGACACCTGGCGGTGAGCCTCAAAGGCTCACCCCTTTGTCACAGCCCAGCAGGGCACTCCAGCTTAGTGGAGTTGCCCGCCCCCTCCGGCCACGGCCCCCACTTTTGGCGGCAAGGCTGGAGGGAACAAAGAAAGCAACAAGGAGGAGTCACTGGCCAGTCAGGACAGCCCCTAAGGTGTCCTGAGCTGAAGTGACTCTAACTTTTAGAAATCCTCCATCTTGCAGATGGAGGATTCCCCCAATAGGGTTAGGATTGTGACCCCCTCCCCTTGGGAGGAGGCACAAAGAGGGTGTACCCACCCTCAGGGCTAGTAGCCATTGGCTACTAACCCCCCAGACCTAAACACGCCCTTAAATTTAGTATTTAAGGGCTACCCTGAACCCTAGAAAATTAGATTCCTGCAACTACAAGAAGAAGGACTGCCTAGCTGAAAACCCCTGCAGAGGAAGACCAGAAGACGACAACTGCCTTGGCTCCAGAAACTCACCGGCCTGTCTCCTGCCTTCCAAAGATCCTGCTCCAGCGACGCCTTCCAAAGGGACCAGCGACCTCGACATCCTCTGAGGACTGCCCCTGCTTCGAAAAGACAAGAAACTCCCGAGGACAGCGGACCTGCTCCAAGAAAAGCTGCAACTTTGTTTCCAGCAGCTTTAAAGAACCCTGCAAGCTCCCCGCAAGAAGCGTGAGACTTGCAACACTGCACCCGGCGACCCCGACTCGGCTGGTGGCGATCCAACACCTCAGGAGGGACCCCAGGACTACTCTAAGACTGTGAGTACAAAAACCTGTCCCCCCTGAGCCCCCACAGCGCCGCCTGCAGAGGGAATCCCGAGGCTTCCCCTGACCGCGACTCTTTGAATCCTAAGTCCCGACACCTGGGAGAGACCCTGCACCCGCAGCCCCCAGGACCTGAAGGACCGGACTTTCACTGGAGGAGTGACCCCCAGGAGTCCCTCTTCCTTGATCAAGTGGAGGTTTCCCCGAGGAACCCCCCCCTTGCCTGCCTGCAGCGCTGAAGAGATCCCTAGATCTCCCATTGACTTCCATTACAAACCCGACGCTTGTTTCTACACTGCACCCGGCCGCCCCCGCGCTGCTGAGGGTGAAATTTCTGTGTGGGCTTGTGTCCCCCCCGGTGCCCTACAAAACCCCCCTGGTCTGCCCTCCGAAGACGCGGGTACTTACCTGCAAGCAGACCGGAACCGGGGCACCCCCTTCTCTCCATTCTAGCCTATGTGTTTTGGGCACCACTTTGAACTCTGCACCTGACCGGCCCTGAGCTGCTGGTGTGGTGACTTTGGGGTTGCTCTGAACCCCCAACGGTGGGCTACCTTGGACCAAGAACTAAGCCCTGTAAGTGTCTTACTTACCTGGTTAACCTAGCAAATACTTACCTCCCCTAGGAACTGTGAAAATTGCACTGTGTCCACTTTTAAAACAGCTATTTGTGAATAACTTGAAAAGTATACATGCAATTTTGATGATTTGAAGTTCCTAAAGTACTTACCTGCAATACCTTTCGAATGAGATATTACATGTAGAATTTGAACCTGTGGTTCTTAAAATAAACTAAGAAAAGATATTTTTCTATATAAAAACCTATTGGCTGGATTTGTCTCTAAGTGTGTGTACCTCATTTATTGTCTATGTGTATGTACAACAAATGCTTAACACTACTCCTTGGATAAGCCTACTGCTCGACCACACTACCACAAAATAGAGCATTAGTATTATCTCTTTTTAACACTATTTTACCTCTAAGGGGAACCCTTGGACTCTGTGCATGCTATTCCTTACTTTGAAATAGCACATACAGAGCCAACTTCCTACACCTCCTGAACAACACATCATTGGACAACAGTATAAGATTATTGATGTCCATAACTCCACTAAGTTTCTTCCCTTAGCTATAATTCAGTTTAGTTGGGGTGGAGTTACTGGCCCTAAGCAGGTGGTGGTATCACCTAGCTTACCTGTAGACTGTCTCTTAGGTAATGACCTAGAGGCCTCAGGTTGGGCTGATGTAGAGTTTTATGCCCATGCAGCCATGCTGGGCATCCCTGAGGAATTGTTCCCTCTCATTTCAAGTGAAATGAAAAAGCAAAGGAGAGAAGGCCTCAGGATCCCTCTCCATCAACAGGTAAAAAGGGTATCACAGTATCCCCTAACCACCCTACCATTCAGGATACTATTCCTGTGGTGGGAGAAACCTCTCCTGGGGTGGCACCTGTTCCAAGGGAATCATCAGCTGGCAAAGCTGGACTCCCTGAGGTGGAAGTACCTCTCTGTGGGATAACTAACATTGGTGAGAAAAACAGCACCATTTTAGTTAACATGGAGTATCCCTCCAGCCCTCCCAGAGAAACTTTAGGGCAGAAACCCTGCACTACCTCACAACACTTAGGACAGCATCCCTGCCCTAGTGTGGAGCTCATAGGACAGCATCCCTGCCCTGCTCCAACTCAAGAGAAACAGCATCCCTGTTCTCTCTTCCAGCCAGATGGACAAAGTTTTTGCCCAGCTATGGCTTTTCTGAGACAGCATCCCTGTCTGGCATTTCCATCACTACAAATAGGTTCAGTGGACAATTCCCACTGCTCTAAACTAAAACTTACTGATAGAAACTCTGAAAATACATCTTCACATTGTTGCTTAGCTAAAAAACTTCAAACAGGGTGGTTTACATCCCCACAGGGAAGTAACCATATAGTGGATGATAAAGGGAGTAACCAGTCTATTGCAGAGCTACTCTCTACTTATCACCACTTAGACAATAAAGTCTCAACTGGCCAAGGTTAGCCTTATTGTCCTTCGTTTGGGGGGGGGTTGTGTGAGAAGGTAGCCTCTTTCTAGCCTTGTTACCCCCACTTTTGGCCTGTTTGTGAGTGTATGTCAGGGTGTTTGTCACTGTGTTCACTGTCTCACTGGGATCCTGATAGCCAGGCCTCAGTGCTCATAGTGAAAACACTATGTTTTCAGTATGTTTGTTATGTGTCACTGGGATCCTGCTGGTCAGGACCCCAGTGCTCATAGGTTTGTGGCCTATATGTATGTGTCACTGGGACCCTGTCACACAGGGCCCCAGTGCTCATAGGTGTGCATGTATATGTTCCCTGTGTGGTGCCTAACTGTCTCACTGAGGCTCTGCTAACCAGAACCTCAGTGGTTATGCTCTCTCGTTACTTTCAAATTGTCACTAACAGGCTAGTGACCAATTTTACCAATTTACATTGGCTTACTGGAACACCCTTATAATTCCCTAGTATATGGTACTGAGGTACCCAGGGTATTGGGGTTCCAGGAGATCCCTATGGGCTGCAGCAATTCTTTTGCCACCCATAGGGAGCTCTGACAATTCTTACACAGGCCTGCCACTGCAGCCTGAGTGAAATAACGTCCACGTTATTTCACAGCCATTTTACACTGCACTTAAGTAACTTATAAGTCACCTATATGTCTAACCTTTACCTGGTAAAGGTTAGGTGCAAAGTTACTTAGTGTGAGGGCACCCTGGCACTAGCCAAGGTGCCCCCACATTGTTCAGAGCCAATTCACTGAACTTTGTGAGTGCGGGGACACCATTACACGTGTGCACTACATATAGGTCACTACCTATATGTAGCTTCACCATGGTAACTCCGAATATGGCCATGTAACATGTCTATGATCATGGAATTGCCCCCTCTATGCCATCCTGGCATTGTTGGTACAATTCCATGATCCCAGTGGTCTGTAGCACAGACCCTGGTACTGCCAGACTGCCCTTCCTGGGGTTTCACTGCAGCTGCTGCTGCTGCCAACCCCTCAGACAGGCAGCTGCCCTCCTGGGGTCCAGCCAGGCCTGGCCCAGGATGGCAGAACAAAGAACTTCCTCTGAGAGAGGGTGTGACACCCTCTCCCTTTGGAAAATGGTGTGAAGGCAGGGGAGGAGTAGCCTCCCCCAGCCTCTGGAAATGCTTTGTTGGGCACAGATGTGCCCAATTCTGCATAAGCCAGTCTACACCGGTTCAGGGACCCCTTAGCCCCTGCTCTGGCGCGAAACTGGACAAAGGAAAGGGGAGTGACCACTCCCCTGACCTGCACCTCCCCTGGGAGGTGTCCAGAGCTCCTCCAGTGTGCTCCAGACCTCTGCCATCTTGGAAACAGAGGTGCTGCTGGCACACTGGACTGCTCTGAGTGGCCAGTGCCACCAGGTGACGTCAGAGACTCCTGCTGATAGGCTCCTTCAGGTGTTAGTAGCCTTTCCTCTCTCCTAGGTACCCAACCCCCTTTTCTGGCTATTTAGGGTCTCTGTCTCTGGGGAAACTTTAGATAACGAATGCATGAGCTCAGCCGAGTTCCTCTGCATCTCTCTCTTCACCTTCTGATAAGGAATCGACCGCTGACCGCGCTGGAAGCCTGCAAACCTACAACATAGTAGCAAAGACGACTACTGCAACTCTGTAACGCTGATCCTGCCGCCTTCTCGACTGTTTTCCTGCTTGTGCATGCTGTGGGGGTAGTCTGCCTCCTCTCTGCACCAGAAGCTCCGAAGAAATCTCCCGTGGGTCGACGGAATCTTCCCCCTGCAACCGCAGGCACCAAAAAGCTGCATTACTGGTCCCTTGGGTCTCCTCTCAGCACGACGAGCGAGGTCCCTCGAATCCAGCGACGCTGTCCAAGTGACCCCCACAGTCCAGTGACTCTTCAGCCCAAGTTTGGTGGAGGTAAGTCCTTGCCTCACCTCGCTGGGCTGCATTGCTGGGAACCGCGACTTTGCAGCTACTCCGGCCCCTGTGCACTTCCGGCGGAAATCCTTTGTGCACAGCCAAGCCTGGGTCCACGGCACTCTAACCTGCATTGCACGACTTTCTAAGTTGGTCTCCGGCGACGTGGGACTCCTTTGTGCAACTTCGGCGAGCACCGTTTCACGCATCCTTGTAGTGCCTGTTTCTGGCACTTCTCCGGGTGCTACCTGCTTCAGTGAGGGCTCTTTGTCTTGCTCGACGTCCCCTCTCTCTTGAGGTCCAATTTGCGACCTCCTGGTCCCTCCTGGGCCCCAGTAGCGTCCAAAAACGCCAAACGCACGATTTGCGTGTAGCAAGGCTTGTTGGCGTCTTTCCGGCGGGAAAACACTTCTGCACGACTCTCCAAGGCGAGAGGGATCCGTCCACCAAAGGGAAAGTCTCTAGCCCTTTTCGTTCCTGCAGAAACCTCAGCTTCTTCTGTCCAGTCGAAGCTTCTTTGCACCCGCAGCTGGCATTTCCTGGGCATCTGCCCATCTCCGACTTGCTTGTGACTTTTGGACTTGGTCCCCTTGTTCCACAGGTACCCTAGATTGGAAATCCACAGTTGTTGCATTGCTGGTTTGTGTCTTTCCTGCATTATTCCTCTAACACGACTCTTTTGTCCTTAGGGGAACTGTAGTGCACTTTGCACTCACTTTTCAGGGTCTTGGGGAGGGTTATTTTTCTAACTCTCACTTTTTTCTAATAGTCCCAGCGACCCTCTACAAGGTCACATAGGTTTGGGGTCCATTCGTGGTTCGCATTCCACTTTTGGAGTATATGGTTTGTGTTGCCCCTATCCCTATGTTTCCCCATTGCATCCTATTGTAACTATACATTGTTTGCACTGTTTTCTAAGACTATACTGCATATTTTTGCTATTGTGTATATATATCTTGTGTATATTTCCTATCCTCTCACTGAGGGTACACTCTAAGATACTTTGGCATATTGTCATAAAAAATAAAGTACCTTTATTTTTAGTATAACTGTGTATTGTGTTTTCTTATGATATTGTGCATATGACACTAAGTGGTACTGTAGTAGCTTCACACGTCTCCTAGTTCAGCCTCAGCTGCTCTGCTAAGCTACCATTATCTATCAGCCTAAGCTGCTAGACACCCTATACACTAATAAGGGATAACTGGGCCTGGTGCAAGGTGCAAGTACCCCTTGGTACTCACTACAAGCCAGTCCAGCCTCCTACATTGGTTGTGCAGTGGTGGGATAAGTGCTTTGAGACTACTTACCACTCTTGTCATTGTACTTTTCATAAGAGAAAAATATACAAAACAAGGTCAGTGTATATACACATAGCCAAAAAGTTTTGCATTTCCTCTTTTCACTCTTTTCTAAGTGCTGAAAAGTACTTCTAAAACTTTCAAAAAGTTCTTAAAAGTTTAAAAAGTTTTTTCTGTCTTTCCAAAAAGTTCTGAAAACTTTTTTCTCTTTTTCTATCACTTTAACTCTCTCAAAAAAATGTCTGGCACAGGAAAAAATTTTGAACTGTCCAAACTTGCATATGATCACCTTAGCTGGAAAGGAGCAAGGAGTCTCTGCATAGAGAGAGGTTTGAGTGTAGGGAAGAATCCTTCCTTAGAACTGTTAATTAATATGCTTAGAGTACAGGATAAGGCCATAAGTGCCCAATCTGTAGAAAAAGTAGCTAATGGTTCTCAATCTGATCCAGGGACTCCCCCAGGAAAAGGTTCAGGAAAGAAACTTCTCAGCCTGCCCATTACTAGACAGTCTAGCATAGTTGGTACAGAGGTTGAATCACACCATACTAATGGTGTGCTCTCACATTATACTGGTAGCCAAGCTGTTAGGGTGCCCTCTGTAAGGGACAGGTCTCCTTCTGTTCATTCCCATCATACCTCTGTATCTAGAAATGTCCCTCCCACCCACCCTGATGACAGATTGTTAGAAAGGGAGCTCAATAGATTGAGAGTGGAACAAACCAGACTGAAGCTCAAGAAGCAACAGCTGGATTTGGATAGACAGTCTTTAGAAGTAGAGAGGGAAAGACAGAAGTTGGGTTTAGAAACCCATGGTGGCAGCAGCAGTATTCCCCATAGTCATCCTGCAAAAGAGCATGATTCCAGGAATCTGCACAAGATAGTTCCCCCTTATAAGGAGGGGGATGACATTAACAAGTGGTTTGCTGCACTTGAGAGGGCCTGTGTTGTACAGGATGTCCCTCAAAGGCAGTGGGCTGCTATCCTATGGCTATCATTTAGTGGAAAGGGTAGGGATAGGCTCCTTACTGTGAAAGAAAATGATGCTAATAATTTCCAAGTTCTTAAGAATGCACTCCTGGATGGTTATGGCTTAACCACTGAACAGTACAGGATAAAGTTCAGAGAGACCAAAAAGGAGTCTTCACAAGACTGGGTTGATTTCATTGACCATTCAGTGAAGGCCTTGGAGGGGTGGTTACATGGCAGTAAAGTTACTGATTATGAAAGCCTGTATAACACAATCCTGAGAGAGCATATACTTAATAATTGTGTGTCTGATTTGTTGCACCAGTACCTGGTAGACTCTGATCTGACCTCTCCCCAAGAATTGGGAAAGAAGGCAGACAAATGGGTCAGAACAAGGGTGAACAGAAAAGTTCATACAGGGGGTGACAAAGATGGCAATAAGAAGAAAGATGGTGAAAAATCTCAAGATAAGCATGGGGATAAGGGTAAAACCAAAGATCCCACTTCAAATCTTAAACACTCTTCAGAGGGTGGGGATAAAACAAATTCTTCCTCTTCTTCCCAACCTGCACACATTAAAAAGCCTTGGTGCTTTGTGTGTAAAAATAGAGGCCATAGGCCAGGGGATAAGTCCTGTCCAGGTAAACCCCCTGAGCCTACCACCACTAATACATCAAGCTCTAGTGCCCCTAGCAGTAGTGGTACTAGTGGTGGGACTGCTGGCAACAGTCAAGCAAAGGGTGTAGTTGGGTTCACTTATGGGTCCATAGTGGAAACTGATGTAATCAGTCCCAAGACAGTTTCTGTCACACCTAGTGGCACTGGCCTTGCCACACTGGCTGCTTGTCCCCTTACAATGGATAAGTACAGGCAGACAGTTTCAATAAATGGTGTTGAGGCCTTGGCCTACAGGGACACAGGTGCCAGTTTCACTTTGGTGAATGAAAACCTAGTGCCTCCTGAACAACACATCATTGGACAACAGTATAAGATTATTGATGTCCATAACTCCACTAAGTTTCTTCCCTTAGCTATAATTCAGTTTAGTTGGGGTGGAGTTACTGGCCCTAAGCAGGTGGTGGTATCACCTAGCTTACCTGTAGACTGTCTCTTAGGTAATGACCTAGAGGCCTCAGGTTGGGCTGATGTAGAGTTTTATGCCCATGCAGCCATGCTGGGCATCCCTGAGGAATTGTTCCCTCTCATTTCAAGTGAAATGAAAAAGCAAAGGAGAGAAGGCCTGAAAACTCAGGATCCCTCTCCATCAACAGGTAAAAAGGGTATCACAGTATCCCCTAACCACCCTACCATTCAGGATACTATTCCTGTGGTGGGAGAAACCTCTCCTGGGGTGGCACCTGTTCCAAGGGAATCATCAGCTGGCAAAGCTGGACTCCCTGAGGTGGAAGTACCTCTCTGTGGGATAACTAACATTGGTGAGAAAAACAGCACCATTTTAGTTAACATGGAGTATCCCTCCAGCCCTCCCAGAGAAACTTTAGGGCAGAAACCCTGCACTACCTCACAACACTTAGGACAGCATCCCTGCCCTAGTGTGGAGCTCATAGGACAGCATCCCTGCCCTGCTCCAACTCAAGAGAAACAGCATCCCTGTTCTCTCTTCCAGCCAGATGGACAAAGTTTTTGCCCAGCTATGGCTTTTCTGAGACAGCATCCCTGTCTGGCATTTCCATCACTACAAATAGGTTCAGTGGACAATTCCCACTGCTCTAAACTAAAACTTACTGATAGAAACTCTGAAAATACATCTTCACATTGTTGCTTAGCTAAAAAACTTCAAACAGGGTGGTTTACATCCCCACAGGGAAGTAACCATATAGTGGATGATAAAGGGAGTAACCAGTCTATTGCAGAGCTACTCTCTACTTATCACCACTTAGACAATAAAGTCTCAACTGGCCAAGGTTAGCCTTATTGTCCTTCGTTTGGGGGGGGGTTGTGTGAGAAGGTAGCCTCTTTCTAGCCTTGTTACCCCCACTTTTGGCCTGTTTGTGAGTGTATGTCAGGGTGTTTGTCACTGTTTTCACTGTCTCACTGGGATCCTGATAGCCAGGCCTCAGTGCTCATAGTGAAAACACTATGTTTTCAGTATGTTTGTTATGTGTCACTGGGATCCTGCTGGTCAGGACCCCAGTGCTCATAGGTTTGTGGCCTATATGTATGTGTCACTGGGACCCTGTCACACAGGGCCCCAGTGCTCATAGGTGTGCATGTATATGTTCCCTGTGTGGTGCCTAACTGTCTCACTGAGGCTCTGCTAACCAGAACCTCAGTGGTTATGCTCTCTCGTTACTTTCAAATTGTCACTAACAGGCTAGTGACCAATTTTACCAATTTACATTGGCTTACTGGAACACCCTTATAATTCCCTAGTATATGGTACTGAGGTACCCAGGGTATTGGGGTTCCAGGAGATCCCTATGGGCTGCAGCAATTCTTTTGCCACCCATAGGGAGCTCTGACAATTCTTACACAGGCCTGCCACTGCAGCCTGAGTGAAATAACGTCCACGTTATTTCACAGCCATTTTACACTGCACTTAAGTAACTTATAAGTCACCTATATGTCTAACCTTTACCTGGTAAAGGTTAGGTGCAAAGTTACTTAGTGTGAGGGCACCCTGGCACTAGCCAAGGTGCCCCCACATTGTTCAGAGCCAATTCACTGAACTTTGTGAGTGCGGGGACACCATTACACGTGTGCACTACATATAGGTCACTACCTATATGTAGCTTCACCATGGTAACTCCGAATATGGCCATGTAACATGTCTATGATCATGGAATTGCCCCCTCTATGCCATCCTGGCATTGTTGGTACAATTCCATGATCCCAGTGGTCTGTAGCACAGACCCTGGTACTGCCAGACTGCCCTTCCTGGGGTTTCACTGCAGCTGCTGCTGCTGCCAACCCCTCAGACAGGCAGCTGCCCTCCTGGGGTCCAGCCAGGCCTGGCCCAGGATGGCAGAACAAAGAACTTCCTCTGAGAGAGGGTGTGACACCCTCTCCCTTTGGAAAATGGTGTGAAGGCAGGGGAGGAGTAGCCTCCCCCAGCCTCTGGAAATGCTTTGTTGGGCACAGATGTGCCCAATTCTGCATAAGCCAGTCTACACCGGTTCAGGGACCCCTTAGCCCCTGCTCTGGCGTGAAACTGGACAAAGGAAAGGGGAGTGACCACTCCCCTGACCTGCACCTCCCCTGGGAGGTGTCCAGAGCTCCTCCAGTGTGCTCCAGACCTCTGCCATCTTGGAAACAGAGGTGCTGCTGGCACACTGGACTGCTCTGAGTGGCCAGTGCCACCAGGTGACGTCAGAGACTCCTGCTGATAGGCTCCTTCAGGTGTTAGTAGCCTTTCCTCTCTCCTAGGTACCCAACCCCCTTTTCTGGCTATTTAGGGTCTCTGTCTCTGGGGAAACTTTAGATAACGAATGCATGAGCTCAGCCGAGTTCCTCTGCATCTCTCTCTTCACCTTCTGATAAGGAATCGACCGCTGACCGCGCTGGAAGCCTGCAAACCTGCAACATAGTAGCAAAGACGACTACTGCAACTCTGTAACGCTGATCCTGCCGCTTTCTCGACTGTTTTCCTGCTTGTGCATGCTGTGGGGGTAGTCTGCCTCCTCTCTGCACCAGAAGCTCCGAAGAAATCTCCCGTGGGTCGACGGAATCTTCCCCCTGCAACCGCAGGCACCAAAAAGCTGCATTACCGGTCCCTTGGGTCTCCTCTCAGCACGACGAGCGAGGTCCCTCGAATCCAGCGACGCTGTCCAAGTGACCCCCACAGTCCAGTGACTCTTCAGCCCAAGTTTGGTGGAGGTAGGTCCTTGCCTCACCTCGCTGGGCTGCATTGCTGGGAACCGCGACTTTGCAGCTACTCCGGCCCCTGTGCACTTCCGGCGGAAATCCTTTGTGCACAGCCAAGCCTGGGTCCACGGCACTCTAACCTGCATTGCACGACTTTCTAAGTTGGTCTCCGGCGACATGGGACTCCTTTGTGCAACTTCGGCAAGCACCGTTTCACGCATCCTCGTAGTGCCTGTTTCTGGCACTTTTCCGGGTGCTACCTGCTTCAGTGAGGGCTCTTTGTCTTGCTCGACGTCCCCTCTCTCTTCAGGTCCAATTTGCGACCTCCTGGTCCCTCCTGGGCCCCAGTAGCGTCCAAAAACGCCAAACGCACGATTTGCGTGTAGCAAGGCTTGTTGGCGTCTTTCCGGCGGGAAAACACTTCTGCACGACTCTCCAAGGCGAGAGGGATCCGTCCACCAAAGGTAAGTCTCTAGCCCTTTTCGTTCCTGCAGAAACCTCAGCTTCTTCTGTCCAGTCGAAGCTTCTTTGCACCCGCAGCTGGCATTTCCTGGGCATCTGCCCATCTCCGACTTGCTTGTGACTTTTGGACTTGGTCCCCTTGTTCCACAGGTACCCTAGATTGGAAATCCACAGTTGTTGCATTGCTGGTTTGTGTCTTTCCTGCATTATTCCTTTAACACGACTCTTTTGTCCTTAGGGGAACTGTAGTGCACTTTGCACTCACTTTTCAGGGTCTTGGGGAGGGTTATTTTTCTAACTCTCACTTTTTTCTAATAGTCCCAGCGACCCTCTACAAGGTCACATAGGTTTGGGGTCCATTCGTGGTTCGCATTCCACTTTTGGAGTATATGGTTTGTGTTGCCCCTATCCCTATGTTTCCCCATTGCATCCTATTGTAACTATACATTGTTTGCACTGTTTTCTAAGACTATACTGCATATTTTTGCTATTGTGTATATATATCTTGTGTATATTTCCTATCCTCTCACTGAGGGTACACTCTAAGATACTTTGGCATATTGTCATAAAAAATAAAGTACCTTTATTTTTAGTATAACTGTGTATTGTGTTTTCTTATGATATTGTGCATATGACACTAAGTGGTACTGTAGTAGCTTCACACGTCTCCTAGTTCAGCCTCAGCTGCTCTGCTAAGCTGCCATTATCTATCAGCCTAAGCTGCTAGACACCCTATACACTAATAAGGGATAACTGGGCCTGGTGCAAGGTGCAAGTACCCCTTGGTACTCACTACAAGCCAGTCCAGCCTCCTACAGTATGCCACTACCTGCCTATGATGCTGGACATGGGTGGCTGGGTCATCCACGGATATCGGACTGAGGCCAGTCGGCTGAGTCACCTGAAGAGTGTGTACAGGAGTGGCAGGAATGAGTTCCAGCTCAAGCATTGCTGGGCAGATCTGGTTTCCAGGGAGCAGGATCTGCTCGATCACCTTATTGTTGAGACCGGTGGATCTTTTGGCGAGTCTCCCATTGGCATACTATTTACTGTTATCTACTCTTGTATGACAGTAGCAGATGAGTTGGAGTGCTGCATGCAGTGCTTCTGCACAGGTTGTATGCAACCAGAATTAAGTGTTTTTGCGCCAGCCTAGGCCTGGAGTTCACATGTCCAACCATGATACCAATTCAGGTCAGATGTCTGGTGATTCCTGCCTAACTATCACGTAGGCACACATTTTAGAAGCCATGGCAACACATGTGCCCTGGCACAGTGTCATGTATGAAACGCCAAGGCACCACCAGCCTACCATATTTTCCCTGGATTGTCATCAAAGTTGGACAATCCATGTATAGCGAAACTTTGTCATCATTTCACGCACATGACCCCTGCCATTTTGTTAGCAAAGGGGTCTTACCCACCTTAGGGGGCAATATATATGGGACATCTGATGCCATTAGACAACTTTGCCACATCAGTCATGTATTAATCAACGCATGATCATTGCAGACCTAAAATTGAGCAGCATGTCTATCACAAAGCACCTCTGGGTGCCTTGCAGCACAAGCTTGAGTACTTGAGTCATATGTCTTGCAAAGCGCCAGTGTAATTTCATGTTTTTTACACAACTCCTCCTTATATCATGTTGTTCCGTCTTCTATAGATGGCCCACATATGGTTGACGCAGGGTGTAGCACTACATTACTCTCTGGCCCAGTGTAAGTGTTCCAATGTGTGGCTCTAACTCACCTGAGTGTCTGTGTCATTGTGTGATCGTAGTGGTTTGTCTGTTGCACTGTTTTACACTAGGATAACTAGCGCACTCCTCTCAAGTAGTTCACACTGAAATTTGTTTTCCACTTGCAGTGACTGTAATATGACACTAAGCATGGTTTTCCATTCATGTCTACAGGTGGACCTGCCCCATACACGTCGGCGAAGTGGCACGATTTGAGGACCCAGATGTATTTAGTAAGTGTGATAATGTGAAGTAATCCAGGGTTTGGTGTGAGTTAGTCATGTGTGTTGAATACGATGCCAGATTTGATAAGCTGTCCAATGATCAGACATCAAAGTGGGCTGGATGCTGACATTATGGCCCATTTAAAGGATCCCCATGCACCAGATTTGATAAGCTGTCCAATGATCAGACATCAAAGTGGGCTGGATGCTGACATTATGGCCCATTTAAAGGATCCCCATTACACAGAAGGTCACATCTTGTGAGGCTCGTAGTACACAATGGCCAGCATTGCATACACAATGTGATGACAAGCCACATGTAGGGCCATATGTGGCTAAGAATGACAGAATGGAGCACTGTGTGTGAGAATATTGGTAGCGGTGCACTCCATCATTCTCACAACACAGGGATGCACCATATTGAACCCAATTTGGTGCATCATTGTATTGTCATGAAGACGGAGGTCTGGGCTAGTAATTGTTTCCCAGCATGGCGCTCCGTCTTTTGCACTCCATGTATGTTACACTTATGTGGAATATAATTGGCTTGCACGCAGGTCAAAGCCAAACATGTGCTGGCATGGAAATGGGTGCGTAAGGAATAGTAGTGGCAGATCGGGTATTCATGGGTGTCTACAACTAGACACATGAATGTAGATGTGATAGACCTATGGATACCAGCGTCCTAGTTGTCAGCCCTCCTAACATATGGTCCACTCCTTGACTCCATGTATGAGTGGGCATGTCTTGGTGGAGGACCAGGACAGTTGAGATGATGTGTTGCATCGCCATCCCCCCTTAGGCTCAGATGGAGGGGAACACCAAGTTTGCAGGTAGATGTGATGCTCACAGTGTAGGTGACAGTCATATTGTTCAGGCTTGCATGTGTACCCATCAGCTCTGACCCCTTATGGTTACCAACAGCATTCCATCCTCCCATTAACATGTCCAAGCTCCTGGTGATGTATGGTTGTAAATAGGCACAGATGATGAGGATGTTTGGGCTTGATATATGTAAAGTTTGTGCTGCCTTTGCATTATTCTTTATTATATACAGTAAAAGCGAAGTGTGCACACTTCCATATGTTTGGTTAATTTTCACATTTTGCTTTGCTTTAGTGTCAATAAAATGATGCTAAGGCAGGGTTGTTGTTACATTTATCAGGGCCATTGTCTTTTCTGGAATGTGAGTTGGAGTGCACGTGTAATTAGATGTAGCAGTGTACGCTACTCATCTGTACAGACTCCACACAATATTGACACTGATGGTTGTCTGTCTCCATTTAACAGTTGCCAACATGATCAATTATGAGCTACGTGCATTTCAAAACAGGGTAGTGAGGTACCGCCATATCCTAGCAGTGGAATTTGGGTTCCGAAAAATGGATCACTGTTACGGTGCAGAAAGGGCAACAGGGCAATAGTAGGCATACCCACAAAGGGTCCCCACAGTGGCAAAGAAGGCACTGCTAACACCTAGCTCCTCAGCCGTCCAGGGGGCCACAGCTGGCACCACTCCCACAACATCGGCTGCAACTACTACAACAACAACAGTGAAACAACCCACACCACCTGCTGCCAGGGACACGCAATTGTTGCAGGATCCGCAGAGGGATGTTTCCCTGGTCCTGAAAAGTTTAGACAGTTTGGAGAAGGAGGTAGCCGCCAACACCAAGACGCTAAAATTCATTAAAAAAACCTGAAGAATGCCAAACTCTGAGTCACATCTGAACTGCCACCACTAAGTTCTGTCCCCTCCATTTTGAATTTAAGTTAGGTGTTATTGTGGGTTTTAGGGGATTAGTGTTAGGTTAGTGCAGGTATGTAGTTTAGTTAGGATAAGTGGATTTGGGGGCTGAGTTATTTACTTATTACGTGTTAATTGGTGGGTGGGTGGGGGGTCATGTTGGGGTATCTATGTGTTAAAAAAAATATTTAAAAATTAGACAAAAAAGATATGTTTGTTTAGATTTAGTTAGTACATGTGTAGTATTAGTATATGTTGTCCTGTATGTGTCTTGTAACTTAAGGGGGTGGGGGCCAATGTTCAGAGTGTGGTGTTAAATGTGTTAGTTATGATTAGCATAAGATAGTTAGCTTTAGTTGTTGGTTAAGTATAGTTAGAATAGGTTAGTTTAGGATAGGGTAGGTTTTATTCTTTTTTTAGTTCAGTTTAATACTTAGTAAACATTTTTGTGTACTCCTATACATTTTGAGTTATATGCTAGTGTCTCAGGGTCTTCCCATGAGTGCAGGGTGCAAATTGTGTGTTTGCTTAGGGATTCCCTCCTGCCTCGGAATCTCTCACTTGACGTGTGCATCACCTTTTGACAACTGAGCTGTCACATTGGCAGCAACAACACATCTACTTGCCCATGCATCTGCCATCCATTTTACCCACAAGACAAAAAGAAAAAAGGGAGCACACTGCCTCACACTCCAGCAAAAAGTTAGCCCCAATGCATCATGGTAAATGCAGTCACTTCGTTATGTGTTGAAAAAGTAATCAAAAGTCTTTCACCTAAGTAGGTGCAGCAAGTGCTGTGTATCTCTGGACACGTGTTTCTAGGTTTAGCCCGTCATCAGCAGAGAGCAGCCAAGTCTGTGGTGTTGCTTGAAATGCCGCCAAAAGTCTTCTCAGGTTTATGTACCACTCACTGGCGCACAGGTGCCTCACCAGAGCTCGTCAGCTCGTTAGCTCAAGGGAGCAGTCATTGGACAAAAAGAAAAAAGGGAGCACACTGCCTCACACTCCAGCAAAAAGTTAGCCCCAATGCATCATGGTAAATGCAGTCACTTCGTTTTGTGTTGAAAAAGTAATCAAAAGTCTTTCACCTAAGTAGGTGCAGCAAGTGCTGTGTATCTCTGGACACGTGTTTCTAGGTTTAGCCAGTCATCAGCAGAGAGCAGCCAAGTCTGTGGGGTTGCTTGAAATGCCGCCAAAAGTCTTCTCAGGTTTATGTACCACTCACTGGCGCACAGGTGCCTCACCAGAGCTCGTCAGCTCGTTAGCTCAAGGGAGCAGTCATTGGACAAAAAGAAAAAAGGGAGCACACTGCCACACACTCCAGCAAAAAGTTAGCCCCAATGCATCATGGTAAATGCAGTCACTTCGTTTTGTGTTGAAAAAGTAATCAAAAGTCTTTCACCTAAGTAGGTGCAGCAAGTGCTGTGTATCTCTGGACACGTGTTTCTAGGTTTAGCCCGTCATCAGCAGAGAGCAGCCAAGTCTGTGGGGTTGCTTGAAATGCCGCCAAAAGTCTTCTCAGGTTTATCTACCACTCACTGGCGCACAGGTGCCTCACCAGAGCTCGTCAGCTCGTTAGCTCAAGGGAGCAGTCATTGGACAAAAAGAAAAAAGGGAGCACACTGCCTCACACTCCAGCAAAAAGTTAGCCCAAATGCATCATGGTAAATGCAGTCACTTCGTTTTGTGTTGAAAAAGTAATCAAAAGTCTTTCACCTAAGTAGGTGCAGCAAGTGCTGTGTATCTCTGGACACGTGTTTCTAGGTTTAGCCCGTCATCAGCAGAGAGCAGCCAAGTCTGTGGGGTTCCTTGAAATGCCGCCAAAAGTCTTCTCAGGTTTATGTACCACTCACTGGCGCACAGGTGCCTCACCAGAGCTCGTCAGCTCGTTAGCTCAAGGGAGCAGTCATTGGACAAAAAGAAAAAAGGGAGCACACTGCCTCACACTCCAGCAAAAAGTTAGCCCCAATGCATCATGGTAAATGCAGTCACTTCGTTTTGTGTTGAAAAAGTAATCAAGAGTCTTTCACCTAAGTAGGTGCAGCAAGTGCTGTGTATCTCTGGACACGTGTTTCTAGGTTTAGCCCCTCATCAGCAGAGAGCAGCCAAGTCTGTGGGGTTGCTTGAAATGCCGCCAAAAGTCTTCTCAGGTTTATGTACCACTCACTGGCGCACAGGTGCCTCACCAGAGCTCGTCAGCTCGTTAGCTCAAGGGAGCAGTCATTGGACAAAAAGAAAAAAGGGAGCACACTGCCTCACACTCCAGCAAAAAGTTAGCCCCAATGCATCATGGTAAATGCAGTCACTTCGTTTTGTGTTAAAAAAGTAATCAAAAGTCTTTCACCTAAGTAGGTGCAGCAAGTGCTGTGTATCTCTGGACACGTGTTTCTAGGTTTAGCCCGTCATCAGCAGAGAGCAGCCAAGTCTGTGGGGTTGCTTGAAATGCCGCCAAAAGTCTTCTCAGGTTTATGTACCACTCACTGGCGCACAGGTGCCTCACCAGAGCTCGTCAGCTCGTTAGCTCAAGGGAGCAGTCATTGGACAAAAAAAAAAAAGGGAGCACACTGCCTCACACTCCAGCAAAAAGTTAGCCCCAATGCATCATGGTAAATGCAGTCACTTCGTTTTGTGTTGAAAAAGTAATCAAAAGTCTTTCACCTAAGTAGGTGCAGCAAGTGCTGTGTATCTCTGGACACGTGTTTCTAGGTTTAGCCCGTCATCAGCAGAGAGCAGCCAAGTCTGTGGGGTTGCTTGAAATGCCGCCAAAAGTCTTCTCAGGTTTATGTACCACTCACTGGCGCACAGGTGCCTCACCAGAGCTCGTCAGCTCGTTAGCTCAAGGGAGCAGTCATTGGACAAAAAGAAAAAAGGGAGCACACTGCCTCACACTCCAGCAAAAAGTTAGCCCCAATGCATCATGGTAAATGCAGTCACTTCGTTTTGTGTTGAAAAAGTAATCAAAAGACTTTCACCTAAGTAGGTGCAGCAAGTGCTGTGTATCTCTGGACACGTGTTTCTAGGTTTAGCCCGTCATCAGCAGAGAGCAGCCAAGTCTGTGGGGTTGCTTGAAATGCCGCCAAAAGCCTTCCCAGGTTTATGTACCACTCACTGGCGCACAGGTGCCTCACCAGAGCTCGTCAGCTCGTTAGCTCAAGGGAGCAGTCATTGGACAAAAAGAAAAAAGGGAGCACACTGCCTCACACTCCAGCAAAAAGTTAGCCCCAATGCATCATGGTAAATGCAGTCACTTCGTTTTGTGGTGAAAAAGTAATCAAAAGTCTTTCACCTAAGTAGGTGCAGCAAGTGCTGTGTATCTCTGGACACGTGTTTCTAGGTTTAGTCCGTCATCAGCAGAGAGCAGCCAAGTCTGTGGGGTTGCTTGAAATGCCGCCAAAAGTCTTCTCAGGTTTATGTACCACTCACTGGCGCACAGGTGCCTCACCAGAGCTCGTCAGCTCGTTAGCTCAAGGGAGCAGTCATTGGACAAAAAGAAAAAAGGGAGCACACTGCCTCACACTCAAGCAAAAAGTTAGCCCCAATGCATCATGGTAAATGCAGTCACTTCGTTTTGTGTTGAAAAAGTAATCAAAAGTCTTTCACCTAAGTAGGTGCAGCAAGTGCTGTGTATCTCTGGACACGTGTTTCTAGGTTTAGCCCGTCATCAGCAGAGAGCAGCCAAGTCTGTGGGGTTGCTTGAAATGCCGCCAAAAGCCTTCTCAGGTTATTGTACCACTCACTGGCGCACAGGTGCCTCACCAGAGCTCGTCAGCTCGTTAGCTCAAGGGAGCAGTCATTGGACAAAAAGAAAAAAGGGAGCACACTGCCTCACACTCCAGCAAAAAGTTAGCCCCAATGCATCATGGTAAATGCAGTCACTTCGTTTTGTGTTGAAAAAGTAATCAAAAGTCTTTCACCTAAGTAGGTGCAGCAAGTGCTGTGTATCTCTGGACACGTGTTTCTAGGTTTAGCCCGTCATCAGCAGAGAGCAGCCAAGTCTGTGGGGTTGCTTGAAATGCCGCCAAAAGTCTTCTCAGGTTTATGTACCACTCACTGGCGCACAGGTGCCTCACCAGAGCTCGTCAGCTCGTTAGCTCAAGGGAGCAGTCATTGGACAAAAAGAAAAAAGGGAGCACACTGCCTCACACTCCAGCAAAAAGGTAGCCCCAATGCATCATGGTAAATGCAGTCACTTCGTTTTGTGTTGAAAAAGTAATCAAAAGTCTTTCACCTAAGTAGGTGCAGCAAGTGCTGTGTATCTCTGGACACGTGTTTCTAGGTTTAGCCCGTCATCAGCAGAGAGCAGCCAAGTCTGTGGGGTTGCTTGAAATGCCGCCAAAAGTCTTCTCAGGTTTATGTACCACTCACTGGCGCACAGGTGCCTCACCAGAGCTCGTCAGCTCGTTAGCTCAAGGGAGCAGTCATTGGACAAAAAAAAAAAAGGGAGCACACTGCCTCACACTCCAGCAAAAAGTTAGCCCCAATGCATCATGGTAAATGCAGTCACTTCGTTTTGTGTTGAAAAAGTAATCAAAAGTCTTTCACCTAAGTAGGTGCAGCAAGTGCTGTGTATCTCTGGACACGTGTTTCTAGGTTTAGCCCGTCATCAGCAGAGAGCAGCCAAGTCTGTGGGGTTGCTTGAAATGCCGCCAAAAGTCTTCTCAGGTTTATGTACCACTCACTGGCGCACAGGTGCCTCACCAGAGCTCGTCAGCTCGTTAGCTCAAGGGAGCAGTCATTGGACAAAAAGAAAAAAGGGAGCACACTGCCTCACACTCCAGCAAAAAGTTAGCCCCAATGCATCATGGTAAATGCAGTCACTTCGTTTTGTGTTGAAAAAGTAATCAAAAGACTTTCACCTAAGTAGGTGCAGCAAGTGCTGTGTATCTCTGGACACGTGTTTCTAGGTTTAGCCCGTCATCAGCAGAGAGCAGCCAAGTCTGTGGGGTTGCTTGAAATGCCGCCAAAAGCCTTCCCAGGTTTATGTACCACTCACTGGCGCACAGGTGCCTCACCAGAGCTCGTCAGCTCGTTAGCTCAAGGGAGCAGTCATTGGACAAAAAGAAAAAAGGGAGCACACTGCCTCACACTCCAGCAAAAAGTTAGCCCCAATGCATCATGGTAAATGCAGTCACTTCGTTTTGTGTTGAAAAAGTAATCAAAAGTCTTTCACCTAAGTAGGTGCAGCAAGTGCTGTGTATCTCTGGACACGTGTTTCTAGGTTTAGTCCGTCATCAGCAGAGAGCAGCCAAGTCTGTGGGGTTGCTTGAAATGCCGCCAAAAGTCTTCTCAGGTTTATGTACCACTCACTGGCGCACAGGTGCCTCACCAGAGCTCGTCAGCTCGTTAGCTCAAGGGAGCAGTCATTGGACAAAAAGAAAAAAGGGAGCACACTGCCTCACACTCAAGCAAAAAGTTAGCCCCAATGCATCATGGTAAATGCAGTCACTTCGTTTTGTGTTGAAAAAGTAATCAAAAGTCTTTCACCTAAGTAGGTGCAGCAAGTGCTGTGTATCTCTGGACACGTGTTTCTAGGTTTAGCCCGTCATCAGCAGAGAGCAGCCAAGTCTGTGGGGTTGCTTGAAATGCCGCCAAAAGCCTTCTCAGGTTATTGTACCACTCACTGGCGCACAGGTGCCTCACCAGAGCTCGTCAGCTCGTTAGCTCAAGGGAGCAGTCATTGGACAAAAAGAAAAAAGGGAGCACACTGCCTCACACTCCAGCAAAAAGTTAGCCCCAATGCATCATGGTAAATGCAGTCACTTCGTTTTGTGTTGAAAAAGTAATCAAAAGTCTTTCACCTAAGTAGGTGCAGCAAGTGCTGTGTATCTCTGGACACGTGTTTCTAGGTTTAGCCCGTCATCAGCAGAGAGCAGCCAAGTCTGTGGGGTTGCTTGAAATGCCGCCAAAAGTCTTCTCAGGTTTATGTACCACTCACTGGCGCACAGGTGCCTCACCAGAGCTCGCAGCTCGTTAGCTCAAGGGAGCAGTCATTGGACAAAAAGAAAAAAGGGAGCACACTGCCTCACACTCCAGCAAAAAGTTAGCCCCAATGCATCATGGTAAATGCAGTCACTTCGTTTTGTGTTGAAAAAGTAATCAAAAGTCTTTCACCTAAGTAGGTGCAGCAAGTGCTGTGTATCTCTGGACACGTGTTTCTAGGTTTAGCCCGTCATCAGCAGAGAGCAGCCAAGTCTGTGGGGTTGCTTGAAATGCCGCCAAAAGTCTTCTCAGGTTTATGTACCACTCACTGGCGCACAGGTGCCTCACCAGAGCTCGTCAGCTCGTTAGCTCAAGGGAGCAGTCATTGGACAAAAAGAAAAAAGGGAGCACACTGCCTCACACTCCAGCAAAAAGGTAGCCCCAATGCATCATGGTAAATGCAGTCACTTCGTTTTGTGTTGAAAAAGTAATCAAAAGTCTTTCACCTAAGTAGGTGCAGCAAGTGCTGTGTATCTCTGGACACGTGTTTCTAGGTTTAGCCCGTCATCAGCAGAGAGCAGCCAAGTCTGTTGGGTTGCTTGAAATGCCGCCAAAAGTCTTCTCAGGTTTATGTACCACTCACTGGCGCACAGGTGCCTCACCAGAGCTCGTCAGCTCGTTAGCTCAAGGGAGCAGTCATTGGACAAAAAGAAAAAAGGGAGCACACTGCCTCACACTCCAGCAAAAAGTTAGCCCCAATGCATCATGGTAAATGCAGTCACTTCGTTTTGAGTTGAAAAAGTAATCAAAAGTCTTTCACCTAAGTAGGTGCAGCAAGTGCTGTGTATCTCTGGACACGTGTTTCTAGGTTTAGCCCGTCATCAGCAGAGAGCAGCCAAGTCTGTGGGGTTGCTTGAAATGCCGCCAAAAGTCTTCTCAGGTTTATGTACCACTCACTGGCGCACAGGTGCCTCACCAGAGCTCGTCAGCTCGTTAGCTCAAGGGAGCAGTCATTGGACAAAAAGAAAAAAGGGAGCACACTGCCTCACACTCAAGCAAAAAGTTAGCCCCAATGCATCATGGTAAATCAGTCAACACGTGTTCAGAGATACACAGCACTTGCTGCACCTACTTAGGTGAAAGACTTTTGATTACTTTTTCAACACAAAACGAAGTGACTGCATTTACCATGATGCATTGGGGCTAACTTTTTGCTGGAGTGTGAGGCAGTGTGCTCCCTTTTTTCTTTTTGTCCAATGACTGCTCCCTTGAGCTAACGAGCTGACGAGCTCTGGTGAGGCACCTGTGCGCCAGTGAGTGGTACATAAACCCGAGAAGACTTTTGGCGGCATTTCAAGCAACCCCACAGACTTGGCTGCTCTCTGCTGATGACGGGCTAAACCTAGAAACACGTGTCCAGAGATACACAGCACTTGCTGCACCTACTTAGGTGAAAGACTTTTGATTACTTTTTCAGCACAAAATGAAGTGACTGCATTTACCATGATGCATTGGGGCTAACTTTTTGCTTGAGTGTGAGGCAGTGTGCTCCCTTTTTTCTTTTTGTCCAATGACTGCTCCCTTGAGCTAACGAGCTGACGAGCTCCGGAGAGGCACCTGTGCGCCAGTGAGTGGTACATAACCCCGAGAAGACTTTTGGCGGCATTTCAAGCAACCCCACAGACTTGGCTGCTCTCTGCTGATGACGGGCTAAACCTAGAAACACGTGTCCAGAGATACACAGCACTTGCTGCACCTACTTAGGTGAAAGATTTTTGATTACTTTTTCAGCACAAAACGCAGTGACTGCATTTACCATGATGCATTGGGGCTAACTTTTTGCTTGAGTGTGAGGCAGTGTGCTCCCTTTTTTCTTTTTGTCCAATGACTGCTCCCTTGAGCTAACGAGCTGACGAGCTCTGGAGAGGCACCTGTGCGCCAGTGAGTGGTACATAAACCCGAGAAGACTTTTGGCGGCATTTCAAGCAACCCCACAGACGTGGCTGCTCTCTGCTGATGACGGGCTAAACCTAGAAACACGTGTCCAGAGATACACAGCACTTGCTGCACCTACTTAGGTGAAAGACTTTTGATTACTTTTTCAGCACAAAACGAGGAGACTGCATTTACCATGATGCATTGGGGCTAACTTTTTGCTTGAGTGTGAGGCAGTGTGCTCCCTTTTTTCTTTTTGTCCAATGACTGCTCCCTTGAGCTAACGAGCTGACGAGCTCTGGAGAGGCACCTGTGCGCCAGTGAGTGGTACATAAACCCGAGAAGACTTTTGGCGGCATTTTAAGCAACCCCACAGACTTGGCTGCTCTCTGCTGATGACGGGCTAAACCTAGAAACACGTGTCCAGAGATACACAGCACTTGCTGCACCTACTTAGGTGAAAGACTTTTGATTACTTTTTCAGCACAAAACGAAGTGACTGCATTTACCATGATGCATTGGGGCTAACTTTTTGCTTGAGTGTGAGGCAGTGTGCTCCCTTTTTTCTTTTTGTCCAATGACTGCTCCCTTGAGCTAACGAGCTGACGAGCTCTGGAGAGGCACCTGTGCGCCAGTGAGTGGTACGTAAACCCGAGAAGACTTTTGGCGGCATTTCAAGCAACCCCACAGACTTGTCTGCTCTCTGCTGATGACGGGCTAAACCTAGAAACACGTGTCCAGAGATACACAGCACTTGCTGCACCTACTTAGGTGAAAGACTTTTGATTACTTTTTCAGCACAAAATGAAGTGACTGCATTTACCATGATGCATTGGGGCTAAGTTTTTGCTTGAGTATGAGGCAGTGTGCTCCCTTTTTTCTTTTTGTCCAATGACTGCTCCCTTGAGCTAACGAGCTGACGAGCTCTGGAGAGGCACCTGTGCGCCAGTGAGTGGTACATAAACCCGAGAAGACTTTTGGCGGCATTTCAAGCAACCCCACAGACTTGGCTGCTCTCTGCTGATGACGGGCTAAACCTAGAAACAGGTGTCCAGAGATACACAGCACTTGCTGCACCTACTTAGGTGAAAGACTTTTGATTAGTTTTTCAGCACAAAATGAAGTGACTGCATTTACCATGATGCATTGGGGCTAACTTTTTGCTTGAGTGTGAGGCAGTGTGCTCCCTTTTTTCTTTTTGTCCAATGACTGCTCCCTTGAGCTAACGAGCTGACGAGCTCTGGAGAGGCACCTGTGCGCCAGTGAGTGGTACCTAAACCTGAGAAGACTTTTGGCGGCATTTCAAGCAACCCCACAGACTTGGCTGCTCTCTGCTGATGACGGGCTAAACCTAGAAACACGTGTCCAGAGATACACAGCACTTGCTGCACCTACTTAGGTGAAAGACTTTTGATTACTTTTTCAGTACAAAACGAAGTGACTGCATTTACCATGATGCATTGGGGCTAACTTTTTGCTTGAGTGTGAGGCAGTGTGCTCCCTTTTTTCTTTTTGTGCAATGACTGCTCCCTTGAGCTAACGAGCTGACGAGCTCAGGAGAGGCACCTGTGTGCCAGTGAGTGGTACATAAACCCGAGAAGAATTTTGGCGGCATTTCAAGCAACCCCACAGACTTGGCTGCTCTCTGCTGATGACGGGCTAAACCTAGAAACACGTGTCCAGAGATACACAGCACTTGCTGCACCTACTTAGGTGAAAGACTTTTGATTACTTTTTCAGCACAAAACGAAGTGACTGCATTTACCATGATGCATTGGGGCTAACTTTTTGCTTGAGTGTGAGGCAGTGTGCTCCCTTTTTTCTTTTTGTCCAATGACTGCTCCCTTGAGCTAACGAGCTGACGAGCTCTGGAGAGGCACCTGTGCGCCAGTGAGTGGTACATAAACCCGAGAAGACTTTTGGCGGCATTTCAAGCAACCCCACAGACTTGGCTGCTCTCTGCTGATGATGGGCTAAACCTAGAAACACGTGTCCAGAGATACACAGCACTTGCTGCACCTACTTAGGTGAAAGACTTGATTACTTTTTCAGCACAAAATGAAGTGACTGCATTTACCATGATGCATTGGGGCTAACTTTTTGCTTGAGTGTGAGGCAGTGTGCTCCCTTTTTTCTTTTGCTCCAATGACTGCTCCCTTGAGCTAACGAGCTGACGAGCTCTGGAGAGGCACCTGTGCGCCAGTGAGTGGTACATAAACCCGAGAAGACTTTTGGCGGCATTTCAAGCAACCCCACAGACTTGGCTGCTCTCTGCTGATGACGGGCTAAACCTAGAAACACGTGTCCAGAGATACACAGCACTTGCTGCACCTACTTAGGTGAAAGACTTTTGATTAGTTTTTCAGCACAAAACGAAGTGACTGCATTTACCATGATGCATTGGGGCTAACTTTTTGCTTGAGTGTGAGGCAGTGTGCTCCCTTTTTTCTTTTTGTCCAATGACTGCTCCCTTGAGCTAACGAGCTGACGAGCTCTGGAGAGGCACCTGTGCGCCAGTGAGTGGTACGTAAACCCGAGAAGACTTTTGGCGGCATTTCAAGCAACCCCACAGACTTGGCTGCTCTCTGCTGATGACGGGCTAAACCTAGAAACACGTGTCCAGAGATACACAGCACTTGCTGCACCTACTTAGGTGAAAGACTTTTGATTACTTTTTCAGCACAAAACGAAGTGACTGCATTTACCATGATGCATTGGGGCTAACTTTTTGCTTGAGTGTGAGGCAGTGCGCTCCCTTTTTTCTTTTTGTCCAATGACTGCTCCCTTGAGCTAACGAGCTGACGAACTCTGGAGAGGCACCTGTGCGCCAGTGAGTGGTACATAAACCCGAGAAGTCTATTGGCGGCATTTCAAGCAACCCCACAGACTTGGCTGCTCTCTGCTGATGACGGGCTAAACCTAGAAACACGTGTCCAGAGATACACAGCACTTGCTGCACCTACTTAGGTAAAAGACTTTTGATTACTTTTTCAGCACAAAACGAAGTGACTGCATTTACCATGATGCATTGGGGCTAACTTTTTGCTTGAGTGTGAGGCAGTGTGCTCCCTTTTTTCTTTTTGTCCAATGAGTGCTCCCTTGAGCTAACGAGCTGACGAGCTCTGGAGAGGCACCTGTGCGCCAGTGAGTGGTACATAAACCCGAGAAGACTTTTGGCGGCATTTCAAGCAACCCCACAGACTTGGCTGCTCTCTGCTGATGACGGGCTAAACCTAGAAACACGTGTCCAGAGATACACAGCACTTGCTGCACCTACTTAGGTGAAAGACTTTTGATTACTTTTTCAGCACAAAACAAAGTGACTGCATTTACCATGATGCATTGGGGCTAACTTTTTGCTTGAGTGTGAGGCAGTGTGCTCCCTTTTTTCTTTTTGTCCAATGACTGCTCCCTTGAGCTAACGAGCTGACGAGCTCTAGAGAGGCACCTGTGCGCCAGTGAGTGGTACGTAAACCTGAGAAGACTTTTGGTGGCATTTCAAGCAACCCCACAGACTTGGCTGCTCTCTGCTGATGACGGGCTAAACCTAGAAACACGTGTCCAGAGATACACAGCACTTGCTGCACCTACTTAGGTGAAAGACTTTTGATTTTCAGCACAAAACGAAGTGACTGCATTTACCATGATGCATTGGGGCTAACTTTTTGCTTGAGTGTGAGGCAGTGTGCTCCCTTTTTTCTTTTTGTCCAATGACTGCTCCCTTGAGCTAACGAGCTGACGAGCTCTGGAGAGGCACCTGTGCGCCAGTGAGTGGTACGTAAACCCGAGAAGACTTTTGGCGGCATTTCAAGCAACCCCACAGACTTGGCTGCTCTCTGCTGATGACGGGCTAAACCTAGAAACACGTGTCCAGAGATACACAGCACTTGCTGCACCTACTTAGGTGAAAGACTTTTGATTACTTTTTCAGCACAAAATGAAGTGACTGCATTTACCATGATGCATTGGGGCTAACTTTTTGCTTGAGTGTGAGGCAGTGTGCTCCCTTTTTTCTTTTTGTCCAATGACAGCTCCCTTGAGCTAACGAGCTGACGAGCTCTGGAGAGGCACCTGTGCGCCAGTGAGTGGTACATAAACCCGAGAAGACTTTTGGCGGCATTTCAAGCAACCCCACAGACTTGGCTGCTCTCTGCTGATGACGGGCTAAACCTAGAAACACGTGTCCAGAGATACACAGCACTTGCTGCACCTACTTAGGTGAAAGACTTTTGATTACTTTTTCAGCGCAAAACAAAGTGACTGCATTTACCATGATGCATTGGGGCTAACTTTTTGCTTGAGTGTGAGGCAGTGTGCTCCCTTTTTTCTTTTTGTCCAATGACTGCTCCCTTGAGCTAACGAGCTGACGAGCTCTGGAGAGGCACCTGTGCGCCAGTGAGTGGTACATAAATCCGAGAAGACTTTTGGCGGCATTTCAAGCAACCCAACAGACTTGGCTGCTCTCTGCTGATGACGGGCTAAACCTAGAAACACGTGTCCAGAGATACACAGCACTTGCTGCACCTACTTAGGTGAAAGACTTTTGATTACTTTTTCAGCACAAAACGAAGTGACTGCATTTACCATGATGCATTGGGGCTAACTTTTTGCTTGAGTGTGAGGCAGTGTGCTCCCTTTTTTCTTTTTGTCCAATGACTGCTCCCTTGAGCTAACGAGCTGACGAGCTCTGGAGAGGCACCTGTGCGCCAGTGAGTGGTACGTAAACCCGAGAAGACTTTTGGCGGCATTTCAAGCAACCCCACAGACTTGGCTGCTCTCTGCTGATGACGGGCTAAACCTAGAAACACGTGTCCAGAGATACACAGCACTTGCTGCACCTACTTAGGTGAAAGACTTTTGATTACTTTTTCAGCACAAAATGAAGTGACTGCATTTACCATGATGCATTGGGGCTAACTTTTTGCTTGAGTGTGAGGCAGTGTGCTCCCTTTTTTCTTTTTGTCCAATGACTGCTCCCTTGAGCTAACGAGCTGACGAGCTCCGGAGAGGCACCTGTGCGCCAGTGAGTGGTACATAAACCCGAGAAGACTTTTGGCGGCATTTCAAGCAACCCCACAGACTTGGCTGCTCTCTGCTGATGACGGGCTAAACCTAGAAACACGTGTCCAGAGATACACAGCACTTGCTGCACCTACTTAGGTGAAAGACTTTTGATTACTTTTTCAGCACAAAACAAAGTG
Source organism: Pleurodeles waltl (assembly GCF_031143425.1). NCBI lineage: Eukaryota > Metazoa > Chordata > Amphibia > Caudata > Salamandridae > Pleurodeles > Pleurodeles waltl. The sequence continues at coordinate 344,623,743 of NC_090439.1, forward strand.
ACTGCATTTACCATGATGCATTGGGGCTAACTTTTTGCTTGAGTGTGAGGCAGTGTGCTCCCTTTTTTCTTTTTTGTCCAATGACTGCTCCCTTGAGCTAACGAGCTGACGAGCTCTAGAGAGGCACCTGTGCGCCAGTGAGTGGTACGTAAACCCGAGAAGACTTTTGGCGGCATTTCAAGAAACCCCACAGACTTGGCTGCTCTCTGCTGATGACGGGCTAAACATAGAAACACGTGTCCAGAGATACACAGCACTTGCTGCACCTACTTAGGTGAAAGACTTTTGATTACTTTTTCAGCACAAAATGAAGTGACTGCATTTACCATGATGCATTGGGGCTAACTTTTTGCTTGAGTGTGAGGCAGTGTGCTCCCTTTTTTCTTTTTGTCCAATGACTGCTCCCTTGAGCTAACGAGCTGACGAGCTCTGGAGAGGCACCTGTGCGCCAGTGAGTGGTACATAAACCCGAGAAGACTTTGGCGGCATTTCAAACAACCCCACAGACTTGGCTGCTCTCTGCTGATGACGGGCTAAACCTAGAAACACGTGTCCAGAGATACACAGCACTTGCTGCACCTACTTAGGTGAAAGACTTTTGATTACTTTTTCAGCACAAAACGAAGTGACTGCATTTACCATGATGCATTGGGGCTAACTTTTTGCTTGAGTGTGAGGCAGTGTGCTCCCTTTTTTCTTTTTGTCCAATGACTGCTCCCTTGAGCTAACGAGCTGACGAGCTCTGGAGAGGCACCTGTGCGCCAGTGAGTGGTACGTAAACCCGAGAAGACTTTTGGCGGCATTTCAAGCAACCCCACAGACTTGGCTGCTCTCTGCTGATGACGGGCTAAACCTAGAAACACGTGTCCAGAGATACACAGCACTTGCTGCACCTACTTAGGTGAAAGACTTTTGATTACTTTTTCAGCACAAAATGAAGTGACTGCATTTACCATGATGCATTGGGGCTAACTTTTTGCTTGAGTATGAGGCAGTGTGCTCCCTTTTTTCTTTTTGTCCAATGACTGCTCCCTTGAGCTAACGAGCTGACGAGCTCTGGAGAGGCACCTGTGCGCCAGTGAGTGGTACATAAACCCGAGAAGACTTTTGGCGGCATTTCAAGCAACCCCACAGACTTGGCTGCTCTCTGCTGATGACGGGCTAAACCTAGAAACAGGTGTCCAGAGATACACAGCACTTGCTGCACCTACTTAGGTGAAAGACTTTTGATTAGTTTTTCAGCACAAAACGAAGTGACTGCATTTACCATGATGCATTGGGGCAAACTTTTTGCTTGAGTGTGAGGCAGTGTGCTCCCTTTTTTCTTTTTGTCCAATGACTGCTCCCTTGAGCTAACGAGCTGACGAGCTCTGGAGAGGCACCTGTGCGCCAGTGAGTGGTTCCTAAACCTGAGAAGACTTTTGGCGGCATTTCAAGCAACCCCACAGACTTGGCTGCTCTCTGCTGATGACGGGCTAAACCTAGAAACACGTGTCCAGAGATACACAGCACTTGCTGCACCTACTTAGGTGAAAGACTTTTGATTACTTTTTCAGTACAAAACGAAGTGACTGCATTTACCATGATGCATTGGGGCTAACTTTTTGCTTGAGTGTGAGGCAGTGTGCTCCCTTTTTTCTTTTTGTGCAATGACTGCTCCCTTGAGCTAACGAGCTGACGAGCTCTGGAGAGGCACCTGTGTGCCAGTGAGTGGTACATAAACCCGAGAAGAATTTTGGCGGCATTTCAAGCAACCCCACAGACTTGGCTGCTCTCTGCTGATGACGGGCTAAACCTAGAAACACGTGTCCAGAGATACACAGCACTTGCTGCACCTACTTAGGTGAAAGACTTTTGATTACTTTTTCAGCACAAAACGAAGTGACTGCATTTACCATGATGCATTGGGGCTAACTTTTTGCTTGAGTGTGAGGCAGTGTGCTCCCTTTTTTCTTTTTGTCCAATGACTGCTCCCTTGAGCTAACGAGCTGACGAGCTCTGGAGAGGCACCTGTGCGCCAGTGAGTGGTACATAAACCCGAGAAGACTTTTGGCGGCATTTCAAGCAACCCCACAGACTTGGCTGCTCTCTGCTGATGATGGGCTAAACCTAGAAACACGTGTCCAGAGATACACAGCACTTGCTGCACCTACTTAGGTGAAAGACTTTTGATTACTTTTTCAGCACAAAATGAAGTGACTGCATTTACCATGATGCATTGGGGCTAACTTTTTGCTTGAGTGTGAGGCAGTGTGCTCCCTTTTTTCTTTTGCTCCAATGACTGCTCCCTTGAGCTAACGAGCTGACGAGCTCTGGAGAGGCACCTGTGCGCCAGTGAGTGGTACATAAACCCGAGAAGACTTTTGGCGGCATTTCAAGCAACCCCACAGACTTGGCTGCTCTCTGCTGATGACGGGCTAAACCTAGAAACACGTGTCCAGAGATACACAGCACTTGCTGCACCTACTTAGGTGAAAGACTTTTGATTACTTTTTCAGCACAAAACGAAGTGACTGCATTTACCATGATGCATTGGGGCTAACTTTTTGCTTGAGTGTGAGGCAGTGTGCTCCCTTTTTACTTTTTGTCCAATGACTGCTCCCTTGAGCTAACGAGCTGACGAGCTCTGGAGAGGCACCTGTGTGCCAGTGAGTGGTACATAAATCCGAGAAGACTTTTGGCGGCATTTCAAGCAACCCAACAGACTTGGCTGCTCTCTGCTGATGACGGGCTAAACCTAGAAACACGTGTCCAGAGATACACAGCACTTGCTGCACCTACTTAGGTGAAAGACTTTTGATTACTTTTTCAGCACAAAACGAAGTGACTGCATTTACCATGATGCATTGGGGCTAACTTTTTGCTTGAGTGTGAGGCAGTGTGCTCCCTTTTTTCTTTTTGTCCAATGACTGCTCCCTTGAGCTAACGAGCTGACGAGCTCTGGAGAGGCACCTGTGCGCCAGTGAGTGGTACATAAACCCGAGAAGACTTTTGGCGGCATTTCAAGCAACCCCACAGACTTGGCTGCTCTCTGCTGATGATGGGCTAAACCTAGAAACACGTGTCCAGAGATACACAGCACTTGCTGCACCTACTTAGGTGAAAGACTTTTGATTACTTTTTCAGCACAAAATGAAGTGACTGCATTTACCATGATGCATTGGGGCTAACTTTTTGCTTGAGTGTGAGGCAGTGTGCTCCCTTTTTTCTTTTGCTCCAATGACTGCTCCCTTGAGCTAACGAGCTGACGAGCTCTGGAGAGGCACCTGTGCGCCAGTGAGTGGTACATAAACCCGAGAAGACTTTTGGCGGCATTTCAAGCAACCCCACAGACTTGGCTGCTCTCTGCTGATGACGGGCTAAACCTAGAAACACGTGTCCAGAGATACACAGCACTTGCTGCACCTACTTAGGTGAAAGACTTTTGATTACTTTTTCAGCACAAAACGAAGTGACTGCATTTACCATGATGCATTGGGGCTAACTTTTTGCTTGAGTGTGAGGCAGTGTGCTCCCTTTTTACTTTTTGTCCAATGACTGCTCCCTTGAGCTAACGAGCTGACGAGCTCTGGAGAGGCACCTGTGTGCCAGTGAGTGGTACATAAATCCGAGAAGACTTTTGGCGGCATTTCAAGCAACCCAACAGACTTGGCTGCTCTCTGCTGATGACGGGCTAAACCTAGAAACACGTGTCCAGAGATACACAGCACTTGCTGCACCTACTTAGGTGAAAGACTTTTGTTTAGTTTTTCAGCACAAAACGAAGTGACTGCATTTACCATGATGCATTGGGGCTAACTTTTTGCTTGAGTGTGAGGCAGTGTGCTCCCTTTTTTCTTTTTGTCCAATGACTGCTCCCTTGAGCTAACGAGCTGACGAGCTCTGGAGAGGCACCTGTGCGCCAGTGAGTGGTACGTAAACCCGAGAAGACTTTTGGCGGCATTTCAAGCAACCCCACAGACTTGGCTGCTCTCTGCTGATGACGGGCTAAACCTAGAAACACGTGTCCAGAGATACACAGCACTTGCTGCACCTACTTAGGTGAAAGACTTTTGATTACTTTTTCAGCACAAAACGAAGTGACTGCATTTACCATGATGCATTGGGGCTAACGTTTTGCTTGAGTGTGAGGCAGTGCGCTCCCTTTTTTCTTTTTGTCCAATGACTGCTCCCTTGAGCTAACGAGCTGACGAACTCTGGAGAGGCACCTGTGCGCCAGTGAGTGGTACATAAACCCGAGAAGTCTTTTGGCGGCATTTCAAGCAACCCCACAGACTTGGCTGCTCTCTGCTGATGACGGGCTAAACCTAGAAACACGTGTCCAGAGATACACAGCACTTGCTGCACCTACTTAGGTAAAAGACTTTTGATTACTTTTTCAGCACAAAACGAAGTGACTGCATTTACCATGATGCATTGGGGCTAACTTTTTGCTTGAGTGTGAGGCAGTGTGCTCCCTTTTTTCTTTTTGTCCAATGACTGCTCCCTTGAGCTAACGAGCTGACGAGCTCTGGAGAGGCACCTGTGCGCCAGTGAGTGGTACATAAACCCGAGAAGACTTTTGGCGGCATTTCAAGCAACCCCACAGACTTGGCTGCTCTCTGCTGATGACGGGCTAAACCTAGAAACACGTGTCCAGAGATACACAGCACTTGCTGCACCTACTTAGGTGAAAGACTTTTGATTACTTTTTCAGCACAAAACAAAGTGACTGCATTTACCATGATGCATTGGGGCTAACTTTTTGCTTGAGTGTGAGGCAGTGTGCTCCCTTTTTTCTTTTTGTCCAATGACTGCTCCCTTGAGCTAACGAGCTGACGAGCTCTAGAGAGGCACCTGTGCGCCAGTGAGTGGTACGTAAACCCGAGAAGACTTTTGGCGGCATTTCAAGCAACCCCACAGACTTGGCTGCTCTCTGCTGATGACGGGCTAAACCTAGAAACACGTGTCCAGAGATACACAGCACTTGCTGCACCTACTTAGGTGATAGACTTTTGATTTTCAGCACAAAACGAAGTGACTGCATTTACCATGATGCATTGGGGCTAACTTTTTGCTTGAGTGTGAGCAGTGTGCTCCCTTTTTTCTTTTTGTCCAATGACTGCTCCCTTGAGCTAACGAGCTGACGAGCTCTGGAGAGGCACCTGTGCGCCAGTGAGTGGTACGTAAACCCGAGAAGACTTTTGGCGGCATTTCAAGCAACCCCACAGACTTGGCTGCTCTCTGCTGATGACGGGCTAAACCTAGAAACACGTGTCCAGAGATACACAGCACTTGCTGCACCTACTTAGGTGAAAGACTTTTGATTACTTTTTCAGCACAAAATGAAGTGACTGCATTTACCATGATGCATTGGGGCTAACTTTTTGCTTCAGTATGAGGCAGTGTGCTCCCTTTTTTCTTTTTGTCCAATGACTGCTCCCTTGAGCTAACGAGCTGACGAGCTCTGGAGAGGCACCTGTGCGCCAGTGAGTGGTACATAAACCCGAGAAGACTTTTGGCGGCATTTCAAGCAACCCCACAGACTTGGCTGCTCTCTGCTGATGACGGTCTAAACCTAGAAACACGTGTCCAGAGATACACAGCACTTGCTGCACCTACTTAGGTGAAAGACTTTTGATTAGTTTTTCAGCACAAAACGAAGTGACTGCATTTACCATGATGCATTGGGGCTAACTTTTTGCTTGAGTGTGAGGCAGTGTGCTCCCTTTTTTCTTTTTGTCCAATGACTGCTCCCTTGAGCTAACGAGCTGACGAGCTCTGGAGAGGCACCTGTGCGCCAGTGAGTGGTACGTAAACCCGAGAAGACTTTTGGCGGCATTTCAAGCAACCCCACAGACTTGGCTGCTCTCTGCTGATGACGGGCTAAACCTAGAAACACGTGTCCAGAGATACACAGCACTTGCTGCACCTACTTAGGTGAAAGACTTTTGATTACTTTTTCAGCACAAAACGAAGTGACTGCATTTACCATGATGCATTGGGGCTAACGTTTTGCTTGAGTGTGAGGCAGTGCGCTCCCTTTTTTCTTTTTGTCCAATGACTGCTCCCTTGAGCTAACGAGCTGACGAACTCTGGAGAGGCACCTGTGCGCCAGTGAGTGGTACATAAACCCGAGAAGTCTTTTGGCGGCATTTCAAGCAACCCCACAGACTTGGCTGCTCTCTGCTGATGACGGGCTAAACCTAGAAACACGTGTCCAGAGATACACAGCACTTGCTGCACCTACTTAGGTAAAAGACTTTTGATTACTTTTTCAGCACAAAACGAAGTGACTGCATTTACCATGATGCATTGGGGCTAACTTTTTGCTTGAGTGTGAGGCAGTGTGCTCCCTTTTTTCTTTTTGTCCAATGACTGCTCCCTTGAGCTAACGAGCTGACGAGCTCTGGAGAGGCACCTGTGCGCCAGTGAGTGGTACATAAACCCGAGAAGACTTTTGGCGGCATTTCAAGCAACCCCACAGACTTGGCTGCTCTCTGCTGATGACGGGCTAAACCTAGAAACACGTGTCCAGAGATACACAGCACTTGCTGCACCTACTTAGGTGAAAGACTTTTGATTACTTTTTCAGCACAAAACAAAGTGACTGCATTTACCATGATGCATTGGGGCTAACTTTTTGCTTGAGTGTGAGGCAGTGTGCTCCCTTTTTTCTTTTTGTCCAATGACTGCTCCCTTGAGCTAACGAGCTGACGAGCTCTAGAGAGGCACCTGTGCGCCAGTGAGTGGTACGTAAACCCGAGAAGACTTTTGGCGGCATTTCAAGCAACCCCACAGACTTGGCTGCTCTCTGCTGATGACGGGCTAAACCTAGAAACACGTGTCCAGAGATACACAGCACTTGCTGCACCTACTTAGGTGATAGACTTTTGATTTTCAGCACAAAACGAAGTGACTGCATTTACCATGATGCATTGGGGCTAACTTTTTGCTTGAGTGTGAGCAGTGTGCTCCCTTTTTTCTTTTTGTCCAATGACTGCTCCCTTGAGCTAACGAGCTGACGAGCTCTGGAGAGGCACCTGTGCGCCAGTGAGTGGTACGTAAACCCGAGAAGACTTTTGGCGGCATTTCAAGCAACCCCACAGACTTGGCTGCTCTCTGCTGATGACGGGCTAAACCTAGAAACACGTGTCCAGAGATACACAGCACTTGCTGCACCTACTTAGGTGAAAGACTTTTGATTACTTTTTCAGCACAAAATGAAGTGACTGCATTTACCATGATGCATTGGGGCTAACTTTTTGCTTCAGTATGAGGCAGTGTGCTCCCTTTTTTCTTTTTGTCCAATGACTGCTCCCTTGAGCTAACGAGCTGACGAGCTCTGGAGAGGCACCTGTGCGCCAGTGAGTGGTACATAAACCCGAGAAGACTTTTGGCGGCATTTCAAGCAACCCCACAGACTTGGCTGCTCTCTGCTGATGACGGTCTAAACCTAGAAACACGTGTCCAGAGATACACAGCACTTGCTGCACCTACTTAGGTGAAAGACTTTTGATTACTTTTTCAGCACAAAACGAAGTGACTGCATTTACCATGATGCATTGGGGCTAACTTTTTGCTTGAGTGTGAGGCAGTGTGCTCCCTTTTTTCTTTTTGTCCAATGACTGCTCCCTTGAGCTAACGAGCTGACGAGCTCTGGAGAGGCACCTGTGCGCCAGTGAGTGGTACATAAACCCGAGAAGACTTTTGGCGGCATTTCAAGCAACCCCACAGACTTGGCTGCTCTCTGCTGATGACGGGCTAAACCTAGAAACTCGTGTCCAGAGATACACAGCACTTGCTGCACCTACTTAGGTGAAAGACTTTTGATTACTTTTTCAGCACAAAACGAAGTGACTGCATTTACCATGATGCATTGGGGCTAACTTTTTGTTGAGTGTGAGGCAGTGTGCTCCCTGTTTTCTTTTTGTCCAATGACTGCTCCCTTGAGCTAACGAGCTGACGAGCTCTGGAGAGGCACCTGTGCGCCAGTGAGTGGTACATAAACCCGAGAAGACTTTTGGCGGCATTTCAAGCAACCCCACAGACTTGGCTGCTCTCTGCTGATGATGGGCTAAACCTAGAAACACGTGTCCAGAGATACACAGCACTTGCTGCACCTACTTAGGTGAAAGACTTTTGATTACTTTTTCAGCACAAAACGAAGTGACTGCATTTACCATGATGCATTGGGGCTAACTTTTTGCTTGAGTGTGAGGCAGTGTGCTCCCTTTTTTCTTTTGCTCCAATGACTGCTCCCTTGAGCTAACGAGCTGACGAGCTCTGGAGAGGCACCTGTGCGCCAGTGAGTGGTACATAAGCCCGAGAAGACTTTTGGCGGCATTTCAAGCAACCCCACAGACTTGGCTGCTCTCTGCTGATGACGGGCTAAACCTAGAAACACGTGTCCAGAGATACACAGCACTTGCTGCACCTACTTAGGTGAAAGACTTTTGATTACTTTTTCAGCACAAAACGAAGTGACTGCATTTACCATGATGCATTGGGGCTAACTTTTTGCTTGAGTGTGAGGCAGTGTGCTCCCTTTTTTCTTTTTGTCCAATGACTGCTCCCTTGAGCTAACGAGCTGACCAGCTCTGGAGAGGCACCTGTGCGCCAGTGAGTGGTACATAAATCCGAGAAGACTTTTGGCGGCATTTCAAGCAACCCAACAGACTTGGCTGCTCTCTGCTGATGACGGGCTAAACCTAGAAACACGTGTCCAGAGATACACAGCACTTGCTGCACCTACTTAGGTGAAAGACTTTTGATTACTTTTTCAGCACAAAACGAAGTGACTGCATTTACCATGATGCATTGGGGCTAACTTTTTGCTTGAGTGTGAGGCAGTGTGCTCCCTTTTTTCTTTTTGTCCAATGACTGCTCCCTTGAGCTAACGAGCTGACGAGCTCTGGAGAGGCACCTGTGCGCCAGTGAGTGGTACGTAAACCCGAGAAGACTTTTGGCGGCATTTCAAGCAACCCCACAGACTTGGCTGCTCTCTGCTGATGACGGGCTAAACCTAGAAACACGTGTCCAGAGATACACAGCACCTGCTGCACCTACTTAGGTGAAAGACTTTTGATTACTTTTTCAGCACAAAACGAAGTGACTGCATTTACCATGATGCATTGGGGCTAACTTTTTGCTTGAGTGTGAGGCAGTGTGCTCCCTTTTTTCTTTTTGTCCAATGACTGCTCCCTTGAGCTAACGAGCTGACGAGCTCTGGAGAGGCACCTGTGCGCCAGTGAGTGGTACATAAACCCGAGAAGACTTTTGGCGGCATTTCAAGCAACCCCACAGACTTGACTGCTCTCTGCTGATGACGGGCTAAACCTAGAAACACGTGTCCAGAGATCCACAGCACTTGCTGCACCTACTTAGGTGAAAGACTTTTGATTACTTTTTCAACACAAAACAAAGTGACTGCATTTACCATGATGCATTGGGGCTAACTTTTTGCTTGAGTGTGAGGCAGTGTGCTCCCTTTTTTCTTTTTGTCCAATGACTGCTCCCTTGAGCTAACGAGCTGACGAGCTCTGGAGAGGCACCTGTGCGCCAGTGAGTGGTACATAAACCCGAGAAGACTTTTGGCGGCATTTCAAGCAATCCCACAGACTTGGCTGCTCTCTGCTGATGACGGGCTAAACCTAGAAACTCGTGTCCAGAGATACACAGCACTTGCTGCACCTACTTAGGTGAAAGACTTTTGATTACTTTTTCAGCACAAAACGAAGTGACTGCATTTACCATGATGCATTGGGGCTAACTTTTTGTTGAGTGTGAGGCAGTGTGCTCCCTGTTTTCTTTTTGTCCAATGACTGCTCCCTTGAGCTAACGAGCTGACGAGCTCTGGAGAGGCACCTGTGCGCCAGTGAGTGGTACATAAACCCGAGAAGACTTTTGGTGGCATTTCAAGCAACCCCACAGACTTGGCTGCTCTCTGCTGATGATGGGCTAAACCTAGAAACACGTGTCCAGAGATACACAGCACTTGCTGCACCTACTTAGGTGAAAGACTTTTGATTACTTTTTCAGCACAAAACGAAGTGACTGCATTTACCATGATGCATTGGGGCTAACTTTTTGCTTGAGTGTGAGGCAGTGTGCTCCCTTTTTTCTTTTGCTCCAATGACTGCTCCCTTGAGCTAACGAGCTGACGAGCTCTGGAGAGGCACCTGTGCGCCAGTGAGTGTACATAAGCCCGAGAAGACTTTTGGCGGCATTTCAAGCAACCCCACAGACTTGGCTGCTCTCTGCTGATGACGGGCTAAACCTAGAAACACGTGTCCAGAGATACACAGCACTTGCTGCACCTACTTAGGTGAAAGACTTTTGATTACTTTTTCAGCACAAAACGAAGTGACTGCATTTACCATGATGCATTGGGGCTAACTTTTTGCTTGAGTGTGAGGCAGTGTGCTCCCTTTTTTCTTTTTGTCCAATGACTGCTCCCTTGAGCTAACGAGCTGACCAGCTCTGGAGAGGCACCTGTGCGCCAGTGAGTGGTACATAAATCCGAGAAGACTTTTGGCGGCATTTCAAGCAACCCAACAGACTTGGCTGCTCTCTGCTGATGACGGGCTAAACCTAGAAACACGTGTCCAGAGATACACAGCACTTGCTGCACCTACTTAGGTGAAAGACTTTTGATTACTTTTTCAGCACAAAACGAAGTGACTGCATTTACCATGATGCATTGGGGCTAACTTTTTGCTTGAGTGTGAGGCAGTGTGCTCCCTTTTTTCTTTTTGTCCAATGACTGCTCCCTTGAGCTAACGAGCTGACGAGCTCTGGAGAGGCACCTGTGCGCCAGTGAGTGGTACGTAAACCCGAGAAGACTTTTGGCGGCATTTCAAGCAACCCCACAGACTTGGCTGCTCTCTGCTGATGACGGGCTAAACCTAGAAACACGTGTCCAGAGATACACAGCACCTGCTGCACCTACTTAGGTGAAAGACTTTTGATTACTTTTTCAGCACAAAACGAAGTGACTGCATTTACCATGATGCATTGGGGCTAACTTTTTGCTTGAGTGTGAGGCAGTGTGCTCCCTTTTTTCTTTTTGTCCAATGACTGCTCCCTTGAGCTAACGAGCTGACGAGCTCTGGAGAGGCACCTGTGCGCCAGTGAGTGGTACATAAACCCGAGAAGACTTTTGGCGGCATTTCAAGCAACCCCACAGACTTGACTGCTCTCTGCTGATGACGGGCTAAACCTAGAAACACGTGTCCAGAGATCCACAGCACTTGCTGCACCTACTTAGGTGAAAGACTTTTGATTACTTTTTCAACAAAAAACAAAGTGACTGCATTTACCATGATGCATTGGGGCTAACTTTTTGCTTGAGTGTGAGGCAGTGTGCTCCCTTTTTTCTTTTTGTCCAATGACTGCTCCCTTGAGCTAATGAGCTGACGAGCTCTGGAGAGGCACCTGTGCGCCAGTGAGTGGTACGTAAACCCGAGAAGACTTTTGGCGGCATTTCAAGCAACCCCACAGACTTGGCTGCTCTCTGCTGATGACGGGCTAAACCTAGAAACACGTGTCCAGAGATACACAGCACTTGCTGCACCTACTTAGGTGAAAGACTTTTGATTACTTTTTCAGCACAAAACAAAGTGACTGCATTTACCATGATGCATTGGGGCTAACTTTTTGCTTGAGTGTGAGGCAGTGTGCTCCCTTTTTTCTTTTTGTCCAATGACTGCTCCCTTGAGCTAACGAGCTGACGAGCTCTGGAGAGGCACCTGTGCGCCAGTGAGTGGTACGTAAACCCGAGAAGACTTTTGGCGGCATTTCAAGCAACCCCACAGACTTGGCTGCTCTCTGCTGATGACGGGCTAAACCTAGAAACACGTGTCCAGAGATACACAGCACTTGCTGCACCTACTTAGGTGAAAGACTTTTGATTACTTTTTCAGCACAAAACGAAGTGACTGCATTTACCATGATGCATTGGGGCTAACTTTTTGCTTGAGTGTGAGGCAGTGTGCTCCCTTTTTTCTTTTTGTCCAATGACTGCTCCCTTGAGCTAACGAGCTGACGAGCTCTGGAGAGGCACCTGTGCGCCAGTGAGTGGTACATAATCCCGAGAAGACTTTTGGCGGCATTTCAAGCAACCCCACAGACTTGGCTGCTCTCTGCTGATGACGGGCTAAACCTAGAAACTTGGGTCCAGAGATACACAGCACTTGCTGCACCTACTTAGGTGAAAGACTTTTGATTACTTTTTCAGCACAAAACGAAGTGACTGCATTTACCATGATGCATTGGGGCTAACTTTTTGCTTGAGTGTGAGGCAGTGTGCTCCCTTTTTTCTTTTTGTCCAATGACTGCTCCCTTGAGCTAACGAGCTGACGAGCTCTGGAGAGGCACCTGTGCGCCAGTGAGTGGTACATAAACCCGAGAAGACTTTTGGCAGCATTTCAAGCAACCCCACAGACTTGGCTGCTCTCTGCTGATGACGGGCTAAACCTAGAAACACGTGTCCAGAGATACACAGCACTTGCTGCACCTACTTAGGTGAAAGACTTTTGATTACTTTTTCAGCACAAAACGAAGTGACTGCATTTACCATGATGCATTGGGGCTAACTTTTTGCTTGAGTGTGAGGCAGTGTGCTCCCTTTTTTCTTTTTGTCCAATGACTGCTCCCTTGAGCTAACGAGCTGACGAGCTCTGGAGAGGCACCTGTGCGCCAGTGAGTGGTACGTAAACCCGAGAAGACTTTTGGCGGCATTTCAAGCAACCCCACAGACTTGGCTGCTCTCTGCTGATGACGGGCTAAACCTAGAAACACGTGTCCAGAGATACACAGCACTTGCTGCACCTACTTAGGTGAAAGACTTTTGATTACTTTTTCAGCACAAAACGAAGTGACTGCATTTACCATGATGCATTGGGGCTAACTTTTTGCTTGAGTGTGAGGCAGTGCGCTCCCTTTTTTCTTTTTGTCCAATGACTGCTCCCTTGAGCTAACGAGCTGACGAACTCTGGAGAGGCACCTGTGCGCCAGTGAGTGGTACATAAACCCGAGAAGTCTTTTGGCGGCATTTCAAGCAACCCCACAGACTTGGCTGCTCTCTGCTGATGACGGGCTAAACCTAGAAACACGTGTCCAGAGATACACAGCACTTGCTGCACCTACTTAGGTAAAAGACTTTTGATTACTTTTTCAGCACAAAACGAAGTGACTGCATTTACCATGATGCATTGGGGCTAACTTTTTGCTTGAGTGTGAGGCAGTGTGCTCCCTTTTTTCTTTTGTCCAATGACTGCTCCCTTGAGCTAACGAGCTGACGAGCTCTGGAGAGGCACCTGTGCGCCAGTGAGTGGTACATAAACCCGAGAAGACTTTTGGCGGCATTTCAAGCAACCCCACAGACTTGACTGCTCTCTGCTGATGACGGGCTAAACCTAGAAACACGTGTCCAGAGATACACAGCACTTGCTGCACCTACTTAGGTGAAAGACTTTTGATAACTTTTTCAGCACAAAACAAAGTGACTGCATTTACCATGATGCATTGGGGCTAACTTTTTGCTTGAGTGTGAGGCAGTGTGCTCCCTTTTTTCTTTTTGTCCAATGACTGCTCCCTTGAGCTAACGAGCTGACGAGCTCTAGAGAGGCACCTGTGCGCCAGTGAGTGGTACGTAAACCCGAGAAGACTTTTGGCGGCATTTCAAGCAACCCCACAGACTTGGCTGCTCTCTGCTGATGACGGGCTAAACCTAGAAACACGTGTCCAGAGATACACAGCACTTGCTGCACCTACTTAGGTGATAGACTTTTGATTTTCAGCACAAAACGAAGTGACTGCATTTACCATGATGCATTGGGGCTAACTTTTTGCTTGAGTGTGAGGCAGTGTGCTCCCTTTTTTCTTTTTGTCCAATGACTGCTCCCTTGAGCTAACGAGCTGACGAGCTCTGGAGAGGCACCTGTGCGCCAGTGAGTGGTACGTAAACCCGAGAAGACTTTTGGCGGCATTTCAAGCAACCCCACAGACTTGGCTGCTCTCTGCTGATGACGGGCTAAACCTAGAAACACGTGTCCAGAGATACACAGCACTTGCTGCACCTACTTAGGTGAAAGACTTTTGATTACTTTTTCAGCACAAAATGAAGTGACTGCATTTACCATGATGCATTGGGGCTAACTTTTTGCTTCAGTATGAGGCAGTGTGCTCCCTTTTTTCTTTTTGTCCAATGACTGCTCCCTTGAGCTAACGAGCTGACGAGCTCTGGAGAGGCACCTGTGCGCCAGTGAGTGGTACATAAACCCGAGAAGACTTTTGGCGGCATTTCAAGCAACCCCACAGACTTGGCTGCTCTCTGCTGATGACGGTCTAAACCTAGAAACACGTGTCCAGAGATACACAGCACTTGCTGCACCTACTTAGGTGAAAGACTTTTGATTACTTTTTCAGCACAAAACGAAGTGACTGCATTTACCATGATGCATTGGGGCTAACTTTTTGCTTGAGTGTGAGGCAGTGTGCTCCCTTTTTTCTTTTTGTCCAATGACTGCTCCCTTGAGCTAACGAGCTGACGAGCTCTGGAGAGGCACCTGTGCGCCAGTGAGTGGTACATAAACCCGAGAAGACTTTTGGCGGCATTTCAAGCAACCCCACAGACTTGGCTGCTCTCTGCTGATGACGGGCTAAACCTAGAAACTCGTGTCCAGAGATACACAGCACTTGCTGCACCTACTTAGGTGAAAGACTTTTGATTACTTTTTCAGCACAAAACGAAGTGACTGCATTTACCATGATGCATTGGGGCTAACTTTTTGTTGAGTGTGAGGCAGTGTGCTCCCTGTTTTCTTTTTGTCCAATGACTGCTCCCTTGAGCTAACGAGCTGACGAGCTCTGGAGAGGCACCTGTGCGCCAGTGAGTGGTACATAAACCCGAGAAGACTTTTGGCGGCATTTCAAGCAACCCCACAGACTTGGCTGCTCTCTGCTGATGATGGGCTAAACCTAGAAACACGTGTCCAGAGATACACAGCACTTGCTGCACCTACTTAGGTGAAAGACTTTTGATTACTTTTTCAGCACAAAACGAAGTGACTGCATTTACCATGATGCATTGGGGCTAACTTTTTGCTTGAGTGTGAGGCAGTGTGCTCCCTTTTTTCTTTTGCTCCAATGACTGCTCCCTTGAGCTAACGAGCTGACGAGCTCTGGAGAGGCACCTGTGCGCCAGTGAGTGGTACATAAGCCCGAGAAGACTTTTGGCGGCATTTCAAGCAACCCCACAGACTTGGCTGCTCTCTGCTGATGACGGGCTAAACCTAGAAACACGTGTCCAGAGATACACAGCACTTGCTGCACCTACTTAGGTGAAAGACTTTTGATTACTTTTTCAGCACAAAACGAAGTGACTGCATTTACCATGATGCATTGGGGCTAACTTTTTGCTTGAGTGTGAGGCAGTGTGCTCCCTTTTTTCTTTTTGTCCAATGACTGCTCCCTTGAGCTAACGAGCTGACCAGCTCTGGAGAGGCACCTGTGCGCCAGTGAGTGGTACATAAATCCGAGAAGACTTTTGGCGGCATTTCAAGCAACCCAACAGACTTGGCTGCTCTCTGCTGATGACGGGCTAAACCTAGAAACACGTGTCCAGAGATACACAGCACTTGCTGCACCTACTTAGGTGAAAGACTTTTGATTACTTTTTCAGCACAAAACGAAGTGACTGCATTTACCATGAT
Organism: Pleurodeles waltl; assembly: GCF_031143425.1. Taxonomy (NCBI): domain Eukaryota; kingdom Metazoa; phylum Chordata; class Amphibia; order Caudata; family Salamandridae; genus Pleurodeles; species Pleurodeles waltl. Next base: position 344,639,438 of record NC_090439.1, read on the forward strand.
GCATTGGGGCTAACTTTTTGCTTGAGTGTGAGGCAGTGTGCTCCCTTTTTTCTTTTTGTCCAATGACTGCTCCCTTGAGCTAACGAGCTGACGAGCTCTGGAGAGGCACCTGTGCGCCAGTGAGTGGTACGTAAACCCGAGAAGACTTTTGGCGGCATTTCAAGCAACCCCACAGACTTGGCTGCTCTCTGCTGATGACGGGCTAAACCTAGAAACACGTGTCCAGAGATACACAGCACCTGCTGCACCTACTTAGGTGAAAGACTTTTGATTACTTTTTCAGCACAAAACGAAGTGACTGCATTTACCATGATGCATTGGGGCTAACTTTTTGCTTGAGTGTGAGGCAGTGTGCTCCCATTTTTCTTTTTGTCCAATGACTGCTCCCTTGAGCTAACGAGCTGACGAGCTCTGGAGAGGCACCTGTGCGCCAGTGAGTGGTACATAAACCCGAGAAGACTTTTGGCGGCATTTCAAGCAACCCCACAGACTTGACTGCTCTCTGCTGATGACGGGCTAAACCTAGAAACACGTGTCCAGAGATCCACAGCACTTGCTGCACCTACTTAGGTGAAAGACTTTTGATTACTTTTTCAACACAAAACAAAGTGACTGCATTTACCATGATGCATTGGGGCTAACTTTTTGCTTGAGTGTGAGGCAGTGTGCTCCCTTTTTTCTTTTTGTCCAATGACTGCTCCCTTGAGCTAACGAGCTGACGAGCTCTGGAGAGGCACCTGTGCGCCAGTGAGTGGTACATAAACCCGAGAAGACTTTTGGCGGCATTTCAAGCAATCCCACAGACTTGGCTGCTCTCTGCTGATGACGGGCTAAACCTAGAAACTCGTGTCCAGAGATACACAGCACTTGCTGCACCTACTTAGGTGAAAGACTTTTGATTACTTTTTCAGCACAAAACGAAGTGACTGCATTTACCATGATGCATTGGGGCTAACTTTTTGTTGAGTGTGAGGCAGTGTGCTCCCTGTTTTCTTTTTGTCCAATGACTGCTCCCTTGAGCTAACGAGCTGACGAGCTCTGGAGAGGCACCTGTGCGCCAGTGAGTGGTACATAAACCCGAGAAGACTTTTGGCGGCATTTCAAGCAACCCCACAGACTTGGCTGCTCTCTGCTGATGATGGGCTAAACCTAGAAACACGTGTCCAGAGATACACAGCACTTGCTGCACCTACTTAGGTGAAAGACTTTTGATTACTTTTTCAGCACAAAACGAAGTGACTGCATTTACCATGATGCATTGGGGCTAACTTTTTGCTTGAGTGTGAGGCAGTATGCTCCCTTTTTTCTTTTGCTCCAATGACTGCTCCCTTGAGCTAACGAGCTGACGAGCTCTGGAGAGGCACCTGTGCGCCAGTGAGTGTACATAAGCCCGAGAAGACTTTTGGCGGCATTTCAAGCAACCCCACAGACTTGGCTGCTCTCTGCTGATGACGGGCTAAACCTAGAAACACGTGTCCAGAGATACACAGCACTTGCTGCACCTACTTAGGTGAAAGACTTTTGATTACTTTTTCAGCACAAAACGAAGTGACTGCATTTACCATGATGCATTGGGGCTAACTTTTTGCTTGAGTGTGAGGCAGTGTGCTCCCTTTTTTCTTTTTGTCCAATGACTGCTCCCTTGAGCTAACGAGCTGACCAGCTCTGGAGAGGCACCTGTGCGCCAGTGAGTGGTACATAAATCCGAGAAGACTTTTGGCGGCATTTCAAGCAACCCAACAGACTTGGCTGCTCTCTGCTGATGACGGGCTAAACCTAGAAACACGTGTCCAGAGATACACAGCACTTGCTGCACCTACTTAGGTGAAAGACTTTTGATTACTTTTTCAGCACAAAACGAAGTGACTGCATTTACCATGATGCATTGGGGCTAACTTTTTGCTTGAGTGTGAGGCAGTGTGCTCCCTTTTTTCTTTTTGTCCAATGACTGCTCCCTTGAGCTAACGAGCTGACGAGCTCTGGAGAGGCACCTGTGCGCCAGTGAGTGGTACGTAAACCCGAGAAGACTTTTGGCGGCATTTCAAGCAACCCCACAGACTTGGCTGCTCTCTGCTGATGACGGGCTAAACCTAGAAACACGTGTCCAGAGATACACAGCACCTGCTGCACCTACTTAGGTGAAAGACTTTTGATTACTTTTTCAGCACAAAACGAAGTGACTGCATTTACCATGATGCATTGGGGCTAACTTTTTGCTTGAGTGTGAGGCAGTGTGCTCCCTTTTTTCTTTTTGTCCAATGACTGCTCCCTTGAGCTAACGAGCTGACGAGCTCTGGAGAGGCACCTGTGCGCCAGTGAGTGGTACATAAACCCGAGAAGACTTTTGGCGGCATTTCAAGCAACCCCACAGACTTGACTGCTCTCTGCTGATGACGGGCTAAACCTAGAAACACGTGTCCAGAGATCCACAGCACTTGCTGCACCTACTTAGGTGAAAGACTTTTGATTACTTTTTCAACACAAAACAAAGTGACTGCATTTACCATGATGCATTGGGGCTAACTTTTTGCTTGAGTGTGAGGCAGTGTGCTCCCTTTTTTCTTTTTGTCCAATGACTGCTCCCTTGAGCTAATGAGCTGACGAGCTCTGGAGAGGCACCTGTGCGCCAGTGAGTGGTACGTAAACCCGAGAAGACTTTTGGCGGCATTTCAAGCAACCCCACAGACTTGGCTGCTCTCTGCTGATGACGGGCTAAACCTAGAAACTTGGGTCCAGAGATACACAGCACTTGCTGCACCTACTTAGGTGAAAGACTTTTGATTACTTTTTCAACACAAAACAAAGTGACTGCATTTACCATGATGCATTGGGGCTAACTTTTTGCTTGAGTGTGAGGCAGTGTGCTCCCTTTTTTCTTTTTGTCCAATGACTGCTCCCTTGAGCTAACGAGCTGACGAGCTCTGGAGAGGCACCTGTGCGCCAGTGAGTGGTACGTAAACCCGAGAAGACTTTTGGCGGCATTTCAAGCAACCCCACAGACTTGGCTGCTCTCTGCTGATGACGGGCTAAACCTAGAAACACGTGTCCAGAGATACACAGCACTTGCTGCACCTACTTAGGTGAAAGACTTTTGATTACTTTTTCAGCACAAAACGAAGTGACTGCATTTACCATGATGCATTGGGGCTAACTTTTTGCTTGAGTGTGAGGCAGTGTGCTCCCTTTTTTCTTTTTGTCCAATGACTGCTCCCTTGAGCTAACGAGCTGACGAGCTCTGGAGAGGCACCTGTGCGCCAGTGAGTGGTACATAATCCCGAGAAGACTTTTGGCGGCATTTCAAGCAACCCCACAGACTTGGCTGCTCTCTGCTGATGACGGGCTAAACCTAGAAACTTGGGTCCAGAGATACACAGCACTTGCTGCACCTACTTAGGTGAAAGACTTTTGATTACTTTTTCAGCACAAAACGAAGTGACTGCATTTACCATGATGCATTGGGGCTAACTTTTTGCTTGAGTGTGAGGCAGTGTGCTCCCTTTTTTCTTTTTGTCCAATGACTGCTCCCTTGAGCTAACGAGCTGACGAGCTCTGGAGAGGCACCTGTGCGCCAGTGAGTGGTACATAAACCCGAGAAGACTTTTGGCAGCATTTCAAGCAACCCCACAGACTTGGCTGCTCTCTGCTGATGACGGGCTAAACCTAGAAACACGTGTCCAGAGATACACAGCACTTGCTGCACCTACTTAGGTGAAAGACTTTTGATTACTTTTTCAGCACAAAACGAAGGGACTGCATTTACCATGATGCATTGGGGCTAACTTTTTGCTTGAGTGTGAGGCAGTGTGCTCCCTTTTTTCTTTTTGTCCAATGACTGCTCCCTTGAGCTAACGAGCTGACGAGCTCTGGAGAGGCACCTGTGCGCCAGTGAGTGGTACGTAAACCCGAGAAGACTTTTGGCGTCATTTCAAACAACCCCACAGACTTGGCTGCTCTCTGCTGATGACGGGCTAAACCTAGAAACACGTGTCCAGAGATACACAGCACTTACTGCACCTACTTAGGTGAAAGACTTTTGATTACTTTTTCAGCACAAAACGAAGTGACTGCATTTACCATGATGCATTGGGGCTAACTTTTTGCTTGAGTATGAGGCAGTGTGCTCCCATTTTTCTTTTTGTCCAATGACTGCTCCCTTGAGCTAACGAGCTCTGGAGAGGCATCTGTGTGCCAGTGAGTGGTACATAAACCCGAGAAGACTTTTGGCGGCATTTCAAGCAACCCCACAGAATTGGCTGCTCTCTGCTGATGACGGGCTAAACCTAGAAACAGGTGTCCAGAGATACACAGCACTTGCTGCACCTACTTAGGTGAAAGACTTTTGATTAGTTTTTCAGCACAAAACGAAGTGACTGCATTTACCATGATGCATTGGGGCTAACTTTTTGCTTGAGTGTGAGGCAGTGTTCTCCCTTTTTTCTTTTTGTCCAATGACTGCTCCCTTGAGCTAACGAGCTGACGAGCTCTGGAGAGGCACCTGTGCGCCAGTGAGTGGTACATAAACCCGAGAAGACTTTTGGCGGCATTTCAAGCAACCCCACAGACTTGGCTGCTCTCTGCTGATGACGGGCTAAACCTAGAAACACGTGTCCAGAGATACACAGCACTTGCTGCACCTACTTAGGTGAAAGACTTTTGATTACTTTTTCAGCACAAAACGAAGTGACTGCATTTACCATGATGCATTGGGGCTAACTTTTTGCTTGAGTGTGAGGCAGTGTGCTCCCTTTTTTCTTTTTGTCCAATGACTGCTCCCTTGAGCTAACGAGCTGACGAGCTCTGGAGAGGCACCTGTGTGCCAGTGAGTGGTACGTAAACCCGAGAAGACTTTTGGCGGCATTTCAAGCAACCCCACAGACTTGGCTGCTCTCTGCTGATGACGGGCTAAACCTAGAAACACGTGTCCAGAGATACACAGCACTTGCTGCACCTACTTAGGTGAAAGACTTTTGATTACTTTTTCAGCACAAAACGAAGTGACTGCATTTACCATGATGCATTGGGGCTAACTTTTTGCTTGAGTGTGAGGCAGTGTGCTCCCTTTTTTCTTTTTGTCCAATGACTGCTCCCTTGAGCTAACGAGCTGACGAGCTCTGGAGAGGCACCTGTGCGCCAGTGAGTGGTACATAAACCCGAGAAGACTTTTGGCGGCATTTCAAGCAACCCCACAGACTTGGCTGCTCTCTGCTGATGACGGGCTAAACCTAGAAACACGTGTCCAGAGATACACAGCACTTGCTGCACCTACTTAGGTGAAAGACTTTTGATTACTTTTTCAGCACAAAACGAAGTGACTGCATTTACCATGATGCATTGGGGCTAACTTTTTGCTTGAGTGTGAGGCAGTGTGCTCCCTTTTTTCTTTTTGTCCAATGACTGCTCCCTTGAGCTAACGAGCTGACGAGCTCTGGAGAGGCACCTGTGCGCCAGTGAGTGGTACGTAAACCCGAGAAGACTTTTGGCGGCATTTCAAGCAACCCCACAGACTTGGCTGCTCCCTGCTGATGACGGGCTAAACCTAGAAACACGTGTCCAGAGATACACAGCACTTGCTGCAACTACTTAGGTGAAAGACTTTTGATTACTTTTTCAGCACAAAACGAAGTGACTGCATTTACCATGATGCATTGGGGCTAACTTTTTGCTTGAGTGTGAGGCAGTGTGCTCCCTTTTTTCTTTTTGTCCAATGACTGCTCATTTGAGCTAACGAGCTGACGAGCTCTGGAGAGGCACCTGTGCGCCAGTGAGTGGTACATAAACCCGAGAAGACTTTTGGCGGCATTTCAAGCAACCCCACAGACTTGGCTGCTCTCTGCTGATGACGGGCTAAACCTAGAAACACGTGTCCAGAGATACACAGCACTTGCTGCACCTACTTAGGTGAAAGACTTTTGATTACTTTTTCAGCACAAAACGAAGTGACTGCATTTACCATGATGCATTGGGGCTAACTTTTTGCTTGAGTGTGAGGCAGTGTGCTCCCTTTTTTCTTTTTGTCCAATGACTGCTCCCTTGAACTAACGAGCTGACGAGCTCTGGAGAGGCACCTTTGCGCCAGTGAGTGGTATATAAACCCGAGAAGACTTTTGGCGGCATTTCAAGCAACCCCACAGACTTGGCTGCTCTCTGCTGATGACGGGCTAAACCTAGAAACACGTGTCCAGAGATACACAGCACTTGCTGCACCTACTTAGGTGAAAGACTTTTGATTACTTTTTCAGCACAAAACGAAGTGACTGCATTTACCATGATGCATTGGGGCTAACTTTTTGCTTGAGTGTGAGGCAGTGTGCTCCCTTTTTTCTTTTTGTCCAATGACTGCTCCCTTGAGCTAACGAGCTGACGAGCTCTAGAGAGGCACCTGTGCGCCAGTGAGTGGTACGTAAACCCGAGAAGACTTTTGGCGGCATTTCAAGCAACCTCACAGACTTGGCTGCTCTCTGCTGATGACGGGCTAAACCTAGAAACACGTGTCCAGAGATACACAGCACTTGCTGCACCTACTTAGGTGATAGACTTTTGATTTTCAGCACAAAACGAAGTGACTGCATTTACCATGATGCATTGGGGCTAACTTTTTGCTTGAGTGTGAGGCAGTGTGCTCCCTTTTTTCTTTTTGTCCAATGACTGCTCCCTTGAGCTAACGAGCTGACGAGCTCTGGAGAGGCACCTGTGCGCCAGTGAGTGGTACGTAAACCCGAGAAGACTTTTGGCGGCATTTCAAGCAACCCCACAGACTTGGCTGCTCTCTGCTGATGACGGGCTAAACCTAGAAACACGTGTCCAGAGATACACAGCACTTGCTGCACCTACTTAGGTGAAAGACTTTTGATTACTTTTTCAGCACAAAATGAAGTGACTGCATTTACCATGATGCATTGGGGCTAACTTTTTGCTTCAGTATGAGGCAGTGTGCTCCCTTTTTTCTTTTTGTCCAATGACTGCTCCCTTGAGCTAACGAGCTGACGAGCTCTGGAGAGGCACCTGTGCGCCAGTGAGTGGTACATAAACCCGAGAAGACTTTTGGCGGCATTTCAAGCAACCCCACAGACTTGGCTGCTCTCTGCTGATGACGGTCTAAACCTAGAAACACGTGTCCAGAGATACACAGCACTTGCTGCACCTACTTAGGTGAAAGACTTTTGATTACTTTTTCAGCACAAAACGAAGTGACTGCATTTACCATGATGCATTGGGGCTAACTTTTTGCTTGAGTGTGAGGCAGTGTGCTCCCTTTTTTCTTTTTGTCCAATGACTGCTCCCTTGAGCTAACGAGCTGACGAGCTCTGGAGAGGCACCTGTGCGCCAGTGAGTGGTACATAAACCCGAGAAGACTTTTGGCGGCATTTCAAGCAACCCCACAGACTTGGCTGCTCTCTGCTGATGACGGGCTAAACCTAGAAACTCGTGTCCAGAGATACACAGCACTTGCTGCACCTACTTAGGTGAAAGACTTTTGATTACTTTTTCAGCACAAAACGAAGTGACTGCATTTACCATGATGCATTGGGGCTAACTTTTTGTTGAGTGTGAGGCAGTGTGCTCCCTGTTTTCTTTTTGTCCAATGACTGCTCCCTTGAGCTAACGAGCTGACGAGCTCTGGAGAGGCACCTGTGCGCCAGTGAGTGGTACATAAACCCGAGAAGACTTTTGGCGGCATTTCAAGCAACCCCACAGACTTGGCTGCTCTCTGCTGATGATGGGCTAAACCTAGAAACACGTGTCCAGAGATACACAGCACTTGCTGCACCTACTTAGGTGAAAGACTTTTGATTACTTTTTCAGAACAAAACGAAGTGACTGCATTTACCATGATGCATTGGGGCTAACTTTTTGCTTGAGTGTGAGGCAGTGTGCTCCCTTTTTTCTTTTGCTCCAATGACTGCTCCCTTGAGCTAACGAGCTGACGAGCTCTGGAGAGGCACCTGTGCGCCAGTGAGTGGTACATAAGCCCGAGAAGACTTTTGGCGGCATTTCAAGCAACCCCACAGACTTGGCTGCTCTCTGCTGATGACGGGCTAAACCTAGAAACACGTGTCCAGAGATACACAGCACTTGCTGCACCTACTTAGGTGAAAGACTTTTGATTACTTTTTCAGCACAAAACGAAGTGACTGCATTTACCATGATGCATTGGGGCTAACTTTTTGCTTGAGTGTGAGGCAGTGTGCTCCCTTTTTTCTTTTTGTCCAATGACTGCTCCCTTGAGCTAACGAGCTGACCAGCTCTGGAGAGGCACCTGTGCGCCAGTGAGTGGTACATAAATCCGAGAAGACTTTTGGCGGCATTTCAAGCAACCCAACAGACTTGGCTGCTCTCTGCTGATGACGGGCTAAACCTAGAAACACGTGTCCAGAGATACACAGCACTTGCTGCACCTACTTAGGTGAAAGACTTTTGATTACTTTTTAAGCACAAAACGAAGTGACTGCATTTACCATGATGCATTGGGGCTAACTTTTTGCTTGAGTGTGAGGCAGTGTGCTCCCTTTTTTCTTTTTGTCCAATGACTGCTCCCTTGAGCTAACGAGCTGACGAGCTCTGGAGAGGCACCTGTGCGCCAGTGAGTGGTACGTAAACCCGAGAAGACTTTTGGCGGCATTTCAAGCAACCCCACAGACTTGGCTGCTCTCTGCTGATGACGGGCTAAACCTAGAAACACGTGTCCAGAGATACACAGCACCTGCTGCACCTACTTAGGTGAAAGACTTTTGATTACTTTTTCAGCACAAAACGAAGTGACTGCATTTACCATGATGCATTGGGGCTAACTTTTTGCTTGAGTGTGAGGCAGTGTGCTCCTTTTTTCTTTTTGTCCAATGACTGCTCCCTTGAGCTAACGAGCTGACGAGCTCTGGAGAGGCACCTGTGCGCCAGTGAGTGGTACATAAACCCGAGAAGACTTTTGGCGGCATTTCAAGCAACCCCACAGACTTGACTGCTCTCTGCTGATGACGGGCTAAACCTAGAAACACGTGTCCAGAGATCCACAGCACTTGCTGCACCTACTTAGGTGAAAGACTTTTGATTACTTTTTCAACACAAAACAAAGTGACTGCATTTACCATGATGCATTGGGGCTAACTTTTTGCTTGAGTGTGAGGCAGTGTGCTCCCTTTTTTCTTTTTGTCCAATGACTTCTCCTTTGAGCTAATGAGCTGACGAGCTCTGGAGAGGCACCTGTGCGCCAGTGAGTGGTACGTAAACCCGAGAAGACTTTTGGCGGCATTTCAAGCAACCCCACAGACTTGGCTGCTCTCTGCTGATGACGGTCTAAACCTAGAAACACGTGTCCAGAGATACACAGCACTTGCTGCACCTACTTAGGTGAAAGACTTTTGATTACTTTTTCAGCACAAAACGAAGTGACTGCATTTACCATGATGCATTGGGGCTAACTTTTTGCTTGAGTGTGAGGCAGTGTGCTCCCTTTTTTCTTTTTGTCCAATGACTGCTCCCTTGAGCTAACGAGCTGACGAGCTCTGGAGAGGCACCTGTGCGCCAGTGAGTGGTACATAAACCCGAGAAGACTTTTGGCGGCATTTCAAGCAACCCCACAGACTTGGCTGCTCTCTGCTGATGACGGGCTAAACCTAGAAACTCGTGTCCAGAGATACACAGCACTTGCTGCACCTACTTAGGTGAAAGACTTTTGATTACTTTTTCAGCACAAAACGAAGTGACTGCATTTACCATGATGCATTGGGGCTAACTTTTTGTTGAGTGTGAGGCAGTGTGCTCCCTGTTTTCTTTTTGTCCAATGACTGCTCCCTTGAGCTAACGAGCTGACGAGCTCTGGAGAGGCACCTGTGCGCCAGTGAGTGGTACATAAACCCGAGAAGACTTTTGGCGGCATTTCAAGCAACCCCACAGACTTGGCTGCTCTCTGCTGATGATGGGCTAAACCTAGAAACACGTGTCCAGAGATACACAGCACTTGCTGCACCTACTTAGGTGAAAGACTTTTGATTACTTTTTCAGCACAAAACGAAGTGACTGCATTTACCATGATGCATTGGGGCTAACTTTTTGCTTGAGTGTGAGGCAGTGTGCTCCCTTTTTTCTTTTGCTCCAATGACTGCTCCCTTGAGCTAACGAGCTGACGAGCTCTGGAGAGGCACCTGTGCGCCAGTGAGTGTACATAAGCCCGAGAAGACTTTTGGCGGCATTTCAAGCAACCCCACAGACTTGGCTGCTCTCTGCTGATGACGGGCTAAACCTAGAAACACGTGTCCAGAGATACACAGCACTTGCTGCACCTACTTAGGTGAAAGACTTTTGATTACTTTTTCAGCACAAAACGAAGTGACTGCATTTACCATGATGCATTGGGGCTAACTTTTTGCTTGAGTGTGAGGCAGTGTGCTCCCTTTTTTCTTTTTGTCCAATGACTGCTCCCTTGAGCTAACGAGCTGACCAGCTCTGGAGAGGCACCTGTGCGCCAGTGAGTGGTACATAAATCCGAGAAGACTTTTGGCGGCATTTCAAGCAACCCAACAGACTTGGCTGCTCTCTGCTGATGACGGGCTAAACCTAGAAACACGTGTCCAGAGATACACAGCACTTGCTGCACCTACTTAGGTGAAAGACTTTTGATTACTTTTTCAGCACAAAACGAAGTGACTGCATTTACCATGATGCATTGGGGCTAACTTTTTGCTTGAGTGTGAGGCAGTGTGCTCCCTTTTTTCTTTTTGTCCAATGACTGCTCCCTTGAGCTAACGAGCTGACGAGCTCTGGAGAGGTACCTGTGCGCCAGTGAGTGGTACGTAAACCCGAGAAGACTTTTGGCGGCATTTCAAGCAACCCCACAGACTTGGCTGCTCTCTGCTGATGACGGGCTAAACCTAGAAACACGTGTCCAGAGATACACAGCACCTGCTGCACCTACTTAGGTGAAAGACTTTTGATTACTTTTTCAGCACAAAACGAAGTGACTGCATTTACCATGATGCATTGGGGCTAACTTTTTGCTTGAGTGTGAGGCAGTGTGCTCCCTTTTTTCTTTTTGTCCAATGACTGCTCCCTTGAGCTAACGAGCTGACGAGCTCTGGAGAGGCACCTGTGCGCCAGTGAGTGGTACATAAACCCGAGAAGACTTTTGGCGGCATTTCAAGCAACCCCACAGACTTGACTGCTCTCTGCTGATGACGGGCTAAACCTAGAAACACGTGTCCAGAGATCCACAGCACTTGCTGCACCTACTTAGGTGAAAGACTTTTGATTACTTTTTCAACACAAAACAAAGTGACTGCATTTACCATGATGCATTGGGGCTAACTTTTTGCTTGAGTGTGAGGCAGTGTGCTCCCTTTTTTCTTTTTGTCCAATGACTGCTCCCTTGAGCTAATGAGCTGACGAGCTCTGGAGAGGCACCTGTGCGCCAGTGAGTGGTACGTAAACCCGAGAAGACTTTTGGCGGCATTTCAAGCAACCCCACAGACTTGGCTGCTCTCTGCTGATGACGGGCTAAACCTAGAAACACGTGTCCAGAGATACACAGCACTTGCTGCACCTACTTAGGTGAAAGACTTTTGATTACTTTTTCAGCACAAAACAAAGTGACTGCATTTACCATGATGCATTGGGGCTAACTTTTTGCTTGAGTGTGAGGCAGTGTGCTCCCTTTTTTCTTTTTGTCCAATGACTGCTCCCTTGAGCTAACGAGCTGACGAGCTCTGGAGAGGCACCTGTGCGCCAGTGAGTGGTACGTAAACCCGAGAAGACTTTTGGCGGCATTTCAAGCAACCCCACAGACTTGGCTGCTCTCTGCTGATGACGGGCTAAACCTAGAAACTCGTGTCCAGAGATACACAGCACTTGCTGCACCTACTTAGGTGAAAGACTTTTGATTACTTTTTCAGCACAAAACGAAGTGACTGCATTTACCATGATGCATTGGGGCTAACTTTTTGCTTGAGTGTGAGGCAGTGTGCTCCCTTTTTTCTTTTTGTCCAATGACTGCTCCCTTGAGCTAACGAGCTGACGAGCTCTGGAGAGGCACCTGTGCGCCAGTGAGTGGTACATAATCCCGAGAAGACTTTTGGCGGCATTTCAAGCAACCCCACAGACTTGGCTGCTCTCTGCTGATGACGGGCTAAACCTAGAAACTTGGGTCCAGAGATACACAGCACTTGCTGCACCTACTTAGGTGAAAGACTTTTGATTACTTTTTCAGCACAAAACGAAGTGACTGCATTTACCATGATGCATTGGGGCTAACTTTTTGCTTGAGTGTGAGGCAGTGTGCTCCCTTTTTTCTTTTTGTCCAATGACTGCTCCCTTGAGCTAACGAGCTGACGAGCTCTGGAGAGGCACCTGTGCGCCAGTGAGTGGTACATAAACCCGAGAAGACTTTTGGCAGCATTTCAAGCAACCCCACAGACTTGGCTGCTCTCTGCTGATGACGGGCTAAACCTAGAAACACGTGTCCAGAGATACACAGCACTTGCTGCACCTACTTAGGTGAAAGACTTTTGATTACTTTTTCAGCACAAAACGAAGTGACTGCATTTACCATGATGCATTGGGGCTAACTTTTTGCTTGAGTGTGAGGCAGTGTGCTCCCTTTTTTCTTTTTGTCCAATGACTGCTCCCTTGAGCTAACGAGCTGACGAGCTCTGGAGAGGCACCTGTGCGCCAGTGAGTGGTACGTAAACCCGAGAAGACTTTTGGCGTCATTTCAAACAACCCCACAGACTTGGCTGCTCTCTGCTGATGACGGGCTAAACCTAGAAACACGTGTCCAGAGATACACAGCACTTACTGCACCTACTTAGGTGAAAGACTTTTGATTACTTTTTCAGCACAAAACGAAGTGACTGCATTTACCATGATGCATTGGGGCTAACTTTTTGCTTGAGTATGAGGCAGTGTGCTCCCATTTTTCTTTTTGTCCAATGACTGCTCCCTTGAGCTAACGAGCTCTGGAGAGGCATCTGTGTGCCAGTGAGTGGTACATAAACCCGAGAAGACTTTTGGCGGCATTTCAAGCAACCCCACAGAATTGGCTGCTCTCTGCTGATGACGGGCTAAACCTAGAAACAGGTGTCCAGAGATACACAGCACTTGCTGCACCTACTTAGGTGAAAGACTTTTGATTAGTTTTTCAGCACAAAACGAAGTGACTGCATTTACCATGATGCATTGGGGCTAACTTTTTGCTTGAGTGTGAGGCAGTGTTCTCCCTTTTTTCTTTTTGTCCAATGACTGCTCCCTTGAGCTAACGAGCTGACGAGCTCTGGAGAGGCACCTGTGCGCCAGTGAGTGGTACATAAACCCGAGAAGACTTTTGGCGGCATTTCAAGCAACCCCACAGACTTGGCTGCTCTCTGCTGATGACGGGCTAAACCTAGAAACACGTGTCCAGAGATACACAGCACTTGCTGCACCTACTTAGGTGAAAGACTTTTGATTACTTTTTCAGCACAAAACAAAGTGACTGCATTTACCATGATGCATTGGGGCTAACTTTTTGCTTGAGTGTGAGGCAGTGTGCTCCCTTTTTTCTTTTTGTCCAATGACTGCTCCCTTGAGCTAACGAGCTGACGAGCTCTGGAGAGGCACCTGTGCGCCAGTGAGTGGTACGTAAACCCGAGAAGACTTTTGGCGGCATTTCAAGCAACCCCACAGACTTGGCTGCTCTCTGCTGATGACGGGCTAAACCTAGAAACACGTGTCCAGAGATACACAGCACTTGCTGCACCTACTTAGGTGAAAGACTTTTGATTACTTTTTCAGCACAAAACGAAGTGACTGCATTTACCATGATGCATTGGGGCTAACTTTTTGCTTGAGTGTGAGGCAGTGTGCTCCCTTTTTTCTTTTTGTCCAATGACTGCTCCCTTGAGCTAACGAGCTGACGAGCTCTGGAGAGGCACCTGTGCGCCAGTGAGTGGTACATAAACCCGAGAAGACTTTTGGCGGCATTTCAAGCAACCCCACAGACTTGGCTGCTCTCTGCTGATGACGGGCTAAACCTAGAAACACGTGTCCAGAGATACACAGCACTTGCTGCACCTACTTAGGTGAAAGACTTTTGATTACTTTTTCAGCACAAAACAAAGTGACTGCATTTACCATGATGCATTGGGGCTAACTTTTTGCTTGAGTGTGAGGCAGTGTGCTCCCTTTTTTCTTTTTGTCCAATGACTGCTCCCTTGAGCTAACGAGCTGACGAGCTCTGGAGAGGCACCTGTGCGCCAGTGAGTGGTACATAAACCCGAGAAGACTTTTGGCGGCATTTCAAGCAACCCCACAGACTTGGCTGCTCTCTGCTGATGACGGGCTAAACCTAGAAACACGTGTCCAGAGATACACAGCACTTGCTGCACCTACTTAGGTGAAAGACTTTTGATTACTTTTTCAGCACAAAACGAAGTGACTGCATTTACCATGATGCATTGGGGCTAACTTTTTGCTTGAGTGTGAGGCAGTGTGCTCCCTTTTTTCTTTTTGTCCAATGACTGCTCATTTGAGCTAACGAGCTGACGAGCTCTGGAGAGGCACCTGTGCGCCAGTGAGTGGTACATAAACCCGAGAAGACTTTTGGCGGCATTTCAAGCAACCCCACAGACTTGGCTGCTCTCTGCTGATGACGGGCTAAACCTAGAAACACGTGTCCAGAGATACACAGCACTTGCTGCACCTACTTAGGTGAAAGACTTTTGATTACTTTTTCAGCACAAAACGAAGTGACTGCATTTACCATGATGCATTGGGGCTAACTTTTTGCTTGAGTGTGAGGCAGTGTGCTCCCTTTTTTCTTTTTGTCCAATGACTGCTCCCTTGAGCTAACGAGCTGACGAGCTCTGGAGAGGCACCTGTGCGCCAGTGAGTGGTACATAAACCCGAGAAGACTTTTGGCGGCATTTCAAGCAACCCCACAGACTTGGCTGCTCTCTGCTGATGACGGGCTAAACCTAGAAACTCGTGTCCAGAGATACACAGCACTTGCTGCACCTACTTAGGTGAAAGACTTTTGATTACTTTTTCAGCACAAAACGAAGTGACTGCATTTACCATGATGCATTGGGGCTAACTTTTTGTTGAGTGTGAGGCAGTGTGCTCCCTGTTTTCTTTTTGTCCAATGACTGCTCCCTTGAGCTAACGAGCTGACGAGCTCTGGAGAGGCACCTGTGCGCCAGTGAGTGGTACATAAACCCGAGAAGACTTTTGGCGGCATTTCAAGCAACCCCACAGACTTGGCTGCTCTCTGCTGATGATGGGCTAAACCTAGAAACACGTGTCCAGAGATACACAGCACTTGCTGCACCTACTTAGGTGAAAGACTTTTGATTACTTTTTCAGCACAAAACGAAGTGACTGCATTTACCATGATGCATTGGGGCTAACTTTTTGCTTGAGTGTGAGGCAGTGTGCTCCCTTTTTTCTTTTGCTCCAATGACTGCTCCCTTGAGCTAACGAGCTGACGAGCTCTGGAGAGGCACCTGTGCGCCAGTGAGTGGTACATAAGCCCGAGAAGACTTTTGGCGGCATTTCAAGCAACCCCACAGACTTGGCTGCTCTCTGCTGATGACGGGCTAAACCTAGAAACACGTGTCCAGAGATACACAGCACTTGCTGCACCTACTTAGGTGAAAGACTTTTGATTACTTTTTCAGCACAAAACGAAGTGACTGCATTTACCATGATGCATTGGGGCTAACTTTTTGCTTGAGTGTGAGGCAGTGTGCTCCCTTTTTTCTTTTTGTCCAATGACTGCTCCCTTGAGCTAACGAGCTGACGAGCTCTGGAGAGGCACCTGTGCGCCAGTGAGTGGTACGTAAACCCGAGAAGACTTTTGGCGGCATTTCAAGCAACCCCACAGACTTGGCTGCTCTCTGCTGATGACGGGCTAAACCTAGAAACACGTGTCCAGAGATACACAGCACCTGCTGCACCTACTTAGGTGAAAGACTTTTGATTACTTTTTCAGCACAAAACGAAGTGACTGCATTTACCATGATGCATTGGGGCTAACTTTTTGCTTGAGTGTGAGGCAGTGTGCTCCTTTTTTCTTTTTGTCCAATGACTGCTCCCTTGAGCTAACGAGCTGACGAGCTCTGGAGAGGCACCTGTGCGCCAGTGAGTGGTACATAAACCCGAGAAGACTTTTGGCGGCATTTCAAGCAACCCCACAGACTTGACTGCTCTCTGCTGATGACGGGCTAAACCTAGAAACACGTGTCCAGAGATCCACAGCACTTGCTGCACCTACTTAGGTGAAAGACTTTTGATTACTTTTTCAACACAAAACAAAGTGACTGCATTTACCATGATGCATTGGGGCTAACTTTTTGCTTGAGTGTGAGGCAGTGTGCTCCCTTTTTTCTTTTTGTCCAATGACTGCTCCCTTGAGCTAATGAGCTGACGAGCTCTGGAGAGGCACCTGTGCGCCAGTGAGTGGTACGTAAACCCGAGAAGTCTTTTGGCGGCATTTCAAGCAACCCCACAGACTTGGCTGCTCTCTGCTGATGACGGTCTAAACCTAGAAACACGTGTCCAGAGATACACAGCACTTGCTGCACCTACTTAGGTGAAAGACTTTTGATTACTTTTTCAGCACAAAACGAAGTGACTGCATTTACCATGATGCATTGGGGCTAACTTTTTGCTTGAGTGTGAGGCAGTGTGCTCCCTTTTTTCTTTTTGTCCAATGACTGCTCCCTTGAGCTAACGAGCTGACGAGCTCTGGAGAGGCACCTGTGCGCCAGTGAGTGGTACATAAACCCGAGAAGACTTTTGGCGGCATTTCAAGCAACCCCACAGACTTGGCTGCTCTCTGCTGATGACGGGCTAAACCTAGAAACTCGTGTCCAGAGATACACAGCACTTGCTGCACCTACTTAGGTGAAAGACTTTTGATTACTTTTTCAGCACAAAACGAAGTGACTGCATTTACCATGATGCATTGGGGCTAACTTTTTGTTGAGTGTGAGGCAGTGTGCTCCCTGTTTTCTTTTTGTCCAATGACTGCTCCCTTGAGCTAACGAGCTGACGAGCTCTGGAGAGGCACCTGTGCGCCAGTGAGTGGTACATAAACCCGAGAAGACTTTTGGCGGCATTTCAAGCAACCCCACAGACTTGGCTGCTCTCTGCTGATGATGGGCTAAACCTAGAAACACGTGTCCAGAGATACACAGCACTTGCTGCACCTACTTAGGTGAAAGACTTTTGATTACTTTTTGAGCACAAAACGAAGTGACTGCATTTACCATGATGCATTGGGGCTAACTTTTTGCTTGAGTGTGAGGCAGTGTGCTCCCTTTTTTCTTTTGCTCCAATGACTGCTCCCTTGAGCTAACGAGCTGACGAGCTCTGGAGAGGCACCTGTGCGCCAGTGAGTGGTACATAAACCCGAGAAGACTTTTGGCGGCATTTCAAGCAACCCCACAGACTTGACTGCTCTCTGCTGATGACGGGCTAAACCTAGAAACACGTGTCCAGAGATCCACAGCACTTGCTGCACCTACTTAGGTGAAAGACTTTTGATTACTTTTTCAACACAAAACAAAGTGACTGCATTTACCATGATGCATTGGGGCTAACTTTTTGCTTGAGTGTGAGGCAGTGTGCTCCCTTTTTTCTTTTTGTCCAATGACTGCTCCCTTGAGCTAATGAGCTGACGAGCTCTGGAGAGGCACCTGTGCGCCAGTGAGTGGTACGTAAACCCGAGAAGACTTTTGGCGGCATTTCAAGCAACCCCACAGACTTGGCTGCTCTCTGCTGATGACGGGCTAAACCTAGAAACACGTGTCCAGAGATACACAGCACTTGCTGCACCTACTTAGGTGAAAGACTTTTGATTACTTTTTCAGCACAAAACAAAGTGACTGCATTTACCATGATGCATTGGGGCTAACTTTTTGCTTGAGTGTGAGGCAGTGTGCTCCCTTTTTTCTTTTTGTCCAATGACTGCTCCCTTGAGCTAACGAGCTGACGAGCTCTGGAGAGGCACCTGTGCGCCAGTGAGTGGTACGTAAACCCGAGAAGACTTTTGGCGGCATTTCAAGCAACCCCACAGACTTGGCTGCTCTCTGCTGATGACGGGCTAAACCTAGAAACTCGTGTCCAGAGATACACAGCACTTGCTGCACCTACTTAGGTGAAAGACTTTTGATTACTTTTTCAGCACAAAACGAAGTGACTGCATTTACCATGATGCATTGGGGCTAACTTTTTGCTTGAGTGTGAGGCAGTGTGCTCCCTTTTTTCTTTTTGTCCAATGACTGCTCCCTTGAGCTAACGAGCTGACGAGCTCTGGAGAGGCACCTGTGCGCCAGTGAGTGGTACATAATCCCGAGAAGACTTTTGGCGGCATTTCAAGCAACCCCACAGACTTGGCTGCTCTCTGCTGATGACGGGCTAAACCTAGAAACTTGGGTCCAGAGATAAACAGCACTTGCTGCACCTACTTAGGTGAAAGACTTTTGATTACTTTTTCAGCACAAAACGAAGTGACTGCATTTACCATGATGCATTGGGGCTAACTTTTTGCTTGAGTGTGAGGCAGTGTGCTCCCTTTTTTCTTTTTGTCCAATGACTGCTCCCTTGAGCTAACGAGCTGACGAGCTCTGGAGAGGCACCTGTGCGCCAGTGAGTGGTACATAAACCCGAGAAGACTTTTGGCAGCATTTCAAGCAACCCCACAGACTTGGCTGCTCTCTGCTGATGACGGGCTAAACCTAGAAACACGTGTCCAGAGATACACAGCACTTGCTGCACCTACTTAGGTGAAAGACTTTTGATTACTTTTTCAGCACAAAACGAAGTGACTGCATTTACCATGATGCATTGGGGCTAACTTTTTGCTTGAGTGTGAGGCAGTGTGCTCCCTTTTTTCGTTTTGTCCAATGACTGCTCCCTTGAGCTAACGAGCTGACGAGCTCTGGAGAGGCACCTGTGCGCCAGTGAGTGGTACGTAAACCCGAGAAGACTTTTGGCGTCATTTCAAACAACCCCACAGACTTGGCTGCTCTCTGCTGATGACGGGCTAAACCTAGAAACACGTGTCCAGAGATACACAGCACTTACTGCACCTACTTAGGTGAAAGACTTTTGATTACTTTTTCAGCACAAAACGAAGTGACTGCATTTACCATGATGCATTGGGGATAACTTTTTGCTTGAGTATGAGGCAGTGTGCTCCCATTTTTCTTTTTGTCCAATGACTGCTCCCTTGAGCTAACGAGCTCTGGAGAGGCATCTGTGTGCCAGTGAGTGGTACATAAACCCGAGAAGACTTTTGGCGGCATTTCAAGCAACCCCACAGAATTGGCTGCTCTCTGCTGATGACGGGCTAAACCTAGAAACAGGTGTCCAGAGATACACAGCACTTGCTGCACCTACTTAGGTGAAAGACTTTTGATTAGTTTTTCAGCACAAAACGAAGTGACTGCATTTACCATGATGCATTGGGGCTAACTTTTTGCTTGAGTGTGAGGCAGTGTTCTCCCTTTTTTCTTTTTGTCCAATGACTGCTCCCTTGAGCTAACGAGCTGACGAGCTCTGGAGAGGCACCTGTGCGCCAGTGAGTGGTACATAAACCCGAGAAGACTTTTGGCGGCATTTCAAGCAACCCCACAGACTTGGCTGCTCTCTGCTGATGACGGGCTAAACCTAGAAACACGTGTCCAGAGATACACAGCACTTGCTGCACCTACTTAGGTGAAAGACTTTTGATTACTTTTTCAGCACAAAACAAAGTGACTGCATTTACCATGATGCATTGGGGCTAACTTTTTGCTTGAGTGTGAGGCAGTGTGCTCCCTTTTTTCTTTTTGTCCAATGACTGCTCCCTTGAGCTAACGAGCTGACGAGCTCTGGAGAGGCACCTGTGCGCCAGTGAGTGGTACGTAAACCCGAGAAGACTTTTGGCGGCATTTCAAGCAACCCCACAGACTTGGCTGCTCTCTGCTGATGACGGGCTAAACCTAGAAACACGTGTCCAGAGATACACAGCACTTGCTGCACCTACTTAGGTGAAAGACTTTTGATTACTTTTTCAGCACAAAACGAAGTGACTGCATTTACCATGATGCATTGGGGCTAACTTTTTGCTTGAGTGTGAGGCAGTGTGCTCCCTTTTTTCTTTTTGTCCAATGACTGCTCCCTTGAGCTAACGAGCTGACGAGCTCTGGAGAGGCACCTGTGCGCCAGTGAGTGGTACATAAACCCGAGAAGACTTTTGGCGGCATTTCAAGCAACCCCACAGACTTGGCTGCTCTCTGCTGATGACGGGCTAAACCTAGAAACACGTGTCCAGAGATACACAGCACTTGCTGCACCTACTTAGGTGAAAGACTTTTGATTACTTTTTCAGCACAAAACAAAGTGACTGCATTTACCATGATGCATTGGGGCTAACTTTTTGCTTGAGTGTGAGGCAGTGTGCTCCCTTTTTTCTTTTTGTCCAATGACTGCTCCCTTGAGCTAACGAGCTGACGAGCTCTGGAGAGGCACCTGTGCGCCAGTGAGTGGTACATAAACCCGAGAAGACTTTTGGCGGCATTTCAAGCAACCCCACAGACTTGGCTGCTCTCTGCTGATGACGGGCTAAACCTAGAAACACGTGTCCAGAGATACACAGCACTTGCTGCACCTACTTAGGTGAAAGACTTTTGATTACTTTTTCAGCACAAAACAAAGTGACTGCATTTACCATGATGCATTGGGGCTAACTTTTTGCTTGAGTGTGAGGCAGTGTTCTCCCTTTTTTCTTTTTGTCCAATGACTGCTCCCTTGAGCTAACGAGCTGACGAGCTCTGGAGAGGCACCTGTGCGCCAGTGAGTGGTACATAAACCCGAGAAGACTTTTGGCGGCATTTCAAGCAACCCCACAGACTTGGCTGCTCTCTGCTGATGACGGGCTAAACCTAGAAACACGTGTCCAGAGATACACAGCACTTGCTGCACCTACTTAGGTGAAAGACTTTTGATTACTTTTTCAGCACAAAACAAAGTGACTGCATTTACCATGATGCATTGGGGCTAACTTTTTGCTTGAGTGTGAGGCAGTGTGCTCCCTTTTTTCTTTTTGTCCAATGACTGCTCCCTTGAGCTAACGAGCTGACGAGCTCTGGAGAGGCACCTGTGCGCCAGTGAGTGGTACGTAAACCCGAGAAGACTTTTGGCGGCATTTCAAGCAACCCCACAGACTTGGCTGCTCTCTGCTGATGACGGGCTAAACCTAGAAACACGTGTCCAGAGATACACAGCACTTGCTGCACCTACTTAGGTGAAAGACTTTTGATTACTTTTTCAGCACAAAACGAAGTGACTGCATTTACCATGATGCATTGGGGCTAACTTTTTGCTTGAGTGTGAGGCAGTGTGCTCCCTTTTTTCTTTTTGTCCAATGACTGCTCCCTTGAGCTAACGAGCTGACGAGCTCTGGAGAGGCACCTGTGCGCCAGTGAGTGGTACATAAACCCGAGAAGACTTTTGGCGGCATTTCAAGCAACCCCACAGACTTGGCTGCTCTCTGCTGATGACGGGCTAAACCTAGAAACACGTGTCCAGAGATACACAGCACTTGCTGCACCTACTTAGGTGAAAGACTTTTGATTACTTTTTCAGCACAAAACAAAGTGACTGCATTTACCATGATGCATTGGGGCTAACTTTTTGCTTGAGTGTGAGGCAGTGTGCTCCCTTTTTTCTTTTTGTCCAATGACTGCTCCCTTGAGCTAACGAGCTGACGAGCTCTGGAGAGGCACCTGTGCGCCAGTGAGTGGTACATAAACCCGAGAAGACTTTTGGCGGCATTTCAAGCAACCCCACAGACTTGGCTGCTCTCTGCTGATGACGGGCTAAACCTAGAAACACGTGTCCAGAGATACACAGCACTTGCTGCACCTACTTAGGTGAAAGACTTTTGATTACTTTTTCAGCACAAAACGAAGTGACTGCATTTACCATGATGCATTGGGGCTAACTTTTTGCTTGAGTGTGAGGCAGTGTGCTCCCTTTTTTCTTTTTGTCCAATGACTGCTCCCTTGAGCTAACGAGCTGACGAGCTCTGGAGAGGCACCTGTGCGCCAGTGAGTGGTACGTAAACCCGAGAAGACTTTTGGCGGCATTTCAAGCAACCCCACAGACTTGGCTGCTCCCTGCTGATGACGGGCTAAACCTAGAAACACGTGTCCAGAGATACACAGCACTTGCTGCACCTACTTAGGTGAAAGACTTTTGATTACTTTTTCAGCACAAAACGAAGTGACTGCATTTACCATGATGCATTGGGGCTAACTTTTTGCTTGAGTGTGAGGCAGTGTGCTCCCTTTTTTCTTTTTGTCCAATGACTGCTCATTTGAGCTAACGAGCTGACGAGCTCTGGAGAGGCACCTGTGCGCCAGTGAGTGGTACATAAACCCGAGAAGACTTTTGGCGGCATTTCAAGCAACCCCACAGACTTGGCTGCTCTCTGCTGATGACGGGCTAAACCTAGAAACACGTGTCCAGAGATACACAGCACTTGCTGCACCTACTTAGGTGAAAGACTTTTGATTACTTTTTCAGCACAAAACGAAGTGACTGCATTTACCATGATGCATTGGGGCTAACTTTTTGCTTGAGTGTGAGGCAGTGTGCTCCCTTTTTTCTTTTTGTCCAATGACTGCTCCCTTGAACTAACGAGCTGACGAGCTCTGGAGAGGCACCTTTGCGCCAGTGAGTGGTATATAAACCCGAGAAGACTTTTGGCGGCATTTCAAGCAACCCCACAGACTTGGCTGCTCTCTGCTGATGACGGGCTAAACCTAGAAACACGTGTCCAGAGATACACAGCACTTGCTGCACCTACTTAGGTGAAAGACTTTTGATTACTTTTTCAGCACAAAACGAAGTGACTGCATTTACCATGATGCATTGGGGCTAACTTTTTGCTTGAGTGTGAGGCAGTGTGCTCCCTTTTTTCTTTTTGTCCAATGACTGCTTGTGAGAAAGTAGCCTCTTTCTAGCCTTGTTACCCCCACTTTTGGCCTGTTTGTGAGTGTATGTCAGAATGTTTGTCACTGTTTTCACTGTCTCACTGGGATCCTGATGGCTAGGCCCCAGTGCTCATGGTGAAAACACTATGTTTTCAGTATGTTTGTTATGTGTCACTGGGACCCTGCTGGTCAGGACCCCAGTGCTCATAAGATTGTGGCCTATATGTATGTGTCACTGGGACCCTGTCACACAGGGCCCCAGTGCTCATAGGTGTGCATGTATGTGTTCCCTGTGTGGTGCCTAACTGTCTCACTGAGGCTCTGCTAACCAGAACCTCAGTGGTTATGCTCTCTCATTTATTTAAAATTGTCACTAACAGGCTAGTGACCAATTTTACCAATTTACATTGGCTTACTGGAACACCCTTATAATTCCCTAGTATATGGTACTGAGGTACCCAGGGTATTGGGGTTCCAGGAGATCCCTATGGGCTGCAGCATTTCTTTTGCCACCCATAGGGAGCTCTGACAATTCTTACACAGGCCTGCCACTGCAGCCTGAGTGAAATAACGTCCACGTTATTTCACAGCCATTTTACACTGCACTTAAGTAACTTATAAGTCACCTATATGTCTAACCTTTACCTGGTAAAGGTTAGGTGCAAAGTTACTTAGTGTGTGGGCACCCTGGCACTAGCCAAGGTGCCCCCACATTGTTCAGAGCCAATTCACTGAACTTTGTGAGTGCGGAGACACCATTACACGCGTGCACTACATATAGGTCACTACCTATATGTAGCTTCACCATGGTAACTCCGAATATGGCCATGTAACATGTCTATGATCATGGAATTGCCCCCTCTATGCCATCCTGGCATGGTTGGCACAATCCCATGATCCCAGTGGTCTGTAGCACAGACCCTGGTACTGCCAAACTGCCCTTCCTGGGGTTTCACTGCAGCTGCTGCTGCTGCCAACCCCTCAGACAGGCATCTGCCCTCCTGGGGTCCAGCCAGGCCTGGCCCAGGATGGCAGAACAAAGAACTTCCTCTGAGAGAGGGTGTGACACCCTCTCCCTTTGGAAAATGGTGTGAAGGCAGGGGAGGAGTAGCCTCCCCCAGCCTCTGGAAATGCTTTGTTGGGCACAGAGGTGCCCAATTCTGCATAAGCCAGTCTACACCGGTTCAGGGACCCCTTAGCCCCTGCTCTGGCGCGAAACTGGACAAAGGAAAGGGGAGTGACCACTCCCCTGACCTGCACCTCCCCTGGGAGGTGTCCAGAGCTCCTCCAGTGTGCTCCAGACCTCTGCCATCTTGGAAACAGAGGTGCTGCTGGCACACTGGACTGCTCTGAGTGGCCAGTGCCACCAGGTGACGTCAGAGACTCCTGCTGATAGGCTCCTTCAGGTGTTAGTAGCCTATCCTCTCTCCTAGGTAGCCAAACCCTCTTTTCTGGCTATTTAGGGTCTCTGTCTCTGGGGAAACTTCAGATAACGAATGCATGAGCTCAGCCGAGTTCCTCTGCATCTCTCTCTTCACCTTCTGATAAGGAAACGACCGCTGACCGCGCTGGAAGCCTGCAAACCTGCAACATAGTAGCAAAGACGACTACTGCAACTCTGTAACGCTGATCCTGCCGCCTTCTCGACTGTTTTCCTGCTTGTGCATGCTGTGGGGGTAGCCTGCCTCCTCTCTGCACCAGAAGCTCCGAAGAAATCTCCCGTGGGTCGACGGAATCTTCCCCCTGCAGCCGCAGGCACCAAAAAGCTGCATCACCGGTCCCTTGGGTCTCCTCTCAGCACGACGAGCGAGGTCCCTCGAATCCAGTGACTCTGTCCAAGTGACCCCCACAGTCCAGTGACTCTTCAGCCCAAGTTTGGTGGAGGTAAGTCCTTGCCTCACCTCGCTGGGCTGCATTGCTTCGAACCGCGACTTTGCAGCTACTCCAGCCCCTGTGCACTTCCGGCGGAAATCCTTTGTGCACAGCCAAGCCTGGGTCCACGGCACTCTAACCTACATTGCACGACTTTCTAAGTTGGTCTCCGGCGACATGGGACTCCTTTGTGCAACTTCGGCGAGCACCGTTTCACGCATCCTCGTAGTGCCTGTTTCTGGCACTTCTCCGGGTGCTACCTGCTTCAATGAGGGCTCTTTGTCTTGCTCTACGTCCCCTCTCTCTTCAGGTCCAACTTGCGACCTCCTGGTCCCTCCTGGGCCCCAGCAGCGTCCAAAAACACCAAACACACGATTTGCGCCTAGCAAGGCTTGTTGGCGTCCTTTCGGCGGGAAAACACTTCTGCACGACTCTCCAAGGCGAGAGGGATACGTCCACCAAAGGGAAAGTCTCTAGCCCTTTTCGTTCCTGCAGAAACCTCAGCTTCTTCTGTCCAGTCGAAGCTTCTTTGCTCCCGCAGCTGGCATTTCCTGGGCATCTGCCCATCTCCGACTTGCTTGTGACTTTTGGACTTGGTCCCCTTGTTCCACAGGTACCCTAGATTGGAAATCCACAGTTGTTGCATTGCTGGTTTGTGTCTTTCCTGCATTATTCCTCTAACACGACTATTTTGTCCTTAGGGGAACTTTAGTGCACTTTGCACTCACTTTTCAGGGTCTTGGGGAGGGTTATTTTTCTAACTCTCACTATTTTCTAATAGTCCCAGCGACCCTCTACTAGGTCACATAGGTTTGGGGTCCATTCGTGGTTCGCATTCCACTTTTGGAGTATATGGTTTGTGTTGCTCCTATCCCTATGTTTCCCCATTGCATCCTATTGTAACTATACATTGTTTGCACTGTTTTCTAAGACTATACTGCATATTTTTTGCTATTGTGTATATATATCTTGTGTATATTTCCTATCCTCTCACTGAGGGTACACTCTAAGATACTTTGGCATATTGTCATAAAAATAAAGTACCTTTATTTTTAGTATAACTGTGTATTGTGTTTTCTTATGATATTGTGCAAGTGACATTTGTGGTACTGTAGTAGCTTCACACGTCTCCTAGTTCAGCCTAAGCTGCTCTGCTAAGCTACCATTATCTATCAGCCTAAGCTGCTAGACACCCTGTACACTAATAAGGGATAACTGGGCCTGGTGCAAGGTGCAAGTACCCCTTGGTACTCACTACAAGCCTGTCCAGCCTCCTACACTGCTCCCTTGAGCTAACGAGCTGACAAGCTCTGGAGAGGCACCTGTGCGCCAGTGAGTGGTACGTAAACCCGAGAAGACTTTTGGCGGCATTTCAAGCAACCCCACAGACTTGGCTGCTCTCTGCTGATGACGGGCTAAACCTAGAAACACGTGTCCAGAGATACACAGCACTTGCTGCACCTACTTAGGTGAAAGACTTTTGATTAGTTTTTCAGCACAAAACGAAGTGACTGCATTTACCATGATGCATTGGGGCTAACTTTTTGCTTGAGTGTGAGGCAGTGTGCTCCCTTTTTTCTTTTTGTCCAATGACTGCTCCCTTGAGCTAACGAGCTGACGAGCTCTGGAGAGGCACCTGTGCGCCAGTGAGTGGTACATAAACCCGAGAAGACTTTTGGCGGCATTTCAAGCAACCCCACAGACTTGGCTGCTCTCTGCTGATGACGGGCTAAACCTAGAAACACGTGTCCAGAGATACACAGCACTTGCTGCACCTACTTAGGTGAAAGACTTTTGATTACTTTTTCAGCACAAAACGAAGTGACTGCATTTACCATGATGCATTGGGGCTAACTTTTTGCTTGAGTGTGAGGCAGTGTGCTCCCTTTTTTCTTTTTGTCCAATGACTGCTCCCTTGAGCTAATGAGCTGACGAGCTCTGGAGAGGCACCTGTGCGCCAGTGAGTGGTACGTAAACCCGAGAAGACTTTTGGCGGCATTTCAAGCAACCCCACAGACTTGGCTGCTCTCTGCTGATGACGGGCTAAACCTAGAAACACGTGTCCAGAGATACACAGCACTTGCTGCACCTACTTAGGTGAAAGACTTTTGATTAGTTTTTCAGCACAAAACGAAGTGACTGCATTTACCATGATGCATTGGGGCTAACTTTTTGCTTGAGTGTGAGGCAGTGTGCTCCCTTTTTTCTTTTTGTCCAATGACTGCTCCCTTGAGCTAACGAGCTGACGAGCTCTGGAGAGGCACCTGTGCGCCAGTGAGTGGTACATAAACCCGAGAAGACTTTTGGCGGCATTTCAAGCAACCCCACAGACTTGGCTGCTCTCTGCTGATGACGGGCTAAACCTAGAAACACGTGTCCAGAGATACACAGCACTTGCTGCACCTACTTAGGTGAAAGACTTTTGATTACTTTTTCAGCACAAAACGAAGTGACTGCATTTACCATGATGCATTGGGGCTAACTTTTTGCTTGAGTGTGAGGCAGTGTGCTCCCTTTTTTCTTTTTGTCCAATGACTGCTCCCTTGAGCTAATGAGCTGACGAGCTCTGGAGAGGCACCTGTGCGCCAGTGAGTGGTACATAAACCCGAGAAGACTTTTGGCGGCATTTCAAGCAACCCCACAGACTTGGCTGCTCTCTGCTGATGACGGGCTAAACCTAGAAACACGTGTCCAGAGATACACAGCACTTGCTGCACCTACTTAGGTGAAAGACTTTTGATTACTTTTTCAGCACAAAACGAAGTGACTGCATTTACCATGATGCATTGGGGCTAACATTTTGCTTGAGTGTGAGGCAGTGTGCTCCCTTTTTACTTTTTGTCCAATGACTGCTCCCTTGAGCTAACGAGCTGACGAGCTCTGGAGAGGCACCTGTGCGCCAGTGAGTGGTACGTAAACCCGAGAAGACTTTTGGCGGCATTTCAAGCAACCCCACAGACTTGGCTGCTCTCTGCTGATGACGGGCTAAACCTAGAAACACGTGTCCAGAGATACACAGCACTTGCTGCACCTACTTAGGTGAAAGACTTTTGATTACTTTTTCAGCACAAAACGAAGTGACTGCATTTACCATGATGCATTGGGGCTAACTTTTTGCTTGAGTGTGAGGCAGTGTGCTCCCTTTTTTCTTTTTGTCCAATGACTGCTCCCTTGAGCTAACGAGCTGACGAGCTCTGGAGAGGCACCTGTGCGCCAGTGAGTGGTACATAAACCCGAGAAGACTTTTGGCGGCATTTCAAGCAACCCCACAGACTTGGCTGCTCTCTGCTGATGACGGGCTAAACCTAGAAACACGTGTCCAGAGATACACAGCACTTGCTGCACCTACTTAGGTGAAAGACTTTTGATTACTTTTTCAGCACAAAACGAAGTGACTGCATTTACCATGATGCATTGGGGCTAACTTTTTGCTTGAGTGTGAGGCAGTGTGCTACCTTTTTTCTTTTTGTCCAATGACTGCTCCCTTGAGCTAACGAGCTGACGAGCTCTGGAGTGGCACCTGTGCGCCAGTGAGTGGTACATAAACCCGAGAAGACTTTTGGCGGCATTTCAAGCAACCCCACAGACTTGGCTGCTCTCTGCTGATGACGGGCTAAACCTAGAAACACGTGTCCAGAGATACACAGCACTTGCTGCACCTACTTAGGTGAAAGACTTTTGATTACTTTTTCAGCACAAAACGAAGTGACTGCATTTACCATGATGCATTGGGGCTAACTTTTTGCTTGAGTGTGAGGCAGTGTGCTCCCTTTTTTCTTTTTGTCCAATGACTGCTCCCTTGAGCTAACGAGCTGACGAGCTCTGGAGAGGCACCTGTGCGCCAGTGAGTGGTACATAAACCCGAGAAGACTTTTGGCGGCATTTCAAGCAACCCCACAGACTTGGCTGCTCTCTGCTGATGACGGGCTAAACCTAGAAACACGTGTCCAGAGATACACAGCACTTGCTGCACCTACTTAGGTGAAAGACTTTTGATTACTTTTTCAGCACAAAACGAAGTGACTGCATTTACCATGATGCATTGGGGCTAACTTTTTGCTTGAGTGTGAGGCAGTGTGCTCCCTTTTTTCTTTTTGTCCAATGACTGCTCCCTTGAGCTAACGAGCTGACGAGCTCTGGAGAGGCACCTGTGCGCCAGTGAGTGGTACATAAACCCGAGAAGACTTTTGGCGGCATTTCAAGCAACCCCACAGACTTGGCTGCTCTCTGCTGATGACGGGCTAAACCCAGAAACACGTGTCCAGAGATACACAGCACTTGCTGCACCTACTTAGGTGAAAGACTTTTGATTACTTTTTCAGCACAAAACGAAGTGACTGCATTTACCATGATGCTTTGGGGCTAACTTTTTGCTTGAGTGTGAGGCAGTGTGCTCCCTTTTTTCTTTTTGTCCAATGACTGTTCCCTTGAGCTAACGAGCTGACGAGCTCTGGAGAGGCACCTGTGCGCCAGTGAGTAGTACATAAACCCGAGAAGACTTTTGGCGGCATTTCAAGCAACCCCACAGACTTGGCTGCTCTCTGCTGATGACGGGCGAAATCTAGAAACACGTGTTCAGAGATACACAGCACTTGCTGCACCTACTTAGGTGAAAGACTTTTGATTACTTTTTCAGCACAAAACGAAGTGACTGCATTTACCATGATGCATTGGGGCTAACTTTTTGCTTGAGTGTGAGGCAGTGTGCTCCCTTTTTTCTTTTTGTCCAATGACTGCTCCCTTGAGCTAACGAGCTGACGAGCTCTGGAGAGGCACCTGTGCGCCAGTGAGTGGTACATAAACCCGAGAAGACTTTTGGCGGCATTTCAAGCAACCCCACAGACTTGGCTGCTCTCTGCTGATGACGGGCTAAACCTAGAAACACGTGTCCAGAGATACACAGCACTTGCTGCACCTACTTAGGTGAAAGACTTTTGATTACTTTTTCAGCACAAAACGAAGTGACTGCATTTACCATGATGCATTGGGGCTAACTTTTTGCTTGAGTGTGAGGCAGTGTGCTCCCTTTTTTCTTTTTGTCCAATGACTGCTCCCTTGGGCTAACGAGCTGACGAGCTCTGGAGAGGCACCTGTGCGCCAGTGAGTGGTACATAAACCCGAGAAGACTTTTGGCGGCATTCCAAGCAACCCCACAGACTTGGCTGCTCTCTGCTGATGACGGGCTAAACCTAGAAACACGTGTCCAGAGATACACAGCACTTGCTGCACCTACTTAGGTGAAAGACTTTTGATTACTTTTTCAGCACAAAACGAAGTGACTGCATTTACCATGATGCATTGGGGCTAACTTTTTGCTTGAGCGTGAGGCAGTGTGCTCCATTTTTTCTTTTTGTCCAATGACTGCTCCCTTGAGCTAACGAGCTGACGAGCTCTGGAGAGGCACCTGTGCGCCATTGAGTGGTACATAAACCCGAGAAGACTTTTGGCGGCATTTCAAGCAACCCCACAGACTTGGCTGCTCTCTGCTGATGACGGGCTAAACCTAGAAACACGTGTCCAGAGATACACAGCACTTGCTGCACCTACTTAGGTGAAAGACTTTTGATTACTTTTTCAGCACAAAACGAAGTGACTGCATTTACCATGATGCATTGGGGCTAACTTTTTGCTTGAGTGTGAGGCAGTGTGCTCCCTTTTTTCTTTTTGTCCAATGACTGCTCCCTTGAGCTAACGAGCTGACGAGCTCTGGAGAGGCACCTGTGCGCCAGTGAGTGGTACATAAACCCGAGAAGACTTTTGGCGGCATTTCAAGCAACCCCACAGACTTGGCTGCTCTCTGCTGATGACGGGCTAAACCTAGAAACACGTGTCCAGAGATACACAGCACTTGCTGCACCTACTTAGGTGAAAGACTTTTGATTACTTTTTCAGCACAAAACGAAGTGACTGCATTTACCATGATGCATTGGGGCTAACTTTTTGCTTGAGTGTGAGGCAGTGTGCTCCCTTTTTTCTTTTTGTCCAATGACTGCTCCCTTGAGCTAACGAGCTGACGAGCTCTGGAGAGGCACCTGTGCGCCAGTGAGTGGTACATAAACCCGAGAAGACTTTTGGCGGCATTTCAAGCAACCCCACAGACTTGGCTGCTCTCTGCTGATGACGGGCTAAACCTAGAAACACGTGTCCAGAGATACACAGCACTTGCTGCACCTACTTAGGTGAAAGACTTTTGATTACTTTTTCAGCACAAAACGAAGTGACTGCATTTACCATGATGCATTGGGGCTAACTTTTTGCTTGAGTGTGAGGCAGTGTGCTCCCTTTTTTCTTTTTGTCCAATGACTGCTCCCTTGAGCTAACGAGCTGACGAGCTCTGTAGAGGCACCTGTGCGCCAGTGAGTGGTACATAAACCCGAGAAGACTTTTGGCGGCATTTCAAGCAACCCCACAGACTTGGCTGCTCTCTGCTGATGACGGGCTAAACCTAGAAACACGTGTCCAGAGATACACAGCACTTGCTGCACCTACTTAGGTGAAAGACTTTTGATTACTTTTTCAGCACAAAACGAAGTGACTGCATTTACCATGATGCATTGGGGCTAACTTTTTGCTTGAGTGTGAGGCAGTGTGCTCCCTTTTTTCTTTTTGTCCAATGACTGCTCCCTTGAGCTAACAAGCTGACAAGCTCTGGAGAGGCACCTGTGCGCCAGTGAGTGGTACATAAACCCGAGAAGACTTTTGGCGGCATTTCAAGCAACCCCACAGACTTGGCTGCTCTCTGCTGATGACGGGCTAAACCTAGAAACACGTGTCCAGAGATACACAGCACTTGCTGCACCTACTTAGGTGAAAGACTTTTGATTACTTTTTCAGCACAAAACGAAGTGACTGCATTTACCATGATGCATTGGGGCTAACTTTTTGCTTGAGTGTGAGGCAGTGTGCTCCCTTTTTTCTTTTTGTCCATTTTACCCACCACTCAAGGTAAGTATGTTTACTTTGTATTGGACAGGTAGGTGTGGTAATTCAGCTGTCAGTGTTGGGGTCCTGTGTAGGAATGTTGGGAACTGTTGCACATCTGACAACCCCCTAAATTTGAACTCTATCCTGCAAAAGTAACTGGTGGCAATTACTAATGAGGTTAGGTACCTCTGTTTCACAACCAATGTGTTCTACTGGTACTCCCACATGACGATATTGGTATAAAACTGTTTCACAGCCATTCCTGCTATATGTAGTGAGTGAAGCATACATGTGTTCTTCATTTTTGACATACTCGTTGAATTGCTTGTAGGGGATGAGGCCAACATTGACATTTGTCATGTTGGAACCTTGTGTGTAGGTGTGTGCTCCCATATTCCTGCACTCTTGTACTGACACTCTGTGACTAATGACATGGCTAAACCCATCACAATTCTTAAGCGTAGTAGATGTGACACATTACACAAAGACATGCTGTTTGTGTATGAGGTGTTTATTTACAGGTGTCATAGTGCAATATTTACAATATCCAAGTCAGTGACCCCATTTGTGAAATCCATACAATTGTGACACAACACAAGTCCAGGGTTGAGTGACATGTCATGGGACATGCTTGGTTGAAGTGTTGTTAGGTGCGGAGGAACAACAATTGTCAATTGGTAAGTGAAAGACAATGACAGTCCATGGCAAACAGGTCAACAGTGTGTCGGTGATGAGTGCATATCTCCAAATGTGGTAACACTGGCATGATCTCAAGCACAGGACAAAGGAAAACACTGCCCATGTGGCATGGGCTGGTGATACTGGGAACTTTACAAGTGAAGATGATCTGCTCCACATCTTCATCCTGTGTGGTGTGTCCTCTGCCCCTGATGGTGGTGGTAGTGAGGTAGAGGGGCAACACACACTTCAGTGGCTGGAGATGTGGAATCCCAATTCCCGGCAGCTGCCATCTGTGGAACAACATATGGCATCTCTGCAGCAAGGTGGAGCTGTTGATTTTTGAGGATAGCAGCAACATCCCGGTGGTAGGCAGCCATGTCTGCCCTGATGGAGGCCACTTCCCAGAGCATGGAGTCCAGCTTGTTCTCAATCATGCTGCTGCCAGTTTGGGAGGGCAGTTGTTGTGGCCTCTCCCTCATGGCAGCAGCTATGTCCCTCAGACACTGCTGGACTCCATGCAGTGGAGAATGTGTGCCTCGTTTGGCTGCAGTATGTTCATTGGCCATAACAAGGCATGTGTGCATACCTTCTAGGCAGGCTGCCATGTTCTCCATTCCCACCCGAACCTCCTTGGTCTGCTCCCACTGGACTCCTACCACTGTCCTCTCAAGGCTGGTCCTTGGAGTCCTCAGCTGTGTTGGTGCTGGCAGGCCGTACTATTGGAGTGTTGGGTAGGGCATCTGGGATGGCTGCTACATTATTTTTCCTCCTTGCAACTGGAGGTGGTGTCTGGAGGGATACCAGGACTTCTTGGAGGGTCTCTTGGATGATGGTTGTCAGCTGGTCATCCAAGTCATCGGGGTACTCCAGGACAGACAGATCAGCAGGAGAGCCATCATCCTCTGCAATGAGATGGTGTAAAATCAATCTTTCTGTGTTGTGGCAGTTGACATGTCACGTCACTGACTTGCTCTTGTAGGCTCATTGTCATCTTGCTTCCCAAACTTTGTTACTGTACCTCATGGTTGCAGTCTATACGCCCTTTGTCCCACCTGAGTGTCACATGAGGGGAAGCTGAGGTGGCACAATTGGCCCCGTCATATCTACTAGGTGTGATGTATATCTTTTTTGTGGCTTGACACCATCTTGTTATTGTCAACACTCCTTATGCCTCCATTTGCATGGTAGGGCCATGCAATGGGTGTTGCAGTGGTCAAGCCACAGCAACACACATGGAAATATGTCCCTCTCCTATACTTACATGTTTCACACACACCCGTGCGGTACTGAAACCTTGCACCACCCCAGGGAAGGTATTGCCAAGACACTATGCTGTTGTTTCCTTTGATAGCTCCTCATGTTGATGTATGTGTATGTGTGCTACATTGCACAACACACATGGAACTAGCAGATTTCCATCTCACCTTCTGTCTGTGCTGGAAGGTGCGCCTTCCTACACAACTATGATCTCCCCCTCAATGCAGCCATCCTTGAATTATGATGCAAGAGATGCAGCATAATGGCAGTGCAGCTAAATTGACACAAGCACAGGGGTGGACCCATGGATGGCCAGCATGGGCAGCATTTTGTCCTGTGTACATAATTTTGTATGACAGTGCATGATGGTAAATTAGTTTATGGACATAGCCAGTTAACTGGAGTTGAACTTAGGTCAGGGGCTCGAGGTAGTTTGATGATAATTCTGTAGGTAGTCATACTGGTCCCTCATTACAAATGAGGCAGTCCTATGACCAGCTGACTGCCATTGTCTATATCACCACCCACAACAGCGCAGGTGGTAGTGGCACATGTTGTCAATGGGGAATGCCCCATGGGACAATGGTCTGGCACTGGCAGGTTTCCAGCAGTTTACAGACTGGAAATGCTACCTGTCTTGTGACACCAGACCAGCATTACGATCAACGCTACCCTCCAGGTATGTTCCCGCTTTTCCACCAGCCTTTGCATGACGGTGAAACCCCCATGCAAAGGTTCGTGGTGATGTTGTGTGCCCCTGGGTTCCCCTGCACAGCCCGTGCACCTGGCATGGCCAGGGCAGGGGGTCCCATGCCCTGCCCCTTTGCCCCTTCCAATGCCTGATTTGCAGGGCTAAGAGCAGCGTGTCCTGTCACACCCAATGCACCCCAAGACTGGCACTGATTCTATTTTATTCATCAACAATGCTGTGCTAAGTGCACCACAGAGCTATCATGAGCAGACAGATTTCCACCTGCCATCCCAACGTGTGACTCATAGTGTCAACCCTAAAGGGTACAATGCACTGGCAGTCTTACCAACACCAGACTTGTCCATGCACCATCCCCCGGCCGGCAATGTGAAATGACACCATTATGTTCACAGTCATACAGCATGTTTTGTATGTGTGTGTTTTTTCCCCATTCCTATGTGTCTCACATGGTTGTGTCAGAGTGGTTGTGAGCTCAGCCTGTAACTACTGTGACCTACAGTTTGCTATATGTGGTACATATTTTCTGAATTAGCACATTTCTGATCAGCATCAAGATGTGTGGTTCCACACTACACCAGTTTAGTTCCTCTGGGTAGTGGGATGTTTCCAGTGATACAGGACCACCCTGACATTCCCCCAGCGCTTGCTCAGAGTATTTTTCCCTGCATCAAGAGGGCACCCCCACTGCATGATGGAGTGGTGGCTACCTTATGTGGATGTATTGTTAATGTGCGGGGTGGTGGTGCTACCAGCACATGTCTGGATACTGTTGGGACGGTTGCAATTAATTGTGTGCTGTAAGGTGCAGCACACATTTGTTTGGGCAATGAGGCAAGGCAGTTGCAAGCTGTTACTTCAAGCTGTTACTATAAGGGACACCACCATGACGTAATCCCAGGAATGGTATTGACTGACTTCATAGTCTCTGATTTCTTGGTCATGTTGGTAGGGTTAATTTGACTATTTACGAGGGAAATTGTGATGACACAACCAGAGGCACAGTTATTAGACATGCCAGTCTTCCCATGTGCTGCATATGCACATGTAGGTATTTTGCCCTGGTGATTGACATGTGTCCAGATTGTGTATGAGTTTTAGTGCATGGCACTACCAAGGCGTAGGTACATGTATAGCTTACGTCAGCATGGTGCAACTTGCTTCATGTGCAATGTGTCCCTCTGCGCTCCTTTGACATGCATTGAGTGTGTCCTATAGGTCTCCCCCTTCTTGCACTTGAAATTTAGGGTTAATTTCCCCGATGCAACTTACCCTGCATTTGTGGTGTTTCCTGGTAGTCTGTGCTGTCCTGCGATTCCAGTGACTAGTTCCTCCGGGATGACCGCTGCAACCATTTCCTCCATCTCGGCCAGGTCCTCTTGTGGTGCTAGACTACCACCTCCAGTTTGCAGTGCTGCCTTCCTGTTCCTTGCCATTTTTTCCTTTGTCCTTCGCTTGCAATCTTGTCAACGTTTCTTGCACTCAGCTATGGTTCTCCTCACCTCTGCCACACTGTTAATCTTGTCCACTATCTGCTGCCAGATTGCCTCTCTCCTGCCAATTGGCAATTTTGAGGTGACAAAGAGTTGATTTTGATGCTCTGTCACCTCTCTCACCATGCTCCTTCACACTGAAACTGCACTTTCTCTTTTTCTTCTTCCTCCCCTGGGTCTTGTGTGTGTCCTCCTGGCTGGTTCCTGGATGATTGGGGTCTCTCATGGCTCTCTGGGTCCATTTTGCCTCTCCATTGCACGGTTTTCTGCATTAGCAATAGTGGTTCAAAATGGTGCATCTCCGTTTTGTGACAAATTTACATGCAGTAAACAGGTTAGAGTCATTTTTGCAGCGTTAACGTCATTTTGCCTTCCGACAAGGCACAATGGATAACATAAAAAAAATTTACTCTGACCATTTTAAGCACCTTCTTGCGTCATGATATAAATATGACGCCTAGACGGTGCTAAAAAATGACGCTAGCCAGCGATAAGCTTTTTGACGCAAAACTGCGTTTGTGCAGTTTTGTGTCAAAAAGAATAAATCTGGCCCAAAGCAACTCCAGGAGATACCAGCCATGTGCTTTTGGTCCTTCTGCAATAGGAAGAGTCCAGCAGTACCTGTCAGACCAGATGCAGTGCTTATGGCCTAACAACATTTTTACAAATAGATAACAACATATAACACATACTAAAACACTTATAAAATCATATTATAGTAATTTTATTGATAGTGATAATGCTAGCATAATAATAGCATAATAATAAATATCACCTGCTACATCAGTTATGTCTTTTGTGATTATATGTGTGGCACCATGAGTAATTCATTTGTTTTGCAAGTTATGGCATGCAGTGTAAACATGACTGATGGATTTCAGTGGTTTTTCAGATTACATTTTTGAGTATAACTGTATGTTGACTGTGTTTTTCTGTGTGAATGTATACATGCATCCAACCTCAATGACTGCAAATGCCATGTGGGTAGAAAATCTCAGCTGAACATGGCCTTTGGCTGTGTACATCCGGCATTGGCCACTGAGTCTGATCTTCAGCCAGGCCCTACACCCAATGTTCCATACACAGAGGGCCTGACATGCATTTTATTATGATGTTTAGGAAGGATAAGTGGACCATGGGGCCGGGTTAGCCAATCCTAAACGTTTTCCTGGTTTGAGAACACTGTCATGGGGTTTGAGAAATCAATGAAAAGAAATTCCTAAAATGGATATCCGAGGACTGTCTCTTTAGGCTTTCCACATGAGCATGGGTGTTGGAGGATGTTTCTGGCTCCCTTGTAGCTCTCCGAGGCCCTTATTTATACTTTTTGGTGCAACACTGCACTAACTCAGTTTTGCACCAAAATGTTTAGCACCTGCTTGCACCATTTCTGTGCACTAGCCGGGCACCATATTTATGGATTGGTGCAAGCCGGTGCAAAGGGTAGGCTAGAGTAAAAAAAAAAAAGACTTTAGTCGGTGGGGCTGGTGGTATACAGTAGAAGAAGGAGGTTTAGCACCAAAAAATGACTTTAGGCACATTAGAGCAAAAAAATGACTCTAACCAGATTAGCGTAATTTTATGGTGCTAAACCTACCATGCCACATGACTCCTGCCTTAAAGAAGGCAGGAGTCATGGCCACCACCCCAATGGCCAGCACAGGGGTCTAGCACCAAAGTATAAATATGTAGTTAGGATTGCGCCAGATTTGCATTAAAAAAATGATGCAAATTCGGTGCAAAGAGAGTATAAATATGCCCCTTAGGCTAGTGCAGATCTGCATCTAGAAGTTTGACGCCGGTTACCACCATTCCAACGCGCCAGCCAGGCGCCTTTTTTATGGAATGACAGTAGCCGGTGCTGCGGCCTGATTAGCGTCAAAATGAATGACGCTAACCGGGAAGCGGAGGCGTAGGGAAGACAGGGGGTTGTGTGCCAAAGAATGGTGCAAGTCAGGTTAGAGTCAAAAATGTTGGCTCTAACATGACTAGCGTCTTTTTTGACACACACCCCCCATGAGTCATGCCCCCCTGCCCAATGGCCATGCCCAGGGGACCTCTGTCCCCTGGGCATGGCCATTGGGCACAGTGGCATGTAGGGGGGCCCAAGTTAGGCCACCCTATGCCACCTCTACGTAAATAAAATAATACTTACCTCTACTTACCATAGATGGGTCCCCCCATCCATGGGTGTCCTCCAGGGGTATGCAAGGGTGGCAGGGGTTGTCCCTAGAGGCAGGGGAGGGCACCTGAGGACTGCTTTTCATGGTCAGAGACCATGGAAATGAGCCCACAGGTCCCTTAACGCCTGCCCTGATCCAGGCGTTAAAAAATGACTCTAAACCGGTTTAGATGAAATCCATATTTCACAGGGAACATTGACATATTTTCCATACTTTAGGTTCATTGTGGAACATGTTTTTTCATAGCGCTGCATTTTGTGCAGTAAAAACAACCAGACCTAGAAAGCAAGCCTTTGTTCCCAACCCTGCTTTGTGCCCAAGTCTAAGAGCTGCTACGGCTGGTCACCCAAAGCAGCCTGGCTCCAGGCAGGCTCTGCAGCCAATCCCTGCTGAATAATTATGAGAAATGGAGGACCACATTATGCATTGTTCATTTAAATGCTGCAGCAAAATAATGGTAATTATGCAGTTCATTCACTTGCAGTGCAATGTTCATCTATTTGAAAAGAAAGAAACATTTGGTGAAATCTGCAAATTTAGCAAAATATGTATTAAATTATGCAGCAAATGCAATAAATCCATAACTATACAATAAGAAAGGTAAACAAAACCTAATAATTCCAAGTCCAGTCACAGCCAATTGTTAGTTACATATTTAGGAGAACAGCTTCTTTAAGCAAACTATCCAAAAAAACATATATTACACAAAAATGTGCATCATGGTCCTATAATACTGTCACAGGATTTTGGTGATATTCACAAACCAAAGGTATGCATAGTGAGGATTGTAAATTAAGTCCCATATGTATACTTTTTTAGTGCTGCATTTGCATCATTGTTTTATGCAAAAACAGTGCAAAATTACAAAATACAATTATAGGGGCAGATTTATGGAAAGTGGCGCTGCGCCGAGTGCCTCACCACTTTCCCTGCACCCCTTAGCACCCCCCTACTGCCAATATGTGTGCGCTGTATTTAAAATACCATGGTGCAGGGTAGGGGGCAATAGAGTAATTTTTAATGACTCTATTGATGTACTCTGCAGGAGTAGCATCAAACTGTTGCTGCTACTCCTGCAGAGTACTTAGGGACCCCTTATAAAGAATGGAAGCCCCCTTTTAACGCCTGTCCTTGAGCAGGCCTTAAAAGTGCCATAATAAATGGCACAAGGACATTCCATAGAATTCCTTGAACCATTTTGCGGGCTCCCCTAAAGGGGGAACGCCCTTTTTGCATACATAATGCCTGGCACAGGCATCATGTAGTGCAAATGATTACAGGGTGGCAAAATGCATGAATTGCGCCACCCTGTAAGTATGGTACGGCTATTTTGTCCTCGTTGGGCCACAATAACGCCAATATAAATGACATAACTGTGTCGCAAGGTGGCGCTAGGGGCTTATAAATATGCCCCGTATTTGTAAGTTTGCGCTGCTTTTGCGTCAAAAAATTACATAAACACAGCGCTAAAAATGTATGAATATGTGCCCAAGTGCTTCATAAAAACACTGAACTTTGGTGGAAAAATCACAGAGCTCTGATATAGTTGGTTCCCATGCCTTTAAATTCACACATTCAACATCATCTGAATTCTGAAAGCGAGATGAATTAGGATAGCATAAATGACCCCTACTCAGGATTAAAACCCAGCACACAAGACATTGTTCCATTGAGGACAAAGGAATTTTTACTTGCCTAATCAGAAGCTAATAAACCATCCTGGGCAGGACAAAGGTGAAAAATCAATTTGCGCCATCACAGTAACATTAATTAACATATGTATACGTACATTCAAATGGAAACTACGCATGGCAAAACATATTACATGTTTCTACAGCTTCCTGCATTAAAGTGATATTGTATCTTTGGTCAACGGTATAATTCAGAAAGACGTCTTGCCAAATACATTTAAAGTAGTAATTTTTCACAAAAGGTTTCAAGAGTCTGAAAGAGTGCTGAACATAAAGTTTAATTTACCTATCAAGAGGGTTATTAGCACAGAGCCTGCATGTTTCTCTGGATTAACAGATGCCTGCTAGGTCCAGGGCACAGCAGGCAAAATTGCAGCACATTGTTTTGAACGATAATGGTTGCTGTGCAAAACTTCACTAACCACCAGAAAAAGAAATGGAACCATTTGGAAGGTACTTTAATGCTTGAGGTGATGCAGATGAACACAGTGGAGAGAGCCATGAATGTTTATCTAATCCAGAAATGTAACCTAAAAAAATACACAATGTAGGGACCCGTGGAGAGCAGACGCAGTCTAGTCTCTCCACAGGGGCATTCAGGACAGAGGAAGTGACACACCAGGACAGGGATTGGCTGGGGCTAGGTGGGGGGAGGGTCTCAGGGTGGGAGTATATAGGAGGAATGGGATTAGGGGGACGGCCTCTTCCGCGACAGCCTGCTGCGCTGTCATGAAGTTGGCTGTGGTTTTTTTTCTTGTTTCAATATTGTAAAGGTAGGGGGCGGATTACTAGGTTCTTGGAGGAACTCGCAGTGAGTGGGGGCTGCGCGGGCCGTGCCCCGCGATGTCTCCTGGCCGGCCAGGCAGATTTGCCCAGGCCTGTTTGATGGACCGGGCCTCGGGGGACAAGGAGCGCCGGAAACATGGCGCAGCGCAAGGCGGAGAGGCGGCTGTGGCCGCGCGCCGGCCGCAGCTCAGGTGCAGGAACAATCGGTTTTCTGTGGGGCGGGTGCGGCAATTCCCCCCCCCACCTGTTTTTTCACAAATTCGCACACCGCATGTTGTTGTTTCCTGGCCAGGCAGGCCAGCCGGGCAGGGCGTTTTTTCGGCAGGGCGGGGATAGCCCATTCACGCGGAGTAGGGCCCAGAGGGTGGGAGCGGACGGGGTGGGGGGGAGGGAACTAGCAGGCCACTGCCCAGTCTCAACTTTTATTGGTGGTGGGGGGAGGTGGGAAGCTGGGGAACTGGGGAGAGAGGTTACCCGTTAATACGCGGGCTGTAAGGGCATGTTACAGGTAGAGAGGAGAGGCATAGTGGGGTTTGTGTTTCCCCCCCCCAGAAGGTACCAAAGGAGATGGTTTGGGGTGCACCCCGGTGCAGGCCCCCCCCGGCTGAGCATGACAACGGCCGGGGGGGAGTGCCATGGGAGGGACAGCGGCAACTGTGGTGGTAGCCCCCCCCACCCCCCTCGGGAGGGCAAAGGCAATGATCTGCGTGGCTGGCAGGGGACATCGGAGACGGTAGGGAGGAGGGCCCGGGTAGCCGGGGGCAGCAGGGGGCTAGTGGACAGGACAAGGAAAGGGGGGATGCTGGCGCCTTGGTCAAGAGGGCCTGAGTTTAGTCGGAGTAGCAGGATGGGGCACCGCATGAGGATCTTAGGAAGGGGCAGATGGCTGGAGCGGCCAAGGGGGCAGGCAGCGCGCAGGGAGTGCATGGCGCACAAGGCCATGCAATTCGACGAGAGTCGAAGTCAGCGGTGGAGGCTGGCAGAAAGGTGGCAAAACCAACGGGGCGCAACACGGCCCTCGGACGTTGGCCCGAAGCACTAGAGGGGTCGCCGGCGGCCTTCTCTACAACGTGGGAACATGGACACCACACATATGGCACACGCCATCAGGGGTAAGGAGCTGGGGAGTGAGTGCTTGACGTTTTTTCTGAAGGTGCTAAGGACACGTGTGTGGGAAAGACGATGATGTGGGGCAATTCATTTTGAGGTGGTTTAGAGGTTGTGAGGAAAGGGAGATCCATGAGTACGTGGGACTTTGAAGCTGGAAGGGGAAGGGGCACAGGCGCGGCGTGACCCCCCCTTTTTTCAGTTAATGTTTTGCAGAATGCCAAGATGGAAATAAGGAATTTTTTCGCAAAGAGAATCGCGATTGCAAGGCAATGGTGGACACTGGAGCAGGCGCACAGTGGTGCCAGGTATGGTGAATTTGTGGTCCAGTGTGATACTTTGCTGAGTAGCTACGGTGCACTGCATGACATATTGGGATGGGGGATTGCTCCATACACGGAGTGCCTCGGTATAGGTGCAACACAGGTGGAGCGCAAGGAAGGGGGTAGTGGCCCAAGAGTAAAGAGATACGAGTGGGGAGGGAGAGACGATAGCGGTAAGGGAGACTGAAGGTGAGGAGACAGAGAAGGGGACACAGGTTGAAGCTCTTGTGCAGGGGTTGGACAAAGTTTTTGTTTTTTCATTTTGTGGAGTAAGCTAAAGATGAGGTTGCGGGGAAACAGGAAGGCGTTGATGTTGCGGGCTGCTTCCCAGGGAACAAAAAAAAATAATATTAAATTGAACAATTAAAATAAAAATTATATATATAAAAATGGATGCATGGGTATGGTCCTGGCGCACTAGCTGAAGGGGGGTCATCAACATCATTTCAGTTTGGGTCACTGGGGCCCGAGTTTTTGACGCTGGGCTGACAATTTGCGGTCTGCACCAGAAGTGGCAGTTTCGGAAATGACGGAGTGTACAAAGAAGGGTCATAGGGAAAACTTGGGAACATGCAAGTGTGGCAGTGGGTTGTGTGGTTTCCCTCACGAAAAGTTGTTCTTCAGCTTTGTACGCACCCGTCGTGGATGGGGAAGGCGTTGGTGAATGATTTCATCATGTGGGTGGAGATGCAGGTGGTATATGCGCTAGCGGATGAGGCTAATCGGCTCGTTCTGGGGTGTGGCAGAGGCGCTGAATGGGCCCGAAGGCGACAGTTGAAGCGACTGTCGATTTGAATACTTATGGGGAGAGCTGTTACAGTGCTGAGAATTGCTATTGGGGGGGGCATTATAGAGGGCAGGAGTGCTCATGGAAGGTGTAATCCACTGTGCTTTCTCTGCAGCCTTTGGTACATTTCTGATTTGGTTTCCTTTCACAAAGTGAGTGGACACCGGTCGGGGCTGCACTGGTGAGATGATTTCTCTTTGAGGGATGGACACGGTTTCGGGGTTGTGGGCTTGAGATTTGCAGGTTTTCGAGCAGCTCGCAAAGGGGAGTGGTGTTTCTGTGGTTCCATGGCAGACAAAAGGTACCGGGGGGGTACTGACAATTGAGAATCAAACTGGACACGGTGGCCTTCACGGCAAGACGCCACGAGGCATGGCAGGGATTTTTCGGGGCACTATGCGGTGGAAGGAATTACTGCGATCAAATTATATGCACATGGGGGGGACAAGGTACGTGGCAACCGGGTGGGATTTGTTGAGGATGCCGGGTGCATACTTTTAATTTCCTGAGGGGCCGGAAGATAGGTATACGGGTGTGGAACACGTTTCTAGCATGGTTTTACACAAGGTATACAGGATTTTTGGCGAAAACAGGTACTGTATGGCAGGTGCGGATATTGCCTGATGCGACAGGGGCTGCTGGGGTGTTGGCCAATTTTGGGGATGGACGGTACAGCACGGCAATACGGCTGGAACCAAATTTGTTAAGACAGGAGTATGGTGTCCTAGAGGTTTTTCCACTGCTTGTGGTTTGGACAGAGTGGGGAGAGAGGTTGGCCACTCGAACCATCAGTTTTCACATGTGTGCAATCTGAAGGTAGTGTTTTTGTTGAACTGACAGAGGGCAAGGGACTTTAGGGTGCTGCATCTGCGGTGGAATTTTCTGCATGCTTCAGGGCTTTGCTCCACAAAATTTTCAAGGCCGCGCGCGTTTAGCTGCCGATGCCCTGGATCGTTGGAGGTGGCAATAATTTTGGATGCCTGGCTCAAGCACGAACGAAGGCAGGTCAAGGTTTCTGGAGGAATTTTTGGGAACAGGGGCGTGGATGGTCATTAAGCGGGCCGAAGGGTCGTTAGCCCCACCCATGCAGAGAAGTTTCCCGCTTGACACAGTTGTTTTTTCAGATTTGGTAGGTTTGTGACGGGGCAATTTGGGGACTGCTGAGCCATACTATGGAAAGGAAGGGTTTACGTGGGTTTGTTTTGGGGTTGGAAGGGTTTCCCGCATGTCACAAGGGTGGACAGGTGGGCAGGTGTTTTCTATGGGCATTTTATTTACAATGCTATCCCGTTGAGAACGATATTGTGGAAAGGTTGATGGGGGTTGGAAAAAATAAAAAAAAATAAAAAAAGGGACCTGGGGTAGGGAACAGCGGTGAACAAGGTTTATTGTGTTCGTCCACCAGTTTGAAATTGCACGTATTGCCAATATGCTGGTTGGGTGCACTTGAAGTGGCACGGTCAGCTTCGGCAGGGTAGATAGGTTTGGGGCTCATCTGGGAGTTTAGGAGTTGACGATTGAAGGGAGCAGGAGTGGGGGGGGTCAGTTGGGTGGCGGTTGGCGGGATAATTGGTATTTTTGGTATATATAGATATATATATATATATATATATTTAAAAAAAAAATGGGG
Source organism: Pleurodeles waltl (assembly GCF_031143425.1). Lineage (NCBI taxonomy): Eukaryota > Metazoa > Chordata > Amphibia > Caudata > Salamandridae > Pleurodeles > Pleurodeles waltl. Next base: position 344,683,830 of record NC_090439.1, read on the forward strand.
GGACAGGGAAGCAGACATGGGGAGCATAGAGGGAGTTGCAGCAGCATGGTTGGTATGTGAATGGGGGACAGTTTCGGGACGCACGGGGTGACGTGAGGGAAGGAAGCTGTTTGTCGGGCAAAAGGGGAAATATCTTATGCATTTCCATTTGATGGCGGTTTTGAGGGTGGCATTGTCTGGGTTAGGCAGTAGGCCAATTGTCTGCGTGTTTTTCATTTATGTTGAGCAGCCACGGTGGCAGACAGTTTAGGTTGGAGCTGATTTTCCTTCTGGTGTGTTGGGGGTGGTGGTAAAACGCAGTGTCCGTCAGGTGGGGGCATGAGCAGTGAGAGCCAGGGCAAGAGGTATAAGGGCATGGTAGCGGAAGCAGAGGGGGGGGTTGTGATAGTCTACCTTTAAACTTGGTGCTTCTTTGCATATTAGTCCACCATTAAACTATGTTTTCTTTGCAGGATACATAAGTGGCCCCGGGTAAGCGGACGTGGTTCCATTGCGTTGAGCATCATCAGTCATGTGCGAGAGGGGATATATGCAGAGGGGCAACTTTACAGAGGTTTGCTGGACCTTTGGGGTGGCCATCACAACATTTTTGTGTGAGGAAAGAGCAACATGAAGTGGGGAAGCTTGCATTTCTGTGATGCCTATTAGGCCAACATGGGGCTGTATGGACAATTTGGTTACACCTGGGGAGAATGGCCAGGTACGGCTCCCTGGGGCTCACCCTACGGCAACACATGCAACGGGGCATGGCATCTGTTGCCCAGAATGGGCATGGAATTTGTGTTGTCTGGACTAAGCGGTCCTCAAAAGAAGATGGTGAGGGGCAATGAAACATACCCTTGAAAGGGGCCTGCAGGAAGATCAATCTGGCTATGAAGGTTTTTGGTTGGGATTCATTACATGAGTGTTGGAATGCGAGGGCATTTATGGTGAAGGAAGCGGGCACTCCAGGGATGACGGGTGCATTTTTGCTGAAGACGGGGGATGCATATTACATTATGGTACTGTGTCAAAAAAACAAAAAAAAATGATGAGCTGAACGGCTTAAGGTTGCAGTGTTGCTGTGGGTTCGCTGGTGGGGCAGCAGAACGCCCAAGAGGGTTTCTGCTGGGTGGCAGTAGATGGGGGAGGGTGGAGAGCCAGATGCGGGCCTGGCCACCCTTCCACGGGGAGAAGAAGAAACAGGTGAAGGATGACAGAGTGGGGGATGCGGGGGATGCCCGAGACAGGCAGGGGATGGAAGGAAAAGAGGGATTTGTGGGGGAATGCATGTGGATGCTGGAACGGAGGCAAGATTGGAGGAATGAAGTAAAAAGGAAGAATGGGGAGAGTTCAAAGGGGGAGGTTGAAAGGTCGATAAGTTGAAGTTACAGTGTATATCAGTGTTATGTTATGTTTGCAATCCTGTCCTAATAAATGGCGTTTTACACTAATAAGTGAGTGTCGACTATTATGTCCCGATGTAGGGACCTGTGGAGAGCAGACGCAGTCTAGTCTCTCCACGGGGGCATTCGGGACAGAGGAAGTGACACACCAGGACAGGGATTGGCTGGGGCTAGGTGGGGGGAGGATCTAAGGGTGGGAGTATATAGGAGGAATGGGATTAGGGGGACGGCCTCTTCCGCGACAGCCTGCCGCGCTGTCATGAAGTTGGCCACCCACCCGCTCTACATAGGGAATAAGGTAAAGTGAATTGGGGCTAGGGTGATGGGGCAAGAGCAAAGGGGGGAGCATGCCAGAGTTGGGAAGGTTTGCACAGTGGTAGCAGTAGATGGGGGAGGGTGGAGAGCCAGATGCGGGCCTGGCCACCCTTCCACGGGGAGAAGAAGAAACAGGTGAAGGATGACAGAGTGGGGGATGCCCGAGACATGCAGGGGACGGAAGGAAAAGAGGGATTTGTGGGGGAATGCATGTGGATGCTGGAACGGAGGCAAGATTGGAGGAATGAAGTAATAAGGAAGAATGGGGAGAGTTCAAAGGGGGAGGTTGAAAGGTCGATAAGTTGAAGTTACAGTGTATATCAATGTTATGTTATGTTTGCAATCCTATCCTAATAAATGGCCTTTTACACTAATAAGTGAGTGTCGACTATTATGTCCCGAACAATACGCAGACTTCCAACCATTGTTTAGAGGCAGTAGATGAAAGAGGAGATAAATTATTAAACCAACTGAACATAACAATTCAAAATGAATGATGATTTCAGGGGACTGTCCAATTCGTTATTAAAATTGCTTTGCTCTATCATTAGTTGAATTGCTATAAGTGAATTAATTAATTGTATGGTATTTCGAGTCTTGAATGTTTACTGAAGGAATAATCCCCGCTCACGTTTCCGTGATTTGGAAATAAGCAGGAGTTTAGGGAACAATCCACGATCAATATTAATTACAATCTCCTATTGGTTCTAACATGTTTTATTATTGTTAAATAGACACAACATTTAATGGAAACTCCTACACAATTATAAAACATTTTTGTGAATGAGTCATCATATCTGTTGATGCTGGCTACTACAATACTTTTAAATTGACCCCATAGGTTTTTTGTAAACTACCGCTACAACAGTTGAATGTGAGCAACAGTTTCCTGAAAAATTAAGGTTTTTGAAATGTACAGCACAAGGCCCCTTTAAGCCAATACTCCAGATAAAGCAACTTTTAAAAACTGCTGAAACTGAAAAAAATTGCAAATCAGAAGTGTTAGACCTCACAATCTTGGTGTGGTATTCCCCCACACGTTTTGTCTTCACCCCTCCTGTTTGCTCAATTCATTGTTTTTGGCTTTAGGTCTCTGCACATTTACTACTACTGACCAGTACTAAAGCGCTTTTGCTCTACCCTTCAAACATGGTAAAATATGCTTACACCTAATTGGTGCATTTAATATACTTGGAAGTCCCTAGTAAATGATACTACATTTACCCAGAGCCTGTAAATTAAATGCTACCAGTGGGCCTGCAGAACTCATTGTGTCACCCACTAAAGTAGCAGTTTAAAACATGCTTCAGTCCTGCCAATACAGCTCGTAGTGCAGTTCTAAACTGACATTTTAACCTCTCAAAATAAATGTGCATGTAGCCCTCCTCCCCAAGCCTTAATAGGGCCCGGAGGCCCTATTCCTGAGGCTGACTTTCATTAAAAAGGGGAGGGGGTCTTGTGGTCCCCCTTTCTTAAGCCTCATTAGGCCATGGGAACCCCCTGAGTCTCATTAGGCCATGGGAACCCCCTTCCTGACCATCAGTAGGCCCTGGGGACCCCGTCCCCTGGAACCATATTTAACAAAAATGGGAGGTGGGTGCTCATACCCTCCCCAAGACTTGAAAGGCCCCAGGGACCCCATCCCTTGGGGCCAAATCCAATTTGAAAAGGGGAGGGGGCACATGGTCCCCTCCGCAAGCCTTCAAAGTCCCTGGTGACCCCATACCATGTCTATTTAAAAGGGTAGGGTGATGTGCAGCCCCTCACAGAGCCTTCATAGGCCCCAGGAAGCCCATCCCCCAGTGCCTCTCTTTGTAGTAGTCAGGTGTCTCAGTGCCCATCTGGGGCACCCATGAACCAACATGTTGGGGGTCGTGTGGTGAAGCCTAAGGCCCCCACACCCCAGCCATTTCCCTGCATGGCACAGGAGCCAGCATTGCTACCACCCTACGGATCAGCTATTTTTTGCATTCTCCCCCATGGGTGGAGCAATTTGTGTTCTGTTTCCCTGTCTGCATCAATGCGGTCCAGGAAATAGAACACAAGTCTCCTCCCAGCCAGAGGTAGCATTTTTAAATCTCCTGCCGAGTTAGAGCAGAGTTTCTGCCTGATTTAGATGTTGGCAATAATGGTCCTGCTGTTGACTTTCAACGGAAAACCCTCCCACTGCCGTGACGGTCACATGCCTTATTAAAATGTCAGTGCAAGCATATGTGAATGACTGCCGATGGCCTGCCATCACTGCTAAGAAACTTCACCCGCGTCAACGGTGCCATAGGCAAAAGCAGCCGGGGGAGGGAGGACAGCCCCTTTACCACCCAGCCAATCACGATGTGCATTCCTGACAATGCAACTGTGGCAGCTAAACCTCAAATCAATTAATCAATCAATCAGGATTTAGAGAGCACGGCTAATCACGAGATAGGGTCTCCAGATGCTTGCAGGCCCCAGAGGCTTATTCGAACAGCCAGGTCCTGAGGGACATTTGGAATTTTGGAAGTGACATGATGATCTGGAGGTGCGTGGGAAGGCTGTTGCAGGTTTTTTTTGTGATGTGAAGGAAGGGGTTTCCTCCACTTCTGCTTCAGTATATTTGGGGAGTATGGGCAAGTGAAAGGGAGGCAGAACGTAGTTTTCTCAAAGGTTGGTGGATGTTTAAGCAGTGGTTAATATACGCGGGTCCTTGATTGTGTAGAGCCTTGTGTGCATGGATCAGTAGCTTCAATTGGCATCTCTTCTGTATGGTGAGCCAGTGGAGTTGCCCGAGGTAGGGCGTGATGTTGGTTCATTGGGGAAGATCGAGGATGAGTCTGGTGGCAGCATTCTTTATGGTCTGAAGACTCTGTAAGAGGTGTGCGGCAATTCATACGTAGAGGGTGGTGCCGTAGTCCAGTCAGCTGTTGATGAGGGCCTGTGTTGCGGTGCATCTTGTGTGTAGGGGTAGCTACTTGAAGATCTTAGGTAGCATGCACAAAGAGAGGAAGCAGGCAGAGGAGATCGTGTTGATCTGTGATTTTATGGTGAGCTTGTTGTCACTGATGATTCCGAGGTTTCCGGTGTGGTCGGAGGAGTGGGTGCAGGCCCTAGGTCTGATGGCCACCAGAAGTCATTCCATGTGTTGCAGCTATTGCCAAAGATCAGTACTTCTGTCTGTGTCTAGCTGCAGGCAGTTTTTCTTCATCCAGTCAGCAACACTTGTCATGTATCTGTGGAGGTTGATTCTTGTGGTGGAAGGGTTGTCACTGAGTGAGAGGATGAGTTGGCTGTTGTCTGTGTAAGTTACTACAATCACAAATAGCAATGTCTCCACACCTGAGTTGGTGGATTGGGAGCTATATAAGTATAAAACTCACCTTTTATATGCCTTCCACATGTCCTGCCACCACGAACACCCTGCTACCACTCCTTCCGTTGCTCCTGGGCCAGGCCCATGATCGAAATTAACCCTGTCATTGCTGGAACAGAAGGTAAGTCACTGGCATACCTGTAACACTTGGAGTTGTTGCTTCACAGTATTACTGGATTCTTGCATGGCTCAATAATTTGTGCACGCACCACCATAAGGCTGGGCAATGCTGAAGTGTGGAATGTTGAAGTCAGATAATGTATTAGAACAGACCTTGAGATATAAGTAGCACCCACAAATCTAATATGGACTGCCTTCTTGGCAATGGACACCTACACAAAAAGTCTCAAAAATCACAAATTTCACTGTGTCTGCCCAAAATATCGAATGCATCAACAGTATACTCAATCTAAACCAAACAATTCCATCATAATGTATCAATTACACTATATCATGCTACACGTGGGTGTACACAGAATGTATTACAATTTTTACAGGTAAACTGCAACCATGGCTGAGAAGAATGAAGGTCACATGTACCCTTGGTGTGTGCAAGATTTCACCATCGTAAGATTCCTGTGTAATGCATATGTGCATACTATTGACAAATCATGTCAAAATAAACACACATGGAATCTCCAGTCACAGAAACATATATTATGTTGTAGTGAGTGTCCAGTAACAGCATTAATGCTTGCACCAACATTTATATGTTCACACAAATGTACAACACTCATGTAAGTTCTGAAAAAAAATCTAAAATATACAACCAGTGGTTGTCACTGTCACAAATGAGAGTAAGTACAGGGCACACATTAGCAGAAAGAACATCATCAGCAAACAATTAGTAACAATCACAAAAAAAAGACTACTACAAAGGTATTCTCAAAATAAAAATGTTTAACTGAAATCAGATAACTCTCTCAGAAATCACTTACAATAAACTATAAGGAAAAACAAAGACAGAAGGCTATTAGTCCATTGTGTGTGTGTATGTCCACAATTTGCCTTCTAATGTCACTGCCAATATAATCCTCCTCTGGAAGGAGCATCTATGGGGCAGAGAGCAAGCACCTCAATGATCTCACTGAGTGGGTGATCCTTGGGCTTGGGAGGGGTGGTTTTGGGTTTGGGGGGAGTGGGTTGGGATTTAGAAGGAGTGAAAAGATGCTTGGGAGGAGTGGATTTACTTTTGGAGAGGTTGGGGTGGGATGTGGAAGTTGTGGTTTGGGAGGTGGAAGGAAAGGAAAGGCTTTTGGGAGTGGTGGTTTGCGGTTTTGAAGGGGTCAGGGCCAGGGGAAAAGGAAGCCTTCCTTAAGAAAATGGGTATGGTACTTTTCAGGGAGTTTGGGTTGGGAGGTAGAGGGAGTGGCTGTGTCTGTTGTATGTGTGGGTATTGAAGGTATGGGTGATTGCGGGTCTGGTGTATGTGCTGTATCTTTAGATTTGTGTCGCTTACTGATTGTCTGTTGGCTGAGTGTGTGCATTTGGGTCCATTATGTGTTTGTGGGTTGTATGTGTTGTGGATATGTTATATGTTGGTGTGGTGTCAGTGGGTGTGCTGGTGCATGTGTGTGTGGTGGTGCACTGTGTGGGGGCGTGCTTGTGGTGTGTGTGGGTGGGTGTTGCAGTGGTGGGTGTTGTGAGTGTGGGTGTGCTGGCTGTGGGGGTGTGTTTGTTTCATGGTGGGTGCATTGATAGGTTGTGCTTGTGGTGTGTGTGAGTGTTGGTGTGATTGTGTGTATTGTGTATGTCGGTGCGGCAGTGGTGGTATGTTTGTGTCATGGTGGGGGCACTGTATGTGGGCGTGCCTGTGGTGTGTGTGGGTGTTGGTGTAGTGGTGGGTATTGTATCTGTGCTGGTGGTGGGGGGTGTTTGTGTCATGTGGGTTTGATACCTGTTGGAATGCTTGTGGTGGTGGTGTGTGCTGTCTGAATGTGTGTGTGTCTGTGTTTTTTACTGTGCTGGTATGCTGCTTGTGGTTGTTGTTGTGGGTGCATGCATATGTTTGTGTGTGCCTTGGATGGGACTGCGTTGAGTGATTTGGGATGGGGAAAGGGTGGGAGTGTGGGCATGAGGTTGGGGTTGGTGGTGGGCTGCATCCAATGAGGAGGCCAGATCCTGGAATGACTACTGTTGACCAGACAGGGCACCGTGAATGCCATTCAGGTAAGCCAGCATCTGGGTACTATGACGGGAAAGACCTTGGATGGCATTCAGTAGTGCGGTCTGGCCTACAGTGATCATTCGTAAAAGGTCTATAGCCTCCTGACGGAGCAGAGCCTGGGACACAGGGGCATGGAAAAAGGTACCTGCTGCAAAGGTGATGTTGTCCCTTTTAGGGGGTGGCTACAGCCAACTGGGGAGGAGCAAGAGGGAGGGTGGAGGTTGGAATGGGGAGGAGCACAAAGGTACAGGTGTCACAGTCTCTCCACGGTCTGCCCCCAGTATGGGCTGGTCTTCATTGGAGGCCTCTGAGGAAAGTGTCAAATCACTCAAGGCCTCCTGGCCAGTCCCCTCACCATCCATGCCACTGGGTCCTTCAGTGTCGGTGGTGTCCATACCTGATCCCCAGTGGCCAGCTTCATCCCCACCGATGTGGTTGCTGTCATCTTCACCTTGCCCAGTTGATGCTGAAAACACACATATAGCAGTTTTAGGCTATAAGAATACAAATGGACATCAATGTATGTCACATAACATTTGCAACAAGTTCAGTAATCCTTCATCTCAGCTCCCATATCATGTATGCCTTTAATACTTGTAGTTCACTCCATGACAAAGGGTTCCAACAGCATGAGCAAACACATAGGCTTGAAGACACCTTTAAATCACTGCAGTACGGATCTAAAATGGATTCACTTCTCCGAAAGGAGCAGGTTTTTGGGATGGAAATTGACTGCTCAAGATGGAGCACCACAACATCTATATGATGTAACCTTCCACATACAAATGTATCTTTCAGTATCACATTGCTCCCCATCATCAGTTTATCCTCTCCGGGAGGATGAAGGAAGTACAACTCTCTCACCAATGTGGGCACATTCCTGTCTGTTGTAATCAATACTGTTAGACAGTTAAATTCACACTGGTAATCAGAGACTGGCTTACATGCACATTTGTGAAGGACTAAGGACTCAAGTCTACCTGCTACTGTCCACATTAACTTACTAGACGTTTGCTGGACAAACTGCTTTCAAACATGTGTCAGATAAGGAATGATGCTGCTGTACACAGAATACTAATACTTTTGGTGCAGATGGTCTACATTTATGGGGGTCATTACAACCCTGGCGGACGCTGTTAAAGAGGTGGTAATACCGCAAACAGGCTGGCGGAAAAAAAAGGGAATTATGACCGTGGTGGAAACCGCCAACAAAGACAGCCACTTTAACACTCCGACCGCCACGGCGGTACAGACAAACAGCGCGGCGGTCACCGCCAACAGGCAGACGGAAGACAAAGTACCATTGTAATGTAGCACAATACAGTAAGCCAATATATACAGAAATATATGCAAATGCCCAAAATAAACATCACGATCAGTAGTGCAGGTATGCACCATCCAATGTCCATGGACCATTGGGCCCAAAATGCATGGGCGAGGCCCACACGCGATACCTGTCCTTAAACAGAGAGAACACTGCAGGGGCATCAGATAGAAATACAACAGGCACCTCAGGGGGAAGGGAAGAGGGGGGGCACCTCAGCCAGATGACAGCACCACGCCAGATCCACGACGGGCCTCCATGCCCATTGATGTATCCTGGGGAGTGCAAAGCCACAGTCTCTCAAGTCTCTACAGTGGGTGGTTTGCCCACTGTACCATCCTGGGGAGTGCAAAGCCACAGTCTCACAAGTCTCTACAGTGGGTGGTTTGCCCACTGTACCATCCTGGGGACTGCAAAGCCACAGTCTCTCAAGTGGATAACAGTCTCCACTGGTTCTGGAGGGGGACTGGTGCCCAGAGGGCTTCATCCTGTGAAGGACAGATGGAGTGGATGCATGTCTCCACTGGTTCTGGAGGGGGTCTGGTGCCCAGAGTGCTTCATCCTGTTAAGGACTGAGGTAGTGGATGCCTTTCTCCACTGGTTCTGAAGGGGGATAGGTGCCCAGAGTGCATCACTCTCCCCGTAACGGTCCCAGTTCTGTCACTGCCCCTGCCGCACATGGGCTAGCGATGCCTGAGTAAGCGTTTTTTTGACCTGTTCAGCGGTGCTTGCCTAGTTCAGTGGTGCTTGCCATGGCAGTCTTTGCCCAGTTCAGCGGTGCTTGTCCTGTTCAGCGGTGCTTGACCTGTTCAGCGGTGCTTGCCATGGCGGTCTTTGCCCAGTTCAGCGGTGCTTGCCCTGTTCAGCGGTGCTTGCCATGGCGGTCTTTGCCCTGTTTAGCGGTTCTTGCCCTGTTCAGCGGTGCTTGCCATGGCGTTCGCTCATTGCCCAGCGGGGCTGTGGCTGCCGGGGCCCACCTGGGCACTGACTCTGGCGGTGGTCTCCTGAAAAGCCAGTGACGATTGTGCTGCCCTCCTGGGCACTGACTCCGGCGGTGGTCTCCTGACCAGTGACGATGGGGCTGGCGGTGGCGTCCTGGGCAGTGGGGATGATGGCAGCCTTCTCCGCCATGCTGCTCTTCCCACACTTTGGCGCTTTCTTCTGCCCCTTCCCCACCTTGGGAGGAGTCACAGCTGACTTGACACTCCCCCCGGGACCCTTGTGAGCGGCTTTGCCGGCAGGAGTCCTCATCCTCTCCCGTCGGGCACTGTCCAACTTCTGGTGCTTCAAGGGGGGGACTGGCTGTGCTTTGGCTCTGTGTCACACTGGCTGCCCTGCTGCCCGGTGCACTCCACATACCTCTAACATGCACCACTGGTAGCGGACTTTTTTTGGCTGAGGTGCTACTACGGGACCTATGAATTGGAGGGGGGGTGGTGGGAAAGAGGTCAACGTTGCTCAGGAAAAGTTTCTGACAAACACTGGGACGGGTAGCTGGAGGGGGTCTGGGAGTGGAGGAAGAGGAGGTGGTTGTAGGAGGTGTAACTTTTGGTGATTTGGGTGCAGGTGCATGTTCTGGAGGCTGTTTTGAGGTGGATGCATGCTGGGTGTGTGTGTGGCCACGTTTGTATACTTTGGGAGGGGGTGTCACAGACACACTTGGAGAGGACACAGGGGACGTGTAAATGGTAGTGGGGGTGGTGAGTGCAGGTGAGCGGGGTGTGGTGGTGGGTGTACTGGTGCGAGTCCTAGTGGCTGTGGTGGTAGTGTATGCAGATGAGAGTGTAGACGAGACTGGGAGGGAGGAGGGAGATGATGAGGAGGGGGACACAGTGGAGGCAGTGGATGTTGCTGTGTCTGTATGTGGGTGATGCTTGTGTGAGTGACTGTGGGATGTGTGGTGCCTATGTTTGCCTGAGCTGCCCTTGTGTGTTGAGGTGTGTGCATGCTGGTCTGATGGTGTGCTTGGGATAGGTTGAGGTACAGGGGATTGGGTCTGGGTGGAGGAAGTTGGAGGGGGGAGGCTAGACACAGGGACAATGGCTGCCATCAGTGCTGAGGCCAGAGATTGCAGGGTTTGATGATGACCAGAATGAATGCCCTCCAGGAATGCATTAGTGTGTTGCCACTACAAAGTGGGACAGTGGGATGACAATCAGGGTGGTCTCATTTCTTGGCAGGGGTCTTGCCATTGTGCTCTGTCCTGTTCCTGGATCTCAGGGACCGCTTGCGGGGTGGTTCTCCGTCTGCAGGGGGTGGGGTGCTGGTGTGGTGGTCCTGTGGCGGGGCGTCCTGTCCACTAGTGCTGGCGGAGGTGGTGGGCAGTTCATCGTCCAGGCTAGTGTCAGGGGCCCCTTGGAGTGCCACGGTGTCCCTCATAGTGTTCTGTATGTCCTTCAGCACCCCTACGATGGTGCCCAGGGCGGAGCTGATGGTTCTGAGTTCCTACCTGAAGCCCAAATACTGTTCCTCCTGCAGGCGCTGGGTCTCCTGAAACTTGGCCAGGACCATAGCCATCGTCTCCTGGGAGTGGTGGTATGCTCCCATGATGGAGGAGAGGGCCTCGTGGAGAGTGGGTTCCCTTGTCCTGTCCGCCCCCTGTCGCACCGAAGCCTTACCAGTTCCCCTGTGTTCCTGGGCCTCCGTCCCCTGGACCGTCTGCCCTCGACCGTCTGCCCACTACCACTGCCCCCAGGTCCCTGTTGTTGTTGGGGTGGTGGGTTAACATGGGTTCCCTGTAGTGGTGGACACACAGCTGATTGACGTGTCCTCGGTACGGAGGTATGGGCCAGCTGGGTGGGTGCTGTACTGGTGTTTCCAGAGGGTGGAAGGTCAGTGTTGGGCTGTGCCTGTGCGAGGGGAACAGACTGTCCCGAGGCCCACGATGGTCCGGGCTGGTCATCTGGATCCAGTTGGCCAGAGCTGCTGTCATCACTGTGGGCCTCTTCTGTGCGTGGGGTGGAGATGTCTGGACCCTCCTGTCTGGTGACGTTAGGTAGTGGTCCTGCAGGGGTATAAAAGCATGATTATTGCATCTGTGTGTGTCATGGTGTGCAATGGGTGGGTGAGCGTGTACCCCAGTGCTAGCATTCCTGTGTGTGGGCTTGTGTGATGATAGTTAGGGGTTGTTATGGGTATGTGCAGTGGGCATGCTTTAGTGATGGGTGTCCATGCTTTGTTGTGTCATGCAGGGCTTGGTGTTGGGATGGGTGGTTTGTGTTATTAGTACATTTGTGAGGAGTTGGCGTGATAGGGGATGGGTCGAGGGTGGAGGTGTGTGATAGCATGCAGGTAGGGTGGGGGATATGATAGTTAAGATTTGACTTACCAGTGTCCATTCCTCCACCGACTCCTCTGAGGCCCTCAGGATGCATGATGGTCAAGACTTGCTCCTCCCATGTTGTTATTTGTGGGGGAGGAGGTGGGGGTCCGCCGCCAGTCCGCTGAACCGCGATGTTGTGTCTGGAGACCACAGAACGCACCTTCCCCCGTAGGTCATTCCACCTCTTCCTGATGTCCTCCCGATTTCTTGGGTGCTGTCCCACTGCATTGACCCTGTCGACTATTCTTCGCCATAGCTCCCTCTTCCTAGCTATGGAGGTGTGCTGCACCTGTGATCCAAAAAGCTGTGGGTCTACCCGTACGATTTCCTCCACCATGACCCTAAGCTCCTCCTACGAAAACCTGGGGTGTCTTTGGCGTGCCATTGGGTGGTGTAGGTAATGTGTGGGGTGGTGTATGTGGTGATGAGTGTGGTGATGTGTAGTGGTGTGTGGTGTTTTGTGCGTGGATGTTGTGTGGGTGATGGTGTTGTGTGCCTCTGTGTGGTGGGGTTGTCTATTGCTGTGCTCGTTCTCTCTGGCCTTCGTCAAAATATTTTGGTCGTAGGGGTTTGTGTGTGATGTGGGTGTGTGTTTTATATTGTAATGGGTGTGTGGGAGTGGTGTTTGTATGTGTATCAGGTGTGTGTATTTGGAATTGACCAATGTGGCAGTGTTTTGGAGATGTGTGTGTATTTTGAGCGCAGCGGTGTGTACTGCCAATGGAATACCGCGGTTGAAAGACCGCCGCGTGGATTTGTGGGTCGTAATAGCATGGGCGTGTTTCTGTTGGCGTGACGGTGGAGGATTTGTTTTTGCCAGTTTATCACTGACCTTTGGTGTGGCGGACTTGTGTGGGTGTCTGGTTTTCGGCGTATTCCGAGATGTGGGTCATAATAGTTGTGGCAGAATTCCGCGGCCGCGGAGGTATGTTGGCGGTCTTCTGCATGGCAGTAAGTGGCTTTTACCGCCAATGTTGTAATGACCCCCTTAGACTTTTGCTCTAAGCTAGGACCAAAAGTATAACTTTATTACGAGTAAAGGCAGACTTTAAGTCTAAATTTAGACCTTTGATGTAAACTTAGACTTTTGTTTTGTTTACCTTTGTGAATCGGGCCTGTCAACTCTGATATATTGCATATATATATCTTATATATTGCATTATAATTGCTCAGATTGCCACAGTTACCAGTAATGGAGCCCTGATTCACTACACACATTTGTGACGTACCATCCAATCTGACCCAATTATGACACGGGCATGTTTTGTGAAACTGTCAATCATGTAATTGTGAAAATACTGTCAATCCCTTCGTTTGCATGCAGTCATGTGTCTACCCACACCGGTTCTTCTTGCCTTGCGAGGAGGAATATAGGGGGTTATTACAACTTTGGAGGAGGTGTTAATCCGTCCCGAAAGTGACGGTAAAGTGACGAATATACCACCAGCCGTATTACGAGTTTCATAGGATATAATGGACTCGTAATACGGCTGGTGGTATATCCGTCACTTTACCGTCACTTTTGGGACGGATTAACACCTCCTCCAAAGTTGTAATAACCCCCATAGTGTCATCATTCAGCACAAAGCAATACACCATACACAGCATCACACACTGTCTGATCAACTTACATTTCCAGAAATCCTGATGTGCTTTGGATGTGTGTCAACCTAAATGTTGATGGCATACAACATAGCTGGAAAGTAAAGAGCTCAAAACACAACAATATTTACAGACAATGCTTCCTCACTTGTTGCTGCTGTTGGGCCCTCAACTTCCCATCAAGCTCCGGGTAAGCCAAAGCGAGGATGAGGGCCAATAGAGGGGTCAGTGCACACCACACCCACATGGATCACTGGGTGTCCTGCCTCACCTTGCTCTCAGCAGTCTTCTGTGTCGCCCAACTCAGGTCCTCCTAACTCTTCCAGCAATGCAGGCTTTGCCATTTGTGGACCACCGGGGTCCATACCTTCTTTGAATAGCCTTCCAAATCGCATGCTTCTGATGGGCATTGACCTGTATGGATGACAGAAAAGAACAAGAAATGAAAATTCAGTGTTTCTGTTTGGCAGTACTGCTGTGACATTGCATTTCCCAGCAAAATCTTACAGGTTTCTTTGAAATACTAATCTGAATTGATCTCATGTGCACCATCAATATTTACTAGCTTCTCATGTTACCTATTCAGGACTACAACATTATCTTGGCCAGAGCTATGCAAGCTATCCTGTTGTGAGAGACACCCCTAATTATTTACAATCATTGTGAGCTACTAAAGGCCAAACCACCTGTACAATCTTTGCACATAATCACACTCACAGCTACATTGCCTTTCTGCCTAAACTCCCAAGAGGCAGAACCCATGGTCTGTATTATATACAGTGACTAAGGGCAAGATGCAAGATAGAAGGGCTGCTATGTATCAGTGAGATAATATTGATTTGTGGGTTGTATGAACATGTGTGTGTTGGAATGTGACAGACTGGGATGGATGATTGTGAGCCAGTTTCATCTGTACTTGCTACACATAAACTGATTTTGCCTATATATTGCTTCTTGACAGGTTTAAACCATACAGAGCAACCTCATACACATTATGTGTGGAATTCCATGTGACACTCACAGATGACTCCAGACCCTCTTTTTACCTCAACATTAACATCATTCTAACATTGGCTGTATGTTGTCAATCATCCTACTGATACACTGTGTACTGCCCAATTTTAGGTGTCTTAATATTGCTATGCATAGACATTTCAGACAGTGGCAAAAAAGAATCTGTCCCAACTACATAATTCTGTCAACTCCAATCACAACACTACCCCCATTACCAAAAAGGAAAAAATAGTTTGTGTGTCAGAAAGGAAGGGGTTACTCAGTCAGACATTCCCCAATCAGACATGTATCTGTTCTTCGGGGGTCCAATGGAGTTGGATGTAAAGGGGCAGATCCTCCCTGGCAAGGAACACCATCTCCTCCATGCTGATGGAAGGGGCCCTGTTATCTGGCTTTCAGAGGTCGGTAACAGCAGTAATAAATCAAGGAGGTGTTGATGGCTGCAGTATTATGAGGCAAGTGAGTGTTTTTTCACAACGTACAAGTACATGGCGGACACGATCCAAGACAGCGATGGATACAGCTATTGGCCTTCATGTGTAGCCATCACACACATTAGGCTATGGCAGAGCCTGCCATGGAGATTACCCTCTACTACACGGTCAACTTCCACCGCCAGCCATCAGGTAGCCAATGTCTTGATCCTGATGTTAGACAGCCGTCATTTTAGGGTGTGAAGCTGAGCATTTTTCAATTTTTAGTGCATCACCAGTTCTCAAAATGGAGGCTAGTGTATTTCTAAATGTCAAATATGAACAATATTTTTCTTGGCAAGATATGACACAATAAAATGTGAGCTACAACTGTGCTTGACACTGATAGCACAGGTGCAGGGACTTGAGTGGTAGGAGCAGGATCCTCATATGGCAAGGGTCACCCTGTCTGTGGCTGCCTGTGGTGTACTTTACACAGATGCTGAGGTACTACAAACAGAAGTCTATTGAACTGTAAAAAGCCCTGCACATTTGGTAATAGATGTCAAATAGCACCCCAGTCAGGGAGCTCATTCTTTCATTGTGGTTTCATAGTTCCAAGATGTGCTGCCTCTGCACCTCCTTGATTGCATAGAGCTCAGTTACAACCTGGCTCATCATTTCTTGGAACTGTTGCTCTAATGTCAAGACTTGGTCAATGGTGGACTGGCTGACAAAAAGCACAGTGGCCTCACTTGGATAGCCAACAGATTCCCTCCCACGACCCCTACCCCCACTAGCCGGTGCCTTTGAGGAAGTGTGCCCCATCCCACTGGGCCCTGGCAGAACTGATGGCTGTGTTGGGGGTGTCTCACCAGCAGCCAGGACTGGGAGGCACAGAGTTGATGTGTACCCCCTCTGTGCACAGGAAGTGGAGGTTTACTCAAGCGGAGATGTTGTTGCAGCTTTGGTGGGAGGTGTAGGTGTGGGCCGAGTTTGACTCACCAGAGCTATCTGTCCAGACAGACCAGATGGACCAGCTTGCTCCTGATCATCGGGGCATTAATAGAGTCCTCACTGAAGGCTTGCTCCTGGTCTTGAATGGAGGTGTCTTGCCTGGAAGGCGGTGATCCACTGGCCCGGGTTGTTTGACCAGTTAAGATTACAGAGGATATGCAATTAGTACCTAATTTGGCATTTAGGCCCTCATTACAACTCTGGCGGTCGGTGCTATAGTAGCGGTAGTACCGCCAACAGGCTGGCGGTACATACCGCCATATTATGACATTGGCGGTTTGACAAAAGCCAAACCGCCAATGTAATACACCGACTGCCACAACAGTAACGACTGCCGGGCTGGAGACTGCAGTCTCCAGCCCAGCTGCCGTCACTAGGCCGCCCACAGGGAATATGACCCCGCCCACTGCCATGGTTTCCGTGTTTTTTTTTACTGCCACGAAAACCATGGAGGTAGGCACTATCAGTGCCAGGGAATTCCTTCCCTGGCACTGTTAGGGGTCTTCCCCGCCCCCTTCCCCTTCCCAGAGTCCTCCCTCACCCTCCCCCTCCCCTGCACGACCCCCTCGACATACACACACCTACACGTGCAAACATACACACTCATACACACACTCATACCCACATCCACCCACGCATGCATACATTCATACACACACACACCGCAACACACACTAACATACATAAAAGAACACACGCATTTACACGACAAAACATACACATACACTCACACCCATTCATGCACACACGCATTCTACATGCCTCACACCCGCATGCACGCATACAAAAACAATCATATACACTCCCGCACACACACACACACACACACACAACATCCCCACCCTCCTCCCCTGTTGGAGAACGTGACTTACCTGCTTGCAGGAGGTTCTCCGGCAGGAGATGGGACACGACGCTGCTGCCAGCAGCAGCGTCCACCAGCGGAACACCACCAGGCCATGTGTCATGATACGGTCGGCGGCGTTCTACTGGTGTGGCACTGCTGCTGGCAGCGGCGCCACCTTACCGCCGTCTGCCGCCATGACCGAAGCTGGAATTCCACCAGCCTTCTGGTGGAATTCTAGCTACGGTCATATTATGGTGGATGGTAGGTAGCCACGGTGATGGTCTTTTGGAGGCCGTCGCCGTGCCGGAAGGCGGGATTGACAGCCAATGTCATGATGAGAGCCTTAATGTGTCTTTGTATGCAAATGGGCCAACCTACAAAAAGTAGAAACAGAGTGATAGACTGAATAGGCCTTTGTTTTATTTTCATAACTTTACACATACGGCCTGATTTAGACATATAACAACTCCTGTGCTGACGTTGTTGAGATGTCCTGAAATGCAAAAGTGTTATTTCATAATTGTATGTTGCGTGTAGCAGACATTGAATCCAACACAGTGCTGAGTAAATTGGAGTACTGGACCATTCCAAGGCCTACCAGGCAACAAAACATTGGAATCAAAGTGGTTTAACTTACATATAACTGTATTTGGTCATCATATGGACAGTGCAAATCAACTTGTGTGTGTCTACAACTTCTATCCAGCATGCCAAAACACAATTTAGGAAACCTTGTATTCAATAGACAATGATTTATGTAAGCATTTTCATCAAATCTATGTCACTATGAGCAGGTGTCACCATGATTCTATTCACAAGAAGTGACATTTTAATTCATAGAATGACATGGTGATTGTCCCAAATGCACTAGTTTTTAAATGTATGTGCATAAGGAAGTAAAGGATGGTGAACAACATTACATTGCACTATTGCTTTTCAGATCCGAAAACAGAGCATCATAGGAGTTGTAGTCATCTGTTGACACAATGGACAATAGTTGTTTGAAAAGTAAGTTGCACATATCCCTATCAATGACTATATTGGAGATAAACACACATTCACAACATGTACGCACATATGGTTATGATGTGACTAGGAGAAAATATAACTTAGAAACTGTATACTTTCCTGAGAAAATGGATGTAGTTTTTAACCTTTTTTGGAAGCACAACAACATACATTAATAGGAAGCAACGGAAAGAGCCTGTGCAAGGATGATCCATGGGGAACTGCACACAATCTGATATTAAGCTTGGAAGCGCATTGTTGAAAAGAGATATAAAACCATGCTGCTAGTAATTGGTATGACACAATATATTTTGTGGAGTCGAAATTAGCTAAATCTGTTTTCCTAAGGTTGTTGCAGTATTTTGAACGTCATGCTTAACCCCTTAGCTGCTGGGCCTCCCCGCCCCCAGTGCTGAGCCCTTTTTTGACTATTTGGGGTAGTTTGCACTTAGGCCTTCAAAACTTTTTGTCCACATAAACTATCCAAGCCAAATTTGCAACCCTTTTTTCTAACATCCAAGGGATTTTAAAGGTACCCAGAGTTCGTGGGTTCCCCTGCAGGAGACCAAGTAATTAGCCAAAATACAGCAAAAATGTCATTTTTTTCTAAAACGGAAAAAAGGGCTGCTGAAGAAGGCTTGTGGTTTTATCCCTAAAAAATGGCATCAACAAAGGGTTTGTGGTGCTAAACTCACCATCTTCCCAGCTTTCAGGAACAGGCAGACATGAATGAGAAAACCACATTTTTCAACACAATTTTGGCATTTTACTCGGACATACACTATTTCTACAATTTTTGGGGGCTTTCAGCCTCCTTCCAGTTAGTGACAGGAATGGGTGTGAAACTAATGCTGGATTGTGGAAAGCATTTTTGTAAAGTGTACTAAATTCTGAATTCAGCAAGGGGTCATTTGTGTAGATCCTATATGATTTCCTACAGAAAATAAAAGCTGAAATAAGAAAATATTGAAATTGAGGTGAAAAATACAGCCATTTTTCTCCATATTTTATTCTGTAACTTTTCCCTGCGATGTCAGATTTTTGAAAGAAATATACTGTTACGTCTGCTGGACTCTTTTGGCTGCAGGGATATATAGGGCTTGTGGGTTCATCAAGATCTATAGGTACCCAGAGCCAATAAATGAGCTGCACCTTGCAATGGGTTTTCATTCTATACCGGGTATACAATTCATTTCGGGAAATATAAAGAGTGAAAAATAGATATCAAGAAAACCTTTTTATTTCCAAAATGGGAAAAAATAAGGTGTTGAGAAGCAGTGGTTACTTGCACATCTGTGAATCCTGGGATGCCCATACTAGCAGGTGAATTACAGAACATTTCTCAAATAGACGTCTTTTTTACACACACTGGCTTACATTTGGAAGGAAAATATACAGAGAAAGACAAGGGGCAATAACACTTGTTCTGCTATTCTGCGTTCCCCTAAGTCTACTGATAAAAATCACTTGCCTGGGTAGGCCTAATGCCCGCAGCAGGAAACGCAACATGGACACATCACATTTTACATTGAAAACTGACATATTTTTGGGAAAGTGACTAGCTGTGGATTTTGACCTCTAGCTCAGCCGGCACCTAAGGAAACCTACCAAACCTGTGCATTTTTTCAAACTTGACACACAGGCGAATTTAAGATAGGGTGACTTGTGGGACTCTCACCAGATTCTGTTACCCAGAATCCTTTGCAAACCTCTAAATTTGGCCAAACAAAACACTTTTTCTTCACATTTCGGTGACAGAAAGTTCTGGAATCTGGGAGGAGCCACAAATTTCATTCCACCCAGTGTTCCCCCAAGTCTCCCAATAAAAATGGTACCTCACTTGTGTGGGTAGGCCTAGTGCCAGTGACAGGAAATGCCCCAAAACACAACGTGGACACATCACATTTTCCCAAAGAAAACAAACCTGTTTTTTGCAAAGTGCCTAGCTGTGGATTTTGACCTCTAGCTCAGCCGGCACCCAGGGAAACCTACCAAAGCTGTGCATTATTTTAAACTAGACACCTAGGGGAATCAAAGATGGGGTGACTTGTGGGGCTCTCACCAGGTTCTGTTACCCAGAATCCATTGCAAACCTCAATGTTTGGCAAAAAAAACACTTTTTCCTAACATTTCGGTGATCGAAAGTTCTGGAATTGAGAGGAACCACAAGTGTCCTTCCACCCAGCATTCCCTTAAGTCTCCCAATAAAAATGGTACCTCACTTGTGTGAGAAGGCCTAGGGGCTGCGACAGGAATAGATCACACAACGGTCAATGTTGGTCCTTGCGTGAGGGCAACTGTTGACCCTGGGGTGATCCATTCCTGACGCAGGCACTAGATACATGCACTCAAGTGGGGTAATGCTTTTATCTGGACAGGTGGGGAAACACTGGGTGGTAGGGATTTTGTGGATCCCAGCATATTCCTGTAGTTTGTGTGACAGAAATGCATGACAAAAATAGAATTTTTCTTCAACATTTCAGCTTTGCAGGGTATTTTTGGTAAGAAAACTTTGGGGAATCCACATAAGTCACACCTCTGTGGACTCCCCTGGGTGTCTATTTTCCAGAAATGTCTGGGTTTTTAATGTTTCCCTATATGGCTGCTGAGCCCAGGACCAAAAACGCTGGTGCCTGCCATATAAAATCAGTTTGTTTTTTGATAGATAATTTTCATGTCTCCACAATACGATTTGGGAGGTGGAATTTGGGGCTGAACTAAATTGGGGAGCTCCCAAGAGAGCACTCTCTCTGTGCTTGTCACCGCATGCACCTGCTCTCTGGGTTGGCTAACCCGCTATTGTTCCGTTGCACAGACTGTGCTTGCGAAAGGACAGCAGGACTGTTCTTACCACCTCCCTCATAATCACTGGTATAGGAGTTATCCAATGGGACTCCTCCGACTGAAAAATCACTCCCAGAGTCTGTGCCATTGTCCGATCCCTCAGATGCTTTCTCAGTATCTGCTGTCTCAGTCTCTGATCCTACGTCAGAGCTGTCCTCAGTCAGCAGTCATTCAACGAGATGCCTTCTCTGCTACTGGTCATACTGTTGCTCTAAAACACTAGCCTACATATACAGTCACAAAATTGTTGGTGGGTGTGTGTGTATGATACGTGCAACAGTAGAGGTCACCTTACCTTTGCTTCTTCCCTCAATCAGCATGTTCTTTCAGGACACTCAAAAAAAGACACACTATTACTTCACTTTGTCACATACCAATCGTCACAGTCTTTAGCACCTCTAACGCCCAGTCCAACAATCATTATTGGTGCTACCACTCCCATGACCTCCTCCTCGGATTCCCTCACTCCTCCCAGCAAAAGTGCACTTCATCTCTCCATAGCGCCCCGCACATACATTTCATTTGTATTATGGTGCAGGAAATGGCTGACTTTACTAATGTACTCAGGTATTTACATAAAATACAGAAGTGATCTTTGCAGTAGGCATATTAACCTTCTGCGCTACTTATGGCATCAAAACTGCCAATAGACAAAAGTCTGATCCTTTTGTAGCAGAAACATAATCACAAGACCTACTTGACCTTTTTATTGCTGCCTAAAAGCTACAGTTGAAACACTTCAGTTGAAGTATGTGCATTGCTTTGAGGATGCAAGCTGCAACTGCAAGACAACTGGTGGTGAATATATATATATATATATATATATATATATATATATATATATATATCCATATGTATCTAAAGATCACTTTTATATGTGGGTGTGGTTTACCTGGGGGCCGATCACAGCCCACTGGGAATCCACACACACATTGACAAAAGTGATTGCTATATATCTCTTTCTCTCTCTCTATATATATATATCTATATATATATATATATATATATGTATATATATATATATTTATAAATATATATATAGATATATCGATATAGACATATATATAAATATATATATGTATCTATGTATATATACATATATATATATATATATATATATATACATATCTATATAGAAAGGTATATCTACACATATATATATATATATATATATATATATACACATTGACCTGTTTTTGAGGTTGGATCGCTCCCCACGGTGCGCAGCTCCACGTGACTGTGCCCGTGTCTGCCTCCCCGCTCTCGCTGCTGCTACGAGTTCAAGGACCTCCTCCACCCGCAGGATCCCGCCTGCGCATCATCCCTGGTGGCCAGTAGTGAGCCTGTAAGTATTTGTGGGTCTGCCTTTGTGTCTGCTGTTGTCTTTTTCTGCCTTCTTTACTGTTTTCTGCTTTTTGCCTTTTCACGGTTTCTGCTCCTCTCTCTGTATCTCCTTTTGCTCTCCCCTGCCTTTCGCCAGCTCTCCCTTCGTTTTTCCCTCTGCTGCGTCCTCTGCGGCCCTGCGCCCTCGCTCGCTCATTCGCGCTTCGCTCCCGCCTCCCAGTTGCTCCTCCTTCCTACCTCCCCTTCTTAATGGAGGCGCACCATTGGCAAGCCCGTCTGTGCCTGTCCACGCCTGGACAGCGCCCAGCACCAGACCCCCTGGCCCCCGTGACCACCACGTCGTCCAATGCTGTAATGACACCAAAACCCTCCACGCCCTCAACGCCGGCCAATCAGCGACCTGCTTCCAGGCCACCCCGAAGCTCATCCATGGACCCTTCTCCTGCCGGAGCAGCAGCTTCCCCAGCCCCCGAGCTGCCCCTCCGCCCGCCAGAGCCGGACGCAACCACCTCATATGCATCCTTCTCAACATCCGATCTGTCCACAAGCACGCCATTGAACGCTGGGACCAACTTGACTCATCCTCCCCGGACGTCACTTTCCTGACGGAGACCTGGATGAATCCCTCCTTGGCACCTAACATCGACGTAGCCATCCCGGACGGCTACAAGATCACCCGCAGAGACCACACCAACAGACCGGGAGGAGGTTTCGCCATCGTCCACAGGAACACCATCATAATCTCGACCAACACCGAAAACACCCTCAGCACTGCTGAACACTTGCACTTCCAGATCCACATCGATCCCAGGACCACCCTCAGAGGAACCCTCATCTACAGATCCCCTGGGCCCCGGTCGCAGTTCAGTGAATCCATCGCCGACGTTGTCAGCACGCACATCCTTGCTTCTACAGACTACATCCTCCTCGGAGACCTGAACTTCCACCTCAAGAACACCAATGACAGCAAATCCACCTCCCTGCTCGCCAACCTCGCCAACCTCGGGCTCAAACAGCTTGTCGTAACACCCACCCACTCCGCCAGACACACCCTCGACCCCATCTTCTCCGCCAGCAGCCACGTCACCTTCAGCCACACCACCGAACGCCACTGGACCGACCACCGCTGCATCCACTTAACCTTCGAGAAACCCACCATGCACCATCACCTGCAATGGCTCCCCTGTCGCAGCTGGAACAAGGTCACCGAAGACCAGCTAATCTCCAACCTCACCCGAGCCCCACCAGCCGACACCACCAACACAGCTGCCCGCAACCTCAGGCAATGTATCGACAACTGCACCACCGCTCTCACCCCGATCATGAAACCCTCCAACAACCACACCAACAGAAAGGCCATCTGGTTCACCACCGACCTCCAGGCTTCCAAACAGATGTGCCGAAAACTCTAGAAGAAGTGGCGCCACAAACAGACACCGGTCACCCACATGGCCCTCAAAAACGCCATCTGCAGGCACCACCAGCTCATCCGGACCGCCAAGAGATCCTCCTTTATGGAATGCATCGACAACAACGCACACAACAGCAAAGAGCTCTTCAACATCGTGAAGAAACTCTCCAACCCCAGCTCCAACGACATCGCACCTTCGCAAGGCCTCTGCGACTCCCTAGCCACCTTCTTTCACTGCAAGATCGCAGACATCCATGACAGCTTCAACACCAAGAACCCCCCCGACAGTCGCCAACACCTCAGACTCACCGCCCCCTAACCACACCAACCTCCTGCTCTCCTGGACCCACGTCAACAACGATGATACCATCAAAGTCATGAACACTATTTACTCCGGCTCAGCATTCGACCCCTGCCCTCATCACGTCTTCAACAAAGCGAGCTCCATCATCACCCCCCAACTCTGGGTGATCGTCAAGAGCTCCTTCGAGACCGCCACCTTCACAGAAAGCTGGAAGCACGCCGAGATCAACGCCTTACTCAAGAAACCCAAGGCGGACCCAAAGGACCTCAAAAACTACCAGCCCATCTCCCTGCTCCCATTCTCAGCGTAGGTCATCGAGAAGATCGTCAACAGGCAACTGACCCGCTTCTTTGAGGAAAACAACACTCTGGACCCATCCCAATCCGGTTTCCGCAGCAACCACAGCACCGAGACCACCCTTATCACCGCCACTGACCACATCAGGACCCTGCTGGACAAAGGCATAATTGTGGCCCTCATCCTCCTGGACCTCTCGGCTGCCTTCGACGCCATCTGCCACTGTACCCTACGCACACTCCTCCACAATGTAGGGATCCGCGACAACGCCCTGGACTGGATCCCCTCCTTCCTCACCGGCAGAACCCAGAGAGTCTGTCTCCCTCTTTTCCGATCTGAAGCCACCAAGACCATCTGCGGTGTACCCCAAGGATCTTCCCTCAGCCCGACCCTCTTCTATGTCTACATGGCACCGCTCGCCAACATCTTCCGATCTCACAACCTCAACATCGTCTCATACGCCAACGACACCCAGCTGATCCTCTCCCTCACCAAGGACCCCACCACTGCCAAAACCAACCTCCATGAAGGAATGAAGGCCGTCGACGACTGGATGGAGAACAGTCGCCTGAAACTGAACTCGGACAAGATGGAGGTCCTCATCCTCAGCTCCACCCCCTCCGCCAGGGACGACTCCTGGTGGCCAGCCACACTGGGAGCCGCACCGTCGCCTACTGACCACGCACACAACCTGGGTTCATCCTGGACTCATCACTCTCCATGACTCAGCAAGTCAATGCCATCTCATCCTCCTGCTTGAACACCCTCCGACTTGCTCTGCAACATCTACAGGTGGATCCCCACCGAAACCAGAAGGACGGTCACCCAGGCCCTAGTCAGCAGCAGACTGGACTACGGCAATGTTCTCTACGCTGGAACCATGGCCAATCTCCAGAAAAGACTGCAGCACATACAGAATGCCTCCGCACGCCTCCGCATGCCTTATCCTCGACATCCCGTTGTCGCAGCCTCATTACAGCCCACCTGAGAGACCTGCACTAGCTCCCCATCAACAAGAGGATCACCTTCAAGCTCCTCACCCACGCTAACAAAGCACTCCACTACCCCGGACCAGCATACCTTAATGAACGACTCATCTTCTATATATAGAATATAGAAACATGATGGTCTTTTCAAGCCAGTCACCGACATGGCTTGGCAGTGCAACCACTTACATCTAAATCAGGTGCTTAGTGTTTGTTTCTATTTGGTGGGAAATGTAAAAATGCTCTCACCACATGGAAGCAAACACATGTTTCCCTACACGCGCTGGTGAGGGCAGGGAAACTACTGTGTCCAGGGGGTGGGGCTCCAGGGTACACAGAAAGTGAGCTGGACCTGAGGTATGGGGTCCCTGAGGCCCATTAACTCTCTTGTAAAAAGGGTCACAACTCCGGAGGATGGGATCACGGTGGCCACTTTAAAGTTCGGGGAAGGGGGCCCTGTGCTCCCACTCTCCATTAATTACTTGGCTCCGGGAATGAGGTGCATGATGGCCAGCTAAATCTTCATGTTACAGCGATGATCATCTGCGACGCCAGGCATGTTCTTTGCATTTCAGTGGCAACCATCCTTGACAATCTACCTATTTCTCTATGCTCCCTCCACTGCAAAATACACTCTGCATTCGAGACATTGAGAAGGTTTCTTTTTTTACTGAACCTAAGCTAGTCCCTACATCTAGCCAGTGCGCAATTGCATTCGGCCAGAAGTTGTAACTTTTCCGCGGTCTAGCACAACCAGATGACCACAAATGGCGCTTTGCACTTTTAGGTGCTATACCTACCTAAAATCTGAGCGGCTGCCTGTTATTTAGATAGATGGGCTGGTGACACAGACAGAGAGGGCAAACCTCTGCCCAAACCAGTTTTCCTTGGGAGTTGTACCCCACAGGTAGCCACACCTCCAGAGTGGGTACCAAGCTCATAACATCTAAGGAAGGGTACTGAAATCTTGGGAGTGGGCAGAATACTCTGGGATTTTAAGTGCCACAGGCAGGGGACCTGGTAGTCCATTGGCTAGTGACCATGTTGTCCCCCTATTTGCACTTTCCTAGGATAAATATGGTAACCCTGGCACCTTGAACCTTAGATCATGTTGTAACTAGAACAAGGACCAAAAGAGGACTGCCCTGCTTTCCCGGGACCCCACAAAGAAAGGCTAGACCATCTGCTGGGCTGCACCTGCTGCACCTTGGGCTAGCAAAGTTGGGTCTGACCCTGTGGCTCCTGGCTCAGGAAAAAGTCATGCTCCAGCCCCAGACCAAAGCAGTGCCTCCAAGAGTCAGTTGGCCGACCCCGGAACCAGCTCCAGGGACAAAAGTGCTGAAGTTGCCTAATCCAGCAAGTCAGTAGCCACTTCGGAAGAATCACCACGGACTGCTGCTGGCCTCTCCGAGGAACCAATCCTCAGTGGCCAAAAGTTCCACTTTAGTCAGCCGAACACAGAAGTGTCGTCAGAATCCAGAATGATCACCCAAAAGGGACATCCGCCTCCACTAAAAGATTTCACTGTGACCGTGTGTGTGTGGAGACCAGTACCTCAGCAGAAGCTGGCCTTCTTCTGTCTTGAGGAGGAGTTCATGGGACCGCAACCTCTGTTGCCAAAGTCACCCCACATGACCTGTGGACTGAGGAATCACCACAAAAGCACCCCTGTCAACCACAGAACAACCAGAGCATCTTTCTGTCCTGTATCCCTAGCATCAGAACACTCCTTTAAAGTCGGTGGTGGTTGTGCTTTAAAGTTTGGAACTGAACTGGAAAATGCTCTGGAAGCCAGGTAACTGTCCAAGTCTATCCCATTGACCTCCCAGACCTCCATCCTGTCAGTTTAGGGTGCCCATGATGGGATGGAGTAGCCTAAATAACTCTTTATAAGATTTTCAAAAGTTTGCAAACTTTAAATTGATGAATGCTTGTTTGCAGTAAAAATGATAATTTCTGTATAACTAGGACCCTATGGTGGATTTTGCTCATAAAATTCATAAAAATCTAATCTATTTCTATAAATTGGTGTTGTGTTTCTTTTGTGTTGTGTGGTTTTCTTATTTCATTGTTTGGTTCTGTTAAATGCTGAACACTAGGGGGCATATAGAAGTGATGAAATACTGTGTTGCATCAGAGTTGAGTCAGCATTGTATCAAAAACATTTGCGCTGTGGAGCGCCCTTTCCTTGAAGCATGGATGCGCCAGATTTATGGATTGGTGCATCATGTCGTAAGGCCTAAAGGTACGTCAAAAATGTTGACTCATCTTTAAAAATATGATGCAACATGGCGTAAGGCAACTGGCCCTTATGTGACGCAACGCTGGCCTGTGTCATGAAGCACTAGTAGGTGTTGCAAATCAGCATTGTATCCATTAGGAGAGAGTTGCATTGTAGGATGAGTAGAAAAAAATGACACATTAAAAAATCTGAACAGCAGACCAAAACAAAGGTACAAAATGGAGGGATCATCATCTACAAGTCAGGAGGGCAACAGTTGCAACCCCAGCCAAGATGGCCAGACAGCAGACCAGTGGAGGAGGAAGAAGATGAGCAAATTCAGTGAGGAGGAGAGCCAAATATTAATATTAATATTGGAGGTGACATAAAGGAACACCTTCTCTTTGTTACCTCCAAATTGCTAATAGGGAAGAAGCAAACCATTTAGCAGTCCATAATGGATAAAATTAAGTGTAGGCCAAACAAAAAGGACTGTGATGGAGTTGAAGAAAAGAGGGCATGACTATAAGCGCAGGAACAAAGAGAAGCTGGCCAAAATCCTGCGAGCAGCCATGCGGACCGGAGGAGGACCTGTAGACTAGGAGGAGTTGGACACCTTGGAGGAGCAGGTAGCGACAGTCATCCCAGCATAGTTGGTGGCAGGAGTGAAAGGACAGGACAGTGCTGTGGTTGAGGACGAGGAAGATCTACAGGGTAAGTGTCAACAATGAACAATATGGATAAACATGTCATGAAGTGCAGTGGAGCACAACACTTTGGGGGTCATTACAACATTAGCGGTAAAAGCAGCTTACCGCCGTGCAGAAGACCGCCAATACACCGCCGCGGCCGCGGAATTCCGCCACAGCTATTATGACACACATCTCGGAATCCGCCGAAATTCAAACACCCAAACAAGTCTGTCACACCAAAGGTCAGTGATAAACTGGCGAAAACAAATCCTCCACCGTCACGCCAACAGAAACACGCCCATGCTATTACGACCCATGAATCCACGTGGCGGTTTTTCAACCGCTGTATTCCATTGGCGGTACACACCGCCGCAATCAAAATACACACACATCTCCAAAACACCGCCACACTGGACAATTCAAAATACACACACCTGATACACATACACACACCACTCCCACACACCCAACACAATATAAAACACACACCCACATCACCCACAAACCCCTACGACCAAAAATTAGAGACGAAGGCGACAGAGAGAGCACAGTAATAGACAACCCCACCACACAGAGGCACACAACACCATCACCCACACAACATCCACGCACAAAACACCACACACCACTACACATCACCACACTCAACACCACATACACCACCCCACACATCACCTACACCACCCAATGGCACGCCAGACACCCCAGGTTTTTGGAGGAGGAGCTCAGGGTCATGGTGTAGGAAATCGTACGGCTTGAGCCACAGCTATTTGGATCACAGGTGCAGCACACCTCTATAGCTAGGAAGATGGAGCTATGGCGAAGAATCGTGGACAGGGTCAACGCAGTAGGACAGCACCCAAGAAATCGGGAGGACATCAGGAAGAGGTAGAACGACCTACGGGGGAAGGTGCGTTCCGTGGTCTCCAGGCACAAAATTGCGGTTCAGCGGACTGGCGGCCGACCCCCACCTCCTCCCCCACAAATAACAACATGGGAGGAGCAGGTCTTGACCATTATGCATCCTGAGGGCCTCGGAGGAGTCGGTGGAGGAATGGACACTGGTAAGTCAAATCTTAACTATCATATCCCCCACCCTACCTGCATGCATCACACACCCCCACCCTCATCCCCTACCCTATCACTCCAACTCCTCACTAATGTACTAATAACACAAACCACCCATCCCAACACCAAGCCCTGCATGACACAACAAAGCATGGACACCCATCACTAAAGCATGCCCAATGCACATACCCATAACAACCCCTAACCATCATCACACAAGCCCCCACACAGGTATGCTAGCACTGGGGTACACGCTCACCCACCCATTGCACACCATGACACACACAGATGCAATGATCATGCTTTTATACCCCTGCAGGACCACTACCTAACGTCACCAGACAGGAGGGTCCAGACATCTCTACCCCACCCACAGAAGAGGCCCACAGTGATGACAGCAGCTCTGGCCAACTGGATCCAGATGACCAGCCCGGACCATCGTGGGCATCGGGATAGTCGGTTCCCCTGGCACAGGCACAGCCCAACACTGACCTTCCACCCTCTGGAAACACCAGTACAGCACCCACCCAGCGGGCCCATACCTCCGTCCCCAGGACACGTCAATCAGCTCTGTGTCCACCACTACAGGGAGCCCAGAATAACCAACCACCCCAACAACAACAGGGACCTGGGGGCAGTGGCAGTGGACACACGGTCCAGGGGACGGAGGCCCAGGAACAAAGGGGAACTGGGAGGGCTGCTGTGCGACAGGGGGCCGACAGGCCAAGGGAACCCACTCTCCACGAGGCCCTCTCCTCCATCATGGGAGCATACCACCACGCACAGGAGACAATGGCTACGGTCCTGGCCAAGTTTCAGGAGACCCAGCGCCTGCAGGAGGAACAGTATTTAGGGTTCAGGGAGGATCTCAGAACCATCAGCTCTGCCCTGGGCACCATCGTAGGGGTGCTGAAGGACATACAGAACACCATGAGGGGCACTGTGGCACTTCAAGGGGCCCCTGACACTAGCCTGGACGATGAACTGCCCACCACCTCCACCGGCGCTAGTGGACAGGACGCCCACCACAGGACCACCCCACCAGCACCCCACCCCCTGCAGACCGCAATCCACCCCGCAAGCGGTCCCTGAGATCCAGGAACAGGACAGAGCACGATGGCAAGACCCCCGCCAAGAAATGAGACCACCCTGATTGTCATCCCACTGTCCCACTTTTATCCCTGTCCATATTGGGACTGCCCCAGCTCCACTTCCTATGCCCATATGGGCAGTGCACCTGTGAGACTAATAGACTGGACTCCGCCATGTACATTCCTCCACCATCACCATTTTACCACCCCCTCCAATAATTAGCACTTCAATAAACACCCTTGAACCACAAAACAATCTGGAGACAGTCTGTGATTTTGAAAATGTGTATTAGCTATGACAATGGCAAAATCCGTTCTCAATAGTAATGTCAACATACCTATGTCATACATCACAAGTCCATGAAGGATGCAAGCAGATGACACACGTTGGTAACCACACCTGTGAAACGGTAATGGAAATGTACAACTCAGTTACCAAATACTGCTTGAAATTGACAGACAGGATAGAGGTAGAAGTGTGAAATTACCTGTAGTAGGCAAGAAAGTGTTCTCACCTGTGTGTCACTGGAAATATTGCTGTATGACTGAGACCCTGTTGTCAATGTCTTCTTCCTCTGCTTCCTCCTCATCACTGTCCACAGGCTCCACAGCTGCCACAACACCGTCATCTGGACTATCCTCCTGCAGAAAAGGCACCTGGCGTTGCAAAGCAAGATGGCGAAGCATAGAGCAGGCGATGATGAACTGGCACACCTTCCTTGGTGAGTAGAATAGGGAACCACCTGTCATATGGAGGCACCTGAACCTGGCCTTCAGGAGGCCGAAGGTGCGTTCGATCACCCTCCTAGTCCGCCCATGGGCCTCATTGTAGCGTTCCTCTGCCCTGGTCCTGGGATTCCACACTGGGGTCAATAGCCATGACAGGTTGGGGTAACCAGAGTCCCCTTATAGCCACACCCGGTGCCTCTGGAGTTGACCCATCACATAAGGGATGCTGCTATTCCGCAGGATGTAGGTGTCATGCACTGAGCCAGGGAACATAGCATTTACCTGCGAGATGTACTGGTCTGCCAAACATACCATCTGTACATTCAGCTAATGATAACTCTTCCGGTTCCTGTACACCTGTTCACTCCTGTGGTGGGGGACCAGAGCTACATGGGTCCCATCAATGGCCCCAATGATGTTAGGGATATGTCCCAGGGCATAGAAGTCACCTTTAACTGTGGCCAAATCCTCCACCTGAGGTAAAACGATGTAGCTCCTCATGTGTTTCAGCAGGGCAGACAACACTCTGGACAACACTTTGGAAAACATAGGCTGGGATACCCCTGATGTCATGGCCACTGTTGTTTGAAATTGCCCACTTGCTAGGAAATGGAGCACTGATAGCACCTGCACTTGAGGGGGGATTCCTGTGGGATGGCGGATTGGTGACATAAGGTCTGGCTCCAACTGGGTACACAGTTCCTGGATTGTGGCACGGTTAAACCTGTAGGTGATGATTAAATGTCGCTTCTCCATTGTCAACAGGTCCACCAGCGGTCGGTCCACCGGAGGATTCCGCCATCTCCTCAAGTGTCCCAGCTGACGGTGCCTAGAAAGGACAACAGCGACCACAGAGTGAAGCAATTAAGAGGTATGTACCCACAGCTACTCAGAACACGAAACAAAATCCCCAAAGTTGTCTGTATGTGTGTTGAGTCCAGGCCTAGGTATGTGTGACGCAGTTGAAAATGAAGCTATGTGGGCCCCTGAAATGGCGGATGCCTGACCTCTAAACTGGGGCAATGGGATGTGAGGTAACTGCACTGGCGTTGTACACTGTCGCGGTAGGCGGTCGTAGACCGCAGCGAAATATTGACGTGACCGCCATTTTCCATCTGTTCAATCACTCGATACCTGATCTTCGACAGGAGAGGACCTACACTGCAAGTGCTGCTATGACTTCGGTCTGAAAGAGACAATGGCACGTGCGCCTGGGGAAAGGGCCCCTGCCTTCACTGCAAAGGAGTTGGAGAAGCTCGTGGACGGGGTCCTCCCCCAGTATACGCTACTCTTAGGTCCTCCAGACCAACAGGTGAGTACATAGGGTGCAAGTTGTACGGGCTATGCTAGGGTGGAGAGGGCTGGATGTAAGAAAGAAGGGGCAGAGTTCTGCGAGCATGAAGGAGTGTGAATGCATGTGCCACATGACAAGGGCAGGGATGTGGGCCACAAACTTCGACGGTGCAGTTGGTAATGACTTCTCTTCTTCCCCTGTACATGTCATGTAGGTCAGCGCACACCAGAAGAAGGATATTTGGCGTGCCATCGCCAAGGACGTCCGGACCCTGGGGGTCCACCAGAGACGGAGCACCCACTGCCGTAAAAGATGGGAGGACATTCACCGCTGGAGCAAGAAGGCGGCGGAAGCTCAGCTGGGGATGGCCTCCCAACGTGGGAGGTGTGCCCGCAGCACCATGACCCCCCTGATGTTCCAGATCCTGGCGGTGGCCTACCCTGAGTTGGATGGGCGCATGAGGGCATCACAGCAGACACAAGGGGGTGAGTACACTCTCATTCTGCTGACTTTGCACGCAGTGGAGGGGTCTTGGTGGGGGAGGAGGGCTGTGGGTTTCCCTAGGCCAGGGCGAGTTCCGTAGGCTAGGCCCCTCCGTAATGCAGGCCATGTGGCACTCCACCCCACCTCTGTAGAGTGCCAAGTACAGGTATACACGCCCCCTGTGTCATCTATGTGTGCAGATGTCCACCATAGCCATGTAGGCCATATCCCAGGAACTGCATCTGTAGAGCCCAAGAGTGCGGCGTAGTGCAGGGGGCTGCTGTGTCTGTATTGTCCGCCAACGGTAGCGGTAAGCCATGCACTCAACCTGTCTTTCTTCTGTTTCCCTACCCCTTTTTGTGCTCTCCCTGTTCTTTTGTGCATCAGCATCATCAGGCGGAGGTACAGTGGCACCGGAGCACGAGGGGGCTACATCCCACATGGCCATGGAGGGCCACACCACGGATTCCGAATACACCAGTGGGACGGAGGGCGAGGGGAGCTTCACAGCGGTCACCGGATCAGCAAACAGCGACACAGACTCGTCCTCCGATGGGAGCTCCTTTGTGGTGGCGCCACCATCTGTGCCCCCCACTTCTACAGGTACATCCGCCACCCCCCCTACCAGGACCGCCCTCCCAGCAGCCCCTCAGCCTTCGCCCCGTGCCCGCTCACCCAGGAGGGTGGGCATCACCTTCGCCCCAGGCACCTCAGCCCCTGCCCGTCACCCCTGCTGCCCTCAGTGAGGAGGCCATTGACCTCCTCAGGTCACTCACTGTTGGGCAGTCTACCATTGTGAATGCAATCCAGGGTGTAGAAAGGGAGTTGCAACACACTACTACATTCC
This sequence comes from Pleurodeles waltl, assembly GCF_031143425.1. Taxonomy (NCBI): domain Eukaryota; kingdom Metazoa; phylum Chordata; class Amphibia; order Caudata; family Salamandridae; genus Pleurodeles; species Pleurodeles waltl. Next base: position 344,717,198 of record NC_090439.1, read on the forward strand.
TGGAGGGCATTCATTGTGGTCAGGCTGCCCATCATCGAACCCTGCAATCTCTGGCCTCAGCACTGATGGCAGCCATTGTCCCTGTGTCTAGCCTCCCCCCTCCAACTTCCTCCACCCAGACCCAATCCCCTGTACATCAGCCTATCCCTAGCACACCATCAGACCAGCCTGCAAACACCTCAACACACAAGGGCAGCTCAGGCAAACATAGGCACCACACATCCCACAGGCACTCACACAAGCATCACCCACATACAGACACAGCAGGATCCACTGCCTCCACTGTGTCCCCCTCCTCGTCGTCTCCCTCCTCCCTCCCAGTCTTGTCTACACTCTCACCTGCATGCACTACCACTACAGCCACTAGGACTCGCACCAGAACACCCAGCACCACACCCTGCTCACCTGCACTCACTACCCCTACTACCATTTACACGTCCCCTGTGTCCTCTCCAAGTGTGTCTGTGACACCCCCTCCCAAAGTACACAAACGCGGCCACACACACACCCAGCATGCATCCACCTCACGACAGCCTTCAGAACATGCACCTGCACCCAAATCATCAAAAGTTACACCTCCTACAACCACCTCCTCTTCCTCCACTCCCAGACCCCTTCCAGCTACCCGTCCCATTGTTTGTCAGAAACTTTTACTGAGCAACGTTGACCTCTTTCCCACCACCCTCCCCTCCAATTCATAGGTCCCGTAATAGCACCTCAGCCAAAAAATGCCCGGTACCAGTGGTGCCTGTTAGAGGTATGTAGAGTGCACCGGGCACCAGGGCAGCCAGTGTGACACAGAGCCAAAGCACAGCCAGTCCCTCCCCCTGTGAAGCACCAGAAGTTGGACAGTGCCCGAAGGGAGAGGGTGAAGACTCCTGCCAGCAAAGCCGCTCACAAGGGTCCCGGGGGGAGTGTCGACTCAGCTGTGACTCCTCCCAAGGTGGGGAAGGGGCAGAAGAAAGTGCCAAAGTCTGGGAAAAGCAGCACGATGGAGAAGGCCGCCATCATCCCCGCTGCCCAGGATGCCACCGCCAGCCCCATCGTCACTGGTCAGGAGACCACCGCCAGAGTCAGTGCCCAGGAGGGCAGCACAATCGTCACTGGTCAGGAGACCACCGCCAGAGTCAGTGCCCAGGAGGGCAGCACAATCGTCACTGGTCAGGAGACCACCGCCACAGTCAGTGCCCAGGAGGGCCCCGGCAGCCACAGCCCCGCTGGGCAATGAGGGACCGCCATGGCACACACCGCTGCACAGGTCAGAGACAGCAAAGTTAAGCACCGCTGAACAGGGCAAAAACCGCCATGGCAAGCACAGCTGAACAGGGCAAGCATCGCTGAACAGGTCAGAAACTGCAAAGTCAAGCACCACTGAACAGGGCAAAGACCGCCCTGCCAAGCACCGCTGAACAGTGCAAAGACCGCCATTGCAAGCACCGCTGAACAGGGCAAGCACCGCTGAACAGGTCAGAAACTGCAAAGTCAAGCACCGCTGAACAGGGCAAAGACCGCCATGGCAAGCACCGCTGAACAGGGCAAGCACCGCTGAACAGGTCATAAACTGCAAAGTCAAGCACCGCTGAACAGGGCAAAGACCGCCATGGCAAGCACTGCTGAACAGGGCAATCACCGCCAACTCAAGCATCGCTAGCCCATGTGTGGCAGGGGCAGTGACGGAACTGGGACCGTCACGGGGAGAGTGATGCACTCTGGGCACCAGTCCCCCTCCAGAACCAGTGGAGAACAGCATCCACTACCTCAGTCCTTAACAGGATGAAGCACTCTGGGTACCAGTCCCCCTCCAGAACCAGTGGAGAACAGCATCCACTACCTCAGTCCTTAACAGGATGAAGCACTCTGGGCACCAGTCCCCCTCCAGAACCAGTGGAGACTGTTATCCTCTTGTGAGTCTGTGGCTTTGCACTCACCAGGATGGTACAGTGGGCAAACCACCCACTGCAAAGACTTGTGAGACTGTGGCTTTGCACTCCCCAGGATGGTACAGTGGGCAAACACCACCCACTACAAAGACTTGTGAGACTGTGGCTTTGCACTCCCCAGGATGGTACAGTGGGCAAACCACCCACTTCAGAGACTTGTGAGACTGTGGCTTTGCACTCCCCAGGAAGGTACAGTGGGCAAACCACCCACTTCAGAGACTTGTGAGACTGTGGCTTTGCACTCCCCAGGATAGTACAGTGGGCAAACCACCCACTTCAGAGACTTGTGAGACTGTGGCTTTCCACTCCCCAGGATGGTACAGTTGGCAAACCACCCACTGCAAAGACTTGTGAGACTGTGGCTTTGCACTGCCCAGGATACATCAATGGGCATGGAGCCCCGTTGTGGATCTGGCGTGGTGCTGTCATCCGGCTGAGGTGCCCCCCCTTCCCTTCCCCCTGAGGTGCCTGTTGTATTTCTATCTGATGCCCCTGCAGTGTTCTCTCCGTTTCTGGACAGGTATCGTGTGTGGGCCTCGCCCATGCATTTTGGGCCCAGTGGTCCACAGACATTGAATGGTGCATACCTGCACTACTAATCGTGATGTGTATTTTTGGAATCTGTATATATTTCTGTAAGTATTAGCTTACTGTATTTTGATACATTACAATGATTGTACTCATTTCCTTTTGTCTTTGCATTCTTCCGGGGAGTTGGGGGTTGTTACTGTGATGTTTGGAAATGCATTGGTGTGTGTGTTGTAGTGTGCGAGGGTCGGGGTGGGGGTGTTGCATGTGTGTGTCCCTGACTTTTGCCTCTACCCTCCCCTATGTCGTAGGTGCAGTACTCACCGTTGTCTTCGGCGCCGGCGTTGCTGATGTTCGTAGAGGAGCAGGAACACTATCGCAGAGAGTATTTGGAGTTCCGGCTCCATGGTGCCCTCCTTCCTCGTGGAGTGTGTTAAGGTGAGCGTTTTCCAATTGAAATGGCTGTTTCCGCCTTGTTTTTATCCACAGTGAATCCGCCCCGGAAAAGGTGGCGGATTGGCCTGTTATAATACTGTGGGCGGTACTTTGTCTTCCGCCTGTCTGTTGGCGGTGACCGCCGCGCTGCTTGTCTGTACCACTTTGGCGGTCGGAGTGTTAAAGTGGCTGTCTAGGTTTCCGCCACGGTCATAATTCCCTTTTTTTTTTCGCCGGCCTGTTTGCGGTATTACTGCCACTTTAACACCGTCCGCCAGGGTTGTAATGACCCCCTTTGTGCTGTGTGTAAGGGAAAGGGCTGGAATGTTTAACATGTACACTCAAACATCACATTAATGCAAGATTCTAGCCTAGTGACAATTTGTCCAGCCCAGTCAAGCTCTGCCAAGTTTCTCATGTCCATGCATGATATGTTGTCCCAGTCCAGGTTGTCCATTGAATAATGCAACTTGTGATCTAATGTTTAACATGAGTGACCAGAACAACATGTCCCACAATACAAAGCAAAAATCCTGGAGTGGAGCAGCACATCATGCATGAACCTTAGAAATCTGTTCAACCGTGCTGTGACAATGCAGGCCTCTTTGCACCAGGAGGCAAACATGCTTGTCTTGGGGCTACGCAGCCAAACGTGGAGTGTAAAGTAATGGAATGGAATGGGGTTGTCATAGGCTTAACTTCTCATCTGAGAGGGGATCCAGGTGTAGAGTATATGGAGTATCTCTAAGTAGGATCATGTGAAGAGCCATGTGATCAATTACTAGCATGAACCCACATTTAACACAGCTGTCCTGATGTGCTGGGTCAGATCTCACAGGTGTTGCCAGAAATGTTAGAGACAACACTACCTCCTGTCTTGTACAAATGAACATTGGGGGTGGGGAGAATTCAAGTGATATACTCCAAACGTCCGTGGGTGTTTGTCAGAAGCATGGATGCTGTGTGAGGTTAGTGTGTCCCTGGCAGTGTAGTGCCATGGGGCTGTGGCTGAGCACATTGAACTGGCAGTGTGTCTGAATGGGAAAACATTGGATCTCAAGAAGGTGAGGGATGGTATTTGTGCCCCAAGGTAGCCTGAGTGATACTCATTCACTGCTGTTTTCCATAGTTTCACACTTGTGCAGTGGCTGTGAATGGATGGTGCAGAGGAGGGCATTGTTGCACTACACTTGACATGTGATGTGGGCCGGCAGAGAGTGTAGCAAGTTTCAGGAGGGAGGCATAAGCAGAAATGTCAGACTATACTACATATGTCAAAGCAGGATGATGTGAAACAGGTAATTGTGAAGTCACGGAATGAGCCAAGTGTCCACAATGATGTGCAGGTTTTGGGTATGGTTGAAGGATGAGGTGTCGGGACTACTTGTGTGGGCAACCAGGGTAGGTTACATGTTACAGATAATCAACACTACTCTCTTCTGAGGTTCAGCATGAGCCATAACTCTCAAATACAGGTATGCATGTTGGTCAATTGCATATTGTAACAAATGTTGGATGGTGTAGGTGCCTCCAGAGGGTCGATGTATGATCTGGGTGTCATCAGTGTGTCAGAGTAAGTCCTAGCCCTGGGCCCAAATGATGATTGACAGAGGAGTCATCTAACGGTACAAGTGAGCCAGGCTGAGTGAAGAGATTTGTGAAACTCTGCAGAGAACCAACTTGGGTAACATTGAAATGGGGTGAGCTTCAGTGGTTGTATATTTCCAAGTGTGAATGTGCTTATCTCCTTCAGAGATGGTTCACAGTCCCCATTAGTCTGGACTCTGGAGATGACGGAGATCACATTAGCGCACACAGATAAATAAATCATGCTAAATACATGTCCTTACACATTCATGCATTGTATCAAGGCTGTTTACTGTGTAGAGTTTTAGGATGTGTGTCAAATATGAGCCTTTGACCACATGAATGCAAAAATTGCATGCAAGACAGCACCGCAAGGCAGATTGGTGTGGTGTACCGTGTGAAAGGTAGAGTGATAGACCCAAACTAATAGATGACCAAACTAAGATCTTTGCCAGGAACTGTGGGCTAAGTAATGGCTAAAGGGAATGCAGGCACATTCTTGACATGGTGCAATGTTCTCAGTAGTAGTGTCAATAAGTGAATCTTACATCAATATAGCCATGACCTGAAAATAAGCTAAGCAACATAATAAATGGGACCCTTATCTGCACTCACCCCTTCAGTCAGGCCAGGCCAGCATGCTGCGTTACTTCCTTGCAATGTATCGTATGACACAAAACTGGCCCCCTTGCCACACAGGGGTTGTGTGAACAATGTACAGATATTGGCATATTGTAACTTGCCCTCATTTTCTGTAACACATGCTTAACACACCTATGTGTAACATAAAGTGAATGATAATAAAGTCTGTTTGTTATCAACATTACTATTGTCAACATCTATCATTGATCATCATTAACATATTACAACTTCATTACAGAGGGACAAACAGCATCTCCTGTTCGGCAACCTGTCCTGGATGTCCAAAATGGATGATGACACCTTCCTGCAGCTTCTGAACTCAATAGAATCTCCTTCTCTGGACATGGCAAGGGATGACATTGTTGCTGGGTCTCCAGAGGAACCGCCACCCCAGGAATTGCCCCAACTGCCAGTCCAAGACTAGCTGCAGACTCCGAGGACCCCCAAGTGTCTTCCGATGGTGAGTGGTAGGCATCCTGCAGAGGATGGTTGATGAGTTACGGACAGGGGTGAAGAGCATAGTAGGCACCCAAGAAGGAGTCTATAGGTGCCTAAGTCCCAATAAGGATTCTTCTGAGGAAATTAAAGGCACCTAAACTTGCCTCCATAGTATGGTTGGTTCCGTAGCTAACATTGCTGCTATCATGAGGCAGAGGCAAGAATAATAGTCCTCAACATCTGACACCAATGAGGTTGCCACCAAGCTTGGAGACATCAATAAAACCATGGCATCTATGGAGAGCAAGTTGGGCTTCTACAGAGCAACAACAGGTGCCCTCCATAGAAACATTGTTGCATTGCTGAGAAGCCAACAGACCCTTGTCAGCCTGTGCTGCCTTCCTTACTGGCACAGACAACTGCTGGCAGGGACAGGGGAGCTACATCTTCTGCCCCTAATGTGTTTGTTCCTCAGATACGTTCCAAAGAAACACCACCAGCTGCAGGTGAGGCACAACACTCATCAGAGGAGGAAGAGGAGGACTTCTCCAATTTCTGTAGGAGAACTGACATTAGTCTGTGCCCCCGAGCCAGTTCCCCGGTGGTCCTGTCTCTATCATCATGCTACCTCCCTTGTCACTCAGAACTGCACCTTTCTTGTTTTTGCACCTGTTATTCTTATCCACTTTTGGACTGCTGAAGAAGCTTACCATCCCTGATTGCAATTTGTACCTCCTTACTGAAATTCTGCTCATCTCTACATGTCATGACATGTCTCCAAAATTCACTCTGTCTGGACACACTTTGATCACTACCAGTTGTAGTGGTGTTGCCCTAAACACTGCTAAAATGCTCATGCTGACCAACCCACATTTGTAAATAAATTCACTCATAGAATCCAGAGTGTTGATGTCTGTTGGGGTAAGGGTTATTTATACCGGGGTGGATGTGTATATTCAAATAAATATATACTTCTTAGTATAGCAAGGCGAGTGAACAAAAGTCAATATCACCTGTTCTCTTTGTATATGCACAAACATCAAGTACACCCACTGAGATGGCCTAATGCAGAATCTCTTGTCTCCCAGTTGTACGTCACAGTGTGACAATAAGCTTCAGTTACTTGACTGGCACAAACTGAACATTCATTACTAATCGCACAAATGTTTACCTGCTGAAAATTAGGTCTATGACGCATGTGAGCTGATAACACTGTTTCACTCATCCACATACATCTATCTCAGTGAATATGACTCCATGATCAAACACATATGATAGCCTAAATGCTCACAGTGCAGAGATCCTTAAGTATATAAATTATGATGTTTGCACTGACAATGTGCAGACACTCATGCTCAGACTCCTTATGAATTAACATCATACCTGTGTGTGAGAAAGCAGCCTCTTTCTAGCATGGTTACCTCCAATTTTGGCCTATTTGTGAGTGTGTGTCAGTGTGTTTTAACTGTGTCAATGGGATCCTGCTAGCTAGGACGCCAGTGCTCGTAGTGAAAATCCTATAAGTCGGTGTGTTTTGCCTGTCTCACTGGGATCCTGCTGGCCAGGACACCAGTGCTCATAGTTTGTGGCCTAATGTGTGTGTTGTCAGTAGTGCTTAACTGTGTCACTGAGGCTCTGCTAATCAGAACCTCAGTGCTTATGCTCTCTCTGCTTCTAAATTTGTCACTATAGGCTAGTGAATTCATTTACCAATTTCAATTGGTACACTGGACCACCCCCTTATAATTCCCTAGTATATGGTACCTAGGTACCCAGGGCATTGAGGTTCCAGGAGATCCTTATGGGCTGTAGCATTTCTTTTCCCACCCATAAGGATCTCAGCCAAACCCTTTCACAGGATTGCCACTGCAACCTGCGTAAAATAGTGCACACACTATTTCATAGCCATTTTCACTGCACTTAAGCAACTTATATGTCACCTATATGTCTGACCTTCATTTACTGAAGGCTAGGTGCTAAGTTACTAAGTGTGAGGGCATCCTTGCACTAGCAAAGGTGCCCCCACACAGTCCAAGGCCAATTCCCTGGATTTTGTGAGTGCGGTGACGCCATTACATGTGTGCACTACACAAAGGTCACTACCTATATGTAGCTTCACAATGGTAACCCCGAATATGGCCATGTAAGGTGTCTAAGATCATGGAATTGTCCCCTAATTCCAAATCTGGTATTGGGGAGCCAATTCCATGCATCCTGGGGGCTCCACAAAGGACCCTTGTACTGCCAAACCAGCTCTCTGAGGCTGGCACTGCAGCTACCTCACAGACAGGGTTCTGCCCTCCTGCGGTCTGAGCAGCTCAGTCCTAGGAAGGCAGAACAAATCATTTCCTTTGGGAGGAGGGTGTTACACCCTCTCCCTTTGGAAATAGGTGTAACAGGCTGGGGAGGGGTAGCCTCCCCCAGCCTCTGGAAATGCTTTGAAGGGCACAGATGGTGCCCTCCTTGCATAAGCCAGTCTACACTGGTTCAGGGACCCCCAGTCCCTGCTCTGACCACTCCCCTGTACATCACCATCCCAGGGGTAGTGCCCAGAGCTCCTCCAGTGTGTCCCAGACTTCAGCCATCTTGTTTTCCAAGGTGTGGGGACACTCTGGAGGCCTCTGAGTGGCCAGTGCCAGCAGATGACATCAAAGACCCCTCCTGATAGGTCCATACCTGATAAGATAGCCAATCCCCCTCTATTTAGGGTCTCTCCTGTGGGTTTCTCTTCAGATTCTAATTGCAAGTTTCCAGCAGGAATCCTCTGCAACTACTAATTCATCCTCTGATCTCGGATTGTCCGCAGACTGCTCCAGGAACTGCTGTAACAGCAAGTATCCAGAAGGTCTACTTTCCTCTGCAACGTCAGCTCCAGCCAGCAACTGCAACAGTTTCCATGGTGTGCACGCTCTGGGGTCTCCCTGTCTTCACCCTGCACCAGAAATCTCCTGTGGAGTGACAGTGGCACTTCCCTGCTCACACAGGCACCTTCTAAGTCAGCGACCGGTTCTCTTGGACTCCTTTCCTGGCAACGAGCGTGCTCGTTGGAACACAGGTGGTGGACCCCTTCGACACAGACTGTCCTGAGGTCCTTCTGTCCCAATTTGGAGGAGGTCTTTCCTTCTCCAAGTACGACAGTAACCCTATGCACCACATCTTCTTCACCTCCTGAGGCCTCTGTGCACGATTTGCAAAATTTCTTCATGCACAGCCTGGCCCAGGCCCCAAGCACTCTATCCTGTGATGCTCAACTCACTGAGATGTCCTCCTGCAGTGTGGGACGTTCTTTTGTAATGCTGCATCAACCTCATTTTGTACCTCCTTTGTCCTCATGTCCTGGGTCTCCCCTGAGTGATGTCTGGTCGACTAAGGGCTGTCTGAAGTGCTGAGAGCCTCCTCTTCCTCCTCACACAGAGTTGAGGCCTCCAGGTCCCTCCTGGGTCCAGACAGTGCCACTTTTGTTCAGAATGCGACTTTGCCGGAACCAAGGTATGTTGGACAAATCCAGTGCCAAAACTCACCTGCATCCAACATCTCTTTGTGGGACATCCATTGCATCATGCAGGAACCTGCTGACATATTCCTTAGGTGCATTTCTGCACTCTTCGTCTGCATTTCTGCACTCTTCTTTTGCACCTTTGGCAGGGGCTCCTGCCCTTCCAGGAACTTCTTCGACTTCTGGACTTGGTCTCCATCCTTTGAAGGTCTTCGGGTCCAGGAATCCACCGTTTATTGTTTGCAGTCTTGCTTGGTTCTTGCAATAACTCTAATCACGACTTGTAGTGTGTCCTAAGGAAACTTGCAGTACTTTACTCCTACTTTCCTGGGATCTGGTGGGGGGAAATTTACTCACCTTTTACTGTATTCTTACTCTCTCAGCGATTCTGCACACACTACACTTGTCTAGGGGGGAATTCATTATTTGCATTCCACTTTCTTAGTATATGGTTTGTGTTGCCCCTAGACCTATTTCCTCCCATACCATTCTATAACATTTCCTATTATTTGCACTATCCTTTGTCTACTTACTTACCTTATTTTGGCGTCTAGTGTATATATTGTGTATAATACTTACCTCCAGAAGGAATATTGCCTCTAAGGTATTTTTGGCCTCGTGTCACCCAAATAAACTACCTTTATTTTTGGTAACACTGAATATCGTCTTTACTTGTGTATACGTACTGTGTAGCTATATGTGGTATTGCAGGAGCTTTGTATGTCTCTTAGTTGAGCTTAAACTGCTCTGCTTTAGCTACCTCTATCAGCCTAAGCTTCTAGAACACTACTACATTTCACTAATAAGGGATAACTTGACCTGGTGTAAGGTGTAAGTACCCAGGGTACCTGCTACAAACCAGTCCAGCCTCCTACACTGTGCCACACAAGGATGTACAAGGTTAGTACTAGGATGTTGGAATTCATGAAATACAAGTTATCATTTTTGGGGTTCTGTGTCAACTGGTAAATGGTGTATGAAGCTATACTAGGATATGTAGTGTAAATGTGTTCCTCTGCTCTATGAGGCATCCCATGTATTGAGTGCGAGTGTAGCCACATGTAGGAAGCTGCCCTGGTGTGTGGTGGGTACCTAAGGTACTTACACCTTATTCCCGGTCCAGGTATCCCCTATGAGTGTGGTGCAGGCAGTGTCTAGAAGCCAGGCCCTCTAGAGGTAGCTGTGGATGAGCAGCCAAGGCTTATCTAGGAGACATGGAAAGCTCATGAAATACCACTGCAGTCACAAAGCACTTACACACATGTAAGAAAACACTCAGCCCCTCATTATGACTTCAGTGGTCTTTTCAGAAGACCACGAGGCCACGGGCGCCAGAAGACCACCAGTGTTGGTGGTCTTCCGACCACCATATTACAAGTACTGAAGGATTTCCACACAATTTTATTACCTATAAAAATATGCAAAAGCTAAAACCTAACTACACTAAACCTATCCTAATCACTAACTTACTCTATGCCTAACTACTAAAAATCAAAATAAGAAAGGTAACAAAAGAACAAGATTGTCCAAGGCTGGGGCTACACTAGTTGGGATACCTGAACAAGGTCCTCTTCCATTGTCTGCACATGTTCACGCAGTCTGGCCTGCTCCTTCTGTATCTCATTTTTTTAAATTCAGAAAACTATTTCCACGGGAGGAAGTAACCCTGGAAGTGAAGATGTCCCTTACGTGAAATGAGCCTAAAGAAATAGCATATTTGTGAGATAGCGAGAGGGGAGTGTTGGGGGGTGGGTGTTCTATGTGTGCAAGATGTGTTTTAGCATTTTAAGTACCAACAAACATGACACGTATTTAAAAATATCCGCTAATATGAAACATTAAAACACGTTTTTTTTTCTTGTTTGGCTTGAGGCAGATGGTTAGTGATCACAAATGACTTATTCCCCCAGGTTAGTGGTTATTTGTATGTGTCCCAGACGTCTTTTCTCAGTGCAAGAATCATTTATATTTAGCGCATGCAGCTATTTCCGCATTTACATTTCTAATGATGGCTGCAGTCTGCTATTCTTGCTGGGTGTCCGATTCGGAACCACGTTTAAACACACCACATCTAGTGAATACGTTACTGGTGATTGGCAGTTATTTTCATGCATAAATACATGAACATTTGAAAAACTTGGCTTCCCTTCCCTAATTTTATATAGCAAATGGTAGTTAATAAGAAAGCATGCATGAAATTATAATATTAATCTACTTTGTCTAAGTATATGAAAGTAACAAAAAGCATTTCATGTTATACCAAACTACCACACTTATCAACTGTCCTTGATTATAAAGTGAGTTAAACCATATTGACAACTGACAACTGATTTACAACAGAAGTATGGTATGACATAAATATGATGTCCTAAATATTATTTACAAAATATCAACCCTTTATGTTTAGAAGTTCTATTATTAACTACAATTATGTGATATTTTTATAGACAATATTTAGTACACAATATGCTATTCTGTTAGTGAAATTGTGATTCAGCACGATGATGGATTACAACTCTATTTGCACAGCGTGTGCGATGTTTATGTGCCTGCACTAATAATTCAGAACTATGGTACCAATTATGAGTTAGGCTTAGTGGGAATTACTGCCTACAGGGGTAAATAGCACATGGCTTTTACAAATTGTGTCTGATCACAAGTTAAAAAATGCATGTGTTGTTTAGCACATGTGCTAAATACCCCATGTCTGGAGTACACACATGCTGTTTAATGCTTGCATTATTTACCACAGGTGATACTTACCAAATGCAAAAAAGCACATGTGGTAAATAACACCAAATTACAAGTATAGGAGGTCATTAAAAGCCAGTGGAAAATACCAATTTAAAATACCTCCACTCAAAAGCAGGTGGTCAAAATTCCCAAACATGTAGGGCAATGGATCTCAACCTTTTAACTTCTGTGGACCTCCACTTAATCATTACTGGAACCCAAGGATCTCCACTGAATTATTATTGGATTCTGGGGACCCCCCCACTATGCCATTACTAGAAGCCAGGGACCCCGGTATAAGCATGCTTGATGACTTGAACTGCAAAACAATACACAAAAAATACAGAAAAAGGCATACGGAAACAAACATTCATCAAACAGATAGATACATGGGTAAACATTGTATTTAATTCATAAACAAATATTAAACACACCACAATTTTAATTTTAATAGAAAGGTTTGAGCTGTTCTAAATTCAATTGAGGCCACTCATCATCCATACTATATTCTATTTGATGCATTTGCAGTGCTCTTACGAATCAACATGAGAATACTTATTTAATTTTTAGCCTCCAATTTCAAATTCCTTCACATTTGCAAAAAAGTTTAAACAATGTCTATTGTATATTTTCCTTCTTTATTCATATACACTTTATGAATTTGTTAATATTATTTAGCTTTCTAATCAGTCTCGGATACAATAAATAGGATTTGTGGACCCCCAGGAGTCCCTGAACCACAATCTAGGAACAACTGGTAGGGAATGAAAGAAAAGCTGTAAAACAATACAAACAATTGAGACCAACACACAGTACATGCACTGTTTGAAATGAAAAACAAAAGCAATCCACACCCACCTGCATAGAGGCCCAGTCCTACTTAAACAGTCAGAGACAGGTCAAGCTCTCACAGGTTGGTTTCATCAGCTCACACTTATATTCTGCACTACAGCAACATGACTGCAGCACTGCCAGGCCATTGTATCATCCTACGGCAGATACATGTTCTGCTACAACAAAACGTGCAGGCTGGGATGGAAAGCAGGCAATCAAATAATGACCTCAAAAGTTGCAGCAATGCAGGCTAAGAGCCAGGCTTGACAGAGAAAGGCTTTAGCCAATAAACATAAAAAATCCAGAGGTCCCGGGGATACACAGACTCAATATAGATACCATACAAAACATATTTTTATCACTACAGATAGCCTGGAGCCCAATATAGGGATCCACTGTCAACCCCCTTTCCTGGAAATATTAGTAGTAAAACCATTTGCAGTAAGTGCCACACACTAGACAATTTGTACGTGACATTTCTGTCAACCTTCAGCAAAGTACTCTGCTAAGTGATGGATGCCTTGCAGAGAATGAGCGAGTACCATATACAGTTCTTCTTATACACCAACACAGCTAATGCCCACAAAGCAAACATCTATGCTACAGGAGGGTTCCCTGACATTATAAGGCCAATTGACTACACTTATGTACACCTGGTGGCCTCTCTTAGACAGGAGTAAGTATGCTGAAACTGTAGGATGAAGCACACTATATACAAATGCTGTGTGTTGTGTATCTGTGTATACTGAACTGCTGTGTTAGGTGCTCAAGTGAATCCAAAAAGTCATTATTCTGACAAAATGCAACTTTGGTCATACTGTGGTGACACATCACCCTTAAGTTATTGGGCAGACAAACCAACCCATCATCAAAATTACAACGCATATTGATTGCTGTAGTCCAATCTCAATAAATGTCAGCAGAACCATTAGAAAGCTGTTAGCCCCCATGACATCACATGCATGGATCAGTGTGAATATGTCTAACACATTAAATCGGCCATTCTTCACAGTCTTGATGAACCTCAAATTACAGCTCTCATATCTTCTAGATTAGGTTCCTCTGACCTCAAGACCTCTTTCTTGCCTCCCACTCCAGGCATGTTGAGGGTGGTCATTATTGTTTTGTTCCATAGTGTGAGATAGAGGTGAGGTGGAGAACTACCACTAGTTACTATGTTTTAGTGCTTGTGTTTGGCAACTTACTTAAGTATCTAGAATTTCATGGTTTGGAACCTGTTCTCAACATCATGTGGATATGCTGATTCAACATTGGTTCGGTCTATTATCTCCTTCCTCAGACATGTGTTTGTTTTTTCGGGCATCTTCAGCATGAGATGTCACATTAGATGGTCATGGTGTCTTACCACCTCCTTGGCCAGGGCTTTCCTCTCAGGGTCCCGAAACTTTACTTCCTTTCCCTGCCTGGGTTCATAATAGAAGACTCTGGCAGAATTCTACTTGCAAACACTGAGTAACATCAGAGGCTGGCAGTAGATTCTGTTTGTCTTGTTCAAAGTGCTTTGTCGCAAACTGTTTAGCTGCACTCTCCCACAAAGATAAAATTTGGGGTGTCCTAAAGTCGTTTGTGTGTTGATCTGGCTGTTTCTGATCTGTAGGGATTAATTTCCTCCCTCCAGGAACTTCCAGTGCCTGAAAGTCAGCACATCATCATGTTTTGTGCATGTGCTAAATAACACACATTCAGTATTTAACACAGGGTCTAAAAATAGATTCCTCTGGACATGTTAACTCATAATCTGTGTTATTTAACATGTGTTATTTAGAGAGCACTATGGAATCGTTGTTTACCCTAACTGCAACTTTGGTGGTATTTACCACCAAACTCGTAATCAAGGCAGATGTGTACAAAGGGTTTCTGCTTCCATTCTACACACATCAGTGCACATTTTACACTTGGTTCTCCTGTATGCCAGCAGCAAAATGCTCATGACTGCAGCAAGTGCAAAGTCAAGTTTATTGTGCATGAAGCTCAATATGTGTGGCAGTACACACTGGGCAAAAATCATATTTAGGCTCTGTTTTGCACTATGTCTAACCAACACTAACAATGTTCAACTGATATCATAAAAAACTGTAGTGATTGGCTGTGGTTGTTCTGTTCAAAGAGGGTCCAGAATCTCACATTTAGCAGGCCATTACTGGGTAGCTAAGGGGAGAACGAAGATGAAATCAGCCGTCCAGTTGAGCTAGATCTACCAACCAAATCCTCAGCAGAGGTGTCAACAGAGACATTTAACAAAAGCCAAAAATAAGTACTGCAAATGCATGGTTTTAAACAAGGTAGCACCAAAATTGACTATATTTAATTTGAAAATGTTCTTCCTGCCGATTGTTTATTTCTGGGACACTCTAGTGCCTCCTGCCTCCGAAAGTGTGTTCTTCCATGTGAAATTGTTTTCCTTATAGTCCATGCCTATCTTGGGTTTCCTGATGAGGTCCACTTTGTTTCATTCAATTCCTGACCTTGTCCTAGCATCTTTTGCCAGCCATTTTTGTGTGGCTAAGGGGAGAAGAAAATCAACACCAAACTCCCAGTCCACCAAAAAAAGGAAAAGAGCAAAACTAATTCAATAACTCCATTGGGCTATGATGTTTGCCAGAGAATGATTTGAATAGTTGTCTTTTTAACTATGATGTTATTGTCCAGTTTTTTCCATCTGAAAGTGTTTAGTCATTGTGTCCTCCCTTTTTCATATTGCAGGATCCCAACTAGGACACTACCCAGGCCATTTTTCCATTTTGAACCCTTTCTCCAAGGGTATTTCTGCATAGGTGTTCAGACGAATGGCAGAGAGGCACTGGGTGATGTCCTGCAATGACTATGCTATTTGGGCCTGTAAGGCCAGTACTTCTACCTCTCATCTGCTGGCCTCCACTAGTAAATTACTTCTTCTTGGATTCCTGAACAGTACCGAATTCCACCCTCATCTGTTCCATGCAAAAGATTTTCCCACATGCCTGCACCTCATAGGCCAGTAATACTCGGTCTAGCTGGGAGGCAAAGCTTCATGTGAGTCGCATGTCCTCTGGAAGAGCCCCTAAGGCTCAAATAATGTGTGGATTTTTAAAAGCTGCGCTTACTTTGATGTGGGATTTTCTTGGACAGTTACACCTCCTACTGGGATGTTCTCTGCTGATCCTCTGCTTAGAGACTCATCTCACTTGGTGACTCTGGGTAGTTGTGTCTTCCAGTGGGTTGCACTTCCCAAAGCTCCAGAGTGGACCGATGCATTTTTACTTTGTGTTTACAAAGCTTCAGCATCCTTTGGGATGTATCTTGATGCCATAGCATTCCCTCACTTACTCAGAATATGGCTGAGAGTCGAAAGCCATATCTTCCAGTGAGTAACTCTACTCCTTGGTGGACCAAACAAAATAACATCCCACCTAGTAATTTGGGAAGTTACATCTTCATTGGGTTGCATCCCTATCTTTTTTGAATGGTCCACCTATATTAATGTTACTTATTCGGGTTGGGATTATGTGCTCTAACTAGGCTACTTTTTCACCACTGTCAGGTAAATCTCAGAGTTTTGGAGCATTTATTTTATGCATGGCATCTAACACTACAGTCTTACACCAGACTACAAACCTATGTCATACTAACAAAGAATATCCACTGCAATAGTTTCATCAACCATCATACAGAGATGGTAAGTATGGTAACTGCATGCAAACCCAATTCTATGGGGGTAATTTCGACCCTGGCGGACGGCGGTGAAGCGGCGGTAAGACCGCCAACAGGCTGGCGGTCTAAAAAATGAGATTTTAACCATGGCGGTTACCGCCATGGCCAACCGCCGCTTCACCGTTCCGCCCGCCGGGCTGGAGACCTGGATCTCCAGCCCGGCGGTCGTCACTATACCGCCGGCAGTATCACAACTCACCTGACCCGGCTTACCGCCATGGATTTCATGCGGTTTGGGACAGCCATGAAATCCATGACGGTAAGCTCTATCAGTGCCAGGGAATCCGTTCCCTGGCACTGATTGGGGTCACCCCCACCGCCACCCCGACTCCCTCCCTTACCCCCCCACCACCCCCCAAAGGTGGCAGGACCCCCCTCCCCACCCCGATTCCCAACATTTCTACACACATACACGCACGCAGGCATACACGCACTCATTCACATACACACAACACCCCGCATTCATGCACGCACTCATTCACATACACACAACACCCCCGCATTCATGCATGCACTCACACGCCCCCTCAACATACACACACGCACACCCCCATGCATGCACACAACACACAACACCCCCCACCCCCCTTCCCTAACGGACGATCACCTTACCTGTTCCGGTGATCCTCCGGGAGGGAACGGGACCCATGGGAGCAGCTCCGCCGACACCGCCACGCCAACAGAACACCGCCACAGTGAATCACAGGACGTGATTCGCTGGGCGGTGTTCTGTTGGCGTGGCGGTGGAGCTACCTCCACTTCCCCGCCTGCCACCAGTATGGCTGTTGCCGGCTCTCCGTCCGTAAAAGGACGGAGCGCTGCCAACGGTCATAATAGCCCATGCGGAAGACCGCCAACACTGGCGGTCTTCCGTACGGCGGTCCCTCGGCGGTCTTCGGAAAAGACCGCCGAGGTCGTAATGACCACCTATGTCTTTTACATCTCTCTGCATTATCTCAGGTTTAAGAGCAAGCCCATCACAATATATATTATTGGGGCAGCCCTCTTATTCCCACATATTAGACCAAAGGGCGTGCCTGGGGCACAAAGAAATTACAGAAGTGGCTGCATATGCCTGTGGAACCCCTTCTATAAGGGTCAGCGAGAGCTGTCATGAGAGGGCATTTCCTTATTTGCATGGGGGCACAGCCCTATGCAACGGAATCAATGTCTTTGCCTCTATGCCAGCAACGTATTGTAAATACGGTCACAGACACAAACAGGGCCTTAGTAGGAGCACTCACAGTGCTTCACAAAAATGTGGTGCACTGTCAGCGCGCCTCCTAAAGGCAGACATCTGCAGTGAGAAAATGGGGTCTCAAGAACCCCCCAGACAGAGTGATCTTTCTCCTGTCTTTAAAATGCAGGTGGCATGCAAAACACGGAGCAGCCACTCTGTATTTCACTGAATACGCTGCCTCTAGGGAAGTGCGAGTTCACAGCTGCCTGGGGGGCACTGCATTTATTGTAATAGTGTGCACTGTCCTTGTTTCTGCCTGGCAAACTTGTTAAACAATGTGCTGTGGCACAAACTGGGACAGTGTGCCCTTTTCATAACACAGCCCCAGAAGTACGCATTCCAGTGAATGAAACATAAAGGCATGCTTACTGCTTGTAGAGCATCTAAGGTGCTCTTGCTGATTGCAAATCTAATTGAATATTAATACACTGGAAATACATCTTTACTTTTGGAGATAAAGGGCACAATTTACAAATATGTTATGAGGAATAAATCATGTTTCTGAATTTACAAAATCTGCAATGTGAGATGTTGCCGTTGTAAATAGAAAGTTAGACACGCAGGGATTCTGCCAGCGTGGTGGAATTTTGATGTGAGCAAATCTCCTCAGAGTGTGTGCTTTCCAGAGAGGATTCACCTCCAAATGTTGAACGCAAAGTCACAGATTTGTTTGTTTTGGCATCCTTTTTACACATTGCAAGAGTATTCCAGAATGTATCATAGAACATAGGGAAAGGATAACCACAGTCTCATGTAAATCATTTAGGATTTAAAAAGTACATTTTGTTTTATGGGAAATCAATCATATTAGAACTAATCAAGAAATCAATTAATATTAATTGAAAAATAGAAAGATTTATTAAACACTGGAGATGGTAATATATGTGTATTGCAAAATCCAACTGATCTTCAAAAAAGAGCACACATTATTTATATTTATTTCTGAAGAATATATCAATAGCAATGACTCCTGTATTGAATATGTAAACAAGAGTCAGAACAATATCTTCCCATTTTACCAAGCTCATTATATCTTATACATTCTATCAAACATACTCATTTGTTAATGGGCTGCATAAAAACAACTGCCTAAAGGACACGTATATATACAGCTCTCTAGAGACAGTATTGCTGAACGTGACATAATTCTTAATACATAAAGGGGCATATTTATACTTGATTTGCGCCAAATTTGCATCATTTTATTTACACAAATTTAATGCAAAACTAACTCCATATTTATACTTTGGCGCTAGACCCATCTAGAGCCAAATTTATGGAGTTAAAGTCATTTTTGGACATGGAAACCTACCTTGCATCAATGAGATGTAAGGTAGGCGTTCCCCTGTAAAAAATGACTCTAAGGCCTTATTTATCCCCCACTCTAAAATCACGCACGGGGAGGAGGGGTTAAATAATGGTGCAAAGCTTGCTTTGCACACTTATTTATCGCCTGGGTCAGGTCAGGCGTTAGGGACCTGTGGGCCTATTTCCATGGTGGCACACTATGGAATAAGCCCACAGGTGCCCTTCCTAGGCCCCAAGGACACCCCCACCCACACCAGAGGGACAGCGGAGGATGGGGACCCCATCCCAGGTAAGTATAGGTAAGTATTTTTTTTTATGTGCCATTGGGGGCCATGAAATGGGCCCCTCTACATGGCACTGGGTGCAATGGCCATGCCCAGGGGACCCTGGCCCCCTGTGATTTCCATTGGAGTGGTGTGCATGACTCCTGCCTTTTCTAAGACAGGAGTCGTGTGGTATGGATGGTTTTGCATCAGAAAATGATGCTAGGCTGGTTAGAGTCATTTTTTTTACTCTAACCTGCCTAACGTCATTTTTTGGTGCAAAACCCCCTTTTCACATACCCCTAGCCCCACCCGGCTAATGTCATTTTTTTTTACACTAGCCTACCCTTTGCACCAGCTTGCACCATTGCATTAATATGGTGCCCAGCTGGTCAGAAATGGTGCAAGCCGGTGCTAAACTTTTTGGTGGAAAACTGCGTTAGTGCAGTTTTGCACCAAAAAGTATAAATGTGCCCCAAAGTGAGACAACGTTATGCTTTGCGTTAGAAACTCAGAACACAGCAACACTACAAATGGCACTCAATGAATCAATGACAGTGACAAATGGAAAAACTAATTTGAACACAACCAAAGGGCCTTCCATGCTACATCGGTTCACAATAAAGGAATGTCACTGTGATCCACTACCCCCTAAATCCAGTCTACACCCCATAGGTCTGAGTCTCCTTTAACAGTCTGAGTGCCAGTAGACTTTAACCGCTAAAACCACTAGACCACTATATAGGCCTATACCTATCATGCTAGGTATACAGTTATAAAACATGAAGGCCTACTGGAGTATTCAAGGGTTCTGAGAACATCCTGCAACTGCTTGAGAGGGAGGTGCAGTTTGTGGAGATTTCATTCACCACTTTTCTCTGACTGGAGAAATATAAATTTGCAGAATAGATCTTTTTGGTACAAGGGAACTGCACAATATCCACAAGACCAATAGAGCAGCCCAAGTATGAATTCCTTTAAAGCAGATTCAGGGAAGGATGCACAATTTTGTATTGTGTTACAGCAGATAATTAGTTGAAGTGGATGGTAGTCTTTTTCAGCTAATAATTCCACTATTCCTTTTTGAGTCCATTTAGGTCTTAATATTTTGAACTAGAGCTCATCCTGCAGTAGCTGCAGTACAGAGCAGGCAGGCTAAACTTGGGAGAAATGTGTAAAGCATTTATCTGTACTAAAATATTTGAAAAGTAGAAAGCATAAAACAATAAAATCGTACTCTAATTTATAAACATAGATAGCATCTTAACCCCTTCCCCGCCATGGATGTAACGGTTACGTCCTTGGCTGCGGTGCTGAGGCGCCAAGGACGATACCGTTACTTCCATGGACTGGCTCATGGGGGGAGTCCCATCCCCCTCCGATGGGAAGGGATGGAAGGGGAATCGCTTCCCCTTCCATCCCTGACCCCTGCCCACCCTCTAATGGCGTTAGCATGTGATTGAGCGCTAACATCACGCTGACATCATCAGTGGGTGCCACACGTGCTGGAAACCATTTGCTTCCAGCTCGAGGACGAAGAAACAGCTAAGTTTCTCCTCTGGGGTAGGGGATGCTGAAAAGAGGCATCGGGGGAAAGGAAAGGCTTTTCCTTTCTCTCAATGTCTCATTTAACAATCCTGCTGCCCGATCGCAATGCGATCAGGCAACAGGAATGCCCACTTGGAACCAGGGATTTTGTGTGTGTTTTTTTATGTTGTGGGAGCGGCCCTTTAGGCAACGGTCATCCCCCAAAGGGGGCAATATATTTTATGCCATTTCTGCCCCCCTTTTTTTAGGGGGCCAGAAGCCGCTGGAAGCCAGGGATTTTTTTGTGTGTTTTTTGTTTCTTTTTGTTTGGGGAGCTGCCCCTTGGGCAAGGGTCACCCCCCCAAAGGTGGCAAAGCCCTGTTGGGCAGTTCTGCCCCTCTTGGGTGCAGATCGGCCTATTTCTTTCAGTCCCATCTGCTCCCAAGGGGGGCAGAAGCCACTTGAAGCTAGTGATTGTTTTTGTGTGTGTTTTTTTGTGTGTGGGGATGGCCCCTTGGGCAGAGGTCACCCTCCAAAGGGGGCAAAACACTTTTGGGCAGTTCTGTCCCCCATGGGGGCAGATTGGCCTACTTTTCTTTGGCCCATCTGCCCCCAAGGGTGGCAGAAGCCACTTAACGCCAGGGATCTTGTGTGTGTGTGTGTGTGTGTGTGTTTTGTGAGGGGGGTGGCCCCTTTTCTGTCACAGAGGAATCGTCTGATGATGAAGCCACTCTCAGTGCTGATGAAGTGCCTGTTTTAGAGGAGCACACTGATGTGCCAATAGTGCAGCAGGCAGCGGCTGAAAGGCTTCCCATTGGAAGACCTGAACTCTGGAGTAGCCACAGTTGCCTGCCTTTACTGATCTCCAAGGGTAAATAGTGAATCCGGAAGCCTTTTTGACTGTCAATTTCTTTCAGTTGTTGATCGACAATGTATTTTTGGAAGAGATTATTGAGCAGACTAATTTGTATGTGGAGCAGTATTTGCGTGACAACGTTGTAAGAAAATGTTGGGGGATCCACGCAAGACACACCTCCCTGGACTCCACCGGGTGACTAGTTTTCAGAAATGTCTGGGTTTGGTAAATTTCCATAGATGACTGCTTCACCAGGGACCAAAAAGCAGGGAGACCTGGGGAAAATCTGGGTAGAAGGAAGTTTGTGGCTCCTCTTAGATTCCAGAACTTTCCATTACTGAAATGTGAGTGAAAAGTGTATTTTTTAGCCAAATTTTGAGATTTGCAAAGGATTCTGAGTAATAGATTGTGGCGGGAGCCCCCCAAGTCACCCCATTCTGATTCCTATAGGTGTCTAGTTTTAAAAATATATAGGTTTGCTAGGTTTCCCTAGGTGCCGGCTGAGCTAGAGGCCAAAATTTACAGCTAGGCACTTTACAAAAAACAGGTCAGTTTTCTTTGTGAAAATGTGATTTGTTTATGTTGTGATTTGGGGCATTTCCTGTTGCGAGCACTAGGCCTACCCACACAAGTGAGGTAGCATTTTTATCGGGAGACCTGGGGAAATGCTGGGTAGAAGGAAGTTTGTCGCTTCTCTTAGATTCCAGAACTTTCAATCACCGAAATGTGAGGGGAAAGTGTTTTTTTGCCAAATTTTGAGGTTTGCAAAGGATTCCGGGTAATAGACCCTGGCAGGAGCCCCACAAGTCACCCCATTCTGAATTTCCCTAGGTTTCTAGTTTTGAAAAATATATGGGTTTGATAGGTTTCCCTATGTGCCGACTGAGCTAGAGGCCAAAATCCACAGCTAGGCACTTTGCAAAAAACAGGTAAATTTTCTTTGTGAAAATGTAATGTGTTTATGTAGTGTTTTGGGCCATTTCCTATCGCGGGCACTAGGCCGACCCACACAAGTGAGGTACCATTTTTATTGGGAGACCTGTGGAAAGGCTAGGTAGAAGGAAGTTTGTGGCTCCTCTTAGATTCCAGAGCTTTCCATCACCGAAACGTGAGGAAAAAGTGTTTTGTTTTGCCAAATTTTGAAGTTTGCAAAAGATTCTGGGTAACAGAACCTGGTGAGTGATCCACAAGTCACCCCATTCTGAATTCCCCTAATTGTCTGTTGTTAAAAATATATAGGTTTGCTAGGTTTCCCTAGATACCAGCTGAGCTAGAGGCCAAAATTTACAGCTGGGCACTTTACAAAAAACAGGTCAGTTTTCTTTGTGAAAATGTGATTTGTTTATGTTGTGATTTGGGACATTTCCTGTCACGGGCACTAGGCCTACCCACATAGGTGAGGTACCATTTTTATTGGGAGACCTGGGGGAACACTGGGTAGAAGGAAGTTTGTGGCTTCTCTCAAATTCCTGAACTTGCCATCACCGAAATTTGAGGAAAAAGTGTTTTTTTTGCCAAATTTTGTGGTTTGCAAAGGATTCTGGGTAACAGAACCTGGTGAGAGCCCCACAAGTCACCCTATTCTGAATTTCCCTATTTGTCTAGTGTTCAGAAATGTCCAGGTTTGCAAGGTTTTCCTAGGTGCCGGATGAGCTATAGGCCAAAATCCACAGATAGGCACTTTCCAAAAAGCAAGTCAGATTTTTATGTAAAAATTTGATGTGTCCATGTTGCATTTCCTGTCACGGACATTAGGCCTACCCACACAAGTGAGGTACCATTTTCATTGGGAGACTTGGGAGAACACAGAATAGAAGAACAAGTGTTATTGTCCTTTGTCTTTCTCTATATTTTTTCCTTCCAAATGTAAGACAGTGTGCAAAAAAGACGTCTCTTTGGGAAATACCCTGAAATTCACATGCTAGTATAGGGACCCCGGAATTCAGAGATGTGCAAATAACTACTGCTTCTCAACACCTAATCTTGTGCCCATTTTGGAAAAGCAAAGGTTTCCTTGATACCTATTTTTGACTCTTTATATTTTACCAAATAAATTGCTATATACCGGGTTAAAAATTAAAACCAATTGCAAGGTGCAGAATATTTATTGGCCCTGGGTGCCTAGATTTCCTGATAAACCTACAAGTCCTGGATATCCCTGCAACCAGAAGCATCCAGTAGACGTAACAGTATATTGCTTTTGAAAATCCAACATCGAAGGAAAAAGTTACGGAGTAAAACCTGGACAGAAATAGCAGTTTTTTTCACCTCAATTTCAATTTATTTTTTCATTTCAGCTGTTATTTTCTGTAGAGAAACCTTGAAGGATCTACAGAAATGACCCCTTACTGAATTCAGAATTTTGTCTACTTTTCAGAAATGCTTAGCTGTCCAGAATCCATCATTGGTTTTACACCTGTTTCTGTCACTAATTGGAAGGAGGCTAAAAGCACAAAAAATGGGGTATGTCCCAGTAAAATGACAACATTGTGTTGAAATATGTGGTTTTCTGATTCAAGTCTGCCTTTGTTGATGCCATTTTCAGGGGAAAAAATGCATGCTTTCTTCTGCAGCCCTTTTCCTCATTTAAAAAAAACAAAATGTTTGCTGTATTTTGGCTAATTTCTTGTTCTCCACCAGGGGAACCCACAAACTCTGGGTACCTCTAGAATCCCTAGGATGTTGGAAAAAAGGGACACAAATTTAGCGTGGGTAGCTTATGTTGAAAAAAAAGCTACGAGGGACTAAGCACAAACTGCCCCAAATAGCCAAAAAGAGGCTTGGCATCTGAGGGGGAAAAGACGTGGCAGCGAAAGGGTTAATGAGGTAAATAGACACCAAAACAAGAAATATCATATTTAGAGTATCTGGTTCCACTGGAACAGGAGAAATTCAAAAGATAAGGCTGACCTCTATGGAGCGTGAGTCAGATACAGGGACCAGGTTCAGGCCCATTGAAAGTTTACCTTCTGTCTGTCTCTTTCTTGAGGAAAATCTTTGTCGGTGAGGTCATCGGCGAAATGGGGTGCCAACTGGATCTGAAGGCTGGTTGATGGCAGCTCCTGCAGTGCAGGACCTTGGTAGGAGTCCAGAAGTGGGGGGATGTTGAGGCTCTCAATGTCAAACCAACAAATTGAGTCAGATTGGCAGTTCAATGTAAGCGGCTGCTGCTCAGTGGCAGTTCGGTGGTAGCCTCTGATTCCTTTGCCAAAAATGCTTAAAGAAATTTCTAAGTCCACGCTTTTAGGGTAAAGCAGGAGGAATGCACTCTGATACTTATCCAAGCACACCAAGACTGTAGGGACACCACTTAAGGGTCCGGAAACCCTCCATGGGAAGCCACCTGTAGGGTGCAGGGATAGTCCCCTCAGGAAGGTAGACGTTTTGCAGTTTTTCTGTCCCTGTAGCTTAATAGTAGGTCAGCGAACTGACAGTTGGTGCCTACTTCTCAGTCCTGGGTACAAGTGTGAGCAGATCCAGCCCTTGGGAGTCTCTCTACACGGGTTCAACAGCAGGCACAGACCTTCTTCTTTCTTCTACTGGTCTAGAGGTATTCTGAAGAAGGTACCCATGGGTGTCACTTGTCCTTACATCAGCTGGTGGATGAAGGACTCTCTCTGGGCAATGGAAAAAAAGCTCCCAATAGCAACCCACACAGTTTGACATCATTTCCTGGGGTTTTGGCCTTAAAAATCACACAGGGCCCACTTTCCCTAAATACAACATGGCAGAATATTTCTTCCCTTGGTCAGAGCTCTGCACACACCCTTGAAGTATGCCCAGGGAAATTAGGAAGTTCCTGGGAAATCAGTTCAAGAACAGGTTTTCTCCCCACTGGGATTGGTACCTTTCTGGCTACTTGGACAATGGCAGGGGTAGGCCTAGGAATTAATTACATCTGCCTGTGACAGGGGATGCCCCTTTTAGGCCTATGCAGTTGGGGGGCACATCCCAGAGGCCATCCTGTCAGAGGGAAGTCATACCTTCTCTCAGCCAAGGCACTTTTGTTCCCTTTCCTGGGAGCCATTCACACTTTTCAGCAAGCTTCCAGGTCACAGTTTGAATTAATTCTGAAAAGGCTACTTTAAGCTTTAGGCAGTATAAAGTCAACTTTCTAAAAGTGGCATTTTCGAAGTAGTAATTTTAAATTTAAATATGGGGAGGAGATTGTCATTAGGTCCTATTTAGAGGACTGGACTCCATGCCTCGGGCTGGGTATATTTAATGGGAGGGGTGCACGTGACTCGCCTTCTCGAGCTGTTTTTGGCACTGGGGTCCCCAACTATGGAGGTTCTTTTTAAGAGGAGAAGGGCACTCAGAGGGAGTACAGGGACCACATCTTCCAGGGCTCAAAGTATTTTTAAGGGGAGAGGGTATGCAACCCCCTCCCCAAGCCAATTTCAGCCCCAGGGATCCCCAACCCTTTGGGCCCAAAGCATTTTTTCAGGTGATGGGGCCACACTGCCCCCCACTCTGAGCCTTAAAAAGACCCTGGGGACCCTATCTTCCAGGACCGTATCTCAACTACAATGGGGGTGCCATAAGGTCCCAGGCCCTGAGCCTTTAACGGACCCAGGGACACCATTCCCTAGGCTGGGATGAATTCCTGTGTCCTGCATAGCCCACACCAAACATGGGTTTATTCTCATCTGGCGAGAGCATTTTCAAATCACCCACCAAACAAGGGCAAACACAAAGTCTGCTCCCAGCGGACAGGAGCTTTAAAAATGCTCCAAGCAGATTGAGCGCTGTTTCCCTGCAAGCTCTGATGCAGGCAGGGAAACAGAGCAAATTGCTGCTCTTATCTGGAGGGAGCACCATAAATAGCTGCTCCCTCCGAGTGGAAGCAAGGCCGGCTCCTTCACCATGAAGGGAGATGGCTGGGGCCGCAGGGGCCATGGGGCTCCTCCACAGCCAATGTGTGCTCGGTGGGTGCCTGGGTGGGCACCAGGGTACGCACCTATTTAAAATGGAGGCCTTGACGGATGGGGACCCTAGGGCCTGAAAAGGCTCAGGAGGGGGGCTGTGTGCCCCCCACCCCCCAAATAAATACATGGCCCTGGTGGATGGGGTTACCATGGCCTAAGGGAGCTCAGAGAGGGGGCCTACGTCACTCCCCTTCCTTTTTAAATAAGGCAATACCCTGAGGGATAGGAAGGAGGCTAAACAGTCCCCTCCCCTTTCATTTACATTTTGGCCCTGGGAATTGGGGTCCCCAGGGCCCTAATATGCTCAGGAAGAGGGGCTGCATGCCCTCCTCCCATTATTAATTACTCATTCCCTGGGGATGGGGTCCCATGAGTCCAATAAGGCTCAGGGAGGATCGCTGCATCTCCTCTGCCCTTTTCTCAAATTAAATTTGGCCCTGGAGGATGGATTCCCCAGGCTCTAAAAAGGTTTGGGGAGGTGTTGTCACATGCCCCCTACCTTTTTTAATTGGCTTTCGTCACAAAGGATGGGGTCCCCAGGACCTGATAAAGCTCGGGAATGGGAGTGTGGAGCCTCCCTTCTCTTTTAACCAAACAATTGCCCTGGGATGGGGTCCCTGGAGCCTATGAAGTCTTGGGAAGGAAGTCCATATGGCCCCTTCCCCTTTTTTATTGGTTTGACCATGGAAGATGGGACCCCTGTGCCTGATATGGCTTGAGGAGGTAGGGCACACAGTCCTCTCCTTGTTTTTATTATATTTGGACCTAAGGGATGGGTGGCTGGTACCTAATAAGGCTTGGGGAGGGTGCATGTGCACCCTGCCCTCCTGTTTAATTTTATTAGGCCCAGAGGATAGTCTGTCCAGGGTCCTTTAAGACTTGGGGAGGGAGGCCATACTCAGGCACCCTCCCCTTTTTATTAGAATTGTCCCCCAGGGTTGGGGTCCCTGAAGCCAATTAAGGATGAGCACTGCACACCACCTTCCTCTTAATATGTATGTTTTGGATCCCAGTTGATTCGGTCCCTGGGGCCCAGGGGTCAACTCTATGCTTCGCACTGCCAAAGGCAGTGTGCAGCAGGTGGTTGGGTGCCTGTGGGGAGTTGGAAGCAGGGCCTGGCTGCAAGAAAGGTCTTTGGCTAATCACATGCCACGCACATCCGAAGGCCAGGCCCTGTTGCCAAACCCTTGCTGTACACAGCCAAAGGCCATGTGGAGAGTGGGATTGCAGGCACCTAGTGGTTGGCTTTATGTATGGTAATACGATCTGATAGAAATAACTAAAAAAGTGGTTCAACTCAAGGAATTAAAACCTTTTGGATTCTTGCATATTCTGGACTTAACATTTGGAGTGCCCTGGTATTTTCTGTTTTCATTTGTGTATACAGCACGACACAGAGGAGACATTTCCCGTTCACAGGGCCCCATATTTACAAAGAGGCATAACGCCACAAAAAGTGGCATTACACCTCCTTGTAAATATGGAACAGAGGTTAGCGCCACTGGAGTGTCACATAAAGTGACACTCCAGTGGCGCTAGGGGCTCTTAAATATGCCCATAAGTGTATTATTAAATATACATGTGTCAAATTATACAGGTGTATTTTTACCTTTGTTACTATCCCCAACGAATGTCAGCTTTTCAAACTTCTACTGTTTCCCTTCCTAGTCTGGAAAGTGACTTATTTTTTGTCCAGCATATGGAATGCATAAATCTCTTTTCAGGATGAGAAGGGTAAGGGGCTCCTCCATGGGAAAACAAATTTCCACACACAAAAAAAAGAAATAAAAAAAATTGCATTTGCATGGAGGTCCATTCCTTGTGTGGTGTTCTCCACCATGCAGATCTCTGTACAGAGTTAATGTGATTCCAATTTGTAAAACACATGGGTGCAGATTTAAGAGCCCCTTGCGCCACTTTAGGGCTGTCTTACCATCTTTTTTTTAAGCTAAGGCAGCAATAAGTTGGCCTTTTCCCCACTCCATATTTACAAAGTGGCACTGTTAGAAATGGGGTCTTTGGTTGACAGTCAGGTTACCCCCTGTTCAAGCAAGGACCCTCACTCTAGTCAGGGTAAAAGAGAATCACCCTCAGCTAACCCCTGCTTACCCCCTTGGTAGCTTGGCAGAGCAGTAGGCTTAACTTCAGAGCGTTAGGTGTAAAGTATTTGTACCAACACACACAGTAACTTAATGAAAACACTACAAAATGACACAACACCGGTTTAGAAAAAATAGGAAATATTTATCTAAACAAAACAAGGCCAAAACGACAAAAATCCGACATATACAAGTCAAGTTATGAATTTTTAGAGATTAAACTCAAAAATAACGCTTAGAACCAAAAATGCTTTGATGAGATGTTAACACGGCGTCGTGACGGAGTCGTTCCCAACAAGCCGACACCAGTGGTGCCGGACACGGAGTTGCGTAGACCCCCAAGTACAGTACCTTTGGTGAAGAATGAAAACAAGCCGATGGGCGAAGTCGGGGATCGCAGCGTCTGTGCGAAATGTTGAATCCGTGCACTTCGAGCGGCGTCGGTCACGACGTGGTGCGGCGACTTCCACCGAGTCGCGGACTTCAGCGGGGCTGCAGCGGCGTCGGCCCTGCGAAGAGCGTCACGTTCCAGCAAAGGAGTGCGGCGTCGGGTAAAGGCGGCGTTACCGGATTCAGCAGCGGCATCGGGCCGGAGTCATCCGAAGTCGATTTCCTTGGATTTCCACTAGCTTTCCTTTCAAGGGCCCAGGAACTGGATAGGGCACCACTTGTCAGAGCAGGAGTCTCTCCAGAGACTTCAGGTGCTGGCAGAGATAAGTCTTTGCTGTCCCTGAGACTTCAAACAACAGGAGGCAAGCTCTAACTCAAGCCCTTGGAGATTTCTTCACAAGATGGAAGGCACACAATGTCCAGTCTTTGCCCTCTTACTCTGGCAGAAGCAGCACTGCAGGAAAGCTCCACAAAGCACAGTCACAGGCAGGGCAGCACTTCTTCCTCAGCTATCAGCTCTTCTCCAGGCAGAGGTTCCTCTTGGTTCCAGAAGTGTTTCTAAAGTCTGTAGATTTGGGTGCCCTTCTTATACCCATTTTAGTCTTTGAAGTCACCTTTCTTCAAAGGGGACTCACACCTATTTGTGAAATCCTGCCTTGCCCAGGCAAGGCCTCAGGCACACACCAGGGGGTTGGAGTCTGCATTGTCAGAGGCAGGCACAGTCCTTTCAGATGAGAGTGACCACTCCACCCCTCCCTCCTAGCAGAGATGGCTAATCAGGAAATGCAGGCTACACACCCGCTCCCTTTGTGTCACTGTCTGGTGTGAGGCGAAAAACAACCCAACTGTCAAACTGACCCAGACAGGGAATCCACAAACAGGCAGAGTCACAGAATGGTTTAAGCAAGAAAATGCTCACTTTCTAAAAGTGGCATTTTCAAACGCACAATCTTAAAATCAACTTTACTAAAAGATGTATTTTTAAATTGTGAGTTCAGGGACCCCAAACTCCACATGTCCATCTACTTTCTAGGGGAATCTACACTTTAATCATATTTAAAGGTAGCCTACATATTATCCTATGAGAGAGACAGGCCTTGCAACAGTGAAAAACGAAGTTGGCAGTATTTCACTGTCAGGACATATTAACCACATTACTATATGTCCTACCTTATCCATACACTGCACCCTGCCCTTGGGGCTACCTAGGGCCTACCTTAGGGGTGCCTTACATGTAAGAAAAGGGAAGGTTTAGGCCTGGCAAGTGGGTACACTTGCCAAGTCGAATTTACAGTGTAAAAATACACACATAGACACTGCAGTGACCGGTCTGAGACATGATTACAGGGTTACTTGTGTGGGTGGCACAACCAGTGCTGCAGGCCCACTACTAACATTTGATTTACAGTCCCTGGGCACCTCTAGTGCACTTTACTAGGGACTTAACAGTAAAACAAATATGCCAATCATGGAGAACCAATTACGTACACATTTTAAACAGGAGCACTTGCACTTTAGCACTGCTTAGCAGCGGTAAAGTGCCCAGGGTAACAAAAACAGTAAAATCAGAGTCCAGCACACATCAACAACCTGGGGAACAGAGGCAAAGAGTTAAGGGAGACCACACCAAGGATGAAAAGTCTAACAGGCGCAATGCATGTAATGCACTACTTTGTAACCCTATGAGCCACATTATGCATGCCCCATGGATAATGTATGCAAAGGGGGTGTTCTGGCACTAGGAGGCCCACAAAAATGGTGCAATTAAATCTACAAGATTTAATTGCACCATTTTTGGTGTCATTTTTAATGCCTACTAAAAGCAGGCTTTAAAAGGACACACCCACTGTAATCAATGACCCTTTGCACTTTGCTTCCCTAGCATCAACATTTTTGATGCTAGTGGAGCAAAGCGTCACAACAACATAAAAAATGTTGACGATACTGTTCCTAATACCGCCATGGTGCACTGTATCATAAATACAGCGCACACATGGTGGCGTCTGGGGGTGCGCAAGAAAAGTGGCACTGCATTGGATACAGTGCCACTTTTCTTAAATTGAGGTCATGATTTTTCAAGGAATGGGTTTGGAAAACTACACCACACAGTTTTCCATGCAGATTCCATGCACAATTCGGGAATTCCAAAAAGTTGTACATTTATTCTTGGACATAGAGGTAAAACACAGAGGGGCATATTTATACTCCGTTTGCGCCGAATTTGCGTCGTTTTTTTTTACGCAAATTTGACGCAAAACTAACTCCATATTTATACTTTGGCGTTAGACGCGTCTAGCGCCAAAGTTCATGGAGTTAGCGTAATTTTTTTGCGTGAACACCTTCCTTGCGTTAATGATATGCAAGGTAGGCGTTCCCGTCTTAAAAAATGACTCCGATGCATATGCGTTGTATTTATACTCCCGGGCAAAAATGACGCCCGGGAGTGGGCGGGTCTAAAAAACCTGCATTAGCGCCGGATTTTAGCGCCTGGGTCAGATTTGCTAAGACAGGAGTCATTTCAATGGGGGATGGACGTCGTAAAAAAATGGCACAAATCGGGTTGTGGCGATTTTTTTGCCTCAGCCTGACTTGCACCATTTGTGGACGCCCATACGCCATTTTACCCTACGCCGGCGCTGCCTGGTGTACGTCGTTTTTTTTAACGCACACCAGACAGCGCCGGCGGCTAACGCCGGCTAACGTCATTCAATAAATACGGCGCCGGCATGGTGCTTCAGAATGGCGTTAGCCGGCGCTAATTTTTTTGGCGCAAAACTGCGTTAGCGCAGTTTTGCGCCAAAAAGTATAAATATGGCCCAGAGTGTAAATTTGCCACAATTTTTTGTGAATCACCTATAGGGCTCCAAGTAGGCTACAAAGTGGTTTAAAAATCAGTCCCATGCTATGGTATCCATCTTGTATGTGTAAAAATGTTGACAAGGGAAGTTAGATGTTATACTCTTTAAGAGATCCCACTTGCTGGATAACCTTGTGAATATTCCGCCATATGTCATTTACACTGGAACAAATCACATGCCACTGAAACAAAGATTTGTGTATTATGACTAATAAGTATACATGAGAGTCAGAAAAGATTGCATTTTCGTGATTCATCCAACACATATTTTTGTCTAGCCCTAACCTTGTGTATTGTCGGCCAGCTGAAAAATTCTAGGTATGTGTTAGGGGAAATTTGAGCATGCCCGCTAACCTGGATGTTTCTCAAAATACTCCTTGGCAATTCGTTTAATAAAAGATAAATCTTCGGAAAGATATAGTTAAATCTAACTTTCAGCGTTTATAACTCATCCTGCAGCCCAATTACCAAAATCCAACATGCAGCAACAGCCCAGAAAGACCTGAATAAAAGACAATTTTGTGTCTTTTGTTGTAATTCAGTCGAAGTAAGCTCTGATCCCACCAAATACTTCAACTGTATCTAGAAGTCTGGCTGTAACCAGACAGCAAGCACCTTTGAAGTGCCTCTTTCTCTTGCCCACGTACCCCGCATATGCAGAAGCAGAGAAAGATGCCTATCCATCTCCCACGTCATGGCAAAGTCCTGGAACAGCTCTCTCTTCACAACAGGACCTCTAGGTCACTGATGGAATTCCAAAAGAAGCTCAAGACCTTGCTCTTCGACTAGCAACCTAGTCCCTCCACCAACCACTGCTAGACTCCATTTGCACCTGCCTAGTGGCTGGATATCCTCAATGGTGATAAGTTGCACTCTACAAATCCACGTACAAAGAAAAAACATCAAATAACATAACATAACATAACTCATAACAGAACATACCATAGCATAACATAACAGTAAAAAGGATTTGCTGCAAGTCTCCTGGAATATCACAAGGGCCTTTACATTTTGCAAGGATTGTAAGAGAATTTTCTCTTTTTGATTACCTAAGTTACTTATTTGTTGCAATCCCTGCAAACTCAGAACTACTTTTCTATCAGGGTGCACTGCTTAAAGAGGATGTGTTTAACTGAAATCTCCATGACTTATTATTGTGTTTCTTATCCTGTCACTGATTTCACTTTCCTGTTTCATAATTTGCCAGGAGCACAACATAGAGTACTAATCCTTCACAGGATTAACAAAGAATATGTGAAATCGTCTTTCAAGCTAACAAATATGATATTGTTTGTTATATACAATGGGCCAGATGTATCAAACATTTTTGAGATTGCAAAAATGCTTTTTCGTATGTAACAATTCCAATTTGCGATTCGGTAACTTGTTACTGAATTGCAAATTGGATTTGCAACTACATACCGATTCGGTATTAGGAAGGAGCGTGTCAAGGGCGTCGCTTCCTAATACTGAATCGCAGGGTATGTATGATTGTTTTGTGACCGTGAATGCGGTCGCAAAACAATCGCAGTTACCACCAGTTTCAAATTGGTGGTAACCCTGGGGACCCCTTCCCCTTTGTGAATGCATGCAAAAATGTTTTTTAAGAGCAAGCAATGGTCCCACGGACCACTGCCTACTCTTAAAAAAATGAAAAGAAAACTTTTAATTTTACATTTTTAAGCACATCCCATTTTCCTTTAAGGAAAACGGACTGCATTTTAAAAAAAAGATTGCGTTATTGAAAAGCAATCACAGACATGGTGGCCTGCTACGTCCAGCAGGCCACCATCCCTGTGATTGTAGCCATTCACAATGACTCACAAATTGCAACCTACCTCATGAATATTGATGAGGTAGGTCCATTTGCGAGCCCTCGCAAATCGCAGTATGAAACTCCTGGAGTTTCGTACATTCCAATACTTAATTGCGATTTGCTAAAAATCGCAATTAGGTAATCACTATTGTGAAGAATGATACATCTGGCCCCATATCCCTTATGGCCCTAGCAAAACGATTATCTCTGATTTCCTTGTCTCACAGATCTCCATTAAACGGATGTGTAGTGTCTTGCATGATTTAGAACGAACATTTCTGTCATGTAATCACTAGAATGTAATGTAATGAAAGCTTGGTTTAGAATTGAGAGAGCATAGCACATATAATCTATATTAGCTTGAAATGTTTATGAACTAATGTATAATAATGCTGCATAGAAACTGTATTAATATATTTTGCTTAAACGTGCACTTGAAATGTGACCACGGGGAGTGGCCGTCAATATATACGGGGACTAATAAAAATGACTAATGTTATGTTAAAGAATGGTTTTATACTAATTATTAATGATTATGTTATTAAACTTTTGCTATAAATCTTATATGCCTTAGTAAGCATAAGTCGAGCCCTAGCTGCCTGGCTCTCATATTAAATGCGTTTTTCTAACGTGCAGTGTGCTGACTCGCAAAAGGACATGAACTCTTGTTTTTTCCTTCAAAGTAGAAGCTGAATGTAACTATAGTAGATCCGTTCTCATGAAATTCATATTGCTTGTAGAAATGTATTAGCAAAAAGCAACAGTGTATATT
The DNA here is from genome assembly GCF_031143425.1 of Pleurodeles waltl. Lineage (NCBI taxonomy): Eukaryota > Metazoa > Chordata > Amphibia > Caudata > Salamandridae > Pleurodeles > Pleurodeles waltl. The sequence goes on from NC_090439.1 coordinate 344,751,598, forward strand.
AGTATATTGTACAAGGTCGCCCAAACCGGTACAGACAATAGAGCTACTGACCGAAGATGTGCAAAGAATTACAGAAGGATGAAATCATACCGGACGTGCTACCTCTGAAGACGTCAATCATATGGACCAACAAAATGCTTGTGAACTGTTGTGGGGTGACAAATTTGATGAGCTAATTCAATGTTAATTGGGTAGAGATAGTGGGGTGCAACCCCTTAGCCAATTAGATTTTAGGGGAATGTACAATGAAAAAGGGATAAAAACCCATGAGACGGGGAGCCTTTTAGAATGGTTAGGGAGATGCTATCGATTTTATCCAGAAACTCTGTCACTCTGTTTGGTGACGTGTTTTGGTTTTGTTTAAACCATCCTCTTCCTTAGATTGCCCATTTTACACTTTACCTCTTTATGAGGGAAGTGCCCTTTTTGCCCCAGAGCTGAGTTTTGACTGATGGCGGATCGACTGATGTCCTGAAGATGAAGACTGAACCTGAGTGCTGACCCAAACCTTGGAGGGTAACTATGAAAATGAAATTGTGATTTGTCTGTTTGCTTTTCCTTTCTAGGTACCAACTGCTTACTTTTGACAGAGACCATAGCTAGATGTTTTCCAAAAATGGTATTCTAAATTGTTTTTCATGAAGCCCAACATGCCAATGCTAATCAGAGATTAGGACAGGGGTTCAATAAACAGACGCAAATAGACAAACGACTAAATCTATGTTTTGTTGAAACCGATGCGTTGATGACACTCTGCTAAAGTTGATCTATGTTCACGCCGTGTTATGTTCTAATATTTGTGATTCTTGCCTTAATGAAATCTTATCAGAGTTGCCATATTGTGACCATACTATTTTGTTTCTTGGTTTTGAGATTAACACATCTGCTTTTAGAATTGTAACTAATAGGAAATAAACCTCATGAAATTCTACTAAACTGGTGTGGTTATTCATAACTGCAAGGTCATGGTGGTGTCTTGAGTTGATTAATGTCTTTGACTAAAGTGAAATGCAATGTTGTAATAAATATTTATGACATTATTGACGTATTGATTGACATATTGATTAGCTATCTCGTCCTAAGGTGTCTCTCAACTGGGTCAAAAGATTCATTGGCCTAAAACGAGTCCTGATGTGTAATAAATTATCATAAAGGGACGCGTTAGCAGTTCGTTGGAGTTCACAGGTACACAGAGAGGAATAAAGATGTGTGATTTACAGCTCCGCTTGTGGGCTAGTCATTGGCGGGTGCCCAAGCTGGGCAAGATGCTATAACTGGCAACAAGATAGGAGATAAGTAACCCGAAGAGTAAAGTGATCTCCTGGAAAGTTTGCCATGGACCAAGCAAACTGCTCTTGTTTGCCTTGTATGCCTTTGTGAAAGTGCTGAGTGAATGGTTGGCTATGTAAAGTCAAAGCGCAACTCCAGCCGGTGTAAAGTGTGTGAATGGGAAGAAAGCTTTGCTAACAAGTCTGCGCATTGCTGATCAAGGATCACCAACCAAGATCATACAGTGCTGCCACCCAAAATAAAGTTATACATTGCACGGAGTGTTAATGCTCAAGGTAGATTTAACCAGGTTTACAAAGTGCAGTTAATGACAATCATAAATTGATATATATTATTACAAAATAAAAGCACTGACTGACAAAAGAAGTAAAAAGGTAGAATACTGCTAATACACCTACCTGAGTCTTGATATGTGGAGCATTATGACCTCAGCATCAGGTGGGGAGGCCCAAGAAGAAGCACTGGGGTTGTGCTTACTGAGCTGTCCAATAGCTGAACAGCACACCATTAAAGCTGCCAGGTGGCAGCTCAAAACAACTCTGGAGGTCTTCATGAGTGACGAGGCTTGGTGATAGATGGACTGCCTTGATAGAGACATTTTAAGGTTTCTTTGATGCACCTGAAGAGACTGATAACAAAAAAATGGTCAAATATCACAAAACTCTTGCTGGTGATGGTGTGAAAGAAGTCATAAAGAAGATGCTGAGAAAGGACAAAGAAGTAACATATTATCAGATTAAGAATGCGTTAAAGCTCAAGTTCAATCCAGGACCAAACGTTGATTGTGAAAGATATTTTTTCATCAAGAAACATCAAAGAGTTGGTGAAAAAATCATGAATTTGTTGAAAGACTCAACATGCTCATCAAATATTGTAAGTTCAATGAAATTAATGATGAATAAGCCATGCGGTTTAGAGTTATTGATGGATACTTGTCTAATTCATTCCGATGATGAATGCTGAAATAAACTATTGGGGTGTGATTTAGAACTCGACGGACAGGTTACTCCATCACAACGGTGATGAATATTGTGTCCACCACAATTGAAATCCCATTATATTCTATGGGAGTTAGCTTTCGGCGGACGGGATATCCGTCTCATTGTGACGGAGTAACCAGTTTGCTGAGTTCTAAATTAGGTCCTTAGTCTGCAGCAAGTGTTGACAGCTGCCAGAACTGAGAAATGTGATGTGAAGCAAGTTCTGACATGGAGGCCAGAATGCCCAGAATGAGTCAATCATGAGTATGAAAAGTAATTTGAAACAAATAGGTGAAGGACACAAATTGATGTCTATATGTAAAAAGAAGTTGATTTTTAGATGTGGATTTTCATTTCCATACAAAGGACAGTGTCTCACCATTGGGCAGACATGCAATAGTTGTGATAAAGAGAACCATTTTGTGACAATCTGTAAAGCAAAGGAAAAAGAAAGTGCATCACTGCACTAAGAAAAAATGGCTGCCAGACCGTTCCGGAGCAACGTTCAACACATGCCCTCAATGCCAAGTCGTTGACCTCAGTTGAGGCAAATAGATACTAAATGAAGCTGATCATCATCCAAAACATTGTCAAAAGATTCTTCTGCCTCAATAATAAGTGCAAGTGAAGAAAGTAATTGTGCCATGCCGATGTTTACCTCAGAAAAACGTGCACATGTCAGACTGGCCACATTGGAAAAAGAAATTCAGTCAAAGAAAAGTTGACATGTCAAAGCAACAAAATCATATGAACAATAGCCAAAAATGACATTGAAAATAAATGGATGTTCAATACATTTCATTAACAACAGTTAATACCATGTGGTCAACTTCTGCCAAAAGCTGTTGGAAAGCCAATATCCTGATGGCAAAGTCAGGCACTGGATATTTTAGGGCATAAAGCTGTGTATTTTTAATTGTTTGTGCACCACTGGGGCTCAAAATGGTGGCTACTTGCTATACAAATCTCATATATTTACGACACTGTTTTTTACAAAATATGACACATAAAAAAGTGAACCGTTACTGTTTTGACATTGTTAGGGCCGCAGTATATGTTTTACTTCCATTGACGGTAATTGTTGGAAAAACAAAAAGTTAAAATAATAAATTTCAAATGTATTATTTACACATTATTTGTAAAAAAAAAAGTCAGATGTAACAAAATGTAGATTTCAAATAGCAAAAACATTTTGAAATGATGAGAAAATATAAGACACAATAAGATCACTAATAAGATGTGTGTTGATTGTGAAAGTATTGCGGGACAATTTAAAGTGGTAGTTTGTTTTCCTTACATGCAGACAACTGAACCTACGGATGAGTAGAAGAAGGCTTCCTCAAGTTTTCAGATCATTTCCAGACCTTGCCACCATGGAGGAAATGGACATGATAAAAAAGTTCAGATTAAATGAGCAACCTACTGGAGTTGTGTCAGCAGCTGGAGCCTGATCTTCTGCTTCACAATAGGAATACAACAGCAATAACATCAATAGTGAACTCATGGTAGTACTTCATGTTTTGGCCACTCGATCTTTTCAATAGAGTGAGGCAGTATCTTGAGGCATGTGACAGCCAACCTTCACTGGTGTGCTACAAGAAGTCCTTGTTTCAGTGATGAGACACATCAACAGCTTCATCCCGTTTTGAAGACATCAGGATTTGCCCAGTGTGAAGAAATAATTTTATGATGTGGGTGGTCTACACACGTGGTTGGAGCAATTGATGACCGCATGTTGCCTTGGTGCCACCACATGCCAAAGAACAGGTCTACCCCAGTCAGAAGAACTTCCATTTTATCAATGTGCAAGTTGTCTGCTTACCTGATTTATACAACTCAAGTGTGTGTGCCCGCTTTCCTGGGTCAACACATGATTCCTTTGTACTACGGAACAGCACCATAACCCTGTAAATGTCAACTTGGATCTGAAAGGGCCTGGCTTGTCGGTAAGTACAATAGGACTTGAGGATCATTTGCTCTAATCCTAGTTTAGTAATGTACAATGGTTTGATATGATTTTCACCTATAAATCTATTGCTTCCATATAGAAGTCTCAGCATACCCTAACGGACCATGGTTGTTGGCACCGCTGAGAAATTGAACAACGCCAAAGGAAGTCCGCTTCAATGAGGCACATGGAAAAACACAGAAGCCTTTGCAGATTTAGGTGTCTCGACAAGAACAGTGACCCCCTCCTCGGCTCACTCAAAAAGGTGCCCAAATCACAGTTGTCTGCTGCATGCTGCACAACGTTGACCTGCGACGGAACATCCCAATCATCAAAGAGGATGGAGAACCTTAAGAGCCACCGAGTGAGGATGTCAAAATGCCCAAAGTCTTTCAAAGTCAATGCCAGTTTGACTTTGAATGTGAACAAGTGTGAGTTCAATAAGACAAAATTGAGAATCTTTGGTATATCTTTTCCGATGGGGCTATGATGCCTGATCCTGCAAAAGTAGAAGCTTTGACAAATGCTTAACCCCCCACAAAATGTTTCAATGGTACGTTCTTCTCTTGGAATGGCCAGTTACTGTTGAAGATACATATAAGACTTTGCCACTATTAGTGCTCAATTACAAGAGTTGAAAAAGAAATTTTTTTGTTTCAATGGTCAAAAGAATGTGAGAAAAGTTTCAAGAGAATCAAACATGCCATTGAAAATGCTACATAAATGGCATACTTTAATCCAAAGATTCATACGGAGATTGTGGTCTATGATAGCCAGGACCGGTTAAGCACTATACCTGCACAGCTTAATGGACGCCCTAATGTTAGCTGGGATATTGTAGCTTGTGCTAGTAGAAGTTTATTTCCATCAGAACATGCTTACTCACAGCCTGAAGAAAATGTTTCTGTGGTATGGGCTTGTGGACATTTCCATGTGTTCTTGTATGGAAAGCCGTTTACGCTGGTAACTGATCATCAAGCTTTGCCGACCATCTTTGTCAACCCATAAACCAAGATGCCTCCTCAAATTGAACAACAGGGATTGAGATTGCAAGAGCATGATTATACAAATGTGCATCAACCAGGAAAGGATCTGAATCCTGCTGAATACTTTTCAAGGCCATGGTACTCCACCGAAGACGGCTGAGGACTACATCAATTTCATTGTCAAGTGCACCAGCTGCTGTTGCCTTAGCCCAGATTGTCACTGTCATGAATCATGATAGTACCCTGCTGAAGTTAAAAGACATAATAACCCATCAGCTGTGGAACAAACACAATCAACCCTCTGCAATGATGATGAACGTCAAGAATACAAAAATATCAAAGATGAATTGTCTATAACTAAGAAAGGAGTTATATTGTGAGGATCAAGGATCCTGATTCCCGAGAGTCTGCGACAAAAAGTGTTTGAATTAGTTCACAAAGGACATTGAGGTATTGTTGCCAAAAAGAGAGCTGTCCAAGACTGAATTTGGTTTCCATATTTAGACCAAAGAGTAGAAAAAGAACTCAAGGCCTGTCACGTGTGCAATTGTCTGGCAGCAAAAATTACTCAACACACTCTGAACATGTCAGAACTCCATAAACATGCTTGGAATAGAATAGCCATCAATTTAGTTGGTCCACTTGATAATGGACATCATTTAATGGTGATTGTAGATAAATACTTAAAATTTCCTTTGGTTGAACATCTTTCATCCACGACTCATGAACAACATTCCAACCATTGAAAAAACTGACAATGGTCCTCCCTTCAACAGTAAAGAATTTAAAGAATTCTTGGAGGATCTGAACAGAAATTATTAAAGATCACATCTTTATGGCCATAGACCAATGGACTTGTTGAGCGTTTTATGAGCACACTGAAGAAAGCAATGCAGTGTGCAACTCGTCAGAAACTCAATTTGAAAACAGTATTGAATTCTACTCTACAAGCTTATTGTTCGACATCTCGCTCGACAACAGGTGAAAGTCTTGTGACTTTGATGTTTGGGAAAGCAATGGCAACTAAGTTACCCTAATGGACCACTGAAAGAGATAAAAATGAAAATATGATTTGTAAAGAGACTTGGACACCCATTACAACCCTGGCGGTAAATCCTGCTTACCACTGTGCAGAAGACCGCCAACATACTGATGCTGCCACGTAATTCCGCTACAGGTATTATGACCCACAGCCCGGAATCCGCCACAATACACATACCCACACAAGTCCGCCACACCAAAGGTCAGTGATAAACTGGCGATAACAAAACCAACACTGTCACGCCAACAGTAATACGCCCACAGTATCACGACCTACGAATCAACGCAGCGGTCTTTCAACCGCGATAATCTATTGGCGGTACACACCGCAGCGCTCAAAATACACACACATCTACAAAACACAACCACATTGGACAATTCAAAATACACACACCTGATACTCATACACACACTACACCCACATACCCAATCCAATATAAAGCACACACCCACGTCACCCACAAACTCTTACTCCCAGAATTTTGAAAGCACGCCAGAGAGAGACACTACCTAAAACAAAACCAGCATCCACATACACACAACACCATTACTTACACAACATCCACGCACCTCAAACAACACACACTAACACACACCCTCGCACATCACAACAGACACCACTTCACACATCACCCACACCACATCATGGCACCTCAACGACACCCCAGGTTCTCTGAGGAGGAGCTCGGTGTCATGGTGGAGGAAATCGTCCGGGTAGAGCCACAGCTATTCGGATCACAGGTGCAGCAGACCTCCATTGCAAGGAAGATGGAGCTATGGCGCAGAATTGTTGACAAGGTCAACGCAGTGGGACAGCATCTAAGAACTAGGGATGACATCAGAAAGAGGTGGAATGACCTACGGGGGAAGGTGCCTCCATGGTCTCCAGACACCAGATTGCTGTACAGGGGACTGGCGGTGGACCCCCACCTCCTCCCCCACAAATAACAACATGGGAGGAGCACGTCTTGGCAATACTGCATCCTGAGGGCCTCGCAGGAGTAGCAGGAGGACTGGACTATGGTAAGGCAAATCTTTACTACCTTATCCCCCACCCCACCTGCATGCCATTACATACTCCCACCCTTATCCTCACACCCATCACCCCAACAACCTACAGATACCCCACCAACACAACCCACACATCCCAAAACCAAGACCTGCATGTGACACCAATGCATGGACACCCATCACCCAAGCATCTCCACTACAGAGACTCGCTCATGCCCCAAAATCACCAATCACACAAGGACCAAGCCAATAATGCAAGCATTGGAGTAGAGGGTCAACCACCCATTGCACACGATGGCACACACAGATACAATAATTATGCATTTACTCCCCAACAGGACCCCTACCCAACGTCACCTGATAGGAGGTGCCAGACATGTCCAGTCCCCCCCACAGAAGAGGCCCACAATGATGACAGAAGCTCTGCACAAATGGATCAAGATGACCAGCCCGGCCCATCTGGGACCTTGGGACAGTCGGTTTCCCTGACACTGTCACAAGCCACCACAGAGCCTCCCCCATCAGGAAACACCAGCATAGCACCCACCCAGCGGGCCCATCCCTCTGTCCCTAGGACACATCAATAAGCAGTGTGTCCACCACTACAGAGAACTCAGGCAAACCCACCAACCCAAGAAAATCAGGGACCTGATGGCAGTGGGCACACGGTTCAGGGGACAGAGGCACAGGATAACAGGGAAACTGGGAGGACTGCTGTGCAACGGGGGAGGACAGGCCCAGGGAACCCACTCTCCACGAGGCACTCTCCAACATCATGGGAGCTTACCATCATTCCCAGGAGACAATGGCAACAACGGTACTGGCCAAGTTTCAGGAGACCCAGCGGCTGCAGGAGGAACACTACCTTGGGATCAGGGAGGACTTGAAGTCCATTAACACCAGCCTGGTCACCATTGCAGGGGTGCTGGCAGACCTTGTCAACACCAGGAGGGACACAGTGGCACAACAAGGGGCCCCTGACACTAGCCTGGACGATGAACAGCCCTCCACCTCTGCCGGCGCTAGTGGACAGGAGGCACCGCCACAGGAACAACAGGACACCAGCACCCCACCCCCTGCAGATGGAGAACCACCCCGCAAATGGTCCCTGAGATCCAGGAACAAGACAGAGAACATTGCCAACACCCCCGCCAGGAAATGAGACCCCCATGAATGTCACCCTTCTGACCCACTATGTCACCCTGTCCATCCTTAAACTGCCATTGCTCCACTTCCCATGCCCATTTGGACAATGCACCTGTGAAACAAATAGACTGAACTCTGCCATGGACATTCCTTCACCATTTCCCAGCCCATTTTACAACCCCCTCTACTTATTAGCACAGGAATAAACACACTTCAATCACAAAACAATCTGGAGTCAGTCTGTGCTTTCACAAATGTGTAATTGCAATAACTATGGAATATAGCAATGTCAATTTACTTGTTCATATACCAATGTAACACAGCTGTAGGCCAGCAGTAAACATAGAAAATGACACACTTATGCTAGTTCCAACAATAGAATGGGATGAGGGAAGCAGTGGCATCTTCTTACCTGTATCTCACTGGAAGCATTGCATGATGATGTTGTTTCGGTTATCGATATCCTCTTCTTCTGCCTCCTCTTCTTCACTGTCCACAGGCTCCACAGCTGCCACAAGACCATCATCTGGCCCATCCTCCTGCAGAAAAGGCACCTGGCATCACAAAGCCAAGTTGTGCAGCATACAGCAGGCCACTATTAACTGGCACACCTTCTTCGGTGAGTAGTATAGGGAGCCTCCTGTCAGATGGAGGCACCGGAGGCCGAAGGTGCGTTCGATCACCCTCCTAGTTCGCCCAAGTGCCTCATTGTAGCGTACCTCTGCCCTTGGCCTGGGATTCCTCACTGGGGTCAATAGCCACGACAGGTTGGGGTAACCAGAGTCACCTGCAAATGTCGAGGGTCAACTGTTAGACACACACTAACCCTTAGGGACAGCTCCATACCCTGAAACCTATGTCAACTGTATTGGGACCTTGGCCTCACCTATTAGCCACACACGGTGCCTCTGGAGTTGGCCCATCACATAAGGGATGCTGCTATTCCTCAAAATGTAAGCGTCATGCGCAGAGCCAGGATACTTGGCATTGACATGGGAGATGTACTGGTCTGCCAAACACACCATCTGCATATTCATAGAATGGTAGCTCTTCTGGTTTCTGTACACCTGTTCATTTCTGCGGGGGGTACAAATGCCACAAATGTACCATCAATGGCACCAATGATGTTGGGGATATGTCCCAGGGCATAGAAGTCACCTTTCACTGTGGGCAAATCCTCCACCTGAGGGAAAACAATGTAGCTGCGCATGTGTTTCAGCAGGGCAGACAAGACTCTGGAGAACACGTTAGAAAACATTGGCTGGGACATCCCTGATGCAATGGCCATTGTTGTTTGAAAAGACCCACTGGCCAGGAAATGGAGTACAGACAGAACCTGCATTAGAGGGGGGATTCCTGTGGGATGGCAGATAGCTGACATCAGGTCCGGTTCCAACTGGGCACACAGTTCCTGGATTGTTGCACGATCAAGTCTGTATGTGACCAGGATGTGTCTCTCTTCCATTGTCAACAGGTCCACCAGGGGTCTGTACACCAGAGGATGCCGCCATCTTATCACCTGCCGCAGTGGACGTGGCCTATGGAGGAGAACAGTGAGCAGAGAGTCATCCAACACAGAGGTATCACAATTCTTATTTTCAGAAACGTTAATAATCCGCAATGTGCGGTATCTGTCTATATTCCCGGCCTAGATAGGTGTGACGCAGGTAACATCCATCCCATGTGGCCTCCTGAAATGGCGGCTGCCTGACCTGTAAGGTGGGACAAGGGGATGTGAGGTAACTGCACTGGTTTTCTACACCGTCGCGGTGGGCGGTCGAAGACCACAGTGCAATTCTGCATTGGTTAACATTGGGCCCTATGGGTCCCAGGAGCCAATGACGATGTACGCTGGTGGTGATGGTACGCACCGCCGTGGACGTGACCGATATTTTCTGTCTGTTCACTCACTTGATATCTGACCTTCAACAGGAGAGGACCCACACTGCAAGTGCTGCTGTGACCTCAGTCTGGAAGCGATGATGGCTCATGTGTGTGGGGAAAGGGCCCCTGCCTTCACTTCAGTGGAGTTGGAGAAACTAGTGGATGGGGTCCTCCCCCAGTAAACGCAAATGTACGGCTCCAGACATACAGGTGAGTACACTGTGAGCATGCTGCATGGGAAATGCCTGTTTTGAGTGGTGTGGATGGAAGATACATGGGGGGGCTAAGGCCTGCATGTGTGGATGGGGAGTGTATGTGCGTCAGGGCAAGGGTGGGAACTGGGGGGCAATGAGTATGACGGTCCCAACGGGTAAGTAATTTCCTTTCCCCCTGTACCATTCCTCTAGGTCAGCGCCCACCAGAAGAAGGGTATTTGGCGTGCCATCGCCAAGGACGTCTGGACCCTGGGGGCCTACCACAGACAGAGCACCCACTGCCGTAAGAGATGGGAGGACCTCCGCCGCTGGAGCAAGAAGACAGCGGAGGCCCAGCTGAGGATGGCCTCCCAACGTGGGAGGGGTGCCCGTCGCACAATGTCCCCCCTGATGTTCCGGATCCTGGCGGTGGCCTATCCGGAGTTGGATGGGCGCTTGAGGGCATCACAGCAGCCACAAGGGGGTGAGTTCACTCTCATTCAGCTGTCTCTGCGCGCATTAGGAGGTATCTGGGTGTGGGAGGTGGGCAGTGGGTTCCCCTTGGCCAGGGTGAGGTTGGTAGGCAAGGTCCTTTGTGAGGCAGGCTATGTGGCACCCCAACCCCACCAGTGGTAAGAGCCATCTACACCTAGTCAGGCTCCTGTGATTTCCAGGTGTCCAGCAATTGGTCTTCGGCCTCGTACCCCATGGTCAGCTGAAATTTCTAGGAACTGTTAGTGCATGGCGTAGTGCAGAGGGCTGCTCCCTGTGTGTTGTGTCCGCCTACGGTAGTGGTGTTGCATGCACTGAACATGTCTTTCTTCTGTCTTTCCCCCCCCTTTTTGTGGTCTCCCTGTTCTTTTTTGCAATATCATCATCAGGCGGAGGAGCATTGGCACCGGAGCAGGAGGGAGCTGCAACCCACTTGGCCCTGGAGGGCGAAACAACGGAGTCTGAAGCCACGAGTGGGACAGAGGGCGAGGGGAGCTCCACGGCGGGAACAGGAGCAGACAGCAGTGACAGCGACTCCTCCTCTGATGGGAGCGCTCTTGCGGTGGTGGGCACCTCTGTGCCCACCGCATCAACAGGTACAGCCGCCACCCCCCTACCAGCACCGCCCACCCAGCAGCCCCTCAGCGTGTGTCCCATGCCCGCTCACGCAGGAGGGTGGGCATCTCCTTCGCCCCAGGAACCTCAGGCCCTGCACCAGTCAGCCCTGCTGCCCTCAGTGAAGAGGCTATTGGCCTCCTGAGATCCCTCACTGTTGGGCAATCTACCATTGTGAATGCCATAAAGGGTGTAGAGAGGCATTTGCAACAAACAAATGCATACCTGTAGGGCATTCATTCTGGGCAGGCAGCCCAACAGAGACCATTTCATGCTCTGGCCTCAGCACTGATGGCAGCCATTGTCCCTGTGTCCACCCTCCCCCCTCCAACTTCCTCCACCCAGACTCAATCCCCTGTACCTCAGACTATCCCAAGCACACCATCAGACCAGCATGCACACTCATCAACACACAAGAGTCACAAGAGTGGCTCAGACAAACATAAACACCACACATCCCACAGGCACTCACACAAGCACCATCTCCATGCAGACACAGAAACATCTACTGCCTCCACTGTGTCCCCCTCCTCCACATCTTCCTCCTCCCTCCCTGTCTCGTCTCCACTCACACCTGCACGCAGTACATCCTCAGCCACTGCCTCCATCACCAGCACGCCCATCACCGCACACCGCTCATGTGCACTCCCCACCCCCACTACCATTCACACATCCCCAGTGTCCTCTACCAGTGAGCTCTCCTCCCAAAGTACACAAACACAGGCACACAACCACCCAACAGCCATCCACCTCACAACAGCCTCCGGCCCCTGCACCTTCACCCAAATTCAGCAGACGTACATCTCCTACAACCACTTCCTCTACCTCCACTCCCAAACCCCCTCCATCTTCCCGTTCCAGTGTTTCTAAAAAACTCTTTCTGGCTAACATTGACTTCTTCCCTACAACCTTCCCCCCATCCTTCCCAGGTCCCAGCCCAGCACCTCAGCCACCAAATCCCCAGGCACAGTGGTGCCAGCAACTGCGGGTCATGGAGTGTGCCACCCATCAGGGCTGCCAGTGTGCCACGTAGCGGGGGCAAGGACATTCCGCCACCTGCCAAGGTGAAAAAGGTGCCCACATCCCAGAGGGAGAAGCCGAATGTACCAGCCACCAAGGGCTCAGCAAAAACCAAAGGGGATAGTGGCAAGACAACTGTGGCACCATCAAAGCTGGGGAAGGGCCACAAGCTGAAGAGCAGGTCAGGAGAGGGCATGGTGGCACCGACTGAGGGACCAGTGTCACACTTTCTGTCCACGACCACACCACCTTGTACAGCGGCGAACACCGCTAGCTGCCCCGCCACCACAACCGCCACCTGCACCACCCCCGGCACGTCTACAGCCTCAGCGACAGTCCCCAGCCTCTTCCCCAGTGGGCAGCCGTCCGAGGCTGCAGGAAACATTCTGCTGTGTCCCTCTGCAGGTGCTGACCCATGCACCGCCGAAAGCACCGCCGCAACAGACACCGCCGCAAGCACCGCCGTGACAGACACCGCCGCAAGCCCCGCCACCTGCACCGCCCCGGCATGTCTACAGCCTTATCGACAGTCCCCAGCCTCTTCCCCAGTGGGCAGCCGTCCGAGGCTGCAGGAAACGTTCTGCTGTGTCCCTCTGCAGATGCACCGCCGCCAGCACCGCCTCAGCAGACACCGCCGCAAGCACCGCCACCGGCCCTGTGGCGTCCTCAGACACAGGCACCACGCTGACATGGCTACCATCCCCAGTGGTCGGTCGTCTGAGGTTGGAGGAGAGTTCCTGGACCCTGGGCAGCTTCCATAAGGCATTTCTTCCATCATTGTTTGCACCTGCAGGTGGAAGGCACAGCGGCAGCAGTGTGGGGTATGTCGCTACCTCCATGGCGTATCATGGTACCTGAACCTCGCAAATCTCGTGGCACGCACACCCAGGTGAGGGAATTGTACCGGCCACACTGCACCTGGAGCACTCTGGGCACCAGGTCCCCCCCAGAACCAGTGGAGAATGACATCCACTACCTCAGTCCTTGGCAGGATGAAGCACTCGGGGCACCAGGCCCCCTCCAGAACCAGTGGAGAATGACATCCACTACCTCAGTCCTTGGCAGGATGAAGCACTCTGGGCACCAGGCCTCCTCCAGAACCATTGGAGAATCACATCCACTTGAGAGACTGTGGCTTTGCACTCCCCAGGATAAAGCAGTGGGCAAACCACCCACTGGAAAGACTTGAGAGACTGTTGTCGCGTAGGCTCTCATTATTCTAATGAGACTACTGGATTTTGAGCAGCAAGATCGTCCACAGTGTGAGAGACTGAGTCTGACCCACGGTGGGTGACACCTGTCGCTCCGAATCCGGGTTTTGCTACGGCTAACTAGCAGTGCCTCATCTCTCCCGAAAGGTAGAGCTGATTGGGCAGTCGAGCGCATGACATATCATACTTCTCAGGGAAGTCATGGTCACTCAGGTTGCACCCGGTTCTCTCATTCACAATTCGGTCTCATATATAAATGACAATAAAAGCAGTATAAGTTTTAAAGATTGGTTAAATAAAACGACTCCATTTTAGATAGCAAAGCGTGAGCTGCAATAACCAGAACGACACAAGCTAACAATATTAAAATGGTGACGATAAGAGTGAAACATAAGAATAATGTTATCATATTGCCACTAGAATCGATGGACTATTTTCTATCTAAATCATATTTTGAGCACGGCATGTTAAGCTCTAATCCTGCCTTTCAGGTTCCCCTGGGAGGACATCAACCCTCATACCTGAGCAAAGGCCTGTAGTCTGCGTTAGCATCTGCAGCGAAGCATTCAGCGTACAGTTGTGGTTCCCTGGCTGGAATCTCCGTCTTGACGTGTAATGGGACTAGCAAGTGTTTTTATAATAACACAGCTGATGTTCTAAGAAATTGTCCCTGTGTAAGGATGTGTATTTTCTACGAATGTTAGAGACTAAACTTCTACCACGTTCACCGGCAATGTACCAAACTGTAGCCTTGACTGAAGCACAGAGTGATCAAGAATGTGTTGTTTGAGAACACAGTGCTGGGCTAAGCAAAACAGTTAGATAGAGGAAATTAAAACAAGACCGTAAAACTGGTTATTGTAAAAATAACAATGCAAAGCTGAATAAAATATATCTAGGTCAAGGTGCACAGTTGCCTAATGTATTAAACTAACGTGCATGGAGCTATTAATAAAATGGCTTGTCGGTAGAAAGTGGTTCAAGCCAAAACTAAAATTTCTCAGCCTAGGATATATATAAAACCCAACTCAATTTTGACAAGTTAAAAGGACACACAAGCACACTACTTGGTAATTTAAAACATGAGCACGTGGCTTATAGCCGAATTCAATGAAAATGCAAATTTAGAAAAGTTCTAAATTAAGTACGAGTCATGGAGAGTAGGGGATCTTCCACTTTGGCAGATGACAGAACCGGAAAGTCAGTGCCAAAAATGATCGAGGAGCAAGTGTGTTCCACAGCCCCAGTATCAACCAAGGCGGCATCCTGTGGAGTGCCCATTGATGAGTTGAAGGCAACTTCCTCCAGGAAGGGTAGCTCATAATTAGCTTCATGTAGCAAACACAGCCTCAATGTGCATGTCTGGTAATGAACCCTCAGAGAGAACATCAACAGATCAGCATCTATCTCTGGGGGGCACTGCTGTGAAAGACAAACTTCCAGTGCATGTTCAAAAGAGCACCAAAGGCACTGGAACACGGGCTGCACACAATACAAAACCTGTCTGAATGACAAAGACCAGTCACACTCCAAATGCTCCAGGAGTGTTGCTCCAAAAAGCTGCATCGTACGTTCACGACACAGCTGCGCTGATGGAAGCGCCGTCATTTGTCCTTGTCGCGGCGGGACAGCCATTGCGCATAAACAACAGCAAGAGCAGGATGCTGGCTAATAAAGCCAAAGTTATCGGAAATCCCCCAAAAATACTACAAAAAATTGGGTGGATAGCTGAAGGTATCAAACTGAATATGGAGGAGAAGGTGTGAACAAAACCAGAACCAACAGCTTTAAAAAAATGTGATATTCCAGTTGTGCTGGACGCATTAAATATTCGTCCCACGAGTTCACCAAAGTGTCTAGGAAAGTTCGTATTTAACAGGGACTGTATTTCTGCTGATGACCTTGCCACTTGAAGTGCGTAGGTCTCGCATGCAGATGTCAGGGCCAAATGCTTTTGAAACAATAAAGCCTTGAGTTTACTTAACTTGTCAAAATTCACGTTTGAAGTAGCAATGTAAGACCAGATATCAGCTACCTCCTTCAATTCAGTGGGGGGAAACAGTACGTTCCCGCAGCAGGTAACGACTTTAGAGAGCTAAACAACGTAAACTATTCCGGTTCGCATGCCACAACAGTCTTCACTATTGAGAAGGACGTAGCTGACGTTAGAAAGCACCTGGAACGTGGGTTGAATCAAGGGAACTGGAACTCCCTTAAGATAACAGGCCACGTTTGCAGCCGAGGTGTTACACGCCCCATGCAAGGACAGCTGTTTACAAATCATCGAATGGCTGACAGAAGTCTTGCATTTACTACCGCTAAGAAAGACCTCTTTCATGCCATTAAAACATTTGTACGAGAAGAGAAGCTCCCACACCTCATGGATGTAACTATCTCACAGCTTTTCATATCTGCCTACCGGAATGTGTTTCAAACAGGAGGTGAACTGTAGTGTTGAAATAGGCAGATTACTAACCCCATGTATTAACCACTCTGCTGATGGTATTTCGGCCACGGTAAAAGGCAACTTTTCTAATTTCTTGATGTTAAGCATGACATAAGTCGCTTCTTTCTTAGCCATTAGTTGTTGTTGTCGGGTTACATAAAAAGAAGAAAATATCTCCCTTGCACTGAAGGTGCTCCCATGGAACGCGACCCGCCTTCAATGTTTTAAGCGTCCACCCCAACTGCATAATGGACCTGGTCTGACTCTGTCCATGGCATAAAGAAGACATATCAGATTGTATACTGTCTATAGCAGAAGAGACAATGTTGTTAAGTGTCTACATCCGGTCAGACAAAGTGTTAATCCCATTATCCACAACAGCTAATGCCTTTTTTAAATTTTCCTGATCTATTTGCCTTAACCAGGCAGCAGCATCTTGTTGGGAAAGTTTCCATATTTCATTGTATACTGCATATAAGAAACGCTTCCTACGTGGTGTTCTGGGGCCTGACAAGAAATCTTGTAAGTCAGTGGTGTTAGACAAGAGATTGAGGTGTTCTTTAACCGTGTTTAGTGAGGATGATTTTAGCCACTGTTGGCATAATTTCCCTACACTATGGCCCTGATTCTAAGCTTGGCGGGCGGCGGTAGCCGCCCGCCAAGCGGGAACCGCCAGAAGACCGTACCGCGGTCAAAAGACCGCGGCGGTCATTCTGGGTTTCCCACTGGGCTGGCGGGCGACCGCCGAAAGTCCACTCGCCAGCCCAGCGGGAAACACCCTTCCCACGAGGACGGCGGTTCAGAATGGAGCCGGCGGAGTGGGAAGGTGCGACGGGTGCAGTTGCACCCGTCGCGAATTTCAGTGTCTGCAAAGCAGACACTGAAATTCTTTGTGGGGCCCTCTTACGGGGGGCCCTGCAGTGCCCATGCCATTGGCATGGGCACTGCAGGGGCCCCCAGGGGCCCCACGGCACCCCATACCGCCATCCTGTTCCTGGCGGGCGAACCGCCAGGAACAGGATGGCGGTATGGGGTGTCAGAATCCCCAAGGCGGCGCAGCAAGCTGCGCCGCCATGGCGGATTCCCATGGGCAGCGGAAAGTCGGCGGTACATTTTACCGCCAGGGTCAGAGTGACCCCCTATATGTTGTAATGATATCTGCATGTTCTGGCGATATATAGCGAGGGTCTTGCTTACTCGTCCTCAAACCCCCTGAGGAGTTAATGAAAGGTTGATGACACCGATTGGTATCCATTTGCCACAATAACCACCCGCCTGGATGTGTCAGTGAAGCATTAAACGTACCATTCTGGACCCACTCATTGAGCCCATCTTTAGTTGCATTGGTGTATTTTTGCCATTTGTCAAATTTTGCAGGGGCAGGTATACTGGGCATGTTTAATTCTCTGATTGTTGCTAAGCCTAAACAACTTGTTTGTTGCACAGTTTCATTTAAGAAGGTCAACTGAACAGGAATAAGACATGCTCTAAACAATGTTTCTTTTCCCTTAATTTGCCATTTTTTTGTTCCCCAGACACTTTTCAGATCAATTGATTTGGACCAATATTCATAGCCTTCTATTGATAACCGGGAAACAAAGGATTCAGAATATATAAATTTCTTATTAGTCAATAATGTATGTATACCCTTAGTAGGTGGTACCTTAAAGTAATACGACTCCGCATTCTTTTGATTGTACCCAGAAAAATATGCAAACTTTTCAGAATATGTTTTAAAACTCCCTTGCGGTGGAGTTGGACAATGTTCCCATTGCGTGTAATTAAAGATCATTTTGGGACTGTTCGCTCTATGTATGAAGTGGTGCCCATAATAATTATAGCAAAACATATCACCATAATTTTCTTTGAATTGGTAAACATCTTCGTTTTCAAAGACAGCATAATATTGCAATTCTGTCATCATAGAATCAACTGTTTTCACTTCCCAATCATCAGATACAATGCCTGGTATTACTATATAATTAATTGATAATTTGAACACATAGGGTATTTGAATAATTTCTGTGGGACGATATATATCAAACATTACTTGGTCCCAAACAATCCCATCAGGAATTGCCACTGCGGAAATGTTCACAAACGATAAATCTCTTCGGACTTTGTGTGACGAAAAATGTGGTTTCAAAACCTCCTCCACCTGTTCAACGGTTGATCATTCAGGAAGAAAATGACCATGTATCAATAAGAAAAAGGTAATAACAAAAATAATCCAAACTAGAAATGCTAGGACAGTCAGAGAAAGCCATATATAGTTCCATGAAAAAATGAAACACGTTTCTTTAAGCCAGTTTGTTAGCTTACGTGCACTTGACAAATCAGCTGTCAAAGAGGTGAATGAGTCTGAGAAATCATCGTTGGAGTCGGCAAAATAACCAGAGGCAGTTTGTGCAAAGGGCGTAGCCATTGTCAGTGGTGGAGTTGGTGTTTCCTGTGGTGGCACACTATAGACAGCACAATCTGTTTGGCTTGTAGTCAAGTTGACTTGGTCAAATGTTTCTCAGTTAGTTGATGTTAGTGGAACTAATGCAAGATCATCTTCCACTCTCCCAAACTCGGAGAGGTATCAGTGTTGGTTTAGACAACTTGTAGTGGAACTTCTTTGCCAGTAGTGAGAGGGATTTGGGAACTACTGGATGTTCCTCTTGGTCGGCCGTGCAGGATCGGCCACATGGTGTAATTTGACATTGTCAATTGAAACCAAATGATTTTCTTCAGCACCTACCAACGGTGGTAGAATAACAGTTCTGGTACTGTGTATCCCTAGTACAGGGACTGGTGCTCGATAAGAAGGGCCAAATTCCTTTTTCACTGTGACTTTTTCACGTACAAGATCCACAGCTCTGGGAAACCAGCGGTATATGTTACTGGCACATCCTTAATTCCTGTGGAGGCAGCACTTTTGGAAGAATTATCATCACGGAACTGTTGTAATTCCTGTAAGACAGTGACACGTTCATTCATGTCAAAAGGTGTTTCTGCTGCCTCCATGCCAGGACCATCAAGATCGGGAACAAACATTTGAGTTCCGAACAGGCACTCATATGAAGTACGACCCCCCAGGGACCTCCTAGGCAGGTTATTTAATGCTATCTGGACTCCATACAGGTGATTAAGCCAACTACGACCCGTACCTAAGACTCTGGCTGTTAAGGATTGCTTTAAATTGCGGTTTAATTGCTCCACAACACTATTTCCCTCGGGATAAAATGGAGACGAGTACTGCAGTTGGACCCCCGACGAAGCCATGGTGTCCCTGAATGCCCTTGAGGCAAAAGCAGGGCCCGGGTCCGAATGGAACGGGGCAACTGCATATGTACCGATAAAGACTCGCAAATCTTTAATAACAGTCCGAGTGTCAGCCGAGCGTTGTGGCCACACCCATACAAATCTGGAGCATAAATCAACATCGACTAATACATATTTGTATGCACTGTCAGGTGATAGAGGACCGCAGTGGTCCAAGTACACACACTGTAACGGTTTGTTTGAAATTAAGAGGGGTGTCTGCGGCGGGCGCTTGGTCGTGGAAACTTTGATTTGTTGACAGATGTCACAACAAAGGACATACTGCTTAGTCTCTTTGTAGAGACCTGGCCACCAATAACGTGCCTGTAAGATTGAATTGTAGCCGCCACGCCAGCATGTGCAGATGCCACCACCTTGTGCGCTGCTTTAATCAATTGTGGTCTTATAGCTTTCTTAGGGATGTCCCGTACGCCTACGCCAGGTATCTTAACTTCAGCGTTCAGCATACTTCCCATATGGGAATGATATTTGTTAGGAAATCCTTTAGGATGGGGCGTACCATCAGCCGTAGCTTTCAGGGCAGCCCAAATGTCTGCGTCTGGTTTGGAACTCGAGCGACCGCCACTGCTGACTTTGTGGCTTCATCAGCCAATGTATTTCCAGCAACATGTATTCCAACATGCTGGTGTCCAAGTGTATATACAACATGGACATTCGGTAGCGTCTCTTTCAGGTCAGCTACTTTCCCCTACAATAGCCTGTGTTTAATGGTGTTGCCTTTGGAGTCTCTGAACCCATTCTGGCGCTAATAATGCCGGTATTCATTAAAGGACTGGACACAATAATATGAATCACAAACAATCAGCATAAGCTGTGCCGGATCCGTGTGTTCCAGTGCCATCAGCAGAGCTTTTAGCTCAGCCAATTGTGCTGTACAATGCCCTAGGGTCTGTGTAAAGGTATGTAGAGGACAAAATGTATCTCCTTCCATGTAGCCACTTACGATTGCTCAAGCAGAAGAATATTGATGTTTAGTTCCAATTGCAGGTTGTGCAGAGCCATCGGTGCACATGACTCTGTGATACTGATCAATAGGCAAGGTATTTGCTGGAACTTGATATTCTACTTCATATTGTAGGAATTCCTGAGTTTGTAACTTGGGGTCAAAAATGTAGTCTACATCAGTGGCTGTTAGAGACGTAGCCCATTGTATCCCACGTGAATGTAGTGCTTTTGCGTTCGGAATGCTAGCTTTTGTAACAGCCTCTTGGGCTGGGATTGGAGAAACAACAATAATGCGTTTTCCTTGGGCAAGAGGTCTTTCTTTTATAACAGCCATCTGTACAGGAGTGAGAATTTCCTCTGTGGGAGCAAAGCGTTGTTCAACTGCTGAATACAAATGTGATTTGTATGCAATCAGGACTGCCTCACCTTCATTAAATGTCACATAGGTGAAACAGATGGCCCCAGCTATTACCCTGATGACCAAATGTGTTTTGTTGTCACTTGTGTGTAAATATTGTGCTGCAAGCATGTCTGTCTGCAATTCTCTAAGAATGCGTGTATGTTCAGTTGTCCAGTATTTACTTGAAAAATCGGGACGTATTAAGTCATATAAAGGTTTTATGCGTGAGCATAATCTGGAATGTAGGTTCTGCCAAAGTTTAAGAAACCCAATAATGACTGGAGTTTTTTAATCGTATTCGGTGGTTGTGACTGTGCGCATTTTTCTAAAAATTGTGGCACTAGGCTCTTCCCTTCACTTGACAGCTCATATCCTAGAAACAGGACGCTGAGGAAGGCAATTTTTGTTTATTTTAAGTTCAATTCGTAGCCAAATTCGGCAAACCCTACAACAATGCGGGCTACCCGTCTTAAATGTTGTAGTAACTCATCATCAATGAGATATATATCATCTACATAGGACAATGCTTCAGGGTCGATCTCGTGTAAAATGGCAGTGACACAAGCCATGAACAGTCCTGGGCTATTCTTATACCCCTGAAGTAAACAACAGAATTTTTTCTGAGAGCCTAGTGCACTAAAGCTTGTTAAGTCTCTGCTTTCTGGCACTATATTCTGGCAGAAAAACCCATTAGAAATGGCTAATGTTGTTTTGTATTTTTTATGCACTATGTTGCTCATTGGTGCAGTGCTATGTGAATTTTGTATAGTGTAGGTGCGTTTATGACTGTTTAAATGTCTGTAGTCTAAAACTATTCTGTGTGAATGGTCCGGTTAAGCTACGGGGAATAAAGGGTTATTCATCGGCGAGACACAGGGTTCAATCACACCCTGGTACTCTAATTGCGTGAGTATTTCTCTCACTGGTGCTTTTGCTTCATGTTTTATAGGATACTGCGGTTGTGGCTGAGGTTCACTTTTAATGGGAATTACATGGTAGGGGATTCTTTATCCCACCCTACGTGATTTCTGTATAATGCAGGTGCTTGTGCTAGAGCCCATTCAATGGAATAGGATTCAGCTAGTTCCTCTGGAACAAGGGGCAAGAAGGAAGACTTAATGACATCTTCTCCATATGGGCAGGTACGGACAAAGTCAGGCGGCCAATCTTGTTCGGCCAACAAGACATCATACACTTTTACTATGCGATCCCAAAAGATTGCGTTTATTGTGCGTTCAATGTCTCCTTCTTCCTTTGTACACCCTATCAGGCTTGGAGACACGCATGTCCGCTGTTTCTACTTGTATAAAGTCATCAGTTGCTTTCACCTCCAGATACTCTAGAAGATTCCGGTGAACTATTGTGACCTCTGCCGCGCTGTCTAGAAATGCTAGAGCCCAATTCTTGTTCTTCAAGAGGACCCTCTTCCTGTGTGGCATGTCGAACTGCGACTGATGCCACTTTTTCCTTTTTAAATTGTTGTTTTTGTTGGGCAGGCTTCACCTTCTTTTTAACAGAAACCTCCAAAGAGCTTTGTGATTCCTGTCTCGGTTGCAAGTACTCTGTTCTGCGCTCTGATCACCCACCTCTCTCATTTCTCTTTTCCGATGAGTCCTGAAAGGAACGAGATTGGCGTGTATCAGTATATTGATATCTATCAGGCGTTTTGATATTATCTCTATTTCTGAGATTATACCTATTCTGTGGGGTCTCCATACGTGGAGATTCTCCCCTTTCTTTTTTCGGCATTAGTTGCTTTTTATCCCAGCGTTTCTTATTACCCTCAGGTTGTTGTTTGGAGTTATCTTTACTTGATTTACCCTGGAATTGAGGTTTTTGTGGTCTGGCTCCTAGGCTATCTCGACCGATACTTGAATACTTTTCAGCTATTATTTTAGACAGCTCTCGTTCTTGGTCTTGTTGCGGAACGTCACGAAGCCGCATGCGCACTGCAAGTGTGACTGCTTACCCTTTAAGGTTACTTAAAATGATTGAGGACACTGTGGCAAAATTGCCCATCAATTGCATCCCCAGATCTCGGGCCGGGGCAGCCCCATATTCATCTTGAATTTGTTTCAGCACTTCTGGTAAATTTGCAAGTGTCAGTGTACCGTGTGTGGTTGTGTAGAGCGCGGCAAATACCGTACCCCAGGTATTACAGTTTTCTACTGTAGGGACCATCCCAAAGAGCAAGCACATCATTAATATTCTATGTTTATCCTGAGGTCCCAAATGGGGAAATACTGCCTCCAGCGTGTTGATTTTTTGTGCTATCCAAAATGGAGTTTCTTCTTGTTTGGCAGGTACTTTACCCATAATCGAATGTAGAGTCGCAGGATTTATACCTGGTGTTACTGCATGTGGGTGTGCTGGAGCAGCACGTGCTGGGTTTGTATTTAATGTTTGCATCACGAATTGTACTGATCGTCTATATATTGCTATTAACTCAATGTATAAGCGACGAACCTCAGCTACCGCTACATTTCCAACCGCAGGATGTGGTGTATAGGTGGCCAATAAAGGCCAGGTAGGACGGTCATTACCTAGTGGACCTAACCTTAATGGTAATATTGTATGGGGTAGGGGGCCATCAAGCCAATTATTATGTTCTTGATAAGATAGAGGAATCGCTAAATATGCATACGCTCTGTATTGTCCAGGCGCGTTCGCAGGTGTATATTGGTGAAATGTATTTGTGTTCCCATCATCTGCTGGAAATGTGACCCAAGAGTAAAAAAGTTCTGTTCTATAAGCCACGTGTGCGTCCGCCAAGAATGTGACTGGACCTCCCTGGGCGGTTAGGCCATTTGCTAGTAAGTGTGCTGTGAGAGGTTGTCTCATATTAACAGCTATTTGTACATGTTGGAGATTCGCCATGATAGTAACACTATGAGTTTAGAGAAGGCACGCCAAAATGGGGTTTCCTTTTAAGGTTCAAGCATGAACAACTCCAGCTGTAGTAGGATTACCTACACAGCTGTGGTGGAAATCCTCAATACCACGGACGTCTCCGCATACGGTATTGAAGTGCCATTATATATAATGAGACAATTAGAGCCTGACCAAACGTTGGTGGTGCCATGTCGCGTAGACTCTCATTATTCTAATGAGACTACTGGATTTTGAGCAGCAAGATCGTCCACAGTGTGGGAGACTGAGTCTGACCCACGGTGGGAGACACCTGTCGCTTCGAATCCGGGTTTTGCTCCAGCTAACTAGCATTGCCTCATCTCTCCCGAAAGGTAGAGATGATTGGGCAGCTGAGCGCATGACATATCATACTTCTCAGGGAAGTCGTGGTCACTCAGGTCACACCCGGTTCTCTCATTCACAATTCGGTCTCATATATGAATGACAATAAAAGCAGTATAAGGTTTAAAGATTGGTTTAATGAACCAACTGCATTTTAGAAAGCAAAGCTAGAGCTGCAATAACCAGAACGACACAAAACAACAATATTAAAATGGTGACGATAAGAGTGAAGCATAAGAATAATGCTATCATATTGCCACTAGAATCGATGGACTATTTTCTACCTAAGTCATATTTTGAGCACAGCATGTTAATCTCTAATCCTGCCTTTCAGGTTCCCCCTGGAGGACATCAACCCTCATACCTGAGCAAAGGCCTGTAGTCTGCGTTATCATCTGCAGCGAAGCATTCGCGTACAGTTGTGGTTCCCTGGCTGGAATCTCCCTCTTGATGTGTAATGGGACTAGGAAGTGTTTTTATAATAACACAGCTGATGTTCTAAGAAAATGTCCCTAAGTAAGGATGTGTATTTTCTACGAATGTTGGAGACTAAACTTCTACCACGTTCACCAGCAATGTACCAAACTGTAGCCTTGACTGAAGCACAGAGTGATCAAGAATGTGTTGTTTGAGGACACAGTACTGGGCTAAGCAAAACAGTTAGATAGAGGAAATTAAAACAAGACCGTAAAACTGGTTATTGTAAAAATAACAATGCAAAGCTGAATAAAATATATCTAGGTCAAGGTGCACAGTGGCCTAATGTATTAAACTAACGTGCATGGAGCTATAACTAAAATGGCTACACAACACTGTGGCTTTGCACTCCCCAGGAAAAAGCAGTGGGCAAACCACCCACTAGAAAGACTTGAGAGACTGTGGCTTTGCACTCCCCAGGATGAAGCAGCGGGCAAAGCACCCACTGGAGAGACTTGAGAGACTGTGGCTTTGCACTCCCCAGGATAAAGCAGCGGACAAAGCACCCACTGGAGGGACTTGAGAGACTGTGTCTTTGCACTCCCCAGGATAAAGCAGTGGGCAAAGCACCCACTGGAGGGACTTGAGAGGCTGTAGCTTTGCACTCCCCAGGTTAAAGCAGTGGGCAAAGCACCCACTGGAGAGACTTGAGAGACTGTGGCTTTGCACTCCCCAGGATAAAGCAGTGGGCAAAGCACCCACTGGAGAGACTTGAGAGACTGTGGCTTTGCACTCCCCAGGATACATTAATAGGCATGGAGCCATTTTGTGCAGCAGTGTGTTGTGTGTTTATCAGGCTGAGGTGCCCCCTCCCACTCCCCCTGAGGTGCCTGTATATTTTCGATCTGATGCCCCAGCAGTGTTCTCTCCGTTTCCAGTCAGGTATCATGTGTGGGCCTTGCCCATGCATTTTGGGACCAGTGGTCCACGGAAAATGATTAGTACACTATCCGCACTTGTGCAGTTGTTATACATATTTGTATATACTGAATTTTGACTTTGGAATAATGGATTTTTCTTGATTACAATGGTTACAATCATTTCCTTTTGTCCTTGCATTCTTCCAGGGGGTCGGGGTGTAGATGTAATGTTGCTGCATGTATTTGTGTGTCGGTTGTTGTGTGAGAGGGTGAGGGTGGGGGTGTTGCGTGTTGCGTGTTTGTCACTCTCTTTCCTCCCCCCCCTCCCCTGTGTTGTAGGTGCAGTACTCACCGTGGTCGCAGCCGTTCGCACTCCTGGTAGAAGAGGAGGTAAACCAACATGGGCAGTACGTGTAGTTCGGGCACCATGGCATCCTGCTTCCTCGTTGGGTGTCGAGAGGTGAGTGTTTTCCCTTCTGTGTACTGTTTCCTCCGTGCTTTGTATAGCGTTGGTTCCGCCCCGGAAAAGGTGGAGGATAGGCCTCTTGTAATAGGGTGGTCGGTACTTTGTCTCCCGCCTGTCTGTTTCTACTGCCGTGTCAGTCGGAGTGTTAAAGTGGCTATCTATGTTGGCGGTTTCCGCCACGGCCTAATCCCATTTTTTTCCGCCGGCCTGTTTGCGGTATTACCGCTGCTTTAACACCGACCGCCAGGGTTGTAATGAGGGCCTTGGTTAACAGACAGAAAATGGGATTTTATGCTGAAAAGAGCGACATGCAATAGACATCTTGTTCAGGAAAGGTGATCTGGTGATCGCTCGACAGATATACACAAAGATAATCTGATGCTCCTCACAATGCTGAACCTTTTCATGTGGTGCCTGCCAAAGGATACATGGTGACTGCCCAATGCCCTAGGAAGTCTTTACCCTTCAGGCCTGTGTAGCATCCTGGGAAGTCTATTACCAGGGACTCTTCATCCTTCAGGCCTGTGTTTCATCAGTCTGATTCTGTGTGAGGTAATCTCCAGAATGCAATGTAGTGAAAGCTTGATTTATAATGTTGGAGGTCACAGGTGCACACAGAGAAATAAAGACGTGTGATTTACAGCTCCATGTGTGGCCTAATCATTGGCGGGTATCCAGGCTGGGGGAGACGCTACCGGATGGAAACTTCCTGGTGGATGTAATTGGTTGTTTTATTAATTAGAATGTCAATTGAGAAGATCGTGTTCTTTTTTTACACTTCAAATGCAGAATTTTTTTTTTCAAAGTAAAGCAGATAGATATGTTATCACTTGTTGCCTGAATCTGTGCATTTCCTAATCTGCATTCTGCAGAAGTGGTAATGACAGCATGTCTCAGTTATCTAATCTTTGGAAATTTAAGAGGGTTAATAAAATGCTAATAAGTTATGGAAAAATTAAAGAGTGCATTTGAAAAGTGTACTGTTTATCAGTGTGAATTTTCAGGCTGCATATTTTCAGGAAGTCTGTGAACAATTTATGGTGCTCTGCCACTTACTTAATAAGATTGTTAAACGGAGCTGGTACTTTGGCTTACAGTTAAACAAACTGAATTTAATATGATTTTGGTGAAGAAAAATGCATTAAATAAATAACCAAGTGATGTAGCAGATATGTAATTGCTATCGCTGACGTCACAATAATCATCTTTTTGTGGCAATTTATGTATTTTGTTAATCAAAGTACTAATAGGTTTTGTTTGTAAAGTTTCAAATATTGAATGTGAAAGTTGAAGAATGTAGTTCTGCACCACACTTAAAGCAATGTGTTAACAAAGTTAATTAGTTTTAATCTACTGTAACATGAACACTGAC
This sequence comes from Pleurodeles waltl, assembly GCF_031143425.1. Lineage (NCBI taxonomy): Eukaryota > Metazoa > Chordata > Amphibia > Caudata > Salamandridae > Pleurodeles > Pleurodeles waltl. Next base: position 344,778,961 of record NC_090439.1, read on the forward strand.
TAAGCTTATCAATGTTGAATTCATAATTTTGCATATTATTTGGGTATTATTTGCATTTGCCATGGCGATGTTTACCTCAGAAAAACGTGTACATGTCAGACTGGCCACACTGGAAAAAAAATTCAGTAAATGAAAAGTCGTCATGTCAAAGCAACAAAATCATACGAACACTAGTTAATACTGTGTGGTCAACTTCCGCCAACGGCCGTTGGATAGCCAATGTCCTGATGGCATAGTCAGGCACTTGCTATTTTAGGGTATGGAGCTGTGTATTTTTAATTGTTTGTGCACCACTGGTACTCAAAATGGTGGCTACTTTGAATACAAATCTCAGATATTTACGACACAACAAAATATGACACGTAAAAAAGTGAACCGTTACTGTTTTGACATTGTTAGGGCCGCAGTGTATGTTTTACTTCCATTGACGGTAATTGTTGGAAAAACAAAATGTTAAAATAATACATTTCAAATGTATTATGTGCACATTATTTGTAAAAAAAAAGAAGTCAGCTGTAACAAATGTAGATTTCAAATAGCAAAACCATTTTGAAATTATGAGAACATATAAGACACAATAAGATTACTAATTAACCAAGACCCAAGATGCTTGTTTATTGTGAAAGTCTTGCGTGACAATTTTAAGTGACAGTTTGTTTTCCTTACATGGAGACAACTGAACCCACGGATGGGTAGAAGAAGGCTTAATCAACTCTTCAGACCATTTCCAGACCTCGTCACACAGATGAAATTGACATGATAAAAAAGTTCTGATTAAATGAGCAACCTACTGGAGTTGTGTCAGAAGCTGGAGCCTGATCTTGTGCTTCCCAATAGGAATACAACAGCATTAACACCAATAGAGAACTCATGGTAGTACTTCATGTTTTGGCCAGTTGATCTTTTCAAAAGGCAGTATCTTGAGGCATGTCACAGCCAACTTTCACTGGTGTGCTACAAGAAGTAATTGTTTCAGTGATGAGACACATCAACAGCTTCATCCAGATTTGAAGACATCAGGATTTGGCCAATGTGAAGAAAGAATTTTATGATGTGGGAGGTCTACACATGTGGTTGGGGCAATTGATGGCCACATATTGCCTTGGTGCCACCACATGCTATAGAACAGATCTACCCCAATCAGAAGAACTTCCATTCCATCAATGTGCAAGTTGTCTGCTTACCGAATTTATACAACTCAAGTGTGTGTGCCCGCTTTCCTTGGTCAACACATGATTCATATACTACAGAACAGCACCCTAACTCTGTAAATGTCAACTTGGGCCTGAAAGGGCCTGGCTTGTCAGTAAGTACAATATGACTTGAGGACTGTAGGAAAGTACCATCTTTCTTGGCTTGTTACCCCCAATTTTACATGTATGTCAGTTTGTTGTTGCCTGTCTCACTGGGATCCTGCTAGCCAGGACCCCAGTGCTCATAGTTTGTGGCCTAAATGTTTATGCCTGTGTAGTGCCTAACAGTGTCACTGAGGCTCTCCTAATCAGAACCTCAGTGCTCATGCTCTCTCTGCCTTTAAATTTGTCACGATAGGCTAGTGACCACTTTACCAATTTCAATTGGCATACTGGAACACCCTTATAATTCCCTAGTATATGGTACCTAGGTACCCAGGGTATTGGGGTTCCAGGAGATCCATATAGGTTGCAGCATTTCTTTTGCCATCCATAGGGAACTCAGACAAACCTTTACACAGGACTGCCATTGCAGCCTGTGTGAAATAATGCACACGTTATTTCACAGCCATTTTCACTGCACTTAAGTAACTTGTCTAACCTTCACTTGCACTAGCAAAGGTGCCCCCACATAGTTCAGGGACATTTCCCCGGACTTTGTGAGTGCGGGGACACCATTACACGCGTGCACTACATATAGGTCAATACCTATATGTAGCTTCACAATGGTAACTCTGAATATGGCCATGTAACATGTCTAAGATCATGGAATTGACCCCACATTCCAAATCTGGTATTGGGGAGTCAACTCCATGCATCCTTGGGGCTCCACTATGGACCCCCAGTACTGACAAATCAGCTCTCTGGGGTTTTCTCTGCAGCTACAGCTGCTGCCAACCCACAGACAGGGTTCTGCCCTCTTGGGACCTGGGCAGCCCAGTCCCAGGAAGGCAGAACAAAGCATTTCCTCTGAGAGCAGGGTGTTACACCCTCTCTCTTTGGAAATAGGTGTTAAAGGCTGGGGAGGGGTAGGCTCCCTCAGCCTCTGGAAATGCTTTCAAGGGCACAGATGGTGCCCTCCTTGCATAAGCCAGTCTACACCAGTTTAGGGACCCCCCGGTCCCTGCTCTGGTGTGAAACTGGAAAAAGGAAAGAGGAGTGACCACTCTCCTGTCCATCACCACCCCAGGGGTGGTGTCTAGAGCTCCTCCAGTGTGTCCCAGACCTCTCCCATCTTGTTTCCAGAGGTGTAAGGGCACTCTGGAGGCCTCTGAGTGGCCAGTGCCAGCAGGTGATGTCAGAGACCCCTCCTGATAGGTGCATACCTGACTAGGTAGCCAATTCTCCTCTGAGGGCTATTTAGGGTCCCTCCAGTGGGTGTTTCCTCAGATTACGACTTGCAAGAATTCATCAGGGTTCCTCTGCACCTCTCTCTTTGACTTCTGCCAAGGATCAAGCGCTGACTGCTCCAGGACGTCTGCAAAACTGCAACAAAGTGGCCAGAAGACTACCAGTGACATTGTAATAACTAATCCTGCTGGCTTTCTCAACTGTTTCCTGGGGGTGCATGTTCTGTGGGTTACCTGCCTTCACCCTGCACTGGATGCCACAAAGAAATCTCCTGTGGGTCGACGGAATCTTCCCCCTGCTTCAGCAGGCACCAAACTTCAGCTTCACCGGTACTCTTCCCCTCTCATCCTGACGAGCCTGTCCCCTGGAACACAGGTGGTGGACCCAAGTGACTCAGACTGTCCAGTGGTCCAACTGTCTGAATTTGGAGGCGGTAAGTCCTTGCCTCTTCTCCCCAGACAGTAATCCTATGCACTGTGTGTTCTGCAGCTACAAGGTCTTCTGTGCACATTTCCAAAAAATCCTGCAAGCACAGCTGAGCCTAGGTCCCCAGCACTCCGTCCTGTGATGCTCAGCTCCCTGAGTTGATCTCCGGTGTCATGGGACCTCTGTTTGCAGTGTTGAGATGACTGCCATGTTCAGACTTCTTGAACCCATGCTCAAGGACTTCTGCGGGTTCTTCCTGCCCGTGAATTGGCTGAGTACATTGCTGAGGGGCCCCTTTGTCTCCTGTCCCAAGTGGCGACATCCTGGTCCTTCCTAGGCCCGGGCAGCACCTTTTTTCTCTAATTGTGACTCTTGCAGCTAGCAAGGCTTGTTTGTGGTATTTTGTCAAGAAAACAACTCTGCATCCTCCAGCACGCTGTGGGACATCTTCTGCATGAAGAAGAACTTCCTACCTCCTTTCGTTGTTGCAAAACCTGCAGCTTCTTCCAACCGGAGGCAGCCATTTTGCACCTTCATCTGGGGTTTAGTGGGCTCCTGCCCTCCCTGGACACTTTAGCAACTCTTGGACTCGGTCCCCTTCCTTTGCAGGTTTTCAGGACCAGAAATCCATCTTCAGTGCTTTGCAGTCTGTTGTGGTCCTTGCAAAATCCTTTATCACAACTTTAGTGTGTTTCTGGGGAAATAGTAGTACTTTACTCCTACTTTCCAGGGTCTTGGGTGGTGTCTCCATTATACCCTTAGGCCCATATTAATACTTTTTGACGCCAACCAGCGCTGGTGCTGGTTTGCGCCCAAAAATGTAATGCCGTCTAACGCCATTCCTACGCGCCCCGCGGGTGCCTTATTTAAGGATTGACGTTAGCTGGCGCTGCGGGCTGGTCAGAGTGAAAAAAAATGCCTCAAACAAGGCATTGCCGGCGTAGGGGAAAATCCGGGATGTGCGTAAAAAAATGGTGCAAGTCATGTTTGAGTCAAAAATCATGGCTTAAACCAGACTTGCACCATTTTTTGACGCCCAACCCCCATTGAAATGACTCCTGTCATCCAAAGACAGGAGTCATGTCCCCTTGCCCAATAGCCGTGCCCAGGGGACTTCTGTCCCCTGGACATGGCCATTGGGCACAGTGGCATGTAGGGGGGCTCAAATTAGGCCCCCCATGCCACTTTAAAAAAAGAAAAAATAATACTCACCTCAACTTACCTGTACTTACCTGGGATAGGTCCCCCAATCCATGGGTGTCCTCCAGGGGTGGGCGAGGGTGGCAGAGGGTGTCCCTGGGGGCAGGGAAGGGCCCCTGTGGACTGCTTCCATGGTCACAGAATATGGAAGTGAGACCTGAGGTCCCTTAACGCCTGCCCTCAACCAGGTGTTAAAAAACGGCACACATCAGGCTGTGTGCCGTTTTTAAGACCCGTCCCCTCCTGTGCGTCAAAATGACGCTAGAGTATAAATAAGGCGCACAGGCCTTAAAGTCATTTTTTGGGCGGGAACACCTACCTTGCATGTAATTAACGCAAGACGGTTTCCCGCATCCAAAAAATGAGGCACACAGAGGAATTTTGACATCTGTTGAGTCAGGCGTCATAGTATAAATATGGTGCACAGTTTGTGCCGAATGTGTGTCAAAATGTTTGACGGACATTCAGCGCAAACGGAGTATAAATATGCCCCTTAGTGTTTTCTTACACTCCCAGCGACCCTCTACACACTTCACTAGCCTAGGGGTCCATTTGTGGTTCGCATTCCACTTTCTTAGTAAATGGTTTGTGTTGCCCCTAGGCCTATTGCATCCTGTTGTATTCTATAGTGTTTGCACTATTTTTTGACTGTTTTACTTAACTGATTTGGTTAGTTGTGTATATTTTGTGTATGTTACTTACCTCCTAAGGGAGTATATCCTCTGAGATATTTTTGGCACATTGTCACTAAAATAAAGTACCTTTATTTTTAGTAACTATGACTATTGTCTTTCTTATGATATAGTACTTATATGATACAAGTGGTATTGCATGAGCTGTGCATGACTCCTAGTTCAACCTTGGCTACTCTGCTATAGCTACCTCTGTCAGCCTAAGCTGCATGAACACTACTACACTCTACTAATAAGGGATAACTGGACCTGGCATAGGCTGTAAGTACCATTGGTACCCACTACAAGCCAGGCCAGCCACCTACAAGAATCATTTGCTCTAATCCTAGTTTAGGAATGTACAATGGCTTGATATGATTTTCACCTAAAAATCTATTGCTTCCATGTAGAAGACTCAACGTATCCTAACCGACCATGGTTGTTGGCACCGCTGAGAAATTGATCAACGCCAGGGGAAGTCCACTTCAAGGAGGCACATGGAAAAATACAGAAGCCTTGGCAGATTTAGGTGTCTTGACAAGAACTGTGACCCCCTCCTTGGCTCACTCAAAAAGGTGCACCACATCACAGTTGCTTGCTGCATGCTGCACAACGTTGCCCTGCGACGGAACATCCCAATCATCACAGTGGATGAATTACATGAAGAGCCACCGAGTGAGGATGTCAAAATGCCAGAGTGATTCAAAGTCAATGCCAGTTTGACTTTCAATGTGAACATGTGTGAGTTCAATAAGACAAAATTGAGATTCTTTGGCATATCTTTTCCGATGGGGCCATGATGCCTGATTCTGCAAAAGTAGAAGCTTTGACAAATGCTTAACTCCCACAAAATGTTTCAATGGTAAGTTCTTCTCTTGGAATGGCCAGGTACTGTTCAGGATACATATAAGACTTTGCCACTGTTAGTGCTCAATTATAAGAGTTGAAAAAGAAAATGTTTTGTTTCAATGGTCAAAAGAATGTGAGAAATGTTTCAAGAGAATCAACCATGCCATTGAAAATGCTAAATAAATGGCACACTTTAATCCAAAGATTCATACAGATTGTGGTTGATGATAGCCCAGTCGGGTTAAGCACTATACCTGCACAGCATAATGGACGCCCAAATATTAGCTGGTATATTGTAGCCTGTGCTAGTAGAAGTTTCTTTCCTTCAGAACATGCTTATTCACAGCCTGAAGATAATGTTGTTGTGGTATGGGCTTGTGAAAATTTCCATGTGTTCATGTATAGAAAGCCACTTACGCTGGTAACTGATCATCAAGCTTTGCTGACCATCTTTGTCAACCCATAGGCCAAGATCCTCCTCAAATTGAACAACAGGGACTGAGATTTGAAGTGCATGATTGTTAGAAATGGGGTTTCTGGTTGGCTAGGATATGCACCTAAGCCAGGCAGAACCCACCCACTCAAGTCCGGGCAAGGGCGTTGCACGTCCAAGATAACCCCTGCTCACCCCGTTGGTAGCTTGGCACGAATAGTCAGGCCTAACCCGGAGGCAATGTGTAAAGCGTTTGCACAGCACACACAACCCTTGTGATGCAATATGTACACTAGAAAGTAAATATAACACTGAGCTATCTAAAAATAAACTGTATTGCACAAAACATAATTAGACCAACGTTACACGTCAGTAATATCCTGCTACCTTAGCAGTTGTCAGAACGTTACACAAGTTACTATTACTCTGCAAGAATAAACAGTTGTCACATTAGAACACGTAAGTACTAAGGATTCTGCAACATAAGCAATAGTCAAGGAATAGCAATAAAAAAAATATATGTACTTGTCATAAACACATCATAAATATCCATAATAGGAACATTAGAGAACATATGGCAAGTCATAAAGTACATATCAACATATCATACTTGTTACACAAGTTACTAGTACTCTGCAATGCCCATAAGTGGAACATGTACCAGATATCTACTTTGCAAAAGGAGCACCTGTTTTTGGCGAAAGAGGCACTCCTAATGCCTAGAAGAGGAAGGTAGGGCCCCGGCGCTCCTGTGCACAAAAAAGGGGGCCACGTTCAACTCTGGAGGGAGAGGGGTGGTCAGCACCCTCTCTATTTCACCTGACGGGCCTCTCCTGGGGCCCGCAATCTCTTTGGGGGGGCTCCCTGGGCCTCCACTGGCCCTACCACAAAGGGGGGGCCACCAACAATTGCCAAAGTGAAGTTACGGGGTGATCGTGCCCCTAAGGCAGTGGCCGGGGGGAAAGGAACTCCCTTTCCGCTCCCCGTGTCCTGCTGGGTATAGACAGCCACCCGCGTCCTCAAAGCGGCTGTCAGAATGCTGACTCGTTGGAGCAGGGGCCTCTGATGAGGCTTTCCTCCTGCTCTGGAGGGCAGCTGCGCCCAGCACGGTGCGCGAGCCATTCTCCTCTTATCTGACACCAAGAACGATGTCTGCTGGTGCCCGGGGGTGCGTCTGGAAGTGCGCTTCACCCTGGGGGTACGGCTAGAGCACGCTCGCTCTTCTTCTTTTCCTGCTAGGTGGCCTGGGGCCACAGGCTAGAGCGTGACACGCTCCAATAATACAATTTGCGCCCGGGATGCGGCAGTGATATCTCGGCACCAGGGCTGCAGCGGTGATATGGGCCACACAGAAAGTGCTCCAGAAAGTGCTCAAAGCAATACTGGTGTCTTGGGCTGCAGCAGGATTTCTTTTCTTCCAGCAAGTGCGCAGGATGTGCAAGGAAGCACAGGGAAGCGCTCCCCTAGGTGCTTTTCTGTTACTAGCAACACTCCTCGTGGCAGGGGATAGGGGACACAGCACCCTGCCCCTGGGGACAGAAATGAAGACAGAGCACAGGGCTGGTGAACCCAGCTACAGGCCAGCACAAAAGTGGATGCAAGCAGTGGCAGATCCTCCTGTGGGTCACAGGTCAGCACAACATCAGCAGTCCATGGCGGTCCCCGGTGAGTCCTCTTAGCAGCCTTCTGTCCAGTTCAAAGAATGCCCAAATTGTGGGGAAAATTCTCCTGTACTGACACTCAGTTTACAGTGTCTTTCTCAATGAGGAGGAGAGGGGATTCCAACCATTTACAACTGCTTCTGGGAGTGTCCCTTCTCTCCTCCAGCACAGGCTCCAAACATCAGTGGGGGGTAAACGACCCTATTGTGCGAGGCCAGAGCACAGCCTTTACAAATGCAGGTGTGCCACGCCGCTCCCTTCTCTCAGACCTGGAAGACTATACAATATGTAGATGCACCTCTGTGACACCTCCACCCTCCTTGTGTACAGGCTGTCTGAAAAGTATGCACAAAGCCTCAACTGTCAGTCTGCCCAGATGTGGATTGGAGGCAAGCTGCAAAAACACCAGAGTCATAAGCACAGATAAATGTGCACTTTCTAGAAGTGTTGTTTCTGTAAAAGTAATACAAAGTGCACTTACACCAGTAAGCAGCATTTTTCATCACTATTACAACCATACTAAACAAGCCTACGCTACCCCTCATAAATCAGACAATACCCCTTACACATAAGGCGGGCATTTCTAATGCAATCTTCTGAGAAGGCAGCACTCACAGCAGTGAGACACCAAGTTAGGCTGTTTGTCACTGTCAGGACAGGCCACGCAAACTGGCACATGTCCTGCCTTCTACATACATGGCACCCTGCCTATAAGGCTAGCTAGGGCATACCTTATGGGTGACTTACATGTAGTAAAAGGGGAGTTCTGGGCCTGATAACTAAATTTAGATGCCAGTTCCCGGTGGCAGAAAACTGGTTTGAGAGGTTACTTCAGTGGGTGGCGCAAGCAGCACTGCAGGTCCACTAGTAGCATTTAATTTACAGGCCCTGATTATAGGGATACCACCTTACAAGGGACTTATAGGTAAATTAAATATGCCAATTAGGTATAAGCCAATCATACCAATTTTACAAGGGAGAGCACATGCACTGTAGCACTGTTTAGCAGTGAAAAAGTGCTCAGAGTCATAACGTCAGCCAACAAAGGTCAGAAAAATAAGGAGGCAAAAGGTAAAAAGTCTGGGGAATGACCCTGTAAAAGGGCTAGGTCCAACAATGATTATACAAGTGTGCATCATCCAGGAAAGGATCAGAATCCTGCTTGCTACTTTTCAAGGCCATGGTACTCCACCCAAGACTGCTGACGCCTACATCAATTTCATTTACAAGTCAAGTACACCAGCTGCTGTTTCGTTAGCCCAGTTTGTTACTTCCATGCGTCATGATAGTAACCTGCTGAAGTTCAAAGACATACACATCAGCTGCAGAACAAACACAATTGACCCTCTGCAATGATGATGAGTGTCAAGAATACAAAAATATCAAAGATGAATTGTCCATAACTATGGAAAGAGTTATATTGTGAGGATCAAGGATCCTGATTCCCGAGAGTCTGCAACAAAAAGTGATTTAAGTAGTTCACAAAGGGCCTTGGGGTATTGTTGCCACAAAGAGAGCTGTCCAAGACTGAATTTGGTTTCCATATTTAGACCAAAGAGTAGAAAAAGAACTTAAGGCCTATCACATATGCAATTGTCTGGCAGCAAAAATTACTCAACATACTCTGAACATGTCAGAACTCCATAAACATGCTTGGAATAGAATAGCCATCAATTTCTTTGGTCCACTTGATAATGGACATCATTTAATGGTGATGGTAGATAAATACTTAAAATGTCCTTTGGGTGAAGATCTCTCATCCCAGACTTATGAACGAGTAATTGAAAAACATGATGGAATCTGTGCAGCATGGGACATTCCAACCATTGAAAAATCTGACAATGACCCACCCTTCAACAGTAAAGAATTTAAAGAATTCTTGGAGGATCTGAACATTAAGCATCAAAAGATCACATCTTTATGGCCATAGGCCATTGGACTTGTTGAGCGTTTTATGAGCACACTAAAGAAAGCAGTACAGTGTGCAACTCTTCAGAAGCTCAATTTGAAAACAGTATTGAATTCTACTCTATAAGCTTATTGTTCGACATCTCGCTCGACAACAGGTGAAAGTCTTGTGACTTTGATGTTTGGGAAAGCAATAGAACCAAGTTACCTTCATGGACCACCAAAAAAGATAAAAATGAAAATAAGATTTGTAATGAAACTTGGTTAGCAAACAGAAAATGGGATTTTGTGCTGAAAAGAGCGACATGCAAAAGACATCTCGTTCAGGAAAGGAGATCTGGTGATCCCTCAACAGATATATAAAAAGATAATCTGATGCTCCTCACAATGCTGAACCTTTTCAAGTGGTGTCTGCCAAATGATACATGGTGGCTGCCCAGTGCCCTAAGAAGTCTATTGCAAGAGACTCTTTCCTCTTCAGGCCTGTGTAGCACCCCGGGAAGTCCGTTACCAGAGACTCTTCATCCTTCAGACCTGTTTTTCATCAGTCTGATTCTGAAAACTTCTATCAGTGTGAAGTAATCTCTAGAAAGCAATGTAATGAAAGCTTGGTTTAGAATGTTGAAGGTCACAGGTGCACACAGAGAAATAAAGACGTGTGATTTACAGCTCCATGTGTGGCCTAATCATTGGCGGGTATCCAGGCTGGGGAAGACGCTACCGGATGGAAACTACCTGGTGGATGTAAATGGTTGTTTCATTAATTAGAATGTCAATTGAGAAGATCGTGTTCTTTTTTGACACTTCAAATGCAGAAAAATGTTTTTCAGAGAAGAGCAGATAGATATTTTTATCACTTGTTGCCTGAATCTGTGCATTTCCTAATCTGCATTCGGCAGAAGTGGTAATGACAGCATGTCTCAGTTATCTAATCTTTGGAATTTTAAGCGGATTAATAAAATGCTAATAAGTTATGGAAAACTGCAAGAGTACATTTGAAAAGTGTACTGTTTATCAGTGTGAATTTTCAGGCTGCATGTTTTCAGGAAGTCTGTGAACAATTTATGGTGTTTTGCCACTTACTTAATGACATTGTTAAACAGAGCTGGTATTTTGGCTTACAGCTAAACAAACTGAATTTAATATGATTTTGGTGGAGAAAAATGCATTAAATAAATAACCAAGTGATGTAGCAGAAATGTAATTGCTACCGCTGACGTCACAATAATCATCTTTTTGTGGCAATCTATTTATTTTGTTAATCAAAGTACTAATATGTTTTGTTTGTAAAGTTTCAAATGTTGAATGTAAAAGCTGAAGAACCACACTTAAAGCAAGGTATTAACAAAGTTATTTAGTTTTAAATCTACTGTAACATGAATACTGACTAAGCTTATCAATGTTGAATTCATAATTTTTAATATTATTGGGGTATTATTTCCATAAATTAATGTGCAGTTTTAATTCACTTTGTTTAGCCCAAGTGAGGTCTGCAGGGCCCTGTTTCCTGACTTTGCAGGAAATGTTTAGTCATTCTTGTAACATAAACTTTTCTTTCAGATTTTGTTTCCATGAAATGTTAGCCTGGTAATAAATGGTTTATTATTTTCCACCTAGTGAGCCTGAGAAATTATCCTTAGGCACAGTACATTTAGGAGCTGTGAAACCGAACTATTCATACATTTGTTTCAACCTGCAAGGATGAGCTAAGATGGATGTTTTCGCATGTCGATAATGGGAATCTACAATGATGTCACAGTCCATGTTGCATGACTCACTTCCATTGGACAATTACACCTTCTGCATCATGTGGAGTGAAGGAAGGACAAATCATCTTGCACTATGAAGTTTAATATACTGATCCCCAGTTGGACTTTAGGCAGTCTTTCACCACTTTTCTCTTCTTGCTAAACCCCACGGACTCAGACAGGCATAGTCCTCTCCACCCTTGCCCCTTTGAAATGACTTGGTGAGACTTAGAACTTTTTCCCCTGACCAAGAGAAGAACACTCTTGATTGAGCTTCTGACACGCGGACACCTTTGCTTTTTCCTTATTTTTTCCAACTTTATTTAGTCATCTTTTACCCCAGATGTAATTTTTGCAAATTCTTTTCATCCTTTTCCTTTTTGCTTTTTCCCCACATGTTCAGTCCAGCATGCAGTAATTTTGACTTGCTAATCAATAGAGATTTCTCTTGCCCTAGCTAGCTAAGCTCAGATGCATTTTGAATTGTCTTAATGCTGAAAATAACTGAACAGTGTTTGTTTTCTGTACATCAGGTTATTCTTCTGATGTTTTGTACTGCTTTTGTCAAATGCTTAGTTCTTTTGATATTAGTTTTTTGAATCTTTTCCGTTGCCTCAGTCAAACCTTGGTGAATCTGTATCTTTATAACTTTGATTTGAGAATTGAAGAAGAACCTGGCACTTTGGAATTTCTAAGTATGATATCTGGAGAATATTTATGAAAATAATTGGGATCTGGCTCAAAGAACTGTATCTTGATAGATGGCCAATTGCAATAAATTATTAGAGTAACCAATAATTTAAGACCAGGATGCAAACTAGATTGCACTTGACACTTTACAAATAAGTGCAATTATGTGATGAAGTATCCGAGATACTATGGGTAAATCCATTTGAAAATATCATAGGATAGAGAACATGGCACTCCTTCTCAACTAATGCAATAATATAATATAATACATGGTTATATGAAGCACAAAGCACTTTAAGGTCAATGACTTCAACATTTGAATGGGTTATCTTAATAAAGTGGGAAACTTGCTATTTTTAAAGAGAATCAGTGTCCATTTGAACAGGAGCACATGACCGTTTAATTAATGAGTGCAATTTAGTATTATATCTGGCACTTTAAAATGGATAGTTGCAATATCAAACTGTAGCACTTTAAAAGTATATGGAATAAAGGACAAACTAATATATGACTAAAGGATCCAACTTTAGAATAGAGTATTTTAACAAAGAGGTAAATGCCCAATTTTTAAAGATAATCAATGCCCATTTGATTAGGAGAAAGTGAGACTTTATGCTACGAGTGCAATTTAACATTACACCTGGCATTTTATAATGGATAGTTACAATATCAATTTGAAGTACATTAGAGTGTATTATCATCATCATCATTAGCTTTATTTCGGTAAATATAAATACCATAAAAGCACATCACATTTAAAAAAGGAACAACAAACTACATAATAAACAATTTTAGTCATAAAGAGTTAAAAGAAAAGAAAAGAAAGAGGAAAATGTTTGAACATGAGCATTTCCCTACTGTAAAATCACACCTTATAATTTTACTTAAAAGGACATTATGGGTGTTAAGAGGTCAAAATACAAGCCTGGCAAAACATATCAGATAAAAAAGACAATTCTATTTAAAAATATAAAAATATCTAAAAACAAGACGAAATAAGAACAGCAGATGGGGAATAGACCAATTAAAATAGTAGGTGCATACAATAATAGATTCATCAATTGCTGCTCCCCACATTCATTATTAAATTTCCCTCTGCTTTTTTGAGCGTGTTCAATCTGATACGCCAGATTGAATCTAAATATTTTGCCAGACAACAAACCACTAAAACAGATTAGTCAGATTTAAGTATTCTCAGAGCTAGCAAGCAATTTTTAAAACCCATTATCCTGCATAGAGGAATGATCCAACGGGCTCTTTGTTTACGGTAAGCGGGGCATTGAAGGAGAATATGAGTTACTGATTCTTCTCTGGCACAGCCCATCGGACACATCTTAGAGGAACAACTAAAATTAGTGTATTATTCTTTTGTAAAAAATAATTTCTGAGGGATAATGGATACAGGCCCTCATTACAACTCTGGCCGTAAGTGCCGCGTACCGCCATGCTGACTGCCGCCAACATACCGTGACCGCGGCAGTATACCGCTACCGGTATTATGACCCACACAGAGAAATCTGCCACTATACAGACACCCACAAAAGTCCGCCAGACCAAAGGTCAGTGATAAACTGGCAGTACCAACAGAAATACGGCCACAGCATCATGACTCACGAATCACTGCAGCGGTCATTCAACCACAGTAAACCATTGGCGGTACACACCGCCGCGCTCAAAATACACAAACACATACAAAACAACACCACATTGGACAATTCAAAATACACACACCTGACACACATACACACACCACACCCACACCAATATAAAACACACACCCACATTACCCATAACCCTTTACAACCCAAATATTTTGGCAAGTGAGAGAGAGACAAGCCAGGAGCACCCACTGAATCAGAGCCACAAAACACCATCACCCATACACCATCCACTCACCTCACAGCACACACCCCAACACATCACCCCACACACCCTGACACATACCACTTACACTACACCCATGGCACCACAAAGACACCCCAGGTTCTCAGAGGAGGAGCTAAGGGTCATGGTGGCGGAAATCAAGGAAGATGGAGCTATGGCGGAGAGTCGTGGACAGGGTCAACGCTGTGGGACAGCACCCCAGAATAAGGGATGACATCAGGAAGAGGTGGAACGACTTACGGGGGAAGGTGCTTTCCATGGTAGCAAGACACCAGGTAGCTGTACAGAGGACTGGAGGTGGACCCACATCTCCTCCCCCACAACTAACGACAAGGGAGGAGCAAGTCTTGGCAATCATGCATCCTGAGAGCCTTGCAGGAGTAGCAGGAGGACTGGACTCTGGTAAATCAAATCTTTACTACTTTATCCCCCACTCTACCTGCATGCCATCACATACCCCCAACCTTACCCTCACTCCAATCACTCCATCACCTCACATATACCCCACCATCACAACCCACCCATCCCAATCCCAAGCCCTGCATGCAACACCAATGCATGGACCCCCCATCACAGACCTGCATGGACACACATCACCAAAGCATGCACACTAGTGACAATCACTTAGCCAAACCAAGCACAACTCACACAAGTCAAAGCTGCCTTGCTAATAACAACCATAGAGGGAAACATATCCATGCACAAGATGGCACACCCAGATACAATAACACTGCATTTACATCCCCACAGGACCCCCACTCAACGTCAAAAGAGAGGAGGTGCCAGCAACATCCAGTGTCCCCTCTGAAGAGACCCACAGTGAGGAAAGCAGCTCTGCACGCCTGGATCACGATGACAAACCTGGCCCATCAGGGACCTCTGGACAGTCGGTTACCAAGCCACAGTCCCAACCCACCACAGAGCCTCCCCCCTCAGGAAACACCAGCACAGCACCCACCCAGCGGGCCCATCCCTCTGTTCCCAGGACACGTCAATCAGCAGTGTCTCCACCACTACAGGGACACCAGGCAACCCCACAAACACAGGACGATCAGGGACCTGGGGTCAGTGGCGGTGGGCACATGGTTCAGGGGACAGAGGCACAGGACAACAGGGAAGCTGGGAGGACTGATGTGCGACAGGGGGAGGACAGGCCCAGGGAACCGCCTCTCCATGAGGCACTCACCAACACCCTGGGAGCATACCACCACTCCCAGGAGACTATGGGCCAGATACTGACCAAGCTGCAGGAGACCCAGCGGCTGCAGGAGGGGCAGTACCTGGGGATCAGGGAGGACCTGAGGGACATCCACACCACCCTGGTCACCACTGCAGGGGTGCTGGAAAACATGGCTAACACCATGAGGGAGGCAGTGGCACACCAAAGGGCCCCTGCCACTAGCCAAACTGAAGAACAGCCCTCCACCTCCCCCGGCGCTAGTGGACAGGAGGCCCTGCCACAGGAACAACAGGCCACCAGCACCCCACCCCCTGCGGAAGGAGAACCACCCCAGAAACGGTCCCTGCGATCCTGGCAGAAGCCCGAAAACATTGCCAAGACCCCGTCAGGAAATAAGACTCTCCTGATTGTCACCCACTGTCCCACTCTGTCACCCTGTCCACCTTGAACTGCCATTGCTCCACTTCCTATGCCCCCTTGGACAATGCACCTGGGATACAAATATAATGGACTCTACCCTGGACTTTCCTCCATCAGCAATCCAGCCTATTTCAATACCCCCTACACTTATTAGCACATAAATAAACACCCTAGGAACAAATTCAAGCATTGAGTCTGTTAGTTCTATGACAAATATATTACCTTCACAAACTGCAAACATTGCAAATCAAATGTACTATAATATTCACATAGGTATGACCTGCAGTGGGCAGCATTAAACACACCAGGAGCCAGAGAGGGGCACAGAGATCTGGAAATAGAGATGCCAAAGGGTACAGTAAGTGGCCATAAAAACTAGGGAAATCAGGCTGACATGTTCAATGTCAAACACAAAACTGCAATGGAAGTTGACTTTACAGTGTCTTACCTGAGTGTCACTGGAAGTACTGTTGAATGAGTGTACTTCTGCTGTCCACATCTTCTTCCTCTGCCTCCTCTTCGTCACTGACCACAGGCTCCACCGCTGCCACACGACCATCCTCAGGCTCATCCTCCTGCAGAAAAGACACCTGGTGTCTCAAGGCCAGGTTGTGCAACATGCAACGATGATTTGGCACACCTTCTTGGATGAGTA
Source organism: Pleurodeles waltl (assembly GCF_031143425.1). Taxonomy (NCBI): domain Eukaryota; kingdom Metazoa; phylum Chordata; class Amphibia; order Caudata; family Salamandridae; genus Pleurodeles; species Pleurodeles waltl. Next base: position 344,795,229 of record NC_090439.1, read on the forward strand.
GTACAGGGATCCACCTCTTCAGAGAACCTTTGGCCTCCTGAAGGCCAGATTCCGGTGCCTCTGAGTACACTGTGCGCATGATGCATGGGCCATGAATGTATGGATTGCTGTGTGTGTAAGACCCTTGTAGGAGGGGGTCTGAGGGGTCCTGGCCAGAGTGCTGCATGTGTGGTGGGTAATGTAGGTGTGTAGGCGATGGGAGGGATATGGTGGGCCATGAGTAAGAAAGTCCATCCGGTATGACTAATCCCTTTTCTGTTGTATTTTTTCTGCAGGTCGGCGCCCATCATAAAAAGGGTATTTGGCGTGCCATCATCAGGGAGGTGCAGACCCTGGGGGTCTTTGACAGGCAGAGCACCCACTGCCGCAAACGGTGGGAGGACCTGCGCCGCTGGGCAAGGAAGATGGCTGAGGCCCAGCTGGGTCTGGCCTCCCAATGAGGAAGAGATGCACGTTGTACCCTGACCCCCCTGAAGTTCCGCATCCTGGCGGTGGCCTAGCTGGAGTTGGATGGGCACTTGATGGCATCACAACAGCCACAAGGGGGTGAGTACAAATTCAGATTCATGACTTTGCACGTGTTAAGGTTTTACCTGGGTGGGTCATTCCCCCCCTTCTTGTTTTGTCACCCTATCCTTGTGTGCATTAGCATCATCTGGCGGAGAAGCAGAGGCACTGGTGATGGAGGGAGCTGCATCCCACATGGGCCTAGAGGCCGAAACCACCGACGGTGAGGGCACCAGTGGGACGGAGGGCGAGGGGAGCACCACGATGGAGACAGGAGGGGACACTACCGACAGCGACTCCTCCTCCTCCTATTGAAGCTCCCTGGAGGTGGCAGACACCTCTGTGCCCACCCCAACAACAGATAGAGCCGCCACTCCCTGTACCAGCACCGCCCTCCCAGCAACCCCTCAGTGTGTTTCCCGTGCCCGCTCACCCAGGAGTGTGGGCATCTCCTTCGTGCCAGGCATCTCAGGCCCTGCCCCAGTCAGCCCTGCTTCCCTCAGTGAGGAGGCTGTTGAACACCTGAGATCTGTCTCTGTTGGGCAGTCAACCATACTGAATGCCATCCAGGGTGTAGCAGGGCATTTGCAATAAACAAATTCCTACCTGAAGGGAATTCACTCTGGCGTGGCGGCCCAACAGAGAGCATTCCAGGCTCTGGCCTCCGCACTGATGGCAGCCATTGTCCCTGTTTCCAGCCTCCCCCCTCCAACTTCCTCTACCCAGTCCCAATCCCCTCAACCGCAGCCTATCCGAAGCATACCTTCAGACCAGCAATCACCCAAATCAACACACAGAAGTGGCTCAGGCAAACACAAGCACCACACTTCATCTCACAGGCACTCACACAAGCACCATCCCCATGCAGTCACACCAACATCCACTGCCTCCACTGTGTCCTTCTCCTCCTCCTTGTCCTCCCCCTCCCAGTAGCCCCTCCACTCACACCTGCATGCACTACATCCTCATCCACACACTCCATCACTAGCAGGCCTATCACTACACCCCCGTCAATGGCAGTCACAACCCCGACATCCATGCACACGTCCCTTGTGTCCTCTCCCAGTGTGTCTTTGACCCCTGCTCCCAAAGTACACAAACGCAAGCACACACACACCCAACATGCATCCACTTCACAACAGCATCCAGCCCATGCACCTGCACCCAAACACAGCAGACTGACACCTCTTACAACCACTCTCTCTTCCTCCACTCCCAAACCTTCACCCTCTTCCCACCCCAGTGTCCCTAAGAAGATTTTCCTCACCACCCTTGACCTATTCCCTACCCCTCCCCTGTCCTTCAGCTCGGGCCAGGGTGGCCAGAACCCAGCCCAGCACCTCAGCCACCCAGCCCACGGCCACTGTGGTTTCTGCAGCTATGAGAGGCTCCAAGGAGGCACCCGTCAGCCCAGCCATTGTGCCACCAACACCTGCCAAGGCCAAGAAGGGTCTGCCACCTGGCAAGGGCAAGAAGGGGACCTCAGCCAGCAAGGGGAAGGAGGCACAACCAGCCAGCAAGGCCAAGTCAAAGACTCCAGCTGGCAGAAGCAAGGTGGCACCACCGTGTGCCAAGGGCAGGAAGGGGCACAGAACACCAGCCATGGCACTTCAGCTGCAGGTGAAGGCCTGGAGGCTACCACCACCACTGCCAGCACCGCCACCTGCACCGTGGCCAGCACTGCCACCAGCACCGCGTCCAGCACTGCCACATGAACCACCGCAGTCCCAGTGGGCAGCCGTCTGAGGCTGCAGGTGAAGGCCTGGAGGTTACCACCACCACTGCCTGCACTGCCACCTGCAGCGCAATTGGCATACACTGAGCAGCCATCACTGTCGGAGAGCAGAATGTAGTGGTGACTACAAGGGCTGCTGTGCGTCCTGGCCCCTGCAAAAGCTGTCATTGTGACACCCAGGTGGGAGACTGTGACCTTGCACTCCAAAACATCTGCATCACAGGGTGCAATGCCCCCTACAGAACTAGTGGAAGAAGGCATCCACTCAGCCACTCCTTGCCAGGATGAAGCACATTGGGCACAAGGCCCCCTCCAGAACCAGTGGAAGAAGGCATCCACTCAGCCCCTCCTTGCCAGGATAAAGCATACTGGGCACAATGCCCCCTCCGGAACCAGTGGAAGAAGGCATCCACTCAGCCCCTCCTTGCCAGGATAAAGCATACTGGGCACAATGCCCCCTCCGGAACCAGTGGAAGAAGGCATCCACTCAGACCCTCCTTGCCAGGATGAAGCAGACTGGGCACAAGGCCCCCTCCGGAACCAGTGGAAGAAGGCATCCACTCAGCCCCTCCTTGCCAGGATGAAGCACACTGGGCACAAGGCCCCCCTTCAGAACCAGTGGAAGAAGCCATCCACTTGAGCGACTGTGGCTTTGCACTCCCCAGGACCAAGCAGTGGGCAAACCACCCACTTGAGAGACTGTGACTTTGCACTCCCCAGGACCAAGCAGTGGGCAAACCACCCACTTTAGAGACTGTGGCTTTGCACTCCCCAGGACCAAGCAGTGGGCACACCACCCACTTGAGAGTCTGTGGCTTTACACTCCCCAGGACTAAGCAGTGGGCATGGAGCCCCCTCCAGGAGCAGTGGCGTTGTACCACCTTCCAGCTGAGGTGCCACCCCATTCCCCGTCCCCCTGAGGTGCCTGGGTGTTTTCAACCTGATGCCCCTGCAGTGTTCTCTCGGTATTGAGACAGGAATCAAGTGTGGCCTTGGCCTATGTGTTTTGGCCCAGAGGGCCACGGACAATTTTTGAGTGGGCATTGTCCCTCCCTTTGTATATATTGTATATATTGTACATACTGTTTTTTCTTTATGAACGTATTTCTTAAAATTACTAATATTACACTCATTTTACTCCATTCCTTTTGTCCTTGCGTTATTCCAGAGGGTTACGGGGTGTATATGTAATGTTGTTGCATGTGTTTGTGTGTATAGTGTTGGGGGTGAGGATGAGGGTGTTGTGTGTTGCGTGTGTGTGTCACTCTCTTTTTCTCCCCCCCTCCCCTGTGTGCTAGGTGCAGTACTCACCGTGGTCGTCGCCGCTGGTCTTCATGTTCCTGGTGTATGAGAAGATACACCCGCATGGGGAACACCTGCAGCTCGGGCTCCATGGGGTCCTGGTTCTTCCGTTAGTGTCGAGAGGTGAGTCGTTTCCCTTCTGTGTTCTGTTTCCGCCGTGCTTTTGATGGCGTTGGTACCACCCCGGAAAAGGTGGGAGATGGGATGGTTGTAATGCAGTGGGTGGTACATTGTTTTCTGCCTAGCTGTTGGCGGTTACCGCCGCGGTGTTTGTTGCGACCGCCATGGCAGTCGGAGTGTGAAAGTGGCTGTATCTGTTGGCAGTTTCCGCTGTGGTCATAATTCCATTTTTTTTACCGCTGGCCCGCTTTATCACCGACCGCCAGGGTTGTAATGAGGGACATAATATAATTGAGGTATTTTATATAATACATATATATATATATATATATATATATATATATATATATATATATATATATATATATATTTATATTATATATATTGATGCTTTTGAAAATACCTTGGGTGTTGTTGTATGAATATGATGCCACAAGAAATCTAATGAATAACATGAAAACAAAAATGTGGAATGAAATTATATTGGAGGAATGGATGCAATGTGCAATATTGGACAAGTGATATGAAATGAAAAGACATTTGATACAGAGATCTGATGGCTAATGAAAAGCAAGTGGTACATCGTGAAGATCTGTTTGTTTTCATCATTCACAATATCAATGTACAAAATGGACGCCGAAAATCTACAGATAAAAGGATGAGATATCCTCTCTAGTTGTTATGGGGTCAATGAAAGTGAAGTGACACTTTTCACTTACAAAGGAACATAGGGCCAGATGTATCAAAAAAACAAATTCCATTTCCTAAATAGCGAATTTTAAGAAATCGCTATTTAAGAAATGCAAATGGTATGTATGATTTTTGCGATTCGGTAATAGCGATTTCTGAAAATTCGCAAATGCTATTACCAAATCGCAAATAGAGAATCCAACTCCATTTGCACCTATGGGCCTGCTGCGAATGGTTTTGCATTTCCTAAATTGCGAATTCCAGTTAGGAATTCGCAATTTAGGAAATGCAAATCCCAGGGTGCTGGGGGCCGAAGGCCCCCTCTGCTGCACCCCAAAAATATTTTTACCGACATGTGAAGCACACACATGCCTTAGGGGCATGTGTGCGCTACATGTCAATTTTAAAAATGCTTTTAAAATGCATTTTTAAAATTTGCAAATGGTTACCACCAAACTTTTGTTGGTGGTAATTGCATTTCCTAAATGCCCAATTCGCATTTAGGAAATGCTTGATACATGTGCTTAAGAAATTGCAAATAAGGATTCCTTATTTGCGATTTCCTATTTAGAGAATCGCAATTTGCGATTCTCTAAATGGGGTCGCAATTCTGAAAGGCATTTTTGCATTCGCAAACGGACGAATTTTGCGATTCGCAACGTTTGCGAATGCAAAATCGCTTGATACATCTGGCCCATACTGCTATTAATATGTTAGGCCCAGTGGAAGGCATTTTGTCGAAATGCGTTGGCCAAATAACCTTTGTTATGTGTACTCTTTTAGGTTTTATGGGTGTTTGGGAAATAAACAAATTTGTGTTTTTTTCCGAAACACATGAAGTAGAATAAATTTTTTGGTCTGCCGGTTTGTTCCGCTGATTAAGCAACTGGGAGGAAAAAATGAGTGGCCTTGGAGGAATATATATTTATTGACGCACACAGTTATATATGCATACATATATATGTATATATATATATATATATATTTATATATATATATATATATATATATATATATACACACAGCCACACACACACACATATATAAAAGTCAGTGGAGGTTGCCACTGGGTAGTTATTAGGTCAGCGTTTACATAGGAAATTCATTTTTTGTGTTGATAATAACTGTGGCACCATTTAACTATTCACCAAAACCTTTTAAAAAACTGCCCCTCTTTTGTCTAGTATTTGCATGGAAGGTGTTGGGGTGGTCTGCCAAACGTGGGCGAAAAAAAGTGGGGTCCCAAAATGCAAAATCCCCATGCATTTTCTATAGACTTATTTTGGTAGGTCTATAGCAAAAATTGTTGAACGGAATTACCCCAAATTTGACAGGAAGCTAGGTCTTTGTATGCAGATTGTGCTTTTCATGGTGTAAATCTGTTCTTTAGTTTTTGAGAAATTAAAGTTTAAATACAATGACACAATTAAAAAAAAATAAAGCATTCTGATTGGCCCAGGGAGCATTTATTTCCTTGAAACATCTTGGTCTCATGGGAGTCAGACTCCTGTGGGAGCAAATGTTTAGATTGGCTGCCAGCAACATAAGAAAAATGTTTCAGACAGCCATTACAGGATTCGAGGACTTAGTCCCCTGTCCTGAACGTGTTTAAAAAAAGATATAAGAGGGCAAGGTAGGGATACACTGCCACCTAGGCCCCATGGGTGAGATCCAGGTGGACTTCACCCGGGGCCAAAATGTGATAAAAAAATGTGGATTTTGCTGCAGTCCTGGAGGACTTCCGCAGGCACAGAAGTGTGACAAAAAATGCTCACTGCTAATTCGCTTTAAAACTTGTTCCACTGGATGAGAGCAGACTTGAGATCTGTCACACTGCCTGCTTCACCCCTGATATGTTACAGTGGGTGTCTCTGGAGGGCACTGGGGCCCTTATCTATGTTGAAGGAAGTCCTGAGGTGACTGGATCCCTAGGACCATAATTAGCTTGGAGAGGGGGCTTTGTGGGCCCCCTCCACTTGGAACAGAATATGGCCCTGGAGTATGAGGTTCAGTGAGGAGGTTCTGCTCGACTTCCTCCCCTTTTAAAAGACAGGCATAGCCCCAGGGGTTCGGGTCCCCGGGGCCTGTGAAGGCCAGGCAAGGAGGGCCCCACTGCTCCCTCCCCTTTTAAATAAATACAGCCCTGCGGGATGGGGTCCCAAGTGCCTAATAAGGCTCAGGGTGGGGGCCCTATGCAACCTCCCCTTCTTAGGTGCATTGGCTCCCAGGAGATGGAGTCCCTGTGGCCCACATAGGTTCAGGGAGGTGGGGCTGTGTGACCTTACTCTTTTCCTCCCCTTTTAGAAAAGGTCTTCCCTTGGGGATGGAGTCCCCAGAGCCATGATAGGCTTGGGGAGAGGGGCCATACCACACCCTCCCCTTTTCAAACAAAAAATAGAAGGCCCTGGGCGATGGGGTCCTGGGCCTGCGAAGGCAGCTCAGGGAGAGTCTGCACAGCCTCCCTCCATTTCAACTAACATACAGCCCCAGAGGATGGGGTCCACAGTTCCTGAGAAAGCTCAGAGAGGGAAGCCACATGGCCCTCCCCTTTTAAAAGAAATCTGGGCATGAGTGATGGGGCTGCCAGGGCCTAATGAGGCTCAGGGAGAGTGGGTGCGTGTCCCTCGACCCTTTAAAAAAAATCATAGGGAGGGAGCCGCACTGTCCCATCCTCTTTAACTGTCCATGAAGTTCATTTGTATGTGATTGACAATGCAGGGCACGGGTAAGTTATCATTTTCTTTCAAATGAGAGAAGCATATATCTATAGATTATTATGGCACTAGAGGCCTGAAAGCAACTACAAATTAGCTCATAATAATATAAAGCAACACTAGTGCTATCACAGATGTAACTCCTTTAGGTGTAGCAACCATTTGTTATGTTCATCATTGACCCTATTCCATACACTTCACAGGCAGCCTACTGCACATTAACAATCAGCAACAGATGTCTGGGAAATCCTCATTGCACACAGTTTTAATCTATATACAGCTGTTCAGAGAAAGCCAAGTTCTTCAAGATACTCAACATCTATTCCAAAATTGTTGCCCTAGTGCAGACAGCTTTTATCTATATCAAACCCCTCACAGTCAATGGACATATGGTGAGAAATTAAGTTGACATGAGCAGAAAAGTCTGTACTATAAACAATGTTTACTCTATGGAGAGAGTTTACTCTGTACCACACTGTTTGCCGGCAGTGAGACTCTCATGAAAAATGCACTACAGAGTATTAAAAAGTATCTGCTAAGAACAGTGAACAATCATTGCAACACTTGTGAAAAATACACTATTTGCTTAACATAACCAAGAGCTGAAGGTGCTAAAGGTCATACTACTTGCAGCCTTCATACTGTGGTGAAGATTTTACTGATATCCCACCTTCGGAAGCAAAAGTAGTACATATACATCAGTTAGGCCCTCATTATGATATTGGTGGTAAATCCTGCCTACCGCCATGGTGACGGCTGCCAACATACCGCCACAGTGGCGAATATCCGTTCCACATTTTATGACGCACACACACCACTCTGACAAAATACTGCCACATTCACAAATCCGCCAGGCCAAAGTTCAGTGTTAAACTGTCGGTACCAACACCCATACCGTTACGCCAACAAAACAATGCCCACTACATCATGACCCATGAATCACCACGGGCGGACATTCAATGGAGATAAACCATTGGTGGTACACACTGGCGTGCTCAGAATGGACGCCCAAATACTAAACCACACAACATTGGCCTCCCAACGAGGAAAGGTTGCCCTTCGGAACCTGATCCCCCGTGATGGCCTGCATACTGGCGGTGGCATACTCAGATCTGGACATGCGCTTGAGGGCATCACAGCAGCCACAAGGGGGTGAATACAGTGGGCATTACAACAATAATTGGTAGGTGGCATAGGGTTTGGGTGGTGGGTGTGAGTTAGTGGGTCCCCCTTAATACCAGCTCAGACATTGCAGCATGATCCAGCTCAAGGGTAATGGGTGTATAGCAAATCCAGGTAACCTAGCTAGGTTGCATTCCATGTCAGACAGGGCTTAGTTAGTCCCAGGAAGGTTTCAGTTAGTGGTGGTTGGCCCTCATCTTGCTGTGGCATCTAGCCAATTCAGTGCCAGTGCAATGCATATTGCTCATTTCTGATCCCTGTGTGTGGCGGTACTGTGTATGCCAACTGTAGTGTTGGTGCTGTAATTGACCGAGTGCTCTCTTTCTGTCCCTATCCCCCTTTCTCATTTTGTCATCCTGTTCATGTGTGCACTAGCATCATCTGGCGGAGGAGCATGGGCACCGGCGACAGAGGGAGCTGCATCCCACAGGACCCAGGAGGCAGAGTCCACCGACACCGAGGGAACCAGTGGGACGGAGGGCGAGGGGAGCACCATGGCAGAGACAGGCGGTGACAACACTGACTCAGATACCTTCTCAGATGGAAGCTTCCTGGTGGTGGCAGACACTTATGTGACCACCCCATCTGCGGTACAGCTGCCACCCCTGTACCAGTACTGCCCTCCCAGTAGCCCCTCAGTGAGTTGCCCGTGCCCGCTCACCCAGGTGGGTGGGCATCTCCTTCGCCCCAGGCACCTCAGGCCCTTCCCCAGTGAGCCCTGCAGCCCTGAGTAGGCTATTGACCTCCTGAGATCTAGCTCTGTAGGGCAGTCAACCATTGTGAATGCTATCCAGGGGCTGACACCCCAGGTGCAGCAATGCAATGCATTCCTGGAGGGCATCCACGGTGGATTGGCGGTCCAACAGAGATCGATTCAGGCTCTGGCCTCCTCTCTGATGGCAGATATTGTCCCTGTTCCTACCGTCCCCACTCCAACTACCACTTCCCAGTCGTAGTCTCCTCAACCCCTACCAAACCCATGCACACATACAGAGGAGCATGCACACAAGACATCACACAAGAGTGGCACAGCCAAACACAAGCACCACACTTCAGTACACAAGCACTCATGCAAACACCAGACAGTTGCACACACAACTACATCCACTGCCTCCTCTGTCTCCCCCTCCTCCTCCTCCACCTCCCTCACAGTCACGTCCACACTCACACCTGCATGTACTGCTCCAACATACACCACCGGCATCACCACACTAAGCAGAACACATACCTCACTAGCAGACACCTCCACAACATCCATCCACATGTCCCCTGTATCCTTTCCCACCCAGCCTTCCTTCCCCCCCTCCTAAAGGAACACAGATGCAGGCACTCAGACACCCAACAGCCATCCACCTCACATCAGCACACTGGCCATGCACCTGCACCCATATTCCGCAGAGATACTCCTCCAACAACTACTCCCTCAACCTTCACTCCTATACCTCCTCCCTCATCCTGCCCCAACGACCCAGCCCAGAACCTTGGCCAGACAGTCCATGGGGTTAGTGGAGGCACCTCATATTCATGGAGACAAGACAGTGAAGGATCCCACTCCACCAGCCAGGAAGAGGAAGGATCCCAATCCACCAGCCAGTAAGGGGAAAGATCCCACTCCACCTTTCAGGAAGGGGATGGATTCCACTCCACCAGCCAGGAAGGGGAAGGATCCCAACCCACCAGCCAGGAACAGTGAAGAAGCCCTCACCTCCTGCTAGGAAAGGGAAGAAGCCTTCACCTCCATCTGAGACACAGCAGCCCTCACCTCCAACAGAGGCTGCCCAGCAGGCCCCTTCCCCTGCTGTAACACAGTAGCCCTCACCTCTTGCAGTGGCTGGCAGGGTACCAACACCACCACCACCAGCGGTCACAGAGCCCTCACCCCCAGCTGAGACAATGCACCCTCACTTCCAGCTGAGGGCATGTAGGTCACACTTCAGGGACTACTGTACAAGGAGCCCCCTTCAGAACCAGTGGTCAAGTTCCCCACCTCAGAGACTGTGACCTTGCACTCCCCAGCAAAGAGAAATGGGCATGGAGCCCCCTCCAGACCCAGTGGGCAAGTACCCCACTTGAGAGACTGTGAGCTTGCACTCTCCAGCAAAGGATAATGGGCATGGAGCCCCTTCCAGAACCAGTGGCAAGCACCCCACCTGAGAGACTGTGACCTCTCCCTCCCAAGAAAAGGATATTGGGCATGGAGCCCTCTCCAGAACCAGTGGGCAAGTTCCCGAATTCAGATGAGGTGCCCCCTACCCCCTTATCCCCTGAGGTGCCTGCCCACTTCCAAAATTATGCCCCTGCATACTTCTGTGCTGATAATGCCAGGAAACAAGTTAGGCCTTGGACTGTGCCCTTTGGCCCTTTCTGGACAATTGTACATATCTCTTTGTTATCCAATTGGTTCATTTGATGGCTGTTCCCATTCAATACATTCTCAGTACTGCCTTACTGCAGTCCTTGCATTATTATGATGTATGTCCTGTGCAATTGTTTTTCATCTGCAGTTGGTTGTGTGTATGGTGTGTGTATCTGGTGTGGGTTGTGAATGTGTGTGTCACTCTCCTTTTCCTCCCTCCCTCCCTTGTGTGCCAGGCAGCTGTACTCACTGTTGTTGTCTTCATCTGAGTTGGTGTTGCAGGTGGAGCATAGCATAGAAGAGCATTGGGAAGACTTGAAGTTCTGGTTCCATGGCAGCGTTGATCTTTTCTGTGTCGCTGACGGTGAGTCTTTCGTCTTCTGTGATGTGTTTCTGCCAGGCTTTTGATGGCGTTGGTACCTCCCCGGAAATCGTGGCAGATTGCAGTGTTATGATATGGTGGGCGGTACCTTGCCTTCCGCCTGGCTGTTGGTGGCTACTGCTGTGGTGCATGGTGTTAACGCCCTGGCCGATGTTGTGGTACATTGGCTGTCTATGGGAGTTATCACCGCCATGTTCTTAATTTGGTGGTAATTACTGCCAGCCTGTTGGCGGTATTACTGACACTTTAACAGTCACCACCAATGTCATAATGGCCACCTTAGTCTAGTGCACACCGTCTTCTGTGTTGTGTAGAAATTGCCACGCTGAGACAATTCTGTCTAATAACTCTGCTTTCAATGCTTAATATCTACTATATATAATATGTGCCCTGTTGGAAACTTTTACTGCAGAGCCAAAAAAACTTGTTTGGAAGATACTGGACAAAAGTTGCCAGCTGTCAAGATCCTGTGATCCTGCCATCATGTGGCACTATATGAGGACCTTGAATACTAGTTTAGAAAATGTTCTGAATTTATGTATTCAAAACCTCTCACAAATCAGATCCACTCCAGATTTCATTCCAGGGTGTATTTATCAACCACTATTTCATTATGGTGCTTATCCGATCATGAGCAATTTAGAGGAGACTTTGGGTGAATTATTTTTATACTTGGAAATCTAGCTTACTACTTCCAGCATGCCCATGTGCTCCCTTGCATGAATCCCTGTCATATTTTACAAAACAAGATCTGATCCATGTTCCACTCTGGATTTTCAATCTCTGACTGGTTGTTTCCTGGAACCTCTGTTCACTTCCTCAGGCAGAGAGCTGGAGGAGGGATTTTGACTGCCCTCACTTGCACTTGCAATAGGCTCACACCTATTCTGCATTTCAATTATCCTGTGTGGCTTTGAGCTGGTAGGAGGGATTTAAGCCTGGCTTATGCTTTCAGAACTTGTGCTTCAGCTGCAGCTTTCACTCCTGAATCCCTGAAACCTTGACACTTTAATAAACTCTGGGACCAAATATATTTACAAAAAAAGAAAAGAAGGAGGCTGCGTGGCCTCTCGTTCCTGAGGCTTCTCAGTTCCAACAACCCCATCCCCTGGGGCCAAGCCCAAAGAAAAGTGTGGGAACTGCGTGGCCCCCTTCAAGAGCCTTATTATCCCCAGGGATCCCATTACCCAGGCCCAAGTATAATAAAAAAAAGGAAGGGAGCCACAGCACCACTCCCTGAGCCTTCTCAGGCCCCACGAACCTCATATCCCAGGGTGGTGCATTTTTTAAATAAAGTGGTGGGGCATGCAGTATCCCTCCCGAGCCTTCTCAAAACTCAGAGACCCCAACCCCCTGGGCCCAATGCACTTAAAGGGGGGAGAGGGAAGAAGACAAAACATTTAACATGCATTCGCTATGCTAACAGGTCTAGCTTCAAAGGAAAGTCCTATGGTAATGAGATGTATTACAAGCAAATAGCATGTGAATGGATATGTATTTGTGTGTAAATAAAGACCATAGAAACATATTGTGTGCTATACCCTTGACTTGCCCTTTGCTACCCCTGGCACTGCCTTTGCGACCCCTGGCCTCAGAGGTGGCAACTTCAATCCCAGAAACACAGTGGCTCTTTGTCCTTAAGGATGTTAGTTGGGGGTCCACTCTCTTTGGTTTGTAATAATATATTATGCACTATTAGTGAAATAAAAAAGGAGTATAATTAGCTGGAATATGCCCTTCCATAGCAGGTGAGGTAAGTAAAAAATGCTTTTAAACTTATGGTGTGTGTGTGCTTGCGGGTGAGAGTGTGTTTCTATGAGAGTATGTGTATGTACCTGTAAATGTAAGTATGTGCATGTGAGTGAAGTGGAGGTCAAAGGGCGTGTGATGTCACCTTTGCTACCCCTGGCATCTCGGTGAATTGACATCCATGTATAGCAATAATGGTTATCTCAGAATCAACAAGTCCAGTACCCACCACGAGAGGCAACCCACAATGTCTCATCATAGTACAACAAAAGCATAAGGCTACATCAAAGAGAGTGGGCAGTTTGGGATCCAATGCATGACCTTTCTTTATAAGCTGTGCCATTCAGGTCGCTGTGTTAGATAAGTCTCATGCGGATACTTTGAGCTGTGTACGGTCTGTTAGATACTTCTCTTGTAGGATAAATGATCGCAGGACTTCTTAGATGCTCCTGGTCCTTGGGGTCAGAGGCTGCTAAGTGGCAAATCATTCAAGCTATTCAGTACATGTGGTCAGACCTTTTAACTTTTCCTCTTCCTGGGGTGGATGTAGTCTCTCAGACTGTATAGTGACTGTGTGCTTAGCTAGCAACAAAGCTATTACCACAAATCTCCTACTATTATTTGGCAGCAATTTAACATACTCAAGCAAAGGCATCAGAGGGTTTAACTCCAGTCTAACAGAGATCATGCAGGTAATGACTTTTTCCACAGTATTTTAAATTTAAGCCTACAACTATGCCAGGTGAATGAAATCAGCATGGCATATGGGGCATTGATGTGACCTGCTTGGGTCTAACATTCAGCAAAATAACCTGTAGTTGTTCACACCCAAAATAGTCATCAAAGAATTACTGACCCAGCATTATTCTTAATGCATTTATTCAACTGTCACCATTTGTATATATTTTCACCACATTTCAATATAAAACTGCAGTGTAAAGTGCATCATTACATAATAATACAAAATTCCTCATTTATTCCTTACGCAATCCAACAACGAATAAAACATTTTCTGAATCACAAACCCCACTCACCTCATACACTTCACAGGCATACAATTCATTCAGATTGTCTCCGACACACCATCCCCAAACAATACCCTTAGAGACCCATCACATAGATGGTTATTCCGTCTTCTGTAGTTGTTGCCTCATGGCCAGGGAATGCAGCAAGCGACTACAGGCAGAGCGTGTCAGTGCTGATGTTGATTTCCAGCCACCTTCTTCAGGGCCTTCAGTATAATCTCATCCCAATATGAGGCTGGTGTTTGTTCTCACGAAATCACCAACCTCTTGAATATGCCAAGGTACAGAACAACAATTACAAAGGTCTGCCGTTGACTAGCATTCATAAACATCTGTGTTCCATATGAGGATCCGCTGGGCGTTGGTCCCAAGTACTCTCATTTTATAGTTTACCGAAGGTTTGCTTTTGGCAAGAAAGATTTTTACCTAATTTCGTCCTTTGTGTCTTCTCCTCAAAGTACATGTATTATTTTCCCAAGTGGTAGAACACAGACTTTCCAGGTATGTCCTCTCTCGAGCACCTCCTGTCAACAGGTCACATTCAATACTTCATGTCGATACTGCATCTTGTCACTCCACAGCTTACATCGCATAGGTGGCTGACCTTTGACTTGAGAAAACAGTGTATGTATAATATGATATATGTACTGTAGAGCAATTATTTGCTGATTAATTCATGGTGTGAAGAAATACAGGTTTAGCAGAAATATATTATTTTGTTGATTGCCATGCTATTTCTTCTGTTTCTTGGAACTAAAGATTTCGGGCGGGAGAAGGGGTGAGGGTATATTTGGTCTTATCTGCTTTTGTCTATCGGGACACAGTCACTGACAAACTGATTTACTTAGTGCAAAAGCCCATTAATTTACGACAGGATTGCATCTTATACATAAACATTGTATATATTGAACTTCAAACTCTTAACTTTAAAACCCCCACCTTTGAACTTCTGCCCAGTCCACTTTTTCACTCATTCCCTCTTTGCCTCCATTCGCCCATCTTCCACTTCAATTCACCCACACATTACCCCTTTTTCTTTCATCCCCTGCCTGCTTTGGGCATCCCCCATGCTATCATCCTTCACCTGTTTCTTTCTCCCCCTGGAAGGGTGGCAAGGCCCACATCAGACTCTCTACCCTCCCCCATCTACTGCCACCCAGCACAAACCTATTAGGCCTTTTGCTGCCCCACCAGTGAGCCAACTGCAACATTGCAGCCTTACACCTCTTCTTTGAGCCACATCTTTTCTCCCCACAAATCCCCTACAATCAATCGCAGTTCCGTCAGATATAATGCATTGCCCAATTCCGAAAGGTGTACACCATCAGACCTGCTTCCCCCTCTGTAATGTCCTTGTGTTTCAAATCTTTAATACCATGTACCCAGCAGAAAACCCTCATTGCCCTGTTGAGCTTCCTCCGAGCCCTCTCGATAGCCCCATGCTTCATTGACCCTCTCACTTCCTTCTCGGCACAAACTCAGTCCTGACTATGCAGGTACCATGCATCTTCTGAC
The DNA here is from genome assembly GCF_031143425.1 of Pleurodeles waltl. Taxonomy (NCBI): domain Eukaryota; kingdom Metazoa; phylum Chordata; class Amphibia; order Caudata; family Salamandridae; genus Pleurodeles; species Pleurodeles waltl. The sequence goes on from NC_090439.1 coordinate 344,810,506, forward strand.
AAATCAACTCCAGATCCCGTTGCATATGTTGCAGTAAGGGGAGCCCTGAAGTTTTACCAGGTCATTTTTCCCCCAGGTGCAATAGCATCAGATCCGGGCAACCCCAATTTGGCATCATGGATGTTAAAAAATTAAGCAGGTTACCCCACCTCATACTGCTTTTCCCCCACCACAAAACTTTGTGACGGAAACTCTGCAATCCCAATGATCGTCCATAGATCTGCCACTCGGCATACTTCGCCGTCCAACATATAAATGAATTGCCAACCATCCAAGTGACCATCTTTCCACTCCTGGGCCCGATACACAACCTGCAAAAAGAATACATTTCAACAAACTGCCAACCAATCACTTCAAATGCATTAGCCCTTCCTCCTCCCCAACAGGATCCACCGCCCCCAGCTAAGGCAGCATATAGCACTTATAACAGCTAGATCTCCACCTACCAATCTGTTTAATCTGAGCCCAATCCCATCCCAGCTGCACTGCAGCGGTAGATGCACTGATTCTGAAGGAATGCAATACATAGCACTGTGGCCGTCTCCCTCTGTGTTGCAGCACCAACCGCAACACAGCCAGCAATTAAAAAGCTGTAACCTTCTTGCGATTGGCATGACAAAAAATACCAGCCTCGCTTGTATGCATCTGTAATTGAAGGCAGTGCCACTCCACCACAGGACAAGTCGCTGCATTCCCCCCTTCCTCCAACCAGGCCCACTTCCCCTGCCCCAGCTGATCCATTTTAGACTTTTGCAGCCACGTGCCCAAATGATCCCCCACACGTCAACCGCTCTCACGCCTACATCCTTCCCAACACCCAAAAGTTCCGACACAGGAAAAGCCCCAAAAAACATCCACACCATGCACAAATGAAACAACACAAGCTCACGAGCATCCGAACAACAAACCAGCAACACATGCAACAGCTCCAGCAACAATTCAAATGTGAAGGGTTCCTGTGCTTCCTTACCCAAACCCCCTAGTCCTACCCCACCCTTTCAACATTCTACCCAGAATATTGTCCCTAGCTGGATCCCAACCAAAAAACAATTTTCCTTAAAAAGAAACACCGCCAACTTGCCCCCAATCGTGATTAAAAACAGCACAAAATCTTAGAGTATGAGACTGTAGCAAGGCCTCGCTCTGTACCCAAAGTTTTCATTCAAAACTCTGGAATTCCAACCATGCCAGATGATAACTCCTCTGAGTGGATTCCGCTAGTGACATCTCCACCACCTCAATGATCAGCACGGCCTCCACTCCCAAATGTTGGCCGGGACCGCTGTTTTGTGCCGCTCTGCTTCTGGTGCCAAACTTTGAAAACGGAAACACTTTGAATGAGACAGGTGTAGGAGGCTGGACTGGCTTGTAGTGAGTACCAAGGGGTACTTGCACCTTGCACCAGGCCCAGTTATCCCTTATTAGTGTATAGGGTGTCTAGCAGCTTAGGCTGATAGATAATGGTAGCTTAGCAGAGCAGCTCAGGCTGAACTAGGAGACGTGTGAAGCTACTACAGTACCACTTAGTGTCATATGCACAATATCATAAGAAAACACAATACACAGTTATACTAAAAATAAAGGTACTTTATTTTTATGACAATATGCCAAAGTATCTTAGAGTGTACCCTCAGTGAGAGGATAGGAAATATACACAAGATATATATACACAATAGCAAAAATATGCAGTATAGCCTTAGAAAACAGTGCAAACAATGTATAGTTACAATAGGATGCAATGGGGAAACATAGGGATAGGGGCAACACAAACCATATACTCCAGAAGTGGAATGCGAACCACGAATGGACCCCAAACCTATGTGACCTTGTAGGGGGTCGCTGGGACTATTAGACAATAGTGAGAGTTAGAAAAATAACCCTCCCCAAGACCCTGAAAAGTGAGTGCAAAGTGCACTAAAGTTCCCCTAAGGACAAAAGAGTCGTGTTAGAGGAATAATGCAGGAAAGACACAAACCAGCAATGCAACAACTGTGGATTTCCAATCTAGGGTACCTGTGGAACAAGGGGACCAAGTCCAAAAGTCACAAGCAAGTCGGAGATGGGCAGATGCCCAGGAAATGCCAGCTGCGGGTGCAAAGAAGCTTCGACTGGACAGAAGAAGCTGAGGTTTCTGCAGGAACGAAAAGGGCTAGAGACTTCCCCTTTGGTGGACAGATTCCTCTTGCCTTGGAGAGTCATGCAAAAGTGTTTTCCCGCCGGAAGGACGCCAACAAGCCTTGCTACACGCAAATTGTGCGTTTGGCGTTTTTGGACGCTGCTAGGGCCCAGGAGGGACCAGGAGGTCGCAAATTGGACCTGAAGAGAGAGGGGACGTCGAGCAAGACAAAGAGCCCTCACTGAAGCAGGTAGCACTCAGAGAAGTGCCAGAAACAGGCACTACGAGGATGCGTGAAACGGTGCTCGCCGAAGTTGCACAAAGGAGTCCCACGTCGCCGGAGACCAACTTAGAAAGTCGTGCAATGCAGGTTAGAGTGCCGTGGACCCAGGCTTGGCTGTGCACGAAGGATTTCCGCCGGAAGTGCACAGGGGCCGGAGTAGCTGCAAAGTCGCGGTTCCCAGCAATGCAGCCCAGCGAGGTGAGGCAAGGACTTACCTCCACCAAACTTGGGCTGAAGAGTCACTGGACTGTGGGGGTCACTTGGACAGCGTCGCTGGATTCGAGGGACCTCGCTCGTCATGCTGAGAGGAGACCCAAGGGACCGGTAATGCAGCTTTTTGGTGCCTGCGGTTGCAGGGGGAAGATTCCGTCGACCCACGGGAGATTTCTTCGGAGCTTCTGGTGCAGAGAGGAGGCAGGCTACCCCCACAGCATGCACAAGCAGGAAAACAGTCGAGAAGGCGGCAGGATCAGCGTTACAGAGTTGCAGTAGTCGTCTTTGCTACTATGTTGCAGGTTTGCAGGCTTCCAGCGCGGTCAGCGGTCGTTTAATTATCAGAAGGTGAAGAGAGAGATGCAGAGGAACTCGGCTGAGCTCATGCATTCGTTATCTAAAGTTTCCCCAGAGACAGAGACCCTAAATAGCCAGAAAAGAGGGTTTGGCTACCTAGGAGAGAGGAAAGGCTACTAACACCTGAAGGAGCCTATCACAAGGAGTCTCTGACGTCACCTGGTGGCACTGGCCACTCAGAGCAGTCCAGTGTGCCAGCAGCACCTCTGTTTCCAAGATGGCAGAGGTCTGGAGCACACTGGAGGAGCTCTGGACACCTCCCAGGGGAGGTGCAGGTCAGGGGAGTGGTCACTCCCCTTTCCTTTGTCCAGTTTCGCGCCAGAGCAGGGGCTAAGGGGTCCCTGAACCGGTGTAGACTGGCTTATGCAGAATTGGGCACATCTGTGCCCAACAAAGCATTTCCAGAGGCTGGGGGAGGCTACTCCTCCCCTGCCTTCACACCATTTTCCAAAGGGAGAGGGTGTCACACCCTCTCTCAGAGGAAGTTCTTTGTTCTGCCATCCTGGGCCAGGCCTGGCTGGACCCCAGGAGGGCAGCTGCCTGTCTGAGGGGTTGGCAGCAGCAGCAGCTGCAGTGAAACCCCAGGAAGGGCAGTCTGGCAGTACCAGGGTCTGTGCTACAGACCACTGGGATCATGGAATTGTACCAACAATGCCAGGATGGCATAGAGGGGGCAATTCCATGATCATAGACATGTTACATGGCCATATTCGGAGTTACCATGGTGAAGCTACATATAGGTAGTGACCTATATGTAGTGCACGCGTGTAATGGTGTCCCCGCACTCACAAAGTTCAGTGAATTGGCTCTGAACAATGTGGGGGCACCTTGGCTAGTGCCAGGGTGCCCTCACACTAAGTAACTTTGCACCTAACCTTTACCAGGTAAAGGTTAGACATATAGGTGACTTATAAGTTACTTAAGTGCAGTGTAAAATGGCTGTGAAATAACGTGGACGTTATTTCACTCAGGCTGCAGTGGCAGGCCTGTGTAAGAATTGTCTGAGCTCCCTATGGGTGGCAAAAGAAATGCTGCAGCCCATAGGGATCTCCTGGAACCCCAATACCCTGGGTACCTCAGTACCATATACTAGGGAATTATAAGGGTGTTCCAGTAAGCCAATGTAAATTGGTAAAAAGGGTCACTAGCCTGTCAGTGACAATTTGGAAAGAAATGAGAGAGCATAACCACTGAGGTTCTGATTAGCAGAGCCTCAGTGAGACAGTTAGTCACTACACAGGTAACACATTCAGGCACACTTATGAGCACTGGGGCCCTGGGTTACCAGGGTCCCAGTGACACATACAACTAAACCAACATATATACAGTGAAAAATGGGGGTAACATGCCAGGCAAGATGGTACTTTCCTACAACAGGGAATCTGCAGTAGCATTGTTTATCCCTGAAATGTGTACTGCTTTAAAGATAACATTCAGCTACAAGCATCTGAGCATGAAACATCTCAATAATCGCAAAACTCTTTCATCTTTTGCCCTCTGCCTGTTCACTAGTTCTACCACCGTCATGTTGTCCACCTGAAAAACTACCATCCTGTTGGTCAGTTTGCCCCCCCCAAACCATCAAGGCCACCAACAACAACAAAAAACTCCAGAAAGCAATACTTCTATTTTGCTGCAACCAACGTGCCGGCCATTGTTCCGCACCACTTTCCATCCCAAAAAAAGTCCGAAACCAGCAGCCCCTGAAGCATCCGAAAATATTTGAAAATGCCAGACCGCATCCTCCTCATGAAAACTCATGGAAACCCCATTAAACTGTGTCAAGATGGTTTCCCGCACTCGGACGTCCTCTCGTAAACCCACCGACACTTGAATCCTGTGATGTGGGAGGGAAGCGCCTGACATGGCAAGCCCCAGGTACCTACAAAAGATTCTGCCACCCCTGACCACCCTACATGCAAAGTTAAGGTAACCCAACAGCTGTTGTGCCCTGCGCAAGTCAATCTTGTGTAATGACTGAACCTGTCTCAGAAATTCCAACATCTCCACAGCCTTCCTGTGCGTCAATTGTGCTACCAAATTTCCTGTGTCCAGCTCAATTCCCCAAAAAGTCATTAGGCAACTGGGGCCCTCAGTTTTCTCTGGAGATAAAGCCTGTCTCTCAAACCCTGCCAACACCTTTCCGCAAGAGTCTGAGCCAGCCTTACCCACAAACGAAAAATCATCCAAATAATGGGTCACGTCCCGATGGCCACACGCTTTCACAAAAACCCACTGGAGGAATTTACTAAAAGTCTCAAAAAGCGCACATGAGATGGCGCAGTCCATCGGGAGTATTCTGTCCACAAAAATCACCCCATCCAGCTGCATGCCCAATAACGCAAAATTCTCAGGTTGAATGGGCAAGAGCCTAAAAGCTGCCTTGATGTTGCATTTAGCTAACTGAAACCCCTTGCCACATCCCCGACGAGTTGAATGGCATAGTCAACGGACGCATAAACCACCCTTGTGTCTTCAAGGGCAATGAAATCGTTCACCGACGCTCCTTCAGGCCATGACAAAGGATGGATGAGACGAAACTCCCCCGCCGTTTTTTTGGGAACCACACCCAAAGGTGAAATCATCATGGACCACTCGAAAAACGGACCTGCAATTCTACCTTCCACGACTTCCTTTGCCAATTTTTCCGCTACTACCTGAGTCATGTCTTTGGCAGACCGCAAATTGTCCGGGAATCTCCTCTGTCTCGACCTCTGATAACCTTCTTGACAGCCCCACTCCAACTTGTTTGCCAGGTTGGTGCCCTTTGGCGCAGGAGCGCCTTGCATTCCTCTACCCCGAACCGCTCTCCACTGTTCCACTGGGCTATTAAGTGAGAAGCACTGCGTAACCAGGTGGTTTCCCCCACATTTCGAGCATTTGTGTTTGAACTTACATGGATGTCTCAAGCAGAAACCCTTACTGAAGTTCCAACATGCCCCTGAGGTAGGAACCTGGGGTCGTTGCCCCATCCCCCCTCTTGGGGCAGAACGGGACTGAAAAGGCTTATAGATCACAGGGAGACCACTTGAGGTATGTGTCGAGGCTGCCAAATGCGATGAAGCCATCCACTGCATCCAGTGCTCTGAGTCCACATCCCTTCAAGGCTTATCAGGATTTGCACTCACCCGCGCCCGAAACTCCTCATCATAACTGTGCCACGCAAAACTCCCAAAATGCATTTGGGCCTTCCTTATGATATCCATGTGTTTGGATAGCGCAATGGCCCTGTCAGGAAACTTCTCACAATATATATTAGCATATATCAGAAAAGGAGATGTCCAATTATCCATGGTAATCGGCACCCTGGGCCGCCTAGCTAACTCCCACTCCTCTTCTTTCAAACCTTCCTTCACCTGGATATTCCTATGCAACAATTTAAAAACATCAATATACTCATGGCACTAAATCCTTGCTTTCGTCTTGTCCACCACATGCAAATCCAAAGGCATCGTCAGGTCCATATACGGAAACCTCTTCCCATACCCATCCCCGACCTTGCCCTCCCCCTCCTTTTCCGCTGTCACCCCACTCCCACTTTCACCAGTGCTAGCCGTGTCCTGTGTTGACAGCATCTTACCGTCCCCCGCCTGTGCCGCACTAGAAACAGGTGCCTTGTGTATGGAATGATCGCCTACCCCTATGGACGTATGCGTTTTTGACACAGCTGTACTTTGACTGCCGCCCCATACAGACCAACATTTGTCCATACCTTGAACATGGGGCACCGCCCTTTTTGCCGCCGTTGGAACCTGGTGACCACGCTTCTTCTTGTGTGCCACCACCTGCAAATAGCCACTATCTGCTGTTGCCTGTAAGACAGAAATTGAAGAAGGGGTTGCACCGCTCTTGCGCCCTTCGCCCCTCCCTTTCTCCCAGCTCACCTCACCTTCCGAAACTCCCCCTCTTCCCATTCGTCCGACTCATCCTCATAATCCAATTCCACCACTACCTCCTCATCCATCGCACAATCGTCATCCGCACCTCTCTCGTCCATTACGTCACTCCATTCATCCTGATCCCTTCCCCCGTGGCGCCAACCACCCTTGCGGCCAACACGTTCCTACGGTGTAGAGAAGGCCGCCGAAGACCCCTCTAGTGCTTCAGACCAATGCCCAGAGGCTCTGTTGCGCCCCGTTAGTGTTGCCTTCCTACTGCCAGCCTCTTTCACTGGCTTGTACTCTCCGTGCCTGTCATGGCCGTGTGCGCAACTCGTGCCCATCATGTGGGCAGACCTCTCGGCCGCATGAGCCTCTTGACTACCCTCACGTTCATTTGGGACCCACACCCATCTATCCTGACTTTCACTAGGGGATGGAATGGCTTCGGGCCCGTGTCTGCTCACCTTCCTCTTTGGTTGACGGCCCCTCTCCAGTGCCACCTCCCTGTCCCTGCACAGCTGTGCCCACCTCTGCTCTGTCTCTGCAACCGCCTTTCCACAGAGGACCAATCCTGCGTCATTTCATGTCCTGTTGAGGTGCCAGAAAGCGCCAGAGTGTGGTAACCCAATGTGGCCCCCAGGGGCCCAGGCTGTCCCAAACCCCCGCCCCTGGCCTCTTCCTCTAAAGCAGTGCCCTGAATCATTCTTAGGGCATGACTGCCCCGGCCTATCCCTTTCTTTTTTTCAGTGGCCCCACTTGGCCCCCCTTGCGTGGGGCCTACTGGCAGCAATATGGTGTTCATAAAGGGGGGGGGGCTGCCCGTATCACACAGGCCAGCTCCCATTTCTACAGTCCAAGCAGGAGCCTGCTCTTGCCCTTGCGCGGCAGGCTCCGAAAATGGCAGAACTTCCGCTCTGGTTGGTGGCCCCGCCCCCCCTCCACATTACTAGTTGCAGGCCCCTCGGGACGAGCGTCATTTTTGCACATCAGAGGGTGATGGGGTGGACGCTCTGCGTCCTCTCCCCCAGGCCGATCTCTTTCTTTTTAGCCTTTCTGGCGAGGTGCAGGCTGCAATTGCAGCCGCAACTCCGGAGGGCGCGACATCCCTACCCAGGTCTGGTTGAGCACACCAGGCCTGAGTAGGATGGTGCGGTCGGCTTCGCTGATGGCGCAAAGCACAGCCCGCACCGCTGCTGCATCATGGCCTTGGGCCCTCCCTTCCCCACCCTCTATATCCCCACCCTTTATCCCACCCCCACACACCCCTCCTCCAATCCCATCCTGGTCGCGTTATTTCCTCCTCCCGAATGATCCAGCGGAGAGTCTAGACTGCGTCTGCTCTCCGTGGGACCCTCTATTCTGAATTGTTTCACTGGAGTGAAATAAGTGTGGCACAAAAATGTATAATAAAATAATTTACATCTCTAATTTGCTGACACCGATTTGGTTTGCATGCAGCAGTAATCCCACATCTATCAGAGATCTCGTTTTTCAGATCGGCCCCAAAATATGCTTGTACTGTCATGGCACCAGCAACACCAGAAGCCCTCATACCAGCCATCATTGAGTACAGTTTGGAAAAACACCTGGTCGCAACTGGGGATCGAATAATCTGAGTGCATGGCATGAGCACCTGTGGTTCATCGGGAACCCCGGTAGATTCTGATGTGCAGTGTGCCTCTATCTGTAATACATGAAAATGTCTAATGGGTTTGCCTTACTACGTGCCTTCAATTGCTCTAACTCACAAACGTCCCTCACCGTATAAGTGATCCATCTTTGCCATTACAGGAACCCTACAGTTTTACTGTCCTTAGTGGGAACATCAGTCCCAAGGCGGGGATACACAGAAATGGCATGAGAAATATTGAAATGTAAGAGCTTTGTTTAGCGTAGAGAAGGCCTTAGTGTAGTCATAGATTTTTGCGTAGTTTTAAAGATGCATGGTTAATAAAACACCGATAATGATTACCCTGTTTTTTACCCCAACGTCGAAGGTTTTTGTCAGAGTTACATGTCAAACTTCTTCGTAAAGAGTGTTAATATACTTTTGTCCTAAATGGACAATTTTGAAATATTTAATGTAGAGATTTATTTATGTTTTTTGTTAAGCGCAGGCCACACATGAAATGTGTCAGAGCACAGCACTTTCATTTCAAGATACATGGTAATGTAACATTTTAAAAGAGTGTTAGTAAGGAAATGTACATTCAGAGTTTGGACTTATATTTAAAGTACATTTCATCAGTTGAGCATAGGTACACAAAGCAGCGAGAGTTCAGTCAGGAGAGGGGGCAGTTGTGAGAAAAACCAAACAGTGGTTCCAAAGAAGCTGCGAGTCAAGCATTGCTTGACCAGAGTAACGAGACTCTTGTTGAAAAAATGACGAGAAGGTATAAGAGCTCAGATGGGCAGGGTTACAGATTTTAGGGACTGACCCTGAAAATGAAGAGTTCAGGGTGTTGACTTTCCCAGTGCCTAGTAAAACGGCGTGAGCATCTAGGATGGTGAAATTCCTTTCTAGATTGTGAGGGGTAATATTATAGAGTGCTGTTTTGTGGAGGCCCCTGGCCTCTTTGAGAAGCCATTGGAGACAAATTAAAATAGGGGAGATGTGATCCATTATAAGGGTGCCTGAGACCAAAGCTTCTGCTTCATGGAGAACTTCTCTGAGCAGTGCAAGTTTGACCTAAGACAGACCGTTGAGTACGACACCGCCATATTCTATTTTGGTCAGAACAGCTGTAGAACAGTGGGCTTGAATTAATTCACAGGAATTCATGTTTATTCTTTTCAGACATTGCAGCTGGTATTGACTACTACTGCTGAAATGTCTTATTCTAATCATCTTGCAGATGACTAGTATAAGACATTTCAGCTGTAGTTTGTCATCCTACGAAGAAGGGTGTTACATTAAGGGTGTTGCATTTCTAGGCCTGAGATGATGGGGAGACATCTATCTCTTGAAGTGGAGAGATCAATCTAGAGATATATCATAATGAGAATATTTCAAGGTGCAGGCGAGTTTTATCAGTATTTAGACAGCAGTAGGTGCAGAAGCACTGTAGATAATATAGGGGTTCTGTGAAAATGCTCAAAGCTAGAGGGGTAAGGACAGAGCCTTGGGGGACCACATTGAAAGTAGAGGCCAGGCCTTCAGGGACTAATAGCTGATTTTGCCTACGTTTGTGTGTCCTGAAGACAAACAACATTACGTTTGTATGTGAGGGTTGGATTTGCAACACACAATGAAAGTAAGAAGAACCCAGAATGGTTGACATAGGTGGTCTAGGCACACAGTGCAGGGGGTCCAGGCAACCACACATTGGTTTCCAGAGGTAAAAACTAGATCTCCTAATGCTCTAATTTTTGGGGTAGCTTGGTCAAGCAGTTAGGCTAATCTTGGAGAAGGTCAAAGCATTTGTACTCACGGTATCAATAATGCATCTCACACATTTGAAGGAATAATTCAAGATCAATTCATAAAAAAACTTCAGATTTTTTGTATACATTTTAAGATCAAATTTGGTTAAGTACCTTTTCAAGATATTCATTTTTTAAATTTTAATAAATGCAGTCTTTCTTTGCATAATTATGCACCATAGGAATCAATAGGCAGTCACTTTTAAAAATGTACATAAAATCATACAGAGGGTTTACCATGTTTCCCTTTTGCAGGTTGGTCCAGGTTGTTGGTAGGCACACTGTGCCAGCTGGAGAGGTTTCGGCGGCTTCGGTCTCGGCAGGAGCGGCATTGAGAAGTCTCTTGAAGCAAGTGCAGCGCCTCTGAGGGGGACCACTTGGAAAAGGTCTGTTCTTGCAAATTTAAAGGTGGTGCCTGGCGGTCCCCTTGTACTGTTGAGGTCGCAAGGGGTGAGGGAACCTTGGGCATAGCTGCTTCCTCATTGCAGGACACAGGGTGGCAGGGTACAGAGCTAGTTGGTAATCCAGGAGCCGTAAGCAATGCATCTCTTAGGAGCTGGAGGTAAGTCTCTTTGAAGGATGCTTTAAGGACAACAGGGACACTCAGAAGGAGGTCTGGGGTGTTCCTGAAGCCCCTTAAATGGGGCTTCTTCCTTGTCCTATTTTACCTCTGGAGGAGCTGGTTTTCTGGGTGCCTGATGTCCACTGACCAGTACCCAGGGTATTGATGTGGTCCGGCTACTGCAGGGCAGAGTGCCACAAAACTTTGCACACTTGCAGGGTTTGTCCTCATGGTTGTTGGTGTGACAGTGGGTCTGGCTGAAACTGTCAGTTTGGGAGATATTGGCCAGTCATTAAAGTGAGCCTCACTGGGTTTCTGGTTCTTGGTTTGTTGCAGGGAGATCTTGGATGTCTGGTGATACCTGTGAGTCCTCTGTGTTTCATGAGGTCAGTCCAGTGTCCATCTCTTTTGCAGCAGCAATTGTCGAGCCATGGGTTCAGTAGGCAGGTTTTGGCACCTTTTTCTTGTGCAGCAGGTCCACAGTTCTTGTGCCTTGGTTCTTCTTTGGGCTGGTTTTCTTTGTCCTTTCAAATTTTATTTCTTTGTCCAGGGATGCCCACTAAATATTGAATTTAGTAGGCATTTTAGGGGGAAATCTGGTAGTGATAGGACACTTACCTTTGGGTTGCTACACCTACTCTAGTGACCACTTCCTGTGGGAAGGGTCACTTCCCTAAACCTAATTGTCTATTTTCCTTCCATCAAAGATGGAGGAAAATGAAATGGATCTTTCCTTAGGGATGGTACATGCCAGGTGAGGCCACTCCTCCTACCATTTGTGCAGTTTCCTGCCTTTGCTAACACCAAAAGTGAGGGTTTGCAATGGGGGAGACCATTTGCTGCTAGAAGCAGGCCTGGTGGGTCAAGTTTGAAGGGTGGTAACGCTTTGAAGCTCACGGCCAGGGCAGTGCATATTCCAGGGGGAGGGGGTGTTAGCCCCTCCACCCAGGAAGGACATTGTTTTACAAACAGGAAAGACAGGGCTCTCCCTCAAGGTTTGTATGTTGGCTGTCTGGAGGTGTCATGCTGGATAGAACCAGTCAGCAACAATGCCAGGATTGTTAGCTAAGGTGACTCGTAGGTACAACTAGAGAAAAATACAATAGTGGCACCAGTTTGGATTTATCATTCTGAGTTGTTTGATACCAAACAACCCAGAGTTCAGAGTAGGCGTCATGTAGCTGGGAAACTCAAGTTGACCAGTGTCTATCACATGTATTAAAATGGCTGCTCTGTTCACTCACTATTTCCCAGGTTTGGCAGGGACACAGTGGGGACATATTGCTCATGCAACTATGCCCTCACATATAATATGGAGCACCCCGCCTTAGCGCTCTAAGGCCTGCCAAAGGGGTGTCTTACCCATAGTAAATGCAGTGTATGGTGGACAGGCACACAGACAGTGTGCCATGTTGAGTTTGTGTTTAAGGTTTGCACCTGGACACTCAGCCTGCAATGGCAGTGCTGTGTGCATCTAGTGTCACGGTTTCGGGCGGGTCTGATCAGGACTCTGGTTGGGACTCCCCTTGAGGTCACCGAATATCCTAAAGAGGTAGTGTACTGGGGCAGAAGAGCAGCTAAAGGCATAGACGGAAAGGACAACTATGGACAGGCACATAAAACAGGAAAGTAAGAGCAGAGCAACCCTTGTGTGAACAAACAGGAAACTGATTACTAGTGGACAAACATGCTGGGGTTGTACACAGAGTAGGGCGCAGAACCTCCCACAGTGACAGGGAATGTCAATGCCTCTGTGCAGTTTGCTCTTACAGATAGTCACCCTGCCAGCCCCATAGAAAGGAGGCAGCAGAAGTGATTCTGTCTCTGGTCCCTAGAGCACAAATAAGGATAGTACTTACATACACAAGACAAGCTCTTGTGGGTCCAGCTGGAAACACAGTGGTGATTCCTGGAAAAACAGCAATGGCACACTGTCACTGTTAAGCACGAAAGACAACGTATAACACTAGACAAGGATGGGGGCTGGAATTGCCTCCTGGAAACCAGGAGCCAACCACAGTACAAAGGAGGACACTTATACACTGGTGAAGACTGATAGAACACTTACCAGACACAAATACCGAGAGGAAACAGAAACAGAAGGGACAAACTAAGAGACAGAGACAGGAACTGGGACTGTAAAACAGGGCGCAAACCTCTGGCTGGAACAAACAGAGACAGGACTGGGAAACAGAGAGCAGGCTTTGGCTGGAACAAACAAGGAAAGGGTTGTAATACAGGGAGTAGGAATAAGTAGAAAACTGGACTTGGAAAGAGAGAGCAGGTTCAGGCTGAAACAACCCTTCAAACAACAGAAAAACGGGGGGCTGTGAGAGAGATGGGAGATTCGGAAAAAAATCCTGGTCCTGTGTGTACTTCTCACAACAATGTCTAAATCAATAAGATACACACAGATCCACCCAAAATGTCTCTGGAAACAACAGGTTACTAGAAATATAAATTGTTAGGAGCAAGAGCCCTCACTCACCTCACGGTGACAAACTTCATCATAGGGCTGTGCTCCTCGGCTTTTTGTGAGAGAAAGTTCTAGAAGTAGCACAGGGGACCTTGTGTCTACTCTCACTATATCTCCATATTGAGTGATTTAGTGATTTTTCTCATTGTTTAGTTGTGTGGGGAGTTTAAACATTGTTTTATTTTCTCCCCCCCTTTTTGTTTTTAATCATGGCAGAGGTCAGACATTCTAATAAATTGCGTTTTACCTCTAGTCATTTTTAACAGTTGTTCATACCAATCCTAGATCTATATCGTTGCTGACCTGCTTTCTCTCACAAAAGAAGATCTCCCGCAAAGAGCCCCTCAGTGGGGCCCGTCAGGCATTGCAGCACTGGCCTGACGAGGAGCATAGCCCTATGATGAAGCATGTCACCGTGAGGTGAGTGAGGGCTCCTGCTCCAAATACTTTATTTTTCTACTAACCTGTTGTTTCCAGAGACATTTTGGGGGTCATTCTGACCGCGGCGGTTTGGCCGCGGTCAGATGCGGAAAACCGGCGGTCTCCCGCCGGTTTTCTGCTGCCCATTAGAATCCTCCATGGCGGCGCAGCTCGCTGCGCCGCCATGGAGATTCTGACAGCCCATACCGCCATCCTGTTCCTGGCGGTTCTCCCGCCAGGAACAGGATGGCGGTATGGGTTGTTGTGGGGCCCCTGGGGGCCCCTGCAGTGCCATGCCAATGGCATGGGCACTGCAGGGGACCCCGTAAGAGGGCCCCACTTTGTATTTCAGTGTCTGCTTTGCAGACACTGAAATACGTGACGGGTGCCACTGCACCCGTCGCACGTTCCCACTCCGCCGGCTCAATTCTGAGCCGGCGTCCTCGTGGGAAGGGTCTTTTGCACTGGGCTGGCGGGCGGCCTTTTGGCGGTCGCCCACCAGCCCAGTGCAAAAGCCAAAATACCCTCAGCGGTCTTTCGACCGCGGAGCGGTATTTTGGAGGGGGGAACTCTGGCGGGCGGCCTCCGCCGCCCGCCAGGGTGAGAATCACCCCCTTTGTGTGGAACTGTGTGTATCTTATTGATTTTAGTCAGGCTGAAACAAGGCAGGAGCAGGACAGAGAAACAGGGAGCAGGCTCTGGAAGAAACAAACAGGTACAAGGCTAAGAGGTAGGGAGCAGACTCTAGCTGGAACAATCCGGAGCAGGGTAGAGAAACAGGAAACAGGTTCAAGCTGTAACAGAACAGGAACAGGACTGGAATTCCATCCGATAAAGGGTCTGTAACACAAAGGAATCGAACTCCAATGCACAACGAAGGATCTTGAGGAAATGGCTGCTTATAAGCAGTTCAAAGCTGCAGAAAACCCCAGGTGGAATCACATGACTGGGCTGCACAGGAGAGGTCTCAGGTGTGTGTAGTTTCAGACACTTGCAAGTCCTGGAGGAGAGGATCCGGTGAAAAGGAGGAACTGGATTTCTCCCATAGAAAATAATGTAAAACAGAATCCAGGCTTTCCTGATTTGCAGTCCCAGGAAGAAAATGTCATACTACAAAAGTATACCATGGCGAAAAGAGAAACAAACAGGAGACAGCAAGGGACTCTAGATAGGTGTTCAAGGTGATTCCCAGGCTACCGACAGTCCTCTGACAGCGCTCCCCAGAAATGGGACGACAGAGTCATAACATCTAGATGCAGGGCCCTTAAGGGTGACACAATCAGTGCTGTTGCCCTCAGGGGCCTACCCTTACTACCCCATGCCCTGGGCACCGAGGTACCCACTTACTAGGGACTTATAGTGGTAGCTAAGAGTGTATTCAATTGTGACAATGCATCATAACAGATTTAGGGAAAGAGCTCTGGCCCAGAAAACCTGGTTACCAGGGACCCTGGGCAATACAATTTGAAGGACACATCAACATCAGGAAAAAGTGGGGGACTTACCACATCAAAATGAGGCCCTCTCTCTCACAGATGGTATCAGTATCTGAAGAACATGTGTGTTTGGTAGGACAGAGCAATAACTTAAACAAAAATGTAATTTATATTACAATAACATAAAGTTCAATATATAAGGTGTAGACACCAAGAACAAAGAAAATGAATTGAGACTTCTGTTAATAGGAGCTTTTATTGTTGAACTGTGCATATCCACATGGTATGGAACAAGTTGTGAGCAATACAATATCAACAAACATTAATGAAGACTTGACAAAAACATAGCTCAGGTGTTGGTCATTCATGAGATCCACTAGAGTATTAGTTCCCTTCCACATTTGTTATGTTCAAATCTTATTTTGCTTGGCTTTCTTCCACATTGTTTACTGGTAGGCCTTCAGGGAGGCAATAATGGATGAAGTGTCAAAACATTATTTTGGTTTTCCTTAACTTACCAGCTTCTTGCAAACTCAGTGTATAGTAATGTTTGCTTTGGGATTGATGACTACATTACAGAATCCAGCTCTTCAGAAAGTAGAGACTCTGACTCAAGACACAAAAGTGTTAACATATTTTAGGGCATATTTAAGAGCCCGTGGGTGCCACCGGAGCATCACTATTCATGACGCTCCGGTGGTGCTATGCCCTCGGCCATATTTACAAGGTGTCATTAAACCACTTTTTATGGCTTAACCCCACCTTGTAAATACAGCCCCTTCACACGCAGCACTTTGTATTGATGGGGCGTGCAATGGTTGTTGCTGTGGGCATGTCACAGCAACACCATTTGCATTTTTATGCTGCCTCAGATTTACAAATTTTTGTAAACCTGAGACAGCGCCAGAATCTAATGCCACCCCATGAGTGGCGTTAGCATGGCGCAACTAGGAGAAATTCTTTAATTTCTCCTCTTTTTTTCCTCTTTCTATGGGTGCTGTATTCAGCAGCACACATAGAAAGAGCAAATTGCCATCTAAGATTGTTTTTGTGCAGGAAGGGGTTCCTTCCTGCACAAAACAATATCCTCCTCATCCTCATCAAGATACTTAGTTTTAGCCCTATGTTAGGCAACTGCTGTATATCTATTCCATGATAGTCATAAGTTTTTATGAAAATTCTTTATATCTTACGTACGTCCAATTCATTGTACTTTAAGTATGTTCACAGCACCAATTTTGAGGATTTCTTCTGTAACATCTACTCGCTAAAGCATTCCATATACGATAATGAACTCTATTAGCCCATAAAATGACCAAGATACTGTGCAAAAGTTCCATGGAAGGCAATAGCTGCATATACTTGTATGACAGACACTAGTTTTTATCAAAGTCCCTTTTCTCTTTTCTTTATGTACGTACGTCTAATTTATTGCATTTTAAGTATGATCTTAGCACCAGTCTTTTACTGCAACATTTTTATTTGATTGTTGGCCACCAGCTCCTATCTATACTACGTATGACTGTTATTTTGAATTTTAACGGTATCAACCTATTGTGTAAGACTGCTACTTTTTTTTAATTTTAATGGTCTAAATCTTTAGACCGAATGAATAAATAAAATTATAAATATCCTCCTCAACTATAGTGCAAGTGTTGCTGCATTTGCACACAGCAGAAAATTTCGTGCAGGCGCAGGGGTAGACACATGGGTGTGCTGTATTCTAGTAAATACGTCCCTGCGCTTAGAAAATGCTGGTACATGACGCTGCCAAATTTGGCACAGCACTGCACACCATCATTTTCTATTAAATTTGGCTTTTTGTTTTAAGAATCTACCTTCAGACCCATAGCTCTTAATTATTTTTAAGACAGCATTCAGAAATGGCTCTAGGGGCAGTAACAGATTCCAGCCCAGCAGGAATTGTGCATTTTATATGTCATAGTTAGGCATAAGGAAATAAAGTCTTGAAGTCTTACAGTACTGACTACTAGTGGGTATATCATAGTGGTATTATTGCAGTTTGGGGACAGAGTTGCTTCCTCTAGCGCAACAATACTTAACCTGGGGTTTGCGGACCTCTGTGGGCCCACAATGCCTTTTAAGAGGGTCTGTGACTGTTTAGAAATTAAATATTATTAGCAGAGTACCAAAGTATATACGCATTTAATGGAAAATTTAAAATGCTCTGTAAATTTTAAGGAATTTGAGCTTGGAGGCTAAAAAACTAAGGGCCTAGTTTATGAGGCTCTTGCTCCAAATGAGCGTAATTTTTAGTGATGCTACGTGCCGCAATGCCCTGCCCCATATTTACAAGTAGGCATTAGCATGACGCAATGAGGAGAAATAGTTTCATTTCTTGCTTTTTCTATATGTGCTGCATTCTGCAACGCACATAGAAAGAACAAAACGCCATTGATGATTGTTTATGTTCAGGAAGATGTCCCTTCCTGCACATAAGCAATCATTAAATAATGATTATTTGCTACTTCTATGTGTGCTGCAGCATGCAGCACACATAGAAGTAACAAATCGCCATTATTGATTGTTTATGTGCTGGAAGGGACACCTTCCTGCACACAAGCAATATTTCCCTGCAAAGCACTATGGTGCAAGGGGGCCTGCAGAGGCAGAAGGCAGCTAATTTTAGCACCAGCACTTCGGTATTCACAGGGGTGCACCGTATTTTCATAAATATGGTGAGTGCACCATATTTTCATAAATATGGTGCATACCTTAGTTTCTTAAGTGGCGCAGTGCGGCGCTGCCAATTTTGGCGCAGCGCTGCACCACTTTCTTCTAAATGAGTCTCCCTAAGAGCCTTACTTATGACCCATACAAAGGGCTACATGCACAACACAAATCTTGAGTGAGATTTATGAAACCAGACAAGGGCATCTTGTGTGGCCCTGATTGGCTTCATAAATCTCACTTAATGCAACTCAGTGCAAATCACTGTGATGTATTACTCTACTCCCATTTCCATGGGTGTTGTGAGGATGTTCCCAAGCAACATCAATAGATTTTGAAGCGTTGACAGATGAGGCATGGCAAGGACAAATAGTCTTAGTTCGCCTATTTTTTCCTCTTTATATGTGGGCCCCTTCCTGCACAAAATCAATCCTGCATGTAACGCAGGCACCCCTGCATCATTGTGCAAGGTTGCCTGTGTTGGCACTAGGCAGATGAAAGGGCACCAGTGCAGAAGAAAAGGTAGGAATGTGCTGTATTCTTTTAAATATGGTGCATTTCTGCCCTTTTCCTGCAACACAGTGCAGCTCAGCAAGGTGACTTGTTGCCCTGCACTGCATGACTATCCCCCAAAATATGCCCCTAAGTTGGTATCCATAGCTTGAAATGGAAGCTGGTGTGGTCAGGTTCTCCCGTCCTGTGAATAAGAAATAAATATGAGTCTCAAACTTGCAGTTGTATATGTATTCGCCATTAACTCTGTGGTTTGCTTAAACCTTTCTGTATATTTTTTCACAGCACATTTACTCAAAATACAGTTTATTAAACAGCACAGCAGAGTTTATAATGCCCCTGCCTCAGGCAAGGCCCACAATTATACCAGCACCAAAGGCAGGCCCCGGATGCCAAGGACAGATGTGATTTCAGTTGAACAATCAAATTGCCTTGGTAAGGGAGGGAAATGTTAGATACCAGTAGGTCTTAGTATTTTGTTGTTGCTGATGTTGGAAGAGATAGGACAAATTAACCTTTTCACTGCTAGGCCTTTTCCTGCCCAGTGCTAAACCTTTATTTTGGATATTTGAGATAGTTCATGCTTCCTTTTTTTTCCATGTAGGCTACTCATGCCAAATGTACATCCTTCTTGTCTAACATCCCTGGGATTCTAATGGTACCCAGGATTTATGGATTCCCCTGGAGGGGTGAAGATATTATCCAATGTATAGCTAAATGTTGTTATTTTTTCTGAAGCATGGGAAAAAAGTGATGCAGGAGAAAATGTTTGCATGTTCCTGCAAATAGCATCAACAAAAGGTTTGCAGTGCTAAAATCACCATTTTCCCAGCTTTCAGAAGTGGGCAGACTTGATTCAGAAAACCAAGGGTCATATTTTTAAGCCCCTAGTGCCACCTTACACCACATTAGCTTAATTTTTCGCACTACAATATGCCTGCGCCAGGCATAATGTATGCTAAGGGGCCGTTACCCCGTTAGGGGGGCTGAAAAAATGGTGCAAGAAAATCTAAGAGATTTCCTTGTGTCATTTTGTACGGCACTTTTAATGCCTTCACAGAGCAGGCGTTAAAAGGGGTCTTCCATTATTTATAAACGGCCCCTATGTGTTCTGCAATATTTGGTGCTACCCCTGCAGAGAAGTGAAAAATTACACCATTGCCTCCTACCCTGCGCCATGGTGCGCCATATTTGAAATATTTTAATTATGGTGCATACATGGTGGCGAAAGTGGGGGGGGAACTAAGGAGTGCAGGTAAAGTGGTGCTGCACTTGGTGGCACTTTCCATAAATCTGCCCCCAAATATTTTACCACAATTTTGACACTATACTGGGAGATAGGCCATCTTTCTCATTTTTTGTTGTTTCATCGTCTTCTAGTTTGTGGTGGAAATTGGTATAAAACTCATGGTGGATCCTGGAGAGCTATACATTTCTGAAAATTAGATACAATTCTGAATTCAGCAATGAGTCATTTGAGTCATCAGATAGATCCTTCAAGTTTTTAGCAATGCAACTAAGTGATGAAATAAAAAATATTGCAAATTAGGAGGACAAAAAATGGCCTTTCGTGATATTTTCATTTGTAACTTCTAGTCACGAAGGCCAATTTACAAAAGCAATATACCATTACATCTGCAAGACCCTCCTGGTTTCGGGGGTGTATAGGGTTTGGATGTTTTGCAAGAACTCAGAGTATTCAGAGTCAATGACTGAGTTGCACCTTGGAATGGTTTTTCATTGTGTACCAGGTATAGAGCCATTCATATGGTAAAATATAAAGAGTGAAAAATAGATATTGAAGAAACTAAAGCATGTCCGAAATGAGCACAAAATATGGAGTATAGAAGCATTGGCTGTTTGCACATCTTTGAATATGTGGGTACCCATACTAGCGTGTGAATTAGAGGGTATTTCTTAAAATAACTTCTTTCTTTCACACTGGCCTACATTTGAATGGATGGCTGAAAAGCACAAAAATACAATTGGTAATAACACTTGTTCTACTATTCTGTGTTTCACTAAGTCTTCCGATGAAAATTATACCACACTTGTGTGGATAGGCCTACTGCCCGCAATAAGAAAGGGTCTAAAACGCAACATTGACACATAGGCCCTCATTACGACCCTGGTGGTCGGTGATAAAGAGGCGGTAATACCCCTAACAGGCCGGCGGTAACTACCGCCAAATTATGACCATGGCGGAAAGATCTCCGATAGACAGCCAAGGTACCACACTGACCGCAAGGGCGGAAACAACAGCCACTGAGGTGGTAGCCGCCTACAGCCAGGCGGAAGTCAATGGTCCGCCCACCATATTAAGACACAGCAAACGGCCACCTTTTCCGGGGCGGTACCAATGGCATCAAAAGTCTGGCACAAAAAGAGCTCAGAAGGGAAAGGACTCAACATTGGAGACACAGAGAAGAACCATGGAACCTGAACTGCATGTCTTCCCGATGATATTATACGTTCTGCTCCACCACGAACACCAATGCCGGCGAAGACGACGACGGTGAGTCCAGCTTCTTAGCACACAAGGGAGGGTGGGAGGAAAGTGAAAGTGGCACACACACGCACAACACACACCCCATACACACACCCTATATATACAACCAGATGCATTACAAAAACAATTTTACACTGTAACTCGGCTGAATAATGCAAGGACAAAACAATTTCGGAAAAGTGAATGTAATGAGATAAACACAGTTTGAAAAATAAGTTAGGCAAGACAATAGATATATACATATGTACAGAAAAAGGGACACAGCCCAGTCCTCAATTTGCATAGGCCACATGGCCACAGGCCAAAGTCCAAGGCCACACATGTCACCTGCTTCAACAGGGAGAGAACACTGCAGGGGCATCAGTTGGTAAGTAGGCAGGCCCTTCGGGGGGAGGGGGGCACCTCAGCCGGGAGATGTAACAAGACCACTGGTTCTGGAGGGGGCAACCTGCTCTGTGCTTGATCCTGGGGAGTGATGTGCCACAGTCTCTGAGGTGGGTGTCATACCCACTGGTTGAGGAGGGGGCAACCTGCCCTGTGCTTGATTCTGGGGAGTGATGGGCCACAGTCTCTCAGGTGGGTGTCATACCCACTGGTTTTGGAGGGGGCAGGCTGCACAGCAGCCCATGGAGGCAGAATTACATACCCTCTGCCGGCGTTGACGGCTGCACAGTGGTGGTGCTGCTGGTAGGGGGAGGCTCCTGCCGATCCCCTGCAACCTCGGATGGCTGCACAACCATGGTTGGTGGTGGGGGCTCCGCCTCAGTTCCTGGTCCAGGCCCCTTGTTCTTCATGCCTGCTGGTGCGGGCTCTGTGGCCTTTTGGGTGCAGGTGCAGGCTCCTTGCTCTTCCTGCCTGCTGGTGCAAGCTCCTTGGCCTTTCGGGTGGCAGGTAAAGGCCCTTTTCCCTTCTTGCCTGCAGGGGCAGTCTCCTTCCCCTTTAGGCTGGCTGGTGCAGGCTCCTTCCCCTTCTGGAGATGTGGCCTGGATCCCTTTCCACCACGAGTGGGTGCGGTGAGTACTGGGCCCATGGACTGTGTGGCAGAGGTGCTTGACTGTGTTCTTCCTACCCTGGCCATACGTGCAGGATGGGGAGAGGGGCAGGGAAGAAGTCAATGGTGAATAGGAATAGTTATTTAGGGCCATTGGGGTGGGAAGAGGTAGAAGGAATAGGAATGGAGGATGAGGGAGTGGTCGTTGGAAGTGTCTGTCTGCTGGATTTGGGTGCAGGTGCATGGGCTGTATGCAGTTGTGAGGTGGATGGCTGTCGGGTGTCTGAGTGCTTGTGTTGGTGTATTTTAGGAGGGGTCAGACACAGTGGGAGAGGACACAGAGGACGGGTTCATGGCTGTGATGGAGGTGTCTGCCAGTGAGGTGTGTGTTCTGCTTGGTGTGGTGATGCTGGTAGTGGATGATGATGTAGTGCGTGCAGGTGTGAGTGTGGATGTAACTGGTTGGGAGGTAGAGGAGGAGGAGCAGGGGGAGACAGTGGAAATAGTGGATGTTGTTGTGTCTGCAACTGGATGGTGTTGGCCTGTGGGATGAAGTGTGGTGCTTGTGTTTGCCTGTGATACTTGTGGGTGTTGTCTTGTGTGCATGCTCGTCTGTATGTGTGCTTTGGATAGTTTGAGGTTGAGGGGAATGGGACAGGGCAGTGGAGGTTGGAGAGGGGACGGTGGAAACAGGGACAATGGCTGCCATCAGAGAGGAGGCCAGAGCCTGAATCGATCTCTGTTGGGCTGCCAATCCAGTGTGAATGCCCTCCAGGAATGCATTAGATTGTTGCATCTGGTGTACCAGCCCCTGGATGGCATTCACAATTGTTGAGTGCCCTACAGAGATGAATCTCAGGAGGTCAATAGCCTCTCACTCAGAGCAGCAGGACTAGCTGGGGCAGGGCCTGAGGTTCCTGGGGTGAAGGAGATGCCCACCTCCTGGATGAGCAGGCACGGGCAACACAATGAGGGGCTGCTGGGAGGGCAGTGCTGGTACAGAGTGGTGGCTGTCCCTGTAGCTGGAGTGGTCACAGAAGTGTCCGCCACCACGAGGGAGCTTCCATCGGAGGCGGTATCTGTGTCAGAACTGTCCCCTCCAGTCTCTGCCGTGATGCTCCCCTTGCCCTTCGTCCCACTGGTGCCCTCACCGTCGGTGGACTCTACCTCCTGGGTCCTGTGGGATGCAGCTCCTTCTGTCACCAGTACCTCTGTTTCTCCGTCAGATGATGCTAATGCACATAAGGACGGGATGACAAAACAAAAAGGGGGTGGAAGAGACAAAGATACACTTGGTCAGTGGCTGCACCAACACCACTGTTGGTGTACACAGCAGCCTCACACACAGGGAACAGGCCTACGCAATATGCATTGAACTACAAGAGAAATTGTTAGCGGCCAAGGAATGGGGAGGGGCACACACCTCCACATGCAGCACACCTAGGACCCACGCAGCCCTGATCAGTAGTGGATGCCTACGAGCCAAGATGCAAGAGTTTCCCTTCTGAACCCTAGCCACCAGGGGACCTAGGGGTACCCACTGACACACATCCCCCACCCGGATACCACCATGCCATGCATAAGTTGAAATGATGGGCACTGTACTCACCCCCTTGTGGCTGCTTTGATGCCCTCAAGCTCCATCCAGCTCAGGATAGGTCACCACCAGTATGCGGGCCATCAGGGGGGTTCAATGTGCACCCCTTCCTCGTTGGGAGGCCATCCCCAGCTGGGCCTCCACTGTCGTCCGCGCCCAGCGTCTCAGGTCCTCCCACTGTTTCCGACAGTGGGTGCCCCGCCAGCCATATACCCCCAGGGTCCACACCTCCTTGGCAATGGCACACCATATACCCTTCTTTTGATGGGCGCTGACCAGCAGAGGCAATAGATACAGGAAATTAGATTTTGACAAACAGTCCTGCCTGTTACACATGTGGCCCACCGTACCCGTTTCCATCACCATTTACACGCACATGACACATGCATCGTGCTCACAGTGTACTCACCTGTTGATCTGGAGGCCCATACAGCAGTCCGTACTTAGGTTGGACCCCACCCACCAGTCTCTCCAACTCCTTCAAAGTGAAGGCTGGGGCCCTTTCCCGGGTCACACGGGCCATGGTAGGTTCCAGACACAGGTCACTGCAGCACATGCAGTGTAGGTCCTCCCCTATGGAAGGTCAGGTAGCAAGTGGGGAATCAGATAGAAAATGGCGGTCATATCAGCGACGGTGAATACCGTCACCGCCGGCGTAGATCACCATTGGGCACTGTACCCCCTAGGGCCCAATGTTAGCCAATGAGGAGTTGCATGGTGGTTCCCGACCGCCTCCCGCAACGGTGCACAATGTAAGCGGAATTACCTCAGTTCTGCCTGTCCCTCCACACAGGACAGGTGGACGCCATTTCAGGGGTAGGGCAGGCCCTGGAATAATGCTGGTGTTGGATTCTTGAATAACTTACCCTTTTTTTATACTAACCCTACTAACTACCGTTAGTTGTCACATACTAAATAAACAGACAGAAATGAATGAGTTTATTTATTATATAATATGTGTAGAGTTGCAGATACACATTGTTACCAACATTGATATTTATTGGATTTCCCCTTTATTGAGTCCTAACAACTTACTGTGTTTTTGGTTGAAATTATATGTGTATGCAGCAGTAGTCCTACTTTTGTGTTGATTAATATGTAAGGGAAGTAGTCCTTCCTTGATGTTATTGATGGAAGAACCCTTTTAATAGGGGTCTAAGAACACGCCGTAAACGGCGTCTACGTAGGGGATAGATTGAAACGACACGAGCTGTTCTACGCGTGTCTCGGCGTCTATGCGGTCGTAGATTCAGACACGCGAGTAGAGAATTACGGGGAGGTCGGCAGGCGGGCCACGTTCCCTGTGCTAACCGGTTGGAGATTTGAGAAGAGGTACGGATAATTATGGTCATTTCAATTGTGGGGTTTTTAATGTGTTAGGTATTTCGAGTTATTCACAGATCGTTTTCATGGTCAGATCGGGCAGGAGGTTATATAACCTGACAAGTTTATTGGAGTACTCTTGTAGTACTATCAGGGGATCGGCAATATATGGAAAGTGAATGAAGACCTGTACACGTCCTTTTCATACAGAATACTCTCTTGGAATTATGTACGAGGCAAATGAAAGATGACCTGTAGAACTTTCCAGATGACAAGGGAGTCAACTGTTTGATACACTTATTGTGCATATACTGGTGGCAAGTTGGAAGGTATTTTATTATTATATATATTTTTCCGTGGAGTTTTTCTTGGGGTGACCATTGGATTACATAGGGATACATATTGTCTGTTTATTTTGTGACAAAGAAGGGTATGTTTATATAATGATAACTTTTCTTTCTTTGGTTCTTAAATTAACTTTATATACAGGATTGCACACTGTTTCTTTTGTACTCTGGTGACACCGTGATTGGGTGTGCATGTTGAGGCAGTCACTCTATGGGGGTTTGTTTAAATTAAATTAACACCTAAATGAGTTAGGGTTTGATTTGGATATTGATACTTATTCACTAGTCTGAATCACTCTTGGTTATTGGTTCTCACGCTGATACTAGCAATTGACTCATCCATACATAAACGTATTTAAGTCAAATTGAGTTAAAGTAATGTGTCTGTGATGACTCTTGGGTTCCAGATTATCATACTACGAGGAGCAACTATATCCCAGCCCTGAGGAAGTCAAGTGACGAAACACGTGTTGGCTGAGAGATCGTTTTAAGGAACTTGGACAATTTTGATTTCAATGTGGATTTTTATTTAAGTCGGAGGTGAAAATAAGTTTCACAGGAACATCAGTTTTTAATTAAATGGACTTTGGAAACTAATATAACAACCTCAGTGTATGAAGCTCACTAGGAATTATATGGACTGGTATAATTTGGACTTGTGAAATATACTAAGGATTGATTGTTTAATTGGATGATGTAAATAATAGGAAATTTAAACTAAGAATTCACTAAGATGTAAATATTAAATAACTATAGATTCTAGTAAGTGGTTGTGTTGATATATTCGAAGAGTCATATATATGTGATGTAATTTGGTTTTTTATTCTAATTAATTTTACTTTAGAACAACGGGAGCCACAATTATCATTTAGGTTACCTGACTGGTAGCACAGTCAGGGTTTTGGGGTTTGGGTGTGTTCCCCATAGTAATGCACCGTTGTATTAAGTGTATGCAGTTGTTAGTTATTTATTGTTAATACTCTCCTTGGTGCATCATTTTTTACCCTCTTAATACACCCCATTCTGTACAAAAAATTATTTCCAAGTGACACTGGGCTTGGCAGCAGGAATGGCACAGCCAATGTTCACAATCGTGCTGACAAGAGTGTTGTCTGCCCTGATTAAACACAGGTCCAGCTACATTGTTTTCCCCCATGTTGAAGATTTGGCCCCAGTGAAGGCCGAGTTCTATGCAATGGACATATTCACTATATAATTGGGGCGATTGATGGAACACATATCGCATTTGTCCACCCCGCCAGAATGAAGAGGTGTTCAGGAATGGTAAGAGTTTCCACTCTATGAATGTACAGATGGTGTGCCTTGCGGACATCTGCCACATCAATGCTAAGTATCCTGGTTCGGTGCATGATGCCTTTGTCCTGAGGAATAGCAGCATCCCAAATGTGATGGCCCAACTACAGAGGCACAGGGTGCGGCCAATAGGTGAGCCCTGGTTTCCACCCAGTGTATGTTGATGTATGCCTTTAGTGTGGGCCATATGGGATAGTGTTTGGCTGAATGTTGTCCCTCAATAATTGCAGGTGACTCTGGTTACCCAAACCTATCATGGCTGCTGACCCCTGTGAGGAATGCCAGGACAAGGGTAGAAGAACGTTATAATGAGGCCCATGGGCGAACCAGAAGGATATTTGAAAGGACCTTTGGCCTCCAGAAGGCCAGGTTCCGGTGCCTCCATCCAACAGGTGGATCCCTGTGCTACTCACCCAAGAAGGTCTGCCAGATAGTGGTGGCATACTGCATGTAGCATAACCTGGCCCTCCGGCACCATGTCCCATTCCTGCAAGAGGAGGAGGCTGGAGATGACCGTGTGGCAGCAGTAGAGCCTGTGCACAGTGAGGAGATGAGGCAGAGGATGAGGACAACAGAACATCTGTGATCCGACAATACTTCCAATGACAAACAGGTAGGACAGTGTTACTTCACATTTCAATGACATTTGTTTGAATTGGTGTGGCAATGGCATGCTGATATTTCCCACTTCTATGGCCACTTACTGTTCCCTTCTGGCAATCCATATTGTAGATGTTGGTGACCTGACATATACTCCTGGTGTGATCACAGCAGCCAGCTACAGGTCATTAATCTATGCTCATTTTCTGTACAATTGATTTGTAATGGTTGTACCTGTTTCAATGAATACATGTTTGATATACATGACATACTACAAAATTCTTTTTTTCCAAGGGTGTTTATTGAAGTGCTAAAATATGGAGGGGCAAGTGCAATGCGATGTGTTGATGATGGAGGAATGTCCAGGGTATTGTTCCAGTCTATTTGTAGCACAGGTGCATTGTCCAAGGGGACATAGGAAGGGGAGCAATGGAAGTTCAAGGTGGACAGGGTGACTGAGTGGGACACGAGGGTGACAATCAGGAGAGTCTCATTTCCTGGCAGGGGTCTTGGCAAGTGTCTCTGGCTTCTGTCTGAATCACAGGGAACGTTTGCTGGGTGGTTCACCTTCTGCAGGGGGAGGGGTGCTGGTGGCTTGTGAGTCCTGTGGCAGGGCATCCTGGCCACTAGCAGCAGCGGAAGTGGAAGGCTGTTCAGATGTCTGACTAGTGGCAGGGGCCCGCTGGTGTGAGACTGCCTCCCTCATAATGTTAGCCATGTCTGCCAGCACCTCTGCTATGGAGATCAGAGTGTTGTTGATGGCCTGGAGGTCCTCCCTGATTCCCTGGTACTGTCCCTCCTGCAGCCTCCTGTTCTCATGCACGTTGCCCAGGATCTGGCCCATCATATCCTGGGAATGTTGGTAAGCTCCAAGGATCTCTGCAAGTGCCTCCTGGAGCGTCGGTTCCCTGGGCCTGTCCTCCCCCTAGCGAACAGCACTCCTCCCAGTGTCCCTGTTGGCCTGTGCCTCTGTACCCTGAATGGCATGCCGACTGCCACTTACCCCAGGTCCCTGATTGTCTTGGGTATGAGGTGTGCCCTGGGTTCCCTGTAGAGGTGGACACACTGCTGATTGACGTGTCCTGGGGACAGAGGTGTGGGTACGCTGGGTTGGTGCTGCGGTGGTGTTTTCTAATGGGGAATGCTCTTTGGTGGTGTGTGACTGGGCCTGGGTAACCGGCTGTCCAGTGGTCCCTGATGGGCCAGGTAGGTCATCCAGATCCTGAAGACCAGAGTTGTTGTCATCACTGCGGGCCTCTTCAGTTGGGGGACTGGATAGTTCTGGCACCTCCTCTCAAGTGACATTGGCTTGGGTACCTGTGTGGATGTAAATTATGTGTTATTGTTTCTGTGCCTGGCATATTGTGAATCCGTGGCTTGCCCTCTTTGGTTGGATTTGCCCTGGCAGCTTTCACTTGTGTACGTTGGTGTATGGTGGGATAGTTAGTTCTCCATAGTGTGCATGCTTTAGTGATGAGTGCCCATGCAGGGCTGTGAGTGGTGTCCATGCATTGGTAAAGAATGCAGGGCTTGGCATTGGGATGAGTGAGATGTGATGCTGGGGTGTGTGGGAAGTGGTGGAGTGATGAGAGTGAGGGTGAGGGTGAGGGTATGTG
This sequence comes from Pleurodeles waltl, assembly GCF_031143425.1. NCBI lineage: Eukaryota > Metazoa > Chordata > Amphibia > Caudata > Salamandridae > Pleurodeles > Pleurodeles waltl. The sequence goes on from NC_090439.1 coordinate 344,839,174, forward strand.
ATGGCATGCAGGTAGGGGGGTAGAAGTAGTAGAGAGGTGACTTACCAGAGTCCAGTCCTTCTCCTACTCCAACCAGGCCCTCATGATGCATGATTGCCAAGACTTGCTCCTCCCATGCTGTTAGTTGTGGGGGAGGAGGTCCACCTCCAGTCCTCTGTACAGCGAGCTGGTGTCTTGCTGGTATGGAACGTACCTTCCCCTGTAGGTCCTTCCACCTCTTCCTGATGTCATCCCTAGTTCTTGGGTGCTGTCCCATGGCGTTGACCCTGTCCACGATTCTCCAACATAGCTCCATCTTCCTAGCTATCGATATCTGCTGCACCTGTGCTCCAAATAACTATGGCTCTACCCTGATAATTTCCTCCACCATGGTCCTTAGTTTCTCCTCTGTGAAACTGGGGTGTCTTTGTCGTGCCTTTGGTGTTGTGTGAGGTGCGTTGGTGAGGGTGTGTTGGGTAATGTGTTGGGGTGTGTGATGTGGGGTGCGTGAGTGGTGTATGGGTGTGAATAGTGTGTGGCTCTAGTTGTGTCAGTGTTCTTGGTGTCTCTCTGCTGGGAATGGTTTGTAATGGTAAAGGGCTGTGGGTAATGTGGGTGTGTGTTTTATAGTGGTGTGGGTGTGTGGGTGTGTTATGTGTATGGGTGTCAGGTGTGCTGTTTGAATTGTCCAATGTGGTGTTGTTTTGTTTGTATGTGTCCATTTTGAGCACAACGGTATGTACCGCCAATGGTTTATCGCTGTTGAATGTCCGCTGTGGTGATTCGTGGGTCATAATGTGGTGGGTGTTGTTCTATTGGTGTCACAGTGAGGGTTTTGATACCGCCAGTTTATCACTGACCTTTGGGGTGGCGAATCTGTGTCTGTGGCTGTATACTGACGGATTGGTATGTGTGTGTCATAATATGGTGAAGGGATATTCTCCGCAGCGGCTGTAAGTTGGTGGCCGTCAGCGTGGCAGTAAGTGGAATTTACTGCCAATGTCATAATGAGGGCCATAATATTTTCCCCTGAAAAATTGCCCTTTTTTGTAGTATACCTAGCTGTGGATATTGGCCCTAACTCAGACTTCACCTAGGTAACCCCAGAAAAAGTTCATTTCTAATAGCGGAATCCAGGGTGGGGTCACATGTAGCTCCCATCAGATTTTCCTATGCAGAAGCCCTTGCAAACCTCAAGAATTGATGAAAAAATAAAATTTCCTCACATTTCTGTGAAAGAAAGTTTTGGACTCTGCAGGGAGCAACTCATTTCCTACCACCTACCATTCTCCCAAGTCAAATGGTATCTCAGTTGTGTGGGTAGGGCTGGTACCGGTGACAGAAAAGGCCCCAAAACACTATATGGTCACCTCACATTTTTCCACTAAAGACGGACCTTTTTTTGCAATGTATCTAGTTGAAAACTTATCAACAGCACTGTAAGGCTCCAATCTCTGAGCTACTCTATCTACACCACCATGTGATTCTTATGGTCTAAAATGTACACAGGTTTGCGCACTTCAGCAACCTGACCCCAAACAGCCACAGGTGAAGTACTTATATCATGAATGGCTGTCAGCATATATACATCTTTCCTGTCTGAAAATTTCACACCTACAAGTTCATCCCTTTGAAAGGCACTGCAATGTCCCCTCTGAATTGTTTTACAAACAAGCTCTTTAGGGTAACCTTTATGGTTACAACAGATTGCACCACGGCAACAGTGTCCACTTTGAACAATTCCTTGAACAATTGCACACCAGTTATTTATGTATACATGGTGATCGTTGTTAAAAGTCCTCTACCAAGTAACAACATAAATTCCTTCCGACTCCAAAAGTGGACAGACAACCAAGGGGTGGTCAATAGAAGAATCCCTACCAGTGGACACCCTCAAGTTATAGACATATCCAATATTAGTCTCAGTCAGTGTATACATCTTAATTCCATAACATTCCCTCTTTCTAGAAAAGTACTGCCTAAAAACCAAACGGCCCTTGATCAAGACCAAAGACTCAAACGCATCTATTGTTTTCCCTGGACTATAGATCTCTGAAAGGTGATCTACAAAATGGGCAGGGACAGGCCAAATCTTGATGAAATAGTCACAATCAGTGTAATCCTGTGACATTGCTGAAGCATTATCAACAAAATTCAGTATCCAAAGTGAAAGCAAATATCAATCACAAGTTTTGGTTGCAGGAAATATAGCAGTTGTCATCAAAGGACTAGCAGACCAATATGAAGCCAGCAATGGCTTATTCCATCATAAAAGATAAATCCCAGTACTTCTTCAACTTATCCAGATTTGTGTCAGTCCACAGGTACGGAGTGGGGCTTAAGTCTGGAACTCTGTCCCTCAAATACTGTTCAGCATGCAAATTGGTCTGGTCAACAATTTCACCCAAAATACATTGTCCATAAACAACTGAAAGAAATTTATAGGCAAAAAGATTTCAGTATTGACTCTACATCCTGCAACATCACTAAGGGCAGGCAACACAAACCTGCACCATGTTTGAGGCAACCCGCAGTTCAGCACTTCTAAAGGGAAGCCTTGCAGCTCCAGGCTGCAATCCAGATTCCTCTTGCTGCTCCATCAGCATTTCAGTGTCCTCCTCTAAAAGTGGCACTTCCTCCGGACTGATGCAAGCTTCATCATTAGATGATTCCTGTTGGACAGAAAATTCACAGACAGAATCTTGGACTTCATCCTCTGCATCAGATGCCAAAACCATGGTCAGAAGAAGATTTAAAAAACAAACCAAGCACCTGCTGAGCTGTGAAGGTGCGGTCAGCCATAATCCTGGCTAATAAAAGTAACACAACAAATAAGTCAACAATAACCAACACTGTGTAAAATATGTATTAAACAAACTGTGGCTTTATCAATCAGAAAGTAAACCTACTGGCAGACAGTGTTCTGGAAGGAAGAGACAATCAATTCAAACCACACAAAGACCTATATACTCAAAAACAATATTACTCATTTGCCAGAGACAGCAAGACTGAGAATCAACTGTACCTACTCTGCACAGACACAGAAAGTACCAAAGATGTCCCACTGGAAAGGAAGAAAAACACATTACACATAACACAAAGAATATAGACTGCACACATCAATTCTGGAAACACCTGGAATAACGACTCCGAAACCACAAAGTCGTGAAAAATGAAAGCGAAACAACGCTTTCGTTTTCCACGACTTCCTGGTTTTGGTACCTTAACCATGCATGTCTGAATCACGTACATGCGTGGTTCAAGTACAGAAGAAGGGAGCCCGAGTCGATGCAGTGAGGGAGGAGGTAGGTTGGGCTGGGACTGGGGTCGTTTTTTTGGGGGGGGTGGGGTGGGGGGCTTGGGGTCATTAAAGTTTAGGGGGGGTCATGGTTTAGGTTTAAGGGGTGGGTTGGGGTGTTTAGGTTTTAGGGGCTGGGGTGGGGACTCAGGATATTTTTAGTTTTTGGGGTGGGGTGGGGGGCTGGGGGTGATTAGGGTTTAGTGGTAGATGGGGGGCAGGGTTTAGGTTTAAGGGGTGGGTTCTGGGTTGGGATGTTTAGGTTTTAGGGGTAGGGTGGGACTCAGGGTATTTTTCGTTTTTGGGGTGAGGTGGGGGGCTGGGGGTGATTAGGTTTTAGGGGAGGGGGTCAGGGTTTAGGCTTAAGGGGTGGGTTGGGGGCTGGGGTGTTTAGGTTTTAGGGGTGGGGTGGGGACTCTGGATATTTTTAGTTTTTGGGGTGGGGGCTGGGGGTGATTAGGGTTTGGGGGCCAGGGTGTAGGTTTAAGGGGTGGGTTGGGGGTTGGGGTGGTTTAGGTTTTAGGGGAGGGGGTTGGAGTTGTGGTAATTTTGGGGGTGGGGGTTGGGGTAGTTGTGGGGATGGGGGGTCGCAGTAATTTTTGGGGGTGGGGGCTAGAGAGGAAGCATGCTGGATAATCCTTATTTTGTAGTGGGTTTTGACCTCCCAGAGAAAGATTGGCTGAAAAAAACAGCCCAAGTAGCCCCCGGAGGTGAGGCTGAAATGTGGATGCAATAGATTGCCTGCAGGGGGAGTGGCCCTTGCTCAAGGGTTGGCTCCCTAATCCACAAAAAAAATCCTGGTGCACTAATGGATTGGATTCCTGCTCTCGATCACATCCCCACCCACAATCGGAGCAGAAATCCACTACATACAGACACAGGGGGAAAGGAAAACTCTTTAATTTCTCTTCGTGTCTGTATGGCCACTAACCCCACCCCTCCAGAGAAGGGTTTACCTCCAGGTCACCCTCTCTCCAAACATGCTGGAAGCAAATGGCAGCATCTGATCATGTTGGCACGCAATGCACATGCTGACATCAAGAGATCACCTAAGAGGGATTCTTGGGTGGCAACTGAGGTACTTTCACTGCTACCCCTAATGGAGGCATGTTGCAGGGGATTTTCAGGGGGGGGCAGCAGCACTCCCAAAATGGGTCTGTGCCAGGAAGGTCTGAGATGTCCTTAACACATGCCCACCTTGGCTGAGGAGAGCTCCAGGCCATCCCCAGCACCCATGGGGCTAAAGCAAGTAGATTGCTACACCCTACAGCCTTGGATAAAAAGTTTCCTTTTGGATTGAGCAGTATCACTACAAAAGGCAACCAGAAAGCCATGAATTTAAGAAGCCACAAGGCAAAGGTTGTGGTTTCCATAACTTGTAGTCAGTCAAACTTTGCAGTTATTCAGGCTCCATACTGATCTTCTATTAGATTAAAGACTTCCTTGCACTGCAAAGTTGGTTCCTTGCAATTCAGAGCTGCACCAAGTAAACTTTATTGCTTTGCTCAGTTTGGTTTGAGTGCTTTGTTTTATCAGGTCATTGCTGTGTGCTTTAATTTATTATTTTTCATCTTATTTCAGGATTTTTTCTTGGTGGCTCGTGTATCAAATCTATCTGCCATTTACAAGACATCAACGTTGTCAATTTCTCCCAACATTGATCAGAAAAACTTTCCATCTGACCACCCCTAATTTCTACTATAGATTAATCAGACATAAACAAAAGATACTCGCTAATGTGCCTCACTGCCTTTTGTGTGGCCCGCTGCCTTGACCATGGGCACAGCTGCCAATGGTGCCACCAGTGCAGTGGCACCAGGGCCAAGAAGTGTAAGGGGCTCAGTGTACCCCAATACAGCTATCTTTCACTACAACACCAGAGCACAGGCAAGGACATTTTTATTTCTTGGATTAGGGTCCAGAGTGCCCTCGCCCCGCCATTGGACATATTTCATTTGAGAAATGGTGCCTTAGCTCATTTTGGTTCAAATGGCAAAGCTCTTGGTAGGATTTGTGTGACATTCAGTTCACTCCTTCTCATTCTTCGACCTTGAGCTTTCATATTTCATCCAAGGCCCCTCACTGGTTTCCACAGAGCACTGGGGATTCTGAGCACGACATGCATGGTGGAACACTGAGCACCTTCTCTTTTGAAAAGAACATTCATGCTGCATATCTATTCAGTTCTGGATCTTTTCTCTTCCCTATAATTTTGCATGGGTCTTGGAATTTACTTTTTTTATATTCCAAGATTAGAGGCCCATATTTACTTCGCCAACAACCACACTAAAGTTCTAGATTGTAAACATCTGACGTAAGGAGTGACCCCTCTTTTTCTTTCTTTTCTTCACTTTACTGTTTGAATTACAGGTGCTGATACTGAAATATGTGTCCAAACAAAAATGCCCATTACATTGTATTGCAGTGGGTAAATTCATTGGAAAGTTACAATAGGAATTTGGTAGTCTTTATTTAAAAAGGAAATGAAGGGGGAGCAAGGGATGGTTTGCACCTCAACAAAGAAGTAATTTCAGAGCAATGTCTTTTGGTTTGGGACCCATATCGCCCTCCAACCTGTAACTGAATCATGTATTTATTTGCACTTTTATATAGTAAAGATCAATAGCAGGTATGAGGGTGCTGTACATATTGCAGCAAGGAGCTGTTGTACTGAATTACATGGACCATCCCATACAACAAGAACAGAATGAACAGGTAATACTTCACATTGAAAATGTTTATCCAATTAGCTTTATAAGGAAGTTGTGGTTAGGAAGTTGATATCCAGATGCTGGATTATTTCGTTTGGAGACATACTGTTAAAAGTAGGCTATTCTGATATTGGAAAGATGGCATCAATTAACAAGGACAGAAAATGTGGTGTTAGGTATTCAGAAAGAGAGCAATTGAGTAGCAATTTTGTGGAGTTACCATTCATATAAGCAAATGGTGGTTTACCTAACCTGATATAGGGCCTCATTATGAGTATGGTGGTCACTAGACTGCCATTCTCGCGGATGGTGGTCGACTATCGGCAAAGTGGCAGTCCAACGCCACATTACAATCCTGGCGGTTGAGCTGCCAGGAAACCACCAGCTCCGTCAGTATCGCAAATTCCAGCGGTCTGGAGGTGGTAACGGTCCTAATCTGCTAGGGCAGCGCTGCAATGAGCATTACCCTGGGTATTACAACCCCCTTCACTGCCAATGGTTTGATGGCAGTGCCACCACCATGACAATGCTGGTGGAGAACAGGTGCAGTGCCCCACCCAGCCAGCACCCTTGCAATGTTCACTTTCTGCATTGCTGGTGAACCCTGCCCTCTACAGCCTTGCCGCTGGTTTAATTACGAGCTGAAGACAATGCTGTAGCCTATTTCCCCCTAAGGTAGTGGGTGGAATCTCAGGTTTCTGATCACTGACCTAGCGGGAAGCCCTAATGGGACTGGCAGGGAGGGTAGCCAGTATGGCGGCAGCCTCACCATCGGAAGTTGGGCGGATGGTGTAAACCGTCCGCCAAACTCATAATCAGCCCATAGTCTGAAGAGCTGAGTTCACAGGTGTTTACAAAAGACTTTAGGGATCTATGGCCATATGTAGGAAAGTTCCATTTTGTATTTCCTAAACAGCGAATTTTAAGAAATTGCTATTAAGGAAATGAAATTGTGATTTCCTAATAGCAATTCATATGGAGTCGCATTTCCTATTAGGAAATCACAATTTTGGAACTGCAAAACTATTTCTACCTTTGGACCTTAGACTCAGAGGTAGGATTGGTTTTGCATTTCCAAAATTTTGATTTCCTAATAGGAAATCACAATTTTAGAAAGAAAAACATTCCCTACCTATGTAGCTAAGGCACACGTAAATGTAAGTTGTAAAATAAAATGGTACTCTTGTAAAGCACACCTATGCCCTCGGGCTAGGGCGTGCTTCAAGGTACTGCAAAAAGTGCATTTTGTGCCTTTTTGGAATTTGCACATGGTTGCCACTGAATTGGATTCAATGGTAATAGCATTTCCTAAATGCCCATTTTGCATTTAGGAAATGGTTTGTAAATGTGCTTAGGAAATCCCTATTTACGATTTCTTTTTTGGGTAATCGTAAAATGCGATTTTTACGGGGTTCTACAGACCGCTTTGGACCTATGAAAAGCCTATTTAGCATTTTTTAATGGGCCGAAATAGCTATTTGGTCCGTAAAGAAGTACTAAATAGCTTTGTACATATGGGCCTAAAACTTATATCCACTGAAAGTAAAGTCCACAGGATCGAGGCTGCACCTGAGAAAGATTGATGCTGGGCATCAGTGGTTTTGAAGCCAGGTGGTTTTAGTAACATTTATTTTTGCGTCTAGATCCTCTGTAAGAGCCCAACTGTTTGAGCATGAAACCGGTTAGAGTGGGGAGTTGAAATGGATAGTCATTACTAAATACTATGATAGCATGTGCTGATGATTTTAGAAGGGATGGAGATAGTCATCTTTAATACACAGAGGTACAAGTAGTTTGATTTTTTTTTGACTTGGGCAATCATGGTGAGAGCTGTGTCCAGAGCAATTTTCAGAGAAGAGAGAATTGTGGAGAAATTGCATATGGATTCAATCCATTTTCTGGCTATACATCTGATGCCAGGGCATTGGTTGAGTTGGGCAACCAATCAAGCCTGGTCAATGGTATCAAAGGCTGTAATAAGATTGAAAAGTACAAGGAGACATGTAAAGCTGCCATCTAAAATAATATGGATTTGTACAAAACTTTGAGTAAGGCTGTTTGAGTAGCATGGTCAGCTCTGGATCCTGACTGCTGAACTGTAAGTAGGCCACTTTTGTTACTTTCGGACCTGTAGTAATTAAGTTGAAGAGAAATGCGTTTTTCAAGCACTTTGTTTAATTAACAAAAGTTGACAACCTATACATAGTTAGAATAAAGGTTTTGCTGAAGGTTGTGTTTCTTGACCAGTGAGGTGATGGGGCTTTTTTAGTGAGCACGCGATAAATGCCTTGTTTGAGGAATGCATAAATGATTTTGTCAGGCTTCTGAAAAGAAGGTAAAGTTGTCCTACATGATGTTTGGTGGAATTACGCCCTTGAATTTTGGGGACAGTTTAAGGTTTTTGATATTTTTCAGCAAAGGTTCTGGAATGTCTGGGTCAAAATCATCCCAGCAAAAACAGAGTTCCGGCAGATACACAAACACAAAGATCATTATGGAGTGAGGTACGCCAAATGGATACGATCTTCTGATGAAGAAATCCTAGAATTTATCTGGGTTTATTGTTGAAGTTTTAGGATTGGATTTTGTAGAGGGAAAGACATGTGTTTGAACAAGTTTAAATACAATTCTCGAAGAATGTAAAGATTGCAATAGGTGAGCATGTAGGTGAGGGGACTTGGCCAGTAAGATTCAGGAGTTTGTAAAAAAGATGGGATTTAGAGGGTGTCCATAGTCCTTTATTTTGTGTATGGGGTGTCCTTTTGAGTTCAGGTCTAATGGCATTTAAACCATGATTGAGAGGCACACTGCTGTTTCAATTTTAAAGGAGTTAGAGAATTGGCAGCTTGGAAAAGTATGCTATTATAACCTGTGATTCTGATGTTAACACCTATTTGAAGTGGGGGACAACAGGCTTTTTATGAGTTTGTCCAAATCTCCTGACAAGATGAATTTGAAAGAATGCTTCCACGCTTTACCCATTGGTTTGATGGAAGAGGGTGAGTTGTTGTGAGTAGCGTAAACGACAGAGGGAAGCTATCAGACCAATCTACTTCCATGGGTATGCTACAAATTACAATAGTGTCAGCTATATTGAGATGAAGAATCCATTCTTTTTATGGGTGGATGCACTGACTTGGTGAGTAGATCCTAAAGGACTATGAATGACTTTAAGGATCCAAGACACTTGCATTTTTCATTTTCCCTGACAAAAGTAAAGTTGCTTAGATGCATTTTGTCTGGAGATAGCACCATGGTCACATATTTGGGTATTAAACTCAGATTTAATGTTCAGAGGATGGTAGATTATGTGTAGATACAAAGACACATGTTGTGAGTTCTAAACTGATACCTTAAGGCATTCAAAGGTGATAAAGGATAAACTGGGGAAATGGGAACATTTGAGGGACGACTTGAATATTACAACAGTGCCTCCACAATTTTGGATTATTTGTCTGTATGGATGATATTGTCGATTTTGGGATCAAAATAATGCATAACAAAATGTCAGAAGTCATTTAATCAAGATTCAGTGAAAAATACTATATCTAGGTCAAAAGATGTAACTAATGATATCAGCGATTTCAACTTGCATATCTGATATTTCTGATATATTGCATATCTTATGCTTTGTAGCATGCAGTTTAGGATCTAGTGAAATGGAGGTTTAGCGACTGGTGCATATGGAAGGTGCTACATATGACTCAGGTGTGGGGAGACCTGCTGTTTAGAAAGTGAAGATTGATGGGGTGTATAATGTTTCAAAATGGGAATGTTCGTAAAGTACAGACAAATGCTGAACATGTGGAAATAGTTGGGCTTGAGAGAGTGATGCCAGGTTTCTTGCCGATAGTCTGAGTTTTTTCAGAGTGGTAATTGTCCAACAGAATCTGAATTCTGAACAGAAGATAAAACTGCATCAGTAAACAATAGGGTGCAGAGTAGTAATTATTCAGTGACATTAAGAGAATGTCACTAACCGGTGGTAGGAAAAATTTACACCATAGTATTGGTTTACTGATCAGTTAACTGGAATTACTACCGGTAGTCATGGTTCTCTAGACCTGTATTTGATTTAGTTATTTGTTTTGCAAGGAGTGGACAGCCATCTAGAGCCAACTGTAGGGAGACAATCTGGAGCCACATATTTCCTGATGTCTATATCTTGACTCTATCATGTCTGTCTCTTAGCAATATATGTCCTAATATGTGCCCCTCTTCAGAAATTGTACTTTGTAGGTCTTGCTTGACAGCACACCTGTTATTGGACCTTATGTGATAAAAAAGGGCTTTCAAGAGTACTACAGTGAAGAACTGAAGTTCTGCCCTTATGTTAATTCACTTGAGTGCAGATTTTGATTCCAAATAGAGAGTGCTTATTCTCTGAGCAGCTATGATCATTTGTTTATCCAACTGCTTGAGCCAGACTCATAATGAGGCAAAGCTGTCGTGCTTGACATTCAGTCACACACATTACACTTTAATAGATGGAGCATGCTCTTTATCTTCACACAAGTGCCACTGTCTGAGACGCAGAAGGATGATGGCTGACTAGTCGCTCTTATGGAGCTCCCACCGGCAAAGGGAAATCCTGATTAATCGGTCACCATCCAGGGCCATCTCTGCAACCCTATGGCCTACAATATAGCAGGGAGTGTGGTGCCGACTAACAGAACTGCAGAAAAAGCCTGAAGAGCCATGAGAAGCTGGGTTGACTGACCTTAGCCGTGAATGCCGGAGGCCTGAGAGGTAGAACTGCTGCATCTGAACACCAGGTGCGGATAACTCTGAGCCAACGGTGTGGATATTTTCTGGGGGGGCAGGAGGCTGGAGAAAACCCAGAGACAGCCGCAAAGGTGGACTGGAGGACAAGAGTAGACGAGGCCAGCTGGCAGAAACAACTGGCAGCCACTGATCACCCATTTCACAGTACTGGACAAAATGATGGCAAAACAGGCTGTCTGACATCCTTGCCCATCAAATGGGGGGGCTGAGGTGGGCATCAAGATCCCTACATGCACCTGATCAACCTTTGGGCACTAAAACAGGCGTGAGACATTCAACTTTACCAACTAGTAGACAAGTGACGGTGCAGGCGGGCCCAAAATACAAGTGCACCGGAGCTTTTCTGTTTCCCCCACCCCGGCATTCTTGAGGATAGAATCCGACCCTGGGCCACACCGATGAGGAGGTAGGGGTCAGGTCCAAGTAGTGTCAGTTTATAGACTGCAGAGAAGTGTGGCCACTTGGTCTCTCCTTGCTGGCTGCTTCCAGCTCTGAAGTCACCATAATTGCTAAGTGGTCTGAAAAAGTGTTTGCCCATATATATAAACTATGGTTTTCAGTGTACAAGACATTAGAAAAAAGTCTAATCGTGAAGCTGTTTTATAACAATGTGAAAAGCAAGTATATTGAGCAGCTAAAGGATTCTCTTCTCATCAAGGATCTGTGAACGGAAAAGCAGCCTTTATTATATTCATGATTCTAATCAATTTAGGTTTTATTGGTCTCTTCCCCTGGTTTGAGGTGTCTAGGGTGATATCCTGAATATAGTTAAAATCTCCTCCAAAAATAATGGGCCCTGCTGCGCTCATTGCAATATTATGAACAGCCGGTAATAATTGACCAGATTAACCTGAGCTCCTGACAGTAATTCCTTTAGCCATTGCCATCTCCCTTTGGGATCTCTAATAACCTCTTTTTGTAATCCAATGGACTCTGCTACTTAAATAAATTGCCTCCCCTCCTAATGCCAACCCAGATGATGCAAACAGGGCTACTCAATACTGCCTTGGAATATATATACTTTGGTGTTATTACTTTTCATAAGAGTTTCTTGAAAAAAAATAGCTTTGGGCTTAAATGATTTAAGCCACTTTAACATTGTTCCAAATTCCCACCTATTTAACATTCTGTTTGCATTGCAAGAAATAACCTTAATTTTTATCATTGAATTCTCTTAATAAGCCTGTCATTTGTCATCTTCCAGCCTATCTTAGTAACAGTTGCTTCTTGTCCATCCCTGAATTTTTTCCATATTATCACCCATCTAGCCCACCACACGTACTGCCCTCAACCCAAACACTGACCCCATCCCCATTCACCCTGCCACAGAGAATCCCAACCCTGTGCACCATGCTTGCCCCTTCCCTCCCTGAGTGATCAAAACCTGAGGCCCTCCCATCTAGAGACCCTATGATCATTCTCTGCTCTCAAACCCACCAAGTGCTCCTGCCTTGTTGAAACTACCCAGCTGCACCCCGTAGCCCCACAAGCCCAAGAGCCGTGCCTTGACATGGCACCATTAATGCCCAGGGCATCAGAGAGGCATCTTCATATTGCATAATTCTGATGCTTATGACCTGTGAACGTTTGACCTGATGGTCTCCCTGCTTGGCTAAGTTGCTGATTCTACTGCCCCCCCATCTAAACTCTATATAGAATACAAGAGAGCCTTTGCTGCTTCCACTGTATGAAACATATAAGCCCATCCCTTGAAAAGGAATTTAAGTTTTGATTTGATGCACGAGACCCGCAGGTGTCCAGGCCTTCTGAAAATCCAGAATCAGTTCTTTGAATTCATGGCGTCTCTGTGCTGCAAATGCAGACATATCTGAAAAGATTTTAAACAAATAGTCCCCATGAGTTGGATAAGCCTTAGCTTTGATTGCCAGAAGTGTTCAGTTGCTGCCTAGTATTGCTTATAAAGCCTAGTTGGGCTCCAGTCTTACGATATGCCTCTTCTTGTGACAATTCTAAAGCTTTAAGTTCACCCAGAATTTTAAGAATCATACTCTTTGTAGGTGAAGAACATCCGCCCACTTGGTCGTCTCCCTTCTGGGAGACTAACTTAGGATGGCCAGAGTCTAAAGAAGGCAAGGTGCCCCCATTTCACGCTGTTTTACCAGACCTCTGCCACTCTGTCGTGGCCCCCCCGCCTTCCCATTGGGCATGAGGGAAAGGTAGATGCCATTAAGCCAGAAGAAATATGAGGGCAAAGGAAATTGAGGAATGGGTTCTGAGTTGCGCCTGGCCTGCCTACCTATTGATAAATGTTCAACTGATTGCCATAGCTTGGTTTTTTTTTAAGCTCCTTAGACCTAGCTGAAGCAAATAGCGGGTTGGTCTGTAAATGCTCATTCCTATTTTGCTGGGTACAAGTATACCTGAGCTTTGGCTGCAGGGTCTGCTCTTAAAGGTGCAAGATCTGCAGCAAGCTGGGATTATCATTCTGGATTTGGGGCTCAACCCCTTATTGGCTGCACCTCACCAGCTTGCAGTGCTCAAGTTCCATGATCAATCTAGTTGCTTGAGGGGTTGCTTCAGAAGTGAAGGTAGAAGATAGTAAAAGAGTTTGAGATGATGGCAGCCAGATAGTTCCCTACTTAGTAATCAGGAGTGGGTTGCAAATATGAGAAGATTTATAGAAGAGTTCTTCCATGTGAATCAGAATACTGCATCTTTGTTTACAGTATGGGAGGCTTTCAAAGCTACAGCTCGAGTCTATATTATTTCTTTCAAGGCATCTCGGAATCGGCAGTGAGAGCTCTATGTTTAAGAACTCCAATTGGCTATAGACCAGCCCACAGAGGCCTGTTTAACACTAGGGGGCCTGGATGCTGCGAAGCGAAATCTCAATCGGACTAAACGTAATCTAAGAGATTTTTTTATTTTAGAGGAAGTAGATTGTTCAAGGGCTTAACAGCTACAGATATATGAGGAAAGTCAACATATAGGCAAATATCTGGCTTGGTTTACTTGCCTAAAGTAGGATAAACAGATAAGGTTTTATATGGAGGAATAAACCCCCCAGGGTAATCTGCTCAATCTTATAGTTTAATAGAACCCAAGGGGGATTGGCACTTCCCAAATTGCAAGTTTTCTACCAGGCCGCAATACAAGATATGTTGGCACATTATTTGGATGGCAAAGACAGCTTGGAAATATTTCTTTTAGATAGGATGATTGCAGAATCAGCTATAATTCTCCCAGCATTTATTAAAACAGTCAGAATCACAAACAAACTCGCCATAAGTACATCCATGAGTTTAGCAAGAGGACAGAACTCTTTTGCAAAGTGAATCAAATACCACCTGGTTATATCTTTCTTAAATTACAGGAGTGTAATTATTTTGGTCTTAACCTCTCAGGTTCTGTGATAGGGCAGTGGAATAGCAAAGGCTTCAGGGAACTGAGTGATTTCCTAGTAAGAGACAGATACATGATATGAGAAGAGGCCTTAATATGTTTAGAGGATCTGAGACCTTGATCTCTTTTATGTTTTTTCCAGACCATCCATTTGCTACCTACCAATATACCAATAACTAGTACACAAGAACACCCAACATGGAGGGCGCTAATTAAGAGTAAATTAGTTGGAAGGCGCTCAGCTTGTGAATTACTCAGCTTGTGAACTTATCACAGATTTTAGGGAAAATATGCAAAACAACACAATGTACGATCTTGAAAGAGGATTGGAGGAGAATCTCTTTAAGGGCAGCTAACTATAAAATAATGTCTTTCTTCTCCTGATAAATGGCATGCTATACTCCTGAGGCTTTACATAAACTGTTCCCATCAGTTGCGGATCAATGTTTTTGTTGCCATCAGGAGGGGAAGGGAAATTGGCTCCATATTTTTCCAGATTGCCCAAAATTGACATAATTCTGGTGGGAGTTTAATAAGGCAATAACCTGTAGCTTACATTTTCAGATTGAGATGAGTTTTGTGTTGTTTGGAGTGTCTAAGAAATCACGTGAACTAGGTGAACATGAGCATTTGTATTGCTTTCACAGTAGCTTGATCTTTATTATTGCAAAATTGGTGAAACTCAAATAGTTCCTACGTTTAAAAATTCGTGGAATAAGACGTTAAGGACTAAGAAGTACGAGGAAGCATACGCACAAAGTTTTGGGAGTGTAAAAAGGTTTACAGCTATATGGCAGCATTTTGCAGTGTCCTAAACATTGCAAAGGTAGACAACTAAAGAGTAGCTGCTTTTGAAGCATTTGGGCCTGTGATCAAAACATGTGCAATATGCTATAGTATTATATAATATGACTAAGTAAACTTTGTAACTCTTCTGGGCTGTTTTGAGTGATGAGACCAAGCCATAATGAGATGATTAGGCAAAGTAAATGATGAAAGATTTCAAATCATGTTGCACTATTTAATGTTATCTTTTCATATTTCTTGATTGTAATGTTTATTTGTGAAATAAAAAAAACAACAAAAAAAGTCTGGCCACTTAATCCGAGCGGCAGGGATGACTGCCCTCCTCCTGCCCCCGCCTCAGCCTTCCCTAGAGACCTGGCTGTAGTGCCGGCTTAACAGATTCCAGCAAGGTGGCTGAGGAGATAGCGTTACAGCTGTGAGTTTCTGAACATATTTTTAGGCACTGGAGACTACACAAGGGCAGTGGATGACTACAGAGATGGCCAACCCATGAGGGAATGATGCTTTAAATATCATGATGAGGAATGACCAAGTTCTGGGCCTCCTGAAACTCCCTCAACAGTGACAATCCGGAGGGCAAAGTGGTTAGAGGCATCCCAGGCCTGAGACATTACAGGAAAAACAGACAGGTAATCATAATTGCAGAGCTCACCAAGGCTGCCTCATAGACATTGTACTGAACTGGGCCATGAAGCAAGTAGGCCCAGGGCACTTGAGACTACAGGGTTCCGGTGCACACATCCTGATAGGCTGACACCAAGATGAACCCCTCAGTTAAGTTCAAGAGCAATGCAATGTGACTGAGGAAGAATATATATGCAATGTGACTGTGGAAGAATATATAAGGGCACAACAAGAAAAGACACTCGGCTATAACCTTTATACAGACTCTGATCTGGAGGGAAAGGGCGGGCTCTGCAATGGGAGTTCATTGTCCACATCACCCTGGCCCAGACGAGATCTGACCCCCAGATACAGCAGTGCGAACCAGGCAGTGACTGGAAACCAGACAACTAGACCCGATGACCCCATAGCCCTACAGATCACCATTCTCAGAATAGCTTACTTGGGGGGTGCCCTGGTGCCAGCTACATGGGGAATCCGACAACACCATCATAATCATGGTGAAAGACAAGACAGCTAGATCAGCCCAATTGTATAAGTTAGTCAACTACACACATACTATAACTTTGGGGGACATGACTGAAGATGAAGCATCCAAAGACCCACAAGACCGGAGTGGAGAACATGGGGACCTGGCCTTGAATTGGCAGACTTGTTGACAGTGATAAAGTGCTCCTGAAAGGAACTAGCCACCAAGATGGACTCCGTTGCAATTGATGTTGACCTACTAAGGGTAGATCTAAGAAAAGTGACAGAATGGGTCACTGTAACAAAGGAAAATGTGGGAGTCCTACAAAAAGAGGTTAACACACTGCAACATGCTGTGTAATCACTCCAAGAGATGATCCAAAAGGAACAACTTACGATTCATAGGATTCCCAGAGAAGGTGGAGGGACATTTTTCAGACCTGTTCCTAGAAGATTGGATCGCTAACTCCATACTCCCCAGAAAACTAGCACAGTTCTTCACAATTGAGCAGGCCACTAAGCACTGGTGTTCTTGCCTCAATTGGAGGCATGATCCACAGTCCTTATTGCCCTCCTGTTAAACTTGAGAGACTCGGATGCCATCCTCCAATATGCCCAAATACAGGGTCCTCCACAGTTTGAGGAGAAGCCCATTTCGATGGGACCTCAATCTGAAATGCACTTTAATGTTCCTGGCAAAATTACATGTTGTGCATGAAGGGAAAATACTGATCTTCTTCACCTCGGAAGAAGCTAGCGACTGGTTAGATACCCTGACCCAGACCCCCACCGAGGAAGCATGAGGAGAGATTTGGCAATGCATGACACAAAGAGACATTCTGCTTGCCTACCAAAATGGATTAAACAAGCAAAAGGCACGGACGCCACATGGCAGACAGGAAGGATTTTGGTCTGCACAGATGGCACCCTCATAAACACTGACATTGTGCTGGACTCCCATTACTCATTTCAGAGGCGGTGGAGCAACCCAGGGTTGCAAGTCAGCACTAGTACCCATGGGTAGGGGGCTTAGGAAGTTGTTTTATTTCTGCTAGTTTACTGTTTTAGGGAAATGGAAGCTGCTCTTGTTTGTGGAGGATCTGGTCTTGCCCCTAAAGTGCCCCATGAGACTGAGGCGTGTGTAGGAGCCTGGTTGGACCATGCTCGGATTTGAACAGAAACTGATTGATTATGGCAAGTGACTTGATTACATTTATTATGTGAAATGCTAGGGGACTTAGCTAGCTTGAAAAATGTTACAGAGTGCATGCCTATTTGAAGAACTATAAGGTGTTTCTGCAAGAAATGCATGTGTAGAGGGACTGCATACCTAGTCTCCAGAAGAGGAGGAGGGGACAACTGTATGTTACATTGTTCTATGCAGGGGTGAGGGCAGCTGTCTTGGCCTTCTTGGTGGCAGATATTGTCCTAGTGGATGACTGTAACTGTGTCCTGTTAGAAATGGGGTCTCTGGTTGGCAGAGGTATTGACCTTTGTCCAAATAGAGACTGCATTCTTAGTCAGGGTAAGTCACATACAATCCAAATTATCCTGTCCCCACCCTCTGGTAGCTTGGCACTGAGCAGTCAGGCTTAACTTAGAAGGCAATGTGTAAAGTATTTGTGCAATAAATCATAGAGTAACACAGTGAAAACACCACGAAAATACACCAAACAGGTTTAGAAAAATATATGATATTTATCTGGTTAAATGAAGGTCAAAACTATAAGATTCAATAAGCAC
Organism: Pleurodeles waltl; assembly: GCF_031143425.1. Lineage (NCBI taxonomy): Eukaryota > Metazoa > Chordata > Amphibia > Caudata > Salamandridae > Pleurodeles > Pleurodeles waltl. The sequence continues at coordinate 344,856,952 of NC_090439.1, forward strand.
AAGTTGAGATTTCACTTTTGCAAGTTAAAAAGAGTCTTAAATCTTAGAAATCAACAGTTGTCTTTTGGTTTCACAAAGTACCTGATTTGCATCAAAAATAGCACAGACGGAGACCGCAGAGGAGTAGATGCATGGAAAAATAGGGTGTGCGTTGGACATGGCACAGACATTGCGTTGTTTTTTTTCCATGCTACAAGGGGCTTTGCGACAATTTCCGGTTCGGAGTCTTAGTTCCTTACTGCAATGTAGGGATCTTTTTGATGCCCAGGAATGATGCTGGTAAATACTGGGCGTGCAGGATGAGGTCACAGGCGTTGTGTCGATCTGGTAGGCGATGCATCTAATTTTCTGTCGCACAGCGGGCACTGTGTCGATTCTTCGCTCAGGAAGTCATGCTGCAGCATTCAGCTTCGGCTGTGCAATGATTTTCTCATCGCAAGGCAGGGTGTGTCTCATTTTTGGCAGGCTGTGACTCGATTTTTGGTGCACAGGGAGTTCCTTAAAGAGATGAAGTCTTTTTGGCCCTGAGACTTCAGAAAAGAGGAGGCGAGCTCAATCCAAGCTCTTGGAGAACACTTCTCAGACAAGTCAAATGGCAGCAGGGCAACAACAGGGCAGCAGTCCATCTCAGCAAAGCAGTCCAGATGAGTCCTTTGGGCAGCCAGGTAGTTCCTCTTGACAGGTTGCAGGTTCAGGTCCAGAAGTGTCTGAGTTGGTGGAGTCACAGACCCAATTTATATACCCACAAATGCCTTTGAAGTGGGGGAGACTTTAAAGAGTGGTATTGAAGTGCACAAGGTCCCCTTTAAGTACTGGTCTGTCTGCCAGGGTCCCAGTAGGGTGTTTGGCAGTCCATTGTGTGAGGGTAGGCTATTAGCCTTTGAAATGTAAGTGTCAGGCCCTCCACCCTCCCAGTCGAGGAATACAAATTCAGTATGCAGATGAGTGCAGGTGTGACTGAGCATCCTGTGTTTGTGGATGTCTGGGTGAAATGCACAAAGGAGCTGTCAACCAGCCCAGCCCAGACGTGGATTGGAGACAGGCTGCAATGCACAAACGGATTTTAGTGCAGAGAAATGCTCACTTTCTAAAAGGGGCATTTCTAGAATAGTAATATAAAATGCAACCTCACCAATAAGCAGTATTGTGTATTATCATTCTGCCCATACTACGTATGACCTGGATATCCCTTTCTGATCAGAATCTAACACCCAAACAGTATATGAGGGTAGATCTAATGCTATGCTATGAAAGGAGCAGGCATCACAGTGGTGGGCAACCAATTTTGGAGTTTTCCACAACCAGGACATATAAACTACCCATGTACATGTCCTGACTTTTAACTACATAGCACCCTGTCCGGTGGGTTACCTAGGGCCTACCTTAGGGGTGACTTATATGTAGAAAAAGGGGTGTTTAGGGCTTGGTAAGTACTTTTAAATGCCAAGTCAAAGTGGCAGTGAAACTGCACACACAGGCCTTGCAATGGCAGGTCTGAGACATGGTTAAGGGGCTACATATGTGGGTTGCACAACCAGTGCTGCAGGCTCACTAGTAGCATTCAATGTACATGCCCGGGACACATTTAGTGCACTTTACTAGGGACTTGCAAGTAAATTAAATATGCCAATTGTGCATGAGCCAAGGCTATCATGTTTTTAGGAAGAGAGCAGATGCACTTTAGCACTGGTTAGGATTGGTAATGTGTCAAGAGTCTTAAAGCCAGCCAAAATGAGGTCAGAAAAAGAAGAGGAGGAAGGCACCATGTTTGGGGGTGACCCTGCAGAGAGGGCATTTTCAACATGTCCCTGATGAGGAATTTGACTGTGAGCCACCAAAAAACCACACTGAGCAGAAAATGATGCGGGCATGAAAAGATATGATGGAGGGCCTGAACTTGATTGACCCCTGGAGAGAGAGACACCCAGTAGGGAAAGGGTAGTCCTGCTATATGCCTGCGAACGGGACATACAGCTGCTTAGACTACTGTTTATATTGACCAGAATGGCACATGGAGGGAAAGAGATTTCTTATCTGACACACTACTTAAGGGTAATGGAGGATCCAGCTGAAGCCTTCTCATACAGACCACTCTTACTTGTGGATGTTAAAATTCTTAGCAGTATATTGGCCGCACATATGTTGTGCCATTTCCTGGCCGTAATTCATGCTGACAAGTGTGGATTTATACCACAGAGAAGTGCCCGGTACAATCTGAGGTGGTTTGCATATTTACCATGCACCTTAGTTAAGAGGGCACACCTATGCCCCAGCAATTCTCGACATCGAACAAGCGTTTGACTACGTGGATTGAGAATACTTTTGTAAAGTGATGGAGAAAGTGGGGCTAGGCCCCAAGTATGTAATCTAGGTCAAGCTGCTCTATATGGACCAGGGAGCCAGGGTGAGTATGGGTGGAGAGGTCTCAAGCTGTCAACACCAGAGCAGTACGCGCTCTATTGGAGACAAAAATGCAAAAACCCAGCACTCTCAAAACAACGTAATTTATGCATTGTGCTGATATGTTGTGGTTTAACCTTTTGCATTGCAGAGTTCAATCCTGAAAACTAATTTTTAATATGCCTACAAATACTGTTCCTTTGCAATGTATTGCTGCAGGTTTTCAGAGTGTGCTAGGGTGTGGCCCCTTTCCAGGGCCTTCCAGAGACTTTCCCTGCAACATGCCTGGGCGTGGTTCTGAGGCTGGGCCAAGACTCTATAAAAAAGAGCCAGCCCAACTCCCAGTGCTCACTATTCAGATGTCCCGGTGCAGAGCAGCAGCTTCTTCCTGAGCTCCTGTCCCAGCGGCCTATTTGGATCTTCCAGTCTTCTGCCCTTCATCCTTCATTGGTGATCATTGTTCCAGGCAGTAAGACAGTGGTTGGACTGTCCTAACACCATTATTGAGAATTTTCATATTCTTGGTTTCATTCTTAAATGAGTAACAGATTACTTGCGCGCTATCATTTCTGGACATTTATATGGTAGTTTACAAATAGGCAAGACGTGCGATTTGTTTCATAAAGGTTTGACTTTGTTATTCATTGCGTGCTACCATTTCTTGACATTGGCATGGTGGCTTAAGAATCAGCAAGACACACAATTCATTTTAGGGTGTTTAAACATTGTTGTCCATTGTGCGCTACTATTTCTTGACATTTACATGATGTTTTACGAATTGGCAAGGCGCGCAACTCGTTTCATGAGGATTTAACTTTGTTGTTCATTGCGTGCTACCATTTCTTGACATTTACATGGTGGCTTAAGAATCGGCAAAAGAAGCGCGATTCGTTTCATTGTACTTTGATCTTGTTATTTATTGTGAGCTGTTATTTCTTGACATTTACATCGTGTTTTACGAATCAGCAAGACGTGCGATTCGATTAATGATGATTTGACTTTGATATTCATTGCGTGCTACCATTTCTTGGTATTTTACATGGTGACACTCGAATCAGCAAGACGCACAATTCTCTCCTCGAGTTTATTTCATGTTGTTCATTGTATACCACTATTCTAAGATATTTATTATGTAATATTCGAGTTGACAAGTTATGTGATTTGTTTCCTGAATCCATATTGTGTTATTCATGGTGCACAATCCTTTTATGGTGTTTACTATATGTATGTATATATATATATCTGCAATATGCGCACTTTGTGTTGAAACATTTTAAGAGTTCACAGAAGGCCAGAGTTTCTAGATGCAATATTGTATGGTCCTAGTACACATTCTCAAAACAGGATTTATATGACAGGTTTAAAATTTAGTCAGAATGTTTTTCTGATTCTCATGTAAAGGAAAGTACTTGAATAAGAAAGTTTTCATTTAATTCATCTTGATTCCCCTACAGGTATCCGGCCATCTTGAAACTTAGTAATTTTAAACTTAGCTCTTAGATTGTTCATGTTTTCAGAGTGACTAGGCTTAGAATCATAGTCTAGTATTGATTTCAGGAGATATAATTTTCATATTGTGTGTTCTAACCTTTTTTTTTACTACAGGTCTCCTTCCCAGCTGTTCCCTTCCTAATCCCCTCTTCACCTCTTGAACTCTCTCAGTCTTTGTGATTTATCTATCAGAGTCTTGGAGCTGTTCAGTGGTGGATGTGTTGGGAACGTGCACAGACCCCAAGGATCTGGTGACTCTGACACAAGCATATTACAACTGCATAGGGGTACCCGGCAGGGATGTTCTCTGTCACCCCTCCTGTTTACATTGGGTGTGGAACTAATGGTGGGGTTGTTGCATCATACGCTGGGCCCCTGTGGGATCGCAGTGGGTGGTATTACCCATGTGGTTTCATTATGTGCTGATGATACCCTAGTCTATCTGTGGAACCCAGAGTATTCCGTTCCCATCCTTCTGAATGTGCTACAGGTTTTCGAGGAGGTATCAGGGGTTTGTGTCAATCACTACATTTCCCAATGGTTGCTATGAGGACTGGCAAGAGACCCAGCAGAGGCACTTCTGCACGTGGGATTCCCCTGTGAGTGTCAAAAGGTATAAGATACCTGGGAATCAGGATCATCCACACAGAACAGAAATTACTGGTCCTTGACAGTGGAAGGATAATGGAAGGTTTACGGGCCTCGATTCGGTTCTGGAAAGATCTTCCTTTGTCCTTTATGGGTAGGGCTGCAATAGAAAAGATAATCATTCTCCCACAGTGTCTGTATACCTTGCAGGGAACTCTCTATGAGATCTCCCATTGCTATTTTACTGAAATAGATAGCCAGATTGTAGATCTGTTAATGGCAAGTAAAAGGAAGCAAGTGGGGCTGACCATGCTCAACAAACTTGGGGACAGGGGGTATAGAGGTCCCTAACATGGATCACTGAACCCCCTAACCAACCACAGAAATATTGATAACGTCAAATGCTCATATTTTCCAAAACAATTCTTTTACTCATGATCCACAGTACCACAAAAAGAGAGTATTGGGAGTAAATCAACCCCACACACACTCCTGTTTAAGTCAGAAGCTGTATAACCACAAACTGTGTGGGGGATTAATAGATAGAACAGGACTATTTGGCCCTGTTCTGGATGCGCTACATTGGCGCGTAATGTCTGGCTGAGATGAAGGTGTAAGAAATGGCTGTGCGTAATGGGGAGTTCCTTTTACAGACTTGGTGGTCACACACACATTATAGTGTCATGCTTCATCATATGACCACCTAACCCCACCCAGCAGAGGTGACACTACCTGTGCGGACTCAACCTCGTTGTAAGAAGAACTACAGAGGGAGTGCTGAAATTAAATCTGACTGGATAATATAAGGGATCCAGATGAATAGTAAAATTGCCTTGCAAATAGTCCCGCTCTCTCTATGAATCCCCCACACAGTTTGTGGTTGTACAGCTTTTACTCATGATCTTCACAGTCTTCATATGTTTCAAAATACATTGGTTCTTGTCCAACGATATATAGATATTCAATTAAACAAAAAATATATCTGCATAATCACCACTAAGATGACAGAAGGAAACTCCATTATATTTAGAGAAACTCAAATTTCCAGAATTTAAAAAATAATTTATATTTGTATTTTAAATTACTTTAAAAACATCTAAGTGTAATGATTTACAAACATACACATTGGTGTCCAAAACCAGGAACCCAAATCAAAGACCATATTACAAACAATCACCTTGTTGAGGTTTACACTTGTTATTCTTCAGGCATTCCGAATGAACAGTATAACCTCATTCCAAATAAGCAATGTAGCCAACATGTGTTTCGTTGCTCAGGTATAATAACCTTCTACTTAATTAAGGCTCCAAACTGAATATATAAAAAAACAAACTTAATATAGACACTGTGCACCAAATCATCTAATATCACCACTACAAACCACATTGGTGAGATTTATGGGTTTCCCATGAAAGTGCATAAATAATATTTTCCCATTCAATCATAGTTTGAACAATGGCCAAGAATAATCCCCTTCTTACCAAGAACTTATTGAATCTAAATTACAGAAAGATGTGAAAAAAAACAGAAGAGAAAATAATAAGTGATAAGAACATACAAAGTCCTAATACCTGAGAAATCATGACCAGATTTAAAGTAAAATCTAAAAGTACCCATCCATGTGTCAGAACTCCCAGAATGTTTTTATTGTGACAGCGCTCCAGAAGCCATATTGAAATTTGAAGTCGCCACTCCCATACACACTAAAGAGAATAAACTGAAAATCTCTTACCAAATCAGTACTTCACTACACGTCATTCTCAGTTGAAAGTCAAACACACCGTCACTATCTATGAAAATATTTTTATATCCAGTCAGATTAAGACAGTCTCTCAATCAGCATCTAACTAATAAAACTTATGTACAAATAAACATGACCTACCAAAGTAGTAGTAAGAAGTTGCATGTGAACAGAAAATTTCATAACAAGTAATCGCAGTTCATACCTAAAGAGTAAAAGGCTAATTTTATAACAAAACAGGAGGCTCCTATGAAGCTTTCTTGTCCTGATGAATTTTTAATAGCAGAAGTCAAGACATTAAAAAAATGACAAATCCCATGAGGCGAAGGTTGAAAAGCCAATGGGAATAAAAACGTAGTCCAAAGTAATCCACCAATCACACACATAAGAAACCAATAACACTTAACTTGACTGTGAGCAGCCCTCTTTTCTTGCTGCGTGCAGTCAAGATAAGTACTTTATGTCACTTTTATATCATTGGGCTTTATTTTTAATGTTGCCTTCATATATTGAATCTTTCCTTATTGATCGCACTTTGTTGGTGTTGTGTTAACAGTTTCTGCTAGGTGGTACGTTGGCGCACCTTTCACGAGAGCCCGTGTCTCTCCCACTTTGTTTGCAACGTTCCCTTAGACCGCAGTTTCCATTTTTATTAGCGATCAAGAGAATCGTCGTCTTCCCTCTTCAGTTCTTTGTACTCAGAGCATCATATTTTTCCATTGCATCTATTATTTATAGCCTTTTTTTAGACATTTCTTACTTCCTCTGGCATTGCGATTACAAAGAATTTTACCGGTACCTTCTACTTCTCTCTGCAGTTTTGTTTCTCTGCCTACTTGAAGGACCGGTCCTGCCCTCTTCAATCTCTGTCTTCTCCCTTCACAGGATAAACCTCCCTAATCACCGTCCCTAGGTGGAGCTTCATCCTGCCTCTTTCTGTGTAGCTCATGTATCCCCTTTTTTGCCTGTTTTTTTATTGGTGTTGCTAACCCTCCATATATATATATTTTACCATGGAAATTGATAGTTCTCCACTAATGGTTGATTTGAATGAAGACAAAGAGTCTGTAAAGGATAATTTAAATTACCTTATTCAAGTCTCAGTTGAACAGGCATTTTCTGTCTCCATGGATAAGTTAACTAAGAATTTAGTAAATTCAGTAATTACTATTGTTTCTAAGACGATTTTGGCCCATTTTGCGGCGGATAGCAGAAAGGGCCCATTATCTAAACAAATCTAAAAAAGTGGCGCTATTGGTTAGTAAAGGTTCTTCACACAAGACAGAGAATGAGCCTCCTCAAAGCCCTCCTTTAAAGGAGGGGGAATATGCAATCTAAATTGTCTTTAAAATGTAAGCCAAAAACAAAACATATCACCTCACCCATAATAATATATCTAGCATTCCTAACACTGATGATGACATGGGTGATGTGGATTCAGACAATAGTAAACCTGATAACAGGAATGGTGACCTCTTTGCCCCCCTCCCCTGCAAAGAAACCTAAAATCTCTCCTCCAGAGGTCTCAAAGTCTACTTTGGTCACAGATTCAGAAGGGTTTCCAATGTTCAATCCCAATAATATCCATCATTCAAATTCCATAGAGTGGCTACCTGCTGACCATGTGGGAGAGTATATTTTATCCAGGTTACACACCCCTCTAATCGAACAGACTAGAGCCAAACTTAAGTCAGAGTGCCCATCTCTTTCCTTAAAAATCACTTCTCCCCATCCATAGATCCTTCTATCCTGACATTCTTCTTCAAATTCAGAAAAGATCCCCATAAAGGGGTCGATAAGTCATGCCCACATGCCAGGACAAATTGTAGGACGTAGTTGGACCTTTATCCCCCATGATCTTGCAGAAGCACCCAGACTAGAAGGCGCTCCAATCAATCCAGAGGAATTATCCTTGTGGGTCCAACATGCCTTTTGCAGAGGCAGGAACCGCTGTGCCAGCTGGGAATACAACAAAAAAAGTTCCAGAGGCACCTTTAATTCCTTGTACCAGGAATACAGGCTGCAGTTTTACCCTGAGAGAGAGAGAGGTTTCCATCGCAGAGGGAACATGAGCTCCAGATATACCATGCAGACAGGTAATTCTCCCTTCTGGACTTCCTCCTGTGGGAGGTCGCAATTTTTTATCCCAAAATGGTAGTCAATAACTTCAGACCCATGGGTGTTAAACACCATACAAGGCTATGCTCCAGAACTCTACTCAGAGCCCTTTGAGTCAGTTTTTCCTCAACCTCCTCTGTTCCCATCAGAAATGTCCCATCTCATCTCAAAGGAAATTCAGGCTCTTCTTCAAAAATAAACAATAGCTCTGTATTTCTTGTTCAAAAGAAAAACAGAAAGATGCGACCAGTCATCAATCTAAAACCCTTCAATCATTTTGTGGTGTATCGACATTTCAAGATGGAGACCATTATCGATCTCCGAGAATCTCTGCTCCAAAATGACTGGATGGTTTGTTTAAATCTGCAGGATGCGCATCTCACTGTCCCTATACATCCATACTTCAGGAAGTTCTTACATTTCCAATGGCGGGATCAAACTGCTCACTTTTCTTCTCTCCCTTTCGGTCTTTCCTCTGCTCCATGGTGCTTTACCAAGCTCATGAAACTGGTTGTAGCTTTCCTCAATACATAAGAAGTCAGGTTGACCATCTATCCAAAGGATATCCTACTCATAAACTAAAACCTTCCTTCTCTTCAGTCTCAAATTCAATTAACTTTTTCTCAGATCTCCGTTTCACAATCAATAAGGAAAACTCCCTTCTAATTTCTTCTCAACAGTTCTTAGGTTTCCTTATAAAGTCAATCTCAGCCACTTTACATCGCTTTTCTCCAAAAGTGAAGTCCATAAAATCAGAGATTATCCAAACTTCACAGTTCTCAGATTTCTCTCAGATATCTTGCAAGGGTAGTTGGCCTTCTTTCTTCTCCTATCCAAGCGATATTTCCAGGCCCATTACATAATCGGGCTCTTCGAAGACTACAAATCCGTCATCTACAGAAAGGCCTCACTTACTCAGACAACATCTCTCTAGACAAAGCATCTCGTATGGAATTGCAATGGTGGATAGACTATTTAGATGCCTAGAACAGCAAGCCCATCTTTGCATCAGCCCCCTGATCTTGTGTTAGGATCAGATGCGGGTCGCACGATTTGGGGTGCCCGTTATGTCCCAATCTCAACTGGAGGCAGATGGTCACATGAGGAGCCTAAATTGCACACCAATTGTTTAGAGATGCTTGCAGGCTTCTTTGTGATCAGGAGCCTAGAGAGCATAACAGAGTTTGCTGTTCTTTTCTTCTCAGAATTGACAACGTCTCAGCGCTTTGCTACATCGACCAGTTAGGAGGCACAAAATCCAAACCTTAGTCAAACTAGCGAAAGGGGTCTGGGATTTCTGCCTCCAACACAGAATTTCCGCACATGGAGAATATTTACTAGGCAATCTAAACTACGTAGCAGACTGGCATTCTCACCACCTTCAAGATTCCAGTGATTGGAAACGGCATCCCTCTGTATTCGGATCCTTCAAACAAAAATGGGGTCCATTCCAAATAGATCTTTTTGCGGCGTGACTCAACACCCAACTGCCCCAGTTTTGCAGCTGGTGCCCAGATCCTTTGGAATTAGCCTCAGATGCCTTTTTACAGGACTGGTCAACTTCACTGAATTATGCTTTTCCACCTTTCATTGTGATCAACAGAGTGTTAGCACAGGTAAGAAGGCAACAAGCTTTATTAGTACTCATAGCCCCCTTTTGGCAATCCCAAGTGTTGTTTCCTCCTTTTCCAGACTGACCATAGTCTACCTGATTCTCCTTGATTCATTCCTGAACCTTCTATTGGACCCTCTAGGTCTCTCTTACAACTTTATTATAGACAATTTCTTACCTTCTCATTGTGGAAGATTTTGGTAATTCCCAACCAGACCCTCTTATTTTGGCAGAAGCTTCAAACTATATCGAACAGTCCTGGGTTCCAGCAACTACAAAAGCTTACAAATCAGCTTGGTCTTTATGGGTCAGTTGGTGCATGGGAAAATACATCAATCCCTTTTCAGTGGATGTGAGTTTTATTGTCAATTTACTAGCAGCAGAAGCTAGCATGATCAATTGATAGAGGTCAGCTGTCTCAAACAAGCATACGTACATTAATGGAAAACTGTAGGGAGTAAAATATTGTAATCCTCCTATTCTTAAATGCAGTGCCCAATTGCATGTTGATGTGGTTTGGATCTATTCATATCTTGGCTTGACAATAAACTTCTGTCTCTAAAAATGTAATCTAATAAGCTTACCATGCTGTTCTGCATAATATGTCTTAAGAGTCTTTAAGATGTTAAAGCTTTAGATATTACATCTCACCAGTTCACCTCAACAGGTGTTTTATTCTCTGTTTCGAGACATACAAAAACTGATCTATCAACAGTGTTTTATCCTTCTTTTCCTAATCATCCCAGTTTGACAATGTGTAAAGGTTTATGAACAAAACACAGCTGAGATAAGAAAGCCTTCAGTGTTACAACTCCTGATTTCCTTCAGAAAACCCCATAAACCAGTTTCTTCCCCTACCCTTGCACAATGGGTCAAGTGGATTATGTCTCTAGCGGGCATTGACACCTCCTCTTCTGGAGCTCATTCCTCCAGGGTAGCAATGCTTCTAAAGCCTTCTGGGCAGGGTCCAGACACAAGGACATTCTCAGATCAGCTTATTGGTCAAATTACAATGTATTTAAAGTTTTTTATTGCAAACCTGTTCATCATGCTTCTTTATCTGCTATTAATTAGCTTTAAACAAGCATAATTGGAGCCTCCGGTCTTGTAAATTATGAAGGAAAGTCTTAATTTTATTAAAGACACAGAGGCGGGTATTATCACACAGCAACATCATTAATTTAACTTTACGTTTTCTATCCCTCCCTAACAGCGACTCTAGCTTCTATGCAACCCTCCTACTAAGGATGCTTCTCCACCTCTGACACATGGTCTTGGTTCTCTCCATCTTTGGGTCTCCACAAGACGTTGGCTACTCTCAGTGTTGCTTTCAACCCGGGTTTCCTAGCATTTGTGAGCTTTTGCCAAGAACTTGTTTCTCTTGTTATGGCTTTATGCATTTTGTTTTCTATTTTTCCAATGTTTGATACTTATTAATCCCTCACACAAGAAAAGAGGGCTGTTCACAGTCAAGTTTAGTGGTATAGGGTTCTTATGTGTGTGATTGGTCGATTATTTTGGCCAACGTTTTTAATTCTCATTGGCCATGTAATCTTCGCCTCCTGGGATTTGTAGTTTTCTTTGATGTCTTGACTGTTGCTATTAAAAATTAATCAGGAAAAGAAAGCATAATACTATCATCCATGTCTTTAATGCAATTAAGACTTTCCTTCACAATTTACTAGGAAAATCTACATTAATCTGCAATGTTCTCTTACCGTTGTTTATGAACTTCAGCTATCTTGGTTCAGTAATATTTGGTATACAAAAAACAACTAACACAAGCCTATTAGCAATTTGTAAGTAAATACCTAGTCCTAAAGTCCTCAATATACATTTGCAGTATAAGAAATGAAACACACCTTACCACTTGAAACACTGTCCGCTCCAAACTCAACAAGAGCCCATTATACACAGCTAATATTGTAAAAGCACAGTATCAGAACGGGCTACAATAAAATCATTCAGATTCATCACCCAAGCTGTAAACCATTCACAGGGCACTCACTTTTCCCTAAATCAAGAAAATGGAGCATATTCTCCCCCTTGGGTTTCAACACTGTACGTGAGGAGTATACTCCAAACAGTCACCCACAATACTGTTTGGTCATCATGTAAATCCAATTGCAAGAACCTCTGGTTTCAAGACGGATTCCTGTAGGAGACATACAAATTCGATCACTCGAGCCTAATCACCTGCACGTCACTCCCCCTGCCCAATTAAATCATACCTCATAACAAGTGCATACAGAAGTAAATCACCTGCATCCAAAACATCTTCATCACACTTTCACTGCCCAAAATCAGATAACTGAGGGGCATATTTATACTCTGTTTGCACCAAATTATCATCCTTTTTTGTACTCTAATCCGGTGCAAAACTAACTCAATATTTATACGTTGGCGCTAGACCCGTTAAGCATCAAGGAGCATATTTCTACTCTGTTTGCGCCGGAATTGCGTCATTTTTTTTTATGCAATTCCGACGCAAAACTAACTCCATATTTATACTTTGGCGTTAGACGCGTCTAGCGCCAAAGTCCATGGAGTTTGCGTCATTTTTTAGCGTGGACACCTACTTTGCGTTAATGATATGCAAGGTAGGCGTTCCCGTCTAAAAAATTGACTCCGAGGCATGTGCGCCGTATTTACCCTCCCGGGCAAAATTCACGCCCGGGAGTGGGCGGGTCAAAAAAAATGACGTATGGCTGCTTTTGCGCCGTTTTTTAGCGCCTGGTCAGGGCAGGCGTTAAGGGACCTGTGGGCTCGGAAGGAGCCCAGAGGTGCCCTCCCATGCCCCCAGGGACCCCCCTGTCACCCTTGCCCACCCCAGGAGGACGCCTAAGGATGGAGGGACCCATCCCAGGGACATTAAGGTAAGTTCAGGTAAGTGTTTTTTTTTTTTTTTTTTTGGTGGCATAGGGGGGCCTGATTTGTGCCCCCCTACATGCCACTATGCCCAATGACCATGCCCAGGGGACAGAAGTCCCCTGGGCATGGTCATTGGGCAAGGGGGCATGACTCCTGTCTTTTCTAAGACAGGAGTCATTTCTATGGGGGTTGGGAGTAAAAAAAAATGGCGCAAATCGGGTTGAGCCGAAAAATTTGCCTCAGCCTGACTTGCCCCATTTTTTGGCGCCCAAGCTCCATATCCCCCTACGCCGGCGCTGCCTGGTGTACGTCGTTTTTTTTCACGCACACCAGGCAGCGCCGGCGGCTAACGCCAGCTAACGTCATTGAATAAATATGGCGCCCGCATGGCGCTTCAGAATGGCGTTAGCCGGTGCTAATTTTTTTGACGCAAAACTGCGTTAGCGCAGTTTTGCGTCAAAAAGTATAAATATGGCCCCAAATTTATGGAGTTAAAGTCATTTTGTGGACGTGGAAACCTACCTTGCCTTAATGAGATGCAAGGTAGGCGTTCCTGTGCAAAAAATGACTCTATGGTCTTAACGCCATATTTATACTCCTGTGCAAAAATGGTGCACGGGAGGGAGGAGGGGCCAAAAAATGGTGCAAAGGTGGCTGTGCCCCACTTTTTAAGGACTGGGTCAGGGCAGGCGTTAGGGGACCTGTCAGCCTATTTCCATGATGTAACACCATGGAATAAACCCACAGGTGCCCTCCCCAGGCCCCAGTGACACCCCACCTACACCAGAGGGACAGCGGAGGATGGGTACCCCATCCCAGATAAGTACAGGTAAGTATTTTATTTTATTTTTTAAAGTGCCATAGGGGGCCCTGAAATGGGTCCCCATACATGGCACAGGGTGCAATGGCCATGCCCAGGGGACACTGGTCCCCTGTGCTGGCCATTGGGGTGGTGGGCATGACTCCTGTCTTTTCTAAGGCAGGAGTCATGTGGTATGGATAGTTTTGCATCAGAAAATGACTCTAGGCAGGTTAGAGGCATTTTTTTTAAACTCTAACCTGCCTAACGTCATTTTTTGGTGCAAAGCCCCATTCTTCCATACCGCCAGCCCAACCCGAATAACGTCATTTTTTTTTACACTAGCTTACCCTTTGCACAAGCTTGCACCATTCCATAAATATGGTGCCCGGCTGGTGCACAGAAATGGTGCAAGCCTGTGCTAAACTTTTTGGTGCAAAACTGTGTTATTGCAGTTTTGCACCAAAAAGTATAAATTAGGGTATGAGAGTGTTTCCTTCTAAATTATCAGAACCTCGTGGATCCAAAAGAAGATGAAGGTTGGCTTCTAACATAAGCACTATATTGGGCACCCTTAATAAACCCATGTAACCTTACTTCTCCAGGAAAGAGGCAAGCTTCCTTTAGTAGAAATAAACATCATCCTAACTTGTCAACCTCTATCAGTCCCCTTGCAAGTATGGCAGCTATCTTGAACTGGAGAGACAGCAAAATATATCAAAACCTCAATTAAATGTATCCTCTAAAATGTGTTAACCGTAACTGTGCTGCAAGTACCAATTAGCAAATAGCAACTTCAAGTCATTCTATAAACTAGACATCGTAACCAAAATGGACCAGCATGTCCCATAGGTAACCAGAGGGAAAAAAGACATATCCACAACTTTATTTCCCAAGTGGGAGTGGCAGCCAATCCAAGCTGTGTCTGTAACGTGTAATTCCAACAGACCGAACACTATGTAGCCTAGTGACTGTATGCCATGAGAAAGTAATAATCTAAAATGCAAAGGACAAGTATGACCACCAATTTAATGCGTAACCCAGCTCACACTGACAATAGTAAAGACCAAAACAAAGCAACACAGAGCTCTATACCCCAATACAAATGTCCCCAACATAGACCTCTACCAAATAGTGGCTCACTTACACAGTCCTGCCCACTGGTTGGATTCAGCAGACAACTGGGAAAAGAGGCTTCTGGGATGTCCCTATGGTGGAGAGACACTTCGGGCATACTTATACTCTGTTTACAACAAAATTATTTTTATTCACTATAATTCAGTGCAAAACTCCATATTTATACTTTGGTGCTGGACCCGTCTAGTGCCAAATTTATGGAGTTAAAGTGATGTTTTGGACGCGGAAGCCTACCGTGCCTTAATGAGATGCAAAGTAGGCGTTTCAGTTCAAAAAATGACTCTATGGCCTTAAGGACATATTTATACTCCCATACAAAAAGGGAGGAGGGGTCAAGAAATGGTGCAAAGCATGCTTTGCCCCATTTTTAAATGCCTGGGTCAGGGCAGGCGTCAGGGGACTTGTGGGCCTATTTTCATGGTGGAACACCATGGAATAAGCCCAGAGGTGCCCTCCCCAAGCCCCAAGGACACAGGGAAAGCCTGCTTTGCCCCATTTCATAGCCCCTGGGCTAGGGCAGGCTTTAGGGGAGCTGTGGGTCTATTTCCATGGTGGAACACCATGGAATAAGCCCAGAGGTGCCCTCCCCAGGCCCCAGGGACACCCCACCCACACCAGAGGGACAGCAGAGGATGGGGGACCACATCCCAGGTAAGTACAGTTAAATGTTTTATTTTATTTTTTAAAGTGTCATTGGGGGCCCTGAATTGGGCCCCCATACATGGCACAGGGTGCAATGGCCATGCCCAGGGGCCCCTGGGCCCCTGTGCTGTCCATTGGGGTGGAGGGCATGACTCCTGTCTTTTCTCAGATAGGAGTCATGTGATATGGATGGTTTTGCATCAGAAAATGACTATAGGTAGGTTAGAGGCATTTTTTTACTCTAACCTGCTTAATGTCATTTTTTGGGGCAAGCCCCCCTTCTCCCATACCACCAGCCCCACCCGACTAACGTTTTTTTTTATTTTTTACACTAGCCTACCATTTGCACCGGCTTGCACCATTCCTGTGCACCAGCCGGGCACCATATTTGTGAAACGGTGCAAGCCTGTGCAAACGTTTTGGTACAAAACTGCGTTAGTGCAGTTTTGCATCAAAAAAGTATAAATCAGGGCCATAGAGTCCTAAAAAAGGTACAAAACCTCAAATAACCATGCAAAAAAAGCTGACTTTGCCACACAACTCCCTCACAGCTGAGAGCTACGGAAGATCAATAAAACCCTTGAAGGCGAAGGGCTTCCCTTCTCAAATGGTAGATCAGATCCAAGTCACCACTTCTGCTGTGGCAGTTGTCTGTTCTATACCTTACTGGTCCTAACAGTTTTCCTCAGTCAAGATCGGACCTAACCACTGACTCTGCTTGTAGCAAACCTTCGTCCTCAACTACAGACCCTACCTGTGTCAAGAATAATTAGCCTTCTGATAGATGCATCCCAGCATGAGAACAATACCATCACAATGAACCAGATCATATAACTAACTTTGCCTCCACTTTGTTAGGTCTCTGTCCCCAAGCAAGTATCTTTTCTGAGCATAGCACAACTAACAAGCAAAGACTCTAAAAGTTGTCAGATTACTGCACCTGTCCAATGGTCTTCTACTCACAGGCTTAAATCCAGTGCTTGTTTGTTTAGGCCTCACTTTCAGCCTGTTGGCTGACATGGAGTTACCTATAGATTCCTGGGGCCTATCTTGATACATTCAAAGCTGAGGGGACTATGCATAGCATTGCCAAGCATTCCAGGCCATGGTCAAGCACAGAGTCTAAATCTACCTTCTTGCCTATCAAAACAGGGTCCATACAAGAGTCCCTGACTTCCATGGGAGGGCAATAAATGGAATTCATCAAATGTCTTTGCTTGGGTAAGCTCTCTTGTTCTCACGCCACTTGCTAAGGAACCCCCCTGATGCCCCTTAGTCCTCCTAGTACCTTCACAGTGCTGGGCTACAGTCTCAAGCTATCAACCCCTCCTTTCACTCACACTCCTACTACCCCAGGAGCATCACACTGATACTGACTCCTCAGCTTAAGGTTTCTACCCTGATGCTGACTCTGTACCCTGAGGCTGAATCATTTCCTGACAGTGTGTGACTTCCAGTGTGGACACAAATCCAACATGAAGTGTGACATATTCTGTATTTGCGATGCAGGGATCTACCTGGTTCAGGTTTTCTGCCTCTATCTTTCTGAAAATGCTGTCCGGCAGCACTTTCAGGATAGAAGTAGCCTATGCAGTGCCAATCATCCAGTCTTCTCATGTCAGAGCAGGTAACTCCAGGCCTCTTGGTCCTACAACTGTGGGTGGCATTCACTTCCTATTCCTTTCTTTCTTGCTGGTTCCTTGCAACCTAACCCCAACTTAGGGTCAGTAACCTCCGTCCTTTCTTGAGACAGACTAGATATAATTTCTCACTTCTTCCCTTCCTGCCAAAAATGCATTCAGTAGGGAAATGCAAATACGTTCCTCTGAGAATCTATTGCCCTCTTGTCTAAGGAAACCATGAACATAGGATCATCACAGCCCCCGTGGACGTTCCTTATTCTACAAATCTCTCCCTGAAGGGACTATTGTGGGGAGCCCACTACCAGGGTATTGTTACGAACAGAACCCCACAGATCAGTGATGGTGACCCCTTGCATTGGAAGTATTTACTAGAAATGTCCGAGATCACAAGCTTACCTCCTGGTTCCATCTACCTATACACATGGAACTCATACAAACCCCCTTAAGCACTTCGTAGAACTGTGAGGGATCACCAGTTTACATTTTGTTTCCACCTACCACTAGAAGGGCTCTATGGCATGCTCTTATCTCTCCTCCTTGGAACTACCTTCCTTTAGCATTACACCCCAATATTAAATCCAAGCAGAATTCACACTAATGAGTGCCTTCCTCAGGCAAGAGGAGTCTCCCTTCTGGTGAAGTGAATGATGATAGTTAAAGTAGATATCTTTCTCAAATGGATTTTACACCCTTTTGTGGCAATCTTTCTGTTTTTCTAAAGTGGGATGGGACTTTTTCCTTTGTCAGACTTCTAATGACCTAAGGGGGATCCTAAGCTGTCCTCATGCTATCTTCCTGATGGGGCTGGCTCACAATTCTAGTGGCCACCCTCTGGTACTGTCCTTGACACTCTGGTGCTCCGCCAGTGTTACAACTACAAAGGATAAAGGTAGCACCGTAAGAACTGATATGGTTCAGTTAAAAGGGTAGTCTGTAGTGTTAAATATGCTCTAGCAGATGGCTTATCTTTGACCAACAATGCCCTCTCCCTAGCCCTCAAGGTCACTAAAGCTCTTTTGGACCAGGAGTAATCCTCTATGACTAAGGACTCTGGATGTTTAACAAATTCAGGACGACACAGTTTAATAAAACAATCCTTTATGTAGCTAAGCCAGTGAATTCTTGTGGCTCGATCAAGGGTTAAACAATCTTTTAATAATAATCTGTTTAACTGTTTAGCTGGGCTAAATCACACACTAAAACCCACAGGAGTAAGGGTCACAACATTAACATATCCTCTAAAAAGGCAATCTCTAATTCCTCATGAATGGTAAAGCAGGATGTGCTCATTGGGAGGGAGAGGAGCTCCCTTAGAAACTGGTTCTCAAGAACTTGCAGAGAAGACACACTGGTATACCTTCAAAGTTTGCTGCCATAGGCACCTACAAAAATGTACCTTGCTCTATAAATGTCAGCCATGGACATATTTATGGCCCAGCCTATAAGAAAAATTATACACAGAAACAGTGCTTCTTGTAAACATGTGTCCTCTAGCCGATACCAAAGGATACCAAGTCAATGGAGGAATCAAGTAGGTTGGAAAAAACAGAAATACGACTGAGAGTATTGCCTTTAGGTGCGTGGCTTGGAAGCCACCAAGATGGTTGCACTCTAGCGAGGTTCCAAGTAGTCAGAGCCCTCATCCCTAAAATCCGTCCAGCATCCACCAGTTTTGAACGCCAGCCAAGCGCTGGAGCACTCTATTCGCAGCCTGGGACCGGGACTTCCTTCCGGTGGCTCCCACTGAGGCTGTTACCTGGGGAGCCAGGTGTCAGAGCCAGAACAATCCTGCATTTGCAAGTGGGAGCCCGCGGACCAGGACTTGAGCTGGAGAACAATGCTGCGGGGGAGGCAGGCACCCAGTCAAGGGCCACCCACCATTGCTCTTTACACTTGCATACTTTGGCTTGGGAACCTGGAGCAGTCGGACACTGCAGCATCCAGGAGAACACGCGAGGCCCGGATAACATTACTGCTGTGGCAGAGGAGTAGCCTAGGCCCGCTGCAGAGGTGCTGTGTAGGCCTGGCGGGCAGCTGCCGTGAGGCGATCCGGAGCCAGCCCGGCTCATCGGTTGACTGGAAGGCTCACTGTCACCTGAGACTTGAAGGTAAAGACGAGAAGGGAGAGTGAGTTCCCACCTGATTAATGGGTAAAGCATTGGAGGAAGTCAGGACAAATGGGACTCAAGTAAAAGCTGCACAGGGGAAGAGTGGTCTGCCTGAGTTAAGGGCTGCAGAGGGGAGGTGGTGCCTCCTTCTCAATATAACCCTGGCGCCGGCGTTCATATCGCCAATGAGCATGGCAGTCTTCCAAACAGAACACAGTCAAATAACCGTCAGTACAGCCAGTACAGACATGCTGCCCTGGATGGCGGTTGGCACCTTCAGGCTGGCGGGGATCTTGTTTCTTCCGGACATATTATGAGGCTGCACACCGCTAAGGTTTTGCTGCAGTTGCACCACCACAAAAACCCTGGTGGGAACCAACTCTATAAAAGGAGAGACTTACCTTCAGGAACACATACATGACTAGAGCCGAACTGGAACCTGAACTGGAAGTCCTCCCTCCTGCTTGTACAACGATTCCAGAAACCGGTGACGAAGGCAACAACTGTGAATACACACACCTACCTCACACTGGAGGGTAAACCCAAACTACACACGCACACACAACATGCACATCCGGGATGGCAGGTGATGACGACAGACACAACACAAAACCACACACCCATACGCACATATACACAAACACCCATATACACACACGCACGTACATACTACACACACGCACATCCGTACTACACACACCACGGCCAACAAACATGTGCCACACACACACCAACCCGCACACACAATACCGCCACTGTCTCGTACAGCAATTCACAACAGCATGAATGCACACAATGACAACACAACCGCAACTACATACACTATACACTAAACAATGTAATTGCACACCTCCACATGACTACACATACTTACAACATTACGTAACAACACCAGACAACCAAGTAACACATTCACACTGGCATACAATGAAGCAGACCTCACAACATGCTAACACCACACAAAACACATATGACATAGCCATCACCACACACATGGACACATAGACAACAACCACACAAGGGTACACAACGCCACCATTACACATCTCTACACAGACAATACACAATTCAGCTACATACGTGCATGTAACAACACAATCATATCTTACACACATTACACAGCAATGACAGTGGGACAAATGTCAGGGCCTCACCCACACATGCAGCCCAGGCACAACAGCTGGCACAACCAACACACACACGTCACACATGCGCAAACCAAAGTCCACAAACACCAAACTGCCATGTAGAAAGAATGGCAGAACAAGTATGTAAATATTGAATCCAACAACATGTTGGTCCAGATGTATTAATAAATAGGAAAATAGCAATGAAAACTATGTACAAATAAAAGGCCAATAGCAAGTCTGAAGTGCCAAAAGCACAAATGGCACCTAAGACAGCCCCAACTTGACTCCTGATTGCAAACTTACCTCACATGCAGGGGCATCAAGGGGGCAGGCAGGCACCTCAGGGATTAGTGGGGGATGGAGGCGGGGTTTGGGCTTGGGTTTGGGAGGGGGGGTCTTTGGACCTGGGTTTGGGAGGATGGTCCTTGGGTTTGTGGTTGGGGGGGTCCTTGGGCCTGAGCTTGGGAGGCATAGCCTTCTTGGCAGAGGCAGTGGCAGTAGCGGGGCAGGGGAGGACTTAGAGGTAGAATGGCTGCACTCGGGGAAGGAGGAAGAATGTTTGATGGTTTCACGGGGTCGGAGAGAAATAGGGAACAAGGAAAGCTCTGAAAGAAAAAAAAATTTGACACACAGGGGTGGTCATGGCAAAAGGGTTTGGAAGTGGAAGGAAAGGGAGTGGTAGTAAGATGTGTCTGTTTGGATGTTTTGGGTGCAAGTGCGTGGAATGCTTGTGGGTGCTGGGTGTCTGTTGGGTGGGTGAGTGTGGGCATTAGGTGTCTTGGGAGAGGGGGAGGAGGTGCAGGGAAATGGCATGCTGCATGGGTGACTGTCTGTTGGGGCGGTGTCTGCAGGTATGGTACATATGCTGCATGTGGAGGGTGTTGTGTTGTGGTGGGTGGGGAAGTGGTGACTGGGATGGATGTCTGTGGGTCTGATATTGTGGTAACTGTGGGTAAGACAGGTGTTGTGGCTCAATCTGTGAATGTTGGTGTGGTGGCTACAGGTATGTCAGGTGTAGTGTCTGTGACAGAGGGGGCGGTGGGGGAGTCAGTGTAGGTAGTGGATGTTGTTGTGTCTGCAGGTGGGTGTTGTTTGTGTGCATGCTGGTAGTGGGTCTTGTTGTGCTTGTGCTTGTCAGTGGTAACCTTGTCTGTTGAGGTGGATGCATGGCTGTGTGTATGTGTGCTTTGGATGGATTTGGGACTGGGGTTTTGGATTGGGAAGAGGTAGGCGGAGCAGTAGACAAAGGAACACTGGCTGCTGTCATTGAGGAGGCCTGAGCCTGAAAGTATCTCTGGAAGCCAGCAAGGGCACTGTGAATGCCTTCCAGGAACGCATTGCTCTGTTGGACTTAAGCTGCCAGTCACTGGATGGCATTCAGGATGGTGGACTGACCCACAGAGATTGACCTCAGGAGGTCAATAGCCTCCTTACTGAGCAGGACTGACTGGGACAGGGGCAGAGGTGCCTGCGGTGAAGGAAATGCCCACCCTCTTGGGTGAGCAGGCACAGGCAACAGAGTGGGGAGCTACAGGGAGGGTGGTGATAGTAAGGGGGTGGCAGACAATGATGGTGCTGGGGTGCTCCCAGATGGCTCCGCCACCACATGGAAGTGTCCACCAGAGGAGAATTACGAAGAAGAGGCAGCAGATCTGGTTTCCCTCGTGGCACTCTCTTGCCCTCAATCTCACTGGGTCTCTCGGCCTCGCTAGTTCCAGCTTCCTGGGTCCCGTGGGCTGCTGCTTCTCCACTCACCTGTGCCCCTTCTCTTTTGCTTGATGATGTGGAGGCACACAAATAAACAGGGAGGGAGAGACAGGGAGAGAGACAGGGCAAAAATGGGTTAACATATAGCTCTCATGCGCACTGGTTAACAAGCATATCTGTGACAATACTAATCCTGGCTAGGCCATTGCCAGTGCCGTTATATATCACCTACATCATGTCACAACATTTCTCAACTACCCACACCTGTATTGTAACCCTCACTCCTACATCAATACCTAAGTAGGACAGCACAACTGGAGTCATCCACATGATGACTACCAAAAGCCATTTTTGCTGGCACAGAATGCCCTGGCTAACTATCATTATTATGCATGAATACACATCATACCTCTCTATGCCTCTATCACCCATTGGATGTCCAGCTGACTGAACAAAATACTTCTGGCCACTCCTGGAGCAAGACATAGTCAGACCCTGCCCTCTGTAACATATCTATAACATTGAACTCGACTCACAGACCACACTGCACCTGCCTGTCACATTACATGCCAGACCAAACACTCTGTACAGTGATGCCAATATGGAAATCAACACTGATTTAGCCAATATAAGTCGGACACCCAAACAGTTGACATCTGATGTGTAAACTGAGAGTCTGTGGTATAGCCATTAGAACAGTCTGACCCAATCATACAGCCAGATCCATAGACACCTAACATATATCTATCACAACTAACCATACTGCTAAGGGCATCTAAAAAGTCCCATATAGCACATATGACACATATGACACATCCATACTCAATCACTGAGTGTAGTGTCACACCAGATGTCCTTCAGGAACACACATATTACATCATGGTCTACTTACAATGTAACCATACATGCAGTCACATCAGTCACACTGCGCAACATGACAACTCCACCCTCAAACACCATTTCAGAAATGACGATACCTGTCACAGAGGTCAGGCAACACACATCTCAGAGGGTAAATGTCAGGATACATGAGGCACAAATGGATCAACACCACTGCCTGTATAGCACTTACACATCCTAGTACTACATGCCAGGGGAAACTAAATGTAAGATGATAGATGGCAGCCCCACAATAAGTCAAAAACTTTCACAGTACATAATGTATTCAGTCCCTTTAAGAAAACTAGATTCACACAGTAGCATATACAGGTATGCTACACAGATGGGAGTGGGCTGACACCTCAAATCCACTAATGCAGATGGATGGAGCTGGTGATAATGCTCAAGGTGATACTGATGCAGACCTTCTTTGCATAGGCAGGATGGCCTCACATATGTGGCAATGTCATATGAGCATCTCCACATTCCAGACATGGAATTTTAATGGGAGATGTACATCCACTTACGGTAAAGCATGCCAACACATATACTATCTATATTTAGCCAGGGTGCATAATACCCATTTAAAATAGGCAATACCCTATTAATCCCTGAAGAGTGGCAGGATCCAGTCTGTACTCACCCCCTTGTGGCTGCTGTGCTGTGCTGCCCTCAAACACCCATCCACCTCAGGTGTCCTCTTTCAGAAGAGATCCACAGCTGAGCCTCTGCAGTCTTCCGGGCCCAGTGTCCCAGGTCCTCCCAATGCTTTCTGCAGTGGATGCTCCTCTGGCTGTGGAAGCCCAGGGTCCACACTTGCTTGGTAATGGCACACCAGATCCCTTTTTTCTGATGGATGTTCACCTGCATGGATGACACAGACAGAAGGAGAAAGTCAGGTGAACATGGCCCATACCAACAGCAGTGGACAATACACATCTGGCTCAACAAGTGCCCACACATACCCTCCCTCTCGGATCATAACCTCTTCTCCATGCCCTCTGTATGCATGTACTCTATCCCTAGTACACTTACCTCTTACACCATCATACACACCCCTTTCACACTTAACAATGGCATTGGGCTCACCTGTTCCTCTGGTGCCCCATACAGCTGTCCATACAGGGGTAGGGCTCCTTCCAGAAGCTTCGCCAGGTCTTCTAGGGTGAAGGCTGGGGCCCTATCACCTACAGGATGTGGCATTATGGGTCCCCGAGACACAGCACAGCAGCTCAGCTTGTGGAGGTATTACTTGCAAGAGTGTCAGGAGTCAAATGAGTAAGTCTGCAGAAAATGGCGGTCTTGGCTCCCGCGTACAAGACCGTCACTGCTTGAGGTGATCACCATTGGCCCCAATCCCCCATAGGCAGCAATGTTATCCAATGAGAAGGTGCATAGCACCTGCGACTGTCTACCACCATGACGACATATCCCGACAGACTTAGGTCACTTCCAACTGTCCTGTGCAACTGCCCGGGAGGATGTAATTTTGTGCACTTATCATGCCTTGCAGTCCCTAAATAAGTATGTCATACACATTTGTTTGCAAAGTGCAGAGAAGGCCTGTGTTGTGCCATCATAGTTTAGCCAATACATGATCCATATATGTCACTGTGATGCTCCAGCTTGCCCATAATAGTATGTGTCAGCAGTGCGATGCATGTCTACAGTGTTCGGTGTGTGCAATGATGACATGTACTGCTTACATGTGTGAAGTACTCATCACTCATTACATTTTCTACTCTCTATCCGAGATACCCTGCCATGAGGAGATTGAGACATGCACCTGTGTACCGACCAGCAGTTGAACTTGTAACCTTGAAAGACAGGCATATCACCCAGACCTGTTGTCTGAATCATCAGACCATCATGAATCTGTCTGGCTAGTTGGAGCCTGATCTCTTACCTCCCATACGCAATCCCTATGCCACCGCACCCATATTACAAGTCCTGTCAGTGCTACACTTTTTTGCCACTGTGTCCTTTCAGAACACAGTGGGATTGACAGCAGGGATGTCACAGCCCCTGTTCAGTTTTGTGTTGAAGGATGACTGTGTGCTTTATTGAAACTCCAGGACAGCTACATCAGGTTCCCCCAAGGTGGAGATCTTGCCTATGTGAAGGCAGGCTTATATGATATGGGACACATCCCTAATGTGATAGGGGGCCACAGATGGCACCCATATAGCCTTGGTCCCTCCCAGTGCCAATGAACAGGTGTACAGGAACAGGAAAAACTACCACTCAATCAATGTCCAGTTGGTGTGTATGGTAGACCAGTACATCGTGCAGGTGACAGCCAAGTTTCTAGGATCTGTGCATGACACCTACATTCTGAGGAACAACAATGTCCCACACATGATGGCACAACTACACAGAGAGAGGGATTATCTCATTGGTATGTATTGTTTTGGATGTGTGTCTCTGTTATGGCACCTATTAATAAATTATTCCCTGTGCATTTACCTGCATTGAAACAGGTCCTACCTTTATGCACACAGGTGACTCTGGCTATCCTAACCTTCCCTGACTGTTGACACCAGTGTGGTACCCTGCCATGGAAGGGGAACTCCATTTCAATGAGGTCCATAGCAGGACAAGGCGTGTAATTGAAAGGACATTTTGCCTTCTGAAAGCCAGGTTCAGGTGCATGGATGTCTCTAGAGGTGCCCTCCTCTACACTCCCCCAAAGGTGTGCCAGATCATAGTTTCCTGCTGCATGCTCCACAATCTTGTCCTGAGATACCATTGCTACCTGAAGATGGGGAGGCAGCTGGACCAGTGGCTGGTGATGCAGACATGGATAGTGATGAGGAGGCGGATGAGGATGGTGCAGCGTTCTCTAGGACTGAGCTCATCAATCAGTACTTCCAGTGACATACAGGTATGCAGACTGTGTATTTGCAAGTGACGTGTATCCACATTGATTGCTGACAATGGTCCTCTTGATTAGTTTCATCAGTGGTGTCGTAATGTGTTCCTATCCCTATGTGTGTGTTGGTGGAGGTGAGTGCTTTAATGTGAGGTGCTGAGTTGACATATATCTTATCTAACGTGTATTCACTGCAGGTTGCTAGTTTCGTATCCCCTGTGGACAGACCTGTGTTGAGCTATGTGTCCTGCATTCTCCATTCTCATGTTATTCCATCCATTGACTGTGTTCAGTAAATCAATGCCTCTGCTACCTATGGCTTGAGGCATTCATGCTCAGTAGCCATTGGTAACTGTATACAGAATGGAGTTTTGCATATGATAGATGGCAGTTACAGTGTATTTTCATGTATATCTTCTGACTGTGGATGTATAATTGTCATCTGTTCTACCCTGCTTTGGTACTATCTATACTGGGCTGGACAACTGTGTACTGTATATGTGCTTTGTGTGGCACTATGCCTTCTATCCTGACGTAACTCTGTGTCATGGTCTCTTTTGCAGGTTGGATGAGTGATTTCATGGTATTGTATGCCTGGACTAGTGACTTCCTTATATCTGCACTCATACATATCTTTTGTACTGTGACTCCAGCAGAGGATGCCTCCTTCTGCCCATCCATTACACTGCCTGTTGGTTTAGGGGACATACCCACATCACATTTTGCTGTCAAAACAATTGTACATGATCAAATAAAGACACATATGCAGCACCTGTGATCAATAGTGTTTAATGGGCAAACAGGGGACATGTGAACAAACAATCTATGGAGCATATAGTGACAAACAGGTGATGAGTGGGGTCATGGTAGTTGTAATCATCAGAGCAGGTAGCACATCTCTAGGTAGCATAGGTCCAGTGTCCAAGGGCGATGGGATAATGGAGTAATGTAATTGAACAGTCAACAGGGTGTCTCAGTGGCATACAAGGGAGAGTAATCAGGAGAGTTTTACTTCCTGGCAGTGGGTTTTATCTTCGCATCTGCCCCAGCAGGATATCTGTCTGGACGTCCATGTTTGCGAGGGTGGGTCATCAGCTACAGAGGTAGGGGTGCCAGAAGCCTATGGTTCCTCTGGCAGGTCCTCCATTCCAATAGCTGCGGCAGATGTGGATGGCTCAGTTGTTATTTGGCTAGTGGAAGGGGCCTGCTGGTGGGTGGAGGAAGCACACAGGGTGGTGTTGAGGTCCCTGAATACCCCTGCAATGGAGGCCATGTTGGCATTGTGGGCCTGCCACTACACGTGACCTCCATGATGATATTCCCTCTGCAGCCTTTGGTTTTTCCCCCAACATGGTCCTAATCTGGGCCATCCTATCCTGGGATGGTTAGTATGCTCCCAGGACTCCGGAGATGGTTTCCTGGTCAGTTGATTCCCTTGGGGGCCCATCCTCAGGTCCACAGATTCACTCCCACGCCCCATGATCCCCTGGGCCCCTGGCATGGTGTGTGCACTCCCAGTATCACCAGGACCTTCATTGTCTTTGGTGTGAAGGGTCGACTTAGGTCCCTGTACTGTGCGGCACACTATTGATTGAACTGTCCTTGGGACACAGGTTTAGGGACGAAGACTTGGCTGTGCTGTTGATGCCACAGGGTAGGGGGGTTGATGTGGGCAGGGTGAGGCAGGGAATGGTGGACTGACCAGGTGGACCAGATGGAATAGGTAAGATGTCAATGTCCAGTCATCCAGAGGCGTTGTCCTCACTGGGGCCTTCATCCTGAGGAGGTCTGGCTGTCTCTGGCATTCTCTCCATGGTGGCAGTGCCAGGGGTACCCATGGATGGAGTGAGAGAGAGTTGCATGGTGGAGGTGTAATTGGTAGTCTGTTTCTCTGATGCATACAGTGGCTTGACATGATTCCCAGCAATGGCAATGACAGATGCAGCACTGCATACATTGTGGATAGTGGATTGTGATGTGTGTACCATGCTCCATTGAGGATTGGTTTCAATCTGGGTAGGTAACTTTTGGTGGGTGGATGGGATCATTTCCTGTGTGATGGATCACATGGCAGGTGTACTCTGTTTGCTCAAGGTAAATCAGGGATGGTAGGTGTGAGTGAGGATGGCTGCACGGAGCAGCATGGGACCCAAGTGAGAGGAAGGTACGTGTGAATGCATGGTAACTTCTCCTCTGTGTGCATTTGGGGCATGGGGTCTACCTTCTTACGTTATAGCCCATGGCCAGTCCATGTCAGGGTCGTAGATGTGGATAAGTGGCCATTTGGTTCGGTGCAGTGATGTGGCTGTGTTTGGCCTTGTTTGCCATTGTGTTATGCAATTGCATTGCTGTCATTTTGTAGTGGTCCTCAGTCAAAGCATTCAGTTGATGTATCTAGTGCAATAACCATTCATGCAACAGTTGCACTGCATGATGGACATAGCAGCTTTTGCTGTTGATGGGTGTATGGGTGTAAGAAGCTGTAAAAGGTGGGTAGGAGCCCACTGCCTCATATCCATATCCACACGGAATTACCCCTTTGCATGCTGGTCAATGAAGTACATATTTTCACACTAATTTCAAAGTTCATCAAAAATGTTTACCAAAATTAGTGCAGCCATTGCCTTAACGCTAGACACATGTGTTTCCAGATTATTTTGTCATCAGTGGAGAATTATTCTGGGGTTGTTGGACATGCTGCCACAAATTTCTTCAGGTACCAATACCACTCCAGGCACACAGGGGCTCCAAAGCTTGTCAGCTTGTAAGATCTCAGGAGCCTTTTTAAACAGAAAAATAGGGTTAGGAGCAAACGGCCTCTTATCCACGTGCCATAACCCCTTTACATGCTGGTCAATGTAGTACATATTTTCATGCTAATTTCAAAGTTCATCAAAAATATTTACCAAAATTGGTGCAGCCATTGCCTTAACGCTAGACACATGTGTTTCCATATTATTTCGTCATCAGTAGAGAATTATTCTGGGGTTGTTGGACATGCTGTCACAAATTTCTTCAGGTACCAATACAACTCCAGGCACACAGGGACTCCAAAGCTTGTCAGCTTGTAGGATCTCAGGAGCCTTTTTAAAGAGTAAAATAGGGGTAGGAGCACACTGCCTCTTATCCACGTGCCATAACCCCTTTGCATGCTGGTCAATGTAGTACATATTTTCACGCTAATTTTAAAGTTCATCAAAAATGTTTACTAAAAGTGGTGCAGCCATTGCCTTATCTCTAGACACATGTGTTTCTGGATTATTCAGTCATCAGTAGAGAATTATTCTGGGGTTGCTGGACATGCTGCCACAAATTTCTTCAGGTACTAATACTACTCCGGGCACGCAGGGGCTCTAAAGCTCGTCAGCTTGTAGGCTCTCTGGAGACTTTTTTTTTGGACAGCTGGACCTTTGGACAGTCAGTGTCATTTTGATCCACCACCTGTGTTACAGGGATAAGGCTTGTCGAGATTGGAGGGGACCCAGAGTACCAGTCATCATTACAGAAGGGTGCCTGCTGAAGCAGGGAAGTTACTCCGTCACTCCACGGGAGATTACTTTGGTCCTTCTGGTGCAGAATGGAGACAGGCAGTCCTCAGAGCATGCACAACCTGGAAACTGTTGCAGTTGCATGCAGGAGCTGAAGTTACAGAGTTGCAGTAACCTTCTTGGATACTTTGTTGCAGTTACAGTGTTCCTGAAGCAGACTGGAGTTGATCTGATGGTCAGAAGCTGAAGCAGAGGATGCAGAGGAGTCCTGGTGGAATCTTGCAAACCAAATCTGAGGAAACAACCTGAGAAGAGACCCTAAATAGCCCTGAGAGGGGGATTGACTACCTAACCTGGTATGGATCTATCAGGAGGGGTCTCTGACGTCACCTGCTGGCACTGGCCACTCAGATGCTCCCAGAGGCACCCCACACTTTGGAATCCCAGATGGATAACACCAGGAACACTCTGAAGGAGCTCTGGACACCACCCCTGGGGTGGTGATGGACAGGGGAGTGGTCACTCCCCTTTCCTTTGTTCAGTTTTGCACCAGAGCAGGGGCTGGGGGTTCCCTGAACCGGTGTAGACTGGCTTATGCAAGGAGGGCACTATCTGTGTCCTTCAAAGCATTTCCAGAGGCTCGGAGAGGCTACTCCTCCCCAGCCCTTAACACCTATTTCCAAATGGAGAGGGTGTATCACCCTCTCTCAGAGGAAATCCTTTGTTCTGCCTTCCTGGGACTGGGCTGGCCAGACCCCAGGAGGGCAGAACCCTGTCTGGGAGGTGGCAGCAGCGGTAGCTGCAGAGAAAACACCAGAGAGCTGGTTTAGCAGTACCCGGGGTCCATAGTGGAGCCCCGGGGATGCATGGGATTGGCACCCAAATACCAGATTTGGCATGGGGGGACAATTCCATGGTCTTTGACATGTCACATGGCCAAATTTGGAGTTACCATTGTGAAGCTACATGTATGTATTAACCTATATGTAGTGCACACATGTAATGGTGTCCCCGCACTCACAAAGTCTGGGGAAATTTCCGCTGGGCCCGACCCCCCAAGTGATGGGCTCACGGAGGAGCCGAAGACAGGGGGTGGACATGAGACCTATGAGGGGACTGTGGCCTCCATGGACAGAAACTAAACCAAGCTCACTGAATCCTGGCTCCGTTTGACTTGGGCAGCAGGGGAAGTACCTGCCGGCCCTGAAGTAATGCAAGCAAACTGAACATTACACGCAGATTGGAAAGGGATGAGACACGACTAATCCGCTGGTTTGGCCTATTGTGCCAGAACCAGCCAACCCTACCTAGCATTCTGGCATAGTTCGGGAGACAGGCATTCTGCAAATTGGGTTGGTGGTCAGTTCAGAGTCTACAGTGCTGGGTAGCAGGGCGGGGGAGTTGGGTTTTCAAAAGTTAAAGTTCTGCTGCACTGTTGGGTTTACTCACTTTAACATGCATGGCCCTGTAAGCCTGGTGGATATAAGGGATCGTTGGAAGCAGGGAGGGACACCCTGAATACTAATAACAGCAATATGCACCACATTACACATCATCACAAATGGCTCGACCTGGACTCATGGTTTTTGTCATGGAACGTAAATGGCCTGGGCAGCAAAATTAAGTGCACCCTGGTGATGCAATACCTGCCAGATACATCCCAGACTTGGTGCTTCTCCAGGAAACGCACCTCCAGGGCAACCTACACAAAGCCCTTGATCGTTTCGGACATACACTAGTGGCACATTCTGGATATCCACAGATGCACGTAGGGCCGGGATCCTTGTTCGGAGACTGGTGCAGCTAATTTCCCAACGCACTTAGCATGACCCACAGGGCCGATACATGGCCCTGGTGGGTACATGGGAAGGCATTTACTTAAACATTTAGTCAGTCTATATCCCTCCTAAACTGCACAGTGCCACACTACTGGCAATCAGTGATCTGCTTTTACAGATGCCACAGGGGCTCTTTATATTGGGTGAGGACATGAATGCAGTAATGAACCCCCAACTAGATAGGAAGGGTGGGAGCAGTGCGAGAGACTGTCAGGGAGGTCTGCAGGCATTTGTGGCAGCAATTGGGGTGACGTACATAGGGAGGGAATACAACCTACACTTACAACAATACACTTATCTTTCGCCCCTGCATGCAAGCCTCGCCCGTCTAGATTACATCTTCACACAACATGCACATGCAGCTAACTTGCAAGCGGTGACACAACTAGCAGAGGCATTTCCGATCATTCCCCGTTGGAGGTCCAACTACGGGGGCCTTCCCAGGATCTAAACTTACCCCCAAGGATTGGACCCAGGTACCTCTGCGATGGGGAACTAAAAGGGATGCTCAGAAAGTACGCTGAGCTCTATTTCCATGACAATCAGGGGTCAGTGCCATCTGCTTCCACGCATTGGGATGCATTTAAGACTGTAATTAGAGGGCAAGCACAGGCATGTATGGGGAAAGAAAATAGAAGACAAACATAAGGGCGAGGCCATAGATGAAGAAATCCTGGCTCTAGAGGCCAGAATGCGGCCAGGGAGAACACGGGACCTCAGCCATCATTTGCTCCTGAGACAACATGACCTCAGGGTACTAACTGAAAACTGGGCGCGTGACCACACCTTGGTGACTCTGCGCCGTTTGTATGATATAGGGGACAAGGTCACCAAGGGGCGTGTGACTACGCCTTGGGGACTCTGCGCCATTTGTATGATGTAGGGGACAAGGTCACCAAATTGTTAGCATGGTTGGAAAAGAGCGATAATAGCACTCGTGAGTCCCAGCCATCCTGAACCAGGCAAATGAGCTGCAGACCACGAGCGCAGACATTGCTGATACTTGTGCGACCTACTACAAAGACCTCTATCAGTCACTTGAGGGGGCGTGAGAGTCAGACTTTGCAGACCTTTTAGGGATCTCACCCTCCTTATCCTAATGTGAGATGAGAGGGAGAAGCTAGACGGAGACCTGACCGTGGCGCAAGTCGCTGAAGCTATCAAGAGCCTACAGTTGGGTAAGGCAGCGAGCCAGAATGGGCTACTTATTAAACTATATAAGGAGATGGCAAGTAAAGTAACTAAACCCATGCTGGACATGTTCCAGGATGCACTGAATGAGGGCTCCCTGCCAATGGACCAAAGGATGGCCACAATAGTAGTTATACTTAAGAAAGGCAAACTGCCGATGGATTGTGGCTCTTATAGGCCTATATACTTGTTAAATTTGGAGGCAAAAGTATTGTCTAAGATGTTGGCAAATAGATTATGTAGAGTTATCAGCTCCATAGTTCAGCCACACCAGTCAGGCTTTATGCCCCAAAGGAATACACACCTAAATCTTATGCGCCTGTACGGAGTACTCTATGAAACCGCTTCCGCCACGGCACAGCAGGTGGCGCTGTTGTCGCTGGATGCTTAAATAGCATTCAATAGTATAGAATGGCCCTACAATTTCATTGTGCTTAGTAGGTTTGGCTTTGGGCCCGAGGTTTGTCAATGGGTCAGACTCCTATAACACAGACCCATGGTAGGGGTTAGAGTCAACGGGGCAACATATCGGGCATTCCCTTTCCACAAGGGGACTAGACAGGGATGCCCTCTCTCTCCTGTGATGTTTGCTCTGGCACTCGAGCTGTTAGCGGCTTGGATCTGTCAAACCCATTGGCATGGGACTTGATGTCAAAGGGCGATTGGGAGGAGCGTATTTTACAATACGCCAATACCATATTACAATACCTAACCCAACCCTCCCGCTCCATGGCCTGACTTGTGTAGATCTTCCATATCTTTGGTAGCCACACAGGCTACAGAATAAACTGAACCAAGTCAGTAGTATTTCCCCTGGCGAAGGGGTGCAGCGACTCGCCTCAGACTGCGTGGCACCGATCCATCCAGGGGATTCACATATCTGGGAATTTATATCACCTAGGATCCAAAAGAGTTTATCCGTAGAAATGTCTTGTTGCAGTTGTAATGTCTACGATGGGATGTGGAGCACTAGTGGACCCTCCCCCTCTCCTTAATGGGCAGAGCGGCATTGTATAAGATGATGGCACTCCCATGATTCCTATATGTGCTACAAAACACACCTTTCAAAGTCCTCCCGGCTTTATTCAGGGAGGTTGAGGCTGAGGTGAGGCTTCTGCTCTTGAATGATGACCACCGTGCATTGCTCTAGCAAAGTTACAGCACGGGGTATACTAAGGCGACCTTGCAATCCCAATTATTATTAGACTGTACTACTGGGAGGCACAGCTCCTGGTGGTAAACGAGTGGGCATTCTTAGAAGAACTGTAGCCAGTCTATCATGCAGACAGAGAGACCATGGGGTGCAGAGGGCACAAGTCGATCCTATACCGCTAGGATAGGGAACACGACCTCCTGCATCTTACTCAGGCAGTAGTATGGGCATGCAGAGAGGCCACAGCTTACCTGGGATGGAAAGGCAAACTGACTTTGATGACACCATTGTGAGGTTGTGTCTTGCTCTGGGAGGTGGTGAACATAACAGGATTATCAAGGTGGGAAATCATAGGCATTGAGCATTTGGGCGACATGCGGCGGGGTCAGGAGTTAGTTCAATTTGAGACCCCTCAACGAGAATATGACCTAGCAATCACTGAACACTATAAACACCTTCTTCTTAGACGTGCCCTCCGCAGACACATCCCATGAGAGACACAACTACCAGACTCTACACCTATGGAAGTTCGAATGTTAACAGAACCCATAGTGGGAAAGGTGTCTCTGTAATATATCAAAAGTTGGTCGACATCTCCCCCGATCCACTGGGGCCTCTAAGAACCTCCTGGTCATTGGACGTGGGAGACATAGAGTATGATAACTGGACTGAAGCAGTACAAAGCCCACGAGAGATAAGAATTAGGGTCCAGAGTCGACTGGTGCAGCTCAAGATCCTACACAAATCCTACCACTCGAGAATCCTCCTACACAAAATATGCGGACCACGGTCGCCACTTTGTCTTGGGGGATGTGGACAGGAGGGTACTTTCTTCCATATCCTTTGGGACTGCCCACATATTCAGGACAACTAGAGAAAGGACATGGCAGTCATGTCCCAAGCACTTTCAGTAGAGGTGCACAGGAGCACGAAATGGCTCTGACTAATGATTACAGGGGAAGGCTCCTGTTCCAAGAATCAGAAACACTGGTTGGTGCTGGCAGCTGGAGTGGCAAAATGAAACATGGCAAAGGTGTGGGGTAAGATTTCTCCCCCCTCGCTGGCAGAATGGGAATCAGATCTAGAGTGGTGTCAAAGAGCTGAGAAAGTGGTGAATCAAAGCAGAGGCAGGACAAGAAGTAGGAGAAAATATGGGAAGCATGGAGTGCCTTCAGAGGGTATTGATGGGGCTGGTGCGGGCGAGAGAGGGAGCGATTCAGAGAACACTCAGTATGGTTCAACAGTGCTCATCGACTCATCTGCTATGGCCATAAAAGCGCCCTCCTCCCAGGTGAATGTACTTGCTGTTGCAACATGTATTCTACATAACTCAATAATACTTGTAAATTCTGCTTATATTATTGGTTCATGCTATATGATGAGTATCTTCAATAAAGGGTTAAAAAATGGAAAAAGAAAACATTGCCTTTAATGTGGTATGTCCTTGTGTTGGTGGTGCACAGGCCTATAACCATGACATGAGACTTGGAAAAAATCAGATCCTTTTCCAAGCTATTGACATATAGGGGGTCATTACAACCCTGGCGGACGGTGTAAAAAGTGGGGTAATACCGCAAACAGGCCGGCAGAAAAGGGAATTACGACCCTGGCGGTAACCGCCAACAAAGACAGCCACTTTAACACATCGCCCGCCACAGCGATACAGACAAACAGCGTGGCGGTCACCGCCAACAGACAGGCGGGAGACAAAGTACCGCCCACACTATTACAACACACCAATCCGCCACCTTTTCCGGGGCGGATTCGCCGTGGATAAAAACACGGCGGAAACAGCCTTTGCTATGGGAAAACACTCACCTCAACACACTCCACGAGGAACGACGACTCCATGGAGCCGGAACTCCAAATCCTACCTGCCCTTGTCTTTCTGCTCCTGTACGAACAACAGCGACGTAGGCGCAGAACATACCGGTGAGTACTGCATCTACGACATGGGGAGAGGGGAGGCAAAAGTTCGGGGGACACCCACCAAACACCCCCACCCCCACCCTCGCATATTACAACATACACACCAATGCAGTCAAAAATATCACATTAACAACCCACAATCCCCCCGGAAGAATGCAAAGACAAAGCGAGATCCGTTCAAATATTGTAATGTGCCAATATACATGTCATATAAAATATACTGAATCATATCTCGAAATCTGTCATATTTACATATACAATACAAGAAGTAGTGCAGATATGTACACAACAATGTCCGTGCACCAACAGTCCAAAAATGCATGGGCGAGGCCCACAATAGATACCTGACCAAAATCCGAGAGAACACTGCCGGGGCATCAGATTGAAACACTACAGGCACCTCAGGGGGAAGGGAAGGGGGGGCACCTCAGCCAGATGACAGCAAAGCCAGATCCACGACGGGGCTCCATGCCCATTGATGTATACTGGGGAGTGCAAAGCCACAGTCTCTCAAGTCTCTACAGTGGGTGGCTTGCCCACTGTTCAATCCTGGGGAGTGCAAAGCCACATTGACGCAAGTAGATGCATTTCTCAACTGGTATTGGGTGGGACTGGTGGCCAGACTGGATGAGTCTCCCCGTGAAAGTTCCTCTCCTGTCACTGTCCCAGCTGCACATGGGAAAAGGATGCCTGATGTGGCGGCATATTCATACCCACACAGTGTTTGCCCTGATCAGCGGTCTTCACCATGGCGGTCTTGGCCTTGTTCAGCGGTGCTTTGCCATGGCTGGCTATGGACTGTTCAGCGGTCTTCACCATGGCTGGCTATGGACTGTTCAGCGGTCTTCACCATGGCGGTCTTGGCCTTGTTCAGCGGTGCTTTGCCATGGCTGGCTATGGACTGTTCAGCGGTCTTCACCATGGCGGTCTTGGCCTTGTTCAGCGGTGCTTTGCTATGGCTGGCTATGGACTGTTCAGCGGTAGCCTGAGATGGCGGTTCAGATACTGACATTGGTGTGTGGCATGACGAACTCCACACTGGACATTGGGGTGTGGCATGACGACCTCCACACTGGACATTGGGGTGTGGCATGACAAACTCCACACTGGACATTGGGGTGTGGCATGACGAACTCCACACTGGACATTGGGGTGTGGCATGACGTTCCATCATTGCCCAGCGGGGCTGTGGGATCCTGGTCCCTCCTGGGCACTGACTCCGGCGGTGGTCTCCTGACCAGTGACGATACTCGGGCCCTACTGGGCACTGACTCTGGCGGTGGTCTCCTGACCAGTGACGATACTTGGGCCCTCCTGGGCAATGACTCTGGCGGTGGTCTCCTGACCAGTAACGATACTCGGGCCCTCCTGGGCACTGACTCCGGCGGTGGTCTCCTGACCAGTAACGATACTCGGGCCCTCCTGGGCACTGACTCCGGCGGTGGTCTCCTGACCAGTAACGATACTCGGGCCCTCCTGGGCACAGACTCCGGCGGTGGTCTCCTGACCAGTAACGATACTCGGGCCCTCCTGAGTAATGACTCTGGCGGTGGTCTGCTGACCAGTAAGGATACTTGGGCCCTCCTGGGCAATGACTCTGGCCGTGGTCTCCTGACCAGTAACGACGGTGCTGGCGGTTGTGTCTGGACCGCCGGAAATGATGGCGCACGTCTCCGCCATGACACTCACAACAGGCTGGGCAGACTTCCTCGGAACCTTCCCCACCTTCTTTGGAGTGACAGCTGACTCACCAATCGCCTTGGATCCCATTTCACTTGTTGTCCCACCAGGAGTCTTTACACGGTCCCGTCGTCCACTCTCCAATTTCGGAGCCTTTACAGGGGATGGGCTGACAGTGCCTTGGCTCCGGGTCCTACTGCCTGCCCTGGTGGACGGTGCACTCCAAAAACCTGGAACACGCACCACAGGTACTGGAGGCTTTTTGGCTGAGGCGCTACGACGGGACTGATGAACTGGAGGGGGGGGGGGCAAACAGGTCAATTTGACAGAGGGACAGTTTCTGACGGACACTGGGATGGGTAGTTGGAGGGGGTCTGGGAGTGGAGGTAGAGGAGGTGGTTGTAGGAGGTGTCACTTTAGGTGTTTTGGGTGCAGGTGCAGGTACTGGAGGCTGTCATGAGGTGGATGGATGTTGGGTGAGTGATTGCCGGCGTTTGTGTACTTTGGGAGGGGGCGTCACAGACACACTGGAAGAGGACACAGGGGACGTGTAAATGGCAGTGGAGGTGGTGAGTGCAGGTGAGCGGCTTGTGGTGCTGGGTGTCCTGGTGCGAGTCCTAGTGCCTGTAGATGTGGTGCATGCAGGTGTGTGTGTAGGCGAGACTGGGAGGGAGGAGAGAGAAGAGGAGGAGGGGGCACAGTGGAGACAGTGGATGTTGCTGTGTCTGTATGGGTGTGATGCTTGTGTGAGTGCCTGTGGTGTGTGTGGTGCCTATGTTTGCTTGAGCTACTTGTGTGTGTTGACTTGTGTGCCTGCTGGTCTGTAGGTGTGCTTGGGATGGGCTGGGGTACAGGGGATTGGGTCTGGGTGGAGGAGGTTGGAGGGGGAGGCTGGACACAGGGACAATGGCTGCCATCAGTGCTGAAGCCAGAGATTGCAGGGTTCGCTGAAGGACAGCCTGACCAGAATGAATGCCTTCCAGGAATGCATTACTGTGTTTCAACTCTCGTTCTACACCCTGGATGGCATTCTCAATGGTAGACTGCCCAACAGTGAGTGACCTGAGGAGGTCAATGGCCTCCTCACTGAGGGCAGCAGGGGTGACTGGGGCAGGGCCTGAGGTGCCTGGGGCGAAGGTGATGCCCACCCTCCTGGGTGAGCGGGCACGGGACACACGCTGAGGGGCTGCTGGGAGGGCGGTGCTGGTAGGGGAGGTGGCAGCTGTACCTGTAGAAGTGGGGCGCACAGATGGTGCCGCCACCACAGGGGAGCTCCCATCGGCGGACGAGTCTGTGTCGCTGGATGGTGATCTGGTGGCCGACATGAAGCTCCCCTCGCCCTCCGTCCCACTGGTGAATTCAGAGTCTGTGGTGTGGCCCTCCATGGCCATGTGGGATGCAGCTCCCTCGTGCTCCGGTGCCACTGTACCTCCGCCTGTTGATGCTGATGGACAAAAGGACAGGGAGTGCAGGAAAAGGGGGGAGACAGAAGAAAGAGAGTTTTAGTGCATGGCATACCGCTACCGTTGGCGGTCAAGACAGACGCAGTAGCCCCATGCATTACGCTGTGCTCCTGACCTCTGCACATGCTATTTCTGGAAAATGGCCTACATGGCAAGGGTAGTAATCTGCCCACATGGATGGCAAAGGGGCAACTATATATCAACTTCCCTCTGTTTTGAGCTGGGGTAGAGATGCCACATGGCCTACATAACGGAGGGGGCTTGCCTACCTAACTCGCCCTGGCCTAGGGACACCCACAACCCACCACCCCCACCCAGACACCTCCACTGCACGCAAAGTCCATATGATGAGGTAGTACTCACCCCCTTGTGTCTACTGTGATGTCCTTAAGCGCCCATCCAACTCCGGGTAGGCCACCGCCAGGATCCGGAACATCAGGGGGGTCATGGTGCGATGGGCACCCCTCCCACGTTGGGAGGCCATCCCCAGCTGAGCCTCCGCCGTCTTCTTGCTGCAGCGGCGAAGGTCCTCCCATCTCTTACGGCAGTGGGTGCCCCGTCACTGGTGGGCCCCCAGGGTCCGGACTTCCTTGGCGATGGCATGCCAAATGTCCCTCTTCTGGTGGGCGCTGACCTACATCACATGCACAAGGAAAGAGGACAGTCATTACCTACTGCACCGTCGTTGTGATTGGCCCCCTCCCAACTCTATCCCTGTGGCCCATTCATCCCCATGCATAACTGTTCTATGTACTCTGCCCCCTTCCCTCATCCACCCAGCCCTCCCCACCCAAGCCTAGCCCATCCAACGTGCTCCCTGTGTACTAACCTGTTGGTCTGGAGGACCGTAGAGAAGCGTGTACTGGGGGAGGACCCCATCCACAAGTTTCTCCAACTCCTGTGCAGTGAAGGCAGGGGCCCTTTCCCCAGACGCAGCAGCCATCGTCGCTTTGAGACCGAGGTCACAGCAGCACTAGCAGTGTAGGTCCTCTCCTGTCGAAGGTCAGCTATCTAGTGATTGAAGAGATAGAAAATGGTGGTGACGTCCGCAGCGATGACGTCCGCGGCGGTGCGCATCATCACCGGCGGCGCACCTGTTCATTGGCTCCTGGGACCCATAGGGTCCAATGTTAACCAATGCAGCATTGCGCCGCGCTCTACGACCGCCTACCGCGACGGTGTCCAACGCCAGCGCAGTTACCCCACAATCCCAATGTCCCAGTTTAGAGGTC
Organism: Pleurodeles waltl; assembly: GCF_031143425.1. NCBI lineage: Eukaryota > Metazoa > Chordata > Amphibia > Caudata > Salamandridae > Pleurodeles > Pleurodeles waltl. The sequence goes on from NC_090439.1 coordinate 344,896,664, forward strand.
AGGCAGCTGCCATTTCAGGGGCCACATGGCTTCAATTACTACTGCGTCACACATACCGAGGCCTATACTCAAAACCTTTCCCGGATTGGTTAATTGTCTGTTGTAGTCTTGTGTGTGACGTTGGGTACATACCTGGAGGAATGCTGACAGTTTCTTTGCTGTTGTCCTTCTTAGGCACCGTCAGTTGGGACATATTGGAAGATGGCGGAATCCGCCGGTGTACCGACCGCTGGTGGACCTGTTGACAATGGAAGAGCGACATGTCATTGTGACATACCGGTTTGACCGTGCCACAATCCAGGAACTATGTACCCAGTTGCAGCCAGACCTGATGTCACCAATCCGCCATCCGACTGGAATCCCCCCTGACGTTCAGGTGCTGTCAGTGCTGCATTTCCTTGCAAGTGGGTCTTTTCAGACAACAGTGGCCATGGCATCAGGGATGTCCCAGCCTATGTTTTCCAACGTGTTGTCCAGAGTGTTGTCTGCCCTGCTGAAACACGTAAGGAGATACATCATTTTCCCTGAGGTGGAGGATTTGCCTACAGTGAAAGGTGATTTCTATGCCCTTGGACAGATACCCAACGTCATAGGTGCCATTGATGGGACCCATGTAGCTCTGGTCCCCCCTGCAGGAATGAACAGGTGTACAGGAACAGGAAGAGTTATCATTCTATGAATGTCCAGATGGTCTGTTTGGCAGACCAGTACATCTCGCAGGTAAATGCAATGTTCCCTGGCTCTGTGCATGACGCCTACATCCTGCAGAATAGCAGCATCCCTGATATGATGGGTGAACTCCAGAGGCACCGTTTATGGCTATTGGGGGACTCTGGTTACCCCAACCTGTCCTGGCTATTGACCCCAGTGAGGAATCCCAGGACCAGGGCAGAGGAACGGTACAATGATGCCCGTGGGCGGACTAGGAGGGTAATCAAACGCACCTTCGGCCTTCTAAAGGCCAGGTTCATGTGCCTCCATATGACTGGTGGATCCCTATTCTACTCACCGAAGAAGGTGTGCGACATCATCATCGCCTGCTCCATGCTCCATAACTTGGCATTGCGACGCCAGGTGCCTTTTCTGCAGGAGGATGATCCAGATGACGGTGTTGTTGCAGCTGGGGAGCCTGTGGAGCCTGTGGACAGTGATGAGGAGGAAGCTGATGAAGATGAAAACGACAACAGGGAGTCAGTCATACAGCAATATTTTCAGTGAGACACAGGTGAGTACATTTTCATGTTTCACATATTATTAACTTTCACACGTCTACCTCTATCCTGTACCTACATTTCACTCACTATTTGTTAACTGAGTTGTCCCCTTCCATTTCAGTTTCAGTATTGTGGTAACCTACGTGTCAACAGCTTGCACCCTTGAAAGACTTGTGATGTGTGACATTGGTATGTTGGCCTTCCAATGGGTAACCTTTTTTAACACTGTAATTGACAATACAAAGTTCACAATCATTGACTGACTCCAGTTTTATTAGTGTTTCAAGGGTGTTTATTTAAGTGCATAACAATGAAGGGGGGTTGTGAAATGGGGATGGGTGATGGCGGAGGAATGTCCATGGTAGAGTCCAGTCTATTAGTCTCACAGGTACATTGCACATCTGGCCATTGGAAGTGGAGCTGGGGTAGTTCCGATTTGGACAAGGTAACAAAGTGGGACAGTGAGAGGACGATCAGGGTGGTCTTATTTCCTGGCGGGGGTCTTGCCATGTTGCTCTGTCCTGTTCCTGGATCTCAGGGCCCACTTGCGTGGTGGTGGTCCGTCTGCAGGGGATGGGGTGCTGGTGTGTTGGTCCTGTGGCGGTGCCTCCTGTCCACTAGCGCCGGCGGAGGTGGTGGGCATTTCATCGTCGTGGCTAGTGTCAGGGGCCCCTGGGAGTGCCATGGTGTCCCTTAAGGTCTTTTGAATGTCCGTCAGCACCCCTACAATGGTGCCCAGGGCAGAGCCGATGGTCCTGAGCTCCTCCCTGAACCCCAAATACTGCTCCTCCTGCAGACGCAGGGTCTCCTGCAACTTGTCCAGTACTGTTGCCATCGTCTCCTGGGAGTGGTGGTATGCTCCCATGATGGAGGAGAGGGCCTCGTTGAGAGTAGATTCCCTTGGCCTGTCCTCCCTCTGTCGCACAGCAGCCCTCCCAGTTCCCCTGTGTTCCTGTGCCTCCGTCCCCTGGACCGTGTGCCCACTACCACTGCCCCCAGGTCCCTGTTGTTGTTGGGGTGGTGGGTTAGCCTGGGTGCCCTGTAGTGGTGGACACACCGCTGATTGACCTGTCCTGGGTAGGGAGGTTTGGGCCCGCTGGGTGCGTACTGTGCTGGTGTTCCCAAAGGGTGGCAGTTCGGTGTTGGGCTGTGGCTGGGCAAGGGGAACCGACTGTCCTGAGGCCCACGATGGTCCGGGCTGGTCATCAAGATCCAGTGGGGCAGAGCAGCTGTCGTCACTGTGGGCCTCTTCTGGGGGTGGAGTGGTGTTGTCTGGACCCTCTGGTGTGGTGACGTTCCTTCGGGTTCCTGCGGGGGCATGAGTACATGATTATTGCATGTGTGTGTTTCATGATGTGCAATGTTTGGGTGTGCGTGTACCCCAGTGCAGGCATTCCTGTGTGGGGGCTTGTGTGGTGATAGTTGGGGGGTGTTGTGGGTCTGTACAGTGGACATGCTTTAGTGATGGGTATCCATGCTTAGTAAGGTCATGCAGGTTTTGGGGTTGGGATGGGTGGCTGGTGTCATGGGTAGATAGGTGAGGATTTGGAGTGATAGGGGAGGGTGTGAGGGTGGGGGTGTGTGATAGCATGCAGGTAGGGTGGGGGATATAATAGTTGAAATTTGACTTACCAGTGTCCGTTCCTCCAACGACTCCTGCGAGGCCCTCAGGATGCAAGATGGACAAGACTTGCTCCTCCCATGTTGTTAATTGTGGGGGAGGAGGTGGGGGTCCGCCGCCAGTACGCTGTACCGCGATGTTGTGCCTGGATACCGTTGAACGCACCTTCCCCCGTAGGTCGTTCCACCTCTTCCTGATGTCCTCCCTATTTCTTGGGTGCTGTCCCACAGCGTTGACCCTGTCAACTATTCTTTGCCATAGCTCCATCTTCCTGGCTATTGATGTGTGCTGTACCTGTGAGCCAAATAGCTGTGGCTCTACCCGGACGATTTCCTCGACCATGACCCTGAGCTCCTCCTCGGAGAAGCGGGGGTGTCTTTGGCGTGCCATGGGGTGGTGTGTGTGATGTGTGGGGTGGTGTATGTGTTGATGAGTGTGGTGAGTGTAGTGGTATGTGGTGTTTTGTGCGTGGGTGTTGTGTGGGTGATGGTGTGGTGTGCCTCTGTGTGATGGGGTTCTCTATTCTGTGCTGTCTCTCTTTGGCCTTCTCTCAGAAATTGTGGTTGTAAGGGTTTGTGTGTGATGTGGGTGTGTGTTTTATATTGTATTGGGTGTGTGGGAGTGGTGTTTGTATGTGTATCAGGTGTGTGTATTTGTAATTGTCCAATGTGGCAGTGTTTTGGAGATGTGTGTGTATCTTGAGCGCGGCGGTGTGTACTGCCAATGGAATACCGCGGTTGAAAGACCGCCGCGTGGATTCGTTGGTCGTAATAGCATGGGCGTGTTTCTGTTGGCGTGGAGGTGGAGGATTTGTTTCCGCATGTTTATCGCTGACCTTTGGTGTGGCGGTGTTGTGTGGGTGTCTGAATTTCGGCGGATTCTGAGATGTGTGTCATAATAGCTGTGGCGGTCTACCGCGGCCGCGGCGGTGTATTGGCGGTCTTCTGCACCGCGGTAAGTGCCTTATACCGCCAAGGTCGTAATGACCACCATAATATTTAATATAGCTGGGCCTAAAATGCTGTCTTGATGAATATCCTGATTAAGTTTAAATTGCTGTGTGCATTCACCCACCTCACTGAATCTCACAGATACTGTTAGGTTAAAATGAAGGTCTTGCAGGAAAAGGACAAGCTGAAGATCTGCTTCCATCTCCAAAATGATAGTCCAAAGTTTCTCTCAATTCACCTTATCAAAGGCTGTACTAAGGTCCATAAATGTGATATGTAATACCCATTGTTTAGTGATTGTGCACTTAGCAGCAATCATATACAAATGTAGGCACTAGTCAACAGTGCCTACGCTTGGACAAAAGCCATACTGAATGTCAGTTATAATATTCTGCTCCCATGCCCATTCAACAAGCCTTTTCAGCAAAATCTTCAAGAATACACACTTTCACTACTGTGTTCAAGTGCAAAGTCTCAGCAACATTAGGTGCAACATAGGGATGTAAGCCGAAACAATAGCGTAAGGTGTTGAAGCCAGAAGTTCAAGATGGGGACATGCAACAGTACCAACAGAAGGTTAGGTTGGTAATCAAGTAAGTGGGCTTCAATGGCATGCCATCACTGAAGAGCCTGCTGGCCAAGGCTGAACAAGTGGGGCTTCAGGCACACAGCTCTGGGATCCAGAACAGAATGGCATGTAGGTTGGGTCAATGCCGAAAGGCTGGTGTCAGTAATGACTGGAGGTTGAGGATGGCCAGCTGTGGTGTAAAACAAGTTCCAGCTTCTGGGATGGGCAGTAGTCTCAAGTTTGCCCCCTGCCTAGAAATTCCAGCAACAGGGACTCCACGCCTTTCCTTGACAAAGTGACTAGCGCCTCCATGTTGGCCTTCAAATCAGCAACATCTTCATCAATCTTTGAGGGTCTGCACCCCGAAGCAGAAATTGTGCGGCTAACCAAGGATTCCAGTTTCAAAGTTGAAAGAGTCACTAACTTGTTCACTATATAGTTATAGGATTAACTGGGCAATGGGCAGATTATCCTGAGGTATGGAAACACAGTCTGCCTTAAATGTAGGCCCCTTACTAGGTTTTTTCATTTTTGACATACGCAGTGGAATTGACCTGGACCCACCTTCATGAGTTCCATCCCCCACTATTGTTAGAACCCTTGTGCTACCTGCACCACTAACCACTGTGTCATTTAGAGAAGCAGTGGAACAGCCATCATTGAGAGTTACTGCAGCAAACTTAGCACCAAATCCTGATATCTCTCCATTGTCCACCTCCTCTTTGGGTGAGACTGTGGGATGGCCAGGGGGCCTGTGGACACGTCCCAAGCTCAACATCCACTGCATTGATTTCTTTTGGGATAGCCCCAACCGCAGAAGTGATCAGCATCATGATATCAGCCCTGCTGTAAGGGTGTTTTGCAGCACCAACAGCTATAGATAATTTGCGCTTGCCCATAGTGACAAGAACGCTTGACCCTTACTGTAGATATAATAACCTCTTATACTCCGATGTCCACACAGCACAGCGAAATATAAAATGCCCCTACTCTCATCACACATGGAACTGACTGTCTCCTCTGCCCTCAACCCTTTACTTCCAGTCCCAGCCACTGGACTTAAGTTAGATAAACAGAAGGAAGGAAGAGGGCTTACCATAATTGAGCCAGTTTGCTAAATTCAGAAAGACTTATGACCAAGAGGGGTGGCACAGCCTAGCCTTAATTGGGAATAAACAGTCACAGACGGGCCTGCTCTTGGCCCAGCCTATGCCTTGGCTCGCACCTGGACACTTCCCGCTCTACTGTTTAGAAGCAGACTTCTCAAATGCCCTACCAGTTCTGTGCAGCTCCCCCTACCTCCTCAGCAATGGAGCCTGTTGGTAGATGTAGTGCATCTCACTGTCACCCAGGCTTCAAAGAGTGAGGCAAAATGCCCTGATACATGGTATAGGAGCGGGCTTTTCAAATACCCAACCAGCGCTGGGGAGCTCCCCCGCCTCCTCAGCACCAAAGGCTGCTTTTAGATTTAGTGCTTCCCACTGTCACCAGGCTGAAAGCAACGAGGCAAAGATTGCGTGCCACAATATAGAAGCAGTTTTTTCAAACACTCGACAGGTGCTGCGCAGCTCACCTACCTCCTCGCACCAGAGCCTGCTGGTAGATGTAGTGCTTCCTGCTGTCACCAGGCTCCAAACAGTAAGGCAAAACATCCCTCACCATGGTAAAGAAGTGGGCTTTCCAAACACACGTCCCTGCCCGCCTCCTCAGCACCAAAGTCCACTGGTATATGTAGTGCTTCCCGCTGTCACCAGGCTCCAAACAGTAAGGCAAAACATCCCTCACCATGGTAAAGAAGTGGGCTTTCCAAACACACGTCCCTGCCCGCCTCCTCAGCACCAAAGTCCACTGGTAGATGTAGTGCTTCCCGCTGTCAACAGGTTCCAAACAGTGAAGTAAAGCATTAAGGGGATTTAATTTATCTTAAGCTTGTAGGAGGCTGGCCTGGTTTATAGTGGGTACTTGATGGTACTTACACCTTGTGCCAGGTCCAGTTATCCCTTATTAGTAGATTAGTAGTGTTGTAGCAGCTTAGGCTGATAGAGGTAGCTATAGTAGAGCAGCTTAGGCTGAACTAGGAGACATGCAAAGCTCCTACTACACCTCTTATATCATATAGTGCTATATTACAAGAAACACAATACTCAGAGTTACTAAAAATAAAGGTACTTTATTTTAGTGACAATGTGCCAAACATATCTCAGAGGATATACTCCCTTAGGAGGTAAGTAAAACACACAAAATATACACACACCAAAATCAGGTAAGTAAACAGTTAGAAAAGTAGTGCAAAAACTGTAGAATACAATAGGATGCAATAGGCCTAGGGGCAACACAAACCATATACTAAGAAAATGGAATGTGAACCACTTAGGGACCCATGGCCTAGTGTAGTGTGTAGAGGGTCGCAGGGAGTGTAAGAAAACACTAAGGGTGTCCAAGATACCCCACCCCAAGACCCTGAAAAGTAGGAGTAAAGTGATACTACTTTCACAGAAACACACTAAACTCGTGATAGGAGATTCTGCAAAGATCACAACAGACTGCAAAGCACTGAAGGTGGATTCCTGGACCTGAGGACCTGTAAAGGAAGGGGACCAATTCCAAGAGTCACGAAAGTGTCCGGGGGGGCAGGAGCCCGCTAAACCGTGGATGAAGATGCAAAATGGCTGCCTCAGGATAGAAGAAGCTGAAGATTCTGAAACAATGAAAGGTGCTAGGAACTTTTCCTTTGTGCAGAAGATGTTCCACAGAGAGCTGGAGAATGCAGAATTGTTTCTTTGGAGAAAGATCGCAAACAAGCCTTGCTAGCTGCAAATGTTGCGGTGAACGAAAAAAGGTGCTGCCTGGGCCCAGGAAGGACCAGGAGGTCACCACTGGGAAGAGGAGACAGAGGGGGACCTCAGCAACACAGAGAGCCCACACACAAGAAGGCAGCTCCCGCGGAAGTACATAAACATGGGTTCAAGAAAACTGAGCATGGCGGTCATCTCAAAACTACAAAAGAGGGTCCCACGAAGCCGGTGGCCAATTCAGCGAGTTGAGCAATGCAGGTCGGAGTGCTGGGGACCTGGGCTAGGCTGTGCACAAAGGATTCCTTGCAAAAGTGCACAGAAGCCCTAGCAGCTGCAGTTTATGCAGCACAGAGGATTACTCTCTAGAGAGGGGAGGCAAGGACTTACCTCCTCCAAATTTGGACAGTTGGACCTCTGGACAGTCTGGGACACTTGGGTCTACCACCTGTGTTCCAGGGGCCACACTCGTCAAGATGAGAAGGGTCCCAGAGTACTGGTGACACTGAAATTTGGTGCCTGCTGGAGCAGGGGGAAGATTCGTCAAACCCACAGGAGATTTATTCTTGGCTTCCAGCGCAGGGTGAAGGCAGACAGCCCTCAGAGCATGCACCACCAGGAAACAGTCGAGAAAGCCGGCAGGATTATGCGCTACAATGTCACTGGCAGTCTTCTTGCTATTTTGTTGCAGTTTTGTAGGCGTCCTGGAGCAGACAGCAGTCGATCCTTGGCAGAAGTCGAAGAGGGAGAGGCAGAGGAACTCTGGTGAATTCTTGCACATTCTTATCTGAGGAAAAGCCCACAAGAGAGACCCTAAATAGCCCTCAGAGGAGGATTGGGCACCTATAGAGGTAAGCACCTATCAGGAGGGGTCTCTGATGTCACCTGCTGGCACTGGCCGCTCAGAGGCCTCCATCGTGCCCTCACACTTCTGGAGTTGGGTATTTTCTTTTAGTAAGTTAGAAACATTTAGGAGGTAATCTTCCACCTCACTGATAAGTTGTTTAATGACAGAGATTTGCTGATTATGAGAGGACCATTTGTCCTCAAAGAGCTGGAGCCAGGCATTAGTTTCAATAATAAAGGTCTTTAAGACTCTAATTTCCTCCATAATGTCCTCCAATGTGAAAGGAGAGGGTAGCTTAGAGGGAAATTCTGTTTGACCGATCCTGTTGTTTTCTTTGAGATGGCTCTCGTTGCAGAGGTCGGCAAGTACCCTTTGTAAGCACATTCCCCCTCCATAATAGCTGAAAGATATTCAGAACCAAGATCCTTTTGATGATGAGGTCTCCAGATAACAGGTTTGGCAGTAGAAAAGAATGGCTTAGTTACACATATCAGTCTGTGATGCTTACCCATGAATGATCAAAGGACTGTGAAATGTTATCACACCAGACCGTGGAAGTCCCTTATCATTAACTGAGTGAATGGGATATGGATGCCAAAGTTGGCTATTGTGAGGTGAAGTTGAATAAAAAATGAACATGACCTGCAATAAAGTCTTTATAACATTGAGCACAGGATGAAAAGAATAAGCTTGATCAATTAAAGCTAAAATTGGAAGCCACCTGTAGTCAAACAAATAGTAAATCACCATTCAAATAGGGCAGAAAGGAAATGTGCAGGACTATGTAGGCCATATCCAGTGAATTCTCATGTGAACATTTATGCTTCAAATCTCCTTAGTGAGAAGCAATCAGAGAGCAATGCCTGCTTAATTCACAAAGTTCAATTTCTTACGCATGGATGAGTCGTACAGCATATCCATAAAAGGGTCCTTCAAATGAGTCTAAATACATATTATTTGATTCTTGAAGCAAAATGAAGCAAAAAGAGGCAATAGGAAAATATTCAAAATGGGGGCCGCCATAAATGATATATAACGACCATGAGCCCTTTGCATGAAAAAAACGCCTTAAAATTTCATTAGGAAGCTGAAAACCTTGTAATTCTGAAGTGCTCACCTTCCGATGGCAGAAACACCATAATAAGAATAATAGCCATGTCAAAAGGAGATGCATCAGCATCCAACCAATGGAGCCACTCAGAAGCCTCAAAGGAAGGCAACCATCTTGCCTGGGATCTGCACGCAGTCCACAAAATGCCATATTTTTTTGGGACAGAAAGGATTTAGATGGGCTTTACAGCACTCGTCCAAAATAAAGCTGTTATGCTTGTTTATTTCCATCTACCAAACTTTTTAGATTATTAAGGAGAGCATTGACAAATATCTGTAAAGTTGGAGACATGAGAGTAAGTAGCCGATAGTAAGAAGGATCACATTTGGAGCCGTTATAAAAACAAAACAGTTTACTATTGCCCTAGATGGAAATATTTTCACACTTGTTCAATCCATCATAACCAGATCTTTTAAATCCACAAACATAGGTTGACAAGTTATCAGGACCAGCAGCACAGGAGAAGTTTAGTTGGTTGTTTCAAGAATATTTGAAGGTATGTTATGGCCTCCAGTATGTCAAATCAACTACAGAATCATTGAGAGGCATGGCTGTTTCACAGCCATTATATAATCTTATATAATCCTAAATTGTACCTTTCCTATTTAGAGTCAATTACACATTACACATTTAATGAAGAAACCCACAGTCCTTCATAAACCACCTGCCAGAATTCTTGGTTATTTCCTTCTTTCTTGAATTCAATAGATTGTTCTAGCACAGTTTTTTCCTTTATGTAAAGATCCATATCTATTGTTAGTTTGCTCACAACCAGCACAATCTTCAAGGGATTTTACTCTATAATCCAACCGTTGGCCCATCTCCAATTCCAGTTTGGCATAGTGGAAATCTACATCAATTCATGACAAGGTGTAATTAGGAGAGTAAGCAAGATTACCATCCCTTGTGGCACAATAGCTATTAGCCTGGAGACAGTCACAGTCTATCAGTTAGTGTTTTATGATTACTTATTGAAAAAATTGGTAACAGAAATACTATGTACTCAACCTGCTTAATCTTTTGTGTAGCAGATTTGGTATATTTATTATGCAATCTTTGAAGGTAGTTAACAAGAGGACCTTATAAATAAGCTGTCTTCTATTTCAAGACAAAAAGGTGACTTGAAAAGGAAGATGGTTACTTTCCTGCTTCAAAGGAGACTAAAATCAAAAGAGTAAAAACATTTTTCAACAACAGTTTTCAGGTGCCATAAAAATATAATCTAAATAACCTATGGAATTCAAAGGACCATCAAATCTAAAATTATGTAAAGCAGGTTTGATCATTGAAATCTTCCATTAAGGTTAGCTTCACATTTCTGCTTATTGCTCATTTGATTTTTCAGACACTACTGTCCTAAAAAGATAAAATGGGCCTCAACAATGTCACATAATACTACATAAATGTGATTCAAGTCGAATTTAAGATTAAAGTCACCACCCTTGATCAAAATTTCATGAGGCCAATGTTCTTTAATTATAAAGTCATAGGCAATTTAATTAATTTACAAATGTGTTTTGAGTTGTTTTTCAAGTTTATAAATTACCAAACAGAACTAATTCAAAATGATCCCATTCATGGTAACAGTCTACCAATGTACCCCAACTCCAATTGTAGTTCATAAAGAGCTGCGTACTTTCACAATTCATTTCAGCAGAAAACATAGTTAACAGGTCCCCTGAAAGTGATATATTACCTCACTTCTAAATTGTGACATCAAGTAAATCCTATCAAATCTAAAGTAGCAATCAGCCAGTTTTTTAAAACATTACAGACAAAATAAATCTAATAAGTAATATCAGAATGAAGATGGTGCAGGTCATGAATGTTTCAAAATACAAAAAGAAGATGACTTTAGCTCACAGGGCATATGTGTGCTCTATTGTGATAAAAAAACACTGAAGTTTTTTTTTTTTTTTTTTTTTTAATTGCTCCTCGTTACCATTGACTTCAAGTCAATGGTAATTTCATCTCCTAAATGCCCAAGTCGCATTCAGGAAATTAATGGTACATCAGAACAGAAATCACAAATAGGAAATCCCTATTTTTGATTTCCTATCCTGGGAATTGCAAATTGCGATGTCTACAGGTTAGACATCGCAATTTACAATTTCTAAATGGGCTTTGTACATAAGAAAAACAATTTTGCATTTCTTAACAGCCCAAATTAGCGATTCGGACCATTAAGAAATGCAAAATAGCTTTCTACACCCAGCCTGTAGTGCCCACCGTATGCAGCGTGGGGAACATTCCCAAAGTCATGTCTCTATCCTACAGTGTGTGACTCAGTGTAGTGTTTGAGATGCCTATTACCATGCTGCAAAACAGCTGCAGGGTGGGGCAACTCCAGGTCATATGACAGAAGTCTCTATCTAGATGTTGACATCTATGGCACCCACGTAGTTCTCCCTCGTAGCTGACCTGTATTCTGTGATGCATCATGTAAGTAATGTGGACATAGTTAAATTGAATATATTACAGCCTTGTGTTCCGAGAAACCTTTTTAGGGTATGCCAGTATGTTTCGCCATGCAGGGTCTCTAAGTTTGCATCTTAGCACTCCTCCTCATCAGTTCCTGAGGGCCACTGAGGGTTCCCGAACCATCCCATTCAGTGCGCTGTAAAACCACGTCATGAAGTGACACATCTAACCCATGGACAGCAACAGTCGAAGCACTGCATGGGTCACAGGCTCCTCACGACCTCCAGCCTAAAGGTCCCAAAAAGCCCCCAACAAGGCCTCATAGGGCAGACACTGGCCCGGTAATAAGACGTACTGGGCCGTCAGCTCCCCGAGGGGGATCAGGGCATCAAAATGATAGCAATTTCCTACTTTCACAAGACCAGTCTCAGTCCAAAACAATAATTGGAGGGCAGTGAAAAAAAGAAAGAGGGTCCCTATGGGGAAGACCCACCAACAGCAGGGCAGGCATTAAGGAGTCTTCCCTTAGTCTTCAGTTGACCACACTTAATGCTTTACATAGACACTACTAACAATGTTCCTGGGTGGGAATTACCACTACCCGGTGGAGCAACCTTGCCAGCAATGCTCTCTGATGATGTGCCATCACCACCAGGCCAAGCTCCTCCTGGCATGCACCGTAAAGCCATCGGGTGACCCATTGGAGCTGTGCTGTCAGGAAACACAACTCAAAGTCGGGGGCCCCCACTCCCCACCTCATCAGGCAGACACCAGTGGATGTCAAGGAACACTCTATGATGGTCCACATCCCAGATCAGTTTCCTAAGCAGGGCATCCAGCTGCTGGAACCAAGAGGTTGGCACTACAACTGGTAGATTAATAAAGAGATAACTTAATTGCAAGAGCATCACCATTTTGGAATTAGATATCCAAGCTATAACTGGCAACTTGAGAGACCACCAAAAAGGGATACAATATTTAAGGGATCGGAGTGCCCTCCCTAAATTGCCCTCACAAAGGTTGTCTGGGGTATCGAATACCTGGAAACCAAGGTACTTAAAAGTTGTGGGGGATCAAGTCAGGCCCAGAGGGAATTCCTGCAGCTGCTGAGCTCCAGCTGTCACTGGGAGTAGGCAAAATGTGGCCTTATCGACCCAAAGGTCAGGAGGGGTCCCAAACTCCTCCAGATGTCACATTACATCTGCGGAGTCTTCGAGCCATCTGCTAGGTAAAGCAAAAGATCAGGGATATTACATGTTCATGGCCATCTATCACTATGCTGTGGCCCATGCCCTCCCAATGAAATAACGCCACCAGAGGTTTGATGGCCTTATCAACCAGATGGGGGGGGGGGCAATGAGCATCCCTGCCTTCTGCCTCTATATGTTGCACTGTTGGGAAATAGTGGAGCCCAATATAACCCTTGCTGTCAGATTATTGGTCAGTAATTTAACCCAGTTGATCCAGCTCTCCCCAGTCTCATCTGGCACATGACATTAAATAGGAAGTCCCAGCCCACCGTGTCGAAGGCCTTTTCAAGTTTCACCAACTTGAGTGTGGCTCCTGCCTCAGACTGCACCTCCATGGTGATAGTACATGATATAGCCGACTAAGATTACGGAGGTGTTGCAGTCCGAATGAACCCATTTTGGTCTTTGTGGATGCGTGCTGGCATATGAGGTAACAGTCGAAGTGCCTAGACCTTGCTGAGAATGTTAAACTCCATGTTTGCCATAGACAAGGCGTGGGATGCCAAGGGAAGAGCCCCTGAACTTTGGTCTTGAGTAATGGTATCACAACTGCATCCCACATGGACTCAGGCAGTGTTCCCTGGTATAGAGAGCCTCCAACTTCAGGGCTAGGTGCCCCATAAATGTGGAGTAAAACTCTGCAGGCAGGCCATCAGGGCATGGGGTTTTACCCATGGGTATTTTTTTGATAGTATATCTCATCTCCTGTACTGTCACCTGCCTTCCAGGGTCATCCCTATCCCCCAGGAGCATCCTCCTAAGCAGAAGTCTATCCACAAAGGCAGTCTGCAGCCCCATTAGGAGGGGCTATGGATACCGATACAGCAGTTCTTAATATTCTCTAAATACGACAATGATAGCCCCTGGGGACTAGAGACTCATTTTGTCACTTGTCTGGAGTAGGGTAATAGGTGCATCCCAAGATTCAGGCCTAATAAAGCAAGCTAAGAGCCATCCTGGGTGGCCTTCTTCCTCATGGACCCTAGCAACATTGTTGTTGTAGTCGTGACACCTTAAGTGGTCCAGGACTGCATTGTACTGCTCCTTCACCTCCGGAAACCTATGGAGAGTTGTGGCATCCGCCCTCAGAGTATTATCTAGCCTAAGTGTGTTATCTAGGGTTTGCAGTACCCTGTACAATTACCTCTGTTCTCCAATGGAGTAGCCCAATCAATGGCTGCAAGTCATCAGGTAAATGCCTCCCACTCCACTAGGCCATTAGTCGCTGAACCCTGGTTAAGTTCAAAATACCCTGTGATCATGCCTTTCAGAAAGTCACTATAGCTAGTGTCTCTATGAGTCACTGGGTTAAGCCACCACATAGGTATTCCTGGGCGTTCCTCTACTGGTTTAAAACCTAGGAATATTAGGCTGTGCTCGGTAAAGGTGCAACCAAGATACATGGTAGACATTGCATACTGACTTTGGGCCTGGTTTAGGCTTTTGCTTTGGGGGTTACTTGGTCACAAAGTGACTAATATCCCGTACGCCGTATTACAATTCTTTTATAGAACTTGTAATATGGCGGATGGGATTTCTGCTGCATTTGTGATGGAGTAACCCCCGCCAAACTCTAAATAAGGCTCTATGTCTGTTCAAGCACACAAATCTGTCCAGACCAGTGTGTAGTTGGTAAATGTGGGATTAGTAGGAATAATCTCAGTCTAACCTGTGCTGATTTCTCTAAAAATCTGATGACTCCCAGTGTAGTAACTACTTACGGAGGCCCTCAGCAGTTCTGTGAACCTATGTCCCATTTGGGGGAGTGGAGCAGTCTACTAAAACATTAGCTACATGATTAAAGTCCCTACCTAGTAGCAGGTCATCCACCGCCAAGGGCCCTAGGGGTGCTGAGAGGGATTGGAAGAATGCCAATTGGTCTTGGTTTGGTGCATATATACTCATCAGTGTAATTTCCCTACTCAACAGTCTGCCCTTATCCGAAACATAACATCCCTCTTTGTCAATTGAGGTGTGAACATGTTCAAAAGGCATCCCTCCTGATCCACACAAGGGCCCTCTGGACATACGAATGGTAGGAGGTAGCATATATCTGGCCTTTCTACCAATGCTGCAAATGCTCAATCCCCACCTCTGTGAGGTGTGTCTCCTGTAGCATGGCAATGTGTACACCACGCCGTCTCAAGTACCTATGCATGTTGTGACGTTTAGCCGCCGACCCCATCCTGGATGTTCAATGGCATAAATGCAAGATCTTAACTTTGAGTAGGCTTCTGATCTAACAGTGCTAGTGTTTCATGTGATCAACCCAGGGCCACTCCTTTGTCCAAACCTCCCACAGGAGCATGTGGTGCAGCCCATGAGACATACAACAAAACCATCAACCCAAGAGGAGCCCAGCAATGGTTGACAGACGAAACTCAGAGTATATAAACATTGACCTACGTATGACTCTTCCAGTCTCCTGGCAGGGGCCAGCTAGTGAGAGGCAGGCAAAGATATGCAGGCACTTCCAGTTTCACACCTCCTTGTTACTGCTTACCATCCAGGAGTAGGCCCTGTTCCAAACATGTTATCCTGCTGTCCCCTGTTAGGGGTACCCCAGATCCCATGTCCGGGGGTCCTGTGCCAGAGTAGGTATCTCTGGTATGAGTGAATGTCATGGCTGCACAGTGGTAGGTACCCCAAGCAGGGGCTCCATAAGCTGCTGTTCAGCAGGGCGGGGGCCCTCAGCCACAACACAGTCCTCAGAGGGCCAAAGTTCCTATGCCACCACTCCTCAGATCAGTTCATCTACAGTTTGAAGGGTGCCGCTGGCGGCCCAACTCCATCCACCATGGAGCTTTCTGATTCTGAATTTCCCGGCTGGTGATCAGAAAGGGTACCTGTCTCAGAAACTGACAGGCGTGGCACAGTGAATCTCAGCTGTCACCTGGAGTGTGCAGCCCGGTATTGCTCAGTTTGTCATTTGGATGGTTTCTGGAGTCCCCCCATGTGCTTCCCTCCAGGAGCAGTTCCTGAGCCTACACCTGACTCACAATCTACAGATCTGGTCACTGGCAGTGCCGACCCTGATTTGTAAGCATCCAGCCATTCCCAGGCCATGTTGGGGGCCTTCTCAGAAGTGCGTGGTGCTGTACAGAATAATTTTCATCTTGGCTGGGAACATCAAGGAGTACTGTAGTCCTTCTTCTAGGATGGCCTTCTTCACCACTTGAAAGCATGTTCGTTTGGCCTATATGGAGAAAATGAAATCAGAGCACACTGACACATAACTGTTGTCCACAGTGGAAGGACCACCCACCTGTGCCTTTTGTAGTATTACATCTCTGACTTTGTAGTGGAGTAGTCAAGTCACCATGGGCCGGGGCAAAAGGCCCAGCGCCAATGGTCTGGCTGTAACCCTGTGGCCTACTCCAAAGCAAAGAAGGCTGTTAAATGATTCGGGGCAACCTCCTTCCACAGCCAATGTTCAAGGTAAGACGCCATGTATCCACCCCTGTCACATCATGGGTCGCACCACTTGGATATTATTCTAACAATTGCGTTGTTTGCATCCTCTACACAATGTTCCATAATGCGTACCTTATCGGTCAGGTCTGAAGCCTGTCAGTTTAGTGTCTGATGTCCAGGTTGTAACTCTCCCACTACGTCGTCCAAGTCCTTCACCCTGTCTACAATTTTGAGGTGCTCAGTTCGCAAGAGCACTAGGCCCATGGAGACAGTGCTAATATCTTGCTGGAGGGTACTCTTAGAATCAGTCATGACTTTTTGGACCCTGTCCAATTGAAGCTGTTCTGGGGTCATTGTGGGTACAGATCCTTCTGTTTCCACAGTCACAGGTTGGGAGGAGTCCCTCATTCCCATTTGAATGCCCGGGGTCTGGTCCTTGGTTTCCCCTAGTTTATAGTGGGTTCAACCATCCGGTACTGTCCAGGCTGACCAGTAATGCTCTCCTCCTCCAGTCTACATCTGGTGGACCACTTGAGCTTACTCACCACCAGCACAGGAGAAGGCGGGTTGGGAACACTCATGCCCTCCTGGGCCTCACAGCCACTCTGCACCCCAGACATCCCAGTAGCTCACCAGTAGAATGAATATCACAGCTACCAGGCAGCCCGTCTGACTCTCCCCTTTTCTCCCAACATCACTGTGATGCCTCAGGCCCATTCCAAGTGCCGATCCATGCCCCAAGCCCCTGCATCTTTGATGGTGTATGTTTCACTGTTTGATATGATTCAATATATGACTTTTCTCAGGATCACCTTCTGTTTTTGTATTTCACGTTCAGGACTTCTTCCCCCATCTCTTTTTAAGTTCTTTACCTTTTTCTTTTCTTTCATTACTTCTCTTTTCTTCATCCTTTAGTCATTTTTCCTATTCATTTTCATGTGCATATTGTTATTTCTTACAATGATTGTCACTACTATACTCATTAATGTTTAGAATGAATCTTAGAGTTATTACTTGAAACTTTAAAGGTATAAAAAATGTATTAAGAGACAAAAGAGTTTGACCTATTTGTCAGGGCCGAAAGGTCAGTTGGTTCAATTATAAGCAATTAACTAATTGGATATTGATGTATATAATCAGTGGATATAGAGGGTAGGAGATATTGCCTACACTCTAGCTTTAGGTAACAAGCCTGGAGTTGCCATTCTCTGTCATAAATATTTTAAATACACAGTTGCTTTCAGAAGAAAAGGACTCTGTTGTTTGGTGGTTGTTGGTTCATCTTAAGGTTAGCAATCCTGTAATATGTATTGCCATTTTTATGGACCCAATAATCCTGGCCCCCAATTATGGTCTGACATCTCACATTCACTCCTGGAATATCCTATTGTTAATTCCACTGTATAGGGTGACTGCAATCAGATACTTGATCCTTTCTTAGACAGGCATTCAATTGTTAAATGCATCCCTAATGCAATACATAAATCTTTTGGGAGGACAATTTCCCAAAGAAGTCTAGTAAATGTGTGGAGGCTATTTAACCCAGATCTGCGAGAATATACCTTCGATTAAACAGTACATCAATCTCAATCTAGGATTGACCATCAACTTATTAGTTAAAATTTGACTCAGGCCTCACTTGGTTCAGAGATTCATTCCATAGTAATTTTGGATCATGCCTCGGTTGGGTCAGATTTTTACTTGCTACATTATAAATAAATAGCTTCACTTTGTAGATTTTCCATCACTTTCTTTAGTGAACGATATTCTTAACACAATATCATCAGTTTGTTTGTAAATTAAATGCCTCCTCTGTGGCTGAAAATATTGCAAATCATTCGGTTTGGCATGCTATTAAAATTAATTATGTGTCTCTTCATCATCATCATCAAAATACTTTCTTCGGCTCAAAACAATCTTAAAAGACACAATCAATGGCAAACACCATAATCAGAATAAAAGCCTTAATAAATAGAAATAAATAGCAATATCAAATATAAAAATAGATATGTATCTGTGAAAAAGAAAGCGGAGAAGGAATCTCTAGCACTTTTATGGAAAATTGAAACACTTGAATACAAATTTTACACAACAGAACATAATAAAGAGAACTTGGAGGAACTTATTAAGGTTAGGATACAATTTAATAAAAATTCCACAAATAGGGCTACCAACTATTTATTGAAAGTTAATGCTTGATACAATGGGGCAGGAATAGATCTGGTACACTTTTGGCAATTTCCTAAAATGTAAAAAAGAGAGGCCAAATGTAAAGTCTATTCTTAACTCACAGGGGCCCTAATGTTTATAAAGATGCAGATATGTTACTTTATTTTGCTGAATACTATACTAACCTGCATTTCCCAGACATCACTCCTTCATATACTTTGGTAAATTATTACTTCTCATCCTTGGGAAGGAGCCCCCACTCTCCTTAGATTCTTCTTCCTTAGAACAATCCTTAACAACTCAGGAACTTTTAGCTGCTCTCAAAAACCTACTACTGGTAAATCACCTGGCCTTGTTGGTTGTACAGTAGAATTGTATATACAACTCTCTAATTTGTTACTTCCCTTGTTGCACCAGAATTACAGGACAATTTCTCTTATAAACATTAATTGTAAAATCTTTGCTAAGGCTCTTGTTCTCTGCATTGAGACATTTTTACAAGCCATTATTGGTTTTGGACAAACAAGTTTTGTTGAAGGATATAATATTTCCCTAGAGCCCCCCGTAGTGGGCTATACTGGCCATTGAAGGCCCGCTCCAGCATTAAAGGCCGAAGGTGAAGGTGAGGGCCTTTAACAAGGGAACATGACTGTAATTGCTGGTATAGCCCAGCTACAAAGGGCTATAAGGGTATTAGAACATTCTGCTACTAGAGGGCAGAAAGTTATAAAAAATAAAACAAAGTCCTCGTGGAACCCGAGGGGATCAAAATCCTCTCAAGGTCCGTGATGCCTTTGTTCACAATTGTTGCTGTGAACAAAGAACACTTGAATGTTTTACCAGCTAGTAAATGCCCAGAGCTCTCCTTTGTCTCCAATGAAGCTCCCAACATTCCAATGTTCTAATATATCATATAATTCTTAAACTTTTCGAAACATTACTGCTAACGCTACTAAACTTAATACTCCTTGGCAGCTTTATCTTTGGACATTGAAAAAGCATTTGGTAGGTTTAATTGGCAATGTTATAAGAAACCATTACAATGGCATTGATTTGGTTCCAAATTTTTAATCTATTGTTATTATGGTATTCTGTCCCTAAATACTCTATTTATGTTAATGGTTTTCAATAGCCTTACTTCCCTCTGAAACAGAGTGCTAGACAGTGTTAACGTGTCAATCATTAATAAGTAAACTTACAAGGGGAAGCTTATAGGTCGATGAACCTTTTGACTCGTTTAAGATGTTCCAGAAGAAAATCAATAATCAATACACAATAATCAATAATCATTAATCAAATCAATAATCCATAATCAATGGAGTCAGTAATTGTCACACACCATGACTTTTCAGCCATGAATAACCACACCTTTAGTAAAAGTTTAGTACTTTTATTTCCCTTATATTAACAATGATAAAGCCATGTAGACTATCTCAAAGTCAAGTCGAAAACGCATATGAAAACAGTATTTATTTACTCAAAAGACGTCAGAAGCTCAACCTAGTTAAAGCTTGAATCACAATATATTCTGAAGCATCAGTGCCAATCATTAGCAAAGTTAACTTCAATAAAGCTACATAGTCCATAAGGTTCAACAAAGTAGCCCGTCAATCGCTTATCTCTGTAAATTGTCAGTTGTCATGAAAATACTCTCAACTAATCCAGATTAGCATTAGCATGTGGGACTTCATGCAAAACAATTTAGAACACAAATTTAGGAAACATCTACCTAGGAAAAACTAATAGAACAGCGCAGTTGGTACGTAGAAAGAAAAGGCATAAAAATGAAATTCAGTCATATCTACCTATCCGCGGTATGGGTCAGCAAACAGAATCAGTCTTCGTCCTCAGGTCATCAATCGATCAGCAAAGCATCAGGCTCTCAGTCAGAGAGTATGAGCCCAATGACAGAATCTCGAATCACGAAGTCTCTTCTTCTCCACAGTGGTCTGCCTAAAAATCTGAAAAATCTGAGTGAGGTCTCCCTCTGTCACGTTGTTATATCAAAGTCACCCAAACTAACCCCTAATTCCCAATTGGTCAATTAATCGTACGTTATTACTCTGTCCAATAATTTTCATATACCAAATCTATGAATTCTAATATTTTTCCTTTCACACAACATTGATTGACCTGCCATACGGTGTACTCATCATCCGGCTCGTCAGGTATCAAATTTGTTGCATCTTCGTCTCCAGTCAGTGTCTTAATTGTTCGCGTCCTGGGAAAGTACATCTCTCACACATTACACATATTTTGATACATTACTAGAGACATCATCTCCTGTCTGTCGGTTCCCATAGAAAGCTTCAGTAAAACATTTTATTAAAGCAATGAGCATCTCACAGTTAGTTCACTCTATCATCATTTTCTATTAAACCCTAAGGAATACAGCTTCAGCATGAGGCCTGGCAAACTAGGCCAAGATACTCACTAAGTTAAGGCCTACAATTAATAAGCAAGAACATGATTCATAACCCTTTTAAGGATATACTACTACATTAATCTAGTATATTTTCAAGATTTCATACGTTTTAATAATTATTCAGTACATTTTGTGAACATTGGTGGCCATTTTTTGAGGTCACATTTTCAAACATGCACATTATTTTTTCTACGTTATTCATTTTTCTACATAAGTCATACCTGAAAATATGTAAACACTCATTAAAAATTTCTAATTAGGACATCTGCTTCAGCAATCCCTCCTCTGATGACTAAATGTGTCATCACACCAAATTTACCACCCACAATTTTACAACTCTATTTCTTCGGCATTTTGTCTTCTCCCCGATTTTTCCCTACATATTCTTTCCCTATTTCTTTCTTCCCCCTGATTATTTTTTAGACCTTTTCAATTTATTTAGTTTGCATAATTTTCATACCCCCAAATTCCTAATATACAACTGTAACAATTAATATTCCCTGTATAATTTTCAATAGTACCCCATTCCAAGTTCTACTAAGCCAATTTCCCACTGAAGAAAACCCCTTACTGACCTTTTCCCAAACAACTGGTTCTTTTAACTCCTTCAACTCACTGCTTGCGTTAGTCAGGTTAGTAGGTGAGGGCCAGATGTACAAAGCAGTTTTCAAGTCGCAAATGGAGAATCGGCCCGTTTGCTACATGAAAAATGCTATTTGAGATGTACAGTTTGGGTTTTGCAATTTGGTATTAGGAAGGGGCATGACAAGGGCGTCCCCTCCTAATTCAGAATCCAGATGGTATGTATGATTGTTTTGTGACCGCGAATGTGGTCACAAAACAATTGCAGTTAGCACCACTTTGAAACTGGTGGTAACCCATTTGCAAACAGGAAGGTACCCCCATGGAACCCCTTCGCCTTTTTTTAATGGTAGCGAAAATATTTTTTCAGAGCAGGCAGTGGTCCCACAGACCACAGCTGGTTCAGTTGAGATAGGTTCTCCAGCACCTTCCTGGAGATCTCCTCCTTTGTCTCTCACAGGGGTGGTGGAACTATCCTCAACGAGCTCAGGTTCAGCTTCAGTTCCTCCTTGCTCCTTTTCTTGTTCTGGTGCTATAATTTGTCTCACTGTTGGTACTCTCAACAACGCTTCTTGATGATCCAGTGGACATGCCACTTTCTTCGTGTGACTCGTGTGAATCCAATTCGGGATCCCAGCACACTTCACAGCTGTCGTAGTCGTTAGGACCACTTGATATGGACCCTTCCAACGAGGCTCCAAACGCGTCTTGCGCACATGTTTTCGGATAACAACCCAGTCACCAGCTCTCATGTTGTGCCCTGGATCGTGGATCGGTGGCAGCGTGGTGGCCTCCACCTGCTGAGAGAAAGAGTGGACTACATCAGCCAGACCCTTGCAGTAATCCAACACCATATCATCTATAATGTTGACAAGTGCATTTGCTGGAACTGCTGGCAACCTCATTGCTCTGCCCACGAGAATCTCATGGGTCGACAATCCTGTCTTCCTGTCAGGTATGTTTCTCATTGACATCAATACCAAAGGGCGATAACTACAATGCAACTTTTGCTCGATGTTCAATGCTGCACACAACAGTTTAATCACTTCATTATTGAAGTGCTTTCCCCTATCTGATTCTAAAGAGATCGGAAATCCGAAGCGTGGTATCAGTTCCCTAAACAACAATTTCGCTACTGTGAGGCTGTCATTTCTCTGTGTAGGGTACGATTAAATCCAGTGACTAAAGATACACACAATCACCAACACATATCTCAAACGCCCACACGCAGGCATTTTAATAAAATCCAATTGCATTCTGCTGAATGGACCTCCTGCTCTTCCAATGTGGCTCAAATTAACCACTGTCCCTTTTCCCGCATTTAATTGCTGACAAATTGCACAACAATGGCATCCTGCTTCAGCTGCTTGTCTAAATTTGGGGTTAAACCAATCAATGTTAAACAAACAAACCATGGCATCCCTCCCAATGTGTGCCTGACCATGATAGTACCTCGCAATCTGGGACAACAGACTATTTGGCAAAACCATCTGACCCTCCTCAGATATCCACAGCTCATCCTGTCTTTGAACACTTTTCATTTTGCTCCATAACTATTTCTCCTCTTTGTCAACATTACTCTGCAGAGTTTTTAACTCCTTTAAGATGTCGATCACTTTCAATGCAAAGCTCCTACATGTAGTATCTTCTTCAGGTAACAATTCCCACTTGTCTTTGAACGATATACAGTTCAATGCGCAAAACCTTGCGACTTGATCCGCATATCCATCACCCAGTGACACATAGGCCCTCATTACAACCCTGGTGGATGGCAGTAATTTGGGGAAAGGCACTGCCAACAGGCTGGTGGTACCTTTTTCCCAAATTATGACCTTGGCAGTTTGGCCCAATCCAAACCGCCAATGTACCACTCCATCTGCCAGGGTGATAACGGCCACTGGGCTGGAGACTTTGGTCTCCAGGCAGGCGGCCTTCACAATCCCACCCTCGGAATTATGACCCCGCCTACCGCCATGGTTTTTGTGGCAAGCGTACTGCCTTGAAAACCATGGCAGTATGCACTATCAGTGCCAGGGAATTTCATCCTTGACACTGATAGGGGTCTCCCCGCCCTCCTCCCCCTCCCCAGAGTCCCACCCCACCCTCCCCCTTCCTCTCCCCCACACATTTACACACCCACATGCACACACAGACACACTCATACACACACGCATACCCACATCCACACATGCATGCACACATACATAACCACACACACTAACACACATTGTCGCACGCACGCATTCACAACACACAACATACACGTACACTCACATTCACTTGTTCATGCATTATTCCACACGACTCACACCCGCATGCACCCATACAAAAACAGACCTCCCCCACACACAAAACCGCCACACACGCGCAACCCCTCCACCCACTCTCCTGTCAGAGAACCCGACTTACCAGCTTGCAGGGGATCCTCTGGAAGGCGACAGGATCCATCGCTGCTGCCAGCAGCAGCGTCTGCCAGCAAAACACAGCCAGGCTGTATCATGGAACATGATACAGTAGGCGGTGTTTTTCTGGCGTGGAGCTGCTACTGACAGCAGCGCCACCTTACCGCTGTCCGCCGCCATGACCGTCGACGGTATTACACCAGCCTTCTGGAGAAATTCCGCCTATGGTCATAATGCCGGTGGGCGGCTGGTAGCCACGGCAATGGTATGTTGGCGGCCGTTACCGTGGCGGTAGGTGGCATTTGCCACCGATGTCATAATGAGGGCCATAGTCCTGTGACTTTAGATGTGCATTGCATTTCTCCAAGGCAATTTCTTCAGGGAGTTGAATCGCATACAACAACTCCTTTATTCTCTCACCATTTCACACTGGTGATCCAGTAGAGGTCAGAAAACCTCTCTGCAACAACAATTGACCAAAATCATGAACTATTCCAAATCCGTATTGGCTATCTGTATAGATAGTGACTCTCAATCAAGCAGAAACATGTCATGTCCTAGTAAGAGCAACCAACTCTGCCACTTTAGCAGAATACACTCCTCGAAGCCAGGAAGCTTCTAAGGTACCTGTAATTGTGCACACTGCATATCCTGCTCTCAGTGTCCCTGTGCTGTCTCCCAGGCAAGAACCATCAACAAAAACAATTTGATCATTTTCTTCTATTCAGGTATCTCTAATATCAGATCTCGATTTTGTGCACAACTCAGTTACTTCGAGACAATCATGTTCAACATCTTCCTCTTTCTCAATTTCAGTAGTATCACTTGGAAGTAAAGTTGCCGGGTTCAGCACTATACATCTTTTCAGTGTCACATTTGGGGGTCCCAAAATACTTGTCTCACACCTATTCACCCTAGCACCGGTCAAGTATTGGGTTTCCGTCCTTGTCAGTAAAATCTCAGTCGAGTGAGGGACCATTATAGTCAGGGGATATCCCATCACTACTGCTTCACACTGTGAAAGACTCTGACCAACTGTGGCAACTGCACCCAAACAACCTGGTAAGGCTGCTGCAACTGGGTCCAAGGTAGCTGAAAAATATGCTACTGGGCGATGAGCACCTCCATGGACCTGAGTCAAGACAGACAATGAACATGCATCACGCTCATGACAAAACAATGTGAATGGCTTTGTATAGTCAGCCATACCCAATGCTGGACCTCTACACAAACTCTCTCTCAATTCAGTAAACGCTTTCATCTCATCCAGGTCTAGCACTATGGGATCTGTGATGTCCTTATGTGTCTGCTTCTGCACTTGAGCAGAATACACTCCTCAAAGCCAGGAAGCTTCTAAGGTACCTGTAATTGTGCACACTGCATATCCTGCTCTCAGTGTCCCTGTGCTGTCTCCCAGACAAGAACCATCAATGAAAACAATTTGGTCATTTTCTTCTATACGAGTATCTCTAATATTAGGTCTCGGTTTTGTGCACAACTCAGTTACTTCAAGACAATCCTATTCAACATCTTCCTCTTTCTCAATTTCAGTAGTATCACTTGGAAGTAAAGTTGCCGGGTTCAGCACTGTACCTCTTTTCAATGTCGCTTTTGGGGGTCCCAAAATACTTGTCTCACACCTAGTCACCCTAGCACCAGTCAAGTATTGGGTTTTCGTCCTTGTCAGTAAAATCTCAGTCGAGTGAGGGACCATTATAGTCAGGGGATATCCCATCACTACTCCTTCACACTGTGAAAGACTCTGACCAACCGTGGCAACTGCACCCAAACAACCTGGTAAGGCTGCTGCAACTGGGTCCAAGGTAGCTGAAAAATATGCTACTGGGCGATGAGCCCCTCCATGGACCTGAGTAAAGACAGACAATGAACATGCATCACGCTCATGACAAAACAATGTGAATGGCTTTGTATAGTCAGCCATACCCAACGCTGGACCTCTACACAAACTCTCTCTCAATTCAGTAAACGCTTTCATCTCATCCAGGTCTAGTACTATGGGATCTGTGAAGTCCTTATGTGTCTGCTTCTGCAATGGTTTTGAAATTTCTGAAAAATTCGGGATCCATTGGCGACAATAGCCAACCATTCCCAGAAACATCCTGACATCTCTCTCAGTAGCCAGGTGACTTATATGCAGTATCATTGTAATCCTTTCTCTGGATATTTTCCTTGACCCCTTCTCAGTTTGGTAAGCCAAGTATTTCACTACCTTCTGACTGCAATTTCAGTGGTGACACTTTATGGCCATACTTTCCCAAATGGTTCAACAGGGCAATCGAGTCATGCTTACACTCGTCCCTAGTCTTAGAAGCAATCAATAAGTCATCAATGTACTGCACCAGATTCGATTGAAAAGGCAATTCTAATGACGCCAAATTCTTCTTCAAGATCTGGTTGAACAAGGAAGGGGACTCCGTGTACCCTTGAGGAAGTCTACACCAGCAGTAGACTCAATCTAAGAATTTGAAACTAAAGAGAAATTGACTATCCTCATGGACAGGCACAGAAAAGAACACTTGTGACAAGTCAACTACTGTGAACCATTCTGCGTCACATGGAATCTGGAACATTATTACAGATGGATTGGGCACTACGGGGCAACATTTGACCACAATGTCATTTATTTTTCTGAAATCCTGAACAATTCAAACTTTCCCACATGGTTTCTTCAAACCCATTATCGGTGAATTACATGGGCTGCTCAAAACCTCCTTTAAAACTCCCTGCTTCACAAAATCTGCAATTATCTGAGATACTTTAATCAGAACATCTTGTGTCATGTTGTACTGTGGAAGCTGCAGAAAAACTGCATTCAGCTTCAAAGTAACCTTAATCAGCTCCACTCCCTTGATCAAACCCACTTCTTTCCCTGTCAAATCCCACATGTTCTCTTGCACTGTTCCCTGCAATTCAAAATTAAGCTCTCTCACTGTGAGCATCCGGAAAAACTCAATCAAGGGGTACTCCTCATTTGGAGTTTCACACTCAGTTTATGGGGCTGGAACTTCCTTGTCATTACTATTTGTCTGGATCTCAATTCTCAATTTTCGAGCAAGTAATCAAACATTATGTTTTACACAAGTCTTTTCCCCGTAAGGATATCAGACTCGGATCACATACCACAAACTTATGCAGTCCCTGGAAATTGCCAATCTCAACTTGCACTGTATCTGTAATCGGGTTCGTCAAATACTGATACGCTACCCCCACAACCTGAACTGTCCTTCCTGAGAGGGGGTAAATTTGGAACTTCTGTACTTCTCACAGTAGAGAGTTTAGCTCCTGTGTCAACCAGAAATGAGACTCTGTGACACATTACCTTTCCCCTCTCATAGATTCCTCTCTGATCTACCTCTAGAGAAGTCGCAAGCATACATGGTTCCTCATCAGAACTGTAACTCATCCATTCACCATTTATTTCATTCTCACTGTGTAATGGGAATTGGTGCACACCATTACTACTTCTGTCTTGTCTCTGACCTGTGACCTGTTGAGAAAGCATCATCTGTCGCTGCTCCATCGGGCTTGAGGTATCTGCATTTGATTTCTAGTTACCAATGGAACTTGCTGCTGCATTGGTTGCAATTGTGGCACTTGTGCATGGGGCATTTGCACCTGTTGCATGGCCTGAAAATATTGCACTTAATTCACATTAGTCTGAAAATTTGGATTTGGACTCCTTAATATCAGTCCTCTCACATTTTGAAATGTATTGACATCGTTACTTTGCTGAACAACACCCTCTCTTCACCATCGTCGGACACTCCCGCTTCCAGTGACCCACGGCTCCGCAAATGTGACATGGTAATAGCTTCTTCATTCCCTGCACATCATACTGAACCCCTACAGTATTCAAATCAGGACCACGGTTCACATTGTCTCCACGACCTCTACCTCTCATCTGAGGTTGAAACATGATATTTCCCTGCTGTTGCGGCATCTGTTGCACAAAAGTCCCCTGCACTCCTGTTTGAGGTCCCTTAATCTGCATCACCATTGCCTTCTCCTTCAACTTTTTCTGCTTCACCTCAATCTCATCACTACAGTATTTTGCATACTGCAACACCTCATCAATCGACTTGACTTGCCAGCAAATGAAATGACTCTTAATCATCTGACCTATCTCAGGGCTCAGTCCTTCCACAAACCTAAACACAAAATGCAGCATGTCCTTCGGCTCAATCACTTCATTGCCACTGTAGTCCTTGAACGCCTTCAACAATCTCTCATATTACGCAGGTATTGACTCCTTCACTTCCTGTACTGCCCTATCAATCCTCTGCCATTCAATGTTTTTGGGCGAAATCCTTGTCTTCAAAAACTCAATCACCTTCTAGTAATGTTTCATTACCTCAGGAGATGGTACATCTGTACTCTTATCTCTCTCCGGTTCACTTGTTGGCCAATCTACAGCTCTCTTGCACTCAACTCACAAATCAGCTGGAACCACTATCTCCAGTAAGGTGTTCAAGTCTTCCCACAAACATTTCACAAGCTTCACATACCTGTCTGTCTGCTGAAAACACTCTACTGGATTTTCCCTCCATTTTGGATGATCATTTATGAATGACAGAATATCACTCTTGCTCCAAAGGACATGAACAAAATTTCCCCCTGGGATTTCTCTCATTGGTAAAATCTTTACCAGATCCTTGTCTTGTTGTACAATTTCATGCACTTCAAGTTAATAACTTTTCTTTTATCTCTTTTCTTCAACCACATGCCTTCCTACTTTTCTAATGCTCCCTAAACCTGAGCACTCTGCAATAAATCTCTAAGGTGCGCCTTCATCCCGGCTGACCTCATGTGTTCAAAGTCCTTTGCCTCAAAATGTAATCCGTAACTCCTCTTCAAATGCTTTGTTTTCTTAATTTCTATACCATGCTTTTCTGCCAAATCTGCCAATCTCTGGTGTGCCTTGCCCACCTCTCTTGTGATTCTTAGGCATAAATATCTCAACTCTGCTTCTGTGTAGGACTCTAATCTATTCCCCCCCATTGTTCCCTCAACTAGTTCACCTGCTTACATGCTCAATCTGACACAATTGATCTGCTCCTCACCCTTGGAAGCATTCTGTGGGGTATTCAGCTTGTCCAACCATTAAGTCAACTGCTAAGCTGTCAATCCTTGTAATGAAATGTTACTTGCATTTACCGGTGGCACCTATTGTACCACTGCATTCCATGTCTGCGGTGTCAATAATTTCAAGCTCTGACCTGCATTGGGTCAATTCACGGAATCTGGAAGTGAAACAAGTGGACTGAGATCCAACAGCGACCTTGACCCATCAAAGGTCTGACCCACGGAAGAGACTACCTGAACTTGCTCATTTGGTCCCCTCCTCACTAAACTCTGAGAGATCTCTCCCTGTTCACCCACGCTTGGTTTCTCCTGCGCAAATATTGGTACCGCTGGACCAACAGTGATCAGCAGCGATATTGCATCTGGAGCTGCTCTAGTACCTGCACACTGTGGAAGAGTAACTCCCATGCTCTGATTCATAACTGGTGTCAAGTCTGACTGTGTCCCTGCCATTGGCATAAACCTCGGCATCCCCTACGGCTGCATTTGGGGAAACAAAATTGGAGTCGGCTCAGTCTGAACCAATAGTGGTCTTGGAACCAGTAGCTCCGTAGCACAACTAAGTTCAAAGTTGTCTCTAAAATAGGCACATCAGGATAAATTCTTTGAATCGGTGGTGGATGCATCTGTGCCTGAATTACTGGAATAGTCAACACATTAGGTCCTTGCACCACACCCTGTGTCTGGCTAGTATTAACCTGTACCAGACTCATTGTCCCCGTTGCCTGTGCCGGGGCTGTTGGATGACCATCCTCATGCACTGTATACGGTGGTGTTCAATCTTTCAATATCTGTGTAACAAGATCCTCAACAACTTCTACTATGGAAGGCTTCCTTGCTTCCTTACTCTCAGGCGTCCTATTCTTTTTATTTGCTTTCCTTCCTTCTGTCTCATCCTCCTACGTAATCGCTGGAAACAATTTAACATCCTGCAGTGTCACTGATCTCCACTTCTTCTGTTCCCAATCCCATCTCGCTTCTGCTAAAGACTTCTCTACTTTCCTTACTCTCCACTCGAATTTCATTTGCTGTTGCTGCCTAGCTACCAGCTCCCTAACTGCTAATGCCTCAAACTGTGCTGGTCTCAGGAGGGGCTTCAATTCCTATAGCGCCATCCGCAATTCCTCCAAAATTCTCAAATTGAACGTCCCATTCTCAGGAAACGCTAAGCTCCCATTCATCTCTATTAACTTGCACCACTGTTTTAACCAAAGACATGGCGCGACACCTCACTCCTCCATTACAGTGTAAGCCGGTGTATCCTCTGGCAGTGTAGGCTCCCCTACATTAGCTCTAATGTACGTTAGTATTAACCAAATATAGACTAGCAAGCACACAACGTCATTAAAACAATCACTCATTCACCTCTGTCAACTCAGATCAGGTACTGTGGATATTGAACTGACTAAACACTGGGTTCAAGATACTAACCGCTAAAGTGGTCCATTACATCGGCAGCTAACTAGTTTGGGCCAACTTCCATTCTAAGCGAGTTACCAGTGGATCTCACTGACAGTAAAGCACCACAAAGCAAGTGTCACCTGCTGTCATTGACATAATTGATGGTACAACATCTTACATAACAGAAAAGCTTTTGTTGCCACCTCTGCACCAATTGCTAAAGTTGAAATACCCACATCTTTTTAGATGCCTACAGGGGAAATTTGAAGAGTTTGTATGAATATGAAAAGCTATTGATATTAATGAATAGAAATAGTTTATAAAAAAATGTAACAGTAACTTTAAGGGATGGGTTGCTAGAGATTAAGGGGAATTGGGAAGGGCATGTGTATTAATATTCAGGTATTAATTTTAATATCTCAGTATTAATATTCTTACAATAAAATGCTTAACATTTCTTTTTTAAATGAAAAGACAAAACTATTTTTAAATAATTGCAACAGTAACTTTCAGAGACGGATGGAAGGGGTGTAGGGGTATTGGGTGGGGGAATGTGTTAATACACAGGTACTAATTTTAATACCTGGTATTGCCATATTTACAATAAAATATATAGGCGGTCATTACAACATTGGCGGTAAAAGCCGCTTACCGCCGTGCAGAAGACCGCCAACACCCCGCCGCGGAAATCCGCCACAGCTATTATGACCCACAACACGGAATCCGCCAATATTCAGACACCCACACAAGTCTGCCACACCAAAGGTGAGTGATAAACTATCGAAAACAAAACCTCCACCGTCATGCCAACAGAAATACACCCACACCATCACAACACACGAACCCACTTGGCGGTCCTTCAACCGCGGTATTCCATTGGCGGTACATACCGCCACGCTCAAAATACACACACATATACAAAACACAGCCACATTGGACAAATCGAAATACACACACCTGATACACATACACACACCACTCCCACACACCCAATACAATATAAAACACACACCCACATCACCCACAAACCCCTACGACCACAATTACTGAGAGAAGGCCAGAGAGAGACACCACCATCAACAATACTAGCATCCACAGGCACACAACACCATGACCCACATAACTTCTATGCACCTCACACTACACACCATTACATATCAGCACACTTATCACCTGTTCACACCACCCCACACATCACCTACACCACCCCATGGCAAGGCAAAGACACCCCAGGTTCTTGGAGGAGGAGCTCAGGGTCATGGTGGAGGAAATTGTCTGGGTAGAGCCACAGCTATTCGAAGCACAGGTGCAGCACGCCTCCATTGCAAGGAAGATGGAGCTATGGCGAAGAATAGTGGACAGGGTCAACGCAGTGGGACAGCACCCAATAAATTGGGAGGACATGTGAAAGAGGTGAAACGACCTTCGGGGGAAGGTGCATTCCGTGGTCTCAAGACACCACCATGCGGTTCAGCGGACTGGCGGGGGACCCCCACCTCCTCCCCCACAACTAACAACATGGGAGGAGCAGGTCTTGGCGATTTTGCTTCCTGAGGGCCTCACAGGAGTAGGTGGAGGAATGGACTCTGGTAAGTCAAATCTTAACTATTACATCCCCCACCCTACCTGCATGCCAGCACATACCCCCACCCTCACCCTCACCCCATCATTCTAAATCCTCACAAATGTCCCAAACATCACAAACCACACATCCTAACACCAAGCCCTGCATGCAACAACAAAGCATGGACACCCATCACTAAAGCATGCCGACTGCACATACCCATACACCCCCCTAAACCATAATCACACAAGGTCCCACACAGGAATGCAAGCACTGGGGTACACGGTCACCCACCCATTGCACACCATGCCACACACAGATGTAATAAACATCCTTTTATACCCCTGCAGGACCCCTACCCAACGTCACCAGACAGGAGGGTCCACACTTGTCCACACCACCAACAGAAGAGGCCCACAGTGATGACAGCACCTCTGTCCAAATGGATCTAGATGACCAGCCCGGCCCATCGGGGACCTCGGGACAGTCGGTTCCCCTCACACTGGCATAGGCCACCACAGAGTTTCCCCCCTCTGGAAACACCAGCACAGCACCCACCCAGCGGGCCCATACCTCCGTCCCCAGGACACGTCAATCAGCAGTGTGTCCACCACTACAGGGAACCCAGGCTAACCCACCACCCCAACAACAACAGGGACCTGGGGGCAGTGGTAGTGGGCACACGGTCCGGGGACGGAGGCACTGGAACACAGGGGAACTGGGAGGGCTGCTGTGCGACAGGGGGAGGACAGGCCAAGGGAACCCACTCTCCACGACGCCCTCTCCAACATCATGGGAGCCTACCACCACTCTCAGGAGAGGATGGCAACGGTACTGGCCAAGTTTCAGGAGACCCAGCGCCTGCAGGAGGAACAGTATTTGGGCTTCAGGGAGGAACTCAGAGCCATCAATTCCACCCTGGTCACCATTGTAGGGGTGTTGAAGGAAGTACTCAACACCAGGAGGGACACTATGGCACTACAAGGGGCCCCTGACACTAGCATGGATGATGAACCACCTCTGCCGGCGCTAGTGGACAGGAGGCACCGCCAGAGGACCACCACACCAGCACCCCACCCCCTGCAGAGGGAGAACCACCTCGCTAACGGTCCCTGAGATCCAGGACAAAGACAGAGAACGATGCCAAGACCCCCGCCAAGAAATTAGACCACCCTGAATGTCTTCCTTCTGTCCCACTTTGTCACCCTGTCCCTCCTTAAACTGCCCCAGCTCCACTTCCTATGCCCATTTGGGCAATGCACCTGTGAGACTAATAGACTGGACTCTGCCATGGACATTCCTCCGCCATCACCCCTCACCATTTTGCTACCCCCTCCTATATTGAGCACTAAAATAAACACCCTTAAAGCACAGAACAATCTGGAGTCAGTCTATGATTTCGAAATAGTGTATTAGCAATTACTGTGGCAAAAAGCTCTTTCATTTGTAATGTCATCATACCTATGTCACACAGCTGTAGTCCATGATGAATCAAAGCAGAAGTCACCCTGTGGGACACACATCTGTGAAATCGTAAGGGAAAGTGACAACTCAGTGACCATACACTGTGTGAAAACGACAGACAGTAGAGAGGTAGTAGTGTTAAAGTACAGGTAGTAGGCAGGTCTGGATTCTTACCTGTGTTTCACTGGAAATATTGCTGGATCACTGAGTCCCTGTTGTTCATGTCTTCTTCTTCTGCTTCCTCATCTTCACTGTCCACAGGCTCCACATCTGCAACAAAACCGCCATCTGGATCATCCTCCTGCAGTAAAGGCACCTGTCGTCGCAAAGCCAAGTTGTGAAGCATACAGCAGGCCACGATGATCTGGCACACCTTCTTTGGTGAGTAGAATAGGGATCCACCTGTCATATGGAGGCACCTGAACCTGGCCTTCAGGAGGCCGAAGGTCCGTTCGATCACCCTCCTAGTTCACCCGTGGGCCTCATTGTAGCGTTCCTCTGCCCTTGTCCTGGGATTCCTCACTGGGGTCAGTAGCCATGACAGGTTGGGGTAACCAGAGTCACCTGCAAATGGCGAGGGACAACTGTTAGAAATACACTAACCTGTAGGGATATCAACTGACCCAAACAACCATTCCCACTGAGGGAAAACGATGTAGCTCTGCATGTGTTTCAGCAGGGCAGACAACACTCCGAACAACACGTTGGAAAACATAGGCTGGGACATCCCTGATGCTATGGCCACTGTTGTTTGAAATGGCCCACTTGCAAGGAAATGGAGCACTGACAGCACCTGCACTTGAGTGGGGATTCCTGTGGGATTCCTGTGGGATGGTGGATTGCTGACATCAGGTCTGGCTCCAACTGGGTACATAGTTCCTGGATTGTGGCACGGTCAAGCCTGTATGTGATAATCACATGTCACTCCTCTATTGTCGACAGGTCCACCAACGGTCGGTACACCGGAGGATTGCGCCATCTCCTCACATGTCCCAGCAGACGGTGCCAATGAAGGACAACAGCGAGCACAGAGTCAAACAACTCAGAGGTACGTACCCACAGCTTACACAGAACACCAATCATAATCCAAAAAGTGGCCTGTATGTGTGTTGACTCTAGGCCTAGGTATGTGTGACGCCGTTAAGAATGAAGCCATGTGGGTCCCTGAAATGGCGGCTGCCTGACTTGTAAAGTGGGACAATAGGATGTGAGGTAACTGCGCTGGCGTTGTACACCGTCGTGGTAGGCAGTCGAAGACTGCGGCGCTATGCTGCATTGGTTACCATTGGACCCTATGGGTCCCAGGAGACAATGACGATGTACGCCGGTGGTGACGGTACGCAACGCCGCGGACGTGACCGCCATTTTCTATTTGTTTAATCACTCGATACCTGATCTTCGACAGGAGAGGACCTACACTGCAAGTGCTGCTGTGACCTCGGTCTGCAAGAGACAATGGCTCGAGTGTCTGGGGAAAGGGCCCCTGCCTTCACATCGGAGGAGTTGGAGAAACTCGTGGATGGGGTCCTCCCCCAGTACACGCTACTCTATGGTCCTCCATTGAACAGGTAAGTACTCTGGGAGCATGCTGTATGGGCTATGCCTGTGTGGAGATGGGTGGATGTAAGAAGGAAGGGGGTAGAGGGCGGCGTGCAAGAAACAACGGTGAGTGCATGTGCCACATGCCAAGGGTAGGGATGGGGGCCAATAACTGTGGCAGTGCAGTTGGTAATAAGTTTCTCTTCCCCCTGTACAAATCATGTAGGTCAGCGCCCACCAGAAAAAAGGTCTTTGGCGTTCCATCGCCAAGGATGTCCGGACCCTGGGGGTCTACCATAGACGGAGCACCCACTGCCGGAAAAGATGGGAGGACATTCGCTGCTGGAGCAAAAAGACGGCGGAGGCTCAGCAGGGGATGGCCTCCCAACGTGGGAGGGGTGCCCATCGCACCATGACCCCCTGATGTTCAGGATCCTGGTGGTGGCGTACCTGGAGTTGGATGGGCACTTGAGGGCATCACAGCAGCCACAAGGGGGTGAGTACACTCTCATCCTGCTGATTTAACGCGCGGTGGAGGGGTCTGGGTGGGGGAGGTGGGCTGTGGGTTTCCCTAGGCCAGGGCGAGTTTAGTAGGCAAGGTCCCTCCATAAGGCAGGCCATGTGGCACCCCACCCCACCTCTGTAGAGTGCCAAGTACACCTAGTCATGCCCCTGTGTCATCCATGTGTGCAGATGTCGTCCATAGCCTAGTAGGACATTTCCCTGGAATTGAACAGTGGAGCCCAAGAGCGCGGTGTAGTGCAGGGGGCTTCTGTGTCTGTCGTGTCCGCCAGCGGTAGCGGTAATGCATGCACTCAACATGTCTTTCTTCTGCCCCCCCCTTTTTGTGGTCTCCCTGTTTTTGTGTGCATTATCATCATCAGGCGGAGGAGCAGTGGCACCAGAGCACAAGGGAGCTGCATCCCACTTGGCCCTGGAGGGTGAAACTACGGACTCGGACTCCACCAGTGGGACGGAGGGCGAGGGGAGCTCCATGGCGGGGACAGGAGCTGACACCAGCGAAACGGACTCATCCTCTGATGGGAGCTCCCTTGTGGTGGCGGCAACATCTGTGCTCCCGCATCCACAGGTACAGCCGCCACCCCCTCTACCAGCACCGCCCTCCCAGCAGTACCTCAGCCTTTGCCCCTTGCCCGCTCACCCAGGAGGGTGGGCATCACCTTCGCCCCAGGCACCTCAAGCCCTGCCCCAGTTACCCCTGCTGCCCTCAGTGAGGAGGCCATTGACCTCCTCAGGTCCCTCACTGTTGGGC
Source organism: Pleurodeles waltl (assembly GCF_031143425.1). Classification (NCBI taxonomy): domain Eukaryota; kingdom Metazoa; phylum Chordata; class Amphibia; order Caudata; family Salamandridae; genus Pleurodeles; species Pleurodeles waltl. Next base: position 344,932,774 of record NC_090439.1, read on the forward strand.
AGTCTACCATTTTGAATGCCATCCAGGGTGTAGAAAGGCAGTTGCAACACACAAATGCATTCCTGGAGGGCATTCATTCTGGTCAGGCGGCCCTTCAGCAAGCTTTTCAAACTCTGGCCTCAGCACTGATGGCAGCCATTGTCCCTGTCTCTAACCTCCCCCCTACAAGTTCCTCCACCCAGATCCAATCCCCTGTACCCCAGCCTATCCCAAGCACACCTTCAGATCAGCATGCACACACGTCAACACACAAGGGAAGCTCAGGCAGACATAAGCACCACACATACCACAGGCACTCACGCAAGCATCACACACATGCAGACACACCAACATGCACTGCCTCCACTGTGTCCCCGTCCTCCTCGTCTCCCTCCTCCCTCCCAGTCTCGTCTCCACTCACACCTGCATGCACTACATCAACAGCCACTACTGCCATCACCAGCACACACACCACCACACCCCGCTCACGTGCAGTCACCACCCCCACTACCATTCACACGTGCCCTGTTTCCTCTCCCAGTGTGTCTGTGACACCCCCTCCCAAGATACACAAACGCAGGCACACACCCACCCAACAGCCATCCACCTCATGACAGCCTCCAGCGCATGCACCTTCACCCAAAGTCAGCAAACAAACACCTCCTTCAACCACACCCTCTTCCTCCACTCCCAAACCCCCTCCAGCTACCCGTCCCAGTGTCTCCCAAAAACTTTTTCTGTCCAACCTTGACCTCTTTCCCACACCTCCCCCACCCCGTCCGTCACCTCGGGCCCGACTCTCCAGGTCCCAACCTAGCACCTCAGCCACATCTCCGGGACCAATGGTGCCTGTAGTCACCAGAATCTGGAGTGCACCGGCCACCAGGGCAGCCAGTGTGGCACGGAGCCACATCACAGACAGTCCCCCACCTGTCAAGCATCAAAGGTTGGCCAGTGCCCGGCGGGAGAGGGGGAAGACTCCAGCCACAAAATCTGCTCCCAGGGGTCCCGGTGGGAGTGTGGAGTCAGCTGCGACACCTTCCAAGTTGGGGAAGGGACACAAGAAACCAGGAAAGTCTGGGAAGAGCAGCACGGCGGAGGAGACCGCCATCATCCCCGCTGCCCAGGAGGCCACAACCATCATCCCCGCTGCCCAGGAGGCCCCCGCCATCATCCCCGCTGCGCCAGAGAGGACCGCCAGCACAAGCCCCGCTGGGCTAGAGAGGACCGCCAGCACAAGCCCCGCTGGGCTAGAGAGGACCGGCAGCAAAAGCCCTGCTGGGCTAGAGAGGACCACCAGCACAAGCCCCGCTTGGCCAGAGAGGACCGCCAGCACAAGCCCGCTGGGCTAGAGAGGGCCGCCAGCACAAGCCCCACTGGGCTAGAGAGGACCGCCAGCAGAAGCCCCGCTGGGCTAGAGAGGGCCACCAGCACAAGTCCCGCTGGGACAGAGAGAACCACCAGCACAAGCCCTGCTGGGACAGAGAGGACTGCCAGCAGCTGAGTCACTTCAAAGGAGCCCGCCGCTCCAAGCACCGCTGAACAGGGCACCGCCGCCTCAAGCACCGCTGAACAGGGCACCGCTGCCTCAAGCACCGCTGAACAGGACACCGCCGCTCCAAGCACCGCTGAACAGGGCACCACCGCCTCAAGCACCGCTGGACAGGGCACCACCACCTCAAGCACTGCTGAATAGGGAACCGCCGTCTCAAGCACCGCTGAACAAGGCACCGCCGCCTCAAGTACCACTGGCCCATGAGCGCCAATGGCACTGATCCTACAGGCAGGATGAAGCACTCTGGGCACCAAGCCCCCTCCAGAACCAGTGGAGAGATACATCCACTAGCTCTGTCCTTAGCAGGATGAAGCACTCTGGGCACAAAGCCCCCTCCAGAACCAGTGGAGAGATACATCCACTACCTCTGTCCTTAGCAGGATGAAGCACTCTGGGCACAAAGCCCCCTCCAGAACCAGTGGTGACTGTTATCCACTTGAGAGACTGTGGCTTGTCACTCCCCAGGATTGAACAGTGGGCAACCCATCCACTGTAGAGACTTGAGAGACTGTGGCTTTGCACTCCCCAGGATTGAACAGTGGGCAACCCACCCACTGTAGAGACTTGTGAGACTGTGGTGTGCACTCCCCAGGATGGAACAGTGGGCAACCCACCCACTTGTTAGACTTGAGAGACTGTGGCTTTGCACTCCGCAGGATGGCACAGTGGGCAACCCACCCACTGTAGAGACATGAGAGACTGTGGCTTTGCACTCTTCAGGATTGAACAGTGGGCATGTGGCCCTCTCGTGGATTTGGCGCCGTGCACTCAACCGGCTGAGGTGCCCCCCCTTTCCCTCCCCCTGAGGTGCCTGTTTTCTTGCTCTCTGCTGCCCCTGCAGTGTTCTCTCCACCATGGTCGGGGATCTTGTGTGGGCCTCGCCCATATTGTGTGGGCCCAGTGTTCCACTGACTTAATTGGAGCACTACCTGGACTACTATGCTTGGTGTATATTTTGTTTATGGTGTATATATATTTTTGCCTACTTGATTTTAATATATTACAATGGTTCCACTAATTTCCTTTTGTCTTTGAATTCTTCCGGAGGGGTTGGGGTGTGTGACCATCATGTATTAATATGTATTAGTGTGTGTGTTGTAGTGGGTGAAGGTGGGGGTGTTGCGTGTGTGTGTCCCTGTTTTTTCCCTCCCCCCTCCCCTGTGTTGTAGGTGCAGTACTCACCGTAGTCTTCGACGCCGGCGTTCGTGCTCCTGGTAGAGGAGCAGGAAGACTATCGCAGGGAGAATTTGGAGTTCCGGCTCCATAGTGTCCTAGTTCCTCGTGGGGTGTGTAGAGGTGAGCGTTTTCCCTTCCAAATACCTGTTTCTGCTGTGTTTTTATCCACGGTGAATCCACCCCGGAAAAGGTGGCGGATTGGCCTGTTGTGATACTGTGGGTGGTACTTTGTCTTCCGCCTGTCTGTTGGCAGTGACCGCCAAGCTGTTTGTTTGTACCGCTGTGGTGGTTGGAGTGTTAAAGTGGCTGTCTTTGTTGGCGGTTTCCGCCATGGTCTTAATTGCAAATTGTTTCCGCCAGCCTGTTGGCTGTCTTACCGCCGCTTTAACACCGACCGCCAGGGTTGTAATGACCACCATAGTATTTGTAAGCTAAATTTTAAAAAATGTTTGTAAATAATTGTAAAACTAACTTTAAGGGCAGGATGCATGGGACTTCATTGGGAAAATTGTTATTTTTTACTTTTTACAATCAACCTTGATATCCGCTGTTGTGCATCTGTTTCTGCAGTCGATGAAGGGTCAAAGTTGAGATTGGAAGCAAGGAAGAGCTCCGGTCTGGTAAAAACATTTTATTTGATATTTTTGAGAATATAGATGGCTATATTTATTGTATTGCGAGAAGGGGGAAGTAGTTAGATGTTAAATAGAACACAAATCTATGTTTTGGATGTTTTTACTATTTTTTTAATTCACATGTAGGTTTCACGTGTATGCCCACGTCGGGACAATTGTGTTTTTTAATCTATTTGAAACAAAAAGTAATATTTGACTTTTTTTGGTGTTGTGTTTTTTTAAACTGTTCGCAGTTTAATGGGAAAAAAGACCACATGGCTGCAATAGAAAAATTGATTTCTTGGATCCCTTACTGCAGGATTGTTTTTTTCTTACAAACACACTTTCCTTACCAGATATCGACTTTTGGAATTGCTGATTTTCACCTACATGAATTTCTATTACAGTTTTTTATGGGAATTTCGTATTGGGGAATGCATTTTTTGTCACTTTTTTTTTTCACAAACAAAACAGCTTTCGGGGATTTGGTTTTTGGATTTGTGTTTTTTTCAAAACACCCCGTTGTTATTTCCTACATTTGACTTGTAGGAGATGGTGTACTTTAAAAAAGTATGGTATTTTGGGCGTTCGGCTCTTCTTTGTGTATTGGATATCCCTGTATGAATTATTGGAGTACTGGAGACTCTGGTTTACAGGTGGTTTGCAAAACTCACCAAGAGTTGAAGAAAGAAGGCAACTAGAAATAGGAACCTCACAATTTGTTTAATTTGTAAAAAATAATTTAAAAAATCCAATCTAATAACATAAGGTCTCATTACAAAATTGGCGGTCTGACTGACAAACCGTGCCGGTGGTGGCCACCAAAAGACCGCCATGTTGGCAGTCATACAGAAAGCCGTATTACGAGCTACAAGCCAGGACTGCCAAAAGACAGCCGAAATCCTGACACCTCCAGGACTTTGGAGAGCTGGAAAGAGGAGGTCCGATCACCGGCACAGCCAGACCGTCAGCCAACCACAAACCTATTACAAGTCGAAAATCACCATGGTGATCCGGCCATGGCAGTCTTCTAATGGCGGTGCGAACCGCAGGGGTCAGCGCTCCTCACAGTAATACACAACAACACATTCTCTAGATTTGAAAACAACACAGCTGACACACATACACACACTCGATACACCTACCAACCTCACTATAAAACACACCTCTTCACACACCACAATCCTTAGCATCTCCCACCCCACACACGGAAGCCAGAGCAACATCAGAGCAAACCAAACCGTAGATTAAGCATCCCATCATCTCTTACAAAGCACATATCACATATCCTCACAACACCCCCAACACCCATATTTACACCCTGTCATGCTATTTACTCCCCGTAACCCCCTCATCACACAGCACCTACAATTGAATTTATTTTTCCTCACTTTTTTACCACCACGTCACCACAAAAACATCCACATTTCACAGATGACAAGTTAAGAGTCTTAGTGGATGAAATCATTAGAGTAGAGTCACATCTACTTGAAGCCTAAGTCCATCAGATTACTATCGCAAGAAAAATGGGAATGTGGAAAAGAATAGCTGACAGAATGAATTCTGTAGGCAGCTACCCACGCACAAGGGATGACCTCAGAAAGAGATGGAATGACCTCATGGGGAAGGTCCCTTCCATGGCCGCCAGGCACCAGCTGGTGGTACACAAGTCTACCACCTCCTCCCCCACAGTTCACATTAGGGGAGGAGATGATCCTGGCCATCCTACATCCTGAGGGCTCGACAGGAATACCTGGGGGAGTGGAGTCGGGTAAGTCACACCAACAAAATTAACTTACCAAGATGTCCAGTGTCCATCTGTCCATAAACCCCTGTCTGGCCTCCAACATGCCAATTACACCTACCTGGGGGAACAATATCTCTGTATAGTGGGTGTAGTACAAGGATTGACAGCACTACAACTCCCAGCAGGCACTGTTCTACTTTCACTAATACTAGAACAGTGTAGCCCAATCAAAATTACCTCCTTTGACAACTCCACATCGGAGTGTACCCATCTGAGAGGATTTAAACTGTACAGTGTGTGGGTAGGACAGGCAATTAAAGCAGTAATAGGTCAGCAGGCACTGGTAATGTCACTCCATTAAGCTAATACCGTGCTCTTTGCTACTAGGACCATTTTCCCTCTTCTCACCCGTTCAACTCAACTACCCTGAGGGGATTTCGCATGTATAGTGTGTGGGCAGGGCAGAAAATGACAGCAATCATAAGCTCAGCAGGCACTGGCAACGTCACTCCACTCAGCCAATACTTTGTTTTCTGCTATAGGACCACTCCCCCTCTACTCAGCCTTTGCCATATACCCACCTATGGGGATATCAACTGTATAGTGTACGGGGAAGGCAGGCAAAGACAGCAATGCCATGCTCAGAAGGCACTGTGTACGCAATGCAAAATACCTGCTTACTGTGCATCTGTCCTAACATCCTTGCACATCAACTTGCTATGAAAGTCTACTCACCTGGTGAGGATGAGTTATGTATTCTGTGTGTAATTCTTGGTGTAACATGACTGTAAATCCCACGAGGTCCAGTCCCTCTAACTCCAATAACCAGGACACTGTCCTCAATGACATTGTGCTGCTGTCTGTTTATTCACAAATGCATTACCTACCTAGGAGGGACCAGCATACAGATCCTAGTGCACTCTGTGATGTGCCTAGTCAGCTAGATCCATCTTGAGCAGATAAGCCAAGATGAAAATAATGTGGATAGGAAGGACAGTTCAACATATGTGCCCAATGAATGAAGGACAACTCAAAGGTACCAAGATACATCATCTAAATGTGTGTGGCAGAACACATATTCACAATGCACTGAACACATGATGACAACTAACATATACAACAACCCACTTAACAGTCTACTAGGTCTTGAGATGACCTAAGACACATCCTGTCCAGCCACTGTTTGGAAAAACTGCTGGAAAGATAGGAGTCTATGAAGAGACATCCCAGTGCCAAGATACTCAGACATCCTGTAACAAGGTGACTTGAAATGAAATTGGTCTGTTCCCCAAATGTCAGGTCTATACAGTTGATAGCGGGTGTGCCTCTCACATAAAGGAAAAATGCAAAGCCAATGTGTACATGATCTTCATCCAATGTCACTGTAAACTGTTGGAGGTGCATGGCTCAATACAACCTGTAACATTCTCTCTCTCACTTCAACAAGTCTACCTGCAACTGGGTACAGAGACATCAAACAAGAGACTTCCCCTACCCCCTTGGCTGAAGCCCTCAGTGAGGATACCACTCCTGGATGCGTGGACGTTGAAGACAGCACTGGCTCACCTGGGGAACCTGGTCAGACAACACCTGTCAGCCTCACCCTGACCACATTAACTCCCCTCAGCCCTGTTGCGTCAACATCTCAGGCAACCAATCACCCCCAAACCTGGCTCCCAAGGACAGAATCAACAATCTTGTGCCCCCAGTCCAGGTACCTGAGTCACATATAGACACCTCTTGCAGTGATAAACCTGGACCCTCTGGTAGGTACCAAACTGTGCCATGGACGCAGGCATGTGAGGGTAGGGTGGGTGGGAGGGATGGTGTAGGCCAGCAGCATGAGGCTGCTTGGGATGGGTCTGGTCACGACACCATTATGCTGGGGAGCCTACCAACAATCCCAAGGCATGATGGGCCTGGTACTCACCGAAGTAAGGGAGATCAGGCAGCTGCAGAGGGATTACCACCATGAAATATTGCAAGAGTGTGAGGCCCACAATGCCACCTTAGTCTCCCTAACAGGACTGCTGAGGGATATCCACACCACCCGAGCAGGGACTGAGAACAACACCAGACCCCTTCGATTGGTCTAGTAACATCAGCCCCTTCGAGCTCCATGGCAGCCAGTGAAAGGGAGGCCCTGCCAGGGGAAGGACCTGCCTCAGTCACCCCAGCCTCTGTAGCTGAAGACCCCCCCCCCTGAAAATCAGGGACGTCCACCCAAACTTCCATGAGGTGCAGATGCAAAGCCATCAACCACTGCCAGGAAGTGACTTCTTCCTGATGGAGCCCCTCTGTATGCCACAGAATCACTGTGTTGACTATTCCTCAAACACTATCCATTTTCAAGGATAGTTGGACACTGGACTTTGGACTTCAGATGTTGTGGTCAGCTACTCTAATGATTACATCCACCATGACTTCTACCTCCACATTTTAACGTATTACTTAATTCCTACCTTTATGTTTAGAACACATGTGATTAAACACAACTAGGAAACAATCAATCCTTATTAGTGATTTTTCACCATTGTGGGATGCACAATGTGAAATGAATGTGGTGCAAATGAGTTATTCTTAAGATGTGATGTAAGGAGGGATATGTCACAGGCATTGTCAGGCTGAGGATTACTAGCAACACAACACAGGTGGTCACTCACACCAAAATGTTTATTTGCACTGTACAGCCCATATGCTGCAAAATGTCTGGACTGTCATTGACAAGAATGAGAAAACATTGTTGCTTCTGGCTAGATATCACAAAGTACCATCCCCTTGGCCACAGAAGAAGGGGCTGTGGCAAACCCTGTCCTGTAGTATAGGCAAACAGATTGGGGGATGTTATCACCAGCTTGACCCTTATCACATACCAAAACCAGGTCTATCTAACTTATTATACCCCATGACACAGACAGAGGACCGGACAAAAGTCTTTAGTAAGAGGCCCATCATATTACAATGGTTAGGCATCTAATGGCATGTTACAGACCTAGGATAGTGCTGTGGCACAGGCACTATGACCTGCAATGGGGAAATACATTGACAGCTACTTGCAGGGCATAGAAGCTCATTATCAACACAATGTGAAAGGAGAATGGATGGATTGCACGGGATGACATGTTACAAGGCCACATGATCAGACACATGAAACCACTGGAGCAACATACCACGGCAAACAGGTTTATTCTTTAACTAAGATAACTGCCCTCCCACTGCCCAGGCAGCCTGGGCATGAAACTCACACAACCCAAATTTGCCACAAACAGTATGTGGATCAATTCCATGCCCCCTTCACATGTCAGACAAGCTACAGCCACCTGCCAGTGACGCAACTCTGAAATGCCCAAATGAGGATGGCATGGTGAAGAGACCTGGAAGGCAAAAGTGACATACAAGGAGTTTAGGCAGGCAAAGGCCGAAGTGAGACACACCAGTCATTTTAAACTTCCGCTGTCTCTCTGACAGTGCAATATGACTCCCCCAAACAAAGGAGATCCTCAAGAGAGGTACATCTTCTAGTCTGATGCATCAAGCACACCTGGCCTGTATGATGCATAGCATGAGATGCACTGTCTCATGGTGACAGAGATACCCTTTCTACAAATCCTGATCCCTACAGTACCCAATGCAGTCACAGCAATCACAGAACATCACATACCTTCACTCAAGAGGAGTACTGGTTGATGAGATCTGCCCGCTTGTCTCCACCTTCATCCTCATCACTGTCATCTTCACTTGGCATTTCCAGAGGCTCACCCTCTGACACTGCCAGCACCCTCTCATCAGGGATGTATGGGATGTTTCTCCTCAGGGAAAGGTTGTGGTGCATGCAGCAGGCCCCAATGATCTTACAAACTTTTGCGGGTGACTAGAGGAGGGATTTACCTGATTTGTCTATGTTCCGAAATCTTGCCTTCAGGAGCCCAAAAGCCTGCTTCATGACACAGCATGTTCTTCTATGTGCCTCATTGAAGCGGACTTCCCCTGGCATATTTGGTTTCCTCACTGGTGTCAACAACCAGGGACAATTTGGAAAGGCAGAATAACCTGTAAGGAAATGAGACATGTGTGCAATCATCAATCCAGAGCATCGTCTGACTACCAGCAGACATAGCATACAAACAACATGATATATATTACTTACCAACCACCCAGGCCCTCTCTGGGTACAGTTGTGTCATCTGCTGAGGAATTGTGGTGTTCCGCATGATGAAGGCATCATGGACTGAACCCGGGTACTGGGCACAGACTTGGGAAATTTAGAAGTATGCAAAACACACTACTTGAACATTGATGGAATGGAAGCTTTTCCTCTTCTGAAATACACCTGTTCATTGCCATGGGGCAGAACCAGGGCGACATGGGTACCATCAATGACTCCCACAACATGTGGGATGTGTGCCAAACTATAGAACTCTGCTTTCACATGGGCAACAATTCTCACATTGAGGAAAAGAAATGTAGCTGTCCAGGTGTTTCAACATTGCTGAGAGAACATCCTTCAACACCAAACTGAACATAGACTAGGACATCCCAGCAGATAGGGCCATTTTTTTGGTAGGACCCTGTGGCCAGGAAGTGCAACACTGACATGACTATGGGTGGTATGCTATTTGGATGACATACGGTTGGCATCGGATCTGGCTCCAACTCACAACATAGACCCATGATTGTCTGCCTATCCAGGCAGTACATCTGAATGACATGTCTGTTCTCCATGGTCTGCAAGTCTTCTAGTGGACGGTACACAGGAGGGTGTCTGATCCTTCTTCTCCCCCAGTAACAATGTGGGCCAAAATGAAACAAAGGAAATCACTCAATGTGTCCCTAGCAATTTACATACTACATGTAAGATATGAAATGTGTCATGTCATGTGAGTCACTGTAAACATGATACACAACACACACCAAGGATAACACTTGCACATCTGTGAAGGGTTAAAACCTTGCTTATATACATATGTGTACGAAACCTCTATCTGGGCAACAAACTCATGTCCAAATAAACTTCCTGTGATCCAGTGCCCTAAATCCTGGATTACACATGGAGGAGAGGGTGGTGACTGTACCCCCAAAAATGTTGTCACATCTGCAGGGCCACATACCTACGTGATAATGGGAACGATAAAACTACATGACAGGACAAGGCCAGCCCTCAATAAACACCAGGACATAATTTTTATGATTGTGACGCATCAAAATATATGTTGTGTGAATGAATTGTATGCCTTTAAAATGGTGGATGCCTGACCTACTCCACTGGACATTAGGAACCGCCCGCGACTGTCGGCGGAAGTCCTCATGGCAGTAGGTGGATGCTACTATGGCAGACACTGCCACAGCATAACATTGCTGTGTGTGGCAGACTTTGGTCAATGGCAGTGTCCGCTGGCGGTGAAGGTCGCGTACCTTGTTGACGTGACCACCAATTTCTACTGAATCTCTGACTTGACTCCTGACACTGCTGCCATCAAGACCTCCACAAGCTGAGCTGCTGTGTACTGCCTCTGGGAATAATCATGTTGCATCCTACAGGTGATAGGATCGCTGCCTTCTCACGCAAAGAGCTGGAGAAGCTGGTGGAGGAGGTCCTACCCCTGAATGAACAGCTCTATGGTGCACCAGAGAAGCAGGTAAGTGCACCATGTGCACACTTTTCTCTATGCCTCTACTTATCTTAGCTTTAGTCATCCTATGCTTAAGCCCAGTTTGTCTGATTGTGTCTGCAAAGCCCTGTAGGAGCTATCAGTGTGCATTAGTGGTTGAGTCAATGTCCATGTATCTATGTCAAGTAACAGGTTTGTAGTCCTGAGAGAATGTGGTGAGTGTGCATTCAGTGTTCCCTGAACCAACTTGCATTGGATGCACATGTCTAGGTGAGGTGTCATGCAGCCATCCCCAGCGTCATCTGCAGAAGGGTTGAATGCATGTTGTATGATATGGTTGGCCACCATTTGAGCTCTTACTGCATTTGTACAGAGATTTATGGACACATCTGGCTTTGTTGGACTTTTGTTCTGAAGCTGGGTAATAACTCATTATGCCCTTCAACTCTGCACATAGGCAGCCAATGTAAATTGGCTGTAGGCTACATGATGTACTGTGATGCATGTGATTTTTTAGACATGGTGTATTGTGTAGGTATGTCTGCTCAGCCTGCAGAGAAGGGGGCCTGTGATTTGTCATCCACTCCAAAACTGGACTGGCATCGATTCCCTTTTCCACCGCATGTGTGACACTGTGCCCACTCCCTGGAGAGCATGTGATGGTGTCAAATCGTAACTCACTGGATGTTTTGTGCATTGTTTGCAGTGCGTTTTACCTGTTACTTGCAACTTTGTGTTCCATTGTGTTCCTGGTCAAGACATGTGACTAGCTCATGTCCCACAAAAGTCACTGTTTTTCTACCTGGTCAGTGCAGGGCCTGAGCTGGGGGTGTGCAGGGCATCCTATTGGGGAGTGCTGGCAATCATGTGTCTGTCCAATGCATGCTATGTGTCACAGGTGGACAGGATGGTCAGGACAGGATGTCATTAACTAGGTACACTGACATGTATGTGACCCCGTCATTTTGTATGGGACTTGTGGACATAATATTCTGTCTTGTCATTTACATCCAAGCAGGTCTACGCCCATCAGAAGAATGGGGATTTGGACATCCATCCCCAAGAAGGTGCAGTCCCTGAGTGTCCACAGCTGGCAGAGCACCCACTGTCAGAAGAGGTGTGAGGGCCTGAGACACTGGGCCTGGAAGACTGCACAGGCCCAGACGGGGTGCCCTAGGCCATGATGCGCCTAATGGTCCGAATTTTGGCGGTGGCCTATTCGGCTATGAATGGTCATTTGAGGGCAGCACAACTGGGTGAGTATATGGAAAAATCATGGTTGAACCTTTAACAGGTGACTGAGTGAGGGATAGACTGCTCCCCTGACAACGTGTCATGTGCCACATATCTTCTGGGGTCAATTTGGTGTTGACAGGCCATGTGTTTCCAACTGGTGTGCTCATCTTTTTGGAGATGGGACTAAACTATGGTGAATCCTCAGTCAAATTGACTAACATAGAGCAGATATGACTATGTTTAGTTTTCAAAACATATGTTTTAACTACCCTGGTGGTTGTTAGTTTCCATCAACATATCACACCTGACAAATGTTACAGTCCAAAGTTAAGTAAGATGTGGGTCACTATCCTCTGTCATGTGTCTGGGGATATGTGTAGGTTGACATCTGCAAACCATGTACATGTTTACTCCATTGTATTTTGGGGTACTGTTGCTTCACAGCAGTCTGTGATGCATGGGTGTCCATCATACATGTGACATGACTTACATGGCAATATCTTGGCAGCTGTAGCAAACTACTTTCCTTTGGTAAGTGGGTAATGTGCATTGACATGGGTGATGTGTCATCAGTGTATCAAACATACCTTGTGCCTACGTCTCTGCATGTGCTCCATTCCCATCTAGGATATGTACTATGCAGTAGGTGTAGGCACGTGCTATCCATCCAGATGGGACGATGTAAAAAAACTCTTACGTATATGTTCATGGGGTCCTGTTGTTGTTGTCATTATTATACATCTGCAATGGTTGTCCAGTCACTATGATGCCCCAGACAGGAATATGCCACCTTCATATGTAGTCATATAGAAACATTACTGCCTTATATTATATCTTTAGTCATGAGTAACGGCAATAGCTGGAGATGACAGGTAGGGGAAGGGTGTTGATCCACTTGATGATGATTTGTACCCTTGATGTGGTATAATGGTTGTTGGTCCACAGCACCTGTGTGGGCCTGACTGTATAGATGCATCATGGATTGACGTGTAGTGATGTTTGCATGACATGTGCTTGGAGTCAGGGATTAATTCACAGACAGATGCCATGCTTGTAATGTGTGAAATATGGGTAGTGATGTTGCTCCTCACTGTACAGCAATTTGATATGCTTCTGATAGTGGTTGCAAGGTCTGTGCCTCTCCGTCCTGCATGGAACAGTTGTCTACTACAATCCCTCTCAGAAGTAAACATGAAAATGGGTGTGAGACATTGGTAGGGGATATCCTGGGCCTAACAGGACCATTCATTTGTGTATTCTGGAAACATCTCTCCATGAGGATTGGGGCCTGACTTAATTGTTGTTCCGTGCAAAACCACATGTGGTGCACATCTGACCTTGCGACTACCTCCTTGACTCATTTTGGAAAGGTGTGACTTGTGGAGCTTTACATTGTTGTGAGGTGTCCATGTCACCTAATCCAGGTATGGCATGTTTGAACCTTTGTTTTCTGCCTTTCTTACCAACATTACCTATTGTTGACACATCATATTGGTAAATGTGTGCATAGCCTGTCAGTGTAATTGGTAGGGTACCTTGCAATGGAATTCAATTGTTGGCTGGTGGTTCCATGTGGTGGGCTGCATGTGGCACAAATTGAGGTAGAGTGGTCACCTAGTTGTGTTATGGTTAGTGTGGTAGCTAGACGTCATCCATGCTACTGTAGTTTTCTGAGACCAAGATTTGCTCATGTGTTACCTTTGCGATTCCGAGTGGCATGCATGGTTTTGTACTGGCACATGATGGTGCCACTTTGCTGTCACTTCATGTGGTGGGCCACATGATGGTATGTTTTGTCTCTTAGAGTTGTGATTGTGTCATCATGTACAATATGACCTTACTTTCTTTTTGTAGCATCAGCACTGGCAGGCGAAGCAGACAGGCCGAGTCAAGTGAGGAGTCATCGGAGCACGGGCCCACAGGTCACAAGACAACAGAAAAGCAAGGGACCCAGTGGCCCAAAGGGCAAGGGGAGTGCCATGGGGGAGTTTGGATCTGGCTCTCCATCATCAAATTCCTCCTCCAGTGGCCACTCCCTAGTGATGGCAGACCCATCAGGCACCATCCCAGTACCATCTTTGTCCACCACCCCCATTCTATCACTGCCCCCTCCCTGCTACTCCCCACCCAGTTGGCCGTGCCTGCTCACCCAGGAGGGTGGGTATCTACTTTACCACAGACATCTCTGCCCAGCTCCTGATTACCCCTGCCACCCTCAGTGAGGAGGCTATTGACCTCCTGAGGTCGATCTTGTTGGGTCAGATGACAGTTGTGAATGCCATACAGGGGCTGGCAAGCTAGATCCAGCAAAGCAATGCGTTCCTGGAGGACATTCACAGTGCAATATCTGGTCTACAGAGATCATTTCAGGCTCTGGCCTCCACACTGAAGGCAGCCAGTCACCCCTTGTCTTCCACCCCACCTTCTTCTTACCAGTTTGAATCACCCCTTCCCCAACCCACCCAAAGCCCACAGAGAGGCTTGCATGCATCGACCTCAACAGACAAGATTTGCACACACAAACATAAGCACCACAAGACACACCACCGGCACGCACACAAACAACATCTACCTGCTGACACAGCAACAGTCATACTTTCCCTGACATGACATCTGGCACACCTACAGACACCGCATCAACAGTCACTGATCTAGCCACCATACCTCTCATGCCCACAGACACCACAGAGACACCTACATGCAGCACATCTACCAGACACCCACCCACTAAGGCATCCCCTAGCACCTCTACTCACCCAACACCCACCACACCACATGCAAGCACACCTCCCACAAACACACACCCAAAACATCCACACTGACACGTCAGACAACCACTCACTCAACCCCCAAATCCCAAACCCTTCTGACTGTCCCTGTGTGTCAAATTCATTTTCCTCTGTGAGATTGACCTTACCCCTGTTCTCCCTTCCCATACCACCCCCAAAATGTACATTTCCTTCCCCAAGTTCATCCCTTCCATCTCCAAGGCCTCCCCTGCTCCCCTTGCAGGCACCTATGCCCCTTCCCCTGCCAAGAAGAAGTCAACCCCTCCTAAGAACGTTCCCCCCTCCCAAGCCCAAACCCAATCCCCTCCCAAAACCAAACGTCCCCAGCCCGATAATTCATTTTCTTCCCTAGGTTTCTGTTCTTCTTGGCTGACATTGATTGTGGGCCTGTAGTTGTGTGTGTTTGTGCTGCATCCTGCTCCATGTGCTGTTTTTCTAAGTATGTCAGTTTGTGTCCAATGCTGTTGTCCCCCAAGGGCAGGGTGTGTGTTGTGTGATGGGTATGTTTATGTGTATGAAGGCTGAATGTTGGTCTCATGGCATTGTGTTGTGTTTGTAGTGGCATGAGTTTATTTTTGTATTGTGTGATGTGGGCATGTATGCTATATGATTTGTCCCCTGTTATGGCTATTGTCTACATGTGGTGTGGGTGTTCTTGAGTTTTGTCAGTGCAGACCTGGAGTTTGTTGAGTTGTGGTTTGCTTTACATTTGAGTGTGCATGTGTCTATTTAGTTGTGTGTCCCTCGCAGCTGGATGGTGTAGGGGTATGCCCCATGGAGTGTGAGTTGTGTGTGCATTGTTGCCTTACCCTTTCCCCATTGTGTGACTGTGCATGACAATTGACATAGATATTGCTTGTCCCTGAGATCCAATTGTGGGCAACTGCTGTGTGAATGTTGTTAGGGGCCTTGTTCAACATGATATGTCACCTAATGCAGCCTTCTTCCAAGTATAGTCCTGCTATTCCCATCGCAGATGTGCAGGTGCTGTTGTGGTGGTGTGCTTTGTATCTTTTGTCTATTTGTCTCTGTGTGCATTGGGGATAGCACATTCTGCTATGAGGGTGTGTGATGTGTGTTTCGATGGCAGTGTTGTTAGACGGTGGTGTTGTGTGTGTGCCATGGCAGAATGGATGTATATGTGTGCTGTATGTTTGATAGTCCTGAGGCAATATTGGGTGTGCGTTTGTAGAATGGATTTGTATATACGCAGTAGTCGTGCTGTTGTGTGTTGTGTGGCGTTCAGTGTCCCTGATCCTGTGTTGTGTAGCTGCAAGTACATATGTGGTATTGCCGTACAGTGTGCTTGATGAAGTGTGAGTGTTCTGAAGGTGTGGGTGTCTGTGTTGCAGTGTGTGAGTGTGTGTATCATGAATAGGTGTAGCTGCTGGCCTTGGTGCCCCCCATAATGTGTACAATTTTGTTATACAGAGTAATAATATAGGTAGGCGTGTGTGTGTACTTATGGTTGGTGTTGTCCAGGTCGGCGTTGAATTCATTGTCTTTCGGTGAGCAGGAGCAGCGGCATGATGTTTAGGAATGTCTCCATGGTGGCTCTGGATGTTTGTTGCTGTGTACAGGCGAGTGCCTCCTTTTAAGCTGCTCATTTTCACCTGCTGATCCGTGGTGGTTGGCACGTGGTGGTCACATTGCTGGTGTGCAGCTTCGTAATAGGTCCGACAGAAGCATGGTCTCTGCCGGCCTGTTTGTGCCTCCAGAAGACCGCGACGCTCTGTGCTGCCTGGCAGTGGCTGCAGACTGCTGACGGTCTTCTATTTGCTTGACCACCAAACTCACAATATGGCGGTCCACTCCACCAGACTCTTGGTGATTGAACCGCCACCACCAACATGGCGATAACGGGACTGCCAAATTTGCAATCAGCCCCATAGTGTTGTCAAAACAGGCAAGCAAGTTAAAGACGGTATCAGTATGTTTTAGAAATGTAGCATGTATGCAAGACTGTCTAGTTATTCTGAAGCCACCTTCAACAGACATTGTTGAATTTTTGCCAATATTCGCTTGAATGTCTCTTTACCTTTTTTTTAGAAACACATGAGTTTAGATTGCCTGATAATGTTTACACTATTTTCATTTATTTGGAAATCTTGTTCCTTCTTCAAAATTTCCCAAAAATGATGTAGGTTTGGGTGAGGTCTACCAATTGATTTATGGAAGGATTTATGCCAACCCTCAATAGAATTGTTAGTTTTTCCACCCCCATCTAAGCAGGTCACGTAGCAGTTCCACCAGTCAATGGGAAACATTGGCTTTCTCCTGCAATCTGACCTGCTTCGATGCCCAATCCAAGTGTTTTCAAGATAATTTAGAAGTGGAGCCAAATTGTCTTCATTTTCGGTAATGTAGTCTGATTTAATAATTGATGTGTAGAACTTATCCACACAGTCTACAGGCACAAAGTATAAAGCAGTTTGTTTTTTAAATTCATACTGCAGCTTCCGTTTGTCATGTCATCATCAACTAAGGATCTTATTTTCAATTTTTCAGCAATACGCCTGAGAAAAGTGAAAAAAACATTCTTGAATTGGGTGTCAGGGTACTTTTTGTAATGGTATTAATCATAGTCACTTCGAAGTCAAATATTCGTTTTCTAGGAATTTTATAAATTGATTTGGATTTTATCACTGTCAGAAATTCAGTGTACATTGAGGATTGCGTGTCTGGGTGTAAGTGTAGACTAAGGAGACTGTAGTGTTATTTATGTCAGCATGAATTGTGTAAATGTGGGTAAATGGATGGGGCGCGGACATAAATGTCCCATCAATCATCCAAATTTTGTAATTCTCACGGGTTACGAGGTTATGGGTTGTGATAAATATTAGTATTTTTTATGAGGGTTTTTCAGTTGATCAGTGAAAGCAAGAGTTTGTGGGGGAATATTAATGTCTAAATAGGTTTGTGGGGTTACTTGTTGGGGGTTGCTTGTCGTTTTTTGCCTCACCACCATTCTCCTAAGGCTGGGCATTATGGGCATACACCTTGCTACATGCAAGGAGTTGGATGTAAGTAGTTTAATTTGCTGTACGTCTCACATACTTCAATCTCCATTTCAGAGGCAGAGTGGTTATGCTCTGTGGTCTTTTCCACTGTGTCACCCGGAGTAACCGCTCTGGCTGTGCGATGGGATAAAAAAATACTGCACTCACTTCCAATGACTTCTAGGCTCAGTTAACCTCTCCTTACAATAAAGATAGCCACCAGACTTAAGCAGCCTATCACCTACTCTAGACATGATGTAATAGGCTTCATGAGCGGATTCCATTAGTGTTGGTTCTGTAAAAATTAAAAAACATGGAAAAAAAGTATAAGAATTTACATTTACTATATTGTGTTTTTTGTCCTTTGTTATCCTGCCTACTAAGAGAAAGTGAACAATTTAAATTGTGGTGAACTGCTTGTGCTGTCTATGTTTTTCTTTCATTACTTACATCTGAAATAGTGATATCTGTGTAGAATTTGTTCTGCAATTTGTAGAATTTTGTCTGTTTTTTTGTTGGTGGATGTATATGTGTGATAAAAAGGTAGATTTATTCTAATATTTAGTAGTTTGTTAATGCCCCAACCCAGTCACTGTCCAGCAGCTGCCCTGAGGCATGCCCCCAGTGGAGTTACAATATATTTTTTTGCCCCAGACACTGTCCAGCACCTGCCCTGAGAATTGCCCCTGGCAGAGTTAGAATAGTAATTTTATCCCTCAGTCACTGTCCAGTACCTGTCCTGAGGCTTGCTAAGCCTGGTTGATGAGGGGTGAAACCTGAAACCGGTCTCAGGAGCTTGTTTCCAGTTCAGGGAGGTCCTGGCCAGGCAATTCAGGCTGGACTGTTCCCATAGAGAGCAGGGTCAAGAATTATTTGCATATGGTTGGGACCAAACTAGAACATGGCGAGCAAATAACAATGATGGATTAAACCTCATATCTGTAAATGGTGGTGAATGTTTGATGTATTCTGCATGCTGCCCATCATCTGCTCTTTTTGCATTTGTCTCCCTTAGTGGGAAGGTTCTGCCCAGACATTGGTCCTGTGCTCACTATGCCCCTGGATTTAAGTTAGCCTGGCTGATGAGGGGTGATAACCTTAAACTGGTCTCAGAATGTTTGTTTCCAGTCCAGGGAAGACCTGACCTGGCAGTTTGGGCTAGACTGTTCCCATGGTGATCAGGGTACTGACTGATTTGCATATGGCTGGTTCAAAACTGGAATGGCATGGCAAGCAAAACTGATGGCTTAAACCCAGATCTGTGACTGGGGTGAATGTTTGATTTGTTCTGCATTCTATCCATCATCTGTTCTTTTTGTATTTTTCACCCTAAGTGGGAAGGGTATGCCCAGACATGGGTCCCATGCTTGCTATTCCACCAGATTCAAGCTAGAATGGCTGATGAGGGTGATACTCTGAAACTGGTCCTACAAATGCTTACATCTAGTCAAGGGGGGACCTGGCCTGGCAGTTCGAGCAGCCCTGTTCCCATGGGGAGCAGAGTAAGGACTGGTTGGCATATGGCCAGGTCCAAACAGGAATGGCATGGCAACCAAAATACAATGGAATAAACCCAGATCTGTGATTGGAGATGAATGTTGGATTTGTTTTGCATTCTGTCCATCATCTGTTCTGTTTGCATTTGTCGCCCTTAATGAGAAGGTTTATGCCCAGATGTGGGCCCCATGCTCACCATGCCTCTGGATTCAAGCTTGCCTGGCTAATGAGCTGTGATACAAAGACATTTCTCCCAGGCTGCTTGTTTCTAGTCCAGAAGGACCTGGCGTGGCAGTTCCAGTTGACTGTACCTATGGGGAGCAGGGTCAAGACTGATTTGCACATGGTTGGGTCTAAACTGGAATGGCATAGTGAGCTAAAAATTGATTGATTAAACCCAGATCTGTTCTTGGGGGGTGAATGTTTGATTTTTTTAGCATTCCGTCCATCATCTGTTCTTTTTGCATCTGAGGTATGCCCCCGGTGGAGTTAGAATTATAATGTTCGCCCCAGACACTGTCCAGCAGCTCCCTTGAGGTATGCCCCTGGTGGAGTTTGAATAGTAATTTTTGTCCCTAGTCACTGTCCAGCACCTGCCCTGAGAAATGCCCCTCCAGAGTTAGAATAGTAATTTTGCCCACAGTCACTGTCTAGCAGCTGCCCTGAGGTATGCCCCCGGAGTAATTAGAATAGTCATCATCATCATCAAAAAACTTCATTTCGGCCACATGGGCCATAAAAGGGCATAGCAAATACAAACAATAAATAAATAAATATGTATATACGAATAAAGTCATTACAATACATTTTATAAAAAGAGTAAAAACCTAAAAACCTGTATACACCTCGTAATCATTCTTCAGTACATAATTATTTATGCAAATGCATCATGTTAGTGTAGATAGCCTTTTTGCTCCAAGAATCCACATAACTCCAAGAAACTTGGCAATGGCAGTAACCAGTGCCAAATGAGTATCTGATCTAAGGATTCGAGGAGCAGCAAGGGACCTACGAATCCCCAACAACCTACAGGCTGGTGCAAGCCATTTCCTGCAAGGGATTATATAAGCAGGATAAATAAATAAAACATGAGGCATATTTTCAGTAGGAGCATTACAAGCTGGACAAGTGGTCACCCCCACAGATGACCAACGACTGGTAAATGATCTTAATAGTAAGGTTCCTTCACAAAACTGGAAGTACAACTTCTTGTCTTGGGAACCAGAATTGCATCCTGAAAAGCCTCGTATTTGCACATATCTTTCTGATCAATAAAATTATGTGATCATTTGGAGTGAAGTGCTGCCCCCAGCTCCTCCAGTAGTGTTTTTTAGGATCAGGTTTCTTTGGAAAGGGAGCAGTAGTTGGACAATCCCAAAGCTCACTGAGCCCACGGCCTGTATAGTGACTATATCATGTATCTGAGTCAACGAACACAAAGGGAGCGATTAGCTTCCATTAAAGCCTGCAGGGCTACAGTGTAGGTGGCAAGCTCTGGTGTAGTCCAAATCCACCTCCAGTACAAAAAAGGGAGTAAGCTGGCCTTATAACGTATGCTCTCAATACCCAGGTCCTTGAAAAAAAGGGAGCAATGGAGTGCTCAAAGGAAGAGAGACAAGAGTTTTTAGAAAGGTATTCTCCACAGTTGATATTTCTTGGGCTTTGTGATGGCCCCATAATTCTGCACCATAAAGAGCAGAGCTTAAAGCCTTGGCTTCGTAGATCTGGAGTAATGGGCGAATCAGCTTAGAGTAAGAAAGGCCAAAATCCTTAATTAAGACCCTGTGATTTGCTTTCGCTTTAACACCTGCTTAGTGATGTATGGCTTCCAAGACATATTCTCTGATAGCATTAGGCCAAGATAGTTAAACGATTTCACCTTTTCAAGGGGAGTACCTCGAAGTGTAACCTTCTCTTTAAAAGATCTATGGGAATTGAATGCCATAATTATAGTATTGGAGGTGTTGATTTCTAGTCCCCGAGCGGAACAGAATTCCTCAAAACACGAAAGGAGTTTCCGTAGACCAATCGGTGTCTTAGATATCAAAAGGGTATCTCTGCAAATAGCAAGGCCGGAAATTTATGTGTACCTAAAAATGGTGCATCTGCCGCCACCTTGAGTAAAGAAGAAACAATGTCATTAATATGTAAAGAGAACAAAGTTGGAGCAAGGACACACCCTTAGTGTACTCCCCTTGACACTGGAATTTTATTAGTAAGCTGCCCCAAGTCACCCCACCTAACACATGCATAGTTGCTCTCATAGAGCCGTACTAGCAAGGAAAGGATGTGGGCAGGGATTGCCATCCCAGAGAGAACTTCCCACATCTTCTTGTGAGGCACTAAGTCAAACGCAGATTTCAAATCAACAAAGGCAACATACAGATTTCTCCTACCAATAAAAGCCTTCTTCCAATATCGAAGCAGAAACCTAAAGGCTTGATCAATGGTGGAAGTTTTCTTGCAATAGCCAGCTTGCAATGGGCTAAGGATTTCACGCTCCAGTACTGAATCTTCCCCATAAGGCAGTGGCAAAAAAAATTCTGCACACAGTCCAGTAGGCTAATTGGTCGATAGTTGGCTCTATCACCTTCTTTGAAAATGGGAACTAAAACAGCACCCTTCTGCGAGTCAGGAATTGGCACCCCACCGCTATTTCATTGGATATGATAGTAATGTATCTCACCCAGATTTCAATATACGTTACAGACAAATCTCCTGGAACGCCATCTGGGCCAGGCGCCCTGTCGCGCTTTAAGGTACCTAGTGAGTGCAATACGTCTGAAAGAGTAAACAATTTTAGAGGTAAAGGGCTTGGAGTTTGATCAGTAGTGATACTCAAGACCTTATCAGATTCACATAGTATGCTAACATGATCATCGGAATACATTCGCCTGAAGTGGTCTACCCATTTTGCTGCAGCAATGTTCATTGTAACATTCAGTACTCTATTATCAGGGCCACAGACAGCCAAAGACCAGAATTTTGTGCAGTTCTTCTCATGCAATGCATTATTTAATGGTGCCCACCACTTTTCATCTTGCTTGCGTTTGGCTTTTTTAAAATAGCAGACATATAAGACTTCCTAGCATTATGGATAGCAACTGCATCCTTGGATTTGATGGCCTAGATCAAGAGTTTATTTGAAGCACGACATTCCTTGTTGAACCAATGATGTTTCCCTTTAGTCCTTCCACTAACAGAGTCAATAACTGCTATGAAGTGGGCCACAATACTCTCAAAACATTGGGCATGAGATCTAATTATTTGCTCACCATTAGTTGCAAGGCCCGCCTCTAAATCCACTAGTGAAGTCCTCAAAGCAGCATTTGCAGAGCTTATAATTTACGGCCGTGCTGATACCTTACTCCACTTTAAGAGGCACTTATCATTAGTTATGCTAGTACCTAATGGTAATATTGAAGGGATATTGGTCATGGACATTTGATTACACAGGGCAAACATTTGGACCAACAGCGGATTATTATCACTCTCGGTTCTCTCAATAACTATGTTATCAATAACTAAAGGACACAATCTTATGCCACCTAAACAATAATCAATTCTATTTGTATGGTCAACCTTATGATAAGTGTGACAACCCTTTGTGTCAGATATTGTCCTGCCATTGAGTGCTCTAAGCCCAAATTCAATAGTCAAGGATTTTAGCTGAACGGCAGCTTGTTCCCACGTTTTAATGGGTGGATTGTCCAAGGAAGGGATGACTACACCCTATCCTCCTCACAAGTAAACCCAAGATCATCCCAGTCAAGAGGTTCGAACATGAAATTTAAATCACCTGCAACAATGATTTTGAAGTGCAGGACATTGCTTTAGGAATGTCCCCAAATGCGGAGGATATCAGAAGCCAAACCTCCGCTAACCCCCCTTGCATAGATTTTAAGAATAATCACACCCACATTTGCCTCAAACAGTAACCGGATGCCAAGTTTGTCAGGGGAGTCAATGGATCGCTGTGAAATACTGCAGTTTAGTGATGTTCTGCCCCATGTGGTTAGACCACCAGATGGTCTGCCCCTATTACTAGAAAGTACTGGAGTGTTAACGTTTAAGTAGCCAGACCGATATAATGGATCAACTGCACAAGTTTCCTGAAAATGACAGAGGTCATGGTCTCCAATGAAGGGAATAAAGGCTGGAAGGGAGACAACAGATCTTAAACCTGCCAAATTCCAGGAAGCATATCACATACCAACACTTTGAGAAGCTGCCTGGCCCTAGATATAATGTTAACAAGATTGCCTAGATGATCCTGAGTTGACTGATGAGATCTATCAGGAGAAGTAGGTAGACAAAAAATCACAGGTAAGGGGAACACCAATACCAGAGCCAATTATGTCATATGAAGGGGAAACCTGAGGTGGTAGGTCTAAAGGGGGCCCAGGCAGTTCAACAAGTCAATTGTTCACATTTAAACCAGATGAGCTGCACCCCAAATGGGGGGTAAGCTGAACCTTGTGTTAAAAACCTAGGATATTTAAACTGAATGCAAGAATGCCTAGGGGGACTTGTCTTAGCATCTAGGGCCACCAAATTGTCTACCATACTCTTGTCCCTAAACGTTAACTCAAGCATATCATAATGTGTATCAGGATCAGGCCTTCTAACTGCCTCAATTTTATCCTCATTTATCACAGAGTAACAACCTCTCACATGACAGATCCAATGAATAGCCTTATTTCTGACAGATTCTCCCTCTTCCCTAGAAGCCGCTGGATGTAATTTTGGCACATTAACCACCAAGACAATGTTGCTAGATTTGGACCAAATGGCAGTAGGATGTAAAACACGATTGTCGACGTTGTCATCCACAGATGTGGAAAATCAGCAGCATGATATTGATTCCTTAACCGAGGCCAGACCATTACATGTGGGTGTGGGAGCCTGTCTACAATTCTCTGTCCTACATCCAACTACTTCTTGACCATTACAGGGAACCGAGCTGATGGCGGCAGGACAGGTAACACAATCATGATTCTTATTGCAAGTAGACAGAGGCAAATTAGGTCGATGGAGCCAAGAGGCCTAAAGAGCTGTGCGTGAAACTATGGACATGATCAAAGATGGTCACGCATCTTTTGGGAATAACTGTTTAACCTAGATGTTAAGATATTTACCATGGATTTAAGCTCAGCCACCTCACACTTTAGATCTTGTATGTGAGAAGTGTACTGGGCTTCAGACATAATAGGATTTATATTTGCATCTGGTACCACACATCATGTGGATCTAAAATATAATTGAAAGGGCTAAAATGATTGCTACAATGAAGGACAACACTATCGACATACAATGACTATTCCGCCAGTACTGAGGAAATGTTGGTGGTAGCATGCCACCCACGGGAGCTGAATCCTGTGTCTCATGTTTTTAAATCATATCTGGAATTTTCCTGTGATGTGCACCCAAGCTAGCTGGAGAGAGTGCATTCTGGGTGCCTTCAGGGACAGTCTCAGGGGGAGCGGATAATATTTTTCTCACATTCAACTAGGAAATTATCAATCCTTTCCATTACACAATTATTTTCTGCATGCTTCTGCTTCTTGTATTTTTTCTTATGGCCCACCCAGCCCCCACCTCTGCTGCCTTCCTTTTACCCATCAGTAATACTATATTCAATATAAGGGTGGGCCTGTGATGATCAAATAGGTCAATAAAACAGTCCCGATTATAAATACACAGGTATAGTGGGATCAAAGAAGAGTCTAATTCAAAAAACTAAAACTGTTAGGGGGCTGGCCCAGCCCAGCCTCCTTTGGGCTCTGACGGGTTTGCCCAGGCACGTCCTGTGGGAGTCCCACAGGGTGGGAGAATGAAAGCGCTTATGAGCGAAAGTCAGGGCCGGTGAGCTGGTGGGCCTGGAACTACCTCTTAGGGTCCTGGGCCTGCTGGGACCTGTATTTTCCCCACAAGACTGGATCTGCTGCTGTTAGTGTCCTGCACTGTGGGAGAATGAAAGCGCTTATGAGCGCGAGTCAGTGCCAGTGTGCCATTGGGCCTGGGACCACCTCCTGGGGCCCTGGGCCTGCTGGGACCTGTAGTTTCCCACAAGATTGGATCTGCTGCTGTTAACGTCCAGCACTGTGGGAGAATGAAACCGCTTATGAGCACCACCCAGTGCAGGTGTGCTGGTGGGCCTTGGACCACCTCCTAGGGCCCGGGCCTGCTGGGACCTGTAATTTCCCCACAAGACTGGATCTGCTGCTGTTAGTGTCACGCTCTGTGGAAGAATGAAAGCGCTTATGAGCGCGAGCCAGTGCCGGTGTGCTGATGGACCTGGGACCACCTCCTGGGGCCCTGGGCCTGCTGGGACCTGTAGTTTCCCCACAAGGCTGGATCTGCTGCTCTTAGCGTCATCTTAGTCCACAGTCACTATTAAGAACCTGCACTGAGGTATGCCCCCGGCCTAGTCAGAATAGTAATTTTAGCACCCAGATACTGTCCAGCACCTGCCCTGAAGTATGCCCCCGGCAAAGTTAGAATAGTAATTTTAGATCCCAGTCACTGTCCAGCACCTGCCCTGAGGTGTGTCGCTGGTGGAGCTAGAATTGTAATTTTTGCCCCCAGTTACTGTCCAGCACCAGCCTGAGGCATGCCTGCAGCAGAGTTAGAATAGTAATTTTATCTCCCAGACACTGTACAGCGCCTGCTCTGAGGTATGCCACGGTGGAGTTAGAATAGTATTTTTTGCCCCCAGACACTGTCACAGCACCTGCCTTGAGGTATACCCCCGGCAGAGTTAGTTTGCTTATTTTTACACTAGAAAGAAAGAATGTCCCCTCAGCCAATCAGAATACTCTATTATTTGAAGCTGTGCGATTACAAGGCTCTTGAGTGCATCCCGTGAACCAAACTATCTAGATATACAAAGTTGTTAAACCTTAATTTCCCCAAAACTACTGAACTATTGTACAAAAAAGGGGTCCCAAAACGCATTGGAAAATTGAACAGTGATCCTGCAAAAACGAGTGAACAGAATTACACAAAATTTGACAGAAAACTAGGTCTTGGACAAGAAAGCGTGCTTTTTGTGATTTAGTGTAAATCCTTTCAGTAGTTCTTGAGACATTAAGGCACATGTTATATGTATACATCACACTGAGGAGGAACTGAAGAAAAATAAAAATAGGATCTGATTGGCTGTCACTGCATCAACAAAGATGTAGAGGCAACCATTTTAGGAATCAGTCTACTGTCCTAGAAAAATAATAAAAAAATATAAGGAGCATAGTAGGGATACCTTGACTCCCTAGGCCCAGTGGGGAGTCCTACTACTAGGCCCCCTACTAGGGCCAAAAAGCAATCTTTTTTATCTAATAACCTGGATCCACAGAGGATCTGAAGATGCAGTGTGCCGATAAAAACAAAAATTAGTGGATTCCCACCCTTTTCAACAATAGGGACCCCTAGGTAGATCAGGGAACAGGGGTATGGACTGATGTTTATTTATTGGGGAGGGGGTGTGCGTCCTGCCTTCCTGATGTTCTGGAGAGTTTGCGGACCCCATCAGTTGGGATTGATATATTTAATAATGGAGGTGTGGCCCCTTCCAGAGCCTCTGGAGGTTCTGGGGACCCCATTCTCCAGGGACATTATTGTTATCAATGAGGAGGGGGGGGGTGCCCCACCGCCCAACCTATTTAAGGTACGAGGACCTTATCCCTTGGGGACAAATTATTGTTTGAGGCCCCCTCCTCCCAAGCCTTAGAGAGGCCCCAAGGATCCTATCCCCAGGGACCCCTATAGTTATTTGTGGAAGGGGCATCAATATCCTCTCCCCAAGCCATAGATTGGACCTGGGGACCCCAATCCCCCAGGGCTCCATCAAAGCAGTGTCCTGGGGACCCCATCCTCTGGGACACTGCTGTGTTCCCTGCTAGAGAGAGTGCTGGCATGGAATGTGAAGTTTATTCACAGCTGACACTATCCTGGGCAGAGAACACAACTTTACTCCCACCCAACAGGAGCAGGGAATTAAGATGCTCCCGCTCAGAGGGCAAGGGCAAAGCAATGGACTGCAGGGACGTTGGGGCTCCCCCAGCAGCTCTCAATGATTCAGTATTTGTAGGTGAACAGGGTGGGCATCAGCGCACCCACTCTGACATTACCACAGGCATTCACTATGGCTCCTATGAAGGGAGCTAGCAGAGGGTGTGGGGGCCATGGAGATCCCCTGCAGCCCCTGCTTAAAAATAAGATGTGGGTTCCGCAGGTAGGAACCGGGCACCATATATATGAAAAAAAGAAGAAGAAATGAGCAGCAAGAGCCTCTCATTTATTTTTCACTACTCCATGGCAGGAAAGCCAAATAATGCCCTGCAAGGAAATTTATATTTTGTCTTCCTGTTGTTGCCTCTATGAGGGCCAGAGGCACCACCAACCATTTTTTTAATGTTCTGGAGGGTTGAAGGGAATGACGAAGCCCAGAGCAAAATTTAAAAAAAACTCAGTGAGTCTCCGGGGTCATTGAATCCATGACCCCAGGAGAGCTTATCATATTTTAAAGCATTCCGAGCTGGATCTGTTTACTCTTCAGCTGGAGTGTAGGTACCCCTTATGGGTACTTCTATGGCTGCACTGGCGGCTTGAAATGTGTTAAAAAGGACGCAAAGGCATGTTTAAAGTTTTTTTTTAAATACTGCTTTGTTGAAAATGTCTGTGACAGTCACTAATATTAAATATTGCAATATGTGAATTTATAAAATATACACTTTGTTCTACTTATTAGTTACTTTTGTACAAAGTCAATAGGCCTGTTTTATATATGTGGACATGCTGACCACTTGATAAAGCCAATAGTCCCACCACTTTTTATATTTTGGTGATTTTGATCCTGCCTTACTTCAAATGACACCATTTATATTGTTACATGACATAGCCAGCCAAGCTTGATGTGCGGGTGGGTCTGGCCATGACCACATGCCAGTCCGAGTGCCCAACCCCATGCCACACTCTTCAGTGGACATCTTTCTTTATGTTAAAAAAAAACAGAAATTCACAGAGAAAAACCAAATGTTAACGTGATATCAGTTAGAATTGTAATAATATCTTAGTTTCCAATAAAAAAAGTTGGAAATTCACTGAAAAAACAAAGGTCAAATGGACGGTATAGTTAGATAAAAATGTCAGTTAAAACATACTGTTTTAAAATAGCAAAACCACTGAAGTTCATCAGTTGTAGTTATGACGTGCCCTAAAGTAATTTTAATTCACACCCTGGCACTACTGAATAGCTCACATATTACACTTCTCACATCATGTTCTATGACATCATTGATAACATTGTAGCATCTGAATTAACATTATTGATAACAACTCTGTGTATGGCAGGTGCACAAGTTGTTGTTACATTTTCTAAAGATTTATCAAACGTTACGATAGTTATACGCGTACATATACATACACATACACACATATATGTACATACATAGGTTAAAGTGAAGTTATAGTTAGGTGTGGTAGCAAGATCCTAACGTAGTGTATATAAACAAAAATTACCTGAAAAAAACTAAGATTAAAGTAACTTTATAGTTAGAGTTGATAATGTTAAGTTGTTATACAATTAAAAAACTAAAAAATTCACAGAAATTATTTTTTAAAGTGCATTTATAGTTACAAAGCAACACTTAAAACCACTAAAATTCAACAGTTGTAGTTCAGTGAAATAACTATAACTTGCTCCTTGGTTATGCGCTTCTTATGACCTCACATTTTATATCACTTGTGTCAAATCATATCATTGAGGACATCATTAACGACACCTCAAATGACATCAGGCTTGCACCCCAACCACAACAGGCTACTGAACCAACTGAGTACAATGGGAGTGACAGGTGCAGGGCTTCATCTACAGCTAAGTCATGCATCCTGTCCTCTACAAGTGCCACTTCAGTCGTGAAGCTTCTATGGATGCTTAACCGTGAGAAATGGGGGTACCATTTTCAACACTAACCCTACTACACACAGCCAAACTCCATGATCAATCCACGGCCCTTCTGTCTATGAACGACTGACCCTATTTTGGGTGCAAGGCCCAGCCAGCCTTGCACCCAAACTATAATGGGAAACAGAGAGACAGAGAACCTGACTCACTTATCATAAATGTATCCTGGCTAGGGGAAAATGCGGCACCGGTATTGCATGAAACTGTATCACCAGAATATAAAACTGTAATACAAAATCACATAGGCAAAAAAGGAGGTGGCTTAGCCGTCATATTTAAAGAACCAGAAAAATTGCACCAACCCTGAGGATGTTCTTTACAAGGATGTGAGACCAATGGGCTGACCATTGGGAGAATAGAATCTTCCTACATGCAGATGATATACTTCTTTACATCTCCTCACCTGCACACACACTGGTGAGGGCAATGCTTTTCCTTGACATATGCCGTCTACTCTCTGGCTAATGAATCAATTGGGATAAGTCCCTCATTTACTCACTGCATGGACAGGTTCCTCGCTTGCCCAAAGATTGTGAAGTGCTGGTGGTGGAAGGGGTCCTTTCGTTATTTGGGGATATATATGACGGCTGACCCGAAATACTTTTACACACAAAACCTTGATCACCCGCTTGACCACTTCTAATTGGATGTTCGTCACTGGAGCATTGCCGTTCTCCTTACCGGCCAAAACAGCCTTATTAAAAATGCTGGGTTTACCCTGCTTCATATACGCAATACAAAATACACCACATCTGGTTCCACGTGCCTTTTTTCAAGCCTTTGAGTCTGAACTCCAGATGCTACTTTGGGACAGAGGCCCACTCTGGATAGCGCTTAGGAAGCTGATGAGAAGATCGTACGATGGGCACATAGCACTCACATACAAACAAAATTACTACTGGGCAGCACAACTTACCGTAGCTAAGCAGTGGGACTTGGTGCTGGAAGGAGAACCTGCCTATCATATGGATAAGATGGTCATAAGGCTGGGAGATTACCTTGGAACACTATATAGAAAGCCATGACTTATGACCTCACCCTTCCCGCAGGTGTAACCCTCTCAACTTGGTACACAGTGCTTAAGGCCTTGAAGTGACAAGGGAAGATTATATGGGCAACCCCTCTCTTGGACCTTGCCCAATTAGGCACACAGGGAACACAACCGGGATTTGATAGGTTGGACCTCATAGGCATTTCTAGTGTGTGTGGACCCCAGAAGAGATTATTCCATTTGCTGACCTTCAGTCAGAGTACCAATTGGCACCCTCAGATGCTTTTGGCTACTTGCAAATTAGACATGCATTACAACAGGCATTACCCAAAGGGGAAGAATTACAAGAATCCTCACCCCTCAAAGATAGACTACTAGATGAACAAATGTCCAAGAAGGCAATTTCCCTCAGCTACCGCAAATTGATTAATAATTCTCCAGACACACTCATTTAATTCAACCTGAAACTCCTGCACAGAACTTACTATGCCAGTACAATCTTAGGTAAAATGGGAAGGGCTTCCTCCCCGCTTTGCTGGCGGAACTGTGGTCTTGAGGAGTTATTTTTCCACATGATATGGTATAGCCCAGCTATCCAGGAATATTGGAGAGAAGTGGTCACATGCATGAATTGAATATATGGTGGGAATTTAGTGACGTTTGCAAAATAGTGTATTCTAAGCATGTGAGACAGGTCACATCTTGCCAGAAATGACCGACTGTGGGTTACTTTGGGCTTAAATATTGCTAAACGCAACATAATGTGGATGTGGAGTGCTGAGTGGGCGCCCCAGTTGAGAGACTGGAAAAAAGATATGGCTTGAGCCATGCTGGCAGAAAGGTCAGTCTGCCGAAGGACGGGGTTGCCCCCACAATTGGACTAAGATTTGTGGGAAGTGGAACGACAACAGAGGCTGTTTATGTGCCAATCTGCTGGGCTCAAGGCAGAGGGGGCAGCGGCTGGAGAGCCTTCCATTGTAGATCTGCAGTGGCCCCTAGCCGGCTGAGGTGGTGTGGCAGAGTTTCTTTAACCCTCAATTTTCTCCGTTTTGTTTTTATGTTTACCCTCCTCTACCTGTGGGGTTCAATATCTGGTACAGGGTTACTGTGATTCGTATTTGTCCGATCTGGTTGCTATGGTGCATCTTTTGTTGGTTACCTTGCAATAAAAAGATTTTTTAAAAATACAGAACAAATCAGGTACATTCTTTTGTAATTCTGAGGTGTGATGGAATCAAAAAGTTTATTTGAAACAAAATAGATCAAAACACTTGACTTGGTGATGCATAAATGACAAATATTTGCTAAAACCGGATTTCCACACATTTTTGTTTGCATGCCATATTGTTGTCACAGAAAAAAACTGCGTCTGTGCAAATTTTAGTGACTATTTTGTCTACAAATGTGCTGTTTGCAAATTTAAAGTGCTCCAAAATACACCCTTACTACTCTCCTGCTGATTGGGTGAGGCACATTTGCTATACTTTTGATTTGTGTGATGGTTCGATTTTTCAGAACCCCTGTGACATCAGTGATCTAACATTAATGGCACCATCCCAACTCTGAAAATTATTCCAGCAGCACTGCGTGACATAGGTGAAGTGAACTATAGCAACTGAATTTATGATGATAAAGTTACTACTATATACCTTACTGACAGATTTCAGATATATGCTTGTAGTCATAGATCTCTGAAGGCAAGACAGAGATTTACACCCCTGATATTGAATGCTCTGGATAGAAAAGACTAGGAAACCAACATTTACTTGACTTATACCACACACCTGACAAACATTAAAGACCACCTGCAACTGGGAAATTATATTGAACTGTATGTATTCTGTTAAAGGTGAAAGTGTCATGATATAAGATAAAAAAAACAATAGAAATCCTATTTATCAAAAAAAGACCACCTGTAACTTCACCTCAGGTGCAGATACTTAAGGTTGTGGCTCTGGAACATCCTCCTCCTGAGATAGAGGACACCATAGGATAGGTTTTGGGACAGGTGGGGAAGACACTCTGGAAGATACAACAGAAGATGGGTCTGAGTTGGGTTGCAGAGTGAACAGAAATTTGGAGGCATGAGAGCTGTTCATCCTGGTCTCCTCTGTGTAGCTCCACTGTACCACCAAGTCTTGAAAGGCAGGAGAGATTACCTATTGGACAGCCATCATCTGTATCATGGGTTCCTCGAAAGCAGGTGTGGTAACATACCCAGCACAGTCTGTGGCACTCCATCTGAGGGATCATGGTCATCAGGAGTGATTCATATCTCCGGCCATATATCTTAAGAGCAGGTTCTTGCAGGAGCAGAAGGGGCAACAAGTGGTTCAGTTGGAGGCCTGTTTGTTATAGATGCCTCTTGATGGGTTGAGCAAGGGGTTTCAGTTCCCGATGATAAAGAGGTGTACTCCTGAGACATCATACTCAAAGTACAGCCTGGGGCTGCATGCGGGTCTCCTGACCTTTACTTGGGGCCTCCCTGCTCAACCGGAGTACTGGGTTAAGCTGGCAAGCATGTAGTTAAAGGTTAATTGACGTTAAACAAAGGAAGTAACTAGGATGTCCTGCACGTCCTAACTTTAGGAATGCCTTAATTTTTAAAGATATCTTGAAGCAAACGTAAAAATATGATAAAGTCTCTTCATAATTCACAAACGGAGAACCATTTCACCTTAATACATCAGATTTTATCAGTGAGTTGCATTGAGAAATATTTTTTTTAAAGTGATAGCTTTAAACATGCATTTAGAAACACTCATGCTTCCCCCTTCACCCTGACAACAATGCCATTAGTGAACTAAGAGGGAAGTCAGTTGTTATGTTCACCCTTTGAGTGGCCTGGGTTGCTTTTAAACATGAACAACATTATAGTTTATTAAATCAAACACAGGAGAAGGGTTTATGCAGTGCACATCCTGAAGTCATGTACTTTGAGGTCTTCATATATGTGATAATGAAGTCATGAATAAAAAGAAGGGTGAGTGAAAGCAAGGAATTGCCTAGGACCACACAATTTGGTCACATGGGGATGCCGGGATTGAGGCCAGGTTTTCCGGTTTTCCGGTTTCATATTATGCAATTCAGCTAGTAGATGTACATGTTCCCTTTCCCTACAATCCACACCCTGACCCCACACCAAACCACTACCCTTCTGCCATTAATACGACCCTCGGTCACACCACAAATCGTATTTTCTGGACTCTCTGAAAATGTTTGCGAGTACCCATGATCTGCACCTAATGAGGTGGACAGCAATGTCAACAGTTCATCCCTCAATCGCCCTCTTTTTCAAATGAATGGATAATAGCTTATAGAGCAACAACAGCGAACCCAAATGTCTTCTACACTCCAAGGTTGATGCAAAGGTGAAATTGAAGATAGTTTTAGCAGACAGCAAATTAGCACACATTGCACTCCTGAGTTCTGAACAGGCAACATGTGATACTCAGAGGAAGTTGTGTGTGCAAAATAGAGCAGATGGAGTATAGCTGCACCTAGAGACTGTCACAAAGACTATTAGCACGCATTATCAACCATTAAACTGCTCAAAGATGTATTAAGTTCAGAAAGTGACTGAATACTATTGGCACTTGGCATTTTAATGACAGTTATTTTCAAGGATGACACTATCACTGCGCTCAGAATAAGACTATAAGTGAGAGCTACAATACATTGCCACCAAGAAATAAATTCACAGATTTAGATTGGTCGACTCACTTCTATTAGGCCTTGCTTGTCAACACAACTTTCACCAGACCTTTTGTGATCCACAGCGCGATAGCTTTAAGAAATACTATGGAGATTGGGACCAACATGTTGATCTTCCTCCTTGCTGGATTGTAACTAGGAAGACCTTATGTTCTTTTTATGAAAAAGAATGATCATATTGCACAGATTATGCTCAATCAGGTAGGCCTGGAATGGTTTTGGTAGAAAGCCAATGATTAAGGCTGGGGCCTGACTGGTTCATTTGCAAAAGTCATATTAGATGCCATTGGTCTGATTTGTTTTTGTTTTAAATTGACCAAGTGCAGTAGACCTGAATAATTTATTGTGCAAAGCATGTCAAAGCCTATAGTCTTTTCTGGGTGTTTAGGTATTACACAGTGTTAAAGCCTACAGACACGTATTTTCTCACATGGATTCCCACAGTGTATGTTAGAAGGCAAGAGTGTGTGTTGCTTACCGCCTCTGACAAACCCTGTGTTTTGGAATGTCAATGGTTTGTAGGCCTGGTATCACAGTCCACCTGTCTGTGAGACTTTTGCTAGCACATCAAAAGAAGATGAAAGAACTAGTACCAGGCAAGGGACTGATGTTCCATCTAAATGTTGATCTTCTCCTCTACAAAATTGTTGTGTGAGTCAACCTAAGATGTAGTTCTACTGATCATAACTGATAGAGGCCAAATACAGTGGGAAGGGGTTTAACATTGTGAACTTGCTATTATAAGAAGGGTTTTACATTGAACTGCTTGCCAGACATCTTATGAACTGGCTTTACATTGTGAACACTATGACCATAATAGAAGGGGCTTTACATTGAGAATTCCTTGCCAAACACCATAAGTGGAGGATATACATTGTAAACCCATTGACAAATACAATAGAAAGGAAGGGGTTACATTGTGAGTTCCATGACAAGTACCACAGGAAAAGGCTTTACGTTTTTTACTGTTTGACAAAGAAATAGGAATGTGTTTTACATTGTAAACTCTGAAACAAATGCAATAGGAAGGGATGCAGTACATACATCTCTTTTAGGTCTGGCCACAGTCAATGCTCCAGAAGGAGTTTTAGGGGGTCATTATGAACGCAGCGGGATTCCCCACTGTGTTCATGTTGGCGGTCTAAACACAGACCGCCAGCCCGTTGAAGACCCGAACCAGACCAATAATAAACATTCCATTAGGCCGGCGGGCAGAAACAGTGTTTCCACCAGCCGGCTTGTGGAATCCTGGGCCTGGACATTGCCGTCGTCAATGTTGCAGTGCGGTAGGTGCAGCAGCACCCATCGCGCATATCACTGCCCGTAAATCGGGCAGTGACCTGCGCGACAGGTCTGTGCACGGAGGCCCCGGAGCACCCCTTCCGCCAGGCTTTCCCTGGCAGGGGAAACCACCAGGGAAAAGCTGGCGGAACACAGGTTCTTTATCCGGAGGGCAACGCTGCTTGCTGCCCTGTCGGACAGAGAACTCATCGTCAGGCTGCCTGGCGGCGGTAGCCTGGCAGTGGCGGAGGGCCGCCTGTGGCAGTCCCCCAGTGTTCGTGATATGGCGGTCCAGACCGCCATGCCAGTGGTGGTAATTTTGCCACTGCTACCATGGCGATCTGGCCGCCATCTTCATAATGAGGGCCTTAATGTTCAAGTCCATGTATACTTTGGGTCTGCCTAAATTATTTGATGGGTCTCTCTAGTTAGAACTTTCATGGCCAGTTTTATATTCAAGTTAAAACCAATAGGCTTACTTTTATTGATTAATAAATGTGAGGAAAAAAGCCCTCTCGTTTTTTGCTGTAAACAACTTGGCAAGGCTTATGAATGTAACCTTTTTGATTGTGAAAAGGCTTATGTTTTCAAATATGTTCATATCGTAGCATTGATGGGTTTTGGGATTGAAGCACGCAGGTGTGCAAATTGCCACAAGATACCTCACAGATAATGTGAGCAGACTACATTTATAGGATGTGTTGCCCTATGTGATATTACTTTAGCTTTATTTCATTTGCACCCTGGCCAATCTGCTAAGCCTCTAAAGGAGGGGCTTCTATTTGTGATTCCATTTGAAATATCATTAATATTTTAAATTGTTTAATATAGTATTGAGTTACACATGGATTAAATTACTTTGCCTTTTGAAAAGAAATGCACTGGCTGAATATTCCATTCATGTAGTGAGTGTTTTTAAACAATGTATTGAAATTTCTTTCATATATGTCAGTGGTGTGACATGATTTAGTACACAAGTATCCACGTCAGCACAACCAATAGTTTACAGCGATCGAATACTGGTGAAAAAACGGAGTGTTCAGTCTGCATTCCTTGTTAGCACAGTTTAAGTAGCCATTCTAAATACTTACCTTGCCCCATTCTGATGTACAGGTTAAACAATGGACATGGTAATTTTGTGCATCCTATTCCCCCTGTCCTTCACAACCCGCCTTTAATTAATGGAAGCCTGCCCTATGCCTCCCCACCCCTCACCCCTGAGACAAATGTGTATCACCTCCATCTCTGGAAACAAATGTTGAGATTGTCTAGTATGTTTCAAATGGATAAAGGTGCCTAGGAACAATATTAAAGTGGTCTAGTGTCATTTTTAGTAATTTCAATGTATTCAAGCACTAGTTCATCCTACTAGAATGTTATGGGAGTTCGACCTAAGCCATGTTTTTCTTCGCTACACAGTGTTGCAACCTCATCTGTAGCCGCCTTATTCATTTCGATCTGCCTGGCGGTATCACTAGGCTGCAATGCAGATTTCCATTGTCAAGTAGTTGTCAGCTTGGCTAATAGCATGATTTCTGGAGTGTTAATGTTGTGAGTTGCTGTGACCTGAGTTGTCATCCCACAGCACCCCATTGAGTCCAGTCCTGGACTGCTCTAGCTAATTACCCCTAGAAACAAGCACTAACAAGGGCACTTGGTCACCAGTTCGAAGGTCTAAGATAGAGAGACCCCAGTATCCCATAAGTGAAAATCCCGTACTGAAATAATTGAGTCTTGTAATTTCAAGATCCCTTGGCACTTTTTATAACATAATTCCCAAATATAAAAGGAAGGGGTTTTTCTTGTGAAATCCCTGACAAATACAGTTAGAAAAGGGTTTACATTTTTAACCCCTTGCCAAACATCCAATGAAGGGGCTTTATTTTGTGAGCCATCTGACAAATAAAAGGGGGCTCTAAATTGTGAAATCTGACAAATGCAATAATAATTGTTTTAATACTGCGAATGTAATGACAAAGACCATAGGAAGAGGACTTATATTTTGAACTAGTTAACAAATATAGGCCCGTATTTATACTTTTTGACGCTAAACTGCGCTAACACAGTTTAGCGTCAAAAAGTTTAGCGCCGGCTAACGCCATTCTGAAGCGCCATGTGGGCGCCGTATTTATTGAATGGCGTTAGCCGGCGCTAGCAGGCCGGCGCTGCCTGGTGTGCGTGGAAAAAAAACACGTACACCAGGCAGCGCCGGCGTTGGGGAGAATGGCGTTAGGGCGTCTTAAAATGGTGCAAGTCAGGTTGACGCAAAAAAATCACCTCCACCCGATTTGCGCCATTTTTAACGACGCCCAGACGCCATTTACATGACTCCTGTTTTAGTAAAGACAGGAGTCATGCCCCCTTGCCCAATGGCCATGCCCAGGGGACTTATGTCCCCTGGGCATGGTCATTGGGCATTGTGGCATGTAGGGGGGCACCAATCAGGCCCCCCTATGCCCAAAAAAATAATAAAAAAAAAATATATATATACTTACCTGAACTTACCTGAATGTCCCTGGGATGGGTCCCTCCATCCTTGGGTGTCCTCCTGGGGTAGGCAAGGGTGGCAGGGGGGTCCCTGGGGGCATGGGAGGGCAGCTGTGGGCTCATTTTGAGCCCACAGGTCCCTTAGCGCCTGCCCTGACCCAGGCGTAAAAAAGAGGCGCAAATGCGGGGTTTTTTGCCCCGCCCACTCCCGGGCGTGATTTTTGCCTGGGAGTATAAATACGACGCATTTGCGTCGCAGTCATTTTTTTAGACGGGAACGCCTACCTTGCATCTCATTAACGCAAGGAAGGCGTTCACGCAAAAAAATGACGCTCTTTCCTCATACTTTGGCGCTAGACGCGTCTAACGCCAAAGTATAAATATGGCATTAGTTTTGTGCCGAATTTGCGTCGAAAAAAACGACGCAAATTTGGCGCAAACGGAGTATAAATATGCCCCATAATTGGAACTGATTTTACACTGTCTTCTCCCAGAAAAATACAGAAGAAATAGATTCAACACAGAGGTCCTTTTTTTAGGCATGTCTTTATTTAAAGGTTAAATCAGTGTCCTAGGGTTATGTAGGAAAAACAAGCTTACGTTTCCAAAATTATTTCACTAGAAGAAGGCTTCTTAAATGCTCGTGAGCCTGTGTAACAGTGACCAAAACATAGGAGTTTTGTGAACTCTCCGCAAGCACCATATTTATTTGGGGTTTTAGAAGTGAGCATGAATAAACATGAGGTTCATTTGCATATATCGTATTGCGATATCACAATTTATAAGCCTTCGGTCTGTTCATTTGCTAAAAGATGCGTCGCCTCTATGATTGGAACAGTCAATTTAAGCATATGCCAAAACATTAGTTCACAGCTTTTTGTATGTTTAATCAAGACCTGGAGAGCTAAAACACTAGCATGCAAATTGATACGAATCAGGATTATGA
The DNA here is from genome assembly GCF_031143425.1 of Pleurodeles waltl. Classification (NCBI taxonomy): domain Eukaryota; kingdom Metazoa; phylum Chordata; class Amphibia; order Caudata; family Salamandridae; genus Pleurodeles; species Pleurodeles waltl. The sequence goes on from NC_090439.1 coordinate 344,971,358, forward strand.
ATGAATTAAACATTAATTAACTCCTTTCTGCGTTTATTAAGCATTGCTTTATATTCAACTCATACCTCAAATACGCTTTTTTAATACAAATGCCTATTGCTCCGTCTGTCAAGTCAAAGATTTCATTTGTCATGTAACCGCAACCTCATCCTGTCTAGCTTAGTGAAACTAAACAAATACATTCAGAAAAAAATGAAGAATGAAATTGATAATTTGAGGAGCATCACACAAGTCGGAATTTACCATTAGAATTTATGACCAAAGTTATACAAGATAAAGTTGAAATACTCTTCCCATCCTCTCATTCATTTCAAGGCTACCTTCACTAGCTCAAATTGTAAGTGGGAACAGGAAACCCTTGTGGTTCAAGGCTGCCAGTGGCGCACCTGTCTGTTGTGAATGCTGAATTTATTACTAATGAATTTTATATATTATGGGTTAAGAATTGACATAGAATTAGGCTAACAGAGAAAATAATGTAAGACTTGGAAAATGTGCCCACTTGTGTGGCCGTCACTAATGCGTAATGCTTTTAATGAATGCATATTAATTATTAGTTGAAGTATACGTGCAGAGAATAATTGTAGTTATATGTCACATTAAGGATTTCATGATTGTATATTTATTTATTCATTTTAGGCCTTAAATTAGCGAGATTTGGGCCTAGTTTGCACAACCTCATATTAAACTGCAATGTCTGAATACAATTGTGGGAATGTATGTTCTGAAAACTGATACATTTATTGTTTATACTGTGTTGACCAAATGTTTAGCAGATGTCTTTAACTTTCTCATGAGAACTGCTTGTAGAATCACGTTGTACTTGAAACGATACAGTTGTTAACTTAATGCGTGAGACGGCGATGTTCCCAGGAACCAATAATGGATTCACTGACTGGAGCACAGATTGTTACAAAGAAGATACCGGTGAGTCTGACGATGGGAACAGAAGAAGAGGAGCCAATCATCGATTTACGAAAGACAGTTTAGTTATATCTTAGATTTAGGGTTTCATTTCTATTGGATAGACTGTAAACGTACGATTTTCTGACCAATTATAATGTGGAAAGTTCTTAGGAGGTTTTAACTTAGCCCGACTGCATAGAGGCGGCAGCTCGCTTTTTCCTATTTCGCTTATCCCCGTAAAGGTTCTGTTTGAGGAGCTGAGCAGTTCCTGATGACTTTATTTTCTAACTTTAACTCTCTAGATTATTGGCTAATAGTGTATGCTGTCCCCTAGAGATTGTCTTAAATGGTTCAGATTGTTTAGAGTCCCCTGAGACTGAACCATTTCCTTTTCATTGCCCTTTTTCTGAAGATGAACAGACGGATGTCCAACTCATGAAGAAAATCGCAGGTGGCCGATCCACTTTGAGGAGAGGTATAACAACATTCTATTGTCTTGGTTGTAGGTTTTTGTTCTTTGTTTCTAAGTACCAACCGCTATTTTGATAGTGCCATAGTTAGATGTTTTCCAAATTAACTTTCACTAAATTGTTTTGCAGGAAGTCCAAACATGCTATTCTAATCAGAAGGCTAGTTAGAAAGACACCTGAAATGTTAACAAATAGCATTTTCTGAATCTAGATGTGTTATTTCTAATGTACAGTTTGTCTTGCTATTAATTTGTACTGTGATTCTCGAATGCTTATCAGTGAATGCTCTAGTTAAATTTAGATTCTTTAGAAGATTTGGTCAACCGGTGTTGTTTGTGTATGTTTACGATTTGGTGTTGAGGCTATTTTATGTGATATTAGCATTGTTCATTTAGGGAACTGAACATTTTTAACTTTACTAAGAGTGTGGTTATTCATGGCCAAATGGGTCATGGTGTGTAAAGAATATTGATTTCCAAAAGTGCTTTGATGATGATTATAGAGTAAGATGATGTATTAGTAGTAAATTTATGACTTATGGTGGAATCATTCTAAGCGTAGTCAAAAGGTCAGTCGAACCTCTAGCGCGTCCCCTTATAAATTAAACTATAAGAGACCAACTAAGGACAGACGCGCTATCACTGTTGAAGGCTGTGCAGAGAAAATATTGCTTTGCAGCAAAAAGCTGATGATTCACTTTAGGCAAGATTGAGAATCACATTTTCTCTCATAAGCATTAAAGCCATAACACCTACATCAACAAATTAATCGACTTTCACTTGCCAGCGCATAAACAGACTGTCAATGTTAAACATTTTTCTCCAAAATGTGCATGTGATAAACATATAGATATTTTCAATGAATCTTTTGCAGTTTCATTGGCATGAAATTAATTTTATGATGGTGCCTATGTAGTGTGGGCATTGTGGAGCTATGAAACTTTTACTTACGCCAATATATTTTTCATCACAATTCAAAGTTTTATTACAAATAATAATAATATAAATAGCATCTTACGTAAAATCATGTGGCATCAGAAACCACTTTATTGATCACAAAGCGCTCCTTTGGCGTCGTCAGGAAAGCGCTATAGAAATGATGACAGAATTGAGCAGTAATTGGACAGGTTTGAGAAATGGACCGATCCATCATCTATAGGAGAATGCCAGAGTAGACAATATTTTGTATTAATTAAATAAATGGAATTAAAAAGATTACCTGAACCATGAGAAGTCTGCTAAGTAGCATGTGAATTCAAAAACAGCATTGACTACGGTATGGGTACCTGCAAACATTGTGCCAGGGGCCACAAAATTTGGTCTGTGATGTGACTGGGGGCCATATTGATGCCAGCAAGGTGGCGGTCAGGATCGGGGTCACCAGGTGGGTCCCCGATTTGTGGGTTGTGGTAAGGTAGTTATAGGGGAAGCAAAGGATGTACATCAAGTGGCATAACTGCATAATGTGAAACCAGAACTCCTGGCATTAAACCAGACTTCCACACTTTACCAAATTGTGTGATCCTAGGCAATTGCTTTTTCACTTTTCCTCCTTTTTCTTCATTATCTCGTATGAGGTTCATTTAATACACTGTAATCTATTCGTGCATAATAGTAAAGGAGGCCACCCAAAGAGTGAACAAAACAACTGATTTAACTCTAAGGGCCAGATGTAGCAAATAGTTTGCGAGTCGCAAACGGCGAAAATTGCCGTTTGCGAGTCGCAAACGTGTGTTTGCTATGCAGAAATGCATTTTGCGAGTCGGAACAGACTCACAAAATGCATTTCCGACTCACAAATAGGAAGGGGTGTTCCCTTCCTATTTGCGACTCTCAGTGGTATGCAATTCCATTTGGAGTCGCAGTTACCATCCACTTGAAGTGGACGGTAACCCACTCGCAAACTGGAAGGGGGTCCAATTCCCCTTTGTGAGTGGACCCAAAAATATTTTTTCAGAGCAGGCAGTGGTCCAAGGGACCACTACCTGCCCTGAAAAAATCCGAAACTAAAGGTTTCGTTTTTTTTTTCTAAGTGCAGCTCGTTTTCCTTTAAGGAAAACGGGCTACACTTGGAAAAAAAAACTGCTTTATTTAAAAGCAGTCACGGACATGGAGGTCTGCTGTTCCCAGCAGGCCTCCATCCCCGTGAGTGCCCATAGTCGCTATGGGGGCGCAAATTGCGACCCACCTCATTAATATTAATGAGATGGGTCTTTGCGACCCCATAGCGACTCGCAGACGGTGTCTGAGACACCGTTCTGCATAGCAAATTGCGAGTTGCAATTTGCGAGTCGCTCGGACTCGCAAATTGCAAGTCGCAATTTGCCGTCTTCCTACATCTGGCCCTAAGTTCACTGTGGGCGACAAAGCAAACACAACAAGTGATGGACGGAATGCTGAACATTGTCAAACATTCGTCCCCAGTACAGTGATCTGGGCCTAAAACCATCGGTTTTTTGCTGCCCATGCCATTCCAGTTTGGACCCAGCCATACGCAAATCAGTCTTGACCCTGTTCCCCATGGGAACAGTCCAGCCCAAACTGCTAGGCCAGGTCTTCCCTGGACTGGAAGCAAGCATCCTGGGACCGGTTTCAGGGTTTCACCCCTCATCAGCCAGGCTAGCTTGAATCCAGTGGCATGGGAAGCACAGGACCCACGTCTGGGCATACCCTTCCCACTTAGGGCGACAAAGCAAACACAACAAGTGATGGACGGAATGCTGAACATTGTCAAACATTCGCCCCCAGTACAGTGATCTGGGCCTAAATCCATCGTTTTTTTGCTGCCCATGCCATTCCAGTTTGGACCCAGCCATATGCAAATCAGTCTTGACCCTGTTCCCCATGGGAACAGTCCAGCCCGAACTGCTAGGCCAGGTCTTCCCTGGACTGGAAACAAGCATCCTGGGACCGGTTTCGGGGTTTCACCCCTCATCAGCCAGGCTAGCTTGAATCCAGTGGCATGGGAAGCACGGGACCCACGTCTGGGCATACCCTTCCCACTTAGGGCGACAAAGCAAACACAACAAGTGATGGACGGAATGATGAACATTGTCAAACATTCGCCCCCAGTACAGTGATCTGAGCCTAAACCCATCGTTATTTTGCTGCCCATGCCATTCCAGTTTGGACCCAGCCATATGCAAATCAGTCTTGACCCTGTTCCCCATGGGAACAGTCCAGCCCGAACTGCTAGGCCAGGTCTTCCCTGGACTGCAAACAAGCATCCTGGGACCGGTTTCGGGGTTTCACCCCTCATCAGCCAGGCTAGCTTGAATCCAGTGACATGGGAAGCACGGGACCCACGTCTGGGCATACCCTTCCCACTTAGGGCGACAAAGCAAACACAACAAGTGATGGACGGAATGCTGAACATTGTCAAACATTCGCCCCCAGTACAGTGATCTGGGCCTAAATCCATCGTTTTTTTGCTGCCCATGCCATTCCAGTTTGGACCCAGCCATATGCAAATCAGTCTTGACCCTGTTCCCCATGGGAACAGTCCAGCCCGAACTGCTAGGCCAGGTCTTCCCTGGACTTGAAACAAGCATCCTGGGACCGGTTTCGGGGTTTCACCCCTCATCAGCCAGGCTAGCTTGAATCCAGTGGCATGGGAAGCACGGGACCCACGTCTGGGCATACCCTTCCCAATTAGGGCGACAAAGCAAACACAACAAGTGATGGACGGAATGCTGAACATTGTCAAACATTCGTCCCCAGTACAGGGATCTGGGCCTAAAACCATCGTTTTTTTGCTTCCCATGCCATTCCAGTTTGGACCCAGCCATATGCAAATTAGTCTTGACCCTGTTCCCCATGAGAACAGTCCAGCCCGAACTGCTAGGCCAGGTCTTCCCTGGACTGGAAACAAGCATCCTGGGACCGGTTTCGGGGTTTCAACCCTCATCAGCCAGGCTAGCTTGAATCCAGTGGCATGGGAAGCACGGGACCCACGTCTGGGCATAACCTTCCCACTTAGGGCGACAAAGCAAACACAACAAGTGATGGACGGAATGCTGAACATTGTCAAACATTCGCCCCCAGTACAGTGATCTGGGCCTAAATCCATCGTTTTTTTGCTGCCCATGCCATTCCAGTTTGGACCCAGCCATATGCAAATCAGTCTTGACACTGTTCCCATATGGCTGGGTTCAAACTGGGGTGGCATGGTGAGCAAAATAATGGATGGATTAAACCCAGATTTGTGACTGGGTGTGAATGTTTGATTGGTTCCGCATTCCGTCCATCCAGTTACGCTATCCCACAGCGTTGTGTTTTGCTTTGCTTTTGCCGCCCTAAGTGCGCCGGGTATGACCAGACGTGGGTCCTGGGCTCACTGTGCCACTGGATTCAAGCTAGCCTGGCTGATGAGGGGTGAAACCCTGAAACCGGTCCCAGGATGCTTGTTTCCAGTCCAGGGAGAACCTGGCCTGGCAGTATGGGCTGGACTGTTCCCATGAGGAGCAGGGTCAAGACTGATTTGCATATGGCTGGGTTCAAACTGGGGTGGCATGGTGAGCAAAATAATGGATGGATTAAACCCAGATCTGTGACTGGGGGTGAATGTTTGATTGGTTCCGCATTCCGTCCATCCAGTTACGCTATCCCACAGTGTTGTGTTTTGCTTTCCTAAGTTCACTGTTGGCATTGCTGTCAGGGTGGGGAGCAGAATCAATGTTTCTGAATTCATATTTGAAAAGTATCACTGCATAAAAATACTTCTCAATGCACTATTATACTCTGACTTACTGAGGTGAAATGGTTCTGTGTGTTAATGAAATACACTTTTTGAATTGTGAAGGAAACTTATCATAGTTTTACACTTTTGCTTCAACATGCCTTTAAAAATGATTGGGCCCTAAAGGTAAGTGGTGCAGGACAACCTAGATACTTCCTTTCTTTAACTTAAATTTTGCATAAGATTTTTAACTGAACATGTAAAGCAACTTTTGATGCTTTTAACCTTTGATTTAAATGGAGATTTGTGAAAATTTATTTTGCCATTTGCTTAGGCTGACTATTCCAGTCGTAGAGGCGATGCATCATCCTCTTAGGAAGTGAACAGAGCAAAGGTTTATGAAATACAAGATCAGGATAAGATGTATGCAAATGAATCTCATGTTTATTCATGCTGACTTCTGAAACCGTAATAAATAAGGTGCTTGAGGAACATTTACAAAGGTCTTCTTTTTCTAATTAAATACTTTTGGAAACGTGAGTGTATACGTGTGTGTGTGTGCGCAGTGTGTCTGTATACTAAAAAACAAAGGTTAGAGGAACATTATAGTTAAGTTCAGATTTTACATGCACAAAGCCATAGAAATTCAACAGTTATATTTATACTTGTTTTAAGATACTATGGGCCATATTTATACTTTTTGACGCACAAATGCGCCAACGCAGTTGTGCGTCAAAAAAGTTAACTCCTGCTAACGCCATTCCAAAGCGCCATGCGGGCGCCTTATTTATGGAATGACGTTAGCCGCGCAGCTGACTGGTGTGCGTCAAAAAAAATGACCCACACCAGGCAGCGCCGGCGTAGGGGAAAATGGAGCTTGGGCGTCAAAAATGGGGCAAGTCAGGCTGAGGCAAAATATTGGCCTCAACCCGATTTGCGCCATTTTTTTTTACCACCAACCCCCATTGAAATGACTCCTGTCTTAGCACAGACAGGAGTCATGCCCCCTTGCCCAATGGCCATGCCCAGGGGACTAATGTCCCCTGGGCATGGATGTCCCCTGGGCATAGTGGCATGTAGGGGGGCACAAATCAGGCCCCCCTATCCCACAAAAAAAGACAAAAAAAGACTTACCTGAACTTACCTTAAGTTCCCTGGGATGGGTCCCTCCATCCTTGGGCGTCCTCCTGGGGTGGGCAAGGGTGGCAGGGGGTGTCCCTGGGGGCATGGGAGGGCACCTCTGGGCTCCTTCCAAGCCCACAGGTCCCTTAACGCCTGCCCTGACCAGGCGTTAAAAAATGACGCAAAAGCGGCTGGACGTCATTTTTTTTGACCCGCCCACTCCCGTGCGTCATTTTTGCACAGGAGTTTAAATAAGGCGCACATACCTTTGAGTCATTTTTTAGATGGGAACGCCTACCTCGCATATCATTAACGCAAGGTAGGTGTCCACGCTAAAAAATGACGCAAACTCCAAGATCTTTGGCGCTAGACGGGTCTAACGCCAAAGTATAAATATGGAGTTAGCTTTGCGTCGGATTTGCGTAAAAAAAAAACACGCAATTCCGGCGCAAAGAGACTATAAATATGCCCCTATGCCTCATGCTCCAAGGTAACTGTAACTTGCATCACTGCCATGCACAGGTTTCTAATCAATAATTTTATTGCAAATGTTAGCGCTATGTTATAAATGATGTCATAGAAGATGTAATTACTGATGTAATATATAGGGTAAGTAGCTGGGCATTGCAAGGACGTGAGTTATAGTTACCTTAGAGCATGAGCTATCGTGTCTTGAGATAAGTATAACTATATCTGCAATCTAGATAGACTGCAGGGAGAGCCTCAGTTCTCCTTCGGTCTCATTGCACCCAAACACAGGGAGCAGCATGCAGGAGCAATTGTTTCATCTGTTTTCCTGCCCACTGTCAAGATGAAAGTTTTACTGCTCTCACTTGCTGGGAGTGTACTTACAGTTTGCTCTTGCTTGAGGCAACAGCAAACTACTATGTCCCAAGGTTGGGAACCTTAAGAAATAGTTAGCCTACCCTGGGGGTTGGCAGTTCCCAGAGACATGAATGGCTCCAAGAGGGGAGTGCTCCTTTGTTAAAGTTTGGGCCAGGCCTGATGAAGCCCCTAGAGATACATGGGCAAAAATTTGCCTTTTTTTGGCAGAATTGCAGATCCATTTCTGTGCTCAGTGTGACTCTCGAAGGATCCCCGAATCTAAAAAAAGAATGAAAAAAAACACCCATTCACACACCAAAAATCTGTTGGGCACGGTCGGAGGCCAGTTCCTGTCGCCAAACCCCTCTGCGTACAGGCAAAAGTTGTGTGTGGCGGTGGTTTTGTAATTGTGTGGTAATTAGATAATATTTTTTGTTAGAAAAAAACATACAAATTCACAGAAAAAACAAGGGTTACCCAGACGTTATAGTTAGGTTGACATTTTACCCATACAAAACCACAGAAATTAAGCAGCTATAGTTATACTTAGAGTTATACTTATCTGAAAAAACTATAACTTGTGCCGCTAAGTAACTTTAGGTCACAAGTTACAGTTTCTTAACATAAGTAGAACTATGAGTATAACTGTCACTGCTGGATTTCTATAGTTTAGCATGTGTAAAACATCAACATCAAAGAGTGTTTTTTGTTATTTGGTGCACATCTGTTCAGTAGTTTTTGAAATATTAAAAGAATACCAAATTTGATAATCTAGAGGCTTGAAGGCTTTGCGAATACACCTGATCTTGTGCAGACATCTGAGTGTCTAAAAGAAAAAAATGGAAACAAGACGGTGTAGGATATGTTTATCCTAATCCCCTAGTCTTGGTGCAGGGTACCCCAGGTACCACCCAAAGGCTTAGTAATTTTTTCTTTTAAATCACTGCACAAATCACAGCAGATCTGCAAATTTCCCGGTAATCTCCTATGCTTGCTTTTCATTTTGCCCCGGGTAGCACAGGTCCTGGGGGATTTTCCAAAATATAGGAAAGGGGCAAAGCGACCTCCCCTTCTAGGGCTTATGAAAACCCCTGTTAACAGCCACCTCCCCCCGGGACCACCTCCTCCCTGGGTTGAACAATGTTAAATATATGTGGAGGGCCTGTGCAGCCCCACGCACCCTGGGTACTGCAACCTCCCTGGGGCAAAGAATGTTAAAAGTATGTGGGGGGCATGTGCAGCCACCTGACCCAGAGACTGCCACCTCCTTGAGGCAAATAATGTTAAATGTCTGCGGGTATCCATGCAGCCCCTCCCATGTCCCAGGAACTGCCATATCCCTGGGGCAAACAATGTTTTGTGTATGAGGGGCCCGCATTGCCCACCTGCATCGCGGGGATTGCCACATCCCCAGGGAAAAATATAAATGAAGTATGTGGGGGGCCATATGTCTCCTCCACACCAGGGACTGACACCTCCCCAGGGCAATATATCAAGTAAGTGGGGGGCTGCCCAGCCCCTTGTGCCCCAGGAACCACCGACTCCCTGGGGCAAACGCAAAGTAAAGAGGGCCCTCATCTTTGAGCCATTTATGGTCCTGGGGACTGCCACCCCCCAGAGCTGGCTCCTGCTACCTTTCAAGGTGCCCACCCTCAGGAGGTAGCTGTTTGCTTTTGCTTGACGGGGACTGACAGCTCCCACCAAGCACAAGCAAGCATAACTCTGCTTTCAGCAAGCGGGAGATGTTAAACTGTGCAAAACAAAGTTGTCCTCCAGACAAAAGAGCACTCTCAACTGGTTGCAGTTTAATTTGGAAAAGCAGCAAAGCCAGTACCATTCAAAGAATTCTTAACACATTTTCCAGACCTTACATGTTTATTCTAGACAATGGGCCTGATTCTGACCCTGGCGGCCGGTGACCGCCAGGGTCACCGGCCACGGGAGCACCGCTGACAGACCGGCGGTGCTCCGAAGGGCATTCTGACCGCGGCGGTTCAGCCGCGGTCAGAAAGGGTAAACCGGCGGTCACCCGCCGGTTTACCGCTGCCCTTCTGAATCCTGCTATGCAGACACTGAAATACGCGACGGGTGCCACTGCACCCGTCGCACCTTCCCACTACGCCGGCTCAATTCTGAGCCGGCGTCCTCGTGGGAAGGTTGATTTGCCCTGGGCTGGCGGGCGGCCTTTTGGCGGGCGCCCGCCAGCCCAGGGCAAATCTCAGAATCACCGCAGTGGTCTTTCGACCGCGGTGCGGTGTTCTGACGGGGTTACTTTGGCGGGCGGCCTCCGCCGCCCGCCAAAGTAAGAATGACCCCCAATATGTTATGCTTGCAGCACCTCACACATGGTCAATTGCAATATAATTACTACAAATATACAAATCTTGAAAAGTTCCTCCTTATTCACAAATAAATAGGCAATTCATAACATAAGCTCTGTATACACACACACATTCAATTAAAACCTTGTGTTGAATGTGACCTATATTGGTGAATCAAGATATTGCTACAGAACATTAATTGATCTAACAAGCACATATTCTAATGTACTTCTTGTCTTTGAGCAGCCTTCCCCCCATCCAGGCACAAGAATAATAATAGAACTGATCACCCTGAACTCTAACCTCATTCAGGGAATAAAGAGCAAAAGACCAAGAGAACATTTATTTTCACTGGCTCACAGAAATGTGTAAGGCTCTTCTTCCACAATCAAGCCCTTGGGAGACAAAGAGTCCAAATTAATTATGCATCTGCTTTCCAATTGCCTCAAGTCGCCCCTGATCATCTCCCCTGATCTGGAGCGGAATTGCATCTATCACAAATTATCTTAAAAATCCAGCATCTTTACTATGGCATTCATACATATTTCTGGCCACTGGGTATGACTAATCTTTGTTCTTTACAGCCCACAGATGTTGAACAATATTCTTGTGGACCTAAAGGATCATACTGCCAACATGACTCAAACCGCATTCACATTGGCGTACCTACTCAGCATACTCAGACCCATATTTATACTTTTTTAGTATTTTGTAAGTTTGCGCCGATTTTGCATCAAAAAACAACGCAAATGCAGCGCTAAAAAAGTATAAATATGGGCCTCAGTTCTGCAATTATATGATCCTCTTCTTTTGCTTGGTCTTTCTGAGAAAGGTGTTGTGTACTCACGCATGTTCAACCCAGAGATACAAGCTTTACACTTGTGACATGTGCCAAAACCTTTCCTTTGCTGCAACCAATTTCTACTCTCCCTTGCCTCGGGCCTACTTATTACCAAGGCATCCCGCATGGAAAATGCTCTTCAGAATGTGAGTAAGGAGGAGCTAGACACGGTTTGCCATAAAACAGGATCTGCCAGAACTCAGTGCCAATATTTTCTGTGGATTGCTCTTTGTTCATTCTCTTGTGTACCAAATGTGGTTATGAGTCTGATGGCTAAATCATTGTCCCTTTTTTAGGAAGTAGAAAGGCTCCCTACATCTTTGCTCAGCAGTAGATACTATCTTGTCAAGCCACGTCTTAGAGTAACCATGGTGCACAAAACTTGCAACTGCCTGATCTCTGCTAGACTTCCATTCTTGAATGGTGCTGCAATTTCTTTTAATTCTCAACATATTACTATAGGGGATGTTGGATTTGGTATGTCTGGGAGGAAGATGTAGAATGGGATTACCAGTGGTTGTCTTTCTGAAGAGTCCAGTCTCTAACTTCCAACTCTGCAGAAATACTTGCAAGTCTAAGAATTCAACTTCCCTGTCACTATTGTGACCTGTGGAATGCTGGAAATGGTGGTTAAGGTTGTTGTGATTAATTTCCTCAACAAAACTTTCAGCTGTCTTGTACCCTTCCAAATAACAAATAAATCATTGATGAATCTTAGTCACCAATTACATGTTCACCAAACATTAGCCCATGGTCATTGAAGAGCACCTCTTCCTCCTTCAGGCCCATATATAAACAAGCTTACCAGGGGTGAAACAAGTTCCCATTGCTGTCCCACGTAGTTTTATATAAACTTCCTTGTTAAAGAGAAAATAGTTGTTCTCCAAACACCACCTGATCATTGAGAGCAAAAATATAGTGTGCTTGTACAAATTAAGTGGTCTACTCCTAATGAAATGTTCAACTACCCTAAGGCCATCTTCATGATGTATAGTGATATATAGGGAACTCAAGCCAAGTGCCATTAAGATATAATCCTCCCTCCAGGGTATGTCATACACCCTCTTCAGAAATTCGGCAGTATCTTTTATCAATGAAGGCAAATTGTGTACAAACACCTGCAACAAACAGTCCACATAGTTCGACGTGTTCTGGAAGAGACTATCCTTTGCTGAGATCACAGGCCTGCCTGGAAGTTGTATCTCATTTTTGTGGATTATCGGTATTAGATACAGGACCAGTGTTTTTTGGATGATCATTTCTTAAAAAGAGATATTCATCCTTGATCTATAATCTAGTATTTCTCTATTCAGTTAATAGTAATTAGTTTTCACTTTGCACAAGGTTTCTCGATCACTTCTGGCATAGCAACTTCCAAAAACCAATTGGTCATAATCCTCTGTGGTATACATCTTTAGAGGTCATAATACAATGATGCTGCTCTTGTCAGAATTGCAAATCACCACTTCCTTCTCAGATTACAGTTTCTTATTTTAGTTGTAATATCTTCTTTGCTGGTAATTGTGTTTTTTCTCATGTGCCTTGCCCAATTTAGTGCAGTCTTATGACATCTTTCATGGCACAATCATTGAATGTGTCTTTGAAGATTTTGGGGATAGTTGGTGTGAAAGTAGAGGCCACCTTACAATCTTACTAGAAATGAACAACAGGCCCTTGTAAGACTCAAACAAGATAAAGAGACTATAGTCAAACCCTGCGACAAAGGGGGCGGCATTGCATTATACTAAAGCGAAGACTAATTGGCAAGTACATGTGAAATCTAAAATACATAAAGTGAGTGATGAGGCATTAAGCAAGGGCATCATTTGTGAACAAGAATATCAATTTCTGAATCCTCACACTACTAGGATCCCAGTTATGTATGGGATCCCAAAGATACATAAGAACATGGAGATCCTCCTCTTCGTCCAATTGATGTCTACCGCTGGGGCACTTACTGAACCATTATCAAAATATGTGGAAAGTTTTTTAAAACAGAGAGTGACAAGTTTACCAGCTTATATCAAAGATACTGCACATATTATTTCCAAACTGGAAGGTACTTCCTACAATCCGACCTCTCAGATTTTGGTAACTATGGACATCGAAGCACTATACACAAATATCCCCCAGAGGGAAGCTTGTCAGGCTGTTGCCCACTTGTTTGAGAAGGAAAGGATGACTGACCACTCTAAATTTGTCCTCCAATGTTTAAATATTGTTCTCCAAGAAAACTATTTTGAGTTTGATGGAATGGTACACCATCAAAAAAAAGGAGCCAGCATGGGGGCGGCCTGTTCCCCAGTTTAGGGAATATTTATGTGGGGAACTTTGAAGAGACCCACATATACAATGAGATAGCTCCTTTTTATGAAAATGTTCAATCTTGGTCTCGCTACATCAATGACATTTTTTTCATTTGGACGGGGGAAGAAGAACTTCTCAATGAGTTCTGTGAATGGATCAATGTATATGATCCTAATCTTAGGTTTATGATTCATAACAGTAGAGATAAAGTTCAATTCTTAGACATCTGGATAGGACATAATAATTCACAATTAGAGGTGTCCTTATATACTAAACCTACTGCTAAAACCACCATCCTACATTTTGATAGTTTCCACCCCAGAAGTCCAAAGCAAGGAATACCGTTTAGCCAGTTTCTCCGTATTCACAGGAACTGTACAATTATGCATGATTACGATCATCATGCTAATATCTTACAACAAAAACTCCCACTACGGGGATATCCTAAAAGAATAATCAGGGAGTCCTATAAGTGAGCCAAATACTATAACAGGGAGAGTATGTTTGAAAAACACAATAAAGATCCAAAATCTCAAATGGTATGTGTCATACAACATTCTAATATGAATTACAAAATTAGAAAAATAATTTTGAATAATTGGCACATACTAAATAGTGATAAAGAAGTACTGCCCCTGGAACGCCCGTTATTTGCCTTTAGAAAAAATCAAAATATCTGTAATAAATTGGTTAGATCTAGTCTGCCAAGGGACCAAGATTTCTGTCAAAAATCAATCAGCGGCCAACAGCCCGTTAAAGGCAACCACAAGTGTGGAACATGCAAGGCGTGTCCAGGAGCGATTGTAAGTGATACACTACAGTGGAGTCAAAAGAAGTACAGATTGACCGATATGACGAACTGTAGGACAGCCAATTGCATATATCTGATTTGCTGTCCCTGCACTCTAGGATATGTTGGCGAGATAGGACGGGAAATAAGAGTCAGGATTTTGGAACATATGTCTAATACACGTAATAATAGGGAGGGAGCTCCCTTAGTACAGCATTGGAAAGATCTTGGACATAAAATAGAAGCCCTAGCATGGATTATTCTCGAAAAAAAATAACAAAATCAGGAGGACTTGAAGCAAATAAAGTAAGGAAAAAGAGAGAAATATATTGGATTTTTACCTTGTATACCTGCAAAAATGGTTTAAATGAATATATTCTGTGGGAAAATATATTTGAGTAAACCTCTCATTGATTCTATAGATATCTGTTTTCATTGTAGGTGTATTACAGCTAGCTTTTTCCTTCCATTAAACAATTATATGTAATTATTTCGTAACTATCTTTGCATATTTGTAAGTTTCCTTTACTCTTTTGAAGTAAGGTCGGTGTCAAATTGTAGTGCAGCTTTAATGGTTTAACCCCTTCGCTGCCAGGCCTTTTCCCCCTCCTGTGCCGAGCCTTTTTTTGGCTATTTGGAGCAGTTCGCGCTTAGGCCCTCATAACTTTTTGTTCACATAAGCTACCCATGCCAAATTTGCGTCCTTTTTTTCCGACATCCTAGGGATTCTAGATGTACCCAGACTTTGTGGGTTCCCCAGAAGGAGGCCAAGAAATTAGCCAAAAAACAGTGAAAATTTCATTTTTTTAAAAACATTTGGAAAAATGGGCTGCAGAAGAAGGCTTGTGGTTTTTTCCCTGAAAAGGGCATCAACAAAGGGTTTGCGGTGATAAAATCACCAGCTTCCCAGCTTTCAGGAACAGGCAGACTTGAATCAGAAAACCCAATTTTTCAACCCAATTTTGGCATTTTACTGGGACATACCCCATTTTTACGATTTTTTGTGCTTTCAGCCTCCTTCCAGTCAGTGACAGAAATGGGCATGAAACCAACGCTGGATCCCATAAACCGCAACATTTCTGAAAAGTAGACAAAATTCTGAATTCAGCAAGGGGTAATTTGTGTAGATCCTACAAGGGTTTCCTACAGAAAATAGCAACTGAAAAAGAAAAATATTGAAATTGAGGTGAAAAAAACATCAATTTTTCTCTAAGTTTTACTCTGTAACTTTTTCCTGCAATGTCAGATTTTCGAAAGCAATATACCGTTACGTCTGCTGGACTCTTCTGGTTGCGGGGATATATAGGGCTTGTAGGTTCATCAAGAACTCTAGGTACCCAGAGCCAATAAATGACCTGCACCCTGCAGTGGGTTTTCATTCTATGCCGGGTATACAGCAATTCATTTGCTGAAATATAAAGAGTAAAAAATAGCTATCAAGAAAACCTTTGTATTTCCAAAATGGGCACAAGATAAGGTGTTGAGAAGCAGTGGTTATTTGCACATCTCTGAATTCCGGGGTGCCCATACTAGCATGTGAATTACAGGGCATTTCTCAAATAGACGTCTTTTTTACACACTGTCTTACATTTGGAAGGGAAAAATGTAGAGAAAGACAAGGGGCAATAACACTTGTTTTGCTATTCTATGTTCCCCCAAGTCTCCCGATAAAAATGATACCTCACTTGTGTGGGTAGGCCTAGCGCCCGCGACAGGAAACGCACCAAAGCGCAACGTGGACACATCACAGAAAACAGACCTGTTTTTAGCAAAGTGCCTACCTGTAGATTTTGGCCTCTAGCTCAGCCGCCACCTAGGGAAACCTACCAAACCTGTGCATTTCTGAAAACTAGAGACCTAGGGGAATCCAAGATGGGGTGATTTGTGTGGCTCGGACCAGGTTCTGTTACCCAGAATCCTTTGCAAACCTCAAAATTTGGCTAAAAAAACACATGTTCCTCACATTTCTGTGGCAGAAAGTTCTGTAATCTGAGAGGAGCCACAAATTTCCTTCCACCCAGCGTTCCCCCACGTCTCCCGATAAAAATGATACCTCACTTGTGTGGGTAGGCCTAGCGCCCGCGACAGGAAACACCCCAAAGCGCAATGTGGACACATCACAGAAAACAGACCTGTTTTTAGCAAAGTGCCTACCTGTAGATTTTGGCCTCTAGCTCAGCCGCCACCTAGGGAAACCTACCAAACCTGTGCATTTCTGAAAACTAGAGACGTAGGGGAATCCAAGATGGGGTGATTTGTGTGGCTCGGACCAGGTTCTGTTACCCAGAATCCTTTGCAAAGCTCAAAAATTGGCTAAAAAAACACATGTTCCTCACATTTCTGTGGCAGAAAGTGCTGGAATCTGAGAGGAGCCACAAATGTCCTTCCACCCAGCGTTCCCCCACGTCTCCCGATAAAAATGATACCTCACTTGTGTGGGTAGGCCTAGCGCCCGCGACAGGAAACGCCCCAAAGCGCAACGTGGACACATCACAGAAAACAGACCTGTTTTTAGCAAAGTGCCTACCTGTAGATTTTGGCCTCTAGCTCAGCCGCCACCTAGGGAAACCTACCAAACCTGTGCTTTTCTGAAAACTAGAGACCTAGGGGAATCCAAGATGGGGTGATTTGTGTGGCTCGGACCAGGTTCTGTTACCCAGAATCCTTTGCAAACCTCAAAATTTGGCTAAAAAAACACATGTTCCTCACATTTCTGTGGCAGAAAGTTCTGGAATCTGAGAGGAGCCACAAATTTCCTTCCACCCAGCGTTCCCCCACGTCTCCCGATAAAAATGATACCTCACTTGTGTGGGTAGGCCTAGCGCCCGCGACAGGAAACGCCCCAAAGCGCAACGTGGACACCACCAACATTTTGGAAGAAAACAGAGGTGTTTTTTGCGAAGTGACTACCTGTAGATTTTGGCCTGTAGCTCAGCCGCCACCTAGGGAAACCTACCAAACCTGTACATTTCTGAAAACTAGAGACCTAGGGGAATCCAAGGAGGGGTGACTGGCGGGGCTCGGACCAGGTTCTGTTACCCAGAATCCTTTGCAAAGCTCAAAAATTGGCTAAAAAAACACATGTTCCTCACATTTCTGTGGCAGAAAGTTCTGGAATCTGGGAGGAGCCACAAATTTCATTCCACCCAGCGTTCCCCCAAGTCTCCCGATAAAAATGATACCTCACTTGCGTGGGTAGGCCTAGCGCCCGCGACAGGAAACGCCCCAAAGCTCAACGTGGACACCACCAAAATTTTGGAAGAAAACAGAGGTGTTTTTTGCGAAGTGACTACCTGTAGATTTTGGCCTCTAGCTCAGCCGGCACCTAGGAAAACCTACCAAACCTGTACATTTCTGAAAACTAGAGACCTAGGGGAATCCAAGGAGGGGTGACTGGCGGGGCTCGGACCAGGTTCTGTTACCCAGAATCCTTTGCAAAACTCAAAAATTGGCTAAAAAAACACATGTTCCTCACATTTCTGTGGCAGAAAGTTCTGGAATCCGAGAGGAGCCACAAATTTCCTTCCACCCAGCGTTCCCCCACGTCTCCCGATAAAAATGATACCTCACTTGTGTGGGTAGGCCTAGCGCCCGCGACAGGAAACACCCCAAAGCGCAACATGGACACATCACAGAAAACAGACCTGTTTTTAGCAAAGTGCCTACCTGTAGATTTTGGCCTCTAGCTCAGCCGCCACCTAGGGAAACCTACCAAACCTGTGCATTTCTGAAAACTAGAGACCTCGGGGAATCCAAGGAGGGGTGACTGGCGGGGCTCGGACCAGGTTCTGTTACCCAGAATCCTTTGCAAAGCTCAAAAATTGGCTAAAAAAACACATGTTCCTCACATTTCTGTGGCAGAAAGTTCTGGAATCTGAGAGGAGCCACAAATTTCCTTCCACCCAGCGTTCCCCCACGTCTCCCGATAAAAATGATACCTCACTTGTGTGGGTAGGCCTAGCGCCCGCGACAGGAAACGCCCCAAAGCGCAACGTGGACACATCACAGAAAACAGACCTGTTTTTAGCAAAGTGCCTACCTGTAGATTTTGGCCTCTAGCTCAGCCGCCACCTAGGGAAACCTACCAAACCTGTGCATTTCTGAAAACTAGAGACCTAGGGGAATCCAAGGAGGGGTGACTGGCGGGGCTCGGACCAGGTTCTGTTACCCAGAATCCTTTGCAAAGCTCAAAAATTGGCTAAAAAAACACATGTTCCTCACATTTCTGTGGCAGAAAGTTCTGGAATCTGGGAGGAGCCACAAATTTCCTTCCACCCAGCGTTCCCCCAAGTCTCCCGATAAAAATGATACCTCACTTGCGTGGGTAGGCCTAGCGCCCGCGACAGGAAACGCCCCAAAGCGCAACGTGGACACCACCAAAATTTTGGAAGAAAACAGACCTGTTTTTAGCGAAGTGCCTACCTGTAGATTTTGGCCTGTAGCTCAGCCGCCACCTAGGGAAACCTACCAAACCTGTGCATTTCTGAAAACTAGAGACCTAGGGGAATCCAAGGAGGGGTGACTGGCGGGGCTCGGACCAGGTTCTGTTACCCAGAATCCTTTGCAAAGCTCAAAAATTGGCTAAAAAAACA
Source organism: Pleurodeles waltl (assembly GCF_031143425.1). Classification (NCBI taxonomy): domain Eukaryota; kingdom Metazoa; phylum Chordata; class Amphibia; order Caudata; family Salamandridae; genus Pleurodeles; species Pleurodeles waltl. The sequence continues at coordinate 344,990,209 of NC_090439.1, forward strand.
CATGTTCCTCACATTTCTGTGGCAGAAAGTTCTGGAATCTGGGAGGAGCCACAAATTTCCTTCCACCCAGCGTTCCCCCAAGTCTCCCGATAAAAATGATACCTCACTTGCGTGGGTAGGCCTAGCGCCCGCGACAGGAAACGCCCCAAAGCGCAACGTGGACACCACCAAAATTTTGGAAGAAAACAGACCTGTTTTTAGCGAAGTGCCTACCTGTAGATTTTGGCCTGTAGCTCAGCCGCCACCTAGGGAAACCTACCAAACCTGTGCATTTCTGAAAACTAGAGACCTAGGGGAATCCAAGGAGGGGTGACTGGCGGGGCTCGGACCAGGTTCTGTTACCCAGAATCCTTTGCAAAGCTCAAAAATTGGCTAAAAAACACATGTTCCTCACATTTCTGTGTCAGAAAGTTCTGGAATCTGGGAGGAGCCACAAATTTCCTTCCACCCAGCGTTCCCCCAAGTCTCCCGATAAAAATGATACCTCACTTGCGTGGGTAGGCCTAGCGCCCGCGACAGGAAACGCCCCAAAGCGCAACGTGGACACATCACAGAAAACAGACCTGTTTTTAGCAAAGTGCCTACCTGTAGATTTTGGCCTGTAGCTCAGCCGCCACCTAGGGAAACCTACCAAACCTGTGCATTTCTGAAAACTAGAGACCTAGGGGAATCCAAGGAGGGGTGACTGGCGGGGCTCGGACCAGGTTCTGTTACCCAGAATCCTTTGCAAAGCTCAAAAATTGGCTAAAAAAACACATGTTCCTCACATTTCTGTGGCAGAAAGTTCTGGAATCTGGGAGGAGCCACAAATTTCCTTCCACCCAGCGTTCCCCCAAGTCTCCCGATAAAAATGATACCTCACTTGCGTGGGTAGGCCTAGCGCCCGCGACAGGAAACGCCCCAAAGCGCAACGTGGACACATCACAGAAAACAGACCTGTTTTTAGCAAAGTGACTACCTGTAGATTTTGGCCTCTAGCTCAGCCGGCACCTAGGGAAACCTACCAAACCTGTACATTTCTGAAAACTAGAGACCTAGGGGAATCCAAGGAGGGGTGACTGGCGGGGCTCGGACCAGGTTCTGTTACCCAGAATCCTTTGCAAAGCTCAAAAATTGGCTAAAAAAACACATGTTCCTCACATTTCTGTGGCAGAAAGTTCTGGAATCTGAGAGGAGCCACAAATTTCCTTCCACCCAGCGTTCCCCCACGTCTCCCGATAAAAATGATACCTCACTTGTGTGGGTAGGCCTAGCGCCCGCGACAGGAAACGCCCCAAAGCGCAACGTGGACACATCACAGAAAACAGACCTGTTTTTAGCAAAGTGCCTACCTGTAGATTTTGGCCTGTAGCTCAGCCGCCACCTAGGGAAACCTACCAAACCTGTGCATTTCTGAAAACTAGAGACCTAGGGGAATCCAAGATGGGGTGATTTGTGTGGCTCGGACCAGGTTCTGTTACCCAGAATCCTTTGCAAACCTCAAAATTTGGCTAAAAAAACACATGTTCCTCACATTTCTGTGGCAGAAAGTTCTGGAATCTGAGAGGGGCCACAAATTTCCTTCCACCCAGCGTTCCCCCACGTCTCCCGATAAAAATGATACCTCACTTGTGTGGGTAGGCCTAGCGCCCGCGACAGGAAACGCCCCAAAGCGCAGCGTGGACACATCACATTTTTTCATTGAAAACAGTGCCTACCTGTAGTTTTTGGCCTGTAGCTCAGCCAGCACCTAGGGAAACCTACCAAACCTGTGCATTTCTGAAAACTAGAGACCTAGGGGAATCCAAGATGGGGTGACTTGAGGGGCTCTGACCAGGTTCTGTTACCCAGAATCCTTTCCAAACCTCAAATATTGGCTAAAAAAACGCATTTTTCACACATTTCGGTGACAGAAAGTTCTGGAATCTGAGTGGAGCCACAAATTTCCTTCCACCCAGCGTTCCCCCAAGTCTCCCGATAAAAATGATACCTCAGTTGTGTGGGTGGGCCAGGTGCCTCCAACAGAATAAGGCCCAAAACTTGTAGAGATACAGGGGATAGTACTGCGAGTTTATAAGGACATATTCTTTTATACATCTTTAGACTGACTCTGCTTTGGGGACCCACATACGTGAGGTGTCATTTTATTTGGGAGACTGAGGGGAACACTGGGGAGTAGGAATTTTGTGCTGGAGTGGTGATCGTACGAAGAAAAGTCAGGAAAATATGCTTTTTTTAAGCACATTTTGAGGTTTACAGAGGAGTCTGGGTAAGAAAATGTTGGGGGATCCACGCAAGCCACTCCTCCCTAGACTCCTTGGGGTGTCTAGTTTTAAAAAATGTCTGGGTTTGGTAGGTTTCCCTAGATGAAGGCCGCACACAGGACCAAAAACATAGGTGCCCTCTCCCCCCCCCCAAACACAGGTAGTTTTGTAATATATCGTTTTGATGTGCCCACATACGTCCGTGATGTGCCAAACACTAAAATTTTGAAAAGAAACACACTTAGGTTATGTGAAAAAGACCCCTCACCCACCAACCAAGTTGGTGGCATGCTTCATCATCGGGGTCCCACCTGAGGCACCGAGCGTGTCATAGGTGTGCTGCGACGCCTGATTACAGCGGAGCAGGTTTGGTCATTTTTACCACACATACTGGTTGGATTTGGCACGAGGGTGAGTGATGGTTCAGTGGATCAAATTTTACTAACAAGAGCTTTCACAAAAATGAAAAGCACTGTTAGTAACTGAAAGGCAAAAAACTGAACCAATGACTCACAGCTCGTGAGTTGTAAAGCCGCGACAAGGCACCAACCGCTTTACAGTCCATTCACACAACTTTCATACATGACACACACAAGGCCATTCACACCGCCAGCCACGGGCCCAGCACATTACAACACTCACATCGACAGACAGCGCCACTCAAGGGCCCATCACTTACATACGCCCACATGCCTGATACAACAATCACACCAGCTGATGGGAGTGTGTGGACTGGTGTTTGGCTTGCAGTGTGTTGCAGTAGCCAACATCAAGTCAATATGTACAGTCTCAGCCAAGCCCCACTCCACACACAATGGCATCATATTTTTTTTTTTTTTAACAGAGGAACCCCTAACTAAGTAGAAAGAATTACAAAACAACAAACACAAAAGCTCTAACTAACAACATGACAGAAATGCTAACCATGAAACTAAACACATGAAAATACAAAACAGACATGAGTTTACACTCATGGTTGTTCCCAGAAATTCTTCTGGGTGTGGTAATTCTTAAAACAAGCACCGACACACAGCCCAGGCTTTGAAGGACAATCTGGGCAGTACATTCGAGTCTCCCTCCGGATACCTCTTCGAAAACACACTCTACATTTCTTAGCTGGAAAGTCTTTTTTGGGTGTGGGAGGAATGTGCTCAGCAAAGTGGCGATCTTTCAGTCTAGCCACATCCTCCACCACTGCTTCTCTAGGAACTCTGGCCTGTTCCACCACAATAAGGCTCTCTATCACTGACTCCTGAAATTTCACAAATGTCATCTTTGAGTCTGGAGACCTATCCCTAAACACAATAAAAGCATTGAAGGTTGCTAAGTGGAAGAGGTGAAGTGCTAACTTCTTATACCAAACATAAGACTTACGAATAGCAGTATAAGGTTCCAACCTCTGGTCAACTCTATCTACACCTCCCATGTGCTTATTATAATCTAAAATGCACACAGGTTTGCGCACTTCAGCAACCTGGCCCCAAACAGTCACAGGGGAAGTACTCTCATCATGGATGGTACTTAGCATGTAGACATCCCTCTTGTCTGAAAATTTCAAAGCTAGCAGCTCCTCGTTCCGCAAGGCACAGCACTGTCCCCTCTCAAGTTTTTTACAGACAAGCTCCCTTGGATAGCCTTTCCGGTTAGAACGGATTGTGCCACAAGCAACTGTGTCCACTCTAAACAATTCCTTGAACAACTACACACCAGTGTAGAAGTTATCTACATACAAATGGTGACCTTTGTTGAACAGTCGTCTACCAAGATCCCACACTATTTTCTCAGTAACTCCAAAAGTGGGAGGACAACCAGGGGGGTCAATATTGGAATCCCTACCAGTGTACACACGGAAACTATACACATATCCTGTCCTACTTTCAGACAGCATATACAATTTAATTCCATATCGTGCCCTTTTGCTAGGAATGTACTGCCTAAAAACCAAACGACCCTTGAAGAGGACCAAAGACTCGTCCACACTTATCTCTTTGCCTGGAACATAGACCTCCGAAAACCGATCTACAAAATGATCAAGGACAGGCCTAATCTTAAAAAGACGGTCAGAATCTGGGTGATCTCGTGGCAAGGCTAATGCATTGTCAACAAAATGCAGCATCCTAAGAAGAAGCAAATACCGATTACGACTCATGGTAGCTGGAAATATAGCTGTTGCCATCAAGGGACTAGTAGACCAATAAGAAGCCAGTGACGGCTTCCTTATCAACCCCATCAAAAAAGTCAAACCCAAAAACTTTTTTAGCTCCTCCAAATTTGTGGGAATCCACTGGGCAGCTCTAGAGTGTGGCCTAAGTCTAGCAGCGTTGTCCCTCAAATGCTGCTCCGCATACAAATTAGTCTGCTCAACAATCTCTTCCAAAAACACATCATCCATGAATAACTCAAAGAAATTGATAGGCATAAAGTTCTCTGTATTGGCGTTACACCCCGGGAGACCAGTAAAGGCAGGCAACTCTGGCTGCTCCATGTTTGGGGCAACCCAGACATCAGGTCTTCTAACGGGAAACCTTTCAGCCCCAGGTTGCTGCACTATTGGCACATCAATGTCCTCCTCTAAAACAGAACCTTCACCTGCACTGAGTGTGGCTTCATCATCAGAAGATTCCCCTCCAACAGAAACATCACTGCCAGAATCTCTGACTTCCTCCTCTGCCTCAGATGCAGAGTCCGTCTCATAGTCATGATCAGACTGTGACTCAAAAAGCATACCAACCACCTGCTGAGCGGTCATCCTGCGGCTAGCCATGATCTCTCCTGCTAAAATTAACTGGACAAATTCACCACCAACAACCAGCACTGTGTAAGACGAGTAACAAAGTGTAGCTTTGTTAGTAAGAGTTACAAACTCAAAAACTATACCGCTCACTTGCCTGAAAAAGCTTTATTCACCAGCAACTACACAGCAATCACCAATGATATCCCACTAAAAAGAAAGAAAGAAAGGCAAATTAGAAATAAGACAAAACAAATATCATTGTGCACAAACCTAAGGACAATTTCACACACAATCCTGCATTTAGTACACCCCCTACAAACATGTCATTCATGCATGGCAACAATACTCCTTTGGAGTAAATTGTTTTTACTTACCTAAAACATGCAACTGTGCAAACTGCAGGTCAACCACCGCCAAAACCGCAAGGAGCCACAGCAAATAAAGCAAAAGCTTTGAACTAGAACAAAAAGGAGGAAAACATTTTTTATCACAAATGCAAAGACTTCTTCAGTTGACAAACACCCCACCATCAAACATTTTAGAAATTGGTGCCTAAGTGGATTCTGTCATAGGGGCAGATGGGCCTACTAAAAAAATAGGCCTGTCTGCCCCAAGGAAGCCAGAAAATACCTTTAGTACTGTGTCCCCATGGAGAGCGACCCTTGCCAAAGGGGACAGCCCTCAAACAAAAAAAAACAAAAAAAACACACACAACACTATCCCTGGTGCCTAAGTGGCTTCTGCCCCCTTGGGGGCAGGTGGGCCTAAGAAAATAGGCCCATCTGCCCCCAGGGGGGGCAGAAATGGCCAACAGGTCAATGCCCCCCTTGGGGGGGCGCCCCGTGCCCAAGGGGACACCCCCCCACAAAAATAAACACATAAAAAAAAATCCCTGGTGTTCTAGTGGTTTCTGCCCCCCTTGGGGGCAGATCAGCCTAAAAATAATAGGCTGATCTGTCTCCAAGGGGTGCAGAAATGGCCTGGGTACATGTGCCCCCAAAGTGGGGGGCGACCCTTGCCCAAGCCCCCCCCCATCCACTAACACACACACTATCCCTGGTGTCTACGTGGCTTCTGCCCCCCTTGGGGGCAGGTGGGTCTAGAAAAATAGGCCCATCTGCCCCCAGGGGGGGCAGAAATGGCCAACAGGTCAATGCCCCCCTTGGGGGGGGCGCCCCGTGCCCGAGGGGACGCCCCCCCACAAAAATAAACACATTAAAAAAAATCCCTGGCGTTCTAGTGGTTTCTGCCCCCCTTGGGGGCAGATCAGCCTAAAAATAATAGGCTGATCTGTCTCCAAGGGGTGCAGAAATGGCCTGGGTACATGTGCCCCCAAAGTGGGGGGCGACCCTTGCCCAAGCCCCCCCCCATCCACTAACACACACACACACACACACTATCCCTGGTGTCTACGTGGCTTCTGCCCCCCTTGGGGGCAGGTGGGTCTAGAAAAATAGGCCCATCTGCCCCCAGGGGGGGCAGAAATGGCCAACAGGTCAATGCCCCCCTTGGGGGGGCGCCCCGTGCCCGAGGGGACGCCCCCCCACAAAAATAAACACATAAAAAAAAATCCCTGGCGTTCTAGTGGTTTCTGCCCCCCTTGGGGGCAGATCAGCCTAAAAATAATAGGCTGATCTGTCTCCAAGGGGTGCAGAAATGGCCTGGGTACATGTGCCCCCAAAGTGGGGGGCGACCCTTGCCCAAGCCCCCCCCCATCCACTAACACACACACACACACACACTATCCCTGGTGTCTACGTGGCTTCTGCCCCCCTTGGGGGCAGGTGGGTCTAGAAAAATAGGCCCATCTGCCCCCAGGGGGGGCAGAAATGGCCAACAGGTCAATGCCCCCCTTGGGGGGGCGCCCCGTGCCCAAGGGGACACCCCCCCCACAAAAATAAACACATAAAAAAAAATCCCTGGCTTTCTAGTGGTTTCTGCCCCCCTTGGGGGCAGATCAGCCTAAAAATAATAGGCTGATCTGTCTCCAAGGGGTGCAGAAATGGCCTGGGTACATGTGCCCCCAAAGTGGGGGGCGACCCTTGCCCAAGCCCCCCCCCATCCACTAACACACACACACACACACACTATCCCTGGTGTCTACGTGGCTTCTGCCCCCCTTGGGGGCAGGTGGGTCTAGAAAAATAGGCCCATCTGCCCCCAGGGGGGGCAGAAATGGCCAACAGGTCAATGCCCCCCTTGGGGGGGAGCCCCGTGCCCAAGGGGACGCCCCCCCACAAAAATAAACACATAAAAAAACATCCCTGGCGTTCTAGTGGTTTCTGCCCCCCTTGGGGCAGATCAACCTAAAAATAATAGGCTGATCTGCCCTCAAGGGGGGCAGAAATGGCCCGAAAAGACATGCCCCCCAAAGGGGAGCGACCCTTGCCCAAGGGGGCGCCCCCCCATCCACTACACACACAATCCCTGGTGCCTAAGTGGCTTCTGCCCCCCTTGGGGGCAGATGGACCTAAAAAAAATAGGCCGATCTGCCCCCAAGGGGGGCAGAAATGGCCAACAGTTCTCTGCCCCCCTTGGGGGGGGCGCCCCTTGCCCAAGGGGGCACCCCCTCCCAACATACCTGCACAGAAAATATAAATCCCTGGTGATCCAGTGGTTTCTGCCCCCCTTGGGGGCAGATCCGCCTAAAAAGTAGGCCAATCTGCCCCCAACGGGGGCAGAAATGGCCGTAACTAATTGCCCCCACAAGGGGAGCGACCCTTGCCCAAGGGGCCGCTCCCCGCCAGCAAGAAACACGAGCAAACAACAAAAAAAACAAATCCCTGGTGTCTAGTGGGCATTCCTGCTGCCCGATCGCAATGCGATCGGGCAGCAGGAATGCTCAAAGAGACACCGGGGGAAAGGAAAAGCCTTTCCTTTCCCCCCGTGCCTCTTTAGCCCAAACCCCCCACCCACCGGGAAGAGGAACTCACCTCTTTCCTCGTCGCCGCACAGGAAGCAAATGGCTTCCTGTGCGGCGAAATCCCCATAATGAAGTCACCGCGCGATCGCGCGCTGACGTCATTATGGGGGGGTGGGGGGGTCGGGGGTGGAAGGGGAAGGGCTTCCCCTTCCATCCCTGACTTTGGGGGGGTGGGGGGAAGCACACAGAGGGAGCGAGAGCGCTCCCTCTGGGCTGTGTGCCGAGGACGTAGTGGTTACGTCCTCGGCACAGCAGCACTGTGCCGCGGGACGTAACCACTACGTCCGCGGCACAGAAGGGGTTAATAATTAAGCTTGCTATAGAGTAGGATAAAAATTTGTAGGACCATATTTGTAAGACTTTGGTCAGGTTTGTGACTATGTCTCGATCATTCACTCTCTGAATGGTTAAAAAATTTATATTTTGGTTTAGGTTTCACATTATATTCCTCTGTAAGCCTGAAATTAGGCACAACTTCATGTTGTATATACGTAGTTTCTGCCATTCCAGTATGTCGCCTGTTTTGGCTAAAGAAAACTATCAATTAGAAGAATGAACGCAACACTTTCCGCGGCCGTCGGATCACAGGAGGTGTCACGTGATTAACAGATAAAAGGAAGTAATTTCATTCGGCACGCCCATTGCAGACGCGCCGATTAGAAATTCGAGCAGTTACTTAACATAAATGCTTACGGTAAGTTTTTTGGCGGTAGGGGCGTAAACCATTTTTAGAAATTTCCGTTCAAATTAAGTTAGGAAGTAAATGTTTCATTTTTGTGTTTATGTTTAGATTTAAAATACCCATTATACATAATCACTCAAGTGATGGATCAAAATTAGAGTTACAATGGGCCACAGAGGTTTCAGTTTACATGAGAGATACATTAATAAAGGTAAATTGACCTAACAGAATTTAGATCACATGAGACACTGCGATTATTACCGTTTATATATTTATCGTTGCAGCCATTTATTGGTTGTTTATTTCAGGCAAATCAATATACTCTAACGTTAATTTGGTAAGCTACAAGTGGCCCCGTCGTTGCTGCATTTAAAAAGACCGTCCATCTTCTACTTCAATCCCTGGTTAGAGATTTTTACAGGTAAAAACTCGTCACCACAATATGATAACAGGATTAGCCAAATACTGGCTTAGTAGCCATTTTAGATATTTCCCAAGGTGTTGGAACTAAGAGCATGATGGGCACTATATGGATTGGATGTCACACAAGGGTGGTTGGTGGCACGTATCTTTGTTGTCTTGTCACGGGTATTTTATTAATGGATTTTTAATAGCATATTAGCGTACTATTTATTTATTTTTCTTGTGGCAATAGTAGCATGTTTGAGTTTGTTTTGCTTTGAGTGCAAGTGTAGCATTCATATTGTATTGTGGTTATAGCTTTGAATTTGGACTCCACGAATTCAAAGTTGCTCTTTTTTATGTGTTTTGTACAATAGATATCATTGCTTATTTCGGCTTATATTAAACAATCCGGCATTCAGTTGAACTTCAATGTCCTTCCATTGGCGGTGACATTTATTTAGTGAATACAAGTCTGGGAACGGCCCTGATGAAGGTGGCCTCTATTTAAGGGGATCTCCGAAACACGCGTAGGCCTGCAGTTCTTTTTATGGTTATGAAGTACTCTATAGGAATTTTGTCATATTGGATTTTATACCAATTTCTGTATGTATACATGTATATAAATTTATAACTTATTACACTATATGTTTTTTGTTAAAAACAAGTCTTTTTGAATATAATATGATTATAATATAATATTATAATACAATAGAATATAATATGATTATAGCTCATCCGAGTTCCTCTGCATCTCTCTCTTCACCTTCTGCCAAGGAATCGACTGCTGACCGCGCTGGAAGCCTGCAAAACTGCAACATAGTAGCAAAGACGACTACTGCAACTCTGTAACGCTGATCCTGCCGCCTTCTCGACTGTTTTCCTGGTGGTGCATGCTGTGGGGGTAGTCTGCCTCCTCTCTGCACTAGAAGCTCTGAAGAAATCTCCCGTGGGTCGACGGAATCGTCCCCCTGCAACCGCAGGCACCAAAGAACTGCATCATCGGTACCTTGGGTCCCGTCTCAGCACGACGAGCGAGGTCCCTTGAATCCAGCAACTGTGTCCAAGTGACTCCCACAGTCCAGTGACTCTTCAGTCCAAGTTTGGTGGAGGTAAGTCCTTGCCTCCCCATGCCAGACTGCATTGTTGGAAACCGCGACTTTTGCAGCTACTCCGGCCTCCGTGCACTTCCGGCGGAAATCCTTTGTGCACAGTCCAGCCTGGGTCCATGGCACTTTAACCTGCATTGCACGACCTCCTAAGTTGTTCTCCGGCGACGTGGGACTCCTTTGTGCGACTTCGGGTGAGCACTGTTTCACACATCCTTGTAGTGCCTGTTTCTGGCACTTCTCCGGGTGCTGCCTGCTGCTGAGAGGGCTCCTTGTCTTGCTCGACGCCCCCTCTGTCCCTTGACGCAATTTGCGATATCCTGCTCCCTCCTGGGCCACAGCAGCATCCAAAAACACCAACTGCACGATTTGCAGCTAGCAAGGCTTGTTGGCGGTCTTTCGGCGGGAAAACACTTCTGCACAACTCTTCACGGCGTGAGGGATCCGTCCTCCAAAGGGAAAGTCTCTAGCCCTTGTCGTTCTTGCAGAAACCTACGCTTCTACTGTCCAGTAGCAGCATCTTTGCACCCACAGCTGGCATTTCCTGGGCATCTGCCCATCTCCGACTTGCTTGTGACTTTTGGACTTGGTCCCCTTGTTCCACAGGTACCCTCGACTGGAAATCCATCGTTGTTGCATTGTTGGTTTGTGTCTTTCCTGCAGAATTCCCCTATCACGACTTCTATGTCCTTTGGGGAACTTTAGTGCACTTTGCACTCACTTTTCAGGGTCTTGGGGTGGGCTATTTTTCTAACCCTTACTATTTTCTAATAGTCCCAGCGACCCTCTACAAGGTCACATAGGTTTGGGGTCCATTCGTGGTCGTGGTTCGCATTCCACTTTTGGAGTATATGGTTTGTGTTGCCCCTATCCCTATGTGTCCCCATTGCATCCTATTGTAACTATACATTGTTTGCACTGTTTTCTAATACTATTACTGCATATTTTGGTATTGTGTACATATATCTTGTGTATATTTGCTATCCTCATACTGAGGGTACTCACTGAGATACTTTTGGCATATTGTCATAAAAATAAAGTACCTTTATTTTTAGTATATCTGTGTATTGTGTTTTCTTATGATATTGTGCATATGACACTAAGTGGTACTGTAGGAGCTTCACTCGCCTCCTAGTTCAGCCTAAGCTGCTCTGCTAAGCTACCATTATCTATCAGCCTATGCTGCTAGACACCCTATACACTAATAAGGGATAACTGGGCCTGGTGCAAGGTGCAAGTACCCCTAGGTACTCACTACAAGCCAGTCCAGCCTCCTACATTGGTTGTGCAGCGGTGGGATAAGTGCTTTGAGACTACTTACCACTCTTGTCATTGTACTTTTCATAAGAGAAAAATATACAAAACAAGTTCAGTGTATGTACACATAACTAAAAAGTTTTGCATTTCCTCTTTTCACTCTTTTCTAAAGTGCTGAAAAGTACTTCTAAACTTTCTAAAAGTTCTTAAAAGTTTTAAAAGTTTTTTTTTCTGTCTTTCTAAAAGCTCTAAAAACTTTTTTATCACTTTTTCTGTCACTTAAACTCTTTCTAGAATGTCTGGCACAGGCCAAAATGTTGATCTGTCCAAACTTGCATATGACCACCTTAGCTGGAAAGGAGCAAGGAGTCTCTGTATAGAAATAGGTTTGAGTGTAGGGAAGAATCCTTCCTTGGAATTATTGCTTAACATGCTTAGAGAACAAGATAAGGCCACAAGGGCCCCATCTGTTGAAAAAGCAGCTAATGGTTCCCAATCTGATCCAGGGACTCCCCTAGAAAAAGATTCAGGAAAGAAACTTCCTAGCCTGCCCATTACTAGACAGTCTAGCATAGTTGGTACTGATGTTGAGTCACACCATACAGATAGTGTTGTCTCACATCATAGCAAGAGCATTCATTCTCACCACAGTAGAACTGATGTTTCTGTTAACCAAGCTGTTAGGGTGCCCTCTGTAAGGGACAGGTCTCCTTCTGTCCATTCTCACCATACTTCTGTTTCAAGACATGTCCCTCCCACCCACCCTGATGACAGATTGTTAGAAAGGGAGCTCAATAGATTGAGAGTGGAACAAACCAGACTGAAGCTCAAGAAGCAACAGCTGGATTTGGATAGACAGCCCTTAGAAGTAGAGAAGGAGAGACAGAAACTGGGTTTAGAAACCCATGGTGGCAGCAGCAGTATTCCCAATAGTCATCCTGCAAAAGAGCATGATTCTAGGAATCTGCACAAGATAGTTCCCCCTTATAAGGAGGGGGATGACATTAACAAGTGGTTTGCTGCACTTGAGAGGGCCTGTGTTGTACAGGATGTCCCTCAAAGGCAGTGGGCTGCTATCCTATGGCTATCATTTAGTGGAAAGGGTAGCGATAGGCTCCTTACTGTGAAAGAAAGTGATGCCAATAATTTTACAGTTCTTAAGAATGCACTCCTGGATGGTTATGGCTTAACCACTGAACAATACAGGATAAAGTTCAGAGAGACCAAAAAGGAGTCTTCAAAAAGACTGGGTTGATTTCATTGACCATTCAGTGAAGGCCTTGGAGGGGTGGTTACATGGCAGTAAAGTTACTGATTTTGACAGCCTGTATAACTTGATCCTGAGAGAGCATATTCTTAATAATTGTGTGTCTGATTTGTTGCACCAGTACTTGGTGGACTCTGATCTGACCTCTCCCCAAGAATTGGGAAAGAAGGCAGACAAATGGGTCAGAACAAGGGTGAACAGAAAAGTTCATACAGGGGGTGACAAAGATGGCAACAAGAAGAAGGATGGTAAGTCTTCTGACAAGGGTGGGGACAAATCTAAAAATGAGTCTTCATCAGGCCCGCAAAAACACTCTGGTGGTGGGCCCAAATCCTCTTCTAATCAAAACAAAGAAAAGAAACCATGGTGCTATTTATGTAAAATAAAAGGCCATTGGACAACAGATCCCAGTTGTCCAAAGAAAAGCACCAAGCCTCCTACCACTACAACCCCTACTGCTACACCTAGTGTCCCTACTAATAGCAGTGGTGGTGGGAGCAAACCTACTAATAGCCAATCCAAGGGAGTAGCTGGGCTCACTTTTGGTAACTTAGTTGGGGTTGGTCTGATTAGGGAGACCACAGAGGCTGTGTTAGTCTCTGAGGGGGCTATTGATTTAGCCACCTTGGTTGCTTGTCCCCTTAACATGGATAAGTACAAGCAACTACCCCTAATAAATGGTGTTGAGGTTCAGGCCTACAGGGACACTGGAGCCAGTGTGACTATGGTCATAGAGAAACTGGTCCACCCTGAACAACACCTACTTGGTCACCAGTACCAAGTAACCGATGCTCACAACAACACACATAGCCACCCCATGGCTGTTGTAAATCTCAACTGGGGGGGGGGGGTTACTGGTCCAAAGAAAGTTGTGGTAGCTTCAGATATACCTGTAGACTGTCTATTAGGGAATGATTTGGAGACATCAGCTTGGTCAGATGTGGAGTTGGAGGCCCATGCAGCAATGCTGGGCATCCCAGGGCATATTTTTGCTTTAACCAGGGCTCAGGCCAAAAAGCAAAAAGAACAGGGTGACTTGGATCCTGGAACAATGGACCAAGTGCTCCCTAAAGCTAGGGCTAGTAGAAGTAAAGCACTTCCTACTATCCCTCCCTCTACAGTGGATTCTAATTCTAAGGAAGAAGAATTTCCACCCTGTGCAGAACCTACACCAGAGGAGCTGGAAGCAGACACTGCTGAGCTTTTGGGTGAAGGGGGGCCTGCCAGGGAGGAGCTGAGTGTGGCACAGCATACCTGTCCCACACTAGAGGGTCTAAGACAGCAAGCTGTCAAACAGGCTAATGGGGATGTCAGTGACTCTCACAGAGTTTACTGGGAGGACAACCTCTTGTACACTGAAGCAAGGGATCCTAAACCTGGAACTGCCAGGAGGTTAGTGATTCCTCAGGAGTACAGAAAGTTCCTCCTAACTCTAGCCCACGACATTCCCCTAGATGGGCATCTAGGACAAATGAAAACTTGGGACAGGCTTGATCCCTTGTTTCATTGGCCTAGAATGTCTGAGGACACAAAATAATTTTGTAAGTCCTGTGAAACCTGTCAAGCCAGTGGCAAGACAGGTGGCACCCCAAAGGCACCCCTTATTCCACTGCCTGTGGTTGGGGTTCCCTTTGAAAGGGTAGGGGTTGACATAGTTGGCCCCCTTGACCCTCCTACTGCTTCAGGCAATAGGTTTATCTTGGTGGTAGTGGACCATGCCACAAGATATCCTGAAGCAATTCCTTTAAGGACCACTACAGCACCTGCAGTGGCAAAGGCCCTCCTGGGAATATTTTCCAGGGTGGGCTTCCCAAAGGAAGTAGTATCAGACAGGGGAAGCAATTTCATGTCTGATTACTTAAAGGCCATGTGGAAGGAGTGTGGTGTGACTTACAAGTTCACTACACCCTATCATCCACAAACTAATGGACTGGTAGAGAGATTTAACAAAACTCTCAAAGGCATGATGGGGTATCCTCTTACCATGCCTCCTTTTTGCCTACAGGGAGGTACCCCAGAAAGGAGTGGGCTTCAGCCCCTTTGAACTCCTCTTTGGACACCCTGTTAGGGGTCCACTAACACTTGTCAAGGAGGGTTGGGAACAACCTTTAAAAGCTCCAAAGCAAGATATTGTGGATTATGTACTTGGCCTCAGATCAAGGATGGCTGAGTATATGAAAAAAGCCAGTAAAAACCTTCAGGCCAGCCAAGAGCTCCAGAAGCAATGGCATGATCAGAAGGCTGCTTTGGTTCAGTACCAACCAGGGCAGAAAGTGTGGGTCTTGGAGCCTGTGGCCCCAAGAGCACTCCAAGATAAATGGAGTGGACCCCACATAATTGTTGAAAAGAAGGGTGAAGTCACCTACTTAGTTGACTTAGGCACTGCCAGGAGTCCCCTTAGGGTGCTCCATGTCAATCGCCTGAAACCATACTATGACAGGGCTGATCTCACCCTGCTCATGGCAACTGATGAGGGACAGGAAGAAGACAGTGATCCTCTACCTGATCTCTTCTCTTCCACAGAACAAGATGCTCTTGTGGAAGGTGTAGTTTTGGCTGATTGTCTTACTGCTGAGCAGAAAGACCATTGCATAAATCTCCTGGGTCAGTTTTCTGAACTCTTCTCTACTGTGCCAGGTACCACTTCTTGGTTTGAGCACACTATAGATACTGGAGACAGCGTGCCTGTTAAAAGTAAAATCTATAGGCAGCCTGACCATGTCAGGGACTGCATAAAGCAAGAGGTGCAGAAAATGTTAGAACTGGGAGTGGTTGAGCACTCTGAAAGTCCATGGGCCTCTCCTGTGGTACTTGTACCAAAACCTCATTCCAAGGATGGAAAGAAGGAAATGCGGTTTTGTGTAGATTATAGAGGTCTCAACCAGGTAACCAAAACTGATGCTCACCCTATACCCAGGGCAGATGAGCTCATAGATACACTGGCATCTGCCAAGTATCTAAGCACTTTTGATTTGACTGCAGGGTATTGGCAGATCAAATTATCAGAAGATGCTAAACCTAAAACTGCATTTTCAACCATTGGAGGCCATTACCAATTCACAGTAATACCTTTTGGATTGAAATATGCACCTGCCACTTTTCAAAGGTTGGTGAACACAGTCCTGCAAGGGCTGGAAGCTTTTAGTGCAGCATATTTGGACGATATAGCTGTCTTTATCTCCAGTTGGGATGATCACCTGGTCCACCTATGGAAAGTTTTAGAGGCCCTGCAAAAAGCAGGCCTCACTATCAAGGCTTCAAAGTGCCAGATAGGGCAAGGGAAGGTGGTTTATCTGGGACACCTTGTTGGTGGGGAACAGATTGCACCACTTAAGGGGAAAATCCAAACTATTATAGATTGGGTTCCCCCTACTACTCAGACTCAGGTGAGAGCCTTCCTAGGCCTCACTGGGTATTACAAGAGGTTCATTAAGAACTATGGCTCCATTGCAGCCCCTCTTAATGACCTCACATCCAAAAAGATGCCTAAAAAGGTATTGTGGACAGCTAGCTGTCAGAAAGCTTTTGAGGAGCTGAAGCAGGCCATGTGCTCTGCACCTGTCCTGAAAAGCCCTTGTTACTCTAAAAAATTCTATGTCCAAACTGATGCATCTGAATTAGGAGTAGGGGCAGTCCTATCACAACTTAATTCTGAGGGCCAGGATCAACCTGTTGCTTTTATTAGTAGTAGGTTGACCCCTAGAGAAAAGCGTTGGTCTGCCATTGAGAGGGAGGCCTTTGCTGTGGTCTGGGCACTGAAGAAGTTGAGGCCATACTTGTTTGGCACTCACTTCATTGTTCAGA
Source organism: Pleurodeles waltl (assembly GCF_031143425.1). Classification (NCBI taxonomy): domain Eukaryota; kingdom Metazoa; phylum Chordata; class Amphibia; order Caudata; family Salamandridae; genus Pleurodeles; species Pleurodeles waltl. The sequence continues at coordinate 345,006,630 of NC_090439.1, forward strand.
CAGACCACAAACCTCTACTTTGGCTAAAACAAATAAAAGGTGAAAATCCTAAATTATTGAGGTGGTCCATATCCCTACAGGGAATGGACTATACAGTGGAACATAGACCTGGGAATAGCCACTCCAATGCAGATGGACTCTCCAGATATTTCCACTTAGACAATGAAGACTCATCAGGTCATGGCTAGTCTTATTGTCCTTTGTTTGGGGGGGGGGTTGTGTAGGAAAGAACCATCTTGCCTGGCATGTTACCCCCATTTTTCACTGTATATATGTTGTTTTAGTTGTATGTGTCACTGGGACCCTGCTAGTCAGGGCCCCAGTGCTCATAAGTGTGCCTGAATGTGTTACCTGTGTTATGACTAACTGTCTCACTGAGGCTCTGCTAACCAGAACCTCAGTGGTTATGCTCTCTCATTACTTTCAAATTGTCACTAACAGGCTAGTGACCAATTTTACCAATTTACATTGGCTTACTGGAACACCCTTATAATTCCCTAGTATATGGTACTGAGGTACCCAGGGTATTGGGGTTCCAGGAGATCCCTATGGGCTGCAGCATTTCTTTTGCCACCCATAGGGAGCTCTGACAATTCTTACACAGGCCTGCCACTGCAGCCTGAGTGAAATAACGTCCACGTTATTTCACAGCCATTTTACACTGCACTTAAGTAACTTATAAGTCACCTATATGTCTAACCTTTACCTGGTAAAGGTTGGGTGCTAAGTTACTTAGTGTGAGGGCACCCTGGCACTAGCCAAGGTGCCCCCACATTGTTCAGGGCCAATTCCCCAGACTTTGTGAGTGCGGGGACACCATTACACACGTGCACTACATATAGGTCACTACCTATATGTAGCTTCAAAATGGTATCTCCTAATATGGCCATGTAATATGTCTATGATCATGGAATTGCCCCCTCTATACCATCCTGGCATAGTTGGCACAATCCCATAATCCCAGTGGTCTGTAGCACAGACCCTGGTACTGCCAAACTGCCTTTCCCGGGGTTTCACTGCAGCTGCTGCTGCAGCCAACCCCTCAGACAGGCATCTGCCCTCCCGGGGTCCAGCCAGGCTGGCCCAGGATGGTGTAGTGCTTTCCTCTTATTTAGTTTCTAAGCACTAACATAACACAACAGAAATGCACTTCTGAGGTCAAAGAAGACTTTTATTGTTATTTTATTCTTCCCCAACCACAATGTTTATGAATGAATGACGAATTAGTAGCTTTCAAGTCCGCGTTAATCAAACAAAATATATCAGTTTGCAATATACACAGCAGGTTATATTTATAAGATATTGAATGCAAAGCAAAACAAATACTTCACCGTGTAGGAACTATTTACAGCTACATCTTTCTAAGGTCTGCAAGCTGATGACCCCTGTCAGCCGCGAGAAAGAGTGTCATCTACCCACACGGGATGCTGGCAGCTGGCGCCAAGCTCCAGCACGAGGTCCGGCAGATTCGAATCTGACTCTCTGCAGCCTGTTACATTCGTTACAAAGGTGTGCCCCCTCCTCTCAGACCTGGGAAACTGAGCAAGCCTTTTGGAGACTGGCCAGGTCTCCAAGACTACTCCTGTTCCCAAGCTCAAGGGAAGAGAAACGACGCCCATGTACTCTCTCTTATCAGGTCTAGTCTACTGTGAGAGCAAAACATCTTGGTTCTCTGGTGCAAAAACACAGCTTGGAAAAATACAGCTTAGATTCTCAACTGCCATGTCTAACTCCACGTTAAAGGCAATGGGCAGCTAACCTAAATATCAAATGCAATGTCATGTTAAAGGCAATAGGCAGCTAACCTAAATATCAAATGCAATGTCTAGTGTCATGTCAAAGCCAATAGGCATCTAAGCTGAATACAAAATGCAATGTCTTATATCATGTCAAAGCCCATAGGCAGCTGAGCTGAATATAAAATGCAATGTATAATATCATGTCAAAGCCAATAGGCAGCGGAGCTGAATACAAAGTGTAATGTATAATATCATGTCAAAGCCAATAGGCAGTTAAGCTGAATACAAAATGTAATATATGATATCATGTCAAAGCCAATAGGCAGAATATCTAATAGCATGTCAAAGTCAATAGGCAGCTAAATTGAATACATCATGTCAAAGTCAATAGGCATGCAATGTCAAAGCCAATAGGCGGCTAGACTGGATACAGCATGTCAAAGCCAATAGGCAGAATACAGAATGTAATGGCTAATGCAATGTCAAAGCCCATAGGCGGCTCAACTGAATACAGAAAGTAATGGCTAATGCCATGTCAAAGCCAAAAGGCACAATACAGAATGTAATGACTAATGCAATGTCAAAGCCCATAGGCGGCTAAACTGAACAAAACATACCATGTGCTACTGGTGAACATTGAGCAACTAATATGCGCAGTGGTGAAACACAAAGTCATTGGTCAAAACAAAACTTATCAAATGGCAGGACATTCCGCCCTTTGACCAATGAATTTTTGTTTCACATATCTCTTGTGTCAAACCAAAAACAAAAAACATCAGCACAAAAAAACATTATCAGCAAATCAAATTTCAATGATCAAAGCAATCCCTGTAAAGCAATAGAAGTGAATTAACACATTGATCTCATAATCTTTCACATCAGATACATCTACATAGAAAAGACTGGGCAATTTTTTATTTTTCTTTTTTCTTTTTTTTTTTCTGAATGAGTCTCTAATTCAACAGTGTTAGCAATTTGATGTGGCATGAGTTCTACTCATGTAAAGGTGCACGGTCCACCTGAAAGGTTTTCTGGAAGGTAAGCAAAAGTCAGAGTTCCATACGAGAGGGGAAAAAAAAAACCACAGCAAACAAGTTGAACTTGAACTGAAGGCGCAGTTTGCGCAAAATGGATCCATGGTGCTGGCACTTTACTCAGCCAGGTTCAGGTTGGGGATTCGGTCCCTTCCCCGACCCCACACGCACACACCGGAAGGGGGACCACACAGCGCACTCAGGGACAGTGGCGAAACGTGGTCGGATCTGCAAAAGAAACAAGTATGACTTTTCTTGCAAATAACATTTTTCATTTAAACTGCACCCTTCCTCTTTCTTTCCCTGTTTTATAATCAGCAGGACGTTTTTGAGGCCCTTTGTTATATTTTCTGCAGGTTCTGGAGGATCACTTGGGGCTTCAGCCCACACATCAGCACTGAGGTTTTTATCTGCTGCGCCACAGCTCCCCTTTTCTTGCACTGTCAGAAGGGCTGGGGCAGACTCCTTCTTTACCAACCCTCCATTCACTGCATTTTCGCCAATTTGGGCCATTCTGTCTCCAATTTGTATGAATGAATCAGATTCTTTTCTAGGTATCAGCATAATTTCGATTTTTCCTTGGTAATTTGCAGCAATCACTCTCCCTAAAACCTGATCACTTTGCCATTTCCGTTCTGGTAACGTTCCTCTCCCCAACTGCTCTGTGACTGCTTGCATGACAGATTGCTTTTGTGCATGCTGCACAGTTTTTATCAAATCTAGGGGAATGTGCATCTCTCTCATCTCTGCCCACCTGTAAGTGGCTTTTCCTCTCAGCTGTTCACATTTTTGGGGCACCCACTTAGCCATCCCCACTAAGGCAGAATTCTGGGTGAACACTTCTCTCTCTGAATTTTTCTCATTAACATCTGCAAGGTAATTGAACCAGTTAGGTACAAGCCTTGTGGCTAAAACATTATCAAAGAACCAAAAATCAGCATAAAAATGACACATCTCACGTAGCTCTTGCTTTAAAATCTGACACACATTATACAACGCTGTTCCTTCTACTGTGCCAGAAAGCAACATTTCAGTCAATGAATCATTAGTAAAACAAACATGCTTTTTATCTTCAGTGGACAAGAATTCAAATGGTGCATACAATTTCATCGGTAATTCTTTTATCTGTGGTACTCTAGCCCTGTCTTACAAGTACCAGATCCATTGTATGATTCTAGCTAGGGGCACTATTTTCTTTCCTTGTTCTTGAGTTACATGTACATCAGTTTTTCCTTCTTGCACTGCGCAGAAACCTAAAGTCTGCATTATTTCATTTGCCAAATCACAAGCGCGCAGCTGCATATTATTTTTCACAGTGACCATGTACAAAAGTGTTAGGATTTCTCTCAAATGAGGGCTATTCTTTTTCCAAAAATCAAACAAGCTAATGAAACTCGGGGTGTCTTGCTCTAAAATCTTTCGTTTTACTTGTGCATTTTGCAACGGTAACTCGTAAATCACATTCCGAGCTCTCTCGTCCGTGTTATCAGTTAAGGAATGCATTTTGGCTGCCAAAAACCCTGGCTCACACGGAAACTCAGTGCAGCTCGGAGCTGTCTTAACCCCCTCATTACTGGAATGGGACAAGAAAGATTCTTCATTTTTATAACTTTCAGCATAATTTTGAATTATCCTATCCTGGCTAATTTGCTCACGTAAATTCCTATTTTCATGTTCCAACTTCCTACATTTCTCCTGCATTTCTCTGTAAGCAGATAAAGGTATCCAGACCTTTCTGTCATCATTACTTCCAAAACACACGTTTTCTACATATATACAACGGGAATTATTTCTCAAAACATTATCAGGCCTTTTAGCTACACATGCATTTTTTTCTGTAATTCCCCAAACAGAAAACAATTCACAGTTTTTCTTAGCACCATCAGGCAGTTCATCAACACATGTATTCTCAGACATGGTCTGCCGTGCTACTGTGATTCTCCAAACAGAAAACAATTTCTGTAATTCTCCAAACAACAAAAAACAATTACACTTTTAAAGTGTGCACTTAGAAATCTAACAACTCGTCAAACCCTTTAATCACCTCTTAATGACCGACACCCCACGACTCCAGGTACCAATTGTAGTGCTTTCCTCTTATTTAGTTTCTAAGCACTAACATAACACAACAGAAATGCACTTCTGAGGTCAAAGAAGACTTTTATTGTTATTTTATTCTTCCCCAACCACAATGTTTATGAATGAATGACGAATTAGTAGCTTTCAAGTCCGCGTTAATCAAACAAAATATATCAGTTTGCAATATACACAGCAGGTTATATTTATAAGATATTGAATGCAAAGCAAAACAAATACTTCACCGTGTAGGAACTATTTACAGCTACATCTTTCTAAGGTCTGCAAGCTGATGACCCCTGTCAGCCGCGAGAAAGAGTGTCATCTACCCACACGGGATGCTGGCAGCTGGCGCCAAGCTCCAGCACGAGGTCCGGCAGATTCGAATCTGACTCTCTGCAGCCTGTTACATTCGTTACAAAGGTGTGCCCCCTCCTCTCAGACCTGGGAAACTGAGCAAGCCTTTTGGAGACTGGCCAGGTCTCCAAGACTACTCCTGTTCCCAAGCTCAAGGGAAGAGAAACGACGCCCATGTACTCTCTCTTATCAGGTCTAGTCTACTGTGAGAGCAAAACATCTTGCTTCTCTGGTGCAAAAACACAGCTTGGAAAAATACAGCTTAGATTCTCAACTGCCATGTCTAACTCCACGTTAAAGGCAATGGGCAGCTAACCTAAATATCAAATGCAATGTCATGTTAAAGGCAATAGGCAGCTAACCTAAATATCAAATGCAATGTCTAGTGTCATGTCAAAGCCAATAGGCATCTAAGCTGAATACAAAATGCAATGTCTTATATCATGTCAAAGCCAATAGGCAGTTAAGCTGAATACAAAATGTAATATATGATATCATGTCAAAGCCAATAGGCAGAATATCTAATAGCATGTCAAAGTCAATAGGCAGCTAAATTGAATACATCATGTCAAAGTCAATAGGCATGCAATGTCAAAGCCAATAGGCGGCTAGACTGGATACAGCATGTCAAAGCCAATAGGCAGAGTACAGAATGTAATGGCTAATGCAATGTCAAAGCCCATAGGCGGCTCAACTGAATACAGAAAGTAATGGCTAATGCCATGTCAAAGCCAAAAGGCACAATACAGAATGTAATGACTAATGCAATGTCAAAGCCCATAGGCGGCTAAACTGAACAAAACATACCATGTGCTACTGGTGAACATTGAGCAACTAATATGCGCAGTGGTGAAACACAAAGTCATTGGTCAAAACAAAACTTATCAAATGGCAGGACAGATGGCAGAACAAAGGACTTCCTCTGAGAGAGGGTGTTACACCCTCTCCCTTTGGAAAATGGTGTGAAGGCAGGGGAGGAGTAGCCTCCCCCAGCCTCTGGAAATGCTTTCATGGGCACATTTGGTGCCCATTTCTGCATAAGCCAGTCTACACCGGTTCAGGGACCCCTTAGCCCTGCTCTGGCGCGAAACTGGACAAAGTGAAGGGGAGTGACCACTCCCCTGACCTGTACCTCCCCTGGGAGGTGCCCAGAGCTCCTCCAGTGTGCTCCAGACCTCTGCCATCTTGGACACAGAGGTGCTGCTGGCACACTGGACTGCTCTGAGTGGCCAGTGCCATCAGGTGACGTCAGAGACTCCTTCTGATAGGCTCCTTCAGGTGTTGCTAGCCTATCCTCTCTCCTAGGTAGCCAAACCCTCTTTTCTGGCTATTTAGGGTCTCTGTCTCTTGGGATTCCTTAGATAACTAATGCAAGAGCTCATCCGAGTTCCTCTGCATCTCTCTCTTCACCTTCTGCCAAGGAATCGACTGCTGACCGCACTGGAAGCCTGCAAAACTGCAACATAGTAGCAAAGACGACTACTGCAACTCTGTAATTCTGATCCTGCCGCCTTCTCGACTGTTTTCCTGGTGGTGCATGCTGTGGGGGTAGTCTGCCTCCTCTCTGCACTAGAAGCTCAGAAGAAATCTCCCGTGGGTCGACGGAATCGTCCCCTTGCAACCGCAGGCACCAAAGAACTGCATCATCGGTACCTTGGGTCTCCTCTCAGCACGACGAGCGAGGTCCCTTGAATCCAGCAACTCTGTCCAAGTGACTCCCACAGTCCAGTGACTCTTCAGTCCAAGTTTGGTGGAGGTAAGTCCTTGCCTCCCCACGCCAGACTGCATTGTTGGAAACCGCGACTTTTGCAGCTACTCCAGCCTCCGTGCACTTCTGGCAGAAATCCTTTGTGCACAGTCCAGCCTGGGTCCACGGCACTCTAACCTGCATTGCAGGACCTCCTAAGTTGTTCTCCGGCGACGTGGGACTCCTTTGTGCGACTTCGGGTGAGCACCATTTCATGCATCCTTGTAGTGGCTGTTTCTGGCATTTCTCTGGGCGCTGCCTGCTGCTGAGGGGGCTCCTTGTCTTGCTCGATGCCCCCTCTGTCCCCTGACGCAATTTGCAACATCCTGGTCCCTCCTGGGCCACAGCAGCATCCAAAAACACCAACCACATGATTTGCAGCTAGCAAGGCTTGTTGGCAGTCTTTCGGTGGGAAAACACTTCTGCACGACTCTTCACGGCGTGAGGGATCCGTCCTCCAAAGGGGACGTCTCTAGCCCTTGTCGTTCTTGCAGAAACCTATGCTTCTACTGTCCAGTAGCAGCATCTTTGCACCCACAGCTGGCATTTCCTGGGCATCTGCCCATCTCCGACTTGCTTGTGACTTTTGGACTTGGTCCCCTTGTTCCACAGGTACCCTCGACTGGAAATCCATCGTTGTTGCATTGTTGGTTTGTGTCTTTCCTGCAGAATTCCCCTATCACGATTTCTATGTCCTTTGGGGAACTTTAGTGCACTTTGCACTCACTTTTCAGGGTCTTGGGGTGGGCTATTTTTCTAACCCTTACTATTTTCTAATAGTCCCAGCGACCCTCTACAAGGTCACATAGGTTTGGGGTCCATTCGTGGTTCGCATTCCACTTTTGGAGTATATGGTTTGTGTTGCCCCTATCCCTATGTGTCCCCATTGCATCCTATTGTAACTATGCATTGTTTGCACTGTTTTCTAATACTATTACTGCATATTTTGGTATTGTGTACATATATCTTGTGTATATTTGCTATCCTCATACTGAGGAAACTCACTGAGATACTTTTGGCATATTGTCATAAAAATAAAGTACCTTTATTTTTAGTATATCTGTGTATTGTGTTTTCTTATGATATTGTGCATATCACACTAAGTGGTACTGTAGGAGCTTCACTCGTCTCCTAGTTCAGCCTAAGCTGCTCTGCTAAGCAACCATTATCTATCAGCCTATGCTGCTAGACACCCTATACACTAATAAGGGATAACTGGGCCTGGTGCAAGGTGCAAGTACCCCTAGGTACTCGCTACAACCCAGTCCAGCCTCCTACAGTATGCATCCCACCCTATCTTGTGCCTCCTCCGGGATGCTGATTTTGAGAGTGCCATGACAGTGCACTCCATTTTTGTTGTTTTGCATTTTTGAATTCCCGGTGGTGCTTCCTGTGCTTGCTCCTCCTTTGGTTTCTCCTTTGTCTGACCTGGTTTTTTGGCCTTGTAGTTGAAGTGTCTGGTGCCTGTCCAATCTTATAAAATAGAGCTGTCACTGACTCCTATTCTCCCATTTTCAGAGTACCCAGGCGACCATTCTCACAACCACTCTTACCCCCAGATACACCCTCTCACACCTAGGCTGCGGTCATTATTGAGAAGCACCCGGGTGGGCCTTGTCCCGAGGGCATTTAGATTTTAATGCAGAGAGGGACCCTCCCCTCTCCCACTGCCCGGGTCCAGCACCTCCCTGGGGCTTACAATTAGTATGTCAGGGGCTATGAGCCACCTGCTGTCTGGGAACCACCAACTATAACTTGACCTCTCGCCATGCACTCCTAATTACCCCACAAATTACGGCACTCAAGACATCTTTGATAACATAATTGATAATATCAATGTAATATCTGCAGTAAAATTTTTGATGATAAAACTGTGCAAGGAGGGGGTGCTAGTTACAGTTAGGGTACTTAGGGTGTCAGCTATAGTTACTTGAGATAACTCTAACTATAACTGGTGAATTTAAAGTGTCTTTATTTTATCATTTAGATAGTCACCTGCAAAGACAAACACTTGTTGGACACCCCAAAAGACGTCCCCAATAGACTGATTTAATGCAGAACTTGTTTATTTTTATGCAGGATGACAAAATAGGCAGTGCTGGAAAATTGAACATACAGCCTTAAATGTCAGTTCCCTAATGTGAGAGATTTGATTGGTCACTGTGCTCAGCATATGTTTTACTTGACCATATCCTTTTTTAAACCTAATTGAGGCACCTGTACTTTTGCGCTAGCCGTGACATGTTTCTTAGTGGTGAAAGAACCCTTCACTACTGTACAGTCACACTTGAAGAAACAAAAACATAATAGAGAAGGGAGGGCTCCCCATTACTCGTATGTTTCAGGCTAACAGTTATAAGCAAGGGCAAATGTTTTAGAGGCAATACATAACATACAAAATTATAGTGAGGTTACTGTGAGTTACAGGCATGTTTTTCACATCAGGGTTCTGAATGACATCATAGAAAACTCAAGCTTTGCTCTAGTTGTCTGGTTCTTACTGAGCGCCTCAAGCTTCAGCTTCAGATTTTAAATTTTGTTATTCACTGCTATGATGGTGCAACAGTGGGAAACAAATGCTATTTCCCTATATTGCTAAATCATAAAATAATTCCAAACTGCTTTGACAGGGCTTTTGAGAGCCTTGTCCAATAGAGAGCAGAGAGCACAGCTTCAAGAGGAGAAGATGAGGGAAGGAGTAGAGGCAAGTGGGGTTGAATGGCAGAAGGCCATGATTTTCTTTTCAGTTTGTTAGGGAGGAGAGACCATTTTTGCATGGCTCCATCATTACGCCACTGCATATCAGCTGAAAATAGGCGCACATGATTTTGGAGGCCGCACAAAATTTTAGATGGGTATACAGTGAATAACAGGAGTGATTTCCAACGTAGGGTTCTGAGTGATATCATCCACAACTTAAGCTTTGCTATTGTTTTCTATTTCATGTCCCTAGCCACCCCTCAGTGAAAAACATCATTATTCAATGTTACTCATCCATAATTCAATATGTTGACCTCAGAAGCATGAACAGCTGAGGGGACACATTGGTATTCATACCTGTTCCCATGAGGTCAAACACATATTGTAGATACAATAGCCTATAGAGCAATAAAATCCATACAAATGAGTAGAGGCAAGCTCATGTCACAACTACAGGTATTGTGAAGGTCAAATATTTTTCATAACAATGCACATTTAAATTCATCCCTAAATATGTGGACAGATGGTGTACATGCTTCACTTTCCCAGTGTTTGATAGAAGGTTGAAGTCTTATTAAATTATGTGTTTGCCTGATTTCAAGCGCTGAGCGATTTGGCCTTCCAACTAAATAGCTTTTTAAATAAATTTGATAATATGGGGTTTGGCCAACATTGCGGCCGAATCATATATGCTGTTGTAGGCTCTGACTGAGCCTCTAGTGTCACCTGATCCTGCTCAATCCTGCCAGCCATAGCCATCGCCCAGTTGAATGGACTCTCCCACCATGGCTACATGGGTTTTCAGTGGTGGGGTGCACAGCTTTGGAGAATGTGGTGCGACCTGCATCACATGAAGGAAGACGCCCTGAGGCAGCCACCTCTAAGACATATGCCCTCGCTAGATTGGCTGTGGCAAAGGAAGAATGAGGGTAGTGCCAGGGGGCCCTGCAGGCATGGGAATGCTACAATGTGACCATATGAGGGGGTGGAGTTTTCCAGGACTCACCACCTGGGAGATAGGATCGTCAGTAGCTGCTTTGTACAAAGTGGTCATGAACAAGGAGGCACTCACAAAGGCCTGGGCCTGGCCAAACAGGACTCCACATCCAATGGGGTCACTGAGAAAATATCCCCCTGAGGTAGTCTAGGAGTGCTGGCATGCTGATACTGCTGAGAGGAGGGAACTGAGTGCTTTGGCTCCTGCTGCTCTATGTGACGGCAGGTGCCTCGGAGGTCTGGCTCCATGTGGTGTGGGGGACCCCCTTACTGGTAATAGAGATGTCAGATGAAAATGGATACCTGATTTACCACATTTGGAACATGGAGATCTTATGGATGGTCCCTCACCACTGTAGTAAGAGGGAAACGTTGGTAGCACAGAGGAGGAGAGCATTGACTGCAGTAACTCCCCTAAATTTCACATGGGATCCTACAGGCAAACTCCATCACCCAAGTGCGTCCCACCCTGCAATGGTTAAGCCCAAAGGGTCCGAACATCTTCCAACCTGTGTCAAGCAAACCTCACCACACCAGTGATCCCTTCACTTGAAGGAGGTCCTTTGAGTCAACTGGAATTGAAGCTGGACAGAAACTCAGGCTGAAGGCAATGCTGATTCCCATGACCTCATTGGAATCAAAGATCAATGTTATGACGACAAGAAGCTGACAAAGCAGATGGATGATGCAGAGTCAGCTCTCACCTCAATATGATCTACAATGAAATAGATGCACACTCAATTGCAAAATCTGAATGTAAAAGAGTGTGGAGGATAATGAAGGGCTCTCCTGGTGCAACTATATCTGACTCTTGGGATTCCCAATAAGCCCAGAGGGACCGAAAACTGAACTATTCTTAAAACATTGACCTCTGAGCACTGTTCCTGCTTGCATGGCCCCAAAGTTTTTCTGTAATGAATGGGTACACCACATTCTGTGGTGTCCTACATGGCCTCTAGACAATCCAAGCACAATCCTCACAAAGCTGCTCAACTTTGAGGACAGAGAGGACATTTTGTAGATAGTCAGGTCCAAAGATCCACAGCAATCCGAGCGGGCCACAATTATGGACTACCCAGAGTATATGACAAAGGTTCACATATGCTGTAACCCCTGTGCCGGGATCAAGCCGCAACTGCACCTAATGGGGCTGAAATATGATGTCCTTTTCCCTGCTAGGCTTCATGTGGTAGAGGGAAAAACACCCACTTTTTCCAGACACTAGAGGAAGCAGGGACCTGGATACAGGTGAAGGGGATGGAGGCCGCAGCAACAGACAACAAATCCAAGGGAGGATGGTAAAATAAGAAACCAAAAAACATTAAAATCATGGAACACTGAATCACCGCTCAGACTCACAGGCGGTGCTGGATAGAGCGCAAGAGATGGCGTAAGTTGTAAGACTCAACTCGAACAGTTTAAAGATCCTGGACCAGTGCTCGGAGTCTGATTCGGTTTCTGCCAGGTCCCATGGCTCTGAGGTGTTGGATTGGAAGGGACTGGCAGGAGCACCCCATCTTGTAGATGATCTCACCTGATGAGGTGCCCACTACATTGTCTCTGTGTTGCCTACTGGGTCCATGTAAATAAGGAGGCCCTGAACAAGGATGGTTAGTGGAGTAGGCTAACGAGAGACACTGCACAGCTGGACTGAAATAGGACCTCTCTTTCACTAGGACATCTGAATGTTAACCCACCATTTTCCTCACTCTTTGTGAGATGGACAAGTTTCTGTTATTGGCAGTTGCACACCTGTGCATGTATGTTGCAGTTGTTTATCATTGTTGACCTTGTTAGATAAACTACTGAGGAAGGGGAGATGGGAATGTTGTTCTTACCATTATTTAGAGATTGTCTCTGGCACAAGTTAATCAGTGGAAGGTGACACATACAGGCACACAAATGGGCACAACAACCTGACCACAAAAAAGTGCCCTAACTGGGTGGAGTGTGTGAGTGGAGGGCAACAAAAACTAAAGAAAGAAGCACTGGTAATACAACTTAGATGACACAATGGTGACTTGGTAGGCTGTACTGCAATGTAAAATGACTAACCTCTACCAATAAAGTGTTGATGTGGAATACTGGTGGCATGGCTACGCCTAGGAAATTACACAAAGTATACATGTTCCTCCACTGCCAACACATTCGCATAGCCTTCCTAAAAGAAACACACTTGGTGCTTTCCAAGCTTCAAATGTTATGTAGGAGGTGGCGAGGGAAGATATATGGTACGTCTTTCTCAGCCTCCCATATGGTAGACCAAGAGGGCCATTATGTAGTGTCAGGGAGACTCGAGGATGGAGACCTGCTGACTTTGATAGCACTCTATGCCCCAAACAACAGTCAGTCAGACGTTTTAGATATTGTAACACCTGCACTACTGTGAAATCCACAGTCCCTTTGCATATGGGGAGATGATTTTAATTGTGTCCTGGATGTAGAATTAGGTAGATCGGTCACTCCTCTAGTGGGAGCTGTGTGCTTCAGAAAGATGTGATAGTTGTAGGAGTGCAAAAGATACATGAAGGATAATGCACCCCACCCTTAGAAAATACTCATTCTACTCACTGGTACACAATATTCACAGGCAGCTGGACCTTTTTTTTTGCACTGACACATTATATCCACATATAAAAGACTGGGAATCCCTTGCACACACTATTTCTGATCATGGCCCACTCAGAAAAATACTCCATTCGGGCAAAAGGCATATAAAACACCCAACGTGTAGGCTTCGATCTGAGACATTACACTACACACCTTTCAGTGAGACAATAGGGACATGTATAACGCAGTATTTCTCTGACAATGAGGGTTCAGCATCCACAAGAGCCACGGAATGGGAGGCCACAAAAAGTGGTCACGCAAGACCAATTCATAACAACCACATGGGGAGAGGTTAAACATGTAATGCTCTGGATGATTTGTGATAGTCAGCAAGATTTGAGATAGACAGAAATGCAGACACTGACACAACCCAAGACATTTGCCCAGCTTAGTGACCTCCATAAAACATACACATACTCAGTGACAGGTCAAGAAGCTTCAATTGAGGGAGCATGTAGCATGCCAGAACAGAGAAAGTAAGAAGATCGGGTGACTGCTATTATGGTTGTTAAGGAATGAAATAAAGCTGCAGAATGACTACATGACTAGGGCCCTCATTATGAACACGGAGGGAAAGGCCACACCACCTGCAGTGGCAGTAACTACAGCCAACAGGCTGGTGGTCTAGTCTGCCAAATAATGAAGCACATGAAAAACAGGCATCCTGAATACCACTCACCGCCAGGAGAGGAGTGCCGACAACAACAGAAGAGGCCACCCACAGGCCGACGGAAAGGCCCCACCCACCCAACAAATAATGAAACACAAGACTGCCGTCAGTTCTGGGGCAGGAACCACTGCCATGAAGTACTGGGTTTTTCAGAACCCAGTGGTGCCAGGGAACACACCCTAAGACTTCGAGTCCTTCCTGTTTCAGACTACAGAAACACAGAGTCTTCTTGGTGAAGTCAAAGATCTTGTTTATTGGCTGCAGCCAGTAACAGGTATCCTAGAAGTACAACACAGTGTATATTCTCAGGAGACTGCTCCTCTTGCAAAGCTAACCTTCTCTTTTATACAAAATATTATGCTTTGGGCAAACATTCCTTATTTTACAGTTGACCATTCACATATTTTCACTACAAAGAAATAGCAGGGTTATGATGACAAGCCCATATTTCAGTTTGTCCAGCCCTCAATCAATTACCCGGCAAGGCTCAGTACTTTCATCAGATATCAACGGACCCCCAATATAAACAGTCACCTCCTCCTTGTAAAGCAAGTCATAAAGAAAGAAACAGGGACAGGTGCGTGTAAGATTAGGCATAGTTTGTGTGTGATGAAAGGTTTTATGATGTGTTGACCCTTGATACTAATCTCATTCGGCCACTGGTAAAGAAACTGGCCGAACAGGTTTGGCTTCAGGCAGTGGAGTCAGCTTGCCCAGGTCACAGAGGAGTCAGCAAAGATGTACGTGTCCTTCAGACTCGTTTTCAGCATTAGACATTGGCCTATGTGAGGGCAATCACAAAATGGCTGTCGTTTAAATGGAACACGAGGGTTCAGGACGGAAACTCTGATATTCGGGTGATTTCGTTTCCCGAATATGAATACAATGCTTTTGCATACTATTCTAATCATTCTCGGTCTGCTGATACCAAAATCGTTGTGATACGACGATGTTTATAACACGGGTCCAGAATTTTCAGTACCACAGACCCTCCTTTTGCCCTTACATAGGCAATAACCTATACTCACGCTAATCTGAGTCCAGGTCTATATTCATAAAGTCGTTGAGATGTTTCTGTAGCATCATCCTATTACCTAGCTCGTCCCTTGATACAGGTTTCCTTACACACGATGTAGCACAGAGGCCACATATTGCAGGAGCACACTGTACACACAGACAGAACAGGAAAAGAATGGCTAAGATCATCCCAATGACTACCAGAGTCTTCCATCCCCAGGCGGATATCAGCTCCCAGAACCACCCCATCAATGACCAATCTCCTTTATCCACGTGAATAGATTCGGAGATCTTATGCAGTTTGGAAATGGCCTGGTAGACTGTCGGAGCGTTATCTGGGATGAAAACACAGCAACTTGATTGGATCACTTTACATACCCCACCTCGGTCTGCAAGTATGACGTCTAATGCGACCTTGTTCTGAAGAGTCATAAGGCGATCCGACTGGAGCTCAGCAGTCAAATTACCAAGGGCACCGGCGGTTTCAACTACCGTGGATTCAACCACCTTTGTCAATTGCCTTATGTTCCTGCTGTTAACCATGACCCCGAAACGGCAGAAAACCCTTTACGAAATCTCCAAATTCTTGTCCTGTAGTGTATTCTTTACTTATGACACCTCTAACTATCCTTGTCTTATGGTAATCTGCCGCGGCCGTGTAGGTGGGAGGTAACAGGAACGAAACAAAACATGTGCCTGAGAAGTCAGGGGGCAACCATGTATAGGCTCTATTATGGCAGATGAAATAGGTACCCTTAGCTGCTAAGAACGAAGGAGAAGTCTGAGACGCAAAAACATATGTTTCAGTGCAGATACTTTTCCCTAACTGAGCTCTGGGATTCTTGCCATTACCTTGCAGACATAGGTGACCCTGATGGGGTACAATCCAAATCGGGGAGGATCTCTTTGCTCGCTGGTTCCCACTCAGAGTAACTCCATATCCTGTTATGTTCCATCCAATATATGCTAGTGTCTCATCTCTCGGGATAGTCTCATAGGAAATATCTTCCCTAATCATATCTACTATACCCTTAGCTAGAGCACTATTCTTAGGATTATCTTTCACAGGGGGTTGGCTTCATACGCGTATATGAACACCGTTCTATATGCCCATACAGAACCATTATGGCTGAAAGGCAGGACCAGATAAGGGATACCTTTATCAGTAGTATGAGGCATAAGACCACACACCCAACAGTTAGTTGTGTTCACTACTAATTGGTGTTGGTGTAGAAGCTGAATGAATGAATTGTTGACAAATTCTAATCTTCTGGCAGACTCGTGTTCAGGCAGGGGGTGAAAAGAATGCGAGGAAACAGTAGAAGGAGGTATGGGCTGTGTAATGGGTGCAAATGTCACTTGAAAAGAGAATAAAACATATCCTATTAAAAACGTCATTACACTAAGCAACATGAAAATACATAATATCAAAAATCGTTTCTTTGTCATTATTATACACATTCTGGCTTTAAAATCCATCTGTCTGGCAGGTCTCTCATTCTTGAAAAACTCCATCCTCTCTAATTGCTGCTCGTCGTGGTAGGGTGTTCTATGCTAGGGAATGCTTCTGTCAGTCCAGGGCAACTCCCTTAGACCGACCAGAACTGTCGACCTAACGTCTTCAGCTGCACTCCAAAGACTTGGGCAACCACGACCCTACAGCTGAACCCAGATGGCGGTTCGAAAAGAAAAAAACAAAAATGAGAAAGTTTCTCAGATGAGAGAGCCGCACTTTTAAAAAAAATAGCAAAGGAACGGGAAAAAAATTATTTGTCCTTAGTTCTTGGTCTCAAATTATAACGGCTTTTTCCAGGTACTGTCTGGTTCTGGAACAAGAGTTCAGGCTCTGTAGTGTTCAATCGAATTGACGGTGGCACATATTCTTGCAAACTATTGTCACTTTCTCGTTCAGAAATTGTTCCTTTTACACGTTCATCGCTAAATGGCAAAAAACGAGGCACAGTCTCAGTCTCAGAGTCAGCGATCCCCTCCTGGACCCACCGGTCGTACGGTAGAGGAAAAGGGACCCTCTTGCAGTGTACGCCGTGGATCCAGTTCTTTTTCCCTTCCACTCGAACAGCTGATCTTGTTGAGAGAAGGACGAGGTGGGGGCCGGTCCAACGGGGCTGGTCATTCTTTGTCCGCTGGAAGTTCTTGACCAGCACCCATGATCCAGGATCGATAAGATGTCCTGGAGCTTCAGAGACCTGAGGCAGAGTATTGTGAACCTGTTGGTGTAGAACACGCAATTTAGCCGTCAATTCATACAAATAATCAAGCAGTACAGGGTGTTCGATCTCACTGAATTTTGTTGGTCTTGGCACTCCCCATATGTTGGCCGGGCGGCCGAACACAATTTCATAGGGACTAAGTCCCACTCGCGAATGCACAGTCATTCTTGTTGAATTCCCGGTGGTGCTTCCTGTGCTTGCTCCTCCTTTGGTTTCTCCTTTGTCTGACCTGGTTTTTTGGCCTTGTAGTTGAAGTGTCTGGTGCCTGTCCAATCTTATAAAATAGAGCTGTCACTGACTCCTATTCTCCCATTTTCAGAGTACCCAGGCGACCATTCTCACAACCACTCTTACCCCCAGATACACCCTCTCACACCTAGGCTGCGGTCATTATTGAGAAGCACCCGGGTGGGCCTTGTCCCGAGGGCATTTAGATTTTAATGCAGAGAGGGACCCTCCCCTCTCCCACTGCCCGGGTCCAGCACCTCCCTGGGGCTTACAATTAGTATGTCAGGGGCTATGAGCCACCTGCTGTATGGGAACCACCAACTATAACTTGACCTCTCGCCATGCACTCCTAATAACCCCACAAATTACGGCACTCAAGACATCTTTGATAACATAATTGATAATATCAATGTAATATCTGCAGTAAAATTTTTGATGATAAAACTGTGCAAGGAGGGGGTGCTAGTTACAGTTAGGGTACTTAGGGTGTCAGCTATAGTTACTTGAGATAACTCTAACTATAACTGGTGAATTTAAAGTGTCTTTATTTTATCATTTAGATAGTCACCTGCAAAGACAAACACTTGTTGGACACCCCAAAAGACGTCCCCAATAGACTGATTTAATGCAGAACTTGTTTATTTTTATGCAGGATGACAAAATAGGCAGTGCTGGAAAATTGAACATACAGCCTTAAATGTCAGTTCCCTAATGTGAGAGATTTGATTGGTCACTGTGCTCAGCATATGTTTTACTTGACCATATCCTTTTTTAAACCTAATTGAGGCACCTGTACTTTTGCGCTAGCCGTGACATGTTTCTTAGTGGTGAAAGAACCCTTCACTACTGTACAGTCACACTTGAAGAAACAAAAACATAATAGAGAAGGGAGGGCTCCCCATTACTCGTATGTTTCAGGCTAACAGTTATAAGCAAGGGCAAATGTTTTAGAGGCAATACATAACATACAAAATTATAGTGAGGTTACTGTGAGTTACAGGCATGTTTTTCACATCAGGGTTCTGAATGACATCATAGAAAACTCAAGCTTTGCTCTAGTTGTCTGGTTCTTACTGAGCGCCTCAAGCTTCAGCTTCAGATTTTAAATTTTGTTATTCACTGCTATGATGGTGCAACAGTGGGAAACAAATGCTATTTCCCTATATTGCTAAATCATAAAATAATTCCAAACTGCTTTGACAGGGCTTTTGAGAGCCTTGTCCAATAGAGAGCAGAGAGCACAGCTTCAAGAGGAGAAGATGAGGGAAGGAGTAGAGGCAAGTGGGGTTGAATGGCAGAAGGCCATGATTTTCTTTTCAGTTTGTTAGGGAGGAGAGACCATTTTTGCATGGCTCCATCATTACGCCACTGCATATCAGCTGAAAATAGGCGCACATGATTTTGGAGGCCGCACAAAATTTTAGATGGGTATACAGTGAATAACAGGAGTGATTTCCAACGTAGGGTTCTGAGTGATATCATCCACAACTTAAGCTTTGCTATTGTTTTCTATTTCATGTCCCTAGCCACCCCTCAGTAAAAAACATCATTATTCAATGTTACTCATCCATAATTCAATATGTTGACCTCAGAAGCATGAACAGCTGAGGGGACACATTGGTATTCATACCTGTTCCCATGAGGTCAAACACATATTGTAGATACAATAGCCTATAGAGCAATAAAATCCATACAAATGAGTAGAGGCAAGCTCATGTCACAACTACAGGTATTGTGAAGGTCAAATATTTTTCATAACAATGCACATTTAAATTCATCCCTAAATATGTGGACAGATGGTGTACATGCTTCACTTTCCCAGTGTTTGATAGAAGGTTGAAGTCTTATTAAATTATGTGTTTGCCTGATTTCAAGCGCTGAGCGATTTGGCCTTCCAACTAAATAGCTTTTTAAATAAATTTGATAATATGGGGTTTGGCCAACATTGCGGCCGAATCATATATGCTGTTGTAGGCTCTGACTGAGCCTCTAGTGTCACCTGATCCTGCTCAATCCTGCCAGCCATAGCCATCGCCCAGTTGAATGGACTCTCCCACCATGGCTACATGGGTTTTCAGTGGTGGGGTGCACAGCTTTGGAGAATGTGGTGCGACCTGCATCACATGAAGGAAGACGCCCTGAGGCAGCCACCTCTAAGACATATGCCCTCGCTAGATTGGCTGTGGCAAAGGAAGAATGAGGGTAGTGCCAGGGGGCCCTGCAGGCATGGGAATGCTACAATGTGACCATATGAGGGGGTGGAGTTTTCCAGGACTCACCACCTGGGAGATAGGATCGTCAGTAGCTGCTTTGTACAAAGTGGTCATGAACAAGGAGGCACTCACAAAGGCCTGGGCCTGGCCACACAGGACTCCACATCCAATGGGGTCACTGAGAAAATATCCCCCTGAGGCAGTCTAGGAGTGCTGGCATGCTGATACTGCTGAGAGGAGGGAACTGAGTGCTTTGGCTCCTGCTGCTCTATGTGACGGCAGGTGCCTCGGAGGTCTGGCTCCATGTGGTGTGGGGGACCCCCTTACTGGTAATAGAGATGTCAGATGAAAATGGATACCTGATTTACCACATTTGGAACATGGAGATCTTATGGATGGTCCCTCACCACTGTAGTAAGAGGGAAACGTTGGTAGCACAGAGGAGGAGAGCATTGACTGCAGTAACTCCCCTAAATTTCACATGGGATCCTACAGGCAAACTCCATCACCCAAGTGCGTCCCACCCTGCAATGGTTAAGCCCAAAGGGTCCGAACATCTTCCAACCTGTGTCAAGCAAACCTCACCACACCAGTGATCCCTTCACTTGAAGGAGGTCCTTTGAGTCAACTGGAATTGAAGCTGGACAGAAACTCAGGCTGAAGGCAATGCTGATTCCCATGACCTCATTGGAATCAAAGATCAATGTTATGACGACAAGAAGCTGACAAAGCAGATGGATGATGCAGAGTCAGCTCTCACCTCAATATGATCTACAATGAAATAGATGCACACTCAATTGCAAAATCTGAATGTAAAAGAGTGTGGAGGATAATGAAGGGCTCTCCTGGTGCAACTATATCTGACTCTTGGGATTCCCAATAAGCCCAGAGGGACCGAAAACTGAACTATTCTTAAAACATTGACCTCTGAGCACTGTTCCTGCTTGCATGGCCCCAAAGTTTTTCTGTAATGAATGGGTACACCACATTCTGTGGTGTCCTACATGGCCTCTAGACAATCCAAGCACAATCCTCACAAAGCTGCTCAACTTTGAGGACAGAGAGGACATTTTGTAGATAGTCAGGTCCAAAGATCCACAGCAATCCGAGCGGGCCACAATTATGGACTACCCAGAGTATATGACAAAGGTTCACATATGCTGTAACCCCTGTGCCGGGATCAAGCCGCAACTGCACCTAATGGGGCTGAAATATGATGTCCTTTTCCCTGCTAGGCTTCATGTGGTAGAGGGAAAAACACCCACTTTTTCCAGACACTAGAGGAAGCAGGGACCTGGATACAGGTGAAGGGGATGGAGGCCGCAGCAACAGACAACAAATCCAAGGGAGGATGGTAAAATAAGAAACCAAAAAACATTAAAATCATGGAACACTGAATCACCGCTCAGACTCACAGGCGGTGCTGGATAGAGCGCAAGAGATGGCGTAAGTTGTAAGACTCAACTCGAACAGTTTAAAGATCCTGGACCAGTGCTCGGAGTCTGATTCGGTTTCTGCCAGGTCCCATGGCTCTGAGGTGTTGGATTGGAAGGGACTGGCAGGAGCACCCCATCTTGTAGATGATCTCACCTGATGAGGTGCCCACTACATTGTCTCTGTGTTGCCTACTGGGTCCATGTAAATAAGGAGGCCCTGAACAAGGATGGTTAGTGGAGTAGGCTAACGAGAGACACTGCACAGCTGGACTGAAATAGGACCTCTCTTTCACTAGGACATCTGAATGTTAACCCACCATTTTCCTCACTCTTTGTGAGATGGACAAGTTTCTGTTATTGGCAGTTGCACACCTGTGCATGTATGTTGCAGTTGTTTATCATTGTTGACCTTGTTAGATAAACTACTGAGGAAGGGGAGATGGGAATGTTGTTCTTACCATTATTTAGAGATTGTCTCTGGCACAAGTTAATCAGTGGAAGGTGACACATACAGGCACACAAATGGGCACAACAACCTGACCACAAAAAAGTGCCCTAACTGGGTGGAGTGTGTGAGTGGAGGGCAACAAAAACTAAAGAAAAAAGCACTGGTAATACAACTTAGATGACACAATGGTGACTTGGTAGGCTGTACTGCAATGTAAAATGACTAACCTCTACCAATAAAGTGTTGATGTGGAATACTGGTGGCATGGCTACGCCTAGGAAATTACACAAAGTATACATGTTCCTCCACTGCCAACACATTCGCATAGCCTTCCTAAAAGAAACACACTTGGTGCTTTCCAAGCTTCAAATGTTATGTAGGAGGTGGCGAGGGAAGATATATGGTACGTCTTTCTCAGCCTCCCATATGGTAGACCAAGAGGGCCATTATGTAGTGTCAGGGAGACTCGAGGATGGAGACCTGCTGACTTTGATAGCACTCTATGCCCCAAACAACAGTCAGTCAGACGTTTTAGATATTGTAACACCTGCACTACTGTGAAATCCACAGTCCCTTTGCATATGGGGAGATGATTTTAATTGTGTCCTGGATGTAGAATTAGGTAGATCGGTCACTCCTCTAGTGGGAGCTGTGTGCTTCAGAAAGATGTGATAGTTGTAGGAGTGCAAAAGATACATGAAGGATAATGCACCCCACCCTTAGAAAATACTCATTCTACTCACTGGTACACAATATTCACAGGCAGCTGGACCTTTTTTTTTGCACTGACACATTATATCCACATATAAAAGACTGGGAATCCCTTGCACACACTATTTCTGATCATGGCCCACTCAGAAAAATACTCCATTCGGGCAAAAGGCATATAAAACACCCAACGTGTAGGCTTCGATCTGAGACATTACACTACACACCTTTCAGTGAGACAATAGGGACATGTATAACGCAGTATTTCTCTGACAATGAGGGTTCAGCATCCACAAGAGCCACGGAATGGGAGGCCACAAAAAGTGGTCACGCAAGACCAATTCATAACAACCACATGGGGAGAGGTTAAACATGTAATGCTCTGGATGATTTGTGATAGTCAGCAAGATTTGAGATAGACAGAAATGCAGACACTGACACAACCCAAGACATTTGCCCAGCTTAGTGACCTCCATAAAACATACACATACTCAGTGACAGGTCAAGAAGCTTCAATTGAGGGAGCATGTAGCATGCCAGAACAGAGAAAGTAAGAAGATCGGGTGACTGCTATTATGGTTGTTAAGGAATGAAATAAAGCTGCAGAATGACTGCATGACTAGGGCCCTCATTATGAACACGGAGGGAAAGGCCACACCACCTGCAGTGGCAGTAACTACAGCCAACAGGCTGGTGGTCTAGTCTGCCAAATAATGAAGCACATGAAAAACAGGCATCCTGAATACCACTCACCGCCAGGAGAGGAGTGCCGACAACAACAGAAGAGGCCACCCACAGGCCGACGGAAAGGCCCCACCCACCCAACAAATAATGAAACACAAGACTGCCGTCAGTTCTGGGGCAGGAACCACTGCCATGAAGTACTGGGTTTTTCAGAACCCAGTGGTGCCAGGGAACACACCCTAAGACTTCGAGTCCTTCCTGTTTCAGACTACAGAAACACAGAGTCTTCTTGGTGAAGTCAAAGATCTTGTTTATTGGCTGCAGCCAGTAACAGGTATCCTAGAAGTACAACACAGTGTATATTCTCAGGAGACTGCTCCTCTTGCAAAGCTAACCTTCTCTTTTATACAAAATATTATGCTTTGGGCAAACATTCCTTATTTTACAGTTGACCATTCACATATTTTCACTACAAAGAAATAGCAGGGTTATGATGACAAGCCCATATTTCAGTTTGTCCAGCCCTCAATCAATTACCCGGCAAGGCTCAGTACTTTCATCAGATATCAACGGACCCCCAATATAAACAGTCACCTCCTCCTTGTAAAGCAAGTCATAAAGAAAGAAACAGGGACAGGTGCGTGTAAGATTAGGCATAGTTTGTGTGTGATGAAAGGTTTTATGATGTGTTGACCCTTGATACTAATCTCATTCGGCCACTGGTAAAGAAACTGGCCGAACAGGTTTGGCTTCAGGCAGTGGAGTCAGCTTGCCCAGGTCACAGAGGAGTCAGCAAAGATGTACGTGTCCTTCAGACTCGTTTTCAGCATTAGACATTGGCCTATGTGAGGGCAATCACAAAATGGCTGTCGTTTAAATGGAACACGAGGGTTCAGGACGGAAACTCTGATATTCGGGTGATTTCGTTTCCCGAATATGAATACAATGCTTTTGCATACTATTCTAATCATTCTCGGTCTGCTGATACCAAAATCGTTGTGATACGACGATGTTTATAACACGGGTCCAGAATTTTCAGTACCACAGACCCTCCTTTTGCCCTTACATAGGCAATAACCTATACTCACGCTAATCTGAGTCCAGGTCTATATTCATAAAGTCGTTGAGATGTTTCTGTAGCATCATCCTATTACCTAGCTCGTCCCTTGATACAGGTTTCCTTACACACGATGTAGCACAGAGGCCACATATTGCAGGAGCACACTGTACACACAGACAGAACAGGAAAAGAATGGCTAAGATCATCCCAATGACTACCAGAGTCTTCCATCCCCAGGCGGATATAAGCTCCCAGAACCACCCCATCAATGACCAATCTCCTTTATCCACGTGAATAGATTCGGAGATCTTATGCAGTTTGGAAATGGCCTGGTAGACTGTCGGAGCGTTATCTGGGATGAAAACACAGCAACTTGATTGGATCACTTTACATACCCCACCTCGGTCTGCAAGTATGACGTCTAATGCGACCTTGTTCTGAAGAGTCATAAGGCGATCCGACTGGAGCTCAGCAGTCAAATTACCAAGGGCACCGGCGGTTTCAACTACCGTGGATTCAACCACCTTTGTCAATTGCCTTATGTTCCTGCTGTTAACCATGACCCCGAAACGGCAGAAAACCCTTACGAAATCTCCAAATTCTTGTCCTGTAGTGTATTCTTTACTTATGACACCTCTAACTATCCTTGTCTTATGGTAATCTGCCGCGGCCGTGTAGGTGGGAGGTAACAGGAACGAAACAAAACATGTGCCTGAGAAGTCAGGGGGCAACCATGTATAGGCTCTATTATGGCAGATGAAATAGGTACCCTTAGCTGCTAAGAACGAAGGAGAAGTCTGAGACGCAAAAACATATGTTTCAGTGCAGATACTTTTCCCTAACTGAGCTCTGGGATTCTTGCCATTACCTTGCAGACATAGGTGACCCTGATGGGGTACAATCCAAATCGGGGAGGATCTCTTTGCTCGCTGGTTCCCACTCAGAGTAACTCCATATCCTGTTATGTTCCATCCAATATATGCTAGTGTCTCATCTCTCGGGATAGTCTCATAGGAAATATCTTCCCTAATCATATCTACTATACCCTTAGCTAGAGCACTATTCTCAGGATTATCTTTCACAGGGGGTTGGCTTCATACGCGTATATGAACACCGTTCTATATGCCCATACAGAACCATTATGGCTGAAAGGCAGGACCAGATAAGGGATACCTTTATCAGTAGTATGAGGCATAAGACCACACACCCAACAGTTAGTTGTGTTCACTACTAATTGGTGTTGGTGTAGAAGCTGAATGAATGAATTGTTGACAAATTCTAATCTTCTGGCAGACTCGTGTTCAGGCAGGGGGTGAAAAGAATGCGAGGAAACAGTAGAAGGAGGTATGGGCTGTGTAATGGGTGCAAATGTCACTTGAAAAGAGAATAAAACATATCCTATTAAAAACGTCATTACACTAAGCAACATGAAAATACATAATATCAAAAATCGTTTCTTTGTCATTATTATACACATTCTGGCTTTAAAGTCCATCTGTCTGGCAGGTCTCTCATTCTTGAAAAACTCCATCCTCTCTAATTGCTGCTCGTCGTGGTAGGGTGTTCTATGCTAGGGAATGCTTCTGTCAGTCCAGGGCAACTCCCTTAGACCGACCAGAACTGTCGACCTAACGTCTTCAGCTGCACTCCAAAGACTTGGGCAACCACGACCCTACAGCTGAACCCAGATGGCGGTTCGAAAAGAAAAAAACAAAAATGAGAAAGTTTCTCAGATGAGAGAGCCGCACTTTTAAAAAAAATAGCAAAGGAACGGGAAAAAAATTATTTGTCCTTAGTTCTTGGTCTCAAATTATAACGGCTTTTTCCAGGTACTGTCTGGTTCTGGAACAAGAGTTCAGGCTCTGTAGTGTTCAATCGAATTGACGGTGGCACATATTCTTGCAAACTATTGTCACTTTCTCGTTCAGAAATTGTTCCTTTTACACGTTCATCGCTAAATGGCAAAAAACGAGGCACAGTCTCAGTCTCAGAGTCAGCGATCCCCTCCTGGACCCACCGGTCGTACGGTAGAGGAAAAGGGACCCTCTTGCAGTGTACGCCGTGGATCCAGTTCTTTTTCCCTTCCACTCGAACAGCTGATCTTGTTGAGAGAAGGACGAGGTGGGGGCCGGTCCAATGGGGCTGGTCATTCTTTGTCCGCTGGAAGTTCTTGACCAGCACCCATGATCCAGGATCGATAAGATGTCCTGGAGCTTCAGAGACCTGAGGCAGAGTATTGTGAACCTGTTGGTGTAGAACACGCAATTTAGCCGTCAATTCATACAAATAATCAAGCAGTACAGGGTGTTCGATCTCACTGAATTTTGTTGGTCTTGGCACTCCCCATATGTTGGCCGGGCGGCCGAACACAATTTCATAGGGACTAAGTCCCACTCGCGAATGCACAGTCATTCTTGTTGATAGGAGTGCTAGAGGCAGAGCGTCAGGCCATTTAAGACCAGAGCTCGCTTGTATCTTTGCCAACTTCAGTTTTAGCGTGCCATTATAGCACTCTACTAGTCCAGCTGATTGGGGGTGATTTGCAGCGTGGAATTTTTGCTGGATACCTAGCCTCTCACATACTTTTTTCATCACTCGACCCACAAATTCACTCCCATTATCACTCCAGACCATTCTCGGCATTCCAAACCTAGGGAAGAATTCTTTGGCAAGGGCTTTAGCTGTGGATAAGGCAGTGTTGTCTTTTAAGGGATATGCTTCTACCCATCTTGAAAAGGCACAAACAACAACGAGTACGTATTTCAGATTGTTGCACCTTTCCATGTGGATGAAATCTAGCAGCAAAACATCGAACGGATACGTTGGAGGCGCAAAATGACCAGCTGGAGTTGGGGTTCCCCTACCAGGATTGTATTTCAGACACACCATGCAATTCTTGACCACATTCTCTGCACATTTAGGAATTCCAGCATTTTGCCATACTGGAGCCAACAACTTGCAAATCCCTTTCACACTGATATGGGCCTTTCCATGAGCCATTGTCACCACTGCAAGCACATACGCATCGGGTAACAACCATCGCTGATGTTCTGACAAGTCAACCCAACAACCATTTTCATCCAATTTACCCATACTTTCTTTCCACACACTCTACTCTTTCTCTGAAGCTTCAGCTTGAAGAGACTTCACACCCTCTATCGTATCTTCATATATTCCAACGTCACCAACCCATCTTGCGGGGCCTGCAACATACATTCGATTCATCACATCTTTTGCTGTTTCTTTTGCGATTTCGTCAGCAAATGCATTGCCACGACCGACATCATCAGTAACCTTCTTGTGTGCACTGCATTTCACAATCGCAACTTGTAATAGCAAGGTCAGTGTCTCAAGAAGCTCATTCACCAACTGACCATGCTGAATTTTAGCTCCATGCGAAGTCAGGAACCCATGTTCTTTCCACAATCGTCCAAAACTATGGGCCACACCAAACGCATACTGGCTGTCGGTATATATGGTCACTTTCATTCCTTTCGATAACACACACGCTCTCGTAAGTGCAATCAGCTCTGCTGCTTGAGCTGAATTATGTGGTATACGTGCAGCTTCAACAATCGTATGCAAAGTTGTGACAGCATATGCTGCAGTCGGATCACCATTCGGAAGCTTGAAGCATGAACCATCCACCCATAAGGTACCATCACATTTTACAAGAGGAGTATCTTTAAGGTCTACTCTCCCTTTCGTTTCTTCTTCTGTCCTAAGAAAACAATCATGTTGTTCAACATCATCTGTCTCTACTGAAATTGGCAATAACGTGGCTGGATTCAACGTATTGCACCTCTTTATGTGCACATGACTCGCTAACAGTGTTAACTCGTAACCTGACAATCGAGCACTAGTTAAATGCTGTGTCTTGGTCCTGTTTAACAACGTGTCCACTGCATGTGGAACCATCACAATCAACATATTATTCATCACTAACCCAGCAGACTGTCGAATAGAAACAGCTGCAGCCGCTGTGGCTCTCAAGCAACTCGGCAATGCTTTAGCTACCGGATCCAAAGTTGACGAAAAATATGCACATGGGCGCTGCTTGTCTCCAAAAGACTGTGTCAGCACTGACAATGCACAACCCTCTTTCTCATGGACATACAGTGTAAAGGGCTTACTGTAGTCGGGGGTACCCAACACAGGAGCCGAACACAATGCATTATGCAATTTGGAAAAACTTTTCTGACAGTCTTCAGACCACAGAACGGGGTTCGGTGTATCTTTATAGGTCAATGCTACCAAAGGTTTGGCCAGCAAAGAAAAATTTGATATCCATTGTCTGCAGTATGATGTAATGCCCAAGAAAGCACTTACTTCTCTCTGTGTCCTTGGCACACTCAATTTTGCAATTGCCTGAATTCTTTCTGAGGTCAGTTTCCTTCCCTCCTTCGATAAGAGATGACCTAAGTAGGTCACTTCTTGTCGACAATATTGCAGTTTTGAAAGGGACACTTTGTGATGTAAATCAGATAAATGATGCAACAACGACAAGGTGGCTTCTTTACAAATCTCTTCAATATCTGTAGCGAATAGCAAATCATCGACGTACTGAATAAGGGTATCGCCGTCAGGTAAAACAATTGCATCAAGCTGTGTTTTTAAAGCCTGACTATATATTGATGGACTTTCACAGTAGCCTTGTGGAGCGCGTTTGAAGCGGAAACTTCGGCCTCCTAAACTGAAGCCAAAAATATCCCTGCTCTCCTCGGCAATCGGGATGCTGAAGAAAGCATTCTTTAAGTCAATCACCGAGAACCAGGTGGCGGAAGCTGGAATCATAGTCAATAGGGCAGTGATATTAGGAACAACTGGAAACTGTGGCACAACTATTTTATTTACCTCTCTAAGATCAATCAGGAGCCTGTAAACAGGTGGCTTAGAGGGGTCAGTACGTTTCAAAACAGGCAAAACAGGACTATTACAAACGTTGCCTCTTGTCTCTTCAATTACATCTTTTTCAATTAAATCATAAATGATCGCTAGCAACGCCTTTTCACCTTCACTAGAGATCTTATATTGTTGAATGCGTGGTAATTTAACATTGGCTTTCAATGTCACAACATAAGGCGGTATTTCCAAAAGACCCACATCATTAGGACCAGTAGCCCAAATGGTATCAGGACGAAACGACAATTCGGTCGGAAGTTTATCCTTCGACAAATACATTGGAGAGACCAATTTCCTACCCAGTGTAAGTTGTATTCCCGAAGGAGAACAATATAATGTTGCATACAATCTTTTCAACAAATCCAATCCTAACAAGTTTTCACCACAACCTGTCGTCAGAATAAAGGGTGCTTCCAATTCACAAGGTCCAACAGAAAGGGACATAGGACTAGAAATCGGGTTCCTAACCGGGGTGCCAGAAAAAACCTACTGAAACATTCATCTTGCCAGACAAAGGTGCGCCAGGGAGTTTTGAGTGCATAATAGAACTCTTTGTAGCACCAGTATCCAACAGAAAAGGCTCCAACACACCTGATGTAATCACCTTAACATAAGGTCCATTCTGATCCACTGGAACTAAAAAAACTCCCTCTCTTCGTCTATGGCTGTCCTAGCAATTATTACCTTCCAAGTTCTCATCTTCTGCATAGTAGTCGTCAGCATAGTACTGAGCCGTCCTACCAGACGCGTTATGTTGCTGGTCAAAACTATTTATTGAGTTTTGAGACGGAAAGGAACGCGTGTTCTGGGGAAAACTTCCTCGTCCTCTACCTCTAGGAGCTTGTTGAACACCTCGACCTCTTGCGCCAGAAGCACCATTCGTACGCTGTAACAAAATAGGACAACTATACTTGAAATGACCCTCTTCTTTACAATATGAACACTGATTGGGACCTATAGGAACACGTGGTTGAGAAAACTCGAACCTTTGCGAGTTTTTCTGGAACTGTTGAGGTTGCTGATAGTTACTCTGACCACCACGTGGCGGATAGGCCTGTTGTAAAAGAACCTTCGTCTTTAATTCTTTAGTTTTCTTGTCTGCTCTATCCTTCTCATCTTTATCCCTATTTTCGTAGTACTGTGCAGTAGCCAATATTTGTGCTGAAGAGGAAACGGCCCAAGAACTCTCTGAATCCTTCAATTTCTTACACAGCTCGGCAAGCAAATTGTGCACAAACTTGTCAACGAACAACCGTTGACCACCTTCTGTACTCATATCTTGACCACTGTGGTCGATAAACGTTTCCTCAAACCTGGTGAAGAAATCAGACACTGTTTCATCTTTCTTCTGCTTACACGCAGACAATTTATCCCAATTCACACGCATCGCAGGCATTAAAGTCTTCATGTAAGTAATGATCCTAGCAGGCAGTTCTGCTACCAAAGGCTCAGGCTTGGCACCACCAACTTGTCTATCATTTGCAGCACTAATATTAGCCCATGAGTCACCTAACTCTTGCGCATGATCTGTATTGCGAATCAATCCCCACAAAGGCTGTGGAACAACATTCCCAAATAACATGTCTATGTCGGCTAAATTCATAATGCATGAGTCTGCAGTCTGTGATAATTCCTTATAATACCCTGCAGGGTTTTTACGGGGATCAGGCAAAGTCTGCTTAAGGGCTAAAACTTCAGCTCGCTTCCACAGAACATGTACCCAAACACGCTGAAAATGAGCTGGGACAGCATCAATTTGATTAGCAACATCAGCCGCAACGGCGTCCTTCCATACCGGAGGGACTTCTCTCATTGGGTACTGTCGCACCTTTTTTTTAACAGAGAAGTCATGTTGGAACAATGACTGAGAAGGATCCTTATTCTTAAAGGACAACAACGTCGCAACTGCTTTCTCAACATCGGGACCCACAATCGTGCCTTTTTCAAACTCAAACCGTACACGGCATAAATCAGGCGGATTTGTTTCCAAATCATTATCCTCCAATTCCTCACAAAGGAAAGCACACATTTTCTCAAAAACTTATCTTTGTTTCGGTGCTCCCCATTGACGGAAGACATCCATAACAGACTCTACATCGTATTTTAAAGGGTAAACAACCCATTTATTCTCCATACGGTCAAACATTTCTCTCTCTTGAGAATTAGGCAGTTGACTACGCGACTGTTTACGCTCCGAATCTGGGGTCACACCAGGTGACCCAAAGAGAGGAAATATAAGGCTGGCAACAGTATCTGTCATTCTCTGTCGGACTGAAGGAGAAGTGGATGAAAGAACAGGAGGAAAAACAGAGGGAGGCAAGGCAGACGCAGAAGCAGACGCAGAGGCAGTATCAGGAAAAACACCAGAAGAGGCAGTCGATGTAGTACATAAAGTCGCAGGAGGTACAGATGGAGCAGGTAGCGAAGTCGGCGGCCCTTGAAGGGGCTGCGCCATAGTAATAGGAGCCAACTGAAGAGGAGCTGGCGGCTGTGGAAGAACCTGAGGCACAATAACCGGAGGTTGCACAGCTAAAGGTTGCGGGGGTGCTGTAGCATTCTGCGCATAAGGGGGTGGCGAACTCAACAAGTGTGACATTAAAGGATCTTTCTCAAGTTCTTTTGCTGCATCTTGCTGAAGAAGCGGAAAAACTGGATAACATTTATCGGACACCAATTTACGTTGCCTGTGCAACTGCTCATTCATCTGTTCTTCTTCATCATCTTTAAACTGCATGGCAGCTTGCATTATCGAGATACCCTCTTCCCTCTTATTTCTCTTTGCTAATTTAATTTCCTTCTGTTTGGCTTCCTTACGCCATAGGCGGAAAGAGTCAAACATCGCTGGCCGGGCTTTCTTCTTAAAAAGTTTAACCTCCAGATTATCCAGAATCTCTGTGTCAAAACTACCATATTGGGGCCATTTTAAAACACCATCTTTCCTGGTGTATCGGATCCATACTTCATTATATGTGAGGGGGCCTATGCCATGTTTCACATATAGTTCATAGGTTGGAGTTCCAATCGGAGGAACCGGACACGAGTCCTCCAATCGGGAATCCCTATTATAACCAAGACAAAACAAATTTCCATGTCTGCTACGACCAGGCATCTTCGCTCTCTAGTCTAGCGTCAAACTTCAAAGGATTATCGAATACGATAGTCTCGTGAATACACGAATCCCTCGGCTTTGGTACTTGCAAGTTCCAAATCAAAGATCCCAAGGGGATACCAAACTAAGAACCAAACTAAGGACTGGGAGACGCTCCACTTATACTTAACTGAGGTATCAATGACGTCACCAGAAGACTCGTTTATCGTTTCTCTCTACCAAATCATCAAGGGTCCAAAACAGGGCGATAGTCAGGGCAGCAGTCCTTCGTAGCTGTCGGGAAGCGGGGAACCTCGCAGCAAAGACTTTCGGACCACGTTGACATACAGGGGTCGATGAAGTGGCGGCCTCCTTCCAGAATTTTCACACGAAGCTCCTCACGAACCTCTGGCTTGGACTGGTACCGCTGAAATCGCCCCACATTGGGCGCCAACTGAAGTACTGGGTGTTTCAGAACCCAGTGGTGCCAGGGAACACACCCTAAGACTTCGAGTCCTTCCTGTTTCAGACTACACAAACACAGAGTCTTCTTGGTGAAGTCAAAGATCTTGTTTATTGGCTGCAGCCAGTAACAGGTATCCTAGAAGTACCACACGGGGTATATTCTCAGGAGACTGCTCCTCTTGCAAAGCTAACCTTCTCTTTTATACAAAATATTATGCTTTGGGCAAACATTCCTTATTTTACAGTTGACCATTCACATATTTTCACTACAAAGAAATAGCAGGGTTATGATGACAAGCCCATATTTCAGTTTGTCCAGCCCTCAATCAATTACCCGGCAAGGCTCAGTACTTTCATCAGATATCAACGGACCCCCAATATAAACAGTCACCTCCTCCTTGTAAAGCAAGTCATAAAGAAAGAAACAGGGACAGGTGCGTGTAAGATTAGGCATGGTTTGTGTGTGATGAAAGGTTTTATGATGTGTTGACCCTTGATACTAATCTCATTCGGCCACTGGTAAAGAAACTGGCCGAACAGGTTTGGCTTCAGGCAGTGGAGTCAGCTTGCCCAGGTCACAGAGGAGTCAGCAAAGATGTACGTGTCCTTCAGACTCGTTTTCAGCATTAGACATTGGCCTATGTGAGGGCAATCACAAAATGGCTGTCGTTTAAATGGAACACAAGGGTTCAGGACGGAAACTCTGATATTCGGGTGATTTCGTTACCTGAATATGAATACAATGCTTGTGCATACTATTCTAATCATTCTCGGTCTGCTGATACCAAAATCGTTGTGATACGACGATGTTTATAACACGGGTCCAGAATTTTCAGTACCACAGCCACTCAAAGCCTGGCGGAAACAAACCAAATAAAAGGAAACACTCACCGGAGGCACACACAACACACCGAAGCAGACACAGAGAGAGAATTGGAAATCATGCCAGTCCTGCTCCTTGCCATATACCTCCACGACCGTGACCGCCGACGAAGACGATAAGGTAAGTACTGCAACCTACTAAACAAGGGAAGAAAGGGCACAGTTACATACCCACCCACTTCACCCACCCTGCAACGCACCGCCAGCCCCTCACACATCACAAGCCATACACACCTGAGCAAGAGGTACTTACCCGACACAAGGGCAAGACAACCTGCCCAAAGTACAAACATGTGCACAACACCCACCCACAATGAAATGCTGAACCACGTATCCAGAGTGTGCCAACAACAACACTGGGCACACAAACTTTATTACAAATGTAATAGCGGAATGTCCAAATAAGGCCATTGGCCAGTCCAACACAAAAAGGCTGATGGGCCCAAAGGGCCCGAACTTGTCTCCCACATGTACACATGGTACTCCACCATAAAGGGACATCAATGGGACAGCCTGGCACCTCAGGGAACAGGGGCAGGGGGTGGCGGGGTGGGGACTTCTGGCTGGGAGGGGGCTTGAGCTTACATTTGTGGGGTGGAGGGGGTTGGGTTTAGCCTTGGAAGGTGGGGGAGCAGGCTTGAACCGGGGGGGGTGGCAGAACGAAGAGGGCCAGCACGTGGCTTCTTACTCACTGGTGAAGAGGCATGGGAACGGGAAGGGCGGACAGGGGCCAACTTGGACGTGGAAGGAGTGGACAGAGCAGGGAGGTGGGCATGTTTAGGGACAAGACTGGGTGGGTTCCAAAAGGTCAACACAGGACAGGAAATGTTTTTAGAGGCAGTCAAGGTGGACATGGAAGAAGGTGTGGGAGTGGAGGTAGTGGGAGTTCTCGTAACGGGTGTAGGTGTGCTTGATGTGGATGCAGGTGCCTATACAGTATGCTGAGGTGTGGTGGATGTATGTTGGGTGGGTGTTTGGGAAAGTTTGAGTGTCTTGGGAGGAGGGGGGTTGGACACAGTGGGAGAAGACAGGCTGCCAGTGTAAATGGAGGTTGTCTGGGTATCTGCACGTTTGGCGAGTGTGCTGCAAGTGTCACTCAAAGTCATTGTGGTGTGTGCAGGTGTGGTGTCTGGGGTGCATGACAGGATGTCTGATGTTGTGGTGACTGCAAGAATGGGGTCAGCAACAATGACTGAGGTTGCAGTGCTTGTGAGTGTGCATGTAGAGGTGACAGACAGGGATTCAGGAGAAGGGACACACTGAGGGGAGTGGATGTTGTTGTGTGTGCCTTCGTATGTTGGCTGTGTGTATGCCTGTGGTGGGAAGTGTGGTGCTTGTGTTTCTTTGTATGTTTTCTGTGTGTTGAGATGTGTGCATGGCTGTCTGAACATGTGCTTGGGATGGGTGAAGGGAGTGGGGTGCTGGAAGGGGTAGAGGTGGTTGGAGGGGAACAGAAAGACCAGGGACACTGGCTACAGTCAAAGAGGTGGCCAGAGCCTGAAAAGATCTCTGTAGGCCAGACATGGCACCTTGAACACCTTCCAGGTATACATTGCACTGCTGCATCTGGGATGCTAGCCCCTGGATGTCATTCACAATGGTTGTCTGCCCTACAGAGATGGTCCTCAGGAGGTCAATAGCTTCCTCAGTGAGAGCAGCAGGGCTTACTGGGGCCGGGGATGAGGTGCCTGGGGTGAAGGAGACGCCCGCCCTTCTGAGTGAGAGGGCACGGGCAACTGGGTGGGGAGCAACTGGGAGGCGGTGATGGTATGGGGGTGGCGGAAGATGTCAAAAAATGTGTGGGCCCACTAGGGTTCGTCGCCAGCAGGGAGCTCCCATCAGAGGAGGTATCAGAGTCACTACCTCCAGTGGTAGTTGCCTCCCCGTGGTACTCCCCTTCCCCTCCAACCCACTGGTCCCCTTGGCATCAGTCGACTCTGCCTCCTTAGAACCGTGGGCCGCTGCATCCCCACTCGCCAGTGCCACTGCTCCCTTGTCAGATGATGCTGATATACACAAACAACACAAGGGTACAGGGGTGGGGAGACAAAAGAGGAGAGAAATATGTTAACATCTGAGTGGATGTACATATTTGGTTCACTCATAGTCCCACCCAGCTAATACACCAACACGCAGCACCTACAGCTATAGTCATGCCTATGCCCCTGACTAGAGGCCACAACCCTAGCATACAACCATCTCCCACATTACAGAAGGACCTGAGGAACTGCAGACCTGCTTTTAACCATCTAATTGCCCATGGGGGCCCTATTGCTGTAAAACACCAGTCAGAGTTCTTGCCACTAGACAGCATACATACTACAGCACCTTCAGACATCAATCAAGGAGTCATAAAATGGTGTTGGTACTCACCCCCTTGTGTCTGCTGTGCAGCCTTCAAGCACCCATCCAAGTCTGGATATTCCACCACCAGAATGAGGTGCATTAGTGGGGTCAGGGCCCAACGGGCACCCCTCCCTCATTGGAAGGATGTCCCTAGCTGGGCCTCGCAGGTCTTCCTGGCCCAGTGCCGCAGGTCCTCCCACTGCTTCCTGCAGTGGGTACTCCACTGGTTGTAGACCCTCAGGCTCTGCACCTCCCTGGCGATGGCCTGCCAGTGTCCCCTCTTCTGATGGGCACTGACCTGTAGGGGACACACAGAAAAGTAACACAGAGATCAGACAATTCCCATTTGATACCACTGGCTATACTTCCCGTATGGCTACACATAACAACATCATTCCACCACCTCACTCACGTTGATTGTGAAACATTCAACGCCTGTGCAGTTACAAATCGTGCACACATGCATCCACCACCATCACACACATCCATGCACACCATCTACCTACTCACCTGCACCTCTGGTCGCCCATATAACTTGGCATACAGGGGTAGGACCCCGTCCACCAGCTTCTCCAGCTCCTCCATCATGAAGGCCGGGCCCTTTCCCCTGTGACTCTTGCCATTTGAGTAACCAGAGTCAAGACACAGCAGCACAATCAGTGTAGCCCTTCCATGCACGGAATCTGGGAGTCAAGTGAACCTGGGGTGACGAAATAGCGTACGCTCTGCGGGGGTGTGTACCATCACCGCTGGCGGCAATCATGATAGGCCCATATTCCCCATTGACAAGCATGTTAACCAATGAATGGGTGCACGGTGGTGAACACTAGCGGTAGGAGGTCACTTCCACTGCTACATATCTTGTTGGCAGGGACTGCCGGTTTGCAAGTACTACGTAAATATTTCCTGGTGGGCCCCATGCATGCCCTATGGACCCCAGCCCTCAATTGCATGCCCAAATGACTATTTACTGCTAACAACAGTTCAGACATATCAGTTCAAACATGTCACTCCAGTTGTACATCCTACAGTGCTTGTGTGTAACCTACATGTTGTACCGCAGTGTTTTGTACACAACAGGTTGTGCAAATGAATGTGTGTCTCTCATATGTGTTCTCCACTCCTCCCAGGTACAGACCCATTTGGTGAGGGAGGGCCCCATCTGTGTACAGACTTCTTGTTGATTTGGAGACCATGGTGGAACGGCACATCATTATCAACTACAGACTCACTCGTGCTACTATCCATGAACTTTGTGCATTACTGGATCCTATACTGAGACCGGCAAATCCAAATCAGCATGCCATCCCTACTGAAGTGCAAGTGCTCTCTGTACTCCATTTTATGGCCACAGGCTCATTTCAGGTGACAGTGGGAATGGGTGTAGGGTTCTCACAGCCAAGGTTTAGCCTTATCCTGTCCAAATTCCTGGATGCATTTGTACTACACCTGCAGACATATGTGAAGTTTCCCCAAAGGGCTGACCTCCCTGCCATGAAGTCAGACTTTAGTGCCTTTGCCAACGTTCCCATGTGATAGGTGCCATCGATGGCACCCACATAGCTCTAATCCCCCCAAGAGTAAGTGAACAGGTGTACATAAACAGGAAGAACTTACACTAAATTAACCTACAAGTGGTGTGTACTGCAGACCAGTACATTTCACATGTGAATGCCATGTTCCCTGGATCAGTCCATGATTCATTTGGCCTGAGGAACAGCAGTGTGCCATACATGATGGAACAACTACAAGGGACAGAGGATGGCTCATAGGTGACACTTTTTCTGTACATAGCTGACAGCCAGGCTGTCTGCACGTGATGGTAGTTTGTTGCAGTTCTGTTTCGCCCACTTTTGCAGGTGATTCTGGCTACCCCAACATGCATTGGCTCCTGACACCATTGAGGAATCCTAGGACAGATGCAGAGAGGAATTACAATGAGGTCCATGGACGTACTAGAAGGGTGATAGAGAGCACTATGGGGGTGAGTCTGACCGCGGCAGACGGCGGTCGCCGCCCGCCAAGCGGTTCCCGCCGAAAGACCGCTCCGCGGTCAAAAGACCGCGGCGGTCATTCTGGCTTTCCCACTGGGCTGGCGGGCGACCGCCGAAAGTCCGCCCGCCAGCCCAGCGGGAAACACCCTTACCACGAGGACGCCGGCTCAGAATGGAGCCGGCGGAGTGGGAAGGTGCGACGGGTGCAGTTGCACCCGTCGCGAATTTCAGTGTCTGCAAAGCAGACACTGAAATTCTTCGTGGGGCCCTCTTACGGGGGCCCCTGCAGTGCCCATGCCATTGGCATGGGCACTGCAGGGGCCCCCAGGGGCCCCGCGGCACCCCCTACCGCCATCCTGTTCCTGGCGGGAGACCCGCCAGGAACCGGATGGCGGTAGGGGGTGGCAGAATCCCCATGGCGGCGGAGCGCGCTCCGCCGCCATGGAGGATTCTCAAGGGCAGCGGGAAGTCGGCGGTACACCGCCGACTTTCTGTTTCTGGCCGCGGCTGAACCGCCGCGGTCAGAATGCCCAGCGGTACACCGCCAGCCTGTTGGCGGTGCTACCGCCGACCTCCGCCATGGCGGTAATTACCGCCAGGGTCAGAATGACCCCCTATATGTCTTCTGAAGGCTAGATTCTGTTGCCTCCATCTCTCTGAGGGATCCCTGTGCTATGGCCCTCAGAAGGTGTGTAGAATAGTGGTGGCCTGCTGCATGCTGCACAACATGGCTGTGAGGAAATCTATCCCCCTACTGGAGGAGGAGGGTGCTGTATATTCAGACCTGCTTCCTCTGAGAGGGGATAAAAGTGATGATGATGAAGAAGAGGGGGAAGATGTTCACTCCAGGAACCAACTGATCCAACTATACTTCCAGTGACAATGAGGTACTGCTCACTGATGATGTTGTGGGGATGTGGGGTCTGTAGTTATTGACACTGTTACATGATTTTAAGGTACCATGTGCCATGATAACCAACATGTTGTACATTTCTGTTTAATCCACACAATGTTGTGCGTGGGGTGCCATTCCTGCAATGGCAAATACATTCACACTTACAATTGATTCAACATAATGACAGGGGACATAGGAATTGGTGTACATATGTTTTATTTGTTGTCAGGAATGCACTGGTGCGCAATACAGTGATAGAGAGTGGGCTGATGGTGGATGTCCATACTGGCTACATGGTCTCAGCGATTGGTGGCAGTGGGTAGAGGTCCATCTGTACCTTGCAAGTTGTTGAGTTTCTATTGGCCGGTGAGGATGGTAGCACAGTGATACACTTGGGAGACAGTTCATGTCAAAGTCACTTCTTTGAGGGTGCCTTGATCTTGGCAGGTGTTCCTGTGCCATATCTGGGTCTGAGGGACTGTTTGAGTGTCTAGTGCTGGGCTGAACGGGTAGTGGTGCTGGTCTCCTGTGTGTCCTAAAACAGTGACACCAGTCCAGTTGCTGCTGCTGAGGTTGATTGCTGGTCTGTTTTGTGGTCAGTGGTAGGGGCTTCCTTGTTTGTGGGGGTCTCAGGCTGGGTTGGGTGATGGTGCTGCAGTACCCCTGCAATAGTGGCCATGGTGGCATTGAGTTGTTTCCATTGCTCCACGGTCTCTTGATATTGGGCTACCTGCAGCCTTTGACTCTGCTCGAGGGTGGCCAGGATCTGGCCCATCCTGTCTTGGCTATGGTGGTAGTCTCCCAGGACCTCAGAGATCACCTCCTGGGCTGCATTATCCATCCTTTGGCCTCCCCCGTAGGCCACTAATACCCTCCCACTTGGCCTAGACCCCTGTGCCTGTGTCCCCTGCACCGGTCTGGCGATACCACTTGTACTGGGACCATTGTCATCCTGCCTGTTGGTAGGTAGAGACTCTGACCTCTGTACTTATGTTCCACCAGTCTGTGGCCTGGATACACTGGTGTGGGATCGTTTGGCATGTGCAGATGTTGGTGGCTGGGTGGTAGTGGTGTCAGTGGTGTCCTGGGTGGGGCTGCTGGAGGGTGACAGACCAGGACTGTGAGACGAACCAGGGTATTCCTCAGTGTCCACAGTTCCCTCTCCAGTGTCCTGGGTTGTGCCTCTGTCTCCATGTGGGGCACTAGCACTCCTTGGCCTTTCCGTCAGGGTGACATGGGTGGTGGTGCCTGTTGGGGGGGAATGGACATGTATGTTACATTTACTAATTCGGATGACGATGCACACCTCTGCCCTGTTTTGTGCAGGTGTTTCCCCTGTTGGGCATGCAGGGACCTTTTGTGGGGTTACCATTGCATTTTGCATGGGATGTGGTGGTGCATTGTGGGTGGTGTAGTGTCCTTGTTATACCTTGCAGGGGTGGGTGGCTGTGCACAGAGGGAGGGATGCGGGCCTGTTGGTGGGTTTGAGGGCATGCAAGGTGCCTGGATGTGGTGATTGAGGCCAGGGTGGGGTGTGATCCTGGTGGTAGTTGGAGGGATGATCTGGTGCATGCATTACAGGTGTGATGGATATGGGGTAATTGTAAATGACTTACCCGAGTCCATTCCTCCAGTGAGTCCAGTGAGGCCCTCAGGGTGCAGGATGGCCAATACCTTTTCCTCCCAGTCAGTGTATTCGGGGGTGTAGGTGGGGGTCCTCCCCCAGTCTTCTGGAACGTAATATTGTGCCTCAATGCCATTGACCTCACCTTCCTGCGCAGGTCGTTCCATCTCTTGCGGATGTTGTCCCTCGTGCGTGGATGGTTTCCCACTGCATTGACCTTGTTCACTATAGTCTGCCATAACTCCATCTTCCTGGCGACGGGTGTGTGCTGGACCTGTGCCCCGAAGATTTGTTGCTCGACCTTGAGTATCTCATCCCATTGTTCTTAGCTCCCTTTCTGTGAAGCGTGGGTGCTTAGGGGGTGCCATGGTGTGTGTTGTGGGTGGTGTGTTGTGTGGATATTGGTGAGGGTGCTTTTGTGTGGTTGGGTTTGTGAGTTGTGTGATGTTGCGTTCAGTGTCTGCGTGTCGTGTTGTCAGTCTGGCTTCTCCTATTGGTGATGCAAAAGATTGTGGGGTGTGTCTGTGCGTGTTTTATAGTGTTGTGGATGTGTGTCAGGTGTGTGGGTTTCAAACTTGCCAATGTGTGCTTTTCTTGCTGTTCGGTCCCATTGCTGGCCGTGGATGTCTGTACCGCCATCCACTATACGCGGCTGTGATTTGTGCATCATTATTTGGAGGGTGGGGATTTGTGTGCTTAGCAGTGGTGGGGTGGAATGTGCAGCCTTTCCGCTGACAAGGCCCTGGCAGTGGATGGTGGTAGCAGACATTTTGGCAGATTCTGTATTTGGCATCTTTATATGGCGGGTTTCTGTTCACCGCCAATGGCGGTCTTCTGTTCACCGTTGCCACGGCGGCCAGCGGTGTTCACCGCCATGTTCATAATGACTCCCTATATCCAGTAAATACTCCTACCCTGCCACAGAAGTTAGCACAGTCGTTGCCCAGATGGTGAGAAACAAGACATCAGGCACAGATAGCTTGCCTATCAAATTATATTCCACACATAAAGCACGGGTGATGGGAAAAATTATTATAGGTATATGAACAGTCTAGAAGCATCAGCCCACCCTAATATCAATGCTAGGTGCACTGATAATGGTACTACCTAAACAATGATGTGACCCTAGGATATAAAAATATGTAGGCCACTGTCATTGCTAAACCTAGGTTAAAAAATCTTGGGGAAAGTACTGGTGAGTCTATCTCAAACACTTTAGGACTTCATTTACTAGCTTGCACTGGGCCCCAGGAGGCAGCCTCTGTTTATTTCCAAAAGCTGTGGCATCCATAAGTGCTATATAGTGCATGCACAGGGCCCCATGAAGTGGCCCCAGATTATTTCCAAAGTCTGTTGCATCCATAAGCGCTACAGAGCGCAAGTGCTCATCCTGCCGAGTGGGAGTTCAAACACCTTGGGATTTCCTTTACCAGCTTGCACTGGGCACTGGGCCTCTGATTATTTCCAATAGCTGTGGCACCCATAAGCACTATATAGCATGAATGCTCGTCCCACCATGTGGGAACTTGTATTCCTTGGAACTTCATTTACCAACTTGCACTGGGCTCCAGGAGGTAGACCCTGATTATTTGCAACAGTTGTGGCATCCCTGAGCGTTACATAGTGTGAACGTTTTTCCTGCCACGTGGGAGCTCGAACATCTTACGACTTCATTTACAAGCTTGCACTAGTGTTATCACTATTTACTTTTATTGGATATTTTGTTATACTGTGTCTGCTGCTATGGTTTGTCACTAAAAACAAAATAAAGCTGATTTGATTTGATATCGCAGAACGTAGCCGGGTTAGATCCAAGCTGAACGATCTTGCTGTGATTATTTATTGACCTTTTTGATTTATGCGTTCTACAGGAAACCTGGAGGATCAATCCAATCTTCTTCAGATCTGCATGTCATAGCAGGAAGGGCCGCCCATCGGGCGGACTTTTAATTTGGTTTTGCATATCATTGAATGCAAATTCTGCCCTCTTGAATCTGTGACCCAGGACATCTTAGGCTTTACGGTCACAGGGGCTCACTCCCCTCCATATCATATTTACAATGTTTATAAAGGAGGAACTTAGGGGGCAGAATTTTAGACTATACACCAGCTCGCTACCCATTTGTGGCACACGACAGTCTAATCATCACAGGGGATTTTAATACGACATATGAACCCTTTGATAACAGCAATTCTGCCCTCTTCAATGCCGAGGATGAGGCTTGGGGTGTTCAATCTGCAGACACCACTCATGTATAGCATTGGACAGATGCAGCTTACCAGCTTTTATCACTCCCAGCTATATTTGGGCTGAGGGTATGCAATAGCCACACTTCATCTGACCGTAACGCATCCCATACTTTCAATCTCCCTTGTTCTACCAGCAGGATTGACTATGTAATTGATAGCGCGACTGGTCCTTAATAAGTAAACTTACAAATCAATTGTATTGCATTCAGCAACTCTTTTATTCTTTTCAGCGAAAGAATAACATCACCTCTTTGTGATCACAAAGAGGTGATCACAAATTGTGGTCACCTCTTAGTGACCACAATTGACCAAAATCATGAACAATTCCAAATCCGTATTGGTAATCTGTATAGATAGTGACTCTCAGTCTAGCAGACACATAGCACGCTCTAGTAAGAGCAACCAGTTCTGCTACTTGTGCAGAATATACTCCTTGAAGCCAGGAAGCTTCTAAAGTACCTGCAATTGTGCACACGGCATAGCCTGCTCTTATTGTTCCTGTACCATCTCTGAGACATGAACCATCAACTGTCGAGACGGAGCCACTCACCTGAAAAGCAGGCTGTCTGCAGGGGCGATGGTATGGCCTCTGACTTCCTGGAACACCTCTCGGCACTTCCTGGTGGACACAGAAACCCCTGCAAGTGTTCTAAAAGGAAAGGGGGAGTGGAAGAGAAAGAGACAAAACACTGCCATGTCTTGCCGATCCAGCCAGGCACCCTGTATCTCCAGGGGGCAGGTCGTTGTTGACATAGTGATAGTAGAGTTAGTGCACTCAACTTCCTTGAAACTGAATCTCTCTTTCTGATATGAGCATGGGAGCGGTAGAAGAACACTGGGATGTTCCAGCACTTTTCTTGGATAATAATAACTTTTGGCACAATTAATAACACTGCATTAACAAAACCCAAACTGAGTACCATAACAATAAGTAATGCAAAACTAGGGCTGGCTTCACAGGGATTCACTGTTACACACTACAATCAGAACTGTGGTTGGACTTATCATGCTCAAGAAAGACAAACAAGGGCATTAATGATATCACATATAACTTTCCTGTATGCATAGGGTTAAACTAAAAGGAAGAAAAACAATCCAAGAAATACAAATGTCCACTCTGGGTTCAAACAGTTAGGGTGGCACAGTTTAGTTTGGTTTCACTCTGTGTGTGAAAAACCCTTCAAAAAGCAAATTTTTCAAACCTGAAACACAGGCATGAATGACACATTTTAAATCCAAGAGTTATGCTATTAGAGAAAGAAAAGTCACGTAAATGCTCTTTTAAAATTGCACTGTCACTTTTTGTAGTACTTGAGTTCAAACAGATTTCCTGAAGCACATTTAGGCAAGTAACTACAATAATAATGTAGAATGTTCAGAAATGCATTTGTCTCTTCAAGATAAACACTCTGACAAAATAAGAGGTCTGAAATACACCAGCTGTTCTAGGAAAGTGCGGCGCTCAAAGAACAAACTCTGGAAAATACTAGTCACTTAGCTGCAGTCTTTTCCGGAGTGCTGGAGGAATGCCTGGTGTCAGCTGGTACAGGAACGAAGAAAAGAATTGCCTCAAAAGTCCTGAATACGAAGATGACAGCAGGGGCTGGACTGCCAAATCAGATGCTGAGATCTGGAAGCAAAACTAAGCCAAGCAGGGAGGCATGCTTCACTCTGCTA
Organism: Pleurodeles waltl; assembly: GCF_031143425.1. Taxonomy (NCBI): domain Eukaryota; kingdom Metazoa; phylum Chordata; class Amphibia; order Caudata; family Salamandridae; genus Pleurodeles; species Pleurodeles waltl. The sequence continues at coordinate 345,050,707 of NC_090439.1, forward strand.
CTGAAAGCCAATCAGGAAAACACTTGAGTTTCCAAATGTGAATGAGTCACCGCACCCAATTAGAAGCACATGTCTACACCTGCTTACATTAGCAAACAAGCATTGGTAAAGCAAGCATTGATAGAACCAATTGTGTAACTCAGCACATTATGTTTACTTAGAAACATGAAGGTTTAACCAAGAACAGAGATATGATTTAACCCTAATCCCTGGGGATGCTGACCGATAATGCAGGAGACACCTTGGGGGTTCCTTACATCAACAAAGACAATTTGGTCAATTTCTTCCAAACGAGTATCTCTGATGTCAGGTCTCGGTTTTGTGCACAACTCAGTTAGCTCGGGACAATCATGCTCAATGCCTTACTCTTTTTCAATTTCAACAGTATCACTTGGAAGTAGAGTTACAGGGTTCAGCACTGTACATCTTTTCAATGTTACATTTGAAGTACCTAAAATGCTCGTCTCATACCTTGACAGTCTGGCACCAGTCAAATACTGAGTTTTCGTCCTTGTCAGTAAAATCTCAACTGAGTGAGGGACCATTACCGTCAGAGGATATCCTATCACTACTCCCTCACATTGTGAGAGACTTTGACCAACTGTGGCAACTGCACACAAACAACCTGGTAAGGCTGCTGCGACTGTGTCCAAAGTAGCTGAAAAATAGGCTACTGGGCGATAAGCACCTCCATGGACCTGTGTCAAGACAGACAAAGAACAAGTGTCCCGTTCATGGCAAAACAATGTGAATGGTTTTGTGTAATCAGGCATATACAACGCTGGAGCTCTGCACAAACTCTCTCTCAACTCACTGAACGCTTTCATCTGTTTCTGATCTAATGCTATGGGATCTGTGACATCCTCATGTGTCAGTTTCTGCAATGGCTTTGAAATCCCAGCAACATTTGGAATCCACTGACGTCAATAACCCACTATCCATAGGCTTCTCTGCAATATCACTGTGATCCTTTCTCTGGAAATTCTCCTCAACCCTTTCTCGATTTGGTGACCCACATATTTCACTACCTTCTGACTGTACTGCAATTTCAATGGTGACACTTTATGACCACATTTTCCCAAATGATTCAATAGGGCAATTGAGTTGTGTTGGAAAATGGGTTATTGGTAGGGCAGGTAGGTACCTACACCTAGCAACAAGCCACTAACCTCCACCTAGGTACAGTTAGGTCTCAGTAAATGAATCCCAGCTCAACCCTTGGTAGCTTGGCAACGAGCGTCAAGGCTTAACTTAGGAGACAAAGTGTAAAGCATTCAAATATCACAAAACAGTAATTAAATAAAACACAGGAAACAGTTTAAAAATCCAAAACCAATTTATAAAAATAGTTTATATTTTTATCTTTAAAATGACACAAAAATGATTAAAATCGGTTCAGGGGAACCGGAGATATGAATTTTTAAAGATTATTACTTTTCTAGCGCTTAGAAACAAAAAGCGCCAATCGGGTCATCTGGTTGCACCTCGACCGGGGCAAAGTCAAACTTTCAGGCCAACCGCGATGGAGCCCTGCTCGGCTACAGGTCGCGGGAGGCCTCGGTTAAAAAGTTACCTTCTGACTTAGTCTTTATTTTGAAGTTTTTCTTCACCGGGACGAACCTGCCAGTTGAATCCGACCTCCTGGAGCCCTTGTCCGGATACGCGATGTGGGTTTCCTCGGTGGAGACTTTTACCTTCGGACTTAGTCGTTTTTTCGAGATGAAAATACTTCGACCGGGGTAAACCTGGATCTTGATCCGACGTCCATGGAGCCCTTCTCGGATACGACGGCTGGGAGGTCCCGGTCAACTTTTTACGTTCGGACTTAGTCTCTTTTTTGGATGTTTTTCTTTACCGGGACGAACCACGAAGTCAGGCCGGGTCGCGGTTGAGGCAAGCCGGCTAGAATTTCCGCGGCGGGTCGGTCCCTCTCTGGAGCTTTTTTCCAAAAATTCTCAAATCTTTTCCAAACTTCTGGGGCTTCACCCAGATGTTCTTTTAAGGTTCTTTTGGGGTCCACAGCTCACCCCAAGGGTCCAGAAGTTCTGTGATGGTCCTTGGGGGGTGCGGACTTCAACTCCCAGAATGCACCTGGCGCAAACTCCTTTTTGGCCACTGGACAGTGGTTAGCTGGTCGCTTTCTTCAGGAGTTGGTGCAGGGGACTCTGGTTTAGCAATTTTTCACCTGTAGCAAACAGGGAGTCCCTCCTTGAACCAGTTGAAGCCAGGCAAAGTCCTTCTTGTGGTGAAGCCCAAGTGTGCAGCTGGTGCAGTCCTTCTGAGTGCAGGGTCCAGGTGCAGGCCAGGGGTCCAGCAGGGCAGTCCTTCTTCTTCTTTAGTTCCTTTCTTGTTGAATTCTGGAGGGGATCTGAGGCATGGGGGCAGGTCTGCCAGTTTTATCCTTGCTCCTGGGTGAAAAGCAGGGGGGCCCTGGTTCTCCAATCAGGGACAGGGTCGTCCCCCTGTGATGACCACTTCCTGGGAAGTGTGGCAAAAATCCATCCCAGAAGGCAACAGTCTCTAAAAATCCAACATGGATGAATCTGATTTTTGGAGGTTACATCTGGCTGAGCCCACCCACTGGTGTGGCTAAAAATCATAAACACACCCCTCTCCTGCCCTCTCCTAATCTAATCAAGGGGGCACCTAATTGTCTGGGGTTGCAGGATGTGGGGGTGTTGCTGGGTGCTCCAAATGTCCTTCTCTGCCTTTGAAGACCAGTTTGGCAGCCCTCCCCCTTCCTGCCTCACCATCTGCTGAGGGGAGATTCTCTCCCCCAAGCACATTCCTTTGTGTGAAGTCAGGCCACTTCACACCTCATCAAGGTAGCCTGGCAGAAGCTGCTGCAGGCTGGCCAATCAGAGCACAGCAGCAAAAACAATGCAGAGCTGAAATTGGCAACTTTTTAGGTAAAGTCTAAACTTTTTACCTGAACAAGTTATATTAAATCCAACAACTGGAAGTTGTGGGATTTATTACAACAATTAATTTGATACCAAATTCTTGGTATGTAACATTTAAGGAGACTTTAAAATTTAAAATAAAGTCTGCCCATTCTAGCTTATGAAGGCCATTTACTTCAATGAGGGAAAAACTAATTTGGCTGTTTTTACCTCACCAGGGCTTATAAATCTATTTTTATAAAGTCCCTGCTTATAGTTACATGGCACCCAGCCCTAGGGGCACATAGGGCACACCTTAGGGGTGACTTATATGTAAAAATAAGGTAGTTTAAGACTTTGGAAGTACCTTTAATTCCAAAGTCGAATTTGCATATAACTTTAATTTAAAAGCAGCCAGCAAGGCAGGCTTGCTTTTAAAATGACACTGGGCACCTCAGCAGTGCACCTAGGTGTGCACCACCTATGCTGTGGTCCCTAAACCTACATGCCCTACCATATACTAGGGACTTATAGGTAGGTTAACTTAGCCAATTATAATTAGCCTAATTTGCATATCCATTTTACACAGAGCACAGGCCCTGGGACTGGTTAGCAGTACCCAGGGCACCATCAAAGTCAGGAAAACACCAGCAAAAAGAGGAAAATGGGGGCAAAAAGTTATGGGGCCTCTGCAATCAGCCCTGTTTTCTCACACAACCCCCCCCCAGCCCACACGCCCAGGAGACTCAGCCCAACCCTGGGAGAGTCTTCCTGGCTTGTTAGGCGAGGAAGACAGTGAAGAAAACTGGCTGTCCCTTTGCAGGGCCTACTCTGCCTTACATCCCCCTGTCAGGGTCACTCCCTCTGGGTAGTGAAGCCATCCCAACAGTAAAAGGACCCAACTCAAACTGAAACTTTCCTCTAGGGGGGTCTTCCTCCTTTCTCTCTGCCAACTTGGGTAGTGAGGTGCCCACCTCCCCTACTCCAAACTTTGCTAGGGCAACACCTAGCTTACCCAAAGAGGTCACCCAACACTTGAGCAACCCCACCATGACCAATAGGGTCAGGGGGCCTACTTTGCTATTGGCCCTGGGGTCTGCCTCCCAGGCCAAGTACAGTGCTGCCAGGAAGGCTAGCACCCAGCAGAGGCTACTGACAGCTGTCAGTACCCAGAACCAAACCCTAAGCTCTCCACTGACAGGTGGCTGAGCTGCTTTAGGGGCATCTTTGGGGTCCTGGCACCCCTCTTGCTGTCTAGAGTGGGGGGCTACCACCTCCTGTGGCAGACACCCTCCTTCCACTCTCCCTTCTGTCAGTGCAGGGGCAACACCTTGCATCTGGACAGCTGCCTGACTACTCAGGACTTCCTTGGGGTCAGGTGAGGCCTTACCAGTGCCAACTCTGGGCTCCCCCCTTACTGGGGCAGAGGGCCCTTGGCTCCCTGGAACTCTCTTTAAGAGTGGCCTACCCTTCCTTTTCTTCTTTCCTTTTCTTGGGGACCCCTGTCTCCTAACTGCAGGGACTGACTCCCCAGGACTTTGGGTTGGGGGGGCACCCTGGGCGACCACCCCATCTGTGACCAGACTCACCTCTGGGAGGTCATTGCCCAGGATACAATCTAGGGAAAGGTCAGCACTGACTACCACCCTAATCCAGTCAAGGATACCCTCCCTCTCTAGGGGCACTATGGCTACAGGTTTGGAGGTGACCTCCCCTGTGGCTATCCTGACTTTCTTTGTCTTTCCTGGGACATACATGTCTGGGGTCACTAACCGGTCACTCACTATAGTGTGACTGGCACTGGTGTCTCTCAGGCCAGTGGTAGGGATCCCATTCACTTGAATGTGGTGGAAGTGCCTACTCCCACCCTCAGGGATCACCAGCTTACCATCTGGTCCTGTCTCCCAGCACAATGCTAGGAGGACTTCATCATCTGAGGAATCCTCCTCTATGGCTACACTGGACAGCCCAGTGCTAACCACCTTCCTTGGACAGGCTGCATCTCCTCTGAAGTGACCTGTCTGCTGACAGTCAAAGCAAGCCCTACTGTCCAAGAGTTTTTTTAACCCTGGGTCTCCCTGTCTCTGCTTGTCAGAGTGGGAGTGGGATTTACTCTCCTCCTTCTTAGGTTTCTGGGGTACAGAGGGAGTCTCTGTGGTGGGCTTACCACCTCCCTCCTTAGGTTTTTGGGGACCTGTCCCCCCCTTCTTGGAGTCTCCCCCCTGGGACTTGACAACCACCCTGGTTCTCAACCACTCATCAGCAGCCTCCCCTAGCTCTCTAGGGTTGGTCTCCTTAGAGTCCACTAGATGCTGGCGTAACCTTTCTTGGGTACAATTGGTCAAGATGTGCTCTCTCATGATCAGATTGTATAACCCCTCATAAGTATCTACTTTGTTACCAATAATCCAGCCCTCTAGTGCCTTTAGTGAAATGTCCACAAAGTCAACCCAAGACTGGGTACTGACCTTCTGGGTGTCCCTGAACTTCATTCTATATTGCTCTGGGGTCAGACCAAACTTCTTGGCTAAGCACCTCTTCATACTAGGGTATGAATCTGCCTCCTCCCCCCTTAAGGTCAGAAGCCTATCCCTCCCTGAGTTGGGGACCAACTCCCACAAAAGGGAACCCCAGTATTGAGGCCTAACCCTTCTCATTTGGAGTGCCCTCTCAAAGGCCCCCAGCCACTTATCTATGTCATCCCCCTCTACATAAGCAGGAACCACCCCCTTGGGTAATCTGGGGCAAACTCCCCCACCCATGGACACCTCAGCTTCTTTATCGCTGCTTCCATCTCTTTTCTCTTTGTATGCCCACTTTTTCTTTTCTAGGGCCAGCTTCTCTGCTTCCAAAGCTATGTATGCTAGCTGGGCTTCCAGCTCTCTTTCTCTGATGGATGGGTTCTCTCCTCCTGAAAGGACCCCCTTCCCACCACTAGCTTTGGATCTGCCCCTAGTGACTGTATTTACTGAGGACCGTTCTTCCTCGTCCTCACTTAGGGTCAGATGCCTTCATTCCCCTGAGTGGTTATAGCTTGCATCCTCCCTTCTTTCTCCCTCCTCTGGAGCTTCTTCTGACTCTACCTCTTGGGCCTCAGCCCATGCTGTCAGGGATGTGATCAGGATTTGCTTCCTGAGATCAGTGGTTGCAGGCAACCCTCTTTCAATACACAACCCCCTAAGCTGGACTACTGTCAGTGTGGGTAGGCTAGCCAGATCAAGCTCCATGGTTCCCTAGTTTTGTGTCAACAAAAACTTTTTGCAAAAATTGGAAACAAGAATTTAGAAAAATTACAAAAATTCAATAATTGAAATTAATCCAAATTAAAAATTAAAAACAATTTTTGAACTAGGACAATTTAAAGGATTTTTAATTTGTTTTACCTAAAACTGTAACGTGATATTGAACACAAGTACAGGATCCCGTCGCTGCTTCCAATTATGTTGGAAAATGGGTTATTGGTAGGGCAGGTAGGTACCTACACCTAGCAACAAGCCACTAACCTCCACCTAGGTACAGTTAGGTCTCAGTAAATTAATCCCAGCTCAACCCTTGGTAGCTTGGCAACGAGCGTCAAGGCTTAACTTAGGAGACAAAGTGTAAAGCATTCAAATATCACAAAACAGTAATTCAATAAAACACAGGAAACAGTTTAAAAATCCAAAACCAATTTATAAAAATAGTTTATATTTGTATCTTTAAAATGACACAAAAACGATTAAAATCGGTTCAGGGGAACCGGAGATATGAATTTTTAAAGATTATTACTTTTCTAGCGCTTAGAAACAAAAAGCGGCAATCGGGTCATCTGGTTGCACCTCGACCGGGGCAAAGTCAAACTTTCAGGCCGACCGCGATGGAGCCCTGCTCGGCTACAGGTCGCGGGAGGCCTCGGTTAAAAAGTTACCTTCTGACTTAGTCTTTATTTTGAAGTTTTTCTTCACCGGGACGAACCTGCCAGTTGAATCCAACCTCCTGGAGCCCTTGTCCGGATACGCGATGTGGGTTTCCTCAGTGGAGACTTTTACCTTCGGACTTAGTCGTTTTTTCGAGATGAAAATCCTTCGAACGGGGTAAACCTGGATCTTGATCCGACGTCCATGGAGCCCTTCTCGGATACGATGGCTGGGAGGTCCCGGTCAACTTTTTACGTTCGGACTTAGTCTCTTTTTTGGATCTTTTTCTTTACCGGGACGAACCACGAAGTCAGGCCGGGTCGCGGTTGAGGCAAGCCGGCTAGAATTTCCGCGGCGGGTCGGTCCCTCTCTGGAGCTTTTTTCCAAAAATTCTCAAATCTTTTCCAAACTTCTGGGGCTTCACCCAGATGTTCTTTTAAGGTTCTTTTGGGGTCCACAGCTCACCCCAAGGGTCCAGAAGTTCTGTGATGGTCCTTGGGGGGTGCGGACTTCAACTCCCAGAATGCACCTGGCGCAAACTCCTTTTTGGCCACTGGACAGTGGTTAGCTGGTCGCTTTCTTCAGGAGTTGGTGCAGGGGACTCTGGTTTAGCAATTTTTCACCTGTAGCAAACAGGGAGTCCCTCCTTGAACCAGTTGAAGCCAGGCAAAGTCCTTCTTGTGGTGAAGCCCAAGTGTGCAGCTGGTGCAGTCCTTCTGAGTGCAGGGTCCAGGTGCAGGCCAGGGGTCCAGCAGGGCAGTCCTTCTTCTTCTTTAGTTCCTTTCTTGTTGAATTCTGGAGGGGATCTGAGGCGTGGGGGCAGGTCTGCCAGTTTTATCCTTGCTCCTGGGTGAAAAGCAGGGGGGCCCTGATTCTCCAATCAGGGACAGGGTTGTCCCCCTGTGATGACCACTTCCTGGGAAGTGTGGCAAAAATCCATCCCAGAAGGCAACAGTCTCTAAAAATCCAACATGGATGAATCTGATTTTTGGAGGTTACATCTGGCTGAGCCCACCCACTGGTGTGGCTAAAAATCATAAACACACCCCTCTCCTGCCCTCTCCTAATCTAATCAAGGGGGCACCTAATTGTCTGGGGTTGCAGGATGCCCATTCTAGCCTATGAAGGCTATTTACTTCAATGAGGGAAAAATGAATTTGGCTGTTTTTACCTCACCAGGGCTTATAAATCTATTTTTATAAAGTCCCTGCTTATAGTTACATGGCACCCAGCCCTAGGGGCACATAGGGCACACCTTAGGGGTGACTTATATGTAAAAATAAGGTAGTTTAAGACTTTGGAAGTACCTTTAATTCCAAAGTCGAATTTGCATATAACTTTAATTTAAAAGCAGCCAGCAAGGCAGGCTTGCTTTTAAAATGACACTGGGCACCTCAGCAGTGCACCTAGGTGTGCACCACCTATGCTGTGGTCCCTAAACCTACATGCCCTACCATATACTAGGGACTTATAGGTAGGTTAACTTAGCCAATTATAATTAGCCTAATTTGCATATCCATTTTACACAGAGCACAGGCCCTGGGACTGGTTAGCAGTACCCAGGGCACCATCAAAGTCAGGAAAACACCAGCAAAAAGAGGAAAATGGGGGCAAAAAGTTATGGGGCCTCTGCAATCAACCCTGTTTTCTCACAAGTTGTACTTACACTCGTCCCTTGTTTTGGATGTGGTCAGCAAGTCATCAATGTATTGTACCAGAGTAGATTGAAACGGCAATTCCAATGACTCCAGGTTCTTTTTCAGGATCTGGTTAAACAAGGATGGTGACTCCATGTACCCTTGAGGAAGTCTGCATCAACTATAAACTCTGTCTAAGAATTTGAAACTAGAGAGAAACTGGCTATCCTCATGAAGAGGCACAGAAAAGAAGGCTTGTGACAAGTCAACCACGGTGAACCATTCTGCATCACATGGAATTTGGAACATTATTATTGCTGGATTTGGCACCATGGGACAACATTTGATCATCATGTCATTTACCTTTCTCAAATCCTGCACAATTTGCATCCACACTGCTTTTTCAAACCCATTATCAGTGAATTACATGGGCTGCTCAGCACTTCTTTTAAGACTCCCTGCTTCACCAAGTTTCCAACTTTCTGTGCTACTTTCATCAAGACATCTTGTGGCATATTGTACTGTGGAAGCTGCGGAAACAATACATTCGGCTCTAAAGTAACCTTAATCGTCTCCACTCCTTTGATCAAACCCACTTCTTTATCTTTTAGATCCCACATGTTTTATAGTACTGTTCCCTGAAAATCTAAATGAAGCTCTTTTACTGTAAACATCGGAAAAAGCTCAATCAATGGGTACTCTTCATTGATAGTTTCACTCTCAGTTTCTAGAGTTAGTTCTTCATCATCATTATTTGTCTGAATCTCTATCCCAGGAGTTGAGCAAGAGATCTAACATTTGGTCTTATACAATCAGTCCCTTCCCAGTAGGGATAATGGACTTGAATCACAGACTACAAACCAATGCAATCCCTGGAAGTTGCCAAATTCGACTTGTACTGGATCTGTGATCTGGTTGTCAAATGCTTATTCGCTACGCCCACAACCTGAACTGTTATTCCTGAAAGAGGTAAATTCAGAACTTCTACAAACCTCACTGTGGAGCGTGTAGCTCCTATATCCATCAGAAATGAGACCTTAAGGCCCATCCCTCTTCCCTTCACAAAGGGTCCACTCTGATCTGGGAGGCTGCAAGCATGCATGGCTCCTCATCCAAACTATCACTCATCCATTCACCATTTATTTCATTCTCACTGTGTAATGGGAATTGGTGTAAGGTGTTACTAATTCTGTCTTGTCTCTGACCTGTAACCTGTTGAGTAAGCATCTGTTGCTGCTCCATAGGGGCTTGAGGTATTTGTATTTGCTGTCCAGGTACCATAGGAACCTGCTTCTGCACTGGTTGTAACTGTGTCATTTGTGCACGAGGCATTTGCACCTGCTGCATGGGTTGTAAATTCTGCATCTGATTCACTATATTCTGAAAATTTGGATTAAGACCTCTCATTTTTTGTAGTCGTACATTTTGAAATGTATTGATGTCACTACCTTGCTGAACAACACTTTCCTGCACCATCGTCAGACGCTTCCAATGTCCCATGGCGCCGCAAAGTGTGACATGGTATCATCTTCTTCATCCCTTGCACATCATTCTGAACCAACACAATACTCTGATCTGGACCATGATTTATATTGACTCCACGACCTCTACCTCTCATCTGAGTTTGGAACATGACAGTTCCCTGCTGCTGTCGTATCTGCTGAACAAAATTCCCTTGCACTCCTCTTTGTGCTGACTTAATCTGCATCACCATCACTTTCTCCTTCAGCTTTTTCTGCTTCAACTCAATTTCATCACTACAGTATTTCCCATACTGCAACACCTCATCAATCGGCTTTGCTTGCCAAAAAATCAAATGACTCTTAATCATCTGACCCATTTTGGGTCTCAATACTTCCATGAACCTGTACACAAAATGCAACATGTCTTTTGGCTCTATCGCTTCCTTGCCACTGTACTCCTTGAACGCCTTTAACAATCTTTCATATTATGCATGTACTGACTCCTTTACTTCCTGCACTGTCCTGTCAATCCTTTGCCAATCAATATTTTTAGCTGAAATTCTCGTCTTCAGGAACTCAATCACCTTATAATAATGCTTCATTACTTCAGGAGATGATGCACCTGTAGTCCTATCCCTTTCTGGTTCACCTATCGGCCAATCTACAGCTATTTTGCATTCAACCCACAAATCAGCTGAACTACTATTTCCAGTAAAGTATTCAGGTCTTCCCACAGACATTTCAGAAGCTTCACAAACCTATCTGTCTGTTGGTACCATTCAACCAGTTTCTCCCTCAATTTTGGATAATCATTTCTGAATGACAGAATATCACTCCTGTGCCAAGGAGCATGAACAAATTGTCCTCCTGGAATCTCCCTCATTGGTAAAAATTTTACCGGATCCTTATCCTTCTGTGCACTTTCGGACCCTTCTTGTGAATCTCGTTCCCTTTTATCCTTCTTCTTCGCCCATCTGCCTTCCCACTTTTCTAATGCTCCCCATATCTGAGCACTTTGCAATAATTCCTTAAGATGTGCTTTCATTCCGGCTTACCTCATGTGTTCAAAAACCTTTGTCTCAAAATCTAACCTGTAGCTCCTTTTCAAATGTTTTGTTTTCCCAATTTCAATATCATGTTTTTCTGCTAAATCTTCCAATCTCTGCTGTATCTTACCCAGCTCTCTTGTGTTTCTCAGACAAAGGCCCTGATTACGAACATGGCGGTTTGGCCCGCCATGCCGGCATTGGCGGCTGAAGCCACCAGCCAGCATGGCGGGCCAAGCCACCATATTCTGAACATGATGAGGGCCACAATCGGCAGCCCTCACCCACCGCCAGGCTCCCGCCGTCAGGCACCCTGGCGGTGAGTTGAAACACTATCCGCCAGAGTAGCAGTGCTACCCTGCGGATAATGTTTCATTTCCTGCCAGCCTTTTCCTGGCCGGATATGCCGCCAGGAAAAGGCTAGTGGAGGGGGTGTCCCATGGCACCCCTGGGGGCCCCTGCACTGCCCCGTCTCGCAGGTCACTGTCTGATTTTTGGGCAGTGATCTGCGCGCCTGGTGCAACTGCACCTGCCCCACAGAGGCATTGATGGCGGCTTCATGTGGAGCCGCAGTCAATGTCCCGGCCAGGCCTTTCTGTGAGCCGGCAGGTGGAAACAATGTTTCCGCCAGCCGGCCCACAGAAATGTTCATAATGTGGCCGGCAGGGTTCCGGGGTCACTGGCGGTCAGTGTTTTGACCGCCAGCATGAACACCAAAGTATCTCAGCTGTTCTTCTGTATAGGATTCTAACCCATTCACCCCCATTGATCCTTCGACTAGTTTGGTTATTTCTGTACTCAACCTAACACGATCAATCTGCTCTTCACTCTTGGACATATTTTGTGGGGTGTTCAGACTATCTAACCAATCATTCAGCTGCTGGTCTGTCAATCCTTGTAACGTAATGATACTTGCATTTGGTGATGGCACCTGCTGCACCACTGTGCCTGGAGGTTGCGGTGTCAGGAGTCTCAAGCTCTGACTTATACTCTGGCCATTTACAGTATTGGGAAGTGCGACTAGTAGACTGAGATCCATAAGTGGCCTGGATCCATCAAATTTCTGACCCTTGGAAGAAACTACCTGCATATGTTCTCTCACCCTCCCTCCTCAAGAGGCTCTGTGGCATTTCACCCTTTTCTCCTGTGTCAAGAGCAGCTCTAGCTCCTGCATTTTGTGGAAGAGTTAATCCCATACTCTGATTCATTACCGGAGTCAAATTTGACTGTGTCCCTGTTAATTGTGTAAAACTCGGCATACCCTAAGGTTGTGCCTGGGGCATCAACATCGGAGTTGGCTCAGTCTACACCAGCAGTCGTCTTGGAACCACTTGTTCCGTAGGCACCACCAAGTTTGAAGTTGTCTCAAGAATCGGTACTTCAGGATAAATTCTCTGTATCAGTGGTAAATGCATCTGTGCCTGGACTACCAAAGCAGTCAACACATTAGGAGTACTCTGCACCACACCTTGTACCTGTCCATTATCAATGTGTACTGGACTCACTGTCCCCATTGCCTGTGCTGGGGCAGTTGGAGCAGAGCTAGTACTCGGACCACCTTCATGCACCGCATATGGTGGAGGTCGGTCCCTCAGCATCCGAGTAATAAGATCCTCGACATCTCAGTCTTCCTCTACTATGAAAGCCTTTTTCATCCTTTTATTCCAAGACTAACTCTTATCACTTTTGCTATCCTAATTTTTCCCTTCCATCTCATCTTCCTCTGTGATAGCAGGAAACAACTTAACATCCTGTAATGTCACTGTTCTCCACTTCTTCTGTTTCCAATTCCATCTTGCGTCCACTAGAGACTTCTCTACCTTTCTTATTCTCCTCTGAAACTTTATTTCCTGCTGCTGTCTCGCTATCAGCTCCCAAACTGCTAATGCCTCAAACTGTGCCGGTCTCGAAGGGGCCTTGTTTCTTACAAACCCATCCGCAACTGATATAAAATTCTCACATTAAACGTACCATGTTCAGGAAACGCTAAAGCTCCTTGTTTCTCTGTCAATTTTCACCACTGCTTTAACCAAAGACACGGTGCGACACCTCGCTCCTCCATCACAATATAAGGCAGATCATTTTCCTGTGTGGTAGGCTCCCCCACAGTCGCCTTAATGTATGTATCTCCCTTCAGGACACTCTTGAACGCTTTGAAAAACTTCATCTATTCTACTTTTGGATATTCGAATCCCATTAGAAAATTACTTTTACTCCCAAGATTCCCTTTACTCACGTTCTCAACTATTGTCTCACATGGATGGCTGCCAATCCGTGCGCAACCCTTCTCACTAACCAACCTATCCCACCATTGCTCCACTGACTTCACACTCACACACTGCGGCTGACAAAGTCTTGTGGCTCATCCTTGCAAACTTCAATTCACACAAAACTAATGCAAATTATTGCGAGCACTAACCAAACCAATAACCCAAAACAAATCTGATGGTTTACTACAGGAAGGTAACACAATTGCTTCAAAGACCTTATCGATTTTCACTGATGGCCCTTTCGCTCATTCGGCTATTCCTCTTTCTCAGTCTCCCAAATTTGCAAGAAAATCTGACCTGCAAATTTTACTCTCAACTGATCAATGGATTTGTCCTGGTGCACATAGTACTCGCCAATTCTCAGTCAAAAATTTCTCTTGTCCACTTTAACTCTCACACAGACTTGTTGACCACGCCCGGTCAACCTACTAAACCAAACAGATCACAACATATAGCCAAGTGTCTCCTACACTTGTCAATATACTCCAGAGTCTTAGACCATGCAGGGTCAGTACATCAACAACCACGTGGACAATTTTTAAGCACAAAGCGCCACACTCATATGAAGTTCGACGACTTCCCTACTCTCATACTGCAGAGTATGCACACCCCTACTAAAACTTCATCTGGAGTACACAGACTCCCTATTTTCCCTCACATACGTCACAATTCACCTGCAATTTGCATAAGCTGTGCAAGCGCAACCTATCACTTTCACACTATCACTAAAAACGCAGAGAACATACCCAACTCTACTAGCAGGATCCAGAATCTGGGAAAGTCATTTCTGGGATTAAGGGGACATTGTTTTTGCTACAACTGCCATTTTGAAAGGCACAAAATCCAAATCTCAATAATGAATAACTAACCAATCTTAAACTACCACAATAACCACCTAACTAGTTCTCCAAGGGAACTAACCATCAAGCTGCTACCAAAAAACTGATAGCTCGCCTGGTCCTTAATAAGTAAACTTACAAGGGGATGCGCATAGGTTGAAGGACCTTTTGATTCGCATGGAGTATCCTAGCTAGGGTATGGTTGGTGTTCCAAATGGTCAATACACAAAACTCAATAAACATTAGTCATCATTAATAAAGAGTCAATGAAACGTCAAAACATGACCTTTCAGTCATGATGAATAACCACAACTTTTTAGTGATTTTATTTCCCTACAATACTAAATCATGAGATTAATTTAACGCAATTCAATTCAATCAAAATCCGTATTAGTTTATTAGAAAGCATCAAAAACATAATCTAATCAAAACCTGCATCAAAGCATATTCTAAAGCATTAGCAAAGGTCAACAGAAGAAACAAAGGCAATAGATCTTTTCTAACCATAGAGTTCAGCAAAATAGTCCGTCAACCATTTGTCTCTGAATCTGTCAGTCATCCTATAAGGAAAACCTCATCTAACCCAGATTAACATCAGCATGTGGGACTTCATGCAAAAACAATTTAGGAACAGGAATTTTGAAAACATCTAGCTAAGAAGGCTATATATACAGCGCAGGAATGGAAAGCACAAAGTTATAGTTCAGTCAAATTGCAGTATCTACCTATCCTCGGTATAGATCAGCAACAGAGTCAGTCTTCGTCTTCAGGTCATCAGTCGATCAGCATCACATCAGGGTCTCAAGTGTATGAGCCCAATGACAGAATCTCAAATAACCTCTGCGATCTCGCAGTCTCGCTCCCCTAACATCTAGCATCTGCATCTAACATCTGAACTCTTGTCTCTCTGTCACATTGTTATATCGAAGTTACCCAGACTATCCCCCAATATCCAATTGGTCAATTAATCACATATTATGACTCTACCCAATAGTTGTACTATTCCAAATATATGTATTCTAATATTTCACAGTTCACATGTCGTTGATTGGTCTGCTTTACAGTGTCCTCATCATCCGGCTCGTCAGGTATCAAAAATGTTGCATCTTCTTCTTCAGTGAGTGCCTTCATTGTTCGAGTCCTGGGAAAGTGCATCTCATGCACGTTATACATTATTCCTTACAATTAATAGAACATCATCTCCTGTCCGTCGGTTCTCACAGAAAGGTCTAGTTAAGCATTTTACAAAAACAAAGAGCAGTTCATGGTCAGTCCATTTCATCAGCACATTTCTATTAAACGCTAAGAAATTCAGCTTACTGCAGGAGGCCACGCAAGACTAGGCCAAGGCACATGCTGAGTTAAAGCCTACAATTATTGCAAGACATAGGTTATAACTCTCAATATGAGATATTATTACATAACTTTAATACGTTTTCCACATTTCATATATGTTAGTCACTTATTTAGTACCTTTCGTGAATGCTGGTTGCCATTGTCCAAAGTCACAATTTCAAACGTGCACATTATTTTTCAACGTTAATCATTTTCTAACAAATTCACTATTAGAACACATAAACACTCATTAATATTTTTTAATTAAGTCATTTGCGTTAACATAATGATAGCCCTCTCACTTTGGCGTGCCGTAGTGGACATGAGAATATTACCTAGATCTGACAGACTATAATGCTTTACACGGCTCACTTAGCAATCTCTTAAGCCAGAGCAGATTCCCCTCTCCCTTGATGTAGATTTGATACCTTCTAACAATGGGAGAAGAATAAAATGGGCAAAAGCGGCTTCTCATCCAGATCTTAGGGGCAAAATGAACAGGTCTTTGCTCCAAGCTATTTTCGAGCTTGAACACCCTTACTCAATTGAAAGCAGATCGTAGTCTATGCCAGCAATATAGAAGACATTATTTAATACACTGGGTGAGTGTTTTACATCCTATCACATCAATACTTGTAGTGCCCCTAAACCAAGTCACACCTGGCTTAACAAAGATTGCAGTAGGGATAAATCTGAACTACAGGAGGCCCTTGCAAACGGGGATGTTCTGTGCTGTCAGAACCTGTTCGAAAAACTATAAGCAGACTCAACTTAAAGCCCATGATGAATGTAATACACTGTTCTGGGAAGACGTACATGAGGCTGAAGTTAGAAAGGACTCCAAGTAAATTTGGCAGTTGGTAGCCAAGAGGGGACAGAGCCCTGCGACACATTTAGTGGATTACATTCACCCAGACCCCTGGCATAAAAATCTCTCAGTTCTCTATTGCCCCATAGCAGGTAAGAGTGTGGGAGATGAACCCACACTTGAATTCATTATTACACCTTCTTCTCTTATCAAGAAACTATAGGGATAAATGATAAAATGAGGGCAATCAAGTCCATAGCTGCTGGAAAGCTGCACGGCTTGATGGGGTACAGAGGTATCTTTACAGGGAGTGCAGAATTATTAGGCAAGTTGTATTTTTGAGGATTAATTTTATTATTGAACAACAACCATGTTCTCAATGAACCCAAAAAAACTCATTAATATCAAAGCTGAATATTTTTGGAAGTAGTTTTCAGTTTGTTTTTAGTTTTAGCTATGTTAGGGGGATATCTGTGTGTGCAGGTGACTATTACTGTGCATAATTATTAGGCAACTTAACAAAAAAAAATATATACCCATTTCAATTATTTATTATTACCAGTGAAACCAATATAACATCTCAACATTCACAAATATACATTTCTGACATTCAAAAACAAAACAAAAACAAATCAGTGACCAATATAGCCACCTTTCTTTGCAAGGACACTCAAAAGCCTGCCATCCATGCATTCTGTCAGTGTTTTGATCTGTTCACCATCAACATTGCGTGCAGCAGCAACCACAGCCTCCCAGACACTGTTCAGAGAGGTGTACTGTTTTCCCTCCTTGTAAATCTCACATTTGATGATGGACCACAGGTTCTCAATGGGGTTCAGATCAGGTGAACAAGGAGGCCATGTCATTAGATTTCCTTCTTTTATACCCTTTCTTGCCAGCCACGCTGTGGAGTACTTGGACGCGTGTGATGGAGCATTGTCCTGCATGAAAATCATGTTTTTCTTGAAGGATGCAGACTTCTTCCTGTACCACTGCTTGAAGAAGGTGTCTTCAAGGAACTGGCAGTAGGACTGGGAGTTGAGCTTGACTCCATCCTCAACCCGAAAAGGCCCCACAAGCTCATCTTTGATGATACCAGCCCAAACCAGTACTCCACCTCCACCTTGCTGGCGTCTGAGTCGGACTGGAGCTCTCTGCCCTTTACCAATCCAGCCACGGGCCCATCCATCTGGCCCATCAAGACTCACTCTCATTTCATTAGTCCATAAAACCTTAGAAAAATCAGTCTTGAGATATTTCTTGGCCCAGTCTTGACGTTTCAGCTTGTGTGTCTTGTTCAGTGGTGGTCGTCTTTCAGCCTTTCTTACCTTGGCCATGTCTCTGAGTATTGCACACCTTGTGCTTTTGGGCACTCCAGTGATGTTGCAGCTCTGAAATATGGCCAAACTGGTGGCAAGTGGCATTGTGGCAGCTGCACGCTTGACTTTTCTCAGTTCATGGGCAGTTATTTTGCGCCTTTGTTTTTCCACACGCTTCTTGCGACCCTGTTGACTATTTTGAATGAAACGCTTGATTGTTCGATGATCACGCTTCAGAAGCTTTGCAATTTTAAGAGTGCTGCATCCCTCTGCAAGATATCTCACTATTTTTGACTTTTCTGAGCCTGTCAAGTCCTTCTTTTGACCCATTTTGCCAAAGGAAAGGAAGTTGCCTAATAATTATGCACACCTGATATAGGGTGTTGATGTCATTAGACCACACCCCTTCTCATTACAGAGATGCACATCACCTAATATGCTTAATTGGTAGTAGGCTTTCGAGCCTATACAGCTTGGAGTAAGACAACATGCATAAAGAGGATGATGTGGTCAAAATACTCATTTGCCTAATAATTCTGCACTCCCTGTATTTATCAGATATTGAAAGCTGGGCCAAATATATAAACATGTTAACTGCTCCTCATACTAGCAGGGATGGAAATCCCCCAAAGCTGAAAAGTGGCTTCCAAACGGAAGGGGTCAAAGTAAGTCTCCTGCAAATTATAGATCAATAATCCAAAAGGGAATCAGCAGGCAGATTTTGGTTCAGCTTGAATACTTGATAGAAGAACATGGAGCTATTTCTCACCCACAAGTGGGGTTTAGAAGCCAGACAAGTACCATCGGCCAGGTCTTCAGGTTCACGCCCATGTATTGGAAGACCATTTTAATAGAAAAATCTCCACTCTATCTGGTGTTTTGGGCCTGAAATCAGCAGTTGGCCTGGTTCCCCGCTCTAAACATTAGGAAGTCTTAAAACACGGCTCGGTGCTACTAAACGTCCTGGACACCATCAGGCATCTACATCCTGATACTTATGCACAGGTCCATTGGGGATACAGGGTGGAACTATTGGACTGGATAGAAATCCACCAGGGCATCAGCCAGGGATGTGTCCTCGCTCCACCCCTCTTTTTGTTATATTTAAATGGTGTGGTTGCCTATTTGGAAGATTGTATGAATGATGGACTGAAGCTGGCGGGTATGAAGATCCTCCTGCTCTTATTTGCTGATGACATGCTCCTCTTCACAATGAATCTGAGTGGTCTCTAAACTCTGGTTAACAGATTTGTGTCTTTTTGTGATGAAAGAGGGCTAGAGACTAATCATGCCAAAACAAAATTTATGACCATCAGCCCACACAAGTCCTTTTCAGGCTCTATTATTCTCGATAGCGCACCACTATATAAAGTCACTGATTTTAATTACCTGGGAATCATGCTAACCACGAATATGTGTTGGTCTCCTCAGGTTAAAAAAGTTCTTTAAAACCTGATGTGCCAGGCTGCAGTAATCCTTGGACCGTATCAATTTATATTTAAAATCAAGCATTTTTCACCTGTTTTAAAAGTCTAGAGAGCCAAGGCCAAGGACAGCACACTGTATGTGACGGAGATCTGTGGCTGTTCAAATCTAGTGGAATTAAGGGGCAGATTTATACTCGGTTTGCGCCGAATGTTCATCAAAGGTTTTGACACACATTTGGCGCAAACCTTGACCCATATTTAAACACTGACACCCGACCCCGCTGACGTCAAAATTCCACTGTGTGCGTCATTTATTTGGAGCGGGAAACTGCCTTGCGTTAATGATATGCAAGGTAGCCGTTTCTGCCCAAAAAATGACTTTAAGGTCTGTGCGCCTTATTTATACTCCAGCGTCATTTTGACGCACAGGAGGGGGTGGGCAGCGCAGCACCAGCTAACGTCATTCCTTAAAGAAAGGCGCCCGCATGGCGCGTTGGAATGGCGTTAGCCGGCGGTAAAAGTTTTGATGCACAACTGCGTTGGCGCAGTTGTGCGGCAAAAAGTATAAATATGGCCCTAAGTATATAAAAAAACAACTTCCTGAGAACCCTAGTCAACCTCCGAAAAGGTACCCTTGTTACATGATATGAGACTTGGGCTGGTCCCATCCAATGCCCAGCTATGGCTTCTACTTTACTGGCATAGACTCAAACACACCCCTACCCTTTACGGAGTTACTTAAGGATACCATCTGGAAATGGAAGCAGGAGGAAGTTATGCTGAGTGGGAACCATGGCTCTCTTACAGATGTTTTTCTAGAAATCAAACTCCATGCACTTAAGCTCTTTCTTGAAATTCTGGCTGCTACGGGAACCAGAATCTTGTTTCTTAAACTGCGATGTGGCACTCTGCCTCTCTCATCCTTTACTTCAAACTGGCATTCTAAGTGAAAACACTTTGCCCCTGGTATTCCTGCAGGCAGAAGAGTCCTTACCGCACTTCACCTTTGTCTGCTCTGTTTATAGTCGGCCCACAAAACTGGATTATACTAATATGCAGGCAGTTGGGATTTATTCAGCATCGCCTGATGCTTAGGTTACTATGCACTGAAACAAGGGAATCCGTTGTATGTGCTGTGGCTGAATATCTCCAGTGGAGCTGGTCATCAGAGCCAAAGCCATGAAGTAGCCTCTGTTGGAATCTTCCTGCACCTTCTAGCTTGCATGTGTTTTCCCTCAGGTGTTTACCAGGGTGTTTGTAATTTTATTAGTGACACGCTATGTTAGGTCCCATGTGCTTTATGAAACTGTGATTATTGTACTTTAGTCTGTACATTTTAAACATGTATGTTTAATGTGTGCTTTGACTTGCATTGTTTGTGTTGATCTATGTATGTTTATGTTTTAAAACCGAATAAAGTAACATTTACTATTGAATAGATTGCTGTCAGTGGTCAGGAGTTTAGGTCACACTGGTCAAAATAGATTCATACTGGAATGGAACACATTTCTGAATATGAGTTGACTTATGAGTCTGATGGGGGCTCCTGTGGCGAGTGATGAAGGACATCTGGCATTTTCCCTGCACATCGAAAAAGTAGTTGATACTCTGTGCTGGTCCTATTTCTTGGTAGTACTTTACAGAATGGGGTCAGCCCCCCTGTTGCTGGATATGTCCAAATGCTTTACAACTACCCCATGGCCCGGGTTATAAAGGTCAATATTATATTGGATTATTTTGACAAATACACAGGTACTAGACAGGGTGTCCTCTCTCTCCACTCATCTTTGCCCTCACTATTGAGCTATTTGCTTGTGGCTTCTGGAAGGGGGCCATGCATGGAGGTATACACACATTTGGCAGATAGCATGTTTTCCCCTTATATGCGGATGGTACTCTGATATACCTGCTCACGGCACAGAAATCTCTACTGGCATTAATGGACATGCTGGAAAAGATTGGAACAATGTTAGGCCGAAGAATAAACTGGGCTAAGTTATGTCTGTTTCCATTGAGCAAGCTGGTGACCAAATGTAGGAGGTTTAAAATGACAAGACTGGAGTGGCTATCTTATGTACTCTGATACCTCGAGGTGAACACTTTCCACACTGAGAAAGAACTCGTAGAGGGCAACTTGAGTAAGGCACTGACATTATTGCTTGGCTTCCTGCTATTTTGGAGTTCATGTCCGCTGTCCCCTTTTGATGGAGAGGCATTTGCCAAAATGTTGATGCTCCCAATACTATTATAAAGCTTTGCTGCCCTGCCGGTGTTTGTAGGAAGGTAGCCTCTTTCTAGCCTTGTTACCCCCACTTTTAGCCTGTTTGTGAGTATATGTCAGGGTGTTTTTACTGTCTCACTTAGATCCTGCTAGCCAGGACCCCAGTGCTCACAGTGGAAACCCTATTTGTCAGTGTGTTTGATATGTGTCAGTGGGACCCTGCTAGCCAGGACCCCATTGCTCATAGTTTGGGGCCTATATGTATTCCCTTTGTGGTGCCTAACTGGGTCACTGAGGCTCTGCTAATCAGAACCACAGTGCTTATGTTCTCTCTGTCTTTTAAATTGTCACTGCAGGCTAGTGACAATTGTTACCAATTCTAATTGGCACACTGGAACACCCCTATAATTCCCTAGTATATGGTACCTAGGTACCTAGGGTATTGGGGTTCCAGGAGATCCCTATGGGCTGCAGCATTTCTTTTGCCACCCATACGGAGCTCAGACAATTCTTACACAGGACTGCAGGACTTGGGGAAGGTTAGGTGCAAAGTTACTAAGTGTGAGGGCACCCTGGCACTAGCCAAGGTGCCCCCACATTGTTCAGGGCAATTTCCCCGGACTTTGTGAGTGTGGGGACACCATTACATGCGTGCACTACATATAGGTCAATACCTATATGGTATTCCTGGGCCCCGGCAGCACCCATTTTCTTCAACCGCAACTCTTGCAGCTAGCAAGGCTTGTTTGCGGTCTTTCTGCATGGAAACAAATCTGCATCCTCCAGCACACCGTGCGACATCTTCTGTGCATAGGAGAAGTTCCTGGCATCTTCCGTTGTTGCAGAATATTCAGCTTTTTCCACCCAGAGGCAGTCCTTTTGCACCTTCATCTGGGATTCAGTGGGCTCATGGCCCTCCCTGGACACTTGCGTGACTCTTAGACTTGGTCCCCTTCCTTTACATGTCCTCAGGTCCAGGAATCCGTCTTCAGTGCTTTGCAGTCAGTTTGTTGCCTTTGCAGAATCCCCTATCTCGACTTTACTGTCTTTCTGGGGTAGTAGGGTAACTTTACTCCTACTTTTCAGGGTCTTGGGGTAGGGTATCTTGGACACCCTTAGTGTTTTCTTACAATCCTAGCGACCCTCTACACACTACACTAGGCCAGGGGTCCATTCGTGGTTCGCATTCCACTTTTGGAGTATATGGTTTGTGTTGCCCCTAGGCCTATTGTCTCCTATTGCATCCTATTCTACTCTACAGTGTTGGCACTACTTTTCTAACTGTTTACTTACCTGATTTTGGTTTGTGTGTATATTTTGTGTATATTACTTACCTCCTAAGGGAGTATATCCTCTGAGATACTTTTGACATTTTGTCCCTAAAATAAAGTACCTTTATTTTTAATAACTCTGAGTATTGTGTTTCTTATGATATAGTGCTACATGGTATAAGTGGTATAGCAGGAGCTTTGCATGTCCCCTAGTTCAGCCTAAGATGCTCTGCTATAGCTACCTCTATCAGCCTAAGCTGCTAGAACACTACTAATCTACTAATAAGGGATAACTGGACCTAACACAAGGTGTAAGTACATCAGGTACCCACTATAAGCCAGGCCAGCCGCCTACAGTGCTCTTCCCTGAATTGTTTTTCAAAGACCCACATGGACTCTAGACAGAGTTAATATGGGGGTTTGGGAGGTGTAGGGCTGCCGTATATAAACTACAGCACCCACTGTCAGAAGAGGAGCTTGGAGCCCAAATTATGAACTGTACTATGCCTCTGCAAAAATGCAGTGGGCCATGCAATGGAGAGGGAACATACCAAACATTGAACGGTCAGACGTAAATCGAGTTCTGAATGGGGAAGACATAATTTGATGCATATTATACCACATTAAAATGATTCCCAGTGAAACCACCCTGATATGAGTGGCAAAATAGTGCTGGCACAAGAATGCATGCATTCAAATGGTATGCCTTCCCCTTATGCTCCTCAACTCCAGCAGAGGCGCTGTAGCACATGAGGCAGACCTATCCACAAAAGGAAAAGCATGCACTTTCCAAGGCATGCATGATGTGCATAGGTAATATGTAAAGCTGTGCAACATGAGTGAATGGATTCTGAGGCAGTGATAGAGCCGGACCAGGGGTGTCAGTGCAGTTGCAAGGGTATAGATACACAGCAGCTATCAGAAAGCTGTAACTGCCCTATATAATCTACTTAATACACATTACAACAAACATGGTCTGAGTAGTAGAGCCCAATGGTCAACAGACCTGGGTAGGACTATCACAGATAAACAATGGGAGAGAATAGCACAAGAGGTGAAGAGGGTCTTCAGGAACCCTACATTTCAACACACAGTTTAGTTACCTTCATCAGATCTACTTAACACTTAAGCGTATAAAACACATTTCCAGGAGAATCTTCAGTATGCCCAAGATGTAATCAGCCAAGGCAGATTTCTGCCACATGGTATGGGTCTGTCCAAAGATCCACCAAGCATGGGGGAAGGAGTTGGAGCATGTTTTGGAGATGGTAGATCACACCATCACCCTAGCACCAAAGTATGCCTGCTGGCACTAATCCCTGGGCTCAAAATGATAAATATCTGTTCAGGTTTGTGGATTTAGCATTTGTAGTGTTCAAATGCTACATTACCATGACATGGACAGCCAGCGCAGCACTCAACATCCAATGCTGGCTGTATCACCACTACAAGTGGGCTACTTAGGAAACATATATCATTACGATGGCCCAATTGAGGTGGGGCAGCGGACCAGTTTGGGCCATTTGGGAAGCTTACATTACAAAATTGGAGGCTACAGTCAATCTCAGATCTCCTTGAAGCCTGAACCAGATGTCCCACAGAGGCACAGGAAAAACAGTTCTTCAGGCTCTCGATAGACACATTAACACAGTGCAGACTGAAAACGGGCCAACCTCAAAAAAGAATTGCAGCATGTCCTCACAGTGTCAGAATGACTTGATCAGACACTGGGCTGACCACTCTTCCCCCTGCTTCACCAGCGATGTCAAAGTCATAACTTCACCTGCGCTTGTGGGGAAGATATACTTCCAGTAGTAATGAGTATATTATTACACTATCATAGGCCATTTTAGAACATATATTGGGCACCCCGCTCCTGACTTTGTTTCACAACCTGTGCCTTTGTTTACTTTTTTACAAGATTTCATTCACATTTTAGTGAGACCACTTTTAACATTTGCTTTTACACACTTTATCAGCTGCTTCTTCTAGGAAGGCAGCATTCATCCTGCATGTTTAATCAGCCGGGTCGCACATGACATGATATGCTAACTTTTCTTTTCTAGCCTAGGAGTCTGCTTTTATCTGCAAGACAATGCATTGCATCAGAGCTGATGTCCAAACGAGGCATGGGTCACTATATAAACTACAATGAAGCCCAAAGAAAGTAGAGGGCATTCCAGATACTTTCCTTTCAACTGACAGCTTCACAGATGCTGATATCTGAGCCTCCTGAGATTGCCATCTGCATCACAGTAAGACCCCTGCTATTTGATTCAGGTATGGCGTTGGGGCAAATCCTTTAGGTTGGGCCAGCCAGACGGTTACAACCACAATGCTCTCAAATTTAGACATAGGACTTTGGTAGGAACATTTAAGCACTCAAGGAACATTCAATATAGTGGGGTTGTTTATCTTCTTCAGTCTTGCTGTCATGTTGTTTATTGTGCTCTGTTTCATATGCCTAATTAAGTATCACA
This sequence comes from Pleurodeles waltl, assembly GCF_031143425.1. Taxonomy (NCBI): domain Eukaryota; kingdom Metazoa; phylum Chordata; class Amphibia; order Caudata; family Salamandridae; genus Pleurodeles; species Pleurodeles waltl. The sequence continues at coordinate 345,075,601 of NC_090439.1, forward strand.
TGCTTTTTCTACTCACATTTGATTACTTCAATAAATACATTGAAATCCATCCACATCTTGTTTTTCACCTTGGCATGTGTGAGTAACTAAGCAAAAGGGGTACGATATGTTTCCATGACTTCCCTGAGGAGTCAGAGTGTCATCATGAGGTTGATGTAATCACCTTTTTCCCCTGAAAAAGTGTTGTGGCCATGGTGAGGCACTGTGAGCTAGCCAGGAGTTAGGCTGACAGTTGCTAAGCGGCATGGGGTGCACCCAGTCTTCCACACTCAGTGGTGCTGTCGTACTAAACACCAGTTCTATTGATAAAATTTGAACTCACTAGATGCCAGGGAATTAAAAAAACTAAAAATAGTGGGTTGGTGGCTTCCAACCAGCATGGGCAGGGTTATTCCCCCACCCCAACTGAAGGGGGTAACCGTCTTTCAGCTCTCCCCTGCACACTAAAACATCTTATCCTACGGCAAGCAAGAGGACATTTGATTATTTGGGGTTTTGCTTTTACATTTGGGCCATGAGAGCTTCCCTAACTCTCAAAATCGTCCCACTTGGAATGGTGAGGGCTGCCCTTAATGGACTTTGGGACGCTGCCATGTAGAAAAATCCACAAAACCTTGACACATCTGAAAACTAATCATCTGGGTGATTCCAGGATGGTGTGCTTCACATGCACCCCGCACCATTTTCTTACCCACAGTGCCCTGCAAACCTCAAACTTTGCTGGAAATCACACATTTTTCCCATATTTTTGTGATAGAACCTTCCGGAATATGCAGGAATCCACAAAATTCCTATCACCCAGCATTGTCTTATCTATACCGTTAACAATTCTGCTGCACTTGTCAGCCTAAAAATGTTTTTTTCAAACTGCTCTTTTGGACCCACTTAGGTTTCCCCTCAATTTTGACATGTTTTTGGCTCTTCCCTGTCACAAGCACTCGGTCCACCTACACAAGTGAGGTATCATTTTTACCGGGAGACTGAGGGGAACCTTGGGTTGTAGGACATTTGTCCCGGAGTGGTGATCCCACACAGAAATGTGGCAAACATGTAATTTTTTAACTAAATTTGCCGGACTCCCTTGGGTGTCTAGTTTTCAGAAATGTCTGGGTTTGGTAGGTTTTCCTAGATGGCTGCTGAGCCCAGGACCAAAAATGCAGGTTCCTCCCCCCCCACAAAAACAGGTAGTTTTGTATTTGATCATTTTGATGTGTCCAGATAGTGTTTTGGGGCATTTCCTTTTGCGGGCAGTAGGCCTACCCACAAAAGTGAGGTACCATTTTTATCGGGAGTCTTGGGGGAACGCTGGGTGGAAGGAAATTTGTCGCTCCTGTAAGATTCCAGAACTTTCTGTTACTGAAATGTGAGGAAAAAGTGTTTTCTTCAGCTAAATTTTGAGGTTTGCAAATGATTCTGGGTAATAGAACCTGGTGGGAGCCCCACAAGTCACCCCATCTTCAATTCCCCAAGGTGTCTAGTTTAAAAAAATGTGCAGGTTTGGTAGGTTTCCCTAGGTGCTGGCTGAGCTAGAAGCCAAAATCCACAGCTAGGCACTTTGCAAAAAAACGGTCTGTTTTTTTTGGGAAAATGTGATGTGCCACATTGTGTTTTGGGGCATTTCCTGTCACGGGCTCTAGGCCTACCCACAAAAATGAGGTACCATTTTTATTGGGAGACTTGAGGGAACGCTAGGTGGAAGGAAATTTGTGGCTTCTCTCAGATTCCCGAACTTTATGTCACCGAAATGAGAGGAAAAAGTGTTTTTTGGCCAAATTTTGAGGTTTGCAAAGGATTCTGGGTAACAGAACCTGGTCAGAGCCCCACAAGTCACCCCATATTGGATTCCCCTAGTTGTCTAGTTGTAAAAAATGTGCAGGTTTGGTAGGTTTCCATAGGTGCCAGCAGAGCTAGAGGCCAAAATCCACAGCTAGGCACTTTGCAAAAAACAGCTCTGTTTTCCTTGGGAAAATGTGATCTGTCCACGTTGTGTTTTGGGGCATTTCCTGTCATGGGTGCTAGGCCTACCTACACAAGTGAGGTACTTTTTTTATCGGGAGACTTCGGGGAACGCTGAGTGGAAGGAAATTTGTGGCTCCTCTCAGGTTCCAGAACTTTTTGTCACAGATATGTGAGGAAAAGGTGTTTTGTTAGCCAAATTTTGAGGTTTGCAAAGGATTCTGGGTAACAGAACGTGGTGAGAGCCCATAAGTCACCCCATCTTGGATTCCCCTAGGTGCCTAGTTTTCAAAAATGCACAGGTTTGCTAGGTTTCCCTAGGTGCTGGCTCAGCTAGGGGCCAAAATCCACAGCTAGGCACTTTGCAAAAAATAGCTCTGTTTTCTTTAGGAAAATGTGATGTGTCCACGTTGTGTTTTGGGGCATTACCTGTCCTGGGCGCTAGGCCTACCCACACAAATGAGGTACCATTTTTATTGGGAGACTTGGGTAAATGCTGGGTGGAAGGACATTTGTGGCTCCTCTCAGATTCCAGAACTTTCTGTCACGGAAATGAGAGGAAAAAGTGTTTTTTGGGCCAAATTTTGAGGTTTTCAAAGGATTCTGGGTAACAGAACCTGGTTAGAGCCCCACAGGTCACCCCATCTTGGATTCCCCTACGTGTGTTGTTTTAAAAAATGCACAGGTTTGGTAGGTTTCCCTAGGTGCCGGCTGAGATAGAGGCCAAAATCTACAGCTAGGCACTTTGCAAAAAACATGTCAGATTTTAATGTAAAAATGTGATGTGTCCATGTTGTGTTTCCTGTCGCAAGCATTAGGCCTACCCACCCAAGTGAGGTACCATTTATATCGGGAGACTTGGGGGAACACAGAATAGTAAAACAAGTGTTAGTGCCCCTTGTCTTTCTCTACATTTTTTCCTTCCAAATGTATGTAAAACAGTGTGTAAAAAAGAAGTCTATTTGAGAAAGGCCCTGAAATTCACATGCTAGTATGGGCATCCCGGAATTCAGAGATGTGAAAATAACCACTGTTCTCAACACCTTTTCTTGTGCCTTTTTTCGAAATACAAAGTTTTTCTTGATAACTATTTCTCACTTTTTTTATTTCACCAAATTAATTGCTGTACGCCCGGTGTACAATGAAAACCCGTTGCAAGGTGCATCTCTTTTATTGGCTCTGGGTACCTAGAGTTTTTGATTAATCTAGAAGCCCTATATATCCCCAAAACCAGAATAGTCTAGCAGACGTAACTGTATGTTGCTTTTGAAAATATGACATTGCAGGAAAAAGTTACAGAGTAAAATGTGGAGGAAAATAGCTGCTTTTTACCTCAAGTTCAATATTTATTTTAATTCAGCTGTTATTTTCTGTAGGAAACACTTGTAGGATCTACAAAAATGTCACTTTGCTGAATTCAGATTTCTTTCTACTTTTCAGAAATGTTTATCTTTCTGGGATCCAGCATTGGTTTCACACCCATATCTGCCACTAACTGAAAGGAGGCCAAAAGCCCAAAAAATTGTTAAAATGGGGTATGTCCCAGTAAAATTGTGCTGAAAAATGTGGTTTTCTGATTCTAGTCTGCCTGTTCCTGAAAGCTGGGAAGATGGTAATTTTTGCACCACAAACCCTTTGTTAATGCACTTTTCAGGGAAAAAACCACTAGCCTTCTCCTGCAGCCCCTTTTCCCATTTTATTTTAAAAATAAAGAAATGTTTGCTCTATTTTGACTAATTTCTTGGTCTCCTTCACGGGAACCCACAAACTCTGGGTACCTCTAGAATCCCTAGGATGTTGGAAAAAAAGGATGCGAATTTGGAGTGGATAGCTTATGTGGACAAAAGGTTATGAGGGCCTAAGCATGAACTGCCCCAAATAGCCAAAAAAAGGTTTGGCACTGGAGGGGAACAGGCCTGGCAGCGAAGTGGTTAAGGAAGATAAAACATTTTTTACTACATTACACATTTGTGCACATGGACAGTAGTTCTTAAGGCTGGAGGTAAATCTGTGTTTCCATCCCCCTAACTTTTTTTTCTTCTCCTGCCACCATGTGTCATACACCAAGCATGTATGCCAGTGGGAATGCTGCAGTTTCACCGTGATTGCCAGAAGTTAAAAATCTTCTTCAATGATGTATTTGTCTGTGTAGGAAACTGGACTACTTGTGGGGAGGATAAAACCCTACTCAAGCAGCAACCACAATTCTGGTCAGGGTTAAGTCACAATCAAACCTCAAATTAACCTGTGCTCAACCCTCGGGTAGCCTGGCATAGAAGCATTCTGGCTTAATTTAGGAGCAATTCAAGCAGTAATAAAGTAAAAAGAGAAATCCTACACCAATTTAGAAAAATACAGAAAAATGTTATAATTACTTTGACTCTAAAATGACAAAAATCCAATCAGTAAAACGAGATATATGCAATTTCAAAGGTTTTAGTGGAAATATTGCCTTGAAGCACTCAGCACCTACTGTGTTCATCTGGTCGTGCCAGACTAGGACAAAGTCAGAAGTTCAAACTGACCACAATGGAATGAGGGCCGGCTACAGGGACCCAGTTAGACAGGATGAACAAAGTGCCTTCGATGTGGCTTACGGAGCATTGCGAGATCCTGCCCAGACAATTTGTCACACAGCAGTGGTTATGCAAGGCTGTGATGCAAGGTCCTGCCTTGAGATACATTCCGCAGTCGCATTTCTGAGGAGCTGCAGGGCTGCAATGCGAGGTCTTGCGTGGACATGCATCACGCAGCTGCAGTTTCAGGGAGCTGACGGGCTATGATGTGAGGTCCTGCTTTGAGATGCATCACACAGCAGTGGTTATTAAGAGCTGTGGAGGAATGTGCCATACTTCTTCTGGTCTGCTAGGACCACAGCTGGACTTGCAGAGCTCCTTTGGGCCCACTTTTAAGGGTCCAGATCTGGGTTGGCACCACTTGGGGGACAAGACTCACAGCAGGCAGAGCCCTAGTGCTGGGTTCAAAGTGGTTAGATTATTTTCTGTCCCGGAGGCTCTAATCAGGAGGCCACCCAACTAGCCCTTGGAGTCACTCTAATGGTCCTGGGTTCAAGATGCAAGTCCAGTCCTTCTCACTCAGGCGGCGGGGCAGCAGAGTGCAAGTCCTCACAGAGCAGCATAGCAGTCCTTCTGAGTTTTCCACAGGTCTAGAGGTGTACTAAAGACTAGTCTTTGACGGTTTATATTGTTTATACCTGGTCCTCACTTTGAAGTAGGGGATGCTTCTAGAAGTTTCCACCCCTGAGGTGATTGGTATTTCCTGCATCTCTATCCTGGCCCTAACTTGTCTGCAGGCGCAAAAAGACTACTGTCAAGCCCTTTGTGAGTGTGCTGAGCACAAGCTTTGTGATGTGCAAATGTAGTAGGTGACAGCTCCGCCCCACCTATCAATTCAGGAATAGCCCAACCTGCCAGCACATACCCCCTTTGTGTCACTTTTTGGGAGCAATATACAAAGACCAACTGCCAGCAACACCTAGTCATGTGATCCAGGTACAGGCTTCAGGCACCAAATAATTAGAACAAAAAAACGCTAACTTTCTAAAAGCGTTATTTTCAGAATTGAGACTTAAAACCCGACTTTACAATTAAAGAATGTTTTGGGTTACAATTCTTTAGACGCCAAATTCCAACTTCCCAACTGCTTGCAATTAAAAGTTACCACTCCATAAATATAATAAGGGAACCTAATGTTATCCTAAGGGAGAGGTAGGCCTCACAATAGGGAAAAATAAAGTTAGGAGTTTTTTATTATCAGGACATGTAAAACGTAAAAGTACATGCCCAAGTTTTTGTATACATTATACCCTGCCCTCCCTTCTGAGTTGTGTAGGGCCAAGCATAGAGGTGACATATATACTAAAATGAGATGTTTGGGCAGGGCAAAAGGTTTATTTGACTAGGTCAAAACACCAGTTTAAATCTTCACACAGGATGCAATGACAGCCTTTAGACTTGTTTAAAAGACTACTTAAGTGGGGGGCACAATTAGTGCTGCAGGCCCTCTAATAGTATTTCATTTTCAAGCTCTAAGTACATGTTGTACCACTTTACTAGGGACTTACAAGTCAATTAAATGTGCCTATTTTGTGCAAGCCAATTACGCGACAAACACAAGCAATTTAGCACTGGTTAGCAGTGGAAAGGGGTGCAGAGTACCAAAGACCAACAAAAACAGGTTCAGGAAACAAGAGGGGGGAGGCAAAACTGGGATGACCCTACAGAAAGGGCCATGTCCAAAAGTTTGATTTTAGGGCCCATGTGATTTGGCCATTGAAATCAACAATACTTTAAAAAAAGATGGCTATGCAATTTGATTTATTTTCAAATGTGCCTTGATCATTGACTTGTGCACTTTCTCAAACCTTCCCCTTAATGAAGGAAAGTTGCTTCAAATATGTAAGTTTTGCCAAATTTGCACTCCATAATTTGCACTCACTCACGTTTTCATAGCAGGATTTGGTGGCTGTCTACAGGAGCTTCCTCGTTCATAATTTATGTGAAATGACAACACTCAACAAGGATTCAGAAAGAACCACTGCAATGAAACAGCACTCATCACGGCCACCAACAACATTTGAATCATTCTGGACAGAGGAGCAACAGCAGCCCTCATTCTACTTGTCCTCTCTGTGCCCTTGAACACTGTTTCCCACAACACCCCCATCAGAAGAACACCACAAGATTGGTATACAAGGAACTGCTCTCAAATGGATATATTCCTTCCTCACGAGAAGAAGCCAAAGGGTCAGCCTGCCCCCCTTCACATCAGATGCTAACCAAATTAAATTGGGGGTGTCCCAGAGGGATCATCCTTCAGGCCCATCATTTTCAACATGCACATGACACCTCTCCCCAACCTCATCTGATCACAAGATATCACCGTCATCGCCTATGCCAATAATACCCAACTCAGTCGGTTGGTCAAAAATACTTTATGCTGCTGGCGTAGCCATACAAGAACAACAGGAGAACATACAGTTAAAATGCAAACAAAATAAGCTATAAAGCAATAACATAAGAAACACAATAAAACAATTTAAGACTAGAGGTTTGCCACAACCCATATTTATTTTCTAATTCTAAGGGAGTGACATATAGAACTCATTACAGCATGACGACAAGTTCAGTATTCGGACACTGCAAATATGTAAGACTCTGGTGGTCATTACAACCCTGGCGGACGGTGTTAAAGCGGCGGTAAGACTGCCAACAGGCCGGCGGTAAAAGGTTTGCAATTATGACCGTGGCGGAAACCGCCAACAAAGACAGCCACTTTAACACTCCGACCGCCACGGCGGTACAAACAAACAGCGCAGGCGGGAGACAATGTACCGCCCACACTATTAAAACCCACCAATCCGCCACCTTTTCCAGGGCGGATTCACAGTGATAAAAACACGGCGGAAACAGGATTCCGAAGGGAAAACGCTCACCTCTACACACCCCACGAGGACCGAGGACACCATGGACCTGAAACTCCAAATTCTCCCTGCAATAATCCTCCTGCTCCTCTACGAGGAGCACGAACGCCAGCGGCGAAGACCACAGTGAGTACTGCACCTATGACACAGGGGAGGGGGGAGGAAAAAAACAGGGACACACACATGCAACAACCCCACCCCCACCCTCACCCACTACAACACACACACTAATGTGTTCAGCGGTGCTTGGAGTGGCGGTCTCCATTGCAGTGACTCAGCTTCTGGCGGTCCTTCATGACCCAGCGGGGCTTTTGTTGGTGGTCCTTCATGGCCCAGCTGGGCTTTTTCTGGCGGTCCTTCATGGCCCAGCGGGGCTTTTGCTGGCGGTCCTTCATGGCCCAGCGGGGCTTGTGTTGGCGGTAGCATCCTGGGCAGCTCGGCTTGTGCTGGCGGTGGCCTCCTGGGCAGCTCGGCTGGTACTGGCGGTGGCCTCCTGGGCAGCTGGGCTGGTGCTGGCAGTGGCCTCCTGGGCAGCTGGGATGATGGCGGTCTTCTCCTCCGTGCTGCTCTTCCCAGACTTGCTGACTTTCTTGTGCCCCTTCCCCACCTTCAAAGGTGTTGCAGCTGACTCCACACTCCCACCTGTACCCCTGGGAGCGGCTTTGGTGGCTGGAGTCTTCCCCCTCTCACGCCGGGCACTGACCAACTTCTGATGCTTCACAGGTGGGGGACTGTCTGTGCTGTGGCTCCGTGCCACACTGGCTGCCTTGGTGGCCGGTGCACTCCAGATTCCGGTGACTACAGGCACCACTGGTCCCGGAGATGTTGTGGCTGAGGTGCTAGTTCGGGACCTAGGAGACGGACAGGGGTGGGGGAGGTGTGGGAAAGAGGTCAAGGTTGGACAGGAAAAGTTTTTTTTACACACTGGGATGGGTAGCTGGAGGGGGTTTGGGAGTGGAGGAAGAGATTGTGGTTGTAGGAGGTGTTCGTTTGCTGACTTTGGGTGAAGGTGCATGCGCTGGAGGCTGTCGTGAGGTGGATGGCTGTTGGGTGGGTGTGTGCCTCCGTTTGTGTATCTTGGGAAGGGGCGACACAGACACACTGGGAGAGGACACAGGGGACGTGTGAATGGTAGTAGGGGTGGTGACTGCACGTGAGCGGGGTGTGGTGGTGGGTGTGCTGGTGATGGTAGTAGTGGCTGTAGAGGTAGTGCATGCAGGTGTGAGTGTAGACGAGACAGGGAGGGAGGAGGGAGACGAGGAGGAGGGGTACACAGTGGAGGCGGTGGATGTTGGTGTGTCTGCATGTGTGTGATGCTTGCGTGAGTGCCTGTGGGATGTGTGGTGCTTATGTTTGCTTGAGCTTCCCTTGTGTGTTGACGTGTGTGCATGCTGGTCTGTAGGTGTCCTTGGGATAGGCTGAGGTAGAGGGGATTGGGTCTGGGTGGAGGAAGTTGGAGGGGGGAGGCTAGACACAGGGACAATGGCTGCAATCAGTGCTGAGGCCAGAGTCTGAAAAGCTCGCTGAAGGGCCGCCTGACCAGAATGAATGCCCTCCAGGAATGCATTTGTTTGTTGCAGCTGCCTTTCTACACCCTGGATGGCATTCAAAATGGTAGACTGCCCAACAGTGAGGGACCTGAGGAGGTCAATGGCCTCCTCACTTAGTGCAGCAGGGGTGACTGGGGCACGGCCTGAGGTGCCTGGGGCAAAGGTGATGCCCACCCTCCCGGGTGAGCAGGCATGGGATGAAGGCTGAGGGGCTGCTGGGAGGGCAGTGCTGGAAGGGGGGGTGGCGGCTGTACCTGTAGATGGGGGGGCACAGGTGTTGCCACCACCACAAGGGAGCTCCCATCAGAGGACGAGTCTGTGTCACTGGTCTCAGCTCCTGTCCCCGCCGTGGAGCTCTGATCGCTGGTGAAGTCCGATTCTGTAGTGCGGCCCTCCACGGCCATGTGGGATGCAGCCCCCTCGTGCTCCGGTGCCACTGCTCCTCCGCCTGATGATGCTAATGCCACAAGAACAGGGAGACCACAAAAAGGGGTGGGGGCGACAGAAGAAATACATGTTCAGTGCATGCATTACCGCTACCGTTGGCGGACATGACAGACACAGAAGCCCCCTGCACTACGCCGCGCTCTTGGGCTCCACTGTTCAATTCTTGGGAAATGGCCTATTAGGCTATGGACGATATCTGCACACATGGATGACACATGGGCATGAATAGGTGTAGTTGGCACTCTACAGAGGTGCGGTGGGGTGCCACATGGCCTGCCTTACGGAGGGACCTTGCCTACGGAACTCGCCCTGGCCTAGGGAAACCCACAGCCCACCTCCCCACCCAGACACCTCCACTGCGCTCGAAATCAGCAGAATGCGAGTGTACTCACCCCCTTGTGGCTGCTGTGATGCCCTCAAGTGCCCATCCAGCTCTGGGTACGCCACCGCCAGGATCCTGAACATCAGGGGGGTCCTCGTGCGATGGGCATCCCTCCCACGTTGGGAGGCCATCAGCTAAACCTCCGCCGTCTTCTTGCTCCAGCAGCGAATGTCCTCCCATCTTTTCCTGCAGTGGGTGCTCCGTCTGTGGTAGACCCCCAGGGTCCGGACGTCCTTGGCGATGGCACTACAAATATGTTTTTTCTGGTGGGCGCTGACCTACATGATTTGTACAGAGGGAAGAGAAAGTTATTACCAACTGCACCGTCAAAGTGATTGGCCCCCATCCCTACCCTTGCCATGTGGCACATGCACTCACCGTCGTTTCATGCATGCCGCAATCTCCCCCCTTCCTTCTTACATCCGCCCCTCTCCACACAGGCATAGCCCATACAGCATGCTCCCAGTGTACTTACCTGTTTGTCTGGAGTACCGTAGAGTAGCGTGTACTGGGGGAGGACCCCGTCCACGAGTTTCTCCAACTCCTCCAATGTGAAGGCAGGGGCCCTTTCCCCAGACACTCAAGCCATTGTCTCTTCCAGACCGAGGTCACAGCAGCACTTGCAGTGTAGGTCCTCTCCTGTTGAAGATCAGGTATCGAGTGATTGAACAGATAGAAAATGGCGGTCACGTCTGAGGCGGTGTGTACTGTCACCGACAGCGTACTTCGTCATTGGCTCCTGGGACCCATAGGGTCCAATGTTAACCAATGCAGCATTGCGCCGCGGTCTTCGACCGCCTATCTCAACGGTGTACAACGCCAGCGCAGTTACCTCACATCCCATTGTCCCACTTTACAGGTCAGGCAGCCGCCATTTCACAGGTCCACATGCCTACAATTTCAACTGCATCACACATACCTAGGCCTAGACTCAACACACATACAGGCCACTTTTTAGATTATGAACGGTGTTCTGTGTATGCTGTGGGTACGTACCTCTGAGTTGTTTGACTCTCTGCTCGCTGTTCTCCTTCATAGGCACCGCTGGGACATGTGAGGAGATGGTGGCATCCTCTGGTGTACCGACCGTTGGTGGACCTGTCAACAATGGAGGAAAGACATGTGATAATCATATACAGGCTTGACCGTGCCACAATCCAGGAACTGTGTACCCAGTTGGAGCCAGACCTGATGTCAGCTATCTGCCATCCCACAGGAATCCCCCCTCAAGTGGAGGTGCTGTCGGTGCTCCATTTCCTTGCAAGTGGGTCATTTCAAACAACAGTGGCCATAGCATCAGGGATGTCCCAGCCTATGTTTTCCAACGTGTTGTCCAAAGTGTTGTCTGCCTTGCTAAAACACATGCAGAGCTACATTGTTTTCCCTCAGGAGGAGGATTTGCCTACAGTGAAAGGTGATTTCTATGCCCTGGGACATATCCCCAACATCATTGGTGCCATTGATGGGACACATGTGGCTTTGGTCCCCCCCAGCAGGAGTGAACAGGTGTACAGGAACAGAAAAAGTTATCATTCCATGAATGTCCATGTGGTCTGTTTGGCTGACCAGTACATCTCCCATGTAAATGCCAAGTTCCCTGGGTCAGTGCATGACGCGTACATCATGCGAAATAGCAGCATCCCTTATGTGATGGAACAACTACAGAGACACCGTGTGTGGCTAATTGGTGACTCAGGTTACCCCAACCTGTCGTGGTTACTGACCCCAGTGAGGAATCCCAGGACAAGGGCAGAGGAACGGTACAATGAGGCACATGGGCGTACTAGGAGGGTGATCGAGAGGACCTTCGGCCTCCTGAAGGCCAGGTTTAGGTGCCTGCATATGACAGGTCAATCCCTAATGTACTCACCAAAGAAGGTGTGTCATATCATCGTGGCCTGCTGCATGCTTCACAACCTGGCTTTGCGACGCCAGGTGCCTTTCCTTCAGGGGGATGCTCCAGATGGTGGTGTTGTGGCAGCTGTGGAGCCTGCGGAGAGTGAAGAGGAGGAAGACGAAGAGGACGACACAGACAACAGGGACACAGTGATACAGCAGTATTTTCAATAACACACAGGTAAGAATCAACACCGGCATTTTACATTTACTTACAGTCTCCTGCCTCTCTACTGACTGAGTTTCCCCCCAGTGTATGTTAACTGAGTTGTGACTTTCCCTTCCAATTTCAGATATGTGGGACCCACTGCGTGACCTCTGCTTTGTTTGCCCATGGACTACAGCTGTGTGACAGTGGTATGTTGTCATCACAATGTAACTGGTCATTTTGGCACGTTTATGTCTAATACATATTTTCAAAAATACAGGCAGACTCCAGATTATTTGTGTGCAATAAGTGTGTTTATTAAAGTGCTCAATTTTGGGACATGGTTGAAAATCGGTGATGGGTGATGGTGGAGGAATGTCCATGGCAGAGTACAGATTCTCAGTCTCACGGTGCATTGTCCATATGCCTGTGGAAGGTGGAGCAGGGGGAGTTTAAGGTTGGACAGGGTGACAATGTGGGACAGTGGGATGACATCAGGGGGCATCCTTTCCTGGCGGGGGTCTTGGCATCCTTTCCTGGCGGGGGTCTTGGCATCCTACTCTGTCTTCTTCCTAGATCTCAGGCCCCGCTTGCGGGGTGGTTCTTCTTCTGCAGGGGGTGGGGTTCTGGTGGCCGGTTGTACTTGTGTCGGGGCCTCCTGTCCACTAGCGCCGGCGGAGGTGGTAGCCTGTTCCTGGTCCATGCTAGTGACAGGGGCCCTTTGTGGTGCCACATGGTCCCGCAATGTGGTGACAATCTGGTTGAGAGCCACAACGATGGTGCCCATTGCGGAACTAATGTTTCTCAGTTCTTCCCTGAACCCCATAAACTGTTCCTCCTGCAGTACCTGGAGCTCCTGGAACCTGGCCAGGACCATCGCCATCGTCTCCTGGGAGTGGTGGTATGCTCCCATGATGGAGGTGAGGGCCTCGTGGAGAGTGGGTTCCCTGGGCCTGTCCCCCCCCGTCGCACAGCAGCCCTCCCAGTTCCCCTGTTTCCCTGGGCCTCTGTCCCCTGGACCGTGTGCCCACTACCACTGCCCCCAGGTCCCTGTTGTTGTTGGGGTGGTGGGTTAACCTGGGTTCCCTGTAGTAGTGGACACACCGCTGATTGACGTGTCCTGGAGACAGAGGCATGGGCCCGCTGGGTGGGTGCTGTGCTGGTGTTCCCAGAGGGGGGTAGGTCTGCTGTGGCCTGTGGCTTTTTGAGGGGAACCGACTGTCCTGAGGTCCCCGATGGGCCGGGCTAGTCATCTGGGTCCAGGGAGACAGAGCTGCTGTCATCACTGGGGGCCTCTTCTGGGGGTGGGATGGACATTTCTGGACCCTCCTGGGCGGTGTGGTGGCGTTCGGGTCCTGCAGGGGTATAAGAGTATGGTTATTGCTTCTGTGTGTGCCATAGCTTGCAATGGGTGGGTGCCTGTGTACCCCAGTGCTGGCATTCCCTTGTGGGGGCTGTTGTGACGGCGGTTTGTGGGGGAGATGGGTATGTGCAGTGGGCATGCTTAGGTGATGGGTGTCGATGGTTTGTGGTGGCATGCAGGGTTTGCTGTTGGGATGGGTGGGTTGTGATGGTGAGGCATTAGCAAGGAGGATGTGTGATGGGGGTGGGGGGAGGGTGGGGGTATGAGTTGGCATGCTGGTGGTTGGGGGGGATGAAGTAGTTGAGATTAGACTTACCAGAGTCCATTCCTCCAGATACTCCTGCGAGGCCCTCAGGATGCAGGATGTTCAAGACCTGTTCCTCCCATGTTGTAAATTCTGGGGGTTGAGGTGGGGGTCCGCCGCCAGTCTTCTGCACCGCGATGTTGTGCCTGGATACCATGGAACGCACCTTCCCCCGTAGGTCGTTCCACCGCTTCCTGATGTCGTCCCGATTTCGTGGATGCTGTCCCACAGCGTTGACCCTGTCCACTATTCTTTGCCATAGCTCCATCTTCCTGGCAATGGTGGTGTGCTGCACCTGTGTCCCGAAGAGCTGGGGCTCTACCCGAACTATTTCCTCCACCATGACCCTGAGTTCTGCATCTGAAAATCTGGGGTGTCTTGGGGGTGCCATGGGGTGGTGTGGATGAGGTGTGGGGTGGTGTTTGCGGTGATGAGTGTGGTGAGTGTGGTGGTTTGTGGTGTTTTGTGCGTGGTTGTTGTGTGGGTGATGGTGTAGTGTGCCTCTGTGTGATGGTGTTCTCTATTCTGTGCTGTCTCTCTCTGGGCTTCGTCTCTGATTTGTGGTCGTAGGGGTTTGTGGGTGATGTGGGTGTATGTTTTATAGTTAATTGGGTGTGTGGGAGTGTTGTGTGTATGTGTCTCAGGTGTGTGTATTTCAAATTGTCCAATGTGGCTGTGTTTTGGAGCTGTATGTGTATTTTGAGCGCGGCGGTGTGTACCGCCAATGGAATACCGCGGTTGAAAGACCGCCGCGTGGATTCGTGGGTCGTAATGGCATGGGCGTATTTCTGTTGGCGTGACGGTGGAGGTTTGGTCTTCGCCAGTTTATCGCTGGCCGTTGGTGTGGCGTACTTTTGTGGATGTCGGGTTTTTGGCGGTTTGCCTCTTGAGGGTCTTCTGACCGTGGCGGTTTACCGCGACCGCGGCGGTGTTGTGGCGGTCTTCTGACCGGCGGTAAGCGCCTTTTACCGCTGAGGTCAGAATGACCACCATAGTGTGGGAAAATTGTGCCAACAATGGTTAAGATCATCCTCACTAGATGCAGTCAAGACACATCTCACTCTCCTTTCTAATAACACTGACTTGCAAGATTTTTTGTCAGGCCCGAAGACACCACGTAGGAAGAGTTTCTTGTACGAAGTGTACAATGAAATATGGAAACTTTCCCAACAGGAGGCTGCAGCCCGGTTAAGGCAAATAGATCAGGAAAATTTGAAAAAGGCATTAGCTGTTGTGGATAATGGAATTCACACCTTGTCCGATAGAATATATACGATTAACAACATTGTTTCTTCTGCAATAGACATTATACGATCTGATATGTCTTCTTTATATCATGGACAAAGTCAGACTCGGTCTATTATGCAGTTGGGTTGGACACTTCAGAAATTGAAGGCGGGTCGCGTTCCATGGCAGCACATCAGTGCTAGGGAGATATTTTTTCCTTTAATTTAACGCGACAACAACAACTAATGGCTAAGAAGGAGGCGACTTATGTCATGCTCAACATTGAGAAATTAGAAAGATTGCCTTTTACCGTGGCCGAAATACCGTCTGCTGAGTGGTTGATACACAGGGTTATTAATTTGCCTATTTCTACATTACAATTCACTTCTTGTTTGAAACATGTTCCGGTAGGCAGATATGAAAAGTTGGGAGATAGTTACATCCATGAGGTGTGGGAGCTTCCCTTCTTGTACAAATGCCTCAATGGCATGAAGGAGGTCTTTCTTAGCGGCAGTGAATGTGAGACTTCAGTCAGCCATTCGATGATTTGTAAGCAGTTGTCCTTGCATGGGGCATGTAATGCCTTGGTTGCGAATTTGGCTTGCTATCTGAATGGAGTTCCAGTCCCCTTGATTAAACGCACGTTCCAGGTGCTTTCAAACGGCAGCTACGTCCTCCTCAATAGTGAAGACTGTTGCGGCATGCGGGCCGGAATAGTTTACGTTGTTTCGGTCACCAAGGTCGTTACTTGCTGCGGGAATGTGTTGTTTCCCCCCACTAAATTAAGGGAGGTGGCGGATATATGGCCTCACATTGCTACTTCCAAGGTGAATTTCGACAAGTTAAGTAGACTAAAGGCTTTATTGTTTCAAAAGCATGTGGCCCTTACATCTTCGCGCAAGACCTACACACTTCAGGTGGCAAGGTCATCAGCAGAAATACAGTCCCTGTTAAATACAAATTTTCCGAGCCACTTTGGTGAACTTGTGGGACGTATATTTAATGCGTCCAGCACGGCTGGATTAGCAAATTTTTTTCAAAGCCGTTGGTGTTGGTTTCGTTCACACCTTCTCTTCCATATTTGGTTTAATACCTTTGGCTATTCATTCAATTTACGGAAGCATATTTGGGGGATTTCCGATAACTTTGGCTTTATTAGCCGGCATTTTGCTGTTGCTGTTGTTTTTCCGCAATGGCTGTCCCACCGCAACAAGGACGAATGTGGGCGCTCCCATCAGCGCAGCTGTGTCGTGAACGCATGATGCAGCACTTTGGAGCAACACTCCTGGAACATTTGGGGTGTGACTGGTCTCTGTCATTCAGACCGGTTTAGGATTGTGTGCAGCCTGTGTTTCGGTGCCATTGGTGCTTTTTTGAACATGCAGTAGACGTCTGTCTCTCACGGCAACGCCCCCCAGTGGTTGATGCTGATCTGTTGATGTTCCCGATGAGGGCTTATTCCCAGACATGCACGCTGCGGCTGCGTTTGCTTCGTGAAGCTGATTACGAGATACCCTTCCTGGAGGAAGTTGATATTAACTTGTTCACTCACTCTGTACGGGATGCCGCCTTGGTTGACACTGGGGCTTTGGAACACACCTGCTCCTTGATAGTCTTTGGCGTGGATTTTCCGGTCTTGTCATCTGCCGAAGTGGAGAACCTCCTGCTTTCCATGACCACTGCTTAACGTGGATCTGGTCAAAATTAACACTGTTACATGAATTTGGCTCTTAGCCGCATGATTATTTCGAAATTGAGGATTGATGTGCTTTGGTGTCCTCTTGACTTGTTGAAATTCTGTAGGGTTTTAATAATCTTTTACCGTAGGGCATTTTTTAGCTTTAGCTTAAACCACTTTCTACCGACAAGGGGAGGGTGTAGTGTAGCCATTTTTAATGTAGCTTTCTGCGCTTTTGCTGAAAGTATTAGGCCTCTGCACACTTTGCCCTAGATGCATTTTATGTTTTATTTTTCTTCTATCACACTGTTTAGCTTACTTCAGCACTGAAGTTCTCAAACAATACATTCTTGCTCGCTCTGTGCTTCAGTCAAAGATACAGGGCCTGAGTCTGGCCAGGGTCGGCGGGAGCACCACCAACAGGCTGACGGTGCCCCACAGGGCATTCTGACCGCGGCGGTTTGGCCGCGGTCAGAAAGGGAAAACCGGCGGTCTCCCGCCGGTTTTCCGCTGCCCTATTGAATGGGGATTCTGACACCCCATACCGCCATCCTGTTTCTGGCGGTTCGCCCGCCAGGAACAGGATGGCGGTATGGGGTGTAGTGTGGCCCCTGGGGGCCCCTGCAGTGCCAATGGCATGGGCACTGCAGGGGCCCCCGTAAGAGGGCCCCACAAAGAATTTCAGTGTCTGCCTAGCAGACACTGAAATTTGCGACGGGTGCAACTGCACCCGTCGCACCTTCCCACTCCGCCGGCTCCATTCGGAGCCGGCTTCCTTGTGGGAAGGGGTTTCCCGCTGGGCTGGCGGGCGGCCTTCTGGCGGTCACCCGCCAGCCCAGCGGGAAACACAGAATCACCGCAGCGGTCTTTAGACCGCGGAGCGGTGTTCTGGAGGGGGGAACTCTGGCGGGCGGCCTCCGCCGCCCGTCAGGGTCAGAATGACCCCCACAGTCTGGTACATTGCCGATAGACGTGGTAGAAGTTTAGGGGCATATTTATACTCTGTTTGCACCGAACGTGCGTCAAAATTTTTGACGCACAATCGGCGCAAACCCTGCCCCATATTTATACTTTGACGTCCGACCCCGCGGGCGTCAAAGTTCCACCATGTGCGTCATTTTTTGGAAAGGGGAACCAGCCTTGCGTTAATTATATGCAAGGTAGGCGTTCCCTTCCAAAAAATGACTTTAAGGCCTGTCCCCCATATTTATACTCTGACGTCATTTTTACGCACAGGAGGGGGCAGGCCTTAAAAAACGGCACCCAGCCTGATGGGTGCCGTTTTTTAACGCCTGGGTCAGGGCAGGCGTTAAGGGACCTGTGGGCTCAGAAGGAGCCCAGAGGTGCCCTCCCATGCCCCCAGGGACACCCCCTGCCACCCTTGCCCACACCAGGAGGACACCCAAGGATGGAGGGACCCATCCCGGGGAAGTTGAGGTAAGTTGGGGTAAGTATTTTTTTTCGTTTTTTTTTGTGGCATAGGGGGGCCTGATTTGGGCCCCCCTACATGCCACTATGCCCAATGACCATGCCCAGGGGACATAAGTCCCCTGGGCATGGCCATTGGGCAAGGCGGCATGACTCCTGTCTTTGCTAAGACAGGAGTCATGTCAAAGGAGGTTGGGCGTCAAAAAAAATGGCGCAAATCGGGTTGAGGCCTGAATTTTGCCTCAGACCTGACTTGCCGCATTTTTTGACGCCGAACCTCCATTTTCCCCTACGTCAGCGCTGCCTGGTGTGAGTAATTTTTTTTTACGCACACCAGTCCGCAGCGCCAGCTAACGTCATTCAATAAATAAGGCGCCTGCATGGCGCTTTGGAATGGCGTTAGCCGGCGGTAAACTTTTTGATGCACAACTGCGTTGGCGCAGTTGTGCATCAAAAAGTATAAATATGGGCCTTAGTCTTTAGGGTTCGTAGAAAGTACACATTCTTACGTAGGGACGTTTCTTAGAACACCGGCGGGGTGTTAGTTATAAAAACACTTCCTAGTTCTGGTACACGTGAGAGGGAGATTCCGACCAGGAACCCACAACTAGACGCTGACTGCCCTGTTGCAGATGCTGATCCTGATCACAGGCCTTTGCTCAGGTATGAGGGTCGATGTCCTCCCAGGGGAACGTGAAAGGCAGGCTTAGAGCTTAACATGCTGTGCTCAAAATAGAACTTAGAGGAGGGAACGTAATCTAGTTGCACCATGATAGCGTTATTCTTATGTTTCACACTCCTCGTTACTATTTCAATCCTACTGTGTTGTATGGTCCTAGTTATTGCGGCTCACCCCTTGTTATCTAAAATGCAGTCGTTTTATTAAACCAATCTTTAAAACTCAAACTGCCTTTGTCATTTATATATGAGACCACATTGTGTATGAGAGACCTGGTTGGGATCTGAGTGACCACGACTTCCCTGGGAAGCACTAAGATGTCATGCGCTCGGCTGCCCAATTGTCTCTTCCCTTTGGGAGAGATGAGGCACTGCTAGTTAGCCGGAGCTCAACCCGAATTTGGGGTGACAAGGGTCCTTCACCGTGGGTTAGACTTAGTCCCCCACACTGTGAACGATCTTGCCGCCCAAAAATCCAGTAGTCTCATTAGGATAATGAGAGCCTGTGCGACAATGTTCCCTGGCTCAGTGCACGGCGCCTACATCCTGAGGAATAGCAGCATTCCTTATGTGATGGGTCAACTCCAAAGGCACTGTGTATGGCTATTAGGTGAGCACCTGGAAGCTAGTCAGTGGGAATGGTTGTGTGGGTCTGGGGATATCCCTCCAAGTTAGTGTGTGTCTAACAGTTGTCCCTCGCCATTTGCAGGTGACTCTGGTTACCCCAACCTGTCATGGTGCTGACCCCAGTGAGGAATCCCAGGACAAGGGCAGAGGAACGCTACTATGAGGCCCATGGGCGAACTAGGAGGGTGATCGAGCGAACCTTCTGCCTCCTGAAGGCCAGGGTCAGGTGCCTTCATATGACAGGTGGATCCCTATTCTACTCACCGAAGAAGGTGTGCCAGATCTTCGTGGCCTGCTGTATGCTTCACAACTTGGCCTTGCGACGACAGGTGCCTTTTCTGCAGGAGGATGGTCCAAATGGTGGTAATGTGGCAGCTGTGGAGCCTGTGGACATTGAAGACGAAGAAGCAGAGGAAGAAGACATGGACAACAGGGACTCAGTGATCCAGCAATATTTCCAGTGACACACAGGTAAGAATACAGACCTGCCTACTACATGTACTTAAACACTACTGCCTCGCTACTGTTTGTTGTTTTCACCCAGTGTATGGTCACTGAGTTGTCACTTTCCCTTACGATTTCACAGATGTGGGTCCCACTGTGTGACATCTGCTTTGATTCCTCATGGACTAGAGCTGTGTGACATAGGTATGTTGACATTACCAATGAAAAAGCTTTTTGCTACAGTTATTGCTAATACAGTATTCCGAAATCAGAGACTGACTCCAGATTGTTTTGTGCTTTAAGGGTGTTTATTTAAGTGCTCAATATTGGAGGGGGTTGTAAAATGGTGAGGGTTGATGGCGGAGGAATGTCCATGGCAGAGTCCAGTCTATTATTCTCACAGGTGCATTGCCCATATGGGCATAGGAAGTGGAGCTGGGGCAGTTTAAGGATGGCCAGGGTGACAAAGTGGGACAGTAGGATGACAATCAGGGTGGTCTCATTTCTTGGCGGTGGTCTTGGCATCATACTCTGTCTTTGTCCTGGATCTCAGGGACTGTTTGCGAGGTGGTTCTCCCTCTGCAGGGGGTGGGGTGCTGGTGTGGTGGTCCTGTGACGGTGCCTCCTGCCCACTAGCACCGGTGGAGGTGGTGGGCAGTTCATCGTCCAGGATAGTATCAGGGGCCCCTTGTAGTGCCACAGTGTCCCTCCTGGTGTTGAGTACTTCCTTCAGCACCCCTACGATGGTGCCCAGGGTGGAATTGATGGTTATGAGTTCCTTCATGAAGCCCATATACTGTTCCTCCCGCAGGCGCTGGGTCTCCTGAAACTTGGCCAGTACCGTCGCCATCGTCTCCTGGGAGTGGTGGTAGGCTCCCATGATGGAGGAGAGGGCCTCGTGGAGAGTGGGTTCCCTGGGCCTGTCCGCCCCATGTCATACAGCAGCCCTCCCAGTTGCCCTGTGTTCCTGGGCCTCTGTCCCCTGGTCCATGTGCCCACTACCATTGCTCCCAGGTCCCTGTTGTTGTTGGGGTGGTGGGTTAGCCTGGGTTCCCTGTAGTGGTGGACACACAGCTGATTGACGTGTCCTGGGGACGGAGGTATGGGCCCGCTGGGTGGGTGCTGTGCTGGTGTTTCCAGAGGGGGGAAGCTCTGTGGTGGCCGGTGACTGGGTTTGGGGAACCGACTGTCCCGAGGTCCCCGATGGGCCGGGCTGGTCATCTAGATCCAGTTGGACAGAGGTGCTGTCATCACTGTGGGCCTCTTCTGTGGGTGGAGTGGACATGTCTGGACCCTCCTGTCCAGTGACATTGGGTAGGGGTCCTGCAGGGGTATAAACGAATGGTTATTACATCTGTGTGTGGCATGGTGTGCAATGGGTGGGTGACCGTGTACCCCAGTGCTTGCATTCCTGTGTGGGACCTTGTGTGATGGTGGTTTAGTGGGGTGTATGGGTATGTGCAGTGGGCATGCTTTAGTGATGGGTGTCCATGCTTTGTTGTTGCATGCAGGGCTTGGGGTTAGGATGTGTGGTTTGTGATGTTGGGACATTTGTGAGGAGTTGGAGTGATGGGGTGAGGGTGAGGGTGGAGGTATGTGCTGGCATGCAGGTAGGATGGGGGATGTAATAGTTAAGATTTGACCTACCAGAGTCCATTCCTCCACTTACTCCTGCGAGGCCCTCAGGATGCAGAATCGCCAAGACCTGCTCCTCCCATGTTGTTAGTTGTGGGGGAGGAGGTGGGGGTCCGCCGCCAGTTTGCTGAATGGCCAGGTGGTTTCTTGAGACCACGGAACGCACCTTCCCCTGTAGGTCGTTCCACCTCTTCCTGATGTCCTCCTGATTTCTTGGGTGCTGTCCTACTGCGTTGACCCTGTCCACTATTCTTCGCCATAGCTCCATCTTCCTTGCAATTGAGGTGTGCTGCACCTGTGATCTGAATAGCTGTGGCTCTACCCGGACGATTTCCTCCACCATGACCCTGAGCTCCTCCTCCGAGAACCTGGGGTGTCTTTGCCGTGCCATGGGGTGGTGGAGGTGATGTGTGGGGTGGTGTGTGGGGTGATAAGTGTGATGATATTTAGTGGTGTGTAGTGTGTGGTGCATGGAAGTTATGTGGGTGATGGTGTTGTGTGCCTGTGGATGCTAGTGTTGTTGATGGTGGTGTCTCTCTCTGGACTTCGTACGTAATTTGTTGTCGTTAGGGTTTGTGGGTGATGTGGGTGTGTGTTTTACATTGTATTGGGTGTGTGGGAGTGGTGTGTGTATGTGTATCAGGTGTGTGTATTTGGAATTGTTCAATGTGGATGTGTTTTGTAAATGTGTGTGTATTTTGAGCGCGGCGGTGTGTACCGCCAATGGAATACCGCGGTTGAAAGACTGCCACGTGGATTCGTGTGTCGTGATAGTGTGGGCGTATTTCTGTTGGCGTGACAGTGGAGGTTTTGTTTTCGCCAGTTTATCACTGACCTTTGGTGTGGCGGACTTGTGTGGGTGTCTGAATTTTGGCGGATTCTGAGCTGTGGGTTATAATAGCTGTGGTGGATTTCCACGGCCGCGGCAGTGTGTTGGCAGTCTTCTGCATGGCGGTAAGCAGCTTTTACCGCCAATGTTGTAATGACCGCCTCTGTCTGGTTGATCTGGTGTCATAAGTGTGTAAAATAGGGCATAAAAATTGAGCTCTCAGAACAATATAAACTCTACAAAAAAACATAAAATGAATAAAAGGTTGCTGACAGATGTTATCACAAGGGCAACAAGGCAGAAAACAAACTGCCCTGCTGTGGAAAAACATCCATGAAATGAGCTATACATGGCCTAAAATGAGTTAGGTAAAATCTGTGCCCCTGGTTGAAGATCCACACTGAATACAGTTCAACACGTTCAGATGAAATAATCTCCACATAATAGCACACAGTATCCATGTCCTGAGACTTATCGATCCTTCTTGAATCATTATAAGTTTGAAAGAGGGAGTGTATGCAAGTCTTTGTGCTACTATCCATTTTTCTTCAGAGAATGAAATAAATGTGGGACGCTAAAATCTAGAAAGGATTTTCTAATAAACACTAGCCAGGAGATGTTGTTACCATTTTCTAGTTTAATACAATCTGCAAAAACTTCACTGGATAATCTGGTAAAAGGGGAGCTGCAAATCTCTGTCCACAGTAAGAGGGGTGTGATTTTGAGTCCTTAATATATGCAAGGCCAACCCCACTAAGGGTAATGATATTGGTGGTGCTACTTGGGA
Source organism: Pleurodeles waltl (assembly GCF_031143425.1). Taxonomy (NCBI): domain Eukaryota; kingdom Metazoa; phylum Chordata; class Amphibia; order Caudata; family Salamandridae; genus Pleurodeles; species Pleurodeles waltl. The sequence continues at coordinate 345,098,423 of NC_090439.1, forward strand.
CAGATAACAATCTGGCAAAAAATGTATATTCTGCCCTTTGAAGATGACCACAGTCCACTTACCTCTGGACTCTGGCCCCATGTGTACGCAAGGCCAGACAACTTGGCTTAATAGAAGGAAATTAGTTATTTGATAGGTTTTCGTTTACGTTTACGTTTACGTTTCTTGGCATTTTAAAAAATAGCATCAGCTGCATTTTCCACCCTCTCTCAGCCAAAAGCTTATCCCAATTCAGATTAATGTCCGGCATAATCCTGAGGTAATTAAAGTTAATAACTTTATTAATGGGGATCTCATCAATGGTAAACTTGCGGGAGAGGGAATTTCTAGAGCCCTAGTCATAATAAATGATTTTTTATGGTTGACCTTTAGCTTTAGATCCCCCAAGAACTCATTAAAGGAGTCCAGCAGGAGACCATTTGCTGTACATGACAATAACATAGCATTGTCAGCATTGAGGAGTACGGGCACTGACCGGTCCTCTATCTTAGACAGGTCCTTCCCTTTGGCCTGAAGAACTTGATCAATATAATTGATATACACATTTGTCAGCAAGGGAACCCAAAAGGATGTGTTATATCTAAAAATATCAATAAGAACCCCGTCTGGAACCGGTGCCTTGACAGAAGTATTCTTTAAAATGCCCATTACAACATCACCGACAACTATGGAAGGATGGAGGAGTTATTACCATTCCTAGGAAGACCAGGATTGTTATTGCTAGCTAAGAGAGGACTAAAGGAACCTGAGAAGTAAGGACTGGGAGCCTTGTTAATCAACCTTCGAGGTGGTATCATCTGAGAAGTAAGGATGGTTTATCACCTCCCAGAAGGCTTTAGAGTCCCTAGGTTTTGCAGCTGCTAGTAAATCCTTCCATGCACATCCACTCCTTGATGCACAAGACAACCACCATCAGACCAACTTCAGCAACTGCATGACCATGGTAGAAGACTAGATGCGAGCCAACGGTCAGCAGCTCAACTCTGACTCGACAAAAGTACTGGTCTTCAGCAACAAAAGCTCCTCATGGGATCCCACCTCATGGTCATCAAAGCTAAGACCAACACCTACACCCACAGACCACACAATAAATCTAAGGATAATCCTAAACGACACGCTCAACATGAGGGCTCAAGTCAATGCAGGGTCCAACAAAAGGAGGCAACCAACAAACACAAGCGCTCATCGCCAGCAGGCTGGTCTATGGCAACACTCTCACCACCAGAATCTCCAAACAACTCCTATGCAGACTACAGACCATCCATAACAAGGCTGCAAAACTCATACTTGACCTCCAATTCTGCATCCACATCATACAGTACCCCAAGAAGCTTCACTCGCTCCCCATTCATAAGTGCACCCAATGCAAACTTCTCAGGCACACATACAAAGCCATACACAGCACACAACCAGAATACTTGAATAGTCCATACATTTTCACCAACCCACCAGACACCTATGCTTTGCCTCATTCAAACTTGCACACATTCCCTACATCGGCAAAAGCAAAGCTGGAGGCCGCTCATTCTCCAGCATCACACCCACGACATTGAACAACATACTTCAACACATCAGAGCCTCCTCCTCACTTCTTGAATTCCACAAGAAGGTGAAGATTTAGCTCTATATATAAGCAAGTTGGGGGCCACACAGCCACACATCTGCCCAAGCATCTGGATACTCTTTCGGGTGATTAGCGTTCTATAGAGATCAATTTAAAATAATATAACACACATAACAATGTTGTTGCCATTATAGCACCCCCTATCTTCTGCCTATTTGTTTGTTAATGTATAAGGAGACAATCTATCCATAGTGTACATGTTAGACCTCTCAAAGACCAGACTATACATTGCCCTTTTGTTCTAGTTATTATTTTCATACCAAAAAAGTGCCCCCTCTCCACCGTCAGCTACTATTGTGCTGACGTGGAAGATCATAGACCCTGTCCAGTTGCTGATCATTTCTTTTCTCATAGGATAACAGTGGAATGCTTTATTGTAGAATTATAGTGTTTTAATTCCTCATTAAGAGGCCCCAAAGCCCTTTGTAATTAGTGAGGTAATTTTTCATTTGTCATGATTTCTGATTCTGTGATATAATGTTCGTTGTATTCAGAAACACAAGGGTGAAAGTTAATGCTGTATAGCCCCTTCATGCTCACACAGCGGGGCATGTTTGCGCTGAATGAGCAAACTTCTTTTGAGCTAATTCAGCACAAACTTAACGCCATTTTTATATTTTGCCGCAAGACATGTCTAGCGCCAAAATATTGGAGTTAAAGTCATTGTTTGCAAGCGGAAAACTACCTTGTGTCAATGAGATGCAAGGTAGGCGTTCCCGGGCTAAAAATGACTCAAAGGTTCCTAGCGCCTCATTTATCCTCCCGTGCAAAAATGGTGCACAGGAGGGAGGCGGCCCTAAATAATGTTGCTTAGCTTGCTTAGCGCCATTATTTAACGCCCGGGTCAGGGCAGGCGTTAGGGGACCAGTGGGCCCATTTCCATGGTGGAACACCATGGAATAAGGCCACAGGTGCCCTTCCCAGGCACCAGGGACAGCCCCACCCACACCAAAGGGGCAGCGGATGATAGGGGACCCCATCCCAGGTAAGTACTGGTAAGTAGAGGTAAGTATTTACCTTTCTTTTTTAAGTGCCATAAGGGGGCCTAACTTGGGCCCCCCTTCCTGGCACTGTGCCCAATGAGCATGCCCAGGGTACTTAAGTCCCCTGGGCATTGCCATTGGGCTGGGGGGCATGACTTCTGTCTTTACTTAGACAGGAGTCATGTCCATGGGGGTTGTGCGCCTAACAATGGTGCTAGTCAGATTGGAGTCATATTTTTTACTCTAACCTCACTAGTGCCATTCTTTCATGCACAACCTCCAGTTTTAACTATGCCTACACCTCCCCCACCCAGTTAGCCTCATGTATTTTAAGGCTAACTGGGCTTCAGCGCCGGCTTGCGCCATTCCTTAAATATGGCTCCCAGATGGCGCTCTGGAATGGCACTAGCCGGTGCTATACTTTTTGATGCAAACAAATCAGGGCCTGCGTTTTAACATTTAACGCCAAAGAAATTGCTAATATTTTCAGAAAAACCTGTATGTGTTTTGCACATGCATATTTTTAAGCGAGTGTTTAAATATTGACGGTCTGTTTTATCATCTGCCAAGTGAAGCACGATTAATTAGTTAATGTAGGTGTTTATGTCTTAGTGAGAGAAAATGTAATTTTCTATTTTGCCTTAAAATGAATCATCAGCTCTTTCCTGCAAAGCAATCTTTAAAAACACAGAGCCCACGAGAGTCACGTGCGCCGCTGTCAGCTTTGAACCACGAGGGTAACTGACATTCTCGTCCCCACTTACAAATGAGCTAATGAAGGTAGCGTTAGAATGAAAGCAATGGTGGGATAAGTATTTCAAATGTATCTTGCATATCTTTGGTTCATGTTTTTTAATTGGCTATTCTGATTTGTGTGATGCTCCTCAGATTACAAATTTCCTGCTTCATTTTTCTGATTTGTTTGTTTACTCTAAACTAGACACGACAAATGTGCGGCTCCATGATTTCAATGAATCCATTAGCTCGCCCGTGACAGCCAAAGGCATGTTCATTAAAACGTGTATTTTGGAATATTATAAAGCACGGTTTAACTAGTGCAGGAGTAGTTTATAATGTCCAATTCAATCTTAATCATGATTTGTAACTCTTTCTCATTTCGTAACTATTCCCATTAAAATACATGAGCTGTGAACTGTTGTTGTGCCGTCTTATTAGTTTTCACTATTCAAGTCCTAGACTCACGCAGTTCTCAAGAAACTAACAGATCACACATGCTAACCATCATAGAAGAGGATGGTAAACGTATCTGTAAAGTCTAGAATACATCCGACGGTCTCATGGTGCAAAAGAGTGACAAAATCAGACACAAGGGATGAGTAGTGAGTTACTTGTCATGTTTTTGAAATCCGAAAGAATATCATTCCAAAGATTGAGTAATTACTGAAAAAGCTTTTATCTTCAGTGAGGATGTAGTAAAATATGTCTGAGCTAATAGGTTTGCCAAGATTACACGATGTAACATATCTGAAGATTTTTGATTTTAGGAGTTGAGAAGGGATGCCGTACAAACACCTGATTACATAAAATATGACTTTAAACTGTATTCTTTTATTTAGAAGAAGACAGTGCAATGTATTGAGGATAGTCTTCTGCAGTCCTAGGACTGTGAGCAGTAGGACCCCGCAGCCCTGGGAAGACTCGATGAAAGAATTACGTAATCATTTGGGAGGTGTTAAGTTGTGGTTATTAACAGTTATAAGATAAGAAGTTCAGTTTGAAGGTCGCATGCTGATGAATAAAGACTTTGTTTATGAGGTCCATGGTTGGTGTGTTCTGGTGCATGTTCCAAGGCTACCAGGCTGGGGAGGATGCAACAGCTTAGATTTGGAGAAGCGAGGTGTAGAGGCCATTAGTCTTGCTGCATGATTTGGACTATCAGCAAGCTTTAAAAGTTCACATTTCAATAAACCTAGAGTGAGAAGTTACAGTGGTCCAGTCTGCTGTCTACAATGGAAGTCTAAGTCTAAGCAAATCTTCTGCCTTCTGTGGAAAGAAGAGTTAGAACAAGTCTGATCTAAGGCATTGTACTAGTGTACAATTGCGTTTAGAAAGTTTTCTTCCATTTTAATACTTTGCAAGAATTACCTTATCCTTATAAAACTCTATGAAATTGAAATTAGCATTGATTTTTCAATTCAACATATCAGGCAACTTTTTGTCATTCTAAAATTTGAAATAAACATGCATATATTTAGAATGCAGGGAAAGACATTGCAAAACGATGAAGAATGACCAAAACATGTGGTTCAAATCATGCTCATCAATTAAGAAGTAATTTGAAGAGTATGGTTGGAAATACTCAAAATGTGCAAAATAGATGCAGTTCACTTCCTCACACTTTGAAAAACTGTGGGAAGATAGTTTAAAAACATTTTTTTCAGACAAGAACCCACCCTCAGAATACATTGAAAAAGTATTTAGAGTATCAGTACTATATAATTTATATAGCGCTTCATACCCCCACAAAGACTAATACCTTTACGTTCCACACCACCAATGATGCCCAGTGAAGCCAAAAGGTCTCCTGCTACTTGTGTTTCCTTGCCGAGGGGATCTTGTGGCGAGGAACTCTTCACATAACAAGATAGGACAGGCAATTGCAAAATTACTCCTAGCAAAATGAAACTTGTAGTTTGAGAATATAAATAAAATAGTGAAGTTATACAAAAGTGTATGTTTACCTTTGTGAATCAGGCAGTACGTCTTTTTGGTTGGAATAATTCTTTTCGATGCTCTTATTATCAGTGATTTATAAATGATACCTTAGCTGTTTGTAACTCTTTGTGGCGACGTGGGTAGTCTTTTTTCTAATAATCAATCATGTTGTAATACTTCAAATTGAAGGTTCTGCATCTCAGAGGGGAATCACTTATTTAGTGCATGTCTATCCAGGCTTTATTGTTTTATCAGCTGATGGAACATTTTCCTCTCAGGTACAGGATATATTTTTATTAATGATGCTTAATCTGAAAACAGGCAAATATAAGTATACCCAAATTGTGACCTTGGGAATAAGAAGGAGAGCTGGCAAAAAAGCTGTTTGATTTTTAGTTTTTTGCTGTTTCTCAGCTTTTAAATGTCTGCCTTTCTCTAGGCATGCATTGCCTATTATTACTGTAAAAGGGAAACCATGATGATTGGTCCAGTCGAGTGTGATGGTATCTTTTACCAATAAAAAAGTTGAAAAACAAAAAACTGAAACTGAGTAGATGCCCTCCTATATATATATGTGGGGCTTTCAATCTGCAATACCAAATTCCAAATTGTTAGAGTGTAGAAGAAATTTAGGGCTGAACTTTCAAGTGCTTTCAGCTATACATTCAAATGCCCTATCAACATGAATTGTTTTGTGCTTGAAGGTGCATTGAAGTACATCAAAAAACTTGTCAAGATCTAGTGGAAGATGTTGCTTTAAAATGGAGCATTTAATAATTTTCATTATATAACTAAAATCCTGTGACTTCCAGTGTGAACCCAATAGGAGGGATTCCAGTACAAGGTGTAACGATTCAAGTGCTTTAACACCCAAATCACCCCTCACAGTGATGGCTTTGTCTTTATGTAAAACCTTTTAGACTTTTCCACTAATTTAGCAACAGCTGACAGGCAATTTCCTGGTAGCGAGATCTTAGGGAAGGCCAAGAAATCGAGTGCATGCTGTTCTATCAAGTTGGCAATGGAGACTGTTCTTGACAGAAAATTCTGCATTACATATCATAGTTTTCATGCAGAGTTCTTTAGATTCCCAAGTAAGTCTTTGGAAGGCCCTTGCCTGTGGAAATGACCATTTTGTATGTGGTATACCCTAAGATTTTTGCCTTGACTGTTTTCTCTAGCTGTAGAACTCTGTGCACTCCACCCCACCTAACCAGTGGTAAAGTTTTGAAATTAGTATACACCCTATTTGGCATATTTAATTTATCTATGGATCCTTATGCAAAGTGTACCCAGGGCCGGCAAGGTAAATGTGACTAATAGATCGCAGCACTTTTTGTGCCAGCCCATACAGAGACAGTGTTTAAATTGCACATTGACTTGTAAAAATGAACCATTTTGACAGGTTTAAACCTTCATGTTAAATATATATCAATAGGTTTGACCATTAGATGGGGAAAAATTGATAAGTCTAGTTTTTTTCAGAGACCTAATGTTGAATAAAAGGAAATAGGTCATGATTGCTTTGGGGGAAGACATGCCCCCATATAACATTGTTGAGGCATTTTCTGCCTTGACAAGGTTATTGGCTGACAAATTGCAATGCCCTAGTTCCAGTAAAGATGGAGGACCTTGTTGGTTCAATCATGCATGTACCTCATTCCTTAAAGACCTGAAGAAAATAACCAACATCTTCCCTCGAAACCCACATGCTGTTAAGGTGGCAAGAAAGATATATAAGGATGCACTTGCTGCCAGAAAGATCGAACTGAGGAAGAATGCTTGGGATGAGCTAATTGAAGCAAGCAAAAAAAAGATACAAAGGTCTTTTGACAAGTGGTTAATTCTTCCCCATTAAATGACAGGGATAAAATTACAATTAATACTGTTATTCCAGCCCAAATATGGGTGGACCACTTCTCTAAAATTTTTATCACAGAGAATAGTGTTTCCCAGGATGAAATGAATTGTTTTATGGCGATAAGATATGCCTCGGCAGGTGCAGATTTCTGTAATACAATAAATGTGGCTGATGTAATACAGGCAATCCAAGACTGCCCCTCTGATAAAGCTCCAGGCCCTGATAGAATCCCAGCTGATCTACATAAAGCAATCCCAGAATTCTGGGGACCATTGCTTACTAATGTTTTAAGATCTGCTATGATAGGCCCCTTAGTAGATACTTGGAGAGAGGCCATTATAGTACCCATCTTTAAGAAGGGTGATAGGGCTGATCCACAATGTTACTGGCCAATTTCCTTCCTAGATAGCTCAGTGAAGATACTAGGCTGAGTGATTCTAAACAAGTTAGAACATTGGGCATTGGAGATTAATTGTTTGTCAAAGGTGCAGTATGGGTTCCGCCCAGGGTTTGGTACAGTTGAATAAACTCTTAACTTGAACCTGATAGTACAGAAATACACAAAGGCTAAAAAAGGCTGTGTACATTTAGCCTTCATGGATCTATCCTGTGCCTGTGACACAGTTGACAGAGTGACATTGTGGACTGTTATGCTAAACTTTGGGGTGGACAAAGATATAACTGTCCTACTTAGTAGGTCTCATGCCTGCACCTCGGCAAAAGTTAGTTTCTCCCAGGAGTGTGATTTAACAGATAGATTTGCCTCCCTGAAAGGGGTAAGACAGGGATGTGTGTTGGCCCCTTTCCTTTTCCTCCTCTACATAAATGGGCTGGAAAATGTTTATGTGTATTGGGGAAAGATTTGCCACTCATTAACAATTCCCCTATTTCAGCTCTCCTTTATGCGGATGATGCTGTGCTCATTTCAAGGACAGCAAACGGTCCTCAAATTTTATTGAATGCTTTTCATGTGTTTATGGGAAACCTCAGTCTTAAAAAAAGTCATTTGTTATGAAGAGCGACCCAAAATTAGCTAAAAGCAAAAAATGTGTTTTGGAAGGTGTAGAAATACTCAAGGTTTTAAATTTTACCTATTTGAGGATTCACATTGATGTAGATTTTAATTGGATATTGTTTGTAAGTGTTTGTGTAATGCAATTTCAAAGAGCCATTGATGCTCTTTATAGATTTTCTAAAAAGCTGGGGCGCAAACCAGTTAAAGAGATGTTGACTATTTTTAAAAGTATGTTCTCTTCTATCGCAAAATTTGAAGCAGGAGTTTGGGGCTATGTGGATTATGAAGTCTTCAGGTAGTTGAGAACAAGTTTTTGAGAAGGTTATTAACAGTCTCACAATCTACCTCTGTAATGTTTTGTCATAAAGAAGTAGGCCTGAGGGACATATCGGATTTTATACAACTCCAACCAGTATTGCTATGGTTAAAAATACCTTGGCTCAGATATGTTCACTCTACTTTATCTGGTCTTGGGGCAGGGGAATTTTTTCTTGCCCCAGACTCTTTAGCGGGACAGGACATTAAAAGGTTTAAGGGGACATACTCGCACTCAATCTATGATCTAAAACCAAATATGGCCATAGCTAGGGATCAGGAGAGGAGAGGATGCCGCCACAGCAACTACACCCTATGTAATATTTGGACATTATTACATCCAATTTTTTTATCCAAAGGTATTAGATCTAGCTAGCTTGCTTTTTACTATTTATATAATTTGGGAAACAAATAAATAATACACGCTTTGTTAAATTGTATTTAAATTATATTTATACTGCCTTTGGTATTGGACATTTTCCTTAATATTGCTATTTATTGTACATTTGAGAATTTTGTATGTATATATTTTATGTCTTTTATGGTTTATTTTTGAACCACAAAAAAGTATTTTGGCTGACTGAATATTAATAGGTTACACCTAAGTAGGTGTTACTCTCCATAAGATAAGATGCATTGTATTCAAAAATAGGAAATAAAGGAATTTCATGTTAAACATAGCCTTACAATAAAAAAGCCCAAACGCTATTTTACTCTAGCAACCTTGCTTTTCCATAGAAATAAACTGGGATATCAATCAATCAATCATAACATTTATAAAGCGCACTATGTACCCGTCAGGGTTTCGAGGCGCTGGGGGGGGGGGGAGGGAGAGGTGCTGCTAGGATACAATGTTAAATGTGTTAATGTGAGCTCCAACTTGGAAAGACCTAGAAATTTCATTTTTGGACTCTTTATAATGTTTATTAAAAGCCCAATTCACTCGTCAAGTTGGATTTTTAATCAATATCATGGAACAGTACTTTTTAAAAGTTACATTTCCTGCCTAATTTTCATTAGCCTCCAGCTGCAGCCCTGTCAGTGCCTAACGACAAGTGAGGTACGAAAACTGCTTACAGAAAAGGAGACCAAGGTGTGGGTGTAATGAGTTGTTTCTGTTCGTCTGGCAGAGCCACCATTTGATCAGTACCTCAGAACTTAAAAAACATCAAAGGGGCCTTCCCTGTCACAGAAACATGTCAGATGATACCCCTCTGTTTCCCGCCTGTAAGCCAGGCTCCACTAAGAAGGAGCTTTCCCTACATGTTTGAAGTAACCACCCAGGAGGGTTTGGCAGTTTCTATTTCTCTGGACACATCTCTGGGATGAGCTCAGAGGTTCTGAATAGGAGGAGAAGAGTTGCACCATATTTTATTTAGAGAGAGGGGACACTGGGGATTGTTGATTTTAGGGCACACAGGAAATGTTGTAAAGTTGGAAAGGTTACCCCAAGAAACGTTTACCCTCTTGGTTAGTGAGGTGCCAGGAGTTACTCACACCCACAAACCCCTGTCAGGCATAAATGCAGCATCCCCAGTGCCCTCCTTAGAACACTAGTGGACCCATGGAAGATCAGAAGAGGACTGAACTTGTTTCTGAGTCCTGAGAATGGATCGGAAGGACTGGGCCTGACCTTCCTCTTGTATCCAGGACTAAGAAGTGTACTGCAAGGGCCATAAGACTGATTTCCTTTTCAAGATACAGAAAAACAATAAGCTTCAAAAGGCCTTTCTTGCATTTGCTAAGATGACCACTTCTAATGGAGCTTGCACTGGACAATGCCGGTGGCTTTTCCTGGAGTGAATCATGACCTGCAAGTTCTGTTCTTGAGATCCTAGCACCCTGAGCTTTATCAAAGTATACTGCTCCTAACATCATGCAAAACCTAGGATTAGAAATGTTTGACTCCAAATACCTCCAAACGACTGGGACAAACCTGCAGAGCCAATCCGACAAAGAGGTGTTGCCACTTGACTGAGATTCAGGTTTCTCCCACTCTGAGCTTTTCTGCAGCAACAAATCAATTTCCGCGGGGCCTCCTAAACATGAATAGAGACATTTTCACCAAGTGATGGCGCCAAAAGTATTTAGCTGGTGAGGGACCATCCTTCGGCAAAAAAATAGAATTTCTCCCATTTTGAGCTATCTCACCAAAAGTCAACAGCTTCAATTGGACCTCGTCCGATACTGATCTGAATTTGTAGAGTCCTGCTGATCCACAGCCTTCTGCCTTACCCTGCTGAAGATTTTGAACTTCCATTTCAGAAACTCCCAGCCAGATTTAAATTATTAAATTGGTTACTGTTAATTCAATGTGCTCTTGCTGTATGGCTCTTTCACCTCACAAAGCTGGACTGCACAATTACATTTTTTTCACTTTCAAAAGAAATTCTTGAAGCAGGACTTTCTGCTTGAAAATAAATAATAAAATCCTTCCCCTTCATGGGAGGGGGACCTTAGCATTTTTCAATGGCCCTCATCGCTAGTTTTCCCTGGTGGTGACAGGCATTAAAATAAAAAACAGCTACATCTTCACCCATCTAAATTAGGTTGGCGGATATATAGCCAAACTTTCAACGGCTGTTACTCTATTGGGTCATCGAAGAAGTTTGACCACAGTTAGCACGGACTAGTCTCCATTGTTGTTAAACTGTGGTCCACCCGCATTTAAATCAGGCAGGCGGACCAAATGGAAAGGGATCTCTGTCACCATTGTTGTGGCATTACCTCTCTGTCAATAATTAATTTGTGCCCCAAGTAAGAAGGTAACACTTCTGACTAGTTCAGTCATGGTTTTTATAGCTGATCCAGGCTCCATTGTAGTTGGCCTCTAAATGCACCTAACTCCTGGTTTACCACAATCATTTTATCGTGGATGGTACTGTATGGTTTTTGGTGCTATTTTTATTTAAAAGTTTCAAAATGCATATCTCCAGTTCCCCTTATTGGATTGCTGTCATTGTGGGTGTCATTTTGTTTATAAAAATGTACTCTATGTTTTTAAAATTGATTTGGGATTTTTCTTTTGTTGTATTTCAACATTATTGCCGTTTTAGCACTGCATATGTACCTTATACATTGCTGATAGACCAGACAGCCTTAGGGTGGTCTTCCCCAACTTTTTGCCTGCCTGTCTCCCTCTATTTTTCTGATCTAATTTTTGCTGGTTTTACGACTCTGCATACTTTACCACTGCTGACAAGTGCTAAAGTGCTTGTTCTCTCTCCCTTAAACATGGTAAGATTGGCTTCTATCCAATTGACATATTTAATTTACATATAAGTCCCTAGTAAAGTGCTCTAAATGTGCTCAGGGCCTGTAAATTAAATACTACTATTGTACCGGCAGCACTGATTGTGCCACCCACATAAGTAGCCCCTTAACCATGGCTCAGCCATTAATCCAGGACCCTCAGCTGCATCTGCATTCATCTGCATGCTGATGGGTCTTTCTGGGCAGAAGGGTGGAGGGACTCTCATTTACTTTTTTAAAGACTTGTGCCCTGACCCCACACAAAGGACTGATAACCCCCACAGATCTCCTGGCAGACAGGACTGGGTTGAAAGCAAAACTGGTGTATTTAAAACTACTCTTTTTGAAGTCTCTGCCACTTCAAAAGCACATTTGGGAATAAATACTGGGTCTGCGACTCCCTAAAATCAAAAACTCTGCTGGAAAGACTTTGCCTTCCCCCCACAAGTGATCTCCAAAGTGTTGTCAGCTTGCCTCCTATTAAGAAGTCTTAGGGCCATCAATGATTTCACCTAAGAAAGAAAATCCACTGCACTGGAAAAATAGACGCAATGCCAGCAGAATCAACTCAGTGCCTGTCTTGTGGCTGTCTCTTGGCTGAAAAACTGACGCTGTGTCTTCAGAATCAACTAAGCACCTGTTTCACCATCACAGCATGTTTGAGTTTTCCAGGCATTGTTGCTGGATGTCAATTTGTCATACAATACTGCACAGCAGTAAGGAACCAAGGCTGCATGTTTGGAAATTGATGCATCACCTTACCTGTGAGGAAATAATTTATGCATCACCTCCACCGCACTGGAAAAATCGAAGCACTGCTTTACTTTCCAACACCTCATCTTCTCTGCGGCCCACAACGTTGTTATTTTTGACACATCACAGGTACTTTGTGCTAAAGAGATACATCCATTGATTCCTGTAGATTGAGACTACTCAAACCTCAAAAAAGTGCTATCTTGCCTCTTGCATATTGGATTTTCATAATTTTGGTCTTGTTTTATTCAGAAAAAATATTATCTAGTTTTCTAAACTTGTGTGGAGTACTTTGTGGTGTTTTCACTGTGTTACTGTCTGAGTTACTGCACAAATACTTTACACATTGCCTTCTAAGTTAAGCCTGCCTGCTCTGTGACAAGTTACCAGAGGGTGAGCACAGGATAATTTAGGTTCTGTTGTGATTTACCTTGACCAGGATTGTGGTCCCCTCTTAGATAAGGTGCATACCTCTGCCAACTCCAAATCCAATTTCTAACAATCGCCTATAAGTGAAGGCAATGTGCTTTATGCCATAGATAGAGTGGAGCGTGGGTTTATTTGGTGACTTTAGTGGTTCGCCCTGACAAGGATTGTAATTATTACTTGAGGTAGGTAGTTAACCCCCTCAAATAATGTTATTTCTTACATAGTTGTCTAGTGGTTGTTTGCAGTACAACTCATTGATTTAAGCTGAAATTCAAAATCCCTTTCAAACTCAACATTTTGATTTTTTTATTTGAGTTTTGATTTTTGATTGGTCATTTTTTGTTTTTCCTAAATTCATTCCTACCCTATCATTTTGCACCTGCGACTTTGGAATGAATGGAAGTGGATCTAAGCACCATGGAGGGCCTTAGCATGGTAGTGCTGATGAAAATGTGAAAGGAGTTTAGCCTGAGGTTGGTGAGAGATTTCAAGAAGAAAGACTGCCAGATTGCCCTTTAAGCTTTCTAGGGAATATGCCGATTGCAATCCCTCCCACATGAGGGATTAATGAGGAGGGGGTAGGGGAAGAGGTTGACAATGATATTAAGGAGAATCCAGTGTCAGATAAGTGTGTGTCCCAAAAAGCAGTTTCACTTGCATTATCCATGGCAGTGAGAAGTGTGTCCTTCAATGGTTTCTTAAATCAGAACTTGAGGACAGATAGGCAGAGAGTGAGCTGAAGCTGAGACTGGCTATCTTAGGCTCAGAAGAGAGAAAGTTAACTGCTGAGAATTAAATTTCTCCTGACCCTTGAGGAGAAAAATGTCAGGCCGACCCATTAGAGGAGCCGGTGGGAGTTTGCCTTGAGGTCCAGGAGGGACTTTGAGTCCATAAATGCTGGTGATAGCAACAAGGAAGTGCCTAAGAGAGGTAAAGACTCTACATCCCCAAACACCTGGAGGCTAGCTATGTGGTGGGGGCTGACATAGATAACTTGTTTGAGGCATATAACATGGCCTTAAGAATGCAGAGAGTCTCAGAGGAGGACTGGGGGGCTAGTTTCTGGAAGCACATGCCCATTGCTTTGAGGGGTATCTTTTTTCCCATTAAAGTCTTCAACCAGATGAAATATGCCCTCATGAAGGAAGTTATTATCACCAAGTTTGGTCTGAACCCTGAAAAATATCACTTAAGGCTCAAGGATAGCCAGACACAATCACACCAGTCATGGGTGAAGATTGTGGATTCTTGCTGTAAGGCACTGGATAGTTGGGGGAATGGCAGCAAAATAAATGATTGTGATGGACTATATAATTTGATGATGAAAGAGCACATTCGAAGTAATCGTTTTAGAGTTGGACCTGCACCTGATTGATACTAAACTCACTGTGCCCAGACAGCATGGGAAGAAAGCTTACTTCTGGATCAGCCCCGAAGTGTCGAATAACGTATCTTCAGGAGATTACAAGAAAGGTGGACAGGGTCACCCAACAAAATACAAATATAGTAAAAATGAAATTTTCTCAAGTGCCCTCAAATTTTTTTCCAGGAAAGGGTGCCCCATTCCCTTTCTGAACACAGGAGGAGGGATTTAGTTAAAAGAGACCTATGGGACATTACCACCAGTGGTGTCATGATGGTCTCCACTCAGGACACAAGAAGGAAGATGCCATCTGTCCCAAGTAGAACCCCCAAACTGGTGGGTCCACACAACGTATTGCCAGTGTAGCGCTTAGGGGAGGACTTTGTCCCAGTCATGCTGGAAACAGTGCAGGAGTTAGCTTAATGCCCCTGTAGACAACAGATGGCACCTACAGCTCCCATTCTTGCTAACACAAAGAAGTTATTGGTGGTCCCACTCTACGGCCATCAACTCACCCATTCACATTTGGCTCATAGCTGGTGTGTCAGACTTCATGTCTTGCGGAAGAGGACACTTTCAAAGGAGAATGATGGTGATCATGATGTCAAAATATAGGATCACAATTTCTGTATCTAAGGCTATAAGAAATATGCAGATTTGTTTAATTGTAGAGTAAACTCTTTTTAACCAGTCCCTATGTTCCCTGGTACTCCCTTCTCAATGATGATTCATCAGCAGGACACAATTCCCAGGCTCCCCGGTGCTTTCCCCATTGATAGATGAAGATTTTTAAAATGTAATTCTTCTCTTTCAGATCTCCCTCCCTACTGTTCCTTCCCCCAACAACCTGACACACCTGGCCACTCCTGTTTTCTGTGTTAAAAAGCAATGATGCAGATTACACTTGCAGACCTTGGGTGATTCTCTGGCAATCCCAGTAAGATACACATTTCCCTCACTTAAGTGGAATTAGATTGTACCTGTAAACATAATGCTCTCCCTGATTTGTAGTCCAGAATAACCATTCTCATCTCATATTTAACTGGGGATATGGCAGCATTGGCCATGCCTTTAGTACGATAGGATAATCCTTTTTTAATATGATTGGAAAATAGTGGAGCTGAATTTCAAAAGGTTTTTGACAAGAGGGCAGTCAAATTCTCAGACATGGAAATGGTGATTTGTTTTCATATTTGGCATTGTTTATTAGACTAAATTCTGAATCCTCTTGGCCAGTAGAAAATAAGTCTGAAATATTTTATCAAGGTTTGAAGGAATGTCTTGACTATGCCCTTGCTCAAACTGACACACAACTGGAAAGTTGCATACTTCTGGTGAATTTCACCCTTAGACATGATCACAGAATGGTGGAAATAAAGGGTTATAAGAGAAAGAATGAGAAAGTAAGTTGTGTTAAAAAGAAAAACAAAGTGACAGTAAACTCTGAATCAGGAGATTGGCCATTGGCCCAGGGAGTAACAAAAGTACCCCAGAGAAATTGTCAGCATCTTTACTGTGGGTGAAACGGTCACATCATAAAAGAGTGTTCAATGAAACCTAAAACCAAGAGCACCCCAGCTAATAATTTACCCAAAAAGTCTTAGTAACTAAAGAATTCCTCGCCTTTGGCCTGAAGCACTCTCCGGTAGTCATGACCAGGACTTCTTGGGAAGTTTTGGAATCCCTTCATTAAACTTATCTATGCAAATTTGCCAACAGTAGATGTTCAATACTACTTCTACTAGTTTTAGGAGCTACAGGAAATTTAGTGGACATTGAACTGGCTCAGAATTTAAAAATCCCTTGTGTCAAAAAAATATATTCCTGAATTGTTCCAAGCAGTGGATGGCAGTTCACTTTCAAGTGGGCCCATCATACTTCAAACTGCTGATGTAAAAATTAAATATCTCGACCAAACATTAAAGCATTCTGAATAAATTTTCTTTAATGCCATTTGTACCCCAACATATGTTTTAATTTGGAGAAGTCTTTGCTTATGCAACATATCTATCCATAAATTGGGAAATTGGGCCCATATTTATACTTTTTGACGCAAAACTGCACTAACGCAGTTTTGCGCCCAAAAAATTAGCGCCGGCTAACGCCATTCTGAAGCGCCATGCGGGCGCCGTATTTATTGAATGGCGTTAGCCGTCGTTAGCTGACCGGCGCTGCCTGGTGTGCGTGAAAAAAACCACATACACCAGGCAGCGCCGGCGTAGGGAAAAATGGCGTTTGTGCGTCTAAAAATGGGGCAAGTCAGGCTGAGGCAAAAAAATAGTCTTAACCTGATTTGCGCAATTTTTTTTTGGCGCCCAGACGCCATTAACATGACTCCTGTCTTAGCAAAGACAGGAGTCATGCCCCCTTGCCCAATGGCCATGCCCAGGGGACTTCAGTCCCCTGGGCATGGTCATTGGGCATAGTGGCATGTAGGGGGGCACAAATCAGGCCCCCCTATGCCAAAAAAAAACATAAAAAAAAATACTTACCACAACTTACCTTTTCTTCCCTGGGATGGGTCCCTCCATCCTTGGGTGTCCTCCTGGGGTGGGCAAGGGTGGCAGTCCCTGGGGGCTTGGGAGGGCACCTCTGGGCTCATTCTGAGCCCACAGGTCCCTTAACGCCTGCCCTGACCCAGGCGCTAAAATCCGGCGCAAATGTGGGTTTTTTAGTCCCGCCCACTCCCGGGCGTCATTTTTGCCCGGTAGTATAAATACGACACATATGCATCGCAGTCATTTTTTAAGACGGGAACGCCTACCTTGCATATCATTAACGCAAGGAAGGTGTTCACGCAAAAAAATGACGCTAACTCCATGAACTTTGGCGCTAGACGGGTCTAACGCCAAAGTATAAATATGGAGTTAGTTTTGCGTCGAATTTGCGTCGAAAAAAACGACGCAAATTCGGCGCAAACGGAGTATAAATATCCCCCTTGGTCTCTTCAGCTTCTTTCATCATATTTTAAACAGACTTGCCTAAGAAATTAAGAAAAAGACCCAAAGGTCATACCAATTGGACACAACATTGCTATAGCAGCTGAAGAAGAGAATATTGTCCCAGGAGAACATCAAAGTTTTAAGGATGTGTTAAGCAGAAGATCTACCCCCACATTGTTCATATAATTGTAAAACTGACCTATTTTACAGGGTTAATTATTCCTACTTGTTGTATTTATGCTTTATCAGACAATAAAAACCAATACCTAAGACAGTAATCTATAAAATATCTTGCAAATAGCTTTATACGACCTCCCAGCTCTCCTGCAGCATTGTCTCTGTTTTTCGTGCCTGAAAAAAATGCCAACTTACAGACTTGTATAAACTACCACTTAATAAGATCATGGTAAAGAACTTTGAGAACAGGAGCCAGTATGACAACTGTCAGGTGTCATCTGATGACTGCAGAGTAAGTTATCTGTGATGAAGTCCACCAAATTGTAACAGCTGACAACCAGGTTAGAAACTAGGCAGGAAGCTGTGAGTTAAGCTGTGCCTGTAGACTGTCTGCTAGGTAATGTCCTGGAGCACACAACCTGGAAGGAGTTGGAATTTAGGTCACTTCCAGAAGTATTGGGACATCCTGAATGGGTGTTCATGACAGAACTGTCAATGGCAGACTATCAGGGGAGTCCAAAGGACCTGGAGCCTAAAACAGTGGCATAGCTGCCTGCCAGAAGAAAGGATACAGAAGCATAGGGAATCGGTTCCAAAGTTCCCTTGGTCTGTGAAGAGACTGACCCAGAGGGAGGAACCCCAGGACACACATGGGAGGTTATGAGCCATGGGAGACATGTCTGATCAGCAGGATAGAAAGCTTCAGGAGGCCTGTCTCAGGAAGAATTCTTCAATGCACAGAGTGTGCGCCTCACTCCTGAGGGCCTACAGCGGCAGGTTGAGGCACAGAAAAATGGCAACACCTCTGGTGATACCCTCATCCACTGGGGGAATGATCTCCTGTACAGTGAGCCTAAGGTCCCTGAGCTTGGGTCAACTAGTATGCTGGTGGTTCCCCACTGTGATAACATAACATGTGTATTTGTAAAGCGCACGTTCACCCACAGGCATCTTGGCGCTGAATAACAGATGTTTATTGTTACCTAACTCAATGGTACTCATTTTATTGACCTCAGAATTTTGGATGAAAGGCTGAGTGAACCTGCTGGGATTTGAACCTGTGACCATGAGGTCAAACACAGGCCCCTATAGTGGACGCATTAGTCCACTAAGCCACCAGACCCGTGATAGGGACTTCTTACTAGAGCTGGCCCATGATATTCCTTTGATAGGACATCTGGGACAGGCCAAAACCTTTAAATGCCTGCTGCTCATCCACTTCTATTTGACCTAGATAATAAGGATCAAGTCAGATGCATTCTGCAGGACTTTCATGGTCAGCGGCAATTGAGAGAAGAAGTGCAAAGCTCCCCTCTAAAATTTTCTCATGGTGGAAAAACCATTAACAGGGTGAGTGTAGACATTGTGTGGCCTTTTCATTCCAAGACAGCAGTAGGGAATAAGTTTATCTTGGTGTTGGAGGATCATGCCTGTGGGTGCGGCCCTACATCTCAGGTCAGTGACTGTGCCCTTGATGAGACTGAGAATTTGGAGTGTAAGAGCAAAACTTCACAAAGGTCCGTCACTGCAGTATTGCTTGAGTAGAAAAGATTAGGACCTGAATCACAAGGGTAAACTTACACTTTTGTGTATGTTTACTCTTTTTTGGTATTCACAAACAAACAATGTAATGGTAACTGTATGACTGCAGAGGCTCGCAATTAATGCAGAGAACTCTGCACTTAACAAAAGTATGACAGGCCTATATTTCTATGTGCTGAGTTGTCTGCACCGACTGTGGAGTCTATGCAGTTGTAAAGTTTCTATTTAATTGTTTGTAAATATAAAAAATGTGTTCACTTCCCCTAAGTTAGACCTTACCTTTGTAAATTGGATCCACAGTGCCTCTTGGCCCAAAATGTGGGGAATGTTGAGAAATTGGTCTCTGCAAGAAGGTAAAAAGATGATGAACTGTTAAACAATCCTTGGATGCTGTAGTCAATAAATGAAATCACCAGTAACTGTCACATTTGTGGAGGTATTGAGAAAGGACAATTAATGGTTACAAACTTAATAGAATATTTTTCAAAGAACCAGGGCGTCCATAAATCAAAACAAAATAAAAGAACATCTTTAGAGTTAGGACAACATTTCAAACGTGCATGGGTGATACTATTATAGCTGCTGCATATTTAAAGGACTTTTATAAATAGTGTCCATTCATCTACACTGTAGATTCTACTGTTATAGAAAAATGTCTGTAGGAGCCATAAATGGCAAGAATGACCAGGGCACAGTGAAAGATTAAATATGAAGTTTGAAATCAAAGAAACAGTAATATTACTGGAATGTGACAGAATAGTGGATAGTCAAGCTGACATTGTCATGAATAAATATGTCACACTGTGTGAAGAAATTAAATACCACACAACAGTTTGTTACAAGTCCACATCCCTTGACAGAATGGTTGCTCTCCGCATAGCAAGTCGAAGTTAGAAAGAGTCTCTTCATAGTGTACCAGCACAGGATGTATGGCCACCCCCTAAAGTGACTGTGCACCTATGACCATATCAGAAAACTGACTGAGAAAGGCACGTAGCCGACTGTCCACAAAGCCAAAGATGTCTCTTCTAGTTAGTTAAGGTAAACCTAGGTTGCAGAGAGGAAGCTCTCTGTCATACCAGCATCAGGGTCATGTTTGGGAGGATGAGGAAAGACTTTGAAGTCTGTAGCCATAGCTCAATGCTCAAACACTTACTTACTTGCTTGGCTGGTGGAGAATGGATAGACTCTCAGCTACTGTTACAGCTATGGTTGATGGCATGACCTACTTTTGTACTGCTCACTGTATAACTAATTTTCTGCCAGCATATTCCTACAGGAAGCTGGTGAATATTTTCAAATTGACTTGTATCCCACAATACGGGTTGCTTCATTTTTATTTCAGTATGAGGTTTGGAATAGCTTAAGAGGGCCCCGCTGTAAGCATCTCCACGAAGGAGACCATATACACTTTACTCACAGATATTTTCTCACACCATCCTGCCACATATGAAGGTGGTGCATAAAACATCCATTAAAAGACATAAACGTCAGTTAAATATTGAGTACAAAGACAAGAACCAATTGATGAGAAATGCTACACCAAAAATACCATGCCTCAACATACTGGGACCCCTCAAAACTACATAAGTGTTAATTGATTCACTTCATCAACTGCAGGAACCGAAACCAAGCTGAGATACAGCTGAAAATCCTTGGATGAGCAGCTACAAAAAAAGCCATGTTGTATAGCGCAATTTGCCTGTGAGCAAAAATGTATCTCTAAATTGGAAGGGGTTACAGGTAAGTCAGATCAGCTAAACTTATCAACGAGAGAAAGAGGCTATTTCTGAGCAGACCAAGAAAAGAACCTCCTGACCTTTTTCACTTTTCCAAAAATGTTGCCACAGTTTACTATTGGAAATTAATCTGAATGAATTTGGTGGGACAAAAGGCACTTCCCTGATATATTTGAATAAAAAACAAGTGCAACAGCATAAAGAAATTGGATGAGTCATTCAAAAACTGAAGTGTCTCTCAACAGGCATCTGGCAAAAGGTCTACTGAGCACAGATTAACATACTTCAAAACTGTTGAAGTCATCTGAGGTAGTCATTAGGATAATGACTGATATAATTGTTTAAAGTTAGACTAGTTTAGAAAATGAACAATAAAGACAAAGTGCAGGAAAAAGACTGGTGCACAATAAAGAATTTGATATACTGTTTTTTGGGGGGACAACTACATCACAGGGTTTTCTTGCAAAGCAATGATCTGTACTACTACAGTCATTCCTAGAGTGGCCCTTATTAGTGTTATGCAGTTTGATGTGCAAAATGGCGGGATAGACTATTGGAACTGTCAGGAGATGATGGAAGAAAAGTTTATGGAAGCTTAGCTTTACAAAGCTAATGCGGTATATTGGTCCATATCTCATTTAGTACCTAGAAACCAGTTTTACAACTCCTAAAACATATTTGACAAGAGTTGCAGGCATTGCAAATACCAGTGTACTTAGAGAAAAATTTGGAGCCTTGGAATTTGGATGTTAAGTGCCTGAACTGGATTAACAATGAGCTTCATATGTTGAGAACATAAAAACTCAAAAGCAAACATAGATTATGACACCCTGAAGAGATATCATTTTCTTGAAACAAAAGCAGGAGACTTTGAAAATAGATCTAGGGGATACAAGAGATGGTTTGAATGAATCTCAGAACAGGTAGAGAGTCGATTTATGTTGGAGTACTTGAAGAGGTTATTAGATGTTATGTTCTTCCAGGATCAAAAGAAGATCTAACTATCTGTAGTGTCCATAGAATTCCCTTCTCTAACATCCAGCTGAATGCCATGCCATTGTTGTTGCTCAGATTATGGAGTAAAAGAATTGACTTTATCTAAAGCAATACATTTGACATTAATTACTGCAGACAATTAGTTTGAAATGAGAATTGTTTTCTGAGATAGGCTGAGTGAACAAAATGCTGATGGAGATTGAAGCAGCTGATCCATTACTTTGGCTCCTAGGCAACAAAGAAGCAAAGGCACAGCACAATAAATTGAAAGTATTTTTGCAGTGAAGTTCTATATTTTCTAAGAATCGCTTGCCGTACACGGCTTTCTGATGCTAGTGTAAAACAAGCATAAAGGAAGTCATTCATGAGCGTTCACATGTTTTTAGAGTATTATATGAGAGGCTGATGAGAGGGGTTTGTGGGGGAAAAGGTCACATCATGGAAAGTTGAATTTTACAGAGCATCTGTTGTTAGTGAGTGGCAACCTACACAGGTAAGGTGGATAGGGCTCATGGAGGGGGTTTGGGTGTTGGGTGGGGAAGAGAAACAGGCCAGAAGATGACAAATGTATTTGTGAATTGTGGTTGAAGGAGTCAAGATGCAAAGAAAGAAAAATATATGGCTTCCCTCGGCAAATGGTTTATTCAAATCTCTTTCTGATGCATGATATAGGATAAGAATCACATATGATATTGCTGAATTTTTCATGGATACTGGTGTTGATTCTAAAAGGCATGATTATTGACAACTATATGAGCACTCTGTATTTTTTTCTGTTAATTCCAAAATGGCTAAACAATGTTTGTAGTTGGAAAGCAATCCTAACTCAGTACCTAGAAACTTTTTCTCTTGATGTTGCAGCAAACACACTTACAAATACAGTATAAATATAAACAAACATGGATTGGGTTTACTCAAGCTTATTACACGTCAACATGACTACCTTGGAGAGGTGTGGTGATTTTCCTAGCTAAGTGCTTTTTGGGCCTTATCATCAAAGTGGGGAGTGGCTCTCAGTCTTTGAGTTTTAGTATCTTTAAAGAAAAAGTCTAGTGATACCCTCTCTTACTAAAGTCTAATGCTAGATTAGCCTCAGGCTCTGAATGGATTACAGCCTGCTGTAGTGATTACACTCAGTAGACTTATACTTTTAATTTTGTATAATGTGTATATCACAAATTATACAACACTGCTTCACAAAAAGGGGACTCAAGTTAACTACGAGAGTAGAATTCTTTAAAAAGTGTTGTTACCCTGGCGAGGACCTTAGAAATGTGCAGGCCATGTGTGACTGTGGAAGACATTTGTTACATAATGTGTGCAGTGTGTAAAAGTGTGTACTGAGTTTGTGTGGGCTGCTACAGTATGTTCAGCTTCAGAGCCTCTACCATACTCTGAAGGCAGTGCATTCCAAACATTGTGCAATGACTGAATATGTGAGTTGAAACCTTGTGATGTTTGTTTCCCTCTAGCATATGTGGAACTCAGTATAGTCAACAAATTTCCCTATAGGTTTATCAGATGGCCATGTAATAGGCATGGCCACACAATGCTGCATGGATAGTCTCCCTTCCCCACAGCTATATCAGCAGGCAAATTGCCATAAATGGAACTGCATCCTACAAAACACTTTAAAACCTTGCATATTTCCATGTGTCAGGCCTGCATTGGCCACCTAGGGAAAATCCAGGTACACTTGCACCATGAGGCAAGGAGATGACACTTGCATACAGGAACATCTCCTGTCAGTTAACCAATATATGCTGTGAGCCATGACGCTCCGTCAATGTGTGATGCTCTACACGGGACACAAAAAATGTAAGGTAACAAGAAGATGTCAAGCTCTAACTCCATGTAATGTCACTCCTAGCAAGGTACAATGTACTGAAGCACTTGCAGGTTTCCTGGTGTTGTTTCTTGGCAATTGCATAGGTTTTCATCTGATGTGAAAGGCTACCCACAAGTAAAAGTAATGGAACCTCTCTCAGGTGCACATGAAGGCTATACTGTGATTCACCAAATATTGTGTCACTCTGGATCAATCACACTTGTCAGGCCTACTAAAGAGGAAGCTGGGCTTGTCATGCTTAAAATATAAGCAAACAGATAGGCTAGACATTTTTATCAAGGACCTTTGTGCATGCACAACACATACCCTAGTATGTATATATCTTTTTTTAGAGGTTTAACTTTTTGGCATCAGTATTCGGCGGTGTGCAGTCCACCGCCACTGGCGGTCTTCAGTTTACCGTCACCATGACGGTCAGTGGTGATTACCGCCAAGTTCATAATGAGGGCCTATGTCGTTTTGTTTTGATAGAGAAGTTCTAGGTCAGTATTTTGGCACGTGAAGGAAATTAATGAACTGAACTGTTGAAACAATCTGAGAGCAAACTTTTAAGAAAGAGACTGTTGAAAGTAACCAGAAAAGACATTGATAACCTGATTTGACCTTTTGAAACCTGATTTGGACAAAGTTGCTAACCAATTTTGACAAGGGATCCTGGAAGTGAAACTGAACTGCTGAAGGAACAGTTCTCTATTTTTTGTTTTTGCTGCAAGTTTTTCTGATTTCTTCTGCTTTCTGATTCTTTACAGATCATGAGTAACATTAGTCCTCAAGGTAGGGATGCCAGGCACTGTAAATATATGAGCATTGGTTTGGCGATTATGTGTGGGATATTGTTTGTGGTGTTGATTGTGGGTATGTCTGTTCTTGATACGAGAAAAGCCATCCATACTTCTGCTTTTGAGACAACTACTGCACTAACAGCATTAGAAAAGTTTAAGTTAGATGAAAAATATTTGCATGAGGATACTAATGCATGGGGGGACTTTCTTCAATTTGTTTCTATCACTTGTTGAGTGAGTATGTTGAGACAATGGATGCGAAGAATTGTTTTGTGTGTACGCAGATTCTTTCATCAGTCGAGGAAGGAGTCATGTTTCATAGTCTGCCTTCAACCTAGTCTGTTACTAACAAGATTTTATAACCAGGAGTACATCCAGTATTTTTATTCTAACTACGACGTTGTGTCTTTGTTTGTTCCTTTAATTAGGTATTGGAGTAGAGTAGCTAAGGATAATGATATAGTAATAGTTAGAGGTTTCTTTGAACCTGCATTGACGTTTGGCACAGCTTATGCACATTGAAATCATTTGACATGCTTGCTTATACATTTAGAGAAAAGCTTCTTAGATCACACAGATGACAAGAGAAAGGCATTAAAAGAGAAATTAGAAAAGGACTTACAGTGATTATGCTTATAGTGCAATAGAAATGCACTGACACTCTATTTGTGGGAATGAGTGAATGTAGGCATGTGTTTTTGTTTCAGAGTAAATGTATATTTATGTTGAATGGACAGAACCCTGCAATTCCAGGGATTTACTACATCTGTGGACTTAATGCTTATTGCCGTCTTCCATGAGGATGGTATGGGACATGTTATTTGGGGATAGTTTTCCCAAAGATTTATCAAATGGAGACTTTGAAAAAGTTTACGAAAGTGACTGAATTACATCATTAGAGACAGAGGAGGGAGTCCTCTTCTGCTATAGAGGGAGATATTTTTGGAGGGGTGATTCCTTCAGTGGGAGTCATTCTGAATTCGATAAAGATTTGAAAGTTGTCTACTATTGTGGATAACATGCTGACAAATGTTTCAGGGGCCATACTCCAGATAGATACTAAATTAGCTGCTGATAGAGCTATGATTCTTCAAAATCATCTTGCTTTAGACATTCTTTTAGCGAAGGATGTCTGTAGAATGATTAATTCTATGCATTGTTGTTCATATATTCCAGATAATAGTGAAGAGATAAGAGACTTAGGACCACATGTACGAAGCAAAAAATTTGCGAGTCGGAAATTGCGATTCAATGTGAATCGCAATTACCAACTCGCAAATCAGAATGTACGAACAAATAGCAGGCCAATTTTGCGATTTGGTGCTGAGTCGCATTGTAATTTACAAAATCGCAAATTGCGATTACCTAAATTGCGAAGGTGGGGTATTACCGAATTGGAATTTGCGACCCGGAATCGCGTGACTTCAACATGCCAAAGGTCCTTTCAATGACAGTTCTGGTGCGCTGATGTCCAATGTTGTAGTGCCTCTCATTCTGATTAGCAGGTGTTAGGTATGGGGTGAGTATCCATGGCTCAGAGCATATGCATTGTCACCTGTGTAACAAAACAGCAAATATGAGCATGGCTTCACATGGTTATGCAGTGATACATATTTATGACATTGGTGGGTACTACACAGTATCTAATAAATATCCATTATCAAACTCCCACTTTCTAGGCGTTGGTGTATTCCACTGTGCCTCAAAATGTACGCATCATGTGTGCTCCCTGGATGTTTTGCAACATTATCGTTTATGACATTAGGGGCATCGCATACCACCTGGATGTTGAGTGAGTGAGTACATTACCTATTGCGTAACACATGTTCCAGATTTGCAGGGGGACATATGGGTATATGTGTCCTATCCACACACCCTATTACATGGGGAATGTTTGCAATCCTGTAGAAGTTCAATTTGGTGTTGTGTATTTCCTTCGCATTCCTGGGAAGGTAAATGTATCTGGACATGTGTGCGAGTATGGCATCTAAGAACCGTCTAAAGAATCGTGACAGGGCACTTTGGGACACCACACCAGCAACAGCAATTACCCCCTGGTAGCTACCCAAGGCCAAGAGGTGCAGTGAGTACAGCACTTGCACATATGTGGGGATGGAGCAGCTGCGCAGCGTTGGGCTTTCTAGCTGAGGTTTCAGCAGTGCAATGATCTTTGAGATGACTGTGCTGCTCAGTCTATATTTCTCTTATATTTCCTCCTCATTCTGTTGAAATATGATCTGCCTGGTTCTGTATATCCTCCCCTCTCTCCGCTTCCTCCTCCTCTGTTGGGGAGTCTGGAATCGCCTCCCCCATGCAATCACGTAGAGTGCAGCCATTTTGGAAAACCCAGACGCCTTTCGGGTCTGCTTTTATACCATGATTCTGCTTACCACCTGTTTGGAATCAGTGCTAATCTGCATATGCAAAATGGCCTATTTGCGACTAATCACAATTTGCGACTACCATGTACATTCGGTTTGCGAGTCGCAAATTGTGATTTCTTATTTGCGAGTCGCAAAATCCAGTCACAAATGTTTGTGATTCAGTACTTGGTTGCATCACTATTTGGGACTCTGAAATGGCATTTGTACATACCGTTTAGCATTTTGCACAGTCGCAAATATTGCTGCAACCCATTTGCGGGTCGCAAAACGTACGTACATGTGCCCCTTACTTACTAATCTGAATAATGCAAGTGCTGATTTTAAAGAATTGAGAGAACCACGTGTTTGGGAAAAGGTTGGCAAAGGGGTTGGTTCAGTGGGGAGTTGGCTCAGCAACATTTGGAATGGGTTTACATTGAAAATACTACAAGGGATATTAATTGTTGTGGTTTGTTTATTGGGGATATGGGGATTATGCAAATAGTGCAAAAGAATTAAAATGAAAAGGTCAAAGAATAATCAGAGGAGGGAAGAAAAGAAAACAGAAACTTTTTACAGAGAAAATTCAAGGGAAAAACGAAATTATGAAGAAAGTTAATTGTAGAAAGTTTTTGTTGATGCAGAAATTTGTGGGTAATAGTTAGTGTGATGAAATATTTAGTCATCAGAGGAGGGATTGCTAGCGCAGGTGTCTTAATAAAAATTATTAATTAATGTTTATGTATTTTGAACAGTAAATTTATGTAGAAAATATAATAACATAGAAAAAGAATGCACACATTTGAAGATTAAATATTATGAAATGTTGAATATATGTTATACAAATGCAGTAATATGTCATATGAGGGTTATGAAGTATGCTTTAGCTTTATTAATTTTAAGCCTTAACTTAGCAAGTGTCTTGGCCTACTTGCCAGGCCTCATGTAAAGCTGTATTTCTTAGTGTTTAATAAAATGCTGACCAAGTGAATTAAATTGTGAAATGTCTATTGTATTGTGTAAATGTGCTCATAACGGATGCTTTTTGTGTGAACCGACTGCTAGGAGATGATGTTCTTACTAATGCAACATTTTATGTGTAATGTGTGTGAGACTGACTTTCCCAGGATAAGAACAATGAAGATACTGACTAGAGCAGAAGCTGCAGCAATA
The DNA here is from genome assembly GCF_031143425.1 of Pleurodeles waltl. Lineage (NCBI taxonomy): Eukaryota > Metazoa > Chordata > Amphibia > Caudata > Salamandridae > Pleurodeles > Pleurodeles waltl. Next base: position 345,126,257 of record NC_090439.1, read on the forward strand.
TTGTTACCAGACAAGCCTGATGATGAGGACATCGCAAGACAAACCAAACAATATGAGAACGGAGAAATATTAGAATTAATAGATTTGGGATAGTAGTTTTATTTTCAGAGTGTGAACATACGATTAGGTGACCAATAGAGAATTAGGGGATAGTCTAGGTAACTTTAATATAATGACACTGAACAGTCAAAAGACGGACATTCTGGCTCATTCTGCCCATATTTCCTGACCGAAAGGTTACTACTTTCTTGTGCGTCTTTACTAGAGACGTGCTCAACTTGAATGCTTACTGACTTTGCCCTTTTAAATTTCTGATGCTGAAGCCTGATGCTTTGCTGATCGACTGATGTCCTGAGTATGAAGACTGATTCTGCTTTGCTGATCCACCCCGAGAATAGGTAGATTTCGAACTGTGATTACCATGCATATTTGCTTTTTCTTTCTAGGTACCAACTGCGCTATTTTGATAGAACCATAGTTAGATGTTCTTCCAAATTTGTGTTACTAAATTGTTTTGCATGAAGTCCAACATGCTGATGCTAGTCTGACATTAGTTAGGGATCCTCATTTATGATAACAGGGACTAATGCTTGTTGAATTTCTCTGCTAAACTTCATGTACTTAATTTCACTGACGCAGCTGACCTTGCTATTGATTTGCACCATAACCTTAGAATGCATTGTAGTTCAAGCTTTGATTAGATTTAGTTTCTTCTGCCGTTTTGGACAACCAGTGTTGTTCCTGTCTGTGTTTCATTTGAGTTTGAGATTAATCTACATGACCTTAGAATTGTTAATGCAGGGAAATAAACATTCTAAAATGTTTACTAAAGGTGTGGTTATTCATGACTGAAAGGTAATGGAGCTTGACAATTACTGACTCCATTGGTTATTGATTTTATTGATTACTAATAATTATTGAATATTGTGCATTGATTATTGATTATGTACTGGATCTGTGGTAAGAACATCTTAATTGCGAGTCAAAAGGTTAATCGACCTGTTTGCATCCCCTTGTAAGTTTACTTATTAAGGTCAGGCGTGCTAACACTCCCAAAAGTTGTCATCTGCCTAGCAGCCAGGCAGGCTGTGTGAGAAGGGAAAGCTCTCCTAGACTTCTGCCTGTAACCAGGATTGGGGGTGATGCCTGCTAGTCTCCCTGCTGGCGACCCAGGGAATCCAAGACCACCTGACCTGGAGACTGGAGCACCAGTGCCTACCTGCTTGCCAAGACCTATGTGCCCTATGGGAGAGAAGAGGGCATTGAAGGAACCGAGGACTAGTGAGGACACCTCTTAAGTGGCTCCCTTTGTGAGTTGTGAGGAGACAGCTGCACAGATTGGGCTCAGCCCATGTTCAGGACAAAGCTGGGGACACCCACTATGCCAGAAGAGGGCTGCTGTGAATTGATTGCTGCACCAATCAGGTCTGACCGTATGCCAAAGAAGGAATGCTGTGAATTAGGCAGTTTTGAGGGATGTGTTGATTACGCGAGAACCCATGGTAGTGCCGGCTGGGTGAGCCCATATGCCAGTAAAGACCGTTGTGAGAAAACTTCTGTGCAGGAAGGGCCAGAGCCTCATGCAGTAGTGGGCAATGACCCCTTACGCTTGAAGGGGCCACCATGGAGGACTTACCTGTGCCAAATAGTCAGGATCCTGGGTACCATGAGCTTACGGTGACCCTGTATGCCAGAGGGGGGAGTGTGAGCATTAAGAAGTGTGACCTGATCTACAACCCCTGGGTGAAGATTTGAGACTGCCATGGGAGCTCCTTAGCATAAATCACCAAATGTAGGGACCAGCTGTAGGAAAATGCCTCTTTTGGCATAGTGACCCCCCCTCCACTTTTTGCCTGACATTGATGCTAACTTGACTAAGTGTGTGCTGGGATTCTGCTAACCATGTCCCAGCACCAGTGTTCTTTTCCTAAACTGCACCATTATTTTTACAATTGGCACAACCTTGGCAAAAGGTACCTATGGTACCCAGGGCTCTGTGACCAGACGGGGTCCCTAAGGGCTGCAGCATGTATTGTGCCACCCTAAACGACCCCTCACCAAACACATGCACACAGACATTACAGATTGCGTATGTTGGTGGGGAGGAAAAGGTAAAGTCGACATGACATCTGTCCCAGGGTGCCATACCCACAAATCACTGCCTGTGGCATAGGTAAGTCACCCCTCTAGGCAGTGTGCACTATACCACAGGTGAGGGCATAGCTGCATGAGCAATATGCCCCTACATTGTCTAAGTCCATTCTTAGACATTGTAAGTGCAGCGTGGTCAATATTAAGTGCATGGGCTGGGAGTTTGTCATTGCAAACTCCACAGCTCCATGTTGGCTCCACTATTATCACACTCCTCAGCACAATGATCCCACACTGATGCTAGTGTTGGATTTATAGCAAAATGCACACAGAGGGCATCTTAGAGATGCCCCCTGTATTTTACCCAACTGTTAGACCTGATAGCCTTAGGGTAGTCATCCTCCAACTTTTTGCCTGCCTCCCTCCACTTTTCTGGCACTGTTTTGCTGGGTTTAGGACTCTGCAGACTTTACTGCTGCTAACCAGTGATAAAGTGCATATGCTCTCTCACTTAAGTATGGAAACATTGGTTCTTACCCAATTGGCATTTTCATTTACTTGTAAGTCCCTAGTAAAGTGTACTACATATGCCTAGGGTCTGTAAATTAAATGTACTGATGGTGACACCCACATATGTAGCCCCTTAACCATGTCTCAGGCCAGCCATTGCAAAGCCTTTGTGTGCAGTTTTACTGCCACTTCAACTTGGCATGTAAAAGTACTTGCCAAGCCTTAAACTACCCTTTTACTACATATGTCACCCCTGGGATAGGCCATAGGTAACCCATAGGGTAGGGTGCTATGTAGGTAAAAGGCAGGGCATGTACATGTGTGTTTTATATGTCCTAGTAGTGGAAAACTCCTAAGTTGTTTTTTCAGTACTGTGAGGCCTGCTCCTTTCATAGGCTAGCATTAGCACTGCCCTCATATACTTTTTGAGTGGTAGATTCTGATCTGGAAGGGGTAACCAGGTCCGATTTATTGTGGTCAGAATGGTAATAGAAAATCCTGCTTATTGGTGAGGTTGAATTTTATATTACTATTTTAGATATGCCACCTTTAGAAAGTGAGCATTTCTCTGCACTTAAAATCCATCTTTGCCTTACAGCCTGTCTCTCATCAATGTCTTGGTTGGGCTGGTTGACAGCTCTCTTGTGCATTTCACCCAGACAACTATTAACACAGGACACTCAGTCACATCTGCCCTCATCTGCATACTGAATAGGTCTTCCTGGGTTGGAAAGGTGGAGGGCCTCACACTAACATATCAAAGGCTAATGGTCTGCCCTCACACACTGGACTGCCAAACCCCCTACTGGGACCCTGGCAGACAGATCTGTATTGAAAGGGGAACTTTTGAACTTCAAAACCACTCTTTGAAGTCACCCTCACTTCAAAGGTATTTCTGGGTATATAAACTGGGTCCCTGACCCAATCAACTCAGACACTTCTGGACCTGAACCTGCAACCTGTCAAGAGTAACTGCTTGACTGCCCAAAGGACTCATCTGGACTGATTTGCTGAGAAGGACTGCTGCCCTAGTGTTGCCCTGCTGCCTTGCTGCCCTCTGACTGTGCTGAGAAGTACTCTCCAAGGGCTTGGATTGAGCTTACCTCCTGTTTTCTGAAGTCTCAGGGCCAAAAAGACTTCATTTCTTCAGGAAACTCTTGAGGAACAAAAATCAATGCACAGCCTGCCGAAAACAACACACAGCGATTTTGCGACAGAGAAATTGCTGCACTGCCGAACCAAAATGACGCAGCCCGACTTCCCGAGTGAAAATTCGACACAGCGCTTGCCTTGCAACAGGAAATTCAATGCACCACCCTACCAGATCAATGCACAGAACCGGAACTACGCAGCCAATTCCCCAAGTGGAAAATCAACAGAGCACCTGCCGTGCGACAAAAAAATGAACACATTCCGTATCAACGCAATGCCTGTGACTTCTTCCAGCATGCCCAGGATTTCCCTGCATCACCCCTGGGTGTCAAAAGATTGTCACATCGCAGTGAGGAACCCAGACTGTGCACCGAAAAATGACAATAAGCCCCTCGCAGCATGAAAAGAAACAACGCATTGTTTGTGCCACGTCCGAAAATCTGACGCACACCCTATTTTTCCATGCCTCTCCTCCTCTGCGGTCTCCGGGTGTGTTATTTTTGTTGCAAACCAGGTACTTTCTGTAATCAAGAGACAACTGTTGACTTCTAAGAATTAAGACTCTTTGTGAACCTGCAAAAATGATATTTCAACTTGCGCTTATTGAATCTTTATTGTTTTGACCTTAACCAGATAAATATCCTATATTTTACTAAACCTCTGTGGTGTATTTCACAAATACTTTACACGTTGCCTTCCATGTTAAGCCTGACTGCTCAGTGACAAGCTACCAGAGGGTGGACATAGGATAATTTGGATTTTGTCTGACTTACCCTGACTAGGACTGTAGTCCCTACTTTGACAAGGGTGTATATCTCTGCCAACTAGAGACCCAATTTATAACACCAACCCTCTAGTGTAGGGCTGAATGGTCTGTGCCATCCTGCCACTAACAGACAAGTGTTTGTGCTCTTTGGGGTCAGGAACAACCTTCTATGGGTGGAGGTGCATCACCCCCCCCCCCCTGCATTTGGCGGTGAGCCTCAAAGGCTCAGGCCTCCTGTTATAGTGCTCTAGGGCACTTCAGCTAGTGAAAATGCCAGACCCCCAGTCCAAGCCATACTTTTTACGGCAGGTCCGTTGGGAAATTTAGATAAAACAAGGAGGCGTGACCAGTGCAGCTAGGACCACCCCTAAGGTTTCCAGAGCTGAAGTGTCCCATTCTCCTTGCAGAATCCTCCATGTTGTTTTGGAAGAGAGCGACCAATTGGGATAGGAATGTGCATCCCTCCCCAAAGGGAGTGGGCACTGGAAGGGTGTAGCCACCCTCAGGGACAGTAGCCATTGGCTACTGCCCTCTGACCCCTATAATGCACCTAAATCTAGTATTAATGGACACCCCTGAACCTTGTTCTTCAGATTCCTGCGGACCTCAAGAAAGAAGAAGAACTATCAGCTTGTCTACAGCTTCAAGACTCCTACTACAAAAAGGTGACACATCCTGCATGACTGCATGACCAGCAACCTCCATAACCCCCCAGAGGACTGCCTGCCCAGCAGAGGACCAAGAACTCCAGAGAACAGCAGCCCTGCCCAGAAGAAACCCCCCCACTTGACACCCACGACCTGTGTCCTGGTGGCCCTCTGGTCCAGAGAAGGTGCCCAGGTGATTCCAACAGTGAGTCCACCATGGGTTGACCTCTCCGGGTGAATACAATGATGCCTGAAGCCTAAATCTGGAGGCCCCACCGGACCACAACCGGATGCGATGAAGATTCCCGATGCCCTAAGGTACCCCTGCACCCCCAGCCCCCTGGCCTTGGGGAATCTGACCAACAGTCCAGTAACGTACTGCGGGCACCTCTCCTTCTTGTCAAACCTGGGGTTTTCTGGAAACGACTCCCTGGAACCAGTTTGCAGCATCTTTGTGGCCCCTGGGGTTCCCCTATTTCAAGCATTTTGTGTCCAATGCTGTGTCTGCACCCTGAACCCATCCGTGCCTATGCCACTGAGAGTGTGTGTTTGGTGTTGACCTGTGACCCCCCCCCCCGGTGCTGACCTAAACCACCCAGGCTTGTGTCCTGAAACCGCAGGCACCTACATGCGACCTGTGTTCTTCAGAGTGCCCCAGTCCTCATAGGATTCCATTGAAAACCCGATCCCAAATTTGACCTCTGCACCCGGCCGGATCCCTGTTGCTGGTGGTGCACTTTTGTGGTCAACTTGAACTTTGCCTCATGGACATCCTAACCCCTGAAGACTGTGATCATAAGTCAAGTACTTACCTGTGAACTGTGTGAACACTTTTCCTCCCCCAGGACTGCCTTTGTTCCTACGAGAAATTGCACTGTGTCAACTTTTATAATTGAAAAGTGTTACTTACTTGTAAACTGTTTTATCTGCAAAACCTAAATAAAGTATATTTGATACATATGCCTGATACCTACTTACAACTGTACTTACCTGCAACAAAGACCTTTTAGTTCTAGTAATAAAATATATGTTTGCTATATAAAACATTGGCCTGGAGTTAGTCATTGAGTGTGTGCTTCATTTCTTGACTGTGTGTGTACAAAACATGCTTTGCACTATCCTCTGATAAGCCTATCTGATCAATCAGTCTACCACAAAAGAGAACTATAGTATTATCTATTTTAGACTCTTTTAATTCTCTGGGGATCCAGTGGACTATCTGCACACAATACCTCATTTTCGTATAGTATATACAGAGCCAGCTTCCTAAACCCGGATCAAGGATTATCATAACAACCTTGCATCGGGAGTTGGATCGGGTTCTTACCTGGCAGGAGCAGCCGCAAAGGACATCCTCTTGCTTCAGGAGCATCACTGTATGTGAGGAACTCTGCACTCATTGAGTGCAGCTCACCTAGATTCAGCTGCTGCCTCTGCAAGTGCCAGGGATGGGGTACAATCAGGAATTTAGGATGTTTCATGCCTACCAGTGCAGGTAACAATGATTTTGGGCCTCTCGGCCTAGATTGAGCTTGCTCTTACCAATGCAACGCTGGAGCACTGTTGACCTTACATTAGAGTCAAAGTGTACCTTTGAGACTCAGACTACTAGTGGGGGTTACCCTGGATGTTGCCTATAGTGAATGGGGAATAACCATTATCTCTAGGAGTGAGGCGGGAGTGCAACATGTGTGAACTGCCTAACAAAACACCAGAGCCCTGACCTCAGGGGAGTGTGTAGTTGTGTGTGCACGTAGCATTTTTCCTTTGTATTGATAGCAATAGAAATACAATACTTTTCTTTTTCTATAAAAGTGAGTTTTTGACTGGTTAATGATTTATTGCTGCTGCTGCATGCATTTTGAAATGTGAACCCATGCCTACGTCTATGTATCTACCTGCCTCCCTGTGGCCTCCTGAAGGGAGCCATTGACTGCTTTAACCACCCTATCCTGAAAGTCAAGTGCAGAAGGGTACTTGTCCCAGTTGCTCAGAACCAACAGTAGGTTGGGTTGCAGGTCATTAGGAGTAAAAGGTTCCAACCTCCCAGAGTTGGGCCCAGCATCCCTGAAGGTCACATGGCCTTCTGAAAGGGGTTATGACAATCTCTTTCGGTACATGTATTTTTCCATAAATGGTGAAGGGTTTTGATTACTTACAGAGATTGAAAACCATCACCTGTGACCTGAGGCAGCAAGGGAAAGAGGCACTACCCCTCTTTTTTAGAATGAATAGAGGAGTAAGGAACCCATCAATGAGAAGCATGTGTAAACACTGTGTGGAATTACTTTGATGGCTCAATATTCTCTGAGAAGTGCACAGGAGAGTAGAACCTTGGGAACTCTCGGGCACCTAAATAGAACCTGAACATAATTTACTTTCTACTTTAGTTTGGTCTTAAAAGAGGTGAGCATGTCACTCCAGTACCATCTTTAGCAGAGATTTCTGTCACTTTTTGGATAGCTGTAAATAGGCCCCCCAGTTGGCACATCATGCTCATCGTTTACTCACCACGGCCCTTGCAGCAGTCAAGATTTGCATCCTATTTCATTGGCACTCCCTGCACTTTCCAACGCATGAGGAATGGTATGCGGCCATGTACAAAACTGCCTCACATGAGAGGTTAATCTATAATTTTATGGATAAAGGTGATGTTTGTTCTTATATGGTCCCCCTTCCGGCAGGAGGATTGACCCTTTCTCTTTGTCTCCCTATGCCCTTCCCTTACTCTCCTGTCCCCCTCCTTCTCACCTCAACTCTGCTCCTCGTATGAGATGTCCATCGCCCAAATCCAACCCCCGTCATTGACTTATGGTTAGATTAGTTATACTCGATTTTGGATGTCCAGGTATTGCAACTGACGGATGTGTCCATGCATTAACCTTCTCTCCTTTTTGTCCTTTTGTGTATCCACAATGGATATGCATGGCATTGGTTTCTTTGGAATTTGTAAAGTCAATAAATTATTTACAACAAAAAAGAAAAATATTAAATGTTTCTTTTTAATAATAACAAACTATATTCTTTTTGGCATATTTATCTGAAGTGCACTGAATAGATGACTTTTGAATGTGATTTTGCGACCCAGAACTGAAGTTGGAAGGATGATAGGGTAAGCTGACCATACTAGGAAATAAACAACACACACTGCTTAATCCACCAAGCTTCATTTAACAATTTGCAGTGTTTCAGTGCTGGACCTACCAAAAAGATAGATGAAACAAAAATGAGTATATGAGAAGTACATAAATATGTTTCTATCTATATCACTGGACAAAATACTCCAAAAGGAAACATATAAAATAAGCAACCATGTGGGAACATAAACCAACCCTCTCAAAAGTCAGGTGCACCATGAAGTTATATCATCACTTCAACTAAAGTAATTTCCTAGATGTTGCTGTGCATTAGGCTAATTAATATCCCCACTTTATTTTCTAGACGTTGTACCATATCATCAGGGCATTCAGATTAGGAAGGCTGACATCACAATGTCCTAATGGCAAGCAGGCTTTGGGCCTTATTTAGTGTTTGGCAGATGGGATAGATGGTTACAATATGAGGGATATCCAACCATATGTATTGAAAAATGCCAAGAGCTATAGTGCACTTGAACCAAAAATGTAATTGCTGCTGTTATAGTATCTGATGGACGAGGCGAAATATGGGATTTCCTTTTCATACTGGTGGACAGCAGAGGACCATCTATTGCGTTCTGAGATGCCACCAGCTTGGTGAGGATAGTTTTTGTGGAAAGAGCTGTTGCCAATGCAGCAGAAGCACTTTTTGAAAAAAATAGCTTGGTGGGTGAGCTCCATGTCATAATGCCCTCATTGAATGGTGTGTGGTTCAGTTGCGGCTTGCTGCACTCACAAGGGTGCAGCACATAGGGGTGGGAGTAGAAGGAGGTAGCATTTAATAAAAAATGAAAATAAAATTGTACATCTTCTGCCGCCACGCCACTCCTCTTTCTCTCGTCACTCCAGGCAAAGGCTCCCAGCCTGCCCTGCGACTAATCCTGACGCTGCTCAGAGCAGCATTAGAACAGGCTGACTGGGAGCCTGTGCCTGCTCTCTCCAGCCCGGCAACACAGTGCCGGGCTGCAGAGAGTACACTGTGCATGTGCCAAACACACATGAGTGCTGAGGGAAGTGCACAGTTCACTCCCCTTGTCCAGGTCACTTCACAAGGCCCTGCCCCTTTCACAACAAAAAGATAATAAACATAGTTCTTTATTCTTTTGTTGTAAAAGGTTTGCAGCTTCTGCTGCTGGCGGGGGGGGCGACACTCCTCTGCCCTAACAGTGGAGACGCCGCTGGTGTGTTCTGCAGAACAAAAACCCACAAACTAGAGGGTTTTTTGTAGTAAAAAAGAGACGTTGGTCGCATTAGATCATTTCAATTTTTTCCCTGCCAAGATCAGAAAAGTGTTGTATGGTAGACCTAGAAAGTAAACATCATTGCCAGCAACCTGGCCCTAAACAGGGCGCTGTGTAAAGGTTTCTGGTGGAGGAGTTAGCTGAGACTTAGCTATCAGAAACCAGAGAATTTCCACACTCGTAACAGCGTGGGGGAGTTGAAGCTGTGGCACAGTGGGAGACTAACCAATTTGCAGGGGTTCTTCTTCTTTACCAAATCCAGGGACTGAACTCTGGCCCATTGATTGCAAAAATAGACTGCAAAAACATAAACATGCCCCATAAGTAGTAGGAAGGGATACCTTTAATCACCATATTAAAAGTGACAGTTATCCCGCCCCGGATATGACGTCATATCCGGTGGCTGGGACTTCCGTTGTCCCTGAAAGCCCTCCCCGGAAGTGACGTGTGTGCATGGGGTTTTCAATTGGGCTGGGCCCTCATGTTGTCACGTGTTAGCCCTGTGTCTGGGTCCTAGCCCCTGGGTTTTGGCCTATGAGATATGTAAAAAGTATGACTTAGTGATGTGCACGTGGTTTCAGAGCTTGAGAGGGACAGGTCTGGACATGTCAGACATTCATGCCCAAGTGCCAGTTAGGGGGCCTCTGCACAGGGCTGCAAAGTGGGCGGTCTGGTCAAACCTCCACACTGTTGGCTAATCCAAAAAATAAATAAAGTGGGAATGGTCAAATGCTGCTTATGTTAGAGCCAGCCTATCAATGTAGAGAGGTAAATCTAAAACAGAGGTGGGCCTGCATTCTTTCATGGGGTCCCAGTTGGTTTAAATTAGAAACTGACCCTGTAATTAAAAGTTTGAAACACCCCAGAGGTTGTTGTGGCATGGCTAATCTAAAACAGAGATGTGCCTGCATTCTTTCAGGGGGTCACAGATGGTTTAAATTAGAAAACTGACCATGTAATTAAAAGTTTGAAACACCCCAGAGTTTGTTGTGACATGGCTAATCTAAAACAGAGATGTGCCTGCATTCTTTCCAGGGGTGACAGAGGTGGGGTTAAATTAGAAACTGACACGGTAATTAAAAGTTTGAAACACAACAGTGGTTGAGGGGCATGGCTGATCTAAAACAGAGATGGGCCTACATTCTTTCCAGGGGTGACAGATGTGGGGTTAAATTAGAAACTGACCCTGTAATTAAAAGTTTGAAACACAACAGAGGTTGTTGTGGCATGGCTAACCTAAAACAGAGATGGGCTTACATTCTTTCCAGGGGTGACAGAGGTGGGGTTAAATTAGAAAACAGACCCAGTAATTAAAAGTTGAAACACAACAAAGGCCAACTATTGCTAACCTATAACAGATGTCTATTTCCAGGTCCCACCAATCATAGAGCCCAGGCATAATTACCCCAGTGAGCATGGTATAAGAGCCCCCCACCTTCACTGACCTCTTTTTTCTGAACTACATACTGACATTTGTGGCAAGCAGGGCTGTATCAGGACATAATGGCTGGAAACATGAAGGGCAGAGCTCAGACTGGTGATGCTGAACATCTTCTACTTAAGGTCTGTAACAGTGTGGTGTGTGTATGTGTTTTACTAAAGTTTAACAATGACATTAGCACCAATCTGTTTAACTATACATAGAGATGTAAAATGCCTGCTTTTAAAAAATAAATAAAAAATAAAAAAATGTAAAAGCTGCTATTAGTGTATTTTTGAGATACTGTAATTACTTTGTGGGGTGATTTTGTTTAAATGGTACTAGTAGGGTCTTGTGCTATGTATTTGTCTGTATTTTTATGGGGGCGCAATTATTTTGGGGATTGTATTGGTACTGCTTAACTTGTACCTGCTGGTTCTGGACCTGTGTATGGGCATGTATTTTTGAAAATCTGCACTCATTTTGTGGGATGGTGTTCTTTTAATGTGTACTTGCTGATTCTGGGGCTGTGTATCTGCCGGTATTTTTTAAAGTCTGCACTTGTTTTGTGGGGCGGGGTTGTTTAATTGGTACTTGTGGGTTAATGTGCAATGTATAGGCATGTATTTCAGGGCGAGTGCACTTACGATGTGGGGTGTATTTGGACTGCTTAATATGTACATATTGGTTCTGGGACTATGTAGGGGCCTGTATTTTTGTGGGGTTGCACTTATTTTGATGGCAGTATGGTGGGCTTATTGTGTACGTCATGGTTCAGGGGTTGTGTAGCTAATGGTATTAGTGGTGGGGCTGTATTTAATTTGTACAGGAAATGTTATGGGGCTCTTTATGTATTTTTTTATGTGTATTTTATGGTATGGGCCAGTATTATATGGCCGCAATAGTGTGTTTAAGTGGTGAGCTTTTGGGGGTGGCCTAGTTGTTAATTTTAGAGCTAGGCGCAATGAGTTCCGGGGTGCAGAGCTCTAAAATTAATAACTACGCTCCAAGGGGTCAACCATAGCTCTGGGGTGCCCAGGTTATGAACTTTTGCGGCGTGGCTCTCAAGAGACCGCGAGGCCTCTTGAGAGCAGCGCCAAAATGTTCATAGCAAGGGCCCCCCAGAGCAGGCCTGAGCTCTGGGGCCCTTGTGATTAACTTAGCAAAACTGGTCTCAGAGGCCACTAGGTCTCTGAAAGCTGCTTTGTTAAGTTAATCACTAGGTTCCCAGAGCCATACTGCGCTCTGGGGCCCGAGTAATTAACTCAGCAAAACTGCTCCCAGAGACCTGCAGGTCTCTGCAGGTCTCTGAAAGCAGCTTTGCTAGGTTAATAACTTGTGGTCCCCAGAGCCGGTCTGTGCTCTGGGGACCGGTGTTATTAACCTAGCACAACTGCTTTCAGAGACCTGCTGGTCTCTGAAAGCAGCTGTGCTAGGCTAATAACGCGGGTCCCCAAAGCCGTCCTGGGCTCTGGGGACCCGCGTTATTAACTTAGCAAAACTGGTCCCGGAGACCTGCAGGTCTCTGAAAGCCGCTTTGTTAAGTTAATAACGCGGGTCCCCAAAGCCGTCCTGGGCTCTGGGGACCCGCGTTATTAACTTAACAAAACTGCTCCCGGAGACCTGCAGGTCTCTGAAAGCCGCTTTGTTAAGTTAATAACGCGGGTCCCCAAAGCCGTCCTGGGCTCTGGGGACCCGCGTTATTAACTTAACAAAACTGCTCCCAGAGACCTGCAGGTCTCTGAAAGCCGCTTTGTTAAGTTAATAACGCGGGTCCCCAAAGCCGTCCTGGGCTCTGGGGACCCGCGTTATTAACTTAACAAAACTGCTCCCAGAGACCGGGCTGTCTCTGAAAGCAGCTCGGGTTAAGTTAATAACGCGTGTCTCCAGAGGCTGTAAACGCCCGGAGACAGCGTTATCAAGTTAGGAGATCTCTTCTCGGAGGTCGCGCTGCCTCCGTGAAGAGATCTCCTAACTTGATAACGAGGTCTCCGAGCGTTTACAGCCTCGGAGACCTCTACCGGCAGTTTAAAAAAAAAAAAAAATGGGATTATTAACAACGCGGCTCTCAGAAGCCGCTGGGGAACACCCCTGCGGCTTCTGAGAGCCGCGTTGAAAGTTTAATTAGAGAGAATGCCGTGCGTGTTTCAGCGCGGCATTCTCTCTAATTAAACCATCCGATCGGATCCCCAAGACCTCGTGGGGTTCCCAAGGTCTCGGGGATCCGATCGCTTGCCGCCAGAGTGCGGCATTTGCTTGTTTTAAAAAACAAAAATATATAGTAATGGCGCGAGGCCCGGGTCTGTGGGGCCCTGACCTCGCGCGCTAGGGCCCTAGGGCCCATACAAATATAAAAAATAAAAAAATAAATAGCGTTTTGGGGGCCTTGGGATTGGGGCCCCCAAGGCCCCATAGGGCAGCATTTAAAAAAAAAAAAAAAAAATACAAATACAAATATGAGGGCCCTGAGCACAGGGCTCAGAGACCCCCAGGCCGCCATGTGGCAGCCTTTAAAAAAAAAAATATATATATATATATATATATATAGCAAGTGTGACCAGGGGTTTAGGGGCCTACAAGGTCGTTTTTTTAAAGCATATAAATAAAAAAAAATATTGAAATAAATTAAAATAATAATGATTAAAAAATAACTATCCCTGCTAAAAGCTTTTCAGACCCCTCAAGTACCCCAGCCCACTCACCTTAGTTCAGGATGGCATTGGATCTGATTTTGTTGCCTTGAAAAAACCCAGGACCTCACACATGTTGCATCCACATCCGGCCATTTTCTTTTTTTTTTAAAACAAAGACTGTGTGGTGTTGGAATTGGCTCAGCTAGGAGTTTAGACTGAGCTCCGCCCCCACACATGGTTCACAGCCTTGTTCAGCTAAGGTGAAAACCAGGCATGGCTCCTAGGATCCAGTTTCCTGGCTATGTCTTATAGAGACAATCTTTGAGCTCGTATTATGCAAGAGCGCCACCATGTGGAATTTGTTTATTAAACCGTGTATAGTTTTTGAGAAAAGTTTTACAGTTGTCAATATGTATTTATACTTACAGAACATAGGGATTCAACAATTTGAATCTTGATATATTCATTATTATTATTATTAGCTTTATTTCGGTAAATATAAATACCATAAAAGCGCATCACACAAAAAAGGAACGGCAAGCTACATAATAAACAATTTAAGTCATAAAAGATTGAAAAGGAGAAAAAAAAATGAAAAGAGAAATATTTACACATAAGCAGTTCCCTCATGGAAAATCGCACCTTATAGTTATGTAAAAACGCATTATAGGTAAAAGAATAAGATACAAGCCTGGCAAACCATATCAGATAAAAAGGACATTTCAATTTAAAAAATATCTAAGAAAAATAAAAACAGCAGGTAGGGAATGCATCTGAACCAATAAAAGTGATATGTGCATGCAATGATAAATCCATCAATTGTTGTTTACCACATTCATTGTTAAGTTTCCCTCTGCTTTTTTAAGCGTGTTCAGTCTGATACGCCAGATTGAGTCTAAATATTTTGACAAACAACAAACCACTAAAACCGATGAATCAGATTTAAAAATTCTCAGAGCTAGCAAGCAGTTTTTAAAACCCTTACTTCTGCACAGAGGAATAATCCAACGGGCTCTTTGTTTGGAGTATGCGGGGCATTGGAAGAGAATATGAGTTACTGATTCTTCTCTGGCACAGCCCATCGGACACATCTTAGAAGAACAACAAAAATTAGACCATTTATAAGTGAGGGAACGCAAAGGAAGAGAGCCCACCCTGAATCTAATGTATAATGAACGAGCAAACGGGGAAGATACTATATCCATATATTGTGCAAATTCATAATGGCATTTAAAATATAAAAAGTTTCCCGTCATGGATGATGACGAGACAGCGGACAGTTGGGAAAGTTGAACGTGGAGCCAGAAAGCATCCTTTAGAGTCTGGGTTGCGTTCTTAGGGATAGATAATGGTTCCTTCCAATAGGACCCCAAACCAAGAAGCGAGAGGGTCCTTTCTACATATGCACACCACTTGATTTTGGAGCTAGTGTTGTTGGCCATCAAGTTAGCTAGCGCACATCTATAATGGACAAGAGAATCTGATGACCATAGGCGAATCCAGTACAACAGGGGCTTGAGTGCAACGATCTGGCTGATAGAAGGGAGATTTAGGTCCATGCGTATTGGGAGCATTGGGGTACTGGAAGGAACTCTTAGCAATGACCTTAAGAAAGAGTTCTCCACTTTTATCAAATCATCCAGGCAACAGTGGCCCCACAGTTCAGCTCCATAGATTGCTCCCCCTCTTGCTTGTAGTTTATAAATTTCTACTGCGGGCGTCATGGCAAAGCTAGGAGATCTAGCTGCAAATCTTGCAATGCCACTCGCTCGCTGTTGCAATCGTAAAGTTGCCTTCTGGATGTGGCGCTGCCACTTGTGCGAGTCTTCTAGTTTCAGGCCTAAATAATCAAAATCGCTGACTCTTTCCAGCGCGGCACCCTCTAAATAGATAGGTCGTCTCATTCTGCCTTTCCTATCGCCAAACACCATGCACTTGGTTTTTAATCGGTTGATTTCGAGCCCATAATCATTGCAATAGTCAATGAATCTTGAAAGCAGGGTTGAAAGGCCTGTGGCTGTTTGAGAAACCAGCAGGGTGTCATCGGCAAAAAGAAGGCAGGGGATCTTCTGCCCTCCTATTTTAGGCGAGTCGTTAGAGCACTCCATGAGATAAGGGATGCATGCGTTTATGAAGAGAAGGAATAAGGTAGGGGCAAGAACACAACCTTGTCTTACACCTCGGGCAGTAAGGAATTTTTCTGTTAATTCACCTTGTGGGCCCCATCTAATTCTACCATAGTTGCCAGTGTAAAGATCCCTGATAATATTTAAAATAGAGCACGGGACTCCTATTTTAGACAGAACTTCCCACAGTTTGTGGCGGGGTACTAGATCAAAGGCCGATTTTAGATCTACAAATGCTACATATAGGTGGCCTAAGTCAACATCGACAACTTTCCATTTAATAGAAGTAAAACGAAATATCTGGTCTAATGTGCTAGTTTTTTCTCTGAAGCCCGCTTGTAGATGATTTAAGATTTGATTTTCAACTAGCCACTTGTTCAGCCTGCTCAACAACTGATAACAGAAATTTTTTTGAAGGTTGTCGAGGAGGCTGATGGGTCTATAATTACCCGGGTTGTTCCTCTCTCCTTTCTTATGGATGGGCACTATAATCGCCTCTTTCCATGAGTCAGGATAAATTCTGCTAGTCAAGATGGCATTAGAAAGTCTGTTAATATATGGGCCCCAGGTGTTCTGGTCCACTTTAAACATATCAGAGGGGATCCCGTCCATCCCAGGGGCTTTTGCTGCTTTCTGGGCTGCAATGGCCGACACAGTTTCGTTCAGTGTAAAAGGGGGCAAGAAAGCCATAGGCTCGTCAAAAGTTGTTGGCTCCTCCGAAATTATGTCAGAAATATGACTTGCCGACAATGGTCCATACAATTCCTTGAAGTAGGAGAGCCAGATGTCAGGAGAAATATAAGACTCCAGGTGAGATGCGCGGTTCTGATCACCACAGGAAACTAGGAGCCAGAACCGTTTTGAATCATGGACGGTAGCTGCCTCAAGTAAATTGCTCCATAGCCCCTCTTCGTACTCGAATTTACTTTTGTTGCAAGTGGAAGCATAATGACGTCTAGCAGTGATGATGCCTGATCTGTCTTTGGTCTTTAGCGCGATGGCCAAAGTATTTTTGGCCTCCCTACACCTCTTGTTGAACCATTTAGTATGTGGTCGAATACAGGAAGTAGTCAGTGGCCTTGGACGTTTAGTAAACAGCTCTTTCAGAGTAGAAAAAAGGTCCAAATGAAGAGGCAATATTTCTAATGGAGCCAGAATAAAGTTGGTATCAAATATATATATATATACAGTATATAAAAAAATTTAATTATTAAAAAATTTTTTTTCTCAAATTAAAAAAAAAAAAAAAAAAATCTCGGTGTGCTTTTATGAAGGGTTCTGCCCTAGAAGATGAATTGTGGGGTGCTTAAAGGTAAATCTGTCTCTCTTGTACACAGGACTGTCAAGAGTCTGGGGAACCCCCTGTGCAAATGGAGACCGTGCAGCAAGGTGAGTTACAGGCCCTTGGTCGTTCTGAACGACGTTGTCAGGAATGTTATTTTTATTTTACTGCTAATGGGAACCCATGTGCTTGCATAGGTTATGATGCTGAACTCAGGTGTGCGCTTGCCTCTCTCCAACAAATCCTTCATGTTCAAGATGGGTCAAACACCTTGTCACAGGCTAACGTTACTGCAGGTAAATATTAGGGTTCTTTTTGTAACCCTCTCTGAAAACCTAACAAGCCCTACAATCAGACCTATATTTGGTCATCATAGTGAGTTCGTATAGTCTATGTATTATCTTGTATGTGTAACATTATTTTTTATGTTTTTTATCCCGAGGGGTCCCTGTGGATGAAGCGATACGGAATTTGGATGCAAAGCTTAAAAGCCAGCCTCGCAAAAGGAAGTCCCCTGGTTCTAAGGACGGCCCGCCCATTAAGAAGGGCCCCTCAAGCTGAAAAACCAAAGGTGATTTTTTAGAAAATGTAGAGGCTGATGTATACTGTCCTTAGTGTGTCTAAACGTCTTTCACACCCACCGGTATACCGGCTATAACTAACCCTAATATGTATTTTGCTATCTTTACATCCTAGAATCATCACCCCAGAGCTCCGGAGACGTCGGCCCTCAGCCTAAGCAGCGGCTGTCGTCTTTAAAGGTCTGCACTGGGACTGCTCAAAACCCCACCGCGTCATCGGTACACGTGAACCAACCCGAACATCAAGACCCACCCTGCAACCTCTCTACAGCCACCGATCATGGTCCAGGTACAACTCTTAACGGCCCCACACCAACCGTCATTAAGGGAATGCCTAGTACAGCGAACACTTCTGCAACATTTATCCCGGGGATGGGGCATGGACAAACGGACAGTATCAATCGTACAACACCAAACGCCCAACTGTTTGTACCGTGTGAGGTCTCTGGAGGGTCCCCAAAACAGTGCAACAGTCCTAAAATAAATCGGTTGTCCTTAAAGAGTCGTAGGAAGAAGTTCCAGACCCCAGAGCTGCAATCTGGACCTTTAGACCTGTCTTTTAAAAATGTTGTTAAGGTACAACCGGCTCCCCCTAGGGCCCAGAGTTCTAATACCGGGGTGTCTGGCCACACCCCAACCCCTACAGGGTGTACAACTATCCCCTCTGTGTTATGTGACCCCTCCATGGAAAATGATCACCCTGCAGAGGATCCCTACTCCCACTGTATAGAGCTTCTTAAGGCTCTAGCTGGTACTACCCAAAGTTCTGAAGCCCCGGCATCCCCATGTCTGATGTCCCCCGATACACCCCCGGGGGCATACGACCCCACCAGTCCTGCGCCAAGTGCCCGTGCGCAATGGTCTTCACCATCCTCATCAATATACCCCGACAGCAGTATAGGGTGTAGCGGAACGCAAAATCAGAGTTTTGGAACACCCTCGAGCGATGATCAGGACTCTCAAACTCCTGGGTGTTCACACTGGAACCCTGTTTTTACGTCCCGCCCTGGTCCAGCAACAGTGAGTGGTGGTGATAACGCCAGCCATTGTCCTATAACCGGGGTGGCTCAGGGAGTTGGCAATCATACCTCTAAAGTCATAAGTTCGAGCCTTGAAACCAACCTTTCAAACCGTGCTAGAGTTCTAGACAGCTACATTAAAGAAATCCATCAGTCGTTCAGACAATTAAAATGCCAGCTCCGTCTAAAAACTTTAAAACTGTGTAAGAACAACGGTAATATAGCGACATCCAGAGCTAGCATAAAGGCTTTAAGACAGCTGATGGCTCGGTGTAGAAACACAATGGCCCAAACTTGCGCTTCAACAGTTATAGCCATGGGTAACATACCATCATGACTAGGCGCGCGTACATACACGGGGAATGTTAGAGGTACCTTTACCAGTACAATGGGCCATAGGTCTAAATATGAAAAGAAGCCACAGCACCTACTTAGTAGAGCTCTAAGAGTTTTACGAGCGCTCAATAGTCAGAGGTCATGTCAACCCCCAAAACCAGCACCCATAAGACCTCAAAATATAGAGTTAGGAGGTGCTGTTGGTCTTTACAGGTCCTCTGGGGGTGGCGGTCCGAGCCGTCTCAGCCTTAAGCAGTCTGGAGGAGCCCCATCCGAAGTAGGTGTAGGGTCAGTGTCACCATTTGTAAACAACACAAATATTGTTCAGATCGGCGGGGGACAGTTACCAAAAACCAGATGGGCCCATAAGAAGCCAAAGTGGCTTGGTAGCTCTAGAAAACGCAAGGCTGTAATAAAAAAGTTAAAGAAAGCCAGACTCTGCGTTACCAGAAGGTCTAAAAACACATCTACATCTAACCATACCCCTGTGAGCTCTCCAACAACCAGTAATTCTCAAACTGAGGCTTCAGAACCAGTATTTATGGAAAGTGTGAGACGGTATAGTCGAGTTGTAGAGCGGTTTAACGCTACAGAGCACTATGAGGAGTTTAGGTTTGTTAACCTAGATCGCCTACACTCCTCAAATCATGGCATTATAGCTATACACATCAGGCTGTGCAAGCGCTAATCGAACGATTGTTACACGATGTGGGTCCTAATGATTTCTTTCAGATGCGTTTTCAGGGACAGGGTCTCAATAGTCCCCTGTTTACCAGACGGTCATCTCGGGATGTGTTTGACGCTGTAACGTTTTTAGAAAACCTATCTAAACTTTTACAGAGCAAGGCTGAATTATTGGCGTACGGGTCCTTTAGAATCATCGCCCTCGTTGTTAGGGGTCGCGAGGGTGGTGCTTCCAGAGCCTTAAACAGCGTTATGTACAGTAAAATCATTGGCAAGAAATCTCGGTGGTTGCTCGATTTTAATACCGGAGCTACCAACATGTGTCTGGCCGCAAGCATTGCGGGTTTATTGATGGACCGCTCTACCCCAGACGCCGTCATTATGTCGATGGCTGTAGCGGCACATGAGGCACTTCAGATACCGACTGACAAAATGGTCGGTTTTGGGGATCTGGGCCTTTTTGAGAACCGCTTTGCCGTGACGGTTAAAGTTCTATACCATGCCGGTTCTTGGAAGTACTTCACTACCAATGAAAGTGTGAAAAACAAGACCGTGTATGTGTTGCATCATGAAAACCACTTTTACGGTGTCTTGAACCTGAAGGGTTTTCTAGGGGCCAAGTATGTGTGCGAGCATTGCGATCATATATACAACAATCGGACCAAACACCAGTGTGAATTTCACTGTAAAATGTGTCAGAGGGACGGTTGTGTCAATGACAGTGCTCAGAAAGTGAACTGCACAAAGTGTAAGCTGTTTTGTCGGTCGCAAGACTGCTTAATCACGCACATCGGCCTAGCCCAATGTGTTCTTAAAGCCGACTGTGGGGCGTGCGGTCGCTATAAACCTGTCGACCATGAATGTAAAGGCATGGAATGCCCTAGGTGTACCGTTGCTTTTATAGCCGGAACAACACATGAGTGTTACATGCTCAGAAGTCACTACCCAAAAAAAATAGAAGACTATATCGTCTTTGATATAGAGTGTACGCAAGAGACGGGTGTGCACCAGCCAAACTATATTTACGCCCACCATCTAACAGGTGATGAGAGCTGGGAGTTTGAAGGACGGTCCTGCGTGAATGATTTCCTCATCACGTTCATGCAACCTCGATACCAGGATTTTACATTTCTGGCTCACAACTCCAAAGCATATGACTCATTCTTCATTATCCGTGACCTGATACATGAAAAGTTGCCCATTAGTCTCATAACCCAAGGTTCCAAACTAATGCTGCTTAAGGTTGTACCTTTTGACATTAGGTTCATAGACACCTTGAATTTTCTGCCCATGAAGTTGAGCAAACTGCCAAAAGCCTTTGGGTTTGAAGGCTGTAAAGGTTATTTCCCTCACTTTTTTAACACCTGGGCTAATCAGAATTACAGCGGCCCTATGCCTCCGCCCGACAGTTATGGTTGCGAGTACATGATGCCCTCTGAAAAAGAGAGTTTTCTACAGTGGTACGATGAAAACCGTGAAAAATGGTTTCATTTTCAAACTGAATTGAAAGCATACTGTCAGGCGGATGTTATGATATTGCGAAAAGCATGCAACCTTTTCAGAGATGTTGTTGTGGCGATGACAAAGCGGGTCCTGTTTGTTGAAACCGAATCACTCAAGAGTAAAAAAAAAATAACTGTATACCTGGACCCATTTCAAAACATTACTCTGGCTTCAATGTGCATGTCTATTTATAAACACATGTTTTTATTGCCTGAAACTATCGCCTTAGTACCACCCGACCTCTATAACGGCAAGCAGAAACGTTACTCCACCCCCTCTATTCAGTGGCTCATGTACGTCTCTGCGCGTGAGAGCATCTTCATTCAGCACGCTCTGCAGGGTGGCGAATACCGGCTGGGTCGCTACTATCTAGACGGGTATGCATTAATTAACGGCGTACCAACGGCCTTTGAGTTCAACGGGTGTTTTTACCATGGCTGCCCTCAGTGTTACAAGCCCCATGAGTTTAATAGACTGCAGGGAACCTCGTTTGAACATCTGCACCGCAGGACTATGGCGAAGGCGCAGTATATTGAGAGTTGTGGGTTTGTTTTGAGAACTCTATGGGAACATGATTGGGTAACTGAGCTATCGAAAGATGGTGAACTGAGCACTTTTATTAAGAGCCAGCAGTTACCTTCACCGCTGGAACCCCGTGACGCCTTATTCGGCGGGCGTACAAACGCCATTCAATTGTACCGTGTAGCTGGCCCTGGTGAGAAA
This sequence comes from Pleurodeles waltl, assembly GCF_031143425.1. Classification (NCBI taxonomy): domain Eukaryota; kingdom Metazoa; phylum Chordata; class Amphibia; order Caudata; family Salamandridae; genus Pleurodeles; species Pleurodeles waltl. The sequence continues at coordinate 345,148,108 of NC_090439.1, forward strand.
ATACATTACTACGACTTCACCAGTCTGTATCCGTTTGTGAACAAGGTGAAGTTGTACCCTATGGGCCATCCTACAATCATATACCAGAACTTTAAACCTCTCAAAGAGTACTTTGGAATCATTAAGTGTCAGATTCACCCACCGCGGAAACTTTACTTTCCGGTGCTCCCTTATAGAGTCGAGGGTAAGCTAATGTTCCCCCTATGCCGTACCTGCGTTGAAAGTAAACAGCTTAGCGAGTGTCGGCATAGTGATGAGCAGAGGGTGCTGGAGGGGACATGGTGCACCATCGAGGTGCAGACGGCCCTAGAGAAAGGGTATCGCCTAGGTAAAATCCTGGAAGTCTGGCACTTTCCAAACACAACAACCCAGCTCTTTTCTGAGTACATCAACTTGTTTCTCAGAGACAAGCAGGAGGCCTCTGGGTATCCAGAATGGTGTGTCGATGAGCCCTCAAAGAAAAAGTATATAGCTGATTACAAAGCTCGCGAGGGTATTAAACTGAGACCGGCGTTCATTAAGGTTAACCCGGCCCGCCGTCAGCTAGCTAAGCTCTGTCTCAATTCCTTGTGGGGAAAGTTCGCACAACGTACCAATTTGTCAAACACTTCCATCGTCACAGATCCAGATGAGCTTTTTAAGTACATATTCACACCTGTTTATGACATATCCAGTTGTGAATTTATTGACGACGAGACGGCCGTTCTATGCTGGAAATACGCCAAATAGTACCCCACAACGTGTAACAATATAAACATCTTTATAGCCTGCTTCACAACCGCTCACGCCAGGCTAGAGCTTTACAGGTTGCTGGACAAGCTTCAGGAACGGTGTTTTACCATGACACTGACTCGGTTATCTTTGTGAGTAAAAAGGGTGATGAAGATCCTCCGCTGGGTGATTATCTAGGGGATTTGACCAGCGAGCTCGAAAAGGGGGAGTATATACAGGAATTTACCTCATCAGGCCCTAAGACGTACAGTTATAAGACCTCAAACAACAAGGTTTGCATGAAAGTCAAAGGTATCACTTTAAACGTCAACAATACGATTAAAATAAACTTTGACAGTCTGAAGGGTCTGGTGCACGAATACTCCGCCTCGAGCGATCACAAAAATAGCAAAGCCATTGTTGTAAACCAGCCGAGCATTGTCAGGTCCAAGAAAAAATGGGAAATTACAACCCAACCGATGTATAAAACCTTAAGAGTAGTGTTTGACAAACGGGTCCTCACATCTGACTACAAAACACTGCCTTACGGTTACTAAATGACATTAGAGGCGCGAACTCCACCCAGACATGGACACTAGACTACAACACCCATTCTCCTGCGTTTTAGCAGGTCCCTCCAACAGCGGTAAAAGTTTTTTTATAAAGAAACTGCTAGAAAATGCTCCCGGTGTTTTATCTCAGACCCCAAACAACATTGTGTGGCTTTATTCATGCTGGCAGGATCTTTACACGGAGCTCACCCTAAAGTTCCCCCACATTCGGTTTATAGAGGGTATCCCCGATAATCTCAACGACGATGATTTGCTACCAAAACAACTTGTAAACATGGTCGTGGTGGATGACCTCATGCGTGAAGGCGGGGACCACCCCGAGATTGAGCGGGCTTTTACGCAATATTCACACCACCGTAATCTGAGCATATGTTATATAGTGCAGAACCTGTTTTACAAGGGCAAGAGCAGCCGATCCATAACTCTCAACGCCTCATACCTGGTCTTATTTAAAAACCCCAGAGACAAACTTCAGATCTCCATTATAGCTAAACAAATGTACCCCGGAAACACCCCGTTTTTCATGGAGGCCTTTAACGATGCTACAGCAAAACCCCATGGTTACTTACTGGTGGATTTGAAACCCAACACTCTTGAAGACTACAGACTACGAGCCGGCATACTACCCCCTGACTTCCCAGTCGCCTACACGCCTAAAACAATGCCCAAAACCTATAAAAAGAACAAGTAAAAAGATGCTTATAACATTTACACTCTAAACCTTGTAATATAAGGACACCACAATGTCTGCGAGGTTGCGGCGTAATTTAGGCCTTCTAAAAATGTTGATCACAGCCAGCCCCTCTAAAAGAAAAGCAATCCTTTGCGCTGCCTCGGATGATCTAGTGGCCGCCATTTCAGAAATAGCCCTAAACACCCTAAAAGGTAATGTCCCGATATCAACGAGCCAGTTCCGCGTTCTGAAGAAGAAGCGCCACATTATTAAGAAGCTCAGCAATAAGAGGGCATCGCTCCTTTCCAAAAGAAAACTGGTCAAACAGTCTGGCGGTTTTATAGGGTCGCTGCTAGGTATAGCTATACCCCTAATCACAGGGCTACTGTCGAGGTCCTGATGGAGCACGCCCACAAAATGTACCTCGTACCCCGGCAACAACTGGAACATCTGGGCCCTTCTACCACGGATGTCTGGGACATACGCAAAAACGAAACGCAGCGTCTCGATGCTGAAATCAAAGCCATTTTGAACCGAACTGATTTAAAACCCCACGACAAAGCAGGGCTTTACTCAGGAGCCCTTCAAAACTTTCTACAATACTACAAGCAGCTAACCTCTGAAAAAAACAAACTGACGATGTATACCCCAGATGCTGAACAGCAGCCAGGACCCTCTATGGTGTCTCAAGACACAGGCCACACAACCACAACGGATGCCTTTGTCTTAGACCTTTTAAAAAATATCAGTCAGAAATATAGAGGGGCTGCTCAAATGTTGCTCAGTAAAATGACTACTACTAAAGATTTGACCACCTGGAACGACCGGGGCGAATTAGTTTACAAAGGGCAGCCGATTGCTGGTTCCCATATGTATGATCTGGTCCGGGGTCTCACACATGGTAAAACCCTATCGACACAAGACGCTCCTAGAGGCTGGGAGCAGTTCCTAAGTGCAGCTGCGGAACTCAACATTCCCTCCACGATTATCGGTAATGCAGAGAATCGCCGTAAGCTTGAAAGATTAAAAGATCCGGCCCCAGCTGTTTTTACAAGGAGCCCCGCTATATCGACACCACCTTTCTTTCCACAACTAACACCCGTTCGGAACCGTGCTGCTCTTCCTATGGAGCCTAAAAAGAGCCTATTCAAAATGAACACCTGGCTACCGCTCTAATTTTGCACACTTGTACAGTTTTTGTTAAAAGTTTTTACGGTTCGAAAAATTATGCTTCATTTTATATGTTTAACCTTGTAAATGTTAGTGTTGAAACATGCTTGTAATAAACACTTTTACATTTTCATCAGGAGTCTGCCATCTTTTTGTTTATAAATGCTTTGAAAATGTGCGCAGTGTGTCTTAAAAAAAAAAATGCCACGGATGAAAGTATGTTTAAGATGTTTTTTTTTATTTTAGGCACACATAAGTACAAATAACAGCTTTACAGTACCTTACACTTTTGACAAAGACCATATTCTGCTTTAACAACGTGCGACATTGTCCTAGAGTTTTCATTCACATATTTCATAACAACATCATCGTTGTTTACTAGATCGTCTGAGTACAGATTTAAAAAATTTCTAAACGTTATACCTTCAGACATTTTACTAATAAAGTATATACAATGTTCCCCACATGTGATGGCCATAGGATCCTGTACCCGAAGTTTATTATACACAACAGTGGGTGATGCTTTTTTTACATATTTGAATATCGGCTTTGTATAAATACCATGCTCAGGGAATTCGGCTAAACTATCAAACACTATAACCTTGTCCACATCCAGAAACAGAGCCGCCCAATGTGCACCACCCCTGTAATGGGGATCGGTGTTAAAGACGAGGGTGCGGGACCTTTCTGGACCTATCTTTTCAGGTAGTCCATCGCTAGGGTATACCCCTAGAAAGTATTTCTTAGCATGTTTATGTCTACTTAAGAAGTCCCGTATCTCCGTAGTGTCCATTTTATATATTTAAAAAAAAAAATTAAAATTTTTATTTTTTTTATTTTACACTCTTTCAATGGTAGTCAAACATAAGCTGACGGGCGTGGTTGACCTGGATAACGCTGTCGAATACCGAGAACACAACCATGTTCACATTGGCTGCCAGCGCCTGTGTAAAACGTATTTCCGCTTTTAGATTTCCGTTTTTGATCAGGTTGTAATGGTCGCCATCTTCCATGTCCGGCGTCAGGTCGAACGCAAACAGAGTGTAGCCGGCAGCATACCCTTCTCTTGAAACAACTACTCCAGAGTCCCTCAGCTGTTTCCCCGTTATCGAGACCAGTCCTAGATATTCCCGGACAAAATTTGATGCTCCAAAATTCGGTGTGAAAGGTTTTGCGGGGATCACGGCGCCCTCGTGAACCAGAGCAGCATAGTTGATATCATAGTGTTTGAAGTTGAAAGGGTTTGAGTTGTAGGCGCCACTAAAAGCGGTATTGTCCACAAACCCTATGATGATGAGTTTCGGTAACTGCCCCAGAAATAGATTCTGCTGCTGCGTTAATCGGGTTCCGGCGGGGATGCTGAATATCTTCAGAGCAACTCTTTCAATGGCATACTTGGCGTTCGATAATTGTAAAGCTTCAGCATGGGCCAGTCTGACACTTGGGGACACTTTCACTCTCTTTACAAACAGGCTCGCTGACAATATAACCAGTTTATACTGGTGTGCATCACCGCTGATGAGACAGAAAGCGTCTTTGTTACGATTGAGTTTGATCTTAAGATCGATACCGTTGACTAACAGTTTGTCTTGGAAGAAAAGGTCTGAATGTACGCGTCCCAGGAGGTCAAAATGCCTACTGCCGGCGACGAAGCTGGCTCTTTTTTTAAATCCCTCATTGTCACCGTCCAAAGCCGTGTTCTCCAAATGCGCTTCGGTATCTCGGTAGAAGAGCCCCGCTGAAAGATGTGTGTCCAGCGCATCGCGACTATAATTTAGAATACTCTCTATGTATGCCCTGTAGGCATACATGTTATCACTCTGTGTGACAAGGCGATCGCCTAGGTTAATGTCCACTTGATTAAACATTGTTGCGATGGGATAGGCTATCGGGGCCACTCTAGCATCATCCTCGATGTTGTCACCGTTCGCTTTGGTTATTTTACAGACGAGGTGCAGGAGAGTGTTGTTGAGATCAAGGTACATATCCGTGGACCCCGACACATAAAACTCTATCGGTGCAAGGGGTGTCAGAGCGGCCATCGGCGACACTTCCATGAAAAAACTGTTTTCAATGCTAGTCTGTGTGGGTTTGAGAGAAAACAGATCTAACTCAGATTTGGCGCATTCACCCGATGCACAGTGTACGAAGGCCATGATCGATGTTTTAAAAAATATTCGCACTAGAACGAGTTCTCTTCTTCCTGGTCGATCTCTTCCGTCTTACGGCTCTTCTTTTGTGAGGGCCTTTTGAAGTAGTCCGGCGCTTCTTATAGGGCCTTGGTGGACCCCGACGCCTCGAAGCCCTGCGCTTCCTTTTAACACCACCATGCGCTTTATACAGCAACCCCGCTCCTTCTTGGGGCTGTCTATTCATGCGTTCAGCTACCGCAGACGTTACACGACCCACGACATCCTGGGCGATGTTTGTAGCAGCCGCTTTAACATGAGGTTTTGCAATTTCGAACCCTCTTCTCAAAAAGGGCATGGCTCTCCTAAACATGCTCCCGAAGAAACCACCCAATCCCGCCCCATACATAACCGGAGCCCCTTGAAAGTAGGGCTGGGGGCCTCCATACCCCGCCTGAACTCTATAATAGTCCCTGTACATAGAGGGATCCCCGTAGGTTTTCATGATGACCATTGCAGCTGTCTAATAGTCACCTTCGCGCCGTGGCCTTAAATGAAGCTTGACAATAACTTTCCCGTATTTAAAGGCAACCGTCTCCGACTGATCGTTGTACACCATGATGGTTATAGTGTCAAAATGGTTTTTAGAAATTGCAACATAGTCGAGTTTGTGATGTTGTATATTAACCATTGTGTTATTTTCGCCCTGCACAGGGACCCACCTCAACAGAGGTGAATAACTGTCCCCGACCCTCTGCGGCTCTACAATATCGCTATAAACGTAGAGTGTATAAAAGCCTCCGTTAATATCGGGACATGTAGGGTCTGGATCCACCTGCCTCTGTTGATGTTGTACTGTCCCTAAAACCCGCTGTAATTTACCACTACATTTAAACACAGTACTGAGCTCAGGGGCTTTAAGAAACACTTTTCTTCTAACGTAATCCAACACCAGATATATATTCGCATACGTCTCGATGCTGCCTATAGTTTTGTTGATGGCCTCGACTACCGCCGCTACGGTGGGGTAATAGCCGTGTGGGAAAGACAGGTGATAGGTCAGGGTATCCTGAGAGCGCTTTATATGAAATTTAACATCGGCCTTTGTAAAGGTATTCCAAGTTCTAGGGTACTGTATTTCCGTTAGTGCCACCTCCCACGGACCTTTCAAATCCACTGGTTTTGCAAGTTTCACCGTATAACTCGAAATCTGATTGTCTGGGAACATGTCCTTCGAAGCATTGGATGGCAGCGTGATATAAAAAGGGGAGTTCTCCATCATGGCGCTTACAGCTTGACCTCACACAACGTGCAATGAGCTGGCCAGGACCCAACTGTTAAATTTCTCGGGCCACCCACGCCATTTGACCAACGCCTGTCTCCGGACACCGCTCCCTTTCCTTTTCAGAACCTTTTCAACCCTGTACACCCTGTTCGGATCGTAGGGCACCTTTTGCAACTCTTCGGTGTAAAAGACACCCGATACCTCTTCCCCAGCGTAGTCTTTTAACCTGTAAATATATATCCCTTCTTTAAGCTGCACACTTTCCACTATGAATATCTCATCGCTGAATGTTTGCTGGTAGCCTTTGGTGAAGACCCCCTTCAACTTTGAAACCCTGACATGATCCCCTTCTTTTAAATTCGGTTTCTTGACCTTCGGCGTGAGACGCCCGCCGTACACCGTTCTCCACACCGTTAACGAATTATCCCTTGTTACCTTAACAGGGGCCATTTTGATTGTCCTGTGGTAGGTGGCGTTATAAACATCTATAAAAGCCTTTAGAACATCCACGTATCTGTAGGTGTTGTTGGCGGTGAAATATCGCCACATCTTCGACTTTAAAGTACGGTTAAAACGCTCTACAACAGCAGCCTTTACCTCTGTGTGCGTTACAAAATGTTGAACAGCGTGCAGGTCTAATAATTTTTGGAAATGTTTGTTTAAAAATTCCTTTCCGGCGTCTGTTTGTAGTTTCTGGGGCACACGCCCGCTAGCGAAGATGTCTTTAAAAGCAGCTGTAACGCTGGTACCACTTTTATCGTTTAATGCCTCTGCATAGGCGTATTTGGACAAGACATCTATGACGGTTAATATATACATGGCGCCATCGTTATGTTTTGCTAGATCTTGAAGACTGATTATGTCGGCCTGCCACTGATAATCGAGCTGTGCTTTAACAACGGTGGCCCGCCTCTTAAAGCGCCTCCTGGCAGGTTTGTGCAGCGAATAAGCCTCTTCCCCAGCTAACCAAGTCTTCACACTGGCACGTTTTACAGATTCATTTTCAGCTCGAGCCCTTCTAAATAGAGCTTCGGAACCTCCGAAACTTCCAACCCCATGTTTATCGTAATAAAGCTTCCTTAAATCCGCATCCGTCATGTTGTCTCCCACCAACACCACGAAATGAAAGACGCTTGTTTTGTGTAAGGTCATTTTATTAAACATGAAAAACATAAAAAATGGTGCTGGGCTACACAACCAACGTGTATTTGACATTTTGTGCTACAGAGTTTATAGATGTCATAACGCTGGACCGCTGTGGTCTTTTTACAAACGTATACATAGTACAACCCCCACTACACATGTTACTCAGAGTATGGCCTTTCACAAACGCTAAGCGTCACAAACTTTGATATTTTTATGGCTATACTCTCAATAGCTCTAGACAGGACTTCCCGCTCCCCACGCCTATAACTCTGAACACTCAGGATACTGACAAAATTCAACAGTTCATACAGTTCTAACCAGGACCATTCCGAACCTTTATTTGTGACATAATCTTCAGTCATGTTCACCAACGCCTCGTGTATCCCCGTCTCAGGTGAAAGTCTTAACTCTCGAATGTGGTCTTTGTCCGAGGTCCGGCATTCAACAGATGCGTTTAGCCGCCCATTGATACACCACTTGGCGATACACAAATGACTGCTACATTGCAACAAGGCTGAAGGTTCCGAAATGTTCAGATACCGCAGAGTCATAGGATGTATTTCAGCTATTATTTCTTTAACCAGCACAAAAATCAATCTCCCGATACAGATGTAGCCCGGTTGTAACTCATAGGCATCTTGCATCTCGATACCCGGATTCCCCGCCTAAAAGTGAGTAAGTATGGAGCGTTAAGTAACACATTCATGGTCTACTTTTTTTTTTTTTTAATTAATTAATTTATTTTATTTTTTCTAAAACAGCTTTCGTGGGGCTAGAGACTTCATTCTTCTGTTTTTATGATAAATGTCACACATTCGTCTTTTTATAACCCGTTCTAACATACTTATGTCAAAGTGGGGACACATACCATGCATGCGGTCGAGTTTTGAGCAGGGCTCAGCAGCGTATCGGATCTCATTGACAGCCGCAGCCAAGACCTTAATCATATCACTGTGGACACCTTTCTTCACAGCCGACAGCCCATACACAACCCTTAACAACCTATATACCCGGTGAGGGTCTATCCGACTACAAATGTGGCGAATTATTCTTGGTGTGTATGCATCGTATAAACATTCATGAGCATCCTGTTGAGGCGCATTAATTTTATGCCCGTAACAAAGATCATAATAATCCCGTTTAACACAGGCGTTCACAGCGGCCGCTGCAAAACCTTTAACTGGCCATATGGTGGCCCAGGGTACGCCCGGAGCTTCCTTTTCAAAATCGCGGCTAGTGTAGGTGCAGACACATTTCTTACGAGGCTCTTTGTTCTGGCTTGTAACACTTCCAGACTGTCTGGAACAGCATAAGCAGTAAAAATTTACGGCGTTAACCTTTGGAGTTGACCCTTCTAGAGGCTCACTTTCTTCAGCTACGTTCTAGGGTTCAAACAGAAAGCACAAGACACATTATTAGTTAAATGTATGACATTAGAGTATACAGACATAAAAAAAAAAAAAAAAAAAAAAAATAACAAAACTGTCATTACCAACCTCCATATTCGCATCACACTCAGAGGCTCCTCTGAAATCCTGGGAGTCGCAGAGGTCCATTGGGGCAGAAACAGTGCCGGAGCTTACACCTGACGGCTGTACAATAACGGCCTCTGACTCGGTGGCCTCCTGGTCGCCCATGTCTTCATAGATGGGCGAATTCGGTGGTGCTACACATTCTTCAACATCTTCAATGTCTATGAAGTTAGATGCAACACTTAATTCATCTTTCGAGGCATTGCTGTCGCTGTCGGGCCCCTTAATAGGGGATATCTGGGTCGACACAGCCTTGAGGTTGAGCTTTTCAAGCCGGTAGCAAAGTTCCTCTTCAAAACCGGTAACATCGGTATCTTGGGTGGCAGGGACACCCTGTTGTGCATTCTCATCCATCGTAAGAGGGGCGAGGGTCCGGTAATATCTACCAATAGTGTTCAGGGCCCCTGAGGAGGCTGCTTTTCTTGCGATCGGATTGTATCTCTTCATGGCACCTTGCCAAACTGTTTCAACCCTGGTTCACGGTTTGACAGCTGGTTCTAACCAGCTCCTTATATGCAACATTTCAAAAAAAGGGGGGCTAACACGTGACACCATGAGGTCCCCTAACTGGCACTTGGGCATGAATGTCTGACATGTCCAGACCTGTCCCTCTCAAGCTCTGAAACCACGTGCACATCACTAAGTCATACTTTTTACATATCTCATAGGCCAAAACCCAGGGGCTAGGACCCAGACACAGGGCTAACACGTGACACCATGAGGGCCCAGCCCAATTGACAACCCCATGCACACACGTCACTTCCGGGGAGGGCTTTCAGGGACAACGGAAGTCCCAGCCACCGGATATGACGTCATATCCGGGGCGGGATAACTGTCACTTTTAATATGGTGATTAAAGGTATCCCTTCCTACTACTCCCATAGCCTACTATCAAGCACAAGCACATGAGTATGCCAGAAAAAAAAACCGCAGAATTATAATTTAACCCTGTCATCTAATATGTTGGAATGGAGTTTGGTTAGATTTAAAAATTGAAGGCAGGTCAAACATTTTGTACCAGAAGTCTATTTAGACTTCTGAATCTGCAAGAACATGTAAGTCTATCTATATTTAGTTTATTTTTTAGCCACCATCCCCAAAATACACTGGCAATGGATTTACTACCAGCATTTCTATGTTAAAGTTGGCTCACAGTTTTGAAGGATAAAGATGGGAAACATGGTCAAGAGAAAGCTGCTGGAGGCACCCCTGATAACTGCTGTGAGGTGCACCGTAATATGTGCCCAGCAAGGATTTTTACCCTTCCTGGAGAATAAGCAGAAATAATAATATGAGGAGCACATTTACATGCCTACCCTGGACCTTTGCCCAAAATGGCTTGTTAAAGAAAATATTAAAACTGCAGATGGTGTGAGCAAGAGGAAGAAACCATCACGCATATTATTTGCACATGTCGATCACTCTTGAAAGAATGACAACAACTTATTTGCCAATTTTTAACAACCTGGGAGTGCGCACATACCGTTAAGCTGTGATTGCATGATACAATTGGGGAAATGTAGGACAATGGGGCCAATATATCAAGAGATTAGCAGCACCCTTCTGCCACGCACGAGGGTACAGGGTGATACAAAAACTATTATGCGATTTAAGGTCCTGTAGCTTCGTCAATCTGGAGTAATGCAATGCGGCGCAAGACATTACTTTGATTTATCTGCCCCAGGGAGGCTTTCCTTGGGTAGAGAGTGGGTGTTCCCTCACATCTATCCATGGACTCTGAAGCATTACCTAATTACTAATACTGGTAGGTCTGGGAATACATCAGAATGCTACACCTTCCCAGGGGAGGCATAACGGGAAGAATCATCTTTATTTCTTCTGGTTTTCCTTATTCTACGTGTGCTGCAACACACACAGATTAAAAAGCCTCAGAGGAGAGGAGCCTCTTCCTGCACAAAACAATCTTGTTTGTAGCGCAGGAACACTTGCACAATGATCAAAGGGTTCCTGCATTGGCGCTAGACAGCAGTTTGTGCGCCAGAGCAATAATGAGTCATATCTTGATAGACATGGTACATTCCTGCTTTCTCCAGCAAGGTGTCTTGATGCTTTGCATGAAATGATGATAAATATGATCCTTACTATACAAGTCATTAGGTTTTTAATTCAGGCTGAAAAAAGCTACATCAAAAAAGCTTATGGACCTAATATTTCAAGTCACGTTTCTTGTTTTAACACACTTTAAAGGGTACAACTCAGGGCGTTTATCAACTTTGTAGCTTTTTAGGTTAACCCCACAATTATATTTATGTAATTGTTTTTTATTAACTGTGCATTAATAATAAATAATTAATAATACATTTGAATAAATATGAGGTGCACATCTACATAACATTTCTTTTTCCTATACATTAGACTGTGCGTTCCCTAAACTTGAAACAGTAGTGAAATTCAGATTGAGTATATGTACTGTTCTGTTTATTTAGGAGGTGTTTACAGACCTGGCTACTGTGAAAATATGGCTCTATTTTTAGGTGATTGTATTATTTCTACATTGCCTCCTGCACCTAATGGGCGTCATTAGTACTTTGCCCACAAATATGTGCTTTAAAAAATGTTTTACTGTTTCTTGCACATATTTGATGACAAATGTGCTTCCACTGTGTCTCTGCACAATGTAGGCTGCATAGGGAAAAACTCTATTTGTGAAGCAAAAATCGAAAACCTTTGATGAACATTACCAATTATAATTCTCTTTGTTGTAAAAACAAAGTGTTATCAAACATTATGAATAATAAGCAGTTTTATTTATGTACAATTATTTTCTGGTATATTTGGATGCCTAAAAGATTACCGTCTCTTTAGTATTTTTTTTGCAATTAATAATTAACCAGAAATACATAAAAATGTAGCACACGAAAACCTGCTGGCGGTGAAATGAACAAGTCCGATAATGCCTGTCCTTTTGCATTGGATGTTGCTTTCATATCCATGGAAACATTTGAAAAGACTTTACATCCCATATGCAAAGATTTTCACTATCTTCAAAAGTTAATTTTCTTTGAAAGGAGAAATTCATTTCCTGTCGTAAGAAGGCAAATTCCTCTGCTGATATATCCAGTAACCATTTCTTTTATATTATGTTGTGTAAACCGGAACTTTGTCCAGGACTATGAATCAATTCCTGAACCTGATTTTCAATTTTGCCCATTCATTTCCATTCACATGAGCTTTGCAAACATGTTTTGACTTGTCAAATCTGTTTCTGAAGCATGGGAACAACGTTACCCGTGAGTCTCTGGGTCTTTTGTGTTCACAAGAGTTCCAGTGTGTTCCTCCACACATAAGCATGCTTGCGCTTTGCAAAAAGGTACGAATTTATAGAAAGTCTAAGGAAATAATTATTATGCAGCCTGGGAAAAAGGCTTGGTGGGATTTTGTAGGAAACTGAATAGCAAATCAGTGAAAATAGAGCAACACACGAGAGTTGCTGTTAAACGTAAGCATATAAGAGCTTCAAGATTGCTATAATTGTATCCAAGAGCATCTGGAGTGATGAGGTGCATTCTATAAACCTAACATCACTTGCGGGCTTAACAGGTGCAGCCCCAAGCCTAGGATGGAGCAGCGAGTTAGCGACGTTGTGGCAAGACTGCTCCAAATAACAATGACCTACTAGTTGAGGGCTACTTCTCAATACATGGAACATCAAAGAATCTGCACAAACAGCACAACTTCAAGTGACAGAAGCAGGATTTTCACTACGCTGACTCGAAATAGCACCTAAGCAAGAAATGTGTCAGAACTCACATATTTTCTTATTTTTCCACCTATATAGTCATATCAATGACTTGAGCACCCACTCCAGTGATCTGTCTGTAGCCTACATGTCACTCAAGGCTTAACTGTACATATTCTTCAAGCAATGAAAGCTGGTACTAGTCTGCCCTGCTGGACTTGTTTTATGGGAAATTAAACATTGCATGTGTTGCCTTCTGAGAGATTGAGGGAATCTTGCTTCACAACTGCCAAATTGGACCGGTTCTGTGAGGAACTTAGGGGCATATTAATACTCCGTTTGCGCAGAATTTGCGTCGTTTTTTTCGACGCAAATTCGGCGCAAAACCAACGCCATATTTATACTTTGGCGTTAGACGCGTCTAGCGCCAAAGTATGAGGAAAGAGCATCTTTTTTTTTGCGTGAACGCCTTCCTTGTGTTAATGAGATTCAAGGTAGGCGTTCCCGTCCCAAAAAATGACTGCGACGCAAATGCGTCGTATTTATACTCCCAGGCAAAAATCACACCCGGGAGTGGGCGGGTCAAAAAAACCCGCATTTGCGCCGCTTTTTAATGCCTGGGTCAGGGCAGGCGTTAAGGGACCTGTGGGCTCAAAATGAGCCCACAGTTGCCCTCCCATGCCCCCAGGGACCCCCCCTGCCACCCTTGCCCACCCCAGGAGGACACCCAAGGATGGAGGGACCCATCCCAGGGACATTCAGGTAAGTTCAGGTAAGTATACATTTTTATTTTTTTTATATTTTTTTTTGGCATAGGGGGGCCTGATCTGTGCCCCCCTACATGCCTCAATGCCCAATGACCATGCCCAGAGGACATAAGTCCCCTGGGCATGGCCATTGGGCAAGGGGGCATGACTCCTGTCTTTAATAAGACAGGAGTCATGTAAATGGCGTCTGGGCGTCGTTAAAAATGGCGCAAATCGGGTGGAGGCGATTTTTTAGCGTCAACCTGACTTGCACCATTTTTAAGACGCCCTAACGCCATTTTTCCCTACGTCGGCGCTGCCTTGTGTACGTGGTTTTTTTCCACGCACACCAGGCAGCGCCGGTCTGCTTGCGCCGGCTAACGGCATTCAATAAATACGGCGCCCGCATGGCGCTTCAGAATGGCGTTAGCCGGCGCAAAATTTTTTGACGCTAAACTGCGTTAGCGCAGTTTAGCGTCAAAAAGTATAAATACGGGCCTTAAGGTGCATTCTGCTGCCTGAACTGAACCTGTCCTGTGATGAGAAAGTGTTGTGCTGATGCTACCCTACCTGGACCTGTCCTCAGAAGGGGGAATCGTGCACTGATTCAGCCTAAGGTATATCTGTTCTGTGAACTAGCTAATAAAAAGATAAAGGATATTTTGAATGCACTTGCATAACAAGCCTAGGCCAGTCAGAAACATTTGTTGGACCAAGGGCAAATCTAGTTGAAGGGCCCTAATCCACAGACCGTCGTTTCTACCACAGTTTCCCAGTTTTTCTTTGCTGTGTAATCCTGAACAATTACATTTCTTCTCTTTATCTCCTTTCCTGTAACATTACATTTGAGAGCATCTTGAAATCATTCAGTTCAGGATTTGCACTGTACAACAATCTTCTCTCATATTTGTTTTACTTGGCAATGCTATTGCTTCCTCTATAACAGCAATAAATCAAGGCCTTGTATAGGTGGTAAAAAGCAACAGACTTTCCTCTTGGGTCACTAATAAAATTGTCATTAGGACAGAAGGGAGAAAAAAATGATACTCATCCAGTATGGCCTAGCAGTTCGGGCTGGACTGTTCCCATGGGGAACAGGGTCAAGACTGATTTGCATATGGCTGGGTCCAAACTGGAATGGCATGGGCAGCAAAAAAACGATGGATTTAGGCCCAGATCACTGTACTGGGGGTGAATGTTTGACAATGTTCAGCATTCCGTCCATCACTTGTTGTTTTTTGCTTTGTCGCCCTAAGTGGGAAGGGTATGCCCAGACGTGGGTCCCGTGCTTCCCCCCTGCCACTGGATTCAAGCTAGCCTGGCTGATGAGGGGTGAAACCCCAAAACTGGTCTCAGGATGCTTGTTTCTAGTCCAGGGAAGACCTGGCCTAGCAGTTCGGGTTGGACTGTTCCCATGGGGAGCACGGTCAAGACTGATTTGCATATGGCTGGGCCCAAAGTGGAATGGCATGGGCAGCAAAAAAACGATGGATTTAGGGCCAGATCACTGTACTGGGGGTGAATGTTTGACAATGTTCAGCATTCATTCCATCACTTGTTGTTTTTGCTTTGTCACCCTAAGTGGGAAGGGTATGTAGAGACGTGGGTCCTGTGCTTCCCATGCCACTGGATTCAAGCTAGCCTGGCTGATGATGGGTGAAACCCCGAAACCGGTCCCAGGATGCTTGTTTCCAGTCCAGGGAAGACCTGGCCTAGCAGTTCGGGCTGGACTGTTCCCATGGGGAACAGGGTCAAGACTGATTTGCATATGGCTGGGTCCAAACTGGAATGGCATGGGCAGCAAAAAAACGATGGATTTAGGCCCAGATCACTGTACTGGGGGTGAATGTTTGACAATGTTCAGCGTTCCGTCCATCACTTGTTGTTTTTGCTTTGTCGCCCTAAGTAGGAAGGGTATGCCCAGACGTGGGTCCTGTGCTTCCCATGCCACTGGATTCAAGCTAGCCTGGCTGATGAGGGGTGAAACCCCGAAACTGGTCCCAGGATGCTTGTTTCCAGTCCAGGGAAGACCTGGCCTAGCAGTTCGGGCTGGACTGTTCCCATGGGGAACAGGGTCAAGACTGATTTGCATATGGCTGGGTCCAAACTGGAATGGAATGGGCAGCAAAAAAACTATGGATTTAGGCCCAGATCACTGTACTGGGGGAGAATGTTTGACAATGTTCAGCATTCCGTCCATCACTTGTTGTTTTTCCTTTGTCGCCCTAAGTGGGAAGGGTATGCCCAGACGTGGGTCCCGTGCTTCCCATGCCACTGGATTCAAGCTAGCCTGGCTGATAAGGGGTGAAACCCTGAAACCGGTCCCAGAATGCTTGTTTCCAGTCCAGGGAAGACCTGGCCTAGCAGTTTGGGCTGGACTGTTCCCATGGGGAACAGGGTCAAGACTGATTTGCATATGGCTGGGTCCAAACTGTAATGGCATGGGCAGCAAAAAAATGATGGATTTAGGCCCAGATCACTGTACTGGGGGTGAATGTTTGACAATGTTCAGCATTCCGTCCATCACTTGTTGTTTTTGCTTTGTCGCCCTAAGTGGGAAGGGTATGACCAGACGTGGGTCCCGTGCTTCCCATGCCACTGGATTCAAGCTAGCCTGGCTGATGAGGGGTGAAACCCAGAAACCGGTCCCAGGATCCTTGTTTCCAGTCCAGGGAAGACCTGGCCTAGCAGTTCGGGCTGGACTGTTCCCATGGGGAACAGGGTCAAGTCTGATTTGTATATGGCTGGGTCCAAACTGGAATGGCATGGGCAGCAAAAAAACGATGGATTTAGGCCCAGATCACTGTACTGGGGTTGAATGTTTGACAATGTTCAGCATTCCGTCCATCACTTGTTGTTTTTGCTTTGTCGCCCTAAGTGGGAAGGGTATTCCCAGACGTGGGTCCCGTGCTTCCCATGCCACTGGATTCAAGCTAGCCTGGCTGATGAGGGGTGAAACCCTGAAACCGGTTCCAGGATGCTTGTTTCCAGTCCAGGGAAGACCTAGCCTAGCAGTTCGGGCTGGACTGTTCCAATGGGGAACAGGGTCAAGACTGATTTGCATATGGCTAGGTCCAAACTGGAATGGCATGGGCAGGAAAAAAAACGATGGATTTAGGCCCAGATCACTGTACTGGGGGTGAGTGTTTGACAATGTTCAGCATACCGTCCATCACTTGTTGTTTTTGCTTTGTCGCCCTAAGTGGGAAGGGTATGCCCAGACGTGGGTCCCGTGCCTCCCATGCCACTGGATTCAAGCTAGCCTGGCTGATGAGGGGTGAAACCCCGAAACCGGTCCCAGGATGCTTGTTTCCAGTCCAGGGAAGACCTGGCCTAGCAGTTCGGGCTGGACTGTTCCCATGGGGAACAGGGTCAAGACTGATTTGCATATGGCTGGGTCCAAACTGAAATGGCATGGGCAGCAAAAAAACGATGGATTTAGGCCCAGATCACTGTACTGGGGGTGAATGTTTGACAATGTTCAGCGTTCCGTCCATCACTTGTTGTTTTTGCTTTGTCGCCCTAAGTAGGAAGGGTATGCCCAGACGTGGGTCCTGTGCTTCCCATGCCACTGGATTCAAGCTAGCCTGGCTGATGAGGGGTGAAATCCCGAAACCGGTCCCAGGATGCTTGTTTCCACTCCAGGGAAGACCTGGCCTAGCAGTTCGGGCTGGACTGTTCCCATGGGGAACAGGGTCAAGACTGATTTGCATATGGATGGGTCCAAACTGGAATGGCATGGGCAGCAAAAAAACTATGGATTTAGGCCCAGATCACTGTACTGGGGGTGAATGTTTGACAATGTTCAGCATTCCGTCCATCACTTGTTGTTTTTCCTTTGTCACCCTAAGTGGGAAGGGTATGCCCAGACGTGGGTCCCGTGCTTCCCATGCCACTGGATTCAAGCTAGCCTGGCTGATAAGGGGTGAAACCCTGAAACCAGTCCCAGGATGCTTGTTTCCAGTCCAGGGAAGACCTGGCCTAGCAGTTTGGGCTGGACTGTTCCCATGGGGAACAGGGTCAAGACTGATTTGCATATGGCTGGGTCCAAACTGTAATGGCATGGGCAGCAAAAAAATGATGGATTTAGGCCCAGATCACTGTACTGAGGGTGAATGTTTGACAATGTTCAGCATTCCGTCCATCACTTGTTGTTTTTGCTTTGTCGCCCTAAGTGGGAAGGGTATGCCCAGACGTGGGTCCCGTGCTTCCCATGCCACTGGATTCAAGCTAGCCTGGCTGATGAGGGGTGAAACCCCGAAACCGGTCCCAGGATCCTTGTTTCCAGTCCAGGGAAGACCTGGCCTAGCAGTTCGGGCTGGACTGTTCCCATGGGGAACAGGGTCAAGTCTGATTTGTATATGGCTGGGTCCAAACTGGAATGGCATAGGCAGCAAAAAAACGATGGATTTAGGCCCAGATCACTGTACTGGGGTTGAATGTTTGACAATGTTCAGCATTCCGTCCATCACTTGTTGTTTTTGCTTTGTCGCCCTAAGTGGGAAGGGTATGCCCAGACGTGGGTCCCGTGCTTCCCATGCCACTGGATTCAAGCTAGCCTGGCTGATGAGGGGTGAAACCCTGAAACCGGTCCCAGGATGCTTGTTTCCAGTCCAGGGAAGACCTAGCCTAGCAGTTCGGGCTGGACTGTTCCAATGGGGAACAGGGTCAAGACTGATTTGCATATGGCTAGGTCCAAACTGGAATGGCATGGGCAGGAAAAAAAACGATGGATTTAGGCCCAGATCACTGTACTGGGGGTGAATGTTTGACAATGTTCAGCATACCGTCCATCACTTGTTGTTTTTGCTTTGTTGCCCTAAGTGGGAAGGGTATGCCCAGACGTGGGTCCCGTGCTTCCCATGCCACTGGATTCAAGCTAGCCTAGCTGATGAGGGGTGAAACCCCGAAACCGGTCCCAGGATGCTTGTTTCCAGTCCAGGGAAGACCTGGCCTAGCTGTTCGGGCTGGACTGTCCCCATGGGGAACAGGGTCAAGACTGATTTGCATATGGCTGGGTTCAAACTGGCATGGCAGGGGCAGAAAAAAAACGATGGATTTAGGCCCAGATTGCTGTAATGGGGGTGAATGTTTGACAATGTTCTGCATTCCGTCCATCACTTGTTGTTTTTGCTTTGTCACCCTAAGTGGGAAGGGTATGCTCAGACGTGGGTCCCGTGCTTCCCATGCCACTGGATTCAAGCTAGCCTGGCTGATGAGGGGTGAAACCCCGAAACCGGTCCCAGGATCCTTGTTTCCAGTCCAGGGAAGACCTGGCCTAGCAGTTCGGGCTGGACTGTTCCCATGGGGAACAGGGTCAAGACTGATTTGCATATGGCTGGGTCCAAACTGGAATGGCATGGGCAGCAAAAAAACTATGGATTTAGGCCCAGATAACTGTACTGGGGGTGAATGTTTGACAATGTTCAGCATTCCGTCCATCACTTGTTGTTTTTGCTTTGTTGCCCTAAGTGGAAAGGGTATGCCCAGACGTGAGTCCCGTGCTTTTCATGCCACTGTATTCAAGCTAGCCTGGCTGATGAGGGGTGAAACCCCGAAACCGGTCCCAGGATGCTTGTTTCCAGTCCAGGGAAGACCTGGCCTAGCAGTTCGGGCTGGACTGTTCCCATGGGGAACAGGGTCAAGACTGATTTGCATATGGCTGGGTCCAAACTGGAATGGCATGGGCAGCAAAATAACGATGGATTTAGGCCCAGATCACTGTATTGGGGGTGAATGTTTGACAATGTTCAGCATTCCGTCCATCACTTGTTGTTTTTGCTTGGAATTTGCACAATGTCTGTTCAGGAAACCTGTTTTCAGTTCAAGATGCCCACTGTTCAACAATCTCTCTTATGTGAGGTGTAAATGACCATTATGTTGCTCCATCTATAAAAAAAGGCTTATAACGGAGAAACAAGACAACTGCCTTGTCTCTTCAACCATTAATTAAATTGTCACAGTGGTTCACTAATTCTAATAAAGACCACTCTGTGCAGTATAACTTAAAGTGCTAAAGTGAAACAAACCAAAATAAACTTTTTCTGTAAATGTTTGTAGCTCAGCTATAAATAAAGTAACAGTAGGAACACTTGCAGTAGGGCAGTATATTGAGGATAAGCTAAGAGCTGTTCTTTACAACCTGCATGATGATCCTTTTTTCAGCAATAGAATCATCCTTTGTATCCCATGGGACGTATTCGATGTTAAATAAGGCTGGGATTTATTCCTTAGGGTACTCTCGACCGCCACCTGGTTACGTAGATTAACCTGACCTTAGGCAATATCTCTGACCAAAATAACTTTGTGCAAGGAGCCCTTTAATGAGTTCTTCATGTTGGCCTTCGACATGTAAGAATCTATTTTCAGGTTACTCTTGAAAATTTCTCTAGCCCGCCTAAAAGACCTAAAGTATGATCTGCGCTCCTTCAGCTGAAGGAAAATTTAAACTCTCAGAGCTGCTCAAAAAGTTCCCACCTCACCACACAGAATTGAATTACCCAATCTCAGAACAGCTGCTAGTGATAGGGCAAAGTAGGATAGTAAGCCAAATTTCAAGGGTATTCAAATTCCATAGCAGTTGAAAAATGCAACCCTCAGTCCCTTCAAATGAATGCCAATGCTTCATGTCAACAACTTCACATGCATAACACAGGGATGGGGTATTTTAGTCCTATATACTGACAAGACGTACCCAAAGTGGTGACTCCTGTACAATTTATAAAATCTGAACAAGGCATTAGCCTGTGAAAGGCCCCTCACTTGATTGAGGGTATCTGGAAAATTGACAAATATATAAAGAAAACAAAAGATGGACGAACAAACAGCCTTGCTTAAGACCATTATGGCCCATATTTATACTTTTTGACGCAAAACTGCGCCAACGCAGTTTTGCGTCAAAAAAATTAGCGCCGGCTAACGCCATTCTGAAGCGCCATGCGGGCGCCGTATTTATTGAATGACGTTAGCCGGCGTCAGCCGCCGGCGCTGCCTGGTGTGCGTTAAAAAAAACGACGTACACCAGGCAGCGTCGGCGTAGGGGGATATGGGGCTTGGGCGTCAAGAAATGGGGCAAGTCAGGTTGAGGCAATTTTTTCGCCTCAACCCGATTTGCGACATTTTTTACGACTCCCAACCCCCATTGAAATGACTCCTGTCTCAGCAAAGACAGGAGTCATGCCCCCTTGCCCAATGGCCATGCCCAGGGGACTTATGTCCCCTGCGCATAGTCATTGGGCATAGTGGCATGTAGGGGGGCACAAATCAGGCCCCCCTATGCCACCCAAAAAAAATAATAATAATACTTACCAGCATTTACCGTAATGTCCCTGGGATGGGTCCCTCCATCCTTGGGCGTCCTCCTGGGGTGGGCAAGGGTGGCAGGGGGTGTCCATGGGGGCATGGGAGGGCACCTCTGGGCTCCTTCCGAGCCCACAGGTCCCTTAACGCCTGCCCTGACCAGGCGCTAAAAAATGACGCAAAAGGGGCTGGACGTCATTTTTTTTGACCCGCCCACTCCCGGGCGTCATTTTTGCCCGGGAGTATAAATACGGCGCACATGCCTCGGAGTCATTTTTTAGACGGGAACGCCTACCTTGCATATCATTAACGCAAGGAAGGTGTCCACGCTAAAAAATTACGCAAACTCCATGAACTTTGGCGCTAGATGCGTCTAACGCCAAAGTATAAATATGGAGTTTGTTTTGCGTCGAATTGGCGTTAAAAAAACGACGCAAATCCGGCGCAAACAGAGTATAAATATGGCCCTGTGTCCCTCCAATCAAAAATTGACACCATGTATCTGTGTGCAACTCCATTATAAGACCCAGAAGATGATGCAAGACACCCAACTCCACATTGTTTGATGATCAACCCTCAAATGCCATGGAGAATTCAATAAATGCTGTATAAACCGGGATACCCCAGGAGATAGCATATTTTCCTCTACTGTGTGGAGGACCGCAATATATTATCGAGAGTACTACGATTCTGCCTAAAACCAGCTTGTACTGGGGGTATGATATTCTGATCATGGGCCTAATGCTGGAGATGATATAGAACACTCTTGGCAAATAACTTGCCCGAGGCATCCAATAAAGCTACCTGTCTAAATCTTGCTGGAGAGTTTTTTGGGTCCTTCTTCTACAGCGAGACAATAACACTGCACTTCCAGGACAAGGGAATTTTCCCTGAGTGGTAACAAGCTGAACCTGAAGCAGCGGCCACCTTTTTAAACACCGCAAAGGGGACCTTATCAGACCCCAAAGCGATAGAAGATCTGGCGTTCTTAATAAAACCCACTATCTCAACCTTTGAGGGGGCACCATACACTGTAATGGAGTCCTCATCCACCAAAATATTGCAAGGGAAGTCAAGCTCAGAATTAAATGCATACAACTGAGAGATATAATCCACCCAGCCAGGTATTTTCAGCAATTGGAATAGCCTGTGCCTTCACCATTAAGTCAGAATATTTGGCGATCAAGTGCCAATGACTCCGGGAATCATAAGTCCTTGCAGCCTATCATAGATGTATTTCCCAATTTAATTCCTTTAGAGGATGTTTACGTTTCTTCATCACCCGAACACCATTGGGCTGGACTTTAGTTTATGGAACTCTTCCATATGGGATTCAAAAAACAGAATAGGGTACCACGGACACATCCCGCCAGATCTTTACCAACTCTTTTGATCTTGGCACTAACAGCAGCTGTATTCCTGGTTGTCCAGAAAGTGTGACCGTTCGACTTGTTAAAAGTAATCAAATACAAATATGAATTCCCACAATCCAACACCTGTAAATAAAATCAACTATAGTATGATTACTCATATCGGAAGGAAACCACTAGTTTCTCACAATCCCCATACATTTGAAAGAGGCTACCACATAATCTAAAAGGCTCTGAGTGGAAGGGTATGAAAGGTAAATGACGCAACTTCGCCAACAGGAGAGCCCATATTTAATATGATCAAGTCCGATTTGTGAAGAAACTTGAGTAAAAGGAATCTGCGCTTGTAAGACCTGATTTTGTTGTGTAACAGGATCTCCGGGACAGGCCAAATATCCTCTTTTTCAGCATTGGCAAAAGTTGCAATAGCAGAATTAGACACCTTAGCATTTAGATCTCCCATGATAATTACCCAAGGACAATCTTCTGTTATGGAACTACCAAGTACAAAGGTAACAAATGAATTTACCAGGGAGTCAAACGATTTTCCAGGTGGAATGTATATGTTCACTAGTATAAAGAAAGATGCACCATTATCCTTGCCCACGAATACCAACTTCAAACATATACACAGGCTCATATACATAGGCTTGAAGGGTGAATATACATGACATGCTTCCAGTTGGCAGTGTTCTTGAGCAAGATCTCCACCCCCCGAATGGCATGGCTCCTTTCAGAACACATTGCCTTACAAGAAATAAATAAATCGCCACTGAAATCAAACTCTACGCATAACCAAATGTCTTGTAGGCACGTTATCAAGGGTTTATATGATTTGAGGAAATTCAGTTTAACCTCATCTGCCCCAGCCCAGACACATTCCAGGACAAAAGTAGCCCCACCTCCCATGTTACCTCAAGGGCTCATTAATCCTAGTTGTAGGACAGGCATTATTCAAGACACGAGCCACCCAGCTCCAGTGGGAGGGGACATCATTTAAAGCAAGAACCCACAAATGACTTTGGGGCCCGCCACCACATTGATTATTTGACCCATATGCCCTAAAGAAATTATTTTATCTTTGGGGTTCCCATATTCAAGACCAAAATCGGACCATCTAAGTCAATCACCGATGACCTGTACACCCTCGGACCATTCATGTGTTGGCCCTCGACAACCAAACTTTTTGCCTCACATTTTTGCTGTATCCTTCTGTTGACCTCAGGACTCTGAGCACTTTACCACTGCCGAGCAGTGCTAAAGTGCATGTGATTCACTCCTAAACATGGTAAGATTGGTGTAACCAAATTTGGCATACTTAATTTACTTGTGAGTCCTTGGTAAAGTTGTATCCCATATACTTAGGGCCCTTAAATTAAATGATACTAGTGGGCCTACATCATTGATTGTGACACCTACTTAAATAGCCCTTTAAACATGCCTCAGGCCTTCTACTGCAAAGCCTATGTGTGCAAGTTCACTGCTACTTTAACTTGATATTTAAAACCCATTGTCAAGCCATAAACTCTCCTTTTATTACATATGTCACCTTAAGGTATGACCAGGTAGCCCATAGGGCAGGGTTCTATGTAAGTAAAAGGCAGGACATGTACGTTTACGTTTTACATGTCCTGGTAGTGAACAAATCCCAACCTCATTTTTCACTACTGTGAGGCCTACTCCTCCCATAGGCCGGCATTGGGAATTCCTTAGTATAATTGTAAGATATAATTTCTGATCCGAAAGGAGTGGATGTATCATGTTTCATATAATAGGAATGGTCATGATAAATCCTCTCTAATGGTAAAGTCGAATTTAACATTACTAATTTAGAAATGCCACTTTTAGTAAGTGGGAATTTCTATGCTCTTGTAACTCTGTGTGCCTGCAGCCTGTCTCCAATACACGTCTGGAGTGGGTGACAGCTACACTTTGTGCATTTCCTCTAGCCACAAACACAGTTAGGTTAGGCATGTCTGAGAACTCATCTGTGTTCATCTGCATTCTGATGACCCTTCCTGTGCAGGAAGGGTTGAACGGAGCTGACACCTGAATAGGGAGTGTCTGTTCTCACGCAAAGAGCTGATTACCCCTACTGATAGTCTGGAGCTAGGGCTGAGGAAGAAATGAACCCTATGTCACCCCCACTTCAAAGACAAATTAAGGTATAAGAACTGGGCCTCTGACCCTACCAAATCTGTACACTACTGGACCTATGAAGAACTCTGACAGGAGTAAGGAGTGCCCTCTGCTAGACTGCTTTCCAAGAAGGACTGCTTTCTGCTTTGATGAGTTACCCTGCTGCATGCTGATCTCTGCCCTGCTGAGGAAAGACTGGACCCCCCTCATCTGAACCCAGAGTGACTCCAATGGCTTGTTGGCTTGCCCCCTGTCCTGCAACTAGAAACTGGAGTCTGTCTGCCGTGAGTCCTGCTCTGCCAAGTGGTGTAAATCCAGTGCAATTCAAGAAAATCCACGCATTGACAGGACTGCACCAATCAGAACTGGTGCATCTCCTCTCTATGCCGACACATCACAGCTGCTTCCTGGACTGCAGTCCCAGCTTTGCAGAATGAGTGATGTATCGTCCCAGGATTCTAGTGCATCTTTGACCAACCTAGATTTGACACTAATGCATAGCTCAAACTCAGCAGTTCAACAACAATGCATGGCCTCAACGTCTGACACAGCCTGAACTTTGACGCAGACTTGACACAGCCTCGATGCTGCGCAGCTCAGACCCATGAGTACTCGACCTCATCCAAGGTTTTTTCTCAGCGGGCGATGCGTAAGTTCTGTGGGTTCTGTAGCCGACCTGCCCTCCATCATGGTCTGTCTCAACTTTGGATTTACCCCGTCTGGTGCAAACTCAAGTAACCATTTAGCACTATTGACTTCTAAGCACTATTTTTGGTTTATTTTTAAAAAATTCATATCTTGATTTCTACTGATTGTAATTTTGGTCTTGCTTTACTCATAACAATACCATATATTTTTCTAACTGTGTGTAGAGTCCTTTGTCTGGGGTTTTATTGTGTTACAGTGTGTGTGTGTTTTTTGAAGAAATACTTTACACATTGCCTCTTTAGCTAAGCCTGACTGCTCTGTGCTAAACTACCAAAGGGTGAGCACAGGTTATTTCTAAGTGTGTATTTAACTTACCCTAACTACAAGTGGAGGCTCCTGCTTGTAGAGGGCACCTGCTCTGACAACCAGAAACCCCATTTCTAACAATACATTTCCTCAAAGTTCCTTCAGGATCCAAGGGCAAGGCAGTGTAATTCCAACACTTCCTCTTACTTATTTTTACAAAGTAAATAGCTCCCAGCATCAAATTGTTCAATAATGTGGTAATGGACAGTGTAGGAAAGTCCTTTTTTTTTGCCTGATCACCCCCACTCTTTCTGGATAGGTACTGGTGGTTACTGACTCTTGGCTGTGCCCTGGGTACTGCTTACCAGTCCCAGGGCCAGTGCTCTGTGTAAAATGGATATGCAAATTAGGCTAATTATAATTGGCTAAGTTAACCTACCTATAAGTCCCTAGTATATGGTAGGGCATGTAGGTTTAGGGACCACAGCATAGGTGGTGCACACCTAGGTGCATTGCTGAGGTGCCCAGTGTCATTTTAAAAGCAAGCCTGCCTTGCTGGCTGCTTTTAAATTAAAGTTATATGCAAATTCGACTTTGGAATTAAAGGTACTTCCAAAGTTTTAAACTACCTTATTTTTACATATAAGTCACCCCTAAGGTGTGCCCTATGTGCCCCTAGGGCTGGGTGCCATGTAACTATAAGCAGGGACTTTATAAAAATAGATTTATAAGCCCTGGTGAGGTAAAAACAGCCAAATTCGTTTTTCCCTCATTGAAGTAAATGGCCTTCATAGGCTAGAATGGGCAGACTTTATTTAAAATTTTAAAGTCTCCTTAAATGTTACATACCAAGAATTTGGTATCAAATTGATTGTTATAATAAATCCCACAACTTCCAGTTGTTGGATTTAATATAACTAGTGCAGGTAAAAAGTTTAGACTTTACCTAAAAAGTTGCCAATTTCAGCTCTGCATTGTTTTTGCTGCTGTGCTCTGATTGGCCAGCCTGCAGCAGCTTCTGCCAGGCCACTTTAATGAGGTGTGAAGTGGCCTGGCTTCACACAAAGGAATGTGCTTGGGGGAGAGAATCTCCCCTCAGCAGATGGGGAAGCAGGAAGGGGGAGGGCTGCCAAACTGGTCTTCAAAGGCAGAGAAGGACATCTGGAGCACCCAGCAACACCCCCACATCCTGCAACCCCAGACAGCTAGGTGCCCCCTTGATTAGATTAGGAGAGGGCAGGAGAGGGGTGTGTTTATGATTTTTAGCCACACCAGTGGGTGGGCTCAGCCAGATCTCTCCTCTAAAAATCAGATTCATCCATTTTGGATTTTTAGAGACTGTTGCCTTCTGGGATGGATTTTTGCCACACTTCCCAGGAAGTGGTCATCATAGGGGGACGACCCTGTCCCTGATTGGAGGACCAGGGCCCCCCTGCTTTTCACCCAGGAGCAAGGATAAAACTGGCAGACCTGGACCCACGCCTCAGATCCCCACCAAATTTCAAGAAGAAAGAACTACAAGGAGAAGAAGGACTGCCCTGCTGGACCCCTGGCCTGCACCTGGACCCTGCACTCAGAAAGACTGCACCAGCTGCACACTTGGGCTTCACCACAAGAAGGACTTTGCCTGGCTTCCACTGGTTCAAGGAGGGACTCCCTGTTTGCTACAGGTGAAAAATTGCTATCCAGAGTCCCCTGCACCAACTCCTGAAAAAGTGACCAGCTGACCACTGTCCAGTGGCCAAAAAGGAGTTTGCGCCAGGTGTATTCTGGGAGTTGAAGTCCGCACTTCCCAAGGACCATCACAGAACTTCTGGACCCTTGGGGTGAGCTGTGGACCCCAAAAGAACCTTAAAAGAACATCTGGGTGAAGCACCAGAAGTTTGGAGAAGATTGGAGAATTTTTAGAAAAAAGCTCCATAAAGTGACCGACCCGACGCGGAAATTCTAGCCGGCTTGCCTCAACCGCGACCCGGCCTGACTTCGTGGTTCGTCCCGGTAAAGAAAAACATCCGAAAAAGAGACTAAGTCCGAACGTAAAAAGTTGACCGGGACCTTCCAGCCATCGTATCCGAGAAGGGCTCCACGGACGTCGGATCAAGATCCAGGTTTACCCCGGTCAAAGGATTTTCATCTTGAAAAAACGACTAAGTCCGAAGGTAAAAATCACCACCGAGGAAACCGACTTCGCGTATCCGGACAAGGGCTCCAGGAGGTCGGATCCAACTGGCAGGTTCGTCCCGGGGAAGAAAAACATCAAAAAAGAGACTAAGTCAGAAGGTAACTTTTTAACCGAGGCCTCCCGCGACTTGTAGCCGAGCAGGGCTCCATCGCGGTCGGCCTGAAAGTTTGACTTTGCCCCGGTCCTGGTGCAACCAGATGACCCGAGTGGCGCTTTTTGTTTCTAAGCGCTAGAAAATAATAATACTTTAAAAATTCATATCTCCGGTTCCCCTGAACCGATTTTAATAGTTTTTGTGTCATTTTAAAGATAAAAATATAAGCTATTTTTATAAATTGGTTTTGGATTTTTAAACTGTTTCCTGTGTTTTATTTAATTACTGTTTTGTGATATTTGAATGCTTTACACTTTGTCTCCTAAGTTAAGCCTTGACGCTCGATGCCAAGCTACCAAGGGTAGAGCTGGGATTAATTTACTGAGACCTAACTGTACTTTTGTGGAGGTTTGTGGCTTGTTGCTAGGTGTAGGTACCTACCTGCCCTACCAATAACCCATTTTCCAACAGACAGGTACTGTCAAAATCCTACCTCACCATCCCAAAGGTTAAGGAATAGGTGATTCAGTGTTGCCACCTAATAAGGTGGAGAAAATGCAAAAAAAAGAACATCAACAGGGTTTCAACAAAGAATGTGATCATGTTGAAAAATTCTCCTGAACATAAAATATACCTAAACAAGAGGGGCATTGCTGAAATAGTGATCGAGAGTAACACACTCAATAGCCAATACACCACATATAAACAAAAAAGGACTGTATCCCAACCCACAAAGAATTGCTAAGCCGGATGCTATCTTTGGCTTATGACTGAGTTCAATCACTGCACAATTAATTTTTTTCAATAGCTTCACAAAATATGTTTTTGATATTCAGTGTATCTATAGATATATATTTTTCTCTCTACTTTCTTTCCAAAAGTATGACAATAATAGATTCACACCAGCATGTCAAAACACACTAACCACAAGTCTGAAACAGAAATGTAACCAGCAAAGACTAAGTAAGCATATAGTTCTCAATAAAATCACCCCATTCTGAATTCTGAATAAGTTGTATGGATTGCCCAAAACTCTGGATTAAATTCACCAGAATCCGTATTTTGCATTGTGATTGGCACATAACATTCCAATAAAAGAGACCGCCATCTACTAACTTCCCTATATAATTCTCTCCAGTTATGGCAAATGCTCCACAGGGGGGTGGCCAGAGATGCAGATTCCTAACACACACAAGAATATCAAAATGGAGCACTCTCTTTCTGTTTAACAGGAAAGCAATTGTTCTGAAGTCACTGTAATCTGTATGACTAACAAATCCCTCCTCAAACTACAACTTCCCTGTATACTTTTTCCAAATTATACCAAATACACCAACCCAATGTGGCTAAAGAGCAACTTCCTGATAAACAAGATGGTAAGGAAACTGAGTGCTATCTTAGAATGTATCCATCTCCAGTTACCATATACATAATTATCAGATGTACTACATATCAATAATTCTAAATCTTTATCCAAGTCTTCAAAATATTTTATGAATATTAGTGCCATCTTTAATAGTTCCAGAGTGCAGTTGTTCCAAGCGCCATCTTTGGAAATATCAAAGACTGGATGACTTCAAAATTAATGCAATCAATGCAATCAATTAAAATCAAGGCCCATATTTATACTTTTTGATGCAAAACTGCGCCAACGCAGTTTTGCGTCAAAAAAATGAGCGCCGGCTAACGCCATTCTGAAGCGCCATGCGGGCGCCGTATTTATTGAATGACGTTAGCCGGCGTTAGCCGCCGTCGCCGTCTGGTGTGCGTTAAAAAAAACGACGTACACCAGGCAGCGCCGGCGTAGGGGGATATGGGGCTTGGGCGTCAAGAAATGGGGCAAGTCAGGTTGAGGCAATTTTTTCGCCTCAACCCGATTTGCGCCATTTTTTACGACTCCCAACCCCCATAGAAATGACTCCTGTCTTAGCAAAGACAGGAGTCATGCCCCCTTGCCCAATGGCCATGCCCAGGGGATTTCTGTCCCCTGGGCATGGTCATTGGGCATAGTGGCATGTAGGGGGGCACAAATCAGGCCCCCTATGCCACAATTTTTTTTTTTTTTAAAACACTTACCTGAACTTACCTTAATGTCCCTGGGATGGGTCCCTCCAGCCTTGGGTGTCCTCCTGTGGTGGGCAAGGGTGACAGGGGTTGTCCCTGGGGGCATGGGAGGGCACCTCTGGGCTCCTTCAGAGCCCAGAGGTCCCTTAACGCCTGCCTTTTGCAGGCACTAAAAAACGGCGCAAAAGCGGCCGTACGTCATTTTTTTTGACCCGCCCACTCCCGGGCGTGATTTTTGCCCAGGAGTATAAATCCGACGCACATACCTCGGAGTCGATTTTTTAGACGGGAACGCCTACCTTGCATATAATTAACGCAAAGTAGGTGTCCACGCTAAAAAATGACGCTAACTCCATGGACTTTGGCGCTAGACGCGTCTAACGCCAAAGTATAAATATGGAGTTAGTTTTGCGTCGAAATTGCGTTAAAAAAAACGACGCAATTTTGGCGCAAATGGAGTATAAATATGCCCCCAAGTGGCATAACAAAGACCATACATCTCTGATCAGAATCAAGAGGTCATTAATATGGGTGTCATCTTCAATAATCCCAAAGTGCAACCTGTAGATGTACCAAAAGAGAGGGTAATCCCAAAATTACTAAAGCCAATACGATCAACTAAAATCCAGTGGCATAACAAAATCTTCCCATCTCTGATCAATATGATCAGGTATTCCCAACTCAAGCCCACATTTCCTGTACGGTCAGAACAAAACAGAGAAAATATTTTTCATGTGAACCAGTTTAGTCGCAATTTTTTATTGAAATCCCATCTCAACAGCATACGAAGATCATCAGAAGGTCAGATCACAATATTATGTAATCCCAAAATAATCATGAAGGCTCTCCCATCACTCTCCAATATGAGATCATACACCATGAACAAAATCAAATCCAATATAAAGACAAAAAAAACTAATTCCCCATCTACACATGATGAGAAAACATATTTCAATGGGATAGGAGTCTTCAACTATTTCAAATAAGACCCTCAAGGGCCCACTTCAAAGTAAATAATGGAATTCAATATCAGGATGCTTGCTACTTTCAACTGATCTAAAACAACATATCCATTTGGATTACGTTTATTTTAGGAGCAATGCAATATCACCACCCCTCCTATTCACTGGTATAGTCTATCCCATGAAAACAGAAGTTTGTACTACTGTTGGGCCTGCAAACCTGGATGTGCTCCAGTAAAGAACTCTGAAGCCAATCACCTGCTTTTGCAGGGACCAATGTTTGTTGCACCGCCCATAAGAATGTTTTACAGATACCAATGCTTGTTTACAAAGACCAATCTTTGTTGGAACCAGTGCTTGTTTAGGACACATTTTGCTCAAGCCTCCAGCATCCCTATGACTCAGACTGGGTGTGGCTGGCTGCAACAGGTATTTAAATGACACCTGGCCAGAGTGAGGTGCTTGCTGTAAAGGTCACCGACTTCAGAGAAGGAGTCTCTGCTTCTCCATCGTTGACCTTCGTGTTCAGTCCTGTATCCTGGATGTACGCTCTCAAAAATAATTTATTTGTGAAAACTTAAGACTTCCTGACTTGATATTCAAAAGTTGGATGTTTCGGAGAGCGATGCACCTAAGAAGGCACATCACTGGCATTTAAGGTGACTGGGATGCTCGTTGCTAGTTGCATAGTAAGGCGTATCGTTGTTGCTTGCTATATACCACAGAAAGGAAATTATTTTGTGCAATTCTCATAAAAACAATGTATTGTGAATACTTTTGTTATTGCTAAGTTTAAAATGACATTTGCATAATTGGTGATGGTGATACAGAACATTCTGTGAATGGCCTGAAAGTTTCATTGCTATGCTCAACTTACACTGTGATGTAATAGTGATAAAACCGATCGCTTGTGTATTGATATTAACCCTATGTTCCCAGCGTGTTATAAACATTGTACTGTGATCTTTTGATACCAACCCTATGTTCCCAGAGTGGTACAAACATTGCACTGTAATCTTTTGGTATTAACTCTATGTTTCCAGAGTGATGCAAACTTTGCACCGTAATCTTTTGATACTAACCCTATATTTTCAGTGTGATCAAAAGATACCGAATGTGTGTTCCTTGGCATTCTAAGTACAGTGCATAAATTAACCCATGAATGTCTGCAAACCTAAATACCTGAGAATTTGTTGTCATTATTTGTTACCTATTTTAATGTCTAAGGAGTCAAGTGAGTCAGTAGCTCAGGGAATCTCAGTAAGGTCATCAAACAAGATATCCACGGAACTTCAAGTATGTTTAAGTAGGAATTAATTAAGGTGATATGTGATCAATCTGGGGTCACAGTGGGAGTAGTCATCGATATTATAGGAGGTTCAAGGTTCTTATTTAATTACAGGTATTCCACATCATTTCCCAATAATTCTTAGAGAGTGGGAGAGCCATCTAAAGCGGGAATGGGGAACCTAACAGGTACACCTAGCTTGCACATAGTAGTCAGAGACTAGACTATACCTGATTACAAGTTATGAGCTGTTCAACTGATATGTAATTTATCATAGGAAATTGCGGCTCTTCACGGACCATCACCAATCATTCAGATCTGGACCTGTGGCTCCAGTCTCTCTCTCTCTCTCTCTCTCTCTCTCTCTCTCTCTCTCTCTCTCTCTCTCTCTCTCTCTCTCTCTCTCTCTCTCTCTCTCTCTCTCTCTCTCTCTCTCTCTCTCTCTCTCTCTCTCTCTCTCTCTCTCTCTCTCTCTCTCTCTCTCTCTCTCTCTCTATCATCCATCTCCCTTCCCCCAGGGTGTTCCAATGCCTATCACATGCTTTTAATTGGGAGGCACGTAACGTCTAGGAGGAATAGGAAATAAGCAACTTGGTCAACATTGTGTCTCTGTCGGACAAACAGGTTAGTACTTGACAGCTACTCCTATATTTTTCCATTTAATAAAGATTATCAAGTATTTGGAGTCCTTATTCTTCAACTCCCTAGCATGTTCCTGAATTTGAGATTTTAAAAGTGCAAAGTGTGCTGGAAACATAAATCAAATTACAATCACAAATGTTTCAAGTTGGGAATTGCAATTTATAAAATGTTGAATCACATGTTCCTTTTCATTATTGAACTTAAAGCTTTTTGTTTTACGTTTACCTAGGGCTAAGTAGATTTTTTAAAGTCATTCCCCTACAAAATATAATTTTTGGTGTAAGGGAAATCTCCTTTTTTAATACAAGAAAACCTTGGAGGAGGGCAAGTTAGCCTTTTTGACTGAATATACACTACACAGTGACAAGCTATACCAGACATTGGCCCTTTCTTTTAGGGCATGGATGCTCACAAAAATTTACCCAGGGGCCAACAAGTTTGGTCTGTGATGTGACTGAGGGCCAAATTGATGCCAGCAGGGGTGCAGTTAGGTTCTTTTGGGGGCTGGGTGGTGGTAATGTAGGTGTATGGGGAGCAAAGTATATACTCCTAATGGCTGCATTGCATAATTCGAAATGGGAAAACCTGGGAATAATCCTGTCTTTCCCACTTAACCAAATTGTTTCATCCTAGGCAATTGCTTTATTTCACTTTCCCTCCTTTTTTCTGTATCACATATACAAGGACTTCAAAATACATGACTTTAGAATGTGCAGTGTCCAAAACCTTCTCTTGTGTTTGATTTAATAAACTTTAATGTTGTTCATGTATAAGAAGAACCCAAGCCACCCAAAGAGTGCACATATCAACTAACTTGCCTCTTAGTTCACTATTAGCATTGTTGTCAGGGGGAGGGGGAGTGTGAATGTTTCTAAATTCATGTTTAAAAAATATCACTTTAAAAAAACACTTCTCTGCGCATAATTTGATGTATTAAAGTGAAATGATTCTGGATGCTAATGAAATACACCTTTTGAATCCTAAAAAGACTTTATCATATTTTTCCACTTTTGCTGCACGATGTCATTAAAAAAAAATGAAGGTGTTCCTAGAGAGAGGTGGTGCAAGACAACCTAGTTACTTCCTTCTTTAACTTCAATTAACTTCTAAATAAATACTTGGCTGTTTCTTTAATATGTTGTTGATGGTAGTGCCGAATGGAAAAAAACAGCAGTCTGAGGCTGCTGTTGACCAGGAGGCCACATGTAAAGACAACAAGGCCAAATGCAGCCCCCGGGCCGTACTCCGAGTATCACTCTTTTAGGGGTGTTTGGTATTAAAAAAGGAGATATCCCTAACACCCCTCACCTGCTCATCACCCCGGAGTGTATTGAATGAAAAATTTGTGAATCTATCCTCAGAGTTTTATGATAGTCTCTGAGTGTAAATTTACTAATTCTCAAAATTTAAAAACGTTTTCCATGATAACCATGGAAATCTGAACAGTTGCACATATCGAAGTGTAGTCCTGTAGAATGTTTGTGAATTCCATTATCACATATGTAATTATACATGTGCATATTTTTGTTTGCAAATAAGAATCAGGGCTATTCCAAATGCACAATATTTCCACCAGGAATTATCTCCTGTGGAGAAACACCTTTCACTATACCATCAACAATTTTGGGGGTGTTCCCTTCCACTTCCCATTCTGGAAGATTATCCACATGTGCCTTTGAAGAGAATATGTGCCTGATTTAGAGTTAGGAGTAACCATACTTCGA
Source organism: Pleurodeles waltl (assembly GCF_031143425.1). Classification (NCBI taxonomy): domain Eukaryota; kingdom Metazoa; phylum Chordata; class Amphibia; order Caudata; family Salamandridae; genus Pleurodeles; species Pleurodeles waltl. The sequence goes on from NC_090439.1 coordinate 345,182,490, forward strand.
ATTTACAGATGGTGGCCCAGCAGACATCTCTTAATATTGTCAGGAACCTCCATCATGATGATTCCTGTCAGTGTATTAAACAGTACAGTCAAACTGACAGAAACATCCGTCAAACTTTCAGCATGTTTTTGTATCTTCAAAACAAAACAAAATCCAAAAGAAGATTCTTGTTTTTGAAAATACAAAAATGAATGACACTCCACAGCAGTGGGGTTTCCTTCTATGGTGTGGGGATCAGTTAGGCATTTTAACTGTCTTCTCCCTAATCGTGGTAAGGGAGAGTAAAAACTGGTCATTCAACCACCCACTGTAAATCAAGTGGGTGGTCGAATGGCCAGACCTCGATGGCCCTTTTTCCATTGCTGGCGTATTTATGATCAGTCCATCTGTAAATCAGGTGGGTGGACCTTCAGTGTGGTGAAGAGGGTACTCTGTCACTGATGCAATGGAATACCCTCTATGCCAAATTCTAAATCAGCCTCTAAATCTCATAATATTTTTCAGGTGGGAAGGTGTCAATAAATAGTTTGTGAGTATCCACAAAAACAAAGTTTGTGTGTGTTCTCTATCACAGAGAAAAAATTCAATGTGTAAGATCCACTCTGCACTTCTTCGCTACCCCTGGTTGTAGATTTGTTTACCCAAAAGCCTTTAGGTAAGATGCAAACTTTCAGAATTAGGATTTTTGATCATGTATGTCTCATTTACACAGACAAACGGCTTTGGGAATGGGGTACATTATGCTTTAGACTTACAGAGTGCTGGCCTATCAGGGTAAGAGTATCACATTGCCCAACATTTCTAGGGCAGATGGTTTTATGTCCTCTTTTCTGTCCATCACTGGCAGGGAAAACCTGGTGGTGACAAAAAGAACAATTAAAATCTTGACCAAGACAGCCAGGGGAAAGAATTTCTGCCTGTGAGGGTCATCAGTTATTTGGTTTTAAAAAACAAATAGCCACTCTCAGAATCTGGTTTTTGGAAAAATAAAAAGTTTGCTGGATGGCTGTCTAAAACATTGATGGATGTTCACTAATATTGTGGTACCTTCAAATGAACCAGTGTGAATACAGGTCTTCTGAAAGTACAGAACATCACTGAGCTGGCCGTTATCTCTAAACATGGCTATCCTCTGTCTGTCATGGTGGAGAACATAATGTCCTCCGTCACCCCACACTAAATCAGGTCTGTGTTCTTTGATGTCCCTACTTGCTGGTACAATGACATATATCATTGGTAATTTGTGGCTTTTTTGTTTAAGAAGCGTGTGCTGCATGGAGGTCTTAGCCTGCATTAAGAAACAGTTATATTTGTTATTGCACTTGTGAGTTAATTTATTTAACTTAACTGTTATGCTGTTGGATTTGTGTCCTTGGTTGCAGAGTAAAGAGGTGCATACAATAGAATTTCTTACAAATGCAACAAAATTATTGTAATTTCATAAAATATTTCCTATGCAATATTTCGATGTATAGCTTTTTATATTTTTAAGTTCACCAATTACAATGTAAACTCAAACTTGTGACTCCTTTTCATAATACTCTTCTTTGAGGGGACAGTTTAACAGTGGTAATGGACTATACTCAGCAGAGGGGGCATGCTCACATCTTCCTGATCGCTGTTGGCACAACTTGTGCTTCATCAAGAAATGTTTTCTTTCTTGGAAAGCTTGAGGAAACACACACAAACTTGCACTATTATTATGAAACCTGTCATGTTACAGAAAAACAACACCCACGGGTTTTGCCAATGATTGTGTATACTCTTGTTTTTACCTTACTCCACTCATAATGCAGCTGCATGTGGAGCACCATTACTATATACTCATTCTGACAGAATATTGTTCTCAGTAAGTAGTTCGACATCTCCTGCGACAAAGGTTCATGGAGAGTCAAATACCTGACAGCAAATGAAAATAACCTAATAATTTTGAGGTCTCTGTCTCTCTTTCGCCGCCTCTCTTTCTCTCTCTCTCTCTTTCTCAAACAGACACACACAATTTGCCATACCTATATATACGAGGACTGAACATTGACATTAATGGACAATATATGGATGCGTCTAACTCAACACACTCCATCAGATCAAAGGAAACATAACTACTTTTAGTTTTTTGATGCACTTTCTTGAGAGAACCTAAACGAACTATAGGAATGGTCCACATAACTAAATGTTCCTCACAGATGTGGTGTTTGTCTGGTTTTGTCTGGGTTTACCAACACTATGAGGACCGAACCCATCCTCACAGTATGGGTTGAACTCGAACACATACACACACACAGAGGACCAATATGGTCCTAACAGTGTAGGTTATACTTGCACACACACACACAAACACACGCACACACACAGATATTCACACAACAAGGACATTGTTCAACTCACCAAAACATGTCACTAGATTTGGAACTTTTAATTTGTAATTAAATTACAAAGATAACTGCAACAGACACTTAGGGGCATATTTATACTCTGTTTGCGCCGGATTTGCGTAGTTTTTTTTTACGCAAATCCGACGCAAAACTAACTCCATATTTATACTTTGGCGTTAGACCCATCTAGCGCCAAAGATCCTGGAGTTTGCGTCATTTTTTAGCGTGGACACCTTCCTTGCGTTAATGATATGCAAGGTAGGCGTTCCCGTCTAAAAAATGACTCAGAGGCATGTGCGCCGTATTTACACTCCCAGGCAAAAATGACGCCCGGGAGTGGGCGGGTAAAAAAAAATGACGTCCAGCCGCTTTAGCGTAATTTTTTAACGCCTGGTCAGGGCAGGCGTTAAGGGACCTGTGGGCTCGGAAGGAGCCCAGAGGTGCCCTCCCATGCCCCCAGGGACACCCCCTGCCACCCTTGCCCACCCCAGGAGGACGCCCAAGGATGGAGGGACCCATCCCAGGGAACTTAAGGTAAGTTCAGGTAAGTATTTTTTTTTTTTTTTTTGTGGCATAGGGGGACCTGATTTGTGCCCCCCTACATGCCACTATGCCCAATGACCATGCCCAGGGGACATAAGTCCCCTGGGCATGGCCATTGGACAAGGGGGCATGACTCCTGTCTTTGCTAAGACAGGAGTCATTTCAATAGGGGTTGGGCAACAAAAAAAATGGCGCAAATCGGGTTGAGGCTAAAATTTTGCCTCAGACCTGACTTGCCCCATTTTTTGACGCCCACGCTCCATTTTCCCCTACGCCGGCGCTGCCTGGTGTGAGTCATTTTTTTTTACGCACACCAGGCAGCTCAGCCGGCTAACTTCATTCCATAAATAAGGCGGCCGCATGGTGCTTTGGAATGGCGTTAGCCGGAGTTAAAATTTTTGACGCACAACTGCGTTGGCGCAGTTGTGCATCAAAAAGTATAAATATGGGCCTCAGTTTTTCTTTCCAGGACTGGACAATTGATGGTACTACGTCCAATGGCCATCACGAGGGGAGGGCAGTCGTCATTCTTGGCCCCCAGCCCAGCGGGCCCTGCTCTCTTGTAACAACCACTTTTTACATAATAAAACGGAATGTCTGGTCTGTCACTCCTTAATGCAGCGGCCCCACAGATTATTTAGGGGGTCATTCTAACCCTGGCGGTAATTACCGCCAGGGCGGAGGTTGGCGGTAGCACCTCCAACAGGCTGGCGGTGCTCCGCCGGGCATTCTGACCGCGGCGGTACAGCCGCGGCCAGAAGCGGAAAGCCGGCGGTGTACCGCCGACTTTCCGCTGCCCATGGGAATCCGCCATGGCGGCGCAGCTTGCTGCGCCGCCATGGGGATTCTGACACCCCATACCGCCAACCTGTTCCTGGCGGGTCGCCCGCCAGGAACAGGATGGCGGTATGGGGTGTCGAGGGGCCCCTGGGGGCCCCTGCAGTGCCCATGCCAATGGCATGGGCACTGCAGGGGCCCCCGTAAGAGGGCCCCACAAAGATTTTCACTGTCTGCTTTGCAGACAGTGAAAATCGCGACGGGTGCCACTGCACCCGTCGCACCCCTTCAACTCCGCCGGCTCAATTCTGAGCCGGCTTCCTTGTTGACGGGGCTTTCCCGCTGGGCCGGCCGGCGGTCTTCTGGCGGTCGCCCGCCGGCCCCGCGGGAAAGCCAGAATGACCGCCGCGGTCTTTTGACCGCGGAGCGGTCTTTCGGCGGGAACCGCTTGGCGGGCGGCAACCGCCGACCTCCGCGGTCACAATCACGCCCTTAGTCCGAAGCTTCTTAGATGCCTGGTACTTCCTGGCGAGCTATCTTGAGTGCAATGTTTAGATGGGGGAATCAGTGATCTGACTTTTGTGCAGAAGAAAAATAGTTTTTGAAGATTCTGCGGTTTTCGTTGTTGCTCGATATGAAGAGAAATTAAAGACCTTTTCATGTAAATCAAACTAAAGTTAATTGCATTGATTAACACGTTTCTTTTCACTAAAACTAAGAATATTGGCATTTTATATGTCCTTTTCACTAACATTTTATTCAGCTCTTCCTCGAGATAATGGGATACTTGGTGTAAGAGTCTTCCAGCTTTTAAATATTTCACAGTGATGGATTGGTGCACTTAAGATGTACTCATGAGAAGTGTCTTGTTTGTGTCATTTAGTAACGACTTTACAAATTGCATATTCAATCATGTCAACTAGTACAAAAATATTTTAACAGATAAGAAACATGAATACTTTATAACACACCACATGCTAGGCTATTATTTTATTTAAATATATACTATTCAGCCCAAATTCCACAGAAACGGTTTTCTGAATTTCACTTAAAAAAAGTAGCCGATTCGGAACTATAATGCACATTGTAGGTTCGGTTTTATATGTGATTGGTTTAATTTTTTTTAACTTTCTTCAGGAGGGAAAATGCGGTCCTTAATTTAAGGTGTTTTCTCAGATGACAACAGACTGTTTAATGAAGGTGTGCCCTTGATCAGATCACAGCTCGGCACCTGTTTTATGTGATTGCACTTTCTAAAATACATTTAACTCAGAATTTCTCTGAATTTGTGCATATACTGCTGACAGCACAGATTGGAAACAGTAATTACTCGTTTCCGAGCTCTGTTATATGCAGTGTAAATTAACTATTTAAACTCAATAAATGTGTTTGCTTTAGAAAGGTGTAACCACATAAAAACAGACGTGCAGGAAGACCATCAGGATACGTCCCCAGGGAAGTGATTTACACAACTTTTTGCCCCATATTTATACTTTTTGATGCAAAACTGCGCCAACGCAGTTTTCCGTCAAAAAAATTAGCGCCGGCTAACGCCATACTGAAGCGCCATGCGGGCGGCGTATTTATTGAATGACGTTAGCCGGCGTTAGCCGCCGGCGCTGTCTGGTGTGCGTTAAAAAAAACGACGTACACCAGGCAGCGCCGGCGAAGGGGGAAAATGGCGTATGGGCGTCCACAAATGGTGCAAGTCAGGCTGAGGCAAAAAAATCGCCACAACCCGATTTGCGCCATTTTTTTACGACGCCCATCCCCCATTGAAATGACTCCTGTCTTAGCAAAGACAGGAGTCATGCCCCTTTGCCCAATGGCTATGCCCAGGGGACTTCTGTCCCCTGGGCATGGTCATTGGGCATAGTGGCATGTAGGGGGGCACAAATCAGGCCCCCCTATGCCCAAAAAAAAAATTAACAAAAATACCTACCTGGACTTACCTTAATGTCCCTGGGGTGGGTCCCTCCATCTTTGGGTGTCCTCCTGGGGTGGGCAATGGTGGCAGGGGGTGTCCCTGGGGGCAGGGGAGGGCACCTCTGGGCTCATTCTGAGCCCACAGGTCCCTTAACGCCTGCCCTGACCCAGGCGCTAAAATCCGGCGCTAATGCGGGTTTTTTAGACCCGCCCACTCCCGGGCGTCATTTTTGCCCGGGAGTATAAATCCGACGCATATGCATCGGAGTCATTTTTTAAGACGGGAACGCCTACCTTGCATATCATTAACGCAAGGAAGGTGTTCACGCAAAAAAATGACGCTAACTCCATGAACTTTGGCGCTAGACGCGTCTAACGCCAAAGTATAAATATGGAGTTAGTTTTGCGTCGAATTTGCGTCAAAATAAACAACGCAAATTCGGCGCAAACGGAGTATAAATATGCCCCTTTATGTTTTGTCATGGTGGTGTAGGGCATACGGTAACATTTTTGTAAGTGCTTAAAGACCGAGAGAGAGAGCAGAAGACTTCAGCTGGGTGGTGCATCTTGGCGCTTTCCCTGGGGGTGGCAAGAGCGGACAACGCTACTCCCATATGGAGAGTGATGATGTTGCCATGTGATAAAGGGCCATATTTATACTTTTTGACGCACAACTGCGCCAACACAGTTGTGCGTCAAAAAATCTAATGCCGGGTAACGCCATTCTGAAGCGCCATGGGGGCGCCGTATTTATTCAATGACGTTAGCCGGCGGCGCTGCCTGGTGTGCGTAAAAAAAAATTACGTACACCAGGCAGCGCCGGCGTTGGGGAATATGGAGCTTGGGCGCCAAAAAATGGGGCAAGTCAGGCTGAGGCAAAATTATCGCCTCAACCCGATTTGCGCCATTTTTTCCGACTCCCAACCCCCATTGAAATGACTCCTGTCTTAGCAAAGACAGGAGTCATGCCCCCTTGCCCAATGGCCATGCCCAGGGGACTTATGTCCCCTGGGCGTGGTCATTGGGCATAGTGGCATGTAGGGGGGCACAAATCAGGCCCCCCTATGCTACAAAAAAAAATATATATATACTTACCTGAACTTACCTTATGTTCCCTGGGATGGGTCCCTCCATCCATGGGCGTCCTCCTGGGGTGGGCAAGGGTGGCAGGGGGGGTCCCTGGGGGCATGGGAGGGCACCTCTGGGCTCCTTCCGAGCCCACAGGTCCCTTAACGCCTGCCCTGACCAGGCGCTAAAAAACGACGCAAAAGCGGCTGGACGTCATTTTTTTTAACCGCCCACTCTCGGGCGTGAATTTTGCCCGGGAGTGTAAATACGGCGCACATGCCTCGGAGTAAATTTTTTAGACGGGAACGCCTACCTTGCATATCATTAACGCAAAGTAGGTGTCCACGCTAAAAAATGACGCAAACTCCATGGACTTTGACGCTAGACTCGTCTAACGCCAAAGTATAAATATGGAGTTAGTTTTGTGTCGGAATAAAAAAAAACTACGCAATTCCGGCGCAAACAGAGTATAAATATGCCCCTAACTGTTTATTACTGTTGATGAAACATCCACTTTTTAAAGGTGCCATTTCTTAAATACTTCACCATCAGCGACTCACACAAGTTACATTGAACTTTGTAGCAAGGTAATTGTCATTCATTATTTAAGTCATGAACCTCATTTAGGGGTCGACAGGGGACGCATATGCGAACCCTGGCATTCCCCATGAGACCCCTGGCACTGCATTTGCGACCCCTGGCCTCAGAAGAGGCAACATCATTGTCGGACAGACAGGAGCAGCTCGTCCTAATGTACATCGGTGGGGGCTGCAATCTCCTTGCTTTTTTGTCAATTATTATTACACTAACAGTGACATTTTGACTATTAGTGTAATAAAAGTTGAGTATAATTAGCTGGAATATGACACTCCCAGCAGTTGAGGTACGCCATAAATGCTTTTAAATGTATGTTGTGTGCGTGCATGCAGGTGAGAGTGTGTTTATGTCAGAGAGTGTGTGTGATTGTGTGTATGTGTAAGCTTGAGTGTGTGAGCCGAAATGTTCAATTGGCGTGTTCTGTCACTTCCACCGCCCCCGCCCTTTTGATTAATACACGTTCACGATCAAAGTATACATTATCCAACAGTTTGTTGTAGTTTATCATTATTGAGAAACTTTTATACGTTTTGGAAGCGGTTGTATCAAGTGTTACGTTCAAAAAAATTACTTAAAGTGGAAACAAAGAGAAAAGGAAAATTAAGTGGCCAATTGGGCTGTTTTGTTTGTCCTCTGTGGGCAAGTTCAAGTGCCCTTCCAACAAAAATACACTTTTATGACCAGCTAAGGGACTTTATTTTTATTAAATAATATAAATGAAACGTATTTAGTTCATTTTTTTAAACTACTGTAATACTTAAACACTTTTAAAAAAGCAGATTACTTTTCAGAATTAAGATAAATGCCTGTGTATGTGTGTGTGTGTGTGTGTGTGAGGGTGTGTAGGTGTGTAAGGGTTAGAAATAAAACTTGCCAACTTACCTGTGAAGTAAGATCACTCTTGATGTAACGTACCTCAATGTAAAGGTACTTCTGATGAATTTACCATGTTGTAATGACTACTTGTGTAACAGCATGGACAATAACGACTGATATTCTGACTTCCACATCAGACTTAAATATAGGATTAGGACACAGAAGAAATAATGTATTTGAATGTACTGCACACACCCACATATGTAAATGACATATAGTATTTCTCTGATCAATTGCACTTTTAATCGTCTTTGGAAATAGGAATAGGTGAGATAACCCCATTTTAAATAGAATATATGACTTGCACATTGGCAATATATTTCTACAGCACATGTGTCACCTCACTGTGGTATCTCACTGACTTCTTTCAGAGTTCAAGTGATTCAGTATTGCATTGCTAACTTTCAAAGTACCACGGGGCATATTTATACTCCGTTTGCGCCGAATTTGCGTCGGTTTTTTCGACGCAAATTCGACGCAAAACTAACTCCATATTTATACTTTGGCGTTAGACGCGTCTAGCGCCAAAGTTCATGGAGTTAGCGTCATTTTTTTGCGTGAACACCTTCCTTGCGTTAATGATATGCAAGGTAGGCGTTCCCGTCTTAAAAAATGACTCCGATGCATATGCGTCGTATTTATACTCCCGGGCAAAAATGACGCCCGGGAGTGGGCGGGACTAAAAAACCTGCATTAGCGCCGGATTTTAGCGCCTGGGTCAGGGCAGGCGTTAAGGGACCTGTGGGCTGAGAATGAGCCCAGAGGTGCCCTCCCAAGCCCCCAGGGACACCCCCTGCCACCCTTGCCCACCCCAGGAGGACACCCAAGGATGGAGGGACCCATCCCAGGGAAGAAAAGGTAAGTTGTGGTAAGTATTTTTTCTAATTATTTTTTTGGGCATTGGGGGGGCCTGATTTGTGCCCCCCTACATGCCACTATGCCCAATGACCATGCCCAGGGGACAGAAGTCCCCTGGGCATGGCCATTGGGCAAGGGGGCATGACTCCTGTCTTTGCTAAGACAGGAGTCATGTTAATGGCGTCTGGGCGCCCCAAAAAAATGACGCAAATCGGGTTAAGACGATTTTTTTGCCTCAGCCTGACTTGCCCCATTTTTGGACGCCCAAACGCCATTTTTCCCTACGCCGGCGCTGCCTGGTGTACGTGTTTTTTTTTCACGCACACCAGGCAGCGCCGGTCGGCTTATGCCGGCTAACGCCATTCGATAAATACGGCGCCCGCATGGCGCTTCAGAATGGCGTTAGCCGGCGCTAATTTTTTTGGCGTAAAACTGCGTTAGCGCAGTTTTGCGTCAAGAAGTATAAATATGGGCCCACATGTCTCCTTCAAGCAACTATCAGAAGCTTACATTTTTGAAAGCAGGTAGGAAACCTGATGAACTTCAATTATTGGGAGCAGGACATTTAACTACGCATGACCTGAAGTGCATTCCCATATTAAATATAAAGTGATAGAGAGGGTTTTTCTTATAATGTATTTTAAATAACAATAATTATGAATTTATATAATGCATTTTATATATTTAATATTTTTAAATATTTAATTTGCTAAGTTAATGTGTTGTAACATCTTCTTTGTTTAGTTCTAGATTAATAATAATTATGTTAAGTTTATTCTCTTTTTATTTTCCATTTAAACATTAGTTTATTTAATGTTAATAATGATTAAGCTTTATCCATTTTCCCAATACTTTACTACAGGGAAATTTCCGCCCCAGTGGCATGGACCTCACCCTACATGTGAAGAGCCGACTATATCCCTAGTTTTGAGGGAATGGGGACATGTATGTGTGCCCTTAGTAGTAAATTTACATTCAACAAAGGTGAATAGCAACAAAGTATAAAGTTACTGCTAGGCGGTGCAGTGAGTTTTCTCATGATTATTAAATCTACGTGTGTAAATTTACCTTTGTGAACAGGCCCCACCCTCTTGTAAAAAGCCATATCTACTTAGTGATGCAAGCAAGTTCTGCAAAAGTTCCCAAAAACAATTTTCAATTCTCTATATTGAAAAGAAAGGCCTGATCTGGAAGAAATCCTTTTTTATAGTTGAAAAATTTCAGCCTGCAAACCAATCTACTCTCTGAGTATCAAGGCAATATTCACATTCCAAAAAGCTCCTTATGTATGACCTAAAAGGACATAGAGTGTGATGTACATACCTTTAGAATAGCGGTTCTCAGATAGCAATTTTTCGGAATAACTATTTTGTAACCACTATTCTAAATGTATGTAAATTTCTTTTTGAATGAGTGATTTCTAGTGGGTCAGAAACTGACCTACCTCATGAATATTAATGAGTTAGGTTGCCATTTGGGGTCAGCAGACCATCATGTCTGTGATCGGTTTTAAATAAAGCAATCTTTCTTTTTCTTTTAAAAAATGCAGCTCATTTTCTTTAAAGGAAAACGGGATGCATTTAAAAAAAAAGAAATACTTAACTTTCATTAGGTATGGTGTTGGCCAACACCTTTTGATTTTACTAAAATTGCATATATAATATACCAGTTTAAAGGTACTTTCAGCCATCTCACTTCATCCATTGGTCTATTGTTGTGCCAGTCACATTTTGCTTTTGACACATTTTGCATTGAAAGTTGCCTTCGGCCACTACAGTATACAGCATGTGGCAAAGGGTCAGCCTACTTCGGCCAATGATTAACTTTACTCTGAGTGACTGCATTTTACACTTTCACCATGAGCACATCCACACACAAGATAGTTCTCTTTAGTGGTAGTGTTAATATTGTTTTAACTTTATAATGACTTTAGTGTTGGCTTTCTGATTAGAGCCTGAGATGAAAGCAAAACCATTCTACCAGATGTGAGCACAGGCCATATTACACGCTTTATCAGTTCCTGTCTCCTGCTAATCCTGTTGCAATTTCTTTTTGAGGTGTCCTTTGTTTATCTAATGGCTAGTATTGCATGGCCTAACAGATTGTCGATTAGAAACTGTTCTGTATTACTTTTTTCTCGTTTTACTATGCAAGCAGTACACAAACTGAGGCCCATATTTATACTTTTTGACGCTAAACTGCGCTAACACAGTTTAGCGTCAAAAAATTTAGCGCCGTCTAACGCCATTCTGAAGCGCCATGCGGGCGCCGTATTTATGGAATGGCGTTAGCCGGCGCTAGCAGACCGGCGCTGCCTGGTGTGCGTGGAAAAAAAACACGTAGACCAGGCAGCGCCGGCGTAGGGGGAAAATGGCGTTAGGGCGTCTTAAAATGGGGCAAGTCAGGTTGAGGCAAAAAAATCGCCTCAACCCGATTTGCGCCATTATTTTCGACGCCCAGACGCCATTTAAATGACTCCTGTCTTAGTAAAGACAGGAGTCATGCCCCCTTGCCCAATGGCCATGCCCAGGGGACTTATGTCCCCTGGGCATGGTCATTGGGCATAGTGGCATGTAGGGGGGCACAAATAAGGCCCCCCTATGCCACCCAAAAAAAATTAAAAAATATAAAAAATTATACTTACCTGAACTTACCTGAATGTCCCTGGAGTGGGTCCCTCCATCCTTGGGTGTCCTCCTGGGGTGGGCAGGGGTGGCAGGGGGGGTCCCTGGGGGCAGGGGAGGGCACCTGTGGGCTCATTTTGAGCACACAGGCCCCTTAACGCCTACCCTGACCCAGGCGTTAAATAGTGCGCAAATGCGGGGTTTTTTGACCCGCCACCTCCCGGGCGTGATTTTTGCCCGGGAGTATAAATACGACGCATTTGCGTCGCCGTCATTTTTTTAGACGGGAACGCCTTCCTTGCATCTCATTAACGCAAGGAAGGCGTTCACGCAAAAAAATGACGCTATTTGCCCATACTTTGGCGCTAGACGCGTCTAACGCCAAAGTATAAATATGGCGTTCGTTTTGCGCCGAATTTGTGTCGAAAAAAACGACGCTAATTCGGCGCAAACGGAGTATAAATACGGGCCTGAGGCCCATATTTATACTTTTTGACGCTAAACTGCGCTAACGCAGTTTAGCGTCAAAAAATTTAGCGCCGTCTAACGCCATTCTGAAGCGCCATGCGGGCGCCGTATTTATGGAATGGCGTTAGCCGGCGCTAGCAGACCGGCGCTGCCTGGTGTGCGTGGAAAAAAAACACGTAGACCAGGCAGCGCCGGCGTAGGGGGAAAATGGCGTTACGGCGTCTTAAAATGGGGCAAGTCAGGTTGAGGCAAAAAAATCGCCTCAACCCGATTTGCGCCATTATTTTCGACGCCCAGACGCCATTTAAATGACTCCTGTCTTAGTAAAGACAGGAGTCATGCCCCCTTGCCCAATGGCCGTGCCCAGGGGACTTATGTCCCCTGGGCATGGTCATTGGGCATAGTGGCATGTAGGGGGGCACAAATAAGGCCCCCCTATGCCACCCAAAAAAAAAAAAAAAAAAAAAAAAAATTATACTTACCTGAACTTACCTGAATGTCCCTGGGGTGGGTCCCTCCATCCTTGGGTGTCCTCCTGGGGTGGGCAGGGGTGGCAGGGGGGGTCCCTGGGGGCAGGGGAGGGCACCTGTGGGCTCATTTTGAGCACACAGGCCCCTTAACGCCTACCCTGACCCAGGCGTTAAATAGTGGCGCAAATGCGGGGTTTTTTGACCCGCCACCTCCCGGGCGTGATTTTTGCCCGGGAGTATAAATACGACGCATTTGCGTCGCCGTCATTTTTTTAGACGGGAACGCCTTCCTTGCATCTCATTAACGCAAGGAAGGCGTTCACGCAAAAAAATGACGCTATTTGCCCATACTTTGGCGCTAGACGCTTCTAACGCCAAAGTATAAATATGGCGTTCGTTTTGCGCCGAATTTGCGTCGAAAAAAACGACGCTAATTCGGCGCAAACGGAGTATAAATACGGGCCTGAATGTTTTAATATTATACATGTGAATTCAGATGCAGACAATTTCTTTAGAACATATTCTGGACTCACTGATTGTACTTAAATAAAATTTGCCCAGGAAGAAAAATTTGCCTTTAAGATGTTAAATGTATAGCACTTGCATCACTTGTTTTTCAGTCACTTCCTTCTTTCTGTCTTTCTTCCTTCTTTCTTTGTGTATCTTTCCTCCTTCCTTATTTCTTTGTTTCCTTCTTTTCTTATTCCTTGTTTTATTTCTCCCTTTCTTTCTTTCTTTCTTTCTTTCTTTCTTTCTTTCTTTCTTTCTTTCTTTTTCCCGTCCCTTTTTCTCATCTCTTTCTTTCTTTATGTTCTTTTTTTCTTTCTTACCCCATTCCTTTCTTTCTTTTCTTCAGTTTTTCTTGCCTTTGTTTCTTGCTTTCAGACTTTCTTTCTTCTTTTCTTCCTTCTTGTTTTCTCACATTCTTCCCTTCTTTCTTCTCCCTTCTTTATTCCTGCATTTTTCTTTGTTTCTTGCTTTCTTTGTTTCTTGCTGTAGTGTCTTGTGAGTTAGCAATGAAGGGATCCTTTTGGTTCCTGTTAGACTCTGTAGAACTGTGACATAAGTGTTCACATGTGGTGAATATATTTCATGTTTAGAATGTTGTTTATGGTTACACACAGATGAATAAAGACGCGTACGAGCAAACGCTGTGTGTGACGTATTCATTCATGAGTGCCCAGTTTAAGGAGGATGCCACAACTGGCGATGAGATAGAAGATGCATAACACCAAGATCAACAGTACTCTCCCAGAGAGTTTGCTGCTGTCCAGCAAACTGCTCATGCTTGCCACACATGCCTCAGTCGAAGTAAAGATCGACTTTTAGCATATGTGAAGTCATAGCGCCACTCCAGCCAGTGCCAAGCTTTCAAAGAAGACAAAAGTCTTATAGAGAAATGTTTGTAATAATGGGGAGGAACCTGCTGATGAGGCTGTGCAAGAGATACTGTGCCACAACGCAACACAGAGCTATGAGATATATGGAATGATAATGCAAAAGGCAGCAACAAGCAGGTACAGAGAAACAATAAAGGTAGTGACAGCTGAGTACCAAGAACTGCTAACTGAAAGAATATAAAAACATAAAATACATCATTGTACTTACCGAAACCTGAGTAAGGTGAATGATCAGACCACAACACTGGGCAAAATGGCTCAAGTGAAAGCACAGAGGTTGTGCTTACAGAGCGGTCAATCCTTCAAGAAGCACACCACCGAAGCTGCCGGGTTGGGCTCAACACAACTCAAAAGTCTTAGAGAAGTTGATGGACTCCAATGGCCATGAAGAAACTTGACACATGATCTCAAATTAGCGGCGACAACCTTGGTTCAAGCAAGTAGCAGGGTCTTAGAAATGGTGTGAATGAAACAGATCCTAGCGAACAACAGACAGTGCAGGAGAAGACCCCACACTCAATATCAGTAAGTTCCATAACTGGTTATAATTCTGCCCCCTTTCTGAATTCACCACTTCCCTTAGATACTGCCAAGAAGCAGACCATTGGTGACAGATGGAATTCCTGGATAGAAATTTTTGATGATTTCATTGATGCACTTGAAGAAGCAGATGACAAAACGATTTTTAAATATCTTAAGAATCTTTCAGGTGAAGGAGTAAAAGAAGTAAGAAACAAAGGGCCTCATTACAAACCTGGCGGTCAAAGACCGCCAGGGTTGTTTTGGAATTTGTACCGCCAACAGGCTGGCGGTACTATTTGCCATATTATGAACGCGGCGGTAGCGCTGTGGTTGCACCGCTGGGACCGGCGGTTTCCCGGCATCATTGTCCCGGCGGTTTCCCGGCATCATTGTCTCGGCGGTTATAATACACGAGGGCAGCGCTGCAGCGCTGCTCTGGGGATTATGACTCCACTTCCGACCAGCCTGTCCATGGCGGTAGAGACTGCCATGGAAAGGCTGACAGGAAGGGGAGTCGCGGGGCCCCTGGGGGCCCCTGCTCTGCCCATGCACTTGACATGGACAGTGCAGGGGCCCCCAGGCACAGCCCCACCCTGCTTTTCACTGTCTGCAATACCGAATGTCCATTATGAAAGATATATTTTCAGTCAAGAAAGAGAGAGAGCTGCTGAAACAACTGACGACTTTGTTGAAAGACTAGATACGCTCATCAAACATTGTAAGTTCATGGAATTCAAAGATGAAGAAAATGTAGGTCTCAGAGATAGATAAGGTTGTTTGCCTGATTCATTCAGACGATGAATGCTGAAAGAAGCACTTAGGGGGTCATTACGACCCTGGCGGCCAGCGGTATGTTGGCGGTAACACCGCCAACAGGCTGGCGGTGTTCCACCAGCAATTATGACCGTGGCGGAATTGCCACGGCCATACCGCCGGCCCCTCCACTTTCCCGCCAAGATTCCGCCTGGCGGTCATAATCCCAGGGCAGTGGTGCAAGCACTGCTGCTCTGGGGATTATGAGTCCCCGACCGCCGTCCTGTCCATGGCGGTACACACCGCCATGGAAAGGCTAGTGGTAAGGGGACTTGGGGTGCCCCTGGGGGCCCCTGCACTGCCCATGCACTTGGCATGGGCAGTGCAGGGGCCCCCAGGCATAGCCCCTTCGCGCATTTCACTGCCCGAATTTCGGTCAGTGAAATGCGCAACGGATGCTACTGCACCCGCTGCACATCAGCATTGCCGCCGGCTCTATTACGAGCCGGCAGCAATGTTGATGTGACATTTCCGCTGGGCCAGCGGAAATGTCATAATAGGGAGACAGAAATACCGCCGGCAATGGCGGTATTCTGTCTCCCGCATCCTCGGCGGTCTTTTGATAAGACCGCTGAGGTCGCAATGACCCCCTTAGTCTGGAGCGCGTACTCATGGCTGTCAGAGCTGAGGAATGTGCAGATCGACAAGCGGCTAATATAAAAATTGGGAGTGCTCAAAGTGAGTCTGTCATGAACAACAAAAGGAAGCAGAAACAGAAGGCTGATGGACACAAAGTGATGGCTCCAAAGAAAAAGAAATTGTGGTTTAGATGTGGATTTTCATTTCCACCTGAAGGTAAATGTTCCACGATTAGGCTTATCTGCAAGGTCAAAGAGAACCTTTCTGTTACGGTTTGCAAGGTGAAGGAAAACCTAAGTGAATCATGCCAAGAAAACAAAATGGATGCCGGAACATTCCAGAAGCAATGTTCTACCTATGCCCACAAGGCCAAGCGGCAACCTAAGCTGAGACAAATCGACATCAAACCAAGTTGATCATCATCTAAATCTTCATTCAGGAGTTCTACAGTTTCATAGTCAAGTGACAGTGAGGAAGATGGATGTGCAAAGTTGAAATTTACCTCAGAAAAGCATATGAATGTCTGACTACCCACATTCAAAGAAGAATGCCCGTCAAGGAAAAGTTGACAAATAAAATCATAAATATCATTCAAATATTATGCAAAATGTAAACTAAAGGTAAACAGTTGCTCCATACCTTTTATTATTAACTGTGGTGCATCGATAAACATGACTGAGGAGAAATACAGTAACTGACTTCACTGCCCTGTCTCACGTCATGGAAAAACTAAAGTGTATACATGGGCTGCATCAATGCCATTAAAGAGTCAAGGTTCATTCATAGCACCCATGAGACACAAAAAGACAAAGTTCATGGACTTCAAGTTACTGCATAAAGTGCTTGTTTACTCAGTTTCAATACTGCTGCTGATATGGGACTAACATCTGTTTAACTACAACATGAATGCTCATTACGAAATAACAGATGAGACCCAGTCACTGTTTCATGGATTACGAAGATTTTAGACCATGAAAGTGAAGCTGCATGTCAATGAGGATGTTCATCCAGTTGCTCAAAGACGTAGATGAATAGCATTTTATCTACAAGAGGCTATCTTTTCTACTAACATTAGTTTGTCCAGATATGAAAGATTAATATAAAAGATTGATGGCCTGATTTAGATATTGGTGGATGGGTTACTCCGTCATAACAGTGACGGATATCCTGTTTGCTGAAATCTAAATCCCAAAGGACATAATGGGATTTAGATTTTGGCATATGGGATATCTTTCACCCTTGTGATGGAGTATCTGACCACCAATATCTACATTCGGGGTTGCATAACTTTTTAAGATATCATTTTATAAAGCTCTTCAGTACAATGGAGTGTGTTGAGTTAGATTCATCAATATAATGTCCATTAATGTCAATGTGCAGTCCTTGTGCATATTGTTAATTACTTGCTGATGCAGGTCTAACCTTGAATGAAGAGAAGTATGAGTTACACAAAACAAAAATCAAAAACCTTTGACCATATCTTTTCTGATGGGGTATTATGCCAAATCCCACATTACATTATTTCCTTGGCATGGCCAGTTATTGTTCCAGATGCATATGTGACTTTGCCACAGTAAGTGCTCCCATAGGAGACTTCACAAAAAGAAATACTTCATTTTACTGCTCACATAAATGTGAACAAAGTTTATAGAAATTCAAGCATGCAGTTGAGAATGCCACTGAAATGGCCTACTTGGATCTGAAGCTGCATACAGGGATTGTTGATGCATGCCTAGTCAGGTTCTGCGCAATCCTTGCCCAACACAATGGACACCCAAATGTGCGAAGACATATTGTGGCATATGCAAGCAGAAGTTTGTCACAAACTGAACTTGCCTATTCACAACCTAAAAAAGAAAGTTTAGCATTGGTGTGAACTTGTGAACATTTCCATGTATTCTTGCATGGAAAGCCTTTCACTCTTGTAACTGATCATCAAGCATTGCTTACCATCTTTGGCAATCCAAAAGCCAAGATGCCTCCTAGAATTGAACATTGGGGTTTGGGACTAGAGGAATATGACTTCACTATCCTACATTGACCAGGGAGGGATCAAAACCCTGCTGACTTCTTTTCAGGAGTGCCAGAACAGTGTCATGGTACCACTTCCAAACAGGCTAAAGCATACATTAACTTCATTATATTTGGAACAAATTACTACTGCAAGAAGCAAAGACAGTGACATGGTAATACTAAAGAACATTTTATCAATCCTGGAAACAATGCACTCAACCTCTCATACGTGACAGCGAGTATCAGAACTTAAAAAATGTAAAAAACAAACTGTCTGTTACTCAAGAAAGTATTGAGGTTCGAGAATTGCCATACCAGAGAGTCTACAACAACAAGTAATTGAAGTGGCCCATGAAGGACATAATGGAATTGTTGCAACTAAACAAGATTTCTGAAACCAAGTTTGGCTTCCTCATCTTGATGAGGGGATTGAAAGAGAGTTGAAGGCCTATCATATGAACAATTGCTTATCTTCCAAAATTATTTAACATACCTTGAACATGTTGGACTTACCAAAACATGTATGGCACAGATTTTCTGTTAATTTCTATGGTCCTCATGATAATGGACATCACCTGATGGTGATTATTGATGCACACTCCCATTTTCCATTAGTAAAGGATCTCAAATCGATCACTTAAGAAAGAGTCATCAAAAGGTTGGCTGGATTTTTTTTTTAACATGGGGTGCTTCTTCAATTCTATTGTCTGACAATGGTCCGCCTTTGAACAGATGAGAATTCTGAAAGATCTTAAGTCAACTCACATCTACTCTTCAAGCTTACCTGTTGACTCGTCATTTAACAACAGGTGCAGGTCCTTCCTGCCACCCATGGTGTTTGGGAGAACCATGATGACCAAGTTCCCAAAATGGACCAACAAGAGATCTACAGTAGATGGTCAACTTTGTCAAACTTACCTAGGCCATAAACAAAAGATGAAAGTATATGCTGACAAGTGTCAATGTGCCAAGAACATTGTTTTCAATGAAGGAGATTGAGTATTAGTGCAACAACAGAGAAAAAGCAAATATGATGCTCCCTTTGATGCTGAATCCTTCAAAGTTGTGACTAGCAAAGGACACATGGTGATTGCTCACCATCCTGGAAAGTTCATTATGCAAGATTCTTTGCACTTCAGGCAACTACCTCATCATTCGCCAGTTCTGGTTGTCGGATATGAGACTGGTTCGGTGGAGACTGTGGAGAGCCCTTAACTGCATCTCTCCCTACATCACCAGTTTCAGTCACAGACGCTTCTCTTATCTCGTCTCAGCCTCAGGTGACATGATCTGGGCATTTAGTCAGCGCTCCAAGATGACTTATAGAGGAATTGAATATATATATACAGTTAGGCCAATACTTAAGAAACGTTTGCGCCACCTTTGCGTCAATTTTTTTATGCAAAAGGTGCGCTAACCCAGTGCCATATTTGTATTTTGATGCCAGACCAGTCTAGATAGCGCCATTTTTTGGGAGCACCACCCCACCTTGCATTGTATTGCGACAACGATATGCAAGACAGGAGTTCCCTTTCAAAAAATGAGGCTTTCCCTCCAGCGCCAAATTTATAGCCCGATGCTAAAACAACAACACATTAAGGAACCGGACCCAAAGTTCTATTAGTGTCAAATTTCAATGCCTGGTCAGCTAGGCATTAAAATGAGGCCCACACACTACTACTTAAGGAAAACACACAGAAGGAGCATTGGCAACCTCTTAGACCCCATGGACTGTTAATGCTGTAGCTTGGCACATGCTGCAGATGACAGCAACAACAAAGGCCCCTCCAGCACCACCACACCAACCCCAAACACCACCACAGCAGCCACAAAGGCAGCGAAGAAGGTAGGACAGGATATTTCAACAGCGCAAAACCATCCTTGCACTCAGAGAATAAGATGTCATCAGAACCAACTGTCTGAAGCAGGAGTCCATTGTACACCTGCTGCACCACATTGCGCCAAACATCTCTGCAAGGGTGGAGACACCAACTACTATTCCACCAATGACCAAACTCCTTGCTGTTCTCCATATGCTGGCATCACGATCATTCCAGTTAACGGGTGCACGAGTGGCTGGTATCACCCAGCCATCCTTCTCGGCCTTCCTACCAAAGGATCTGGATGCAATCATCCACCTCACATCCCACCACATCTGCTTCCCCAACACCCAGCAACTGCAGCAGGAGACCAAGCAAGGCTTCCACCAAACTGCTGGGTTCCCGCATGTGCTGGGTGCAATGGACTGCACCATGTCCAACTTGTGCCACCTGGGGCAACGGAACACCTCTGCAGGAACCACAAATACACCCATTTAATAAATGTGTAGGCTATTGTGGAGCCCTGTGGGCTTTTCACAAACATCCTAGCCAAATATCCTCGTGTCCATGATGTCTACATATTCCGGCATTCCACCATCAACAAGCGATTCCAGGATGGGAAATATGGCAATGGGCTACTCGTAAGTAAGCCACCATACCAATCAGTTAACAGAAAAGACACCAACCTTGTGGGACAGATGTACAGACAGCAACACATATGCCGCATGCCACACTACACCACATTCATTGCACATTACATACACATACACCAGTGGTTGACAACTAAATACAGATCCCACATGCCTAACACCTAACAATGAATAGCTCAGCTATGTGAATGGCATTGGCCATGTCAATGCAAAAAAAATCACATATTGGCACAGCCCCACATTTGTCATGGTGTCAAAGCCTCTGGTGGCACCAACATCAAATGCCATCCAAGTGTTGCCAATAGTGATTACATATCACCTAAACATACCAGACGTACCCGTTGTGTGCAACTTCACCTGTCTGGTGCATTGTGCTGCACACATAGCAATACAACATTACCAGCCATGAAAGACCATAGGGCAGATTATTGAAAAGTAGTGCAGCACCTAGTTCAGCGCCACTTTACTTGCGTCCCTTAGTGCCCCCCCAACGCCACCTGTGTGTGCCGGATACAAGAAATTGTACACCGTTGTGTGGAGTAGGTGTAATACTGTCAAGATAATGGATACCATAGAAGGACTCTGTAGGAGTTTTGAGACAATACCTGAACTTAAATGCATCGTAATAGGGACCCATTTAAAACTATGGTGTGTCCACTCACATTGCCTGCTCTGTGCAGGAGTTGAAAGTGTCCATGATAAATCATGTCTAGGAACCTTGGAGATTCCACTGCACCAATTTTGCAACTCCTACGATTCTGTGAATCTCACCCTTGTACACAAGATGGCTGGCACAGGCATAATCCTCCACAAAGGGTCACTAAGGCCCTCATTCTGACCCTGGCGGTCAGTGTTAAAGCGGCGGCCAACCCGCCAACAGGCTGGCGGCCTAAAAATATGAATTCTGACCCTGGCGGGAACCGCCAACACAGGCCGCCGCTTTAACACTCCGACCGCCACGGCGGTACAAACAAACAGAGCGGCGGTCACCGCCAACAGGCAGGCGGCAGACAATGTACCGCCCACCCTATCACGACCCACCAATCCGCCACCTTTTCCGGGGCGGGAGCCCCGCCGATAAAAACACGGCGGAAACAGACATCTCCAATGGAAAACGCTTACCTCGACACACTCCACACGGAATCGGAACAGCATGGAACCCGAACTCCACATCCTCCCAGCCATTGCCTTCCTGCTCTTCTTCCAGGATCACGAACCTCGCCGCAGACGACAACGGTGAGTACTGCACCTACGACACAGGGGAGGGGGGAGGAGGAAAGGTTACGGGCACACACATACGCCACACACCCACCCCCACCCTCCCCCCCACCGAAATACCTACACACCTATGCAGATAAAAAAGTCAGAGTGACACCCCCAACCCCCCCCAAAACAAAGACAAAAGCTAATACATGTAAAAGTAGAACCATATTATTGCAACAATAAAGTATAGCGACTTTAGCAATATATGAAGAATGAATACACATCTAGAACTCTATCCATACAAGCAGGAAAAGTCCGGCCCAGTCAATCAAAGTCCAAAGGTCCGTGGGCCAATGTGCAGCAACACATGGGCAAAGCCCACACACAAGATCCAGTCCATTGGAGAGAACACTGCTGGGGCATCACTAAAATAAAAAGACAGGCACCTCAGGGGGAAGGGAAGGGGGGGCACCTCAGCCACATGAGTCCACGACGCCAGATCCACGAAGGGCCTCCATGCCCACTGTGCCATCCTGGGGAGTGCAAAGCCACAGTCTCACAAATCTCTACAGTGGGTGGGTTGCCTACTGTGCCATCCTGGGGAGTGCAAAGCCACAGTCTCACAAGTCTCTACAGTGGGTGGATTGCCCACTGTGCCATCCTGGGGAGTGCAAAGCCACAGTCTCACAAGTCTCTACAGTGGGTGGGTTGGCCACTGTGCCATCCTGGGGAGTGCAAAGCCACAGTCTCACAACTCTCTACAGTGGGTGGATTGCCCACTGTTACATCCTGGGGAGTGCAAAGCCACAGTCCATCAGGTGGATTACAGAGACCACTGGTCATGGAGGAGGCATGGTTGGCAGAGTGCATCGTGAAGGCCTGCCCGACACAGAACCGGGACTGCCAATGGGCCAGCGGTGCTTGACAGGAAGGGCCCAGCGGAGCAGTGCTTGACAGGAAGGGCCCAGCAGAGCGGTGCCTAAGATGAAGGGCTCAGCGGAGCGGTGCTTGAGATGAAGGGCCCAGCGGAGCGGTGCTTGAGATGAAGGGCCCAGCGGAGCGGTGCTTGAGATGAAGGGCCCAGCGGAGCGGTGCCTGAGATGAAGGGCCCAGCGGAGCGGTGCTTGACAGGAAGGGCCCAGCGGAGCGGTGCTTGAGAGGAAGGGCCCAGCGGAGCGGTGCTTGACAGGAAGGGCCCTGTTCAGCAGTGCTCCTCACAGCGGGCCCTGTTCAGCAGTTCTGGTCACAGCGGGGCCCTGTTCAGCGGTTCTGGTCACGGCGGGGCCCTGTTCAGCGGTGCTTCTCACGGCGGGGCCCTGTTCAGCGGTTCTGGTCACGGCGGGGCCCTGTTCAGCGGTTCTGGTCACGGCGGGGCCCTGTTCAGCGGTGCTTCTCACGGCGGGGCCCTGTTCAGCGGTGCTCCTCACGGCGGGGCCCTGTTCAGCGGTTCTGCTCACGGTGGGGCCCTGTTCAGCGGTGCTCCTCACGGCGGGGCCCTGTTCAGCGGTTCTGCTCACGGTGGGGCCCTGTTCAGCGGTTCTGGTCACGGCGGGGCCCTGTTCAGCGGTGCTTCTCACGGCGGGGCCCTGTTCAGCGGTTCTGGTCACAGCGGGGCCCTGTTCAGCGGTGCTCCTCACGGCGGGGCCCTGTTCAGCGGTTCTGCTCACGCCGGGGCCCTGTTCAGCGGTGCTCCTCACGGCGGGGCCCTGTTCAGCAGTGCCTGTCTTGTGTTTCCAGTGAACCACACCTGGCCAATATTTGCCGCTCACTCTGCATCGGACCTTTCCGTTGCGGGGCCCTCCTCTGATGGAGTCCTGGCTCTCCTTCGATACCCCCGGAATGGGGCTGGTGGGGCCCTCATGGCCAGGTCGGCTGCTCCCTGCCTTTGGCTCCTTGCTGCCCTTGCCCTCCTTGGCAGACTGTCCGTGGCCCTTGGCTCCCTTACCCGATGTGGCAGGTGACGGTGCAAGGCTACCCTCCTTGGGGGCAGGCGTATCAGGCCTGTCGTGCCTGCCCTTCAGTTTCTTGGTCCTCTTCCCGGGGGGGGGGGGCTGGCTGTGCCTTTGCTGCTGGACGATGTCCCAGCCCAAGGAAAGGGCGGACTCCAAAAACCAGGCACGACGTTCTTTGGAGTTGCTGGGCTGGTGGTGGCTGAGGTGTTTGTGGAACTCTTACGGGATGGAGGGGGTGGGTCAGTTGAGGAAAAGAGGTCCACTTTAGAGAGGAAAATTTTCTTTGGAGCCATGGGAAGGGTGGCTGGAGTGGGTATGGGAGTGGAGGAAGAGGATGTGGTTGTAGGAGAGTCAAGTGTGCTGTCTTTGGGTGCAGGTGCTTGGGCAGGAGGCTGACGTGAGGTGGATGGCTGTTGTTTGGGTGCCTGCCTGCGTTTGTGTGGTTGGGAAGCGGGGGTGACAGACACACTGGGAGAGGACACAGGGGACGTGTACATGGCAGTGGGGGTGGTGACTGCACGTGTGCGGACTGGTGTGGAGGGTGTGCTGGTGATGGGTGCAATGGCTGATGGTGGGGTGCTTGCAGGTGTGTGTGGAGACGTCACAGGGAGGGAGGAGGGAGACGAGGAGGTGGGGGACACAGAGGAGGTAGTGGCTGTTGGCATGTCTGCATCTGGATGTTGCTTGGGTGAATGCTTGTGTGTCCTGTGGTGCTTATGTCTGGATGAGCTGCCCTTGGATGTTGAGGTGTGTGCAGGCTGGTCTGTAGGTGTGGATGGGATAGGCAGAGGAACAGGGGAGTGGGACTGGGTGGAGGGAGTCAGAAGAGGGAGGCTGGAGACAGGGACAATCGCTGCCGTCAGTGCTGAGGCCAGAGCGTTGAACGATCGTTGATGGGCAGCCTGACCCGAATGAAGGCCCTCCAGGTATGCATTGCTTTGATGCACCTCCCTCTCCACACCCTGGATGGCATTCAAAAGGGTAGACTGCCCAACAATGATGGTCCTCAGGAGGTCAATGACCTCCTCACTGAGGGCAGCAGGGGTGACTGGGGCAAGGCCTGAGGTGCCTGGGGCGAAGGAGATGGCCGCTTCCTGGCCTTGCGGGCACGGGCCGAGGGTCTGCTGGGAGGGCGGAGCTGGTGCGCTGGGTGGCGGCTGTACCTGTTTCTGCGGTGGGCACGGATGTTGCCACCACCGCAAGGGAGCTCCCTTCCGAGGACGTGTCGGTGTCGCTGCCGTCTCCACGGGTCCCCGTGGTAGAGCCCCCCTCACCCTCCGTCTCACTGGTCATGTCGGAGTCCGTTGCATGGCCCTCCGGGGCCATGTGAGATGCAGCTCCCTCTTGCGCCGATGCCACTTCTCCTCCGCCTGATGATGCTAATGCACACATTCACAGAAAAACAAAGAAAATGGGGGGGGGTGGAAAACATAAAGACAAGTTGAGTGCATGCATTGGGGACACCGTTGGCGGAGAGGACAGACACAGAAGCCCCCTGCACTACGCTGCGCACTTGGGGTACACTACTCATTCAATGGGACATGCCCTACAAGCCTATGGACGACAACTGCCCACACAGCATACACTGGTCCATGAATCGCGTTACTAGGCACCCTACAGAGGTGGGGGGCGGGGGCACAGGACCATACTTCACGGACAGGCCTATCCTACAGAAATCGCCTTGGCCTAGGGATACCCACAGCCCTCCTCCCCCACCCAGGCAGCTCCACTGCGCGCAAAATAGCTGTATGTGCTGGTACTCACCCCCTTGTGTCTGCTGTGAATTCCTCAAGCGCCCATCTAAATCGGGGTAGGCCACCGCCAGGATCCGGGACATCAGGGGGGTCAAGGTACGACTGGCACCCCTCCTAGGTTGGGAGGCCATCCCCAGCAGAGCCTCCGCGGTCTTCCTGCTCCCGCGGCGGATGTCCTCCCACCTCTTGCGGCAGTGGGTGCCCCTTCTGGTGTGGACCCCCAGGGCCCGGACGTCCTTGGCGATGGCACGCCAAATGTCAATCTTCTGATGGGCGCTGACCTATGTGACATGTACAGGGGGGGGAAGAGAAACATCATCACTTTTCTGCATGCTCGATGTGAGGGGCTCCCCCTCCCCAACCTTGCCATGTGGCACATGCTCTCATCTGTCGTGCCCTGCATTCGTCATTCGCTGCCCTCCCCTCCATCGTACATCCTCCACACTCAGGGCAGGCATTGGGCACTATCCATTGCCCCCCGTGTACTCACCTGTTGGTCTGGAGGCCGGTAGAGTAGCGCATACTGGGGGAGGACCCCGTCCACGAGCTTCTCCAACTCCTCGGAACTGAAGGCGGGGGCCCTTTCCCCAGTCGCAGCAGCCATTGTCACTTCCAGACCGAGATCACAGCAGCACTTGCAGTATAGGTCCTCTCCTGTGGATGCTCAGGTCTCGTGTGGTGAAGCAGAGAGAAAATGGCAGTTACGGCCGCGGCGGTGCGTGCCGCGGCGTTGCGTGCCGCGGCGTTGCGTACTGCGGGGGTGCGTACCGCGACGGCCGGTGCTCACCGCCATTGGCTCCTGAAACCCATAGGGTTCAATGTTGTCCAATGCGGCTTTGCGCCGCGGACTGCGACCGCCTACCGCCACGGTGTGCCACGCTTGCGCAATTACCTCACTTCACATTGTCACACTTCACAGGTCAGGCAGCCGCCATTTCAAGGGCCCACATGGCTTCATTCCTACTGCGTCACACATGGCTAGGCCTTGCACCGACAATCATACTAGCCATTCAATCCCGAGAGATACGTGTACTGGGCATGCTGTGGGCACTTACCTGTGGGTTGCTTGACTCTGTGCTCCATGTTGTCCTTCCTAGGCATCGTCCGCTGGGACTTGCGAGGAGACGGAGGAATCTTCCCGTGTACAGACCGCTGGTGGACCTGTCGACAATGGAAGAAAGACACGTCATACTCACCTACAGACTCAACCGTGCCACTATACAGGAACTGTGTGCCCAGCTGGAGCCAGACCTGATGTCACCCATCCGCCAACCCACAGGGATTCCGCCTCTAGTGCAGGTGCTCTCAGTACTGCATTTTTTGGCAAGTGGATCATTTCAAACTACCGTGGCCATTTCATCTGGGATGTCTCAGCCTATGTTTTCAAAGGTGTTGTCCAGAGTGTTGTCTGCCCTGATGAAATACATGCGGAGCTACATCATTTTCCCTGAGGTGGGTGACTTGCCTACAGTGAAGGGTGATTTCTATGCCCTTGGACACATTCCCAATATCATTGGTGCCATTGATGGTACCCATGTGGCTTTGGTTCCCCCAAAAGACGATGAGCAGGTGTACAGGAACCGTAAAAATTATCATTCGATGAATGTCCAGGTGGTCTGTTTGGCTGACCAGTACATCTCCCATTTAAATGCCAAGTTCCCAGGGTCAGTGCATGACGCGTACATCATGCGAAATAGCAGCATCCCTTATGTGATGGAACTGCTACAGAGACACTGTGTGTGGCTAATTGGTGACTCTGGTTACCCAAACCTGCCTTGGCTATTGACCACTGTGAGGAATCCCAGGACCAGGGCAGAGGAACGGTACAATGAGGCCCATGGGCGGACTAGGAGGGTGATTGAGCGGACCTTCGGCCTCCTGAAGGCCAGGTTTAGGTGCCTGCATATGACTGGTAGATCCCTAATGTACTCACCAAGGAAGGTGTGTCATATCATCGTGGCCTGCTGCATGCTTCACAACCTGGCTTTGCGACGCCAGGTGCCTTTCCTGCAGGAGGATGGTCCAGATGGTGGTGTTGTGGCCGAAGTGGAGCCTGCGGAGAGTGAAGAGGAGGAAGACGAAGAGGACGACACAGACAACAGGGACAGAGTGATACTGCAGTATTTCCAGTGACACACAGGTAATAATCTACTCCAGCATTGTATTATATCTGTAACTGTAGTGGCTCTCTACTGTCTGACCTTTCACCCCAATGTATGGTAACTTAGTTGTGTATATCACTTCCTATTTCAGTGAACTGATCCCCACGGAGTGCCCTCTGGTTTTTTTCCCCATGGACTACCGCTGTGTGACACTGGTATGTTGTCATCACAATGTAACTAGAAATGTTTTGTTGGTTATATCGAATACATTTGGTTTAAATAAATAGATAGCAGAATCCAGTTGGTTAATGTGCAATAATTGTGTTTATTGAAGTTTTAAAATAGGTGTATGGTTCAAACAGGGTGATGGTGGAGGCATGTCCATGGCAGTGTCCAGACTGTCGTTCCTACAGGTCCATTGTCCATATGCCTGTGGAAGGTGGAGCAGGGGCAGTTCAAGGTTGGACAGGGTAAACAAGTGGGACAGTGGGATGACATCCGGGGGTTTCCGTGCATGGCGGGGGTCTTGACATCCTACTCTGTCTTCTTCCTCGATCTCAGGCCTTTCTTGCGGGGTGGTTCTTGTTCTGCAGGGGGTGGGGTCCGGGAGGGCCGTTGCTGTTGTGTTGGGCCTCCTGACCACTAGCGCCGGCGGAGGTGGTGGGCTGTTCTTCCTCCATGCTAGTGGCAGGGGCCACATGGTCCCGCAATGTGGTGACAATCTGGTTGAGTGCCACCACGATTGTACCCATTGCGGAACTGATGGTGCGCATTTCTTCCCGGAACCCCATGTACTGGCCCTCCTGCATGGCCTGGATCTCCTGGAACCTGGCCAGGACCGTCGCCATCGTCTCTTGGGAGTGGTGGTACGCTCCCATGATGGTGGTGAGGGCCTCTTGGACAGTGGGTTCCCTAGGCCTGTCCTCCCTCTGTCGCACAGCAGCCCTCCCAGTTCCTCTTTGTTCCTGGGCCTCTGTCCGCTGGACGGTGTGCCCACTACCAGTGCCCCCAGGTCCCTGTTGTTGTTGGGGTTGTGGGTTACCCTGGGTGCCCTGTACTGGTAGACACACCGCTGCTTGACCTGTCCTGGAGACAGAAGCATGGGCCCGCTGGGTGGGTGCTGTGCTGGTGTTTCCTGAGGGGGGTAGGTCTGCTGTGGCCTGGGGCTGACTGAGGGTAATCGACTGTCCAGAGGTCCCCGATGGTCCGGGCTGGTCATCAGGTTCTAGGTCGACAGAGATGCTGTCATCAATGGGGGCCTGTTCTGGGGGTGGGATGGACAAATCTGGACCCTCCTGGCCGGTGTGTTGGCGTTCGGGCCCTGCAGGGGTAAAAGAATATGGTTATTGATTTTGTGTGTGCCGTGGCGTGTGATTTGTGGGTGCCCTTGTCCCCCAGTGCTGGCAGTCCCATGTGGGAGGAGTTGTGAGGGTGGTTTGTGGGGGGGGATGGGTATGTGCAGTGGTCATGCTTAGGTGATGGGTGTCCATGGTTTGTGTTGGCATTCAGGGGTTTGGGTTGGGTTGGGTGGGTTTTGCTGGTGAGACATTAGCAGGGAGGATATGTGCTGGGGGGTTGGGGGTGAGGGTGGGGTGGGGGTTGGCATGCTGGTGGTTGGGGGGGGGTGAAGTAGTTGAGATTAGACTTACCAGAGTCCATTCCTCCGCCTACTCCAGCGAGGCTCTCAGGATGCAGGATGTTCAAGACCTCTTGCTCCCATGCTGTGAATTCGGGTGGAGTGGGTGGGGGTCCGCCGCCAGTCTTCTGCACAGCGATGTTGTATCTTGACACCATCGACCGCACCTTCCCCCGTAGGTCGTTCCAGCGCTTTCGGATGTCTTCCCGATTTCTGGGATGCTGTCCCACAGCGTTGACCCTGTCGACGATCATTTGCCATAGCTCTGCCTTCCTGGCTATTGTGGTGTGCTGCACCTGTGTGCCGAAGAGCTGGGGCTCTACCCTGATTATTTCCTCCACCATGACCCTGAGTTCTTGGTCCGAGAACCTGGGGTGTCTTTGTGGTGCCATGGGGTGGTGTGGATGAGGTGTGGGGTGGTGTTTGTGGTGATGAGTGTAGTGGTGTGTGGTGTTTTGTGCGTAGATGTGGTGTGGGTGATGATGTTGGGTTCCTGTGTGTGTTGTGGTTTGCATTCCCTGTGCTCTCTCTCTGTGTATTGCGCCGTGTCTCTGAATTTCGCTTTGTGGGGGTTTGTGGGTGATTTGGGTGTGTGTTTTATTTGGTGATGGGTGTGTGGGAGTGGTGTTTGTATGTGTATCAGGTGTGTGTATTTGGAATTGTCCAATGTGGCTGTGTTTTGTAAAGGTGTGGGTATTTTGAGCGCGGCGGTGTGTACCGCCAATGGAATACTGCGGTTGAAAGACCGCCGCGTGGATTCGTGGGTCGTAATGGCATGGGCGTGTTTGTGTTGGCGTGACGGTGGAGGTTTGGTCATCTCCAGGTTATCGCTGACCGCTGATGAGGCGGGCTTCAGTGGATGTCGGGTTTTTGGCGGTTTGGCAGTTGTGGGTCAGAATGACCGTGGCGGTTTACCGCAGCCGCGGCGGGATGATGGCGGTCTTCTGACCGGCGGTTTGTGCCTTTTACCGCCAGGGTCAGAATGACCCCCTAAGTGTTGCACTGCATGCATAGTGCCATATGGTAACATGGAGGCCCGAGTTTGGACTTGTGGGGCTACCATGGTGTCAATACAAATTACACCATTGTGGTGCAAGGTGGTGGTAGGTTCCACTAATATTAGGGCACAGCCTTGAATATGGACAACACATATTTGGCATAGTTGAACTGTCAGACCATATTTCATTTGACAATCACCAGGTACTTGAGCCACAACCCATGACAGTAATGTCCATCACCAAACACCAATGCAACCATTCCACCAGACTTCTTCAAGGCTGAGAAAATCATAACAAATAATACCCCCATTAAAACATATATATACATAACTATCAACACACACATTATTATTTTTTTATGTCACATTTTTCTTTTTGACTAAAAAATATAATAATATTTCCACCAATAAAATATACAAACCACCAACACCAATACCATGCATATAGTGTACTCCTTTAGTAAGTGGCACATTGCAGCAGTGAAAAGCACCACCATATGTCCTTTGTAAACAACTGTTGTTTACTGTCCGAGAGAGTTATGTACAACACTCCACATATCTCCAAGTAGAAATGCTTTTTAGTACAGCATGCGAGCCCAAGTGCATGTGAACTTCAAAATTAGTAGGTTATTATATGTTCCAAGAGATACCACCATCCACCGTGATGAGAGCAAGAGTTTTTAATAAGTCTATACCTTTAAGCGTCTGATCACCCCTCAAACTCATGTCCCGCTTTGAAGCTGTTAACCCCTTCGCTGCCAGGCCTTTTCCCCCTCCTGTGCCGAGCCTTTTTTTGGCTATTTGGGGCAGTTCGCGCTTAGGCCCTCATAACTTTTTGTCCACATAAGCTAATCACGCCAAATTTGCGTCCTTTATTTCCAACATCCTTGGGATTCTAGTGGTATCCAGAGTTTGTGGTTTCCCCTGGAGGAGACCAAGAAATTAGCCAAAATACAGTGAAAACTTTGTTTTCTTTTTTAAAATTGGAAAAAGTGGGTGCAGAAGAAGGCTTGTGGTTTTTTCCCCTGAAAATGGCATCAACAAAGGGTTTGTGGTGCTAAAATCACCAGCTTCCCAGCTTTCAGGAACAGGCAGACTTGAATCAGAAAACCCAATTTTTCAACACAAATTTGCCATTTTACTGGGACATACCCCATTTTTACAATTGTTTGTGCGTTCAGCCTCCTTCCAGTCATTGACAGAAATGGGCTTGAAACCAATACTGGATCCCAGAAACCTAAACATTTCTGAAAAGTAGCAAGGGGATTCCTGAATTCAGCAAGGGGTCATTTGTGTAGATACTACAAGGGTTTCCTACAGAAAATTACAACTGAAAAAGAAAAATATTGAAATTGAGGTGAAAAAAACATCACCTTTTCTCTATGTTTTACTCTGTAACTTTTTCCTGCAATGTCAGATTTTCGAAAGCAATATACCGTTACGTCTGCTGGACTCCTCTGGTTGCGGGGATATATAGGGCTTGTAGGTTCATCAAGAACCCTAGGTACCCAGAGCCAATAAATGAGCTGCACCCTGCAGTGCGTTTTTCACTCTATACCTGGTATACAGCAATTAATTTGCTGAAATATAAAGAGTGAAAAATAGCTATCAAGAAAACCTTTGTATTTCCAAAAAGGGCACAAGATAAGGTGTTGAGAAGCAGTGGTTATTTGCACATCTCTGAATTCCGGGGTGACCATACTAGCATGTGAATTACAGGGCATTTCTCAAATAGATGTCTTTTTTACACACTCTCTTATATTTGGAAGGAAAAAATGTAGAGAAAGACAAGGGGCAATAACACTTGTTTTGCTAATCTATGTCCCCCCTAGTCTCCCGATAAAAATGATACCTCACTTGTGTGGGTAGGCCTAGCGCCCGCAACAGGAAATGCCCCAAAACGCAACGTGGACACATCACATTTTTTGAAAGAAAACAGAGGTGTTTTTTGCAAAGTGCCTACCTGTAGATTTTGGCCTCTAGCTCAGGCGGCACCTAGGAAAACCTACCAACCCTGTGCATTTTTGAAAACTAGAGACCTAGGGAAATCCAAGATGGGGTGACTTGTGGGGCTCTGACCAGGTTCTGTTACCCAGAATCCTTTGCAAACCTCAAACTTTGACTAAAAAAACACATTTTCCTCAAATGTTGGTGACAGAAAGTTCTGGAATCAGAGAGGAGCCACAAATTTCCTTCCACCCAGCGTTCCCCCAAGTCTCCCGATAAAAATGATACCTCACTTGTGTGGGTAGGCCTAGCGCCAGTGACAGGAAATGCCCCAAAACGCAACGTGGACACAGCACATTTTTTGAAAGAAAACAGAGGTGTTTTTTGCAAAGTGCCCACCTTTAGATTTTGGCCTCTAGCTCAGCCGGCACCTAGGGAAACCTTCCAAACCTGTGCATTTTTTAAAACTAGGGACCTAGGGGAATCCAAGATGGGGTGACTTGTGGGGCTCTGACCAGGTCTGTTACCCAGAATCCTTTGCAAACCTCAAAATTTGGCAAAAAAAACAAATTTTTCTCACATTTCGGTGACAGAAAGTTCTGTAATCTGAGAGGAGCCACAAATTTCCTTTCACCCAGCGTTACCCCAAGTCTCCCGACAAAAATGATACCTCACTTGTGTGGGTAGGCCTAGCGCCCGCCACAGGAAATGGCCCAAAACACAACGTGGAAACTTCACATTTTTTCATAGAAAACAGTGCCTACCTGTGGATTTTGGCCTCTAGCTCAGCCGGCACCTGGGGAAACCTAGCAAACCAGCGCATTTTTGAAAACTAGAAACCCAGCTGAATCCAAGATGGGGTGACTTGTGGGGCTCTCACCAGGTTCTGTTACCCAGAATCCTTTGCAAACCTCAAAATGTGGCTAACAAAACACGTTTTCCTCACATTTCGGTGACAGAAAGTTCTGGAATCTGAGAGGAACCACAAATTTCCTTCCACCCAATGTTCCCCCAAGTCTCCCGATAAAAAGGATACCTCACTTATGTGGGTAGGCCTAGCACCCGCGACAGGAAATGCCCCAAAACGCAACGTGGACACATCACATTTTTTGAAAGAAAACAGAGGTGTTTTTTGCAAAGTGCCTACCTGTAGATTTTGGCCTCTAGCTCAGGCGGCACCTAGGAAAACCTACCAACCCTGTGCATTTTTGAAAACTAGAGACCTAGGGAAATCCAAGATGGGGTGACTTGTGGGGCTCTGACCAGGTTCTGTTACCCAGAATCCTTTGCAAACCTCAAACTTTGACTAAAAAAACACATTTTCCTCAAATGTTGGTGACAGAAAGTTCTGGAATCAGAGAGGAGCCACAAATTTCCTTCCACCCAGCGTTCCCCCAAGTCTCCCGATAAAAATGATACCTCACTTGTGTGGGTAGGCCTAGCGCCAGTGACAGGAAATGCCCCAAAACGCAACGTGGACACAGCACATTTTTTGAAAGAAAACAGAGGTGTTTTTTGCAAAGTGCCCACCTTTAGATTTTGGCCTCTAGCTCAGCCGGCACCTAGGGAAACCTTCCAAACCTGTGCATTTTTTAAAACTAGGGACCTAGGGGAATCCAAGATGGGGTGACTTGTGGGGCTCTGACCAGGTCTGTTACCCAGAATCCTTTGCAAACCTCAAAATTTGGCAAAAAAAACAAATTTTTCTCACATTTCGGTGACAGAAAGTTCTGTAATCTGAGAGGAGCCACAAATTTCCTTTCACCCAGCGTTACCCCAAGTCTCCCGACAAAAATGATACCTCACTTGTGTGGGTAGGCCTAGCGCCCGCCACAGGAAATGGCCCAAAACACAACGTGGAAACTTCACATTTTTTCATAGAAAACAGTGCCTACCTGTGGATTTTGGCCTCTAGCTCAGCCGGCACCTGGGGAAACCTAGCAAACCAGCGCATTTTTGAAAACTAGAAACCCAGCTGAATCCAAGATGGGGTGACTTGTGGGGCTCTCACCAGGTTCTGTTACCCAGAATCCTTTGCAAACCTCAAAATGTGGCTAACAAAACACGTTTTCCTCACATTTCGGTGACAGAAAGTTCTGGAATCTGAGAGGAACCACAAATTTCCTTCCACCCAATTTTCCCCCAAGTCTCCCGATAAAAAGGATACCTCACTTATGTGGGTAGGCCTAGCACCCGCGACAGGAAATGCCCCAAAACGCAACGTGGACACATCACATTTTTTGAAAGAAAACAGAGGTGTTTTTTGCAAAGTGCCTACCTGTAGATTTTGGCCTCTAGCTCAGCCGGCACCTAGGGAAACCTACCAAACCTGTGCATTTTTGAAAACTAGAGACCTAGGGGAATCCACAATGGGGTGACTTGTGGGGCTCTGACCAGGTTCTCTTACCCAGAATCCTTTGCAAACCTCAAAGTTTGGCTAAAAAAACACTTTTTCCTCACATTTTGGTGACAGAAAGTTCTGGAATCAGAGAGGAGCCACAAATTTCCTTCCACCCAGCGTTCCCCCAAGTCTCCCGATAAAAATGATACCTCACTTGTGTGGGTAGGCCTAGCGCCAGTGACAGGAAATGCCCCAAAACGCAACGTGGACACATCACATTTTTTTAAAGAAAACAGAGGTGTCTCCCGACAAAAATGATACCTCACTTGTGTGGGTAGGCCTAGCGCCCGCCACAGGAAATGGCCCAAAACACAACGTGGAAACTTCACATTTTTTCATAGAAAACAGTGCCTACCTGTGGATTTTGGCCTCTAGCTCAGCCGGTACCTGGGGAAACCTAGCAAACCAGCACATTTTTGAAAACTAGAAACCCAGGGGAATCCAAGATGGGGTGACTTGTGGGGCTCTCACCAGGTTCTGTTACCCAGAATCCTTTGTAAACCTCAAAATGTGGCTAAAAAAACACTTTTTCCTCACATTTCGGTGACAGAAAGTTCTGGAATCTGAGAGGAGCCACAAATTTCCTTCCACCCAGCATTCCCCCAAGTCTCCCGATAAAAATGATACCTCACTTGTGTGGGTAGGCATAGCGCCCGCCACAGGAAATGGCCCAAAACACAACGTGGACACTTCATATTTTTTCATAGAAAACAGTGCCTACCTGTGCATTTTGGCCTCTAGCTTAGTCGCCCCAAGGGGGGGCAGAAATGGCCTAAAATAAATTGCCCCCCCCCTCCAACCCCCCTCATGCTGGGAGCAACCCTTGCCTACGGGGTCGCTCCCCTTGCGTGACATTGGCGCCCAAAAAAAAATCCCCGGTGCCTAGTGGTTTCTGCCCCCTTGGGGGCAGATTGACCTAAAATCGGCCATCTGCCCCCAAGGGGGGCAGAAATGGTCTAAATACAATTTGCCCCAACAGGGGAGCGACCCTTGCCTAATGGGTCGCTCCCCATCTCTGAAAAAACAAACAAACAAAAAAAAAACACAGAAAAAAGAATTTGTCCTGGCCCCTAGAGGTTTCGGCCTAATAACAATAGGCCGATCTGCCCCCAGGGGGGCAGAAATGGCCTAAAATAAATTTGCCCCCCAACCCCCCCCCGGAAACGACCCTTGCCTACGGGGTCGCTCCCCCTGCGTGACATTGGCACCCAAAAAAAAATCCCCGGTGCCTAGTGGTTTCTGCCCCTTGGGGGCAGATTGACCTAAAATCGGCCAATCTGCCCCCAAGGGGGGCAGAAATGGTCTAAATACAATTTGCCCCCCAGGGGAGCGACCCTTGCCCAATGGGTCGCTCCCCATCTCTGAAAAAACAAACAAACAAAAGACACAAAATAAAATGTGCCCTGACGCCTAGAGGTTAATAACAATAGGCCGATCTGCCCTCAGGGGGAGCAGAAATGTCCTAAAATAAATTCCCCCCACCCCCCAATCCCTCCCAGGAGCAACCCTTGCTACGGGGTCGCTCCCCCTGCGTGAAATTGGTGCAGTTGCATCTGTACACAAGGTACTATTCAAATATGGCCGACGCGCTTCACGCGATGTATAACAGTCTTTATATAATACGAATGCAAACGCGGCATTTAAAAATGCTCACGTGAGGCTCGTTCGTTGCATAAAGAAGGAAGTGTGGAATTGTGCAGGATATGAGGTAACAAAATGATTGACTACATAAGAGGATTACGGGATGGTCTTACCTTTTTATCTCAACCGTATTGGGAAGCGTGTTTGGCAGCTACTAGCGTACTAATAATATATCTAAAAAAATTGGATGTTTGGAGATGGATTAGATATCTGTCTCAGCAAGACATGATTGGAGACCTTATCCATTGGTAACTATATTAGATAAGTCGTGCTTAGATTAGAT
The DNA here is from genome assembly GCF_031143425.1 of Pleurodeles waltl. Classification (NCBI taxonomy): domain Eukaryota; kingdom Metazoa; phylum Chordata; class Amphibia; order Caudata; family Salamandridae; genus Pleurodeles; species Pleurodeles waltl. Next base: position 345,218,782 of record NC_090439.1, read on the forward strand.
TAATTAACTAGGCGTTTGGGCATCATTGGTAAAAATATATTTGCATTTAAGATGATGGCTTCATAATAATTATGCAGTCTGAGTTGTTGAAAAAGGTTATAAGTTATACCATTATACAGTCTTCTACTGTCGTTTAGTTTACTCTAGTCTATATGAAATGAAGTGGTGATGGACAGTTTGGAGACCTGATTTGGCGAACTTCAGAGGCGGTTGATTTTGGTTGAAAGCAGGTCAGTATGGGTGAAAAGTAAAAATCCCTTCCAAAAAATACTTTAGCAATAGGAAGGAGACTAATGGGGTCTCCCATTTTTCCTTTTGTGGCTATTTAACAGCTTCAAAGCGGGACATGAGTTTGAGGGGTGATCAAGCGCTTAAAGGTATAGACTTATTAAAAACTCTTGCTCTCATCAGGGTGGATGGTGGTATCCCTTGGAACATAAAATAACCTACTAATTATGAAGTTCACATGCACTTGGGCTCGTATGCTGTACTAAAAAGCATTTCTACTTGGAGATATGTGGAGTGTTGTACATAACTCTCTGGGACAGTAAACAAAAGTTGTTTACAAAGGACATATGGTGGTGCTTTTCACTGCTGCAATGTGCCACTTACTAAATGAGTACACTATATGCATGGTATTGGTGTTGATGGTTTGTATATTGTATTGGTGGAAATATTATTATATTTTTTAGTCAAAAAGAAAAATGTGACATAAAAAAATAATAATGTGTGTGTTGATAGTTATGTATATATATGTTTTAATGGGGGTATTATTTGTTATGATTTTCTCAGCCTTGAAGAAGTCTGGTGTGGACGAAACACGTGTCGGCTGATGGATTCCTATGTTATGTGTTTATGTTTGTTTTTTGTACATTGATATTTTTGTGGATAAGAAATATATGTTTTGAAGTATTAAATTTGTTTATTTTTTGGGATATTATCATTTGTGGTTGATATTTATTTGTTTATGTTTGTTCCTGTTGAATGATGTCCACTAACACCAGTCAGGAAATGTTATTATAACGTTATATACCATGTTTTTGTATTTGACTTAATAGATATTGTTACTTCTAAAGTGAAGGTATATTAACTACTTTGGGTGTGCTCCACTGCTTTGTTTTTGTTCTCTCTTTCCTTTGCAGCCAACCAAGGTTACGGCATCCAGCCATGGGTGATGATTCCTTTTGGCAACCTGGCAATGGTAGAAGAGTGGGCATACAATAAAGGGCACATAAGGACACAAAATGTGGCCCTGGCCCTGACAGGAGGAAGCCTGTTGTATTCACCACCCTTGGTATGGAAGATGATCCTTGCATGTGCAATCTTGCATCACATATGTATGCAGGCTAATGTCCCCTGGGATGAACTGGTAGATGTCCCCAATGAGGAGGAAGATGACAATGGTGCAGCACAGGTGGAGGGCGAACCACAAAACACTGCAGCTGGAGTTCGCAGGAGACAACAAATTGTACAGAACTTCTACACCTAGACACTGTACAACTAATACCACCTTGTAAATATCACCAATAAATCAATTTGCACCAGAATGTCCCTGGTGTACTCATTCTACACTACATATACCATTGGAATGTTGCTCAAACCTCACAGAGATGGAAAGAAACACAATAGTTACAAAGATTGTTGTAACATAGGTTGTGATGTAAGAGGGTCTACCGCCTCCAAGCCACACATCAGCGTCACATAACTCACACTCATGTGGCTCTCGAAGGCCTAGATCCACGCACCAGAAAAAAATAAATGGAGTTAAGTAGGCATAGTGAAAATTCCTACTCCTTTCCCCACATCATGCCCACGCCAGGCAAGATGTATGAAAGGGGGGTGTACAATGGTAGGGCATGTTTCCAAATGGTGTAAATAAAAATAAGGGACTGAACAGTGTCACAACTCAGTCTTGTAGCTGTAATGCCAGCACTGAGCACGTGTGCAAGGCGGTACACCATTGGTATCAATGGACCTTCATGGACTGTTCAGGGTTAGGAAAAAAAGTTTGAGCCTAACCCTGCAGCGTATATCAATGGCATTACGTACCATCACCGCTATTGGCCCCAACCCTGCCACATGTCTACCTCAAAAATAGCACACACATGTTGTGTGTGGAGTGCGCTAAGGGTTGCTCGACAAGTGAAGCAGCAATGTATGCTGATCCACTCTCCACACATGTGCCCCATAGCCAGGAATTAACAATAAAATGGCAGAATGAACCACCACATGAATGTGTGGGTGGAATGTGGGCAGAGTCTGTAGCACTTCCTGTGTACTTTCTAACACACATGTCCCACAATTCTGCTGTCTTGACACATGCCTGCAGCTAATCCGGATGTACATGTGAAGACTGATGTTCGGGTGTATGGCCTAGGTAGGAAAGGGTTTGCAATTACCTACAATTGTTGATATGTCTCAGCAAGGTAACCCAGTATAGTCTGTATGATACCATCACACGCCACATATGAAAACACATCTCCCATTGCCACTCACAAGCCTGACCAAGAGAAAGTCACCTACTAGGACTAAATCCATAAAAAGTCTAGGGGGCATATTTATACTCCGTTTGCACCGAAATTGCGTCGTTTTTTTTTACGCAATTTTTACGCAAAACTAACTCCATATTTATACTTTGGCGTTAGACGCGTCTAGCGCCAAAGTCCATGGAGTTAGCGTCATTTTTTAGCGTGGACACCTACTTTGCGTTAATTATATGCAAGGTAGGCGTTCCCGTCTAAAAAATCGACTCCGAGGCATGTGCGTGGGATTTATACTCCCGGGCAAAAATCACGCCCTGGAGTGGGCGGGTCAAAAAAAATTACGTACGGCCGCTTTTGCGCTGTTTTTTAGTGCCTGCAAAAGGCAGGCGTTAAGGGACCTGTGGGCTCTGAAGGAGCCCAGAGGTGCCCCCCCATGCCCTCAGGGACACCCCCTGTCACCCATGCCCACCCCAGGAGGACACCCAAGGCTGGAGGGACCCATCCCAGGGACATTAAGGTAAGTTCAGGTAAGTGTTTTTTTAATATTTTTTTTGTGGCATAGGGGGGCCTGATTTGTGCCCCCCTACAAGCCTCTATGCCCAATGACCATGCCCAGGGGACAGAAGTCCCCTGGGCATGGCCATTGGGCAAGGGGGCATGACTCCTGTCTTTGCTAAGACAGGAGTCATTTCAATGGGGGTTGGGAGTGAAAAGAAATGGCGCAAATCGGGTTGAGGCGAAAAAATTGCCTCAACCTGACTTGCCCCATTTCTTGACGCCCAAGCTCCATATCCCCCTACGCCGGCGCTGCCTGGTGTACGTAGTTTTTTTTAACGCACACCAGACGGCGCCGGCGGCTAACGCCGGCTAACGTCATTCAATAAATACGGCGGCCGCATGGCGCTTCAGAATGGCGTTAGCAGGCGCTAATTTTTTTGACGCAAAACTGCGTTGGCGCAGTTTTGCGTCAAAAAGTATAAATATGGGCCTAGGTGTCCAACATGCCAATCTAATTTGGGATGTGCATGTAAGTCTATCAATGTCCAAACATGTCACAGACACATTCTAAATTGTATGGGTGAAGAAGGAGACAGATATGTTGCATGTGGCTAATCACAAATCCAGAGCTGAGATGATTTCACACATTAACAAAATATACTCATGGTGACAGTGACATAGGTTGTGGAATGCAGATTTGAGTGCATCCTCATGTGCTGAACAGCTGAGAGTCACTTGGAGATACAACATGGGGGGTCATTTGGAGAGGACTACACAAGTGCTGTGGCTGGTGTACTGTCATGTGTGTGTGGAAGTCCTGTAATTCCACAAAGCCTGGAAATGGAAGAGAAACTAACATGTAGCCAGTAGTAGAAGATCTCAGATTACACAATTCACACGTTGCATCCTGTCCATATATGTCCAGACAATGTTGCAGTAGAAGATGTGTATAAAGTGTAAGCAGCCTAAATGATGTCAGCAATGTAGGATCAAATCTATTTCAAACAAGATATGCTGTTAATGTTGGAGAAGGTACACAATTAGACCAACTCTGACTGTTCAACACAACAATGTTACCATGTGATCACCTGGCATATGTTCACAGAGAATGTCTAGGCCAGTATATAACCTATTCATGTTTACTACAACAACAAAGTTGTAGTTGCCAATCACATTCTAATCTGACAGAAGGCAGTGGCATATGACATCATCTGTCCTCTGGGTCGTAAAATATAAACACATTACACTAGAGATACATGCCCTAACCAAGCTGCATATGGAAAATACTAACAATGTATAACCATTTCTGTCAGACCATGCCAAATGATGAGACATGTCCAACACGTACAAGCAGCCAGTCCACTGTACATGATAGAGTAAGCCTGACATCAAGTACCCCAAAGAAAATTGAAAATCCCAGGCCATGTGATCACATTGGTGCAGGTGTCTGTCTGGAGGGGACTCAGCATTGTTCTGCTGAACAGCTATCATTATGAGGGTAGATCCCCACCCAACACACCCTTACTCCCATGCAGAGGCTACATTGACTCTTGACACATTCAGGGGCCTGATCCATGTGCACAGTGGACTTAACTGAGTGGAGCACTGTCAACCTGCATCACAACAGCCAACCATGGGTCTTTGTGGGCACAAAAACTCCCACAGTAGCAATGATGAATAGGGTGCCATCCTTGCCTGACTGCATCCCTGCAACATAATTACATGCCCTTGTATGTGACAGTCATAACAAAAATGTTGTGGTCAATTGTATGTACCTAGTTTGTCCCTTGCACACATATATCTGATTTCACAGCACACATGTACCACTTTAATGGTACTGGCCTGCTATTGTGTATTGGAGTCTGGAGTCTGCACAAAAGTCAACTTACCACTAATGAAAATGCATTTGTATCACATGATCATTGATAGACGTAAATGACCTTCAGATGTGTTTGCCTATATATAGAAAGATAGGTGGCACTGATATGACTATACAGCCATTTTACAATGTCCAACATATGTCCATGCAGGAAGAAATATTTGTGAGGGTTTCATATTCCATGAACACACAGCTCTGGCATTACTTACCCATGTGACACTACACATGTCTTTCCACACACACATCACATACCACTCTTCATTGACACATGTGAGTACACCATCTCCTGCATCAGAGATGTATGGGGAACCATATGCTACTCATGTAGCATAGCATCATGAACCCTGAACCATACAACACACCACAGTCTGGACACACATGCACTCACATTGACATGGGTTACGTGAAATTGATCCAGCCATCCTCTGAGTATGATCTGACAAGGGTATCACCTGCATGACCATGTACTGGACAAAGTCCATCTTATCTATTGTGTCATTGTCAAACGTACATTTGGAAATCCGACATGACAATGTGGTAGTCCCACAAATATGTGTAACATCACATATGTACACTCCTAGTACACATGTGCTAACATGTATGTAGACAAAGTCGACCAACACATGCACATATGCAAACAATATCAGACATCGCATGCATCACACACACATACATACATTTGGTACCACATTCTGATGTTACAGTCACAATAGGAACACACACACACACACACACACAGATAGCCATACCATAGTGAATATATACATGGATAGCCTCTGTGACATGGTATGTGAATCTGGGTGCACTGTCAGCCTTTCCGACAAAATCCATGCATTCCCGTTATGCAACAAACATTTTGATGCAAACGGCAATATTCCATACAACACTATTCCAGAAAATGAGGCCTGGCCCCTGTGCGTCATTCGCAAGCCAACAAGCCTTGTCAACGTTTATGGGAAGGAATACATGCATGACCAATACTCCATACTTAGCTAGTCAAAATAATTACCCCTGGCCCTTGCGGGTCAATTTCAAATCCATAGGTCTTGTCAGCCTCAATGGGAAGAAATCAACACATGACCATCATGCATCCAAAAAATTAGGCATATCAGAAAAATTGATGCACAGGTCCAGGAAGTGATGAAACAGAACTTACTTGCTGCACACATTGTACAGTGATTTCACTTTCACTTTTACTTTACAGTCTTTTTGTCTGTGATAGTGAGAGGATGTGTAGAGCTGATGCTGGTTGAGGAGTGGTGGTTTTAGAGAGGTTTGTGTTGTGTCCTATTGCTGTTCTGTGTTTTTTCTCTTTTTCCTTAGACTTGTGTAGTGTTTTTGTCCTGTTATTGTTATTGTATTGTCCGGTGTTTGTCTTTGGGTGGTGCAGTCTGCTGGGGTATTAGGGGTTAGGTGGGGTAGTTAATTATATTTTTTTGGGGCTCATTAGTTTGCTGTTAAGTGAAACTGCAAAATGTCTGGGAAAGGAAGAGCCACTAGGATGAGTGGAGAGGAACTGGGTTCATCTGGCTGGAGAGACATTACCTCTCCATGATGTTAACTTTGGGTGGCCAGGTCATACAGGGCTACACAACAGAGGCAAGGAAGCTGCGGTAGGTCAAGGTGCTCCACCACCTATGCAGGATTTATGGAGTTGTGAGCTCTGACCACCAGATTTAATACCATTGGGCAGGCCTCATTGCATTGGAGCAAAATCCACTCGATCACCTGGGGATTCAGATTGGTGGACCAGTTGGTAAGTACCCCATTTGCATTGCAACATCCTTATCTGCATGTGCATGACAGGCAGACATAAGGTTGACTGCATTATGTTTCATGAAGGGTTAGAACAGAAAGTTTTGGGACTGATTTAGGAGCCACTAGTGCCATCTTAGTGCCGCCATAGCTAAACAAATTTTGACGCTAAGGCTGCAATAAAGTGGCAATTTACCTGCGCCATCTTTACAATGTGGTGCAATGCATGCATAGCTCAACTTTGTTAACCCTTGACCAATATTATGCCTGCGCCAGACATAATGTGTGCAAGTGGGGCCTTCCCTTGTTGGGGGGGGGGGGAAATAGGGCATGGAAATCTTAAAGAGTTCCTTGTGCCATATTTTTTGGCACTTTTAACACCTGCTCAGAGCAGGCTTTAAAATGGGGCTTACCGTTAATTGTCATGGCCCCTATGTACTCTGCAGAAGTTGCACCAATATTTCGGTGCTACTCCTGCAGAGTACACCAATAGCGCCAAAATAAAATTACGCCATTGCCTCCTACCCTGCGCCATGCTGCCCCGTATTTAGAATATGGCGCACACATGTTGGGGGTTGACGGGTACTAAGAGGCGCAAGGAAAGTGGCGCTGGACTAGGTGCAGTGCCACTTTTCCAAAATCTGCCCTGTTGTGTCTTTAGGCAAGGCACTTAAGAGAGCTTAGCTATGCACCGGGTCCAGACTACTTGCAAATTCCTCGTTGTGTACATTGTGTATCACGTTCACCCCAAGTGTCAAATAGCAGACACACATGTGCTGATTTTGTGCCACCGGCCTGCCCCATATTACCAAGAGTATGGGGTTGGCCTGCATCTGGACCAGCACTGGGACATTACTCAGCAGCCTGCGCCACACCGGCATACTTGGACCACAGTGCAAGTGTGCCTGTGTTAATACAAGTGTCTATGGGCAGGTTGGTATCCATTTCTGGACATAAACAGTCTACAATGGTGACAACGGCTGCCCCCATAGTAGTTGCAAGAGATCCATAATGTTATTCTGTTATTGTGCAGGAAGGGACAAATACATGCAAATAAGGAAACTTCTATGGCATTTTAGCTCAACTGTGTGTGCCTTCAAATGGCACACACATATAAGAAGCAAGAAACAAGGATGTAACCATACATTCCTCAACACTTTGCTATGCTCACAGCCCCCCTGGGCAGTTGTTAGTCTTTTGGCACTGATAATGAGTAAGATGTCTTCAATATCTGGGGCAGCGTAAAAAGCAATGGGTGTTACAATGGGATGGCCATTGTAACAACCATTGCATGACCCTCTCATACAGAATACTGTGTCATGCTGCCCTATATGTCCATGGAGGTGTTACATTACAAAAAGCCACATAACAAATCCATGTACATATGGTGCAGTGAAATTCTCCACAGGAGCGTCGGGAAAAGTGACACTTTGGTGGTGCCAGGGCCTCCATAATCTGGCCCTTTGTCTTACATACAGAATTTTAAAGTTTGGCAGTTGTTGTGTTCTACCACTAAGTTGACATGCTTACTCTACCTAACAAGTTGAATGTGTTAACAATTGTCCATGCACAGAAATTTTTAAAAATCACTAAGCTATGTGTTCTTGTCATGTCTTGCAGGTGGGCCTCCACCCTACACCATTGGAGAAGTGTCCCTATTTGAAAACCCCGATGCAACCAATAAGTGTCACCTTGGAGGTCACATGTATCATTTCAAAGTCTTGTGTGATAGGGTATGATGTGTGAAATGCAATGCTGAAACAGAATGTGTGACCAATGAGATGGCGTCATCTGAGTTAGGATATGGACATCAAAGCCTGTTGCTATGTTGAGGATGGAGAATTACTTTTTCACAAATGCCAACGTGTGCTGCTATGGAATTGTAGGTGTTACGAAAAGGAGAGCATGCCCACATACACAGTGATGTCAGTTGAGATATGTGTCAGAGGTGTTGTTTAACGGAATCGCATGCCTGTTGCCAGCATATTTGTCACAGCACTTTTTACAGCACTGTGTGCCACGCATAGCTTTCAGTTACTCAAGAAATGGTATAGATGATGTACATGTGTTGAGGTCTCTATGGGGCTTATGTAGGAGACACTTGCACCACTGATGCCTTACTGCACTTCAGATTTTAAGTGAGGCAGCGACCGTGCAAGAAGCCTTATTGTGCTGGCCAACAGTTAGTTGAGTGCACTATGAGAATACAGCTCTGCTTCAGATGGATGTGGGAAATGTGTACGGATTGTAGCAAACTAGATGTGTACAGATTTACCAACATGGTCTGTTTGTGAGTAATCTTGGTCACATCATATGTGCATAGAATATGAATGCTGAGTGTATACCTGGTACTTAGGAGATGCTTGACATGTATGTGCACAGGTAGTTCAATAAGTAGGAATACTGTAGCTTCACCCAGTGCAGTGCCAATCTTCCTGTGCCCCTTAGGGCATCCATAGAGCCAACATATGTGTGCCTCATTACACATTTTGCATACCATACCACAGGGTAGGGGGCAATAGGTACACAATCTGCAATATGTGTGCAGTTCAGGCTTATGGCAAACTTTATAGGCACTAACCCTGAACTGTACATAGCGGCAATGGTGTGCCCCCTTGTAACACATGCTCTGAGTAGGTGTTAACCCAAGGACATATGAATGATGCATCAGAAGACCTTTGAACTGCTGGTGCCAATTGTACTGTCCCCCGCCAGATGATCCCCACCTTGCATCCATGAGTGCTGGCCAAGGCTTGATGTAGCACTAGGGGTGGCAAATTGGTAGGTTGTATACATTACGCCACTTATTAACAATGACACAGATAGTTGGGACTTGTTGGGACACTTGATCCTCACTAGTATGTTGACACAAATGTTGCACAAGGACGCAGCCGTCCACTTACATCTGGGCCCTGTTGGTCAAGAATGGATAGCCGTAAACCCAGTGACATGTACATGATACCGCAGATGGCTGGCAGGAAGTTTAGTCTTGATTTGGAGATTGGCACTATTGTGGAATGTGTGGTGGACAACAAGTGTCATCTGAGGATGCTGTTCTTTGCATGTTTGTTCTACCTCTACCGAATGCTGTATTTGATGCCATGTTCTCCTCATGTTTTAGCTGCCACTATGACCACAGCACAGGAACGTGCATTTTAAAAGAGGGCAGACAGTTACCACCACATCTTGGAGTTGCTAGAAGGCTACCAAAGGGTGGTCAAGAAGTATCAGTGAGAATAATCTACTGGGGCATTGCTTGCATTTCCACATGTGGGACCTCCCGCACAGGCCACAACTATGCAGGCCAGATCAGGCACTACATCTGGGATCAGCGGGATCTCCGCTGATCCTACCCTCTCCACATCATCTGCACCTCTCTCCACTCAGGCACTGCAACAGTCACCTGCAGCAGCCACATCCTCTACCTTTGAGGCAGACATGAGAAGGGACATGGCAGCCATGATGGCAAGGTTGGACTGTTTGGAGAAGGACAATACCAGGATCTACAAGTTGTTAAAGTACTGCAAGACAAAGCTAAAGAAGATGTAGACATCTTGTTGTTGAAGACCCCCAGATGCTTCCCTTCTCTTGTTTACTATTGTTATCTGTTTCAGTGGGTTTTAGGTGGTTAGTGAAAGGTTAGTTAAATAGTTTAGGGTAGTTATAGGTTGTTGTAAGTGTTGGACCTGTTCCATTTTGCAGGGTCATCCCCAATCTTTTTGCCTCCTTTCTCCTATTTTCTCTGACCAGTTTTTGTTGGCTTTAGCACTCTGGGCACTTTGCCACTGTGTAAATTGCATTGTTGATTGGTTTATCCATGATTGACATATTTGATTTACTACTAGGTCCCTAGTAAAGTGCAATAGAGGTGCCCAGGGCCTGTAAATAAAATGCTACTAGTGGGCCTGCAGCACTGATTATGCCACCCACATGAGTAGCCCTGTAAACATGTCTCAGACCTGCCACTACCATGTCTGTGTGTGCAGTTTTAAACTGCCACTTCGACCTGGTAAGTGTACTCACTTGCCAGCCCCAAACATTCCTTTTTATACATGTAAGGCACCAATAAGGTAGGCCCTAGGTAGCCCCATGGGCAGGGTGCAGTGTATGTTAAAGGTGGTACATGTGCTGATGTGTTTTACAATAAAATACTGCTAAATTCGATTTTCACTGTTGCAAGGTCTATCTCTCCATAGTTTAACCTAGGAGCTGCCTTTAAATAACTTTAAAGTTCAGATTCCCTTTGGGAGCAGATGGTAATTTGATGTTTGGTGTCTCTGAACTCAGAATTTAAAAATACATCTTTTAGCACAGTTGATTTTTGGATTGTTAGTTTGAAAATGTCACTTTTAAAAAGTGGGTATTTTCTTGCTTTAACCATTCTGTGACTCTGCCTGTTTGCGGATTCCCTGTCTGGGTCAGTTTGACAGTTGGGCTGTTTGTGAACCCCCTCTAGACAGTGAGAAAAAGGGTGCTGGGGTGTAGCCTGCATATCCTGATGGGCCATCTGTGCTAGAGTGGAGGGAGGAGTGTGAGAAGCTGGCCTGGTTTGTAGTGGGTACCAGAGATACTTACAACTTATACCAGGTCCAGTGATCCACCTTAGTGAAATGTAGGCAGTGTCTAGCAACTTAGGGTGTCTAGCGATAGCTGTAGCAGAGCAGCCAAGGCTGAACTAGGAGACATGCAAAGCTATTGCAATGCCACTATAGTCACACAGTACTTATTCACAATAAAAAGGCAATACTCAGTGTTATCAAAAATAAAGGTACTTTATTTTATTGACACAAAGCCAAAAATATCTTAGAGGCAATAATCCTACTGAAGGTAAGTATTATACACAACATATACACTAGTAACCAAAATCAGGTAAGTAAACAATCATAGAATAGCACAAACAGTGAAAAACACAATAGATTGCAATGGGCCTAGGGGCAACACAAACCATATACTAAAATAGTGGAATGCGAATGTCGGATTCCCCCATAGGCAAGTGTAGTGTGTAGAGAGGCACTGGGAGTGTAAGAAAACATCAAAGCTAAGAAAAATACTGTGTCTACTAGTCCTTGAAAACTGTTAGCCCCTCCTATCTGTTCACTGTGCATTTCCACATGACCTTATATGTACATAAGGCTTGCTTCTATAATTGTATCACCTTCTTTTTTAGCCCCTGCGTGGGTATAAAAGGACCATGCTCTCTTAGTTCAGTGTGCTACTTCAAACATTGCCGAAGGGTGCTGTTTGCACTGTAGTACCACCTCTTGAGGTTTAATAAACTTTGTCTCTTATTTCAGTTTCTGTGCCAACTGATTCCTATATGGTCTGAGGACTTTGTGCAGAGAAGGGCGAACCCCTTGCACTAGTAGGCCTTGCTGAGGCTTACTTCGACAAATTGGTGCCCGAACAGGGACTCATCACGACTCAGACACCCGACGGATTGGTCGCGACGAAGGATTGGGATCTCGCTGCGGATGATCAGTGGCTGAGGAGACCCGAGTCTTGGCAACCACGGCGTTTTTCCCTTCTTTCTGATTTGACCATCCAGGTGGCGCCGGTCATCGACTGAGATCCTTTTTGTTCATTTGTCATGCAGTGACCATTTGGCCGATTTTAGAACTTGGCAGTTGGAACCTGGATGTCCTGTGATTGGTAAGAGCCGTTTTACGGCACTTGCTGTGGGTTTTGATGCCTTTGATTGGTAATGAAGTTTAGCACCACTTACTGTGGCTCTCGTGTTTTGGGTGACTAGTCAATTTGTGTCCTTTGAAATGATATATACATTGCAATTCATATGGGCAGGTAATGAGGAGAATTTTCTCCAATTTAATTTTGATTTGAACAGCACATCGTACTAGAGTTACCTTAAGTGCTACTTTGATTATAATACTGCATATTCTGCACTATTTTTGGCATGCCTGTTTTTAGTGCACTTCGTAGGATGTGTTGCTTTTGTAATGGTACCAATTTTAGACTTGAAGAATCGCAACCGGCACCCCCAGATGGGACACCCAATAGAGATATGTATGTTAAACATGGTCTTTCTTCTATAATGTACAGCACATTATGGAATAAATACACTCGTGCGGATCTAGAGTTACGTTGGCCTATGCATGGGTCATTTGATTTGCGAAAGATTGAGTATGTGGAACAATGTATGTGTAAGTGAAGGTCTAGGCAAGATATGTTTGACTGTGTACGAATGTGGGAGAAGGAAGTGAGTGGACGAATGAAGTGTGAGCAAGCCTTGCTTGAGAAAGAGCAGCAGAAGAATGTATATGTGAAAGCATTGGAAATGAGAAAGAAAGAAATAAACGATTTAAAGGAGATAGAAGAGAAAGAACGTAAATTACAGGCAACTGGCCAATACACTGTTCGGCAATCTCTCTTTCCTATCCTTAATAAACGGCACAATGATTTTTTGTTACTAGATCGGGCTCCACCTCCGTATGTCGTTCCTTCTGCCCCTCATGAGTTAGCTGAGGTCTCCGGTTCGGAGCAACAGAAGATACGAGACAGTCGCTCTATGTTGCCTGCTAACCGTGCGTCTGAGCTTAGATCTACTGCTCGTAAAACAATTTGTAGCGTTGTCTCTGCTTCTGAACTTTTAGACAACATGAAAGGGTGGACGGAAAAAGAGCAGCTATATTTTACTGAGGCATTTGGCACAGAATCTATTGAACTATTTCGGAAATATTCTGATGAGTTAGAGCCCGATGATGTAGCAGCTGAGCGTAAGCAAATGTGTGATGGTCTTTTTGTTTTCTCCGAGGTGGCTGATGCAATCAGGCGTTTGGTGAAATTACGTGTTGCGGCAGTCCGTTTGCGAGAGGAGAAAAGGGCTTTGGACGTAGTTGCACGTACATCTCAGACCAGAGGGGTGCAAGCTTCCATCTTCGGAACAGATAAGACTATGATAGTTCACGCGAAACCAATGCAGGAGGCCACGCCTTTGTATGTTCCTCCTAAAGGATCGGGTACAAGTGATGATAAAACTTCTGTTGATGCTAAGGGTTATTTTATTTATAATTGGGTGTATACTCCTTGGAATAGCGCAGATGTAATGGCACTTAAAACAGCATTACCTGACCTGCGAAAAAATCCAGCCGCCTTTTATGAGGAAGTTGAGGGCGCAATTAGTTCTTGTACTATGACTTTGGCTGACATTGATTTATTTTTCGGATTGATATTACAGCCAGATATGTGGAGAACTGTTCGTAAAGTTGATGATCGTGTAGTTTTTGGGGCGTCATGGAAAGATTTAGAACAGATGGACAGGGATAGGGAACCTGCGAAAAGCTGTATCAGTTGATTCTAGATCTTCCCGCAGCCATATTAGTTAAGTTAAAAATTATTATTCCCCCTAAAAAGAAAGATTGGACTGTTTTAGTGTCTAGTAAGCAAAAGGCAGATGAATCGGTCTCTGATTTCTTTACACGCTTTGAAGAAGCATTTCATGATTTTAGCGGCCAGTTATTGTCAGATGATACGGGCAGACATTTGTTTGGCGATAAATATATCGCAAATCTGTTACCAGGAACAGCTAGTCATCTAAAAGCTAGTGAAAGTTCATGGACTACCTCTAATCCGGTTTCTCTTTTGACTATGGCTCAGTATTATGAACGTCAGGAATTAGAATTGAAAGGTAGCGAGGATAAAAAGATTAAAGATGAAGGATATGTTGGCTCAAGCTTATGGTCCACCTTTTAGAGGTAGTGACAGAGGTGGACGTGGATCTTATGGTACTTCTTACACTCGTTCGAATTTGTCTGTTGATCAGTGTGTGAATTGTAAGAAATTTGGGCATTGGACTGCCAATTGTCCAGCACTACGTGTTCAGCTGTGTTCACGTGGTCGGGGACAAATGAGAAATCGATCAGGATATTCAGGGCCTAGAAGAAGCACAAATGATCATGCTGGGTTTGATGCTAATGTACAAAGGCAGGATGGGTTTAACACTTTTGATAGACGGAACCAATACCAGATGTCTAACTATGTGCAGCCTGATTTCCAAGATTCTGCTTATGCATAGGATTGCCTAGGATGGGGTAAGGAATCAGTTGAAGTTCCAGTAGATCAGAGGGGTCCCTTTGTTACAGCACATGTTTTGGGTTCTACTGATCAATTTCTGGTTGATGCAGGAGCTACTCGTAGCACCTTGTCTAAACAATTGATTACAAGGGCTCCCCTGTCTGGCTTAACAATTACATCATTAGGTTTCGATGGAACACCTTCCCCTAGCCCATTGTCACAACGACTTGCATTCCATGTTGATAAATTTACTGCTCCATGTCCATTTTTGCTTTCTCCAAATACACCTAACAATATTGTGGGTCTTGATATGTGCATGTTATTTTGAATGATAATCATCCTGTGATGGAAAGAGTTTGTCTTGTTAAAGAGGATATTGCATTAGCTTCACTCCCTAGTACTTTGTGGGCTACTTCAGATACTGATGTGGGACAAATGATTATTCCACTGGTACATATTAGTGTCAAGGAGGGAGCTGTATTGCCACGTTTGCCTCAATACAAAATTTCACAGGAGGGTGAAGAAACACTCATATGAATTGTGCATGATCGTATTGCAGTTGGAGTTGTTGAGGAAGTTCCGTATAATGTTTGTTACAGTCCGATTCTTCCTATTCTGGAAAAAGATACTGATACTAGGATTTACCGATTCATTATTGATTTACGAGAAGTGAATAAGATTGTGGTACCACAATGTCCTGTGGTATCCGACATCAAGACACTTCTTACTTTGGTTCCCCCGACAGCAACTACGTTCTCTGTGATAGACTTGAAGAATGCTTTCTTTTCGATCCCTATTCATCCTGACAGCCGATATTTGTTTGGTTTTACTTGGAATAAACGATCATTTCGATTTTGCAGAGTTCCTCAAGGCTATCCTGAGAGTCCTAGTATTTATAGTCAAGCGTTAAAACGACAACTTGATTCTTTTGTTTGCCTGAAGGTGTGGCTCTCATACAATATGTAGATGATATTTTGTTGGCAGCTGATACCACTGAGCAATGTGAAAAGTGCACTTTGTCCTTACTTTCTTTTCTTGCTTCACACCATCATAAAGTGTCACAAAAGAAATTGCAATATTGTAGACCAAAGGTAACCTGTTTAGGTCACCTTTTGTCTAAGGAGGGTCATGCACTTACATCAGATCGTATTCAAGCAATTTTAGACATACCAGTACCCTCTACTCAGAAAGATGTTCGTGCATTCCTTGGTCTTACTTCTTTTTGTAGGCAATGGATATAAGGGTTCTCACACATTGTCAAACCTTTGCTAGCACTTTTGACTAAAGATACTCCAAAGCCCCTCACATTGACAGATGAATGTAAGACTGCTTTCCGGCAGCTACGACAAGCCCTTTGTTCAGCACCAGTGTTAGGAACTCCAGATTACACGAAGCCTTTTGCACTTTACGTACATGAGAAAGATGGATGTGCATTGTCAGTTTTAGTACAGACACATGGCGATAAGCAGCATCCCTGTGCATATTTTTCAGCAGTACTTGATCCTGTCGCTCGAGCGTTGCCTGGGTGTTTTCATTCAGTTGCGGCAACAGCTGTGTCAATATGTCAAAGTGAAGGGATAGTTTTGTCACATAAGCTGTTGGTGTTAGTACCTCATGCGGTTGATGCTCTTTAAAATCAAACAAAGACGCAACATTTAACTAGCGCTCGCCTGACAGGATATGAATTGACATTGCTGGCTCCTCACATTACACTGAAGAGATGTGCAACACTAAATCCAGCCACTTTGTTGCCATATCCGGTGACTCAGCCTCAGTCACAAGAAACACATGATGGTATATTCCTTACCGAAGAACAGACAAAGGGTCATATTGATTTGCAAGATATGCCCCTTCCAGATGTAGACGGGAATTGTCGGTTGATGGGCCTTGTTTGAAGTTGCCAGACGGTACGACTTCAGCTGCATATGCAATCACCACGTTACACACAGTGGTGGAGACAGCTCATATACCACAGAAGTCAGCTCAAGCAGCTGAACTAATAGCTTTGACACGAGCATGTGAGCTTAGTACTGACTTATGTGTGAACATTTATACAGACAGCTGTTATGCTTTTGGAGTGGCTAATGATTTTGGTTTGCTTTGGAAGGAGAGAGGCTTTCTCACATCCCACGGGATGCAGATAATGCATGGAGAATTAGTGCATAACCTCTTGACTGCATTAACATATCCAAAGAAAATAGCTATTGTGAAATGTATTGCACACAAGAAAGTGACGATAAGATAAGGCAAGGTAATGCGCTTGCGGACCACATAACACATGAGACTGCGATGCAGCGAAGTACTACTTCTATGTATGTAGTGAAGTCACAAGCTGAATGTTGGCATAATGCTAGACAACACGTATTAGATATACAGAAATCTGCTTCTGTGAATGAATGTGAGCAATGGTCTGAAGAAGGAGAATTGGATGATGAGGGCTGTTGGCGGAATAAGCAGATGGATAAATGGAAATTGCCTATAGCTTTTGTACAACCTATGGTTCAGATGGCACATGAACTGGCACATGTTGGAGCTTCAACAATAACGAAGTTGCTTACGCAAGTTTGGGAGCATCCAGAAATTTCCAGTACAGCTAAGAGAGTAGTACAGTCTTGTTTGATCTGTTTACAATACAATCCTGGAAAAGGGACACAAACTCCTGTGGGAGGGTTTGCTACACCAACTGCACCTTTTGAAGTTCTACAAATGGATTATATTCAGCTTGAACGCTGTAACAATTTAAAGTATGTCTTGGTGGTGGTATGTGCCTTCAGTAAATGGATAGAGGCATACCCCACAAAAGATAATACTGCCATTACCACAGTGAAGATGCTTTTGAAATAATATTTCCCTAGGTTTGGTGTTTGCAGACTTTTATGGAATGATAACGGACATCATTTTGTTGGGGAAGTTATTAAGTATATCCTGAAAGGATTAGGGATCAAGCAGAAGTTCCATGCGGTTTTCCACCCACAATCATCAGGGTTGGTGGAAAGGTATAATGCTACTTTGAAGCTGAAGTTAGCGAAGATACAGGCTTCCACATCTTTAACTTGGCCGGATGCATTACCGTTGGCATTATTGTCCATTAGGTCAGTGCCACACTCTTGAACAAGCCTTACCCCCTATGAAATAGTATTTGGAAGGCCAATGAATATTTGGGGAGTTCCTAAGCCAAATTTTATATATGATGTACCTTGTGTCCTGATGAATGATTATTTGGCAGAGTTAACCGACAATTTGGTTTCTATTCATCAACAGGTTTGAGAAGCACTTCCTGACAGATATACAGGTGAAGGCCATGAACTCCGACCTGGTGACCAGATGATGATTAAGTCCTTTGAAAGATCAAGCAGCTTGGAACCAAGGTGTCGAGGCCCAGAGCAGGTGCTCCTTGCGACAAGTACAGCAGTTTGAGTGACGATCCGAAAGAATTGGGTCCATAGTACTCACTGCAAGAGAGTGCTACCTACCTTGGTGGAACCTGCTGTGCTGACCGATCATCGAGAGATTTTCACTACGGAGAAAGGCCGTGCTATATCACCTGACAAATCTGCAGAGTTCTTCCTGGACCATACGATTTCTGGAGTGTCTGGATATAATTTGAGACTGAGGAAAGAAAATGTGGCAAGGGGGGGGGATCAGCCATGCATTAGAGTAATGACACCCGTCTTGGCCTGTGGTGAAGAAATCAGCGGCTGCCCCGGGATAAGAGCTCCAACAATTGTTTTTAATTAATTTCTGGAAGGGTTGATTATCACTGTTGCTAAAATGAATAACAAAGTGATCATTAGTACTATGGGGTTTGTTGTTGTTTTGGTCGTTATAGCAATAATTACCTGGTTTATTGAAAAGATGGCTCCTGCTCGTGAGCTTTTTGTTGCCACTACTCCAGTACCAGAGGATCACTATTACTTTACGCTTCCCTATCATGAGCAGAAGCACTGTCAATCGTACTTCAATAATACTTTCATTCAGATGTTGCATCATACTCATAATACTACAAATACTACTAACTGTTGGGAATGTGGAATGATACCTTTGCATCAAAAGAAAGGAGGAACACCTTTCATTCCTCTTCCTTTTTCACACAATGGTTCTTGTCAAGCTTGGTATACGCTTTTGTTTGTATCTGGAAAACGTACAGAAGGCGGACTACTTTTTCACCTTAATAAAGTATGCTACCAAGACAAAGATGGGTATCCCCAAGCTAAAGGAACTAAATGGGAATGGGAAGAGTATCAACCGGACAATGTTTCAATACCATATGTCTTCACAAATATAAGAGACTCTGACAAGAAACAACAATTTGTGATTTCTGTTACAAAAACTAAAGCAGATTTATGTATACGTAGCATTGGGTGAATTCCAGTGGGGATAAGCGATTGTACCTTGATTTTAACTATTGAGGGGGTAAATAATAGTAGTTTTACAGCTTCACATAATACATATTTTGTTTGTGGTAACTGGATATTACCAACTACCTGTTGGGTGGTCAGGTGTGTGTTATGTATCTTTTCTATTACCCCCTGTGTTTTTGGCACCTGCATCATATCACCGAGATTTTAAGTTGTTCAATTACATCATTAAAAATAGATATAAAAGGACAATAAGTACAAATGAGGTAGACCAAACGGACACTAGCGTGCAACAATATGTTGATTTTAATTTAGGGTTGTTCTCCTTTGGGGGTGCTGCGTTAAACAGTAGGAAAGTGAGACGATTGACTAGGGTTGCGGAAGCTGTTACCAATCAGGCAGCTCTGGCACTTGGGAATATTACAGAGGAGCTCCAAATTGCAAGGATTGTAGCGCTCCAAAATCGTATGGTACTAGATGTGATATTAGCTGATTGAGGTGATGCATGTCGCATCATTGGTAGTAGTTGCTGCATTTTCATTCCTGATCACTCACCTTCAGTATATGATGCAATACCTAAATTGCATAAGATTGCTGCAGAACTTCACACAGAGACTGGTACTTGGACTTTTTCTGGATGGTTTTGGACTCTTGTTTCCACCTGGGGCTAGAAACTACTGACTATCCTGTGTGTAATGATTGCAATATTTTCCACATGCTGTATCTGTATTCAGTGTGGTCCAATGTTCTGCTCCATGTGTATTACTGCTTGTATGCCTACCAAAAGAAATATTACAGAAATGAAAGCACAACACATGTTAGATAAGGAAATAGCTGAAATGATGAGCATAAATATACCAGATGAATATTAAGATTATCCCAGAAAGACGAATGTCTTCAGCTAATGCTGAAAGGGTCGTCTGTTGTAATTAAGTAGCGATTAGATTAAGCATTAGCAGAAGACATCTTGTATTTAGCAACTATTGTGAACATTTTGTGGAATCCATTTGTATTCATGGCAGCCATTATCTCTGCCACATGCTGCCATGTGCTCGCCATGTGCTCTATCCTACCTTCCTGTTAACTACTCTTGAAAATCTGTGTAGTGACAAGTTATATTTAGCATCTCCCACTTTCGCACATGCCCAGTAAGATCTGCAGCTGTTAGTAATTAGTAACAGATAGTAATGTGTCTACTAGTCCTTGAAAACTGTTAGCCCCTCCTATCTGTTGACTGTGCATTTCCACATGACCTTATATGTATATAAGTCTTGCTTCTATAATTGTATCACCTTCTTTTTTAGCCCCTGCGTGGGTATAAAAGGACCATGCTCTCTTAGTTCAGTGTGCTACTTCAAACATTGCCGAAGGGTGCTGTTTGAACTGTAGTACCACCTCTTGAGGATTAATAAACTTTGCCTCTTATTTCTGTTTCTGTGCCAACTTCGTCCGATATGGTCTGAGGACTTTGTGCAGAGAAGGGCGAACCCCTTGCACTAGTAGGCTTTGCTGAGGCTTACTTCGACACACGGCGATGGTCTTTTGGCAGCCATCGCTGCGGCGGTAGGCGGTTTTTACCGCCAATGTTATAATGAGGGCCTTATTCTTTTGAAAATTCATATCTTGACATGTGTATGTTGGATTTTTGTCATTTTGGTGTTGTTTGATTTAGATAAATATTGCCTATTTTTCTAAATTGGAGGAGTGGTCATTTTGTAGTGTTTCACTGTGTTACTGTGTGTTTTGGTACAAATTCTTTACTCATTGCTTCTGAGTTAAGCCTGCCTGCTCATAGCAAGCTACCAAGGGGGCGAGTAGGGGTTAACCAGGTGTGTTTCTCCTTTGCCCTGACTAGAATGAGGGTCCTTGCTTGGACAGGGGTAACCTGACTGCCAATCAAAGACCCCATTTCTAACAGTCAGTATATCTGGGGGCTGCTTTTAGTATTTCTTTTATTTTGGGGGGTTGGGTGCGGGCATAGTATGGGTTTCTATGTTTATTAAAAAAAAGTATATATATATATATATATATATATATGTATATATATTTTTATATAGGATTCTGCTTAGGTTAGTATGTGTGCAGCCTTAGTTTATGTTGTCCCACTTGTATCTTGTCTCTTAAGAGGGGTGGGGGGACAATGTTTAGTGTGTGGCGTTAAATGTTTAAGATAAGTTTAGATTAGGATAGATACCTTTAAGGGTAAGTTAAGATTAGTTAGTATAGGTTTGTATAGTGTAAGGTAGTGTATAGGTTAGATTTTAATTAATAAGGTGCTTTTAATGTATTAATAAATCCAGTTAGTTTCAGGCAATTATGTCTCCATGTTGATTGAGTGTCTGGGTGTTCTTATGTGTGCATTGGCCAAGTTAGGGGAATGACTTGGACTATGCTTTCTGTATTGATTTACATGTATGACATTGTGTATCCCCAATGACCAAGGTGCTGTCAGATTTTCAGCAATATGATATCAGCTACTCAAAACATTTGTCATCCCCAGTTCCAGACATTCACATTGTGTATGTGTACAGAATCTTTGACAGGTAAGTATGGAACTTTAACTGTCATTGCAGAGGTTTCTCAGAAATAATGTTGGAAAGTGTGGCACATATTACATCAAGTAATTTAGGGTATGTATCCTGCCACACTGACAGCTGTCCATCACTGATAAAATGTACCTCTTCTGTTCCACAATTATTAGTTGTACTGGTGCTCTTATCTAGGAAAAGACCTGACACTTGGTTCTGACCCATACATGCCGTATGTCAACTTGCATTGATACCTGGATACATGTTTTGAAGGCTCTGTAAGTTGGTTGTAGCCCACATCACCATCAGTCACATTTTTCATGTCAAGGTCCTAGTGTGTGGCTTTCTGTCTGGCTATAAGCCACACATGTAACTAGGTTCTGTTCTCACTGACAAAGCTTCAAACAAAGCATACATTTAGATGAGGTAATGGATCACAGTAAACGTTGACATGTTATATGTGATTATGGTGATTTATTTGCATGTGTAAGTGTATGTTCCTATGCAATACAATGTCCAGTTCACAGACCCCATGGGAGATCCTGAGCCATCTGTTGCACATTCAGGGCCCAAGGGTCAGTGACATGTCTTGAGGCACGGGTAGGAGAAGTGTGCATTAGTAAGGTGCAATAGTTAGGAATTTGAGACAATGACAGTCCATTGCAGGAAAGTCAACAGTGGTTGAGTGAAGAGGGCACATTGCGAGTTGTCACAACAGTGGCATGATCTTAAGCACAGAACTAACGCGATAATGTCCATATGGCACAGACTGGTGCTACCAGGTGATTTTCAGTGTGAAAGTTGTTCCTTCCCTGTCTTCATCCTCAGATGCGCGATGCCTCCTGTTTCATGGGCGGTGCTGTTGTTGAACTTTAGGGGGTGCTGTTGTTGAAGTTTAGGGGGCCATACACACATCAGGGGATAGGGATGTGGAGTCAAAGGTCCCATCAGCTGCCATTTGTGAGAATACATAAGACATCACTGCAGCAAGGAGGAATTGCTGATTTCAGTTAGTCAGGGTAAGTCACAACACAATTCAAAGTATCCTCTGCCCACACTCTGGTAGCTTGGCACTGAGCAGTCAGGCTTGACTCAGAAGGCAATGTGTAAAGTATTTGTGCACCAAATCATACATTAACACAGTGAAAACACCTGAAAAATACACCACATAGGTTTAGAAAAATAAGTAATATTTATCTGAATAAAATACTGTTGAAACAATGAAAATCCAATGTACACAAGCAAAGTTATGAATATTTAAAGATTAAATCCAACTAAAGTGCCAAGACAACACAATAACTCCAACTGGGGCTATCATGATGTCATTGGCAGAGTTGTTTCCAATAATCCAACACCACTGGTGTCAGTCACAGAGTCATATGGACCCCTAGGTACAGTACCTTTTGAAAATGAAGAACAAGGACATTGCACACACCCGCTAGAGTCCATGTGGCGTCAGTCCCTTATGGTCTGAGGAGAGAGGCATTTGTTTCACGCTGCGAAGCAGGTGGCGGTGCAGCGTCGGTCCCATCCGGTTACAGCAGAGATGATGCGGTGTCGTCCTTGATAGGTCGTTCTCGATGGGTCAATTTCTTGTGACCTGGCGTGGTCACTGGTTCTGGTCCATCAGGGCGTGATGTGTCTAATTCGCAGGGTCGCAATGACCTGGTGTGACGTCAGTGAAGTCAGGGCAATGTCCAACTTGCGTTGCAGGTCAAAATCGTTGGGTGCAGCGAGGTCCATGGAGCGGGAACAGGCTGTGGTGTCACTGGTGTCCCTGAAGTCATTCCGAAGTCGCTGAAGCCAGTGCACCAGCACAAATCTAGCAGTGGAGGTCTTTGTAGTCCCTGAGTCCCTAGAATAGGAGGAAAGCTCAATCCAAGCCCTTGAAGAGCACTTTTGGG
Organism: Pleurodeles waltl; assembly: GCF_031143425.1. Classification (NCBI taxonomy): domain Eukaryota; kingdom Metazoa; phylum Chordata; class Amphibia; order Caudata; family Salamandridae; genus Pleurodeles; species Pleurodeles waltl. The sequence goes on from NC_090439.1 coordinate 345,242,215, forward strand.
CGAGGGCATAATACTTTCAGCATAGTCAGAGGCCAGCAGGCAGCATTGCAACAGCAGGGTAGCAGTCCTTCTCAGCAATGCAGTCGAGAGAGTCCTTTGGGCATCCAGGCAGGTCTTCTGACACAGTTCAAGTGCAAGTCCAGAAGTGTCTTAGTTGGTGGGGTCAACGGCCCACCTTATATACCCAAACATGCCTTTGAAGTGGGGGAGACTTCAAAGAGTGCTTTTGAAGTGCACATGTTACCCTTTTAGCCCAGTCTTCTCTGCCATGGCCCCAGTGGGGTGGTTATTAGTCCATTGTGTGAGGGCAGAACACTGTCCTTTGAAATGTAAGTGTCAGGCCCTCCACCCTTCCAGCCAAAGGAAGACCCATTCAGTATGCAGATGAATGCAGATGTTACTGAGTGTCCTGTGTTTGTGGTTGTCTGGGTGGCACAGGCCAGACATTGATTGGAGAAAGGCTGTAAGGCACAGATGGTTTTTAAGTGCAGAGAAATGTTCACTTTCCAAAAGTGGCATTTCTAAAACAGTAATATTAAATCCAACCTCATCAATAAGCAGGATTTCCTTTTACCATTCTGGTCATATTAAATATGACCTGAATACCGCTTTCATATCAGAATCTACCACTCAAAAATAATAAAAAGTATATGAGAGTAGTCCTAATGTTAGTCTATGAAGGGAGCAGGCCTCAGAGTAGTGGAAAATGAATTTAGGAGTTTCCACTACCAGGACATATAAAACACATATGTAATGTCCTGCCTTTTACCTACATAGCACTCTGCCCTATGTGTTACCTAGGGCCTACCTTGGGGTGACTTATGTATACAAAGGGGAGTTGGAGTCTTGGCAAGTACTTTTAAATGCCAAGTTAAAATGGCAGGGGAAATTGCACATGCATGCCTGAGATATGGTTAAGGGGCTACTTATGTGGGTGGCACAATCAGTGCTGCAGACCTATTAGTAGTAATTCGTTTATAGGCCCCGGGCACATGTTGTTTACTTTACTATTGATTTATAAGTAAATCAAATATGCCATTGGGGATGAACCAATGTCACCATGTTTAAGGGAAAGATCATATGCACCGTAGCACAGGTTATCAATGGTAAAGTGTGCAGAGTCGTAAAAGCAGCAAAAACAGTGTCAGAAAAGTGGAATGGGAGGCAGGCAAAAAGTTGGAGGATGACCCCCCTAAGGCTGTCAGGTCTAACCTTTATGACTATAGCTATGTTGGCCAGGGAATGATGGAGTCCACATAGCAGGAAGTGTGTGCCTCTGATGGCTGCTGAGTTGTACTTATTTGGACTCAGGCACCTCTGCACTCCCTCTAGATTGCCAGCCCCACCTGCACCTGCTTGGCCAGCTCCCGCTGGACTCCTGCCACTGTCCTGTGTGTTGTCTGGTTCCTCGGAGTCCAAGTGTTAGAAATGGGGTCTTTGGTTGGCAGTCAGGTTACCCCCTGTCCAAGTAAGGGCCCTCACTCTAGTCAGGGTAAGTCACACACAATCTAAATTATCCTGTGCCCACCCTCTGGTAGCTTGGCACTGAGCAGTCAGGCTTAACTTAGAAGACAATGTGTAAAGTATTTGTGCAATAAATCATACAATAACACAATATAGCACCACACAAATACACCACCCAGTGTTTAGAAAAATATATAATATTTATCTGGATATTTGTCAAAACGATCAAAAGATGCAATGAGAAAATGTAAAGATATCACTGAAAAGTGATATAAAGGGGTTCATTACAACATTGGCGGTAAAAGGCGCTTACTGCCATGCAGAAGACCGCCAATACACCGCCGCGACCGTGGAAATCCGCCACAGCTATTATGACCCACATCTCGGAATCCACCGAAATTCAGACACCCACACAAGTCCGCAACACCAAAGGTCAGTGCTAAACTGGCGAAAACAAATCCTCCACCATCATGCCAACAGAAACATGCCCATGCTATCACGACCCACGACTCCACGCGGCGGTCTTTCAACCGCGGTATTCCATTGGCGGTCACACCGCCACGCTCAAAATACACACACATCTCCAAAACACTGCCTTATTGGACGATTCGAATTACACACACCTGATACACATACAAACACCACTCCCACACACCCAATACAATATAAAACACACACCCACATCACCCAAAACTCCTACAAACAAAAATTATTGACGAAGGCCAGAGAGAGAGCACAGCATAGACAACCCCACCACACAGAGGTACACAACACCATCACCCACACAACATCCACGCACAAAACACCACACACCACTACTCATCACCACACTCATCACCACATACACCACCCCACACATCACCTACACCACCCCATGGCATGGCAAAGACACCCCAGGTTTCTCTGAGGAGGAGCTCAGGGTCATGGTGGAGGAAATCGTACGGGTAGAGCCACAGCTATTTGGAGCACAGGTGCAGCACACCTCCATAGGTAGGAAGATGGAGCTATGGCGAAGAATAGTCGACAGGGTCAAAGCATTGGGACAGCACCCAAGAAATCGGGAGGACATCAGGAAAAGGTGGAACGACCTACGGGGGAAGGTGCGTTCCGTGGTCTCCAGGCACAACATCACAGTACAGCGGAACCCCACCTCCTCCCCCACAACTAACAACATGAGAGGAGCAGGTCTTGACCATTATGCATCCTGAGGGCCTCGGAGGAGTCGGTGGAGGAATGGACACTGGTAAGTCAAATCTTAACTATCATATCCCCCACCGTACTTCATGCTATCACACCCCCCACCCTCACCCCCTCCCCTATCAATCAAACTCCTCACTAATGTACTAATAACACAAACCACCCATCCCAACACCAAGCCCTGCATGACACAACAAAGCATAGACACCCCTCACTGAATCATGCCCACTGCACATACCCATAACATCCCCCCAACCATCATCACACAAGCCCCCACACAGGAATGCTAGCACTGGGGTACACGCTCACCCAGCCATTGCACACCATGACACACACAGATGCAATAATCATGCTTTTACACCCCTGCAGGACCACTACCTAACGTCACCAGACAGGAGGGTCCAGACATCTCTACCCCACCCACAGAAGAGGCCCACAGTGATGACAGCAGCTCTGGCTAACTGGATCCAGATGACCAGCCCGAACCATTGTGGGCCTCAGGAAAGTTGCTTCCCCTCGCACAGGCACAGCCCAACACAGACCTTCCACCCTCTGGAAACACCAGCACAGCACCCACCCAGCGGGCCCATACCTCTGTACCCAGGACACGTCAATCAGCTGTGTGTCCACCACTACAGGGAACCCAGGATAACTACCACCCCAACAACAACAGGGACCTGGGGGCAGTGGTAGTGGGCACACGGTCCAGGGGATGGAGGCCCAGAAACACAGGGGAACTGGGAGGGCTGCTGTGTGACAGGGGGCGGACAGGCCAAAGGAACCCACTCTCCACGAGGCCCTCTCCTCCATCATGGGAGCATACCACCACTCCCAGGAGACGATGGCTACTGTCCTGGCCAAGTTTCAGGAGACCCAGCGCCTGCAGGAGGAACAGTATTTGGGGTTCAGGGAGGAACTCAGAACCATCAGCTCCGCCCTGGGCACCATCGTAGGGGTACTGAAGGACATACAGAACACCATGAGGGACACCGTGGCACTCCAAGGGGCCCCTGACACTAGCATGGACGATGAACTGCCCACCACCTCCGCCGGCGCTAGTGGACAGGATGCCCAGCCACAGGACCACCACACCAGCACCCCACCCCCTGCAGACGGAGAACCACCCCGCAAGCGGTCCCTGAGATCCAGGAACAGGACAGAGCACGATGGCAAGACCCCCGCCAAGAAATGAGACCACCCTGATTGTCATCCCACTGTCCCACTTTATAACCCTGTCCATATTGGAACTGCCCCAGCTCCACTTCCTATGCCCATATGGGCAGTGCACCTGTGAGACTAATAGGCTGCACTCTGCCATAGTCATTCCTCCACCATCACCCCTCACCATTTTACCACCCCCTCCAACATTTAGCACTTCAATAAACACCCTTAAAGCACAAAACAATCTGCAGTCAGTCTGTGATTTAGAAAATGTGTATCAGCTATGACAGTGACAAAATCTGTTCTCAAATGTAATGTCAACATACCTATGTCACACATCACAAGTCCATGAAGGATGCAAGCAGATGACACACGGTGGTAACCACACCTGTGAAACGGAAATGTACAACTCAGTTACCAAATACTGCTTAAAATTGACAGACAGGATAGAGGTAGAAGTGTGAAAGTACTTGTAGTAGGCAAGAAAGTGTTCTCACCTGTGTGTCACTGGAAATATTGCTGGATGACTGAGTCCCTGTTGTCAATGTCCTCTTCCTCTGCTTCCTCCTCGTCACTGTCCACAGGCTCCACAGCTGCCACAGCACCGTCATCTGGACCATCCTCCTGCAGAAAAGGCACCTGGCTTCGCAAAGTAAGATTGTGAAGCATACAGCAGGCGATGATGATCTGGCACACCTTCCTTGGTGAGTAGAATAGGGAACCACCTGTCATATGGAGGCACCTGAACCTGGCCTTCAGGAGGCCGAGGTGCGTTCGATCACCCTCCTAGTCCGCCCATGGGCCTCATTGTAGCGTTCCTCTGCCCTGGACCTGGGATTCCTCACTAGGGTCAGTAGCCATGACAGGTTGGGGTAACCAGAGTCCCCTAATAGCCACACCCGGTGCCTCTGGAGTTGACCCATCACATAAGGGATGCTGCTATTCTGCAGGATGTAGGCGTCATGCACAGAGCCAGGGAACATAGCATTTACCTGGGAGATGTACTGGTCTGCCAAACATACCATCTGTACATTCATCGAATGATAACTCTTTCAGTTCCTGTACACCTGTTCACTCCTGTGGGGGGGGACCAGAGCTACATGGGTCCCATCAATGGCACCTATGATGGTAGGGATATGTCCAAGGGCATAGAAGTCACCTTTAACAGTAGCCAAACCCTCCACCTGAGGGAAAACAATGTAGCTCCTCATGTGTTTCAGCAGGGCAGACAACACTCTGGACAACACGTTGGAAAACATAGGCTGGGACATCCCTGATGCCATGGCCACTGTTGTTTGAAAAGACCCACTTGCAAGGAAATGGAGCACTGATAGCACCTGCACTTGAGGGGGGATTCCTGTGGGATGGCGGATTGCTGACATCAGGTCAGGCTCCAACTGGGTACACAGTTCCTGGATTGTGGCACGGTTAAACCTGTAGGTGATGATTAAATGTCCCTTCTCCATTGTCAACAGGTCCACCAGCGGTTGGTACACCGGAGGATTCTGCCATCTCCTCACATGTCCCAGCTGACGGTGCCTAGGAAGGAAAACAGCGACCACAGAGTCAAGCAACTCAGAGGTATGTACCCACAGCTACAACGAACACGAAACATAATCAAAAAAGTTGTCTGTAAGTTTGTTGAGTCCAGGCCTAGGTATGTGTGACGCAGTTGAAAATGAAGCCATGTGGGCCCCTGAAATGGCGGCTGCCTGACCTCTAAAGTGGGACAATGGGATGTGAGGTAACTGCGCTGTAGGCGGTCGAAGACCGCGGCGCAATGCTGCATTGGTTAACATTGGACCCTATGGGTCCCAGGAGCCAATGACGAAGTGAGCCGGCGGTGATGATACGCACCGCTGCGGACGTCACCGCTGCGGACGTGACCGCCATTTTCTATGTTGAATCACTCGATACCTGACCTTCGACAGGAGAGGACCTATACTGCAAGTGCTGCTGTGACCTCGGTCTGGAAGAAACAATGGCTCGTGCGTCTGGGGAAAGGGCCCCTGCCTTCACTGCACAGGAGTTGGAGAAGCTCGTGGATGGGGTCCTCCCCCAGTACAAGCTACTCTACGGTCCTCCAGACCAACAGGTGAGTACATAGGGTGCAAGTTGTATGGGCTATGCCTGGGTGGAGAGGGCTGGTTGTAAGAAGGAAGGGGGCAGAGTTCTGCGAGCATGAAGGACTGTGAATGCATGTGCCACATGGCAAGGGCAGGGATGTGGGCCACTCACTTCGATGGTGCAGTTGGTAATGACTTCTCTTCTTCCCCTGTACATGTCATGTAGGTCAGCGCGCAACCAGAAGAAGGATATTTGGCGTGCCATCACCAAGGACGTCTGGACCCTGGGGGTCCACCAGAGACGGAGCACCCACTGCTGTAAAAGATGGGAGGACATTTGCCGCTGGAGCAAGAAGACGACGGAGGCTCAGCTGAGGATGGCCTCCCGACGTGGGAGGAGTGCCCGTCGCACCATGACCCCCCTGATGTTCCGGATCCTGGCGGTGGCCTACCCTGAGTTGGATGGGCGCTTGAGGGCATCACAGCAGACACAAGGGGGTGAGTACAACATCATTCTGCGGAATTTGCGCGCAGTGAATGTGTATGGGTGGGGGAGGAGGGCTGTGGGTTTCCCTAGGCCAGGGCGAGTTCAGAAGGCTAGGCCCCTCCATAATGCAGGCCATGTGGCACTCCACCCCACCTCTGTAGAGTGCCAAGTACACGTATACATGCCCCTGTGTCATCTATGTGTGCTGATGTCCACCATAGCCATGTAGGCCATATCCCAGGAACTGCTTCTGTAGAGTCCAACAGCGCGGCGTAGTGCAGGGGGCTGCTGTGTCTGTATTGTCTGCCAACGGTACTTGTCTTTCTTCTGTCGTCGTCCCCCCTTTTTGTGCTCTCCCTGTTCTTTTGTGCATCAGCATCATCAGGCGGAGGTAGAGTGGCACCGGAGCACGAGGGATCTGCATCCCACATGGTCATGGAGGGCCACACCACGGACTCTGAATACACCAGTGGGACGGAGAGCGAGGGGAGCTTCACAGCGGTCACCGGATCAGCAACCAGCGACACGGACTCGTCCTCCGATGGGAGCTCCCTTGTGGTGGTGGCAAAATCTGTGCCCTCCACTTTTACAGGTACAGCCGCCACCCCCCCACCAGCACCGCCCTACCAGCAGCCCCTCAGCATTCGCCCCGTGACTGCTCACCCAGGAGGGTGGGCATCACCTTCGCCCCAGGCACCTCAGCCCCTGCCCCTGTCACCTCTGCTGCCCTCAGTGAGGAGGCCATTGACCTCCTCAGGTCACTCACTGTTGGGTAGCCTACCATTGTTAATGCCATCCAGGGTGTAGAAAGGAAGTTGCAACACACTAATGCATTCCTGGAGGGCATTCATTTGGGTCAGGCTGCCCATCATCGAACCCTGCAATCTCTGGCCTCAGCCATTGTCCCTGTCTCTAGCCTCCCCACTCCAACTTCTTCCACCCAGACCCAATCCCCTGTACCTCTGCCTATCCCAAGCACACCATCAGACCAGCCTGCACACACGTCAACATACAAGGGAAGCTCAGGCAAACATAGGCACCACACATCCCACAGGCACTCACACAAGCATCACACACATGCAGACACAGCAAAATCCACTGCCTCCACTGTGTCCCCCTCCTCGTCATCCCCCTCTTCCCTCCCAGTGTCGTCTACACTCTCACCTGCATGCACTACCACTACAGCCACTAGGACCCGCACCAGCACACCCACCACCACACCCCTCTCACCTCACTCACCACCCCACTACCATTTGCACGTCCCCTGTGTCCTCTCCCAGTGTGTCTGTGACGCCCCCTCCCAAAGTACACAAACGCAGGCACACACCCACCCAACAGCCATCCACCTCACGACAGCCTCCAGCGCTTGCACCTGCACCCAAATCAACAAAAGTTACACCTCCTACAACCACCTCCTCTTCCTCCACTCCCAGACCCCCTCCAGCTACCCGTCCCAGTGTTCGTCAGAAACCTTTCCTCAGCAACTTTGACCTCTTTCCCACCACCACCCCCCTCCAATTCATAGGTCCCGTACTAGCACCTCAGCCAAAAAAACGCTGGTACCAGTGGTGCCTGTTAGAGGTATGTGGAGTGCACCGGCCACCAGGGCAGCCAGTGTGACACGGAGCCACAGCACAGCCAGTCCCCCCCTGTGAAGCACAAGAAGTTGGACAGTGCCCGACGGGATAGGGGGAAGACTCCAGCCGGCAAAGCCGCTCACAAGGGTCCCGGGGGGAGTGTCCACTCAGCTCAGACTCCTCCCAAGGTGGGGAAGGGGCAGAAGACAGCGCCAAAATCTGGGAAGAGCAGCACGGCGGAGAAGCCCGCCACCATCCCCTCTGCCCAGGAGGCCACCGCCAGCCCTGGCCAGGAGGCAAGCGCCAGAGTCAGTGCCCAGGAGGGCAGCCCCATCGTCACTGGCCAGGAGGCCACTACCAGAGTCAGTGCCCAGGAGGGCCCCGGCAGCCACAGCCCCACTTGGCAATGAGGGACCGCCATGGCAAGCACCGCTGAACAGGTCAGAGACAGCAAAGTCAAGCACCGCTGAACAGGGCAAGGACCGCTGAACAGGGCAAAGACCGCCATGGCAAGCACCGCTAGCCCATGTGCGGCAGGGGCAGTGACGGAACTGGGACCGCCACGGGGAGAGTGATGCACTCTGGGCACCAGTCCCCCTCCAGAACCAGTGGAGAACAGCATCCACTACCTCAGTCCTTAACAGGATGAAGCACTCTGGGCACCAGTCCCCCTCCAGAACCAGTGGAGAAGAGCATCCACTACCTCAGTCCTTAACAGGATGAAGCACTCTGGGCACCAGTCACCCTCCAGAACCAGTGGAGACATGAATCCACTCAGTCTGTCCTGCACAGGATGAAGCACTCTGGGCACCAGTCCCCCTCCAGAACCAGTGGAGACTGTTATCTACTTGAGAGACTGTGGCTTTGCACTCCCCAGGATGGTACAGTGGGCAATCCACCCACTGTAGAGACTTGAGAGACTGTGGCTTTGCACTCCCCATGATGGTACAGTGGGCAACCCACCCACTGTAGAGACTTGAGATACTGTGGCTTTGCACTCCCCAGGATGGTACAGTGGGCAACCCACCCACTGTAGAGACTTGGGAGACTGTGGGTTTGCACTCCCCAGGATACATCAATGAGCATGGAGCCCCCTCGTGGATCTGGCGTGGTGCTGTCATCCAGCTGAGGTGCCCGCCCTTCCCTTCCCCCTGAGGTGCCTGTTGTATTTCGATCTGATGCACCTGCAGTGTTCTCTCCGTTTTGCTCAGGTATGGTGTGTGGGCTTCGCCTATGCATTTTGGGCCCAGTTGTCCACGGACATTGAATGGTGCATACCTGCACTACTAATCGTGATGTATATTTAGTTGAATGTGAAATTAGATCTGTATAAATGTTCTTACTGTATTTTGATACATTACAATGGTTGCACTCATTTCCTTTTGTCTTTGCATTCTTCCGGAGGGTATTGGAGTTGTTACTGTACTGTTTGGATATGCATTGGTGTGTGTGTTGTAGTGGGTGAGGGTCGGGGTGGGGGTGGGGATGTTGCGTGTGTTTGTCCCTGACTTTTGCCTCCCCCCTCCCCTATGTCGTAGGTGCAGTACTCACCGTTGTCTTCGGCGCCAGCGTTGATGATGATCGTACAGGAGCAGGAAGACTATCGCAGGGAGTATTTGGAGTTCCTGCTCCATGGTGGCCTCCTTCCTCGTGGAGTGTGTAGAGGTGAGCGTTTTCCCATTGAAATGGCTGTTTCAGCCATGTTTTTATCCATGGTGAATTTGCCCCGGAAAAGGTGGCGAATTGGTAGGTTGTAATACTGTGGGCGGTACTTTGTCTCCCGCCTGTCGGTTGGCGGTGACCGCCGCGCTGTTTGTCTGTACATCCGTGGCGGTCGGAGTGTTAAAGTTGTTGCCTATGTTGGCGGTTTCCGCCACGGTCATAATTCCCTTTTTTTTCCGCAGGCCTGTTTGCGGTCTTACCACCGCTTTAACACCGTCCGCCAGGGTTGTAATGACCCCAAAGTTTCTTAAGACTTTTAAAAGTAAACAAAGTCTCTTTCAAGCACAAAGTACCTGGTCATGTGAAAAATCTCCGCAAAGGGCCGCAGAGGAGGAGAAGCGGGGAAACAAAGGGGTGTGCATCAATTTCTCGGGCCGCACACAGTCGATGCATTGTTTAGTTTCCACGCAGGGACGGCTGTGCGTCAATTTCCGGCGCTCGGTCGTGGATCCTCTTCGTGTTTTGGGGTTTTCAGACGCCCCGGGGTCTGTGCGTGGAATCCTGGGCTTGTGACAAGCTCTGCGTCATTCCGGTGGGAGGTGCGGGAAATTTCTCCCTCACGGCAGGCACTGCGTCGATTTTCCCTCTGGAAGTCGGGCGTCGTCATCCCAGGTCGGCTGCGCGATGATCTGGTGGACTGTGCGTCAAAGTTCCGGTCACACCGCAGGTGCTGCGTCAACCTTTTCCTTGCTAAGTCGAGCGTCGTCGTCCCGGTTCGGCGTGCAGTGAATTTTTCACCACGGGGTAGGCTGTGTGTCGTTTTTAACAAGCTGAGCATCAAATTTTTGCCGCACAAGAAGTCCAGTTGCAAGAGAGAAGTCTTTTTGGTCATGAGACTTCAGGGAACAGGAGGTAAGCTCTATCCAAGCCCTTGGAGAGCACTTCTTCACCACAGCCAGGGAGCAGCAAGGCAGCGGGGCAACAACAAGGCAGCAGTCCTTCACAGAAAGCAGTCAGGGGAGTCCTTTGGGCAGCCAGGCAGTTCTTCTTGGCAGGATGCAGGTTCTGGTTACAAGTTACTTCTCCAGGAAGTGTCTGAGGTGGTAGGGCAGAGGCCCTCATTCTATACCCAAATGTGCCTTTGAAGTGGGGGAGACTTCAAAGAGTGGCTTAGAAGTGCACCAGGTCCCCTTTCAATTCAATCCTGTCTGCCAGGGTCCCAGTAGGGGGTGTGGCAGTCCTTTGTGTGAGAGCAGGCCCTCCACCCTCTCAGCCCAGGAAGACACATTCAAAATGCAGATGTATGCAAGTGAGGCTGAGTATCCTGTGTTTGGAGTGTGTCTGAGTGAATGCACACGGAGATGTCAACTAAACCCAGCCAGACGTGGATTGTAAGGCACAAAATGATTTAAGTGCAGAGAAAAGTGGTGTTTCTAAAATAGTAATATTAAATCCAACTTCACCAGTCAGCAGGATTTTGTATTACCATTCTGGCCATACTAAATATGACCTTCCTGCTCCTTTCAGATCAGCAGCTACCACTCCAACAATGTATGAGGGCAGCCCCATTGTTGGCCTATGAAGGGAGCAGGCCTCACAGTAGTGTAAAAACGAATTTAGGAGTTTTACATTACCAGGACATGTAAACTACACAGGTACATGTCCTGCCTTTTACCCACACAGCACCCTGCCCTAGGGGTTACCTAGGGCACACATTAGGGGTGACTTATATGTAGAAAAAGGGAAGTTTTAGGCTTGGCAAGTACTTTTAAATGCCAAGTCGAATTGGGAGTGAAACTGCACACACAGCCTTTGCAATGGCAGGCCTGAGACAAGGTTAAGGGGCTACTTAAGTGAGTGGCATAATCAGTGCTGCAGGCCCACTAGTAGCATTTAATCTACAAGCCCTGGGTACATATAGTGCCTTCTACTAGGGACTTATAAGTAAATTAAATAGTCCAATTGGGTATGATCCAATGTTACCACGTTTAAAGGGAGAGAGCATGTGCACTTTAGCACTGGTTAGCAGTGGTAAAGTACGCAGAGTCTAAAAACCAGCAAAAACAGTGCCCAAAAAGAAGAGGGAGGCAGGCAAAAAGTTAGGGGTGACCACCCTAAGGCTGTCAGGTCTAACACCAAGGCTGTGGCAGGAATGGTTTGTGCTCTGTGTTGGAAGCTCGGTGGTTCATGTGTAGACCCTTCAATGCTGTGTTTACTTCCTGCACCTGGAGGTGGTGTCTGGAGGGAGCCTAGGGCATCTTGGAGATTCTCTTCATTGATGGTCTGTAGCTGGTCTTCCTTGTCATCTGTAAATTCCAGGACAGCCAGGTCGGCAAAATGTAAGACATCATCCTCTGCAATAAGATAGTGAAATGTCAATCTTTGACTGTGGTGGCTGTTGACATGGCTCATCATTTACTTGCTAATGAAGGCTCAGTGACATATTACTGACCCCAGGTTATAGTTGTGAATTATGTGTTGAATTGTGCGTCACAAATGGGGCGACCTTTTAAAACATTTAGGCCCAGATTTATAATTTTTGCCACAAAACTGCGTGAACACCAGCTTGCCCCATTCCACAGCACCAGCCGGGCACCTTATTAAAAGAATGGTGCAAGCCAGTGCTAAACTTGGGCTACCATCTTAAAAAAAGACTCTAGCCGGGTGGGGGTGGTGGTAGGGAAAGAGGGGACAAAAAAATGCCTCTAACAAGACTAGCGCCATTTCCTGGTGCACAACCACGAAAAATATGACTCCTGTCTTAGGAAAGACAGGAGTTATGTCCACTACCCCAATGGCCAGAACAGGGGACAAGTGTCCCCTGGGTATGGCCATTGTTCCCTGTGCCATGCAGGGGGCCCCAAGTTAGGGCCACAGATGGAAAAAAAATACTTACCCTACTCACCTGGGACGGTGTCCCCCATCCTCCAGTGTCTCTCTTGCGGCGGTGTTCTTGGGTCATCGGGAGGGCACCTGTGGACCCATTCCATGGTGTTATAACCATGGTAATGGGTCTACAGGTCCCCTTACGCCTGGTCTGACCCAAGTATTAAATAATGGTGCAAAGCAAGCTTTGCACCATTATTTAGCCCCTCCTCCCACCCATGCATCATTTTAGCATGGGGACATAAATATGGGGATAGCACCATTTTTTAGATGGGAACACCTACCTTTCATCTCATTGACGCAAGTTAGGTGCATGCATCCAAAAAATGGTGCAAACTCCTATATTTTGACGTTAGACGTGTCTAACATCAAAATATTAATATGGAGTAGGGTTTGCACCCAATTTGCGTAAAAAAATGACGCAAATTCAACGCAAACAGAGTATAAATATGCCCCTTAGTGCATTGATCCCGCACCAGCAACTTCCTTGCAGCCCCCTTTGCCCCTGCCACTGACACCATGGTGGCATGTCATTTGGCTTCCTATTTGCCATGGTGGACATTCCCACAGTAGTGTAATGTGTGCTGTCACACTTTTGGTGCTATAATGCATTGGCACCATTAATGATGGCACCAGTGCAGCAAAGAACAGGTAGGACCGTTGTTTACAATGCTTGTGTTACGTTGTCATCTGCCTTCAGCAGGCCCGACACATGTGCTATTTGGATGGGACAATGCAACCATTACGGGTTGTCTGCCCCATTTCTTTTCCCTCCCTACGTTTGGGACATTTCTTGAATGCAGCATATCTGCTTCAGACATATGTTGGTGTCAGTAAGTAGAATGTGGATTAGTGCATGCATTTTGAGACTTTGTGGATGTGACTCAAAGGGAATGAGCAGCTTGGATACGCATGGGCAACTATTTGTATGATGGTTCAGCTGCAGTTTGGGCTAGTGACATTGTGCCAGTAGTGCTACTTTGATGCCACTTGTGCCACTTCTTATGCATGTAGCTGTTCCATTATGCAGAACACCAACTATTCACACAACACAGACAACCTTGTCACATGGTGAGATTGTAGCTACTTGTACAGCAGCAATAATGATGGTCACAGATGTACCCCATGTGTTGTATGAGTTCACTTTTGTGCCCATTCCCAAATGCAGCATGGAGGTATGAGAAAGTTGTTGTTGGTCCACCACGTGCGGTTTGTGTTCTGCAGGTTGCACACTTAGGCCCTGATTTTTCTCAAGTGGCACAGCTCGGTGCAGCAGCAGTATTAGTTGTGCAGCCCTGCCCCACTTTTGAAATGCAGGGATGCACCATGTTTACTGGAATACATCACACCCCTGCGCTTCCCCCAGCACCTGAACAGATTTGCTATCCCTGAAGCAACGCAGGTATCCTTCCACCATAGTGAAGGGGTGCCTGCATTGAGGGGATAGATAGTTTATATGCAGGAAGGTGTCCCTTTCTGCACATAAAAAAGCTATTATGACAAGGTGGCATTTCTATGTGTGCTGCAGGACGCAGCACACATGTGAAAGGCAATGACACAAGGAGGGACTATATGTAATGGGTGTTGTTGTTGCACAGCCACACTAATTGCACGTCTCTTCCCGGCAATGTGCTGCATATTTACACGTTGGTGTAAAGCCACAGTAAGTGGCTTAAGACCATGGGGGTCATTACGACCCTGGCGGCCAGCGGTATGTTGGTGGTAACACAGCCAACAGGCTGGCGGTGTTCCGCCAGCAATTATGACCGTGGCGGAATTGCCACGGCCATACCGCCGGCCCCTCCATTTTCCCACCAGGATTCCGCCTGGCGGTCATAATCCCCAGGGCAGCGGTGCAAGCACCGCTGCCCTGGGGATTATGAGTCCCCGACCGCCGGCCTGTCCATGGCGGTACACACCGCCATTGAAAGGCCGGCGGTAAGGGGACTTGGGGTGCCCCTGGGGGCCCCTGCACTGCCCATGCACTTGGCATGGGCAGTGCAGGGGCCCCCAGGATAGCCCCATCGCGCATTTCACTGCCTGAATTCCGGGCAGTGAAATGCGCGATGGGTGCTACTGCACCCGCTGCACATCAGCATTGCCGCCGGCTCTATTACGAGCCGGCTGCAATGTTGATGTGACATTTCCGCTGGGCCAGCGGAAATGTCATAATAGGGAGACAGGAATACCGCCGTCAATGGCGGTATTCTGTCTCTCGCAGTCTCGGCGGTCTGTTCAAAAGACCGCCGAGGTCGTAATGACCCCCCATGTTCTGTATTTGTCAGAGTACATTGCAGCACCAGAGCATCACTACAAGTGTGGCTTGGGTGGCGATGAGGCATTTTTATTCAGGGCCTATGTGTCCCGATGTGAGCCTTTAGCATCCATTGAGTGTGTCCTGTGTGCCTCCCCCTTCTGCCATTTGTTGGATTCCAGATAGTCCCCCCTGCAACTTACCCTGCATTTGTGGTAGTTCTTGGTAGCCTGCACTGTTCTGTCCTGCAATTCTAGTGACCAGCTCCTCCTGGGTTAGGGCTTCCACCATCTCCTCCAGCTCATCCAGGTCCTCCTGGGGTGCAGGACTTCCATCTCCAGTCTTGCAGTGATGCCTTTTGATTCCTGGCCAGTTTCTCCTTAGTTCTGCGCTTGCAATCGTCCCAGTGCTTCTTGCAATCAGTGACAGTCCTCTTCACCTCCACCACACTGTTGACTTTGTCTGCTATTGCTTGCCATATGGCCTCACTACTACCTATTGGCAACTTGGAGGTGACGAAGAGCTGGTTTTGGTACTCCGTCACCTCTCTGACCAAGATGTCATGCTCCTCCTCACTAAAGCGGCACTTTCACTCCCTCTTCACCTTCTCTTGAGACTTTTCTGGACCCACCTGGCTGGTGCTTGGCTGATGGGATCTCCCTGAGATCTCTCCTTGCCTTCATTCTCCATCTTGTTTTCCCAAATGTTTATTTCTCACTCACGCATATCTTGTTTACGCTAATGCAGTTAAATATGGCGCTAACCCGTTTTACGTCAAAAAACATCCCGCAAACGGGCTAAAGCGACTTTTGCAGCATTAGCGTAATTTTTTCTTACAGCATATTGGAGTGGTTAGTGGCATTTTTTTTACGCTAACCATAATTTAGCGCCATCATGTGTCATGTTTTAAATATGGCACACAGATGGCGCTAGGGAATGGGGTTAGCTTGCTGTACATTTTTTTGACGCACAACTGCACTAGCGCAGTTGTACATCATTTTTGTTAAACATGGGTCTTATTTTTTATTCAACAATGGGGGAGATGTAGGGCCTGATTCTAACTTTGGAGGACGGTGTTAAACCGTCCCAAAAGTGGCGGATATACCACCTACCGTATTACGAGTCCATTATATCCTATGGAACTCGTAATACGGTAGGTGGTATATCCGCCACTTTTGGGACGGTTTAACACCGTCCTCCAAAGTTAGAATCAGGCCCGTAGTGTCCTGTGAGTTAGCGATAATGGGACCCTTTTGGTTTCTGATGAACTCAGTAGAACTGTGATGTAAGTGTTTGCCGTGGTGAATAGATTTCATGTTTCATATGTTGAGTTTGAGGTTCCACTCAGAGGAAGAAAGACGTGTTAGAATAAGCTCCACGTGTGGTGTAATCATTTACGAGTACGCAAGCTGGGGAGGACGTGATCCTTGCCCAACACAATGGACATTCAAATGCTCAAAGGCATATTGTTGTATATTCATGCAGAAGTTTTTCACAAAATGGACATGCCTATTCACAACATGAAAAATAATATTTAGCAGTGGAGTGAACTTGTGAGCATTTGCACATATTTTTATATGGAAAACCTTTCACTCTTGTAACTGATCATCAATCATTGCTTACCATCTTTGCCAATCCAAAAGACGGCTTTCATTCATTCTTTCTTTCATTTTTTCTTCTTCCTTTTTTACTTCTTGCCTTCTTTCTTGCTTTCTGTCTTTCTGTCTTGCTTTCGTTCTTACTTTCTTTGCTTGTTTCTCAAAGACAAGAGGCTGGAAGCCAATGGCAGAACAATTGGCTTTTTTAGGTCCGTGTTAGCCAAGGCCTTTTGATTTTTTTTAAAGTGGTGTGTATGACATAGTTACTTTATAGGGTTTTTTTAAAACACTTCATCCGTTTGTCTGTGGTTGTGTCATTCACATTATTTTCCAAGCCACTCAAGAGTCCATTAGGAGGCAATGTGTTAGCCCACTTCAGTCATCAGCTTGACTTCACTATGAGTTACAGCATGCTGTCCTTTCACAATGAGCAGACCCACACACAAAGTAGTTTCCTTCAATGCCAAGGAGTACTATGGTAATGGAGGCTTTTTAAGACAATTTACTTTTATCTTTAGTCAAAATTGTCTTAGACTGGCAAACACCCTGCAATAATAAAGTTTGGGAACAACTATGACAAAGCAAAACAAGAATTGGCAGAAGTCTGGTGGGCAATTCCAGACATATTGACTTTAACAATGTTTGTTTTTTAAAGAACTCATAGGGGAAGGGTTCCTATGGGGGCCTCTTTTCATTTGTGAATGTGTTACCACCAACTATGAATTGCTGGTAAAATATTAATATTTTGCAACCATAATTCAATCTGAAAACATTAATACATACCACTTAGATTTGGAATTTGGAAGAGGCACCCTAAACACTACACCTTCAAATACAGACTCAAAAACAGTTCCTGACCTCTGTGGTCCAAAGTCACCACCCATGTAGCACATCAAAACATATTTCATGTCCCAAACTATAAAGAATTCTACTTTTCTGCAATCCTGAGTGCCCCCTCCCTATACACCAATGCCTGGATTAAAGCCTAAATCCAATCCCTTCGAGAAGTATTGCATAAACTGCTAGACCTTTGCATATCTATTAGAACTTTTGTGTTACAATCCTAACTCAGAAAAAGACTCCAGCTATCCCTTTTCCTTAGTCCACAAGTCATTGCTATTCCACTAAATCTTAGCCCAACCTAAACACTGATAGTACTAAGGAGCTCATCTGCTAGCCCTGTATCCTTAAAACCCATTTAGTTATAACATTAAAAACATTCTTGAACCCCTTCCCATTGTTACCCAGTTACACACACATACACACAAGCACACAATGAACATACACACACAATCAATCAAGATTTATAAAGTGCAGCTAATCACCTGATGGGGTATCCAGGCACTTGAGGGTCCCAGAGGCTTATTCCAACAGCCAGGTTTTGAGGCCTATTCGGAATTCCAGAAGTGAGGTGATGGCCTGGCGATTCATTAGGAGGCTGTTCCAGGTTTTTGCTGTGATGTGAGAGAAGGAGCATCCTCCACTTCTGCTTCGGTAGATGCAGGGAGTAGGGGCAAGTGGAAGGGAGGAAGAGCGTAGTCTTCTTGGCAGTTGATCACACACATGCACCCACATAGTGCCCATGTGTCTATTACTGGTACAAGCAACTTTGCTTATGCATACACCACAACCAGTACATGTTAGCTTCCACAGTCAGCTTTACATTCCAGGATTTGAGAAACTGCCCATTTTTTTCATTAAACTTCATGATATTCAATAACGTTTCATAAAAATACAGTCTCTAATTGAAATGTAGTTTGCCTGTATCTCATGTAAAAAAAAAGTCTCACGAGATACTAGCAGGTGACTGGTTTGCGCATAATATTCCTCCAGTCAAGCAGTTGTCTGTGTGAACCAGTTTTTATGCGGGGTGCGCGCTGTCTTAAAAATGTTTGATGAACTTTACAAATTTCACATAATCGAAAAATCTCACAAATCTCACATAATTAGCAATAAAATGTTGTCTCCCTTCTTCTGAAATACCAGAGCAGATAATTCCAGAGCACGTGCAGAAGGAATCTGTCTAGTCGTGATTCAGTTTATCTAGGCGTGGCAAGCAGCACTCCAGGGGCCACTTGCAAACTGTGGCACATATTTATACTTTTTTAGCGCTGCATTTGCGTCATATTTTGACGCAAAAGCGGTGCAAACTTACATAATAAAATTGCATTTTGTAAGTTTGCGGCTCTAAAAAAGTATAAATATGGGCCTGTGAATAAGAGGTCGCAGCAGTGCCCTTCAGTGACCTCTAATTGGCATCCATACTTATCTATTCTCAGATGTTCACATGAATGCAGAGCTCTTTCCTGCACAAGCTTGAAACCGTGAATATCCGTTTGTCTTTTCAAGGTCATTAAGGGCCAGATGTACCAAAGGATTTTACCCATTCTGTGTCTATGGGAAAAAGCTTTCGTACATATGGCCCTAAGTACCATTAAATTGGGTATAGCAACGCCTGTCCGTGCACAAGTGGTAGTGTGGCCTGAAGCACAGTATATTCACACACAAAGAGTTACTACGAAAAAAGCACTAATGCAGTGATTCCTAGGGTAGACTACCACAAAATATCGGACTCGGCGTCATCTATACATGTGTGCGAGAGAAAATACTGACGTGCAGTGTTTTTAAGAAGAAACTAAACACCCCAGAATGCAACCTGCTGTTGGATTAAAACAACTGGCCAGACAAAACATGAAACTGCTCAACGGCTATGCAAAAGGATGCCAATTGCCAGCCAATATGAAGGCTCGAATGAATCAATGCAAATTATGTATTTTTCATACTATTATGTTGTAAGGTGGACACAGGTCAGGTGCAGCATTGACTGGGGGTAGAAAAAGAAACAGATTGGACTTCATATAATAATTAAACCTGCCGACAACCTTTCAACTAATCGGTAATATAATTTATTTCCAAAATTTGACAAGAACATTTCTCTTTTCTATAAACTGAAAATAAACCAGCTTCTTACAAGATAAGGCCGTCACGGTGACTCACTGCTTGTGGGGATGAGATGAAGAGTGACAGCAGTGAGCGAGATTAAGCCAGACGAGGCTGAATCCTCTCAAGAGCTGCAGGGAACAGTATCCTTGATAACGCATAGAAAGACTACCAGGCACATTTGTTTTTTTGCCATCAAACGTGATTTGTAGCGTTTCAGCCAACGGAATGAAAACACGTAAAGTCGATACTTTTATCGTTGCTGCGTGGGATTTTTTTTGTAGAGCTGACCACGAGTGGGTAGCCTGTACGAGGGGCACATTTGATTATTATTGTGGCCTTGGGAATAAAGCATAACATGGAAAATGCACAGCTCAGAAAGATGCAAGTGAAATTAAAATGTAGCTCACAGCAATTATTAACCGTACTAAAAGAAAGTGCTGATGTCAAAACTTAAGAATCAGTCTTTCTAAGTGTATTTCTATTTAAGTGGTAAAGGCTCCTAGTGGAGTAAAGCTGACTCCTACTATAGTAGGTGTGTTTTGTTAATCTAGGCGTGACTTTGATGCACAAAAAAAGAGCAATTTTGAATAAAATTTCATACCACATTCACAAAACAGACGTAAACTTGAATTTTCGAAGCACAGGCAAATTTATAATAGAACATTTGTCAACATAGTGAAGTTTTTCCAATGCGTAATCTGTCAGTCAAAGCGTTAAGATTTTCTCTATGCTTTTTGCATTTTTAGTCCTGGTTATCACATTATGGCCCATATTTATACTTTTTGACGCAAAACTGCGGCAACGCAGTTTTGCGTCAAAAAAATTAGCGCCGGCTAACGCCATTCTGAAGCGCCATGCGGGCGCCGTATTTATTGAATGACGTTAGCCGGCGTTAGCCGCCGGCGCTGTCTGGTGTGCGTTAAAAAAAACGACGTACACCAGGCAGCGCCGGCGTAGGGGGAAAATGGCGTATGGGCATCCAGAAATGGTGCAAGTCAGGCTGAGGCAAAAAAATCGCCACAACCCGATTTGCGCCATTTTTTTACGACGCCCATCCCCCATTGAAATGACTCCTGTCTTAGCAAAGACAGGAGTCATGCCCCCTTGCCCAATGGCCATGCCCAGGGGACTTCTGTCCCCTGGGCATGGTCATTGGGCATAGTGGCATGTAGGGGGGCACAAATCAGGCCCCCCTATGCCACAAAAAAAAATTAAAAAAAATACCTACCTGGACTTACCTTAATGTCCCTGGGGTGGGTCCCTCCATCCTTGGGTGTCCTCCTGGGGTGGGCAAGGGTGGCAGGGGGTGTCCCTGGGGGCAGGGGAGGGCACCTCTGGGCTCATTCTGAGCCCACAGGTCCCTTAACGCCTGCCCTGACCCAGGCGCTAAAATCCGGCGCAAATGCGGGTTTTTCAGACCCGCCCACTCCCGGGCGTCATTTTTGCCCGGGAGTATAAATCCGACGCAATAGCATCGGAGTCATTTTTTAAGACGGGAACGCCTACCTTGCATATCATTAACGCAAGGAAGGTGTTCACGCAAAAAAATGACGCTAACTCCATGAACTTTGGCGCTAGACGCGTCTAACGCCAAATTATAAATATGGAGTTAGTTTTGCGTCGAATTTGCGTCGAAAAAAACGATGCAAATTCGGCACAAACGGAGTATAAATATGCCCCTATGTGTTCAGAACCCAGTTACAAGAGCACAAGGAAAAGGCTTTGACTGGATGACCAACTCACACATGGACCACAAAAACTTAACAGACTGATCCTAGCTTTCTGAGTAACAGTGGGAAAATGTGGCCCTGTAGGGGAACGTTCATGAAAAAATACATTGAAGCCCCTAAAACTAAATCTGTCATTACTCTCAAACAGTTTTAAAATAATTTCACTCCCTGGTAACTAGACTTCACACATTGCTCACTTTAATCAGGGGGACATCAGGTCAGACTTTGGCTTTTATTTGACGATCTAACCTATTCTTGGAAATGTAATTTTGTTACAGTCTCCCTGTTGTGAACTACATGTGTGCGTCGCAGACAGCACAGTAAACATTACCTACCCAGTGCTAGCCATTGGTCATGTTAAGATGGTTTTTCCTTTCCCTCTCATTTCACTGTTCATTACTGGTTCGTTTCTTCCCTATTCTGTGTTTATCCTTAGCCTGGAGCATAGCTTGTCTACCCTTGCTTTTGACTGGCAAGGGGGTAGCCTTCCACTGCGTTGCCTTAAATATCACGCTTTTGATGTATTTATTAC
Organism: Pleurodeles waltl; assembly: GCF_031143425.1. NCBI lineage: Eukaryota > Metazoa > Chordata > Amphibia > Caudata > Salamandridae > Pleurodeles > Pleurodeles waltl. The sequence continues at coordinate 345,263,772 of NC_090439.1, forward strand.
TCCATGGAAGTCTATGTCCTTGTGATTTCGCTTTCCCTTGCTCCCTGCCACACTGTTTCTCCCCTTCCACCCACCAACCCTCCTGATGCTTCTTGGTAGCATGCAACGCCCCGAATTGTAGCCATGGTGACGCCCTTGATGCTGCAAGCTAACCCAAAATGTTATGTTTTTTCTTTGCCCCCGCCCCCATTACAAAGAATCAAATGAACATTAGAAAAATACAAAACATTTTATATCGGCCTAGGTGAAATTTAAATTATGCTGGTGTAGTTTTCCTATTTCCAGAAAATCTGCATTGTGCTTGTTAAGAGAAATTCCAGAAATTAGACCATTGTGCATAATTCCGTGCCATTTGTGTTGAACATTTACAGCGAGTGCGCAATTTGCAATAAAAATTTGCAGCAAATGCACGGCAACAACAGAACATTGTTGTTCATGGTTCTTTTGTTTATCCTCTCAGGTGCCCTGGATGCAACGTTTAAATCCTGGGCAGCACCGCTCGGGTGCCCAGGACGTAACCGTTACATTCAGATAGGGGCCCTCGGGGAAGCGCTAGCCTCGCACCCCCCTCCCCTAAGCAGGGATGCAAGAGGAAGCGATTACCCTTCCACCCCGCCCCCTCTGACCTCCTGTGGGTTCTGATGACAGTGCGCAATCGCGTGCTGCCCTCATCAGAGGCTGCCCCCTCCGCGCTGTGAGACCTTTCCTTTCCTTTGATGTCTCTCTCTGCATGTCTGCTGCCTGATCGTTATGCGATCGGGCAGCAGAAATGCCTACTAGACACCAGGGAATTTGTTTTGTTTGTTTTTATTGAATAAGGGGAGCGACCCCTTGGGCAAGGGCAGCTCCACAGGGGGGCAATTTATTTTTAGGCCATTTCTGCCCCCCAGGGGGAAGATCAGCCTTTTATAATTAGGCCAATCTGCCCCCGGGGGGGCAGAAACCGATAGACACCAGGGATACATTTTTTTTTTTTAATATGTGTCGAGCGACCCCTTGGGCAAGTTTCGCTTCCCCTAGGGGCAAAATTACTTTTAGGCCTTTTCTGCCCCTTTGGGGGCAGATCAGCCGATATTTATTAGGCCAATCTGCCCCCAAGGGACAGAATCCACCAGACACCTGGGAATTTCTTTTTTAAATTATATTTAGACATAAGGGGAGCGGCCCCTTTAGCAAGGGCCGCTCCCCTGGGGGGCAAAATATTTGTATGCCTTTTCTGCCCCCCCGGGGGCAGAAACACCTAGACACCAGGGATATATATATATTTTTCTACTTTATGTTTTTATATAAGAGGCGCAATCCCTTATGCAAGGGTCGCTTCCTTGGGGGGGGTGCAAATTATATTCAGGCCATTTCTGCCCCCCTTGGGGGCAGATCGGCCAATTTTTATTAGGCCAATCTGCCCCTAAAGGGGGCAGAAACCACTAGACACCAGGGAATTATTTTTTAACTTATATTTATACCTAAGGGGAGCGGCCCCTTGGGCAAGGGTGGCTCCTCAGGAGGGCAACATATTTGTAGGCCTTTTCTGCCCCCCCTGGAAGCAGATTGGCCTATTATAATTAGGCCAACCTGCCCCCAGAGGGGGCAGAAAACCCTAGACACCAGGGATTATTTTCTTTTATATGGGGAGCGACCCCTTAGGCAAGGGTGGCACCTCTGGGGGGCAAATTGTCCTTAGGCCATTTCTGCACCCCTTGGGGCAGATCAGCCTATTTTTTATTAGGCCAATCAGACCCCAAGTGGGGCAGAAACCACTAGACACCAGAGATTTGAATTTTTTTGCATCAATTTCACTCAAGGGGAGCGACCCCTTAGGCAAGGGTCGTTCCACTGGGGGGCAAATTTGTTTTAGGTCATTTCTGCCCCCTTTGGGTCAGATCAGCCTATTTCTATTAGGCTGATCTACCAGCAAGGGGGGCAGAAACCACTAGGCCCCAGGGATTTGTTTTGTGCCATTTTCATGCAAAGGGAGCGACCCCTTAGGCAAGGGTCGTTCCCCTGGGGGGCAAATTTATTTTAGTCCATTTCTGCCCCCTTTGGGGGCAGATCAGCCTATTTCTATCAGGCCAATATGCCCCAGGGAGGCAGAAACCACTTACGCACTAGGGATGGGCACATGTGTATGTGTGTGTTTTGTTTGGGGGGGCAGCCCCTTGGGCAAGGGTCACTCCCCATGGGGGCACATTACTGTTTGCCATACCTGCCCCCCTTGGGGGCAGATCAACCTATTTTTAGAAGGCCCATCTGCTCCCCAGGGGGGCTGAAAGCCCACCAGAGGCCTAGGAAGATTGTGTATTTAAAATAATAGGGTAGGGGTAGGGGTATGGCCATACCCCCACCCCAAATAAAAGGGGCCAAAGTTGTTCTGCCCACCAGTGGGCAGATGGGGCAAATACCCCCGACTCACACCCCGGGGTGGCAGAAAGTCTACCAGATGCCAGGGAACTTAAACAAAACAAAATATAGTGGGGTGGTGGCTACCAATCAGTATGGGCCTGGTTATGCCCCCACCCCAACTGAAGGGGGTAACAGTCTTTCAGCTCTCCCCCACACACTAAAACATCTTATCCCATGGCAAGCAAGAGGACATTTGATTATTTGGGGTTTTAGTTTTACATTTGGGCCATGAGAGCTTGGCTATCTCTCAAAATCGTCCCACTTGGAATGGTGAGGGTTGCACTTTTTGGTCTTTGGGACGCTGCCATGTAGAGAAATCCAAATGACCTAGACACATCTGAAAAGTAAACATCTGGGTGACTCCAGGTTGGTGTGCTTCACATGCAACCCGCACCATTTTCTTACCCACAATGTGCTGCAAACCTCCAACTTTGCTGGAAATCACAAATTTTCCCCACATTTTTGTGATGGAACCTTCCAGAATCTGCAGGAATCCACAAAATGCCTACCACCCAGCATTGTCTCATCTATACCGATAAGAATTCTGCTGCACTTGTCAGCTTAAAAATGTTTTTTTTTCAAACTGCCCTTTTGAGCCCGCTTTGGTTCCCCCTCAATTTCAACATGTTTTTTGCTCTTCCCTCTCACAAGCACTTGGCCCACCTATTCAAGTGAGATATCATTTTTACTGGGAGACTGAGGGTAACGTTGGGTGGTAGGAAACCTGTCCCGGTGCGGTGATCCCACACAGAAATGTGGGAATTTTTTTTATTTTTTAGCTAAATTTGAGGTTTGCTGAGGATTCTGGGTAAGAAAACATTGGGAGATCCACACAAGTCACACCTCCCTGGACTCCCTCGGGTGTCTAGTTTTCAGAAATGTCTGGGTTTGGTATGTTTCCCTAGATGGCTGCTGAGCCCAGGACCAAAAACGCAGGTGTCACCCCCGCAAAAAACAGGTAGTTTGTATTTGATAATTTTGATGTGTCCAGATAGTGCTTTGGGGCATTTTCTTTTGCAGGAACTAGGTTTACCCACACAAGTGAGGTACCATTTTTATTGTGAGACTTGCGGGAACGCTGGATGGAAGGAAATTTGTGGCTCCTCTTAGATTCCAGAATTTTCTGTCACCTAAATGTGAGGAAAAAGTGTTTCTTTGGCCACATTTTGAGGTTTGCAAAGGACCCTGGGTAACAGAACCTGGCGAGAGCCCCACAGGTCACCCCATCCTGGATTTCCCTTGGTATCTAGTTTTAAAAAATGAACAGGTTTGGTAGGTTTCCCTAGGTGCCGACTCAGCTAGAGGCCAAAATCCACATCTAGGCACTTTCCAAAAAACAAGTCAGATTTCAATGTAAAAATGTGATGTGTCCATGTTCCCTTTCCTGTCGTAAGCATTGGGCCTACCAATTCAAGTGAGGTACCATTTTTATCAGGAGACTTAGGGGAACACAGAATAGCAAAACAAGTGTTATTTCCCCTTGTCTTTCTCTAAATATTTTCCTTCCAAATGTAAGACAGTGTGTAAAAAAGACGTCTATTTGAGAAATACCCTGTAATTCACATGCTAGTATGGGCACCCCGGAATTCATAGATGAGCAAATAACCACTGCTTCTCAACACCTTATCTTGTGCCCATTTGGAAATACAAAGGTTTCCTTGATACCCATTTTCACTCTCTATATATTTCAGCAAATTAATTGTTGTATACCCGCTATACAATGAAAACCCATTGCAAGGTAAAGCTCATTTATTGGCCCTGGGTACCTAGGGTTCTTGATGAACCTACAAGCCCTATATATCCCCACAACCAGACAAGTCCAGTAGATGTAATGGTATATTGCTTAAAAAAATTAGACATCACAGGAAAACGTTACGTAAAACGTGGAGAAAAATGGCTGTTTTTTTACGTCAATTTCAATATTTTTTTATTTCAGCTGTTATTTTCTGTAGGAAAACCTTGTAAGATCTACACAAATTACCCCTTGCTGAGTTCAGAATTTTGTGTACTTTTCAGAAATGTTTAGCATGCCAGGACCCAGCATTGTTTTCATACCCATTTCTGTCACTAATTGGAAGGAGGCTAAAAGCAAAAAAAAAATAGTAAAAATGGGGTATGTCAATGTAAAATGCCAAAATTGTGTTGAAAAATGGGGTTTTCTGATTCAAGTGTGTCTGTTCCTGAAAGCTGTGAAGATTGTGATTTTAGCACTGTAAACCCTTTGTTGATGCAATTTTCCAGGAAAAAAACATAAGCCTTTTTCTGCAGGCCTTTTTACCCATTTTTTTTAAAAGAACTGGATTGTGGCTGTATTTTGGCAAATTTCTTGTTCTCCTTCAGGGGAGCTGTGAGGAAGAAGCCTCTTTTACACACGACAACACCCAAGAGTGTCATAGGCACACACAAGCACCAAACTTCATCCCACAGTCATTCACGCAAACACGATACAGTTACAGACAAGACAAATATCCACTGCCTCCACTGTCTCCCCCTCCTCCTCCTCCTCCTCCACCCCCCTCTCAGTCATGTCCACCCTCACACTTGCATGCACTACATCAACATCCACTACCAGCATCACAACACCAAGCAGGACACACACCTCACTGGCAGACACCTCCACAACAGCCAAGCCACGTCCCCTCTGTCCTCTCCCACTGTGTCTGTTCCCCCTCCTGAAGACACAAACGAAGGCACTCACACACCCAACAGCCGTCAACCACACATCAGCATACAGCCATGCACCTTCGCCCAAGTCCAGCAGACATACACCTTCAACAACCACACACTTAACCTCTACTCTTATTACTCCTCCCTCCTCCCGCCCCAAATTCCCTAAAAAGCTTTTCCTTTCTCAAATTGACCTCTTCCCTACCCCCAGTCCTGCCCCTATGAGCAGGGTACCAAGGACACAGCCCAGCACCTCAGACACACAGTCCAGACTGTGGTAGTATCACCCACTTGTGGTGGCAAGGTATACCACTCCTCCTTTGAAGAAGGGGAAAGAGCCAGCACCACCAGGCAAGAAGGGAAAGGAGCCTGCACCACCAGGAAGGAAGGGGCAGGAGCCTGCACCACCGGTAAAGAAGGGGAAGAGCCCATCCACCCCTGCCAGGAAGTGTAGGAAAGTACCATCTTTCTTGGTATGTTACTCCCAAATTCTACCTGTTTGTCAGTATGTTTTGCCTGTCTCACTGGGATCCTGTTGGTCAGGACCCCAGTGCTCATAATTTGTGGACTAATGTGTGTGTTGTCAGTAGTGCTTGACTGTGTCACTGAAGTTCTGCTACCAGATCTTCAGTGCTTATGCTCTCTCTGCTTCCAAATTAGTCACTGTAGTTTAGTGACTTCATTTACCAATTCCAATTGGCACACTGGACCCCCCCTTATAAGTCCCTATTATATGGGACCTAGGTACCAGGGGAGTGGGGTTCCAGGAGATCCTTATGGGCTGCAACATTTCTTTTGCCACCCATAAAGAGCTCAGACAAACCCTTTCACAGGTCTGCCACTGCAGCCGGCATGAAATAGTGCACACACTATTTCACAGCCATTTTCACTGCACTTAAGTAACTTATAAGTCACCTATATGTCTAACCTTCATTTACTGAAGGCTAGATGCAAAGTTACTAAGTGTGAGGGCACCCTTGCACTAGCAAAGGTGCCCCCACGCAGTCCAGGGCCAAATTCCTGGACTTTGTGAGTGCAGGGAAACCATTACACGCGTGCACTACATATAGGTCAATACCTATATGTAGCTTCACAATGGTAAATCCAAATATGGCCATCTAAGGTGTCTAAGATCATGGATTTGTCCCCCCATTCCAAGTCTGGTATTGGGGAGCCAATTCCATGCATCCTGGGGGCTCCACCATGGACCCCCAATACTGCCAAACCAGCTCACTGAGGCTTGCACTGCAGCTACAGCTGCTGCCACCTCACAGACAGGGTTCTGCCCTCCTGGGGTCTGAGCAGCTCAGTCCCAGGAAGGCAGAACAAAGCATTTCCTTTGGGCGGAGGGTGTTACACCATCTCCCTTTGGAAATAGGTGTTACAGGCTTGGGAGGGGTAGCCTTCCAGAGCCTCTGGAAATGCTTTGAAGGGCACAGATGGTGCATCCTTGCATAAGCCAGTCTACACTGGTTCAGGGACCCCCAATCCCTGCTCTAGCGCGCAACTGGACAAAGAAAAAGGGAGTGACCACTTCCCTGTCCATCACCACCCCGGGAGGGGTGCCCAGAGCTCCTCCAGTGTGTCCCAGACTTCAGCCATCTTGTTTTCTAAGTTGTGGGGTGTGATGGGTCGCTCCATTCCGACCCACACAGTTCTCATACTTGTGCTGACTCTGCCCCACACAACCTGGTGCATACTGTAGACCCCGGCGATTTGATTGGTCGCTTATGGCAACCGCGGGACCAACTGCGGGTTAAAAGCGGAGCGTCAAAGAGAGTGAGGGAAGCGAGAGGGAGTGGAGACATACGAGTGACAAAGGAGGAACAAGAGGACGAGGAACCCACCATCGAGGAGGAGGACGGCCGGAAGACGGAGCCGAAGGGAGCTGGAGTACCACAGAGGAGACTTGGAGACAGCTGGCCCGGGGAGCCCGCTTCTACGCCGCCACGCTTCCGGAGAAGTGTGGCCTCTCCAGGTACGGAGACGGAAGCGGGGAAGGGAGGCGGGAGGTGAGAGGAGCGGGGAAGAGGAGGGGAAAGAAGGGAGAAAAGGAGAGGGTGAACGGGCACTTGTGATGGTGAGCACTGCGGGGAAAAGGGGACGGGGCAAGAAAACAATAGCAGGCATTCAGATACAGAAAAGAAAGGGAAGAGAAATATAGGAAATACGATACCAAGAAGATAGAGCGTACACAGGAAGAGATTTTCGATTAAGTACACTAAAACGAATAAACGAGAGAAAGAGAGAGAGAGAAAAAAGAAGAAGAAAGACGGAAAACAGTACATAAGCAAGAAGCGCAGGACGCAAGGAAACAGGCAGGAAGGGAGTCTGGCAGGAGAATCAGAAGAGGGACAACACAAGAGAAAAGAAGTAAGACAATAAGAAGACAGCGGAGAGAGGGCCAAAGAGAGTGAGAGAGAAAAGGGAAAGACGAGAACAGTTAAGCCTTAACAAGCCTCCCCACTTACCGTATCTATTTATTTTCTTGTTTCCATGCTCCCCGCGAGGCCTGGGAAGAAAGAAGAAGGACGAGCCAAGAGGACCTACTGCTATTTCATAAACTTTGTACATATTACTCATCGTATAAACTGTTTCAAGAACCAATAAAAGACAGTTCTTTGAAACCACGATATTGCTATTCAGCGTCATAAATTTGCCATCCTCGCACAAGTGGTGTCAGAAGTGGGATTTGAACCCCACACACGCGGAGAAGACGATGGAAGAAAAACCCACCATGGTGGATGTAATTGCTCAGCTCGCAGAAGGACAACGACATCTACAGTTGATGTGGGAGCAGCAAATGAAAGACGCCAAAGAGGAGAGAGAAGCGTTACAGACGGCCCTTAAAAGTCAGGCCACAATCATGGCCAACAATCAACTAGTCCATGAAACTGCCATGAGTAAATTAACAGAGACCATTGCACATACCAAAGTACATCCGAATGTGCCGAGCAGTGTTCTACAAAAATACCAGGATCAGGAAGATCCGGATTCATTTTTTCTTAATTTTGAAAGGGTGGCCAGTACAGCCAACTGGCCCGAAGACAAATGGGGCCAATATATAGCCCCATTATTGACTGGACAATTACAGGCCACATATCAAGCCATCAATCCCATGGGCACACTCCCATACAAGGAGATCAAAAAGACGGTCCTAGAAAGGATAGGACTAGACCACGAAAGTTATCGGAGCAAATTCCGGCATATGAAATGGGGATTACAAGAAATTCCTCGCGCCTTATATTACCGGGTCCAAAATGCGGCGGGACGTTGGTTAAGGCCCACCGAAAAGACTCGGGAAGAAATGTTCGATGTGATTGTATTAGAACAATTCCTGGATGCACTGCCCTCAACCACAAGAAATTGGGTTCGGCAACACCCCGGATTAACTAACGAAACAGCAATTGACTTAGCCTGTGCCTTCCACAGGAGCCCAGATTTCAAAACCACCCCTTATCGGAACCCTGGACCATCTCCTGCACGGCCCAATATAGGGAAAATAGCACCTTCACGACCACCAAATTCCCATGAGCCAGAGAGAATACGTAGTCCCCATCCACCTCCAGCCTCTTATACGTCTAGCGGACCTCAATGTTATAATTGTTCTGAATGGGGTCATATCGCCCGCTTTTGTCCACAGAAAAAAGACATAGAAGAACCCATGGAAATTGGCGTCACCAAAGGCAGGGTTTTCTGGGCTGGGGAGGCTAGGCCTACCTATACGCTTCCCATTTGTCTAAATGGACAAGAGAAAGTAGCTTTAGTTGACTCTGGCTGCAGTCAGAGCGTCATTAGACAAAACCTAGTAGAAGCAAGGCACACCATACCCCATACCCAGGTATTGATAGCATGTGTCCATGGTGATCAGTCATATTACCCAGTAGCTAGCATTCGCTTTCAGTGGAGGGGTGAAGAAGAAACCCTCAGGGTTGGAGTATTGCCACATCTTGAAGAAGATATTATTATTGGGACCGACTATGTAGCCTTTCCACAATTATTGCACAAAGCCGGAGAAGAACATCTGATGAGAAAATGGTTGGAGGAAATACCCTATGATATTGAAATAGCTGAGACTCGCCCTCTAAAACCCCACGTAAGCAAAAGACAGAAAAGAGTCCAGAGACAGCAATATTGGGAGGAGAATCCAGGGAACAAGAACTCACACAAAAGCACCGGAAAGGTATACACCGTTGCCGGGGATTTTAGACAAACACAGAGAGAGGATCCATCCTTAAAGAATGCCTGGGAAAAGGCCCTTAATCGGGAGGAAGGAGGGGTAGGACCCACATTTCACATACATAATGAACTGTTATATAGACTGCCCCAGTCAGGAAATAGGGACCGGAGACAATTATTAGTCCCTGGGAGGTACCGAGAGCAGGTCTTACAACTAGCCCATGGGGAGACAGGGGAAGGGCATCTCGGAAGAGATAAGACTGAGGCAGCGGTCCTCCAGCGATTCTATTGGCCTGGGGTATATGGGGATATACGGCGGTATTGTCAAACCTGTCAGAAATGTCAATTCTATAATCCAGGAATGCAACCCCCTGCCCCTTTACAACCCCTCCCGATTATAGAAACCCCTTTTTCTCGTGTAGGAATGGATCTTATTGGTCCCCTCACCCCATCTACTAAAGGAAGACAGTATATATTAGTCCTGGTGGATTACGCCACGAGGTATCCCGAGGCAATCCCGCTTCCTAGTATGCATACAAAGGTAGTGGCCCAAGCTATGATCGAGTTCTTTTCAAGGGTCGGGTTCCCTAAAGAAATTCTGACTGATCAGGGTACTCCTTTCATGTCTAGATTAATGAGGGAGGTCAGTGACACGTTGGGGATAAAACAAATCCGGACCTCGGTTTACCATCCCCAAACTGATGGACTTGTGGAACGATATAATCGGACCATTAAGTCGTTACTTAGGAAGAGCGTAGCAGAGGACGGAAGAGACTGGGAAAAAAAACTACCACTCGTATTATATGCCATACGTACACATATCCAGACTTCCCTTGGACATAGTCCTTTTGAGATGTTATTTGGTAGACCTCCTCGAACCCTCCTTGATATGTTGGTAGAACAATGGGAGGAAAGAGATGAGGACATAAAGGATCTACTGACCTATACTAAAGACTTAAAAGAGAATCTACAGGCTGTATGGGATAGAGCCCATGAGAATTTAAGAGAAGCCCAAGACAGGCAAAAGAAGAATTATGATGCTAAAAGTGTGTTTCGTACTCTTAAGGTTGGAGATAAGGCTCTAATCCTTCTCCCCAGTAGTGAGAATAAATTGTTAGCCCGATGGCAAGGACCATATGAAGTGTTAGAACAAATCAACCCAACAACATACCGGTTGGCTCTTCCCCATCGACCGCAAAAAGAACAAATCTATCATGTAAACTTGTTAAAAAAATGGCAAGAGACTGAGCATAGCCATAAAATCCAACATATCGTGACAGAGCAGAGAGAAGACATTCCTTATCCCGCTCTTTCCTTTTTCCCCAATGAAGGAGACGATAAACCCCGGATCAATACCTCTCTTGCTGACAGTTATCAAACCTCTCTCTATCGAATACTTACCACCTATGCAGATATATTCTCCCGACACCCTGGCCACACTAATTTAACCGAACATAGTATCAGAACCAAGAGCGAGGCAGTTGTAAGACAGAGACCCTATAGGATTCCGGAAGCCAAGAAAGCTGTAATCGAACAGGAGGTTACTAAAATGTTACAATCCGGGATTATTGAACCATCCAGTAGTCCCTGGTGTTCCCCTATAGTGTTAGTACCCAAGCCAGATGGAACCACGCGCTTCTGTGTAGATTATCGGAAGGTGAATGAGCTCACCTACTTTGACGCTTACCCTATGCCTCGCATCGACGAACTGTTGGAGAGAATAGGGCATGCCAAGTTCATGTCTACTTTAGATCTCACAAAAGGATATTGGCAGATCCCCTTAAAAGAAACAGACAGGGAAAAGACCGCATTTTCAGCACCCTCTGGGTTATATCAGTTTACAGTTCTCCCTTTTGGACTACACGGAGCCCCTGCTACCTTTCAACGGCTAATGGATATGATTTTAAGGCCCCATCGCTCCTATGCCTCAGCTTACTTAGATGACATTGTAATATTTAGCGACTCATGGACTGACCACCTCCAACATTTATCAGCAGTGCTACAGACATTGAGGGAAGCCCACTTAACTGCCAATCCTGAAAAATGTATGTTAGGCTGTACATCAATCAAATACCTGGGGTATGTCTTAGGACAAGGTAAAGTCTACCCTCAAATTGAAAAAGTTGCAGCCATAAAACAGATTCCAGTACCTAAGTCAAAAAAAGAAATACGCTCGTTCCTTGGGCTCGTCGGCTACTACAGGCGGTTTATTCCTGGGTTTTCGACCATAGCTGAGCCTCTTACGAATCTGCTAAAGAATGGGTCTCCTAAAACATTCTCCTCCTTACCAGAAGAAGGTATGCACAGTTTTTTGAGGCTTAAGGAGGCCTTGGCTACCAACCCTGTATTGTGCTGCCCGGATTTTGGTCGTTCTTTTATCTTACAAACCGACGCTTCTGACGTTGGTCTAGGGGCCGTGTTATCACAAACCCAAACTGATGGGTCGGTTCACCCTGTTCTGTTTATCAGTAGAAAGCTTCTTCCCCGTGAGCGTCCATATCCCACTATTGAGAAGGAATGTCTCGCCATTAAGTGGGCCATTGAGTCTCTCCGGTATTATCTCAGTGGCCGTCCTTTCACCCTCCTGACTGATCATGCCCCACTCACTTGGCTGTCTCGTCATAAGGATACGAATCCTAGAGTCCTGAGGTGGTTTCTTTCCTTACAACCCTTTTCGTTTCAGGTGTTTCATTCTCCGGGACGTCTCATGGCCAATGTTGACTTTCTCTCCAGATGTCCTTCGGATGAGCGTCGTCTACAGACGCTCTCTAGGGGGAGTGTCTGTGATGGGTCGCTCCATTCCGACCCACACAGTTCTCTTACTTGTGCTGACTCTGCCCCACACGACCTGGTGCATACTGTAGACCCCAGCGATTTGATTGGTCGCTTATGGCAACCGCGGGACCAACTGCGGGTTAAAAGCGGAGCGTCAAAGAGAGTGAGGGAAGCGAGAGGGAGTGGAGACATACGAGTGACAAAGGAGGAACAAGAGGACGAGGAACCCACCATCGAGGAGGAGGACGGCCGGAAGACGGAGCCGAAGGGAGCTGGAGTACCACAGAGGAGACTTGGAGACAGCTGGCCCGGGGAGCCCGCTTCTACGCCGCCACGCTTCCGGAGAAGTGTGGCCTCTCCAGGTACGGAGACGGAAGCGGGGAAGGGAGGCGGGAGGTGAGAGGAGCGGGGAAGAGGAGGGGAAAGAAGGGAGAAAAGGAGAGGGTGAACGGGCACTTGTGATGGTGAGCACTGCGGGGAAAAGGGGACGGGGCAAGAAAACAATAGCAGGCATTCAGATACAGAAAAGAAAGGGAAGAGAAATATAGGAAATACGATACCAAGAAGATAGAGCGTACACAGGAAGAGATTTTCGATTAAGTACACTAAAACTAATAAACGAGAGAAAGAGAGAGAGAGAAAAAAGAAGAAGAAAGACGGAAAACAGTACATAAGCAAGAAGCGCAGGACGCAAGGAAACAGGCAGGAAGGGAGTCTGGCAGGAGAATCAGAAGAGGGACAACACAAGAGAAAAGAAGTAAGACAATAAGAAGACAGCGGAGAGAGGGCCAAAGAGAGTGAGAGAGAAAAGGGAAAGACGAGAACAGTTAAGCCTTAACAAGCCTCCCCACTTACCGTATCTATTTATTTTCTTGTTTCCATGCTCCCCGCGAGGCCTGGGAAGAAAGAAGAAGGACGAGCCAAGAGGACCTACTGCTATTTCATAAACTTTGTACATATTACTCATCGTATAAACTGTTTCAAGAACCAATAAAAGACAGTTCTTTGAAACCACGATATTGCTATTCAGCGTCATAAATTTGCCATCCTCGCACATGGGGACACTCTGGAGACCTCTGAGTGTGATGTCAGAGACCCCAGCAGGTGATGTCAGAGACCCCTCCTGATAGGTGCATACCTGGTTAGGTAGCCAATCCCTCTCTTAGGGCTATTTAAGGTCTCTCCTGTGGGTTTCTCTTCAGATTCTGCTTGCAAGATTCCATCAGGAATCTTCTGCAACTTCTACTTCATCCTCTGACCTTGGATCGACAGCAGACTGCTCCAGGAACTGCTGTAACTGCAACGAAGTATACAGAAGGGCTACTTCGACTCTGCTACTTCAGCCCCAGCCAGCAACTTCAACAGTTTCCACAGTGTGCACACTCTGTGGACTCCCGGTCTTCACCCTGCACCAGAAGGACCGAAGAAATCTCCAATGGAGTGACAGAGTCACTCCCCTTCTCCAGCAGGCACCTTCTAAAATGACAACCAGTTCTCTTGGACTCCTCTCCTGGCAACGAGCGTGCTCCTTGGAACACAGGTGGTGGACCCCTTCGACACAGACTGTCCTAGGGTCCTGCTGTCCAAATTTGGAGGCAGTAAGAGCTTGCCTTCCCCGTTTGTGACAGTACCCCTGTGCACCACGTCATCTTTACCTCCTGAGGCCTCTGTGCACTGTTTGCAAGAATTCTTCATGGAAAGCCTGGTCCAGGTCCCCAGCACTCTATCCTGCGATGCTCAACTCGCTGAGTTGCTCTCCAGCGGTGTGGGACCTTCTTTTGTAGGGCTGCAACAACCGCAATTTGCACCTTCTTTGTCCCGTGTCCTGGGACCTCCGTGGGTGCTGCCTGGTCATCTGTGGGTTCCCTCCAGTATTGGGAGCCCCCTCTGCCTCCTCAGTCCAAGTTGAGGCCCCTAGGTCCCTCTTGGGTCCAAGCAGCGCCACTTTGACGCAATCCACGACATTCCTTGAACCAAGGCTTGTTGGATGAATTCAGCGCTGAAACTGGCCTGCATCCAACAACTCCATGTGGGACATCCCTTGCATCATTCAGGAACCAGCAGCCATCTTCCTTGGTGCTTTTCTGCAGTCTTCTTCCAACCAGAGACTCCTCTTTTGCACCATCTTCTAGGTTGGCAGGGGCTCCTGTCCTTCCTCGAATCCCTTGTGGCTTCTGGAATTGGTCTCCTCTCTTTACAGGTCTTCAGGTCCAGGAATCCACCATTTGTTGCTTGAAGTCTTGCTTGGTTCTTGCAATAACTCTAATCACGACTTGTACTGTGTCCAAAGGAAACTTGCAGTACTTTACTCCTGCTTTCCTGGGCTCTGGGGTGGGGTATTTTACTCACCTTTGTGGTATTCTTACTCTCCCAGCGATTCTCTACACACTACACTTGTCTATGGGGGAATGCGTGATTCGCATTCCACTTTTTAGTATATGGTTTCTGTTGACCCAGACCTATTTTCTCCCATTGCATTCTATAGCATATCCTATTGTTTGCACTATCCTATGTCTAATTACTTACCTTATTTTGGTGTCTAGTGTATATAGTGTGTATAATACTTATCTCCAAAAGGAGTATTGCTTCTAAGATATTTTTGCCCTTGTGTCACTAAAATAAACAATCTTTATTTTTTGGAAACACAGAGTATTGTCTTTACTTGTGTATAAGTTCTGTGTAACTATAGTGGTATTGCAGAAGCTTTGCATGTCTCCTAGTTCAGACTAAGCTACTCTGCTACAGCTACCTCTATCAGCATAAGCTGCTAGAACACTACTACCTTTCAATAGTAAGGGATAACTGGACCTGGTATAAGGTGTAAGTACCCAAGGTACCCACTACAAACCAGGCCAGCCTCCTACAGGAACCCACAAACTCTGGGTACCTCTAGAATCCCTAGGATGTTGGAAAACAAGAATGCAAACTTGGCGTGGGTAACTTATGAGGACAAAATGTTATGAGGGCCTATTTGCGAACTGCCCCAAATAGCCAAAAAAGGCCTGGCACCTGAGGGGAAAAGGCCTGGCAGCGAAAGGGTTAAATGCGTCCTTGAAGCAAAAATTGGATGTGAGGACATTCTTCATGTTGAAATATAGCAGGAAATGTCAAAATTTCTTTTTTTGTAATTACACAGAATTTAACTTAATTTTGCAATAATTTCAAGTAAATACATGAAGGTAAATCATATGAATAATACACACCCCTAATTTTAAATCACACATCTCTACAAGTTGTACTATATTAGTCTAATCCCTACCTCACATCACATATATTACTATTGACCTCATGGATATTGTGAGAAATTGGGTCATCTAGTTGGCAGAGGTATGTGCCCTGTCCAAGTAGGGACAGCAGCCCTGGTCAGTTTAAGGCACAATGGGCCATATTTATACTTTTTGACGCACAACTGCGCCAACACAGTTGTGCGTCAAAAATGTTAACGCCGGCTAACGCCATTCCAAAGCACCATGCGGGCGCCTTATTTATGGAATGACTTTAGCCGGCGCAGCTGACTGGTGTGCGTAAAAAAAAATTACCCACACCAGGCAGTGCCGGCGTAGGGGAAAATGGGGCTTGGGCGTAAAAAAATGGGGCAAGTCAGGGCTGAGGCTAAATATTGTCCTCAACCCGATTTGCGCCATTTTTTTTTACTCCCAACCCCCATTGAAATGACTCCTGTCTTAGCACAGACAGGAGTCATGCCCCCTTGCCCAATGGCCATGCCCAGGGGACTTATGTCCCCTGGGCATGGTCATTGGGCATAGTGGCATGTAGGGGGGCACAAATCAGGCCCCCCTATGCCACAAAAAAATAAATAAAAAAATACTTACCTGAATTTACCTTAAGTTCCCTGGGATGGGTCCCTCCATCCTTGGGCGTCCTCCTGGGGTGGGCAAGGGTGGCAGGGGGTGTCCCTGGGGGCATGGGAGGGCACCTCTGGGCTCCTTCCGAGCCCACAGGTCCCTTAACGCCTGCCCTGACCAGGCGTTAAAAAATGACGCAAAAGCGGCTGGACGTCATTTTTTTGGACCCGCCCACTCCTGTGCGTCATTTTTGCACGGGAGTTTAAATAAGGCGCACATGCCTTGGAGTAATTTTTTAGACTGGAACGCCTACCTTGCATATCATTAACGCAAGGTAGGTGTCCACGCTAAAAAATGACACAAACTCCAAGATCTTTGGCGCTAGGCGGGTCTAACGCCAAAGTATAAATATGGAGTTAGCTTTGCGTCGGAGTTGGGTAAAAAAAAACGACACAATTCCGGTGCAAACAGAGTATAAATATGCCCCAATATACTCAAAATTATCTTGTGTGTACCCTCTGGTAGCTTGGTGTAGAGCAGTCAGGCTCAACTTAAGAGGCAATGTGTAAAGTGTTTGTGCAATATTTGAACAATAACAAAAAGTTTCCACACCATGTAAGAAAACTCGATTATGATTTTATAAATAAAACAAGAACAAAAGGACAAAAATCCATCTCGTAAAAGTTGAGATATACATTTTTGAAGATTTAAGGCAAGTATAGTGATTAGAAGCAAATAGTGCTCAAAGAGTTACTTGGTCACGCTGGACCGTGCAAAATCAAGCTCACTATGGAGTGCATGCCAGATAGAGGGCCCACATAGGCCCCCGTGCAAAAGTACCTTGATCCTGGTTGGAGCAGCGAGATGCATTGTTGATCCCCGTTCGGATCCGGTGTTGCGCCAAATTTCTCCATGCAATGGTGGTGATTTGTCGGGTCTGTGAACAAAGTGTTGCTTCCAAAGTGCAGCAATTCTAAATGAGATGCATCAGGTTTCTCCACGTTGTAGAGGCGATTTGTCGATGTTTTCCATGAGGTGGCCGTGAAGCCTTGGTTCCAGAATGCTGGTTCAGAGGATGTTGCGCTGATCCGGTTCTTGCAACAGTGGCGATGCATAATTTCTTCTTCTTGCAGCATAGGATGCACCTGTTCCACTGGAGCAAATCCCTAGGTCCTCTTCCAAGGGTCCAAGGCTGGGGTGGCTCCACTTGGCAGTACACACCCACCAGCATATGAGCTCAAGGGTTGAAACAGTAAGGTTCTAAGTTTTTTGTGTCCCTGAGACTTAGGCAACAGGAGGCAAGGCAGCAAGCCCTTGATGACACTTTGGGGTCAAGTGAAGCAGGTCCAGACCTTCTCAACTAGGCCTGGGAACAGCTGGTAGCTGGGCAGCTCAACAAGGAAAGAGCACAGCAAGGCAGAATCAAGCCAATCAACACCCCAGCAGAGTAGCAGTCCTTTCAGCACAGTAGTTCTTCTTCCTGGAAGAGTAGTCACAGGTCCATACGTGTACTGAGTTGGTGTCCAGTACTTATACCCAGTTGTGGCTTTGAAGTGGGAGAGATTTCCAAGAAAAGCCTTGAAGTGCCACAGATCCATGCCCTCCCACCCTGGCTCCAGACTCACTACAGGGGGATATGCAACTCTTTGTGTGGAGATAGGCCCAGTGTTCTGGGTGTAAGTGTCATTTACTCCCTCCCTCCCATTCAGCCCAGGAAGACCCATCAGCCTGGTGATGGGCTATCAGGAAGTGAACCGCACTTCAGTCACACCCAAGCTCCCTTTGTGTGTGGTGGACTGGTGATAGTGCACAAAGCCCAGCTGTCACCTACCCCAGATGAGTATTGAAGACAGGCAGAAGGAACAGAATGGTTTAAGTTAGGAAAATGCATACATTTTTAAAGTGGAATTTTTAGACTTGCAACTTAAAATCCAACTTCACCATGTGTGGTGATTTTAAATTGTGAGTTCAGTGACACCAAACTCAAAACATCTATCTTGTTCAAATTGGAAATTACACTCATAGAATGTAATAAGGTAATCCAAATGCTAACCTATGGGATAGATAGGCCTTGCAATAGTAAAAAAAAAAACTGGAGAGTTTTTCACTACTAGGACATGTTACGCTTAAAAGTACATGTCCTACCTTTTAGGGTACATTGCACTCTGCCTTCAAGGTGGTTGCGTAAGGCCTACTTTGGGGTGACATATGTGTATAAAAGGGTTTAGGCCTGCAAAGACGTTTACCTTGCCAGGTCAAAATGACATTGTAAATCTGCACACACAGGCTCTGTGGTGGCAGGCTTCAGACAGGGGTAAGGGGCTACTTATGTGAGTGGCACAATCAGTGATCCAGGCCCACTAGTAGCATTTAATTTAGAGGGCCTGGGTGCATGTAACACCATTTACTATGGATTTATAAGTACATTAAATATGCTATTTGGGCATGAGCCAATGTTACCTTGTTTAGGGAGATAGCATATGCACTTAAGCACTGGTTAGCAGTGTTAAAGTGCTCAGAGTCATAAAGCCAGCAAAAACAAGATGAGAAAAATAGAGGAGGTACGCAAAAGGTTGGGGTGAAGACCACCAGAAGACAGTGAGGCCTAACAGTTATTATATCAGCTGACGATTAGTAATTTCCTTAACTGTACTAAAATGAGCCATGTTCTAGTCCCCTCATTCCATTGAAAGATGTCGGACCTGCTGTTGGATATTGGCACTGCTGCATCTCCTCTCAAGCAACCAGTCCTTGTGTGTTAAACTCTCAGTTCTATTTTTAACTTTCTCTCCATTGATTCCTTTGAAGACGGGAGGGAGAGCTGCTGTGAACTTTTTTGTATCTGCACTGTACAGGCCAAATGATGTTGGACTCAGAGACATTTCTAAAAACCAAGCAATCATATTCAACTTTGCTTTCTTCTTCTTTCCAAATCTTTTTTGTGCAATGCTAATCACTTACACACAGCTTGTTACGCAGCAGAACAGAAGTTTTCTTTCTGCTGCATTTCTATTATTTTTGTTATCACAACTAATGTCAACATACTGATATAACAATATGGTGACCTCACCCATTTTGTTGGTCAGAATTCCAAATGTTAGTTTTCCTGGCCTAAGTCTTGTACGTGCATGCTGTAAAGAGTTAGTGCACTTTAACTTGTCATACAAAAAGGACTTGATTGTTTGTAATGTATGCATTATCAGGAAGGTTCTGCCTCACACATGTTAAGTACCTACATTTTAATGTAGAACCCACCTTTTAGGGATAACAATTTCCGTGATTTTTCAAAAACATTATTTAATGCTGTTACAAATGGCAGGTGAATGTTACAAGGTGTTTCAACCTTCTCAAAAGCTTTGTGGGTTCTTCCATTCTCATCTGGAGAACTAATTTGTCATCCTCCCAACATTAAAGAGCCAGTTTTCCATAATTGATCAAGCACTGAGTTTCAGGACTATTTTCAGGATAAACTTCATTAAATTGGATTAGACATTTCCCAAAAAGGGAGTGTAGTCAATGATAGTAGAGGTGAAGGAAAATGATTGGGTACGGCTTGATAGTATAAAGATAGAGTGACAGGGGAGGAAAGCATTGACAAGACAAAGTGTCAATGGAAAGAGATGTGAACAGTCATGGAAGTGATGAGCAGTCAAAGGAGAGGTGATCCGTGATTTGAGAGGTGGAGACTGACTAGTGAGGTGAGACACTAAAGGAAGAGGGGCAATGGCATTATAGATGTCTAGTGACAGAATAGAGGATCAGCAGCACGCTAGATCTACATTGACTGGAGAGAGAGAGTCATAGAAGAATGGGACAATAATGGGAGTGTCAAAGCCCAGCTCACCTGAGTTCTTGTTCAGTTCTGATGGAGGTTGAAGACAATCCGACCCCACCCTGAAACTGCTTGTTCCAGCACACTAGTTTTTAAAACAGTGCACTAAGAACAGAAGCTCAAGGGAAGGGGGGAAGTGGATAAAATAAAAAAAAGAGAGACAACACCGTTCTTGCGTTTCCACTGTTGAAGTGCTGCACAAATCTGCGGCCCTTTCTGACTTCTGTAGAAACTGGTGCCTAATGAAACATAAACAAAGAACAGATAAGTGCAACCTATTCCTAAATGGGTTCCTGACTATCCCTTTATTTATTAGAAATTCTCTTCTAAAAGTACCTCTTGGATCCTGGTCTCTAGTTTCCAGGTTTGGAATGTGTTACTGCTCTGGGATGTGTTTTCTATTACTGTAAAGCTTCTAAAACATTAAACAAATACCGTTATCAGAATTACCAATATCAAACATTCATCATAATATAACTAAAGCCTAAATTCCCAATTGCAGACTCACTTTTCCCATATTTCCATAATCTTTTATAAAACAAATACTGTACTTTTACATCAAAATACAGCATGTAATTTGTGCAAGTCCTTGATTACCTGTTTGCCTTGCTGTCAATGGTTTCCACTGTTCGATTCCCAAAAGTTCCATGAAAAAAAACAATGTCCGCTTCACAAAGTTCCGCAAAATACTCCTGCAACAAAGAGCCTGAATCACAATGCTCGTGGAAGGCACTTCGCCTCAAACTGTCTATACACGAATCCAGAAATTGCCGTCAAAGCTCCCTCAGGTAATAAAAAGTTTTGCACTTACTTGTTGCTGGCAAGAGATACTGATCAGTCTAACCTTGTCTTCTTTCTCTTTTGCAGGTTACTCGTAGGAGAGAGGCTGAGGCAAGGAGGAACCGGAAACCGGAAGAAGGAAGAGCCAGCAGCTGCGCCCATTGAAGTCAAAGAAAGTCTGTAAAGAGCAGGAGTGCCAGCGCCGAGGGATCTGTTCTCAGGTAAGCGGGAGGTAGACGAGCACAAGCACTGGGTGAGGCTCGGGGGCTGCCTTTTATAGACAGGGCTGGGTGTGGTTCGAAGAGCTGGGTGTGGTCCTCACATGCTGCACATGTTCTTGAAAGGTGTGCAGAGTTTCAGTTATTATGCAAATGAGTTGGATTAACACATGGCCTAGGGAGGAGTGTTTTAAAGAAGCCTTGGTAAAAGCAAGGCCCAATGTGTAAACAAAACAGCACATTAAACAACATACACAGAAGCCTAGGGGGGGGAAGGTGAGATAACAAGAAAGGCTTTCATTAGTAAGTTTAAAAGGGAGCTATTACAGAACCCACTAGTGCAGTGAGAGGGGACATGCTCTTTGCTGTGTACAAACCCTAACAGTTGCCCCCCTCAAAGGCCCTCCTACAGGACGGGGTTTTCCTGGATTTTTTAAATAAAACCGTCTAATCAGCTGTGGGGCATGTACATATGATGCTGGTTCCCATGAATTCTCAGATTCATCATATCCTTTCCATTCTACTAAATAAAACAGACGTCCACTAATTCTTTTTGAGTCTTTTATGCTTTTCACTTCATATTCCAGATTTCCCTTAATTGGTATGGGTGGAGGTGGTGGTTCAGGTCGGGTTTTTGAGTTGTACGGCTTAAGCAAGGACACATGGAATGTAGTATGTACTGGATATTCTTTTGGTAAATCTAATTTTACTGTTACCGGGTTTACTATGGCAGTTATACTAAAGGGTCCAATGAAACGTGGTTGCAGCTTTCGGGATCCCTCTATGTTTAGGTTCTTTGTGGAGAGCCATACCTTGTCACCAATTTTATACATTGGGGCCTCAGACCTGTGTTTGTCTGCTTGTCTTTTCATGCTTTCCTTGTACTTTAATAAATGTTTCCTGGCTTTGTCTTGTATGTCACCTAACCTCGTTAGTCTATCCGTTACTGTAGGCAACAGGGAATCTTCTAACAAAATGGGTATAGCTCTTGGATGATACCCCTGCAAGAAATAGAATGGTGAGCAAAGTAGAGCTGAATGCTCAGTATTATTATAAACAAACTCTGCTACAGGAAGAGCTTCCAACCATTCACTAGAATAATCAGCCAATAAACAACGTAGCGTTTGAAGTAAGGTTTGGTTCAGTCGTTCAGTCTGTCCATCTGTCTCTGGGTGGAAAGCAGTGGATAAGGCCACATCTATTTTCAGTTTTTCACATAATTTTTTCCAAAATCTGGAGTTGAACTGGCTCCCTCGGTCTGACACCACTTTGCCTGGCAAACCATGTAAACGCACAATTTCCCTTATAAAAATATCGGCAAATTCTGCCGCCGTGGGTAATTTCCGTAATGGTACAAAATGTGCCATTTTAGATAAAAAATCCACTATAACCAACACTGTTGTGAAGGATTTTACAGGTGGTAAACCTACAATAAAGTCTACGCTCACAGTGTGCCAAGGTTGTTTGGGTGTTGGCATTGGTATTAACAGGCCGTCAGGAGCCTTATGAGAAGATTTATGTCTTGCACAAATTGGACAGGTAGTGACAAATTGCTTAATGTCCTTTCTTATAGTGTCCCACCAAAAGTGTTTTTGCACATTTTCCAGGGTTTTTACCCAACCAGGATGACCTGCTAACGGTGAGGCGTGATGCCAAATTATCACCTGTGTTTGTAATTCAGAGGTGGGCACTAACAGCATGTTGTCGTGATACAATAAACCTCGTTGTATTGTGTTATGGGAATCCTTTAACCAATCCTGAGGTGCTATTTGCATGTGTGCATTATATAGATCTGTGATGAAATCCTTCTGTTGTACTGGTGCCAACAACTTTTGGGGAGGAATAATGGGTTCTCCTATTTTATCTTGTTTCATGTCTGAGGTATGTCCGTATCTAGATAACACATCAGATTGAATTTGTTGTTGCACCTGGTCTATAGGTTATAACAAAGTCAAATGTGCTAAAAAAATTTAACCAGCGCACTGGGTGAGGCTCGGGGGCTGCCTTTTATAGACAGGGCTGGGTGTGGTTCGAAGAGCTGGGTGTGGTCCTCACATGCTGCACATGTTCTTGAAAGATGTGCAGAGTTTCAGTTATTATGCAAATGAGTTGGATTAACACATGGCCTAGGGAGGAGTGTTTTAAAGAAGCCTTGGTAAAAGCAAGGCCCAATGTGTAAACAAAACAGCACATTAAACAACATACACAGAAGCCTAGGGGGGGGAAGGTGAGATAACAAGAAAGGCTTTCAATAGTAAGTTTAAAAGGGAGCTATTACAGAACCCACTAGTGCAGTGAGAGGGGACATGCTCTTTGCTGTGTACAAACCCTAACAGGGAGAGATAGGTATTAATTGGACAGAGGTGCAATAACGAGTGAGGTGGACACTGACAGGAGAAGTGGACATTGGAAAAATAAGTGAACACTAATGATAGAAATGAATACTGCAGAGGTGGACACTGTCAGAAAAGGAAGAGATTGCTGGGAGTGGTGAAGACTAACAGAAGAGTTATAGCCAAGAAAAAGAAATACAGTGATGGGAGAGATGAACACTTTAGGACGAGATGGACACTGAAGAAATACGTGGACTTTCACAGGAGGAGAGCCATTGACAAAATAGAGCAACAGTGACAGTAGAGGTGGAAAATAGCATAAGGGAGGGCAGCAGCAGCAAACCTGTCCAGTGAAGTGGATAGTAACTACAGAGATGTGGCATGATACTGAATTGAGTCATGGCAAGACAAGGGGTCATGAGGGACATTGCCAGGAAAGAGAGAGTACAATGAGAAAGAATGCATAGGAAACAAGAAAAACAGGATAAAAGAAGATAGGTCCAGGACATGCCCCACTGGGCTAAAAATCTAGTAGGATCTCTCCACTTAACATCATCTTTTCACTCCAATGGCCAAATGTTGAAGGGCTCCCGATGTGAAAATATTTTGCTCAAGAGACCTTGGATCTACAGAGTATGACAACTGTGATTTCTTGTCCTTGTACTCTGCTCATTGCTTGGGCTTCTTGCTAACACAAAAAATACAAATATCTACTGTGAATTGCTAGTAATGCGTCATTTTAGATGTTAACCTCATGCCCAGAAGTGCCTCTACAATAACAGTGAAAGTACAGACACAATGGAAGTGCACCTACAGTGCATTGACCTCCAGAGAATCACTCATACTCCCTTTGGAGGTCATGTGTTTGGGGTCTTGTAGGATATTTAATAATGTACCTATCTTTTACTTATTATTTTCACTAGTTCAATGGAAGAAAAGTTAATTTACCCAAAATAAGAAGGTGGGAGATAGTCTGCTTCGTACCTTTCTGACATACAAAAAGTTGCATATATGTTTCGGAAGGTATACATAACCATATACATACACACATTATGATTCTCATGGTGCTAAAGATGTACATCCTAATTCAATTTGTCCATCAGGTAAGTACCTTTGACTGCAAGGGGAAATCTTTCCTTGACACAATAGAGAGGAATAGTATTCCAAGAAATCCCCTTATTCAGTCTATGACTATCTGTTCACAACATGTCAGCTCATTTCTATTCCCACTTCAGTAGTCCTTGAACACAATTTCTGCAGTGTTTATTCAGTGAAATCTGCTCAATAATTAGCCAACACAAGATTCTCAGAGTGTGTTTGCTCACAACAGTGTTTTACCACCAGTGTATCTTCTTCTTTCAAGCATTTCATTTGCAGTGTTGATTTTCCTCATTATGCAGTCAGGGTACACAATCGGATGGGCATAATATAGAGTTGTAGAAAATCCGCCTTTTCTACATGATCACCCCAGATCTCTTTTTTTCCTTCCAAGTGTACCTGAGCTGCAGCAGTACTCAAATTCTACTGTCAAACCTGCCGAATTAGCCCTTTTTGACAGATGAGAAATCCTGCTTTTAAAAATTAATAAACCACCCCTAAGTATATGTTGATTTCCCACAAGGGAGGGTGCTTGATATTTAAAAGTTGAACATGTACACAATTGAAGCTGGCATGTTCCGTCAGTGACTAGGTCCTAAAAGCTATTTACCCTGGCAGGGCTGTAGCTGAAGTCTAGAAGATGTCAACATCCATATAATAAACTCTAATCTGTAACGTTTGACAGGAACCAGCTGCATAGGTCATTCAAAGATTATTTTTAATATGTATTAACAGCCCAATTCAACCTGGAGAAGGCAGTAAGTTGTCCCCTCATTAATGTTGTCACCAAAATCAATGGGAGGACAGCTATCCCCGGAACCAGTTTGAGTAACCACTAAAGCGGAACAAATAATTTCCCTAACCTCATCTCTGGACAGGCACACAGGTACTCCACAATGGATAAAATGTGTCTCCATCTTGGATTTTAGGAGTTTAGGGCACTGTAGGATAATGTGAAGTGGGGCAGACAGGAACTAATGAAAAAGTGGGTAAGGTTCTTCTGGAATCCCTTTACCCCATAAGTTAGGGAGGAGTCAGGAGTCAACTTCATTCACCTGCTAGATCCAACCATAAGTGTGATATCCCAAGACCCCCTCCTCAGAAAATATTCTGGACCTGCAGAAGATCAGAAGAGGACTGGATCTGCAGCCTGACACCTGAGGGCTGAGCCCCTGAAGGGCTAAACCTGCTCCCTTGTGTACCGAGGAAAAAGAAGTGGACTCCAAGAGTCAGTTACCTGACTTTCTGTTAAGCTTCACAGGCACAATAAGTTGCAAAACGGCCTTTGTCCTGTCGAGATCAGTAAACTGGTTCCTATATACTGACCCTAAGGTTCTAGGAGCCTTAAAAGTGACTAAAACAAACAGCTCCCGGTACACCGAAAAGTACCAGCCTCTAGAGCCATCATGGGTACTTTGTGGAAAAGATGCCTGATTTCAATGCGCCTTTCTTGGATGCAGTTTCAGGCTTGCACAGTGGAGGATTTTGAGCTCCATAAAAACACTAATGTCTAGATTTACTAACACTTTGCTCTGGGTTTGCTTTCCTTTTGTAGCACTAATCCGATGCAAAGTTTACATTGGAATTAACTATCCAATATAAATCAGGATTTGCAGTGGTAAAGTAAAGTTGCACCATGCACTGCTTTGCATTACTGTATATCAAGGGGCTGTTCCAACGTTGGGACTTAGGCATTCCCATGCAACCATCCAAGGATTTTGACTCAAATTCCTGTCTGCAAACATTTGAACCATTATTTTAACCTCGTCAGGCAGGTGTAACAAGGAGAAATGTTTTAATTTCTACTCATTTTCCTACTTTACATACATGCTGCATTGTACAGTACACATACCAAGCAGGAAAAGTGTTAAAGGATAGCTTTAGAACTAGCTTTTGTCTAAAGTGTGTCAGTGCATGAAGAGAATAAAACACCACCATATCTTACTGGATATGGTGCTGTTCTACACTCTCCCTTTCACTCAATGCAGAGCAGCAACTATAGTTGTTGTGCTGGTTTGCATGACTTTTTCATAATTCTGAGCCTATGTCAGGAGGTAAAATCTTTGACCTAGATGAACCCATGTTCCATCATGGCCACCCTGAAGTCACACCTAGGTCTAGAACTATCACTTCCACAGACTACCACTGGTGATTAGTGTTTTTTGGTGCTATCTTTACTTAGACTTAAAAACAAAAACATATCTCCAGTTCCCCTAATTGGATTCTTGTTGGTTTTGATGTTTTGGTGGCTTTGTTTTCATTAAAATTTACTCTATTTTTCTAATTCACTTTGTGATTTTTATTTCTTGGTGTCTTGACTTTATCTCTTCTCTGGTACTGCATAAATATTTTACACATTTCCATACGATAAATCTGACTGCTCTGTGCCATAGCTCCCAGGGGATTCAGCTCATTTTAGTTTAGCGACTTTAGAGTTCACCCTAACAGGATTGTGTAATTTTCCTTGAGGTGGGTGACTTCCCACTCCAAATATTAGCAATCTTTCTCATAGCTGTGAGCAGATTTTTTCAGGAATCAGATTGTGTGTCTTTTGGAGATTTTTGTTGCTACTTTATTCACATATATTTTCTATCATCATACTTTTACATATTAAAAAAGAGCCACACGGAAAGTGGAGCTCTAATGGTGGGAGGCCACACAATTCTGCTGAGCCAACTATTTTTAGTTCTATAGGATGAGATAATTACTACCTAAGATTTTAGCTTCTTTAAAAAGCATAAACTGGGAATTCCTTAGAGGAAGAATCACCACTATAAGAACATACCAAGGAAATAGGATACTTTTCATAATCAAATGACTCCATACTAAAGACATTAGAAACTCACAGATCTTCAGTTGCCTCAGAGTTGTTGATCAGTGGACTACTTAAAGCCATTTCAAACTGAATGCTTCCAAAACGGAAGGACTGGAAAAATTATGACCCACTCAGAGCCTAGCCTGATGATCTGGAACCACCTCCTCAGGTATCTAAGGAAGTTGAAAACTTTAGAATTACCATGGACTCCATGTTAACAATGAATGCCTATGTAGACAAATTAGCACAATCAAGCTTATTCACCTTGAAAACTCTGTGAAGCACCTTCCCCCACCTCAGATTTCCAGACATGGTCCAGGCTACTATCTCTCTTATATTTTCTAAACTAGATTATGCCAGTGGCCTCTACCATGGATCATCTTTATCTACTAAGAAAAAACTACAGCACATTCAGTACTTTGCTGCCAAACTACTACTACATGTAAAGCCACAAGCCTACAACTCCCATACCTTTAGGGTACTACATAGGTTACAGAGTGCCAGAAGCTCCACCTTCAAGCTGCTTTCTATCACCCACAAAGCTATACCTCGAACAGGACCCTTTTCATCAGGAAAAACAAATCACCAAATACATTCAACATAGAAACCTCGGCTCACGATTGACACCCCGCCTTAAAACACCACCATACAAGAAAAAGATAATAGGGGGTACATCCTTCTCTGTTCATCAGCCAAACTATAGAATTCATTACCCCAAATATAAGATCCACGGATAACTATCCTGTGTTCAGAAGCCTACTCAAGAGTTAGCTCTTTCCTTCATAACCACTACATCCAAACATCAATAGACTACATATGCCTGTGATGGTAAACATTTATAATCTGATTATGTGTATATATTTCTAGATATGTATATTTCTTAAATAAATGTGTATAATTACTATTTCATAATAATAAAACATATACATACTGTTTAAGTCTGTTTAACAAATGTATATTTACTCACAGTCAATGTGTGTGTGTGTGTGTATTTATATATGAGTTCATATATATATATATGTATATATATATATATGGTTGTATATACTGTATGTATGTGTATATCTGTGTATATATATATACATATATATATATATGTGTATATTATTCTATGCTTAACATTTTCATAAGTCATTGCACAGTTCCTAGATATGTTTTTAGATTAGACACAGCATTTTATGTATCACAATGCACAAATGTTATATTAACTATTCTATCAGCAAGTGTTTCACTATTGAAAATTGAGGAAAGATAAAATGTTAAAGAAGTACACAGATAAATTTAATTTAAATATTGCAAATCTTGAAAGTCTGTGTTTATACAACACAACTTTAAATCTTCAAATAGTATATCAATTGTTATAATTATTACAAATACATTTCAATACTATTTACAACATATCTATTTATTTATTACTTTAGTCCTACTCTACAAGCAGGGGAAAAATACTCTCTTGTAAGGCTTGTTCTGTCTCCCCATCACCCTATACCTCTATCAATCTATCCTCCATCCCCACTGTCTGACTTATCTCAAGCCCATTCTACTACTGTGATCTCCAGAATATCCATGCCTAGGCTCTTCCCTCCTCTACTGCTCCTGGATCACCCCAAACCTCAATTTACTTCTATGATCTTCCAAACAACCCTACTAAATTCTCCCTCACGTATCTCCCCTTTGACTCATCCAAAACCCCTTCTACCACTGTGATCTACCTAGCCCCTTTCTGAAGTCTCTTCCTTAATATAATGCTAAGTGTATTTAACCAACGACTCCATCTTTACCCTTGACTACATTATGTGCTTAGCTTCAGGTGCCGTTACAGCGGCGGTGCAGTGTTTTTTCACACTGACCTTGTTTTACACACAGAATGTGTTTTTACTTTTCTCACCAGTACAGGGATATACTGTGTTGGAAAATAATATGGGGGACGAGGACATGATAAGAGACTCTCAGGCTGGGAATGTTTGTATCAGAGAAAGGTACAGCTCTGTCCCTGGAATGCGCATTGGGGCCTAGCCAGTTCCTTGCATGTTTTTGACACAGACTGAGTACTGCCAACATTTGAATTCCATACCAGAAGAGAGGGGGGTTACTAGAATCTTCCTCTTGGGTTAGTTCAAGGTATAAAAAACAAGGAAACTTGGTGCCAAGGTAGGAACCCACCTGTGGAATGGATGCACTGCCCAGGAAATCCCTTTTGGTGAAGTTCTCATGCATCAGCTGTTTTATGGTTCCGCAGATTGGGGCAGGCAAGGATGATGGATATAACCACCATGGTGATGCATTTTAATTCTTAATTATTTAGCTTATGTATATATTCTCTGCTGATGTATAGCACATTTTTGCCTGTGATTGTTTAACTGCTGGAATTATTCTGGCATATGCATGTGTTTCACTTCATTCAAGTTAAATGCATGTTTCCATATATGTATGTGCTTTTATTTGATATCTGGGAAGTGCCTTACTAAATGCATTATTCAGACTAAGAGTACTGCATTCCTTGGCATCATTTCCTCTTAGTTTAAACAAAAGCAACGCACTTACTCCAACTCTCCTTTACTCATTCCAAGCCTCATCCTGTTATTATCACCCCCCAATTAACACTTCTTGATTCTTCCCTCCTCTATGCCTCCACTTTATACTCAAACCTACTAACAAACTCACATATTCTCCGCTCAAATTAACTCACACTAATACTAATACTGTACTCAAATTTTCCTACACTCATCAACCATAATCCTTTTGGGTTCCGGAGTAGCACACTACTCGCCACAAAGCAGTTCAATGCCTTTTGTGAAAGGATAATAGACATCGTCTTAGCATGTTGTTTACTCTTTTAATTCAGCTTTGTGAATAACCTCCTGTCATGAATAGTTTCTTCTGAAATTCATCATGTGGAAGAAAGTCACTCAAATTTTACAATTATGCCATATCTAAAAAATCAGACCAAATGACAATTTGTTTTGACATTTTTCTCATGAAAACTTGGAACATGGAGTAGAATGTTTGCATTGGTTACTTTCATGTAGAGATCTACTTCTAGGAGAGCACCAGTTTTCCATATTTTCAAGTCCAGAAATTACATTTACAACTTATTGTTTCTCAATGTAAATCATAAGTTAAGATTACAAGAATTAACCCATTCATGAAATTCTAATAGTGTCTTAGGTCCCAGTGTGCATAAAACTTACATCATCAATATAAAAAATGTAAATGTGTAATGAGCTTTGTCTTTCATATATGAAGTTTATTTCACAATTTCTACATGGCGATTTGCCTCAGAGGATGCAAAAGTTAGCCATATGCTTGTACCTCTAGTCTGAATGTCCATGCCCTCTATAATAAAGAAAAATAGTTGTTTATCAGAGTTACATTTGCACACCGAACGTTAAAGCTGGTTGTGGGCTCATTGTTTTTAAAGTCTCATTCAGAGGAAATCCAGTGATTCAATCTGTAGCATATTGGAGTACATGCGTTTTCAATGTCCAAAGTGACAAGAAAAATTACCATCGCTTGAAAGGCTGTATCTTGGACCTTTTTAATCATCTGTGTTGTGCCCTTTATGCATAATATTGTTTCAGAATCCAATGACTGTACACTTATAACACAATATTCTAACAAATGTTCTATTACTGAAGTATGTGTAAACATATTGGCCTTAATGAACATTCTGCCATGCATTTGTGGTTCTTAAATTGTTGGAGCTATGTACTCTTTATTAATCTGGGGCTTTTTGCAAATACAATTACCACCTGCTTTGGTATTTTTGGGTTCTGTGAAAAGGATATCTTGTGACTTTTTAAAAATATTTCCTGGATTTTCCTGTTTCATCCAGTGAAGGAACAACAATCATTGACGCTCCAGGGTAGTGGCTCTCCACAAATCTTTCTAAGATGGAATGAATATAGAACAATTTCTGTCACAGATTTCTGTCACTGATACCTCAAGCTTGTTTGCTTTCCCGCTGACCCACTTTTGGAGTCATACACCCATAGTCCATATACATGTCCTCTCTTGATCTTTGAGTTTACCCACTGTAGACCAAACGTTCATGTGAACACAACCACATGCACATACACACACACACATACACACTCTCGCTCTGTCCCTCTCTTTCTGTATCTCTCACTCTCTCTCTCTCTCTCTAACACTCATAGGCACAAGGCAGAGTTCTCAGTGCTGCACTACACTAGTCTTCTAGACAGTTGCTGGTTACTATCAACAAATCTTTTTCATTCCTTATTTATTAAAGTTGTTACAAAATATTTTTCCTACAAATGTAAGAAGATATTGAGAAATATAACCCTCTAGACACTCAACCAGCAGGATTCTGACCTGCTAGTAGTACAAGACTGTAATGAGTCTCTGGTCTAGATATTCTGCAGAGAATGATGGATGTGAGAGCTCTAAGGGGCATATTTATACTCCGTCTGCGCCGAATGTGCGTCAAAAAATTTTACGCACATTCAGCGCAAATATTGCCCCATATTTAAACTTTGATGGTCCAGCCCGCGGATGACAAAATTACGCTGTGTGCGTAATTTTTTGGATGCAGCAATCCGCCTTGCGTTAATCATATGCAAAGTAGTCATTCCCGTCCAAAAAATGACTTAAACGGCCATGCGTCGTATTTATGCTTTCGGGCAAAAATTACGCACAGCCGGGAGTCAGAGCCGGAAAATGACGCACAGCCCGATTTGCGTCAAAAATTAACACCTGGTCAGGGCAGGCGTTAAAATGGGGCAAACACACCTGTATTTAATCAGAACACACAGAAGCAACAGCAGAGCAGCAAAAGGGAGACGTGGAGGTGATTCTAATCCAGCGTGCACGCAGACGCAGAGCCCAGCAACAACAACAGCATCTACAACAACACAAGCAGAGACCCCAAAGGCAGCACAGAAGGCAGGAGAGGATATTCCGCCCCAGAACAACCCTTCATGGCCTCAGGGAACACGACATCATCCAGAGGTACAGGTTGAACTGGCAGGCCATTCAGCAGCTGCTGCGCAACATTGAACCGCAGTTGGCACCCACTTTGCTGACACCCCGCACCATCCCAACAGAAACCAAGCTGCTTGCCGTACTTCACATGCTGGCAAGTGGCTCTTTTCAAACAACTGGTGCCCTGGTTGCCAGAATATCACAACCATCATTCTCTACCTTTTTGCCCAAAGTACTGGATGCCATCATTGGACTTACACCCCGCCTCATCTGCTTCCCTAACACACTGCAGAAGCAGCAGGAAACAAAACAGGGGTTCTACCTCATTAGTGGCTTCCCACACGTCATTGGTGCAATCGACTGTACACATGTACGCCTTGTGCCACCTGCTGCAACTGAACACCTCTACCACAACAGGAAGCACACACATTCCATCAACGTGCAGGCCATTGTCGATCACGAGGGATTGATCACCAACATCGTGGCTAAATATCCCGGGAGTGTCCATGACTCATTCATCTTCCGTCACTGCACCATCAATGAACACTTCCAGGATGGACGGTATGGCAATGGACTACTTGTTGGTAAGTACAAAAACCTACTTATATACACACTGCACAGCAACCCTCTAGGACACACAACACATACACCACAACAGCAACATGTCGACAGGAACACACTGAGGTCCTGACATCACTAGCCATGTTTCATAGTTCTGCAGTGAACCTGTCACACATCTGAAATTAGTGTATAGTCCAATGTTAAGACGTCAATGATCACAACGTGTAGAGTGGGTTGCCTAAATGTCACCTTGCAAATTTTAAGTGTCCCAATAACGTTTACATTAATCCATTGCATAAGTCTTAAAGGTATGGGATGTCCAGGGTACATTGATATGAACGTGTTAGCAACACTGTAAGTTTTAACCTGTGTATAGAACTATCATCTCACCCCCAATGAAGACACAGGGACACCTGTATCACAAGTCACAATGCTAGTGAGGGCACACTGTACTGCAAATCCCAAAACATACTGCTGACAAACGGTCAGCAGACAAACACCCGTTCAGCCAAGGAAACAACACAATGCAGATGGTACATCCTAGAAGCCTAGGATGCGACATTATAACACAAAAGAGTCACAGACAACACAAGGCAACTACTGCCATGAAAGGTAATTTCAATAGGGCCAGCTAAATCAACATGATCCCATTCATTTTCTCTTGCAGCTGATCAGGGGTATGGCATCGAGCCATGGATAATGACACCTATTGGCAACCTGAGTACTGCAGCAGAGCGTGCCTACAACGACACACATAGGAGGACACGCACCATAGTCGAGAGGACCTTCGGCATCCTGAAGTCAAGGTCCCGGTGCCTCGACATCACTGGTGGCAGCCTCCTATATTCGCCGGAGATGGTCTGTAAGAGCATCCTAACATGTGCAATATTGCACAACATATGTATCAAAAGAAACATTCCCCTCCTGGAACCAGAGCCACACATGCCTGAAGAGGAGGAAGAGGAGGATGCTGGCCTGCAACATGAGGGGGAACTACAGAACACAGCAGCTGGTATACGCAGGCGGCAACATATCATCAACAATTTCTTTTAAATATAATCACCATCACCACTTTAATGAACTAATTTAAATAAACACCTATAATAATCACCATATCATGGTCTGGCTAATCATTTTTGCACACCTTCATCTCTACTTATCAGAATAAGAGTGTTGCCTCATGGAGCATTGCTGAGATACTGATTAGGACACTGAAAATCCCAAAGCTAATGTGATGCGTAACATACAATGGTCACATACACACACACTGTAAATGACATATGTCATGTACATTTCTCCTTTGAAGGCCAATAGCAGAGGACCACACCTATTTCACACATACATGTTGAAATCAAGGTCCAACTCAGCATATGGCACACAACTAAGACACCATCACTCAATAAGGGGAAGACAAGCCTCATACATGAGACAGTAGATGTGCTTTTGCATCAGTAACAGGAATGTCTGACCAGACCCTTGACAGCAGTAAGTCCAACTGCATCCAATATTTGCAAGGACTATCTGTGACCAGAGTTCCATAGAAGCAGAACATAGACAGCACAAGTTCCACTCATATGAGCAGCATTGCACACATGACATTCCATGTACATGTCAGCCCATTTCCTAACTCCTGACCCACCCATGCACCTGATCACAACCCACCTGTCTGAAGAGGTACCTGGAATACTAAGATGTGTACCCTGATATTCCCTCCTCTACACACACAGACTATCAATAGCAATCCAGTGTGCTACATCCTTTCCTATGGTATGCCATTGTCATAGAACATCTGACTGCATGGACGTCAGGTCAATTAATACACTGGCTTCTAGTTTCCAAGCCCTGTTAGCCCCTGTAGATTGCTTCCTGTGTGAAAATGTCTGTTGGCCATTAGAATGCAAATCTCACCTACTTGTGAGAAACAGATGCAGCCCACACCTGTGATCACCTCCATGCACACCACCCATTTCAAAAAGCACTGCCCCTGCTGATGCCTGGAACAGCATAGGAGTTGCCATTTTGTCAAATACACCGTTAAGCATTGATACTAATTAAGCCGTGTAACACAGCCCTTGGGTCACCTTCAAAAGCACAGGACATACACAGTTTGACTTGTCAACTCTCTAGTTCGTCCTCCAAACATCCTGAGTCAGACCACTGATTATGTAACTTGTCAAATTGCTGGATCCTGATTCACCCTGCATTCTGTCAGCCTGACTGGCATCTGTCTGTGTGTCACACTAAAGCATCCCTGTGTATACATATGTACCACACTTGCGTTAGCAAACCTCTCATTCATCAGGGGGTATTGGGCATGGGCTTCTTCAATGCATACACAAATACATTGTATAGCATCATCTGCCTTTTAACTGTACCATTTGAGTTAAATCCTGTGTGAAAAGCAAAATTCATGGCCCATCCCTTGCCTGGGTCTCATTTATGCATGAATGACAAAGTGTGACAGTGTCCCAGGGCCGTATGCAGGGATTGGGTACGGGGACTTCCGCAGAACCAGCTACCTCTGATAATGTCCCTGAAAAATCCACACATGTCAGGACCCTGACAGTTCACACACAGAATCACAGTGCTCACAACATATTGATGGGCTGTGTGTGGTTAATAGCTGTGAGAATAATCAGCACAGAGGCTATGATGTTCCCAGATGCAGTGGGAATTGCAGAGGCTAACCTTTGTACAAATGTTGTAATGACACCTGCTGGAACATGACACCTGAGACATTATCTCACTCAGCACACCAAGGTTGCCCTGTTGACTGTTTCATTACACATCTTTAGTGACAGGGTGGGACCATCCCCATGTAGGTTCACATGTCCTCATCCACTTTACTCACATTGATCAACAAAGAATACTCAGTAGATACAGGAATAGCTGCCACTGACTCATGATGAGTCCTGGACCGAACTGTGACAAATTACACCCCAAAAAATATTCAGGATCATCATTGGACCACACACATGAACAAGGCACCTATGTGCAATTGATCACTGGAAATATGTGGACACGTGCTGCCTCGTCTGCTGGTCCACCACAGCCACTTGAGAGTTGTGGCTCACTTCTATGACCTCAACTGTGGTGTCATCATACATTTATGATTCACCTTTGTCTGTCTGGGCAAACAACATGGTACCCACTTCCTCAATGCATGTGTATGACTCACTGTGGGATTCACCAACTAGTGCCTAGGAAGCTGTTACCAAAACTCCAGGACATAGGATGTTGAAAATGTGGACTATTGACATGAACAAGCGTCTGCCATCTATCTGGTGCATGCTTTGTCACACGTGGTGTCTACGTTACCCTAAATCTTGGATGTCCACATTACGGATGTTGCTACATGTATAACTATCACATGTCCTCTCTCATTTCCACAATGACTTGCATCTAAGGATTGGACACATGGACGTCACATTCATACAAGCATATGTGCAATAATGCTTCATGTAATACACACACACTTGGTCAACAAATAAATTACTTGCCAAAGCACAAACATTGAGCTAAAGGCATTTAGGTATTGTACATCTGTGCGTCACATTGCTATCCTCTCCTTATGCCAAACATGCCCAGTTTGTGCAACACATATATGTAGGCCACACATATGGCCATCTAGTGCGTCAGCCAACCGTAAAAATACTGTGAAAGAAGTAGCGGATCATGGTCCGCTGCAATATGATGTCACACATGTGAACATACACCATCAACACCATAGTGGGTGCAATCAGCCTATCTCCGATGTGTCCCAAATGTAACATAACATAAAAACTGAAAGAATGCCCAAAACCAGTTCATGTACTGGAATTTTGACATTCCTAGCGTCATCCGTCATTTTTTAGCCACCAATACTGTATTTGCATCATTTTATTTGACGCACAGGAGTGAACATTAGGCCGTATCTAGATATTTGTACAGGCCATGTACTATTATTTGGATGCAGGCTAATTTTCACTCCTGTGCGTAAAAAAAATGATGCAAATACAGTATTGGTGGACAAAAAATGACGCATAACGCGAAAAAGGGCGGCCATTTCATACAGGAAGTGATGTAATAGGATATCCTGTTTACAGATCATGTACAGTGGGTGTACTTTCACTTTCACTTTGCAGTCTATGATTCTTCTAGACTGTGTGGCTGTGTAGAGAGTGGTATCCTGAGATTTTGTGCTTTTTTGTCCAGTGTGCTGTCTGTATTGTCAATTTGTGAAATAAATATTGTTGGTGTATACTGTCCTACTGTGTTTTGTGTCCATTTGTCCATTTACCTAGTGTTTTTGTTGTTTGTGGGAGTCTGTTGTGGGTAGTGGTAGTTTGGGGATAGTTGGGCTCTTTTAGTATTTAAGTTTACTTTTCATCTGTATTTGTATCCCTACTTTCCCCCTTTCTATTTCTTTAACCCCTATTCCCTTTCACATTTCTACTATGTCTGGTAGGCCACGTCTTGGCAGGATGGGTGAAAAGGAGTTGGGGGGTTTATATGGCTTGTGTGCCATTTTTTGCCACTCATGATCGAGGAAGGGGGCAGAGTGATACAGGGGTATCAAACAGAGGCGCGCAGAATCCGGTGGGGAAAGGTGCTGCATCACCTGCAGCGTGTGTATGCCAGCCAGAGGAGTGAC
Organism: Pleurodeles waltl; assembly: GCF_031143425.1. Taxonomy (NCBI): domain Eukaryota; kingdom Metazoa; phylum Chordata; class Amphibia; order Caudata; family Salamandridae; genus Pleurodeles; species Pleurodeles waltl. The sequence goes on from NC_090439.1 coordinate 345,300,813, forward strand.
CACCAGCTGATGCACCGGTGGGCTGACATCATCAACAGGGAGCAGGATCTCTTGGACCACCTGGGAATCGTGATTGGTGGCCCTGTTGGTGAGTACTAATCATGTAAATGTGCAAGATTAAATGCTCTGTAGTGACATAAGAGGATTTGTACTATGTCTGCTAGCTAAATTGCTGACTGTATGTAACACTGGGGAAACATACAGGGATAATTGATGCACTATGGTAAGGATCACAATTGCTAGCTGTCAGATAGCACGTGCTCAGCAAACTTACAGGATACTTTTCCATGAAGTAAATTGGTGGAGCCTTTGTGTCAGACAACCAAACAAAATAGGAGCCAATCATGTCTATATAGGGCACTTTTGCCAGATAAGTAAAGATGTACCAACATATTGGCTAACTTTGTTAACACAATAGCTAGACTGACTTTAGAATCACTACATGATGCAGAAAATGAGTGCTGGCTTCACGTCAATTGATTATAGCAAAGTGGCTCAGACATATGTCTCATGTGAGTCTGGTAAGTGTGGAAGGAAAGAGTTCACAGAAGTACTGTGAATGTTTTGGATTATTGTGGTCCTTTATCTTTTTGGATACATGTCAGATCTGGATTTGGAAACATCGTGAAAAGGTGTAAGGTGCCCTCAGCTAATATCTTAGGATGTTTGTTGGACTTAGTTGTGCCACATTCCAATTAGGAATGGCAGTCCAAAGGTGTGCACATGGCTTCACATCTCCATGGTTGGTGCAAATCACCATAGCTGGGTCACATCAATTGAATACAACTGTAACAACAGGATGGCTTATAAAAGTCCCTGCCCCTCCCTCTGTACATTGTACCTATGTGTCATTAATGTGTCATGGCCACATACCATGTTTGACTGGTAATGCAGTCCTCAAGTAACCAGGCTTTGGATGTCTCTCTTGTATGCACATGATGAGACGATTACACTCCATATTTTTTTCAGGTCACTAATGACGGGGCATGTTTGCCACCACATGATAGTTAGGGCCAATGCATGTGTGCAGATATGTGTGTAACTGTCACGGGAGACCCATGCTATGTACAAGTTGCCCGTGATATATCAGATGCAGTATCATCATGTTTGAATGGCTGCCATTTCCTTATTCAGCCTACACATTGTATATGTCTTTAAAATTGTTGGTCAGTGCACAGATTTTGAGCACATTTCTTCCTTCCATGCCTTACAGGTGGACCGGCACCCTACACTGTGGGAGAGGTGGCAACATTTGAGGACCCCGACCACTCCAGTAAGTGTTGATATGTCTGTTATGTGTTGTGTTTGCTGGTTATGGACTCGTGTGTGTTGAACGCATAGCAAGGTGTGATGCGTTGGGCAATCATTTCTCTTGTTCCATGAGTGGGGTTTCCGTTTCTCAAATGTTTTGAGTTGGCCAATGCGTATCCTATGGTATTATCTAGGGATTGTAGGTCATTCCTGAAGGCCCCACAGTGAGTACTGGGGTGAGTCATGTGTATGATACTTGTATCAACAAGAGTCGCACTGGAAGTCAGCTCAGATTTAGTCAGCCTGTCAGACCCACATCCTCCAAGATTGGTACAGCAAATTGCTTTCCAATAGACTTCTGCTTCCCTATTTACCAAAGTACTTATTAAAGTGTAGATAGAACCTCCTAGCAGCATGTACTTCCACATGTAGTGCTACAAGTATGTGGAAGTTGAGTGCAATGGCCTAGGTGTGCATGCTAATCATGATCATGGGTGTTAATGCAACTCTGTGTCTGATGTAAGTCAGGCCTTACTGGAAGTATATGTTGTGTACCAAGTTCTGCATTTCCTGACATGTGTGGCCCTATGATTGGTCTAGGGTTTGCAGACTCCTCATTGTTGATAGACCTTACCTGTGGTGTGTGTGTAGAGCCAAACATGTGTGGAGTTTTCTATACACTCCTTGGGGTACATGTTGTTGGAAATTGATAGTTGTTTATCCACCCCCCACCCTCAAAGACGTGCATGGGTTTGTGAATGTGGTACCTAGTACTGATGCTACCAGTATGTTACACATACATGTGAATAAGTGACTGTTTGGTTGGAACCTAGTATACACACTCAGGTATGGCACTTGGTAGTATACTAGCAAGTCCAGTTACAACTTGCAGACCATGTGGCTTTAGTTTTGCATTCCGTACACTGACATTTGTAGCCCAGGTCTTCGCGGAGGATACGCAGCATGATTGTTAGCTGATAACTGGCAGAACTCAGATGGCAAGTCAAAGCCAGTTGTTACCCATCTTGTAGGTTATGGATGTGCTATGTGTGATGTGACCTTTGTAGGCTGGCCTGCCATGTACTTCCTCAGGGACATTCAATGATCTGTATGGTGATATGAGCTGTTACAAGTACAGTAGATGTATTGTCTGATTAACTTCTTGTGCCATTTCACACAATGCAGTTACTAATGTAGAATAATTGCATTTGTCTTCACAGCTGCAAACATGACCCCAGACCAGGTCCGTGAATTCCAACGCCGGGACATAAGATACCAGCACATCCTGCTGGTGGAGTCGGGGTTCAGGAGGATGGCCCGTCGATATCGCCATGAACGGGCCTCCGGGGCATGGAGGGCCTTCCCACAGGGCGGCCCTACTTTGCCCACCACAGCCACCACCAGCACAACCAACACTACAAGCCAGGTGGCCCCACCCACAGCTAGGACTCTTATCCCTACATCTGCTGGACTTCCAGGCCCCAGCATTGGTACAGGTGCAGGACAGCCCACTGGCCTTGGCTCCACACACACAGACCTCCTCCACCGGTACCCAGACTGCCCCAGCTCCATCTGTTGACCCTGCAGCCTACCACAACATGGAACGGAAGATGGACCGTGTGCTGCGCAAGTTATGCCACCTGAGCCGGGATGTGCGCCACATTAACCGGCGTGTGAAGTCAATCAAGAGGACCCTCAGCAGGGCCAACCTCTAGACTGTTTTAAATATGGACATTATTCCCTCCCCTCCCTCCTCTTTCCTTGTTCTTATAGTTAGTGAGCTTAGGGGGCTTAGTGTTAGGTTAGTATAGGCTGTTAGTTTAGTTAGTGTTTGTGGGTGGGTGGGTCCTGATTCTTTCTATTTTTACTTATTAAGTGTGTGGATGGATGGGTGGGGGGCTATGTTGGGGTTCTTGTGTGTTTAAAATAAAAAATATAAAAAAAATATTTAAAAAAAAAAAAAAAATAAAAAAAAAAATATCTATTTGTTTAGGATAGTATGTATTTAGGTTAGTATGTTTTGTCCTCCATGTGTCCCGTCTCATAAGGATGGTGGGGGGTGGATGTTTAGAACGTTTCGTTACATGTGATAAGTAAGTGTAGCTTAGGTTAGTTAGGGACAGTTGTGGGTAATGAGTAGTCGGGGTAGATTAGGGTAGGTAAGATTTTTCCCTCAGTTTCCTCTTCTGTGATTATCATTTAATAAATATTTGGTTAACCCTTGCAGTATGTGTTAAATGGCAGTTGATCCTGGGTTTGGGATCAGTATACATGAATTTTGTACTATTACATTTGTGTCCTATGCTACAAACAAATCCCAACTGAGCTGTACGATTGGCAGCTACCCCAGAGCTACCTTGCAAAGTTTCCACCCTTCGTTGCAACCACCAATCACAGTTAATATGGATGACAATGTGTCTCTGTTGATAAGTGTGTTTTCTACGTCACAAACAGTGCTTCCTGACTTGGTATTGGGGGAACAGTTTTAGGTCTGACTGCAGTGTGATGATCAAGGACACCCTTATAAGATGAGTTCTCATAGGCACTCTTGTATTATTGTCTTCATGACTCCCATACGTCATTTGTGACACAGTTCAGCATGATTACCTATTGGTATGTAAACTCAGACACCTTTATTTATGCAGTTTTTGTAGTGTTTGGTAAGATTAGTGTATGCTGTTATATGTGTTAGTATTGCATGGTGACAACATTTTGCGGCCAGTATTTGATGACCTAGATATCCCTTGAGGAAGCATTATTCTGTCCAAAACAGCATGATGGTGTATGGTTTCTCACTTCATCAGACATGTCCCTCAGGATGGGCAGAGTATGATGCAATCATGGGCACTGTGCAGATTTATCTGACTACATAATATCAGGACAGTTGTATTGACAAGCTACGTAATTTGACAGTAGGCACATTTCAGTTATCTACTGCACAGTTGATATGTCACATTACCCAGAGACAGATTTGTTGTGTAAGTGCTATTTATTGAAAAGTGCTGTAGTGCTATTTGTACATTGTCCATTATTGTGAGTCCATTATAGTGACATCTTACATTGTGATCCTACACAAGGGGTTTCGTAAATGCTTTTGACATGCTGGGGTTGATGTTTCAGACCGTGCAGAGGGACAGGATTTGCCAATGAGTAGGAGAGAGACAATCACTGGGCAGGCTGACAAGATATACAGTGGTAAGCAGAACAGTCATTTAGTAGAGTTGTTGCAAGACTGGCATGTTACAAAGAGCAGGACATTGGTAACAGTTGGCCATGTGGCAGGGACTAGTACTTCCGGATACTTTTCCTTGTGAATGTGATCTGTTCCATGTCTTCTTCTTCTGATGTGTGTGTTGCCTCCTCTGTCCTTGTTGTTGTTGGTTGTGAAGGGGCAACACACACCTCAGTGTTAGAAGACGTGGAGTCAGACATCCCGGTCGCTGCTCCCTGTGAAGGTCTTAAGGGCAGTTCTGCAGCAAGGAGGATCTGCTGGTTCTTGAGAATAGCAGCCACATCACGATGGTAGGCAGCCAGGTCGACCCTGAGGGGTTCAATGTTGCATTCGTGCATGCGTCGACAGGATTGCTGTTGTAGGTGTTGGGTCAACTGTATTACAGCTGGTCTAATTTCCTTCTGGTTTTTTTGCTGTTCCTGCAAGATAGATGTTATGGCTTGCATAGCTGCTGCCTGATCTGCAGATGACATCATGCACGAACGCACTCCCTCAAGGCTGGCTGCCATAGTTTGTATCCCCACCCGCACCTCCTTGGCCAGCTCCAGCTGTACTCCAACTACAGTTCTCTCAAAGCTGGTGCCTGTGTCATCTGAATCCGCAGCTGTATTGGAGCTGGCAGGTCTTACAATTGGGGTGATGGGTGGATCCTCTGCGATGGCTGCTTGTTCTGTGCTCCTCCTTGTGACCGAAGGTGGGGTCTGGAGGGTTTCAAGGACCTTTTGGATAGTCTCCTGGGGAATGTTTAGTGGCTCGTCATCCATGTCATCAGGGTAATCTGCGACAGACATATCCGCAGGAGATCCATCTTCCTGTGCAATGAAACAGGGTACAATTAGTGTGTCTGTGTTGTGGCATTTGTGATGTGACATGCCTGCCTTGTGATGAATTCACATTGTGATCTTGTTTTGTGTTCATTGATTCAGTCCTTCAGATGGGTATTCTCCCAGGCCTATGGCCTACCTGCATGTCACAAGTATGTTATTGAGTTATTAGACTTGTCGGCATCATCTCTTCTAGGTGTTGGTTTTGGCCAAATAGAGAATTGCCACCTTCTTGTCCTACTCAAGCCTTCGTCTACATCCATTCTCATGGTGAGACCTTTCACTGGCTATGGGTGTTCTGATGGGCCTGGCAGCACATTTAGCAATCTGGACCTGCCCCAATCTCTGATCTTTCACAACCACTTAAATGTATTTGACATGTGGCATATCCTATGCATAGCAATGTTATGACACAATATGGATGTTGGCATTAGTAATGTGTACTGCTGATGTTGGGGAATGTGTGGTACATTGGATTGCCCTGATAGTCGTAGCAGTGTCCTATTTCCTCCTCTGACTGTGCAGGTGTATTTCAGTGACCAGTTACATGTGTCCCCCGTCAATGCTGTTGTCTGAGCAGCATGACATCTGGGATGTTACATTGTGACCTAGGCACAGGATGGACCCAGACATATGTAGCATGGGTATGTCCTTAGTGCTGCGTAGCTCCTATTGTTGTTTACATTGGCTGATGTTTTCAACAACTATGGGCATTGACACTTGACAGTACTGGGGCCTTTCTCTTGTTTCAGGGGATTGTTGAAGTTGTCATACTCAACCCCCTAATTTAGGTGTGTATGCTCCATGGGGAAGTTACTGCCATTGGCTACTTGAGCTGCACACAGAGCGGAGGTGGTAGTGGTAACTGTTGTCGCAGTTACATTCCAGTTGCTGGAAAGGCTAGAGGTTGTTAAGAGGGCCCTAGTTAATGTATGGGGTATAGTGGCTGACGTGTGCCGGGATGTCAGATTGACGTTGTGGCCTTCCCTCCTGGCATGGATTTCCCTTTGATCCATTGTTGGCATGACAGCATGCCCCCATGGGACTGTTGTTGGTGCAGTGTAATGGTGTGCCCCAGCTTCTGTTTGTGCAGGCCATGCCCCCATGCCGTGCCCCTTTACCCATGTATATGATGACTTCCATGCATTTTGTGGTCGGTATCCCCCCTGCTTACGGTTAACATTAGTGCATTTCGATTCCCCATGCGACTTACCCTGCATGTGTGTTGTCTCCTGGTAGTCTGCGCTGTCCTGTCCTTGAATCCCTGTGACTGTCTCCTCAGGGATGACGTCTGCGACCATCTCCTCCATGTGGTCCAGAGCCTCCTGGTGTGCTGGACTCCCACCTCCAGTCTGCAGTGCTGCCTTCCTGTTCCTGGCCATCTTTTCCTTGGTCCTGCGCTTGCAGTCATGCCAGCGTTTCTTACACTCGATGACTGTTTTGCGTACTTCAGCCACACTGTTAATCTTGTCAACAATTTGTTGCCATGTAGCCTCTCTCCTACTAATTGGCAACTTTGAGGTGACAAACAGTTGGTGATGGTGTTCCGTCACCTCTTTAACCAGAATTTCCTGCCACTCTGCACTGAAGCAACACTTTCTTTTCTTCTTATAAGAGTCCTGGTTCTTGTGTGGGTCCTCCTGGCTGGTTCCTGGTCTGTTGTCATCTTCCTGGGGTCTGTAGTGGCATCTGGGATACATATTGGCTCTCCTCTGGTGAAATGGCACTGTTCGCGGGTTTTTTTGACGCTATTGCATCATAAAATGGCGCATATCCGGTTTGCGGTGTCGTTAATCGACCCACAGTCATTTCCGCCACGTTAACGTCGTTTTGCTTTACGACTTGACGCTGCGGTGTGCATCAAAAATAATGACTCCCACCTGTGGTTTGCGCCGCCGTGCGTCAAAGTATAAATTTGACGCCCGCACGGCGCACCAAAAAGGCGTTAGCCGGCGGTAATATTTTTTACGCAAAACTGCGCCAGCGCAGTTTTGCGTCAAAAAGTATAAATATGGCCCTAAGTTCATTAGTTCTCCTGGAACTCTCAGCAGCAAAAACAGAAATGCTGTTGACTTCACCAAATTTGGAACTGAGGATTTGAACTGGCAAACTATTATGTATCATCAGCCTGCACCCTATTCTTCATTATGTATTAATGAAATGTATCTTAATTCCAATCTGAGTCTCGCTACCTGGATAGGTAATATTATGAAGTTTGCATCTTTTGATTTATATTGCTTCCACCTTTTTAACCACTTAGACAAACAGCTAATAATTCCGGTCATAAACACCTTAATTCAAAAGAGAATTGATTATCGTGACTCAGTTGTAGGCTTGTCATTTTTTCAATCTCATTCTGAAGACATCAAGGCCCATATTTATACTTTTTTACACAAACCAGCGCCGGCGCTGGTTTGCGTAAAAATTTTTACCGCCAGCTAACGCCATTCCTATGCGCCATGTGGGCGCCTTATTTAAGGAATGACGTTAGCTGGTGCTGCGTACTGGTCAGAGTAAAAAAAAATGACTCAAACCAAGCAGCCCTGGCGTAGGGGAAAATGGGGTTTGTGCGTCATAAAGTGGTGCAAGTCAGGTTTGAGGCAAAAATTATGGCTCAAACCGGACTATGCGCCATTTTTTTACGCACAACGCCCATTGAAATAGTCATGCCCCCTTGCCCAATGGCCGTGCCCAGGGGACTTCTGTCCCCAGGGCATGGTCATTGGGCACAGTGGCATGTAGGGGGGCCCAAATTAGGCCCCCCTATGCCACTTAAAAATTTTTTTTAAAAATACTTACCTCACCTTACCTGTACTTACCTGGAATGGGTCCCCCCATCCATGGGTGTCCTTCAGGGGTGGGCGAGGGTGGCAGGGGGTGTCCCTGGAGGCAGGGAAGGGCACCTCTGGACTCCTTTCATGGTCAGAGACCATGGAAGTGAGCCCACAGATCCCTTAACGCCTGCCCTCACCCAGGCGTTAAAAAATGGTGCACATCAGGCTGTGCGCCGTTTTTTAAACGCCCGCCCTCTCCTGTGTGTCAAAATGACGCTGGAGTATAAATAAGGCGCACAGGCCTTAAAGTCATTTTTTGGCCGGGAACGCTTCCCTTGCATGTCATTAATGCAAGGCAGTTTCCCACATCCAAAAAATTACGCACACAGAGGAATTTTGACATCCACGGGCACGGGTGTCAAAGTTTAAATATGGGGCAATGTTTGCGCCGAATGTGGATCAAACTTTTTGACGCACATTCGGCGCAGACAGAGTATAAATATACCCCCAAGTGACTCAGCTTCCACCATATTGTAACATATTCTTGTACAAAGGTTCAGTTTTCATACACACATTGCACAACTACAATTAAGCCAGATTGCAACAATCCAACTAATTTGGGACATGAAAAAAGTTTAACTGAGTTACTACAGCAAGAAAGAAACTGCATTGGCTACTGGTTCATCTCAGAATTACCTCCAAAGCCTTAACCATCTTGCACAAAGTCATTTACTCTGCCTCGTCTGCTTTGATGGCTCACAAACGTTTGTGGTATTGCTCATCCAAATGCTGGTGTTATAGTGGACAGTTCATTCTGGAAATATATATGGGGTTATGATGACTTCTTTTGGAGATCACACATTTTCAATGTGGGAGGTCAAAGTTTGTATCACGTAGCAAATTCAGCTCCAGGAAATAATGCTATCTCATACTCATCATGAAATCTTTCAAAACTCACCTTTCAACAAACATATGCATCACAGTACTAAAACAACTTTAGTAGTGTCACCAAGAAAACATTTTAGGTGAATAATGTGCTTAATAAGTAACCTAAGCATAAACATAGGCACATGCAGACATATGAAATGCCGATGTTCTCTGTGGACTAATTCTGAGAAATTTCAGAAGAAGTTATTGTCAAGGGCTAAGGATTTCAGTGCTGTGGTATTGTTACTTATTTTGATAGAGAAAACAGCAGGGTACTTCAAGTGACTCAGCATTAGATAAAGGTAGCAAATATAATGAGAGCACATAAGATTCTCCTCTCATCTGCTTCAGGTATGACTTTCACCATTCCAGGATGCCATATTTTGGTATCCATTTTAACGTTTTGGCATAGCTGAACACAGCACCACTAGGTAATGTTTTGGAATTTATTAAGTGATAGATCTGTAGACAGGAAACAGATAGATGAATCCATCACATATAATTGCATCATTGAAAGTATAAACCACATTGTTCATGGCTTTAGACCCGTGCATGTATTGGGTGGCCGGGAGCCATCCGACGCCGTGGTGGGATTATGCGTCGGATGGCTCCCGGCCATCCCAGTACCCACCCATGGGGAAAGGGCTGATGCTCCCTTGTGGGTTGCCACCCTACAATCCCAACTAGGGACGGCAGCGGAAGTGCTTTCGCTGCCACCGTGGCCCCTCCCAGGGATCTGGCATCATCAATGCACACACCACATACTGGCATCATCAGAGCAGGCTGGAGGCGCTAGAAGCCATTTGCTTCCAGAGCCGAGTGGGGAAGGAGGTACGTTTTACCTCCTGGGAGGGTGTGGGATTTCAAAGAGGCAACGGTGGGAAAGAAAAGTGCTTTTTCTTTACCCCGGTGTCTCTTTGAAATGTTTTCCTGCTGCACGATTGTGCAAGTATGTTGTGATCATGTAGTAGGAATACACACTAGTCCACCAGGGATTTTTGTGTTTGTGTATGTGTTTGTGTTGTTTTTTTGCTGAGTTGGGAAGTGGCCCTTAGTGCAAGGGTTGCTCCCCTTTAAAGGGAAATATTTTAGCTGTTTCTGGCTCCCTTGGGAGGAGATCGCCATTTTTTTAGGCCCATCTGCCCCCATGGTGGACAGAAATCACTAGCCCACCAGGGAATATTATTATGGTGATTTTGGGGAGCAGCCCCATTTGCAACGTTCGCTCCCCTTTGGAGCACAATTTATTTTGGCTGTTTCTGGACAGATAAGCCATATTTTAGGCCTATCTGCCCCCTGGGGAGTAGAAAACCACTAGGCCACCAGGGATTTTCATTTTGGCAATTTTAGGGAGCGGCCCCCTGTGAAGGGTCACTCCCCTTTATGGGGTACTTTATTTTCGACATTTCTGGCCCTGTTTGGGTCAGTAATTATTTTAGGTCCATGTGCCCCCAGGGGGCCGAAAAGTACTAGGACACCAGGGATTTGCATTTTGGCAATTTTGAAGAGTGGCACTTTGGGCAAGGGCCACTCCCTTTTTGGGGCCTATTTATTTTGGCCATTCCTGCCGCCTTCGGGGGCAGATAGGCCAATTTTTTAGGGCCATCTGCCCCTGGGTGGTTGGCAGAAAACCACTAGACACCAGGGAAAGGGAATGTTTGGCTGGTGGAGTGTGTGGATTTGGGCTTGCTTGGAAGTGTGCATAGACTCGAGCTTGCCAGGTGGTATGTGCAGATTAGCGCTTGCCTAGAGGGGTAAGTTTGTTCTTGCACATCGTTGGCATTTGTGATCATAGTATTTTGTTTTTCCTTTTGATTCAAGAACAACGCTTTTGATTCCTTTGCTGGGACTCCTGCTTACAGTCCAGGCAGTGGTAGATCTGCAGTTTGCGTAGTTGCATGTGTTTGGTAAGAAAACTGGTTTTGTACTGATTACTCCAAATGAGTATCATTGCCATTCATGAATGAGGTTGTTTGTAAATGGTGTAATCATAGCAGTATATTTAGCTTATGTTTTATTGTGTGTAAAATTCTCCTTGGACTTGTGCATAATGTGTATTGTGTTGACTTATGTGTCATTTTATTTAGGCCCTGATTTAAGAGGCCCTAGCGCCACCATAGCGTAATTTTCTTGATGCTATGGCGGCGCTATAGTGGCTTTTTGCACGTGCCATTGAATACAATGGGTCCCTATGTGCTCTGCAGGAGTACATCAGTAGCATCAGGAATTCTGATGCTATTGCCCCCTACCCTGTGCCATGGTGTGCTGTATATTAAATACAGCACACACATGGTGGCGGTAGGGGGGCGCAAGGGGCTGCTAGAAAAGTGGCACTACATGTAATATAGGGCCTCTTTTCATAAATTAGGCCCTTAGAGTCTGTATGTGAAGAGGCATGCAGAAGGACAGTCGTATGCACTGCCCTCAGTGTCCTTCTAAATCTGTGCTGTGTGTGCCCACTTGCAAAAGAGTTTTTGGGGGCACCCATGAACGTTGCCTGGTCTGTATCATTGTATATTTTTTGTTCAGTTTCACGGTTGGCATTAGTGTGATGTATTTGGTTAGAACTATTGTGTTTGTTGTAGTTTTTTATTTATGTACAATTGGTTTGTGTTTTCTTTTTTGCTAAAAAATTGTGATGGCAGTGTGCGTGGACTGGTGATTAACTGGTGGTGTGCATGGACTGGCATTTGGTTGGAGGTGCGCATGGACTGGTGTTTGGCTGGCAGTGTGTGTGGACTGGTGCTTTGCTGGTGCTATACGTGGACTCCAGTGTGTTTGATTTGCGGTGTGCGTGGACTGGCACTTGGCTGGCAGTGTGTGTGAACTAGTACTTGGCTTGTGGTGTGTCTGAGCTGGTGCTTGGATGGCAGTGTGTAGGTAGTGACTTGCTTTTCGTCACTGAAGTGACTGGTAGCCAAGCGCCAGTCCACACACTCTGTCAGCCGATGTGATGGCTGTGTCAGGCATGTGGGCATATGAAAGTGATGGGCCCTTGAATGGTGCTGTCTGTTGGTGTGAGTGTCGCAATGTGCTGGGCCCGCAGCTGGTGGCTTGAATGGTCTTGTGTGTGTCAAGTATGAAGGGTGTGTGCATTCCACCTGAAACTCTACATGTTTGTGACCCTTCCCTGTCACAAGCAGTTGGCCCACCCACACAAGTGAGGTATCATTTTTATTAGGAGACCGAGGAGACACTAAGTGGTAATAAATGTGTGGCTTCCTTCAGATTCAAGAAATTTCCATCACAGAACTGTGATGATAATAGGTTTTTTAGATAGGTTTTGAGGCTACAAACAATTCAGGGTAAACATATGTGGTAAGAGCCATACAAGGCACACCAGCCTGGATTTCCCTAGGTGTTTAGTTGTAAAAAATGTACAGGTTTGCTAGGTTTCCTTTGGTGCCAGCTGTTCTATGACCCAAAATCCACAGTTAGGTACATTGCACAAAAAGAGTCAGTTTTCAGTGGAAAAATTTGGGGCCATATTTATACTTTTTGACGCAAAACTGCGCTATCGCAGTTTTGCACCAAAAAGATTAGCGCCGGCTAACGCCATTCTGAAGCGCCATGCGGGCGCCGTATTTATTGAATGGCGTTAGCCGGCGCTAGCAGACCGGCGCTGCCTGGTGTGCGTGGAAAAAAACCACGTACACCAGGCAGCGCTGGCGTAGGGAAAAATGGCGTTAGGGCGTCTTAAAATGGGGCAAGTCAGGTTGAGGCAAATAAATCGCCTCCACCCGATTTGCGCCATTTTTAACGACGCCCAGACGCCATTTACATGACTCCTGTCTTAGTAAAGACAGGAGTCATGCCCCCTTGCCCAATGGCCATGCCCAGGGGACTTATGTCCCCTGGGCATGGTCATTGGGCATTGTGGCATGTAGGGGGGCACAAATCAGGTCCCCCTATGCCAAAAAAAAATATAAAAAATAAAATAAAAGTATACTTACCTGAACTTACCTGAATGTCCCTGGGATGGGTCCCTCCATCCTTGGGTGTCCTCCTGGGGTGGGCAAGGGTGGCAGGGGGTGTCCCTGGGGGCAGGGGAGGGCACCTCTGGGCTCATTCTGAGCCCACAGGTCCCTTAACGCCTGCCCTGACCCAGGCGTTAAAAAGAGGCGCAAATGCGGGGTTTTTTGCCCCGCCCACTCCCGGGCGTGATTTTTGCCCGGGAGTATAAATACGACGCATTTGCGTCGCAGTCATTTTTTTAGACGGGAACGCCTTCCTTGCATCTCATTAACGCAAGGAAGGCGTTCACGCAAAAAAATTACGCTCTTTCCTCATACTTTGGCGCTAGACGCGTCTAACGCCAAAGTATAAATATGGCGTTAGTTTTGCGCCAAATTTGCGTCGAAAAAAACTACGCAAATTTGGCGCAAACGGAGTATAAATATGCCCCTTGATGTGTCCACATTGCCTTTTGGGCCGTTTCCTGTTGCGGGCACTTGGCCTACCCACAGAAGCAGAGTACCATTTTTATCCGGAGACTTAGGGGAACACAGAATAGCAGAACAAGTGGTATTACCAATTGTCTTTCTCTGCATTTGCGTCTTCCAAAGGTAAAACAGTGTGTGAGAAAGAAGTCATTCTGAGAAATGTGCTCTAAATTACATGGTAGTTTGAGTTCCTACAAATTAAGAGTTGTACATACACCCACTGTTCCTAAACTAAATTTTTTATGCTTATTTTGGAAAAAATAGGGCCCATATTTATACTTTTTTTGCATCGCATTTGCATAATTTTTTGACGCAAATGCGGTGCAAAAAAAGTATAAATAAGGGCCTTGGTTTCCTTGATACCTATTTCTCACTCTTTATATTTTACCAAATGAATTGCTGTATACCAGGTACACAACGAAAAAGCATTACAAGGTGCAGCTCAGTTGTTGGCTCCAGGTACCTCAGGTTCTTGGTAAACCCACAAGCCCTGGTGTATTCACAACCAGAAGGGTTCACTGAAGGTAATGGTCAATTGCTTTAGAAAATCTGCCATAGTTAGAAAAACTTACAGATGAAAACTTAGGCCCTCATTATGGCCCTGGCATGAGTGATAAAGTGGCGGTAATACAGCCAACAGGGTGGCGGTAAGTCCCGCCAAATTATGACCATGGCGGTGATAACTCCCATAGACAGCCAATGTACCACACCAACCGCCAGGGCAGAAACAACACTCACCACGGTGGTAGCGCCAGCAGCCAGGTGGAAGACAAAGTACAGCCCACCATATTAAGACACTACAATCCGCCACCTTTTCCGGGGCGGTACCAATGCCATCAACAGCCTGGTGGAAACACATCACAGAAGAGAAAGGACTCATCATTGGAGACACAGGGAATCCGAACTGCAAGTTTTCCCGATGATCTTCTACATTATGCTCCACCTGGAACACCAAGACCAACGAAGATGACGACGGTGAGTACAGCCGCCTAGCACACAAGGGAGGGTGGGAGGAAAACGAGTGTGACACACACATGCACAACACACACCCGACACACACCCAACACACACACACACACACCATACATACAACCAGCTGCACACGAAAAACAATTTGTCCCCGAAAAACGTCAGAATAATTCAAGGGCAACAGAATGGACACAAGTGATTGTAATCAGATCAAAATCAAAATCAATAATTCAATTTGTCAATGAAACAGATATATACACATGTACACAAAGGACACTGCCCTGTCCAATGTTCAAAGGGCCCACATGGCCACAGGGCACAGTCTAAGGCCCAGCTTGAATCCTGACCACATGCAGATAGTACACTGCAGGGGCATCAGTTTGCAAATAGGCAGGCACCTCAGGGGGAGAGGGGGCATCTCGACCAGATGCGGGAACAAGCAAAGGCCACAGCCTCTCAGGTGGGTGACTTTCCCACTAGTTCTGGAGGGGGCTCCATGCCCATTGCTCTGTCCTGGGGAGTGCAACGCCACAGTCTCTTAGGTGGGTGACTTGCCCACTGGTTCTGGAGGGGGCTCCATGCCCATTGCTCTGTCCTGGGGAGTGCAAGGCCACAGTCTCTCAGGTGGGTGACTTGCCCACTGGTTCTGGAGGGGGCTCCATGCCCATTTCTCTCTGCTGGGGAGTGCAAGGCCACAGTCTCTCAGGTGGGTGACTTTCCCACTGGTTCGGGAGGGGGCTCCATGCCCATTTCTCTCTTCTGGGGAGTGCAAGGCCACAGTCTCTCAGGTGGGTGACTTTCCCACCGGTTCTGGAGAGGGCAACTCGCTCAGCAGTCCCTGGAGTGTGGCCTACATGCCATCCGCTGGCGGTGACGGCTGCAGTGTGGTGGTGGATGGAGGAGCCTCCTGGGCAGCATCAGCACTGTCTGATGGCTGCAGTGTGGTTGTGGATGGAGGAGCCTCCTAAGCAGCCTCCGCACTTTCTGCTGGCTACAGTGTGGTGGTGGATGGAGGAGCCTCCTGGGCAGCCTCTGCACTTTCTGATGGCTGCAATTCATCAGCTAGTGGTGGAGGCCCGTGACAGCTGGTGGTGGTGGAGGTGTCACCCTGACAGCCTCCACTGGAGTAGAGGGCTTTGTCTCCTCCAGTACATGGGGTGTAGATCCCTTACCCTTCCTGTAGGAGGCTGGCCTGGTTTGTAGTGGGTAGCCTAGGTACTTACACCTTATACCAGGTCCAGTTATCCCTTATTAGTGAAATGTCAGTATTCTAGCAGCTTAGGCTGTTAGAGGCTGCTAGAGGTAGCTGTAGCAGAGCTAGGAGACATGCAAAGCTCCTGCAATACCACTATAGTTACACAGTACTTATACACTATACAAGACAGTACTCAGTGTTACCTGAGGCCAAAAGTATCTTAGAGGCAATACTCCTTCTGGAGGTAATTATTATACACAATATAAACACTAGAGACCATCACCAGGTAAGTAAATAGTCACGGAACAGTGCAAACAGTATAAAATATAATAGAATTCAATAGGAAGAAATAGGCCTAGGAGCAACAAAAAACATATACTAAGAAAGTGGAATGTGAATCACAAAATCCCCCCTAGGCAAGTGTAGTGTGTAGAGGGGCACTGGGAGTGTAAGAAAACCACAAAGGTGAGTAAAATACCCCACCCCAGAGCCCAGGAAAGTAGGAGTAAAGTACTGCAAGTTTCCTCAGGACACACTACAAGTCATGATAAGAGTTATTGCAAGAACCAAGCAAGACTGCAAGCAACAAATAGTGGATTCCTGGACCTGAAGACCTGTAAAGAGAGGAGACCAAGTCCAGAAGTCGCAGAAGATTTCAGAAAGGACCAGAGCCCCTGCTAACCTTGAAGATGGTGCAAAAGAGGATTCTCTGGTTGGAAGAATTCGACAGAAGAGCACCAAAGAAGATAGGTGTGGGTTCCTGCATGATGCAG
The DNA here is from genome assembly GCF_031143425.1 of Pleurodeles waltl. Classification (NCBI taxonomy): domain Eukaryota; kingdom Metazoa; phylum Chordata; class Amphibia; order Caudata; family Salamandridae; genus Pleurodeles; species Pleurodeles waltl. The sequence continues at coordinate 345,317,200 of NC_090439.1, forward strand.
AGGATGTCCCACGTCGAGATGTTGGATGCAGGTGAGTTGCAGTGCTGGATTCATCGAACAAGCTTTGGTTCAAGCAATGTCGCGGTTTGTGTCAAAATGGCGCTTCCTGGACCCAGGAGGGACCTGGGGGCCTCAACTCAGACTGAGGAGGCAGAGGGGGCTCCCAACACTGGAGGGAACCCACATATAACCACGCAGCACTAACGGGAGTCCCAGGACACAGGACAAAGAAGGTGCAAATTGCTGTTGCTGCAGCACTGCAAAAGAAGGTCCTGCGCTGCCGGAGAACAACTCAGTGAGATGAGCATCGCAGGATAGAGTGCTGAGGACCTGGGCCACGCTGTGCACAAAGGATTCTTCAAATAGTGCACAGAGGCCTCAGGAGCTAGAGATGACGCAGTGCATATGGACACTGTCACAAACCGGGAAGTCAAGCTCTTACCTCTGCCAAATTTGGATAGCTGGACCTTAGGACAGTCTGGGTCAAAGGGGTCCACTGCCTGTGTTCCAGGGAGCACTCTCGTTGACAGGAGAGGAGTCCCAGAGAACCGGACGTCATCTCAGAAGGTGCCTGCTGGAGCAGGGAAGCGACTCCGTCACTTCACAGGAGATTTCTTCGGTCCTTCTGGTGCAGGGTGAAGACAGGGAGTCCTCAGAGCATGCACACCTTGGAAACTGTTGCAGTTGCTGGCTGGAGCTGTAGTTGCAGAGTCACAGTAGCCTTCTTGGATACTTTGTTACAATTACAGCGTTTCCTGGAGCAGTCAGCGGTTGATCCAACAGTCAGAGGATGAAGCAGGAGTTGCAGAGGATTCCTTGTGGAAACGTGCAAGCAAAATCTGAAGAGAAACCCACAGGAGAGACCTTAAATAGCACTGAGAGGGGGATTGGCTACCTACCCAGGTGTGCACCTATCAGGAGAGGTCTCTGACATCACCTGCTGGTAATGGCCACTCAGAGATCTCCAGAGTGTCACCACACCTTGGAAAACAAGGTGGCGAATGCCAGGGACATAATGGAGGAGCTCTGGGCACCACCCCTGGGGTGGTGATGGACAGGGGAGTGGTCACTCCCCTTTCCTTTGTCTAGTTTCACGCCAGAGCAGGGACTCCTTCAAATCATTTCCAGAGGCTCTGGGAGGTTAATCCTCCTAAGCCTGTAACACCTATTTCCAAAGGGAGAGGGTGTAACACCCTCCTCCCAAAGAAAATGCTTTGTTCTGCCTTCCTGAGACTGAGCTGCTCAGACCCCAGGACGGCAGAACCCTGCCTGTGAGGTGGCAGCAGCTGTAGCTGCAGTGCAAGCCTCAGAGAGATGCTTTGGCATTTCTCGGAGTCCATGGTGGAGCCCCCAGGATGTATGGGATTGGCCCCCCAATACCAGATTTGGAATGGAGGACAATTCCATGATCTTAGACACCATCAATGGCCATATTCAGAATTACCTTTGTGAAGCTACATATAGGTATTGACCTGTATGTAGTGCAAGCATGTTTTGGTATCCCCGCACTCACGAAGTCCCGGGAATTGCCCTTGGGCAGCGTGGGGGCACCATTGCTAGTGCAAGTGTGCCCCCACACTTCGTAACTTTGCACCTAGCCTTCAGTAAATGAAAGTTATATATATATATAGGTGACTTATAAGTTACTTAGGTGAAATGAAAATCGCTGTGAAATTGTGTGTGCACTATTTCACGCAGGCTGCAGTGGCAGTCCTGTGAAAGTGGTTGTCTGAGCTCCTTATGGGTGGCAAAAGAAATGCTGCAGCCCATAAGGATCTCCTGGAACCCCAATGCCCTGGTACGTAGGTCCCATATACTAGGGACTTATTAGGGGGGGTCCAGTGTGCCAATTGGAATTGGTAAATGAAGTCACTAAACTACAGTGACTAATTTGGAAGCAGAGAGAGCATAAGCACTGAAGATCTGGTAGCAGAACTTCAGTGACACAGTCAAGCACTACTGACAACACACACATTAGTCCACAAATTATGAGAACTGGGGTCCTGACCAACAGGATCCCAGTGAGACAGGCAAAACATACTGACAAACAGGTAGAATTTGGAGGTAACATACCAAGAAAGATGATACTTTCCTACACTTCCTGGCAGGGGCGGATGGGCTCTTCCCCTTCTTTACTGGTGGTGCAGGCTCCTGCCCCTTCTTTCCTGGTGGTGCAGGCTCCTTTCCCTTCTTGCCTGGTGGTGCTGGCTCTTTCCCCTTCTTCAAAGGAGGAGTGGTATACCTTACCACCACGAGTAGGTGATACTGCCACAGTCCCGTAGACTCTGTGTCTGAGGTGCTGGGCTGTGTCCTTGGTACCCTGCTCATAGGGGCAGGACGGGGGGTAGGGAAGAGGTCAATTTGAGAAAGGAAAAGCTTTTTAGGGAATTTGGGGCAGGAGGAGGGAGGGGTAATAGGAGTAGAGGTTAAGGGTGTGGTTGTTGGAGGTGTATGTCTGCTGGACTTGGGCAAAGGGGCATGGCTGTATGCTGATGTGTGGTTGATGGCTGTTGGGTGTGTGAGTGCCTTCGTTTGTGTCTTTAGGAGGGGGAACAGACACAGTGGGAGAGGACAGAGGGGACGCGGCTTGGCTGTTGTGGAGGTGTCTGCCAGTGAGGTGTGTGTCCTGCTTGGTGTTGTAATGCTGGTAGTGGATGTTGATGTAGTGCATGCAGGTGTGAGGTTGGACATGACTGAGAGGGAGGTAGACGAGGAGGAGGGGGAGACAGTGGAGGCAGTGGATATTGTCATGTCTGTAACTGTATGGTGTTTGTGTGAATGACTGTGGGATGAAGTTTGGTGCTTGTGTGTGCCTGTGACACTCTTGGGTGTTGTTGTGTGTGCGTGTTCATCTGTATGTGTGCTTGGGATGGGCTGGGGTTGAGGAGAATGGGACTAGGAAGTGGGAGTTGGAGGGGGGATGGTAGAAACAGGGACAATGGCTGCCATCAGAGAGGAGGTCAGAGCCTGAATCGATCTCTGTTGGGCCACCAATCCACTGTGGATGCCCTCAGGAATGCATTGAATTGCTGCATTTGGGATGCCAGACCCTGGATGGCATTCACAATGGTTGACTGCCCTACAGAGATGGATCTCAGGAGGTCCATAGTATACTCACTCAGGGGAGCAGGGCTAACTTGGGCAGGGCCTGAGGTGCCTGGGGAGAAGGAGATGCCCACCCTCCTGGGTAAACAGGCTTGGGCAACTTGGTGAGGGGCTGCTGGGAGGGCGGTGCTGCTACGGGGGTGGCAGCTGTACCTGCAGCTGGGTGGTCACAGAGGTGTCCGCCACCACCAGGGAGCTCCCATCGGAGGAGGTATCTGAGTCAGTGTTGTCTCCTTCAGTCTCTGCCGTGGTGCTCCCCTCGCCCTCCGTCTCACTGGTTCCCTCGGCGTCCGTGGTTTCTGCCTCCTGGGTCATGTGAGATGCAGCTCCCTCTTTCGCCGGAGCCCCTGCTCCTCCACCGGATGATGTTATTGCACACAAGGACAGGATGACAAACAAGAAAGGGGGGGAGAGACAAAGGATACACTGGTTCAATTACTGCACCAACACCACAGTTGGCATACACATCACCATCACACACAGGGAAAAGGCTTAAGCACTATGCCTTGCACTACCAGGGGTATGGCTAGTCACTAAGGCAAGATGAGGACAACATACCGCCAACTGCAGCACTCCTGGGACCCACTATGCCCTGCCTGAAAAATACTGCTAAGAAGCTAGGTCACCTGTATTTGCTATACACCCATTACCCTGTAGATGACCCACGCTGCAATGTCTGACCTGGCCTTGGGGGCATCCACTGACATGCATCCACCACCCGGATACCCTCCCACCAGCCAAAATATGTATTGATACCCACTGTACTCACCCCCTTGTGGCTGCTGTGATTCCCTCAAGCGCCCATCCAGCTGAGGGTAGGCTACCACCAGTATGTGGACCATCAGGGGGGTCAGGTTTGACAGGCACCCCTTCCTCATTGGGAGGCCATCCCCAGCTGGGCCTCCACGGTCTTCGGTGCCCAGCATCTCAGCATCTCATCTTGTTTCTGACAGTGGGTGCTCCGCCTGCCATAGACCCCCAGGGTCCGCCCGTCCTTGGTGATGGCACACCATAATCCCTTCTTTTGATGGGGGCACTGACCTGCAAAGGAAAAATAGACAGGATAACACCATTAAACAAACAGTGCAGCCTGTCACACAAATGGCCCACATACCCGTTTCTATTACCATTGTCACACTCAGCGCAGCGCACAACATGTACATCGCCAACAGACAATACCCCCACCCATGCTTGCACACACATCTCCATGCCTCCTTGACACATGCATAGTGGCCAAAGTGTACTCACATGTTGGTCTGGAGGCCCATACAGCTGTCCGTACTGGGGTAGGACCCCATCCACCAGTCGCTCCAACTCCTCCAAAGTGAAGGCAGGGGCCCTTTACCCAGTCACACGGGCCATGGTAGGTTCCAGACACAGGTCACAGCAGCACACGCAGTGTAGGTCTTCTCCTGTTGAAGATCAGGAAACAAGTGAGGACTGAGTTAGAAAATGGTGTTCATTTCACCGGCGGTGAACACTGTCACCACCGGCGTAGATCCTCATTGGCTGCTGTACTCCATAGAGCCCCATATTCTCCAATGAGGAATTGCACGGTGGTGCAAGACCGTCTTCCGCCACGACGCCTAACGTTGGCAGAGTTACCTCACTTCCACCTGTCCCTACATACAGGACAGCCTGTCACCATTTCAGGGGGGGGCAGGCATATCAACATTTGCTGCGTCACAGATTAGATTGGCACATTCTTAGCCATTAACACTGTTGCAATACATAAGTGCACCATGTGGACTGCTGTTGTGGTTTTGTTGTTCCAATTGTAATAGCCTACTCACTCTTGTGTCCCTTAGATACCTACTGCTGCGGACGAATAGGAGGTGGAGATATGCCCCCGTGTACAGGTCCCTGGTGGACTTAGCTACACTGGAAAACAGGCACATTATATTCACCTATAGACTGGACAGGGCCACAATCACAGAGCTGTGTGCCCATTTGAAGCCTGACCTGACCTCATTTATCCGTCACCCGACTTGGATCCCCCTCTTGTGCAAGTGCTATCAGTGCTCCATTTCGTGGTGACAGGTTCTTTCCAAGTGACAGTGGGCTTGGCAGCAGGAATGTCACAGCCAATGTTCTCAATCGTGCTGGCAAGAGTGTTGTCTGCCCCGGTAAAACACATGTGCAGCTACATAGCTTTCTCCCAGGTGGAAGATTTGGCCACTGTGAAGGCTGGATTCTGTGCAATGGGACATATCCCCAATATTATTGGGGCACTTGACGGGACACATATTGCGTTTGTCCCCCCCCCAAGAATGAACAGGTGTACAGGAATCATAAGAGTTTCAACCCCATGAATGTGCAAATGGTGTGCCTGACGGACCAGTACATCTCCCACGTCAATGCTAAGTATACTTGGTCGGTGCATGATGCGTCTCTCTTGAGGAATAGCAGCATCCCAAATGTGATGGCTCAACTACAGAGGCACAGGGTGTGGCTAATAGGTGAGACTTGGTCCCCACCCACTGTATGTTAGTGTATGCCTCTGGTGTTAACCTCAGAAGACAGTGTGTGGCTAAATGTTGTCCCTCAATACCTGCAGGTAACTCTGGCTACCCAAACCTATTGTGGCTGCTGGCCCCTGTGAGGAATGCCAGGACAAGGGCTGAAGAACGTTATAATGAGGCACATGGGCAAACCAGACGGATCATCGAGAGAACCATCGGCCTCCTGAAGATCAGGTTTAGGTGCCTCGATCTGACAAGTGGATCCCTGTGCTACCCACACGAGAAGGTCTGCCAGATAGTAGTGACGTGATGCATGGTGCACAACCTGGCCCTCAGACGCAATGTGCCTTTTCTGCAGGAGGAGGAGACTGGAGATGCCCCTGTGGCTGCAGTAGATCCTGATGACAGTGAGGATGAAGAGGCTGAGGATGAGGATGAGGACAACAGAACATCAGTTATCCGTCAGTACTTCGAATGACACACAGGTGAGACAGTGCAACTTCACATTTCTATGACTATTGTTGTATTCTGTGTGTCTGTGGCATGATGGCATTAACCACGTTTTACCTCTACTTACTGTCACCTATGGATTATCATTTTACAGATGTTGGTGCAATGACAACTGTTTACTGATGTGCTGACTACAGCCAGCTAGAGGTCATTATTTCTATGCTCTCACAATTTACAGTTCATTTGCAATGGATGTAACTGTTTCCATAAATACATTGTTTAAACACATGACATACAAGTATTTGAGTTGTGTTCAAGGGTGTTTATTTTAGTGCTAAGAAATAGAGGGGAAAGTGCAATCGAGTGGTGTGATGATGGACGAAAGTCCAGGGTATTGTTCCAGTCTGTCTGTAGCACAGCTGCAGTGTACAAGTGGCCGTAGGAAAGGGAGCTACGGCAGTTCAAGGTGGGGAACGAGACTGAGTGGGACACAAGGGGGACAATCAGGAAAGTCTAATTTCCTGGCGGTGGTCTTGGCAAATGTCTCTGGCTTCTGTCTGGATCACAGGGAATGTTTGCGGGGATGTTCACCTTCTGCAGGGGGAAGGGTGCTGGTGGCCTGTGGGTCCTGTGGCAGGTCCTCATGCCCACTAGCAGCAGCAGAAGAGGAGGCTGGTCAATTGACTGGCTAGTGGTATTGGTCCACTGGTGTGCTACTGCCTCCCTCATGATGTTGGCCATGTCTGCCAGCACCCCTGCTATGGAGATCAGGGTGGTGTCAATGGACTGCAAGTCCTCCCTGATCCCCTGATACTGCCCCTCCTGCAGCTGCCTGTTCTCCTGCACGTTGTCAAGGATCTGGTCCATCGTGTCCTGGGAATGTCGGTAGGCTCCCAGGATCTCGGAGAGTGACTCCTGGAATGTCGGTTCCCTGGGCCTGTCCTCCCTCTGGTGCACAGCAGTCCTCCCAGTGTCCCTTTTGGCCTGTGCCCCTGTCCCCTGAATGGTGTGCAAAATGCCTCTGACTGTCATGGAGGTGAGGTGTGGCCTGGGGTCCCTGTACAGGTCGGCACACTGCTGATTGATGTGTCCTGGGGACAGGGGTGTGGGTATGCTGGGTGGGTGCTGTGGTGTTGGTTCATAATGGGGAAGGCTCTGTGGTTGTCTGTGAGTGAGCTTGGGTGACCGGTTGTCCAGTGGTCCCTGATGAGCCAGGTAGGTCATCCAGATCCAGAAGTCCAGAGTTACTGTCATCACTGGAGGCAACTTCTGTTGGGGGACTGGATAGTCATGGCACTTCCTCTCCATTGAAATTGGCTGGGGTACCTGTAGGGATGTAAGCGTTGTATTATGCTTCATGTGTGAGACATTTGTACATCCCTGGCTTCCCCCCTATCGTTGATGTTGCCCTGCCACCTTTTGCATGTGTATGGTGATGTATTGAGGGAATGTCAGTTTCCCTATGCTATGCATGCTTTAGTGATGGGTATCCATGTAGGGCTGGGAGGGATGTCCATGCATTGGTCCAGCATGCAGGGTTTGGCATATGTGTAAGTGCAGTGCGTGGGATGGAGTGGAGTGATGGGAGTGAGGGTGAGGGGGTGTGATGGCATGCAGGAGTGGGGGCGTGATGGCATGCAGGTGTGGGGGCTGATAAGTAGCAAATATTGACTTACCAGTGTCCAGTTTTCTGGCTACTCCAGTGAGTCCCTCAGGTTGCAGTAATGCCAGTACTTGCTCCTCCAATGCTATGAGCTATGGGGAGAAGGTAGGGGTCCACCACCAGTCCTCTGTATGGCGAGCTGGTGCCTTGCTGCCATGGAACGTACCTTCCCTGTAGGTCATTCCACCTCTTCCTGATGTCGTCCCTTGTTCTTGTGTGCTGTCCCACGGCGTTCACCCTGTCCATGATTCTCCATCATAGCTCCATCTTCCTGGCAATGGATACCTGCTGTAACTGTGCTCCAAGCAGCTGTGGCTCTACCATGACAATTTCCTCTACCATGACCCTTAACTCCTCCTCAGTGAAACGGGGGTGCCTTTGTGGTGCCATGGGTGTTGTGTGGTGTGTGTTGGTGAGAGTGTGTTGAGTAATGTCGTGGGGTGTGTGATGTGGAGTGCGTGGCGGATGTATGGGTGTAAGTGGTGTGTGTGTCTAGTTGTCTCTGTGCTGTTCTTGTCAACCTCCTGGCAGTAATTGTTGTTCGTAAAGGGTTGTGGGTAATATGGGTGTTTGTTTTATATGGCTGTGGGTGGGTGTGTGTGGTGTGTGTATAAGTGTCAGGTGTGTGTGTTTTTAGTATTGGCCGATGTAGTGTTGACTTGTATGTGGGTGTCCATTTTGAACGCAGCGGGATGTACCGCCAATGGTTTACTGCCATTGAATGTCCGCTGTGGGGATTCGTGGGTCGTAATGTGGTCGGCGTTGTTCTGTTGGCATAATGGTTTGGGTATTGGGTCTGCCACTTTAGACTGACCTTTGGTCTGGCGGATTTGTGTATGTGGCTGTATTCTGTCAGATTGCTATGTGTGTCATAATATGTTGAACGGATATTCACCACTGCGGCGGTATGTTAGCGGCCGTCAGCGTGGCAGTAGGTGGCATTTACTCCCAATGTCATAATGAGGGCCTTAGACACAAATGACTGTTCTTTTAACTCAATTGAAATTTTTTATTTTATTTCAAGTGTTACTTTCTATATGAAAACCTTAAAGTATCTTCACAAATAAGTCCTTGCTGAGTTTCAGAATGTTATCTAATTTTCAGAAGTTTATGGCTTTCAGGGATTCTCAATTGATTTCATTCCCATTTCTACCACTAGCTGGAAGGAGATGGAAAGTACCAACAATAGGAAAAATGGGGTATGACCCAGTAAAATACCAAAACTGTGTTGAAAAATGTGGTTTTCTGATTCAAGTCTGCCTGTTCCTGGCAGCTAGGAAGGTGGTGATTTTAGTATCAGAAATCCTTGGCTGATGCCATTTGCAGGGGGAAAAAGGTGCATTCTTCTGCAGCACTTTTTCCCCATTTTCCCCCCAAAAACCCAAATGTAGCTGTATTTTGGCTAATTTATTTTTCCCCTCAATGAGAATCCACAATCCCTGTGTACCTTTAGAATCCCTAGGATGTCAGAAAAAAAGGATGCATATTTGGTATGGATAGCTAATGTGGACAAAATGTTATGGAGGACTATGCACCAACTACCCGAAATAATAATAAAAAAAAAAAAGGCTTAGCTTGGGGGCGTAGTATTTAAGGGGCTAAACAAGATATATCAATCCTTCAATATATATAAATCCACCCTTCATTGCAAGAAAGCTAATGACCCAATTGGAGAAAAAGTTGTTGTGCAAAAGTCCAAGAGCCATGTCATTAGGATGCTTAGTGCTGACACTGTTGTGTATGTTGGCAAACACAAAATGCTAGATGTTAGGGGGATAGTATAAAATAAGAACATATAAAGTTTAGATCACTTTAATCCCCTATAAAGTGCAAAGCAGTGTGGGGAATCGTGTCATCTCACAACAGAATATAATGCCACAAGACTATAGGTTCCTCTGTAACCAGGAAGGGATGAGGAAAAAACTGGTCTAGGACAAAGTGTGCTCAACTTTAAGATTTAGCAAAGGGGTCATCTAGAAAATCTGAAGCAAATGTGATCTTGTGAAGAAGCTCAATGGGAAATGTGTGGTAAAAGCACACTTTTTTCTAAAAGCATTGCCGTTAAATGAAAAACATCAATATGTTTCTGAATGTTTAATGCTAATGATTTTGTTTAATCATTTATAAAATGTGCTTAGGTAGAAACCTTATGATCTTCTAAAATAAAATTTACAACATTTCACAATTATAGTTTATTAACTACTAAGTGAATGTTAAAGAAAAGTGATTCTCTGTATAGTTATATTTTGATGCAACAGATATGATTACTGTAGCATAGGACTTAACAAACCTAGTACTCCCTAACCTATGGTTTCCAAAGTAGGAATAATGAAACAGAGAGTGGAATGAGGTTCACTTTCCCTTCTTCAACATCCCTACAACTCCCTGCTAAGAGAGAGAGAGAGAAAGAGAGAGAGGGAGAGACAGCGACAGAGAGAAAGAGAGAGAGAGAGAGAGAAAGAAAGAGAGAGTGCAAGAATAGGAAACTGTTTTTGCATTTTACAATTATACTTGAGGGGTTAAGTAAAGAATTTACACCATGCATTGCATGAATAACTCAATGTCAATGTAGGTAATGGGAAGTGAGGAAAGTCCTCTCAATTGACACTTATAGTAGGGGAGTTGTGCTCACCATCCTTGTCATGGACTTCAGTGTCTTATGATTTTTGATTATTACTAGGAGTTTCACATTGAAGATGAAGTAAGGCCCATCTGCAATCCTAGTAGGCTTAGTGTTGTATTAACCTCAGCATCACTTTTACATTGTGTTCCAGCACAAACAGAACTTTCAATCCTCCATTACAGGGTGAAGACTGAACATTTGTTAAAGACACTGAGTTGAATGTTTGAGGACTCTTCTTTCAGTATCCTTCATAGGTTTGGCATCTGCTATAAAGAAACAGCATAGTTCCCTGGAACAGATCATGAGAGGTTGAGGGGCTTAGCCCCTCTCTCCTGGTCTGTCAATAGTGTCTCTATCAATAACAGTCTTGGTTCCAGATTCATGGTCCATCTATTAAAGCAGCATGCAACTATTGCAGTCCCTCATTGATTAGTGATTAGTTTGCAGTTTGTAGCTAGTTTCTGGCACCATGCCCACTGTGTATCTTTGGAACACAAGGGGCAATGTAGCAGCTGGTTGCTTCTGCCTACTGAGCAAACATTTGCTGGTGATCACAAACAATTGGTTGTAGGGATGGGTGGGGGAGGGTGATGGAGTTATATTGGACTAAGGCCAATATATATAGGAAAATGACAGAGCACGACGAGGCGGCAAAATTAGCAGCGCAGCGCTCCATCATTTTCACAACGCAGGGATGTGCCATATTTAATTGCATACAGAGCACTCCTGTGTTGTCCCCTGTGCTGGTGCTAAATTTAGCTGCCAGCTCCAATATAGGCATCCCTGCACCATTGTGCAAGGATATCTGCGTTGAGGGGTGTGATTGTTTATGTGCATGAATGTGTCCCTTCCTGCACATAAGCAATCACTAATGGTGCTTTGGTGCTACACAGAAGTGCCAACGCATCATTTTCAAATGATTGTTTCTGTGCAGAAAGGGACACCTTTCCGCACATATACAATTATTTCTGGCATTTTGTTCTTTCTAAGCGTGCTGCAGAATGCAGTTCGCATAGAAAAAGCAAAAAAAGAGGAGGAATAAAAGTATTGCTCCTAGTTGCGCTTTGTTAACGCCACCCCTGGGGGTGGCCTTAGACTTAGTCGCCGCCTAAGGTTTACGAAATCTCATAAATCGGAGGCAGCGTCAAAATGCAATGGGTGCTGTATATTGCGGCATTACGCCTCCTTGTAAATATGGGGCAGAGGTTAGTGCCACTGGATCGTGACGTAAAGTGATGCTCCAGTGGCTCTAAGGACTGATAAATACTCCCCTAAAACTCTAAATACAATATTTAGTGGCTTTATTTAAACAACTGTACATCATGGCTTACCAAATGACATAACCCTAACTTTAACAGAAACAGCTCTTTTTCTAATTAGGACAGTGTAATATTCTTCTTTTGTCCAGTTTTGAGAATAAGTCTAGTTTCAGAACATATTTTGTACTTAATCTCACATACTGTTTTTCCATAGGCCCACTAATTTTAGATCTGTAAAATATTAAAGAATATCAGTAATGTTTAATAAAGCTCAATGTATTCTCCATTTACACCTTCTCAGTAGGCCCGGTGTAATTTTAGTTATGCAGGTGTAATCTTGCATAATATCTGGCATTTTGTATAAAGTAATTGATGACTAATGTCTGAGATTACACCATTACACTCCAACACATAAAGGAGATGTCCATTTGGGTAAAAATCCTACCACGGAAGTACAGAAAGTGAGCAATCAACCCAAACTTAAGCAGCAGATCATCATCGTCTGCTCTGATAAAATTAACTCTAAAATTAATTTCAAGTTGACTTTTTTACCTGAACGGACCATTGGGGTAATTTTTGTGGGCAAATTGCAAATTTTTTATTTTTATGTTTTTTTTTCTGTAAAATAAGTGCCATTGACATTGAGGCTGCTGTGCACACAGCATCAACTTTATCTTCCTACCTTGAAGACTTCCCCATGTGCTTTGTTCAGATGTTGGTCATTTTGGATTTGGAATCTGGGGAGAGGGTAGGAACACTCATCCTTTATCTGCAATCTTTGCTGCATCATCCACCCTTGGAATATGTACTTTTTTAGTGAAACTCAAGTAAGCTCAGTGCAATACTTTGCAAAATATTTGTTGGCAGACACCTCTATTTTTGCTCCTTTTTCATTTTGTTTATTGCTGTATGACCCAGAGTTTTGAGTTTCAGGGGCAAGTAGGTCCTTGTGGGGTTAAGGGATAAGAATGTAATGGCTATTGACATTTAGAAATACTTGAGGCCTGAGATTGTAAAATTTCACTTTGTGAATTTCGTATGGATTCAAAACTAACTTTGGTTTTTTACTGTTGGAGGCCTAGTCTGCTGTAGAGCTTGTATGTATTTTTTAAATGCAATTTTCACATTCTCACTGCTGCTGTGCTAGATATATTTTTTTTGCTTTGGTGTTTTGTGGCTGGCCTTTAATTCATGTCAAATGTAGGTTATATTTTGTCTGCATATGCCTGCTTGAGGCTAGGATGGTGGTGACTCCAGGAGTCCAGCCCCTTATAGCCAGATAATTTCCTTCAGCCTCAGTCCATGTGCTTGCCCGCCATTTTATGTGTATGTGTTCAATGTTCATTTGGCAACTTTTAAAAGTCATTGTCTTGTATATTTTGGCCCTGATTTATACTTTTTGGTGCAAAACTGCACCAACGCAGTTTTGCACCAAAAAGTTTAGCATTGCTTGCACCATTTCTGTGCAACAGCCAGGCACCATATTTCTGGAATTGTGCAAGCTGGTGCAAAGGGTGGGCTAGCATAAAAAAATTGACGTTAGTCGGGTGGGGCTGGCGCTATGGAAGAAGGGGGTTTTGCATGAAAAAATTATGTTAGGCAGGTTAGAGTAAAACAAATGACTCTAACCTGCCTAGAGTCATTTTCTGACATAAAACCATCCATACCACAAACTACTATCTCAGAAAAGACAGGAATCATGCCCACAACCCCACTGGCCAGGACAAGGGAATAGGGTCCCCTGGGTATGGCCATCACACCCAGTGCCATGTAGGGGGGGCCTATTTCAGGGTCACCTATGGCACTTTAAAAAAGAAAATGCAATACTTAACTATACTTACCTGGGATGAGGTCCCCCTTCCTCCACAGTCCCTCTGGTGTGGGGGGGTTGTCCCTTGGACCTGGGGATAGCACCTGTGGGCTTATTCCATGGTGTGCCTCCATGGAAATAGGCCCACAGGTCCCCCAATTCCTACCCTGACCCAGGCGGTAAAAAATGGGGCAAAGCAAGCTTTGCCCCATTTTTGACCCCTCCCGTGCACCATTTTTGCACGGGAGTATAAATATTGTGTTAAGACCATAGCGTCATTTTTTTCACGGGAATGTCTACCTTGCATCTCATTAAGGCAAGGAAGGTTTCCACTTCCAAAAAATGACTTTAACTCCATAAATTTGGTGCTAGATGGGTATAGTGCCAAAGTATAAATATGGAGTTATTTTTCCACCGAATTAGAGTAAAAAAAATTAGTGCTGTGCTGGCCATTGGGGTGGCGGGCATGACTCCTGCCTTTTCTAAGGCAGGATTCATGTGGTATGGATGGTTTTGCGTCAGAAAAGGACTCTAGGCAGGTTAGAGTCATTTTGATTACTCTAACCTGCCTAGCGTCATTTTTTGGTGTAAAACCCCCTTCTTCCATACTGCCAGCCCCACCCGACTAACATCATTTGTTTTAATGCTAGCCTACCCTTTGCACCAGCTTGCACCATTCCATAAATATGGTGCCCGGCTGGTGCACAGAAAGGGTGCAAGCCGGTGCTAAACCTTTTTTGTACAGAACTGCGTTAGTGCAGTTTAGCATCAAAAAGTATAAATCAGGGTCTTAGGGGCATATTTATACTCTGTTTTCACCGAATTAGCGTCATTTATTTTTACTCTAATTCAGTGCACAACTAACTCCATATTTATACTTTGGTGCTAGACCCGTCTAGCACCAAATTTATGGAGTTAAAGTCATTTTTTGGAAGTGGAAACCTACCTTGCCTTAATGAGATGCAAGGTAGGCATTCCCGTGCAAAAAAATTATTCTATGGCCTTAACACCATATTTATACTCCCGTGCAAAAATGGTGCACAAGAGGGAGAAAGGGTAAAAAAATGGGGCACAGCTTGCTTTGTCCCATTTTTTAACTCCTGGGTCAGGGCATGCGTTAGGGGACCTGTGAGCCTATTTCCATGGTGGAACACTATGGAATAAGCCCACAGGTGCCCTCCCCAGGCCCCAGGGACACCCCCACCCACACCGGAGGGACAGCAGAGGATGAGGGACCCCATCACAGGTAAGTACAGGTACGTTTAAAAAAAAATAATTAATGTGCAATTGGGGGCCCTGAAATGGGCCCCCCTATAAGGCACTGGGTGAATTGGCCATGCCCAGGGAACCCTGGTCCCCTGTGCTGGCCATTGGGGTGGTGGGCATGACTACTGTCTTTTATTAAACAGAAGTCATGTGGTATGGATGGTTTTGTGTCAGAAAATGACTCCAGGCAGGTTAGAGTCATTTATCGTACTCTAACCTGCCTAATGTCATTTTTTGGTGCAAAAACCCCTTCCATACTGCCAGCCCAACCCGACTCAAGTACTTTTTTTTGCCACTAGCCTACCCTTTGCACCGGCTTGCACTATTCCATAAATATGGTGCCCGGCTGGTGCACAGAAATGGTGCAAGCTGTTGCTAAACGTTTTGGTGCACAACTGAGTTGGTGCAGTTTTGCACCAAAAAGTATAAACCAGGGTCTTAGAGTCATAGAAAATGACGCTAATTTGGTGCAAACAAAGTATAAATGTGCCCCTCAATTTACAGGCCCTGTGCACAGGTAGTGTACTTTACTAGGAACTTATAAGTAAATTAAATATACCAATTTTGAATAAGCCATTGTCTCCACGTTTCCAGCAGAGAACACATGTACTTTAGTACTGGTTAGCAGTGGTACCCAGGGGCATATTTATAGTCCCCTAGCGCCACCTTTTGACACATTAACGCCATTATTTTTTACGTTACTGTGGCCCAACGAGGCCGAAATAACCACACCGTTTTTGGTGCAAAACACCTTTCTTCCATAGCGCCAGCCCCACCCAACTACCGTCATTGTCTTTAAGCTAGCCCACCCTTTGCACCGGCTTGCACTATTCCATAAATATGGTGCCTGGCTGGTGCTCAGAAATGGTGCAAGCCGGTGCTAAGCTTTTTGGTGCAAAACTGTGTTAGTGCAGTTTTGTACCAAAAAGTATAAATCAGGGCCTAAGTGCTACTGCTGGACCTGCTGCACTGATTGTGCCACCCACTTAATGAGCCCTTCAACCTGGCTCAGGCCTGCCATTGCAGAGCCTGAATGAGCAGTTTTAAATTGTCATGTTGACCTGGCAAGCTAACCATCTTGCCAAGCCCAAACCTTCCTTTTTAATATATATGTCTTCCCTAAGATTGGCCCTAGACAGATCAAAGGCAGGGAACAGTGTGTTTAAAAAGTAGGACATGTACTTTCAAGTTTTGCATGTCCTAGTAATGAAAACTCTTACATTTGCTTTTCACTACTGCAAGGTCTATCTCTCCCATAGGATAACGTTGGGGTTGCATTAATATGTTTTATAAGTGAAATTTCCATTGAGAAGGGATGGGACACCTGAGTTTGGTGTCTCTGGAGTCACAATTTAAAATCATAACTCATGGTAAAGTCAGATTTCAAATTGTAATTTTGAAAATACCACTTTTAGAAAGTGCCATTTTCTAACCATAGCTATTTGGTGTCTACTGCCTGTCTCCAATACCCAACAGCGTGAGGTGATAGCTGGACCTGTGCATTCCCTCTAGATAGCTATACACAAAGGGAGCTTAGGTGTGACTATGGGACGTCAAAACCCTGATCAGCCATCCTGGGCAGGATGGGAGGGAGGAGCTGACCCTTACAGCTGAATAGGCTGTGTCCTGTCCCTACACAAAGGGCTGCATATCCCCCTGTAGTGAGTCTGGTTCCAGGACATGAATATTAGGAACTCTGTGCACTTCAAAGGTCCCTCTTTAAAGTCACCCCCCCACTTCGAAGGCACAACTGGTTACTGGGTCTCAGACATCACCATCTCAGTACACTTCTTGATGTGTGGATACTCTGCCAGGAAGAGGGACTGCTGTGATGCTGTAAGGACAGTCTTTCTACTAGACTATGCTTGATCCTTGTTCTGCTGTTCTGACCTGCTGCCTTCTGCCCTCCTTGCTTGGTAGTGAAAAAGAATCGACCTGAATCTTTCCAACCCAGAACCAAAGGGACTCCAAGGACTTGGAGACCGGCCGCCTGTTCTTCTGAAGTTTCAGGGACACAAAAGACTTCTAACTCAACGCCTACAGCACCTGAACACTGCTATCTGAAAGTATTGCCCTGTCAAGTGGTGCCATTCCAGTCCTGGGTCCTTTTTGGAAGTGGGTATAAAGTGTTGTGCCAGTCAAAAATCCATGCATCAACACCGTTGTGTTGCTCAGAACCAGTGCATCTCTATTAACACCAACACATCACCACTGATGCAGGGACTGAGGCTACCACATCACCATCTACGCTGGCGCATTGCTGCTGCTGTGAGAATTCGGAACACCAAATCACTTCCATTTCTGATTCATCTCTGACTTTGCGTGGCTCAGAGCTGATGCATCGCCTACCTTTTCAGGATCAATGCCAAAGCTTTGCCTCCGTTGCTCCTTACATCTTGTTCTTGACGTTGACACAACTCCGAACCAAGGTACTGTTTCAGCAGACCAAGGCTAGTCCCTGTATCCAACCCATGCTCCATCGCATTTGGCCTGACTTTTCAGATATGAACCGGACTACCACGACCAGATAGCCCAAATTGGCACGTTATGCTTCCAAGCATTGCCACTAATGATCAAAGTTTGAATATGTTTGTTTTGGGGGTATTCCCCATAAAATATATATATATATATATATATGTATATATATATATTTATATATATATGTGTGTTAGACTTTTGCCTTTGTTTCTATGATACTGGAATCTGTTTTTGCTGTTTTTGATACTCTGGGCACTTTACCACTGTTATCCAGTGCTAAAGTGCAAGTGCTCCTATGTAAAATGTATGTGTAATTGCTTTCTATGATTGGCATATTTGCTTTACCAGTAAGTCCCTAGTTCAGTGCACTAGAGGTGCATGTACTTATGTGCATTGCGTGTCCTAACAGTAAAATACTGCCAAATTCGGTTTTCATTGTTGCAAGGCCTATCTCTCTCAAAAGTTAACATGGGGGCTGTCTTTATATGTTATTAAAATGCAGATTCCCTTTGAGAGCAGATTGTAATGTGGAGTTTAGGGTCACTGAGCTCACAATTTAAAAACACATCTTTTAGTGTGTTTTTAGGTTGTGTGTTTGAAAATGCCACTTTTAGAAAGTAGGCATTTTCTTGCTAAAACCATTCTGTGACTCTGCCTGTTTATAGATTTCCTGTCTGGGTCAGTTTGACATTTGGGCTGTTTACACCTCTCTCTAAACAGTGTCACAAAGGGACTGGGATGTAGCCTGCTTATCCTGATGAGCCATTTGCGATGGGAGGGAGGGGAGGAGTGGTCACTCACACCTGAATGGGCTGTGCCTGCCCTCACACAATGCAGTCTCCAGTCCCCTGGTGTGTGACTGGGGCCTGGCCTGGACAAGAAAGGATCTTACAAACACTTGCCAACTTCAAAGGCAGAAAGAGGTATAAGTGTTGGACCCAAAACCCCAGACTTTAGATTACTTCAAGGATTCAAGAGGAGCCTCTACCTGGAGAAGAGCTCAATAGCTGAGGAGAAGTGCTGCCCTGGCCTATGACTGTGCTGTGTTGGACTATCCTGCAGTTGCTGCTTCTTCCTGTGCAAGGGGATAGAGACTGGACTTTGTTGCATTCCTTCTTGAGAGGTAACTCCAAGGGCTTGGAGTAGAGCTTGCCTCTTATTTTGAAGCCTCAGGCACAGCAAAGGCTTCACCAACCAGACCTGAGTCTACTTGCTGTGGACTCTAGCTCGCCAGTTCCTGGAGCCCTGAACGTGAAATCCTGGAGAAAAAACAGGCTAACAACTCTGGATGCTGTACAAATGGCAAAAGACTTTGTCACTATCTAGCTAGGCGTGGATAGCACTGTGCTGAACCCATGCTTAAAAACGTTGCTAGATAAACAGACATTTGAGGTCTCGCTGGTGTTGCATGGTGCTCCTTACTGGAGCTGCTCTCCATCTAAACGTGGGAACTACCCAGAGTTCTGTCGTCCTTTTTCCATATGTATATATATATATATATATGTATATATATATATATATATATATATTTATATATATATATATATATATATATACACATATATATGACCCACTCAGGCGGTCACACACCCACTGACAGATCCACTGACAGAGACCAATCCTGTGGCCAACCTGCCAAAGGCCATGGTTTGCGCTGGGTTGGGTGGTTAAAAGGACTTCTCTGCAAGGCAAGCCCTTGCCCCAATCCCAGCTGAACACGGCCAAAAACATAGAAATTCACTGAAATAACTGAGTAATAGTTACCTAGTTACCTTAGGGCACAAGTTATATTTACTTAAAAGAACGCTAACTATAACTTCTGAGTTTCAGTGGTTTTGTACAAGTAAATTCAGAACCTAACTATAACATCCCTGTAACCTTTGTTTTTTGCAGTGAAATTGCCCGCACTAAGTTTTCTATATATTGTTGTCTCTAATCTCTTGTTCTCTATTTTAATATTCACATCCAAGAATTAAACTTCTTCCTTGCTGATATTACTGGAGAAACATAAATTCAAATCATTCATTTTAATGCTCTTTAAAAATTCCTCAGCGCTCCCCCTATTCCTTTTCCAGATGACAAAAATATAATCTATAAAGTGTAGCCAAAGCATACTGTGTGCATTCCATACATCCAGAGGAGGATTGTTGAGATCCTGCTCCTCCCACCAGCCCATTTGCATATTTGCATGGCTGAGGGTGAAACAGGTCCCCAGTGTTGTTCCTCATTGTTGCTCATACACCTAATTGTTGAAAATATTGTGTCTCAAGCATGACTCCATCATACTTATAAGCATCTTGCTATGTCTGTAGTATCTTACTGGTCCTACTCTTAAAAAGTACTCTTTGTCTCTCAATCCATCTGTATGATAGATGGTCATATATAAAGATGCTATGTCTAGTGTCATGAGTAGTATGCCTTCCTCCCAACCCACATCAAAGATCCTTTTAAGGAAATATGTTGTGTCCTTTAAGTAGGAAGGTGAATTTTGTATCAATGGTTTAAGAAGGTGGTCTATATATCTTAAAACATTCTCAAATAGCCCCTCCTGTGCAGCTATTATGGGTCTCCCTGACTTTTGTTTTTCATATTTATGTATTTAGGGAATAAAAAAAAAAGATAATTTTGGAGAGTCATTTTTAAGTAACGGTATTCTTCCCCACAATCAAACCTTATTCCTTCCATTCTAACAAAGCCTTCTCAAAATGTGTACTCTTCCAACATATTTCATGTATACCTTCTTATAACGCATATTATCAATGAGCTGCTTGTATGCTTCACACATGTATTCTTCAAGGGACATAATTACCACTTTGCCTCCCTTACCTGAGCTATGTACTACTACTTCAGAGTCAGTCACTAATTGTGTGATATTCTTTCTATATTCATTGTCCCCCATTTGTTTCCTTCTATTTTCTGATTGAGGCTTTTGACTTCTTTGATAACCTCCTCCACAAATTAATCTATCATATCACCAAAACTTACTGGTATTGTTCTTGATTTTGGTTTCAACAGAGAACCCCCCGCCCCTTCACCAATCCTTATCTACCGCTCTTTACAGTCTTTCCACTTCCTATTTCCCCAAGTTCTTTCCTTAGATGAACATATTCAATCAATAAGTTACTATGCTCTATATCTATATTTTCAGAGTTTTTCTTCTTGTTGATTTTGTGAATCTTTGTCAGTTTCAGCTTTCTAGCACATAGGAATAATTCTACCCTGCTTTGTATATAATTAAATTTGCTATCATCACAGTAAGACAGTCTTAAAAACAGGTTTTCTGCATTGTTCTCACTCTGAGATACTGGAAACAGAAGTCAAGTTTCCCGGAAGAGGCATTTATCAAACTGATAAAAAAGATTCCCCCAATCTGGATCAGTCATTTTTAATTCATACTGGCTACATTCCATGAAAAACTTGAATATTGGTATTATCAATCAAGACCTGTTTTCTTTGAGTACTACTCAAGTATGGATTCAAACCATCAGCTAAACTAAGATCATTTGGGATCTAACTCTCAGAGTAGAACTATCATGTAAAACAGGTCTCTCTTTAAAATGAAGGGGAGATGTTAAAGTTGAATCTGCAGTGTCCCAGGAAGGTGCCTCTGGTAGAGCTGAGGGGATCTGTCGACCTACCTTTGAAAAGTCATTTTTATGAACATTGCTACTGTTTCCCTGTTGAAATGGTTGAACCATTGTAGGAAGCCAGTCTTTTGAAGTCACTACTACTGGAGGATTGTATTTCATTTGTATGTGAATGTTGGAGCTAGGTGTAGAGCAGGCATCTAGAGTCACCAATCCATCTACATGAGGCTTTTTAAAGAAACAATTGGATATAATCGTAGCCATCTATGCATGATGAATTGTGTTTGGCCATTACAATATTGGAGAAGATCAGGGAGTAATGTTGATGTATATGTCTCATTCAGAAGCTTCATTTATCATTGATCCTACATTCTCACAGATTCAGAGCATTGATCATATAGACAATTATCCAGCCTGAGCAAAACTGGTTGGATAGAAATGGTGGTGTGTGCTCATTTCTCAAGTGCCTTCCCAGTGGAATGTGCTTAAGACCTTCCTGTGAATAGTTCTGAGACCCATTGGGGCATATTTATACTCTGTTTGCGCCGGATTTGCGTCGTTTTTTTTTACGCAAATCCGACGCAAAACTAACTCCATATTTATACTTTGGCGTTAGACCCGTCTAGCGCCAAAGATCTTGGAGTTTGCGTCATTTTTTCGCGTGAACACCTTCCTTGCGTTAATGATATGCAAGGTAGGGGTTCCCTTCTAAAAAATGACTCCGAGGCATGTGCGCCGTATTTATACTCCTGGGCAAAAATGACGCCCGGGAGTGGGCGGGTAAAAAAAAATGACATCCAGCCGCTTTTGCGTCATTTCTTAACGCCTGGTCAGGGCAGGTTTAAGGGACCTGTGGGCTCGGAAGGAGCCCAGAGGTGCCCTCCCATGCCCCAGGGACACACCCTGCCACCCTTGCCCACCCCAGGAGGACGCCCAAGGATGGAGGGACCCATCCCAGGGAACTTAAGGTAAGTTCAGGTAAGTATTTTATTTTATTTTTTGTGGCATAGGGGGGCCTGATTTGTGCCCCCCTACATGCCACTATGCCCAATGACCATGCCCCGGGGACATAAGTTCACTGCAGTGAAAGTTAACATGTTTCCAACAACAGTAAAGTAGGTTGGTAGGTTCATGCATTTGATTTACAAAGGTATTTCAAAACACTCTATGTTAAATACTTGAAATCATGTTAAACTAACTCAAAGAAGAACAGTGTGAGAACATTTTAATAACAATAAACATAGTTAAAGTTGAACTACGTTTTGTGTTTGCGCACCAGATTATAAAATCCAGAGCCTGCTGAGCTGGGTGATAGGGGTGGGACATTCCTGAAATGGCAGAAAAAGAAACATAAACATGTCAGCAGTCACTACTTCATTTTTCCTACACTCTACACCAGCAGGAAAAATGTACTTTTAAGCACTAACAATGGACATGTAAGAGGGAAAAAGTACAAGGTACACAACATTGCAAATGTAGACCTGAAAGACAAAAGTATCTTTCTAAAGAGGAACAGCACAGGAGTGTGAATAACCAATTATTGTCAAGGGCTCTTAATACATATCCTCCTCCCCCCATAAAAGATTCAATAGAAGGAGGGATTTTGTGTACTTCTGGCCCATTATCCCACTCCATCTCACTCCCAAATTTCCCATACCCAAAAATCTGAAGATGATCTCAATAGTGCTTTTGTATTTATTTATTTGTTTGATATTTTACCAACTAAGCAATATAAACATTACACTACAGCACACCATAAAGGTTACAAATCTATAAATCCACTTCTTAAATTTCATTACATATCGCACAATTCATTGTAGTAAAACTTTTAGCTGTACCCAACAGCCCAACCATCCTAATGTACAAATGAAGTGTATTCAAATTGTTATCTTTCCTAATTTGCAATTCCCATCAAATAAATAATTCAGTACAATAATATCAGTGCATTACATAAAAACAAATAACGTTATTCCTAAAATTGATGCCCCTAAATATACTGGTCAGTATACTTAAACTCACCCAAAATAACATAATCTGTATAATATTTATCATGAACAAAATGCAAGTACAGGGTCATTAATGGCTTATGGTTATCTAGTAGACTAGGAAAGGTAAAAGAGAAGTTATAAGCCAACCAACAGAAAACAACGAGACAGTGATATAGTGATTGAATAGACCAAGCTGTAGTACAAATATATGTAAACGTTCCCATTACAGAACACTGTATCTAAATGTTCTGATGCAATGGGTAAAAATGTCCCTACACCATGACATAGGTGGCATTACAGCCCTGAAAAAATGGAAATATGACTGTGGCGGAAAGCGCCAACAAAGACAGCCACTTTAACACTCCGACCGCCACGGCGGTACAAACAAACAGCATGGCGGTCACCGCCAACAGACAGGCGGAGGACAATGTACTGCCCACAGTATCACAACCTACCAATCCGCCACCTTTTCCAGGGCGGATTCACCGCGAACAAAAACACGGCGGAAACAGGACTTGGAAGGGAAAACGCTCACCTCTGCACACCCCATGAGGAACCAGGATGCCATGGAACCAGAGCTGCACATTTTCCCTGCCCTTATCTTCTTGCTCCTCTACCAGGAGCATGAACTCCGGCGGCGAATACCACAGTGAGTACTGCACCTACGACACAGGGGAGGGGGGAGGGAAAAAACAGTGACACACATGCAACACCCCCACCCCCACCCTCACCCACTACAACATACACACTAATACAGCATGATACATTACAGTTAGACCCCTCAAACCCCCTGGAAGAATGCAAAGACAAAAGGAAATGAGTGTAACCATTGTAATATATTAAAATCCAGTACGCAAAAATATATACAGTATACACTATTAACAAATATATACACCAAGAATAGTAGTTCAGATATTGCTCCATTGAAGTCCGTGGAACACTGGGCCCACACGGCATGGGAGAGGCCCACACCCAATACCCGAACATGACGGAGAGAACACTGCAGGGGCATCAGATAGCAATTACCCAGGCACCTCAGGGGGAAGGGAAAGGAGGGGCACCTCAGCCGGTTGAGTGCGCGATGCCAAATCCACGAGGGGGCCCCATACCCACTGTGCAATCATGTGGAGTGCAAAGCCACAGTCTCTCAAGTCTCTACAGTGGGTGGTTTGCCCACTGTTCTATCCTAGGGAGGGCAAAGCCACAGTCTCTCAAGTCTCTACAATGGGTGGGTTTCCCACTGCTGCATCCTGGGGAGTGCAAAGCCACAATCTCTACAGTGGGTGGTTTGCCCACTGTTCAATCCTGGGGAGTGCAAAGCCACAGTGTCTCAAGTGGATAAAAGCCTCCACTGGTTCTGGAAGGGGCTTTGTGCCTAGAGTGCTTCATCCTGCCAAGGACTGAGGTAGTGGATGTATCTCTCCATTGGTTTTGGAGGGGGCTTTGTGCCTAGAGTGCTTCATTGTGCCAAGGACAGAGGTAGTGGATGCCTTTTTCCACTGGTTCTGGAGGGGGCCTTGTGCCCAGAGTGCTTCATCCTGCTCGTGGCAGACACAGTAGCGTCAGTGCCCGTGCCCAGAGTGCTTCATCCTGCCAAGGACTGAGGTAGTGGATGTTAATCTCCACTGGTTCTGGAGGGGGCTTTGTGCCCAGAGTGCTTCATCCTGCCAAGGACTGAGGTAGTGGACATATCTTTCCACTGGTTCTGGAGGGGGCTTGGTGCCCAGAGTGCTTCATCGTGCCAAGGACAGAGGTAGTGGATGCCTTTCTCCACTGGTTCTGGAGGGGACTTTGTGCCCAGGGTGCTTTATCCTGCCAAGGACTGAGGTAGTGGATGCCTTTCTCCACTGGTTCTGGAGGGGGCTTTGTTCCCAGAGTGCTTCATCCTGCTCGTGGCAGACACAGTAGCGTCAGTGCCCTTGGCACTCATGGGCCAGCGGTGCTTGTGGCGGGGGTGTCTTGTTCAGGGGTGCTGTGGCGGCGGTGTCCTTGGCATCGGTGCTTGTGGTGGCGGTGTCCTGTTCAGCGGTGCTTGTTGCGACGGGGTCCTTGGCAGCGACTCAGCTGCTGGCGGTCCTGTCTGGCCCAGCGACTCAGCTGCTGGTGGTCCTGTCTGGCACTGCGGGACTGGTGCTGGCGGCCCTGTCTGGCCCTGTGGGGCTGGTGCTGGCGGTCCTTTTTGGCCCTGCGGGGCTGGTGCTGGCGGTCCTTTCTGGCCCTGCGGGGCTGGTGCTGGCAGTCCTTTCTGGCCTTGCGGGGATGATGGCGGTGGCCTCCTGGGCAGCAGGGATGATGGCGGTGGCCTCTTGGGCAGCGGGGATGATGGCGGGGTCCTCCTGGGCAGCGGGGCTGATGGCGGTCTTCTCCGCCGTGCTGCTCTTCCCAGACTTGCTGAGTTTCTTGTGCCCCTTCCCCACCCTGGAAGGTGTCGCTGCTGACTCCAAACTGGAGTCTTCCCCCTCTCCCGCCAGGCACTGGCCAACTTTTGATGCTTGACAGGTGGGGGACTGTCCGTGCTGTGGCTCCTTGCCACACTGACTGCCCTGCTGCTTTTGCACTCCAGAATCCGGTGACCACTGTCACCACTGGTCCCGGAGATGTTGTGGCTGAGGTGCTAGGTTGGGACCTGGAGAGTCAGGCCTTAGGAGACTGACGGGGTGGGCGAGGTGAGGGAAAGAGGTCAAGGGTGCACAGAAAAAGTTTCTTGGGAACACTGGGACGGGTAGCTGGAGGGGGTTTGGGAGTGGAGGAAGAGGTTGTGGTTGTAGGAGGTGTTCGTTTGGTGATTTTGGGAGAAGGTGCATGCGCTGGAGGCTGTCGTGAGGTGGATGGCTGTTGGGTGGGTGTGTGGCTGCGTTTGTGTATCATGGGAGGGGGCGTCACAGACACACTGGGAGAGGACACAGGGGACATGTGAATGGTAGTGGGGGTTGTGACTGCACGTGAGCGGGGTGTGGTGGTGTGTGTGCTGGTGCAGGACATAGTGGCTGCAGAAGTAGTGCATGCAGGTGTGAGTGTAGACGAGACTGGGAGGGAGGAGGGAGACGAGGAGGAGGGGGACACAGTGGAGGCAGTGGATGTTGGTGTGTCTGCATGTGTGTGATGCTTGCGTGAGTGCCTGTGGGATGTGTGGTGCTTATGTTTGCCAGAGCTTCCCTTGTGTGTTGACGTGTGTGCATGCTGGTCTGATGGTGTGCTTGGGGTAGGCTGAGGTACAGGGGTGTCGGTCTGGGTGGAGGTAGTTGGAGGGGGAGGCTAGAGACAGGGACAATAGCTGCCATCAGTGCTGAGGCCAGTGTCTGAAAAGCTCGCTGAAGGGCAGCCTGACCAGAATGAATGCCCTCCAGGAATGCATTTGTTTGTTCCAACTGCCTCTCTACACCCTGTATGGCATTCAAAATGGTAGACTGCCCAACAGTGGGGGACCTAAGGAGGTCAATGGCCTCCTCACTGAGGGAAGCAGGGGTGACTGGGGCAGGGCCTGAGGTGCCTGGGGTGAAGGTGATGCCCACCCTCCTGGGTGAGCGGGCACAGGGCAAAGGCTGAGGGGCTGCTGGGAGGGCGGTGCTGGTGGGGGGGTGGCGGCTGTACCTGTAGATGCAGGGGGCACAGATGTGTCCGCCACCACAAGGGAGCTCCCATCAGAGGACGAGTCCGTATCACTGGTCTCAACTCCGGTCCCCGCCGTGGAGCTCCCCTCGCCCTCCGTCCCACTGGTGAATTCCGAGTCCGTAGTCTCGCCCTCCATGGCCATGTGGGATGCAGCTCCCTCCTGCTCCAGTGCCACTGCTCCTCCACCTGATGATGCTAATGCACACAAGAACAGGGAGACCACAAAAAGGGTGGGGACGACAGAAGAAAGACATGTTGAGTGCATGCATTACCTCTACCGTTGGCGGACACAACAGACACGGAAGCCCCCTGCACTACGCTGCGCACTTGGGGTCCACTGTTCAATCCCTGGGACATGGCCTACAAGGCTAGGGCCAACATCTGCACACATGGATGTCACAGGAGCCTGACTAGGTGTAGTTGGCACTGTACACAGGTGGGGTGTGGTGCCACAAGGTCTGCCAGAAGAAGGGGACCTAACTAGCACACTCGCCCTGGCCTAGGGAAACCCACAGCCCATCTCTCCCACCCAGACACCTCCACTGCGCGCTGAATCAGCTGAATGAGAGTGTACTCACCCCCTTGTGACTGCTGTGATGCCCTCAAGCGCCCATCCAACTCCGGGTACACCACCATCAGGATCCTGAACATCAGGGGGGTCATGGTGCGACGGGCACCCCTCCCACATTGGGAGGCCATCAACAGCTGGTCATCTGCCGTCTTCTTGCTCCAGCGGCGAATGTGGTGCTGATGAAGTGGGTGCTCTGTCTGTGATAGCCCCCCAGGGTCGGGACGTCCTTGGCAATGGCACTCCAAACATCCTTCTTCCGGTGGGCTCTGACCTACAGGAATTGTACAGGGGAAAAAGAAAAGTTTTTACGAACTGCACCGTCACAGTCATTGGCCCCCATCCCTACCCTTGCCATGTGGCACATGCACTCACCATCATTTCATGCACGCCTCAATCTCCCCCCTTCCATCTTTCATCCACCCCACTCCACACAGGCATAACCCATACAGCATGCTCCCAGTGTACTAACCTGTTTGTCTGGAGGACTGTAGAGTAGCGTGTACTGGGGGAGGACCCCATCCACGAGTTTCTCCAACTCCTCCGATGTGAAGGCAGGGGCCCTTTCCCCAGACGCACGAGCCATTGTCTCTTCCAGACTGAGGTCACAGCAGCACTTGCAGTGTAGGTCCTCTCCTGTCGAAGATCAGGTATCGAGTGATTGAATAGAAAATGGCAGTCACGTACATCGTCATTGGCTCCTGGGACCCATAGGGTCCAATGTTGACCAATGCAGAATTGCGCCACAGTCTTTGACCGCCTACCGCGACGGTGTACAACGCCAGCGTAGTTACCTCACATCCCATTGTCCCACTTTACAGTCAGGCAGCCGCCATTTCAGGGGCCCACATGGCTTAATTTTTAACTGTGTCACACATA
The DNA here is from genome assembly GCF_031143425.1 of Pleurodeles waltl. Lineage (NCBI taxonomy): Eukaryota > Metazoa > Chordata > Amphibia > Caudata > Salamandridae > Pleurodeles > Pleurodeles waltl. Next base: position 345,344,950 of record NC_090439.1, read on the forward strand.
TCTATGCCTTGCCTCAACAATCATAAATGCAAATTTCGGATTAAGAATCGTGTTCTGTGTAATCTGTGTGTACGTACCGCTCAGTTGGTTGACTCTGTGTTCGCAGTAGTCCTTCATAGGCACCGTCCGCTGGGACATGTGAGGAGATGGCGGCATCCTCCGGTGTACAGATCACTGGTGGACCTGTCGACAATGGAGGAAAGACATGTGATCATCACCTACATGCTTGATCGTGCCACAATCCTGGAACTGTGTGCCTAGTTGGACCCAGACCTAATATCAGCTATCCGCCATCCCACAGGAATCCCCCCTCAAGTGCAGGTGCTGTCAGTACTCCATTTCTTTGCAAGTGGGTCATTTCAAACAACAGTGGCCATGGCATCAGGGATGTCCCAGCCTATGTTTTCCAATGTGTTGTCCAGAGTGTTGTGTGCCCTGCTGAAACACATGCAGAGCTACATCGTTTTCCCTCAGGTGGAGGATTTGCCTACAGTGAAAGGTGATTTCTATGCCCTGGGACATATCCCCAACATCATAGGTGCCATTGATAGGACACATGTGGCTTTGGAACCCCCCACAGGAGTGAACAGGTGTACAGAAACCGGAAGAGATATAATTCGATGAATGTGCAGATGGTGTGTTTGGCCGACCAGTACATCTCCCATGTTAATGCCAAATTCCCTGGCTCAGTGCATGATGCTTACATCCTGCGGAATAGCAGCATCCCTTATGTGATGAGGCAACTCCAGAGGCACAGCTTGTGGCTGTTAGGTGAGCACCTGGAAGCAAGTCAGTGGGAATGGTTGTCTGGGTCTGGGGATATCCCTACAGGTTAGTGTTTGTCTAACAGTTGTCCCTCCATATTTGCAGGTGACTCTGGTTACCCCAACCTGTCATGGCTACTGACCCCAGTGAGGAATCCCAGGACAAGGGCAGATGAACGCTACAATGAGGCCCATAGGCGAACTCAGAGGATTATATAGCGGACCTTCGACCTCCTGAAGGCCAGGTTCAGGTGCCTCCATATGACATGTGGATCCCTATTTTACTCACAAAAGAAGGTGTGCCAGATCATCGTGGCCTGCTGTATGCTTCACAACTTAGCTTTGCGACGAGAGGTGCCTTTTCTGCAGGAGGATGGTCCAGATGGAGGTGTTGTGGCAGCTGTGGAGACTATTTGTTAAAATAGCCTGTGGACAGTGAAGACGAGGAAGCAGAAGAAGAGGACATCAACAACAGGAACTCGGTGATCCTGCAATACTTCCAGTGAGACACAGGTAAGAATACAAACCTGCCTACTACATGTACTTAAACACTACTACCTCTCTACTGTCTGTCATTTTCACCCAGTGTATGGTCACTGAGTTGTCACTCACGATTTCACAGATGTGGGTCCCACTGTATGACATCTGCTTTGTTTCCTCATGAACTAGAGCTGTGTGACATAGGTATGTTGACATTACAATTGAAAGAGCATTTTGACACTGTAATTGCCAATACACTAATTCGAAATCACAGACAGACTCCAGATTGTTTTGTGCTTTAAGGGTGTTTATTTAAGTGCTAAATAGTGGAGGGGGTTGTAAAATGGTGAGGGGTGATGGTGGCGGAATGTCCATGGCAGAGTCCACTCTATTAGTCTCACAGGTGCATTGTCCAAAGGGGCATAGGAAGTGGAGCTGAGACAGTTTAAGTATGGACAGGGTGACAAAGTGGGACAAAAGGATGACAATCAGGGTTGTTTCATTTCTTGGCGGGGGTCTTGGCATCGTTCTCTGTCTTTGTCCTGGATCTCAGGGACCATTTGCGGGGTGGTTCTCCCTCTGTAGGGGATAGGGTGCTGGTGTGGTGGTCCTGTGGCGGTGCCTCCTGTCCACTAGCGCCGGCGGAGGTGGTGGGCATTTCATCGTCCAGACTAGTGTCAGGGGCCCCTTGTTGAGCCACAGTGTCCCTCCTGGTGTTGAGGACTTCCTTCAGCACCCCTACGATGGTGCCCAGGGTGGAATTGATGGCTCTGAGTTCCTCCCTGAAGCCCAAATACTGTTCCTCCTGCAGCCGCTGGGTCTCCTGAAACTTGGCCAGTACCGTTTCCATCGTCTCCTGGGAATGATGGTATGCTCCCATGATGTTGGAGAGGGCCTCGTGGAGAGTGGGTTCCCTGGGCCTGTCCTCCCCCTTTCGAACAGCAGCCCTCCCAGTTCCCCTGTGTTCCTCGGCCTCTGTCCCCTGGACCATGTGCCCACTGTCACTGCCCCCAGGTCCCTGTGGTTGTTGGGGTGGTGAGTTAACCTGGGTTCCCTGTAGTGGTGGACACACTGCTGATTGACATGTTCTGGGAACAGAGGTGTGGGCCCGCTGGGTGGGTGCTGTGCTGGTGTTCCCAGAGGGGGGAAGCTCTGTGGTGGCCTGTGCCAGTGTGTGGGGAACCGACTGTCCTGAGGTCCCAGATGGGCCGGGCTGGTCATCTTGATCCAGTTGGACAGAGCTGCTGTCATCACTGTGGGCCTCTTCTGTTGGTGGTGTGGACAAGTGTGGACCCTCCTGTCCGGTGACGTTGGGTAGGGGTCCTGCAGGGGTATAAAAGGATGTTTATTGCATCTGTGTGTGGCATGGTGTGCAATGGGTGGGTGACCGTATACCCCAGTGCTTGCATTCCTGTGTGGGACCTTGTGTGATAATGGTTTGGGGGGTGTATGGGTATGTGCAGTGGCCATGCATTGGTGATGGGTGTCCATGCTTTAGTGTTGGGATGTGTGGTTTGTGATATTGGGACATTTGTGAGGAGTTGGAGTGATGGGGGTGAGGGCGAGGGTGGGGGTATATGATGGCATGCAGGTAGGGTGGGGGATGTAATAGTTAAGGTTTTACTTACCAGAGTCCATTCCCCCATCTACTTCTGCGAGGCCGTCAGGATGCAGAATCGCCAAGACTTGCTCCTCCCATGTTGTTAGTTGTGGGGGAGGAGGTGGGGGTCCGCCGAGAGTCCGCTGAAGCACAAGGTGGTGTCTTGAGACCACGGAACGCACCTTCCACCGTAGGTCGTTCCACCTCTTCCTGATGTCATCCCTATTTGTTGCGTGTTGTCCCACTGTGTTGACCCTGTCCACTATTCTTCGCCATAGCTCCATCTTCCGAGCTATGGAGGTGTGCTGCACCTGTGATCCCAATAGCTGTGGCTCTACCTGGATGATTTCCTCCACCATGACCCTGAGCTCCTCCTCAGAGAACCTGGGGTGTCTTTGCCGTGCCATGGGGTGGTGTGGGTGAAGTGTGGGGTGGTGTGTGTTGTGATAAGTGGGGTGATATTTAGTGGTGTGTTGTGTGAAGTGCGTGGAAGTTATGTGGGTGATGATATTGTGTGCCTGTGGATGCTTGGTAGTAATTTGTAGTGTCTCTCTCAGGCCTTCTTTCGGTATTTTGGTCTTAGGGGTTTGTGGGTGATGTGGGTGTGTGTTTTATATTAAATTGGGTATGTGGGAGTGGTGTGTGTATGTGTATCAGGTGTGTGTATTTCGATTTGTCCAATGTGGCAGTGTTTTGTAAATGTGTGTATTTTGAGCGCGGTGGTGTGTACCGCCAATGGAATACCGGGGTTGAAAGACCGCCGCGTGGATTCGTGGGTCGTAATATTGTGGGCGTATTTCTGTTGGCGTGAGGGTGGAGGTTTTTTTATCGCCAGTTTACCACTGACCTGTGGTGTTGCGGACTTCTGTGGGTGTCTCAATTTTGGCGGATTCTGAGCTGTGGGTTGTAATAACTGTGACGGAATTCCGCGGCGGTGTGTTGGCGGTCTTCAGCACGGCGGTAAGTGGCTTTTACCGCCAATGTTGTAATGAGGGCCATAGTCTTGACGGAGCGGGGTTTTCTATACCTTAATCTTTGGGTGTAATCAATAAATAACCCCCACCACTGGTCGTATGGACCGCTGTGCATCAACAAAGAGAGTTTAAAAGGAACAATCATTTCCATCATCCCCTCAGCATAAGTAATTATTTCAACAATAGTGACGTCAATAAAGAGAATTTGTTGTGGGTTAAATGGGTTTATTAACAAATTAGCTTACATTGATTATTTATTCAATAGATTTAATTATTTGGTCATCACTATTGCAGATTCAAATAGTATTTTAATCAGTGTTTCAAAATAAGCTCAAACACAACATTTGTTAAAATAGTAATAATGCAGCGGACGTGTTCCATAAAGGAATCCCCCTGAACTAAATAAAAGTTAATAATGGAAAAACCGAATAAAGAGTTCTGACGAGCAAATAAAATTCATAAGCATGAAGCCTTTGCACTTAAAAAAAAGAATTGTTCAGCTGGAAAGTATTCTCAGCTATATATCAGCAGAAATCTAATAAATGGGATAAGGCTAAAAAAATAATAGTGAAGAGAGGTATGGTCTCAAGAAACCCAAGGAAGGATCTCAAAGAATGCAACAACCTACTCTAGGAACACATGTTAAAATAAACACAGTAAATAATGAATCAAAACAAGTAACACATTATCTGTTTAGAGCATCCAATAGAATTTCAGTAAACTCCAAAGAGTAGATAAATCCCTAGCTTCTCACATCTTCACAACAGGCCACAGATACAAGTACCTGAAAATATATATTTTTTTCTCCACATTTTGAGGTTCAGACAGTTCTTCCCACGAACCATCCTTCCTGTTGTCTCCTTTCCTCCCTGTGAGAACCTCAATATCAGCTATTGCAAAGCAAATGCCTATTCACTAACTAACAGAAGGCTTTTTCAAAGTTACAGTGCCTACAGCAAAAGAAAAACATCTAATGCACAACAACAGATCAATCATGAAAAATAAGCCACTCAATATTAGCATGCACATTTCTATTAATATGGCATTGAACGTTAGGGCTGCTTAAATCAATACATTATGTTACTTCACTTATGCTTATAATGCCTAGAAGTAACCACACTCTACAAAAATTACACTTGTTATGTGTCTTTTATTCAACATAAACATTTGCACTTTTGAGTTAAATGCGTTTATGTTTACAATGTGGAGGATGTTGCATCATCAGTCCAATCTTGTTACAATTTAGAGATATTTTCATTAGTACCTGAATCTGACGGACATGTAATAGTCTAAAAAATAACAAACCTTTCCTTCTGTAGCACAGGTCATGCAAAAAACAATATGATACAATGGCAATGGATAGTGTCAACACAAAGGGCACAGGTTGGCTACACCATCCTGGTTGCTCTTCTTCCAATGGACACCTGGTTGAGTCTGACATTTAGTGCCCACCTTCTAATATTGGAGTCTTTAATATCACACAAGTAGGACAATAGATAACCTCTATAATCTGAGTCCAATATGTGGAGTAGTTGGTTTCTTCTACCCACATCTTCTAAATCACAATTTCTGACTTTTTCTTTGACCACACATTTTATTAATGTTTTCAACTGGTACACTGAGCTGCTCTGTATGTATGTTATTGTTAATATATTCAGAATTTACATGGTTTTGTGGATATTTACAAGGCATGTTACTGTTTTTTTAACAATAGATGAGACATTTAATTATCTGCCTCAACAAACCATCAGTGGAATTGATAACAAACCCCATAGTTGATGATTTCATGCGGGTACTTAAATGCTATATTAGTCAGTACCAACTTAAGCCTCAACGTGCTATTAATTGTGCATTTCAGGAGGCCTAACTATCTTTTACAGATATTAATTTCTATACTCATAAGGCAAATAATATTTTTCTCTATGAGGATTTCACAGCTGTGAATAGCAAATTACTTATTTTGAATTATGAGTTGCTTTGTGGACTTCTTACAGATTTATGCCCCAGTCTGGAGTCCATTCTTTGTAATGTACCAACTTGATTCGTGTTGGTCAATATAAAATGTAGAAGTTGAGACTATGGGGCATAGTTATACTCTGTTTGCATCAAATTAGCGTAGTTTTTTTAGACTCTAATGCGGTGCAAAACGAACTCCATATTTATACTTTGGCGCTCGGCCCGTCTAGCGCCACATGTATAACTTAAAGTTATTTTTTGGACGTGGAAATCTACCTTGCCTTAATGAGATGCAAGGTAGGTGTTCCCATGCAAAAAAGACTCTATGGCCTTAATGCCATATTTATACCCCGTACAAAAATGGTGCACAGCAGGGAGGAGGGGTCAAAAATGGAGCAAAGCTTGCTTTGCCCCATTTTTTAAAGCCTAGGTCAGGGCAGGCGTTAAGGGACCTGTGGGACTATTTCCATGGTGTAACACAATGGAATAAGACCACAGGTGCCCTCCCCAGGCCCCAGGGACACCCCCACCAACACCAGAAGGACTGCGGAGGATGGGGACCCCATCCCAGGTAAGTACAGTTAAGTATTTTATTTTATTTTTTAAAGTGCCATAGGGGCCCTGAATTGGGTCCCCATACATGGCACTGGGTGCAGTGGCCATGCCCAGGGAACTCTGATCCCCTGTGCTGGCCACTGGGGTGGTGGACATGATTCCTGTCTTTTCTAAGACAGGATTCATGTAGTATGGATTGTTTTGCGGCAGAAAATGACTATAGGCAGGTTAGTGTCATGTTTTTACTCTAACCTGCCTGATGTCATTTTTTGGTGCAAAACCCCATTCTTCCATACCGCCAGCCCCACCCGACTACACCCATTTTTGTTTTACACTAGCCTACCCTCTACACCGGCTTGCACCATTTCATAAATATGGTGCCCGGCTGGTTCAGAGAAATGGTGCAAGCCGGTGCTAAACTTTTTGGTGCAAAACTGCCTTAGTGCAGTTTTGCCCCAAAAGGTATACATCAGGGCCTATATTTGAAAAGGTGGCCTATATCACTGTATTCTTTAGCCACCTCTAGGTGCACATCATTGAGCCACCACTTCTGATTTTTTTGGATGGTTTTCTTAGAAAATACCAGAACTTTTGTTTCAGAAACATTTGTTATAAAATCGTTACTATACAATATTAAGATCTAATTAACCTGTATCATCTGCATACTACAATGAAAAAATAACCTCTTCACCCAATTTTGGTGGGAAAGACAAACCTGTCTTGGAGATGTGGGTGCATCTGTAATGTAAATGGAGAAGAGAGAATTGGGCCTAAAATACACGCTTCCCTTAAACAATTTAGGGTATATATTTTTCTAGACAATGCTCAATTTTTCCAAATTCTATTGTTGTCCATGACCCCTTATGAAGTTGGAATAACAGTTTTAACAATCCAGGAAGTATATTCCAATTTGAAATTTTTATCCTGAGAAGTACCCTGTTAATGGTGTCAAATGCCATAGACAAATCGATATAAGAAACATAAATAGACTGTCTTTTAAAAACACAATCCTCAGACATCAGTTTCAGCATGAGTTGACCATCCACTATTGAATACCCACACTAGAAGCAAAGGTTGCACCTTGGGTAGCACTGCCTGCTTTACACTCCAGTACTCCAGTGCTCGTTAAGAGATGTTAGCATACATTTTACTCAATATGTCCAGCATAGTAATCCTATTTAAACACTTTAAAGATGTCCTAGATTCTGCTTACTGTGGGGATTTTGGGAAAGTTGCTCCAAATCAATGCTTTTGTATATGTGAGTTTTGAAAATCTCAGTAGACTCCTTATTATATATGTTTAACTTAAATATCTCTGCTACATACTTAACCCACTCCTCTTCAGCCAGTGTGGTTGCTACTGGTTTACTCATTCATTCTAAAATATCACCCACAGCATCCCAGAAACCCTGTGTTCTTCTTATGCTGCTCAGTGTTATAACCTTCAACTAAACTATTTCTTTCTCCATCCAAGAAGTAATTTTTATTTGTTTTCTAACCTCATTCCTGTGTTGTCTGATTGGAGCATCCTTATTAGCTCTGCCCACTTTTTGAGCCTCCATTATTTTCTTATTAAGCTGATCTGTGCCTGCTCCTTGGGTGATCTTTGTTTAACCTTGCATCCCTTTCCATGTTTTACGGCCAGTAATTCAGTTTCTCTCGGAGTGTGTTTTTTGTATTCCTTCAAAATTACATTAGACATTTGATTGTAATGTTCCCTCAAAATGTGACTGATCCTATTTACAGTTTGGGATTTCAATTTTGCAGTGATGCTATCCTTCAATCATTCTTTCATCATATTGGAGAGCCATTCTGCCAACAATCCCTCACATATACGAAACTATACAGTGAAGGTAGAAGAGGTTTATAGTCACTTCCAATTAACTACAAGATCTTTTACCAAGCAGAAGTAATGAGGGGAAATTATAACTTAATCCAAAAGAGTAGTTAACTTCCCATTATTATTAAAGTATATTTCTCCAGCTGATCACCTTTGGAAGTTCCATTAATTATTGCCATATTAAGGTTATCTAATATTGCAGCTAGTTTTCTTGCCTTTCCCATCCCAAAGTTGTTGATAACAATCAGACCTGGAAGCCCTAGGGTATTATCATTTTCTGAATGGAAATCCTCCTCTGTGGATCATCTGGGGATCTTTGCACTAAAATCTCCAACTAGAAAAATCGGCATCTTTGGAAATGTAAGAATACTTTTTCCAGCAACACTACCATGCTTGTTTACTGTTTATCTTGGCTCCTTGTAAGAGGATGTACATACTTACTTTTACTAGATCTATGACGGAGTTATTCTCACACATGTTGTGATTGGTCTTTAGTACTGTTATGGTTAAACAATTATAGAATTTACTAAATATTCTTGTAACCTTTATATCTTGTTTTCTCAAAATCAGGAATGCTAAACCCCTGCAGGACAACCATATTTCCCATGCCTGCTGAAGTTATGGGCCATATAAGCCTTCATCACTACATCCTCAGTCTCCCCAATTTCTTTACGAGCTATAAACATAAAATCTTTGTTTTATAAAGTGGTGGATAAGGGTTTCAAATTCCTTTCCAGGCTGGAAATATTCCATCACAGGAAGAATACACCATCATCATCAGGACCTCCGAAATGGGGGTATTATGGTGACATTCTCAGGATTGATTGATACCGCAACCCAGTTCTTTTCATACTCATTCTTTATATTAATTTCTTCTTGCTTTGTATAAATTTGTCTTCCTTTAGGGGATATTATTATTAGAATAATTTCTACCCCCATATCTTTATAATTACCATTCACCATATGGCTTTGTTTGTGGTTTGGCTGAACCCCACTCTATGCACTTTAGGAGAATAACTGGTTGATTTCTGATTCACACTGATAGGTGAGTAAAACAAAAACATTTTTATAGACTTCCTAACCAGTACTTCTTAGCTCATCAATAGAATTGAGTACTTCCTCAACAACAATTATAAACTGAAAATGTACCATTGCGAAGGGCCAATGTGATGTAGGACCAGTCACCTTAGGGAGGGAAACCAAGGCAGTATCCTTCGTAGGTATTTTGGATAGCTTTCATAGTAATTTATAAATCAATAAGATACTAGATATGTTTAGAAAGCATTCCAAGTCATGATCTACAAAACTATCTACAAGTTGTAGGATCCATTTCCTTGCATTAAAATGATCTAATGACATTACACTGCCCCACAGGTGAGATTTATGTTGCCAATATGAAGTTAATCCCTCCCCAACATTAGATCCAGCATTACTTTGAACAGAGCTGCTTATCCCTGTGTTATCTTGATCATTTTGGGACCTACTGTGCCTATGCTCTCTTTTACTGCTCCTGATTACTTCTTAGGAATTATAGCACTTGTCTTTATGATCTAAAATGCTCCTGATCTGATTTGCTGCTCTGTAAAAGCAGTATCTGATTTGATTACTGAGAGTGGTCTCGAGCCAGACCTCTTTTGTCTTTTTTTGTTATTTTATGTTTCCACTTTTTCTTGGATTTTACATTTGCAAAATACCCTACTTGTTTAATTTTTCCTTGAATATCAGGAACACATTAAATATACTTTTGATCTAACTTGCACATTCGGCTCAGGCCTATACACCATCATAATGCATTGCAGCTCTGGTGAATTTTGTTTTTTTATATATATCCACTGGCGCACCTAGGTTAGGGGCCATTATTTGATGAGAGGAACAAATTTACCTTGTGCATATGCTCATGTTATTTCACCCTTAAGTCCAAGAAAAATTGTAAAATCACCAGATTGTATACACAATATGCTTTGTGTACTTTACTCATTTCAGCAATAGTTGGACAACAGATTACAAAATGTTATTCATTGATACCATTTGTTAGAAATGGGGTCTCTAGTTGGCAGTTGGTTTAAACCCTGTCCAAGTAGGGACCCTCACTCTAGTCAGGATAAGCTCAGATAACCCCTTCTTACCCCCTGGGAAGCTTGGCATGAGCAGTCAGGCTTATCTCAGAAGCAATGTGTAAACCATTTGCACATAACACACAGTAATGCAGTGAAAACACTACAAAAGGACACCACAACAGTTTTAGAAAATAGCTAATATTTATCTAGGTAAAACAAGACCAAAACAAGAAACGTCCAACATACAGTAATAAAGATTTGAATTTTGCAAGAATTAACTTAAAAATACAGTTCCTTGAAGTCCATAGCTCCACCTGGGGCTATCACGGTGTTGTGATCAACAAAACCAAAAATTCAGGCTGGCTGCGGCGTCACGGGCCAGCTACGGTCTCGGGAAGACCAGACGCAGTACCTTTGAATTTGCAGGGCGTTATGATCCTCATGGTAAGCTTCGGAGAACGGCGTCTTTGGTGTCGATTCTGGAGTCGGTGTGGGGTTGTTGGGACCTTGAAGTCACACGCGTTGCAGATTGAGCTCTGGGCGGATGAAGTCAGGAGCGCTGGCATGGATGGCGTCGAGGCTTCGGTGCCCACAGGTCACAGTGCAGGCAGCGGCTTGGTGATGGCATCCAGCGGCATCGGTGAGACCAGGGGGCAGTGCGACGTGATGTCACCAGGTCACAGTGCAGGCAGCGGTATTGTCGTTGCTGAAGCGCTGTTATCTGTAGGCCCAAATCAGTGGTGCAGAGTGGGGCGGGCTCAGTGCAGCATCCACTGCTCACAGTGCAGACAGGGACGTCTGTTGACGACACTGGAGTTGATGGTGCTGATGTTGGTGGGCTAGGGCTGGGACGGTGTTTCATGTTCCTTGCAAGCGGTGTCCACAGGTCATGGTGAAGGCAGCAGCGCCGGTGTCAACAGGAGTAGCATCGTCGGGTATGCCCAGGCTTGGTGTGAGCAAGACGATGCCGGAGTGCGAGGCCCAGAGGTCATGGTGCAAACAGCTGCTTGGTAGCGGCGGCGGATGGAGGCGTCAGTGAAACCAGGGTTGTGGTGCGGAGCGGGGCAGTGCAGCTCTGTGCGGTGCAGGCAGGTCACGGTGCAGGCCAGCGGCATCGTTGAGAGCATTGCAGTGGTTTTTCTTCTTGAACAGCACAAAACACACAGTTCCCATAGATGTAGGCAGATAAAACTGAAGTCTTTAATATCCCTGAGACTTCCAGCAGGAGGCAAGCTCTACTCCAAGCCCTTGGAGAACTTCCCAAACAGGATACACAGGCAAGTATACCCTTTGCTCTCTTTTAAGGCAGAAACAGCAACTGCAGGCCACCACAGCAAAACAACAGAGCAAAGGGGCAGTACTCCTCCTCCAGCTCTTTAGCTCTTCTCTTTGGCAGCGGTCCCTATTGATTCAAAAAAGATTCTAGAAGACTGGGGTTTTGGGTCCACTACTTATAGCCCTTTCTGCCTTTGAAGTAGACCTACTTGAAAGGAAAGTCTCTGTTGTTCACAAGATCCTGCCTCGCCCAGGCCTGGCCCCAGACACACTCCATGGGGTCGGAGACTACAGTGAGTGAGGGCAGGCACAGCCCTTTCAAGTGTAAGTGACCATTCCTCCCTCCACTCTAGCCCAGATGCTGATCAGGATATGCAGACTACACCCCAGCTCCCATTGTGTCACTGTCTAGAGGGAATTCACAACAGCCCAACTGTCAGTCTGACCCAGACGTAGACTACACAAGCAGACAGAGGTACAGGATGGTTTAAGCAAGAAAAGTGGCATTTTCATACTAGCAATCTAAAAAACAACTTCACTAAAAGATGTATTTTTAATTGTGAGTTCAGAGACCCAAAACTCCTTATTTCTATCTGCTCTCAAAGGGAATCTGGCTTTAAGGTTATTTATAGGCAGCCCCCATGCTAACCTATTAGAGAGATAGGCTTTGCAACAGTGAAAACTTAATTTGGCAGTATTTCATTGTTAGGAAATGTAAAACACACCAGTACATGTCCTACCTTTTAAATGCACTGCACCATGCACAGGGGCCTGCCTAGGGCCTACCTTAGGGGTGCCTTACATGTAGTAAAAGGGAAGGTTTAGGCCTGGCAAGTGGGTGCACTTGCCAGGTTGAATTGGCAGTTTACAACTCCACCCACAGACACTACAGTGGCAGGTCTGAGACCTGTTTACAGGGCGACCTATGTGGGTGGCACAATCGGTCCTGCAGGCGCACTAATAGCATTTGATTTACATACCCTAGGCACCTCTACTGCACTTTACTAAGGACTTACCAGTAAATCAGATATGCCAATCATGGATAAACCAATCACCAATACAATTTATACCGATAGTATATGCACTTTAGCACTGGTAAGCATTGGTATAGTGTCCAGAGTCCTAAAGCCAACAAAAACTGGTCAGGAAAATAAGAGGAAGGAGGCAAAAAAGGCCAGGTCCAACACCATTCAACTGGAATTTTTTGGAATATACTCCAACAAGGAGAAGCTAGTGGAGCACTACCTGGCATCGGGTGAGGTAACCTCCTTTCTTCAGCTGGCGCCTGACTGTCTATTTGTGAATTCAATTTAGTTCCAATGCAGGGGCTTGAGGAACATTTTTTGTCCAAACACTTAAAATTACCAGACAGCATTGCACATAGAGGTGTATCATCATCATCTGCTTCCTTTTCCAAATTGCCCAAGATTGACTTATCACTTAATTGGTTTCGCCCCTTCCTCCTCCTGAACAGCAAGGAATGTTAAGGGATTACCATCTGATATAATATTGCAAACATTATTGAAGATTTGTGCTTAATCTCGGTTTTTATGTGTATACTGCCTGATTTTACAGCCCATTGTTCTCCATCGCAGATCCTTCTTTCGCTATTAATTTCTTATGGCCCTTATTGAATAGTTGGATGAATTTGAAGCACATTGTCTCCTTATTAACTACCTTCTTTTCACAACCCTTAAAATGAATACACACAGTGGGCTCAGTGTTGCGTGAGCATTAGGATGATCATTAACCTTCTGGCTCATAGGTGCAGCATCTGATGGTTGCACCGTAGGTGCCAGAAAACCTACTTCAGCGTTGTAAATCTGAGGACTTTGTTTAACCATAATGGCATCAATAAGTCCTTAGCTTAAGGTATTCTGTATACCGTATGCAAAATTGGCAAAAGTACAAGGCTGAAGCCGAGGTCAAATACAATCTCCCCTAGACCGAGACACTTTTGAACCTCTGTCTGATCACAGCGTCCCCCACAAAGCTACCAAGACATTATTGTTGTTTTGAAGAGAAATTAAAACACAAAAACGAGCTGGAATGGTTAGAAAGTATTTTTGTTAACTAATATATCACAATATCAGTTGGAACCAACCCAGGCCACATCCTTTTCCAATGCTCGATAGCTCAGCTATACAATAATGAAAATCCAGAAGCAACCTCCAACTTACACAAAGATATTGTCAGTAGTATTACCAGGTAAGAATTGTCACGGCATAGGGAGCACTTTAGAGTGTTTAAAGTATCACTACCAAATCAGTTTCACCCACAAAAGAGAAGAAAAGGAAGCCGGGTGGAAAACTCCCTCTCCCTACCCTCAGCTCAACCCATTTAAAGCCTTGCAAGCCAAACTAGGCAACAATCACACTACCTTGACAGCCCTCCTTCCACCAGACCCTCCCCAACCACACCTGTTCGCGCCAAGGACACCATGTACCGCATACCACACATGCACCATGTGTGCCTCAGGCCACACTCTTCAGCCACCTCTGCTGTTACTGGTGGAGCTCTCCAGGCCTGCAGCACTATGGACTGCCAATGTACTGCCTGAAACCGAAGCAGAAGCAAACAGGAGCAGGAGACCAGGAACCAAGTCAAGGACGGGTGGAGGATCGGGCCCGGGCAAACAGTGAAACAAGAATTGTGGGAGACAAGTGCTCCTGGCCTCTTCTGTGGTTGGCCAACGAGCATCAACAGCTTTGTGTCATGTCATGTCATGGAGGAGAGGCTTAATGCATGAATGAAAAATTGACAGTGGACCAATGGTATATACCTTGTCTTATCGCTGCCTTTTCCAGTTGTGCTAGATGATGCAAAGGGCAGAAGATTTGTTTTACAATATGAAGGGCTTCTCTGCATCAGGTCTCAATGAGTGTGAATCACTTCCCTGCAGCATTTAGGGGGAGATTGGGGTTTTGAAGGCTAATAATGTTATGGTTCTACATCTCCAGTGCTCTTGATCCTAGGTCCACTTCGGAACAGGTCCCTCATTCTGAAGTTGTGTGGTACTTTGGGCACAGTAAAAGTGAATGTGATAAATCCACCCCTTCCTTCGGTGCCAAGCAATTACAAGTTAAACCCCATGCAATGGAAAATTACTGTCTGAGGCTGAATACTGTACTCAGCAAATTAAACATGACCTGTTAACCTTTGCAAAGGGTCTGTCTCTGCATCGATGTTTGGTGCTATTTGAGCAACTTTTGATCTTTTTGAACTTAAAACCTCTTTCTGAACTGTGCAAATTATACATTGAAAGGAATATTTTGTGGCTAGTCAGTAAATCCATATTTTTGGAAGTAAACCCAGCTGCTGCATATTTGCATATTACCAATGGCCTTGATTGCACGTTTTTTAACTGTCTCCTGTCTCATTGTATTGTTGTCTGTATACAATATGTGTATGTGTTAATAAATTGAAAATAAAATGTGAATGTGAGGCACTGGATACCTAGGGCCAGACTTAAGAAAAGTGGCGCTACAATACATTTAGCATCACTTTTCTTGCTACCACTTGTGCCTCCTACAGCCGTCATGTGTGCGCCCTATTTAAAATAAGGCGCACCATGGCGCAGGGTAGGGGGCAATAGCATCAGAATTTCTAACGCTATTGATGAACTGTTCAGGGTGAGCACCAAAATTTTACTGCTAACCTGAACAGTACTTAGGGGCCGATTGAAAACAATGGCAGGGCCTCTTTCAACACCTGCTCTGAGCAAGCATCAAAAGTGCAGAAAAAACTGACACACAGAAATCTCTTAGATTTCTTTGAGCCTTTTTTTTGCCCCCACCCTAACGGGGGAATGGCCCCTTTGCATACATTATGCAAGCACATGCATAATGTAGTGCAAAGGGTTACAAAGTGGCACGACGCAAGCATTGCGTCACCTTGTAAATTTGGAACGGGAAAATGTCACCTTAGCACCCCATTAACAGCAAAAGATTATGCTAAAGTGGGACTAAAGTGGCACTAGGACCAATTAAATCTGGGCTCTAATGTGAACGAAGTCACCTACGAATTAGCTAGATTATCATTGTCCTTGTCAAATCTGGTCTGCTTCATATATTCTCACATTGCCATTTATACATTTGAAACGGCAAAGAAAGATAGCTTTAACAGTGTTCCCTTATTTTATCATGCATCCGTGAGTACATGCCCATATATAATGCCCAAAGTCAAATCAAATCATTATCAAACTTAATAAATCAGGGCCCAGTCACATGGATAGATATTATTTCTCCAAACCGAGCTGATCGTGGCTGTAATGCTTCACTTTGATGAAGATGGAAGGTTTACCATGATTTTTGCAACGGAAAGGAGCTGACAGTAATCTACAGTAAGAGACACTTATTTTGTGAAATATGCCCCCAAAAATTGTCGTGCTGTTTATTTTCTTTCTCCTTAAGATATTACAAAAATATAGATCTCCCAAAGTAAATTAAGCTAGCAATTTATTTTACCATTCCATTTAAAAACTGAAAATGAAATTCACCTCTGTTTAAATGTTTTCAAAATACAACACTGGGCTTTTAGGTAATCTCTTGCTGTCACAATTATTTGTTGGCGGTGTTGAAGAGATTGTTGTGTATATTAAAATACAGTGCAGTTCTAGAAGCGTCAATAAATGACAGGAGTTGTCCATGCACAGAGCCTGTTAGGCCTATTTTCCTCAAGGTCACAGGGATATGGGCAGCAAGCAATCTTTTCTCGTTGCTCGAGATAAATGGAAAGTGCAACTCTTCTCTGCCTGAAGTAATTTTCCAGCAAACAATGATTTATCTACTGCAAAATAAGCAATGAACCTCGCTGATGTCAGCCTCAAAAAACATCTTGTGACTTGAAGACTTGAAATATACTCAATCTACCAGTAGTAGACTCCAATAGGCCCTCATTGCGAGTGGCCGGGATAATTCCACTATGTGAGGGTAACTACCGTTACTGTGTATACAGGAATTACAAATTTGACAGTTAACACCACACTCCAGCAGTTTTCCTGAAATTAATTTCGGCAGCTCAAACCTGTCGAAATTGGTCGGAGGAAAAGTAGTCGATAATTGCTTACTTAAGGACAGACTTGTGTAGGTGCCTTAACCCCTAGGGCCTTTTCCCCTCCTGTGCCGAGCTTAGGCCCTCGTAACTTTTTCTCCACATAGGCTATCCGAGTCAAATCTGCGTCTTTTTTGTCCAACATGCAAAGGATTCTAGAGGTACCCAGACTTTGTGGGTTCCCCTGAAGGAGACCAAGAAATTAGCCAAAATACAGCGAAAATTTGTTTTTTTTTAAAAGAATGGGAAAAAAGGGTGCAGAAGAAGGCTTGTGTTTTTTTCCATGAAAATGGCATCAACAAAGGGTTTGCAGTGGTAAACCATCTTCCCAGCTTTCAGGAATAGGCAGACTTGCATTAGAAAACCCAATTTTTCAACACAATTTAGACATTTTACTGGGACATACCCCATTTTTACCATTTTATTGTGCTTTCAGCCTCCTTCCAGTTAGTGACAGAAATGGGTACGAAACCAATGCTGGATCCCAGAAACATTTCTGAAAAGTAGACATCATTCTGGATTCAGCAAGGGGTCATTTGTGTAGATCCTACAAGTGTTTCCTATAGAAAATAACAGCTGAAATTAAAAGAATATTGAAATTAAGGTGAAAATATTTTTCTCCACGTTTTACTCTGTAACTTTTTCCTGCGATGTAAGATTTTTGAAAGCAATACCATTACGTCTGCTGGACTCTTCTGGTTGCAGGTATATATAGGGCTTGTAGGTTCATCAAGAACCCTAGGTACCCAGAGCCAATAAATGAGCGGCATCTTGCAATTGGTTTTCATTCTATACCGGGTATACAGTAATTGATTTGCTGAAATATAAAAAGTGAAAAATAGGTATCAAGAAAACCTTTGTACTTCCAAAATGGGCACAAGATAAGGTGTTGAGAAGCAGTGGTTATTTGCACATCTCTGAATTCGGGGTGCCCATACTAGCATGTGAATTAAAGGGCATTTCTCTAATAGACGTATTTTTTACACACTGTCTTACATTTGGAAGGAAATGTAGAGAAAGACCAGGGGCAATAACACTTGTATTGCTATTCTGTGTTCCCTCAAGTCTCCCGATAAAAATGGTGCCTCACTTGCGTGGGTAGGCCTAATGCTCGCAACAGGAAACACAAAATGGAAACAACACATTTTTACATTGAAATCTGACATGTTCTTTGCAAAGTGCCTAGCTGTAGATTTTGGCCTCTAGCTCAGCCGGCATGTAAGGAAACCTAGCAAACCTGTGCAGTTTTGAAAACTAGACACCTAGGGAAATCCAAGATGGGGTGACCTGTGGGGCTCTGACCAGGTTCTGTTACTCAGAATCCTTTGCAAACCTCAAAATGTGGCCAAAAAAACACTTTTTCCTCTCATTTTGGTGAAAGAAAGTTCTAGAATCTGAGAGGAGCCACAAATTTCCTTCCACCCAGCGTTCCCCCAAGTCTCCTGATAAAAATGGTACCTCACTTGTGTGGGTAGGCCTAGCGCCCGCGACAGGACATGCCCCAAAACACAACGTGGATACATCACATTTTCACAAAGAAAACAGAGCTGTTTTTTGCAAAGTGCCTACGTGTGGATTTTGGCCTCTTGCTCACCCGGCACTAAGGGAAACCTAGCAAACCTGCACAGTTTTGAAAACTAGACACCTAGGGGAATCGATGATGGGGTGACTTGAGGAGTTCTGACCAGGTTCTGTTACCCACAATCCTTTGCAAACCGCAAAATGTGGCCAAAAAAACACTTTTTCCTCTCGTTTCGGTAACAGAAAGTTCTGGAATCAGAGAGGAGCCACAAATTTCCTTCCACCCACTGTTCCCCCAAGTCTCCCAATAAAAATGGTACCTCACTTGTGTGGGTAGGCCTAGCGCACACAACAGGAAATGCCCCAAAACACAACGTGGACATATCACATTTTCACAAAGAAAACTGAGCTGTTTTTTGCAAAGTGCCTAGCTGTGGATTTTGGCCTCTTGCTCAGCCGTCACCTGGGGAAACCCAGCAAACCTGTGCAGTTTTGAAAACTAGACACCGAGGGGGGCTTGTGGGGCTCTGACCAGGTTCTGTTACCCAGAATCCTTTGCAAACCTCAAAATGTGGCCAAAAAAACCACCTTTTCCTCTCATTTTGGTGACAGACAGTTCTGGAATTAAAGAGGAGCCACACATTTCCTTCCACCCAGTGTTCCCCCAAGTCTCCCGATGAAAATGGTACCTCACTTTTGTGGGTAGGCCTAATGCCCGTGAAAGGAACTGCCCCAAAACACTATCTGGACACATCAAAGTTATCAAATACAAAACTACCTGTTTTTGCAGGGGCACCTGTGTTTTTGGTCCTGGGCTCAGCAGCCATCTGAAGAAACCTACCAAACCCGGACATTTCTGAAAACTAGACACCCCAGGCAGTCCAGGGAGGTGTGACTTGCGTGGATCCCCCAATGTTTTCTTACCCAGAATCCTCAGCAAACCTCAAATTTAGCTAAAAAAATCAAATTGTCCCACATTTCTGTGTGGGATCACCACACCAGGACAACTTTCATACTACACAACGTTCCCCTCAGTCTCCTGGTAAAAATAATACCTCAGTTGTGTAGGTGGGCCAAGTGCTTATGACAGGGAAGAGCCAAAAACATGTCGAAATTGAGGGGGAACCAAAGTGGGTCTAAAAGGGCAGTTTGAAAAAACACATTTTTAGGCTGACAAGTGCAGCAGAATTTTTATCGGTATAGATGAGACAATGCTGGGTGGTAGGAATTTTGTGGATTCCTGCAGATTCCGGAAGGTTCCATCACAAAAATGTGTGAAAAATGTGCGGTTTCCAGCAAAGTTGGAGGTTTGCGGGGCATTGTGGGTAAGAAAATGGTGCGGGTGCATGTGAAATACACCACCCTGGAATCACCCAGATGTTTAGTTTTCAGATGTGTCTAGGTCTTGTGGATTTTTCTACATGACAGCGTCCCAAAAACCATAAAGTGCAGCCCTCACCATTCCAAGTGGGACGATTTTGAGAGTTAGCCATGCTCTCATGGCCCAAATGTAAAACCAAAACCCAAAATAATCAAACGTCCTCTTGCTTGCAGTGGGATAAGATGTTTTAGTGTTCGGGGGAGAGCTGAAAGACTGTTATCCCCTTCAGTTGAGGTGGGGGCATAACCAGGTCCATACTGGTTGGTAGCCACCACCCCACTATTTTTTTTTTAATTCCCTGGCATCTAGTAGACTTTCTGCCCCCCCGGGGTATGGATCAGGGGTAATTGCCCCATCTGCCCACTGGTGGGCAGAACAACTTTGGCCCCATTTACTTGGGGTGGGGATGTCAGGGATACCAGATCCTCTGGGCCTGCGCACGTTCCCAAGATGTCCACCAAAGCTCCAAAGCTCTGATAGAAATACCACAGAACCTGAGAGAATCCAATCAGGGGAAAAGGGGATTAGGTAGGGAACAGCTGGGAAGGAGGTCTGTAGGAAACAAAAGGTTAAACAACACAATGTCAAGATATTATCACATTGACTTTCAATAGACTATGGTTCTAAGAGTTCTTATACTGTAATCATGGATACCCTAAGAAATTACTATAAGTAGACCTCAAGAAATCTAGGTACCTGGAAAAATCAAGAATGGGTTAGTACAATGTTTCATATGAGCTTTTCAGGAAATATCACATACTGTCTAGAATACAACAACCTTCATCAATAATGTTTCAGAATAAACATTGCATTTTTACAGGAGGACAAAGGCTATCTGAACGTTCCCTGGAAACAACAGGAACTGTATTAGGAACGTAATACGCACAAAGAATGTCGCACTTTGAATTAAGCGTGTCAAAGAAATCCAAAAGCTCAGGATAAATGTGTGCACCTCAACAAAACAGGGCACACCAACGTTTTCAATGTCATGAAATGATCGCGCACACTGCCGATCTAAAAGCAAAGCGTCTTATGCCAGGGGTGAATCGCGCACTCTGCTGATTCAAACAAGAATATGCAAATGCCATGAAATGATCGTGCACACTGTTGCCGATCTGAATGCCAAAGTTTACATGTTAGAAATGAATCACGCACTCTGCCGATTCGAACAAGAATATGCAAATGCCATGAAGTGATCGCGCACACTGTTGCCGATCTGAATGCCAAAGTTTACATGTTAGAAATGAATCGCGCACTCTGCCAATTCGAACAAGAATATTGCAAATGCCATGAAATGATTGCGCACGCTGTTGCCGATCGGAATGCCAAGGTTTACATGTTAGAAATGAATTGCTCACTCTGCCGATTCGAACAAGAATATGCAAATGCCATGAAATGATCGCGCACACTGATGTCGATCTGAATGCCAAGGTTTACATGTTAGAAATGAATCACGCACTCTGTCGATTCGAACATGAATTTGCAAATGCCATGGAGTCACACTCACGCACACAGAGAGTTTCACAACTAGGCCCAAAACTTGAATGTCTTTGAGAACGGGGGTCAGGGGGCCAGCCCAACCTCCGCCTTACCGCCCTTCTCAAGGATCACCAATATCAGGAGGCCAGGCCTGGAATATCAATGTAGGCCTCTGGAACAGGAGCTCAGGAAGTTGCTGCTGCTCTGCACCGGGACCTCTGAATGGTCAGCACGTGGAGCTGGGCTGGCTCCCTTATATACAGTCAAGCCCAGCCCACAAACCACACCCAGTCATGCTACAGGGAAAGCTTCTAGAAGGTCCTAGAAAGGGACCACACCCTAACACACTCAGTAAGCCTGCAGCAATACTTCGCAAATGAATAGTTATCGCAAACATCATTAATAGTGCTTTTCAAGGTTAAACTCTGCAATGCAAAAGGTTAACATACTGTATATAAACACAATGCATGAATTATGCTCTTTCATAAAGACTGGGTTTTTGCATTTTCGTCACCCGTAGAGCGCACACTGTCTTGATGTTGATACCCCTACCCTCTTAATTTGGGAAAAAAAACTTCTCTGGTCTCTGGTGAGCTTGCCTTCCAAAAATAGGCCAATCTGCCTCCAAGGGGGCAGATATGGCCAACAGTAATGTGCCCCCATGGGGATCGACCCTTACCCAAGGGGCTGCCCCGCTAAAGAAAACACACATATACACACACACCAATCCCTGGTGCCTAAGTGGTTTCTGCCCCCCTTGGGGGCAGATCGGCCTAATGGAAATATGCCAATTTGCCACCAAGGGGGGCAGAAATGGTCTAAGTACAATTTGCCCCCAAGGGGTGCGACCCTTGCCTAAGGGGTCGCTCCCCACCTCTAAAAAACAAACAAACAAAAAAAATTAGCCCTGGCGCCTAGAGGTTTCTGCCCCCCATGGGCAGATCGGCCTAATAAAACTAGGCCAATCTGCCCCCGGGTCAGGCAGAAAAGGCCTTGAAAAAATTGCTCCCCTGGTGAGCGACCCTTGCCCAAGGGGTCGCTCCCCTTATTCCAATTTCTGAATATAAAATAAATCCCTGGTGTCTAGTGGGCATTTCAGAAGCTGGATCGCTTCACGATCCGGCTTCTGAAATGCTCTGAGAGACTTCAAAGGGAAGGAAATTCCTTTCCTTCCCTTTGAAGCCTCTCAGGCCCCCATCACAGGATCGGAAGAGAAATGCTGAGCTTCCAGCGCGATGGGGATGAGGCCTCTAATGATTTCAGTGGGCGATTGCGTGCTGACGTCATCAGACGTCACTCGGGGGGTCGGGTGGGTCTGGGGTGTAAGTGGAAGGACTTCCCCTTCCATGCCTGCCTTGGGGGGGTTGAGAGGGAAGCCCACGGAGGGAGCGCTAGCGCGCCCTCCGAGCTCCAGACCGAGGACGTAATGTTTACGTCCTCGGCACAGGAGCACTGTGCCGGTGGACGTAACCATTACATCCCCGGCACAGAAGGGGTTAAGCATCAAAACTTGCCTGTTATTCCCCATTATCGAGGATAAATGGGTGAGATTTGTCACACCTGATAAATTATGACTCAATGGAGTCAGATTTTATTGGGTCTGATAATTATTAACCCAAGCACTGGGTTTTTTGTAATGAGTACCTTAGATTAGAAGCCTGTTTTAGGCCCTGGAGGACAGAATACCATCGGTCGGGATGGTGGATGTCTTAATTTGCAGAGATGATGAGCTGTCATCTCTCTAAGTTGAAAGGATTTGTCAGCATGGCAGTTTCCTTCCAGGTACAGAAAGATGGCCGCTATCAAGTTTGATGCTGTCCCTCAAACTTTTAAAATGTTTTGCTTCTCAAAAACAAGCTCCCTCTTTTGGAGTTTGTTTTTCAAACACAAAAAACGAATGCCCCTACGAACCATGGGAGTTTTGTTCCAGTGTGTGAAGGTCATTATTATTTTTCAGTCTGTCACTGACAGGTTTTTCCTGGTGGTGATGGACAGAAAAAATAATTTGATAGTACACTATAAATAGAATGGGCAACATGATATATTTACCCTGACTACTCCTACTCTGTCGGACTGTCATAGGTAACTTTTGTTAGCGCGTTACCTTAATAAGTATACTTATAAGGGGACGCAAATAGGTCGATGGACCTTTAGACTCACAATTAAGAAGTTCTTACCATAGCTCCAGCACATAAACAATAATCAATACACAATAAATAATAATCATTAGTAGTAAAGAAAATCACTAATCAATGGAGTCAGTAATTGTCACACACCATGACCTTTCAGTCCTTTCGGTCATGAATAACCACACCTTTTGTAATCTCAAAATCAAATGAAACACATATAAAAACAATTCTGGTTGTCCAAAGCGGCGGAAGAAATGCAATCTAATCAAAGCTTGAACCACAACACATTCCAAAGCTACAGTGCAAATCAATAGCAGAGTCAGTTGCGACAAAGATATAACATACATGGAATTCAGCAAGGTAATTCATCAATCATTAGTCCCTGTAGTTGTTAGTCATTTATGAGGGCACTTAACTAACATCAGATTAGCATCAGCATGTTGGACTTCATGCAAAATAATTTTGAGACACAAATTTAGAAAAACATTTAACTATGGATCTGTAAAAAAAGCGCAGTTGGTACCTAGAAAGAAAACACATAAAATGCATAAGAGTCACACTTCATTATATATACCTATCCTCGGTATGGGTCAGCAAAGCAGAATCAGTCTTCGTTCTCAGGTCATCAATGGATCAGCAATACAGCAGGATCTCACAAAGAGAATATGAGCCCAGTGTCGGTTTGAATCCCGAATCTCTACTAAAGTCTCTTCTTCTCTCTTATTCTGAATAAATTCTCTAGTCTGTTCTCTAATCTCAAATCTGAAATAAGGTCTCCTCTGTCGCGTTGTTATGTCAAAGTCACCTAAACTATCCCCTAATTCCCTATTGGTCAGTTAATCGTACGTTCATACTTTACCCAATAATATTTTGATACCAAATCTATGAATTCTAATATTTCTCTATTCACATGCAGTTGATTGGTTCGTCAGGTAACAATATTGTTACAGCTTCAGCTCCAGTCAGTATCTTCATTTTTCTCGTCCTGGGAAAGTCAGTCTCATAAACATTATCTCCTTGCACTCGGTTCTCACAAAAAGCTTCTGTTAAGCACTTTTAATAAGATAATGGACATTTCACAGTTTAATACACTCAATCAGCAATTTCATTAACCGCTACGAAATACAGCTCCTGCATGAGGCCTGGCAAAATAGGCCAAGACACTCGCTAAGTGAAGGCCTACAATTAATAAAGCTAGAGCATACTTCATAACCCTTAGTATGACATATTACTGTATTAATCTAGTACATTTTCGATATTTCATAAGTATTAATCATTAATCAGTACATTTCATGAACATTAGTGGCCATTCTTCAAGGTCACATTTTCAAATGTGTGCATTATTTTTCTACGTTATTCATTTTCTACATAAACTCATTATTCAAAATACATAAACACTCATTAATAATTTCTAATTAAAACACCTGTGCTAGCACTTTCCATCAATAGAACCATTGGGGTCTCCATTGACAGAAAGGTAATGGTTCTCTGTGCCCTATACAGGGCGGCTGGACCATGAGTTTGGGTACTCTGTTTCATTTGTGATGAAGTAGCCAGTCTGCAAACTCTAAATCACTCCCTTATATTTTTCTAAAATACTGCAACCATTGGTTGGATTTGATAAAAACAAAAATACTGACTGCACCCTTCTAGATCCAACTGTTGGAGATTGCAATGAATTTAAAAGCATGAACAGCACATACGTAGCTAAGTTTGGTTCTGAAACACTCAATTTCATCAAAGACAAACCTAGAATTTAGAATAATTCAATGTAAATGAAAATACTATTAGAAATTCTATACATTTTATAATCCATAAAGATATGTATTTTCAACTGGCTCTTCACCAGGGGGAGGGGTTAGAGTCACAGATTACTGTGTGTACTTGTGAAAATCTTTGAAAGTACCTGAGAATTGAACCCAGAAAATAGGCCAACATTATAGGCCTCCATTACGAGTTTGGTGTCCGAGGTCCGCCAAACCCATGGTGGCGGACAGACCGTCGCACTGCTGGTGGTCCGACCACTAGATTATGACCCTGGTGGTCGGACCGCTAGGGGACCCCCGCCACCACCAGGATCATGGATCCCAACGGGATGGCAGTAGTCGGAGTCATGGTCAGCCATGGCAGCGCTGTGTTCAGTGCCGCTGTGCTGATGACGAGTACTCTTTCCGCCAGGATTTTCATGGCAGGTCCTCACCATGAAAAGCTGGTGGAAAGGCAGCACTGGGGGCCACATGGGGGTCCCCAGCACTTCCCATGCCCATGGCCAACTTTTCATATAACTTTTTTGAGCATGCTGCTCTAGGTGACAGATGGCAAATCATGTCAGCTCTGATTTATGTAAACATTTTGCAATCCCAGATCTAAAGTACCCTGTTTTTCTATCTTGCAAATAAACATTTCAAAAGCATAATTTTCTATCGCCTGTCCCAACATATTGGTGTAACGTTTATTTTTGCATCTGTGATTGATATATTTTATCAGTTGTTGCCATCAAATGATACCTTAGAAACAAAAGTTGGAGGCTCTTTCCAAGCAGTCAAAAATGTTTGATATGTGTAAGACAGCCATTCTCAACCTTTGTGTCGTGGACCCCTGGGCATCCGTGATGACTATTTAGGAGGTCTGTCCCTTTTCAGAAAATTGTACCATGCCCAATCTTGTCATCAATTTTGTCATTTCATGTGTTGCAATTATATTGTCAGTGATGTCATAGATCTTGTCATGGGTGATGTAAAATGTGGGGTAATTATCAGTCCATTGCAAGAGCACAATACTTTAAGGCATGAGTTATAGTTAATTGAGATTGCTATTGGCTGGTGAATTTCAGTGTTGTTTTTAGTTTGAAATGTTAGATTGTCACTGAAAATTTCACTTAACTACAATGCCACTTAAACCTTTGTTTTGTTGAACTCCCATGGATCTTTTAATTTAAAGTAATATTTTATTACCATACGTAAAGCCAACCCCTGCTGTGCCTGGCCTATGGCCTGAGCAGATTGGGGTTGATCTCGCAGGTCCTGGCTGCACTCTGGTTGACCTATTGATATTTCCAAAGAGTTACAACACCAAAATGTAAAAATTGCCCTATTATCATTATATTTGTCCAAAAATTGCCAGTATTATTAATCTAGTGTATATTTCAATAATTCACACAACACCACTATTCATATTATTGATTATTATCAACATGTTTAATCAAGTTTTAACAAACAAAATCATGTCCGTGAGTCTTTCTTTTAACACGATTTTTATTATTGCATCTTACTTCCTGCAGCCCCCCACAACAATAATAAAATGCTTGATGCATTTCATAAGTATTAATCATTAATCAGTACATTTCATGAACATTAGTGGCCATTCTTCAAGGTCACATTTTCAAATGTGTGCATTATTTTTCTACGTTATTCATTTTCTACATAAACTCATTATTCAAAATACATAAACACTCATTAATAATTTCTAATTAAAACACCTGTGCTAGCACTTTCCATCAATAGAACCATTGGGGTCTCCATTGACAGAAAGGTAATGGTTCTCTGTGCCCTATACAGGGCGGCTGGACCATGAGTTTGGGTACTCTGTTTCATTTGTGATGAAGTAGCCAGTCTGCAAACTCTAAATCACTCCCTTATATTTTTCTAAAATACTGCAACCATTGGTTGGATTTGATAAAAACAAAAATACTGACTGCACCCTTCTAGATCCAACTGTTGGAGATTGCAATGAATTTAAAAGCATGAACAGCACATACGTAGCTAAGTTTGGTTCTGAAACACTCAATTTCATCAAAGACAAACCTAGAATTTAGAATAATTCAATGTAAATGAAAATACTATTAGAAATTCTATACATTTTATAATCCATAAAGATATGTATTTTCAACTGGCTCTTCACCAGGGGGAGGGGTTAGAGTCACAGATTACTGTGTGTACTTGTGAAAATCTTTGAAAGTACCTGAGAATTGAACCCAGAAAATAGGCCAACATTATAGGCCTCCATTACGAGTTTGGTGTCCGAGGTCCGCCAAACCCATGGTGGCGGACAGACCGTCGCACTGCTGGTGGTCCGACCACTAGATTATGACCCTGGTGGTCGGACCGCTAGGGGACCCCCGCCACCACCAGGATCATGGATCCCAACGGGATGGCAGTAGTCGGAGTCATGGTCAGCCATGGCAGCGCTGTGTTCAGTGCCGCTGTGCTGATGACGAGTACTCTTTCCGCCAGGATTTTCATGGCAGGTCCTCACCATGAAAAGCTGGTGGAAAGGCAGCACTGGGGGCCACATGGGGGTCCCCAGCACTTCCCATGCCCATGGCCAACTTTTCATATAACTTTTTTGAGCATGCTGCTCTAGGTGACAGATGGCAAATCATGTCAGCTCTGATTTATGTAA
The DNA here is from genome assembly GCF_031143425.1 of Pleurodeles waltl. Lineage (NCBI taxonomy): Eukaryota > Metazoa > Chordata > Amphibia > Caudata > Salamandridae > Pleurodeles > Pleurodeles waltl. The sequence continues at coordinate 345,372,414 of NC_090439.1, forward strand.
ACATTTTGCCATCCCAGATCTAAAGTACCCTGTTTTTCTATCTTGCAAATAAACATTTCAAAAGCATAATTTTCTATCGCCTGTCCCAACATATTGGTGTAACGTTTATTTTTGCATCTGTGATTGATATATTTTATCAGTTGTTGCCATCAAATGATACCTTAGAAACAAAAGTTGGAGGCTCTTTCCAAGCAGTCAAAAATGTTTGATATGTGTAAGACAGCCATTCTCAACCTTTGTGTCGTGGACCCCTGGGCATCCGTGATGACTATTTAGGAGGTCTGTCCCTTTTCAGAAAATTGTACCATGCCCAATCTTGTCATCAATTTTGTCATTTCATGTGTTGCAATTATATTGTCAGTGATGTCATAGATCTTGTCATGGGTGATGTAAAATGTGGGGTAATTATCAGTCCATTGCAAGAGCACAATACTTTAAGGCATGAGTTATAGTTAATTGAGATTGCTATTGGCTGGTGAATTTCAGTGTTGTTTTTAGTTTGAAATGTTAGATTGTCACTGAAAATTTCACTTAACTACAATGCCACTTAAACCTTTGTTTTGTTGAACTCCCATGGATCTTTTAATTTAAAGTAATATTTTATTACCATACGTAAAGCCAACCCCTGCTGTGCCTGGCCTATGGCCTGAGCAGATTGGGGTTGATCTCGCAGGTCCTGGCTGCACTCTGGTTGACCTATTGATATTTCCAAAGAGTTACAACACCAAAATGTAAAAATTGCCCTATTATCATTATATTTGTCCAAAAATTGCCAGTATTATTAATCTAGTGTATATTTCAATAATTCACACAACACCACTATTCATATTATTGATTATTATCAACATGTTTAATCAAGTTTTAACAAACAAAATCATGTCCGTGAGTCTTTCTTTTAACACGATTTTTATTATTGCATCTTACTTCCTGCAGCCCCCCACAACAATAATAAAATGCTTGATGCTGCCCCTCCCTATTCTACAGGCACCACCATCCTTGATGTATATAGATAGATAGATAGATAGATAGATAGATAGATAGATAGATAGATAGATAGATAGATAGATAGATAGATAGATAGATAGATAGATAGATAGATAGATAGATAGATAGATAGATAGATAGATAGATAGATAGAAGGTAAAATAACTGCTGAAATTGTTTTTGTTGGACTTAGCACTCTGTGCACTTTACCACTGCTAACCAGTGCTAAAGTGCATGTGTTCTCTCCCTAAAACATGGTTTGACTGGCATACACCCAATTGGCATATTTAATTTACTTACAAGTCCCTAGTAAAGTGCACTACTTGTTTTTGGTTGGCTTGACTACCTGACTTTCTAACATTGTGAACCAACAAAATGCCCAGGGTGCTATTTTTGATAGAAGATACTGCAGTGGTAACAGAACTGTGGTGATGTATTATAGTTGTATTTATTTATTAATAAAAACATTAAGGGGAGGTGCATCTGGCTTCTAAAAAATGTAAAATGTTTCTTTCTATCCATACAGAGTTGCACAGGCTCAAGTTCTGCTGGAGCGTCAGAGACAGGCGATGGTAAGACACATTCCTTGCTTCTTGACAATTACTAGTATACTCACTAGCTACAAGGGCATTGTTGTGACTTGTGATCGTGAACCCCCCACTTTAACAGCTACAGTGGTGGCTGAGTTATGGCCTCATCAATCTGCAACTCAGAAAAAGCTCACCTAATGTACTCTAAAAATTATGGTTTGATGGAAACAGGAAAAGAAGGAAGGTTGAAAGGATGATTGAAAGAAAGATACTGAATGGATGTATAATGGAATGGACATTTTGGTGAAAGACTGGATGAATGAAAGAAAAGCTTAAATCATGGTGGCTATAGGTGAATATGCTTAGGAAGAATGAAAGAATGATTGAATAGTTGCTTGCATGAATAATCAAGAGAGCTATTCTGGAGAGGGGTATGCTGCTCACTTACTTAACTTTGATTTATGGTTATAAAATCTATGGTTCAAAGTGGGGGGTATTTTAATTTGTGTTCTTCTACTCTCTTGACTCACTGTCTTTGTTAAGCAAGGTATATATGTATACAACCCATCATCATTCATCAACTTCTTCCCTGCACATGCCATTTTGCCACCCATGACCAAGGAAATGCACTATGATTCAATTTGTGGCTGCAGTGCTGGCTGTGCAATGTGGGTCTGCTTCAGTTAATGCAACATTTACTAACTTTTCAATGCATTGCAAACCGTACACACAAGTTTTCCACTTCGCCCACTCAGTCACCCCTCTTAGTACTTCACTCCTTTATTCTTTCCTAAGTTGTTTTCTCCCAACGCACCAAAAATATTAAAAAATCAATGTGGCATGTGCCACATGTTTATGGTCATGTGGAATTTTTACAAAATATATTTATTGGTTTCCCATAACAGATTTATTTTATGCCTGTTTAGATTTTTCCCTTTAGACATTTGTCTACAATGTCACTGAATAAGCCAAAGCTTGGGTACATGATGAATTGATCAATGATCAGTGACACCTCTCTATTTTATAAAACAAAAGTTCTACCTACCCACCTAATCCCTTTGCCTTACCCTGCAGTAAAGAATGTTAAGTTTCCTTTCCTTACTGCCCAGCAAATTAATTTGTTGGAGATAATTTGTAGTGGTGGGTGAGGCCAGTGAGTAAAGTGAGACTAGTTAGTGCATGATTTGGGAAATACTTCACATAGTCATAAAAATGTGGAAGATGCCAGCAATGGATTTTTCAGTTGCACTTCTTCGGTCATGGGTGGTGAAATGCAATAGGCAGAGAGGGGGTTGATAAATGATGATGATTGGTAGGATACATATCTGCCTCATTTAACAAGTACAGTGAGTCAAGGGATTAGAACACAAATCATAATACTCTGCACCTTGAACAATAGTTTTGATTATTCAATTATCCTTTCATTCTGCCTGCTATATTATTCACCCATGATTTAAGCTTTGCTTTCTCTCATCCAGTCTTTCACCAAAATTTGCAATTCATTAGCCATCCACCCTTTCTTTCAATCATCCTTTCACCCACTCGCACATCCTTTCCTTTTCTCATTTCACTCATCCTTTTTTTTTAAACTTCTGTTCTTTCCCATTTCCATCAAGCCATCATTTTTTAGCATACATCATGTGTGCGTTTGCTGAGTTGCAGATAGAAGAAGGCATAAGTAACCCAACCACCGGTGTAGTTGTAATGCGCGGGGTTCACAATCACGATGGTGCCTTTGTAGGTAGTAAGAAATAGTAATTGTCAAAAAGGAAGCAATGTGATTCAACACTTCCCATCCATGCCGCTCCTTCTCCCCACTCCACCAGCTCCTGCAGCGGAACTTGAGCCAGCTATACTGGTGGTCAGTGTGGCTAGAAAAAACATTATACATTTTAGATGTGATGTACACCTCCCCTTAATTATTATTAAAAAAAATGTAACCGCAATACATCATTAGAGTTCGGTAGAACTGCAGTATCTTGTAGCAAAAAAATATCACTCTGGGCATTTTCTTTGTTCACAATGTTAGAAAAGCCAGGTAGTCAAGCCAACTGAAAACTTTGCAGAATGGAGGGGTAGAGCTTTAGCCTAAGATGACAATGACTCAGAATCATAGAAGCACAGTGAAGGGATGGAAGGAAAATGGTCAATGAAAGACAGAAAAAAAGATTATGCAGGTATAACAGGAATTCAACAAAAATTTGATAGGGGAATTGGAAAAAAGGAGACAGTAAAAAAAGTAAACAAGGCAAAATTAAAAGTAGTATAATAGTAGTCAGAGGTAAAAGTTAGTAAATAATATTAAATAATAGGAGTTATTGGGATCAGCAGAGCCTGCAGAATTGGCATTGGTGGTCGGGCCTCTCCAGCTACTGCTGGACCCACCTCTGTGGTGCCCCTCTTCTTACCATTGGGTGCTGATGTAAGAAATAAAGAAGATAAACAAATAGATTAGTGGTACAGTTAATCTCCAGAAAATTATCATAACTGGCAAACACAGTAACATTGTACTTATCTAAATCAGATTGCTTATGGTACTAGTATGATTGACTATCTTAGAGTCGGCTATACTCCTAAAATCCCTAATCCAAATTTCCTAAGCAAAAACTACATTTGGAACTCATGCATTGCAATGAATGATCTTTGATTCTATTCTCATTTCTCAACCCCCTTGATGGACCAACCCAGTCTTCCTTATTCTTATTTGCAATGCCTAGATACATATCAGTACTACAAATTACTGTGAAACTGCTTGGGACTGTATGAGCTACATAAAAAAAGTCACAGAGAATGCTAACTCACTGATATCACTAAATCACTCTGGTGACTCGAGGACAGAGCATTATGCATTGCAATGGCCTCTTAAATAATCAGGCAAAGCAAGCACCAATGAGTACGATGTGGTAGTGCTGAGCACCTGCCTAGCTCAAACTGGATCACATAATAATATTCTTAATGTAAACTAAACATATTTTACCTCTGAGTGTGAGTAGCATGCTATTCGTGAAAAGAATGTTAGCACTGTACAACACAAACACAACAAATAATATAATTAATTCTCACTTAGCCACAGAATCCCAATGCCTATCAGGCCCTGCTCGTGGTCGATGATATCCCCCAGCGGTGCATCAGCTGCTGAGTGGTGCGCTGGAACTAGGTGTTGCGTCGGGTACACCGTTGTATCCAAGCCCAATGCAGACGATGCTCCCGCAGTGGGTAACCACTACCAGGCCTGCTACCTGCTGCCAGTATGGAGGGAAGGTGGCACTGCATGTAAAAGAACATTGCTGCCAAATCATCTTCACTAAAGATGGGCTGAGACTGCATCCCTTAGCAGTGCTCCCACCTACAAGGTAGATGGCTGTTGCTGGCTTTCTGGCCGTGCCCCTGTTCATCTGTGTTGCCCCACTCTGCCATGGTGGTGGGTGGTGGGGTGAAGAAGAAAAGAAACAGGAGGAGAATAAATGAAGAAATAAGGGAAAAAGAAGCAAATATACAAAAAGTCACAAAAAACACACAACATTTAAAAAAAAATATGGACTGATATTTACATGATTGTTTTTCTTTGGACTCATCATATCGAATTATTGAGCGCTGTGGACTCTCCTGGTTTGTTCAACAGTGAAGAACAAGGTGGCTGCCCCTCTGCGAACTACGTAGTGCTGTTCACGCACAATTTTTAATGCAAGATTGTACTTTGCATTGCGTTTGACGTAAATCGCAACGTAAAGGGGCGCAATGTGGAATTGTAACTAAAATGTATTTTCAAACATTATATGTACTCCTTTTTGTGACCCTCAAAACTTGCCATTCACTGCAATGCATTTCAATGGAGTGCTATCATGGATATTGGTCCCAAGATGGCTGTCATCACTTTCTGTTTGAAGTGCTAACAGCCAATCACATCTCACTATGAGATCTGTGCTTAGGCTCCGCCCAGATGTACAGATTTCTTTTGCCTTTAATTTCTCAAAAACTACTGAATGGATTTACACATGAAACATTCTTTCCAGACCAAGACCTACCTTCTTGCCAAATTTGGTGTAATTCTGTCTAGTAATTTGGACTGTAAAATGTCTAAAATCTCTCTGGGAACTAAAATGGGAACACACACTTTTTTTTACCTCCCCGTTTTTCTCAGCCTCCTCTCTGCCAGCTCCCATAACAATGACTGGCTCATTATCATCATCCTCCTCCTCATGATCATTCCCTGCCATGATTCAAATGCTTTCTGGAACTTTTCTTTTCCCTCTTCTCCTGGCGTATCCCGGTCTCTGCTGAGGTCCAGGTCATGTCCCTATCATCATCATCAGAAGTGGTGCTTGTAAAACAAGATAAAGTAGTACCCTTCTTTTTTCTTGCTGGAGATCAGGGAGTCAATGGTTTTAAAATAGCAGGTTCTTGCTCAGCAGGAAGCTTGACCTCATGTTCTCCTCCAACTTTAGAAAGATCTGCTATTGCTGGCTGTAGCTGTTGTCCACTTTCCTCTTTTTCCTGAAATGATTGGGTACTACTTTTCAGAAGGGACAAATCCAATTCAACTTCACTGTTCGTTGATGTCGCCATGATTGCAGTGGCTGCCTCAGTAACAAACATGGTGCTGTTGATGTGGTAGTTCTGCTCCCAGGTTCCTTCCCTGATGCCGGTGTGGCAGACAAATGTCCCCTAAAAAGGTTGCAGTATGCATGCCACTGGTTCAAAGCTGCTTCTTCTTACTGACCACTTTCTTGGGAGCAACTTTCTTTTTGTCCATTTAAGCTCTCAGTTGGCAGTGGCACTAAGATGCACAAGCTGAAGAGTTTAGAAGACTGAAGTAACTGTATAGGCTTTCTCTTTGGCAGTACTGCAAGAGATGTGTTGTTTCTTTTTTTATGCACCTAAAAGCAACCAAGCATGAAAGTCATATAGTCATATAGTTAGTGAAATGTGGCATTGTTGCAGGTTGAAATACTGCAGATAAATGCAATTTTATTGTGGTTGGTTACTTATGTAATAAATATCAATTTAATCAAACATTGTAAAGTCAAATCACATCACCACACCATAAAATTGAATTTCAAATCACAACAGTTCTTTGCTTTATCACCATCCATGGAAGCCAGAGACAAGTGCAAGGCTAAATGCAATAATCCTTAAAAAACCAATGGTGGCAAGGTGGTCCAGGGGAAATTGAATAATCATTAAAAAATGAATTATGCTGCTGATGTGTGTGCAGTGCACTGCATCCAGGGTGTTCAGGAGGAAATGGAATGATTATCCACCCAAGGGAATCGAATGGTGTAGTATGGCTGTGCACCATCAGTGGATGGCTGGATGGATGGATGGATGGATGGATGGATGGATGGATGAATGATGAATGGATGGATGACTAGAACAAGGCATATTGTTGAATTAAATAAAATTAAATAAATGTAAAACATTTTGTTTTAAATAAAAAAGTCAAAAAAATAAAATTGAAATAAAAAAGCAAGTAATTAATTAATAATATCAAATGATGAAATATAAAGAAATACAATTCAAATTCAAATTAAATACAAACATGTAAATATAAAATTAATTTAAACAAAAAAGAAGATCAATAATTGCTAATATTTGTATGCAAGCCTATGGGAAAGGTACACTGTCTGGATGCACAAAATGGCCACTAGCAACATCGTAAAACACCAATTAATAGCACGGAGATATGCCAAACAAAGAACACATGCAAACCTATGGAAAAGGGAAACAGGGTGGATCAACAAAATGGCTGCCAGCCACATGGCCAAACAATAACAACAAGGAGAAAGGAGGAATGGGGAATAAAAAAAAAAAACACATGCAGACCTGTAGCAAAGGAACACTGGCTGAGCGCACAAAATGGCTGCCAGCCACATGGTAAAAAAACAACAAGGAGCAAGGCGGCATGGAAAAGAAAGAACACATGCAAGCCTATGGCAAAGGGACACTGGCTGGATGGACAAAATGGCTGCCAGTCACTTGGTCAAACAACAACAAGGAGCAAGGAGGCATGGGGAACGGAGAAGGAACACAAGAAAGCCTAGGGCAAATGAACACTGTCTGCATGCACAAAATGGCTGCCAGTCACATGGTAAAACTGCAGCAAGGAGGCATGGCAAACAAGGAACTCATGCAAATCTATAGCAAAGGAACACTGGCTGGATGGACAAAGTGGCCACCCAGCCACATAGTCAAACAACAACAGCAAGGAGCAAGGAGACATGGGAGAGAAAGAAAGAACACATCCAAGCCTACGACAAAGGGACACTGACTGGATGGATAAAATGGCTGCCAGACACAGGGTCAAATATCAACAACAAGGAACAAGGAGGCATGGGGAACAAAGAACACATGCAAGCCTATGGCAAAGGGACACTGGCTGGGTGGACAAAATGGTTGCCGGTCCCATGGTCAAACAACAAGGAGCAAGGAGGCATGGGGAACAGAGAAAGAACACATGCAAGCCTATGGTCAAAGAACACTGGCTGCATGCACAAAATGGCTGCCAGTCACATGGTAAAACTACAGCAAGGAGGCATGGCAACCAAAGAACTCATGCAAATCAATGGCAAAGGGATACAGGCTGGATGGACAAAATGGTCCCGAGCTACATGGTTATAGAACAACTGCAAACAAGGAGGCATGGGGAACAAAGAACATAAGCAAGCCTATGAACATAGACTTCACAAAATGGCTCCTGGCCACACGGCATGGAGAACAAAGACAAATGGTATACAATGAAAAAACAACACGCACACATACACTGGCCATAAGGAAAAGGAGGCATGGTTGTAACACTGAAGGAAACACTAACATTAATTCCGTAATGCAAAACACGAAAATTAACTGAGCTATAAAAATTTCACAAAAGCAGTACACACATCCTCTTGTGCCATCAAATATTACCACATAACATATTCACTTTTTGCAAAAAATGAAATGCAAATAATAACCAACATTTTGTACTTAATCCAATGCCATTCCTGTCCCAAATGAAGTTTTAAAAACATATACCAATGACATTTATTTCATGCACTGATGATTGATAGTACTGGACCTACTGCCTGGATGGCCCTTTGGAAATCTAGGCCACATAGTAAAATTAGATTGCAAATGTTACAAACATGTAGAAAAGGACAGGTACTGACTGAGCTGTGCAACAATTTTCTTTGACAAAAGTTGAAAAATCAATGAAAGGCAAGATAAATATTAACTAAGCCCATATTTAAACTCCAGGCCAACCACCACTATACATTTCAAAAATCAAAGTACAAAGAAATACTGGTGCATGGCATTATACAATAGTTTTTTATCTTACGTGTGTGATTTCACAAAACCAAAGTCCTTAAATCTAAAGGTATATCCAGGAGTCAAAGAGAGTGGTCCTTCCACCTCAAAATCCAAGTGAAAAGTGACCAGGTGATGGACACAGCACTAGGAGGAGCCTGCTGAACAGGAACAGGAAGTTGGAGTCTCTGGGGCACTTCCTTTCTGTTTGCCAAATGAAAGGCTTCTCAAACGAAAAATCTACTTGAAGGGTCCATAGGAGAAGAAAACCCACTCGAAAAAAACATTTAAACAAAATTTAGATGCATCTGGAGTAGAGAATCTCGTGAGCAGGACTTTTTTTGGCCTCTGTTGTGGCCTAAAGTAGCATGAGTAAATGTGAAGTCTCGTGCACGCATTCGGAAACAGTGCGATTGAACAGAAAGCCCTGCGTGCGCATACTAGCAGCCTGTGAGTATTGTGGCGCTCATGAGAGAGTGCCAAAATCCATTGTTGGGTGCATGAATGAACTCCACTCCAGCTGGATTGTGGAATTTGGGAACTCTGTGCCACTCTGCATAACGCAAAGTGACTGAATTTCGCAAACTCTGCAGGTGGAGCGGATTTCTTTGCCCAGGCCTAGTTCCGATGTAAAATAATTGCTAATAGTACCATACTCATTTTTGCAATTGTGGTGTGTTCTAAGGTGATTTTACCCTGCTGGGATTTCATGAATCATGTTTGAATTTGAAAGAAAAATAATTTCTTAGATTTTCCCATAGAAGTGATGTAAGGTGCTCCAGAAGCTAAAATGAGAGCATCTCTTCGCTAAATTCACACTATCTTTCTTATCCATATGAGAATGAAATCAGACATTCTCAGTAAAACTTGCACTTCCTACAGGAGCAGCCTGACAGTTGATTCCCTTGTGGTCTACTACAGCCTGCCAGAGGGTTCTAAAGAACAAATAGAGCATTAAGGGGCATATTTAAGATCCCCTAGCACCTCCTTGCACCACACTAGCATCATTTATTTTACATTAATGTTGCTCGACGAGGCCAAAATACCGGCGTCATATTTACAAAGTGGCGCAATACTTGCATTGCGCCACTATGTAACCCTTTGCGCTACATTATGCCTGCGCCATGCATAATGTATGCAAAGGAGGCATTCCCTCATGGGGGGGGGGGAAATGGTGCAGGTAAATATGAGAGATTTCCTTGTTAAATTGTTTTCTTTTGGCACTTATAACTCCTGCTCAGAGAAGGCGTTAAAAGTGGGCACGCCTTTATTTGCAAAGGGCCCCTTATGTACTCTGGAGGAGTAGAGATAAATTTCCTGCAAAGTACATAAAAAATTATGCTATTGCCCCCTTCCCTGTGCCATGGTGTGCTGTATTTTAATTATGCCCACATATGGTGGCGGTAGGGGGGCATAAAGGGTGCAAGAAAAGTGGCACTGCAATGTGTGCAGTGCAACTTTTCTTAAATATGCCCCTAACAGTCTCACTTATAACAAAAGTGTGGCACATCTGAAGCCATCTTGATTGAATCAAACTGATAAAACAAAACCTAAAACATTTAATTTAAAAAGGAACTAAATGAGGGAGTTCATTTTCTCATAGAAATTATGATTAGTGCTGTAGAAAGAAAAATTAGGACAGTTTTAAAGTGAGTTCTAAAATATCTTCCTATAGTACTTCCAACAAGAGCAGCCTGTCTGCTGATTCCCTTGTATTCTACTGCAGCATTCCAGAGTGTTCTAAGAGTGCTAACAGTCGTACGTATGACAAAAATGTGTGGCACATCTTTTAAGTGAGTTCTCAAATATCTTTCTCTTCCATTTCATCAAAACATTTTGACATGCAGACTGAAACATGTACTTTCAACACCAGCAGCAGACTGCCAGTTAACTGTGTGGTGCTTAGCAGCATACAGTATTCTAATAAGAAACTAGAGTGCTAGAATTTTGAATTTATGCCAAAAGTGTGCCACATTTGAGTGCCATCTTGATTGAATCGAAGTGGAGAACTGAAAGGATTTTCTACTGAGGATACCGCAGTAAATACGGAAATTAGGGAGCCATGCCCTGCGTCCAACAACCCCCTATGCATTACAATGGGCATCTTGCTTAACGTTAAAAAAAACCTAGAAATTCATTAAAAAAAACAAAGGTCACAGGGACGTTATATTTAGGAAATATAATTTAAAAAACATAGAAATTCACTAAAAAAACAAAGGTTACAGGGACATTAAAGTTATGTTTAGTTTTACATGCATAAAGCCATAGAAATTCCTCTGTTAAAGTTAGAGTTATTTCAAGTAGATATAACTCATGCCCAAAGTTAGTTATAATTTGCATCCTTGCCATGTACTGCTAATTACCAGATATCACATCACTTATGACATCTTCTTTGACATCATTGATAATAATCCCTGTAACATTTGCAGTAAAATTATTAATGAGAAAACTGTGCATGGCATGGGTGCGAGTTATACTAACCTTAGGGCACAAGTTATAATTATGTCAAATAACTCTAACTATAAGAGCTGAATTCCTAACTATAACGTCCCTGTGAACTTATATATATATAAGAAATATGAATGCTCCAATAGAGAAACCTCCTTTACAGTTTCCTCACAAAGGATTACCACTTTTGAGGTTAATTCCTATTCTCACGTGGCCACTCTTGGGTCATTTACATTTATGGAAGTAGAAGCCTCTCACACCTAATATTGCCAAGCTTCATCCTTGGCTTCTAAGCCCCACCCTGGTACGAACACTGCCACCAGGACGGACTCAACAACCTGTCTCTTCTGAGCAGAAGGGAGTTCTTGATAAGTGATTACTGGATAAAATGACTGGGATCCAGATTAATAAAACTATCTTGCGTATTACGCCTGGTGTTTTGCCTTTATTTGTGGGGAACACCGGTATTGTTAAAATCAACTGGGGATAATATCACTGCAATTAAGTTTCGTGTCACCATGTTTCTACCCATTCCTACAAGCCACTACAAGTCTTGGGCATTCATTAGGGCCAAGAATCTCTACCAAACCTAACTGTTTAGTTCCACACTACAAACCATTGTTCACGGGACTGCATGTATAAAGTCCTACCTTAGGCAAGGCTAATGTTTCACAGGGCACCTATAGAGATATATCACACAAATGTTCACACCTATCCAGCCCTTCATTTGAGAAGACAACCCACTAAAAACTCTGCAGTGAAGTATGCGTATCTCGTGTGGTCACAAGCTGTTGTGATATGCGACCCAATTTATGCAGTAGCCTTTTTAAATAAAAAATTTAAAAAAGGCCTATCATACACCAATAGGGTATACCCAGAGGACAACTCTCCTACTTACGATCCATCTACTCAGGTATCAGACTTCAGTATCCATTCTTACCCTAATTCTGGGAGCCTCTCATTTCGTGGTCCGTGAAAGGGACAATGCCCTTTGTAGTTTCATGAAGATTCATCAAACAATGCTAAAGATATAGGCAAGTCAAAAAACAATTTTTCTATGGAAATATGGTCCTAACTATAACTACTTAGTGGCGACGGCCACTATTTTCCATCTATCTATCTATCTATCTATCTATCTATCTATCTATCTATCTATCTATCTATCTATCTATCTATCTATCTATCTATCCATCTATCTATCTATCTATCTATCTATATCTATATGTATATTTATACATATAGATATAGATATAGATTATAGATTATAGATATAGATATAGATATACAGACAGACCAGAGGGCTGAAATCGGTGCGGAAGTAGGTTCAGGCAGGCAGCAGAAACACAGAAAATTTGGCTGAGAGCCTAGATAAAGCTGTGAGAAGGAGGGACAGGCAGGCAGAAGCCATGCAGACCACAGGGCTGAGAGAAAGAAGAAGGCACTGAGAAGGAGGAACATGCAGGCAGCAGGCATCAGCACAGAGAGGAAGGAGAAAGAGGAGACAAGAAGGTTCCGGAAGGCAGCAGGCATGCAGAGCATTGGTCTGAGAGCCCTGAGAAAGCTGTGAAAAAGAGAGACAGCCACATAGCAGGCATGTAGACCATAGGACTGACAACAAGACAAAAGCGGTGAGATTTAGGACAGGCAGGAAACCGGCATGCAGACCGTGAGGCACAGAGGACAGAAAGCCAGTGAGAAAGAAGGATAGGTAGGCAACAGACACAAAGACCACAGGACTGACAGGGAGGAAACTTTGGTGAAAAGGAGTGACAGGCAGGCAGACATACCAATGGTGCAGAAAGCAAGGAGAAAGCATTGAGAAGGAGGGTCAGGCAGAGAGCAGATATACAGTTGACAGGGCTGAGCAGACAGAGAAAGTGGTGAGAAGGAAGGACAGGCACACAAGAGGCATGCGGACCACAGAGCTGAAAGGGAGGAGAAAGCAATGAGAGGGAAGAACAAAAAGGCAGGAGGCATGCAGACCACAGGGTTGAGAGGTTGGAAAAAATTATGAGAAGGAAGGACAGATCAGCAGCAGGCATGTAGATAACGGGGCCAAGAGGGAGTAGAAAGTGCTGAGAAGGAGTGACAGCCAGGCAACAAGCACACAGACTACAGAGCTGAGAGCCCAGAGAAAGTGGTGAGAAGGAGAGACAAGCAGGCAGCAGGCACACAGACCACGAGACTGAGAGCATTGAGAAAGAGGTGAGAAGGAGAGATAGGTGGGCAGTAGGCACGCAGACCATGTGGGCTAATGGAAGGAGAAAGTAGTAAAAAAGAAGGGACAGGCAGGCAGCAGGCATGTAGACCACTGGGCTGCAAGGGAGGAGAAAGTGGTGAGAAGGAGGGACAAGCAGGCATGCAGACTTAGGGGCTAAGAGGCAGGATAAAGTGGTGAGAAGGATGCAGCAGGCACGCAGATCACAGGGCTAAGTGCCCAGAGAAAGCAGTGAGGAGGGACAGGCAGATTGAAGGTACACATACCAAGTACCTGAGAGGGAGGAGAAAGCGGTGAGAAAGAAGGTCAGCCAGACAGCAGGCAAATAGAACACAGAGCTGAGAGGTAGGAGCAAACGGTGAGAGGGAGTGACAGGCAGCAGGCATTCAAACAAGTTCAGAGAGTAGAGAGTAGAGAGAAGGATGAACAGGTAGGCAGCAGTCACACAGACCACAGGGCTGAAATTATAAATAATGTGGTGAGAAGGAGGAAAAGGTAGTAGTGGGCACACAGACCACAAGGCTGAGAGCAAGGAGAAATTAGTTAGAAAGAGGGATACAAAGGCAGCAGGCAAGCAGACCACAGGGCTGAGAGGCAGGAAAAAGCAGTGAAAAGGATGGACAGGAAGGGAGCAGGCGCACAGGCCACAGGACTGAGAGCCCAGAGAAAGCAATGAGAAGGAGGGACAGGCAGATTGCAGGTACACAGATCAAGTGGCTGAGAGGGAAGAGAAAGCAGTGAGAAGTATTGACAGGCAAGCAGCAGGCATGCAGATCACATAGCTGAGAGGGAGGGGAAAGCAGTGGGAAGGAGGTAGAGGCAGGCAGCAGGCACGTAGACCATGGGCTGAGAGCCCAGAAAGAGTAGTGAGAAGGAGGGAAAGGCAGGCATGCAGACCACGAGGCTGAGGGCAAAAAGAAAGTATTGTGAAGGAGGGACAGGCTGGCAGCAAGCACACAGAACATGGGGCTGAGAGAAAGAAGAAAACAGTGAGAGGGAGTGACAGCTAGGCAGCATCCATGCACACAATTGATCTAAGAGTCCAGAGAAAGTAGAGAAAAGGAGGGACACATAGGTAGTAATTCACAAAGATCATGTGGCTGAAAGGATGAAGAAAGTGGGGAGAAGGAGGGGCAGACGGGCATAAAACATGCAAAGCACCTGACTAAGAGGAAGGAGAAAGCATTGAGAATGAGAGACAGGCAGGCAGCAGGGACGCAGACCACTGGGCTGAGAAGATGGAGAAAAAGGCTGCAAGGGAGAAGAAAGTGGTAAGAAAGTGGTGAGAAGGAGGGACAAGCAGGCATGTAACTTCGGGGCTGAGAGGCAGGCGAAAGTGGTGAGAAGGTTGAACAGGCAGGCAACAGGCATGCAGACCACGGGGCTGGGAGGCCAGAGAAAGCAGTGAGAAGAGGAGACAGGCGGAATGCAGGTACACAGATCACAATCAATCAATCATTAAACTTGTAAAGTGCACTACATACCCACAAGGGTCTCAAGGCGCTGGGTAAAAAAGGGTGGGGGTGCTGCTACTGCTCGAAGAGCAAGGTCTTGAGGTGTCTTCTGAAGGTGAGCAGGTCTTGGATCTTTCTTAGGTTGGTCGGGAGGGTGTTCCAGGTCTTGGCGGCGAGGTAGGAGAAAGATCTGCCACCGGAGGATTTTTGTTGGATGCGGGGGATGGAGGCGAGGGCGAGATTGGAAGAGCGGAGCTGTCGGATGGGGATGTAGAAGCTGAGTCTGTTGTTCAGGTAGGCAGGTCCGTTGTTGTGGAGTGCTTTGTGTGCGTGGGTGAGGAGCTTGAAGGTGATTATCTTGTCGACGGGGAGCCAGTGCAGGTCTCTCAGGTGGGGGGTGATGTGGCAGCGGCGGGGTATGTTGAGGGTAAGTCGGGCGGAGGCGTTTTGGATGCGCTGGAGGCATTGCAGGTGCTTGGACGGGATGCCTGCGTAGAGTACGTTGCTGTAGTTGAGCTTGCTGCTGACGAGGGCCTGTGTTACTGTTTTTCTTGTTTCAGTTGGGATCCATTTGTAGATCCTGCGAAGCATGCGGAGGGTGTTGTAGCAGGAGGAGGAGATGGCATTGACCTGTTTTGACATGGAGAGGGATGAGTCGAGGATGAAGCCAAGGTTGCGTGTGTGGTCAGTTGGTGTCGGTGGGGTCCCCAGCGAGGCTGGCCACCACGAGTCGTCCCAGGCAGAGGGGGTGGGCCCAAGGATGAGAGGAAGGAGAAAGCAGTGAGAGGGATTGACAGGCAGCCAGGAGGCACACAAATCATGTAGGTGAGAGTGAGGAGAAAGTGGTGAAAAGGAGGGACAGGCAGCCAGCAGGCATGCAGACCATGAGGCTAAGGGCAAAAAGAAGGCATTGAGAAGGAGGGACAGGCTAGCAGCAGACATGCAGACCACAGGTCTGAGAGGAAGGAGAAAGTGGTGAGAAGGAGGAACAGGCAGGAAGCAGGAATACAGACCACAAGGCTGAGAGCGAGGAGAAAGGAGTGAGAAAGAGGAACACGCAGGCAGCAGGCAAGCAGACTACAGGGCTGAGAGGCAGGAGGAAGCAGTGAGAAGGATGAACAGAAAGGGAGCAGGCACCGCGACCACGGGGCTGAGAGCCCAGAGAAAGCAGTGAGAAGGGTTGACAGGCAAGCAGCAGAATGCAGATCACAGAGCTTGAAGGGAGGTAAAAGCAATGAGAAGGAGGGAGAGGTAGGCACACAGACAATGGGACTGAGAGTCCAGAAAAAGTAGTGAGAAGGAGGAACAGACAGGCAGCAGGTATGTAGACCATGAGGCTGAGGGGAAAAAAGAAAATGGTGAGAGGGAGTGACAGCCAGGCAGTAGGGATGCACACAATTGAGCTGAGAGCCCAGAGAAAGTGGAGCAAAGGAGGGTCAATTAGGCAGCAGGCACGCATACCACGTGGCTGAAAGGATGAAGGAAGTGGCGAGAAGGAGGGGCAGACAGGCAGAAGGCATGCAGACCACTTGGCTAAGAGTAAGGAGAAAGTGGTGAGAAGGAGGGACAGGCAGACAGCAGGCAGGCAGACTACAGGGCTGAGAAGATGGAAAAGGAGGTGAGATGGAGGGACAGACAGACAACAGGCATGCAGACCACAGGACTGAGAGTGAGAAAGAGGGACAGTCAGGCAGCAGGAACGCAGACCACAAGCCTCAGAGCCCTGAGAAAGCAGTGAGAGGGAGGGAGAGGCAGGCAGCAGGCATGCTGACCAGGGGCTGGGTCCCAAAGAAAGCCGTGAGAAGGAGGGACAGGCAGGCATGGAGTCCATGGAGATGAGAGGGAGGAGAAAGCGGTGAGAAGTATAGACAGGCTGGCAGCAGTCACCCTGATCACGGGGCTGAGAGCTCAAATTAAGAACTGAAAAGGAGGGATACGAGGGCAGGAGGCATGCAGTCCACGGGGTTGACAGGACAACGAAAGCAGTGAGAAATAAAGAGAGGCAGGCAGCAGACATGTAGCCACAGGACTGAAAGGAAGAAGGAAGCAATGAGAAGGGGTGACAGGCACATATCTGGCACACAGACCACAGGGCTGAGAGGGAAGAGAAAGCTGTGAGAAGTAGAAACATGGAGGCAGCAGGCCCACAAACAATGGGGCTGACAGCCTTGGGAAAATAGTGAGAAGGAGTGACAAGTAGACAGCAGGCATTCAGACAATGGGACTGAGAGGAAGGATAAAGCGGTGAGAAGTAGGGACAAGCCGGCATGAGGCACGTAGATCAAGGGGCTCAGAGGGAGAAGAAAATGGTGAAAAGGCAGAACAGGCAGACACCAAGAACATAGGCCATGGGGCTAAGAGCCTGGAGAAAGCAGTAAGAAAGAAGGACAGGCAAGCAGGAGGCATGCACACCATTGGGCTGAGAGCCCAGAGAAAGTGGTGAGAAGGAGGGACAGGTAAGCAGCAGGCATGCAGACCACAAGGCTGAGAGGATGGAGAAAGCGGTGAGAAGAAGGGACAGGCAGGCAGCAGGCATTCAGACCAGGGTATGAGAGACCGGAAAAACCGGTGAGAAGGAGGCACAGGCAGGCAACAGGCATGTGGCCACGGGGCTGAGAGAGAGGAAAAAGTGGTGAGAAAGAGAGACAAGTTGGCTTGGCAGCAGGCACTCAGACTTCAGGGCTGAGAGGGAGAAGAAAACAGTGAGCAGAACAAACAAGCAGGCATGCAGACAACAGGGCTGAGAGCCCAATGAAAGCGGTAAGGAGGAACAGCCAGACTGCAGGAACAAAGATCACGGGGATCAGAGGAAGGTGAAAGCAGTGAGAGAGTTGATTGGTAAGCAGAAGCGACACAGACCATGTAGCTGGAAGGCAGAAGAAAGCGGTGAGAAGGAGGGGGAGGTAGGCAGAAGGCATGCAGACCATAAGGCTGAGGGAAAGAAGAAAGCATTCAGAAGGCGGGACAGGCTTGGAGTAGGTGCCCAGCACAAGGGACCGAGAGGAAGGAGAAAACACTGAGAGAGATTGACAGGCAGCAGGCATGCACACAATGGAGCTGAGAGTACAGAGAAAGTAAAGAGAAGGAATGACAGGTAGGTAACAGACAAGCAGTCTACAGGGCTGAAACAACAAAGAAAGTGGTGAGAAGGAAAGAGAGGCAGGCAGTAGGCATGCAACCCATGGTGCTGAGAGGAAAGAGGACATGGTGAGAAGGAGGGACAGGCAGCCTTGCAGACTATGGGGCAAAGAAGATGGAGAAAGTGGTCATAAGGAGGAACAAGCAGGTACCAGGCATGCAGGCCAGGGGGCTGAGAGGGAGGTGAAAATGGTGAGAAGGAGGTACAGGCAGGCATTAAGCATGCAGACCACAGGGCGGAGAGGGAAGAGAAATCAGTGAGATGTAGGTTCATGCATGCCGTAGGTAAGCAGTACATTTGGCTGTGAGCCCCGATACATCTCTGAGAAGGAGGGACAGGCAGGCAGAAGGCATGCAGACCATGAGGCTGGGAGCAAGAAGAAAGCAGTTAGAAGGAGGGACAGGCACACAGAACACAGGGTTGAAAGCCTGCAGAAAGCAGTGAGAAGGAGGGACAGACAAGCAGCAGGTAACAAGACCTTGGGGCTGAGAGCAAGGAGAAAGTGGTGAGAAAGAGATTCAGGCAGACAGCATGCATGCAGACCAGGGGCCTGAGAGCCCGGAGAAAGCGGAAAGAAGGAAGGGCAGATACGGAGCAGGAACACAGACCACAGGGCGCATAGCCCTGAAAAAGCGGTGAGATGAATGGGCAATCAGACAGCAGGCATGCAGGCACGTGGGTGAGAGCCAAGAGAAAGCATTGAGAAGGAGAGACAGGCAGGCACCAGGCTCGCAGGCCACAAGGCAAAAGGACAAAGAAAGCAGAGAGAAGGAGGAACAGACAGAGAGTAGGCACACAGACCATGGGGCTAACACGGAGGATAAAGTTGAGAGAAGCAGTGACTGGCAGGCAGGGGGTGTGGAGACAACAGGGCTGAGAGTGCGGAGAAAGTGGTGAGAAGGAGAGTCAGACAGAAAGCAGGCATGCAGAACCGGGGCCAGAAAGTGAGAAAAAAATAGAGACAAGGAGGAACAGACAAGCAGCAGGCATGCAGACCACAGGCGGATTGCACGAAAAAAGCAGTGAGAAGGATGGACAGGCAGGCATCAGGCATGCAGACCATGGGATGAGAGGGATGAGAAAGCTCTGAGAAGGTGGGACAGGCAGGCAGCAGTCACGCAGATCATGGGGCTGAGAGACCAAACAAAGGAGTCACAATGAGGGACATGAGGGCAGGAGGCAAGCAGTCCTCATGGTTGAGAGGACAGAGAAAGTAGTGAGAAAGAAAGTTAGGCATGCAGACCACTGAACTGAAAGGAAGGAGAAAGCGGTGAGAAGGAGTGACTGGAAGAGATGCATAGCATGGGGCTGAGAGGGAGGAGAAAGCTGTGAGAAGGGACAGGTAGGCAGCAGGCACACAGACCATGAGGCTGAGAGCCCAAAGAAATTGGTGAGAAGAAGAGAGCAGGCAGACAGCAGGCACACAGAACACAGTGCTGAGAGGGCAGAGAAAGCAGTGAGAAGGAAGGACCACCATGTAGTGGGAATGCTGACAACAGGGCTGATAGGCAAGATAAAGCAATGAGACAGAGGGACAGGCAAGCAGAAAACATGTCTGAAAGCCAAGAGAAAGTGGTGAGAAGGAGGTACAGGTAGGCACCAGGCTCGCAGGTCACAAGGCAAAAGGGCAAAGAAAGTATAGAGAAGGAGGGACAGACAGAGAGCAGGTACACAGATTATGAGCCTGACAGGGAGGATAAAGTTGTGAGTAGGAGTGACAGGCAGACAGGGGAGTGCAGAACATGGGGCTAAGCATGCGGAGAAAGTAGTGAGAAGGATGGAAAGACAGGCAGCAGGCATGCAGACCATGGGGGTGAGAGGGAGGAGAAAGCTGTGAGAAGCAGGGACAGACAGGCAGCAGTCATGCAGATCATGGGGCTGGGAGCCCAAAAAAATGAGTGAGAAGGTGAGACATGAAGGCAGGAAACATGTAGTCCTACTGGGTGAGAGGACAGAGAAAGCAGTGAGAAAGAAAGACAGGCAGGCAGCAGACATGCAGACCACTGGACTGAAAAGAAGGAGGGAGTGGTAAGAAGGAATAACAGGCAGGCATGTAGGCTCTGGGGCTGAGAGGGAAGAGAAAGCTCTGAGAAAGAGGAACATGCAGGTAGCAGGTACACAAACCACAGGGCTCAGAGCCTAGGGAAAGTGGTTAGAAAGAGTAACAGGTAGACAGCAGGCACAAAGACAATGGGGCTGAAATTATAAATAATGTGGTGAGAAGGAGGGAAAGGTAGTAGTGGGCACACAGACCACAAGGCTGAGAGCAAGGAGAAATTAGTGAGAAAGAGGGATACAAAGGCAGCAGGCAAGCAGACCACAGGGCTGAGAGGCAGGAAAAAGCAGTGAAAAGGATGGACAGGAAGGGAGC
The DNA here is from genome assembly GCF_031143425.1 of Pleurodeles waltl. Lineage (NCBI taxonomy): Eukaryota > Metazoa > Chordata > Amphibia > Caudata > Salamandridae > Pleurodeles > Pleurodeles waltl. Next base: position 345,392,842 of record NC_090439.1, read on the forward strand.
AGGCGCACAGGCCACAGGACTGAGAGCCCAGAGAAAGCAATGAGAAGGAGGGTGTAGTGCTTTCCTCTTATTTAGTTTCTAAGCACTAACATAACACAACAGAAATGCACTTTAGAGGTCAAAGAAGACTTTTATTGTTATTTTATTCTTCCCCAACCACAATGTTTATGAATGAATGACGAATTAGTAGCTTTCAAGTCCGCGTTAATCAAACAAAATATATCAGTTTGCAATATACACAGCAGGTTATATTTATAAGATATTGTATGCAAAGCAAAACAAATACTTCACCGTGTAGGAACTATTTACAGCTACATCTTTCTAAGGTCTGCAAGCTGAGACCCCTGTCAGCCGCGAGAAAGAGTGTCATCTACCCACACGGGATGCTGGCAACTGGCGCCAAGCTCCAGCACGAGGTCCGGCAGATTCGAATCTGACTCTCTGCAGCCTGTTACATTCGTTACAAAGGTGTGCCCCCTCCTCTCAGACCTGGGAAACTGAGCAAGCCTTTTGGAGACTGGCCAGGTCTCCAAGACTACTCCTGTTCCCAAGCTCAAGGGAAGAGAAACAACGCCCATGTACTCTCTCTTATCAGGTCTAGTCTACTGTGAGAGCAAAACATCTTGGTTCTCTGGTGCAAAAACACAGCTTGGAAAAATACAGAACTCCACGTTAAAGGCAATGGGCAGCTAACCTAAATATCAAATGCAATGTCATGTTAAAGGCAATAGGCAGCTAACCTAAATATCAAATGCAATGTCTAGTGTCATGTCAAAGCCAATAGGCATCTAAGCTGAATACAAAATACAATGTCTTATATCATGTCAAAGCCCATAGGCAGCTGAGCTGAATACAAAATGCAATGTATAATATCATGTCAAAGCCAAAAGGCAGCGGAGCTGAATACAAAATGTAATATATGATATCATGTCAAAGCCAATAGGCAGAATATCTAATAGCATGTCAAAGTCAATAGGCAGCTAAATTGAATACATCATGTCAAAGCCAATAGGAATGCAATGTCAAAGCCAATAGGCGGCTAGACTGGATACAGCATGTCAAAGCCAATAGGCAGAATACAGAATGTAATGGCTAATGCAATGTCAAAGCCCATAGGCGGCTAAACTGAATACAGAAAGCAATGGCTAATGCCATGTCAAAGCCAATAGGCGGCTCAACTGAACAAAACATACCATGTGCTACTGGTGAACATTGAGCAACTAATATGCGCAGTGGTGAAACACAAAGTCATTGGTCAAAACAAACTTTATCAAATGGCAGGAGATTCCGCCCTTTGACCAATGAATTTTTGTTTCACATATCTCATATTTCAAACAAACATAAAAAAAAAACATCAGCACAAAAAAAACATTATGATCAAAGCAATCCCTGTAAAGCAATAGAAGTGAATTAACACATTGATCTCATAACCTTTCACATCAGATACATCTACATAGAAAAGACTGGGCAATTTTTTTTTTTTTTTTTTTTCTGAATGAGTCTCTAATTCAACAGTGTTAGCAATTTGATGTGGCATGAGTTCTGCTCATGTAAAGGTGCACGGTCCACCTGAAAGGTTTTCTGGAAGGTAAGCAAAAGTCAGAGTTCCATACGAGAGGGAAAAAAAAAAAAAACACAGCAAACAAGTTGAACTTGAACTGAAGGCGCAGTTTGCGCAAAATGGATCCATGGTGCTGGCACTTTACTCAGCCAGGTTCAGGTTGGGGATTCGGTCCCTTCCCCGACCCCACACGCACACACCGGAAGGGGGACCACACAGCGCACTCAGGGACAGTGGCGAAACGTGGTAGGATCTGCAAAAGAAACAAGTATGACTTTTCTTGCAAATAACATTTTTCATTTAAACTGCACCCTTCCTCTTTCTTTCCCTGTTTTATAATCAGCAGGACGTTTTTGAGGCCCTTTGTTATATTTTCTGCAGGTTCTGGAGGATCACTTGGGGCTTCAGCCCACACATCAGCACTGAGGTTTTTATCTGCTGCGCCACAGCTTCCCTTTTCTTGCACTGTCAGAAGGGCTGGGGCAGACTCATTCTTTACCAAACCTCCATTCACTGCACTTTTGCCAATTTGGGCCATTCTGTCTCCAATTTGTATGAATGAATCAGATTCTTTTCTAGGTATCAGCATAATTTCGATTTTTCCTTGGTAATTTGCAGCAATCACTCTCCCTAAAACCTGATCAATTTGCCATTTCTGTTCTGGTAACTTTCCTCTCCCCCACTGCTCTGTGACTGCTTGCATGACAGATTGCTTTTGTGCGTGCTGCACAGTTTTTATCAAATCTAGGGGAATGTGCATCTCTCTCCTCTCTGCCCACCTGTAAGTGGCTTTTTCACATTTCTGGTGCACCCACATAGCCATCCCCACTAAGGCAGAATTCTGGGTGAACACTTCTCTCTCTGCATTTTTCTCATTAACATCTGCAAGGTAATTGAACCAGTTAGGTGCTAAAACATTATCAAAGAACCAAAAATCAGCATAAAAATGACACATCTCACGTAGCTCTTGCTTTAAAATCTGACACACATTATACAACTCCATTCCTTCTCCTGTGCCAGAAAACAACATTTCAGTCAATGAATCATTAGTAAAACAAATATGCTTTTTATCTTCAGTAGACACGAATTCAAATGGTGCACACAATTTCATTGGTAACTCTTTTATCTGTGGTACTCTAGCCCTGTCTTGCAAGTACCAGATCCATTGTATGATTCTAGCTAGGGGCACTATTTTCCTTCCCTGTTCTTGATTTAAATGTACATAAGTATTTCCTTCTTGCACTGCGCAGAAACCTAAAGTCTGCATTATTTCATTTGCCAAATCACAAGCGCGCAACTGCATATAATTTTTCACAGTGACCATATACAAAAGTGTTAGGATTTCACTCAAATGAGGGCTATTCTTTTTCCAAAAATCAAACAAGCTAATGAAACTCGGGGTGTCTTGCTCTAAAATCCTTCGTTTTACTTGTGCATTTTGCAACGGTAACTCGTAAATCACATTCTGACTCTCGTCCGTGTTATCAGTTAAGGAATGCATTTTGGCTGCCAAAAACCCTGGCTCACACGAAAGCTCAGTGCAGCTCGGAGCTGTCTTAACCCCCTCATTACTGGAATGGGACAAGAACGATTCTTCATTTTTATAACTTTCAGCATAATTTTGAATTATCGTATCCTGGCTAATTTGCTCACGTAAATTCCTATTTTCATGTTCCAACTTCCTACATTTCTCCTGCATTTCTCTGTAAGCAGATAAAGGTATCCAGACCTTTCTGTCATCATTACTTCCAAAACACACGTTTTCTACATATATACAACAGGAATTATTTCTCAAAACATTATCAGGCCTTTTAGCTACACATGCATTTTCTTCTGTAATTCCCCAAACAGAAAACAATTCACAGTTTTTCTTAGCACCATCAGGCAGTTCATCAACACATGTATTCTCAGACATGGTCTGCCGTGCTACTGTGATTCTCCAAACAGAAAACAATTTCTGTAATTCTCCAAACAACAAAAAACAATTACACTTTTAAAGTGTGCACTTAGAAATCTACTAACTCGTCAAACCCCTTTAATCACCTCTTAATGACCGACCCCACTTCTGGTACCAATTGTAGTGCTTTCCTCTTATTTAGTTTCTAAGCACTAACATAACACAACAGAAATGCACTTTAGAGGTCAAAGAAGACTTTTATTGTTATTTTATTCTTCCCCAACCACAATGTTTATGAATGAATGACGAATTAGTAGCTTTCAAGTCCGCGTTAATCAAACAAAATATATCAGTTTGCAATATACACAGCAGGTTATATTTATAAGATATTGTATGCAAAGCAAAACAAATACTTCACCGTGTAGGAACTATTTACAGCTACATCTTTCTAAGGTCTGCAAGCTGAGACCCCTGTCAGCCGCGAGAAAGAGTGTCATCTACCCACACGGGATGCTGGCAACTGGCGCCAAGCTCCAGCACGAGGTCCGGCAGATTCGAATCTGACTCTCTGCAGCCTGTTACATTCGTTACAAAGGTGTGCCCCCTCCTCTCAGACCTGGGAAACTGAGCAAGCCTTTTGGAGACTGGCCAGGTCTCCAAGACTACTCCTGTTCCCAAGCTCAAGGGAAGAGAAACAACGCCCATGTACTCTCTCTTATCAGGTCTAGTCTACTGTGAGAGCAAAACATCTTGGTTCTCTGGTGCAAAAACACAGCTTGGAAAAATACAGAACTCCACGTTAAAGGCAATGGGCAGCTAACCTAAATATCAAATGCAATGTCATGTTAAAGGCAATAGGCAGCTAACCTAAATATCAAATGCAATGTCTAGTGTCATGTCAAAGCCAATAGGCATCTAAGCTGAATACAAAATACAATGTCTTATATCATGTCAAAGCCCATAGGCAGCTGAGCTGAATACAAAATGCAATGTATAATATCATGTCAAAGCCAAAAGGCAGCGGAGCTGAATACAAAATGTAATATATGATATCATGTCAAAGCCAATAGGCAGAATATCTAATAGCATGTCAAAGTCAATAGGCAGCTAAATTGAATACATCATGTCAAAGCCAATAGGAATGCAATGTCAAAGCCAATAGGCGGCTAGACTGGATACAGCATGTCAAAGCCAATAGGCAGAATACAGAATGTAATGGCTAATGCAATGTCAAAGCCCATAGGCGGCTAAACTGAATACAGAAAGCAATGGCTAATGCCATGTCAAAGCCAATAGGCGGCTCAACTGAACAAAACATACCATGTGCTACTGGTGAACATTGAGCAACTAATATGCGCAGTGGTGAAACACAAAGTCATTGGTCAAAACAAACTTTATCAAATGGCAGGACAGAGGGACAGGCAGATTGCAGGTACACAGATCAAGTGGCTGAGAGGGAAGAGAAAGCAGTGAGAAGTATTGACAGGCAAGCAGCAGGCATGCAGATCACATAGCTGAGAGGGAGGGGAAAGCAGTGGGAAGGAGGTAGAGGCAGGCAGCAGGCACGTAGACCATGGGCTGAGAGCCCAGAAAGAGTAGTGAGAAGGAGGGAAAGGCAGGCATGCAGACCACGAGGCTGAGGGCAAAAAGAAAGTATTGTGAAGGAGGGACAGGCTGGCAGCAAGCACACAGAACATGGGGCTGAGAGAAAGAAGAAAACAGTGAGAGGGAGTGACAGCTAGGCAGCATCCATGCACACAATTGATCTAAGAGTCCAGAGAAAGTAGAGAAAAGGAGGGACACATAGGTAGTAATTCACAAAGATCATGTGGCTGAAAGGATGAAGAAAGTGGGGAGAAGGAGGGGCAGACGGGCATAAAACATGCATAGCACCTGACTAAGAGGAAGGAGAAAGCATTGAGAATGAGAGACAGGCAGGCAGCAGGGACGCAGACCACTGGGCTGAGAAGATGGAGAAAAAGGCTGCAAGGGAGAAGAAAGTGGTAAGAAAGTGGTGAGAAGGAGGGACAAGCAGGCATGTAACTTCGGGGCTGACAGGCAGGCGAAAGTGGTGAGAAGGTTGAACAGGCAGGCAACAGGCATGCAGACCACGGGGCTGGGAGGCCAGAGAAAGCAGTGAGAAGAGGAGACAGGCGGAATGCAGGTACACAGATCACAATCAATCAATCATTAAACTTGTAAAGTGCACTACATACCCACAAGGGTCTCAAGGCGCTGGGTAAAAAAGGGTGGGGGTGCTGCTACTGCTCGAAGAGCAAGGTCTTGAGGTGTCTTCTGAAGGTGAGCAGGTCTTGGATCTTTCTTAGGTTGGTCGGGAGGGTGTTCCAGGTCTTGGCGGCGAGGTAGGAGAAAGATCTGCCACCGGAGGATTTTTGTTGGATGCGGGGGATGGAGGCGAGGGCGAGATTGGAAGAGCGGAGCTGTCGGGTGGGGATGTAGAAGCTGAGTCTGTTGTTCAGGTAGGCAGGTCCGTTGTTGTGGAGTGCTTTGTGTGCGTGGGTGAGGAGCTTGAAGGTGATTATCTTGTCGACGGGGAGCCAGTGCAGGTCTCTCAGGTGGGGGGTGATGTGGCAGTGGCGGGGTATGTTGAGGATAAGTCGGGCGGAGGCGTTTTGGATGCGCTGGAGGCATTGCAGGTGCTTGGACGGGATGCCTGCGTAGAGTACGTTGCCGTAGTTGAGCTTGCTGCTGACGAGGGCCTGTGTTACTGTTTTTCTTGTTTCAGTTGGGATCCATTTGTAGATCCTGCGAAGCATGCAGAGGGTGTTGTAGCAGGAGGAGGAGATGGCATTGACCTGTTTTGACATGGAGAGGGATGAGTCGAGGATGAAGCCAAGGTTGCGTGTGTGGTCAGTTGGTGTCGGTGGGGTCCCCAGCGAGGCTGGCCACCACGAGTCGTCCCAGGCAGAGGGGGTGGGCCCAAGGATGAGAGGAAGGAGAAAGCAGTGAGAAGGATTGACAGGCAGCCAGGAGGCACACAAATCATGTAGGTGAGAGTGAGGAGAAAGTGGTGAAAAAGAGGGACAGGCAGCCAGCAGGCATGCAGACCATGAGGCTAAGGGCAAAAAGAAGGCATTGAGAAGGAGGGACAGGCTAGCAGCAGACATGCAGACCACAGGTCTGAGAGGAAGGAGAAAGTGGTGAGAAGGAGGAACAGGCAGGAAGCAGGAATACAGACCACAAGGCTGAGAGCGAGGAGAAAGGAGTGAGAAAGAGGAACACGCAGGCAGCAGGCAAGCAGACTACAGGGCTGAGAGGCAGGAGGAAGCAGTGAGAAGGATGAACAGAAAGGGAGCAGGCACTGCGACCACGGGGCTGAGAGCCCAGAGAAAGCAGTGAGAAGGGTTGACAGGCAAGCAGCAGAATGCAGATCACAGAGCTGGAAGGGAGGTAAAAGCAATGAGAAGGAGGGAGAGGCAGGCACACAGACAATGGGACTGAGAGTCCAGAAAAAGTAGTGAGAAGGAGGAACAGACAGGCAGCAGGTATGTAGACCATGAGGCTGAGGGGAAAAAAGAAAATGGTGAGAGGGAGTGACAGCCAGGCAGTAGGGATGCACACAATTGAGCTGAGAGCCCAGAGAAAGTGGAGCAAAGGAGGGTCAATTAGGCAGCAGGCACGCAGACCACGTGGCTGAAAGGATGAAGGAAGTGGCGAGAAGGAGGGGCAGACAGGCAGAAGGCATGCAGACCACTTGGCTAAGAGTAAGGAGAAAGTGGTGAGAAGGAGGGACAGGCAGACAGCAGGCAGGCAGACTACAGGGCTGAGAAGATGGAAAAGGAGGTGAGATGGAGGGACAGACAGACAACAGGCATGCAGACCACAGGACTGAGAGTGAGAAAGAGGGACAGTCAGGCAGCAGGAACGCAGACCACAAGCCTCAGAGCCCTGAGAAAGCAGTGAGAGGGAGGGAGAGGCAGGCAGCAGGCATGCTGACCAGGGGCTGGGTCCCAAAGAAAGCCGTGAGAAGGAGGGACAGGCAGGCATGGAGTCCATGGAGATGAGAGGGAGGAGAAAGCGGTGAGAAGTATAGACAGGCTGGCAGCAGTCACCCTGATCACGGGGCTGAGAGCTCAAATTAAGAACTGAAAAGGAGGGATACGAGGGCAGGAGGCATGCAGTCCACGGGGTTGACAGGACAACGAAAGCAGTGAGAAATAAAGAAAGGCAGGCAGCAGACATGTAGCCACAGGACTGAAAGGAAGAAGGAAGCAATGAGAAGGGGTGACAGGCACATATCTGGCACACAGACCACAGGGCTGAGAGGGAAGAGAAAGCTGTGAGAAGTAGAAACATGGAGGCAGCAGGCCCACAAACAATGGGGCTGACAGCCTTGGGAAAATAGTGAGAAGGAGTGACAAGTAGACAGCAGGCATTCAGACAATGGGACTGAGAGGAAGGATAAAGCGGTGAGAAGTAGGGACAAGCCGGCATGAGGCACGTAGATCAAGGGGCTCAGAGGGAGAAGAAAATGGTGAAAAGGCAGAACAGGCAGACACCAAGAACATAGGCCATGGGGCTAAGAGCCTGGAGAAAGCAGTAAGAAAGAAGGACAGGCAAGCAGGAGGCATGCACACCATTGGGCTGAGAGCCTAGAGAAAGTGGTGAGAAGGAGGGACAGGTAAGCAGCAGGCATGCAGACCACAAGGCTGAGAGGATGGAGAAAGCGGTGAGAAGAAGGGACAGGCAGGCAGCAGGCATTCAGACCAGGGTATGAGAGACCGGAAAAACCGGTGAGAAGGAGGCACAGGCAGGCAACAGGCATGTGGCCACGGGGCTGAGAGAGAGGAAAAAGTGGTGAGAAAGAGAGACAAGTTGGCTTGGCAGCAGGCACTCAGACTTCAGGGCTGAGAGGGAGAAGAAAACAGTGAGCAGAACAAACAAGCAGGCATGCAGACAACAGGGCTGAGAGCCCAATGAAAGCGGTAAGGAGGAACAGCCATACTGCAGGAACAAAGATCACGGGGATCAGAGGAAGGTGAAAGCAGTGAGAGAGTTGATTGGTAAGCAGAAGCGACACAGACCATGTAGCTGGAAGGCAGAAGAAAGCGGTGAGAAGGAGGGGGAGGTAGGCAGAAGGCATGCAGACCATAAGGCTGAGGGAAAGAAGAAAGCATTCAGAAGGCGGGACAGGCTTGGAGTAGGTGCCCAGCACAAGGGACCGAGAGGAAGGAGAAAACACTGAGAGAGATTGACAGGCAGCAGGCATGCACACAATGGAGCTGAGAGTACAGAGAAAGTAAAGAGAAGGAATGACAGGTAGGTAACAGACAAGCAGTCTACAGGGCTGAAACAACAAAGAAAGTGGTGAGAAGGAAAGAGAGGCAGGCAGTAGGCATGCAACCCATGGTGCTGAGAGGAAAGAGGACATGGTGAGAAGGAGGGACAGGCAGCCTTGCAGACTACGGGGCAAAGAAGATGGAGAAAGTGGTCATAAGGAGGAACAAGCAGGTACCAGGCATGCAGGCCAGGGGGCTGAGAGGGAGGTGAAAATGGTGAGAAGGAGGTACAGGCAGGCATTAAGCATGCAGACCACAGGGCGGAGAGGGAAGAGAAATCAGTGAGATGTAGGTTCATGCATGCCGTAGGTAAGCAGTACATTTGGCTGTGAGCCCCGATACATCTCTGAGAAGGAGGGACAGGCAGGCAGAAGGCATGCAGACCATGAGGCTGGGAGCAAGAAGAAAGCAGTTAGAAGGAGGGACAGGCACACAGAACACAGGGTTGAAAGCCTGCAGAAAGCAGTGAGAAGGAGGGACAGACAAGCAGCAGGTAACAAGACCTTGGGGCTGAGAGCAAGGAGAAAGTGGTGAGAAAGAGATTCAGGCAGACAGCATGCATGCAGACCAGGGGCCTGAGAGCCCGGAGAAAGCGGAAAGAAGGAAGGGCAGATACGGAGCAGGCACACAGACCACAGGGCGCATAGCCCTGAAAAAGCGGTGAGATGAATGGGCAATCAGACAGCAGGCATGCAGGCACGTGGGTGAGAGCCAAGAGAAAGCATTGAGAAGGAGAGACAGGCAGGCACCAGGCTCGCAGGCCACAAGGCAAAAGGACAAAGAAAGCAGAGAGAAGGAGGAACAGACAGAGAGTACGCACACAGACCATGGGGCTAACACGGAGGAGAACGTTGAGAGAAGCAGTGACTGGCAGGCAGGGGGTGTGGAGACAACAGGGCTGAGAGTGCGGAGAAAGTGGTGAGAAGGAGAGTCAGACAGAAAGCAGGCATTCAGACCCTGGGCCAGAAAGTGAGAAAAAATAGAGACAAGGAGGAACAGACAAGCAGCAGGCATGCAGACCACAGGCGGATTGCACGAAAAAAGCAGTGAGAAGGATGGACAGGCAGGCATCAGGCATGCAGACCATGGGATGAGAGGGATGAGAAAGCTCTGAGAAGGTGGGACAGGCAGGCAGCAGTCACGCAGATCATGGGGCTGAGAGCCCAAACAAAGGAGTCACAATGAGGGACATGAGGGCAGGAGGCAAGCAGTCCTCATGGTTGAGAGGACAGAGAAAGTAGTGAGAAAGAAAGTTAGGCATGCAGACCACTGAACTGAAAGGAAGGAGAAAGCGGTGAGAAGGAGTGACTGGAAGAGATGCATAGCATGGGGCTGAGAGGGAGGAGAAAGCTGTGAGAAGGGACAGGTAGGCAGCAGGCACACAGACCATGAGGCTGAGAGCCCAAAGAAATTGGTGAGAAGAAGAGAGCAGGCAGACAGCAGGCACACAGAACACAGTGCTGAGAGGGCAGAGAAAGCAGTGAGAAGGAAGGACCACCATGTAGTGGGAATGCTGACAACAGGGCTGATAGGCAAGAGAAAGCAATGAGACAGAGGGACAGGCAAGCAGAAAACATGTCTGAAAGCCAAGAGAAAGTGGTGAGAAGGAGGTACAGGTAGGCACCAGGCTCGCAGGTCACAAGGCAAAAGGGCAAAGAAAGTATAGAGAAGGAGGGACAGACAGAGAGCAGGTACACAGATTATGAGCCTGACAGGGAGGATAAAGTTGTGAGTAGGAGTGACAGGCAGACAGGGGAGTGCAGAACATGGGGCTAAGCATGCGGAGAAAGTAGTGAGAAGGATGGAAAGACAGGCAGCAGGCATGCAGACCATGGGGGTGAGAGGGAGGAGAAAGCTGTGAGAAGCAGGGACAGACAGGCAGCAGTCATGCAGATCATGGGGCTGGGAGCCCAAAAAAATGAGTGAGAAGGTGAGACATGAAGGCAGGAAACATGTAGTCCTAGTGGGTGAGAGGACAGAGAAAGCAGTGAGAAAGAAAGACAGGCAGGCAGCAGACATGCAGACCACTGGACTGAAAAGAAGGAGGGAGTGGTAAGAAGGAATAACAGGCAGGCATGTAGGCTCTGGGGCTGAGAGGGAAGAGAAAGCTCTGAGAAAGAGGAACATGCAGGTAGCAGGTACACAAACCACAGGGCTCAGAGCCTAGGGAAAGTGGTTAGAAAGAGTAACAGGTAGACAGCAGGCACAAAGACAATGGGGCTGAGAGGAAGGAGAAAGTGGTGAGAAGTAGGGACAATAAGGCAAGAGGCATGCAGACCGAGGGACTGAGAGGGAGTAGAAAACTGTTAAAAGCAGGGCCTAGCAGTCACCAAGCACATGGACCATGGGGCTAAGAGCCTGGAGAAAGGAGTGAGAGAGAGAGAGACAGGCATGCAGTAGGCACGCAGACTATGGGGCTGAGAGCCCAGAGAAAATGGTGAGAAGGAGGGACAGGCAGGTAGTAGGCATGCAGACTATGGGCTGAGAGAGAGGAAAAAGTGATGAGAAGGCGAGACAAGCGGGCAGCAGGCACAAACACTTTGGGCCTGAGACGGAGAAGAAAATAGTGAGCAGAACAAACATTAAGGCAGCTAGCACGCAGACCACAGGGCTGAGATCCCAGAGAAAGCGGTAAGAAGGAGGGACAGGAAGACTGCAGGTCACAGATCACTGGGCTGAGGAAGGAGAAAGCAGTGAGAAGGGTTAATCGGCTAGCAGCTGTGACACAGACCACGTAGTTGGGAGGGAGGAGAAAGCAGTGAAAAGGAGGGACAGGCAGGCAGCAGGAATGCAGACCATTGGGCTGAGAGGCCAGAAAAAGTGATGAGAAGGAGGAACAGGTAGGCAGCAGGCATATGGACCATAAGGCTGAGTGTAAGAAGGAATCATTGAGAAGGAGGGACATGCTAGCAGCAGGCACACAGAACATGGGACTGAAAACAAGTAGAAAACAGTGAAATGGAGTGACAGTCAGGCAAAAGGCATGCACACAATGGAACTGAGAGCGCAGAGAAAGTGGAGAGAAGAAGGGACAGGTTGGCAGCAGGCACGTAGACAACGTGGCTGAAAGGACAAAGAAAATGATGAGAAGGAGAGACAGGCAGGCAGTAGTCACACATACCATGGGGCTGAGAGGAAGGAGAACGTGGTGAGAAGGAGAGACAGGCAGGCTGCAGGCATGCAATCTATGGGGCTAAGAAGACAGAGAAAGAAGTGAGAAGTAGAAACAAGCAGACAGCAGTCATGCAGACCATGGGGTTGAGAGTGCTGAAAAAAGGGTGAGAAAGAGGAACAGGTATGCAGCAGGTATGCAGACCACAGGGCTCAAACCCCTGAGAAAATGGTGAGATGGAAGGACAGGAAGGCAGGAGGCATGCAGACCAGGGGCTGAGAGCCCAGAGAAAGTGGTGAGAAGGAGGGACAGGCAGGTAGCAGACGTACAGACCAAGGGGCTTAGAGGGATGTAAAAGTGGTGAGAAGGCACAGGTTGGCATTAGGGACACAGTCCACAGGGCTGAGAGAGACAAAAAATCAGTGAGAAGTAGGTTCAGTCAGGCAGCAGGGATGCAGAACATTTGTCTGACAGCCCAGATAAAGTCTTACGAATGAGAGACAGGCAGGCAGAAGGCATTCAGACCCTGGGGCTGATAGCAAGAAGAAAGCAGTGAGAAGGAAGGACAGGCAGGCATCAGGCATGCAGACCAGTGCACTGAGATGGAGGAGAAAGCAGTTAGATGGAGATTCTGGGAGGTAGCAGGCATGCAGATTATTGGTCTGAGAGTCTGGAAAAAGGTGTGAGAAGGAGAGACAGGCAAGGAGCAGGCCTGTAGCCCACAGGGCTGACAGAATGACAAAAGCAGTGAGAAGAATGGAAAGGCAGGAAGCAAGCATGCAGACAATGGGGCTGACAGCCAAGAGGAAGCAGTGAGAAGGAGTGACAGGCAGGCAGCAGGTATGCAGACAACGGGGCTGAGATGATGAAGAAAGTGGTGAGAAGGAGGGACAGGCAGGCAGCAAATATGCAGACCGGAGGGATGAGATTCTCAATGAAGTGGTGAAAAGAAGGGACAAGTTGGCATCAAGTAGGCAGACCAATGAGGCAGAGAGCAAGGATAAAGCAGAAAAAAGGAGGGGCAGGCAGGCAGCAAATATGCAGGCAATGGGGCTGAGAGGACAGAGAAATGGGTGAGAAGGAGGGACAGGCACAGAATAGGCATGCAGACCACAGAGCTGAGAGGGAGGAAGAAAGCAGTAAGAGAGAGAGACAGACAGGTAGGAAAGTTGCAGACCACAGGTCTGAGAGGTTGGAGAAAATGGTGAGAAGGAGGGGCAAACAGGCACGCAGACAGGGCTGAGAGGAAGGAGAAAGTGGTGAGAAGGACGAACAGGCTGGGAACAGCCATGCAGACCATGGGGCTGAGAGCCCAGAGAAAGCAGAGAGAAGGAGGGACAGGCAGACTGCAGTACACAGATCACTGGGCTGAGAGGAGCGAGAAAGCAGTGAGAAGGGTTGACAGGCAGGCAGCAGGCACACAGACCACAGAGCTGGGAGCATGGAGAAAGCGGTGAGAATGAGGGACAGTCAGGCAACAGGCATGCAGGCTATGGGCTGAGAGAGAGGAAAAAGTGATGAGAAGGTTAGGCTAGCAGGTAGCAGGCACAAACCATTTGGGCCTGAGAGGGATTAGAAAATAGTGAGCATAACAAACAGTCAGGCAGCAGGCACACAGGCTACAGGGCTGGGAGCGCAGAGAAAGCAGTAAGAAGGAGGGACAGGCAGGCTGCAGGTACGCAGATCACGTGGCTAAGAGGAAAGAGAAAGCAGTGAGAAGGGTTAATCAGCTAGCAGCAGTGACACAGACCATGTAGCTGGGAGGGAGGAGAAAGCGGTGAGAAGGAGGGACAGGCAGGCAGCAGGCATGCAGACCATGGGGCTGAGAGGCCAGAAAAAGTGGTGAGAAGAGGGACAGGTAGGCAGCAGGCGTGCAGACCAAGTGACTGATAGGACAAAGAAAGTAGTGAGAAGGAGAGACAGGCAGGCAGTAGTCACACAGACCATGGGGTTGAGAGGAAGGAGAAAGTGGTGAGAAAGAGGGACTGGCAGGCAGTAGGCTTTCAGACTATGGGGCTAAGAGGACAGGGAAAGAGGTGAGAAGGAAAAACAAGCAGACAGCAGTCATGCAGACCACGGGGTTGAGAGTGAGGAAAAAAGGGTGAGAAAGAGGAACAGGTATGCAGCAGGTATGCAGACCACAGGGCTCAAACCCCTGAGAAAGTGGTGAGATGGAAGGACAGGAAGGCAGGAGGCATGCAGACAAGGGGCTGAGAGCCCAGAGAAAGTGGGGAGAAGGAGGGATAGGCAGACAGCAGGCATACAGACCAAGGGGCTTAGAGGGATGTAAAAGTGGTGAGAAGAAGGCACAGGCAGGCATTAGGCACGCAGACCTAGAGAGGGCTGAGAGAGAGAAAAAATCAGTGAGAAGTAGGTTCAGTCAGGCAGCAGGGATTGAGAACATTTGCCTGACAGCTCAGATAAAGCCTTACGAATGAGAGACAGGCAGGCAGAAGGCATGCAAACCATGGGGCTGAGAGAAAGAAGAAAACAGTGAGAAGGAAGGACAGGCAGTCAGCAGGCATGCAGACCAGTGCAATGAGATAGAGGAAAAAGCAGTTAGAAGGAGATTCTGGAAGGCAGGAGGCACGCAGAGTATTAGTCCGAGAGCCCAGAGAAAGGTGTGAGAATGAGGGACAGGCAAGTAGCAGGCAAGTAGACCACGGGGCTGACAGCAAGACTAAAGCAGTAAGAAGAAGGGAAAGGCAGGCAGAAAGCATGCAGACAATGGGGCTGACAGCTAAGAGAAAGCAGTGAGATGGAGTGACAGGAAGGCAGCAGGCATGCAGACAACCGGGCTGAGAGGATGGAGAAAGCGGTGAGAAGGAGGGACAGTCAGGCAGCAAGTATGCTTCCTAATGAAGTGGTGAGAAGAAGGGACAGGTTGGCATAAGGTATGCAGACTAATAAGGCAGAAAGCAACGATAAAGCAGTGAAAAAGAGGGACAGGCAGGAAGCAGATGTCGAGACAACGGGCCTGAGACGACAGAGAAAGGGGTGAGAAGGAGGGACAGGCACAGAATAGGCATGCAGACCACAGAGCAGAGAGGGAGGAAGAAAACAGTAAGAGAGTGGGATAGACAGGCAGGCAGGAAGGGTGCAGACCACAGGTCTGAGAGGTTGGAGATAATGGTGAGAAGGAGGGACAAGCAGGCATGCAGACATGGCTGAGAGGTAGGAGAAAGTGGTGAGAAGGAAGAACAGGCAGGCAGCAGGAATGCAGGCCATGAGGCTGATAGCCCAGACAAAGCAGTGAGAAGTAGGGACAGTCAGACTGCAGGTACACAGATCACTGGGCTGAGAGGAGCGAGAAAGCAGTGAGAAGGGTTGACAGGCAGGCAGCAGGCACACAGACCACATAGGTGAGAGCATGGAGAAAGCGGAGAGGAGGAGGGACAGGCAGGCAGCAGGTATGGTGACTATGGGCTGAGAGGAAAAAGTGATGAGAAGGTGAGACAAGCAGGCAGCAGGCACAAACCCTTTGGGCCTGAGAGGGAGAAGAAAAGAGTGAGCAGAACAGTCAGGAAGCAGGCAGGCAGATCACAGGGCTGAGAGCCCAGTGAAAGCAATAAGGAGGAGGGACAGGCAGACTTCAGGTACACAGATCACAGGCTGAAAGGAAAGAGAAAGCAGTGAGAAGGATTAATCGGCTAGCAGCAGTGACACAGACCACATAGATGGGAGGGAGGAGAAAGCGGCGAGAAGGAGGGACAGGCAGGCAGTATGAATGCATACTATTGGACTGAGAGGCCAGAAAAAGTGGTGCGAAGTAGGGACAGGTAGGCAGCAGGCACACAGACCATAAGGCTGAGGGTAATAAAGAAGCATTGAGAAGGAGGTGCAGGCTGGCAGCAGGCACACAGAATACAGGGATGAGAGGAAGTAGAAAAAGGTGAGATGGAGTGGCAGACAGGCAAAAGGCATGCACACAATGGAACTGCGAGTGCAGAGAAAGTGTAGAGAAGGAGGGACAGGTAGGCAGCAGGCGTGCCGACCATGTGGCTCAAAGGACAAAGAAAGCAGTGAGAAGGAGAGACAGGCAGGCAGTAGTCACACAGACCATGGGCTCAGAGGAAGGAAGTGTGGTGAGAGGGAGGGACAGGTAGGCAGTAGGCATGCAGACCACAGGACTCAGACCCCTGAGAAAGAGGTGAGATGGAAGGACAGGCAGCAAGCAGGCACACAGATCACAGGGCTGAGAGATGAAAAATCAGTGAGAAGTAGGTTGAGTCAGGCAGCACGGAGGCAGAACATTTGGCTGAGGGCCCGGATAAAGCTTTGAGAAGGAGAGACAGGCAGAAGGCATGCAGACTATGGGGCTGAGAGCAAGAAGAATGCAGTGAAAAGGAAGGAGAGGCAGGCAGCAGGCAAGCAGACCAGGGCAATGAGATAGAGGAGAAAGCAGTTAGAAAGAGATTCTGGAAGGCAGCAGGCATGCAGAGCATTGGTCCAAGAGCCCGGAGAAAGGTGTGAGAAGGAGGGACAGGCAAGTAGCAGGCAAGTAGGCCACGGGGCTGAAAGCAAGACGAAAGCAGTAAGAAGAAGGGAGAGGCAGGCAGCAAGCATGCAGACAATGGGGCTGACAGTCAAGAGAAAGCAGTGAGAAGGTCTGACATGCAGGTATCAGGTATGTAGATAACAGGGCTTAGAGGCTGGAGAAAGCAGTGAGAAGGAAGGATAGGCAGGCAGCAAGTATGCTTCTCAATGAAGTGGTGAGAAGATGGGACAGCTTGGCATAAGGTAGGCAGACTAATGAAGCAGAGAGAAGGATAAAACTGTGAAAAGGAGGGACAGGCAGGCAGCAGATGTCCAGACGACAGGACTGAGAGGACAGCAAAAGTGGTGAGAAGGAGGGACATGCACAGAATAGGCATTCAGACCACAGAGCTGAGAGGGAGGAATGTAGGAGGCTGGCCTGGTTTGTAGTGGGTACCTATGGTACTTAGACCTTATACAAGGTCCATTTATCCCTTATTAGTGAAATGTAGGCAGTGTCTAGAAGCCAGGCTGTCTAGAGGTAGCTAGAAGCATTGCAGCCAATGCTGAACTAGGAAACATGCAAAGCTCTTGCAGTACCACTGTAGTCACACAGTACTCACACACAAGAAAGTCAATACTCAGTGTTACCAAAAATAAAGCTACTTTATTTTAGTGACACAAGGCCAAAAATATCTTAGAGGCTATACTCACTTAGGAGGTAAGTAAAACGCATAAAATATACACTAGTAACCAAAATCAGATAAGTACACAGTCACACAATAGTGCAAATAGTGAAAATCACCATAGGCTAGAATGAGCCTAGGGGCAACATAAACCATATACTAAAATAGTGGAATGCGACAGTTGGTTCCCCCCAGGCAAGAGTAGTGTGTAGAGGGGCACTGGGACTGTAAGAAAACACCAAAGGTAAGTAAAGTACCCCACCCCAGAGCTCAGGAAAACAGGAGAAAGTACAGCAAGTTTCCTCAGAACACAATAGAAGTCTTCGTAAAGGATTATGCAAAAACAAAGCAAGATTGCAAGACTCCAACGATGGATTCCTGGACCTAAAGACCTGTGGAGAGGAGACCAAGTCCAAGAATAGATGAGGAGTCCAGGAAGAACAGGAGCCGCTGCTAACTTGGATGAAGGTGCAAAAGTGGATTCTCTGGTTGAAAGGAAAAGTCAGAAATGCACCAAAGAAGACAGCTGTGGGTTTCTGCTTGTTGCAAGAGATGTCCCACATCAAGTCAGTGGATGCAGGCTGGTTTTGTTGTGGAGCTCCGCCAACCAGCCCTGACTCATGCAAATGTTGCGTTTGAGAGGAAAAAGGCTCTACCTGGGCCTAGGAGGGACCTGGGGGTCTCAACTTGGACTGAGGAGACAAAGGGGGCTATCAGCACTCCAGAGAGCCTCAGAAGACCAGGAAGCCCCCACAGGAGTCCCAGGACATGGGGACAAAGGAGTTGCAAATCGCGGTCATCGCAGCGCTACACAAAGGGATCTCACCCCACCGGAGAACAACTCAGAGAGCTCAGCATCCCAGGATAGAGTGCTGGGGACTATTTATACTCCATGTGCGCTGGATTAGCTTCATTTTTTTACGCTAATCCAGCCCAAATTTACACCATAGTTATATTTTGACGCTAGACTCATCTAGCATCAAAATTTCAGAGTTTGCGTCATTTTCTGGATGCGTAAAACCGCCTTGCGCCAATGAGATGTAAGGTGGGCGTTCCCGTCCAAAAAATGACTCAATCACCCGTGCGCCATATTTATCCAACTGGGCAAAAATTACGCACGGCTGGGAAGCGGACCTGGAAAATGACGCAAAGCCCGATTTGTGTCAAATTTTAACCCCTGGGTCCGGCGGTAAAAAGGGGTAAACACACCACTACTTAAGGAAAACTCACACAAGCAACATCATTGCTCAGGAAGGACGGCATGGAGGTGCTACTCATGCATCATGTCAGGCGACGACAGGACCAACAGCAGCAGCTACCACCACACCAACATGGACCCCAAAGGCAACGGAGAAGGCAGCAGAGGCTATTCAGGAGCAGGACAACCCTCCTGGGCCTCAGGGAACATGATATCCTCCGGAGGTACAAACTCAATTGGCAAGCCATACAGCAGCTGATGCGCCAAATTGAGCCACAGTTAATAGCCAGCCTTCAGACACCCCACATTACTCCACCAGAGACCAAGCTGCTAACTGTCCTGCACATGTTGGCAAGTGGCTCATTTCAAACTTCCGGTGCTCTGGTTGCTGTGGTCTCACAGCCCTCATTCTCCGGCTTCCTTCCCAAGGTTCTTGATGCCATCATCTCCCTCACACCCCGCCACATCAGCTTCCCCAAACCACAGCAGAAGCAGCAGGAGAACAAACAGGGGTTTTACCAAATTAATGGCTTCCCACACATGCTTGGTGCCATTGACCTTACACATGTCCGTATTGTACCACCTGCTTCAACCGAGCACCTATACCGCAACAGAAAGCACACCCACTCCATCAATGTGCAGGCCATTGGTGATCACCAGGGATTGTTCACCAACATCATGGCCAAGTATCCTGGGAGTGTACATGATTCCTTCATCTTCCGCCACAGCACCACCAATCGGCACTTCCAGGATGGATGATATGGCAATGGCCTTCTTGTCGGTAAGTCCAGAAACCTACCAATATACACATAGCACAACAACCCTGTAGGACACACAAGACATACACCACTACATTGGCACATGGGCCGGAAGACACTGAAGTGTGACACTGGTAGTTATGTTTGATATCCTGACCCAATGGGATTTACAACTATCGACAAATGTCAGCTGACAATAACAATACATGCCACTCTAGAGCCACAAGGAACCTATTTAAAACCACACAGTGACAATGACATGACATGACCTTAACTGTCAGTACAACTTGGAAGATTAACCATTCAATATCACATAAGGCCACATAGTCAATCCCACACCCTTCCAAGCAATATGTACTGTGTAAGGGGTGTGAAATGTGTGTTGCTGCAGGTCAAACACCATAAGACACATAACATGATGACGCTGACGCAAATGAAGGTGAAATGGAATTACTGAGGCAGTACCAACATGTCACATCACTCCTGGGGTGACATTTCGAGCTAGCAATAAGGAAGTGGACTGTGCTATGAAAACATGTTGATGTGACACTAATGCAACATGCACACTGCTATACATACCGAAAGAGACAATTCCCCATCTACATAACTGATGTACAGGGAGATGGACCTTCCTACATGAATGCATCCTCCTCCACAACCAAGTTAGCCATCTCACCTGGAGCAAGTTCAGTAGTATAGGTGCACGGTTGCACATGAGCCAACTGGGTGAGGGAACAAAAACAGGTTTGCATAGAACTAGTCACAGATGGGACAATTGTGCATTGTCAATACTGAACACCTCAGTGCTGCCAACGTATGGAGATGCGTTCTGCATTGTCACCCAGCCAAATCAAAGGGCCTCACTGATGCATTTCATCTGCAATTACATATTTCTAATAGGGTGGGATGTCCAGGCCATGTAGTGCAACCATGTTACCACCACAGTGGAATCTCTTGTGTGTGTGGAAGTATCATGTCACCTCTAGTGAACGCACATGAAAACATCTTGCTCACTACATAATGCATGGGAGATACACACTGAACTGCAAGTTTTAAAATATACGAGAGATATCAGGTCAATTAGCCAAACACAAGTTTTTCAAGTCAAACAACCCAATGAAGAAAGAACATCACAGAAGCCTAGGATCCCACACAATACTACAAACACATATGAGCCACAGACGACACAAGATAAGAACTGCCATGCAAACTGACATTCCTGCTGCAAGCAACAACAAAATACTTACCCCTATTTTCTCTTTCAGCTAATCAGGGTTACAAGACCCAGCCATGGATCATGACCCCACTTGCCAACCCAAGCCCATCAGCAGAGCGTGCCTGTAATGAGGCACATCGGAGGACATGCACCATAGTTGCACTGACTTTTGGCATCCTGAAGTCCAGATTCAGGTGCCTGGACATCCCCAGAAATGGTCTGCAAGATCATTTTGACCTGTGCCATCCTGCACAACATTTGTGTCAGGAGGAACATTCCCCTACGTGAACCTGAACAACAACTGCCTGAAGAGGAGGAGGAGGACGAGGATGCTTTCCGGTAAAATGAGGGGGAACATCCTAACATAGCTGCAGGAATGCGTTGCAGACAGTATATTGTACACAATTATTTCCAACAATAGTCACGATCACCACTTTGTTATGATATGGAATTAAACAGCTCACTTTATCACTTATTCATGCTCTGGGTAATTATTTATGCATCACATGATCTCTAGGAATCAGAATATTACCGCAGGACCCATTGCAGAAAGACAAATTTGCCTACTTCTGATGCACATAACATTTGATGGGTATGAATGTACAGCAAAATCACACACAATTTGTATGAAAACCATCTTGTCTATTTCACATTTGAAGGACAAATTCATAGGACCACAGCTATGAGACACATCCATGTTGCCAACATGGTCCATTGCAGCATATGACACCCAACTATGACACCATCAATCATAAGGTAAAAAAGTGCATCATACATGAGGCAGTGGATGTGAAATAGCATTGATAACAGCAATGTTTGACCAGACCCTTGACATTAGTAAGTGTGACATCAGCTATCTTTGCAAGGAGCATGTGTGACAAAAAGTGCATCAAACCTGAAAATGGATAGCACGAGTGCCCCAGGTATGACAAGCAATGCTAACAAGACATGCCCTGCGAAGTCCATCCCAGGTAATAAGTCCTGCCACTGCCATGTTTTAAGTCTCTGCCCACCCTTCTCTAGGGGGCGCTGAAAATGGACTATCTGTACCCTGGGAATCATCATCTACACTCACCTAGACTCCCTTCCTGACTCCTGTGTGCTTCCCTTTTCAGTATGGCATGCCATAGGTCTACTTTATCAGCCTACATGGACTTCAGGTCCCATAATGCACTGCCTGGTAATCGGTAAGACCTGTAATCTGCTGCCCATTTCTTCCCATGGGAAAAGTCCGGTTGGCCCCTTATACTGTATTCTCACCTCCAGGACTAGTGAGAGACTGAAGCTGCACACACCTGTGAGGGAGCTTGGGTGACAAGTGGAGTATCAATTCTGTAAATGGATAGCATGAGTGTCCCAAGTATGACAAGCAATGGTCACAAGACATGCCCTGTGCAGTCCATCCCAAGTAATAAGTCCTGCCACTGCCATGTTTTAAGTCTCTGCCCACCCTTCTCATGCTTCCCATGGGAAAAGTCTGGTTGGCCCCTTATACTGGATTCTCAAATCCAGGACTTGTGAGAGATTGAAGCTTCACACACCTGTGAGCACTTGCATGCAGCTCAATCATTTAACTTTGCCCTGCCCTTGCTGGGGCCTGGAACTGCTTAGAATCTACAATTCTCTGAAGCTCTTTGTTGTGCATTGGAGTACAATTCATTTGTGTTTCAGAGCCCTTGTTGGATTATGTTACAGTGCTGAGTACACCTGAAAATGCTCTTTGTTTCCACAGTGTTGTTCCTGCTTGTTCCAGTCAGACTCTGCCCCCTGTTTTTCTGCCTTGTTCATGTTTGTACTTGACAGAGCCTGCTTCCTGTTAGCCAGACTGGTTCCAGTCTTTGCGTTAACCAGAGACGTTCCCTGTGCCTACATTTGCCTCATTGTTGGTTTCCATGCCCTCCGTTTCCTCTTGGGGTATTGTGTCTGGTAAGTCTACGATCAGTCCTCAACTCTATAGAATAGTTTAATTTATGTTCTTATTTGTTTACCAGGTCATGTTTTTCAGGGGGTGAAGCCAGCCCCCATTCTTTGTCTGGTTTTGCATGTATTCATTAGTGCCAAACAGTGACAGTGTGCTATGGCTGTATTTCTGGATTTTGGTACTATGCCTCCCAGCCCAACAAACAAGGGCTGCTAATGTGTATGTAAGGAGAATACATGTTTGTGCCCTGTCGGTCTGGACACAGATTTACTTCTGCCGCCACCTTTTGATGGGGCTTGCGTGGTGACTAGCTGTGAGATTAATCAGGCCAGAGGAACTGATGTTCCCTCTCTCTGTGGGAAGTTTAGAGCCCTACCCTGTGTACAAATGTAGTGATGAAACCTACCTGTTTGTCTATTACTGATCCATAACATATTTGACCACAACAAGTTTGCTCTGTCGTCACACTTCTGTAGTTTCTGCTGTACCATAGCTGCCCTATCCTCTTGTATGCCATTAGATGATCTTTGGCTTTGGGTCAAATCTGCTTTGAAGGATACTCTGTTAATTCAAGGTTTTGCTCCAAAGACTCCTGACTAGACCTTCACGTAACCGTTACACCATGGAGTCAAATACTTACACAGGGTAGACATGGCCACACACTTGAACTGGACACTTTTGTGCAATGAACCACTGGAAATATGTGAACACATGCAGCCTGGGCTGCTGGTCCACCACAGCCACAGGAGGTACATAGGTCATTTACATTAGTCAAACTGTGGTGTACATAACGATGTTATGATTGGATTTGAGGCTCTGTGTCACAAACACTGTACCTACCTAACATGTTCAAATGCCAGACTCATGGGTAGTATTCACACAAGTGACCATGAAGTGGTAGCTAACATTTAATGACATGTGAGCGGTAACATATCTGACGTAGCCCTCATCAGCCATCCTTGATCTTTCCTGTGTGTTGTTTGTCATGGGAAATGTATTGTCCCCAAAGTCAAGCAACAACACACAGCAAAAGAGGCAAAATATATTACAAACACATATCATAACTGTTGTACCTCATTGATTGGTATCTGATGGTGACACACATTTGTAACACATTCATACATGAACATTACGCCAAATGTATTTGCATGCCGTTCCAACAGAGGCACACAAATAGTTTTAACAGTCAATTCACACACAAAACACACAGGCCATGATTCATATTTTTGTAGCTTAGCCTTGCCTTCCTCTATTGTTGCAACACCTGTGCAAACTTAAAAATTCCATTTTAATTTCCAAAGTTTGCGCTGCTGTTGCGTCAGTTAAGAAAGCTAATCCTGCACAACAATATGAGTATTATGGGCCACAGTAGCATGGTCTGCCACATGTGCCCAAACACTAGAACACACACTGCAGGTCATACCATCCTATCTTTGTCTAGTTATAGGCTGCATGCATGTTAAAATTAGAAAAATGACACAAATACAGTTTGAGTCAGAAATATTGACGCAAACGCTCAAAAATGATGCAAACGCACAATATACATTAATGGGTCCCTAGCGTTAATTCCACCAGCGCACCCCAGGCATGCGGATATCCATTGAAAATGTATTGATCCATGAATGCGTGGCATTTTGACGCATAAGCGTAAAACATTTTTGACTCAAACTACGTGAGCATCAAAAATGTACATGCAAGACAAACACTGGGCCGCAAATGAGACAGGAAGTGATGTAATAGGATATCCTCTTTACAGAAATGGTACAGTAGGTGTACTTTCACTTTGCAGTCTGTGATTTTTCCACACTGTGTGGCTGAGTGTTGGTTTGTTTCTCTGTGGATTTTGTGATTTTGTCTCCTTTGTGGTCTATATTTTGTCTTTTGGTGTTCAGTGAGTGTATTTTGTACCTGTGTAAGTGTTTTGTGTGTCTTTAATTGTACTTAGATTTGCATTTGTACTGCTAGGAATCTGTTTGTGGGTAGGATTAGTTGAGGTAGTTTGGGGCTTTCATTCGGTTGGATAGGTTTCCTTTTTCTACCTCCTTTCCCTGTTTTTCGCACTTTACTTTGGAAATAGTGTTTTGTATGATGTTGGGAAGGGCACGGTTGGGGCACATGGGTGAGGAGGAGCTGGGGGCATTTGTGTGGCTGGTGTGCCACTTCCCCCCATGATGTTGGAGGCTGGGGGCCGTGTGATACAGGGGTATCACACAGAGGCAAGACGGCTAAAGTGGGCAGAGGTGCTGTCCCACCTGAGGAGGATTTTCAACATGCAACGTAATGATCACCAGCTGAAGTATCGCTGGGCTGACCTGGTGGCCAGAGAGCAGGACCAGCTGGACCACCTGGGTGTGGTGATTGGTGGCCCTGTTTGTGAGTACCACATTGATAAATGTCTACAGTACAATGCTCTGGAGTGACAGATGTTGGACATGCTGCATGCAATGTTTGTGGGCATGTGGAATGCAAGTTGAACAAACTGTTAGTGTACCAGGAATGTGATGTGTTACACATGGTACTACATGGTAAGAATGCAGTCCACAGTTTTGTTGAACCATGTCTGATCAGTATTAAGGGCCACACATACCAAGCTCTTCATAACCTTCACTATTATCTTAGGCCGATATTTCTACTTTTTTTGTGCTGCATTTGTGTAATTTCTGGACGCAAAGTAGCGCACACTTGCAACATACATATATTTTTTGCAAATTTGCGCAGCTGTTGCATCAAAAAATAAAGCAAAAGCGTTACTAAATAAAATATACATCTGGGCCTAAGTTCACTGTATCCGTGTGTTTTAGTCAGGACAAATAGTCAATCACATGGCCAAACCGAAATGGGCCTTTATGCTACCAGATTGCACTATCACAAAACAGGGTCTTCTAGTGACATTTCGGATTAGGCGTTGAAATCCTATCATTGAGTAGCAGGCCCCTATGACATATTTTGCATGGGCACAATTGCCAGTACTGAGCTATTGCAGTTACCATCTGTGTCACACTGGTGCCAACCCATTTTCAAAAGTGAAAGAGTCAGCATGGGATCCCTCCTCTGTGAATGCATGGTCACAAACTATTTCTGAGCATTAAGTTGTGCAAGGGACCACTGACTGCTTCCATAATACTATTTTTGTGAAAAAATAGGTTGTTAAATTACTTTCTGTACACCTCTGCTGAAATATTGCAGCATTTCTACAAATGTAAACATCTCAGCATGAAGGCAGTGTCAGGATACTTCAATTCGATTTCCTCAGAAGCAGAAGATAACTCCTCAGTCCCGACCCGAGCTACTCACAACGAATATTAATCCTTCGTGCTGAGTACCCCGGAGGGGGAAAGGGGAATGAGATGGTAGAGAGACTGCCACAGAGATGATGAACTCCAGTACTCAGTCTGCCTCTTCACATCTAAGATTGGATACAGCACCTGCAAGAGTCACAGTCGCAATTACTAGGGACATACAACATCAGTTTTTCACTTTCTACTCTCAACACTTAATTCTCTTTAATTCTATTATTTCTTCACTCACCCTGAGTTCTCTGTAGCCTTGCTTCTCTCTAAAATTGATAGCTCTTCTTAAAAAAAAATGCTTATTACTGATTCTGGAAGAACTTCTCAACCTTTGTTAGAGATTGGTTTTATGTTGCTATATATATATATAGTTGGTGATAATGCGTTCTTCAAATCAGCTGATGTTATTTAATTTCTCCTGTCTTATTGTGACTTCTGTCAATACTTGTATTTGTAAATGCTTGTTTATTAAAGTTTGTTTCTCCTTTCTTACCTGTACATTTGTTGATAACTTGTATTTGTAAATGCTTGTTTATTACAGTTAGTTTCTCCTTCCTTACTTCGACATCTGTCGATAACTTGTAGTTGTAAATGCTTGTTTATTTAAGTTCGTTTCTCTTTTAAACTCTATTTTGGTTTATTACCATTGAATTTGTAAATGCTTATTTGTTAACAGTTCGTTTCTCCTTTAAACTTGGGCTTTGTTTATAACCTTGACATTTGTAGATACTTGCTCTTTTAAAGTTCGTTTTTTCTTTGACTTTGATATCTTAAACAAGAACCTTGTAAACATAAGGTTAATTCATACATTAACTCTGTAGCCTTGCTGACTTCCACGGGAACGGTCTACTATCAAACTCTTCGAATAAACCTTGACAATATTTATCCGTTTTCTGTAATATAATCTTCAAATGTAATTTGACCTCACAGGAGATTCTGTTCTGAAGCGCGCTCTCTCTCCACACAGCTGATTCCTGTCAGACCTCAGTTGAAGTGCAAGGCTTCCAGCTGGAGAGCTGGTAACCTAGCAACCAACCGATTGTAAGACTAGAACTGTAACTAACCTTCAGGACTCACAGCGGCCATCTCGGATATTCTCTTCTTGATTCTTCCTTTGAAATAAGCGCAAGATTACTCTGCAAACCTTCTTCCAGTTTGGGCTTTGCTGTCTCCACTGAGGATATCTCTTTGCTTTTCTCATGCACTTCTTTGATTTGACTTGGCAAGTTTGTGTGGTCATGACAGGCAGTCACAGACATGGTGGTCTGTTGAGCTCAGCAGGCCAGCATTCCTTTGAGTGCTGCCATTCCCAAGGGGTTTTGAAATAGAGACCTACCTCATCATGATTGAAGAAGTAGGACATTTGCTACCCCATTTTTCATTTGCAAACAGTGTCATTTCGAGTGTACTACCTCTGATCACCCAACTTGCTAATTGCTAGTTGCTGAATCTTGCAATGTGTGATTCACAATACCTGATATAGACACACACGCCTTGAATGACACATTTCAGGTGCTATGACTACACCTGTGCCCATGCATTTTTCCAACAATGATCAACTAAGACACTGTCAGCATACATTATTTTACAGTTTTGTAACAGAAAAGTGGCCAATCCAAGTTTAGGGCTACATTGTCATAATTTCACACACAGGATCCCTGCCATCATGTTGTCATAGGGGGCATATACGGCTTAGGGGACACTGCCAATGGGGCACATGTAACCTACATACAATACTGGCACACCTATTATGGACCACTGAAAGAACAATAATTCCTGAAAGCAAATCAACCCACATGTCCATCACACAGTTACTCATTGTCCCTTGATGCACAAGCCACAATACCTGAGACACTGGTATTGCAATGCACCAGGAATGTGGCATTAGATTTGTCTCCAATAACAAATGATGAAATGGAGTGCCATCTGGAATCTATTATCCACAAAATTGTGTAGTCAGGTTTGGCACCACATGATTATTAGGGCCAGTGCATGTGTGCATATGTGTGTCTATCACTCACTGGAGTGACAGTGTCAATACATGTTTGCAGTTGTATGTCTGTTCAGTGTCTACATGCCTGATGTGCAACCCTATCATATAAAATGTCACACACAGAGATTTTTTGTTCCCACGCTTGTACAGTAATCAGACAGTGAGCATATATCACCCTTCCATGTTTTACAGGTGGATTAGCCCCCTACACCATAGGTGAAGTGGCTCGATTTGAGGACCTAGACATATCCAGTGAGTGTGAAAATGTTTGTCGTGTGTTATGTTTTCAGCTGTTGTGTGATTGACACTTGTGTGTTGGAGTCATTGCAACGTATGATGAGCTGGCACGTGATATGATATGTGACTTGACAGGAGGTTGACATAGTGTTCCATGGAAGAGTTAGACATTCACTGGAAGAGAGTCATATATTGGTAGATAGTGTTGCTCAATAGGCATGGGCAGGTGAACAAGGTGATTTGTAGCCACATGTATGCCCACAATTGATTTGGAGGTGGCCAGTGTCATAATTTAGTCAGCAAGTCATACCCTAATTCACACAAAACAGTGATGCATCAGTTTTACACACAAACCTGCGCATCCCTGTAATGTAATGAACATGTAGGACTGTATGGGTGACTGTCCCCCAGCATCTAGCCCCACATGTTGTACTCCATTTATGTGGCACTTAAGTGATATGTTATAGGCGTGCATGCAGGTCAAGGCCAGATGTGTGCTTGCATCAATGTGGTAGATTTAGGAAATGTGTCAGTGAGATCGGATGTTGATGGTTGTCCACAAATGGAAACATGAATGTTGATGTGATTGACCAATGGTTGACTCACTCCTAGTTGGCAGGCCTCCTTACCTGTATCACACTGACTAAATCCATGTACAGCTGGACAAAGCTTTGTGGTTGTCCTTTACATTTGAAAAATGTCTTGCATGCCCATCCCCCCTGACGCACAGGGTTAGGGGGAGAAAATATATGTAGCTAGGTGTGATGGTCACAGTGTAGATGACAGACATGTAATTCAAGCATTCATGTGTGCCAAACTACAATGACCCCTTATGATTACCAACTGCATACCACCTGCCAGTTCCATATACAAATCGCAGGTCTTGTGTGCCTTGAATTTGATCCAGAAGATAGGGATTAGTTGGCCTGGCACATGTACTTGCAGCATTTGTAATGTGACCAATAGCAACACATATATGCACAGGTCAGTTAATTTGGTACACACCTTGATGTGCATTGCTGTGCTGTTAGATAGTTGATGGGTATGCTGCATTGGCATGTCATTCCTCAGGGACATTCTATCATCTGTACTGTGATTTAGACTGCATGTGCTATTTGTGAGGAAGTGTTAGATTATCATCTGTACATGTACACACAATGATGTTTGCCTGTCTCTTTTTTACAGCTGCCCAAATGAATGCCCAGGAAATTCATGAGTTTCAGAGGCAGGCAGTGCGGTACAGGCACATTGTTGATGTACAGGCTGGGTATTGCATAATGGGAAGGCGGTATCGTCAAGAAAGAGCCACAGGTGCATGGAGGGCTTTTAGCCGGGGGGACAGCATTGGCCACAACAGCAGCCACCAAACCTACTGCAGGCACAGTGGACACTGGGATATCAGCCACTCTAGCTGGACCCTCAACATCAGCAGCACAAGGCACAACTGCTGCATCATCTGTACCACCACCTCCAACCACGGCACCAGGACCTGCAACATCAAGTGCAACACAAACCCCCACAGCAGCATTGCACCACCTACAATGGGACATGCAAAGGATGATGAGGCGCATGGACAGTCTCCAGCAAGAGGTGGCCCGCTACAGCAGGAGACTGAGGTCTATCAAAAAATTCTGAGGAGGGCAAACCTCTGAGTACATTTTTCCTCACCCCTAATTCCGTCCCCTTCCTCCTCTTTCCTCATACTGTTTTTTAGTGGGTTTAGGGAGTTTAGTTATAGGTTAGAGTAGGCTATCAGTTTAGTTAGGATAAGTGGGTTGGGGTGGGGGGAGTTATATTATTACTGTTGGTTTGTGGGTAGGTGGGTGGGTGGGGGTTGATTGTTGGGTTTATATGTATTAAAACATTGTTTATAAAAATTCAAAAAAATATATATTTGTTTAGGATTAGTTAGTATGCGTTTAGGTTAGTATATGTTGTCCTACACATGTCCCGTCATATAAAGGGGGTGGGGGTTGATGTTTAAAGTGTTTAGTTACATGTGGTAAGTAAGTTTAAAATAGGGTAGTTAGGGCCAGTTGCGGGTAATGTATAGTTAGGATAGGTTAGGTTAATAGAGGTGTTTTGACATAGTTTAAGTTTCCTTTCATACATATATAATAATGTTTTATGTACTCCTTTATGGTATGTGTCATATTCTGGCGGATCTGGGCCTTTGCATGAGTGTACAGTGTCAAATTTGTGTTTTCCTGTGTGTTCCATCCTGCATCTACATCCCATTCTTGACATGGTTTTTCCCACTTCCAAATGAGCTGCCACATTGGCAGCTACAACAAAGCTACATGTCTATACATCTGCCATCCATTTAACCCACCTCTCAAGGTGACTATGGTTCCCATGTATTGTAGAGGTAGGTGTGATTTTAAAGCTGTCGTCATTTGAGTCCTGTGTTGGAATCTTGGGCACTGTGGGACTTCTGCCTGCAGCCTTGTGTTCATGTGAACCCTGATAAACTGAGTGGTGTCATAATCTTATGAAGTTCAGTATACATAAATCACACCTATGATTTTTTACATTGTACTCCCAGGTGAGATTATTGCCCAAACACTTGTGCACATCCATTCCTGCTGTATGGTGTGGTTGTGGGATTTAAGTTTAGCGTCATATGTCAAATACACACTGATTGTCTTGTAGGGGATGTGGGCAGAATTGAGTTTCATCTTGTAGATACTTTGGGCCTGACATATACATGTTTTACACAGCATTATACTGTTTGTGATGCTTTAACTTCAGCAATAACCCACATGCAGCACAGATAATTTTAAAATCCAGACCCTTGTGCATAGATATCAGACCACATTCTTTCTACACTATTGTGTTGACATTCTGTGGCCATTGACATGTTACATGCATCACAAAACTCCTGCACAGTTGATGTGTCACATAACACAGAGGCAAAGTGGTTGTGTAGGTGCTGTTTCTTTTAAAGTGCTGTAGCGCAATATTTACATAGTCCAGGATTGTAAGTCCATTATTATGACACATTCTATTGTGACGCAACACAAGTGCAATGGTGAGGGACATGTCATTGGACATGCTGTGATGGAGTGTCATTCAGTGCAGAGGAACATGAATTGCCAATTAGGTAGTGAGAGACAATTGCAGTCCATAGTGGTTAGGTAAACAGTGTGTTGGAGAACAGTGCATGTTGCCAACTGTAGCAAGATTGGCATATTATCAAGCACAGGACATAGGAAAATCACTGCCCATGTGGCATGGACTGGTGCTACCGGGTACTCCTACGGGTGAAGGTGATCTGTTCCACATCTTCAACTTCTGATGTGTGTGTAGTTTCCTCTGCCCTTGGTGGTGGTGTGTTTGAGGTGGCAACACACACTTTAGTATTTGGAGAAGTGGACTCTGAATTCCCGGTAGGTGCCAACTGTGGAACTATGAAGGGCATAACTTCAGCAAGGAGGAGCTGCTGGTTATTGAGTATAGCAGCAACATCGCTGTGGTAGGCAGCCAGGTCGGCCCTGAGGGGGTCATGATTGTAGTCATGCATGCAGTGAAATGTTTGGGAGGCCAGGTGTTGTGGCAACTCCCTCACTGCAGTGGTGAAGTCCCTCACACACTGTTGTAGACCTTGCAGTTTTGATTGTTGGACTTGCATGGCTGTTGACTGTTCTGCGTATGTCATCATGCACATGCGCATCCCCTCAAGGCTGGCTGCCATGTTTTGCATCCCCACCCGCACCTCCTTGGCTCCCTCTGGACTCCCACAACTGTCCTCTCAGAGGTGGTCCCAGGGTCATCAGAGTCCTCAGCTGTGTTTGATCTTGCA
The DNA here is from genome assembly GCF_031143425.1 of Pleurodeles waltl. Taxonomy (NCBI): domain Eukaryota; kingdom Metazoa; phylum Chordata; class Amphibia; order Caudata; family Salamandridae; genus Pleurodeles; species Pleurodeles waltl. Next base: position 345,424,289 of record NC_090439.1, read on the forward strand.
GGCCGTACTATTGGGGTGGTGGGTGGGTCCTCTGTGATGGCTGCTACATCTGTGCTCCTCCTTGTGACTGAAGGTGGGGTCTGGAGGGTTCCCAGGACATCTGGGAGGGTTTCCTGGCTAATGGTTGTCAGCTCGTCATCCATGTCATCAGGGTAGTCCAGGACAGGCATATCCACAGGAGAGCCATCGTTCTCTGCAATGAGTTATTGTACAATTAGTGTGTCTGTGTTGTGGCAGTTGTAATGTGACGTCACTGACTTCTTATTAGTGGAACATTGTAATTTGGGTTCCTGTTCATTGTTCCTGTCATTAATATTATCATTCTCACAGGCCTATGCCCCACCTGCATGTCACATGTAGTGTGGGCAGTTTGGGGAATTGTCTGCGTCACATCCTCTAGGTGTAGATTCTGTCCAAATTGTGTCTTGCCACCTTCTTGTCCTACTCAACCCTCCCTCTACTTCTATTACCAGGGTGATACCTTGCAATGCCTGTTGGGGTTCTGATGCCACTTGCACCACACATAACAATATGGGACTGACCCAGTCTATGCTATTTCACATACACCTATTATGTTGCTGAGACCAAGCACATATCATGTATTGCATTGGCATGACACGATACAGGTGTCAGCATTGGTAGTGTGTCATGTTGATGTTTGCGAATGTGTGCTACATTGTATTGCACTGATGTGCCTGGAAGAGTTCCATTTCCTCTTATGACTGTGTGGGTGTTTCCCAGCTAGATACATAGGTCCTCCCCATCAATGCTGTTGTCTTAGCAGTATGATAGTTGAGATGTTGCAAGGTAGCATTGCAGTTATTGTAACACAGGCATGGGTTGGACCCTGGAATGGGCAGCCTGGGTATGACATTACTGCTGTGTACTTCATAATGTAAGCAACAATACCGGACATTTATTGCGCCTATAGACATGAGCATTTCACAGGATTTACACTTGGTTAGGAATTGAAGGGGATTGATCATGTTGTCATCCTGAACCCTAATTTTGGGTGTGTTTGTCCATGGGCACCTAACTGCCATTTCCTAATTGACCAGCACACACAGCACAGGTGGTAGTGGCAACTGTTGTCAATGTTAAATGCCACTTGAGGAAATGGCCTGAGACTGGGCATTGTCCCCTAGTTCACGTTCTGACAATACCAGCTGTCCTGTGACAGCAGCCCAGTTTTACATTCTACCATACCCTCCTGGTGTGCTACAGCATTTCCAGCAGCCTTGGCATGGCGGAGTACCCCCACGCAAAGGTTGTTGGTGTTGTGTTGTGCTGTGCCCCTGGATGCCCCTGCACAGCCCATGCACCAGTGCCGTGCCCCTTTCCCTTTTCCACTGCCTGACTTCCATGGCTGATATGCATTGTGTAGTAGGTATGTACCTCCTCCTGCTTGCGATTAACATTTAGGCATTTGGGTTCCCCATGCAACTTACCCTGCATATGTGCTGTTTCCTGTTAGTCTGCGCTGTCCTGTCCTGCGATTCCTGTACTTATCTCCTTCGGGGTGATGGCTGCAACTATCTCCTCCATCTCATCCAGGGCCTCCTGCGGTGCTGGACTCCCGCCTCCAATCTACAGTGCTGCCTTCCTTGCCATTTCTTCCTTTGTCCTGCGCTTGCAGTCATGCCAGCATTTCTTGCACTCCGTGACAGTTCTCCTGACCTCTGCCACACTGTTTATCTTGTCGACAATTTGTTGCCAAATTGCCTCTCTCCTCCCAATTGGCAATTTTGAGGTGATGAAAAGTTGATGCTGGTGGTCCGTCACCTCTCTGACCAGTATTTCATGCTCCTCTGCACTGAAACAACATTTCCTTTTCTTCTTGTCTCTCCCCTGGGTCTTGTCTGTGCCCTCCTGGCTGGTTCCTGGTAGATTGTGGTCTCCTTGGGGTCTCTCCTGGCTTCTGGGATCCATTTTGTGGCTCCTTAGCAGTGTTTGCTTTGTTTGCACCGCTTTTTGACACTATTGCGGTGGAAAATGGAAAATGGAAAATGGAACATATCCGATTTGCGAAATAGCAAACTGGATTAGAGTCATTTACCCAGCATTAATGTGCTTTACGACACAGTGCAATGGTTAGTGTAAAAAAAAGAATTACTCTGACCCTGACGCACGGTGGCACTAAGAAATGGCGTTAGCCCACGTTACATTTTTTGACGCAAACTATGTTAGCGCAGTTTTGCATCAAAAAGTATAAATATAGCCCTAGGTATTTATTGGAGAATCACACAGAAGCCCTAGGAGCTGCAAAGCATGTAGTGCACAGGAGTACTTTCTGGCTCAGGGAGGCAAGCCCTTAACTCCGCCAAACTTGGACAGCTGGACCTTTAGGCAGTCAGGATCACTTCAGTTCATGACCTGTGTTCCAGGGATCACGCTCCTTGACAGGAGAGGAGTCCCGGAATACAGGTTGTCGCTGCAGAGAGGTGCCTGCATCACTCCACAGGAGATTCCTTCAGTCCTTCTGGTGCAGGATGAAGATAGGCAGTCCTCAGAGTGTGCACAAACTGGAAACAGTTGCAGTTGCTTGCAGGAGCTGAAGTTACAGAGTTGCAGTAGCTTTCTTGGATACGTTGTTGCAATGGTAGAGTTCCTGGAGCTGTTCTGCGGTTGATCCGATTGTAGAAGGTGAAGCAGAGGTTGCAGAGAAATCCTTCTGAAATCTTACAAAACTGAATCTGAGGAAACACCCAGAGGAGAGACCCTAAATAGCCCTGAGAGGGGGATTGGTCACCTAAGCAGGTAAGCACCTAGCAGGAGCGGTCTCTGACGTCACCTGCTGGCATTGGCCACTCAGATGCTCCCAGAGTTCCGTGACCATCCTGAAAACAAGATGGCAGAACCCAGCGACACTCTGGGTTTTCTCAATCTTAGACACCTCACATGGCCATATTCGGAGCTACCATTGTGAAGCTACATACAGTATATGTATTGACATATATGTAGTGCACGCTTATAATGGTGTCCACGCACTCACAACGTCCGTGAAATTGGTCCTGGACATTGTGGAGGCACCTCTGCTAATGTAGGGGTGCCCTCACACACAGTGACTTTGCACTTAGCCTTCAGTATTTGTGTGAGCTCCTTATGGGTGGCAAAAGAAATGCTGCAGCCCATAAGGATCTCCTGGAACCCCAATGCCCTGGGCACTTAGGTATCATATACTAGGGAGTTATAAGGGGGGTCCAGTGTGCCATTCTGTAGTGGAATATGGAGTTACCAGACCATAGTGACAAATGGGGAAACAGAGAACATAAGCACTGGAGTTCTGATTAGCAGGACTCCAGTGACACAGTCAAGCATACTGGCAACACAGTAAAACATACTGACATGCAGGCCACAAACTATGAGCACTGGGTTCCTGACTAGCAGGAACCCAGTGAGACAGTCAAAACACACTGGCAAACAGACCAAAAATGGGGGTAACCATGCTAGAAAGAGGATTTGTGTAAAAACAGATTGCGCCAATCCGGCGCAAACAGAGTATAAATATGCCCCTAAGTATACTCATACAAAACCATAGAAATTCAGCAGGTACAGTTACCAGCCCTAACTATAACTTATGCCCCCACTATGCACTGCTTATGACCTCACATATTGCATAACCCATGAGGTGGCCAGTGACATCACCAATGACAACACAACAACAGCCTGGAGTCTGCTGGACAGAGTTACACCAAATTTGGCAGGAATGTGGCTCTTGGTCCAGAAAGAGTCTTATTGATATTTGGTTTATCCCTTCAGTAGTTTTGGAAATAATAAAAGAAAACCAGCATTGCATATGTAAAGGTGCAAACCCTTTGTGAATCCGCTCTCAGTGAATTCCCGAATCCTCACGTGATGAGAAAGTTGCTCTTGGCATGTTAGATATCAGGGAATGGTCCCAAGTAGGAAGACAAAAATTAAATGTAATAGAAGGGGATAGGGTAGAAGTACCCTAACCCCCGGGGTGCGATATAGGAGTGTGTAAACATTTTATTGAAGTGTGCGGATTCACAAATTTGTTGCATTGCTCAGCACGGCCACCATGTAGCTTGCTACAGATGTGTGAATGTTGGTGATAAATAAATATATTTATAAAAAAAAATATGTATATATATATATATATAGATATACTTACATACTCACTCAGACACTCATGCACCCACTGGGAAATATACTTAGACAACCATACACACTCATAGACACAGTTAGACACTCATGCCCTGACTCACAGATCCAGACATACACTCACTCCAACTCACAGACCCTCTCAGACACTCATGTACCTTCTTACAGATTGACTCATACACTCATGCACCCACTCACAGACCCACTCAGACACTCATGAAAATCCTCACAAACCCCCTCAGATACTTATGCACCCACTCGAGACCTACACAGACAATGATACACCCACTCACAAACCCACTCAGATACTCATGCACCCACTCACAGACCCACTGAGACAGTCATACACCCTCTCTCAGATCCTCTCAGACACTGTCATACCCAGTCACAGTACCACTCAGACACTCACTCTCGTTCACGGAGCCACTCAGACACTCATGCACCCACTTATAGGCCCACTCAGACACTCATTCTCCTACTTATGGGCCTACTCAGACACTCATACACCCAGGTGCAGACCCATGTAGACACTAACACCCACTCACAGACACACTCCAACACTTACACATCCACTCACAGTACCATGCATGCAGACACTCACATACCAAATGAGATACTCAATCAGACATTCATGCACCCACTCACAGATTCAGTGAGACACTCATGCAGTCACTCGCATACCCACTCAGTGTCCTGCACTCCCTCACAAACCTAGTTAGTATTTCACACACCCAGACTAATTGAGAGTCACTAATTGAGTAGTGAATTTTAAATGTGGTGGTGTCTATTGAATGTGGGCATTTGTTTTGTGGACTTGTGATGGATTTGTGAATTTGAATAAGAAAATTTAAAAGGGATTTAAAAAGACAAATAAACATTGTTTGGGAAAAGGGGCAGCTCTGAAAAGAGCCTTATTTTGTGTGGTATTTAACTCCAAATAAAATAGGATGAGTCTTTCAAGTTGTTTAGCAAGACCCTGTTGACTTTGTCTGTGAAGTGTACTCCATCACTTTTATATATACCCTCCATGTCAAAGCATAAATTGTTGTTGTAGATGGATCCCATGTAATGGTGTCTGAGGACTGCAGAAACCATTTTATTTATGTGTTTCCTGGCTTTGTCTATCTGTGGACAGAATATGTTAGACCATTTCAATTTCTGCCTTTTGCATATGTTGGAGAACAACAAGGCAGAGTGAGGGGAATGTACCATTAATTGTGCAAAGGTATCCTTCATTAGGATTTCTAGTCCTATCCAAGAAGTGTGACCAGGTCATTGCCATCACTGTTCAATTATGAGGTCTGCATATTGGCAATCCATACTGCTTTCAACCAAAGGCAGCAAATTATGCCACATTAGCCCTCTCTGGACAATCCAAGTAATATCCATAATAGGTAAACCCACTCCCTGTCAATTCCACTCTTTCGAGCACTCTCTCTAGCCCAAAACACAAAACTATGACCCACAATCCAGACTTAACATTTTGGAGGGAAGCTAATGTAACACACAAGATAAGGGTTTGGCTGTAACATACAGATTTCAAATGAAAGTCAGTTAAAATGGAGGTTAGCATTTAAAATTTGAAAGAGGAAAATTGATTGGAAGCTGTAAAAGTGGTAGTGCCTAAAATAGGCAGTGATAGTAAGAGAAAAGAAAATAGTGTTATTGTGTGGGCAAAAATAACAGAAAGGTGTTTGTGATATTGTTTATATTTCAAATGCTCAAGTACATATTTTACAGTTTGTTTAGAATTTAGCATGCACCTTTTACAAAGTGGTGTAAACTTGTGACCAACTGCTAGCAGAAAACGTTTAAAAGTTGGTAACCATGGTAACAGAGCTGTAGAAGTATGGGGGATAGGAAGTAAAAAGACTATACTGCATATGAAGATAGCATGTATATAGAAGTAACAGTGATTATGAGGTGTTTACATACTAATTTATTTACATACAGCAAGTGGAGTACAAATTACAATGATTAGCAATATATTCAGGCTCCCGTGTGGGTTTGTGAATCGGTTGTGACATTACACGGAGGAGACACGCTGAGCCTTATGGCTCAATCGTGAATCCTCTCAAACCCCCAAAGAAGAAATTGGGCTTCTTTAGTGGGGTGTTAGAAATGGTTTACAGTATTGCCCATTCATAGCTAATGTGACATACGCCAAATATGAAAGAAAGCTTATGATTTCTTTTCTGCTTGAATAACCTTTAAAGTAAAGTTGAAAAGGTTGCCTTTAATGGTTGCCTCATATGAGGGTGGTGTACCATTCTTCTGTTTGGTTTTTCACACTTTCAGCAAGAAGAGATTCTAACTGATACTGAGAGACAAAAAAACAGACCAACAAACATATTGTTTGAAGAAAATTGTGAGTGCAATAAGTGGATGAAAGCTTGAAATATGTAGAAAGCAGTGAAAGGGTAGGAAAAAGGAAGAGCATATAATAATAGTATGGTATAGTATAGTGACTTGTAAAGAAAGAAGATACATTTGTAAAGAGTATTATGAAGTGGTTGTATAATACTCATAACTAAGTGAGCAATAGATGGCTGCTACTAAGTATGAAACTGAAATACATACGTAAGCATCAAGTTTCAGTTTGAAAAAGTAACTTTGGATAGCAAAGTACTATGCCAAAGAGTAAATAACAGACTGCATTATAATTAGTGTTCAATACAATCATATGCCAAAACTAATTAACAGAGCACATAAGCTATATATATATATATATAGTGATTTACATACATACCTATTAAGAGACCTATTAAGAGACTGACTGCTTTACTTAAACAGTCAAACACTGAGCTATATATATATATATAGTGATTTACATACATACCTATTAAGAGACCTATTAAGAGACTGATTGCTTTACTTAAACAGTCAAACACTGACATAGTTAAATACAACTCAACTGACACAGCTAAAGAGGAAATTATGAAGTCACTTGAAAATGTACTCAGGTACTGATACATCTACTCACTTATCCCTGCAGGGTGTCTTTTTACTTGAATGTGCTTTTAGGTTTTACTGAGTTACATCTCCACTTACAGAGGCATATGCCCTTCTATACATCTACCAATACTGCAACTTACAGTCCTATTTGCAAAAGCATAGAGCCACTCACTTACCCAGTCAGAGAGCGACAAAGGTACTTATACATTCACTCCCACTCTCACACAGCAGTTATGTATCTAGCAGTATCAGACTCACGCAATTCATACAGCCACTTACATACACCTTTAGACACCTATAGAGTTACTAAACGAGACAATCAAATACCAACATTCTTACTTCAACATCCGATGGCACACTCATAGAAGAACTAATACAGTCAGTCAGATATGTAGTAAAATGCAGACACAACTTAGTCACCCATCCAGACAAGTAGCCTTTTAAACATGTCTTGGGCCTAGTAGCGCATATGGTGTACATGTAGTTTTACTGTCAGATTAATTAGCATTTAAACCCCTTTCCAAGCCTTGAACTCTTCTTTTGCTACATAGCTACATATGTCACTACTAAGCTAGGCTGTAGATAGGCTATAGGGCAGAGTGTTTTGTGCTTAAATGTGCTTTTAAGTTTTACTGAGTTACATCTGCACTTACAGACCCATACACTCGCTTATAAATCCAGTCTCTCACCCATACTGCAATGCACATACACTCACACTGCCAACTACACACTGATGTCTAAATGAGACACCCAGGGAGACACTAATGGATTTTCTAACACACCCAGCTTCACACTAATGTATGGACTGACATACACTTGCTACACTGACAAACTCTAATGAAGAGAGTTACACACCCAATCACACACTCATGCATGCACTGGCACACTCATGTAAACACTAATACAGCCACACTCACAAAAGCATACTATGATGCAGCAACTAAGACATCTATGAACACATCAATGCAAGTAGTGACAGAGGAAACCAAACACTGATGTAGACATTGACACACCCAAGCACACACTGATACAGCTAGTGACACAACAAGGTACACATAAAGACACATACCGACACACCCAGCAAACACTTTTGAAGTCAGTCACAAACCCATGCACACACCACTGAACTCACTGACACACCTAATTGTTTATAGTATGTAATTTAATACCATTTTCTGCAGAGGTACATGTATTCTTTTTTTGATTTACAAATATCCATTTCTGTTTAAAAAAGAAGAATAGCAATGCATGGTAAGAGACAAACAAGAAAGAAACAGATGGCACACTACTACCTAATTCAAACTGAGAGTAAAAAGCCAGATAATATGGATAATGTGGACAAAAAAAAAGAACAGCTAATAAGAGCACTAAGGAGTTTCTGAAAAAAGTATGTATAAAATTGCAAACTGAAAGAAAATTGTCCAGTAAAAAAAAGAAGTGAAATCAACTGATAAACAAAAAGGAGTATATGTATTAAAAGTGGGGAATGTAATAATGAGATAAACAAGAATAACACAAAATTTGGTAAGGAAGATGAAGAAGTATAAAAGGAGACGTGATGTAGTTAAGCAAAAGCAACACGAGAAAGACCAGTGTCGTGTACTAAGAAAAGCATCTTAAGAAAAGGTTTTATTAATAAAAGTAATTTTTGTAGAATGTTTAAAGGGGAATGAAAGCACACATGTAGTACACAGCCTTTTAATGAAGAGAGCTACTTACAAGAGAACACAATAGAGCATGCAGTTGGGGGTTGCTAGGAGGTAAAAGACATACAAAATGAATAGACAGTTCTATAAATGTAGAGTAAGTGATAGCTGAAGAGGTGCAAGGAAGACATAGACAGAGCCCTGTATACAAGTGGAATTGTAGCAGTATTTGCAGTGTTCATCTACAATCAATAGATGAATTGAGAATTTCCTCTAAGAGAATTTTCATGCAGAAGTCTGAAACAGAAAATTGCAATGTTACAAGGATTAGATCCATGCAAAGTTAGGAAATAAACTAATTTACAAGGTCATTCGCTGGAGTGCCAATCAGAGAAAGTGTACAGAAGGACTCTTTAGAATGTTACCTGTGCCTCATTCTAAAATGCAGAATTTAGTAAGGAGTATTCATTATGTGGAAACTCCAGCTTTATGTTTAGGAGAGATGAATAGAGCTCCATTGCATGATACTCTGGCAGAGGGTATGAGAATTTGGATTATAGAAGTCTACATAACCTACTTTAGGGTGAAATAATATAAGAGAATAAATAAATATTTATGATGGATTTAGATATAAATAGGTAGAGTGTTTATAACTCATGTTATATAATTCATATTGTATGATAAACCCTGGGTTGATGTTTTGTAAAAATGCAAAATATATGAGAAATAATTGCATTACAGTAAATATAATAGGAAGAGCAAAGAATATGTGCCTATAAAACATGTTCAAAGATGGCTGCATTAGCAGTGATGAAATGAGGAATACTTGAGGAGCGTCGTTTATGTTGTTTATGTTAATAAATAGAAATTCAAAAAGGTAATGCCCGTGAACAAGGGAATATTGATTCCCGAAACGTGTTGGGTTAATGTTTTCTTTTGCCAAATAAATTTATGATTGAAGACATCGTTGACCGCTGGGAAAAGCGTTTTATTTGAAATCCTCACCCTTACCTACAGAGGACTACAAAGTCAAATTTGTTGCATGTAGTAACAGCACCAACTTGATTAGCTGCACACAACGTTAAAGGGATTACTTTACAACGAGTACTTGTAGAACATGAAAACAAACTGGAGTACCAACCGTTATCCAGTGAAGCTTTATATGAAGTTTCCAGAGTATTGAAGAAGTTGAAACTTTTAATCGTCGATGAGGTGAGCATGGTCTCAAACTTAATGCTTACCTTTGTCCACTGGAAGATGCAACACATTCTGAAGACAGACTAGGAAGTACTGTTTGGAAAAAAACATTTAATTGTATTCAGAGATCGACTACAGCTTACCCCTGTGAAAGGACAGCCTGTGTTCAAGACACTTCTACATGATGAAACTCATAATCCTTTGGGAAGTGTTGGAAATGTAAATATTTGATTAAACTTACAATACAAGGAACTACTTAGGCGTATGCATCAATCAACTCACATGGAATATGGAAATGTTCTGAAGGATATTAGAGTAGTTCTCACAAAAGAGAGAAAACATTGCTCAAAAAGTTAACTTATAATTAACCTATTTCCCACAAAAAAGTCAGCAGCATATCATGTTTAATTTCACTGAAGAAGGGAAATATTTGTATTCGTAATACCTATGCTTCCGAAGTGTTCCTATTTTAGTGAACAATTACTACACCTGGAGAAAGAATACATTTTGGAATTCATAGCAATTGATAAAATCGAGCACCATGGGGTGACAGTGCTACTAACCGAAAAATTGCAATCAAAATTTTATTAATTGGAGAAGTCTGCTTCCAGAACTGCTGGATTTGAAAAGTATTTATGTTTGCTAAAACTGTACGGTAATTTTGTGGTGTAGTTTAAATGTTGAGGGAGGATTATTTAATGTTGCCATGAGCAAACAGGAATGAGGTTGAATACCTAGCAATTAAATATGATCAACTTTAAGCTGTAAAACAGATTGCAAGGTCTTTTGCGAGTTTCTTGCTTGTAAAAGGCTTATGCGTTCATAGAAAGCAGTTTCCAGTGTCTTTAGCTTATGCTGTAACTATCCATAAATCTCAAGGTATAAGCGGAGGCAGCAGTCATTAATATTGGTAGTACTGTGTTTAAGGAAGGTATGTCATACCTAGCTTCATCACAGGTTAGAAAACTGTCTGGTTTGTAAATGGTAGACTTTGATGACAGTAAAATAAATGCTGATTCAAGCTGTCAGAGAGCAGGACCGATGAATAAGTGCGTATGCATCTCATTTAGGGAGAGTATCTGGTTTATGAAAAAACCTGCTATCTGCACCATTTATGGTGTAAAAGTATGGAAGCTGACAAGAGTAAAAAAGGGAAATGTTTAAATACATTTTTATCTTGCTTTTTACTATTAGAAATGTGTACAGTATTATTATTAACCTTACCTTTTGCCTTGCAGAAATGTAAATATTATCATGCAAATGTATTATATGTAGCAGTAACATATTTTTTCTTTCTTTTTCCACAGATAAAATGAACCATTTGCTGCAATGATGTAGGTGACAAATGTAATCTTTCACATATGAAATTGAAATATATCCAACAAAAGACACAGGAACACATACATTCACAGAATAACAAACCCAGACATAGACTCCTACATATATTGATACATCCACGTGCCCACTAATATACTCAGACACACACTCATGCATTCTCTGACATACCCAAGCAAACACTGACTCATATGCTGACACACATAGGCACACATGATGCATACACTAATACATCCAGGCAAACACTGATGCATACACTGACACACCGAGGCGCACACTTATGTATACACTGACATACTCAGGCCCACACTGATGCAGACACTGACACACCCAGGCATACACTAATTCATATGCTATCATACCAAGGCACACACTGAGATATGCACTGACATACTCAAGCACACACTAATGGATATTCTGACATACACAGGCACACGCTCATGCAAAAACTGACATAGCTAAGCACACAGTGATGCATATACTGAGACACCCAGGTACACACTTTTGCAAACAATGACACACCCGGCACACACTCATGCATACACTGACACACCAAGGCACACACGGATGCATACATTGACATACCCAAGGACACAGTGATGCATACACTGACATACACAGGCACACACTCATGCATAGCCTGACTTACCCAAGCACACACTCTTGCATACATTGACACACCCAGACATAAACATATGCATACACTGACGCAACCAGGTACACACTGATGCATACATTGACATACCCAGGCACACATTGATGCATACACTAACACACCTAGGAACACACTCATGCATAGACTGACTTACCCAGGCACACACTGATGCATACACTGACATACCCAGCCATACACTGATATATATGCTGACATACCCAGGCACACACTGATCCAAACACTAACACACCCAAGCCCAGACTGATGCATACACTGACACACCCAGGCTCAAACAGACATATACGAGTACACACCCACGCACACAGTGATACATACACTAACACACCCAGGTGCACACTGATGCATACACTGACACACCCAGGCACACATTGATGCATACACTGATACGTCCAAGCACACACTCATGCATACAGTGTCACACCCAGGCACACACTGATGGTTATGCTGACACACCTAGGTACCCACTAATGCATACACTAACGCATCCAGACACACACTGATGCATACACTAACACACCAAAGCACACAGTGATGTATACACTGACATACCCAGGCACACCATAAAGCAAATACATAGGTACACAAACGTATGCAAAGACTGGCACCCCCAGAACACATTAATGCATACACTGACACACCCAAACACACACTGACATATAGCCTGATATACCCAGGTACACACTGAGTCATATGCTAACACACTCACGTATACACTGATGTATACACTAACACACCTAGGAACACACTGATGTATACACTGACACACCCATGCACATACTGATGGATGCACTGATACACTCAGGCTCACATTGATGCGTAATCTGACACACCCAGGCACACACTGATGCATACACTGACACACCCATGCTGTCCGTAGTAGAGCATTCCTTTTGGAACAGATGTTCAGTATTTTTAAGAACTTGGCTTCTCTGAACATTTGTTAACAGATTGAACACTGTAAGCAATGAGGGTTTCCCATATACATGTGGTTAATTGTGAATGTGAACTACGCTACCCATGAATTGTGTGGTATAGGGCCAATGTGGCGCATAACTGATGCTTTCTACACCTAAGAGAGTTGTTTCTGTGATGGCATTAATGATTCCTCATAATATTCTGAGCTATTTTGTACATTCAGAGCTCTAATGCTATACCCATTTTGGGCCAGATTTACAAGGCCCTAGCTCCAGTGGCACTTTTCACTGCACCATATTTACAAGGAGGCATCCTTGTTAACATTGTCCCCTCTGATGCAGTTTTCTGTGTCAGAGGGGCGTGTAATGGGTGTTATTGTGGGTGTTCCACCACAACTCTTGTTGCTTTTGACCCTGCCTCAGATTTTTTTAAAAGGTGTAAATCTGGGGGAGCGCCAAAAACTAACACCACCCCTGGGGTGGCATTAGCATGGCAAAGCGAGGAGGAATACTTCCATTCCTCTTGTTTTTTTGCTCTTTTGATGTCTGCTGCATTCTGCTGAATACATAGAATGAGCAAAAGACCATGAATGATTGTCTACATGCAGGAAGGTGTCTTCTTGTATATATATATATGTATTCCAAAATTATCCTTTGGTACTTCCATGTGTGCTGCAATTAGCAGTGCACATAGAAGAGCCAAATCGCCATTCTAGATTGTTTATGTGAAGAAAGGGACACCTTCCTGCACATAAACAATCTATCCCCCTCAATGCAGACACCCTTGCCCTATGGTGCAAGGATGCTTGCATTGGCGCAGGAAGCTTAATTCATCATCTGTGTAGGAGGAAACACAGAGATGAGCCGTATTCCTGTAAGTATGGCGCATCCTTGCATTTCAAAGTGTCACAGAACGGCATTGCTATTTTTGGCATAGCACTGCCCTGTGCCACTTTGTTGTAAATCTGAGCCTTAGAGAGTAATTTGTACAAAAAAAGCTTGGAGGATGTCATCAGTGATGTCATCAATGATGTCATTTGAGATGTCATCAGTGATGTCATAAATGATTTCATAGATGATGTCATGAGTGATGTAATATTTGAGGTCAGAAGCAGTGCATTTTGGGGGTGCAAGTTATAGTTAGCTCTGCGAACTGCTAACCTGTTACCGAATTGAGGCTTGGATTTGCATTTTGGGATTTGGAAGGTGTGTGTTTAGGGCGTCCCTTCCAAATATCAATTTGCATTCGTATGTATGAATGTTTTGCAACCAAAATGTGATCACTAAACATTCACACTTTACCGCAAACTCAAAGCTGAGGTTAACCCATTCACAAATAGGAAGGGGTCCCTAAGAGACCCCATCTCCTTTGAGAATGGTTCAAAAAATATTTTTGAAGAGTAGGCAGTGGTCCAATGCACCATTTCCTACTCATAAAAAATCAAACAAACATTTATTTTTTTCCTTTAAAACGCATCACATTTTCCTTTAAGGAAAACTGGTTGTGTTTAAAAAAACTAATTGCTTTATTTAAAAGCAATCACAGACATTGTGGTCTGCTGACTCCAGCAGGCTGCCATCCCTGTGATGGTAAGGAATCCTAATGGCTCCAAATTGTGACCTACCTCATTAATATTCATGAGGTAGGTCTATTTGTGACCCACTACAAATCACTATTTAGGGAATAGGGGCCAAATAACCCCTTTGCACATTAGTAACAACAATTACCAAATAGCGATTTGGAAGAATTTGCTATTTGGCAATAACAATCATTTATGTTCATACATCTAGCTTTATTTCCCAGTTTAACCACTGGTTTCATATGAGTTTAGTGTACTTCCTGTTTGCTGCTTAGAAGAGAGTACAGAAAAGAGCCACAGAATCTATTGAATTATGCTAGCGACTTTTATTTTGCACACTCAGGTTGAACCCTCACTAAGAAATAATAATTACATATTTAAAGCGATCTGTTCCAAGAGGATAACGAGAAATTATTACTATTAGAAACGGTATATATATATTTATCTATATATATCTATATCTATGTATAGATATAGATATATAGATAGATAGATATGTGTATATATTACCTAGTGGCGGTCGCTACTAGGTAGCTATAGGTAGGATTACGTTTCTATACAAAAAAAATGTTTTTTACTTGTCTATATCTTTGGCACTGCTTGACAAATCTTCACAAAACATTCTGAAAAAAAT
The DNA here is from genome assembly GCF_031143425.1 of Pleurodeles waltl. NCBI lineage: Eukaryota > Metazoa > Chordata > Amphibia > Caudata > Salamandridae > Pleurodeles > Pleurodeles waltl. The sequence continues at coordinate 345,439,351 of NC_090439.1, forward strand.
TATCAGTTCCGTCAGCTGCTGCCTGGAAAGTTTTGGGGTGACCTGTAAAGGGGGGGCCAAGAAAAAAGTGGGGCCCCAAAACACATTTTCCACATTCATTTGTCTATAGGGATTTTGAACAGCGATAGCACAAAAATTACTGAACGGAATTACACCTAATTTGCCAGGAAGGTAGGTCCTGGTCCAGAACGAGTGGATCTGGGTGATCTTGTAATAAATGCGGGGGAGTCCGGTGGCCTCCCACTACTCCGGGCACCACCAGCTCCCTGGGGCAATCTTGAAAAAATGCTGGGGGCCTTGTGGTCCCACTGCTGCCTCAGGGACGACCACCTCCCCATGGTGATCTTTTAATAAATGAGGGGGAGCCCTGTGGCCCCCCACTGCCCCGGGGACCACCACATCCCCGGGGCAATATTGTAAAAAATGCAAGGGGCCCTGTGGCCCTCCCGCTGCCCGGGGATAACTAGCTCCCCAGGGAGATCTTGTAATTAAAGCAGGGGACCCTGTGGTCCCACCTGCTGCCCCCGGGACCACCACCCCAAGGGCAAGACTGTAGTTGGAGCGAGGGGCCACGTGGCCCATGGCCCCGTGCACTGGGGATGACCACCCCCAGTGGTGAGTTTAAAAAAATAAAGGGGGTCCCTATGGGACCCTGAGCACCAGGGACCACCACGCCCCGGGGCTAAGATGTAGTTGGAGGGGCCTCGATGGCTCTGGGGACCGCCACCCCCCAGGGCCGCTCCTTCTATGTCCTGGCGGTGCCCACCCCTGGGACATAGCTGTTTGCTGTGGCTTGGCCGCCATGCTGCAAACACTTGAGGTTTTGACAGTGACATCTTTAAAGCAGGTCCCTCTGTCAAAATCTGAAGCTTTTATCTCTATCTCCGGCATGTGTGACAGAGATGAAATGCTTCAACAAGAACGGAGCTGCTGTCAAAGCAGCTCTGTGCTTGCTGAAGCATTTCCACTGCGGGGGAAGCCATAACGCTTCGCCCGCAGTGCCAGGTAGCCCGTAGGGGCATTGTTTCAAAACAAAAAGTAGGGACGGCAGGAGGAGACCTTGAGGGCTCCCTCGTGGTCCCACATGGCCCGTAAAGGGCTTTATAAAAAAAAAATCAATAAATATATAACAAAAAAAAGTAGGGGCTGAGGGAAAACCCTTAAGGGCTCCCCCCGGACTCCCTACTTTTCTCTATACATTATTTTTCACTACAAAGCCCACAAAAAGCTAAACAAAATATATAGAAAACCCCTGTAGCTTAGTGTGAAGACAGACACTCTCACAGCCAGTCTCACCCAAAATACACCCTCTCACACCTATTCTGACACGCAGAGAGGCTGCGGCCAATTTCTGCTGCGCATGGCCAAAGGACCGTGCACAGCATAGGGTTGGGTGATTAGGGGGGTTGGCTGCAGGACTGGCTGCAGGCCAGCTCTTGCAGGCAATCCCTGCAGTGCATGGGCAAAGGCCGACCAGGGTGCAAGGTTAGGGGATTATAGGGGATTGGCCTCAGGGCCTGGTCTCAGGCCAGGCCCTTTGGCCAACAGCTGCCACGCATGGCCAAAGGCCATGTGGGGTGGTGGTTGTATTAACATAAAGTAATGAAAGTTAGTATACATTAAAACAACATTAAAAATCACTGAAAAAACAAAGGCTACAGGGACATTATAGTTCGGCTCACATTGTAAAATTACAAAACCATAGAAATTCACCAGTTATAGTTATCTCAAGTAACCCTAACTTGTGCCCTAAGGTAACTATAAGTCGCGCCCTCAAGATACATTGCTAATTACCCTACAAATTACGGCACTCATGACATCTTTGATAACATCATTGAAAATATGAATGTAATATTTGCAGTAAAATGTTTGCTGGAAAACTGTACATGGTGAGGGAGCGAGTTATAGTTACCTTAGGGCACGAGTTATAGTTACTTGAGATAACGCTAACTATAACTGGTGAATTTCCATGGTTTTGTATGTTTAAAATGTGAGCCTAACTAAAACATCTTGTAGCCTTTGTTTTTTTGAGTTAATTTCAATGATTTTTTAATACTCTTTCCTAAGTATAATATCCCTTTAACCCTTGTTTTTTCCAGTGAATATATATATATATATATATATATATATATATATATATATATATATATATATATAACCTACTGGCAGTCGCCACTAGGTAGTTATAGTTAGGATGATGTTTCCTGAGAAAAAGCATTTTTGACTTGCCTATATCTTTGGCACTGTTTGACGAATCTTCACAAAATTTCCCCCCAAAAAGTGGGCCAGTGATTTTTGTTGGATACGGGAAGTTTCGGGGTGATCCATCAAGCAGAGGCTGAGAAAAAGGGAGCGTAAAAAACACTGCATTTCTCATGTTAATTCCCATAGCACCTGTCAACACTTCTACAGCCTGAACCACTGGACAGAATTACATCAAATTTGGCAGAATATTAGCTGCAAGTACACAGATTGTTCTTTTTGTTATTTATTTTAGGAGCCATTTAAGGGCAAATAAATTTGTATATCTCTGACTGTGATTAACCGCAAAATTCACAACTTTTCACAAATATGCGTGTGAAAAGAAGCATTGCAATTGGCTGACTGTAACCTGACTATAAAGTTGTGACCACAAATTTATTTCACGGGACATGGTCCCTGGGGGTGAAACTTTTAATTGAAAATGGCATAAGGGGTCAGAATGAAGGTACCCTGACCCCAGGGGTGTGATGGAGGTGGTTTTTAGGGGCAAATTATAGGTTTAATATACTTTTGCATCACAGCACGTAATATTTGTGAAAATTAGTGAATTTTCATGAATTTCTGTGACTTATTTGCAAAATCTTTGTACTGATGCAAACATTTGAAAGAAAAACCACAGACTCATTCATACACTAATTGAGTCACTCATACGTGCACTCAGAGGCTCATGCACCCACTCACACACCAACTCAGACACTCATGTACCCACTCAGACCCACTCTTAGACTCACACATCCACTTTCAGACCCACTCAGACACTCATGCACCCACTTACACATCCACTGACAGAGACAGGCCCTGTGGCCAACGTGTGCTGTGCACAGACAAAGGCCATGTGTGGCTTGGAGTTGGGTGGTTATAAAGACTTAGCTTCAAGACCAGGCCTTGCAACCAACCCCCGCCGTGCACAGCCGAAGGCCGTGAGCAGCAAGGATTAGAATAACATATAGTAATTAAAATTACTTTACGTTAAACAAATTAGAAATTCACTGAAAAAAAACAAAGGTTACAGCGACGTTATAGTTAGGTTCTGAATTTACTTGTACAAAGCCGTAGAAATTCAGCAGTTAGAGTTATTTTAGGTAACTATAACTTGTGCCGTAAGGTAACTATAACTCACACATTCTCCATGCACAACTAATTCCTCCACTTATTATGTCATTGATGAGCACTTATATGGCATCTTTGATATCACTGCAATGTTTATTATTATTGATAAGAAAACTGTGCTTGGCAAGGGCGCGAATTGTAGGTACCTTACTGCGCAAGTTATAGTTACCTGAAAGAACTATAACTGCTGAATCTCTCTCTCTATATATATATATACAGTGATCTGTTCTGAGAGGATAACTAGGAGTACAGATGTATTTACTCATTGACTGGAGCTATTTGCAATCTTAGGCTAACCTATTTTGTAAGTAGATGTATATTCTTCATATCTCTATACGCCCTAATATGTATATTCTGCACAGATCAGACCTCTACAGAATTGGATCATCCCTCTTGACTTTAGTGCTTAGATTCTATCTAGGAAAGGGAATCAATACCAGCCAGTTAGAACATTAAATATACAAGGACAAACTCAAGAGACCTCGCCCATAAATGATTCAAAAGGCCCTCTGTGCACAGCAGCTATCTGAAATGTATTCAGTATTAATGTCTTCACTTAGAAACAATTCTCAAGGGAGATACATTTACTAGCTAAAATTGTGCTTCATGCAGACCCACTACTTTGCTCGTTGCTCCTATAAGTGGAACAAAACGCACAGAAGTAAGAATACATTTGATATACTTTAGTCAATCACCAATAATGTCAAGCACTTGTTCAGAAAACGATTTCAACAATAGCACACTCAGATTAGATGGGAAGCAATGTTTGAAAAAAGAAAGCAAAATTATAAAGTATAATAGCTGCCCTTGAGTTCAACAGTCAAGAAAAACATTCAAGATTACATGCTATTAATATTAATTTTGAGAGAGAAAAAAAGTCAAATTCTAAAGTAAAATAATGTCTTTAAATCAATACGAACACTTTCGACGATTTTTGCTTCTAGAAATAATAACTGATATTTATGTTATTTTAATATTGTTCTGTTCTGACAGCCATTTGTTAAACATGCCCTTTGCATTTTTAGTGCCCGTGAAAAATGTCAATTTTAGTGCTTTCGTAAGTGTAGTAGCAACCTTAACGCTGATGCCCTTGATGATACCTCTGTGTTACATTGACTGGATAGTCTATATTGCAGCACTAAGTTGTTTGCTGAGATAAAATTGCAATTCTTGGGGTGAGTGAATGACTGAATGATTGAATGCATGAATGCATGAATTAATTAATTAACTTGGCATTTGTAAACAGCAACAATCACCTTGAGAACCATGTTGGCACGAGCACTGAAACAAAAGAAAGTGACCTGTCCTTTCAGAAAATAAAAACTTTTTAAAGTTTTAATACTGGAATTATTATTAGAATGTACCATATATATGAGATACAATCATGAAATATTCAACATTTAAATTACAGAGTATAGAAGAATATACAAAAACTCAATTTAAATTCATAAAGAACAGGAATGGAAAAAGGAGGTTGAAGAACGTCTTGTATATCAGGTGAAGGTGCATCTGATGTCTTCCTAGATTTGCTGAAAAAGGATGTCACTGGATTCCACGAGCCTGTTCATTTTAAAACAAGTGATAAAGGGTGCATATATGCTGTATCTAGTCTATGATTATTACATACTTCGTACCACCATGCCTTAAATGATAATTGAGAACGTTTTTCCAGTGTCTTATGATTTGCTGGGAAGTCACTGCCATTAATAAGTCCATTATTTTAACATTCAATGAAACATCTGCCCAACCATCCAATACACTCCCAAAAATACATTAGATATGGAGAAAGGTATATTTGAATTAAAGATGAAGTTAACTTGTTTCCAACTTTGTATCCGAAATATATTAACAAAGGGAAACATGAAAACTAAGGGGCATATTTATACTCTGTTTGCGCCGGACTTGCGTCGTTTTTTTTTACGCAATTCCGACGCAAAACTAACTCCATATTTATACTTTGGCGTTAGACGTGTCTAGTGCCAAAGTCCATGGAGTTTGCGTCATTTTTTAGCGTGGACACCTACTTTGCGTTAATGATATGCAAGGTAGGCGTTCCCGTCTAAAAAAATGACTCCGAGGCATGTGCTCCGTATTTACACTCCCGGGCAAAATTCACACCCAGGAGTGGGCGGGTCAAAAAAAATGACGTCCAGCCTCTTTTGCGCCGTTTTTTAGCACCTGGACAAGGCAGGCGTTAAGGGACCTGTGGGCTCGGAAGGAGCCCAGAGGTGCCCTCCCATGCCCCCAGGGACACCCCCTGCCACCCTTGCCCACCCCAGGAGGACACCCAAGGATGGAGGGACCCATCCCAGGGACATTAAGGTAAGTTCAGGTAAGTATTATTATTATTATTTTTTTGTGGCATAGGGGGGCCTGATTTGTGCCCCCCTACATGCCACTATGCCCAATGACCATGCCCAGGGGACAGAAGTCCCCTGGGCATGGCCATTGGGCAAGGGGGCATGACTCCTGTCTTTGCTAAGACAGGAGTCATTTCAATGGGGGTTTGGTGGTCGAAAAAAATGGCGCAAATCGGGTTGAGGCGAAAAATTTGCCTCAGCCTGACTTGCCCCATTTTTTGGCGCCCAAGCTCCATATTCCCCTACGCCGGCGCTGCCTGGTGTACGTAAATTTTTTTCACGCACACCAGGCAGCGCCAGCGGCTAACGCCGGCTAACGTCATTGAATAAATACGGCGTCCGCATGGTGCTTCAGAATGGCGTTAGCCGGCGCTAATTTTTTTGACGCAAAACTGCGTTAGCGCAGTTTTGCGTCAAAAAGTATAAATATGGCCCTAAATGTTTTATGTCAGCATGTTGACTCAAACATGCCCAACAAATGTTCTGGATTGATTTTATGTAATAATGTTGGAGAAAGGAGTAGTGTATTATATATGTAGAATAATGTCTATGTTGAGTGTGGTGATCAAGATGTTTTACTAATTTTGGTCCAAATCCATTTCCATTTGGAAATTGGCCATATAACATCTAAGTCATGCTCCAATGATAGTTCAGCATCTGTTTTAGATGTACTTGCTGAGATACATTACAGATATGAATATATGGTGGAAGCGCTGGAATTTGTATTTGAAAGAATACCAAGAAGATGTTGTCAGACCAATATAGAACTAGGAATTAATTTAAATATGGTGTATGCTGTACGAATACTATTTTATAAAAGTTGGAATTTATGTTGAAATGAAGGGGGAAGCCCAAAAAGAGTTTGAGCTTCAAAGAAGATATAAGTGATTCCTAACAGAATAATTGATTGACCCATATTAGTCCCCTTTCCCTCCATAATTTCTAATATATAGGTTGGTTAGCTAATTGAATAAATGTATTATGCCAAATGATTGAATGAAGGAAAGATTGGAAGATCTGTAGAAGTGTAGAATATTACAGTATCTAGTAACCCACATGTGTTTTTAAAAATAGGTTGGAAAAGCTTTTGAGGTTAACTTGTAAAAGTTAAGTAGTCTTTAATTGAGAAAGGTGATAAGACGTTGTGCTCCAAATCAACCCATAATGGATAATAATCTAATGAGAAAGTCATCCAATGTGTGTATTGTTTCAATAAAAATGCCTTATGATATTTTGAGAAATCTGTAAAATGTAGTCCGCCTTTAATCTTGGGGCATTTCAACTTCAATAAGGACATATGTGGGTATTTTTTACACCAAGGAAATAGGAGAGTATGTTTGTATAAAACTTACGAAGAATGTACAATGGAATCCTAGAAATGGTACAGAGTATAATGGGAATGACCATTGTTTTAATTGTGCGTAGATGTCGTTACCACGAGAGACATAAGGGATGCTAGTGATCAGTTACTAAGGTTAGTTTAATAATACAATCATCCATATTTGAGAAATTGATTTTTGAAGAGACAAGGTGAACTGGAGTCCAAGATATTTAATTTGCTGGGGTTTCCAATTGGAATTAGTAGATAGGAAATCATGTTTAAAGTTGAATGTATTTAGCTGTAAAATGTCACATTTGTAATTATTTAATTTATATCCTAAAGCATAGGATTTTACCTCAGATGAAAAAGCAGGGATCGAGGACTGAGGTCATGATATAAATAGTAAAATGTCATTGGCATAAGCAGCTAGTTTAACTTGCAGAGTATTATACAAAAAAACATAAAGATCTACATTTTGTCGAGTTAAAAATGGTTCTAGGGTTGGATTAAAAAGAAAGGGGAAACAGGGCAACCCTGGCAAACTCCACTGTATAAGGTAAAATGAGAAGTCAATCTATTTGCATAGATGGCTGTTCGTGGGGAGGTATAAAGCTGTGAAATTAGGGTCGTAAATTTTGGGCCAAAGCCAACCAATTGAGGACTTGAAACTAAAATATCCAATTTAGACGATCAAAAGCCTAATTGGCATCTAAGGCAGTGGCCACTAAGGATTCATTGTTACATGTGGATTTTCAGAGAAATATCTCAGAGCAATCTGGTGTTATCTGAAATGTGACAAATCCCAGGTGTTCTTTTCCTAAAAGATTAGGAAGCAAGGGCTCTAATCGTAAGGCCAATGCATTTGAAAAAAATCATAATCTGTATTAACAAGAAAAATGGGCCTGTAAACTTTACAGTGTTGCAGCTCGTTTCCTTCCTTGGGGATAAGGCAAATAAGGGCATCTAGAAAGGAGACTGATGATGTAGAAGATTGGACAAAGGATTGGATAATAATTAGCAGCTTAGAGAGAAGGAGTTTGGAGAAGTGTGTATAAAACTTGGTTGTGACCCAGCTGGTCCTGGAGAATAGATAGTGTATAATTTCCGAGTAAGAGGAAGAATACATTTTTATAAAAGTGTTGAAATTGGTTTATGATTTCTAGGGTCCTGATTTAGTATTGGCGAAGGGAATACTTCTTCACTAACGTGCCGGATATCCTGCGCGCTGTATTACGAATCCATTATATCGTATGTTGATCATAATACACCGAGTGGGACATCCATCACGTTTGTTACGGAGTAGTCCTTCCAACAAGATCTAAATCAGTCCCTAATCCTTTGTGATTAGAAATATAGTGTTCATCTGTAGTTGTTTCAATTTGTAATTTCTGTTGTTTAGCTTTGACATAATTCACCGGGAACTCCCCAAATTTATTTTGGCCACCATAAATTTGGCACTATATTGAAGGAGCCAAGAAGATGCAACATCAGTTTATAATTTTTTTAATTTAAAGTGTAATTTGGCCCAAATGAGCTGTTGTAAAGAGAGTTGTGTTCCTGAGGTCTAATATGTATATCCTTAATGTTTGATGTTATCTGAAATTTCTTAGTTTGATTTTAGAAGTCTTTCAATTTTTGGGATACAGTACTAATTATAAATGCCTGAGTGAAGCTTTAAAAGCATCCCTAATGGTATGAAAGGGAGATCTTTGGTATTATTAAGCTGAGAGTATTAATGAGAGAAAGAGATGAAAGAGGAGTTAAAATAGGTTTCTAGTAACAATTAATTGATGGACCACCACCGCTTTGGAGTTGTGGGTTGGGTAAAATATTGAAATGTATGCAGACTGAGGCATGACCAAATATCAGGATAGAACCTATGTCTAAAGAATGCACAGTCTCAGTCAAATCCCGAGAAAGAAAAATGTAATCAATTCACAATGTTGTGTGATGCACCAGAAAAAAGTATGAATATTCAGGCAATGTGCTTACACTTAGCAATAAGCTACAAACCCCCACTAGGTCCAGTCAAGCTGTCAGTCAATTAACCCTTGCTCAATCCTTTGTAGCTTGGCCCACGAGCAGTAAGGGTTAACTTAGGAAACAGGTGTGTTGAGCATTTATTATCAGCAAAACAGTAAATAAGTAAAACACAATAAAAATATGACACAACTTTATAAAAATAGGAAATATTTTTCTCTTTGAAATGACACCAAAAGTACAAGAATTCCCTGTGGGGAACCAGTGATATGAATTTTTAAAGAGTAAAAGTAAAACTAGCGCTTAGAAGCAAATAGTGATCGAAGGGTGAAAATGGTCACACTGGACAAGGACAAAGCCCAGAGTTCAGTCACCTCTCGATGTAACACTGGTACACTTACTTTCAGTTTCTTGATTCAGGAAACTGGTCCACAGCACCAGCCAAGAGTACAGAGGCTCTGGTTTGCCTCGTGGGGTCTGGGACTAAAACTACACCAATGGACCGCTTCAACTTATGAAGATGTTTACAACAGTTGCTCCAAACATCTCCAAACTTCTGGATCCTCTTCCAGTGGTTCTTTTTGGGTCCTTGAAGTGTCCACAAACTTGATCTAAGGTTGCAGAAGCTCTGAGTTGCTCCTTGGGAGTTGAGGCTACAATTCCCAGAATGCCCCTGGTCAGAATCGTCAAATGGGCATTGGACACTGCTAAGCTGGGCTTTTTGCAAGACTTGATGCAGGGCACTCAGGTCAGCTCCTTTGTATCTGTAGCTTACAGGGAGTCATCCTGGAATTGCAGAATCAAGGCAAGGTCCTTTTCTTGGTGAAGCTCAGTGCAGTTCTTCAGGTGCAGACCAGGGGTTCAGCAGGGCAGTCCTTCTTCTCCAGTAGCTCCTTTCAGCAGGGATCTGAATTGTGGGGCAGATCTGCCATATTTACTATTTCTACTGGGGTGGGAAGCAGAGAAGTTCTCCTATCCAGTGGGGTGCAGGACCCCACCCTCTGGGGATACCACTTCCTGTGAATTGTGGTAAAAACAAATCCCAAAAAAAGCAACATTATCTAAAAATACAAGATGGCACAAATTCTTCCTTGGAGGCTAGTTCTGGCTGAGACCATCCACTGGTGTGGCAATGTCTCCCTTAACACACCCCTTCCAGCCCCTCCCCTAATCTAATCAGTGGAGCTCCCATCTGTCTGGGTGCACAGGAGATGTGGGAGGTCCAGTTTCTGTCCCAAGTGGCTTTCTCGCCTTTGACAACCAGTTTGGCTACTGCTCTGCCATCTTCTGCAGCAGTTCTCTGCCCACCAGATGCTTCCTTTGTCTCAGCCCAGGTGACTACATACCTCAATAATGTAGCCTTGCTCAGGCTGCCAAAGACTGACTAATCAGGAAAGGGCACTACAGGGCTGAATTTTGTAACTTTCAGAAAGAATTCTAAAACTCTTTCCGTGTGCTAGTTATATTAAATTCAGCATTAGCATTTGACTACAATGGGAAACATTAATGTGGCTGTTTTTCCCTCACCAGGGTTTATATGCAAAAATAAGATAGTTTGAGACATTGTAAGTACTTCTATTTCCAAAGTCAAAATTTGGGTTAATTTTAACCTAAAAGCAGCTAACAAGACAGGCCTGCCTTTACAATGAAACTGGGCACCACAGCAGTGCATCTATGGGGGCTCTAACTATACTGGAGTCCCTAAACCTATATGCCCTACCGTGTACTAGGAGCTGATAGGTAGATTGTTGGAGCCAATTATAATTAGGCCTAATTTCCATATACCATTTTAAACAGAACATTAGCCCTCAGGCTTGTTAGCAGTGCCCAGGCCACCATCAGAGTCAGAAAACACCAGTATCAGCCAAAAATGGGGGCAAAAGGTGAGAGGGGTTCTGCAATCAGCCCAGATTTCCCACACAGCCCACCCTGCCAACATACCCAGGAGACTCAGCCTAACCCTCCCACCCCTGGTAGAGTCTTCTCGGTTTGCCAGACGAGGAAGACAGTGAGGAAAACCGGCTGGACCATTCCAGGGCCTACTCCACCTTACATCCTCTTGTTAAGGCCGATCCCCCTGAGCTGTCCTATCCCAACAATAACTCAATCCATTTTAACATAAAACCTCACTCTAGGGGTGTCTTTCTACTCTCCTTTGGCAAGTTTGGGTAGGGGGGTGCCCACCTCATCCATCCCTAACAATTTTAGGGAAAAACCTAGCTTACCCACAGTTACCCAGCTCTTGAGTAACCCCATATTGACCAACAGGGTCAGTGGGCCCACTCAGCTTTTGCCTATGGGGTGTGCCTCCCATACCAAGTAGAATGCTTCCATGAAGGATAGCACCCATCAGAGGCTACTGACAGCTGTCAGAATCCAGAACCACGTCCTAGGCTTTCCACTGACTTGTGGGGGATCTACTCTAGGGGCAACTGTGTGATCCTGGGACCACTATGGGTGCTCAAACTGAGGGGATACCATATGCTGTGGCAGACACCCTTCCTCCATCTCTCCATTCTGTCAGTGCAGGGGTGACACCCTGCAGCCGAACAGCTGTGGGACTTCCTTGGGGTCCGGTGGAACCTTCCCAGGGCCAACTCTGGGCTTCCCCCTTAATTGGTCAGAAGGCCCATGACTCACTGGACCTCTCTTTAAGACTTTAAGAGTGGCCTACCCTACTTCTTCATTTTCCCTTTTCTTGGTGACGCATGTCTCTTATTTGTACGGTCTGGCTCCCCAGGAACTATGGTTGCCCTGGGTAACTGTTCCATCTGAATTCAGACTAAACCTGAGACATCATTGCCCAGGATACAATCTAAGGGGAGGTTAGTGCTGACCACCACCTTATACCAGTCAAGGGTACCCTCCCTCTCTAGGGGCACTATGGCTACAGGTTTGGTTGTGACCTCTACTGGGGTTACCCTCTTGGTTTCTCCTGGCACATACATGCCTGGGGTTATTAGCCTGTCACTCTCTATGGTTTGACTGGGACACCTATCCCTTAGGCCAGTGATAGGGATTCCATTCACCTGAATGGCGTGACCGTGCCTACTCCCAGCCTCAGGGATCACCAGTTTACTACCTGGGCATGTCTCCCATCACAATGCTGCGAGGTCCTCATCATTTGAGAAGTACTACTCTATGGCTTCACTGGACAGCCCAGTGCTAACCACCTCCTTGGGACAGGCTGTATCACATCTGAAGTGACCTGTCTGCTGGCAGTCAAACCAGGTCCTGTTATCCAAGATCTTTTTTTTAACCCTGGGTCTTCCCACCTCTGCTGGTCAGACTGGGAATGGGATCTACTCTCCTCCTTTTTAGAGTTCCAGGGTACTAAGGGATTTTCTGTAGTGGGTTTATCACTTCCCTCTTTAGGTTTCTGTAGACCTGATCCCCCCTTCGAATCTCTCTGTTCTCCTCTTGCACACTTCTTCTTTTCCAGGGCCAACTTCTCTGTGTCTAAAGCTATCTAGGCTAACTGGGCCTCAAGTTTTCTCTCCCTGAGGACTGCATCTCCTTCTTTTGGGGGGGGGGATACTACTGACCATGCCATCCCACTAGCTCGGTACTGGGCCCAGATCACTTAAATGAGGGACAGGTGATCATCATCCTCCTCTTGGAGGTTGAAGAGGTCATCTACCCACTCCCCTTCTATCTCTGAGGCTTTCTCTGTTTCAAGTAGCACTGCCCAGGCTTCAACGGACTTAACCATCTCTGCCTTCCTAAGGTCAGTGATAGGGATTCCATTCACCTGAATGGCGTGACCGTGCCTACTCCCAGCCTCAGGGATCACCAGTTTACTACCTGGGCATGTCTCCCATCACAATGCTGCGAGGTCCTCATCATTTGAGAATTACTACTCTATGGCTTCACTGGACAGCCCAGTGCTAACCACCTCCTTGGGACAGGCTGTATCACATCTGAAGTGACCTGTCTGCTGACAGTCAAACCAGGTCCTGTTATCCAAGATCTTTTTTTTAACCCTGGGTCTTCCCACCTCTGCTGGTCAGACTGGGAATGGGATCTAATCTCCTCCTTTTTAGAGTTCCAGGGTACTAAGGGATTTTCTGTAGTGGGTTTATCACTTCCCTCTTTAGGTTTCTGTAGACCTGATCCCCCCTTCGAATCTCTCTGTTCTCCTCTTGCACACTTCTTCTTTTCCAGGGCCAACTTCTCTGTGTCTAAAGCTATCTAGGCTAACTGGGGCTCAAGTTTTCTCTCCCTGAGGACTGCATCTCCTTCTTTTGGGGGGGGATACTACTGACCATGCCATCCCACTAGCTCGGTACTGGGCCCAGATCACTTAAATGAGGGACAGGTGATCATCATCCTCCTCTTGGAGGTTGAAGAGGTCATCTACCCACTCCCCTTCTATCTCTGAGGCTTTCTCTGTTTCAAGTAGCACTGCCCATGCTTCAACGGACTTAACCATCTCTGCCTTCCTAAGGTCAGTGATAGGGATTCCATTCACCTGAATGACGTGACCGTGCCTACTCCCAGCCTCAGGGATCACCAGTTTACTACCTGGGCATGTCTCCCATCACAATGCTGCGAGGTCCTCATCATTTGAGAAGTACTACTCTATGGCTTCACTGGACAGCCCAGTGCTAACCACCTCCTTGGGACAGGCTGTATCACATCTGAAGTGACCTGTCTGCTGACAGTCAAACCAGGTCCTGTTATCCAAGATCTTTTTTTTAACCCTGGGTCTTCCCACCTCTGCTGGTCAGACTGGGAATGGGATCTACTCTCCTCCTTTTTAGAGTTCCAGGGTACTAAGGGATTTTCTGTAGTGGGTTTATCACTTCCCTCTTTAGGTTTCTGTAGACCTGATCCCCCCTTCGAGTCTCCCCCTGGGGCTTGGTAGTTACTCTGGTCCTTAATCATTCATCAGCTGCCTCTCCCAGGTCTCTGGGACTAGATAGGCTAGAGTCCACTAGATACTGGTGTAACATCTCTGAGATACAATTAGTCAAGATGTGCTCCTTCATGATCAAATTTTATATCCCCTCATAGGTATTTTCTCTGTTACCCTGTATCCTTCCCTCTTGTGCCTTAACTGTGGTGTCTACAAAGTCAACCCAGGACTGGGTATTGACCTTCTGGATGTCAGTAAACATTATACTATACTGCTCCAGGTAAGACCAAACTTCTGGATAAGACATTTCTTTATGTTGGGATACGACTCTGTCTCATCCTACCCTAGGATTAGGAGCCTATCCCTACCAGATACTGGGATTGGTTCCTACAGAAGTGAACCTCAATACTGATGCCTAATCCTTCTCATTATAAGAGTCCTCTCAAAGTCTGTAACTCTTGTCTATGTGATTACTCTCCTGGTAGTTAGGGACAATCCCCATGGATATTTTGGGGCAAAACCTACCACCCTCGACACCTAAAAACTCTACTTCCCTGCCACCATCTCTCTGTTCTCCTCTTGCACACTTCTTCTTTTCCAGGGCCAACTTCTCTGTGTCTAAAGCTATCTAGGCTAACTGGGCCTCAAGTTTTCTCTCCCTGAGGACTGCATCTCCTTCTTTTGGGGGGGGATACTACTGACCATGCCATCCCACTAGCTCGGTACTGGGCCCAGATCACCTAAATGAGGGACAGGTGATCATCATCCTCCTCTTGGAGGTTGAAGAGGTCATCTACCCACTCCCCTTCTATCTCTGAGGTTTTCTCTGTTTCAAGTAGCACTGCCCAGGCTTCAACGGACTTAACCATCTCTGCCTTCCTAAGGTTGTTAGAAGCAAGTAACCCACTCTTTCTGCACAACACCCTAAGCTCAGCTGCAGTGTGTGTGTGGACAGGCTAGCTAGATCAAGCTCCCTATTATCCCTAGTTTTGGGTCACAAAAAAGCGTTGATACCAATTGACCAGAAGAATTTAGAATAATCAAAAATGTAGATATTAAAAATAATAAGCCCACATTTTGGGGGGATCAGGGTTCGAAGTGCACCCCTCCCTCATTGGGAGGACGTCACCAGCTGGGCCTCTGCGGTCTTTCAGGCCCAGCATCTCAGGTCTTACAACCGCTTTCTGCGGGGGAGCTCTGCCGGACATGGACCCCCAGTGTCCACACTTGCTTGGCGATGGCACACCAAATGCCCTTCTTCTGATTGGTGCTCACCTGCATGGGTGACACAGACAGAAGGACACAGTCATGTAGAGTGGCATCCCTGGGACAGCAGTGGACAGCACACATCACACTCCCACACCCAAGCGTCGTCACCCATTGTAGCCTTACGCCCTTCACCCATGTCCAAGCTCCAGACACACTGCTACCTACCAAGGCCCCCATCCCCATGCACACAACTCACATACAGGACAATGACATTGGGCTCACCTGCTGTTCTGGTGCCCCATACAACTGTCCATACAGGGGCAGGACCCTGTCCACGAGCCACTCCAACTCTTCCTGGGTGAAGGCTGGGGCCCTATCTCCTGCAGGACGAGGCATCTTTGCTACCAAAGACAGAACACAGCAGCACATGCAGAGGAGGTAGACAGTGCACAAGGTTCAGGAGTTAAGTGAGCAGAAACACATGAAATGGCGGTCAGTGCCGCCACAGACATCACTGTTACCACTGATGGCGATCACCATTGTCTCCTGCCTCCCAGAGGCAAACATTTTAACCAATGGTGAGTTGTACAGTGGTCTTGACCACCTACCACCATGACATGTTACGCCGGAGGGATGACCTCACTTCCACCTGTCCCATGCATGCAGGACAGGCGGCTGCCATTTTACATGTCCAATGTGTATTGTGGGTAAAATTTTAGTGCGTCATGGGCGACATTTGGTGACCTATGGCCACATCAACACCATCTACAGTCTATGATGCACGACATAATACTAACTCTCGCCTGTTCCCCGGTACGGTGTAAGGTTGAGAATGAGGAATGCACTGGTGTACAGGTCCCTAGTTGACCTTGCCACCCTGGAGGAGCGTCGCATCATCCAGACCTATCGCCTGAACCATAAGTCCATCATCGAACTGGTGGCCCAGTTGGAGCCGGATATGTTACCTGCCATTCACCATCCCAATGCCATCCCTCCCACAGTGCAGGTGTTGTCAGTCCTCCACTACCTTGCCTCAGACTCCTTCCAGATCACAGTGGGCCTGGCAGCAGGGATGTTGCAGCCCATGTTTAGCAACATCCTGAGGGATGTACTATGTGCCCTGCTCAAACATCTGGGCAGATACATCTGGTTACCCCAGCGTGCAGAATTGCCCACTGTCAAGGTTGAGTTCTATGGAGTGGCACACATCCCTCATGTCATTGGTGCCTTTGATGGCACCCATATTGCCCTGGTGCCACCCAGGAGCAGTGACCAGAACTATAGGAACCACAAAAACTTCCTTTTGGTTAATGTGCAGGTGATGTGTCTCACAGACCAATATGTTTCCTAGGTTCCCAGTCTCTGTGCATGATTCCTTCATCCTGTGGAACAGCAGTGTCCCACACATGATGGCACAACTTATGAGGGACCGGGACTGGCTCATCGGTAGGTATCCCTGCATACGTTTGCCCCCCCAGCTCTCTGCCCTATCGCCCTCCCAGTTTTGACATGCCTCTTACCTTTGTGCACAGAGGTGACTCTGGCTATCCCAACCTGCCCTGGCTCCTGACACCCATGAGGCATCCAACTTCAGATGCAGAGGACCATTACAATGAGGCCCACAGTCATACCAGACAGGTCATTGAGAGGTGCTTCAGCTTGCTGAAAGTCAGATTCCGGTGACTGCATATCTCCGGGGGTGCCCTGCTCTACAACCCACAGAAGGTGTGCCAGATCATTGTGGACTGCTGCATGCTACAGAATCTGGCCCTGAGGAGATCCAGAGGAGGTGGTAGCTGTATTAGTGGCTGATGAAGGGAACATGGGGAGTGATGAAGACGAGGATGATGATGATGTAGCTGACTCCAGGGCAGAGCTGATTCAACAGTACTTTGACTGAGATGTAGGTATGTGTCAACTGTCTGGTATGTGTCCTCTACAACTGTCTGCCTAGTCCCTGCTACCACCTTTTGTTTGTGACCACTGACGGTATTGGTTGCAGATTTGCCCCTGGCTGGGTTGGGGGGTGTCACATGTGCCCATGACTTAGGTAGTCACAGTGTACAGGTCAGGCCTATAGTCGGGCAGCTGTTGTGCTGGTGCACTAGTGCCATCAACATGTATGTACAATGTTCCCTGAGCTGCCAGTTCAAGTGCTATGTGTGTGCCACACTGGGTTGTTGCATCTGTGCAGCATCTATCCTGGGAGTCGACATTGGGTGGCAGTGCCACATTGTTGTTGGTGGCAATGGGTATGGTGTCAGGTCTGGTGCTGGGTGCTGTGAAGATGGTACCATTGGGTTGGTATGTGTTGTTTTTGTGTGTTGGTACTAGCCATATGGTTGTGGACTTGACTGCCATATCTGCCTTGGATACCTGTTCCTACAGTGCATTTGTGTTGAGTTGGCATCTGTGACTCCTACAGTAATTCATGTCCCTGTCTTCCTCTACCTTCAGGACATTTTAGTGGTGTTCTCCGGTCTTTGCCCGACCTGTTGCCTCCCTTGACACATATCTCCAGCCGCCGGCAGCTCCACAATCAACCTCCCTGCATTTTGCTTCCCCTTCTGTCACCATCCAATGCATGTGCTGGGCGATGGGTTGCCAGTTGCACATGTATTGGCAGTTCAATTCATACTCATGAGAAATAAAGACGTAGTTAGTAACTTGCTCAATGGTGCTTATTTGGGAGGGGCAAGTGCAAGGGGTGATGAGTGGGTTATGGTGGCTGAGATCATCACAGTGGTGAGGCCAGCCATGGGTACTGGTTGGCATTGCTGTCTTTGCCATGTGTTGGGACAAAGTTGTGGCATCCAGTAAGTGCGGGCTGTGGTATAGTTGTCCATTCAGATGTTCTACTGTGCAGTGGGTCTGTGGTGTATGGATGTGGGGGTTGAGCTGGATTTTGGGAGCTGTGGTTCTTCACATTGTGGTTGTCATCCGTGCACTAGGAGTGAGTGAGTAGAGATGGAGGGAGTGTGGTGGTGTGGCATACAGAGGAGGGGCGTGGGGTGTTTGAGACGGGTGCAGTGGGGTGGGTTGTAGTAGGTTGGAGAGTGGTGGACGGTGGGGGAGGCATGCTGGGCAGGGATGGTTGGTGCTTAGGGGTATTGTTGACTTACCAGAGTCGAGCACTCCGCTGATGTCAGTCAGGCCCTTGGGTTGCATGATGTCCAGGACCTTCTACTCCCAGGATGTCAACTCAAGGGGAGGAGTTAGGGGCCCACCACCAGTCCTGTTGATGGCTATCTGATGCCTGGATGCCATGGAACCGACTTTCCCCCTGAGGTCATTCCACCTTTTCCTGATGTCCTCCGTTGTGCATGTGTAGGTGCAGACTGAGTTGACCCTGTCAAAAATCCTCTTCCATAACTCTGTTTTCCTGGCTATCGATGTTTGCTGTACATGGATTCCCATGAGCTGTGGCTCTACTCTGATGATCTTGTCAACCATGACCCGCAACTCCTTGTCGGTGAACCATGGGTGATTCTGGTGTGACATGTTGTGGGTATGTGGTGTGCTTGTCGGATGCAGTGTGGGTTGTGTGGTAATGTGGGGGTGTTTGGCTGTGGGTGCTGGTGGGCTGTGGTGGTGATCTGTACAATGTGTGCTGTGTGATTGTTTTTGTTGTGTTTGGGGTGTGCTTCATCTCGAGTGTGTCTGCTCGTAGTTGCCTCTAGGGATTGTGGGGGTGTTATATGGTGGCATGTGCAAGTGTGCATGTTGTGTGTGTGAGTTTCAGGTGTGGGATATTCGAACTGGTCAATGTGATGTTGGCTACTTTCAGCTGTGCCTTTTTGTACCACCGTGGTGCGAACCGCCAATGGTTTACCACTGTGCATATACTGCTGTGCTGGAGGTTGCCTCTAAATATGACGGTCAGAATGGTGTCGCCGTGGTGGGGCCGGCAGTTGATCAGTCACTCTTTCGCCGTGGGTTGGACTGGCGGTGTTGGTTTTGTGTCTGTTTTTGGGCTGTGTGTGTTTTGAGATTTATAATCCGGCGGTCGCTATACCATACCCCTGGCAGTATGATGGCACCATTTTGCATGGCGATCTTGCCCGAAGACTGCCAAACTCGTAATGAGGGTCTTAATCACAGAAATATATCTGATCTGATCTTTCCTACATTTGCCGATTCAAATGAGGATTTATTGAAAGCGTGTGAAGAGAATAAATATTTTAATATGATAAAAACGGCTGGGTCTGCTCGAAATGAAATATCAGCAAAGAGGAATTTAAAGAAAATTGCAGAAGTTGTGGACCGAAATGTTTTTTTCAATGATTTAGCCTCCTTTATAAGGTGATAATATGTGGCAGTGTGAAATTGGATTAGTAAGTGATAAGTGACATCCTCTCCTTCGTTGATTAGGTCTTTGAATATGCGGTTGGTAGCAGTCACAACCAGAGGACTGGGCACATTTGTTTGATTAATATAAGGAATTCTGAACTGACCTGTGTGGCTGACTTTGCTCACGACTGCTATTTTGGAATCATTTAGAATCTTGTGTTCTAAGCCACCACTGTCATTATTATTAAGCTAAGATGACAACAGTTGATGATAATTGAGTAAAACTAGCAGCAGATGTATTTAAATGTGTAAGACTTGAAAAAGGAGTATACAAAAAGATAGCCATTCCAAGGAGCAGTCTAAAAGGTACATTTATTCAGTTGGAAAGACTGAAAAAGAATGAACTATCAAAATGGTGGGATGGGGTCACATTTAAAAGTTATTCAGAAAACAAATTAATACATAGAGGCTTGAGAATTCTGATCTCTTGTACATTAGGCAATTTAGATGAGGATTTAATAAAAGCATGGTAAGAAAATCTTTCTATGTCTTCTTTTAATATGATGAAAACAGCTCGGTCTGCTCAAACTGGAATAAAAATAAATAAGAATGTTAAGAAAATTGCAGAAATTGTTGACCAAAATTTATTTTTAATTGAATCAGCATTCTTTGTGGGATAATGATATGTGGCAGTGTGAAATCAGATAAATAAGTGATAAGTGACATCCTCTCCTTCGTTGGTTAGGTCTTTGAATATGTGGTTGGTAGCAGTCACAACCAGAGGACTGGGCACATTTGTATGATTAAATAAGAAATGTTTACCAGACCTGTGTGGCTTACTTTGCTCATGACTACTGTTCTGGAATCATTTAGAATCTTGTATGCTAAACCTGCACTGTCATCATTATTAAGCTAAGATGACAACAATCAAAGATGATTGGGAAAAACTAGCAGATGGTTTATTTAAATGTGTAGGACTGGAAAAAGGAGTATCAAAGATGATAGACACACCAAGGAACAGTCTAAAAGATAAATGTAATTGGATCGAAAGACTGAAAAAGAATGAGTTATCAAAATGATGGGATTGGGTAGCACTTAAAATTTGTTATAAAAAAATGCAAATTCTTAGAGGCTTGAGAATTCTGATCTTTCCTACACTCGATGATTTAGATGAGGATTTATTGAAAGAGTGTGATCAGAATCTTTATGTGTCTTCTTTTGAAATGATGAAAACGTCTGGTTCTGCCAAATGGAATATCAATGAAGGAGAATCTTAAGAAAATTGCAGAAGTTGTCGATCAAATGTTTTTTTTCAAGAAATCAGCATCCTTTAGCCAGTGATGAGATGTTGCAGTGTGAAATCGGATTAATAAGTGATGGGTGACGTGCTTTCCTTCGTTGATTACTTCTTTGAATATACGGTTGTAGCAGTCATAACCAGAGGACTGGCCATATTTATATGATTAATATAAGTAATTTTGAACTCGACCCATGTGGGCTACTTTGCTCATGACTGCTGTTCTGGAATCATTTAGAATGTTGTGTGCTGAGTTTGCACAGTCATCATTATTTAGCTAAGATAACAACAATCGAAGATGATCGGGAAAAACTAGCAGAAGATTTATTTAAATGTGCACGACTGGAAAAAGGAGTATCAAAAACGATAGACATAACAAAGAGCAGTCTGAAAGAGACATGTATTCGGTTGGAAAGACTGAAAAAATGACCAATCAAAATGATGGGATAAGGTAACACTTAAAATGTATTTAAAAAACAAGAGCATACTTAGAGGATTCATTTAGATTCTTGTGTGCTAAGCCTGCACGGTCATCATTATTAAGCTAAGATGACAACAATCGAAGATGATCGGGAAAAACTAGCAGAAGATTTATTTAAATGTGTAAGACTGGAAGAAAAGTATAAAAAATGATCAACACACCTAGTCGCTGTCTAAAAGATACATTTATGCAGTTGTAAAGACTGAAAAAGAATGAACTATCAAAATAGAGGAGGGAGTAGCACTTGAAAGTTATTAAGTAAACAAGCAAATACCTAGAGGCTTGAGAATTCTGATCTTTTCTACATTGTACAATTTAGATTAGGATTTATTGAAAGCGTGGGAAGAGAATCTTCTTTTAATATATAGAAAAACACTTGGTCTGCTTGAAAAGGAATATCAATAAAGGAGAATATTAAGAAAATTGCAGAAGTTGTGGACCGTAATTTTTTTTTCAATGAACAAGTCGTTTATGTGATAATGTCAACATCAGGACAGTGCGCGCTCTACTGGCGACAAAAATGCAAAAACCCAGCCTTTATTTAAGAGCATAATTCATGCATTGTATTTATATGCAGTATGTTAACCTTTTGCATTGCAGACTTTAACCTTGAAAAACACTATTAATGATGTTTGCAATAACTGTTCATTTGCAATGTTTTGCTGCAGGCTTACTGGATGTGCTAGGGTGTGGTCCCTTACCAGACCCTTCTAGAAGCTTTCCCTGCAGCATGACTGGGTGTGGTTTGTGGGCTGGGCCAGACTCTATATAAGGGAGCCAGCCCAGCTCCACGTGCTCACTATTCAGAGGTCCTGGTACAGAGCAGCAGCAATTTCCTGAGCTCCTGTTCCGGAGGCCTACTTTGAAGTTCCAGGCCTGCATGGCATTATCTTGGTGATCCTAGAGCAGGGTGGTAAGACGGTGGTCGGGCTGGGCCCCCGACCCCAGTCTAAAAAGTCTCTTGAATTCTTGGGCCTATTCTTGAAAACTTTCAGAGTACGCAAATCATTGCTTTGATGTTAATCTTGGTGTTCAGATCGAAAAAGGTTTTGCGTGATCGTTTCATGGCATTTTAATACTTTGTTCGAATCGGCTGAACGCGCAATTCATTTCTTGCATGACAATCCTGGTGCACGGATCGGCAAAGGTTTTGCGTGATCGTTTCATGGCATTTGCATACTTTGTTCAAATCGGCTGAACGTGCGATTCCTTTCTTGCATTACAATCCTGGTGCACGGATCAGCAAAGGTTTTGCACGATCGTTTCATGGCATTTGCATACTTTGTTCGAATCGGCTGAACGCGCGATTCATTTCTTGCATTACAATCCTGGTGCATGGATCGGCAAACGCTTGCACGATCATTTCGTGGCATTTACAAATCCTGGTTAGAATCGGCAGAGTGCACGATTTATTTCTTGCATGACAACCTTGGTGTTCGGATCGGCAAAGGCTAGCGCGATCATTTCATGGCATTTACAAATCCTGGTTAGAATCGGCAATGTGCGCGATTTATTTCTTGCATGACAACCTTGGTGTTCGGATCGGCAAAGTCTTGCACGATCATTTCATGGCATTTACATATCCTGGTTAGAATCGGCAGTGTGCGCGATTCATTTCTTGCACGCCAAACTTGGAGTTCAGATCGGCAAATGGCTGCACAATCATTTCAAGACCTTTACATATTCCTGTTGGAATCGGCAGAGTGCATGATTCATTTCCTTCATGTAAAACTTGATTCCCAGATCGGAAACAGTGTGTACAATCAGTTCATGGCCATACAACAAAAGAACTTTGAAGTGTAATGTTGTGCACACATTTCTTTTTGCGAAGATGACAAAACCTAAATGTGACGTTTTTGTGCATATTAAATTCCTAACATAATTCCAATTGTTTTCCAGTATCGGTTTTCAGACAGTCTTTAATCCTCATGTTAAAACAAGAAGGCAGTGTTTGTCCTGAAACTATGTTCTAGAAGGTTCTGGTATTTCTAGACATTACATGATATGTTATGAAAAGCTTTTATGAAACATTGCATTAATAACCCTAGATTTTTATTCCAGGCATCCAGAGTTCTTGAGGCCCTAGTTTAAAAGCACTCCTTAGAGTATCTCTGGTAACAGTAAGACAATACTAAGAATCATAATCTAGTGACAGTCAATGTGATTTTATTCTGATGTTGTGTTGTTTAACCTTTTACTTCCTACAGGTCTCCTTCCCAGCTGTTCCCTACCTAATCCCCTTTTCCCCACTTGGACTCTCTGAGACTCTGTGACATTCTAATCAGAGTATTGGAGCTGTCTTGTGGTGGACATGTTGGGAACGTGCGCAGACCCCGAGGATCTGGTGACTCTGACAGAATAGTGAACCCACGAATTATTATCCTCCTGGTTTGCGTGTGTTCTCAGCATGGCTACACTGGACGAGCTAGTCAAGGTAATTAAGCAGCTCCAAGCACAGGTAGTGTCATCAAAAGATATAGCAGCCAGTTTAGCTGAGCGAGTCAGTCAGTTGCAGGAAAGAGTAGAAAAAAAGGAACAACGTCCGTTGGGTGTGTCTTGGCCTGGTCCTTCTTCTCAAGCTTCTGGAGGTAATCCTCCTACAAACATTTCCCTCAACGTCCCTTCAGCTATTCCTCTAGCTCCTCCAGAAAATTTTTCAGGTGATCCTGTGAAAGCACAATCCTTCCTGGTTCAGGTGGAATTACATTTTCCATGTCGTCCAAACACTTTCCCTGATGCCCAGTCCAGAGTGGCTTTCTTGTTATCTTATCTGACCGGGGACGCAGCCACCTGGGCAATCCCTCTTGTACGTAAAGACAGTCCCCTGCTTTACAATTGGAGAAATTTTGTTTGTGAGTTTGAACGAGTATTTAATCTAAGAACTGTGACATTGTCAGCAGATCGTGAACTACTAGACTTGCGACAAGGTAATCAGGTGTGGTGTCCTACTTAGATAACTTTAATTGGCTGGTAGCCGAGACATCCTGGCCAGAAGAAAAGCAAGCGGCTCTGTTTTATAAAGGACTCAAGGACGAGCTAAAGGACATTCTTGCCCAGATAGACCCGCAAACTACTGATTGTCAAAATCTAATAAACCTAGTTTTGAGAGTGGATAATCATCTAGCCGAACAAAAGGGAACACTTAAAAAGACTGAAAAATATTTCTGATATGTTCACGATCATAGAAAATCCAGAATCCACAAAAAGAGAACTCCAGAACCTATGGAAATCGGAACAATCAGGAGACCTTTGACCAAAGACGAAAAGGACCTACGTAGAAAGAATGGACAATGTCCTTACTGTGGACGCAAGGGTCATTTTCCCAAAGACTGTGTAATCAAACCAAAGAGCAAAAGAGGTCTTATCCAGAAACTTGCAGCCAATGCACAAGTCGAGTCGGAAAACTAACTCACCCAAGATGTAAAGAAGTGTTGCTCTTGGGTGTTACCGTGGACCCTTCACAGTCGAGACTTCTCAAGTTGGGCATAAAAGTTAAAGTAAAGAAAAATATCTATTTCAAGAATGCCCTCGTAGACTGTGGGGCTACCGGAAATTTTGTAGATGCCCAATTGGTTCGCACATGGGGGATCCCATGCACCGAGAATAAGACTCCAGAGATAATACAACCAGTATATGGAAAGCTCTTGACTGGAGGCCCAGTAACTCTAGAGACCGTCCCCTTGTTAGTGAACTGTGATGGGGGAAATCAAAGAACAAAACACGAAGAGAAGCTCATCTTTGATGTGATCCATGCTCCCCAGTATGGAATTATCCTTGGCTTACCATGGTTATCCCATCACAATCCTGAGATTAACTGGGGCGAACGGAAAGTTGTGTTCTCTTCCGCTCTCTGTAAAAAAGAATGCCTCCAGACGTCTCAAGTTGGCAAAAGTTGCAAGTCTTACATAGCCACGGCAGCGGAGAAAGAAATAAAGTTGCCTAGGGAGTATTTGTCCTATGAAGTCGTATTAGATGAAAAAGGAGCTAAAACCTTGCCCCCTCATAGACCTTATGACTGTCAAATTGATCTAACTCCAGGTGCTATACTCCCTAGCTGTCGTGTATATGCCTTGTCAGAACATGAAAATCAACACTTACGAAAGTACCTAGATCATTTCTTAGAGAACGGTTTCATCCGCCCTTCCAAGTCTCCTGCAGCCTTTCCTTTGTTTTTGCCCCTAAGGCTAATGGGGATCTTCGAACCTGTATTGACTATAGGGGTCTGAACAAAGTCACAATCAAGAATAAATACCCCTTGCCCCTGATCCCTGTCTTGTTGGATCAAGTGAAAAAAGCAAAAAAGTATACTAAGCTCGATCTACGAGGTGCTTACCATCTAGTCAGGATGAGAGAGGGCGACGAATGGAAAACCGCAGTCAAGACAAGATATGGTCTTTTTGAGTACACTGTCATGCCTTTTGGCCTGTGCAATGCTCCAGCAGCATTCCAATTTTTCTTGAATGACGTTCTTAGAGAGTATCTCGACATATTTGCAATAGTCTATATCGATGACATTTTGATTTACTCCGACAATGAAACTGAACATGTACAACCTGTCAAGAAAATTCTCACAGCGCTCCGAAAGCACCATTTTTATTGTAAATTAACCAAGTGTGAGTTTTTAGAGGTTATCCTTACCCCTCAAGGTATGGTCATGGCAGAAAAGAAAGTACAAGCTGTATCTGAATGGCCCACTCCAAAGACTGTTCGAGATGTACAATGTCTACTGGGATTTGCCAACTTTTATCGCAGGTTTATAAATCATTTCTCTCAAACAGTGGCGCCAATCACCAAGGTATTAAGAAAGAAAGAAAAATTTGTATGGTCTCTAGAAGCTGATCAAGCCTTTTCGACTTTGAAAGAAGCTTTTTCCACTGCCCCAGTCTTGACTCATCCTGATGTGGATCGTCCATTCATAGTTAAAGTAGATGCCTCTGATGTGGCTATTGGTGCAGTCTTGTCACAACGAAGTAAAAACACTGGTCAACTCCATCCTGTAGCCTACATGTCTCGAAAACTGAATGAAGCTGAACAGAACTATGGGGGTGATTCTAACTTCGGCGGGCGGCGGAGTTCCCCCATCAAAATACCGCTCCGCGGTCGAAAGACCGCTGAGGGTATTTTGGGATTTGCCCTGGGCTGGCGGGCGGCCGCCAAAAGGCCGCCCGCCAGCCCAGGGCAAATCAACCTTCCCACGAGGACGCCGGCTCAGAATTGAGCCGGCGTAGTGGGAAGGTGCGACGGGTGCAGTGGCACCCGTCGCGTATTTCAGTGTCTGCATAGCAGACACTGAAATACTTTGTGGGGCCCTCTTACGGGGGCCCCTGCAGTGCCCATGCCATTGGCATGGGCACTGCAGGGGCCCCCAGGGGCCCCGCGGCACCCCCTACCGCCATCCTGTTCCTGGCGGGAGACCCGCCAGTAACAGGATGGCGGTAGGGGGTGTCAGAATCCCCATGGCGGCGGAGCGCGCTCCGCCGCCATGGAGGATTCTGCAGGGCAGCGGGAAACCGGCGGGAGACCGCCGGTTTCCCGCATCTGACCGCGGCCGAACCGCCGCGGTCAGAATGCCCTGCGGGGCACCGCCGGTCTGTCGGCGGTGCTCCCGCCGACCCTGGCCCCGGCGGTCAGAGACCGCCGGGGTCAGAATGACCCCCTATGTCATTGCTGAAAAAGAGCTTCTGGCGATCCATGATGCCTTTAAAGAGTGGATACATCATTTGTTGGGTGCCAAGTACACAATCACAGTATATACTGATCATCGCAATCTCCAGTTCATGAGTTCAGCTAGACTTTTGACTCCTCGGCAATTACGCTGGATGCTGTTTTTTGCCTAATTCGATTTTGTGGTAACTTTTCGTCCTGGTAAAGACAACAGCAAAGCAGACGCCTTGTCCTGCCAAGAATCTACCACGTTGCCTACCATCCAACCTTCCAGAGCTATCATTGCTCCAGTCCTATGTATAATAAAAACCGAAGACTTCTTTGAAGACATCCGTAATTCTTTCACCATTGAGAAATAACAGGCATGTACTCGAGCAGATCCCAAAAGATCCATCAAACAAGGACCACCCTTCCATGATGCTTGTTTGTTTGTGTCCACCACCAAGCTTTGCAAGTTAGTATTTAATTGGTTACATGTTATACCTACGGCAGGTCATCCAGGTACTCCAAAAACTCTTAAATTATTCCAACATTATTTTTGGAGGCCTATGCTGACAAAAGATGTCAAAACAATGGTAAACCACTGCGAAGTCTGTGCTCGCATACAGACAAGTCATTCAAAACCGAAAGGTTTGTTGCATCCGCTCCCAACTCCACGTCAACCTTGGGAACACATCTCTTTAGACTTCATTACAGGACTACCAGTGGTTCAACAGCACTCAGTAATCCTTGTGGTAGTAGATAGTCTCACAAAATATGGACATTTCATTGCCTGCAAGAAATTGCCCACCTCCAGTGAACTGGCAACCATCCTACAGAACAGAGTGGTCCGTTATCATGGGCTGCCGAAAATGATTCTCTCCGATCGAGGATCACAATTTGCCTCTAACTTCTGGAAAACGTGGTGCAAAACACTTCAAGTCACATCCACACTATCTACTAGCCATCATCCTCAAACAGATGGTCAAACTGAGAGAATGAATCAGACATTGAAGCAATATCTGCGTGCTTACGCTGAAAAAGCACTTCATTCCTGGACATCAATGCTCTGGTTGGCTGAGCTAGCCTACAATAAGTCCTTTCACACTTCCACTGGTGTCACTCCCTTTTTTGACCTGTTTGGCTATCATCCTGACACCCTGCCCATCACAATTCCTCAAGACCGTTCTCTTATACCAGTTGTGTCAGAAACAATTCAACACCTCCACCAAATGCAAAAACTGATTCAACAGCATTTAGAAAAAGCTAAACAAAAGTACAAGAAGCACTACGACAAGAAACATTGTGAAAGACCTCAGTATCAACCAGGGGATAAAGTATGGCTTTCTACAAGACATATAGGGGGTCATTACAACATTGGTGGTAAAAGCCACTTACCGCCATGCAGAAGACTGCCAACACACCACCGCGGCCGCGGAATTCCGCCACGGTTATTATGACCCAAAGCCCGGAATCTGCCAAAATCTAGACACCCACACAAGTCCGCCATACCAAAGGTCAGTGATAAACTGGCGATAACAAAACCAACACCATCACGCTAACAGGAATACACCCACACTATCACGAACCATGAATCTACGCGGCGGTCTTTCAACCGCGGTAATCCATTGTCGGTACACACCGCTGCGCGCAAAATACACACACACTTACAAAACACTACCACATTGGACAATTCGAAATACACACACCTGATACGCATACACACACCACTCCCACACATCCAATACAATATAAAACACACACCCATATCACCCACAATCCCCTACAACCACAATTGCGACAGAAAGCCAGAGAGAGACACTACCATCAACAAACTAGCATCCACAGGCACTCAACACCATCACCCACATAACATCCACGCACCTCACACAACACACCTCTAAATACCAACCCACACATCACAACACACACCACCCCACACACCACTCACACCACCCCATGGCACCGCAAAGACACCTAGGTTCTCTGAGGAGGAGCTCAGGGTCATGGTGGAGGAAATTATCCGGGTAGAGCCACAGCTATTCGGATTACAGGTGCAGCACACCTCCATAGCTAGGAAGATGGAGCTATGGCGAAGAATCATGGACAGGGTCAACGCAGTGGGACAACACCCAAGAACTACGGATGACATCAGGAAGAGGTGGAATGACCTACGGGGGAAGGTGCGTTCCGTGGTCTCAAGACACCACATCGCAGTACATAGGACTGGCGGCAGATCCCCACCTCCTCCCCCACAACTAACAACATGGGAGGAGAAGGTCTTGGCTATACTGCATCCTGAGGGCCTCGCAGGAGTAGCTGGGGAAATGGAATCTGGTAAGACAAATCTTTACTACTTCACCCCCCACCCTACCTGCATGCCATCACATACCCCCACCCTCGCCCTCTCCCCATCACTCCAACTCCTCACACATGTCCCAATATCACTAACCACACATACCAAACCCAAGCCCTTCATGCAAAACCAAAGCATGGACACCCATCACCAAAGCATGGCCACTGCACATACCCATACACCCCCTAAACCATTATCACACAAGGTCCTACACAGGAATGCAAGCACTGGGGTACACGGTCACCCACCCATTGCACACCATGGCACACACAGATGCAATAATCATGCTTTTACATCCCTGCAGGACCCATACCCGACGTCACCGGACAGGAGGGTCCAGATATGTCCACTCCACCCACAGAAGAGGCCCACAGAGATGACAGCAGCTCTGTCCAGCTGGATCTAGATGACCAGCCTGGCCCATCTGGGACCTCGGGACAGTCGGTTCCCCTCACACTGGCAGAAGCCACAACAGACCTTCCCCCCTCTGGAAACACCAGCACAGCACCCACCCAGCAGGCCCATACCTCTGTACCCAGGACATGTCAATCAGCAGTGTGTCCACCACTACAGGGAACCCAGGCTAACCCACCACCCCAACAACACCAGGGACCTGGGGGCAGTGGCAGTGGGCACACGGTTCAGGGGACAGAGGCACAGGAACACAGGGGAACTGGGAGGGCTGCTGTGCGACAGGGGGAGGACAGGCCCAGGGAACCCACTCGCCACGAGGCCCTCTCCAACATCATGGGAGCCTACCACCATTTCCAGCAGACGATGGCAACGCTACTGGCCAAGTTTCAGGAGACCCAGAGGCTGCAGGAGGAACAGTATTTGGGCTTCAGGGAGGAACTCAAATCCTTCAGTTCCACCCTGGGGACCATTGTAGGGGTGCTGAAGGAACACCAGGAGGGACACTGTGGCACAACAAGGGGCCCCTGACACTAGCCTGGACGATGAACTGCCCACCACCTCCGCGGGCGCTAGTGGACAGGGGCACCACCACAGACCACAGGACCACCACACCAACACCCCACCCCCTGCAGAGGGCGAACCACCCCGCAAACGGACCCTGAGATCCAGGACAAAGACAGAGAACGATGCCAAGACCCCCACCAATAAATGAGACCACCCTGATTGTCATCCTTTTGTCCCACCTTGTCACCCTGTCCTTTCTTAAACTGCCCCAGCTCCACTTCATATGCCCCTTTGGACAATGCACCTGTGAGTCTAATAGACTGGACTCTGCCATGGACATTCCTCCACCATCACCCCTCACCATTTTACAACCCCCTCCAATATTGAGAACTTAAACAAACACCCTTAAAGCCCAAAACAATCAGGAGTCTATCTGTGACTTCAAAATAGTGTATTAGCAATTACAGTGGCAAAATGCTCATTCAAATGTCATGTCAACATACCTATGTCACACAGCTATATTCCATGAGGAAACAAAGCAGATATCACACAGTGGGACCCACATCTGTGAAATCGTAAGGGAAAGTGACAACTCAGTGACCATACACTGGGTGAAAATGACAGACAGTAGAGAGGTAGTACATTTAAATCAGATGTAGCAGGCAGTGTTGTCTTCTCACCTGTGTCTCACTGAAAGTATTGCAGGATCACTGTGTTCCTGTTGTCAATGTCCTCGTCTTCTGCTTCCTCGTCTTCACTGTCCACAGGGTCCACAGCTGCCACAAGACCTCCATCCGGACCATCCTCCTGCAGAAAAGGCACCTGTCGTCGCAAAGCCAAGTTGTGAAGCATACAACAGGCCACGATGATCTGGCATACCTTCTTTGGTGAGTAGAATAGGGAACCACCTGTCATATGGAGGCACCGGAACCTGGCCTTCAGGAGGCCGAAGGTCTGCTCTATAATCCTCCTAGTCCACCCATGGGCCTCATTGTAGCATTCCTCTGCCCTTGTCCTGGGATTCCTCACTGGGGTCAGTAGACATGACAGTTTGGGGTAACCAGAGTCACCTGCAAATGGCGAGGGACAACTGTTAGACACACACGAACTCACAGGGACATCCACAGACCCAGACAACTATTCCCACTGTATTGGGTCCATGTGCTCACCTAATAGCCACACCCAGTGCCTCTGGAGTTGCCCCATCACATAAGGGATGCTGCTATTCCATAGGATGTAAGTGTCATGCACTGAGCCAGGAAA
Source organism: Pleurodeles waltl (assembly GCF_031143425.1). NCBI lineage: Eukaryota > Metazoa > Chordata > Amphibia > Caudata > Salamandridae > Pleurodeles > Pleurodeles waltl. The sequence continues at coordinate 345,470,699 of NC_090439.1, forward strand.
TTTGGCATTAACATGGGAGATGTACTGGTCTGCCAAACACACCATCTGCACATTCATGGAATGGTAACTCTTCCGGTTTCTGTACACCTGTTCACTCCTGCGGGGGGGTACCAAGGCCACATGTGTCCCATCAATGGCACCTATGATGTTGGGGATATGTCCCAGGGCATAGAAGTCACCTTTCATTGTAGGCAAATCCTCCACCTGAGGGAAAACGATGTAACTCCGCATGTGTTTCAGCAGGGCAGACAACACTCTTGACAACACGTTGGAAAACATAGGCTGGGACATCCCTAATGCTATGGCCACTGTAGTTTGAAAAGACCCACTTGCTAGGAAATGTTGTACTGACAGCACCTGCACTTGAGGGGGGATTCCTGTGGGATGGCGGATAGCTGACATCAGGTCTGGCTCCAACTGGGCACACAGTTCCTGGATTGTGGCACGATCAGGCCTGTAGGTGATGATCACATGTCGCTCCTCCACCGGTCCACCAGCAGTCTGTACACCGGAGGATGCCACCATCTCCTCACATGCCCCAGTGGACGGTGCCTATGGAGGAGAACAGCAAGCAGAGAGTCAACCAACTCTGAGGTACGAAAACACAGCTTACTCTGAAAAAATTAGCAATTCTAAATTAGCCTGTATGAGGGTTTAGGCAAGGCCTACATATGTGTGACACAGTCAAAAATAATGCCATGTGGGCCCATGAAATGGCAGCTGCCTGACCTGTAAAGTGGGACAAGGGGATATGAGGTAACTGCACTGGCGTTGTACACCGTTGCGGTAGACTGTCCAAGACCGCGGCACAATCCTGCATTGGTTAACATTGGACGGTACACACCGCCACAGACGTGACCGCCATTTTCTCTCTCTCTTTAATCACTTGATACCTGATCTTCGACAGGAGAGGACCTACACTGCAAGTGCTGCTGTGACCTCAGTCTGGAAGAGACAATGGCTCGTGTGTCTGGGGAAAGGGCCCCTGCCTTCAGCATGGAGGAGTTGGAGAAAATCATGGATGGGGTCCTCCCCAAGTACACGCTACTCTACAGTCCTCCAGACAGACAGGTAAGTACACTGTGAGCAAGCTGTATGGGTAATGCCTGTGTGGAGTGGGGTGGATGAAAGATAGGGGGGGTGAGAATGAGGTGTGCATGAAAGGAAGGTGAGTGCATGTGCATCATGGCAAGGGTAGCGATGCGGGCCAAAGACTGTGACGGTGCGGGCAGTAATAACTTCTCCTTTTCCCCTGTACTATTCCTGTAGGTCAGCACCCACCAGAAGAAGGACATTTGGCGTGCCATCGCCAAGGAAGTCCGGACCCTGGGGGTCTACCACAGATGGAGCACCCACTGCCGGAAAAGCTGGGAGGACATTCGCCGCTGAAGCAAGAAGACGGTGGAGGTCCAGCTGGGGATGGCCTCCCAACGTGGAAGGGGTGCCCATCGCACCATGACCCCCCTGATGTTCAGGATCCTGGCGGTGGTGTACCAGGAGTTGGATGGGCGCTTGAGGGCATCACAGCAGCCACAAGGGGGTGAGTACACTCTCATTCTGTTGACTCAGCATGCATTGTAGGTGTCTGGGTGGGGGAGGTGGGCTGTGGGTTCCCCTAGGCTAGGGTGAGTTTAGTAGGCAAGGTCCCTTCTTCAGGCAGTCCCTGTGGCACCCCACCTGTGTACAGTGCCAACTACACCTAGTCAGGCTCCTGTGACATCCATGTGTGCAGAAATCGTCCATAACCTTGTTACTTATGTCCCTGGGATTGAATAGTGGACTCCAAGTGCGCAGCGTAGTGCAGGGGGCTTCTGTGTCTGTGTCGTGTCTGCCAACGGTAGCGGTATTGCATGCACTCAACATGTCTTTCTTCTGTCTCCCCCCCTTTTCGTGGTCTCCCTGTTCTTGTGTGCATTAGCATCATCAGGCGGAGGAGCAGTGGTACCGGAGCAGGAGGGAGCTGCACCCCACATGGTCCTGGAGGGTGAAACTACGGAGTCTGAATTGACCAGTGGGACGGACGGAGAGGGGATCTCCACGGCGGCGACAGGAGCTGACACCAGCGATACGGATTCCTCCTCTGATGGGAGCTCCCTTGCAGTGGCGGGCCCATCTGTGCCCCCGTATCTACAGGTACAGCCGCCACCCCCCTACCAGCACCGCCCTCCCAGCAGCCCCTCAGCTTTTGCCCCGTTCCCGCTCACCCAGGAGGGTGGGCATCATCTTCGCCCCAGGCACCTCGGGCCCTGCCCCAGTCACCCCTGTTGCCCTCAGTAAGGAGGCCATTGACCTCCTCATGTCCCTCACTGTTGGGCAGTCTACCATTTGAATGCCATCCAGGGTGTAAAGAGGCAGTTGCAACAAACCAATGCATTCCTGGAGGGCATTCACTCTGGTCAGGCAGCCCTTCAGCGGGCATTTCAGACTCTGGCCTCAGCACTGATGGCAGCCATTGTGCCTGTCTCTAGCCTCCCCCCTCCAACTTCCTCCACCCAGACCCACACCCCTGTACCTCAGCCTATCCCAAGCACACCATCAGACCAGCATGCACACACCTCAACACACATGGGAAGCTCAGGCAAACACAAGCACCACACATCCCACAGGCACTCACGCAAGCATCACACACATGCAGACACACCAACATCCACTGCCTCCACTGTGTCCCCATCCTCCTCGTCTCCCTCCTCCCTCCCTGTCTCGTCTCCACTCACTCCTGAATGCACTACATCCTCAGCCACTACGTCCATCACCAGCACACCCACCACCACACCCCGCTCACATGCAGTCACCACCCCCACTACCATTCACATGTCCCCTGTGTCCTCTCCCAGTGTGTCTGTGAGGCCACCTCCCAAACTACACAAATTCAGCCACACACCCACCCGACAGCCATCCACCTCACGACAGCCTCCAGCCCATGCACCTTCACCCAAAGTCAGCAAACGTACACCTCCTACAACCACTACCTCTTCCTCCACTCCCAACCCCCCTCCAGCTTCCAGTCCCATTGTTCCGAAGAAACTTTTCCTGGCCAACCTTGACCTCTTTCCCTCACCTCCCCCACCCCTTCAGTCTCCTAGGGCCAGACGCTCCAGGTCCCAACCTAGCACCTCAGCAACAACATCGGCGGGACCAGTGGTGCCAGTAGTCACCGGATTATAGAGTGCACCAGTCAGCAGGGCAGCCAGTGTGGCAAGGAGCCAGAGTATGGTTTCCCACCTGTCAAGCGTAAAAAGTTGGCCAGTGCCCGGCGGGAGAGGGGAAAGAAATCAGCCACCAAAGCCGCTCCCAAGGGTACAGTTGGGAGTGTGGAGACAGCTGCGACCCCATCCAAGCTGGGGAAGGGGCACATTAAAACCAGCAAGTCTGGGAAGATCAGCACGGCGGACAAGACCGCCAGCAGCAGCCCCGCTGCCCAGGACAAGACCGCCAGCAGCCCGCTGCCCAAGACAGGACCGCCAGCAGCCCCGCTGCCCAGGACAAGACCGCCAGCAGCCCGCTGCCCAGGACAAGACCGCCAGCAGCCCGCTGCCCAGGACAGGACCGCCAGCAGCAGCCCTGCTGCCCAAGACAGGACCGCCGGCAGTAGCCCCGCTGCCCAAGACAGGACCGCCAGCAGCAGCAGCGGCCCCACTGCCCAGGACAAGACCGCCAGCAGCCCCGCTACCCAAGACAGGACCGCCAGCAGCAGCCCCGCTGCCCAGGACAAGACCGCCAGCACCACCGCAGGACAGTGAGCGCTAATGATTACTACACTACTGAGGCCGCCACGGGCAGGATGAAGCACTCTGGGCACCAAGCCCCCTCCAGAACCAGTGGAGATTGACATCTACTACCTCTGTCCTTGGCAGGATGAAGCACTCTGGGCACCAAGCCCCCTCCAGAACGAGTGGAGATTGACATCCACTACCTCTGTCCTTGGCAGGATGAAGCACTCTGGGCACCAAGCCCCCTCCAGAACCAGTGGATAATGTTATCCACTTGAGAGACTGTGGCTTTGCACTCCCCAGGATAAAGCAGTGGGCAACCCACCCACTGTAGAGACTTGAGAGACTGTGGCTTTGCACTCCCCAGGATTGAACAGTGGGCAACCCACCCACTGTAGAGACTTGAGAGACTTGAGAGACTGTGGCTTTGCACTTCCCAAGATTGAACAGTGGGCAACCCACCCACTGTAGAGACTTGAGAGCCTGTGGCTTTGCACTCCCCAGGATTGAACAGTGGGCAACCCACCCACTGTAGAGACTTGAGAGACTGTGGCTTTGCACTCCCCAGGAGTGAACAGTGGGCAACCCCCAGGATACATCAATGGGCATGGAGCCCCCTCGTGGAGCTGGTGTCGTGCACTCATCCGGCTGAGGTGCCCCCACCTTCCCTTCCCACTGAGGTGCCTCTTTTATTTCTATCTGATGCCCCTGCAGTGTTCTCTCCGTCTTGTTCGGGTATTGAGTGTGGGCCTCGCCCATGCCTTTTGGGCCCAGTGGTCCACAGACTATGATGGTGGAATCCCTTGGACTTGGTGTTCTTGGTGTATATAATTGTTCATAGTGTAAATGTGTATATACGTAAATATTTTTGATTCCTCTATTTTAATATACTTTTGTCCTTCCATTCTTCCAGGGTTGGTTTGGGGGTGTAACTGTGATGTACCATGATGTATTGGTGTGTGTGTTGTCGTAAGTGAGGGTGGGGGTTTTGCTTGTTGCGTGTGTATATCACTGTTTTTTTCCCTTCCCCCTCCCCTGTGTCGTAGGTGCAGTACTCACCGTGGTCTTTGCCGCCGGCGTTCGTGCTCCTGGTAGAGGTGCAGGAAGATAAAGGCTGGCAGTATCTGAAGTTCCGGTTCCATGGCATCCTGGTTCCTCGTGTGGTGTGTAGAGGTGAGCGTTTTCCCTTCAAAGTCCTGTTTCCGCCGTGTTTTTGTTCGCGGTGAATCTGCCCCGGAAAAGGTTGCGGATTGGTGGCTTGTAATTCTGTGGGCTGTACATTGTCTTCATTCTGTCTGTTGGCGGTTACCGCCGCGGTGTTTGTTTGTACCGCTGTGGGGGTCAGAGTGTTAAAGTGGCTGTCTATGTTGACGGTTTCCTCCACGGTCATAATTCAATTTTTTTACCGCCGGCCTGTTGGCGGTTTTACCGCCGCTTTAACACCGACTGCCAGGGTTGTAATGACCACCATAGATGTCAAGAAAAAGCACATGTTTAATCCAAAATTCATCGGTCCTTACACTGTCCTCCAGCAAATTAATCCAGTGACCTACAAACTGCAGTTGCCCTGGTCACTGCGAATTCATCCAGTGTTCTATACTTCCCTCCTAAAAAAAGCAGTCCAGAAGATACGATCCCAACCAGCTCCAGTTCTAGTACGGGGAAATGAAATACGAGGTCTAACAGGTGTTGGACTCTAAGCTTCGAGGTCGTAACCTGTGGTATCTGATCTCTTGGAAAGGCTACGGGCCTGAAAATAACTCATGGGTCTCTGCATCTGATGTCCATGCTCCACAACTAGTGAGACGCTTCCATCGTCTTAACCCAGACAAACCAGGCCCTAGAGTGCGTCTGGGAGAGGGGAGTACTGTCAACATCAGGACACTGTGCACTCTACGAGTGAGGAAACTGCAAAAACCCGGCCTTTATGCAAGAGCATAATTCATGCATTGTATTTATATGCAGTATGTTAACCTTTTGCACTGCAGAATTTAACCTTGAAAAACACTATTAATGATGTTTGCAATAACTGTTCATTTGCAATGTATTGCTGCAGGCTTACTGGATGTGCAAGGGTGTGGTCCCTTTCCAGCCCCTTCTAGAAGCTTTCCCTGTAGTATGACTGGGTGTGGTTTGTGGGCTGGGCCAGACTCTATATAAGGGAGCCAGCCCAGCTCCACGTGCTCACTATTCAGAGGTCCCGGTACAGAGCAGCAGCAATTTCCTGAGCCCCTGTTCCGGAAGCCTACTTTGAAGTTCCAGGCCTGCACGGCATTATCTTGGTGATCCTAGAGCAGGGTGGTAAGACGGTGGTCGGCTGGGCCCCCGACCCCGCTCTTAAAAGTCTCTTGAATTCTTGGGCCTATTCTTGAAAACTTTCAGAGTACGCAAAACATTGCTTTGATGTTAATCTTGGTGTTCAGATCGGCAAAGGTTTTGCACGATCGTTTCATGGCTTTTGAATACTTTCTTTGAATCGGCTGAACGTGCGATTCATTTCTTGCATGACAATCCTTGTGCACGGATCAGCAAAGGTTTTGCACCATCGTTTCATGGCATTTGCATACTTTGTTCAAATCGGCTGTATGCGCGATTCATTTCTTGCATTACAATCCTGGTGCACGGACCTTTGCATGATCGTTTCATGGCATTTGCATACTTTGTTTGAATCGGCTGAATGCGCAATTCATTTCTTGCATTAGAATCCTGGTGCACGGATCGGCAAAGGTTTTGCGCAATCGTTTCATGGCATTTGCATATTTTGTTTAAATCGGCTGAGCCCGCGATTCATTTCTTGCCTTACAACCCTGGTGCACGGATTGGCAAAGGTTTGTGTGCGATTGTTTCATGGCAATTGCATAATTTGTTCGAATCGGCTGAGTGCACGATTAATTTCTTATATGACTACCTTGGTGTTCGGATCGACAAAGGTTTGCGCGATCATTTCATGGCAATTACAAATCCTGGTTACAATTGGCAGTGTGCGCAATTCATTTCTTGCGTGACAACCTTGGTGTTCGGATCGGCAAAGGCTTGCGCGATCATTTCATGGCATTTACAAATCCTGGTTAGAATTGGCAGTGTGCGCGATTCATTTCTTGCATGACAACCTTGGTGTTCGGATCGGAAAAGCCTTGCGCGATCATTTCATGGTATTTACATATCCTGGTTAGAATCGGTAGTGTGCACAATTCATTTCTTGCATGACAAACTTGGAGTTCAGATCGGCAAATGGTTGCGCGATCATTTCAAGACCTTTACATATTCCTGTTGGAATCGGCAGAGTGCACGATTCATTTCCCTCATGTAAAACTTAATTCCCAGATCGGAAACAGTCTGTACAATCAGTTCATGGCCATACAACAAAAGAACTTTGAAGTTTAGTGTTGTTTAATGTGCACACATTTCTTTTTGCGAAGATGACAAAACCTAAATGTGACGTTCTTGTGCATATTAAGTTCCTAACATAATTCCAATTGTTTACCAGAGGTGGTTTTCAGACAGCCTTTAGTCCTCATGTTAAAACAAGAAGGCAGTGTTTGTTCTGAAACTATGTTCTAGAAGGTTCTTGTATTTCTAGACATTACATGATATGTTATGAAAAGCTTTTATGAAACATTGCATTAATATCCCTTGATTTTTATTCGAGGTATCCAGAGTTCTTTAGGCCCTAGTTTAAAAGCACACCTTAGAGTATCAATGGTAACAGTATGACAATAGTAAGAATCATAATCTAGTGACATTCAATGTGATTTTATTCTGATGTTGTGTTGTTTAACCTTTTACTTCCTACAAGTCTCCTTCCCAGCTGTTCCCTACCTAATCCCCTTTTCCCCACTTGGATTCTCTTAGACTCTGTGACATTCTAATCAGAGTATTGGAGCTGTCTTGTGGTGGACATGTTGGGAACGTGCGCAGACCCCGAGGATCTGGTGACTCTGACAGGTAATGATATGTGGCAGTGTATAATCATATTAATAAGTGATAAGTTACCCCCTATCCTTCGTTGATTAGTTCCATTACCATGAATCCTTTACCACGCATATGCCTCTGTCACGCATGCCTTTACCACACAGGATTTTACAACACAGATGCCTTAGCACAGCATGCCATTATGACGGAGCGACAGATTCTAACGCCATGCTTGTACCAAATTTACAAAATGGCACACCATGGCGCGAGGATCTGGGCTGCGTAAAAAAAATGACACTAGCCTTTGCGTTGTGGCAAAAAATAAAATGACGCTAGTATTGCAAATGTGATGCTAGCCTGATTTGCGGAACGTAATTTGATGCAAGCCATCCGAGCGCCACTTTTGCACCTAAAGGTGTAAAAAAAATGGAAAATGATGCATTTAAAAAAAAGAGGAAATACTGCAGAAGCTGACATGGAGAACCCAGGAGACCAGAGATCCTAGGACAACTTCAATAACCCCAGTACCAGCCAGGATGTCCAGACAGACTCCCAAGAGAAGTGGAAGAGAAAGAGGAAGTGCAGGTTTAATGAGAAGGAGAATAACATCCTGATCACCAAAGTGACAGAACATGAACACCAGCTCTTCGTCACCCACAAATTGCTACTAGGGAGTAAAGAGGCCATATGGCAGTCCATCTCCGACAAAGTCAACAATGTGGCAGACGTGAGGAGATAGTCATCAACCGTAAAACGTGCTGGCACAATTTCAAGCACAGAACAAAGGTGCAATTAGCCAGCAACCACAAAGCAGCATTGCAGACAGGAGGTGGAAGTCCAGCACCCCAGGAGCAGCTGGATGAGTTGGAGGAAATGGTGGCAGCTGTCACCCCTGAGTAGTTGGCCGCAGGAGTCCAATACATGAGAGTGTGGCATATGACTAACGACAACAACCACAGGGTAAGTCACAGCAGGGGGCAATGTGAAAAATATCTTAAGGTGGAGGCACCTACGTCCCTGTGCTAAAACGCACAGTATGCAGGCCAAAGTGTAGTATGGTGGCAAACTTATGGTTAAACAGCAAAAAGATGTAATTTGCACTGACCTCCCACAATTTGCACAGGCTAGTCCCAAATCATCACCTCTCTCCCTTCAATGCCTGAAGTGCAGCATCAGTCCACATTTACCTCACATAGGGGGTCATTCTGACCCCGGCGGGCGGCGGGAGCCGCCCGCCTGGAGGGAACCGCCAGAATACCGCTGCGCGGTCAAAAGACCGCCGCGGATATTCTGGGTTTCCCACTGGTCTGGCGGGCGACCGCCAAAAGGCCGCCCGCCAGCCCAGTGGGAAACACCCCTCCATGAGGATGCCGGCTCCGAATGGAGCCGGCGGAGTGGAGGATGTGCGACGGGTGCAGTGGCACCCGTCGCGTATTTCAGTGTCTGCAAAGCAGACACTGAAATACAAAGTGGGGCCCTCTTACGGGGGCCCCTGTAGTGCCCATGCCATTGGCATGGGCAGTGCAGGGGCCCCCAGGGGCCCCACGACACCCCTCACCGCCATCCTGTTCCTGGCGGTTGGAACCGCCAGGAACAGGATGGCGGTGAGGGGGTCAGAATGCCCTGCGCGCCGTGGGGGATTCCCAGGGCAGCAGAAAACCGGCGGGACACCACCGGTTTTCCTGTTCTGACCGCGGCCGAACCGCCGCGGTCAGAATGCCCTGCGGGGCACCGCCAGCCTGTTGGCAGTGCTCCCGCCGACCCCGGCGGTCCTTGACCGCCGGGGTCGGAATGACCACCATAGTACCTCATGTATGAGGAAATGACAAAGTGCTGCACAGCAAGCCAGCTAGCTGCGCCGCACCACACTGTGGGGGTGATTCTAAGTCTGGCGGGCGGCGGAGGCCGCCCGCCAGACTTCCCCCTCCAAAATACTGCTCCGCGGTCGGAAGACCGCTGAGGGTATTCTGGGTTTTGCACTGGGCTGGCTGGCGACCGCCAAAAGGCCGCCCACCAGCCCAGTGCAAAACTACCTTCCCACGAGGACGCCGGCTCCGAATGGAGCCGGCGGAGTGGGAAGGTGCGACGGGTGCAGTGGCACCCGTCGCGAATTTCACTGTCTGCAATGCAGACAGTGAAATTCTTTGTGGGGCCCTCTTACGGGGGCCCCTGCAGTGCCCATGCCATTGGCATGGGCACTGCAGGGGCCCCCAGGGGCCCCACGACAACCCATACCGCCATCCTGTTCCTGGCGGGCGAACCGCCAGGAACAGGATGGCGGTATGGGCTGTCAGAATCCCCATGGCGGCGCAGCGAGCTGCGCCGCCATGGAGGATTCAAATGGGCAGCGGAAAACTGGCGGGAGACCGCCGGTTTTCCACTTCTGACCGCGGTCAAACCGCCGCGGTCAGAATGCCCAGCGGGGCACCGCCAGCCTGTTGGCGGTGCCCCCGTCATTTTAGCCCTGGCGGTCTTGGACCGCCAGGGTTAGAATGACCCCCTGTGTCATTTAGAAATCGCAGGGATGCATTGTATTTATTGAAATTCACTGCGTTCCTGTACTTTCCTCAGCAATGGCGCAGAAACTGCTGTCTAGCTTTAAAAGCAGGTACACTTGCACCATGTAGCTACTCGATCTCACTTGGGCCTATGCACACTAATCTAGATTCTAAATCCTCTGAATAAAACGGCTGTGTCTCAGGACAAACAACTCATCTGAAAGGGGGGCCTGGTGTGGGCATTGGGAGGTATTAACTCATAGTGACATGGCAAGAGACATGTCTATTGTTCCCTGCATAAAACTGTATTGTCCCCAGCTGACATGGTGAGCAGGGTGAGTGCTGTTGGACCTGGCCCTTTTACAGGGTCATTCCTCAGACTTTTTGCCTTTTGCCTCCTTATTTTTCTGACCTTTGTTGGCTGACGTTTTGACTCTGAGCACTTTTTCATTGCTAACCAGTGCTAAAGTGCCTAAGCTCTCTGTTACAAAATTGGCATGATTGGCATATACCTAATTTGCATATTTAATTTACCTATAAGTCCCTTGTAAAGTGGTATCCCTATACCTAGGGCCTGTAAATTAAATGCAGCTAGTGGGTCTGAAGTGCTGCTTGAGCCACCCACTGAAGTAGCCTGTCATACCTATCTCAGGCCTGCTAGCACAGGGCCTGTGTGTGCAGTTTTCTGCCACAGGGACCTGGCATCTATATTTACTTGCCAGGCCCAGAACTACCCCTTTACTACATGTAAGTCACCCGCAAGATACGCCCTAGCTAGCCCTATAGGCAGGGTGCCATGTATGTGGAATGCAGGACATGTGCCAGGTTGCGTGGCCTGACCTGGTAGTGACAAACAGCCTAACTTGGTGTCTCATTGCTGTGAGTGCTGCCTTCTCATAGGATTGCATTAGAAATGCCCTTTCTTATGTGTAAGGGGTATTGTCTGATTTATGAAGGGTAGCTTAGGCATGTTTGGTATGGTTGTGATAGTGATGAGAAATGCTGTTTACTGGTGTAGGTGTATTTTTTATTACTATCCCAGAAATGCAACTTCTAGAAAGTGCGCATTTATCTGTGCTTATGACTCTGGTGTTTTGCAGCATGCCTCCAATCCACGTCTGGGCAGACTGCCAGTTGGGGCTTTGTGCATACTTTTCAGACAGCCTGTATACAGGGAGGGTGGAGGTGTCACAGAGTTGCATCTACATATTGTATAGCCTTCCTGGGCTGAGAGAAGGGAGAGGCGAGGCACACCTGCATTTGTAAAGGCTGTGCCCTGGCCTCGCACAATAGGGTCGTTTACACCCCACTGATGTTTGGAGCCTGTGCTGGAGGAGAGAAAGGGCACTCCCAGAGTCAATAGTAACTGGTTGGAACCCCCTTTCCTCCCCATTATAAAATACACTGTAAACTTAGTATAAGTACAGGGGACTTTTCCCCACAATTTGGACATTCTTGAACCTTGAAGAGCTTACCTGAAACTGGGCCCTGGATGCTGCTGAATGGACTTACCAGGATCCACCTTGGACTGCTGCTGCTATGCTGACCTGTGACCTGTGACCTGTCTGGTCACTTGGAGGAGCTGCCACCATCTGCATCCCTTGTGCTGGCCTGTAGCTGGGCCCCCCAACCCTGTGATTCTTTTTGTTTTCACTTGTCCCCAGGGCAAGGTGCAGTGGCCCATGACCCCTGCTACGATCCCCAATATGAGAGGGACTTCCTTTGACTGCTTTAGGGGCATAGCGCCGAGTGCAGCGCTTTGTCTGTGGCCCCCCAGCTCCTCGTGAGCCCCCTTCTTGTGGCTTCCTCAAGATATGCACTTGGAATCGCGTCACCAGGGGAAATCACCGCCGCTGCCTGGATTCCCGGATCACATCTAAAACGTGCATCATCCAGTGCCTCTGGGGCATGAGACAAAGAAGACCGGAGCAGTGGTGCTCCTACAGGTGCCCCCGGGGATGTGCGTGTTACGGAGCGCCTCCGGGGCACCCTCGGACTCTCCTTTCTGGGTGGGCTCACTGCCACAGCCTGGACCGCACAGTGGGTGTGTCCCTTCTTGCCGGGAGGAGCAGAGTGCAAAGGAAACCCCGCCGGCCAGGTAGACGAGGTGAGGAGCTCTACCAGCTCGGTGGGAGCGTGGGGCTTTCAGAGCCCAGATGCTCGCAGGGAATCCTTCGACCCCCTTATTTGTGGGCTGGACGTCTGCAGTCGCACCGCGAGGACGCGGGCGTCTACCTTTATTCCCACAAAGATCGCGGGTCCCAAGAGGGGCCAGTTTTGTTACCATGGAGAGGGTGTCGACCTCCCCTCTCCCCAGGAACAACGTGTGGCCCCCGTTGTGTGCACAGAAGCTCCGGGGGCCCCCCTTGCTCCGCTTCTGGGCACGAGGAGTGCCTCATCCCCATAAAATCAGGTACTTTTAGGATATATTGGCTCCATGAGCCTAGTATGGACCCTGGGGGGGTTTATATGTTTCCTACCAGCTTTGGTGACATTAAATATATGTGCTGATGTTCCTTTTATGTGCATGACCTGCTGATATGTACTTTTTATGACTTGTGATACGTTCTCTAATATTCCTTTTATGGGTATTTATGAGGATTCCTGACAAGTGCATATAATTCTGACTGTAATTCCTGACTAATGCTTATGTTGCAGAATCCTGAGCACTTACGTGTTCTAATGTGACAACTGCGTATTCTTGCAGAGTATTAGTAACTTGTGTAACGTTCTGACAACTGCTAAGGTAGCAGAGTATTACTAACGTGTAATGTTGGTCTAATTATGTTTTGTGCAATACAGTTTATTTTTACATAGCTCAGTGTTCTGTTTACTTTGTGGTGTACAACTTGTGTTGTGTGTGTTGTGCAAACGCTTTACACATTGCCTCCAGCTTAGGGGTTAGGCCTGACTGCTCATGCCAAACTACCAAGGGGGTGAGCAGGGGTTATCTTGGACGTATAACTCCCTTGCCCTGATTAGAGTGGGTGTGTTCTTCCTGGCTTAGGTGCATACCCTAGCCAACCGGAAACCCCATTTTTAACAAGTGCAAACAGGTGTCAATTGCCATCGAAGGGAACCACAGGAAATCATCCCAAATCATCAGCTGGGGAGGGTAATTTAAGGAATGTATACTACTAGACCATGTGCGTACAAAATATTGATTATGTGTGGGCATGGTGGGACACTGCTACTGTTCTGCATTGTCGGTTCTGACTGTGCATGACAAAATGACATTCAGTGTGAATGGGAAGACTGAGCATACTGGGGAAGTGGGAATGGACATATGTACTGCATGGTACCTAGACAAATACACATGTGCCACTGGGTCTGACTGGGCAATGCTTGTGACACACCTGGGAAGGGATGGCAGAGAAAAGCCCATTGGGGGACTACAACATGCATGTCATGTGGACAGGGGGGAGAACTTGGCACATGCTAGGAGGGAATATGATGCAACATTGTCTCATGGTGCCACATGTACAATTTGGAGGATGTCAAACAGGGACTTGACAAGGGATATCAAGAAACAACTATCCAACACAAATGATAGGACCCATGAAAGAACCCAGGCTGAAGTAGGTGGGCTTCTTATGTGGAATTCAGAAGTAGGGACTTGGCACCAATCACACCATTACTACCTACAATGTGGTGTGATGCACTAACAATTGCTGTCTGTAACAAAACAACATGTAGCACCACTGGATATGGTAATGTATGATCAACGTGTCAAAGGCATGTGAGATTGAATGTATGATCTGGGTAAGATCACTGTGTGCCACTTACCTGTGTACCATGACCCAAAAGTGGGTAATCTGAGACGGTCTGTAACATACAATGGGGTGGCCCTGAGTCGCATGGCATGTGACACTATGCAGATAAACATCTCAAATCAGGATGTTATGGGGGGAATCCAAGTGAGCTAAACTTCACAGTGGGACAAAGCCCATCCCCGCAGAGCAGACACACAGTGCTTGTGAGTACAGTCCATTTGTAACATAAATATTGTAAAACTGTGCATCAATATCCCTGCCCAACAGGTGTATGACATATCACTGGTCAACACTGGACCACATGTTTGAGAAAATTACACAATGTGGTGCTGCAAGCCAGCTTGCTGTGCTGCACTGCAGCATTTTGAAAGTACAGGGATGTGTGGTATTTCCCAAAATGCAACACATTCCTGTACTTTTGACAGTGATGGTGCACAAACTGCCACCGAGTGGCAAGATCCTTGCACTATGGTGTAGGGGTGCCTAAATTGCAGGGATTATTGCTTATGTGCAGGAAGGGTCATTTTCCTGAACATGAGCAACCATGAATGCCATTTTCCACTTTCTATGTATGCTGCAGAATGCAGCACACATTGAAAGAGGAATAAAATTAGGAGAAAAAGCAATTTCTCTCTGTTGCACCATTTCAATGCCACCCCTGAGGTGGTCTATGAATCTGACACATTTCCAGACTTCTAAATGTGGGAATACATCAGATTTCTTTGGATTCCATGGGTGTGGCACGGGAACACCCACAGCAACACCTGTGGAACTCACCTTTTATGCAGTGTAGTGCGTGAAAGGGGTACATATTTACAGGGCCATGATAAGCTACATGAGTTGGTTTGGTGTGTCCTTGTAAATATGGGGCCTGGACACTGTGTGCCGGAGCATCAAAAACAATGACACTCTGGCTATGCAATGTGCTGCAAGGGCCTCGTAAACGTAATGCTGAAAGTACTCCTTTGGAAATTAACCTGATTACTCATGTAAACATCTAGCAGACATTAAAATTAACATATCTCAATTTAATTGCAGAGAATTAACACATACCTCCTGGCCAGCTGGCTCTCCTGAACTTTTCCGATGATGTGGATAGCCATCTGCAACCACATTTGGATATTCTCCAGCAAATCCTGGGTGCCATATAGACACCATCTCTGGTCCCAGGGAGGCTAGAGAGCATTGCAGGGTCTCCAGATGATCTTCCCAACATCCAACACATACCTCTTGCCAGCCCACCTAGAGCCCTGGACTCCCAAAAACCAGGACTCACATTCCAACAAACTACAGTGGGAGTCCAGCGGGAGCTGCCAGATCAGATGCAGGTGGGGATAAAAACTGTGATGGGTACCCTAGAGGCAGTCCAGACGTACCTCAGTCTGAATAAGGACAACTCAGCTGCCATATGAGGCACCTACTCTACGTTTTGTGGCTTGCAGCAGCCCCTGCTGTGACATCACTGGTGTCATAATACAGGAGCATGAGCAATTCCTGCTTGCTAACAGTCTGGGGGCATGTAGTGGGTTCCCAATCGGTAGGGGTTTGTGGTTGGAAATGACTCTTGAGACACCTAGTTCAGTTGTACATTCCCTTTATTTGTGATATGGTTTAAGTGTAACGTTCACTTTTATATACTGTTTCTTCTTAGATAATGTCTTTGGGCTTCCCTATTTCTTTACCACCAGTAAAGATAAATATATGGTCTTTTGTTTTAGGGCGTCCTCTTGGGTTGCTGTGATCCAGTCTGGATGGTCTTCAGGAGGAAACAGGATCCCGTCCCCGGATGATAATGGCTGGTTCCCCAAAGAAAAATGGAAAAACAGGTAAGTGTAGGCGTTGGGCTCTAGGCTATATAAGGGTTAGTAGGGGTGTGTTAGGACAGGGGGTGCAGGGGTGTGAGAGGAATAAACTTTGTAGTGTGCCACACTTTTCCGTGAACATAAGACACTCTCTACTTTATCTTATAGGAGGGTGGTTATCTTCACCTCCCCTTGTGCCATTAGGTAATTATAATCTGAAAGATTCCCCTTTCTTTAATTCCTTCCTCCCGGTCCCTCCCCGGCTCTCTCTCTCCCGCCCCCACCCCGAATCAACTCGGCTAAGAGATTTACCCTAAGGTACGATCGTACCTGTGTAAGCCACGCCCTACCAGGGACATGCCGGCGTTGCTCGTATCTCGTCTGGATCTCCGTGGGGGTCTTTGGACCTTTTTCCAGGCTTCCTGAAGAGTCTGGTTTCCTTCTTCCTTCGCCCACGTCCTCCTCCGACTTGGTTCCCCTTGCTGCTTCCGGCTCCGTTCTCTGCTCGTCCTCCGTCTCGGTACGTGTTTCTTCCTCCAACTCGCCAGCGCGCTCCCTCTCTGGCTTCTTCTCTCCCTTATTCGCCATCTCGGTGACCCAGATATCCGGAGCGGATGACACTTCCGGGTCGGTGATTACCCACAGGGTGCCCCCGGGGTACGATTCCGCCGGCTCGGGGTTACAGTTCGTAACCCCGGCGATGGACGCCTGGTTACATATCCCTCCTCACGATTGGGGTTGTTCCAATCCCAGGGCAATCGGATAATGGGACAAGTAATCAGCCTGTCCCATGAGCTCCCCCAGAAGGTGGCAGACCTGAAAGGAAAAAGGTTGGAGTTCCATGAACCATCTTAGTATACAGTCGTTGGTATCTTTATGTCGCGATAGCCACGTAAGAGGAGCGTGATCCGTATACAGAACAAAAGGGCACCCCAGAAGGTAATATTGTAGGCTTTTTATGGCCCACTTGATGGCCAAGCATTCTCTTTCTATAATTGGGTATAGTTGTTCCCGGGCAGGAGCTTACGACTGATGAAAACAATGGGGTGACTTGTGCCTTCATCACCTTTTTTAAATAAAACCGCACCCAGACCCACATCCGATGAGTCAGTTTGTAAATGGAAGGGCCGACTGAAGTCAGGACAGCACAAAATTGGTTTGGTCGTGAGATTTTTTTGTAGAGTTACATAACTATGGTGTTGGGATGGGGTCAACCCCGCTATTTTTGTGGGCTGTCCCTTTTTTAAGAGGTCTGTTAAGGGAGCAGCCAGAGTTGAATAATGGGGTATGAACCTCCGATAGTAACCGATCAGCCCTAGAAAGGAGCGTACTTCTTTCTTGGTAGAAGGGGGTTTTATACGAGTGATGGCTTCCACTTTATTCATCTGGGGTTTCATTACACCACCTCCTATGTGATATCCCAAGTAGGAGATATCAGTATATGCTAGGCAAATTTTAGTGGGATTAGCAGTGAGCCCAGCCTGGTGTAAAACAGAAAATATATTATGTAGATGACTCAGATGGTCCTCCCAGGTTTCGCTATATATTACAATATCATCCAGATATGCCGCTGCATATCTGGTGTGTGGTCTTAACAGGGAATCCATAAGACGTTGAAATGTGGCCGGGGCACCATGTAATCCAAAAGGGAGGACGTTAAGTTGATAAAACCCCGAGGATGTGGAGAAAGCTGTTTTCTCTTTGTCTGCTGCTGCTAATGGAATTTGCCAATAGCCCTTTGTCAGATCAAGGGTGGACATGTATTTGGCTTTCCCGAGTCTTTCTAGTAGTTCATCTACCCTGGGAAGGGGACATGTGTCAAAATGGGATGTGGCGTCGACTTGTTGAAAGTCAATGCAGAAACGGAATGACCCATCAGATTTGGGGACTAATACCACGGGGGAGCACCAGGGACTCTTTGACGGTTCTATAATTCCCATGTATAGCATTTTCTCTATTTCTTCCTCTACCAAAACCTTTCGGGCTTCGGGTATGCGATATGGTCGCAATCGTATTATCTTTCCTGGTAGTGTTTTAATATGGTGCTGTACTAATGTGGTTTTTCCTGGAGAATAATTTGTCGTGGTGGGAGAGCAGTTGGGTTAACTGTTCTTGTTCTTTTGGTAAGAGACGTGTATTCCTTTGTGGCTCTTCTGATCTGGTGTTTATATCAGTGGGACACCCCCCAATATCAAGTTCTTTTACGGTATTAACCAGGTATCCGGCTGTCTGTGACCTTATTGGTTCAGGAGGTTCTTCCCATTTCCTTTAAAGGTTTATGTGAAATATTTGGGTTCTTTTTGGACTTCCTGTCATTTCAATGGAGTAGGTAACCGGGGTTCTGGCTCCTAGAACCTTATAGGGTCCTTGCCATCTAGCTAGGAGTTTATTTTCAGAGCTGGGTAAGAGGACAAGAACATTTTCCCCCCTATTCAAGGTATCTTATAGGAGGGTGGTTATCTTCACCACCTCCCCTTGTGCCATTAGGTAATTGACATCTGAAAGTTTCCCCTTTCTTTAATTCCTTCCTCCCGGTCCCTCCCCTGCTCTCAATCTCCCTCCCCCACCCCGAATCCACTCGGGTAAGAGATTTACCCTAAGGTACAATTGTACCTGTGTAAGCCACGCCCCTCCAGGGACGTGGCGGCGTTGCTCGTATCGCCTCTGGATCTCCGGGGGGGGTCTTCAGACCTTCTTCCAGGCTTCCCGCTGAGTCTGGTTTCCTTCTTCCTTCGCCCGCGTCCTCGCAATCGTCCTCCTCCGACTTGGTTCCGCTTGCTGCTTCCGGCTCCGTTCTCCGCTCGTCCTCCGCTCATCCTCCGTCTCAGTACGCGTTTCTTCCTCCAACTCGCCAGCGCGCTCCCTCTCTGGCTTCTCCTCTCCCTTATTCGCCGTCTCGGTGACCCGGATATCCAGAGCGGATGACACTTTCAGTTTGGCGATTCCCCAGAGGGTGCCCCTGGGGTACGATTCCGCTGGCTCGGGTGTTACAGTTCGTAACCGCGGTGATGGACGCCCGGTTACAGGGCAATACAAAATGTGTTGGAGTCCATGCAGCAGAAGCAGGACTCCCTCATTGACAGCATGGGTGCCTAACGCTGAAACATTGCTGCTGTGTTGCAGAGCCTGCAGATCCTCTTTGGTGCTATGCTGCCTCGTGTGCTGCCACAGATGATAGCTGTCATGTACAGAGGATCCACATCTTCAGCCCCTGATGCGTGTGTGCCTCCCTCTACTTCAACACCTACAACACCCCTGTCACAGGAGGTACTGCATACTTAAGAGGATGAAGATGTGGAAGGAACATCTTTCATCAGGAAAACTGCCTGGTAGCATTTCTCTGGGGCACATACCTACTTTCTCCTTTGCTCTGTGCTAAAGATCATCCCAGTGTCCAAATGACTGGCACCGTTCTCAATTTGAAACTCCCACTGTTAACTTTTTATATATGTGGACTGTCATTGTGGCTTATTTACCCTAATGCAATGTGGTCCTCCTCCTCACTGAAGGACACCTTCATGAAACATATCCCATGACGTGTTCCCCCCATTGACTCTGTCTGGACATCCAATGGCTTGGTACATTCTGTTGGGAATGTTGTCTTATGAAATTTACCTCAGTACATCACGTAAGTTTGCATATGTAAATAAAATCATTAACTACAACCTTTGTCTGAAGCTGGACCAATATGAACATGTTGCATTGTGCAAAGCAAATACACTGACTACTTACCAAACAAATATATGTGGATTGGAGACAGAGACAAAGCCACACAGACTGAGTGAAACATAATTGATGAATATGATATGTATGTTGACTATCAAGCAGTTCCTGAGGCTACTAAGCATGAAGTACAACAGGCATCATGCAGTCATTATGACAGCTGATGTAACTCACACTACAGATGGCTGGTCCACCCATGGATAGTAGCAACTATTCAACAGAGATGTGACCACCAAATGGCATGGGTGTGAGTCTGTGAGGAGCAGACATAAGTGTGTGAGTAACAAATCCTAGAATTAGGGTGAGTGCAATAACGATAACATTCTACTAATGCATGACTTAGCAACACAGATCAAATGCATATCAATAACTGTTTTGAGATGTTTAACCATTCACATCCAGATTGTCATGTACAGTGCTCAACAATGTTTGTAGATAGCTGATGTGAGTCTATTGCCAACCTAACAGGTACTTCTTCATAGGGAATTCACCCCGCCACACATGTTGTCAAATATTGCTAGCACAGCCAAAGGCATGCACCTCACATAATCATTGCAGGCATGTTAACTCGTACACAGTAAATCATGATGGAGCCTCTAATGTAGGAAACAATATTTAATGAAACCGTAAATATGTCACTAAAACAACCTAAACTATCAAACCTAACTATCTTAACCTAAACTACACTGTAGTTGATACCGACAACTATCTTAACTTAACCTAACTTATCCTGTACATGTAATGTCACATGATGAGCATCATTCCTCCACCCCCCCTTAAAACACATCTTCAGACAAGGACAACAGTAACTACAACTATACATAAACTAACTAAACATCTAGATCTAAACAAAGATATCTTTTTAGTATTTTTTTTAATTATTTTTTTGTAATATGTTATTTTTCTGTAAACACATGCCTAAAACATCAACACCCACCTACTAAAAACACCTACAAACCGGTAATCATTTACCCACCCCTAATGAAAAATGCAATGTACAACAACTACCTAGACCACACTAACTTATCTAAACTGAACTACAAAAAAACTCCAACAATAAAAACAAATATGTACAAGATGAAGGGATGTGAGGGTCCATTTGGCCCATCTTGCTCCTCATGGTTTTGTGACCACTTGCTTTATTTCCTGGAGCAGGATGAGCAACATGTCCATTTTATGTTCAAGCTGGAGACACAGTATTTGAGGTAGGCCACTTTCTTCCTCATGTCCTTCTGCACATGAGTAGGCAGTACCTGTTGTTTGCCAAGGTACATTGATGGGGTAGTTTGAGTAGTGGTGGAGGTTGATGGACCTGCCCCTGTAGGCGTACCCTTGTCTGTTGCCTGAGCCTTGGTGTGGTTGCTCCTTCCAACATGGGAAACAATTGGGGAAAGGCACTCCAGGACCTGATGCTTTTAGAAAATCTTTGCCCACCTGATGTATGTGGTGATATTTTTCTGTCCTCAGCTTATGCTTCCTCTTCTGGCCTGTTCCCTGTATAATCATGAAGGAACCATGTCATTCAAAGGTTTAGTTCACAAATGAACATCAACCATGCCATGAAAATACTTCTGACATCACATGTTGCAGTTCGCAAATCCCAAATACATCTTGATGGTCAAAGTGGACGTAAATTTGCATAATTTCCATCATTTCCATCTTTATTATGGTCAAGGTACTAAGGCTCAGCTAATGCTGCATATTAGCAATGCCACGTCTTCGGACATCAAAGCAGGATCATGTCAACATTGAATATGCATATGAGCAATACTGTTTTGTGACCACGGTATGGCACACTCATTATGTTGTGTTGATCATCAATGTCCCTTCTGCATCCTTGAATGCCCTTGAATCCATTGGCATTAGCCAAGTTTAGTTGAGCAAAGACTGCAAGTTGCATTTATTGTTTCTCAACATTATGTGCCTGATATGACATGGACACATCTCTAGAAACATTGCTACATACAATCTACATGTGCCTGGTATCATATTTGAGAGTGGATTGCAGATAGCTCAGTCACATTGCACAGAGATACATGGGACAACTCCTGTCAGTACATGGTGGGCTAAGTCATGACTTCTTGCATACTCCCTGAGCAAATGGATGTGTCCCGCCATGCAGCTCATTGTTCGTACATACGTATCCAATATTCATGTCACACATAACTCAGCACAGCCATTTATTAGATGTGTCCGGGATGACAATAGCTAATGTTGTCCATTGTATGAACCTATTTGCAGTACATCCTGGAGACTTTTAGGGTCATCACTATCTGAAGATGGATTGGGCATTGGCATGTCATATGACAATGCTGTACACACATTGCCAGATCAGGGAAGATGACAGGGGATAGCAATGTTGATCCATCCAACATAGGGCATGGGGCATCATGCCACATGAGTGGGCAAATCAACTGCAGTTCCAAGTGTGGTATATTGACCTCTGTCCTGCTACACATTCACAAGGTTCCCAGTCCTGGAAGAAGATGAATTACTGTGATGTTCCTATGCACTCAAACAGCAGGTGCATGTTCTGTGAACCACATATTGCCACCCTGCATAGATGTGTAGGACCCTGTAATTCTGACACATGTCCCTACTATCATCACTGTTTTTTGACTCATCAACCCTGTGTGGACTAGACATATGCATTGGACATAGATTGCACTGTGAGTAACAACAGTCTCTCTGTGATTATTACATTATTTTGTTGCGTATATGCTCTCCTGCCAAGTTTACCTATAAACCAACAACCACACATGTTCATAGATACCGGCACTGTTGTAATTGCTCTTTGGTCATACCAGAACACATGTGGGCCCTAAGTGTTTGCAATCAGAACCTCCTTGACATTAGTCAGACACAAATGCACATCCTGGACCTAACCTGTAACCTTACTGTTCATACACATAGATGGCATACGGAGTTTCATTTTGTACACACTCACTTTGTACATGGTATTGCACACAGCATACAACAATGGACATGTAATCCTTGCAGTACCCATTTGACATACAGGACGACACTCACTGGTAGCATCAGGGTTGCTGAAGCTTTTGGCCTCTCCAGTGGTGTAAGGCTCAGTTCCACCTGCAAGATATAACATGAGACATAGCACTGTGATTGTTGAAAGATGAACACTGTGGTAAAATTACACATGACTTGCAAATGGCCATGGAACCCTTTAGGTTGTAACAACTCAAATAGCCCATTTGAAATGCCTCAATGGCATACATTGGCCAGCCAGGCTGACATGTACACATATATAATTAAATATACATGCATGTCTTAGGTACATTGTTGAAGATTCTCAAATGACACACTATCCCAAAAGTTTGCAAGGCTAGCTGAGTGTAATGACAATCTGCACCTATGTAACTCCGAACATACTCAGCTATACCCCTGCCTTACTCTTTTTATCACATGTACACGACTATGCTAAATGCAACACTATTCAGACATCCTTGTGCCTTCATGTCAATGACCTTTGTAGATGTCATTTCTACATAGTCATAGATACTAAACCTACATGAATTGTCCATCCCCAAACCCTAACATTCTAAAGTCGAATACAGCCATGAGTGTGACATTAACAGATGCATGACAGCCTGCATGTCAGAACTATGTACAGAGTCACATACATCATGCTTCATTTACATGAGACATGAGCATCTGAAGTGTCTCAATATAGTATAGCTCCTGCTAAAGCATGTCCCCCAGGGTGGCACATGTTACAATATGCTCGAGTAGCAGGCCATATATTGTAAATGTGCATACTTCCTCAGGTTGCCCACAGCACATTGACATGTGCACAGTGCTGCTAACAGAGAAAGTGTCCATTAGGTATGCTAGGGACACTGCTCAGTGTCGGTTCATGACAGCCCAGTATTCAGACTCTTTTGTGTCATGCTTTGCTCTGAAAGTCCAGTTTTGGGGTGTGATGGCATTTGTACCCTGACATATGTGAACAACTGACACTATGGGCCTCACTTACAAGCCCAAGTGTCAACACCACCAGAGCAACATTTCTGTGACGTTTCTCCGGCACAGCGTGCCAGGTCATAATCACAAGTCTGGAAATGTATCATATCCAAACAATACCTCAAGGGTAGCTTCACAGTGGGCCAATGGGAATGAAGTACATGCCTTCTCTACATCTTTTCATCTTCCTATGTGTGCTGCATTTAACAGCCCACATTGACTGAAAAAAACACCATTGATGATTGTGTATGGGCAGGAAGGTGTCCCTTCCAGCACATGAACACTTATGGTGCTGGTCAGCAACATCTGCATCAGCACAGGGGACAAGGGCAGGAATGTGCAATATGTCATAGTTACAGTGCAGTGCTGCACTTGTTATACATGCAGGTTGGTGCAGCTACACAAATTGCAGCCCTGCCCTGAGTCCTATCTTAGAAAGAGAGGCCCTATGGCCATATAAGTGTGTTTGAAAGTGGATTATGGGTAAGAACATGTAAGTACCTACATTTAACAATAGGCCACTTACCCCCACTAGGTCAAGTTAGGTCTCAATAAATAAACCTCAACTCAACCCTTGGTAGCTTGGCAACGAGCAACAAGGCTTAACTTAGGAGACAAAGGGCTTCATTATGAGATTGGTGGTCCAAGGACTGCCATGTGGGTGGTCACACCGCCAACAGGCTGACAGAGAAGACCACATATTATGACCATGGCAGTATTCCCAACTGAATACATACAATACACCGCTGGCACCGCCAGTGCTGACTAGCCACCACTGACCACGGTACACACCTGCAGGCCAGCAGAGACCATGTTTCCTCTGGACAGGTTACAAGATTGTGCACCGCCAAGATTTCCACTGCGGTCGTACCACCACAGAAACCCTGACGGAAGCTAACTGTATAAAAGAAGACACTCACCTTCAGGAAGCCATACTTGTCCGGAGCCACCATGGAACCAGAACTACACGTCGTCCTGCCACTCCTGCTCACCCAGAGACACCGAATTCCACACCGAAGATAACAACAGCAACCGTAAGTACACACATTTACCTGTCACTGTTGTAAATTGTGAGAGTACGCATGCACACACAACATACCAATCAGGAACGTATGGTGAGGGTGACACACACACGTAATCTGACACAGACACACACACTCACAGACAGCCACATACACATACACAGAACACACACTACGGCCATCACACACACACACACGTCAAAAACACACACCTACTCCCAGAAACATAGCACCGGCACAGTCACAGACAACAACACACAACATCACTAAACAACACTGCAACACCACAACCGCAACACCATCAATGCATTGGCAAGCACCCACAATAAACTCTACCCTTTGACAAAAAACACACACAAAACAACCTAGAGAGAACAAACACACACTATTACACAACCATACAGTGCAGCATTCGACATACCCAGCAAACACATATCACAATACTGCAACAAAGTCGTCAGCACAAACACCACTCAATACCATGACAACAACATGTCCCCAACATACACATGGCCATCACATAACACCCACCCATCACTAGGGGACAAGTGTACTGCACACAACCTCACATGCTGCCCAGACCAAACAGGTAGCACAAGCACCACTTATACACAAATAGTTACACACAAACAATGTCAGTCATTTTCAAATATGCCCTAATAAAAGAAATCCAGGACAAATATGTAACGTTGAAACCAACAACTGGTTGGTCCACATATCTATTACATTTGTTAACAAATATCAAATTGTCCAAGGCCATAGGCCAGTCCAAATATAAATAGTGCAACATGCACTTGATGCACATCTTGGTGCCCCACACTTGACTCCTGACTGCCATGTAACCTCCACAGGTAGGGGCATCAAGGGGGCAAGCAGGCACCTCATGGATTGGGGGCAGAGGGGGAGTTTGGGCTTAGGCTTGAGAGGGTTTCCTTTGGGATTGGGCTTGGGAGGGAGGTAGGTCTAGGCTTAGGGGAGGGTTGGATTCTCTTGGGAGAGGCAGACTTCTTGGTGGGGGAGGGGCATGGGTACTTGCAGGAGGGCTAGGGGGAAGGGAGAAGGACGGGCCTGGGGAGGGAAACTGAGCATTTTAGGTGTTTCATGGAGGGTAAGAGGAGTAGAGAAAAGGTCAAAACATGAAAGGAACACTCTTTAGATACAAGGGGAAGGTCATCAGAAGGGAGTTTGGAAGCAGAGGGTGAGGGGGTGGTTGTCTGATGTGTCGGTGTGGCTGTTGTGGGTATGTGTGTGTGTGTGAGAGGAATGCTTATGGGTGATGGCTGTCTGTTGGATGGGTGAGTTAGGGGTTTATGTATACAGGGCTGGAGGGGGTAGAGGTACTGGGAGATGCTGTGGTGGGTGGGTGACTGTCTGCTGGGGTGGTGACTGCAGGTATGCTAGATGTGCTACATGTAGGAGTGTCAGTGACTACGGGTGTGGTGACTGTATTGGATGTCTGAGGGTTTTCTGTGGTGCTGTCTGTGAGAAAGATAGGTGTAGTGGCTGTATCTGTGAATGTTGGTGAAGTGTTTGCAGGTGTGTCAGGTGCTGTGTCTGTGATGCTGGGGTTGATGGGGGTGTCAGGCAGGTTGTGACTGTTGATGTGTGTGCAGGTGTATGTTGCGTGTGCGCATGCCGGTGGTGTGTCTTTTTAGACTTGTGTTTCTCGGAGCTACTCTTGGAAGTTGACATGGATGCATGCTTGTCTGTCTGTGTGCTTTGGCTGGGTCGGGGGAGATGGGTTTGGGAATGGGAAAAGGAAGCTGGAGAGGTGACAGAAGAAAAAGGGTGACTAGCTGCCATCAGTGTGGAGGCCAGAGTCTGAAAAGGATCACTAGAGGCCAGCCAGTGCACAGTGAATGACCTCTAGGAACACATTACTCTGTTAGACTTGAGTTGCCAGTCCCTGGATGGTATTCACAATGGTCGACTGACCTACAGAGATTGACTCAGGAGGTAAATAGCCTCCTCACTGAGGGCAGCCAGGCTGACAGGGGCAGAGGTGCCTGCGGCAAAGGAGACGCCCACCCTCTTAGGTGAGCAGGCATGGTCAACTGGGGGGAGCTACAGGGAATGCAGTGGTAGTAAGAGGGGTGGCGCACAAAGATGGTGTTGGGGTAGTCCCAAATAAGTCTACCAGCACCAGGGAGTGCCCACTGGAGGAGGATTCTAATGATGGTGATGTGGATCCTGTCCCCCGTGGCACTCCCCCTGCCCTGCGGGTCACTGGGTCCCTCAGTGTTAGTGGTCTCAGCACTGCAGGTCCTGTGGCCAGCAGCTTCCCCACTTGGCTGTGCCCCCTCTCCTTCGCCTGCCGATGTTGATGCACAGAAAGAGAGAGAGATTACTAATGATCCCATGAATGACACATGCACCTAGAGTCAAGCAAATTGAATGACCACAAATCCCATAACACTAACAGGTGTATGTGAAATGTGACACCTGCTACAGCATTTAGTCAGGCAGAAATGAGCAGACCATACCCAACACTATCCAAACAGCCTCAGATTTGCTAAGGTAAGTCTGGGAAAATACAGTCTTCAACATCAAATCAGGCACAAATTATCAATTGACACATGATGTACGCCGCAAATACCATATGTTCCACTTATATATGTATGGTATTGCCCTATGTAGCATGGACAAAATACATGGGCTAAGGGATCAGCAGCCTAGCCATTTGCCTACTCTACACCAAATACATTAGGATGAAAGGTATCTGTACACATGTCAATGTTATACCATGAAATGTCAATGTCTTATTGTCAACATAATATTCACATTATAGGATGTCCACCCATATCAAACTTCATATTTTCCAATGTATGAATCTGACACGACAATGGGGACAACACCTGAAACCTCATAGGGAGTGTAGTAACTTGGCCATACCAAAAAAGCCTAATTGGGATGACAGCCTCACATGAAGTGTCCAACTATTTCAGGACACAGGATTACTTGGCCCTGTAACTCATCTGTCAGACCCAATGTTGCACATAAAGCAGATTCAGTGCAGTGTAAGTGGTCAGAGGCTAAAGAGCTATACAACTTATCATTTGGGTAAGTGGACTTGGGAACACTAGGTGGGAAGAATAACACAGTAGGTTACAAATATGTATGGGCAAGTAGAGTCCACCACATGACACATTCACATGTGCATCCCCACATGTAGTCACACAATTTAGTAGACAAAGGTAAACATGTTCCCATGGACAATACAATGGCCACACGTGTTTGTATGTTGGCAACTGTAGTACCATGTCTTCCTACTAGTCACCATACCTGTAGCACTAACCACATCATCACAGCTACAATACCTAGACATTATACACTAAACTATCAGAGGCAAGTACATTGGTTCTGTCAGTACTGCTGTGACCGCTGTGCTGCCCTCAACCATCCATCCACCTCAGGGTAGGCCACCGCCAAAATGCGGGCCATTAGGGGGGTCAGTTCCCATGGGCACCCCTCCCTCATTGAAAGGACATCCCCAGCTGGGCATCTGCAGTCTTCCGGGCCCAGCGTCTAAGGTCCTCCCACCATTTCCTACAGTGGGTGCTCCCCCGGCTGTGTCACATTTGCTTGGCAATGGCACACCAAATTTGTTCCTTCTGATGGGGGTTGACCTGCAGGGATGACACAGACAAAAGGTAAAAGTCATGTCCATATGCACCATACCAATAGTAGTGGACAGTACACATCAGTATACATCAGTGACAGCAAGTAGGCAAACATTCCCCTCCTCTCAACTCACGCTCATTTACAAATGTTCCTTTGCATGCATCAACACCTTCACTACTTTACATTTCAGATGCACCATTATTCACCAGACCTGTCACACATTGGTATTGCATTGGACTCACCTGCTCCTCTGGTGCACCATATAGCTGTTCATTCAGGGTTGGACCTCCTCCATGAGTTTTTCTGGCTCCTCAGGGGTGAAGGCTGGTTCCCTATCACCTGCAGGACGTGCATGATACCTCCCAGCAGCAGTACACAGCAGCTCAGGTAGCGGAGGTCTTGCTGACAGCAGTGTCAGGAGTGAAGTGAGCAATACTGCACAAGATGGCTTTCACATGCGCCACGTACATGACCATCCCCGCCGGCGGACATCGCCATTGGACTAAGTCTGCGAAAGGCAGCAATATCTTCCAATGGCATTTTCCACCATGTTTGTGACTGCCTACCGCCATGCCGACTTCCACTGGCCGACTTAGGTAACTTCCATGGGTCCACTACAGTAGGTCAGGCGACTGCCATTTAAAGCACATTACATGTATGGAAGAGTTTTAGAATCTACATCATTAACAATACCCCATATCGTGCAGTACAACTGTAAGTACTGCCTTCATGCTTAGTTGTCAATTTGTGCATCAGTGCAGTAAATGCTGTGTCACTGGACGACATGTGGTGATAGCAATGTACATCTAATCCGATGTTCCCATGTGCTTTGAAAACATTAATAATGTGCAATAATAGGTGTAAGACATGTCAAATCGGTTGGACTAACAACCATGTACAGTAATAGATGGGGGAATGTCCGTCAATGAGGGTGTCATCGGGTTCACAACTATGTACTGTACTGTAGATATCTGAGTTTGTAACCAAGCTCGAAAGCAGATATGTGTGAGATGTGTATCTGACTTTTTACAAGATGTCTGCATGCTGCATGTCATATACTATTTTGTAACTTTTTCACATAGTTTTCATGCCCTGAGGAGAGGATGACAATCACCAGTGTACCATCCACTAGTAGACCTGCAGACCATGGAGGAGCGACATTGTATCCAGACATATCAGCTGAATCGTCATGCTATCATGGATCTTTGTGATCAATTGGAGCCAGATCTAATGCCTGCCATTCATCAGTCCTGATAACATGCCTTCCATCGTTCAAGTCTCGTTAGTGCTACATTTCCTGGCCACTGGGTTCTTTCAGAATACAGTGGCCCCTACTGCAAGAATGTCTCTGGCCATGTTCAGTCTGGTTTTGAGGGATGTACTGTGTGCATTATTGAAACACCTGGACAGCTACATCAGGTTTCCCCAACATGCAGATTTTCATGCCTCAGGACCCATTCCACATGTGGTTGGAGCCATAGATGGCACCCATGTAGCCTTGGTTTCCCCAACAGGTGTATATGAACAGGAAGAATTAATACTCCATAAACGTTCAGGTGGTGTTTCTGGCAGAACAGTACATTTCACAAGTCAGTGCCAAGTATCTAGGATCAGTCAATTATTCCTTCATCATGCAAAACAGCAATGTCTAACTGCTGATGACATGACTCCACACAAAGAGGGCCTGGCTGAATGGTAATTTACAACTGAAATGTGTGTTTGCAATGCATGTCTCCTGCCATCACAATATTTGATGTCCCACTTATATGTGTATGTTGTTCTACCAATTTGCTCACAGGTGACTCTGGCTATCCAAATCGTCCTTGGTTGTTGACACCAGTGAGGTACCCAACCATGCCAGGGGAAGACCGCTACAATGAGGCCCAAGGGTGGACAAACCATGTTGTCGAGGGGACTTTTGGGCTCCTGAAGGCAAGATTTAGGTGCTTGGATAGATCAGGAGGAGCCTTCCTCTACTCACCCAACAAGGTACGTCAAATAATAGTTGCCTGCTGCATGTTTCACAATCTTGATCTGAGACGACAGATACCATTAACACCAGATGAAAGGGAGCCAGAAGAACCTGTGGGTGGAAATGCAGATTTGTCAAGTGATAAAGAGCCACAGGAAGATGAAGCTGGAGACTCTAGGGCAGATCTCATTGATCAGTACTTCAGCTGACTAAAAGGTATATGAAGTAGAAGTAATATTGTGGTTCATCAACCTGAAGTAGATGGGTAGCATGTCACCTCCTTTCTTGCATCATTTGTGGGGTTGTAGATTGCTCCAATGCCTATGAGAGAGTTGTTCATACAAACTGTAAATTGGATTGTGTACAGAACAGAGTGATCTACAGTCTAATGTATTGATATAGCAGATTCAAAATTACACTTCCGCACATGACTTCTTTAATTTGAGGGGTGTATTCTGCTACTTTCCATCCCTCTTCTCTTACAAATACAGCTTTGTCTAGATCCTGTTGGGCTGATCAACCTTGGCAAATGACAGTTAGTGTCAGAATCAGAGGGGAATTGCAGACATTGACTGACATTGTGAGACTGCCAGGAAACTTGGGTGGAAAGTGCATTCCCGTCAAGCTCAGCTTTAGGGTACATGAGGTTGTCAAAAGCTGTCATTTTTGTCTGAATATGTGTCTATCTCATGTGTAAACATAGGACCCTAGGCTCTCCCTGCACAATGGTAACAGTATTGTATTATGTATTCTACCTTGAATCAAGCTGTCAGTGTGTTCCTATTTTATGCACCAATGGGCATGTCACTGTGGACTGACATAGGTGAGTGACAAGCCTTCTGGTATAAGACCAATGCAAGTGAAAATGGCCAGGTATGGGTAGATCAGTACTGATCTCTGTCTCTACCATGGGATATGTATATTTGGAAGCTATGGTATAGGTATGTGATAAGGCTTTGCCAGGTGATACAAAGAACCAATCTGTGTGCCTCCTGTCTTGTCGGTAGTGTGACATGACCCTAATTTCTGCATAGTGTAGTTTAGCAGTGTGTTACACCTTAGCAGACACCCAGATGCTACTCTCTGTCATGCTCTTTGTACTGTTAGCATATCTTTCACTGATTGTTTGTAGCTGTAGTTTACAACCTATTTGGTATCTGTCCTGTTACAATCCTATTGTAATGAGTCTCCTGCTAATGGAGTAGATGCCTGGGGTTAATAACAATGGGTGTACAATACAGATGGACATGATCAGACTACAGTTGGCATGCCTAACCATTGTACATTGATGATAAATGAGACATACACAGTACCTGTGTTAAAGTGTGATTTATTGTGGAAATATAAAAAACATATGTGAATATAAACGTTAAACAGACACAAAAAAATGTTGATAGGTTTAGTCATGGTGGATGACATCATCAGGGTAGCTGCTACACCATTTGGGAACACAGGTCCACTTTCCTTTCACCATAGGAAAATGGAGATTGGCTACAGAACCGTCAACAGGGTGTATCTGTGGCACACAAGGGGAACAGTTCAGGAGAGGTTTACTTCCTGGCAGTGGATTTGGTCTTGGCATCTGCTCCTGCTGGATGTCTCGGTGGACATCAATGTTTGCGGGGGTTCTTCAGCTACAAACGATGGGGTGTCTGAAGCATGCCCTCCCCCTAGCAGGGCCTCTATTCACTAGCAGCCACAGATGTAGAAGGCCTGATGCGACTTTGCTAGTGGAAGGGGATGGATGTTGGGTGCAAGACCTACTCAGTGTGGTATTCAAGTCTCTCAGCACCCCTGCAATGGAAGCCAAGTTGGCATTTTGTGCCTGCCACTCCTGCATAACGTCCTACTGGTTGTCCCTCTGCAGCTTTTGGATTTCCCCCAACATGTTAGTAGCTTGGCTTATTATGCCTTGGGAACTTTGGTAGACTCCCAAGACTTGGGAGATGGTTTCTTGTCAGTAGTGTCCCTTTGCGACCCCGTCATCTGGCTCACAGCATCCCTCCAACATACCCTACTCCCACAGCCCTGTACCCTTGGCACAGTGTGCCCACTCCCAGTGATGGGTGGTCCATCATTTTCAGGGGTGGGAAGGTGAGACTCAGGTACCTGTACTGCGGGGCACACAATGGATGAAACAGTCCCTGGGACACAGGTTGGGGGTGAATGGATGCCCGTGATGTAGATGCAACAGGCCTCAGAGTTGATGTGGGCAGGGTGAGGCTGACAGTTGTTGATTGACCAGGTGTCCCAGATGGGCCAGCTTCTTCATCAGTGTCCAGACATCCAGGGGTGTTGTCATGATAGGGGCCTTCAACCAGAGGGGTAGTGGCAGTCTATGGTGTCCTCTCCTTGGTGACAATGTCAAAGCTACCTGTGGAGGTAGTAGAACACAGAATTCAGGTTACAATGTGGGTATTGTAGCTGTTGTGTGTGATGCGGGCAGTGCTTTGACATGATTCTCAGCAATGAACATTGACAGCTGATGCACTATGTAACTTGGTACAACATGAAACTCTGTAACTTCAATTCCATACACCATGTTTTATGATGGGAAACTATGTTAGTAGTGATAGTACAACTGTTGGCATTTGATATTGTCCGATAATTGACATGGCTGTTCACCTCTGTTACCTAGTGAACTGTCTGGCATGATAGCTGGCACAAATAAGAGCTGAAGAATGCACATTTGTTCCTTGTAGGAACACAGTATATGTGTTTACAATGGACACTGACCTTTATCTGGATGACTGCATGTGCATCCACTCAACCATCTGACTTTCCAAACCAGGTGAGTATGTTTCTAGCTGGGGATCTTTGATCTGTGGCCATTATATATGGGCACTCAGCTACAGCTGTGTTTTGCTTGGGATGTAAATGTGTATGAGCCGTTGCATTGCTGTCATTGCCATGCACTATTCTACACTCAAACTATCAAGATGGGTTGGATCAGATATTGGTTTGACATGCATGACAAACAATATTTGGTGCAGTGTACTGGTGTTGAATATGTTGGGATTTTGCATTCTGGGAGTTGTAGTGCAATAATTAGCCAGTTCTTCACAAAACATTTTCAAGGGTTGTGGGGCTAGATGTGTTTAGTTGACATTTGGCATGCAAGGGAGGGGTATTAGGTGGTTAGAAGAGAGTTATAGTGGGTGGAGTAATACATTGGGGTGGGTATAGGTGGTGAGGGAGCATGCAGGACAAGATATTTGTGTGACATGAATGGTGTTGGTACTTACCAGACTCCACTCCCCTAGGCATTCCTGTCAGGCCCTCAGGATGCAGGATTTTCAAGACCTTCTCCTCCCAAGATGTGAACGTGGGGTGGGCCACCACCAGTCTTCAATACCACTAGCTGGTGCCTGGATGCCGTGGACGTCGTTTCACCTCTTCCTGATGTCCTTCCTTGTGCGTGGATAACAGAATTGACCCTGTCTACTATCCTTTGCCACAACTCCATTATCCTGGCAATAGATGTTTGTTGGACCTGTGCTCCAAACAGGTGTGGCTCTACCCTCACAATTTCATCCATCTTAACCCTCAACTCCTCATCAGTGAAACGTGTGTGTTTTTGTGGGGACATGGTAGTGGTTGTGAAGACGGTGTGGTTGTTTGCTAAGTGAATGGATCCAGAGGTTGCAAAATTGTGAGGTGTAGGTGCTACGATGGTGGATTGTGTGTGGTACTAATGTGTGTTTGGTATGTTGTGCACATATGTGATATGTGCATAGTGAAGTGTAAATGTGTGCCTATTCTTGCTATATTGTTCTCTCTGGGATGTTGGTTGTCTGTGGTTGTGTGTTACATTTTGATTGCAAAGAATTGTGGGTTGTGTTGGGGTGGGGTGTTATATAGTGCAGTGAATAGATGTGTTGGGTGTTTGGATATGTATAAGGTGTGGGGTATTCAAACTATCCAATGTGGTATGGTGTTCTGAAAGAAGTGAGTTGGGACCACTGCAGTTCGCCCTGCCAATGGTTTTCTGCCTTGGCAGAACCGCTCTTGTGATCTGTGGATCGTAATCTGATGGGTAGATTTTTCTCGGGATGGCGGTGCTGGTGGTGCAACCGCCTCTTTTCTGTCCTCCAGTGTCCAAGTGGTTTCAGAAATTTGGCTATTTTTTGATGGACTTCACAGTGTGACTCAGTGGTCAGATTGCCGCCAACGTGATGGTCTTTTGACAGCTGCCAAAGCAGCAGTCTTGCCAAAAGTCCGCCAAACTCGTAATGAGGCCCAAAGTGCGTAAAGCATTCAAATATCACAAAACACTAATAAAATAAAACACACGAAATAGAAAAAGTGATTTATAAAAATAGGAAACATTTTTATCTTTAATTTGACACCAAAACAAACAAAATTGGATAAGGGGAACCGGAGATAAGAATTTTTAAAGAATAAATGTTTTTTAGCACATATAAACTAAAAGCTCAACTCGGATATCTGGTTGCACTTCGACCGGGGCAAAGGAAAAGTTTAAAGCTGACCGCAATGGAGCCCTACTCAGCTACATCAAGCAGTGGGCCTCGGTCAAAAGTTTACTTTCTGACTTAGGTGGTCATTATGCCCCTGGCGGTCTTCTAACCGCCAGGGTTAACGTGGCGGTATCACCACCAACAGGGGTGGTGGTAATGAACGCCAAATTATGACCATAGAGGTGATCCCTCCCATAGACAGTCAATGTACTATACCAGCCGCCAGTGCGGTATGAACACTGAACACAGCTGTAGCCACCTCCAGGCAGGCGGAAGACAAGGATCTGCCCACCATATAATGACGATTTCCGGGGTGGTAGCAATGACACCAAAATCCTGGCAGAAACAGATCATCTAAAAGGAGATACTCACTTCCAGGGACACACAGGAACCTGAACTGCAAGTATTCCCGATGTTGTACCACGCCATGGTCACCCTGGAGGACCAATGCCGACGAAGACGACGACAGTGTGTACAGCCACCTAGCACATGAGTGTGGGGGGAGAGTGAAACACACACACACACAACACACACCACACACATACCACACACTCAGTATCACATGCACAGGAATACGCAGCAACAGAACCCTTCAGTAAGTAAAACAAGGGCACATACACAGTTCCACCACTGTATTCCTTTTGTATGAATACGGAAAATGCAAAAACATGCACAACTGCAGAAATAAAGAAATGCATGCCCAAAGGCCAGTTCAAAGTCACTAATGCCCACAGTGCAAAGTCCAAGCCCCAACTTGACTCATGACAACATAGGGACCCCACTGTTCAGGGGCATCATTTTGGAAATGGGCAGACACCTCAGGGGCGGGGGTGGGTGGGGATTGCAACTCATTTTGAGGGGGCTCCTAGACCACTGGTCATGGAGGGGGCTTCCTGCCCACAGGATGAGGAGGAGGCTGGCTGCCCACTGGTTCTGGAGGGCGCTGGCTGCCACAGGATGAGGAGGGGGGCTGGCTGCCCACAGGATGAGGAGGGGCTGGCTGCCCACTGGTTCTAGAGGGGGTTGGCTGCATGCTGGTTCTGGAGGGGGCTGACTGCCCACTGGTTCTTGAGGGGCTGGCTGCCCACAGGATGAGGAGGGGCTGGCTGCCCACTGGCTCTGGAGGGGGTTGGCTGCATGCTGGTTCTGGAGGGGGCTGGCTGCCCACTGGTTCCGGATGCTGCTCCTTGGCCTCTGGTTCCGGATGCTGCTCCTTAGCCTCTTGTTCCGGATGCTGCTCCATGGCCACTATATTGTGTGCCTCCTGGTCCAGGGTAATCTGTGGAGCCTCCCTGTCCAGGGATTCCTGGGGCTCCTCCTTGTCCAGGGATTTCTAGGGTTCTTCCTGGTCCTGGGATATCTGTGGGGCCTCCTTGTCCAGGGATTACTGAGGCTCCTCCTTGTCCAGGGATTTCTGGGGGTCTTCCTTCTCCAGGGATGTCTGGGGCTCCTCCTTGGCCTTGGATGTCTGGGGGGGCCTCCTTGGCCTTTGATGTCTTGGGCTCCTCCTTGGCTTTGGATGTTTAGGAGGCCTCCTTGGCCTTTAATTTCTTGGGTTCCTCCTTGGCCTTGGATTTCCTGGGCTCTTCCTTGGCCTTGGATGTCTGGGGGCCTCCTTTGCCTTTGATTTCTTGGGCTCCTCCTTGGCCTTTGATCTTTGTGGGGTCTCCTTGGGCATGGGTTTCGTTGGGGCCTCCTTGGCCCTGGGTTTTGGAGGTTGCCTCATGGTTTTGCCAGTCTGTTTGGAGGGGGTGGCACTTTAGCCCTCCGTCTTGGGTGGGAGGAGTGTTCTTGGTGAGAGGGGCCTGCTTTTCACTCATGTGCCCCTTAGTGGCAGCTGGAGACTTTGGGGTGGAGCTGTGTCAGACTGGGTGCTTGAGGTACAGGGCTGGGGTGGTGTGACCTTCCTCTTATGGGCAGGACAGGGGGAAGGGGAGAGAAGAGGTCAAGATGGGTAAGGAAAAGCTTCTTAGGAACAATGGGGCAGGATGTGGGAGGAGGGATGGGAGTGGAGGTGAGGGAGTGGTTGTAGGAGGTGTGCTGGACTTGGGAACAGGTGTATGGACAGTGTGCGTGTGTGAGATGGATGGCTGTTGGGGGTCTGGGTGTGTTAGACCTGACAGCCTTAGGGTGGTCACCCCTAACTTTTTGCCTGCCTCCCTTCACTTTTTTGACACTGTTTTAGCGGGTTTTTAGACTCTGCGCTCTTTACCACTGCTAACCAGTGCTAAAGTGCATATGTTCTCTCCCTTTAAACATGGTAACATTGGACCATACCCAATTGGGCTATTTAATTTACTTATAAGTGCCTAGTAGAAGGCTATATGGGGGTCATTACGTGCGGCCGCGGCCATTTGGAGATCCCTGCTGGGCCGGCGGGCGGAAACCTGGTTTCTGCCCGCCGGCCCAGCGGGGATCACGGCCGCAACATAGGAGCCAGCTCCAAATGGAGCCGGCGGTGTTGCGGCCATGCGACAAGTGCAGTTGCACCTGTCGTGCTTTTCACTGTCTGCATGGCAGACAGTGAAAAGCTGCATGGGCCCCCAGGGGCCCCATGACTCCCCGTTCTGCCAGCCTTTTCCTGGCGGTGCAAACCACCAGAAAAAGGCTGGCGGTCGGGGACTCGTAATCCCCTGGGCAGCGCCGTGGTCGTAATACGCCTGGAAGAACCGCCAGCCTGTTGGCGGTGCTTCAGTCGTTTTAGCCCTGGCGGTCCCGTACCGCCAGGGTCAAAATGACCCCCTATATGTGCCCAGGGCTTGTAGATTAAATGCTACTACTGGGCCTGCAGCACTGATTGTGCCACCCACTTAAGTAGCCCCTTAACCTTGTCTCAGGCCTGCTTTGGCAAAGCCTGTGTGTGCAGTTTCGCTGCCAATTCGACTTGGCATTTAAAAGTACTTGCCAAGCCTAAAACTTCCCCTTTTCTACATATAAGACACCCCTAAGGTATGCCCTAGATAACCCATAGGGCAGGGTGCTGTGTGGGCAAAAGACAGGACATGTACCTACGTAAGTTACATGTCCTGGTAGTGTAAAACTCCCAAATTCGTTATTACACTGCTGTGAGGCCTGCTCCCTTCATAGGCTAACATTGGGGCTGCTCTCATACATTGTTTGAGTGGTAGCTGCTGATCTGAAGGGAGTAGGAAGGTCATATTTAGTATCGCCAGAATGGTGATATAAAATCCTGCTGACTGGTGAAGTTGGATTTAATATTACTATTTTAGAACTGCTTCTTTTAGAAAGTGAGCATTTCTCTGCACTTAAATCTTTCTGTGCCTTACAATCCATGTCTGGCTGGGTTTAGTTGACAGCTCCTTGTGCATTCACTTAGACACACCCCAAACACAGGATACTCAGCCTCACACAAAGTACTGCCACACCCCCTACTGGGACCCTGGCAGACAGGATTGAACTGAAAGGGGATCTGGTGCACTTCTAAGCCACTCTTTGAAGTCTTCCCCACTTCAAAGGCACATTTGGGTATATAAACAGGGCCTCTGCCCCTACCAACTCAAACACTTCCTGGAGAAGAAACTTGTAACCAGAACCTGCATCCTGCCAAGAAGAACTGCCTGGCTGCCCAAAGGACTCATCTGACTGCTTTATGTGAAGGACTGCTGCCTTGCTGTTGCTCTGCTGCCTTGCTGCTCCCTGGCTGTGGTGAAGACGTGCTCTCCAAAGGCTTGGTCAGAGCTTGTCTCCTGTTCCCTGAAGTCTCAGGACCAAAAAGACTTCTCTCTTCCAACTGAACTCCTTGTGCGGTGAAAATTAAATGCACAGCTTGCTAAAAATGACGCACAGCCTGCCCCGTGGTGAGTAATTCACCGCACGCCGAACCGAAACGACGCAGCCCGACTTCGCAAGGAGAAGATCGACGTGGCGCCTGCATTGTGACCGGAACTTCGACCACGGCCCACAGGATCGATGCACAGCCGACCTGGGACAACGCAGCCCGACTTCCAGAGGGGAAATCTACGCAGCGCCTGCCGTGCCAAAGAAATTTCCACAAAACGCCCACCGGAACGACGCAGCGCTTGTGACTCCGCTCCACAAGCCCAGGATTCCATGCACAGATCCCGGGGCGTCTGAAAACCCCACAACCTGAAGAGGATCCACGACCGAACGCTGGAAATCAACGCACAGCCGTCCCTGTGTGGAAACTAAATGCTGCATCACTGTGTGGGGCCCGGGAAATTGACGCACACCCCTTTTGTTTCCCCGCTTTTCCTCCTCTGCGGCCCATTGCGGAGATTTTTCACGCAAACCAGGTACTTTGTGCTAAAAAGGGACTTTGTTTGCTTTTAAAAGACTTAAGACACTTTCCATCACTTTTTCAGTGATATCTCTACATTTACTTATTGCATCTTTGATCGCTTTTGACCTGCAAATATCCAGATAAATAAAATTTATTTTTCTAAACACTGTGTGGTGTATTTTTGTGGTGCTATATTGTGTTATTGTATGATATATTGCACAAATACTTTACACATTGCCTTCTAAGTTGAGTCTGACTGTTCAGTGCCAAGTTACCAGAGGGTGGACACAGGATAATTTGGATTGTGTGTGACTTACCCTGAGTAGAGTGAGGGTCCCTGCTTGGGCAGGGGGTAACCTGACTGCCATCCAAAGACCCCATTTCTAACAGGTTGAAAGCATTTGTGTGTTACTGGAGGGGGACAGACGCAGTGGGGAGGTAAAACAGGACGTGTGGATGTTTGTTTTGGTGGTATCTGCAAATGAGGGGAGTGCGCTGCAGGAGGTGGTGATGGTGGTGGTGGTGACTGTGCATGCGGTGTGTGCGGTGCATGTCTGCGGATCTGCTGTTGTGGTGACTGTGGGCAAGGCTGTGCAGGTGGCAGGATCAGGGACTGTTAATGCAGTGCATGCAGGTGTGAGTGCTGATGTGACTGTGAGGGAGGAGGGGGAGACAATGGAGGCAGTGGATGGTGTTGTGTGTGCATCTGTGTGTTAGCTGTGGGAGTGCTTGTGGACTGAAGTGTGCTGCCTGTGTGTGAGTCTTGTGTGTTGTTTAGGGTCCATGCTGGTCAGAAGGTGTGCGAGGGAAGGGTGGGGGGAAGGCGACTGGGACTGGGTGGTGGTAGTAGGAAGGGGGGCGGATTAAATAGGGACGCTAGCTGTCGTCAGTTAAGAGGCCAAAGTGTGAAACAATCTCTGTAGGGCCACCAGCCCACCTTGAATGCTCTCCAGGAAGGCATTGCAATGCTGCATCTGGGATGCCAGCCACTGAATGGCATTCACAATGGTTGACTGCCTTACAGAGATGGATCTCAGGAGGTCAATAGCCTCCTCATTGAGGACAGCAGGGCTGAATGGGACAAGGTCTGAGATGCCTGGGGCGAGGAGATGCCCACCCTCCTGGGTGAGCAGGCACGGGCAACTTGGTTGGGGGCTACTGGGATGGCAGGGCTGGAATGGGGGTGGCGGTACTGCCTGTAGCTGGGGTGGTCCCAGAGGAGTCCACCACCACCAGGGAGCTCCCATCGGAGGATGATTCAGAGTCAGTGGTGTCACCTGCTGTCCCCACCGTGGTGCTACCCTCGCTCTCTGTCCCACTGATCCCTTCGGCATCAGTGGACTCTGCCTCCTGTGTCCCGTGGGCTGCAGCTCCCTCACTTGCCAATGCCCCTGCTCCTTTGCCAGATGATGCTAATGCTGCATGGACAGGATGATAGAAGGAGGGGGGAGAAAGGTAGCACAGGGTCAATCTCAGCACCAACAGCACAGATGGCAGACACATCACTGTCACACACTGAGACTGAGAATGGGCAGTATGGACCTCACTGGCATACCATTGGCAAAGTACCACAGCAGGTAGGAGCCAAACACTGCCAGCCACACACCAACTGGGACCAGCTAAGTCACCGACCTAGCTATCTAATACATGCCTTCAAACCTATTATCTTGAGCTGGACCACACAGCAATATCTGAACTGGCATAGTGGGGCAACCACTGACTAGTACCCTGCACCTAAATCCCATGCCAGGAAACAGAGATGGTTGACATACACACTGTACTCACCCCCTTGTGGCTGCTGTGATGCCCTCAAGCGTCCATCCAGCTCTGGGGGGTCAGTTTCCAATGGGCACCTCACGCTCAGGAGGCCATCCCCAGCTGGGCCTCCGCAGTCTTCAGGGCCCAGAGTCTCAGGTCCTCCCATCGTTTCTTGCAGTGGGTGCTCCACCTGCTATAGACCCCCAGGAACCGCACAACCTTGGCGTTGGCATGCCACAATCTCTTTTTCTGATGGACGCTGACCTGCAGAGGAAACACAGAAGGCGGGATACCATGAACCTGACAATCCAGCCTGTTTCACATATGGCCCACAAAAAGCACTTCCCCTCATCAGGCACACACATGACCTGTACCACTGTATTGACGCTGCCACCAGCCACCCCCCCACCTGA
Organism: Pleurodeles waltl; assembly: GCF_031143425.1. Taxonomy (NCBI): domain Eukaryota; kingdom Metazoa; phylum Chordata; class Amphibia; order Caudata; family Salamandridae; genus Pleurodeles; species Pleurodeles waltl. The sequence goes on from NC_090439.1 coordinate 345,511,623, forward strand.
CACTCTGCCAGCACACACTCACATCTCCATGCAGTCATGTTGCATGCAACGTACTCATGGTGTATTCACCTGTTGGTCTGAAGGCCTATACAACTGGCCATACTGGGGTAGGACCCCATTCACAAGGCACACCAACTCCTCTGATATGAAGGCTGGGGCTCTTTCCCCTGTAGCACGAGCCATGGCAGGTTCCGGACACAGGTCACAGCAGCACACTCAGTGGAGATGTCATTCTGCGGAAAGTCAAGAATCAAGTGAATTGGTAGAAAGGAATCGGGGGTCTCGTCCACGGTGGTGAACACCATTACCGCCAGTGTTGATCATCAGATCATCATTGGTTACCATAGTCCATGAAAGGTCATGTTAGCCAATGAGGAATTGCACTGCAGTGCAGACCGCCTTCTGTCATGATGCCAACACCAGCTTTGTGAGGTCACTTCCACCTGTCCCTGAATACAGTACAGGCAGGTGCCATTTTCTAATGCTGGTACACATGTGCAGATTAATATTAAATTAAATTATAGTTGAATGTACTCACCTACACAGTTCCAGGGTTCGAAATACAAGCATACTCTGTGTACACTGCTGTAGTGTGGTCATGGTTCCTGTTGACACTCAGGGGCATAATAATACTCTGTTTGCACCGGATTTGTGTAATTTCTTTTTATGCAAATCCAGCGTAAACTTAACTCCATATTTCTATTATGACGCTAGACATGTGTAACGCCAAAATATTAGAGTTAAAGTCATTTTTTGCCAATGAGATGCAAGGTAGGCATGCCTTAACGCCTTATTTATCCTCCCAAGCAAAAATCACGCACAGGAGGAGGAGGGCCTCAAATAATGGTGCCAAGTCTGCTTAGCACCATTATTTAACGCCTAGGTCAGAACAGGCATTAAGGGACCTGTGGGCCTTTTTCCATGGTCAGAGACCATGGACACAGCCTACAGGTACCCTTCCCTGTCCCCAGGGACACCCCCACCCGCACCCACATCTGGAGGACACCTAAGGATGAGGGGACCCATCTCAAGTAAGTCCAGGTAACTATTTTTTATTTTTGTAAAGTGCCATAGGGGGACCTAACATAGGCCCACCTACATGGCACTGTGCCCAATGGCCAAGCCCAGGGGACTTAAGTCCCCCAGGCATGGCCATAGGGCGGGGCATGACTTCTGTCTTTACTTAGACAGGAGTCATGTCTATGAGGGTTGTGCATGGAAATAATGATGCTAAACAGGTTAGAGTCATTTTTTTTACTCTAACCTGACTGGCGCCATTCTTTCATGCACAACCTCCAGTTTCCCTTCCACCTCCCTCACTCGGTTAGCATCAATAATTTTGACGCTAACAGGGCCTTACCGCCGGCTAGCGTCATAGCTTAAATATGACACCCTGCTGGCATCCAGGAATGGTGCTAGCCGGCTGTATACTTTTTGACGTAAACCTGCGCTAACCAAGGTTTGCAGCAAAAAGTATAAATTAGGGCCTCATTTTCTACATTTGGGTCCCTTAGGTACCAACCACTGCGGAGGAATAGTAGGAGGCAAATACCGGTGTACATACCCCTTGTGGATATGGCTACACTGGAGGACCAGGACATCATACTCACCTATCATCTGGACAGGGCCACAATCACAGAGCTGTGTGCACAATTGGAGCCTGATCTGCTCTCTGATATCCGTAGCGCCACAGCAATCCCCCCTCTTGTGCATGTACTCTTAGTGCTCCATTTCCTGGCAACAGGCTCCTTCCAGGTGACAGTGAGCTTGGCTGCAGGGATGTTTCAGCCAATGTTCTCTATTGTGCTTGCAAGGGTTTTGTCTGCCTTGCTCAAACACATGTGCAGCAACATCGCATTCCCCCAGGTAGATGACTTACCCACTGTGAAGGATGGATTCTATGTAATGGGACATATACCTCATGTTATTGGGGCCATCGACAAGACCCATATTGCCTTTGTCCCCCCCAGGGCCAATGAACAGGTGTACAGGAATCAGAAGAGTTTCCACTTACTCAATGTCCAAATGGTGCTCCTGGCTGACCAGTACATCTCCCCGGTGACTGCCAAGTATCCAGGGTCAGTGCCTGATGTCTTTGTCCTGAGGAATAGCAGTGCCCCACAGCTGATGGCACAACTATAGAGGCACAGAGTGTGACTTATAGGTGAGCATGTGTCCCCACCCAAACTATGTCAGCGTATGCATTCAAGAGTAATCCCCCCTGCCATGGGGCAAGGTGAATGTGTGTCCCTAACTTCTTGCAGGTGATTCCGGCTACCCAAACCTGTCCTGGCTTATGACCACTGTGAGGAATCTAAGAACAGGGGCTGAAAATAGGTATAATGATGTCCATGGGCATACCAGGAGGATTGTTGAGAGGACCTTCGGTCTCCTGAAGACTAGGTTCAGGTGCCTCCATCTTACATGTGGATCCCTATGCTGCTCCACTGAAAAGTTCTGCAGAATCGTTGTGTGCTGCATGTTGCACAATTTGGCCCTCAGAAGGCATGTACCACAGCTGCAGGCGGAGGGGGGTGACAATGCAGCTGTGGCAGCAGTGGATACTGAGGACAGTGAGGAGGAGAAAGAGGAGGAGGAAGTGGACAAGAGGTCACATTTGATCCAGCAGTCCTTCCAATGACACTCAGGTAAGACTGTTGAACTAAGCAAGACTATATTTTAGGGTTGTACTGTGTGACTGCAGCATGATGTCAGTCATTCCCTTTGCATCACACCTGACTGTCACTTATACCTTCCCTTCTTGCACGTGTTCATGTTGTTCCAACAGTGTACTGCTGTGATGTGTACAGATTGCTGAGACACATTTGTTGGATGGGTCAACATGTTACTGGGCATTTACACAGGATAATGCAGTTCATTACAGTTTGTTACATTGTACAATACCTGTAGATATAGCAGCATTACACAATTTGTATCCAAGGGTGTTTATTGTAAATAGTTCTCCAATGGGAAGTGCAATAGAGTGGGTGATGGTTGGGAATAGTCCAGGGTATTGGTCCAGTCTGTTTGTAGCACAGGTCCAGTGTCCATGGGGACATAGGAAGGGGAAAAATAGCAGTTCAAAGTGGATAAGGTGACACAGTGGTGGTGGTGTTGGTCTTAGCAAATGTCTTTGGTGTCTGTCTGGGTCGCAGGGAATGTTTGCAGGGTGGTTCACCTTCTGCAGGGGGAGGGGTGCTGGTGGCCTGTTGGTCCTGTGGCAGGTCCTCCTGTCCACTAGCTGAGGCAGATGTGGAGGGCTGGTCAGTTGACTGCCTAGTGGAAGGGGCCTGCTGGTGTGATGTGTAATCCCTCATGATGTTGGCCATATCTCCCAGCACCCCTGCTATGGAGACCATGGTGGTGTTGAGGGCTCACAATTCTTTCCTGATCTCCTGTTGGTGTTCCTCCTGCAGCCACTGGTTCTCCTGCATGATGTCTATCAGCTGACCCATCTTGCCCTGGGATTATTGGTAAGCCCCCAGGACATTGGTGAGTGCCTCCTGGATAGTTTCTTCCCTGGGCCTGTCCATCCCCTGGCACACAGCTCTCCTCCGAGTGTCCCTGTCCCCATGTGTCCCCTGAATGGTGTGCCCTCTGCCACTGACCCCAGGACCCTCATTCTCTTGCCTATAAGGTGTGGACTGGGGTCCCTGTACAGGTGGGCACACTGCTGATTGACGTTTCCCGGGTACAGAGGTCTGGGGACTTTGGGTGTCTGTTGTGGTATTGGATACTGATTGGGGAGGCTCTGTGGTGGACTGGATGTGGGCTGGGGTATCTGACTGACCAGTGGTCCCTGGTGGGCCAGGGAGTTCATCCAGATCCAGAAGTCCAGAGTTATCATCACTGGGGGTATCTTCTGGTGGGGTCTGGGTAGCTGTGGCACCTTCTCACCACTGGCAGTGACTGGGGCACCTGTGGGGATATAAGTGGTATAATATGCTACATATCTGTGACATATTCTGCATCCCTAGCTTCCCCTATATCATTGCTGTTTCCCTGCCACCTTTGTTTGTGTATGTTGATGTATTGTGGGATTGTTAGTTCTCCATGCCGTGCATGCATTGGTGGTGGGTGTACATGCAGGGCTTGAAGGGATGTGCATGCAGTGGGTATGGCATTTGGGTTAGTTAATTGGGGTGGTGTACTCTGCGGGATGGAGCAGAGTGATGTGTTTCAGGGAGAGGGGTTTTGGTGGCATGCAGGTATGGGGTGATAGGTAGTAAAATTGACTCACCAGTGTCCAGTACTCCAGCAACTCCAGCAACTCCAGTGAATCCCTCAGGATGCAGGACTGCCAAGACTTGCTCCCCCCATACTGTCAGTTGTGGGGAAAGACGTGGGGGTCCACCGCCAGTCCTCTGGATGGCAAGCTGGTGCCTTGCTGCTATGGATCGTACCTTCCCCCATAGGTCATTCCACCTCTACCTGGTGTTGTCCCTTGTTCGTGGATGCTGTTCCACGGCATTCAACCGGTGCACGATACTTTGCGATAACTCCATCTTCCTAGCAATAAAGATCTGCTGGATCTGTGCTCCAAACAGCTGTGGCTCTACCCTGACTATTTCCTCAACCATGGCCTGCAACTCCTCATCAGTGACACGGTGTGCCTTTGTGGGGACATTGGTGTTGTGTTGTGTGTGTGTTTTGCAGAGGGTGTAGGGTAATGTGGTGGGGTGTGTGGTGCGTGGCGGGTGAATGGGTAGTTGTGGTGTGTGTGTGAAGTTGTCTCTGTGATTTGCATGGCTAGCTATTGCAGTCCTGTTGTGTTGGCAATGGATTGTAGGTGATGTGGGTGTGTGTTTTATAGTGCTGTTGGTGGGTGTGTGTGGTATGTGTATTTGTGTCAGGTGTGGGTTTTTAGTTTTGGCCAATGTTGTCTTGTTTTGTCTTTGCGTGGCCTTATCTGCCGTGGCGGTGTTCACTGCCAATGGTTTATCGTTGTTGAATGTCTGCTGTGGTAATTGGTGGGTCATTATTTGGAGGGCATAATGTTGGTGGTGTAACGGTATGGGTGGTAGTAACAACAGTTTATCACATTCAGTGGGTCTGGCGGATTTGTGGTTGAGGCTTTTTCTGACGGTTTTGGATGTATATGTCATAATGTGGTGGACAGATGTCCGCCTCTGCGGCAGTATGTTGGCGGCAGTCACCACTGCGTTATTCAGTTTTTACTGCCAATGTCATAATGAGGGCCTTAGTCTTTTTCTTGAAGAATTTTCACCAATCCAATCTGACCTCCCTAGAGTGCTCTTTGGATACACGTCGCAGGAGATCTTAGTGAAGAATTTGGACTTAGACAATTTTTCAGGACAGAAATCTTCGTCCAGACCAAAGTTGAATTTGGATCCGGCGTCCCTGGAACCCTCCTCGGATATGCTGCACAGGAATTCCCGGTCAACATTTTACATTTCGGCGTTGTCACTTTTTTGGAACTTTTTCTCTTGGAGGTAAGCTGGCTTGACTCACGACGTCGGGTCAGATCTTTTATGAAGCTTTTTTCCAAAAGTTCTCCAAACTACTGAATCATCTTCCAGAAGGTCTTTGAAGGTTCTTCAAGAGTCTACAGTTCACCCCAAGGTTCAAGAAGCTCTGAGTTGCTCTTTGAGAGTTAGGACTCCAAATCCCAGAAATCACCTGGCTCAAACTCCAAAATGACCACTGGACAGTGGTCAGCTGAATCGTTCCTTCAGAATTTTATTCAGGTGACTTTGGTTAGCTAGTTTTAACCTGTAGCAAGCAGGGAGTCTGTTCTTGAACCAGTTGAAGCCAGGCAAAGTCCTTTTCAATGGTGAAGCCCAAGTGTGCAGCTGGTGCACTCTTTCAGAGTGCAGTGTCCAGGTGCAGGTCAGGGGTCCAGCAGGGCAGTTCTTCTTCTTCTGACATTTTCCTTGTAGGGATCTGAGATCTGGGTGAAGCTCTGCCATATTTATCCTTGCTCCTGGGTAGAAAGCACAGGGGGCAAATTCCCATTCACAGGCAGGCCACCACCCCCTTGGATGACCACTTCCTGGGAAGTGTGGTAAAAATAAATCCCAGGGAGCAACATTCTTTAAAAGTCCCAAATGGCACAATCTGAAGTTTGAAGGTTAGGTCTCGCTGAATCAACCCACTGGTGTGGCTAAAATGTCTTAACACACCTCTTTCCTGCCCTCTTCTAATCTAATCAAGGGGGCACCTGGTTGCCTAGGTTTGCAGGAAATGGAAAAGGTCCTGGGCTGATCCAAATGTCCTTCCCTCCTTTGAAGAACAGTTTGGTTGCTCTCCCCGCATCCTTTTTCACCATCTGCTGAGGCAGATCTCCTCTCACAGGAACTTCCTTTTTCTTCAGTCCGGGCCACTGCACACCTCATCATGCAGGCTGGACAGGCTGCCAGAGGTTGGCCAATCAAAAAAAGGACACTACAGAGGTGAAATTGGCAACTTTCAGGTAGAGTTCTAAAATGTATTACTTTAAAAAAATTGCAAGTTGTTGGGTTTATTACAACAATATGTTTGATTTCAAACTGCACATTTTTAGCTCCTTTTGGGACTTTATTAATTTAAAATAATGCCTCCCCATTTTAGCCTGAGGAGCCCATTCACCACAGTGAGGGAAAAACATTTGGCTAGTTTTTCTCACCAAGGTTTATAAAAGCACTTTTTATAAGTTCCCTGCACATAGGGCCACCCAGTCCTGGTGGAACTTAGATAACGCTTTAGGGGTGACCTATATGTGAAAAGAAGGAAGTTTAGGACTTTGGAAGTACTTTTAATTCCAAAGTTGAATTTGCATGTAACTTCTGTTTAAAAGCAGCCAGCAAGGCAGGACCACCTTTAAAATGACACTGGGCACCTTAGCAGTGCACCCATGGGTACACTACCTATCCTGGGGTACCTAAACCTACATGCCCTACCATATACTAGGGACTTATAGATAGGTTGATACTGACGATTATAATTAACTTAATTTGCACATCCACTTACGTGGCACAATGGTTAGAGCGGCAGACCCTGATACAGAGATCTGGTCCGGGACCAGGGTTCAATTTCCTCCAGCCACTTTCTTTCCCTGATATGTCCCACCCCAGACACATGAATGACAACAAAATAAAAACACCTAAATCTACCCTCAACTATGCATAAGAACTAATCTACCCCAAGGACAACCCCCCCCAAAATAAACAGTAAAATATGACATATACAAAGGACGATTCAGATGTCATGGATGCAGACAGCACAACAGACTCAAAAAACAGCACTCCTCTCTCCACCAACAGCACAATACAGCCTCTCCCAAGCACAGACACAAAGACTGTGAGTGAAAGTGAAAGTAACTTCACAGTTCCTGGTTTGCAGCATGGGTGATCCATTGCATCACTTCCTGAGAAGATGCAACACGTTTTCAGCCAACGTGTCATTTTTTAACGCTTCACATCAATGTGTGGATTTTCCAGGATGCGTGACAAAGCACCATGAGGAAATTCTGAAGCGTTGAATAGGAATCCTCATTTTTGACTGACGCAATGGCTGAAAAAAACATGCATTGGGACAGGGTGTCTATTTTGACTGAAATATATGGATTTCTGTATGGTGTGATGTGGAATGCATGTAAAGAGTCATGTGGATTGCTGTTTTGCCTGTGAATAGTAGTGTTTACCACATTGCTGTCTTTCTATGTGTCATGTGTGTTTTGTGAGTTTACATAGGTGAAAGTACATGCTTTACTATGATCAGACTACACACAGGGTACATTTCCTACATTTGGTTAACAGCACACCTTAGAATGGTTTCCCCATGTGCCAACTATGTATTGGCACCTGATTCCATTGCTTAGATTACACCCAGGGATGCTGTGGACCTGCCCTGGAATGTAGTTAGGACACCCACATCTCTGACAGCGCAGGCGTCTGCCAATCTGTGCAGTGTCCCAAGGTGCAGAAAGCAGGCTGTCAGGCAACACAGGGGTTTGGGGTTACAGTCTCCTGTGTAGACAAGCCTTAGAATAGAATGGACACACATGTGGAAGGATGTATGAATGGTACAATTCAATCATGTTCCCCCCAGAGGGGTATCCCATCAGGGGACACACTGTCAATTCACCTTCAGAGATTGTCTTTGCATCAGGCCCCACATCTTACAGACAGCGTGCAGTTAAAATCAGGTGACCATAACAATGCCATGGGCCCACGCTGCTTTGTACAAGAGGGTGCACCCCCTGTTGTTGTCACAGCCAATATGAGTGTCCGAAAACTACAGCTTCATTATAACTGGAAGTATAAACATGTGTAGCACCTTGATGCATTTTTAGGGACACCGAGGTACAACTAAGTGTGTGCAAAGGGCCAATGTGCACCTGCACTACTTAAACCACGCAGACCTTGGTGAGGATACTGCTGCACTTAAGGTGCCATTTCCAAATGAGCTAGCATGTGAAGGTGCCCTGAATATACATTTCACATGGTTTGTGGTGCACGTGATTTTCACTCATACTGAAGGTGCAATGTTACTACACCATGCATACCTTTGTGTGGCCTCAGACGTACTAAGGACAGAAAGACAACGCACCTCAAACTGTTATTACACTCTGCATCAAGGTGGTGTTGCTTGTGCATTGCAGTCGGTGTACACATACAATCCCCATGTATTTAACCCCTTCTCTGCCAGTCCTTTTCCACTCAGGTGCCAGGCCTTTTATTTGGGGCAGTTCGCTCTTAGACCCTTATAACTTTTTGTCTACATAAGCTACCTATGCCAAATGTGCATCCTTTTTTCCAACATCCTAAGGATTCTAGAGGTACACAGACTTTGTGGGTTCCCCTGAAGGAGTCCAAGAAATTAACCAAAATACAGTGAAATGTTTTTATTTTTGTTGTTTTTTTTAAATGGGAAAAAAGGGCTGCAAAAGAAGCCCTGTGATTTTTTCACTGAAAATGGCAGCAAAGGTTTGCAGTGCTAAAATCACCATCATCCAGGTTTTCAGGAACAGGAAGACTTGAATCAGAAAACCCAATTTATCAACACAATTTTGCCATTTTACTGGGACATACCCCATTTTTACTATTTTTTGTGCTTTCAGCCTCCTTCCAGTTAGTGACAGAAATGGGTGTGAAATCAATGCTGGGTGCCAGAAAGCTAAACATTTCTGAAAAGTAGACAAAATTCTGAATTCACCAAGGGGTAATTTGTGTAGCTCCTACAAGGGTTTCCTACAGACAATAACAGCTGAAATAAAAAAAAAAATGAAATTGAGGTGAAAAAAACAGCCATTTTTCACCACGTTTTACTTTGTAACTTTTTCCTGCGATGTAGCAATATACATGTACGTCTGCTGGACTCTTCTGGTTGGGGGATATATAGGGTTTGTTGGTTCATCAAGAACCCAGCTACCCAGACCCAATACATGAGCTGCACCTTGCAATGGGTTTTCATTCTATACAGGGTATACAGCAATTTGTTTGCTGAAATATAAAGAGTGAAAAATAGGCATCAAGAAAACCTTAGTATTTCCAAAATGGGCACAAGATAAGGTGTTGAGAAGCAGTGGTTATTTGCACATCTCTGAATTCCGGGGTGCCCATACTAGCTTGTGAATTACAGGGCATTTCTCAAATAGATGTCTTTTATACACACTGTCTTACATTTGGAAGGAAAAATGTATAAAAAGACAAGGGGCAATAACACTTGTTTTGCTACTCTGTGTTCCCCCAAGTCTCCCGATAAAAATGGTACCTCACTTGCGTGGGTAGTCCTAATGCTCGCAACAGGAAAACAACATGGAGACATCACATTTTTACATTGAAATTTGCTGTGTTTTTTGCAAAGTGCCTAGCTGTAGATTTTGGCCTCTAGCTCAGCCGGCACCTCAGGAAACCTACCAAACCTGCGCATTTTTAAAAACCAGACACCTAGGGGAATCCAAGATTGGGTGATTTTCGGGGCTCTCACCAGGTTCTGTTACCCAGAATCCTTTGCAAACCTCAAAATTTTGCCAAAAAAACACCTTTTCCTCACATTTCGGTGACAGAAAGTTCTAGAATCTTCGAGGAGCCACAAATGTCCTTCCACCCACTTGTGTGGGTAGGCCTAGTGCCCGCAGCAGGAAATGGCCCAAAACACAACAGGGACACATCCCATTCTCACAAAGAAAACAGACCTGTTTTTTGCAAAGTGCCTAGCTGTGGATTTTGGCCTCTAGCTCAGCCGGCACCCAGGGAAACCTACCACACCTGCACATTTTTGAAAAGTAGACACCTAGGGGAATCCAAGATGGGGTGACTTGTGGGTCTCTCACCAGGTCTGTTACCCAGAATCCTTTGCAAACTTCAAAACTTCGCCCAAAAACACTTTTTCCTCACATTTCGGTGACAGAAAGTACTGGAATCTGAAAGGAGCCACACATTTCTCCACCCAGCGTTCCCCCAAGTCTCCCGCCAAAAATGGGACCTCTCTTGTGTGGGTAAACCTAGCGCCAGTGACAGGAAATGCCCCAAAACACAACGTGGACACATCACATTCTCACAAAGAAAACACACCTGTTTTTTGTAAAGTGCCTAACTGTGGAATTTGGCCCATAGCTCAGCTTGCACCTAGGGAAACCTACCACACCTGCACATTTTTGAAAACTAGACACCTAGGGGAATCCAATATGGGGTGACTTGTGGGGTTCTTACCAGGTTCTATTACCCAGAATCCTTAGCAAACCTCAAAATTTGGCCGAAAAGCACTTTTTCCTCACATTTCTGTGACAGGACAAGTTCCCCAAGTCCCCCAATAAAAATGGTACTTCACTTGTGTGAGTAGGCCTAGTGGCCACGAAAGGAAATGCCCCCAAAACACTATGTGGACACATCAAAATTATCAAAATATTAAACTACCGTTTTTTGCAGGGGGACCTGCGTTTTTGGTCCTGGGCTCAGCAGCCATATAGGGAAACCTACCAAACCCCAACATTTCTGCAAACTAGACACCTGAGGGAATCCAGGGAGGTGTGACGTACGTGGATCCCCCAATGTTTTCTTACCGAGAATCCTTGCAAACCTCAACTTTAGCTAAAAAAATCTTTTTCCCATATTTCTGTGTGGGATCATCGCACTGGGACAAATTACCTAATACCCAACATTCCTCTCAGTCTCCCGGTAAAAATGATACCTCACTTGTGTTGGTGGGCCAAGTGCCTGTGACAGGAAAGAGCCAAAAACATGTTGAAATTGAGGGGGAACCAAAGCGGGTCCAAAAGGGCAGCTTGGAAAAAAACATGTTTAGGCTGACAAGGGTAGCAGAATTTTTATTGGTGTAGATGAGACAATGCTGAGTGGTAGGAGTTTTGATGGATTCCTGTAGATCCTGGAAGATTCCATCTAAAAAATGTGGGAAAAATGTGTGATTTCCATCTAAGTTGGAGGTTTGCAGGGCATTGTGGATAAGAAAATGGTGTGGGATGAATGTGAAACACACCACCCTGGAATCACCCAGATGTTTAGTTTTCAGATGTGTCTAGGTCTTGTGGATTTTTCTACATGGTAGCATCCCGAAGTCTAAAAAGTGCAACCCTCACCATTCCAAGTGGGACGATTTTGAGAGTTAGCCAAGCTCTCATGGCCCAAATGTATTGTATAGTATTGTATTGTAAGTATTTGTAAAGCGCATTCCGGCCGTAGCATCAATGCGCTGAGAAGAGCCGGTGAGTCACGGGATCCAGAGTAGAAAGGGGACAGTCGCCACGGCAGTCCACAAGTCGCAACCTCCCTAATGGGCAGACAGCCAGGTTTTCAGTTGCCTTCTGAAATGAAGATACGTCTCTTCCTTCCTGATAGCTAGAGGGAGGGCGTTCCAGAGTCTTGCTGCCACCACCGAGAAGGTAAAACCAAAACCCCAAATAATCAAACGTCCTCTTGCCTGCAGTGGGATAAGATATTTTAGTGTGCGGGGAGAGCTGAAAGGCTATTAGGGTGGGAGCATAACCAGCCCATACAGGTTGGTAGCCACCACCCCACTATTTTATATATTTTTTTAGTTCCCTGACATCTAGTAGGCTTTCTGCCACCCAGGGGAGTGGCTCCGGGGTAATTACCCCATCTGCCCACAGGTGGGCAGAACAACTTCGGCCCCATTTATTTGGGGTGGTGGTATGGCCATAGCCCACCCACTTATTTTGGAGAAAAAAAATCTTCCCTGGTCTTTTGTGGGCTTTCGGCCCCTAATTATAATAGGCCCTTTGCCTAAGGGGTCACTCCCCTTGCATGAAATTGGTGCAAAAAAATCCCTGGTGTCTAGTGGTTTCTGCCCCCCTTAGGGGCAGATTGGCCTAATATAAATTGGCTGGGGCAGAAATGGCCTAAATACAATTTGCCCCCCTTGCCTAAGGGGTCGCTCCCCATATATATATAAAAAAAAGTAAACATAAAAAAATGGATATCCCTAGTGTCTAGGGGTTTGTGCCCCCGAGGGCAGATCAGCATAATTATAATAGGCTGATCTGCCCCTGGGGGGGCAGAAAAGGCCTAAAAATATTCCCCCCCCCCCCGGGGAGCAGCTCTTGCCCAAGGGGCCCCTCCCCCTTTGTATAAACATAAATAAAAAACAAAATTACCTGGTGTCTAGTGGTTTCTGCCCTCCTTGGGGGCAGATTGGCCTAATAAAAATAGGTTGATCTGCCCCAAAGGGGGGCAGAAATTGCCTAAAAATTAATTTGCCTTGAAGGGAGCGACCCTTGCCTAAAAATAAGAAACAAAAAAATTATCCCTGGTGTCTAGCGGTTTCTGCCCCTAATTATAATAGGCTGATCTGCCCCCAGGGAGGGCAGAAATGGCCTAAAAATAAATTCCCCCTCTGGGGAGGTGTCCTTGCCCAAGGGGCTGCTCCACTTATTCAATTACCAAAAAGAAAAACCTCCTTGGAGTCTAATGGGCATTTCTGCTGCCCAATCCCATCGGGCAGCAGAAATGCTCAGAAAGACAGGAAAGGAAAAGCATTTCCTTTCCTTTGAGACCTTTCTCGGCCCCTCCAGTGATCGGAGAAGAAATGCATTTTTCCTCCGATTGGCGCTGGGGATGGGCAGGCCTCTGATGAGGTCAGCTCACGATCGCGCTCTGACATCATCAGACTCCACAGGGGGTTGGGGGCAGGGGTGGAAGGGAAGCGATTCTCCTTCTAGTGCTGCCCAGGACATAATCATTACATCCAGGGCACCTGAGGGGGTTAAACTTTGTGACAGGAAATGGGACTCATGTGGATCAGGCTCAGTCCCAAGCTTGTCAGACATCCCCAGTAGAGCATAAACAAGGATGTATCAATTGATGTGACCTTGACCATTCTGCTTTAATGTGTCCTGCATTATGTAGCTCACATTGGCCATGTTGGACTGGGCCATGGATGGTACGTGTGCATGAAGTGTTGAAAGAACTGTGATGCCAAATGACAACAGATTGTGTTGATACGTGTGCCTCTTCTACAGCCACATGATGAAATCCACATTTTTCCATTGGTTATCTTGGTAATCCATGTGGGCTGTCCAGCACTGATGCACTGACAATGTCTCTCCAATACACCCATGACAATGAGTGACACTTGTGAGCTTCCTTTTGGTGTGCATTCTGTTACTCCATAGGTATGAGTCCATGATGTGCCAGACAGCTGGAATTTGCATGACCTTATGGATATTGTTGAGAGGCTTGTGCCATCAGATGGTCCACGGAAGAGAGGACACCAGTGTCATCAGCCTGTGGTATCTAGACTCATATCTGTATGACTTGCCATTCTAGAAGAATGCACTATCATCTTGGATTTGTCTTCCAAGACAGGTAGTCTTATTAGTTCTTCCTGGTATTAGTTATGATGAAGTTAACAGTTGCAGGTTGTTGGATTTCTCATTGCCAATCTTTTGAGCCTGTCATGGCACATTTATCTCCTTCCTAGCAATATTTGGGCTTAAGTCATATATTTCCATTTTAACCTATGGAGCTAAAATTCTAGAATGTGAATAAACTCACTAGGGCAAATAACGTATCTTTTGAAATGCCCCTCCTTACAGTTACAGGGCACCCCATTTCTGGAGCACCTAAAGAAGATCTTAGGTGTGAATTGTATGTAAGGTTAAGATGGATTTATACCTTGGAAGTACATTTTCTTCCAAAGTCAATTTGGCACATATTTACATTTTTGAAGACAATCTGCAAGGCGGGGCTGCCCTTAAAATTGAAAGCAGACACATGCAACAGTATAGTGCACATTCCAGTGCAGGAAATCTACCAGGCCTCTAATCTTACCTGTCCCATTCTATACTAGGTACGTATAGGTAGTTTGATTCCCACTTGCCCTATTGTTGAGTAGGGACTTACAGTACTTTCCAATATACCTTTTATTCAGAGGAGTGGACCTGGACCTGGTTAGCAGACCCAGGGTACAGCCGGGGTCAGTCACCACCAGTATTAGTTATATATAAATTTGGGTAAACATGCCAAAAGGATGACTTCCTGACACTGTGATTGGGCAGGTAATTTGCCTACACACTGGTTGGTCTTATATGTGTTGTTTTACATAGGTACACTGATTCTTGTTGTCACTCTCCTTTGACATTGCAGGAGTCATTCCCACATGTATCACACACATGACTAGTATATTTTGACATTGCGGGAGTCATTCACACATGTATTACACACATGACTATATATGCTATAATGATGGTATATTTTGTGCTTGGTCCTCATCTCCCTATACTCATCATCTAGTACTTTTTTCTCCTCATTGTAATTGGGCCATGGAAAGTTATGCTCTGCACATGTATTCTGCAATATGTAGAACACTAGGATTTGTTCAGTTGCCGTTGATGGTGAGTCAAGGAATTAACCCCTAAACATATCCTGACTCCTGAAGTAGTACTTGTGTACTCTGTAATTCCCCTCCACAATGTAGCAGGCCCTGAATGTGACTCTGCTGAGCTTCCGTATGGGTGTTTTTGAGATTAGAACTCATCCACAGCTGCAGACTGTATAGTTTGTGAGCTGCACAGTGAGTAGGGCTGGATTGGCTGAATGGTCATGCCAGCAAATGGCCCCACATCCATACACAAATAATTCTGTATCCTACTTGGCTCATATGCATTGCCAACTGTGATACATGCTATGACATTGTTTGGTATACATGCAAGATGATCACTGATTTGATGTACACTGTGCTACACATATAGATGTAATGTCCTCTGTGATACACACTATTTGTCATACAAGTGAGTGTAAATAACATGGATGTGCTGAGTTGTCACCAGTGAAATAAGGGGGTCATTACAACCCTGGCGGATGGCGGAGAACCGGCGGTAAGACCGACAACAGGCTGGCGGTCTTACCTAGGTGAATTATGACCATGGCGGCTACCGCCATGGTCATCCGCAGGTTCTCCGTCCCACCCGCCAGGGCGGAAACGACCGCCGGGCTGGAGACCTGGGTCTCCAGCCCTGCGGCCGTCAGTATACCGCCGGCGGTATTTGGATCCGGCTTACCACCGTGGATTTCCAGCGGTTTGAACCGCCATGAAATCCATGGTGGTAAGCACTATCAGTGCCAGGGAATTCCTTCCCTGGCACTGATAGGGGTCTCCCCCACCCCCCACCCCCACGCTGAGTCCCTCCCCTACACCCCCCACCACCCCTGCCACCCCCCAAAGGTGGCAGGGCCCCCCTTCCCACCCCTCCCCCCAACATAACATTACTGACACACACCCGACACGCATGCAGGTACCACCAACACACACACGCACACACCCCGACATACATGCCCACAGCCACACACACTGTCAGGCACGCACACCCACATTCAAACATACACACACACATCCATACAGATATACCCACAGCCATACACGCACTCATTCCCATACACACAACACCCCCGCAAGCATACACGCACTCACACACCCCCTCTACATGCACACAAGCACACCCCCATGCACGCACACAACACACAACACCCCCCACGCCCTCCCCTAACGGACGATCGACTTACCTGTTCCGTCGATCCTCCGGGAGGGGACGGGAGCCATGACGTGATTTGCTGGGCGGTGGTCTGTTGGCGTGGCGGTCGAGGTGGAGCAACCTCCACTTCCCCGCCGGCCGCAAGTATGTCTGTTGGCGGCTCTCCATCTGAATAACAACAGAGAGCAGCCAACAGTCATAATACGCCGAGCGGCAAACCGCCTGTACAGGCGGTCTTCCGCACAGCGGTCCCTCGGCGGTCTTGCAAAAAGACCGCCGAGGTCGTAATGACCCCCTAAATCTTTTGACCATTGAGTTGTCACATAGTTCACAATGATCTACTGTTGCAGTTTCTGACTACTATTTACAGACATTAGCATACAGTTTGGGCGTAATGCATCACAAAGTGATTTAGATCTGTCTGTTTTTCTTTTGTACCAACATTTATTTGGTGGCTATGAGTGATTTCAGTTCAACATGTTTGGTTGACATGCAATGCAAACATTCCACACCTAACTTTTCAGAGATCAGTGCTTTGTATCTGGTAATCTGGTACTTTGAGGATGTTGCCAGTGTTCACACTTGATTGACGCCTGTTGTTACCTACTTATAGTTTCCTGGATGTAGATTACTTTTTTAAAGCTGGAACTGTTTGGCATCATCATACCTTCTGTCACATGTGCTCATGAAACTACATTTTGGACAATGTGGGCACATCTATGTGCACATGCAGACGTGCTCTGTATGTCCTGATCATGTTGTGGCTCATCCTCCTCCTCTTCCCTTGGGACCTCCAGTTCTTCATATATTGTGCAGTATTACACATGCCAAAATAATTTTGCAGATGAGAGGTGTGGAATACAACAGTCTTACCCCCAGGAATGTCGAGGCAGCAAATCCGTGCTTTGACCAGGCCAAAGGTTCACTCAACTATCTTCCATGCGCAGAAGTGCGCATGGTAATAGGCCTTTACCGGCTCTGTCTGAGTTGGCAAGTGGTGTCATCACCCACTGCTGGATGACATATTCTTGCTCAGCTGAAAAGTATGACAGAAAAACAGTAGCATTATTTTGAGCTACTGTAGTTGCAACAGTCCTGCCCATGCATGTCATCTGTAATGGTATTTTCATGCTCTTCTCCCAATTATGACCATATTATGTGTCAATAATGCCACTGTCCTGCCGTTTACAGGGGCCTGTTCACTCACTCTATGTGATGTCAAATGCAGTGCATGAGCAGATATATCATGCAATTCAACATCCTGACTGTCATCTTTCTGCGGCAGATTTTTATGATGGCTGATTCCGATCGCTGTAGTCCACTCAATATTATATGCTCACACTATATGTGTGGAGAAACAGAACGTGGATGCAAATCTTTTTTGTAGGAACAGCCTAGGTGGATGGTAACATATCAGACATGGCTGTCAAAGACACATGCATGGGTCCATGATCATCCCCAGATGTGGTCTTGGCCTGCACTACATTGGCACAGGCGTTTGAGTGTACAATATTGTCCAGGGCAGTGGACATGATGCCATCCACACAGTATATATTCACACCTCCCAAATGAGTGACACTATGTCACAACTACCTTTTCCAAATCCATGGTTGCATGGTTACAGTGGGGGAACATTGTGTACATGAGTGGTGGCATTGTGCGCAATTTGTGTACACAACACATGTATTGTGAAGATTTGTGACTGGTCCTCTGCAGTCCAGCTACTCTGAAGTCTTTTATGGAGGAAAGATCTATTACAGTGAGCTGCAGGGATTTTAGAGCACCCGCCTATCAACTACTGTGTGGACTCCCTCAAGGCTCCTTGCTTAGCCCCACTCTATTCAATCTGCATGTAGCACCATTGGCCAGACTGATTCGATCTTTTGGCTTTTAGGCCACTTCCTATGAGGACAATATGCAATTAATCATTCCTGTCGATAAGAATTGGGAAGAAGTTGCGGATCGTTTTCACCGATGCATGAGTGAGGTTAATAGATGGATGGGCCTGAACTGGCTTAAGATGTACTTCAACAAAACAAAGATTTAGCTTTTTGGCTATAGTAGGGATCTGTGTGGAGTGCACGCTGGTGGTCATCAGTGTTTGGAGACCTACCTTCCCCCATTAGTTCCACTAGGAATATGGGGATTATCTTTGATAAGGCCTATCCTTTAAGGTGCAAGTTAACTCTATTACCAAAGCCTGTTTCCGTAAACGTTTTTCCATATTTACAAAAGGAGCTCAGAATTACAGTGTCCCTTGCTCTAGTGATTTCAAAATTGGACTATTGTAATAATTTAATGCTTAATATTGACCAAACATCACTCAGTAAACTCTAATCAATTCAGAATACAGCAGTGCATCTAATAAAAGATTTTCCCAGTTCAGCTTTCGCTAGTTGGTTACCGGTCAAGAAGCGCATTATCTTTGAGACTATGGTGGTCATTATGACCCTGGCGGTATTACAACCGCAGGGCCAAAATGACGGGAGCACCGCCAACAGGCTGGCAGTGCCTCCCGGCGTATTTTGACCGCAGCAGTAGTGCCGCGGTCGCACCGCCGGGGCCGGCGGTTTTCCGCCACAATGGCCCCGGTGGATGTAATCCGCCAGGGCAGCGCTGCTTGCAGCGCTGCCCAGGGGATTACGAGTCCCCGACCGCCAGCCTTTTTCTGGAGGTCTGAACCGCTAGGAAAAGGCTGGCGATACTGGGAGTCGTGGGGCCCCCTGACAGGGCATGCTGTGGAGACAGTGAAAAGCGCGACGGGTGCAACTGCACCCGTTGCACGGCCGCAACACCTCCTATGTTGTGGCCGTGATCCCCACTGGGCCGGCGGGCGGAAACCAGGTTTCCGCCCGCCAGCCCATCGGGGATCTCCAAATGGCCGCGGCGGGGGTGCGGCCGCATTGGCGGCCGCATGGCGGTCAGATCTTGGCGGGCGGCTGATGCTGCCCACCAAGGTCGTAATGACCCCCTATATGTCTGACACATAAGTCCTTATACATGAGTGTGAGTATGCATGTTTGGATGTTTGTGTGTATGCATGATTGGATGTTCGTGTGTATATGTGCCTAAATGCGTGTGAGTATGTGTGAGTGAATGCATGTATGGATGAGTGTAAGTGGATGCGTGTAGGGAAGTTTAAGTGAATGGGTGTATGCGTGTGTGTGGGGTTGTATGTGTGCATGTATGTGGAGAGGGGTTGGGGTTGGTGGTGCTGTGACAGTAGGGGTCATGGGGTGCTATGTTTGTAGAGGGTAGGGGGGTCATATACTTGCTGTGGGGTGGGGGAGCCATCTACCGGTGACAGGGAAGGAATTACCTGTCACCGGTAGCCCTACTGCCATGGTTCTCATGGCAGTGCTACCGCCGTGGGATTCATGATGGTAGGCTGGCCAATAATGCCGCCGGTGGTCTGCTGTGGACTGCCGGGTCGGAGATGTCCATCTCCAGCCCGACAGTACCTACCAACATGGCTGTCTGAGTGGAGATGTGGCTGTTTGGCAGTGGCCAACCCATCACACTCATAATGTGGTGGTATATGTGTGATACCACAATATTAACCCTGTCAGTCAAAAGACCCCCAGGGTCATAATGAGAGCCAAAGTCTCCTCACTAGATAGCACATTTTTTAATGTGGCACAGCTAACATTCTAAAGTGGTAAAAAGTGCTTTTGCACACTTTCTTTGAAAGACATGCTAATGAATGCCCTTCTAATTTCATATATTTTTAAAATTTGCACGGATCTAAATCTTAAAGCATCTTAATTTTCTGTTTCAGAGTTCTCCATGAAAATTCTCTTAGAATATTTTTAAATTTATCAATAGGTTCCTGACAGACAGTACAAATACTGCTACACTTCCACTTGTACACAGGAGCTTGCTTATGCCTACCATGTACTTCTTTAGCTATCACTTGTTCTACATTTCTAGGAACCACCTGTTCTTTTTCTATAGGACTGCAATCCTTCACTTTATAGCAACGGCCACTTGTGTCAATTGTACGCACCAATGAGTTCCCTTGCAAGTAGCTCTGTTCATTAAACAATGGTTCTGTGGTAGATGTGTGCATCTATTCACCTTTAAAAGTTTTACAAAAATTACTTTTGTTAATAGGCCTAATCCTGAACATTCTTTTTCTCATGCAGAATACAGTTCTGTGTAATCTCTTAATTATGTTCAATATTACGATAAAAAAGTTTCCTTTTCAAAACAAATACTTGGTCTACTATACTCTCAGTAAGTTGCTTCTGCTTAACTTTAGCACTTCCCTTTCTATACTTCATCTTTTTCAACAAATTTTGTATTACTCTAGTTCAAAACATTTGTATTCTTATTTCCCTAAACTGCTTCTTTTCTGATTAAATTTTCTACTTTTACTAGCAAGTAATCCTTCCTCTTTAAATTTAATTTATAACTCTTTCATTGGATATTTTTTTTTCAATTTGCAATTTTCAACATCCTTTTTTTTAGAAAGTCCTTGGGGCTCTTACAAGCTGCTCCTTTTTTTCTTGTCTACATCCTTCACCTTATCTTGCTGCTTAGTGTCAGTTTCAATTAGGTAATGTTGTTTCCTGTGTTTCCTTTTTTCTTTCACTCTTATTAGGCATTCTGTTTCTTCTTTTTCAGTACAATTGGATATCTGCAAATCAAATGAAAAATAAATTTAACTCTACAGAAAACAGTATAGAAAGATAAACTAGAACCAACTAGCTCTGTCAGTATGTTGATTGCTACATATGTGTCGTAGTGATTACCTAATGGACTAATACATTATTTGTACTAAAGGTACACTTTAACACAAATATTTTTTTATGTCAACTCATAGAAGGACTAAAAGTGCATATTCAGCCTCCGCACTAGTAGAGTGAATTCATCGTTTAAGGAGTACTTGTGTATATGGCAGACTAGTTTGTGTTAGTACCTGGCTACATATCTCTGTGACTGCATAAATCCCTTATTAGTATTCTATCAGATGTTTAAGTAAAAATAAGACTGTGTCACTGACTCTTTTAGTAACTCTATGAATCTGTAAATGTGCCTCTAAGTGACTCTTTAAATAACTTACTTCCTGTGTTGGTAAATACAATACAATGTAACTCTGTATGCAATCCACTCTGTTACTGCTGGCTACCTAACTACTGTGTATGTATGTGCTTAGATTTATAGGCAACCATCTCATTATCCATCTAAAATCACTATAAATCTAAGGGCCTCATTACGACTTTGGTGATCTGATGGTAAGATCACCGTGATTGCAGGCGCCAAAACACTGCAGTGTTGGTGGTCATCCAACGGCCGTATTAAGAGTTACAGAGATCAGACTGCCAAAAAACAGCCAAAATTCTGGAACCGCCTGGACATTAGAGGATGGAAAAAAAGCTGTCCGATTACCAGCACCACCAGCCTGACAATCATCAACTGATCTAATTATGATCAGCGGTTCTTCCATGGTGGAAAGCCATTGGCGGTGCAAACCGAGGTGGTCTGAACTCACATCAGTCAGAACATTATACTACATTGGATACTTCAAATAACCCACACCTGACACACATTCACACACCTGACATACCTACACACTGTACTAAAAAGCACACCCCTATACAATTCACAATCATTTGCAACCAGAACGCCACTCACAGAAAGACACTAGCCAAAAATTAAAGAACAAGTAAAACAAACATTAGGCACCCCTACACATTACAATCAGCACACATGCACAACATACACAATTCACAAATACACAACAACCGTCACCCACTCACATTACAGCACCAACTCCTCATCACAGACATTATTCATCCTTTTAATCACTACCTCACCGTCATTACCGCACTACAGTATCTCCACTAACAAACACCCACATTTCACTGATGATGAGTTTGGGACCATGGTGAACTAAATTGTCAGGGCAGAGCCTTATCTATTCAGAGCACAGGTCCAGAAAACATCAATAGCCAGGAAAATAGAGTTGTGGCAAAGGATAGTCAACAGGGTGAATGCATTAGTCAGTTACCCTTGCACAAGGGAGGACAGCGGGAAGAGGTGGAATGACCTCAGGGGGAAGGTACATTTCTGGCCCTCAATGCTGGCGGTGGGCCCCACCTCCTCCTCCACAGTTCACATTATGGGAGGAGAAGGTCTTGAACATTCTGCATCCAAAGAGTGCAACAGGAATACCTGGGGGAGCGGAGTCGGGTAAGTCACAACAACATTCATGTCACTAAAAAGTTATGTCTTGCATGCTCACTCATCACCTTTCCCCACCACAATAGCCAAACCACCCACCACCCCCTGTCCAAATCTTCAAATAACCCTCACTGCCATGCCACATGTCAAGTAAACTCACCTTGGGCCACAGTGTTTGGGAAGTGCATGTGAAGTCCTGGGAACTGACAGCACAACAACTCCCAGAAGGCACTGTTTCAACATTAACAAAACCAGAACCGTGCACTAATTTGAAATGTCTTGTATGTGAAACAAACAATCAAAGTCAACAAAACGGAATTGTCAACAATGTAACAGTCCATGGAAATGACAGCTATACAATGGCCCACTTCCAATACCATTACAAGCTAATCACAGCTACAGCTGTGTCCCATACCAAACTGGACTCAGAGAAAAGATCCCTAATAATATCATGTACTCACCTGGGGGTGGGCTTAATGGCAAACTGGGTGCACTTGCAGTTCAGAGGGCCAGGGCAAATTCTAACACCAATTGTGTGTGCCAGCTCTGACACCATTGTGCATTGTTCAGCTTCTAGTTAGCTCAGTGATGCCATATACCTTACTAGGAGAGAAATGTAAATTGGCATGTCTTCACCAAAACAAGATATGATGGTATTTGCAGCCATTTAAACACCAGCATACTCCAAGAGCATCTAATTTAGACATTACTACTAGCATCATTTTCACTTAACTGTGTTTTACACTTCTCCTACAGGTAACCTTCCCATCCCCAACATGGAGAGGATACCAGAGACAGACGCTACTCTTCTGGATGAAGGCCACAGTCAGGAAAACAGTCCTGGATGTCTGGACTCTGACGACGACCCATCAGGGACACCTGGTCAGTAAACAACCATCAGCCTCACCCTGCCCACAACAACTCCTCCAAGCCCTGTTGCAACTAGATAACAAGCAACCATTTGCCCCCCAACCTGTGTCCCAAGGACAGTTTCTTCCATTGCGTGCCCTCCCCGTATAGGTTTCGCGAGTCTCCTAATGTTACCCCTGATATTGATGGTCCTGCCACTAGTGGGAGTGGCACACTGTGCCAGGGGCACAGGTACGTGGGGGGTAGGGTGTGTGTTAGGGATGGTGTGGGGAAGAGGATGGGGATTCCAAGGGACTCTACTGACCAGGAGACCATCTCCCAATTCTGAGGAGCCTACCAAAGTTCCCAATGCCTCATGGGCCAGGCATTGACCATAATGGGGGAGATTAGACAGGTGCAGAGGGACAATCACCAGGAAGCCATGCAGCAGTGGCAGGCTCAAAATGCCATCCTGGCTTCTATTACAAGGGTGCTGAGAGACATCAACACTACCCTGAGTAGGTCTGGCACCCAACATCAGGCCTCTTCTACTAGCCATGAGACATCAGGCCCCTTAACGTCTGTGGCTGCTAGTGGAAAGGAGGTTTTGCCATGGGAAGGTAATGCCTTGGATGCCCCACCCTCTGCAGCAAAATAACCCCCCCCCCACAAACCTGGACATCCACCCAGACATCCAGGAGGAGCAGATGCCAAGACTAAACCCACTACCAGGAAGTGAACTTCTCCTGATTGGTTCACCTTGCGTGTAACTGATACACCCTTGGATACCCAACTCCATTTTCATATGGTGCACGGACACTGGACTTGTGTTTCCAAATGGTGTAGCTGCTACCTTGAGGATTTCATCCACCTTGACTGAACCCTTCAATGTTAACTTACGTTAATTTCTGTTATAATTCACACATTTTGTTGTTCACCTCCCAATAAATACCACTTACTCACAGATCCTGTGTAAGTGTGTTGTATCTAGCATATGCAACTGTCATATGTGACAACTATTGTACCAAAATATTCCTCTCCAATGTGATACCTATGTTATTGTCATCATACATGTACTGGACAACCAGGATACATATTGCATTGGGATTGAAACATACACATAGCACAAGTCACCTGTGTTGTACATCTCCACATATTTATTTAGAGTATGGCAATCCACACATTGTGAAGTCATGCTGTGGTCATTGGTGTTTCAGCTTAGGTGTCATTCACTACCAACCCACAGAATACAGCAGTTAGGAACATGTCAGTCTATCACCATCCAAGGAGGCAGACAGATCCTTTCAATGTATTATTAGCAAAAGACTTATCGCATATTTATACTGCATCCTCCCAAATGACCATACCCCATTAAACAGACAGAGGTCAGTAGAAATCTCTCCAGTCATGGAACCTTCCACTTACCATGGTCAGATATGTAGGCTTGCCACTCACTTATGTCAGTCTTCAGACACATTCACATTTGTCTGCAATGAAGAAGCACACTGACAGCTAATCACAAGTTAGGTCACATACAACACAAACCAAAATGATGGTATAATGTCTGGATACCACATCATGACATGTGTTAGACACAAATGAACACACACACGTTTCCAAACAGGTCTATTTTGTGGAAAGGAAACTTCCAAACCACTGTCCTGAAAGTCTGGCATAGAATTCACACACCACAAATCTGATGCAAAACAGTACCAGGTCTAATCTATGTCCACTGTTCATGTCAGTCTGCAAATCCCATCTGCCTGTGACACTGTCTGACAATGTTAAATGAGGATGAGCCAATCTGCAAATCTATGATTGACAAAGCTTAGGTACATGCCAGGGTGGAAATAAAACATCACATTGTCTATTCATAGCTACAAAAGTGACTTTTAGAGTGCATTTCTTTTACAATAGACTTTGTACGTAACAATTCTGTACACAACTCGAAGGAACATTCAGCATGCATATCTTAGTCATGAGCTTTGGAGCCATTTAAGACCACACTGATGATGGTAAAAAGAGATTTACATGGCATCCATTACTTCAACAATACCCCATGGAATCTCATTTGTAACATCACATCACATACCTTGAGTCAGTTGAAGTTCTGATTGATGACATATGCCCTGATGTCTCCAGCTTTACCCTCATCATGCACATCCTCATTTGGCATATCTGTATTTCCACCCACAGGTTCTGCTGGCTCCCCCTCATCTGGTATGAATGGTAGCTGGCGTCTCAGGGCAAGGTTGTGAAGCATGTAACAGGCTTACAGCGTACTTCCTCTGGTGTGGTTGGGTGCTTCACTGGTGTAAATAACAAAGGATGGTTTGGGTAGCCAGAGTCCCCTGTAGAGTATACTTACACCAATCCAAACTTTAATATTGGACATATACATAAATGGTATCAGGAAAAAAGGTACAGACAAGCATGACATACATAACTTCTCAACCAGCCAGGCCCGCTCTGTGTATAGTCATATCATTAGCAGTAGGATATTGCTGTTCTGCATGTTGAAGGAATTATGGACCTAACTTGTGAAATGTAGCGGTCAACCAAACAGACCACTTGGACATTTATGGAATGGAAGTTTTTCCTGTTCCTACATACCTGTTCATTTGCACTTGGAAGAACAAGGTTACACGTGTGCCATCTATGGCTTCAACCACATGTGGAATGTGTCCCAGAAACATAGAAATCAGCCTTCACATGGGCCAAATCCTCATGCAGGGGAAATCTGATGTAGCTGTCTAGGTGTTTCAACAATGCAGGCAGTAGAGCCTTCAAAACCAGACTGAACATTGGCTGAGACATCCCTGCAGTTACAACCACTGTATTGTGAAAGGACCCAGTCTCCAGGAAGTGAAGCACCAACATGACTTGAACAATGGAAGGTATGCAATTGGGATTACGAAAGGCAGGCATCGGATATGGCTCCAACTGACAACATAGATCCATAACTTTACGCTTATCCAGACAATATATTTGGATTACATTTTGTGCCTCCATGGTCTGCAGGTCTGCTAGTGGACAGTACACTGGAGATTGTCTTGCTCCCGTCATGCCAGGGTAACTATGTGGGACAACATCAGAATGTATGACTCAATACATACAACATAGGTATGACCACAACAACGTCACACGTATATCTGACTCCTGTCACATGAAACAGTGAATAAGTGGTACACAGCCCATAGCGAACCAAAATATGAAAGTGTACCGGAATCTAATCCCATTAACCCTCGCATATACTCTACATGTACATGTCACTGACAGTGATAGTCACATCAAACCTGTAGACATGTAACACTCACTATTTACACCCAGACCATCTTCAGATTGTCATTAGTATGGTGACAACACTGTTTAATATACATAAGCCAAAATACCTCTTTTCACTCCCTCTACTAATGATAGGCACATGAATACTTGTAAACTTTAATCCTGCAATTCACACTTTGTCATAGATATGAGGTTTTAGTAAATTACGCTACTTTCATTGCTACATCATACATATGTCAGCCCTAAAATGGCAGCAGCCTCACTTTAAGAGGGCACTTTGCTACACTGCCCTACGGTACTGGAATTCAAGAAGTGACCTGACTCAGCTGGCAGGTGTCATCCGTGGCAGACATTCGCATTGGAACACATTGCTGCCTTTGGCGGACTTGGGCCAATGGTGTCATCCACCAGCAGTGACGTTCCTGTACGTGGCGGACATGATCACCATCTTCTGCACAATCCCTCACTTAACTCCTAGTTGTGCCAGCAAGACCTCCACAACCTGATTTGCTGTGTATTGCCTCTGGGAGCAATCATGTCATGTCCTGCAGGTGATAGGGCCCCTGCTTTCACTCCAGAAGAGCTGGACAAGCTGGTTCAGGAGGTCCTACCCATGTATGAACAACTCTATGGGACCCCAGAGGAGCAGGTGAGTCCAATGCAATACCAATGAGTGTATGATGAAGTAGGTGAAATGTGCAAGAATGAAAGCTTGAGCTATCATGTGTAGGTAGATGGGTATGTGCACATGTGCATAGAAAGATTGTTACCCCTGATTTATAGTAGGTAGTGTGTGATGTATGTACCCTGATCCACATATGTACATTACAGCATTTACAGCTACAGAGGTGTGAGAAATAGTTGTAGAGAGGTACCATTTTAAGGACATACATGTGGTCTGATCCTATGTTTGTAGCCAAAACCTGGTACTTGGAATGCATGTTGTATGCCTGACTGTAGAGGGTGACTTGTAAGAGTTTCAAGAGTAAGGAATGGTATGTTTGGCATCTTGTACTAACTTGATTATTCAGCCAACTTGTTTTGGGATGGAGCGTGACTATATGACTTTCTACTCTTGTCTGTGTCATCTATGCAAGTCAAAGCCAATCAGAAAAAGCGGATCTGATTGTGCCATCACCAAGAAAGTGCGGACCCTGGGGGTCCACAGCCAGAGGAGCACTCACTGTTAAAAACAGTGGGAGGACCTGACAGGCTGGGCCCATGAGATGGCTGAGGCCCAGCTGGGGCTGTCCTCCCAAGGATGAAGGGGTGCCCATTGGACATTGACCCTCTTAATGGCCCACATATTGGTGGTGGTCTACCCTGAGTTGGATAGGTGTTTGAGAGCATCACATAGGCCACATGGGGATGGTTCCTAACTAAACTCATTTACATACCTCTGCAAGGTCAGTGTATGATGTAAAAGACTCTAAAGTGTAACAATGTGGTTAGTGCAAAAGGTAAAATGTATTCTATAAAAACTTATATGTGGATTCCTCAACATTGGTACATAGGTGTGCACATTGTATTGTCTAGATGGACATATTACTAGTCTATGTTATCCTTTCTGTACAGTAACGAATTAATGATGCACATGTGACAGTATCATATGTGTACCACTATACTGCTCTTAGTACCCTGCTTGTTGTTCCTTGCCACCTACAGATCCATACTCCCAATATCCAGATGGTAAGGGGTGCAGGTCTATACCCTCTGTCCACTCAAATGCCCCTTGATCAATCTCTATGTGCAAATTTGAGTCTGACAAGTTGTGTATATGCCTACTATTCCTGAGGTTTCCAATGAATGTCAACTTATTGTGAGGCTGTGCTCTCAATGTGACATTTCACATGACACACTTGTTGCACTTACTCAGATCTGTTAGGAGGTGTCCCCATTGGTAGTTAAGGACTTTACATTAGCACGTGTGATGTTTCATCAAAATGGACATCCTGCATGTACTAAACTATGGTGGTATAACTAGACTCCTACTGCAACCCCTATCATTGATAAGAGACCCCAGAATATTAGTACCATGTCTATATGGTTTTGGATGGTAAGTGTTTACATAGCAATTTCCTCTTTCAATGTGTAGTAGGCATGCTAAATAGGTCATTACATCTTGTTAATTGGTACAATAGTAACTGGTATTTTGCCATCATCATTTCTACATTGTTAGATTCAGACATATATCAACATAGTGATGCAACTTCAACATACTTACTTTTGCTCTTGTAGATA
Source organism: Pleurodeles waltl (assembly GCF_031143425.1). NCBI lineage: Eukaryota > Metazoa > Chordata > Amphibia > Caudata > Salamandridae > Pleurodeles > Pleurodeles waltl. Next base: position 345,540,133 of record NC_090439.1, read on the forward strand.
TGTTTTGATGGTTTTTAGTATAGAAGCCTATAGTTTGTACTGACTGAATTGTGTTGCAGATGTGATATTTCACCTTCATATGTTGCTGGAAAGGTATGTACAGTCAGTCATTTGGCTTGGCTCAAGGTATATGTCTTTATCATGTTAAGCTCAGAAGTATGTTGTGGCATTGTAATGGTCGTGTACAAATGCAATATTGTCAAGAAATATGTGATACACTGTTCCAACCAGAAAGGGGGTCACGGCACCACCATTGAAAAAGATCTCCGGCAAAGAGCCCCCCCCACTAGGGGTGGTGCCCGTCAGACATTGCAGTGCCGGTCTGACGAGGAGCAGTGCCGATGATGAAGCATGACATCCTATGGATGTGTGAGGTTTCTTGCTCCTAGAATTTAGGACCCCCGCCATTAGTTTCCGTTCTTTCTGGTACAGTGTATCACATATTTCTTGACGTTTCCATTAGGAGGATATACACTGGACCATAATTCCTCCCGATCTCTCTTTTTTGAGCAAATGCAATATTGCACATGTCTGAAGTGTGGATTGTGATGTTGCTACTTGAATAATGGGATGTTGCCAATCATCATGATTAGTTGTATTGTATGTGGCCTTCATGCACACGACAGGTGTACATTGTATTTAAGGTGATGGTATGGTACGTGGCCTTGTCTTTGTGTAAATCATATGGGCTAAATTCACCCTTATAACTATACATGACTTTGTTTACAGGTGGAGAGTAGCTCCAAAAAGTATGCATCATCCTTTCCTACCTGACTATTGGGCCATGTGTTGCTGACATGTGTTTAGACTCTATCATACTAAAATCATTGTAAAGGCAGGTATACTTGTTGCATGTTTGCTTATGTCAACAGTGATGGTTGTGGACTGTGTGACATGAAATTGTTTTGGCTTGTAAGCAGCATGCCGTTTTGTGTTTGGCACATGATGTTGTTCCTTTCCTGGTACATGACATCTGCTACAAATGTAGGTATGTGTTGATTTTGTGTGTGATATGTTGAACTGAATGTTAGCACCATTTCACATTGCTTGGTTGTTAGTTGACTATGTTGCTGTGGATAGGGACTCAGATTCATGTTGGGCGTCAGGTTGTCATGGATTTTTTTTGTGATTGCTCTACTGAAATGATGGTATAATAGATGTGCAATAGATGGCTTAGCTGGTGGGTGTCATTGCTGTAATGTAGGGGTGTAGGTGGTATCTAGTTGTGACATGTGGTTGTAATGTGATTGATGTGTTCAGTGCGATGTTAGTGTTTGTAAAGAATATGATGACCCTACCTCTCTTTCTGTTTTCTAGCATCAGTATCGGCAGGAGAAGGAGACGGGGCACCGCCAAGTGGGGAAGCTGCTGGCCATGGGAACCCAATTCATGATACCACGGACTCCAAGGGACCCAGTGGCCTGGAGGGTGAGGGGAGTGCCACGGGGAGACAGGATCCAGTTCATCATCATTGGAATCCTTCTCCAGTGGACACTCCCTGGTGGTGGCGGACCCATCTGGGACCACCCAGCACCATCTCTATCCACCATCACCTTTCTACCACCATCCTCCCTGTAGCTCCCCACCCAGTTGACGGTGCCCACTCACCCCAGAGAGTGGGCATCTCTTTTGCTGCAGGCACCTCTGCCCCAGCCCCTGTTAGCCAACCTGCCCTCAATGAGGAGGCTATTCATCTCAGTTGACCATTGTGAATGCCATCCAGGGACTGGCAACTCAAATCCAACAGAGTAGTGCATTCCTGTTTGGCATTCACTGCGCACTGGCTGGCCTATACAGATCTGGCAGCCAGTCACCCTTTGTTTACCATCCCCCCTCAACCTTCCTCTTCCGAATCCAAGACCCCTCTTCAAAGTCCCAGCCAAAGCACACAAACAGACAGGCATGCATCCACCTCAACATCCAAGGGTAGCTCAGAAAGACATAAGCACCACAGGACACACCACTGGCATGCACATTCACACAAGCAACATTCAGACACACAAACAGTGACAGTCACAACCTGCTCTGACACCCCCACCAACCCCAGCATCACACACAGCACACCTGACACATCTGCAGACACCACACCAACATTCACTGATCAAGCTACTACACTGACCCACAGACAGCACCACAGCGGACTCTCAGACATCTACCCCAGTAACCAAACCCGCAGACACCACAACCACTGACATTAATACATGCAGCACATCTACCATACCTGCAGTCACCCCAACAGTCAACCACCCACCACGACATCCCCCTCCACCTCCACCAAAACACATAAACACCCACACTTACCCACCCCACAGATACCCAGCTCCCACAAGCAAACCTTGCACAAACATGCACCCAGGACATCCACACCACTCCTCCTCCTTCCACACCCAAACCCTTTTGCTATGACCATCTCAGTGTGTCTAAGAAAGCCTTCCTTACCAAGTTTGCCCTTTTCCCTACTCCTCTACCCTGTGAGACCTCGAAATGTGTTGCTTCCCTCTCCAAGTCCTTCACTTCAACCTCCAAGGACTCCCCTGCACCCCTGGAAGTGCCCCTGCCCCTCCCCATGCCAAGAAGTCTACTGCACCCAAAAGAAGCCAACCCCCCTAAACCTACACCTAAACACCCCTCCCAAACCTAAGTCCACCCCCCACCATCACCTCTCAATAATCCCTGAGGTGCCTGCCTGCCCTCTTGATGACCCTACCTGTGCAGGTTACTTGGCAGTCAGGAGTCAAGTTTGGGTCACACATATGAGCACTGTGTGAATTCCTACTGTTATCACAGGCCTGGCCTATGGCCTATGTTTTCCTAAACTTTGATTTTTAATAATAATGTCAACTAACATGTTGTTGGTTTCCTGGTGACATCTTTGTCATGCATTTCGTTTCCTAGAATGGAGATGTTCCTGGTTGACATTGATTGTACATCATTTTTTGTGTGTGTGTGTGGTGCTCGTGCTACCTGTATTGTATGGACAGTATGTGAGATTGTGTGCTGTGCTTTTGTCCCCCAATGATAGTGTGTGTTGTCTGATGGGCATGTGTCTGTTCAAAACAGTTTGTAGTCATGCTGTTGAGTGGTGGTTGTGTTGACATGTGTTTGTTGGTGTGTTGTGTGGGTGGATGTGTATTGACAGTGTGCAGGTTTGCGTTTAGTGCATGGTATGTGAGATACGATGTGCTGTGTGTGATGTGTATGTCGATTGGTATGTTGTATGGTTGTATGGTTGTGTGTGTTTGTAGTCTGTTGATTGTAGGTTTTGTTGTATGGGTGATGTGTCCCTGGATTGTGTCTATAGTGAGTGCTTGCCAACCTATTGATGATGGTAGGGTTGTGGTGGTGGTGTGACATGTTGTGGTGTTGTGTATTATTCATTGTAACTAGGCCTGTGCAGTCTTTCCATGCGTAAGTGTGTGTTTTTGGCATGTGTGTGTTGGCCATAGTGTGTGTACCGTGTATGTGCGGATGTGTGTGTGGCTCAATGTGAGTGTGCATGCCAGTGTGAAGTAGCTTGTTGTTTTTGCCCTCACACCACATTCCCGATGGTATATTGTGTGAATATACAGACATTGACATTATACAACAGTTACAGGTAAGTGTGTGTACTTATGGTTGCTGCCATCAGCGGTGGTGAAGATTCTGTTGTATTTGTGCGATCAGCGGGGTGACGTATAGTTCTGGTTCCATGCCGGCTCCGGACGAGTATGACTTCCTGAAGGTGACTGTCTCCTTTCATGCTTTTCGTTTCTGCCTGGATTTCTGTGATGGTGCGACTGGGGCAGAAACCTTAGCAGTGTGTAGCTTCGTAATCTGTCCAGTGGTAACATGGTATCTCCCGGCCTGCAGGTGCCTTCCATTGTCTGTTGTGGTCTGACCGCAGTGGCGCTGCCGGCGGTGCTTTGGCTGTATTCTGTTGGGAACACCGCCATAGTCATAATTTGGTGGTCTTCTCTGCCAGCCTGTTGGCAGTATGACGGCCAGAACCAACATGGCAGTCCTGAGATGGCCAACGTCATAATGAGGCCCTATGTGTGTTGCTGTAAGACTAGATGTGAGACTCTCTGTCCAGATATGAGATTGTCAGAATCTGTGGGTGTAAGAGTAGCTGCGACACTGCTTGTGACAGACTCTCCTTAGGTATGAACTGGGTGTGACAGTGTGTGTCTTGGTGTGACACTGTATTGGTGTAGGCATCAGTGTGTGAGAGTGTCTTTTGCTATGAAAGTGTGTGTGACAGTGTCTATATTGGTGTCATATTGCAGAGTGACAGTTTGCCACAGAATCCATCCGCGGGGCTCAGTGCGGCCCCCTTGTGAATCTGCAATTGGATCCACAGATTTCGGAAAACGCAAAAAAATACTTTTTCACATTTTTTTTTCAAATGATCTGCTCCTCAGACACATTTACATTAACCCTCTGGGGTCAAGGAACTCCTACCCTAACTCCTTCCTATCAATTGCAGCCCAAGTTTCAGCCCTGGAAACCTTTTCCTGATAAAACATAATGGCTCTAAGACAAAAATAAACCAAATGTAGAACTCATTCTTGCAAAGTAACATTCTTAGGAAATTCAAAGCATTTTTCAGCATTTCATTTGACTCTTCTATCACTTGGTCACCATTGATTGGGGAGAAGTGGCCTGTATTTGCTAGAAGCATTGCTTCCATCTTTGATTTTGCCACTAGGCTTGGGTATAAGTTAGTGGGAGCAATGCTTGTGATCTATAAGATCTCAGAGTCTGTCTGAGAGTGAGAGTGGGTGTGAGAGTGGGTGAGGCAGTGTCTGCTGGGTGTGTGAATGGTTGTGAAAGTGTCTCTCTGGGTGTGTGAGTGAGTGTGAGAGTGTCTGTCTAGGTTTGAGAGTGGGTGTGAGACTGGGTGTGAGACTGGGTATCCAGCTGCAAGAGTAGATCTCAGAATGTGTGTCTGAGTGTGACAGTGTCTGGGTGTGAGAGTGTCTCTCTAAATGTAAGAGTGGGTGTGAGTGAGGTTGTCTGTGAGTGAGAGTGGGTGTGAGAGTGTCTGTTTGTTGAGTGAGGCTGTCTGTGAATGAGAGTAGATGTGACAGTGTCTTTCTGGTTGTGCAAGTGGGTATGTCTGTATGAATGTCTAACTGTGTGCACTAATATTTTATATATTCTTTTGATAATTTTCGCAATCTGCTGATCCACCTTTGTGGCTCAGCATGCCCCCGTGTGATTACGCGGTTCTATCTGTGGATTTCAGAAAACATTTTAAAAAATACTTTTCCCACATTATTTCAAATTATCTACTCATCAGCAACATTTGCATAAACCCTCTGGGGTCAGGGAACCCTTACCCTGACCCCTTCCTATCAATTGCAGCCCACATTTCAGACCCAGAGACCGCTCCCCAAAAAAACTAAGTGTCAGCCACAACTTCCCAGTCAGATTGCGGCCAGCCAATCAGAAGCTTCCTATGGCTCATGGATCGGCAGATCGATCTGTAATGGATCCGCAGATAATCCACAGCTCTACATATCTATATTATTTGGCCTTAGATACCTCTAAAACCACTGAATGGATTTACACTAAATCACAGTAAGCATGCCTTCAGACCTAAGATTTAGCTTTCTGCAACATTTGTATAATTCCGTTCAATGGTTCGGGCTCTAGTTGTGTTCAAAATTTTGAAAAACCACATTGACATAGAATAGAGAAAAAGTGTTTTGGGACCCCCAGCTTTTATGGGCCCTTGCTTGACAGATCACCCCAAAACTTTCTATACAGCAGCTGAACTGAGCAAAGTATAAGCTTTTTAAATTTCATGAAGATTTGTTAAGTGGTGACAAAGTTATTGGCAAAAGAATAAATGCTCCACCTATGGTAAGAAAAAAGTCCTAACTATAACTATCTAGGTAATATATTTATATATATATATATATATATGTGCGTGTGTGTGTGTGTGTGTATATGTATATATGTATATTTATCTATATATATCTATATAAATATATATATATATATATATATGTATGTGTTGTTATATATGTATATATATATATATATATATATATGTATATTTATACATATATATATATATATATATCTACACACATACATACATTTATATATATCAGCAGTGGGTAGTTATAGTTAGGACCAAGTTTCCATAGAAAAAGTGTTTTTTGACTTGCCTATATCTTTGGGACCGCTTAACAAATCTTTATTACAAAAAAAAAAGTGGCCCGGTGATTCTTGTTGTGCACAGGAAGTTTCAAGGTGATCTGTCAAGTGGGCACCTACAAAATGGGAGCTAAAAAAACATTGGGTTTCCAACGTTAATTCCAGTAGGACCTGTCAATACATCTACAGCCCGAACCACTGGAAGAAATTACACCAAATTTGGCAGAAAGCTAGCTGCCAGTACACTGGTTGTGTTTTTTGTTATTTGGTGTAAATCCATTGAGTAGTTTAGGAGATATTTAAGGGGAAATACATTTGTATATCTCTGGCCTCAAAAAATTCACAAAGGTCGCTAATTTTCGCAACTATTCAACACGAAAAGAAGCACAGCAATTGGCAGACCACAGCCTGACTAGAAAGTTGCGACATGGTCCCTGCGGGTGAAAATTGAAATTGAAAGTGGCATAAGGGGTCAGGGTAAAGGTACTGTGACCCCATGGGTGTGATATAGGTGTGTTTTAGGGGCAAATTATAGGTTCAATATAATTTTGCATCATGGCCAGCGATATTCATGAAAATTCACAAATTTTCACGATTTTCTATGGGTTATTTGCAAACTATTCGCTATTATGGAAAATGTTGAAAGAAAAACCACTGACTCATTCATACACTAGTTCATTCACTCATACATGCACTCAGAGGCTCAAGTCCAGGCTTGCGACCAACACCTACCGCCCTTGGCCAAAGGCCGTGTGCGGCAGGGGTTGGAATAACCCATAGTAATTCAAATGACATTACGTTAAAAAAACATAGAAATTCACTGAAAAAAAACAAAGGTTACAGGGACATTATAGTTAGGTTCTGAATTTACTTGTACAAAACCATAGAAATTGAGCAGTTATAGTTCTTTCAATTTACTATAACTCGCGCCCTAAGATAAGTATCACTTGCGCCTTTGCCATACACAGCTTAATACTTCGCATATTATGTCATTGATGAGATCTTGTATGGCATCTTTCATATCAATGCAATGTTTGCAATAACATTATTGATGAGAAAACTGTGCATGGTAAGGGAGCAAGATATAGTTACTTTAGGGCTTAGGGTTGGATTTTAGTCACTGTGGCCTGGCAGCTAAAGGGCACCACCTATGATTTGGTGCTGACAGGCATCACCAGAATACAGAAGTGATTATTACTGGAGAATACATCAAGATGTATAGATATTTTCCTATTTCCATATGTTGCAGCACTTCCATCTTACATTAGAGATTCCATGGATTTTTAAAAAAATCAAATTAATGGTGAAACATGGAAGTAGAAATATATAATGGGAACAGTGGATGTTGTGTCCCTATATAACTCAATAAAACAGTAAGATGGGCTAGAGTCCTCTGCATATTCCTATGCTGCAGGTCGTAGAGTTTACTGGAACAGACACAGATGCTGCTAGAAATTATGAAGTGTTGCCTCACTAAAAACATCTTTATTTTTTGAAGGAGAATATTATATTCAAAAGAAATGGACAGCAATGGGAACATCTTTCTCTCCTACCTATGCTAATCTTATGATGGGCCATTGGGAGGCTGAATGTGTGTGGACAGAAGAGAATGCTGAAATCCTTAGTAAGGTCATCCTATGGGTCTGCTTTATAGATGATCTATGTATAATCTAGGAGGGTGAGCAGGATGAAATGGAGGTATTTTTAAATTCTCTAGAATTTCATCGGCTTGGACTACAATTTACATTTGAGACAAGCAAAGAGAAATTACTTTCTTGGATATAGAGATTTACATTGATTGTGAGAAGGATTGTACAAGACTATTCCACAAACCCACCAGTTGTAATAGCATTTTATTTCCAAACAGTTCACAACCCAAAGCACTCAAGTGGAACGTGCCTTATGGAGATTTTCTAAGAGCCAGGAGAAATTGTTCAGAGTGGAGTGACTTTAAAACACAGGGTGGAGAGATGTTCACAAGACTTGTTAAACTAGGGTATCCATTTTGGAAGATGCTATGAAAAGAGCGATGAAGAAGGATAGAAAGAATCTATTAGTTTTAAAAAGCACGAGAGAGGGGGAAAAATGATCAGGAAAACACCATCATATATATGAAGGATTACAATCGCTTGGGCAAAGAAATCAGAACAGCCTTCAGAAAGAATTGGAGGGTTATCAAGAAAGATGATGAGGTCAGAGATTGGATAACAGAGCACCCAAAATCACATATAGAAATGCACCATCCCGAAATGATCTGTGAGTCAGAAGCTACTTACCTGCACAAAAACGTGGGACAAAAAACTGGCTTGAGAGAAAGGGCTTCTTCAAGTGCGTCAAATGTAAGGCCTTCCGATGTGGCAAGAATATATTGAAGTTTAAATGCCTTGATGGGCCACAAAGAACATCAGAGAACGGATATCTTGTGAAACCTCATTTGTAGTATATTCCCTGTGGCAAGAGCTACATATGGAGTACAGTAAACAAACTGAAACTGCGTATATTCAGCATTTAAGAGCAATAATGAGCAAAGACTATTCCTATCTCATTGCAAAACATATTTGGGAACAACACGCTACAGAATATAATAATTTATGCTACTATGGGATTCGTCATGTGAAGACTAACAAAAGAAGAAGAGATCATGAATTGACCCTTAGAAAATCAGAGTCAAGGTGGATCATGATAATTGGAACAGAAATACTTTGGGGTCTGAATACGGATGCTGAACATTATGTACATCTTTGGATATATTGTTATACTGGACTTGAGGTTTTTACGTATTGCCTTATCTTGTGCTGCTTCTTCTTATGCTTCCTCATCTAATTTCTTCCTTTACACAAGATACCACATAAGAATTAGATGGCTATGTGTTTTGGCATCTTTGTGAGATCAGTAATTTACTGAGATTTCTTTAGGTACATCTTTGAATATGTGACTTGATATTTTTGATATTTCTGTCATTTTTGGAATTATTACTTGGGGACTTGAAATGTGGAATGAAGTAGGACAAATCCTTACTGTGTTCCCTCTTTTTCTTTCCTTACCTGTTGTCTTTCACCTATTGCCTTGTCTTATGCTGCTTTTTCTTATGCTGCCACATCTATTTTCTTCCTTTAAAAGGATCATTTTCAAAATCCTTGTCCATGCGCACAAAGCCCTCCATGACACTGGACCGGCCTACCTCAACGAACGAGTCAACTTCCACATACCAACTCAGCAGTTCCGCTCCGCTGACCTCGCCTTCGCCACAGTCCCCTGCATCCAACGCACCACCTCTGGCGGCAGATCCTTCTCCCACCTCGCCGCCAAGACCTGGAACTCCCTCCCCACCATCCTACGCAAGACCCAGGACCTCCTAACTTTCAGAAAGCACCTAAAAAGATGGCTTTTCGGGCAGTAACTCTCCCCCCTCCCAGCGCCTTGAGTCCCTACCGGGTGAGTAGTCCGCTTAAGAAATTATTTGATTGATTGATTTATTGATTGATTATACAGTACACCACATAAGAATTAGATGGATATGTGTTTTGACATCTTCGTGAGATCAGTACTTTACTATAATTTCTCTTTGAGATCTTGGGAATTCAGATAATAGTCTCAAGTATTTTACTGAGTTAGGTTTTGAATATACATCAAAAAGAGGACATTCATGCAATGTTTTGGGTACGTTTTTGATGAATTATGTTACTAGTACATTATTTTGATTTCTCTCTTCATATAAGGAATATGGTTTGACTGCAAAGACTGTATATGTTATGAGGGAATGGTTTATTTTTGTTGGTTTGTGTGTTTATCTCTCTAAGAGTAGGTGTGGGTAGAAAGAGGATGTTCCTTTAAGTAAATGTTTTGCACAGCACCTTGGGATGGCTCAGTCGAAGGCTTTTTGCTGAAACGTGTAGACCATTCTGTTTGTAGCACCTCACGATTTGCACTCACATTTGATGAAATAAAAATCCCCTTTAAAAAAGCAAACAATTCGTACTGGCTTGTGCTGTCTCCTGGATCTGCCCAGGTGAATAGATTGTCGAGGAGGGCAGGTATTATGTAAGACACCTACATATAAAGATATATAAAAAAAACATGCTGTGGAAGCTGTTACAGGACTCTGGGACATGGTCCCCATTGAAATGCAGTGTAGTGAATGGCAGGTTTTGGGGGTCACAAAAAGTAGAATGTATAAAGTGTGAAAACAGATGTTAGTTACAATACAAAACATTTTTTGAAGATGGTAACATACTAATATTAGTATTCTGATGTGTTCTAAGGTGTTTTTACCCTTTGAAAAAGCCTTCTTTTGATATTTCGTGAATCATGTTTGAGAGAAAATTATTTTCTCATGAGTTTCCCATTGACATTATGGAAGGTGCTCCAGAAGCTAAAATGAAAGCATATCCTCTGGAAGTTCACACTGTCTTTCTCAGCCATATGAGAATGAAGTCTGACATTCTCAGTAAGACGTGTACTTCCAACAGGAACAGCCTATCAGTTGATTCCCTTGTGTTCTACTGCAGTCCCAAGGAATTCTAAAGAACAACTAGAGTGCTAACAGTTGTACTTATGACAAAGGTGTGGCACACATGAAGCCATTTGATTGAATCAAACAGGTAAAAGCTAAAACTTTGAATTTAGAAAGGAACAAGATGAGGAGGTTCATTTTATCATAGAAATTGTGCTTAGTGCTGTAGAAAGAAAAATTAAAAATGTTTTAAGTGAGTTCTATATCTTCCTCAAATATCTTCTGTTGTAGGACTCTTGTCATGAGGACAAGACTGTTGGTTTTGGGCAGCACCTCGACCACCTGTGGGGGACTGAGACAAACCCACACTGTTTGGTAGCTTTCAGCTTAACCCTTTTGGCTAGCCAGCAGCACCTCAGCCAAACCTAGAAACAAATCTGACGCATGACACTATAGTCTATGACTCCTCAGGGAAGTCGTGGACGGCAGAGCCAAAGCTTTTCTCGCATTAGCACAACTCTCACACACGTAGACAAGTAAAGAGATACAGGACAGATTCGAGTACATTTATTGAAAGGACTGCAATCTGTGATAAAAATATATGAGCTGTGATCATTAGGAAGAAGAAACATAACACAATCAGGATTATTACAATGAATCAAAATAAAATAAACAACCCCAGCATGTTGCAATAAACATGTACTTATGAATTCCTACCCCACTTCCTAGCATCTGTGCCAGAGCTTGGCAGTGTTATCCCTGTCCTCTGCCCATTTTCAGTCCATGGGAGGAACACCCATCCACATTTCTGAAAAGCAGGGGTCTGTTCACCGTCTCCTCAGTTAGCGGTAGAGACAGGGCTGAGGTCAGCAACATAGCAATGAAATTGCATACAGCATAGGATGGACCTGTGGGCTGGAATGACCTCTCTAACCTTCTTTGGCCTGTGTGTTGTTTTATAACAAACATGTTATGTTATAAGAAACAGGCCTGACACGATGATGTGTCTAAGTGTTGAGGCTAGCTACGCACACTTGTGGCCGCAATATTAGATAGAATATTACATACCCCACTGGGCTATCTTTAGCAGAGGTACACTGGGAAATATTGTACGCTGAAAGCGATAACAATGCTTTAACAGTACATCAACTGACTAGAAAAATAAAATATCCCTGCTTAAAGCTAGTTATACTAAACTGAATTAAAATAAATACATGAAAATAGAACATGTAACTACGTAAAATGGCACAGGACCAGGCCTAAGCTAAAAAACATGTGGTCAAGCAAAGCTCTAAACTGAACCTACAACACTTTCTCTTCTATTTCATTAAATGATTCTGACATGCAGACAGAAAAATGCACTATCACCAGCAGCAGAAGACTGCCAGTTAACTCTTTGGTGATCCGCAGCTTTATTATGTTGGTCTAATGATCAGTTAGGGTACTACCATTCAGATTTTATGACTGTTTGGTTAGGGAGCTGAAAAGGGTATGTAGCAAGGTCCACTACTTATAATAATTTTAAGGTGGTAGATAAATTGTAAATGAAAGTTATAACTATAACTTTAGACTTTTACAATTTGCATAGTTTATACTTAGATTTATAGGGACAATAACTATAACTAAGCTTTAACCTTTGGGTTTTTCATTGAATATATATATATATATATATATATATATATATATATATATATATATATATATATATTTATATATCCTTCTTCACTCCCTTAACATAGCAGGAGAACCAGGACATCTCTGATGTGAGAAAACCAATTTATTACAGCAAAAGATCCGACACGTTTCGGCAACAGCCTTTTTCACGGATAGATTGTTGCTATAGTGCTACAAATAAATATCCCACATTTATCATAAACATAAAAAACGGACAAAACCCCAAATAACACACCATTGAAGTTACAAAACTTTTGGAAAATGCATCAAAGTATATTGACTACTTCTTGCGTCCCTTTGTGGAATCAATACCATCTTATGTGAGAGATACCACATATTTCTTGAAAATCATTGAGGACATTCAATGGGAAGATGATTTTTTATTATTAACCCTTGATGTTACTAGTTTATATACAAGTATAGATCATGATTTGGGGGTTAAAGCTATCAGACACTTCCTTAGAGCAAGATCATTATCTTTGTTTTTCCATTCAGAAATGTTGTGCACTATGATTGAGTTCTGTCTCAAGAACAATTTGTTTATCTTTGATAATCATTTGTATAAATGCAAGGGACAGCTATGGGCACTTGTTTCGTCCCCAGTTACACAAATTTGTTCATGGGCTGGTGGGAGGAACAAGTGTCAGAGATGATTAGTCAGTTTGATACTAATGTGGTTTTATGGTGTCGTTTCATTGACTATATTTTTGTAATTTGGAGGGGTGCTGAGAGATCAGCTGTGCAATTTGTGCGGGATTTCAATGACAATGAATTTAATTTGAGATTCACTGAACACCTGAGTCCTAGTCATATAGAGTTCCTTGATGTGGACATTTCTGTAAGGAAGAAGAGATTAGTATCTAAACTGTGTGGAAAGGCAACAGCTGGGAACAGTCTGTTATTTGCTCATAGTGCACATCCGGTGACCCTGATACAGAGTATCCCCTTTGGGGAGTTACTGCGAGCCCGGAGGAATTGCAGTGAGACAGCAGATTTTCATCAAGAGTGTGAAGCGATGTGCGAAAGATTCGAAAGCAAGGGGTATGGAGCTAAAGTCATAGATCAAGCAAGACAGAAAGTGGAGAGTTTGAATACTGATGATGTTCTATATGGGATAAACAAAATTCAGAGGAAGGACAATGATCTTATTAGATTCATTACAACCTTTAGAGTACGGTCCATTCTGAATAAGAACTGGCATATTTTGCAGACTGATCCAGCTCTGAGCAATTGGATTAATGATAGCCCCCACATAACGTTTAGGAGAAATAGATCTTTGAAGGCCGATCTGTGTCGAAATGACATAACATCGGAAGGGACCATGAAGAACACTATAGGAGGAGGTTTTTCCTGTTGTATGAAATGTAAAGCGTATAAAACTAGTAACAGCTGTAGGAAACAAAAAATTCCAGGGAGAACAGAAAGCTTTGTGATCAAAGGAAGTTTTGATTGCAGCACATCATATTGTGTGTACTGCTTGATTTGTCCATGTGATAAGTTGTATGTGGGAAGCACGATTCATAATGCAAAGAAGAGAGTTCTTGAACACAGACGAGCTATCAAGAACTATGACAGAAACTATCCGGTAGCTAGACATTTCTTTAACCAACATTTTGGCAATGAGAATTTTTTGAAGTTTGTAGTTATTGACCAGGTGTTGACAAGCAAAAGGGGCAGTAATAGAGAGCGACTATTGCGTATCATGGAATCAAAATACATAATAGATTTTGAAACATTGGAACCTGTGGGGTTGAATTCTAGTGAGGAGCTAAGTATCCATCTGAGATAATTATTATTCACTTTTAGTATGTTGGGGGAATACGGTGGCCTTTTTCAGGAGAGTACCATTTTGTAGTATTCATGACATTATGGTATTTAATATATTTATGGAAATTTATGCCTGCCAAGGGTGTTAGTGGATGAGATGATGTGGGTTTTATAGTTAGCTTTTTTGTATAGTATAGAAGTTTTGTTTATTCACCCTTTTGGTGTTATTAATCTCATATGTAAGTATAGTAGTGATAATTTTGGAATGACGTCAGAAGACTTAGGAGTCCTTTTGCAAAGAACTGGAATTCCTTTTTCTTAAGAGCTTTTTTGAATACGCATACCCACTTGGGCATTATCAAGTCTGATAGGAATGTCTCAGACATAGTTAGAAAACATGCATATATAACTCAATGATATAGAGAGTATTTATGTTTATAAAAAATAATTAAGTTTGGGTGATGGCCCTCTTGACCTGGTCACCGGCTGAACGAAAAGTGGAGCTTTTTTATTTATTTTGTCTCTATTTTCATTTTTTAAAATATATTGACCCTCATTACATCCCTGGCAGTCGGTGATAAAGTGGCGGGAATACCGCCAACAGGCCGGCGGTAACAAAAATTGAATCATGACCACGCTGGAAACCACTCAGACAGATAGACACTTTAACACACAGACCGCAGGGTGGAATCAATAAGCACCACGGCGGTAACCGCCAACAGCCAGGCGGAAGACAATGTACCGTCCACTCCATTATGACCGGCCTATCCTATTCCAGGGGGGTACCAATGACATCAAAAGCCTGGCAGAAACAGAACTCAGAAGTCAAAGGACTCACCTCTGGAGACTTAGGGAACAACCACGACGCCATGGATCCCAAGTTGCAAACTTTTCCTATGCTCGTCTACCTTCTGCTACATTATGAACACCAACGCAGGCGAAAACGACCACGGTGAGTACTTCTGCCTAGCACACAAGGGAGGGGGAGGAAAAAGAGAGTGACACGCATGCAACACACACACTCCCACCCCCAACACCATAACACAACCAGGAGCAGCAACATAACATATCTACCCCGTACCCCACAGGAATAATGCAAGGACAAAATGATTTGAAGAAAGTGAGTGTAATACGATAAAATACTATGAATAAGTGCATCAAAATCCAAACGTATATACATATTTACAAATATAGGGACACTGCCCAGTCCTCAATGTCCGTGGGCCACAGGGCCAAAACACATAGGCCAAGGCCCCACCTCACTCCTGCAACAACACAGAGAGAACACTGCAGGGGCATCAGGTCGAAAATAGCCAGGCACCTCAGGGGGACGGGGAATGGGGGTGCACCTCAGCCAGAAGATGGTACAAAACCACTGGTCCTAGAGGGGGCAACATGCCCTTTGCGTTGTCCTGGGGAATGCAAGGCCACAGTCTTTCTAGTGGTTGGTTTGCCCACTGCTTGGTCCTGGGGAGTGCAAGGCCACAGTCTCTCAAGTGGGTGGTTTGGCCACTGCTTGGTCCTGGGGAGTGCAAGCCCACAGTCTCTCAAGTGGGTGGTTTGCCCACTGCTTGGTCCTGGGGAGTGCAAGGCCACAGTCTCTCAAGTGGGTGGTTTTCCCACTGCTTTGTCCTGGGGAGTGCAAGACCACAGTCTCACTAGTGGGTGGTTTGCCCACTGCTTGGTCCTGGGGAGTGCAAGACCACAGTCTCTCTAGTGCGTGGCTACTTCCACTGGTTCTGGAGGGGACATTGCACACAGTGAGCTTCATCCTGTGGAGGATGGAGTGAGTGGATGTTTTTTCCACTGGTTCTGGAGGGGGCATTGTGCCCAGTGTGCTTCATCCTGTGGAGGATTGGGTGAGTCGATGGCTTCTTCCACTGGTTCTGCAGGGGGCATTGTGCCCAGTAAGCTTCACCCTGTGGAGGATGGGGTGAGTGGATGGCTTCTTCCACTGGTTCTGGGGGGGGGCTTTGTGCCCAGTAAGCTTCATCCTGTGGAGGATGGGGTGAGTGTATGGCTTCTTCCACTGGTTCTGTAGGGGGCATTCTACCTTGTGATGCAGATCTTGGGGAGTGCAAGGTCACAGTCTCTCACCTGCGTGTCAGACCCACAGGATTTGCAGTTGCCAGGCCGTACAACAGCCCATGGATGCAGGACTACACACTGTCCGCCAGCGGTGACGGCTGCTCAGTGGTGGCAGTGGTGCTGGTGGTTGTGCTGGCAGTGGTGGGGGAGGCTCCAGCCCTTCCCCTGCAGCCTCGGACGGCTGCCCACGGGGGCTGCTGCTGCTGCTGCTGCTGGCAGTGGTGTTGGAGGCGGTGCTGGCAGTGTTGGGGGAAGGCTCCAGCCCTTCCCCTGCAGCCTCGGACAGCTGCCCACTGGGGCTGCTGCTGGCAGTGGTGCTGGTGGTGGTGCCGGTGGCGGTGCTGCCAGTGGTGGGGGAGGCTCCAGCCCTTCCCCTGCAGCATCGGACGGTTGTCCACTGGGGCTTCTGCTGCTGGCAATGGTGCTGGTGACGGTGCTGACAGTGGTGCTGGTGGCAGTGCTGGTGGCAGTGGGGGAAGGCTCCAGCCCTTCCCCTGATGCCTTGGATGGCTGACCACTGGGGCTGCTGCTGCTGGCAGTGGTGCTTATGGCAGTGCTGGTGGCAGTAGGGGGAGGCTCCAGCCCTTGCCGTGCAGCCTCGGATGACTGCCCACTGTGGTTGTTGCTACTGGCAGTGGTGCTGGTGGCGGTGCTGCCAGTGGTGGGGGGAGGCTCCAGCCCTTCCCCAGCAGCCTTGGATGGCTAAACCACCATGGTTGGTGGTGGGGGCTCCGAATGAGCCCCAGCACCAGGCTTCCTGTCCTTCCTCACTGCTGGTAAAGGCCCCTTGCCCTTCCTGTCAGCAGCTCGGGATTGCTCCTTGCCCTTCCCTGTAGCAGCTGGGGGTGCCTCCTTGCACTTCCCTGTAGCAGATGGGGCCGCCCCCTTGCTCTTCCCTGTAGCAGCTGAGGGTGCCTCCTTGCCCTTCCTTGAAGCAGCTGGGGGTGCCTCCTTGCCCTTCCTTGA
Organism: Pleurodeles waltl; assembly: GCF_031143425.1. Taxonomy (NCBI): domain Eukaryota; kingdom Metazoa; phylum Chordata; class Amphibia; order Caudata; family Salamandridae; genus Pleurodeles; species Pleurodeles waltl. The sequence goes on from NC_090439.1 coordinate 345,557,228, forward strand.
CAGAGCTGGTAGTGCCTCCGTAGCTTTCCTTGCAGCACCTGGTGCACGCCCCCTTTCAGTGTGGCTGCCTGGTGCCCGGGATTCTCTCCCACCTGGAGTAGCTGTTGACACTACTGTGTCCATGGACTGGGTGGCTGAGGTGCTCGCCTGGGTTCTGACCACCTTGGCCCAATTTGAAGGATGGGGGGAAGTGGTAGGGAAGAGGTAAATGGTGGAGAGGAAAAGCTTCTTAGGGACATTGGGGTGGGAAGAGGGTGAAGGTTTGGGAGTGGAGGGAGAGGAAGTGGTTGTAGGAGGTGTCATCCTGCTGTGTTTGGGTGCAGGTGCATGGGCTGGATGCTGTTGTGCGGTGGATGGCTGTTGGGTGTCTGAGTGCTTGTGCTTGTGTACTTTGGGAGGAGTGGGCACAGACACAGTGGGAGAGGGCACAGGGGATGTGTGCATGGATGTAGGGGTGGTGACTGCCAGTGAGGGGCTGTAGGAGGCTGGCCTGGCTTGTAGCGGGTACCTGATGGTACTTACACCTTGTGCCAGGTCCAGTTATCCCTTATTAGTAGATTAGTAGTGTTCTAGCAGCTTAGGCTGATAGAGGTAGCTGTAGCAGAGCAGCTTAGGCTGAACTAGGAGACATGCAAAGCTCCTACTATACCGCTTACATCATATAGCACTATATCATAAGAATCACAATACTCAGAGTTACTAAAAATAAAGGTACCTTATTTTAGTGACAATGTGCCAAAAATATCTCACAGGATATAAAAGTAAGTAAAATACACAAAATATACACACAAACCAAAATCAGATAAGTAAACAGTTAGAAAAGTAGTGCAAACACTGTAGAATACAATAGGATGCAATAGGCCAAGGGGCAACACAAACCATATACTAAGAAAGTGGAATGCGAACCACTAAGTGACCCAAGGCCTAGTGTAGAGTGTAGAGGGTCACTGGGAGTGTAAGAAAACACTAAGGGTGTCCAAGATACCCCAACCCAAGACCCTGGAAAGTAGGAGTAAAGTTACCCTACTTTCCCAGAAACACACTAAAGTCGTGATAGGAGATAATGCAAAGACAACAACTGACTGCAAAGCACTGAAGACGGATTCCTGGACCTGAGGACCTGTAAAGGAAGGGGTCCAAGTCCAAGAGTCACAAAGTGTCCGGGGGGCAGGAGCCCACTAAACTCCAGATGAAGGTGCAAAATGGCTGCCTCTGGGTGGAAGAAGCTGAAGATTCTGCAACAATGGAAGATGCCAGGAACTTCTCCTTTGCATAGAAGATGTCCCACGGCATGCTGGAGGAGGCAGAGTTGTTTCCACACAGAAAGACTACAAAAAAGCCTTGCTAGCTGCAAAGGTCACGGTTGAAGAAAATGGGTGCTGCCGGGGCCCAGCAGGGACCAGGAGGTCGCCCTTTGGTGGAGGAGACAGAGGGGTGCTCAGCAGTACAGACAGCCCATGCAAAAGCAGGCAGTACCGCAGAAGCACTTGAACAGTGGTTGAAGATATCTGAGCATTGCGGTCATCTCAACACTACAAAGGAGGGTCCCACGAAGCCGGTGGTCAACTCAGCGAGTTGAGCAATGCAGGATGGAGCGCTGAGGACCTGGGCTGTGCTGTGTGCAAAGGATTCCCTGCAAAAGTGTACAGAAGCCCTAGCAGCTACAGATAACACAGTACACAGGATTACTGTCTGGCGTGGGGAGGCAGGTACTTACCTCCACCAAATTTGGACAGATGGACCACTGGACTGTCGTGGTCACTTGGATCCAGCTCCTGTGATCCAGGGACCATGCTTGCCAAGATGAGAGGGGACCCAGAGGACCTGTGATGCAGAAGTTTGGTCCCTGTGTTAGCAGGGGGAAGATTCCATCGACCCACTGGAGATTTCTTATTGGCTTCCAGTGCAGGATGAAGGCAGACAGTCCCCAGAGCATGCACCACCAGGAAACAGTTGTGAAAGCCGACAGGATTTGGCGCTACAATGTCGCTGGTAGTCTTCATGCTACTTTGTTGCAGTTTTGCAGGCATCCTGGAGCAGTCAGCGGTCGATCCTTGGCAGAAGTCGAAGAGGGAGATGCAGAGGAACTCTGGTGAGCTCTTGCATTCGTAATCTGACGAGAAACCCACAGGAGAGGCCCTAAATAGACCTCAGGGGAGGATTGGCCACCTAACCAGGTAAGCACCTATCAAGAGGGGTCTCTGATGCCACCTGCTGGCCCTGGCCACTCAGAGGCCTCCACTGTGCCCTCACACCTCTGCATTCAAGATGGCAGAGGTCTGGGACACACTAGAGGAGCTCTGGGCACTACCCCTGGGGTGGTGATGGACAGGGGAGTGGTCACTCCCCTTTCCTTTGTCGAGTTTCATGCCAGAGCAGGGGCTGGGGGGTCCCTGAACCAGTGTAGACTGGCTTATGCAAGGAGGGCACCATCTGTGCCCTTCAAAGCATTCGCAGAGGCAGGGGGAGGCTACTCCTTCCAGCCCATAACACTTATTTCCAAAAGGAGAGGGTGTAACACCCTCTCTCAGAGGAAGTCCTTTGTTCTGCCTTCCTGGGACTGGGCTGCCCAGACCCCAGGAGGGGGCAGAAGCCTGTCTGTGGGTTGGCAGCAGCGGTAGCTGCAGTGAAAACCCCAGAGAGCTAGTTTGGCAGTACCCGGGGTCCATGCTGGAGCCCCGGGGATGCATGGGATTGGCAACCCAATACCAGATTTGGCATGGGGGGACAATTCCATGATCTTAGACATGTTACATGGCCATATTCAGAGTTACCATTGTGAAGCTACATGTAGGTATTGACCTATATGTAGTACACACGTGTAATGGTGTCTCCGCACTCACAAATTCCAGGGAAATTGCCCTGAACAATGTGTGGGCACCTTGGCTAGTGCCAGTGTGCCCTCACACTTAGTAACTTTGCACCTAACCTTCACTAAGTGAGGGTTAGGCATATAGGCGACTTATCAGTTACTTAAGTGCAGTGTAAAATGGCGTGAAATAACGTGGACGTTATTTCACTCAGGCTGCAGTGGCAGTCCTGTGTAAGAATTGTCTGTGCTCCCTATGGGTGGCAAAAGAAATGCTGCAGCCCATAGGGATCTCCTGGAACCCCAATACCCTTGGTACCTAGGTACAATATACTAGGGAACTATAAAGGTGTTCCAGTGTGCCAATCTAAATTGGTAAAAATGGTCACTAGCCTGCAGTGACAATTTTAAAGACAGAGAGAGCATAAGCACTGAGGTTCTGGTTAGCAGAGCCTCAGTGACACAGTTAGGCACCACACAGGGAACACATTCAGGCCACAAACTATGAGCACTGGGGTCCTGGCTAGCAGGATCCCAGTGAGACAGGCAAAAACAAACTGACACACAAGTAAAAATAGGGGTAACATGCCAGGCAAGATGGTACTTTCCTACAGGGGAGTGTAGTGATAGGCGTGAGGGTGATGGTGGGAGTTAGTGAGGATGCAGTGAATGCAGATGTGTGTGGAGACGCAACTGGGAGGGAGGTGGACGCTGAGGAGGAGGGGGATACAGTAGAGGCAGTGGATGTTGGTATGTCTGCATCTGGATGGTGTTTGTGTGAGTGCCTGTGGCATGATGTGTGGTGCTTGTGTTTGCCTGAACCACTCCTGTGTGTTGTCTTGTGTGTATGCAGGACAGCCTCTGTGCTTGGGATAGGTTGGGGGTTAAAGGGAATGGGAGTGGGTGGAGGAAGTAGGAGGGGGAAGCTATAAGCCTGGATTGCTCTGTGTTGAGCCACCATGCCAGTGTGAATGGCCTCCAGGTATGCATTGTTCTGTTGCAATGGGGATGCCAGCCCCTGGATGCTATTCACAATGGTTGACTGCCCAACAGAGATGGACGCAGGAGGTCAATAGCCTCCTAACTCAGGGCAGCAGGACTAACTGGGGCAGGGCCTGAGGTGCCTGGGCAAAGGAGATGCCCACCCTCCTCAGTGAGCGGGCAAGGGAAACTAGCTGAGGGGCTGCTGGGAGGGCTGTGCTGGTACTGGGGGTGGCAGCTGTACAAGTAGTTGGGTTGGGCACAGAGGTGTCCGCCACCACCAAGGAGCTTCCATCAGAGGAGGTACACTCTCTGAACTTTTCACTCCAGTCTCCGCCGTGATGCTCCCCTCGCCCTCTGTCCCACTGGTGCCCTCCCCGTCGGTGGATTTGGCCTCCTGGGCCCTGTAGGATGCAGCTCCCTCCATCGCCGGAGCCTCTGCTCCTCCACCAGATGATGCTAATGCACTTAAGGAAAGGGTGACAAAACAAAAAGGCGGGGGAAGGGACAAAGGGTACACTTGGTCAATGGCGCCAACAACTCCACCGTTGGCGTGCACCACACACACAGAGGGAACAGTCCTATGCACTAGGCAATGCACTACCAGTCACAATGGTAGTCACCAGCCCATGGACATGGACACCTACCACCAATTGCAGCATACCTGAGACCCACAGACCCCTGCCTAGTAGTGGATGCCTACTAGCTTGGTTGGAGTAAGTTAACATCAGACACTGCCCAACATGGGACCTACCCTGCAATGTCCGGCCTGGCCTAGGGGAACCCACAGGCCCACATCCCCCACTCAGATACCACCCCACCACGTGCAAGTAGAATATTGGGGCACTGTACTCACCCCCATGAGGCTGCTGTGATGCCCCCAAGTGCCCATCCAGCTCCGGATAGGCCATCGCCAGTATGTGTGCCATCAGGGGGGTCAGGGTTCGACGGGCACCCTTTCTCGTTGGGAGGCAATTCCCAGATGGGCCTCCGCTGTCTTCCGTGCCCAGCGTCTCAGGTCCTCCCACCATTTCCGACAGTGCGTGCTCTACCTGCCGTAGACCCCCAGGGTCCACACGTCCTTGGCGATGGCACGCCATATACCCTTTTTCTGATGGGTGCTGACCTGCAGGAAAATGGACACAGGGAAAGATATTAGTCCGACCGTCCTGCCTGTTACACTCATGGCCCACCATAGCCCTTCACATCCCCTTATGCACAGACACGGCCACACATACATGCAGCACGCTGCCCAGGGCCCTTCCACCCCCCCATACGAGGCCTTCACATACAGCACTCCATGCATTCATTCCCCATGCATCATTCTTACAGTGTACTCACCTGTTGGTCTGGAGGCCCATACAGCATTCGGTACTGGGGTAGGACCCCATCCACCAGTCTCTCCAACTCTGCTGTAGTGAAGGCAGGGGCCCTTGCCCCAGTAACACAAGCCATGGTCGATTCCAGTCACAGGTCACAGCAGCACGTGCAGTGTAGGTCCTCTACTGTTGAATGTCAGATACCAAGTGAGTGAACAGATACAAAATGGCGGTCACGTCTGTAGCAGTGCGTACCATCACCACCGGGGTACATCACCATTGACCACTGTAAGCCATAGGGCGCAATGATGACCAATGAGGAGTTGGTTGCAAGGCGGTCCTCGACCGCCTCCTGCAACGGCGCACAACGTCAGCGGAATTACCTCATTTCCACATGTCCATCCATCCAGGACAGATGGCCGCCATTTGAGGCGGGGGCAGGCCATGGCACCTAACTGCCTCACAGTACACATGAGCCCAATTTGGATATATCCAACAAAATGCTGTTACAATCACAACATGCAATGATGTGTAGTGTTTGTCCCATGAGATTCTGACCAGTAGCTCTCCATTTTGCCCCATAGATTGCAACTGCTGCAGAGGAATAGGAGATGGAGACATCCTCCGTGTACAGACCACTGGTGGACTTGGCAACAATGGAAGACAGGCACATTATCCTCACCTATAGACTGGACAGGGCCACAATCACAGAGCTGTGTGCCCAATTGGAGCCTGACCTGATACCTGCTATCTGTCACCCCACCGGGATCCCCCCTCTTGTGCAAGTGCTATCAATGCTCCATTTCCTGGCAACTGGCTCCTTCCAAGTGACAGTGGGCTTGGCAGCAGGAATGTCACAGCCAATGGTCTCAATAGTGCTAACCAGAGTGTTGTCTGCCCTGATTAAACACATGCAGAGCTATATCGTTTTCCCCCAGGTGGAGGATTTGGCCACAGTGAAAGTTGATTTCTATGCACTGGGACATATCCCCAACATTATTGGGTCAATTGATGGTACACACATTGCATTTGTCCCGTGCCGCCGGAGAAATGAACAGGTGTTCAGAAATCGAAAGAGCTTTCTCTCAATGAATGTGCAGATAGTGTGCCTGCGGACCAGTACATCTCCAATGTCAATGCAAAGTATTCTGGGTCTGTGCATGATGCCTTTATCCTGAGGAATAGCAGCATCCCATATGTGATAGCTCAACTCCAGAGGCACAGGGTGTGGCTAATAGGTGAGACCTGGTTCCCAGCCAGTTGGATGTTGGTGTATGGGCATGGTGCGGGCACTAAGGGTTGCTAACAGTTGTCCCTCGAGATTTGCAGGTGACTCTGGTTATCCCAACCTCTCATGGCTACTGACCCCTGTGAGAAATCCCAGGACAAGGGCAGAGGAACGTTACTGTGAGGCACATGGGCGAACAAGAATAATTATAGAGAGGACATTCGGCCTCCTGAAGGCTAGGTTTCGTTGCCTCCATCTCACAGGTAGTTCCCTGTGCTACTTACCCAAGAAGGTGTGCCAGATCATCGTGGTATGATGTATGTTGCACAACCTTACCTTACGTCGCCAGGTGCCTTTTCTGCAGGAAGATGAGGCTGGGGATGGGCGTGTGGCAGCAGTGGACTCTGTGGACAGTGAAGATGAGGAGGAAGAGGATGAGGACAACAGAAGTGCAATAATACGTCAATACTTCCAATGACACACAGGTAAGACAGTGTAACTTCACTTATAATTGACAGTTTTGTGTTTGAAATTGTCACTGGCAGGCTGATTTTCCCACTTCTATGCCCACTCACTGTACCCTTTGGCATCTCTATTTGCAGATATTTGTGCCCCACTATCGCTCCTGCTGTGTTGACTGCAGCAAACTGCAGGTCATTCCTATGTATACATTACTGTACAGTTGTATTGCAGTGTATACCTTGTAAAACGAATACATAGTTAAATCATTTGACATACACCATACTTGTATTTTGTTCAAAGGGTGTTTATTTAAGTTCTAATAAGTAGAGGGGGATGTGCAATGGGCTGAGTTGATGGTTGAGGAAAATCCAGGATAGAGTCTAGTCTATGCGGATCACAGGTGCATTGTCCAAGGGGGCATAGGAAGGGAGCAAGGGCATTTCAAAGTGGACAGGGTGACAGAGTGAGACACAAGGGTGACATACAGGAGAGTCTTATTTCCTGGCGGGGGTCTTGGCAATAGTCTTTGGCTTCTGCCTGGATCGCAGGGACTGTTTGCGGGGTGGTTCTCCTGCTGCAGGGGAAGGGTGCTGGTGGCCTGTTGGTCCTGTGGCGGGGCCTCCTGTCCCCTAGCAGCAGCGGAGGCGGAGGGCTGTTCATCGGTTTGGCTAGTGGTAGGGGCCCGGTGGTGTGCCACTGCCTCCCTCATAGTTTTGGCCATGTCTGCCTGCACCCCTGCAATGGTGACCAGGGTGGTAGTTATGTCCTTCAAGTCCTCCCTGATCCCCAGGTACTGTCCCTCCTGCAGCCGCTGGTTCTCCTGCATTTTGTCCAGTATCTGACCCTCCTGGGAATCGTGGTATGCTCCCAGGATCTTGGTGAGTGCCTCCTGGAGAGTCGGTTCCCTGGGCCTGTCCTCCCCCTGTCACACAGGAGTCCTCCCAGCCTCCCTGTTGTCCTGTGCCTCTGTCCCCTGAACCGTGTGCCCACTGCCACTGACCCCAGGTCCATGATCGTCCTGTGTTTGTGGGGTGGCCTGGGGTCTTTGTAGTGGTGGACACATTGCTGATTGACGTATCCTGGGGACAGAGGTATGGGCCCGCTGGGAGGGTACTGTGCTGGTGTTTCATGAGGGGGAGGCTCTGTGGTGGTATGGGACTGTGCCTGGGTAACCAACTGTCCGGATATCCCTGATGGGCCAGGTTGGTCATCCAGATCCAGGCATCCAGAGCTGCTGTCATCACTGTGGGCCTCTTCTGGGGGGGACTGGATGTTACTGGCATCTCCTCTCCAGTGACGTTGGCTGGGGGACCTGTGGGGATATAAACGCAGTGTTATTGTTTCTGGTATGACATCTTGTGCATGGGTGCGTTGCTCTCTAATCATTTTTGCCCTGGCAGCTTTGCCTTGTGTGAATTGTTATTTGGTGGGCTGGCTGTTTCCCTCTAGTGTGCATGCTTTAGTGATTGGTGTCCATGGAGGTCTGTTAGTGGTGTCCGTGCATTGGTGTTGCATGCAGGGCTTGGTATTGGGATGGGTGGGTGGGTTTTGATAGGGTGTGTGAGAGGTGGTGGAGTGATGGGAGTGAGGATAAGGGTAGGGCTATGTGATGGCATGCAGGTAGGGTGGGTGATAGTAATAGAGACTTGACTTACCAGAGTCCAGTCCTCCTGCTACTCCTGCCAGGCCCTCAGGATGCATGATTGCCAAGACTGGCTCCTCCCATGTTGGTAGTTGTGGGGGAGGAGGTGGGGATCCACCGTCAGTCCTCTGTACAGCTAGTTGGTGTCTTGCTGCCACGGAACGCACCTTCCCCCTTAGGTCGTTCCACCTCTTCCTGAAGTCATCCCTTGTTCTGGGGTGCTATCCCACGCCATTGACCCTGTCCACGATTCACCGCCATAGCTCCATCTTCCTTGCAATGGATGTCTGCTGCACCTGTGATGCGAATAGCTGTGGCTCTACCTGGATTGTTTCCTCCACCATGACCCTGAGCTCCTCCTCAGAGAACCTAGGGTGTCTTTGCGGTGCCATGGGGTGGTGTGAGTGGTGTGTGGGGTGGTGTGTGTTGTGATGTGTGGGTTGGTATTTAGAGGTGTGTTGCACTCCTCCTCTGAGAACCTGGGGTGTTGTTGTGGTGCCATGGGTGTAATGTGAGTGGTGTGGGTGATGGTGTATAGGGTGATGTGTTGGGGTGTGTGATGTAAGGTGCAAGGATGGTGTATAGGTGATGGTGGTGTGTGGATGTGGTCTTGTTGAGGGTCTTGCTATCTCTCTTGTGGCACTTGTTTGTAGTCGTAAAGGGTTGTGGGTAATGTGTGTGTGTTTTATAGTGGTGTGGGTGTGTGGGTGTGGTGTGTGAATGGGTGTCAGGTGTGTGTAGTTTGAATTGTCCAATGTAGTGTTGTTTTGTATGTGTGTGTGTATTTTGAGTGCCGCGGTATGTACTGCCAATGGTTTACCGCCATTGAATGTCCGCCGTGGTGATTCATGGGTCATAATGTTGTGGGCGTAGTTCTGTTGGCGTAACGTTGTGGGTTTTGCTACTGCCAGCTTATCACCAACCTTTGGGCTGGCAGACTTGTGTGTGTGGCTGTATAGTGACAGATTGCTATGTGTGTGTCATAATATGGGTAGCGGTGATCCGCGGCGGTATGTTGGCGGCAGTTGGCATGGCAGTAAGCAGTACTTACCACCAATGTCATAATGAGGACCATTGTGTTTCAGATTTCTTAATAGCCCACTTGGGCTGTATTGTGCTGATGCGTTGGTGCTGACCGGCATTGTCAGAAAACAGAAGTGATTATTTTTAGCCAGCCAGCTCGGAGGCCTGAGGACACCCATGTCAGGAGGATTCTGACTCCAGGTGATCGATTGGAGCATTCTGTACTTCAGGGAACTCGCACCTTCGCCATGCACAGTTGTCTCATCAATAATTTTATTGCAAATGTTGCAGTGAGAATATAAAAGATATTATAGAATATGTCATCAGTGACATAACATGTGGAGTAATTAGCTGTTTGTGGCTACTGGGCCAGTTATTGTTACCTTAGGGCCCGAGTTTTAGTTACTTGAAAGAACTCTAACTCTAACTGCTGAATTTTTATGGTTTTGTACAAGTAAATTCAGAACCTAACTATGACGTCCCTATAACCTTTGTTTTTTTCAGTGAATTTCTATTTCTTAATGTATAATAATTTTCATTGTTATATGTAAATCCAACCACCGCTGTGCACGGCCTGCATGGTGGCCGTTGGCAACAGGGCCTAGCCTGTGGCCAGGCCCTGAGGTCAACCCCCTATAAATATCCAATCTTGCATGGCCTTCTTCTGTGCACAGTAGGGGTTACTCGCAAAGGCTGGCCTGCCGCCAGTCCCTGCGGCCAACCCCCCTAACCACCTAACATGATATTGTGCGTGGCCCTTTGCGCATGCACAAAGGAAGTTGGCCGTGGCCTCTCTGGGTGTGAGAATAGGTCTGAGAGGCTGTATCTGGGGATAAGATTAGCTGTCTGAGTGTATGTCTGGGTGTGAAAGAGCATACATCAGTGTTTTAGGGGGTGGGTCAGTATGTGCATGGATCTGTGAGTGGGTGCATTAGGGTGTCAGTGGGTCTGTGAGTGGGTGTCTGATGGTCTGAGTGGGTGCGTGAGTGAGAGAGTGAGTGCGTAATGAGTCTCAGTGGGTGTGTGAGGGTCTTACTGGGGCTGTGAGTGAGTGCATGAGTGCCTGAGTGGCTCTGTGAGTGGGTATGTGAGGGTCTGAGTGGGTCTGTGTGTGGGTGCATAAGTGTCTGAGTGGGTGTGTGAGTGGGAGACAGAGAGAGTAAAAGAAAGTGGGAGGGAGAAAGATAGATAGAGTTTTTTAGGCTTTGATGTCTGATATACTTATGAGTTATTTGTGTCCAATTTAAAATATGTATTTCTTTTATGGGCTAACTGTCCCTCAGGGGAAGCCTTAAGGCTTTCCTCGCAGTGCCATTTTTTCAGCAAGCATAGAGCTGCATTGACAGCAACTCCATGCTTGAAATAAAAGCATTGCTGTTTGACAGTGGGACCTCTTTTACAGGTCCCTGTGTCAAACAGCTGACTGTTTGCTGTGGCTTGGCTGCAGCTGTAGTGCTGCAGCCAATCAACAGCAAGCAGCTATATCCCAGGGGATGGGCACCACAGGACATAGCAGGAGCTGGCCCTGTGGGTGGTGGTCCCTAAGGCCATCTGTGAATCCAGGAGAGGAGCCTGTGCTGTCTCCTTCCAAAGAGAACATTGCCCCGGGGAGGTGGTGGTCCCCAGGGGTAAAGGGGTCCAAAATGGAACCCCTTTCCATTGTTGCCTTTTTGCCTCAGGGGTGGTGGTCCCCAGGGAGTGGGGGCCAGGGCCCCCCAAATGACGTTCTATTCAACGCCCAGGCAGGTGGTGGTCCCCGGGGTGCGAGGAGGCTGCGGGCCCCCAATTACATTGTATTTGATGCTCTGGGGAGGTGGTGGTCTGCAGGGTACGGGGGCCACAGGCCACCCACATGTATTGAAATGCAAGCCCCGAGAGGTGGTGGTCCCTAGGGAGGCGGAGGGCTGTTCATCGGTTTGGCTAGTGGTAGGGGCCCGGTGGTGTGCCACTGCCTCCCTCATAGTTTTGGCCATGTCTGCCTGCACCCCTGCAATGGTGACCAGGGTGGTAGTTATGTCCTTCAAGTCCTCCCTGATCCCCAGGTACTGTCCCTCCTGCAGCCGCTGGTTCTCCTGCATTTTGTCCAGTATCTGACCCTCCTGGGAATCGTGGTATGCTCCCAGGATCTTGGTGAGTGCCTCCTGGAGAGTCGGTTCCCTGGGCCTGTCCTCCCCCTGTCACACAGGAGTCCTCCCAGCCTCCCTGTTGTCCTGTGCCTCTGTCCCCTGAACCGTGTGCCCACTGCCACTGACCCCAGGTCCATGATCGTCCTGTGTTTGTGGGGTGGCCTGGGGTCTTTGTAGTGGTGGACACATTGCTGATTGACGTATCCTGGGGACAGAGGTATGGGCCCGCTGGGAGGGTACTGTGCTGGTGTTTCATGAGGGGGAGGCTCTGTGGTGGTATGGGACTGTGCCTGGGTAACCAACTGTCCGGATATCCCTGATGGGCCAGGTTGGTCATCCAGATCCAGGCATCCAGAGCTGCTGTCATCACTGTGGGCCTCTTCTGGGGGGGACTGGATGTTACTGGCATCTCCTCTCCAGTGACGTTGGCTGGGGGACCTGTGGGGATATAAACGCAGTGTTATTGTTTCTGGTATGACATCTTGTGCATGGGTGCGTTGCTCTCTAATCATTTTTGCCCTGGCAGCTTTGCCTTGTGTGAATTGTTATTTGGTGGGCTGGCTGTTTCCCTCTAGTGTGCATGCTTTAGTGATTGGTGTCCATGGAGGTCTGTTAGTGGTGTCCGTGCATTGGTGTTGCATGCAGGGCTTGGTATTGGGATGGGTGGGTGGGTTTTGATAGGGTGTGTGAGAGGTGGTGGAGTGATGGGAGTGAGGATAAGGGTAGGGCTATGTGATGGCATGCAGGTAGGGTGGGTGATAGTAATAGAGACTTGACTTACCAGAGTCCAGTCCTCCTGCTACTCCTGCCAGGCCCTCAGGATGCATGATTGCCAAGACTGGCTCCTCCCATGTTGGTAGTTGTGGGGGAGGAGGTGGGGATCCACCGTCAGTCCTCTGTACAGCTAGTTGGTGTCTTGCTGCCACGGAACGCACCTTCCCCCTTAGGTCGTTCCACCTCTTCCTGAAGTCATCCCTTGTTCTGGGGTGCTATCCCACGCCATTGACCCTGTCCACGATTCACCGCCATAGCTCCATCTTCCTTGCAATGGATGTCTGCTGCACCTGTGATGCGAATAGCTGTGGCTCTACCTGGATTGTTTCCTCCACCATGACCCTGAGCTCCTCCTCAGAGAACCTAGGGTGTCTTTGCGGTGCCATGGGGTGGTGTGAGTGGTGTGTGGGGTGGTGTGTGTTGTGATGTGTGGGTTGGTATTTAGAGGTGTGTTGCACTCCTCCTCTGAGAACCTGGGGTGTTGTTGTGGTGCCATGGGTGTAATGTGAGTGGTGTGGGTGATGGTGTATAGGGTGATGTGTTGGGGTGTGTGATGTAAGGTGCAAGGATGGTGTATAGGTGATGGTGGTGTGTGGATGTGGTCTTGTTGAGGGTCTTGCTATCTCTCTTGTGGCACTTGTTTGTAGTCGTAAAGGGTTGTGGGTAATGTGTGTGTGTTTTATAGTGGTGTGGGTGTGTGGGTGTGGTGTGTGAATGGGTGTCAGGTGTGTGTAGTTTGAATTGTCCAATGTAGTGTTGTTTTGTATGTGTGTGTGTATTTTGAGTGCCGCGGTATGTACTGCCAATGGTTTACCGCCATTGAATGTCCGCCGTGGTGATTCATGGGTCATAATGTTGTGGGCGTAGTTCTGTTGGCGTAACGTTGTGGGTTTTGCTACTGCCAGCTTATCACCAACCTTTGGGCTGGCAGACTTGTGTGTGTGGCTGTATAGTGACAGATTGCTATGTGTGTGTCATAATATGGGTAGCGGTGATCCGCGGCGGTATGTTGGCGGCAGTTGGCATGGCAGTAAGCAGTACTTACCACCAATGTCATAATGAGGACCATTGTGTTTCAGATTTCTTAATAGCCCACTTGGGCTGTATTGTGCTGATGCGTTGGTGCTGACCGGCATTGTCAGAAAACAGAAGTGATTATTTTTAGCCAGCCAGCTCGGAGGCCTGAGGACACCCATGTCAGGAGGATTCTGACTCCAGGTGATCGATTGGAGCATTCTGTACTTCAGGGAACTCGCACCTTCGCCATGCACAGTTGTCTCATCAATAATTTTATTGCAAATGTTGCAGTGAGAATATAAAAGATATTATAGAATATGTCATCAGTGACATAACATGTGGAGTAATTAGCTGTTTGTGGCTACTGGGCCAGTTATTGTTACCTTAGGGCCCGAGTTTTAGTTACTTGAAAGAACTCTAACTCTAACTGCTGAATTTTTATGGTTTTGTACAAGTAAATTCAGAACCTAACTATGACGTCCCTATAACCTTTGTTTTTTTCAGTGAATTTCTATTTCTTAATGTATAATAATTTTCATTGTTATATGTAAATCCAACCACCGCTGTGCACGGCCTGCATGGTGGCCGTTGGCAACAGGGCCTAGCCTGTGGCCAGGCCCTGAGGTCAACCCCCTATAAATATCCAATCTTGCATGGCCTTCTTCTGTGCACAGTAGGGGTTACTCGCAAAGGCTGGCCTGCCGCCAGTCCCTGCGGCCAACCCCCCTAACCACCTAACATGATATTGTGCGTGGCCCTTTGCGCATGCACAAAGGAAGTTGGCCGTGGCCTCTCTGGGTGTGAGAATAGGTCTGAGAGGCTGTATCTGGGGATAAGATTAGCTGTCTGAGTGTATGTCTGGGTGTGAAAGAGCATACATCAGTGTTTTAGGGGGTGGGTCAGTATGTGCATGGATCTGTGAGTGGGTGCATTAGGGTGTCAGTGGGTCTGTGAGTGGGTGTCTGATGGTCTGAGTGGGTGCGTGAGTGAGAGAGTGAGTGCGTAATGAGTCTCAGTGGGTGTGTGAGGGTCTTACTGGGGCTGTGAGTGAGTGCATGAGTGCCTGAGTGGCTCTGTGAGTGGGTATGTGAGGGTCTGAGTGGGTCTGTGTGTGGGTGCATAAGTGTCTGAGTGGGTGTGTGAGTGGGAGACAGAGAGAGTAAAAGAAAGTGGGAGGGAGAAAGATAGATAGAGTTTTTTAGGCTTTGATGTCTGATATACTTATGAGTTATTTGTGTCCAATTTAAAATATGTATTTCTTTTATGGGCTAACTGTCCCTCAGGGGAAGCCTTAAGGCTTTCCTCGCAGTGCCATTTTTTCAGCAAGCATAGAGCTGCATTGACAGCAACTCCATGCTTGAAATAAAAGCATTGCTGTTTGACAGTGGGACCTCTTTTACAGGTCCCTGTGTCAAACAGCTGACTGTTTGCTGTGGCTTGGCTGCAGCTGTAGTGCTGCAGCCAATCAACAGCAAGCAGCTATATCCCAGGGGATGGGCACCACAGGACATAGCAGGAGCTGGCCCTGTGGGTGGTGGTCCCTAAGGCCATCTGTGAATCCAGGAGAGGAGCCTGTGCTGTCTCCTTCCAAAGAGAACATTGCCCCGGGGAGGTGGTGGTCCCCAGGGGTAAAGGGGTCCAAAATGGAACCCCTTTCCATTGTTGCCTTTTTGCCTCAGGGGTGGTGGTCCCCAGGGAGTGGGGGCCAGGGCCCCCCAAATGACGTTCTATTCAACGCCCAGGCAGGTGGTGGTCCCCGGGGTGCGAGGAGGCTGCGGGCCCCCAATTACATTGTATTTGATGCTCTGGGGAGGTGGTGGTCTGCAGGGTACGGGGGCCACAGGCCACCCACATGTATTGAAATGCAAGCCCCGAGAGGTGGTGGTCCCTAGGGTGTGGGGGGGGCTTGGGCTCCCCTCACATGATATTTGATGTCCAACAGAGGTGGTGGTCCCCGAGGTGAAGCAGGGCCACGGGCCCCCCACTTACATTATAATGGACGCCCCAGGGAGGCGGGGGTCGCCAGCGTGCCACACTAAATTTGTAAAGCCACCTAGGGGCCTATAAAAAAATTGGGGGGATGTCCGCACTTTTTTTTTTGCTGCGAATTTGCGAATATCGCAAATTCACGGCAAAAAAAATATTTTAAAACTGTTTTTTTATTTGGTATTGTGCCTCTGGGACCCTCCTAACCAGTGCTAAGGGATCATGGTGTCTCTACCCTCGCCCTTTTTATTTTATTTTTACTGTTTTTTTCTGGTGCTCAGCTGAAGCAGAGTCCCAAGATGGTTGCCAACACTTCCTGGTTTGAAGTGTTGGCAGCCAATCAGAGCTGTACATTTCCCTGCACAAGCTTGTCTTTGTTCCTGAATACTTAGCGGCCAGAGATATACAAATTTCAATTTCCCTAAATTTCTCAAAAACTACTGAATGGATTCACACCAAATAAGTGAAAGTGTAATCTGCGTATTGACTTTTTACCAAATTTGGTATAATTCTGTCCAGTGTTTCGGCCTGTAGTTGTGTTAAAAAAAAATCTATGGAACTGAACATGGGAAACTCAACCTTTTTTGAGCCTCCTTTTTGTCAGCTCTCGCTCACTTGAAGGATCACCTCAAATCTTTCCATGCGCAACAAGAATCACTCTAACACTGTTAGAAACGGGGTCTTTGGTTGGCAGTCAGGTTACCCCCTGTCCAAGCAAGGACCCTCACTCTAGTCAGGGTAAGTCACACACAATCCAAATTATCCTGTGCCCACCCTCTGGTAGCTTGGCACTGAGCAGTCAGGCTTAACTTCGAAGGCAATGTGTAAAGTATTTGTGCAATAAATCATACAATAACACAATATAGCACTACAAAAATACACCAGACAGTGTTTAGAAAAATATATAATATTTATCTGAGTATTTGCAGGTCAAAACGATAAAAGATGCAATATGAAATTGTAAAGATATCATTGAAAAGTGATATGAAGTGTCTTAAGTCTTTAAAAAGTAAACAAAGGGGGTCATTACAACCCTGGCGGACGGTGTTAAAGCGGCGGTAAGACCGCCAACAGGCTGGCGGTCTTTTTTTTAGTATTATGACCATGGCAGTTACCGCCATGGTCATCCGCTGCTTCTCTGTTCCGCCCGCTGGGCTGGAGACCTGGGTCTCCAGCCCGTTGGCCGTCATAATACTGCCACCGGTATTTTGACCCAGCTTACCGCCATGGATTTCCAGCTGTAGGAACCGCCATGAAATCCATGGCGCTAAGCACTATCAGTGCCAGGGAATTCCTTCCGTGGAAAAATGGTGTGTGTGTCGGTTACGCCCCTTCACACACGGACTTGCGTCGTTATTTTTCACACGGGGAGGCGTGCATCGTTCTACGGGAAGAAAAATGGTGTGTGTGTCGGTTTCGCCCCTTCACACACGGACTTGCGTAGTTATTTTTCACTCAGGGAAGACGTGCGTCGTTTTTCTCATTTGGACAGTCTCCTATGGTTCGTGGGATTACCAGATGTCCCAGGGTCTGTGCGTGGATTCCTCGGCTTGTTATCCGGCTGCACGTCGTTCCGGTGGGCTGTGCGTGGAATCTTCTCCCTCACGGCAGGCGTCGCGTCGATTTCCTCTCTGAAGTTGGGCGCCGTTGTCCAGGCAAGGCTGTGCGTCGAAGTTCCGATCGCACCACAGGCGTCGCGTCGAGTGGCGTCTTTCCGGATCGGCGTGCAGTGAATTTTTCACCGCAGAGCAAGCTGTGCGTCAAAATTTTCGGTGCACAAGGAGTCCAGTTGAAAAAGAGAAGTCTTTTTGGTCCTGAGACTTCAGGGAACAGGAGGCAAGCTCTATCCAAGCCCTTGGAGAGCACTTTTACAGCCAGACAAGAGTTCAGCAAGGCAGCAGGCCAACAGCAAGGCAGCAGTCCTTTGTAGAAAGCAGTCAGGTGAGTCCTTTGAGCAGCCAGGCAATTCTTCTTGGCAGGATGTAGGTTCTGGTTCAGGTTTCTTCTCCAGCAAGTGTCTGATGTGTTAGGACAGAGGCCCTGTTTTATACTAAAATGTGCCTTTGAAGTGGGGGAGACTTCAAATAGTGGCCAAGAAATGCACCAGGTCCCCTTTCAGTTCAATCCTGTCTGCCAGGGTCCCAGTAGGGGGTGTGGCAGTCCTTTGTGTGAGGGCAGGCCCTCCACCCTCCCAGCCCAGGAAGACCCATTCAAAATGCAGATGTATACAAGTGAGGCTGAGTACCCTGTGTTTGGGGTGTGTCTGAGTGAATGCACAAGGAGCTGTCAACTAAACCTAGCCAGACGTGGATTGAAAGGCACAGAAAGATTTAAGTGCAGAGAAATGCTCACTTTCTAAAAGTGGCATTTCTAAAATAGTAATATTAAATCCAACTTCACCAGTCAGCAGGATTTTATATTACTATTCTGGCCATACTAAATATGACCTTCCTACTCCTTTCAGATCGGCAGCTACCACTTCAACAATGTATGAGTGCAGCCCCAATATTAGCCTATGAAGGGAGCAGGCCTCACAGTAGTGTAAAAACAAATTTAGGGGTTTTACACTACCAGGACATATAAACTACACAGGTACATGTCCTGCCTTTTACCCACACAGCAGCCTGCTCTATGGGTTACCTAGGGCACACATTAGGGGTGACATATGTAGAAAAAGGAGAGTTTTAGGCTTGGCAAGTACTTTTAAATGCCAAGTCGAAGTGGCAGTGAAACTGCACACACAGGCCTTGCAATGGCAGGCCTGAGACAAGTTTAAGGGGCTACTTAAGTGGGTTGTACAACCAGTGCTGCAGGCCCACTAGTAGCATTGAATCTACAGGCCCTAGGCACATATAGTGCGCTCTACTAGGGTCTTACCAGTAAATCAAATAGCCAATCATGGATAAACCAATCAACAATACAATTTACACATAGAGCATATGCACTTTAGCACTGGTTAGCAGTGGTAAAGTGCCCAGAGTTCAAAAGCCAACAACAGCAGGTCAGAAAAAATAGGAGGAAGGAGGCTTAGAGTTTGGGGATGACCCTGTCAAAAATGCCAGGTCCAACAAACACTTTTGGTGAAAGATTTTGTGAAGATTTGTCAAACGGTGCAAGTCAAAAAATGCTTTTCCTATAGAAATATATACATATATATTACCTACTGGCGGTCGCAAGTAGGTAGTTATATTTAGGACCTAGTTTCCATTGGAAGGGTGTTTTTTGTTTTGCCCATAATTTTGGCCTTGCTTGGCAGATCTTCAGGAAAATTTCAGCAGTAAACTTATACAACAGTCAGTTCAGCTGCAGTCTTGAACGTTTCTGGGGCCATCTGTCAAGCAGTCGCAGAGAAAAATGAGGGGTCCCAAAAATGTTTTCCCCATGTGTTTTCAAATAGGGATTTTAAACAAACTAGAGCCTGAACCACTGGACAGAAGTACACCAAATTCAACTGAAAGCTAGCTTTTGGTCCAGGAAGCGTGCTTTTTGTGATTTGGTGTAAATCCATTCAGTAGCTTTTAAGATATTAAAGAAAAAATAAATATAGAAATCTAAGGACTCACAGGATTTGCAGATCCTACTGTCCTCATGCTGATATCTGATTGTCTGCCAACACTTAAACATACATATATAAAAAGCATCTGTAATACTATAGCTGGGTAAAGAGCACCGAGGTAATGTCTTCAGTGAACTTGTGTTTCTGTATCTTTGCCAGTGTGATTCTTCTGCATATGTCTTCTTAGGGTAACTTTACAAGATGGAGCTGCAGAGAAAACACATTTGCATTGAGGACCGAGAGGGGAGCCTGATAGCCTCAGCAGTCCCAGATGTCTCCTGTCGCCTGTGGGAGCTGACATTGGTCCTGCAAGTAGTGAGCTGCTTTCAATTGCAGCTGCCTGCTTGTGGGCCAATGTCTGCATACAAGTAAAGGGATGATAACTCCTCTATCAGCAAGCAGGAGCTGTTTAACACTGCAAGCTCCCGCCAAGCAAAAGCAGACCACAAGAGGTAGCAGGAGCCGGACCTGGATGGTCGCAGTGTGCAGGGGCATGCATAGCTCCATGAGGGGGGCTGTGCCGCTCCCCTCTATCTTTGAAATTTTGCCCAGGGTAGGCGGTGGTCCCCATAGACCTGAGGGCCAAGTGGCCCCTGCATATTTCTAAATTATAGCCCTGAGGAGATGGTGGTTCCCGGAGCCTGTGCAAGTCCGCAGGAACCGCATTATATTATTAATAAATAAGCCGCAGGGAGGCGGTGATCCCCAGAGCTTCTATAAGACTTAAGAGTGTGGCCCCATGCATCCCCCTACTATTTTTCCTCACTGCAAAATTCATGAATAGCTGTGATTTTAGCTGTGATTTGTTTACAAACAAAAGCTTGTTAGCCCTGGGGAGGTCCAGGGTGATCCCCGGACCAAGGCTAGTGAGTTAGGGTAATGGTACCCTGCCCCTTTCTCTTTTTTTTACACTCCGCTGAAGCAGAGTTTTAAAATGGTAGCCAACACTTTCTGTTTGAAGTGCTGCCAGCCGATCAGATCTCTGCAAAGGATTGGCAGTATTCACAAAGTTGTTGCAACCCTATTTATACAAATTTGGGTTATCTTTAATATCTCCTAAACTACTGAATGGATAGACACCAAATAAAAAAGGCTGATCTGGGGACCAAGAGCTACCTTTATGTCAAATGTGGTGCAATTGCATCCAATGGTTTGGGCTGTCTAAAGAGTCTGAGGGAATTAACATGGGAAACACACCTTTTTGATCCCCCCTTTTTCTCAGCCCCTGCTTGACGGTCCACCCCGAAAATTTCCATGCACAATAGGACCCTAGAGGATACTTTTTTGGAAAATGTTGTGAAGATTTGTTTAACAGTGCCAAAAATATAGACAGGTCAAAAAACGCTTTTTATATGGAAATTATATATTCTACTCCACTATAGAGACAGAGATATCCTGCGAGCAGGGAAGCTGGGCCCTTCCGGGTGGACAATGGAGTGACCCTCTTCCCGGACATCACTGCGGAGGTGCAGTCCAGGAGTGCTTCTTAAGCAGCAGTTAGGGAAGCTGTCATCCAATTCTCTATCCTATTTTCGGCCAGGCTAAGAGTGATTCTGGAGGGACACACAACTTTCTTTCAGACACCGGAGGAGGCCTGCGAGTGGTTGGAGGCGCACATGGCGAAAGGGGACCCTGGCACTCAGTTGGGGCAATCACACAGGCAAGATGAGGTTAGCTGAGGTGAGGCTAATCACTGATCCCATTCCATGGATTCAGACTCCCATCACTCCGATGCGGCACCGCAGGTGACTCCCTGAACAGCATATGATCTGTGCTGAGGCTTACTGAAGGGCTCCTGCACCTCAACCGGGGCTTATGCTTGACTATGGGCACACTGCGGCCACGGTCCCCAGCTCCGATTCTCGACAGCTATTCATTGAATGGCGAGAACTCTATATGACTCAATGTTATTGGCATGTTTGCTTTGTTTCTACTGCACAACCGCCTGTTGCGATATTGCCCTGGGAAGCTGGAGGTGGGGTTTACGGTTTCCTTATCTTAGAATGCGCTGGTGCTTAGTTTTCTCAGACCTAACCTTTGCAGTGGTTTGTGTGGGACATATTGGGGTGGTGAGAACGGTTGGTCACGGGGGGTGGCCGCCCTCTCCCGAACTCATTTATACCCATCGATGGCCCTCAAGCTGATAACATGGAATATCAGGTGGATGGGGTATCCTATTAAGCGAAACAGGATAAGGGCATACTTCAAAAGAAGAGGGGTACATATTGCACTGCTCCAAGAGACGCATCTCGCCACTGGCGTAGTAGACAAGTTAAGGCACATATGGAGGGGGCAGCTGTTCGCCACCACGTACTCAGCGTTTGCAAGGGGCGCTCTGATCTGGGTGAGGGCTGGAGTTCCATTCAGGCCTCTATCTGTGGACAGGCAGATACGTCCTGGTGGAGGGCAGGCTACAGGGTAGGCCTATGGTGCTGTGCTGTGTGTATGCACCCAATCAGGAGCAGACCCCCTTTTGGCAGACCCTTTCCGGGCGCCTGGCCAGCTCTTTAAGTGGGTGCTTTATGATTGGGGGCGACTTTAACTGCATACTAGACATTTAAATGGACCATTCCCTTCCGCTCTTGCCTGGGACGACGACGCACTAGATGGTGAAATATCTTACTGACTGGTTGACACACTAGGGGTTGGAGGACGTTTGGCGGGTACAACATCCACGGGATAGGAATTACTCCTTTTACTCTGGACTACACCAGCTCCACACAAGAATGGATTGAGTGCTGTGCACTGGTCCTATCACCCATGAGATTGTAGTCTCCGAATACTTGGGCTGTACTCTATCTGACCACAGCCCATTGCTCATCACTTGGCAGAGTAAGGGAGAGAGCGCCTACTCCATCATGGAGGCTGCATCCGAGGGCTCTGGAGGACCCAGTGTATAGGGAGGGACTCAGATCGCACCTCTCGGAGCATATTAGTATTAACAGAGGCTCCACTGCATCCCATTGTGTGGAATGGGAGACTTTTAAGGTGGTGATGCGTGGTCACTGTCTGGGACAATCAATAGGTGTTAGACGTACTCTGGTGCATGAAGTAAATCAACTGGAAAAGGAACTCCATGATAGGGAGGTGGAACAGGGGCCAGATTTGACCACAAAGTGTAGACTCCACCAAACGCAGGAATTGTTTCATCAAACGTTGGAATGGTTACGTTGCCATGATTTCCCACAGCATATGATGTCCATACAAGAAGAAGAGGGCAAATTGGGCAGGCTGTTAGCTTGGTTGGTACATACGGAGGGAGGTAGTACCCCGATCACAAGTGTACAGGGGTGGAGGGGAAGCAGGTTTATGGTCCGTCTGAGATAACTGACACCTTTAAAATCTTATATACATTACTTTATAGCCAACCTGTAGAGGCGCTGCCACAATCTTTAGACATCGCTTATAGTCCATCCCGCTGGTTACACTGCAACTGGAGGATCGGGATCCTCTGGGTGGGCAGCTCACCCTGGAGGAGGTGAAAATCGCTACAACACAGTAAGCCGTGGGCAGGGCACCATGTTCCGAAGGACTCCCTATGGAGTTCTACAAGACTTATGTAGATCTGCTGGCTCCTGTTTTAGTTGATCTCTGCGCCAAGGCTTATGATGCAGGTGCCTTGCCTGAGACTCTGCGGGAAGCACTAGTGGTTCCCCTGCCTAAGACTAGGTCACAAGAAGCGTCAGTGACCGACATCAGGCCCTTATCTATGTTGAACTGAGAATTCAAAATCCTTAGTAAAGCCCAAGCTAATAGACTCCTGCCCCATGTTCCTCGCCTCATTCATGAGGACCAGAATGGTTTTTATACCTGAGCATAATACCTCTCTGAACCTGAGAAGGCTCTTTACACTTCTACACCTACCACATGGGGGGGGGGGCGATTCCCCGGGGCCGCGCTGTTATCAGTGGACCTCGAGAAAGCATTTGATTCTGTACGGTGGGATTTCCTGAGGGCAGTGATGGCCCGAATGGGGTTGGGCGAGAACTGGATACGATGGGTTGAGCTCTTGTACTGTCTCCCAGTGGCAAGGGTGCGGGTGGGCGGACTGATATCGACTTCTTATCCAATATTTCAGGGTACCAGACAGGGTTGCCCTCTCTCGCCTATATTGTTTGCACTGGCCATTAAGCCTCTGGCGGCGCAGTTCCGGATGGAGGGGCACAGTCGGGGGCTGCCATGGGGCCACAAAGAACAAATTATATCACTCCAAGTGGATGACCTGCTGATCTATCTACGGAATGGCGTGTCGGGGATCCTTTGGGCTCTCACTCTACTTGAGCGATTTGGTAGCTTGTCAGGTCTCCAGGTAATAAGATGAAGACATACGTTTTCCCACTGACGTGGAGTGTCCCTCCTCCTGTCCAGTGGATATTCCTTGGGCTCCTCGTACTGTTAAATATTTGCGCATACAGGTCTTCCATGACCTGCGTGACGTCTGTGATAGGAATCTTGGTGTGGAGCTCATATCCCTACGACCTACGATCATGTGTGGCGTTTTGGCTCTCCCTAACACTTTCAATAATGGCCCATGTGGCATTGTCTAAAATGATTATGTTACCCCACCTACTGTATTACTTCACCAACCTTCAGTGACTATACCAGTGGCCTCGTTTAGAGACCTAAACATGCTCCTTCGGGGGCTTATGTGGGATGGGGGTCACCAACGGACGTCCCTTCCCACCCTGCGCCGGCCCGGGCTAGAGAGCGGACTGGCGGTACCTGCTTTTGAGCTGTATTATTTGTCGTGTCAACTCGAGTGGGTGGCTAGATGGCTGGCGGGGAGGCAGCAGCCTGACCTGACCGCACACGGTGGAGTGATTCACCTGAATCTCCTCCTGGCCGGCTTGCTCGGCGCCGGGGGGTGTCTTGCCTAAGCTGATTATTTTGCTGCAGGTGGCTCTCCCCTGCTGGATACGATGTCTGACGTGCACGGGAACAATGGTGGCCTATGCCCCTGGGATACCACTGTCTGGAATTCCATTGGGGACTCGGCGACACACCTTGGCGCAGGGGCGGCTGGGGGTCTGGAGCCGGGTGGGAGTGCAGACCTTGGGAGATCTCTTCAGTAAGGGAATCCTGCGCTCCTTTCTGGATTTTGTAGAGGAGAGGGAGGTCCCGAAGAGACAATTCTTGACGTATAAGACACTGGTTTTGGGTGTGCAAAGATTATGCTTACTGTGAATCAGGAACCAGAAACACATACTATACTGCACCTTTTATCGACAGCAGGAGGATTCACACTTTATCACCAGACTGTATGGAGCTCTCACTGTGGCTACTTTGCCTTCTTTGCAAATTCTGCAGACAAAGTGGGAGGAGGCAGTGGGCAAAGCTATGAGGGACGTGGAATGGAAAAAAGTGTTAGCGTAACCCCAAAGTGTTTCCAGAAATACACGTTTTCCATACAACCAGTATAATTTTGTACATCGAACGTAACTCAGTCCGCATAGGCTCAGAGTAATATAGTGGAGAGCCCAGATGCTGTCCTAGGTGTGATGCGGTAGACCCGGGTTTCCATCATATGGTTTGGGAGTGTCCCAACATACAAAGAGGTTGGAAGGGAGTGCTCAAGGACTTGGGGGGAACCCTTGACACACAACTGAATGTAGATCCCTGCCTGTGTCTGCTGGGTTTGCATGAGAGACCAACCTCCAAGAGGGTCGACAGCAGGTTCCTGGACCTCGCTCTGGTTTTGTTCAGGCGGCGGATCGCCATGGCCTGGCAGTCTCCATTGGGCCCACAGTTTTCGGACTGGAGGCGAGATGTGTCGGTGTGGGCCCAGGCCGAATTACAAGCGCTGTGTAGGGAAGAGGATCGGGGAATTAGGACTCGACCTTTGGCACCACTTTGGAATGAGATATTGGAAGATCGGGAGGCGGGATCCGAGGGGGGTACACATGAGAATAAAGAAGGCGAGGTGCCCCTGGAGGGTGGGTGAGGTGCTGCTTAGGAGGAGGATTGCGAAGCGGGAGAATACGGCTGTCCGAGTGCAACCGGGATTTGATTGCACCACTTCATTGGGAGGGGGGGGTGGTCGGGTGCCAAACTTGACTCTCCTGGATATCTACCTTAGTTATGTATGTATAACTTACCCCACTGAGCCACTGACTATTAAGCCAGCGCACAAATTTGTTGTTTGTTTTACTGTTTTTTTTTCTGTGTGGAAACTGACAGACCTCACTATAGAACGACCACTGGAATTGAACAGGGCTTGGCTAATGTACAGTACATATTGCTGGACTGTGTAATGTTTGTGAAGGGGGCAGAATGGCTAAGCAATTGTTTATCATTCACTCCTATTATAATGTAAAAACCTGGATGGCCATCCTGTGACTACTGACTGTTCTTCAATCACAGAAATACCAATAAACAAGTAAAAAAAAAAAAAAACTATTGAGGAGAAAACTGTGCATGTTGGGGGCATGATTTATAGTAATATCTCTAACTATAACAGGTGAATTTCTATGGTTTAGTAGGTTTAAAATGTGAGCCTAACTATAACGTCCCTCTAACCATTGTTTTTTTTAATTGAATATATATATATATATATATATATTTATTTTTTTACCCTTCAGGGATGGGAGTCTTCCTGCCTCTACTAAATCTTGCACAAATAAATTTGACAGACTACCTATATTATGAGTTTCTTCTGACAATAAGGTTGAGATATTGATTCTACATTGAAGCAATAAGGTATTTAATACGGTCAAGAGATGTTTCTTCCTTTCTATCCTACAGTCAAGTGAAATATATGCCATAACAGGGCATGATGTAGCAACTGAAATGGTAAGATTACTTTGACAAAGTGTCTGATTACATCACTGAATGCATTTTTAACCCATCCAGCGTGGGGGAATTGTTTTCACTTAATAAGTTTGGTGTTCACGATATGCAAGTCCTTCAAACAATATAAAATATAGGAACTCTTCCTGCTTGCATACACAGTATTATTTGACAATACATCTAGATCAGCTCTCTTGTTACATGCCACAAATGTAAACTAGGTAGTTTACAGAAAACATCTTTAATACCTAGGTATTCTAAAATGGTGTGAAGCTCATAAAAATGTCCTTAAAAAGGACCATTAGTCTGAGTACTTTAGCTTCTTCACAATGAGAACAAATAATATTCGAGGTCAGTGAGGGTCTTAGCACCACAGTATCTCCTTTTCAAAAGTGTCCCTCAATCTACGGTGTGCAGATTTCCAAGACAGCTCAAAGTGAATTGCTTGACCGGAGGCTGTGGGCCTCTTTACAAGTTTTGTGGTCTGATGGTAAGACCTTCGGGGCCACCAAAAGACCACCATTTTGGTGGTCATACAGACCGCCGTATTACGAGTCACACAGCCAAGGCTGCCAAAAGGGCGGGAAAGAGGCAGTCCCTCCAACAGGACCTCCAGCCCACCGAAAAATCACCTCACCTATTACGCCCCAGAAATAACGATAGCGGTTCCTGCATGGTGGAAGACCAAGGGCAGTGTGAACCACAGCAGTCAGCGGTCACCACAGTAATGCACCACACCACATTGGATGATTTGAAAATTGTGCACCTGACACACATTCACACATCTGACAATCCTACACACTGCACTATAAAACACACCCCTTCATATCCCACATCCTTTGCTACCAGAACACCATACACAGCTCAAAAAAAGGCTACACTTAAATATCAGTATCCATAGATTAGGCACCCTGCACACTTCACACTGCATACATCACACACCTGCACAACACACCCAACACAACAATCAGTAACCCATACATTAGACACCATTGGTCATCCACTCAAATCACAGCACCCACACTTCATCACCAATTCAATTTCCCTATTTTGTTACATCCTTACTGTTTTGTCCACCACTTCCATGTCCCCACAAAAACATCCCTGTTTCACAGATGATGAATTGAGGGACATGGTGGATTAAATCATCAGAGTAGAGCCCCAACTATTTGGAGAACAAGTCTAGCAAACAACTATCACCAGGAAAATAGAGATGTGGCAAAGAATAGTCGACAGGGTCAATTCATTAGGCAACTATACACGCACAAGGGAGGACCTCAGGAAGAGGTAGAATGACCTTGGGGGAAAGGTGTGTTCTGTGGTCACCAGCCGGTCAGCAAGATTGGCAGTAGCCCCCTACCTTCTCCCCCACAGTTTACATCATGGGAGGAGAAGGTCTTGGACATCCTGCATCCTGAGGGCTTCACAGGGATACCTGGGGGAGTGGAGTAGGGTAAGACACAGAACCTCTGATGTCACCCTAAACCTGTTTCTTGCATGATCACTAACCACCTTTTGACATCTAAACTGCCAAACTACTTACCACCCCTGTGTCCAAATGTCCAAATACCCCTCTCTGACATCCTGCATGCCAACTAAACTTACCTGGGGCCCGAGTGTCTGTGTATGGCATGGGTAGTACAGGGACTGATAGCACTACAACTCCCAACAGGCACTGTTCCACCATTAAGAAAACCAGAAGAAAATAAAATTGACATGCATATTAAACCTAACAAAAAATTCAACGAACAATAATGTTCCACAATTGTACAGTCTATGGAAATGACAGCAATGCTATGGGCTTCTGAAAGCACAATACCATCCAACACACAGCTACAGGTGTCTTCCTTTCTAAACCGGTATTTCAGTCTCCATTCAAACAATATAATGTACTCACCAGAGGGTAAACACATATAGAAAGCTGGATGTACTTGGAGTACACCCATAGAGAAGACCCGGTATAATGCTTACCCCCATATTGTTAGCCAACTCTGTTTCTATTGTACAATGTGCAGCTGTTAGTTGACTGAATTATGTCATACACCTAACTGGGAGGTAACTTTAAAATGTAAAACCATTTAGCAGACAAGATATGAGTCTATGAACATACATCTACCCACCAAGATACTCCAACATCTTGTAGCAAAGTGTCTGATATAGGAAACCTCTGTTTCCCACATAGCTCTAACCCAGTTTTGGAAGCAGGTGTCAATGTCATATCAGGGGATCAAGTAAATACTCTGTGTGCATGTCACATAGCATGTCTACCTGTCAAAGTTAGATGTCACTTGTATAATTTCCAGTAACTGTGTGTTCCACTTCTCCTACAGGCACCCTAGCCATTGTGACAATGGAAAGGTCATCAGAGACAGCTACTTCCCCTCTGGATGAAGCCCTCAGTGAGAAAATCCCCCCAGATGTGTGGACATTGAGGACGACTCTCGCCCATCTGGGTCACCTGGTCAGTCAACAACTGTGAGCCTCACCCTGCCTAAATCGACTCTTTCCAGCCCTGTTGCTACAACATCTCAGGCAACCGTTCTCCACCAATTCTGTGTTCCAAAGACAATGTCAACCTTCATGTGCTCCCCAGTAGAGTTACCTGAGTCACCAGCCATAAATCCCAGACAATGATGAACCTGGCACCAGTGGGTTTGGACAAACAGTACCAAGGGCACAGGCACATGGGCATAGGCTGCATGGGAGGGATGGTGTGGCCATGAGGATGGAGGCTCCTAGGGATACAGCTGGTAAGGATAGCATCTCCGAAGCCCTGGGAGCTTACCAACAATTCTAAGGTGTGATGGGCCAGGTACTCACCATGATGGGAGAGATCAAGCAGCTGCAGAGGGTCAACCACCAGGAAGTGATGCAGCAATTGGAGTACCAAAATGCCCATTTGGCTGCCATTGCAGGGGTGCTG
Organism: Pleurodeles waltl; assembly: GCF_031143425.1. Taxonomy (NCBI): domain Eukaryota; kingdom Metazoa; phylum Chordata; class Amphibia; order Caudata; family Salamandridae; genus Pleurodeles; species Pleurodeles waltl. The sequence continues at coordinate 345,585,860 of NC_090439.1, forward strand.
AGACATGAATATCACCCTGAGTAGTTTATGTCAACAACAGCTGGCCCCTTCCACTAGTAATGTGACATCTGCCCCTTCAACATCTGTGGCAGCCAGTGCCTCAGACACTCCTGCTGCGATAGTTGATGAACCACATCGCAAACATGGACATCCACCTAAACATCCAGGAGAAGCAGGTGCCAAGACTTCAACCACTGTCATGAAGTGAACCTCTAGTGGTTGGTTCCCTGATTTATCACTTGTTAGACCTGACAGCCTTAGGGTGGTCATCCCCCCAAAGAAATTCTGCCTCCCTCCACTTTTGTGACACTGTTTGTGCTGGTTTGAGGACTGTGCACTTTACCATGGCTAACCAGTGCTAAAGTGTACATGCTCGCTCCCTTAAACATGGTAACATTGGTTCATCCCCAATTGACATATTTGATTTACTTATAATTCCCTAGTAAAGGGCACTACATGCACCAGGGCCTGTAAAATAAGGGGAATATTTAGGAGCCGTTTACAAGGTGGCGTTAATCCACTTTTTGTGGCTTAATGCCGCCTTATAATTACGGCCCCTCCATATGCAGCCCTTTGCGTGGAAGGGGTGTGCAATGGGTGTTGCTGTGGGCGTGCCTCCTACTTTCTAAAGTCTCAGGGCCAAAAAGACTTCATCTCTTTAGGAAACTCCTTGTGCGGCAAAAAGCGACACACCGCCTGTCGAAATCGAAGCAAAGCCTGCATTGCGACTGAGAAATCATCGTACAGTGGACCAGAACGATGCAGCCCCAACTTCCCGACTGGAAATTCAACGCAGCACCTACATTGCAATGGAAAATTTGACACATCACCTACCAGATCGATGCAGTGTCCATGCGGTCTTCCAGCGCGTCAAGGATTTCTCCCCATCATCCCTGGGTGTCAAACTATCCCCCCATCGCAGTGAGGAACCGAAACTGTGTGCAGAACAATGTCAAAAATCCGTTGCAGCATGGAAAGAAACAATGCATTTTCTGTGCTCTGTCAGAAAATCTGACGCACACCTTATTTTTCCACGCCTCACCTCCTCTGCGGTCTCCGTACATTGTTATTTTTGACTCATACCAGGTACTGTGTGTAACAAAGCAACAACTGTTTATTTCTGCAGATTAGGACTCTTTCACACCTTTTAAAAGTGATATTTCAACTTGTGCTTATTGGATCTTTGTTGTTTTGACCTTATTTTATTAAAAAAATATTATCTATTTTTCTAAACCTGTGTGTTGTATTTTTGTGGTGTTTTTACTGTGTTACTGTATGATTTATTGCATCAATACTTTACACATTGCCTTCTACGTTAAGCCTGACTGCTCAGTGCCAAGCTACAAGAGGGTGGGCACAGGATAATATGGATTGCGTGTGACTTACTCTGACTAGGATTATGGTCCCTACTTGGACAAGGGTGTATACCTCTGCCAACTCGAGACCCCACTTCTAACATCACTGATATACCTTGTTAACTGTTCTACAACCAATCTCCATTTTTCTAATGGCATAAGAAACCTGGACATGAGACTCCAAATGTTATTGCAGCTACCCTGTTGATTTCATTCACCTTGACTGAACCCTTCACTATTTATAAGCATTTGATTTGATCCAATTCCCACATATGAATGTGCATATTAAACACCTCTAAACTGCAGATCATGTGTGAGAGGCATTTGTTCTGATATATGTAACTGTCAACTGTAATACCTCTTGCACATAATAAATATGCACAAATGTATTAAAGTTTTAAAGTCCCATCTCACATGTACTGTTTGATCAGGGTACATTTTGCATTTGATGATACTGAGGAACAAACTTGTTATCCCTTTCATTGCACTTTCCTACATATAGGTTGGGTAAATGCAAATGAGCACACAGTAAAGTACTGCTGCTCACTTTAATGACTCCCTATATGTGAATAATTAGCACCCCACAGACCACAGAAGTGAGAGACATGTCAGTCTTTCACTAGTCGAATGATCAAACAAAGTGGTTCACTGGATCATCAAACTTATCAAATACCCCTTCCATACCTCCCCAATTACCATACCCCATAATACAGACAGAGTTTTGTACAAATACCCCTAGTAATGGAACCTTTCTCTTACCATGGACAGGTATCAGTAGACATGCTACCCACTTATGTCAGTCTTGATACACATGCACAGTGGCCTGAAAGCTACATGCAAATAAGGTATTACCAAAGTCAAGCCATTAAGATGGTTGAAGGTATGGATTGCACAGAATAACATGTGTTAGAGACACAAGACCACACACATGGCACCATTGGGGCCCCTTACTTTGGTAAACAGTTCTATAGTATGGAATAAGACACTACCATCCCACTTTCCCGTCCATTGTAAGTGTTAAAATACATATGTTACGTACAATGTTTGGACACACCACATGAAATTATAATAACATTGTACACAGAACAAGCCTAGGCAAATAATGGCTTCCTAATGCAATCACATTCCCTTTCCTCAATCATGATTTAGAAATGGAGAAGGATGTCACTAAAAGTCTTTGTGAGAATGACAATCTTACCATGTTTCACGTTGATATGACAAATGCCATATGTCAGATTGCCATTGATGTGCTGACTATGCCACTGAAATTACATTACCATTAACTCATCAAGTTTACAACCTGTACATAAATCATGCATTTTCCTACATGTTTGTTCTAAGCTCGCATTGTACACAAGTTTGTAAATATGTCTCACAGCTTGTGACACTACTTTGATCTAACTTTACTGATCAGCTATGAGCCTTAAAATGGAAGGTGCCTGACCTACTGTTCTAGAAAGTAGGAAATGACCTAACTACACCGGTGGAAGTCATCATGATGGTAGGCAGATACAACCGCCGTGGACATTGCCATTGGAACTCATTGCTGCCTTTGGAGGTCTTGCGCCAGTGGAGATGGCCACCGGCGGTGACTGTATCTTACATGGCGGACATGACCTTCATCTCATACTTCATCTCTAACTTGACCCCTGACACTGCTGCCAGCAAGACCTCCACGTTCTTAAGGTGATAGGGGCCCTGCCTTCACCCAGGTGGAGCTTGATAAGCTGGTGGAGGAGGTCCTTCCCCTCTATGGACAGCTCTATGGTGCACAAGAGGAAAAGGTAAGTGCACCATGTGAACATATGTGTATTTCCCCATCTATCCTTGGTTATGACAAGCAATGGAGGATGGGTAAAGTTTGTGATGATGTCCAGGAAACGTGGCAGAATGAAAGGTTGTGTTGATATGTGTGGGTAGATGGGCATGAGCATAGGTGTTTGGTAGATTTAGAGTACTTAGAGATAGTAGAGAGTGTGGAATGTACAGTATGTTGCCTGACCCACCTACTGACTGTAATACATGATAAGGGAAGGTGGTATGCGAAACTTTGCCAGGAATACCATCGTCGCAGCTATGCATGTGGTTTGACATGTGTTTATATTTGTGTGGTTGTAGAGTTGTTGTTACGAGTTCCCATGTTGTATGGGATTGTGTGAAGGCTGGCCCTATGCTGTGTTGCTGTGTGCAACTGTTGTTGACGTGTGGTGTGTGTGAGTGTGTGTGCGGCTGCAGTGTGTGTGTGCTGTGAATGTGTGGGTATATTTGTTGCTGTATGTGACTGTGTGTCACTGTACTTTTACGTGTGGGTGTAGCCCTCATACCCTCTTCCCTATGGAATGTGAAGTGACTGTACAGATTTTAACATTTCACAAATGTAACAGGTGAGTGTGTGTACTTACGGTTGTTGTCGCTCTTGTCGGTGATGATTCAGTTGTCTTTATGCGAGCCGGAGCAGCGGAATGACGCCTAGTTTTTGTTCCATGGCAGCTCCAGATGAGTATGGCTTCATGCATGTGAGGGTCTCCTTTAATCCAGTTCATTTCCAACTGTGGCAAAAATGTTGGTGGTGTGCAATGTCGTAATGAGTCAGACAGAAACATGGCCTCTGCCGGACTGTTGATGGCTTCAATCGCCTGCAGCGGTCTGACCGCACTAGCGGTGCCTGGGGTGCTTTGGCTGAGGTACGTTGACATCACCGCAAGGTCATAGTTTTGTGAGCCTCTCTGCCAGCCTGTTGGCAGTCTCACTGCTACCGCCAACATGGTGGTCACCCGACCACCAAAGTTGTAATGAGGCCCTCTATGTCTGAGTTCAGTGGATCTCCATCATTGCAGTCCCCTCTAGTATCCAAATCATGATTTCAGCAAAAAAGTCAGATTGCTGCTTCCTATGTTAAGACTGTGAGAACCATAGATATATATACGTAGACCTTTCTATAAGCCATAATGGAATAAGTACCATGTGTGTATTTGCAAAACGGTAAATCAATGCATTTCTGCCTGCTTTTTTAAACATTTTTACATGGATAATGGCCCTTGAATTTTTAGGAACAACCGCACTTCTTTGAGACCATTACTGCTAATACATAATTTAGGTCTTATCTGATATTTGTCTATGTTCATAGGTGGTGATGAATGGGCAACACGACTTTTAAACAAATAACTTCCAGAGCAGAGATGCATCTGTTTATAGATTAGGACAATGAAGACAACAGGGCTGCTTACCATGTTTTAAGTTGAGCCACAGACACTTTATAAAGTATGGTAGGAAATGCTGAGATTTTCCTCATACATTTTGCTGCACAACTCGCTGTGTGTACATATCTGCTTATACCTTACTAAGCCTCAGCGATATCTATGTAGTCTTGTGCTGAAAAGTTCCTCATTAGTGGGGGAGGTGATAAGCCCTTTTCAAATAATAGATCTGGGCCCGTGTGCTTACCGGTAACCAAGTACACAGTTGGAGGTGATATGGGCTAATAATTCTTCCCCCAGGCATGCAACAAACAACATCCAATACATCATTGCCTAGTAAGTGCTTCTACTTATAAAATGGGAAAAAATACATACGTGACTCAATACTGCACACTTATATACAAATATTTATATTAGATCAGGTGGAAATTCCTAGGGTGACCCCATTCTAACTGGTTTACACTACCAGAAAGACATGGAGCCTAAAGCCACAATATCTTCCACATATATTAGACACTATATAATGGGGCACAGCTATCAAACGGCAGTCTTCTGGCTTTACCAGGGTGTCATCACATTAATAAAAGTTTAAAACGGTCCTAATAAATCAGTGCAACACCATTAAGAAATGTCCGGATTCATTCTTAACTCAAAAGTGCATCTTGAGGAGATGCTGCACTTCTGGCAGACCCCAAACCATGTTTCAACTTGTGGGTGGTGCCTCTGCTCTGTCTGGGGGTACCACAGGAAGACATATGCACTCTCATGCAACTTTGGAAATGGATGTTCATAGAAAAATGAATCAATCAGGCACCTGGTATGGCCTTCACTGAGGAACACAGGCCCGGTCCCTGCCAGCTCACCATGAGTTTAATAATCTTTCAGTGTTCCACGTATTCTGGGCTGACAGTTTACTCAGTGGCAGGTGATCCCAGCTGCCCCCTTGTACACACGCAGAAGGAGTTGGAAGAGAATGTGTCACAGTCGTCTGGTTCTTGGGACATAGGGGGCTCTGGGATAGGTTTGCAAAGAGTGCAGCAACAGCCAATTAATTTTCCCTTTTTCCTGTCATTCTGTTTCAGCTTGGCAGTCCTTGGGGCAGAGGGGTCCCTGGTGGCAATTTCTTCAAGAGTGGGCCCAACACATGAACCAGAACAAACGTTTTCCCCGTGGCCATCCCCAAAGTAAGTTAAATTAGAAGGAGGTGGGACATTACCTGCATTGTGAGTTTCTCAATCCTACAGGTACTGCTTTCTACTTTTGCTATCTTGGGCCCTGTTTGGCCATCTTGGATAGAAGAGGTCTTATTTTACCCCCGGTGGCAGGCTGTGGCTACTAAGTCTGTTGGGACTTGACCTCTAGGCCCATAACACATCATTTTCCTATGGAAACTTTAATTTTCTTTACTTTATGCCTGTCTTTTATCTGGGCCTTATTGTTCTCTTCTGATTGGGATCACATCCAGCACACCTCACAGCCACCAATGCACAATAGCCTGCAAGCCTGCACTCCTCAAGTCCCATCATTTCCTGGACCGCTTGCAGGTCATATGTGTCATTGTGGAATTCATGGGCAGCCCCCTGATGAGCATTGCCCATCTGAAGGCTAAGTCCTCAGAAGTTCAAGGGGAATCCTTCTCTTCCAGAGTCACCCATCAGGTCCAACCCTCTACTGTTCCTCAGGGGGCCTAAGGGGGCAGGGCACCAACACCACTGTCACAGGAGAGGTAGATCAACAGAGTCTCATTCAGTCTAGATCCAGTGTGCTCTAGCACTCCAGACAGGTGTATGGTCTTCATCAGAGGTCTGAAAAATCCACCTTCTCTCTCTTTTCCTCTGTCTGTATCCTTCTTTCTTGTCTGAACCATCCTGCAGAGAATTTTGGAGATTTCAAGATAACATCCTGATATTGTCTGTCAAAAGACCACTCCCTGACCCTGAGACTAAGCCCCTAGCAGCCACAGCTGTCTGGTCACTCCCTCCCAAAATTTCAAAGGGGAACATACCCTGTGAGTGGCTACAGAGGTCTGTTGTTTTCTCCTTTGTTCTCCTTGGGATGAGTCTTCCTAGTTCTGGGACAGTGCAAAAAGTAATGAGCAATGCAAATTCCATTTGCTCAAGTTCCTTTTCCAGGAACAGGCCTTATCACTAGCAAATGGTCCTATTTTATAGGACAACCTTTGATCCTGTGGCTTGCCAGGCAATTAATTAACGTGGTACAAAATGAGGGACACAGGCCACAATTCTAATTAGGAGCTGGGTCAGAGAAACATGATGAATCCTCAAGTGTCTAAAAGCATGCAGATATCAAAAAAGTGTCAATTACACAGCAAACCACACAAATTTCCCAGAGAAATACTACAGACTTGCATTATGAATGCCCACCCATAGTATTTTGAAATATCCAAAACGTGACCGATGGAATGCTTGAATTAATCTAAGTCACTGATAAATTACTCAGGCTTGCATCCCAGTCCATTATTGTTTTGCATACCATGGCACCTCAGTTTGGACCCAGCCATATGCTAATTATTGTTGACCTTTCTCCAATGGTAACAGTTCAGCCCGAACTGCCAGACCAGGTCCTCCATTAACCAGAACACAAGCAACCCTAAACCAATTTTATCCTTATGAGGTCTCATCAGTCAGGTACAGCTTTGCTCCGGTGGCACACTGTGCACTGAACCTACATCCAGGCATACCCACTCCATTTAGGGCATCACAGTGAAGTATAAAGGAAAGTGATAGATAAATGCTAAAATTAATCTCAGCCACTGGTAGGTACTTGGATTGCAACTAAAAACATCATTATATTGCACAAAATGCCACCACAGTTTGTTCACAGCCAAATGAAAATCAGTCTTGACCTACTGCAATAGCAACAAGTCCAGCCCAAATTACCAGGGGAGATCCTTTTTGAACCAGACCATAAGCAACTCGGGACCGGTTTCATTCTTAATAGGGCCCATCAGTTGGGTACAATTTAGCACCAGTGGCACATTGTGTATTGGACTCAGGTATGGGCATACTAGTCACACTTAGGGCATCACACTGAAGTTTGCAAAAAAGTGATGGATGGAATCCTTGAATTAATTAATGCCACTGGTAATTACTCAGGTCGAATCACACTCCATCATTATTTTGCACATCCTGCAACTTCAGTTTGGAAAGAGCCACATGTATACCAGTCTTGACCCTACTTTAATCGGAACAGCCAGACCACATTATCAAGCCAGGACCTCTCTGAGCCAGAGCACAATCAACCCAAGAATGATTTTCCCTCATTAGGGCTCATCAGTTGGGTATGGCTTGGCTCCAGTGGCACAGTGTGCACAAGACCCATGTCTGGGAATACCTGTCCCACTTGGACAGACACATTGAAGTATACAAAAAAGTGATGGATTGAATGCTTGGATTTATCCAAGCCACTGGTAATTTCTCTGGCCACATCACAGTGTCCATCATTATTTTAGATTCCATGCCACCTCAGTTTTGAATCAGCCAATGCAAATTAGTCTTGACCCTGCTCCAATGGGAACAGTCCAGCTAAAACTGTCATGCCATGTCCTCCCTGAATGGAAGTCAAGCAATTCAAAAGTGGTTTCATCCTTATTAGAGCTCATCAGTTGGGTTTAGCTTGGCTCCAGTGGAACAGTGTGCACTGCAGAAGAAATGTAATTTGGAGAAAAACATACCTGCCAGAGAACGCACAGACAATGTGAAGATTCTACAGAGCTTTGGACCCCCAATATCGTCCCACATAGGAAAGTTAGCGACAATAATCTGTATTTATTATACCATATTTTACAGTAGCATACATGAATGGATCATAATACTATTATAAACTCTGGCAAAGGGAAACATTATGGGAATTGGAAAATGATTCCTCAGAATGGTGGCCTACATTTTTTTCAAATCTACTAAACTATGTAAAACTTCTTGGCATACCTTGTTCTGACACATATGACTGTACCACTGTCTTATCAGTGGGAATGCCCTTATTACAGGCCTAAGTCCCGAGGCTTGAACATGGTCCTTCATCCTTTCAACAAGAGAGTCAGGTGTGTATAGTGTTTGTCTCTGGATAAAGTGGTTGCCTGTGAAAAATATGACATGCAAATCTGTTGCTGGCCAAGAGCACTTAGCAGATCGATGCTGGGTAGGAGCCCTTAGTAACCTGTCACATGGACTAGTCTCTTAGGGACCTGTTGCAGTACAATGTGGCATGGCAACCAATGCATTGTATGAGTTTTTATAGGAGCTCTTCATAGTTGTCATTAGCATATAGGTCACTCTGCTATGGTATGGACACAACCTGTGTATAGATTTTTACTTAACATTTCTTAGCACCGTAATATTGTTCTGGCAATATGCACATAACCAGATATTATTAGGCCCTAAAGGTTATACCCTAAGATGATATTTGTATGGGTAATTACTAAGGCTTTATAGCAAACAAAACGGGCTTATGATATAACATTGTGCAATTTTGTGCATGCGGAAATAGCTTCTCACGAGGAGAGTTGGTGAAACCCACACAATAGCTTCTCCAGACTAAACATTTGCCATTTTGAGGGCAAGCAAATCTTAGTGAACCTGAGATAGGCTCTGAAAGAAAAAAGATTCAAGAAATATTAGACTTTTGAAGACTATTTTAATCAATGGTATTTCTTTAATCCAATATGAAATTTTAGGGACTCCAGAAACCATTGGCTTCAGGTCTCAGTAGGGGCATTTTTTCGATTCAGTTTGTACTTTATCCTGAATCTTGAAGTTACCAATAACAGAGCTATGTGATAATTATAAGTCGTATTTTTTACTAGAGTCCTTAGTGCACTTCTGCCATTTCCAAGTGCTATAAATACCACATTTCACTCAATTTAATGATGTTCAATTTAGGGACATTACAAGGAGGGGAGGCTGAGTTAGCTTGCTGGTATTCCTACTCGTGACCTGCAGTTTATTGCATACTTTTTTTACTCTCTGACCTATCATTGAGGCCTTACAAGTTTAGTGGAAGGCATTCATGAGCAGCACAAGTTTGGAAAACAGAAACCTGAGCTAATGCATAGACTTCCTTGACTATCCATTGTGCTTCAAACCAGCCTCAACCAACCTCCTCCTCCAACATAGTTGGAGCATGTACATTATTAAAGCAACAACATGCTAACTCTTCCAGCTTTAGGAAGGAGATTCTCACTATTTCTGCTAATGGAATTTACCTGTCTGAATTAAGAGTTATTGTCCTCTTGCTTTTACTTTTCAGGGGTTCCCATTGTTGTCATAGTTGTGAGACCTATAGGACCTGAGTTGGTCACCCCTGTTTTAGCTTCGATTTACAGATCATCTGTTATTTATTTTGGTGAGACTTCTTTTAGTGATGATTTTTAGATATTTTTATCAGCTTGCTTTTATTCTAGGAATCTGAGGAACAAGCTGCTTGTTTAGTTAGCCTTTGCATGACATATAATCAGTACACACTGTACACAATATAGTAGTTTGTGTTGCTCGTTCAGGAGACAGCTTCTACCTTCTAGACATAGCATTGCGTCGAAACTATACTTTAAATACAGTATGGTATTATAAATAAATGGTCAAGGACCCAGAAGAGGCAGAGGGCATTCCAGCCATGACTATCCTACGAATTAAGCTTTGCTTGGCTGGCGCTGATTTGCCAGCCTCCTGAGAGGATCGACACCTACACCACAGGCTGACTCCTGACACAATCTCCAGGTAGACGGGTACACCCGCTATGCTCTCAGCGTAGTCTTATGGATAGGTAGAAACCTCCAGAACATCTAGAAACACATACATCATGCTTGGATTGTTTCTCATCTTTACCATATTTGTAATGCTGATTACTTTGCTTTGTTTCATCTGCCTAATTATCGCAGCTCATTCTTTATACACCAGACTGAGATTGTTTAAATAAATGTATTGAAAACGTATCTCACCTTGACATGCATGCCCAACAATATGAAAGGACAAGATTTGTTTCCATGATTTCCTTGGGGAGTCAGAGTGTCATGGTCAGGTTGTCATAATCACCTTTTACCCCAGTAGGTTTGGATGTTTGGGTGAGGCACTGTGAGTTGGGCAGCAATTAGGACAACAGTCACTTATGTTGTGGAGTGACTAAGGGTCTAATTTAGATCTTGGAAGAGGGGAATACTCCATCACAAATGTGATGGATATCCTGTCAGTCGTATTATAATCCCATTAAATCCTACAGTGATTGTAATACAGTGGGCCAGATATCTGCAACGTTTGTGACTGTATTCCATCTGCCGAAATCTAAATCAATCTCTTATTCTGCCATCCTAAACATGCAGTCCTGTTATCTTAGTAGGAACTGCACAACATCATTACTGTAAGTTTACACTTTTCCCACACCAATTACAGTCATGTGGTGCCAGACCATGAAGTTTTGAATACTATGCTAGATTGAAATTCACGAGTCTTGATGTTTTGAGACAGAAAGAGAGCACTCCATGCCCTCACACAAACTACAAACTGTATCAAGAGAAATGGTTAGAACAGTACTGTAATTCAACCTAAATATTAGAAAAGCAAAACCAAAATCTTCTGAGCGATCTTCAAAATTGAATGCAATAAGGGTTTGCTGAACTATGGAGAAAACCTCCCACTCAGTTCACTTCTCTGATTGAACACAATGATGAAACTTCTCCTACCCTACTTCTAGCTTTCTAGCAAGTTTCTCTCTTTGCAAATCCATACCCCAAAATCTTGCATTCTTATAGGTTTCTGCTGTTCACTAAACAAGGGAGCAGTTATAATGCTGAGTGAAGTAACATCCGTTAGTGAAGAATGTAGCAAACCGTAAATGGAAGGTTATTTTACAAGTCAATAAATAATGCACAGATATCATTGCTATGTGCAAACAATTTCAGATTTTTTTAAGGATACTGATGAATTCTGCAATTGAATGCAAGTGGAAAGTTGTTTCTGTCCTATTCTTGTCATCAAATTGCTGAGTTCTTCCAGTTAATCTTGTAAGTAGAAAGTACATTCCATTAGCATAGCCCACTTCTTCCTTCTGCCAGTCCTCCAGCAAACAAAGGCCGCAAAAGGAATTTAGGGCTCCAATGTCAGGAATAAAGTGTGAATGAGGCCTGTGGCTGGTAGCGCATTTCACGTTGCTAAAACCTTGTTGGTAAGGCTCAGCATATTGCTTTTTTCCTTAACCTTTTCCATAGAACCATGCACACACAGAGTCTACTGACTCTGTGTATGAGTGATTTGTGAAAGCATTCATTGGACAACATGCATAGCATTGCAATAGAAGGATCGGCGTGTTATATTTATGAAACAGTTGTTATGCTACATTTGTATGGCAGTGGGGACTTTCCTTTAATCAGGTGACTTTGTTACAGATGTATCCTTTTGTGTGTCTGTTGGTTGATGTTGTGATTCACATTTTTTAGCATTTCTCAAATCAAGTGAATGGTCAGCAGAAATTTGATTTCTCATTTTTCCCAGTCATTTGGTTGAGCGTTATGATCCAATAAATTAGTACAGACAGTGGTCCACTTCTGTGTTACTCTGTCAGTGCAACACCATGCAAAGAACAGTGCTGCAGTAATCTGAAAGCAATATTCTAATTTATAATGGGTCAGGTGCCTCCAGAATTTAGATTCACCCATGTGTGCTCTTGATTTCCAAACATTTGACTACCACTTATCACACCATGCATAAAAGGTACTTAGGGTCAGATAGATCAAGGGCTTGTGCCAGCGTTGCATCACCTAGTGTGACGCGAGGGTGCCGCAAGCAGTAATTCATAATTAAGAAATTATGTATCAGCACAAATGTATAGTTTTTTTTAAAAATGTGTCATGTAAAAGCTGTGCTGAATCCTGCTGCATCACACAGGAATTAATATATGCAATGTAAGTGTTCCTGTGCAAACCCAGTGCATCTGTAATGCAGTGGATTTTTAAGCACTATATCACTGTGTGACATAGCATGTGTTTTCACAGCCCAAGAATAGAAATGCTTTAGAATTGCTGTGCATCGGCAACCCAGGCATAGGAAATGACGCAGTGGCAGTAGTGTAAAATCCTCCCCATCACAGCACACTTTGGCAAGCTCGACTACGCCATGAAAGTCGCCATACTGCAACTGGGAGTAGCTTGAAGCCAACCACATAGGCAGCAATGGAAGAAGTAATGTGTTTTCCGCCAATGCATTTCACTCATTGACCTCAGGGAGGAGGAGGAGGTGATTTACTTGTACAGATTGAAGAGGGAGTCCATCATTGAATTTCTGGAGAAGATAGTGCCAAGTATCCAGCCAACAACTGCAAGGACCCATGCCATTCCAGTACATGTCAAATTGATGCCTGTGCTAGACATGTTGATCTCTGGACCTTCCAAACAACATCAGCAAGATTGGTTGGCATTTTACAGGGAACATTATCTGCGTTTCTGCCATCTGTGTTGGACGCCATCATAAAACTGACCCAACGGTACCTTCTGTTCGCCAAAACTAACCAACAGCAATTGGATATCAAGCCAGGGTTCTACAATATTGCAGGGCTCCCCCATGTCCTTGGTGCCATAGATTGCACGCCTCTGCAGTTTGTGCCCCTTGCAGCCACTTCACATCTCTACAGGAACTGCAAACATAATTATTCCATAAATGTCCAGGAAACAGTGGACCATCATGGACTCTTCATAAATCTCCTCACAAAATAAGCTGGAGGTGCCCATGATGGATGGATTTTGTATGGAAACCCTTGCATTGCGTGTATTAATTCTTACATGTACATTTTCCACTGCTGTCTCATCAATGAGCAGTCTGAGAATGGGATATGGGACTGGGCTATTAATTGGGAATGAAAGCAGATTTTTCCTAAATTTGCATTATCTGCAAGGCATCATTGTTTTTGTGTTCGGATTGTCTGTTATATGCACCTAGTGGTAATATTGCACTCAAACAAGTAGCCACATATGTCCCATTGTGTGATTTCCTCAAAGATTCTGAAATGGAAGTTGAAAAACACACGGTGCTACGTTTTGCAACCTGACATACTGTGTACCAGTTCAGAATCACAAGCGGTTTCATTTAATTGACAGCAATTTACAAATCAAGTGCTTCACAATCATTTTGAAGCTAAGATAAAAGGATCAACCTCAAAAATGTTTGAGATGTGGGAGTGTTCAATGGTGTATCCATTTGGGAATATCTGTTCATTATCATGATTTAAAAATGCTGTTTCCCATTCTCGTTAGTCCAAGTACATGTTTCACACATAGCAGTATATCTATCTAATCTTTTTTTCAAACCACAACTGGTAAAAGAGCATCAAATATCAATGCCTGTCGTGCAATTAAAGTGTAGCCTCCAAAAATGTAAAAAATCTGTCCTCTGGGTACATATGTAAGACTGAAAGAGCAAACGGCTGGTATTTACCTGGCATTACAACATTAAGACTCAAAATATACTCATACATAATAAGCCACATTGACATTCTTCATTAATGTAATTGATGATTACATACATTTCAAGTTAGCTAGGGGGTTCCTCCTTTCAGTTCTCCATGGTGGTCCCCGGATCCAGACGCTAAGTGTGTAGAAATTTGCAGGCAAGAGAAAGTCTCTCTCTTGTGAAAGAGCTTTTAAAGGGGAGAGGAAGCCTCCAGAAGACAGGAATTCCTGGCCAATCCTCGGGTGTCACATCACCTCTCCACCCCTGTCTCAACCCTTTTCACAGTATGCTGGGACAGTTCAAAATGGCAACATCCAAGAGCCACTGATCACATCAGCTCCTTGGGTCTCAGCTCCAGTTGCTGGTCACTCTCCTTTGTTCTGTGGGCAGGCCCATCCCTGGAGCAGTCTGACAGCTGGGTGATTGATACAGATCATTCTATCCCATCCCTTTCCTCTTCAGGAGCGGGCTGAAGTACTGCTAGTTGCTTCGTTTTTGTGGAGGCTGCCTTCATGCCTGCTGCTAGGGAAAATGTATTTACTGGCCACAGCATAGTGACACAAGGCCTCGTCTCTGATCCTGAGCTGAGACAAAAAAATATGGAAACTCTGAATGACACATAAGATGTACAATTATCATTTTGAAGGTTACATATTTGGTTTTCTCACACAGTTTACAATCCAATTCAAGATTTTAATGGTCCCTGTAGGCCAAGGTGAAGTGAAACTACACTTTAATTCAGTTCCCTCCCTACGTGTATAAAGGGGTGCCACTAGATATAAAACAGTAAAGCACACTGACTTTTCCTGATATTGTATACTACCCTCATGAAGCCTATTCTAGGTGAATACCTAATCCTGAGGAGTCCCCATTGGGCTAACTTCCTGTGAGCTGTTACTGGGCTGTGCATGAGAGTAGTCTCCCACATGCAGCCCGTAAATGTGTGCACACGCATGTGCACACATGTTTACATGTAACCAGCCAAGTACCCTTTTCCCCTGCTACATCACAGCAGCCAGTCCGTTTGCATGTGATCACCATGGGTGAGACACCGGTAGTGAGACTCACCCAAGGTTAAAAAAAGTCCAAAAACTGGGAGATGAGAAAAGCAAAACAATCGGGGTGCACTAGAGGGGCAGGACCCAGTGCAACGAGGGAGATGTTTTCCAGGTATCACATCACTTCAGGAATACAGAGATGTGTAATGTGTGAAGAATGTATGTCATAATACAAGCACCAATGGATGTGTACATACATAAATATTGGGAATAAGTTGCATTGGTGATGTTGTTTTGGATTTGTCGTTGGCATGGGAAGAGTTATGTACCAGCTGCCCTGAGTGCACCACTAAATTGTTTCATGGATTCCTAATGATTGTACCTTCCCAAAGGGGAAGATGTAATGTGTGTATGTGTGTGTGTTTGTGCCATGACATAGGCCTGTGTCATGGATTACGGTCTTTTAGGACCAAGAAGGGCACCCAAAGAGCTATCCTCATCGTTTTTTTTTAATGCTACTGTCTTCGCCAGGAGTAAACCAGTACAAGTGTGGTGGTGGCGGCAGCATACTATGTAGAGATCAGCAGTAGTGAACATGACCATTTAACCCTGTGTCAATGAAGTTGAGGCCTACAGTCTGCCTCATCTCTTTTAAAGTTCTGCTGCAGTGTATTCAGCTCATCCTTGCCTAACATAAGTTTGACCTGGGAGTGTGTGCATGAGATAATTATGTGCTGAATGCATGTACCGGTGCAAGACATACACTATGCATAGGATTAAATGTGTGAACAGTGTGCACATGGTAAATATGCGTGTGATGGTAGCATGTAATCAAAGTGACACACTCTAGGACTGTACAAAGGGAGGGTAGTACTGAACAGTGTGCACAGACTGAGTGTGTGCTGCATGTGAGCATGCTGGTGGCAGCATGATATATGTGGTTTACAATACTGGGCAATGATTGTGCTGTTCCTCTTTGCGTAATGCCATGGCTGGCTGGGGAAAACATGAAGTGTAGAGGAATCATAGTAGTCCGAGTTTGATACTACAGCAAAGCTGCAAGCTAGCTGGGATATACACTGGAAGATTGGATAGGCAGGCTGTGTCTGTGCCTTTCTAAGTGTTTTATGTTTAAATGACAGATCACAAGTAAGGGACCTGGACACATCTCAGGAATAGAAAGATTGGGCTGAAAAGGGGATCAAAAAGAGTGGCCCAAGATGAACATTTTAATGCATAGATGACTGTAGCTGACATCCAGGTGTGATCCCTGGTGACTAATATGAATCTTATTGTGGGATCCATCAGCTTTGTAGTCCCATCTTGCTGTGCTGCCCTGCTGCCAGCAGCTCCCCTGCCTGTGTGTGTAGGACTGAATATGCACCCCTTGAACCTAAATTCACTCCAAGGCCCAGATGGCTGGCCTCCTCATCTCAAATCTCAGAGACATCCATGATTTCTAACCACCCTGCTTCTGGACTATCTGTCAGTCTGCCCTGCCAAGTGGTGCCACCCCAGCCCTGGACACTTTGAAGGGGGCCTAAGTTGTTTGGCCCAGAAGGAGTCACACAACTTCTGTTCAACCAGCACATTGCCTGTGTTGCACATGTCAGAACCGGCACATCGCCTCTGTTGCATGGGTGGAAACTGATGCTTCGCCGCCAACGTTTGGCCTTTAGCGTTTCTGTATAAGTGCAACTGCACAGTGCATCATGCAATGTACATTTGTGTAGCTAATGTTTTTTATAGTGCAGTGGGAATTTGGAGTATTCTAGTGCTGTCTGTGTCTGCCCTGCCCCTGTTAATCATCTTTTGTGTCATCTTTATGCCTAAGTGTTGTTTTTTGTAACTGTTGTTGTATCTGTATTAGTCTAGTCTATTTTGGGCAATAGTTAATTAGCTAGAGGGGTTATATTTCTTTGTTTTGTGGGCTATGAATAGGTAGAGTTTGTGCCACTCTGACAATGTCCAGTAAGGGGAAAGGGAAGAAGTTTATGGAGAGGGAGGCAGACTGTCTCATCAAGCTGGTAAGCGCTTCCTACCACCGATGCTGGCTGCAGGGAAAAGGATGATCAAGGGGTACAGAGCCCAGAATCGAAATGATCAATGGGAGCAGATGTGTTGGTACATGGGCAAATTGGGACAGAAGGAGCGCTCCTTCTCCCAAACTAAGCATTGTTGGATAGACATCATTGCCCAGCGGTAAGCAGATGTGCTGGACCTTCTGGGAGTGAGATCAGCGTCCCCATCGGTCTGTATTAATGTACCCTCTGCATGCAGTAATGTAGATAATTTGTCTATCAATATCAAAATGCATTTGTAATGTGTAGATGCCTTGTGACACACAGGCAAAACAGAGTGACGCAAGGTGGCAGGTGTATCAAACTGTCACACAAAGCAGCACACCTGCCAAAAATGATGTGTTGAGTTACAGGGAACTACCATTCTCGAAGCTAAGTAATGCAAAGCAGCCTTTTGTTGACAAGAGGGTTACCCTTTAGAAACTCCCACCACTGAAGAAGCTTTGGGCTTGCAAATGTGATTGGATCAATCATTTATTGCTGTTGTCCCTCACACATGTGTTGCAAACACTTCACTGTATGTGGCTGTATCAGCCCCTGTGGTTAGATTCACATTATTGAACATCCACACTCCACAATGTATTAGGTATATCTATGTGGCGAGGCCAGTATGTATGCACCAAGGGACACATCTATCAAATTTCTTGCACAGTTTGCAATCCAATTCAAGATGTCACTGGTCCCTCTAGGCCAAGGGGAAGTGAAACTACAATTTAATGCAGTTCTCTCCCTAGGTGTATAAAGGGGTGCCACTATAGATAAAACAGTAAAGCACACTGACTTTCCCTGATATTGTATTCTACCCTCATGAAGCCTATCCTAGGTGAATACCTAATCCTGAGGAGTCCCCATTGGGACAACTTCCTGTGAGCTGTGCATGAGAGTAGTCTCCCACATGCAGCCCGTAAATGTGTGCACACGCATTTGCAAACATGTTTACATGTAACCAGATAAATACCCCTTCCCCCTGCTACATTGCAGCAGCCTTATTTTAAAAGGGGGACACTGGTGGTAATCACATGCAATCCGTTGCAGTCCGTTTGCATGTGATCACCATGCGTGAGACACCGGTAGTGAGACTCACCGTAGGTAAAATAAAAGTCCAAAAACTGGGTGATCAGAAAAGCAAAACAATCTGGGTGCACTACAGGGTCAGAACCCAGTGCAACAAGGGAGATGTATAACCATGTGGCAAGACTACTATGTATGCACCAAGGACACATCTATCAAATTTTCATGCAGTGCAGAAAGTGAAAGGGAAGGAATAAGTCTTTTTTTTTCTTTTTTGGTTCATTCCTGTGATTTTCAGGCACTGACACATTTCTAGCTCTCTAATGCCAATGCTTTTAGCCTTTCGTCATAGTGCAACGGGGCCTGTGATCTTGCTGGCCAGCAGATCTTACGACTTCACATGCTCGGGACTTGATGTTGACATACTATCTAAGACATTTCTGACCTTTGACCTCCTGTCAGATCAGCCCTGCAAGGTGACTAGCTGCATTCCATGGTCTAAAAATGTACACATATGTGTGTAAGGGTGTATAATTATTTAATGACACTGGAATGTCATAGTGCTTAGTTAAGATTTGGATAGTGTGTATAGTTGCTCTATATTTGATGCAATATCACCATTTTTGTTTTGCTGGTGGGCATTGTCCATTTACTGATGGTGAACTTGACAGTTTTGGAGATACTGATATGCAAAGTAAGTTTCATGACTACATGGTTGTACCTCTATGTTGTGTATGTGAGCAGGCACAAATCACAAATGTCAACAGGTTCTAAATAAAAAGAGAGGTGTGTTCAAGTGAATGCAGTGTCACCATATGTGTTGGTAATATTTTCTGCACTATCCTACCTTAAATATTTGTATGATATACCTGTGAAAATACCTATGTGTCATGCGTAACAACACTGCATAAACATTCATGACGGCGTTACCAGGTTAGCCATCACATTGAAATAATTTGACAACATATAGATGCTGGAAGTGGGCTAATTACATCCAAACTTGAGTTGTATCCTAAAACATCCCATGAAAATGTACTATTGACATCACAACTTGTGTTTCTCAGGGGTGTGAGTCATTTGTATGACATCTAAACACTCCCTCTGTATTACCACTTACCTAAGGTATACCTGTTTTAATCCTGTATATGTGTGGCTGAACCTTCACCAGACGTCTCTATGTGAGACATAAATAGAGTGGAGTGGCAGTGGCCCCATTACACTGATGCCCTGGATGGCTGTGTGGATGTAGAGCAGCTCATGTATCAATCCAAGGTTTGATTCAACACAATGGTTCTCAGCCTGTCTAATATACATTGTGAGGGTAGATGTCCACATGGCAGGGAACTTGTGATGTGGCCTAGAAGTTGTACAGCGAATGGCAGCCTGTATATCTCAGTAATATATGTATCTGTTTAGCACAGAGTGGCAATATCACTGTTCTAAAACCTATGCAGCCCCAGTAGGCCTCACTGTAGGGATACAAAGTCATTGGTCTACGTTTGGTCAGCAGGACATATGCTCTAAATGTACCATATATTGGCATATCAATATATGCCAGCCTCATCAGCAGTACCTAATTATGTGGCATTAATGTCAAGCTTTCATGAACTGCAATATGGCAAGATACCTTGCAGCACTGCTTGAAAGGGCAGCAATGCAGAGTGATTCCACAATACAGCACATTCCTGTTGTTTCCTGCTGATGGCCTTTTGACAGCCATCACCAATGCAGGCACCCTTGCATCATGCTGCAGTGAGCTTGCATTGCAGACAAAACAGTTATTGGGCACGTAAGGATTGGTGTCTGCATAAACAAACTCCTGATAGGCTTTTTGCTCTTTCTTTGTGTGCTGCAGAATGCAGCACATGGAGAGTGAGGTACCAGAAATGTGAAATATATTTTTTCCTCTTGTTTAGGTTTGTCCGTGAACTTGTTGCATTATGACACATTTCCAGGTCTAGCACTGATGCTAAATCTGTGAAGCCATAAAAATAAGGCTCTTAATGCAGTGAGACACCCACCCTCCATCTATGGAATGGCTCCCTGCCACAGAGTCTGTAATGCACGCTGGCACTGCGTAACTCAAGATGACTAGATATATGTAGACCCACACAATATGCCATTGCTTACCTTTACAAATCTTACTTAGGTTTTGTCCTGATCTTGGCCCCCTTGCATGATGAAAGACCAACAGCAAAAATGTACATATCCGGCCCGCAAGTATTATGTAGCACTCACACATCTGACTGAGTGTGGAACACTGGTATAAGTGAAATGCATGGTTCTATATGGTGCCTAAATAGATGTTTTGTACACCTACACTGATCTTACTTGGGTTATTTTGACATGTTGCAATTAGAGAAGTCATTGCAATGATGGTATATTGTAAATTTCAATATATCAAGGTCAGGTATAGGTGTGAAGAAACACTTAATATAGTACTACAGTATCAGTAATATTTTGTGATAAGTGATGTACACATTGTACTTGTCCTACTAGAGGTACACTTTTTCCCTAGTACACATAACACCAGAAACAGAAAAAACTCTTGTCATGAGAGGGGCACGGTATCTCTGTATTCATAAAATTGACAATAGATTTAGGGAAATGGGCTGCACATTTTACAAGGCCAAGTCTGCTGGCATTTGGGCCCTACCAACATATGCACAGGCACAGACAACAGCCTTTGCTAGAAGATCTGTATGTGCAACTCCATAGCCAGGCAGATCCCACCCCATCCCTGGACCCTTTGGAGGACAGCTGGTCAGGGCACCGGACAAAGTAGAAGTGGATTTGCAGCACAATTCAATTTCAGTTTGTAGCTTGTGAGGAGGATGAGGAAGATGGACAAGAGAATGGCAAGAATTGAAAAGGAGCGGAAGTGGCAGGGAGACATTTTGATGAAGAGCCTGGAGGCCCTTGAGAGAATAGCCGCACAAATATGAACTCTCCCTCAGCCCAGGACTTCTGCTTACCTGCTTTCTATAATTCTTATATTGTTATATGTATGAGTCATAATTTTAGTTCTGGTTAGTTTAGTGTCAGTTTAGGAATATTTTAGGGTTAATTTAGATATGTTAATAGTTTTATGTAGTAGTTTTTTCACATTGTATTAATATGGCAGGCTTTTAAGTGGGTTGGGGTTAATGCTTTGTAGTTGTAAAAAAAAATGTTAAGAGAAAAAAATGCCAAAAACGTTATTCCAAAAACATATATATTTGTTTAGACTTCTATGTGTAGTTAGTATATGTTTAGTATCCAGTTGATGTTTGTATTGTACTGAGCTTTGTGTATTACAAGAGGATGAGGGCTGATGTTTAACTTGTTAAGTGTCAATAGTGGTTAAGATAACTTAGGTGTAAAATAGATTACGTTAATGTTTAGGATAGTTAGTGTAGGTTAGTTAGGTAGTGTTTAACATAGCAATAAATTATTCATTGTCTCTAGTTGGATATTATTTATTTGTCATGAGTTTGTACTATTGTGTTAGGTGTGTACATAATGTTCAATTTGCCCTAAGTACATTGTATGAATGTGTTACATTGTCAGAGTCCTCTGTAAACTGTAGGTATTCCTCATATTGAGGTATGTATGGAACCATGTTCATATTTCAGACAGTGTAAAGGGGGATCAGTATTTGATTTTACACACAGCACAACACAGGGAGTCTCCTTACTGCAGTGCCCTGTGTGATGAGGAGAGGGCAGGTAAATGTTAGATTTGACATTTTATTACAGATTGCTGATCCCTGCCTGCACGGGTACACACATTGCTGCTGAGTACAAACACAGACACTCTTGTACTGCTGTGCAAGGTTGTCTGGTTTGTTTTTGTGAAGGAAGTAACACCTGCCTGGACAACATCCATCATCACTGGCATATACTTCATGCTAAGTATGGCACATCCTGCAGCTCACTTTGAAAATGCTGACAGAAATACTTTTTTTTACCATCTATGTCCCATGTATCCCTCCCCCTCCTAGGGAGGTGTAGAATTGTTACAGTTTCCCTGGGCTGTCATGAATGAAATATTGTGTGTGCAAATGATGTAATGTGTAGATGCACTCACACTCACCACATGTGATGCCTCTCTGGGGGAGAGTAACATAATCCAGCTATTTGGGCCTGTGTTTCATTACTCAACATGTATCAGTATACACAGCATGTGGCAAGGTGCACTTGCTTGTCTTGGTTACTGTCATTCACTGTATTGGTCTGGCCTTGTGCATCCCTGTTTGGCACAAGTACAATGACAATCCATGAGGAATATGGGTATTAGTATCTGGCTTGTACTAGTACAACCATCCAGAGTTAATGTACTGCTACTTATCTTTTCTGTGAGCAGTGAGTTTTAAACATTTGTTAATGATGTTGCCATCTTTACTGTGCAACATGTATGTAGGTAATAGAAAGTGTTTTGGACTCACATGCCTCACACAGCCCATGTATAGGTGCTACGTTTCGGTGTACTTTGCTAGAATCTTCTCACTGTGTGTCTCTCAAGAAACTACATTTTTGCTGATACACTCTAACATGACATTGATAAATTACATGTTGCTCATCATACCATTTCAAAGGATGTAATTGGTATAGGTGCACACACAAACATGGCATGCTCAATTAACTTTAGCTTCCTCTTCTTCAGCTTCAACAAAGAAATTGACTTTGGGTGTTGTAGTTGCATTATGTATGTATATGGAACAATCTAACAAATCCCAAACTGGTTTGCCAAAAATAATAGTTTTATTATTCCAGAGGTTCATAGCCTTGCATTACAACAAGTGAGTATGTTTTTTTTTAAACAACCATATGCCTAATTGTTAGGTATTGTGTGTAAACATACATTTGGTTACACATATGACTTCACATGTACATATGTGTAGTGAGGAACAAATTGCCATTATCAAGTGTAGCAGATTATTTAGGAGCACAAGTGTCCAGGATAAACTACTGCACAAACAAAGGGTACTGGACTGGGTTCCAAATAAAATGGTATTATGTTCTACACAGGACAGACTGGAGAACTGGCCCAGGGGCTTTCACTAATGGTTATCAGGATGCTCTTTGTCAGCAACTGAGGAACTCTATGTCTTCCTCCTCTGATGCGTGTTCTGCCTCCCCTGGCAGTTGTAGCATTACAATGGGAGGAAGCTGAGAGATGTTACTAGCCTTAGGCACACACAAATCAGAGGCAGGAGATGTACATCCCATTTTCCCTACAATATTTGTGAATGGCAGTAAGGCAGCATGGTGGTCACTGACAAGGGTTAGCTGATTAGCCAACAAAGCAACAATGTTGCTATTGAGGGCACTCGCTGATGCAATGTAGGAGTTATTCTTGGTATTCAGTAATGTCAGCCAGGGATTCATCAATACCATGGTTCCAAGAGTAGGTGTCTGTGATTGCCTTAGTCAACCCCTTATTAAGGACAAGACACCTACGGACCCCTTCAAGAGTGCCTGCTATGATCTCCATCCCCAACCGACCTTCCTCAGCCATTCGCTGTTCATCTTCTACCATTCACCATTGGAAGGTAACTTGGGAGTCCTCAGAGTACTCAGCTGTTATGTGAAAGGTTGATGGTCCATGTCCAGTTTGTATTGGTTCATCTGGAGACCCAACAACATTGTCTTCCCATGCAAGTTTCAGAAGAAAGGTTTCAATACTGTCCAGGAGCTGTTGGAAGGTGTCTTTCTCCATGTGGAGGGACAGTTTGGGCATTATGGATAGACTGATCTCCAGGAGATGTTGTTTGACCCTCTGGAAAGAAATACAAAATTGTCATGAATATTACCTGATTGAAAATGGCATGTTTTTGTTTACATACAGACATAATTTATGTTCAATTTGGAACATACATCTTTTGCAAGCATCATTCAGAATCAGGGACTCAATATCATTGCTTACACTGATGATGACACCCAGTTCATGAATTAATCCTCAAAAGACATTAACACCACCAAACATTGTTACATCATAGCATTGACCAGCATGGCTAGCTCTATGTGAGATTAGTTGCTCATACTCAACGTGACATGATGATATTCTGCAACATAAACTCACCTTGGTTGCACAGAGAAGTAGGCCCTCACTCCTGACCCTCCTGCCACCCCAGAAACCTGACCATCATCCTGGACAGCAAACTTACCATGAGACTTTAAATGACTGCTATTACCTCCACATGCTTTCATATATTCGGCATACTCAGACATTTATTTATATGGCTCCCTCCTGACATCTGTAGGACCATCACCCATGCCCTCATCACATGTAAACTGTACTATACCAATGCATTTGGCTACAGCATCTCTGCACACCTGTTACACAAGAGGCAAATTATCCAACAAACCAACAAACCAATGCCAAACCATTACTGAACCTACCTTTCAAAATGCACACCACACCTCACCTCAGGAAAATACAATGCCTGCTAACTCAGACACACTCCCATTTGAAGATGCTCATCCACACCTACAAAACACTACACTATCAGGGACCCAACTAGAACACCTACCATCTACACTTTCACCAACAAATTATGAACTTCCACTTTGCATCCTTTTCACTCATCGCCACCATCAAATATCCATATGACTAAGAGAGAGGGGTAGGGTGTTCGCTTACATGGCAGCCTACAACTGGAACAACCTCACCCAGCAGATCAGGACAGCTGCATCAAATATGGATTTGTTATAGTAACTGTACATCCAGCTCTTCAAGTGATCCTAGTTGTGAAGCATGCACCTACTCAACACTTGGATACCCTCTCGGATGACAAGTTGACCCTCTACCAGGGATAATTATTGATTACTGATTTACAACTACAGTTCACTTTTGGCAACCTAGTCCCAACACAAGCACAATTGGGCCATCGTGTGAAGGGGCCTGCATTGGCACTGGCATATCTGCAAACTTGCAAACATTCAGGTTTTTGACTTTTGTTCTGGACTTATAGTCCTACTCTATGATGTAATACATTACACTGCAAGTTCCAGTATTCAAAGGAATAACTGGACTGAGGCAGAACATCATGCATGGATTCAACAAACCTGGCAGGGCTGGATGGGCTGGAAAAGTAGTTACTGCCGAAGGAAAGGACAATTATGTAATCAATGATTTAACATGTGGGGAATTCCTGCCCTTTCAATTCACACAGCACAGCACAGCACAGCAAAGTGTCTTGCTGTGTTGCACTGCATGACAGTTTGTACAGTATGGTCCCTTACTTTCAATAACCCTGTAGTTCTTCCTGGTCCTCTACTTCAGCACTGTCCGGACATGCCACTCCAGCCACCAACTCTGTTGGGATCAGGGATACTACCTGTTCCTCCAATGGATCTAAATTCTCCTGGACATCAGGTCCTCCTCCAGTTCTCATGGCTGCCTTAAAGTTCCTGGCCAGTATTTCTTTTGTCCTACCCTTCTAGTCATGATACCTCTTCTTACACTCCAGGATTGTCCTCTTTGTGCAACAAAGTTTATCTTGTCCACTATGGTTTGCCATATTGCATCCTTCCCTGATAATGGCAAATTTGAGGTGACAAATTACAGCTGTTTATTTTTTGTCACCTCACTGATTAGCATTTTGCTCTCCTCCTCAGTGAAGTTGTTCTTCCTCTCACTCTTCCCCAGGGCTCTTGGCAAGTCTTCTGGGTTGTGGTTGCTATACTCCTTTCTCTAAGGGGCTCCTGCCATGCTTCTCTGTACTGAGGAGTATTATTGTGTTGAATGTGTCGCTTTTTCAAGGGCACCTTCATTGCTAGGCACTCTACATGACGCAATGCTGATTTGCAGAACGTGTAGGTGCTTTAGGACACGCAAATCACCTTTTTGTCATGTAGGTGGTACTTGCGTTGTGGCACTTTCCTCCATTCAAAACACAGTTGCATCAAAATTCATAATGCATCTCTGGTCCTTGCACCATGGTGCACTGTCCCATAAATACGGCGCATCCATGGCACAAGGAAATCCCGCAATATTGTGCAACAATTATTGTTGAAACACCAGTGCTTTAAATGTACTGTCCGGTACTGAGTACCAGCACTTTTTTATTTTGAGAGGGAGAGTACCGGCACATCTCAAGAAAAACGTAATACTTTTAATTGGAGAGTACCGGCACTTCCCAGAAACAAGCAGGTACTCTGGTACAGAGTACCTGCACTTCTATTTTTCCATTTAAAGCACTGTGCAACACTGTGTTACACAGAGTTGCATTAAGTATGATACATTTACCCCATAATCTATATCCCAAAGGGAACAGCAGCCATGCTACTGGCACATGATTCACAAATGCCAACTGTTCTTAATCCAAAATGGAGACATGAGAAACAAACGTGTTTTGTATACAGCGACAGATTCCCTTTTGTTGTTGAACGATATAATCATCTTTCTATAACTCTTTTGAATATTTCAGGTAGGCGGCCACTATGTATGTGATTTCACTTGAATCTGAGCTTTTGTGCTGCTTTCAGTAAAGCATTTCTGTCTCTGCCAAGAGAATGAAAGTGCTGAGCAATAACCAATCTCTACTTTGCACCTGCCAGGAGCTGCTTCTGGTGCACTCCGCATGACTGATGTCTCGAAAACAAATATTTCAGCAGGTGCCATTTCAGCAGATGCATCATGTCGTATAACTTTATGTTTCGGAGGAAGCCACGATCAAATATTAAATAAAGTTCTGTATTTTAACAAAGGCAGGTGAAACTTGTCTACATAAATTCATATAAATATTTGAAATAGGCAAACTGTAAATGTAGGCCCCACAAACTGTATGCCTGAGGGATATACACATTTCGAATTGAATTATGTTAAAATTAAGAGCAAAACACTGCTTTGGTGAGTAGTATTTTCTTTTATGACATGGAAAGGCTGTGGGAGCCACAGTGAACCACGATATTATGAAAAATGAAATAAGTTGATTTACTTATATGAAATAAAATACTATGGGCAAGATTTACAAGTCCCTATTGCCACCGCAGAGTCACTTTTTGCGACGCTCCGGTGGCGCTAACCACTGCTCCATATCTACAAGGAGGTGTAACACCACTTTTTTGGCTTAGTGCCTCCTTGTAAATATGGGCCCCTCCGAGGCAGTTTTCTGCGTCAGAGGGGTGTGCAATGGGTGTTGCAGTGGTCCATCGCACCACCCATTACTTTTGACTCTGCCCCATATTTGTGAGAAATCATAAATAAGTAGCAGCCCCAAAAACTAACACTAGCCCATAGGTGGCGTTGCCATGGAAAAACGAGGAGGAATGTTTTTATTCCTCCTCGATTTTTTGCTTTTAGTATGTGTGCTGCATTGTGCAGCACACATAGAAGAAACAAAATGCCATGGATTATTGTTTATGTGCAGGAAGGCACCTCTTTCTGCACATAAACTATCATAAAAAAATGACGCTTTGGTACTTCGATGTGTGCTGCGTTCTGCAGCACACATAGAAGAGCCAAATCACCATTGTAGATTGGATATGTGCAAAAAGGGATTCCTTCCTGCACATAAACAATCAGTCCCCTCAACGCAGACACCCTTGCACTGTGGTACAAGTATGCCTGCATTGGCTTCTCTGCCAGGCCTTTTCTCCTCCGGTGCCAGGCCATTCTTTCGCTATTTGGGGCAGTTCGTACTTAGGCCCTCATAACTTTTTGTCCACATAGGCTACCCACGCCAAATTTGCGTCCTTTTTTTTTTTTTTACTTCCTAGGGACTCTAGAGGTACCCAGACTTTGTGGGTTCCCTTGAAGGAGACCAAGAAATTAGCAAAAATACTGTGAAAAATTCATTTTTAAAAAAAAATATGGGAAAAAAGGGCTGCAGAAGAAGGCAAAGGGTTTGCGGTGCTAAAATCACCAGCTTCCCAGCTTTCAGGAACAGACACACTTAAATCAGAAAACCCAATTTTTCAACACAATTTTGGCATTTTACTGGGACATACCCCATTTTTAGTATTTTTTGCTCTTTCAGCCTCCTTCTAGTTAGTGACACAAATGGGTGTGAAACCAATCCTGGATCCGAGACAGCTAAACATTTCTGAAACATAGACAAAATTCTGAATTCAGCAAGGGGTAATTTGGGCAGATCTTACAAGGTTTTCCTACAGAAAATGACCACTGAAATAAACAAATATTTAAATTGAGGTGAAAAAAAACAGCCATTTTTCTCAACGTTTTACTCTGTAACTTTTTCCTGCAATGTCAGATTTTTTAAAACAATATACCGTTACGTCTGCTGGACTCTTTTGGTTCTGAGGATATATAGGGCTTGTGGGCTCATCAAGAACCCTAGGTACCCAGAGCCAATAAATGAGCTGCACCTTGCAATGGGTTTTCATTGTATACCTGGTATACAGCAATTAATTTGCTAAAACATAAAGAGTGAAAAATAGGTAACAAGAAAACCTTTGTATTTTCAAAATAAGCAGAAGATAAGGTGTTGAGAAGCAGTGGTTATTAGCACATCTCTCAATTCCAGAGTGCCCATACTAGCATGTGAATTACAGGGCATTTCTCAAACAGACGTCTTTTTTACACACTGTCTTACATTTGGAAGAAAACAATATAGAGAAATACAAGGTGCAATAACACTTGTTTTGCTATTCTGTGTTTCCCCAAGTCTCCCGATAAAAATGGTATCTCATTTGCATGGGTAGGCCTAATGCTCACGACAAGAAACCCAACATGGACACATCACATTTTTAAATTAAAATCTGACGTGTTTTTTGCAAAGTGCCTAGCTGTAAGTTTTGGCCTCTAGCTCAGCCGGCACCTAGGAAACCTACCAAACCTGTGTAGTTTTGAAAACTAGACACTTAAGGGAATCCAAAATGGGGTGACTTGTGAGGCTCTGACCAGGTTCTGTTTGCCAGAATCCTTTGCAAACCTCAAACTTTGCCAAAAAAAAAACACTTTTTTCTCACATTTCGGTGACAAAAAGTTCTGGAATCTGAGAGGAGCCACAAATTTCCTTCCACCCAGCGTTCCCCCATGTTTCCCAATAAAAATGGTATCTCACTAGCTCCTGCGACAGGAAGTGCTCCAAAACACAACGTGGACACATCACATTCTCCCTAAACACAACAAAATCAAAGCTGTTTTTTGTCAAGTGCTTAGCTGTGGATTTTGGCCTCTAGTTCAGCCGGCACCTAGGGAAACCTACCAAACCTGTGCATTTTTTTAAACTAGACACTTATGGGAATCCAAGATGGGGTGGCTTGTGGGGCTCTCACCAAATTCTGTTACCCTAAATCCTACAAAGAAAAGTGATGAAAGTATGCTTTTTAAGCAAATTTTGAGATTTGCAGAGGAGTCTCGGTAAGAAAATGTGGGGGATCCACGCAAGCTGCACCTCCCTGGACTCCTTGGGGTATCTAGTTTTTTACAAATGTCTGGGTTTGGTAGGTTTCCCTAGATGAAGGCCGCACCTTCGACCAAAAAATGTAGGTGCCCCACCAAACACAGGTAGTTTTGTCATAGATCATTTTGATGTGTCTACGTCTTTCTGTGATGTTCCAAACACTAAAATTGTGAAAAGAAACACCCTTAGTTTATGTTAAAAAGACCCCTCACCCACCAACCAAGTTGGTTGCATGCTTCATCCTTGGGGTCCCACCCGAGATACCTAGCGTGTCACAGGTGTGCTGCGACACCTTATTACGACGTAGCAGGTTTTGTCTTTTTTACCACACATGCTGGTTGGATTTGGCACAAGAGTAAGAGATGGTTCGGTAGATCAAATGTTATTGGCATGAGGTTTCACAAAAATGAAATGCACTGTTAATAACAGAAAGGCCAAAAAACTGAACCAATGACTCACAGCTCATGAGCTGTTAAGCCACTACAAGGCACCGACCGCTTTACACTCCATTCATACACCCTTCTTACATGACATGCACAAGACCATTCATGCTGCCAGCCACGGGCCCAGCACATTACAACACTCACATCGACAGACAGCGCCACTCAAGGGCCCATCACTTTCATACACCCACATGCCTGATACAGCAATCACACCAGCTGATGGGAGTGTGTGGACTGGCGTTTGGCTGGCAGAAGGTACAAAGACAAAAGCTCTAACTGAATACATGACAGTAATGCCAACAGTGGAACTGAACATATTAAAATATAAAATGGCAGTTTACGCTCACTATAGTTCCCAGTAGTTTTTCTGTGTGCGGTAACTCCTGAAGCAGCCTGCCACACACAGCCCAGGCTTTGAAGGACAGTCCGGAAGTACATCCGGCTTTCCCTCCGGATACCTCTCGGGCACAAACTCTACATTTCTTAGCAGGAAAGTATTTTTTGGGAGTGGGAGGAATCTGATCAGGAAAGTAGCTGTCTTTCAATCCAGCCACATTCTCCACAACTGCTACTCTAGGAACTCTTGCATGATCCACCATAACAAGGCTCTCTATCATTGACTCCTGAAATTTAACAAATTTCATCCTTGACTCAGGGGAACAATCCTTAAACACAATAAAAGCATTAAAAGTTGCCAGATTGAACAAATGGACAGCCAACTTTTTATACCACACGTAAGACTTAGGAAGAGCAATGTAGGGTTTCAACCTCTGATATACTCTATCAACACCACCCATGTGCTTATTGTAATCTAAAATGCACACAGGTTTGTGCACTTCAGCAACTTGCCCCCAAACAGCCACAGGTGAAGTACTCTCATCGTGGATGGTAGTAAGCATGTACACATCCCTCCTGTCCACAAATTTCAGAGCTAGCAGCTCATCATTCCGCAAGGCACTGTACTGTCCCCTCTCAAGTTTTTTACAGACAAAATCCCTTGGATAGCCTTTCCGGTTAGAGCAGATTGTTCCACAAGCAACAGTGTCCACTCTGAACAACTCCTTGAACAACTGAACTGCAGTGTAGAAGTTATCTACATACAAATGGTGACCTTTGTTAACAAGTCGTCTACCAAGCTCCAACACAATTTTCTCGTTAACTCCAAAAGTGGGCGGACAACCAGGTGGGTCAATACTGGAATCCCTACCAGTGTAGACCAGGAAATTATAAACATATCCTGTACTACTTTCAGATAGCATAAACAATTTAATTCCATACCATGCCCTCTTGCTGGGAATGTACTGAATAAAAACCAAACGACCCTTGAACAGGACCAAAGACTCATCCACACTTATTTCTTTACTGGCACATAGTCTTCTGAAAACCAATCTACAAAATGATCAAGGACAGGCCTAATCTTAAAAAGACGGTCACAATCGGGGTTATCTTGTGGCAAGGCTAAAGCATTGTCAACAAAATGTAGCATTCGAAGAAGAAGCAAATACAGATTACAAATCATTCTTGCAGGAAATATAGCCGTGGCCATCAAGAGACTAGTAGACCAATAGGAAGCCAGTGACAGCTTCCTTATCAACCCCATCAAAAAGTCAAACCCAAGAACTTTTTCATCTCTTCCAAGTTTGTAGGAATCCAATGGGTAGCTCTAGACTGAGGCCTAAGTCTGGCTGCGTTGTCCCTCAAATACTGCTCTGCATACAAATTAGTCTGCTCAACAATTTCTCCCCAAAATACATAGTCCATAAACAACTCAAAGAAATTGATGGACAAAAAGATTTCTGTATTTACTCTACACCCTGGGAGACTAGTAAAGGCAGGCAACTGTGGCTGCTCCATTTTTGGGGCAACCCAAGTGTGAGGTCTTCCAATGGGAAGCCTTTCAGCCACTGGCTGCTGCACCATTGGCACATCGATGTCCTCCTCGAAACTGGCCCTTCATCTGCACTGAAAGTGGCTTCCTCATCAGAAGACTCCTCTTGGACAGAAATCTCACTGCCAGAATCTCTCTCTTCCTCCTCGGCCTCAGATGCAGAGTCCGTCTCATAATCATGGTCAGAAGACGACTCAAAAAGCATGCCAACAATCTGCTGAGCGGTCACTCTGTGGCTAGCCATGATCCTTTCTAAGAAGTATAATGTGACAAATGCGCCAACAACAACCAGTACTGTCTAAAATAAACAAAGTGTGGCTTTATTACAAAGAGTTATGCACTCAAAAACTATACCTCTCAGTTGCCTGAAAAAAGCTAGACTCACCAGCAACTAATCTGCACCTACTCCACAATCACCAATGATATCCCACTAAAAAGAAAAAAGAAAAGCATATTAGACATAAGACAACACAAATATTGTGCACAAATCTAAGGACAATTTTACACACAATCCTGCATTTAGTACACCACCTACAAACATGTCATTCATGCATGGCAACAATAGTCGTATGGAGTAAATTTACTTTCCTGAAACATGCAACTACGCCAACCCCAGGTCAACCACTGCCAAAACAAGCCACAACAAAAGAAGCAAAAGCTTTGAACTAGAACAAAAAAGAGAAATAAACTGTTATAATCACAAATGCAAAGTTGGCAGTTGAGAAGCACTCCACCACCAACAGTTAAAAATGTTCCCTGGTGTCTAGTGGTCTCTGGGGCAGATCAGCCTAAAAAAAACTAGGCCTATCTGCCTCCAAGGGGGACAGAAACATCGTAAAATATTATGCCCTCACACAAAAAACACACACAAACAAAAAGAAAATCCCTGGTGCCTAGTGGATTCTGCCCCCCCCCAAAAAAAGGCCGATCTGCCCCCAAGGGGGTACAGAACTGCCTAAAAGTGTTTTGCCCCCTTTTGGGGGGTGACCCTTGCAAAAGGGGCTGCCCCCACAAAAAAAAAAGAAATAGCAACGCATCCCTGGTGCCATCGTGGCTTCTACCTCCCTGGCGGCAGATCGGCTAAAAAATAATGAGCTGATATGCCCCCGGGGGGGGCAGAAATAGCATAGAAGCTTATGCCCCCTCGGGGGAGTGACCCTTGCCCAAGGGGCACCCCGCACAGAAAACACACACACAAACATAATCCCTGGTGACTATTGGATTCTGCCCCCCTTGGGAGCAGATGGGACAAAAAAACAAGGCTGATCTGCCCCCATGTGGGGCAGAATGGCCTAAAAGTGTTTTTCCCCCTTTGTGGGGTGACCCTTGCCCAAGGGGCCGCCCTCACACAAAAAAACAAATAGCAAAACATCCCTGTGCCATCGTGGCTTCAACCACCCCTGGGGGCAGATCAGCTGAAAAATAATGAGCTGATCTGCCCCTGGGGGGCAAAAATGGCATAGAAGACTATGCCCCGCACAAACAAACTCACACACACAAACATAATCCCTGGTGCCTAGTGGATTCTGCCCCCTTTGGGGGCAGATGGGCCAACAAAAACAATCCAGATCTGCCCCCAAGGTGGGCAGAACTGCCTATAAGTGTTTCTCCCACTTTGGGGGGGTGACCCTTGCAGAAGGGGCCATCCCCCGCACAAAAAATACAAATAGCAACACATCTCTGGTGCCATTGTGGCTTCTACCCCCCCGGGGTTGATCGGCTGAAACATAATTAGCCAATCTGCCCCTGGGGGGGCAGAAACAGCATAGAAGATTATGCCCCCATGGGAGAGCGGCCGTTGTCCATGGGGCCAACCCCCACAAAAAACTCACACACAGGCACACGCAAACAAAATCCCTGGTGACTAGTGGGCATTCCTGATGCCCGATCGCATCGCAATCGGGCAGCAGGAATGCTCAAAAGAGGCATCGAGGGAAAGAAAAACCCTTTCCTTTCCCCCGATGCCTCTTTTGTAGCAACCCCCCCACCAGTGGAGAAACTTAACTTCTCTTCTCACGACGTGCTGGATACAAATGGCTTCCAGAGTGTCGGGAGGCCTGATGTCATTAGATGGGGCAGTGGTGGGCGGGAGTGGAAGGGGAAGCGATTCCCCTTCCCAGCCCTGCTGGGGGGGGGGGCATGGAGGCACTCGGGGAGCACCAGCACATCCCCCGAGGGCCGGGTGCAGGACATAATGGTTACGTCCTGGGCACCTGAGCGGTGCTGCCCAGGACATAGCCGTTACGTCCTAGGCATCCGAGGGGTTAATTTAGTGCTGGTAAAGGGGGAAACACAGGGCTGGGCTGTAGTCTTGTGCCCTGCATTTCAAAACACATGCAGCGCTGCTGATTTTAGTACAGCACTGCACTGCACCAGTTTCTTGTAAATCTGGCCCTAAGTATTTCAGTTGTGCTGTTTGAAACTAGAGTAAATCTACCATAAACAGTGATAAATATTTAAAATGCTGTACTAAAATGTCTTGTATTTGCTTTGTTGTATAACTTTAACTGCAAAAAAGTCTGAATGTGTTAATACCCTTGCAATGACACAACTTTTTATCACAAGCTTCAATAAATGATTGGTGGTTCTGTAGTTTTTATTTTTTCCTAAATATGTAAGGTGCATCTGTGTTATTCATGTCTTGGTTTTCTCTTTCAAATACCACCATAAAAGACAGAGACCAATTCAATTTACTCAAAATTCAACTAGTTTATTCAACTGTAGTTTCATACTTACTCAATGGTGCTAGAAATATCTTTAATGTTAGCATGCATAATAAGTCCAATTAATGAGTTGTGACAAAATAATTTGAACTCGTATTTAACTTTGTTTGGGTCTTGTCATGTATTATTGTCCGTCCCCAAACCCTCCTTGAGGAAAATTCAGTCTAGGCAATAAATGCCCCCAACCACAGTCCATTCAAGCAGTAAATCTGCATTTGTCTGTCTCAGCAGTGTAAGCCCAGACTGTAATAATAAATAATTCTCGGCCAAAAAAATGACAAGCAATCTGGTCAACCCCTACCCACAAACAGCACTGCAGGGAATGCTAACAATAGTCAAATCTCATGTCACTCCTGCCCACCATCTTACTTCATGCCTACTGTTATTGAGTCCGAGGGAGCAGCCATATAGATGGGTGTCTACATGCTATTTAGTCCAACTGCTTAATAAGTACCACACAATCCACATATGTGTTGTTTCCACCTGTGGTCTTTCAATACAACCTGCAACAAAAACAGAAGTCTGCTCTTAAACACAGTCAGGAACTTCAAAAACTCCCATTCATTAGCCTAATGTATCTGCCGCTACATAATGACTTTCAGTGCACAATACATTGGATGTCTATCCTGGTCAACCCCAGCTCCCTCAATACTAAAAGACTGCCAACCCTGTGGTTGCCCTAACCCTAAAAGAATGTGTACAAAAAACCTCAGTGTGTTTGCCAAGGTTTTCTCAAAACCCCCAACAAATGCAAAACCTTTAGATTGTTTCTTTTCTGGGGGCAAGAAAAAACAAAAAAACTCTTCAACTCTTCTGTATCACCCACCGACAATACACAATAATCACTCTAAGCCGCCAAAGGGCAAACAATGCTATTTTCAGCCTCCTTCAAAATTACCCATGTCCCCTAATTATCCGTCTGATACATCTTAGACTTCTGTAACCACAACTTCAAAGTATTACCTTCCTTCACTACTTCCTGGGAGCTGTCCTGCAGCAACAATAGCTGAATAATGTTAGAACACTGGTGTGAGAAAAAGGAATTATTAGTTGAGGTAGTTGTGAGGACTCACCAAGTAATAATGCTACTATTCTGTTTCAGACCCAGTTTGGTTTCTTTAAACCTTAGCTCAGTCATGGGTAGCTGTGGCACAGAGTGGTCAGGCTTAATCAGTACCAACACAGTCAATAAATGAAAGACAAGACAAGAAAAACCCCATTACAATTATTAAAAAATAGTATGTTGTTATCTTCAAATAGACATAAAAAGGACAAAAATCTGACGAAGGGTACCAAAGATATGATTTTTGTAAGATTTTCATAAATAACTGTTTTCCACTCAAAAAAAGTTTGGAAAGCTTTGAAAAGTTTGTAAATCACTGATTTTCACTCGTAGTGCTACTCAATGAGCCTCAAACGCAAGGGTCCAGGGCAAAGTCAAAGTTTTAGTATGACCATGATGAAATTCAGACACGGGCAGCCTGATTAATCCTGGTTATGATTGTACCTGTGCACTTGGAAACGTTTCCGGTTCTTTATCTCATCAGCCTTGAGATCGATGGGGTCCTGTGCAGCTGGAATCCACTTTGGGTCAAGCTTGATGGATCAGCAATGTTGAGGGGTCTGGATAAAGCACTGGTTCTTTCCAACATTCAAAGCTAACCCACAAGCCTGCAAGTAGCAGTAGTCTATGAGACTCAGACTCTTTGTTCAAAAACATTATCTTTGGCCTTGGCTCACAAGTTTCAATCCTCTTATGAGAAAGAGTGCACTCTAGCATTAGCCAGGGGTCCAGCACCTGAAACCTCTGGGGGGCTAGTACTGGATCTCTGGGCTACACCAGCAGAATCCAGGACAAGTCCAGGGGAAACTGTCCAGCTGGGTATTTTGCAAGTGCAGGGCTTCTTTAGCTTTTGCGTCCTTGGAGACGAACAGGAGGCTAGCTGACTAGCCCTAGGAGTCCACTCACTGGTCCTTGGCACAAGTGAGAGCAGGGTCAGCCCTTGGGGCTTCTCTGTATAGTCTGAATAGCAGGAACAGCCCTTCTCTTACTGTAATCCTGTTATGGTCCAGCAGGAGCAGCAGGTGCAGTCTTCTTTGGTGAATCCTTTCTTCTTGGGTTCAAATGGTCAGCAGGTACAGCCCTTCAAATGTTCTTTCCAACAGTCCAACAGTGTTCTGAAGCTAGAAGCCAGGATTGTCACTTTTATGCCAATTTCGAACTTGTGGGTCAGGGGGACTCATCAGGGGAACTCATCAGCCAGAGGGGTTACAATTCCCATGGACAACCCTACCAACTTTCACATCGCTTCCTGTGGGGTTGGCATTAAAGAACCTCTCTCTGCACAAATCAAAATGTCAGATTCTTCTTCCTTGGGACAGAGCCATGGGCACACCCCTGTTGTGTTTCCTGTATAATTAGCCACCCCTTCTGGAAAACCAGCTCTACAGCTGTTCTTCCCCCCTGGAAGAGATGCCAATCTGTCTGTCTACACAAAGGAGTAGGCAAGCTAAAGTGTGACTCACTTTTGCCACTCAAAGACAGTGGCCACTTTGAAGCTGGGCCATCTGTGGCCACCACCCTAGCCTTATTCTGGTACGAGGAGGTCATACCACATCCCTCCAGCAGACCATTTAATTCCCTTCCTGGAATCCCGTTACACATTTTAACAAGGGGCAGCAGGCTATATCATGTTAGAACTGCTGCAGTTAATCTGAAGGAGATACTAGAGTTTTAGGGAAAGAACATGGTAATTTTCTAAAGTATCTTTTTTATTAAAAGTAGTCTAAAGCCAACATCAGCACTAAGTCAGGTTCAATGTAATGATTAATTTGATACCTTGGAGCACTAGGTTTGGGGGTTCCAAATGGAAGTTAGCCCTTAGCGCAAGGGTTAGTGAAGCTCCATGTGAGCCAAAGGGGCCACCGGGCTGCCATAGTGAAATGTCAATTTTGTGTTTTCACTCTAAAATTGTGCACCCCACCTTGTGGGCTACTTAGACTTTTCATAAGGGAGATTAAGAAATACTATACTGGAAGATTTTGACCCAGCAAAATAGTTTATTTTTCCATGTAAGGTTGGCAGTTTAAAAGTTGTGATGAGGCTGTGATGGCAGACCTAGAGCCATGTTTCACTTTGTCACTA
This sequence comes from Pleurodeles waltl, assembly GCF_031143425.1. Taxonomy (NCBI): domain Eukaryota; kingdom Metazoa; phylum Chordata; class Amphibia; order Caudata; family Salamandridae; genus Pleurodeles; species Pleurodeles waltl. The sequence continues at coordinate 345,623,503 of NC_090439.1, forward strand.
CAGTTGTGTCACCGTGAGTGCTGCAAGCACCTAGTGGCACTTAGTTTACTAGCATTGGCATACCTTGAACCAGAGATTTATAGTTAGGTTAAATATGGCAATCAGATATTAGCCAATTGTACACACATTTTTACGTGTAATGGTCAAGGCACATGCTATGGGACCTGGTGAGCACAACCAAGTGTATTTCAGTGTTGAAAAAAACATCAGCATAAGTCCAAACAATTAGGAGGATGATCTTATAAAAAGAGACACTTTTATACAACTGGCCTCAAACAACAAATAACAACAACAATGCAATCCCTGCATAAACCATTTTAACAGACCAAGGGTAATCAGTTTCCTCACCCAATTCCCCAAACATCTCTACCTGGCCCAACCCCACTAAAACCATCCTTGCAAAATAACCTGTAGCATCAAAACAGCTTGTCACACCGGTTAACTTATTGGATGTTATAACTGATATAAGATCCCAGTCAATCAACCACAAAATAAAGTAAAGCCAGTCGTCCTTCCTAGTTTGTACCCCATCCACATTCCTGCTACATTCTCCATAGTCCTGAAATTCCACCTATGCCTGAATATAGCTCTTCTGTTAGAAGCTGCCATGGACTTCCCTACCACCTAAATTGCATTACCATTTTGAAATTACCCAATATCTTAGAGAAAGCAGGCCTTCTGTTGTTCTGTGCTTGGAGGGAGATCACAAAACATTTGTTAGAGTCAATAAAATAAAGCATCAGCTGTTTACTTCAAACATGACGTCTCTTTTTCATTTCATTACCCCAGACCACCACTGCCACAAGAAGAAAATCCAGTGCTGAGGGCTATTGCCTTGATTCAACCAATGGTTTGTCCTCTGCTCCGCACATAATTGATTGCCCCAGAACAAACCAAAACCCTGAGAACCCTTGGCAATCAAGTAAATCTGGAACATCTTTACATCAGCAAAAATACATTGGCACTTCAATGATACAATCCCATAAACAGTGTCTCGTTCTGAGGTCAACCCTCAATATCAGCATCATCCTCACTCTATAATGGTGCACCACAGGCCAGGACATAGCAAAATCCAGTCTCCTACAAAAAAGTCTGCCTGCCCTGGCCACATTGCACATAAAAGTCACATAACCTGAACCCTGTTACCAATCTCCTCTGCTCCAAAGCTTTCTCCAATAGCAACAAAATGTTCTGACTCTGCACAATAACCTATCCTGCATGCCAATATTGTACAGTCCAATGCCTAATGAAGCCTCTTGTCTTTTCAGGAGCCAAGAAGACCCCCAGTTCCTAAGCCAATTGTTGAAATCTCATGTCACTAAACAGAAAGTCCTCAAGGGAATAGGTCACTAACCATGTTCCAAGTCAGGTCCTTGAAAGCCCACTGCAAAAAAATGCTGACAATTTTAAATAGAGAACAGTGTATAGCAGAGACATATACAATGGACATTATCAACACAGAGAGGCCCCTTAAATTGCATGCCAAAAGCTCAAAAAGTCAGCATTGTGCACTGACAGAATTCTAAAGGCTGGCTTAACATCATACTTTTTACGCACTTTTTCAGCAATCACATGTTTCACAAACCTGGCTGACCGCAAACTATTTGTCTATCTCCTAACTATAAGCAAGTGGTAGCCCAGCTTACAATCCTCCTGAAATCCTCATTCTAATATCCTAGCCACTTTTCTATCAGGATAGCTCAACAGCCATGTTCACAATCAATCTACCTTACCTGGTGTGGGACCCTTTGAAGAAGACTGTGCCTCACTTTTGTAGACTTCCACTGCTCTCCACTTCCAACTTGGCATACGATTTACATGATTAAACATTTTCCTCCACACATGGATCATTGACACTTGAAGTAGCACATGCCCCTGCAGCAAAAAACCCTCTTGAAGAGATCACTGACATAATATGGAAGCAAACAATATTGAACACAAAAATGTTGGAAATGAAATATCGACAACAAAAAAATCGACTTTGTATACTTAACTAGCAAAGTCAAAAATATTGAGAACACAAATATCGTTGTTAAGAATATTGATTTTTTCCTACATCAAAAACAGAAATATAAAAAAAAACTATTGTTAGCTTGAAAAAAATATGTAATATGACAAAAATATTGATGCACACAATATTGAATACAATATTTCTGCCAACGTATTTAAATAAATATTAATTAATAAATATAAAATTTGCACATTTAAATTAAATATAACATATATTAGATGAACAAAATCTTAACTATTCACCTCAATGAATTACATACCTAAAATAATAACAATACAACCCTAAAAAATATTACCATAAACTACATTTAAACAACATAAAGAAATATATATATATATATATATCTATCTATATATATATATATATATACATATATAAATAAGCAAGAATTTTCACCGCACTCCACAAAGTCTCAATAATGTGTATTTATTTTAATTAACAGCCACCAACGCTTTTTAACTCCCCATGGAGTCTTGTTCACAGTGAATGAGTCCCTTTTACCTTTTGCTATTTATTCTCAATATCACTACATCATGTAGAATGCATTATGGCTATCATACTTTACATATATTACACTTAAAATTAAAATTAGTGATTTTCTAAATTTTAAATTAAAAAATCCCATTTTGAACACATAGTTCTACTCACTTATGTTTTTATATATTCTTCCAATCCTTTCTAATTTATAATTTCGCACTATTTGTATTTGCTGTTTACTTTTTCCTTATCACTACTTCAACTACACATATAGTACTCTTTCCCTTTGACATTTATTCCATTTGTCTCTTTTTTATGTGGTATTGCTTCTATATTGTAACGTACTCTAGTCTGATAATTGTTTCTTTATATCTACATTAATCTTTTTATTTTTTTTTAAGTTTATTGCATTCATTCTTTTTAATGTTTTTCTTATCTCCAATTTTATTCTGTCGATTCCACCACAAATATCAGTGAACGCCTTTTCTCTCCAACTCAATAGCTATCATCGTTTGACTAGAGTACCATATAATTTAATGGTGTTGATAGATGGCCACCCTACCTGATTGCTATTATTACCATCTATCTTTCCATGTTTCAAAATTATCAATGTACATGTAGTTCCTCATCCATATTCAGTCCATACAGCATTTTGGTATGGAGCTGAATGATGAATTTGCTCTCCATTTGTCGTAGCTTTCGAATTCTATCTCCCCCCTCTCACTCTTTTTCATCTGCGCTATTCCCATGAATTTTAGTGATCTCCAATCATTGGTATGAGATCTCGCAAAGTGTTTTGCCATTGTATAGCTCATGTCTTGGTTAGTAATGTCTCTAGTGTGTTCCAAAATCCTTTTCTTGAGTGGACATATTGAGCTGCCAATATATCTCAAACCACATTCACACTCAAGCATGTATACTACATATTGGTTATCACAAGTGATTCTCTGTGAAATGTGTATAACCTTACCGCTATAGTCCAGGTATGTTTTATATACACACATTTATGTTCATAACTACCAAACTATATCATACATTAAAAATAAAGCCTAAATTTGCCATAAAAGGACAGAACTGATAAAAAAACTCAAATTAAAACTAAACTAGTCAATAAGATAAAAGTCTAAACAAGTTTAGCCCACAAAATCAGATAAACAATTAAACCAACAATATAAAAGGCACACTAACTTAAACAACTAAGGCCCATATTTATGAAAAATGATGCACAACTGCCCTAGCGCAGTTGTGCATAATTTTTTTTTAACGTGAGCTAACGTCATTCCCTAGCACCATCCTTGCACCATAATCAAGAAATACTGTAAGGAAAAATTGTGCTAATGCTGCAAAAGTGGTGCCAAACCGTTTTGCAGCATGTATATATGTCACAAAAAGGGTTAGCACCATTTTCTACCGTATTAGCGTCACAACAAAATGCACAAGCAGGGAAAATAGAAATTTAAAAACAAGATGGAGAATGAATGCCAGGAGAGACCCCAGGGGGGCCCAACCACCCCAACCACCCAAGTACCAGCTAGGAGGGTCCAGAAAAATCCCAGGAGACGAGGAAGCGCAAGTGTAGCTTTACTGAGGAGGAGCATGACATTCCTGGACAGAGAGGTGAGGGAGCACCAACACCAGCTCTTTGTCACCTCCAAGGTGCCAGTCGGTAGGAGAGACACAATATGGCAGGCAATAATAGACAAAGTCAACAGCGTGGCAGAGGTGAAGAGGACTGTCACTGACTGCAGGAAGCACTGGCACAATTCAGTCAGTCAGTCAAAGAACTTTATTCGGCAGTTGCCATAAAAGTGCATACAGACACATATTACAAATCTATAAATAGTATAAAACACAATTAAATACTGTAAAAACAATTTCTAAAAAGACCATGTAAACATCCGATCCAAAAAACCCTTGACATATGACAAATAAGTATACTAAACATAAGTAAAAATCGCAGAAAAACAAAATTTGCAGATGTTATCTCAGAACAGAAACTATCTTGTGATATTATACAGAAATCTCTCACAAACATAGAGATTAAAATGGAATAGACCTTTTCCTGATACTTAAAGAAGCTGTAACAAAATTTAGTACGTGGTGACAAGTTTGAATATCTGGCAGTCTCTGAAAATATAGTAGAGCTTCCTTATAATGGACAGGTCTAAGATGACATAAAATGGGTAAAATAAAGACCTTTGTAGGAGCAGCGTATAAAGAACAAAAAAGAAAAAATGTGAGGTACTCTGCTTTGATTTGGAATCACAGGGGCAGGGTGGTAAATCCTTTTGCCAAAAACATGGTTTAGGAAAGGCTACCTTAAAATGACTCAAATTAAATCTAAAAAATGTTAAAAGAGATGTTATTTTAGAACTTGAAAACCAGATCAAGTACAGTTCAAGACATGGGGAAGTTACAAACCGGATAAAGGGGTTGAAAGATTTCAATTTCAGGGAGCTATAAAATCTCAACTCTGATATGTACTCAAAATAAGTTGACTTCAAGACAGACCTAGAGTTTGTAGTTAACAGTTGGGGTTCTTCAAATATGTACCTGAGCCCCAGCTTCTCAAAGGAGTTTCACAGAAACACAAGCCAGGGGATCCTATTTGAGTTGTCCAACTGTAAGCAATCAGAAATGCAGTCTTGAACAAGTTTTGCCGCAGGGTTCAGCCAACATCTAATCCAGAGCAATCAAGGAGCAGTAGAAACCCTGTCCTCCAAAAAACGTTGACCAATTTCCTCATGACTGATGATGTTTGCTATACACTTTGGAACCGTCAGTAATCTACGCAGGATTTTATTTTCAGCATTTTGGAGGGAGGGTATTTTGTTATAGCCCCAAACACCTGCCCTATATAAGACTGCTGCAGCACACTTGGAGTTATAAAGTGTTTTCATCTGTGCAAGGAGTCTGTGACCTAATTTACTAGTAAAGTGAAAAATCGCTTCGTTATTCCTTGTCAGCTGTTGGAACTTGAAATTAATGTGAGTCTTCCAGGACAAAGAGGAACTCATATACATACCTAAATAACATTTTTTTTAACCTTATTTAAAATATGTCCGCCCATAATAAATTGTTTGGACTTTGTATTACGTGGGCCGCATGTCATATCAAAAGTCTTGGGGTAATTTACTTTCAGATCAAGATCCAACATAAATTTGTAAAATAGGTCCAAGAGTCCCTGTAAACCATTTGCGGCACGAGCAATTAAAACGGCATCATCAGCATATAATAAAACTGGGAGCGGTCTCTGTCCCATCTTTGGTACATCCTTTCCATATTTTACCAGCGAGTCATAAAGCCCATTTATATATATCAAGAAAAGAAAAGGCGCTAGGATACATCCCTGTCTTACGCCCCTTGTTGACAGAATAGGAGAAGTTCTCTGACCAGATAAACCAGTCTGGACTGAAACCGTTAAATCTGTATGTAGGCGTTTCATAAGCTCCAAAAGGGACGTATCACAACCTAAAGCTCCCAAAGTGTGCCATAACTTCGACCTATTGACCAAATCAAAAGCACTAGTTAAATCAATAAATGCCATATGAATAGACTCCTTTTTGGCTGTCACGTATTTACTAAGTATCAAATGCAGATTTAAAACTTGCTCAACTGTACCTAGACCAGGTCTGAAGCCAAATTGAATTAGGGATAAAATCTTCTTCTTCACCCAATCTTCTAAACGAGATAAGATCACACTTCCTAAAATCTTTGCCGTTGAATCAATAAGAGAAATTGGTCTATAACAGGAAGGATTTTGTCTGTTTCCTTTTTTGAAGATGGGAACGATAGTAGCCGATTTCCATGAGGTAGCTACATTACTATTTACCACACTATTCAACACATTTGTAACTAAAGGGCCCCAGAGATCAATTTCAGATTTAAGAAGATAAGCGGGGACCCCGTCAGGGCCAGGAGCCTTTCCCTGCCTTGGCCAATTGATGGCACTTAAGACCTCATAGAGATCAAAGGTAATATCTAGGGCCTTAATATTGGAGTCTGAGATAGAGTGTGCAATAAGGTTATCCTCTATATACAGGTTCTCATTTTCATTGTTTCCTGGGCAAAAAACTTTTCTAAAATGAGTCACCCATACATCCTCTGCAATAAGACAATCGTCTGCCTTAGTGTGGTCATCTGAAAAGTAAGGGTGATTTATCACCTTCCAGAATTTAGAAGTGTCCTTCAGCTCAGAGGCAGCCAGAAGTTCGTCCCAAGCCTTGGACCTAATTTCTGATTTCCTTTTTTCAAGAGCCGCCTTATAATCGGCTCTAGCTAGTTTAACTAGTTGCCGGGAGGGGGGACTGCTTTAAGAGCATCTTTAAGTTTTTTATGAGCAGAAGAGCACACAGAATCAAACCATCTATGAACCACTGGCCCCTTCAAGGGCCTATCCACCACCAAGGCTTGCGAGATATCAGTACTTAAAAGTTCAAATTCATGGACTATACGTTCATGATCTAACTGCTGGGACAGACACATATTAATAGAGTCAAATCTAGTTCTTACAATTTCCTCATTAAATAATTTAGGATTTATTTTGTCCCATTTTAAGCGTAAACCGCAATTTGGCACAATTGCAATCGCAGGACTAAGGAGAAACTGGCCAGGAACCGAAAGGCAGCACTGAAGACTGGAACTCCCGCACCACAGGAGGACCTGGATGAGCTGGAGGAGATGGTCGCAGTGGTCATCCCAGAGTCATTGATCACTGGAATCACAGGACAGGACAGCGCAGACTACCAAGACCCGCCACAAATGCAGGGTAAGTTGCAGGAAGGAATATCTGGAATTCCACAAATGGCAGAATGGGGAGGCTCATAGGACACACTCAATGAATGCTAAAGGGTTGCATCGGGACACGTAGGCCCTAAATCAAGATGTACCATCCCCACCCAAGCCACACATGTACTGATGCTTTGGTTGTGCAATGCAATCCAACATATACACAACATGAACAGAAGCCACTCACTATGGCTATACTCCATGATGTTAATATGCATCACATTTCTTGGAATGAATGTGCAAATAGTGTGGCTGTGTCACAACAACACCCATTGTATATTGCCAAGGCCCCAGTACCTACACAACCTAGACATCAGGGACTAGGACTGAAGTGAATACTACCCCAGGGGTGGTGTCAGGGTGGTGTAACTGGCCAAAATACTTCCCTTCCTCCTTGTCGCATTGCCTTTCTCATGTGTGCTGCATCTTGCAACACACATTGAAATGCCACCCTAGCAAAAATAGCTTGTATATGTGCAGGAAGGGACATCTCCCTGCACTTGAACAAATCATCCCCTCAAGGCAGGCACCCCTTTATCATGCTGCAACAATGCCTGTGTTGGTGCAGGGAGAACAATTCTGTGTAGGTGCAGGGGGAATTGTATGGCTGTACCATATTCTAGTAAACATAGCACATCCCTGCATTTATAAACTGGTGCAGTTTCATGCAACACATATTGCTGCTGCACTGAGCCATGCCACTTGAGAAAAAATCTCAACAGAAATAGCAAAAAACAAGGTGGAATTAAAGCATTTCTCCTCATTTTGTCCTTTTGGCGCTGCCTCCGGTTTATGAAAATCTAAGGCAGCATCAAAATGCGATGGGTATTGCTGTGGCACACCCACAGCAACACACATTTCCCGCACTTTCCACAAAAAGTGCTGTATGTGAATAGGCCGTATTTACAAGGTGGTGTTAAGCCACAAAACATCCCTGGATGACATTGCTGCTGTCATGAGGCAGAGGCTACAACAAGTGCCCTCCCAAACTGGCAGCAGCATGACATACAACAGGCTGGGGGCTATGCAAGATACCCTGGACTCCATACAGCGGAAAGTGGCCTCCTTGAGGTAAGCATGGCTGGCTACCACTGTGATTTTGCTGCAGTGTTGAACAATCAGCAGTTCCACCTTGCAACAGTGATGCCGTATGTGTTGCCACAAATGGCAGCTGCCAGGAGCTTTGACTTCACATCTCTCACCCCTTATGTGTGTGTGGCCCCCTCTACCTCTACAAGAGCATCAGCAATGGCACAGAAGGCACCACATACATCAGAAGATGAAGATGTGTAAGAAATAACATTCACAAGGAAAACCATCCGGTAGAGCCAGTCTGTAGCACATGGACAGTATTTCCTTAGTTCTTGGCTTACGGTCATGCTAGTGTTATGATAGTAGAAAATGTACTCTCTTTACTCAACCACTTTTGACTTGTCTGCTATGTACTGCCATTGTCTCCATTCTTACCAACTGGCAATGTTTAATCTCCTCACTAACGCACACGTCTAATAACCATGTCTCATGACATGTTCCTCACCCTTGGACTCTGATTGTGCTACATATGGCTAATGTTCACTCATGGGGTCTGTGAACTGGACATTGTATATCATTTGAAAATACACTTGCACCTGTAAATAAAGCAATTCGTATACATTTAGCATTCCTAGTTTACTGTGATCCATCTACTCAGCTAAATGATTGCATTGTGTGAATCCATGTCAATTAGTAAAAAACATCATTACATGAGTGCATTACTGTCAGGCACAAAGTCACACCCTAGGATCCTAATGATGGTGTTGTCGGCTACAACCAACATATTGAGTATTCTATACAAACTTTGAACAGATATCCTTTGAAGTTAACATACGCCATGTCTGGCTCAGAACCAAGTCAATTGTAACTTACCCAGATGGGAGTACTAGTACAAGTAATTTGTAGGGTACAGAAGAGGCTAATCTTATCAGTGATGTGCACCTGTCAGTGTGGCTGGATACAGTTTCAAATTTGCCTATTGTGAGATGTGCCACACTTGCGAACAATGAAACTGCAAGACCCCACCAATGACAGTTGAAGTTCCATACTCACCAGAATATATATACATTGTGAATGGCTGGAACAGTGGATAGCAAATGTATTGAGTAGTTGATGTAATTTAGCAGCCAATCTGACAGCTCCTTGGTCATAGGGGATGCACATAGTAATCCTTAAAAATCAAGACAGTAAGGGGCATATTTATACTCTGTTTGCGCCGGATTTGCGTCGTTTTTTTTTACGCAAATTCGACGCAAAACGAACTCCATATTTATACTTTGGCGTTAGACGCATCTAGCGCCAAAGTTCATGGAGTTTGCGTCATTTTTTTGCGTGGACACCTTCCTTGCGTTAATGATATGCAAGGTAGGCGTTCCCGTCTAAAAAATGACTCCGAGGCATGTGCGCCGTATTTATACTCCCGGGCAAAACTGACGCCCGGGAGCGGGCGGGTCAAAAAAAATGACGTCCAGCCGCTTTTGCGTCATTTTTTAGCGCCTGGTCAGGGCAGGCGTTAAGGGACCAGTGGGCTCGGAAGAAGCCCAGAGGTGCCCTCCCATGCCCCCAGGGACACCCCCTGCCAACCTTGCCCACCCCAGGAGGACGCCCAAGGATGGAGGGACCCACCCCTGGGACATTAAGGTAAGTGCTGGTAAGTATTATTATTTTTTTTTGTGGCATAGGGGGGCCTGATTTGTGCCCCCCTACATGCCACTATGCCCAATGACCATGCCCAGGGGACATAAGTCCCCTGGGCATGGCCATTGGGCAAGGGGGCATGACTCCTGTCTTTGCTAAGACAGGAGTCATTTCAATGGGGGTTGGGAGTCAAAATAAATGGCGCAAATCGGGTTGAGGCGAATATTTTGCCTCAGCCTGACTTGCCCCATTTTTTGGCGCCCAAGCTCCATTTTACCCTACGCCGGCGCTGCCTGATGTAAGTCATTTTTTTTCATGCACACCAGGCAGCTCCGCCGGCTAACGCCGGCTAACGTCATTGAATAAATACGGCGCCCGCATGGCGCTTCAGAATGGCGTTAGCCGGCGTTAACTTTTTTGACGCACAACTGCGTTGGCGCAGTTGTGCGTCGAAAAGTATAAATATGGCCCTAAGCATGCAATGGGCCATTCCTCCAACTCAGCCAGTGCACATGTGAGAACCCCCAGACACTCAATCAACATGGAAAAAATGTGTCTTATTGTAAAATATTAATAACTATATACCTGATACTATCCTGAAAACTACCATACACTGAACTAACCTAAACTAACTTAACTTACACCTATCTAACCTATTCTAAACTTATCTTACACATGTAACACCACACTCTAAACATTGTGCCACCACCCCTCTTAAGAGACAAGATATACGTATGATGACAAAAACTATGACTACACATGTACTATCTTAACCCATGGCCTTAACAAATATATATATATATTTATTATTTTTATATATTTTTTGTTTTTTTATTTTTTTTACACAAATACCCAAAAAATGACCCCCCACCCAACCCACATAAAAAAGGACTAAAACCCGCCCCCCAACTATACTAGCCTATGCTTACTCTGCACTACTAGACTAAACTGGAACTGCCCATGTAAACCCCAATCTAAAACTATTTACAACAGTAAAAGGAAGAGGGAAGGAACTGGGAGGGTGTGGCACTAGTATTTTACATTTTCTTCAATTTTTTTTAATATGCTTAACATTTTCTTATTGTCCGTACTCTCCTTCCCCAACCTGTCCAGTCTGGTCATCATGGTGGCCATGTCCCAGCTCATGTCCCTTTCTAATTTGGTGCTCATGATCACAACTGGTGCCTGGCTTCTTACAGGTGCAGCAGACGTGGAGGGTCTTAGACCTGCAGAGGCCCCCTGCACTCCTGATATTTTTCACAAATTATCCTTTTTCTTCTGTGGCTGCTGCGAAGGTCCCCCATGTGTAAACGCATGCCATTCCCCTATGGCCTTCTCCTTGCGGAACCTCCTTGCCATCCAGTGGTTTCCGGCATCCACTTCCAATATGTGCCTGTATCTTTAAGCCCTTTTGTGGTATGCATGCCATTGCTCGGGTGTCATATTGGCAGCTGAAAAATGAGGAGAATCAGGCATTAAATACAGCATTGGGTGGAGGTAGAACAGACATATAATTTACACAGCATCTGCAGATGACACATGCAGTCCACCACACATTCCTCAACAATGACTTACTCCTTATCGATGACTATTTCCTACCAGCCATCTATGGTATCATGTATGTCACTGGGATGATGGCTATCCATTGATGACCATCAGGGCCCAGAGGTGAGTGGACTAATTTGTCCTTGAATAACGTTTGTGTAATCAAACTTGTGAAGATCAGGTGCCCCAACAAGTCTGGATTTCCAGTGTTCTTGTCCACAAGGGGAGCTTTATATGCAATCCACTGCTTTGTCTCCCCTGGTGAAACATCAAGGCTTGCCCAAACATCATGGATGCAAGGTGGGGGACATCTGATAGGGGGGCTGGAAACTACCCACCTTCTATTCAAAGCTTTGGTACATCTTCATTTATGTGTCCTTTTTAAGACCTGATCTGAGCATATATTACAAGGGGGCACACCATTGCTCATGAGGTGTACACATGTACAAATAATATAATGTCCCCAGAAAATTTGGGCAAAGGATGACCAGCACATAATAGTTGTTTACACATTACAGAACGAATGCCCCCTACCCTGTGCTATGTTGTGCTAAATCTGTAAAACTGAAACACATGGTGGCTGTATGGGTTCCCATAGGGCCACAGTGAGTTTGCACTGCACTGGGTGCTGCTACAGTATTCTTATATACTGACCATCATGTGTACATGCATGTCTAACATCATCAAACTACTAGGTACACACTCAGCATTCACATCACATGCATGTGATGTGACCTACATCACTCACAAATATGGTAGCAGGACCATGTTGGCAATTCTGCTGAGATCTAGCTTGTGCCAATTCATAGACTTTTCCCACAACTATCTGTAGCAGAATTGTCTCCTAATTGTGGACGCTACTGACTCTCCTCCAGCACAATATGGGTCCTTGCAGTAATTCAGCCTCAATTTATATATGAAGGGTACTGAGGTAACTGTGGTGCAAATGTCTCCTACCTAAGCTCCCTAGAGACCTCAATACATAACCTACATCTGTACCATCTTGTGAGTAAGTATAAACTATGTGGTACTCAGTGCTGCCAATAGTGCTGTGACAAAGTTGTTGGCAACTGGCATGCTTTTTACATAAACAGCTGCTCTGACACCTAACATGGTAGACGTCAATGAATATGTGGCCAGGCATTCCATTTCCTAATACCCACAATTCCATACCAGCACATGTTGCCATTTGTGCTACAACCAAGCTATTCTCAACGCTCAACAGTCCAACAGACATGATGGTCCCATCCTAACTCCAGAGACATCATATCCAAACCCTGGATTGGCACACGTGACGCACAAGGTGACAATTACTGGCTGCATTGGGGTCTTCAAATCTGGCAACCTCTCCAATGGTGTAGGGTGGAGGTCCACCTACAATACATGAATGGACAACATTGCTTAGTGATATTTGTATATTTCAGTTAATGGATGACATTATTTACTATTAACTTGTAGGCTGAGGGAGCAAATCAACCTAGTGGTAGATCAGACCAACTGACAAACATCTATGATTAGTCAATCACACATAGGCCCTCATTACAACCTCGGCAGCCTTTGCAAAAGACCGCCAAGGCTGCGGGAGCCAGAATGCCGCCAGTGCAGGCAGTATGTCTGGCTCCCTATTATGACTTTTCCGCTGGGCCAGCGGACGGCAACACTGTTACCGTCCGCTGGCCCAGCGGGAAAGTCACATCAACATCGCTGCCGGCTCTCAATTCGGGCAGTGAAATGCACGACGGTGCTATGCCTAGGGGCCCCTGCACTTCCCTTGCCAAGTGCATGGGCAGTGCTGGGGCCACCAGGGGCACCCTGAGCCCCCTTAGTGACAGTCTTTCATGCCATGGACAGGCTGACGGTAAGGGGAGTATACCGCCGGTCCCGTCGGGGTTACCGCAGCGAAACCACTGCGGTCATAATATGGCGACTAGTACCGCCAGCCTTTTGCCAGTACTAGCGCCACTATAGCCCTGGCGGTCACCGACCGCCAGGGTTATAATGAGGGCCATTGTCTCATATAATGGAAACCCAGGTACCTACAAACCATCAGTTTCCCAGACACTCCTGTGGTGCTTTTCACTGCACCATATATACATGGCATTGTTATGCAGGTGTTTATTAGCTTTATACTTCCATGATCATATGGGACTGCCTGACACTGTGGCCCTCATTACAACCTCATCGAGGCTGCGGGAGCCAGAATACCGTCAGTGCAGGTGGTATGTTTGGCTCCCTATTATGACTTTTCCGCTGGCCCAGTGAAAAAGTCACATCAACATTGATGCTGGCAGCAATGCTGATGTGCAGTGGGTGCAGTAGCACCCGTCATGCATTTCACTGCCCGCAATTTGGGCAGTGAAATGCGCGATGGGGCTAGGCCTGGGGGCCCCTGCACTGCCCATGCCAAGTGCATGGGCAGTGCAGGGGCCCCCAGGGGCACCCCGAGTCCCTTTACCACCAGCCTTTCCATGGCGGTGTCTACCGCCATGGACAGGCTGGTGGTAAGGGGAGTCAAAATCCCCAGGGCAGCTTGCTTGCAGCGCTGCCCTGGTGGATTACAACCGCCGGCACCGCCATGGTGGTATACCGCCAGTCCCGGCGGTGTTACCACGGTGCAACATGGTGACTAATACCGTCAGCCTGTTGGCGGTACTGACCGCCAGGGTTATAATGAGGGCCTGTATCTGATGGGGGTGCAATGTTGTTGCAGTGGCACTCCCATTGTGACACCCCTAGCGTTTGAGTATTCCCCAAATGTTGAAGACATCTACTTTATTGTCACCGCAAACTGACGTACAAGTGCCCAGGGGTTGTGTGAGTATTCCAAATTGTTGAAGAATGCTTTGATACATCCTTGTTTGTAGTTACTAATATGTGTGTGCCATCACAAGGCACACACACGAGCAATAATGCCATGGGAGTTTACTTATGTTTATTTAGTTGTAGCTATCTGCACATTGACTGATTAAAATTACGGATGTATTGCCAATATTGTGTGGCTGCCATTGCTGCAATGGTATTCCATTTTTTGTCCAGGAAGGAATGAGAACATGAACATTGACATATACCTCCACACATACACACTTGCACCGTGGTCCAAGGATGCATGTGTTGGTGCAGGTTTCTGAGTAATGTGCCAGTGATGGTGCAGATGCAGGGGAGCCCCATGCTGTCAGTAAAATGTGGCAAGCCTGTGGTACTAAATTAGCAAATATGTGTGGGGTATTAGACATAGATTGGGGTGTATGTGATGCACAATGTACAGGAAGAGGAAAGTGCTAGTAGTCTCGACTCAATGCATAGTCAAGCTCCCTCACATGGCCGTGGCCAAAGACATAAAGGGGCAGATTGAACGAAAGTGGTGCAGCACCAAGTGCATCATTACACTCCTTGTGGTCCTCAGGGCACCCCTTATCCCCCCAATGTGTGCACCTAATGAGAATTAAGGCACAGCATGATACAGGTAAGGTCCAACTGCATCTATTTATATGGAGGAAAATGATGTGCTCAGCCAGAGTAGCAATAAAACAGATCATCACAACTACTGCTGAGTACATAAGGGCCCATCATATACATTTATATGCCCCCGTAAAAAAACCTGCTCTCAACAGCCATTCAAAGTGCATGAAAAATGACATTTAGGTATTTCTCATTTTTTCCATAGGCTTGTACATTTGCCCCCCAAACAGGTGTTGGGCCCCCCTCCCATACATGATGCATGGCGCAGACCTCATGTTGTACTGCTCAAAACAGAGTTGCCCTATGCATGCATCACAACACTTTGCAATGGTTATGCAGGGAGAATGGCACATCTGCCCTGCTCAGCTTTATTATTGCAGTTACATTGGCAGACCTAAGGTGGCGCTGTGGCTCTTCATACAGACAGCATACGACATGTCTAGATTCTTAAACATGACATGCTGCACTCAACAGTATCAGCACCTGTCATGCACATACAAATAATGGGCTTGGTATGGAAATGGGATACTTACCAACTACTCCACCAATCTGTATGCCCAGGTGATCCAGCAGATCTACTCCCTTGTGATGAGGTCAGCCCAAAGGTATTTCAGTTGGTGGTCATTTCATCTTGTGTCAAAATCTCGAGTCAGATGATGGAGCACCTTGCCCCACTGTAATTTCCTGGCCTCTGTGGGGTAGCCCTTAATTACACTACCACCCAGTATGAGCATCGTGGGGAGGTATTGTTGTACCAGCCAAATGAAGCCCCCAGCTCATCTGCCAACATCTTGGCCATATTCCCTTTCCCTGACATCATGCACTACAAATGCAGTTGGCAGAAAGAAAATACCCCAACTACCCAACAAACTATCCTACCCCTTGACAAACACCCCACAATGCAGTGACGGATACAGAACTAAAACAAATACAAAAGTCATGCTATAGGACACAGCACAAAAACACTCCAATTACTCCAAAGCTCCAACAGCACCAGCTCCACACATCCTCACTTAGTCACAGACAATAAGACTGTGAAGTGAAAGTGAAAGTGGACTCACTATACCATATATACAGACAGGATGTCCTGTTTCATCACTTCCTCGGCCTGTGAGTCACGTTTGCAGTCATGCATCGCTTTTTTTTAATGCGTTTTTCCCATTGTGCATGAAAAAGCCTGTGAACGTACAATAGACATTCAAGGGCCAGGCCTCTTTTTCCTTCAGAGAAAAATATGGTATAGGCGTTTGCATCAAAACTTTTGACCCATTGCGGTCATGCGTCAAATTTTTCCCATTGTGTGTGAGAAGGCCTGTGGAGGTTTGATAAATGTTCAGGGGCCTGGCATTGAAAAGTATAGATTTGAGCCGTTTGCGTCATAAATGTTTGAAGCATGATGGAAATGTGTGGAAATTTGCAATGTAGGCCTTGAGTGCACTCAGATTCACATTCCATGTCATGTGGGATATTCAATAATGTTATCATTATGAAATGGCTACATGTGTGTAACTATCCAGTCATACGTTTACGGTGACCTTAGTATGTTGAACCTATATCTTTGTTTATGTGTCTGCTGCATGCAATGGCTTATACCCTGTGCATATGTGCATGTGTAGCTACACTGTGTCCACAAACATGTTAGCACATGTGTACTATGAGTGTACATGTGTTTGAACACTTATTTGTGGGTGTACCACATTGTTATGTCTGACATAAAAAATGTACACATACCAACAACACAAAATATGTGATGGCCTATGTCCAAAACTTGGTAAGGCATGTGACAGCCATGACAATTTGTTCTCAGATGATGCAGTGGACTAGGACTGGGTTGACATCACGTTACCCCTGGCAATTTGCATATGCATGTGTGTCCACTCTGTGGTGTGCTGTTGATTTAGCCTTCATGATGCTCTGCTACACATGTGACATATAGTTTCCCATGCATCTTAGTGCAGGAGATGGTATTGCTATATGCTATGTGTGTGTAAAGATATGTGTAACATGACCACAGTGGTGTATTCAAGGGATATTAAACCTCACATATCTATCTTCCTGCATGGACACATGTTGAACTTTGACAAATACCTGTGTAGTCATATCAGTGTCACCTATGTTCCCATACGTCGGAACACATGTGAAGGTCATTTATTTTAGCCAGTGATCTTGTAATACATATGCCCTTACATGTGTGGTAGGTTGCCTTTTGTTCAGAATCCTATACACATGTACCATGCCTGAGCCATTTAAGTGGTACATGTGTGCTAAGATATTTGATATATGTATGCATGCCACCAACTAGGCGCTCACTTATGTCCACATCATGTTTGTTATGACTGTCACATACAATGGCATACCACTGTGTATCAGTTTTGCAGTCTGGCATAGATGGCAGCCTACTCTCCATCACTACTGTGGGAGTTTGTATGGCAACACAAACCCATGGTTGCATGTGAAGGGGTAGATTTACGGAACTCCAAATTGCTCAGGCCACTGTGCACATGCATCAGGCACCTGATAATGTCAAATGTTTATGTAGCCAGAACGGTGGTGTTAGGGTGTTTTGAGTGGGGATCTAGCCTCTTCAGGATTGCTAATCAGCAGAGCAATGCACACTCCCCTGCAGACAGATACATGCACGATTGTGATCAAACAGATATCACATTTTCCTCTGTGGTACTTGACATCAGCCTTTCCCTCTCATGTACAGAGGACTGGGTACTTGCATGTGTCGGACATGTCTAATCATTTGATGTCCCTAATCATTTCCATGGGCAGCTTGGTTAGGGGTTGTATCTCTGCTGTGACCTCTATTTTGGGAAAGTGCCAGAGGACAGATGATGTTATCTGCCACCACCTCCTGTCATGTTGGCATGCAATGGGCAACTACCAGGTTATGGTAGTGGCAAACATGACTGGGTTATGTACCGTCCAGGCCACCCTCTCTGTACATATGTTGAATGTCCACATGTAGACATTGATGTGTTGCACAGTCAGTATTGGTTTAAGTGTGTTCCTTCTCCATGTTTTACCGCATTACTTGTATGGTATGTATTATCTCCTACAGTGGTCCCATTCTCTAGGCTGCCTACACTTTGTACACATCTTCTACAGCAACATTGTCCGGTCATACATGGACCGGATGCACCGTGTGACTTGTGTAAAATATAGATGAACACATTTTCTACTATGGGCTCCATGATAGTTACTGTCCCATTGCCGGCATTTGTGAGATGTAATGAGTGCCACACACACATGACATTGTGCCTGCCACAGCACTCGTGTTGTCTCCAAGTGACTTCCCATGTTGTATTTCCAAATATCTGTGGGTGTCTCTCAGCTCTCCAGCCCCATCCTACGTTGAACATTGGTATGCATTTATTCCTGCATGCCACAACCTAGGTAACTGTCTTATCCAGGTGACTGGTTGACACCTGTTTGGTATAAGTCAATAAGGACGCTCAATGAAGGACCACACGCCAATTATGAATACAATTTAGCTTTACTAGAATTTCAGGTAAATGTATGCATTTAGCACGTCAACAATAGTGGAATAAGAATAGCAATGAAAAGCATCTATTTATATATGAGTACACTACAAAGAGCATCTATGCATATAGATATATAAGCAAAGAGTTCATTGACAGATATAAGCTTTGATTAACTGTATACCAAAATGCATCACACTACGATGTTCAGGAAGCAAAATATAAATGAGATGAATACTTCAGATAAGCTTTGATTTACTGCACACCAAAATGCATGTTTCAATTACTGCAGCAGGCTCACACTACGATGTTCAGAAAGCAAAATATAAATGTGCTGAATACTTCAGATTAGCTTTAATTAACTGCATACCAAAATGCATGTTTCAATTACTGCAGCAAGCTCACACTACGATGTTCAGAAAGCAAAATATAAACAAGCTGAACACTTCAGATTATAAACACAGTGCAACCTTAATAATCAATCATAATAACAGAGCAGAGAAACAAAGGCCTTTCATCCCTGTGTGGAACTTAACTTAGTCCACGAAATGCTGGGAAGCCCTCTATCACCCGCTTGGACCTCTCCCCCTCTCAACCATCATGGTCTCTGCACCGCAAACAGGGAGGCAGCACTGGGTCTGAAGATGGCAGCTTTCACAACCCCATCTGCGAGCTTCAAATCCCTCATCCGCACTTCAGTGCTTAAATAACTCGAAGCTTGGATTCTATCTCTTTCTGGCATTTTCTAGCTATGTTATCAGCACTTGTGTCTTGGCTGCTCTGCCCTTCCCCAGCTTTTGTTTTCATTCCATCTTCTCCCTGTACTTTCTTTCTCAAGGTTGAGACGGAGTCTCCTACACAAACAAGCTTGAAAATAATATCATGAACTTTTCCACATTGTTCGGGGGTTTCAGCAGGCATCACTGCTCATCTACACTGCTCAAGCTAATTAACCCTTCGCGTCACAATGTCTTCCGCACCTTTCCCTATACTGATCACTCCACCCCTTAGATGAGCGCGATGCATGCGAAACAGATATCATTTACTTTGACATTCCGCTAGCTAGGTTGCTACGAGTACTTGTCAGCGTTATTCTAAGCGCCTGCATCTTAGTATAAAGCTGTTTTGTGCATACAAATAGTCTACATAGTATAGTCATTAGCGTAACACAAATAATCAACAACCAAATTAGAGGATGTGACACTATATTTAGCGTCTTCATAGCTCCTAATGCCCAGCCTAAGATGATGTCATACCAAGGATGCTCAGTTATTTGCTGGATGCATGAAGCAGTGTACATAAGCTGTTTAGCGTTTATGGTCATCTGTATGGCTGTATCCTTGGTGTATTGAGGTGCCATATCAAATTTAGCAAAGGTAACTTGTGCGTAGTGCCTGATTGCCTCAAATCTGGGTAGCTTAACAACAAGCAAAATGTTCCACTCTAACTGCGCTTGCATTTGCGTCTGTAATGTGGTTATGGTGAACTTGGTCGGTACAAGATGTGAGTGCTTATGTCAATAATGCTGGTAATTTTGCACATACCCATTACTTGCTCTCCGGTGGTTTGTATACATCCGTTAATAAGTAAGGGATGATCAGTGACATAACATATGCTTTCTGTCCCTATCAGATATAAGTTTGTGCCATTAATAGGATAGGTAACCATTCACACTCTCCTGGTATTGTGTGGAGACATGGATCTAGCACCCGTCCAGTGTGGGTACATACCCACCCCTTAGACCAATCTGCACATCTAGTAGGATGTACAGTGTGATTTGTTTGATCAATCCACTTTTTGTCAGTGTGAGGTATCCACCATTCTTTACCTATCACTACGGGGAGCAATACAAAGGGCACCATATGTCAGGAGGAAGATCACTTCTTGCTATATCAAAAAGAGCATAACACATTTCTTCCTCACAGTGAAACTGTATGGGCTTTACCCATATTTCCTCAGGCAAATGCAATTTTTGTCTCCAATATTCACCCTGAAGCGGTCCCCATTCTGCTTTAAAGTCTGCATACTGTTGATTAACAATGCTTTGCCATAGTATGCACTGGATGCCCTTAGTCACTGTTTGTGTGTTTTGAAAGCTTTTTCTGAATTGTTCATAAGTGAAATTATTATCCCATTGCCAATTGCGATACAACCCAAGCAGGACTTTCCATACTTCTTGTGAGTGTGTGGGCCCCATTGAGAAATTACTTTTATGGCCTCTCCTGTACTATATCCTGTAGAAGATAGCTTATTCCTAATGGCTTCAACATCAAAAGAATTCAGGGCCCCTACCCCGATTCCGGTGGCCCCAGCTATCAAGGACCCTAGATCTGTTCTAATGCGTAACTTTGGCAAGGGCCATGTCTGTGGTGTCCATGGTGCACATAATGGATCATACTTTGAGACATTTCCCTTGGCAATATTTAGCTGTAACAAAATATGATTAATTATGCTTGCATACAAAGCTTGCATACATCCTATTCTATATCGAACTATGGAAACATTGCCTAAGTTGCTGACCATGCGTCTTTCGGTTACATACAACATGAAGGCTGGTGGTTTGGAGTATCGAACTCCTTTGGTTCCATTGTTCATTGTAACAACCACCATATGTCCTGGTAAAGTAATCTGTTTGTCAGAGCAATCATAAGGTTTACACGGGTATGCCTGTGCTGGTGTAAAAGGTACAATGGTATCACAATATTTACTTATCATGTTTAGCGTATAATTCAAAGCCTGTACTATTGCTGGCATCCCCTGCAACTCGTTCAGTCTGTTGGCATGTCGGATTTGGTGTCCAGTTAACTTCCAGGTCACAGCTTTGGCAGCCAACCACTTGCCTCCAGGTACCTTCACGTTGCGAAGTGAAACATTTCTCGGGTCATCAGTTACGTTAGCGGCATGAGATGCACAAGTGACATGAAGGTCCGTAATGACATTCTCTGCTACATTCGGTCTGACCGCAAACAGGAACCACGTAATCAACGCAGATGTCATCGTTTATGACCGTGGGGTAAGTCTCACTGCAGGCAGAAATACAGGTACATTAAAGTTCTTTAAAAGTACAATATACGTACTCCCCACCCCTTGACTCAATATCTCTCCTGCCTCTGGCTTTTTCCCTGGATCGTTCACCCATACTTTTCTTCCTGTGCTTCCAAATCCTCCCTCACCTCTCTGGGTATTATCGGGGGGGCAGATCTTTCTTCAATGTGTGGGGTGTACGCTTGTTCACAAATCAATTGTGCAAGTCTGTCATGTGCTGATAACTTTTTTAGCTGTTCTTTCAACAATCCGTTATATCTCTCAATCATGCCTGCAGCTTGTGGATAATAACTAAGGTGCAAAATCCACCGAATTCCCTGTACCTGCGCCCAGCCATGCACTGTTTTCCCTGAAAAGTGTGTGCCCCTATCTGTTTGGATCTCATCAGGTGCCCCATAATGTTTTATCAGGTAGTTTAGCCCTCGCAAAGTGGACTTTTGGTCTGCAGACTTACAGGGCATACCCAACGTAAGGCCAGAGTAGGTGTCCACCATGGTCAATACCTAGCTTTTTCCTCCTTCTTTTGGTAGCGGCCCGATATAGTCCAATTGCCAAACCATAGCAGCTGCAGTTCCTCTTCTGATATGGCCGCTAGGCTTCTTTTGCAGGGGCATTTGTCTAAGCTGGTTGCATGTGGGGCACTCCTTTACTGCTTGTTGCACTTGGTCTTTAGTAACTGGAATTTGTCGTTTCTGTGCCCATGCATAAGTGCCATTCTTTCCTAGATGTCCAGATGTTGCGTGGGCCCTGTTTGCTAAAGCAGCTTCAGCTTCCTTGTTGATGACCACCGTTCGTGTTTTGGCCATTTGATCTGCGGTGTTGTTGAATAGAGATGCAAGTGAGGTATCCGATGGGCAACAGACATCCACATGTCCCACATAGATTTGACATTTTTGCCCTTTCTCCCACATCTCTTCCCATAGCTGCTCACATCCCGAAATGGGGGTGCCTTTGATTTTCCATCCATCCTTGCACCAAGTCGGGCCCAGCTTACTAGTCCTTGGTAAGTGGCCCAACTGTCAGTGTACACAAATGTTTTCTCTCCGATGGGGTCTTATTCGATCACTGCTGCCACCCCCTGCAGTTCTGCAAGCTGGCTTGATCCATTATCTCCTCCTCGCAGCAACATTGTTTCTGTGGAAAGCTGGAATGCGACTGTTTGCCATTGTCTTTTTCCTTGATAGTACCGGGCTGTACCATCTGTGAACCATGCATTTTGCTGTTCGTCTTCAGTGAGTCGTTCAAAAGGCAGGGCTGTCTTAAATAGTGAGGATTCCATTTCAGAGGGCTCTGGCGCAGGGGCCATTGCCTGCAAGTCCACTGCCCCTAGCGTATCTTCTTGTAACTTCAACACTCTTGCTGGTCCCGGTTTTGCCCTCTGCTGCAGATACCATTTCCACTTCACGATGGTAAACTCCTGCGCCCTGCCTACTTTAGTGCCAACCCCTCCTACTCTTGTCCAACCTAGTAAGGGGACCCATGTTCTTAAGGTGACCGGCCGATCATCAGTTATGCGTTCTGTTTCCACTAATGCCCCTGCTAGTTCTTTTCCTAACAGGGTGTAATTGCTCATGGATAGTGTTAATCTCTTTGACCAAAATCCTTGTTGCACCCTCTTTTTTCCCTGCCTCTGCCATTGGCTCCACATCACTACATCATCTACATCATCCTGTACTATCATTTCCAGCTCAAACGGGTCTCCTTCTGTGATGGGACCTAACGTAAAAGGATTCTGTAATGCATCTTTTGCTCCAGTGCCCCACAATCTCACCAACCATTTAAACAAAAGCTCTGCAGGCTTCTGCCTAAACATACAGGTTATCTCCAACAACTCACTATGCGTATAATCTCTCACCAAACGAGAATTCTGTATTTGCCCACCATTCACTCCCTTTGATTTGTTTTGCACGAGTCGGCGAACCTCCATTACACTTCCTCTTCCACCTTCAACTTCACCTACACTTCCTTCTCCACTTTCAACTCCACCTAGTTCTGTTACACGTACTTCCACCTCATCCTCCCAATTCCAGTCATCATCATCTGAGGCTGTTTCCATCCCAAGTATATGGATCCCAATTTTCTTTGCGCACCAATGCCCTCACTTGCACAGTTGAGGGTATTTTAGGCTTCTGCCTACTCTTCTGTTTGCGTACTAGTGCCCTCACTTGCACAGCTGAGGGCATTTTAGGCTTCTGCCTACTCTTCTGTTTGCATACCAGTGCCCTCACTTGCACAGTTGAGGGCATTTTAGGCTTCTGCCTACTCTTCTGCTTTGCTACTCGTACTACTAATGCGGTGCACCTTGCCTCCATTTGATCACCCCGAGTCACTGCACTTTCTATGGTCTCTTTCATAAGTAACTGCCTTTCCTGCAAGGCTGCAACCTCATCCCGCAGTTTTGTCTTCCTGTATACCATACGGAAGGCAGACAGGAAAAGCCATCCCACTTGCCCTGCCGCTTTCAGCTCCAGCTTCGCCCCTCGTAGCTTCACACCCTCGACCGCATCTTCCACTAAGAGAGGAGTCACTTTCTCATCTAATGCTTCCCATAAAACCAGCACTGCCCACCGGCTCAGGAGTCCTGCCACACCAGAGAACGGGTCAGTTGCTAACCACCCGGGAGTGGATCTGGCTCCTGCCCTATGCTGCCTTCCGCTCTCTGCCCCATTTTTCTTACGTCCCCAAGTGGCATTATTGACTTATACCCCACTTCTGGTACCAAAATGTCTTATCCAGGTGACTGGTTGACACCTGTTCGGTGTAAGTCAATAAGGACGCTCAATGAAGGACCACACGCCAATTATGAATACAATTTAGCTTTACTAGAATTTCAGGTAAATGTATGCATTTAGCACGTCAGCAATAGTAGAATAAGAATAGCAATGAAAAGCATCTATTTATATATGAGTACACTACTAAGAGCATCTATGCATATAAATATATAATCAAAGAGTTCATTGACAGATATAAGCTTTGATTAACTGTATACCAAAATGCATCACACTACGATGTTCAGGAAGCAAAATATAAATGAGATGAATACTTCAGATAAGCTTTGATTTACTACACACCAAAATGCATGTTTCAATTACTAGAGCAGGCTCACACTACGATGTTCAGAAAGCAAAATATAAATGAGCTGAATACTTCAGATTAGCTTTGATTAACTGCATACCAAAATGCATGTTTCAATTACTGCAGCAAGCTCACACTACGATGTTCAGAAAGCAAAATATAAACAAGCTGAACACTTCAGATTATAAACACAGTGCAAGCATAATAATCAATCATAATAATAGAGCAGAGAAACAAAGGCCTTTCATCCCTGTGTTGAAGTTAACTTAGTCCACCAAGTGCTGGGAAGCCCTCTACCGCCTGCTTGGACCTCTCCCCCTCTCAAGCATCAAGGTCTCTGCACAGCAAACAGGGAGGCAGCACTGGGTCTGAAGATGGCAGCTTTCACAACCCCATCTGCGAGCTTCAAATCCCTCATCCGCAATTCAGTGCTTAAATAACTCGAAGTTTGGATTCTATCTCTTTCTGGCATTTTCTAGCTATGTTATCAGCACTTGTCTCTTAGCTGCTCTGCCCTTCCCCAGCCTTTGTTTTCATTCCATCTTCTCCCTATACTCTTGTTCTCAAGGTTGAGACGGAGTCTCCTACACAAACAAGCTTGAAAATAATATCATGAACTTTTCCACGTTGTTCGGGGGTTTCAGCAGGCATCACGCTCATCTACACTGCTCAAACTAATTAACCCTTTGCGTCACAATGTCTTCCGCACCTTTCCCTATACTGATCAGTAACTTTTACCATGACTGAATGATGTTGATGTGTGAAATCATCTCAGTTCTGCTTTTTTCATTAACCAAATGTAACATGTATGGCTACTTCTACTCCCACTCATTATTTGGATGGGTCTCTGACATTTTTGACATTGCTGGACATAGTTGCACATCCCACACCTGATTGCCATGTCGGAGCCCAAAACATATATGGGCTAATTTATAACTATTGGTAGCTTGTTCTTTGACATGTGAGGAACAATGAATGGTGTGTATTGTTATGTGCTGTGTGATATTGTTATACAAAGCATACTAGGTAACCATGCTGACACATGTCAACCATTGTTGGTACTAGCAAACCCTTTGCTACCTAGGACATATACCGGATCATCAGTCTTCACATGTTTATCAGGAATTGCTGAAGGCATAGGTTTGTGTGAAAGGTGTGCATCTTATATACATAGAGAGTGTAACATTCTCTGCCTACATTCCAACCAAACAATAATTTGGTGGTGCATTGTCCCATTTAATTCTTAGATCCTGACAATGGTTCATATGTTTGGATAGTGATTCAGCACCCATAGCTGCTTCATCTGTCTGGCAACCCATAGCGCACTCCCCAGCCAATATGTGTGTGTGCCATAAGTGAGGTACAGCACACCATGTGTCAGGGTTGTGTCCAATGACAGTGTCAGGATAAAATCCCATGGAAACACAGTGCATGCCCCGCCTCTAACATTGGTTACAAACCCTGTACAGTTACTGAAGGTTCATAGATACCAATGTGTCCCGCTTTATCACACATGCACCGTGCAGACAAACCAGCAATTACCATGAGATGTGACAGTGTTCAGTTCCAACACTACTTTAAAACCATTTGATCACAGCTCCCGCCTTATATATGCCCCCCTTGCTTACATTCTCATAGGCATGTTGATGATGTGGGCAAGGGACTAGGAATTAGCACTTTGCCCACTTTACTGCATGGTATATGTTGTGGTGCGTGGATCTAGGCCTTCAAGAGTCACATGCCCGTGAATTGCTTGTCACTGATGTGTGAAATGGAGGCAGTAAACCCTCCTACATCACGAACGATGTTTCTACCATACTTGTTACTATTGTGTTTCTTACCTGCTCTCTGAGGTTTGAGTTACATTCCAATGGTATAAGTAGTGGAGAATGAATAGACCAAGGAGATTCAGGTGCAAAGTATTTTATTGGTGCTATTTACAACGTGATGATGATAGTACAGTCACTATGTATAAAAGTTCTGTAATATGTGGAGTCTCTTGCAAACTCCTGCTGCAGTGTCCTGTTGTTCCCCTTCCAAATTTGCTGCACCTTTATCATCCTCCTCCCCATTGGGAACGTCAACCTGCTCATCCCAGAGAACATTTGTTCTTATGCATATATTATGGAGGGTTGCACATGCCCGTATGATTTTACATGCCAGTGGTGGAGCATACAAGAGGTTTCCTCCTGTTGGGCCAGGCACCTGAACCTTGACTTCAGAGGTCACATTGCATGTTCTTCTGTTCCCTTCATTATATGCACGCTCTTCCACCATTGTGGACTTGGAGAATGGTGTCATGACCCATGGGTGTATGTCGTAACCTTGACTGGCTGCAAAGAAATGTGAGAAGATGTGTTGGTAAAGTTTGATAGTGGTTTGGAAGATAGCATGGCAGATGTTAGTTGTAGGCGGAGTGGTGACTCAGACTTGTTTCTGGTATAGTGTATGTTCCTGTTCTTATGAAATGGTTTAAAAGGTCCTATAGTTGGACGGAACCTACCACCTCTTTGCACCACAGTGGTGCCATAGGTAGAGACACCATGGTAGCCCTACAAAGCCAAACTGTGCCCTCTATGTTATCATGTAGCACTACGCATGCAGTGTGATAATTAGTGACCCTTTGTGGCAGATGATGGTTGTGCTAGCCATCAAGTGTATGAGGGTGTGAATCACACATTTGTAGGATGATGAAATTTGGTGCAGTAGAAAATCCTAGCTTCCGATACATGATTTATCACAGACACTTTCAACACATGCACAGTGCAGGCTTTGGGAGGGGGCACACCTATTTTTTTATATGGGTCCCTATGTACAGTGCATGAAAGGTAAGGTATGTCTATATACTCCTACAGTCCTACTACGGCTTCCATGATCTTTAGATTTTTCCACAAACTCTGCACCATGGTAGACTATTTCTTGTATACGGAACACACATGGTGGTGTTAGGGGGCGTTAAGGGGTGCATGTGAGGTGGCACGGGAGTAGGTGCTGCACCATTTCCAATGATTCTGCCCCATGGTCTTTCATGGCAGTGTAATTTGTGTGATACAATGCAGCACACATGTGACTGTGCACACTACAGGTATGTGTAGATGATATGTAGTTGGTAATAGTAAAACTTCAGTGGCATTTGATATAGGGAACCCAACAATTTGGTAGAAACCTTGCTTGGTCTCCTGCTGCAGTTGCTGGGTGTTTGGGGATCAGATGTGATGGGGTGTGAGATGTTTGATTGTGTCCAAGACCTTAGGAAAGTAGATTGAGAAGGATGGCTGGGACATACCAGCCACTTGTTCACTTGTTATCTGAAAAAATCCAAACACCAGCATATAAAGTACAGCAAGGAATTCTGTCATGGGTGGAATAGTTGTGGGAGTTTCCACCCTTGATGTGATGTGTGGTGAAGTATGGCGTAGCAGGCGTACAATGGACTCCCTTTTCAGTCGGTACATCCTGATGACATTTTGTGATGTCTTGTTCCCTGAGCCCAAGGATGGTTGTCTGCTGTCTGAAGATCCTGTCCCACCTTCTGCGCTGCCTTTGTGGCTGCTGTGGTGGTGTTTGGGGTTGCTGCGTGGTGGTGGAGGGACCTGCTGTCTACGCTGACATCTGAGGCGTGTGCCAAACTGGAGCAGTACCACTTCCATGCTGTCCTGGAGATTGCAAATGCTCCTTCTGTGTGTTTTTCTTAAGTGGTAGCATTTTAAAGCCTAGTCTGACCAGTTAAATTTTGACGCTAATCAATCTTAGCATGATTTTTCCCATCTGCTTCCTTGGTGTGGATTGTTTTTTCGTCAGGAGGTAAATATGGGGTAAGAGGGCTAGTGTCATTTTTTGGAAGGGAACTCCCACCTTGAATATTATTGCCACAATGAGACGCAAGATGGGTTGGCGTGTCCGGAAAATTAAGCTAACTCATATATTTGGATGCTAGACAGGTCTAGCATCAAAATATAGATATGGAGTTAAATTAGCGCTGCTTTAGGGGAACAAAATGATGCTAAGGTGGCGCTAAATGTCCATAAATATGGGCCTAAATACTTTAAAAATGACAAGTGCTGCAAGACGAGTAAACTCTGCCTAAGAAATATATATATCTCAACAACTACCTAACCAATTAAGGGCCTCATTACGAGTTTGGCCGAGCTCAGCAGCTCCCTATCCAGGGCCAACAGGAGGTAGAGAGTCAGGCTGCACGCAACGAGGACCCCCTGGGAACGAGGACCCACGTAAGTCCTCGTTTTTTTTTAATATGTGCACACTGGTGCTTAAAAGACCTGAAACTGTAGCTTTCGCTGCCTATGGCCTTGGCCTTAATTCAGCCCAGGACTGTGTGCAGTGAAGGCTGCCATTTCAGGCCTCTTGTGCACCGGCCTTCCCAAGCCTCTTGTAAACTGGCCTGCCCCTTGTGCAATCAGTGCACATGGGGCAGACTGGTGCACAAGAGGCCTGCAACTGCAACATTAGGTAGAACCTCATTACACGCCACGTGTAGGAATGAAAGGGGCATACACATGTCCTCAGAAAATGTTACAAACACTAGCAACACCCAAATTGCAACATGCCTCCTTCCTTTCATGCAGCATGACAGATGTAGGTCAAAAGGTTCCAACCACATCAGTAAAATCACACATGCATTAGGGAAAATAGTTATGAAAGAAAAAAAAAAGGATAACCCCATGAAGTACACCCCACAGAAACTCTCCCCTCTGTCATGGCGAGAGGGGAGGGCCAAATGGCCTACAAAACAAAACTCGGTTGACCACTGACTAAACACTCATCATTCCCAAATATAGTTGCCCCAGCTGGGCCGCATCCAAAATAGATGTACAGAACATAAGCAAGAAAGAAATTCACAGGAATTTCCCGAGACTAAATAATGATGTATGTTTTTTTAAAGGTAACCTACAACCGACAGCTCTCATCCAGCAGGTTTGCGACCAAACCACAAGTGCATCACCTTTACAGTACCCACCACCTCAACTCCACACAACAACTTTTAGAACTCTGACAAGACCCAAGTTTTCAAAGACAAAGACCACAGACTGTTTTTGGACAGTTTTTTACAGACAACCCTTCTACAAACTCTTTTTACAAAAGCAAACACCCCCCCGGTATAGCATCACTTTTGCCAAGAGCAGAGACACCCCTGACTGCCAGAAGACCGCAGATGTTTCAGCAGAAAACCATCCCAAGACTTACAACATTACAAACGTTATCTATTCTTATACCATTGTATATACTCTGTTTGTTGTGGCGATATCCATACATAGCTAGAAATCTGCCTAGTCACACGGAGTAAACCTTGACATTACTACATCCCATGCGTAGGCGACTTTCCCATATCACTTACAGTCACACTGAACCTAATGCCAACACACACTTAAATAACATATGATGTCAGCACATGACCGCTGTGGGCACCCAGGTATTAGCCAGACCATGCCTCATCTGTTTGCTGATACCACATGCCATAGGTGCAGATCGGCTTCATTTATCACAGTATATAGCCCCTGAGAAAGCAAAATGCCTCATCCATCTGTACCTATGTGGGATCAGAGCTAAGTTACAACCTTGCAGGGTTGAACCTCTTAGAGTGGTAGTGAACATTATTCAGTATGAGATCAATCCCAGCACACTGTTCCTTTATGCCAAGTTTAGCGATATTCAAACCGAGTTAGACAGGATGTGCAGGCAGGGTACTATAGGGGAGGATACTGTTTGGCACTGAGACTTTCCGGAGAAGAGGTTCTTTAATGTAGCAATACCACTGCACCAGTGCACAAACGCTTCCACTCCTACCTCCGCCTGTGGTCCCAGGGCAGCCCTGACTGTGTCTTGGCCTGTCGTCCTTTATAACAAATAGACCCCAGACATGGTGTCACTGTGCAGGAGGGACATCCATCCTAATGATAAAAGTGGAAATGAGTCTCACAGGGGAGGATTGAATACCAACATAGATACCACATGTCAGGAAATCTGGGATGCTGAGATAGATAGTTACATGTGGCTGGAGGGGAAGGGGCAACCCTTAATTGTACAGAAACTTACACTGTATCCCATGTGTTTTAGAGTAAAAGGGATGATCCGGCTCAGCACAAATGAGGACTGCAAAGCAATACTGCCAGGCATGCACAGGGGCACCTCAGCACTGATGGTCTTCTATTGGCAGTGTGGAGAATTCACCTATGCTCAGCTTGTCCCTGAATGGTGGGTCCTCTGCTCCCTCATCGCCATACACACCTTGACCATGCTAATCCCCAGAGATCACCTGTACAAGTTGTTGCAGCATCCACTATAGAAGAAAACAACTCTGTCACATCAGGCTTGAGAAAAAAGAACTGCTCAATATTTTGGCTGGGCTCAGTACAAGGACACTCCGGAAGAATTCAGACTATTCACTGACACTCAAGTAAACACCGGAGGGCTCATGCCATTCTTCACCCTACACACAAAAGCAAAAACCTGCTGGTTGCAAATAACATGGTGGGAAATGTTGAAAATGATCAACGGCATTGAGCTTGGCCTAAATGCCATCAAGGAAGAATTAAAAGCCATCTGCATCATGGTGATACAACATTGGTAAGTGCTGGTCTTGTGGTCTGTGATGGAGGGTGAGGTTTGCACCAAGATCGGTGCATCCTGCTGCACATTTATTCCCAGCAATGACCTGAACAAAGGGACACTAACTTTTGCACACCCAGGGACTACATCGCCTACAAGCTGGCATGACGAAGGAGGAAGGTGTCCCTTACGAGGACTAGTTACTTGATTGGTTTTCTTAGTTCTCCCGGTGGATGCATTTCATTGTTTTTGATCCTCATTCTTGCTCTGTTTTTGTGTTGATTCCTCGCATGGTCGAGTCCCACCTGAGCACTTTATCAGGTGGTCCGATTTACGACTCCATGACTAGGCCCTGATTCCTTTCCATAAATAATGTGTAGAATTGTTTTATAACCCTTCAAGAATTGTATAAAAGGGCATTCAGAATTCTCGAGAGACAGCCATCAGACCCCAAATCTGTACTGTGCTCTACTGGCCACTCCGTTTAATTAAACCAACTGTTCCTTGTCTTTCATTTCTTTAAGGTAAATCTGCATTCGAGCAACAAGTAAAATGAGATAAATGTGTTTCAAATCTTTACTCAATAAAAAATATAATTATGACATCAGTTCTTACAACATGCCTACAACATGGGGGGTGCGACCAAGCAATATGGCCAAGTAGATGTTCTTTTTAGTGCTCCCGGTGAAGCCTGTAAACCCTGCTGAGATCCTGGGTGATCCTACTCTGCTGTTCATCCCAGTTGCTCCTTTCCTTCACCTACACTTGCGGTAGACAAACCCTAGGCTTGTTGTGGTCTCCTGGACAGCCTAGTGGGATGATACAGTATGTGCCCCTGGCTGCCCGAACAGGCGCCATCTTAACCTCAAGGGCCAACCTGGCACAGAGCAAAATGGAGAGGATAGCCGCAATGGTGAAGGACTCTTTGTGGCAAACCTTGTGTGGTGGAAACAATCCCTGGACCTGAGAGTAGCAGTGACCTCCTCTTCTGAGTGGGACCCGAGCTGGCGGCTGGCAGTGTGAGCTGGAAGCGCTTTCCTCATTGGGTGCCCCACCCGGGAACTGCAATATCCCCTGGGGGGCCTGTCGGAAGAGGTGAGATGAGA
Source organism: Pleurodeles waltl (assembly GCF_031143425.1). Taxonomy (NCBI): domain Eukaryota; kingdom Metazoa; phylum Chordata; class Amphibia; order Caudata; family Salamandridae; genus Pleurodeles; species Pleurodeles waltl. The sequence goes on from NC_090439.1 coordinate 345,655,734, forward strand.
AGGGTAAATGAAGCCATGCTGCCAGGCTGTGAGGTGAGGTGCTGCACTTCGGCCCCCCACTGAGTTGGGGCATAATGTGGGGCCCTGCTGTTCCCTTCCTGGTACTGCAATAGCGTCTTAGGCAGCTTGACTTTGATGGGGACACACTAACCAGCGAGCTCTGGGGCCGACACTTGACTTCTGCATTGGCTGGACCTCGCAAGTGGCATAGTGTAAAAATAGGAGGAGACTTCTAATAAAAAGCTTTTGCAAAAAGAGTCTGTTGGTGCCCAGTGCTGGACGGAGGATGTCTTACATGGCAGAAATGCAGTTTGAACTCCCTATACTTGAAGGGTCTGCAAAGATATACGGCAGAGAACATTAATATAAGTAGTGCAGCAGACTTCGGGACTGTGGCCTTCCTTATATATTAAACTGGCCTTGCATATGGAAGCCTAGGACAAGTACTTACAGCCACACGCAGTGACTGGTTCGATGTTTTCCAAAGGGCCACAGCGCTGCAATAAATTGGACACCCTGGGGCAGCACTGTGGATACTACATTCTGTCTACTCAAGGTCTCTGCTCTGTTGTCCATGGGTGTGCCCTTCACCGACTGACTATGCTGGGGGGTACCCGGCCGGGGGAGGTTTGGGTGTGGCCTGAAGAATACCCGGGGAAGCCCTGCTGGAGTTAGGGGACCACTTTGGTAGGAGCTGTCTTTCGTATATGGACTCTGTCGCACTTCAAAAGTTAGAGTGCAGCAGCCAAGAAGTTGTTGCAGCCAGTCCTGTTTCATCCAAAGGTGAGATCCTTGATGCCCCTATCTGGCGACAGCCTGTCTCCACAAAGGTGAAATACAAGGGACACTAACATCAAATGAATAGGATCATGAACTACACCTAATGGACCCTACCCGGGGGTAGCTCATTCTTATATCTCTGAGAAACGGCAGGGGGCGGTGAACACATCCTTGTCCCTGGTGGATCTAGTTGTGGAAATATTCACTTCGGGAGACAAAATTGTCCACAAGATTGACTGTCTCCATAAATGTTAACTTGGACTGATCTGTGCCAGGTAGGAGATTGAGTGACAATCACAGATCGGCAAGTGGACTCCCTGCAATGAGGTTGGTGATCTCAAAGTTACAGTCCTTAATCTGAAAAAGCTGATGCCCCGTTTAGATGATCAAATAGAAGATTCTGAATTCCATCAGAAAAACCTCCTGTTTGTGGGGTTCCCTGAAAAACCAAACCTTTTCTTGAGTATTGGATTTCCATGGTCCTTCTTTCTAAGAGGCTCTCAAAGTTTTTTAATGATAGGACAAGCAGATAGGGTCTGTTGAAACCTTGTGCGGCATCTCGGGTTAATATTGCGCACTTGTTTAATTTCCATTACGCCGTCCTGCAAATCACTTGCACAAGAAGCCATTGATGTTTGAAGGACATCCTACATCTATTTTTCCTGACTATACCCAAAGAGCACAACATCAACAAAAACTTTTTTCTCAGTCAAACAGTAGCTTTGGGACCTCAGCATGAAGTGCAGTTTGATATTCCCTGCAAAACTACGAATACAGCATGAAAGAAAGGCTCTTCTTCTTCTTTACTCCTGGGGATGCGAGCGACTGGCTGGACTCGCTGGTCTGCGGCTCGGGTCGAGGTTTGGATTGACAGGGCACATCATCACAAGATACATAGCGTCATTTGACATGGTTTCGTAAATGACACGGCTGCTGGAGCAGTCTGGTGAACATTGACAGAGTGGAGACGATGGTTTCATAAATGATAGGGCCGCTGGAGCAGTCTGGTGAACATTGACAGAGTGGAGATGATGGTGGTGCTCCCAGATGGTACTTTGTGGGCCACGGGGTGGTCCTAGACAAAGGAGAGAATTCTCAGGATTGACGGACCAATCTTGGCTCAACTGAGGAGAACTTGACCTATACCTGAACGTTGAAATGTGTGACCATACAGCTGGAAGTAGAGCTCCCGAAACTCTGTCCTCCTGGGTTTTGAACTGTGAATCCCTGGCTGCATGGATGGGGAGGATAGGCAGAAGGATGATTAACCATTTCATAATCTGTGGCACAGTTGGCTCCAGAGTGATCATATTATTTGATGTTTATGGTCATTATTGTTTCATTTTCATCCTCTAAAGCTGGCTGAGTGCCTGTGCCCCAAAGACTAGTAGCTACAGAGGGGCAGCTTGAGTGTTTCAGCCTTGCAACCCCTCTGCCAATCTACCCTCTAGCAAGGCACAAAGTTCCCACTTTTCTTTCTTTGGAAGGAGAGGAGTTTTTGAAGTAATTTCTTCACAATGTTTATTTTTCATTGAACTGCACAATTGGGTTAATGGGGCGGGATTTGCTGACTCTACATTGGTCTTTGCCTGAATGGGTTGGGTTAGCTACACTGCCCATGGGGAGGGGGAAGATGGGAAGAGGTTTTGGTTTCCAAGTTTAGGTACATTTTCAGAAGTTAGTATTGCTTTTTGTGCATGTGGGCCCTGCTGACTAATCAGCTGATGTCCAGTTGTAGTCTGTGTGTCCATGGATGGGGGAGAGTGTGGTATTCTTGAACCATGGTGGCAACTGTAACTAAACTTATTTTCTGGAAGCGTTGATGTGTGCATGTCTATTTGAAATGGTATAGATTTTTCATTGAATTTTTACTGCAGGCCCATCTATAGGGGGGCTATATTCATTGCCTGTGAAACCGCTTGAGCAGGCAAATCTGTGATACATTCATACTCTGGTTATGCTCGGGGGTACTTATTTGGGTGTCCCTTTTTGCCAAAAATATTCGGTTAGAGATCCTGACGGGCACTATGGCCCTCATTACAACCCTGGTGGTAAATCCCACTTACTGCCATGCCGACGGCCGCCAACATACCGTGACCACAGTGGAAATCTGCTACGAGTATTATGACCCACACTGAGAAATCCGTCACTATACAGACACCCACACAAGTCCGCCACACCAAAGGTCAGTGATAAACTGGCAATAGCAAAACCCACACCGTCACGCCAACAGGAATACGCCCACAGTATCACGACCCACAAATCAACGTGGAAGTCTTTCAACTGAGGTAAACCATTGGCGGTACACACTGCCGTGCTCAAAATACACACACACTTACAAAACATAACCACATTGGACAACTCAAAATACACACACCTGACACACATACACACACCACACCCACACACTCACACCACTACAAAACACACACCCACATTACCCACAACACCTTACAGCTAACAATTTTTAAGAAGCAGAGAGAGAGAAAAGCAAAGGCCACACCATCATCCAGAGGCACAGAACACCATCACACATACACCAGCCACACACCTCAAAGAACACATCCCAACCCATCACCCCACACATCACATCACACATCACCTCACACATCACTCACACCACATCATGGCACCTCAAAGACACCCCAGGTTTTCCGAGGAGGAGCTCAGGGTCATGGTGGAGGAAATCATCCTGGTAGAGCCACAGCTTTTCGGATCACAGGTGCAGCACACCTCCATTGCTAGGAAGATGGAGCTATGCCGGAGAATCGTCGACAGGGTCAAAGCAGTGGGACAGCATCCAAGAACACAGGATGACATCAGGAAGAGGTGGAACGACCTACAGGGGAAGGTACGTTCAGTGGTATCCAGACACCAGATTCCTGTACAGAGGACTGGCGTGGACCCCCACCCCCTCTCCCACAACTAACAACATGAGAGGAGCAAGTCTTGGGAATACTGCATCCTGAGGGCCTCACAGGAGTAGCAGGAGGACTGAACTCTGGTAAGTCATATCTTAATTACCATATCCCCCACCCCACCTGCATGCCATCACATACCCCAACCCTCCCCCTCACCCCATCACTCCAACACCTCACATATGCCACACTATCACAACCCACCCATCCCAATACCAAGTCCTGCATGCAACACCAAAGCATGGACACCCATTGCCAAAGCATGTCCAGTACAGACACTCACACAGACCCCAAAACACTAATCACACAATGGCAAACACAACAAGGCAAGCACAGGAGTAGAGGGTAACTCACCAAATGCACAAGATGGCACACACATATACTAAAACTATGCATTTACACCCCAACAGGACCCATACCCAACGTCACCGGACAGGAGGTGCCAGACATATCCAGTCCCCCCAACAGAGGAGGCCCACAGTGACAACAGCAGCTCTGAATGCCTGGATCAAGATGACCAGCCTGGCCCATCAGGGACCTCTGGACAGTCGGTTACCCTGCCACAGTCACAAGCCACCACAGAGCCTCCCCCCTTAAGAGACACCACCACAGCACCAACCCAGCGGGCCCATCCCTTCGTCCCCAGGACACGTCAATCAGCAGTGTGTCCACCACTACAGGGACCCCGTTGCAAACCCACCAACCCAAGACAATCAGGGACCTGGGGTCAGTGGCAGTGGGAACACAGTTCAGGGGACAGAGGCACAGGATAACAGGGAAGCTGGGAGGACTGCTCTGCGACAGGGGGAGGACAGGCCCAGGGAACCGACCCTCCATGAGGCACTCACCAACATCATGGGAGCATACCATCATTCCCAGGAGACCATGGGCATGGTACTGGCCAAGTTTCAGGAGACCCAGCGGCTGCAGGAGAAACACTACCTAGGGATCAGGATGGAACATCAACACCACCCTGGTCACCATTGCAGGGGTGCTGGCAGACCTGGCCAACACCATGAAGGACACAGCGGCACACAAACGGTCCCCTGACACTAGCCTGAATGATGAACAGCCCTCCACCTCCACCGGGCGCTAGTGGACAGGAGGCCCCACCACAGGACCAACAGGCCACCAGCACCCCACCCCCTGCAGAAGGAGAACCACCCCCCAAACGGTCCCTGAGATCCAGGAACAAGACAAGGAAGATTGCCAAGACCCCCGCCAGGAAATAAGACTCTCCTGATTGTCACCCTTCTGTCCCACTTTGTCACCCTGTCCACCTTAAACTGCCATTGCTCCCCTTTCTATGCCCCCTTGGACAATGCACCTGTTAGACCAAGAGACTGAACTCTACCATGGACATTCCTCCACCATCACCCCAGCGCATTGCACTCCCCCTCAACGTATTAGCACAGAAATAAACACCCTTGAATCACAAATCAATCTGGAGTCAGAATGTACTTTTACAAATGTGTAATTGCAACCTTTCAGAAATATAGCAATATCAATGTTCATGTTCACATACCAATGTTACACAGTTGTTGGGCAGCAGTAAACATAGCAGAGGGCACAAAGTGGGACCCAGATCTGTGAAATGGAAAGCCAAAGTGACATGTCAGGGTTCATACACAGAGGTAAAAAGGCAGATTTATGCTATGTCCTACCGCAGTATGAGATGTGAGAAGCAGTGCTATACTCTTACCTGTGTCTCACTGGAAGTATTGCATGATGATGTTGTTTCGGTTGTCTATATCTTCTTCTTCTGCCTCCTCTTCTTCACTGTCCACAGGCTACACAGCTGCCAAAAGACCTGCATCAGGCCCATCCTCCTGCAGAAAAGACACCTGGCGTCGCAAAATCAGGTTGTGTAACATACAGCATGCCACGATGATCTGGCACACCTTCTTGGGTGAGTAGTATAGGGAGCCTCCTGTCAGATGGAGGCACCGGAAAATTGCCTTTAGGAGGCCGAAGGTGCGCTCTATTATCCTCCTAGTTCGCCCATGTGCCTCATTGTAGAGTTCCTTTGCCCGTGTCCTGGTATTCCTCACTGGGGTCAGTAGCCATGACAGGATCGGGTAACCAGAGTCACCTGCAAATATCGAGGGACAATAGTGAGACATCCTCCAACCATTAGGGACTCTCCCTACCCAGACACCTATTTAAACTGTTTGGGGACCTTGGGCACACACAGTGCCTCTGGAGTTGCCCCATCACATAAGAGATACTTCTATTCCTCAAAATGTGAGCGTCATGCACAGAGCCAGGATACTTGGCATTCACATGGGAGATGTACTGGTCTGCCAAACACACAATTTGCACATTCATTGAATGGTAGCTTTTGCGGTTTCTGTACACCTGTTCATTCCTGCGGGGGTGGGACAAATGCCACATGTGTACCATCAATGGCACCAATGATGTTGGGGATTTGTCCCAGGGTATAGAAGTCACCTTTCACGGTGGGCAAATCCTCCACCTGAGGGAACACATTGGAGCTGCGCATGTGTTTCAGCAGGGCAGACAACACTCTGGACAACACGTTAGAGAACATTGGCTGTGACATCCCTGGGGGCATATTTATACTCCGTCTGCGCCGAATGTGCGTCCAAAATTTTTACGCACATTCAGGTCAAATCTTGCCCCATAGGTAAACTTTGACGCCTGAGCCCACGGGCGTCAAAATTCCACTGTGTGCTTCATTTTTTGGATGCGGCAACCCGCCTTGCATTAATCATATGCAAGGTAGGCGTTCCCGTCCAAAAAATGAATTAAACGGCTGTGCGTCGTATTTATGCTTTTGGGCAAAAATGACCATGGCCGGGAGCTAGAGCCAGAAAATGATGCACAGCCCGATTTGCGTCAAAAATTAACGCTTGGTTCAGGGCAGGCATTAAAATGGGGCAAACACACCTGTATTTAATCAGAACACACAGAAGCAACAGCAGAGCAGCAAAAGGGAGACATGAAGGTGCTTCTCATCGAGCGTGCACGCAGACGCAGAGCCCAGCAACAACAATAGCAGCTACCACAATACCAGCAGGGACCCCAAAGGCAGCGCAGAAGACAGGAGAGAATATTCTGCAACAGAACAACCCTTCATGGCCTCAGGGAACATGACATCATCCAGAGGTACAGGTTGAACTGGCAGGCCATTGAGCAGCTGCTGCAAAACATTGAGCTACAGTTGGCACCCACCTTGCTGACACCCCGCACCATCCCAAAAGAAACCAAGCTGCTTGCCGTACTTCACATGCTGGCAAGTGGCTCTTTTCAAACAACTGGTGCCCTGGTTGCCGGAATATCACAGCCATCATTCTCTGTCTTTTTGCCCAAAGTACTGGATGCCATCATTGGACTCACACCCCGCCACATCTGCTTCCCTAACACACTGCAGAAGCAGCAGGAAACAAAACAGGGGTTGTACCTCATTAGTGGCTTCCCAAAAGTCCTTGGTGCAATCGACTGCACACATGTATGCCTTGTGCCACCTGCTGCAACTGAACACCTTTACCGCAACAGGAAGCACACACATTCCATCAATGTGCAGGCCATTGTCGATCACCAAGGATTGATCACCAACATCGTGGCAAAATATCCTGGGAATGTCCATGACTCATTCATCTTACATCACAGCACCATCAATCATCACTTCCAGGATGGACGGTATGGCAATGGACTACTTGTTGGTAAGTACAAAAACCTACTTATATACACACTGCGCAGCAACCCTCTAGGACACACAACACATACACCACAACAGCAACGTGTGGACAGGAACACACTGAGGTTGTGACATCGCTAGCCATGTTTCATAGGTCACCATTGAACCTGTCACACATCTGAAATTACTGTACAGCCTAATGTTAAGACGTCAATGATGACAACGTATGGAGTGTGTTGCCTAAATGTCACCTTGCAAATTGTAAGCGTCTCAATTATGTTTACATTAATCCATTGCATAAGTCTAAAGGTATGTCATGTCCAGGGTACATTGATATGAACGTGTTAACAATTCTGTCAAATTTAACCTGTGTATGGAACTATCATCTCACCCCCAGTGAAGACACAGTGACCCCTGTATCACAAGTCACAATGCTAGGGAGGGCACACTGTACTACAAATCCCAAAACATACTGCTGACAACCGGTCAGCAGCCAAACACTCGTTCAGCCAAGGAAACAACACAATGCAGATGGTACATCCTACAAGCCTAGGAAGCAACACAATAACACAGAAGAGTCACAGACAACACAAGACACCTACTGCCATGCAAGGTGATTTCAATAGGGCAAGCTTCATCAACATGATCCCATTCATTTTCTCTTTCAGCTGATCAGGGGTATGGGATCCAGCCATGGATTATGACACCTATTGGCAACCCAAGTACTGCAGCAGAGCGTGCCTACAATGACGCACATAGGAGGACACGCAGCATAGTCAAGAGGACCTTCGGCATCCTCAAGTTGAGATTCAGGTGCCTCGACATCACTGGTGGTAGCCTCCTATATTCCCCTGAAATGGTCTGTAGGATCATTCTAACATGTGCCATCCTGCACAACATTTGCATAAAAAGGAACATTCCCCTCCTGGAACCAGAGCCACACATGCCTGAAGAGGAGGAAGAGGAGGATGGTGGCCTGCAACATAAGGGGGAACAACAAAACATGGCTGCTGGAGTGCGTAGGTGCCAACATATCGTGAACAATTACTTTTAAATATAATCACCATCACCACTTTATTAACTAATGTAAATAAACACCGATAATAATCACCATATCATGATCTGGCTAATCATTTGTGCTCACCTTTATCTCTAACTATCAGAATAAGAGTGTTGCCTCGTGGAGCATTGCTGATAGATCGATTGTGATACAGAAAATCCCAGAGCAATTGTGATGCATATCATACAACGGTCACATACACACACACAGTAAATGACATATATCCTATACATTTCACTTTTGAAGGGCAATAGCAGAGGACCACACCTATTTCACACATACATGTTGGAAACATGGTTCATCGCAGGATATGGCACACAACTAAGACACCATCACTCAATAAGGGGAAAACAAGCCTCATACATGAGGCAGTTGATGTGCTATTGCATCGGTAACAGGAATGTATGACCAGACCCTTGACAGCAGTAGGTCCAACTGCATCCAATCTTTGCAAGGACTATCTGTGACTAGAGTTCCATATAAGCAGAACATAGACAGCACAAGTGCCACACATATGACAAGCATTGCGCACATGACATTCCATGTACATGTCAACCCATTTCCTAACTCCTGACACACCCATGCTCCTGGTCACAACCCACCTGTCTGAAGAGGTCCCTGGAATAGTAATATGTGTACCCCGATGTTCCCTCCTCTACACACACAGACTAACAATAGTAGTCCAGTGTGCTACACCCTTTCCTATGGTATACCAGTGTCATAGTAGATCTGACTGCATGGACGTCAGGTCAATTAATACACTGGTTTGTAGTTTCTAAGCCCTGTTATCACCTGTAGATTGGTTCCCGTGTGAAAGGTACTGTTGGCCATTTGAATGCAAATCTCACCTACAGGACTTGTGAGAAACTGATGCAGCCCACACCTGTGATCACCTCCAAGCACACCACCCATTTCAACATGCACTGCCCCTGCTGATGCCTGGAACAGCATAGAAGTTCCCATTTTGTCAAATACACCGTTATGCATTGCTAGTAATGAAGCCGTGTAACACAGCCCTTGGGTTCATGTGTCACCTTCAAAAACACAGGACATACACAGTTTTGCATATCAACTGACTTGTTCCTCCTCCAAACAGTCTTAGTGAGACCACTGATTATGTAACTTGTGAAATTGCTGGATCCTGATTGACCCTGCATCCTGTCAGCCTGACTGGCACCTGTCTGTGCGTTACCCTAAAGATTCCCTGTGGCTACATGTGTACCACACTTGCTTTACCAAACCTCTCATTCCTCAGAGGGTATTTTGTCATGTGCTTCATCAATGCATACCCAAATACATTGTATAGCATCATCTGCCTTTTAATTGTACCATATTTGTTAAATTGTCTTTGAATACCAAAATCATGGCCCATCCCTTGTCTGGGTCTTATGTATGCATGAACGACAAAGTGTGACAGTGTCCCAGGGCCATATGCAGGGATTGGGTACGGTGCCTCCAGCAGAACCTGCAACCTCTGATAATGTCCATGGAAAGTCCACACATGTTAGGACCCTGACAGTTCACACGCTGAATTACATTGCTCACAATATATTGATGGGCTGTGCGTGGTGAATAGCTGCGAGAATAATCAGCACAGAGGCTATGATGTTCCCAGATGCAGTGGGAATTTCAGAGGCCAACCTGTGTACAAATGTTGTAATGACACCTGCCGGAACATGACATCAGAGACATTATTTCACTCAGCACACCAAGGTTGCCCTGTTGACAGTCTCATTACACGTCTTCAGTGACAGGGTGGGACCATCCCCAAGTAGGTTCTCATGTCCTCATTGACTTTACTCACATTGATCTCAGATGGATACTGTAGGAAAGTACCATCTTGCCTGGCATGTTACCCCCATATTTCACTGTATATATGTTGTTTTAGTTGTATGTGTCACTGGGACCTTGCCAGCCAGGGCCCCACTGCTCATAAGTGTGCCCTGTATGTGTTCCCCGTGTGATGACTAACTGTCTCACTGAGGCTCTGCTAACCAGAACCTCAGTGGTTATGCTCTCTCATTTCTTTCCAAATTGTCACTAACAGGCTAGTGACCAATTTCACCAATTTACATTGGCATACTGGAACACCCTTATAATTCCCTACTATATGGTACTAAGGTACCCAGGGTATTGGGGGTTCCAGGAGATCCCTATGGGCTGCAGCATTTCTTTTGCCACCCATAGGGAGCTCTGACAATTCTTACACAGGCCTGCCACTGCAGCCTGAGTGAAATAACATCCACGTTATTTCACAGCCATTTACCACTGCACTTACGTAACTTATAAGTCACCTAAATGTCTAACATTTACCTGGTAAAGGTTGGGTGCTAAGTTACTTAGTGTGTGGGCACCCTGGCACTAGCCAAGGTGCCCCCACATTGTTCAGGGCAAATTCCCCGGACTTTGTGAGTGCGGGGACACCATTACACGCGTGCACTATACATATGTCGCGACATATGTATAGCGTCACATTGGTAACTCCGGACATGGCCATGTAACATGTCTAAGATCATGGAATTGTCACCCCAATGCCATTCTGGCATTGGGGAGACAATTCCATGATCCCCCGAGTCTCTAGCACAGACCCGGGTACTGCCAAACTACTTTTCCCGGGGTTTCACTGCATCTGCTGCCAACCCCTCAGACAGGTTTCTGCCCTCCTGGGGTCCAGCCAGGCTTGGCCCAGGAAGGCAGAACAAAGGACTTCCTCAGAGAGAGGGTGTTACACCCTCTCCCTTTGAAAAAAGGTGTCAGGGCTGGGGAGGAGTAGCCTCCCCCAGTCTCTGGAAATGCTTTGATGGGCACAGATGGTGCCCATCTCTGCATAAGCCAGTCTACACCGGTTCGGGGATCCCCCAGCCCTGCTCTGGTGCGAAACTGGACAAAGGAAAGGGGAGTGACCACTCCCCTGACCTGCACCTCCCCTGGGAGGTGCCCAGAGCTCCTCCAGTGTGCTCCAGACCTCTGCCATCTTGGAAACAGAGGTGCTGCTGGCACACTGGACTGCTCTGAGTGGCCAGGGCCAGCAGGTGACGTCAGAGACTCCTTCTGATAGGCTCTTACCTGTGTTGCTAGCCTATCCTGCTTCCTAAGTAGCCAAACCTCCTTTTCTGGCTATTTAGGGTCTCTGCTTTGGGGAATTCTTTAGATAACGAATGCAAGAGCTCATCAGAGTTCCTCTGCATCTCTCTCTTCACCTTCTGCCAAGGAATCGACCGCTGACTGCTCTGGACGCCTGCAAAACTGCAACAAAGTAGTAAAGACGACTACTGCAACCTTGTATCGCTGATCCGGCCGTCTTCTCAACTGTTTTCCTGGTGGTGCATGCTGTGGGGGTAGTCTGCCTCCTCTCTGCACGAGAAGCTCAGAAGAAATCTCTTGTGGGTCGACGGAATCTCCCCCCTGCAACCGCAGGCACCAAAAGACTGCATCGCCGGTCCTCTGGGTCCACTCTCAGCACAACGAGCGTGGTCCCTGGAACTCAGCAACTCTGTCCAAGTGACTCCCACAGTCCAGTGACTCTTCAGTCCAAGTTTGGTGGAGGTAAGTCCTTGCCTCCCCACGCTAGACTGCATTGCTGGGTACTGCGTGATTTGCAGCTGCTCCGGCTCCTGTGCACTCTTCCAGGATTTCCTTTGTGCACAGCCAAGCCTGGGTCCCCAACACTCTAACCTGCAGTGAACGACCTCCTGAGTTGTCCTCCGGCATCGTGGGACCTTCTTTTGTGACTTCGGGTGAGCTCCGGTTCACTCTTCTTTGTAGTGCCTTTTCTGGCACTTCTGTGGGGGATGCTTGCTTCTGAGTGGGCTCCTTGTCTTGCTGGGTGCCCCCTCTGTCTCCTCACGCAATTGGCAACATCCTGGTCCCTCCTGGGCCACAGCAGCATCCAAAAACCCTAACCACAACCCTTGCAGCTAGCAAGGCTTGTTTGCGGTCTTTCTGCACGGAAACACCTCTGCAAGCTTCTTCATGATGTGGGACCTCCATCCTCCAAAGGGGAAGTTCCTAGTCCTCTTAGTTCTTGCAGAATCCACAGCTTCTACCATCCAGTGGCAGCTTCTTTGCACCCACAGCTGGCATTTCCTGGGCATCTGCCCACTCCCGACTTGATCGTGACTTTTGGACTTGGTCCCCTTGTTCCACAGGCACTCTCGTCTGGAAATCCATCGTTGTTGCATTGCTGGTGTTGGTCTTCCTTGCAGAATTCCCCTATCACGACTTCTGTGCTCTCTGGGGAACTTAGGTCCACTTTGCACCCACTTTTCAGGGTCTTGGGGTGGGCTATTTTTCTAACCCTCACTGTTTTCTTACAGTCCCAGCGACCCTCTACAAGGTCACATAGGTTTGGGGTCCATTCGTGATTCGCATTCCACTTTTGGAGTATATGGTTTGTGTTGCCCCTATACCTATGTGCTCTCATTGCAATCTATTGTGACTGTACATTGCTTGCATTGCTTTCTATTGCTATTACTGCATATTTTTGGTATTGTGTACATATATCTTGTGTATATTTGCTATCCTCATACTGAGGGTACTCACTGAGATACTTTTGGCATATTGTCATAAAAATAAAGTACCTTTATTTTTTGTATATCAGTGTATATGACACCAGTGGTATAGTAGGAGCTTTACACGTCTCCTAGTTCAGCCAAAGCTGCTCTGCTAAGCTACCCTTTTCTATCAGCCTAAGCTACTAGACACCTCTTCTACACTAATAAGGGATAACTGGACCTGGTGCAGAATGTAAGTACCCCTTGGTATCACTACAAGCAAGGCCAGCCTCCTACATTGGTTGTGCAGCGGTGGGATAAGTAATGCAACTACTTGCCACTTTGTCATTTTGCACTTTTCATAAGAGAAAAATATACAAAACAAGTTCAGTGTATGTACACCTAACCAAAAAGTTTTGCTTTTCTCTTCTTACTCTATTGCTAAGTGCTGAAAAGTACCTCTAAAACTTTCAAAAAGTTCTTAAAAGTTGAAAAAGTTTTTTTTCCTGTTCTTTAAAAAGTTCTGAAACTTTTTCTTTCTTTTTCTGTCCCTTAAACCTTTTTCTATCATGTCTGGTACAGGTCAAACTCTGGATGTGACCAGCACTGCTTATGACCACCTTTGCTGGAAAGGTGCAAGGAGTCTCTGCATTGATAGAGGTTTAGGGGTAGGGAAGAATCCCTCTAGAGAATTGTTAGTTAATATGCTCATTGAACATGATAAGACCATAGCTGGCACATCTGGTGAGAAATTAGCTGATGGGTCACACTCTGAATCTGGGGTAGCCCCAGTAAAAGTGTTAGATGGGAACCTTCCCAACCTGCCCCTTAGCAGGCCACCTAGCAGGGCTGGTACTGATGTGAGTTCACATCATAGTAGGGAGGTTACTCCTTTAGGCCAGGTTGTTAGAGTGCCATCTGTTAGAGACAGGTCTCCCTCTGTTCATTCACACCATTCTTCTGTGTCAAGGCATGCCCAACCCACCCACCCTGATGACAGAGTGTTAGAAAGGGAACTCAATAGATTGAGAGTGGAAGAGTCCAGGCTGAAGCTGAAAAAGCAACAGCTGGATCCAGACAGGGAAGCATTTGACTTAGAAAAAGAAAGGCAGAGGTCGGGGTTTGGACCCCATGGTGACAGCAGCAGTATTACAGATAGTAATCCTGTGAAAGAGCATGATTCTAGAAATCTGCATAAGATAGTTCCTCCTTACAAGGAGGGGGATGACATTAACAAGTGGTTTGCTGCACTTGAGAGGGCCTGTGTTGTACAGGGGCTCCCTCAAAGGCAGTGGGCTGCTATCCTATGGCTATCTTTCAGTGGAAAGGGTAGGGATAGGCTCTTTAGTGTGAAGGAAAGTGATGCCAATAATTTTACAGTTCTTAAGAATGCACTCCTAGATGGTTATGGCTTAACCACTGAACAGTACAGGATCAAGTTAAGAGAAAACAAAAAGGAGTCTTCACAAGACTGGGTAGACTTTGTTGACCATTCAGTGAAGGCCTTGGAGGGGTGGTTACATGGCAGTAAAGTTTCTGACTATGAAAGCCTGTATAACTTAATCCTGAGAGAGCATATTCTTAATAATTGTGAGTCTGATTTGTTGCACCAGTACCTAGTGGACTCAGATCTGACCTCTCCCCAAGAATTGGGAAAGAAGGCAGACAAATGGGTCAGAACAAGGGTGAACAGAAAAGTTCATACAGGAGGTGACAAGGATGGCAAGAAGAAGGATGGTAAGTCTTCTGACAAGGGTGGGGACAAATCAAAAAATGAGTCGTCCTCAGGCCCACAAAAACACTCTGGTGGGGGTGGTGGGCCCAAATCCTCTTCAAATCAAGTAAAGAAACCATGGTGCTATTTATGTAAGATAAAAGGCCATTGGACAACTGATCCCAGTTGTCCAAAGAAAAGCACCAAGCCTCCCATTACCACAACCCCTACTGCTACACCTAGTGCCCCTAGTAATAGCAGCGGTGATGGGAGCAAACCTACTAATAGCCAATCCAAGGGAGTAGCTGGGCTCACTTTTGGTAATTTAGTTGGGGTTGGTCTTGTTAGGGAGACCACAGAGGCTGTGTTAGTCTCTGAAGGTGCCATTGATTTGGCCACCTTGGTTGCTTGTCCCCTTAATATGGATAAGTACAAGCAACTTCCCCTAATAAATGGTGTTGAGGTTCAGGCCTACAGGGACACAGGTGCCAGTGTTATCATGGTAATAGAGAAACTGGTCCACCCTGAACAAAACCTACTTGGTCACCAGTACCAAGTGACTGATGCTCATAACAACACTCTTAGCCACCCCATGGCTGTTGTGAATCTCAACTGGGGGGGGTTACTGGTCCAAAGAAAGTTGTGGTTGCTTCAGATTTACCTGTAGACTGTCTCTAGGGAACGATTTAGAGACATCAGCTTGGGCAGAAGTGGAGTTGGAGGCTCATGCAGCAATGCTGGGCATTCCTGGGCATATTTCTGCTTTAACAAGGGCTCAGGCCAAAAAGCAAAAAGGACAGGGTGACTTGGATCCTGGAACAATGGACCAAGTGCTCCCTAAAGCTAGGGTTAGTAAAGGTAAAACACTACCTACTATCCCTCCCTCTACAGTGGATTCAACTTCTGAGGAAGAAGAATTTCCACCCTGTGCAGAACCTTCACCAGAGGAGCTGGAAGCAGACACTGCTGAGCTTTTGGGTGGAGGGGGCCCTGCCAGGGAGGAGCTGAGTGTGGCACAGCATACCTGTCCCACACTAGAGGGTCTAAGACAGCAAGCTGTCAAACAGCAAAATGGGGATGTCAGTGGCTCTCACAGAGTTTACTTGGAGGACAACCTCTTGTATACTGAAGCAAGGGATCCAAAACCTGGAGCAGCCAGGAGATTGGTAATTCCTCAGCAATACAGAGAGTTCCTCCTAACTCTAGCCCACGACATTCCCTTGGCTGGACATTTGGGGCAAATGAAAACATGGGACAGGCTTGTTCCCTTGTTTCATTGGCCTAGAATGTCAGAGGACACAAAGGAATTTTGTAAGTCCTGTGAAACCTGTCAAGCCAGTGGCAAAACAGGTGGCACTCCAAAGGCACCCCTTATTCCACTGCTTGTGGTTGGGGTTCCCTTTGAAAGGGTAGGGGTTGACATAGTTGGCCCCCTTGACCCCCCTACTGCTTCAGGCAATAGGTTTATCTTGGTGGTAGTTGACCATGCCACCAGATATCCTGAAGCAATTCCTCTAAGGACCACTACAGCTCCTGCAGTGGCAAAGGCCCGCCTGGGAATCTTTTCCAGAGTGGGCTTCCCAAAAGAGGTGGTATCAGACAGGGGAAGCAATTTCATGTCTGCTTACTTAAAGGCCATGTGGAAGGAATGTGGTGTGACATACAAGTTCACCACACCCTATGATCCACAAACAAATGGACTGGTGGAGAGTTTAATAAAACTCTCGAAGGAATGATAATGGGACTCCCTGAAAAACTCCGGAGGAGATGAGATGTCCTGTTACCTTGCCTCCTTTTTGCTTACAGGGAGGTACCCCAAAAAGGAGTGGGCTTCAGCCCTTTTGAACTCCTATTTGGACACCCTGTAAGAGGTCCTCTAACACTTGTGAAGGAGGGTTGGGAACAACCTTTAAAAGCTCCTAAGCAAGACATAGTAGACTATGTACTTGGCCTAAGCTCTAGGATGGCTGAGTACATGAAAAAGGCCAGTAAAAACCTTCAAGCCAGCCAAGAGATCCAAAAGCAATGGCATGACCAGAAGGCTGTTCTGATTCAGTACCAACCAGGGCAGAAAGTGTGGGTCTTGGAGCCTGTGGCCCCAAGAGCACTCCAAGACAAATGGAGTGGTCCCCACATTATTTTTGAGAAAAAGGGAGAAGTCACCTACTTGGTTGACTTAGGCACTGCCAGGAGTCCCCTTAGGGTGCTCCATGTCAATCGCCTGAAACCCTACTATGACAGGGCTGATCTCACCCTGCTCATGGCAACAGATGAAGGACAGGAAGAAGAGAGTGACCCTCTCCCTGATCTCTTCTCTTCCACAGAACAAGATGCTCTGGTGGAAGATGTAGTTCTGGCAGATTGTCTTACTGCTGAGCAGAAAGACCACTGCATAAACCTCCTGGGTCAGTTTTCTGAACTCTTTTCTACTGTGCCAGGCACCACTTCCTGGTGTGAGCACACTATAGATACTGGAGACAGCTTGCCTGTCAAAAGTAGGATCTATAGGCAGCCTGACCATGTCAGGGACTGCATAAAACAAGAAGTTCAGAAAATGCTTGAACTGGGAGTGGTTGAGTACTCTGAAAGTCCATGGACCTCTCCTGTGGTACTTGTACCAAAACCTCATTCCAAAGATGGAAAGAAGGAAATTAGATTTTGTGTAGATTACAGAGGTCTCAACCAGGTAACTAAAACTGATGCTCACCCTATACCCAGGTCAGATGAGCTAATAGATACACTGGCATCTGCCAAGTATCTAAGCACCTTTGATTTGACTGCAGGGTATTGGCAGATCAAGTTATCAGAGGATGCTAAAGCAAAAACTGCATTTTCAACCATTGGAGGGCACTACCAATTCACAGTAATGCCTTTTGGGTTGCAAAATGCACCTGCCACTTTTCAGAGGTTGGTGAATACAATCCTGCAAGGGTTGGAGGCTTTTAGTGCAGCATATCTAGATGATATAGCTGTCTTTAGCTCCACCTGGGATGATCACCTGGTCCACCTATGGAAAGTTTTGGAGGCCCTGCAGAAGGCAGGCCTCACTATCAAGGCTTCAAAGTGCCAGATAGGGCACCACTTCAGGGGGAAATCCAAACTATTATAGATTGGGTTCCCCCTACAACTCAGACCCAGGTGAGAGCCTTCTTAGGCCTCACTAGGTATTACAGGAGGTTCATAAAGAACTATGGCTCCATTGCAGCCCCTCTTAATGACCTCACATCTAAGAAAAGGCCTAAAAAGGTATTGTGGACAGCCAGCTGTCAGAAAGCTTTTGAGGAGCTGAAACAGGCCATGTGCTCTGCACCTGTCCTAAAAAGCCCTTGTTACTCCAATAAATTAATTGTTCAAACTGATGCATCTGAATTAGGGGTAGGAGCAGTCTTATCACAACTTAATTCTGAGGGCCAGGATCAACCTGTTGCTTTTATCAGCAGGAGGTTGACCCCTAGAGAAAAGCGTTGGTCTGCCATAGAGAGGGAGGCCTTTGCTGTGCTCTGGGCACTGAAGAAGTTGAGGCCACACCTGTTTGGCACTCACTTCATTGTTCAGACAGACCACAAACCTCTACTTTGGCTAAAACAAATGAAAGGTGAAAACCCTAAATTGTTAAGATGGTCCATATCTCTACAGGGAATGGACTATACAGTGGAACATAGACCTGGGAGTACCCACTCCAATGCAGATGGGCTCTCCAGATATTTCCACTTAGACAATGAAGACTCATCAGGTCATGGCTCGTCTTATTGTCCTTCGTTTGGGGGGGGTTGTGTAGGAAAGTACCATCTTGCCTGGCATGTTACCCCCATATTTCACTGTATATATGTTGTTTTAGTTGTATGTGTCACTGGGACCCTGCCAGCCAGGGCCCCAGTGCTCATAAGTGTGCCCTGTATGTGTTCCCTGTGTGATGACTAACTGTCTCACTGAGGCTCTGCTAACCAGAACCTCAGTGGTTATGCTCTCTCATTTCTTTCCAAATTGTCACTAACAGGCTAGTGACCAATTTCACCAATTTACATTGGCATACTGGAACACCCTTATAATTCCCTAGTATATGGTACTAAGGTACCCAGGGTATTGGGGTTCCAGGAGATCCCTATGGGCTGCAGCATTTCTTTTGCCACCCATAGGGAGCTCTGACAATTCTTACACAGGCCTGCCACTGCAGCTTGAATGAAATAACGTCCACGTTATTTCACAGCCATTTACCACTGCACTTAAGTAACTTATAAGTCACCTATATGTCTAACCTTTACCTGGTAAAGGTTGGGTGCTAAGTTACTTAGTGTGTGGGCACCCTGGCACTAGCCAAGGTGCCCCCACATTGTTCAGGGCAAATTCCCCGGACTTTGTGAGTGCGGGGACACCATTACACTCGTGCACTATACATATGTCACGACATATGTATAGCGTCACAATGGTAACTCCGAACATGGCCATGTAACATGTCTAAGATCATGGAATTGTCACCCCAATGCCATTCTGGCATTGGGGAGACAATTCCATGATCCCCCGAGTCTCTAGCACAGACCCGGGTACTGCCAAACAACCTTTCCCGGGGTTTCACTGCAGCTGCTGCCAACCCCTCAGACAGGTTTCTGCCCTCCTGGGGTTCAGCCAGGCTTGGCCCAGGAAGGCAGAACAAAGGACTTCCTCAGAGAGAGGGTGTTAAACCCTCTCCCTTAGGTGTCAGGGCTGGGGAGGAGTAGCCTCCCCCAGTCTCTGGAAATGCTTTGATGGGCACAGATGGTGCCCATCTCTGCATAAGACAGTCTACAACGGTTCAGGGATCCCCCAGCCCTGCTCTGGCGCGAAACTGGACAAAGGAAAGGGGAGTGACCACTCCCCTGACCTGCACCTCCCCTGGGAGGTGCCCAGAGCTCCTCCAGTGTGCTCCAGACCTCTGCCATCTTGGAAACAGAGGTGCTGCTGGCACACTGGACTGCTCTGAGTGGCCAGGGCCAGCAGGTGACGTCAGAGACTCCTTCTGATAGGCTCTTACCTGTGTTGCTAGCCTATCCTCCTTCCTAAGTAGCCAAACCTCCTTTTCTGGCTATTTAGGGTCTCTGCTTTGGGGAATTCTTTAGATAACGAATGCAAGAGCTCATCAGAGTTCATCTGCATCTCTCTCTTCACCTTCTGCCAAGGAATCGACTGCTGACTGCTCTGGACGCCTGCAAAACTGCAACAAAGTAGCAAAGACGACTACTGCAACCCTGTATCGCTGATCCGGCCGTTTTCTCAACTGTTTTCCTTGTGGTGCATGCTGTGGGGGTAGTCTGCCTCCTCTCTGCACAAGAAGCTCAGAAGAAATCTCTTGTGGGTCGACGGAATCTCCAACCTGCAACCGCAGGCACCAAAATACTGCATCGCCGGTCTTCTGGGTCCCCTCTCAGCACAACGAGCGTGGTCCCTGGAACTCAGCAACTCTGTCCAAGTGACTCCCACAGTCCAGTGACTCTTCAGTCCAAATTTGGTGGAGGTAAGTCCTTGCCTCCCCACGCTAGACTGCATTGCTGGGTACCGCGTGATTTGCAGCTGCTCCGGCTCCTGTGCACTCTTCCAGGATTTCCTTTGTGCACAGCCAAGCCTGGGTCCCCGACACTCTAACGTGCAGTGCATGACCTCCTGAGTTGTCCTCCGGCATCGTGGGACCTTTTTTTGTGACTTCGGGTGAGCTCAGGTTCACTCTTCTTCATAGTGCTTGTTCCGGCACTTCTGCAGGTGCTGCTTGCTTCTGAGTGGGTTCCTTTTCTTGCTGGGCGCCCCCTCTGTCTCCTCACGCAATTGACGACATCCTGGTCCCTCCTGGGCCACAGCAGCATCCAAAAACCCTAACCGCGACCCTTGCAGCTAGCAAGGCTTGTTTGCGGTCTTTCTGCACGGAAATACCTCTGCAAGCTCCTTCACGGCATGGGACCTTCATCTTCCAAAGAGGAAGTTCCTAGTCCTCTTCGTTCTTGCAGAATCCACAGCTTCTACCATCCAGTAGCAGCTTCTTTGCACCCACAGCTGGCATTTCCTGGGCATCTGCCCACTCCCGACTTGATCGTGACTTTTGGACTTGGTCCCCTTGTTCCACAGGTACTCTCGTCCAGAAATCCATTGTTGTTGCATTGCTGGTGTTGGTCTTCCTTGCAGAATTCCCCTATCACGACTTCTGTGCTCTCTGGGGAACTTAGGTGCACTTTGCACCCACTTTTCAGGGTCTTGTGGTGGGCTATTTTTCTAACCCTCACTGTTTTCTTACAGTCCCAGCAACCCTCTACAAGATCACATAGGTTTGGGGTCCATTCGTAATTCGCATTCCACTTTTGGAGTATATGGTTTGTGTTGCTCCTATACCTATGTGCTCTCATTGCAATCTATTGTGACTGTACATTGCTTGCATTGCTTTCTATTGCTATTACTGCACATTTTTGGTATTGTGTACATATATCTTGTGTATATTTGCTATCCTCATACTGAGGGTACTCACTGTATATCTGTGTATTGTGTTTTCTTATGATATTGTGCATATGACACCAATGGTACAGTAGGAGCTTTACACGTCTCCTGGTTCAGCCTAAGCTGCTCTGCTAAGCTACCCTTTTCTATCAGCCTAAGCTGCTAGACACCTCTTCTACACTAATAAGGGATAACTGGACCTGGTGCAGAGTGTAAGTACCCCTTGGTATCACTACAAGCCAGGCCAGCCTCCTACAGACACTCAGTAGATACAGGAATAGCTGCCACTGACTCATGATGAGACCTTGACGTAACTGTGACAACATACACCCCTAAAAATAAACAGGATCAACATTGGACCACACACATGAACAAGACACCTCTGTGCAATTGAACACTGGAAATATGTGGACACGTGCCGCCTCGTCTGCTGGTCCACCACAGCCACTGGAGAGTTGTGGCTCAGTTATATGACCTCAACTGTGGCGTCATAATACATTTGTGGTTCACCTTTGGCTGTCTGGGACAATTACATGGTACCCACTTCATCTATGCATGTGCCTGACTCACTGTGGGAGTCACCAACAAGTGCCTTGGAAGCAGTTACCAAAAATCTAGGACATGGGATGGCAAAATTGTGGACCATTAACATGAACAAGCGTCTGCCATCTATCTGGTGCATGCTTTTCCATTTGTGGTGTCTACGTTACCCAAAATCTTGGAAGTGCACACAACGGATGTTGCTACATGTATGACTAACACATGTCCTCTCTCATTTCCACAATGACTTGCATCTAAGGTTTGGCAACATTGACTTCACATTCATACAAGCATATTTGCAATAATTCATCTTGTGATACACACACACTGGGTCAACAACTACATTAGTAGCCACTGCACACACATTGAGCCATAGGCATTGAGGTATTGTACTTATGTACGTCACCTTGCTATCCTCTCCTGATGCCAAACATGCCCAAATTGTGCAATACATATATGTAGGCCACACATATGGCCATCTAGTGTGTCAGCAAAGCGTCAAAATCCTGTTAAGGAAGTAGCGGGTCATGGTCCGCTGCAATATGATGTCTCACATGTGAACATACACCATCAACACCAAAGTGGGGGCAATCAGCCTATCTCAGTTGTGTCCCAAATGTAACATAACATTAAATTTGAAAAAATGCCCAAAACCAGTTCATGCACTGAAATGTTGACGTTTTTAGCGTTATGCGTCATATGTTTTTTCACCAATACAGATTGTGCGTCATATTTTTCGATGCACAGGAGTGAAAATTAGGCCGCATCCAAATAATTGTAAGACTATTTACTATTATTTGGATGTGGCCTAATTTTCACTCCTGTGCATCGAAAAATATGACGCACAATCTGTGTGCGTGAAAAAATATGACGCATAACGATAAAAACTGCAGCCATTTTATGCAGGAAGTGATGTAATAGGATATCCTGTTTACAGATTATGTACAGTGGGTGTACTTTCACTTTCACTTTGCAATCTGTGAATCTTCTAGACTGTGTGGCTGTTTTCAGAGTGTTGTCCAGTGATTTTGTTCCATATGTAAGAACACATTTTCCCATTGACACAGAATGGGAAAAACCCTTTGCTACATCTGGCTCTTTGTGCTTTGGTGTCCTGTGTGCTATCTTACTTGTTACTTTGTGAAATAAATATTGTTGTTGTATACTGTCTGAGTGTGTTTTGTTTACAATTTTCCGGTATTGTAGTGTATTTGTTGTTTGTGGGAGTCTGTTGTGGGTAGTGCTAGTTTGGGGATAGTTGGGCTCTTTTAGTTGTTAAGTTTACTTCTTTTTTTGTACTTCTACTTTCCCCCTTTTCTCCTTTCTTCTTCTTTATCCCTGATTCCCCTTTTCAGTGCTGAGATGTTGGGTAGGCCACGTCTTGGCAGGATGGGTGAGGAGGAGCTGGGGGGGCTTTATATTGCTGGTGTGCCGTTTCCTCCCACTCATGATCGAGGCAGGGGGCAGGGTGATACAGGGGTATCACACTGAGGCGCGAAGAATCTGGTGGGGAAAGGTGCTGCATCACTTGCAGCGCGTGTATGGGAGCCAGAGGAATGACCACCAGCTGAAGCACTGCTGGGCTGACCTCATCACCAGGGAGCAAGATCTGCTGGACCACCTGGCAATAGTGATTGGTGGCACTGTTGGTGAGTACAAATCATGTAAATGTGCACATTTAAAAGCTCTGTAGTGACATCAGATGATTTGTACAATATCTGCCGGCTAAGTTGCTGAATGTGTGGAATGCTGCGGAAACATACAGGGTCATTGATGCACTATGTGAAGGACCACAATTGCTAGCTGTCAGGAAGCACGTGCTCTGCAAACTTACAGAATACTTTTGCTTAATGTAATTTGGTGCCGCCTTTGTGTCAGACAGCAACACAAAATAGGAGCCAATCATGTCTATATAGGTCACATTTGCCAGTGAAGTATAGATGTACTAAAATATTGGCAAACTTTGTTGACGCAATAGCTAGACTGACTTTAGAAACACTACATGATGCAGAAAATGAATGCTGGCTTCACGTCAATTAATGATAGCAAAGTGGCCCAGACATATGTCTCATGTGTGTCTGGTGAGTGTGTAAGGAAAGCGTTTTTGGAAGTTCTATGAATGTTAGGGATTATTGTGGTCCTTCATCATTTTAGATACATGTCAGATCTGGATTTGAAAACATCGGGAAAAGGTGTAAGGTGCCCTCAGCTAACATCTTAGACTGGTATTTGGAGTTTGTTGTGCCACATTCCAATTAGGGATGGCAGTCCAAAAGTATGCACATGGGTTCATATCTCTGTGTTTGGTGCAAATCACCATTGTTGGGCCACATCAAATGAAGAAACTGTAACAACGTGAGGGCTTACAAAGGTCCTTGTCCCTCTGTACATTGTACCTATGTTTCATAAATGTGTCAAGGCCACATAGGCTGTTTGACTGCTAATGCAGTCCTCAAGTAACCAGGCTTTGGATGTCTCTCTTGGATGCACATGATGAGACGATTACACACCATTATTAGTTCTGCTCACTAACGAAGGAGCATGTTTGCCACCACATGATAGTTAGGGCCACTGCATGTGTGTAGATATGTGTGTAATTGTCACAGGAGACCCATGCTATGTACATGTTGGCCATGATATATCAGATGCTGTATCATCATGTCTGAATGGCTTTCATTACTTATGTCATCTTACACATTGTTTTTGTCTTTGAAATTGTTGGTCAGTGCACAGATTCTGAGCACATTTCTTCCTTCCATGCCTTACAGGTGGACCGGCACCCTGCACTGTGGGAGAGGTGGCTACATTTGAAGACCCCGACCACTCCAGTAAGTGTTGATATGTCTGTTATGTGTTGTGTTTGCTGGTAATGAGTAATGGACGCCTCTGTGTTGAACACATAGCAAGGTGTGATGCGCTGGCCAATCATTTGTCTTGTTCCATGAGTGGGATTTCAGTTTCTCCAAATTTCTGAGTTGGCCAATGCTTATCCTATTGTATTATCTAGGGATTGTAGGTCATTCCTGTAGGCCCCGCAATGAGAACTGGGGTGAGACATGTGGATAACACTTTTATCAACAAGAGTCGCACTGGAACTCATCTCAGATTTAAAGGGTCATTCTAAGTCTGGCGGGCGGCGGGGGCCGCCCGCCAGACTTCCCCCACCAAAATACCGCTCCGCGGTCGAAAGACCGCTGAGGGTATTTAGGGATTTGCCCTGGGCTGGCGGGCGACCGCCAAAAGGCCGCCCGCCAGCCCAGGGCAAATCATCCTTCCCACGAGGACGGCGGCTCAGAATTGAGCCGGCGGAGTGGGAAGGTGCGACGGGTGCAGTGGCACCCGTCGCGTATTTCAGTGTCTGCATAGCAGACACTGAAATACAAAGTGGGGCCCTCTTACGGGGGCCCCTGCAGTACCCATGCCATTGGCATGGGCACTGCAGGGGCCCCCAGGGGCCTCGGTACCCCCTACCGCCATCCTGTTCCTGGCGGGAGACCCGCCAGGAACAGGATGGCGGTAGGGGGTGTCAGAATCCCCATGGCGGCGGAACGCGCTCCGCCGCCATGGAGGATTCACAAGGGCAGCGGAAAACCGGCGGGAGACCACCGGTTTTACGCATCTGACCGCGGCCGAACCGCCGCGGTCAGAATGCCCTGCGGGGCACCGCCGGCCTGTCGGCGGTGCTCCCGCCGACCCTGGACCGCCGGGGTCAGAATCACCCCCTTAGTCTGCCTGTCAGACCCACATTCTCCCAGATTGGTACAGCAAATCGCTTTCCAAAAGACTTCTGCTTCCCTATTCACCAAAGTACTTATTAAACTGTATGTGGAACTTACTAGCAGCATGTACTTCCACATGTAGTACTACAAGTATGTGGTACTTGAGTGCAATGGCCTAGGTGTGCATGCAAATCATGATAATGGGTGTTTTTGCAACTCTGTGTCTGTTGTAAGTCATGCCTTACTGGAAGTATATGATGTGGACCAAGGTCTGCATTTCCTGACATGTGTGGCGCTAGGATTGGTCAAGGGTTTGCTGACTCCTAATTGTTGATAGAACTTACCTGTGGTGTGTGTGTAGAGCCAAACACGTGTTGAGCTTTCTATACACTCCTGGGTGTCCATGTTGTTTGGAATTGTTTGTTGTTTCTCCACCCCCCCTCAAACACAGGCATGGGTTTGTGAATTGGGTACCTAGGACTGATGCTACTAGTATGTTAAACATACATGCGAATAAGTGAATGTTTGGTCGGAACCTAGTAAACACACTCAGGTATGGCACATGAGTACTACACTAGCAAGTCCAATTACAGCTTGCAGACCATTTTGTGGCTTTAGATTTCCATCCCATACACTGACATCTGTAGCCCAGGCATTGGCGGAGGATGTGCAGCATGATTGTTAGCTGACAACTGGCAGAACTCAGATGCCAAGTTAATGCCAGTTGTTACCCATCTTGTAGGTTTTGGATGTGCTATGTGTGATATGACCTTTGTGGGCTGGCCTGCCATGTACTTCCTCAGGGACATTCAATGATCTGTATAGTGATATGAGCTGTTACAAGTACAGTAGATGTACTGTCTGATTTACTTCTTGTGCCATTTCACACAATGCAGTTCCTAATGTAAATTGTTTGCCTTTGTCTTCACAGCTGCGAACATAACACCCATCCAGGTCCGTGAGTTCCAGAGGCGGGCCATGAGGTACCAACATATCCTGCTGGTAGACTTGGGGTTCAG
Organism: Pleurodeles waltl; assembly: GCF_031143425.1. NCBI lineage: Eukaryota > Metazoa > Chordata > Amphibia > Caudata > Salamandridae > Pleurodeles > Pleurodeles waltl. The sequence goes on from NC_090439.1 coordinate 345,682,091, forward strand.
AAGGATGGCCCGTAGATACCGGAATGAACGGGTCTCCGGAGCATGGAGGGCTTTCCCACATGGTGGCCCTGCTTTGCTCACCACAGCCACCACCAGCACAACCACCAGTTCCACCCAGGTGGCACCACCCACAGCTGGGACAGTTGTCCCAACGTCTGCAGTTGCTCCAGGCCCCAGCAGTGCAACACCTTCAGGGCAGCCCACAAGCATTGGCTCTACACGCCCACAAACATCCTCTGCCGGTACCCAGGCTGCCCCAGCTGCTACAGTTGACCCTGCAGCTTTCCAGGCAATGGAACGTAAAATGGACCATGTGCTACGGAAAATCAGTCACCTGCAGCGTGATGTTCGACATATGAACAGGCGTGTGCGTTCCATAAAGCGGACCCTCCGGAGGGCCAACCTCTAGACTTTTGGATATGGACATGATTCCCTCCCCTCCCTCCTCTTTCCTTGTTCTCATACTTAGTGGGCTTAGGGGGCTTAGTGTTAGGTTAGTATAGGCTGTTAGTTTAGTTAGTGTTAGTGGGTGTGGGGTGGGGGTCCTGAATCTTTCTATTTTTACTTATTAAGTGTGTGGGTTGGTGTGTGGGGGGCTATGTTGGGGTTCTTGTGTGTTTAAAAAAAAATCATTTTTTTTTTTAAATATCAAACAAATAGAAAACAATACATAATGGTTTAGGTTAGTATAGTATGTGTTTAGGTTAGTATCTGTTGTCCTCCATGTGTCCCGTCTCATAAGGGGAGTGGGGGGGTTGATGTTTAGAACATTTTGTTGCATGTGATAAGTAAGTTTAGGTTAGGTTAGTTAGGGACAGTTGTGGGTAATGAGTAGTCAGGGTAGATTAGGGTAGGTAAGACTTTTCCCTCAGTTTCCTCTTCTGTGATTACCATTTAACAAATATATAGTAAACCCTTTACAGTATGTGTTAAATGCTTGTTGATCATGGCCTTGGCATTAGTGTACATGAATTTTGTTCTATTACATTTGTGTCGTATGCTGCAAACAAATCCCAACTGAGCTGTAAGATTGGCAGCTACCCCAGAGCTACCTTGCAAAGATTCCACCATTCGTTGCAACAACCAATCACAGTTAATATGGATCCCAACGTATTTTTGTCAATAAGTATATTTTCTAAGTCACAAACAGTGCTTCCAGATTTGATATTGGGGGAACAGTTTTAGGTCTGACTGCAGTGTGATGTTCAAGGACACCCTTATACGATGAGTTGTCGTAAGCCGTCTTGTAGTATCATCTTCATGACTCACATAGATAATTTGTGACACTGTTCAGCATGATTACCTATTTGGATGTAAACTCAGACACCTTCATTCATGCAGTTTTTGGAGTGTTTGCTTAGATTTGTGGGCAATGTTATATGTGTTATTATTGCATTGTGACAACATTTTCCTGCCACTATTTGATGACTTAGATATCCCTTGAGAAAGCATTATTCTGCCCAACACAGCATGATGGTGTATGGTTTCTCACTTCATCAGATAGTACCCTCAGGAAGGGCAGAGTATGATGCAATCCTGACCACTGTGCAGATTTATCAGACTATATAATTTCAGGACAGTTGTATTGACAAGCTACGTTATTTGACAGGAGGCACATTTCAGTTATCTACTGCACAGTTGATGTGTCACATTACCCAGAGACAAATTTGTTGTGTAAGTGCTATTTATTGAAAAGTGCTGTAGTGCTATATGTACCTTGTCCATGATTGTGAGTCCATTATAGTGACATCTTCCATTGTGATCCTACACAAGGGGTAAAGGGTAATGCATTTGACATGCTGGGGTGATGTGTCAGACAGTGCAGAGGGACAGGATTTGCCAATGAGTAAGAGAGAGACAAGCACTGGGCAGGCTGACAAGATATACAGTGGTTAGCAGAACAGTGATTGAGTGCAGTTGTTGTAAGACTGGCATGCTACAAAACGCTGGACCTTGGTAATAGTTTGCCATGTGGCAGGGACTAGTGCTTCCAGGTACTTTTCCGTGTGAAGGTGATCTGTTCCATGTCTTCTTCTTCTGATGTGTGTGTTGCCTCCTCTGTCCTTGGTGGTGGTGGTTGTGAAGGGGCAACACACACCTCAGTGTAAGAAGACGTGGAGTCAGACATCACGGTCACTGCTACCTGTGAAGTTCTTAAGGGCAGTACTGCTGCAAGGAGGATCTGCTGATTCTTAAGAATAGCAGCCACATCACGATGGTAGGCAGCCAGGTCGCCCTAAGGGGGTCATGATTGCATTTGTGCATGCAGTGGAAGGTTTGGGGTGCAAGGTGTTGTGGCAACTCCCTTACTGCAGTGGTAAATTCCTTGACAGTTTCTTGTAGTCCTTGCAGGATGGATGTTAGGGCTTGCATGGCTGCTGCCTGATCTGCAGATGACACGAACGCACCCCCTCTAGGCTGGCTGCCATAGGTTGCATCCCCACCTGCCCCTCATTGGCCAGCTCCCGCTGTACCCCAACTACAGTTCTCTCAAAGCTGGTGCCAGTGTCGTCTGAGTCCTCAGCTGTATTGGAGCTGGCAGGTATTACAATTGGGGTGGTGGGTGGATGCGCTGCGATGGCTGCTTGTTCTGTGCTCCTCCTTGTGAGTGAAGGTGGGGTCTGGAGGGTGCCAAGGACATCTTGGATGGTCTGCTGGGGAATGTTTGTTAGCTCGTCATCAGTGTCATCAGGGTATTCTGGGACAGGCATAAATGAAATGGGGTACAATTAGTGTGTGTGTGTTGTGGCTTTTGTGATCTGACATGCCTGCCTTGTGTGATTTCACATTGTGATCTTGTTTCCTGTTCATTGCTCCAGTCTTTCAGATGGGCATTCTCCCAGAGCTATGTCCCACCTGCATGTCACATGTTTAGTATTAAGTTATTGGACTTCTCAGCACCATCTCCTCTAGTCTTGTTTTAGGCCGAATAGTGAATTGCCACCTTCTTGTCCTACTCAGGCCTCCATCTACATCCATTCTCATTGTGAGACCTTTCACTGGCTGTGGGTGCTCTGATGGCACTAGCAGCACACTTAACAATCTGGACCTGCCCCAGTCTCTGATCTTTCACATCCACTTATATGTAGTTGACATGCAGCGTATCCTAGGCATAGCATTGTTATGGCACGATATGGATGTTGGCATTGGTAATGTGTACAGCTGACGTTAGGGAATGTGTGGTACATTGGATTGCCTTGATAGTCGTAGCAGTGTCCTATTTGCTCCTCTGACTGTGCAGGTGTAATTCAGTGACCAGTTACATGTGTCCTCCCCCTCAATGCTGTTGTCTGAGCAGTATGCCATTTGGGATGTTTCATTGTGACCCAGGCACAGGTTGGACCCTGACATATGCAGCATGGGTGTGACCTTAGTGCTGTGTAGCTCCTAATGTTGATGACATTGGCTGATGTTTGTGACAACTATGGGCATTCACATGTGACAGGACTGGAGCCTTTGTCTTGTTTCAGGGGATTGTTAAAGTTGTCATCCTAAACCCTCTAATTTAGGTGTGTATGATCCATGGGGAAGTTACTGCCATTGGCTACTTGAGCTGCACACAGAGCGGAGGTGGTAGTGGCAACTGTTGTCACTGTTACATTCCAGTTGTCGGTATGACTAGATCTTGTTAATTGGGCCTTAGTTAATGTAGGGGGTATAGTGCCCGACGTGTGTCTGGATGTCTGTTTGACATTGTGACCTTCCCTCCTGGCGTGGCTTTACCTTTGCTCCATCGTTGGCATGGCAGCATGCCCCCATGGGACTGTTGTTGGTGTAGTGTTATGGTGTGCCCCAGCTTCTCTCTGTGCAGGCCATGCCCCCATGCCATCCCCCTTTACCCATGCCACTCCATGTATATGATGACTTCCATGCATTTTGGGATCCGTATCCCCCCTGCTTACAGTTGACATTTGTACATTTTAATTCCCCATGCGACTTACCCTGCATGTGTGTTGTCTCCTGGTAGTCTGCGCTGTCCTGTCCTTGAATCCCTGTGACGATCTCCTCAGGGATGACGGCTGCAACCATCTCCTCCATGTGGTCCAGGGCCTCCTGGTGTGCTGGACTCCCACCTCCAGGCTGCAGTGCTGCCTTCCTGTTCCTGGCCATCTTTTCCTTGGTCCTGCGCTTGCAGTCATGCCAGTGTTTCATGCACTTGATGACTGTTCTGCGTACTTCTGCCACACTGTTAATCTTGTCAACAATTTGTTGCCATATTGCCTCTCTCCTACTGATTGGCAACTTTGAGGTGATAAACAGTTGGTGCTGGTGTTCCGTCACCTCTTTAACCAGGATTTTCTGTTCCTCTGCACTGAAGCATCACTTTCTTTTCTTCTTAAAAGTGTCCTGGTTCTTGTGTGGGTCCTCCTGGCTGGTTCCTGGTCTGTTCTCATTTTCCTGGGGTCTATACAGGCATCTGGGATCCATTTTGGCTCTCCTCTGCTGAAATGGCTGTGTTTGCGGGGAATTTTGACGCTATTGCGTCAAAAAACACTGCATATCTGGTGTGCGGTGTCGTAAATCGACCCACAGTCATTTCCGCCGCGTTAATGTAGTTTTGCTTTACAACTTGACGCTGCAGTGTGCATCAAAACAAATGACTTACACCTGTGGTTTGCGTGGCCGGGTGTCAAAGTATAAATTTGCACCCGCACAGCGCACCAAAATGGCACTAGCCGGCAGTAATATTTTTGACGCAAAACTGTGCAGGCACAGTTTTGCATCAAAAAGTATAAATATGGGCCCTGATGTCATGGCCACTGTTGTTTGAAAGAACCCACAGGCAGGAAATGGAGTGCTAGCAGGACCTGCACTAGAGGGGGGATTCCGGTGGGATGGCGGTTGGCTGGCGTTGTGCTGGGTCGCGGTAGGCAGTCGAAGACTGCCACATAAGTCAGCATTGGTTATCATTGGGCCCTATGGGTTCCAGGAGCCAATGGCCATGTATGCCGATGGTGACGGTACGCACCGCCGTGGAAGTGACCCCCATTTTATATCTGTTCACTCACTTGATACCTGACCTTCAACAGGAGAGGGCCTACACTGCAAGTGCTGCTGTGACCTCAGTCTGGAAGCGACAATGGCTCGAGTGTCTGGGGAAAGGGCCCCTGCCTTCACTGCAGAGGAGTTGGAGAAACCAGTGGATGGGGTCCTCCCCCAGTACACAATACTCTACGGTCCTCCAGACAAACAGGTAAGTACACTGTGAGCATGATGCGTGGGCAATGCCTGTTTGGAGTGGTGTGGATGGAAGATACATGTTGGGGGGGGCTGAGGGCTGCATGTGAGTATGGTCAGTGCATGTGCATCAGGGCATGGTTGGGAACTGGTGGGCAATGAGTATGACGGTCCCGACGGGTGAATAATTTCCTTTCATCCTGTACCTTTCCTCTAGGTCAGCACCCACCAGAAGAAGGGTATTTGGAGTGCCATCCCCAAGGAAGTGCGGACCCTGGGGGTCTATCATAGATGGAGCACCCACTGCTGCAAGAAATGGGAGGACCTGCACTGCTGGAGCAAGAAGACGGCGGAGGCCCAGCTGGGCCTGGCCTCCCATCGTGGAAGGGGTGCCGGTCGCACCATGACCCCCGTGATGTTCCACATCCTGGCGGTGGCCTATCCGGAGTTGGATGGGGGCTTGAGGGCATCACCGAAGCAACAAGGGGGTGAGTACAGTGTCATAAAGCTGATGCTGCATGGTAGAGGAAGTATCTGGGTGGGGGATGTGGGCTGTGGGTGCCCCTGGGCCAGGGCGAACATGGCAGTGTAGGTCCCTTGTTGGGCAGGCTCTGAAGCACTCCAACACCAATAGTGTCAGTGGACATCTACCACTGGGCAGGATCCTGTGTGTTTCAGGTGTGCAGCTAATGGCGTTAGGCATTGTACCCCATGGGCTGGTGACTTTCCTACTAACTGGTAGTGCATGGCCTAGTGCATATGGCTGCTCCCTGTGTGTTGTGTCTGCCAATGGTAGTGGTGTCGCTGGCATTGACCATGTGTGTTCTCTGTCTTTCCCCCCCTTCTTGTTTTGTCACCCTGTCCTTGTGTGCATTAGCATCATCTGGTGGAGGAGCAGAGGCACCAGCGACGGAGGGAGCTGCATCCACATGGCCCAGGAGGGTGAATCCACGGAGGGTGAAGGCACCAGTGGGGTGGAGGGCAAAGGGAGCTCCACGACGGGGACAGGAGGAGATACCAGCGACTGCGACTCCTCCTCTGATGGAAGCTCCCTGGCGGTGGCGGACACCTCTGTGCCCACCCCAACAACAGGTACAGCCACAACCCCCACTGACCAGCACCGCCCTCCCAGCAGCCCCTCAGTGAGTTTCCCGTGCCCAGTCACCCAGGAGGGTGGGCATCTCCTTTGCCCCAGGCACCTCAGGCCCTGCCCCAGTCAGCCCTGCTGCCCTCAGTGAGGAGGCTATTGACCTCCTGAGATCCCTCACTGTTGGGCAGTCAACCATTCTGAATGCCATCGAGGGTGTCGAGAGGCATTTGCAGCAAACAAATGCATACCTGGAGGACATTCATTTTAGCGTGGTGGCCCAACAGAGAGCATTTCAGGCTCTGGCCTCAGCACTGATGGCAGCCATTGTCCCTGTGTCCAGCCTCCCCCCTCCAACTTCCACTACCCCAACCCAATCCCCTCTACCTCAGCCTATCCCAAGCACACCATTGGACCAGCATGCACACACATCTACACACCAAAGTGGCTCAGGAAAACATAAGCACCACACATCCCACAGGCACTCACATAAGCAACTTACCCATGCACACATACAAACATTCACGTCCTCCACTGTGTCCCCCTCCTCCATGTCCTCCACCTCCCTCCCAGTCTCATCTCCACTCACACCTGCATGCACTACATCATCAGCCACTGCCTCCATCACCAGCAGTCCCATCACAACACACGGCTCACGTGCAATCACCATCCCCACTACCATTCACACATCCCCTGTGTCCTCTCCCAGTGTGTCTGTGCGCACTCCTCCCAAAGTACACAAACGCAGGCAAACACCCACTCAACAGCCATCTACCTCACAACAGCCTCCAGCCCATGCAACTTCACCCAAACTCAGCAGACGTACACCTCCTACAACCACTACCCCTTCCTCCCCTCCCACACCCCCTCCATCTTCCCGTCTCAGTGTGTCTAAAAAACTTTTCCTAGCTAACATTAAGGTCTTCCCCACACCTCCCCCCGTCCTTCCCATAGGGCCAGGATGTATAGATCCCAGCCCAGCACCTCAGCCACCACATCTGCATCCACTGTGGTCCCTACAAGTCCGGGAGGCTCAAAGGGGGCACCCGTTAGAGCTGCCAGTGTGCCATCCAAAGATCTGAAGGACCACCCTATTCCGCCACCTGCAAAGGTCAAAAAGGGCCCGGCTTCCAGCAGGGGAAGTCACACCACCCACCCAGCAAGGACTCGCCCAAATCTTAGAGGACAGTGCCAAAGTCCCTGCAGCGACTGCCAAGGTGGGGAAGGGCCACAAGCCAAAGGGCAAGTCACCTCAGGGCACGATGACGCCTGGTGAGGGGCTGGTGACCACTATATCATCAGGGATGGCCGCGACCTGCACCACAGTCACCACCGCCGCTCCGACCGCCACCTGCACCGCCACTGCCACAAAGTCAGGCTGAAGCATCATCCCCAAGGATCAGCCATCCGAGGCTGCCGGAGACGGTATGGTGTCTCCCTCCAGCACAACAGACACTTGCACCAAGGCCAGCACCGGCAGCATCTCCGCGGCAGCCACCTGCACCACCATCAGCACCAACACGTGCACAGCCGATAGCACTCTGTCGGACGTCAGCACCATCCCCAGTGGGCAGCCGTCCGAGTCTGCATGTGATGTCCTGAACCCTGGACACGCCACTTGAGGCACCACCTCCAGCACTGGCATGAACAAGCAATTGGCAGCCTAAGTTGCCACAGAATGGAGTGTGGCTCTGCCTACATGGAGTATCATGCTACCTGTTCCAGGTACATTGCATGGCTAAGACACCCAGGTGAGAGGATGTCAACTGCCACACCTGAGGTGCAGTATCAGGGGGCACCAAGCCCCCTCCAGAACCCTTGGAGAATTGCATCCACTCACCCAATCCTTGCCAGGATGAAGCACACTGGGCACCAAGCCCCCTCCAGAACCAGAGGAGAATTGCATCCACTCACCCAGTCCTTGGCAGGATGAACACACTTGGCACCAGGCCCCTCCAGAACCAGTGGAGAATTGCATCCACTCACCATTGCATCCACTCACCCAGTCCTTGGCAGGATGAAGCCTGCTGGGCACAAAGCCCCCTCCAGAACCAGTGGAGAATTGCATCCACTCACCCAATCCTTGGCAGGATGAAGCACACTGGGCACAAAGCCCCCTCCAGAACCAGTGGAGAATTGCATCCACTCACCCAATCCTTGGCAAGATGAAGCATGCTGGGCACAAAGCCCCCTCCAGAACCAGTGGAGAATTGCATCCACTCACCCAATCCTTGGCAGGATGAATCACTCTGGGCACAAAGCCCCCTCCAGAACCAGTGGAACATGTCACCCATTAGAGAGACTGTGGCTTTGCATTCCCCAGGAGCAAGGAGTGGGCAAACCACCCACTTGAGAGACTAGAGAGACTGTGGCTTTGCACTCCCCAGGACCAAGCAGTGGGCAAACCACCCACTTGAGAGATTGTGGCTTTGCACTCCCTAGGACCAAACAGTGGGCAAACCACCCACTTGAGAGACTGTGGCTTTGCACTCCACAGGACCAAGCAGTGGGCAAACAAACCACTTGAGAGACTGTGGCTTTGCACTCCCCAGGACCAAGCAGTCGGCATGGAGCCCCCTCGAGGAGCAGTGGCATCGTACCATCATCTGGCTGAGGTGCCCCCCTATACTTCCCCCTGAGGTGCCTGTTTTTTTTTTTTTTTTTTTTCTCAACCTGATGCCCCTGCAGTGTACTCTTCGTTTTGAGGCAGATGTCATGTGTGGGGTTCGCCTATGCTTTTTTGGACCACTGGTCCACGGACATTTACAAGGGACAGTGAAAGGGCTTGTGTACTTGATGCAAATATTTGTGTATACAGATTATTTTCTTTTCTCCTGATCTATCTGATTGTTCCAATATAATACCAGTTAACCTCATTTCCTTTTGTCCTTTCGTTCTTCCAGGGGATGATGGGGTGATTCTGTGATGTTGTTGGATATGTGTGTGTGTATGGTGTTGTGGGTGAGGGTGGGGGGTGGGGGTGTTGCGTGCTGCGTGTTTGTGTCACTCTCTTTTCCCTCCTCCCCTCCCCTGTGTGCTAGATGCAGTACTCACAGTCGTCGCTGCCGCCACCTTCTTTCTACTTCGTGGTGTATTAGTAGATACACCAACATGGGTAGGATCTGCAATTCGGGCTCCATGGTGTCCTGGTTCTTCGTGGAATGTCGAAAGGTGAGTGGTTCCCCTTTGTTTTTCAGTTTCTGCCGTGCTTTTGATGGCGTTGGTACCACCCTGGAAAAGCTGGTGGATTGGTGCCTTGTAATAATGTGGGCGGTACATTGTCTTCCACCTGTCTGTTGGCGGTGACCGCCACGATGTTTGTTGCTACCACCGTGGAGGTCGGAGTGTTAAAGTGGCTGTCTATGTTGGCGGTTTCCACCATGGTTGGGATCCCATTTTTTTTTACCACCGGCCTGTTGGCGGTTTTACTGCCACTTTAACACCGACAGAGGGTTGTAATGAGGGCCTATGTAATTTCCCACAGAACTATGGATGGCTGAGAGGTATGCCTCAATATTATTTATGCCCCGAATATCGACTGCAGTGATTTCTTTGCAAAGGTCATGAGTACAGGTACAGGCTCGTCATACCTCACTACTGCTTCTGTGTTAGGGGGCGACTGCAGTTGTGGCCTTGATGGCATGTTGGATCCTGTGACTCCCAGGGATCACACTGAACCATGCCTGACCACTGCAGTCTGAGATATACTACAGAGTTTGTGCATGTGGGATGTCTGGAGAGAGAGGCACCCAAAGATGAGGCTCTCCCGATGTTATACCATGGCTGCAAATACCCATAGTAGACTTGATTATTATTTCACCTCTGCCGAGATGGCGTCCTATGTGGTAGAAGTTGCATACCTTGGGCAATATCTTTGGACCTTTTCTCTGGTCCCACTGAGTTCCAGGGGTGAGCCGGGTCGCCCAGCGATCCCAAATTGGCATCTCTGTGCAGAGGTACTGATGGACCCCCCACATCTGTAAACAAGACTTTAGAGCAATACTTTGCTGAATACTGAAGCTCAGTGAGGAACAGGGCCCTAGATTGGGAGGCAATGAAGGTGGTCCTGCAGGAGGTTTGCATTAAGACGTCCTCTGGGGTCTGCCCACAGCTGGACAGTGACATATACAAGCATGAAAAATAACTGGCAGAGCTGGAGGCACAGCTGCCTACTTTCCCGCAAACTATGCCTGCATAGCGGGCGACCAGGGCGGAGCTCCTGGAGCATTAGTGCAGGCTTGAAAAACACACCTACACTGCTTATCACCAGAGATTGTAAATGAAGGGTGATGGAGCACTGCTGGCCTGTTGTTTCATAAGGAGGCTCTCAGGAATCCCATAAAAACTCTATATAATGATTTGGGAACCTTCATTTACACCCATAGAATTATTAATGGGGTTTTCAACATCAATCTGTTGCAGACAAATAGTGAGCATTCACACCCTTTTCCTGATCGACTCCAGGAATTTTTTGCAGATGTACTACTCCTGGGTATTGACCCAGAGGCTCGGGAAGTCGTGGACAGCCCACTCTCCAGAGAAGAGATTCTGGCAGCAATTAGACGTCTCAAACCAGCAAAAACCCTGGGTAACGATTGTTTGCCCATAGAGTCTTATGATAAATATACCAATAGTATGACTGATAGGCTACTGAAAGTGTTTGAAGAGGCCCTACGCATTGGTCACCTCCCAGCTACAATGAAGGAGGCATTGATTATAATGGTGCCAAAACCTGATCGGGCCCGCGAGCCACCTCAGCATACAGGCTGATATCTCTTCTTAACATAGTCGTAAAACTTCTTAGCAGTGAGCTTGCCACACGCCTACTTCCTTGACTACCATCCCTAATTCATATAGACCAGTCGGACTTCAACCCACAGTGCAATACCCCGACAATTTGCTACAGCTGGCCCATGTATTCTATGCCGCACGGCTCCAGGATGAAGCTTATGCCCTAGCACTGCTGGACATCAAGCAAGCATTTGATTGTGTGAATTGGACCTAAGTGTACCATGTTTTGTGCAAAGTGGGCCTGAGCCCCAGATTTGTCTTTTGGGGTTGTCTCCTTTATTTGGACCCCTGTGCCAGAGTGCATTCAGGTGGAGTGGTCTGTGAACCTTTTCTACTGGGTAGGGATACTGGGCATGGATGCCGGCTTTTACCCCTCCTGGTTGCAATTGCCATGGAACCCTTGGCAGCTACCCTGCAGAGGGCAATGGGCCCATGGGGGATAATTCTGGGGGAGACCAACCATGTGGTCTGCGTCTATAAAGACAATGTCCTGGTATATTTAAGCCAACTAAACTACCCAGCGCCTATTCTACTGAACATGATTATCATGTTGGAAGAGTTCACGATTCTCTGTGTTAACCCAGACAAGTCTAAACTATTTCCACTGGGGAGGCTGATGGGGGTCCCAGTCCAGGAACATCCTGAAGTGGGATTCCCCTGGATGCCACATCTGTTTGGTATCTAGGGGTCCAATTGGCACACACACTGCCCACTTATCTTGCCCGTAATGTGGGGAGGGTGGTGGAAGGGCTCTGGGCCTTGATCCAATTCTGGAAAGACTTACTCATGTCCCCTATGGGCAGGATAGCCCTTGTTAAAATGGTTGTAATTCCACAATGCCTCTACACTCTCCAGAACACCCTGTATGCAATTCTAAGACACTACTTTCGCACCTTAGATAGTCTTGTCATGGATCTCTTCTGAGGCACTAAACATAAGCGTGTTAAGCTTACTATGTTACAGAGGACTTGGGCCTGGGAGGCCTTCGGGTTCCACATTCTGAACTGTAGTACATGGCGGCACACTTGCAACATGCAGTTCACTCGTTTGACTAGAAGGCTAATTGGGAAAAACATTTCCCCCGGGGCATCTACGGGACGCGTTCCTTATTGGTGAGGCTCATGAGTGGCTCGTAGGTCCCTTCCACTTCCCCCTACATTATTCTGCTGGTGGGCAGTGATTGGAAAGGAGTGTTTTTTAGAGTTGTTCAACCTGCACCTCATTGCTCAGGACATGCCTACATGGCTTGTGTAGCCCTTTCCTGCAAATCGCTGACTCTATTTCGGTGCAACAGTGGAAATATGGCAGCTGTGATATCATGGGCAACCTCTTCTCTGGTGAGCAGTTTATTTCAAGGGAGGAAGCCATAGCATCCTTTTCATTGGTTGTAGGATAATATCTCTAATATGTCCAAAAAATGACCACGGCGTGCATGCTGTGGCCAACCTTTCCTGAAGCGCCTCCCTGCTCTGCCACATAGGTGACTCTGCTGGAGATGGCTTATGGCCTTAGATTGATCTCCTTGATCTACAAGGCGTTGTGAGAGGATTTGATCCCGCAGGTGCTTTGCATGCAGACATAATGGGTAGAAATATTGGGGGGACCCTGAACAGCTAGGGAATGGGTGAAGGTGCATGAGGGGGTCTAGACAGTAAATTCCAATGCCTGCTTTAAACTACTGCAGTACAATTTTATACACCAAGCTTACCTTACTTTATGAGCCTTGGATGGAATTTGTCACATTCGACCGGCATGCTGTGCGGGCGGCGGTCCTCAATGGCAGATTTTATACATATGGTATGACCTTGTCCTCCTCTTTCCCATTACTGGCAGGCGGTGGTACACAATCTGAATAGAGCCTTGGGATTGGCGATACCATTCAAGATTCGTCAAGTGTTGTTGGGCTTGATTCCCTCTTCTGAAAAGAAAATGTGTTCTCCTGGGCCTGGTGTTAGTGAAGCACAATATAGCAGTCAAGTGGCTTATCCAGCAGCCACCCACTCTTGCAGCAAGTATGAGAAATATTTCTTAGTGGGCAATGATGGAAGAGGTGTGAATGCAGCTGGTTTGCACAGATGACAAGTTGGAGGATGACTTGCAAGCTTGGTCTGCCATGTTATCTACCTTAAAAGAGCCGCCACCATCAGAGTTGAGGGATAGTGCTGTAATACTCGTACCCTGGTGGGGACAGGAAAGGAATGGGTGCTAACTTATGCCATGCCTGGATGCACTATGGATGGCTACACACCATGCACTCTATTATGCTGACGGGGGAAAAGTTTGTACGAGAGCAAGGGAAGGGAGGTGTTTGTTATCAGCTTAAAGCAGTCCACTTATGTGCGGCTGTCTGTTCCTGTCATTATTATTTTCCTTATTACGAGTCGGGTCCTCCCAACGCAGGACCATCGAACTCGGGGGGAGGATGCCATCACCATGGTGGTGGCATCCCCTCTCCCCTATTACAATGTTCCTGCCAGAACCAAGGTGGCAGTCTCCCCAACGGCCCTATTACGACTTTCCCACCAGACTAACCACCAGAAACCAAGGTTTCCACCGGTCAGCTCAGTGGTAAAGGTGCAGCAGCATTGTCAGTGGCTCATAATAGAGACAGTGGTAATGCTGCTGCATGCAGGGGGCACCAGCATTCTCAAACTTTCACAGTCTGCACAGCAGACAGTGCAAATTTTGAGGGTGCTGAGGAGGGGGGGGGGGCTGCACTTGTTCTCCGCCAGCCTTTTCATGCTGGTGGAACCACCATGAAAAGGCTGGCTGAGAAAAAGGTTGCAATCAGCAGGACCCTGGCTCATTACAACTTGCACCGCCGTCTGTAGGAGGCTGGCCTGGTTTGTAGTGGGTACCTTGGGTACTTACACCTTCTACCAGGTCCAGGTATCTCTTATTAGTGAAATGCAGTAGTGTTCTAGCAGCTTAGGCTGATAGAGGTAGCTATAGCAGAGCAGCGTAGGCTGAACTAGGAGACATGCAAAGCTCATGCAATACCACTTATAGTTACACAGTACTTATACACAAGTAAAGACAATACTCAGTGTTACCAAAAATAAAGGTATTTATTTGGGTGACACAGTACCAAAAATATCTTAGAGACAATGGGCCAGATGTAGCAAAGGTTTTTCCCCATTCTATGTCTATGGGAAAAAGTGTTCGTACATATGGCCCAATACTCCTTCTGGAGGTAAGTATTATACACAATATATACACTAAACACCAAAATTAGACAAGTAAATAGTCATAGAACAATGCAAACAATAGGAAATGCTATAGAATGCAATGGGATGAAATGGGTCTAGGGGCAACACAAACCATATAGTAAGAAAGTGGAATGCGAGTGTAGTGTGTGCAGAATCGTTGGGAGAGTAAGAATACAGTAAAGGTAAGTAAATGACCCCACCCCAGAGCCCAGAAAAGCAGGAGTAAAGTACTGCAAGTTTTCTTAGGACACACTACACCTCGTGATTGGGATTTTTCAGCAGCGAACCAAGTCTGCAAAGAACAACTGCTGGATTCCTGGACCTGAAGACCTGCAAAGGAAGGGGGCCAAGTCCAGAAGTCGAAAGGAGTTCCAGGAAGGACAAGAGCCCCTGCCAACCCAGAAGAGGGTACAAAAGAAGAGTCCCTGGTTAGTCAAAGACTGCAGGACTAGGAAGATGCCAGCGGGTTCTTGCATGATGCAAAAGATGTCCCACGGCATGAAGATCGTTGCAGACATGATTTCGTGCTGGAAGTCACCAACAAGCCTTGGCTACAACAAAAGTGCTATTTTCATCAAAATGGCACTGGATAGACCCAGGAGGGACCTGGGGGCCTCAACTCTGTAGGAGGAGGAAGAGGGGGCTCTCAGCACTTTAGAGAGCCCTCAGGATGCCAGCTAGCACCCCTAGAGGTCCCAGGACACGGGGACAAAGGAGAAGCAAAATGCAGTTGATGCAGCACACCAGAGGAAGGTCCCACGCTGCCGGAGAACAACTCAGCGAGTTGAGCTTCACAGGATGGAGTGCTGGGGACCAGGGCCAGGCTGTGCAGAATGGAATTTTGCAAATAGTGCACATAGGCTTTAGGAGGTGACGGAGACGCAGTACACAGGGGTACCATTGCTCTCAGGGAAGGCAAGGTCTTACCTCCTCCAAATTGCATTAGCAGGACCTCAGGATAGTCTATGTCAATGATGTCCACCCTCTGTGTCCTTAGGCGCACGCTAGTTGCTGTGAGAGGAGTCAAAGGGTACCGGTCGTCATATTGGAAGGTGCCTGCTTGGGGCAGGGGAGTGACTCCATCACTCCACGGGAGATATCTTCAGTCCTTCTGGTGCAGGATGTATACATTGAGTCCTCAGAGCATTCACACCGTGGAAACTGTTGCAGTTGCTGACTTGGAGCTGAGGTTGCTGAAGAAAAGTATCTCATGGGGATACTTTGTTGCAGTTACAGCATTTCTTGGAGCAAGCTGCGGTTGATCTGAGGTCAGAGGGGGCTGAAGTTGTTGACGAGGATTCCTGAAGGAAACTTGCCAGCAGAATCTGAAGAGAACCCAGAGGTGAGACCCTAAATAGCCCTGAGAGGGGGATTGGCTACATTATCAGGTATGGATCTATCAGGAGGGGTCTTTGATGTCACCTGCTGGCACTGCCAACTCAGAGCCCTCCAGAGTGCCCCCACACCTTGCAAAGCAAGATGGCTGGAGTCTGGGACACACTGGAGGAGCTCTGGGCACCACCCCATGGGTGGTGATGGACCGGGGAGTGGTCACTCCCCTTTCCTTTGTCCAGTTTTGTGCCAGAGCAGGGGAGAAGGGGTCCCTGAACTGGTGTAGACTGGTTTATGCAAGGAGTGCACCATCTGTGCCCATTAAAGCATTTCCAGAGGCTGGGGGAGGCTACCTCTCCCCAGCCTGTAAGACTCGTTACCAAACCATTCTGTCAGAGGAAATGCTTTGTTCTGCTTTCGTGGGACTGGGCTGCCAGACCCCAGGAGAGCAGATCCCTGTCTGTGAGGTGGCAGCAGCCAAACCTGCAGTGCAAGCCTCAGAGAGCTGGTTTGGCAGTACTAGGGGTCCATGGGGAAGCCCCCAGGATGCATGGAATTGGCTCCCCAATAACAGATTTGTAATGGGGGTGCAATTCCATGATCTTAGACATTTTACATGGCCATATTCGGGGCTAGCATTGTGAAGCTACATATAGGTGTTGACCTATATGTATTGAATGCATGTAATGGAGTCCCCGCACTCACAAAGTTTGGGGAAATGACCCTGAACTATGTGGGGGCACCTTTGCTAATGCAAGGGTGCCCTCACACTTAGTAACTGTGCTCCTAACCTTCAGCAAGTGAAGGTTAGACATATAGGTGACTTATAAATTACTTAAGTGCAGTGAAAATGGCTGTGAGATAGTGCATGCACCATTTCATGCAGGCTGCAATGGCAGTCCTGTGTAAGGGTTTGTCTGAGCTCCCTCCAGGTGGCAAAAGAAATGCTCCATCCCTCATGGATCTCCTGGAACCCCAATGCCCTGGGTACCTAGGTACCATATACCAGGGACTTATTAGGAGGGTCCAGTGTGCCAATTGAAATTGGTAAAAGAAGTCACTGCCCTACAGTAACAAATTTAAAAGCAGAGAGAGCATAAGCACTGAGGTTCTGATTAGCACAGCCTCAGTGACACAGTTAGGCACCTTATAGGCATACACATTAGGCCACAAACTATGAGTACTGGGGTCCTGGCTAGCAGGATCCCAGTGAGACAGGCAAAACACACTGACATATAGGTTTTTATCTATGAGCACTGGGGTCCTGGCTAGCAGGATCCCAGTGACATAGTAAAAACACACTGACACAATTACAAACAGGCCAAAAGTGGGGGTAACCATGCTAGAAAGAGGCTACTTTCTCACACTGTCATACTGTTGGGATTGGAGATCCTGGAGGAGACAGCTGTAGGTTGGCGTGTTTGCCCGGCAACTTTGTAATGTGGCAGTTGGACCGTCACGACCAAGATGGTCTGACTGCCACTGCGAGTCTGCTGATTTGTTGACCACTGGACTCAAAATTAAGCCCAGAGTGTCAGAGTGTGTCTGTGGGTGTGACAGAAAGCGTGGGAAGATCACCCCAGGTGTGAGAGTGAATGTGAGAGAGCCTGGGTGTGAGAGTAAGTGTAACAAAGGCTGGAATTGAAAATGGGTGAGACAGTATCAGAGTGAGCATGAGAATGTCTGCATGGGTGTGAGAGTAGCTGTTAGAGTGTCTGTGTGGGTGAGAGAGTGGATGTTAGGGTGTTTGTCAGGGTGTTTGAATAGGTGTATGAATTTATACCTATTTTTGGGGGGATTTTTCGCAAAATCTGTGAATCCACCCACAGATTTACACCATGGGCCAAGCCAAGCCCCGTGGATGGACCCACGGATCTCAGAAAATCTCAAAACAAATACTTTTAAGGCATATGAAGACAATTTTGACTATTTTACATACTTTTCTAACCCTCATGGAGTTAGGGAACCTTTACCCTGACCGCATCATCTACATTCACCCCAAGATATCAGCCCCGGGGACCATTTACCAATGAAATACATTTCGGTAGCAACGTTTTTGTCAGGTTGTGGCCAGCCAATTGGATTCTCCCTGTGGCATGTGGATCCGCTGAGAAGCTGCGGTGCTAGATATCTATTTCTTTGGCCTTAAATTACTCCAAAACTACTCAACAGATTTACACCAAACCACCAAATGCACAATCTGCAGAACATGATCTAGCTTTGTGCCAAATATGGTGTAATTCCATTCAGCGGTTTGTGCTGTAGGTGTGTCTAAAGAATGCAAAATCCCAATAGACTCAAAATAGAGAAAAAGTATTTTGGGCCCCCCCCCCTTTATTTCAGCCCCACTTCACGGATCACTACAAAGCTTTCAAGACAGGAGCGGAACTGCTATGGAAAAAAAGGTCCTAGCTATAACTTCCTAGTGGCAACCACCACTAGGTTATATATATATATATATATTCCCAACAAATGGTCTTATAAGTGAAGAGCTCTGACTGCCGTGTCAGCGTAGAGTTTAGATCACAACCCTTTCAAAATATTCTAAACACAAAATGCTGCACTCCCTGAGGTTTGTTTAGCAGATTCCATTTATTCACCAGGCAGCATATCAAACACCACAACGCGTTTCAACATTCAGGGGGTTATTCCAACTTTGGAGGAGGTGGTAATCCGTCCCAAATGTGACGGATTTACCACCAGCCGTATTACGAGTTCCATAGGATATAATGGACTCGTAATACGGCTGGTGGTATATCCGTCACTTTACCGTCACTTTTGGGACGGATTACCACTTCCTCCAAAGTTGGAATAACCCCCTCAGTCTTCCTCAAGTGGTTTCAGTTTGTAGGCACACATTGATCTCATTAACATGCTTTTTATCACCTATGAGGCATTTTGGGAACTATAGTGCAAGATGCCTCCTTTCAGAGTCCAAATTCCACTGTAGACAATTAGCTATATCTCCAAACGTCCCCTTCTGCTGAATTAACTGACAATCAAACCTTTATGGGTGATTACATTATCTCCCTTATTTTTGCATAGTGCATTTAAGCTAGTACTTACACTTAAGAAAACAACACTCTCCTAAAGTTGATTTATCAGCAGGATGTGTGTTTAACCATTCCAGTAAAGCTTTCTCAGCAGACACATGTCAGATTAAATCTTCCCAGTTCTCTCTAGTCCTGTTTGTATAACAATACAACTTTGCTGCATTGCCTCTGGGCCCTTCTCCCTGAATTATTATTAAGTTCCATATTATTACAGGGCATCTACTCACCAGATTTCTTGCTAAGGATGTCCCACTCACTACAGGATGGTGCAAGGTGCACTTGAAGTTCATATATTTATAATTATCCTTCTCCAAGTGTAATGTACACATGCAGGAAAAAAGTATCATAAGTATTATAAGTATTATAGTATTATAAGTAATATAAGTATTTTAATTTATCTGAGCACAAGGAAAACCCTACTATTGGTCAAATTAAGGGATAACATGTGCAGAGCGGAACACATGCAGGCAAAATACAAAAAGGACAAAAAAGGGAAAAACTATTTGGAAAAAGGTCATCTCGGGCAACAGGATACTAACTAAGGTAGGCAAGAGAAAGGTAAAAAGGGAAAGCTTCCACTTGTCAGAAGCTCAATCATGAGTCTTCTGCAGGTGTTAGGAAGAAAATCTCCCAAGTCTCAGCAGAGCATCTCAGAGGGGCAAAGCAGAGAAGAAGATATCTTTCCAGGGGGCTCAGCATGTGGGATTCTTCATCTGCAAGGGTTCTGGAAAATCTGAACATCTTCTGACCAAAGTCCAACTGGTCATTGACATATGAATGTTCATACAACCAATCTGATTTGCTCAGAGAGATTGTCTATATAACTTTTAAGTGGCATCAATTTGAATCCCTCCACGGGGGATTCCTTCAGTTCTTTTGGTGTAGGGTGAAGACAGGCAGTCTGCAGAGCGTGCACACCTTGGAAACTGTTTTAATTGGTGGCTGGAGTTGAGGTTGCAGGTCACAGGAGTCTTCCTGGGTACTTTGATGCAGTTACAGCAGTTTTTGTAGCATTCTGCAGTTGATCTGATGGTCAGAAGCTGAAGCAGAGGATAGAGAGGAGTCCTGGAGGAATCTTGCAAACTGAACCTGAGGAAACACCCAGAGGAGAGACCCTAAATAGCCCTGAGAGAGGGACTGGCTACCCACCAAGGTATGCACCTATCAGGAGGGGGCTCTGCTGCACTGGCCAGTCAGAGGTCTCAAGAGGTTCTCCACACCTTGGAATCCACGATGGCTAACGTCAGGGAGACTCTGGAGAAGCTCTGGGCACCACCCCCGGGGTGGTGATGGACAGGGGAGTGGTCACTCCCCTTTCCTTTGTCCAGTTTCACGCCAGAGCAGAGACTGGGGGTCCCTCAACTGGTGTAGACTGGATTATGCAAGGAGCGCACCATTTGTGCCCTTCAAAGCATTTCCAGAGGCCGTGGGACGATACCCCTTCCATGCCTGTAACATCTATTTCCAATGGGAGAGGGTGCAACATGCCTCTCCTAAAGGAAATACATTGTTCTGCTCAATCCCCAGGAGGGCAGAAACCTGTCTGTGAGGTGGCACCTGCTGGGGCTGCAGTGGAAACCTCAGAGAGCTTTTTTGGCAGTACTGGGGGTCCATGGTGGAGCGCCCAGGGTGCATGGAATTGCCCACCCAATACCAGATTTGGATTGGGGGTTCAATCCAAATCTGGCCATACTCGGAGTTACCATTGTGAAGCTACATATATGTATTGACATATATGTAGTGCATGCTTATAATGGTGTCCCCGCACTCACGAAGTCCAGGGAATTGGGTGCAAGGGTGCCTTCACACACAGTAACTTTGCACCTAGCCTTCAGTAAATGAAGGTCAGACATATAGGTGACTTATATGTTACCTGGTGCAGTGAAAAATGGCTGTGAAATAGTGTGTGCACTATTTCACTCAGGCTACAGTGGCAGTCCGGAAGAAAGGTTTGTATGAGTTCCTTATGGGTGGCAAAAGAAATACGGAAGCCCATATGGATCTCCTGGAGCCCCAATGCCCTGGGTACCTAGGTACCATATACTAGGGACTTATAAGGAGAGTCCAGTGTGCCAATCGGAATTGAAATATGGAGTCACTAAACTATAGTGACAAATTTGGTACACAGAGAGAGCATAAGCACTGGAGTTCTGGTTAGCAGAACTCCAGTGACACAGTCAAGCATACTGACAATACACGTAGGCCACAAACTATGAGCACTGGGTCCTGGCTAGAGGGGTCCCAGTGAGACAGTAAAAAGACACTGACAAATAGGTCTGAAACTATGAGCACTGGGGTCCTGGCTACCAGGATCCCAGTGAAACAGTAAAAACACACTGACAAACTGTAGGAGGCTGGACTGGCTTGTAGTGAGTACCAAGGGGTACTTGCACCTTGCACCAGGCCCAGTTATCCCTTATTAGTGTATAGGGTGTCTAGCAGCTTAGGCTGATAGATAATGGTAGCTTAGCAGAGCAGCTTAGGCTGAACTAGGAGACGTGTGAAGCTACTGCAGTACCACTTAGTGTCATATGCACAATATCATAAGAAAACACAATACACAGTTATACTAAAAATAAAGGTACTTTATTTTTATGACAATATGCCAAAGTATCTCAGAGTGTACCCTCAGTGAGAGGATAGGAAATATACACAAGATATATATACACAATACCAAAATGTGCAGTAATAGTATTAGAAAACAGTGCAAACAATGTATAGTTACAATAGGATGCAATGGAGACACATAGGGATAGGGGCAACACAAACCATATACTCCAAAAGTGGAATGCGAACCACGAATGGACCCCAAACCTATGTGACCTTGTAGAGGGTCGCTGGGACTATTAGAAAATAGTAAGGGTTAGAAAAATAGCCCACCCCAAGACCCTGGAAAGTGAGTGCAAAGTGCACTAAAGTTCCCCAAAGGACATAGAAGTCGTGATAGGGGAATTCTGAAGGAAAGACACAAACCAACAATGCAACAACGATGGATTTCCAGTCGAGGGTACCTGTGGAACAAGGGGACCAAGTCCAAAAGTCACAAGCAAGTCGGAGATGGGCAGATGCCCAGGAAATGCCAGCTGTGGGTGCAAAGATGCTGCTACTGGACAGTAGAAGTGTAGGTTTCTGCAAGAACGACAAGGGCTAGAGACTTCCCCTTTGGAGGACGGATCCCACACGCCGTGGAGAGTCGTGCAGAAGTGTTTTCCCGCCGAAAGACTGCCAACAAGCCTTGCTAGCTGCAAATTGTGCGGTAAGGGTTTTTGGATGCTGCTGTGGCCCAGGAGGGACCAGGATGTCGCAAATTGCGTCAGGGGACAGAGGGGGCGTCGAGTAAGACAAGGAGCCCTCTCAGCAGCAGGCAGCACCCGGGGAAGTGCCAGAAACAGGCACTACGAGGATGCGTGAAACGGTGCTCACCCGAAGTCACACAAAGGAGTCCCACGTCGTCGGAGAACAACTTAGGAGGTCGTGCAATGCAGGTTAGAGTGCCGTGGACCCAGGCTGGACTATGCACAAAGGATTTCCGCCGGAAGTACACGGAGGCCGGAGTAGCTGCAAAAGTCGTGGTTCCCAGCAATGCAGTCTGGCGTGGGGAGGCAAGGACTTACCTCCACCAAACTTGGACTGAAGAGTCACTGGACTGTGGGAGTCACTTGGACAGAGTTGCTGGATTCAAGGGACCTCGCTCGTCGTGCTGAGAGGAGACCCAAGGTACTGGTGATGCAGTTCTTTGGTGCCTGCGGTTGCAGGGGGACGATTCCGTCGACCCACGGGAGATTTCTTCGGAGCTTCTAGTGCAGAGAGGAGGCAGACTACCCCCACAGCATGCACCACCAGGAAAACAGTCGAGAAGGCGGCAGGATCAGCGTTACAGAGTTGCAGTAGTCGTCTTTGCTACTATGTTGCAGTTTTGCAGGCTTCCAGCGCGGTCAGCAGTCGATTCCTTGGCAGAAGGTGAAGAGAGAGATGCAGAGGAACTCGAATGAGCTCTTGCATTCGTTATCTAAGGAATCCCAAGAGACAGAGACCCTAAATAGCCAGAAAAGAGGGTTTGGCTACCTAGGAGAGAGGATAGGCTAGCAACACCTGAAGGAGCCTATCACAAGGAGTCTCTGACGTCACCTGGTGGCACTGGCCACCCAGAGCAGTCCAGTGTGCCAGCAGCACCTCTGTTTCCAAGATGGCAGAGGTCTGGAGCACACTGGAGGAGCTCTGGACACCTCCCAGGGGAGGTGCAGGTCAGGGGAGTGGTCACTCCCCTTTCCTTTGTCCAGTTTCGCGCCAGAGCAGGGCTAAGGGGTCCCCTGAACCAGTGTAGACTGGATTATGCAGAATTGGGCACATCTGTGCCCAAGAAAGCATTTCCAGAGGCTGGGGGAGGCTACTCCTCCCCTGCCTTCACACCATTTTCCAAAGGGAGAGGGTGTAACACTCTCTCTCAGAGGAAGTCCTTTGTTCTGCCATCCTGGGCCAGGCCTGGCTGGACCCCAGGAGGGCAGCTGCCTGTCTGAGGGGTTGGCAGCAGCAGCTGCAGTGAAACCCCGGGAAAAGCAGTTTGGCAGTACCAGGGTCTGTGCTACAGACCACTGGGATCATGGGATTGTGCCAACTATGCCAGGATGGTATAGAGGGGGCAATTCCATGATCATAGACATATTACATGGCCATATTCGGATTTACCATTGTGAAGCTACATATAGGTAGTGACCTATGTGTAGTGCATGCGTGTAATGGTGTCCCCGCACTCACAAAGTCTGGGGAATTGGCCCTGAACAATGTGGGGGCACCTTGGCTAGTGCCAGGGTGCCCTCACACTAAGTAACTTAGCACCCAACCTTTACCAGGTAAAGGTTAGACATATAGGTGACTTATAAGTTACTTAAGTACAGTGTAAAATGGCTGTGAAATAACGTGTGCGTTATTTCACTCAGGCTGCAGTGGCAGGCCTGTGTAAGAATTGTCAGAGCTCCCTATGGGTGGCAAAAGAAATGCTGCAGCCCATAGGGAGCTCCTGGAACCCCAATACCCTGGGTACCTCAGTACCATATACTAGGGAATTATAAGGGTGTTCCAGTAAGCCAATGTAAATTGGTAAAATTGGTCACTAGCCTGTCAGTGACAATTTGAAGGAAATGAGAGAGCATAACCACTGAGGTTCTGATTAGCAGAGCCTCAGTGAGACAGTTAGTCACTACACAGGTAACACATGCAGGCACACTTATGAGCACTGGGGCCCTGGAGAACAGGGTCCCAGTGACACATACAACTAAAACAACATATATACAGTGAAAAATGGGGGTAACATGCCAGGCTAAATGGTACTTTCCTACACAAACAGGCCAAAAATGGGGGTAACCATGCTAGAAAGAGGCTACTTTCTAACATCGTGGCAATGTGAACTGCCTAACGTGTGGCTATGTTTGAGGGAGGAATCATGTGGGAGGTATGTCTTGTGAATGTGGGTTTGTAATGGCCTTTTGTTTTTGGATGTGACTTGCCATCTCTACCTTGGCTTCCTGTACTTACAGTGCATGTGTGTTGATTTGGCATTTGTGCGCCTATAGTGATTAATGTCCCTGTCTTATTCTACTTTCAGGACATTGTTATGGTGCACTCCGGTCCCTTCCTCACCTGTTGCCTCCCTTGACCCATCTCTCCGGCCACTGCCTGCTCCATTGTAGTTCTTGCTACATATTGCACCCCCTCTATCACGCACACATACATTGCCAGGGCAATGGGTTAACTGTTCAACACGTAATGGCTGTATCTTTCGTGCTCATTACAATAAAGATGTAGGCAGTAATTATGGTCAATGGGATTTATTTGGGATGTACAAGTGCAAGGGGTGATGAGTGGGGTCATGGTGGGTGGGCTCAGCAGAGTATGTGGGCCAGATGTGGGTAGTTGAGGTCCAGAATGGTGGCCATGGGAGTACAGAGACATGACAGTGGACAGTCAACAGGGTGTCTCAGTGACACACAAGGGAGAATGTTCAGGCGAGGGTCATTTCCTAGCGGTGGTCTTGGTCTTGGCATCAGTTCCAGCAGGATTTCTGGTTGGATGTCCTCGCTTGCATGGGGGCTTGTCAGCTACAGGGGTAAGGGTGCTGGTGTTGTGTGGATCCTTTGTCAGGGCCTCCATTCCACTAGCTGCATTTGATGTGGAGGGCTCAGAAGTGATGTAGCTAATGGAAGGGGTCTGCTGGTGGGAGATGAATTCACACAGAATGGTGGGGGTTCCTTAGCATCCCTGCTGTGGAGGCCATGGCGGTATTGTGGGTCTGCCACTGATGCACAGCCTACTGATGGTATTCACTCTGCAGTCTCTGGCTCTTCTTCACAGTGTGGGGATCTGGCCCATGGTGTCCTGGGTTTGATGGTATGCACTCAGGATTTCGGTTAGGGCCTCCTGGACAGCCAGTTAATGTGTCAACCCCGCCCTTTGGGCCACTGATCCCCCTCCCACTGCCACTAGCCCCATGCGCCTGTGCCCCTGGCACAGTGTGCCCACTCCCAGTAATACTAGGCCCTTCATTGTCTGTGGTGTATGCTCTGGACTCTGGCCCCTGTACTGTGGGGCACACTTCTGATTGAGACGTCCCTGGGGCACATTTTGGGGAGGAGGGGCTGCCTGATGTGTTGTAGGGTGGGGCTGCTGGGAGTAGACTGACCAGTTGCCTCAGATGGCCCAGGCAACTCATCCCCATCCAGACATCCACTGGGGTCTTCATCACGGGGACAGCTGTCTGAACCTGGCATTCTCTGCTGGGTGGCAGTGTTAGTTGTGGATGGAAAGAGGGAGAGTTTGTGGATGTGTAGTTGTCATTTTCCGGTGTGGTGCTTGCAGTGGCTTCATTTGCTTCCCAGGGATGGCAGTGACAGCTGCAGCACTGCAGACATTGATTTGGTTATGGGGACTGTGCTATGGTTTCTATGTGCCATGGTGGGTTGAGGATGGTGGTTGGCATTGCTGTCATTGCCATGTGTTGGGAAGCAGTCATAGCAAGCAGTAGGTGTGGGCTATGATATAGTTGTCCATGGCGGTGTCCCACTGTGAAGTTCTACAGTGAATTTTAGCTGTGTGGGGTGTGATGCATTGTTTGAGTTGTGGTTCTTCACATTGTAATTGTTATCCGTGCAGTGGGGGGAGTGTGTGAGTATGGTGGGAGAGGGGTGGTGTGGCATGCAGAGGAGGGGCTTGGGGTGATTGGGGGTTGCAGTAGTGTTGGATGGGGTGGATAGGTGATTGGTGGGTGGGGGGTAGGCATGCTGGTTAGGTGTGGTTATTGTCTGGGGGTTATTGTTGCCTTACCAGTGCTGAGCCTTACATCAATTCTAGTAAGTCCCTCCGGATGCATGATGTGCAAGACCTTCTCCTCCCTGGATGTTAAGTCGAAAGGTGAAGGTGGGGGCCCACCACCAGTCTTGTTCAGGGGAATCCTGTGCCTGGAAGCCATGGAGCAGACTTTCCCCCTAAGGTCTTTCCTGCGGGTGTTTGGTTGTGGGTGCTGGTGGGTTGTGGTGGTGGTGAGTGCAGTGTGCGATGTGCAGGTGTTTGTTGTGTATGGGATGTGCTTCATGGCTCGTGTCTCTCTGGCTGGTTGTGATAATTGCACTGGATTGTTGGTGTGGAGGGGTTTTACATGGTGCCGTGAGCAGGTGTGTGTGGTGTGTGTATGTGTTTCAGGTGTAAAACTGTCTAATGGGGTGTTGGCTACTATTGGCGGTGCATTTCTGTACTGTGGTGGTGTGGACCGCCGTTGGTTTACTGCCGTGCATGTACCGCTGTGGTAAAAAAATGACTCATAATAGGGCGGTCAGAATGGGCTCAGCGTGGCGGGCGGTTGATCAGTTGCATTTCACTGTCTGAAGGCCTGGCGGTGATGGTATTGTGACTGTATTTATGCAGTTTGCTCTTGGTGACTTGTAATACGGCGGTCGCTGTACCACCACCGCTGGTGGTATAGTGGCAGCATTTTGCATGTGGTCGTGCCCAGAAACCACCAAAGTCGTAATGAGGGACTGTGTTTTGTAGTTGAGGTTGGGCTGTTCATACTGGAAGAGTCACAGAGCTAGAAAAAACTATGGACTACAGTACGGTCCAGAACAATTAATAGTGACTGAGATTATTTTGAACATTCTGTCCATCACCTTTTTATTGTTCTTAAATGTTTATGTGCTACAGTTTTCCATGTACGCTTGTTTATCAAATGCCTAGGTTCCATCAAATGGTAGGATGGTCTCTGTATGCCAGAAATGACTATGTCCCTCATTTGGAGATTGGCAGTAAAAACCGCCTACCAGTGTGGCGACTGCCACCAAAAGACCGTTGCCGCGGCTACCAGCCATCCGCCGTATTATGACCACAGCCAGATTTCTGCCAGAAGAATGGTGGGGATCCGTCTGTGACCATGCCGACGGATGGCGGTAAGGTGGCGCTGCTGCCACTAGCAGCGCCACACCAGTAGAATGCCGCCAGTAGTATTATGACCCATGTGTGTGTGGAGTGTGTGAATGTGTGTGCATGGATGCGGGTGTGTGTTACATGTTGAATGTGTGTGTGCATGTATGGAGGTGTGAGTGCGTGTATGTTGTGTTATGTGAATGCGTGTCTGCGTGTATGTATGAAAGTGTGTGCGGATGTGTGTGTGAATGAATGTATCGATGTGTGGATGCATGTGGGAATGGGTGTGTGTATGCGTGTGTGAAGGGGGTTCTGAATGTGGGGGGCTTTGGAGTGTTAGAGGGGGTGAGGGGGCTAACTGGAGAGGGGGGAGACCCCTATCAGTGACAGGGAAGGAATTCCCTCTCACTGATAGTGCCTACTGCCATGGTTTTCGTGCCATTAAGGAAGCCACGAAAACCATGGCGGTAGACGGGGTCATAACCCCGCATGCGGAACAGTGACGGCCTCTGGGCTGGAGATGGGTATCTCCAGCCCGACAGCTGTTACAGCCATGGCGGTCGGAGTGGTACTACCAATGTCATAATTAGGCAGTAAGTACCGCCAGCCTATTGGCAATACTTACCACCATACTAACGCCAACCACCGGGCTCGTAATGACCCCCTATATATCCTTAGACACAGACAAATGCAGACAGATATATACAAAGAAAGTCCCATGCAGGGATGCAAAATCACCAGAAGACAAATTGATGCTCAGGCTGAAACAAATAGGCACACAGGTGAACTCACATCCAAAAGCACATACCATGTCCACAATTTGGAAACTCCTCTAAATTCTACTTTCCTGCTTCAGTGTTCTAGTGTGATGTACCTGGGAATCTCTGCACAGCACTGAAAATGTCCTCATTGATGAGATAAACTAACCCTGCCATCAGCAAGGTCAACGGAAAGGAGTATGCAGAGAATGGCACAGATATTATAAATAACTATCCTCTTAGAAGAAGGAGGAAAGAAAACAGATAGGACCTACAACCTACTGCATTGGACATAACCAAAGAGTCAGGGCATCATTGCATTACTGATTACATCAATACTGCCCTCATTATGATGTCATAGGGCTGGACTGCCAAAAACTACTTGCCGTTCTGCAGCATTTTCCACAGCACTGTCAGGGCTTTAATCAATTGCACTGGGGAGAATATCCTTAACTAAGCTCCTCTTCTGGATGATAAAGAGTTAGTGCTATTTCCGAAGGAAGGATTCCTTCACAAATGTAATGCCATTAGCTGAGACCAAACCTGTTTGCCAGTGCTTTGCACAACAGAGAGCATTGTCCCAGGCAATGACAAAAATACATCTATTATCTTCACCACCTGTGCCTTTGCACACTTTGAAATACGCATGCATGTTTGTGACACCTCTGAATTTCTCTGATGCACATGTCAAGCAATTCCTCAATCATATTCCTTGGAACCTTAAGAATGGGACTCAATTGCACTGTAGCAAAATGGACTTTGCTTTGGGATGGGCAGTCACCTATGCCAAGCATTGATAAAGCTCACATGTCAGGGTGAACTCCAAGCCAGCTAAATTAACCTGAGCTCAGCACCCTGGTTGCTATGGCACAGAACAGAATGGCTAAACGTAGGACAATGTGTAATGTATTTATGCAGTGGCCAAACAATGATAAAGTAAAAACACCAAATATTAAAAAGCCCAACCTGAACTATGAAAATAAGATTCCATTTTAATAAAAAATAAGATAGACACCAAAAAAACAAATATCCAAAAAGGTGGACCAGGGATATGAATTTTTAAATATTTAGTTCCAAATAGGGCCTACATATATATACTATATATACAGCACTAAACTCCAACCATAGTCCATGGAAGAGTTAGATCGGGACCTACATGCAATTTACGGCCATTCGTAATGGAGTGTGGATCAGACACAGGTTTGTCCAAGTCAAAAATTTAACCATCTGACTTAGGACCTGCGTTAGAATTTGGTGCATGGCATAATCTGTCACAAATTATACTGACATCCCGGCGTTGCATTAATAGGGTCATTTAATATAATGCATTTGTAATACAGTGGATGGGATATCTGTCATGTTTGTGACAAAGTATCTCCTCACCACACTCAAAATCAGGCCTTTAGTCTTATTATGGAGATCAAAATTCTCCAGCTGGGCAACCCTGAAGCTGTATTTGAAAAAAATTGCTTTGAATTTAAACACCTTTTCTGCGAGGTCTCACTAATGGCTCAGAAAGACTTGTGAGTACCACCTTTTTGGGGTTTGTGGAACAAACACTCACCCTCACTTCTAAGGCTCCATGGGCCTTAGGGACAGAACTTAGGGGCCACAACTCACTTCTACAGAGGCCAACAGCAAGGTCCAGTACAGGACCAATTGGTACTGGTCAAGTGGTCACTACAGGAAAAAGGCCTCTTGCAGCTTGTCATGTCCCTGTAGCCACACAGGAGATCAGCCAAGAGGCTCTTAGAGTTTGCTGTTTTGTCCTGTTTACAAGAGTGAGCAGGTCCAGTCTTTCAATACTCTTTTCAGATCACAGAAATCTTCTGTGGGTATAGAAAGAGTTCTGAGAAGGGTTTCTTGGGGTGCCACATTTATGTTTTACAGTAGCCAGTGGGTGGGAGTGATTCCTAGACCCTTTCCAAACAATCGGGAAAGGTTCCTGGAGACAACCCTCTCCACATTTTCAACACATTCTGTTTGCCTTACTGTAAGCCATACCACATTGAATCATTCTTAGGAAAATCCATAATGGTACTTGCCTTCTGCCTTGAAGGTAGCCAATGTGCCATCCAGGGGTATATTTGAGTGAATGAGGAGTCCTATCCTCTGTCTTCACTCAAAACTGGTTCTGAGGGTAGCTTTCTTCACACCGGGTTCAAAACTAGCTGGCTAATGACCTGGGGACAAAACTTTCCTTTCTTCAAGTCCTCCCTTAGACTCAACTAAGACTGGTGGCCAGGCTTCAAATTGTCCCCTTCAAGTTAATGAAGTTCCTGGGCCCAGGCTAACCGTCCTTTCTGAGCTGATAGGGAATGGGATCACATGCCCCACACTAAGTACATCTTGTTATTAGGCCTAAGCTATTGTTCTGCTCTTGGAGCAGTTATCCCACCTCATTAAGGTAAAACACTCTCTGGGTAGTTGCTGGCAGGCTAGAGGAAAGAGAGGAGGGAGGAAGGAAAGAGAGTAGAGAGGAAGGAAGGTAGAAAGAAAGGGAAGGTAAGAGAGAAGAAAAGAAAAAAGGAACCAAAGAAAGAAAAAGAAGGGAAGAAAGAAAAAAGGAAAGAAAGAAAGAAAGAAAAATAGAAAGAAAAATAGGAAGAAAGAAACAAAGCAAGAAGGCAAGAGAAGGATCAAAATAAGGAAAGAATGAAAGAAGGGAAGTAAAAGAGAAACAAAGAAAGAGAGAGAAGGAAAGAAAAGGAAAGAAGGAAGGAAAGTAAAAAAGTAGAAGAGAAAAATAAAAAAGGATGAAAGAAGGCAAGGAAAAATGAAAGATAGGAGAAGAGAGAAAGAAAGAAAGAAAGAAAGAAAGAAAGAAAGAAAGAAAGAAAGAAAGAAAGAAAAGAAGACAAAGGAAAAAATAGGGAAAAGGAAAAACCTTATTACATAAAAGTTTTAAATAGGCACAACTGGGTGTGCTGTGTAATATAGCAGCCACAAAAGCAAGACACTCCAAAAGGAATTTGCAGCAGCATAGGCAGGTGACGGAGTCTGATAAAGATGGAAAGTGCTTCAGAAATGTCTTGCTACCACTTCAGACTCCAAGCCCAAAGACAACATTAAAGTAATTATAAAGTAAAAAAAAAAAAAACTGCCACTGAAGAGAGCAAGTTTGTGTGCAGATTTGCAAAATGCAATCACTCAGAGTGAAGTTGACCCGTGGCGTAAGTGAGCTAATCTATTGCCTCATGCTATATGCCTAGTGGGTGCAAGAAATGGTTTCTCTAATTGGCAGAGGTATGCACCCTTGTCCAAGTAGGGACACACAATCCTATGCCCACCCTCTGGAAGCTTGACACTAAGCAGTAAGGCTTAACTTAGAAGGCAATGTGTAATCATATAGTAACACAGTGAAAACACCACAAAAAGACACCACATAGGTTTAAATAAAAAGATAATATTTAGCCGAATAAAATACTGTTGAAACAATGAAAATCCAATGTACATAAGCAAAGTTATGAATTTTTAATAATTTTAAATCCATCTCAAGGGCCGAGAAAACACAATAGCTCCAACTGGAGTTATCACGGCTTCCTTGACAGAGTTGTTCCCAACAACCCGACACTACTGGTGCCATTGAAGGAGTCACTCGGACCCCCAGGTACAGTACCTTTTGAAAACAAAGAACAAGGACGTCGCACTGAGCTGGAAAGAGGCGTCCGTGAATTTGGTGCAGTGTCAGTCCCTTATGGCGTCCGAGGAGAGAGGCGTCAATTGGACTCTGCAAGGCAGGTGGAAGTGCGGCATAAGCTCCATTTGGATGCAGGGAGAGATGATGCATTGTCGTACATGATGCGTACTTTCATTGTGACCCGGCAGGGTCGCTGCTTCCGGTCCGTCAGGACATGATGTGTCGACTTCGCAGTGTTGCGATGACCCTGAGCGACATCAGCAGAGTCACAGCAATGTTGAACTTGTGTTGCAAACCGAAGTTGTTGCATGCAGCGAGATCCACAGAGCGGAAGCAGATTGCAGCATTGCTGGCATCGCTGAAGTTGTTCTGAAGTCAGTGTACTAGCACAAAGCTAGCAGTGAAGGACTTTGTAGTCCATGAGACCCCAGAGCAGGGGGCAGGCTCAAACCAAGCCCTTGGAGAGCACTTTGCGGGGGAGGCAGAGTCCTTCCAGCACAGTCAGAGGTCAGCAGGGTAACAGCAGGGTAGCAGTCCTTTGCACCAAAGCAGTCCAGAGAGTTATTTGGACAGCCAGGCAGGTCTTCTGACAGAGATTAGGTCCAGAAGTTTCTGAGTTCATGGGGTCAGAGACCAGGTTTATATACACCAAAATGCCTTTGAAGTGCACAAGTTCCCCTCTCAGTGCAGTCCTGTCTGATAGGGTCCCAGTTGGGGGTTTGGCAGTCCATTGTGTGAGGGCAGGTCACTAGCCTTTGAAATGTAAGTGTCAGGCCCTCCACCCCTCCAGCCCAGGAAGACCTATTCAATATGCAGATGAGTGCAGGTGTGACTGAGTGTCCTGTGTTTGTGGTTGTCTCTGTGAAATGCACAAGGTAGCTGTCAACCAGCCCAGCCCAGACATTGTTTGGAGACAGGCTGTAAGGCACTGATGTTTTTAAGTGCAGAGAAGTGATCACTTTCTAAAAGTGGCATTTCTAAAATAGTAATATAAAATTCAACCTCACCAACAAGCACTATTTTCTATTACCATTCATGCCATACTAAATATTACCCCTTTCAGATCAGAATCTACCACTCAAAAAATATATGAGGGAAGACCTAATGCTGGTCTATGAAAGGAGCAGACCTCATGGTAGTGGAAAACAAATTTAGGAGTTTTTCACTACTAGGACATATAAAACACGTGTTCATGTCCTGCCTTTTACCTACATAGCACATTGCCCTATGGGTTCCCTAGGGCCTACCTTAGGGGTGACTTATAAGCAGAAAAAGGGGTGCTTAAGGCTTGGCAAGAACTTTTAAATGCCAAGTCAATGTGGCAGTGAAAGTGCACACACAGGCCTTGTAAAGGCAGGCCTGAGACATGGTTAAAGGGCTACTGAGGTGGGTGGCACAATCAGTGCTGCAGGCCCACTAATAGCATTCAATTTACGGACAGTGGGCACATGTAGTGAACTTTAGTAGGGACTTATAAGTAAATCAAATATGCCAACTGGGGAAGAACAGATGTTACCATGTTTCAGGGTGAGAGTATATGCACTTTCCCACTGGTTAGAAGTGATAAAGTGCACAGAGACCTAAAACCAGCAAAAACAGTGTCAGAAAAGTGGAGGGAGGCAAGCAAAAATTTGGAAGATGACCACCCTAAGACTGTCAGGTCTAACAGTGGGCATAATCAAAATGTGGATGACAACATTAGACCAATGGGTGAAGAGAAGTGGCTGAAAGCCCCTATCTGTAAGTATGTAATACATATTTTAGTCAAATCAAACAGTCTTGACTAATTCCAGAACTGAAATGATTGCTCAGTTTGAGAGATCCAGGTTGTCAATATTTTTGTATAGATTCAGCCATAAATTCACAGTTTTCCATTTAAAGGAGCAGTTAAGGTCATGGGGCCTCGTTTAGAGTCAACTTGTAACCACAGATAATGGGCCCCATTCACAAAGGTAAACTTACACTTTTGGTCTAAGTTAAGACCAAAAGTGTAAGTTTACCTTTATGAATCTGGCCCCCTCTGTTTTATGGAAGAAATGTTATATCTGGAAGAGAAGCCACGGTTGGAATTTCCACCATCATAGGGATAGAATAGTAGAGGGAAATATATTGGCGAACCATCCGCTAAATGTTGCTGGCTCCCCCTTTACAAACATGAGAATTTACCCAACTCTAAATCAGACCATCAGTATTTAGGTAAAAGGTGGCAAAAGTTAAAAAGAGATTGCCGTGTTTTGATTTCGAATACAATTGTTCAGTACTGCACGTAAATGTTATGTCCATACCATATTGTCAGTTAGCAGTAGGGGTGTTTAGAAGTGATACGCGGATGTTACCGCGCCACACCCCTCCGCTGAAGGGCAGAAATGGGTTAGCTCCGGACGTAAGGAGCGCAAGAATAAAGGTACACAGCTTTGGCACTAAGGGGCCAGAGGCACGTAAGAAGCCATGCCTGCTGTCATTATTTATCATTGCACTCGCCCCCTTCCACTGTCCTCACGGAGGTCCTGTTTTCCCCTGCTGGGAGGACCCAACAAACTGGCGACGAGGACCGGGGTTCGACCCTTGTAACTCTGTGGCGGAAGTCACGTTGGTGCTCGCTCACAGACGCCGCTGCATCTGCATTGCGGAGAGCGCTGCTTGTGGCCGGCGGCTACCTTTCCCAGGTAAGGGATTTAGGCGTGCATTGACAGGCGGCACCATATGCTGCATGGGGTCAGTGTACAGCAGTCTCCGGTGCCGGAGGTTGGCCACGCTCCTGAATGCTCAGCAGAGCACGGAGAGGAAGGAGGCCTGGTTTCCAAGGACGCCCAGCACTACGGTCCGGTCCGGTCGGTGAGTGTGTTGACAGCACTGCTGGTGGGGCGGATTACTATCCTTAGACGATCTTAATTCCTCAAAACAATAAGAAGCAAGTCTGAGGGAGCAGAGAATGTCCATACGGCTGAGGATCAAGCACTCTCCACCAAGGCTGGTTGGAACAACATTCACAAGTAAACTCCCATCGGCACTCCCCCATTGGTACCCCACTGAAAGGACAGTGACATTCAGTCGCATCGCTTGCTCTATGAATATGCCTATGAAAATATAGAACAACAGAGGAAAGGGGTTTCACGCAAGGGCTCAGAGTTGGTACAGGAGGCGGCTGACGGTTGCCTGGAGAATTTCACGCTTACCGGCTCCTTCCGTTTGTTCCCTCAACTGATCATCATTTTCACCATGGCCACGTTTCCCGCGCTTGAACCATTCTTGGTGGATGGGCCTCTGTCGGCGCACGCAGCAAAATGGAATCTATGGGTAGAACGCCTTGAAAATTATTTTGCTGTAATGGCCATAGATCAAGACAGGAAAAGACCAATGCTTCTACAGTTGGGTGGCCCGGAAATCCACAAGATCAGTAAGTTGATGGTCGAGGAGGGCCTGCCGTTTTCATATCAGACTTTAAAACGAGCAATCACAGCCTATTTTGAGCCCCTAGCGAATCATGATTATGAAAGTTTCCTTCTGAGCCAAGCTAGGCAACTCCCTGAGGAATCTGTTGATGCGTTCTACACTAGGCTAAGGGAACTGGCGAGCACATGCACGTTACCGGACTCTGGGGATGAAATACATGCATAGTACATTCAAAGATGTCATTCCACAAAGCTACGCGAGCATACCTTACAAGTCCCAGGCATGGCAATGGCAGACATGCTGACAATGGGAAGATCCAAGGAACTGTCTCGGGTGCGGGCGGCACACATGCAGTCAGCCCTCACGAAGTCCATCAAGGTGGAACCAGTCAATGCAGTGGTGGCGGGGATGACGGTGAAGCGGAAGGACAAAAGCAAAGGAGAAAGCGGGAATCGTACCTGCAATATGTACGGAGGAGGGTACCCACACCAAGGGAAATGTCCAGCAGCCGGAAAACAATGTACCAACTGCCACCATTTAAATCACTTTGAAAAAGTCTCCCGGTCAACTTCTAAGACTAATCCGGCGGGACCCAAGATGGCGCAAGTGATCCAACAACAGGACAACTCACAAGACATGGACGACGATGATGAGCCGGACGGGATGATGTATGTCATACATGCCACTCACCCAGGAAACATACTCCGGCGCAGGATCCTGCGGTGTCAAGTGATCAGGTCATCAGGTGCCAGCCCTCATTGCCACAGGAGCCTCAATAAACTTTCTTGCTCAGTCGGTGTTCAGTCATATCCCAAAGTGCCCTTATCTTCGCCCCACCACAGTACGAGTATTTGCATTTGGGTCAGCTACTCCAATTCCGTTGGCTGGTGTGTTCACGACAGACCTTATGCATGAAGGTGTCACCACACGAGCTAAGATATACGTTGCAAAAGTCGGAACAGGAATGCTGCAGAGTTGTAGCACAGCAGAGGAACTTGAGTTGGTCATGTTTGCTCTCAGTATGCATATAGGAGCCCTGGAGAGCCTGGAGGAAGAATACTCTTAGATATTCAAAGGTATTGGTTGCCTGAAGGAACGGCAGGTGAAACTACATATCGACAAGTCTGTTGAGCTAATGGCATTGAAGTACAGACGTATTGTCTTTCATCTTCGACCAAAAGTGAAATTGAACTAGCCAAGTTGGAGGAGGCTGACATAATCGAGAGGGTGGAAGGCCCAGTACCGTGGGTGTCGCCTATTGTGGTCACCAGAAAACTAAAGCAGCCCGGTGAAGTGCGCATTTGTGTGGACATGAGATTAACAAATATGGCTGCACGGAAGAAACGTCACCTCACCCTCACAGTGGATGACATAGTGGCTGAAGTCAGTGGATTGCGATGGTTTTCTAAAATGGATCTTCAAGCTGGATACCACCAACTCATGCTAGCACCAGAATCAAGAGCGATCACTACTTTTTCCACCCATGTGGGGCTGAGAAGCTACAAGAGCCTCAGTTTTGGCTTTGCCATTGCTGTCGATGTGTTTCAGGACACCATCAGGGGCGTGCTGGCTGGGTTGGAAGGGGTCATCAATGTGAGTGATGACATCCTGGTGCATGCTCCCACCTCTGAAGGGCATCTTAAAAAACTTTGTTCCACGTTCCACAGGCTCCACCAGAACGGATTGACACTTCATCGCGAAAAATGTGAGTTCCTGAAGCAAAGAGATTGCATTTTCCGGATATAATTCCTCTGAAAGAGGGGTCCAGCCCGATCGTGAGAAAGTTGCAGACATTAAGGGGCATATTTATACTCCGTTTGCGCCAAATTTGCGTCTTTTTTTTTACGCAAATTTGGCGCAAAACTAACGCCATATTTATACTTTGGCGTTAGACGCGTCTAGCGCCAAAGTATGAGGAAAGAGCGTCATTGTTTTGCGTGAACTCCTTCCTTGCGTTAATGAGATGCAAGGTAGGCGTTCCCGTCTAAAAAAATGACTGCGACGCAAATGCGTCGTATTTATACTCCCGGGCAAAAATCACGCCCGGGAGTGGGCGGGGCAAAAAACCCTGCATTTACGCCTCTTTTTAACGCCTGGGTCAGGGCAGGCGTTAAGGGACCTGTGGGCTCAAAATGAGCCCACAGCAGCCCTCCCATGCCCCCAGGGACCCCCCCCTGCCACCCTTGCCCACCCCAGGAGGACACCCAAGGATGGAGGGACCAACCACAGGGACATTCAGGTAAGTTCAGGTAAGTATAAATTTTCTATTTTATTTTTTTGTTTTTTTTGGAATAGGGGGGCCTGATTTGTGCCACCCTACATGCCACAATGCCCAATGACCATGCCCAGGGGACAGAAGTCCCCTGGGCATGGCCATTGGGCAAGGGGGCATGACTCCTGTCTTTACTAAGACAGGAGTCATGTAAATGGCGTCTGGGCGTCGTTAAAAATGGCGCAAATCGGGTGGAGGCGATTTGTTTGCCTCAACCTGACTTGCCCCATTTTTAAGACGCCCTAACGGCATTTTTCCCTACGCCGGCGCTGCCTAGTGTACGTGGTTTTTTTCCACGCACACCAGGCAGCGCCGGTCTGCTACCGCCGGCTAACGCCATTCAATAAATACGGCGCCCGCAGGGCGCTTCAGAATGGCGTTAGCCGGC
The DNA here is from genome assembly GCF_031143425.1 of Pleurodeles waltl. NCBI lineage: Eukaryota > Metazoa > Chordata > Amphibia > Caudata > Salamandridae > Pleurodeles > Pleurodeles waltl. The sequence continues at coordinate 345,719,601 of NC_090439.1, forward strand.
GCAAAACTTTTTGACGCTAAACTGCGTTAGCGCAGTTTAGCGTAAAAAAGTATAAATACGGGCCTAAATCTGCATCCCCTCCACATCAGTAACCGGTGTCAGCAGTTTTTTAGGGATGGTTACGTATTGCGGAAGGTTCATTCCCAATCTGACATCACTCACGGCTCCATTGAGGGAACTCACAAAGGCTCACACTCTGTGAGAGTGGAATTCAACTTATGAGGAGGCGTTCTTAGCAATTAAACAAACCTTGTCAGCCGACGCCACTCCGGTGTATTTCGATCCCTCAAAGGACACGGAAATATCGGTGGATGCCAGCCCGGTAGGTGTGGAGCTGTGCTGTCTCAGAAGGGTGAAGATGGAGAATGGGCACCAGTAGCTTATGCCAACTGAGCGTTGACAACCACGGAACAAAGGTACTCCCACATTGAAAAAGAGGCGATGGCGGTGCACTGGGGTTGTCGTCAATTCCATCTATACATCCATGGTCACCCGTTCGTTGTGCATTCTGACCACAAGCCACTCATACCACTTTTTAACAAGTCAGAGTCTCAGCTACCACCCAGGATAGGGAAATGGATCCTGCAACTCCAGGGCTATCACTTCTCTGTGGTGTATCAACCTGGCGCACAAAACCCAGCAGACTATCTGTCAAGGCACACAAGACCACCTATAGCCTAGGAGGAAATGGAATCCGAAGAGGTGGAAGAGTATGTGAGGCTGGTGGTGGAGCAATCCAGACCACTTCCCATGTCGGTTCAAGAAATTCAAGAAACCACACGGGCCGATGAGATTTTACAGCTGGCGGTATAGGCGGAAGGAAGCCTGTCATTGTCCTCCCTACACAGTGTTCGCCAAGAACTGGCTGTGTTCTCAGAGGAATGCCTCCTACGAGGCCATCGTCTGGTGATCCCAGAGGCTCCACAACAGAGAACTATTGATCTTGCTCATGCTGTACATCAAGGAATAGTGAAAACCAAAGCAAGACTGCGAAGCAAAGTATGGTTTCCGGGTCTGGATGCCCGGGTAGAGCAGACCATCCAACACTGTCATATATGCCAAACCCTCAGTCTGGCTGACTCACCTGCCCTTATTATCACGGAACCGATTCAATCAATTCCTTGGCATCGAGCTAGCACCGACTTAGGCAGTCTCCCAGATGGGCGCCACATGCTGGTCATTATTGATGACTTCTTGAAGTACCCGGAGGTGGAGATGTTGGTTTCAACCACAACAGAGAAGGTGGTGCCCTGCCTAGAGAAAATAATGGCAACACATGGGATAGTTCAAGGACTGAGAACGGACAACGGTCTTCCTTTTTCAAGTAATGAGTTTGCATTGTATCTGGCTTCTCATGCTATTCATCATCGAAAGATCACTCCCCGTTGGCCTCAAGCCAATGGGGAGGCTGAGCGCTTCATGATAACACTGAATAAGGTGCTATGTATTGCGGTGTCTCAAGGGAGAAACGTGGAACATGCCCTGTTTGAATTTCTAAGGGAGTATTGGGTAACTCCACATGTCACAACTGATGTGACTCCCAGTGAAGTGTGCATGTTTCGTTGCATGAGGGATACCTTACCGCAGGTAACCGAAGCTTCCAGGATCTATGATCGAGTAGCGGTTCAGCTACGTCATCGCCAAGTACAGAATGAGCCGGTGTCCCACAGGAGACGAGCCCATACGAGAAACCTACGAGTAGGAGATTTGGTGCTGGTAAAGAACCGATGCCCAGGCGGTAAATTCAGATTACCATTTAAAATCAGTACCATGGAATTGATGAAGGTGACAGGCACGATGGTGACAGCCCGACGAGGCATGGAAAGTGTGACCCGGAATGTATCCTTCTTTAAACACTACACCATACCCCCAGAGACAATGAGCCCATCAGAAGCGACAATGCATCCGCTCATGGAAGATGAAGACTCCGACCAGATGTTGACTCCCGCTGAAAGTGCCAGTTTGGAATCAATGTGGTTAACCAAAGAATTGTCTGTGTCGCCAGAAACATTGTCAATGCCTGAATGCGCTGCAGGGGACAATAGTGAGTTACCCTGCTCTTCCAACCCTGATACAATGACTGGAATTTGGGAGAGAGAAGGTGGAGCTCGATAAGATCTAGGTCCACGGCCAGCTGCACCAGTCAGGATACAGGACTATGTTTGCAAGTAGAGACCCTGTGTTCTATGTGTGTTTTTGTTTTCCCATGATCAGTGTGGTAAATGTTTCAGTGGCAGTAACAGATGTTTTCATTGTGAATTTGTAATTGCATTCCTGATTGGGATGTTTCACTGCTATTTGTGTTTTGTTTAAAGTTTTGGAGGAGTGTTTTGTCCATACCATATTGGCAGTTAGCAGTAGGGGTGTTTAGAAGTGATACATGGATGTTACCGCGCCACACCCCTCTGCTGTAGGGGAGAAATGGTTTAGCTCAGGACGTAAGAAGCCTAAGAATAAAGGTGCGCGGCTTTGGCGCCAAGGGGCTAGAGGCAGGTAAGAAGCAAGTCATTATTTATCGTCGCACTCGCCCCCATCCACTGTCCTCACGGAGGTCCTGTATTCCCCTGCTGGGGGGACCCAACAGTAAAAACCAAGTATTTGTGGAATATAAATATATCAGATTTCACATACAGCACTCGGTGGCTGAACAGAAAGTCTCTTCTGCAAAATATGCCAATTTATGTGTTTTTCAATAAAAGCCCAGCCCAGCCCTAGCCCTCACTAAATGAATATTGCATATAATTTCCCATAAACACTGATAATTGGAAAATTATACTTTAGTTTAAACTCAGTATTGCTTTGTTCAAAGTATTTTAGATTGCATTCATTTGATCCTTGCCATTGCGCTTAAATATGTATTAATACAATCAGGAAGATAAAACGAAGCAATTCACAATGAGATTCAGTCGCTGAAAACTCATTTTGCTCCACACTGAAATGCCAAATTGATTGAGGATCTTTCTTAACGCGGCCTGCGGAGAAGAGCCAAGGGACGGCATTTCAAACTACAGTGCTTTCCTTTAATAAATGCCACGGAAATTGAACAAAAGAAACGTAAATATCATGAGCCATCTCGAATGCAACAGTTAGGCCTCAAACACAACCAGGGAATTCACTTCATCTTTGATGGTTTTGAATCAAGACTTGAAACATCTGTGTACTGTACTCTATGTTCTTTTCTGAATTGTACAATTGAGGGCTAAATGTCAACTTAAGCTGCTGTTGAGATACCTAAATTTGACTTCCTTTTTTATGCTATTCAACACCATAAAAAATATGAACATAACCGAAATCAGCAGACACAATGTAATGTGCTTTGTATATTGCACATTAATCTAGTCTGCAACAAAAAGTTAATGATATTGGAAAACATTTGTCATGAAATTCTAAACAGTAAACAGACAGTCTTTGTTTCATGCACATGCATTTTCTCGTGGTGACTTCAATTTGCCAATTTACAGATAGCAAAGAAATACAGGGGCATATTTAAGAAAAGTGGCACTGCACCCAGTGGAGCATCTCTTTCCTTGGACCCCTTAGTGCCTCCCTAATGCCACCATGTGTGCGCCGTATGTTACATACGGTGCACCATGACAGTAGTTAGGGAACTGGCATCAACATTTTTTACACTAGTTTAGCGCTTGCCGGATTAGTGTCAAAAAATTTGACGCTAATCTTTCAAAGCACCTAAAGGCCCATTGAAAACAATGGGAGCCTCATTTTAACGCCTGCTCTGTGCAGGAGTTAAAAATCCCCAAAAAATGTTGCAAAGAAATCTTTTAGATTTCTTTGCGCCATTTTTTCGCCACCCATCCCCCCAATTGGTGAAACACTCCACTTCCATACATTATGCCTGATGCAGGCATAAAGTAGCACATGGGTTTATGAAGTGGAGCAAGGCATGCATTGTGCCACTTTGTAAAAATGGTGCATGGAAAAAGCCACTTTAGCATAAAACAATAATGCTATGGCGGTGCAAAAGTGGCGCTAAGGGCTCTTAAATATGCCCAAAAATCACACAAAGAAGTAAGGGGTTCACTCATATATAGGGGAGTGCTCACAGGAGAAATACACTTAGACCCCCTGCTGCTCTTAGTCCTTACTAGGAGAATGCGGATAATGAGATTTACTTCACTCTCCATAGTTTTTGAGCAGGTGCTCTCTCTCACTAAGTTGAGAATTAGGGATCCGAGGCCCTGACAAATGCCCCGAGACCTTCCTTGACTCATTAAAGGGCAGAAACATGTTGGCAACCGACTTTTAGATAGGTGACCCTGTGAGTCCTTGTTCACACGGAGGTGTCCCATTTTTTGGTTTTTAACCACACCAAACTGACACCATTATTAAAATTTTAACTTTACATAGGTGACTGGTTAGGTGTTTTTATTTATCCCCTAGGTTAGCTGGATCCCACATCTTTCCAGACCAGAATAAATGTACGCACTCCCTCCTGTTCTTTTAACAGTGAGGTCGAGTCCGCCCAGGTGGCACTGTCCTACCTGGGTGGGACTAGGTGGTCAACTGATGAAGCATGAGACTATATAGTGTATGAGACCACCTAGTCCGTAAAGGAAATTCCCCCACCAGTGAAGGAAATAAAATAACTTAAAAGGCCTACCTTACACAAGGAAATAACTTGAGGGGTCCCAATCCCGAAAGGCTACTAGCCTCTGGTATCCAGGAGGGGAAGTGTCCCCTTATTGTCAAACATGCTTGAAAGGGGGCGCTCGCTGTGCGCCTACACTGTCCTCTCCCTGGACCGCTAGCAGGACTAGGTGGTCAAATGATGAAGCATGACACTATATAGTGTGTGAGACCACCTAGTCCGTAAAGGAAATTCCCCCACCTCTTTCCAATTCTCCACAGCATCTCATCATCCGCATTCTCCTAGTAAGGACTAAGAGCGCCAGGGGGTATAAGTGTATTTCTCCTGTGAGCACTCCTCTATATATGAGTAAACCCCATACTTCTTGGTGTGATTTTTGGTTATGTACAAAGGGAGATAAGTATGGTCGTATTCCTCCCAGTTATCCTTCTCTCCCTTACTCTCTCCATGTGTTAAGACTCTTAAATATGCCCCACAGGGCGCTATTGATTACATATCTTACATGTATACTTTCCACAATGTACACCATAGGGGTCTATTCATGAACTGTATTTGGCAGTCTGTAAAAGTTTACCATAGTAGTTTGAGTAACATAATACAAAATGCTATTCACAGTCTTAAAGTCGGAGATCTTAGCCTCTGCCTTGTCTAAGTTTTCTGTGCAGAGATCTCTGCACCACACACGTATGTATGAGTATTAGTACCACACATGGGATATTCAAGGGGGTGGCTGAAAGGGACTACATACTAATAAATGGGTAATGTTTAGGAAAACTTAAGACAGGGGTCAGGGAGGAATATGTTACTTCAAACACTCACACACAAAAAAGTAAGATCATGGCTTTTCTCAAAATTAACTGCTAAAGTTATTACACCTCTAAAGGAGTTATAAAAAGGCTCAAGTTTATTTGAACCCTGGCATGGAATAAGTCAAACATCACACATGGTCACTGACACTGCAAATCTAAAGTACTAAAGATTTGAAATTGATTTACTTTCACAGTATAATTTAAAATATTTTAAGCTTTAATATTGTTTTCTGTACTTTCCCTTTGAGAGACCTTTGGCACAGTGGCAAGGATCTCGATTTACAGGGCATGTTCACAAAGGCAAATATACATGTCTTTATTTACTCATGTAATTGTAAATATATTTATATACTACTTAGTACCACTGACAAGGCGGTGAAACGCTTTTATGTGAGTAGCACACCACTCTGGAATCCAATAAGGATTAGTGGTGGATTATTACAGGGAAATCTAAGTTGCTAATTTGAGCAGCAGACATGTAGGTCTCTTAGTGTGACTGAATAGGATAATGGAGGGATAGAAGAGGGAAGAGTCTAGAAAGTGTTATTTGGGAGATCATAATAGTACAATGTTTGAAGTGAGTCACAGGCGGGCTAGAGGAAGGAAGAGTCTAGAAATGGATTAGGGGCGTCATGGTAGTAAAATGAGGCTTGGGATGGGTCAAAGGAGGGATACATGAGGGAGAATCTAGAAAGGGTTATTCGGGAGACCGCAGTAGTAAAACAAGGTATGGTGTTAGCCAGGGAGAGATAGAGGAGGGAAGAGTCTAGAAAGGGTTATTTTGGAGATCCTATTGGCATAATTGGCAAACAGTCCCCACACAACACCGCATTTACAAACCGGTGCAACTGTACCATTATGTCATGTAAAGCATTGAACCACAGTATACCTGCACCAGGTATAACGTATGCAATGTAGGCATTCCCCACCCCCCACAAAAAGCATTAAAGGAATGACACAGTAAAATCTGCAAGATTTCACTGCACCTTTCTGCGCCGTCACAGCGTCATTTTTTCAATGCCTGCTCAGGGTATGCATTAAAGTAAAGCTGTGCTGATTTGAATGGGCCCCCCCTTAGCATTGCTGGACATGCCTCAAAATCTTTGACGCTAGTCCAGCAATTCTAAGGTTTAGCACCACAACTGTGTCAGAATTTCTGATGCAGTTGTGGACACTGTGCATCAGTTTCTACTAAATGATGCCTATAGGGCATAATTTACAACAAACTGCTGAATCAATCATGATGCGCCAGTGCTTGCTCTACCCTGTGCCCCCCCTAATGACACCTATGGTAGTGCTGAATTTACAATACAGTGCACCATGGTGCTCTTTAGCACAGCTGCATAAAAATGTCAGATGCAGTTGTGGAGCTCTGCTGGACTAGCATAAAAAATGTTGACCCTAGTCTAGCAAAGCTTGGGTTGGCCTATCTAAAACAGCCTAGCATCATTTTAATGCTTGCTCAAGGGTAGGCATTCAAAAATGAAGCTAGGATGACGCAGTGAAATCTTTTAGACTTCACTGCCCCATTCCTACTGGCGCCCTAGTGGGGGAATTACTCCCTTGCATACATTATACTTGGTGGAGGTAGAATGTGGCGCAAGTGTTTACAAACTGGAGCAATGGTACCATTGAGCCAGTTTGTAAATATGGTGTGTGGTGGAGGACTGTTCTGCACCACCATAGTGTAAAAAAAATGATGCTACTGTAGCACAAAGGGCTTGTAAATAAGCCCCTTACTATATTAGGTGGGAAATAGGACATGCAGGCCGACTTAGTGGTTAGGCTGTGCTGAATTGAGCTAATAAAAGTGACCTGTTGCCTACCTTTTAGCAGATATTGGGCATAGTGGCTAGCGTTAGGTACTTCCAGGAAGCTGGCGGGTGCAGATGGGCTTCCCTTTGGCGCACCTCTGTTTAAATACATTTGGCCAGGCAGAAGATTAGAGTGAGCACCACCCAAAATGGCACTTCTCGATGTCCCAAAAGGGCCAAAAATGGCCAAAAATAAACACATTTCCCATAGTGAACTATTAGCTGCTCCCGCCTCCCTTTTAAGCCCAAACAACATTTTCAAATTCCCCTTGAGTTCCTTTTCAATGTGCAAAACAGCAATATGTCCAAAGAGCTTAAAAACACCTAACATGATCATCAGGCATACATAAAAGGTGCAGGAAGCCTTACTGCGTCTGCGCAGTGCTTTTACTTAAATACATGTTACCAGGCAGAAGACTAGAGCACACAACATCCAAAATGGCACCTCTAGATGTCCAAAAGGGGGGGGGGAAATGGCTTACAATATACAAATTGCCCACAGTGGACTTTTTTGCTCCTCCCACATCTCTTTTAAGTCTAGACAACATTTTCAAATTCCCCTCCAATTCCTTTTCAGTGTGCAAAACAGCAATATGTTCAAAGGTGTTAAAACACACTTAAAACGATCAGCTGGTATACATAAAAGGTGCAGGAGCCATTAATGCATCAGTGTAGTGCCTCTGCTCAAATAAATGTGGCCAGGCAGAAGAGTAGAGTGCGCAACACCCAAAATGGCACCTCTAGATGTCTCAAAGGGGGGAAAGTGGCCAAAAACGAACAAATTGCCCACATTGGATTTTTAATTGCTCCCACATCCGTTTTAAGCCCAAACAACATTTTTAAATTCCCCTCGAGTTCCTTTTCAAAGTGCAAATCAGCAATATGTGCAAAGAGGTTAAAAAACACCTACAAGGATCAGCAGGTATCCATAAAAGCTGCAGGAGGCAATGATGTCATACCAGAGTTGATCAGTGACATCATCAATATTGTGATTTACCATGTCATAAGTGATGCAATTTGTGAGGTCATACACAGTGCATGACGGGTGTTATAGTTAGCTCAGCAAACTATACCTGGTGAATTTCTATGTATTTTTTGTACTTATTTTTTTAACTACTATTTTCACCTAAATATAACGTCACTTTAGCCTTTGTTTTTTCAGTGAACTTCTACGTTTTTTTTAACACGTAAAGCAAGGTAATATTAAGAGGCCTATCAATAATGTCAATTTAACCTTAGTTTTTTCCACTGAATTTCTGAGCTTTTTTAACATAAAGAAAGATCCTATTACCCTACCTAACTAGGATGTCACTTAAACCTTTATTTTCTTCAGTGAATATCTATTGTTTTTTTTTAACACAAAGTATTATCATACTACTATACCTAATTCTAACAATATGAACCTGTGGTGGACAAACCCTGCACTCAACCTAATCCAACACCACCAGAGCTGGCCAGCCCCCTCCCCCAATTCACAGCCAGCTATGAGAGCGCTTATCAAAATAAAAAAGGGGTGTCATTTTTAATTATGTAGTTCTACTGACTTTCTTAAGGAGTCACAAAAGACAAACCTATTTGCTTTGTCAAAGGGTAGCCACATCAATAAACAAGGCAAGCCTATTGGATTTGTCAAGAGGTCAGCACATCATTATATGAAGACAATCCTATTGGCTTTGCCGAGGGGTGACCACATCATTCATTACACAAGACAAGCTTAGTAGCTTCTCAAAGGGTGAGAACATCAACAAGGCTCACAAGCTTATTGGCTTTGCCAGAAAGGTGACCATATTATTATATGAATATATGACAAGCCTACTAGCTTTGTTAAGAGGTCACCACATCATTATACAAATCAAGCCCAATGGCTTCATCAAAAGCCCAGCGATTGAGGGGGAGGGTGTGGATTGGATTTCCAGATATAAAGCAATATTATCAGGTAGCTCAACTGCTCCTAGTAAATGAATGGTTGCTTGCAAACTGAACACATCCTGTGGGGGGATTAGAGATTGACACTCCGGGAGCTCCAAACCTATTATCCCAATTATATGTCAAGTAAGAGTTTATGGCACTGCCATCAATCACTAGGATGCCACTAACTTGCTGGCACTGGGCTCAAAAGGAGATAAGCTGGCATGGGTGTACATGGCTCTCGGCAATGCCCCATTTAGCTGGAGTTTAATTGTGGGACAATAATCTCCTACGTGGAAGACATATGGGAAACCTGCCTTAATAAAACCTTTAGGTAACTCCAAGAAGATTTTGATCTCCATGTCTTTAGATATTTGCAGATTAGGTACACTTTGAAGAACTCCACAACAGAACTGATGTTGGTACTTTATTTAGGACCACTTGAACCCAAACTGGTACTAGAAAAATGTAGAGAACAAGGCTATAGTCAGAGAGTATCAAGCATTGGTGATAAATAATCCAGACCCAGTCATCCTAAAAGAAAAGCGTGAGTGGGACCTAGGCCCCTTGGAAAAGAAAAGAATTGTTAGAAGATAAAATGACAGCTAAGCACTGATGATACTGACCCACTTACATTTTGTTCAGTTGAAGTAATATGTGAGTGTACTATACACCTGAAGTTCTACATAGGATGAGTAAAAGTCCAGCTCTGAGCTGTGTAAGGTGTGAGAGAAAAGGGTATATTTCTCAATTTTGTATGGAAATGGCCAAAGATTCATTCTTTTTGCACTCAGATTTCCAAAATACAGGTACTGGTAAATGAAATAGCCTTAATGAGAGAGCCCAAAGCCACACTGTTGAGACTAATGTCAGAATGGGATGGGATTGGGAAAGGCAGATTTGGTATCAATGAGACTGATGGTAGCTAAAATGAATTAAGCCCATAATGCCCCAGCAGTCATCAAATGGATTAGAGACAAGGACATCTGTGCAGCTGCTGAAGAGAGGATTTATAAAAGGAGGGGCTGCCCTAGAGTACACAACAAAATATGGGAACCCTGGTGGGAGGAATTACAGTCAATTTGACATAGGGTGTGATTATAGAATTGGTTTAAGAGAAAGACAGACATTAATTGTAAACCTCAGTTGAGATTTTCAAAATGTATCTTATATGGGGCATAAGGAATGGGCTGCAGTGTCTGTGTTGCTTTTGTTGCATTTTTCTGGTGGTGTCTCAAATCAAATGCAATACAAAGAATTATAAAAAAACGAATGTACTGTAGATCCGCTGAACAGTCTACTTAGTGTCCAATGAAACTACAGCAGCATATCTCATAATAGTAGAGTCACTTTGAGACTAGAACTTTTGAAGTTCATGGTACTTGTGAATTTCTGCAGGAATCACAAAAACCTTATAAACCACCCCAATAACACAATTTCATGGGATCTACAATATAAGTGAAACATTTTGCTGCTGGCACTTTAACCAACAAAGCTGTATTTCACAAACAATGTAAGAAGGAAACACATTCCGATTGACTGTACCAAGCCCAAATGAATAATGAAAAAACAATTGTAAATGGAAATTAGAAGAGTTTCTCAGTGAACGTTGTCACTGAAAGACCATTCCAGCTTTTATAATTTTTCAAGCATGTTATATTATGTTATCTTATGTTATGTCATGCCTCTAGAACATACTACAGAAAGGCATATAGCTTTGTGTCTGTAGTGCTTATTGTAAACATCTGTGTAACTGTTTTTCTACTATTTTTTATGGCTGATACTTTTATTGCTGATAACTTGATGGGTTACAAAATATATTAGAAAAGGTTGGAGGTTTTGCCAAGATGCTTAGCTTGTGGCTGAGTTATTTGGCTTGAGCATTGCCTGTAAATGGACAATTGCTGTCTACAGAGGTGTAGTAACAGTAAGTGCATGTAAGTACCAGTATCTCAAAATAATTCAAGCAGTCCTTCTATCACTTTTTTGTTTTTTGAGCAAGATGCAGGAGGTGTGATTTTTATTCTCAAAATTATTATACAGTCCAGGACAGTCTGTTCTCATTAGGAGCAGAGTTGGTACTGATTTGTAATAGGTGGGCCTTTCTCTAGAGTGGCATGGTGGGCCAAAAACTATTTTGGCACCAATATTGGACTGGAATGCTGCCCCAAGTGATTGGCTTGGCTGAAATTAATTGATGCATTCCACCCATCCCCTTGTTATTGCAATTGGTTCCTTAAGTGTGATGGGAAGCCCAGACATCGGTCTCACGCTCACTGTGTTACAGAACTCAAACTACACCCTGCTGATGAGCCTGAAGTAAGGTGAAACCGGTCTGGGGTGTTTGTAGCCCCTTCTTGAGGGGTCTCATCAGACAATTCATGACAGACTGTTCCCATATGGAGCACAGTTGGTACTTGTTTGCATAATGCAGGTCTTTGTCTGAAAAGGCGTGGTGTGTGAAAAATAATGTGACACAAGTGATTGCAAGTGGTTGAATTAATACGAGCATTCAATCCATCACCTTGTTGTTGCTGCACTTTTGGAATATTACCGTGCTGTTTAGCAGTATTGATTCCCCTGCACTAACTTGCGGGGATGAAACATGTCCAAGAGCTTCTCAATCTCTCCCATTGATAGACTAGGCTCATTGTTTACATTTTATAATGATATTCATGAGTTATATCCTTTACTGCCACTCACACAGAGCAAATATGAGAGTCAAGTGAAGTAAATACGTGACTGAGTGTTCTTGGCAGCCTTTTCTTTTGACATGAACCCACTCACAGTTTATCGGTGCATCTTATCTCTCTCTATACGTATTTGAATTACAATTGGATTCTTCCTAAATCTAAGACTTTATGGCTGTTTTTCGTGTCATAAATTTGCCTGAAAAATCAGTCTAGAGGTGCTGCAATTTAGGATTGTAATCTTGCTGGATTTCTATTGAAAAAAATGCAGTGCAGTAATTGCTTTAGGTGTACACTTTTTGTGTTTCTTGCCTACGTTCAGTTGAGGGAAAACGAAAGCAATCTTATTGAGGGCTGAGACTAACATTTAAATCTCACCCTATATAACTAGGCTCCTAAAATGTGTTATTGCTAGTGAAGCCTATAAGGCCACAGCACCTTCCCTTTCAGGATAAGCCATCTATCTCTTGTGTTTCTCTTTGATCTCAAAACTTTTATGTTGTGTGTAACCCAATACTGTGGAACACCGTTTGCGTTCATTTTTATTGGTGTTGAAACTGCGATGTACCACAAATGTTTTTAAAACGTTGATGTTTTTATAAGAAAGATTATTTAAAAAAATATGCACTTATTATCAAATGTGAACCCCCTTACACAGTGTGCAGTGAGCAGTGGCAGCTGCCGCTGAATTGGGGTGGCCGGGCAGGACAGGGCCGCATGACAGTCCAAAGGAGGAGGGTTGTGGGGGAGTGATTTTTTTTTTTTTTTTTTTAAAGCACCTTGGAGGGGAGACGCATTCATCTCCCCTCCATCCTTATCCTCTTGCCGGCTACACAGGCTTCCAGCCACTCACGATGCTGCTGTCACCAGCATGGCGGAAGCATTGTGATTGGTCTGAGCAGCCTGCTTCACTGCTCAGACTGGGAATGGGAGCCTGGGGATATTCTCCACTCAGCTGTGCAATACAGCCAGGTGGAGAACATGCAAAAAGTGCATGTCTGTTTGGCCGACCCAACACCGACGGCCAAGCAGACATGCACATTTATTGTGGTGTACATAGCCCTCCTCTGGTCCCTTCCCTTCAGCTCAGCCCCACTGCACCCCTTACTACAAGGTAATATAAAATGATAATAATGCAGTGTATGTTATTATCATTTTATTTTTCCTTTATGGAAAATTCAGAGGGGTGACGCTCCTCCCCCTTAGTGGAGGAGCCACACTTGGCAGTGAGTCTTGCTTTGCTTTCGTTATCAAGGCATCAATATTTCATTTGGCAATATATAGACCAAATATTTTTCTTTCCTATTTTCACTTCTCATCTTTATTCAGTCATTGTTTGGATTGAATTTTAATAATAAGTGTCCATTTGTTAGGCTTATAGCAGGGCCAGCTCAGGGGGGTGCCACAGGTGTGGCTGCATTGGGTGCTGATTTGGAGAGGGGGCACTGACCTCAGGGGGCACTGACCTCAGGGAGCACTATGGTTAGCAATAACTTACCATTTAAAAGCACCTGAAGCACAGTTCCTTGTACAACAAGCTTTCAGGCAGCAATAACAACGTAATAATAATTCTTGTGATTAATGTTCCTGCTAGAGAGAGAGACTTTTGTCTAGTGGCAGTTTTGACTCTCCATAAAATAACACAGAGGGTTAATATGCCTGCTGCAAAGAACAAATCTGTATTTTATGTGGATAACTGAGTGGATTAGTAAAACCATCGTTTACCAGTGCTTTAAAACAAATAAAATGTATGTGAGAGGGGGGCTATGGAGAGATGAGGGATGCTTTTGCCAGGTGATAGTACAGGAATCAGGACCTCTACAAAACTGCAACACAAAAGCTAAGACGAATTCTGCAACATTATATCTTCAGCTCCTGCCAGCAACTGCAACAGTTTCCAGGTTGTGCATCCTCCGAGGACCGCCTGTTTTCAGCCTGAACCAAAAAAAACAAAGCAATCTCCCGTACAGTGATGGAGTCAAATCCCTGCTTCTCAGGCACCTCTCTGCAGCAATAACCATTGGTTTGGGTCCCCTCTCCAGACAACAGGCATGGATCCAGCAACACAGGTGGTGGATTCAAGTGACTACGACAGTCCCAACCTTCAACTGTCCAACTTTGGTGGAGGTGTGGGCTTGCCTCCCTACAGAAGACAGTACCCCAAGGTTTGTTTGTGACCTTCCAAGCAATTCTTCGGGCACAGCACAGCTTAGGCCCCCTGCACACCTTCCTGCGATGTACAGCGTCCTGAGTGGTTCTCTGGCGGCGTCTGAATCCTTTGTGTTGTGCTGTGTGGGCCACCATTTGCACCTTCTATGTCCCCATGCTGTGGGACTCCTGTGCATGCTGCCTGGTCTTTTGAGGGCTCTCTGAGTTGCTGAGAGCCCCCTCTGTCTCTCCCTCCTGGTTAGAGGCCACTAGGTCCCTCCTGGTCCCGTTCAGCACCATTTTCAGCTAACTGCATGCTTTGTGCATGTCAAGGATTGTTGGCAGAATCCAGGGACGCAAACTAGACTGAATTCATCCATCCAGCGTGGGAGATCTTCTGCACCAACCAGAACCCACATCTGTCTTCTTTGGTGCAATGCTGACTTTGCCTTCTCACCGGTGGTTCTTCTTTTGCACCTTCTTCCGGGTTAGCAGGGGCTCCTGTTCTCTCTGGACTCTTCAGTGCTTCTTGGACTTGGTCCCCTTCTTCCACAGGCCTTCAAGTCTAGGAATCCATTGTTGGTGTATTGCAGTCTCTTCTGGTTCTTGAATTATCTTCTATCACGACTTCTAGTGTGTTTTAGGAATCATGCTGTGTTTTACTTCTGCTTTCCTGGGTTCTGGGTGGGGTCTATTACTTACCTTTGGTGTTTTCTTACACTCCCAATGCCCCTCTACACACTACACTTGCCTAGGTGGAAAATCGACTTTCGCATTCCACTATTTTAGTATATGGTTTGTGTTCCCCGAGGCCCATTGCAACCTATTATGATTTTCACTATTTGCAGTTTCCTTGCTGTGTACTTACCTGTTTTTGGTTACTAGTGTATATATTGTGTAATTTACTTACCTCCTAAGAGAGTATAGTCTCCAATGTATTTTTGGCCTTGTGTCACTAAAATAAAGTACCTTTATTTTTGTAACAATGAGTATTGTCTTCCACGTGTGTGAGTATTGTGTGACTACAGTGATATTGCAAAAGCTTTGCATGACTCCTAGTTCAGCCTTGGCTGTTCAGTCTACAGCTACCTCTAGACAGCTTGACTTCTAGACACTGACTACATTTCATTAATATGGGATAACTGGACCTTGTATAAGGAGTAAGCACTTCTGCACTCACTTCAAACCAGTCCAGCCTCCTACACATGTCCTTTCTACAATTTAAACCATCATAAACAAAGATTTTGTTCCTGTTTCCCCATCCATTATCCATCATTCTTCAATAACATATCTCACTACTTCTACTACATCAACAAGGACTACTAATATTATGGGTATTACATTGGATTTTTGTATTTCTATAATCAAATCATCACTCTTATACATACTTTGTCACTCCAGTGATATAATATATTTTAAAAAAAATCAGACATCCTTTACCCTTCTTATCAACTCACCTAGTTCCAACTTTAGTCTTATCTCATATGCGTTGCTGCTGTTCTCTCTATATTATTCTTCATAGGCTCTATTAACAAAGGTAAAATTGCATGTGTAGATCTCCTTATGTGAACTCTACACTTGCACTTGGGCGTACATTTTCTTATGGATACAAT
The DNA here is from genome assembly GCF_031143425.1 of Pleurodeles waltl. Classification (NCBI taxonomy): domain Eukaryota; kingdom Metazoa; phylum Chordata; class Amphibia; order Caudata; family Salamandridae; genus Pleurodeles; species Pleurodeles waltl. Next base: position 345,735,189 of record NC_090439.1, read on the forward strand.
TTAAGTATTGATTTCCACCTCAAATGTAGGTGTGGCGTCTCCTACGACTGAATATTAAAGTAGTAATAAGTAGGATGAATTATCTATGTTTCTAAATATTCTTAAAAATTGTAACTGATTGCAGTGGTACTATATATTAAGTATGCTAGTACTTAAAAAAAGTTTAAAAAACAATTAAATATGTAGAAAAATAAAACTCTACTACATTATATTGATGGAGAAATATAGTGCAGTGAATTGTTTGTTTTAATATTTTAATACATATACATATTTCTTTTAATTTTACACTTAGGACTTCTTTACAAGTTTGTCTGTCTTTTCAGAGGCCCACTGTGGTTGAGACTGCCGAAAGACCGAAATGGAAGTGGTAATCTGACATCCATATTACGAGTCACCCACTGAACACCACCAAAAAACTGCTACAAATCCGAGTTCGTCAGAATGGCCGAGGGTGGGAAAGAGGAGGTTCCAGCACCGCCACTTCGGCCACATACAGCCCTCCAGATTATGACCCACATATCAGCACAGCGGTCATTGCACAGCAGAAAACCATCAGTGGTGTGAACCGCTGCGGTCAAAAACTCACCTCCACAAGAGCACAACGCCAGATTGGACAGTACAAATTCCCCATACCAGAAACATGTACACAAGTCACCTAAACCTTCTTTCTGCACCATATAACAACCCCATACACAACCCACAATCCATTGTGACCACAACTACCAACACAGACAGCGAGGAGCACACAAATGGAAGACTCTGCACTTGGATACCAGGCACCATCACACTCATCACACTCATCACGCATCACACACCACACAACACCAGAAACACAGTGCACACATCACCACTAGACACAAATACCACATTCATACATCGCACACAACCAAACACCACCTACCCCACCAACTACCATACACTGCACCCTTGCACACAACACACACCACCACCCACAAAACAACCACCATGCCCCCTCAAAAGAACCCACGCTTCACAGACCAAGAGCTGCGGGTCATGGTAGATGAAATCATCAGGGTAGAGCCACAACTATTTGGAGAACAGGTCCAGCAACCATTCATAGCCAGGAAAATGGAGTTATGGCAGAGAATTGTCGACAGGGTGAACTCAGTGGGCAACCATCCATGCACAAGGGAGGATATCCGAACAGGTGGAACGACTCATAGGGGAAGGTGCGTTCCATGGCATTACAACACCAAATTACCATACAGAAGACTGGCAGTTGGCCTCCACCACCTTCCCCCGAGTTTACAATGTGGGAGGAGAAGGTCTTGCCAATACTGCATAATGAGGACATGACTGGAATACCTGGAGGACTGGAGTCTGGTAAGAAACTAACACTCCCCTGGCACTAAGTACTCCTGTTCAGCATCGATCCTCACCACCCTATCACTCCCAAAGTCACCCAGCTACCATTCCACCTCACACCCATTCACTAATTCCCCTCCCTTGCGTGTCACACCACCACCCAGCCACAATGCCCATACAGTCGCACACGAGTGCATGGATATGAGTACCAAGAACAATCACTACAACTCCCACAATGCACTTGCCAATCTACAAGTAAGCCTGCTATGGTCACTCACTGCACAGTGCAACTCCTGCATGTACAACCATTGCACCATCCACACCAACTGGATGCTTCGACTGAGGAACAAGACATGGTAATGAAAGCAATGCAATTCTCATTCCTCAAGCTTCAATGGAACATGGTACCTAGATCAAAATCTAATAACCACAAACAATACCTGCAGTGCTGCATCTGTCATTGCCATGACTGGGAATCAACTCAAGCCGCTGTATGCATTAGACAAAGAGAGACCCAATTACATCTCCACCATGTAACAGTCTTCCACTCCATCCTCAGGTACCCCTGCTACTGCCACCATGGAGAGGATGCCAGACACAGCCAGCCCTCCCAGGATGAAGGCCCCAGTGAGGACTATGCATCAGGATGTCTGGACAATGACTACACACCTGGCCCATCAGGGACCCCTGGTCAGTCCACCACTCTCAGCTTCACCCTGACCACATAAAATCCCACCACCTAGTGGCATCAACAAGAAAGCCAATCCCTTTTCCCAAACCTGTTTCACAAGGACTGTTCAATCAATAGTGTGCCCCACAGCACAGGGACCGGAGTCGATCCGTCAAACCGAGACAATGTAGGTCCTGGTGACATTGGGAGTTGTCACACCGTGCCTGTGGCACAGGCAGAGAGGTGCAGGGGGCGTGGGAGGGCACCTGCAAGCCAGAGGAAGGGGCAGCCAAGGGAGTCAACTGACCAGAAATCCATTTCATGAGTCCTGGGAGCATACCAGCAATCCCAGCAGAAGGTGAGCCAAATACTCCCCATCTTGCGGGAAAACCAAAAGCTGCAGAGGTAATACCACCAGGAGGCCATGCAGCAGTGGCAGGCACTCAATGCCTCCATGGCCACCATTACTGCAGTGTTCAGGGACCTCCACCCACCAGCAGGCCCCTTACACTGGCAACCCCTTATCTGACCTATCTACATCAGCAGTAGCCAGTGGACTGTAGGCCCTGCCAGGGGACCCACAGTCCACTGACATCCCTTCCTTTGTAGCTGAGGAACCCCCACCCGCAAACATGGTCATACATCCAGACATCTGACTGGAGCAGATGCCAAGACCAAACCCACTGCCAGGAAGTGAACCGCTCCTGAACATCCTCCCTCGTGTGCCACTGCCACATCCATTTGACTGTTCAATATCATGTCTCCTTTTTCCCATGGCCCTTGGACACTGGACTTGTACTACCTACAGCTAGGCCATCTACTCCAATGATTTCATCCACCGTGACCCCACTCAAGAACTGTTTGACAAAATATGCACAATAAACACTGTAGATCACAACAAATGCATTTGTGTCTTGATTGTGTCATGTACAAATGTGTGGTCACCAATATGCAATGTGTGGCAATATCCCTCAACCAACAATCAGTGCAAATAATAGTAGAGGGAGGCATCCTCTGCAGGGGACATAGTACATCAGAGAACTCAGATTAGTCTTTTGTAAAGGATGCAGTAGTCCAGCCACACACCACCGTATATCCACTCATCCATCATGAAAGAAAGAACAACATAGGGACATACATCAGGAATTTAGGCACTAAAAGCACATATGCAGTCCATTGTTATCGTCATCATTGTGGATTGTCAAGGAAACAGGGCACAAGAGAGAACACTTGTATTACAACACAATAAACTAATGAGTAATACATGCTAGATGACAGCTGTAATGGACGCAACTCAACACTTCCAACTGTGAGCAAAATCAAATCAAATGGACAGGAATGGCTCAGGCAACTGGTAGGAGAGGAAAGGATACACTGTACACAGTCCATAGCTTGGATGCACTTCTGAACATGAGATAACAGCACACATAGCACACTACAGGACTGTCAATATGAGATGTGAAACTAGCATCCTGCATTGAGAACATATGTCTGAGTTTAGACCACTAACACTTCTCCTGACATACAATCAGTCCCACATATTGGGATAGGTAAATTGTACATCTCCACTGATGTACCTGGCCAGGAGGGCAATTATCATTAAACAAAGTGCAAGTATATCACCTGCTACAACACACACAACATACAACATACCTGTATGTCACTGGAAGTACTGATTGATCAGCTCTGTCCTAGAGTCAGCTGCATCATACTCATCTGCTTCATCTTTTCTTTGCATGTCACCATCATCTCCCACTGGTGCAACGGCCACCGCCTCATATGCCAGTAAGGGTATCATACGTCTCAGGGCCAGATTGTGGAGCATGCAGCAGGCAACTATGAGCTGGCACACCTTTAGGGGACTGTAGAGGAGGACACCTCCAGGGAAGTGCAGGCACCGGAATCGCCTTAAGCAGCCCAACAGTCCTTTCTGTCACTTGCCTTTACCTGCTGTGGGCCTCATTGAAATGGGTTTCCCCATCAAGGCAGGGTACCTCACTGGTGTTAACAACCAGCGAAGGTTAGGATAGCCTGAGTCACCTCTGTGGATAAATGTAGGACGTGTTACTATGCAGGTACAGCCACAGGGAATAATGTGTTAACATGTGCAACAACAGAGACTACCATCCATATTGATACGTACCAATGAGGCAAGCCCTCTCTCTCTTTCCTCACAATGTAGGCATCATGCACAGATCCAGTAAACTTGGCTGTTACTTGGGAGATGTACTGGTCTGCTAGACACACCACGTGAACATTGATCGATTTGATAGCTTTTCCTGCTCCTATACATTGTTCGTTAACACTGTGAGGGACCAAAGCAATATGTGTTCCATCAATGGCCCCTATCACATGAGGGATGTGTCCAAGCTCATAGAAGTCTGCCTTCAGAGTGGGCAAATCATCAGGTTGTGGGAACCTGATGTATCCCTCCAGGTGTTTCAGAAAAGCACAGAGGACATCCTGCAATACAATGCTGAACATGGGCTGTGACATCCCTGCAACCAGGCCCACCACAACCTAAAAGGACCCTGTGGCAAGGGAGTGTAGCATTGGCAACACTTGTTCTGTAGGAAGGATGGCACGGGATTGCAGATGCCAGGTAGTAAATCTGGCTCCAACAGGGCACATAAGTCCATGATGTTCAGACATTTCACATGATAGGTCTGGGTGATGTGTCTCTCCTCCAAGGTAGCAAGGTCGACTAGTGGTCGGTAAACTGGTGCATTCCTCTTCATCCTCATGACATGAAATCTAGGATAGGGAGGAGAGACAGTACATGTCAAGCACTCCACACATGTCACCTTCTGAAAAAACCTTGTGCCTCACACCTAACACTGCAGACATGCCTGAACAGTGGACACATACTAAATAGTGTATGCATGTGAGAAAGTAGCCTCTTTCGCGCATGGTTACCCCCATTTTTGCCCGTTTGTCAGTGTTTGCCAGTGTGTTTTTTACTGTGTCACTGTGATCCTGCTAACTAGGATGCCAGTGCTCAGAGAGAAAAACCTATATGTCAATGTGTTTTGCCTGTGAGAGCAGGGTGTTACACCCTCTCCCTTTGGAAATAGGTGTTACAGGCTGGGGAGGGGTAGCCTCCCCAGCCTCTGGAAATGCTTTGAAGGGCACAGATGGTGCCTTCTTTGCATAAGCCACGTACACCGGTTCAGGGACCACTTGTCCCCTGCTCTGGCTCAAAACTGGACAAAGGAAAGGGGAGTGACCACTCCCCTGTCCATCACCACCATAGGGGTGGTGCCCAGAGCTCCTCCAGTGTGTCCCAGACTTCAGCCATCTTGCTTTGCTAGGTGTGGGGGCACTCTGGAGGCCTCTGAGTGGCCAGTGCCAGCAGGTGATGTCAGAGACCCCTCCTGATAGTTCCATACCTTATAAGGTAGCCAATCCCCCTCTCAGGGCTCTGTAGGGTCTCTTCTGTGGGTTTTCTTCAGATTCTGCTTGCAAGTTTCTTTCAGGAATCTTCTGCAACAAGTTCATCATCCTCTGACCTCGGATCAACTCCAGCCTTCTCCAAGAACCGCTGTAACTGCCACAAAGTATCCACAAGAGATACTTTTCTTCAGCAACCTCAGATCCAAGTCAGCAACTGCAACAATTTCCAAGGTGTGCATGCTCGGAGGACTACCTGTCTTCATCCTGCATTAGAAGTCTCCCGTAGGGTGACATAGTCACTCCCCTGCTCCAGCAGGCACCTTCCAAGATGACGACCAGTACCCTTGGACTCCTCTCACAGCAACGAGCATGCTCCTAATGACACAGAGGGTGGACATCATCGACATAGAATGTTCTGACGTCCTGCTGATGCAATTTGGAGGAGGTAAGACCTTGTCTTCCCAGACAGCTATGGTACCCCTGTGTACTGCGTCTTCTTCACCTCCTGAGGCCTCTGTGCAGTATTTGCAAAACTCCTTTGTGCACAGCCTGGCCCAGGTCCCCAGCACTCCATCCTTCGATGCTCAACTCACTGAGTTGTTCTCCGGCAGCGTAGGACCTTCCTTTGTTATGCGGCATCAACCGTGTTTTACACCTCCTTTGTCCCCATGTCCTGGGGCTCCTGGTGGTGCTGGCTGGCATCCTGAGGGCTCTCTAAAGTGCTGAGAGTCCCCTCTTCCTCCTCACACAGAGTTGAGGCTCACAGGTCCCTCCTGGGTCCATCCAGCACCATTTTGACAAAAAACGTACTTTTGTCGTAGCCAAGGCTTGTTGGAGACTTCCAACACGAAATCACACCAGCAATGTTCTTCACATCGTGGGACATCCTGTGCATTATGCAGGAACCCACTGTCATCTTCCTAGAGTCCATTTCTGCAGTCTTTGACTAACCGTGGACTCTTCTGGGTTGGCACGGGCTCCTGTCCTTCCTGGAACTTCTTTCGACTTCTGGACATGGTCCCCTTCCTTTGCAGGTCTTCAGGTCCAGGAATCCAGCAGTTGTTCTTTGAAGACTTGGTTGGCTGCTGCAAAATCCCAGTCACAAGGTGTAGTGTGTCCTAAGGAAACTTGCAGTACTTTACTCTTGCTTTTCTGGGCTCTACGGTAAGGTAATTTACTTACCTTTACCGTATTCTTACTCTCTCACCGATTCTGCACACACTACACTTGTCTAGGGGGGAATTTGTGATTCGCATTCCACTTTCTTAGTATATGGTTTGTGTTGCCCCTAGACCCATTTTCTCCCATTGCATTCCATAGCATTTCCTATTGTTTGCATTGTTCTATGACTATTTATTTGTCTAATTTTGGTGTCTAGTGTATATATTGTGTGTAATATTTTTGGTACGTTGTCACCCAAATAAATACCTTTATTTTTGGTAACACTGAATATTGTCTTTACTTGTGTATAAGTACTGGGTAACTGTAAGTGGTATTGCATGAGCTTTGCATGTCTCCTAGTTCAGCCTAAGCTGCTCTGCTATAGCTACCTCTATCAACCTAAGCAGCTAGAACACTACTACATCTCAGTAGTAAGGGATAACCCGACCTGGTATAAGGTGTAAGTACCCAAGGTACCCACTACTAACCAGGCCAGCCTCCTACACAGTCATTTGGCTAGATGCCACGGCAAGTTGAGGGCCACACACTGACAAATGCACCCTTCCTGGTACCCACAAAGCCCTGACTGAAATAGAATGCTAACAAGATAGGTTACCTGCATTTGCCAAACATCCATTACCCTAGAGTTGACTCACGCTGCAATGTCTGGCCTGGCCTTAGTGCCACCCACTAATTCACATCCACCACCCGGATCCCACCCCACCTGTCAATTTTGTCAATAATGCCCACTGTGCTCACCCCCTTGTGGCTGCTGTGATTCCCCCAAGTGCCCATCCAACTCTGGGTAGGCCATCGCCAGTATGAGCCATCAGTGGGGTCAGGTTCCGACGGGCACCCATTCCTCATTGGGAGGCCATCCCCAGCTGGGCTTCCGTGATCTACCGTGCCCAGCATCTCAGGTCCTCACACCGTTTCCAAAAGTGGGTTCTCTGCCTTCCATAGATCCCCAGGGTCTGCATGTCCTTGGCAATGGTACACCATAATCCCTTCTTTTGATGGGCGCTGACCTGCAGAAGTAATACAGACAGGAGAACACCATCAATCAAACATGTCACAAATATGGCCGACCAATCCTTTTTCCATCACCATTTGCACACACATCATCCAGCGCACACCATGTACACCACAAGATATTTCCCCCCCGATGACACAATGCTTTCACACACATCTCCATGCATCCTTCCAACATGCATCATGCCCAAAGTGTACTCACCTGTTTGTCTGGAGGCCCATACAGCAGTCCATACTGGGGTGGGAGCCCATCCACCAGTCGCTCCAACTCCTCCGAAGTGAAGATAGGGGCCCTCTCCCCAGTCACACAGGCCATGGTAGGTTCCAGACACAGGTCACAGCAGTCACCACCTACGCAAATCCCCATTGGCCACTGTACTACATAGAGCACCATATTTTCCAATGCGGAATTGCACAGGGGTGGAATTACCACACTTCCAACTGTCCGTACATACAGGACAGGCAGCCGCCATTTCATGGGGGAGGACAACGGTCATATCAACATTAACTGCGTCACAGCTTAGATTAGCACATACCTCGCCAATCCCACTGTCCTATAACATAAATGCACAATGTACACTGAAGTTGTGACTCCATTGTTCAAATTCTGACAGCTTACTCACTCTTGTGTCCCTTAGATATCTACGGCTGAGGATAAATAGGAGGTGGAGACATACCCCCATGTACAGACCTCTTGTAGACTTGGCTACAGTGGAGGACATGCACATTATCCTCACCTATAGACTGGACAGGGCCACAATAACTGAGCTGTGTGTCCAATTGGAGCCAGACCTTATCTCAGTTACCCATCATCCGACTGGGATCCCCCCTCTTGTGCAAGAGCTATCAGTGCTCCATTCTGGGCAACTGGTTCTTTCCAAGTGACAGTGGGCTTGGCAGCAGGAATGTCATAGCCAATGATCTCAATCATGCTGGCAAGAGTCTTGTCTGCCCTGGTAAAACACATGTGCAGCAAAATTTATTTCCCCCAGGTGGAGGATTTGGCCACTGTGAAGGCCGGATTCTATGCAATGGGACATATCACTAATATTATTGGAGCAATTGACGGGACACATATTGCGTTTGTCCCCCTGCCAGAATGAACAGGTGTTCAGGAATCGTAAGAGTTTCCACACACTGAATGTGCAAATGATGTGTCTGATATACCAGTACATCTCCCACATCAATGCTAAGTATCCTTAGTCTGTGCATGATGCCTTTGTATTGAGGAATAACAGCATCCCAAATGTGATGGCCCAACTACAGAGGCACAGGGTGTGGCTAATAGGTGAGCCTTGATCCCCACACAATGTATGTTAGTGTATGCATTCATGTGTCATCCCTATACCATTGTGTGAGGCTAAATGTTATACCCTCTGTGAAAAGCCAGGACAGGGGCAGAGGAACGTTATAATGAGGCATATGGGCGAACCAGAAGGATCATTGAGAGGACCTTCGGCCTCCTGAAAGCCAGGTTAAGGTGCCTCCATCTGACAGGTGGATCCCTGTGCTACTCACTCGAGAAGGTCTGCCAGATAGTAGAGACATGCTGCACGTTGCACAACCTGGCCCTCAGATGGCAGGTACCCTTTCTGCAAGAGGAAGAGACTGGAGATGCCCCTGTGGCAGCAGTAGACGCTGAGAAAAGTGAGGATGAAGAGGCTGAAGATGAGGACAACAGAGCATCAGTTATCGGTCAATACTTCCAATGACACACAGGTGAGACAGTGCAAGTGGCCATTCCTATGACTATTGCTGTACTCTGTGTGGCTGTAGCACGATGGCATTAACATCCTTTGCATCTCAACTTACTATCACCTATGGCTTGTAATTTTACAGATGTTGGTGATAGAACAACTGTGTACGGATGTGCCGACTACAGACAGCTACAGGTCCTTATTTCTATGCTCTCATAGTGTTCAGATCATTTGCACAAGATGTGACTTTTTCCATAAATACACATTTTCAAAACATAAAATACTAGTAGACAAGTTGTGTTCAAGGGTGTTTATTGTAGTGCTGTGAAATTGAAAAGTGCAATGGAATGGGGTGATGGTGGAGGAAGGAGCAGGGTATTGTTCCATTCTGTTTGTAGCACAGCTCCAGTGTCCTAGGGGCCATAGGAAGGGGAGCAAAGGCAGTTCAAAGTGGAGAAGCTGACAGGGGGGGACACAAGGGAGACAATCAGGAGGGTCGGTGGTCTTGGCAAGTTTCTCTGGTTTGTGTCTGGTTCGCAGGGAACATTTGCGGGGTGGTTAACCTTCTGCAGGTGAGGGGTGCTGGTGGCCTGTGGATCCTGTGGTGGGGACTCCTGCCCACTAGTACAGCTGAAGTGGAGGGCTGGTCAATGGACTGGCTAGTGGTAGGGGCCCGCTGATGTGCTGTTGCCTCCATCATGATGTTGGCCATGTCTGCCAGCACCCCTGCTATGGAGATTAGGGTGGTGTTAATGGACTGCAAGTCCTCCCTGATCCCCTGATACTGTCCCTCCTGCAGCCGCCTGTTCTCCTGCACGTTGTCAAGGATCAGGCCCATCGTGTCCTGGGAATGTAGATAGGTTCCCAGGATCTTGGAGAGTGCCTCCTGGAGAATCGGTTCCCTGGTCCTGTCTTCCCCCTGGTGCACAGCTGTCCTCCCGGTGTCCCTATTGGCCTGTGCCTGTGTCCCCTGAAAGGGTGCCCACTGCCACTGACCCCCAGGTCCCTGATTGTCTTGGGTGTGAGGTGTGGACTGAGGTCCCTGTACAGATGGGCACAAAGCTGATTGACGTGTTCTGGGGACAGAGGTGTGGTTACGCTGGGTGGGTGCTGTGGTGTTGGATACTGATGGGGAGGCTCTGTGGTGGACTGTGAGTGGGTTTGGGTGACTGCCTGTCCAGTGGTCCCTGATGGGCCAGGTTGTTGGTCCAGATCCTGAAGTCCAGAGCTACTGTCCTCACTGGCGGCATCTTCTTTTGGGGGACTGGTTTGTCGTGGCACCTCCTCTCCGTTGACATTGGCTGGGGCACCTGTGGGGATGTAAGTCTTCTATTATGCTTCCTGTCTGTGACACCTTGTATATCCCTGGCTTCCCCTCTATTGTTGGTGTTGCCCTGCCACCTTTTGCTTGTGTATGGTGATGTTTTGTGTGATTGTTAGTTCCCCTATACTGTGCATGCTTTTGTGATGGGTGTCCATGCAGGGATGGGAGGCCTGTCCATGCATTGGTATGGCATGCAGGGCTTGGCATTGAGGTTAATCATCTGTGTAGGTGCAGTGTGTGGGATGGAGTGGAGTGATGGGAGTGAGGGTGAGGGGGTGTGATGGCATGCAGGTATGGGGATGATAAGTAGTAAATATTGACTTACCAGTGTCCAGTCCTCCGGCTACTCCAGCGAGTCCCTCAGGATGCAGTATTGCCAAGACTTGCTCCTCCCATGCTTTGAGCTGTGGGGAATGAGGTGGGGGTCCACCGCCAGTTCTCTGTATGGCAAGCTGGTGCCTTGCTGCAAGGGAACATATCTTTCCCCATCGGTCGTTCAACCTCTTCCTGATGTCGTCCCTTGTTCTTGGGTGCTGTCCCATCGTGTTCACCCTGTCCACGATTCTCAGCCATAGCTCCATCTTCCTTGCATTGGATATCTGCTGTACCTGTGAGTCAAACAGCTGTGGCTCTACCCTGACAATTTCCACCACCATGACCCTTAACTCCTCATCAGTGAAACTGGGGTGCCTTTGTGGGGACATGGGTGTTGTGTGGTGTGTGTTTGTGAGAGTGTGAGTGAGGGATGCATGGGTGTAAGTGGTGTGTGTGTCTAGTTGTCCATGAGCTGTTCATGTCAATCTCCTGGTAGTAATTGTTGTTTGTAAAGGGTTTTGGGTACTATGGGTGTGTTTTATAGTGCTGTGGGTGGGTGGGTGTGGTGTGTGTATTAGTGTCAGGTGTGTGTTTTTCATATTGGCCAACGTAGTGTTGTTTTGTATGTGGGTGTCCATTCTGAGGGCAGCAGTATGTACCGCCAATGGTTTACCACCGCTGAATGTCCGCCGAGGTAATCTGTGGGTCATAATGTGGTGGGCGTTACTTTGTTGGCATGATGGTATGGGTGTTGGGACTGCCACTTTATCACTGACCTTTGGGCTGGTGTGTTTGTGTATGTGGCTGTATTCTGTCATATTGGTGTGTGTGTGTCATAATATGGCGAACGGATATTCGCCACTGTGGCAGTATGTTGGTGGCCGTCACCGCAGCCGTAAGCGGGATTTACCGCCCATGTCATAATGAGGGCCTATGTCTTTCTCTGAGGCCACCCCTAGGGTTGTCCAAACTACCTATGAGAACCTTAACTTTAAAGGTTTGAGGGAAATTTGCATAGAGAGAAGTCTAGGGATTGGGAAGAACCCTAACAAAGATTTCCTTTTGAAACCTCCTTCTCCAAGATGACCAAGAACAGTCTGGTCACCAGGTAGAAGAGGAGGTGGAGGGAGATTCTAATCAGGTAGATTCAGGAGAGGGTCCTGAAGATCCAGGGGAGGGTCCTTCCACAGATCTTTCCACTAACAAACCTCCTACCTCCTAGTGTAGCTGGTAGTGGGAAGGGGGTCACACTCAGGTAGTGCTCCCTTCATATCTAGAGGCCAGGTAGCTAGGGTTACACAAGTTAGGGAAAGATCAACCTCTGCTCACTCCCATGTCACTTCAATCTCAGAAGTGTCAAACACATCCAACCCTGAGGACAACTCCCTAGATAGGGAACTCAGAAAGCTGAGGTTGGAGGAGGCCAGACTGAGGCTGCAACAGTTGGCCTTAGATAGGGAATCCCTAGCTGTGGAATGGGAAAGACAGGGGTTGGGGTTAGTTTCACATGGTGGCAGCGGCAACAGCAGTTTCAGAAGCTATGGTGTAAAAGAGAACATATTTGATTCAAGAAACGTGCACAAGATTGACCCCCTTACAAGGGAGGGGATGACAACTACAAGTGGTTTGCTGTACTCAAGAGGGTCTGTAAAGTTCAGAGGGTCCCACAGGTACAGTGGGCTGCTATTCTGTGGTTGTCCTTCTTTGGCAAGATAGGTTCCTTACTGTCAGAGAAAATGACTAAAATAATTACAATGTTTTGAAGACAACAATCTTGGATGGATTTGGCTTAACCACTGAATGATATAGGATTAAGCTCAGAGAAACCAGAAAAGAGTCTTCACAAGATTGGATAGCCTTTGTGGACTGTTCAGTGAAGGCCTTAGAAGTTTGGTTGCATGGCAGCACATTGTCTGATTATGAGGGTCTCTATAATCTAATCCTGAAACATCATATTCTTAACAATTGTGTGTCTGATTTGTTGCACAAGTATATTGTGGACTCAGTTCTGACCTTTCCCCAGGAATTGGGAAAAAAGGCAGACAAATGGGTCAGAACAAGGGTGAGCAGAAAAGCTCATACAGGGGGTGACAAAGAAAAGAAGAAAGATGGTGAAAAATCTCAGGATAAGCATGGGGATAAAAATAAACAGAAAGATCCTTCTTCAAGTCCACAACATTCCTCTGGGGGTAGGGATAAATCACCTTTGTCTTCTTCACACTCTACACACAATACAAAGCCCTGGTGCTATGTGTGCAGAGGTAAAGGCCATAGGCCAGTGGATAAGTCCTGTCCAGGTAAAGCTCCTGAGCCTACCACCACTAATAAATTCACTTCAAACTCTAGTGCCCCTAGCAATAATAGTAATAGTGGTGGGACTACTGGCAATAGTCAAACAAGATTTGTAGTTTGGTTCACTTTTGGGTCCATCATAGAAACTGGGGTAGGTGTAGAAACCCCCAATACACTTTTTGTCACACCTGGTGGCACTGGCATTGCCACCTTGGCTGCTTGTCCCCTTAACATGGACAAGTAAAAAACTGTCATTTTTAATAAATGGTGTTGAGTCCCAGGCCAAGTGACACAGGTGCCAGTATCACTTTGGTGACTGAAAATCTAGTGTCACCTGCACAACACCCCCTTGGACAGAAGTACCAGGTTACTGATGTCAACAACTCCACGTAGTCTCTCCACTTAGCTGTAGTGCAACCTAGTTGGGGTAGAGTTACTGGCCCAAAGCAGGTGATAGTATCACCTAGCTTACCTGTAGACTGTCTCTTAGGTAATGACCTAGGTTGGGCTAAGATATAGTTTAGGACCCATGCATCCATGCTAGGTATCCCTGAGGAATTGCTTCCTCTCATTTCTAATGAAATGAAAAAGCAAAGAAGAGAAGGAGTCCTGAAGCTTCAGGATCCTCCTAACCCAACAGGTAAAAACTGTATAAAGGTATCCCTTCCCTACCCTGCCACTAAGGATACCATTCCTGTGGCGGGAGAGACGTCTCCTGGGTGGAACCTGTACCAAGTAAGCCCACAGCTGCCACAGATGAACTCTCAGAGGTAAAAGTAACTCTCTGTGGAACCACTACAACATTTAAGCAAAACTGTACTGTTTTAGTAAATCTGGATCAACCCTCCAGCCCTCCCAGAGAAACTTTAGTGCAACAGCCCTGCACTACCTCTAAACACATAGGACAGCAGCCCTGTTCTTGTGTGGAACCTATAGGACAGCAGCCCTGTCCTGCTCCAACCCAAGAGAAACAGCAACCCTGTTCTCTCTTACAGCCATATGGACACTTTTTTCCCCAGATATGGCCTTGTTGAGACAGCATCCCTGTGTAGCATTCCCATCCTTATGACAGCAGCCCTGTCTTGACAAAGAATCAGTGGAACAGTCCCACTGCCCCACTTTACACCTTACAAATAGAGAATCTTTGAGTACACACTTGCACTGTTTTCTAGGTAAAAATCTCCAAACAAAGCAGGTTACCTCCCCACAGGTAAGTAACCATAAAGTGGATGATAAAGGGAGTAACCACTCTATTGCAGATCAACTCTCCACTTATCACCACTTAGACAATAAAGTGTCAACTGGCCAAGGTTAGCCTTATTGTCCTTCGTTTTGGCGGGTTATGTGAGAAAGTAGCCCCTTTCTAGCATGGTTACCCCCATTTATGCCTATTGGTCAGTGTTTTTCAGTCTGTTTTTACTGTGTCACTGGGACCCTGTTAGCACCCCAGTGCTCATAGTTTGTGGCCTACATGTCAGTATGTTTTACTGTTTTGCCAGTGTGCTTGAATGCTGCTAGCCAAAACTCCAGTGCTTATGCTCTCTCTGAATCCAAATTTGTACTTGCATACTGGTAACCCAGTATTCCACTCCAAATTGGCACACTGGACCCCCCTTATAAGTCCCTAGTATATGGTGCCAAGGTACCCAGGGCATTGGGGTTCCAGGAGATCCTTATGAGCTGCAGCATTTATTTTGGCACCCATAAGGAGCACATACAAACACTTCTTCAGGATTGCCCTTGCAGCCTGAGTGAAATAGTGTAAGCACTATTTCACAGCCATTTTCACTGCACCAGGTCACTTATAAGTAACCTATATATCTAACCTTCAGACGCTGCAGGCTAGGTACATAGTACCTGTTTGTGTGGGCAGCCCTGCACTAGCAGAGGTGTTCCCATGTCATCAAGGCCTACTTTCCCGGACTTTGTGATTACGAGGACGCCATTATAAGTGTGCGCTACAAATAAATCAATACATATATCTAGCTTCACAATGGTAACTCCGAATATGGCCATGTAAGATGTCTAGGAACTGGAAATTGTACCCCAATCTGATTCTGGTACTGGGGGGGAAATTTCATGGACGCCCAGTACTGCCTAACCGGATCTCTGATGTTTCTACTGCAGCCCCAGCTGCTGCCACTCCACAGACATGCTTCTGCCATCCTGGGACTTGAGTAGCTCACTCCCAGGAAGGCATAACAATGCATTTCCTTTAGGAGAGGGGTGTTACACCCTCTCCCTTTGGAAATAGGTGTTACAGTCATGGAAGGGGTATCCTCCCAGAGCCTCTTGAAATGCTTTGAAGGGCACAAATGGTGCCCTCCTTGCAGAAGCCAGTCTACACCAGTTCAGGGACCCCAGTCCCTGCTCTCAAGTGAAACTGTACAAAGGAAAGGGGTGTTACCATTCCCCTGTCCATCACCACCCCAGAGGTGCTGCCCAGAGCTCCTCCAGAGTGCTGCTGGGTTCTGCCATCTTGTTTTCAGGATGGTCAGGGAACTCTGAGAGCATCTGAGTGGCCATTGCCAGCAGTTGATGTCAGAGACCTTTCCTGATAGGTGTGTACCTGGTTAGGTGACCAATTCCCCTCTCAGGGCTATTTAGGGTCCCTCCTCTGGGTGTTTCCTCAGATTCGGTTTTGTAAGACTCCAGCAGGAATCCTCTGCAACCTCTGGTTCACCTTATACCTTTGAATCAACCGCAGAACTGCTCCAGTAACTCTACAACTACAACAAAGTATCCAAGAAGGTTACTGCAACTATGTAACTTCAGCACCTGCCAGCAACTGCAACAGTTTCCAGGTCGTGCACACTCCGAGGACTTCCTGTCGTCATCCTGCACTAGAAGGACCAAAGGAATCTCCCGTGGAGTGATGGTGTCACTTCCCTGCTTCAGCAGGTACCTCTCTGCAGCGATGACCGGTACTCTGGGTCCTCTCTCCTGATGACAAGCGTGAATCCTGGAACACAGGTGGTGGATCAAAGTGACCAAGACTGCCCAAAGGTCCAACAGTCCAAATTTGGTGGAGGTAAGAGCTTACCTCCCCAATCCAGACAGTATCCATGTACACTGTGTGTTTTGCAGCTCCTAGGTCTTCTGTGCACTTTTCCAAGGAATCCTTTGTGCACAGCATAGCCCACGTCCCCTGCACTCCATCCTGTGATGCTCAGGTCCCTGAGTTGTTCTTTGGCGGCATGGGATCCCTTTGTGCAGTGCTGCAATGACCGCGATTTGTAACTCCTATGTCCCCATGTCCTGGGACTCCTGTGGGTGCTGCCTGATCTTCTGAGGGTTCTCTGAAGTGCTGAGAGCCCCCTCTGTCTCCTCAGTCCGCGTTGAGACCCTCAAGTCCCTCCTGGGCCCAGTTAGCACCTTTTCCTGCCAAATGTGTCTTTTGTGTCGGCGAGCGTTTTTTGGTGGAATCCAAAGACAAAAACCATCCTGCAATCTTCTACTCGACATAGGACATCTCTTGAACCAAGCAGGAACCCGCGGCTGTCTTCTTTGGTGCAACTGTGACTTTTTCTTCCAACCAGAGAATCCACTTTTGCACCTACATCCGGGTTAGCAGGGGCTCCTGTTCTTCCTGGACTCATCAGCTCTTCGTGGGCTAGGTCTCCTCTCCCCACAGGTCTTCAGGTCCAGGAATCCATCATTGGTATCTTGCAGTCTTGCTTGGTTTTAGGATAATTCTTTATCACGACTTCTAGTGTGTTCTGTGAAACATGCTGTACTTTACTCCTGTTTTCCTGGGCTCTGGGTTGGGGTACTTTACTTACCTTTGGTGTTTTCTTACACTCCCAGTGCCACTCTACACACTACTCTTGGTTAGACATCCTGTATTACATGATCACTGAAAGTGGAATGACAATCTTTGCCAAAAATACCATGATTACAGACATGCATGTGGTCTGGTCATATGTAAGACGCTGACACCTGTTGCTGGATAAGCATTTTGCATGCCTGTTCCAACATGACACATGGCTGACTGCATATGTGTATCATTGAAAGGGGTGTTGAAAACAGTCTGTGTATGGCTATGTATACTAACTTTTGTTCACTCTGCTTGTTTTGGTATGGTGCATGTAGACATGACATTTTATTCTTGTCTGTGTCATTCATGTAGGTCAACGCTCATCAGAAGAAGGGGATATGGCATGCCATCGCCAAGAAAGTGCGGGACCCTGAAGGTCCACAGCCAGCGGAGCACCCACTGCAGGAAGAGGTGGGAGGAACTGAGACGCTGGGCATAGGAGACCGCAGAGGCCCAGCTGGGGATGTCTTCCCAACAAGGATGTGGTGCCCGTCGGACCTTGATCCCCTAATGGCCCGCATAATGGCGGTGGCCTAATCAGAGTTGGATGGGCATTTGAGGGTGGGCACAGCAGCCACAAGAGGGTAAGTACAGACCAAACAATTTCACCCCTTTAACAAGTTAGTGTTAGCTCTGACTATATGGTAAGTGCAAAGGGTCCAAGATCTCCAGTCAACTCATTGATGTACAGTCCCCAACAATGGTACACAGGTGTGCACATTGTAATACTCACCTATGTTGTCCCCTTGGTACCTGCCCTGAAACCCCCACCACATCCAACATCACAGACATAATACCTGACAAACCTACAGACACCACATCAACATTTAGTGCTATAGCCACCACACCCATCCTACCCAGATACCACAGTAGCAGACCCTCAGACTTCTACCCCAGTCACCACACACTCAGACACCACAATCACAGACATGCCAACATGCAGCACATCCACTGTACCTGCAGTCACCACCCAGGCAGGCAGGCATCCCCCAGCACCTCTACCCCTCTCAGCCCAAGACACATAAATGCCCTCACTCACCCACCCAAGAGACACCCACCACCCACAAGCATACCTTCCACAAGCAAGCACCCAAGACAACCACATCAACACCTCTTACAACCACTTCCTAAATCTCCACATCCAAACCCTTTTGTTATGACTATCCCCAAGTATCTAAGGAAGCTTTCTTCTTGGAGTTTAACCTTTTCCCTACTTTTATCACCCAGTGACACCCCTTAAAGATCTGTTTCCTTCCCCAAGAACATCCCTTCCATATCCAAAGCCTCCCCTACCCCAAGCCAGTACCCATGCCCCTCCTCCACCAAGAAGTCAACCCCTCCTAAGGAGATCAGACCCTACCTCAAGCCAAAACCGAAAGCCCCCTCCTAAGCCCAATCCCCCTTTCCCAGCCTAAGCCCAAACTTCCCCTCCCCCACCACCACCCAAATGTCCCTGAGGTGCCTGCCTGCCCACTTGATGCCCCTACCTGTGTAGGTTACATGGCAGTCAGGAGTCAAGTTGGGGCACCACTTTGTGCCTTTGGTGCAATGCCTATTTATTTATACGGACTAGCCAAAGGTCTTGGACTCCTATTTCTTTCTACGAATATATTAAGATATTATAATTAACCAGTTGTTGGTTTTCTGGTTACACCTTTGTCATGCATTTCCTTTCATAGGTTTGAGTTATTACTGGCTGAAATTGTTTATGTGTGTGTGTTTTTTGTGCTTCCTGTTTTGTTGGAGCAGTATGTAAGGGTTTGTTCAGTGTTTTTGTCCCCCCCAGGGATAGGGTGTGTGCTAAGTGATGGGGATGTATATGTTGCTACCATCTTGTTGTCATGGTGTGTCTCGTGTTTGAAGGGGAGCTATAGTGTAGGACAGTATTTTTGATTGTGCATCATTGTGCACTGTCCTACACTATATTTCGCCTTGAAATGCAGACTGTAGCATAAGGCCTTCATTACAAGTTCGGCGGTCCAAGTACCGCCATGTCGGTGGTGGTAGTCACACCGCCGCCAGTTTGGCGGTGCAGACTGCCACATTATGACCATGGTGGTCTTCCCAATGGAACACAGCCAATACACCGCCAGTACCGACCAATGCGAAGGGGCCACCTCGGACGGTGGCAGGCATCTCCAAGCCGGCGGGGGCCATGTTTCCACCGAGCATATTACGAGGTTGCTCACCACTAGGATTTCTGCCGTGGTCGCACCACCACTAAATACAGAATCGAAAGCTATTCAAGGAGACATTCACCTTCAGGAACACAGGCACATTCGGAGCCGCCATGGAACCTGGAACTTTAAGTCTTCCCACTGCTCCTGATCGCCTTGTGTCTCCAGAACCAGCGACAACGAAGACGACAACAACTGTAAATACACCCACCTAGCACACACTGGAGGGAAAGGTATTAGAACACATACGCACACAACACACACATAATGGATGGCTAGCGACTGCCACATACACATGCAACCACACACACATACCAAGACACATTCACCTACACACACACAAAACACACACACAAACATTACACAAACCACCCCCACACAAAGATCACTGCCACAAGCTAACACACATATACACAATACCACTGAGTCACACAATATCACAATCACAACTACACAAATGCGTTGCCAACCCATAGCACTGCACATGACAACACATACTGGCAGCAACATGCAAAGACAACTCACAACCAATCAACACCATCACACAACCATATAATGTACCAAGGGCCATATTTATACTTTTTGACGCAAAACTGCGCTATCGCAGTTTTGCGTCAAAAAGATTAGCGCCGGCTAACGCCATTCTGAAGCGCCATGCGGGCGCCGTATTTATTGAATGGCGTTAGCCGGCGCTAGCAGACCGGCGCTGCCTGGTGTGCGTGGAAAAAAACCACGTACACCAGGCAGCGCCGGCGTTGGGGAAAATGGCGTTAGGGCGTCTTAAAATGGGGCAAGTCAGGTTGAGGCAAAAAAATCGCCTCCACCCGATTTGCACCATTTTTAACGACGCCCAGACGCCATTTACATGACTCCTGTCTTAGTAAAGACAGGAGTCATGCCCCCTTGCCCAATGGCCATGCCCAGGGGACTTCTGTCCCCTGGGCATGGTCATTGGGCATTGTGGCATGTAGGGGGGCACAAATCAGGCCCCCCTATGCCAAAAACAAATATAAAAAAAAAAAAATTATACTTACCTGAACTTACCTGAAT
Source organism: Pleurodeles waltl (assembly GCF_031143425.1). NCBI lineage: Eukaryota > Metazoa > Chordata > Amphibia > Caudata > Salamandridae > Pleurodeles > Pleurodeles waltl. The sequence goes on from NC_090439.1 coordinate 345,755,443, forward strand.
GTCCCTGGGATGGGTCCCTCCATCCTTGGGTGTCCTTCTGGGGTGGGCAAGGGTGGCAGGGGGGGTCCCTGGGGGCATGGGAGGGCAGCTGTGGGCTCATTTTGAGCCCACAGGTCCCTTAACGCCTGCCCTGACCCAGGCGTTAAAAAGAGGCGCAAATGCGGGGTTTTTTGCCCCACCCACTCCCGGGCGTGATTTTTGTCCGGGAGTATAAATACGACGCATTTGCGTCGCAGTCATTTTTTTAGACGGGAACGCCTACCTTGCATCTCATTAACGCAAGGAAGGCGTTCACGCAAAAAAATGACGCTCATTCCTCATGCTTTGGCGCTAGACGCGTCTAACGCCAAAGTATAAATATGGCGATAGTTTTGCGCCGAATTTGCGTCGAAAAAAATGACGCAAATTCGGCGCAAACGGAGTATAAAGATGCCCCCAAGTGTCACACCATGCCCACACAGCTTACAACGTGAATGACATAGCCATCACCACACACACATATGTACACACAGCAACCACACATTGGCACACAACACCACCACAACACAGGACACTACGTACATTGCACAACTTAGTTACACACGTGCATGAAACTACACAAGCATATAACAGACACAAAACACACCAATAGCAGTTGGACCAATGGCAGAGCCACACACACATGCAGCCCAGGCACAACATTTGGCACAACCAACACACACAACTCACACACAGACAAACCAAAGCCCACAAACACAAAAAATCAAAGACCAGGTTGGACCAGATGTATTCAACCACAAAACGTATTAAAAACTATATTCAAATATGAGGCCATTGGCCAGTCTATAGTTCATGGTGCCCATTGCACAAATGGCACCACAATGTGCCCCAACTTGACTCCTGACTGCAAAATGACCTCCACAGTACTGGGGCATCAAGGGGGCAGGCACCTCAGGGGTTAGGGGGTGGAAGGTGTAGGTTTGGGCTTGGGAGGGGATGTAGGAGGCTGGCCTGGTTTGTAGTGGGTACCTTGGGTACTTACACCTTATACCAGGTCCAGTTATCCCTTATTAGAGACATATAGTAGTGTTCTAGCAGCTCAGGCTGATAGAGGTAGCTATAACACAGCAGTGTAGGCTGAACTAGGAGACATGCAAAGCTCATGCAATACCACTTATAGTTTACACAGAACTCATACACAAGTAAAGACAATACCCAGTGTTACCAAAAATAAAGGTAGTTTATTTGGGTGACACAGTACCAAAAATATCTTACAGGCAATACTCCTTCTGGAGGTAAGTATTATACACAATATATACACTAGTAACCAGAATCAGGTTAGTAAACAGTCAGAAATGTGTGCAAATAGCGAAAATCACCATAGGTTACAAAGGGCCTAGGAGGAACACAATCATACACTAAAATAGTGGAATGTGAATATAGGTTTCCCACCTAACCAAGAGTAGTGTGTAGAGTGGCACTAGGAGTGTAAGAAAACACCAAAGGTAAGTAAAGTACCCCACCCCAGAGCCCAGGAAAACAGGAGTAAAGTACAGCATGTTTCCACAGAACACACTAGAAGTCGTGATAAAGAATTATCCTAAAACCAAGCAAGACTGCAAGACACCAATGATGGATTCCTGGACCTGAAGACCTGTGGAGAGAGGAGACCTAGCCCATGTAGGTGGCTCAGGGAACGTACATCACACATTCTATACTTTGTCTAAGTACTCAGTATCTATCTAAACACATATGCACATGCCTATCTACCCACACATATCACCACAACCCTTCATTCTTCCACATTTCCTGGACATTATCACAAACAAGACCCATCATCCATTGCTTGTCATAACAAAGGATAGATGGGGAAATATACATGTGTGCACATGGTGCACTTACGTGTTTCTCTTGTGCACTAAAGAGTTGTCCATACTGGGGTGGGACCTCCTGCACAAGCTTATCAAGGAAAGTATACAGCAGCTCAGGTTTTGGAGGTCTTGCTGGCAGCAGTGTCAGGAGTCAAGTGAGAGATGAAGTATGAGATGCCGGTCCTGTCCACCACTTAAGACACTGTCACCACTGGCAGACATCGCCATTGGCTCAAGACCGCCAACGGAAGCAATGTGTTCCAAATGTAATGTCCACCGCAGTTGTATCCACCTATCCCCATGGCGACTTCAGCCGGTGGGCCTAGGTAATTTCCTAATGTCTAGTACAATAGGTCTGGCAGGTGCAATTTTAAGGCCCATAGCTGATCGGTAAAGTTTGATCAAAGTTGTGTGACAAGCTGAGAGACATATTAATGACCTTGTGTTCACACCTGGCTTTGAGCAAACATGTAGGAAAAAGCAGCATTTATATACAGGTTGTAAACCTGATGAGTTATGAATAACATAACGTTAGTGGCATAGTCAGCACACCAATGGCAATCTGAAATATGGCATTTATGTTGTACTAATGTGAAACATGGTAAGATTGTCATTATCACAGTGACCATTAGTGACATCCTTCTCCATTTGTAAATCATGATTGAGGAAAGGGAATTGGGTTGCAGTAGGAAGCCATTATTTGCCAGGGTATGTGCTGTGTACATTATTTCTATAATTTCATTTGGCATGTCCGAGCATTATGTGTGACATCTGTATTTTAACACTTACAAAGGACACATACATCTTGGCTTTTTCACACATTACAACCTTGGCGGTAAATGCTGCCACCGCCGCCAACATACCGTGAACGTGGCGGTACACTGCTATGGGTATTATGACCCACACAGAGAAATCCACCACTATACAGACACCCACACAAGTCCGCCAGACCAAAGATCAGTGATAAAATGGTGGTACCAAAACCCACACTGTTACGCCAACAGGAATACACCCACAGTATCAGGACCCACGAATCACTGCAGCAGTCTTTCAGCCATGGTAAACCATTGGCGGTACACGCCACCACTCTCAAAATACACACACACTTACAAAACTACACCACATTGGACAATTCAAACTACACACACCTGACACACATACACCCACCACACCCACACACTCAGACCACTGTAAAACACACACCCGCATTACCCACAACCCTTTTAATGAAAAAGAAAATTGCGAACAGAGAGAGAGGCAAGCCAGGAGCACCCACTCAATCTGAGCCACAGAACACCATCACCCATACACCATCCACGCGCCTCACAGCACACACCACAGCACATCATCACACACATCCTCACACATACCACTCACACCACATCCATGGCACCCCAAAGACACCCCAGGTTTTCAGAGGAGGAGCTAAGGGTCATGGTGGAGGAAATCATCTGGGTAGAGCCACAGCTATTCGGATCACAGGTGCAGCAGACGTCCATTGCAAGGAAGATGGAGCTATGGCGGAGAATAGTGGACAGGGTCAACGCTGTGGGACAGCACCCAAGAACAAAGGATGACATCAGGAAAAGGTGGAACGACCTATGGTGGAAGGTGCGTTCCATGGTTGCAAGACACCAGGTAGCCATACAGAGGACTGGCGGTGGACCCCCACAACTAACAACATGGGAGGAGCAAGTCTTGGCAATAATGCATCATGAATTCGCAGGAGTAGCAGGAGGACTGGACTCTGGTAAGTCAAATCTTTACTACTATACCCCCACCCTACCTGCATGCCATCACAAACACCTACCCCTACCATCACCCCTATCACTCCACCACCTCACATATACCCCACTATCACAACCCACCCATCCCAATACCAAGCCCTGTATGCAACACCAATGCATGGACACCCATCACACCCCTGCATGGCCATTAGAGAGAATCACCTAGCCCACAAAATCACCACGCACACAAGGCAAAGCTGACAGGGCAATCAGAACCATACAGGGAAACACACCCATGCACAAGATGGCACACGCAGATAGAATAACATTGCATTTTCATCCCAACAGGACCCCCACTCAACATCACCGGAGAGGAGGTACCATGAAAATCCAGTCCCCCTACAGAAGAGGCCCACAGTGATGACAGCAGCTCTGCATGCCTGGATCACGATGACCAACCTGGCCCATCAGGGACCTCTGGTCTGTTGGTTACCCTGCCACAGTCCCATACCACCACAGAGCCTCCCCCCTCAGGAAACAACAGCACAGCACCCACCCAGCGGGCCCATAGCACTGTCCCCAGGACACGTCTATCAGCAGTGTGCCCACCACTACAAGGACCCCAGGCAATCCCACAAACCCAAGAAAAGCAGGGATCTGGTGTCAGTGGCAGTGGGCACACGGTTCAGGGGACAGAGGCACAGGATAACAAGGAAGCTGGGAGGACTGCTGTGTGACAGGGGGAGGACAGGCCCAGGGAACCCACTCTCCACGAGGCACTTGCAGGGATCCTGGGAGCATACCAACATTCCCAGGAGACCTTGGGACAGATACTGGCCTAGTGGCAGGAGACCCAGTGGCTGCGGGGGGCAGTACCTGGGGATCAAAGAGGACCTCAAAGACATCCATATCATCCTGGTCACCATTGCACGGGTGCTGGCTGATATGGCCAACACCATGAGGGAGGCAGTGGCACAACAAGGGGCCCCTGACACTAGCCACACCAATGAACAGCCCTCCACCTCCACTGGCACTAGTGGACAGGAGGCCCGCCACTGGAACAACAGGCCACTAGCACCCCACCCCCTGCAGAAGGAGGACCACCCCACAAACAGTCCCTGCGATCCAGACAGAAACCAGAAAACATTGCCAAGACACCAGCCAGGAAATAAGACTCTCCTGATTGTCACCCTTCTGTCCTACTCTGTCACCCTGTCCACCTTGAACTGCCATTGGTCCCCTTCCTATGCCCCATTGGATGATGCACCTGTAATACCAAGAGATTGGACTCTAAATGGACATTCCTTCACAATTACCCCAGCCCATTGCATATCCCCCTCTACTTATTAGCACTTAAATAAATACCCTTGGAACAAATACAATTCTGGAGTCTGTCAATTGATTAAAATATGTATTAGTACAACATTCTGAAAACATTGCAAATCTTATGTACAGTAATTTATACATTGGTATGACCTGTTGTGGGCAGCAGCAAACATAGCAGGAGCCAGAGTGGGGCACAGAGATCTGAAAACAGAGATGCCAAAGGTACAGTAAGTGGCCATAGACATAGGGAAATCATGCTGCCATGTACAATGTCCAACAGAAAACTGAAAAGAAAAGTGAAGTTATAGTGTCTTACCTGTGTGTCACTGGAAGTACTGCTGAGTGATATTACTTCTGTTGTCCACATCTTCTTGCTCTGCCTCCTTTTCGTCACTGTCCACAGGCTCTACCGCTGCCACAAGACCATCTCCAGGCTCATCCTCCTGCAGAAAAGGCACCTGGCGTCTCAAGGCCAAGTTGTGCAACATGCATCATGCAACAATGATCTGGCTCACATTCTTGGGTGAGTAGTACAGGGATCCACCTGTCAGATGGAGGCACCGGAACCTGGCCTTCAGGAGGCTGAAGGTTCTCTCAATAATCCTCCTTGTTCGCCCATGTGCCTCATTGTAACGTTCCTCTGCCATTGTCCTGGGATTCCTCACTGGGGTCAGTAGCCACGAGAGGTTGGGGTAACCAGAGTCACCTGCAAATATCAAGGGACAACTGTTAGACACACACTAACTCTTAGGGACAACCCCATACCCAGACACCAACATATACTGAGTGGGGACTTGGGCTCACCTATTAGCCACACCCAGTGCTTCTGGAGTTGAGCCATCACATATGGGATGCTGCTATTCCTCAACATAAAGGCGTCATCATGCACAGATCCAGGAATACTTGGCATTCAAATGGGAGATGTACTGGTCAGCCAAACACACCATCTGCACCTTCATAGAGTGATAGCTTTTTCTATTCCTGAACACCTGTTCATTTCTCCGAGGGCGGGGGGACAAATGCTACATGTGTACCATCAATGGCACCAATGACGTTGGGGATATGTCCCAGGGCATAAAAGTCAGCTTTCACTGGGGCCAAATCCTCCACTTGGGGGAATACGATGTAGCTGTGCATGTGTTACAGCAGGGCAGACAACACTCTGGTCAACACGTTTGAGAACATTGGCTGAGACATGCCTGATGCCTTGGCCACTGTTGTTTGGAAGGAACCACTTCCCAGGAAAAGGAGCTCTAACAGGACCTGCACTAGAGGGGGGATACCTGTGGGCTGGCGGATAGCTGACATCAGTTCTGGCTCCAATTGGGCAAACAGTTCTTGGATTGTGGCCCTATCAAGTCTGTAGGTAAGGATAATGTGTCTGTCCTCCATTGTCGCAAGGTCTACTAGGGGTCTGTACACTGGAGAATGTCTCCATCTCATATTCATCCTCAGTGGTTAAAGCCTAGGGCGGAAAACAGTAAGCAGAGGGTCATATTCACACATCAATTGCAATAATGATGCATCTCTTCATTCACAGAACCAGTATGTGATGTGCCAATGTCTGCTGTGACGCAGTTAGGTGCCATCGCCTGTGGCCCCCTGAAATGGCGGCTGCCTGACCTGTGAGGAGGGGCAAGTGGAAATGAGGTAATTCTGCTGGCGTAGTGCGATGACCGCCGTGCAACTTTGCATTGGTTATCATTGGGCCCTGAGGGTTACAGGAGCCAATGGCGATGTACACCGGCGGTGACGGTACGCACTGCCGTGGACGTAACCACCATTTTCTATCTGTTCACTCACTTGCTACCTGACCTTCAACATGAGAGGACCTACACTGCAAGTGCTGCTGTGACCTGTGTCTGGAAGCGACAATGGCTCATGTGCCTTGGGAAAGGGCCCCTGCCTTCACTACGGAGGAGTTGGAGAGACTGGTGGATGGGGTCCTACCCCAGTACACTTTATTCTATGGTCCTCCAGACAAACAGGTGAGTACACTGTGAGCATGATGCGTGGGCCATGAATGTATGGAGTGATGTGTGTGTGTAAGCCACATGTAGGGAGGGCTGAGGTGTCCTGGGCAGAGTGCTGCATGTATGGTGGTCAATGTATGTGCCTTAGTGGATGGGAGGGATATGGTGGGCCATGAGTGTGATACTCTGGACAGTATTACTAATCCCTTTTCTGCTGTATTTTTCCTGCAGGTCAGCACCCATCAGAAAAAGGGTATTTGGGGTGCCATCGCCAAGGAGGTGCGGACCCTGGAGGTTTTTGACAGGCGGAGCACCCACTGCAGCAAACGGTGGGAGGAAAGGCACAATTGGGTAAGGAAGACAGTGGAGGCCCAGCTGTGGCTGGCCTCCCAACGAGGAAGGGGTGCCCATCGCACCCTGACCACCCTGATGTTCCACATCCTGGCAGTGGCCTATCCGGAGTTGGATGGGCGCTTGAGGGTATCACAGCAGCCCCAAGGGGGTGAGTACAAATTCAGATTAATAAGTTGGCATGTGTTAAGGTTTTACCTGGGTGGAGGATGTGGACTGTGGGTGCCCCTAGGCCAGGGCGATCACGGCAGGGTACGTCCCTTGTTGGGCAGGCTCTGAAGCACTCCAGACCCAATGGTGTTAGTGGGCATATACTGCAGGGCAGGGTCCTGTGGGTTTCAGGTGTGCAGCTGATGGTGTTATGCCATGTCCCCCATGGGCTGGTGACTAGCATTGTAACTAGTAGTGCATAGGGCAGCTCCCTGTGTGTTGTATACGCCAACTGTAGTGTTGTTGCTGGCATTGACCAAGTGTATCGTCTGTCTCTCCCCCCCTTTTTCTTTTGTCACCCTGTCCTTGTGTGCATTAGCATCATCTGGCAGAGAAGCAGAGGGACCGGCGACGGATGGAACTGCATCCCACATGGGCCTGGAGGCTGAATCCACCGAGGGTGAGGACACCAGTAGGACGGAGGGCAAGGGGAGCACCAAAACGGAGACAGGAGGGGACACTAGAGACAGCGACTCCTCCTCCAATGGAAGCTCCCTGACGGTGGCAGACACCCCTGTGCCCTCCCCAACAACAGGTACATCTGCCACCCCCCACCAGCACTGCCCTCCCTGCACCCCCTCAGCGTGTTTATCGTGCCTTCTCACCCAGGAGGGTGGGCATCTCCTTCACCCCAGGTACCTCAGGCCCTGCCCCAGTCAGCCCTGCTGCCCTCAGTGAGGAGGCTATTGACCTCATGAGATCCCTCACTGTTGGGCAGTCAACCATTTTGAATGCCATCCAGGATATCAAGAGGCATTTGAAACAAATAAATGCATACCTGGAGGCATTCACTTTGGCATGGCAGCCCAACAGAGAGCATTTCAGGCTCTGGCCTCCGCACTGATGGCAGCCATTGTCCCTGTCTCTAGCCTCCCCCTCCAACTTCCTCTAACCAGTCCCAATCCCCTCAACCCCAGCCTATCCCAAGCACACCTTCAGACCAGCATTCACCCAAATCAACACACAAAAGTGGCTCAGGCAAACAAAAGCACCACACTTCATCTCACAGGCACTCACACAAGCACCATTCCCATGCAGACACACCAACAGCCACTGCCTCCACTGTGTCCCTCCCCCTTCCTCATCCTCTACCTCCCTCCCAGTAGCGTCTCCACTCACACCTGCATGCACTACATCCTCATCCACTACCTCCAAAACCAGCACACCCATCACTACACACCCCTCACTGGCAGTCACCACCCCCACATACATGCACACGTCCCCTGTGTCCTCTCCCACTGTGTCTGTGACCCCTTCCCCCAAAGTACACAAACGCAAGCACACACCCACCCAACAGCATCCACCTCACAAAAGCATCCAGCTCATGTACCTGCACCCAAACACAGCAGAATGACAACTCCTACAACCACTCCCTCTTCCTTCACTCCCAAACTTTCACCCTCTTCCCGCCCCAATGTCCCTAAGATGTTTTTCCTAGCCAACATTTACATGTTTCCTCCCCCTCCCCCACATCCTTCCCCTCGTACCAGGGTGGCCAAAACACAGCCCAGCACCTCATCCACCAAGTCCATGTCAGCTGTGGTTTCTGCAGCTGTCAGAGGCTCAAAGGGGGCACCTGTCAGGTCAGCCAGTGTGCCACCAACCCCTGCCAAGGCAAAGAACATTCTGCCACCTGGCAGGCTGAGGAAGGAGACAGCATCCAGTAAGGGGAAGGAACCACAACCACCCAGCAAGGCCACCTCAAAGACTCCAGCTGCCAGACCCAAGGTGACACCACCATCTGCCAAGGGCAGGAAGGGGCACAAAACACCAGCCAAGACACTTCAGCAGCCTGAGCCTGCAGGTGAAGGCCTGGTGCCTACCAGCGCAACTGCCAGCACCGCCACCTGTACAACAGCCAGCACGGCCACCTGCACCGCCACAAGCACTGCCACTTGCACCACCGCAAGCACCACGATTGTCAGCAGCAACAGCCCCATTGGTCAGCCGTCCGAGGCTGCAGGGGAAGGGCTGGAGCCTTCTCCCACCATTGGCAGCACCGGCACCTCCACCGCGGCCAGCACCGCCACCTGCACCGCCACCTGCACCGTTGAAAGTGGCACCACTGCCAGCAGCAGCAGCCCTAGTGGGCAGCCGTCCGATGCTGCAGGGGAAGGGCTGGAGCCTCCCACCACCACTGGCAGCACCCCCCCCAGCACCGCCACTACCACCACTGTGCACCGGCGGATGGACTGCAGCCCTGCCTCCATGGACTATCATCCATCCTGACCACTGCAAATCTCGTGGGTCTGACACCCAGGTGAGGTACTGTGACCTTGCTCCCCCCACGTGCCGCATCACTGGGCACCGAGCCCCTCCAGAACCAGTGGAGAAATGCATCCACTCACCCTATCCTTGGCAGGATGAAGTACACTGGGCACAAAGCCCCCTCCAGAACCAGTGGAGAAAGGCATCCTCTCACAATATCCTTCCAAGGATGAAGCACACTGGGCACAATGCCCCCTCCAGAACCAGTGGAGAAAGGCATCCACTCACTGCATCTTTCCCAGGATGAAGCACACTTGGCACAATGCCCCCTCCAGAACCAGCGGAGAAAGGCATCCACTCATCGCATCCTCCCCAGGATGAAGCACACTGGGCACAATGCCCCCTCCGGAACCAGCGGAGAAAGGCATCCACTCACCCTATCCTTGGCAGGATGAAGCACACTGGGCACAAAGCCCCCTCCAGAACCAGTGTAGAAAGGCATCCACTCACCCTATCCTCCCCAGGATGAAGCACACTGGGCACAATGCCCCCTCCAGAACCAGTGGAGAAAGGCATCCACTCACCCTATCCTTGGCAGGATGAAGCACACTGGGCACAAAGCCCCCTCCAGAACCAGTGGAGGAAGGCATCCACTCACTGCATCCTTCCCAGTATAAAGCACACTGGGCACAATGCCCCCTCCAGAACCAGTAGAGAAAGGCATCCACTCACTCTATCCTTCCCAGGATGAAGCTTTATTTCATCTGATATTTTCTAGATGTGTTAAAAAATAGGACCATACTCCCATGTGCAATTTTAAACAGCAAGTACGGATACTGTGCCCTGAAGAAGATGTGTGATCTTTTGGTCACTTTACAGCGAAACGCGCGTCGGCACGATCCTTTGGCACAATATGACTTCTTAATGCTTCTCTCCTTGAATCCTTCAGCATACATCTGATAGAGACAGACGTTTGGAGGACCTTTCATCAAACGATGGGATCAATATAACATGATTTGACTTATAACAATACATTAAGACTTGTGATGAATATTCAATGCTTTGAGTCTAATTTGGAAAAGTATCTATGTGTAGTAAATTTAATGAATGATGCTACTGTTTTTCTTATCAGTGGAGGGGCTTGGGAGCAATATCTATTAGATCATTTGTATTTTTACAGCCATTTTTAACTGGTGAGAATGAGGAAAGTATGTGGGTATGAGTGATTTTGATAGGAGGTATTAATGTAGGTCCTTCTACTTGTGATATAGATATACAATGACATTAAATAATAATTAAGATACAAATAAAAATAATCAAGTTCAATATATATATTTGTAAGTATAAGTTTGTGCTCGATGTAGTATTGGAACCCATTAGGAGGTGGGTAGTTTTTCGACATGCGGGAAGATCTCATCAATCAGTACTTCACCTAACTGTAGGTACCGTATTTTCCGGCGTATTAGACGACTGGGCGTATAAGACGACCCCCTACTTTCCCTGTTAAAATATAGGGTTTGGGCCGTATACCAGCTTATAAAACGACCCCCGGCATATAAGACGACCCCCGACTTTTGAGAAGATTTTCATGGGTTAAAAAGTCGTCTTATACGCCGGAAAATACGGTATGTCATATACTGTTATTTTACTAATTCAGTGGGTTATTGCAGGGCTAGGAATGCTTGATAAGGGTCTTAGTATGATCATCAGACAGGTCATACATAGCTTCTAAGCACATTCCTCAAATGTGCATGCAGAATACTACATTGAGTAGTGTGCAGCTTTCTGATCGCCATAGTCTAAGTTGGTCAAAATACACAATCAGAGTTAGCATTGTACATAGGACATAGCTGTATGATGCTTTACAATCAATTCCTGCCTATACCTTATGTATTACATTTTTATTTTGCAGATTACTTCAGAAGGTCATCCTCATTTGGCAATATCTGGCAGTGTGACAGGCAGGTGGGATTTGCAGACTGACATGTGAAGTGAAAATGGATTGAACCAGGTACTGTCAGGCATGAGATTTGTGGTGTGTGAGTTGTATGCCCAGACTGTCAGGACAGTGGGATGGAAGTGTACTATTCCTCACTATAGATGCGTTTGCTATAGTAGGTGGGTGCAAGAGTGCCATATGTGTGCTTTTTTGTCTCTGACACGGCATCCTGTGCAATCCATACCCTCAACCTTCTTAGTGGTTTGATTTTGGTAATACCATAGTTGTATGTAGCTGTTACTGTTTTCTCATTTCAGGCTACTGAGCATGTGTATCAAGACTGGCATAGGTGAGTAGCATGCCTAGTGATACCTGTCCATGGTAAATGGAAGGTTCCATGACTGGGGGTATTTATACAGACCTCTGTCTATGTCATGGGGTATGGTAATTGGGAAGGTATGGTATGGGTATTTGATATGGCTTTAGCTGATGATACAGTGAACCAAGCTGTTTGCCTGTTCATACAGTGAAAGGCTGGCATGTCTCTATCTTCTGTGGTCTGTGGGTTGCTAGTTATTCACACCTATGCTGAGTCAATAAAGTGAGCAGTAGTACTTTACTGTGTGAACATTTGCATTTTCCCAACCTATATGTGGGAAAGTGCAATTAAAGTGATAATGAGTCTGTCCATCAGTGTCATCAAATGCAGATTGTACCCTGAATAAACAGTACATGTGAGATGGGACTTTTAAAAAGTTGGTACATTTGTGTATATCTTTTATGTGCAAAGCGTATTGCAGTTAAAAGTTACAAATAGCTGAGAAATAACTCTCACACATGTTCTGTGGTTTAGTACTGTTTAATAAGGAGTGCACATTCATATGTGTGAATTGGATCAAAGCAAGGGCTATAAAACAGTGAAGGGTTCTGCCTTGCTGGATGAAATCAACAGAGTAGCTGAAACAACATTTGGAGTCTCAAGTCCAGTGTTCTTGTACCATACGAACATGGAGATTGGTTGTAGTGCAGTCAAAAGGTCTATCGGTGATGCACAAGGGTAAACAATCAGTAGAGGTTCACTTCCTGGCAGTGGTTGAAGTCTTGGCACCTGCTCCTCCTATAGGTTTAGATGGACGTCCATGTTCGCTGGGGCTGTATCACCTACAGAGGCAGGAGTGTCTGAGGAATGCCCTTCCCCTGGCAGGGCCTCCATTCCACTGGCTGCCACAGATGTTGAAAGGGCAGATGTAACATTGCTAGTGGAAGGGGCCGGCTGTTGTGGACATAACCTACTCAGAGTGGTATTCATGTCTCTCAGTACCCCTTCAATGGCAGCTAAATGGGCATTTTGGGCCTCCCACTGCTGTGTCACTTCCTGGTGGTTGTCCCTCTGCAGCTGCTTAATCTCCCCATCATGGTAAATACCTGGCCCAACACACTTTGGGATTGTTGCTAAGCTTCCAAGACTTGGGAGATGGTTTCCTGGCCAGTTGTTTCCCTTGCAGCCTCCATTCTCAGGCCCATACCTTCCCTCCCAAGCACCCTACCCCCACATGTCTGTGCCCCTGGTACTGTTTGCCCACTCCATCATTTTCTGAGTTTATGACTGGTGACTCAGGTAACTGTAATAGGGGGCACATGATGGTTGATAGTCCTTAGAACACAGGATTAGGGGCAAATAGTTGCCTGAGATGTAGTAGCAACAGGGCTGGGAGGAGTACATGTAGGCAGGGTGAGGCTGACAGTTGTTGACTGACCAGGTGCCCTAGAAGGGCCAGAGTCTTCCTCAATGGCCACACATCCAGGAGTGATTTCCTCACTAAGGGCTTCATCTAGAAGGGAAGAGGCTGCATCTCGTGTCCTTTCCATTACCACAATGGATAGTTTAGCTATAAAAAAAGTGAAACACACAGGGGCATATTTATACTCCGTTTGCGCCGGAATTGCGTCGTTTTTTTTGACGCAATTTCGACGCAAAACTAACTCCATATTTATACTTTGGCATTAGACGTGTCTAGCGCCAAAGTCCATGGAGTTAGCGTCATTTTTTAGCGTGGACACCTACTTTGCGTTAATTATATGCAAGGTAGGCGTTCCCGTCTAAAAAATCGACTCCGAGGCATGTGCGTCGGATTTATACTCCCGGGCAAAATTCACGCCCGGGAGTGGGCGGGTCAACAAAAATGATGTACGGCCACTTTTGCGCCGTTTTTTAGCGCCTGCAAAAGGCAGGCGTTAAGGGACCTGTGGGCTCTGAAGGAGCCCTGAGGTGCCCTCCCATGCCCCCAGGGACACCCCCTGTCACCCTTGCCCACCCCAGGAGGACACCCAAGGCTGGAGGGACCCATCCCAGGGACATTAAGGTAAGTTCAGGTAAGTGTTTTTTTTTTTGTTTTTTTGTGGCATAGGGGGGCCTGATTTGTGCCCCCCTACATGCCACTATGCCCAATGGCCATGCCCAGGGGACATAAATCCCCTGGGCATGGCCATTGGGCAAGGGGGCATGACTCCTGTCTTTGCTAAGACAGGAGTCATTTCTATGGGGGTTGGGAGTGAAAAAAAATGGCGCAAATCGGGTTGAGGCGAAAAAATTGCCTCAACCTGACTTGCCCCATTTCTTGACGCCCAAGCCCCATATCCCCCTACGCCGGCGCTGCCTGGTGTACGTCGTTTTTTTCCACGCACACCAGGCAGCGCCGGCGGCTAACGCCGGCTAACGTCATTGATTAAATACGGCACCCGCATGGCGCTACAGAATGGCGTTAGCCGGCGCTAATTTTTTGGACGCAAAACTGCATTAGCGCAGTTTTGCGTCAAAAAGTATAAATATGGCCCACAGTTACTGAAAGTTATGCAACAAGTGACTTCAAACTGTGACCAGTAGACTTGGTATGTAACATACACACAAAGCCTTTACTTATCTCCTGATATGACATTGACACCTGCTTCCAAATCTGAGTTAGAGCTATGTGGGACACAAAGGTTTCCTATACCATACACCTTGCTGTAAGATGTTGGAGTATCTTGGTGGTTATATGCCTGTTCATAGACTCATATCTTGTCTGCTAAATGACTTTACGTTTCAAAGTTATCTCCAAGTCAGGTGTCTGATATCATTGAGTCAACTTACAGCTGCACAATGTACAATGGAAACAGAGCTGGCCAACAGTATGGGAGTGAGCATTATACCTGGGCCTCTGTGTGGGTGTACTCCAAGTACATCCAGCTTCCCATATGTGTGTGTGCCCCCACGGTGAGTACATTACATTGTTTGAAAAGAGATTTAAAGGCTTCTTTAGCAGGAAACACAGCTGTAGGTGTGTTAGATGGTATCATACCGCGGATGCCCGTAACACTGCTGTCATTGCCACAGACTGTACAATTCTACAGCATGCAGGTGTGTTAAATTGTGTGTTAGTCTAACATGAAAGGCAATTTTGATTGTAGTACACTTCTGTTTTTCCTAATTGTGGAACAGTGCCTGCTGGGAGTTGTAGTGCTATCAGTCTCTACACTACCTGTGCCATACACAGACACTGGGGCTCCAGATGAGTTTAGTTGACATGTGGGATGGCAGAGAGGGGTATTTGGACAGTTGGACACAGGGGTGGTAAGTGGTTTGGCAGTTAAGATGTCAAAAGGTGATTAGTGATCATGCAAGACAAATGTTTAGGGTGACATTATAGATGTTGTGACTTACCTGACTCCATTCCCCCAGGTATTTCTGTCAAGCCCTCAGGATACAGGATGTCCAAGACCTTCCCATCCCATCATGTGAACTGTGAGGAGGAGGTAAGGCCCACTGCCAGTCTTGCTGACTGCCAGCTAGTGCCTGGTGGCCTTAGAAGGCACCTTCCCCCTGAGATTGTTCCATCTCTTCCTGATGTCCTCCCTTGTGCATGGATTGGTGCCAACAGAATTGACCCTGTCGACCATTCTTTGCCACATCTCCATTTTCCTGGTGATGGATTTTTGCTGGATTCCAAATAAGTGTAGCTCTACTCTCATGATTTTGTCCACCATGACCCTAAATTCCTCATCTGTGAAACGTGGGTGTTTTTGTGGGGACATGGTAACGGTGAACGAGACAGTAAGGATGTATACTACTACCCCCCACCCCACGCACTATACAACAATCCACTCCAATTTATGATACTCCATGCCACTCCACTGCATGACAGTCTATTCTACTCTACAACAAACCACTGCAGTCTGGCACATGCCACTCCACTCAACAACATGCAACTCCACTCTATGACATCAATGCAGCTCCACTCGAGGACATGCCACTCCACTCCATGACATGCCATTCCACTCTAAGAAGCAACATGTTATTCCATTCTACCACATGCCACTCCATTCTAAGACATGCCACTCCACTCTGCACCACTCCACTCTATGACATCCCAGTTCACTCAATGCAACTCTATTCTACACCCCTACAAATCTACAGCACTATTCCACATGCCACTGCACTCTACTGTACGAAACACCAATCCACTCTATGACAGTCCACTCCACTGTATGATGCTCCACATCACTCCATGACATGCCAGATCACTCTACAACATGCTACTCCACTCTATAACATGCCACTCCACTCTCCGACCTCTCACTTCAGTTTACACCACTCCAATTTATACCCCTCAACCCTAAGACACTGCACAACATGCCACTGTATCACACGCCTCTCCACTTTACTGTACAACATGCCACTACATTCAATGCCACTTCATAACATCTGTTCCACTGTATGCCCCTCCACTGTATGAAACTCTATTCCACTGTACAATACTCTACAACATGCCACTCATCTCAACAATATCGCATTGCAGTCTATTACACGCTATTCCAATTTATGACATGTCACTCCACTCTCTGCCACTCCACTACTCCACACAATAGCACTCTACACTCCTCAACTCTAGGATTCTGTACTTCACACAGTGTCACTGTGTGACACTCTACTCCATTCAATGCCACTATGCAACACTGTGCTCCACTGTACAACACTCTACACAATACTGTCCACCCCTATTCCACTCAACTCTGTGACACAGTACATCACTTTACTTCACTGTGCGATGTTTCACTTCACTTTATGACACTCCACTCTATGACACACCACTCCACTCTACAATAACACCACTCAACTGTACTCCACTCTACACCACTACACACTACACAATGGCACTATGCACTACAACACTGTATGCCACAACAGACTAATCCAGGACACTCTACACCACTCCACTCTATGCTATTCCACTCTACACCACCCCACTGTACACTAGTACAATCTATGCTATTCCACTCCACTCCACTATATGCCACTCCACCCTACGCCACTACACTCTATGCCCCTCCACTCTCCACTACACTCTACTCTATTCCACTTTATGCCACTTCACTCTGTGCCACTCTACTTTATGCCACTCCACTCTATGTTGCTCTATGCCGCTCCACTATATGCTATTTGACCATAAACCACTCTATTCCACTGTATGCTCCATTCTACACCACTCCACTCTGTGTTATGCCACTTTATGCCACTCCACTCTATGCCACTCTAATGTATGCCACTCCACTTGATGCTGCTCTATGCCACTCGACCACATGCCCCTCTACTCCACTCCACTGTATGCTATCCCACTCTACACCATTCCAATATATACCACTCCACTTTATGCAACTCCACTCTATGCTATATACCTCTATACCACTTCACCTCACACCACTGCCAGGCATCAAAATAAAAGTTGCCCTGAGCAGTGAAAAAGTGGACCACATTTACAAACCATGGCACTTTTGAACTTGTGAAGACATTCTATAAGGGTATTATACAAGGTATTGCATGCACTTTTGTTATCTGCAGGCATTGTTTGTGGTAATATCAGGGGAATCAACAGTCAACACCAGATCAATTAGCCATAAAACAGGCCCACAAACCGCTTAAAAAACAGCCTACACACAGATCTGTCAGACCTGCCCATTGGGCACTGCCTGATTGCACCTATAAGCCAATCTGACCCTGTATTCCCCTCTACCCCACTCCACTCTATGCCATTCCACTCTACACCACTCCACTCTCTACCACTCAGTTGTACGCTATTCCACTCTATACCACTCCACTCTATGCAACTCAATTCTTAGCTATTCCACTCTATGCCACTTAACTAAATGCCATTCCAGTCTATGGTGTTGCACTCTGTACCGCTCTACTGTATGCCACTCCACTCTATGCTATTTTGGTCTATGCCACTGCACTCTACACCTCTCTACTGTATTCCACTTCAATGTCTGCTATTCAACTCTATGCCATTTGGCACTATTTGACTCTACACTAATCAACTCTATGTCACTCTACTGTACTCCACTGCACTATACATGACTCTGCGCCACTCCACTCACTCTACAGTATTCCACTGTATGTGACTTCACTCTATGCTATTTTATTGTACACCACTTCACTCTATGTCACACCACTCTGCGTCGCTCCATGCTACTCCATTCTATAACACTCCACTGTGTGACACTGCACTCTATGACACTCTGCTCCACTGTGCTCTATTACAGTCTAATTAACAAAACTCCAATGGGCCGCACTTGAGTTCCTTTTCCATTTGTAATTACAATAATGAGATGCATGCTATTTGGTGCCCATGCCCCCAAAATCTATATTGGTCAACAATGCAGAAATTGAAAACATGGATACTACAACATGGCTCAATTGCAAAACATCGGGAGCAAGTCTAGCAGAACATTTCAAACAACATGGCCGCAAAATGAAAATCATCAAATTGCAGATTGTGGAGATGCTGAAATTTGATTCTTGAGGTGGAAATTTCATTAACAAACTGTTGGAATGTAGACAGATCAAACAAGTACAATCGACATGGAATAGATTGAAAACACAGGATAAATGGAGTCAATTCACACAATAGGTTGAAGCACCCTGCAGCACAGCATTTCTAACTTAAATGTATTTATAAACAGACATTAGGTGCCTTGTTTCAGTCCGACATTTGCAATATTTGTTTGGCAATTTGTTCTTTGCATCGAATGAACAATTATTAGTTCTCCCTCTATCTTTCCTTTCATGCTAAGTATGTTTCCCACTTTACATTTCATAAACAATGTATACGTTTTTCCACACTCTTGCGCATTAATTAGCTGTTTCTGTTATTATTTAGACCCTCTTTCTTTGAGGGATGAGTTGATGAACTCGTCCGTCTTTGGTTTTTATCCCTTATGAATGCATTTGATGGATGACGCGGTGTAGCTTTATTGTAGAGACGCATGCACTAACGCTGAGATGCTCCATTGCTATACGCACTCTAGTTTCCATGCTAAGCATTTCACTTACTTATGATGCCCATTAACAGGTGTGAATCCCCACGGTGATTGTATCCTGGGGGCAACCGGGGCGGGTAGAGCAGCCGCCACCACTTTGTCCCTTATATTAGGTCCCATTTTGAAAGAACACATAGATAAACCCTCATGCTTAACAGTGTACTTGATCAGATGCAAGTGTTTATAAACAATGCTCCTAAGCTCGCAATGGTGAGGGCTGCACTTCCTGCCGTGGTTGCACACAAAATACAATCACAGTAGGGATAAAGGCTTTATAAGCGTGGGAAATACTTTGCATGTAAATATTGCCTTGAAACAAAAAAAAATTCAATTGTAACTCCTATAATGTAATCTCTGCTATTTGGTGCCCATGTCCCAAAATCTATATTGATCAAACACCTCAGAAAGTGAAAACACGGATACTACAACATAGGAAAAGGGTCAATTACAATACATCGGGAGCACCTCTAGTGGGACATTTCGAGCAACATGACAACATAAAGGGGGACTTTGGCAACATTTCCAGCAAACTCATATAAAAGCCTGCTGCTCTCTACTGATGAAGGGCTAAACCCAAATCAACTGTCTTGAGATATACAGCACCAGCTGGGCCCACTAAGTTGAAAAACTACAGACTACAAATGAAGAAAGCACAGATATGCACTGCATTTACCAAAATGCAATGGGGCAAACTGCATGCTCGAGTGTGAGGCAGTGTACTCCCAACTGTTTCCTGTTCGAAAAGGCTCCCTTTAGCCAGCAAGCTGACGAGCTTTGGTTGACTCACCTGTGTGCCAGTGAGTGGTACTGAGAACTGAGAGGCCTCAAGCAGCATTACCAGCAACCTCATAAAAAAGCCTGCTGCACTCTACTTATGAAGGGCTAAACCCAGAAACACATGTCTAAAGATATACAGCACTAGCTGCACCCACTACGGTGGAAAACTACAGATTACAAATGAAGTAAGCACAATTTGTACTGTGTTTACCATAATGCAATGGGGCATACTGCATGCTAAAGTGTGAGGCAGTGGGCTCCCAACTGTATTCTACATAATGGAAAATATCAAATGGCAGGTTGTGGAGGATCTAAATTGTAATGCTCAGAGTGGAAATTTTACTAACAAACTGTTGACAATGAAACGCAGATGGACTGAATGAATACAATCCATACAGAACGGATTGAATATGCAGGACCAATGGAGTCAGTTCAATGCTAACACAATGATGTGAAACACCCTCCTGCACAGCATTGTTTACCTCATAAATGTATGGTTAGATAGGCATTGGCTACATTGTTTCAGTTTGAAATTTTGGAATATGTTTGCATCTTTTTTCTTTACATTGAATGAACAATGATTTGTTCTTCCTCTGTTGTAACTTTCATTCTAAGAATTTTTCCTAATTTAGATTGCATGCACACTCTGCACATTTTATTTCCTTGTGAGAGGACGGTTCTGACCATCTGGTCCGCCCAGATTTTTCACTTTTTGACCACCTGGTTATTTATCTTTTACTTCGAGGAAGCCTTCTAGTTGGGGACTCATCCACAGTAAACTAATGGTAAAATAGACTGTGCGTGTTAACCGCCAGTGCCGTCTTGCTAAGGAAAGGCTGCTGTCGCACAGCAAGAGGAGAAGGCCCCGGACTGGTTATACTTGAGCACACATGCGAGGGCTATGCTGGAGGATTTCTGGTGTGCTCAGCCCAGAAACTGTGCTTAGGTAGCCTGGTGCAGAAGGAACTATGCATAGTGGGTGGTGAACGGGAGTAGGCTTCTTGAGATGGGTGTACACATTTGAGGGTTAGTCAGTGTGCTTACTGTCTTTTTACTGTAGGGACACTCCAGTAAATGTCAACGTCAGTGTGCTTACTGTCTTTTTACTGTAGGGACACTCCACTAAATGTCAATGGGAAAGAGTGGCCTAGGGCATAACTCAGGTCACCTACGGCCCAAAGAGACCAGAGTCACACCAATTTACACTGTGGCGGTCATTCTGACCGCGGCGGTCGGCGGTCGCCGCCCGCCAAGCGGTTCCCGACGAAAGACCGCGGCGGCCATTCCGGCTTTCCCGCTGGGCCGGCGGGCGACCGCCAGAAGACCGCCGGCCGGCCCAGCGGGACAGCCCCTTCAACAATGAAGCCGGCTCGGAATGGAGCAGGCGGAGTTGAAGGGGTACGACGGGTGCAGTGGCACCCGTCGCGATTTTCAATGTCTGCACAGCAGACAGTGAAAATCTTTGTGGGGCCCTGTTAGGGGGCCCCTGCACTGCCCATGCCAGTGGCGTGGGCAGTGCAGGGGCCCCCAGGGGCCCCACGGCACCCGTTCCCGCCATCCAAAACAGGCTGGCGGGAAGGGGGTCGGAATCCCCATGGCGGTGCTGCAAGCAGCGCCGCCATGGCGGGTTCCCTGGGCCAGCGGGAAACCGGCGGGAAACCGCTGTCTCCCCTTTTCCGACCGCGGCTTTACCGCCGCGGTCAGAATCGCCCAGGAAGCACCGCCAGCCTGTTGGCGGTGCTTCCGCCGCACTCCGCCATGGCGGTCATGGACCGCCAAGGTCAGAATGACCCCCTGTAACCTTTATCAAAAGAATGATGCAGTTGGTTACTAAAACACAGTTGTACAGCTTATGGGTCAAACAGGAATGTCATCTGTCTCTGACCCAGCTCAGGATTAGGGTCAATTTCTGCTCTATCCAGCTGCCTTAGCAGGGCCTTGCATCAATCAGCCAGCTGTCAGCCCCTGCCAGATAATGGGCAGAGAGACCCTGGAAATAATGTCAGTGAGGAGGGACTGAATTTCAGAGCACATGTGGCCCTAGCTCCTGGATGATGCCATTTTCAACTATCCCAGAAGACTGTGCAGGAAAGAGGGGACAGGGGCAAGGAATTGATGTGGCACACCTGGATGGGCCGGAGATGCTGGCCTGCTGGACAATTCCGACCCACACTTAAAAGGTCCTGCACAGGGAAGAGTTCTCTCTATCTTGGCTGTGCTTCACTGCAGGAAACTGGGCTGAAGATGGGCATCATGGACAACTGGAAAGAAGAACCTCCTGACTACCCCCTAAAGGCAGGAAATCTGCCCCTGAAGGACTTCAGGCCCAGCGAGGCGCTTGCCAGGGTCAAGTAAGCTGGGCCCCCTTACCCACCCTGGAGCACTATTTGGGGTAAAGACTGGGCTGGCGCAAGGAAACCGTGCTGCTTGGAAGAAAAGAAGGCATCCAGAGAAAAAGCTGGTACAGGGAGCCAGTGAGACTGTCTTCCTACCATTTGGGAACCTTCTAGGCAAGGAGGCCTAATGAAAGTGCTTCTGGTGTCAATGGCTTGCCACCAGGAGCGAAATGATGCCAAGATCATAAAAATCAGCCCTTGGAGGTCTGAGATATTCAACGGAGAAGGTCTGTGACCTTTGACCTAAATAAGAGTGAGCGGTGAAACTCATGGGACTCTGCCGCTGCTCTGGTTGATGTCGCCAGGGTGGGCCAGGGGCTGCCCCCAAAAAGAAGTAACCTCTGTGAAGATGAGCTTAGGGGCCCTGGACCCCATCCCGTGGCCCCCAAGGAGAAGCAAACCCGGGGAATGCTGTTGCTCTCCCCATAAATATGGGCCAGGCAGCAGTCTGAAATAAAGCCCCGGAGCCCATCCCGGGGCCCCTTAGAGAAGGATAAGATGCGTAGTGCCGTTGGGCTCCCATGAAAATGTTAGGAGGGGGCCCTGGACCCCATCCCAGGGCTCGCCAAAAAGAACATTCAGTGGACGCAGTCCTGTCCCCCGTGAAGATGATGCCGTTCGAAGACCAAGCCAGGGAGCACCTCCCCATGAAGATTGTTCCGGGGCCCCGGATCCCATCCCATGACCCCACCCAGAAGATGTAGTTGGGGGTTGCTGTTGTGCTCCCTTTTTAAAAATGGCAAGAGGGGCCCTGGACCCCATCCTGGGGCTCCGCGAAGAGGCAGAAGGCAAGGAGCGCCATCACGCTCCCAGGAAAGTGAGGATGGGTCCCGGACCCCATACCAGGGCCCCGATGATGTGGAGAGGAGGGAGGGAGCGCTGTTGCACTCACCCAGGTGACCCATCCAGCTGCAGCAGATGCACGCGTCTTCCCATAAAAGCGGGCAGACAGCAAATGAAGTGCCATCTCCCGCGGCAGCACCTAGAGGTGCTGGCCGTGTGGGGGGCCGACGGAGGCAGCCAGGTATGAGCTCCTTGCACCGCCCCCCAAAGAGGGAAACCTTACCTGATGTGGGGTGTCCAGGTGGGACCGGGAACCCCCCAGTTGCAGCACTCAGACTCTGGAGGAATCGTGGCTCTGCCCGGCACAGCAGGACAGCCCATCATTATTCATACATATGCCCCACAAGCTCTGGAGAGGCCCAACATCTATCTGAGCTTGTTGCTCAGCTCATGGTCGCCCTAGGAAGATAGGGCCACCACCAACCAAGAGCCCATGGACAGGGGGAGGTGCAGGAGCAGATCAGCCTCCCCCCAATACACAGTTTGTGTCCTCAGCCTAAGTTGGGTGGGAAAAAAAATTGAAACCCCACACAGGTTCCACCTCAATATAGAGCAAAAGATCTTTGAAACTTTCATTCTTTGCTTGTGAGATTGCTCTCTCTAGGGAGGTAGGAGCGTATTACACCAGGTTACTCAAGGGTAACTAGAAAATAATCTAAGAGTAGTCCAAAAGTAATTTAAAAGCAGTCCTAATATTTAAATTATTTCCAACATGCCTCTACGAGTTCCTTGTTGATGCTGATTCGAGTAATAAGACTGACTTTATTGTCATATTTAGGTGCTCTTACTCTGAATTACAGTCAACTATTGCATTGAGGTACCAGGAAATGTTAGGCCCTGTGGGTTGTTGGATTATGTTTCCCCTCAGGGGAGACAAGAATGATTACACAATGCCATCCAAAGATAATTCCATAAATTGTGAATATTTGTAAATTGTTGCATAGTGTGAGAAAACCGGGCTGATTGCGGAGGCTCCCTAACTTTTTGCATCCATTTTCCACTTTTTGCTGGTGTTTTCCTGACTCTGATGGTGCCCTGGGTACTGCTAACCAGTCCCAGGGCCTGTGATCTGTGTAAAATCAATATGCCAATTATGCTAATTATAATTGGCTAAGTTAACCTACCTATCAGTCCCTAGTATATGGTAGGGCATGTAGGTTTAGGGACCACAGCATAGGTAGTGCACCCATAGGTGCACTGCTCGGGTGCCCAGTGTAATTTTAAAGGCAGGCCTGCCTTGCTGGCTGCTTTTAAATTAAAGTTATATGCACATTCGACTTTGGAATTAAAAGTAGTTCAAAAGTCTTAAACTACCTTATTTTTACATATAAGTCACCCCTAAGGTGTGCCCTATGTGCCCCTAGGGCTGGATGCCATGTAACTACAAACAGGAACCTTATAAAAGTAGTTTTACAAGCCCTGGTGAGGTAAAAACAGCCACATTTGTGTTTCCCTCATTGTAGTGAATGGCCTTCATAGTCTAGAATGGGGAGACTTTATTTTAATTTTTAAAGTCCCCTTAAGTAATGGATACCAAGAGTTTGGTATTAAATTAATTGTTATAATAAATCCCACAACTTCCAGTTGTTGGATTTAATATAACTTGTTCAGGTAAAGAGTTTTAAACTTTACCTGAAAAGTTGCCAATTTCAGCCCTGCATGGTTTTTGCTGCTGTGCTCTGATTGGCCAGCCTCTGGCAGCCTGGCCAGGCTGCATTGATGAGGTGTGAAGTGGCCTGGCTTCACACAAAGAGATGTTCCTCTAGGAGGGAATTTCCCCTCAGCAGATGGTGAGGCAGGAAGGGGGAGGGCTGCCAAACTGGTCTTCAAAGGCAGAGAAGGACATTTGGAGCAACTCGGCAACACCCCCACATCCTGCAACTTCAGACAACTAGGTGTCCCCTTGATTAGATTAGGAGAGGTCAGGAGAGGGGTGTGTTTATGATTTTTAGCCACACCAGTGGGTGGGCTCAGCCAGATGTAACCTCCAAAAATCAGATTCAGCCATGATGGATTTTTGAAGAATGTTGCCTCCTTGGATTGATTTTTGCCACACTTCCCAGGAAGTGTTCATCACAGGGGGAAGGACCCTGCACCTGATTGGAGAATCAGGACCCCCCTGTTTTTCACCCATGAGCAAGGATAAAACTGGCAGACCTGCACCCACACCTCAGTTCCTTACCACATCCCTACGAGGAAGAATTACAGAAGAAGAAGGACTGCCCTGATGGACCCCTGGCCTGCACCTGGAACTTGCACTCAGAAGGACTGCACCAGCTGCACACTTGGGCTTCACCATAAGAAGGACTTTGCCTGGCTTAACTGGTTCAAGGAGGGACTCCCTGTTTGCTACAGGTGATAAATTGCTAACCAGAGTCACCTGCACTAACTCCTGAAGAAATCAACCAGCTGGCCACTGCCCAGTGGCCAAAAAGGAGTTTGCACCAGGTGCATTCTGGGAGTTGTAGTCCACACCCCTAAGTATCCTCTCACAACTTCTGGACCCTTTGGGTGAGCTGTGGACCCCAAAAGAACCTTAAAAGTACATCTGGGAGAAAACCCAGAAGTTTGGAGAAGTTTGGAGAACTTTTGAAGAAAAAAGCTCCATAGAGGGACCGACCCGCCGCGGTAACTCTAGCCGGCTTGCCTCAACCGTGACCCGGCCTGATTTGCTAGTTCGTCCCATTGAAGGAAATCTCCAAAAAAGAGACTAAGTCCGAAGGTAAAAAGTTGACCGGGACCTCCCAGCCAGCGTATCCGAGGAGTGCTCCAAGGACGTCGGATCAAGATCCAGGTTTACCCCGGTCGAAGGATTTTCACGTTGAAAAAACGACTACGTCCGAAAGTAAAAATCTCCACTGAGGGGTCCCGCGACGCGTATCCGGAGAAGAGTTCCAGGAGGTCAGATTGTACTGGCAGGTTCATCCCGCTGAAGAAAATCTTCAGAAACGAGACTAAGTCAGAAGGTAAACTTTTCACCGAGGCCTCCCGCGAGCTGTAGCCGAGCAGGGCTCCATCGCGGTCGGCCTTAAACTTTGACTTTGCCCGGTCGAGGTGCACCCAGATGACTCGATTGGTGCTTTTTGTTTCTTAGCACTAAAAAAACAATAATTCTTTAAAAATTCATATCTCCATCATATCTCCGGTTCCCCTTATCCGATTTTATTGGTTTTGGTGTCATTTTGAAGATAAACATATAATCTATTTTTATGAATTGGTTTTGGATTTTTTAACTGTTTCCTGTGTTTTATTTAATTACTGTTTTGTGATATTTGAATGCTTTACACTCTGTCTCCCAAGTTAAGCCTTGAAGCTCGTTGCCAAGCTACCAAGGGTTGAGCTGGGTTTAATTTACTGAGACCTAACTGGACCCAAGTGGAGGTTAGTGGCCTATTGCTGAGTGTAGGTACCTACCTGCCCTTACCAATAACCCATTTTCCAACACATAGTATTGAGTAGTGTGTGTGTAATAAATTTACTTTACTTTATAAAAAAAAAGCACAGACTGGACAATCAGTTATGGAGTGTCAAGATTGTGTGCTCATAAATGGAGATGATTGCCCACACCACTTCCCTTGAGTAAGCCTTGGACTGCTCTGCAACGCTACCAAATGAGAGTCAAGTGCTGCAATGGAGTGTTTGGTTTCCAGTAATAGTTGTGTGCGGATCCATTTCTTGTGCAGGCCACACAACTAATGACTCACCTTCTAACAGTCCTTGTGTACATTAGTCATCAGTTTTTGCCATGCTCTAGGCTCCCTTTCATACAGGAGCAAGTTGCTGCATTTGTCCTTCCTTGGTTTTCGTTCTTTATGGATAGGTTTTATGGCTAATATTCATTTAGGATCACTGTGCTTGATCTCATAAGGTGTTCTAGACTTAGGGGCATAATTATACTCTGTTTGCACTGAACTAGAATCATTTTTTAAACTCTAATTTGGTGCAAAACTAACTCCATATTTATACTTTGGTGCTAGACCCGTCTAACACCAAATTTATGAAGTTAAAGTCATTTTTTGGAAGTGGAAACATACCTTGCCTTAATGAGATGCAAGGAAGGCATCCTCCTGCCAAAAATGACATTATGGCCTTAATGCCATATTTCTACTGCCGTGCAAAAATGGTGCACGAGAGGGAAGAGCGGTCAAAAAATGGTGCAAAGCTTGGGTCAGGGCAGGCGTTAGGGGACCTGTGGGTCTATTTCCATGGTGGAATACCATGGAATAAGCCCACAGGTGCCCTCCCCAGGCCCCAGGGACACCGCCACCCATACCAGAGGGACTGCAGAGGATGGGGGACACCATCCCAGGTAAGTACAGGTAAGTGTTTTATTTTATTATTTAAAGTGCTATTGGGGCCCTGAGATGGGGCCCCCTACATGGAACTGGGTGCATTGGAAAACCACTGTGCTGGCCATTGGGGTAGTGGGCATGACTCCTGTCTTTTTCAGGAGTCATGGTATGGATGGTTTTGCGTCAGAAAATGACTCTAGGCAGGTTAGAGTCATATTTGTAGTCTAACCTGCCTAACGTAAATTTTTGGTGCAAAAACCCCATCTTCCATACTGCCAGCTAATTTTTTTTGCCACTAGCCTACTCTTTGCACTGGCTTGCACCATTCCATAAATGTGGTGCCCGCCTGGTGCACAGAAATGGTGCAGGCCAGTGCTAAACCTTTTGGTGCAAAACTGAGTTGGTGCAGTTTTGCACCAAAAAGTATAAATCAGGGCCTTAGTGGTTTTATTTCCTTCTTGATCTGTAAAGGGTTCTTTGGAATTGCCTGCTGATCAGTTTCGTGTATTACTTTTCATTATCACACCGTACATGCGTTCAGTTACATATCGGAGTTGCTGTCTTTTTTCCTCACTGTGCTAAGTAATTTTATGACTCATTTCTAAATCTCCCACCACATGTGAGCAAACACTAAGGACCTGATTTAGATGTCGACAGAGGGAAAACTCTGTCACAAACATGATGGAGGTTGCGTCCACATGGTTATGATTCCCATAGGATGGAATGGGATCGTAACACGGCAGACGAGTATTCCCCTCCTCTGACTTCTAAATCAGGCCCAAAGTCTGCTTCCAGCCTGCAGGAGCTTTATGTTCTGTTTCTCTGCCCACAATGATTCGGTCATGGAAGCAGAACAGCATATTGCTCCCACCTGGAGGGAGCATGCAAAGATAGCATGCCCCCCTTACCCTTTTCATGGAACTGGGCCCAGAGGATGGCGTCCCTGAGGCTATTTAAAGGCCAGGGAGGGGGTTGCATGCCCACCTCTCCTTATAGGGGATGGAGCCCTAGGTCTCAAAGGCCACAAATATACTGCGTACACAAAAAGGCTATGACCAGTATGGGGTTGGCAGCCTGCTTGGGGTTTGGCCACATGGCTTGGCAGCAGGCCAAGTCCTATGGCCAACCCCTTTTTGTGCACGGCTAGAGGATATGCACAGCATAGGATTGGTAGCCTGCAGGGAGGTGGAAGCAGGGTCTGGCTGCAAGACAGGCCCTGTGGCTAACCCCTTGGGGCAAACAACCAAAGGTCATGAGGGACTTGAGGTTGGCTGCCTCCAGGTGTCCACCTGCAGGGAGTTGGATGCAGGGCCCGGCTGTAAGCCAGGTCCTGAAGCGAACAACACACAGTGTGTGATGAAAGGCCTTATGTAACATGGAGTTGGCTGCAACCGGGGGGGGGGGGTTATTTCTGTGTTGTTTTTTTCTTCAGTTCAAAACGTGAGCATTGTCACTGAGAAACTTACCTAACTATAATGTCAGTTTAAACTTTGTTTTTTTCAGTGAATTTCCAAGTTTTTTAAAAATAAAAAAAGATTTAGAAATACTTCAAAACTCCACAATGTTTGTGCTGAGAATATGCAACTTCTTAGTTGTTGTAACCAACATATTTAGAAATAATCCTAGCATACTTTTCATAGTCTTTGTAACTATGTTTACATAGACATCAAATTTATATTCAGCCGCATCGCAGAACTCTCCTGGTCTGTTAACAGCATTGTCCATTTCACCATTACAAATGCCCAACACACCACCACCAGAAACCACAGAGCCGACTACTGCAACTGGAGCAGAATAACTAAATATCATTGGATGCAAGCCCTTAGCTCATCTAAACCCAATGCCTCTCCCAACCTCGACCAGTCCATCCTTATTTTCTCCTCCTGGATCATTGAATGAGCCGACTCAGTTGCCCCATTGAACCCAGCCATAAACAACAAAACCTCTTCAAAAGCCAGCTGTTACACTCCGGAGCTCAGAGCCATCAAGTGCAGCTGCTACAAACTCAAGAAACAATGGTTTTACACCAGGAATCCCCCCGATAGAACAGTCTACAAAGTAGCCCTCAGCAACTACCATGACAACTCGAGGAGGCCATGGGAGTGGCCATCATGACCTGCATCGACTCAGCATACAACTGCTCAAAATAACTTTTCAAAATAGTCTCATCAATGCAATGATCTCCATGTGGGCACCACTCACCACTCAATCCACCTCAGCCATCATGTCATCCATTCATTCTGGGGCACCCACTGACCCATGTCCTGACCACCTATACAACCTCAGAACCAACCTCATCAGTACGGAACCCACTAGCATCCTCAACACCTCCATCACTTCAGCGTTTTTTCCAGGCAAATGAAAACATGCAGAAATCAAACCTCTCCTGAAAAGACCCTCGACCGACTCCACGAAGTCTAGAACTACTGACCTGTCTCTTTACTCCCATACCCAGAAAAAGTACTCAAGAAGGCCCTCAATCAGCAGCTCGCCAGTTAACTGGAAGAAAACAACCTACTTGACACCTGTGGTGCTATGGTTGAAACAAAAAATCTATTTTTTGTTTCAACCACAGCGCCAAGACTACACTCATTGCTGCCACTGACAACATCAGATGCCTCCCTTACCATGGGGATTCCACCTCTCTGATCCTCCTTGACCTATCAGCCATGTTCGACATAATCTCCCACCACACACTCATCAACAGATATCAACCACCTTCTACACTTTCACCAACGCACCAGGCACCTGCGCTCTTCCTCTCCAGCCCTCGCACACACAGACACAGAATCTAGCACTAGCACAGCAGTGGGCACTATTTGTCCTGCATTGCTGCCAAGACCTAGAACAACCTACACCTCTCCCTCCTGACTGCACCCTCACTGGCAGACTTCAGGAACAGACCCAAGGCCTGGCTGTTCAACAGAGACATCACACCCAAATACCCCCAGGGATGACAGTGATGCTCTCTACAAATGACTGATTGAGTACAGCATCGGACACCGTAGGGACTTCCTGTCCCAGTAGGAACAAGGGGGGGCGAAGCCAAACAGCAGAGCGCTCAAAGCGCGTCTGGGACCCCGCTGTGCGAGTCGAGTACAGCATCCGACACCTGAGGGACTTCCTGTCCCAGTAGGCCCTAGATGGGGGAGGATCCTAACAGCGTAGCGCTCAAAGTGCGTCCGGGATCGCGCTGTGCGGGACGCGCCTGGGCATAGCCTGGCCAAGAGCAGGCCCATCGGTGTACGGAAGAGGCCGGGTCGGGCCACACCTCTTGATTATAAGGTAGAGACCCCTTGGTTTGATATCCTAACTGCTCTTTTCACAATTTGTGGTTTATTTGATCTCAACTAAAGGATGGGGAAGAGTAAAGCACAAGGGAGTCCTCTTGCGGCCGCCACATCATCTAAGATCTCCAAATCTCATAAAACTTCAAAGAGATTTTCTAACTGTGCCATGAATTAAATTGATACTTTAATTGAAGAGGTTGTGTCTATGCTGAAAGGGAAGGAGTGTCAAGTTACCAAGAAGACAAACAGCATCTCTCTTTCATTCTTTTTTAAGCCTAGAACACACAAAAGGGACAATCCAGTTAGTTGCTCAGATCCCGCCCCAAACATGTTAACATGAGAGGGGGTGGATGATACATTTGATCCAGAGCCCAAAAGACAATGTTCCACGCAAACGGTAGATGTGGGTGTCACTAACAGAACCACCGTAGTGCATGATATACCTTGTTCTAATCGATTCTCCTTATTAGGAGATTTCGATCCAGAGAAAGGCTTTTTGGATCCTAATTTGGAAAGATCCAGGAGACAGGCTAGAGGTGGAAACTTTCAGATCGAAATGGTCAACCTAATTACGGATTTAAAACAAAAGGTAAAGGACCTAAAACAAATGTTGATAGAGGTGCTTACCTTACTTCGTCCAGAGGTAAAGAAGTGGGATGGAGAGATCCTCCCCGTAAAAAGTTTTAAATCCACCTTGCCTACCCTTAAAGAGTGAAGGAATGTATCTGATGTGGGGCCCGATAAATCAATGCTTAGCCCAGGACCACCACTGCGAAGCAGTAAAAACACCCCAAGGTGTCTAGTCACAGCAGTCATTCTCTGCAGCCCAGCTCCTGTATGAGGGAGCCCCAGAATTCTCTCGCCAGGCAATCCATAGAAACTAATTACAATAGCGCCCATTTAATTTACATGTTCAAGGTCCCAAAAAGATCTATAGACACTCCGGAAGACAGCTTGTCACTAAAAAACCAAGCCAGTCATTGGATAAGGCATGTTAGGAAATGTGGCTTTATCATACACTCAGATATTATCTCTGAACGTTCCTGGCCCTCTGCTAAACCTGATTAGGGAATTGTATTCACAGAGTTTTGCTAGAGGAAGGTGGGGGAAGGATAGAGATCGATCTGATGAGTTCCACACACAGAAAGGTGTTAGACAGGGCTGTGCCTTGTCTCCTACTCTTTTCTTACTTTTTATAAATGCTTGTATTCCGTATCTATTTGAGAATATAATTGACGCTTTTAGATTGGGTCGGATTAAGACACAGTGGGGGTGATTCTAACCCTGGCGGTCGGTGTTAAAGCGGCGGCCAACCCGCCAACAGGCTGGCGGTAAAAAAAATGGGATTCTGAGCCTGGCGGGAACCGCCAACACAGACAGCCACCTTAACACTCCGACCGCCACGGCGGTACAAACAAACAGCGCGGCGGTCACCGCCAACAGACAGGCGGCAGACAATGTACCGCCCACACTATTACAACTCACCAATACGCCACCTTTTCCGGGGCGGGAGCACCGCCGATAAAAACACGGCGGAAACAGACTACGGACGGGAAAACGCTCACCACTACGCACTCCAGGAGGAAGGAGGACAGCATGGAACCCGAATTAAACATCCTACCTGCTCTCGTCTACCTTCTCATCTACCACGAGTACGAAGTCCGGCGCAGACGACAACGGTGAGTACTGCACCTACGACACACGGGAGGGGGAGGACGAAAGGTTACAGGCACACACATATGCGACCCCCCCCCCCAACTATGTACTCACCAATGCAGAGCACCAAGTCACAGTGACACCACCCAAACACCCCTGAAAAATGCTAGGACATAATCATATTTGGAATAAATATTTATGTACCAAAAAGCTCCAGAAAATTATCGTACAACCATGAAAGATATTCACAACAAAACTAATGACATACATATCAGTGTATAACTGAAGTACCAAGTCCTGCACATCCTACGAATTCAGCATGTCCGTGGGCCAAAGTCTTGAGAAATAAGGGCAAAGCCCACACAGGAGACCTGAGTCCTTTGGAGAGAACACTGCAGGGGCATCAGATGTAAAAACTACAGGCACCTCAGGGGGAAGGGAAGGGGGGGGCACCACAGCCACATGAGTCTACGACGCCAGATCCACGAGGAGCCACCATGCCCACTGGACCATCCTGGGGAGTGCAAAGCCACAGTCTCTCAATGTCTCTACAGTGGGTGGGCTGCCCACTGGACCATCCTGGGGAGTGCAAAGCCACAGTTTCTCAATGTCTCTACAGAGGGTGGGCTGCCCACTGGACCATCCTGGGGAGTGCAAAGCCACAGTCCATCAGGTGGATGACAGTCTCCACTGGTCAAGGAGGAGGCATGGTGGGCACAGTGAACCATAAACGGTGCTTGAGACGGCGGTGCCCAGCGGAGCGGTGCTTGAGACGGCGGTGCCCAGCGGAGCGGTGCTTGAGACGGCAGTGCCCAGCGGAGCGGTGCTTGAGAGGAAGGGCCCAGCGGAGCGGTGCTTGAGACGCCGTTGCCCAGCGGAGCGGTGCTTGAGACGCCGGTGCCCAGCGGAGCGGTGCTTGAGAGGAAGGGCCCAGAGGAGCGGTGCTTGAGACGCCGGTGCCCAGCGGAGCGGTGCTTGAGACGGCGGTGCCCAGCGGAGCGGTGCTTGAGAGGAAGGGCCCAGAGGAGCGGTGCTTGAGAGGAAGGGCCCAGCGGAGCGGTGCTTGAGACGCCGGTGCCCAGCGGAGCGGTGCTTGAGACGGCGGTGCCCAGCGGAGCGGTGCTTGAGAGGAAGGGCCCAGAGGAGCGGTGCTTGAGAGGAAGGGCCCAGCGGAGCGGTGCTTGAGAGGAAGGGCCCAGCGGAGCGGTGCTTGAGAGGAAGGGCCCAGCGGAGCGGTGCTTGAGACGGTGGTGCACAGCGTAGCGGTGCTTGAGAGGAAGGGCCCAGCGTAGCGGTGCTTGAGAGGAAGGGCCCAGCGGAGCGGTGCTTGAGAGGAAGGGCCCAGCGGAGCGGTGCTTGAGACGGCGGTGCCCAGCGGAGCGGTGCTTGAGAGGAAGGGCCCAGCGGAGCGGTGCTTGAGACGGCGGTGCCCAGCGGAACAGTGCTTGAGACGGCGGTGCCCAGCGGAGCGGTGCTTGAGAGGAAGGGCCCAGCGGAGCGGTGCTTCAGAGGAAGGGCCCAGTGGAGCGGTGCTTGAGACGGCGGTGCCCAGCGGAGCGGTGCTTGAGAGGAAGGGCCCAGCGGAGCGGTGCTTGAGACGGCGGTGGCCAGCGGAGCGGTGCTTGAGACGGCGGTGCCCAGCGGAGCGGTGCTTGAGAGGAAGGGCCCAGCGTAGCGGTGCTTGAGAGGAAGGGCCCAGCGGAGCGGTGCTTGAGAGGAAGGGCCCAGCGGAGCGATGCTTGAGACGGCGGTGCCCAGCGGAGCGGTGCTTGAGAGGAAGGGCCCAGCGGAGCGGTGCTTGAGACGCCAGTGCCCAGCGGAGCGGTGCTTGAGACGGCGGTGCCCAGCGGAGCGGTGCTTGAGAGGAAGGGCCCAGCGGAGCGGTGCTTGAGAGGAAGGGCCCAGCGGAGCGGTGCTTGAGACGGCGGTGCCCAGCGTAGCGGTGCTTGAGAGGAAGGGCCCAGCGGAGCGGTGCTTGAGAGGAAGGGCCCAGCGGAGCGGTGCTTGAGATGGCGGGGCCCAGCGGAGCGGTGCTTGAGAGGAAGGGCCCAGCGGAGCGGTGCTTGAGAGGAAGGGCCCAGCGGAGCGGTGCTTGAGAGGAAGGGCCCAGCGGAGCGGTGCTTGAGAGGAAGGGCCCAGCGGAGCGGTGCTTGAGAGGAAGGGCCCAGCGGAGCGGTGCTTGAGACGGCGGTGCCCAGCGTAGCGGTGCTTGAGAGGAAGGGCCCAGCGTAGCGGTGCTTGAGAGGAAGGGCCCAGCGGAGCGGTGCTCGAGAGGAAGGGCCCAGCGGAGCGGTGCTTGAGACGGCGGTGCCCAGCGGAGCGGTGCTTGAGAGGAAGGGCCCAGCGGAGCGGTGCTTGAGACGGCGGTGCCCAGCGGAGCGGTGCTTGAGAGGAAGGGCCCAGCAGAGCGGTGCTTGAGAGGAAGGGCCCAGCGGAGCGGTGCTTGAGACAGCGGTGCCCAGCGGAGCGGTGCTTGAGGGGAAGGGCCCAGCGGAGCGGTGCTTGAGAGGAAGGGCCCAGCGGAGCGGTGCTTGAGACGGCGGTGCCCAGCGAAGCGGTGCTTGAGACGGCGGGGCCCTGTTCAGCGGTGCTCTTCTGCACCGCGGGCCCTGTTCAGCGGTGCTCTTCTGCACCGCGGGCCCTGTTCAGCGGTGCTCTTCTCCATGGCGGGGCCCTGTTCAGCGGTGCCTATCTCCACGGCGAGCCCTGTTCAGCGGTGCTCTTCTGCACCGCGGGCCCTGTTCAGCGGTGCTCTTCTGCACCGCGGGCCCTGTTCAGCGGTGCTCTTCTCCACGGCGGGGCCCTGTTCAGCGGTGCTCTTCTGCACCGCGGGCCCTGTTCGGCGGTGCTCTTCTCCACGGCGGGGCCCTGTTCAGCGGTGCCTATCTCCACGGCGGGCCCTGTTCAGCGGTGCTCTTCTGCACCGCGGGCCCTGTTCAGCGGTGCTCTTCTCCACGCCAGGGCCCTGTTCAGCGGTGCCTATCTCCACGGCGGGCCCTGTTCAGCGGTGCTCTTCTGCACCGCGGGCCCTGTTCAGCGGCGCTCTTCTGCACGGCGGGCCCTGTTCAGCGGTGCCTATCTCCACGGCGGGCCCTGTTCAGCGGTGCTCTTCTGCACCGCGGGCCCTTTTCAGCGGTGCTCTTCTGCACCGCGGGCCCTGTTCAGCGGTGCTCTTCTGCACCGCGGGCCCTGTTCAGCGGTGCTCTTCTCCACGGCGGGGCCCTGTTCAGCGGTGCTCTTCTGCACCGCGGGCCCTGTTCAGCGGTGCTCATCCAGCAGGTCAACGGAGCCAGACCTGGCCTGGACTCCCTGCTCAGTCGCCCTCGGACCGTGACGTTTCTGGACCCTTCGGGGACGGACTCCTGGCCTCCTTAGTGTCCTCCTTCCCAGCTGGGATGTGGCATGTGGGGTCCACCTTCTCCGCGCTCCTGCTGCCCTTCCGCTCCTTTGATGGGGCTCTCGGGCCCTTGCCTCCCCTAGATGGTGTGGGTGGTGAAGTGGCCGCACATTGCTCCTTGGGGGCAGCCCTGTCGGTCCTCGCACGGCGGCCCTTGTTTTTGCGGGTCCTCTTGCCGGGGGGGGGGGCTGGACGTGTCCTTGCTGCTGATCGATGTGTCACTGCTGGCAAAGGGTGGGCTCCAGAACCCAGGCACAACAGTGACACCCGAAGCTGGGCTGGTGGTGGCTGCGGTGCTCTTGGGACTCTTTGAAGATGGATGGGGGAGCTCATCGGGGGGAAAGAGGTTAAGGTTAGCCAGGAAAAGTTTTTTAGGGCCAAGGTAAAGGGTAGGAGAAGTGGAGATGGAAGTGGAGGTAGAGGAGGTGGTTGTAGGAGAGTCAGGTGTGCTGTCATTGGGTGAAGGTGCTGGTGCTGTAGGCTGTCGTGAGGTGGATGGCTGTTGGGTGGGTGTCTGCCTGCGTTTGTGTGTCTTGGAAGAGGGGGTGACAGACACAGTGGGAGAGGACACAGGGGACGTGTAAATGGCAGTGGGGGTGGTGACTGCACGAGTGTGGACTGTCCTGGAGAGTGAGGTGGTGATGGAAGCACTGGCTGATGTTGGAGTGCATGCAGGTGTGAGTGTAGACGTCACAGGGAGGGAGGAGGGAGACGAGGAGGAGGGGGACACAGGGGTGGCAGTGGCTGTTGGCATGTCTGCATCTGGGTGTTGCTTGGGTGAGTGTTTGTGGGATCTGTGGTGCTTGTGTTTGGATGAGCTGCTCTTGGGTGTTGAGGTGTGTGCAGGCTGGTCTGATGGTGTGGATGGGATAGGCTGAGGAACAGGAGACAGAGAAAGGCTGGAGGCAGTAAGAAGAGGGAGGCTGGAAACAGGGACAATGGCTGCCGTCAGTGCTGAGGCCAGAGCAGTGAACGCTCGTTGATGGGCAGCCTGACCCGAATGAATGCCCTCCAGGTACGCATTGCTCTGTTGCACCTCCCTTTGCACACCCTGGATGGCATTCAAAAGGGTCGTCTGCCCAACAATGAGCGTCCTTACCAGGTCAATGAGCTCCGCACTGAGGGCAGCAGGGGCAACAGGGGCAGGGGCTGAGGTGCCTGGGGTGAAGGAGACGTGCGCCTCCCTGGGCGAACCGGCACGGAGCGAAGACTGAGCGGCTGCTGGGAGGGCGGGGCTGGTGCGCTGGGTGGTGGCTGTACCTGTAGAGGCGGGGGGCACGGATGTTGCCGCCACCCCTAGGGAGCTGCCATCCGAGGACGTGTCGCTTTCGCTGCTCTCACCAGCGGTCCCCGTCGTGGTGCTCCCCTCGCCCTCCGGATCACTGGTGCCCTCGGTGTCTGTTCCTGGGCCCACCGGGGCCTTGTGTCCTGCAGCTCCCTCGTGCTCCGATGACAAATCTCCTCCGCCTGATGATGCTAATGCACACATGCACAAGAAGATGAAGAGAAAGGGTGGGGGGAGAAAAAAGAAGACCAGGTTGAGTGCATGCAATGTCAACACCGTTGGCGGAGAGGACAGACACAGGTGCCTAATGCACTAAGCCGCGCATTCGGGGTACACTACTCAGTACTACTGACTAAGACAACAGGCCAAGAGACGTCAAACGCGCACATGGGAGAGGCTGGACCTTCAATGGCTGTACTTGTCACCCTACCGAGGTGGGGGCCGGGGGCACAGGGCCATGCCTAAGGGAGAGGACTACACTACAGAAAGCGCCCTGGCCTAATGTCACCCACAGCCCTCCTCCCCCACCCAGACGCCTCCACTGCGCAGAAAGATAGGAGAATGTGCTGATACTCACCCCCTTGTGTCTGCTGTGATGTCTTAAAGCGCCCATCCAATTCAGGGTAGGCCACCGCCAGGATCCGGGACATCAGGGGGGTCATGGTGCGACTGGCACCCCTCCTAGGTTGGGAGGCCATCCCCAGCAGTGTTTCTGTGGTCTTCCTTGTTCCGCGGCGGATGTCCTCCCACCTCTTGCGGCAGTGGGTGCCCCGTCTGTTGTGGACCCCCAAGTTCCGGACTTCCTTGGCGATGGCACGCCAAATCTCAATCTTCTGATGGGCGCTGACCTATTTGACATGTACAGGGTGGAAAGGAGGAAATCATCAATGACCTGCATGTTAGATGTAATTGGCCCCCCCCACCCACTTTGCCATATGGCACATGCTCTCATCTGTCGGGCGTTGCACTCCTCATTCGCCCCCCACCCCACAAACTTACATCCACCCCAATCCACACAGGCATAGCCCATTCCATGTGCACCCGGTGTACTCACTTGTTGGTCTGGAGGACCGTAGAGTAGCGCATACTGGGGGAGGACCCCATCCACGAGCTTCTCCAACTCTTCAGACGTGAAGGCAGGGGCCCTTTCCCCAGTCGCAGCAGCCATTGTATCTTCCAGACCGAGGTCACAGCAGCACTTGAAGTATAGGTCCTCTCCTGTGGATGATCAGGTCTCGAGTGATTAAGCAGATAGAAAATGGCGGTCACGCCCGCGGAAGTGCGTACCGCGGCGGTGCGTACCGCGACCGCCGGCGCACTTCGTAATTGCCTCCTGAAACCCATAGGCTTCAATGTTAACCAATGCGGCTTTGCGCCGCGGTCTTCGACCGCCTACCGCCACGGTGTGCCCCGCCAGCGCATTGACCTCACATCCCATTGTCCCACTTCACAGGTCAGGCAGCCGCCATTTCAAGGGCCTACATGGCTTAATTTTGACTGCGACACATAGGCCTAGGCCTTGCATTGCCACACATACACGCCTTTCAACCCATTGCCATTCTTTAACTGTGCAAGCTGTCTGTACGTACCTGTGGTTTGGCTGACTCTGTGCTCCATGTTGTCCTTCCTAGGCACCGTCCGCTGGGACTTGCGATGAGAAGGAGGAATCCTCGCGTGTACCGACCGCTGGTGGACCTGTCGACAATGGAAGAACGCCATATAATACTTCGATACAGACTTGACCGTGCCACTATCCATGAACTGTGTGCCCAGCTGGAGCCAGCCCTGATGTCCCCCATCCGCCAACCCACAGGGATTCCCCCTCTGGTGCAGGTTTTGTCAGTCCTCCATTTTTTGGCCAGTGGGTCATTCCAGACCACAGTGGCCATGTCATCTGGAATGTCTCAGCCTATGTTTTCTAAGATTTTGAGCAGAGTGTTGTCTGCCCTGATGAAACTCATGCGGAGCTACATCATTTTCCCCGAGGAGGGTGACTTGCCTACAGTGAAGGGTGATTTCTATGCCCTTGGACATATCCCCAACATCATTGGTGCCATTGATGGGACCCATGTGGCTTTGGTACCCCCAAAAGACGATGAGCAGGTGTACCGAAACAGAAAAAATTATCATTCGATGAATGTCCAGGTGGTCTGTTTGGCTGACCAGTACATCTCCCATGTAAATGCCAAGTTCCCATGGTCAGTGCATGACGCATATGTGATGCGAAATAGCAGCATCCCCTATGTGATGGAGCAGCTACAGAGACAACGTGTGTGGCTAATAGGTGACTCTGGTTACCCCAACCTGCCGTGGCTACTGACCCCAGTGAGGAATCCCCAGACAAGGGCAGAGGAACGCTACAATGAGGCCCATGGGCGTACTAGGAGGGTGATTGAGCGAACCTTTGGCCTCCTGAAGGCCAGGTTTAGGTGCCTGCATATGACAGGTGGATCCCTAATGTACTCCCCAAAGAAGGTGTGCCATATCATCGTGGCGTGCTGTATGCTTCACAACCTGGCTTTGCGACGCCAGGTGCCTTTCCTGCAGGAGGATGGTCCAGATGGTGGTGTTGTAGAAGCCGTGGAGCCTGTGGAGAGTGAAGAGGAGGAAGACTCAGAGGACGACACAGACAATAGGGACAGAGTGATACAACAGTATTTCCAGTAACACCCAGGTAAGAATCACCCACGCCATTTCCCAATTGCTTCTAGCC
This sequence comes from Pleurodeles waltl, assembly GCF_031143425.1. NCBI lineage: Eukaryota > Metazoa > Chordata > Amphibia > Caudata > Salamandridae > Pleurodeles > Pleurodeles waltl. The sequence continues at coordinate 345,795,029 of NC_090439.1, forward strand.
TCCTGCATCTGTACTTTCTGTAGTTCCCACCAGATATTTTTGGGTAATTTTTGATTTTCCCTTCCCTTCTCAGTGCTGTATGACGCAGTGCCTGACTTCTGCTTGGTTTGCCCATGAACTACAGCGTATTGACATTGGTATGTTGTCATCACTAATTGACAGAACAGATATTGAACAGTAATATGTAATACATTTGCTAATAATACAGCATGACTCCAAACTGATTTGTGTGCAATATGTGATTTATTTACAGGGCTAGATATTGGTACATGTGATTATAAGGGTGATGGGTGGGGGTGGAGTAATGTCCATGGCAGAGTCCAGTTCTCAGTCTCACAGGTGCATTGTCCTTTTGCCTGTGGAAGGATGGAGCAGAGGCAGTTCATGGTTGGACAGGGTGGCAATGTGGGACAGTGGGAAGAGTTCAGGGGGTATGTCCTGCTGGCGGGGGTCTTGACATCCTACTCTGTCTTTTTTTTGGATCTCAGGCTCCTCTTACGGGGTGGTTGTTCTTCAGCAGGAGGTGGGGTTCTGGTGGCCTGCCGTGGTGTTGGGGCCTCCTGTCCACTAGCGCCGGCGGAGGTGGTAGGCTGTTCCTGGTCCGGGCTAGTGACAGGGGCCCTGTGTGGTGCCACATGGTCCCGCAACGCGTCTTCTATCCTGTTGAGGGCCAGGACGATGGTCCCCATTGCGGTCCCGATGATTCTCAGCTCCTCCCTGAACCCCATGTAGCGTTCGTCCTGCTGTGCCTGGATCTCCGTGAACCTGGCCAGTACCGTCGCCATCGTCTCTTGGGAGTGGTGGTAGGCCCCCATGATGGTGGTGAGGGCCTCTTGGAGAGTGGGTTCCCTGGGCCTCTCCTCCCCCCCCTGTCGCACAGCAGCCCTCCGAGCTGCCCGGTTTCCCCCGGCCTCTGTCCCCTGGACGGTGTGCCCGCTACCACTGCCCCCAGGTCCCTGTTGTTGTTGGGGTGTTGGGTTAGCCTGGGTGCCCTGTAGTGGCAGACACACCGCTGATTGAGCTGTCCTAGAGACAGAGGCATGGGCCCGCTGGGTGGGAGCTGTGCTGGTGTTGGCAGAGGGGGTCGGGTCTGGTGTGGCCTGTGGCTGCCTGAGGGGAACCGACTGCCCAGAGGTCCCCGATGGTCTGGGCTGGTCATCAGGTTCACTGTCGACAGAGCTGCTATCCTCAGTGTGGGCCTGTTCCGGTGGTGGGATGGACACTTCTGGACCCTCCTGGCTGGTGTGTTGTCGTTCGGGTCCTGCATGGGGTAAGAGAGTTTGGTTATTGTTTCTGTGTGTGCAATAGCGTGCGTGTTATGGGTGCCCTTGTCCCCCAGTGCAGGCATTCCCTTGAGGGAGGTGTTGTGAGGGTAGTTAGTGGGGGGGGGGGGTTAGTGCAGTGGTCATGCTTAGGTGATGGGTGCCCATGAATTGTGTTGGCATGCAGGAGTTGGTGTTGGGATGGGTGGGTTGTGCTGGTGAGACATTGTCAGGGAGGATGTGTGCTGGGGGGTTGGGGGTGAGGGTGGGGGTGTGGGTTGGCATGCTGGTGGGGTGGGGGGGATATAGTAGTTGAGATGGGACTTACCAGAGTCCATTCCTCCGGCTACTCCAGCGAGGCCCTGAGGATGCAGGATGGTCAAGACCTCTTGCTCCCACGATGTAAATTCGGGAGGGGTGGGTGGGGGTCCGCCGCCAGTCTTCTGGACCGCGATGTTGTGCCTGGAGACCATCGATCGGACCTTCCCCCGTAGGTCGTTCCATCTTTTGCGGATGTCCTCCCTATTCCTGGGATGCTGTCCCACCGTGTTGACCCTGTCCACGATCCGCTGCCATAGCTCCGCCTTCCTGGCTATACTGGTGTGCTGCACCTGCGAGCCGAAGAGCTGGGGTTCCACTCTTAGGATTTCCTCCACCATGACCCGGAGTTCTTGGTCCGAAAAGCGTGGGTGCCTTTGGGGTGCCATGGGGTGGTGTGGGTGAGGTGTGGGGTGGTGTATGTGATGAGGAGTATGTTGGTGAGTGGTGCTTTGTGCTACTATGTGGTGTGTGTGATGGTGTAGTGTGCCTCAGTGTGTCTTGCTATGGATTGTCTGCTGTGTCTCTCTCTCCTTCTCTCAGTAATTATGGTCGCAGGGGTTTGTGGGTGATGTGGGTGTGTGTTTTATAGTTGGTTGATTGTGTGGGAGTGGTGTGTGTATGTGTATCAGGTGTGTGTATTTCAAATTGTCCAATGTGGCTGTGTTTTGGTGATGTGTGTGTATTCTGACCGCGGCGGTGTGTAGCGCCAATGGAATACCGCGTTTGAATGACCGCCGTGTGGATTCGTGGGTCGTAATGGCATGGGCGTATTTCTGTTGGCGTGACGGTGGAGGTTTGGTCATCTCCAGTTTATCGCTGCCCGCAGATGTGGCGGGCTGCAGTGGAGGACGGATTTTTGGAGATTTGGCCGTTGTGGGTCAGAATGACCGTGGCGGTTGACCGCGGCCGTGGCGGTGTTATGGCGGTCTTATGACCGGCGGTAAGGGCATTTTACCGCCGAGGTCAGAATGACCCCCAGTGTCTGCTGTTTGCTGATAACACCCTGCTTTTATCCCAAACTGCCTCTGCTTTATCCAGGCTTCAGGAGACATTTTTGGGGTTTTGCAGGGACCACGACCTTCAAATAAACAGCACCAAAACCAAATGCGTGGTATTTGGTGACCTAAAGTTTAGAGTTAAGAAAAGCATAGTACTGGATGGCGAAGTCCTTCAACGTGTGATTGATTTTGAATACCTGGGAGTCAGATTAGAAAATTTCAACGATGGTTAGCACACTTGACAAAATATACCATGTCCCTCAAACAAAAAACAGGGGGCATTCTGAGATTTGCTGCTAGAACGCCTAACTTTTCCATCACACCAGCAATAGAAATATACAAAATACAAGCTAGAGCGGTGGCCTTGTATGGTGCTGAGCTATGGGGCCATGGTAAACTCTACGATATAGAAAGAGTAGAGACATTCTTCATCAAGGCCCTGTTAAAGGTTCCCTTGAGTTCTCCTACCTTGCCTATTCGTATGGACCTGAGTCTGCACTCTATTGCAGATATTGTGCTTTGAGGCTGTTGCAATACTGGATTCCGGTTTGGTCCACAGCAGCCCTAGATCCTTATAGGACATGGATAGGAGCGCTCTTGAGAGACTCCCAGGTTCAGAAAATTCCTTGGTGCAACCATGTAAAAAGTAGCTTCTCTAAACTTGAGTTGGGTTCCTTTTGGCCAGATCCCTCTTCCAAAAAATGCTTTGCAGAACTTGAAGGATGCATACTGGGTGTACAAATGTCAATATTAGCAGCTGTCCCGTCTGGTAGTACGACAGACAGTTTTTTATCATTTAATTGTCATTACGAGTTTGAGCACTTTTTTGACTTTATTTTACATCCTGTGGCACGTGCACATTATACCAGATTTAGAATTGGATCTTTACCAATACGCGATCTTACCTCCAGGTGGAAGCAAACTGCTAGCCCAATAGATCTTTGCCTGATGGGGTGTAACATCAGGGAATCAATCAGCCATGTCTTATTTCATTGTCCTGCATACAAAAACCAAAAGGCCCATTGGATAAGACCCCTCAGCAATACCCTGGGCATTATGGACCGTCATCTGGCCCTTAGGACTTGCAGAACTAGTACCCACGGGGCTGTGGTGTGCGGGGTGGCAAAGTTTTTAGTAGCCACATGGCATTTTAGAGCAATTTTTTAAAATGCTAATATACTCCACCTACCAAAATGATATAGACCGTGCTTCTTAATTAAAAGTTTTTCATAGTGCTTATCTTAGCTTTTCGCGTACATATCTGAATTATATTAGGTGCTACATTTTTATCTAGGGTAGGAGAATGCAGTTCCCTTAGGAATGTTAACCTATCAGGTACAGTTTTATTGTTTTATTTGCATGACCTAGAGTATAATTCAGTTTAATCTATTTTTATGATACAGGTCCACAAACTTTCAAGAATAACCAAGACATATGTATACGCAGACAAAGCACCTAGTGTGCGATTTTTATGCCCTGGGCTCTGGTTATGTGGAACCATTTATTGCAAGGATTTGACTGTACTTTAGTTGCGGTACGATGAATTATGGTTTTATCTTTGTATATGTTGTGCTTTTATTGCATTTGTTGCTAAAATAAAGCTTGAATGAATGAATGAATGAATGACTGATTAATTGATATTTCAAAAAGACCTGATCAGTTTTTTTATACTGTAATCTATGTGTTTCCTCTATGTACATCCAATCTTTAGGTGTGTGATCACTGTCACAATCTTAAAACACCTCACAAGAGTGTTGTGGGATTGCAACAAAATTGTGAGGAAATAGTGGTATGTGAGACAGAGTATCCTGGTCACTGAAACCCATCCCTTGCATGCCAGGTGGGCAGGGTGTTTGGAGAGACTAGCCTCTCCACACAGACGAGTCTTAGATGACAGGTATACATAGTAGTGTGTATGGAGAGACTGGCCTCTCAACTGAGACCCCTCTCTTGGATGATCAGTGTGCGTAGTAGGCTGTCGGGAGGGACCGACTCATCTGCTAAGTAAGTGTACATACTAGAGCTTGGGGAGAGACTGGCCTTTCCACAGAAAAATCTTTCTTGGATGACAACTATGCATAGTACAATATGGGCAGAGATTGGCCTCATCACTTAGATCACAGGTGTTGTGGTAGAGTGTAGGGAAGGCCTGGTCTCTACAGTCAAACCTCTGTCTTACATGATGGGTGTACATACTAGAGTATGTGAAGGGAGTGAACTCACCAGAGAAACGTCTCTCTTGGATGACGGGTGTGCGTAGTAGAGTATAGAGAGTAACTGGCATCTCTGCTGAGACCTTTCTCTTGGATGATGGGTGTGCATAGTAGGGTGTGAGGCGAGACTGACCTCTTCCCTCAGACCATTCTCTTACATTAAAGGTGTGTAGTAGGGTGTCTACATTGACTGCCCTCTCTTTCCACACCTTTTTCTCAGATACTGTGAGTGCATAGTAAGGTGAGTACATGGACTACCTTCTCCTTCCAGACCTCACTCTCAGATTACAGGTTTGCATTGTAGGGTTTATGGAGAGAGACTGGCTCTCCACTAAGTCCTTTCTCTCAGATAACGGGTATATGTATTAGGGTGTGTACGTTGACTGGTCCTTCTGTCAGAACTCTGTCTCAGATGATGGCTGTGGATAGTAGGGCATGTACATTGACTACTCACTCCTTCCAGACTTCTTTCTCAGATGATGCATGTGCATAGTAGGATGTAGAGTGTAGGGAAGGCCTGGCCTCTCCAGTGAGACCTATGCCTCAGGTGGCTGGTGTGCATAGTAGGGTATATGCATGGACCAGCCTCAGATGATGGCTGTGAATAGTTGGGCATGTACATGAACAAGCCTCTCCCATCTGTCAGGCCTCTCTCTCAGACGACAGGTGTGCATATTAGGCTGGGAAGATAGACTGGCCACTTCTGCCTCCGATAATGGTTGTGTGTACTAGGGTGCGTGGATAGAGATCGCCTTTCCACTGAGACCTCTCTCATGGATGACAGGTATGTATAGTATGCTCGGTCCAGAGACTGTCCTCCCTGCTAATACCCCTCTCTCTGATAATGGGTGTACAAAATGGGGTGGGGGGAAACTGTACCCTACTCACAACTCTTACAAAGCAGATGGGCGTAAATAGTCTACTCTAACAAACACTGTGTCCAGTAATACTCCTTCCTACAGTATAAAGTGTGCATAATTTGGTGTATTCAAAGATCACCTACTACTTTCTACTGTTCACAATGACCCAAGAGTCTCACGAGATCGTAACATTTTTGATAATAGGAATTAACTATCAACTCATCACACACTTCCTCTCAAAAACAAAGACCACAAATGCATTTCTATTTCTAGTTAAAACAATATGCACTTATTTTTATCACAGTAGGTATCCCATAGACACCTCAGGCCTCATTTACAACATTTTAGCACAGGGCAGCACCACAAGGCTTCTTGTTGCATTGCTTTGCATCAAAAGGAAAGGGCAGGAATCCACTGTATTAATGACATAGGGTGCATTCCAGTCCTGCCGGAGCACAAATTAATGCAGAGCGCCAATGCGAGTACACTTGCACCACAGTGAAAGTGTGTCTGTGTTGTTGGCATGATTGTTTTTGTGCTGGAAGGGGCACCTGGAAGTGTTTTCCTTTCTCTATGTGTGCTGTAGAATAGAAAGAGGAAAAACGAGGATAAAGAAAGTGATTTCTCCTCATTACACCTCCACTGGAGAGGGGCATTGTTTTGAAGCATTACCAGGTTTACCGATCCTTGTAACTCTGGGAATGTGTTAAAACCCATGGGAGTTCTGTGTGTATACCTACTTCAATGCCCATAGAATGCCTCCTTGACGTAGAGTAAGTTTTGTGCTACCTTGCCTTACTCCATATCTATGAGGGTTGCTTTGCATCATTGTTATGACTGAGAGGCCCACACCTCCAGAGCATCATAAAAAGTGGCACTCCAGTGGCACTAGCCTCTTTAAATGAGGCCCCTTCTCTCTATATCTAGGGGGACAACATGACTTTCTGGTGAAAACATATATACCGTTTTACTTCATTCCACAACATCTTGAATTTTTCTCAGTAAACAGTAATGGCTGCCATTTAATTTCTAATATTGGAACAACAAGCCAATAAGAGTGCTCCCTCACATGAGAGACACAGGAGCCTCTGGCTCCGGTGAGTGTGAAGGCTCATGGCAAAAACAGGCCACTCACCCAATCACAGGCCTCCATTTTCAAATGTGTGCTCTTGTGGGAGGCTTGCAGGACTCCTATGAGCCCAACTGTTCAAATATTCAATTCTTTTGACCCTTAATTTCTCAAAAACTACTAAACAGATGTACACTCAGTCACAAAAAGCACAATCTGTAGACCAAGACCTAGCATCCTTTTGAATTTGGTGTTATTCCGTTCAACAGTTTTTGCCGCAGCTGTTGCTAAAAAAGTCTATGGAAAATGCATTGGGATTTTACTTTTTGGGATCTCCCATTTTTTCTCAGCCCCTGCCTCCAGGAAGCAGCTGAGTTGGAAGAACTTTTTTTAAAAGTTTCATGAAGATTTGTCAAACGGGGCCAAAATTAAGCTCTCTGTGTATATAAAACACCTAACTATAACGACCTACTGGTATAAATTACCTACTGGCTGTTGCCAGTAGGTAGCTATCATTAAGATCTCAGTTTGAGAGGAAAAGCTTTTTTTGTTTTGCCAATTACTTTGCCACCGTTTGATAAATCTGCATGAAATTTCCAACAGTGGTTTTCCTTGCTCTTTATTATATATATATATATATATATCATTTTCATCCAGGGAGTCTGCTTCACTCTGTAATCTGTTCTTCGAGCAATCCAAGGAGACGGCACAAATCCAGTACGACTTATTACTTTTTATAAAGAATTTATTATTTCATAATAATAAAAGTGCAAAGTTTGAGGTGCCACCAGAAAAAATGGCCTACACGTTTCGGCAGAAGCCTTCGACTGGGCCATCGATATGTGTGTATGTATATATGTATATATATATATATATATGTATATATATATATATATATATATATATATACCTATATACACATATATACACACACACACATATATATATATATATATATATATATATATATATATATATATATATATATATATATATATATATATTTTAAACAAAAGCGTCCTCTCAGTGAAAGCGCACTCCCACCAGGTTAATTTAGGAAAATCGAAATTCAGCAACTCACAGCGAATTCCTTTCAGTCTTTTCAAAATTCATGCCTATATCGATAAAACATCTCTGGACACGTGTTTCGGGGTTGATCCCCTCATCAGCAGAGAAAAACTAAAAAATATATCACCCTCGTAGGTGCAGCCATTGCTGGATGTGTTCCAGACTCTCATTCCTTTTAAAGACCACATACCTGGCTCGTTCAGCAAATTCAATTGCAAGCACCTGATTAATATATTCAAGTACCAGCCCAAGTGCATGCTGGTTACGGTAGTCCTGCGCATTTATAGTTGCACCCAAAGTGGGTTGCTGGAGCCAGACAAAATCATGAAAATAGTACAATTCCTTAGTAGGCGAATTCGAAGTGAATTTTCAAATTAGCTGCATATATTCCAACCTGCTGCTCGAAGTGTGACAATCCATTTTAGTCACACCGACCTGCTCAGAACACAGTGGTGCTGCTTTCCCGGCTGGACCAGCCGGTGATTTATTTTAAACAAAAGCGTCCTCTCAGTGAAAGCACACTCCCACCAGGTTAATTTAGGAAAATCGAAATTCAGCAACTCACAGCGAATTCCTTTCAGTCTTTTCAAAATTCAGGCCTATATCAATAAAACATCTCTGGACACGTGTTTCGGGGTTGATCCCCTCATCAGTAGAGAAAAACTAAAAAATATATCACCCTCGTAGGTGCAGCCATTGCTGGATGTGTTCCAGACTCTCATTCCTTTTAAAGACCACATACCTGGCTCGTTCAGCAAATTCAATTGCAAGCACCTGATTAATATATTCAAGTACCAGCCCAAGTGCATGCTGGTTACGGTAGTCCTGCGCATTTATAGTTGCACCCAAAGTGGGTTGCTGGAGCCAGACAAAATCATGAAAAGAGTACAATTCCTTAGTAGGCGAATTCGAAGTGAATTTTCAAATTAGCTGCATATATTCCAACCTGCTGCTCGAAGTGTGACAATCCATTTTAGTCACACCGACCTGCTCAGAACACAGTGGTGCTGCTTTCCCGGCTGGACCAGCCGGTGATTTATTTTAAACAAAAGCGTCCTCTCAGTGAAAGCGCACTCCCACCAGGTTAATTTAGGAAAATCGAAATTCAGCAACTCACAGCGAATTCCTTTCAGTCTTTTCAAATTTCAGGCCTATATCGATAAAACATCTCTGGACACGTGTTTCGGGGTTGATCCCCTCATCAGCAGAGAAAAACTAAAAAATATATCACCCTCGTAGGTGCAGCCATTGCTGGATGTGTTCCAGACTCTCATTCCTTTTAAAGACCACATACCTGGCTCGTTCAGCAAATTCAATTGCAAGCACCTGATTAATATATTCAAGTACCAGCCCAAGTGCATGCTGGTTACGGTAGTCCTGCGCATTTATAGTTGCACCCAAAGTGGGTTGCTGGAGCCAGACAAAATCATGAAAAGAGTACAATTCCTTAGTAGGCGAATTCGAAGTGAATTTTCAAATTAGCTGCATATATTCCAACCTGCTGCTCGAAGTGTGGCAATCCATTTTAGTCACACCGACCTGCTCAGAACACAGTGGTGCTGCTTTCCCGGCTGGACCAGCCGGTGATTTATTTTAAACAAAAGCGTCCTCTCAGTGAAAGCGCACTCCCACCAGGTTAATTTAGGAAAATCGAAATTCAGCAACTCACAGCGAATTCCTTTCAGTCTTTTCAAATTTCAGGCCTATATCGATAAAACATCTCTGGACACGTGTTTCGGGGTTGATCCCCTCATCAGCAGAGAAAAACTAAAAAATATATCACCCTCGTAGGTGCAGCCATTGCTGGATGTGTTCCAGACTCTCATTCCTTTTAAAGACCACATACCTGGCTCGTTCAGCAAATTCAATTGCAAGCACCTGATTAATATATTCAAGTACCAGCCCAAGTGCATGCTGGTTACGGTAGTCCTGCGCATTTATAGTTGCACCCAAAGTGGGTTGCTGGAGCCAGACAAAATCATGAAAAGAGTACAATTCCTTAGTAGGCGAATTCGAAGTGAATTTTCAAATTAGCTGCATATATTCCAACCTGCTGCTCGAAGTGTGGCAATCCATTTTAGTCACACCGACCTGCTCAGAACACAGTGGTGCTGCTTTCCCGGCTGGACCAGCCGGTGATTTATTTTAAACAAAAGCGTCCTCTCAGTGAAAGCGCACTCCCACCAGGTTAATTTAGGAAAATCGAAATTCAGCAACTCACAGCGAATTCCTTTCAGTCTTTTCAAAATTCAGGCCTATATCGATAAAACATCTCTGGACACGTGTTTCGGGGTTGATCCCCTCATCAGCAGAGAAAAACTAAAAAATATATCACCCTCGTAGGTGCAGCCATTGCTGGATGTGTTCCAGACTCTCATTCCTTTTAAAGACCACATACCTGGCTCGTTCAGCAAATTCAATTGCAAGCACCTGATTAATATATTCAAGTACCAGCCCAAGTGCATGCTGGTTACGGTAGTCCTGCGCACATATATCTGCTGATGAGGGGATCAACCCTGAAACACGTGTCCAGAGATGTTTTATCGATATAGGCCTGAATTTTGAAAAGACTGAAAGGAATTCGCTGTGAGTTGCTGAATTTCGATTTTCCTAAATTAACCTGGTGGGAGTGCGCTTTCACTGAGAGGACGCTTTTGTTTAAAATAAATCACCGGCTGGTCCAGCCGGGAAAGCAGCACCACTGTGTTCTGAGCAGGTCGGTGTGACTAAAATGGATTGTCACACTTCGAGCAGCAGGTTGGAATATATGCAGCTAATTTGAAAATTTACTTCGAATTCGCCTACTAAGGAATTGTACTCTTTTCATGATTTTGTCTGGCTCCAGCAACCCACTTTGGGTGCAACTATAAATGCGCAGGACTACCGTAACCAGCATGCACTTGGGCTGGTACTTGAATATATTAATCAGGTGCTTGCAATTGAATTTGCTGAACGAGCCAGGGATGTGGTCTTTAAAAGAATGAGAGTCTGGAACACACCCAGCAATGGCTGCACCTACGAGGGTGATATATTTTTTAGTTTTTCTCTGCTGATGAGGGGATCAACCCCGAAACACGTGTCCAGAGATGTTTTATCGATATAGGCCTGAATTTTGAAAAGACTGAAAGGAATTCGCTGTGAGTTGCTGAATTTCGATTTTCCTAAATTAACCTGGTGGGAGTGCGCTTTCACTGAGAGGACGCTTTTGTTTAAAATAAATCACCGGCTGGTCCAGCCGGGAAAGCAGCACCACTGTGTTCTGAGCAGGTCGGTGTGACTAAAATGGATTGTCACACTTCGAGCAGCAGGTTGGAATATATGCAGCTAATTTTAAAATTCACTTCGAATTCGCCTACTAAGGAATTGTACTCTTTTCATGATTTTGTCTGGCTCCAGCAACCCACTTTGGGTGCAACTATAAATGCGCAGGGCTACCGTAACCAGCATGCACTTGGGCTGGTACTTGAATATATTAATCAGGTGCTTGCAATTGAATTTGCTGAACGAGCCAGGTATGTGGTCTTTAAAAGGAATGAGAGTCTGGAACACACCCAGCAATGGCTGCACCTACGAGGGTGATATATTTTTTAGTTTTTCTCTGCTGATGAGGGGATCAACCCCGAAACACGTGTCCAGAGATGTTTTATCGATATAGGCCTGAATTTTGAAAAGACTGAAAGGAATTCGCTGTGAGTTGCTGAATTTCGATTTTCCTAAATTAACCTGGTGGGAGTGCGCTTTCACTGAGAGGACGCTTTTGTTTAAAATAAATCACCGGCTGGTCCAGCCGGGAAAGCAGCACCACTGTGTTCTGAGCAGGTCGGTGTGACTAAAATGGATTGTCACACTCCAAGCAGCAGGTTGGAATATATGCAGCTAATTTGAAAATTCACTTCGAATTCGCCTACTAAGGAATTGTACTCTTTTCATGATTTTGTCTGGCTCCAGCAACCCACTTTGGGTGCAACTATAAATGCGCAGGACTACCATAACCAGCATGCACTTGGGCTGGTACTTGAATATATTAATCAGGTGCTTGCAATTGAATTTGCTGAACGAGCCAGGTATGTGGTCTTTAAAAGGAATGAGAGTCTGGAACACACCCAACAATGGCTGCACCTACGACGGTGATATATTTTTTAGTTTTTCTCTGCTGATGAGGGGATCAACCCCGAAACACGTGTCCAGAGATGTTTTATCGATATAGGCCTGAATTTTGAAAAGACTGAAAGGAATTCGCTGTGAGTTGCTGAATTTCGATTTTCCTAAATTAACCTGGTGGGAGTGCGCTTTCACTGAGAGGACGCTTTTGTTTAAAATACATATATATATATATATATTGCTAATAACTTTGGTGCCATTTGGTGAAACTTCATGAAATTTTCCAGACTAGTTTGCCGCTCACTTCAGATGCTGTCTAGAAAGTGTTTGAGTGATTCGTCAAGCAGGGCAGAGATAAAGGGGGGGGTCCCAAAAAGCATTTCCCCTACACAATTAGCCATAGGGATTTTAGAGATGACTACCACCCGACACCCTGAATGGAAATGCACCAAATTTGGTAGAATGCTACATATGGGTCCAGAAAGAGTGTTTCTTGTAATTTGGTATACATCTGTTTAGTAGTTTTAAAGTTATTAATGAAAAAGTATTTATGTATAGCAAGAGATGCAGAGAGTCTGCGGACACAACTCAAACTGAGATCTGAATGCCTTCCACCACTTCAACCAGGAAGTGGTGGCAGCCATCTTTGAACAAGGACTTGACCACATCCCTAGAAAAAACAAAAAAAACATAAGGGGGCAGGGTAGGAATAACCTGAACCCCTAGGTCTTGTGATGGGGTCCCACAGTGATCACACCCTCTAAAATCCCCCCACCCCCGGGATTTTTTTTTTGTTGCCACATAGCAATTTCAAAGCTCTCACCAAGAGCACACACAAAGTCCACTCCCACAGGATGGGAGCCGGAAAAATGCTCCAGCCAACTAGGAGTAGACTTCAAATCTGTTTCCATGCCAGTGATGCAGGGAGGGAAACAGATCTGAATATTGCTCCTGCCGGCAGAAAGCAGCATTTTTAGATGCTCCCTATGGGTGGAAGCATTGGCGACTCATGCCATGCGGGGAGCTGGCTGGTGCCAATGAGATCAGCCCACAACCTCCTGCAAGGACATGGTAGGTAACCTGGGAGGGCACCAGAGCATCTACCCTTTTGTTGGCCGGGCCTGGCGGATGGACTCCTGCCCCTTTAGTAATTGGCTAGGTCACAGGGAATTGGGTCCTTGGTATCCTACCAACGAGAAAATAAATTTGCAGGAACTTGTCAGATCTGATAGAATTAAAAGAGCTTTACTGTCTTACAATAGAAAATACATTTTAAAAAGATATTAATGGAGAGGAATACATTACTTGTCTTAGAATAGAAAGCTCCACATCAGCTCCTTGAGCTCAGTTTGAAAATGTTGAATTAAGTGAAGCTGAAGAAATATATGAACACATTACTGCATCCATCCTTTACTTTACAGAGATGTGATGGGTGATGCTTTCGAATTGTACAAAATGAAACAAGTAAAAGGAAAACCAATGAATGTGTTTAGAAACACAATGTTTTCTGATGCTGTTTCTGACAGGATAAGGTGGTTGTTATGATGACCATCATTGCAAATTCCTTTATCAAAATATACATGCAGTAGATTATATTCTGAAGATCCCACTTTAGGCAAAAGATACCATACATTTTCACCTTTTTGTTTGGAAGTGATCACTCAGTATTGTCTTATGCTGTTAGCCATATTTTGAGGACAGGGACATGGTTTAATGATATGAGTGCTAGAGATTTTGTAGAAAAAATATATGGTAAAGATGAGATACTAGAAAGTAATTTGAATAATGTAATTGCTTGCCAGTGTGGTACAAATTAATATTGGTTCCATCATCGTGATGAGTTGAAATGTATGTTACACAATCTAGGTGTTCCCACTTGATTAATTACTTTGAGTTGTGCAGAATATGCTTGGGATGGTCTTCATGACTTCCTTTGGCAACCTAATGAAAACATTCCAGGGACTGAATTCAAGTCTGTAGGTGGACTGTCTTCCATTGATCCTGCAAATGTTTGCAGATATTTCAGGAACAAATTTGAAGCCATGCTTCAAAAGAGATACAGAGCAAAAGGGAAATACTACACTATGGGCCTAATTACGATGTTGGTGGAGGGGATGCTCCATCACAAACCTGATGGATATCCCATTCGCCGTATTAGAAGTTCCTTTATATCCTATGGAACTTGTAAAAAGGTGGGCAGGATATCCGTCATGTTTGTGATGGAGTATCACATCTGCTAAGGTCCTAATCAGGTCCTAAGTTTCGTTTTAGATTCCCTAGTCCTGTAATCTCAAAAGGGATCGTAAATAGTTTTATGTCAGCTGTCAGGCACAGTGTTACTGACAAATCCCCTAAAAGTATGCATAAGCTGGAAAGAAGTGAGGCTTCAAAAGTGATCAATGTTTACAATCCAGTAATCCGGTTCATATGGAATGTTAACATGGATATTCAGTTTGTAGCAAACAATTCTATTGCTGTGTCTAGCTGTGTTACTTCATATAAAAAAGTCAGAAAAGACAGAGATGAAGAATGTACGGGAAGAGAGCAGCAGAGAAGCCTTCATGTCAAAAGCTTTATAGTTTCAGTTTAAAAATTCTCTCACACATGGGAAATTAGATTCTATGAAAGTTGTGACAATCTTTGTTCTTCCCCCTTATATAAGATGTCCAAGGCAATTATTTGGGCTAGTTCAGGGCTGGCATCAACATAAAACAAATATGATGGGCACGTATTATCCTGAATGAAGTGTCCATCTAGAAAACATGTTTGTATGAAGTACTGCAGTACTATACATACAGAAATAACATAGATGAGAGCATAGAACAAGGAATGTTTGCAGTTACTGGCCATAATGGCTGTTTGGTTCTGCCTCCATGGAATATCATGCTACCTGTTTCCTGAAAATATTGTGGCTCAGACACCCAGGTGAGGGAATGGGAACTGCCACACTGCTGGTGCAGCATCACTGGGCACCATGCCCCCTCCAGAACCAGTGGAGAACAGCATCCACTCACCCAGTCCTTGGCAGGATGAAACACTCTGGCCACAATGCCCCCTCCAGAACCAGTGGAGAATAGCATCCACTCACCCAGTCCTTGGCAGGATGAAGCACTCTGGGCACCAAGCCCCCTCCAGAACCAGTGGAGAACAGCATCCACTAACCCAGTCCTTGGCAGGATGAAGCACTCTGGGCACCATGCCCCCTCCAGAACCAGTGGAGAACAGCATCCACTACCCCAGTCCTTGGCAGGATGAAGCACTTTGGGCACCATGCCCCCTCCAGAACCAGTGGAGAACAGCATCTACTCACCCAGTCCTTGGCAGGATGAATCACTCTGGGCACCATGCCCCCTCCAGAACCAGTGAAGAACAGCATCCACTTCCCCAGTCCTTGGCAAGATGAAGCACTCTGGGCACCATGCCCCCTCCAGAACCAGTGGAGAACAGCATCCGCTGAAGAGACTGAGGCTTTGCACTCCCCACGATAAAGCAGTGGGCAAACCACCCACTTGAGAGACTTGAGAGACTGTGGCTTTGCACTCACCAGGATAAAGCAGTGGGCAAACCACCCACTTGAGAGATTTGAGAGACTGTGGCTTTGAACTCCCCAGGATAAAGCAGTGGACAACCCACCCACTTGAGAGACTTGAGAGAATGTGGCTTTGCACTCCCCAGGATAAAGCAGTGGGCAAACCACCCACTTGAGAGACTTGAGAGACTGTGGCTTTGTACTCCCCAGGATGAAGCAGTGGACAAACCACCCACTTGAGAGACTTGAGAGACTGTGGCTTTGCACTCCCCAGGATAAAGCAGTGGGCATGGAGCCCCCTCGAGGAGCAATGGCATCGTCCCATTATCCGGCTGAGGTGCCCCCCCCTTCCCCCTGAGGTGCCTGGTTTTTTTCGACCTGATGTCCCTGCAGTGTTCTCTCCGTTTTGAGGCAGGTGTCATGTGTGGGCTTCAACCATGCTTTTTGGGAACACTGATCCACGGACATTTCAAGGAACAGGATACAGACTTGCGCACTTGCTGTAAATATTTGTATATACTGATGATTTAAAGTTATCTTGGCCTATCTGACTTTTCAATGATTATACTCGTTTTAATCATTTCATTTGGTTCTTGCGTTCTTCCAGGGGGTGACAGGGTGTATCGGTGATGTATTTGGATGTGTTTGTGTGTATGGAGTTGTGGGTGAGGGTGGGGGTGGGAGTGTTGCGGATTGCGTGTGTGTGTGTCACTCTCTTTTTCATCCACCCCTTCCCTGTGTGCTAGGTGCAGTACTCACTGTGGCCGTCGCAACCGTCTTTGATGTTCCTGGTAGATGAGGAGGTAAACCAACATGGGTAACACCTGTAACTCGGGCCCCATGGTGTCCTGGTTCCTCGTTGGGTGTCGAGAGGTGAGTGGTTTCCGTTCCAAAGTCTGTTTCCGACGTGCTTTTGATGGCGTTGGTACCGCCCCGGAAAAGCTGGCGGATTGGTGCCTTGTAATAGTGTGGGCGGTACATTGTCTTCCGCCTGTCTGTTGGCAGTTACTGCTGCGGTGTATGTTGCTACCACCATGGCGGTTGGAATGTTAAAGTGGCTGTCTGTGTTGGCGGGTTCCGCCATGGTCGTGATTCCAATTTTTTTACCGCCGGTCTGTTGGCGGTATTACCGCCGCTTTATCACCGACCGCCAGTGAGGGCCAAAGTCTTTTGCCATTTGTACAGCAATATTTTTAAGTATAGTATTGACACAGTGTCATCGTTGCCGAGCTGCAAAATGGCAAAAGCCATTTACCACTCCAGGCATAATATCACAGCTTTCGACTGATAAAATACCATCCAAGCCAACCTGGAATGAGGAAAAGCAATCCCTGACACATGTTTCACTCTCATTAGAGCTCTTCAGAGGGGTTTAGCATTGTCCAGACACAAGGGAGCACTGAGTATAAGTCAAAACAAAGCCCCTTCAGGGTTAGAGTGATGCATAAACTATGCAAAAAAGAAGAAAGAGCTCTAGGTAGTTCCCAAGTTTAGATGGAGAGCAGCTCCAGTAAGGAGCACCCTGCAACACCAACGACCTTCTAGATTTACTCACCTCAAATGTCTGACATCTAGCAAAGTTTTAATGCATAGGCTCAGCACAGTGCAATCCACGCCAAGCTAGATAAGAACTAAGGGGGTCATTATGACTCTGCCAGTCTTCATACCGTCAGAGTCGCGGTGGAGGTCTGACTGCGGCCAAAGCAATGGTCCTACTGCTTTGGTAGCGGTCTGACTGCCACATTACGACTATGGTGGTTGCACCACATCCGGAACTGCCAGCACCACCAGTTTCCCTTCATAGGAGGAGCTGACAGTGCTGGTGGTCTTAACCTACCAGGGCAGAGCTGCATGCAGCAGTGCCCTGGGGAATGTGACCTCCTTCTCCAGCCAACGTTTACATGGCGGTAGCACTGCCATGTTAAGGCTGGTGGGGATGGGGTGCAGGGGGGGCCCAGAGGGCCTCTGCACTGCCCATGGATCTGGCATGGGCAGTGAAGGGGTCCTATGACCAGCCCCGCCATGCAAGTCACGTTCTGCACTGCAGATAGAGAATAGCGCAACAGGTGCTGGTGCACCCTACGCACCGCAACATTGCGTCTGGCTCAATTATGAGCAGACGTCAATGTTGAAGGCTGTTCCACGCTGGGCCAGCAGACCGAAACACTGTTTCTGCCCGCTGACCTAGCAGGTAACTTGGAATGGAGCCTGCGGGAAGGCAGCCGCACTAGCGGCAACCTGACAGTGGGAGTTTGGTGGCCGCCTTTTCCATCCTCCAAACTCATCATTACCCCCAAAGTCTTTTGCCATTTGTACAGCAAAATCTTAAGGACAGGATTGACAGAGTGTAATTCTCGCCGAGCTGCAAAACGGCAAGAGATATTTACCACTCCAGGCACAGTAATACAGCTTTCAACTGGTATCTATTCATGTGTGTGTGTCTGTGTGTGTCTGTGTGTGTCTGTGAGACTGCTTTCGTATGCACACTTGGGCATTATGGTCCTTTGATACACGTTTGAATTTTTACAGCTTGAGTTTCTATTTAGTGTTTCTTAATCATGTACACTAGATTTGCCTTCGCCAACCAATTTTGATGACAGATTGTTGATGTAACACAGCTCAGATCATTAGGAAGATCACTTGCACTTATATCCTATATGAATCACAGAGCAAACCATGACGTTACCTACTTTTTGGTCATGTGGAATTTTTCTTTCCATGTTATTGAGATATTTATGTGTACGTGTCAGCTGATAATTGTTTTTTATGTTTCTGCGATGTTCCCGCTGTTCTATTTGTAGCAGTCCTTTTACATTAATGCTGATAAGTATAATTTACTGTGTTCAAAGTACATTACAAATGGTGTCGGCTTTGTCTATTGTGCTTTTGTGATTGTCCTTTTGTGAAGTTACATGGGAACAATGGTACTTCCTATGGGTCGTTCATTGCTTTTCACTATTTGGGTGTATAATGCGCCAATTGGTTATCAGCGGTCATGTCAACAAGGCTGAGAAGCTGAAATGTGTTATCGATATTTGAATAAACTCCACTCTACATCAATGTCTTACCTTGTGGAATGGCTTTATTGGCTTTGTAGTGGGAGTTTTAGAGGATATTGTTGTTTTTATTATTGTTTTCAATGATATAGTTGTAAAAATATTGGTTTGAATTATTTAATGTTTTCTCATTTGTACATTAAATTTATGTGTTACTAATGTTTTTGTAATTGTAATTTTTTTAAACCTTTGTAATTTTAAGTGATTTTGAATTGTTAATTTACTTGTAAATATAAATGTATAATGCTGTATTGGGTTGTTGGGTTTGTAGGAGGAAATGGTGCAAAATTAATTAAATAAACTCTAATTATTAATGAATTAAAATTGTTCAATAAATTATGTGACTGATATTATTTGTGTATTTTATGTAGTACAAATTTATTTTAGTTCTATTTTAGGTGTGGGTTGCTAGGTCAGTGGGGGTATACGGTAGGAAATTATTTATGTAATGATTAACAATTATTTTATTAATAATTATTTAATTGATTAATAAGTGTGCAAATTGTGTAATAATTGTATATGGTTGGTATGTTTTAGCTTTGGCTGCTGGATTAGTAGGGATATATGGCTAGAAGGTAATTAACAAATAACAAAAAATTAATTAAGAATTCATTATTATTGTTAATTATTTAATTTAGTATCAGTTATGTAAATTGTGCTATACTTATCGCCTGACTGCGACTTTAGCTGTCCGTGGATCACCATGGGGGTGGCAGCAGTGGTCCGATTGCCTTTGGGTTGGCAGTTGGGCCACTCTTTTATGATGCACGCGGTCCCAAAGAGGAGAGACCACTGTGGTCCCACCCTCACTGCCAGGCAGCACAGACTGCTGCGGTGGAAAGATAAGCCAATCAGTCCATCAAAGGCACTGTTTCCTCCAGACACATTAACATGTTGTCTTCAGCGGATGTGACTGTGGCAGTCTAACCACCACATCCCAGCTGGTGGGAACAGAGACATTAAAGGAAGGAACTCACCTGCAGGCAGCATCACACATCCTGTACCGCCATGGAGCTGATGATACACGTCCTGCTGCTGCTCATAGATGGAGCACAAAATCCACTCCGCCATGGACAGAACCGACGGTAAGAACACACAACTACCCTTGTTCCAAAACTCACAAAAAGGCCAAACTGCCACCATCCACCTGGTATGTAGGTTAATCTAAGTAGATCAAGTACACTGGTCATTGTGTTCTGTGTCAGAGTCATTCACAAATGATGACCCATTCACAAGCACATTACGCCGCCTTTGGGCAGGTCACTGACACTGCACTACCACACTCCACAAAAACACGTCTGCTCATCACAGTTTCAGGGACAGTAAAGTGTGCATAACATTGTGTCACACAACAGCAACACCACACCAACATCACACAAAATTAAACTGACACCTTGACATTGTTCACATGCCATGGGATGTCGGGAGATTGAAGACACATATCTGTGGATGTATCATTTAACACAAACAACCCTTCAATGCAATATCCCTGTAATGGACGTACACATACTATCCACATTGCAACCCAAACTTAAGGTCAATGGGTCACACAATATTTTGTGAGACAAATATCCAAAGCTCACAATGGAAACAAAACCTACACAAAAGTGACGGGGCATCAGGAGCACTCCTGGAAGGATCATGCCCTGGGACACATTTGTCTTTGCACATGCCCTTTAAACAATATTTGAACAGGAACTGGCCCTTCATGTATCTCAGGGACAACCAATAGTATAGCCAAGTGACATTCCTATTTGCCAAATATGTAAGTGCAAGTCAAGAAAGCAAATACAACAGCATGGGCAATACATTTAGATGAAGTAGCTGGAAGGTACACACATCAAAAAGGACACATGGTCAGTTAAATGTAAAGGAAGGTAGCACAACTGAGCACCTTCCATGTGTGGACAAACAAAACTCTAGCTTCCACACATGAGACGAATGTCCAATCCACATCAGTGGGACAAATCTAGCACAATACATGCTGACAGTGGCCAAGCCAAGATGAAATACTTACCATAGCAAGCAAAACACAAAGGCCCTCATTACAACATTGGCGGTAAGTGCCGCTTACAGCCATGCTGACTGCCACCAACGTACTGTGACCGCGGCTGTATACAGCTACCCGTATTACGACCCACACATAGACATCCGCCACTATACAGACACCCACACAAGTCCGCCAGCCCAAAGGTCAGTTATAAAATGGCGGTAACAAAACCCACACCGTTACGCTAACGGAACTACGCCCACAGCATCATGACCCACAAAACACCATGGCGGACATTCAACCTCGGTAAATCATTGGCGGTAAAGACCACCACACTCAAAATACACACACACACATACAAAACAACACCACATTGTACAATTTAAACTACACACACCTGCCACACATACACACACCACACCCACAGCACTATAAAACACACACCTACAATACCCACAACCCTTTACGACTCAAAGATTTTGGCAAGTGAGAGAGAAACAAACCAGGAGCACCCACTAAATCTGAGCCACAAAACCCCATCACCAATACACCATCCATGCACCTCACAGCACACACCCCAACACATCACACACCCTCACACATACCACTCACACTACACCCATGGCACCACAATGACACCCTAGGTTCTCAGAGGAGGAGCTAAGGTTCATGGTGGAGGAAATCATGCAATTAGACCCACAGCTATTCGGATCACAGGTGCAGCAGACATCTATTGCAAGGCAGATGGAGCTATGGTGGAGAGTTGTTGACAGGGTCAACGCAGTGGGACAGCACCCAAGAACAAGGGATGACATCAGGAAGAGGTAGAACGACCTACGGGGGAAGGTACGTTCCGTGGTAGCAAGACACCAGATAGCAGTACAGACGACTGGCGGTGGACCCTCACCTCCTTCCCCACAACTAACAACATGGGAGGAGCAAGTCTTGGCGATCATGTTTCCTGAGGGCATTGCAGGAGTAGCAGGAGGACTGGACTCAGGTAAGTCAAATCTATACTACTTTATCCCCCACCCTATCTGCATGTCATCACAAACAACAACCCCTACCCTCACCCCCATCCCCCTACCACCTCACATATACCCCACCATCATAGCCCACCCATCCCAATACCAAGACCTGCATGCAACACCAATGCATGGACCCCCATCACAGACCTACATGGACACCCATCACCACAGCATGCACACTAGTGACAATCACTTAGCCAATCAAATCACAACTCACACAAGCCAAAGCTGCCTTGCTAATAACAGCCATAGAGGGAAACATCTCCATGCACAAGATGGCACACGCAGATACAATAACACTGCATTTACATCTCCACAGGACCCCCACTCAATGTCAACGGAGAGGAGGTGCCAGCCACATCCAGTCCCCGCTGAAGGGGCCCACAGTGATGACAGCAGCTCTGCACACCTGAATCACGATGACCAACCTGGCCCATAAGGGACCTCTGGAGAGTCAGTGACCCAGCCACAGTTCCAACCCACAACAGAGCTTCCCCCCTGAGGAAACACCACCATAGCACCCTCCCATCGGGCCCATCCTACAGTCCCCAGGACACGTCAATCAGCAGTGTGTCCACCAGGGACCCCAGGCAACCCCACAAACACAAGACGATCAGGGACCTGGGGTCAGTGGCAGTGGGCACACGGCTCAGGGGACAGAGGTACAGGACAACAGGGAAGCTAGGAGGACTGCTGCGTGACAGGGGGAGGACAGGCCCAGGGAACCGACTCTCCATGAGGCACTCACCAACATCCTGGGAGCATACCACCATTCCCAGGAGACCATAGGCCAGATACTGTCCATTTTGCAGGAGACCCAGCGGATGCAGGAGGGACAGTACCTGGGGATCAGGGAGGACCTTAGGGACATCCACACCACCCTGGTCACCATTGCAGGGGTGCTGCCAGACATGGCCAACACCATGAGGGAGGCAGTGGCACACCAATGGGCCCCTGACACTAGCCAAACCGAAGAACAGCCCTCCAACTCCACTGGTGCCAGTGGACAGGAGGCCCGCCACAGGAACAACAGGCCACCAGCACCCCACCCCCAGCAGAAGGAGAACCACCCCACAAATGGTCCCTGCGATCCAAGCAGAAGCTAAAGAAGATTGCCAAGACCCCCACCAGGAAATAAGACTTTCCTGATTGTCACTCTGTCCACCTTGAAATGCCATTGTCCCCTTCCTATGCCGTCTTGGACAATGCACCTGTGATACAAATAGACTGGACTCTACCCTGGACTTTCCTCTATCAGCAACCCAGACCATTGCAATACCCCCTCCACTTATTATCACAGAAAAAAACACCCTTAGAACAAAATCAAATATGTAGTCTGGCAATTCTTTGACAAATGTATGAGTTTCACAAACTGTAAACATTGCGATTCAAATGTACTGCAATATTTACATAGGTATGATGTGTAGTGGGCAGCAGTAAACACACCAGGAGGCAGAGTGGGGCACAGAGATCTGAAAATAGAGATGCCAAAGGGTACAGAAAGTGGCCATAGTAATAGGGAAATCAGGCTGCCATGTTCAATGTCAAACACAAAACTGTAATGGAAGGTGAAGTTACAGTGTCTTACCTGTGTGTCACTGGAAGTACTGTTGAATTAGTGTACTTCTGCTGTCCACATCTTCTTCCTCTGCCTCCTCTTCGTCACTGTCCACAGGCTCCACCGCTGCCACACGACCATCCCCAGGCTCATCCTTCTGCAGAAAAGGCACCTGGCGTCTCAAGGCCAGGTTGTGCAACATGCAACTATGATATGGTGCACCTTCTTGGGTGAGTATTACAGGGATCCACCTGTCAGATGGAGGCACAGGAATCTGGCCTTCAGGAAGCCAAAGGTTCTCTCAATAATCCTTCTTGTTCGCACATGTGCCTCATTGTAATGTTCCTCTGTCCTTGTCCTGGCATTCCTCACTGGGGTCAGTTGCCATGAGTGGTTGGGGTAACCAGAGTCATGTGCAAATATTAAAGGGATACCTGTTAGCCACACACTCACCCTTAGGGCCAAACCCACACCCATATACCTACATCAACTGGGTGGGGACCATGGGCTCACCTATTAGCCACACCAGGTGCCTCTGGAGTTGAGACATCACATATGGAATGCTGCTATTTCTCAAGATAAAGGCATCATGCACAGAGCCAGGATGCTTGGCATTGACATGGGAGATGTACTGGTCTGCCAAACACACATTCTGCACATTCAGAGAGTGAAAGCTTTTCCGATTTCTGAACACTTGTTCATTTCTCCAGTGGGGGGACAAATGCAATATGTTTACCATCAATGGCACCAATGATGTTGGGGATATGTCCCAGTGCATAATAGTAAGCCTTCACTGTGGCCAAATCCTCCACCTGGGGGAATACGATGTAGCTGTGTATGTGTTTTCAGCAGTGCAGACAACATTCTGGTCAGCACGTTTGAGAGCATAGGCTGTGACATCCCTGATGCCGTGGCCACTGTCGCTTGGAAGGAACCACTTACCAGGAAATGGAGCACTGACAGGACCTGTTAGAAGAGGGGAGAATACCTGTGGGGTGGCGGATAGCTGAAATCAGGTCTGGCTCCAATTGGGCACACAGTACTTGGATTGTGGCCCGATAAAGTCTGTAGGTCAGCATAATGTGCCTGTGCCCCCCTTTAAAGGCAGTTACCTGACCTGTGAGGAGAGACAAGTGGAAATGAGGTAACTCCGCTGGCGTTGTGTGCAGTTGCGGTAAGCAGTCGATGACCGCCGTGCAACATCGCATTGGTTATCACTGGGCCCTATGGGTTCCAGGAGCCAATGGCAATGTACGCCGGCGGTGACGGTACGCACCCTCGCGGACGTGACTGCCATTTTCTATCTGTGCACTCACTTGCTACCTGACCTTCAACAGGAGATGACCTACACTGCAAGTGCTGCTGTGACCTGTGTCTGGAAGCGACAATGGCTCAAGTACCTGGGGAAAGGACCCCTGCCTTCACTTCCGAGGAGTTGTAGAGACTAGTAGAAGGGGTCCAACCCCAGTACACTTTACTCTATGGTCCTTCAGACAAACAGATAAGTACACTGTGAGCATGATGCGTGGGCCATGAATGAATGGATTGGTGTGTGTGTAAGCCCCATGTAGGGGGGGTCTGAGGAGTCCTGGGCAGAGTGCTGCATATATGGTGGGCAATGTATGTGCGTGAGTGGATGGGGGGATATGGTGGGCCATGAGTATAACAGTCCGGACAGTATGACTAATTCCTTTTCTGCTGTATTTTTTCTGCAGGTCAGCGCCCATCAGAAAAAGGGTATTTGGCATGCCATTGCCAAGGAGGTGCGGACCCTGGGGGTCTTTGACAGGGGGGCACCCACTGCCGCAAACGGTGGGAGGACCTGCGTCACTGGGCAAGGAAGACGGCAGAGGCCCAGCTGGGGCTGGCCTCCCTAAGAGGAAGGGGTGCCAATCGTACCCTGAAACCCCTGATGTTCTGCATCCTGGCGGTGGCCTATCCGGAGTTGGATGGGTGCTTGAAGGCATCACAGCAGCCACAAGGGGGTGAGTACAGATTCAGATTAATGACTTTGCGTATTACCTGGGTGGGGGATGTGGGCTGTGGGTGCCCCTTGGCCAGGGTGAACATGGCAGGGTATGTTCAATGATGGGCAAGATCAGATGCATTCCAACCCCAATAGTGTCAGTGGGCATCTACTACTGGGCAGGGTCCTGTGGATTTCAGGTGTGCGGCTAATGGCGTTAGGTATTGTAACTCACGGGCTGGTGACTAGCAGTGTAACTGGTAGTGCATGGCCTAGTGCATTGGGCTGTTCCCTGTGTGTTGTGTACGTCAATGGTAGTGTTGTTGCTGGCATTGACCCAGTGTATCCTCTGTCTCTCCCCCACATTTTTGTTTTGTCACTGTGTTCTTGTGTGCATTAGCATCCTCTGGCAGAGGAGCAGAGGCACCGGTGATGGAAGGAGCTGCATCCCACATGGGCCTGGAGGCCAAATCCACAGACGGTGAGGGCACCAGTGGGACGGAGTGCGTGGGGAGCACCACGACGGGGACAGGAGGGGACACTACCAACAGTGACTCTTCCTCCGATGGAAGCTCCCTGCCGGTGGCGGACACCTCTGTGCCCAAACCAACTCCAGGTACACCCCCTGTACCAGCACCACCCTCCTAGCAGCCCCTCAGCGTGTTTCCCATGCCCACTCACCCAGGAGGGTAGGCATCTCCTTCGCCCCAGGCACCTCAGGCCCTGCCCCAGTCAGCCCTGTTGCCCTCAGTGAGGAGGCTATTGACGTCCTGAGATCCCTTTCTGTTGGGCAGTCAACCATACTGAATGCCATCCAGGGTGTAGCAGGGCATTTGCAACAAACAAATGCATTCACTCTGGCGTGCTGGCCCAACAGAGAGCATTCCAGGATCTGGCCACCTCCCTGATGGCAGCCATTGTCCCTGTCTCTAGCCTCCCCCCTCAAACTTCCTCTATCCAGTCCCAATCCCCTCAACCCTAGCCGATCCCAAGCACACCTTCAGACCAGCAATCACCCAAATCAACAGACAGATGTGGCTCAGGCAAACACAAGCACCACACTTCATCTCACAGGCACTCACACATGCACCATCAACATGCAGACACGCCAACATCCACTGCCTCCACTGTGTCCCCCTCCTCCTCCTCGTCCACCTCCCTCCCAGTAGCCTCTCCACTCACACCTGTATGCACTACATCCTCATCCACTACCTCCATCACCATCACGCCTATCACTACACGCCCTTCACTGGCAGTCACCACCCCCACATCCATGCACACGTCCCCTGTGTCCTCTCCCACTGTGTCTGTGACCCCTCCTCCCAAATACACAAACGCAAGCACACAGACACCCAACAGCCATCCACATCACTACAGCATCCAGCCCATGCACCTGCACCCAAACACAGCAGACTGACACCTCCTACAACCACTCCTTCTTCCTCCACCTCCAAACCTTCACCCTATTCCCCCCAGTGTCCCCAAGAAGCTTTTCCTCACCTACATTGACCTATTCCCTAACCCTCCCCCCACCGTCCTTCACCTCAGGCCAGGGTGGGCAGAACCCAGCCCAGCACCTCAGCCACCCAGTCCATGGCCACTGTGGTTTCTGCAGCTACTGCAGGTGTGAGAGGCTCCAAGGAGGCACCTGTCAGCCCAGCCAGTGTGCCAGCACCACCTGCCAAGGCCAAGAAGGGTCCGCCACCTAGCAAGGGCAAGAAGGGGACACCGGCCAGCAAGGGGAAGGAGGCACAACCAGTCAGCAAGGGCAAGAAAAAGACACCAGCTGGAAGAAGCAAAGAGGAACCACCATCTGCCAAGAGCAGGAAGGAGCACACAACACCAGCCATGGCACTTCAGCCATCCGAGGCTGCAGGTGAAGGCCTGGAGGCTAGCACCACCACTGCCAGCACCGCCACCTGCAGTGCAACAGGCATCCACTGAGCAGCCGTCACCGCCGCCGTGCAGTATGTAGTGGTGACTAAATGGGCTGCAGTGCGTCCTGGCCCCTGCAACACCTGTTGGTGTGACACACAGGTGAGAAACTGTGACCTTGCCCCATCCAGGATGAAGCACACTGGGCACAAGGCCTCCTCCAGAACCAGTGGAAGAAGCCATTCACTCACCCCCTCATTGCCAGGATGAAGCACACTAGGCACAAGGCCCCCTCCAGAACCAGTGGAAGAAGCCATCGACTCACCCCCTCCTTGCCAGGATGAAGCACACTGGGCACAAGGTCCCCTCCAGAACCAGTGGACAACCCATCCACTTACCCCTTCCTTGCCAGGATGAAGCACACTGGGCACAAGGACCCCTCCAGAACCAGTGGAAGAAAGCATCCACTTGAGAGACTGTGGCCTTGCACTCTCCAGGACCAAGCAGTGGGAAAACCACCCACTTGAGAGACTGTGGCTTTGCACAACCCAGGACTAAGCAGTGGGCAAACCACCCACTTGAGAGACTGCGGCATTGCTCTTCCCAGGACCTAGCAGTGGGCAAACCACTCACTTGAGAGACTGTGGCCTTGCACTCCCCAGCAGCAAACAGTGGGCAAACCACCCACTTGATAGACTTTGGCTTTGCACTCCCCAGGACCAAGCAGTGGGCATGGAGCCCCCTCCAGGCCAGTGGCGTTGTACCATCTTCCGGCTAAGGTGACCCCGCCATTCCCCGTCCCCCTGAGGTGCCTGTGTGTTTTCGACCTCATGCCCCTGCAGTGTTCTCTCTGTATTGAGGCAGCAATCAAGTTTGGTCTTGGTCTATGTGTTTTGGCCAAGTGGGCCACGGACATTTTTGAGTGGGCATTTTCCCTTCTTTTGTATATATTGTATATATTGTACATACTGTTTATTGCTTCAAAAATGTATTTCTCAAAATTTCTAATATTACACTCATTTTACTCCATTCCTTTTGTCCTTGCGTTATTCCTGAGGGTTACGGGGTGTACATGTAATGTTGTTGCTTGTGTTTGTGTGTATGGTGTTGGGGGTGTTGCATGTTGAGTGTGTGTGTCACTCTCTTTTTCCTCCCCCCCTCCCTTGTGTGCTATGTGCAGAGTTCATGTTCCTGGTGTATGAGAAGGTACACCAGCATTGGGAAGAAGTGCAGCTCGGGCTCCATGGCGTCGTGGTTCTTCCTTGAGTGTCAAGAGGTGAGTCGTTTCTCTTCAGAGTAGTGTTTCTGCCATGCTTTTGATGGCGTTGGTACCGCCCCGGAAAAAACTGGCAGATAGGAGTGTTGTAGTGCAGTGAGCGGTACATTGTCTTCCATTTGGCTGTTGGTGGTTACCGCTGCGGTGTTTGTTGCTACCGCCGTGGCGGTTGGTGTGCTAAAGTGGCTGTTTGTGTTGGCGTTTTCCACCGTGGTCATGATTCCAATTTTTTTACCGCCGGCCTGTTGGCAGTATTACCGCCACTTTATCAACGAACGCCAGGGTTTTAATGAGGGCCAAAGTGATGACACCCCAATTGGATTACTACCTACATATCCATACAATGAACATCTAACTTTGTCCTGGGTGACACCTGAACTGCCTACAAAGTCAGATCTTGCCAGCCACGGCAAATGGTCAGCAATCAGGATGAACACACACAACTGTATGCATGCAACACAAATTATTCAGGAACAATACAAAGGTAGAAAAGTCATGGCTGGACAAATGTATACCCAAAAACAACAACTTGAGTTTATTCATAGTAAATACTGAAGAGGAAAGGCTATTGGGAAGCGCAAATGATAGTACATGCACAGTATTGTGCACCAGCTTGACTCTGATCACTGCCAGAGAACTCCACAGGAAGGGGCATCAAGTGTGCATGCAGGCACCTCAGGGACCATGTTTGGGTGGGGTGGGGTCAGATTTGGGTTGGGGCTTAAGCAGGATGGACTTTTCTTTAGGAGGGATAGGCTAGGCTTCTTCAATGTGTTGGGGGAGTATGGGTGCTTGCAGGGGAGCGGTTGTGGCAAGGGAGGAAGGCATGGGTTGGTATGTGGGTGGGGTCCTCTTAGGTTTGAGAGGGGACAGAGGTCACAGGGGAAAGGCAAAAATGAAACTTTCCTTGGGAACATGGATACGGTCTTCAGAAGGAATTGGGATTTGGAAGGTAGAGGGAGTCGTTGTCTTGCCTGTGGGTGTTGATGCTTTTGGTGTGTGTGAATGTGTGTGTGTGTGTGTGAGAGGTTTGCTTGTGTTGGTGTCTGTTGCATGTGTGAGTTTTGGGATTTTTTGTGTCTTGGGGGCTGTAAGGTGGAGGTGCTGGGAGATGTTTGGGTTGTGTCCAGGGTTTTGGTGAATGCAGTAGCTGTGTTTGTGGGTGTTGGGGTGGTGTCTGGGGTTATGGTGGTTGTTGTGGTTGTGTCTGTGTGTTGTGGTGGTATCTATGGGTATGGTGGTTGTGGTGTGTGGGTCGGTGGGGTGATGGGGTTGTCTGTGGGAATCGTGGTTGTTGTGGTGTCTGTGAGTGACTGTTGAGTACTTGCGTGCTGGTGTGTCTTGTGGTGCTTGTGTTTATGTGTGCTGCTTGTGTGTGTTGCGATGGGTACGTGCAGATGTTCTCTGTGTGCTTGGGGCAGGTAGAGGAGTAGGGAATTTGGATTCGGAAGAAGTAGGTGGTGGGGGAGGATTGTGGGGGCTGGATGGTTATCGTCTGTGAGGAAGCCAGACCCTGAACAGATCTCTGTAGACCAGACATGACACTATGAATACCTTCCAGGTATGCAATTATCTACCGGAGCTCGCTTCCCTGCACCTGGATGGCATTCACAATGGCAGTCTGACCCACAAAGATATTCCTCAGGAGGTCAATTGCCTCCTCACTCAGGGCAGCAAGGGTCACCAGGACAGGGGGTGAGGTGCCTGGGGCAGAGGAGATGGCCACCTTCTCGGGTGAACGGTCAACTGGGTGGTTAGCAACAGGGAGGGTGGTGATTGAATTGAGGGTGGCAGACAAGGATGGAACAGGAGCAGGTTCTAATCAGTCTGCCACCACTAGGGAGTGGCCACTGGAGGTAGAATCAGAAGATGACAAGGTTGATCCTATGTCCTCAATGGCACTCTCCTCACCCTCCGGGCCACTGGGTCCCTCTATGTCAGTGGTGTCATGACTGGATATACCCCAGCCAGATGCTTCCCTATTTAGCTCTGTCCTGTCTCCTTTGCTTGCCTGAGATGATGCTAAAATTACAAAGGGAAATAAGGTCACTACATTTTCCTGATAGCTCTTGAACAACAGCTGTGATTAGCAATCATTACGATGAGGTACAGTAGTCCCCAGCAACAAGTTCCACCAAGTGCTCAACATTTCCCACACTACATGCATGCATGCTAAATGAACTGTCAACAGATGGCCACAGGAAATTATGACTCACAGACAAATCCAATTGCATGGATGACGTTATGCAATCACAGTACCCATTGAACAAGTAGGAGACCTTATCACCTTCAATGGTTTGCCTCATCTAGCGTTCCCAGGTTACCTTTTGTCCTGCAATAGGAGGGCAATGCCCAGTTCATTTATACAGATCCCACACAAGGTCATGCATCCAGCTAATCTTCACATACCCAATACCACATCATGTAGAAATGATGGTCAAAAGTCCAGCCATGCTGCTGACAGAAGTACAGTAGCCTGAAGAAGGTGACATGGAAATACACATCACACTTGAATAGCTTGTCAATGCTCACTTCACTATGTGCAAATTGTCCTAATGGAGTCATGGAGTTTGTAATAATGTTGCTTAGATAGATAGCACATCTTGCACAGCAATGTACACTGGAGCCAAATTGTGCAAAATGTCAGGGAGATATGTCTACAAAATCCACAACACAATGAATCAGTTAGGCCCAGTGATTACATCTCTGTTGATTGGTACTCCTGACAATAACTCTGGTTGCATCAATAGGACCCAATAGTCCTTTGAATGTTGTAGAGACCCAGAGATTCTCAAGTACTTCCTAAGGCCGTCAACATGTTGCCCGATCGTAAGACATATCACTGTCTCAATTTTAGTCATGCAAACAGATTCCTTTGAATGAATGGTTGTGCACAACCACATACGGTTCCCACAGAACTGCAAGTCACTCCATAATACATGCCAACACTTAGGTAACAAACCTCCCCAATTTACATGTGTAAAGCACTTTGCTACATGTTTCCACATCAATGGCATTGCAATGCACATTGTGTGTAAAAACTGTAGTCCTGCCTGTCATGTGCTTCATTGCTACTGTGGTTGTACATGCCAAATAACATGCAATAATGGGTGAGGGTATGTGTGAGACACTATTGGTGACACACACCTGTCTGTGGCACTAAATCAAATGTAGCCCCATGACATATGTCCGGTTCCAAACACATGTTGGCCTGCACACATATGTGAGGTAATTCAGACATCATCCCATGCACACTGCGAGACCATGCATGAAACAGCAGTGAAAATTATTTTGCAAAAGTGAAAGAACACATGCTAATATGTAGGCACAAGGAATGATTGCAACAGTGATGTTGCCAAATCATGTCAATGGACATACTCCACTTACCAAGGGAAATATTTCTCTGTGACTGCACCCAAAGAGCAATGTATGCTCTGTCACATTTATGATGGCCACCTTCACATGACAGACAGTAGTGAGGCACCAGCACTTGTGAAGCACTGAAGACAAGTGGCCTCTGGGGGACAGATGCCAGTATACTCACTTCAGCAGACACATGGATGAGACAGTGAGCCATTATTTCATGTTGTTTGTGCTGTCACAGTGAAGAGTAGTGGACTGTTGTCTACAAATCTCACCCACAACAACAAACAACATGACCTGATTGATCACTGATCTCAGCCATGTGTTGGCCCTGTGAAGTAAATTGGATGTGGACTGCACTCAGTTGTGTCCTAGGTCACTGGGCTAATAGGCAAGGCACTTGGGCATGCACCAACTTCCATACCTACACAAACAGTTATTCATTCTGTGTGTCACGCATGGCCCATCCACAATCTTCAGGGAGAGATGGCAGAATCTAACACATCACCTTGGCAATGTTACAGGCAGGAATATGCCCTGGACCAACACCCTGTAACGGCTGTGCACCATCAAACGCCCATAAAGCTTCAGATAGCCACCACCAGAATGTGGGCTATTAGGTGGGTCAGGCTCTGGCATGCGCCTGGCCCACGTTGGGAGGATAGCTGCAGCTGGACCTCAGAGATCTTCTGAGCCCAGTGTCTCAGGTCATCCCACTTCGTGTGGCAGTGGGCGCTCCCGGGTCGGCACCTTCCAGGCAATAACTTTCTAAATCCCCTTCTTCTGGTGGGTGTTGACCTATATAGATGCAAGAGACAGATCAAAAGTTTAACACAAGTTCTTGTCTAAATGGTTGTGTCACACACATGTCAGAAACACCAAGCACACAATTTTAACCTTGTCAACACACCACAAGTGTACAGCACACATGCTGATAAGCACAGGGACATGACTACACACTTAGGGCCATATGTACGAACACATTTTCAATTGACACAGAATGGGAAAAACCCTTTGCTACATCTCGCCCTTAGAGTCATCCACAGACTAACCTAATATCCTGCTCATGGCCTATAGTGACTAAGAAAGCCAACTGACATCAGGTAACCCAGGCTCAAGCAACATGTACTGTGGTGTGAACCACAATGAAACACTACTCACCAATGTGCACTTCTGAAAGATAAACTCCTTGGGTCTGACTGGACAGACACAGTTACACTCTGAAACATTGACTCACTGCATAAGTCCCTTCAGGAAACTACCATAGTATGGACTTCACCCTAAGATCTGTTTGACAGTGAAAGGGCTGCCATGGTGGGCATGGAAAGTCTCTTCTCTGTGCGGGACATGTGGCCTATCCAATGTAGACTCATGCAACTTTATGGAGTGTTTGTGTTGTATTTACCTGTACCACAGAACACACTGTTGACCATATGTGGCAAACCTACAGAGATAGCATCCAACATACAAAGGTATGTTTGGTCTAATGTCTGCCATGTAACCCAGCTACTGAGTCACATGTCATGGCCTCCCTGGAATCTACACACTATCTGCACTGTGGGTTTGTCACTTGTGCAATACACCTGTAAGGGAAAAATATGACTCCTTTAAAGGTGACAACAGAGCTGTGGGAGTAAGGGACCTGTCACACATTGACAAAGATCCAAAATGCTTTTATGTACTAGTTATAGGATTTACCTCAGTACCCATTCCCAATCTGGTCAATGTACTGAGGCATTCAGGCCACGTTTTGCCACTAGAACTTCATATCGGTCACATGCCAGGATCTGCAGGCCTCTAGGGATTGGGCACAGTGCCACAGTTGCAAGGCCACAGTAACTCTATCATAGCCTGGGCTATGTCCCATGCTGGGAGTTACATTTGACATGCCCTGGTCTCTATCGGCTGAGCATACAGAACCTACATGATGCTCACATTTCCATCACTTCCATGCTTGATAGTACATCATGTGGCCATCATCAATGTGGCTTGTGTGGCACTCTGATGGGCACTGTGAGTCATTATTTGCCTCTCATACAACAGTTTGGCAAGGCCTGATTTGGGATAAATGATCTGTGTCACTATACACATGGCTTACGAGATCCTCAAATGATTCATACAGTGTGCATACATAGGTCATGCTGTCATGCACATACATGTTGTTTGACATTTACAACTATCATATCCATTGATGTGTCCTTGTATGGCTGTAAAGTCTCCTTGCCTTGATATATGAATGCAACACGTGGATGATCTAGACCTCAAAACACATCAAACAACACAGTGTGAATGTGCAATTCATGGAGTGCTTTTATCAACTACCTCCACCATGTAAAAATTGATGGCAAACAAAATGTGGCAACAGGCACACAAGAAGTCTAATTGGCACACAGGGGCACTTTGTAGTCTGTGAGGAGGAAAAGGGTGGTGTTGAACAGAGTCAAATGTGCCTATGAGGTTTTTACCTGCTCCTCTGGTGAGCCATAGAGTGGACTATACAGGGAAAGGACCTCGTCCATGAGCTTCTTCACCCCTTCTGGAGAGAAGGCAGGAGCCTTTTCACCTACTGGCTGTGGTATGGTTGCTCCCAGAGGTGAAAGACAGCAGTTGAAGTGATTGAGGTGTTGATGGCAGCAGTGTCAGAAGTCAAGTGAGTGAATTTGCAAAATGCGGTGTGCGTATACGCCACATTTGCAGTCATCACCACCGCCGGTCACAGCCATTGGCCTGTGGCCACCATAGGCAACAGTTTTCGTCTATGGCTGTGTATGCCGCGGTTTAATCCAGCTACCACCGGCGGCCGTGGGCGGTTACTTAATTTCCAGTGCAGTAGTTCGGGCATCTGCATTTTTTGGAGGTTGGAAATACAGTTGTTAGGCCTGGAAATTGCATCACAACACAAATATATGTGTGTGATCATCACCAACTTTCCAAAGCAGCCTTGATGTGTCAGTTTCTACTACACAATGAACAGTGTAGTGTGTTGCTGGTCACAGGTGGCATAAAATAGCGATTCCCGGTTTATCGCCGGTGGCATGTCAGAATGGACCGTCAAATTTAGAGGTGCATATAAGGAGCAGATAGCTGGGTGATGTCCGAATCCATTTTGTACCCTCATGCGAAGATAGACATGGTGGTCATATTTTGGCCCTGTGTAGTGCACAGCTTGTATGTGTAAATGGTGGAATGTTTATCCAGTCATTCCTGCATTGTCACATGGACTTTTGTTGTATAAATCATGCATGTTTGTGTGTACACATTTACTAATGCTCCAACTCATCTGATGTCACTAATAGGTGCTGTGAGAGAGGGGGGAGGGGACAAGCTCCAGTCTATCGTCCAGTGCCAGACCCTCATACCTTGGAAGAACGTCACATAAATCTGTTCCATCTTACTCAGAAAACTCTTCTCCACTTATATCATCAGTTGGAGCCAGATATAGGCCCTCATTCCAACCCAGGGCAACGGAAGCACCGCCAACAGGCTGGCGGTGCTTCCGGGGGCATTCGCGGTCAGAAAAGGGAAACCGGCGGTTTCCCGCCGGCTTCCCGCTGCCCCAGGGAATCCTCCACGGCGGCGCTGCAAGCAGCGCCGCCATGGGGATTCCGACCCCCTTCCCGCCAGCCTGGTTCTGGCGGTTTTCACCGCCAGAACCAGGCTGGCGGGAACGGGTGTCGTGGGGCCCCTGGGGGCCCCTGCAGTGCCCATGCCAGTGGCATGGGCACTGCAGGGGCCCCCTAACAGGGCCCCACATTGATTTTCAGTGTCTGCGTGGCAGACACTAAAAATCGCGACGGGTGCAACTGCACCCGTCGCACACCAGCAACTCGGAGCCGGCATCCTCGTTGCTGGGGCATTCCCGCTGGGCGGGCGGGCGGCCTTTTGGCGGTCGCCCGCCAGCCCAGCGGGAAAGTCAGAATGACCGCCGCGGTCTTTTGACCGCGGTACGGTCTTCTGGCGGTTCCCGCCAGGCGGGCGGCTTCCGCCGCCCGCTGGGGTCAGAATGACCCCCATAATGCCTGAAAATACAAATCCAACATGCATACCACAAATTGTGAGACTCATGGCAATATTACTCTTCCTGGCTACAGGGTCCTTCCAACATACAGTGGCCATATCGGGTGGCATGTCCCAACCTATGTTCAGTGGTGTGTTAAGAGAGGTGCTATCAGCACTGCGGAAACACATTGACAGCTATATCAGGTTCCCCACATGTGAGGATTTGCCCAATGTGAAGGCTGACTTCTATGGTTTTGCTCACCTCCCACATGTGGGACCCATTGACGGGACACATATTTCCTTGGTGCCACCGCGAACCAGTGAACAAGTCTATCAAAACAGGAAGAACTTCCATTCTATTAGTTTGCAAGTTGTCTGCTTGTCAGATCTCTATATCTCAAATGTTTCTGCCTGGTTCCCTGGATCAGACCATGATTCTTTCTAAAGCAGAACAGCAACACACCCCAGCTGATGTCACAACTGCAACCAGAAAGGGTATGTCTGGTTGGTAAGTCACATCTTTCCTGATTTTGTGTGTGTAATGTCAGGAGCTACAATCATGAAAGGAGTGACTAATAGTGACATCCATGTCTCATTCAAAAACAGGAGCAATGTTGTGAACACCGCTGAGGAATCAAACTACGCCAGGGTAAGTCCACTTCAGCAAGTCCCACGGAAGAACATGACTTTGGGCTCCTGGAAGCCAAATGTTGCTGTCTGGACAAGACTGTGGAAGTCCTCTTCTACTCACCTAGGAAGGTGTGTCAGATCATCAGGCATGCTGTATGCTCCATAACATTGCCCTGAGGAGGAATATCCCTTACAACCCAGAGGAGGAGAAGTCTGAAGTGCCACCGGGCAAAAAACATGGAATGCCAAATAAAGATGATAGTGGCGAGGAGGAAGGTGCTGACTTGCGACAAGATCTCATTGACAACTTCTTCTCATGAGTATAAGTATTTCATGAGATGTCATGACTTTGATGATGTGTGGAGTATCCTTTTAGTAATATTTATGGAGCTCATGCAAAAAGAGCGAAATAATGTTTGATGAGCAAGCTTTTCACACAATAACATTTTGATGATGGTACTTTGTTGGTGTCGGATTTTTCTGAATTACTTTGTTGTCCACATGTTTGCTTTGTGACGTGTGTCATGTGTATGCTTTCATGACTCTACTCCTTGATTTGTTCTTTGTTCAGGTATCTTCATCATGACATCTTCATTTGGGTATTTCGGAGATGGCAGGTACATCATGCTGTTGGGACATAGAAAGTGGACATGGATTTTCCCTGGGAATGTTTCTCACAGACTTTTAGTATAGACTACTTGTGTCAAAACAGTTAGCACAGTGATAGGGTGGAAGTACAGAAGACTCAGTTGGACTTGTTCACTGTTGTGAAGTAGCAATGAGACATCATGTGTGTCCTCATGTGGTGATTGAAAACGTTTAGATAGGACTCTTTCATGTAAGCCCCCCTTCACATTGGCTAAACAGTCTTGTTGATGTGTTTGATCATTATTAGCCGAAGTGTCTGTGGCACATCACTGATAATTCATTATGTCAGAAGCGCTGGAGAGTAATGACCCTGTGAGCATGTACTTTTGTGCTGTCAGATGTCTGGATGTTTGCATCACACGAGATGTGCTTCCTTTTGTAAGATAGGTGATATAACTTCAGGTGATTACCATATCCAAATTTTACCTATGTAACAGGACACTGGGGGTCATTCTAAGTCTGGCGGGCGGCGTAGGCCGCATGCCAGACTTCCCCCACCAAAATACCGCTCCGCGGTCGAAAGACCGCTGAGGGTATTTTGGGATTTGCCCTGGGCTGGCGGGCGACCGCCAAAAGGCCGCCCGCCAGCCCAGGGCAAATCATCCTTCCCACGAGGACGCCGGCTCAGAATTGAGCCGGCGGAGTGGGAAGGTGCGACGGGTGCAGTGGCACCCGTCGCGTATTTCAGTGTCTGCATAGCAGACACTGAAATACAAGGTGGGGCCCTCTTACGGGGGCCCCTGCAGTGCCCATGCCATTGGCATGGGCACTGCAGGGGCCCCGCGGCACCCCCTACCGCCATCCTGTTCCTGGCGGGAGACCCACCAGGAACAGGATGGCGGCAGGGGTTGTCAGAATCCCCATGGCGCTCCGCCGGCATGGAGGATTCACAAGGGCAGCGGAAAACCGGCAGGAGACCGCCAGTTTTCCGCATCTGACCGCGGCCGAACCGCCGCGGTCAGATTGCCCTGCGGGGCACCGCCGGCCTGTCGGCGGTGCTCCCGCCGACCCTGGCCCCGGCGGTCAGAATCACCCCCACTGTCTGATATGTCCATTACTACAAAGTTCTGGGTGTCTCTACTATCATAGTTTGTGGTGTACACAGTCTACTATGGCAATGTCTGACTTTCATAATTACTGACATCTTGACAGCTTATGTTTTGAACAATGTGTCAAGATCACATCTGCAACAAGACACTTGTACTTATGAGTTGGTGTGTAATGGTTGTAATCCTGAGTTGAACACTGTGTACATTCTACATACCCCTACTTGCACAAGTAGCTTGTATCTGCATTGTATGGTCCACATGCTCTTACCTATCTACATAGCTAAATGTGAAAATAAAGACAACAGACAATGTGTTTATGACGGGTGTATTTATTTCAGTGCAAAAGCATAAATTAACATTGTGACATAAATTTAAATAAAAGTGAAGTAAAGTGAAGGGGTCAGTCATGGTTGTTGAAATCATTGGAGAAGATGCCACTCCAATGGAAGTCCAAAGTCCAGAGTACTACTCCCATGTGAAATGGAAGGTAGTTCAGGATCTGTCAACAGAGGGTATGTGCGACACACAAAGGAGGACATTATGGAAGATGTCACTCTCTGGCAGTGGTAGGTGTCTAGCCATCAGCACCTCCTGGATTCTTTGCTGGATGTCCCCGTTTGCGAGGGGGAATCAGCTGCTGGAGAGGCAGAGATGTCGGAGGCCTCCCTTCCTGGGGTCCTGTAGATGTCTGTAGCTGTGATGTAGTTGCCACACAGGAACGGGTAGATGGTGAAATGAAATACCTGCTCAGAGTGGTGTTGATTTCCCTCACCACCTATGTTAGGATGCTTATGTTGTTGTGGTTGGCATCCATTTTCTCTGTAATGACCCTCTGCAACTGCATAATGTCCTGGAGTTCCATCAACACCTTGATACTCCTGATAGACCCTCAAGACGTGGCTGATGGTGTCATGGCCAACAGCAGCCCCAGTGGCCTCACTGCGCTTCCCCACAACATCCCTCCCATGTGCCCTACCCCAATGAGCCTGTGCTCTTGGCACAGGTTGCCCTCTCCAACTGGGCCCTGGACCCTCAGTGTCAGAAGCATTAAGTTCAACCTCAGGATTCAGAAATGGGGGCACAGGCAGTGGAAACTGTGCTAGCTATACAGGTTGGGGGTGCATCATTGCCTGGGATGATGATGCAACAGGTCTGGGAGGTGACGTTGTGGGCACAGTGAGACTCACTGTTGCCATCTGACCAGGTTGCCAGGATAGTTAAGGGCTGTCCTCCACATCCACAAATCAAGGAGTGTCATCTTAACTGAGGGCTTCATCTGGGAGGAAGTGGGAGACTGTTAGGTGGCCTCAGTGTGCCTAGTGGTAGCTCATCCTGTTGATAAATGAAGTGCAGTGTTACTGCTTCAAGTGTGACATCAACCTCCACAGCTTTTGTGTTACAGTAAGGAGAGACATTGGACATTTGTAAGTTGTAGGTTAGCCTTTTGTGCATGTAACCGTGGTATTGGAGTATTTGGCATAATATGTGAAGCTTCCTTAAACTATTACACTCAAGCAGCTCATGAAATGTGTAGCTCAGTTGACTTTGGATGATGGACTGCAAATGACATCATAACAACAATGAAGCTAACACAGTGTAGAATAAACTTGTGCCTTTGAACATTTGGAGGCCTACCTGAGTGAGATACAGGCAAACACAGAACTTTGTTGTATATGTCACTGGAGTCATCATGTGTGCAGTGTTGTGTCAATGTGTTTGCTGCCACTACCAATCTGGTGATACAGCTGAAGGTCTTAGGAACACTTGGTGTACACACTTGGTAGGGTGTCATTCCTATCCTCAATAGTGTAATCTTGGGTATCAGGTCACAATGGAGTTAGGTAGACAGATACATCTCTGAGTTGAGCATGGTTTGAATACTACTCACTCACAGGTTGGTAGACCTCAAATGAGAATTAATACACAAGGGTAATTGGGCAGTGAACACTGGACTGGTGGTTGGAGTTACAGAAACAGGGCCTCCTGTTCTCAGCGGTCAGATCACTCCCTCTACTTCCCACACTTGACAAATTGTACCATCCCAGGTGAGTACACTTCAATTGAGAGTTAACAAAGAGGGGTATTTGGACAAGTGAACTCAGGGCTGGTGGTTGGAGAAACAGAAACATGGCATTCTGGCCTTAGCAGCCACATCACTCCCTCTACTACACACACTATACAAAGGGTATGCTCCCAGGTGAGTACACTTTAATTGAAAGTTAACAAACAGGAGTATTTGGACAAGTGAACATTAGGCTGGTGGTTTGACATACTGAAACAGGGCCACCTGGGAGTTGCAGTCTGGTCATTCCCTCTACTACACACACCAGCCAAATTTTGGGTATTACATATCTGTATGCACACTGCATTTAAGTTTGAGCATACATTTTCATGTTGACAAATACCATGAATGTTGGGATTTTTTCGATATTGTAAGATTTACAGGCACCCCTTTGATGTACGGCATGTGATGGGCCCTGTTAGCTGTGATGTTGGGTCCAACAATTCACATTGGCAATGTTAAAATCCAGATAATATGGGTATTGAATGTTGGTTAAGTACATGAACAAGACAGTGGCAAAAGCTGAGCTGTGAGCATGCAGGACATTGCAGTTTTGTGCCAGTTTTTGTGTTGTAACTTATCAGATTTCACTTTCCCAGGTATTCAATGCCTTGCCACTGCAGGAAGACTGCTGCGACAACTGTGTG
Source organism: Pleurodeles waltl (assembly GCF_031143425.1). Lineage (NCBI taxonomy): Eukaryota > Metazoa > Chordata > Amphibia > Caudata > Salamandridae > Pleurodeles > Pleurodeles waltl. The sequence goes on from NC_090439.1 coordinate 345,835,597, forward strand.
TTCAAAATAGGCTCTACAACTGGCCGCAGCACTGACCTAGCTGAAGGTCGGGCCGCCGGCATCGTAATACGGTGTGCTCAGTGGGCTTTTTGGGACCAACATGGCGGTCTGCCAGGCCAACACCAAACTTGTAATTTGGTCCTTATTTATTTTAGTTACATTTTAGGTGCAAAATTTCCAGGAGTGTAGGGTGAGAAGTTATTTAAGTAATTAACAATTATTTATTGATATAGCAACAATTCTTTAATTAATTATGTAAAGTGGTTAATAATTTTATATTTTTGTTCTGTTTTAAGTAATGATGTTTTAATAATTGTTAATTAACTATTTATTTGATCATCAATTATGTAAATTGCTCTGCATTTATTTGTTTTAGTTATATTTTAGCTGTTGGTTGCTACGTTTGTAAAACTGTAGGGTGGGAAGCTAATTAAGAAATGACTACATAATTATTAATTGTTAATTAAGTATTTATTTGGCTTTCAGTTATGTAAACTGTGTGATACCTACTTATTTTAGTTATATTTTAAGTGTTTACTGCTAGGTGTGTAGGGCTATAGGGTGGGGAGTTAAATAGTAATTAAATAACAAGATTTTTTTACGATAGAATGAATTATTTACTTGCTTATTAAATGTTTAAATTATTTTTGATTTTGTTAAATACGTACGCAATTCAGCTCCTGTGAGGAGCTCTAGCCTGCTAGTATACTGCTACATTGTTGCAAGTAGTTGCAACACTTCTATTGCTTTCAATTCTTTGTGCGCGTCTATACTGTTGTAAGGTGCCTTGCCCCATTATCTGTGGCCATCTTGGACAAGGCTGCCCATAGTGTTTTTTTCATTTTATATTGTGCTTTTCTCACATTTTTCATTGATTTTGACTATTTGTTTGCCAGTACTTCCATCTGGAGGGGATTTCTTCCAGCAGAGAGGGGAGTTGCTGGCCTCCAGGTTTATTTGTTCTCCCAGTTTTTGGTGTGTCATCAAGCCCTAAGCCATGCCCTCTTTTAGGAGGTGGGCTATTTTACCGTGAGGGGAGCACATCCATGATGGATTCATCTCCCGTGAGGGTGCGCTAAGCTGCTATTCTGCTTCTACATTGTTGCAAGTAGTTGCAACAATTCTACTGCTTTCATTTGCTTGCATGCAACTATACCGTGTGGAGGTGCCTGGCTCCATTATCTTTGGGTGCCGACTTAGACAAGGCCGCCCATAGTGTTTTATTCATTTTATGTTTCACTTCTTGTTGGGTTCTGCCTGGCTTTGGTGCATACCTTAGCCAACTAGAAGCCCCATTTCCAACACTTCTCTCACAATTTTCATTGGCTTTGACTATTTGTTTGCCAGTTCTTCTATCTGTAGGAGAAGCCTTTCAATAGTTAGGGGAGTTGCTGGGCTCCAGGTTGATTTTATTTGTCCTTCCGGTTTTCGGCATGTCATCACGTCCATAGCCATGCCCTCTTCTGGAGGCAGACTATTTTACCATGAAGAGTGTGCATCCGTGCGGGGGACAATTGCTGCAGTTGCACAGCTGGCACACTGAAGGCACAACTAAGGCAAGCCCGTCTGCACCTACCCACGCATGGACAGTGCCAGGTGCCAGGATGCCTGAACGTTTTGGGTTAGTTTCCCTACACTATACCAAAGAACTACTAGATCTCTTGGTGACTCTGTCTTATGCCTGCAGCCATTCATGGAACCTCTACAGTGAGGAGATGTGTGGCAAATGTTGGGGGCTCTCAGTTTTGGCTCCCTCACCTTTGATAGTGGAGGTAAGCTTAGTACCACAGTCACAGTATTCTGCTAAGTTGTTCTCTTTTAACTGTAGGTCGTTAGTCAAACACAAACTTGAAGAGCTTCTGACTGAAGCAGTCATTCTGACTGAAACGTGCTTAATAAGGATTCTTCCCCAGACCTATTACAAGCCATTCCTCAAAATGTTGCCACTGCAAGTCTGGATCAGTGGATGCAGAGAGGAGGAGGAATTGGGAATTGCTATCATTTTTAAACAGACACTTAACTGTACCTTCTCTGCGCTCCTTATTGATGGCTGTGAAGTGCTCTTCTTTTCTTTTTGCTGTTCAGGATCCTTGATCTATCATTCTGCCAGTCCTCTGTCCAACTTTGCCACCTCTTCAGCTGACACTTTATCTCCCTTGTCCTCAGCTACTGTAATTTCTTTGCGGTAGGTGGCTTCAGCTTACACTTCCTCAATGCCACCTGCCCTATTGTAGCTGTGTTGATTGGAGATTTCGAGAGTTTACATTTACTCAGCTAGTTCTTACTCCTATGCATAGATTAGGGCACATTCTTGACCCTATATTTTCTGTGTTCATCTTGAGACCCGTTCACCTCTCCCTTTGATTTGGTCTGACCATTTTGCCATTCCCATTCACGTATCTTTCAATAGGGCACCTGTTGACCGTGGTTCCGTAACTACCTGAGCCCGTCAGTGCACTAAAGTGACCCTACGAGGTTTTGCTTAGTGTTAGATAATAGCTGACCCATTTTGGGTAATCATTTTAACAAGGCCAGTGTACAATTGGACAACTGGATAAGCGGAGCATTAGATCAAATTGCTTCTTCTGTGAAACAGGTTTTCCACAGAAAAAAACCTTAGGTGGGCTGGTTCAATGCCGAACTTCTGAAGTTGTAGAAGAGCTGCAATTACCTTGAGCACCTCTGTCACAGAGCCTATGATCCAGCATGCAGAGCAGATTATCTGGAAGCTCTTAAAATTTATCATCGGAATATTAATCAATCTCAGCATGATTACTATATTAAGAAAATTCAATCTTCCAATAACCCTTCTCAAGAAATGTTCTCCATTGTCAAATCACTTACCTCATTGTCCCAAGTCTCAAGCCAGAGATTCTCCGGGCCAGATTTAGAAGGCCCTAGATCCACCGTAGTGTCACTTTTGGTGACTTTCCGGTGTGGCACTGTGCAGTGCGCCACATTTACAAAGCGACGCTAAGCCACTTTTTGTGGCTTAATATCACCTTTTTAATATGGGCCCCTGTGATGCAGTTTTCTGCATCAGAGGGGCTTGCAATGGGTGTTGCTGTACGCACTCCACCACAACACCCATTGCTTTTGACACTGCCCCAAATTTACAATGAGGCGTTAATCTGTGGCAGTGCCAAAAACTAACACCACCCCAGTGATGGTGTTAGCATGGCACAACGAGGAGGAATACTTTTATTCCTCCTTGTTTTTGCTTTTTCCATGTGTGCTGCAGAATGCAGCACACATAAAAAGAGTAAAAGGTCATGAATGATTGTTTATGTGCAGGACGTTGGCCCTTCCTGCACATAAATAATCATTCAAAATGACAGTTTGGTACTTCTAGATTGTTTATGTGCAGGAAGGGGCACCTTCCTGCACATAAACAATCAATCCCCTCAACACAGACATCCTTGCACTGTGGTGCAAGGATGCCTGGGGAGGCAACTAAATTCAGGACCGGTGCAGGAGGAAACAGAAGGGTATGCTGTATTTTAGTAAATACGGTGCAGCCCTGTGTTTCTAAAGTGACACAGCACTGCACTATCAATTTTGGCCCAGCGCCGCACTGCTCCACTTTTTAGCAAATCTTGCCCTCCGTGCAAGTGGTTTGAGTGATCACAAAACAGCTCCAAGCTGTTTGATGTTAATCCCATCACTTTTGATGATCTGACATTTCTATGCACTACGATAAAGTCTGTCTCCCCGCTATACCCAATGGCTCTCTCTCTCTTGGGGCAGGGTTTTGAGGTTATTTAACCTGTCAAATAGTAACTGTTAAACTGCTCCCTCACCTCTGACTGTGTTCCTCAACATTGGAAACATGCAATAGTGGTTCCACTTTTTAAAAAGCCTCTGTTGGACCCAACCACGCCTTAAATCTATTGTCCTATTTCATTTCTTCCACTATTTTCCAAGGTTACAGAGAAGCATATTAATAAGCAGCTTTACAACTTTATAGACGATACCAACCTGCAACATAGCACTCATGCAGGCTTCCATCCCTCCTATAGCACTGAATCTGGTTTACTGTTAGCTGCTGAGTCAATATGCCAGATTGCAGGTACTGGCGATTCTGGGGCATTATTAATGTTGGATCTTAGTGCCGCTTTCAACACTGTGTCCCACAACATTTTGATTGAGATATTCTGGAAATACAATATTGGCCAGAAGGCCTTGATGTGATTCGCTTTCTTTCTGCAAGGACCCACCTTCCAGATATCCTAAAAACCTTTCCACTCAAAGGTGTTTCATCTACGGCGAGGAGTATTTCAGGGTTATTTCCTGAGTCCAACTATTTTTAGCTTGTATGTCTGCCCTTTGGCTGAAGAGATCAAATGGTTTGGATTTACCATCATCTCATATGCTGATGACGCCCTTCTCCCTTTATCTCCTCGTGCCATCTATCCTGTTCCATTGTCTCTGTACTTCTCTCCTCTCTTTGTGATCGCCTTCTCGCTACTTTCCCCTCCCATTTTGTTTGCAGTTTTATATAGTGCAAAATTGACCCGAAGGAATAGGAGTCCTTCACATGAGCACCAGTTACATTACACAAGGGCACATTAATCTGTTGTAGCCACTTGGAGATTAAGGGGCATATTTATACTCCGTTTGCGCCAAATTTGCGTCGTTTTATTCGACGCAAATTCGACGCAAAACTAACTCCATATTTATACTTTGGCGTTAGACGCGTCTAGCGCCAAAGTTCATGGAGTTAGCGTCATTTTTTGGCGTGAACACCTTCCTTGCGTTAATGAGATGCAAGGTAGGCGTTCCCGTCTTAAAAAATGACTCCGAGGCATGTGCGTGGTATTTATACTCCCGGGCAAAAATGACGCCCGGGAGTGGGCGGGGCAAAAAACCCCGCATTTGCGCCTCTTTTTAACGCCTGGGTCAGGGCAGGCGTTAAGGGACCTGTGGGCTCAGAATGAGCCCAGAGGTGCCCTCCCCTGCCCCCAGGGACACCCCCTGCCACCCTAGCCCACCCCAGGAGGACACCCAAGGATGGAGGGACCCATCCCAGGGAAGAAAAGGTAAGTTGTGGTAAGTATTTTTTTAAAAAACATTTGTGGCATAGGGGGGCCTGATTTGTGCCCCCCTACATGCCACTATGCTCAATGACCATGCCCAGGGGACATAAGTCACCTGGGCATGGCCATTGGGCAAGGGGGCATGACTCCTGTCTTTGCTAAGACAGGAGTTATGTTAATGGCGTCTGGGCGCCCCAAAAAAATGGCGCAAATCAGGTTAAGACGATTTTTTTGCCTCAGCCTGACTTGCCCCATTTTGGGACGCCCAAATGCCATTTTTCCCTACGCCGGCGCTGCCTGGTGTACGTCGTTTTTTTTCACGCACACCTGGCAGCGCCGGTCGGCTAACGCCGGCTAACGCCATTCAATAAATACGGCGCCCGCATGGAGCTTCAGAATGGCGTTAGCCGGCGCTAATTTTTTTGGCGCAAAACTGCATTAGCGCAGTTTTGCGTCAAAAAGTATAAATATGGCCCTCAGGGCCTAATTACAAGTACAACGGTCCATAAAACTGCTGTACCCATTGTGGTGGTCTGACCACAGCATCCTTGGCACTCAGACTGCCACATTAGGATGCAGTTGGCCCACCAGGAGACCACCGCCAGGATCACGGATCCTGACAGGATGGTGGCAGTGCAAGTCATGGTCAAGCACAGTGATTCCACTGTCGGCACCGCCGTGCTCATCGCAATTTGCCTTTCCGCCAGCCTTTTCATGGCTGGGTCACCGCCATGAAAAGGCTGGCGGAAAGGCTGAGACTGGGCCACACACCATGTCGTGGGCAGTGCAGAGGCCCCCCGGGTCAGCACCCTCAGAATGAGCACTGCCTCCCTGAGAGCCAAGGGCAATGCCACCACACTGTTTTCATCTGCCGGGCCTGGCAGAAACATGCTTATGGGGCAGTGGGGAGTCCGCCAGCTTGTCTGCCTGACCACCAGACTCCTAATCAGACCCTTAGTGATTTACCCAAAATCACATGATATTGAGCCGACGTCGAAACTAGAACCTGGTTCCCAGTCTCCATAGTCAGCATCTTTAGCTTTTATGCCACATCCTCTCCCTCTCTTTTACTCTCTCTTGAAGATGTCCGTGACTATAAAGTACAGTTAAGACATCTTTGGTCCACTGTCATTGCTCCAAAGTACACCTGATTGCAGTTCTTTTGGGTGTAGGAAGCTTATAAACATGTACTGCTAATACTATAGCAATCGCCTACACGGAGAAAGGTACTTATAAATATGGTCTACTGTTTTATACTCAGTTATCAATTTACCAATTTTATTTTATTTATTTGACGTGTTTTTATAGTGCCTTGTCACCGGATAGGTACTCAGCGCTTTACATAGAACCAAACAGTTTAGATGAATATGTCAAGCATATCTTGTAATGCTGATTGAAACAAAGGCCGTTTTTATATATTAAGCGGTGCTTTACATTTCATTAATCAGCATATGCTATTCATTGCAATTTTTTATAGAATTAATTGTATTTGATCTATATTGTACAATACAAAAATAAATTATACTGACGATTAAAATACTGTGCCCTAAATTAAGGAATAGAGTACAAAAGTACTTTGTTTTCCCTTGTTGGTTTTAAGGATGCGGTCCATATGCATATTTATCATAGGCGGTGACCCACATAAATTCTGAACTTGGATGCTTATCGCTGGAGATTTACTGCAGCAAGTCTAGCCAGAAAAGGACAAGATTGAGAGAATTGTTAAAAAAGAGCACAGCTGGGACCTAAGAGAACAGTGAGTAAGTGTGAAGAGCGGCTCAGTGTCCCCCTGGACCCCCAGTGTATTCCAATAACCAAGCACACCTTCGCGCCTTTATCGGCTTCCTTAATTACTGGAACTTCCTTCCAGCTCTGCTTGTCGATTTGAAGCTACCTGAGCAGCAAAATGAGAATACTTTCTGCAGGCGATGTATAGAAGTTAATAAAGCAGATGCAAAACAAGCTGAGACTTCTAAATTACTGCACATATATCTGTGTAAGTCTGTACGTAATATTTTCTGAAGTATGTAAGAAGCGTTGACTACGTGCCACATGTCTTCCTCAATTACGCCCAGGAAATGCATATTTAACGTTGTTGGTCTCAACAGTTACACTAAAAAATATTTTTGACTATCATTTTCGATCTAAATCGTGAGGAAATGGCAGATGGTCAAATCAAAAGAATAGATTTCGTTGCAAAGTAATTGAGCTATCAGCAGCAAATAACAGGCGTTTGTGCTTGCAGTCATTAAGTCGCGGAGAAGTGTGGCTCAATGGTTAGAGCGGCAGACCCTGAAGCAGAGATCTGGCTCAAGACCAGGGTTCAGTCCTGCTTCGGCAGGTCTTGGGCTCAATTCCCCTTGACCAGATAATTCTCTAATTCATGGGTCCCACTCTGCAACTCTGGGCAATAGCTTGCTTAATTGTCCCAACAGCGCTTGGATGCCTGGCTTCACCCTGGGGGTGCTCAGGAGTGGGCGCAGGTATGAGTACAGCGCCTTGAGACCCTAACGGGTGAGTAGTGTGCTATACAAGTGCTAATTTACATTTACATTTTTACTGACTTATGTTAGCATTTATTTGGTTGCTGGGCACTTACAGGAAGTGCGTTTTCCTGGTTTCTGGATGATACATGTAAATGCACTATCAGGCCGAAAATATTTTGCTGACTATGGGCCTGTATTATGTAATATACGCATTATTCCTATTTCCGCCACCACGCACCTTTGAGCAGTGCACTGGGCGCCAAAAGGGACAGTGCATCCCATTAGGATGAGCTGCCCCCAGAGCAGCAGTGAACTCGCGCTGCCCATTGGGGCAGAACATTCAATGAAATATGGAGGAGCTACTCACAAGCTGTTCTGTATTTCACAGTTCAACTGCAGATGCCTGCTCTTTAAAACAGATACCATCTGCAGCTGGCTGCAGTAAATCACTACACCCACTTGGCCTCCTCAATAGGGCTTCCCTCAGGAGGGCACTTAGGGCCTGATTTATACTTTTTTAGCGCCACATTTGCGTCATTGTTTGACGCAAAAGTGGTACAAACTTACAAAATTCAGGCCCATAGTTATACTTTTTTATCTCCGCATTTGCGTCATTTTTTGACGCAAAGGCGGTGCAAACTTGAAAAATACAATAGTGTTTTGTAAGTTTGTGCCATTATTGCGTCAAAAAGGGGAGCAAACACGGCGGTTTCCCGCATCCAGAAAATGACACACATAGAGGAACTTTGACATTCCCGGGGTCGGGCGTCATAGTATAAATATGGTGCATGGTTTGTGCAGAATGTGCGTCAAAATGTTTGACGCACATTCGGTGCAAACAGAGTATAAATATGCTCCAAAGTTATTTCCTTATTTGCACTCTGTCAAGTTAATGCTGTCACTACTTGATTGCAAGGGCTATCAGCATTACAGAAGGGGCCACACAAGAGTCTGTGGCCCCTTCTGTAATACCATAGTTCCCCAGGGGTGCACAAGTAGGTGCACAAGCCTGTTGTGTTCTCCCCGGACAATGAATAATACGGCCCATGGTCTAAACGGATCTACGACCTGAGGTATCATTGAGATGTCACAAACGGTGGATGAAAATTGAACAAAAACAATTTGCAACCTCATCAGCATTTTGCAATGAAACAAATTTTCTAGTTAGTCATATTACAAAATGTATGTCACAGGAGATCGCAAAATCTTCTGTCTCAATAATGTTAAGTCAGAACAAAATCTGTATCAATCCGCAAATACGGAATGCAAAGGACATCAGACTTCCATTCCTGCTTTTGCAATCCTGACCGAAAACTATTAAAAAAAAGCCCATGTCCCATACGGGATAGGTGGTATTTTAAAATGAAAAAGTGTTCTTTTCAGAAATGACAGTGGGGGATTATGCAGCGATCTGATGATTGCTACAGGTAAAGCTATGCCATAAGGGCATCTTTTCCTTTGCCAATCAGATATCACCACAAGTCTGGTGTCAGTAAATGATCGATGGTAATGATTTGTGAATTCATATACAATCAGAAAACATAGATTACTGCAACTTCTAAGTAGGAGGGGGAAACTCCTTTCAGAACCCTCCTATATGTAAATCGCAATGAGCCGCAAAACTGTTTACAAGTATGAAGCGTATTGTGGTTAGCAAAACACTCAGGGGCATATTTATATGCCCCTAGCACCACCTTGCACTACATTAACGTAATTTATTCTGATGTTAATGTGGCCCAACAAGGCCAAAATCCCCGTGCCATTTTTACAGTGTGGCGCAATTCATGCATTGCGCCACCCTGTAACCCTTTGTGCTACATTATGCCTGCGCCAGGCATAATGTATTCAAAGGTGGCATTGCCAGGTTAGGCGAGCCGAAAAAATGGCGTTTAAGAAATCTACAAGATTTTCTTATGCCATTTTTTATGACACTTTCAACACCTGCTCAAGAGCATGCGTTAAAAGGGGCTTTCCATTCTTTAGAATGGGGCCCTATGTACTCTGCAGGAGTACGCCAATATTTTGGCACTACTCCTGCAGAGTACATCATGAAAGATTATGCTATTGCCCCCTACCCTGTGCCATGGTGTGCCGTAATTTAAGTACAGCGCACACATGGTGGCTGTAGGGGGGTGCTAAGGGGCACAGGGAAAGTGGCACTGCACTTCGTGCAACACCACTTTCCATAAAACACACCACATCTGCAAATATTTTTCTGTCGAGTTATGCAACTGTAAAAGTATTTTTGTACATAAGGTCTCTGTCTAGCAATTTGTGTATAGGTAGAGAGCTCAAGTCATAACTAGGTGTGTTGTGAACTTCCAAAGTAAGATTCAATTTTGAGAATGTTAACTTAGCCTGTCTGCCTTTGGAGTAATTTTATCATGTAATTTTCTTTTTGCGTAACTTGTGAAAGTGTCATTTGGTCTAAACAATGACTTTGTTATAACATCAGGTGACACGAGTCTGCAACATGCTAGACTATATCTACGTTTTAAGGTTTGACAGCAGACGTGTAGGATAAACATGTAGCCCGAGCTGACGTATTTTCATCCTGCTTGTTTATACAGGTTACATCTCAGATTATTGCAAAGTCCCCACCAGATCTGGCAATGTAGCCTAAAGGTCAGTGGACAATCTTATAAACTCCTTCAATTGACTACTGAATTGGATAGGCCTTTGCACCAGATTATCATGAGAGGTGCTGCCACAGCACTCACTCTTGTGCCAAGAGTCAATCCAGTGATGAGAGGAGATCAGCCCAGCTGATTGTGTTTTTCCTTTCGGGGGGACACCCTCTTCTGGCTAAGTCTGATAAATCTGATACCCATAGTTGATTGGTTGTGAACAGATACACAGTGTACTGTGCCCCAGGAAACTCTAGAAGCAAACTAGCTATTCTAGGATCTCATAGAGTGGCGCATAGAAGTAGATTTAGGATAGTAAGCTGCTAGGAACATTCTAAATATATTAGAATTGTTAATTTTATTCTTGCTAGGAACATGCAGACATGATATTGTAATAATCTTCTGTGCAATTACTATTCGTATTATAAGCAACAGGATGAATCTGTTGAAAAAAACATTTAAACCTATAGGTGGTCATTACAACCCTGGCGGTCAGTGTTAAAGCGGCGGTAAGACCGCCAACCGGCTGGTGGTAAAAAAATTGGAATTACGACTGTGGCGGAAACCGCCAACAAAGACAGCCACTTTAACACTCCGACTGCCACAGCGGTACAGACAAACAGCTTGGCGGTCACCGCCAACAGACAGGCGGAAGACAAAGCACTGCCCACAGTATCACAACCTACCAATCCGACACCTTTTCTGGGACAGATTCCCCGCGGACAAAAACACAGCGGAAACAGGATCTCGAAGGGAAAACGCTCACCTCTACACACACCATGAGGAATCCGGACACCATGGAACCAGAGCTGCACATCCTGCCAGCCCTTATCTTCTTGCTCCTCTACCAGGAGCACGAACGCCGGCGGCGAAGACAACGGTGAGTACTGCACCTACGACACAGGGGATGGGGGAGGGGAAAAACAGGGACACACACACGCAACACGCAACACCCCCACCCCCACCCTCACCCACGACAACACACACACCAATACATATTGATACATTACAGTTACACCCCCCAACCCTCCCGGAAGAATGCAAAGAAAAAGGAAATTAGTGTAACCATTGTAATATATTAAAATCAAGTATGCAAAAATATATATATACACCATAAACAAAATATACACCAAGCTTAATAGTCCAGGTAGTGCTCCAATGAAGTCCGTGGATCACTGGGCCCACACGGTATGGGCGAGGCCCACACAAGATCCCAGACCACACTGCAAGGGCATCAGGAGGGCAAGAAAACAGGCACCTCAGGGGGAGGGAAAGGGGGGCACCTCAGCCGGTTGAGTGCATGATGCCAAATCCACGAGAGGGCCACATGCCCACTGTTCAATCCTGGGGAGTGCAAAGCCACAGTCTCTCAAGTCTATACAGTGGGTGGGTTGCTCACTGTTCCATTCTGGTGAGTGCAAAGCCACAGTCTCTCAAGTCTATACAGTGGGTGGGTTGCTCACTATTCCATTCTGGTGAGTGCAAAGCCACAGTCTCTCAAGTCTATACAGTGGGTGGGTTGCCCACTGTTCCATCCTGGGGAGTGCAAAGCCACAGTCTCTCAAGTGGATAACAGTCTCCACTGGTTCTGGAGGGGGCACAGTGCCTAGAGTGCTTCATCCTGCTAAGGACAGAGGTAGTGGATGACAGTCTCCACTGGTTCTGGAGGGGGCATGGTTCCCAGAGTGCTTCACCCTGCTAAGGACAGAGGTAGTGGATGACAGTCTCCACTGGTTCTGGAGGGGGCTCTGTGCCCAGAGTGCTTCATCCTGCTCGTGATGGACTCAGTAGCGTCAGTGCCCTTGCCGCTGATGGGCCAGCGGTGCTTGTGGCGGCGGTGCCCTGTTCAGCTGTGCTTGTGGCGGCGGTGCCCTGTTCAGCGGTGCTTCTGGTGGCGGTTCCCTGTTCAGCGGTGACCTGTTCAGCAATGCTTGAGGCGGCGGTGCCCCGTTCAGCGGTGCTTGTGGCGGCGGTGCCCTGTTCAGCGGTGCTTGTGGCGGCGGTGCCCTGTTCAGCGGTGCTTGAGGCGGCGGTGCCCTTTTCAGCGGTGCTTGTAGCAGCGGTCCCCTGTTCAGCGGTGCTTGTAGCGGCGGTGCCCTGTTCAGCGGTGCTTGAGGCGGCGCTGCCCTGTTCAATGGTGCTTGAGGCGGCGGTGCCCTGTTCAGCGGTGCCTGTGGCGGCGGTGCCTTTTCAATGGTGCTTGAGGCGGCGGTGCCCTGTTCAGCGGTGCTTGTAGCGGCGGTGCCCTGTTCAGCGTAGCTTGTAGCGGCGGTGCCCTGTTCAGCGGTGCTTGAGGCGGCAGTGACCTGTTCAGCAGTGCTTGTAGCGGCGGTGGCCTGTTCAGCGGTGCTTGAGACGGCGGTGCCCTGTTCAGCGGTGCTTGAGGCAGCAGTGCCCTGTTCAGCGGTGCTTGTAGCGTTGTTCAGTGGTGCTTGAGGCGGCGGTGCCCTGTTCAGCGCTGCTTGTAATGGCGGTGCCATGTTCAGCGGTGCTTGTAGCGGCGGTGCCCTGTTCAGCAGTGCTTGAGGCGGCGGTGCCCTGTTCAGCGGTGCTTGTAGCGGCGGGCTCCTTTGCAGTGACTCAGCTGCTGGCGGTCCTCTCTAGCCCAGCGGGGCTTGAGCTGGCAGTCCTCTCTAGCCCAGCGGGGATTGTGCTGGCAGTCCTCTCTAGCCCAGCGGGGCTTGTGCTGGCGGTCCTCTCTAGCCCAGCAGGGCTTGTGCTGGCTGTGGCCTCCTGGGCAGCGGGGATGATGGCGGTGGCCTCCTGGGCAGCTAGGATGATGGCGGTGGCCTCCTGGGCACTGGGGATGATGGCGGTGCCCTCTTGGGCAGCAGGGCAGCAGGGCAGGTGCTGGCGGTGGCCTCCTGGGCGGCGGGGATGATGGCGGTTGCCTCCTGGGCAGCGGGGCTGATGGCGATGGCCTCTTGGGCAGCAGGACAGGTGCTGGCGGTGGCCTCCTGGGCAGCGGGGATGATGGCGGTGGCCTCCTGGGCAGCAGTGCAGGTGCTGGCGGTGGCCTCCTGGGCAGCAGGGATGATGGCGGTCTTCTCTGCCGTGCTGCCCTTCCCAGACTTGCCGGGTTTCTTGTGGCCCTTCCCCACCTTGGAAGGTGTCGTAGCTGACTCCACACTCCCACCGGGACCCCTGGGAGCGGCTTTGGTGGCTGGAGTCTTCCCCCTCTCCCGCCGGGCACTGGCCAACTTTTGATGCTTGACAGGTGGGGGACTGTCCGTTCTGTGGCTCCGTGCCACACTGGCTGCCCTGGTGACCGGTGCACTCCAGATTCCGGTGACTACAGGCACCACTGGTCCCGGAGATGTTGTGGCTGAGGTGCTAGGTTGTGGACCTGGAGAGTCAGACGGGGTGGGGGAGGTGTGGGAAAGAGGTCAAGGTTGGACAGGAAAAGTTTTTGGGAGACGCTGGGTTGGGTAGCTGGAGGGGGTTTGGGAGTGGAGGAAGAGGTTGTGGTTGTAGGAGGTGTTGGTTTGGTGACTTTGGTTGAAGGTGCATGCGCTGGAGGCTGTCGTGAGGTGGATGGCTGTTGGGTGGGTGTGTGCCTGCGTTTGTGTATCTTGGGAGGTGGCGTCACAGACACACTGGGAGAGGACACATGGGACGTGTAAATGGTAGTGGGGGTGGTGCCTGCACGTGAGTGGGGTGTGGTGGTGTGTGTGCTGGTGATGGCAGTAGTGGCTGTAGATGTAGTGCATGCAGGTGTGAGTGCAGACGAGACTGGGAGGGAGGAGGGAGACGAGGAGGAGGGTGACACAGTGGAGGCAGTGGATGTTGGTGTGTCTGCATTTGTGTGATGTTTGCGTGAGTGCCTGTGGGATGTGTGGTGCTTATGTTTGCCTGAGCTTCCATTGTGTGTTGACGTGTGTGCATGCTGGTCTGAAGGTGTGCCTGGGATTGGCTGGGGTACAGGGGATTGGGTCTGGGTGGAGGAAATTGGAGGGGGGAGGCTAGAAACGGGGACAATGGCTGTCATCAGTGATGAGGCCAGAGTCTGAAAAGCTCGCTGAAGGGCCGCCTGACCAAAATGAATGCCCTCCAGGAATGCATTTGTTTGTTGCAACTGCCTTTCTACACCCTGGATGGCATTCAAAATGGTAGACTGCCCAACAGTGAGGGACCTGAGGAGGTCAATGGCCTCCTCACTGAGGGCAGCAGGGGTGACTGGGGCAGGGCCTGAGGTGCGTGGGGCGAAGGTGATGCCCACACTCCTGGGTGAACGGGCACGGGGCAAAGGCTGAGGGGCTGCTGGGAGGGCGGTGCTGGTTGGGGTGGGTGGCGGCTGTACCTGTAGATGCGGGGGGCACAGATGTTGCCGCCACCACAAGGGAGCTCCCATCAGAACCGTCTACTCACATGTCCCAGCAGACGGTGCCTATGAAGGACAACAGCGAGCACAGAGTCAAACAACTCAGAGGTACGTACCCACAGCTTACACAGAACACAAATCCTAATCCGAAAAGTGGCTTGTATGTGTGTTGAGTCTAGGCCTAGGTATGTGTGACGCACTTAAAAATGAAACCATGTGGGCCCCTGAAATGGCAGCTGCCTGACCTCTAAAGTGGGACAATGGGATGTGAGGTAACTGCGCTGGAGTTGTACACTGTCGCGGTAGGTGGTCGAAGACCTCGGCGCAATGCTGCATTGGTTAACATTGGACTCTATGGGTCCCAAGAGTCAATGACGATGTACGCCGGCGATGACGGTACGCACAGCCGCGGACGTGAAAGCCATTTTCTATCTGTTCAATCACTCGATACGTGATCTTCGACAGGAGAGGACCTACACTGCAAGTGCTGCTGTGACCTCGGTCTGGAAGAGACAATGGCTCGAGTGTCTGGGGAAAGGGCCCCTGCCTTCACATCGGAGGAGTTGGAGAAACTCGTAGACGGGATCCTCCCCAGTACACGCTACTCTACGGTCCTCCAGACAAACAGGTAAGTACACTGGGAGCATGCGGTATGAGCTATGCCTGTGTGGAGTGGGGTGGATGTAAGAAGGGGGGGAGATTGCGGCGTGCATGAAACGACGGTGAGTGCATGTGCCACATGGTAAGGGTAGGGGTGGGGGCCAATGACTGTGATGGTGCAGTTGGTAATAACTTTTCTTTTCCCCATGAAAAAATATATTTGGCGTGCCATCGCCAGGGAGGTGCAGGTCAGGGAAGTGGTCACTCCCCTTTCCTTTGTCCAGTTTCGCGCCAGAGCAGGGCTGGGGGATCCCTGAACCGGTGTAAACTGGCTTATGCAGAGATAGGCACCATCTGTGCCCATCAAAGCATTTCCAGAGGCTGGTGGAGGCTACTCCTCCCCAGCCCTGACACCTTTTTCCAAAGGGAGAGGGTGTAACACCCTCTCTCTGAGGAAGTCCTTTGTTCTGCCTTCCTGGGCCAAGCCTGGCTGGACCCCAGGAGGGCAGAAACCTGTCTGAGGGGCTGGCAGCAGCTGCAGTGAAACCCCGGGAAAGGCAGTTTGGCAGTACCCGGGTCTGTGCTAGAGACTCGGGGATCATGGAATTGTCTCCCCAATGCCAGAATGGCATTGGGGTGGCAATTCCATGATCTTAGACATGTTACCTGGCCATGTTCGGAGTTACCATTGTGACGCTATACATATGTAGTGACATATGTATAGTGCACGCGTGTAATGGTGTCCCCGCACTCACAAAGTCCGGGGAATTTGCCCTGAATGATGTGAGGGCACCTTGGCTAGTGCCAGGGTGCCCACACACTAAGTAACTTAGCACCCAACCTTTACCAGGTAAAGGTTAGACATATAGGTGACTTATAAGTTACTTAAGTGCAGTGGTAAATGGCTGTGAAATAACGTGGACGTTATTTCATTCAGGCTGCAGTGGCAGGCCTGTGTAAGAATTGTCAGAGCTCCCTATGGGTGGCAAAATAAATGCTGCAGCCTATAGAGATCTCCTGGAACCCCAATACCCTGGGTACCTCAGTACCATATACTAGGGAATTATAAGGGTGTTCCAGTATGCCAATGTGAATTGGTGCAATTGGTCACTAGCCTGTTAGTAACAATTTAGAAAGTAATGAGAGAGCATAACCACTGATGTTCTGGTTAGCAGAGCCTCAGTGAGACAGTTAGTCATCACACAGGGAACACATACAGGGCACACTTATGAGCACTGGGGCCCTGGCTGGCAGGGTCCCAGTGACACATACACTAAAACAACATATATACAGTGAAATAGGGGGTAACATGCCAGGCAAGATGGTACTTTCCTACATCTACCATTTTGAATGCCATCCAGGGTGTTGAAACGCAGTTTCAACAAACCAATGCATTCCTGGAGGGCATTCATTCTGGTCAAGCGGCCCGTCACTGAGCTTTTCAGACTCTGGCCTCAGCACTGATGGCAGCCATTGTCCCTGTCTCTAGCCTCCCCCCCTCCAACTTCCTCCACCCAGACCAAATCCCCTGTACCCCAGCCTATCCCAGGCACACCTTCAGAGCAGCATGCACACACGTCAACACACAAGGGAAGCTCAGGCAAACATAAGCACCACACATCCCACAGGCACTCCCGCAAGCATCACACACATGCAGACACACCAACATCCACTGCCTCCACTGTGTCCCCCTCCTCCTCGTCTCCCTCCTCCCTCCCAGTCTCATCTACATTCACACCTGCATGCACTACATCTACAGCCACTAATGCCATCACCAGCACAACCACCAGCACACCCCGCTCACGTGCAGTCACCACCCCCACTACCATTCACACATCCCCTGCGTCCTCTCCCAGTGTGTCTGTGACGACACCTCCCAAGATACACAAATGCAGGCACACACCCACCCAACAGCTATCCACCTCACGACAGCCTCCAGCGCATGCACCTTCACCCAAAGTCACCAAACGAACACCTCATACAACCACAACCTCTTCTTCCACCCCCAAACCCCCTCCAGCTACCCGTCCCAGTGTCTCCCAAAAACTTTTCCTGTCCAACTTTGACCTCTTTCCCACACCTTCCCCACCCCATCCGTGTTCTAGGGCCCGACTCTCCAGGTCCCAACCTAGCACCTCAGCCACAACACCTCCGGGACCAGTGGTGCCTGTAGTCACCGGAATCTGGAGTGCACCGGCCACCAGGGCAGCCAGTGTGGCACGGTACCACAGCACGGACATTCCCCCACCTGTCAAGCATCAAAATTTGGCCAGTGCCTGGCGTGAGAGGGGGAAGACTCCAGCCACCAAAGCCGCTCCCAGGGGTCCCGGTGGGAGTGTGGAGACAGCTGCGACACCTTCCAAGGTGGGGAAGGGCCACAAGAAACCAGGAAAGTCTGAGAAGAGCAGCACGGTGGAGGAGACCGCCATCATCCCCACTGCCCAGGAGGCCACCGCCATCATCCGCGCTGCCCAGGAAGCCACCGCCATCATCCCCGCTACCCAGGAGGCCACCGCCATCATATGATAATCTGTAAGAGTACATGTGTGAGTAAGACTTAACTGTCCTGCACTGATCACATATATTTTTGGACACAATCTATATTTTCCAGAGGACTAAGGGGCATATTTATACTCCGTTTGCGCCGATTGTGCGTCAAAAAATTTGACACACAATCAGCGCAAACGTTGCCCCATATTTAAACTCTGACGGCCGAGCCCGCGGATGACAAAATTCCGCTCTGTGCGTCATTTCTTGGATGCGGCAACCCGCCCTGCGTTAATGATATGCAGGGTAGGCGTTCCCGTCCAAAAAACTACGCAAACGGCCGTGCGTCGTATTTATGCTTCCGGGCAAAAATGACTCTCGGCCGGGAGGCAGAGCAAAAAAATGACGCACAGCCCGATTTGCGTCAAAATTTAAAGCCTGGGTCAGGGCAGGCATTAAAATGGGGCAAACACACCTGTATTTAATCAGAACACACAGAACAAACAGCAGAGCAGCAGAGAAGCAGAGCAGCAGAGCAGCAACAGGGAGACATGGAGGTGATTTTTATCCAGCGTGCACGTAGACTCAGAGCCCAGCAGCAACAACAGCAGCTACAACAACACCAGCAGGGACCCCAAAGGCAGCGCAGAAGGCAGGAGAGGATATTCCGCCCAAGAACATCCCTGCATGGCCTCAGGGAACACGACATCATACAGAGGTACCGGTTGAACTGGCAGGCCATTCAGCAGCTGCTGTGCAACATTGAACCGCAGTTGGCCCCCACTTTAGTGACACCCCGCACCATCCCAACAGAAACAAAGCTGCTTGCCGTACTTTACCTGCTGGCAAGTGGCTCATTTCAAACAACTGGTGCCCTGGTTGGCGGAATATCACAACCATCATTCTCTGCATTTCTGCCAAAAGTACTGGATGCCATCATTCGCCTGACACCCCTCCACATCTGCTTCCCTAACACAGTGCAGAAGCAGCAGGAAACAAAACCGTGGTTCTACCTCATCAGTGGCTTCCCACACGTCCTTGGTGCAATCGACTGCACACACGTACGCCTTGTGCCACCTGCTGCAACAGAACACCTCTACCGCAACAGGAAGCACACACATTCAATCAACGTGCAGGCCATAGCCGATCACCAGGGATTGATCACCAACATCGTGGCTAAATATCCTGGGAGTGTACATGACTCATTCATCTTCTGTCACTGCACCCTCAACCAACACTTCCAGGATGGACGGTATGGCAATGGACTACTTGTTGGTAAGTACAAAAACCTACTGATATACACACTGCACAGCAACCCTCTAGGACACACAACACATACACCACAACAGCAACATCTAGACAGGAACACACTGAGTTCCTTACATCACTAGCCATGTTTCTTAAGTCACCATTGAACCTGTCACACATTGAAATTTACTGTACAGCCTAATGTGAAGACATTAATGAGTGTGGTTGCCTAAATGTCACCTTGCAAATTGTAAGTGTCACAATGACCTTTACATTAATACATTGCATAAGTTTAAAGGTATGGCATGTACAGGGTACTTTGATATGAAGGTGTTAACAACACTTCCAAATTTAAATGTGCATGGAACTATCATCTCACCCCCAGTGAAGACACACGGACACCTGTATCACAAGTCACAATGCTAGGGAGGGCACACTGTACTGCAAATCCCAAAACATACTGCTGACAAACGGTTAGCAGACAAACACTTGCTCAGCCAAGGAAACAACACAATGCAGATGGTATAGCCTACAAGTTTAGGATGTCACATTAGTACACAAAAGAGTCACAGACAACACAAGACAACTACTGCCATTAAAGGTCTTTTCAATAGTGCCAGCTACATCTACATGATCCCATTCTGTGTTTTTCTTTCAGCTGATCAGGGGTATGGCATCCAGCCATGGCTAATGACACCATTTGGGAACACGAGTACTGCTGCACAGCGGGCATACAACGACGCCCATAAGAGGACACGCAGCATTGTCGAGCGGACCTTTGGGATCCTCAAGTCAAGGTTCCGCTGCCTTGACATAATTGGCGGTAGCCTACTATATTCCCCCGAGATGGTCTGTAGAATCATTCTCACATGTGCAATATTGCACAACATTTGTGTAAAAAGGAACATTCTCCTCCTCGAACCAGACCCATACATGCCTGAAGACGACGAAGAGGAGGATGGTGGCCTGCAACAGGAGGGGGAACAACCAAACACGGCTGCTGGAGTGCGTAGGTGCCAACACATTGTAAATAATTTATTTTCATAATTATCACCATCACCACTTAATGCACTATTGTAAATAAACACTGATAACAAACACCACATCATGGTTTGGCCTATTCATTTCTGCCCACCTTTAGCTTGAAAGATCTGAAGAAGAATGTCGTCTCATTGAGCAATAATGATATAACAATCATGACACAAAAAAATACACCAAAAATGTAATGGCCACCATACAATGGTCAAATACACACACAATGTAAATGACAGACATCCTGTACAGTTCACCTTTGAAGGGCAATAGCTGAGGACCACACATATGACTCACATACATGTAGTAAACATGGATCATCACAGCAGATGGCACACAACTAAAACACCATCACTCAACCAGGGGAAAACAGGCCTCATACATCAGGCAGTTCACATGCTAATGCTTCAGGAACAGGAATGTAGTACTAGACTCTTGCCAACAGTAATTCCAACTACATACTATCATTGCAATGACTATCTGTCACTAGAGTTACACATAAGCAGAACATACACAGCACAAGTGCTACACCTATGACAAGCATCCAGCACATCACATCCCATCTACATGTCAGCCCTTTTCTAAAAACATTACACACACTTGCAGCTGCTCACACCCCACCTGTCTGAATAGGTCCCTGGAATGCTGATTTGTGTACACTGAGATTCCCTCATCTACCCACACACACTCACAAGAGTCATCCAGTGTGCCACACCCTTTCCTATGCCTACCATTGTCATAGTACCATCTCACTGCATGGAACTCATCTCATATAATACACTGGCCTTGAGTTTATACGCCCTGGTATCACCTGTAGATTGCTCCTTCTGTGAAAGGTACTGTAGGCTATTTATCAGCAAATCCCATCTGACAGGACTAGTGAGACACAGATGGAGGCCACACCAGTGATCCCCTCCATGCACACCACCCAAATGTACATGCCCCGTCCCTGCTGATGCCTCCTACTGCATACATGTTTGAATTTGAGCTATTACATCATTAAGCTTTGACACTAATGTTGCCGTAGAAAACTTTATCAGGGTTCATGTGTCACCTTCAAAACAACACAGGACATACACAGTGTGACATCTCAACTGTCTACTGCTCCCTCTGACCAGTCCTAGTCAGAACACTTGATCATGTAATTACTGAAAGAACTTGCTCCTGATTGACCCAGCATCCTGTCAGCCTGACTGGCACCTTCTCCGTGGGTCACTCTACAGATACCTGGGGTCCACCTATGGAACACACGTGCTGTCCAAAACCTCTTGTACCTCAGACACTAATTTGTCATTAGCCTCATCAATGTATACTCAAATACATAGTATTGCATCATCTGACTGTTATTTGCATCCGATTTGTGACAGTGCCCTTGAATAGCCAAATCTTGGCCCTTCCATTGTCTGGCCCTCATTAATGCCTAAACTACAAAGTGTGACAGTGGACCTGGACCATAGTGTATGATGGTGTAAATGGCCTCCATCAAAACCAGCAAACTCAGATAATGTCCATGAAAAGTCAACACATATGAGGACCCTGACTGTTCAAACGCTGAGTAACATTGTTCAAATGATAAAGATGAGTTGTGTGTGTTGAATATCAGCCATTTACTTCTGCACAGAGGCTATGATGTTTCCTGATACATTACCATCCACAGAGGCCAACTGGAGTACAAATGTTGCAATGACACATGCCGGATCCAGACACCTGAGACATTCTCTCACTCAGCACACCAAGGTTGCCCAGTTGAAAGTCTCATTACACGTTTTCAGTGACAGGGTGGGACCATCCATGTGTAGGTGACCATGTCCTCATTGGCTTCTCTCAAATTTTGCTACAAACAATACCCAATAGAAACAAGATTAGCTGCCACTAACTCATGAGGAGACCTGGACGTTACAGTGACAACATACACCCTGACAGTTGATACTGGATCAATATTGGACCACACACATGTACATGTACCATCCAATCAACAAAATATTTGCAAGCAGCCAATCACAGTAGTGTCCCAGTTGTAACCTAGCAGGAAGAATGAAACATGCCACTAAACCAGGTAATGCATAAAGGGCCACATACACCAACAACCTATTTGCTATCATGACATGAGGAACGTTGAGATTTTGCAAAAAATATCAATGCAAAATGGTATGTCAGATTTCTCCAAAGAATCAATAGGGCAAACGTAAAATGGCCAAATGGGATTACAGAATGGCAAACAGTGAATCATACCCTATTTGCTTCCATGAGCCTGCTGCTGAAGGTTTAGCATTACTGAATTTGGGAAACCCTTGGATAAATTTGCAAGTCTGGAAGAGCAAACCCTAGGGTGCTGGGGGCCTAAGTCCACCTCTACTGCCCCCCAAATAGACATTATTTATGCACATGTGAAGCACACACATGCATAAGGCGCATGTGTGCCCTACATGTCAAAAGTAAAACACATTTAAGATACATTAACTCGTAATTAGGACATGGTTACCCCCTTAAAAAGTGTAGGCGACAATTGCACTACCTATTTGGCCTTTATATAATTTTGATTACCGTGATAAATGTGGACACATTTTTGCTAAGGAATACATCCTGGTATCCCATTCATATTTTGAAAATAGCCATCAGCAATTACCCACATATGTGTACAATTATGAGTAATATCCATTCTGACCAATCATTACTATTGCACTGTGAATACCTTCTATACATCCTATAAGGGACATTTGCCATAGCTAACCCCAAATGTGTATCACTTAGCACCGTTTGGTCATGACAAAATTCATTTCACAATTTGACAAATGAAAGACATATTTGTCATAATGCGTCATATTTCCACGCATACAGCTTGTGCATCATAATTTTTGACGCACAGGAGTGCAGATAATGCAGAGTCAAAAAATTATTTCAAAAATAGATATCATAATATCCTGCATAACATGGCCTCCATTTTTTTCCATAATGCGTCATATTTCCACGCATACAGCTTGTGCGTCATCGTTTTTGACGCACAAGAGTGCAGATAATGCTGAGTCAAAAATATTTTTCATATTTAGATATCATATTTTCCAGCGGCTTAATTTTCAACTCTAGAACTGTAAAATAAGCCTCAAACAAATATAATAGACCAATGAAGAATTTTTTTTTGACTCTGCATTATGTGCACTCCTATGCGTCAAAAAATATGACGCACAAGCTGTATGCGTGAAAAAATTACGCATAGCGGGGGGAAAACGGCGGCCATTTTATGCAGGATGTGATGTAATAGGATATCCTGTTAACAGAATCTGTACAGTGGGTGTACTTTCACTTTCACTTTGCAGTCTCAGATTATTCTAGACTGTGTGGCTGTGTGGAAAGTGTTGTCCTGTGTATTAGTGCTTTTGTGTCCAGTGTACCTTCTCAATTGTGCTTTTGTCATCATTGTCTTGTTGTTGAATACTGTCTGAGTCTGTGTTGTATTATTTTGTCAAGTCCAGTTTTTTATTTATTGTCTGTGGGAGTCTGTTGTGGGTACTGTAATATAGGGGATAGTTGGGCTCTTCTTTTTAAGTTTTCTTTGTATTTCACCACTCTACCTTTCCCCATTTCCCCCTTTTCCTTTTTCTACAACTTTTTCCCCTTTGTCAGTGCTGACATGTCTGGTAGGCCACGGCTTTCCAAGATGGGTGAGGAGGAATTGGGGGGTTTTATATGGCTTGTTTGCCATTTCCTCCCACTCATGCTGGAGGCTGGGGGTAGGGTGATACAGGGGTATCACACAGAGGCCCGTAAAGTCCGGTGGGGGAAGGTGCGCCATCACTTGGTCCGTGTATATGGTAGCCTAAGGAATGAACATCAACTGAAGCACCGCTGGGCTGATCTGATATCCAGGGAGCAAGATCTGCTGGACCACCTGGGAATCAGGATTGGTGGCCATGTTGGTGAGTACAGATCAATTACATGTGCACAATTTAAAGCTGTGTGGCGACATGTGGTGATTTTTACCCAATCTGCCAGATAAGTAGCAGACTGTGTGTAATGCTAGGGATACCTACTGGGTAATTGATGCACAATGTGAAGGAAGACAAATGCTAGCAGTCAGGTAGCTCATGTTTTCTACACATACCGGTTGCCTGTAGCAGTATGTAATGTAGTGCTGCCTTTGTGTCAGACAAGCAACACATTAATGACTCAATTAGGACTGTACAGGTCACAATAGCCAGTGAAAAATGGATGTTGAAACATCATACCTACATATGTAGACGCCATAGCTAGACTGACATTTGTAAACCTTACATGATGCTATAAATGAGTGCTGCCTTCACGTCAATTGAAGTTAGCAATGTTGTCCACACATATGTCACATGTGTGTCTGGTTGGTGTGTATGGAAAATGACCACATAGACTGTTTGAGTTTGAGAGGTCATGCAGTCCTCAAGTAACCAGCTTTTGGATGTCTCTCTTGGATGCACATGATGAGATGAATGCATCCCTATATTGTTGGGGCATACTAATGGAGGTGCATCTTTGCCACCACATGACTGTCCAGGCCACTGCATGTGTGTAGTAGGGTGTGTAACTGTAGCAGGAGACTCATCCAATGTAAATGTTGCTCATGAATAATTCCATGCAGTATGAGCATGTGTGAAAGTGTTTCATTACTTATGTCATATTCTCACATTGTCTTTGTAATTGCAATTGTTTGTCAGTGCACGGATTCTGAGTATATTCTTCCTTCCATGCTTTACAGGTGGACCTGCACCGTATACAGTGGGAGAGGTGGCTCATTTTGAGGACCCCGACACCTACAGTGAGTGTTGCATGTGTGCTATTTTTAATGTTTGCTGGTGATGCATGATGGACTACTGTATGTTCAACAGAATTCAAGGTTTGATGCACATTCATTAGTATTGTTCCATTAGTGGGATTTCAGTCATCACTTCATTTTGAGTTGACCTATGCTTATCCATTTCTCAGATTTTGGGTCTGTCGGCCATTCCAGTAGGGCCTGCTATGGGGAATGGGGTGAGTCATGTGGAATACACTGGTTAATGTAAGAGTTGCTCTGGGACTTGTCTCGGACTGAGTCTGCATTTCAGACTGACATTCTCCCAGATAGCTTCTGCAAAAGGCTTGTCTGAAATCTGCTGCTTCCCTAGTTAACGATGGACTGAGTACACTGTAGGTTGGATCTTCCGGGGGCATGTACTTCCACAAGTTGTACTAGAAGTGTGTGGGACTAGAGTGCAATGGCCTAGGTGTACATTCTACTCATGATCATGGGTGTTCTTGCTCCTCTGTGTCTGTAGAAAAATATGCCTCACTGGTAGTATGTGATGTTGGCCTAAGTCAGTACATTTTGACATGTGTGGACCTTGGATAGGACAAGGTTTAGCTGACTCCAATTTGTTGATAGCCCTTCACTGGTGGTGTGTGTGTGGAGGAAAAAACTTGTTGAGCTTTCTATACACTCCTGGGTGTGCATTGATTATGGGATTGTTGGATGTTCTTCCCACCCCCCCTCAAAGACTGCCATGTGTTTGGGAATAGGGTACCTAGGACTGTAGCAACTAGTATGTTACACATACTTCTGACCATTTGAAACTTTGTTTTGAACCTAGTGTACACACTCGGTTATGGCACATGAGTTCTATACTAGCAAATCCAATTACAAATCCCAGATATTGAGGGTTGTGATTGTTATCACATACACTGACATGTAGTCAAGGCAATAGGCGGAGGAGGTGCAGCCATAATGTCAGCTGCATTACTAATTATTTTGATGAGAAGTTTAGGCTGATGTCACCCATCATGTATAGACATGTATATGCTAGGTGTGAGATGCCCTTTGTATGCAGGCTTCCCATGTACTTCCTCTGAGACTTTCAATGATCTATGTGGTGATATGAGCTGTTACAACTACAGTAAAAGTAATTTCCAATTGACCCATTGTGCTATTCCACCCAATGCATTTCCTATGGTAAATAGTTGCCCTTTCTCTTCACTTGTGGGTAATTTATTAGGTCGGACTGCAGTGTGATGTTCAGGGACATCTTTGTAGATGAGGAGTTGTTAACACTCTTGTCTTCTTGTCTTCATTACTGACATAGATCATGTGTGCAAAAATTCAGCATGACTTCCCTTCATGGAAGTATACTCAGAAAGGGTGATTGATGCTGTGTTTAGTTGTGTTTGCTTAGATTAGACTGCATAATTTAATGTTTTAGTATTGCATGGTTCCCACATTTATCAGCCACCATTAGTTGACTTTGATTGCTATTGATGGAGCATTATTCTGTCCAACACAGCATGATTGTGTGTGGTTTGTCCCTTCATCAGTTATTCTCCTCAGGATGGTCAGGCTATGATGCAATCCTGGCCACTGCACAGATGTATCAGACTACATGATGTGAGGACAGTTGTATTGACAAGCTACATGGTTGTCACACAGGCACTTTTGAGTTATCTACTGCACAGTTGATGTGTCAAATTACACAGAGACATATTAGGTGTGCAAGTGCTATTTATTGATAGGTGCTGTAGTGCAAAATGTACATTGTCCATGTTTGCTGAGTCCGTTCTAGTGCATTCTTACATGGTGATCCTATAGAAGGGGTATGGATGATGCTCCTGACATGCTGGGGTGATGTTACAGACAGTGCAGAGGGACAGGATTTGCTGATTAGTAGGAGAGAGACATTCACTGGCAATGCTGACAAGTTATACAGTGGTTAACAAACCAGTCATTGAGTATAGTTGTAGTGAGACTGGCATTTGACAAAACGTAGGACCTTGGTCAAAGTAGGCCATGGTGCAGGGACTAGTGCTTCCGGGTACTCTTCCGTGTGAATGTGATCTGTTCCATGTCTTCTTCTTCTGATGTGTGTGTTGCCTGCTTTGTCCTTGTTGTTGTTGGTTGTGAAGGGGCATCACACACCTCAGTGTTAGAAGACGTGGAGTCAGACATCCCGGTGGCTGCTCCCTGTGAAGGTCTTAAGGGCAGTACTGCAGCAAGGAGGGCCTGCTGGTTTTTGAGAATAGCAGCTACATCACGATGGTAGGCAGCCAGGTCGGCCCTGAGGGAGTCATGATTGCATTTGTGCATGCAGTGGAAAGTTTGGGGTGCGAGGTGTTGTTGCAACTCCCTAACTGCAGTGGTGAATTCCTTTATAGTTTCTTGTAGTCCTTGCAGTATGGATGTTAGGGCTTGCATAGCTGCTGCCTGATCTGCAGATGACATCATGCACGAGCGCACCCCCTCAAGGCTGGCTGCCATATTTTGCATCCCCACCCGCACCTCCTTGGCCAGCTCCCGCTGCACTCCAACTACAGTTCTTTCAAAGCTGGTGCCAGTGGCGTCAGAGTCCTCAGCTGTGTAGGAGCTGGCAGGTCTTGCAATTGGGGTGGTGGGTGGTTCTTCTCTGATGGCTGCTTGTTCCTTGCTCCTCCTTGTGACTGTAGGTGGGGTCTGGAGGGTTTCAAGGACCTTTTGGATGGTCTCCTGGAGAATGTTTATGGGCTCGTCATCCATGTCATCAGGGAAATCTGGGACAGGCATATCGGCAGGAGATCCACGTTCCTCTGCAATGAAACAGGGTACAATTAGTGTGTCTGTGTTGTGACAATTTTGACGTAACATGCCAGCATTTTGATGAATTTACTTTGTGATCTTGTTTGGTATTGGTATCTGCTGTCCTTCATATGGGCATTGTTATGGGCCTATGGCCCACCTGTGTGTCACATGTATGATACTGAGGTATCAGACTTGTCTGCCTAATCGCCTCTAGGTGTTGTTTGTACCAAATAGGGAATAGCCATCTTTTTGTCCTACTTGACCCTCCGTGTATATCTATTCTTATGGTGAGACCTTTCACTGGCTGTGGGTGTTCTGATTGCCCTGGCAGCACACTTGCCTCTCAGGACCTGCCCCAATTCCTGATTGTTCACATTGACTTAAATGTAATTGACATGTGGCATATCCTATGCATGGCAATGTTATGATGTGATATGGATGTAGACATTGTTAATGTGTCCTGCTGATGTTGGGTAATGTGTGTTTAATTGGATTGCCCTGTTTATCATATCAATGTCCTATTTGGTCCTCTGACTGTGCAGGTGTATTTAAGTGACCAGTTGCATGTGTCCCCTCCTCAATGCTGTTGTCTGAGCAGTATGACATTTGTGATGTTGCCTTGTTAGCCAGGCACGGGAAGGTCCCTGACATATGCAGCATGGGTGTGTCCTTAGTGCTGTGTCGCTCCTATTGCTGTTTACTTTGGCTGATGTATGTGACAACTATGGGCATTGACATATGAGTGTACTGGGGCCTTTGTCTTGTTTCAGGAGATTGTTGCAGATGTCATCCTCACCCCCTAATTTAGGTATGTATGTTCCATGGGGAGGTTACTGCCATTGGATACTATAGCTGCACAGAGATCAGAGGTGTTAGTGTCAACTGTTGTTGCAGTTACATTGCAGTTGTTGTTTTGGCTAGTGGATTGCTGATAGGGCCCTAGTTAATGTAGGAGATATTTTGGCTGACGAGTGCCAGGATGTAAGTTTGACGTAGTGGCCTTCCCTCCTGTCGAGGCTTTCCCCTAGCTCCATTGTTGTCATGAAAGGATGCCCCCATGGGACTGTTGTTGGTGTTGTGTTATGTTGTGCCCCAGCTTCTGTATGTGCAGGGCATGCCCCCCTGCCGTGCACTTTTACCCATGCCAATCCATGTATGTGCTGACTTACATTCAATGTGTAGTAGGTATTTCCCCCCTGCTTACAGTCAACATTATTGCATTATAATTCCCCATGCGACTTACCCTGCATGTGCGTTGTCTCGTGGTAGTCTGCACTGTCCTGTCCTTGAATCCCTGTGACAATCTCCTCAGGGATGACGGCTGCGACCATCTCCTCCATGTGGTCCAGGGCCTCCTGGTGTGCTGGACTCCCCCCTCCAGTCTGCAGTGCTGCCTTCCTGTTCCTGGCCATTTTTTCCTTTGTCCTACGTTTGCAGTCATGCCAGCGTTTCTTACACTCGGTGACTGTCCTGCGTACTTCAGCCACACTGTTGATCTTGTCAACAATTTGTTGCCATATGGCCTCTCTCCTACTGATTGGCAACTTAGAGATGATGAACAGTTGGTGCTGGTGTTCCGTCACCTCTTTAACCAGGATTTCCTGCTCCGCTGCACTGAAGCGACACTTTCTTTTTTTTCTATATATGTCCTGGTTCCTGTATGGATCATCCTGGCTGGTTCCTGGTCTGCTGTCATCTTCCTGGGGTCTGTAGTGGCATCTGGGATCCATTTTGGCTCTCCTCTGCTGAAAGGGCAGTGTTCGCGGGTATTTTTGACGCTATTGCGTCAAAAAAAACGGCGCTTTCCGGGTTGCGCTGTCATAAATCGACCCACAGTCATTTTTGTCGCGTTAACGTCGTTTTCCTTTACGACTTGACGCCGCGATGTGCGTAAAAAAAAATGACTCCCACCTGTTGATTGCGCCGCCGTGCGTCAAAGTATAAATTTGACGCCCGCACAGCGCATCGAAATGGCATTAGCAGGCGGTAAAATTTTTGAAGCAAAACTGCGGCGGCGCAGCTTTGCGTCAAAAAGTATAAATGTGGCCCTAAGTACCTCTTAGTATTTTCTCACTCAACACAGCTTTTACTTCACATATGCACAATATGTGACCCAAACATGGTGGCGCTACATACAGATATACAGCACTTTAGAATAAGTGAATGACACAAATTAGAAAACACTTGCATCCATTAAATGTGCCCAAAATGGCAAGTTCCTGACCTACTGTACAGGACAGGTGGAAGAGACCTACGTCTGCTGGCAGAAGTCGTCATGGCGGTAGGCTGACACGACCGCCATGTAACTTGCTATTGGAAAACATTTCTGCCTTTGGCGGACTTGGGCCAGTGGCTATGTATGCCGGCGGTGATGATGTACACCGGCGGTGACGGCCATGTATGTGGTGACTGTGACCACCATTTTCTGCACTATTGCTCACTTGACTCCTGACACTGTTGCCAGCAAGACCTCCACAACATGAGCTACTGTGCACTGCCACTGGGAGGCATCATACCATGTCCTACAGGTAATAGGGCCCTGGCCGTCACCCCAGAAGAGCTTGAGAGGCTAGTGGAGGAGGTCATACCCCTGTATGAAGAGCTATATGAGGCAATGGAAGAGCAGGTAAGTCCAATGTCCTAGTTATGTGTGATAGATGTTCTGTGTGATGTTACATCGGGCATGTGAACTTGTGAGGGTGTTGATACATGCAGATGGCATAACGTGGAGGTGTATGTGCAGAGACAATTGGTATGTTTGCCTACTCGCTGTGCCTGATGTGTACTGACCATTCCTTTTGGTATAGCACATGTGTACATGACCTTCTCCTTTTGTCTGCGTCATCAATGCAGGCGAACGCACCTCAAAAGAAGGGGATTTGGCGTGTAGAGAGCAGTGGGAGGAATGGAGATGCTGGTCCCGGAAGTCTGCTGAAGCCCTGCTGGGGATGTCCCCCCAAAGAGGCAGAAGTGCCCGTCAGACCCTGACCCCTCTAATGGACTGCATTTGGCGGTGCCCTACCCTGAGGTGGATGGATGTTTGAGGGTAGCACAGCAGCCGCAAAGAGATAAGTACTGACTCCATGTACTTTCCTCTGTTAGCTTGGTGTTTGCTGTCACACTTTAGCAGCTGTGACACTGTAGTAGGTGCTATAGGTATGTTGACTACTGAGAATACATAGTACTCATGTTGCCTGTATAAAAGATGGAGATATGGCCTTAGGATTATGCATGTGGATGTTTAAATTACCCGTGTCCAGGAATATCTATGACCACATGTGGAGATGCACATTTGTCAGTGCCACATATGTGACTCTACCCAATCATATAAATGTGTGTAAGCTGCTGTATCATCCTACCCATCTAGTATTTCAAGGTCCATTAATCATTTTATATATCATTGCAGCTCTAAGGTGTCATACCAGGTAAGCAATCCGGCCACATAGGAGCTCCCGTCATGCTCCGTGGCTAGCTACAGGCACAGAGGGAATGACGTGTGTCGGGAGTTGGACACGTTATGGCCACACTGCGTTTCCAAATGCGGAAAGAAGTTTGAAGCCGCCAAGTTCACCAAGGGGAGTCCCTCTCCCCCCTGCTTGCCACAAAAAGATTGGAATGCTGCCCCTTTGCCACTTCACTTCATCTGGAATTCAACATTGCAGCTGAGAAGCTCTACAGATGCCTGTCTTGCCCGGAGGGAGGAGACCAGTTCCTCATAAAAGAAAAGAGAGGTGAGGCAGGGACTACGGGACCTCAATAGACTCTGCCAGCGGGGAAAGTCTTGCTTTATACCTGCTCTTAAAATGTGCATTTTGTCCAGACTATACTACTTTGGTCACTTTTTAGTGCTCTCTATGCGCAGTATACTTTGATTTCTGAAAATCACTTGTTAAAAGACATTTCCCCTGGTGTAATTTGGTGCAAATCTGGCCCGCAACAAGCATTTCTCAACTAAAGTGAGAGTCCGTTACGCAGGGAGGGAAGAGAAAGGGGGTTGAGTGTCTTGCCAGGGCAAGGACAAGGAGTTACATTATATAATGCGGCGATCTCCACATCAATTTCAGGGTAAAGGACGCCCTGCTTCTAGGGCACCCAAAACAACACGCTCTCTTATAGCAAAGTGCCTAGCCCCCTCTGACGATCATTTAAATATGGGCTCACCTTCAAATATTGCCCCTCCGCTGACCACCGACTCATCCTCAGCACTATTTCCACTCGCAACTTACCACCTTCTATGACTAACATGGCGCATCAGGATTGTGGCCCTGACTCTTTGCCAGAGGAGGTCAGAGACCCGGAATCGGTCAGCAAAGTTGGCTCACTTCTGAACCAATCAACCTCCAGTTGTAACTCTGAGGCTAATCACAGTCAAGCCCTGGATATGGGTTCTGCACCCAAGCTGCTATATCCCCTGTTTGGTGGTGGAGTGGGGAAGGGTAAAAAAGATGTTACTCCCCCACTGACTAGTGGCTCCATCTCTGCTCCCCAGGCAAACAGCTCCCCACTCGACACACTATGCAAGCCAATTTGTGTTTCCGGGATTAGCACTGCAATCGGGCCCCCTCTGAATTTCTTTGTCAATGGACCCCCTGAGCTGGCCCAAGATCAGTTGAACCTACAAGCGGGGTTTCTCTCTCATGAACGTAAAGAAAAGGCAAGCACTGGCATCCCCTCAGAAAATCTGCTCCTTCAGATTTTAAGTGAGTTAAAAACTTTGAAAATCTCGCAAGATGATGCAATCCAGAGAACGGAATCCCAATTAAATTTAATTTGCAGTGATATACAGCAACTTAACTCACGTATCAAAGAGGTAGCACAGCGTGTATCAGATCTGGAGGATGTACACCTTACTTTGGAGCCGTCAGTGGCAAAATGTCAAGCAGATCTGTGAGACTTACAGATTCGGCTAGATGATGCTGAGAATCGCTCATGCAGATCTAATCTGAGATTTACGGGAATCCCTGAAGGGCATGAAAATGGGCGGTCTGTTACAGACTTAATTACCGATCTTATCTCACATCATGTTCTCTTAGAACCAACGGATAAACATTTAGACCTTACCATTATGAGGGCCAATCGGGTCCCTGCAGTGCAGCCACCCAATGCAAAATACCCTTGAACTATTCTTGTAAACTTTGGCGATTTTCTTGTCAAAGAACGCATCCTTCAACAAGCAATCAAGAGTAAAATACACCATATCCCTGGCGATTATGCCTTTAAACTTTTCTCAGCTATGTCGGTGGCGGCTGCGCATCGGAGGAGAGAACTGAAAAGGATGATCCCGGCTTTTCAAAAAGCTTGAGCTCCGGCAGGACTTATGCAGCAATCTAAACTTAAAGTTATTTTTCAGGGACATTCTAATTTAATCCATAAAGTTGATGTTGCTAATATTCTTTTACATTCGATTCAAAACCCTGACCAAGCAGGATGAAGGAGCGGGGAGAGGAAGGGGAAAAACATAAATAAGAGAATGGAAGGGTGTGGGCACATTATGCATTAAGAAGGGTGAATTTGTTTGACAATGGTGGATTCCGCAGAGTGAAAATATAATGCATTATCATGGTACTCACATTCCTGTCCCTTTGAAGCCTATGGTATCTGGGGGGCCATGCCAAGGCACCCGATTAGGGAAGGAGGGGATCAGGAGCTGGGTGGTGGTCCCGGTTCGCCCAGACAGGAGGGCCCCAGGTGTTGGTCACTTAAAGGGCGGGGTGAGGGTACAGGAGGATGGGCAGGGGTGATGACAAGGGCTACAAGGTCCTTTTTTACCATACTGAAATATAGGTATGCACAATGTAAAGCGATTAAGTCTCAATTTTGGTGACTTAGAAACACAACTAATAGCCAACACAGATCTAGATACAATTACTTCTGAGCCAAAACTTTATGAGTATCTACAGGAAGCTTTTGATATCCTAATACCACTCAGAAAAACTAAACACGACAAAAGAAAACCAACACCTTGGAGAAACACAGAACTTAAAAAGATAAAGCAACAAATCAGAAAGTTGCAGCGGACCTGGCTCAAAACAAACAACAGTCAAGACAAACTGTAGCTACACAAACTTAACAGAATATACAAATCATCAATCAAAAAAGCTAAAAAAGGTACTACTCAGACAGAATTCAAAATGCTCAATCTACAACCAAGGAATTTTATACAATTCTCAATGAAGTTTGAAAACCTACATGCATGGAAGGAAGTCATCATATATTCATACTCAAGATTTCCCAAACAAATTGGCAACTCACTACACAACCAGGTAGACACATTGGACTCCTATTTAAAACAGAAGAAAACCATCAGCACCAACCCCTTTCCTAAAATATCCTCTAAGAATAAACCAACCCAACCTCTACAGTCCGTCCAACAAATATCCCAAGGTGAATTTATGGATTTGGTAAAAGCAGCAGACTTTCCAGTTGCCCTTCTGACCCTTGCCCACCACAAATCTTCAAGAACATTCTTCTATCTACTTCTGCTGCCACACCTGTAAGAAGAATCATCAACAACTCTTTAACTACAGGAACTTCTCCTGTAGACCTGAAAAAGGCAAACATACGACCGTTATTAAAGAAAACAAACCTAGACCCGCAAGACCCCAACAACTACAGACCAATCACAAATGGACCTTTCCTGGGCAAATTGATAGAAAGAGCAGCATTCGCCCAGATGTCACAATTCATTGAGACAATTCCATACTTTCAGACTTCCAAACTGGATTCCGCCCAGGAAGAGGCACTGAATCGGCACTCATAGTAATCTGGGATGATCTTAAAAACATAGTCGACCGCAATGGAGTTGCTGCACTACTTCTCTTGGACTTCTCGGCTGCCTTTGATACGTTGACCATGACACCCTAATTCAAAGACTCCACGAAGCAGGCATACAAGGTACTGCTCTCGACTGGATTACTTCCTATCTTCCAAAAAGATCTAATATCATCTACTCGCCCCCCTTCTCGTCCAAACCCTACCTCACAAAAGCAGGGGTCCCCCATGGATCAATCATCTCACCTTTGCTTTCAACATCTACATGAGATCATTACCAGAACTGATCAATGATTTCCATCTCACATGCTACAACTATGAGGATGACACGCAAATACTACTTAAATTAGAATGCCCCAAAAACATTGAAAACTCAGAAATCTTCTGTTGCCTCAGAGCCGTTGATCAGTGGATGACCTGGAGCCATCTCAAACTAAATACCATCAAAACAGAAATACTCATATGTGGTGACTGTAAAAGTTATGACCCTCTGTGCGTCTAGCCTGACGATCTCGGACCACCTCCTCAATTATCCAAGGAAGTTAGAAACCTTGGAATTACCATGGACTCCAAGTTAACTATGAATGCCCAAGTGGACAAATTAGCACGAACAAGCTTCATTACCTTGAAGACTTTACGACGCATCTTTCCCACCTCGGATTTCCACACAAGGTGCAAGCTACTATCTCGCTTGTACTATCCAAACTGGATTATGCCAATGGCTTCTACCATGGATCATCTCTATATATTATGAAAAAACTGCAACGTATTCAGAACTCCACAGCCAGGCTACTATTACACGTAAAGCCGCAAGCCCACATCTCCCCTGCCTTGAGAGCACTACACTGGTTACCCGTTGCCAGAAGAGGCACTTTCAAGCTGCTTTGTATCACCAACAAAGCTATACATGGAACAGAACCGCTTTTTATCAGAAACAAAATAACCAAATACATCCAACAAAGAAACCTACGCTAAAGATTAGCACCCTGCCTTAGAACACCACCATACAAGAAAAATACTATGGGTGGTACATCCTTCTCCGTTCAAGCAGCCAAACTATGGAATTCATTACCCCTAACTATAAGAGCCACAGATAACTTTCTTGTCTTCAGAAAACTACTCCAGAGTTGGCTCTTTTCTTCAAAACCACCATTTTCAAACAAATATGGACTGTATATGCCTATGTTGATAAATATTTTTCTGATTATGTGTCTATTTCTAGTTATGTATAGTTGTTTAGAAAATTTGTATCACTACTATGACATAACAATATAATACACACACACTCTTTAAACCTGTTTGACTAAGTATAATTACCCATGGTTCTAATTATGTACTGTATGTACATATATGTGTGCATATGTGTGTGTTTGTATGTGTGTGTGTGTGTATATATATATATATATATATATATATATATATATATATATATATATATAGATATATATATTTATATATATATCTATATATATCTATATATATATATATATATATATATATCTGTATATGTTGTTTCTGTGCTTGGCATGTCCGTGGGTCATTGCATGGCTCCTGGGTAGGTTGTTATACTAGATATCTATGAATCCCTGCTCTCATGTTATCACACTTATCTACCCATCATCATATGTCATGTCTCTATCAAACTATCCTCCATTCCCACTCTGACTCATCCCAAATCCATTCTACTACTTTCATCTCCTAAATAACTCTGCCTAAGCTTTTCCCCTCCGCATCAACATCTAACTCACCAAATCTCACTCTACCACCATGACCTCCCAAACAACCATACTAAATTCTCCCTCATTTATCTCACCCTGCTACTATGATCTCCTTAACCCTTCCACAGACTCTTCCCTCCTCCATCCCCCTTTACTCATCCCAAGCCTTTGGGATGAGTAAATGAGGGATATACTTCCAATTAACACTTCTGGATTTCTTTCCTCCTCCACCCCACCATTACTCCAGTCAATCTAACTAACAAACTCTCATATCCGCGGCTCAAATTAACTCATAATAATACTAAAACTGTACTCATACTCATATTTCCCGAGACTAATCTTGTTGGGTTCCGGAGTAGCGTGCTACTCGCCGAAAAGCGATTCGACGCCTCATCAGGGGTAGTAAGTGCTATATAAATACTATTACAATACAACACAATACAGTGTTGATGACACCATCCGACGCAGGCCAAGGTCTAAATTTTCTGGTGGTTTTAGAATACTAAATATTTAGGCAATCTTCTAAAAGATTACAATGGCAAGGTTAAACTCCTCACTAAGAATAGTCTCCTGGAATGTCAATGGGCGAAATAATACAAGGAAAAGGGCTGCAATTGAAGACAGGGTAAATGCTTTAAATCCCTATGTTAATCTATTACAAGAAACTCATATCCCGGCTAAAAAAGTAGCGGGCTTCAACATATTCAAAAGATCTGTTGATCTCAAGGTGATTGCCGCAGCTCCAGCCCCTCACAGAGGCGCAGCGTTTTTTCTAGCTAGAGATCTTGGTGCGCCGAGCACTCGATTCTTGCAGCGACCCCGAAGGGCCACAATGCCTTGGACTGGCTCATCTCATTCCTCTCCGAAAGAACACAAACAGTTCGCCTCCCACCTTTCGGCCTACAGCCACCAAGATCATCTGTGGGGTCCCCCAAGGATCCTCCCTCAGCCCCACCCTCTTCAACATCTACATGGCTCCTCTCGCCAACATCCTCCGACCCCACGGCACCACCATAATTTCTTATGCTGACTACACCCAGGTCATCATCTCCCTCACCAAGAACCCAGCCACCACCAAGATTAACCTGCACGCCAGACTCCTAAACACCGCCAAATGGATGACAACAAGCCATCTCAAATTGAACTCAAACAAAACAGAGATCATCATCTTTGGCCCCAACAAGACAGCATGGAACGACTCCTGGTGGCCCACCACCACGGACCATCCCCAGCACCCACCACCCATGCACGCAACCATGGCACCATATTTGACTCATCCCTCTCCATGACCCAGCAAATCAACGCTATATCATCCTTCTGTTTCAACACCGTAAGCATGCTACGCAAGACTTTCAAATGGATACTCCTAGAAACAAGAACAGTCACCCACACCCTCATCAGCAGCAGACTGGACTACGGCAACGCCCTCTACACTGGGACCACAGACAAACTTCAAAGAAAACTCCAGCGAATTCAGAACGTAGCCGTATGACTCATCCTCAACCTCCCTCGCCATGAACACATATCTACCCAACTCAGATCCCTACACTGGTTGCCCATCAACAAAAGGATTATTTTTAAACTCCTCATCCACGCTCACAAGGCCCTCCACAACACCGGACCGGCCTACCTCAACAAATGAGTAAACTTCCACATACCTACTCGCCAGCTCCGCTCCACCGACCTCTCCACAGTCCCACGCATCCAACGCACCACCTCCGGTGGCAGATCCTTCTTCCACCTCACTGCCAAGACCTGGAACTCCCTCCCCACCAACCTACGCAAGACCCAAGACCTACTAAAAAACAGAAGGCATCTAAAAATGTGGCTTTTCCAGCAGTAACCAGCTACTATCCCCCCAGTGCCTTGAGACCCTACCGGGTAAGTAGTACGCTTAAGAAATTATTTGATTGATTGATTGATTGATTAAAGGGCGATGGTGCTGGGTACACTGCCTAATCGCCAAAGAACAATTTATTTTTGACAGTTTTTATGCACGTTTGATGGATGAACCGGCCCTTATATGGAACGGTTTCAATCCCTTTTCCAACTTCCAGGCAAAATCATTATTGGTGGGGATTTTAACTTTCTCCAGGATCCATTCATGGACAGCACTGTTAAAGGTAAAAAATAAGACAAGCCTAGAGTTGCTGAAATCTTTAAACGACTACGTCAATGTGTTGATGCTCTCTGATCCTTGGAGAATAAGTGCATTTCAAGCCGGTGTAAGAGTGCCTCCGGCATCAATTGTTTTTAAATCTAAAACATTGTGTTTTAAGAGTCAATTGGTGAGGTATTCTGGTATATCCGACCACACCACCCTGGTGCTAGAAGTGTCCCTTTTGCCAGGATTCTCTACACCTCATCCTAGAAGGTGGGTGTTCAACCAGCAATTACTCCAAGACGAGGGATGGGTACAGGCCTCCAAAGTCGAAATAAGTGAATTCTTTAAATATAATCAGGGATCTTCAACCCCAGCTGTGGTTTGGGATGCGTTTAAGGCCTTTTCCAGGGGCTTGGTAACCGCTAAGGGGTAGCAGATAAAACTTATCAGAGACAACAAGTTAGGGTTCTGGAAGAAGCAGTACAGAGGAGCTTAGCTATCCATCTTCATGCCCCCACGGAAAACAAACAAAAAATCTTTTGAATTAGCTAAACGGGCACTGTCCAACAGTTTTCTTAAGAAGGTTGACATAGGATATCAGACTTATAGACAGAAGGCATACAAAAAGAGTAATTTCACAGGGAAATTTTTGGCCTGGCAAGCTTGAAACCAAATTGCTAGCAATATGATACATGCATTAGGGTGCCCTGCCTCTGGGGGAAGGCATACTGACCCCAGAGTTGTGGATAAAATTATGCTAGAACACTATAGGCAAATCTATAGCCAAACCCAGGATATTGACCTTAAGACCATTAGGGACTTCCTGGGGAAATTGGAAATTCCTACTCCTTCGAAAGAAGATAGCGATGCTCTAACACAGCCATTTTCGAAGTCAGAACTGTTGGAGGTTGTTAGAACCTCCCCATGGGGAAGGCTGGTGGACCTGATGGCTTCCCGGCTGAATTTTATAAAAGTTTCACCAATGTGTTTGTAGACAATTTTTTGTCTTTAATTAATGACTTGCTCAAGGGCGAGCAGATCCCCAATTCTTGGTATTCAGGGAAAGTGGTTAGCTTTCCTAAAAAGAATAAGGATAGGGAAGACCCAAATGTATATCGTCCAATCTCTTTGCTAAATACGGACTATAAAATTATTACAGAACTCTTGGCCAACAGGCTTAACGTGGTTGTCACTAAACTGGTGCACCCGGATCAGAACGGGTTAATTGCCGGCCGACAACTGGCAACTAATACGCACTATCTAGCCGAGGCTCTTGATTATTTAGCTTCTAATAGAATCCCTGCCATCATTCTTTTATTAGATGCGGAAAAAGCTTTTGACCTGGTTGCATGGGAACACACAGTTTGAAATATTGTTGAGATACAAGTTTCCCTCCCAGGTCTCTGCATTAATTCAAAGGCTGTATCTAAACTCTAAAGCCAATATCATAATCAATTCTGCCAGTATTGGTCGACTTCAAGTTCGACGTGGGACCCGTCAGGGGTGCACCCTGTCTCCTATTCTCTTTGCTCTGTTTATTGAACCTTTAGCGATTAAAATTAGACTGAATAATCAGATTCACTCCCCACTAAAGTCAATGGGGAAGATTAAGCTTTACGCCGATGATATTATTATGTTTTTAGATGAAGAGCGGTCCTCCTGGGAAGAGGCTCTTAAGGTGTTTGCCCAATTTGAGCAAATTGGTAGCTACAAGATTAACTTGAGTAAGACCAATATCATTCTTTGTGGCACTTCTTCTATTAGATTGCTCCCTGAATTAATGCACTGTGTCAATGTGAGGCCAAAGAGGTACCTATTAATTAATTGTTCATCAAAAATAGGAGATCTTTATGATCTCAACTACGTTCCTTTGCTCGTGAAAACCCAGGCCTTACTTGCATGCTGGGGGTCTCCCCCCCTTTCTATACTTGGCCAAGTTGCGCTGATTAAAATGTTCATACTACCATTATTCAACTTTCTGTTCTCGGCTGTCCCCTGTGTATTTTCGTCTCTATTTTTCAAGAAATTAGAGTCTATGTTTGGCTCATTCATTTGGCAAAGTCAGAAGGCAAAGGGCAGTATTAAGTACATTATATTCTGATAGAGAAAAGGGGGGCTTAGCATTGGCAAATTTGAAAGATTATTATTTCGCCTTTTTCGCACATTATCTGACTACATTCAATACTAATCAATCTGTGGGCTGTGTATTTATTAAAGTTTTTGTGAATTAATCTGCAGGGAGCAAGATACCCCAAACCTGGCATTGTTGGTGAAATCTCCCAAAAAGGTTTGATACAAGATTCTTAAATGGCTCTTTAAAAAAAAAGATATTCAATCCCATATTTGCACTTTTTTAATCCTCTGACATATTTCACGTTGCGCTCTGAGTGTCAGCTCGATTTAGAAACAGCGAGAAGATGGGATTATGCAGGGTTTAGTAAAATTGGGGATTTTCGCATCAATGACAATTGGGAAACTCTCTCAAACATTCAGATGGCTGTCCAAAATGATTTCCTTTTGGTGGGATCCTATAGTATTATGCTCCATAGTTTGAGTGACTTGGATATCGATGTAATCATTAATACACAGGCCTTAGTTGCCAAACAAGTAGACCCTCCTGGACTGAGGCGAGCGGGTGCATGGAGAAAGTTACTCTTAGAGCTGGATAAGACTGATCGCTGGGCAAAAGCGGCAAGGAATTGGGTTCGTCGAGAGGGCCTTGATCAGTCAAGGGAATGCTGGGAGAAGATCAATCATCTAAATTTTGCAGTACTGAGAGGTGCAAATTGGCATCGCATGATATGTTTTAGCAAATGGTTATTATATCGCACCCCGCAACCCCTATCCCGGCTGATACCCGGCTGTCCTGATATTTGTTTTCAGTGTAAGGCAGCAGGGGTGGCCGGTTGGATACACGTGATTGGTACATGTCCACTTATGCAGGAATTCTGGGATGGAGAATTTAAGATATTAACAACTATTGCTCAGACTCCTATAATGCCCAGTATCTGGCTTGTGGGCTTGGGCTACGACCCCGGGGCAAGGCTTCCACCTGGTGGGAAAAACTAGTTTTTATTGCCACTGTGATTGCTAGCTCTCTCCTGTTAAGAAACTGGGGCTCTGATCTAACTCCCTCCCCTCATGAATGGCTGAGTAAAATGGTACAGGTCAGAAATCAGGAATTGAGATATGCCAGGAGAGTGGGCGGGGGTAAACAGTTGTCACAGATTTGGGGCAAATTCTTTCTAGACAACTGTACGCAATCATTTCAGGCTTAATTATAAAATGAAACTGGGTTTCCACCTGGCCGGACTGTATTCATTTGGAGTTATCCTTTTGGAAATCATTGGGAAGGATGCTTAAGATAAAGTGTGAAATTGCAATGTTTTTTTGTTATCTGGCTAGATCTTGCTAAAAATCAATAAAAAGAAATTTAAAAAATGGTGTCAGACCACTCCCGTTTGTAAAGATCAGCTCTATGTGCTATGTAGGGCCTGACATATTGGGTACAGGGTCTAGTTACCCTGTGTCCTGGTACAGGTATTGACTCCATGTGATGCTGGCACCTCATTGAGTCAATAAGTATGGCCAGTATAGGACTGTCCAAATGGGTTTGTAGAGGTGTCCCAATTGCCCCTTCATATTCATACTAGGGGGTATGTGAAGGTTGTAATGGAAGTGCATTCAACTATGGGGGTCTAATTTTGTCTATTTGCCCTTACCATGCATTTCCCTGGCATTGACGTGTGTACAAATCAATTTTATCCCAATGCCTTTGTTGTAGAGTAGGTAAGTGGCTAGGCTGCCCTACCCTTTGACAATGTGCACTGTCCATGCCAGTTGTGCCAGTGGCCTATCAATAAGAGTGCAGCATATGGTATTAGCTGCCTACACCATGTCTCAATGGTTACTTGGGGGCAGATTTTCCATAGTGGGACACTCATTGCTACCTTTCGCCAAGATGATGTGGGCAGTTTGGACAGGAATTGGTATTGGCACACATCATATTTCAAGATTTCATAGTTTAGCTGTACTGCTATTTCTCATACAGTTTTAGTTGCTGTGGAATATGTTGTCAGTGAAATGGCAGTCATGTAGGTGCATGTGTGTACATGCATTTTTAGTGGGATATGTGTGTTGCCTGGGCTTAGCTAGTGGAAATCACATGTCAGGAATGATGTGAGTGATATAAGTGTACTCATGTTGTCATGTCATGGCTCTGAATCTGCATGTCAGGTGGGATGTAATGTTCCCACCTAGGAATTAGTAGGCTGTCCATTGTTTAGAAGTTGTAACTATGCTCTTTGTGTTGTCAGTGGTTTGTCTCATGTGTGCTAGGTAAGATACAGTAGCAGTATATGCATTTAAGGCGTAGTAGGGAATATCTGTGAATAGTGACTGCAACTAAACCTCTAAGATGTGGTACATGTATTGACACAGCTGTTCTCCAGAAATGGAATGTAAAATTGTGATGGCCACTGTTTGGGACTGCCACATGTTGGCGTCATCAGAGATTGTTGCCATTGTGTCATTAATGTACAGAGGCATGTGATTTGAATGCCAGGTTCTGTGTTGTTTGTGAAGAGAGTTGTCTTTACTTGCATGGAATATGACATGTTCATGGACTAGGCAGGTGTAGATTCTGATTAGACTTGATATGGTGTTATAAGTCAAAGGCATTTCCGTAAAGTGATAAGATTATGGAAAGTGATGAGCTGGATGGAGATAATATATTAGCTTTAGCCAGGGCATGATGAGCATGCTGACTTTGAGTCACAGGTGATTTGATGGGATTCTCTAGTAGTGCTCCCTTACATAGATTATGATGTCGGTGAGAGATGACAAATGGGTTAGATTGAAGTATCATGTTTTGACATGATGTAGGATCTGTGGGTTTCAATATGGGACTACCTTGCCAGGAGATGTACACCTACAGTTGTGCATGCTGTAATGTGTGTATGTGAAGAATGTGATGACCCTCTCTCTCCCTATCCCTCCCCTCCTCTCTCTCTCTGTGTGTGCATCAGCATTGGCAGGTGAAGGAGATCAGCACAGGTGAGTGGAGATGCTGCTGGCCATGGGACCCGGAGTGCTGATACCACCGGCAGCGAGGGACCCAGTGCCCCAGAGGGTGAGGGGAGTGCCACAGGTGAGACAGGATCCAGCACATCATCTTTTGAATCCTCCTCCTGTGGACACTCCCTGGTGGTGGTGGACCCATAATGGACCACCCCAGCACCATCTTTGTCTGCCACCCCCCTTTCTACCACCACCCTCCTTGTAGCTGCCCACACCATTGGGCATACCCACTCACCCAAGTGGGTGGGCGTCTCCTTTGCCACAGGCACCTCTGCCCCTGCCCCTGTCAGCCCTGCTGCCCTCAGAGAGGAGGCTATTGATCTCCTGAGGTCAATCTCTGTGGGTCAGACGACCATTGTGAATGCCAAATAGGGACAGGCAACTCAGGTCCAACAGAGTAATGTATTCCTGGAGGGCATTCACGGTGCACTGGCTGGCTTATAGAGATCCTTTTAGACACTGGCCTCCACACTCATGGCAGCCAGTCACCCTTTGTCTTCTGTCCCCCTCCACCTTCCTCGTCCCAATCCCAAACCCCTCTTCCCTGACCCAGCCACAGCACACAAACAGACAAGCATGCATCCACCTCAAAATCCAAGGGTAGTGCTGACAAACACAAGCACCACCAGACCCACCACAGGCATGCACACAAGCAGCATCCACCTGCAGACACATCAACAGTCACTACCTGCCCTGACACCCCCACCTCCCACAGAATCACAGACACAACATCTGACACACCTGCAGTACCCAGACCAACATTCACCGATCCAGCCTCACACCTATCCT
The DNA here is from genome assembly GCF_031143425.1 of Pleurodeles waltl. Lineage (NCBI taxonomy): Eukaryota > Metazoa > Chordata > Amphibia > Caudata > Salamandridae > Pleurodeles > Pleurodeles waltl. The sequence continues at coordinate 345,879,441 of NC_090439.1, forward strand.
ACCCACAATCAGCACAATAGCAGACCCTCAGACATCCATTCCAGTCACCACATCAGCAGACACCACAACCACAGACACACTTACATGTAGCACATCTACCATGCCTGCAGCAACCACCCCAACAGACAGCCACCCATCCAATATAGCTTTTCCCAGCACCTCCACCCCCCTCCTTTCAAGACACATAAATGCCCACACTCACCCACCCAACAGACACCCAGCACCCACAAGCATACCTCGCACACACATGCACCCAAGACATTCACTAAAACACCTCAGACAACCAATCCCTCTCCCTCCATACCCTTTTGCGATGATTGTCCCCATTGGTCAAAGAAAGCTTTCTCTCAGAGTCAAACCTTTTCCCTAGTCCTCTCCTACCCATGATACCTCAAAAGACTCTGGGGGTCATTACGACCTTGGCGGGCAGCTTCAATGCAGCCACACTCGCGCCACGGCCATTATGAGATCCCCACTGGGCCGGCGGAGATCTCGGCCGCAACACAGGAGCCGGCTCCAAATGGAGCCAGTGGTGTTGCGGCCGTGCGACAGGTGCAGTTGCACCTGTCGCGCTTTTCACTGTCTGCACAGCAGACAGTGAAAAGCTTCCCGGGGCCGTGACAGGGGGCCCCTGCACTGCCCATGCCAGTGCAGTGGCATGGGCAGTGCAGGGGCCCCCAGGGGTCCTGCGACTCACCTTTCCACCAGCCTTTTCATGGCGGTGTAAAACCGCCATGAAAAGGCTGGCGGGAGGGGGACTCGTAATCCTAAGGGCAGCGCTGCAAGCATCGCTGCCCTGGAGGATTACTCCCGCTGGGACTGAAGTGGCGGGAAACCGCCGGTCCCGGCAGTGCAACCACGACGTTTCCTCCGCAGTCATAATCCCCAGGATTTACCTGCCAGCCTGCTGGTGGTGAAAACCGCCAAAACAACCCCGGTGGTCAAAGACTGCCAGGGTTGTAATGACTCCCTCTGTGTCTCTCCTCAAGTCCAGCCCTTCCACCTCCAAGACCTCCCCTGCCCCCTGCAAGTACCATGGCCTTCCCCCACCAAGACGTCTACCCCTCCCAAGAGTTCCCAACCCTACCCCAAAGCCTTGACCTAAGCCCCCCAAACCCAAACCCAAAGATCCCCCAACCCTAAGCCCAAACCTCCCCTCCACTTCCCAATCCCTGAGGGGCCAGCTTCTCCCCTGATGCCTGTACCTGTGGAGGTTACATAAAGGTCAGGAGTAAATTAGGGACACATACAAGTGAATTATGTGCATGTTTGCACACATATACATATATATTTCAGGGCCAACCTGTTGTTGGTTACATATTTGTCCTGCATTTATTTCCTTAGGGCAGTTTTGTTTGTGTGTGAGTAAGTTTTGTGGGAGTGGTAGTTTTTGTACCTGTGTGTCTGGGCAGCATGTGTGTTTGTGTGCATAGCATTTGTTCCCCAGTCATGGGTATGTATTGTGCGATGGGCGTGGTATGTTGGGGACATGTTGTTGTGTTGGTATTGTGTGGTGTTTGTGTTGACATATGTTATTTGCAGTGTTGTGTGTCTTTGTGTGGTTGGACTGTGTGCGTGAGTGTGTGTGGAGATTGGTATGTCAAATCCGTTCTTATGTGTGTTTGCGGGGTATGACGTATTCTGTGCTGTTAGGCTGTGTGATTTTGTATGCTTTCATTCTCTTGTGTTGGTACGTTGCATTGTATATAATTTGTCAAGTGGTGGTGTCTATTGTGGTTGCTTGCTGATGCTTTGGTGGTGTTACGACTGTGGTGTAGTTGTGTCTTTTGGTGTTGCTGTGTGTGACTGTATCTGGGGCTTGGTGTGTCAGCGATGTGTGTGTGTGATGGCTGTTGTGTGAGTACTAAGGGGCATATTTATACTCTGTTTGCGCCGGAATTGCGTCGTTTTTTTTAACGCAATTCCGACGCAAAACTAACTCCATATTTATACTTTGGCGTTAGATGCGTCTAGCGCCAAAGTCCATGGAGTTTGCGTCATTTTTTAGCGTGGACACCTACTTTGCGTTAATGATATGCAAGGTAGGTGTTCCCGTCTAAAAAAGTGACTCCGAGACATGTGCGCCGTATTTACACTCCCGGGCAAAATTCACGCCCGGGAGTGGGCCGGTCAAAAAAAATGACGTCCAGCTGCTTTTGCGACGATTTTTAGCGCCTGGACAAGGCAGGCGTTAATGGACCTGTGGGCTCGGAAGGAGCCCAGAGGTGCCCTCCCATGCCCCCAGGGACACCCCCTGCCACCCTTGCCCACCCCAGGAGGACACCCAAGGATGGAGGGACCCATCCCAGGGAACTTAAGGTAAGTTCAGGTAAGTATTTTATTTTTATTTTTTTGTGGCATAGGGGGGCCTGATTTGTGCACCCCTACATGCTACTATGCCCAATGACCATGCCCAGGGGACAGAAGTCCCCTGGGCATGGCCATTGGGCAAGGGGGCATGACTCCTGTCTTTGCTAAGACAGGAGTCATTTCAATGGGGGTTGGGAGTCGAAAAAAATGGCGCAAATCGGGTTGAGGCGAAAAATTTGCCTCAGCCTGACTTGCCCCATTTTTTGGCGCCCAAGCTCCATATTCCCCTACGCCGACGCTGCCTGGTGTACGTCATTTTTTTCCACGCACACCAGGCAGCGCCGGTGGCTAAAGCCGGCTAACGTCGGCTAACGTCATTGAATAAATACGGCGCCCGCATGGCGCTTCAGAATGGCGTTAGCCGGCGCTAATTTTTTTGACGCAAAACTGCGTTAGCGCAGTTTTGCGTCAAAAAGTATAAATATGGCCCTATGTATATGCGTGTGGGTATGTGCCTGTGTGTGAGTGTGCGTTTTGGTGTGGGGTTATGTGTGTGTGTCGCTCTCACCACCCATTCCCAATTAGTATGTTGTGTGTGTGTGTAGGTACTTTGACATTTTACAACAGTGACAGGTAAGTGTGTGTACTCACGTTTGCTGTTGTCATTGCTAGTTTCAAAATCGTTGGGTGAGCAGGAGCAACGGGAAGACCTGTAGTTCTGGTTCCATGGCAGCTCCAGACGAGTATGGGTTCCTGAAGATGAGTGGTTTCTCAACCGTTTAAGGCTGTTGGTTCTGGTTCCTTTTTTGGGATTTATGATAACTTTGGCTATAAACACTAAAGCCTTGAGTCTTCTCAACTTGTCAAAACTCACATCAGAAGTAGAAATATGAGGCCAAATGTCTGCTACTTCTTTCAGTTGTTCTAGTGAGAACATAATGCTTTCCTAGGCGAAAAAACAATTAGATAGAGAAAAATAAAACAGCACAGCAAATGTGGCTATTGCTAGAAAAATAAAGCAATGCTTGCCGGTTCAAAGGTGGTTTAAAAGCTCGAGATAAAACAAAACCTTATAAACATATAAGCATTGGGGGGCAGTACGAGTTTGGCAGTCTCAGGACCGCCATGTTGTACCACCCACAGGCTGGAGGAGAAGACCACCAAATTATGACCATGGAAGTATTCCCAACAGAATACAGCCAAACAACCACCGGCACTGCCAGTGTGATCAGGTGGCTATAATAGGTGGAATCTTGCTGTTGCTATTTTTTCTGCGCAAGTGTGTTGTGAACGCGTGATGCAGTATTTTGTGGAGCACCACTCCTGGAACAACTGGAGTGTGACTGGTCCCTTTCATTCCAACTGGTTTTGGATTGAGGGTGAGTTTGCTATAGGAAGCCGTTTATGAGATTCACTGTGTGGATAATGTGACTCTTAGCTTAACATTGGGCACAACACAAGATGCTGCTGCCTCGCCTGGAACTCAGGCTTTGGAACATGAGTGCTCTATGGTTTTCCTTGGAGATGATCTGGATATTTTATCACCTGCCGAAGTAGAACATTTCCTGGCTTCAATTGTCCCACATATAATTGGCAATTTTCAAAATAACACTTAACTTTTAATTTGGCTTTTTGGCGTCACTATTGAATTTTTTAAATTGTCATTCTTATTCCTGCTCAAGTGTCTTTTAACTTGTCACTTTTGACTTTCGTGCTTATATGTTTATATTAATAGGATTTTATTAGGTTTTGTTTTATCTCGAGCTTTTAAACCACCTTTGAACCGGCAAGCATTGCTTTATTTTTATAGCAATAGCCACATTTGCTGTGCTGTTTTATTTCTCTCTATCTAATTGTTCTTTCGCCTAGGAAAGCATTATGTTCTCACTAGAACATTCATTTCACCTAGGGCTTTCTTCAAGGATACAGTCAGATAGGTTGCCGGCAAAAGTGGTACGCTGTGTCTCCAACATTCACAGAAACATACACACTCATACATTGGGGACATTTCTTAGACTGTCAACTGTTTTATTATAAAAACACTCCTTTGTCCCTTGCACGTTAGAGGGAGATTCCAGCCAGATGACCACAACTGCATGTTGATTGCCTCGCTACAGCTGCTTGCTTAGACTGCCTAACCTCTCATCTACATGGGGACGGTGTCTTTCTAGACTACATGGTTCCTTACTAAGGTTTGATCGATGATGTAACCTGAAGGGCAGGTTAGTCTTATTATGCTGTGCTCTAAACATAGCATAGGCAGGAGAACTATAACTCACTCCTAGTGACAGTATGGTGTGTCTATTTTTGTGTTTCACTCTCCTTGTCACCTTATTGCTTTTATTGTGTTTTATCATCCTAGTTATTGCCAAACATGCCATTTTATTTAAGATGCAGTTACTTCAATAAACCCTTACTGAACCATATTCTGCATCGGTTGTCTTTGCCTGTGTGAGACCAATGTAACTGAGAGAAAGGGATGAGATCCGATCGACCACGATTCCCCTGAAGTGTCTCTCTTGTCATGCGCCCGGTTGCCACAATCATCCCTGCTCTTGGGTGGAGATGAGGCGCTGATAGTGAGCTGGAAAACCTGGATTAGGCTGACAGGCATTACATGGTGTGGAATTGTACTTAGTATTTCACAGGCCATGCGATTCTGCCGCCCAAATCCACTAGCCTCATAGCATAATGAGAACCTATGCGACAGAATGGCATGCTGACCTGCTCTACCCCAAATCCTTATGAAAATGCTCCCATATTTACATGATATGATGCATTTATGTCCTTTCCCCCTGCACACAAATTCATGGGCTTGGGGCCATGGTGTAAGATAAATATATACTTAAGGATATTTTCTTGATGGTCCAGTAAAAAGATGTTTTGATGGATATGACACAGTTAACAATCACATTGTTGTAGAGCCTAGGATTTTCTGGTGAACAGAAACAAATCCATTCTAGCTGTGGTGCAAGATAATTTGTTTTTTGGGTTTCAGATAAAAATGTTAAATTGTTTCTTGGAGTTGAAGAGGGAGAAAATAAAGAAAATATGTAGATGGTTCAAGTGAGTATAATAAATAGAAATTGTATCTTTGATAGCCCTGGCTGGGATTGTATGAATACTCTAGAGGTTGAAGGATGTGCATTTAGGGAGGCATCAGAAGAACTCAGGTGAATGCATTAAAAGAGGAAGCTCAAGAGGAGTCTTAATGATGTTTGGAAAATATGGAAGCATGAATGGTCGGATAGTTCTCAGGAGTATTCAAAGATGATAATATAGTCAGAAGTGACACTTGAAGGATGAGGAGCTTGTTGTGGAGAGCTAACTACCACCAGTGGAACCAGATTAAATAGACAGTTGTCTCCATTTTAAAGTTGGTTCCTAGATCCAAGGGTGATGGGAGTGGAACTGTTCGCACACTAAGGGAAAGGGTTTAACTCTTATCTGTTTCTATCTTTGTCACTGATTCCCCGGGTGCTGCTCTTGACCAGATGGAATCAGGATAAAATAATGTTAGTGACACAATTCTGAAGAACTCAGTCACTAATTCCAGTGATGTGGGATATGATGGTGGATTTTTCTGAGTTGTTTCAGAAGTTTAAATGGTTACTGAAGGACCCCCAAAGAAAACAGTATGAATTTGGGATGTTATCTTTCCTGTGCCCTATTTCTGTATATGCAAGGTTGTAACAAGGTTGAACCTTAGATACAGGCACATCTCTCCTCCATTGGTTGCTGTTGTCCCAAAGAGAGTTTCATGAGTAGGTTTTGGACGGTCATCTACGATTTGTAGTTTTGAAGATTTCAGAGGAGCCAGGCAGGTATCAGGATTTTCAGCTGGTGCTTCTGAGCACAGTTAGGGTTCTTGAGAACAAGAATCTTCTAGAACATAAAGGGTCATATTTATACTTGTTTTGCACCAAATTTGCACCATTTGTTTTACACAAAGTTGGTGCAAAACTAAATCCATATTTATACTTTGGCACTAGACCAGCCTAGCGCCAAATTTTTGGAGTTAAAGTCATTTGTTGAACGTGGAAACCTACTTTGCATCAATGAGATGCAAAGAAGGCATTCCTGTGCAAAAAATGACTCTAAGGCCTTAGCGCCATATTTATCCCCCATGCTAAAATCATGCATGGGGGGAAGGAGGGGTCAAATAATGGTGCAAAGCTTGCTTTGCACAATTATTTAACGCCTGGGTCAGGGCAGGCATTAGGGGACCGGTGGGCCTATTTCCATGGTGGAATACCATGGAATAAGCCCACAGGTGCCCTCCCCAGGCCCCAGGGGCATCTCCACCCACACCAGAGGGACAACAGAGGATGGGGGACCCCATTCCAGGTAAGTATAGGTAAGTATTTATTTTTAAGTGCCTTTGGGGGCCCTGAAGTGGGCCCCCTACATGGCACAGGGAGCAATGGCCATGCCAAGGGGACCCTTGTCCCCTGTGCTGGCCATTGAAGTGGTGGGCATGACTCCTGTCTTTTCTAAGACAGGAGTCATGTGGTATAGATGGTTTTGCATCAGAAAATGACTCTAGGCTGGTTAGAGTCATTTGTTTACTCTAACCTGCCTAATGTCATATTTTGGAACAAACCACCCTTCTTCTATACCGCCAGCCCCACCCGGCTGATGTAATTTTTTACGCTAGCCTACCCTTTGCACCGGTTTGCACCATTCCATAAATATGGTGCCCGGCTGGTGCTCAGAAATCGTGCAAGCCAGTGCTAAACTTTGTGATGCAAAACTGCGTTAGTGTAGTTTTGCACCAAAAAGTATAAATCAGGGCCTTAGACTGGCTTGGAAGTAGTGGGTTTGTTGAGAAAACTGTACATCTTCTTTTAGCAGTTGTAGTCCAGGTGATAACTGTGTTAATGTTTAGTTTTTTGTGAGTGGAAAAGCATTGAAGGAAATATAAAAAATTATTACTTTTATCTTTCAGTAGGGCCTAAAGTATTAGTGTGTATGTTTATGTGGAACTCTCAGCTGCGTGGAACGCCCGTTCCTCAGTATACAGATTTATGTGATGTGAATGATGTATTCATTGTATCAGAATTGAACGAAAACCTCTCTTTCAGAAGTTTACCTATGAAGTTGGCAGTGTTGTTATGTTTTCTATCATATAGAAGAGTATGTGAAATCCTTGGACGTGATACCAACAGGTTTTCAGCCTGATGGTGTGTGCCTTTATCTAAGTAGGCAAACAAAACTATCCTAAACTATTATGTTCCCTTTATTATTTGTTGGTTGTTTGAAATGAAAGAATATGACCAGAGAACACAAAGTTTCAGAGCGGTTGATGAATGTCAGCTGTTAATTTCTTTTTGAAGGCTTTTAATCCTATGTCTTTGTCCTATCCTGTGAAATAATCATCCTCTTTTTTAAAATTAACTAAATTATCCCCTTACCCACATTTGACTAACAACTCAATGTTACATCCCCACTGAGAAAAAACTCATCACATGAAACATACAAATGTTTATTCTTACATTTTCTCTTGCTAGATGTTTACCTGTTTGCTGTCCTGATTCTTGACCCTACCATCACTATAACATCATCCCTCCTTATTAATTCTCCTCCCTATGGAACGTGCACCATTGTTTCCAAATTTCTTCTCAGAATTGAAATGTTCCCTCTTTTTCTTTGCCTTTTATCCACCCTCAGCTCTACGTGCTCTCCTTGCCAACAAATTTCTTTTTTTTCTTACATTTGAAGAACCCATCATTTCATCTCCTGCCAACCATTACTTCTATTGTTGCGACATGTGTAGAATAAAGGAATGTTGTCAAAGTACTGCCCTCCATAACGTAAATATAGTTTTCCATAAATGTTTATGGAGTAATTTTCCCTATATTCCTTGAGAAATCAAAGTAGAATGGCTAGATTAGACTTCTTTGAGGCATTTGAAGTTTTTCATGATCATGTTGAATCCTGAATGAAAATATAGTGATTGAAGTTGGCATATTCTTTTATTACCTTTAACCATGCCCCTGGAACCCTTTTGTGCTCAGGGTGAGTGTTAGACCTCAACAGCCTTAGGGTGGTCACCCCTAGCTTTTTGTTTGCCACCCTCCACTTTTTGTATACTGTTTTTGCCGATTTTAGGACTCTGCGCACTTTGCCACTGCTAACCAGTGCTAAAGTGCATATGCTCTCCCCTTTTAAAACATGGTGACATTGGTTCATACCCAATTGGCTTATTTGATTTACTTGTAAGTCCCCAGTAAAGTACACTACATGTGCACAGGGCCTGTAGATTAAATGCTACTGTGGGCCTGCAGGACTGATTGTGCCACCCACATAAGTAGCCCCCTAACCATGCTTCAGGCCTGCCATTGCAAGGCCTGTATGTGCGGTTTCACTGCCACTTCGACTTGGCATTGAAAAGTACTTGCCAAGCCTTAACAACTTCCCTTTTTCTAAATATAAGTCACCCCTAAGGAAGGGCCTAGGTAACCCATAGGGCAGGGTGCTATGTAGGTAAAAGGCAGGACTTATACCTACATAGTTTATATGTCTTGGTAGAATAGAACTCCTAAATTCGTTTTACACTGCTGTGAGGCCTGCTCCTTTCATAGGCTAACATTAGGGCTACCCTCATATACTGTTTGAGTGGTAGATTCCGATCTGAAAGGAGTAACCAGGTCATATTTAGTATGGCCAGAATAGTAGTATAAAATCCCACTGACTGGTGAAGTTTGATTTAATATTACTATTTTAGAAATGCCACTTTTTGAAAGTGAGCATTTCTCTGCACTTAAATCCTTCTGTGCCTTACAATCCACGTCTAACTAGGTTAGATGATAGCTCCCTTGTGCATTTCACTCAGACAATCCAAAACACAGGATGCTCAGTCACACCTGCACACATATGCATACTGAATGGGTCTTCCTGGGCTGGAAGGGTGCAGGGCCTGACCTTTCCATTTAAAAGGACAGTGGCCTGCCCTCAAACTAATTCCCTACTGGGACCATGGCAGACAGGATGGAACTGAAAGGGGACCTGGTGCACTTATAAGCCACTCTTTGAAGTCTCCCCCACTTCAAAGGCACAGGTCTCAGACCCTACCAACTCAGACACTTCTGGAGAAGATACCACTGGTGAAGAAACTCTGAACCAGTCCCTGGAACCTGCCAAGAGGAACTGCCTGGCTGCCCAAAGGACTCACGTGACTGCTTTTCTAGAAAATACTGCTGCCCTGCTGTTACCCTGCTGCCCTGCTGCCCTCTGGCTCTGCTGAGAAGTGCTCTCCAAGGGCTTAGATAGAGCTTGCCTCCTGTTCCTTGAAGTCCCAGGACCAAAAAGTCTTCCTCCTGCAAACAACTCCTGTGGCGAAAATTCAACGCACAGCCTGCCAGAAATGACACACAGCCTGCATCGTGGTGTGAAAATCACTGCACGCCGAACTGGAACGACGCAGCATGGCTCCCCGAAAGGAGTTCGACACAGTGCTAGCATTGCGACTGGAACTTCCATGCACAGCCCACTAGATCAACGCATAGTCGAGGTGGAACAACGCAGCCTGACTTCCTGCGAGAAGAATCAACGCAGCGCCTGCTTTGTGACAGCAATTTCCCTGCTTCGCCCATCGGATCGACGCAGCTCCTGTGACTTCGTCCTGCACACCAAGGATTTCTCCGCATTGTCCCCGGGGTGTCCGAAAACCACGCAACCTGAAGAGGATCCAAGTCTGTGCACCCGAAAGAGATGCAAAGCCTTCACTGCTTGGAAAATTATCAATGCATCGTCTGTGTGCGCCCGGAGAAATCGACACACACCTCCCCGTTTTCCATGCATATCCTCCTCTGCGGTCCCTTGTGGAGAATTTGAATGCAAACCAGGTACTTGTGCTTGCAAGAGACACTTGTTGCTTTTTAAGACTAAATACTTTTTTATCATTCTTTGAAGTGATAATTCAATGTGTCCTTATTAAATCTTGATCGTTTTGACCTGCATTTAACCAGATAAATATTCTATATTTTTCTAAACAATGTGTGGTGTATTTTTGTGGTGTTATACTGTGTTATTGCATGATATATTGCACAAAGACTTTACACATTGCCTTCTAAATTAAGCCTGACTGCTCAATGCCAAGCTACCAGAGGGTGGGCACAGGACAATATGGATTGTGTGTGACTTGCCCTGACTAGAGTGAGGGTCCTTGCTTGGGCAGAGGGTAACCTGACTGCCAACCAAAGACCTCATTTCTAACAGTGAGGATACAGCATCCTGCCATCAGGGGATATTTACAAAGGTCCTATTTGCCCTGCCTGTCAGTTTATGTAAAAACCCTTCCAGATCTCTGTGAACTTTGCTCCACATACTATTGCAGTGCTAGTTTCTATCCACCACCCTGATGCATTATAGTGAGCATAGTTCCTTCTTTTGCTAACTCACACCCTGGAGGTGGAGCTAAGTTCAGTATCGTGTTTGCTTGTTTCCACATATATTCTGGCCCACACATTTATGCTTTCTGTACTATTTTTGTCTCCATGCTACAAACTGCACTCCGTCCCTCTTTACCCTCTTTCCCTTCTTGTGCCTTCTGGGTTCCTTAGTCTTTCATTCTTCACCACCCAGTACAATCTTCCCTCCAATGGTTGAGCCCTTATTCACCGACCATTGTTGATTATTTACAGCTAGCTCTGTCCCTACATCTGTGCTCTCTCAGTTCTGTGCTTGCCATTCTCGCAGCTGTATTTACTACTGCTGTGACTGCATGAATCAAAGCTTTTCTTGCTGCGTTCTTGTAAGCCCTGCTTCTTGTTTGTGTGTGCAGTAGACATTCATTATTACTTGTTTTTCGTGTTACTTGTATTGATTCCTTCGCTTCTCTGTCACTATTCCTTATTGTTTCGGTTCCTCTGCCTCTATTGTATTTTAGTGTTTTTTTACTGAGTGCATTATAAGACTCTGTGAGAGTAACTGCTTCTTGCCTTAGTGTTCGATCTTTATCCACTATGGACAGTTCATTTTCCACAGTGCATGCAACTATAATTTATGGCAGTTTTTGTATTGTTTTCTTGCCTTGTACGTTTTCTATTGCATTCCATTTTTATTGCACCATATAGAAGCTGCCTGACTGGTATTGTCTTCTACAGGCACTACCCAGTTCCAGGTGTGTTTAGATCTAATTTTTCTTCACACTTTAGTTCCAGTCTTGTCTTTCTCCTTCCAAGCTTACAGGTAATACCTTTCTTGCCTGTTCTAAACCGCCTCCACTTGAATTACCTTATCCTTGCGGTGAGCAAGCTCTCCCTTTTAATCAATCTAATCCATACCTCAGCAGGGGTCCTGCCATTGAGACTGAAGAAGGAAATGAGACATGAACTCCACCTGGCTGGTGCACATAGTTTCACAAAATAAATAAATCTTTATGTGGTTTTGCATCATATTCCTTACGAAAAGGGGCCCACAAAATGATGGTTCTTGTGTACCTAGGCCCAGATTTAAACTTTTTCACGCAAAACTGTGCTAACGCAGTTTTGCGTGAAAATTTTAACTGCCGGCTAGCGCCATTCCAAGACGTCAGGTGGGCATCTTATTTATGGAAGGGTACAATACAGCGCAAAGGGTGGGCTAATGTCAAGAAAAAGGACATAAGCTGGGTGTGGGTGGCGGTATTGGAGAAGGGGCTTTGCACAGAAAAATGGCGTTAGGCTGGTTAGAGTACAAAATGATGACTTTAACCTGCCCAGAGTCATTTCTTGATGCAAAACCTACCATACCACATGACCCCTGTCTTATAAAAGACAGGAGTTATGCCCACCACACCAATGGCCGGCACAGGGGACAAGGATCCCCTGGGCAGGGCCATTGCACTCAGTGTCAATTAGGGGGACCATTTCAGGGCACCCAATGCCATTAAAAAAAATGCTAATTATTTACCTCAACTTACCTCTACATACCTGGGACGGGGTCCCCATCCTCTACTGTCCCTCTGGTGTGGGTCGGTTGTGTCCCTGGGGCCTGGAGAGGGCACCTGTGGCTCATTCCATTGTGTTCCACCATGGAAATGGGCCCGCAGGTCCCCTAATGCCTGCCCTGACCCAGGCATTAAATAATGGCACTAAGGGGCATATTTATACTCTGTTTGCGCCGGAATTGCGTCGTTTTTTTTACGCAATTCCGACGCAAAACTAACTCCATATTTATACTTTGGCGTTAGACGCGTCTAGCGCCAAAGTCCATGGAGTTTGCGTAATCTTTTAGCGTGGACACCTACTTTGCGTTAATGGGATGCAAGGTAGGCGTTCCCGTCTATAAAATTGACTCCGAGGCATGTGCGCCGTATTTACACTCCCGGGCAAAATTCACGCCCGGGAGTGGGCGGGTCAAAAAAAATGACGTACGGCCGCTTTTGCGCCGTTTTTTAGCGCCTGGAAAAGGCAGGCGTTAAGGGACCTGTGGGCTCTGAAGGAGCCCAGAGGTGCCCTCCCATGCCCCCAGGGACACCCCCTGTCAGCCTTGCCCACCCCAGGAGGACACCCAAGGCTGGAGGGACCCATCCCAGGGACATTAAGGTAAGTTCAGGTAAGTGTTTTTTTTTTTTTTTTTGTGGCATGGGGGGCCTGATTTGTGCCCCCCTACATGCCACTATGCCCAATGACAATGCCCAGGGGACAGAAGTCCCCTGGGCATGGCCATTGGGCAAGGGGGTATGACTCCTGTCTTTGCTAAGACAGGAGTCATTTCTATGGGGGTTGGGAGTCTAAAAAAATGGCGCAAATCGGGTTGAGGCGAAGAATTTGCCTCAGCCTGACTTGCCCCATTTTTTGGCGCCCAAGCTCCATATCCCCCTACGCCGGCGCTGCCTGGTGTACGATGTTTTTTTCCACGCACACCATGCAGCACCGCCGGCTAACGCCGGCTAACGTCATTGAATAAATACGGCACCCGCATGGCGCTTCAGAATGGCGTTAGCCGGCGTTAGATTTTTTGACGCACAACTGCGTTGGCGCAGTTGTGCGTCGAAAAGTAGAAATATGGCCCAAAGTACCTCCTACCATATTAAGAACCTACAATCCACCATGTTTTCCGGGGCAATACCAACGCCATCAAAAGCCTGGGGGAAACACATCATTGAAGAGAAAAGACTCACCATCAGAGACACAGGGAAGAACAACGCCGCCATGGAACCCGAACTGCAAGTTTTCCTGATGATCTTCTACTTTATGCTCCACCTGGAACACCAACGCCGACGAAGACGACAATGGTAAGTACAGCTGCCTAGCACACAAGGAAGGAAGGGAGGAAAACTAGAGTGACACACACACGCACAACACACACCTGACACACACACCATACACACGTCCAGCTGCACACGAAAAACAATTTGCACCCGAACACAGCAGAATAATGCAAGGACAACAGGAATGCACGCATGTGAATGTATTAATATCAACAGCTAATAAATAATTGAATTGTCCGTGAAACAGATATGTACACATGTACACAAAGGGACACTGCCCAGTCCAATGTTAAAAGGGCTCACATGGCCACAGGTCACAGTCCAAGGGCCAACTCGAATCCTGACTTCATCCAGATACAACTCTGCAGGTGCATCATTTTGCAAGTGGGCAAGCACCTCAGGGGAATGGGGGTCACCTCAGCCGAAGTCTGGAACAAGCCCAGTGGTTCTGGAGGGGGTCCATGCCCATTTCTCTGTCCTGGGGAGTGCAAGGCCACAGTCTCTTAGGTGGGTGACTTGCCCACTGATTCTGGAGGGGGCTACATGCCCCTTTGTCTGTCCTGGGGAGTGCAAGGCCACAGTCTCTGGAGTGGGTGACTCGCCCACTGGTTCTGGAGGGGGCTCCATGCCCATTTCTTTGTCCTGGGGTGTGCAAGGCCACAGTCTCTGGAGTGGGTGACTTGCCCAATGGTTCTGGAGGGGGGCCATGCCCATTTCTCTGTACCATTTCTCTGTACTGGGGAGTGCATGGCCACAGTCTCTCAGGTGGGTGACTTTCCCACTGGTTCTGGAGGAGGCTCCATGCCCATTTCTCTGTCCTGGGGAGTGCAAGGCCACAGTCTCTGGAGTGGGTGACTTGCCCACTGGTTTTGGAGGGGGCTCCATGCCCATTTCTCTGTCCTGGGGAGTGCAAGGCCACAGTCTCTGGAGTGGGTGACTTGCCCACTGGTTCTGGAGGGGGCCCCTCGTACAGCAGCCCCTGGAGGGTGGCCTACATGGCTTCCGCTGGTGGAGATGGCTGCAGTGTGGTGGCAGATGGAGATGCCTCCTGGCAGCCTCTGCAGGTGGTGATGGCTGCACTTCCTCAGCTGGCGGTGGGGGCCCCGTGACCGCTGGTGGTGGTGGAGGTGTCACCCTGACAGACTCCACTGGAGTAGAGGGCTTTGTCCTCTTAAAGGCATAGGGCCTTGATTCCTCACCCTTCCTGGCAGGGGTTGATGGCTTCTTCCCCTTCAAGGCAGGTTGTACGTAGTCCTTAGCCTTCCGGGCAGGAAGAGTCCCATTCAAAGCAGGAGGTGTAAGCTCCTTTCCCTTCTTGGCTGGAGGTGTAGGCTCCTTCGCCTTCTTGCATGGAGGTGCAGGCTTCTTGCCCTTCTTGACTGGAGGTGCAGGCTCCTTCCCCTTCTTGCTTGGAGGTGTGGTATCCTTCTCACCATGACTAGGTGGTGCCACCACTATCCCTGTGGACTGTTTCGCTGAGGTGCTGGGCTGGGCCGTTTGGACCCTGCTCTTACGGGCAGGATGGGGGAGGGAAGAGGTCAAGTTGGGCAAGGAAAAGCTTCTTAGGGATGGTGGGGCGGGAGGAAGGAGGAGGGATGGGAGTGGAGGTTGTACGAGGTGTATGTCTGCTGGATTTGGATACAGGTGCATGTACTGATGTGAGGTGGATGTCTGTTGGGTGTGTGAGTGCTTGAGTTTGTGTCCTTTAGGAGGGGGGACAGACAGGGTGGGAGAGGATACAGGGGACGCGTGCATGGATGTTGTGGAGGTGTCTGCTAGTAAGGTGTGTGTGCTGCTTGGTGTGGTGATGCTGGTGGTGGATGTTGATGGAGTGCATGCAGGTGTGAAAGTGGACATGACTGGGAGGGAGGAGGAGGAGGGGGGAGACAGTGGAGGCAGTGGACGTTGTCATGTCTGCAACTGTCTGGTGTTTGTACGAGTGCTTGTGGGATGAAGTGTGGTCCTTGTGTTTGCCTGTGCCACTCTTGGGTGTTGTCTTGTGTGCATGCTCTACAGTATGTGTGCCTGGGATATGTTGGGGTTGAGGAGAATGGGTCTGGGAAGAGGTAGTTGGAGTGGGAACGGTAGAAACAGGGACAAAGGCTGCCATCAGAGAGGAGGCCAGAGCCTGAATCGATCTCGGTTGGGCAGCCAATCCACTGTGAATGCCCTCCAAGAACACATTGCATTGTGCATCTGGGATGCCAGCCCCTGGATGGCATACAATGGTTGATTGCCCTACAGAGATGGATCTCAGGAGGTCAACAGCCTCCTCACTCAGAGCAGCAGTGTTCACTGGGGCAGGGCCTGAGGTGCCTGGGACGAAGGAGATGCCCACCCTCCTGGGCAACTCGCTGAGGGGATACTGGGAAGGCGGTGCTTTTACAGGGGTGGCGGTTGTGCCTGCAGCTGGGGTGGTCACAGAGGTGTCGGCCACCACTAGGGAGCTTTCATCAGAGGAGGTATCTGAGTCTGTGTTGTCACCTCCTGTCCCCGCTGTGGTGCTCCCCTGGCCTGCTGTCCCACTGGTTGCCTCGGCATGGGTGGACTCTGTCTACTGTGTCCTGTGGGATGCAGCCCCCTCTGTCGCCGGTGCCCCTGCTCCTCCGCCAGATGATGCTAATGTACAGAAGGACAGGATGACAGAACAAAAAAGGGGGGAGAGAGACAAAGGAAACACTGGGGCAATGACTGCAGCAACACCACAGTTGGCATACACAGCACTGCCACACACAGGGAACAGGCTTAGGAACTATGCATTGCACTGCCAGTGATATAGCTAGATGCTAAGGCAAGATGAGGGCCCCACACTGCCAACTGCACCCCTCCTGGGAACCACGATGTCCTGCCTGAAATGGACTGCTAACAAGCTAGGTTACCTGCATTTGATATACACCCATTACCCTATAGTTGACCCATGTTGCAATGTCTGGCCTTGGGGCACCCACTAACTCACATTCACCACTCAGATCCCACCCCACCTGCCAAAATCTGTAATGATACCCACTGTAGTCACCCCCTTGGGGCTGCTGTGATTCCCCCAAGTGCCCATCCAGCTCAGGGTAGGCCACCACCAGTATGAGGCCATCAGGGGGGTCAGGTTCCGACAGGCCCCCCTTCCTCTTTGGGAGGCCATCCCCAGCTGGGCATCCATGGTCTTCTGTGTCCAGCATCTCAGGTCCTCCCACTGATTCCGATATCGGGTACTCCGCCTGCCATAGACCCTCAGGGTCCGCACGTCCTTGGTGATGGCACGCCATAATCCTGTCTTTTGATGGGCGCTGACTTGCAGAGGCAATACAGACATGAGAACACCATTAAACAAACAGTCCAGCCTGTTACACAAACTTCCCACCATACCTGTTTCCATTACAATTGGCACACACATCGCCTGACTCACACCATGTACACTACCACAAGTCATTCCCCCCGCCCCTCCCCGATGACACAGTGCTTGCACACACATCCCCAGGCATCCTTCCCACATGCATTGTGCCCAATGTGTACTCACTTGTTGGTCTGGAGGCCCTAGCAGCAGCCCATACTGGGGTAGGGACCCATCCACCAGTCGCTCCAAATCCTCCAAAGTGAAGGCAGGGGCACTTTCCCTGGTCACACGGGCCATGGTGGGTTCCAGACACAGGTCACAGCAGCACGTGCAGTGTAGGTGTTATACTGTTGAAGGTCAGGAAACAAGCAAGGAATCAGATAGAAAATGGGGGCCACGTCGGAGGCGGTGTACACAGTCACCGCCGGCGCAGATCCCCATTGGCCACTGTACTCGGTAGAGCCCCATATTATCCAATGAGGAATTGCACAGCAGTGCAAGACCGCCTTCCGCCACTAAGCCCAACATCGGCGGAATTACCTCACTTCCACATGTCCCTACATACGTGACAGGCGGTCGCCATTTCAGGGGGGGCAGTCATGTCAGCATCAACTGCATCACAGATTAGATTGGCAAATACCTCACTATTAACACTGTCCCATTAAATAAGTGCACCAAGTTTACTGAAGTTGTGGTTCAGTTGTTCCAATTGTGACAGCCTACACTCTTTTTGTCCCTTAGATACCTACCGCTGCCGATGAATAGGAGGTGGACACATACCCCCGTGTACAGATCCCTTGTGGACTTAGCTACACTGGAGGACAGGCACATTACCCTCACCTATAGACTGGACAGGGCCACAATAACAGAGCTGGGTGCCCAATTGGAGCCATACCTGATCTCATCTATCCGTCATCCGACTGGGAACCCCTCTTTGTGCAAATGCTATCAGTGCTCCATTTCTTGGTAACGGGTTCTTTCCAAGTGACAGTGGGCTTGGCAGCAGGAATGTCACAGCCA
The DNA here is from genome assembly GCF_031143425.1 of Pleurodeles waltl. Classification (NCBI taxonomy): domain Eukaryota; kingdom Metazoa; phylum Chordata; class Amphibia; order Caudata; family Salamandridae; genus Pleurodeles; species Pleurodeles waltl. The sequence continues at coordinate 345,897,296 of NC_090439.1, forward strand.
ATGTTCTCAATCGTTGTCTGCCCTGGTAAAACACTTGTGCGGCTACATTCCTTTCCTCCAGGTATAAGAATCGGCCACTGTGAATGCCGGATTCTATGCAATGGGACATATCTCCAATATTATTGGGGTGATTGATGGTACACATATTGCGTTTGTCCCTCCCTGGTAGAATGAACAGGTGTTCAGGGATTGTAAGAGTTTCCACTCACTGAATGTGAAGATGGTGTGCATGTCGGACCAGTACATCTTCCACATCAGTGTCCTGGATCGGTGCATGATGCCTTTGTACTGAGGAATAGCAGCATCCCAAATGTGACGGCCCAACTATAGAGACACAGGGTGTGGTTATTAGTGTATCCCTTCTGGTGTTAACCCCATAGGATTGTGTGAAACTAAATGTGCTCCCTCAATACTTGCAGGTGACTCTGGCTACCCAAACCTATTGTGGCTGCTGACCCCTGTGAGGAATGCCAGGACAGGGGCTGAGGAACATGGGCAAACCAGACGGATCATCGAGAGGACCTTTAGCCTCCTGAAGGCCAGGTTCAGGTGGCTCCATCTGACAGGTGAATCCCTGCGCTACTCACACGAAAAGGTCTGCCAGATAGTAGTGGCATGCTGCATGTTGCATAACCTGGCCCTCAGATGCCATGTACATTTTCTTCAGGATGAAGAAGCTGAGGATGAGGATGAGGACAAAAGTACATCAGTTATCTGTCAGTACTTCCAATGACACACAGGTGAGACAGTGCAACTTCACATTCCTATGACTATTGGTGTATTCTGTGTGGCTGTAGCGCATGATGGCATTAACTTCCTTTGCATCTCAACTTACTGTCACCTGTGGTTTGTCATTTAACAGATGTTGGTAACATGACAACTGTGTACTGATGTTCAGACTGCAGACAGCTACAGGTCATTATTTCTATGCTCTCACAGTGTACAGTTCATTTGCACTAGATGTGACTATTTCCATAAAAACACATTTTCAATACATAAAATACTAGTAGTCAAGTTGTGTTCAAGGGTGTTTATTGTAGTGCTAAGAAAATGAGGGGAAAGTATAATGGAATGAGGTGATGATGGAGGAAAGTCCAGGGTATTGTTCCAGTCTGTTTGTAGCACAGGTGCAGTGTCCAAGGGGCCATAGAAGGGGAGCAAAGGCAGTTCAATGTGGACAAGGTGACTGAGTGGGACACAAGGGGGACAATCAGGAGAGTCTCATTTCCTGGCAGAGGTCTCTGAATTCTGTCTGATTTGCAGGAAACGCTGGCCATTTCTGCCAGCACCCCTGCTATGGAGATCAGGGTGGTGTTAATGGTCTACAAGTCCTCCCTGATCCCCTGATACTGTTTCTCCTGCAGCTGCCTGTTCTCCTGCACGATGTCAAGGATCTGGCCCATCATGTCCTGGGAATGTTGGTAGGCTCCCAGGATCTCGGAGAGTGCCTCCTGGAGAGTCAGCTCCCTGGTCCTGCCTCCCCTGGTGCACAGCAGGCCTCCCAGTGTCCCTGTTGGCCTGTGCCTCTGTCCCCTGAACGGTGTGCCCACTGACCCCAGGTCCATGACTGTCTTGGGTATGAAGTGTGGCCTAGAGTCCCTGTACAGGTGGGTGCACTGCTGATTGAAGTGTCCTGGGGACAGAGGTGTGGGGAAGCTGGGTGGGTGCTGTGGTGTTGGATACTGATGGGGGAGGGTCTGTGGTGGACTGTGAGTGGGCTTGGGTGACCGGCTGTCCAGTGGTACCTGATGGGCCACGTAGGTCATCCAGAAGACCAGAGTTACTGTCATCACTGGGGGCATCTTCTGTTGGGGGACTGGATCGTTGTGGCACCTCCTCTCCACTGACATTGGCTGAGGTACCTCTGAGGATGTAAGTGATGTATTATGCTTCATGTGTGTGACATATTGTACATCCCTGGCTTTCTCGCTATCTTTGGTGTTGCCCTGCCACCTTTTGCTTGTGTATGGTGATATATTGTGGCATTGGTAGTTTCCCTTTGCTGTGCATGCTTTGGTATAGCATGCAGGGCTTGACATTGTGGTTAGTCATATGTGTAGGTACAGTATGTGGGATGGAGTGGAGTGATGGGAGTGAGGGTGAGGGTGTGACATGGCATGGAGGTATGGGAGGTGATAAGTGGTAATTGTTGACTTACCAGTGTCCAGTTCTCCTGCTACTCAAGTGAGTCCCTTAGGATGCAGTATTTCCAAGACTTGCTCCTCCCACACTGTGAGCTGTGGGGGAGGAGGTGGGGGGCCTCTGTATGGCGAGCTGGTGCCTTGCTGCTATGGAACGTACCTTCCTCTGTAGGTCGTTCCACCTCTTCCTGATGTCGTCCCTTGTTCTTGGATGTTGTCCCAGGGCGTTCATCCTGTTCACGATTCTCCACCATAGCTCTATCTTCCTTGCAATGGATATCTGATGTACCTGTGCTCCAAACAGCTGTGGCTCTACCCTGACAATTTCCTCCACCATGACCCTTAGCTCCTCATCAGTGGAAAGGGGGTGCCTTTGTGGGGACATGGGTGTTGTGTGGTGTGTGTTGGTAAGAGTGTGTTGAGTAATGTGGTGGGGTGTGTGATGTGGGGTGCGTGAGGGATGTATGGGTGTAAGTGGTGTGTGTGTCTAGTTGTTGCAGTGGTCTTGGTGTCAGTCTTGTGGCAATAATTTGTGTTCGGTAAGGGTTGTGGGTAATGTGGGTGTGTGTTTTATAGAGCTGCAGGTGTGGTGTGTGTATGAGTGTCAGGTGTGTGCGTTTACTATTGGCCAATGTGGTGTTTTTTTGTATGTGGGTGTCCATTCTGACTGCGGCGGTATGTATCGCCAATGGTTTACCGCTGTTGAATATCCACTATGATGATTCGTAGGTCATAATGTTATGGTCGTTGTTTTGTTGGCGTAACGGTATCAGTGTTGGGACTGCCACTTTATCACTGACCTGTGGGTTGGCGGATTTGTGTATGTGGCTGTATTCTGTCAGACTGGTGTGTGGGTGTGTCATAAAATGGTGAATGGATATTCGCCACCGCGGCGGTATGTTGGCGTCCGTCACCGTGGTGGTAAGCGGGATTTACCACCAATGTCATAATGAGGGCCTAATACATTATGGGGATCATTTTGACCCCAGTCGTGGGTGATAATGTGGCAGTAGTACCGCCAACAGGCTGACGGTACATACTGCCACATTATGACATTGGCGGGTTGGCTGCAGCCACCAATTTACCATTCCTACCGCCACGGCGGTAGCAGTCGCCAGGCCGGAGATAACAATCTCCAGCCCGGCAGCCACTATTGTACCACCGGTCGAATTTTAAGCCTGCCTACCGCCATGGTTTTCATGTAGTTAGCAATGCCACGAAAACCATGGCAGTAGGCCCTACCAGTGACAGGGAATTCCTTCTGTGTCACTGGTAGGAGGCTCCCCCCCTCCAAACACTCCCCAGACACCCAGCCACTCCCCCTCCATCCACTTTGCCCCCTTCCAATCCCCCTATACACGCACACACTCGCAGAAACGCACCACGCATACACACACTCACACTGGCATACACGCATTCACTCATGCATGCATCCATTTATTCTCGCACACATCCGTACACACATTCACACTGACATGCAGATATGCATTCACATTTCCACTTTTACACACATTCTCACACATGCACATACCCATTCAAACAACACTATATACACAGTCGCATTCACTCGCACATTCATGCACACAACCCCAACCCTCTTGAAAGCCAACTTACCTGCATCTAGGGGGTTTTCTGGCAGGGAAAGGGATAGGGCACTACTATCACCAAGTGCTCTCATGTTTCATGATACAGCAGGTAGCTGTCTACTGGCATGGTGCTGCTGGTGGTACCAGCACCACCATCCACTAATATACTGTAGCCACAGTCAGATTTCCACCTTTCTTGTGAAAGAAGTACAACTGTGGTCATAATCAAGCAAACAGATTGTAACCCCAGTGCCAGTCTTTTGGCAGTCATCATCACAGTGCTAAGCAGTTTATACCACCATTGTCATAACATGGGCCAGTATATGGTAGGAGGGGTTATTATTTTGGGGTCACCACTAACATAGTGTGGGGACCTAGAGATAATGTAGACAGAAAGAGCACATTGTGATGGACATTTTGAAGGTTGTCCCATTGTCCTAAGACCACCACAGGTTGAGGTATGAGCACAAATATTTTCAAAAAGTAATGCCCTGCAAAGCATTATGATGTATTTTATGCCTGTGAATATTGCTGTATGTTGACTGTAATGCTCAGAACAGCCCCTAGGGGACACCACAATAAAAATAGCACTTCTTAGAAACATGGGGGCATATTTAAGAGCCCCTAGCACCATTGGAGTGGCACTTTTTGTGGCTTAGCAGCACCTTGTAAATACGGCCCTTCACAGGCAGCCCTTTGCGTGGAAGGGGCATGCAATGGGTGTTGCTGTGGGCATGCCACAGAAACACCCATTGCATTTTGATGCTGCCTCTGATTTATGAGATTTCGTAAACCTGAGGCAGTGCCAAAATCTAACGCCAACCCAGGGGTGCCGTGAGCAAGGCACAACAAGGAGGAATACTTTTATTCCTCCTTGTTTTTTGCTTTTTCTATGCATGCTGCATTATGCAGCACACATAGAACGAGCAAAATGCCAGACATGAATGTTTATGTTCGAGAAGGTGTCCCTTCCTGCACATAAACAATCATTTCAAAATGACGCTTTGGTACTTCTGTGTGGGCTGCATTCTGCATAAAACACAGGGCCATATTTATACTTTTTGACGCCAAACTGCGCTAACGCAGTTTTGCGCCAAAAAAATTAGCGCCGGATAACGCCATTCTGAAGCGCCATGCGGGCGCCGTATTTATTCAATGACGTTAGCCGGCGTTAGCCGCCGGCGCTGTCTGGTGTGCGTTAAAAAAAACGACGTACACCAGGCAGGGCCGGCGTAGGGGGAAAATGGCGTATGGGCGTCCACAAATGGTGCAAGTCAGGCTGAAGCAAAAAAATCGCCACAACCCGATTTGCGCCATTTTTTTACGACGCCCATCCCCCATTGAAATGACTCCTGTCTTAGCAAAGACAGGAGTCATGCCCCCTTGCCCAATGGCCATGCTCTGGGGACTTCTGTCCCCTGGGCATGGTCATTGGGCATAGTGGCATGTAGGGGGGCACAAATCAGGCCCCCCTATGCCACAAAAAAAAATTACAAAGAAAACTTACCTGGACTTACCTTAATGTCCCTGGGGTGGGTCCCTCCATCCTTGGGTGTCCTCCTGGGGTGGGCAAGGGTGGCAGGGGGTGTCCCTGGGGTCAGGGGAGGGCACCTCTGGGCTCATTCTGAGCCCACAGGTCCCTTAACGCCTGCCCTGACCCAGGCGCTAAAATCCGGCGCTAATGCGGGTTTTTTAGACCCGCCCACTCCCGGGCGTCATTTTTGCCCGGGAGTATAAATACGACGCATATGCATCAGAGTCATTTTTTAAGACGGGAACGCCTACCTTGCATATCATTAACGCAAGGAAGGTGTTCACGCAAAAAAATGACGCTAACTCCATGAACTTTGGCGCTAGACGCGTCTAACGCCAAAGTATAAATATGGAGTTAGTTTTGCGTCGAATTTGCGTCTAAAAAAACGACGCAAATTCGGTGCAAACGGAGTATAAATATGCCCCACAGAATTTCCAAATCACCATTTAGTGATTGTTTATGTGCAGGAAGGGACACCTAAAGGACACATAATCAATCAAACCCCTCAACGCAGACATCCTTGCATGATGGTGCAAGGATGCCTGCGCTGCTGCAGGCAGCTTAATTAAGCACCAGGGCAGGAGACAACACAGGGGTGCACTGCATTCAATTAAATACAGCACATCCCTGCATTATAAAAATGAGGAAGCGCGGTGCTGTCAATTTTGGCACAGCGTCGCGCTCTGTCATTTTCTTTTAAATATGGTCCCTGGTCATGTAACTATATAGTCAGCCCCTTGTGAGCATAACCACATGAAAATAGAACAGCAGGAAATAACGCAGTGTAACTATATATTTAGCCCCCATAGGGGGTAGTGCACTACACATTTTGAAGGCTAGCAGGCCTACTGTAATGATATAACAACCAGGCCCTTAAAACACAATTACTGCCAGCTGCAAAACAAAAGCTCCAAACATGATAGAACTGAAAAAGACACTGCGTGGTGGGAGAGTAAACATTTTTGGGGTCCTCACTAATCTAGCGTGGGGACCCAGAGATGATGGTGAAGGGTTTGAAGGGGGTCCTATTGTCCTAGGACCACCACAGGCTGAGTTACGAGCAAAAATGTTTTGTTAAAGTAATGCCCTGCAAAGCATTATGGGGCGAGTTTCTGTGCTAAGAAAATTGTACAATGTTGATATGTAGCCTGCAATGCTTAGAACAGCTCCTAGAATACATCACAATGAAAATAGCATTTGCAAAAAACATGGTCATGTATCCATGCAGTTAGAGCCTAAAAAAAAAAACTACACAAAAACAAATATCAGAAATTAATATAGCTCAATCATATATTTAGGTTCTAGAGAGCATGTTATAGTACATATTCTCAGGCCTACTACCATATTTCAAACAAAACCCACAAAACACATCTACTCACAGCTGCAAAAACTCCAGCTATGAGAGAGCTTAAAAATACACTTAATGGTCGGAAGGGTTATTATTTTGGGGTCCCCATTATCCTAGTGTGGGGACCCAAAGGTGCTGTAGACAGAAAGAGCACATTGCCATGAACATTTTGGTGGTGGACTTATTGTCCTAGGACCACCACAGGCTAAGATTAGGGCCACAAATATTTTCTAAAAGCAATGACCTGCAAAGCATTATGGGGCGAGTGTCCCGAGTGCAGTGAATATTGTCGAATCAACTCTCCCACCGTGTCTGGAGAGCCACTTTGAGGATTTCTGTGTTTTTACATTAATCATTTATCAATTACAAGTGTTTTTGTGAAAGCTATGAAGTGTGAAAGGAAGAACCAAAAGTAATGATTTGGCAAGAGTGTGAACAATATGACAAGCGCTTCAATACTGCCGATGGACGTTTGCACTGGCCAGCGCTGTTTGTGCTGTGAATGCCATGGCCACCATGGTGCTCGAAGGGGCGAGACAAAAGAAAAAATAATTTGCCCATGCTGAAGTATGTCGTCAATCGTACAATAAACCATGTAACAGGGTCAGTCCACAAGGTGGTAACATAAACACCCCAGAAGGGACAAACGTAAAGCATTTACCAATGACATCAAGGGATTTTTGAAAGGCAAGCCCGCAAAAGAGTGTAAGTGATGGGCATGGTTAAAGCCCACAGAATACTTACAACAGGTTGAAAAGTGCTTGCGCGCTCAACCCAAAAAGGGTGACCAGAATTCCCCCATATGTTAGAAACCAAGGAGCATATTTATACTTTTCGACACAAAACTGTGCAAACACAGTTTTGCGGCAAAAATCTTATCGTCTGGTAATGCCATTCCTGAGCGCAAGCCGGGTGCTATATTTATAGAACGGGGCTAGCCGGCGCAAAGTAATGGTGAACGCAAAAAAAAATGACGTTAGCCACTGCACCCTGTTGACGTTAATACTTCAAAAGTGGCGCAAAACCGTTTTGCGGCACGTAAGCATGTTGCAAGAGGGTTCCCGTCAATTTTAGCCTGCATTAGCACCAAATTTAAATGCACATGCAGGAAAAAGTGCAAGTGTAACTGAAAATGGAGCAATCAGGGCAGGAGATACCCCAGGAAGACCCAAATCCCACAAGCACCAGCAAGGAGGATCCACAGAAGTCCCTGGAGAAGGAGAAGAAAACGCACAAGTGTTGCTTCAGTGAGGAGGAGCACAACACCCTTGTCAGAGAGGTGAAGGAGCACCAACACAAGCTCCTAATTGCCAACTAATAAGAGAGAGGCTATATGGCAGTAAATAGTGGACAAAGTCAACTGCGTGGCAAAGGTGAAAAGAACTGTCACTGAGTGCAAAAAGCGCTGGCAGGATTACAAGCGTTGAACTAAGGAGAAATTGACCAAGAACAGAAAGGCAGCACTGCAGACTGGAGGTGGAAGTCCTGCACCAAATGAGCACCTGGATGAGCTCGGGGAGATGGTTGGAGCGGTCATCCCTGAAGAGCTGGTCACAGGAAACCAAGGAGAGGACAACGCAGACTTCTAACCACCACCACAAATACAGGGTAAGTTGGATGGGGAATTAATGGGAATCTTACAAATGCCAGAAGGGGGTGGTAGATAGGAAACATCCAATGTATGCTAAATGAGTGCATGGGGACACATGAGTGCATGGGGAATCCAGATGCCCCATCCCCATACAAGCAACACATGTACACATGTCTTGGTTGTGCCATGCTCCCCAACATATACACAACGTGGATATACACCAATTACTAGGGCTATACTGCACCACGTAAATATGCAGCACATAAGCCGGAAAGGATGTGTATATATTGTACCCTGGGGCTGTGCCATCACAACACCCCTTGCATATTGTCAAACCTCCTATACCCACACAACTTAGACATCTGACACTAGGATGGAATTCAATACCATTTAGTGGGCTCAGGGTGGTGTATCTCACAAAAATGTTCCCCTGCCACCTTGTAGCATTGCCAGCACATGTGTGTCACATCTTGAGGCACACATTGAAATGCCACCTTAGCTAAAGTTTCTTGTATATGTGCAGGAAGGGACACCACCCTGCACAGAGAAAATTCAACTTCTCAAGGCAGCCACACCTACATCATGCAAGGGGGAATTAAAGGGCTGTCCCGTATCCCAGTAAACATGGCACTTCTCTGCGTAACTAATCTGGTGCAGTGTTGAGATACACATCTCGCTGCTGATCTGAAATGTGCCACAAGAGAAATATCTGCACTAAAGTTTTCAACCCATGGAACACAACACATACAGGGTGAAACCACAACAACTCAGACACAACCATATTACACACATAGGAATGGGCAAAGAATGTATTAAATACAACACATGGTGCATGTCTGTGAACATAATCACACCCATTACCAAATTTGCTGGTGGAGGCTGTCCGCCAAAGTCCTGTATTGGAGAGACTGCCAGTGCGGTCTTCCCTCCACAGTAGGCATTTTGAGACTCTGGCTGGGACAGTGGGTGGAAATCATGTCTCGGGCTACCAGCTCTGTGGGAAACTCACCACAACATTGATGCTGGCCTGTAATATAGCCAGCACCACTGTTGGGGTGTGCCCATCACTGCCTGTAAATTGGGCAGTGGAAAGCGCAAAGGGGCTGCCCCTAGGGGTCCCTGCACTGTCCATGCCAAGCGCATGGACAGTGCAGGGGCACCCAGGGGCACCCCACACCCCATTACCACTAGCCGATGCATGGCAGAGGGACTGCCATGCAAAGGCTGGTGGGAAAATGAGATAGTAATCTGGGGGACAACGCTGATTGCAATGCTGGACTGCAGGGTCAAAACTGGTGGCACTGGCAGCCCGTAGGCTGACGGCAACCTGGCAGTGCCAGGCCATTGGACCATGGCGCTTACACCAAGGTCCCAGTGTGACTGTTGGACCGCTGCAGTTGGCAGTGGTCCGAGCACCACTGCAAGTCAGGTGCTCAGAGGGCCGCCAGACTCGTCATGAGGACCAATGTGTGTAGTTGAACAAGTAGCTCCAATCACAATATCAAACAAGATAGAGGTGCTCATCAAGCTGGAAATGAAGGTGGGTGCCAGTGTACCAACTTAGGGTGGATCATGCACTGACATTCAGTAAATGCACTCTTGACCAAAAATGTAAAGCATATGGACCATCCCTGTGTCCACCCCTGTGCCAGTGGTAAATTAGCTGTCCAGCACCAATGCCTTATCACTTTCATCATAGTGCAAGGAAGGCAGCATTGAGGGGGAGAACATTGTTGTGTAGGAAGGAGATTCTTCCTACACAACAAGAAACTGATATGGCAATCTGCTTGGTCCATGTTTGCAGTGTAATGTAACACACATTGACCAAGAAAAACATGAGGAGGAAACAAAGTATATGTCGACATTGCGCCCTGCTAATGTCACCCCTAGTGATAGATATTGGTGCAGCCTCAGGTCTACAAAAACACATAAATCTGGGGGTGCATAAAAATGCAATGGGTGTTGGTGTGGGCCACCCACAGCAACAGCCAATGCACACCCCTTCCACACAAATTGCAGCATGGGAAAGGGTGGATATTTACATGGTGGCGTCAAGGCACAAGAAGTGGTATAATGCCACCCAGTAAATACGACACAGCCCATGGCGCAACTGGAGCGTCCCTTAACGAGACACTCCAGTGGAACTAGGGGCTAAATATATATGTCACATAATGTACAATAACAACCTTAGGCCTTCAACTAGTCACTGAGTCTCCACTACCGTATACATTATGACCCTCATTACAACCCTGGCCGTTGGTGATAAAGCGGCGGTAATACCGCCAACAGGCCGGCGGTAACAAAAATGGAATCATGACCACGGCAGAAACCACTCAGACAGACAGAAACTTTAACATACCGACCACCAGGGCTGAATCAACAAGCACCATGGCGGTAACTGCCAACAGCCAGATGGAAGACAATGTACAGCCCACTCTATTATGACCGGCCTATCCGCCACCTTTTCCGGGGTGGTACCAACGACATCAAAAGCCTGGCAGAAATAGTTCTCAGAAGTCAAAGGACTCACCTGTGGAGACTCAGGGAACAACCAAGACGCCATGGAGCCTGAGCTGCAAGTTTTTCCCATGCTTGTCTACCTTCTGCTTCATTATTAACACCAACACCGGCGAAGACAACCACTGTGAGTACTTCCGCCTAGCACACAAGGGAGGGGGAGGAAAAAGAGAGTGACACACACATGCAACACACACACCCCCACCCCAAAACCATACACACAACCAGATGCAGCAACATAACATATTTACCTCGTACCCCTCAGGAATAATACAAGGACAAAATGATTTGAAGAAAGTGAGTGTAATATGATAAAATACTATGAATAAGTGCATCAAAATCCAAACGTATATATACATTTACAAATGTAGGGACACTGCCCAGTCCTCAATGTCCATGGCCCACAGGGCCACAACACATAGGCCAAGGCCCCACCTCACTCCTGCAACAATACGGAGAGAACACTGCAGGGGCATCAGGCCAAAAATAGTCAGGCACCTCAGGGGGGACGGGGAATGGGGGGGCACCTCAGCTGGAAGATGATACAACACCACTGGTCCTGGAGGGGGCAACATGCCCATTACTCTGTCCTGGGGAGTGCAAGGCCACAGTCTCTCAAGTGGGTGGTTTGCCCACTGCTTGGTCCTGGGGAGTGCAAGGCCACAGTCTCTCAAGTGGGCGACTTGCCCACTGCTTGGTCCTGTGGAGTGCAAGGCCACAGTCTCTCAAGTGGGGGTTTGCCCACTGCTTGGTCCTGGGGAGTGCAAGGCCACAGTCTCTCCACTGTGGCTTCTCCACTGGTTCTGGAGGGGGCATTGTGCCCAGTGTGCTTCTTCCTGGGAAGGATGGGGTGAGTGGATGGCTTCTCCCCTGGTTCTGGAGGGGGCATTGTGCCCTGTGTGCTTCATCCTGGGAAGGATGGGGTGAGTGGATGGTTTCTTCCACTGGTTCTGGAGGGGGCATTGTGCCCAGTGAGCTTCATCCTGGGAAGGATGCGGTGAGTGGATGGCTTCTCCACTGGTTCTGGAGGGGGCATTGTGCCTTGTGATGCAGATCTTGGGGAGTGCAAGGTCACAGTCTCTCACCTGGGTGTCGGACCCACAGGATTTGCAGCGGCCAGGCCGCACAACAGCCCACGGATGCAAGACTACACACTGTTTGCCGGCGGTGACGGCTACTCAGTGGTGGCAGTGGTGCTGGTGGTGGTGCTGACAGAGGTGGGGGGAGGCTCCAGGCATTCCCCTGCAGCCTTGGATGGCTGCCCACCGGGGATGCTCCTGCTGGCAGTGGTGCAGGTGGCGGTGCTGGCAGTGGTTGGGGGAGGCTCCAGCCCATCCCCTGCTGCCTCGGACAATTGTCCACTGGGGCTGCTGAAGCTGGCAGTGGAGCTGGTGGCGGTGCTGGCAGTGGTGGGGGGAGGCTCCAGCCCTTCCCCTGAAGCCTCGGACGGCTGATCCACCATGGTTGGTGGTGGAGGCTCCGAATGAGTCCCAGCACCAGGCCTCCTGTCCTTCCTGCCTGCTGGTGCATCCCTTCCTGTCAGCAGCCGGAGTTTGCTCCTTGCCCTTCCCTGTAGCAGCTGGGGGTACCTCCTTGCCCTTCCTTGAAGCAGCTAGGGGTGCCTCCTTGCCTTCCTTGAAGCAGATGGGGGTGCCTCCTTGCCCTTCCTTGACGCAGCTGGTGGTGCCTCCTTAGCCATCCTTGCAGCACCTGGTGCACACACTCTTTCAGTGTGACTGCCTGGTGCCTGGTATCCTCTTCCACCTGGAGTAGCTGTTGACACTACTGTGGCCGTGGACTGGGTAGCTGAGGTGCGCGCCTTGGTTCTGACCACCCTGCCCCGACGTGGGTAGGGAGAGTGGTAGGGAAGAGGTCAACGGTGGAGAGGAAAGCTTCTTAGGGACATTGGGGTGGGAAGAGGGTGAAGGTTTGGGAGTGGAGGAAGAGGAAGTGGTTGTAGGAGGTGTCTGTCTGTTGTGTTTGGGTGCAGGTGCATGAGCCGGATGCTGTTGTGAGGTGGATGGCTGTTGGGTGTCTAAGTGCTTGCATTTGTGTACTTTGGGAGGAGGGGGCACAGACAAAGTGGGAGAGGACACAGGGGACGTGTTCATGGATGTGGGGGTTGTGACTGCCAGTGAGGGGCGTGTAATGATAGGCATGATGGTGATGGAGGTGGTGGATGAGGATGTAGTACATGCAGGTGTGAGTGGAGACGCCACTGGCAGGGAGGTGGACGATGAGGGGGAGGGGGACACAGTGGAGGCAGTGGATGTTGGTATGTCTGCATCTGGATGGTGTTTGTGTGAGTGCCTGTGGGATGATGTGTGGTGCTTGTGTTTGCCTTAACCGCTCCTGTATGTTGTCTTGTGTGCATGCTGGTCTGCCTGTGTGCTTGGGATAGTTTGGGGTTGAGGGGAATGGGATTAGTTAGAGGAAGTTGGAGGTGGGAATCTAGAAACAGGGACAATGGCTGTCATCAGAGAGGAGGCCAAAGCCTGGATTGATTTATGTTGGGCAGCCATGCCAGTGTGAATGCCCTCCAGGAATGCATTTATCTATTGTATTTGAACTGCCAGCCCCTGGATGGCATTCACAATGGTTGACTGCCCAACAGAGATGGATCGCAGGAGGTCAATAGCTTCCCCAGCAGGGCTAACTGTGGCAGGGTCTGAGGTGCCGGGCCAGGCTGGCGGTGCTCCCACGAGCATTCTGACCGCGGCGGTTCAGCCGCGGTCAGAAGCGGCAAGTCGGCGGGCTCCTGCCGACTTACCGCTGCTCGGGGGAATCCATCATGGCGGCGGAGCTTCTGACCCCCCCTACCGCCATCCTGTTCATGGCGGGAAAGCCGCCATGAACAGGATGGCGGTAGGGGGGGTCGAGGGGCCCCGTAAGAGGGCCCCGCAAAGTATTTCAGTGTCTGCCTTGCAGACACTGAAATACGCGACGGGTGCCACTGCACCCGTCGCACCTTCCCACTCCGCCGGCTCGATTACGAGCCGGCATCCTCGTGGGAAGGGAGTTTTTCCCTGGGCTGGCGGGCGGTCTTTTGGAGACCGCCCGCCAGCCCAGGGAAAAACTCATAATACCCTCCGCGGTCTTCTGACCGCGGAGCGGTATAATGGGGGCGGAATTCTGGCGGGCGGCCTCCGCCGCCCGCCAGAATCAGAATCACCCCCAAAGTGTCTGTGCATACTGCAATACTGCTGCCAGATAATAAAGTTTAAAATTGGGGAGTGCCCACCCCCTTTCTCTCTTGGAAGCGTCATAAAACGCAAGGCCCGGCGCGGTTTCGTATAGGACCATATAAAACTGCTAACCAGTCCTTCCATTAGTTTAAACCAGTCCTGCCCAATCTCTAGCAGGCTTGTTCTTAAGAGATAAAGTACCTTGGGTAGAAAAATCATTTTAATCACATTACACCGTCCCATGAGTGATAAGTTTAGATTATTAATACGAAAGAGATCTTTCCTAGTCTTAGTTAAGACCGGGGCCAGGTTTATTTGAACTAATTCGTCAAGATTTGCTATCAACTTAACACCTAAATACTGATCCTGAGTCTTTACATGCTCATCCTTGAAGTCTACCCATTCATTCACCAAAATTTGACATTTGCTTTTGTTCAATAAATAACCAGACCTTTTCCCAAACTGCAGGGCTTCCTGCTCTATTTCCAATATAGCAGTCATAGGATCAGTAGTGACCACAGCAATATCGTCAGCATATGCTAGGATCTTAGTGCACCCCCCTTTCAATGACACTGGGGTGATCTGATTATTACTAATCAGTTTCCTGATCAAGGGGTCAATGTATAGAGTGGAGAGCAATGGTGAGCACGGACAGCCTTGCCGAGTACCTCTCTGAATACTGATTGGAGCTGATTTCAGCCCTGCAACTTGTAACATAGCCATTTGTTCATGATAGAGCAGTTGAATTGCTTTAACAAACCCAGGACCAATGTTATTATTATGCAAGACTGCCCATAGAAAGGGCCAATGGACCCTATCAAACACTTTTTCTGCATCAAGCTGAATTACTGCCATAGGAAGCTTACCCGTAGCCCTAGCATCAAGTAACGTAATAACCCGTCTTATGTGATCTGCCATGCTCTTCCCTGGAATAAAGCCTTGCTGCCATGGAGATACTAAACCAGAAATTGCTGAGCTCAGTCGACTGGCAAGTATTTTAGCATAAATCTTGGCATCGCTATTGATTAACGAAGTCGGGCGATATGAGCCGGGGAAGCAGGGCTCCTTATCCTTTTTCCGAAAAACTACGATCTTGGCCTCCCCCCAAGAGGTCGGTTGGGGGGCCCCTGCCTGTACTTCAATAAATAAGCTAAACAGCTGGTTGCATATCTCCACAAAAAAAAACGTATAAAATTCTAATGGAATTAAATCCCCCCCTGTCGCCTTGCCGCTTGCCAAAGCGCAAATAGCTCTATCTAACTCTTCAAATTTCAAGGGCGCTTCTAAAGCTACCTTATCTTCCTCCCTTAGTTGACCTGATATATCATTGCCCATGATACCAATCCCCTCCTCTTCTTGTAATTGCTCTTCCTGACTATATAGTTTTTGATAAAACCGTCTAGAGGCTTCTATAATCTCTGGGCCGCTGTGGACCAACTGCCCCTCCTCATTCATTAGACTGTCAATATTCCCCAAAACCTGCTTCTGTCTTATTTTGAAAGCTAGCTGTTGCCAAACTTTCCCACTATACTCATAACATTCCTGCTGATGCACCAAATATTTTGCAGCAACCCTTTCCATAAAAATCTTAGTGGCCTCTGCCTTAATAATATTCACATCACACAAGATGTCAGAGGTCTCTGCTTCACAGCGGATCGCCTCCCCTAATCGTTGATCCGCTATCACCAACTTTGTCTGTATTAGTTTTAATTGATCTGTGCGTATTTACTCCTTTCTTATTCCATAGCTCAAAGTTTCTCCTCTGACAGCTGCTTTAAATGTGTCCCATACTGTCTGGCGGGAGGCAGAGCCCTGGCTCATCTTAAAAAATTCCGGAATCCATTCTTTAATTTTTTGGATATAACCTGGAACAGCTAATAATGCCCTATCAAATGTCCAGGGTCTAACTTGCGTGCCCTCTCTCCCAATCTATATAGCCAATACCAGTGGATTATGATCTGATATGATTCTGGGGAATCTGTCAACCCTTATTTGCTCTTGCAAAGATGCTGTCACAAATAATCTAACCTAACTAGTTTCTTGTGCGGAGCGGAAAATAAAGTGAACCCTGGATCCAGCGGTCAGCACCGCTGCCAAGCATCAATCAAACCTTGATTAACAGCCAATGTTCGAAGCGTCCTGAAGACTTTGCTTTTTCTACTCAAGTATAGCATTTGTTCCTGAATGGGTTCTTTGTTATCTAAATATATATTGAAATCTCCACACATTATGACCGGCGTTGCCCATGCCGTAAGTTCCAAGTTAAGTAATTCCAAAATCTCGGGATCGTCTATATTTGATCCATAAATGGAGCATATAGTGAACCTTAGCTCTCTAACAGAGCATTCCAGCAGGGCCAGCCTATCTAGCTTGTCAGCAAATTGTTTATGTATAACCAGAGATCTGATTCAAGTTAAAATAGCGACCCCTCTAGTGGTTGTATTTTGACATGTATATACCACTAATTTCCACCCATAAAACTCCATTAGCTGCTTTTATGTACCTGCAATGTGTGTCTCCTGCATACAAATAATATCAGCATTCCAAGACTTGAAAACCTCCCCTGCCAGCTGTCGCTTTTTGCCATTATTGAGCCCACAGACATTTACTGTGGCTATGCGTAGTTCACTCTCCTGCCCCATTTTTATGCATTTTGTTCCTCCTGGCTACCCTGGACGAGCCATTCAACTTTGCTACTTCCACAACCTGAACACCTTGCAGCTGACAATCGACATCCGCACTCTCCCTGCTGTGTGTCCCATTACTTCCTCTATCCCTGCCACCCCTGACCCCTGAACCCCCCTGTCCCCACCCTTCCCTAACCCACCCCCCCCACCCATACCCCTACAAATGGAATCGCTAGGCTTCTGAGCCCGTAAGATGGAAGTCGCCCATCCCGTCGACCCACTCGTGCTGAACCACCTGCCTAAATTCATACCTTACAACAGGCCCCTCTCACCACCCTCCTACCCTACTGTATACCCTATACAAAGAAAGAAAGATATAAAGATAAGGGAGAAAGGAGGTGCCTATCCCAACCACTGCCGTATATGCTTACATATGGATGGCTTAATTTTGAGACAAGCTATTCCCCCTCCCCCACCCCTACGTTTTACCACTTTTCAATTGCTGTACATATTCCCCTGCTTTGATTTCTGAAAAAAAATCTTGTGGTCGCTTTAGAAACTACTTTTAGACGCGCAGGGTTCAACAGCTAAGCTTCCGCCCCCAATTCCTGAAACCGAGCAATCATCTGCCTGAGTCGCCACCATCTCTCTACTGTGGCGTGCGCAAAGTCTGGCCTGGTAAAAAAAGATACACCTTCCACAGTCATCTTTGAGTTGGGACGAGTCTTTTCAAACACCACCTGCCTCAGTAAAAAATTACCAAAATATACAATAATAGCCCGTGGATAACTCTGCTCTCTGCTAGCGTCCAATGTCTGCTTCTTTCTCATTAACGAAAATCGATGTGCTCTCTGGATCTCCATTTCCCAATTCCACTCAATGAGATCTGGGAACGCTTTCTTAAAAAGTGACACTACATAGGCCCTGGTATCCTGCTCCTCAAGGCCCTCTGCTATGCCCAGAACCCTCAAATTATTCCGCCACTGGCGGTTTTTAGCCTCTTCCAGTTTCCATTGGATGTCCGAAATCTGTTGCCCTTGAGTCGCCGTCTGAGCTGTTGCTGCTCTGACTTCAGTCTCCAGCTCCTCACTACGAGTCTCCATTGAGGCAATATGCGTGCCAATGTCCTGACAGAATTTAACCACTTTTTTGATGGATAGTTGTAACTGTCTATTTGCCAATTTCGCTTTCCTACTCTCTTTCTGGGCCTGCTCATGATGATACATCATTGTCCGGTAAATAAGATCCAACAAAGGAGTCTCAGCAGGGCCGTCCATAGGAAGGGACATTGAAATATTACCAGCCATATCTACTTTCAGAAAGGCCTGTTGGGTACCGGTATAATCCCACTGCTTTTCGCAAGCTTCGTCTTGAGGATTAGGTGGGTCCCCCCTGAGCTTAGCCCCCAGCTTGTGCCTAGCACTGGTCTGTTCCAGCGATTTTCTTCTGCATGTCAGATGATTAGATGTCCAGATGCTTGCTACAGAGCTACCTTCAATGTCAGAGTCTGTTAGTGGGATTTCTTCGTCTAGATCTGAGTCTCTAGATTGATAGGACAGGGAAAAGAAGCTTTCTGCTGTATCAAGCTACCCCTGATCACTGTTCGCCCCAGATGGTTTCACCTCTTTCCCCCTCGGGGCTAGGCCTGGGCTGAAGGTCTCAAATATCTCTAGGTGTTTAACCATGTCCTCAGCCTGTTGTGGTGAAATGTCCTTAGCTAGGCTGTGGGGTTGTACATTAAATTTCCCCTGATTTAGTTCACGAAGCCCCGCTTTTAACTCCTGCTCAGGTGCCTTCTCATCCCCAAATGGGGGGAAGCCCACCACTTCCCCACTGTTTCCTGGACCCATGCAAATAATCTCTGGGCTAGCTGCTTCCGTGCCCCCTGCACTAAATACAGATACAGGTACTTCAAAAGACGTAGTTACTACAGATACCTGCCCTCCATGGACTCCTGCCACGCTGGATTGTATGTCAGGTGCTGCCTTCTCCGGGGGTATCTGTTTGGCCTTCATAATATTGGCAAACATTGTTGGAACCAAGTTCCTTGCATCTTTCTCCGTGCCTGGTACACTCTGCTGGGGCCCTTTCCCATGAGGGTTAATGTGTTCCTTAGAACAGGGGGCCGGATGTCTCTTGTCCTTTTTACTTCCCACAGGATCTGGATTCTGGCGCACCCGTGAAGAGTGGGGTGTCCTAATGGGCTTCAGCGCCATCAGGAAGCCTCAAGCGCCAAAGGCCGTCCCCAGAAAACGGCAGGTGTCGCGCTCGATCAGCAAGCAAAAGAGCACGATTCCGGGCCGAGCGCGGCACCAGTTTGTTCTGCGGCACACTCTGAAGCTTGTCCACACGGCCTCAGTCCTGCTGAAAGCTGCCAAGAGGCCGCGGTTCGCCTGCAGCGGTCCGTGTTGCAAGTGCGTGGCATCTGCGGTGGGTGTGGAGGAGCCGTTACTGATGAAGGATGGGCCGAAGCGGTCGAGTCAAATCAGCCGGGACACCCGGCTACCATCTTGGATTCCCCCGCGAAGTTCGCCATTGACATTAAGCCTGTCTTCGATAAACTACGGGTTATTCCTATGTATACGTTACTGTACAGTTGTATTGCTGTGTTTAAACCTTGTTAAACAATTACATAGTTAAATCAGTTGACATATTCCATACTTGATTTTTTCAAAGGGTCTTTATTTAAGTGCTAATAAGTGGAAAGGGATGTGCAATGGGTTGGGGTGATGGTGCAGGAAAGACCAGGATAGAGTCCAGTCTATTTGTATCACAGGTGCATTGTCCAAGGGGGCATAGGAAGGGGAACAATGGCAGTTCAAGGTGGACAGGGTGACAGGGTGGGACACAAGGGTGACATTCAGGAGAGTCTATTTCCTGGTGGGGTTCTTGGCATTATAGTCTCTGGCTTCTGCCTGGATCACAGGGAAAATTTGCAGGATGGTTCTCCTTCTGCAGGGGAGGGGTGCTGGTGGCCTGTTGGTCCTGTGGCAGGGCCTCCTGTCCACTAGCGGCAGCAGAGGTGGAGGGCTGTTCATCGGTTTGGATAGTGGTCGGGGCCCGGTGGTGTGCCACTGCCTCCCTCATAGTGTTGGCCATGTCTGCCAGCACCCCTGCAATGGTGACCAGGGTGGTGTTGATGTCCTTCAAGTCCTCCCTGATCCCCAGGTACCGTTCCTCCTACAGCCGCTGGTTCTCCTGTATTTGTCCAGTATCTGGCCCATCGTCTCCTGGGAATGGTGGTATGCTCCCAGGATCGTGGTGGGTGCCTCCTGAAGAGTCGGTTCCCTAGGCCTGTCCTCCCCCTGTTGCACAGCAGTCCTCCCAGCTTCCCTGCTGTCCTGTGCCTCTGTCCCCTAAACTGTGTGCCCACTGCAACTGACCCCAGGTCCCTGATCGTCGTGTTTGTAGGGTGGCCTGGGGTCCCTGTAGTGGTGGACACACAGCTGATTGACGTGTCCTGGGGACAGAGGTATGGGCCCGCTGGATGGGTACTGTGCTGGTGTTTCCTGTGGGGGGAGGCTCTGTGGTGGTATGGGACTGTGCCTGGGTAACCGACTGTCCGGAGATCCTTGATGGGCCAGGTTGGTCATCCAGATCCAGGGGTCCAGAGCTGCTGTCATCACTGTGGGCCTCTTCTGGGGGGAGACTGGATGTTGATGGCACCTCCTGTCTGGTGACGTTGGCTGGGGGACCTGTGGGGATGTAAATGTAGTGTTATTGTTTCTGCATGTGACATCTTATGCATGGGTGTGTTGCCCTCTATGGTTGTTTTTGCCCGGGCAGCTTTGCCTTGTGTGAGTTGTTATTTGGTGGGCTAGCTGTTTCCCTGTAGTGTGCATGCTTTAGTGATAGGTGGCCATGCAGGTCTGTGATGGGTGTCCATGCATTGGTGTTGCATGCAGGGCTTGGTATTGGGATGGGTGGGTTGTGATAGTGGGGCGTGTGGGAAGTGGTGGAGTGATGGGATTGAGGGTGAGGGTTGGGGTATGTGATGGCATGCAGGTAAGGGGGTAGTAGAAGTAGAGAGTTGATTTCCCAGAGTCCAGTCCTCCTCCTACTCCTGCCAAGCCCTCAGGATGCATGATTGCCAAGAATTTCTCCTCCAATGTTGTTAGTTGTGGGGGAGGAGGTGGGGGTCCACCGCCAGTCCTCTGTACAGCTATTTGGTGTCTTGCTGCCACCAAACACACCTTCCCCCGTAGGTCATTCAACCTCTTCCTGGTGTCATCCCTTGTTCTGGGGTGCTGTCCCATGGCGTTGACCCTGTCCACGATTCTCTACCATAGCTCCATCTTACTAGCAATGGATGTCTGCTGCACCTGTGATCCGAATAGCTGTGGCTATTCCCGGATGATTTCCTCCACCATGACCCTTAGCTCCTCCTCTGAGAACCTGGGGTGTTGTTGTGGTGCCATGGGTAGTGTGAGTGGTGTGGGTGCGGGTGTGTAGGTTGATGTATTGGGGTGTGTGATGTAAGGTGTGTGGATGGTGTATAGTTAATGGTGGTGTGTGGCTGTGGTCTTGTCTGTGGTCTTGCTATCTCTCTTGTGGCACTTGTTTGTATTCATAAAGGGTTGTGGGTAGTGTGGGTGTGTGTTTTATAGTGGTGTGTGTGTGTGGGTGTGGTGTGTGTGTGGGTGCCAGGTATGTGTTTGAATTATCCAATATGGTGGTGTTTTGTATGTGTGTGTGTATTTTGAGCGTGGTAGTATGCACCACCAATGATTTACTGCCATTAAATGTCCGCCGGGGTGATTCGTGGGTCATAATGTTGTGGTTGTAGTTCTGTTGGCGTAACGGTGTCGGTTTGAATACTGCCAGTTTATCACCGACCTTTGGGCTGGCGGACTTCTGTGTGTGGCTGTATACTGATGGATTGCTATGTGTGTTTCATAATATGGGTATCGGTAATCCGCGGCCGTGGCAGTACGTTGGTGGCAGTCAGCATGGCGGTAAGCGGTACTTACCACCAATGTCATAATGAGGGCCTATGTGCCATGTCAACTGCCACAACAATATAAGATTGATTTCAAAACATCTCATTGCAGAGGATGATGGCTTCCCTCCTGCCGACCTCCCTGTCCTGGATTTTAATGATGGACTGGATGGCCAGCTGACAATCATCAGTGAACTGACTCTCCAGGAAGTCCTAGGATGCCTCCAGACAGCACCTCAAGCTGCAAGGAGGACACACACCATTGGGGGGTCTCCACATGAACCACCCAACAACCAAAATATCCCACCTACCAGTACTGACACAGCCCTGGACACCGAGGACCCAGAGTCCACATTTCAGAGACAGTGGTAGGAGTCCAGCAGGAGCTGGTCACGAGTGAGACAGCCTAGAGAGAGTGTGGACGTACCTCATAAAAGGTAATGAAAACACATCTGCCATCCAAGGCACACACTCCCCACTGCATGGAATCCAGCAGTCCCTGGAGGACATAGCCGCTACCATAAGGGACATGCCACAACAATTGCCCTCCCAAACTGGCAGCAGCATAGCAGAGAACAGGCTGGAGTCTATTCAGCAGGAAGTGGCATCCCTTAGGGAAGACATGGATGTCTACCACCATGATGTTGCAGATCTATTGAAAAATCAGCAGTTCCTCCTTGCTGCAGTGATGCCTTATGTTTACCACAAATGGCAGCTGCTGTGAAATTGGACTCCACATCTTTAGCCCCTGAAGTGTGTGTGGCCCCCTCTACCTCAACAAAAGCACCTCCAGTGGCACAAGAGGCACCATACACATCAGAGGATGAAGATTTGGAACAAATTACTTTCAGTAGGAACAGTACACGTAGCACCAGTATGTGCCACATGGGCAATTCTCCTTAGTTCTGGCCTTAAGATCATGCCAGTGTTGTGACAGAAGGAAATGTGCTCTCTTTACCCACCCACTGTTGACTTATCTGTTATGTACTGTCATAGTCTCTGACATACCAATTGGCAATTGTTGTTCCTCCTCATTAATGGACACTACTCCTGAGCATGTCTCATGACGTCCCACAACCCTGAACTCCGATTGTGTCACATATCCATGACTTTCACCAATGCGGTCTTAGACCTGGCCATTGTAAATAAGTCACTTGCACACTTCTACCTGTATATAAACACCTTGTACAGATTTAGCATGTTGGGGTTTTCTGTGAACCAACTACCCAGCTAAATGATTGAATTGTATGAATCTATGTCAATGATTACAGTATAGCAGTACATAAGTGCAGGACTGTGGGACACCAAGCTACACACAAGTTTGCTGACATGAGAAATGTTTATGATGGTGTTGTCTGATACAACCAATTCACTGAGTACAATAACTAAAATGTTTGCTTTTATTATTTACTACTGATTAACCGGATGTATGGCTGAGAACCAAGTCAAAGTCAATATAGAAAGCTGGGAGTCCCAGAACAACTCATGTGTATGGTACAGAGGTAGCTAACCTCATCAGTGATGGGCACCTGTCAGTGTTGCAGGATACAGTTCAAAGTCTCCCTGTTGTCAGGTGTGTCACAGTTCTCAGTATTGAAAGTACAGGACCCCACCAATGACAGCTGAAGTACCAGACTTACCTGTCAAAAGACAAAGTACACATGGACATTGTGAATGACGGGTACACTGGATGGCAAATGCATAGACCAGTAGACGTGATGTTGCAGATAAAGTGAAAGCTCCTTTGTCAATAGGGGAATCACATGGTCAAACGGGGATTACAAGACAGTAAGGTTTACATTAGCCATTCCCTCAATTTGCCCAGTGCACTCATGAGAAGACCCAAATACTCAGGCAACTGACACTAAATGAATACAAAAATAAAGAGGATTTATTATTAAAACAATAACCTGTATAGTAACTAAAACATACCCTATCCTAAGCTAACCTATACTAACTATACTCATAACACCACACTCTAAACATTGCCCCCCCACCCCTCCTAAGAGACAAGATACAAGTAAGACAATAATTACTAAACTACACATGAATTAACTTGTCCTATTTACTATACAAATATATATTTTTGGGGATTTTTCTACATAAATTTTTTTTTTTTTTTTTTTTTTTACATAAATACACATACCTCATCATTATCCCCAATCCGGTGCTTAATTTGTGCTTGTTGTTTCCGGTGCTGAGCACCGGCACTTATTTTTGGGGGCCTGTGCTCAGTCTTCTGCCTCAAGCATTTGCTGCGAGCAAAAGACACATTTGGGACAGATGGAGGAAGAGAAAAACAAAAAAGCGTCACAAAGGGAAAAAGCAGAAAGCTTCTAGAGTGAGCTGAAGGGGCACTGAGTGGCTTTAAATGGATTGAAGAGGCCAGAGATGGCTTCAGGATTATCCTGCTTCAGTATTCTGTGATTGCACATTTAATTCTAGCAGCCGCATGTTTAAGAGAAGAGCTTTGGGCACCAGCACATTTTTATTTATAAATTAAGCACTGCCCCAACCCAACAACCACCAGTAGAAACATTATAATAAAAACCCACCCCTCCAACATACTTAACCTAACTAATGCCTATGCTACACTAACCTAATACAAACTATGTAAAACCCAAACCAAAATTAACAAAACCGCAATCGGGAGGGGAAGGAACTGAGGGTAGTCCAACTTGCCCTAAAGTGCATTTTTTTAGTTTCTTGATCTTCTTCTTAATGAACTTTAACATTTTCTGGTTGTCAGCCAATTCCTCCTCCAACTGGCCAGTCGCTTGAGGATAGCATTCAAGTCCCTCCTGAGGTCCAGCTCAAACTGGGTTGGGGCTCCAGCTGCTGGTGGGTGTGGTTGTATGTTTACAGGTGGTGCTGATGTTGAGGGCGTCAGTGGAGCTGAGACCCCCTGCTTCCCTGAGGTGCTGGCTCCTGTGTCCCTTTGTGCCTGCATCGTGGGAACACCATGTGAAAAGGCGCGCCATTCCCCAGAAGCTTTCTCATGCCTGTAACACCTGCCCATCCTGCAGTATCCCGCTTCCACTTCTAGGGTGTGGCAGTAATGGTCTGCCCTCTTCATGAATGCACGCAGCTGCTCAAGAGTCATGTTGGCAGCTGAAATATGAGGACATGCAAGCATCAGCATTGGGTGGAGTTTGTATAGAGTCTACATTTACACTGCAACAGCAACTAACACCTAAAGTCCCACACACATTCTACAACACTGACTTGATCCTCATCTATGTCTAAAACCAACCAGACATCACCAGTATCATGTACATGTCAGTGAGATGACGGCAATCCATAGAAAAGCAAAAGGGCCCATGGCTGACAAAAACTAATAGAACCCTCATCAACACTTGTGTCATCTAACTTGTGAGGATCACATGCCTCTAGAGGTCTGAATTAATATTCTCCCTGGCCATTAGGTGATGTGGGCATGCTATCCATCTCCTTAACACCCCTGGTGATACATCGCGGCCTGACCATTCATTATGGAGTCAAGGTGTGGCCTGTATCATTGTGGGGCTGCTAACTATCAATCTGCTATTCTAAGGTCATTTAATTCTACATTTATGTGTCCTGGTGTAAGACCTGCCCTGCGTTTATGTTACAAGAGGCCACCCCATATCCCATTATGTGCCCACATGTACAATTGATGCACTGTTGGCGGGAGAATGGTTGGGCAAAGTCTAACCTATACATCACAGTTGTCAACACATTGCAGAACTGAAGCCCCCTACGCTGTGCTGTGTAGTCCTACATGTTTAAAACGGCACAAACAAGGTGGCTGTATGGATGGCCTTAAGCCCACAGTGATATTGGCACAGCATTGGTTGTTGCAACTGTATCCAGAAAGGTGTTGCTTCATTAGAACATGAATGTCATACATCATCTAGGAACCAGCTGCACACACAAATCAAATCATTTGCATATGTGATGTAGCCTACATCAGTCACAATTATCATGGTGGCAGGACAACGGTGTGAGAACTGCAGACATCTGAGCTCATATTCATTAGAAAATGACAGAGCACGATGTACCCCCAAAATTTGCTGCACTGAGCTCCATCAATTTCAATTGGATAACACGCATACCTGTTTTGTCCCCTGTATCTGTTTGCATCAAAGCAGCCATCCTTGCACCATCATGAATGGATGTCTGCGTTGAGGGGTGTTATGGTTCATGTGCAGGAAGGTGTCACTTCACGCACATAAACAATCATTTAAGGCAATTTAGATTTTTCTATGCGTGCTGGAGCTTGGAGCATGCATAGGAAAAGGGAAGAATGAGGAGATCAAAAGTATACCTCCTCGTATTACCTTACTAACCCTATCCCTGGTGTGACGATTGATTTTGGTGCTGCCTCAGGTTTACGGAATCTCATAGATCTGAGGCTGCATCAAAATGCAATGGGTGTCGCTGTGGCACTCCCATTGTACGCACCTCTGACACCAAATACGGCAGAGGGGCCCATATTTACAAGGAAGCATAGTGCCACTAAAAATTGTGTTACACCTTCTTGTAAATATGGAGCTGAGGTTAGCGCAACTGGAGCACCACATTAAGTGATGCTCCAGTGGCACTAGAGGATCCTACATATCACCCCTGGTGTGGGAGAATCAGACTTTTCCCACAACCATGCGGAGTGGAGTTGTCCGCAAATTGTGTACACTACTGCCTGTTGTGCAGCATATTATGGCTCCATGCTGTCCTACAAACACATTAGGTCTGAAGGTTACTTAGGAACCTGTGGTGTGTGTGTTTCCTAAATAATCCCCCTAGTGACTTCTGCAGAGAGAACCCACATCTGTACCATCATGTCAATAAGTGTATGCTATGTGAGGCACACAGTGCTGACAATGGGGCTGTGACATAGTGGTTGTGAACAGGCATGCTATGTAGATGTCCAGCTGCCCAGTGACCCATAATGGTAGACAGCTATGAATATATGGCCAACTCTAACTACTCCCATGGCACACAATTCCATGCCTGCATACGTTGGCCAGTGAACTACATGCAGGCCATCCTCATTGCATAACATTCCAACATATATGATGTCACTATCCATTCTCCTAATGTATCAGATCATTGGTCATGGCCAAATCCTCCTTTCATTGAATTCCACATCTCTGACTAACTCACAGCATTCCCTGGGTTGGCTCACAGGACACACAATGTGACAGTTACTGGATGCTTCAGGGTCTTATATATGTGCCACCTCTCCAATGATGTAGGGGGCTGGTCCAACTGCAAGACATTAATGGAAAACATTGCTTAGTGTAAAAGGCAAGTTGCAGTACATGGACAACATTGTGAACTTGTTAGGCTGAATAAGGTAGTTGACCTAATGGTAGATCACAGTAACTGACCAACTTCTATGATCACTTTATCACACATACTCTCAGATAAGGTAGACCCACGTATCTCCAAATCTTCACTGTCCCTGACACTCCTCTGGTGCTTCTCCCTGCACTGTATATACATGACACTGTCATGTAGCTGTCTGAAAGCACTACACCTCCATTACCATATGGGACTGATTGATAATGTTTATTCCATCTGAGGGGCATGCGATGGTTGTCGCAGTGCCTGGCCCATTGTAACACCTATGGCATTTCAGCCTGCATCTGATGTTGTAAACATCTAAATTATTGTCACAGCTAACTGACAAACTACTACCCTGGGGATGTGTGGGTATTCCAAGGTCTTGAGGAATGGAATCATACATTCTTCAGTCAAGTAAGTAATCTGGTTGTGCCATCTCAAGGCAGACATACTTTCAAAATAGCTATGGGAGTGTACACATGTGATGGTGAGGTACCTACCTGCACATGTACTGGATGAAATCATAGATGTAATGCCAATAGTGTGTGGCCTGCCATTGCTGCCATAGAATACCTTTATTAGTTTAGTGAGGAATTAGTACATGGGCACAGAAATACGTCTCAACACTGACACACTTGCTCAGAGGATGCATCTGATGGTGCAGGTTAGTGAGCGGTATGCCAGTGATGGAGCTGATGCAGGGCAGCCCCATACTGTCAGTGACAAGCGGCAGGCCTGTGGAACTGACTCAGCACGTGCCTGGTTGTTGACATCATATAGGCTGTCTGTGATACACAATGAACTTGAACATATAACTGTCAGTAGTCTGAACCACTGCATGTTCAAGGACCCTGATATGGCAATGTCTATTTACACAAAGGGCCTGACAGGACTACAGTTGTGCATTACAAATTGCACCTGTACTGTTCTCCTGGCCCTCACTGGACCCTTTACTCACCTCCATGTGTATGCATAGTCAGAAATATGTCACACCATGTTGCATGTGTCGTCCAACATCATCTATTCATGTGCAGGTCAATGATGTACTCAGCAGGAGATACCACAGATCATCAAAACAACTGCTAAGTAAATGGGGCCCTTTTCATACATTTGTATGCCCACATCACACAGCTTCTCACAGTACCCGTTCTGAATGCTGGAAAAAGTTGTACCTAAGGAATTATTTTCTGACTCAGTAGATGAAAAATTGGGATCACAACAATGTTTTGGGGCCCCCTTTCATGCTTGTTGTATGGCACAAGCCTCATTTGTACATGCTCATTATCCAGTTAGAATATGCATTCATCACACTTGGAGATGGTTGTGCATGGTAAATTGTACATCTGTCCTGCATTTGCTTCCTTGTTGTACAATTGAAAGGCTGCCCTAACATGGAGCATAGACTCTTCATACAGATCGCATACTACATGTCTACTTCCATTGCATGCATCACTCAAACTTATCAGCAACTGCCATGCATATTCTAACAATTTTAGGTTCTATAGCAATGGATGACTTACCAACTGTTCCACTTCTGTCTACTCCAAAATGGTCGTGCAGATCCTGTTCCCTCCACACCAGATCTGTCTAGCAGTGCTTGATTTGGTTGTGGTTCCTTCCAGTTTTGAAAATCCAGGTCAGATGATAGAAAACCTTGCCCCTTCGCAGCCATCTTGCCTCCATGGGGTAGCCTTGGATCAGCCGGACACCCAGTTGCAGCATCATCTGGAGGTAGTGTGCCACAAGACAGATGCCCCCCCCAGCTTCTCAGCAGAAATCCGGCTTATCCTCCCTTTCCCAGACATTACCAGTGGTGAATGCAAATAAATGAAACTTAACACCTCTCCTACCCCAACTATCCAAATTACCCCAACTAGTTAACTACCCCAAACGAACTCCGCACAATACAGAGACAATTACAGTAAACTGAATAAACAAAATACAAGTATTGACACAATAATAATACCAATTTTACACAGGACACAGCACAATGTACACAACACATACTGCAAACACCCCACAAATTCACCAGCAACAAAAATACAACCTCACACAGTGACAGGGAAACAGACTGCAAAGTGAAACTACACTCACTGTAGCATGTTTGCAGGCAGGGTGTCCTGGTACATCACTTCCTGGGCATGTGTGTCACTTTTTTCAGTCATGTGTCGTTTGTTTTGACGCATGCCGGTTTTGGGCTCTATTTTCATACCATTAGCGTGAAAAATGCCTTTGGACGTGCGATAGACGAATGGGGCTTTGCTTCTATTAGCACATGTGGATGTGTAGCTACACAGTGTCCACAGACATGTTGGCACATGTGTGATATGTGTGTATACATGTGTACGCAAGCTAACTTTGGTGTGAACTGCATTGTTATGTATGAGGAACAGATGTTCACGTACCTACAACACCAAACATGTTTGTTGGACTATGTTCAAGACATGGTAATGCATGTGACAAACCATGTAAACCTCTACACACAGTACTCAGTGGACTTGGACTGCTTTAACATCACAACAAACCAGCCATTTTGCCTGTGTATGTGTGTTCAGTCTGTGTTGTGTCATTGGATTTCCCTTCATGTTGCTCTCCTACACTTGTGCCATTTGTGTCCCCATGCACCGTAAGTGCAGGAGATGTCATGTACACATGTGTTGTGTAAGATTGGTATCTGCCATGTGTGTGTATGGACATATGTTTAGTGATTTTTGTCACATGTGACAACAGTGGTGTGTTCATGGTATGTGAAATCTCACATCACATTCTTCCTGCCTGGGCCCATGTTGCCATCTGACAAATGCATGTGCTGTCAAATCAGTGTCACCCATGTTTCCTTATTTCGGGACACATGTGTAGCTCCTTTTTTTCAGTCACTGATCTTGTGACACCTATGCCCTACTTTTGTGCTAGGTTGCCTTTTGCTCTCAATCCATACATATTTCCATGGCTGAGCCAATACAGCGGTCCATGTGTGCTGAAATATGTGGCATATGTGTGCATGCCATCAACAAGGCACCCATATTTCTCCCCAGTCGGTTAGTGATGACTGTCACAAACAATGGCATACCACTGTGTCACAGTGTTGCAGTATGGCATAGCTGCCACCCTACTCATCATCACAACAGTGTGAGTTCCTACAACAAAAAAAAAGCAGGGCTGCATGTGAGGAGGTAAGTCAATGGAGCCCCAGTCTGATCACACCCCTGTGCACATGCATCAAGCCCCTGACAATGTGATATGTACATGTAGCCAAATCAGTGGTGTGTGGTTTCATTGAGCATGGACGTAGCCTCTTCATGTTTGCCACTCAGCAGTACTTTGCACCCCCCCCCAGGAGACACATGCACATTTGTGGTCATACAGTCCTGGATCTCACACTTACCAGTGCCGTAGTTGATGTCAGCTTTTCCCTCTCATGCACATCACTCTTTTTTTGGACATTTCGTACATGTGACATGTTTTGATGTCCTTAGCATTTCACTTGTCCATCTTTTTGGCCTAGTATCTCTGTTGTGACTTCAACATTGGAAACATGCCAGGCTACAGATGGTGGTATCTGTCGTAGCCTCTTGTCATGGTGGCATGCGATGGGCAAATAACATGGTATGCAGGTGGACAACATAACTGGGTGATGTACTGACCCGGCCACCCTCCCTGTACAAATGTGTAATATTGACATGAAGACATTGATGTGTTATACAGCCAGTGTTGGTCTATTTGTCCCTTCTCCATGTATTCCTGCACTACTGGTGAGACATGTATTGGCACTTACATTGGTCCCATTCTTTAGTCTGTTAGTACTTTGTGTACATCTCATACTGCAACATATGTATACATGGACATGATGCTACATGTGACTTGTGTTCACGGAAGATGTTCACATCTCCTTCTCCTGCAAAATTGATCGGTACAGTTCCATTGTCTACATTTGTGAGTTGTCATGTGTTACACACACACAACATCACTCAAGCCAAACCACTTCTGTTGTCTCCATTTGACATTCCATGTTGTATGTTTAGGTATGTGTGGGTGTTTGGAAGCAGTCCATCCAGTATCCCAGTTGTACATTGTTGGACCAGGCCCTTGTGGCAGGTTCATCAACTGACTTCTAGCCTCCTTCCTCCTATTTTTTATGACCTTTCGCTGTTGGCTCTAGGACTCTGAGCACTTTATCACTGCTGATCAGTGCTAAAGTGCAGATGCTCTCCCTTCTAAAGTTTTTTATGATTGACTTATACATATTTGACATATTTAATTTAACTATAAGTCCATTGTACAGTGGTATTTCTATACCCAGGGCCTGTAATTTAAATGCTACTAGTGGGCCTGCATTGCTGCTTGCGCCACACATTGAAGTAGCCTTTCAAACCTGTCTCAGGCCTGCTGGCACAGGGCCTGTGTGCGCAGCTTTCTGCCACAGGGACCTGGCATCTAAACTTATTGGCCAGGCCCAGAACTCCTCTTTTACTACATGTAAATCACCCCTATGGTAGTCCCTAGCTAGGCTATGGGCAGGGTGCTATGTATGTGGAAGACAGGACATGTGCCAGGTAGCGTGGCCCGTCCTGGTAGTGACAAACAGCCTATTTGGTTTCTCACTGCTGTAAGTGCTGCCTTCTCATAAAATTGCATTGAAAATGCCCTGACTTATGTCTAGGGGGTATTGTCTGATTTATGAGGGGTAGCATAGGCATGTTTGGTATGTTTTTAATGGAAGTGAGAAACGCTGCTTACTGGTGTAAGTGGATTTTTTATTACTATTACAGAAATGTCACTTCTAGAAAGTGAGCATTTTTCAGACAGCCTGTGCTGGAGGAGAGAGGGGGCACTCCCAGAACCACTTGTAGCTGGTTGGAACCTCCTCTCCCCTATTTTATAAACACACTGTAAAACTGAGTATAAGTACAGGGGAATTTTCCCCACAATGGGGTGACACTTTTAACTGGACACAGAATGCTGGAGGAACTCACCAGGAACCGCCATGGACTGCTGCTGCTGTTCTGTGACCTGCTGGGTCACTAGGAGGAACTGTCAACTGTTTGCATCTATCTTGTGCTGGCCTGCTGCTGGGCTCTGCCGTCCTGTGCTCCCTTTTTGATGTTGTCCCCCAGGGGTAGGGTGCCATGGCCCCTGACCCCTTCACCGGTCAGCTTCAACCGTTTTCATCGTTGTGTAGTGCCTGGAGCAGCAATTTCCCCTCAAGGATCTAGCATCTGGAGGAGCGCTCATCTGACGATTTGCAGTGCGCTCTGAAAGTGTGGTCTGGTGGCCAAGGAACTGCCTCCCCAGCGCTTGAGAGCACTTTGTGTTGCCAAGAATCACCACCGCGACCCGGGCTCTCTGAGCATGGCCCCATGCTTGTAAGTGCTGTGCTGATGTCCAGAATCACCACCGCAGCCTCGGTGGGCTGCTTCCAGTAAGCATGAGTGTTGCACTGCCCCTGGGACCCCCCGGGGCACAAGAAGGCACCTGCTTTGGTGTCTGCTCACCGCTGCAGCCTGGAAGCCGCTCTACACTTGCGCCCCAGGTCGGGTGCGGGCGAGTGAACTGCTGACGGCACCGGGTGGGAGAGGAGCCTCATCAGAGGCCCCTCTGGACACCCCAGGGCCACATAGATAGCAGAACGCAGGAGGAAGGTGAGGGTAAGACCCCCTCTCTCCCGGTCACTGTCGAAGGAGCAGGAAGCTACCGCCCTTCGGCCAGCAGGCCCCTGTAGTTGCTGGGCCTCCTTGTGGTTTGCTGGCTTTGGCCCTCCCCTTTTTGGAGGGCTGGTTAAGGCCCAGGGGGAGGCCCCCACAAAATGCGGGCCCCAGGATGGGCCCGATTTTAATATCTTCATGAAGGGCGGTGGTGTCAAAACCTTATCGGAGACTCCCCGTGCCGCCAGGCTCCCAGAGATCGTGGGCTCAGAAGGGGCCTAATATAAAAGTTGGAGGGGGTGCGTGTCGCCCTCTTCTCCCCCCTAAAAATTACTAGAAGACCCCTGCTTTGCGCAGTGGAGCCCTGGGGGCCCCGTTTGTTTTTTTCTTGGCACTAGAAGTGCCTTTTCATCAGAACAAACAGGTACCTTTGAAAAGACACATGATTTATAATGTTCCTGGAATGGACATTAATGATTTATATGTTGGCCTGGTTTAATGATGATGTGTTGCATATATGTGCTGATGTTCCTGTTAAGGGCAAGTAGTCAAGGCAGCTATTGCACACCCCACAGCCAACATGTGTGTGCCATTTGTCAGGTACAGCCCACCATGTGCCTGGGTTGTGCACATTGGCAGTGCTGGGACACATTTCCATGGTTACACTGTGCAGGCTCAGCATGGGACATTGGTTATAATACCAGGCCTTCAACTGAGGGACCACAGTTCACAATGTTATACCATCCTTGTCACACATATACCATGCAGACAATGCTACTGTCAGCATAAGTTATGACAGTGTAGTGTACCTACATGACTTGTTATCCATTTGGTGACAACCCCTACCTCATGTGTGCCCCCTTGCATTAATTCTGTTGTGCATGGTGTCATTGTGGTGAATGTTCTAGGTATTGGCACCTTTCCCATGTGAAGGGGACAATATATGTAGTGGTGCATTGATCTAGACCTTCAGGATTCCACTGCCAGCAATTTGCGTGTCACTGATATTTGATATGGTGGCAGTAGACCCACTCATGTCACAAACGTTTATGCAACCATACTGGTCACCTTTGTGTTACCTACCTTCTCACTGTGTTTAGGGTCACATTCCAAAGGAGTATGTGGTCAAGAATGAGTATACCAAGGAGATTCATGCGCTAAGTGATTTAATAGTGGTATTTACAAGGTGATTTTTAAAGTATTGGGCTCAAGTCTAGAAGTTCTCCACAATGTGGAGTCTCCTATGAACTCCGATTGCAGTGTTTATTTGTTTCCCCTCCACATGATCTGTTCCATCATCATCCTCATCCTCGAAGGGGGCATCATCCAATTCACCCCAGGGGATATTTGTTTGGACACAAATGTTGTGCAGGATTGCACATGCCAAGATGATCTTACACACAAGTGGTGGAGCATATAGAGGACTTCCTCCTATCAAGGACAGACACCTAAACCTGGATTTTCAGCAGGCCAAATGTCCTCTCCACCACATTGCGGGCCTTCCTGTGTCCCTCGTTGGAGGCCTGCTGTTCCACCGTTCTCAGATTAGCGAAAGGAGTCCTCACCCACGGCTGGAAGCCATACCCTTGGTCAGTTGCAAAGGATAGGGAGGAGCTGTGATGTTAGGTGTTGATAGTGGTTTGGTACGTCCCATGGCAGTCATACATTTTCATTGGAGCTGTGACACAAATTTGCTTGTGGTGTACTGTATGTTCCTGTTCTTGTGAAATGGTTTCTTTGAACTGTTGTCATGACCCCTCAAACCTGCCATGCTGTAACGGTGAAAAGTCTAAGAAAAGCAATAAGAATGCAGGCAAAGAAGTATCCACAGTGGAGACAGCGACGTCCTAGTTGGAAGAAGGTTTGCCGAATTGAGGCTGCGTTTGTTACAAAGAAAAGGCCAAAAAAAGGAATCCAAGATAGCCGACAAGAAGCCGGAAGGTTAAGTTGTATTTGTAGTGTTGCATTCAGTTTAGTTGCTAGGATACACACGCGACTGTGGTCTGACAGGATTACAGATGTGCAGAGAGAGTGTGCCTTTTGAGGTAAACATTTTTGTGAGGAAAACTAGACGTTGCATGTATTTTCACAGATAACGAGTTAACTGCAGATAATAATAATTCATGGAGAACAAGCATTTACAGATACAGAAAGTTTTTTGAGTGCTCTAAAGAGATTACGACAGGAATGAACTATTAAAAACATTATTTAAAAAATATAAAGACAATTAAACAACAAACCGAATTATTTAGTTATCAATATACAATAACAAACTTAAGACAAACTACAACTGGAAGTTCAACACGCATTGCTTATTAACAAGTCACACCAGTTATTTGTTTATAACAACGGCATTTAAAAGACAGTCAAGAGGAAATCGTTACCTCATCTAATTCAATCGTAAAGCTTTATATATATATATATATATATATATATATATATATATATATATATATATATATATATATATATATATCAACCAAACAGAATAATTAAGAACGTGTAAAGAAACATATTCAGAACTGAAAATCTCATCACATGAGTCAAGAAACAGACAACTCTTTGTGTTAATTTGAGAACTATTCCACGAAGTTCATTATTATATTCATCATAATCAATTACACAGGCCTAGAGAGAAGTAAGACCTCAGGGAGCTCAGGGTGAGTGAGTATAACATTAAATGTCAGAGAGAATTAAATGTTAATTAATAAGAAAGTATAGTAACAGATAATAGTGTGTCCCTAGTAATTGCGAATGTGATTTTTCAGGTGCCGTTATCCAGTCAAATAAGACGTGAGGTGGCAGACTGAGTATTTGACTAAACATCATCTCTGAGGCAGTCTCTCTGAATCCCATACCCTTTCTCTTTCCAGACTGCTCAATACGGAGATTCTAATTTGTTGCGAGAAGTGTGGGTTGGGTCTGAGGATATATCTTCCGCTCCTGAGGAAATCAAATCAAGGTACTCTGACAAGTGTGTTGATGGACATAACAAACTTGGATAGTGGCTCAAAGGCCTGGGAAGCTTTTATGTTGTTCCCAGAAGTGATGGTCATGATTTGGGCCCATGTGTCATGTAGTCCATATTTGGAGCAGTGTACCTGGCACATACCACTTCCTAGCAGCACAATGGTGTCAGATGTTAATACAGAATTGTTGCCCAAAAAAGCAAGATTGTGATGTCCTTTTTGACATGTTGCACTATGCATGCAGTGTGACACATAGGGGCTTAATTTTGAGCAGCTAGCGCCACCAGAGCATCACTGTTATCTCGTGGCTCTATGCCCTGCCCTGTATTTCAAGGTGGCGTTATACCACTTTTTATGCTTGATGCCACCTTGTGACTACGGCCCCTTCACACACAACCCTTTGCTTGGAAGGGGTGTGCAGTGGGTGTTGCTGTGGGTGTGCAACAGCAACACCCATAACATTTTCTAGATGACTCAGATTTGGGAGTCTTTGTTACCCTGAGGCAGCACAAATACCTTACCCCACCCCAGGGGTGGCGTTAGCAAGGCACAACGAGAAGGAATACTTTGATTCCCCTTTGTGTTTTAGCAAATTTGATATGTGCTATATACTGCTGCAAGCTTAGTAGGAGCAAAATGCCAGACATGGTAGTTTATGTGCCGAAAGGTGTCCCTCCCACATAAGAACATTCACAGCCCTTATCGAAGACATCCTTGCACAATGGTGCAAGGATGCCTGGGTTAATTCTTTTAGCTAATTTTTGTGCAAGCACTGCCGACAACAGAGTGGTATGCTGTATACTATTAAATTAGGCACATTCCTGCATTGGTAAATGAGGGTCGGCTGCGTAGCCTATTTTGGCACAGTGTTGCACTCTCTCATTTCCCTTAAATTAATGTGCCCTAGAGACCTTTGTGGCAGATGATGGTTGTGCCCACCATGAAGTGTACATGAGTGTGTGTCCCACATTGTTAGGATGAAGTAATTTGTTGCAGAAGTTTTGCAGGCCTTCTATTACATGATTTCTGACAGACACTTTCAACACATGCAAAGAGCTGGCTTTGAGAGGAGGCACCGCTATTTTTCACATGTCCCTTAGTACGGTGCATATGACGTCAGGTATCTCCACTACACACCTAACATATCCGACTATGTCATCCATGAATGTCAGTGATTTTTTCACAGACACAAGACCATGGTGGAGCCTCTCTGGTAGTTGGAACAGACATGGTATTCTTAGTGGGCACTAGGGGCACTTGTGCGGTGACAATGCATTAGGTGCTACCCCATTTCTCATGATTCAACCCCATGGTCTTCAATGGAAAATATTTTTGTAAACATATGTGTGGGACACAATGCAGCAGACAGGTATATGTGTACACTACAGGTATGTCAGGTATGGGTAGCTGATGTATACTTGGTTATCGCACCACTTGGGTGGCATTGGATTTAGGTTCTGCCCGAGGCTTACACACAATGAGTTACATGGGACTGTTCCTATGTGTGACTTCTACAACATGACCATAGCCTATGCCATTGACATACCTGTGTGCTTCTATGTTTGGTGTGATGTGTGTGTGTGGTCTGTATTTATTTGTCAACCTGTGGACACTTGTAGTGATTTGTGAGCAGCTTCTGCATGCAAAGGAAACTTGGCTCCACCTGTCCACATGTGGTTTCCGAGTCAGTCTGTGTTATGTAGATTTGGGTGCATGATTTTGTGACATACAGGCCCATATTTATACTTTTTGACGCAAAACTGCGCCAACGCAGTTTTGCGTCAAAAAAATTAGCGCCGGCTAACGCCATTCTGAAGCACCATGCGGGCGCCGTATTTATTGAATGACGTTAGCCGGCGTTAGCCGCCGGCGCCGTCTGGTGTGCGTGAAAAAAAACGACGTACACCAGGCAGCGCCGGCGTAGGGGAAAATGGACCTTGGGCGTCAAGAAATGGGGCAAGTCAGGTTGAGGCCATTTTTTCGCCTCAACCCGATTTGCGCCATTTTTTACGACTCCCAACCCCCATAGAAATGACTCCTGTCTTATCAAAGACAGGAGTCATGCCCCCTTGCCCAATGGCCATGCCCAGGGGACTTCTGTCCCCTGGGCTTGGTCATTGGGCATAGTGGCATGTAGTGGGGCACAAATCACGCCCCCCTATGCCACAAAAAAATTAAAAAAAAATACTTACCTGAACTTACCTTAATGTCCCTGGGATGGGTCCCTCCAGCCTTGGGTGTCCTCCTGGGGTGGGAAAGGGTGACAGGGGGTGTCCCTGGGGGCATGGGAGGGCACCTCTGGGCTCCTTCAGAGCCCACAGGTCCCTTAACGCCTGCCTTTTGCAGGCGCTAAAAAACGGCGCAAAAGCGGGCGTACGTCATTTTTTTTGACCCGCCCACTCCCGGGCGTGATTTTTGCCCGGGAGTATAAATCCGACGCACATGCCTCGGAGTCGATTTTTTAGACGGGAACGCCTACCTTGCATATAATTAACGCAAAGTAGGTGTCCACGCTAAAAAATGACGCTAACTTCATGGACTTTGGCGCTAGACGCGTCTAACGCCAAAGTATAAATATGGAGTTAGTTTTGCGTCCAAATTGCGTCCAAAAAACCGACGCAATTCCTGCGCAAACGGAGTATAAATATGCCCCACAATGTGCAGTATTGTGTGGCATTTGGCTTATGTGTTGTTGCCTGGTCATCTCTGTGGCCCTGCCCATGTGTATTTCTTTTTGAGTTTATCCTTGATGGTTGGTGTATTGTGTGGTATGATTGGTAGGGCAACTTACCTATGAGTAGGCCATTGCCATATTCACCATCCTGTAACCGCTGGTTGATGATGTAGTGGCGAAAGATGTATGTGTCATAGATGCTGCCAGGATATTTCACCAGGATGTTTGTTAAGAGCCCACGGTGGTCCATGATAGCCTGCACATTGATGGAATGTGTGTGCTTGGGGTTCCTGTAGAGGTGTTCCGTAGCTGTAGGTGGCACCAGTTAGACATGGGTACAGCCCATTGCACACAGCACATGTGGAAACCCAGCTATCTGATAGAAACCTTGTTTGGTCTCATGCTGCAGCTGCTGGGTGTTTGAGAGGCAGATGTGTTTTGGCGTGATGCGTAGGTTTGCATCCAGGACCTTTGGTAGGCAGACAGAGAAGGATGACTGGGAGATACCAGCCACTAAAGCACCTGTTGTCTAGAATGATCCAGACACCATCATGTGGAGGACAGCGAGGAAATTTGTAATGGGTGGGATGTTATAGGGAGTTTGCAGCCGTGCCATGATGTGTGGCGTTATCAAGTGCAGCAGGCATACGATGGACTCCTAGTTGAGTCTGTACATCTGGGCCACATCCTGTTCCCTCATTTGTAGGATGGTGATCTGCTCCCTCTTTCTGCGCTGTCCTGTGGCTCTTGTGGTGGGGTTTGTGGTTGCTGCAGTGGTGGTGCTTTGATCTGCTGTCTTTGCAGACATCTTTGGTGTGTGCCAAGCTGGAGCAGTAGCACTTCCATGTTGTCCTGGCAGTTTCCAAGGCCCCTTCTGTTTTTTTTTCTGAGTGGTGGTGTGTGAGCTTCTTTTTAACACCTGGGTCTGACCAGGCATTAATTTTTGGTGCTAATCGGACTTTGCACCATTTTTTTGTCCCCTTCCTTCTTTTGCGTCGTTTTTGCACCAAGGCATAAATATGGCACTAGGGCTTAACGTCGTCTTCAGGAGGGGAATGCCTATCTTGCATCTCATTGAGGCAAGGGGGTTTCACGAATCCTAAACATGGCACTAACTCCAATATTTTGACTCTAGATGGGTCTAGCATCAAAATTAAATATGAAGTTAGCTATGCGCTTCTTAATGTCAGAATTTTTGGCGCTAATACGGCGCAAGCCAAGTATCAATATGCACCCAATTTTGTTGATTGATTTACCAGAAAAGATTTTTGGCAGGGTTATTTTGGGATGGTTAGAAGCATGGGCAGGTGCCAATTTCTTTTTTAGCCCTGTTCAATATGGGTTTCGCCCAGGTTTGTGTACAGTGGAGCAGGCCCTAAACCTTGCACTCATAAAAGGGAAAAATATAAATGCTAGGAAAGGGATTGTGCACATGGCCTTCATGGACTTCACCTGTGCTTTCAATCTTGGGGATAGGAAGATGTTATGGGATTTGATGAGCTAGGTTGGTGTTCCGCCCCCCTTTATTGAATCTAATTAGGAGCCCACATTGGGATTCTTCAACAAGGGTGCATTATTCTCGATCAGGTGACTATCCTGCACCAATAAGGGTGACAAGGCGAGTTAGGTAGGGTTGTATATTAGCCCCCTTTCTCTTTTTAGTTTATATAAATTCCCTGGATATAGCCCTAAAGAACTGCAGTGAAGACGTCCCTAGGATTGGCACTCAGGCAGTCCCTGTGCTGTTGGACACAGACGTTGAGGTTTTGTTGGCATGTACATCAAATGGCCTCCAAAAGCTTTTAATGATTTTATGCATAGCTTAAGATTGAAAGTAAATCAGCAAAAAACCTTTACTATGTCATGTGGTCCTAGGAATGTAAAATCCAAAACATTTTTTATTGAAGGAAGACCATTTGCAAAAGTTACCACTTTTAATTACTTTTGCATTTTATTATATCTAGATGGAAGCTGGGATAGGCTTTTGGCTAACAGGGCACAAAAAGTGGAGTAGTTTGAAATGCTATTTTCAGGTTTTCAAAAAGGCTGGGTGAAAAGCCAGTCTGGGATTTGGCCCAATTGTACAAAAGTAAATGTCTTGCAGTGGGTATATTTGGAGCAGGAGTCTGGAGTTACGCTGCAATGGGGAAACTCCAGGTAGCTGAAAAAAAATTCCTCTTCAGACTCCTGGCTGTCCCTAGAGACATTGCCAGCTTAATTATACACATGGAAGCAGGTTTGAAATGTATTGAAGACCAAATCTATCTTCCACCTCTTTTATTTTGGTTAAAGGCATGGAATAGCCCAAATGCTTTGTTTTCCAGGCAGGTGTTTGCTGACTGTGTAAGCCTGGAAAACATGTCAGCTATTCTGTGGTTGTCATTTAAAAAAAATATTTCTGTAGTTTGGGGTATGGACATTTTTTGACACCCCTGAAACCATTGGCTTAAGGTCCAAAACGCTGCTTCAAGAACTTGCGGCTATGACGGCGTCTGAGATATCACGTTTTGGAAGAGATATGAAGGATAAAGTTACTTACAGTCACCACTTTTCCCTTTACGGAGGACACAGAGAATAACTTACAGCTGTGGGGAAGTTATGGACGTTTGGGTTTTTGTACACAAAACTTGAGATAGTCACATTTGGGCTTCGATGCTTCAGTTACGGACGTTTTAGGAAGATTGGCTCCATGCTTGATGGTTAACGATTGGTATTAAACTTTAATACTTGAATAAGCCCTGAAGAAGTCAGAGGGGTTTTTTCCCCGAGATGAAACACATGTTGGCTTTGTGTTCAAGAATTGGCTGAACCTCCGAGGATTGGACTAACAGGGCTCTAATGTTCTAGAATTGGCTGAGTATTCAAGAGTTTGAAAAACGAAGTACCAGAGATTATTCTTCAATAAATTATAAAGACTGGACCATGCATCAAGAACTGATCCTTGGTTGATTGTTTGGACTGTAAAATATTTCATTGAGATATTTTAAATGTTTTTTATGTTTGACACGATTTCGCTTTGTTAATAATTATGAGTGCCTCACGTAGGTTTCTGTTTAATTTTTGTTTACCTGGTAAACATATAGAGGGATTGGGTGTTGTCCCTTGTGAAGGCACCTTCTATACACTTTGTGCCCTTTATTATCCTTGAGCACCTTTTCTCTTCCCTCATAATCACACCCCATTTTTGTGACTACACGCTGCTTCAAGAAGCCTATGAGACTCAGAGAAGAGAGACAAGTGAGCATTTTGGTCATGTCCTCAGTAATTAGGTGCATGGAAATCTCCCTAAGACGTGACATGAAACCATATTTAACCTAAACAAGTAACCCACAATACACATTTTATTTTAAAAGGTTTACACTCAATACTATAAATATTTAGTGGCTTTTCCCACTGTATTTTTCCTGGCAGGCCTCTCTCCTGTGTGGATCCTGTGATGCTGTTACTGTACAATCTACTATGCACTTTATACTTTTTTGCACACTATATGAACCTCTGCAGATGCGTTTTTTGTGACCAATTCTTTTACTAAAATCTTTTATTTCTCATAAGGATGAACTTAATTTTTTGCAGGCTCCTTCCTCTATGGAAATCTGCATGGCTGTTCTTAATATTATTATTGCTGCTATTGATATAAGGACATTTTATGCACTTTAAGTTGTCAAATGCCTTGCTGCTAGCACTTAATTTAAAATGTCTATGTATTCTGTGGCTTTGTTGATCGTGATTTGTCTATTTTAAAGAAAATAGTTTATAATCATCTTTGTTTTATAAGCTTCTATTTATTGAAATCTTTTAAATGTGCTTTTATATTCAAAATATTTGGCTGAATATAAATTTATTTAACTTGACTTCTAGTACACTGTATAAATTAAGAGTATTTATTCTGGAGAAGCACAAACTCAGGATTTAAAATTTACCGCAGTGGTTGGCTTTACTAATAACAATGCATTTCCACCTAAATGAACCCTTTTCAGCAACATTAGGATGATGAAAGATTGGGGAAAAAACAGAGGGGCATATTTATACTCCATTTGTGATGAATTTGCATAATCTTTTTAAAGCAAATTTGTGCAAAACTAACTCCATATTTATATTTTGACGTTAGACCTGTCTAACGTCAAAATATTGGAGTTTGCACGATTTTTTAGATGCATGAACCTACCTTGCGTCAATGAGAATCAAGTTAGGCGTTCCCACCAAAAAACTTGTGCCAACCCCATAGCCCCATATTTATTCCCCCATGCTAAAATGATGCACAGGTAGGAGGAGGGGCTAAATAATGGTACAAAGCTTGCTTTGCACTATTATTTAACTCCTGGGTCAGACCAGGCTTTAGGAGACCTGTGGACCCATTTCCATGGTTGAACACCATGGAATGGGTCCACAGGTGGCGTCCTCAAGCCCCAGGAACATCCCCATCCACACCAGAGGGACACCGGCGGATGGTGGACCACATCCCAGGTAAGTAGGGTAAGTATAGGTAAGTATTTGTTTTTTAAATTAAAGTGCTATTGGTGCCCATCTTGGGGCTCCCTGCATGGCACAGGGTTCAATGGGGGTGGTGGGCCTGACTCCTGTCTTTTCTAAGACAAGAGTCATGTGGTATGAATGGTTTTCCGTCAGAAAATTAAGCTAGGCTAGTTGGAGGCATTTTTTTTGCCTCTAACCAGCCTAACATTTTTTGGTGTAAACCCCCCTCTCCCATTCCGCTACCCCCACCTGGCTAATGAATTTTTTTTTATGCGAGCCCACCCTTTGCGGCATTCCAGAAATGCCCAGCTTTTGCTCTGGAATGACGCAATGCCGGCGCTATACTTTTTGACGCAAAACTGGGTTATAAATAAATAAATATGGGCCATAATGATGTTACCCATACCTTGCGCTTTGCATGCAACTCTCTGATGACAGTTCACAGCTCACGGTGCTATATTAGCAGCAGTCAAAGTACATTAGAAAAGTATGGAACTGTGATGCTGCATGCAGTGGTGCGGGGTCAGGAAGTGTTGGGGCGGGGTCAAGGGTGTGGCTAAAAAAATAAAATATTCTGTATGTTTTTTTGGTCTTTCATCGTCAGGTAGATACTTATAAAATAACATGCAGCTTAAATGAAAAATAAATTAAAAAAGTTGTTACTCATTGGGAAATGCATCATATATAGTACATTATGAAATCTCTATTGCCTAATGTATTGCAGAGGTCTGTATGTAACAAGAGAGCCACAAAATTAAGTCTTTGGTTGGTGCAGTGGAGAAACGTGACATGTAGTTTTAGTGCTACAAGGTAACAACCTGTAACAGAAAGCTTTATGAATATGTAATTCATTATTTTAAACTTGCATTACATACAGTACAAAATAGATTGCTAAAAAATGCCCCAAATTTTCAGATAATATAGATTTTAGTAATACCCAGAGTGTACGTAATGCATTTTTTTTCCATTACTGTCCCTTCAACACTTCAGTGTGTAGTAAGCATGAGCTAAATACAATTACAGTTTTGAACACACACTTCACAGCCCAGTTCTTAAATCTTTGCACTACCATTCAAAAAGAATAAAGCTTTGTCATCACAAAGCTTTGAGCGATTGAGTCAATTAAAGCCAGTACCGGCTCCAAAGTATCCTTTACATTTGCAGATTAACTCATAGCACACATTTACATTTCTTTGAGGGAGGCAGGAAGGCACTGTGGCAAGAAGGCTTCTTTAGCTGTCTGCCTGGCTTCAGAATCACTGAATGACAGTTCAGCTGAGGCATTTAACAAAAAGTAGGGGAACGATGTTTCATAAATCATAAAAGTATGGGCACGTCATGCCCCTCCACTCCCGTGCACTTTGACCACTTTATACTAGGGTTGTAATTTATGAATCAAGTAACAAAAGGATATCTGTGACAAAAACAGTAACCCACTGACCAATCCACATAAAATATCTTTTGATTATTTGCATGATACTTGTTCTTTGCAGAAGGAATCTTAACCCTCTCCGCTACTTTATCATGACTGGGTACTGACAGTAAACTAAACTCCAATCTCTCTCCAGCAGGGACATTAAAACCAGAGTTATCTTGACATTTTTATTGTGCTGGAAATCTACTGATACATAAGGAACTCTGCAGCAGGTGCTTTTTAAACCCCTGTTATTTTGAAGCAC
Source organism: Pleurodeles waltl (assembly GCF_031143425.1). NCBI lineage: Eukaryota > Metazoa > Chordata > Amphibia > Caudata > Salamandridae > Pleurodeles > Pleurodeles waltl. The sequence continues at coordinate 345,941,526 of NC_090439.1, forward strand.
AGTGACCAACACTCCCCCCCTCCCAGGTGACGCTGCACCAGTCCACCACCCTAGAGCTGGCCCTCCTCTGTAGTCCTGCTTCATACCTTTGAAGGTTGCTGCCACATACCGTTATGGCAAAGCGCTAAAACACTAGGGACTCATTCTGTCCCACTTAATATTGCCCAGAATTCAGACGCATGTAACATTCCCCACACAAGATAAATAGGTGCTGAGAGGAATGAGATATATGCCCTTACAATAGCATTATATAGAGCCTAGGGTGCCTGAAAATTATAAGAGGATATTGGAAATATTTCATACGAATACCAGTGCCTAAACGCAGCCATTGTTGTGCCTTCGTACTGGTAAAGATTATGTGGTGCACTGCCCCCAAAGGCAGGGTTAATGTATCTGCCTTATTAAATACCTCAAAAATAGGGGGAAAAACTGCTGAGGATTATACTCACTATATAATTGTTATTTGTTTGTGAAACAGTCAATAAAACTCTTTATTAAGAAAACAGAAACCATCTGGGACCTTGAGATAGTGACACCAACACAGGATGGGAGACACTGAGACAGGCAAACAGGGGAAACTGGGACCATACATTGGACAGCAACCCCTAGCAATTCACTCTTAAGACACAAGAATCCTCGCCTTGGGTACGGCCACAGCACTAGGGCAGCACATATACATTATGCACATATCAATACCAGCACAAGACAAAGGGAGGCAGAGAAACCGAGACAAACACAAGGAGACCAGGGGAAGACATGGGGAAGTAACAAGAAGACACTGATAAAAGCAGATAACAAAGCTCCAAACTCTAAGCACACTCATCTCTCAAATCTCCCATGGCTCAGACGCCACAGCAATAGCAGAAGTGTGCTACAAAAATCTCAACACAATCTCAGGAGCAGCACTTCCGTAAGGGGCAGCAAGACAGAAAACTTAGAGCACCGCTTAGTGGTGATGTCAAATTGTAGTAAATGCTCCCAACCCAGCTTTTTCATTGATGGGGAGTGCCCCAGAGGTCGAAATTCGATTTTGCTTATTTTGCATATAATCTTAACATCGTACACCTTTACAAGGAGGGCAAAAGGAACAAATACTGACATTTAAGGAAGTGAGAAAATTCACATCCTGAAAAAGATTATTAGCTTATTCTTGACTCTTTTCTGGTTCCAGTGTTCTTACTCTAGGCTTCACAGCATTACATATTGTAAACAAGAATTAAATATTGGCAGCTACAAATGAAAACAGTTTCTTTCTGAAAATAAATGAGTTAGAGCTATTACATTGTAAATTCCTAACTGGACTTTTCGTGTCACATAAATTGTAAATGAAAAGTTAAACATTAGTTGACATTAGCGAGCTGATTCACAGGGCCTTGGCTTCCATGAGCATGAGAGGGAGATTCCAGCCAGATGACCACGACAGTATGCTGATTTCTGAACGCTTTGCTACAGCTGCTTATGCCGATTTCAGGCCTTTGCTCAGGTATGGGGGATGTTGTCTTCCCAGGGGAGCCTGAAGGGCAGAACTAGAGCTTAACATGCTGTGCTCTAATGTAGCCTTGGTAGGAATTAATCTATTGACTCTATTGACAATATGGTAGCATTATTTCTATGATTCACTCTCCTTGTCACAATTTTAATCCTGTCATGCTTTATCGTCCTGGTTATTGCAGTACATGCTTATGCTTTATTGTCTAAGATGCAGTTGCTTCATTAAAACCTTATTGAAACATATACTGCCTCAGTTTGTCCTTGTACATGTGAGACTAATGTAACTGAGAGAAACGGATAAGATCTGAGTGACCACAATTTCCCTGAGGAGTCAATTGTGTCATGCGCTTGGCTGCCCAATCATCCCTGCTCTTGGTTAGAGATGAGGCACTGCTAGTTAGCCGGAGCAAAACCCAGATTAGGCCAACAGGTGTCACATGTAGTGGGTTAGACTCAGTCTCTCACACCGCAGGCGATTGTGCTGCTCAAATCCAGTAGTCTCATTAGAATAATGAAAGTCTACACGACATGAGTGCGAAGGAGAGACACAAAAGGAAAAAGAAGTTTGCTTACAGTCAAAAGTATCGGCAAATGTGCAATTATCCATGTAATAGGGTCGTTGGCCAAGGCATAACAAAATTGTCCCAAGAAGGGACAAACAAAGCATTTACCAATGATCAGAAAGGATTTTTGAAAGGCAAGCCCATGAACGAGTGCTAGTGATGGACATGTGGTGGGCATGGTTAAAAGCCCACATAGATACCAACACATCAGAAAAGCAGCACTTGTGTGCTGCTATGCTTGACCTAAAAATGGGTTTTGAGCCCATCATCTACCAATACTTATCATTGGGTAGGTCCAATGACATTCTCTATTTCCTTACTTCTTATTGGTCAGCTTATTGTCTGGTTTCACCCTGCAGGTCTTCCTGCTCTCCTTTTCTGTTCATGTTATAGTGAGGAGCGTGTCCGAAGTACAGGTTCCGGTTACTCAGCATTGGCTGGTGACCAGTGCACTTCTCCTGGTGACACAGTCGGAAGGTATGATTTTTTTATTTATTCACATCCGTGGTTCTCTTTGGCCACGTTGAAGCACTCCCGGAGTTCAGCATACTCTAGTGCAGTAGGGCTTTATCGGACTTTGCAGTCGAAGGTTTGTTATCTTCAGTTACATTTTGGACTCTATTTACTGTTCTGAATGGTGTTTTAAACAATCATACAGCGAGTTCTGTGCTTTGCATTTAAAGGCCTTGCTTGTGTCATCCGTGGAGCAGCATAAGCTGACATGAGAATTCTGTTCTTGTAACACACAGGAGACGTAGGGCCAGACGTATCAAGCTTTTTTGCATTCGCAAACTGTGCGAATGCCCGTTTGCAAATGCAAAAATGTGTTTTACAGTGTATGAAAGGCATTCGCAGTGTGAAAATAAGAAATCGTAAAAATAGCGAATTTTAGCGAATGAGACACCAATTTGCATGTCGCAAACAACATATCGCAAATAGCGATATGATTTACCGATTTGCTTTTTGCAAAACGCTAATTGCAATACAAAATAGCAATTCGCAGATATTGATCTCCTAAATCGTGATGCTATTTGCGAGATGCAGATTGCGACACGCAAATACAATCGCAATGCGATGTAGCAAAAAAACACAAATAGTGAATATTCTCAGAATGGCAGTTTGCACATGCAATTTACCACGAATTGAAACCAGGTGGTAACCAGGTTCAACCTATATAAAGTGGCCCAGACTGCCTCAGCCCCCCTTCCACAATGACTGCACTCTACGTCATGATGAGGAGAATGAGGATCTTGTAAGGTTTGAGGAGAGGGAGGAGGAGACAGGAGTGCATTTTCAGAGTGCGCATTACCCTTTTTGAGCAGACTGAGTAGGAAATTTATGATACGTATAGGTTAAGCCCAGCCATTATACTTGACCTGATAGCTGAGCTACAACCCATGCTGCAGCGCACAACACACAGGACCAATAGCACCACCCATGTGCAGTTATTATGCTCCCTGCACCAACTATCCTCAGGGAGCTATCAAGGGTTCATAGCAGCAGCTGGAGGGGTATCACAGAGTGCCCTCTCTAGATTTTTCAATGCATTTCTCAATGCCATGCTGAGCAGAATACAACTGTACATAAGATTCCCCAACACCCCACAGGCATTACAACAAACTAAAGTAAATTTTTACCAGATTGCACAGTTCCCACATGTCCTACGTGCCATTGATGGGTTACATGTAGCAATCTGTCCACCATCAGCCGCCGAGTATGTGTATCGCAACCGTAAAAACCATCATTCTATGAACATACAGGTGATATGCAATGCTTCTTACATCATTACCGATCTCGTGGCCAGATACCCAGGGAGCACCCATGACTCCTACATCTTTCGCCACAGTGGGATACACACAAGACTGCTAGCTGGGGAGTTTGGGGAAGGATATCTACTAGGTAATTTGATAGTTCTGAATAATGCATTGATGTAAGCATGACGTAAGACAGCAAATGTACTCATTTTACTCTCTATGCGCACCTATATGCTAACGCCCTACCTGAGCCCTGCCACTCCAGCAGAGAGGAGGTACATTGCTGCACTTAGGGCTACCTGCAATGTGGTGGAGCGCACCTTTGGGCTGCTGAAGAGCCGTTTCAGGTGCATCCATAGGAGTGGAGGTGCACTACAGAACAGCCCTAAGACAACATGCAAACTTGTGGCCACATGTGCCATCCTGCACAACATAGCAACCACCAGGGGCATACCAGTGGAATTCACGGAGCGAGACTCAGATTAGGATGATGATCCCTTACCAACCCTCCTTCCAGCAGACAGGACCAGTGCAGCAGAAGGCAGGCAAAGACGTGCTGACATCACTTGCAACCATCTTTGATGTAAGTAATGCCAACTCCACTTCAATGTTATGTATTTCAGTAGTTAGCATCTTTATTACCTTGACTTCAGGTAAACAATGTGGTATTAGGACATAGCTATTCACAATGGGCAGACATGAACTATGAACAGTCTCACACTATCAGCGTCATAGCATGACTTTATTTCTACATGTTGAGGTGGTCCCCTGTAGCCCTCAACATCACTTCTTACGTCCATGCAATCCACTTGAGTGCTCAGTGCCCTCGCTGGCACCTCTAGTAGCAGGTTCTCCTGCAGTACTGTGTCTGGCACTGCAACTCCTCAGATCAATCACAGGGACTGTCAGTCTGCTGAGGCTAGAGAACTCCTCACTGTCACCAACACCCAGTTCTCTGGTTGTGCATGGCATCCACTAAGTTGGTAAATTGCACCAGTCCCTGTGCAATGTCCCGACTGCAATGTGCATCTCCACCTGTGTGGCAACGGCACGCCATGATATCTGGGCTGCTGAACTTGCAAACCGATTGACTGATCTACAGAAGGTATCAAACTTTGACAAATATTGGTGATGGCTCCTGTGCTGGCAGACGCGCTCCTTTTGTATCTCTGTGCATAGTTCCCCAATGGCCTGTGTCAACTCCTTGGTGTTTTCAGCAACTCTTTGCTGTTTCTCTATCAGGGTCTCCAAGTGCTTGTTTTGTAACCCCATATTGCTATTATGAGACACTAAGGGGGTCATTCTGACCGCGGCGGACGGCGGTCGCCGCCCGCCAAGCGGTTCCCGCCGAAAGACCGCTCCGCGGTCAAAAGACCGCGGCGGTCATTCTGGCTTTCCCACTGGGCCGGCGGGCGACCGCCGAAAGTCCGCCCGCCAGCCCAGCGGGAAACACCCTTCCCACGAGGACGCCGGCTCAGAATGGAGCCGGCAGAGTGGGAAGGTGCGACGGGTGCAGTTGCACCCGTCGCGAATTTCAGTGCCTGCAAAGCAGACACGGAAATTCTTCGTGGGGTCCTCTTACGGGGGCCCCTGCAGTGCCCATGCCTTTGGCATGGGCACTGCAGGGGCCCCCAGGGGCCCCGCGGCACCCCCTACCGCCATCCTGTTCCTGGCAGGAGAACCGCCAGGAACCGGATGGCGGTAGGGGGTGTCAGAATCCCCATGGCGGCGGAGCGCGCTCCGCCGCCATGGAGGATTCTCAAGGGCAGCGGGAAGTCGGCGGTACACCGCCGACTTTCCGTTTCTGGCCGCGGCTGAACCGCCGCGGTCAGAATGCCCAGCGGTGCACCGCCAGCCTGTTGGCGGTGCTACCGCCGACCTCCACCATGGCGGTAATTACCGCCAGGGTCAGAATGACCCCCTAACTGTCTGTGCAGTGACTTCAAATGTTTGCATTGCAGGTGCTGCACCTTCAGCATGGAAGCTTCCAAGCCGCCAAAGATTGATGGGCCCACTCCTTCTTCTGTGCCCTGTCTGCCTGCATCGTGGCACCTGTAAGGGGAGTTGATTGACTCTGGCGCTGGTGCAGGGACTGCTGTCTTCCTGTGGGACTCGCCTCTGATGGTGGTGTGGGTCCGTGTTCTGGCATCTCATCTGAGTCCAGGTTGTACTCTGGCAGTGGTAACACCCTTGCCCTGCGTCTAGTCAGTACCATACTGTAGGACTCACTGGTATTTGAGTCTGACTGTGGCTGTGTTTCTGCTTCCCCCACTTTTTCAGATCCTGCAGCAGCAGCGACCGAGTCATCTGCAAGGACAATGTGCAGCATGTCAGTTCTAGCATTTGGCACAGATTTCCACAGTGTTGCTTTTCATGTACAATTACATTGTGTCACCCTAAGTCGTTTGTGGTGTTTCTCTATGTGGCTGCACACTAGCTATTTATGTTGTGTATTCACCTTAGGGTTGTGTACTACCACTCCCATAAGGCACCGTTGTGTTGTATGTAAGATGTAACATGGACTACTTTTCATTGTGCATCAAACTATATTCTATTTCCTAAGGGGCATGTGTACATGCACATGTGGGGATACACATAATTACTGGCCTTACCTTTGCTGGTGCTGGGTGTCCCTGAGGTGTCAATGGCAGTTACCCCACTGACAGCTTCTGGCAGCAATGTGGACTCCACCAGGCCTTCCATAGGGTTGGACAGTGTGTGGGTGGATGGTCCGCCTCCAGTGCTCCTTGCCTCCCTAAGCCTGCTGGCCACCCTCTCCTTGGCTCGGGACCACAAGTTGTACCATCGCTTGCGCATCTCCTCCACAGAGTGCTGTGCAACACCAACTGCGCATATTTTTGTCTGTATGTCAGACCAGAGTTTCCACTTCTCACTCTCAGGTACTTGGAGTGAGGTCTTGCCAAAGAGTCTATCATGGTTCCCAACAATCTCCTCAATGAGCACCTCCAATTCTTTCTCACTGAATTTCAGCTTCCTCTTCCTGTCTCCCTTCTCTGGCACGACCACAGCAACACACATTGCGCGCCCCTTCCATGCAAAGGGCTGCAAGTGAAGGGGTTTTATTTACTGGGTGGCAAAAAGTCATAAAAAAATGGCTTAACCCCTTCGATGCCAGGCCTTTTCCCCCTCTGTGTCAGGCCTTTTTTTGCCTTTTTTTGGAATAGTTATCGCTTAGGCCCTCATAACTTTTTCTCCACATAAGCTACCCATGCCAAATTTGCGTCCTTTATTTCCAACATCCTAGGGATACTATAGGCACCCCGACTTTGTGGGTTCCCATGAACGAGACCAAGAAATTAGCAAAAATACAGTGAAAACTTTGTTTTTTTTAAACAAATTGGAAAAAAGGGCTGCAGAAGAAGGCTTGTGTTTTTTTCCCTGAAAATGGCATCAACAAAGGGTTTACGGTGCTAAAATCACCAGCTTCCCAGCTTTCAGGAGCAGGCAGACTTCAATCAGAAAACCCAATTTTTCAACACAATTTTGGCATTTTACTGGGACATACCCCATTTTTATGATTTTTTGTGCTTTCAGCCTCCTTCCAGTCTGTGACAGAAATGGGTGTGAAACCAATGCTGGATTCCCAGAAACCTAAACATTTCTTAAAAGTAGCCAAAATTCTGAATTCAGCAATGGGTAGATCCTACAAGGGTTTCCTGCAGAAAATAACAACTGAAATAAAAAAATATTGAAATTGAGGTGAAAAAAACAGCAATTTTTCTCTACATTTTACTCTGCAACTTTTTCCTGCAATGTTAGATTTTTTAAAGCAATATACTGTTACGTCCGCTGGACTCTTCTGGTTGCGGGATATACAGGGCTTGTAGGTTCATCAAGGAGCCTAGGCACCCAGAGGCAATAAATGAGCTGCACCTTGCAGTGGGTTTTCATTCTATACCGGGTACACAGCAATTAATTTGCTGAAATATAAAGAGTCAAAAATAGGTATCAAGAAAACCTTTGTATTTCCAAAATGGGCACAAGATAGGGTGTTGAAGAGCAGTGATTATTTGCACATCTCTGAATTCTGGGGTGCCCATACTAGCATGTGAATTACAGGGCATTTCTCAAATAGACGTCTTTTTTACACACTGTCTTATATTTGGAAGGAAAATTTTTTGAGAAAGACAAGGGGCAATAACACTTGTTTTGCTATTCTATGTTTCCCCAAGTCTCCTGATAAAAATCGTACCTCACTTGTGTGGGTAGGCTTAGTGCCCGCGACAGGAAATGCTCAAAACACAACGTGGACACATCACATTTTTCCACAGAAAACAGAGGTGTTTTTTGCAAAGTGCCTACCTGTGGATTTTGGCCTCTAACTCAGCCGCCACCTAGGGAAACCTACCAAACCTGTTAATTTTTTAAAACTAGAGACCAAGGGGAATCCAGGGCGGGGTGACTTGTGGGGCTCTCACCAGATTCTGTTACCCAGAATCCTTAGCAAACCTCAATATTTGGCTAAAAACAATACTTTTTCTTCACATTGCGGTGACAGAGAGTTCTGGAATGTGAGAACAGCCACAAATTTCCTTCCACCTAGCGTTCCCCAAAGTCTCCCACTAAAAATGGTACCTCACTTGTGTGGGTAGGCCTAGTGTCCGCGACAGGAAATGCCCCAAAACACAAAGTGGACACATCACATTTTGTACAGAAAACAGAGGTGTTTTTTGCAAAGTGCCTACCTGTGGATTTTGGCCTCTAGCTCAGCCAGCACCTAGGGAAACCTACCAAACCTGTGCATTTTTTTAAACTAGAGACCTAGGGGAATCCAGGGCGGGGTGACTTGTGGGGCTCTCACCAGGTTCTGTTACCCAGAATCCTTTGCAAACCTCAAAATGTGGCTAAAAAAACACTTTTTCCTCACATTTCGGTGACAGAAAGTTCTGGAATCTTAGAGGAGCCACAAACCTGTGCATTTTTTAAAACTAGAGGTTGCTGCTCAAGAGCCTGGTGGGACTCCAAGTCCCAGGCTCCTCCTCGCTGCTGTTGCTGCCTGCCGCCCCTCACCTGGGTCCACTTTGTTTACATTGCGGGTGCTATAAAGCGCACCGCGCAACACCGCTCCCGGTTGCTGCTCAAGAGCCTAGTGGGACTCCAAGTCCCAGGCTCCTCCTCGCTGCTGTTGCTGCCTGCCGCCCCTCACCTGGGGCCACTTTGTTTACATCGCGGGTGCTATAAAGCGCACCGCGCAACACCGCTCCCGGTTGCTGCTCAAGAGCCTGGTGAGGCTCCAAGTCCCAGGCTCCTCCTCGCTGCTGTTGCTGCCTGCCGCCCCTCACCTGGGGCCACTTTGTTTACATCGCTGGTGCTATAAAGCGCACCGCGCAACACCGCTCCCGGTTGCTGCTCAAGAGCCTGGTGAGACTCCAAGTCCCAGGCTCCTCCTCGCTGCTGTTGCTGCCTGCCGCCCCTCACCTGGGGCCACTTTGTTTACATCGCGGGCGCTATAAAGTGCACCGCGCAACACCGCTGCACGGGACGTGCTGGGGCGAAGCACGGGCCAAGGGCGGCCCCGTCCGTGCCCATCAGAGACCGAAGGAGGCCGGGCTGGACCCCCAACTGGGCCCTAAGGTATGGCATCAGACTACTTAGTGCTCGGAAGCATTTTAAAAATTCCTTTTTGACACCGTTCTGTAGTCTTACTCCTCAATGGGGAAGCGTAGGGCGAAAGGCAGCCCTGAACTGGGCTCTGTCAAATCTAAAATACCAAAAACCAATAAGGCCATGTTACCACACACCAACTGTGTTGTTAAGGAAATAGATGACCTGATTGAAGAGGTTGAACAGATCTTAAATTATAAGGAGAGGGTTCGACGAAAGGAGCCGAAATCTGGTACACTCTTCCCGTTTTTAACTTCAAGATCGCATACTGCTCCCAACTCGCAAACTGTTGTTTCACCTCATCAGGTGTCAGCCTCCCAAGGCCCCATTAACATTAGCAGTTTTTCTACTCTCTCCGCACTTCATCTCGATTCAGAAGCATTAAAAGCCAATGCTACATACCCCACAATTCCTTGTTCTAATCGCTTCTCTCCTTTGGCCCCCCAAGATCTGGAAAATCCTCGACTAACTTCCATGACTTCGCTAAACACGGACAGTGCTCCCCTACTAAATGACTTGCCAGCACTGGTGTTTAGCCTTAAGAGTGAAGTAGGTGAGCTGAAATCTTTATTGCTTGAAATCACCACTCTTCTCAAAAGCAAACAGCTTCTCCCTACTTTTGAGCCCAAGCCAAATCTTGCGACAACCAAGCTCTTATTTGTAAAAAGTGTTTTGTCAACTGGGCCCCTGCCACCGCCAACAAGTGCAGCAGGCCTTATGGAAGGGCAGCGTCCCCATAGCCAGCACATGTCTTCTTTCGAAAGTAATATTCCTCTTCCTTCTAATGTCATTTTAAAATGGGACACTACTAAAGCTTCCCGCCAAAATTCGAATCTAACTAATAATAACTATATATTTATGTGTAATGTTCCACCTTTGGCCCCAAACATGCGAGAAGATAAAGCCTCACTAGTCAATAAGGCCTCGCATTGGCTGAGACACGTTAGAGGCTGTGGCTCAGTCATTCATGAGTACATTTTATCTGCCAAACGAGTAAATGGTCTTCCTGGTTGCCGAGACTTCATAAAACTCAATTTTAAAAATCCCCATCTGGTAACAGGTCTCCTAGATATGGAAGCACGCAATACAAACAGGAAGTCTTCTGCAATTTTTCTCAGCATTAGCCGCCCCACTGTCGGTTACATGCAGCCGAATTCTTCCTTCAGAACAGCCAACTTGGTCTCGAGACGTTCTACAGACCATCAAGATCTTAGGCCACCAGGCCACCAGGTCTTTAAAGGCTTACCATCTGACCCAGCTCCAATGACCAGCTCCGGTCCTGTCTCTAGTGGTCAATCAGTACGTGATCTCGATTTCCAGGGGGCTACTTCTGACATTGATTGACTATATTCCACTAATCCTTGCGTCCCCATTCTTAGCCCAGATCTACCGGCTATAGGTTCTTCACTCTATTTACCTACTCCAGGTGTCGTCCCACCTCTGGATTTACAATCTGATAACATTAATAATTTTACAAACCCGCTCATGGAGAAGTTTATTGACAGCCACCTTCCAGACGACACTCTCGTGAAATCAAGCTGCTCCACTGCCCAGACACCAGCAACATTTTTGTCCTGGAACGTGGCTGGCATTAATGGCAAACTTGCTGACACTGAGTGGGGGGCATTTGTCGAAAACTTCAATGTCTGTATGTTCCAGGAAACTTGGGCCAAACACTGGACATATAGACAGGGGTTTAGTTCCTGTTTTAAACCAGCCAAGCCATCTTTAGCAGGTAGGGCAGTGGGGGGCTTATGTACCTGGGTAAAATCGAGAGAGGTGGGAGGAATAAAGGAGATATATGTGGATTCCTATGATATTTTGGCTATTGCCATCCAACCAATCTCAGGCTCCCCTGTTCTCTGAATAAATATTTATAGCAAGCCGGAACCCTCTAACCATCGCTCTACTATTATCGAGCTATTGAATACTCTAATTCCGGACCTCCGTTTTAAATATCATATTATAATAGCAGGGGATTTTAATGTTCAACTTGAATTTAATCCAGACCTCATAGAGGTTATGCAGCCTGAAGATAGTGTATGGAACATTCCTCCTTATTCCATCCAACAAAATGTATATAAACCTTGTGTTAGGGCTACGCAGATAATAGACCTTATGATATCACATGGTCTCCGTGTTGGCAATGGCCGTTTTCCAGCTGACACTCCTGCCAGACCAACTTTCTTTAGGGGTCTATATAGCAATAAACTGGATTACATTTTCTTTGATTTAAGAGTTTGGCACCACATATTAGATGTGGAAGTGGGTAATTCACATACTAGTGATCACGCCCCTCTACATATTACGTATAGGAGATCTCTCTTAGCAGGAGCTGTATTTCCTCCTGCTTCTTCTGTTGTCATGGAGTTGTCTAGCAATAGGCACACGGTAAGATGGGACTCCTTTGAGAGATCGAACAAGCTCCGAGAAAAACTGTGTGCTTTAATTTCTTCCCACCAGTTATTTGATGATAGCCTTATTTTTGCTCCAAGCGAAGTTACGTCTCTCCATTTGGACCTCTTCGCTACCCTGAAAGAGTTGTTCTCCAAATACGCTAGGCCATTGACTAACTCTTGTGCCCAACCCTGCTCTAAATTGTTTAACAAGAGGTGTAGAGAGGCTAAAAATACCTTGGTTAATGTGTTAAGGACAAAGGACAGACTAGGTATTATCAATGCTAGACGCCATTATGCTTCTATATGCAATAAGAGCAAACATGAGTATGAAGAGGGGCTTTGGAGTGATCTATTTGAGGCAGCTAGGGCTCATGACTCCAAACGGTTCTGGCTTCTGGTCTCTTGTAGTGATTAGAACCAAGCACTCCATCTGAAATCTCATATTACCCCTGACGCCTGGCTTTCCCATTTCAAGGAACTGTATGGCTCCCCACTGGCCTATGATGCACCAAGCTTGGGAGAGCTGATAACATCTCACTCGCCCACGTCCTCCTTGCCTCCCTTCACATTGAATGAAATTGTGCTGGCCATCATTGCTCAAAAAGCAGCAAAGGCCCCAGGGTCAGACGGGATCCCTTCTGATATGTTTAAAGCAGACCAGAACACCTGGAGTCCGTATATTAACAGGCTTTCTAACACCATTTTGACTACTAGAACCTACCCTGACTCATGGAAAGAGGCAATCATTGTGCCTATTTACAAGAAAGGAGAGAGGAATTCCCCGGGAAACTATAGACCCATCAGCCTTCTCGAAAATCTTAAAAAAATATTTTGCCATCAATTGTTGAGCAGGCTGAGCAAATGGATAGTGGAAAATCAAATCCTAAACCACCTCCAAGCGGGCTTCAGAGAAAAAATCAGTACAATAGACCAGATATTCCGCTTCATTTCTATTAAATGGAAAGTTGTTGATGTGGACTTAGGCCACTTATTCGTAGCATTTGTTGACCTAAAATCAGCTTTCGATTTAGTACCCCGCAATAAATTGTGGGAGGTCTTGTCTAAAATGGGAGTCCCTTGCTCTATTTTAAATATCATCAGAGATCTCTATACCGGTAATTATGGTAGAATTAGATGGGGTCAGCAAGGTGAACTAACTGAAAAATTCCCCACTGCTCGTGGCGTGAGACAAGGCTGTGTACTCGCCCCTACCCTATTTCTTCTTTTCATAAATGCATGCATTCCTTATCTGATGGAGTGTTCCAACGATGCCCCCAAATTAGGAGGGCAGAAGATCCCCTGCTTCCTATTTGCTGATGACACCTTGTTGATATCCCAAACAGCCACAGGTCTTTCGACCTTGCTTTCGAGGTTCATGGACTTCTGTAACGACCATGGCCTGGAAATTAATCGACTAAAAACTAAGTGTATGGTGTTTGGGGATAAAAAAGGCAGGATGCAGAGACCCATTTATTTAGAGGGCGCCGTGTTGGAAAGAGTTGGCGATTTCGATTACCTAGGCCTGAAACTAGAAGATTCGCACAAGTGGTATTCTCATCTTCAGAAAGCAAACTTCCGCTTGAAACAACGGGCGAGTGGTATCATAAGATTTGCAGCTAGATCTCCTAGCTTTGCCATGACACCCGCTATTGAAATTTACAAATCACAAGCAAGGGGGTTGGGCCCTTTATGGAGCCGAACTGTGGGGCCACTGTAATTTAGACGATCTGACAAAGGTGGAAAACTCTTTTTAAGGTCATTGTTAAGAGTTCCTTCCAGCACCCCAATGCTCCCTATTCAAATGGATCTAAATCTGCCTCCTATTAGCCAGATTGCTGCTCTCAGTCCTTTGTTGTTTTGGATTCGCCTATGGTCATTAGACTCTCTTATTCCCTATAGATGTGGGCTAGTTAACCTGATGGCCAATAATACTAGTTCAAAAATCAAATGGTGTGCCCATGTAGAACGAACCTTCATACTACTTGGCTTGGGGTCTTATTGGAAGGATCCGCCATCTATTTAAAAAAATGCAATACAGACATTATGGGATGCATTTTGGCTCCATGTCCAACTTTCACAATTGTCTGTTGTTTCATCATCCTCCATGACGGGCAGTTTCTTACAAATTAAATGCCATTATGAATCCGCGCAATATATGGACATAGTACTCTCTCCACGTGCATGTGCATTGTATATTAGATTTAGGATAGGCTCTCTCCCTTTGCGCATCCTAACACATAAATGGACCAACACTAGTTGCACTTCGAAGATGTGCCCGATGGGCTGTGCCAGGGAAGAATCTATAACCCATGTCCTCTTCCAATGTCCTGCATACCATAAACAGAGAGTTCGTTGGATTATTCCTTTGTGTAGGAAAATGGGTTTTAAGAACTGCCCACTGGCTTTGAGAATTTTTAAATCTGATCCATCTGTTTTAGTGGCTTGTTGTCCTGCAAAATACTTAGATTCTATTTGGTACTGTAGACTGAACACGCTTAAACAAATAGAGGAAAACTTAACAACAGACATGGGGAGTGGCTATTGATGAACCCATTCGTGAATTTTAATGTATGCACTTATCACTTTTCATTGTCTAAAGTATTTTTATGCTAAGATATTTTTATATTTCCAAATAGAAATGTTCTATTTTATGTGATATGTCTGGTTAGGCTTGTATTTGATTCTTGATACCTATCATGCAAAATCTTGCATTTTTACAGGATCTTATAATACGGTATAAATTTCCAGAGGGAAAATCCTTACGTTTAATATTTTTTTATGCAGTTCAACTTTTTATGTCTGAAACTTTTTGTACACAGCTTGTTGTCTTGTGAATTGTGGTGTGCTTTTATGGTATTTATTTTTACCGAAATAAAGCTAACGAATGAACAAAAACTAGAGACCTAGGGCAATCCAAGATGGGGTGACTTGTCGGGTTCTCACCAGGTTCTGTTACCCAAAAATCTTTGCAAACCTCAAAATGTGGCTAAAAAAAAAAATTATTCCTCACATTTTGGTGACAGAAAGTTCTGGAATCTGAGTGGAGCCACAAATTTCCTTCCACCCAGCGTTCCCCCAAGTCTCCTGATAAATATAATACCTCACTGGTGTTTGTAGGCCTAGTGCCCGTGACAGGAAATGCCCCAAAACACAACGTGGACACATCAAAATAATCAAATAGAAATCTACCTGTTTTTGCGGGGGCACCTGCGTTTTAGGTCCTGGGCTCAGCAGTCATCTAGGGAAACCTACCAAACCCAGACATTTCTGAAAACTAGACACCCGAGGGAGTCAAGGGAGGTGTGACTTTCGTGGATCCCCCAATATTTTCTTACCCAGAATCCTCAGCAAACTGCAACTTTAGCAAAAAAATCAAATTTTTCCCACATTTCTGTGTGGGATCACTGCACCGGGACAAATTTCCTACCACCCAACGTTCCCCTCAGTCTCCTGGTAAAAATGATACCTCAGTTGTGTAGGTAGGCCAAGTGTTTGTGACAGGGAAGAGCCAAAAACACGTCGAAATTGAGGGGGAACCAAAGTGGGTCCAAAAGGGCAGTTTGAAAAAAAAACATTTTTAGGCTGACAAGTGCAGCAGAAATTTTATCGGTATAGATGAGACAATGCTGGGTGGTAGGAATTTTGTGGATTACCGCAGACTCCAGAAGGTTCCATCACATAAATTTGGGAAAAAAGTGTGCTTTCCAGCCTAAGGAAATGGTGTGGGGTGCATGTGAAGCACACCACCCTGGAATCAACTAGATGTTTAGTTTTGAGATGTGTCTAGGTCTTGTGGATTTTTCTACATGGCAGCCTCCCAAAGTAAAGAAAAGTGCAGCCCTCACCATTCCGAGTGGGACGATTTTGAGAGTTACCAAGCTCTCATGGCCCAAATGTGAAACAAAAACCAAAAATAATCAAATGTCCTCTTGCTTGCCAAGGGATAAGATGTTTTAGTGTGCGGGGGAGAGCTGAAAGACTGTTAGCCCCTTCAGTTCGGGTGGGGGCATAACCAGGCCCATACTGGTTGGTAGCCACCACCCCACTATTTTCTTTTCTTTTTTGTATTCCCTTACATCTAGTAGACTTTCTGTTCCACCGGGGTGTGGACCGGGGGTAATTGCCCAATCTGCCCACTGGTGGGCAGAACAACTTTGGCCCCATTTATTTGGGGTGGGGGTATGACCTCTTCTTTTGAAAAAAAAATCTTCCCTGGTCTCTGGTGGGCTTTCTGCAAGCAGGCACCGTGGCAGGAAGGCTTCTTTAGCTGTCTGCCTGGCTTCAGAATCACTGAATGACACTTCAGCTGAGGCATTTAACAAAAAGTAGGGGAACGGTGTTTCATAAATCATAAAAGTATGGGCACGTCATGCCCCTCCACTCCCGCGCACTTTGACCACTTTATACTAGGGTTGTAATTTATGAATCAAGTAACAAAAAATATCTTTTGATTATTTGCGTGATACATGTTCTTTGCAGAAGGAATCTCAACCTTCTCCGCTACTTTATCATGACTGGGTACTGACAGTAAACGAAGGGGCATATTTATACTCCGTTTGCGCCAAATTTGCGTCGTTTTTTTTTACGCAAATTCGGTGCAAAACTAACGCCGTATTTATACTTTGGCGTTAGACGCGTCTAGCGCCAAAGTATGAGTAAAGAGCGTCATTTTTTTGCGTGAACGCCTTCCTTGCGTTAATGAGATGCAAGGTAGGCGTTCCCGTCCCAAAAAATGACTGCGCCGCAATGCGTCGTATTTATACTCCCGGGCAAAAATCACGCCCGGGAGTGGGCGGGGCAAAAAACCCTGCATTTGCGCCTCTTTTTAACGCCTGGGTCAGGGCAGGCGTTAAGGGACCTGTGGGGTCAAAATGAGCCCACAGCTGCCCTCCCATGCCCCCAGGCACCCCCCCTGCCACCCTTGCCCACCCCAGGAGGACACCCAAGGATGGAGGGACCCACCCCAGGGACATTCAGGTAAGTCCAGGTAAGTATATATATATATTTTTTTATATATATTTTTTGGCATAGGGGGGCCTGATTTGTGCCCCCCTACATGCCTCAATGCCCAATGACCATGCCCAGGGGACATAAGTCCCCTGGGCATGGCCATTGGGCAAGGGGGCATGACTCCTGTCTTTACTAAGACAGGAGTCATGTAAATGGCGTCTGGGCGTCGTTAAAAATGGCGCAAATCGGGTGGAGGCGATTTTTTGCGTCAACCTGACTTGCACCATTTTTAAGACGCCCTAATGCCATTTTTCCCTTCGCCGACGCTGCCTGGTGTACGTGTTTTTTTTCCACGCACACCAGGCAGCGCCGGTCTGCTTGGCCGGCTAACGCCATTCAATAAATACGGCACCCGCATGGCGCTTCAGAATGGCGTTAGCCGGCGCTAAAATTTTTGACGCTAAACTGCGTTAGCGCAGTTTAGCGTCAAAAAGTATAAATACGGGCCTAAACTCCAATCTCTCTCCAGCAGAGACATTAAAACCAGAGTTATCTTGACATTTTTATTGTGCTGGAAAACTACTGATACATAAGGAACTCTGCAGCAGGTGCTTTTTAAACCACTGTTATTTGGAAGCACGGTGACCAACACTCCCCCCCTCCCAGGTCAGTGCCAGGTGACGCTGCACCAATCCACCACCCTAGAGCTGGCCCTCCTCGGAAGTCCTGCTTCATACCTTTGAAGGTTGCTGCCACATACCGTTATGGCAAAGCGCTAAAACACTAGGGACTCATTCTGTCCCACTTAATATTGCCCAGAATGCAGACGCATGTAACATTCCCCACACAAGAAAAATAGGTGCTGAGAGGAATGAGATATATGCCCTTACAATAGCCATATATAGAGCCCAGGGTGCCTGAAAATTATAAGAGGATATTGGAAATATTTCATACCAATACCAGTGCCTAAACGCAGCCATTGTTGTGCCTTCGTACTGGTAAAGATGATGTGGTGCACTGCCCCCCAAAGGCAGGGTTAATGTATCTGCCTTATTAAATAGTTCAAAAATGGGGAAAAAACTGCTGAGGATTATAATCACTATATAATTGTTATTTGTTTGTGAAACAGTCAATAAAAGTCTTTATTAAGAAAACAGAAACAATCTGGGACCTTGAGATATTGACACCAACACAGGATGGGAGACACTGATACTAACAATGAGACAGGCAAACAGGGGAAACTGGGACCATACATTGGACAGCAACCCCTAGCAATTCACTCTTAAGGCACAAGAATCCTCGCCTTGGGTACGGCCCACAGCACTAGGGCAGCACATGTACATTATGCACATATCAATACCAGCACAAGACAAAGGGAGGCAGAGAAACCGAGACAAACACAAGGAGACCAGGGAAAGACATGGGGAAGTAACAAGAAGACACTGATAAAAGCAGATAACACAGCTCCAAACTCTAAGCACACTCATCTCTCAAAGCTCCCATGGCTCAGACGCCACAGCAATAGCAGAAGTGTGCTACAAAAATCTCAGCACAATCTCAGGAGCAGCACGTCCGTAAGGGGCAGCAAGACAGAAAACTTAGAGCACCGCTTAGTGGTGATGTCAAATTGTAGTAAATGCTCCCAACCCAGCTTTTTCATTGATGGGGAGTGCCCCAGAGGTCAAAATTCGATTTTGCTTATAATCTTAACATCGTGCACCTTTACAAGGAGGGCAAAAGGAACAAATACTGACATTTAAGGAAGTGAGAAAATTCACATCCTGAAAAAGATTATTAGCTTATTCTTGACTCTTTTCTGGTTCCAGTGTTCTTACTCTAGGCTTCACAGCATTAAACATTGTAAACAAGAATTAAATATTGGCAGCTACAAATGAAAACAGTTTCTTTCTGAAAATAAATGAGTTAGAGCTATTACATTGTAAATTCCTAACTGGACTTTTCGTATCACATAAATTGTAAATGAAAAGTTAAACATTAGTTGACATTAGCGAGCTGATTCACAGCGCCTTGGCTTCCATGAGCATGAGATGGAGATTCCAGCCAGATGACCACGACTGTATGCTGATTTCTGAACGCTTTGCTACAGCTGCCTATGCCGATTTCAGGCCTTTGCTCAGGAATGGGGGATGATGTCTTCCCAGGGGAGTCTGAAGGGCAGAACTATAGCTTAACATGCTGTGCTCTAATGTAGCCTTGGTAGGAATTAATCTATTGACTCTATTGACAATATGGTAGCATTATTTCTATGCTTCACTCTCCTTGTCACAATTTTAATCCTGTCATGCTTTATCGTCCTGGTTATTGCAGTACATGCTTTATTTTCTAAGATGCAGGTGCTTCATTAAAACCTTATTGAAACATATACTGCCTCTGTTTGTCCTTGTACATGTGAGACTAATGTAACTGAGAGAAACGGATGAGATCTGAGTGACCACAATTTCCCTGAAGAGTCAATTGTGTCATGCGCATAGCTGCCCAATCATCCCTGCTCTTGGTTAGAGATGAGGCACTGCTAGTTAGCTGGAGCAAAACCCGGATTAGGCCAACAGGTGTCACATGTAGTGGGTTAGACTCAGTCTCCCACACCGCAGGCGATTGTGCTGCTCAAATCCAGTAGTCTCATTAAAATAATGAAAGTCTACATGACATGAGTGTGAAGGAGAGACACAAAAGGAAAAAGAAGTTTGCTTACAGTCAAAAGTATCGGCAAATGTGCAATTATCCATGTAATAGGGTCGATGGCCAAGGCATAACAAAATTGTCCCAAGAAGGGATAAACAAAGCATTTACCAATGATCAGAAAGGATTTTTGAAAGGCAAGCCCATGAACGAGTGATAGTGATGGACATGCGGTGGGCATGGTTAAAAGCCCACTTAGATACCAACACATCAGAAAAGCAGCACTTGTGTGCTGCTATGCTTGACCTAAAAATGGGTTTTGAGCCCATCATCTACCAATACTTATCATTGGGTAGGTCCAATGAGACTCTCTATTTCCTTACTTCTTATTGGTCAGCTCATTGTCTGGTTTCACCCTGCAGGTCTTCCTGCTCTGCTTTTCTGTTCATGTTATAGTGAGGAGCGTGTCCGAAGTACAGGTTCCAGTTACTCAGCATTGGCTGGTGACCAGTGCACTTCCCCTGGTGACACAGTCGGAAGGTATGATTTTTTTATTTATTCACATCCGTGGTTCTCTTTTGCCACGTTGAAGCACTCCCGGAGTTCAGCATACTCTAGTGTGATAGGGCTTTGTCGGACTTTGCAGTCGAAGGTTTGTTATCTTCAGTTAAATTTTGGAAAGACTCTATTTACTGTTCTGAATGGTGTTTTAAACAATCATACAGTGAGTTCTGTGCTTTGCATTTAAAGGCCTTGCCTGTGTCATCCGTGGAGCAGTAGAAGTCGACGCAAAACTTCTGCCATTGAAACACCCTCAGTTCTGGCAGGGCTTGCCTGCGTCATCCAGGGAGCAGCAGAAGCTGACATGAGAATTCTATTCTTGTAACACACAGGAGACGTAGGGCCAGATGTATCAAGCTTTTTTGCATTCGCAAACGGTGCGAATGCCCGTTTGCGAATGCAAAAATGTGTTTTATGGTGTATGAAAGGCATTTGCAGTGTAAAAATAAGAAATCGCAAAAATAGTGATTTTTAGCGAATGAGACACCAATTCGCATGTCGCAAACAGCATATTGCAAATAGCAAAATGAATCTCCGATTTGTTTTTTGCGAAACGCTAATTGCAATGCAAAATAGCGATTCGCAGATATCGATCTCCTAAATCGTGCCGCTATTTGCGAGATGCAGATTGCAACACGCAAAAACAGAATCGCAATGCTATGTAGCAAAAAATCACAAATAGCGAATATTCAAAGAATGGCAGTTTGCACATGCAATTTACCACAAATTGAAACCAGGTGGTAACCAGGTTCAACCTATATAAAGTGGCAGAGACTGCCTCAGCCCCTCTTCCACAATGGCTGCACTCTACGTCATGGTGAGGAGAATGAGGATCTTGTAAGGTTTGAGGAGTGGGAGGAGGAGACAGGAGTGCATTTTCAGAGTACGCATTACCCTTTTGGAGCAGACTGAGTAGGAAATTTATGATACGTATAGGTTAAGCTCAGCCATTATACTTGACTTGATAGCTGAGCTACAACCCATGCTGCAGCGCACAACACACAAGACCAATAGCACCACCCATGCGCAGTTATTATGCTCCCTGCACCTACTAGCCTCAGGGAGCTGTCAAGGGGTCATAGCAGCAGCTGGAGGGGTATCACAGAGTGCCCTCTCTAGATTTTTCAACGCATTTCCAATGCCATGCTGAGCAGAATACAACTGTACATAAGATTCCCCAACACCCCACAGGCATTACAACAAACCAAAGTTAATTTTTACCAGATAGCACAGTTCCCACATGTCCTAGGTGCCATTGATGGGTTACATGTAGCAATCTGTCCACCATCGGCCACCGAGTATGTGTATCGCAACCGTAAAAACCATCATTCTATGAACATACAGGTGATATGTAATGCTTCTTACATCATTACCGATCTCGTGGCCAGATACCCAGGGAGCACGCATGACTCCTACATCTTTCGCCACAGTGGGATACACACAAGACTGCCAGCTGGGGAGTTTGAGGAAGGATATCTACTAGGTAATTTGATAGTTCTGAATAATGCATTGATGTAAGCATGACGTCAGACAGCAAATGTACTCATTTTACTCTCTGTGCGCACCTACATGCTAACGCCCTACCTGAGCCCTGCCACTCCAGCAGAGAGGAGGTACATTGCTGCACTTAGGGCTACCAGCAATGTAGTGGAGCGCACCTTTGGGCTGCTGAAGAGCCGTTTCGGGTGCATCCATAGGAGTGGAGGTGCACTACAGAACAGCCCTGAGACAACATGCAAAATTGTGGCCACATGTGCCATCCTGCACAATATAGCAACCACCAGGGGCATACCAGTGGAATTCATGGAGCCAGACTCAGATTAGGATGATGATCCCTTACCAACCCTCCTACCAGCAGACAGGACCAGTGCAGCAGAAGGCAGGCAAAGACGTGCTGACATCACGCGCAACCATTTTTGATGTAACTAATGCCAACTCCACTTCAATGTTATGTATTTCAGTAGTTAGCATCTTTATTAACTTGACTTCAGGTAAACAATGTGTCATTAGGACATAGCTATTCACAATGGGCAGACATGAAGCTATGAACAGTGTCACACTATCAGCGTCATAGCATGACTTTATTTCTACATGTTGAGGTGGTCCCCTGTAGCCCTCAACATCACTTCTTACATCCAACAATCCACTTGAGTGCTCAGTGCCCTCGCTGGCACCTCTAGTAGCAGGTTCACCTGCAGTACTGTGTCTGGCACTGCGACTCCTCGGATCAATCACAGGGACTGTCAGACTGCTGAGGCTAGAGGACTCCTCACTGTCACCAACACCCAGTTCTCTGGTTGTGGCACTGTGTGCTATTTGCATGGCATCCACTAAGTTGGTAAATTGCACCGGTCCCTGTGCAATGTCCCGACTGCAATGTGTATCTCCACCTGTGTGGCAACGGCACGCCATGATATCTGGGCTGCTGAACTTGCAAACCGATTGACTGATCTGCAAAAGGTATCAAACTTTGACAGATATTGGTGATGGCTCCTGTGCTGGCAGACGTGCTCCTTTTGTATCTCTGTGCATAGTTCCCCAATGGCCTGTGTCAACTCCTTGGTGTTTTCAGCAACTCTTTGCTGTATCTCTATCAGTCTCTCCAAGTGCTTGTTTTGTAACCCCATATTGCTATTGTGAGACACTAACTGTCTGTGCAGTGACTTCAAATGTTTGCATTGCAGGTGCTGCACCTTCAGCATGGAAGCTTCCAAGCCACCAAAGATTGATGGGCCCACTCCTTCTTCTGTGCCCTGTCTGCCTGCATCGTGGCGCCTGTAAGGGGAGTTGACTGACTCTGGCGCTGGTGCAGGGACTGCTGTCTTCCTGTGGGACTCGCCTCTGATGGTGGTGTGGGTCCATGTTCTGGCATCTCATCTGAGTTCAGGTTGTACTCTGGCAGTGGTAACACCCTTGCCCTGCGTCTAGTCAGTACCATACTGTAGGACTCACTGGTATTTGAGTCTGACTGTGGCTGTGTTTCTGCTTCCCCCACTCTTCAGATCCTGCAGCAGCAGGGACCGAGTCATCTGCAAGGACAATGTGCAGCATGTCAGTTCTAGCATTTGGCACAGATTTCCACAGTGTTGCTTTTCATGTACAATTACATTGTGTCACCCTAAGTTGTTTGTGGTGTTTCTCTATGTGGCTGCACACTTTCTTGCTATTTATGTTGTGTATTCACCTTAGGGTTGTGTACTACCACTCCCATAAGGCACTGTTGTGTTGCATGTAAGATGTAACATGGACTACTTTTCATTGTGCATCAAACTATATTCTATTTCCTAAGGGGCATGTGTACATGCACATGTGAGGATACACATAATTACTGGCCTTACCTTTGCTGGTGCTGGGTGTCCCTGAGGTGTCAATGGCAGTTACACCACTAACAGCTTCTGGCAGCAATGTAGACTCCACCAGGTCTTCCATAGGGGTGGACAGTGTGTGGGTGGATGGTCTGCCTCCAGTTCTCCTTGCCTCCCTAAGCCTGCTGGCCACCCTCTCCTTGGCACGAGACCACAAGTCGTACCATTGCGTATCTCCTCCACAGAGTGCTGTGCAACACCAACTGCGCATATTTTTGTCTGTGTGTCAGACCAGAGTTTCCACTTCTCACTCTCAGGTTGCAGTTTGATGCTGGCTTCCTCACAATGCTGCCTCCCTGGTGCTGGGCTGTCTCTTTCTCACTGGTTCTATGGGTGTGGCTCCTGGAAACAGCATGGGCTGACTCACTTCCTGCTTTTGATGTCATCAGGCTGCTCCGGTTTGCCGTTTTCGCTATTTACGATTTTCAGTTACCGAATCGCAATATTTTTTTGGGGCTATTCGGTATTTGCATCTCGCAAATGGCATTTGAGAATTTTAATAAATTGCTATTAGCGATTTTCAAATTTGATAGATTGCGTTTTGCATTTCTAAAACTGTGATTTCTTAAAATTTGCAATTTGGAAATCGCTACCTGGAATATTGATACATCTGGCCCGTAGTCCCATATTTATAGGAATATGACTGACCACGATGCTGCGCCAAAGTTGAATTTATTTTAATAGGATGCACTCCTGTGTTGTCCCCTGCACTGGCTCTAAATTTAGGTGCCAGTGCCAACGAAGGCATCCTTGCACCGTTGTGCAAGGAGGTCTGCGTTGAGGGTTGTGATTGTTTATGTGAGGAAAGGTGTCCTGTCTTGCACATAAACAATCACTAATAGCGATTTGGAACTTCTATGTGTGCTGCGTTATGTGCCAAAGCGTCATTTTGAAATTATTGTTTATGTGCAGGAAGGGACACCTTCCTGCACATAAACAATCATTTCTGGCATTTTTCTCTTTCTATGTGTGCTGTATAATGCAGCACATATAGAAAAAGCAAAAAACGAGGAGGAATACAATTATTCCTAATTGTTGCACAAGGGGTGGCGTTAGATTCTGGTGCTGCCTCAGGTTTACGAAAACGTGTAAATCTGAGGCAGAATCAAAATGCACTGGGTGTTGCTGTGGCACGCCCACAGCAACACCCATTGCACGCCCCTTCCATGCAAAGGGCTGCGTGTGAAGGGGTTGTATTTACAGATTGCAAAAAGCCACAAAAAGTGGCTTAACCCCTTCACTGCCAGGTCTTTTCCTCCTCCTGTGTCAGGCCTTTTTTTGCCTATTTGGAATAGTTCTTGCTTAGGCCCTCATAACTTTTTCTCCACATAAGCTACCCATGCCAAATTTGTGTCCTTTATTTCCAACATCCTAGGGATACTATAGGTACCCAGACTTTGTGGGTTCAAATGAAAGAGACCAAGAAATTAGCCAAAATACAGTGAAAATTGTGTTTTGTTTAAACAAATTGGAAAAAAGGGCTGCAGAAGAAGGCTTGTGTTTTTTTCCCTGAAAATGGCATCAATAAAGGGTTTGCGGTGCTAAAATCACCAGCTTCCCATCTTTCAGGAGCAGGCAGAGTTGAATCAGAAAACATAATTTTACAACACAATTTTGGCATTTTACTGGGACATACCCCATTTTTACGATTTTTTGTGCTTTCAGCCTCCTTCCAGTCAGTGACAGAAATGGGTGTGAAACCAATGCTGGATCCCAGAAACCTAAACATTTCTGAAAAGTAGACAAAATTCTGAATTCAGCAATGGGTAGATCCTACAAGGGTTTCCTGCAGAAAATAACAACTGAAATAAAAAAATATTGAAATTGAGGTGAAAAAAACAGCCATTTTTCTCTACGTTTTACTCTGCAACTTTTTCCTGCAAAATCAGATTTTTGAAAGCAATATACTGTTACGTCCGCTGGACTCTTCTGGTTGTGGGGATATACAGGGCTTGTAGGTTCATCAAGGAGCCTAGGCACCCAGAGGCAATAAATGAGCTGCACCTTGCAGTGGGTTTTCATTCTATACCGGGTATACAGCAATTAATTTGCTGAAATATAAAGAGTCAAAAATCGGTATCAAGAAAACCTTTTTATTTCCAAAATGGGCACAAGATAAGGTGTTGAAGAGCAGTGATTATTTGCACATCTCTGAATTCTGGGGTGCCCATACTAGCATGTGAATTACAGGGCATTTCTCAAATAGATGTCTTTTTTACACACTGTCTTATATTTGGGAGAAAAAAATGTAGAGAAAGACAAGGGGCAATAACACTTGTTTTGCTATTCTATGTTTCCCCAAATCTCCTGATAAAAATTGTACCTCACTTCAGTGAGTAGGCCTAATGCCCGCGACAGGAAATCCCCAAAACACAACGTGGACACATCACATTTTTCCACAGAAAATAGCGGTGTTTTATGCAAAGTGCCTACCTGTGGATTTTGGCCTTTAGCTCAGCCGCCACCTAGGGAAACATACCAAACCTGTACATTGTTTGAAACTAGAGACCTAGGGGAATCCAGGGTGGGGTGACTTGTGGGGCTCTCACCAGGTTCTGTTACCCAGAATCCTTTGCAAACCTCAAAATGTGGCTAAAAACAATACTTTTTCTTCACATTGCGGTGACAGAGTGTTCTGGAATCTGAGAACAGCCACAAATTTCCTTCCACCCAGCGTTCCCCAAAGTCTCCCAATGAAAATGGTACCTCACTTGTGTGGGTAGGCCTAGTGCTCGCGACAGGAAATGCCCCAAAACACAAAGTGGACACATCACATTTTCTACAGAAAACAGAGGTGTTTTTTGCAAAGTGCCTACCTGTGGATTTTGGCCTCTAGCTCAGCCGGCACCTAGGGAAACTTACCAAACCTGTACATTTTTGAAAACTAGAGACCTAGGGGAATCCAAGATGGGGTGACTTGTCAGGCTCTCACCAGGTTCTGTTACCCAGAATCATTTGCAAACCTCAAAATGTGGCTATAAAAAAACTTTTTCCTCACATTTCGGTGACAGAAAGTTCTGGAATCTGAGAGGAGCCACAAATTTCCTTCCACCCAGCGTTCCCCCAAGTCTCCCGATAAAAATGGTACCTCACTTGTGTGGGTAGGCCTAGTGCCCATGACAGGAAATGCCCCAAAACACCAAGTGGACACATTACATTTTCTCAAAGAAAACAGAGGTGTTTTTTGCAAAGTGCCTACCTGTGGATTTTGGCCTCTAGCTCAGCCGCCACCTGGAGAAACCTACCAAACCTGTGCATTTTTGAAAACTAGAGACCTAGGGGAATCCAGGGCGGGGTGACTTGTGGGGCTCTCACCAGGTTCTGTTATCCAGAATCCTTAGCAAACCTCAAAATGTGGCTAAAGACAATACTCTTTCTTCACATTGCGGTGACAGAGAGTTCTGGAATCTGAGAACAGCCACAAATTTCCTTCCATCCAGCGTTCCCCAAAGTCTCCCAATAAAAATGGTACCTCACTTGTGTGGGTAGGCCTAGTGCCCGTGACAGGAAATGCCCCAAAACACAAAGTGGACACATCACATTTTCTACAGAAAACAGAGGTGTTTTTTGCAAAGTGCCTACCTGTGGATTTTGCCCTCTAGCTCAGCCAGCACCTAGGGAAACCTACCAAACCTGTGCATTTTTGAAAACTAGACACCTAGGGGAATCCAAGATGGGGTGACTTGTCAGCCTCTCACCAGGTTCTGTTACCCAGAATCCTTTGCAAACCTCAAAATGTGGTTACAAAAATACTTTTTCCTCACATTTCGGTGACAGAAAGTTCTGGAATCTGAGAGGAGCCACAAATTTCCTTCCACCCAGCGTTCCCCCAAGTCTCCCGATAAAAATGGTACCTCACTTGTGTGGGTAGGCCTAGTGCCCATGACAGGAAATGCCCCAAAACACCAAGTAGACACATCACATTTTCTCAAAGAAAACAGAGGTGTTTTTTGCAAAGTGCCTACCTGTGGATTTTGGCCTCTAGCTCAGCCGCCACCTGGGGAAACCTACCAAACCTGTGCATTTTTTAAAACTAGAGACCTAGGTGAATCCAAGATGGGTGACTTGTCAGGCTCTCACCAGGTTCTGTTACCCAGAATCCTTTGCAAACCTCAAAATGTGGCTAAAAAAGCACTTTTTCCTCACATTTCGGTGACAGAAAGTTCTGGAATCTGAGAGGAGCCACACATTTCCTTCCACCCAACGTTCCCCCAAGTCGCCCAATAAAAATGGTACCTCACTTGTGTGGGTAGGCCTAGTGCCCATGACAGGAAATGCCCCAAAACACCAAGTGGACACATCACATTTTCTCAAAGAAAACAGAGGTGTTTTTTGCAAAGTGCCTACCTGTGGATTTTGGCCTCTAGCTCAGCCGCCACCTGGAGAAACCTACCAAACCTGTGCATTTTTGAAAACTAGAGACCTAGGGGAATCCAGGGCGGGGTGACTTGTGGGGCTCTCACCAGGTTCTGTTACCCAGAATCCCTAGCAAACCTCAAAATGTGGCTAAAGACAATACTTTTTCTTCACATTGCGGTGACAGAGAGTTCTGGAATCTGAGAACAGCCACAAATTTCCTTCCACCCAGCGTTCCCCAAAGTCTCCCAATAAAAATGGTACCTCACTTGTGTGGGTAGGCCTAGTGCCCGTGACAGGAAATGCCCCAAAACACAAAGTGGACACATCACATTTTCTACAGAAAACAGAGGTGTTTTTTGCAAAGTGCCTACCTGTGGATTTTGCCCTCTAGCTCAGCCAGCACCTAGGGAAACCTACCAAACCTGTGCATTTTTGAAAACTAGACACCTAGGGGAATCCAAGATGGGTGACTTGTCAGGCTCTCACCAGGTTCTGTTACCCAGAATCCTTTGCAAACCTCAAAATGTGGTTACAAAAATACTTTTTCCTCACATTTTGGTGACAGAAAGTTCTGGAATCTGAGAGGAGCCACAAATTTCCTTCCACCCAGCGTTCCCCCAAGTCTCCCGATAAAAATGGTACCTCACTTGTGTGGGTAGGCCTAGTGCCCGCGACAGGAAATGCCCCAAAACACCAAGTAGACACATCACATTTTCTCAAAGAAAACAGAGGTGTTTTTTGCAAAGTGCCTACCTGTGGATTTTGGCCTCTAGCTCAGCCGCCACCTGGGGAAACCTACCAAACCTGTGTATTGTTGAAAACTAGAGACCTAGGGGAATCCAAGATGGGGTGACTTGTCAGGCTCTCACCAGGTTCTGTTACCCAAAAATCTTTGCAAACCTCAAAATGTGGCTAAAAAAACAATTTTTCCTCACATTTTGGTGACAGAAAGTTCTGGAATTTGAGAGGAGCCACAAATTTGCTTCCACCCAGCGTTCCCCCAAGTCTCCTGATAAATATAATACCTCACTTGTGTGGGTAGGCCTAGTGCCCACGACAGGAAATGCCACAAAACACAACGTGGACACATCAAAATTATCAAATAGAAAACTACCTGTTTTTGCGGGGGCACCTGCGTTTTAGGTCCTGGGCTCAGCAGTCATCTAGGGAAACCTACCAAACCCAGACATTTCTGAAAACTAGACACCCGAGGGAGTCAAGGGAGGTGTGACTCTCGTGGATCCCCCAATATTTTCTTACCCAGAATCCTCAGCAAACCGCAAATTTAGCTAAAAAATCTCATTTTTCCCACATTTCTGTGTGGGATCACTGCACCAGGACAAATTTCCTACCACCCAACGTTCCCCTCAGTCTCCTGGTAAAAATGATACCTCAGTTGTGTAGGTGGGCCAAGTGTTTGTGACAGGGAAGAGCCAAAAACACATCGAAATTGAGGGGGAACCAAAGTGGGTCCAAAAGGGCAGTTTGAAAAAAAAACATTTTTAGGCTGACAAGTGCAGCAGAAATTTTATCGGTATAGATGAGACAATGCTGGGTGGTAGGAATTTTGTGGATTACTGCAGATTCCAGAAGGTTCCATCACATAAATTTGGGAAAAAGATGTGCTTTCCGGCCTAAGAAAATGGTGCGGGTGCTTCTACATGGCAGCCTCCCAAAGTAAAAAAAAGTGCAGGCCTCACCATTCCAAGTGGGACGATTTTGAGAGTTACCACGCTCTCATGGCCCAAATGTGAAACAAAAACCCAAATTAATCAAATGTCCTCATGCTTGCCATGGGATAAGATGTTTTAGTGTGCGGGGGAGAGCTGAAAGACTGTTAGCCCCTTCAGTTTGGGTGGGGGCATAACCAGGCCCATACTGGTTGGTAGCCACCACCCCACTATTTTCTTTTCTTTCTTTTATTCCCTTGCATCTAGTAGACTTTCTGTTCCACCGGGGTGTGGATCGGGGGTAATTGCCCAATCTGCCCACTGGTGGGCAGAACTACTTTGGCCCCATTTATTTGGGGTGGGGGTATGACCTCTTATTTAAAAAAAAAAATCTTCCCTGGTCTAGACAGGCCTTCCAAAATAGGCCAATCTGCCCCCAAGGGGGGCAGTTATGGCCAACAGTAATGTGCCCCCATGGGGAGAGACCCTTGCCCAAGGGGCTGCCCCCTCCAAACAAAACACACACGTACACACACACCAATCCATGGTGTCTAGAGGTTTCCGCCCCCTTTGGGGGCAGATTGGCCAAACAAAAATAGGCTGATCTGCCCCCATGGGGGGCAGGTATGGCCTAGAAATAATTTGCCCCCAAGGAGCAGCCCTTGCCCAAGGGGCCACTCCCCTTACTTGAAATAGCCCAAACAAAAAATATTCCCTGGTGTCTAGTAGATCTGCCGCCCTGGGGGCAGATCACAAGGCTGATCTGCCCCAAGGGGGGGAGAAATGGCCTAATAATAATTCCCCCCCCCCCCTCCCGGAGCGACCCTTGCCCAAGGGGTCGCTCCCCAAACATTTAAAAAACAAAACAATAAATAATATTTTCCCTGGTGTCTAGTGGATTTCTGCCCCCCTGGGGGCAGATCGGCCTAATAATTTTAGGCCGATCTGCCCCCGGGGGGGCAGAAGAAACAACCAAAAAACAAATTGCCCCCCTGGAGAGTGGCCCTTGCCCAAGGGGCCTCTCTCCTTATCATGTCACTAAAAAAAAAATCCCTGGTGTCTATTGGCATTTCTGCAGAAATGCTCAGCGAAGCCTGAAAGGAGAGGAAAGGCCTTTCCTCTCCTTTCAGGCTTTTCTGACCCCCTCCTTTGCATTTCTCCTCCGATAGGGTGCTGGAAGCTGAGCTTCCAGCGCCGGAGGGAAGGCCTCTGATGAGGTCAGCGCGCGAAAGCACGCTGACTTGGGGGTCACGGGGGCGGGGTGGAAGGGGAAGCGATTCCCCTTCCATCCCTGCCTAGGGGAGGGTGTGCCTGGCCATCGGGGGGAGCACTAGCGCTCCCCCCCAGGGGTCCCTAGCAGGACAAGGTGATCTCGTCCAAGGCACCGGGGAACCTGCACCTTGGACGAGATCACCTCGTCCTGGGCACACAAGGAGCTAATGCCACCTTGTACATACGGAGCAGGGCATAGCGTCACTGGAGTGTCATGAAAATTGACGCTCCAGTTGCGCTAGGGGCTAATAAATATGTCCCGTAGTGTCATCCTATATTAGCAAAAAAGTCTTAAGACTATCACTTCGGAAGTGTTTCTTGAGGTGTTCTGCTTTTACCACACATTACCTCCTCATCATCCTGTCTCGTCCCATTCCTAACGTTATGGAGTGGATGTGCCCGTTCACACCTCACATCACCTTTTGAAAGCTACTTCTTCCCTTTCAATGAAAGGTAAGTAGGACAAGGAGCATATAGCCCCTCCCATCCCTAGGAACTTCCTGTTCTTTTTTGTGCTACTCGTCACCGATGGGCTGTGGGGCTGCCTGGGCGCCCTTCTGAGCATATTGCCTTCAGGTTTGTTTCCTGTCTTGATGCGGTTCTGCTGCCTGGGTGCCCTTCTGTGCATCTTGCTTCAGGTATGTGTTTTTCTGTGTTTTAACTGTGGTGCGGCTTCGTGGGTGCTGTCGGTTTGTCTGTGTTTTCTAAGCAGCTGCTGGGACGCTGTGTTTCTGTTTTTAGTCTGTGTGGGGGAGCATAGTCCGGGCAGGCTATGCCCTTGGATGCTATCCTCCCCGCTGGGCCTTATGGGTTACCACTGGCTGGAGAGTTCTGCTTGGCTCGGTGGCTGCCTCTCCCTGTGCTGGGCTCAGCGGCGTGCCCACACTTGTCTGGGTGGCAGCGCTGGTGTCACCCAGTTTACTTCCTTTGAGAAGGCCTGACTTTTAGTCTGCCTCTGCCCCTCCCACTCCCAGACTGCTGCGTGCAGTGACAGGAGTGGCTTAGGTCGAGGTTGGGTGCTTGCTTTGGCAGCATTTGGGAGTGCTACAGTATATGCTGTTTGTGGCGCTTTCATGTTTTGCTGGCGATTCAGCCCTCCCACGAAGATGTCCTGTGGCCACTCAGTTGGTGGTTGAGGGACTAAGTTAAAGTCTTTGTTTGGCCAAGAACATGGGAAAACGGCTGGATTTACATCTGAATCTCCGTCTTGTAGGACGAGCTGCCTTTGCTGGGGCTCGTTGGTCGCTGTGCTGACATTGTCTTCATTTTGGTGTATGGGGTTGGTTTTGGCTGCTGTGGTGCCATTGTGTCTCCCCTGGGGCCTTTTGTCCCCTTTTCGCCCCTATGCCTTATGCGTGTTCTACTGCTATGTACCAGGAAAAGGCGCAGGCCCTGGTTCTGGGGTTCTCCATGCCATGTCTGCCCTTAAGTCCTTGCTCTCACTGTGCTTGGGATCCTCACATTTTTCGCCTCTGGGAAGCTCGGTCTCACCCTACATTTTGGCCACTGACTTTCCTAGAGGATAAGTTTGTGCTCCTCTTCGAATGTGCTTTATGTTGATTTTGACTCTGCATTTCTGACCTGTCCTGGGTAGGAATGTTACACTGCATTGCTCTTTTCAATTTGTGCCTTTCTTGTGAGTCTTTGGACACAAGTCACCTGTGGCCTCCTGGTTGGGTTCGCTGTCCCTCCCACTGACATCTCCTGGTAGGTCCATGGTCATTCCACTTCTTTCTCTTGGTGGAGCTTTGGGATTGGCTGCTCCCTTCCTTTCCTGCTCTCTGTATGGTCGCCATCTTCCCCTGACTTGCCCCTTCAGGAGTGTGTGTTGGTGGGGCTTGTTATTGTCCCTCCCCCCCGATTTTGGTATGCGTCCCAAGGTTCTGTTCCTCAGCTGTTGTTCGCTCCTTGCAGTCTCTTGTCATCAGGTTGTACTTCCTCTCTTCTCTTTTGGGCTTCAGCTGTTCTCTGGAGCTTGTATTCCTTCTGGTTGGTGATCAGTGAATGAAAACCAGTGACCTTCCACATGCCGTGGGCTTCTGAGGTACTTCTTTTTGACTTCATTCCCAGCCGCTGGTGCACCTGCAATGTTATCATTTGTCCTCGTCATCATTTGTTGTTGTTAATTCATTTGTGTTTTCCTCTTCTCCTATGTTCTGTTTCTTTTTTGTTTTGCTCTCAGCATTTATTTCTTGGAACATTTCTATTTTATTTCCATGTCTGTTTATTTCTATCCTCCCATTTAGGTCTCCATTTCTTCCCTAACTGTCCTGCACATTCCTCTCTGTTACCTTCCATTCATTCCTAAGCAAACTATCCATATTACCCCTCTCAATGTTTTCAATCAGTGGGGTGACAGACGTCATAAGGTGGACGGTGAAGGGGAACTTGTTGCTTGGGTGACATCTTGTGCACCTTTGTGTAGGGACAATATGTGAGCCATGGTGCATATCATCTTTTCTCCACAAGGGTGGAGACCCACAGTGGGCACACAGCTCTGAGAAGCAGGGGCTTCTCAGCTTGGCTGAAGTTAGCAGGTTCCTATAAAAGTCCTGTTTATCTCAGTCATGGCACCAGTCTGTCAAAAGGGGGCTGATGATGTCACCACCCGCTGCTGCTCCTATGATATCACCATAGTGATCCCAAATCAGTGCATTATAATGCAATACGCATAGACATTACTGCAAGCATTCTAGAAACATCTTCATTCATGCACACCTACCACACTCCATCTAAGTCAAGAAACAGCCTGTACCGAATCTTGAGTTTTTATTTAGCACATAACACTTGGCATGTTTGTATTTCTTGGCACACAATTGTTATAAAACACACAAAACTACATATTTCACTTTGCAAATTGTGGTTAATGAAATGCAGGACTGGTCTGACATGGTGTAACTTTACACCTACATTTACTACATCTTCCCAGTTCCCAAAGCACATCTCACAGGCCACATGCACAAGTGTGTGTTGGGATCCGTATGTTGTTAGTCACAGCTCCTCAATGAGTGCCTGTCCTGTCCTTCCCATGACCACATGTAAGTTAATATATCAGATATTAGCTCAGCACTTCCATTGATTAGGCTGGGCTTCCTATGATATCATCACAGTCACCACACAACACATCTCAATATTGAGGCTGCGTGCATAAACATTACCAAAGACAAAAGCTTGCCCATAGGCTAAACCTATTGGCATTGCCAATGCTTGTTCTTTTTGTAATGCATCCCACTTGTCTTTAAGGAAAATGGGAAGAATTGCAAAAAAGGTTGCTTTATTTAAAAAGCAATCTCTGCTGATTCCAGCAGGCCACCATCCCTGTGATAGTGGTCATTCCCAAATGGGTCGCAAATTGCGACCTGCCTCATAATTATTAATGTGGTCAGTCTCTTGCGATCCATTTGGGAATCACAAACAGTGTTAAACATACTGTTGTACATAGCAGTTTGCAATTTCCTAATAGCGAATCACAAAAAATCACTATTAGGAAATTGCAAACCTAAAACTACATACATCTGGCCCTTAGTCCCACAAACCTGATGGACAAAAGTATACATTTTCTCTTTTATGTGTACTCCTAGATTAGGAAGTTTCAAACGATTATACAATTTGAGCCAAATCACTGGAGTACTTCTGGTCATTTACAGCAGTCTGATTTCCAGTATTGCGTCAATGTGCAAAATGAAAACATGTCGAATTTTTATCAGCTGGAACGATGTACATGATGTTCAAATGCGCATTCACACAATTCACTTTTTTCACTCAGGGAGAACAGGCCATAAAAAGGGTCTGTGAACATTTTACACCACAAAGGACCAGATGAATGAAGCTCTTTAACTGGTTGTAAATGGCCCATCAGGTTTCTTGTGATCCGTAAAAGGGATTTTGCCATGTACCAACCCAATTTTGTGAGACCGTGACCTATTACTGACTAGCAAAATAGGGTTTGTGACTCACTATTAGGAAGGAGTGTGCCCTTACTTGTATGAAGACTACTGTTGATCCTTGGGTGATCCATTTCTGACTAAGACACTGAAACCAGGCACACAAGTGGGATGGCATTTTTATCTGGACAAGTGGTGGAACAGAGTGTGGTGTGAATTTTGTGGATCCCTGCACATTCCTGTAGTTCATGCTACAGAAATTAAAGGAAACATTGTGTTTTTAATTCAACATTCCAGCTTTGCAGGGTATTCTGGGTAAGAAAACTGAGGGATCCATGGAAGCCACCCCTCCTTGGGCTCCCCTGGGTGTCTAGTGGTTTTTGATCTTTTACACTGAAGGAGCCTCCTAGTCAGGGACTCACACACAGTAAACTCATGGTAAAATGGACTGCACATGTTTACCGCCGGTGCTGCCTAGCTAAGAAAAGGCTGCTGTTGCACAGCAAGAGTTCCTGGGCAGGTTACATGTGTTCATGTGTGCTGCATGGGGAGGATTCCTGGCGTGCGCAGCCCAAGAACTGCACTTAGGTTAGCCCAGAGCAGTTGAGACTAGGCAGAGTGGGTGGTGACCTGGAGTAAGCCTCATGCGATGGGTGTACACATGTGAGGGAAAGTCGGTATGCTTACTGTCTTTTCATTGTAGGGACAGTCCATTAAATACCAATGTCAGTGCGCTTACTGTATTTGCATTGTAGGGACACTCCTTTAAATGTCAATCGGAAAGGATGGCCTGGGGTGCAACTCCAGTCCACTGGAGTTCACTGAGACCAGAGTCACACCAATATACACAGTAACCTGTAAGAAAAGAATAATGCAGTAGGTTACAAAAGCATAGCTGTACAACTTATGGGTAATCCAGAGATGTCATCTTTCTCTGACTCAGCTCAGGATTAGGGCCAGTTACTACTCTGTCCAGCTGCCTGAGCAGGGCCTTGTATCAATCAGCCAGCTGCCATTCTGTGCCAGGAGCAGGCTGGGGAGGTCCTGTGAGGAATATCAGTGAGGAGGGGCTGAGACTTTCAGAGCACTAACTCCTGGATGACGCCATTTTGAGCTATCCCAGAAGACTGTGCAGGAAAGAGTGGACAGGGGCAAGGAAGTGATGTGGCACATCTGGATAGGCCAGAGGTGCAGCCTGCTGTACACTTCTGCCCCCCACTTAAAAGAGGACAGCTCTCTCTCTCTTGGATGTGCTTCACTGCTGGACACTGGGATTGCAGAAGGGCGTCATGGGCAATTAGAAGGAAGAACCCCCTGATTGCCCCCTGAGGCAGGCACTCTGCCCCTGAAGGACTTCATGCCCAGTGAGGCACATGCCAGGAACAGGTAAGCTAGGCCCCTTACCCCCGAGGGCTAGTTGGGGGAAAGACTGGACTGGCGCAAGGAGAGCACTCTTCCCAGAAGAAAAGGATGACACACTATAATTTGGGACCCTTCTAGGCCTGGAGACCTAACAACAGGGCTCTTGGTGGCAAGGGCCTTTTACCAGGTGCAAAACAACACCAGAATGATGCAAATCGGCCCTTGGGGGCCCAAGATACCAAGGGGAGAAAGATTGCAACCTTTGATCTTTCCAGAGGCAAGGAAGAAGCATGTGGCGCTCTGCTGCTGCTCCAGGCTGTGCCCCGGGGTGGGCCGGGAGCTGCCCCAAGATGAAGAGGTGCCGGGGGAGTGCCGTTGCACTCCCCCTCTGGAGGAAGAAGGGGCACTGGACCAAGAAGATGGGGGGGGCCGTCGCAGCACTTGGGGCAACAAACACGACTCTCCTGCCTGTTTCCCTGATTCAAGCACTCTTTACAACGACAACATGGTCAATCCTTTTTGGGTATTTTAGGAATGCGATCAGTAAAGTGTAACTCCTGCAACCTTGCCACGTCTTATACATATGAACATATGAACTGGAAGCTGCTGCTTCTATAGCAGTGAGACTTTCAATCACAGATAACTGAAAGTATAGGACGGACATAAGTCTTTCTCTGGTTGTAAGTTTCCATCTGGATCAGGTGGGTAAACAGTTTTTTTTGTAACAGGTGCGAGTTCTACGACTCGCATTGTATGGCTGAAGATTCTGGTCTTTCTTGTCCACTCTGTACTTGTTGTAATCAAGCATACAGATGGGTTTGTGAACTTTGGCCATCTGACCCTGAACTGTGACTGAGGAAGTGCTCTCATCATGAATTGTAGTGAGCATGTACACATCACATCTATCCAATAACTTGACTGTGAGTAGTTCGTTAGAATGCAATGCACTGCTCTGGATTTTTTGGAGCTTCTTGCAAATAAGCTCCTGTTGGATTCCCTTGCAGTTACAAGAAACTGAACCACAGGTCAAAGAGCCACCTTTGTAGAGCTCACTGAACAGCTTTACTCCTGTATAGAAACTGTCCACATAAAGGTTAGAACCTTTGGGAAGGAGTGGCTGGGCAAGCCCCTATACAATCTTTCTTTGGACCCTAGTGTGGGAGGGAAGCCTACAAGGTTTAGAGTAGAGTCCTTCCCTGTATACATAGCCAATAGAGCTCTCACAGATCATATACAGCTTGATGCCACAGTGAGCTATTTTGCTCGCAATGTACAGCTTGAACAACAGCCACCCTTTTTACAGGATCAAAGACTCATCAATGGCTATATTCTTCCCAGGAGAATATATATATGGAAACCTGGCAGGCAAACGTTCCACAACCAGCCAAATTTTGAACTACCTGTCATGGTCTGGAAGGTCGAAGGACCATGCAGGAGAATTGTCATTGAAATAAAGCATGCGCTGCAATAGCAAAAAACGATCTCCGCTCATGTACGATGAGGAGAAGGGGGGGTTACACAAACCATGCAAGTAGACCAGTAGGACTGCAAGGTTGGTTTCTGCAATAACCCCATTTTGAAAGTAACTCCCCAAAATATCTTCAACTCCTCCAGTGAAGTAGGAGTCCACTGGCGTGCCCTTCGACCAAGGCCCTAGAGTGCCTCCATGCTCCTTTAGAAATTGTTTAGCACACAAATTTGTTTGCTCAAGGAAGTCAACATCCAAAAAGAGATGATTCAGTCAATTGGCAACAAGTTGGCCGTATCTATTTTACATCACACGACTTTGGTCTTGCATCAGAGCTGTCCTCCATAACCCAAATTAAGGATTGAGCAGCATTCATCCACCTAGAAGTCATCTCAGCTACTGGCTAAAACTGTCCTTCCAAAACACTATCCTAAGTAGAAGGCAGATATGTTGTTCTGAAACTGTTGGTGGGTGTGTGCGCAAGTGATGAGTGTAACAGTGAAGAACACCGGTCACCTTACCTTGTCTTCTTCCCTCAATCAACAGGTTCTCCAAAGGCACAAAAAAACAAAGAAAAGATACAGTATTACTTCACCTTTCCACATACCCATCATCACAGCCTTTAGCGCAGATGGTGCCCAGTGTGACAATCCTTTTTGGTGCTCCTCCACCCATGACTTCCTCCTTGGATTCCTCACTACCACCCATGAACAGTGGCCCTCATCTCTCCATAGCCCATCTCTCATATACATTTCATTTGTTTACTAATACATTCAGCTGTTCACATAAAATTCTGATCTGTACTTTGCAGCAGGTTTATTAACCCTCTGCACTACTTTATGGTATCAAAACTGCACTGGAACGTAATCACATGTGTTATCTTGACATTTTTATTGCTGTCTGAAAGCTATCTATCTATCAATCTCTCTATCTATCTATCTAGATATCTAGATATCGCTCTTCATATATATATATATATGTGTGTGTGGTTTCCCTGGAGGCCGATCACGGCCCCTGGGGAAGCCACACATGTATAAAACAAAGTGAGCTCTATGTGTGTGTATATATATTTATATATTTCCAACTGGCGGTTGCCACTAAGTAGTTATAGTTAGGACTTTTTTTTCTCATAGATGAGCATTTTTTGTTTGCCAATAACTTTGGCACCGCTTGATGAATCTTCACAAAAGTTTCAAAAACGCATACTTTAGTCAGTTCAGCTGCTTTCCAAAAATGTTTTAGGGTGATCTGGCAAGCGGGGGTTGAGAAACAGGGTGGTCACAAAACACTTTTTTCCCATTCTATGTCAATGGGATTTTTCAACACTTTGAACACGACTACAGCCCAAACCACTGAACGGCATTATACCAAATTTGGCCGAAAGCTAGATCTTTGTCCCAAAAGCACAAATTTTGTGATTTGATATATATCCATTCAGAAGTTTCTGAGATATTAGAGTTTAAAAATATAGATATCTGACAGATACCTGACAGAAAAGTTGCGGTCGCCATTTTCTTTTGTCGCATTGGCTCGGGGATGGGAAATGATCACTGAGAAAGTATCCTGACTTCAGAGGACACATAGATCGGTCCTTTAGGGACCCCTCATGGGCAAAAAATTGCCCTGTTGGCAATGGCTTGATCTGTGGATGCTCGGATCTGAAATTCTACAAGATCCACAGATCCAGAAAAAGATGGAAACAAAAAACACCCACTGCTTCCAAGCTGATGCTGTGCATGGCCAAAGGCGGTGGGTGGTGGTTGTAGGGGTTAGACACAGGACCTGGCTGCAGGCCAGGCCCTGTGGCCAACCCCTACTGCATGCAGGTAAAGGCCGTGCACAACGGGGGTTGGGTTGTTATAAGGGTTGGCCACTGTGCAGCCCCAACAGCCAACCCCTGCTGCGGGTGGGCGAAGGCTGTGCGCGCATCAGGGGGTTGGGTTGTTATAAGGGTTGGCTGCACAACCAACGGCCATGCATAGTGCAGGTATGGGTTGATATAGGAGTTCGGTGGGTATAGCAGTTGGCTGCAGGCCCTGCAGCTACCCACTGCCGTCCACGGCTGAAAGCTGTGCAGAGAGATGGTTGGATTAATGAATAGTAACGAAAATTACTTTATGTTAAAAAAAAGTAGAAATTCACTAAAAAAACTAATTTTACAGGGACGTTAAAGTTAGGAAATAGAGTTTAAAAAAACAGAAGTATTCACTTAAAAAAATAAATGTTACAGGGTCATTATCGTTAAGCTCACATTTTACTCGTACAAAACCATAGAAATTAGAGTTATTTCAAGTAACTATAACTGGTGCCCTAAGGTAATAATAACTTGCATCCCCACCATGCACAGTTATCTGTTCAATAATTTTACTGCACATGTTCCAGTGACATCATCAGTGATGTTATCAAAGATATCATTAACGCTGTAATTTGTGGGGTAATTAGCAGTGCATGATGGGGGATAAGTTATAGATACCTTATGGCGCAAGTTATAGTTACTTAAAAAAATTCTATCTGGAGGAGGATGGCAGAGAGCACCATCACTAAACAATGAGAGCATATTAAACTGATAGTAATGCACTGGCCACAGAACATTCCCATAGAACTATTAGAAAATACATATCAGAAGTTCAGAAAAAATCATAGGATCATTATTAAAAGAGCCAGCAGGAGGCTCCACTGTACAATCACATACTATTGTTCTCTATATCAATGTCACATAAATCTTCAAAGGTGGTCAATAACACCACTGCAGAAAAACATGACACAGATAAAACTGACTCAGGCCCAGATTATATTTTCAGACATTTCTGGATGTCTCACCAATTAAATTTTCCAAGCTTTCCACACACAACTAAAGAGCAAGAACGCATTGCTGTGCCAGACATGATTAAGCATCCCCATTGAGACACAGTCCTCATAATAGCCACAAATTTCTTGGAGCTACTTGAAATTGAAATGACAATTCCAAGATAAACCAGTAGGGCCATTAACCCCAGAACACATTTCAGGTATGATGCCACAGGAGTAAAGAGTAGGGTCATTATACATGTGATCCACAATTCAACACTTGACTGGGATGTTTGTTACAAATGTTTTATTCTGGCCATTGCGTATTGTTAGGAATATGATGCTGGGAAAGTAATAGTAAAATGATAGAGTTATGTGTGCAACATGATTTTTATGTTGATTTGCAATTTATGGTTGAGCTCTATCAGGAACAAAACTACATTTCCAAGGGGAAATTAATTTCCACAAGTTGCTTTATGACTTCTGGCATGTGTACAATATATAGTGACAAATTAAAGTGTGCTAAAGCGACACAATGTTCAGTAGGTACACTTTCTTAGCCAAGAAATTAGGAGCAGAATTATGAAAAAGCTAAATGAAGTGCAACAACTAAATAAAGTTGCTGCACTGAATTGCACTGCAGTGGAGGGAGCATGAAGCACTATGGCCCATATTTATACTTTTTGATGCAAAACTGCGCCAACGCAGTTTTGCGTCAAAAAAATTAGCGCCGGCTAACGCCATTCTGAAGCGCCATGCGGGCGCCGTATTTATTGAATGACGTTAGCCGCAGGCGCCGTCTGGTGTGCGTTAAAAAAAACGACGTACACCAGGCAGCGCCGGCGTAGGGGAAAATGGAGCTTGGGCGTCAAGAAATGGGGCAAGTCAGGTTGAGGCAATTTTTTCGCCTCAACCCGATTTGCGCCATTTTTTACGACTCCCAACCCCCATAGAAATGACTCCTGTCTTAGCAAAGACAGGAGTCATGCCCCCTTGCCCAATGGCCATGCCCAGGGGACTTATGTCCCCTGGGCATGGTCATTGGGCATAGTGGCATGTAGGGGGGCACAAATCAGGCCCCCCTATGCCACAAAAAAATAATTAAAAAAACACTTACCTGAGCTTACCTAAATGTCCCTGGGATGGGTCCCTCCAGCCTTGGGTGTCCTCCTGGGGTGGGCAAGGGTGACAGTGGGTGTCCCTGGGGGCATGGGAGGGCACCTCTGGGCTCCTTCAGAGCCCACAGGTGCCTTAACGCCTGCCTTTTGCAGGCGCTAAAAAACGGCGCAAAAGCGGCGTATGTCATTTTTTTTGACCCGCCCACTCCCGGGCGTGATTTTTGCCTGGGAGTATAAATCCGACGCACATGCCTCGGAGTCGATTTTTTAGACGGGAACGCCTACCTTGCATATAATTAACACAAAGTAGGTGTCCACGCAAAAAAATGACGCTAACTCCATGGACTTTGGCGCTAGACGCGTCTAACAGCAAAGTATAAATATGGAGTTAGTTTTGCGTCGAAATTGCGTCAAAAAAAACGACGCAATTCCGGCGCAAACGGAGTATAAATATGCCCCTATATCTGCTAGGATATGGCACTGCCACTCTCCTTCCCAGTGCTAGTGGAACAAACTGCGACACACATACTTTTGCACTGTGTGCATGATGTGGACCACATATTTTGCACTAGAAGGATACCCTTTAAAATATTTCACATTTTGTATGTGAGCTATACAATACAGTACCAACGCAATTTGCAAACAGTTAGGATAACTCATAGCATGGAGACAGCACTCCTGACAGCCACCGACGACATCCGATTACTTCTAGACCATGGCCATACCACAGCACTCATACTCCTTGACCTCTCAGCAGCTTTCAACAAGGTCTCCCACAGCACTCTGCGCACCAGACTCCATGACATAGGAATCTGTGGAAGAGTCCTGGAATGGATCCACGCCTTCCTCTCCAGGAGGATGCAGAGGGCCAGACTCCCAACCTACTCCTCCAGACCCACAGGAGTCAACTGCGGAGTCCCCCAATGATCCTCACTGAGTCCCACATTGTTCAAAGTATACAAGGCCCCACTTGCTGCCATCATCAGAAACCACAGTATAAACATTGTGTCATATGTCATATGTCGATGACACACAAATCATAATTTCCCTCACCGAAGACCCAGGCATGGCCAAAAGGAACTTTCATGCAGGAATGGAAGCCGTTGCCACCTAGATGAATGAAAGCTGCCTTAAACTCAACTCCGACAAGACGGAGCTCATCATCTTTGGAAACGCCACCTCAGCTTGGGATGACATCCCTCAGTGCCCCCTCTGCGCTGACCGAGCACGCCGCAACTTAGAAATCATCCTCGATTCCTCCCTATTCATGACCCGCCAGGTAAACTCTGTCACCTCCTCCTGCTGGCACACACTCCGCAAACTCCAGAAGATCTTCAAACGGATCCCAGCAGACTGTCGTAGGACAGTCACCCACGCCTTGGTCATGAGCAAGCTCGACTTAGGCAACGCCCTCTATACCAGCACCTCAACTAGAACATCAAAAAACTTCAACTCATCCAGAACGCCGCCACCAGACTCATTCTGGACCTCCCTTGCCGAGAACACATCTCCCAACACCTGAGGATCCTCCACTGGCTACCGGTTCAGAAGCAAATCACCTTCAAGCTTCTCACCTACATGTACAAGGCCATACACAACGCAGGACCAGCCTACCTCAACCACCGCGTCTCCTTCCAGACCCCCGCCAGATCCCTCTGCTCCACCCAGATGGCCTTGGCCACCGTCACTCACATCCACAAAACCACCGCTGGAGAACAATCTTTTACTTACACTGCAGCAAAGAGCTGGAACAACCTCCCACTGCACCGCAGACAAAGCCCGTTGCACACCATCTTCAGGAAGAACCTCAAGGTGTGGCTCTTCGGATGAGGCTCCTCCCCCCACCCCCAGTGACTTGAGCACCTCACGGGTGAGTAGACACATTCTATAAATACTGATTGATTGATTAGTGAAAATATTTTCCTTGTTTTATTCGTTGCTGTGTAGGGTTAGTACAAAGATAGTCATGCTTTCCATTGTAAAACACTGTTTGGCAACAGATAGAGACTCAGAATCCAAGGATGCTCCCTTCCCAAAGATAATAAATAAACAAAGATGCACTGACCTCCTGGTCCTGGCCCACCCCAGCGTTTCTAAATGAAAAAGGAGCAGAGCACCACATGCTCGTTTTTTCATGATTCTTTTCTCTGAAACAGGCACATTTTCCAGTGGGTAACTCTCTGGATCCATAGGGCTGATTCAGCTGATCTTCATCTTGTTTTGCTCTTGGTTGGTACCCTGAGCCACTAAGCATACTTTCCTTATCCTCTTCTACATATCTCTGACACACCCAGACCCCATGGCCTCCTTGCCATTTCTTATGGCACCTGTGTGGCAGCAGGAGAGTCAAGGGCCAATCCACAGGCATCCTAGGGGAACATTACAGGGTTCTCCAGCAGGTCCTCCCCCCAGATTGTACTTAGAGGACATAAAGAGGACAGTGCCTCTGACCCTGGAAAGACTTATCTAGTGGGTCATCTGGAGAAGGGTCCCAAAGTCCATTCTTGCAGGGCATCAAGTGACATCTCCTTCAAGCGAGGCATCCTTTCAACATTGTCTATCCCAAGGTCCTGGGCTTTCTCAACTGCCTCTCCCTTGTGCAGGATTTTTTAAGTGGAGTGAAATGTTTTAGAAGCCAGACACCCTGGGCACTCCTAGTATGCCACACCATCCCTCCATTCCTGTCTCAACCATCTTGGATAGCATTCTGGGGCAATCCAAATGACGACTTGAGCATTTGGGTGTCCACAGTGCTGTGCAAGGATGACGCCTAGCCCAACTGGGCTGGCATCAACAAGAACTTTGTATGAAACTTTGGATTAAAGTATGTCATTTCAGTAGCATTTTGAATGGTATGTTTGATCCTCCTAAAACTTCTCTCGCATTCTGGTGACCATTAAAAAGAAATATTTTTCTTTGTTAAATCTTGTAATGGAGCACTAACAGTGGCAAAGTCTTGTATCAGT
This sequence comes from Pleurodeles waltl, assembly GCF_031143425.1. NCBI lineage: Eukaryota > Metazoa > Chordata > Amphibia > Caudata > Salamandridae > Pleurodeles > Pleurodeles waltl. Next base: position 345,985,760 of record NC_090439.1, read on the forward strand.
CTTGAACAATAACTGGCCATGACAAGAAAGGAAAATACCATTGAAACATCTTTTGGGGGATCAGCGTTTGACAGTGCTTGTACTTTTGTAGGATCAGGTGTCATACCCTTGTCAGAAAAGATATGCTCAAAGAATTTCAGTTTTGTCTTGTTGAACTCACACTTGTCTTCACTCAAAGTCAATCCTGAATCACTAGGTAAATGACATACTTGTGTGAGAGTTCAATCATGCTCCTTATGTGTAGCTCCAAAAACGAATATGTCATTGCTATAATTTAACACATTCACAAAAGGCTGTATGATACATCAAATGGCATCTTGAAAAAGTTCTGCAGCTGATGACACACCAAAACTAACTCATTTCCATCTAAATAAACCAGCATGTGTAGAAAAGCTTGTAATGCATCTGCAACTTTCTTTAAGTTCTAACTGCTGATAACCTTTATTTAACTCAAAGTGAGAAAAGATCTTTGCACCACTCAATTGCATTATCAGCTCAGCAATATGTAGACCTGAATGTCATTCTCATTCAGTCACCTAGTAGTTTGCCTGATGCATGTCAATCCAGATGCGTACAGCTCCTTCACTCTTCTTTCTGCGTACTACCTATATGGGACTAACCTGTGGTGTTGGACGAGTGGCACACTCAATAATGCCATGTTTAAGTAGCGATTCAAGTTCTTTTTCAAAGCCTTCTTGTAAATGAAAAACAATTCATCTATGTCTCTGAGCAACAAGATGGAAATCTTCAATAATATGTAGTTTAACTTTCATAGTCAAGCTTTTCTAAACCATGAAACAATGAAGGAAATTGAATTATTATTTTGTGGTGAGCGTTCATTATAATTCACAGAAACTAGTCCCATTTCAGCAGCCGTATTGAAACTGAGTAAACAGACACTTGACGCTGCACCCTGAAGCACATGGATCTGTGATTGAGCCTTTGTTTTCTTATTTTTTACTGTTGCTACAAATGAACCTTGACTTTTTGTGTGCTTCGATACCACCCATGTATACACTTCAGTCTTCAATGGCATGAGCCGCAGTAATGGAGATAGTTCATTGTATTTCTCTTTAGGCGTTATGGGGCATATTTATACTCTGTTTGCGCCGGAATTGCGTAGTTTTTTTTAACGCAATTCCGACGCAAAACTAACTCCATATTTATAATTTGGCGTTAGACGCGTCTAGCGCCAAAGTCCAAGGAGTTTGCGTCATTTTTTTGCGTGGACACCTACCTTGCGTTAATTATATGCAAGGTAGGCGTTCCCGTCTAAAAAAGTGACTCCGAGGCATGTGCGCCGTATTTACACTCCCGGGAGTGGGCGGGTCAAAAAAAATGACGTACGGCCGCTTTTGCGCCGTTTTTTTAGCGCCTGGTCAGGGCAGGCGATAAGGGACCTGTGGGCTCGGAAGGAGCCCAGAGGTGCCCTCCCATGCCCCGAGGGACCCCCCCTGTCACCCTTGCCCACCCCAGGAAGACACCTAAGGCTGGAGGGACCCATCCCAGGGACATTAAGGTAAGTTCAGGTAAGTGTTTTTTTTGTTTTTTTTTGTGGCATAGGGGGGCCTGATTTGTGCCCCCCTACATGCCACTATGCCCAATGACCATGCCCAGGGGACAGAAGTCCCCTGGGCATGGCCATTGGGCAAGGGGCCATAACTCCTGTCTTTGCTAAGACAGGAGTCATTTCTATGGGGGTTGGGAGTCGAAAAAAATGGCGCAAATCGGGTTGAGGCGAAAAATTTGCCTCAGCCTGACTTGCCCCATTTTTTGGCGCCCAAGCTCCATATCCCCCTACGCCGGCGCTGCCTGGTGTACGTCGTTTTTTTTCACGCACACCAGGCAGCGCCGCCAGCTAACGCCGGCTAACGTCATTGAATAAATACGGCGCCCGCATGGCGCTTCAGAATGGCGTTAGCCGGCGCTAATTTTTTTGACGCAAAACTGCGTTAGCGCAGTTTTGCGTCAAAAGTATAAATATGGCCCTATGTTTATCAATGCACCGCTAATGATAATGAAAAATACTGAACACCCGTTTATTTTCAATGTAATCTTTGGACAGTGTTTGCATTAGGGTGGACAGAACTCGCAGAGCCCCACTAAGTGGAATTCCACATAGTGGTTAAAAATCTTAGCAAGCTCCGTGGAATTCCCCTTTTCAAGAGAGAACATGGCAGGCGGCATTACAGCAGCTCGCTAGAGCACTCACCTGAACACCCCCCCCCGGCTGGTGTGGCTGTTTCCAATGCCTTTTGCTGCCACGGAGGTGTCGGATGTGCGGACGGCTTTCGGCAAGGTCAGAGAGCCTTGGGAGCGGTGTCTGTGGACCCAGGGGGGCAGCGGTCTAGTGTTGTGGTGCACTGGAGCTCTGGAAAAGTTGGAGCGCAGCAGCACACTTTTCCCTCATGGGGAAAGTCATCAGAGTTACCACAGGCAGCAGAATAGCTACAGAGGAGGTTGGAAAGCCGGTAAAAGGAGTGGAAACTGGAAAAAGGATTGTGGAGGTGAAAGGAGATGATGGAAGAGCAGTAAGGCGGCAAATTGTGGGGGGAGCCTCGACCTAAAGAAAGGTGCCAAGGGGTCGTCAGAAGAAGGTAGATGGCCTACCTGGATTGCATTTCGAGGAAAATACTGTTTTAAGTGGGAGAGAGGGCTGAGTGCTACATAATGGGCTGTCTAGGGTGTCAGGTGGAGAAGTAACACTGAACTCTAATCAATTAAAAAAGTAGACAAAAACCCACCACCTCCTGACCCAGAGTCACCCCATCATTGAGGGCATATTTCAAAGCCTTACTGATAATAATGAATTACAGTGCCACCAGTCTTATGGAACAAAATCTGGAGGCTAGGTCTCTTGCGGCTCAGAGTCTGGAAGGTGATGAAGGGGTAAAAGGGATGGAAGTGAGGGGGTTCACCCCTTCCTCCGTCCTGATAAAATCTGGATGAAAGTTCCCCTGTAATATTTGACTCTGGGGTATCAAATTTGCTGGTGTCTTTAGGACCTCTTTCAGCCTCAGAGTATACAGATAATACAGGTCAGAATTCCCCTATGGTAAGTACTTAATTGGAGGCTATGGGCCTCATTACGACCTTGGCGGTCATGAGACCACCAGGGCCGCAGTGGAGGTTGGACCACTGCCAAAGCAGCAGTCTGACCTCCACATTACAGCTGTGGTGTTCTGGCCACGCAGGCGGTCAGAAGGCGGGACGAGTTTGGCGGGCGGCCTCTTCCACCCGCCAAACTAGTAATGAGGGCCTATGTTTTTAACACATTCAGACGATATTAAAAAAGGGTTTGCTGTCTCCGATGTGAACCAAGGAGAAATAAGGGAGGCTTGTGTGTCCTTGGCAAAGAAATTTGATCTCTTGGCAATTACAACCGAGGCTCTTGAGGAAACAGTCGGCGCTATGAAAGAGGAACTCAGAAAGAATAAAGACGAAATTCAATATTAAAAGGGAGTGAGCGGGACTTACATCAGAATTTAGAACAGCTAGAAAATAATCCCAGAAGGCATAATCTAAGAATTTTGAATGTCCCAGAGGGAGTGGAGGGAGAGGATCTTAAAATGTATGTAGCCTCTCTTATTAAGAACGCAGTTTCGTTGGAAGAGGATAAGGAAGAAATCGCAGGTGACATCCAGAGGATCCATAGAGACCAGTTCAGGAGAAATCCTGGTAATAAAAATCCATGTAAGATTCCTGTAAACTTTCAGACATATCTTCTAAAGGAAAAGATACTGACAAAGGCATTAAAATTGAAATCTCTGAGAGGAGAGGAGTTTTCCTTCGAGATTAGGTCACATCTGTCTAGGGCAAAGCTGAATAGGCAGTGGGAGCTGGGGAGACATTTGGAGGAATTCAGGAAACTAGGAGCAGTGGCACAACTCACGGCTGTTTTACTTCACTAATGACCAAGCTGAAACACTCATGCACTGACAAAAATATCTGGAATGAACTTCTTAGTCTAAAGAAGACATTTATTATTTCACTTCGGAAGGTTCGTAAAGGAAGGCCAGCATGTTGAAAGTGCACGTTTCAAAATGGTCACAGCAAGGAAATGAAAACATGTACAAATGATTCTCCACTGCAATATACACAGCAAATATATATAAATATCTATATTATAATGCAAAACAAATAATGAATTAAAAAGTATGCATCACCATGAGGCAAGGGCACTTCTGCTTCATCTCCCTCCTATCAGCATCAGATCGCCAGTTCCCAGAATCGATCGAGGAGAAAGAGAGATCAATTATCCTCACAGGAGGGATGGCACACCCCAGCATCCTGGGCATGCCTGAGATCTAAATCACTCTCGGTCACCGGTCCATCTGGTCTCGGCCTCTTTGAACAAACAAGAGAGGAACATTCTTGAATCTCCCTCTCACTGCAGAAGTTATTTTTCAAAAATGCTGATTACTTTAGGCCAGCTTTGAAAAGAACACGTCGGGACTTGGCCACAATCCCAAGGTGCCCCTGCAAAACAAGACTGTTCCCTGCCGTCTTAGTACATTCTTCAGCCTTTGTGCGAAAGAACACAAAAAATAAAAACATGAGCTGATCGTACAGCGTGGAAAATTACTTACAGCTTTCAACGTGGCATGGTTAATGCTAAAATAAAGTCAATAGGTAAAATGAAGCTGGTAGTCACAAATGTGATGGTGTGCTGCTAGGCTAAGTGCAACGTGGAGTCAGTGGTCAAAACGCACATATCATTGCACCAGCTCATCTTCGAGTGATGCATAATAATAAAATGTATAATGTCAGAGACCAGGCTGCAGTTGTTGACCTAATCGAGGCAATAAAAAATGGAAGTATTGATAAATGAAGGGCTACCATTGTAGACAGATAGGCCGGGGGGTCTTATGAGCGCTCTCAAATCTGGCCTACATCAGCCCTAAAGTAATGGGGAGGGTTCTCCAGGGTTGGGGGGAAGAGGAGGTCCAAACGAGGGAAATAGGTGGGCACAGGGTGGGGAGTATATGGGGAGAAAACAGAAAAAAACTCATACACCTCATCTAGCAAGTATCTAACTGGATAAAGTTAAGGGGAGAAGCTACAGGGTTCTGCAGTTTTCAAGGGACTCTCCAGCAAAACCTATTTAACTAAGGAAGAAAGTGTAAAGTTGTTTAAAACTCGAAATAGCTGCAATGCTTTTCCTGCATAGGGCATGACTTTAATACTAAAGAGGTTGTGATTTTGGTTAAATGGCAGGTTAATGCAGTATTGTTGGAGATGGAGTCTGATAGGATGGGTAGGTGGATCATAGTTAAACTCCAGTTATGTGGCAGGAGACTCACGTTGGTAGGTTTCTATGGTCCAAGCTGTGATGACATAGAGCCGCTTAGCATGGTCTTCTCTCATATTTTAGAATTCCCTGATCCGATTATAATGGCCGGTGACTTTAATGTGGTTCTGGAAATTAAATTAGATAGGTTAACAAACTGTAGATCGGTAGGCACCCCGAAGTCTCAACAATATCTCAAAGGGATGATGGAAGAATTTTATCTGAGTGATCTGTGAAGGCAAAGAGCGGGTGCGAAACAGGGATTTTCACAATAATAAGTACGGCCATGCCTCGCGGATCGATTATTTTTTAGTATACCAAGTGCTATGTGGCTTAGATGAGGATATAGCTTATGTACCAGCTTATCTTTCAGAACACGCAACCCTGGTGTTAAAAATAAATCTTCCTCAGGATACAGGCCCAAGGAGATGGACTCAGGATCGCACTTTGCTTTTGGATGAGGAGGTGCTTTCTCAACTTCGGATAGATATAGAGAAGTTTTCTAAGTCCAATTTGGGGTCAGCCTCCACAACTATAGTTTGGGACACTTTTAAGGCAGTAATTAGGGGGAAGTGTTTGAGTCTTACCAGCAATAGAAAAAAGCAACATAGGAATGAAATAATACGCATAGAACAGGAATTAGTACACTGCAATAACCAATTAATGGAGAAGGTAGAGAAGGGGGACAGGCAGGCGTTGGAGAACAGGGTCAATCAGTTAAGGCAGCAGATGGAGGAGGTGTTACAATCTAGGCTTGCCAGAAAATGGGAACCAAGTAGACTCGCTCATTTTGAATATGGAGAAAGTGCAGGGAGACTGTTAGCCTGGAAGATCAAGGGGGAGCAAGTGCAGAATTGTATTAAGGAAATTGTGTCGGATCAGTCAGCGGTTAGGCTTAGCAGCCCGGAGGATATAGAGAATGCCTTTCAGAAGTTATTTTCCTAGCTTTATACCGAGGACACTGTGGTGGGTGAGGAGGAGGTTGGGGATGGATGTTCTTCTTAGTCTTACACAGAGGGAGCAGGCCGCGTTGAATAAACCTATCTCTCAGGGGGGAGATAAGAGCGGTTTTGAGAGAAAGTCAAAAAGGGAGAGCAGCAGGTTTGGATGGCATCCCTGTAGAGCTTTATATAGCTTTAAGAGAATCTATAGTTCTGAACCTTTTACAGTTTGCTGCCTCCCTCTTGGTACGAGGCGATTAGTTCTCTGATTTTGAAGCCTTTGAAAAAGCTGACTCTATGAGAATCCTACAGGCCACTGTCACTACTAAACAGTGACTATAAGCTGTTTGCTAAAATATTGGAGGGTAGGTTAAGTGGAGTAGTGAATGGTCTGATTCATCCAGATTAGAAAGGGTTTATTAGGAATACATTCTTACACAAATTAACATTTAGCCTGATTGGAGCTATTAATCTGACTAGAACCTATGAAGAACCTTCAGCTGATATAGCCCTGGGTGCAATGAAGGCCTTAGATAGGGTTAATTGGAGCTATCTGAATATGATCCTCAAGAAATATAATTTAGGTATGAATTTTCACAAAACCATCTGCCTAATTTATTGGCTAGGGCAGTGATGAAAGGAAATGTGACCATGCCGTTTAAGATTTTCTCCTCCCATGCTGTGAGTTGTGGGGGAGGAAGTAGGGGTCCACCGCCAGTCCTCTGTACAGCGAGCTGGTGTCTTGCTGCAATGGAATGTACCTTCCCCCGTAGGTTGTTCCAGCTCTTCCTGATGTCTTCCCTTGTTCTGGGGTGCTGTTCCACTGCGTTGGCCCTGTCCATGAGTCTCTGCCATAGCTCCGTCTTCCGTGCTATCTGCTGCACCTGTGCTCTAAACAGCTGTGGCTGTACCCCAACGATTTCCTCTGCCATGATGCTTTTCCTCAGTGAAACGGGGGTGTCTTTGTGGTGCCATGGGTATTACGTGATGTGTGTTGGTGAGGGTGTGTTTGGTAATGAGTTGGGGTGTGTGAAGTGGGGTGCGTGAGGGATGTATGTGGTGTGTGTATGTAGTTGTGTCAGTGGTCTTGGTGTCAGTCTGGTGGCGCTTATTGGTATTTGTGAAGGGTTGTGGGTAATGTGGGTGTGTGTTTTATAGTGGTGTAGGGGTCTGGTGTGTGTATGGGTGTCAAGTGTGTGTTGTTTGAATTGTCCAATGTAGTGTTGTTTTGTCTGTGTGTTTCCATTGTGAGCGCAGCGGTATGTACCGCCAATGGTTTACCGCCGTTGAGTGTCCGCTGTGGTGATTCGTGGGTCATAATGTGATGAGCGTTGATCTGTTGGCGTAACGGGTTGGGTTTTGATACCTCCAGTTTATCACTGACCTTTGGTCTGGTGGATTTGTGTCTGTGGCTGAAGTCAGATTGGTGTGTGTATATGTCATAATATGGTGAACGGATATCCGCTGCCGTGGCGGTAAGCGGTATTTACCGCCAGGGTCATAATTAGGGCATAAGTCTTTTAAGTCAGTTTCAGTGATAAACGTGTGCTACTATTGAATACAACAGAGCTTAGCATTCAGACTGCAAATCTCCCTGTCATTTTTGCCGGAAACTGGCTCCCCAAGAATTAATTAGCAACTGTGGTCTGGGACATTTGAAAGGCCAAAGGAATTTTGACCATCAACCACAAATCTGTCCTCCCTTCAGTTGAATGAGATGCATTTACGAAGGCTGTAAGAAGTCTAGGACATCATTTTAAAGAGGATCCTATCATAATAGTTCAAAAGCATAGATTTTTCAATAGAAAAAAATATTCACATGAAACCATCAACAATTATTTAGTGGAATTTTGGAAATTGCCTGCTACTTGTGAATTTGTTGGTCTCCTTGATGAATACCCGAGAGATCAGTTTGTGGTTAATTGCTATGAGAACTAGGTTCAAGAAAGGATCTTATGTTGCAAGAACCCATCCTTAAATTGATCTTTTGAAATCACAAAATGAATTGAAAGGTTAATGGCTGCATCAAAAGAATTGGGTGGAGCAAAACAGAATAATGCGAGAGTCAAAAAAAGGACAAGACTCATTCAGATGTTTCAGGAGTGTGTTACAGATGCGGTTCGAAAAGTTACATGGCTAATGTTACTCATTGCCCTGCTGCAGGCTAAGTGTGCATGAAGAGCATGAAAACTGGCCATTTTGCACCGGTTTCTAAAAACAACAAAAGTGAGTTAGGTGGACAGCCAAGAAGACGTAGTTACAGTTAACAAGGTGAGTGAACCAATTGACAAGAATAGAGTGGTGCTATCTTTAAGCTGAATTTCACCTGTGAACATGGTGGCAGAAGGAGAAATTTCACCAAAAACAGAAGATCCGGTTTGTGGAATCAATATTGGTAAGGTACCTTCGAAGGTCATAGCAGATTATAGATCCTCAATAACCATCATCTCAGACAATTTTTGTGATCAAGAATGGAAACATTTAAAACTTTTTCCACCAGACATTCATACTGTTGCATTCAGTGGTCAAGAAATCGATATGGTGGGATAATTTTTGCGAGGACATTACTTATAAAGACAGAACAAACAAATACCAAGGTTTGTGTCGCAAAGAGAGAATATAACGTTGTGGGAGGAAGGGACCAAGGGAAGTTTGGGACAGTTCTCGGGCCTGGTACATCTCTTCTCACCTCACTGGTGGAGAACGTAGAATTAGAAATGACATCTCTGAATAAAGTTCTGGATGCTCACAGGACTGTCTTTGAGAACAGGTTAGGGATAGTGAAAGACTTCAAACATCCCTGTCATGCATAAGGTTCATTATGTACCCTTGAGTATCAGAAGTAAATTGAAGAAGTATTGTGAAGAATTGTGCAGAGTGAACCTGTGGGCTCATTGCAGTGGATCTCACCAGTGGTAGTGGCTTTAATCTGGTGACCTCAGATTGTGCATAGATCTCAGATCACTGATAAAACATATCCAAGTAGACTATTTCACTTTACCAAAGATCCAGGAAATGGTAGCAAAGTTGTATGGGGAGAAGTTATTCCCTACATTAGTCCTCGGGTCTGCCTCCCATCATGTTGAGTTGAGTGAAAACCTGCGGTCACTGATGGCATTTAACACACCTTTTGGAACTTTCTGCTTCTTGGGCATGCCGTTTGGTTTGGCCTCTGCGGTTTCTGTATTCCTGAAACTAATGTTTCAGTTATTTGGAGAGGAGAACAGTGTCTTAACATACCAAGATGACATTTCGATCTTCTCTGAGTTTCGTCAGACTCATCTGTAAAAACTTAATAGGTTTCTAAGTATTTTGAAAGATTTAGATTAAGAAAGATAAATGCAGGGATGTGGTGGCGGCAGTAGAATATTTGGGGCACAAAATTTCAGCAGAAGGAATTGCGCCTAAGGAGGACCTCATCAAAGCCATTAAGGATTGGCCTGATATGTCCTGCGGATAAGGATCAGCTGAGATCATTCATGGGACTTTGCGAATGCTATTCTATATTAGTTGAAAAATTTGCTGTGCAAACAGACCAGTTAAAAAGGTTGCTGAAGAGTGGTGAAGAACAAGCAAAACAACCCACCTCCTGAAGAAAAAGGTCAAGAGTCATGATTTTTGGCTGGAATTGACATTTTATTCTATCCTTCTCTCTTTGGATCCCAGACATGATGAGTTTTGATGATCCACTCTAAGAATTCTGAACTTTGATGATGGGAATATAAGGATGTATCAAGCAAATTGGAATTAATTCTTTGGAGTCCAGAAATATTGTGACCTGGATAAAAGAAAACGTTTAATCATTGCTATCAACAATGTATAGTATTTGTGTCTATATTAGGTTTCTAATGTTGGGGGGGGGGGTCCTCCTGAAAAGAATTGTTTTGTTGGTATTAAACTAGGGTTTTTATTTGGTGAGTTTGGTGTGAGAGTTGTTTGGATGGTATGTATGATGGTTGTATCCATTCAGGAGCATGAGACTTAGGTCCTACAGTTCAATAAACATATCATGGATGATGTTATTAAGTACATTCATCTCCAAAACACATCAACACCCCATCTAACACTCAAATTCCACTTAGCAGCACTAACTCACATACAAATCCCTCACCAAAAACAACTGCACCAATATCCCCTCTCATTATTCCACAAAAACAATACCAACCACAAACATCAGCACATCAAAGCAACACAAACTTACATTACACTCATCGTCATACCCACTCCCACCCCCAGGACTACACAAAGGATACAAATTCCATCCGATCTCCACCCCTACACCCCCACTCTTCACAAACACCTACCACAAGCACCCCAACCCAGCAACTTTCATTCACTCGCCTCTCCTCCATTGCACAATTTAGAGCCTTACATCATGATCCACATGCTCCTCGTCCACCCCTAACCCATACTCCATCCACACTAAACAAACGCAAACAAAATAAAAAACATGCCACTCATAGCAACCTCGCTTCCCCTTGTCTGTTACATAATAAAACTACCCTACGAAAAACACTACACTCCTCATGGCTCTCTCAGCCACCAAGTCCACCACCCACACACACAGACCCAACAAAATGCCTCCTTAACCTGCTGGAAGAGGAACACTATATTGAAAAGCAAGACTATTGTGAGCCTCAAACAGTTATCACAACTAGCAACACTCCTGCTTCAAGCTCACATTACACTACTTACCCTTCTACTAAACAAAACAACACTACCACTAACACACCTTTTCTAAACTGCCAGCTCATAAATGCTCGATCACTCTCAAAAAACAAACACCACATCTACGACCTGCTCACAGACACACAAACTGACTTACTATTCATTACTGAATCCTGGTTGGGAGATGACATGGCACCAGTGTTGCACGAAGCCGTTTCTCCGGGCTATCAAACCATCACACAAAACTGTATAGGCAAGAGAGGAGGTGGACTAGCTATTATATTCAAACAGACAATGAACCTCAGTAAAAAAGACAACATCTCCATACAAGGTTGTGAAGCCCTCCTTACCAGATGCCACCATACTCCAACTTCCTCCTGTAACTTTCTCCTCCTTTACAGACCTCCACCTAACAACTCCACTTTCCCAGATGCTTTTCTTGACACAGTCTCAAACCTTATTAAACTATACTCCAATCTATGCATTCTTGGGGATCTAAACATTTGGTTTGACAAACCCAATATGCCCCATCCAAAAGCTATCACCACTGGCCTACTCGCATCGAACCTACATCAGATTGTACACAATCCCACACACATTGCTGGTCACATCCTAGATGTCATTTTTGCTATGCCTGAACTCGTTACTATTCATAGCATCACACCAACCACCTGGTCAGACCACCATATGATAACTTTCCGACATACAACTCCACAAATCAACACACCCCACAACTACTTACATACACAGACCTATCGACCAAGGAGCAAACTCAATTTGGATCACTTAGAAACACAACTAACAGCAAACACAGATCTAAATACAATTAATTCTGTACCAAAACTTTATGAGTGGCTACAGGAAGCTTTTGATGTCCTAATACCACTCAGAAAAACTAAGCACGACAACAGAAAACCAACACCTTGGAGAAACACAGAACTTAAAAAGATAAAGCAACAAATCAGAAAGTTGCACCGGACCTGGCACAAAACAAACAACAGTCAAGACAAACTTCAGCTACACAAACTTAACAGGATATACAAATCATCAATCAAAAAAGCTAAAAAAAGATACTACTCAGACAGAATTCAAAATGCTCAATCTGCAACCAAGGAATTTTATAAAATTCTCAATGAATTTCGAAAACCTACATGCATGGAAGGAAGTCATCCCACCACTCAAGATTTCACAAACAAATTGGCAAGTCACTACACAACCAAGGCAGACACATTGGACTCCTATTTAAAACAGAAGAAAACCATCAGCACCTACCCCTTTCCTAAAATACCCTTTAAGAATAAACCAACCCAACCTCTACAGTCCTTCAAACAAATATCCCAGGATGAATTTATGGATTTGGTCAAAGCAAGCAGACCTTCTGGTTGCCCTTCCGACCCTTGCCCACCACAAATCTTCAAGAACATCCTGCTATCTACTTCTTCTACCACACCTGTAAGAAGAATCATCAACAACTCTTTAACTTCAGGAACCTTCCCTGCAGACCTGAAAAAGGCATACATATACGACCTTTATCAAAGAAAACAAACCTAGACCCACAAGACCCCCAACAACTACAGACCAATCACAAATGGACCTTTCCTGGGCAAATTGATAGAAAGAGCAGCATTCGCCCAGATGTCATAATTCATTGAAGACAATTCTATACTTTCAGACTTCCAAACTGGATTCCGCCCAGGAAGAAGCACTGAATCGGCACTCATGGCAATCTGGGACGATCTTAAAAACACAGTCGACTGAAATGGAGTTGCTGCACTACTTCTCTTGGACCTCTCAGCTGCCTTTGATACGGTTGACCATGACACCCTAACTCAAAGACTCCACGAAGCCGGCATACAAGGGATTGCTCTCGACTGGATTACTTCCTATCTTCAAAAAAGAGCGAATATCATCCACTCGCCCCCCTTCTCGTCCGAACCCTACCTCACAAAAGCAGGGGTCCCCCAAGGGTCAATCATCTCACCTTTGCTTTTCAACATCTACATGATATCTTTACCAGAACTGATTAATGATTTCCATCTCACATGCTACAACTATGCAGATGACACACAAATACTACTTAAATTAGGAGGCCCCAAAAACATTGAAAACTCACAAACCTTCAGTTGCCTCAGAGCCGTTGATCAGTGGATGACCTGGAGCCATCTCAAACTAAATACCTCCAAAACAGAAATACTAATATGTGGTGACTGGAAAAATTATGACCCTCTGTGCGTCTGGCCTGACGATCTCGGCCCACCTCCTCAATTATCCAAGGAAGTTAAAAACCTAGGAATCACCATGGATTCCAAGTTAACTATGAATGCCCAAGTAGACAAATTAGCACGCACAAGCTTCATCACCTTAAAGACTTTACGACGCATCTTCCCCCACCTCGGATTTCCACACAAGGTGCAAGCTACTATCTCGCTTGTACTATCCAAACTGGATTATGCCAGTAGCCTCTACCATGGATCATCTCTATCTGTTATGAAAAAACTACAACGTATCCAGAATTCCGCAGCCAGGCTACTACTACATATAAAGCCGCAAGCCCACATCTCCCCTGCCTTGAGAGCACTACACTGGTTACCCGTTGCCAGAAGATGCACTTTCAAGCTGCTTTGTATCACCCACAAAGCTTTACATGGAACAGGACCGCTTTTTATCAGAAAGAAAATTACCAAATACATCCAACAAAGAACCCTCCGCTCAAGATTGGCACCCCGCCTTAGAACACCACCATACAAGAAAAAGACTATAGGTGGTACATCCTTCTCCGTCCAAGCAGCCAAACTATGGAATTCATTACCAACTATAAGAGCCACAGATAACTTTCTTGTCTTCAGAAAACTACTCAAGAGCTGGCTCTTTCCTTCATAACCACCTTTTTCAAACAACTATGAACTGCATATGCCTGTGTGGCTAAAAAAAAAAATTCAGATTATATGTATATTTCTATTTATTTATAGTTTCTTTGAAAAATATGTATTGCTACTATGTCATAACAATAAAATACACACACACTCTTTAAACCAGTCTAAGTATTTTATACCCATGATTCTAATTATGTATTGTATGTGCATATGTGTGTGTATTCATGTGTGTGTGTGTGTGTGTGTGTGTGTATATATATATATATATATATATATATATATATATATGTATGTATGTGTATATGTTGTTTCCGTGCTTGGCATGTTCGTGGGTCATTGCATGGCTCCTGGTTGGGTTGTTATACTAGATATCTATGAATTCCTGCTCTCATCTTATCACACTTATCTACTCATCACTCTTATGTCATGTCTCTATCAAACTATCCTCCATTCTCACTCTGACTCATCCCAAATCCCTTCTACCACTTTCATCTCCTAAATATCTCTGCCTAAGCTCTTCCCTCCACCTCCACATCTAATTCACCAAAACCTCACTCTACCTCTGTGACCTCCCACACAACCCTACTAAATTCTCCTGCATTCATCTCACCCTGCTACTATGCTCTCCCTAACCCTTCCACATACTCTTCCCCCTCCGCCCCCCTTTACTCATCCCAAGCCTTTGGGTTGAGTAAATAAAGATATACTCCCAATTAACACTTCTGGATTTCTTTCCTCCTCCACCCCTCCATTACTCCAGTCAATCTAACTAACAAACTCTCATATCCGCAGCTCAAATTAACTCATAATAATACTAAAACTGTACTCATTATTTAACGATACTAATCCATCACTAATTCTTGTTGGGTTCCGGAGTAGCGTGCTACTCATCGAAAAGCGCTTCGATGCCTCGTCAGGGGTAGTAAGCGCTATATAAATACGATTACAATACAATACAATACTAGACAGGGCTGTCCCTGTCTCTCTTGTTGTTTGATCTATATATGGAACTCTTCGCTAGAAAGATGAGGCTGGGTCTCTCGATTCCACCCTTATGTTGTAGGGGATGGGAGAAAAAAGTGGCCTTGTACGCTGATGACCTTCTGGTATATACCTCTGACTTGTCTAGGGCTATCCTAGCGCTACTGGATGTGGCAGAGGGTGTTGGAAAGATTTTAGGTTTTCGTATTAACGCAAGGAAAACGAAAGCAATGGTATGGAACCAGAAAAAGCAACATGGGCAGACAAAGAGTACAATGAGATACTTAGGCTTATTGATCGTGCAGGATATTGAGCAGATCCCAGTGGTTAACTTGAAGAAAGCCTTGGAGAGGTGTACCAAGTTGCTGTGAGGACGTACACATCTTCCTCTTACAATCATTGGAAAAATCAGTTTAACTAAAATGGTGATCTCGCCCAAGTTGAACATTTTATACAATTCCATCCCTCTGCAAATGAATAAGAGATATTTGGATAAACTGCACCAAGCCATAAACTCTTTTATTTGGGCTCAGAAAGGTCCTAGGATTTCATGGAAGAAACTACGCAGAAGGGGAGAAAAAGGAGGCCTTGCCCTCCCGGACTTGCAATATTATTAATGGGCATTTCAATTGAGAAATGCTAGCATGCTTTTCACCTACCCAGATTCTTCAGAGATTGTTGATGTGTTTAGGTTTATGGTAGGGACTGTGAAAGGGGCAGACAAATTATTTTTATATAAATTTGGTGACCCCAAATTCATTAAAAAGGTGAACCTGAAAGTATTAATGAATGCAGCAAAGGTGTGGTACAAGCTCATGCAAGCAGCAAAGATTAAATACTACGCCCAGTGGGCCCCTATTTGGGACTCCCAAGGTACCCCAGAGTGCTTAGAGGATGTTCTGGTTGTTCCCTCAGGAGAGCAGATATAGTGCATTGGGGGGGATCTCTTCAGGGGTGGATCCCTCCTGCCCTGGGGAGAGCTTATGCAGTTATCTGGGGGGAACCTCTCCAGACTGAAGTATAATCAGTTGAAAGGCTGGGCACCGCGGGTCTCGGGCAAATTTAGGTTCACTGAGTCAGTTGGAAAATAAGCTGCTCAGAGCCCCCAGCGCTCTAGGGAAATATCAGTCTAGTTTTGTGAAATCTTAGACGCTTCTAACTGAGATTTTAAGTTACCAGTTGTTCTCTGTGGGGAAAGTATGCCTTTTGAGCAGTTAGAACATAAATGGCAAGCTTCTATGCACACCTTGTTTAGGGTAGTAAAGTTTGCCCTGTTGAGGTGAAATCATCTCTTTACTTTACGCAGAACCTTTGTCTCCCCTTATAGACTTTCAAAAATGACAAAGGGGGAAGTCAAATGTGCCAAGTGTGGTCTGCAGAGAGCTTCGAAAATACACATGTTCATGGAATGTCCAACAGTATATTGCTTTTGGGATGAAGTGTATAAAACTATTTTGAGTATTTTGAAACAGGAGATCCTAATTAGTCGTCCCTTGATAATATCTGGCCTACTAGATGAAGGTGAAGTGAGGAGCAGGGTTATAAGGAATATGCAGTTTTATTTGAAACTTCTGCCTAGAAGGGAAATTTGCCGTAACTGGATTTCAGGCCCCCCCATGCATAATGATTGGATTAATGCTCTTTTTAGAACATTGAGAATGGACATGGTGTTGGGAATTTAAAAAAAAGAAGAGTGATAGTCACCACTAGTGGAATGGAGGATATGTCAAGGACAAGTGTAATGAATTGGCTAAGGAAATACATTTCAGTCCAATGATTATACATCGCTCCACTCTACCTCCTCCAGTGATGGGTTTCTGTCCATGCAGTCGAGTGAGAGAGACTCGCACCCGCACCAAGCAGTAGCCACTTCTGTTTGGAGAGCGTGCAACAGGATACGGTTTGTAGGTGGCTTGGAGACTGTGGTGTATGAGGACAGAAAAATAAATAAATAAAAAACTCTGTGGAATTCCGTGAGTGGGCGGAGTTGCTCAAAGCACCCATTCATGCTACATTTTTCATGTTCAGGAGTGGGATTTGCATTCTCGCCTTGCAAATATTGCGCAAACGACACCACACGGTTTGCGGCCGGGAGAGTTTGCATTTTGTTTTCTCTGTCTCTGTGCATGGTGTTAATCTTTCCCATCACACCCTTCTCTGAATTATCCACCCCTCATTTTATTTTAACACAGTGTGTGTTTTTGTATATTTACATTTCTGTAATTTTTGGTGTGTTTTTGTGACTTTTGAAAACGTTATTGTTTGGTGCTTTTCCCTTTCCCTTTTTATATTTTATTTCTTTGTTCCTTCGTTCTGTTTCATTCCCTTTCTTTTTCCCACCCAGCGCCATGGCAGTGGGCAGCAGAGGGAGTGGCCGTGCCAATGCGGCTGCTAGTCGCTTACCTTGTGGGCGGGGCATTGGTGTCTCCAAAGGTTGCAGCTCTGCCCCATTTTCACCAAGGCGGAGGTTGCAGCACTTGTCTTTTTTGTGCAGAGCCACCTCACCTTCATGCTGGCAGCAGGCAGTGGGCCTGGGAGTGCACTGGTTGGTTCGTTGACACACTGGGGTCCAGCGCATTCAGCAGAAGTTGATGCACTGTTGGGCGGACATAATCGACCGTGAAGAGGAGCTGCCCGACCTGCTGGGAATTGAGGTATTGAAGCTCTGTGAGTAATATTAATTTGTTGTGTGTGTTTCACAATGGTATTTATTTTTTTACTAATAACAATGCTGACTCTCAGAGGTAAGTTAAGGTTACATTCATTAATTATGTGATCCAGATTGATCTAGCAAGGTAAGTCAGTGCTTCCTAATTGTACTTGTGGGTGCACATTTGGGCTGATTATTGAAGAAACCATAAAGACCGAGGCTCCTCCTGTCACCACAAATAAGATAGTGGTAGTAGCAATAAGTAATATTAGTGAGTTAGGAATCCCGTCTCTGTGCCTTTCTTTACATAACTTATGCAGTCCCTCTGAATTGCAGTCTCCTGGTGGTTTAGTCCACATATGGAGGTTTAGTCACCTCATCAAAGGTGGCTGAGAAGCAAAGATACACTGCATGGCCATATTTACAAGACCATGTAGAGCCAGCCACCCTATGTGAGTCTTCATGGCCTTGTAAATGTGGACTGAGTCAATGCAGTTCAAGTCGCTGAATTGACTTAGCCAGTGACATGGTGGCATGCCATGGGTGTTAGTGTGGGTGTTCCCACGTAACACAAATGGCATTTGACACATTTCCGGATCGACAAGATGTTGTAAACCTGGGAGTGCATGAAAAGCCTACACTTCCCCAGGCGAGGCATAAGGGAGATGCAACAAGAAGAAATACCTTTATTTCTCCTTGTTTTTTTCTTTAGCATGCTGCAATCTGCAGCACACATAGAAAAAGGAAAACCTTTCTTATGATTGTATTTTCGCCGGAAGGTGTCCCTTCCTGCACAAAAACAATCATCCCCCCAATGCAGGCACCCTTGCAGCATGGTCCAGGGGTGCCTACCTTGGCTCATGGCAGCCCATTGCGCACCAACACAGGGGAAAAGGAGAAGAAGATTACTGCCCTTTTCTTTTGATGCAGGGCAGCACTGCAAGAAGGCTGGTGGCACTGGCCTGCATCAAAGTTTTGTAAATATGACCCATAGTTTAGGAAATTTGGTGTAGGGCTTAGGTGTAGAATTAAGAAAGTGAAAGTATTAGGTCAACTCGAGTTGAGTCCATCATATTAGGCAATCTGATTTAGAAAAGTACAACATTACGGTGTTGCCTCTGCTTGTCAAATTTTTGGGGTGAGATTAACTGTACCACTAATCTATTTTTTTATCTTCTTTATTTCTTACCTCAACATCTGTGGCGGGGTCAGGAGGAGACCAGGGTGCAGTGCCACCACCCGTGTGGATGCTGGTGGATTTGCTGGCACCAGTAAATCTTCCTGTAATATTATTATTATTTCCCTAATTTTCACCTCTCCTCATTTCAAATAATTTTTATTTTAGTTTTCCTGATTCTGTCTACCTTTTTTCGTACTTATTTTTGTTCTTCATGCATTTATGTGTTTTTCATGTTTCTGTACCTGACTTCCTCCTGTCTGTACTAGCTTTCTTCTGTTTTGTTACTAAGCTTTAATACATAACTATAATAGTCAACTCAAAAGAACTTATACTTTAAAAAGCTGGAATAGTCAGCTTATGCTACACTTCACTCGTAGACACCCCCCTATTTTTAGGCGAGGGGTAAGTCAGATCATATCAATGCAACACAATGTATCTGTTATCTTAGATATATGTTAAAACATTTTTAAAAAACATATAAATGTGGAAATGTGATCTTTATACTTAAATCCAACAATACAAATAAATTATTGATACTCTTTTAAACATAGTTGCCCCATGATTGAGAATATCAGAAAAGCAAGGATCATGCTTAAAAAAAGTGCTTGCGAATAAAGCAAAGTAAAGAGAAGGAAAACCTTAGATATATCCTAATCAATATCTAGAAAAATCTGTTGGTAACAGTTCTCATATCACATGAATTTAATCACATCCACAGATGGTAAAATGTCTTAATCAAATTTGCCCGTCAGTGGTCTCATTAACCAATCCAAACTTGATACAACTGTCGACATTTCAACCGGGAGAAAAGGAATAGGGCCAATTATAGCCTCAAGTGCGGTTCATCCTCGGGACTCAAATGGAAAAAACAAGAGGAGCAACCTATTAGGAAAGGAGGACAAAATTGTTCAAACTCAGTGAAATCTTGCAAGAATTGAGTGTATCATTGTGCTGCCTCAGACAACTAATTGCACGCTCACCTACACTACTTAGCCCTAAGGTATGGAAGTGCAGAGCCTGCTCATGTGTCAAAGGCCAGCTGGCAGCTCAGTAGGGATATAATCCCCGCATATGAATCCAGAAACAATGGTACACCATTAATCACTGCATCTATCCTCATAAAGGGAGAACATTTCATAAATCTTGAAAAATTAATTGTGAAAAAGAACTAAGGCTGACCCCAAATGAAAGAGAAGCATCCCAGCGTCATATTGGGAAATTATTTTTAAAAAGTTGTCGCCATAGTTCTCTGCGCCATCCAATTTGTGCGTACAATTAATGTCAGTAATTCTCCCCGCATATCTAGATTACACAATTCTAGAGGAATGAAACAGCAAAATTATCAATTGTTGTGGTTTCCGATTCTTAAAGAGCAAAACCTGTGTGCATACATAATCAGAATGGCAAAAGAGTAAACTAGTTCACCTCCATGGCAGGGAATGATGTGTTTGTATTCTCACTCTTTACGCGACGCGGAGTGAAACGCTCAGCGTCTCGGGACCTAAATAACTTCTCTCAAGCGTCAGCCTGCACGTTGACATTTGTATGAGAGATATGAGAAACTAAATAGCAACGTCAGTATCCAGGGCTGCTTATTAACCCTATCCTAACCAAAGTTATAAATTACACTACAAAACATGTGGAACTCATCACCAGTTGATGAAACAGCTGAAAGTCAAACGATTAAGTATTTTAAAGATATATAATAAACTCGTTATTACTTTAGTTATGCACACAGTTGAGCAATTGCAAAAAACCCAAACAGCTCGATGTAATAGTGATCATGTACTGATTTTGCCACAAATACTGACACATGTAAAAACATGATTAATGTGTATTGGCGCTAAACATTGCTCACGAATAGATGGTATAATAACATTTTGCAAAACTAGGATAATTACAATATGGAAATAAACTATAAACAGTAGGGGCCATATTTATACTTTTCGACGCACAACTGCGCCAACGCAGTTGTGCGTCAAAAAAGTTAACGCCGGCTAACGCCATTCTGAAGCGCCATGCGGGCGCCGTATTTATTCAATGACGTTAGCCGGCGTTAGCCGGCGGAGCTGCCTGGTGTGCGTGAAAAAAAATGACTTACACCAGGCAGCGCCGGCGTAGGGGAAAATGGAGCTTGGCCGTCAAAAAATGGGGCAAGTCAGGCTGAGGCAAAACTTTCGCCTCAACCCGATTTGCGCCATTTTTTTAGACTCCCAACCCCCATTGAAATGACTCCTGTCTTAGCAAAGACAGGAGTCATGCCCCCTAGCCCAATGGCCATGCCCAGGGGACTTATGTCCCCTGGGCATGGTCATTGGGCATAGTGGCATGTAGGGGGGCACAAATCAGGCCCCCCTATGCCACAAAAAAAAAAAAAATAATAATACTTACCAGCACTTACCTTAATGTCCCAGGGGTGGGTCCCTCCATCCTTGGGCATCCTCCTGGGGTGGACAAGGGTGGCAGGGGGTGTCCCTGGGGGCATGGGAGGGCACCTCTGGGTTCCTTCCGAGCCCACAGGTCCCTTAACGCCTGCCCTGACCAGGCGCTAAAAAACGACGCTAAAGCAGCTGGACGTAATTTTTTTTGACCCGCCCACTCCTGGGCGTAATTTTTGCCCGGGAGTATAAATACGGCGCACATGCCTCGGAGTCATTTTTTAGACGGGAACGCCTACCTTGCATATCATTAACGCAAGGAAGGTGTCCACGCTAAGAAATTACGCTAACTCCATGAAATTTGGCGCTAGATGCGTCTAACGCCAAAGTATAAATATGGAGTTCGTTTTGCGTCGAATTTGCGTTAAAAAAAAAGGCCCAAATCCGGCGCAAACAGAGTATAAATATGGCCCTAGGAATCTTGTTACCACTTGAGTCCCGTACATAGTTACCAAACTGCAAAGAGTACAGGCCCTAAAAGGACATGGTCATGGGATGATTTCTTCACAAAAATAACACGTGCAATCTGAATATTTGGCATTAATAATTGCAATAATAATAAGACGGTATTGGGTAATCAGAGGATCACATATTATATACATAGCTGAGTACTGGAATCGGGGCATAGTCAATGAGGTATAGTCATGTTGGGTCTGAATTATCAATTCATCAGGCATGCCACTTGTTTAGATATTTCTTCATATTCATTCAAACCACGGGCTACTGTGTTTAGATGATGGATCCTTTTGCAGTCACACAGATTAAGAATCTCGGCAATATCACTGCCACAAGGATTGATGTTCATCTTCTCAATCACAAGCTAACGCATACTTTCAGCCGAATGACTCAAAGATGTTAAATAGTCTACCAAGGGCGCCTCCTGTACCTTGCATCTCATACAACTGCAGTGTTGTAAAATGTGTGCCTCTACCTTCTGTCTGGTTTGTCTCACATAAAGTACATCACAAAGACACTTAATCACCGAAATGACATCCATGGTATAGCAATTGGTATGTTCTCTCAATGTAAAAGTTTGTTTCTCATGCTGGAAGGCCTTAGTCTCTAAAGTCAGTGTACATGCCTTGCAATTACCACATTTAAAATGTCCGACAATCTGTGATAGATTCCATAGTGAGGGTAGAGAACGTTTAGGTGGGTCATCTAAAATGGAGCTAACCAAGTTGTCATTAATATTCTTCCCCCTCTTAAAGGAATACATAGGAAAGTCATTGGTATCAAATTTATCTGAGATCAGTGTCCAGTAGTGATTAATGATCTTCTTTATTTCACTGATGCAAGTGCAAAATGTCGTAACACATGACATCCTAATGCTGGTCAAATCAGTGTGTGTTTGAAGATCAGGTAAAGTGTCCCACGGGGAAAACCATGCCCTCTTACGTGTCTTTTTCACAAGACTCCTAGGATACCCCCTCTCTACCAAACACCTCAGTAAGTCATCTGACTCTCTGAAGTAATTTGACTTGTGTGAACAGTTTCTATGGAGACGGAGAAATTGTCCATAAGGTAAATTGTCCCTTAGGTTTCTTGGATGGTTACTAAGCTTAGCTTTCCCTTCTCTTCTGATATATCTTGCTGATTGGTACTTAATACTAAGAGGACAGATTTTTAGGACAGGTACTCTACTGACAAGATTGCATGGCCAAGTTAGCTTTTCTACGCATATTTGTGAAAGTTTTATTTGCCTTGCTCATGGCCATTACATTTGCCAACTGTAAAGAAATGGCTCCCTGTTGCAGTTACCCCCCACTTTTTGCCTGATACTGATGCTGACTTGACTGAGAAGAGTGCTGGGACCCTGCTAACCAGGCCCCAGCACCAGTGTTCCTTCACCTAAAATGTACCATTGTATCCACAATTGGCACACCCTGGCATTCAGATAAGTCCCTTGTAACTGGTACTTCTAGTACCAAGGGCCCTGATGCCAAGGAAGGTCTCTAAGGGCTGCAGCATGTCTTATGCCACCCTAGAGACCCCTCACTCAGCACAGACACACTGCTTACAAGCCTGTGTGTGCTAGTGAGAACAAAATGAGTAAGTCGACATGGCACTCCCCTCAGGGTGCCATGCCAGCCTCTCACTGCCTATGCAGTATAGGTAAGACACCCCTCTAGCAGGCCTTACAGCCCTAAGGCAGGGTGCACTATACCATAGGTGAGGGTACCAGTGCATGAGCATGGTACCCCTACAGTGTCTAAACAAAACCTTAGACATTGTAAGTGCAGGGTAGCCATAAGAGTATATGGTCTGGGAGTCTGTCAAACACGAACTCCACAGCACCATAATGGCTACACTGAAAACTGGGAAGTTTGGTATCAAACTTCTCAGCACAATAAATGCACACTGATGCCAGTGTACATTTTATTGCAAAACACACCCCAGAGGGCACCTTAGAGGTGCCCCCTGAAACTTAACCGACTGTCTGTGTAGGCTGACTAGTTCCAGCAGCCTGCCACACCAGAGACATGTTGCTGGCCCCATGGGGAGAGTGCCTTTGTCACTCTGAGGCCAGTAACAAAGCCTGCACTGGGTGGAGATGCTAACACCTCCCCCAGGCAGGAGCTGTGACACCTGGCGGTGAGCCTCAAAGGCTCACCCCTTTGTCACAGCCCAGCAGGGCACTCCAGTTTAGTGGAGTTGCCCGCCCCCTCCGGCCACGGCCCCCACTTTTGGCGGCAAGGCTGGAGGGAACAAAGAAAGCTACAAGGAGGAGTCACTGGCCAGTCAGGACAGCCCCTAAGGTGTCCTGAGCTGAGGTGACTCTGACTTTTAGAAATCCTCCATCTTACAGATGGAGGATTCCCCCAATAGGGTTAGGATTGTGACCCCCTCCCCTTGGGAGGAGGCACAAAGAGGGTGTACCCACCCTCAGGGCTAGTAGCCATTGGCTACTAACCCCCCAGACCTAAACACGCCCTTAAATTTAGTATTTAAGGGCTACCCTGAACCCTAGAAAATCAGATTCCTGCAACTACAAGAAGAAGGACTGCCTAGCTGAAAACCCCTGCAGAGGAAGATCAGAAGACGACAACTGCCTTGGCTCCAGAAACTCACCGGCCTGTCTCCTGCCTTCCAAAGATCCTGCTCCAGCGACGCCTTCCAAAGGGACCAGCGACCTCGACATCCTCTGAGGACTGCCCCTGCTTCGAAAAGACAAGAAACTCCCGAGGACAGCGGACCTGCTCCAAGAAAAGCTGCAACTTTGTTTCCAGCAGCTTTAAAGAACCCTGCAAGCTCCCCGCAAGAAGCGTGAGACTTGCAACACTGCACCCGGCGACCCCGACTCGGCTGGTGGCGATCCAACACCTCAGGAGGGACCCCAGGACGACTCTAAGACTGTGAGTACCAAAACCTGTCCCCCCTGAGCCCCCACAGCGCCGCCTGCAGAGGGAATCCCGAGGCTTCCCCTGACCGCGACTCTTTGAATCCTAAGTCCCGACACCTGGGAGAGACCCTGCACCCGCAGCCCCCAGGACCTGAAGGACCGGACTTTCACTGGAGGAGTGACCCCCAGGAGTCCCTCTCCCTTGATCAAGTGGAGGTTTCCCCGAGGAACCCCCCCCTTGCCTGCCTGCAGCGCTGAAGAGATCCCTAGATCTCCCATTGACTTCCATTACAAACCCGACGCTTGTTTCTACACTGCACCCGGCCGCCCCCGCGCTGCTGAGGGTGAAATTTCTGTGTGGGCTTGTGTCCCCCCCGGTGCCCTACAAAACCCCTCTGGTCTGCCCTCCGAAGACGCGGGTACTTACCTGCAAGCAGACCGGAACCGGGGCACCCCCTTCTCTCCATTCTAGCCTATGTGTTTTGGGCACCACTTTGAACTCTGCACCTGACCGGCCCTGAGCTGCTGGTGTGGTGACTTTGGGGTTGCTCTGAACCCCCAACGGTGGGCTACCTTGGACCAAGAACTAAGCCCTGTAAGTGTCTTACTTACCTGGTTAACCTAACAAATACTTACCTCCCCTAGGAACTGTGAAAATTGCACTGTGTCCACTTTTAAAGCAGCTATTTGTGAATAACTTGAAAAGTATACATGCAATTTTGATGATTTGAAGTTCCTAAAGTACTTACCTGCAGTACCTTTCGAATGAGATATTACATGTAGAATTTGAACCTGTGGTTCTTAAAATAAACAGAAAAGATATTTTTCTATATAAAAACCTATTGGCTGGATTTGTCTCTGAGTGTGTGTACCTCATTTATTGTCTATGTGTATGTACAACAAATGCTTAACACTACTCCTTGGATAAGCCTACTGCTCGACCACACTACCACAAAATAGAGCATTAGTATTATCTCTTTTTTGCCACTATCTTACCTCTAAGGGGAACCCTTGGACTCTGTGCATGCTATTCCTTACTTTGAAATAGCACATACAGAGCCAACTTCCTACACCAACCAAGACCTCATCATAGAATCTCCTACACGGACCAAAGTATTCCACTCCTTTATTGTGCTTCAGTGACTGAGCTCTGCCCTTCCATTACAAAACGTTTGTGGTTGATTTACCTACCTGACTTTTCTAACAACCGACAAAATACCTAAAATGAATGATAGAAGAAGATAGAACTGTAATTATCTAGTGTGGTTCTATTTTTTTGGAACTAAAATGTGTAATGTTTTTTCCAGCCACACTGACCACCAGTGTAGGGACCAGCTGCAATACCAGTGTGCCGGACGAGGCTGCAGTCGGAGGGAGAGAACTGGCGGCAGCAGGGAGGGGCACTCGTAAGTAATATTGCTATTGCTGATTGACAATTTCTAATATACTCACTGCAAGGGCCTTGCTTGTGAAGCCCCTGGTTTAGCAGCTGCAGCAGGGGTTGTGTTCTTAGTGGCCTCTTCTCTCTGCAAATCAGCAGACAAAAGCTCATAATAAATGGACGCTACAAACAATGGCTTCATCAAAAAGTGAACGAAGGATGGACGGCTAAAGAAAGAAGGAGTGAAATGATATATGAGTAAAAGGATATGAGGGCAAAAGTAAAAGATACATAGGTTATTGATGGGAGATGCATGAGTGGGTGAAAGGATAGAGGAAAGGGGTAAAAGGGGTAAAAGGGGTAAAAGGATGCCTCAGTGTGTGTAAGATGGATGGGTAAAAGCTGATGCTCGGGTGAGAAATAGATGGATGGCAAGGAACGCTACGCTGGTAAATGGATAGATCGGTGCAAGCAGGTTGTTTGAAAGGGTAGATACTGGATAGGTTAGTGTATGGATGGACAGGTGGATAAATATGGATGGCTGGATTGGAGTAGTGAAAAAGTGGAAGAGAGAGTGTAAAGCTTAAATGGTAGGTATCGAAGGGTGAATAGAATAGATAAATGAAAGATGAATGTGGAGAGGGTGTGTTTGCTGTAAACCTACTTCGCTTGCTTTATATGGTTTTCGAAGCTATGGTTCAAAGTGGGGGTATTTTAGTTTTCTGTCTTCTTCCTTAACTCATTGAAGTTGAAGAAAGGCAGGTATATATCCTCCCAACCATCATCATACCTCTCTCCCCATTAGTCACCCATGCTGCTATGAGGTAACTGCGGCGTTGTTCAATACGGCAGTTCAACAGTGTTTTCAGTATAATGTGCATCTGCTTCAGTTAGTGCAGTATTTACAAAGTTGCTAATCCATTGCAAACTTAAAAGTTGCTTCCCTTCCCTCCCAGTGCCCACTCTGTCCCCTCCTAGTATTTCAGTCCTTTAGTATTTCCAAAGGTCTGTCCTTGCCACCCAAACGAAAATTGAAAAATCCCTCTGTATGTATAATTTGATGAATATTTCATCAATTCTATAACAGATTCATGTCAGTTAAAATGTTACCCTTTTGGCATTTCTCAACCATAGTGAGACATATGTCGGTAAAAAATGGCCATGTGACTCGTCGTAATCAGTGCCTTAGGGAACCAACAATTTACTGCTACTCTGCCACTCTACCTTTTAGAAAATAATTTGCACAGAACATGGTTCATAATTTGTCATTTTCCTTTTTCTTTCCTGCTAAAGCTAATACTGGTGGATATTATCCAACTTGCCAGGATAGCAGCCCGGCTATTGCAGCAGAGGCTGGAGGCCATCTACAATGAATATCGGTGGCTGGTGGTCCTTCATGAGGAGGAGGGTGAGGCCTAGGCGGTAGTTAACATGGCCGCTGGCCCTAGCGCCTCCAAATGGCTGCTAGGGTTCTCCAGCCTCCCAGCGGCACCACCATCACAGCCGCCAGCTGGCATTAACCCATCCACATTCCAGAATTGCTGCCTCACTCTCACAACTGGACGCATCTTCCAACACCACGTTCTGCCACACCTTGAGTGCTAGGACCGCTGGGTGGCACACTTTGAGGTAACCCTCTTCGGACTCTTCTAGATTAGAGCACCCTATTCTGATTCTTTTTTTAATTTTTTGCTTTGGTGGGAGGGACACTTGTGGGTAGAGAGGGTGGGGAGGGAGTTGGGTCGCAGTTTTTGAAATAACTTTACAATTTGGACTTTTCGTTTGACTTTTTGCAGATGGGACTATTTGTTAGGGGTAAAGGGTGGTCCTGTTGTGTGTGGAAAGGGTGAGTTTTTTATCTGTTAACAATAAATGGGATATTTTTATTTTACTTGATTTACGCTTCAAATCTTTATTTTGGTATTTTAGTTTGCACTGCAGTTTTTTAGTGCAGCCTGTTATTAAATCTGCTAAAAAAAAGTGCATGTCATTTGCGTATATCCTTGCTGTATTGCCCTCTGCAACTATATTGACCACTAGGGGATGATTGCCATTGACTATTTTGCCTGCAAAAAACTAGCTACACATTGACAAGTAAGACAACATCTTCTTTAGTAGGAGCTAATTACTAACTAAACAAGTTAACTTCAATCCATAGTTCTTCTCTTACCTGAATAGATGAAGAGAGGGAGTCTGCATACTGCAGGGTTTATTCCAAGAAGGCATCTTAAAGGGGTGGTAGTAAGTAGTAGTAGCAGGCTAGCACTCTAACAGGAAAGACTAAAAGGTGCCACTCCCACCTTTGTGAATTCCAACTGCAGGATTAATGAAAGGGTTACCCATCACTGTCAACTAGATTGAAAGGAAACAGAGGGTTAGTGGGTCATCATATTACATCGTAACTTTAGGAAGACTGAGACCAGACTACCACAATGACAGTATTTGACACACAACAAAGAAGACCTGATATGATAATAAAAACTAGCAACATCAACTTATTTTGCACAATGGTGGGGAGCTAGTATTTAAAAATTTAACTTAGGAAATTAATGGATTCAGGAGACGTTGGCTCAGAATCAAGAGTGGTTGGACAAGGTTAAGCGTTTACGCAACACATAACACAGCAGACCTTGATCAGAATATTGCTGGGGCCGGTGATGAATACAGCCTTTGAGCCTGCCGTAGACTCCCTTCTTAAACAACTAGGGCCTTCAACAATGAAGCGGGACTTTAATTGCCCGTTTAGCTCAGCTACGAAGGGCTAAAAGGCTATTAGAACATTTTGCCACTAGAGGGCAGAATGTTCTAATAAATAAAACAAAGTCCTCACAGAGCCCAAGGCTCTGTGAGGTCTTTGTTCACAGCTGCTGCTGTGAACAAAGAACATTGGAATGTTTGTAGTCCAGGTTTTTATCAGCCAGTAAAAGCTCAGGGCACTCCATAGTCTTCAATGAAGCTCCCAACATTCCAATTTTCTAATATTGCTCAGGTAATAGAAGGTCATGCAGTGAGTTGGTGTCGCTTTCACCATATTCGCCCCAGCAAGTGTGTGATCAGTTTATGGTGTAAAATTAAGTAATACCTCAATATATCACACTGCCCGGCAGAAGAGGGTTAGGTGGCTTGATGAATGGATAGGAAAGGGAATTTGTGGAAAGGTGTGTCAAAAAAACACAAACACTACACAAAAGAAACCATGACAATATTTATTGTTGCTCTGAGCAGCACATCATCATCACTCTGTTGTGGAAGGAAACAATAAAGGGATGACACAGTTCAATTAAATGCATTGCAAACAGTCCTTCTACCCCAGAGAAACCCAAGGTAGTATATCTCTAAATGTTATGTCTTCTACTTTTGAAAAGTATAAATTATAAAGGATTGAAGTTAACCCACCCTGTTCTAAAAAATATTATTGCTAAAATGAAAATGATACTGTATTGCCAAATTGGGCGGTGCATCTCCATTCTTCTTGGAATGTCCATCACCCTTGGGTGCCTGGCTGAACTTCTCTGGTAGGTAGACTGGAGTCTTGAGCTTTCACCAAGTTTTGTTCGTGGAGGACTAGGAGAAGGCCTGCCTATCGAAAAAACACTAAGGGGTTTATCATGACTTCGGTGGACGGAAAAGGCCGTCCTCCGAAGTTCAGACAGGTAGGTTGCCACCAGTGAGGCAGCCACCCCGCTGGTCCCATTACAGGTTTCCCGCTGGCCCAGCTGGCGGAAACTCAGTTTCCCCCTGCTGGGCCAGCGGGAAACAGCCTACAGCATTGTCTCCAGCTAGTAGTAGAAATGGCAGCAATGCTGTAGTACGTAGGGTGCATCAGTACCTGTCTCAATGTTCATTGTCTGCAAAGCAGACAACGAACATCGCGAGCGGGCTGGCCAGGTGCATGAGCAGTGCAGGAGCCCCACTGGTGCACCCTGCACCCCGTCTCCACCAGCCTTTTCATGGCATTGTTACCACCATGAAATCACTGTTTGGGAAGGGGCTCGCAGTTCCCAGGGTGGCGCTGCTTGCGGATTGGACTCCTTGTGGATTAGACTTGCCAGCACCACCAGACTGTCATGTACACAAAATCGGGCAGTGCAGGTGATCTGCCTGCAGTGCTACTGCCGCGGTTGTAATATGGTGCTTGGATCGCCATCGCAACCCTGGTGGTCATTGCACTGCCAAGCTCGTAATTAGGCCCTGACTGTACTGTAGAGTAAAGGAGGAGAAAAAGATTGGAAGCACGGTAAGTTTAATGAGGAGTCAGGAAAGTACCAAGAAGACCTAGAGACAGAGCAAGAACATAAAAAAGAGTTTTACGTTTGAGGCAGCAATGCAGCAAACACACACTCCATAGCATTTCCCAAATCAACGCACCTCTCTCCAGAGCTGAGTGAATACAGGGCCTCAGAGTCTTTTCCATCATCATGGTTTGTCTTTGAAGTCAATAACTTTCTCCTCAGCTTGTGAGGGAGTCCCTCCCTGACTCCTTCCATCTTCCTGCCCCTGATTCCGAGGAACTCCATCCCAGTCCCAAACCAACTGAGATAGACCTGTGTAGTCAAGTGCACTGCTATTGAAAAACACATAGAGAAACAGAACTGGAATATTTTGTGCAGATTTGTGTTTGGTAACTAAAGTGACTGGTCCAGTCTGAGGAACCAGAAAAAATGGAGTGGACCATACAGGTAAATTTCACTAAGTTTGAAAGGTCAATCATTTTCAGGAAAAAATTATCACCTATCAGCCACCAAACATTGTAAATCATCAAAATCAAGATTACAAATGTGTTGAACTCCCTCCCTCACTGTAAGCCATCACATACATCATCGTCACTCACAATCAATTTACCTCTCATTAGTGTAATCATTAATAGTTACCTCTTCCAATCCAAGCATCCGGTTGAACAAAATATTATCTCCTCCATTGTTAGCAAGTAGCAACACATTGGAATTTGACATTTTCACTGGCATTCTTTTATTCAATGATCTTCTAGGGAAGCCCTGCTAGGTGATATAAACAAAATGATAGGCAATGGCATATGAGGGAGGCAGGCATTGTTTCCGATGTCCTGAAGAGAATGTGGGGGCTGAACACGGGTTCAACTTCAATTTGGCCATATAATAATAATATGTGACTTAAAAATGGTGGGGCAGCATAAAACAACACAAACATAATGTCCCACTAGCAATTTTTTGAAAGTTCTATGGTCGCACTGGCATACTCAGTTCGGGAAGCAGCGTTCATCATCAAACACACTTAGTTCACCCAGAAGTTGGTCAGTAAACACAGTAGATTCTGACTAATCATCCTCTTCCTCCTCCTGTGGTGTTTTTGGAACAGTGTAGTCAGGTGGTATAAAATGCTGGTTCATTTTGCTCATGGTTAATCTTTCCAGGTTTTGAAGCAAGATACTTATCCTTCTCACTGTACCAGCTGCACTGAACACACGTTCAGCAGACATGCTGGCTACAGGACAAGTCAGATACTTTATTGTGAGCCTGCTGAGCTCTGGCCATTGGAGCATCTTCCCATACCAAAACAGCAATGGGTTTTGATCCACATACACTTCTTTTGGGTCATCCAGATACTCCTGGAACATCCACTGAAGGTTAATTAGTGCTGCCACTTGCCCGACCTATTGTCCCTTTGCCTCTGCACTGGACTCAAGACCAGCGATGTGAAACCAAGCCAATGTAGAGGTTGGGTCTGATTCTTCTTATGCTGTTGTTGCTAGACAAGACTGCCCTCTTTGGAAGTTGACGTTGGCACCCCAGAACTGCAGACTGGGACTCTAAGTTCCAGCTGTTCTTCTTCCAATTCTCTGGTTTGCTCACCAATCCACCTCTTGTGTTTTGAAACATCCCCTTCAGAAAAAGGAATGAAAGAGGAAATATTTTTTTGTAGCATGGATCAAGTAGGGTGGTACAGATGACATTTTAAAGCCTCACATTATAAGTCAAGCAATAGCTTATGCTCTCAACCAAGGCATGCGCTTCTGTGTTTTTGTTCACACCTCAAGTGCGAACCTTTTAGACACCTTCTTCAGGTGGTCGCATAGCAGATGCAACAATGGGATAGCTTGGCCCATCATACTGTCTTCCTTGCTAACTTCCCATATTAAAACCTCAAAAGGGAGCTGCATCTGTGTCAGGCATTTGACTAGGCCCTATTTGTCTGCATCCGTGATCATAGCTTTCCCAATTGCATCTACTCCTCTTAGATTGACATATTCATTGATGTGCCTGTACTTCTCAAAGAGATGTTGCAACATATAATAGGTTGAGTTCAAATGTGTTGCCACCTCCTGCAACTCCTGCAACTGTTTCCGGGCTTTAAAAGAATGGCTGATGTTGCTGACTATGTCTTCTTTTTTTAGATAGTCTTGCACAACCACGTTGATGCAGTGTGCTAAGCACAGGGCCCTGAAATAGCCACTGTCTGCCATGGCCTTGACTATGTTACTGCCATTGTCCGTGGCAATAAATCTAATTTGAAGACCTATGGGTTGCAGCCATTCAGAAACCTTGCTAATAAATTCATCCAAGATGTTTGCAGCTGTGTGTGATTTCTCCATGGCGAACATGGTTATTATTGCATGTTGCCGAATGCTCTTAAAACTTTCTTCAGGGTCAAAACATATAGATAGCTTTTGCTTTACCCCCACAAAAGAGATCCAGTGTGCAGTGATGCACATGTAATCCGTCACCTGACAACTGGTCCACATGTCTTTCGTCAGGTGGATAGTGTGGACAGCAGTTTGCTGTAAAGCCTGTCCAACCAATTGCAGCACATCATGATGCAACGCTGAAACAGCAACTCTGCCAAAATAGGTCCGACTTCGAACCTTCGATTTCAGGCAGATAGCTGCCACAAACTCTAAGAAAAAGGGAGGAGGTCCAGCGCTAACATTTTTGTTAGCTTTCCATTGTACAAACCACCCATTGGGTTGTTGCAGCCGTAAGGCCCCTCCTGCTTAAACATGCCCATAATTGTAGCCTTGATTTTCTTCTTTTGTGGGGCCACTGACACAGGTGACTTCGAGGTGCAGGTGGTGACAGATGTAATGTGCTTTGTGGTGCACTCACTGCAAGCAGTGGTGTCACCATCTGACTCTGAGTCTTCCTGTGCCATTGTGAGGTTGCTGAGATGGGTGATTCTGGCCCACTACAGGGCTGCTTTGCATGAGGATGTCACCCTCTTCTTCCTTGCCTTCCACCATGATTTGACCAGTGGTAGCTGATGTTTCTTAGCACTCCTCACATTTACCACTGTGACAACGTTCAGCCATTTTTTAAGGTGCTCCTCCCACCGGATTGTATGATATTTTTCTTATGGGTTATCTAGCCTCAAGGACCATAATGTGAACCAGGTTTACCTCAACAATCACTTGTAATAAAAAAAAAGTCCCAAACTGGGGAGGAGTATTTTCTTATTGGGCCACTGTCAATGCCTGAAGAAGAACTGGAGGTAGGTGTGTGTGTTGATTGCTTCTCTGCAGTGCATACTTCTACTGAGGTACAGGTTAAGGGAGGTCTCAGCTGGGGCCTTGCAAATATGGGAGCTGGCAGTGCTGCCTCTGCCACATCCCTCAGAGCAGGCTGGATAGTACTGTTGGACTTCTCTGTGCCAGCTTCCACAATGACTGGCTCATCATCAGCATCCTCCTCATCATCCCCTTCCATGATTCTGCGGCTTTCTAGAACTTTTCTTTTCACTTGCTTCTCCTGACATCTCTTGAACTCTGCTGGGGACCACTCCATTCCCTATCATCGTCATCAGAAGTGGTGCTTGGAGAAGATGGTGGAGTAAGGGCTGCCTCACTGACAGACATGGTCTTGGGCATAGGTTGTGGTGGTGCTGTTTATGTGGAAGTGCTGCTCTCAGGTTCCTGCCGGGAGGCCAGTGTGCCAGGCATACATCTCCAGAAAAAGGTTCCAGTTGGTATGCCACTGGTGGAAAGCTGCTTCTTCTCACTGGCTACTTTCTTGGGAGCAGCTTATTTTTGGGCCACCTTAAGCTCTAAGTTGCCAGTGGCAATAAGATGTACAAGCGGAAGAGTTTGGAGGACCGAAGTAACTGTAAAGCCTCATCTTTGGCAGCAAGAAAAACGTGGCTTTGTTGCAGGTTGAAATAGTACAGACAAACGCAATCGTAGTGTGGTCCGTTGTCAACGTTATAAATACCACTTTAATCAAACATTTTAAAGACAAACCACACCACCACGCCATAAAATTTAATTTCATATCAGGCAATACAAAATGTAGATTGGGCTGTTTGCTCTATCTCCATTTGTTTTACAGGGGACACTTGCGGTAGTCAGAGAAAGAAACATGGAAGCGGAATAATCATTAAAAAAAAAAATTATGCTGCTGATTGGTCTGCAGTGCTCTGCAGCAAGGGTGTCAAGGATTAAATGGAATTATTATACAGATAAAGAAACTGAATACTTTAGTGCAGCTGTGCACCTTTGATGGATGGATGGAGGAATGGATGCGGATGGATGGATCAAGGCAAAATGTAGAATTAAATAAATGAAAAATAAATAATTAAAAACTATGAAACATTTGTAAAAAAAAAACATAAAAATTAAAATAACAAACAAGAAATTAAAAAAATAAAATAAAACACTAACATAAAAACTAAATTATAAACATTTAAATAAATTGTTAAAACAAACAAACTAAACAAATTACAAATCAAAATTAAAAAGGAGATAAACGATTGAATTAAAACATAACAGAATTAACAATAAAATAAAAAATGAAAATAGAACATGATAAAAAATTAAAATTGAAACTTAAAATAAACAGATGATCAATAAACAACAATGTTTTTATGTAAGCCTATGGACACACTTGCTGGATGCACAAAATGGCTACCAGCCACTTGGTCAAACAACAAGAAGAAGCAAGGAGTCATGCAAACAAAGAACAAATGCAAGCCTATGCAAAGGAACACTGGCTAAATGCACAATATGGCTGTCAGCCACCTGGTCAAACTACAAGAAGGAGCAAGGAGGCAAGGCAAACAAAGAACACATGCAAGCCTATGGCAAAGGGACACTAGCTGGATGGACAAGATGGCTGCCAGTCACATGGCCATACAACAAGAAGGAGCAAGGAGGCATGGCAAACAATGAACACATGCAAGCCTATGGCAAATAGATACTGACTGGATGGACAAAATGACTACCAGCCATATGGTTAAACAACAACAAGGAACAAGGAGGCATTGGGAGCAAAGAAAGCACACATGAAAGCTTATGGCAAAGGAACACTGGCTGGTTGCACAAAATGGCCACCAGCCATATGGTCAGATATCAACAAAGAGCAAGGAGGCATGGGGAACAAAGAAAAAACATATGCAAACCTATGATAAAGGAACACTGGCTGCATGCACACATTTGTTGCCAGCCACCTGGTCAAACAACAAGAAGAAGCAAGGAAGGATGGGGAACAAATAAAGTACAAATGCAAGTCTTTAGCAAAGGAACACTGCATGCATGCACAAAATGCCTGCCAGCCGCATGGTCACACAACAAGAAGGAGCAAGGAGGCATGGCAAACAAAGAACACATGCATGCCTATGACAAAGGCACACTTGCTCGATGCACAAAATGGCCACCAGCCACATGGTCAAAACACAAGAAGGAGCAAGGAAGCATGGGGAAAAAAGGACACATCCAAGCCTACGGAAAAGGCAGACTGGCTGCATGCTCAAAATGGCTGTCACCCACATGGGCAAACGACAAGGAGCAAGGAGAACAAAGAACACATGCAAGCCTATGGACATAGACTACACAAAATGGCCCCTGGCCATGCATGGCATGGAGAACAAAGACAAATGGTGAACGATAACAAATGCACACATACACACACAGACACACAGACACTCTGACCATAAGGAGGAATGGGAGTAACACTGAAGAAAACACTAACATCCGTTCAGCAGTGCAAAACATGAAAATTAACTCAGCTATAACAATTTCACAACTATAGCACACATATCCTCCTATATATCACTAAAACATTTATTTCATGCACTGATGACTACTAGTACTGGGCCTCCTGGCTAGATGTCCCTTTGGATATCTAGGCCACATAGTTAAATAATATTGCAAATGTTACAAACATGTAGAATATGTACTAAGCTGTGCAACAACTTTAATTTACAAAAGATGAAAAATCTATTAAATGCAAAATAAATAACTAGGGTCATACTTAAACTCTAGGCCACCCACTAATATAAAAATTGTAAAATAAAATTAAAGTGCAAAGAAGTACTGGTGCATGCCTAAGCAAGCAAACAAAACCCTTATTCAATATTTTTTTTTTTTACTTACTTGTGTTACTAATTTCACAAAAACAAAGTCCATAATCCATAGGTAGATCCAGGAGACAAAGAGAGTGGTCCTTCCATCTTGAAATCTAAGTGAAAAGTAACCAGGAGATGGACAAAGCACTGGGCAGAACCTTCTATACTGGAAGTTGGAGTGTTTGGGGCACTTCCTTCCTGTTTGAAAAATAAAAGGCTTCCTAATCTAAAAAACAGATTGAAGTGTCCATTGGAGAAGAACATCGACTCAACAATCACTTTTTAAGTACAGTTAGATGTATCTGGAGTAGAAAATCCACTCCAGGTGCATCCGCACTCATGAACAGGACTGTTTTTGCTTTCGGAGGCAGCCACAAACAGAATTAGTGAATGTGAAGTCTTGTGCCCACGACCAAAAACAGAGCAATCGAATGCAAAGTCTTGAATGCACTAGCTAGCTGCCTGGGAGTATCGTGGCACTCACAAGAGAACACCGAAACCCAATCTTGTACGCACGAACTAACTCTTCTCCACAATGGATTGCGGAATTCGGGTACTCTGTGCTACTCAGCATCATGCAATGTTCCTGAATTCTGCAAACTCGCCTGGTAGAGCGGATTTCTATGCCCGGGTCTAATTTAGATGACTTTACTGAATTGGTATGTCAACTTTTCTTTGACTGACATTTTACTTCACATGCAACCAGTCCAACAGGCACATGTTTTTCTGAGGTAAACATCGACTGGGCACAGTCACTTTCTTCACTTTCACTTGATACTGAAACAGAAGAACTGTTTGACAATGATTTAGATGATGATACACTTCATTAGTGTCAATATGCCTTGGCTGATGTTGCCCTGTGCGTCAAAAGTTGCTTCTGAAACATTCTGGTGGCCATTTTATCTTTGCGCCGTGACACGCTTACTTTTTCCTTTGCTCTACACATGCTCACCAAATGTTTCTCTTTCCCACACCCTTTACATATCCATCCAATGGCAGGACAAATTCCTTTGTGTAGAAGCAAAAATCCACAACTAAAACGTAACTTCCTTTTATGGTTGGGCATCACTTTGTGTCTTCAGTCTTTTACTTGGGCTTACGTTTCACACTCATGACTGATTCGCTCTGGGCATCTCCAGCCTCCATGGCAGCAGCTTGACTTTCAGCATGCTCCTCAGCTCTGTCATCCATCATCACCTTCTCCAGACTAAGGGATCATTACAAGTTTGTTGGACTCAGGACCACTATGTTGGCAGTCGTAACACCAACAGGCTAGCGGAGAAGACTGCCAAATTATGACCATGGCAGTATTCCCAACAGAATACAGCCAAACAACTGCCAGCACAGCCAGTGCGGTCAGGCTGCCACTGTCCATGGTAGCCACCTGCAAGCCGGCAGAGACCATGTTTCCGTCGGGTATCTTACGAGGCTGCACACCTCCAAGGTTTTAGCCACGGTCACAACACCACGAACCCCTGGTGAAAACCAACTGTATAAATGGAGACACTAACTTTCAGGAAGCCATACCCTTCTGGAGCAGATGTCTTCCTGCGGCTCCTCCTCATCCAACGGCTCTGGAATCAGTGACGACGACATCAACCATAAGTACACATACTTACCTGTCACTGTTGTAAATTGTTAAAGTACTTACGCACACACAACATACTAATCGGGAAATGGTGGTGAGGGCAACACACACACATTACCTCAGAACGACATGCACACTCACACACAGCCACATACCCACACACACATACATAGTACTCACACTAAGGCCAACACAGAAATACACACACACGGCTGAAACAAACACTAACCCCCCAGATACCCAGCACCAGCACAGGCACACATATCTACACACAACACCACCAAAAGACACAACTACACCACAACACTACCAAAGTATTGTAAAGCACCCACAATACACCCCACCACTCGAGAAATCATACATACAACACAACACATAAAATCACACATCGAAACAATGAGGCATACGTCATACCCGCAAACACACAGATCTGACATATCAATCTCCACACACAATCATGCACACAGTATAACCACTCAAAGGCACGCAACACTGCAATTAAAACATGTCTACACAAACTCCACACAATACCAACACAGCAACATGTCCCCAACATACACATGGCCATCACAAAATCCACATCCATCACGGGGGAAAAATGCACTGCAAACAACCACATATGCTGCTGAGACACAACTGGTAGCACAAACAACACTCACTCATATAACTTACTCACACACAAACAAAATCAGCCAAGACCGGAACTGCCTAAGAAAATTATAGTAGGACAAAGATGTAACCTTTGAACCAACAACAGGTTGGCTGTGATATATATGAATAGTAAAAAAGATATATATACATCATAATATACAAACATAAAGACCATAGGCCAGTCCAAATCTTACAGGTGCAAATTGCACGTATGGCACTTGTATCTACCCCGAACTTGACTCCTGACTGCCATGTAACCTCCACAGGTAGGGGCATCAAGGGGACAACAGGCACCTCAGGGATTAGGGGGGCATTTGTTCTTCCGTTTGGGAGGAAGATCTTTGGACTTGGGTTTGGGAGGGGGGCTTAGGTCGAGGCTTAGGGGATGGTTGGGACCTCTTGGGAGGAGCAGACTTCTTGGTGGGGGGAGGGGCAGGGGTACATGCAGGGGGCAGGGGAGGTGGTGAAGGTGAAAGGGCAGGACTTGGGGGGGCACAAAACATTTTGGGGTCATACGGAGTGGGAGAAAAGTAGAGAAAAGGTTTAAGTCTGAGAGGAAAGCTTTCTTTGACACACGGGGATGGTCATGGCAAAAGGGTTTGGGTGTGGATGGAGAAGGAGTGGGAGTGGTTGTCTGCGGTGTTTTGGTAGATGTCTTCGGTGCATGTGTGTGTGAGGTATGCTTGTGATGCTGGCTGTCTGTTGGGTGGATGAGTGTGGATGTTTATGTGTCTTGGGAGGAAGGGTAGAGGTGCTGGGAGATACTGTGGTGGATGGGTGAGTGTCTGTTGGGGTGGTGCCTGAAGGCAAGGTGGATGTACTGCATGTAGGCGTGTCTGTGGTTGTGGTGTATGTGGATGTGGTAAGTAGGGTTGATCTCTGGGGGTCTGCTATTGTGCTGATTGTAGGTAGGATAGGTGGTGTGGATGTATCAGTGAAAGTTGGTGTGGGAACTGCAAGTGTGTCAGGTGTTGTGTATTTGATGCTGGGGGTGGTAGGGTGTCAGGGCAGGTAGTGACTGTTGATGTGTCTGCAGGTGTACGTTACTTGTCTGCATGGCGGTGGTGGGTCTTGTAGTGCTTGTGTTTGTCAGTGCTACCCTTGGATGTTGAGGTGGATGCATTCCTGTGTAGTGGCAGGGAAGAGGGGTTTGGAATTGGGAAAAGGAAGGTGGAGGGGGATGGAAGATAAATGGTGGCTGGCTGCCATCAGTGTAGAAGCGAGAGGCTGAAATGATCTCCGTAGGCCATCAAGTGCACCGTGAATTCCCACCAGGAGCACATTACTCCATTGTATCTGAGTTGCCAGTTCCTGGAAGGAATTCATGATGGTCGACTGACCTGCAAAGGTCGACCTCAGGAAGTCAATAGCCTCCTCACTAGGGGCAGCAAGGCTGACAGAGACAGGAATAGAGGTGCCTGCGGCAAAGGAACTGCCCACCTTCTTGGGTGAGCGGGCACGGACAACTGGGTGGGCAGCTACAGGGAGGGCATACAAAGTTGGTATGAGGGTGGCCCCAGATGGATCAGCCACCGCCAGGGAGTGACCACTGGAGGAGGATTCTGAAGATGATTTGTTGGATCCAGTCCCTCCTGTGGCACTCCCCTCGCCCTCCGGGCCACTGTGTCCTTTGCTGTCATCACCAGCACTCCAGGTCCCATGGCTGACAGCATCCCCACTCGCCTGTGCCCTGTCTCCTTCGTCTGCCAATGCTGATGCACACAAACAGAGAGAGACGGAGGGAGAGATACAGAGAAAGAGAGAGGGTCATCAAATTCTTCACATACACACATTACAACATGAACAACTTTAGGTAAACATTCTCTTGGAAAGGTAATCCCATGTTGAAACCCACAGATCCTACATCATGTCAAAACATGTTAGTTCTATCTATCCCATTTGACATCTCACTTACCGACATCATAATTCATGTAAGGAGCACAACCGGAGCATCCCATAAAATCACCTGTAAATCTATGTCAGCATGCTCATCATGCCCTGGCTAAAGCTGATATATCGTCCTAATCTAGGTCATAGTTCTCCATTATCTTATAACCTTCAGGAAATGCAGTTGTATGATAACAACATATCATGCATATTCCGAATCTGTACCTGACCAGTCCTTGACCATAAGTCATGTTGCGTGCAAGTAAAGACAAGTCTCTTCACAAACAACACAGCACCTGTCATTTCAATCACTTGCCTAGCTGATCCCTCTGTACATATATGACACAATGGCAACAGTATCTGATGATGACACAACATGTGGCTGTGCCTTCACATTTTTACATTACCTATCTGAAGAACAGCTATGTCACTACATCTACCAAATCTTAGAGGAATAGCTGCAGTCACTATTCACAGATATTCCATATCACACTGGAAATGCATGTACAGATACGGTGGCCTACCAGGCACACATGAGACATCCACGGACAATCACATAAAGCATAGTTCTAACAACTAAACAAAGGACAGCCTACTAATTCCTGATAGGGCACATTACATTCCACCTGACATGGAGATACAGAGCCAAGAAATTACAACATGAGTACACCAACATCACTCACACAATTCCTGAAGTGAATTCCAGTAGCTAAGTCAAGACAACACATATATCCCACTGAAAAAACATGCAACCATGACGTACACATGGACCTACATGACTGCCATTGCACTGACAACATATCCCACTACGACAACACCTGTATGAGAAATAGTAGTACAGCTAAACCATGACATCTTGAAATATAAGGTGAGCCAACACCAATTCCTGTCCAAACTGCCCACATCAGCTAGACTAAGGCAAACAATGATTTTACCACTCTACAGGATCTGACCTCAAGCAACCATTGAGACATGACGTAGGCAGCTAATACCATATGTTGCACTCGTTGTTAGAGCATTGGCACATATAGCATGGACATTGCACATAATCAAAGGGTAGGACTGCCTACCCACTTACCTAATGCTAAAACAAAAGCATTGTGATAAAAGTGACTTGCCCACATTTCAATGGCATGAAAATGCTTGCTAAGGGCAAATAGACAAAATCAGACACCCATAGTTGGATATCCTTCCGTTACTACCTTCAAATACCCCATAGTATGATTATGAACGGACAATGGGGGTGCCTCCACAAACCCATGTGAACAGTCTAATACTGGCCATACCTATTGACTGAATGATATGCTAGCCTCACATTGAGTCTATACCTGTACCAGGACACAGGATAATCTGGCCCTATACCACTTGCTATATTGTGATGGCAGGAGACATGACAGACTTATACACCCTACAATCAAAACTTTCCAAGCAGCCAGGCCCTCTCTGTGGGAAGTCGTGCCACTAGCTGTGAGACATTGCTGTTCTGCATGATGTAGGAATCATGCACAGATCCTGCATACTTGGCTGTGACTTGTGAGATGTACTGGTCTGCCACACACATCACCTGTTCATTTGGCCTGGGAGGGGCCAAGGCTACATGGGTGCCATCAATGGCTCCTACCACATGAGGAATGTGTTCCATCTCATAAAGTCTGCCTTCACATAGGCAAAATCCGCTCAGTGGGGAAACCTGATGTAGCTGTCCAGGTGTCTCAAAAATTCACACATTACATCCTTCAAAACCAGACTGGCACTATGTAGCACATACAGCTGATCTTAACAGATGGGAGTGGTCTGACACCTTAGAGCTTCATATTCATATAATTAGATTAATGGACCAGGAAATACTAGATGGGTAGGATTATACAGCGGCTTACATACATATATATGGCCTGGTAGAGTCACAAATGTGGCACTGCCAGTTTTTGCATCTCAACATGCAGTAATAGATATTCCTTGACACAGGTGATGTCAACATGCACAACCTTGAGCCATGTCTCCATCTTTTAGTTAGGCAACTTGAGCACTATGTATTCTCAGTAGTCAACATACATGTAGTATCTACTACTGTGTCACAGCTGCTAAAGTGTGATAGCAACCACCTAACTACCACAGTAAAGTGCATGGAGTCAGTCAGTACTTACCCCCTTGAGGCTGCTGTGGTGCCCTCAAACGCCCATCCACCTCAGAGTAGGACACTGCCAAAATGTGGGCTATTAGGCAGGTCAGGGTTCGACGGACACCCTGTAGGAGGCTGGCCTGGCTTATAGTGGGCACCTTGTGGTACTTACACCTTGTGGCCAGTCCAGTTATCCCTTATTAGTAGATTAGAAGTGTTCTAGCAGATTAGGCTGGTAGAGGTAGCTATAGCAGAGCAGCTTAGGCTGAACTAGGAGACATGCAAAGCTCCTACTATACCACTTATATAACTTAGCACTATATCATAAGAAACACAATACTCAGAGTTACTAAAAATAAAGGTACTTTAC
Organism: Pleurodeles waltl; assembly: GCF_031143425.1. NCBI lineage: Eukaryota > Metazoa > Chordata > Amphibia > Caudata > Salamandridae > Pleurodeles > Pleurodeles waltl. The sequence continues at coordinate 346,028,428 of NC_090439.1, forward strand.
TTTAGTGACAATGTGCCAAAAACTATCTCAGAGGATATACTCCCTTAGGAGGTAAGTAAAATACACAAAATATACACACAAACCAAAATCAGGTAAGTAAACAGTTAGAAAAGTAGTGCAAACACTGTAGAACACAATAGAATGCAATAGGAGACAATAGGCCTAGGGGCAACACAGACCATATCCTCCAAACGTGGAATGTGAACCACAAATGGACCCCAGGCCTAGTGTAGTGTGTAGAGGGTCGCTGGGAGTGTAAGAAAACACTAAGGGTGTCCAAGATATTCCACCCCAAGACCCTGAAAAGTAAGAGTAAAGTTACCCTACTACCCCAGAAAGACAGTAAAGTCGAGATAGGGCATTCTGCAAAGACAACAACTGACTGCAAAGTACTGAAGACGGATTCCTGGACCTGAGGACCTGCAAAGGAAGGGGACCAAGACCAAGAGTCACGCAAGTGTCCAGGGGGGGGCGGGAGCCCATAATACCCCAGATGAAGGTGAAAAAGGGCTGCCTCCGGGTGGAAGAAGCTGAAGATTCTGCAACAACGGAAGGAACCAGGAACTTCTTCTTTGGTCAGAAAATGTCCCATGGCATGCTGGAGGATGCAGATTTGTTTTCACGCACAAAGACCGCAAACAAGCCTTGCTAGCTGCAAGAGTCATGCTTGAGATTTTGGGTGCTGCCAGGGCCCAGGAAGGACCAAGAGATTGCCCCTTGGAGGAGAAGATGGAGGGGACGCTCAGTAAAAAAGAGAGCCCATGCAGAAGCAAGCAGCACCCACAGAAGCACCTGAACAGGCGTTCAGAATATCTGACAATGACAGTCGAGTCAGCACAACAAAAGAGGGTCCCACGAAGTCGCAGTCCAACTCAGCGAGTTGGGCAATGCAGGACAGAGTGTTGGGGACCTGGGCTAGGCTGTGCACAAAGGAAGTCTTGCAAAAGTGCACAGAAGCCCGAGCAGCTGCAGTTCATGCAGTACACAGGATTACTGTCTGACGTGGGGAGACAAGGACATACCTCTACCAAATTTGGACAGAAGGGCCACTGGACTGTCGGGGACACTTGGATCTAGCTCCTGTGTTCCAGGGACCACGCTCGTCAAGATGAGAGGGGACCCAGAGGACCAGTGATGCAAAAGTTTGTTGCCTGCGTTGGCAGGGGGAAGATTCAGTCGACCCACAGGAGATTTCTTCTTGGCTTCCAGTGCAGGGTGAAGGAAGACAGCCCTCAGAGCATGCACCACCAGGAAACAGTCGAGAAAGCCGGCAGGATGAGGCGCTACAATGTTGCTGGTAGTCTTCTTGCTACTTTGTTGCGGTTTTGCAGGCATCCTGGAGCAGTCAGCAATCGATCCTTGCAGAAGTCAAAGAGAGAAATGCAGAGGAACTCTGGTGAGCTCTTGCATTCGTTATCTGGTGAGATACCCACAGGAGAGACCCTAAGTAGCCCTCAGCGGAGGATTGGCTACAGAGAAAGGTAAGCACCTATCAGGAGGGGTCTCTGACGTCACCTGCTGGCACTGGCCACTCAGAGCTGTCCATTGTGCCCTCACACCTCTGCATTCAAGATGGCAGAGGTCTGGAACACCCTGGACGAGATCTGGGTACCTCCCCTGGGAGGAGCTGGCCAGGGGAGTGGTCACTCCCCTTTCCTTTGTCCAGTTTCGTACCATCTGTGCCCTTCAAAGCATTTCCAGAGGCCAGGAGAGGCTACTCCTCTCAGGCCCTTCACACCTATTTCCAAAGGGAGAGGGTGTAACACCCTCTCTCAGAGGAAATCCTTTGTTCTGCCTTCCTGGGACTGGGCTGCCCAGGCCCCAGGGGGGCAGAACCTGTCTGATGGTTGGCAGCAGCGGTAGCTGCAGAGAAAACCCCGAAAAGTTAGTTTGGCAGTACCCGGGCTCTATGCTGGAGACCCAGGGATGCATGGAATTGTCCCCTCAATACCAGAATGATATTGGGGTGACAATTCCATGATCCTAGACATGTTACATGGCCATGTTCGGAGTTACCATGGTGACAGTACATATAGGTATTGACCTATATGTAGTGCACAAGTGAAATGATGTCCCCACACTCACAAAGTCCGGGGAAATTGCCCTGAACAATGTGGGGCACCTTGGCTAGTGCCAGGGTGCCCTCACACTAAGTAACTTTGCACCTAACCTTCACTAAGTGAGGGTTAGACATAAGGTTACTTAAGTGCAGTGTAAAACGGCTGTGAAATAATGTGGACGTTATTTCACTCAGGCTGCAGTGGCAGTCCTGTGTAAGAATTGTCCGAGCACCCTATGGGTGGCAAAAAAAATGCTGCAGCCCATATGGATCACCTGGAACCCCAATACCCTGGGTACCTAGGTACCCTATACTAGGGAATTATAAGGGTGTTCCAGTGTGCCAATCAGAATTGGTAAAAAGAGTCACTAGCCTGCAGTGACATTTTTAAAAGCAGAGAGAGCATAAACACTGAGGTTCTGGTTAGCAGAGCCTCAGTGATACAGTTAGGCACCACACAGGGAACACATACAGGGCACACTTTATGAGCACTGGGGTCCTGTCTAGCAGGATCCCAGTGACACCGGCAAAAACAAACATACATACAGTAAAAATTGGGGTAACATGCCAGGAAAGATGGTACTTTCCTACACACCCATCCTTCTTTGGGAGGACATTCCCAGCGGTCTTCTAGGCCCAGCATTTCAGGCCCTCCCTCTGCTTTATACAATGGGTGCTCCACTGGCTGTGGACCCCCAGGGTCCACACTGGCTTGGCGATGGCACGAAAAATCCCCTTCTTCTGAGGGGCATTGACCTGCATGGGTGACACAGACAAAAGGAGAAGGTAATGTACACATGTGCTGTACAAACATATCAATCGTCTCTGTACATATGCCTCCACATTATTCCATCTGCATGCATCAACACCCTCACAAGTTCACTTGCCCAATGAAACATCACACAGAACACCTATCACACATATCTAGGGCATTGGATTTACCTGCTCTTCTGGTGCCTCATATAGCTGTTCATACAGGGGTAGGACCTCCTTCAGTAGCCTCTTAAGCTCTTCTGGGGTGTAGGCTGGGGCCCTATCACCTGCAGGGTGTGGCATAATGCCTCTCACAGGCAGTGCACAGCAGCTCACGTCGTGGAGTTCTTGCTGTCAACAGTGTCAGGAGTCAAGTGAACAATAGTGCAGAAGATGGTGGTCACAGTCGCGCGTACATGACCGTCACTGCCGGCATACATCGCCATTAGGCCAAGTCAGCCAAAGACACCAATATGTTCCAATGACAAGTTACACAGCAGTTGCGACCGCCTACCGCCATGACAACTTCCCCCGGTGGATTTAGGTCACTTCCATCTGTCTAGTCCAGTAGGTCAGGCAGCTGCCATTTTGGGCACATTTCATATATGGAAGTGTATATTTATCTGTGTCATTCACTTAATCCCCAAAAGTGCAGTATATCTGTATATAGTGCCATCATGTTGGTGTAACATAATCTGCAAATGTGAAGTAAAAGCTGTGTTGAGTGAGTAAATATGGTGATAACCATGCACAGCTACTCAGAGGTGCTTAGTCCATGGAAAGACATTGATCTTTACCAAAACATATGTGTGATTAGTGCAGTGCAGCTAAGTCTTGCACACATATGCTCTAACAGTAGTATCATATGTCCAGTCGCATTGTCATAGTTGCCAACGTACACCAAGGAGGGCGAAATCGGTGCATGTCTATTGGCTGTACTGTACATGTCATATGTGCATCTATACAGGTGTTCGGTGTGAGGTAATAATCAAAGTATACATCATGTGTGCATACTGCATAAATCATAGTATTTTCACTTCTCTCAACATAGTTATTCTGCCATGAGGAGAGTGAGACAACCACCAGTGTACCGTCCACTAGTAGACCTGGACACCATGGAGGAAAGGCATGTCATCCTGACATATCATCTTAATCATTGTACCATCATGGACCTGTGTACTCAGTTGGAGCCAGATCTGATGCCTGCCATCCACAATCCCTGTGCCATACCTCCCATTCAGGTCTTGTCAGTGCTACACTTCCTGGTCACGGTATCCTTTCAGAATACAGTGGCTTTAACAGCAGGGATGTCTCAGCTCATGTTCAGCCTGGTGTTGAAGGATGCACTGTGTGCATTGTTGAGACACCTGGACGGCGACATCAGGTTTCCCCACTGAGGGAATTTGGCCTGTGTGAAGGCAGAGTTTTATGAGATGGAACACATTCCTCATGTGGTAGAAGCCATTGATGGCACCCATGTAGCCTTGGTCCCTCCCAGTGCAAATGAACAGGTGTATAGCAACAGGAAGAAGTACCCCACAATCAATGCTCAGGTGGTGTGTTTGGCAGACCAGTACATCTCACAATTCACAGCCAGGTATGCAGGATCTGTGCATGATTACTACATCATGCAGAACAGCAATGTCCCGCAGCTAATGACATGACTTCACACAAAGAGGGCCTGGCTGCTTGGTAAGTTTCCATTGTAGGGTGTATAAGTGAGTCATATCTTCTGCCATCACAATATAGCAAGTCGCACGTACAGTTTTTGAGTTGTTTAACCATTGTGTTCACAGGTGACTCACACTATCCAAACCATCCTTGGCTGTTGACACCAGTGAGGTGCCAATCATGCCAGGGGAACTCCATTACAATGAGGCCACCTAGAGGACAAGGTGTGTAAAAGAGCATCCATTTAGGCTCCTGAAGGCAAAATTTAGGTGTCTGGACCTATCTGGAGGAACCATTTTCTACTTGCCCCACAAGGTATGCCAAATAATCATTGCCTGCTGCATGCTCCACAATATAGACCTGAGATGTCAGATAACATTGATAGCAGATGAAAGGGAGGCAGCTGGACCAGTGGCTGGAAATGATGATATGACAATTGATGAAGAGCCAAAGGAAGACGGGGCAGGTGACTCTAGGGTGGAGCTCATCAATCAGTACTTCAACTGACATACAGGTATGTGAAATGAACCTTTTATTGTGATGTATGCTCACAACTTGTAGTAGATGACTGCCATTACACATCCTTTCTTGCTCCATCAGTGGGGGCGTAATGTGCTCCAATGCCTATGTGTGAGTTGTGGATGCCGACTGATAAATTGTAATATGTACAAGACACAATGGTCTGCTTTTTCATGTATTGTAATAGCTGATGCTAATATACGCTCCCAGTAAAGACTTCTCAGATTAGAGCTATGTGTTGTGAATCTTCCACTCACTGATTTAGCTATATCCTGTTTGGTCCTGTAGCCTAGGCTTGAGGTATTCAGTGTCAGTAGCCAATGGGTATTGCTGACAGACATGAGAGGTGCACCTGACAGATACCTGGTAATATGAAGTTAGTGTCAGGGGGGTGGTATCTTGATCCTTCATGCAAGTGGTGTGGTAAATGCTTAGTCCTTTTCTGTTACCTGTGGGGTTGAGGAGTATATAAAATGGTGTATAACGTGTCAGGTGAAGTTAGTGGCACATGTGTGAAGGTTTGGTCGTGGCCTCTCGCTTCACAATGGGTGTAGTACTTTGTGATGGCCATGGGACCTAGCTGTGTTTGTGTTCTCACTTTGCTGTCCAAGGTTTATGTAACTGCATACTGACATACATGAGTGACAATCCTACAGTTCTGGGGCCTCTGTTAGTGTATGTTTTAAGTTCTGGGTTCCTCTGTCATGTACTTTGTGTGTTCTATGGGATATGTGATAATGTAACTATAGTATTGGTATGTGAAGCGCCTCTGCCTAGTGATAAAGAGGACCTATCTGTATGCCTCTGCTTTGTAGGTACATTACCATGGCGTTGGATTTTTTAACATGTGTATGTGCATTGTATGACACCATGGCTTACATCCTGATGGTACACTCTGTCATGCTCTATTTGCAAATTGGAATACTTACTATACAAATTTGTTACCTGGATTTCAACCTCTCTAACATCTGTCCTGTGACATTTCTGTTGTAATGTGTCTCCTGCTGAGGGAACCTCTGTCTGGTGACCATTACACTGGCTGCTGGGGAAGCGCATCACCGGGGCAGCGGCAACCAGGGCAGGAGCCCTTTAAATTTAATCAACGCGCTCCCGCCCAGCGGGAAGCGCATCACCGGGGCAGCGGCAGCGGCAACCAGGGCAGGAGCCCTTTAAATTTAATCAACGCGCTCCCGCCCAGCGGGAAGCGCATCACCGGGGCAGCGGCAACCAGGGCAGGATCCCTTTAAATTTAATCAACGCGCTCCCGCCCAGCGGGACGCGCGTGGGCGGCGCCCGGGCAGAGCCCGGGCCAAGGGCTGGCCCGTCCTGCGCCCGTCATCGTCCGGAGGAGGCTGGGCTGGGCCTACTCTCTTTCATCTACTTTCTAATTAAACCAAGTAAGTTTAACTTATATATATTTGAGTATACCACAACTTTACAGGCACCATGGGGAAAAGAAAAGCTGCTGACTCACTAGGCCCCTTGTCAGATAGCAAAAAGCAGAGGAAGCGCACTGCCAAACTGGTCACCAAGCCAAAAAAAAACTTTGAGGAGATAGATCAGTTGTTTGAAGAGGTTGAGGCAATTCTAAACTGTTCACCTAATCATAATGGTGCCTCCCTCAGAAAAAATGCCCTAGTTCCACCCGGGAAGATACAAGACTATTTTAAGAAAAGGTCAAAGGATCAAGATCTGGACTCAGGGTTGATCAAAAACAGTGCAACCTTACCAATAGCGCACCTGCTATCCGTCCCCCCCACAAATGCTACAACAAACACGACAAATGTACTGGTGCACAGGAGTGGATCTCCTCATGCCGGAACAGAGGGCAACATCCCAAATCCTGCCATATCACTGAGTCCTGTGACCAACATGATCTCGAATATACCTTGCAGAAACCGGTTTGAGACCCTAGCCGAGGATGATGAAACTCCTAGCGCTTTTGATACAACAACAGACGATATCAGCAAAGAAGCTACCAATTGCACTCTGAACCCAGTCCCTGTCTCCCCTCCAATGCACCCTGCCACCGAGCCTAGCAATGCCTTTATACTTCAGAGAATAAAAGAAGTAAGATCCCTGGTACTACAACTGGTCAAATGCTTCTGGGAGAACTTAGAGTATGGATGTAAGCGCAATCATAGGGATGAAGAGGCGAACATAGGCCATACAATGCCTGATCCAATATTATCAACCCAGCGTGCACAGGGGGGCCAGGTCACTGATTTACAAAAGGAAAAGATATATCGGGTTGGCTCAGATGGGGATGTAGCACGCCCAGAATTTAACACCACACAGGCGAGCCGATATTGCAAAAGACCATTAGATGAGGGGGATACCATGGGAAACCATAGTGCCATAAATAAACTCCCCTCAGGGCCCTCAAACTACCTGCCAGCAAAGAGCCGTAAACAGATTGACAATCTCCCACCCAGGAGATCCTATGCCATTCCTAATGACAGCGATCCATTTGCTCCCAAGTATGCTCCCAGTTGTTCTAATGCCCCTTCCCCTCAGAGGATTCCTCACGACCCAATCTTATTGCCAAAACCCCAACGCCCCAAGCCTGGAACTAATACTCTCTTTTTGAAACAAGTCCCGAAACTGCTTCCTGGACTCAGTGAGGATCATGAGTCTAGGGTTAACAAACTAATCCACTGGCTACGACACCAAAGAAACTGTCTATCAGTTATAAGTTCAGATATTTGTAATACTAAGCGGTGGTGTCCCTTAGGATCAACATATGATGTAATTTCAATCGAGTTTCATAATAGATCCCTGGTAGAAAACCTTGTTCTGTTCAATGACCGAACTCTCCATCTTATGGAACAAAGAAGGGGGTACATCACCTTAGAGACAGTACTAGAGATGGAAGGCCAACCACATATTCCTGATTACTCACGCAACAATTCAACCAGCAATCAGCCCAGGCATGTCGTTTCTATTCGGCCTAACCCTGTATGACTGGCAATAGCCCAGGGACCAACTCCCGGGACTAATCTAACGGAACCCAGTCCGACGAGTTCTGATGGACCTACCGATACAGAGTCGATTTCCGAGAGGCTCAACCCACAGTCACCAACCCCGGTCCTGAAGGAAAAAGGCATATCAATCATGACGTGGAATCTAGCAGGCCTTGGGAGGAAATTAGGCGACAATGACTGGTGCTCGTATATCAACACCCAAGACATATGTCTTTTTCAAGAAACATGGACCAAAGAGCCGATTACCCTAGACGGTTTTCTTTCTTTTAATGTGGCTGCTCAACCCTCCACAAAACCGACGGGCAGAGCTAAAGGTGGACTTTTGATGTTAATAAATAAAACTGTGCAGTGCACATATAAGATCCTAAAATTCGATAGCCCAGATCTGATGGGGCTACAAATTATGTTCCAACAGGATTTCACCATAACGCTTGTCAATATTTATGCCCGCTCGGTTTCACGAGGGGCTGAGTCCCTAGTCTTAAAACAGCTTCTTGATTTTCTAGACACCCTGCAATCAACCTCCTACCTAATAATAGCTGGGGATGTAAACTGCACCTTTGAACCCTCTGTGATACTAACTGGTCTCACAGAGGATGAAGATGAAACATGGGGGATTGCACAGCTGTAGGAAGTTGGCTCTGTATGTGCTATTTCAAAGTAAGGAATAGCATGCACAGAGTCCAAGGGTTCCCCTTAGAGGTAAAATAGTGGTAAAAAGAGATAATACTAATGCTCTATTTTGTGGTAGTGTGGTCGAGCAGTAGGCTTATCCAAGGAGTAGTGTTAAGCATTTGTTGTACATACACATAGACAATAAATGAGGTACACACACTCAGAGACAAATCCAGCCAATAGGTTTTTATATAGAAAAATATCTTTTCTTAGTTTATTTTAAGAACCACAGGTTCAAATTCTACATGTAATATCTCATTCGAAAGGTATTGCAGGTAAGTACTTTAGGAACTTCAAATCATCAAAATTGCATGTATACTTTTCAAGTTATTCACAAATAGCTGTTTTAAAAGTGGACACAGTGCAATTTTCACAGTTCCTAGGGGAGGTAAGTATTTGTTAGGTTAACCAGGTAAGTAAGACACTTACAGGGCTTAGTTCTTGGTCCAAGGTAGCCCACCGTTGGGGGTTCAGAGCAACCCCAAAGTCACCACACCAGCAGCTCAGGGCCGGTCAGGTGCAGAGTTCAAAGTGGTGCCCAAAACACATAGGCTAGAATGGAGAGAAGGGGGTGCCCCGGTTCCGGTCTGCTTGCAGGTAAGTACCCGCGTCTTCGGAGGGCAGACCAGGGGGGTTTTGTAGGGCACCGGGGGGGACATAAGCCCACACAGAAATTTCACCCTCAGCAGCGCGGGGGCGGCCGGGTGCAGTGTAGAAACAAGCGTCGGGTTTGTAATGGAAGTCAATGGGAGATCTAGGGATCTCTTCAGCGCTGCAGGCAGGCAAGGGGGGGGTTCCTCGGGGAAACCTCCACTTGATCAAGGGAGAGGGACTCCTGGGGGTCACTCCTCCAGTGAAAGTCCGGTCCTTCAGGTCCTGGGGGCTGCGGGTGCAGGGTCTCTCCCAGGTGTCGGGACTTAGGATTCAAAGAGTCGCGGTCAGGGGAAGCCTCGGGATTCCCTCTGCAGGCGGCGCTGTGGGGGCTCAGGGGGGACAGGTTTTTGTACTCACAGTCTTAGAGTAGTCCTGGGGTCCCTCCTGAGGTGTTGGATCGCCACCAGCCGAGTCGGGGTCGCCGGGTGCAGTGTTGCAAGTCTCACGCTTCTTGCGGGGAGCTTGCAGGGTTCTTTAAAGCTGCTGGAAACAAAGTTGCAGCTTTTCTTGGAGCAGGTCCGCTGTCCTCTGGAGTTTCTTGTCTTTTCGAAGCAGGGGCAGTCCTCAGAGGATGTCGAGGTCGCTGGTCCCTTTGGAAGGCGTCGCTGGAGCAGGATCTTTGGAAGGCAGGAGACAGGCCGGTGAGTTTCTGGAGCCAAGGCAGTTGTCGTCTTCTGGTCTTCCTCTGCAGGGGTTTTCAGCTAGGCAGTCCTTCTTCTGGTAGTTGCAGGAATCTAATTTTCTAGGGTTCAGGGTAGCCCTTAAATACTAAATTTAAGGGCGTGTTTAGGTCTGGGGGGTTAGTAGCCAATGGCTACTAGCCCTGAGGGTGGGTACACCCTCTTTGTGCCTCCTCCCAAGGGGAGGGGGTCACAATCCTAACCCTATTGGGGGAATCCTCCATCTGCAAGATGGAGGATTTCTAAAAGTTAGAGTCACTTCAGCTCAGGACACCTTAGGGGCTGTCCTGACTGGCCAGTGACTCCTCCTTGTTGCTTTCTTTGTTCCCTCCAACCTTGCCGCCAAAAGTGGGGGCCGTGGCCGGAGGGGGCGGGCAACTCCACTAAGCTGGAGTGCCCTGCTGGGTTGTGACAAAGGGGTGAGCCTTTGAGGCTCACCGCCAGGTGTCACAGCTCCTGCCTGGGGGAGGTGTTAGCATCTCCACCCAGTGCAGGCTTTGTTACTGGCCTCAGAGTGACAAAGGCACTCTCCCCATGGGGCCAGCAACATGTCTCTGGTGTGGTAGGCTGCTGGAACTAGTCAGCCTACACAGACAGTCGGTTAAGTTTCAGGGGGCACCTCTAAGGTGCCCTCTGTGGTGTATTTTACAATAAAATGTACACTGGCATCAGTGTGCATTTATTGTGCTGAGAAGTTTGATACCAAACTTCCCAGTTTTCAGTGTAGCCATTATGGTGCTGTGGAGTTCGTGTTTGACAGACTCCCAGACCATATACTCTTATGGCTACCCTGCACTTACAATGTCTAAGGTTTTGTTTAGACACTGTAGGGGTACCATGCTCATGCACTGGTACCCTCACCTATGGTATAGTGCACCCTGCCTTAGGGCTGTAAGGCCTGCTAGAGGGGTGTCTTACCTATACTGCATAGGCAGTGAGAGGCTGGCATGGCACCCTGAGGGGAGTGCCATGTCGACTTACTCGTTTTGTCCTCACTAGCACACACAAGCTGGCAAGCAGTGTGTCTGTGCTGAGTGAGAGGTCTCCAGGGTGGCATAAGACATGCTGCAGCCCTTAGAGACCTTCCTTGGCATCAGGGCCCTTGGTACTAGAAGTACCAGTTACAAGGGACTTATCTGGATGCCAGGGTCTGCCAATTGTGGATACAAAAGTACAGGTTAGGGAAAGAACACTGGTGCTGGGGCCTGGTTAGCAGGCTTCAGCACACTTTCAATTGTAAACATAGCATCAGCAAAGGCAAAAAGTCAGGGGGCAACCATGCCAAGGAGGCATTTCCTTACACAACCCCCCCCCAAACGAAAGAGGATGAGACTAACCTTTCCCAAGAGAGTCTTCATTTTCTGAGTGGAAGAACCTGGAAAGGCCATCTGCATTGGCATGGGCAGTCCCAGGTCTGTGTTCCACTATAAAGTCCATTCCCTGTAGGGAGATGGACCACCTCAACAGTTTAGGATTTTCACCTTTCATTTGCATCAGCCATTTGAGAGGTCTGTGGTCAGTTTGAACTAGGAAGTGAGTCCCAAAGAGGTATGGTCTCAGCTTCTTCAGGGACCAAACCACAGCAAAGGCCTCCCTCTCAATGGCACTCCAACACTGCTCCCTGGGGAGTAACCTCCTGCTAATGAAAGCAACAGGCTGGTCAAGGCCATCATCATTTGTTTGGGACAAAACTGCCCCTATCCCATGTTCAGAGGCATCTGTCTGCACAATGAACTGCTTAGAATAATCTGGAGCTTTTAGAACTGGTGCTGAGCACATTGCCTGTTTCAGGGTGTCAAAGGCCTGTTGGCATTCCACAGTCCAGTTCACTTTCTTGGGCATTTTCTTGGAGGTGAGTTCAGTGAGGGCTGTCACAATGGATCCATATCCCTTCACAAACCTCCTGTAATACCCAGTCAAGCCAAGGAATGCCCTGACTTGAGTCTGGGTTTTTGGAGCTACCCAGTCCAGAATAGTCTGGATCTTGGGTTGGAGTGGCTGAACTTGGCCTCCACCTACAAGGTGGCCCAAGTAAACCACAGTTCCCTGCCCTATCTGGCATTTGGATGCCTTGATAGAGAGGCCTGCAGATTGCAGAGCCTTCAAAACCTTCTTCAGGTGGACCAGGTGATCCTGCCAGGTGGAGCTAAAGACAGCAATATCATCAAGATAAGCTGTGCTAAAGGACTCCAAGCCAGCAAGGACTTGATTCACCAACCTTTGGAAGGTGGCAGGGGCATTCTTTAAACCAAAGGGCATAACAGTAAACTGATAATGCCCATCAGGTGTGGAGAATGCTGTTTTCTCTTTTGCTCCAGGTGCCATTTTTATTTGCCAGTACCCTGCTGTCAAGTCAAAGGTACTTAAGAATTTGGCAGCACCTAATTTATCTATGAGCTCATCAGCTCTTGGAATTGGATGAGCATCTGTCTTGGTGACAGAATTGAGCCCTCTGTAGTCCACACAAAACCTCATCTCTTTCTTTCCATCTTTGGTGTGAGGTTTGGGGACTAAGACCACTGGGCTAGCCCAGGGGCTGTCAGAGCGCTCAATTACTCCCAATTCCAGCATCTTGTGGACTTCCACCTTGATGCTTTCCTTAACATGGTCAGACTGTCTAAAGATTTTGTTTTTGACAGGCATGCTGTCTCCTGTGTCCACATCATGGGTACACAGGTGTGTCTGACCAGGGGTTAAGGAGAAGAGTTCAGGAAACTGTTGTAGGACTCTCCTACAATCAGCTTGCTGTTGGCCAGAGAGGGTGTCTGAGTAGATCACTCCGTCTACTGTGCCATCTTTTGGGTCTGATGACAGAAGATCAGGGAGAGGTTCACTCTCTGCCTCCTGATCCTCATCTGTTACCATCAACAGATTCACATCAGCCCTGTCATGGAAGAGCTTAAGGCGGTTCACATGGATCACCCTCTTGGGGCTCCTGCTTGTGCCCAGGTCCACCAGGTAGGTGACCTGACTCTTCCTTTCTAGCACTGGGTAAGGGCCACTCCATTTGTCCTGGAGTGCCCTGGGAGCCACAGGCTCCAGAACCCAGACTTTCTGCCCTGGTTGGAACTCAACCAGTGCAGCCTTTTGGTCATACCAAAACTTCTGGAGCTGTTGGCTGGCCTCAAGGTTTTTGGTTGCCTTTTCCATGTACTCTGCCATTCTAGAGCGAAGGCCAAGTACATAGTCCACTATGTCCTGTTTAGGCTCATGGAGAGGTCTCTCCCAACCTTCTTTAACAAGGGCAAGTGGTCCCCTTACAGGATGACCAAACAGAAGTTCAAAGGGTGAGAATCCTACTCCCTTCTGTGGCACCTCTCTGTAAGCGAAAAGCAGACATGGCAAGAGGACATCCCATCTCCTTTTGAGTTTTTCTGGGAGCCCCATGATCATGCCCTTTAATGTCTTGTTGAATCTCTCAACTAAGCCATTAGTTTGTGGATGGTATGGTGTAGTGAATTTATAAGTCACCCCACACTCATTCCACATGTGCTTTAGGTATGTTGACATGAAGTTGGTACATCTGTCAGACACCACCTCCTTAGGGAAACCCACTCTGGTAAAGATACCAATGAGGGCCTTGGCTACTGCAGGGGCAGTAGTCGACCTAAGGGGAATAGCTTCAGGATACCTGGTAGCATGATCCACTACTACCAGGATATACATATTTCCTGAGGCTGTGGGAGGTTCTAGTGGACCAACTATGTCCACACCCACTCTTTCAAAGGGAACCCCCACCACTGGAAGTGGAATGAGGGGGGCCTTTGGGTGCCCACCTGTCTTACCACTGGCTTGACAGGTGGGGCAGGAGAGGCAAAACTCCTTAACCATGTTGGAAATATTGGGCCAGTAGAAGTGGTTGACTAACCTCTCCCACGTCTTGGTTTGTCCCAAATGTCCAGCAAGGGGAATGTCATGGGCCAATGTTAGGATGAACTTCCTGAACAGCTGAGGCACTACCACTCTCCTAGTGGCACCAGGTTTGGGGTCTCTGGCCTCAGTGTACAGGAGTCCATCTTCCCAATAGACCCTATGTGTTCCATTTTTCTTGCCTTTGGACTCTTCAGCAGCTTGCTGCCTAAGGCCTTCAAGAGAGGGACAGGTTTCTTGTCCCTTACACAGCTCCTCCCTTGAGGGTCCCCCTGGGCCTAAGAGCTCAACCTGATAAGGTTCAAGCTCCAAAGGCTCAGTTCCCTCAGAGGGCAGAACTTCTTCCTGAGAAGAGAGGTTCCCTTTCTTTTGCTGTGTTGCAGTTGGTTTCCCAACTGACTTTCCTGTTCTCTTGGTAGGCTGGGCCATTTTTCCAGACTCCAGCTCTACTTTTTCACCCTGTGCCTTGCATTGTGCTCTTGTTTTCACACACACCAGTTCAGGGATACCCAGCATTGCTGCATGGGTTTTTAGTTCTACCTCAGCCCATGCTGAGGACTCCAGGTCATTTCCAAGCAGACAGTCCACTGGGATGTTTGAGGAGACCACCACCTGTTTCAGGCCATTGACCCCTCCCCATTCTAAAGTAACCATTGCCATGGGATGTACTTTTCTCTGATTGTCAGCGTTGGTGACTGTGTAAGTTTTTCCAGTCAGGTATTGGCCAGGGGAAACCAGTTTCTCTGTCACCATGGTGACACTGGCACCTGTATCCCTCAGGCCCTCTATTCTAGTCCCATTAATTAAGAGTTGCTGTCTGTATTTTTGCATGTTAGGCGGCCAGACAGCTAGTGTGGCTAAATCCACCCCACCCTCAGAAACTAGAGTAGCTTCAGTGTGGACCCTGATTTGCTCTGGGCACACTGTTGATCCCACTTGGAGACTAGCCATACCAGTGTTACCTGGATGGGAGTTTGGAGTGGAACCTTTCTTGGGACAGGCCTTGTCTCCAGTTTGGTGTCCATGCTGTTTACAGCTATGACACCAGGCCTTTTTGGGATCAAAGTTTTTACCCTTGTACCCATTGTTTTGTGAAGAGGCTCTGGGCCCACCCTCCTGTGCAGGTTTTTGGGGGCCTGTAGAAGACTCTTTACTATTTTTAGTTTTGGTTGTCTCATCACCCTTCCCCTGGGGAGTCTTTGTGACCCCTTTCTTTTGGTCACCCCCTGTTGAAGTCTTGGACACCCTTGTCTTGACCCAATGGTCCGCCTTCTTTCCCAATTCTTGGGGAGAAATTGGTCCTAGGTCTACCAGATGCTGATGCAGTTTATCATTGAAACAATTACTTAACAGGTGTTCTTTCACAAATAAATTGTACAGCCCATCATAATTACTTACACCACTGCCTTGAATCCAACCATCTAGTGTTTTCACTGAGTAGTCAACAAAGTCAACCCAGGTCTGGCTCGAGGATTTTTGAGCCCCCCTGAACCTAATCCTGTACTCCTCAGTGGAGAATCCAAAGCCCTCAATCAGGGTACCCTTCATGAGGTCATAAGATTCTGCATCTTTTCCAGAGAGTGTGAGGAGTCTATCCCTACACTTTCCAGTGAACATTTCCCAAAGGAGAGCACCCCAGTGAGATCTGTTCACTTTTCTGGTTACACAAGCCCTCTCAAAAGCTGTGAACCACTTGGTGATGTCATCACCATCTTCAAATTTTGTCACAATCCCTTTGGGGATTTTTAACATGTCAGGAGAATCTCTGACCCTATTTATATTGCTGCCACCATTGATGGGTCCTAGGCCCATCTCTTGTCTTTCCCTTTCTATGGCTAGGAGCTGTCTCTCTAAAGCCAATCTTTTGGCCATCCTGGCTAACAGGAGGTCATCTTCACTGAGAGCATCCTCAGTGATTTCAGAAATGTGGGACCCTCCTGTGAGGGACTCACTATTTCTGACTAACACAGTTGGAGACAGGACTTGAGGGGTCCTGTTCTCCCTATTTAGGACTGGAGGAGGGACATTGGCCTCCAAGTCACTAATTTCTTCCTCTGTGATGTCATCATCAGAGGGGTTGGCTTTTTCAAACTCTGCCAACAGCTCCTGGAGCTGAATTTTGGTAGGTCTGGAGCCAATGGTTATTTTTTTGATATTACAGAGAGACCTTAGCTCCCTCATCTTAAGATGGAGGTAAGGTGTGGTGTCGAGTTCCACCACATTCATCTCTGTATCAGACATTATTTTGCTAAGAGTTGGAAGACTTTTTAAAGAATCTAAAACTGTTTCTAGAATCTAATTTCAAACTTTTAACAAACTTTTTAAACTCTAAAAGACAATGCTAAACAGGGACTTAACACACAAGGCCCTAGCAGGACTTTTAAGAATTTAGAAAAATTTCAAATTGCAAAAATGAATTTCTAATGACAATTTTGGAATTTGTCGTGTGATCAGGTATTGGCTGAGTAGTCCAGCAAATGCAAAGTCTTGTACCCCACCGCTGATCCACCAATGTAGGAAGTTGGCTCTGTATGTGCTATTTCAAAGTAAGGAATAGCATGCACAGAGTCCAAGGGTTCCCCTTAGAGGTAAAATAGGGGTAAAAAGAGATAATACTAATGCTCTATTTTGTGGTAGTGTGGTCGAGCAGTAGGCGTATCCAAGGAGTAGTGTTAAGCATTTGTTGTACATACACATAGACAATAAATGAGGTACACACACTCAGAGACAAATTCAGCCAATAGGTTTTTATATAGAAAAATATCTTTTCTTAGTTTATTTTAAGAACCACAGGTTCAAATTCTACATGTAATATCTCATTCGAAAGGTATTGCAGGTAAGTACTTTAGGAACTTCAAATCATCAAAATTGCATGTATACTTTTCAAGTTATTCACAAATAGCTGTTTTAAAAGTGGACACAGTGCAATTTTCACAGTTCCTAGGGGAGGTAAGTATTTGTTAGGTTAACCAGGTAAGTAAGACACTTACAGGGCTTAGTTCTTGGTCCAAGGTAGCCCACCGTTGGGGGTTCAGAGCAACCCCAAAGTCACCACACCAGCAGCTCAGGGCCGGTCAGGTGCAGAGTTCAAAGTGGTGCCCAAAACACATAGGCTAGAATGGAGAGAAGGGGGTGCCCCGGTTCCGGTCTGCTTGCAGGTAAGTACCCGCGTCTTCGGAGGGCAGACCAGGGGGGTTTTGTAGGGCACCGGGGGGGACACAAGCCCACACAGAAATTTCACCCTCAGCAGCGCGGGGGCGGCCGGGTGCAGTGTAGAAACAAGCGTCGGGTTTGTAATGGAAGTCAATGGGAGATCTAGGGATCTCTTCAGCGCTGCAGGCAGGCAAGGGGGGGGTTCCTCGGGGAAACCTCCACTTGATCAAGGGAGAGGGACTCCTGGGGGTCACTCCTCCAGTGAAAGTCCGGTCCTTCAGGTCCTGGGGGCTGCGGGTGCAGGGTCTCTCCCAGGTGTCGGGACTTAGGATTCAAAGAGTCGCGGTCAGGGGAAGCCTCGGGATTCCCTCTGCAGGCGGCGCTGTGGGGGCTCAGGGGGGACAGGTTTTTGTACTCACAGTCTTAGAGTAGTCCTGGGGTCCCTCCTGAGGTGTTGGATCGCCACCAGCCGAGTCGGGGTCGCCGGGTGCAGTGTTGCAAGACTCACGCTTCTTGCGGGGAGCTTGCAGGGTTCTTTAAAGCTGCTGGAAACAAAGTTGCAGCTTTTCTTGGAGCAGGTCCACTGTCCTCGGGAGTTTCTTGTCCTTTCGAAGCAGGGGCAGTCCTCAGAGGATGTCGAGGTCGCTGGTCCCTTTGGAAGGCGTCGCTGGAGCAGGATCTTTGGAAGGCAGGAGACAGGCCGGTGAGTTTCTGGAGCCAAGGCAGTTGTCGTCTTCTGGTCTTCCTCTGCAGGGGTTTTCAGCTAGGCAGTCCTTCTTCTGGTAGTTGCAGGAATCTAATTTTCTAGGGTTCAGGGTAGCCCTTAAATACTAAATTTAAGGGCGTGTTTAGGTCTGGGGGGTTAGTAGCCAATGGCTACTAGCCCTGAGGGTGGGTACACCCTCTTTGTGCCTCCTCCCAAGGGGAGGGGGTCACAATCCTAACCCTATTGGGGGAATCCTCCATCTGCAAGATGGAGGATTTCTAAAAGTTAGAGTCACTTCAGCTCAGGACACCTTAGGGGCTGTCCTGACTGGCCAGTGACTCCTCCTTGTTGCTTTCTTTGTTCCCTCCAACCTTGCCGCCAAAAGTGGGGGCCGTGGCCGGAGGGGGCGGGCAACTCCACTAAGCTGGAGTGCCCTGCTGGGTTGTGACAAAGGGGTGAGCCTTTGAGGCTCACCGCCAGGTGTCACAGCTCCTGCCTGGGGGAGGTGTTAGCATCTCCACCCAGTGCAGGCTTTGTTACTGGCCTCAGAGTGACAAAGGCACTCTCCCCATGGGGCCAGCAACATGTCTCTGGTGTGGTAGGCTGCTGGAACTAGTCAGCCTACACAGACAGTCGGTTAAGTTTTAGGGGGCACCTCTAAGGTGCCCTCTGTGGTGTATTTTACAATAAAATGTACACTGGCATCAGTGTGCATTTATTGTGCTGAGAAGTTTGATACCAAACTTCCCAGTTTTCAGTGTAGCCATTATGGTGCTGTGGAGTTCGTGTTTGACAGACTCCCAGACCATATACTCTTATGGCTACCCTGCACTTACAATGTCTAAGGTTTTGTTTAGACACTGTAGGGGTACCATGCTCATGCACTGGTACCCTCACCTATGGTATAGTGCACCCTGCCTTAGGGCTGTAAGGCCTGCTAGAGGGGTGTCTTACCTATACTGCATAGGCAGTGAGAGGCTGGCATGGCACCCTGAGGGGAGTGCCATGTCGACTTACTCGTTTTGTCCTCACTAGCACACACAAGCTGGCAAGCAGTGTGTCTGTGCTGAGTGAGAGGTCTCCAGGGTGGCATAAGACATGCTGCAGCCCTTAGAGACCTTCCTTGGCATCAGGGCCCTTGGTACTAGAAGTACCAGTTACAAGGGACTTATCTGGATGCCAGGGTCTGCCAATTGTGGATACAAAAGTACAGGTTAGGGAAAGAACACTGGTGCTGGGGCCTGGTTAGCAGGCCTCAGCACACTTTCAATTGTAAACATAGCATCAGCAAAGGCAAAAAGTCAGGGGGCAACCATGCCAAGGAGGCATTTCCTTACAACAGCTGACTAGTGACAACAACTGTGTTAATTCTCGTGTAGCTACCCAATTGGCATCCCTTTGCTTGAAACACGGCCTCAGGGTATGCAATGGCCGAATGCCCTCTGACCTGGATACTGCACCCACTTTTAAACGTGGTTCAATCACAAGCGTAATCGATTACTTTCTAGTGGATGTGAGACTGTGGCCCTTTCTGAATGATATGAAGGTGGACGCTAGAACCGAAAGCGACCACTATCCCTTGCTACTCTCTATGTCAGGTGATGTTTTTGGTAGGACTTCGAACCAACAAACCACTATGGTCCCTATTCCTACCATGAACATCACATCTACGAAGGTCAGGTGGCCAAAGGTTCAGTCAAACCCTTACCTGCTACGCGAGATTTATCAGGCCTTCATAGATATTCTTGCTCCATATAGTGACCACGACTCTAATGATATACTCTTCCTATCTATACATGAAAATATGATCACAAGATTACAACGTACATTCTATAGGAAGGTTGGGGCAAGACATCAAGGAGCTAACTTTAACACATGGTTTGACGAGTCTTGCCACATGGCTAAGAAAGGATTAAAAGGTGCCCTCGGGGAAATACTATTAGCTAGACGTACTTACAAAGAATCCATCACCCGAGCAAAAAAAACCTGGGAAGACACAACTTGGCAGAGTTTATTGGATGCTACTCAATCCAATAACTATAAATTATTCTGGGAATTGTTAGGCAAACGAGAGAAAGAGGGCAGGATTGGTGTGAGAAGCCACATACAGCCAGAAAAATGGGTTGACCATTTCTCCGGCCTATACAGGAAAATTGAGATCCCTATAATTTTAGCTACAGGGGAAGCAGACCAAGATCTTCCCTTTATCCCTGATGAGCATAAAGGCCCAGCTCCTCTTGTAGGGGGCACACATGTTTTCAAGAGCCACATCTGCTTTACTACTAAAGAAACAGCTAATGCTATTAGTTCATTAAAACTTGGGAAAGCTCCAGGCCCAGACAAAATTCCGGGGGATCTCTACTCGTCTGAACCAATAGTCTGGACTTGGTATATCAATACACTCTCTAATAAAATTGCCGAGGGGGGCAGATCCCCATGACATGGAAGGGTGCAGAAATTATCCCCATCCATAAAAAGGGTGACGTAAACCTTCCGACAAATTACAGACCAATCAGTCTCATCGATAACATCCCAAAAATATTTGCCAAACAAGTTCTAGGTAGATTAACCAATTGGGCCAAAGATCAGAATATCCTTTCCCCTCTCCAAGCTGGATTTCGACCAAGGATCAGTACAGTAGATCAGGTCTTTAGACTGGCCATTCTGTACTGGAAGTATACAGCCCTGGCCAAACAACCATTATACATCGCCTTTGTCGATCTGAGATCAGCATTTGATCTGGTCCCGAGGGAAAAGTTGTGGGAGGTGCTAAAAAAAGTAGGGACTCCGACCAATCTAATCCAACTTTTAAAGCGGTTGCATGAGGACACATATGCGCAGGTGAGATGGGGGAACCTAGGTGCATTGCAGACAGTGAAATTCGCGACGGGTGCCACTGCACCCGTCGCACCTTCCCACTCCGCCGGCTCAATTCTTAGCCGGCGTCCTCGTGGGAAGGGTATTTTGCACTGGGCTGGCGGGCTGCCTTTTGGCGGTCTCCCGCCAGCCCAGTGCAAAACCCAAAATACCCTCAGCGGTCTTTCGACCTCAGAGCGGTATTTTGGAGGGGGGAACTCTGGCTTGCGGCCTCCGCCACCCATCAGAGTCAGAATCACCCCCTTAATTCCTTTTGTCGAGACTACGGCCTAGAGCTAAACCATAAAAAGACCAAGCTAATGGCGTTCCGCTCAGGAGTGCGGAAGAAATGCACTATCCATTCAGAAGGGAACCTCCTGGATAAGGTTTCCTCCATTGACTACTTGGGCGTAAGGATTGCTGATAATTTAAACTGGGGAGAACAGATTAACAAAAGTGTGGGCCGCTTGCAGCATGGTGCGGCATCAATCCTGCGCTTCTACAGGGGTACGACAGCAAAAACTGTCTCCCCGGCAATTAAGATCTATATCGCCAGAGCACAGAGTGCCGCCGCATATGGAGCAGAGGTCTGGGGTTTTGCGGACTGCAACAGGCTCACCATTAGTGAGAACAGTTTCGCTAGGTCATTGTGTGCTTGTCCTCCTAGTACTCCACTGATACCACTGTTCTTAGATTTGGGCCTGAGACGCATAGCCGATCTAATTATCTTAAGACCATTATTATATTGGATACGACTATGGACCAACCCCGAATTAGACGTCTATAAGACCTCACTCCACGACCTGCTAAGGTGTCCCAATTCAACCTCCATTCCTTGGGTCAAACATGTATCCAGTTGGTTTAACAAACTCGGCCTTAGTCACTTCTGGGAGGAACCCTATAAACTAGAAAAGGCTCACTCCATTGTGCTGAAACGCATATATTGGTGCTATGTATGTAATGACTATATTACCCAGAGAACTTATGGCACCTTAACAAATCGCTTTACAGATTTTAAGTGGTATCCACAATTTGAACCCTACTTAGACAATATTCCTGACATCCTTGGTAAAAGCTTATATGCCAGATTCCGTTTCGGGTCACTGCCGTTGATGACGCTGATGTGTAGATGGGGTACAAAAACAGAAACAAGTACATGCCCAGCCTGTGGTGTAAAAGCAGAAACGGTTGAACATTTTATGTTTTTTTGCCCCGTATACTCCCTTCCCAGGTCTAAGTGGATCCGTCATATTTGCCGCAATATGGGGATAAGAGATTGTGCCTCTGCTTTGAGGATTTTAAAAAGTCACCATTCCACGGTTTTAATACTTGCTGTCAGTAAATATTTATTAGCAGCATGGCGAATACGCAATTCCATTGTAAAGACTGTGTCTTAATCTAGAGCCTTATTTTCATTCTTTTACTCTTACAAGAACTGTAGGAAGGGGGGTGGAACCATATTATATGTATTATGTGTACTGAGAATTTTAATTAGACTATGCTTTTAGGAATCCATGTTTTAAAATAACCTTCATTTATGTTCTATAATATTATTACTATTGGTGTTAGTTCTATTTTTATTCTTTATTATTGTACATTCGCTTTGATGATTGATTGATCGAATAAAGCATGTGTTAAACAAACACTGGCTGCTTGATACAGGGAGGCATGGCCAGACCACATTTTGCAAGCAAGACTATTATACATGTATTGTAAAGGACACATACACAGTAGCTGTGTTTACTTGTGATTTATTGTGCATATCAATATACTATCAGTTACAATTAAAGTGTACAAAATAAAATAAAAGTGATTATTGAAGTCATGACTGATGTATTCATCAGGGCAGCTGCTACACCAGATAGTTACACAAGTCTAGTGTTCTTGTACCGTGGGAAAATGGAGTTAGGTTTCTGAACAGTCAACAGGGTGCTTGTGTGGCACACAAGGGTTACATATCAGGAGAGATTCACTTCCTGGCAGAGGTTTGGTCTTGGCATCTGCTTCAGCTGGATATCTAGGTGGATGTCCACGTTTGTGGTGGGGGGGGATTCTTCAGCTACAGAGGGTGGAGTATCTGAGGCATGTCATTGCCCTGGCAGTGCCTTGATTCCACTAGCTGCTGCAGATGTAGAAGGGACAGATGTAGCATTGCTAGTGGAGGGGGCCTGATGTTGTGAGGAGAAACTAATCAGGGTGGTATTGATGTCCCTCTCCACGCCTGCCATTACAGCCATGTAGGCATTTTGGGCCTGATTACAACTTTGGAGGACGGTGTTAATCCGTCCCAAATGTGACGGATATACCACCTACCGTATTACGAGTTCCATAGGATATAATGGACTCATAATACGGTAGGTGGTATATCCGTCACATTTGGGACGGATTAACACCGTCCTCCAAAGTTGTAATCAGGCCCTTTGTGTCTGCCCTTGCTGCATGACTTCCTGGTGGTGTTCCCTCTACAGCCTTTGATTTTCCCAGAACATGGTGATGATTTGGCCTTTCCTGTCTTGGAAACTTTGGTAAGCTCCTAAGACCTGGGAGTTGGGTTCCTGGTGTAGGAATGTACCCTCTTTCTTTGTGTGGTTACCCCTTTTTTCTGCCTGATGTCAGTGGGTTTGACTGTGTTCACTGGGATCCTGCCTACCAGGACTCCAGTGATTACGCTCTCTCTCCCGAAACACTGTATTTCATCCCACAATTTGCACACTTGACCCCCATTATAAGTCACTAGTATACGGTACCTAGGTACCCAGGGCATTGGGGTTCCAGCGGATCCCTATGGTCTGCAGCATATATTTTGCCACCCATCGGGAGCTCAAGCAAAGGGTTCTGCAGGACTGCCATTGCGGCCTGTGTGAAAAGGTGCAAGCACCCTTTCACTGCCACTTTTCACTGCACTAGGTCACTTAGAAGTCACCCCTATGGCAGGTCTTCCAGCCGAGAGGGCAGGGTGCAAAGTACCTGTGTGTGAGGGTACCCAAGCACTAGCAGAGGTGGCCCCATTAACTCCAGGTACATTTCTCCGGACATCGTGAGTGCAGGGACGTCATTTTACACATGTACTGACATAGGTCAATACCCATGTCCAGCTATATAATGGTAACTTTGAACATAGGCATGTTTGGTATCAAACATGTTGGAATCATACCTCAGTGCTTTTTCAAGCATTAGTTGTATGATTCCATGCACTCTGGGGGCTCCCCTGCCTCTACAGGCACCAACTGCAATGATGACCGGCAACGTGGATCCCCTCTTGTTGGAGGCTGGCCCTCTGTGTAGTGTACAAAACTAAGTACGCTATGAGGGTCCGAACAACTACATGTTAGTTTTCAGGGGTAGAAATCAGGCCACCTAATGCTCTAATTTTTAAGGTAGCTGGTCGAGCAGTTAGGCTAATCCAGGAGATGTTCTAAGTGTTTGCAGTACTCATAAATCCAATCATGAACCACACACACTCAATGAATAACTCAAGACCAGAATTTATAAAAATACTTAAGACTTTTATATAATTTTTTAAGTCAAAATCTTTACAATAGGTTAAGTACTTTTCTTGTTATGACTTTTTAAAGTTTTAGCAAAGTTAGTCTTTCTGTGCGTAATTACGCACCTTTGGAATCAATAGCCAGTCACATTTAAAAATGCATTAAAAATCATATGGTTGAGTTACCAGTCTCTTCTTCTGCAGGATGGTCGCAGAGTTCGGTGGGCACCTTGTGCCAGCTGGAGAGATTTGGGCAGCTCTCAGTTTTGGCGGGAGCTGCGTTGGCAAAGTTCTTGGCTCAGGCACAGAGCCACCTGGATGGGCCACTTGGAAAAGGAGCTGGTTTGCAAATTAAAAGTGGTGCCTGGGGGTCCCCTTTGGCTGTTGAGGTCACAAGGGGGTGGGGACCTGAGGCCCACAGCAGAACCTGTTATGCAAGGCCCAGGGCGGCCAGGTGCAGGGTGTTTTGGAGGCCTTGGATGCTGTGCACAAGGGAGTCCTCTGGAGCTGGAGGTAAGTCTCCTTGGGGGTCGCTTGCAGGACAACGGGGGCACTCTGGTTGAAGATCCAGGGTGTTTCTGAAGTCCCTCATTTGGGGCTTCCTCCTGATCCTTTGTTAGCTCTGGGGGAGCTGGTGTTCTCCTGGTCCGATGTCAGCTGACCAGGACCCAGGGTATTGCTCTATCTCGGCCACCAGGGGTTGCAGCACCACCAAACTCAGTACAGTAGGGGGGCACTTCCAGACTGTTGTCTGTGTGTCATTGGGTCGGGCAGTGACTTCTGGTCACGGAGATATTGGTGATTCAGTGAAATAGCCTTCATTGGTTTCTTGGTCTTTTGCAATTTACTTGCTTTTCTTGAGTGGTGCCTCCACTCAGGAGGGAGATCTGGGGCGATCCTTGAAGCCTAAATGTCCCCTGGCTTTCTTGGGGTCAGTCCAATGTTCAGCTCCTTTGCTGTTGCGATTGTCGGTACTCTGGTGCAGCAAGCATGGGTCTTGGCGCCTCTTCTGATGCAACAGATCCTCAGTTCTCGTCCTGGCGGTTTCTCTGGTGCTAGTTTTCTTGTCTTCTTGGAATCTTATTCGAGTCCTTTTCACATCTAAAAACTTGGTCTAGGGGAGCCCACTAAATACTGAATTTAGTGGGTGTTTTAGGGGAAACCTGGTCTTGTCCAATGGGACACTTACATTTGGGTGGCTACACCCACTACAGTGACCACTTCCTGTGGGAAGGGTCACTTCCCTAAACCTCATTGGCTGTTGCTCTCCATTGAAATATGGAGAAATCTGAATCAGAGGTTCCAGTTCGCATGCAAGCCCTTAGGGGTGGTACATGCTCAGTGAGGCCACTCCTCCTACCCTTTGACTGGATTCCCGCCTTTGCTCCTGCCAAAATTGGGGGTTTTCAAAGGGGGAAGCTCTCTGCTGTTAGCAGCAGGCCTGGGTCTCGAGTTTCAGGGGCGGTAGCCCTTTGAAGCTCACCTCCAGGGTGTTGCACATTCCTGAGGGAGGGGGAGTTAGCTCCTCCACCCAGGAAGGGCATTGTCTTACCAACCTGAGAGCCAGCGCTCTACCCCAGGTTTGTATATTGGCTGTCTGGAGTGGCAGCTGGATGGACCAGCCAGCACCCCAGGCAGTTTAGGTTAGCTTTTGCAGGGGCACCTCCAGGGTGTCCCCTGGGTACGTTTAAGATTACATCCAATACTGGCATCAGTTTGGATTTAATATTCTGAGTTGTTTGATACCTAACAACCCAGGGTACAGAATGGCCATTATGTAGCTGGGGAACTTGTGTTTGACCAGTGCCCAGTACATACACTAAAATGGCTGTCCTCTTCACTCACTATGTCCTAGGTTTAGCAAGGACACAGTGGGGGCATATTGCTCCTGCAGCTATGCCCCCACTGGATACTGGGGTACCCATTTACTAGGGACTTACAGGGGTATTTATAAGTGTAACCAATTGTGCCAAGCATCACAACAGTTGTAGGGAAAGAGATCTGGCCCAGGGAACCTGTTTAGCAGGGGCCCCGGGCACTGCCAACTTCTGGAACACTTCAACATCAGGTAAAAAGTGGGGGCTAACCATGCAAAATGAGGTCTCCTCTCACACCTCTCCTGCTGAGCTGCGTGGATCCTGCATCATGGGTGGTGGACTGAAGTGGTCCCGATGGTCCTCTCTTCCAGCTGTCCAACTTGGGTGGAGGTAAGCCTTTGCCTGCCCACGCAGTGCCCCCTGTGCACCGCATCCTTTGCAGCTGCCAAAGACTGTTTTCCATGAGATCTTCAGGCATCTTGAAGCTCCAGATCCCACCACTCAATCCTGTGATGCACAGCTCTTTGAGTCGTTCTCCGGCAACGTGGGAGCCCTTTACGTAGTACTGCATGGGCCTCTTCCTCGACTTTTGTGTCCCCGTACTGTGGGACTCCTGTGGGTGCTGCCTGGGCTTCTGTGGGCTCTCTGTGTAGCTGAGGGCCCCCCTCTGGCTCCTCCTCCTGGGTAGAGTCCACCTGCTCCTTACTGGTCCCCGGCAGCTCCACTTTCCACTAACCGTCAGTTTTGTGTGTGCCAAGGCTTGTTGGCGGGACCCAAAGATACAAACCTAACTGCAATCCTCTTTTCGGCGTTGGATATCACCTGCATCATCCAGGAACTTGACTTTGTCTTATTGGGTGCAGTGTTGACTCTCCTTCTTCACCGTCGACTCACCTCTTGCCCCTTCAGTCTGGTGGGTAGGGGCTTCTACCCTTCCTGGACTCTGCTGTGCTTCTTGGACTTGGTCCCTTTCTTCAACAGGTCTTCTTGTCCAGGAATCCACTGTTGGTGTCTTGCAGTCTCTTCTGAGTTTTGCATTATTCTTCTTTTCTTCTAAGTGCTTGTTATAGAGATTTTACAGTGATTTACTCCTGCTTTCCAGGTCACTGGGGTTGGTTGTGGTGCTTACCTGTGGGCTTCCCTAGAACTCCCTGTTCCCCTCTACACACTCCACTTACCTAGGTGGGGACCGACTTTCACATTCCACTTTCTTTAGTATATGGTTTGTACCCCCCCAGGGCTATTCATCTCTATTGTTATTTTCACTATTAGCACTGTTTTCTAAATGTTTTTTGCCTATTTCTTCATACTAGTGAATATAGTTTGTGTATTACTTACTTCCTAAGGGAGTAAGCCTCTATGGTATTTTTGGTATTTGTGTCACCAAATTAAAGTACCTTTATTTTTGTAACACTGAGGCCCTCATTACGACTTTGGCGGTCTTTGAAAAAGACCGCCGAAGCCACGGGAGCCAACATACCGCCAGTGCTTGCGGTATGGCTGGCCTCCTATTATGACTTTTCCGCTGGGCCAGGATGCTTGTTTCTGTCCCAGGGAGAATTTGGCCTAGCCTTTCGGGCTGGACTGTTTCCATGGGGAACAGGGTCAAGACTGATTTGCATATGGCTGAGTCCAAACTGGGGTGGCATGGTGAGCAAAAGAATTGATGGATAAAACCCAGATCTGTGACTAGGGGTGAATGTTTGATTCGATCCGCATTCCGTCCGTCATTTGTGTTTGTTTGCTTTTGATGCAATAAGTGTGTCGGGTATGCCCATACATGGGTCCTGGGCTCACTATGCCACTGGATTCAAGTTAGCTTGGCTGATGAAGGGTGATACCCTGAAACCAGTCCCAGGATGCTTGTTTCCGGTCCAGGGAGGACCTGGCCTGGCAGTGCGGGCTGGACTGTTCCCATGGGGTGCAGGGTCAAGACTGATTTGCATATGGCTGGGTCCAAACTGGGGTGGCATGGTGAGCAAAAGAATTGATGGATTAAACCCAGATCTGTGACTGTGGATGAATGTTTGATTAGTTCCGCATTCCGTCCATCATTTGTGTTTATTAACATGGCAGTCTATTGGCAGCCGCCATCACAGCAGTCTTGCCAAAAGACCGTCAGACTCATAATTAGGCCTTAAGAGTTTCTTCCAGCATTCGCCATCTGAATTAATCTGACAAGCCTCCATAATAACTCTAAGACATCATTAAATTCATTGAACTTACAGTGTTTGATGAGTGCATCAAGTCTTCTTTGGGTTACTTATCCCCTACCTTGAAACCAGTTGGAGCGTCTTCTCCCACCCCGGGACTCACCAATGACTATGCCACACGGACCTGTAAATCACATGTCTTCTTTATTAGTTAAGTGTACCTGTGAACTCCCACATTCTAAACCAAGCCTTCATTCCATTTTATTCTAGTGATTACATCACATTGCTCTGGAGCCCTTGAGGAGTCAAAAGAGTTCCATCTTAAAATGTGCAAAACACTACATAGGCCTGACTTCCAAACTCATGAGCGAAAGTAGAAGACCATGGGGGTCATTCTGACCCCGGCGGTCTCTGACCGCCGGGGCCAGGGTCCGCGGGAGCACCGCCGACAGACAGGCGGTGCCCCGCAGGCCATTCTGATGCGGGAAACCGGCGGTCTCCCGCCGGTTTCCCGCTGCCCTGCAGAATCCTCCGCTCCGCCGCCATGGGGATTCTGACACCCCCTACCGCCATCCTGTTCCTGGCGGGTCTCCCGCCAGGAACAGGATGACGGTAGGGGGTGCCGCGGGGCCCCTGGGGGCCCCTGCAGTGCCCATGCCAATGGCATGGGCACTGCAGGGGCCCCCGTAAGAGGGCCCCACAAAGTATTTCAGTGTCTGCTATGCAGACACTGAAATACGCGACGGGTGCCACTGCACCCGTCGCACCTTCCCACTACGCCGGCTCAATTCTGAGCCGGCGTCCTCGTGGGAAGGTTGATTTGTCCTGGGCTGGCGGGCAGCCTTTTGGCGGCCGCCCGCCAGCCCAGGGCAAATCCCAAAATACCCTCAGCGGTCTTTCGACCGCGGAGCGGTATTTTGTTGGGGGAACTTTGGCGGGCGGCCTCCGCCGCCCGCCGAAGTTAGAATCACCCCCCATGTGTATACAAGCAAAGATGACTCCCCCTTGAAAATGTGCTTACAGTCCTCGAACACTCAATTTGCAAAGTAGCAACTGAATATGCGCTCATGTCTAAACTGATCCCTTAAAGCCTGATGTACTAAAGCTCCTGTCATGCAGTTTCTGTGCTTACACCCCATCTGATTTGCCGTACTACATTCATTTTGCACTGTGATGGGTATACAACTGCAGACACAAAATGGCCATAAAGTAGGACTTGTAGAATCATGCTTCATTACATTTAATGAGGCAAGATTCTGTTTGTAAATCCCACCTAACTGTGTTTGAATAGAAAGTTGCAAGACTATGCAGGGCAATAGACTTCCTTCCCTGCATATGCAGTTCTTAATCAACTCTCTGCCCCTTAATGGAAAAGGGTGTGCAACAGAATGCTGGAGGGTAGGAGGGTCAGGCAGTTCTGTCCTAAAATGGTGTTTCCCATTTCCCAGTCAAACACACAAAAGGTGATGATAGATATGCTTTCAAATAGTCTAAACCACTGGCAACTGTTCTGTGTGTCATTCCAACCCATCATTTTTCACCCACTATGCTCTAGACAGATGATTTCCTCATGCAAATCAATACTGGCCCTGCTCCTCGTGGGAACAGTTCAATCTCAACTGCCAGGCAATGCCCCTCTAGAAGGCAAAACAAGCAATCTGAGACTGACAGGGCTTTGTCTACAGTGGCACACTGGGCAAAAAACAATGATCTGGAATAATCACCTCAACACAAAAAGCCCACATTCACAATGAGGAAACTGTCCCTCCGGGATAGCTTCCACTTTGGAAATGGATACAACATCCTTTAAGGTCTTGGTATCCAAATAAAGGTTGGCAAACCATTGAGACATGGCACTGAGATTTGAAAAGAGGAGGGCGTCTCCTCTTGCTCCCCCACTTCTTCCAGATCTCAATGAGTTGCAAAGTGCACAAGACATTTCTGACTAGTAATGTGGCTTTGGTGTATTGCAAACCATGTTAAGAGTGTATCTGAATATATGACATTAGCCTGCCTCTACATTTTCACAGTCAACATTTATTTTAACTATCCTTGTGCTTTTCAGAGTAGATAGAAAATAATTTAAAACAACAATTCCTAATTGTCAGAGACATCTCACATAGAAGGCATGACAAAGATACACAGCATATTTGGTGCATTTACTTTTAAAAATCCATGTTATTGTTTCAGAGACAGCCACACTCGACTTCATTAATGAGAGTAGCATATTTTAATTGGGCACACTAAACCTCATGAGATGTTATAATCTAACTTGAAAGAAGTTATTCATTTGCGTGATTATTTAGAAAGCTTACCTGGACAAAATAAGATGTTTTACCTCAATAAAAGGTTCACATTAAGAAGAACAGAATCTTTCAAAACAAAGGGCCAAATCTATGAAAGGATTTAGCATTTCTTAACCCCTAGAGTGCAGGCGTCAGCCGGTGTGGGTCACAACCAGTGGCCGACACGAGGGAGGGGGTTAAAAAATCCACACCGAGGATTTGTTTAAATTTAAAAATACCCCAGGAGACACAGAAGACCTTCCATGTCTCCACCCGCCCCTTTGTGACTTCAGCGCGCCTTGGTCACGGTTTCACAGCTGCAATCGAGAGCCAGGAAACCCCACTAGACACCAGGGATTTCACTTTGGGGGGGGGGGGTCAGCCCCCTCGGCAAATGGGCCATCCCCCCGGGGCATATTTCTTTCTAAAAAGGTAGGCGTCCCTGGGTTAGCGCGATCGCGGGCTAAATTTTTAAAAAAATAAAAAGAAATTGACAGGGGGTCACCCGTGAGCCGGGCGACCCCATGTAGGGGCAATAATTATTTTTAGTCGTTGAATGGTTTCCCTGGGGGCCACTATGGTCCCCAAGGAAACCATAAAGCTACTAAAAAAATATATATATATATAGATATATAGATCTATATATATAGTTATATCTATCTCTGTAGATACATATATCTATCTATATATATAGATATATCTATCTATGCAGATACATATATCGATCTATATAGATATATTTATCTATATATATAGATATATAGATATAGATATGTATATATATATATATTTATATATATATATATATATATATATATAAAATAGAAAGAGAAACGCTGCACTCCCGGAGATTACATCAGCTGAATATTTATTCCAATCAGTAAAGCATTTTGGCACCACAACGCGTTTCGACATCCGTCTTTATCAAGTGGTTTCCGCCATCAAGAGTAACAGGCGGCATGCTGGTACTTATAGTTCTCCCTATTGGCTGCAGCTGAAACATTGGCAAGGGAATTACGGTTACACCGTCATTTCATTAATTTGACTCATGTGAGTAATATACTTGAAAATAAAAAAGTCACCAGGGTAATCTCACGTTCGAATTGTGTGTTTTAACAAAATTAATATCACCAAAGTCCTCAGCGTTCCAGAACACCCTCTCCTAAAGAATCACAATGTTCACAGTAATCACAAGCCTCGAGTGATTGTCATCCGACTGCATTTTCAAAAAACCTTCACGTTTGTAAATGAAATCAATTCAAGGGTCTCCACTGCATCCGATCTAATTATAAATATTTAAATGACATTGATGGAAGAATCGAGTGAATCAGTAGAGTATGAGTGAATATACTTCACGGCTGTTTGAAGAACAAGGCTGCTATAATTAGATCGGATGCAGTGGAGACCCTTGAATTGATTTCATTTACAAACGTGAAGGTTTTTTGAAAATGCAGTCGGATGACAATCACTCGAGGCTTGTGATTACTGTGAACATTGTGATTCTTTAGGAGAGGGTGTTCTGGAACGCTGGCATAACTATTTGGCACTAAGAACAAAGTGTTTTCATCAGGTGGATTTCTACTGCTGCACTTTCGTTTTTTTGATTAAACTACCATGCGGACTTTGGTGATATTTATTTTGTTAAAACACACAATTCGAACGTGAGATTACCCTGGTGACTTTTTTATTTTCAAGTATATTACTCACATGAGTCAAATTAATGAAATGACGGTGTAACCTTAATTCCCTTGCCAATGTTTCAGCTGCAGCCAATAGGGAGAACTATAAGTACCAGCATGCCGCCTGTTACTCTTGATGGCGGAAACCACTTGATAAAGACGGATGTCGAAACGCGTTGTGGTGCCAAAATGCTTTACTGATTGGAATAAATATTCAGCTGATGTAATCTCCGGGAGTGCAGCGTTTCTCTTTCTATTTTATATTATGGGCTTGGTCCTTTGCCCCTACGCAGCACCGACAGTTAGGCACATTGCTGTTAGGACCGACCTTTGGAGTTTGATATATATATATATATATACAGGGAGTGCAGAATTATTAGGCAAGTTGTATTTTTGAGGATTAATTTTATTATTGAACAACAACCATGTTCTCAATGAACCCAAAAAACTCATAAATATCAAAGCTGAATATTTTTGGAAGTAGTTTTTAGTTTGTTTTTAGTTTTAGCTATGTTAGGGGGATATCTGTGTGTGCAGGTGACTATTACTGTGCATAATTGTGAGAAAACAGGGCTGATTGCAGAGGCCCCATAACGTTTTGCCCCCATTTTCCTCTTTTTGCTGGTGTTTTCCTGACTTTGATGGTGCCCTGGGTACTGCTAACCAGTCCCAGGGCCTGTGCTCTGTGTAAAATGGATATGCAAATTAGGCTAATTATAATTGGCTAAGTTAACCTACCTATAAGTCCCTAGTATATGGTAGGGCATGTAGGTTTAGGGACCACAGCATAGGTGGTGCACACCTAGGTGCACTGCTGAGGTGCCCAGTGTCATTTTAAAAGCAAGCCTGCCTTGCTGGCTGCTTTTAAATTAAAGTTATATGCAAATTCGACTTTGGAATTAAAGGTACTTCCAAAGTCTTAAACTACCGTATTTTTACATATAAGTCACCCCTAAGGTGTGCCCTATGTGCCCCTAGGGCTGGGTGCCATGTAACTATAAGCAGGGACTTTATAAAAATAGATTTATAAGCCCTGGTGAGGTAAAAACAGCCAAATTCGGTTTTCCCTCATTGAAGTAAATGGCCTTCATAGGCTAGAATGGGCAGACTTTATTTTAAATTTTAAAGTCTCCTTAAATGTTACATACCAAGAATTTGGTATCAAATTGATTGTTATAATAAATCCCACAACTTCCAGTTGTTGGATTTAATATAACTTGTCCAGGTAAAAAGTTTAGACTTTACCTAAAAAGTTGCCAATTTCAGCTCTGCATTGGTTTTGCTGCTGTGCTCTGATTGGCCAGCCTGCAGCAGCTTCTGCCAGGCTGCCTTGATGAGGTGTGAAGTGGCCAGGCTTCACACAAAGGAATGTGCTTGGGGGAGAGAATCTCCCCTCAGCAGATGGTGAGGCAGGAAGGGGGAGGGATGCCAAACTGGTCTTCAAAGGCAGAGAAGGACATTTGGAGCACCCAGCAACACCCCCACATCCTGCAACCCCAGACAATTAGGTGCCCCCTTGATTAGATTAGGAGAGGGCAGGAGAGGGGTGTGTTTATGATTTTTAGCCACACCAGTGGGTGGGCTCAGCCAGATGTAACCTCCAAAAATCAGATTCATCCATGTTGGATTTTTAGAGACTGTTGCCTTCTGGGATGGATTTTTGCCACACTTCCCAGGAAGTGGTCATCACAGGGGGACGACCCTGTCCCTGATTGGAGAACCAGGGCCCCCCTGCTTTTCACCCAGGAGCAAGGATAAAACTGGCAGACCTGCACCCACGCCTCAGATCCCTATCAGATTTCAACAAGAAAGGAACTAAAGGAGAAGAAGGACTGCCCTGCTGGACCCCTGGCCTGCACCTGGACCCTGCACTCAGAAGGACTGCACCAGCTGCACACTTGGGCTTCACCACAAGAAGGACTTTGCCTGGCTTCAACTGGTTCAAGGAGGGACTCCCTGTTTGCTACAGGTGAAAAATTGCTAAACCAGAGTCCCCTGCACCAACTCCTGAAGAAAGCGACCAGCTGACCACTGTCCAGTGGCCAAAAAGGAGTTTGCGCCAGGTGCCTTCTGGGAGTTGAAGTCCGCACCCCCCAAGGACCATCACAGAACTTCTGGACCCTTGGGGTGAGCTGTGGACCCCAAAAGAACCTTAAAAGAACATCTGGGTGAAGCCCCAGAAGTTTGGAAAAGATTTGAGAATTTTTGGAAAAAAGCTCCAGAGAGGGACCGACCCGCCGCGGAAATTCTAGCCGGCTTGCCTCAAACGCGACCCGGCATGACTTCGTGGTTCGTCCCGGTAAAGAAAAACATCCAAAAAAGAGACTAAGTCCGAACGTAAAAAGTTGACCGGGACCTCCCAGCCATCGTATCCGAGAAGGGCTCCATGGACGTCGGATCAAGATCCAGGTTTACCCCGGTCGAAGGATTTTCATCTCGAAAAAACGACTAAGTCCGAAGGTAAAAGTCTCCACCGAGGAAACCCACATCGTGTATCCGGACAAGGGCTCCAGGAGGTCGGATTCAACTGGCAGGTTCGTCCCGGTGAAGAAAAACTTCAAAATAAAGACTAAGTCAGAAGGTAACTTTTTAACCGAGGCCTCCCGCGACCTGTAGCCGAGCAGGGCTCCATCGCGGTCAGCCTGAAAGTTTGACTTTGCCCCGGTCGAGGTGCAACCAGATGACCCGATTGGCGCTTTTTGTTTCTAAGCGCTAGAAAAGTAATAATTCTTTAAAAATTCATATCTCCGGTTCCCCTGAACCGATTTTAATCGTTTTTGTGTCATTTTAAAGATAAAAATATAAACTATTTTTATAAATTGGTTTTGGATTTTTAAACTGTTTCCTGTGTTTTATTTAATTACTGTTTTGTGATATTTGAATGCTTTACACTTTGTCTCCTAAGTTAAGCCTTGACGCTCGTTGCCAAGCTACCAAGGGTTGAGCTGGGATTAATTTACTGAGACCTAACTGTACCTATGTGGAGGTTAGTGGCTTGTTGCTAGGTGTAGGTACCTACCTGCCCTACCAATAACCCATTTTCCAACATAATTGGAAGCAGCGACGGGATCCTGTACTTGTGTTCAATATCACGTTACAGTTTTAAGTAAAACAAATTAAAAATCCTTTAAATTGTCCTAGTGCAAAAATTGTTTTTAATTTTTAATTTGGATTAATTTCAATTATTGAATTTTTAAAATTTTTCTAAATTCTTTTTCCAATTTTTGCAAAAAGTTTTTGTTGACACAAAACTAGGGAACCATGGAGCTTGATCTGGCTAGCCTACCCACACTGACAGTAGTCCAGCTTAGGGGGTTGTGTATTGAGAGAGGGTTGACTGCAACCACTGATCTCAGGAAGCAAATCCTGATCACATCCCTGACAGCATGGGCTGAGGCCCAAGAGGTAGAGTCAGAAGAAGCTCCAGAGGAGGGAGAAAGAAGGGAGGATGCAAGCTCTAACCACTCAGGGGAGGGAAGGCATCTGAGCCCAAGTGAGGATGAGGAAGAACGGTCCTCAGTAAACACAGTCACTAGGGGCAGATCCAAAGCTAGTTGTGGGAAGGGGGTCCTTTCAGGAGGAGAGAACCCATCCATCAGAGAAAGAGAGCTGGAGGCCCAGCTAGCATACATAGCTTTGGAAGCAGAGAAGCTGGCCCTAGAAAAGAAAAAGTGGGCATACAAAGAAAAAAGAGATGGAAGCAGCGATAAAGAAGCTGAGGTGTCCATGGGTGGGGGAGTTTGCCCCAGATTACCCAAGGGGGTAGTTCCTGCTTATGTAGAGGGGGATGACATAGATAAGTGGCTAGGGGCCTTTGAGAGGGCACTCCAAATGAGAAGGGTTAGGCCTCAATACTGGGGTTCCCTTTTGTGGGAGTTGGTCCCCAACTCAGGGAGGGATAGGCTTCTGACCTTAAGGGGGGAGGAGGCAGATTCATACCTTAGTATGAAGAGGTGCTTAGCCAAGAAGTTTGGTCTGACCCCAGAGCAATATAGAATGAAGTTCAGGGACACCCAGAAGGTCAGTACCCAGTGTTGGGTTGACTTTGTGGACATTTCACTAAAGGCACTAGAGGGCTGGATTATTGGTAACAAAGTAGATACTTATGAGGGGTTAAACAATCGGATCATGAGAGAGCACATCTTGACCAATTGTACCCAAGAAAGGTTACGCCAGCATCTAGTGGACTCTAAGCAGACCAACCCTAGAGAGCTAGGGGAGGCAGCTGATGAGTGGTTGAGAACCAGGGTGGTTGTCAAGTCCCAGGGGGGAGACTCCAAGAAGGGGGGGACAGGTCCCCAAAAACCTAAGGAGGGAGGTGGTAAGCCCACCACAGAGACTCCCTCTGTACCCCAGAACCCTAAGAAGGAGGAGAGTAAATCCCACTCTGACCAGCAGAGACAGTTAGACCCAGGGTTAAAAAAGCTCTTGGACAGTAGGGCTTGCTTTGACTGTCAGCAGACAGGTCACTTCAGAGGAGATGCAGCCTGTCCAAAGAAGGTGGTTAGCACTGGGCTGTCCAGTGTAGCCATAGAGGAGGATTTCTCAGATGATGAAGTCCTCCTAGCATTGAGCTGGGAGACAGGACCAGATGGTAATCTGGTGATCCCTGAGTGTGGGAGTAGGCACTTCCACCACATTCAAGTGAATGGGATCCCTACCACTGGCCTGAGAGACACCTGTGCCAGTCACACTATAGTGAGTGACCGGTTAGTGACCCCAGACATGTATGTCCCAGGAAAGACAAAGAAAGTCAGGATAGCCACAGGGGAGGTCACCTCCAAACCTGTAGCCATAGTGCCCCTAGAGAGGGAGGGTATTCTTGACTGGATTAGGGTGGTAGTCAGTGCTGACCTTCCCCTAGATTGTATCCTGGGCAATGACCTCCCAGAGGTGAGTCTGGTCACAGATGGGGTGGTCGCCCAGGGCGCCCCCCCAACCCAAAGTCCTAGGGAGTCAGTCCCTACAGTTAGGAGACAGGGGTTCCCAAGAAAATGAAAGAAGAAAAGGAAGGGTAGGCCACTCTTAAAGAGAGTTCCAGGGAGCCAAGGGCCCTCTGCCCCAGTAAGGGGGGAGCCCAGAGTTGGCACTGGTGAGGCCTCACCTGACCCCAAGGAAGTCCTGAGTAGTCAGGCAACTGTCCAGATGCAAGGTGTTGCCCCTGCACTGACAGAAGGGAGAGTGGAAGGAGGGTGTCTGCCACAGGAGGTGGTAGCCCCCCACTCTAGACAGCAAGAGGGGTGCCAGGACCCCAAAGATGCCCCTAAAGCAGCTCAGCCACCTGTCAGTGGAGAGCTTAGGGTGTGGTTCTGGATACTGACAGCTGTCAGTAGCCTCTGCTGGGTGCTAGCCTTCCTGGCAGCAATGTACTTGGCCTGGGAGGCAGACCCCAGGGCCAATAGCAAAGTAGGCCCCCTGACCCTATTGGTCATGGTGGGGTTGCTCAAGTGTTGGGTTACCTCTTTGGGTAAGCTAGGTGTTGCCCTAGCAAAGTTTGGAGTAGGGGAGGTGGGCACCTCACTACCCAAGTTGGCAGAGAGAAAGGAGGAAGACCCCCCTAGAGGAAAGTTTCAGTTTGAGTTGGGTCCTTTTACTGTTGGGATGGCTTCACTACCCATAGGGAGTGACCCTGACAGGAGGATATAAGGCAGAGTAGGCCCTGCAAAGGGACAGCCAGTTTTCTTCACTGTCTTCCTCGCCTAACAAGCCAGGAAGACTCTCCCAGGGTTGGGCTGAGTCTCCTGGGTGTGTGGGCTGGGGGGGGGGGTTGTGTGAGAAAACAGGGCTGATTGCAGAGGCCCCATAACTTTTTGCCCCCATTTTCCTCTTTTTGCTGGTGTTTTCCTGACTTTGATGGTGCCCTGGGTACTGCTAACCAGTCCCAGGGCCTGTGCTCTGTGTAAAATGGATATGCAAATTAGGCTAATTATAATTGGCTAAGTTAGCCTACCTATAAGTCCCTAGTATATGGTAGGGCATGTAGGTTTAGGGACCACAGCATAGGTGGTGCACACCTAGGTGCACTGCTGAGGTGCCCAGTGTCATTTTAAAAGCAAGCCTGCCTTGCTGGCTGCTTTTAAATTAAAGTTATATGCAAATTCGACTTTGGAATTAAAAGTACTTCCAAAGTCTTAAACAACCTTATTTTTACATATAAGTCACCCCTAAGGTGTGCCCTATGTGCCCCTAGGGCTGGGTGCCATGTAACTATAAGCAGGGACTTTATAAAAATAGATTTATAAGCCCTGGTGAGGTAAAAACAGCCAAATTAGTTTTTCCCTCATTGAAGTAAATGGCCTTCATACGCTAGAATGGGCAGACTTTATTTTAAATTTTAAAGTCTCCTTAAATGTTACATACCAAGAATTTGGTATCAAATTGATTGTTATAATAAATCCCACAACTTCCAGTTGTTGGATTTAATATAACTTGTCCAGGTAAAAAGTTTAGACTTTACCTAAAAAGTTGCCAATTTCAGCTCTGCATTGGTTTTGCTGCTGTGCTCTGATTGGCCAGCCTGCAGCAGCTTCTGCCAGGCTGCCTTGATGAGGTGTGAAGTGGCCAGGCTTCACACAAAGGAATGTGCTTGGGGGAGAGAATCTCCCCTCAGCAGATGGTGAGGCAGGAAGGGGGAGGGATGCCAAACTGGTCTTCAAAGGCAGAGAAGGACATTTGGAGCACCCAGCAACACCCCCACATCCTGCAACCCCAGACAATTAGGTGCCCCCTTGATTAGATTAGGAGAGGGCAGGAGAGGGGTGTGTTTATGATTTTTAGCCACACCAGTGGGTGGGCTCAGCCAGATGTAACCTCCAAAAATCAGATTCATCCATGTTGGATTTTTAGAGACTGTTGCCTTCTGGGATGGATTTTTGCCACACTTCCCAGGAAGTGGTCATCACAGGGGGACGACCCTGTCCCTGATTGGAGAACCAGGGCCCCCCTGCTTTTCACCCAGGAGCAAGGATAAAACTGGCAGACCTGCACCCACGCCTCAGATCCCTATCAGATTTCAACAAGAAAGGAACTAAAGGAGAAGAAG
This sequence comes from Pleurodeles waltl, assembly GCF_031143425.1. NCBI lineage: Eukaryota > Metazoa > Chordata > Amphibia > Caudata > Salamandridae > Pleurodeles > Pleurodeles waltl. The sequence continues at coordinate 346,067,471 of NC_090439.1, forward strand.
GACTGCCCTGCTGGACCCCTGGCCTGCACCTTGGCCCTGCACTCAGAAGGACTGCACCAGCTGCACACTTGGGCTTCACCACAAGAAGGACTTTGCCTGGCTTCAACTGGTTCAAGGAGGGACTCCCTGTTTGCTACAGGTGAAAAATTGCTAAACCAGAGTCCCCTGCACCAACTCCTGAAGAAAGCGACCAGCTGACCACTGTCCAGTGGCCAAAAAGGAGTTTGCGCCAGGTGCATTCTGGGAGTTGAAGTCCGCACCCCCCAAGGACCATCACAGAACTTCTGGACCCTTGGGGTGAGCTGTGGACCCCAAAAGAACCTTAAAAGAACATCTGGGTGAAGCCCCAGAAGTTTGGAAAAGATTTGAGAATTTTTGGAAAAAAGCTCCAGAGAGGGACCGACCCGCCGCGGAAATTCTAGCCGGCTTGCCTCAACCGCGACCCGGCCTGACTTCGTGGTTCGTCCCGGTAAAGAAAAACATCCAAAAAAGAGACTAAGTCCGAACGTAAAAAGTTGACCGGGACCTCCCAGCCATCGTATCCGAGAAGGGCTCCATGGACGTCGGATCAAGATCCAGGTTTACCCCGGTCGAAGGATTTTCATCTCGAAAAAACGACTAAGTCCGAAGGTAAAAGTCTCCACCGAGGAAACCCACATCGCGTATCCGGACAAGGGCTCCAGGAGGTCGGATTCAACTGGCAGGTTCGTCCCGGTGAAGAAAAACTTCAAAATAAAGACTAAGGCCCTCATTCTGACCTTGGCGGGTGGCGGAGGCCGCCCGCCAAAGTCCCGCCGTCAGGTTACCGTTCCGCGGTCGAAAGACCGCGGCGGTAATTCTGACTTTCCCGCTGGGCTGGCGGGCGGTCTCCTTCAGACCGCCAGCCAGCCCAGCGGGAAAGAGGCTTCCACGATGAAGCCGGCTCGGAATCGAGCCGGCGGAGTGGAAGCTGTGCGACGGGTGCAGTTGCACCCGTCGCGTATTTCACTGTCTGCGCAGCAGACAGTGAAATACATTTAGGGGCCCTCTTACGGGGGCCCCTGCAATGCCCATGCCAGTGGCATGGGCACTGCAGGGGCCCCCAGGGGCCCCGCGACCCCCCCTACCGCCATCCGGATCTCGGCGGTCCGACCGCCGGGATCTGGATGGCGGTAGGGGGGGTCAGAATCCCCGCGGCGGTGCAGCAAGCTGCGCCGCCGCGGAGGATTCAATGGGGCCGCGGTACACTGGCGGGACCCCGCCAGTGGTGCCGGTCCGACCGCGGCTTTACCGCCGCGGTCGGAATCCCCATTGAAGCACCGCCGGCTTGTCGGCGGTGCTCCCGCGGTCCTCCGCCCTGGCGGTCAAAGACCGCCAGGGTCAGAATGAGGGCCTAAGTCAGAAGGTAACTTTTTAACCGAGGCCTCCCGCGACCTGTAGCCGAGCAGGGCTCCATCGCGGTCGGCCTGAAAGTTTGACTTTGCCCCGGTCGAGGTGCAACCAGATGACCCGATTGGCGCTTTTTGTTTCTAAGCGCTAGAAAAGTAATAATTCTTTAAAAATTCATATCTCCGGTTCCCCTGAACCGATTTTAATCGTTTTTGTGTCATTTTAAAGATAAAAATATAAACTATTTTTATAAATTGGTTTTGGATTTTTAAACTGTTTCCTGTGTTTTATTTAATTACTGTTTTGTGATATTTGAATGCTTTACACTTTGTCTCCTAAGTTAAGCCTTGACGCTCGTTGCCAAGCTACCAAGGGTTGAGCTGGGATTAATTTACTGAGACCTAACTGTACCTATGTGGAGGTTAGTGGCTTGTTGCTAGGTGTAGGTACCTACCTGCCCTACCAATAACCCATTTTCCAACAATAATTATTAGGCAACTTAACAAAAAACAAATATATACCCATTTCAATTATTTATTATTACCAGTGAAACCAATATAACATCTCAACATTCACAAATATACATTTCTGACATTCAAAAACAAAACAAAAACAAATCAGTGACCAATATAGCCACCTTTCTTTGCAAGGACACTCAAAAGCCTGCCATCCATGGATTCTGTCAGTGTTTTGATCTGTTCACCATCAACATTGCGTGCAGCAGCAACCACAGCCTCCCAGACACTGTTCAGAGAGGTGTACTGTTTTCCCTCCTTGTAAATCTCACATTTGATGATGGACCACAGGTTCTCAATGGGGTTCAGATCAGGTGAACAAGGAGGCCATGTCATTAGATTTCCTTCTTTTATACCCTTTCTTGCCAGCCACGCTGTGGAGTACTTGGACGCGTGTGATGGAGCATTGTCCTGCATGAAAATCATGTTTTTCTTGAAGGATGCAGACTTCTTCCTGTACCACTGCTTGAAGAAGGTGTCTTCCAGGAACTGGCAGTAGGACTGGGAGTTGAGCTTGACTCCATCCTCAACCCGAAAAGGCCCCACAAGCTCATCTTTGATGATACCAGCCCAAACCAGTACTCCACCTCCACCTTACTGGCATCTGAGTCGGACTGGAGCTCTCTGCCCTTTACCAATCCAGCCACGGGCCCATCCATCTGGCCCATCAAGACTCACTCTCATTTCATCAGTCCATAAAACCTTAGAAAAATCAGTCTTGAGATATTTCTTGGCCCAGTCTTGACGTTTCAGCTTGTGTGTCTTGTTCAGTGGTGGTCGTCTTTCAGCCTTTCTTACCTTGGCCATGTCTCTGAGTATTGCACACCTTGTGCTTTTGGGCACTCCAGTGATGTTGCAGCTCTGAAATATGGCCAAACTGGTGGCAAGTGGCATCGTGGCAGCTGCACGCTTGACTTTTCTCAGTTCATGGGCAGTTATTTTGCGCCTTGGTTTTTCCACACGCTTCTTGCGACCCTGTTGACTATTTTGAATGAAACGCTTGATTGTTCGATGATCACGCTTCAGAAGCTTTGCAATTTTAAGAGTGCTGCATCCCTCTGCAAGATATCTCTCTATTTTTGACTTTTCTGAGCCTGTCAAGTCCTTCTTTTGACCCATTTTGCCAAAGGAAAGGAAGTTGCCTAATAATTATGCACACCTGATATAGGGTGTTGATGTCATTAGACCACACCCCTTCTCATTACAGAGATGCACATCACCTAATATGCTTAATTGGTAGTAGGCTTTCGAGCCTATACAGCTTGGAGTAAGACAACATGCATGAAGAGGATGATGTGGTCAAAATACTCATTTGCCTAATAATTCTGCACTCCCTGTATATATTCTGACAAAACGGTCCACATTGCAGCGCGCACATTATGCAGGTGCAAACGTGAAGAATGGACCTTTCCTCCTTAATTTTTCGAACAAATAATTGAAAACAATTGTAACGTTGCACTCCAGGAAAGTTCATATGCTTTTAATTCAATTGTGTACTCCACATCACCACCTATGCGTTTCGACCACCCGGTCTTGCTCACAGTTTGTGAGTATTTTTTCAATGTTTCTTTTTTATAGTCTATTGGCTCTACCATCCAAGTGCACTATGGGACATGTAGTGAAAAATTAAAAATAACCCTAATAAAAACAGTGATTCATCAAATTTTAAAGAAATAATAAATGGATATTTTAGTCCAAAGGTTATGAGCATATTAATGGAAAATGTCTCTAATATAAATATATTAATAAATGAGAGGGGGGGTTCTCATTGAAGACGGCAATATTGATGATCTTGAAAATTATACTTGTATGGGGAGTTCCTTCATTAGCTTATATTTCCTTTTAATTAATGTCTTGATCATGTCACTTATTAGCATTCCTGATTTTCTTTTTTCAATATCAATTCAATATATCTTGATGTATTTTAAATCCCAACAATCATACTCATTAATATTATTGTAGTAATATTTCATCTATTTATTTTATACATCAACATCTTATATGATGACTTTAATCTAATGATTATCCTTTTATAAATGATAGTGAAGTTCCTCATCCACAATGAGACCCCCTGGGGTATTAGTTTTAAGCAGTATTATAAGCTGTGATTCCACAGTCTTAATTTAATCTCTCAATCTCCTTCTCTCTCATTTATATCAATACTTGCGATTCCAAAGAATTTCATGTCTGTCCAGTTTTTTCCATCATGTATTTTCAGATGTCTTGCCATGGCATAGTTCAAATCTTTATTTTGTACAGCTTATTGTTCTAAAATGTGTTTCTTTAGGGGACAGATCGTACTCCCCCCATAACGTAGTCCACAAAACCACTCAATTATATATATACCACATAAGCAGTATTGCAAGTTCTCTTTTTATTAACCATCATCTTATTTCCTTTATGGTCTAGATATTCCTTCATGTTTATCCCTATACGGCATGCTTTGTACTTGCTAGGACATATAAAACCATTAGTTTGAGCTGTTAGCCAGTTTGACAGTTTGTTTCTCTGAAAATGACTTCTTACTAAAAGGTCTTGTAAGGATGGTACCTTTTTGTATGTTATCATCGGGCTATCGCCAACCAATTTTCCCACATCTGGATCCTTCTTTATAACATCACAGTATTTATTGAGGGCATTCAAAATTAGATGATTTTCTTTACTGTATGTCATTATCATTCTTATGTTGGACTCATTTTTTTGCTGTGTTCATCATTGGTCTATTTAATATCTCCACTCTTGTTCGAGACCTTGCTTTTTATTCTCCAGATCTTATATCTTTATACTTGTATTTTCTCTGGATGAATCTTTGTCTAGTTTCGATAAACTTTTGTTCCATTTACTGTTCCGTGGAACAGTTTATTTTAATCTTGATGAATTCTCCGTATGGTATGCCTTTCTTGAGCGATGTTGGGTGAAAACTATCCCCATGTAATATACTGTTTGTTGATGTTGCCTTCCGATACAGAATAGTTTCTGTTGTATTGTTCTCTATGTATACTTGAACATCCAGAAATTGGACACTAATGGTACTCATATTGTATGTAAATTGTAGGCCCATCTCATTTTTGTTTAACTTTTCAAATTATTTCACAAATTCTCTTTCTGTTCCATTCCACACAATAAACAGATCATCTATATATCTCAACCAAATGATAGCTTTTTCTGCATATTCTTCATTATCTTCACCACATGCTACATGTTTTTCCCACCAACCCATAGTCAGGTTCGAGTAGCTGGGTGAGAAGGAAACTCCCATCGCCATCTCACAAATTTGAGCATACATTTGGTGATTAAACAAAAAGACATTATTCCTTAAGCATTGATCAATCATCTTGAAAAGCATTTGTGAATGCTTCACTTTGGTCATATCAAGTTGCTGTAAGAAATAACGTACTGCTGTGAGTCCTATTTCTTGGCTAATGGATGTATTCAAGAATACCACATCAATAGTAATTAGCTTGTATCCTTCCTCCCATCCAATTCCAGCTAGTACTCTCAAAAAATCACCTGTTCCTTTATGTAGGAACTAAGGCTAGATACCAAAGGAGCTAGAAAATAATCCACATATATTGAGATATTTCCATATAGGGATCCACAGCTAGAGATTATCGGACGTCCCTTGGGTTTGTTCCTATGAATTTTCGGAAGAAAATATATCGTAATTATCATAGGACTATCATTTATCAAAAAAGACCTTTAATCATCATTTACCAAACCTTCCTTATACCATGTATCCAAATATTGATTAGATTCCATAGTTAGCTCATTGAGGGGATTTTTTTCAAGTTTCAAATAATGATTTCTTACATTCAATTGTCGATATGCTTCCTCCATATATTGTTGTTTTTCTTTTTCCTTTATCAACCGGTTTAATTTCCTAACTCTGATTTGTACCTTAAGAGCTTCACGTTGTTGCAAAGTAACATTTTCTCTTTTCATGTGGTTGATCTTTTTCAATCTTTCTAATTCTTCAACCACCAGATCATGAAATGTATCCATCCTATTACCTGATGATAATACCGGACAGAACTTAGATTTAGGCTTAAAATTACTGTGACAGTGTCCTCCTGTATTGATTCCTAGTTCTTCCAGAACTTGAGTTTCAGAAATCTCGTGATCCTCTAGATTATCCATTAGATCATACACTGTTTTAATATCAGACTTTTGTTGAATGATCAGGTTAGAGGTCAATTGTTCATGTTCATCATGTAATCATTCCTTAGGAGCATGTTTAGAGAAGAATTTGTCCAATTTCAATTTTCGTACAAATTTGTATAGATCGATTCTAGTTTCTACATAGTCATAATGCATCTCTGGACAAAACGTTAATCCTTTATTTAAAAGAGTCCTTTCTTGTTGTGTCAATTTATGATTTGAAAGGTTGATAATCAAATTGTTATTCTGTTCTACATCTATTGATTGACTTTGCTCTTTTGTTTGCTTCTCAATGGATAGCCTCTTGTTCCTTCCTGGTCCCCTTCTTGTTTTCTGATGTTTCCCCGATTTACTCCAAATTTTCTTCCTCGTCCTCGTGTTTGACCTCTGCCTCTGCCTCTCGGTGTTCTCTGATCCATATAGATCAGTTTCATTTCGTCTAAAAAAAGTAGTTTTTCTAAAAGGTATAGATGTTGCCTCACCTTCACTTAAGTCTGCATCGGATTCACTTATTGACGTTTCAGGAGATTGCATTACACTGTCAATACCAATATGATTTTGTTGTTTAAGTACATCAAATCTTCTTGCAAATGTTAATATTCTCCCAGTTTCATAGTCAATCTCATCCCTTCTGAAATGCCTCTGTCTTTCCTTCTGTTAATACAATCGCATACATTTATAGATCACTTTTGTCAATGCGTGAGTGGTTTCCCTGGGGGCTGCGATCGGCCCCCAGGAAAACCGGACCCACATATAAAAGTGATATATATATACATATATATATGTGTATATATATGTATATATATATATATACATATTCGCCACCAGTTGTCTTGCAGTTGCAGCTTGAAAGCAATGCACGTACTTCAACTTACACGTTTCAAGGCTTTTAGGCAGCAATAAAAACGTCAAGTATGTCTTGTGATTATGTTTCTAATACAAAAGGATCAGACTTTTGTCTAGTGGCAGTTTTGATGCCATAAAACAGCGCAGAATGTTTATATGTCTACTGCAAAGTTCAAATCTGTATTTTAGGTAAATAGCTGAGTACATTAGTAAAGTAAGCCATTACCTGCGCTATAATACAAATGAAATGTATGTGCGGGGGGCTCTGGAGAGATGAAGGGCACTTTCGCTGGGTGGTAGTGAGGGAATCTTAGGAGGAGGTCATGGGAGTGGGAACACCAATAATGATTGTTGGACTGGGAGCTAGAGGTGCTAAAGACTGTGATGATTGGTATGTGGCAAGGTGAAGTAATAGTGTGTCTTTTTTTGAGTGTCTTGAAAGAACGTGATGATTGAGGGAATAAGCGATGGTAAGGTGACCCCTACTGTTGCACATATCACACACACACACCCACCAGCAGTTTTGTGACTGCCTACGTAGGCTAGTGATTTATAGCAACAGTTTAGCCAGTAGCAGAGATTGCATCTCATTGGATGACTGCTGCTCAAGCCCTCACTCGGGTTATAGAGGACAGCTCTGATGTAGGGCCAGAGACTGAGACAACAGATACTTAGACAGCATCTGAGGGATAGGACAATGGCGCAGTCTCTATGGAGTGATTTTTCAGTTGGAGGAGTCCCATTCGATAACTCCTCTTTTAGTGATTATGAGGGAGGTGATGAAGACAGTCCTGCTGTCCCTTCGCAAGCACAGTCTGTGCAACGGGACAATAGCGGTTTAGCCCAACCCAGAGAGCAGGTGCATGCGGCGGCAAGCACAGAGAGAGGGCTCTCTTGGGAAACCCCAATTTAGTTCAGCCCCAAGTTCCACCGCCCAAATCGTATCATGGAGACATCAAAATTATCTATCACAAAACAAACTGGTTTTGTAAGGCAGGCACCTGTGTTTTTGTTCCTGGGCTCGCCACCCATATAGGGAAACATACTAAACCCAACATTTCTGGAAACTAGACATCTGGGGAGTCCACAGAGGTGTGACTTGTGTGGATTCCCCAAAGTTTCCTACCCAGAATACCCTGCAAAACTGAAATGTTGAATAAAAACTCTATTTTTTTCTTGCACTTCTGTCACACAAACTACAGGAATATGCTGGGATCCACAAAATTCCTACCATCCAGTGTTTCCCCTCCTGTCCTGATAAAAACACTGCCCCACTTGAGTGCCTGTACCTAGTGCCTGTGTCAGAAATGGATCATCCTAGGGTCAACAGTTGCCCTCATGTAAGGAGCAACATTGACCGTTGTGTGATCTATTCCGGTCGCGTGCACTAGGCCTACCCACTCAAGGAAGGTCCCTTTTTATCGGGAGATGTGAGGGAATGCTGGGTGCAAGGCAATTTGTGGCTCCTCTCAGATTCCAGAACTTTCTATCACCGAAATGTGACAAAAAAGTGTTTTTTTTGCAAAATATTGAGATTTGCAAAGAATTCTGGGTAACAGAACCTGGTGAGAGCCCCACAAGTCACCACATCTTGGATTCCCCTAGGTGTCTAGTTTTAAAAAATGCACAGGCTTGGTAGGTTTCCCTATGTGCCGGCTGAGCTAGAAGCCAAAATCCACAGCTATGTACTTTGCAAAAAATAGCTCTGTTTTCTTTGGGAAAATGTTATGTGTCCACGTTGTGTTTTGGGGCATTTCCTGTCACACAAGTGAGGTACCATTTGTATCAGGGAGACTTGAGGGAACACTGGGTGGAAGGAAATGTGTGGCTCCTTTCAGATACCAGAACATTCTGTCACCGAAATTTGCGGAAAAAAGTGTTTTTTTGGGCCACATTTTGAGGTTTGCAAGGGATTCTGGGTAACAGAACCTGGTCAGAGCCCCACAAGTCACCCCATCGTGGATTCCCCTGTGGTGTGTCCATGTTGCGTTTCCTGTCACGGGCATTAGGGCTACCCACACAATTGAGGTACCGTTTTTATCGGGGGACTTGAGGGAACACAGAATAGCAGAACAAGTGTTATTGCCCCTTGTCTTTCTCTACATTTTTTCCTTACAAATGTAAGACAGTGTGTAAAAAAGACGTCTATTTTGAGAAATGCCCTGTAATTCACATGCTAGTATGGGCATCCCAGAATTCAGAGATGTGCAAATAACCACTGCTTCTCAACACCTTATCGTGTGCCCATTTTGTAAGTACAAAGGTTTTCTTGATACCTATTTTTCACTTTTTATATTTCAGCAAATGAATTGCTGTATACCCGTTATAGAATGAAAACCCATGGCAAGGTGCAGCTCATTTATTGGCTTTGGGTGCCTAGGGATCTTTATGAACCTACAAGCCCTATATATCTCCACAACCAGAAGGGTCCAGCATATGTGATGGTATATTGCTTTAAAAAATCTGACATCACAGGAAAAAGTTACAGGTAAAACACGGAGAAAAATGGCTGTTTTTTTTTTCAGGTCAATTTCCATATTCATTTTATTTCAGCTGTTATTTTCTGTAGAAAAATCTTGTAGGATATACACAAATGACCCCTTGATAAATTCAGAATTTAGTCCACTTATCAGGAGTGTTTGGCTTCCCGGGATCCAGCATTGATTTCACATCCATTCCTGTCACTCGCTGGAAGGAGGCTGAAAGCACAAAAATAGTAAAAATGGGGTATGTCCCAGTAAAATGCCAAATTTGTGTTAAATAATGTGGATTTCTGATTCAAGTCTGCGTGTTCATGAAATCTGGGAAGATGATGATTTTAGCACCGCAAACCCTTTGTTGATGCCATTTTCAACAAAAAGACCACAAGCCTTCTTACGCAGTCCTTTTTTCCCATTTTTTGGGGGGAAAAAATGAAATTTTAGCTGTTTTTTGGCTAATTTCTTGGTCTCCTCCAGGGCAACTCACAAACTCTGGGTACCTTTAGAATCCCAAGGATGTTGTAAAAAAAGGATGCAAATTTGGAGTGGATAGCTTACGTGGAGTTATGAAGGCCTAAGTGCAAATACCCCAAATAGCCAAAAATAGGCTCATCATGGGTGGTGTGGAGGGTAGAAGGTCCAGCAGCTAAGGGGTTAATGGACTACGAGCCAATGTACAAAGCCACTATTTCGGGCTGTTAAGAAATGCAAAATGGGCTTTTGAGATGTACAAAGCCGTTTGCGGAATTCCAAATTGTGATTTCTAACCAGCAGAAATCCAATTTGCAAACCTCTGAATAGGAAATCGCAAATAGGGATTACCTAGTTGCAATTCCTATTTAGATATACAAAGTATTTCCTAAATGCAAATTGGGCATTTAGGAAATGTAATTTCCATCGACTTTAAGTTGATGATAACCATGTGCAATTTTAAAAAAGCACCCCAAAATGCTTTTTTTTAAAGTGCACTAGAGCACATATGCACCTTGGACATATGTGTGCTCTACGTGTGCACCACTGTTTTTGGGGTGAATTTTTGTCGGCCATTTTCCCATAGCCATCCTTGGTTTTGCAGTTCCCAAATAGTGATTTCCTAATAGAAAATCGCCATTTGGGAAATGCAAAGCTGGGGTTTCTTATTTGTGATTTCCTAAATCGAGTCCTACTTTGTAGAAATCACTAATAGGAAACCAGTATCTCGGTACATGGCATTTTTCATTTCCTAAATAGCGAGTTCTATGAAGGAAATGCTATTACCATTGATGCCAAGTTGATTGTAACCTTGTGCAAGTTTTAAAAATGCATTCAAAATGCTTTTTGTAAAGTGCCATGTATAGGGTGCAAATAAGCTTAACATGTGCACCACTTTTTTGGGGGTTGCATCCAGGGGGCCGTAGGCCCCTAGGCACTCTTGCTTTTGTATTTCCAAATTTGAGATTTCCTACTAGAAAATCGCAAATATGTAAAAGCAAAACCATTCGTACTTATGGACCAGGAACAAATGGTGTAGCATAGTGATTTCCTAATAGCAATTCCTAGTCTGTAGGAATCACTATTAGGAAATCTCTATTTTTGTACATTCCTTTTTGCATTTTCTAAATAGCAATTTCTAAGGATTCCCTATTTAGGAAATGCTAAATAGGAGTGTCGTGCATCTGGACCAAAATTCCTAGTGAAAGGCGATTTAAATGTATTGTTCCACCACGTTTAGTGAGATAAGGAAATGGCCATTCAGAATATATTGAATGCTAGATGGCTTACTGGCCTCAGGAGTCTTCAATTCACAACCGCTAAAGTTGGCAGGTGTGTCTCGGATTTAATTCTTACTCTAATGATCTGAAGACAGTCCCCGATATAGTTACCTTTTCCTAATCCTTCTCCCTTGTGAATATGATTCATGAATAAGCTTACCTTCATCCTTTTGTAGCTTGTGTTTACGATGCCCTACAATGGATGTTAAAGCCGCTTGGCACATTTCTGCTGAAAGAATGCGTCCCAATATTTTCATTTAATGACATTTAAAGCTTGGTATGCATCACTAGCCTTCATTATAAACATAATGAATACGATTTTGTTTACTAAATTATGTGCGGTAGTATAAATGAATGTGATAAATATATATTTCCTATTTGAGAAAAGCTCAGCATTACATTTCACATTTTATTTCTCATTTGTTTTTCCCCGGCCTAAAATAATGAACAACAAAATTGGCATAAAACATTGCTACATGGATTATTATTTCACCTATTTGAAGACAGGTGTACGTTCAGTACTCTCTAAAATTGGTTAATTCATTGACTTCCTTTTTAATATCTTTCGTCTTACGTTAAACTGTTTTCAAAATAGTTGCTGAAATGGAGCACATTATTGGGCCTGGATGAAATTTCCCTTCTGCCTGTGTAATCTTGACTAATGGCAATGTCATATAATTTCGCGAGTTTCAAATTATGCTTGTTACATTAAGGCCCATATTTATACTTTTTGACGCAAAACTGCGCTAACGCAGTTTTGCTTCAAAAAAATTAGCGCCGGCTAACGCCATTCTGAAGCGCTATGCGGGCGCCGTATTTATTGAATAACGTTAGCCGGCGTTAGCCGCCGGCGCCGTCTGGTGTGCGTTAAAAAAAACGACGTACACCAGGCAGCGCCGGCGTAGGGGGATATGGGGCTTGGGCGTCAAGAAATGGGGCAAGTCAGGTTGAGGCAATTTTTTCGCCTCAACCCGATTTGCGCCATTTTTTTTCACTCCCAACCCCCATAGAAATTACTCCTGTCTTAGCAAAGACAGGAGTCATGCCCCCTTGCCCAATGGCCATGCCCAGGGGACTTCTGTCCCCTGGGCATGGTCATTGGGCATAGTGGCATGTAGGGGGTCACAAATCAGGCCCCCCCTATGCCACAAAAAAAACAACAAAAAAACACTTACCTGAACTTACCTTAATGTCCCTGGGATGGGTCCCTCCAGCCTTGGGTGTCCTCCTGGGGTGGGCAAGGGTGACAGGGGGGTGTCCCTGGGGGCATGGGAGGGCACCTCTGGGCTCCTTCAGAGCCCACAGGTCCCTTAACGCCTGCCTTTTGCAGGTGCTAAAAAACGGCGCAAAAGCGGCCGGATGTCATTTTTTTTGACCCGCCCACTCCCGGGCGTGATTTTTGCCCGGGAGTATAAATCCGACGCACATGCCTCGGAGTCGATTTTTTAGACGGGAACGTCTACCTTGCATATAATTAACGCAAAGTAGGTGTCCACGCTAAAAAATGACGCTAACTCCATGGACTTTGGCGCTAGACGCGTCTAACGCCAAAGTATAAATATGGAGTTAGTTTTGCGTCGAAATTGCGTCGCAAACAGAGTATAAATATGCCCCTAAGTTCCTGAAATAATGCCATTGCACAACGTTGAATAATTATGTTAGAGCATTGGATCAACGTGAACAACCAGAACGAGACAGGTTGTTCCTTGCGCACTTGTGTTCTTTGCGCCATTTTGATTAACTTGAAATGCATCCACACATCAAAATTGAACTCGAGCCACACTTCAGGCTAAAATATAGCACTTAGGCCCATATTTATATTTTTTCCGCACCGCATTTGCGTCATTTCTTGAAGCAAAAGCGGTGCAAACTTACAAAATACAATTGAATTTTGTAAGTTTGCGCCGATTTTGCGTCAAAAAACGACGCAAATGCAGTGCTAAAAAGTATAAATATGGGCTAAGAGCCTGATGTGCAAAAGGGCTTTTCCCATTCTGTGTTTATGGAAAAACGTGTTAGTAACTATGGGTCTGAATGGCGGTTTACATTGCACGTAATTTCGCATAATGTTTGCAGAACGTTACGTAATTCTGAAAAAACGAATTAAGAAAAATTTTCATCCCCCTACATATTAGAAGGGAGTAAGAAACTGTACCAGATCTATTTCACACCGGAACAAACCGATGAGAAGACTTTGCAGGTCAACAAGCCTTCCTAATGTTCATATTTTTTACTTCAGACACGAACCTGAGAATCTGTTCTTCATGCTGTGTCTTGACCCAGTTATTAGAGTGATCAATGACACTTTCAGTTTTTGGTAGAAATATCTTTATGGCGTCCCAGTTGTTATCTATCATCAGTTATAGCCAACTAGCAGGGAAAGCAACCTCGCACATTTGAGATCCATCGAATCAATACATTTTAGCGTTCATATGCAGAGGTAACCTACATAAAACACATTGCGATGCCAGTAGACCCCCCTCCCATGTTCACTCTAAAACAAAAGTAGCGAATATGTTCCATTTTTCGCAGGGCCACTAAAATCATTTGGCAGTGGATGGCCTTATTATGTGATAAGAAAACACAAGGGCCCATATTTATACTTTTTTTGCACCACATTTGCCTTATTTTTTGACGCAAAAGGGACGCAAACTTACAAAATACAATTGGTTCATATTTATACTTTTTTGACGCAAAACTGCGCCAGCGCAGTTTTGCGTCAAAAATATTACCGCCGGCTAACGCCATTTCTGTGCGCTGTGCGGGCGTCAAATTTATACATTGACTCACTGCAGCACAAACCACAGGTGTAAGTCTTTTTTTTTTACGCACACCGCAGCGTCAAGTCGTAAAGCAAAATGACGTTAACGCAGCGGAAATGACTGTGGGTCGATTTACCACACCACAAACCGGATATGCGGCGTTTTTTGACGCAATAGCGTCCAAATTCCCCGCGAACATAGCCATTTCAGCAGAGGACAGCCAAAATGGATCCCAGATGCCTATACAGACCCTAAGAAGATGACAACAGACCAGGAACCAGTCAGGAGGACCCACACAAGACCCAGGACAGTTTTAAAAAGAAAAAAAGGTGTCGTTTCAGTGCAGAGGACCAGGAAATTCTGGTTAAAGAGGTGACGGAACACCAGCACCAACTGTTTGTCACCTCAAAGTTGCCAATCAGTAGGAGAGAGGCAATATGGCAACAAATTGTTGACAAGATTAACATTGTGGCAGAGGTACGCAGAACAGTCATTGAGTGCAAGAAACGCTAGCATGACTGCAAGCGCAGGACCAAGGAAAAGATGGCCAGGAACAGGAAGGCAGCACTGCAGACTGGAGCTGGGAGTCCAGCACACCAGGAGCCCCTGGACCACATGGAGGAGATGGTTGCAGCTGTCATCCCTGAGGAGATCGTCACAGGGATTCAAAGACAGGACAGTGCAGACTACCAGGAGACAACGCACATGCAGGGTAAGTCGCATGGGGGATTAAACTGCACTAATGTTAACTGTAAGCAGGGGGGGACGGACCACAAAATGCATGGAAGTCATCATATACATGGAGTGGCATGGGTAAATGGGTATGGCATGGGGGCATGGCCTGCACAGAAAGAAGCTGGGGCACACCATAACACTACAACAACAACAGTCCCATGGGGGCATGCTGCCATGCCAACGATGGAGCAAAGGTAAAGCCACGCCAGGAGGGAAGGGCACAACGTCAAACTGACATCCCGGCACACGTCAGCCACTATACCACCTACAATAACTAGGGCCCTATTAACAACCTCTAGTCATACCGACAACTGGAATGTAACAGTGACAACAGTTGCCTCTAACACCTCCGCTCTGTTTGCTGGTCAAGTAGCCAATGGCAGTAACATCCCCATGGATCATACACACCAAAATTAGAGGGATGAGGAAGACAACTTCAACAATCCCCTGAAACAAGACAAATGTTCCAGTCCTGTCAAATGTGAATGCCCATAGTTGCCGCAAACATCAGCCAATGTCATCAACGTTAGGAGCTACACAGCACTAAGGACACACCCATGCTGCATATGCCAGGGTCCATCGTGTTCGTGGGTCACAATGCAACATCCCAAATGTCATACTGCTCAGACAACAGCATTGAGGGGGAGGACACATGTAACTGGTCACTGACATACACCTGCACAGTCAGAGGAGGAAATAGGACACTGCTACGACTATCAGGGCAATTCAATGTAACACACATTCCCCAACATCAGCTGTACACATTACCAATGTTAACATCCATATCGTTCAAGAACAATGCTATGCCTAGGATAAGCTACATTTCAACAACATATAAGTGGATGTGAAAGATCAGAGACTGGGGCAGGTCCAGATTTTTAAGTGTGCTGCTAGTGCCATCAGAACACCCACAGCCAGTAAAAGGTCTCACCATGAGAATGGATGTAGACGGAGGCTTGAGTAGGACAAGACGGTGGCAATTCATTATTTGGCCTAAAACAACACTAGAGGAGATGATGCTGACAAGTCTAATAACTTAATACAATACATGTGACATGCAGGTGGGCCATAGGCCTGGGAGAATGCCCATCTGAAAGACTGGAGCAATGAGCAGGAAACATGATCACAATGTGAAATCATCACAAGGCAGGCATGTCACATCACAAATGCCTCAACACAGACACACTAATTGTACCCTATTTCATTGCAGAGGACGATGGATCTCCTGCAGATATGCCTGTCCAGGAATACCCTGATGACACGGATGACGAGCTGACAAACATCGCCCAGCAGACCATCCAAGATGTCCTTGGAACCCTCCAGACCCCACCTTCAGTCACAAGGAGGAGCACAGAACAACCAGCCATCGCAGCGGATCCACCCACCACCCCAATTGTAAGACCTGCCAGCTCCAATACAGCTGAGGACTCAGACGACACAGGCACCAGCTTTGAGAGAACTGTAGTTGGAGTACAGCAGGAGCTGGCCAATGAGGTACGGGTGGGAATGTAAACTATGGCAGCCAGCCTAGAGGGGGTGCGTTCGTGCATGATGTCAACTGAAGAACAGGCAGCAGCAGTGCAAGGGCGAACAACTACATTGCAGGAAGTAGAAAAAAGGCTGAAGGAAATCAGCACAGCTGTAATATAGTTGACTCAACAATCCTGTCAACGCGTGCACGAATGCAACATTGAACCCCTCAGGGCCGACCTGGCTGCCTACCATCGTGATGTGGCTGCTATTCTTAAGAATCAGCAGATCCACCTTGCAGCAGTACTGCCCTTAAGACCTCCACAGGTAGCAGCGACCGGGATGTCTGACTCCACGTCTTCTGACACTGAAGTGTGTGTTGCCCCTTCACAACCACCACCACCAAGAACAGTGGAGGCAACACACACATCAGAAGAAGAAGACATGGAACAGATCATCTTCACACGGAAAAGTACACGGAAGCACTAGTCCCAGCCACATGGCCAACTATTACCAAAGTCCAGCGCTTTGTAACATGCCAGTTTTACAAGAACTGTACTCAATGACTGTTCTGCAAACCACTGTTAATCTTGTCATCCTGCCCAGTGATTGTCTCTCACTTACTCATTGGCAAATCCTGTCCATCTACACTGTCTGACACATCACCCCAGCATGTCAAAAGCATTTTCCTTTACCACTTGTGTAGGATTACAATGGAAGATGTCACTATAATGGACTCACAATCATGGGCAATGTACATATAGCACTACAGCACTTTTCAATAAATAGCACTTACACAACCACTTTGTCTCTGTGTAATGTGACACATCAACTGTGCAGTAGATCACTGAAATGTGCCTCCTGTCAAATTACGTAGCTTGTCAATACAACTTTCCTGAAATTATGTAGTCAGATAACTTTGCACAGTGGCCAGGATTGAATCATACTCTGCCCTTCCTGAGGGTAAGATCTGATGAAATGAGAAAACATACACCATCATGCTGTGTTGGACAGAATAATGCTTCCTCAAGGGATATCTCAGTCATCAAATAGTGGCAGCAAAATGTTGTCACTGTGCAATACTAACACATATAACAGTGCCCACAAATCTAAGCAAACACTCCAAAAACTGCATAAATGAAGGTGTCTGAGTTGCCATCCAAAGAAGTAATCATGCTGAACAGTGTCACAAATGATGTCTGTAAGTCATGAAGACAAAACTACAAGAGTGCTTACGACCACTCACCTTATAAGGGTGTCCTTGAACATCACACTGCAGTCAGACCTAAAACAGTTCCCCAATACCAAATCTGGAAGCACTGTTTGTGACTTTGAAAACATACTTATTGACAAAAACACGTTGGGATCCATATTAACTGTGATTGTTGGTTGCAATGAATGGTGGAATCTTTGCAAGGTAGCTCTGGGGTAGCTGCCAATCTCACAGCTCAGTTGGGATTTGTTCATAGCATAGGACACAAATGTAATAGAACAAAATTAATGTACACTTATGCCAAGGCCCTGATCTACAATCATTTAATACATACTGTAAAGGACTCACTATATATTTATTAAACGGTAATAATAGAACAGGAAACTCAGGGAAAAGTCTTACCTAACCTAATCTACTCATTACCCACAACTGTCCCTAACTAACCTAAGCTAAATTTAGTTACCACATGTAACGAAATGTTCTAAACATCAACCCCCACCCCCTTACGAGACAGGACGCATGGAGGACAACAGATACTAACCTAAACACATACTATACTATCCTAAACAAATATATATATTTTTGTATTTTTGTATATTTGTTTTTTTTTTTGTAAACACACAAGAACCCCAACATAGAACCCACACACTCAAAAAGAAAAAATAGAAATAATCAGGACCCCCACCCACTAACACTAACTAAACTAACAGCCTATACTAACCTAACACTAAGCCCCCTAAGCCCACTAAGTATAAGAACAAGGAAAGAGGAGGGAAGGAAGGGGAATCATGTCCATTTTTAAAAGTCTAGAGGTTGGCCCTCCAGAGGGTCCGCTTTATGGATCGCACACGCCTGTTCATTTGGTGAACATCCCGCTGCAGGTGACCAATTTTCCGGAGGACACGGTCCATGTTTTTTTCCATTGCCTGAAAAGCGGCAGGGTCAACTGTAGCAGCTGGGGCAGTCTGGGTACCAGCTGAGGATGTGGTGGGCGTGTAGAGGGCCACCAATCACTATTCCCAGGTGGTCCAGCAGATCTTGCTCCCTGGTGATGAGGTCAGCCCAGTGGTGCTTCAGCCGGTAGTCATTCCTCTGGCTCCCATACACGCACTGCAAGTGATGCAGCACCTTTCTCCAACGGATTTGTCGCGCATTAGTATGATACCCCTGTATCACCCTTCCCCCTGCCTCGATCATAAGTGGGAGGAAATGGCACACCAGCCATATAAATCCCCCAAGCTCCTCCTCACCCATCCTGCCAAGACATGGCCTACACAACATCTCAGCAACGAAATGGGGACTAGGGGATAAAGAAGAAGAAAGGAGAAAAGGGGGAAAGTAGAAGTACAAAAAATAAGTAAACTTAACAACTAAAAGAGCCCAACTATCCCCAAACTAGCACTACCCACAACAGACTCCCACAAACAACAAATACAATACAATACCAGACAATTTTAAACAAAACACACTCAGACAGTATACAACAACAAAATTTAGTTCACAAAGTAACAAGTAATGTAGCACACATGACACAAAAGCACAAAATCACTGGACAACACTCTGAACACAGCCACACAGTCTAGAATAATCACAGGCTGCAAAGTGAAAGTGAAAGTACACCCACTGTACATAATCTGTAAACAGGATATCCTATGACATCACTTCCTGCACAAAATGGCCGCTGTTTTTATCGTCATAAGTCATATTTTTTCATGCATACAGATTGGGCGTCATTTTTCCCGATGCGCAGGAGTGAAAATTAGGCCGCATCCAAATAATTGTACATAGTCTTTACAATTATTTGGATGCAGCCTAATTTTCACTCCTGTGCGTCGAAAAATATGACGCACAATCTGTATGCGAATTTTTTTTTTGATGCATAACGATAAAAAAAGTCAACATTTCAGGGCATGAACTGGTTTTGGGTATTTTTTCCATTTTAATGTAATGTTACATTTGGGACACAACTGAGATAGGCTGATTGCACCCACTTTGGTGTTGATGGTGTATGTTCACATGTGAGACATCATACTGCAGCAGACCATGACCCGCTACTTCCTTAACAGGATTTTGATGCTTGGCTGACGCACTAGATGGCCATATGTGTGGCCTACATATATATATTGCACAATTTGGGCATGTTTGGCATCAGGAGAGGATAGCAAGGTGACGCACATTAGTACAATACCTCAATGCCTATGGCTCAATGTGTGTGCAGTGGCCAATAATGTATTAGTCGACTCAGTGTGTGTGCATCACAAGATGCATTATTGCAAATATGCTTGTATGAACTTGAAGTCAATGTGTCCAAACCTTAGATGCAAGTCATTGTGGAAATGAGAGAGGGCATGTGCTAATCATACATGTAGCAACATCTGTTGTGTGCACTTCCAAGATTTGGGGTAACGTAAACACCACAAATGACAAAGCATGCACCAGATAGATGGCAGATGCTTTTTCATGTCAATAGTCCACAAGTTGCCATCCCATGTCCTAGATTTTTGGTAACTGCTTCCTAGGCACTTGTTAGTGAACCCACAGTGAGTCAGGCACATGCATAGACGAAGTGGGTACCATGTCATTGGCCCAGACAGCCAAAGGTGAACCACAAATGTAATATGACGCCACAGTTGTGGTCATATGACGGAACCACAACTCTCCAGGGGCTGTGGTGGACCAGCAGATGAGGCAGCACGTGTCCACATTTTTCCAGTGATCAATTGCACAGAGGTGTCTTGTTCATGTGTGTGGTCCAATGTTGATCCTGTATATTTTTAGGGGTGTATATTTTCACAGTTACGTCCAGGACTCATCATGAGTCAGTGGCAGCTATTCCTGTATCTGCTGAGTATCCTTCGGAGACCAATGTGAGTAAAGTCTATGAGGACATTTGTACCTACATGGGGATGGTCCCACCCTGTCACTGAAGACGTGTAATGAGACTATCAATAGGGCAACCTTGGTGTGCTGAGTGAGATAATGTCTCAGGTGTCATGTTCCGGCAGGTGTCATTACAACATTTGTACACAGATTGGCCTCCAAAATTCCCACTGCATCTGGGAACATCATAGACTCTGTGCTGATTATTCTCGCAGCTATTCACCATGCACCGCCCCTCAATATGTTGTGAGCAATGTGATTCAACGTGTGAACTGTCAGGGTCCTAACATGTGTGGACTTTTCATGGACATTATCAGAGGTAACTGGTTCTGCTGGAGGCACCGTACCCAATCCCTGCATACGGCCCTGGTACACTGTCACACTTTGTCGTTCATGCATACATGAGACCCAGACAAGGGATGGGCCATGATTTTGGTATTCAAAGACAATTTAACATATATGGTACAGTTAAAAGGCAGATGATGCTATACAATGTATTTGGGTATGCATTGATGAAGCACATGACAAAATACCCTCTGAGGAAAACAGTCAAAATGGGGAGCACCCTGTCTTCCATTCCAGCATTTGTGACCCCAAGGCATCATGGTAAATGCAGTCATTAGCACGAATTTGAATAGAGTTTTGAAAGTTTTTCACCATAAGTTGGTGCGGCGAGTGCCGTATCTTCGGACACGTGTTTCTGGCTATTTGGCCGTCATCAGCGAAGAGCAACGTGTAGCTGGCGGGGTTGCTTGAAATGCCGCCTTGAAAGTATTCTCAGGTTTAAGTACCACTCAAGAAGGCGCACAGGTGTTTCACCCGAGCTCGTCAGCTCAGAGGCTCACAGGAGCCTTAATTAAAACAGTCAAAATGGGGAGCACCCTCTGAGGAATGTGAGGTTTGGTAAAGCAAGTCTGGTAAATATGTAGCCACAAGGAACCTTTAGGGTAACGCACAGACAGGTGCCAGTCAGGCTGACAGGATGCAGGGTATATCTGGATCCAGCAATTTCACAAGTTACGTAATCAGTGGTCTGACTAAGACTGGTCGGAGGAAGAACAAGACAGTTGACATGGAAAACTGTGTATGTCCTGTGCTTTTGAAGGTGACACGTAAACCCAAGGGCTGTGTTACACGGCTTAATTACTAGCAATGCATAACGGTGTATTTGACAAAATGGCAACTTCTATGCTGTTCCAGGCATCAGCAGGGCCAGTGCATGTTCAGATGGGTGGCGTGCATGGAGGTGGTCACAGGTGTGTGCTGCATCTGTTTCTCACAAGTCCTGTATGTGAGTATTGAATTCAAATGGCCAACATTTCCTTTCACATGGGAAGCAATCTACAGGTGCTAACAGGGCTTAGTAACTACAAGCCAGTGCAGTGTATTAATTGACCTGACGTCCATGCAGTCAGATGTACTATGACAATGGCATAACATAGGAAAGGGTGTAGCACACTGGGTTACGATTTTTTGTCTGTGTGTGTAGAGGAGGTAATATCTGGGTACACATATTACTATTCCAGGGACCTCTTCAGACAGGTGGGTTGTGACCAGGAGCATGGGTGTGTTAGGAGTTAGGAAATGGGCTGACATGTACATGGAATGTCATGTGCGCAATGCTTGTCATATGTGTGGCACTTGTGCTATCTATGTTCTGCTTATATGGAACTCTAGTCCCAGATAGTCCTTGCAAAGATTGGATGCAGTTGGACTTACTGCTGCCAAGGGTATGGTCATACATTCCTGTTACCAATGCAATATCACATCAACTGCCTCATGTATGAGGCCTGTTTTCCCCTTATTGAGCGATGGTGTCTTAGTTGTGTGCCATATGCTGCGATGAACCATGTTTCCAACAAGTATGTGTGAAATAGGTGTGGTCCTCTGCTTTTGCCCTTCAAAGGTGAAATGTACAGTATATAAGTCTTTTACAGTGTTTGTGTATGTGACTGTTGTATGATATGCATCACAATTGCTGTGGGATTTTCTGTGTCCTGATCGGTATATCAGCTATGCTCCATGAGGCTACACTCTTATTCTGATAGTTAGAGATAAAGGTGATAAAAAATGATTAGCCAGACCATGATTTTTTTTTCATAAATCTGTTTATTAGTATTTTTTGACATTACATCGCTTCATGTTCTTGCATTTGTTTCAACATGACATAGTGTGGTGTGTTTTCTCATACATTCACATACACATATCAGTTAGTGCATCAGAGGCGTATTGTTGCAGTATATTATACAGTGCAAACTTTTATTCAGTCGATTAGTTCGTTATGTTGCCTGCGTTGTCTTACAGCATTGCATTTGTTACTTGATGAATTTTGTCATTGTCAGCCCTTTACATGTTTGCGATTCAAAAAGTCAGTAATGCGTTCAATGTCCATCATCCTACGCACCGTTTAATAATGTTTTCTGGGCTAAAGTAATTTCTCACATATATGTTCAAGGGGGGTGGCTTGTTTAAATAGATAGAGATTATGAGTTTTATATATGTTAATATATAAAAAAACAGGGGAGGGAGGTTAACATTAACAGTTGCCGGCGAAGGACACTTTTACTTATTACACTTGTGTAATTATTTCCTAGTCAGGGCGGGGTTCTTAGTATTGCGAGTCAGTTCACTGCCAGAGGAGTTAGGCTGTGAGCCACAGCAAGCGGATATTGCCACATTAATACCCAGAGTCGGGGTCTGTTTGGTCAACCTTTTGTAGTTGATTCCCCCAGTTTTATATATATATATATATATTTTTTTTATTTCTTTTGTTTCCCACCCCCTCCATTTCCCCCACTCCCGTCAGTAAGGTGTCCACTAATGCTGTTCCACTCCCCTTTCTGGTGGACATATTTCCGTATTACGCAGTCGCAGCAGCATTCCCTCCCAGTTGGCAGATCATGGAAACTGTCTCAGCCCTAATGCTTCCTCTCTCGCCAATGCCGTGCCCTCAGCCCCGGCCCACACCTCGACTGAGCGCCTCCAGGCCTGTGTCGGTGGTGGGTCAGGTGATTTCCATCTGCGGTCACTAAGCGCTTTGCTACAATGAGTCCTAAGTCTACGAAGCGTGCTTCTGCTCTGTAGTGTTTGCTCCTGGGGAATAATCCTAATATGCATTCTTCCCATGTGTGGGGTATTCGTTGTGTTGTACATTCAGATAGATTGTCAGTCACTGCTCTCCAGTAGGAGTCTAAGTCAGGACAGGACCATAGCATGTGCAGCAAGTCTGCTCCAATCTCGCGACATCGGGGGCAGGCTGCATATCTACAAGCGAAGTATCTGTTCACGCAGGCTGGTGTGAGGTAGGCTCTGTGTACTATGTAATATTGGATTAAGCGAAATCGAGAATTGCGAGGCACATTAAGGTGGCCTGCAAGGGGAGTCTTCCATTGCGTTAGCGCGATCGAATTGCCGGTGTTTGTTTCCCATGCTACCCGCAGCGTATCGGTTTCAAGGGCAGTCTGGGATCTTAAAGCGCCCGCCAACAAGCTAATCAGTCGACGTCCCTGACCCATCACCTGTAAATACTGGATCAGCAAGTGAGTGGGAGGAGCAATTGAGATATCTCCCCACTTGGATCTCAGTGCCCCTATCAAGGAGCAGTGTAGTAAAAACTGGCCAGGTGGCAGTCCCATCTCCTGTAGCCTGGCAAAGGGGAGGAGTTGGATTTCTTCATAGAGGTCTCCCAGAGTATACAATTCTATTTCGTGCCACGCGTGTAATTCGGATTCTGACGTGACTCTGATACATCTTGGTGTGCCCATTAATGCCAAGGCTGGTGCGAAGGGAACTGTTGAGGTGGTGAGGCGGATTGATCGACGGAAACATTTGTGGGCCACTTTAAGAAAGAGTTGTCGTGGGGTCCGCGTTTGTGTCAGTGGGTGGAATAGGTGTCATATCTGCTGGAGTGACCAAAGTCTGCTCTCTGACGCTGTGTCCACTAGATGAGCACCCTCTAGCCATCTGGATATCCATTGAAGCTGGGCTGCTAGGTAATAGTGTTCCAGGTTGGGGACTGCCAGTCCACCCTTGTCAGGTGGTAGGTATAATTTTTTTAAAGCAACTCTACAACGGCCACCATTCCAAATAAATTCCATGAATCCTGTCTCCAGAGCCCTGAAGAAACTAGGGGAGATATAGTGTGGGAGGTTAGAGAAGAAGTACAAAAGTCTTGGCAGAACTACTATCTTCAGGAGTGCTATTCTGCCTGCTACCGACAGCGGTAGCATCCTCCAGAAGCTCATTTGGGGTTTAACCGAGGACACAGCCCTTGCGAGGTTACCATCAAATATGTCTGCCTCGCGGTGATATACTCGGACACCCAGGTATCTGAATGTGTGGGGTTGCCATGGAACGGGATTTCCAGCAAGGGTAAGTCCCGGGTCCTGGAGTCCCGGATCAAAGGGGAAGAGGAAGGACTTAGACCAATTTACCCTCAAGCCAGATGCTAGCGCAAATTGCTGTAGTAGTAAGCCGGCTTCAGGGGGGACTCGTGTGGCGTCTCGGAAGTATAGGAGAAGGTCATCTGCGTAGAGTGAGACTATGTGGACACCGTCACCCAACGGGCTGCGCCAATCACCCCCTTCTTTACGCAGGGCTGCTGCCAGGGGTTCCATAGCAAGTGAGAACAACAATGGCGAGAGAGGGCAACCTTGTCTTGTGTCCCTGCGCACCTGGATCGGTTCCGATATCTCGGATCCTAACTTCACCCGGATTAGTGGCCTGGTATATAGTAATTTAGGTAGGTGAGTGAAGGACAGGCCTATACAGAACTGTCGGAGTACTCGGAACAGATAGGGCCATTCCAAGGAGTCAAAGGCCTTTTCCAGGTCTAGTACAAGGCAGCCTGCCAGTGGCCAATCACGTTTTGCGTATTGCATGACTCGGAACAACCTTCTGATATTGTGGGAGGTGTCTCTGGCTGGCACAAACCTGTTTTGATCTGGGTGTATCAGACCTGGCACTGCCAGCGCGAGGCGTGTTGCTAGTAGTTTGGCTAATGTTTTATAATCGGTGTTAAGCATTGCCAACGGTCTATACGAGCCAATGTCTGCCGGGTTCCATCCGGGTTTAGGAAGGGAGACCAGTAATGCTTCCCTTTGGGTGGCCGATAAATGGCCTTCCTGTGCAGCTGTCTCGTAAAGTTTGAGTAATTTCGGCGCCAGCTGTATCGCGAAGGACTTATAAAAATCATCAGGGCCCGGCGTTTTGCCAGATGCTAGCTCGCGAATACTAGATCTAATCTCTTCAAGCTCGAGGGGCGCCTCGAGTGCTATAGACTGTGCGTCTTCCAGATGTGGGAGTTCTATTCCAGCAAACAACTCAACGCCGGAGTCGCCCCCCCCGGAGTCGCCCTCGAGGTGTAGAGTGCCTCGTAGTGCCTTGCAAACTCAGTCTGTATCTCTCGGGGTGTGTATACTAGTTCCCCAGTTTGTGAGAGGATTTCCGTTATTGGCTTCCTCTTGCAGTCCCGGCGAATCAGCCAGGCCAAGAGCTTGCCTGTTTTATCAGCAGTGCATGGGTTCTTGCGGAGTGTGCGGTATAGTTTAGGCATCGCAGGCGCTCTAGTAGTGTCAGGTGTTCGGCGCGCATTGCTGATAGTCTTGTGTCGTCTGGCTGGTTGTTAATTGCCTCCCTCTCTGGCTGTAGCAGGTTTTGCTCTACTCTAATCAGCTCCAGTTTAACAGAGCGGCGCAGGCTGTGCTGGGTTCCCAAGCAGTGTCCTCATATAAAAACCTTGAATGCGTCCCATTCTATCAAGCCCGATGAGGCCGTGCCGCGTTTTGTTAAAAAAAGTCTGGGATTACAGCGCTCAATGACACTCGGAAAGCCGCATTTCCAGCAGCTCCGGTCTCAACTTCCATGTGGCAACGGCCGGACGGGGAGGTCCCCAGCACAGTCGCGCAATCAGGGGGTTATGGTCCGAATGTGTGCGTCCCAGGTACTCCGAATTCACCACCACTGGGGCGAAGCTTATGGTGCAGAGTATTCTGTCTAGTCGTACATGCAACGAGTGCGGAGTGGAGTAAAAGGAGTAAACCCTGTCTATCCTATGTCTTTGTCTCCATACATCTACCAGGTGCCATTGCCGGATCCAGTCTACTAGGCCCCTCAAGGATGCCACCACTGGGGAGGTGGGCAGTGGGGGGAAGGAGCGGTCCAGTTCCACATCGAGAACACTATTATAGTCTCCCCCGAGTAGCCACGGTAGACCGCTCCAACCCGCCAGCCGGTGAGATAGACTATGTAAGAATGCAGTTTGGTCGGTGTTTGGGGCATATATGGAGCCCAATACTACCATGCGCCCCGCAAGTTTTCCCTTAATTAGCACAAATCTGCCCTGTGGATCTACTACCTGTTCTTCCACTGCAAAGGAGGGTGCCAGCTCTAATCCAAATTAACGCACCTTTAGCATATGCTGAGTGACCTGTCGCGTATAATTGTCCTCTCCAGCGCTGGCGCAGTCGGGGGATTTCAGGACTCACTATGTGTGTCTCCTGTAGGAGTGCTATGTGGATCGAGTGACGTTTGAGGTAGGAGTAAATAGCATATCGTCTTTTGGGGGTGTGAATACCTCTTACATTCGACGTGATTGTTGTATATGTGGCCATATTAGAAGTTTTGAGTTGTTCTGTATGTCTCCCTTCCCTGTCCCTCCGCGCAGTGTCTCATCATTGCTTTTCCCCACCCCACAGAGGGCCAGGGATTCCACAAGTGTCAGCCGGCAATAACAGAACATACCTAATACTATCGGAGCAGATAGACAACAGGTCACTGCCCAAACACAACAACAAAACCAATAACGTGTTAACACACATCCATACATTATATGTCTCCGCTGGTAGGAGCTTGGGGGTAGGCCAAGTTCACAAAGGGGAAGGCCTCCCCCGGCTTTAGGTGGGCATAGTGACCAGGAGTGGGAGTCTGGTCGCCTGGGATGCATATGGCTGTAATTTGGCCGTTATATATGTCCAGGAGTAAGGACTGTTATCTTCCTCACTCCCAGGTCACTTCAATGTGAACCTCGTTGGTCCGGCGATTCCTGCTGTGCGTGATTTCCGGGCATTGTTCGAGGTTTCCTCAGAAAAGTTTGTCTGCGGTGGCTGGCGTTACCGAGGGTCCTCCATCATGGTGCAGCTCCGATAGCCGGTCCGGTGTGAGAGGACGGTCACTAGACAGCTGCGAGAGTTCTGTGTCTGATCCCGAGGGGAGGGGTAATGCACCGATCGTTGCGGCTGTGTGAATCGCCTTCCTTCTCTCCTGGATTAGTTGCTCCCGGTCTGGAGCACAGTTTGTTGGTTTGGCGCGAGTCGTGTTTCTTCTTCGGTCTCTTCTGGTGTGGCTACGCCTGGGTCGAGGTGTCGGTCCTGCTCGTTCTGATGCTCCACCAGAGGACAGTCCAGATGTTTCAAGCCATTCCCATGCTGCCTCTGGGGTGGAGAAGAAATGCGTTTTGTCCTCTATCACGACTCGTAGTTTGGCAGGGAATAGCAGAGAGTAGGTTAAGCCCAGGGAACGTAATTTACGCTTTAAAGGTAGGTAAGAGGCTCTGTCTCTCTGTACCGCCAAGGTGTAATCAGGAAATAGCATGATTTGCATGTTGTCCACTTGGGGAGGTGGACCGGCTCTCACAGTTCTCAGTATAAGGTCCCTATCCGCGTAGTGGAGCAATCGGATAATGAATGGTCTCTGGGCATTACCTGGCGACCTCGATCGAGCAGGAATGCGATATGCACGTTCCATAGAGAAGGGAGTACGTTTGCCTTCCGATGCCAGTCCCCGTAGCCAATTTTCGGAGTAGGCCACCGGGTTTCGGCCCTCAGCGCCTTCAGGTAGATTCACCACCCGGATGTTATTTCTTCTGGAGTGGCCCTCTGCGTCCTCGACTCGACGCTCCAGCTCCAACACCCTGGCCTGTATGTCTTCTATTCCAGATTTCAGTTGGGTGGTCACAGGTGTTAGTTCATTTACTGCGGCTTCAATTTCTTTGGTTTTGTCTGTGAGCTTACGGTGGTCTGCATGAAGCAGGACTAGGTCGCTCGTTACTTTATCTATTTTGGCTTCCAGCGACGTACGGGCATGCTCCAGCGAGTCTCCAATGCGTTCCACCGCTGCGAGTACTGCATCTAGTTTTTGATTGTCTTGAGTTAACTAATCCTGTATTTTCCCAGCTCCTGTGCCAGATCGTAGGCACCCTGTTCCAGCCATATTTGGTACGGTTTCAGCTCAATGGGCGCTCAAGGAGTCCGGTAGGAGGTCAGGCCCGCTTGTCCGGGGGTGGAGAGCAGGCCCCCCGACAGCACGAGCAGCCTAGCCAGGCGGTTCCCTCCACCCGGTTCCCCAGCTCCCGATTATTCACCCTGGGGATGTCCTGTAGTACCACGCGGGGGCTGGTGTGTTCAGTAGCCACGCAGTTGTAAATCAATTAGGTCTCACATGTTCAAAGGTGGCCCAGATCTTCTAATGTTCAACCGTGCTCTCTTCATCTCCCGTTGCGGGGTCCCGGATACCAGAAGGGAGATCCTACGCCACCCAGGGCTACGGTGAACCGCCCGTCTCCCCCAGTTCTTGAGGGGACTCGGGGGTATCGCTCCAGACCACTCTCAGTCCCAATATAGGCCCCACACAGGCTACCTGCCCGCCTCCCCACCTGTCACTGAGGGGGGGCACCGTCTCCCCTGCTCAAACCAGACTCGTCGGCTGCCGAGGGGGGAGTGCTCCAGTGGTCTTCAGGTTTAAAGTTTGATGTGGGCTGTTTCAGTTATCTCCGTCTTTTAGGTCGCTTCACTCCACGGCTTGATTATGGGGGTACTGTATGGTGCCTCAGCAGTGGGACACTGTTTCCTCGAGGCCGCCCTGCGTTGGCATCAAGTTTTTCTGTGTGATTTGCAGCCAGGAGGGGGAGATCGCTAGGGGACAAGTCCAAGTGCGCAGCTCAGGTCGCCGCGGTCGCCTCCTCCGTTTTAGCAGCTCTGCCCAGGAGTACTGTTGTTGGATGTGCGGTCTCTGCAGCTCTGCCGGTTCATACTGCTTTTCTCCCCTGAGTCGCTTTGTCCCACGGCCCAGGTCTTGAACTCGGCCCGCGCGGTCACAAGGCCGCCTCTCCTCCCACGTGGGGGGATTCCCGCCCCCGAGGCACCATGTCCCGGAGCACCAGTTTCAGGCGCGCGATACAGCTCTGCTGTGGTAGCACCCCGGGGGGGTCCGCTCGCGGCTCGTCCAGGCCCCCGAGCCACCCAGGCTCCAGCTCAGGTCACGAGGGGAGACGCTCGTCCGCACGGCGATCCGGTCCGCGCGCACCGCGAGTGCGGTCGCAGCGGCCCCGGCAGCACAGGCCGCTCCTCACCTCCGTGCTGTTCGGCCTCGTGGCCCAGGGTATGTTCGTGGGTCGCGTGGGCGTAAGACCGCCTCCTCCTCTGGGCGCGGAGTTCTCTCCTCTCAAGCGCCACATCCCGGGGTGTTGACTTCGGGCACGACCCATGCAGCCGCGACACAGCCCCGCTTCCAGGACACGCCGGGCAGATCACCCGCGGCTCATTTAATTCTCCGGGCCTTCCGGGTTCCGATACAAGTCGCAGGGGGGCAGCGCACCCCCCACCCGCTCACCCCCAGTTAGGTCGGATTATCCGCTGTGGAGCGGAGCTCTAGAAGCTCGCCTCCGCCATGTTTGGTGGCCTGGCCACGCCCCCATGATCTTAGCCAGACCATGATATGGTGATTATTATCGGTGTTTATTTACATTAGTTAATACAGTGGTGATGGTGATTTTTTTTTTTTTTATTGTTCACGATATGTTGGTGCCTACGCAATCCAGCAGCTGTGTTTTGTTGATCCCCCTCATGTTGCAGGCCACCATCCTCCTCTTTCTCCTCCTCCTCTGGTTCCAAGAGGGGAATGTTCCTTCTTATGCAAATGTTTTGAAGGATGGCACATGTTAGAATGATCTTACAGACCATTTCAGGGGATTATAGGAGGCTACCACCAGTGATGTCGAGGCACCTGAATCTCGACTTGAGGATGCCGAAGGTCCTCTCGACTATGCTGCGTGTCCTCCTATGTGCGTCATTGTAGGCACGCTCTACTGCAGTGCTTGGGTTGCCAAATGGTGTCATTATCCATGGCTGGATGCAATACCCCGGATCAGCTGAAAGAGAAAATGATTGGGATCATGTTGATGTTTGCTTGCCCCATTAATATCACCTTGCATGTCAGTAGTTGTCTTGTGTTGTCTGTGACTCTTTTGTGTTATTGTGTTGCTTCCTAGGCTTCAAGGATGTACTATCTGCATTGGGTTGTTTCCTTTACTGAACGAGTGTTTGGCTGCTGACCGGTTGTCAGCAGTATGTTTTGGGATTTGCAGTACAGTGTGCACTCCCTAGCATTGTGACTTGTGATACAGGTATCCCTGTGTCTTCACTGGGGTGAGATGATAGTTCCATACACAGATTAATTTCAAAGTATTGTTAACACATTCACATCTATTTACCCTGGACATCCCATACCTTTAGACTTATGCAGTGGATTAATTTAAACATAATTGAGACGCTTACATTTTACAAGGTGACAAATAGGCAAACCATTCCAAACGTTGTGATCATTGACGTCTTAACATTAGACTGTACACTCATTTCAGATGTGTGACAGGTTCAAAGCAGACCTATGAAACATGGCTAGCGATGTCACGACCTCAGTGTGTTCCTGTCGAAATGTTGCTGTTGTGGTGAATGTGTTGTGTGTCCTAGAGGGTTGCTGTGCAGTGTGTATATAAGTAGGTTTTTGTACTTACCAACAAGTAGTCCATTGCCATATCGTCCATCCTGGAAGTGCTGATTGATGGTAGAGTGACAGAAGATGAATGAGTCATGGACACTCCCAGGATATTTTGCCACGATGTCGGTGATCAATCCTTGGTGATCGATAATGGCCTGCACATTGATGGAGTGTGTGTGCTTCCTTTTGCTTAGAGGTATTCAGTTGCAGCAGGTGGCACAAGGCATACAGTCTATTGCATCAAGGACGTGTGGGAAGCCACTAATGAGGTAAAACCCCTGTTTTGTTTCCTGCTGCTTCTGCAGTGTGTTAGGGAAGCAGATGTGGCGGGGTGTGAGTCCAATGATGGCATCCAGTACTTTGGGCAAAAAGGCAGAGAATGATGGCTGTGATATTCCGGCAACCAGGGCACCAGTTGTTTGAAAAGAGCCACTTACCAGCATGTGAAGTACGGCAAGCAGCTTGGTTTCTGTTGGGATGGTGCGGGGTGTCAGCAAGTGGGTGCCAACTGTGGCTCTATGTTGCGCAGCAGCTGCTGAATGGCTTGCCAGTTCAACCTGTACCTCTCGATGATGTCATGTTCCCTGAGGCCATGAAGGGTTGTTCTGGTGCGGAATATCCTCTCCTGCCTTCTGCGCTGCCCTTGGGGTCCCTGCTTGTGTTGTGTTAGCTGCTGTTGTTGTTGCTGGGCTCTGCGTCTGCGTGCACGCTGGATGAGAAGCACCTCCATGTCTCCATTTGGCCGCTCTGCTGCTCTGCTGTTGCTTCTGTGTGTTCTGATTAAATACAGGTGTGTTTGCCCCATTTTAGCACCTGGCCTGACCCAGGCGTTAATTTGTTATGCAAATCGGGCTGTGTGTCATTTTCCAACTCCGACTCCCGGCTGTGTGGCATTTTTGCCCGAAAGCATAAATACGACACACGGCTGTTTAAGTCATTTTTGGACGGGAACGCCTACCATGCATATGATTAATGCAAGGTGGGTTGCCGCATCCCAAAAATTACGCACATGGCTGGATTTTGACGTCCGCGGGCTCGAGCGTCAAAGTTTAAATATGGGGCAAGGTTTGCGCTGAATGTGCATCAAACTTTTTGACGCACATTTGGCGCAGGCAGAGTATAAATATGCTCCAATTGTATTTTGTAAGTTTGCGCCCCTTTTGCGTCAAAAAGCGGCGCAAATGCGGCGCTAAAAAGGTATAAATATGGACCAAAATATGCAGCACATTCTGTGGCAGTGTCATTTCACTATTTTATTAAATTAGCAAATGTTGATGCTGGCTGGGCAAAATATGCACTTTATGAATACCAGTTTACTTGAAAACACCAATTGACAAATGAAAGATACTGCTGTATCTTTAATAATGTATTTTTTCAATTTCATAAAGTCTTTTTAACAAATTTAGTAACAATAACCATCGGGATATGTTTGTATTATCAAATACCTCATGACAACAGTCCTTTTAAAGCTATAGATGAAGTCATCAACGGAGTATTCTATGCTGCAAGGAGTAATTGATGCCTCAAAGGTGACAACCCAACATGGACTTCTAGATTCATCAAGTACATGGACTGAGTTGAGAAATTAATGTATGTATATAGATGAGGAATATTTCACGATCATATGCAGACGTGTTTTACTATTTTAACTATTGTGCACGAATACTAAGAACATCACATTATGCCAGTGTACACAGTCTCAAACTTCCAATTTGTGTCTTGTAGCCATCTACAACATCAATAGGGTAGACAAGTGCCAGTCAGAAGCCACGCCGGCCCTTGTTAGGAGAGGCCTGTTAATTCCTTTGAAGTTAGTAGAGCACAGGAAGCCCTATAACAATATGTATTATGAAGGGAAAAAAGATCTCTTGGCCAACTGCATTTTGGAGGCGGCAAATAATATTAAAGCAGTCTTCCAAAATGTAAAGGGTTTTGCCAACCACAAACATCTCTCCAAGCTCTTATCCCACATTACCATTGCAATCACATGCATACAACCCACAACCTAGGCTCTACTCTCTTGCCTGATGATGAGATGCCCAGGGGCAGGTATGCATACTAAAAGTTACCCCTGGTGGGTAAAAAGTGTACTGGACAAAAGTGTCCAATCGTTTGTGAATTGTGGTTGGCAGTCAGTATGCACCCTGTCCAAGCAGGGACCCTCTCTCTAGTCAAGGTAAGGGAGATACACACCTAGGATAACCCCTGTTCACCTCCTTGGTAGGGTGGCACAAGCAGTCAGGCTTACCTCAGAAGCAATGTGTAAAGTGCATGTACAATCACACACAGTACCACAGTAAAAATACCACACAATGACTCAACACCAGGTTAGAAACATAGCCAATACTTATCCGAGTAAAACAAGACCAAAACAACAAAGATCCAACATACACAAGCAAAGTTATGATTTTTTAAAGATTAAACTTCAATATAGTGCTAAGAAACACAAATGCTTCAATTTGGTGACATTATGGCGCCATGACAGTGCGTTCCCAACAATCCAAAGCCAATGGTGCCGGTCAGGGAGTTGCACAGACCCCAAGGTACAGTATGTGGGAAAGATCTCCTTTTTGCCCTGGTCACCCCTAAACGTTTTGGACAGGTACTGGTGGTTACTGACACCTGGCTGTGCCCTGGGTACTGTTTACTAGTCCCAGGGCCAGTGCTCTCTGTAAAGAGGATATGCACATTTGGCTATTTATAATTGATAATATTAAACTACCTGTAAATCCATAGTATATGGTGGTGCATATAGGTTTAGGGATACCAGCATAGGAAGCACACCCATAGGTGCACTGCTGAGGTGCCCACTGTCATTGCTGGCTGCTTTTAAGCTAAAAATATATGCAAATTCGACTTTGGAATTAAAAGTACTTCCAAAGTCTTAAAGTACCTTATTTTAACACATGTCATCCCTAAGGTGTGCCCTATGTGCCCATAGGGTTGGGTGTCATGTCACTATAAGCAGAGACCTTTTAAAAATTGTTTTATAAGCCCTGGTGAGGTAAAATAGCCAAATTTGTCTGTTGTGAGCCATAGGCTACAATGGGGAGACTTTATCTTAATTTACAAAGTCCCCCTAAGTGACAGATACCTGAAGTTTGGTATCAAATTATTTGCTATAATAAATCCCACAACTTACAATTGTTGGACGTAATATAACTTGTACAGGTAAAGAGCTTTAAACTCTACCTAAAAAGTTGCCAACTTAAGCCCTGTAGTGCCCTTCTCTGATTGGCCAGCCTCTGTTAGCCTGGCCAGGCTGCCTTGATGAGGTGTGAAGTGGCCTGGGCTGAATACAAAGAGATGTGCCAATAGGAGGAGGACTCCCTTCAGCAGATGGGAAAGCAGGAAGAGTGAAGGGCTGCCAAACTGGCCTTCAAAGGCAGGGAAGAACATTTGGAGCAACCCAGCACCTCCCCCACATCCTGCAAACCAAGACAATTAGGTGCCCTCTTGATTAGATTAGGAGAGAGCATGAGAGGGGTGTGTTTAGGATTTTTAGCCACGCCAGTGGGTGGGCTCAGCCAGGTGTAACCTCCAAAAATCAGTTTCAGCCATTATGGATTTTTGAAGAATGTTGTTCCCTGGGATAGATTTTTGCCACAAGTGGTCATCACAGGGGGAAGGACCCTGCATCTGATTGGAGAACCAGGACCCCCCTGTTTTTCACCCAGGAGCAAGGATAAAACTGGCAGAGCTGCACCCACACCTCAGATCCCTGCCTGATCCCTACAAGGAGGAACATCAGAAGAAGAAGGAGGACTGCCCTGCTGGACACTTGACCTGCACCTGGACACTTCACTCTGAAGGACTGCACCAGCTGCACACCTGGGCTTCAGCACAAGAAGGACTTTGCCTGGCTTCAACTGGTTCAAGGAGGGACTCCCTGTTTGTTGCAGGTGACAAATTGCTAACCAGAGTCCCCTGCACCAACTCCTGAAGAAACTGACCAGGTGACCACTGTCCAGTGGCCAATTTGGAGTTTGCACCAGGTGCATTCGGATAGTTGTAGTCCACACCCTCAAGGAGCAACTCAGAGCTTCTGAAACCTTGGGTGAGCTGTTGTAGGAGGTGTGCCTGGCTTGTAGTGGGTACCTTGGGTACTTACACCTTATACCAGGTCCAGTTATCCCTTATTAGTGAAGTAGTAGTGTTCTAGCAGCTTAGGCTGATAGAGGTAGCTATAGCAGAGCAGCTTAGGTTGAACTAGGAGACATGCAAAGCTCATGAAATACCACTTATAGTTACACAGTACTTATACACAAGTAAAGACAATACTCAATGTTACCAGAAAGAAAGGTAGTTTATTTGAATGACACAGTACCAAAAATATCTTAGAGGCAATACTCCTTCTGGAGGTAAGTATTATACACAATATATACACTAGACACCAAAACAAGGTAAGTAATTAGACATAGGATAGTGCAAACACTAGGAAATGCTATAGAACACAATGGGAGAAAATAGGTCTGGGGCAACACAAACCATATACTAAGAAAGTGGAATGTGAATCACAAATTCCCCCCTAGACAAGTGTAGTGTGTGGAGAATCACTGGGTGAGTAAGAATACAGTAAAGGTAAGTAAATTACCCCACCCAAGAGCCCAGAAAAGCAGGAGTAAAGTGATGCAAGTTTCCTTAGAACACACTATACCTTGTGATATGGATTATTTCAGTAACAAACCACGTCTGCAAACAACAACGAATGGATTCCTGGACCTGAAGACCTATAAAAGAAGGAGACCAAGTCCAGAAGTCGAAAGAAGTTCCAGGAAGGACAGGAGCCCCTGCCAACCCAGAAGAGGGTGCAAAAGAAGAGTCCCCGGTTGGACGAAGACTGCAGGAATGCACCCTAGGAAGATGCCAGCGTGTTCCCGCATGATTCAAAGGATGTCCCACGACGTGAAGATGGATGCAGATGTGATTTCGTGTTGGAAGTAGCCAACAAGCCTTTGTTACGACAAATATGCATTTTGTGTCAAAATGGCACTGGTTGGACCCAGGAGGGACATGGGGGCCTCAACTCTGTGTGAGGAGGAAGAGGGGGCTCTCAGCACTTTAGCGAGCCCTTAGGATGCCAGGCAGCACCCACGGGAGTCCGAGGACACCGGGACAAAGGAGGTGCAAAATGCAGTTGGTGCAGCACTACAAAGAAGGGTCCCACACCGCCAGAGGTCAACTCAGCAATTTGAGCGTCACAGGATGGAGTGTTGGGGCCTGGGCCAGGCTGTGCATGAAGGAATTTTGCAAATAGTGCACAGAGGCCTCAAGAGGTGAAGAAGACGTGGTGCACAGGGGTACTGTTCCTCTCAATGAAGGCAATGTCTTACCTCCTCCAAATTGCGTCAGCAGGACCTCAGGACAGTCTATATCGATGAAGTCCACCCTCTGTTTCTAGGAGCATGCTTGTCACTGTGAGAGGAGTCCAGGAGTACTGGTCATCGAGTTGGAAGCTGCTTGTATAAGCAGGGGAGTGACTCCGTCACCCCACGGGAGATTTCTTCGGTCCTTCTGGTGCAGGATGAAGACAGGGAGTCCTCAGAGCATGCACACCATGGAAACTGTTGCAGTTACTGGCTGGAGCTGAAGTCCCTTGTGGATACTTTGTTGCTGTTACAGCAGCTCCTGGAGCAGGCTGCGGTTGATTCAAGGTCAGAGGATAAAGTAGTATTTGCAGAGGATTCCTAAAGGAAACTTGCAAGTAGAATCTGAAGAGAACACACAGGAGAGACCCTAAATAGCACTGAGAGGGGCATTGGCTACCTTATTAGGTAAGGACCTATCAGGCGGGGTCTATGGTGTCACCTGCTGACACTGGCCACTCAGAGCCCTCCAGAGTGTCCCCACACCTTGAAAAGCAAGATGGCTGAAGTCTGGGACACACTGGAGGAGCTCTGGGCACCACCTCTAGGGTGATGATGGACAGGGGAGTGGTCACCTCCCTTTCCTTTGTCCAGTTTCACGCCAGAGCAGGGAACAAGGGGTCCATGAACTGGTGTAGACTGGCTTATGCAAGGAGGGACCATCTGTGCCCTTCAAAGCATTTTCTGAGGCTGGGGGAGGCTACCCCTCCCCAGCCTGTAACACCTATTTCCAAAGGGAGAGGGTGTAACACCCTGCTCTCAGGGGAAATGCTTTGTTCTGCCTTCCTGGGACTGAGCTGCTCAGACCTCAGGAGGGCAGAACCCTGTCTGTGAGGTTGCAGCAGATATAGCTGCAGTGCAAGCCTCAGAGAGATGGTTTGGCAGTACTTGTGGTCCATAGTGAAGCCCCCAGGATGCATGGAATTGGCTCCCCAATACCAGATTTGGAATGGGGGGACAATTCCATGATCTTAGACATGTTCGGAGTTACCATTGTGAAGCTACATATAGGTATTGACCTATATGTAGTGCCCTCGTCTAATGGCGTCCCCGCACTCACAAAGTCCCAGGAAATGGCCCTGAACTATGTGGGGGCACCTTTGCTAGTGCAAGGGTGCCCTCACACTTAGTAACTTTGCACCTAACCTTCAGCAAGGGAAGGTTAGACATATAGGTGACTTATAAGTTACTTAAGTGCAGTGAAGATGGCTGTGAAATAACATGTACGTTAATTCACGCAGGCTGCAATGACAGGCCTGTGGAAGGGTTTGTCTGAGCTCCATATGGGTCACAAAAGAAATGCTGCAGCCCATATGGATCTCCTGGAACCCCAATGCCCTGGGTACCTAGGTACCATATACTAGGGACTTATAAGGGGGGGCCAGTGTGCCAATTGAACTTGGTAAATTAAGTCTCTAGCCTACAGTGACAAACTTAAAAGCAGAGAGAGCATAAGTACTGAGGTTCTGATTCAAAGAGCCTCAGTGACACAGTCAAGCACTACTGACAACACACACATTAGGTCACAAACTATGAGCACTGGGGTCCTGGCTAGCAGGATCCCAGTGAGACAGGCAAAACACACTGACATATAGGTTTTTATCTATGAGCACTCGGGTCCTGGCTACCAGGATCCCAGTGACACAGTAAAAACACACTGACACACACAAACAGGCCAAAAGTGGGGGTAGCCATGCTAGAAAGAGGCTACTTTCTCACAGCTGTGGACTCCTAAAAGACCTTAACAGACCTTCTTGAAGAAGATCCAGAAGTTTGGAGAACTTTTTAAAAAAAGCTCAATAAAGGGACCGACCCGCCGCAGCAACTCTAGCCGGCTTGCCTCAACCGCCGCCCGGCCTGACTTGCAGGTTTGTCCCGGTGAAGAAAATCTTCAAAAAAGTGACTAAGTCCGAATGTAGAAAGTTGACTGGGACCTCCTGCACAGGGTATCCGTAGAGGGCTCCAGGAACGTCGGATCAAGATTCAGGTTTGCCCCGGTTGAAGGATTTTCATCTAGAAAAATAAGTCCAAACGTAGAAATCTTCACCAAGGGCTCCTGCAACGCATATCTGAGGAAGGGTTCCAGGAGGTCAGATCGGACGGGCGACTTCGTCCCACTGAAGAAAATCTTCAAGAAAATGATTTAGTCCAAAGGGAAACTTTTGACCAAGTCCTCCCCCTTGCTGTAGCCGAGCAGGGCTCCATTGCAGTCAGCCTTAAACTTTGACTTTGCCCTGGTCGAGGTGCGACCAGATGACCAGATTGGTGCTATTCGTTTCCAGGTGCTAAAAAACATGAATTCTTTACAAATTCATATATCGGGTTCCCTTTATCTGATTTTATTCGTTTTGGTGTCATTTTAAAGTTAAAAACAGTTCCTATTGTTATAAATTGGTTTTGGAATTTTAAACTGTTTCCTGTGTTTTATTGAATTACTGTTTTGTGATACTTGAATGCTTTACGCTTTGTCTCCTAAGTTAAGCCTTGTCGCTCGTTGCCAAGCAACTAAGGGTTGAGCTGGGGTTGACTTATTGAAACCTAACTGAGCCTAGTGGGGTTTAGTGGCCTATTGCTAAGTGTAGGTACTTACCTGCCCTTACCAATAATCCATTTTCCAACACAGTACCTTGTTAAAAGGAGGAAACGCACTGGTGCACGGAGTCAAGGATCGAAGCGTCACTCGATCTGGTGCAGATAAGTTCTGGTGCTGCAGAGGAGCGGAGGCGTCAGTGCGAGGCATCGGGTCCTTGCAGCAGAATTGTGGAAATGAGGCAGCATTGGGGAAAAGTGTTGGTTCCTTACACTTCTGGCGGAGTTGATGTCTGTCAGTCAAGACGCGGGAGGGCAACTTCACCAGATCGCAGTCACGCTATGAGGCTATAGGCACTGTGATGTATTCGAATGTCACGGATGTCAGTGACACAGCACTTCAGAACTCACGTTGTTGTGGACTTCGGCGAGGCTGTGGTGGCGTTGGGCCTGCAGGGTTGTCACACTCCAGTGTGGACCACAGCTTCAGTTGCAGGCGGGGTCAGTCCGGGTGCCGTCCGAAGTCAGTGCACTTGGTTCTGCTTGGTTTTTCATCAGCTTCTCCTTTCAAGGGTCCAGGGACTGGTTTAGGTATCACTTGAAAGAATAGGAGTCTCGGAAAGAGAGTCCAGGTGCTGGTAGGGGAAGTCTTTGATGGCCCTGACACTTCAGCACAGGGGGCAAGCTAAGTCCAAGCCCTTGGAGAATCTTCTCAAGCAAGATACACAGCAAAGACCAGTCTTTGCCCTCTCTAAGACAGAAGCAGAATGTTGGAAAATGGGTTACTGGTAGGGCAGGTAGGTACCTACACCTAGCAACAAGCCACAAACCTCCACAAAAGTACAGTTAGGTCTCAGTAAATTAATCCCAGCTCTACCCTTGGTAGCTTGGCATCGAGCGTCAAGGCTTAACTTAGGAGACAAAGTGTAAAGCATTCAAATATCACAAAACAGTAATTAAATAAAACACAGGAAACAGTTTAAAAATCCAAAACCAATTTATAAAAATAGCTTATATTTTTATCTTTAAAATGACACAAAAACGATTAAAATCGGTTCAGGGGAACCGGAGATATGAATTTTTAAAGTATTATTATTTTCTAGCGCTTAGAAACAAAAAGCGCCAATCGGGTCATCTGGTTGCACCAGGACCGGGGCAAAGTCAAATTTCAGGCCGACCGCGATGGAGCCCTGCTCGGCTACAAGTCGCGGGAGGCCTCGGTTAAAAAGTTACCTTCTGACTTAGTCTCTTTTTCGATGTTTTTCTTCACCGGGACGAACCTGCCAGTTGGATCCGACCTCCTGGAGCCCTTGTCCGGATACGCGAAGTCGGTTTCCTCGGTGGTGATTTCTACCTTCGGACTTAGTCGTTTTTTCGAGATGAAAATCCTTCGACCGGGGTAAACCTGGATCTTGATCCGACGTCCGTGGAGCCCTTCTCGGATACGATGGCTGGAAGGTCCCGGTCAACTTTTTACGTTCGGACTTAGTCTTTTTTTCGGATGTTTTTCTTGACCGGGACGAACCACGAAGTCAGGCCGGGTCGCGGTTGAGGCAAGCCGGCTAGAATTTCCGCGTCGAGTCGGTCACTTTATGGAGCTTTTTTCTAAAATTTCTCCAATCTTTTCCAAACTTCTGGGGCTTCACCCAGATGTTCTTTTAAGGTTCTTTTGGGGTCCACAGCTCACCCCAAGGGTCCAGAAGTTCTGTGATGGTCCTTGGGAAGTGCGGACTTCAACTCCCAGAGTGCACCTGGCGCAAACTCCTTTTTGGCCACTGGGCAGTGGTCAGCTGGTCACTTTTTCAGGAGTTGGTGCAGGGGACTCTGGTTAGCAATTTTTCACCTGTAGCAAACAGGGAGTCCCTCCTTGAACCAGTGGAAGCCAGGCAAAGTCCTTCTTGTGGTGAAGCCCAAGTGTGCAGCTGGTGCAGTCTTTCTGAGTGCAGGGTCCAGGTGCAGGCCAGGGGTCCAGCAGGGCAGTCCTTCTTCTCCTTGTAGTTCTTTCTTCTTGAAATTTGGTGGGGATCTGAGGCGTGGGTGCAGGTCTGCCAGTTTTATCCTTGCTCCTGGGTGAAAAGCAGGGGGGGCCCTGGTCCTCCAATCAGGGACAGGGTCGTCCCCCTGTGATGACCACTTCCTGGAAGTGTGGCAAAAATCCATCCCAGAAGGCAATAGTCTCTAAAAATCCAAAATGGATGAATCTGATTTTTGGAGGAGAGATCTGGCTGAGCCCACCCACTGGTGTGGCTAAAAATCATAAACACACCCCTCTCCTGCCCTCTCCTAATCTAATCAAGGGGGCACCTAGCTGTCTGGGGTTGCAGGATGTGGGGGTGTTGCTGGGTGCTCCAGATGTCCTTCTCTGCCTTTGAAGACCAGTTTGGCAGCCCTCCCCCTTCCTGCTTCCCCATCTGCTGAGGGGAGATTCTCTCCCCCAAGCACATTCCTTTGTGTGAAGTCAGGCCACTTCACACCTCATTAAAGTAGCCTGGCAGAAGCTGCTGCAGGCTGGCCAATCAGAGCACAGCAGCAAAAACAATGCAGAGCTGAAATTGGCAACTTTTTAGGTAAAGTCTAAACTTTTTACCTGCACTAGTTATATTAAATCCAACAACTGGAAGTTGTGGGATTTATTATAACAATCAATTTGATACCAAATTCTTGGTATGTAACATTTAAGGAGACTTTAAAATTTTAAATAAAGTCTGCCCATTCTAGCCTATGAAGGCCATTTACTTCAATGAGGGAAAAATGAATTTGGCTGTTTTTACCTCACCAGGGCTT
Source organism: Pleurodeles waltl (assembly GCF_031143425.1). Classification (NCBI taxonomy): domain Eukaryota; kingdom Metazoa; phylum Chordata; class Amphibia; order Caudata; family Salamandridae; genus Pleurodeles; species Pleurodeles waltl. The sequence goes on from NC_090439.1 coordinate 346,109,098, forward strand.
ATAAATCTATTTTTATAAAGTCCCTGCTTATAGTTACATGGCACCCAGCCCTAGGGGCACATAGGGCACACCTTAGGGGTGACTTATATGTAAAAATAAGGTAGTTTAAGACTTTGGAAGTACCTTTAATTCCAAAGTCGAATTTGCATATAACTTTAATTTAAAAGCAGCCAGCAAGGCAGGCTTGCTTTTAAAATGACACTGGGCACCTCAGCAATGCACCTAGGTGTGCACCACCTATGCTGTGGTCCCTAAACCTACATGCCCTACCATATACTAGGGACTTATAGGTAGGTTAACTTAGCCAATTATAATTAGCCTAATTTGCATATCCATTTTACACAGAGCACAGGCCCTGGGACTGGTTAGCAGTACCCAGGGCACCATCAGAGTCAGGAAAACACCAGCATAAAGTGGAAAATGGGGGCAAAAAGTTAGGGGGCCTCTGCAATCAGCCCCAGTTTCTCACACAACCCCCCCCCAGCCCACACGCCCAGGAGACTCAGCCCAACCCTGGGAGAGTCTTCCTGGCTTGTTAGGCGAGGAAGACAGTGAAGAAAACTGGCTGTCCCTTTGCAGGGCCTACTCTGCCTTACATCCTCCTGTCAGGGTCTCTCCCTCTGGGTAGTGAACCCACCCCAACAATGAAAGGACCCATTTCAAACTGAAACTTCCCTCTAGGGGGGTCTTCCTCCTCTCTCTCTGCCAACTTGGGTAGTGAGGTGCCCACCTCCCCTACTCCAAACTTTGCTAAGGCAACACCTAGCTTACCCAAAGAGGTCACCCAACACTTGAGCAACCCCACCATGACCAATAGGGTCAGGGGGCCTACTTTGCTATTGGCTCTGGGGTCTGCCTCCCAGGCCAAGTACAGTGCTGCCAGGAAGGCTAGCACCCAGCAGAGGCTACTGACAGCTGTCAGTACCCAGAACCACACCCTAAGCTCTCCACTGACAGGTGGCTGAGCTGCTTTAGGGGCATCTTTGGGGTCCTGGCACCCCTCTTGCTGTCTTGAGTGGGGGGCTACCACCTCCTGTGGCAGACACCCTCCTTCCACTCTCCCTTCTGTCAGTGCAGGGGCAACACCCTGCATCTGGACAGCTGCCTGACTACTCAGGACTTCCTTGGGGTCAGGTGAGGCCTCACCAGTGCCAACTCTGGGCTCCCCCCTTACTGGGGCAGAAGGCCCTTGGCTCCCTGGAACTCTCTTTAAGAGTGGCCTACCCTTCCTTTTCTTCTTTCCTTTTCTTGGGGACTTCTGTCTCCTAACTGTAGGGACTGACTCCCCAGGACTGTGGGTTGGGGGGGCGCCCTGGGCGACCACCCCATCTGTGACCAGACTCACCTCTGGGAGGTCATTGCCCAGGATACAATCTAGGGGAAGGTCAGCACTGACTACCACCCTAATCCAGTCAAGGATACCCTCCCTCTCTAGGGGCACTATGGCTACAGGTTTGGAGGTGACCTCCCCTGTGGCTATCCTGACTTTCTTTGTCTTTCCTGGGACATACATGTCTGGGGTCACTAACCGGTCACTCACTACAGTGTGACTGGCACAGGTGTCTCTCAGGCCAGTGGTAGGGATCCCATTCACTTGAATGTGGTGGAAGTGCCTACTCCCACCCTCAGGGATCACCAGCTTACCATCTGGTCCTGTCTCCCAGCACAATGCTAGGAGGACTTCATCATCTGAGGAATCCTCCTCTATGGCTACACTGGACAGCCCAGTGCTAACCACCTTCTTTGGACAGGCTGCATCTCCTCTGAAGTGACCTGTCTGCTGACAGTCAAAGCAAGCCCTACTGTCCAAGAGCTTTTTTAACCCTGGGTCTCCCTGTCTCTGCATGTCAGAGTGGGAGTGGGATTTACTCTCCTCCTTCTTAGGGTTCTGGGGTACAGAGGGAGTCTCTGTGGTGGGCTTACCACCTCCCTCCTTAGGTTTTTGGGGACCTGTCCCCCCCTTCTTGGAGTCTCCCCCCTGGGACTTGACAACCACCCTGGTTCTCAACCACTCATCAGCTGCCTCCCCTAGCTCTCTAGGGTTGGTCAGCTTAGAGTCCACTAGATGCTGGCGTAACCTTTCTTGGATACAATTGGTCAAGATGTGCTCTCTCATGATCAGATTGTATAACCCCTCATAAGTATTTACTTTGTTGCCAATAATCCAGCCCTCTAGTGCCTTTAGTGAGGTGTCCACAAAGTCAACCCAAGACTGGGTACTGACCTTCTGGGTGTCCCTGAACTTCATTCTATATTGCTCTGGGGTCAGACCAAACTTCTTGACTAAGCACCTCTTCATACTAGGGTATGAATCTGCCTCCTCCCCCCTTAAGGTCAGAAGCCTATCCCTCCCTGAGTTGGGGACCAACTCCCACAAAAGGGAACCCCAGTATTGAGGCTTAACCCTTCTCATTTGGAGTGCCCTCTCAAAGGCCCCTAGCCACTTATCTATGTCATCCCCCTCTATATAAGCAGGAACTACCCCCTTGGGTAATCTGGGGCAAACTCCCCCACCCATGGACACCTCAGCTTCTTTATCGCTGCTTCCATCTCTTTTTTCTTTGTATGCCCACTTTTTCTTCTCTAGGGCCAGCTTCTCTGCTTCCAAAGCTATGTAGGCTAGCTGGGCTTCCAGCTCTCTTTCCCTGATGGATGGGTTCTCTCCTCCTGAAAGGACCCTCTTCCTACCACTAGCTTTGGGTCTGCCCCTAGTGACTGTGTCCAGTGAGGACCGTTCCTCTTCTTCCTCACTTGGGGTCTGATGCCTTTCCTCCCCTGAGTGGTTAGAGTTAGCATCATCCTCTTTTGGTTCCTCCTCTGGAGCTTCCTCTGTCTCTACCTCTTGGGCCTCAGCCCATGCTGTCAGGGATTTAATCAGGATTTCCTTCCTGAGATTAGTGGTTGCAGGCAACCCCCTCTCAATACACAACCCCCTAAGCTGGACTACTGTCAGTGTGAGTAGGCTAGCCAGATCAAGCTCCATGGTTCCCTAGTTTTGTGTCAACAAAAACTTTTTGCAAAAATTGGAAACAAGAATTTAGAAAAATTACAAAAATTCAATAATTGAAATTAATCCAAATTAATTTTTTAAAAAAAATTGTAAATTAAAAATTAAAAACAATTTTTGCACTAGGACAATTTAAAGGATTTTTAATTTGTTTTATCTAAAACTGTAACGTGATATTGAACACAAGTACAGGATCCCGTCGCTGCTTCCAATTATGTTGGAAAATGGGTTACTGGTAGGGCAGGTAGGTACCTACACCTAGCAACAAGCCACAAACCTCCACAAAAGTACAGTTAGGTCTCAGTAAATTAATCCCAGCTCTACCCTTGGTAGCTTGGCATCGAGCGTCAAGGCTTAACTTAGGAGACAAAGTGTAAAGCATTCAAATATCACAAAACAGTAATTAAATAAAACACAGGAAACAGTTTAAAAATCCAAAACCAATTTATAAAAATAGCTTATATTTTTATCTTTAAAATGACACAAAAACGATTAAAATCGGTTCAGGGGAACCGGAGATATGAATTTTTAAAGTATTATTATTTTCTAGCGCTTAGAAACAAAAAGCGCCAATCGGGTCATCTGGTTGCACCAGGACCGGGGCAAAGTCAAATTTCAGGCCGACCGCGATGGAGCCCTGCTCGGCTACAAGTCGCGGGAGGCCTCGGTTAAAAAGTTACCTTCTGACTTAGTCTCTTTTTCGATGTTTTTCTTCACCGGGACGAACCTGCCAGTTGGATCCGACCTCCTGGAGCCCTTGTCCGGATACGCGAAGTCGGTTTCCTCGGTGGTGATTTCTACCTTCGGACTTAGTCGTTTTTTCGAGATGAAAATCCTTCGACCGGGGTAAACCTGGATCTTGATCCGACGTCCGTGGAGCCCTTCTCGGATACGATGGCTGGAAGGTCCCGGTCAACTTTTTACGTTCGGACTTAGTCTTTTTTTCGGATGTTTTTCTTGACCGGGACGAACCACGAAGTCAGGCCGGGTCGCGGTTGAGGCAAGCCGGCTAGAATTTCCGCGTCGAGTCGGTCACTTTATGGAGCTTTTTTCTAAAATTTCTCCAATCTTTTCCAAACTTCTGGGGCTTCACCCAGATGTTCTTTTAAGGTTCTTTTGGGGTCCACAGCTCACCCCAAGGGTCCAGAAGTTCTGTGATGGTCCTTGGGAAGTGCGGACTTCAACTCCCAGAGTGCACCTGGCGCAAACTCCTTTTTGGCCACTGGGCAGTGGTCAGCTGGTCACTTTTTCAGGAGTTGGTGCAGGGGACTCTGGTTAGCAATTTTTCACCTGTAGCAAACAGGGAGTCCCTCCTTGAACCAGTGGAAGCCAGGCAAAGTCCTTCTTGTGGTGAAGCCCAAGTGTGCAGCTGGTGCAGTCTTTCTGAGTGCAGGGTCCAGGTGCAGGCCAGGGGTCCAGCAGGGCAGTCCTTCTTCTCCTTGTAGTTCTTTCTTCTTGAAATTTGGTGGGGATCTGAGGCGTGGGTGCAGGTCTGCCAGTTTTATCCTTGCTCCTGGGTGAAAAGCAGGGGGGGCCCTGGTCCTCCAATCAGGGACAGGGTCGTCCCCCTGTGATGACCACTTCCTGGGAAGTGTGGCAAAAATCCATCCCAGAAGGCAATAGTCTCTAAAAATCCAAAATGGATGAATCTGATTTTTGGAGGAGAGATCTGGCTGAGCCCACCCACTGGTGTGGCTAAAAATCATAAACACACCCCTCTCCTGCCCTCTCCTAATCTAATCAAGGGGGCACCTAGCTGTCTGGGGTTGCAGGATGTGGGGGTGTTGCTGGGTGCTCCAGATGTCCTTCTCTGCCTTTGAAGACCAGTTTGGCAGCCCTCCCCCTTCCTGCTTCCCCATCTGCTGAGGGGAGATTCTCTCCCCCAAGCACATTCCTTTGTGTGAAGTCAGGCCACTTCACACCTCATTAAAGTAGCCTGGCAGAAGCTGCTGCAGGCTGGCCAATCAGAGCACAGCAGCAAAAACAATGCAGAGCTGAAATTGGCAACTTTTTAGGTAAAGTCTAAACTTTTTACCTGCACTAGTTATATTAAATCCAACAACTGGAAGTTGTGGGATTTATTATAACAATCAATTTGATACCAAATTCTTGGTATGTAACATTTAAGGAGACTTTAAAATTGTAAATAAAGTCTGCCCATTCTAGCCTATGAAGGCCATTTACTTCAATGAGGGAAAAATGAATTTGGCTGTTTTTACCTCACCAGGGCTTATAAATCTATTTTTATAAAGTCCCTGCTTATAGTTACATGGTACCCAGCCCTAGGGGCACATAGGGCACACCTTAGGGGTGACTTATATGTAAAAATAAGGTAGTTTAAGACTTTGGAAGTACCTTTAATTCCAAAGTCGAATTTGCATATAACTTTAATTTAAAAGCAGCCAGCAAGGCAGGCTTGCTTTTAAAATGACACTGGGCACCTCAGCAATGCACCTAGGTGTGCACCACCTATGCTGTGGTCCCTAAACCTACATGCCCTACCATATACTAGGGACTTATAGGTAGGTTAACTTAGCCAATTATAATTAGCCTAATTTGCATATCCATTTTACACAGAGCACAGGCCCTGGGACTGGTTAGCAGTACCCAGGGCACCATCAGAGTCAGGAAAACACCAGCATAAAGTGGAAAATGGGGGCAAAAAGTTAGGGGGCCTCTGCAATCAGCCCCAGTTTCTCACACAGAAACTGCAGGCCAACCCAGCAAAGCACACACAGCAAAGGGGCAGTACTCCTCCTCCAGCTCTTCAGCTCTTCCCCTCAGCAGAGGTTCCCCTTGACCCAAAAGTGTTCTAAAATCTGGGTTTTGTCTCCAGTTATTATACCCCTTTCTGCCTTTGAAGTAGGCAAACTTCAATGGAAAGTCTCTGTTGTTGACAAAATCCTGCCTTGCCCAGGTCTGGCCCCAGACACACACAAGGGGGTTGGAGACTGTGTTGTGTGATGACACGCACAGCCCTTTCAAGCGTGAGTGTCAGCTCCTCCTCCACACTCTAGCCCAGGAGAATTATCAGGATATGCAGGCTACAACCCACCTTCCTCTGAGTCACTGTATAGAGGGAATTCACAACATCCCAACTGTCAGTCTGACCCAGACATGGAATACACAAGCAGGCAGAGGCACAGAATGATTAAGCCAGAAAATGCTCACTTTCTAAAAGTGGCATTTTCAAACTGACAATCTAAAAACCAACTTCACCAAAAGTTGTATTTTTAAATTGTGAGTTTGGAGACCCCAGACTCCATATTTCTATCTGCTCCCAATGGGAAACTGCACTTAAAAGATATTTAAAGGCAGTCTCCATGTTAACCTATGAGAGAGAGATAGGCCTTGCCACAGTGAAAACCAAATTTGGCAGTATTTCACTATCAGGACATGTAAAACACACCAGTACAGTCCTACCATTTAAATACTGCACCCTGCCCATAGGGGCTAGCTAGGGCCTATCTTGGGGATGGATGCCTTACATGTAGAAAAAGGGAAGGCTTTGGCCTGGCAAGTGGGTACACTTGCCAGGTCGAATTTTCAGTTTAAAACTGCACACACAGACACTGCAGTGACAGGTCCGAGACATGTTTAGAGGGCTACTCATGTGGGTGGCACAATCAGTGGTGCAGGCCCACTGATTACTGTTTGATTTACAAACTCTGATCACCTCTAGTGCACTTTTTTCTAGAGTTACTAGTAAATCAAGTATGCCAATCATGGAAAAGCCAATTACACATACAGTTTACACAGAGAGCACTTGCATTTTAGCACTGCTCAGCAGTGGTAAACTGCCCAGAGTATCAAACCCTGCAAACACAGAGTCCAACACACAGTCAAAAGCACATGAAGCAGAGGTAAAAAGACAAGGGAGAATATGCCAAGGATGCAGGTCTAGCATAAAACATATTGGCAAACAATGCAAAAATGTCATATTGGCAGGTACAAATAAGTTGCACCCAGAGTGAGGTAACTCCTGTTCTCGGTTAGCAACCATGTCAAGGGATCACATCACAAAAGAAGCAAAATATCTAGCATGGACTGCTTCTTAGGATATGCAAAAGATGCTGGCATGTGAAGCAAATGTTTTTTTTCAGTTTTGCTATCTTATGTGGGCTTGGTTTATGTTATAGTGAGTTTTACCTGGTGATGTTTGTATAGGATTCATTACTGTGCACTTCCTCCCACATTGAAGTAGCAGGCATTTTGTATTTGTCTGAAGCCATGTTTGAATATATGTTTTATATAACTTGAAGTTGAAATGAATGCTATTTTTATTTTAAAATGGTATTGTATAAATATAAATAAATGTATTTTAAAATGTTTCTCTATATGATATGTCTTACTTCTTACAATCATTAATTTCTATATGATTGTGTTGCAGATGAATTTGAGCCTATTTTTCTAACAGTACTACTGTAAAAGAGGTGGGTGTCTCTTTTGTGAAAATAAGCTTTTGTATTCTTTTGTGGGTGTGTTTTGTATTTAAATGTACCATCAATTTCCCTTTGTAGATATTCCTCATTTTCAAGCCATTCTTACCTGTCTTTCCTATATTGACTGCAAAAATGTATATCTTAATTTATTTCACCAATATTTCCATAAGATGCAGAGATCACTACACTCGCACATTAGAGAAAGAAGAGATGTAGGCAGAGATCCCTAACCAGTAATATGTGAAAAGTTTTTGTTAGAATATAAAATAGTGATGTCAGAGTACTAATTCCATTATTCAAAAATGCTGTTGTGAATATGCCCCAAATAACAATCAATCAACCAATCAATCAGCATTTGTAAAGCGCAGCACTATTACCCCTAGGGGGTATCTGGGTGCTGTGGTACAAGGTCTCTGTCAAAGAGCCAGGTCTTGAGTATCTTACTTAAGGCCGGAAGGGAGAGTGCTGTTCGAAAGTGGAGGGGCAGGTCGTTCCGAGTCTTGGTGGAAATGTAGGAGAAAATAAAAGACACAGCTCAGGCTGCAACGGATGTGGTGGGGGAGTGTGAAGGCTTGTGGGGAGGAGCAAAGGTGTTTGGTGGGTTTATAGAAGTTCAGTCGGTGGTTGATGTAAGCTGGTCCGTGATTGTGTAGGACTTTGTAGGCATGAATGGGGATCTTGAACTGGCATCTCTTCAGGATGGGGAGCCAGTGGAACTTTCTGAGGTGAGAGGTAATGTGGGTCTATTTGGGGAGTTCCAGGATGAGTCTGACTGCGGCATTCAGTATGGTCTAGCGTCTTTTGAAGACCTGGGTGGAGATGCTGACGAATAGTTTGTTGCCACAGTTGAGGCAGTTGGTGATGAGGGCCTGGGTGAGGATCTTTGTGGTGTTGATTGGGATGCAGCTGAAGATTCTAACAGAGCATGCGTAGGGTGTGGAAGCAGGAGGATGTAACTACGTTGACATGTTTTTTCATTGCCAGGTCTCTGTCGAGGATGATGCAGAGTTTAGGTGGGTGGTCTGTTGATGTTGGGGTGGGTCTGAGTTTGGATGGCTACCAGCTGTGGTCCCAAATGGATGTGTTTCTCCTGAAGATCAGTACTTCTGTTTTGTTGAAGTTTAGTTTGAGGCAGTTGGCTCTCATCTAGTTGGCTATGTTGAACATGGCATCACCGAATTTTCTTTTGGTGGTGGGGGGGTCCTCAGTCAAAGAGACGATAAACTGTATATTGTCTGCATAGGATATGATGTTGAGACTGTGGGATCTGATGATGTCTACAAGGGGGTCATGTAGGTGATGAACAGAGTGGGGCTGAGAAATGATCCTTGTGGTATTCCGTATATGATGTTTTTGTGTTCGAAGGTGAAAGGAGGCAATAGATGCTCTGAGTATGTCCTGTGAGGAAAGAGGTGATCTGTCAGAGTCTCCAGATCCTCGGGGTCTGTGCACGTTCCCAACACATCCACCACTGAACAGCTCCAAGACTCTGATAGATAAATCACAGAGACTGAGAGAGTTCAAGAGGGGAAGAGGGGATTAGGAAGGGAACAGCTGGGAAGGAGACCTGTAGTAAGAAAAAGGTTAGAACACACAATATGAAAATTATATCTGCTGAAATCAATACTAGACTATGATTCTAAGCCTAGTCACTCTGAAAACATGAACAATCTAAGAGTTAAGTTTAAAATGATTAAGTTTCAAGATGGCCGGATACCTGTAGGGGAATAATGATGAATTAAATGAAAACTTTCTTATTCAAGTACTTTCCTTTACATGAGAATCAGAAAAACATTCTGACTAAATTTTAAACCAGTCATATAAATCCTGTTTTGAGAATGTATACTAGGACATACAATATTGCATCTAGAAACTCTGGCCTTCTGTGTACTCTTAAAATGTTTCAACACAAATTGCGCATATTGCAGATATATATATATATATATATATATATATATATATATATAGTAAACACCATAAAAGGATTGTGCACCATGAATAACACGATATGGATTCAGGAAACAAATCACATAAATTGTCAACTCGAATATTACATAATAAATATCTTAGAATAGTGGCATACAATAGACAACATGAAATAAACTTGAGGAGAGAATCGTGTGTCTTGCCGATTCGAGTGTCACCATGTAAGATAACAAGAAATGGTAACACGCAATGAATATCAAGATCAAATCATCATTAATCGAATCGCGTGTCTTGCCGATTCGTAAAACACGATGTAAATATCAGGAAATAACAGCTCACAATAAATAACAAGATCAAAGTACAATGAAACGAATCGCGCTTCTTTTGCCGATTCTTAAGCCACCATGTAAATGTCAAGAAATGGTAGTGCGCAATGAACAACAAAGTTAAATCCTCATGAAATGAGTTGCGCGTCTTGTCAATTCGTAAAACATCATGTAAATGTCAAGAAATAGTAGCACACAATGGACAACAATGTTTAAACACCATAAAACGAATTGCGCGTCTTGCCGATTCTTAAGCCACCATGCCAATGTCAAGAAATGGTAGCACGCAATGAATAACAATGTCAAACCTTTATGAACCCAATCACGTGTCCTGCCTATTTGTAAACTAACATATAAATGACAAAAAATGGTAGCGCGTAAGTAATCTGTTACTCATTCAAGAATTAAACCAAGAATATGAAAATTCTCAATAACAGTGTAGGGACTGTCCAACCACCGTCTTACCGCCTGGAACAATGATCACCAATGAAGTATGAAGGGCAGAAGACTGGAAAATCCAAATAGGCCGCCAGAACAGGAGCTCAGGAAGAAGCTGCTGCTCTGCACCGGGATCTCTGAATAGTGAGCACTGGGAGTTGGGCTGGCTCTCTTTTATAGAGTCTTGGCCCAGCCCAGAACCACGCCCAGGCATGTTGCAGGTAAAGTCTCTGGAAGGCCCTGGAAAGGGGCCACACCCTAACACACTCTGAAAACCTGCAGCAATACATTACAAAGGAATAGTATTTGTAAGCATATTAAAAATATGTTTTCAGGCTTGAACTCTGCAATGCAAAAGGTTAAACCACAACATATCAGCACAATGCATAAATTACTTTGTTTTGAGAGGTTTGGGTTTTTGCATTTTTGTCGCCAATAGAGCACGTACTGCTCTGGTGTTGACATGATCCATTTGAGGGTGTTCTCTTGTGTCATCTGTGGCTGCGATCAGTGCAGTCTCCGTGCTGTGGTTGGCTTGGAAACCTGATTGAGAAATATCAAGCAGGTTGTTGGTTCCAGGTAGTCAGTGAGCTGTTGGTTGATGACCCTCTTGAGTATTTTAGCAAGGTAATGGAGCAGCAAGATCAGTCATATTTTTTAGTTCACTGGGGTCGGTGAAGGCTTTGTTTAAGAGGGGTCTGATCACTGCTTTTTCCATCTGTCCAGGAAGAAAGCTGTGGTGATGGAGGTTTTAAGGATGCTGGTGAGTTCAGTGCTGATGTGACTGGATCCGAGGTTGAAAACGTGGTGGAGGCATTGGCCAGTGGGTGCTGCAGAGTTCTTGCAAGGGATAGATGGTGTACTCTGTGGCTGCTGGGTTGGAGAATTCCTTGACTATTTTCAATAGTACTTCCATGTGGCTGGTGCTGTGTTGATTCAAGCAGTGATGGTTGCTTTCTTGGCCTCCTTGATTTGCCGGTGGTAGTTACTGTGGGCTACTTTTTTGGGGGCTCTGTCAGAGTTGTTCCTGGTGAATCACCATTGCTTCTAGAGTCAGTTACGGCTGCGTTTGGTGATTTTGAGCTCTGAGTGTGTACAGTTGGCATGTTTTAAGGGTTTATGGTTCTTGCTGATTTCAAAGGGGTGACTCTGTTGACACATTTGGTGATCAAGCTGGAGAGGTTTTGCACATCTTGTTAAAGATCTGATGAGTCCTTGGGATGAGAGGTGCAGAGAACTTGGGTCTGCTGTGTTTCAGTTATCTTGCTTCACCTGCGGAGTCAGGAGCCGTGGTGTCTGGTGATGGTGTGCTGTGTTCAGGAGATGGTGAAGTGGACAATGCTGTGGTTGGACAAGGTGTGTTCTGCACTATGGTGAATTTGAAATTGATTAAGTTTAATATGTTGCTTTCATTTTACATTTTACCACATTAAAGGCAACCTATTTGCTCAGTGGGCAGTCAACACATGAAGACACACACATATGCCAAAACGTATTGAGTATTTCTACAGTGTAACATCCAGTCTCTTTGATACAGGATCAGCACTTATCTGACCATGGGTTTTCTTTTTCATATAATGTTACATCACCCAGATGAAGAGCTGCCTTCCACTCAAAATCGTGCTTATTGGGATCCCATATATTTTTCTGTCAAAGCCTGTTCCATTATGTCAATGGTAACTATCGAAGATTCAAGCTACGAAATGCTACTTTTTTTTAGGAATAATACAGGTATTTTATTGTTAGATATTGGGTGTCTGGGTTAGATACTGGGTGTCTGGTTGGTAGAGGTGTGCACACTGTCCAAGCAGGAACCACAATCTTCGACAAGGAAAATCAGATGAACACTAAAAGTTAACTTGTGCTCATCTGCTGGTAGCTTGGCACAGATCATTCAGGCTTAACTTAAGAAGCAATGTGTAAAGTATTTGTGCAACACTTCAAACAGTAAAACAGTGAAAACACCACACAGAAATATTCCACACCAGGTGAGAAAATTTAAACTCAATTTAATAAATAACACAAGACCAAAACACCAAAAATCCAATAAATAGATCCTAAGATATGCAATTTTAAAGATATAGGTGAAAATAGAGCATAGAAGGGCAAAGCACCAACTGTGGTTATCTGGTTGCACTGGACCGAGACAAAGTCACAAGTTCAGGCCAACCTCGATGGAGGGTGGGCCAACAACAGGGACCCACTTGGTCCTGCTAAACACAGTACCTTTAAATCTTGGTGTGCGGTCAGCAACGCATTGCTTAGCGAGGCTCCACGTCATCCTGCATTTGTTCCGAGAAGCTGTGCAGCAAGACTTTGCGGGCCTTGGCGTCACTTGGCATTGATCCTGGGGAGCTGTGTACTGAGGCTTTCCAGGGCTTGGCATTGCTGTGTGTCAGTGATGATGGATTGGCAGCTGCAAGGCTTTGTGGGGATTTGCTCCATCCAGTGTGGATTCTGATAAGGCTGGCAGCTGAGTGAAGAGGCTTTGCAGGGCTTTGCATTGCTTAGCTGCAGTTCCGATGACCACAGAGGACAAAGCACCTTAGGCCCATTTCCAAGGGTCCAGGACTGGGGTGATATCACGTGGCAGGGTAGATTCACAGATGGAAGAGTCCAGGTGCTGTAGTAGGTGAGTTGGAAGTCTTTTGTGTCCTTGAGACTTCAAGAAACAGGAGTCAAGCCCTTGGAGTCACTTTGGTTCTGCAGTGGAGAGATGCAAGTCCAGTCCTTCTCACTCCCAGGCAAGAGGTCAGCAGGTAACAGGTCAACTCAGCTAAGCAGGGGTCTAGCAGAGTAGCAGCTCAGCAGAGTGGCAGTCCTGGTAGCAGCACAGCAGTCCTAACTCCTGGTAGAGTATCAAGAAGTCCAGAAGTGTACTTCCTTGCTGGCGTCAAGGGTCCAGTATTCATACCCAGCTGTGCCTTTGATGTGGAGGAGACTTCAAAGAAAAGCTTTAAAGTGCACAAGGTTCCTGCACTTGCTCCAGACTCACTACAGGGGGCATGCAACTCTTAAAGTGCAGGTATCAGCTCCTCCCTCTCGTCCAGCCCAGGAAGACCCATCAGCCTGGTGATGGGCTATCAGGAAGTACATGTGTGGCTATCTGGGCAGAATGGACAAAGCCCAGCTGTATCCCACCCCGGATGTGTGTTGGAGGCAGGCAGTAGTTCCAAACGGCTAAACTAAGAAAATTACATCTTTCTAAAAGTGGCATTTTCAGACTTGCAACTTAAAATCCAACTTTACCATCAGTTGTGATTTTAAATGCTGAGTCTAGAGACACCAAACTCAAAATGTCTATTTGGTCCCAATTGGATATTACACTTATAAAATGTAATAGAGCAATCTCAATGTTAGCATATAGGAGAAATAGGCCTTGCAGCAGTGAGAAACAAATTTAAGAGTTTTTCACTCCCTCAACATGTAAAACCTAAAAGTCCATGTCCAACTTTTTAAATACAATGCATCCTGCCTGGGGCACTGTCTGCCTACCTTGGGGGTGACATTTGTATTAAAAAGAAAGGTTTGGGCCTGGCAAGTAAGTTAACTTGCAAGGTTGACATGACAGTTCAAACCTGAATACACAGGCTCTGCAATGGTAGGCCTGAGTCATGCTTAAAGGGCCACTGAAGTTGGTGGAACAATCAGTGCTGCAGGTCCACCAGTCACATTTAATTTACAAGCCCTGGACAGGGACTTATAAGTAAATCAAATATGCCAATTGTGGATAAGCCACTTGTATCATGTTTTAGGGAAAGATCACATGCACTTTACCACTGGTCCGCAGTGGTGAAGTGCCCAGAGTCCTAAAGCCAACAAAAAACGAGAACCAAGAACCACTGCCTCCTCTTAAAAAATAAAAAGAAAACTTTTCATTTTTCATTTTTAAACGCATCCTGTTTTCCTTTATGAGAAACGGGCTGCATTTAAAAAAAAAAAAAGATTGCTTTATTTGAAAAGCAGTCACAGACATGGTGGTTTGCTGAGCCCAGCAGGCCACCATCCCTGTGATTGTAGCCATTCGCAATGGCTCGCAAATTGCGAGTTCCCTCATGAATATTAATGAGGTAGGTCCATTTGCGTACCCTTGTGAATCGCAGTATGAAACTCCTGGAGCTTCATAGATTCCAATAGTGATTACTTAATTGCGATTTGCTAAAAATCGCAATTAGGTAATCGCTATTGTGAAGAATGTTACTTCTGGACCCATGTCTTATTTGGTCTTCAGATGTTTCTCAATTCAAAATTATCCTCCATTTGCTTGCAGATATTTTTGCATTTGTTTTATACTATTAGGCCCGTATTTATACTTCTTTTAGCGCCGCATTTGCGCCGCTTTTTGGCCCAAAACGGCGCAAACCTACAAAATACAATGGCATTTTGCAAGTTTGTGCCGTTTTTGCGTCAAAAAACGACGCAAATGCGGCGCAAAAAAAGTATAAATACGGGCCTTAATATCTGTACTATTCCTGCTCAATGTTAAACCTTGATCATAATTCAAATATCTTCCAATAATATGCTAATCCTAATTTGTGTTTAATACACTTGATTCATCACTACTAGGTCACAGAAGGTGACAAATTACAGTGCTTTCCCAGGTAACATTAATTGTAAAATGATCCATCAACCGCATTACTTGGCAACCTACTTTAAATATTTTTATGAAATCCTGATTGTGTAAAAGCCATACATCTGTTTGTAGTTAATGCTGTGGATGTAAAACTTTTCTGTAAGACACTGTCATTTTTTTGGGCTATCTGAGTCTCCTAAAATTGCATTTTGTCTGCAGTTGTACCTCATAAACAAACAAAACTGTAAAGGAAACTTGATTCTGAGTCTTGCAAGTGGTCTTTAAAATCCCTTGTGTGGTCAATAAGAATCACCAGTTGTTTGGAAGGTCATTTATTCATCAGATCTAGTCGACCAATAATTTTTGTTTCATTAAAGCAGACCAGTAGTTATTAAAAATACGTTTTGCAAACTTTGTTCATCAAGGCTTGAGAAGTATGCTCGTGATATAATCTTGCGTTCATAATATATAGTTAGATTATGAGAATCAATAAAAAAAAATGTCCCACATAAGCCCTTCATTTTAGGATTGCCATCTTCTATTGCTTTAGTACTGTTGCAGTCTACATCACAGTCACCTCATGATGTAATATTATAGGACTTTACTATCCAACATATTATACACAACTCAATTTTTTCAGTAAATTTTTTTCAGTTTTCAGGAAAAAGTGAGACCTAATGTAATAAATTTATGCACCAATGGTATACTAATCATTCTTGTCAACTTAATTGCATTTAGGAAAAATGAGAAATGTGTTGCATGTTTAGGGCCTGATTTAGATTGTGGCAGACGGGTTACTCCATCACAAAGGTGATGGATATCCCATCTGATGTATTACGATTCCCATAGGATATAATGGCATCGTCGTAGGGGGAAGGGCTATCCGTCACGGTTGTGACAGAGTAAACCCAACCGCTAAACTTTAAATCAGGCCCTTAATTTTGACTTATTATTAGATTTGCATTGCATGTTGAAGTATTCTTTTCATTCTATTTTTAATGCACTCTTTTTTTTTTAAAGGGTATGTTAATAGTTTAATCATATTAGTTCACCAGAAGACTTGTTAAATCATACCAAATATCCAGTTAATAGTAAAATCTAGCATTGAACCAGACGTCTTGTGGACAGTTTCAAAGTGTAATGTTATGTAATCTGTGCTGTTTGAAGCTATTTTTATCCTCTCATCCACTTTATGCTCCAGTTACTGGATTGGTTTACACCAAATCATAAAAAGGCAGTTTTTCTGGATCAAGACCTAGCTTTCTACCAAATTTAGTACAGTTTTTTTTTGTCGTTTTGACTCTAGCTGTGCATAAATGCTTATGGAAAATTTACATGGGAAAGCGTGTTTTGGGACCCCCTGCTTTTACTTAGCTCACGTTTGACAGATCAACTCAAATCTTTCAAGGAAGAAGCTGAAGTGGATGATACTTTTTTTTGTAAAGTTTAATGAATGTTCTTAAAATGGGGCCAAAGTTGTTAGGAAAAAGAAAAAAACAATTTCCTTTGGAAACAAGGTCCTAACTATATCCACACAGTGGAGACCATCACTGGGTCATAGATATACAAGGAAGCACCCAGTATAATTCAAAAACCATGCTCAAAAACTTTGCTAGAAAAACAGACATTAAGGTGAGCAGATTTTAGAGTGTAGCCGGTGTTGTAGGGTGCTGTATATAGATGCTGCTCATCACCTAAATGTGGGAACTACCCAGACTTCTCTGCTTTGTTTTTGCATAATTTATGTGGCACTCTAAGCCTAAGAGGGTATTATTTTGTCTTGTATTGGATGCTCCCTTGTGGTTATTTTTTGGAGGAGGCAGCACCTAGCCCCCCCTCCCTGCACCTCTCAGGGGCCCTGAGGACCCCATCCCCTGGAGCTGACTTTATAAAAGGGAGGAGTGCATGTGCCCCCTCCCTGAGCCTAATTAGGCCCCAGGGACCTCATCCCACAGGGCTGAAATCTGGATAAAAGAGAAAGGTGGGCTGCACATCCCCCCTCCCTGAGCAGTTGAAGGCCCTAGGAACACTACTTCCTTGGGGTTGACTTAGTAACTGTGTCCCAGGGATCTCAACCCCAATAAACAGTAGTTGTTTCCCTGTCAACACTGGCGCAGGCAGGGAAACATATGTTTGCTCTTGTCTGGCGGGAGCATTTTTAAATTCCCCACCAAATAGGAGCAAACATACAAATCTGCTTTAAAAACAGTCTTGCCGGATAGGAGCAGACTTGTGTTCTGTTTCCCTGGCTGCACGGTTATAGGCAGGGAAACAGAAGATATATTGCTCCTGCCCAGGTGGGAGCAATGCCAGGTCCCTCATCATGTGGGGATCCAGTTGGGCTTCAGGGACCCTCGTTCTCCCCCCACGGTCACGGACATGGTGCTTGGTGGGTATCTTGTCTCTAAGCATGTTCCACAGAACTGGCTGCCATCAACACCTGCTTCAGGCTAAGATTTTCTCTCAGCATTCATCATCTGAATGAATCTGACAAACATCCATTGATCACGCTAAGCCGCATGGCTTCTTCATCATTAAATTCATTTAACTTACAGTGTTTGATGAGTGTGTTGAGTCTTTTTGAGAATTCATCGACTGTTTCTCTTTGATGTTCTTGACTGAAAATATATTGTTTTTAGTCAACATTTGGTACCAGATTAAATTTGAGATTCAACACATTCTTAATCTGACAGTATGTGACTTCTTAGTCAGTTCTTGGCATTTTCTTTATGATTTCTTTCTCACCAGCACAGCAAGAGTTTTCAGATATTTGATAATCTTCCTCTTGGCAATGTCTTCAGTTACATTTCAGAAATCTCTAAATGTCTCTTGTGGTGGTTTTAGGACAACAGTAACATTGTAACTATTGGTGGCAGCTGACTTCGAGGATGGAGCTCTGTCAAGTTCTGTCAAGTGCTGTTGATTGTCCCTGGGAACCTGCATCATCACTGAGGCTCAACAATGTTTCATCATCTGGGTCATCCAGGGCAGTCTTTGGAGCGTTGACCTTCCTGTCACTCATGGAGACATCTGGAGTTGTTCTGAGTTGCCACACAGCAGCTTTGATGGTGTGCTGCTTCAGGTAATGGACAGTTCAGTAAGCACAATCTTATTGCATATTATTGGGTCTGCCCACCCGGTGCAGAGGTTGTGATGCTCCACTTATCAAGTAGTAGCAGTATCCTTCTTTTTTGCTTGTTCCGTCTGCCAACACTCTTATTTGTAGTTATAGCATTCAGCGTTCACGCTCTGTATCCTGTATAACCTTATTTTGCATTACAGAGCAGTACTTTGTGGTATTATCTTGGTCATAGTTTTTGACCAACGATGTGTAGACCTTTCCGTGAAGCTCTCTTTCCATTTACACACATCACACTGGCTGGACTTGCGCTTTGACTCCACATATGCCAACCACACTTTGACAAAGGCACATGTGGCAGGCAAGAGCAGTTTGCTTGGACCAAGGCAAATTCTCCAGGACAACACTTTTTTCTTTGGGTTACTTATCCCCATCTTGTCACCAGTTGTAGAATCTTCCCCAACCTGGTACTCGCTGAATTACTGGCCACACATGGAGCTGAAAATCAAGTTTTTATTCCTCTGTGTGTACCTGTGAACTCCAACATTCTAAACCAAGCTTTCATTACTTTCTATTCTAGCAGATACATCATACTGATACAGAGTCCTTAGGGAGTCAGAAAAGTTTTGTTCTAAATCATGCAAGACACTACACATGCTATGACTGTGTCAACTACCACATTCCAATCTATGCCTCTCTCCTCTATGCCACACCACTGTACGCCACTTCACTGTATGCTATTAAACTCTACACCACTTCAGTCTATGTGACTTGATGATATACCACTCCATTCTATGCTAAACCAATGTATACCACTCTACTGTCCCCCATTCCCTTCTATGCCCCTCCACTCTACACCACTCCACTATACACTATTACACTCAACGCTACTCTATTCTATGGCACTCCAATGTATGCCACTGCACAGTATACCCCTCCACTCTATGGTACTCCATGCTACTCTATCCTACTCCAAGCAAGTCCAGTCTATGACATAACACTGTATGCAATTCTGCTCAGGAATCCTCACAACATTTTAAAAACTAGTTTGCCAGTCACATCAGCTGCTGTCTGGAAAGTTGTGGGGTGATCCATCAAAGGGGGGGGGGGGGCAAGAAAAATGCTGGTCCCAAAATGCATTTTCCTCGTACAATTTTTCATAGGGATTTTAGGTATGACTACAGCCCGAACAGCTGAATGAAATTACACCACATTTGACAAAAAGCTAGATCTTTGTCCAAAAACAGTGCTTTTTGCTATTTAGTATAAATATATTCAGTAGTTTTGGAGTTAATAAAGTAAAAATATTTATGTATATCTAGAGATGTGGATGAACTCACAGGTCCATGCACCAACAGTAATGCTGTGATTGCCTTACCGCAACCTGAGAGAAAGTTACGGTCACCATTTTGTTAATCGAGACTCGGTTCCCAGTGGGGAAGCTAAAATATAAAACTAGTAGAAGGCTTCTGCGTAGAGGTACCCTGACACCATGGGACTGATGGAGAGGTCTGTGAGGGTCCCCTCATGGGAAAGATATTGTCCAACAACTATGTTTAGCACACAAGGAACTGTCTGGATCCTCCCAGATCCTCCTAGATTCAGTTGGAATTGGTTGAATCTGTAGATGTGGACCCCAATTAAAAAACACACATAAACCTACTTACAGACCCACACATCTACTCCCACTCCCAGTCACACGCTCATGCACCCACAGACCCGCACAACCACTCACACACCCAGTCAGAGACCTACACAGCACTCACACACCCACTCACACAACTTCTCACACACCAATACAGCCACTCATACACCAATAGAGCCACTCACACACCCAATCACAGACCTATAAAAACACTCAAATACCGACTTAAAGGGCACCAGAGTCACTTACCCACACAACTTGTCATGGTCCCAGCAGTGAGCAGGGCTAGTTATGCCTTATTCCCCCTTATGCATTCCACTGTATGCTACTATACTGTACCTCACTACAGTCTTTGTCACACCATGCCAGACCATGCTTTTGCCACTTTTCTGTACACCACTTTAGTTTTGAAGTTAGAAGTATGGACTTCTCTTCAATGATTTGTGACATCTGGATGAAAGCTTCTCTTTCTACAAGTTTTCCGAGGAATGGTCCATTTGCTATGGGCCTGTAGTTGTAGGGGTCATGATTGTCCAGGGCACTTTTTTTTAATAACTGAGGTATGTATATCTTTTTTGAAACTTTCGGAAAATTAGGGAGTTGTTGATGAGTGTTATGACTGGGTCGGCTCAGAAGCTGATAATAGAATGTTTTTGAAGATTTGAGGTGGACAAGGGTCACAAGGGTAGCCTGCTGGTTTGCTCGCTTTGACAAGATCCAGAATATTAGTCAATGATAGTTTTTTGATGGACCATAGAGGCTGTGTTTTCCTTTCCATGGAGGGTTTTGTAGCAAATGGGTTGAGGCTGTTGTTTTTTTGTTGTGCAAATACGAATCCAGCCTGTTTATTTTTGTTTTGTTTTAGTTGTGTAATGATTTATTAGTTTGTTACACAATTCTTGTGAAACAGGGTAGGTAGCTTCTGTGCATTTTGGTTTCTGTAAGTATTTTACATAATTCTTTATTAGTACACTTTGCATTGTGGATTTGGCTGTAGTAATACAGTTAATTGGCCATTTGATTGAAGACTTGTACATTCTGCTGTGTCTGTTCAGGCATATTTTCTCTTGAGAGTTGTTTGTTTTGAGCCATTTGTGTTGTAGTTTAGCAATTTGTATTTTTTATATTTATTAGTTATGCATTCACCCAAGGGGTGTGTTTTCCTTTGTTATGCATAGATGTTTACAGCAGAATTAGGAGATCAGTCGAGCCATCTATAAAGTGTTTGTACTAAATTGGTTGTGACCCAGTCAGTCTTTGAGGTAAGCAGGTTTACTACTTCCTGTAAATTTAGTTTGTTTGAAGTTTGATATGTAGGTGAGGGAAAGATGATTTTAGTTTGGCCAGTTTCTGGTGTCTTGTTTTTGAGGCAATAAGGTAGTGGTCTCAACAAGTGACTGGAGTAATGATTTAGAACAAAACGTGGTCTGGGCAGACAAAGATGATATTTAATGTGTGTCCAGCGATGTGTGTGGGATTGGGAACACACTGTTGTAGATTGTATGTGCCTATGACAGTGAGGATGGTTTTGGGGTATGACATATCAGGTTGTCAAACTAGATGTTGAGGTCACCAAAGATGCATAAGTATAAGCATATTGTAAAAAGGTAAGAAATTGTACCTATCAATGTGCTTGGAAATGTTGCTTTGCTAAGTGAGGAAGACAGCCTTTACATGCTGTTTTTGCAATAACATGCCTTTATCATGCTTTGTCTTTATCACACATGGCTGTAAATTTAAATATAAACTTAAATTTAGGGGTTTATAAGAGTATTGGATGGTAAGGGTGTTTTTTTTTTTTAGTGGGTTTGGGTATAGGGTGTTAAGTGTGTTGTTAGGGTTTAAGCCTGGGCAACGGTATCGTGGTAAGGGTATTTGTAAGGTTTAGGGGTGGGTAAGAGTATTGGGTGGTAAGGTGGTTTTCAGGGTTTAGGGGTATCCAGGGGTAGTGGGTGGTAAGGGCGTTGTTAGGGTTTAAGGGTAAGGGTGGCTATAGGGTGGTAAGGGGGTTTTAGGCTTTGGGGTGCATAAGTCTTTTAGGCGGTAAGGTTGTTTTCGGGATTTAGGATGAGTATTGTATGGTAAAGGCATTTTTTGAGATTAGGAGTGGGTAAGGATGTTGGGTGGTAAGGTTGATTTTAGGGTTTGGTGGTAAGGGTTTAGCGTGGTAATTGTGTTTTTTTAACTTAGGGTTGGGTAGGACATAGGGTGGTAACATTTTCTTTAGGGTTTAGGAGTGACTAATGGTCTAGGGGGTTAAGGATGTTTTTTAGGGTGTAACAGAGGGTCATCAATAGGATAGTAAGCTTACAAAAAAGGTGGGGTTCCCCCTGAAAATATTTTTTTAATAAAAAAAAAAAAGTGGGGTATGGGGACTTCTCCATTCAAAAAAGTAATATATTTATATATACATTCACTAAAAAGAACAAAAGGTTAAAGTGACTTTAAAGTTAGGTGAAACATTCAGGAACAACATAACGTTTTAAGATCAAAGCATGGAAATTCACCAGTTATAGTTATCTTAAGTAAGTATAGCTCATGCCCTAAGGTAACAATAACTGACACCCTCCCATGCACCGTTATTGTGAATGCTGCAATAATATTATCAATGATGTCATAGAAGATGTTATGAGTGATGCAATATGTACAGTAATTAGCAGTGCATGGTGACAGTACGAGTTATAGTTACCTTAGGGCAGCCAGGACCTGTGGCTAACCCCATAGCCAATCCCCACAGGCAGCCAAACTATGCCCTCCTCCAACCTCCCTCCCACCTCAAACCTCACCTTATATATAACACCCTATATATGAAGCAGATCTATCACATTTCTCCAAAAATTGCCAATAGTTTTAATCAAATCTGTATTTCTGTAATATCTTAAAAACTAAAATAACGTTTTATTGAACTACATGTCTGTGACTCTTTCCGTTTACATAGTTTTTTATATTACATTTTGGGGGTGAACAATGTGAAAATAAACTGTGAGGGTATCTGTATCCTGCCCCTATGTCTTTTTTGTTTTTCTTACAATTCCAGACCGAGACCTGATCCTCAGATGGCTGTCACCACTTCTCAGTTTGAGATCTGTTGGTTCCGCTGATCCTCCACAGTATAATGCATTTTTTTAACCTTAATTTTTTTCACAATTACTGAATGGATTTACACCAAAACACAGAAAAACATTCTTTCTAGACTGAGATACAGCTTTCTGGAAAATGTTGTTGTAAATCTGTTCAGCAGTTTGGGTTGTAGCGGTGTCTAAACATCCTAAGGAAAAATTAATGTGAAAAAATGTGTTTTGAGACTCCCCTCTTTTTCTCACCCCCCCCCCCCGTTTGACCGATCATCCCACAACTTTTCATGCAGAAACTAGTCAAAAAGTAACACTTTTTTTAATGTTTTGGGAGACCCATTAAAAATGCACCAAAGTTAGTAGCAACAAAAAAAATACATTCCTATGGAAACACAGTCCTAATTATAACTAGCCTGGGGCCGTTAATTATTATTTTATGTATTTACATATATATATATATATATATATATATATATATATATATATATATATATATATACACACATAAATATATATAGATATACTAGATAGTCACAGTTAGAACCATTTTTTCCATAGACAGAGTTTTTTGTTTTGCCAATAACTTCAGCGCTGTTTGACAAATCTGCACGAAATGTTCAAAACTTATACTTAGGTCAGTTCAGCTGCTGTCTTAAAAGTTTTGTGGTGATCTGTCAAGCGGGGCTGAGAAAAAGGTGTTTCCCAAAACACTGTTTCCCCATTCTATGTCAATGGGATTTTTCCCATGTTTTAACACGAGTACAGCCCGAACCGCTAAACGAAGTTACATCAAATTTGGCAGAAAGCTAACTCTTGGTCCAGAAAGCTAACTCTTGGTCCAGAAAGCGTGCTGTTGATGATTTGGTGTAAATCCTTTCAGTAGTTTTGTAGAAATTACAGTTTAAACACTGTAAATATTTAGGGATGCAGATCCTCTGTGGATTCAACTGTCCCCGTACTTATATCTGATTGGCTGCCAACACTTCATTCAGAAAGTGATGGCAACCAGCCAAATTAAAAAAAGAAAAGAAGCTAGGATAGCGTCACCCTGACCCCTTAGCTCTGGTGCTAGGTCCCATAGGGACCCCGCTAGGAGCTAAAAAGCATTATTTTTTTTAAAAGAATTCCAGAAAAAAACTTTTAGTTAGCTCCCCATGGTGGGTCAGGTCCAAGGGTGCACGGGGCCCTCTCATTGGGCTTCTCTTAGCCCCAGAGACCGGCATCTCCCCAGGTCAGAATACACTATGTATTCAGGTGGGTACATGCCCCCTTGCAGCCCCCAGAACCGTCACCTCTCCAGGCAATGATTTAATTGTATGTGGGGGCTGTGCAGTCTCCCTACAGCCCCAGGGACCACCACCTCCCTGGGGCAGAATACATTATGTATGCAGGGGGGGCAGTCACCCCTTCTGAAGCCCCAGGGACCGCTAACTCTCTGGGCCAGAATATACTATAAGCTTCATTATGAGTTTGACAGTTGGAGCACCAGACGGCCATGTTGGTGGTCCAAAAAAGACCACCCTGTTGGTGATCTTTCAGACCGTCCTTTTACAAATAATACAGGCAGGACCTCCGGCTGCCAAGCAAAAATGGCGAACCGCCAGTGGCGCAGGGGCCTGGAAATAGGCAGTCCAGCCCCATTGCCGACAGCACCGTGACCAACTTCCCATCAAATTACAAGCACACAGCCACCATGGCATGAAACCGATGGTAGTCAGCCAATAGCGGTCCAAACCATGTCTGTTCGCTATCTGAAAAGCAATAGACAACTGCACATTGGATAAATTCAAAAACAACAGATCTGACACACATTGCCACAGTGGACAAACTTGCAAAGCACATTATAAAACACACCCCTTCACAAAACACAATCCTTTGCATTTTCAATGCAAAACACAGAATCCAGACCGACTTTTTCAACAAACACTCCATAGATGAGGCACACCTTTTTTTACCATCCCATAGAACACCTTGCACACACTTTCATACATTCAAACCCTTTTACACTTCCCCTGTTAAGTGAGGCACTGTCACCCATGATTTATTTTCTACTATGTCACATTCGAAAAAATCCCTGTTTTTAAGAAGATGAGTTAAGAGTCATGGTGGATGAAATCATAAGAGTAGAGCCACAATTGTTTGGAGCACAAGTCCAGCACACTCCTCTCAGTAGGAAAATGTAAATGGGGGACAGGATAGTCGACAGAGTGAATGCTGTAGGCACCACCCTGCACACAAAGAAGGACATCAGCAAAAGGTAAAATGACCTAAAGGGCAAGGTTCGTTCCCTGGTCTCTAGGCGCCAGCTGCAGGCCAAGAATACTAGTGGTGGCCCTCCCAGTGCCCCATTACATCTCTTTCCCTGGGAGGAGAAGGTATTGCCCATTCTGCATCATGAGGGCTTGACAGGAATACCTGGAGGAGTGGGGTCTGGTAAGTCACAACACAAAAAATGGCACAAAAATGCCATGGCATGAATGCTCACAGTTCACCTTTACTCACAGTCTTGCACATGTACCACACCAACATTCAATACTCAGAGTATCAGAGTGTAAACACTGTCAGTCTGTATTGTTAGACCCAACAGCACAGCTACTAAGGTCCATCACATATCATTAGTACAAATGTGGCCTGTAAGTCATGCAATATCCAAAAATGATCCTTGGACTCATGGCATGTCTCAACCGGTAAATGTATGCCCAAACCTAAATGCAGTCTGCATACAGATGAGTAATACCCAACTTTTGTATAGTGTGTGTAGTGCAGGGACTGACCTTACTGCCACTCCCATGACTCCAAGCACCAGACCAGTGTTCTCTTCTCCAAATAATCCTGTGTGTTATCTCTCAATTGAAGTGTACTCACCTGGGAGGATACCATGGGTCATATTTACAAGAAAGTGATGAATCACTAGTGATGCGCCACTTTTCTTGCGGCCCCTTGCGGCCCCTAACACCACCATGATAGCACCATATTTACAGTACGGAACACCATGGAGCATGTTAGGTGCAATAGCATAATTGTTTGATGCTATTGTAACGCTATACTGGATTAGCATAAAAAAAATGCTGCTAGTTCAGTATAGTGTTAAGAGGCCCATTGAAATCAATAGGAACCTCATTTTAATGCCTGCTTCAAGCAGGTGTTAAATATGATGCTAGAATGGTGCAATGGAATCTTGTAGAATGAGGGAACGCCCCCTTTGCATACATCATGCATCTATTATGCATGAAGTGGCACAAAGGGTTTGCAAGGTGGCGCAAACCTAGTTTACACTACCTTGTAAATATTGCGCTATAGTAGTGGCCCGCTAGTGTCCAGGCAAAAATTGTGCTGCAAATGTGGCGCCAAGGGACGCAAGGGCCTTGTAAATCTGACCCGATGTGCAGAGTGTGTGTGGTACAGGGACTGACATAACTACAACTCCCAGGAGGTTCTGTTACTGTTACTCCACTCACCAGCCCTTTGTTCTCTTCCCCAAATACCATTGTTTGGTAAACCACAAATGAAATGTCCTCATCTGGGGGAATAACATTTGGATAGTAAGTGTAGTACAGGGACTGAACTGACTGCAACTCCCAGGAGGCACTGGTTCTATGACTCAAAACACCAGACCAGTATTCTCTTCTCCAAATACTCCTGTTTGTCATCCTTCAATTGAAGTGTACTCTCCTGGGAGGATACCATGTGTATAGTGTGGGTAATACAGGCACCTACATGACTACAACTCCCAGGAAGCTTTCTTACTGTTACTCCACTCACCAGCCCTGTGTTCTCTTCCTCAAATACCATTGTTTGGTAAACCACAAATGAAGTGTAGTCATCTGGAAGGGATAACATTTGTATATTGAGTGTAGTACAAGGACTGACCTGACTTCAACTCACACGAGGCACCTAGGAGGATACCATTACATATGTATATATAGCACTGGGACTGACATGACTGCTAAGGCCAGGAAGCCTTGTGTGTGTAACTCCAAACACCAGACCAGGGTTCACTTGTCAACAGCTATCTGTTAGTGAACTCTCAAGTTATGTTTACTCACCTAGGGGGGCAACCATTTATATAGTGGTGGGAAGTGACCTGAATGCAAAGCCCAATAGGCCCTGTTTGACTAACTTTAACCACCAGCACAGTGCTCACTTAGCCAAATACATCCGTAAGTGAACTTTCAAATAAAGTTTGCTCACCTGAGAGGATACCATTTGTAAAGTGGGGGGACATAGAGGGCGTGACCTGAATGCAAATCCCAATAGGTTCTGTTTCACTAATTTCAACCACCAACACAGTGTTCTCTTGCTCAAATACATCTGTAAGTGAACTCCCAAATTAAGTTTACTAACCTGGGAGGATAATATTTGTAAAGTGTGTGCAGTATAGAAAGTGACATGCCTGCAACTCCCAGGAGGTATGGTTTCTCCAACTCTAATCACCAGCACAGTGGTCTCATGCTACAATACATCTGTTTGTCAGCTCTCTGCAGGGGTGTGTGGGGCTGACCGCCCCACCTGCAGGTGTAGGATGTCCAGCAAATAATCCAGGAGGTACGGATGGCAAGACACCCACCACTGCCAACAAATTACCTCTTCCTAAAATACATTCTTTGTAATGCCACTCATTCATACTGTTGACTGATCTTCAAACATGTCTAATTTCGAAAAGGAGGAGTACTATGGACTTTGAACTCCCAATGGTGTGTCATTTACTCCAATGATTTCATTCATCATAGCTGACCACTTCACTGTACTATTATTTTCTTGATGTACCAAATTTGTTTTCTGCTTAAGCTTTATAATAAATTCACACATCACAAACTTGTTCTCTGCTTGCTTCTTTATATGTTTAGATGTGAGACCATGTGAACCATATAATGAAGGCACAAGCTACTTGTGCAAGCGGGCATATGTTAGAGATACACAGGGGCATATTTATACTCCGTTTGCGCCGAATTAGCATCGTTTTTTTCGACGCAAATTCGGCGCAAAACTAACGCCATATTTATACTTTGGCGTTAGATGCGTCTAGCGCCAAAGTATGAGGAAAGAGCGTCATTTTTTTGCGTGAATGCCTTCCTTGCGTTAATGAGATGCAAGGTAGGCGTTCCCGTCTAAAAAAATGACTGCGCCGCAAATGCGTCGTATTTATACTCCCGGGCAAAAATGACGCCCGGGAGTGGGCGGGGCAAAAAAACCTGCATTTGCGCCGGATTTTAGCGCCTGGGTCAGGGCAGGCGTTAAGGGACCTGTGGGCTCAAAATGAGCCCACAGCTGCCCTCCCATGCCCCCAGGGACCCCCCCTGCCACCCTTGCCCACCCCAGGAGGACACCCAAGGATGGAGGGACCCACCCCAGGGACATTCAGGTAAGTTCAGGTAAGTATAATTTTTTTTTTTGTTTTTTTTTTTTTGGCATAGGGGGGCCTGATTTGTGCCCCCCTACATGCCTCAATGCCCAATGACACCATGCCCAGGGGACATAAGTCCCCTGGGCATGGCCATTGGGCAAGGGGGCATGACTCCTGTCTTTACTAAGACAGGAGTCATGTAAATGGCGTCTGGGCGTCGTTAAAAATGGCGCAAATCGGGTGGAGGCGATTTTTTGCGTCAACCTGACTTGCACCATTTTTAAGACGCCCTAGCGCCATTTTTCCCAACGCCGGCGCTGCCTGGTGTACGTGGTTTTTTTCCACGCACACCAGGCAGCGCCGGTCTGCTTGCGCCGGCTAACACCATTCAATAAATACGGCGCCCGCATGGTGCTTCAGAATGGCGTTAGCCGGCGCAAAATTTTTTGACGCTAAACTGCGTTAGCGCAGTTTAGCGTCAAAAAGTATAAATACGGGCCACAGTGTCCAGCTCAGGATTACAGCCATTACACACAAACACATTTGTACAAGTGTCTGGTTAAACCAAAAATTTAATTTTAAGGTACAGCACATAAGCTGTCAATATGTTGGGACTCTTAGAAACAAGAATGTGTGACTCATACTGAGTCAAAGTACATATATTTCAAGGTACAGACCACAGTAGGAAGGGCTGTGTCAGACATTGTCCTGTAGAATAGGCAAACATTAAAGTGGTTGATGTCAGCAGCTTGAGCTTTATCACATGCCACACCAAAGTAATCTAGTATAATATATTCCAAGATACAGACAGATGGCAGTCCCTGATCACAGGCTCATGATAATCCAGTTGCCATGCATCTGGTGGTATGACACAAACCTATGTCAGTGTTTTGGCACAGGCACTGTTGCCTGCAATTATGAAAACCATCTACAGCTATATACAGGTCAGAGAAAAAAAGAGTGTTTAGCCAATGTGAAGGTAAAATGACTTAGTCAAAAGCTAAGACTACATATGTTATGACCACATGATGACACAAATGATGTATCAGGCCCACCATAACACACCAAACAAGTCCAACATGCACTTCTGTACCTCCACCTAAACACTATGCAAACTCTCTTGGCACAGGTCTCATATATCCAAAATCTGCAACCTACATTACCTGGAACAATCCATGTTCACTTCGTATATCAGAACAGCATCAGATACCTGCCAATGCTACAACTCTGAAATGCCCACAGGAAGATGACATGGTGAAGGTACTTGAACAAAGGACAAAACAAGGAGTATAGGCTTGAAACCATACATATCGCACAAGTCACATAGCAAGCAAATGGAAAACAAAGTATATTGCAAGGACACTGGCACAAACAAAGCAACACCATCAAGGTGGGGATGTGCAAGAGGAAGAACCAGACCCAGACACCCGTGCCTCTGGATTTTGATGGAATGGAAGTTCTTTCTCTTGTGATAGACTTGTTCAGTGGCCTGAGGTGGCACCAACCCAACATGTGTGCTCTTAATGGGCCCCACCACATGTGGGAGGCAGCCAAAACATAGAAGTCAGCCTTCACAATGTCTAAATCCTCATGTCAGGGGAAACTGATATAGCTGTCAATGTGTTTCATCATTGCTGAGAGGAAGTCATTCAACTCCAGAATGAACATAGGTTGGGACATACCAGCAGATAGGGCCACTGTATGTTGGAAGGTTACCTTGTGGCTAGGAAGTGCAATATTGACATGACTCGTACAATTGGTGGTATGCTGGTTAGATAATTGATAACTGGCATCTGATCTGGCTCCAAATGATGGCATAAATCCACTATTGTTTGCCTAGCCAGGCGGTAGTACATGATGATATGCTGTTGTTCCATGGTCTGATGGTCCGACAGTGGACGGTAGAAAGAAGGTCGTTGCATCCTCCCTCTCACAGGGTACCTATATGTGACAAGACATGAGTTGTGATGTTAGTCAGTGGGGCCACACCAACATATATGATACATATCAATGATATCACATGACTAAGCATTTCTGACTGGATAGACATGAGACCCAGTGGACATCACAGCTGCCAAGTACACAAGAGTCATGTGAACCGTATGGTTTTCAAAACATGTGTCCAAAACATAAACTTTGGCAAAACTCATAGATGTGCAACACAATTGCTACTGTAAAATGCCATCTGTGCCCTGAAACATGCTACAGTGGTGGTTGAGTAGAAGGACCTACATGACAAGACATGTTAAGGATGTTTGTGTTGCAACACAACATACTCCGTAGGTGTGAGGGAGTTTAAAAAACTAATACATCATTTCATGCCACCAAAATGGAGGATGCCTGACCTACTCCACTGGACATTAGGAACCGCCCGTGACTGCCAGCGGAAGTCGTCATGGCTGTATGCAGTTGCAACCGTGGTGGACACAGACATAGGGTAATGTTGTTGCCTGGTGGCAGTCACGGGCCAATGGGTGTGTCTGTTGGCTCTGACGACCACATATGTGGTGGACCTGTCCACCATGTTGTGCAGATTCACTCACTTGATTCCTAACTCTGCTGCCAGCAACACCTCCATGATCTGAGCTGCTGTGTGCCACCTCTGAGGGCAATCATGCCACCTCCAGCAGGTCAAAAGGCCCATGCCTTCTCTACAGAGGAGTTGGAGAGGCTTGTCAATGAGGTCCTTCCCCTGTATGGACAGTTCTATGGCTCACCAGAGGAGCAAGTAAGTACCTCACGTGTGCAATTTTCTCTGTACTTCACAATCCTTTCCCTTCTCACAGGCTACAGTGTTCCCCTGTGTGCCAGTTAGACTTCTTGTGTGCCTGTTGTTGCAGTCTGTGTGACATCCATGGGATGTACATGGTGCAGGTATTGGTGGTCAGTACAATGTGTTAAGTTCAGTCACATTGTGTGGTGTGAGGTATTTTTGGGTCCTAGATCCACCTTGTGTTGGATTCACATAACTAGGCAAGGAGACTTTTCTGCCATCCACTGACATTTCTTTCCTTATGATGGTTGTACATGTTGGACAACATGTATGTGCGTGTCAGCATGAGCTGTGTAGGCATCTTGCATTAGTCATTTGACGATCTTGTAAGCAATGTGTATTGTGCCACATATCTTTCAACCCACATCTGGCCTTGCCAAACTGTTGTCTGGAATCCATATCCTGACTCACTCTGCCCTTCAGGTTGCCACACACAACATGCTGTCCTGTCATGCATGGAAGTGATGGAAATGGAGTGTCATGCAGGTTCTGTATACTCAGCGTGCAGAGACCAGGGCCTGTCAAATGTATCTCCCAGTATGGGACCTATTCCGGGCTGTGTGAGAGTCACTGTGGCTATGCAACTGTGGCGCTGTGCCCACTCTCTGTACACCAGCAGATCCTGACATGTGTACAATATGATGCTCTTGTGGAACAACCTGCCCTGAATGCCTCAGTCCATTGACTAGATTATGAATGGTTAGTGAGGTAAAACATTAAACTAGTCCATATGTGCATTTTGCTTCATTTTCAACATGTGTCATGACTGGTCCCTGACTCCCACAGCTCTGTTGTCACCTTCACACAGGTCATATTTGTCCTATACCAGCTTATTGCACAAATAACATTCCCACAGTGCTGATAGTGTGTTGATACCGGGGAGGCCATGATATGTGTGTCAGTACCTTGGTCACATATTGGATACTGTACAATGTATGCCTTTTTGTGCTTGATGCCATCTCTGTGGGATCGACACATATTCCCAAAGGAGTGTTATGCGTTACAGGTACATACCACAGAACCCATCCACTGAAGTGGGATGAGTCTGCATTTGATAGACCACATGTCCATACATGGACAAGGATGACACTTTCTGTACCCACCATGCCAGTCCCTTCATTGTCACTCAAGTGTAATGGTGAAGTCTATACTATGTGAGTAGCCTGTGGGACTGTATGCAGTGAGTCAATCTCATAGAGTGTGCATGTGTTTGCCCATTCAGACCTAAGGAGTTTACCTTTCAGAAGCCACATATGTGTGTAGTGTTTCCTTATGGCTCACATCATAGTACATGTTGCTGGGGGATACCTGATGTCAGTTAGATTGCTTAGGCATTGTAGGCCCTGAGCAGAGTAGTGGGTTAGTCTGCAGATGGAAACATATGTCTGAAGTCATGTCCCTGTACTTATTGGCTTGTGTGTTTTACACTTGGAGTGTTAAAAAATTGAGAAGTTCTAGCTTTGTGTTTCTGACAAGTATCTTAATGCCCATCAGAAGAAGAGGCTCTGGAGAACCATCACCCGGAAGATGCAGACCCTGAGGGTCCACATCCAGCAGAGCACCCACTGTTGGAAAAGGTGGGAGGACCTGAGACACTGGGCCTGGAAGATCGCAGAGGTCCAGCGAGGGCTGTCCTCCCAATGTGGACTCAGGAATATTGCACCATGACCCCCTAATGGTCCACATTCTGGTAGTTGCCTACCCAGGCCTTGATGGTTGTTTTAAGACAGCACAGCAGCCACAAGGGGATGAGTACAGGGCATATTCCTGCCTGTCACATCGCCAGGTTAATGTTAGAGTCTGGCTGCTCCCCCTGATGATTAGGGATGTGTGACTGAGTAGATGAATGATTGTTTGTGTAGACATGTCATGTGGTGCATACTGATGTGCCTTGCCTATTGGGTCAGGAACCTAGGACACAACTGTGTACATTTCACAAACTTTGTGCTCTCCAGGGGCAACATATGGTTGTGTAGATTGGTGAGTCAAGTAATGTTTGTTGTTGTAGTGGGTGTACATTCCATGCAACAGACCACTACTCCTCAGTGTTTCAGGCAAAAGGTGAGGACGTGATGGATTACTGTCCTCAGCCGTGTGTCTGGTCAAAAGAGTATCTTGGCATCTGCCTCCCAGAGGCTATTTTTCTTCAGCGTGTGACGGGTGCTAGTACTTCAAAACTGTCTGTAATGTGAAGATGCCTATTATACATGCGACAGAGCATGCATAGTTTTTTGGGATAAAGCTACAGTTCTTTACTTTCCCTTGGTAAGTGAGGAATGACGTGATTTACATACCATTACTGTTGCCAGCATTCCCTGTGCCTATATATGTTAGCATGTGTCCCTTTCTCTACTGACAAAATGTGTACACTATTTCATGCATGGTCTACCTCTGTTGGTAGGATCATTTATGTTTACTCTTACATACATGTGCATGCCAATCTGTAGGTGGAATAGGACATTTTCAATGGGGCTGCATTTTATGTTATGCCTCATGCAGGAGTGTGTCACCATTGATTATTGGCTGACACATGCCCTCACCCGTCATAGCATGTCAAATAGCTAGTGCAACTGCAGTAGCAATGAGGCACAAGACGTGTGTGACTAGATATTGTAGCCACAATGTGCTTTTCCGTGCCATTGATGTGGCATCATGTGGGCAAGTGCACTGCACATGTATAATGGGGATGGTTTGTAATCTGACCATTGGCATGCATCATGGAGTGACTTGCAGTTATGTTGGGATCACATGTGCTTGGTACAACCATTCATCTACAGACATCTGGTTTTGCATGACCAAGATGGAGACAGTGATGTGTCTTCTCACTGGGCAACATGTTGAGGGCCTTCTATCACTACTTAC
Organism: Pleurodeles waltl; assembly: GCF_031143425.1. Lineage (NCBI taxonomy): Eukaryota > Metazoa > Chordata > Amphibia > Caudata > Salamandridae > Pleurodeles > Pleurodeles waltl. Next base: position 346,142,587 of record NC_090439.1, read on the forward strand.
AAATCTCTGTGTTTCTCCAACATCCAACAGACTAAAGGCGTCTACTGATGCAATTAGTGTATGTCATTGTAATGAGTGTCAGCCATTAGTGGTTATTTCTCTGGGACTTGTTGATTCATTGTGTTGTGGATTTCAGGAACCTATCTACCTGACAATTTGCTACAGTGTTCCTTTCCATGCCAAATGTGAAGCATATCCGAGCAACTTTAGCACTACCTCCATGACTCCACTAGGACAAATTTCACTTGGTGAAGTGTGCATTGTTGATATGTTTCCAGTGTGACATGAGTACTTCCATGCCACCTTCTCCATGCTACTGTATTGCTTGTAGCAATATGGCAGGTTTTAGGAGTGTTACATTTTTATAGTTATGTTATTATGTATGTGACAAATAATGTCTGCATGACCTTGTGTGGGATCTTTGAGAATGAAGTTGGCATTGGGCTACTATTGTATGAAAACAGGTAACTAAGGTATTCTCCAAGAGTTAAAGAATTGAAGGCGGTGTGATCTTCTGCTTCTTCAATGGTTACTGTGATTGCACAAGTTCAGCCATGCAATTGTAGTTGCTGAGATCCTGATTTTCCTGTGGGCAACTGTGGAGAGTTCAGATGGCATGTGGATGATGATTCATATGGTATAGTAGATGTAGGAGCCACTTAGGTGTAGTCGTTTTTAGGATTACTTGACATCATGTTTATGTTTGTTAATCACAGCTGTTGTTGAAGTGTGATCATGGACATGTGATGACCCCATTTCTCTTTGTATTTACAGCATCAGCCTAGGGAGGTAAAGGAGACTGGACACAACCAAGTGGGTAAAAATCTGGCCATGGGACCGTGGGTCAAGACACCACCGACACAGAGGGACCCAGTGGCCCAGAGGGTGTTGGGAGATCATGAAGGAGACAGGTTATACATCATCATCATCATCTGATTCTTCCTCCAGTGACCTCTCCCTAGTGGTGGCAGGCCCATCAAGACCTGCTCCAGTACCCTCTTTGTCTGCCACCACCAGTTCTATCACCACCGTCCCTGTTGATCCTCGCCCAGTTGGCCATGCCCGCTCACTCAAGAGGGCAGGCTTCTCCTTTGCTGCAGGCACCTTCGCCGAATTCCCTGTTACCCCTGCTGCCCTGAGTGAGGATGCTATTGACCTCCTGAGGAGCATCTCTGTGGGTCAGACTGCCATTGAGAATGCCATCCAGGAATTGGCCTGCCAACCTCAGCAGAACAATGTTTTCCTGAAAGGCATTCATAGTGCCATGTCTGGTGTACAGATATCTTTTCAGGCTCTGGCCTCACTGATGGCAGCTAGTCACCCCCCACCATATGTCCCCCTCACCTCTCTCTTTCCACTCCAAATCCCCCATTCCACTACCTATCCCAAGCACACAGACAGATCCACATGCACCCAGTTCAACACACAAAAGCAGCACACATAAACATGGACACTACAAAATACACCAGGATGCAAACACCCAACAGACACCCACACACACAACATCAGCCACCACTTCCCCAGACATCCCTACCACCCACAGAGGCACCACAACAACAGGTAGTGACACAACCACCACACCCACCATATCCACAGGCACCACCCCAACAGAGACACAGACATCCACCACTTCCACCATACACACACAACCACCACATCCAGCATATGCACAGACACTACCCTAGCAGACACACACACATCCACCACTCCCACATCACCAAGCATCTCCACCTCCTAGTCCCCCAACACACAAATGCCCATACTCACACACACATCAGACACCACCCAAACCTAAGCATACCTCACACACGCACACGCAAGACATCCATACCAAACAGCAGACAACTACTCCCTCAACCTCCAAATGCTTATACCCTTCTGATAACAGTCACCATGTTCCTAAGGAATGTTTTTTCTTTGACCTTGCCCTTTCCCATGTTTCCTCCACCATGTTCCAAACCCAAGAAGCCCGACCCACACCCTAACTCATTCCTTTCACCTTCAAGTCCTTCTGTGTCATACCTGCCCCCCTGCATGGACCCATACCCATCCAGCCAAGAAAAAGCCTACTTCTCCTAAAGAACAATTCAATCCTCTCAACCCAAACCTACTCCTCCCAAATCTGATCCCCCCAGTGATGATCCCTGAGGTGCCTGCCTGCTCACTTGATACCACTTTCTGTGGAGGTTCCCTGGCAGTACTAGGAGTCAAGTGTTGGCACAGTACTGTGTTATGAGACACCATAAAATGGACAGGTCAATGGCCTTGGACAATTTATATTTGGTAATGAATTAAACTAAGTTGTTGTCTTTTTTGGGTACCCAGTTGTCCTGCAATTCATTTTTGAATTGTATGTTTTATGTTATGTTGTTCCTGAGTAACTTGTGTTGTCTGCCTACAGCTATGTGTGTTTCAGCCAGATTGGTGATCCATTTACTGTTGTTTGCAATATCTGACTTTGTGGGCAGTGCAGGTATTGTAGTATGGTTAGTTATATGTATCCTTTACGCGTTTGCTTCAGGGGTTAGACCTTTGTGCATTTTTTATTCCTTTGCTTGCAGCATTGAGCCCCGTGCATTTTATTCAGCTTCGTTCTGTTATTTTTCAATAGCCAGTTCTACGGTCTTGTTTATTTTTCAGTATCATACTGTTTAGCCTATTTTTGCACTGGAGTTCTCAATAACGCATTCTTGCTCACTCTGGGCTCCAGTCAAGGATACAGTCTGGTACATTGCCGATAGAAGTGGTAGGAGTTTAGTCTTTGAATACATTCTTGCGTAGGGACATTTTGTGATCACACTGACATGTTAGTTATAAAAACACTTCCTTGTCCTAATACACGCAAGAGGGAGATTCCGACCAGGGAACCACAACTAGACGCTGACTGCCTCGTTGCAGATGCTGAACCACATCACAGGCCTTTGCTCAGGTATGAGGGTTGATGGCTACCTAGGGAATCTGAAAGGCAAGCTAATAGCTTAACATGCTGTGCTCTAAATATAATCTATTGAGAGAGAATAGAATCTATTAACACCATGATAGCATTGTTTTTATGTTTCACTCTCATAGTGACTATTTCAATCCTACTGTGTTGTATGGTTCTGGTTATTGCGGCTCATGCCTTAATATCTAAAATACAGTTGTTTTATTAAAAACAAACTATAAAACTTAAACTGCCTTTGTCATTTGTATATGAGATCATACTGTAAATGAGAGAGCTGGTTGGGACCTGAGTGACCACGACTTCCCTGAGAAGTTCTATAGATGTCATGCGCTCGGCTGCCTAATCATCCCTTCCCCTTGGGAGAGATGAGGCACTGCTAGTTAGCTGGAGCAAAACCGGATTTAAGGTAACAAAGGTCCTTCTAAGTGGGTAAGACTCAGTCCCCCACACCAGAAACGACCCTGCTACCTAGAAATCCAGTAGTCTCATTTAGGATAATGAGAGCCCACACGATAGAATCACCCAAGACAAAGGTATATTTTGACTGTATGGACATGTGTTTGTCAATGCAATTGTGGTGTCATGGTATGGTGTTTGTCAGGAATAAGGCCATGCGCGGGCCAGGTCCCGCCCGAAACTCCACTGCGCAGTTCTGTGGCACTTTATGCGTACCACTTGTTATCCCCTCTTGTTCCAAAGGTGGCCATCAGCGTCATCTGCCCTATGGCAAAGCTCATAGAGCTGCAGGTTCAGGACATTGGTGGACAAGATGCACTTATCAGTGCTATTCCATGAAGGGACTACAATTCCCATGTTTTTAGAGGCAGCAGCCATCTTGGGCTGTGGCAGGCCTATAAAGCCCAGCCACACCCAAGCAAGTTGCTCACTATTTTGAAGACTTCGATGCAGTCAGACCTTGTGGGGGTTTCTCTGAAGAAGAGCAGAGTTCCATCCAATTGAAGTATCCTTGTTTCCATGCTGAATTAAAAAATGAGTAGGTTGTACTCGTAACGGTACGGCCTTGATGAATCCAATTTTGGAGGAAGTCGTTACTTCCAGAAGTACAGCGCCCCGTAGCACAACGAGCAAAGCGTTTTCAGTTTCCAGAGTACAGCGGCCTTGGCGCGATGATCAAAGGCATTTCAGAGCACAGGTGTAAAGTGCTCTTTGCACAGCAATTCAAGCGCTTCAGTTCACAGATGTAAAGCGCTCTAGGCACGGCAATTCAAGCGCTTCAGTCCACTGGTGTAAAGCGCTCTTGGCACGACAATTCAAGAGCTTCATTCCACAGGTGTAAAGCGCTCTTGGCAAGGCAATTCAATCGCTTCAGTCCACAGATGTAAAGCGCTCTTGGCACGACAATTCAATCGCTTCAGTCCACAGGTGTAAAGCGCTCTTGGCACGGCAATTCAAGCGCTTCAGTCCACAGATATAAAGTGCTCTTGGCACGGCAATCAAAGCGCTTCAATCCACAGGAGTAAAAGGCTCTTGGCAGAACAATGAAAGTGATTCAAGCCACATGAGTAAAGCGCCCCCTTAGCATAATGAGCGTAGTGCTTCAGGCAAGACAAGTTAAAGCGCTTCCTGGTATTATAAGTAAAGCGCTTCAAGTTCAATGAGTAAAAACTTTTTGGCCTTTATAATTGTGAATGTGAAAGTATTTTTGGAGATAAGCAAATCATAGCTTTCGTTGTTTTTTGGAGAGTATAATATGTGAAAAGCATATTTAATTCTTTGAGATTTTCTAGGTCATGATCAAAGGTTTATGTTATGAATGCATAGATGTTACAGGATTGATATCCTGAGTATGATCATAGTCCAAAGAACTTGCCATCTCTTGGTTCTGAGGTCGTAGTTTATTCTTGTTCCATGTTTCAAAGAAGGGGCTTTGCCCTTATTTCAAAAGGGGTCTCCATCTGATATCACGAAGACGCATTTATTCAAGAGTCTATTGATAAGTTACATTTCTATAAATGAGTAAGTGCATATTTGTTCTAACCTTTTCTTTTCAGATGTCTCTCCCTGCTGTTCCCCACCCTAATTCCCTTCCCCCTGACTGGCTTCATCATAACTCTGTGCTACAATAGCTTTTTGAATTGGTGATGCCGGAATGTGGGCCTTTTGTTCAGCAACGTGCAGATCCCGAGGAAAGGACATTGTGACAGTGTTCTCTTTGGTATGTTAAGTATTTCATCTTGTGATTTCCAATGTCAGCATGTATGGTATTAGACTTGTTCCCCTGATATAGATTGTATATCCGTCTCATTTGTGGGAGCTCGAGTTTTGTGCAGACATGGAGGGTGTTCATTTGTGCTTGCTTCCTTTGCATTTGTCTGGACAGATGTCCATTTTGTTGTATGTATCTTGTAGCTACTTTATCTAGAAGTATGGCCCATGCTGTTGCTGCTGTATTTGCTTTCTTGACTTGGACTTCCACGTTTTGCAGATAGGCATGTCACTTGTCTATAGTATTGTTTGTGCCTGAGATACCTGAAGGGCCAGTTCCTGTGCAAATGTTGTTTTATGGGCATGTGCAAAGTGTACTGTGTCCCAGGCCAGCATCCTTCCCTGAGTGCTCCTGATGCTGCCATCCTTATTGTTCAGGTATTATTTCTATTGTGAACTTTGTATGTTTGTATCTCTATATATTGGGCATCCCATTGCCCTTCCATTGTGTTGTAATTTGGGTGATATGTGGGTCCATTGCAGTGCTGTTTAATGGGAGTGATGTTTCTGTTCCATGAACATCCACACATATGTGTGCTGGATGTGAAAGCAGTCCATGGCATGTGTGCAATGTGAGGGTGTCAGTTGTATTGTTAGATTTGATTTTGCTGTGTTGTTAGTGTTATATTACCCAATGTTGTGTACACTTAACTGTCCCTGTGTCTGAGATTGTCAGATGTGTTTTTGTCTAGTGTGGCAGTGCAGTGTGTGTGACCTGCCCAAAAGGGGCTTTTAATGGCTGTGAGTGTGTCCTTCTCCGTGTATCACTCCGACTGTGTACACAATGACTAGTGTACTTGGTGCCCATAGTGTGACTTCCATATCAAGTGGCTGAAGCCGCGATGACCTACTGTTGAGCTGCCTGAGATAGATAGGTGTGTGTACTTACAGTCTGTTGCACCACCAGCAGCATGTATTTTTTGCTCCATCGATGATCAGCAACAGTGGCAAGACCCTATGATGGGGTCCATTGCGGTACCGGATGTGTAAGGCTTCCTGCAGTTGAGTTGCTCCCTTTATACTTTATGTTTCTGCCTGCTGAGATGTGGTGGTTGGACCGTTATGGTCACATTGGCGGTGTGCAACCTTATAATGTGTCGGGTGTAAACACAGGCTCCAGCAGCCTGTTTGGGCTGCCTCGTGACCATGGCGGTCTCTGTTGCCTGGCACTGTTGGAGGGACTGCAGCAGTTTTTGCTTCATTGACCCCCCTGACTGGTAATACAATGGTCTGACCCCCAAGCCAATGACAGTTGGACCTACATACTGCCAAAGCAGGGCATAGACTGCCAAACTTGGGATGAGGTCCTGTATATGCGGGGGCTGTGCGGCCCCCAGCAGCCCCAGGGACTGCTACCTCCCTGAGTCAATGTTGTAATTGTATGCAGGGGGCGTGCCCCCCCGCAGTTATTGGGACTTCCACCTCCCCAGGGCAATGTTTTAATTGTATGCAGGGGGAGCCGTACCACCCCACAGCCTTGGGGACCACCACCTCCCTGAGGCTACAGTAAAAGAATGAAGGTGGTCTGTTGCCTTCCCCCAAGCCCTGGGGACCACCACCTCTCTGGGCCAAATAGAACATTGGAGGGGAGCGCATGGCCCCCCTAGAGAAGCCAATGATGGCCCTGGGGACCGCCACACCCCAGGGTTGCCTCCTGCTATGTCCTGGGATGCCCACCCCTGGGACATGGCTGTTTGCTTTCACTTGACAGGTGCTTTGACAGCTCCTGCCAAGTCAGAGCAAACACTTCACTTTCTACAAGTGAGAGCTATAAAGCAGCTCTCACTTGCAGAAAGTGAAGTTTTCATCTGTTTCCCCCAAGAGGGAGCTGCAATTTAGGTCAGCTTCCTGCTTGTGGGAGCAATGCCTGGTACTGTAGGATCCCGGGAGCCGGCTATGACAGCGGGGCTTTAAAGCTCCCCCCATGGCCCTGTCATGGTCCTGTCAGTCTCTCTCTTTCATACCGTAATTTGCCTTTGTAGTGAGTGCGTCTACAACAAATACAGTAGTTTGGTTTCTCTAAAGGAACCACATAAACATTGTTGTTTCTTGTGTCGCTACTAATAGCTGTGCTTGTTCCTCTACACCTGAACATACCACATCCTCATTGTGCAGGGAAACCACTTCAGGACCAAAGAAATGTAAATGAAGGTCTTCACAAAGATTTTCAACCTCTGATACTATACCATACAAAAGTGCTTTGGTTTATTTCTCCTATACACAATGCAGGGCATTATAGAAAGTAAAGACTTCTAACTATCTTTCACATGTGTGAAAATCTCTTGTGCACACATTCCTGAATAGACATGCCAGTGAGTGTCCTTGCAAATTAGTATATCTCCTGACTTTGCATTGATCTAACGCTTGCAACATTGCACTTTGCTGCTTCACACTTCTTTCTGGAAATTGACTTAGAAAATGTCTTAATATATCAATTAAATCCCAGCAAACACAACAAATATTACTGCAGTCCCATGTAAACAATTGGCATGTCTATAACATCCTTGTATCTCTTCAGCTATCTTGTCCTCCATATTTCTAAGTCCCATTAACTCTTTTGCAATGTGAGTATCATCTTTTACCTCGTAGCATCAGCCATTTGTGTCAACTGCATGCACTAATGCATTCTGTTGTAAGTAGCTTTCTTCATTAAAGAACAATTCAGCACTAGATGTATGCTTCCATTCTCCTTTGAAAATTTTGCAAAAATTACTTTAAATAGAAACCTTTTTGGCTTCTCTGTTTCATAGACAACACTGTTTTATCCAGTGTCCTTATTCTGTTTAGTATCAAGATAAATAGTTTACGCTTCAGGACAAATGCTTTATCAACCACACTCTTCATGTGTTGTTTTTGCTTCAGTGATGATCTTCTCCTCTGCTTCATGTTTCGGATCAAATTCTGTATAACCCTGCTTCTAAATGTTATTATTTGTATTTCTTTAAATTGTTTTTGTCTCCTCATCAAAATAGGTCTTGTCTTATCAAATTTCTCACCTTCAATGTGACTTACTCTTTCTTCTCTGTGAGTTTATTTTAAACCTCACTTTTTATTTGCACTTTTTCACATTTTGCATTTTCCCACATACTGTTTTAAGAAACACCTTAGTTCTCTTAATAACAGCTCTTTAATTCCAGCACTTTGTCCGCATCATGTTGTTTTTTAGTCCTAGTTTTAAGCAGATACTGCTCTTTCTGTTGTGGTTTTCTACTTTGTGTCTTTCTCGACAATGCAAAATCTCCTCTTTAAAAACAAGTAGGTATCTGAAAACTAAAAATAGAACACATTTAACTTTATGATACATAACACTTGATTACATACTATGACCAAGTGAGTAGCTATGTTAGGGGTTATGTCAGTGTGTAACAGACTATGGGGCAGATTTATACTTTTTGACGCAAAACTGCGCAAGTGTCGTTTTGCGTCAAAAGGTTTAGTGCTGTCTAGCTCCATTTTTTAACGCCACCTGGGTGTCATATTTATACTATGACGCTGGGTGGTGCTAAGAATAGGTTAGAGTAATTTTTCCTGACGCTAACCATTGCGCCTTGTCGTAAGGCAAAATGACGTTAATGCAGGAAAAATTACTCTAATCCGGTTTACGACATATAAACACATTGTAAAATGGAAATGCACCACTTTTGCTCGCAATAGCGTCAAAAAGCGACGCTAATGGAGAGAACAGTGCAAAGGAGAGGCAAGATTGATCCACAAAGCCAGGAGAGACCCCAGCAGACCCCAGACAACCAAGAACCAGCCAGGAGGGTATTGACAAGACCCAGGGGAGAAACAAGAAAATGAGGAAGTGTTGTTTCAGTGCAGAGGAGCATGAAATACTGGTGAGAGAGGTGACAGAGCATCACCATCAACTCTTCAGCACCTCTAAATTACCAATTGGAAGGAGAGACGCAATTTGGCAGCAGATTGTGGGCAAGATTAACAGTGTGGCAGAGGTCAGGAGAACTGTCACAGAGTGCAAGAAATGCTGGCATGACTGCAAGTGGAGGACAAAGGAGAAAATGGCAAGGAATAGGAAGGCAGCACAGCTGACCAGAGGTGGGAGTCCAGCACCACAAGAGGACTGGATGAGATGGAGGAGATGGTTGCAGCGGTCATCCCGGAGGATATCGTCACTGGAATCACAAGACAGGACAGAGCAGACTACCAGGAAACAACACATATGCAGGGTAAGTTGCATGGGGGACAAAAATGCCAAAATTTCAAGTGCAAGAAGGGGGAGGCACATAGCTACTACACAAGGCATGTTAGCCTTGTAAATCAGGCAGTGGAAAGTGCAAAGAGGCAGGGCATGGGACCCCCTGAACTGCCCATGCCAGGTGCATGTGCTGTGCAGGGGCATCCAGGGGCACAGCACAATACAACACCAACAACCTTTGCATGGGTGTACACCGCCATGCCAAGGCTGGTGTTAATGCTGAAGCACACCAGGAGGGTAGGGTAGAACGTAAAACTGGTCTGGTGTCATAGGACAGCTGGTATGGTCAGAATGTAAATTATAGGAAAATGCCCAGTGTCAGGCTATTGACCCATGGGGCATTCCCCATTGACAACAGTTGCCACTACTACCGGTGCTGTTGGTGCTAGTCAGTTAGGAAATGGCAGTTAGGTGCCCATAGAATAAGCACACTCGAAATGAGGGTTCAGTATGACTACGTGATCAATCCCCATCAATTCCTATCCAAGTGCAACTCCTGTCAACTGCTCATGTCCATAGACTCAATAACCATCAGGCACTGTCACATACATAATGATGTACACAGCAGTAATCTCATACCCATTGTGGCCATCTCTGGGTTTAGCACTGCGCCTGTGTCACATTAGCTACAATGCCACCATGCCACATCTCAGGTATCATAGTGCAAAGACAACTGCATTGAGGGGGAGGACATATGTGTGAAGGCAGGTGAACACACCCACACAGTCACAAGAGGAAATGGAACTCTGCTAGATCCATCAGTGCAATGCAATGTAGCACACATACGTAACCATCAACATGAGGAACTAACAATGGTAACAAGTGCATTGTCTCCTGGCAATGCCATGCATGAGGTGGTGCTAGGTCTCAGCACCACATAGGTATATGTGAAAAATGAAAGACTGGGACAGGGCTATATTGTAATGTGTGGTGCTGTGGCATCAGCACACCAACACTCCTTGCAATTCCTCACCAGGCAAATGGAAGCAGAGGGAGGGTTGATGAGGACAAGAAGGTGGCAATCCACAAATTGGACAGAACCCACACATAGAAGATGTGACGCAGACAATTGCGCAAACTGCCCTTCACTACATATGTCATGCAGGTGGGGCATAGGGCTGAGAGACTGCAAACATTAAAGACAGGAACAATGCATGGGAACCAAGATGACAACGTACCACCAATAGGAAGTCAGTGACGTCACATTACAACTGCCACAACACAGACACACTAACTGTACAATATCTCATTGCAGAGGACAAAGGCTCTCCTGTGGATCTGCCTGTCCTTGACTACCCTGATGACCTGGATGACCAGCTGACAACAAGCAGCCAGGAAACCCTCCAAGATGTCCTGGTAACCCTCCAGACACCACCTCCAGTCGCAAAGAGGAGCATTCATGTAGCAGCCATTCAAGAGGACCCACCCACCACCCCAATAGTATGACCTGCCAGCTCAAACACAGCTGAGGACTCTGATGACACAGGGACCACCTTTGAGAGGACGGTAGTGAGAGTACAGTGGGAGCATGCCAAGGAGGTGCTGGTGGGGATGCAAACTATGGCAGCCAGCCTTGAGGGGCTGCACATGTGCATGATAACATCTGCTGAACAGACAGCAGCCAAACAAGGCACACAGTCCCCACTGCATGGAGTCCAACAGTGTGTGAGGGACCTAACCACTGCCGTGAGGGAATTGCCACAACACCTACCCTCCCAATCTTGCTGCTGCATGCATGACAACAAGCAGGACTCCATGCACCGGGAACTGGCCTCCCTTAAAAAATGACTCCGATGCTATTGCGTCGGATTTATACTCCCGGGAGTGGGCGGGTCTAAAAAACCTGCATTTGCGCCGGATTTTAGCGCCTGGGTCAGGGCAGGCGTTAAGGGACCTGTGGGCTCAGAATGAGCCCAGAGGTGCCCTCCCCTGCCCCCAGGGACACCCCCTGCCACCCTTGCCCACCCCAGGAGGACACCCAAGGATGGAGGGACCCACCCCAGGGACATTAAGGTAAGTCCAGGTAAGTATTTTTTTTTATTTTTTTTTGTGGCATAGGGGGGCCTGATTTGTGCCCCCCTACATGCCACTATGCCCAATGACCATGCCCAGGGGACAGAAGTCCCCTGGGCATGGCCATTGGGCAAGGGGGTATGACTCCTGTCTTTGCTAAGACAGGAGTCATTTCAATGGGGGATGGGCGTCGTAAAAAAATGGCGCAAATCGGGTTAAGACGATTTTTTTGCCTCAGCCTGACTTGCCCCTTTTTTGGACGCCCAAACGCCATTTTTCCCTACGCCGGCGCTGCCTGGTGTACGTGGTTTTTTTTCACGCACACGAGGCAGCGCCGGTCGGCTAACGCCGGCTAACGCCATTCAATAAATACGGCGCCCACATGGCGCTTCAGAATGGCGTTAGCCGGCGCTAATTTTTTTGGCGCAAAACTGCATCAAAAAGTATAAATATGGGCCAAGGTGCCTACATGATGAACATCAATGCTGGCCTCATCCCCTACAAGCAAGTCACTGTGTTTGTGACATTTGTTTAACACATATATGCCTCACCCACTACATACAGCAGGAATGGCTGTGTAAGAGTGCTCGGCCAATAACATCAGCTGGGAGTACAAGTGAAACATATTGGTGTGAAATACTTATACTTGACCTCATCTGAATTTAGCACTGCTCAGTTTAGCAGTGTTGACATGAACTTCAGCTACAGGCAGACGTCCCACAGTGCCCAACATTCTGACACAGGACCCAAACAATGACAGCTTAAAAAGCACACCTACCTGTCCAATACATGGGAACCATAGTCACCTTGAGTGGTGGGTACATTGGATAGCAGATGCATTGAGAAGTAGATTTGTTGTAGCTGCCAATGTGACAGCTCAGTTGGAAGTGGGAATTAACATGTCAAGAGAGGGATCAGGATGCAGGATGGAATCCCGAGGCCAACAGATAACTGGAACTGCACACTCATGCAAAGACCCTGAGCCCCAAGCATATGACACATGCAGTGAGGGAGTGCACAAAGTTTTATTATATATGTAGAAAACTGAACTTAAAACTGTGTTAAGCACCTATACTAACCTAATCTACCCTACCTATATATTACCCACAACTGGCCATAACTAGCCTATGCTAAGCTTACGTACCACATTTAACAACACACTCTAAACATTGCTCTGCCTTATATCACGGGACACATGTAGGACAACATATACTAACCTAAACATATACTATCTAATCCTCAACAAATATTTATATATTTTTATTTTTATTTTTATTTTATATATATATATCGCCCTTCCTGACATGTCTCTCAACCACAATTTCAAACAGTAAGTATTGAAAAAAAAGAAAATAAATGAGCAGAAAGGAAACTTACTGCCCAAACGTAAGAACCCCAACTAACCCAACTACTCTAACACCCAGACACCCGACAGTACAAATACAATATAAAATACACTAAACTACACAAAATCACATACACTGGTATAAGTAACAAACAGATTTCACGACAGACACAGCAAGAGGAACACCACATGATATGGTATTTGCAATCAACACACCAGCAACACCGAGACACAGCCACACAGTCAACTGATACACAGACTGTAAAGTGAAAGTGGAAGTACACTCACTGCACCATGCCTGTAAATAGGATTTTCTATTACATCACTTCCTGTCCCCTTGCAACACTTTTTATGTCATGCGTGTATTTTTTTACGCATACGATGTTTGCATGAATATTTTCAACGCATTACCTACATGTGCGTCAAAATACAACGCATTACCTGTATACTTCAATTTCACTGGATATCCACATGAAGGTGGTGCATGGGTGGAATTCACGCTAAGGGCCCATCTATGGATAGTTTGCGTTTGCGGGTGTTTTCAATGCATTAGCATCAACATTTCTCACTCTTTCTGTGATTGCATGATTTTCGAGTATTTAACATGGGTGCACCCTGTATCAACATGAAGATAGGATGGTATGTCCTGCAGTGTGCCATATAGTGTATGGCCACATGTGGTAGAGCATGCAACTTTGTGATTTGGGTGTGAATGGTCTGTAACAACGATGTGTGTGTTTCTGAAGGAACGGCATGCAATACTTTGGGCGTAATGCAAATGTATGACTGTGTGCCAAATGTGTATCGACATTTGATGGCAGTCAGTGATCTACAACAGTCATGGTATGTGTTTGTGACATGTGTTCACTCATGTGATGTGTGTAGTTCTTTGACTTAGGGGACATTACATTTCAGACAACAAACGCAACGCAGGCATCATTGAGGATGGCTGATGAGTGCTATGTAAGATATGTTAACCCTCATATGTCACTAATTGTTGGTTATGAGTTCATGGTGACTTGTGTGTGGACTGCACAAATGCATGACATGTGTGCATGTTTGGTACATACCGTGTTTAAAACACTGTGCTTAAATCCCACCCATAAAATGTTGTGCACTGAGCACATGCGGGAAGCCATGGATTTGATAAAACCCCTGTTTTATCTCCTGCAGCTTCTGCTGGGTGTTGGGGAAGCTGATGTAGTGGGGTGTTAGGGAGATTATGGCATCTACCATCTTGGGCATGAAAGCTGAGAATGAGGGCTGTGATACCCCAGCGACCAGGGCACCCGTTGTCTGGAAGGAGCCACTTGCCAACATATGCAGGACAGCTAGTAGCTTGGTCACTGCTAGTACATTGTGTGGTGTCTGCAGGCTAGCTGTTAGTTGTGGCTCAATATGGCAGAGCAGCTGCTGTATGGCTTGCCAGTTGATTCGATACCTCCAAATGATGTTCCCGAGGCAACGGGGGTTTTCCTGTTTCTGAATAGTCTCTCCTGCCTTCTGCGTTGCCTTTGTGGGCCACGTTGGGGGGGTGGTGGCTGCCGCTGTTGGTCCTGTGCTTGCCGTTGTCTTACAAGCTTCATCAGTAGCACCTCCATGTTGTCAAGTTGGTCTGTAATGTTGCTTGTGTGTGTTTTCCTTAAACAGTGGAGTGTTTGCCGCATTTTAACACCTGCCCTGACCCAGGTGTTCAAATGTGATGCAAATCAGGGTTAGCTTTATTTTTTCGGTCCGCCTCCCACCCGTGCATCATTTTTGCCCTGTTGGATAAATATGGCGCTAGGGTGTTTGAGTAATTTTTTGGACGGGAAGGCCTACCTTGCATCTCATTGACGTGAGGTCGTTTCAAGCATCCTTAAAATGACGTTAACTCCATATTTTTGACTCTAGACGTGTCTAGCGTATAACTATAGATATGGAGTTAAGTATGCACATGTTACATTTATATTGTCAATGATGTCATCAAAGATGTCATGAGTGATGTAATATGTGGGTAAGTAGCAGTTCATGGCGAGGATGCGAGATATAGTTAATTTGAATTACTATAAGTTAATGCAACTACCACCATGCCTGTGGCCAGGCCCTGTGTCCCACCCCCTATAACCACCCAACCATGCATGCATAAGACTCTGAGTGGGTCTGTGAGTGTGTGCATGAATGTCTCTGTGGGTCTTTCAGAGGCTGCATGAGTCTGCAAGTAGGTCTGTGAGTAGGTGCATGACTGAGTGGGTCAGTAAGTAGGTGCATGAGTATCTGAGTGGGTATGTGAATGGGTGCGTGATGGTCTAAGTGGATCTGTGAGTGGGTGCATGAGCCTGCGAGTGGGTCTGTGAGTGAGTTTGTAAGTGTCTGAGTGGGTGTGTGAGTATCCGAGTGGGTCTGAGGGTGGGTGGGTGCGTGAGTGTCTGAGTGTGTGTGTGAATAGGTACATGAGTGTCTGAGTGGGTCTGCTGTGAATGGGTAAGTGAGTGTTTGTGTGGGTCTAAAATGGCTGCATGAGTCTCTGATTGGGTCTGTGAGTGGGTGCATCAGCGTCTGAGTGGGTCTGTGAGTGGGTGCAGGATTGTCTTAGTGGGTCTCTGATTGGGTGTATCTGAGTGGGTCTGTGAGAGGGCATATGAGGGTCTGAGTGATTCTATGAGTGGGAGCATGAGTTTCTGAGTGCGTCTGTGAGTGGGTACGTGAGTGTCTGAGTGGGTCTGAGGGTGGGTGTGTGAGTCCCTGAGTAGGCCTGTGAGTGGGAGGATGAGTGTCTAAGTGGGTGTGTGAGTGGACATGGGTCTCTGAGTGGGTGTGTGAGGGTGCATGAGTCTCTGAGTGTATCTATGAGTGAATGTGTTAGTGTCTGAATGACTCTATGAGTGTATTGTTTTATTTTTTCTGCTGATATTAGCAAATTCAAATTTGCAAATATCGCATGTGGACAAAAAAGCATAATTTTTATTCTGAGCCCGGGGGACCGTGCCCTGTTTCCTAAAATGGTGGTCACAACTTTCTGCTCAGGTTGCGGCAAGCCAATCACAGCATTCTTGCTGGGGCTTACATTTGCGTATTCACCACAATAATTGCAAAAACGTCACAAAGGAACTGTGGCCCTAAATATGCAAATTTATTTTCCCTATAATACCTCAAAAACAACTGAATGGATTTACACCAAATAACAAAGAGCTCAATCTGTGGAACAACATCTACCTTTCTGCCAAGTTTGGTGTAAGTCCATCCAGCAGTTCGGTCTGTAGTTGTGTTCAAAACTCCTATGGGAATTAACATGGGAAACACACTTTTTTTGACTCCCCTCTTTTTATCGACCCTCACTTGACAGATCACCCTGAAACTTTCCATGCACAAGAATTACTGGCCAACTTTTGGGGGAAAAATTTGTGAAGATACATCAAACTACGCCAAAGATATAAGAAAGTCAAAAAACTATTTTCCTATGGAAACATGGTCCTAACTATACCTACCTACTGGTGACCATAGGTAATATATATATATTTCCCCACCACATAGAAATTCACTGAAAAATCCATGCGGTAAAGGGGCATTATAGTTTGGAAATATAATTTTTAAAAACATAGAAGTTCACTTAAAAAAATCAAAGGTTACAGGGATGTTATAGTTAGGCTCACATTTTAAACATTAAAAACCATAGAAATTCAGTTGTTATAATTAGAGTTACTTCAACTAACTAAAACACGCGTCCTAAGGTAACCATATTTGACGCCCTCGCCATACCCTGCTAGTTACCCCACATATTACTGCACTCATGACATCATTGATAACATAACTGATAGGATCAATGAAATAATTGCATTAAAATTAATGAGGAAAAAACTGTGCATGGTGAGGGTGCGAGTTATAGTTACCTTAGGGCACGAGCAATAGTGTCAGAGTCACCAGATCCTCGGGGTCTGTGCACGTTCCCAACACTTCCACCACAAGACAGCTCCAATACTCTGATTTGAATTGTCACAGAGTCTAAGAGAGTCCAAGTGGGGAAAAGGGGATTAGGAAAGGAACAGCTGGGAAGGAGACCTGTAGGAAGCAAAGGGTTAAAACACACAATATCAAGATTACATCATATGAATCAATACTAGGCTATGACTCTAAGCATTGTCATTCTGAAAACATGGACAACCTAAGGATAGACTTGAAATTACTAGACTTCAAGATGACTGGATACCTGTGAGGAAATCAATAAAGGTTAAATGCAAATTTCAAATTCAAGTATTATCCTTTGCATGAGGATCAGGAAACAATCTGAATGATTTCTAAACCATCATATGAATTGTGTTTGAGAAACATATTAGAAACACACAACATTACATCTAGAACTCTGGCTTTTTTGTTCTCTCAAATTTCCGGAACATGAATTGTGCACATTGCAGATTTTTACATGAGTAGTAAATACCATAGAATGATTGTGCACCATGAATAACACAGATTAAACTTGAGAAATAAATTATGCGACTTGCCAACTCGAAAGCCACCAAGTAAATACCTTAAAATGGTAGCGCATAATGAATACCGTGATTTTGAACACAGAAAAGGAATCGCACGGCTTGCCGATTCGACTGTCACCAAATAAATGTCAGGAAATGGTAGCGTACAATGAGTAACATGAATTATACACAGGAAATGAATTGCGCATCTTGCCGATTCGAGTACCACCATGTAACTGCCAAGGAATGTTAGGGCACAATGAATTTCAAAGGTTAAAGCACAAGAAAACGAATCGCACATCTTGCCGATTCGAAAGCCACCATGTAACTGCCAAGAAATGGTAGCGCACAATGAATAACATGAAGTAAGCGCGAGAAAAGAATTGCGCGCCTTGCCGATTCGAATGCCACCATGTAACTGCCAAGGAATGGTAGCGCACACTGAAGATCAAGGGTTAAAGCACAAGAAAACGAATTGCGCATCTTGCTGATTCGAATGCCACCATGTAACTGCCAAGGAATGGTAGTGCACAATGAATAACATGAATTAAGCACGAGAAAAGAATTGCGCGTCTTGCCGATTCGAATGCCACCATGTAAATGCCATAAAATGGTAGCGCACAATGAATATCAAGAGTTGACACACAAACAGTGGTGCTTCATTAGTCAAAAACAATAACAAAATAATAATGTTCCCACAGCTAGTTATATCCTTTTTCTTTTCTTTTTCTCAAAGCAGTTTGTCGCTAGAAAGAAGAAAGTTCTATTGTGGCCCTGGTCTTTTCAGAAGTCAGGGAAGTAGGGTTCATCCACCAACTCAGGTGGTTCAACCACAAGTTGGTCAGCTAACACACTACCATCACCAAGTCTGACCAATCACCCTCATCCACCTCCTGTTGTACTTCAGGTATGCAGTAATTCTGAGGTATAAAGTGCTGATTCATCTTGATCATGATCAATCTCTCGACATTTTGCGGCAAGAGACTGGTCCTTCTCACTGTGACAACTGCACCAGCTACACTGAACGTACGCTCAGAAGACACACTGACTACAGGGCAAGCCAGCCTACTGAGCACTGGCCATTGGTGCCTCTTCCCATACCAACACACCAATGGGTTTTGATCCAGATAGACCTCCGTTGGGTCATCCAGGTAGGCCTCTCAATAGTCATTGGTGTTCCACCTTGCTCGACCTCTTTTGCTTTTGCCTCTGCAGTGAACTTAAGCACTGCCTTTAGAAACCAATTATATGCAGATTATGAGGCTGCTGCTCCTGTTCCTGTTGTTGTTGCTGGTGTTGGTTTTGGCTGCTGTGAGCCAACAGCACTGTCCACAGGCTCTATGGAAATTGTAGGCTGCACCCCAGAACTTCTGCCTGTGAGTGGGCCTCTAATTTCCAGCCATTCCTTTTCTAGGTCACTGGCTTGCTCAGCAATCCATGTCTTGTAGGTTGAAACATCCCCATCTGAAAAAGGAATGAAAGTAGGCAGTAATTGTTTGTACCGTGGGTCAAGAACTGTGGCACAGATGTGATGTTTGGATGGCACTATGGCCCTCATTACGACCCTGGCGGTCTGTGCCAAAGTCTGACCATGGCAGTGATATCCTCGAAAGACAGCCAATTAACAACACTGACCGCCAGGGCGAAAACAACAGTCACCACGGCGGAAGCCGCCTACAGCCAGGCGGAAGACAAAGTTCTGCCCACCATATTGTGACATGCCAAACCACCACCTTTTCCGGGGTGGTACCAACGCCATAAAAAGCTTGGTGGAAACAGAGCTCAGAAGTGAAAGGACTCCCCATTGGAGACACAAGGAAGAACCACTCTGCCATGAAACCAGAATTGCAAGTCTTTTGGATGAATTTCTACTTCATGCTCCACCACGAACACCAATGCTGGCGAAGACGACGACGGTGAGTACAGCCGCCTAGCACACAAGGGGGGGGGAAACGAGAGTGACACACACACAAGCACAACACACACCCCATACACACACACCATACACACACAACCAGCTGCAAAAGAAAACAATGTATCCCCGTAAATTGGCTGAATAATGCAAGAGCAATAGAAATTGACTAAAGTGATTTTAATAAGATCAACTTCAAAAATAATAAGTCGATGTGGCAATGCAACAGATATGTACAAATGTACAAAAAAGGGACAATGCCCAGTCTACAGTTCACAGGGGCCACATTGCCACAGGGCAAAGTCCAAGGCCCCACTCGATCCCTTCACCAATAAGGATAGAACACTGCAGGGGCATCAGTTGGCAAATAGGCAGGCACCTCAGGGGGGTGGGTTGCCAGGCCCAACCACTCCCTTTTTATACATGTAAGGCACCCCTAACGTAGGCCCTAGGTAGCCGCTTGGGCAGGGTGCAGTGTATTCTAAAGGTTGGACATGTAGTGATGTGTTTTACATGTCCTAGCAGTGAAATACTGCCATATTCGGTTTTCATTGTTGCAAGGCCTATCTCTCTCATAGGTTATCATGGGGACTGCCTGTAAACACCTTTTAAGTGCAGTTTCCCATTTGGAGCAGATAGCAAAATGGAGTTTGGGGTCTCTGAACTCACAATTTAAAAATACATATTTTGGTGAAGTTGGTTTTTAGATTGTCAGTTTGAAAATGCCACTTTTAGAAAGTGGGCATTTTCTTGCTTAAACCATTCTGTGACTCTGCCTGCCTGTGTATTCCCTGTCTGGGTCAAACTGACTGTTGAGCTGTTTGTGAATCTCCACTAGACAGTGACACAAAGGGAGCTGGGGTGTAGACTGCATATCTTGATGGGTAACCTGGGCTAGAGTGGAGTGGGGAGCTGACACTTACACCTGAATGGGCTGTGCCTGCCCTCACACAATGCAGTCTCCAACCCCCTGCTGTGTGTCAGGGGCCAGACCTAGGCAAGGCAGGATCTTGAGAACAATAGAGACTTTCCTTTGAAGTCTGCTTACTTCAATGGCAGAAAGGGGTATAAGTAGTGGGCCCAAAACCCCAGATTTTCAAATTACTTCTGGAGCCAAGAGGAACCTTTGCCAAGAAGAAAAGCTGAAGAGCTGGAGGAGGAGTACTGCCCCTTTGCCTGTGACTGTGCTTTGATGGACTGACCTGGATTTGCTGCTTCTGCCTGAAGGTGGACAAAGACTGGACTGTGTGGTATATTCCTGCTTGTGAAGTGTCTCCAAAGGCTTGGACTGAGTTTGCCTCCTGTTTTGAAGTCTCAGGTCCATCAAGGGCTTCCCCTGCAAGTGCCTGCACTTTCTGCTGAGACTCCTTCCCTGCCAAGTAGTGCCCTAACTGGTGCCTGGGCCCTTGAAAGGTGAAGCTGTCAGAACAATGACTGAAATCCACGCACAGAAAGCTGTGTGGGAAACCTGCAACATGGCTGTGAAAATTACACGCTGCCCACCTCGTGACTGAAATCAAAGATCACCTGCATCACGGCTGGGAAATCGATGCATCACCTGCATCACAGCTGTAAAACGACACGCTGCCTGCCTCATGGATGAAATCATACCACCATCTTCATCACGACTGGGAAATCGATGCATCACCTGCATCGTGGCTGAAGAAACAACGCAACACCCACTTGCAACTGCTGAAAATGACGCAAACCCCACACAGCGTAGTTTTCCATCACTGTGCGGCTCGATTTTGCACGTATCATCGCTGTACATCGAAATTAACATGAACCTGCATGGGTCTGAGTTGCCCATCAGGAAATCGATGCATCGATCTCCTGCAGGAGAGAGAGAAATAGCGCATCGTCTACCCAACCGGAAAAGAAACGATGCACGGCCTCACTTCCGATTAAGGAATCGATGCATCACTGACTTTTCCAACGCACTCTCACCTGTGTGGCCTTATTTGTGATGCAAACCAGGTACTTTGTGTAACAACGTTTCCTTTGTTTTCTATGGAGTAAGAGTCTTTTTACTTTAACCCCTCGGTGCCTGGGACAAGCTGGTTGCATCCGCGGCCACTGCGCTTGGGTGCGGAGGACATAACCAGCTCGTCCTGCACCCGGACCATGTGGGGAGCCCATGGGCAGGGATAGAAAGTGAATCACTTCCCACTCCACCCCAACCATCACTCCCCCAGTGACATCTGATGATGTTACGCTGCCCTCATCAGAGGTCGCCCCATTATGCTGGAAGCTCAGTTTCCAGCGCAATCGGAAGATAAATGAAAGCATTTCTCTTCCGATCAGGGGTGGGGGCGGACGGAGAGACATGAGAAGAAAGGAAAGGCTGTTCCTTTCCTTTCATGTCTTTTTGAGCATTTCTGCAGCCCGATCGTAAAGCAATTGGGCTGCAGAAATGCCCACAAGACACCAAGGATTTTGTTTACTTGTAAGCAAACAATTATGGGGCGCAACCGCTTGGGCAAGGGTCGGTCCCCTGGGGGCATTTTTTTATTAGGCATTTTCAGCACCACCTCGGGGCAGATCGGCCTATTTTAATTAGGCCAATCTGCCCCTAGGAGAGCATTAGCCACTAGGCACCAGGGTTCATTTAAAAAAAAACTTTTTTACACATGGGGAGCGACCTTTAGGCAAGGGTTGCTCCACTGGGGTGGCAAATTGTTTTTAAGCCATTCCTTCCCCCTTGGGGGAAGATCGGCCTATTTTTATTAGGCCAATCTTCCCCCAAGGGGGGCAGAAACCACTAGACACCAGGGATTTCTTATTTTTACGTCAATTTCACACTAGGGGAGCTACCCCTTATTCATGGGTCGCTCCCCTGGGGGCACATTTATTTTAGGCTATTTGTGCCCCCCTTGGGGACAGATTGGCCTATTTTAATTAGGCTGAAACCACTAGGCACCAGGGATTTATTTATTTATTATTTTAACAGATGGGAAGCGACTCCTTAGGCAAGGGTCACTCCCCTTTAGGGCAATTTTATCTTAGGCCATTTCTGCCCACCTTGGGGGCAGATCAGCCTATTTTTCTTAGGCCAATTTGCCCCTAAGGGGAGCAGAAACCACGAGACTCCAGGGATTTTTTTTTGCACCTATTTTATGCAAGGGGAGAAATTTATTTTCATTTTAGGCCATTTCTGCCCCCTTGGGGGCAGATCAGCATATTTTTATTAGGCAAATCTGCCCGGGGGGGGGGCAGAAACCACTTAGGGACCAGGGATTGGTGTGTGTGTGTCTGTTTTGTTTGGGGGGCAGCCCCTTGGGCAAGGGTCGCTCCCCACGGGGGCGCATTACTGTTGGCCACTTCTGCCCCCTTGGGGACAGATCGACCTATGTTTGTAAGGCCCATAGGCCCCCAAGGGGGACAGAAAGCCCACAGACAAGATTTTTTTTTTTTTTTAAAGAGGGTGGGAGTATGGCCATACCCCCATGCCAAATAAAAGTGGACAAAGTTGTTCTGCCCAATGGTGGGCAGATGGGGAAATTAC
Organism: Pleurodeles waltl; assembly: GCF_031143425.1. Classification (NCBI taxonomy): domain Eukaryota; kingdom Metazoa; phylum Chordata; class Amphibia; order Caudata; family Salamandridae; genus Pleurodeles; species Pleurodeles waltl. Next base: position 346,165,193 of record NC_090439.1, read on the forward strand.
CCCCGATCCACTCCCTGGTGATGCAGAAAGCCTACTTGATGCCAGGGAATTAAAAACACATAATGGGGTGGTAGCTACCAAACAGTATGGGCATGGCTATGCCCCCATCCCAACTGAAGGGGGTAACAGTCCTTCAGCTCTCCCACTGCACACTAAAAGATCTTATCCCAACATCAAGCAAGAGGACGTTTTATTATTTTGGGTTTTGGTTTTACATTTGGGCCATGAGAGCTTGTCTAACTCTCAAAATCGTCCCACTTGGAATGGTGAGGGCTGCACTTTTTGGAATTTGGAACGTTGCCATGTAGAAAAATCTACGAGACCTAGACACATCTAAAAACTAAACATCTGTGTGAGTCCAGGGTGGTGCACTTCACATGCACCCGCACCATTTTCTTACCCACAATGTCCTGCAAACCTTCAACTTTGCTTGAAATCACATATTTGTTCCACATTTTTGTGATAGAACCTTCCGGAATCTTCAGGAATCCACTAAATTCCTACCACTCAGCATTGTCACATCCATACTGATAAAACTTTTGCCCCACTTGTCAGACTAAAAACAGTTTTTTCAAACTGTCCTTTTGGACCCGCCTTAGTTCCCCCTCAATTTTGACATGTTTTTGGCTCTTGCCTGTCACAGGCACTTGGCCCACTACACAAGTGAGGTTTCATTTTTATCAGGTGGCTGAGTGGTAGGAAACGTGTCCCAGTGAGGTGATCACACAAGCAATGTGGGGAAAATGTGATTTTTTTATCTAAATTTGAGGTTTGCTGGGGGTTCTGGGTAAGAAAACACTGGGAAATCCACTCAAGTCACACCTCGGGGGACTCCCTCAGATATCTAGTTTTCAGAAATGTCCGTGTTTGGTAGGTTTCCCTAGATGGCTGTTGATCCCAGGACCAAAACCGCAGGTGCCCCCCTGCAAAAACAGGTAGTTTTGCATTTGATAATTTGGATGTGTCTACATATTGTTTTCTGGCATTTCCTGCTGCGGGCACTAGGCCTACCCACACAAGTGAAGTACCATTTTTTTCAGGAGATATGGGGGAATGCTGGGAAGAAGGAAGTTTGTGGCTCACCTCGGATTCCAGAACTTTGCAGCACCGAAATGTGAGAAAAAAGTGCTTTTTGCCAAATGTTGAGGTTTGCTAAGGATTCTGGGTAACAGAACCTGGTAAGAGCCCCACAAGTTACCCCATTCTGGGTTTCCCTAGGTGTCTAATTTTGAAAAATGCACAGGTTTGTTAGGTTTTCCTAGGTGCCGGCTGAGCTAGAGACCAAAGTCCACAGTTAAGCACTTTCCAAAAAACATGTCAGTTGTCAATGTAAAAATTTGATGTGTCCATGTTGGGTTTTGGGGCGTATTCTTTTGCAGGCACTAGGCCTACCCACACAAGTGAGGTACCATTTGTATTGGGAGGCTTGGGGAAATGCTTGGTGGAAGGAAATTAATGGCTCCTCTCAGATTCGAGAAGTTTCTATCACTGAAATGTGAGGAAAAAGTGTTTTTTGCCAAATTTTGAGGTTTGATAAGGATTCTGGGTAACAGAACCTGGTGCGAGCCCACACCATTCTGGATTCCTCTAGGTGTCTAGTTTTAAAAAATGCATAGGTTTGCTAGGTTTACCTAGATGCTGGCTGTGCTAGAGGCCAAAATCCACAGCTAGGCACTTTCCAAAAAATGCATCAGATTTCAATGTAAAAATGTGATGTGTCCATGTTGCGTCTCCTGTCGCGGGCATTAGGCCTACCCATACAAGTGAGGTACCATTTTTATCGGGAGACTTGGGGGAACACAGAATAGAAGAACAAGTGTTATTGCCCCTTGTCTATCTCTACATTTTTACCTTCCTAATGTAAGACAGTGTGTAAAAAAAGGCATCTATTTAAGAAATGTCCTGTAATTCACATGCCAGTGTGGGCACCCCGAAATTCAGAGATGTGCAAAGAACCACTGCTTCTCAACACCTTATCTTGTGCCCATTTTTTGGTACCAATTTTTCACTCTTTATATTTCACCAAATGAATTGCTGTATACCAGGTATACAATGAAAACCCATTGCAAGGTGCAGCTCCTTTATTGGCTCTGGGTACCTAGGGTTCTTGATGAACCTTCAAGCCCTATATATCCCCACAACCAAAATAGCCCAGCAGACATAATGGTATATTGCTTTCAAAAATCTGCCATAGATGGAAAAAGTTAGAGAAGAGAAGGTGGCTCTTTTTTCACCTCAATTTCAATATTTGTTTTACTTTAGCTTTCTGTAGGAAAACCTTGAAGGAGCTACACAAATGACCCATTGCTGAGTTCAGAATTTTGTCTACTTTTCTGAAATGTTTAGTTGTCCGGGATCCAGCATTGGTTTCAAACCCATTTCTGTCACTAACTGGAAGGAGGCTGAAAGTACAAAAAATAGTAAAAAATGGGTGTGTCCCAGTAAAATGCCAAAATTGTGATGAAAATTTTGGTTTTCTGATTCCAGTCTGCCTGTTCCTCAAAACTGAGAAGGTGGGGATTTTAGCACAGCAAACCTTTTGTTGATGCCATTTTCAGGGAAAAATACACAAGTTTTCTTCTGCAGCTCTTTTTTCTCCTTTTTTTTTTTTTTAAAGAAATTTGAGCTGTATTTTGGCTAATTTCTTGGTCTGCTCCAGGGGAACCCACAAACTCTGGGTACATATAGAATCCCTAGCATGTTGGAAAAAAAGGACACAAATTTGGCGTTGGTAGCTTATGTGGACAAAAGGTTATGAGGGCCTAAGTGCAAACTACCCTAAATAGCCAAAAAAAAAGTCTCGGCACCTGAGGGGAAAAGGCCTGGCAGCGAAGTGGTTAAGAATTCCTAACTTAACTTGTGTATGTTGGATTTTTGTTATTTTGCTCTTGTTTGATTTAAATGAATATTGACTATTTTACTAAATTGGTGTGGTGTTCATTTTTTGTGTTTTCACTGTATTACTGAGTGTGTTGGTACAAACCCACACTGCCTTTTAAATAAACGTGACTGCTTGTGCCAAGCTACCAATGGGGTGAGCAGGGGTTGTCTTAGGAGTGTAACTCCCTTACACTGACTAAAGTGAAGGTCCTGGCTTGGACAGAGTGCAAACAAACTGCCAACCAGAGACCCCATTTCTAGCACTTCCCCAAGACTGCCGAAAATTAATCTTGAAGAAAAGTGACAGAGGCACCAGGGGCCACCATGCTGGTCACTGAGGGCCCCAGCGAACTGATGAAATGCCCGGTTGACTAAAAGGGCTGTCCGGCCTAAACTGACTACAGCTTTTTCAGTACCACATACAGGCCCAGTGTCCTGGAATTACCAGATATGATATTGGTGGACTTAGTAATTCTTCTCCCAACAATAGTGGGCAAGGTTGAATTGTCTAAATCAGAAGCCTGCAAATAGAATTTTTGATCTATGCTAGTCAGTTCACAAATTATCATGTTTAGGAGAGTCTTTGTCAAACTAAAGCTACAACAACAATTTTCAAATGGGCGCCTCCTTCACTAGAGGGGGAAATCATAAAATTGGATTCCCCGAACATTGGAAACAAATACGCGCGGAAAACAGACTTTTTCATGAAAATGTCCCTTGAACCTGTAGACAATAGTAAGTGCCAGACATTGATGCTAACTGATTTCCGTTACCGGTAGCAGCTTTAATATTGAATTTACGGGGTCTTTATCATGCCTAATCATACTTCCAATCATCTAACCAGTCAAATTTGCATACCTTGCGTTCTGGGCTGATAACTTTTCCTTCCTTCCCAACCAACCCAGAATTAACATTCCTACACATGGACAATGATGACATGTGCCAAACCTTACCATCACTTAATAATGCAGAATTACAAAAAATTATATCTACTTTAAGGGGATCTGAAAATCGATTATTACCTTTTTTTATGAAACCTGGTTTCTTAACTCTCACCACATCACCAACTTTTATGACTTGTTCTTTACATTTGTGTTTTGCGTCATAGTACATTTTACTTTGCACTTGGGAACTTTTAATGTTGTGTTTAACTTGTTTAAGTGTCCAATCAGCCTTTTTATCCCCAGAACTCCAACCCACATTATCTTTCCCTGTGGGAATTCTCCCTCTCATCAACACAAATGGAGAATACCCTGTAGCAACACAAGGTGTCGTCCTGTATGACCATAAATTCCGCATTAATTCACATCTCCAATCCAAATTGTTGTAATTTGCCATTTGGATGACGCCCTTGATCACCCGATTGAATCTCTCCACAGCACCGTTCCCTGCCGGATGATATAAAGCCGTATTATTATGTACAATACCTTTCCCCTGTACAAAATCTTTGAAAATGCGAGACATAAATTGAGGTCCATTTTCACTTACTATACACTTAGGTAAACCCTCTTTCAGAAACACCTTGTCCAGGAAGTGTACAACTGAATCCACATCAGCCCTATTAACAATCTCAACCTCTGGCCATTTTGAAAAATGATCAACCAAAACTAATAAATATTTTTGTTTATCATCGTACATTATTGGCCCTGCAATATCTATGCCTATCCTTTCCCAAGGTCCATCTGGACACTGAATAGGATGGAGAGGTGGTCTTAATGTTACCTGAGTCTTGTCAGACGAATTACATGCATAGCAATCTCCTACTTTCCTTTCAATGTCTGAGTCCAAACCTGGCCACCAATAAGTACACTTAATTTTGTATTTGGTTTTACCAATGCCAAGATGACCTTCGTGACATATATCAATAATCCTATTTCTTATAGATGTGGGGGGGATAACCCTGCCATTCTTAAAAATTAGACCACCTTCCAGAGAAATCATGTCTCAGTTCCCAAAACACACGCATACTATGATCTAACAAATGTTTATTAGGCCATCCATTCTTGATATATCTGCTAACTACACCAAAGATGTCATCTTGAGCTTGAGCTTGTTCCCAGTCCTCTTTGGTAATACCTGGACAATCAGCTAACACATTGGCTACTGTAAAATTTTCAATATCAGTATCCTCATCACTCACAACAGGTAAAGGCATTCTGCTTAAAAAATCTGCCACCACATTTTTGACTCCCGGAACATATTGTACAATGTAATTGAAATCTAAAAGTCTAACAGACAAACGAGCTATACGTGGTGATGCAGAAATTAACCCTTTAGTTGTCAACACTTTAGTGAGCGGTTTGTGGTCACATCTTAACAACACATGAAAACCCCAAATGAACTGTCTGAAATGTTCCAAACCCCAAACACATGCAAGTGTCTCACGCTCAATCACAGAATACCTTTCCTCAGTCGGTGTAATCGAACGCGAGGCAAAAGCTATGGTCCATTCAACTCCCTTTTCATCGATCTGGGATAATGTTGCACCTATGCCTTTAGAACTGGCATCCGTTGTGACAACATTTTGCAACATGGGGTCAAAACCATGAAGTGGTGGGGCATTAGCCACATCATTCTTTATTACCTCACATGCTTCATCACATGCCTCACTCCAAACAAACTTAACATTAGTTTTAAGAAGTTGACGCAGAATATATGTTTTTTCTGAGAAATTGTGTACGAATTTGGCATAAAATTCGGCCAATCCTAAGAAAGCTCGCAAATCATCTTTAGATTGAGGTCTTGGGGCATTTTTGACAGCATTAACTAATTCCAATTTGGGTTTAATACCAGCATCTGAAATTTCATGACCTAAATAATTAATTTTGTTAAATGCAAATCTGCATTTATCAATTTCTGCTGTCAAACCGTGTGTGCTCAGTCTATGCAAAACATTATCTAGATTACGATCATGCTCATTTCTGTCCTTCCCCATTATCAAAATGTCGTCCTGAAAAATCAGTACATCCTTTATGTCCGATAATACCTTGTGCATTAACCTCTGAAACATAGCTGCTGCAGAAGCCAACCCAAAAGGTACTCTTTTAAATCTGTAACAACCAAAAGGTGTCACAAAAGTTGTTAAACTTCTACTATCTGCATGTAAAGGCACCTGATGGTAAGCAGCTTTAAGATCAATACTAGAAAACCATCTGATACCTTTAGTGCGAGTTAACATTTTGTTTATTTTTGGCAAAGGAAATTGATCAATTAGAATACTCTCGTTAAGATCTCTGAGATCCACACAAAGTCTCAATTTGCCTTTTTTTTTTTTAACTACAACTAGAGGTGCGACCCATTCTGCGGATTCCACGGGTTCAATAATGCCGTCTGACTGAAGTTTTTTAAGGTCTTCTTCTACTTGGTCCCTCACAGAAACAGGTATGTTTCTGACTTTGTGAATACAAGGTGTGGCATTAGCTTTCATTTGTATTTTATGTTGGAAACCCTTTAGTTTTCCAATTTGGCCAGAAAAAACATTGGGGAATTTTTTTGCAATAATTCCTGAGAAATCTTCCGTATGTTGTACAATAGACACCGGTGTACTACTACTGGGGTTCAAAATAATACCCAGCTTTCCTTGGTCCTTCCAACCCAGTACGGACGGCCCCGAAACCGCTACATATACCTTGCAGTATGCTTGTTTGCGTTTAAATTCAATTAGCAAATTTCTGTAACCCACAATTCTAATAGGTTCACCCGTGAATGTTTTTGGAGAAATATCTGTTTTTTCAAAACAATTACCTAAGAATGGTTCAAAATATTGTTGCCAAATCTCCTCATTAAGAATAGTGTAGGGAGAACCAGAATCCGCAACAACCAAAATATCAATGCCAGCAATCGTTACATGGCATAAGGGTCTACTAATGTTGTTTTTGACATTCTGTACCTTATCATCAACATTCAGAATGCATAAATTAGAATCAGACTCCTCCGATGACCCGCTGTCACATTCTCTCACACACTTAACACTCGCGTCACCCCCACCAAATTTTCTTCTGCAACACACTTTAGCAAAATGTCCCAAAACACCACAGTTTGAGCACTTCTGATTCCGAGCCGGACATTTCCTATCATTTGCCAGATGAAATTTGCTGCCACATCTGAAACAATATCTTTTGTCTTTCAGGAATAAATTCTCTTTCTCCCCTTGATACGAATGGACTCTCTTAGACGATAATTCATTGTTTTTCTTGACTATGGCAATAGTAGCATTGTCTTTTAACTTCGAAAATGATTTTTCCTCACTGCGCAGAACAGCCTTTGCGCATCTTCCAGTGAGTTCAGCGCTTTTGACCATGTCAATAACTTCTCGTAACGGTGCTTCCCCTCTAGACTAAAGTTTCTCTTGGATATGTGGATTGGCAGTGTGCATTATAATTTGGTCTCTAATGAGTTCGTCATGAAGATTACCAAACTTGCACGACAATGCCAAATTCTTGAGTGCAGCAACGTAATCATCAACAGATTCCTCAAATTGTTGCTTCCTGTGATAAAATTTTAATCGGTCAACAGCTACGCACACGGCAGGTCTAAAATACTCCGTAAGATCTTCAAGAGCATGACTAAAAACATCTCCTTGGTCAGGTGCTCTAATCTTTTTGTTAATACTGTTGTAAATTTTCAGACCCTTTGCACCTAAACAGTGTAAAAGAATTTTCTTCTTCTTTTCTGGAGTAAGTTCTTCTTCATCTTCAAAAGTAGAAATGTAATTTACAAAATATTCTCGCCACTCCTCCCATCTTAAAGTAGCTTCTCCATCTTTTGGCAAGAATGGCTCAGGAGCGCTAAGATTCCATGCATTTCCAGAAGCCATGACCAAAAATTATGATGAAACAAACTTTATAACAAATATTTTCTTGGAACTGAGAAAATATTAATACATCCAGCCAAGTTCGCTAAGCAACTGCAAATCCTGTTTGAAAAATTATGAAATAATCAAAAAAAATCAAACATGCGCAGGCCTTGCGCACAAGAATAAGAGACTTGTTTGCTTGACAATGTCAGACAATTCCAAAACGCAAAATGCGGCCCGTAGACGTTTTCAGTCAGGTTTGCTTGGCACAAAACAACTGATAAACAAGGTATTAATCCTACCGCTGCAGCAATCCCCAAGTCCTGTTGAAAACAGCCGGAAAATATCGAGTCATACAACTTCCTTGAAATCCTGCCTCCAGCTGTGAAGAAATGTGCTTGCTGGACGTGTGGGTTCTTCGTCGGGGTCGCTCCTACGCTCGTCGCCAATTTTGTTAAGAAGAAAACGTTACAACATTCATGTGAATTACAAGCTTTTATTCGCAACGTTAAAACGACCCCGATAACAGGACATCCGAAGCTCGTCTTTCTCTTAACTGTCTTTCTCCTCAACCTCCCTTCGAACTCCCGTTGCCTAGTGATGCTCAAGCCCAGTGTAAACACGCACTGTGCGTGAGCATCGCAACACAGGGGAACCAGGTAACGAGTACAGCGCTGCCTGAGAAGCCTGTGATTCTGGGCACATCATTTAATCTCCCTGTGCCTAAAAAATTTAACCAGGTAACAAGTCTGGTGTTGGCTGAACAGCCTTTGAGTCGGGGCACATCATTTAACCTCCCTGTACCTAAAATAATGGAACCAGGTAACGAGTCTGGTGTTGGCTGAACAGCCTTTGAGTCTGGGCACATCAGTGGATCTCCCTGTGCCTAAAAAATGGAATCCGACCCTGTGTAATGTAACTGGTGCGGTCCTGGGGCCACGTCGCGCTATATATAAATGCAAAAACAAAATAATAAATAAATAACCAGGTCTCTCTATGTTAAAGTACAACAGAGCTGAATCGTAATGCAATATCCCCTCCTTTAAGGTTGAGGTGTTTTTTGCAGACATCTAATTAAGGGAATTAATTTCATTCCTTTGTCAACATCTAAGTGAAACACAATCACTCTACTAGGAAGATGCATTGTGGCAATGATGAACTCTGTAGGGTCAGTTTTAATGACTGTCTGGATGGAATGTCCTTGTCATTTTTATATATAAATTGCATTCAACACAATCAACACTTTGTCAAACAAAATCAATTTTGTTGCATGTCAAAACATAGCGAATACCAAGTAAGACAATAAAATCCTTACAATGAGTTAACGACTACTACATTCCTCACTTACAGTAAATTTAATTCAATAAAAAATGCACTCCTCCTTATAAACAGTATGTACATGAATACAAAATTTCCAACACGTAAAAGACACTGTATAGTAGTTAGTGGCAACAATTGTACTGGACAGAATATATCTGAAATGTTAAAATGTGCATAATCTCAGTTTTTGGTAAATTTCTCATGGTTGTGATATCTGTATTTTTTAAAGCTCTTCTGTCATTCTCTCTTGAAGTCTGAGCATTTGTATAATGCCAGCCACAGTGTTTTAGGTTGAGCATTCTCGTGAGCTTGCTTTTCAAATATCCATCTGATGACATTGGTAAATGCTTCACGTTTGTCCCTCCTTTGGGCAGTTTTGTTACCGCCTTGGGGACCGACCCTGTTGCATGGATAATTGCACGTTTGCTGATACCTTTGACTGTGAGTGAACTACTTTTTCCTTTTGTGTCTCTTTGCGCTCATGCTTATGGCAGCCGTGGGGCTTTGAATTGACTTGATTATGTCAACTGTTTTATTTTACATTTTCAAATTATGTGGCAAGAAAAGCCCAGTTAGGAATTTGCAATGCTAATAGCTCTAACTCGAGCAAACGCGAGACCCTTTGCATTGCAAATGTTTGTTTCTATTAGGTTTGGTTGTTGGCATTCTTGTGTGGGTGTGTCTGCTATCCTTAATGACCACTTATAGCCTCGCACACTTATAAGTATTTGTCAAATTGGCCAAGTTGTTTCCTCCCGTGGAAGAAAAACCTACATGGATTTCTATTAAGGGCATGAGAATGCATCTCATTCTGAGAACGCGAATGGATCCCTCCCCCTAAAATTTATAGCGGCTTAGGGGGAAGGATTTTTTTCCTAAGGGAACATATTTTCTGAATAAAAGGCTTACGCAAAGTTTGAAATTACAATGGTCTTCATGGTCACATTTTCTTTCCATAGTATTAAATGGAAACCCATTTGTTCCCACGTGCCTACATATTTATGTATGCTTGCACCCATAGGGATCTGTGACATTCCCAGTGTACTCCTGTATTTCTTTGCTTCTTCCGGTTTACTCAAAACATAGGAATAAGCCTAAACGGGTAAATACAAAGGGTACCTCCGTGCATAGGCCTTACACTTCTAAGCACTAGACGTGTGCAAAGTTGCGCAGTCAAACGACTTAAGCTTTGAGTATTTTTTTTTATTTTTTTTATGGGAGCAACACAAATGCCTACCTCTAGTATTTAAAAATAATTGGAAAATACTCAGGCAATAGAGGAAGAGAGCGGGCTGGCAGAACCTGGCATCCATCAAAAGTATTCCATGTCGAGAGTCCCGGGCCCGCCAAACAGAACCTAGGGCCCATATTTATACTTTTTTAGCACCGCATTTCCGTCGTTTTTTGACTCAAAATCGGCGCAAACGTACAACATTTTGCGCTGCTTTTGCGTCACAAAATGACACAAATGCGGCGCTAAAAAAGTATAAATATGGTCCTAGTGTCCTAGAGGTCTAAGAACAATACCCGCCTAACAATCCCGAAACCTATTCTGAGAACGTGAAATATTTTCCTGAAGTGAAACGGAAAAACCTACTTGAAAATTCTTGGGTTAAGTCTGTATTGTCATTCCTGGTTGCAAAGTCCATGCGCTGGTTTTGAGCTGAGGATTCTCAAACTATGAACAAACAAATGCTTACCAGAATATTAATTTAGTGTTACAGTTTTGGAGTTCAGGTCCTGAGGATACATATCGGAAGTGGGGGTTCTTTAGGTTACTTCCTGTGTTTCCTCTGTTTCCAAGCTAGTTTATGTTGTTAGTGTGTATGTAGCACAAATGCACTGCATTTTGAAACAACCCCTCTACCCAATGAAAGCTATTGTGATGGATCCGATGACTCCCATGAGAGACTATTTTGCCAATGTGTTTCTGTAATTTATTGTTTCAGATGTGTTTAAAAATGGACAGGTCAAGTTTGCTGATATTTTTCGTTGGGAGATTGCGTGGTATCTACCAGACCATGCGGGTTAGGGTTCTTTAAGCACCAACACCTACATGTAGTTCCCTGAAAACTGGTAATTGGGTGGTATTAAAATGCCTAGCCGGATTTCATGAGGTGCAAAAAATACCACGACAATTATAGAGCCACTCCTAATGAGGGCCTCAGTTTTACAATTGTGTAACTCTTAAAATGACAAAACAGGGCACGTAATATGCAGGCCATGTCTCCAGATCATTGAAGGTTCGTTCTTGCACTCTTCAGATGGCAAGCTCAGGTAGGCGTTGGAAACAGATTGTGGGCTGTGTGCAGAAAGGCAAACCACATGAAATATTCAGAACAAAACCGAAGAAGGATTTAACCGAGCTGCAATGAATGTTACATGACACAAATGTCAACTCATGTCATTGTTCGCTACTCACTATAGGCGAAAGCAGAATTACAGATGGGATATTTCTTACAAGTATCAGAAGAGATCTGTCAAAGAGATCTGAAGACGCCTGTAACTACTTATTTTAGAATGATGTTTACAGAAATACTGGATAGAGCAGTTGAAATGACTGCACGGCATTTGCACACAAAATAAGTACAAAACGAATATTTCTTGAGATGTGAATTAGAGCAACTCACTGCTAAATACAACACTATGCGTATTATTCTGATTTTATGAATAATTGCCAAGCTTTTTCATCTTCCCACTTTTTAAATCATGAAAAAGACGATGTTTTAAAGCTGTTACACTGCATATTTTACCAGAGTGTGGTTGCTGATCTATTACACTCTAAATAACTGGTGTCACTAATACCCAATTGAATAATACTCGATGTATCAGCCTCAGGTGGGTAAAAGTCTGGGTTGCCTCAGAAGAGATTCAAACCTACTACTTGCTGTTCATTGCAGATGTCTAAAGTGCACTGACTTGAAAATTGACTTCTTGCTAGCCGTCAGGAAAAAGGCTAAACACTTTTGATCCTCAAACTATTACAACGGCAGCAATGGTACCAGTTAACCGCACATCCCTGGGTTACGGTGGATATTGTAGCTTGCACTTAGTTCATGTTGTGATCGAAACGTAAGTACAGCTGGCGCTACAACAGACGACACCTTTGCTACCTAAAAGCAAAGGAGTAGCCAAAAAATAAAAATAGCCCCCACTTCGAGCAAAGCCTTAACGGCCCAAGTGCATGATGTAAGGAGCCCAACCCTCCCCAGTACTCCTTTGTCACTTCCATCCAAGTATCTCTCCACCCTCCTTTTCAGCATCATCTACCTGCTCATATCCACCATTTCACCTTTACATTCTGTCATCCATTCATTGTTTTATACATCATTCAATCTTTCCCCCATTCCATCCATCCATCCATTGGCCATTCCATACATCTATCAACCTGCTCACACATCCAATATCTATGCATACATCCATCCATACATTCGTCCATCCACCCATGCAGCCATCATTTGACTTACCCAATCGTCAAGAAATACTTTCCGACATCAATTGTTCCTTTTGTCCATTCCTTCATTCATCCATCCTCAGACTTTCCATTTCCTCTGTCATCCTTTACCCACCCATCCACCCATCCTCCCAGATTTCCATTTACTGTCATACGTTCCCCCACACATCCATCCTTTCCGATTTGCATGTACTCTGACATCCTTCCATCTATTCTATCTGCCATCCTTTCATCCACCCATCTACACGTAATTTCACCCAAGCTCCCAGCCACCCATCGTCTCATCCACACATCTTTTTACCCACTCATCCGCCCATCCTTTCACCTATTAACACATTCTTTCACACACCCATCCATACATTTACCCACTCATCCATCCTTTCAGACACCCATACTTTCACCCACTCACCCACCCATCATTTCACCCACTCATCAATCCTTTCACCCTCTCATGTATCCACTTTTCCATCCTTCTCTCCCTTTTCTAGCAACCCACCTTTCTTCGTTTTAGTTAATTAGTTAATTATGATCTCTTGTGCGTCAAGTCACATATAAGAGGTCCATATAAAACCTACCTCGCTGTAGCTGCTAAAGCGAGAGTTTATTACGCCCCTGCCCGAAAGTGTCATAAAATAATGGTAAATACATCACCAACATAAAAAAAGCAGTGTCTGTCAAGCACACAGGATGTATTTATGCTACTTAAGTTATATGAGTTGAGTTTTGTTCATTTATAAAGATAATTCTCTTTATTTTGTGCAGAAAAAATGTCTACTCTTCTCTCATCCTCTACGGGTGTATGATGTACTGGAAGTACGTAATTTAACAACAAAACAGATCAGATGACAGTAATGTAATATCTAGTATCAGACCGAAAGTACTGCAGATAACATGTAATTAAATTATCTGCAAATATTCACCATTGATTTCAGCAGGTATCAGATACAGCTGTTATGTTTTACTTGTTGAAAACTAGACAAAGAAGTAACAATTAGACATTTATTGGTCTAGTTGACAGTCAAAAGAAATTCTTCCTCATAGTTGCGCCCTCAGTGTCATGCAGATAAAGAAGAGATCGTAGGCGCCTATTGCCCAGTTTACTTTTAGATCAAGATGGGTTAGTAATAAAGTACATGATCGTTTAAGATTTGGAGATACGAAAGAAAACATCTACAGCATTACCAATGTGAGATACTAACAGGACCTGAGAGCAATAAGATGATGGAAGTCAGGAGAGAGGAAAAAAGGCTCTCACAAGAGGTGCAAAATGTGGTTATAATCCCTGATGTGTGAAGTAACATAACTACCAATTTTGAAAAGCACGTTCGTTGATCTGTTACTGTTCCATAAAACGGCTACTTCAAAGTGGTCTGGAAACATCAGGGCTTTATGTTGGTGAGAGATTGTAATCTCTTATACGAGTAGCATCAAGTTAAAGAATAAATGGCTGGCTAATTCAGATCAGTCAGAAACGTGATGTAGTTCTCTGTCCTGATTCAGTTCCCTACCTGATTGTCCATTGAGCTTATTTTATTTTGTAATATAAATGCTTTACTGCCACCCTGGGATTCCCTTTTATACTGTAGCTCATGGAATTTGAGTGAAATAACATCCACGTTGGTATATGATTGGTATAGTGTACACCTACTGAAGGTGCACACTGCCTGTGCACTTAGTTCTGGTCCTCTGGAGGTAAATAAAATTACTATGTCCTAAATTGTTCTAGCTGCTGGGTATGTTTATCCTGGCGACTCTAGCCCACAGGTCCTTAGAGCACAATTCTAATCATCAGTCTCCCCCTCCACGACCCTTCCCACAGTGGTCAGTTCTGTATTTGTGTTTCTTTAGCAGGAAAAAGGAGGTCAGCCACTTGACATTTTGAAGAGCAGTTCCAATTGCTGGGTGCAATAGCAGTCAAAAGTAATTGAAACTTCTTTCCAACACGAGCCAGGCAGAGACTTCTTTCTTCATAATCTTTCGTCAGGTCTGGGAACGTTCTGGAGAAGTGGTAGATTGGTGTCAGTCTCATCCTCTGCACTAACCAATGATTCAAGAATTACCTATACCCAGTCCTGGCTATTTTTGCACACTTTTCATGTCCTTCTCTCTCTTTATTGCAAACCTTCCCAGAATCCATCTACGATAATGACCTTAGCGGTCTTCCAGTGGAAGGAACCTTGGGCCAGATGTAGGATGAAAAATAATTGCGAGTTGGAAATAGCGACTCCTTGCAAATCGCTATTTCCGACTTGCAAAACGAGATGCATGAAAATATCGCAAAACCAAATTGCGATTCGCTGCGGAGTTGCAATGCAAATTGCGAGCTCGCAATTTGCAAAATCGCTATTTGCGAACTTGCAATTTGCGAGGTCGCAAATTGCACAAGGGTGTGGTTCGGAGTTGCAAATTGCGACTGGCTCACACATTGCACGCAGGGGCAAAAAAAAATAGTTAAAAACACACTTCCTGGTGCTGAGTGATGACATAAGAACCAGGGAGTACCCCCATGGAACAGGGAGGAGCCTACCCAGCACAAACATCAGAGTCAAACCCAGCTGAGAGGAGCTACTACAACCATGTCAGCTCAAGACAAGGAGACACCCACTGCTGGGAGGAAAAGGAAACTGAAGTTTTCTGAAAAGGAGCTGGAGGTCCTAACAGAGGAGTGCTGCCTGTACCATGAGTCAGCCATCGCACAATTGATGAGGTCCGCAAAAGGTGGTACGATCTCCGGTCCAGGCCGAAGGAAAGGGTGGCCAAGCGGATGAGGAAGATGCAAGGCACTGGAGGAGGACCATCAACAGTACCACCCCCTACAGCCATAGAGACCGTGGTGGAGACCACTCTAGAGCCGGAGTCTGTAATCGGAATTGGAGATCTTGACAGTTCTGCTCCAGGAACATCCAAAAGTAAGTACCAAAAATCACTTATTTACACCACTCAATGCACCATGCACACAACCACAGTGCACATAAGCATGCATTCTCCAGATTTCCCCCATGCCTATATTGCAACCTAAGAGAACAATGCATTATGGGCAATGTAGTACAGTAGTCCAAATTTTGAGAAATATTTATTCTGAGACATCAAACATATGTGAGGCACTGACAGTGTATCCCCTGTGTCCCACAGGTCTCCCACAAGGATCCAACAACAACCGTACTGTGCAGGGAGATGAACCAGCCACAAACATAGCAGACCAGGCAGCCACTGTAACTGCTGGGGAGTGCATGACTACACCACCATCCAACATGCACCAGAGAACACTGATGAGACTGATCTGGATCTTGAGGCAGGCAACATGACACTGGGGCCACTGATGAGTGGGAGTCGGCCACATAGGTCAGCTGGGTCTGTGCGGAGACGGCAACGCCCAATACAGTCAGCCAGTGTGGAGGATTTCACCGGCCAACAATTTCTAGGACTGAAGGCATCCTCACTGCAAAGTCACCGGCTGCAAAATAAACACATGCGGGTTATGAATAGGAACCTGCACAGACTGCAGCAGACACTCTCCCAGGGTTTTGCCAATGTGGACAACCAATTCACTGCCATGAACACCAACATGGCAAACCTCATAAGCTCCATCAATGACTTGGTCAGCGAAATGGTGGCAGATAGGGCACATGCAAGGCGCAGAGAGCGGAACACTGCTGCCCGTTTAGACTGACTGAGTCTATCAATTGGGCGCCTTGCAACCACAACTACCTGCCTGTCACGGCGCACAGTAAAGCTGCAGGTAGAACTTGGCCATTTTGCTGGTGATGTGGCAAGAGGACTAGGGCGCATCAGCCATGCAGTGGACCTGATAGAGACCAGCCAGGCAGCAAGGGGCATTGGCGATACCCCTCAGGATACCGAGGAGATCTCCATCATCAGCAGTGTATCTGCCTCTGATGCACGGATCCTGCGGAGTAGCAGTGCCTGGCAAGGATCAGGGGACCAACCTGGATTGGGCCATGGTGGCCGTAGTCGCAGGAGGCTGTGAGCTACCAAATCTGTGTTTTGACTGAGGCACATGAACTTAATATGTCATACATTATTTTTTTTTTCGTGCAGTTGAATTGACAATATTTTCTGCATTATATTCCTGAAATTAAAGGGATAATTTGTTGTACTACACAACCGGGCTATGTGTGTCTTACATTTGTGAGTGTTGTCACGGTTGCCACGTACCTTTCAAAGTAGTGGGTTGCAATGTGGTTTTGTCTCTGTCTGCCCTCCATTGTGATGCTACCATCCCCAGGCTGTCGGTGTGGTAGCTCTTGCTCCTCATCCTCCGAATCTGTGTCGTTGAGGGTGAGATATAGCCCACGTCTGGTGGCAATGTTGTGGAGGATGGCACAAGTCGCAACAATCTTGCATGCAGTTTCAGGGGCATACTGGAGTGCCCCTCCACTTTTGTGCAAGCATCGGAAACGTGACTTCAACAAGCCGAACGTCCTCTCAATGACAGCTCTGGTTCGCCAATGTCCTATGTTGTATCGCCTCTCATTCTGATTGCCAGGTGTTAGGTATGGGGTGAGTATCCATGGTCTCGGGGCATATGCACTGTCACCTGTGTGACAAAAGAGCCAAAATTAGCAGGGCATCACAGGGTTACGCAGTGACGTGTATTTAAGGCATCAGAGTGTACTCAACAGTACCTAATAAATATCCTTCGCCAAACTCCCCACGTTCTAGGCTTTGGTGTATCCCACTGTGCCTGAATATGTATGCATCATGTGTACTCCCTGGATATTTAGCCACAATGTCAGTAATGACATTATGGGCATCACATACCACCTGGATGTTTAGTGAGTGGGTACATTTCCTATTGCGGAACAAATATTCCAGATTTGCTGGTGGGCAAATTGGTATGTGTGTCCCGTCCACACACCCTATTACATAGGGGAAGTTGGCAATTCTGTAGAAGTCCAACTTGGTGCTGTTAATTTCTGCCTCATTCCTGGGAAAGTATATATATCTGATCATGTGTGCGAGTATGGGATCTGGGAAACATCTGAAGAATCGTGAGAGGGCACTTTGGGGTACCCCACCTGCCACAGCATCACCCCCTGATAGCTAGCCGAGGCCAAGAGGTGCAGTGAGCAGAGCACTTGCACATGTGTGGGGATGGAGCAGCCGTGCATTGTCTGGCGTTCAAGCTGAGGTTTCAGCAGTTCAATGATCTCTAGGATAACTGTGCTGCTCAGTCTGTATTTATCATAAATCTCATCCTCAGTTTGTTGAAATAGTGTCTGCCTGGTTCGGTTAATCCTCTCCTGTCTATGCCTCCTCCTCCTCAGCTGGGCAGCCTGGACTCTTCTCCTACATGCAGTCACCTATAGTTCAGCCATTTTG
The DNA here is from genome assembly GCF_031143425.1 of Pleurodeles waltl. Classification (NCBI taxonomy): domain Eukaryota; kingdom Metazoa; phylum Chordata; class Amphibia; order Caudata; family Salamandridae; genus Pleurodeles; species Pleurodeles waltl. Next base: position 346,182,985 of record NC_090439.1, read on the forward strand.
AGACACCCAGATGCCTTCTGGGTCTCCTTTTATACTTTGGTTTTAGTTACCACCTGTTCGAAATCAGTGCTAATCTGGGTGTGCAAAACTGCCTTATTCCTTGTGCACTCAGTTTGCGACTCGTAATTTGTGACTTCTTAATTGCAAGTCGCAATTTCAAGTCACCATTTTTGTGAGTTGGTAATGGGTCGCATCTCTATTTGGAACTCCGAAACGGCATTGGAACATACCATTTAGCTTTTTGAGAGGTCGCAAATAGCGGTGCGACCCATTTGCGACTCGCAAAACGTTCGTACATCTGGCCCCTTCCTCTAGCCACCCCCTTCTGAAGAGCAGTATCCTTCCCATGTCAATGCTAGAACTGTTTTTTCATCTTATTCGGGACACAGAGAGTCTAGGATGCCTCTATGAACCTAATGTAGTTCCTCATAGTCCCATTTGAGAGCTCTGCTTCAGAGGACCAAAAGTGAAAACTGTTCCTAGTCCTGCTAACTGTTCTCATCCTCTTGCTAGATGGGTACTTGCTGCAAAATTAACACTGTTAACACCACTCCTGCCTCCCTTTCACTTGAGGCCAAGTTATTGTCCTCTAGTTGGTAGGTCATTATCAGCCAACCATGGATGTGTATTCAGTTTCTTTAGAATGGCTGTGAGGCAAACTCGTTTTAAACGGTCTACTCTCTGGGAGAACGAAGAACACTTTTATAATGTTACTTTTCCACTACTGTTACCACAAATATACTTTTGCTGTTTGTTAGACCTGACAGCCTTAGGGTGGTCATCCACCAAGTTTTTGACTGCCTCCCTCCACTTTTCTGACACTGTTTGTGCTGGTTTTAGGACTCTGCGCACTTTACCTCTGCTAAACAGTGCTAAAGTGCATTTGCTCTCTCCCTTAAACATGGTAACATTGGTTCATTTCCAAATAGTATAGTTGATTTACTTGTTAGTTTCTAGTAAAGTGTACTACATGTGCCCAGGGCCTGTAAATTGAATGCTACTAGTGGGCCTGCAGCACTGGTTGTGCCACCCACATAAGTAGCCCCTTAACCATGTCTCAGTCCTGCCACTCAAAGCCTGTGTGTGCAGTTTCACTGCCACTTCGACTTGCCCTTCAAAAAATACTTGCCCAGCCTTAAACTCCCCTTTTTTCTACATATAAGTCACCCCTAAAGTAGGCTCTAGGTAACCCATAGGGCAGGGTGTTATATAGGGAAATGGGAGGACAAGTGTATGTGTGTTTTATATGTCCTGGTAGTGGAAAACGCCTACATTCGTTGTCCACTACTATGAGGCCTGCTCCTTTCATCAGATAGCATTAGGACTACCCTCAAATACTGTTTGAGTGGTAAGTTCTGATCTGAAAGGGGTAACCAGGTCATTTTTAATATGGCCAGAATGGTAATATAAAATTCTGCTTATTGGTGAGGTTGGATTCTATATTATTATTTTAGAAATGTCAATTTTAGAAATTGAGCATTTCTCTGCACTAAAAATACATTTCTGCCTTGAAGCCTACCTCCAACCAACGTCTGGGCTAGGCTGGGTTGAGTGCTCCCTTGTACATTTCACCCAGACAACCACAAACACAGGACACTCAGACACACCTGCACTTATCTGCATTCTGAATAGGTCTTCTTGGGCTGGAAGGGTGGAGGGCCTGATACTCACATTTCAAAGGCTTGTAGCCTGCCCTCAGACAATGGACTGCCAAACCCCTCACTGGGACCCTGGCAGACAGACCTGTACTGAAAAGGGGACTTTTGCACTTTGAAACCACTCTTTGAAGTCTCCCCCAGTTCAAAGGCATTTTTGGGTGTATAAACTGGGTGTCTGACCCCACCAACTCAGACACTTCTGGACCTACACCTGTACCCTGTCAAGAGGAACTGCCGGGCTGCCCAAAGGACTCAGCTGGACTGCTCTGCTGAGAAGGATTGCTGCCCTGCTGTTGCCCTGCTGCCCTGGTGGCCTCTGACTGTGCTGAGAAGGACTCTGCCTTCTTTAAAAGTGCTCTCCAAAGGGCTTGGATTGAGCGCGCCTCCTGTTTATTGAAATCTCAGGGCCAAAAAGACTTGGGGGGGTCATTATGACCCCGGCGGTCGGCATTAATATGGAGGAAAGATTTGCCACCAGGCTGGCAGTACTTGCCTCCATATTAAGAAATTGGCAGTTCGGCAGAAGCCAAACTGCCAATGTACCACACTGGCCGCCACTGCGGTAACGACCGCCAGTCTGGAGACTTCAATCTCCAGCCCGGCAGTCGTCACTTGCCCACCTGCGGGATTATGACCCTGCCTCCTTCCATGGTTTTCATGGCATCTTCACCGCCACGAAAACCATGGCGGTAGGCACAATCAGTGACAGGGAATCCCTTCCCTGTCATTGATAGGGGTATTCCCTGCCCCCAACTCCGGGTTTCTTCCACACCCCACTTCCACTCCAGACTCCCCACACCCCTCCCCCCATAGACTTCCTCCACACTTCTCCTCCTGACCCCCCCAACAACAAACAACCAAAATTCACGCACCAACATACACACATGTACACACACTCATACACACATTCACCCGTGCATGCACACATACATTCACATAACATCCACACACACTTACATACATTCTAGCACACACGCATTCACACCACATAACATACACGCACTCACACGCATTCATGCATGCATACATTCATGCACCCACGCATTCCACAGCCACACACCCAGATTCAGGCAAACAGACACATATACCCACCCCCCCCACAAACACACAACACCCCCGCCCCCTTACCCCTCCCCTGTTGGAGCACCCAACTTACCTGCTTGCAGTGGGTCCTCCAGCAGGAGATGGGACATGACGCTGCTGCCAGCAGCAGTGTCCGCCAGCAGAACACCACTAGGCCGTATCATGGGTCATGATACATTCTGGGGGCGGTCTACTGGCGTGGCGCTGCTGCTGGCAGCAGGGCCACCTTACCACCATCTGCCACCATGACCGTAGCCAGAATTCCGCCAGCCTTCTGGCTGAATTCTGGCTACGGTCATAATATGGCAGACGGTAGGAAGCCGCGGCGACTGTGTTTTAGCGGCCGTCGCAGTGGCGGTGGGGGTCATTACTGCCAATGTCATGATGAGGGCCTAAGACTCTTTTAAACCTTTTAAAAAGTGATATTTCAACTTGTGCTTATTGAATCTTTGTCGCTTTGACCTTATTTTATTCAGATAAATATTATCTATTTTTCCAATCCTGTGTATTTTTGTGGTGTTTTCACTGTGTTTCTGTATGATTTAATGTGCAAATACATTACACATTGCCTTTTAAGTTACGCCTGACTGCTCAGTGCCAAGCTAACAGAGGGTGAGCACAGGATAATTTGTATTGTGTTTGACTTACCCTGACTAGGACTGTGGTCCCTAATTGGAAAAGGGTGTATACCTCTGCCAACCCCATTTCTAACATTGGTGATCAGTGTTGAGGATAGGACTTGTGTTTGTGCGGTGATGTACAATAGCTACGTGTACAATACCTCCCCACAGTTAAAGTTCAATTTGATTTTTTCTCTTGTTGCTGCAATTTTCCTGCTTGACATTTTAATCTAACCCTATACAACATGTCTCTGGCTGGGTCTCAAGGAGGAGCTGGAGAATTTGACCTAGCTATGCTGGAGGCATACATTATCAGTTAGCTGAAAGGGTTCTGTCAGGGGATGGGAGTACCTACAAGAAGGAGGGGTACCAAAAGGTGCTGAGGGCCTGGGCAGAAGCCCATTCATAAGAGCATGTTGAGTTGGGGGAGCAAGTGGATGGCTCTCCAGAGGTTTTGAAAACAACAGTGGGGGATGACACCCCTGGATTTGTGCCCCCTGAGAAAGCAGGGAGCAGTGTCTCAAGTCGCGGCTTGACCACAGAGGAAAGGAGCGAGGAGACGGAATTCAGGCTGCAATTGGCAAGATTAAACATGGAGGAAGAGGAGAGGAAAGCTGAGAGAGAAGCCAAACAAGCAGAGGCTGCAGCTGAGAGGGCCTTGGCTGAAAATAAACTACTTCTGGCTCATGAACTGAGTTTAAAAGAGCTGGATCTCAAATCTAGACAGTCTGAGTCCAGCAGTGATGGAGGAAGCATACATACAGGACCTGCTGGAGACAAAAAGGTTTGTATACCCAAAGATGCGGTGCCAAGTTATGCGGTGGGAGATGACATTGACAAGTGGTTTGCTGCTTATGAAATTGCATGAAGGGCTCATGGGGCTCCTGAAGAGTAATGGGGGCAGCCTTGTGAAAACACATGCCAATACTTGGGAAGGACACACTTCTCACTTTAGAAGTTAAGGACCAGAACACGTACCCGCTCGAGAAAGCAAAGTTTGGACTGACCCCTGAAAAGTATCGCCAGAAATTCAGGGACAGTACCAAACTCTCCAACCAACCCTTGGTAGACTTTTATGATTCTTCTAGCAAGGCACTGAATGTATGGGTGCAGAGCAGTAAGGTAAATGATTATATGGGTTTATATCATTTAATCCTGAGAGAGCATATGCTCAGTATTTGCTGCACAGAGTTGCATTAGCACCTGATTGACAGTAAGCTGACTGATTCCAGGAAGCTTGCTGAGTACACAAACCTCTGGGCTAGCACCAGCGTGTCCAAAAAGGTATCTGGGGGTACACCCACAAAGGTGGTCAGGGTTCCCACCAGAAGAAAGGGGGGGAGAAAAACTTAAAAATAAGGAGTTCTCAAAAGGCCCTCAAAATAATTCCCAAGGGAACAGTGATAATCAGTCCCAGTCTGAGTCTAAAAAGAAAGGGCTCTTTGGCAGTAAGACGGGGAGGTTTGTACCCCAATGCATAGAGTGCACTAAGAATGGTCACTCTAAGGGTGACTCCAAGTGACACAGCCCTTCACTGGAGGGCAGACTCCTGGGTTGGCTAGTGTAGCGCTCTGGGAGGAGGTAGTCCCAGTTACCTTTGGGGAACAGTTAGAGGTAACCCAAGCGTCTCTGGGGGATACAGAGATGGTGGCAAAAGCCCACATGCCTGCAATTACTTCCAAGTATAGGCAGTGGGTCTACTTTAATGGGCAATGGGTGGAGGCTCTGCAGGACACAAAAGCCAGCATGACTACTGTCAGGGGTCAGCTGGTGTCAACAGAGCCGGTCCTACCGATCACATTCCACCAAGTCATAGTCACTGACAATCATGAGATTATGACTTGGTGGAATGTGCTCCACATTGAGTAAGGGGGGTCAGGTTCCCTTTGAGTGTGGGGGGGTCTCTGGTACTCTAAAAGTAGCTGTGAGTCATGCCATACCTGTAGATTTATGTTAGGCAATGACCTTGAGCACACTACCTGGAAGGAGGTAGAGCTAATGTCTCAACGTTTTAAACAGTTACGTTTCAACTTGTGCTTATTGAATATTTGCCGCTTTGATCTTATTGTTTTCAGATAAATACTATCTATTTTGCTAATCCCGTGTGGTGTATTTTTGTGGTGTTTTCACTGTGTTACTGTATGATTTATTGCACAAATACTTCACACATTGCCTTCTGAGTCACTGCTCAGTGCTACCAAGAAGAATCTGGGTAACAAAACTTTGGGGGATCTACACAAGCCTCACCTCCCTGTCCTCCAAGTGTCTAGTTTTAAAAAATGTCGGGGTTTAGTAGGTTTCCCTAGACGACCGCCGCACCTGGGACCAAAAACGCAGGTGCCCCCCTGCAAAAACAGGTAGCTTTATAATAGTTAATTTTTATGTGTCAATGTCCTTCTGAGATGTTACACACACTAAAACTGTGAAAAGAAACACACTTAGGTTATGTTAAAACGTCCCCTCACCCACCAACCAAGTTGGTGGCATGCTTCATTATCGGGGTCCCACCTGAGACACCTAGCATGTCACGGGTGTGCTTCGACACCTGATTACAGCGGAGCAGGTTTTTTCATTTTTACCACTCATACTGGTTGGATTTGGCATGAGGCTGAGTGATCGTTCAGTAGATAAAATTTTATTAACAAGAGATTTCACAAAAATGAAATGCACTGTTAATAACTGAAAGGCCAAAAAACTGACCCAATGACTCACAGCTTGTGAGCTTTAAAGCTGCATCAAGACACCAACCGCTTTACAGTCCATTCACACACCTTTCATACATGACATGCACAAGACCATTCATGCCACAAGCTGTGGGCCCAGAACATTACAACACTCGCATCAGCAGACAGCGCCATTCCAGTGCCCATCACTTTCATACACCCACATGCCTGACACAGCAATCACACCAGCTGATGGGAGTCTGTGGACTGGCATTTGGCTAGCAGACTGTTGCAGTGGCCAACAGCAAGTCACTATTTACACCACTAGCCAAACCCACTCCACGTACATCACCAGCCAAGCGCCTCTCTATGCACACCACATGCCAAGCTCCACTCCATGCAGACCGCCAGCCAAGTGCCACTCCATGCAGACCGCCAGCCAAGCACCACTCCATGCACACCTCCATCACTTTGAAACCAATGAAAATATAAAACAGGCAGTTTACGCTCACGGTGGCTACCAAAAATGATTTTGGGTGTGGTAACTCCTGAAAGAGATGGCCACACACAGCCCAGGCTTTGAAGGACAATCAGGGCAATACATTTGAGTCTTTCTCCAGATACCTCTTCGGGCACAGACTCTACATTTCTTACTGGGAAAGTATTTTTTGGGAGTGGGAGGAATGTGATCAGGAAAGTGGCGATCTTTCAACTTTATCCTCCACCGCTGCTTCTCTAGGAACTCTTGCCTGTTCCACCACAACAGGTTTTCTATGACAGACTCCTGAAATTTCACAAATGCCATCCTTGACTCTGGAGAACTATCCTTGAGCACAACAAAATTATTAAAAGTTGCCAAATGGAAAAGGTGAATAGCTAATTTCTTATACCAAATGCAAGACTTACGAACACCAGTATAAGGTTCCAAACTCTGAGCAACTCTATCTACACCTCCCATGTGCTTATTATAATCTAAAATTCACAAAGGTTTGCCCACTTCAGCAATCTGACCCCAAACAGCCACAGGGGAAGTACGCTCATCATGGATGGTTGTCAGCATGTACACATCCCTCCTGTCTGCAAATTTCAGAGCTAGCAGCTCATAATTCCGCAAGGCACTGCACTGTCCCCTCTCAAGCTTTTTTACAGACAAGCTAACTTGGGTAGCCTTTTCAGTTAGAGCAGATTGTGCCACAAGCAACAGTGTCCACCCCAAACAATTCCCTGAACAACTGCACTCTAGTGGAGAAGTTATCTACATACAAATGGTGACCTTTGTTAAACAATTGTCTACCAAGTTCCAACACAATTTTCTCACTAACTCCAAAAGTGGGCTGACAACCAGGGGTGTCAGTACTGGAATCCCTACCAGTGTAGACCTGGAAATTATAAACATATCATGTACTATGTTCAGACATCATATACATTTGAATTGCATGCCGTGCCCTCTTGCTAGGAATGTACTGCCTAAAAACCAAACAACCCTTGTACAGGACCAAAGACTCGTCCACAGCTATTTCTTTGCCTGGAACATAGACCTCTGAAAACCAATGTACAAAATGATCAAGGACAGGCCTAATCTTAAAAAGACGTTCATAATCAGGGTGATCTTGTGGCAAGGCTGAAGCATTAGCAACAAAATGCATCATCCGAAGAAGAAGCAAATACCGATTACGACACATGGTTGCAGGATATATATATGCTGTTGCCATCAACGGAATAGTAGACTAATACAAAGACAGGGATGGCTTCCTTATCAAATCCATTAAAAAGTCAAACTCAAGAATTTTTCATCTCTTCCAAATTTGTGGGAATCCACTGGGTAGCTCTAGAGTGTGGCCTAAGTCTAGCACTGTTGTCCCTCATGTACTGCTCGGCATACAGATTAGTCTGCTCAACAATCTATTCCAAAAATACATCATCCATAAACAATTGAAAGAAATTGATAGGCAAAAAGTTTTCTGTATTCACTCTATACCCTCAGAGACCAGTAAAGACAGGCAACTATGGCTGCTCCATCTTTGGGGCAACCCAGAGGTCAGGTCTTCCAATCTGAAGCCTTTCAGCCACTGGCTTCTAAACTATTGGCACATCAGTGTCCTCCTCTAATACAGGCTCTTCATCAGCACTGATAGTGGCTTCATCATCAGATGATTCCTCTCTGACAGAAATTTCACTTCCAGAATGTTGCACTTCCTCTTCTGCCTCAGATACAGCATCAGTCTCATAATCATGCTCTGAAGATAACTCAAAAAGCATACCAACAGCCTGCTGAGAGGTCATCCTGTGGCTAGCCATGATCCTTCCTACAGAAAGTAACCGGATAAATGCACCACCAACAACCATCACTGTGTAAGATAAGTAGTAAACAAAGTGTGGCTTTATCACAAAAAGTTATGAACTCAAAACTATACCACTCACTTGCCTGAAGAAGCTAGACTCACCACCAACTACTCTGCACAGACACAGCAATCACCAATCATATCCCACTAAAAAGGAAAAAGAAATGAAAACTACACATAAGAGAACACAAATATCATTGTGCACAAATCTAAGGACAACTTCACACACAATCCTGCATTTAGTACACCAGTTACAAAAAAGTCATTCATGAATGGCAAGACAATTCATTTGGAGTAAATAGTTTTTTCTTACCTAAAACATGCAACTATGCAAACTGCAGGTCCACCCCTGTCAAACCCGCAAGGAGCCATAGAAACGGAAGCAAAAGCTTTGAGCTAGAACAAAAAGGAGAAATAAACTGCTATAATCACAAATGCAAATACTTCGCCAGTTGACAAACACCCAGTCACTAAACATTTAGAAATGTTCCCTGGCACATTAGTGGCTTCTTAATAATAGGCTGTTCTGCCCTCAAGGGGGTGTACCGCCTTTGGGGATGACCCCTGCCCAAGGGGCCATCCCCCCTACCGAAACAGAAAACAAACTAATCCCTGACGCCTTAGTGGCTTCCGCCCCCCCTTTTGGGCAGATGGGTCTAAAAATAATAGGCTGAAATGGCCAACAGTCACATAGCCATTGAAAAATGTTTTGCCTCCCAGGGCAGCGACCCTTGCCAAAGGGATCGCTGCCCTAAACATACAATTAAAATGAATCCCTGGTGCGTAGTGGGCTTTGAACCCCGAGGGTGGCTAGATTGGCTGAAAAAAGGACCAATCTAGTCGCCAGGGGGGCCGAAAAACATGGATCTGTTATTGACCCCAAAGAAGCGACCCTTGCCTAAGTGGTAGCTCTCCAAAATAAACAAAAAAACACACAGACAACAACAATCCCTGGTATCTAGTGGGTTTCAACCCCCCAGGGGGCAGTTCGGCTGAAAAAAAAAAATGGCCGATCTAACCCCAGTGGGGGTCGAAACATGGAAAAATATTTTGCCCCCTGGTCTAGCTGAATGGGTCGCTCCCCAAAATAAACAAAACAACATGACTGATGCCTGATGGCTGGATTCATGGAGCAGAAATCCTTTGAAAACAGGCACAGGGGAAAAGAAAAAACTCTTTCCTTTTCTCCTGTGTCAGTTTTTCCCTCCATCCCCCTCCTCCCCAGGAAACAGACTTAACAAAAGAAGGATTCCATTTCAGCCTTTCTCTGCCCCTCAACCCCCGACCAAAACCTTTTAAACATAGAAACCAATTTTGTGACATTGTGTAGCATATTCTTGGAGGCTTGTTGTAAGTAAAGATTCCACAGCAGCAGGCACTGAAGCTACCTAAGCATTTTTAGGTCTCACCTGCACAGTGCATGTGCTGTGCAGCAAGTATTCTTTACAATTCTGTGGGGTTACAACTCACCCATAGCATACCATTAGTTGTTTTTGTTGTCACTCTCATTTGTAATTTTTTAATTTTTTAGTTCCAGCAGGCTTCCCTTCTATTCTTGTGTTAGCTCCTCTTGGAGCATGGGCAAAGTATGTGTTCTTCCTTGTCCTTCCTTGTTGTTAGACTTTGCCTTTTCTGCAGAGTCACTTTCAAACATTTTGCCTTCATCCTCCTGTTTTCTGAATTAATTTTTGGTGGCTTTTAGGACTCTGCGAACTTTGTCACTGCTATTCAGTGCTAAAGTGCTTGAGTTATCTTCTTCAAACATGTTAGGATTTACTCACACTCATTTGACATATATAATTTACTTGTAGTTCCCTAGTAAAGTAGTACAATGTGCCCAGGGCTGTAAGTTAAAAACTACTAGTGGGCATGCAGCACCAATTGTGCCACCTACTTAAGTAGCTCTTTAAACATGTCTCAGGCCTGCCATTGCAGTCAGTATGTGCAGTTCTAAACTACCATTTTGTCTGGGCAAAATAAACCTTTTATAACCACACACTAGAGAGGTAGAGGACAGAGTGCCAGAAGAGATGTTTTAAGGCATGGGCAAAGTGGGTTCTGAGCTCCGCCCCAGCCTTTCAGGGGGCCTCTTGATAGAGCCACCACTGTTCTGCACAGAGTCTTGCTCTGATGACCCTCAATAATTCTTTAAAATGTGCAGCCAGATGGACAACCCTCAGTGTTTGCCAGCGGCAATTGCATTTGTTTTTGACTCACAAATTGTGATTTGCAAACACCGATGTACAACAGTGTCTGAAACACTGTTTACGACTCCCAAATGGGTAGCAAAGGACCTGCCTCATTAATATTCACGAGGCAGGTCACATTTTGTGACCCATTGGGAATGGCCGGCACTCACAAGGATGGTGGCCTGCTGAGATCAGCAGACCACGATGTCTGTGACTGCTTTTAAAAAAAAGCAGTTCTTTATGAAATGCAGCCCGCTTTCCTTAAAGGTAAACAAGATGCATTTCAAAAATTAAAATTAAAAATGTTCTTTTCATTTTTTTAGAGTGGCAGGCCACTGCCTGCACTGAAAAAATGTAGGCACCCCCATTCACAAGGGGGAAGAGGTCCCTTGGGGACACCATCCCGTTTGAAAAATAGTTACAGCCTCCTTCAAGGAGTCGGTTAATTATAGATGTTTTGCAAGCGTATTCCCAGTCACAAAACAATCATACAAACCAGTGGGACTCACTCTTCAGTAAGGCACGTCCGTTACAGGCCCCTTTCTAATACCGAATCACAAAAGCAAAATGAGAGTTGGTAACAAGTTACTGACTCGCATTTTGCCTTTGGTACATGCCAAAAAGCATTTTACCTGTAGTAAATGGCCCGATGGGCTGTTTGCCACCGTTAAAATATGTTGTACTTCTGGCCCATTGTTTTAAATTTAAAGACTGCTTTCCTTTAATTTATTTTAATGTGGGTGATTTATGAGAGTCTATTACAGACATTTTGCAGAGAAATGTGGTTATGTTTCATGTATCATCCCTAAAAAAGTTTCTACAAGATCAAAACAGAACCTCACATATGAGAAATGGGATGGTGTCTCAGAGATTCTGTGCAGTAATATTAGTGAGCTCTTGCTGTGTTACAATATTTAAAATACACCACTATCCCTGAATATTAGATGTAAAGTCATTTTGAATGTGGACAAGTGTGCCGGTGCACTGTCAGTGACTATGCCAAAAAGGGCATGAAAGAGGTGAATCTGAATCATAAATCCAAATCTGTTTCGGTAGGGGCCTCCAAAATATGTTCAGCCGATGGCCCCCAAATTCCTTAAGATGTCCCTGAGTCTCAGCCCCACAGCCTCAACATATCACACTAAACTCACAAAAAGGCAAGGCACTTTATGAAGCGCTTCACCTTCACTCCATCGGGTATTTCTCCACTTGTGAACATAAGCACCCGAAAAAACAACAGACACCTAAGTGTTTATGGTTGGAAAGGTCTCACCCACTTAGTCATAGTATGCTTCATCATTGGCCAGTCCACCCCACTGTTAGGACAATGCCAGCACAGTGGTCTCAAAGTTTTACTAAAGGAAAATGGGAGCGCAGAATAAAGTAATTCTGCCAAGTACAGAGATCCTGATATTCAAATTAAAAAAACTATGTGTAGACCCAGGAGATATCCATTATTAAAAGGGTACATAGGGTAGAGTTAAAAAAAGAGAGTTCTACTTTAACTTCTGGGTGACTCTGAGAATCAAAGACTCAACACACTCAAACTATGTTTAATTCTAATATATTTTGGCCTCCTAAGGGGTACTTTCACTGGATACCCTAAGGGTGGAAAAGGCTCCGGGGCCTTCATCAGGGTGAAGAAACATAGCCTATAGTCTGTCCTGCAAGCTTAAGTCATGCATCAAGATAAGAATAAGCCTTTCCACTATCTGTTGTTACAATGTCTCCTACCTGGATGAGGAGGCAGGATAAAACAATTATAAATAAGAAAATCTGTTCACTAGTCTCTGCATCAAAATAGGGTGAGTATTCTTCATGATACATTATGATGAACCTGTCCTAATACAACATGTGTCATTCATGTAGTGCACTTCTATTAAAATTAATTTAAATGTATGCAGACATTATGTGTGATCATGCAACCCATGTGCTCTCATTTACCCTGCAATCTCCAGGGTCCAACAACATCAGTCACTATGGTGGAGGGGGCCATACCTATAGTCACACACCAAAATAAATACATATTATTTTTCATCCCTACAGGGAAGGTACTTACTGTTTACCCGGGCATATTACATTTAAGCATCACTGATGGAAGTAGATAAAAAGGTGAAACCAGAAAGAAAAGTCCTGTATCTGGTAGTAGGACAACCATAGTAATCTCCTGAGTACAACGTCTCTTGTATGCCTTCAACAGGTTATGAGTTCATTCATGTTGTCAAATATCCACCCCTGTAGAAAAATCAGCCACGCGTGGTGGTTCAGCAAGGACAGTATCAACTGTAACATATGTATTCATAATACTGCACAATGCATGCAAATGATTATTGTATTGTTAATTTGGCAGTGTCTCCATATTGTAATCAATGCTACTCTAATACTGAAATGGCAATTAAAATGGGTAAAGATTTCATAAGAGTGCCTTGTGTGCTGTTTTCAATGGTGCTTTAGGTAAAAATACAAACCATACTGTAAGGGGAGAAAATGTGTATGTACCTCTGTGAGGACAATTGATAGATGTTGCTATGTATGCATAATAAGCAAAGTGCTGGAAACGTAATTGCCCTCATTTAAGAGATAGATCTGCTAGAGAGTGCTTGTGTTAGTGCTGGCATATTGTGAGCATTCCTACCCCTATAAACATACCAAATACTGCTTCAGTTTGATGCGGGCAGGGAACAGATATATTCTACTACAAACGATGTTGATATGAAGGACACTAATTATCAAGCCCATAGCTCTCAGAGATTGTTGATAGCTACTTACACAGAAGGTAGGAAACAGAAAATGTCTTAAAGTAGTGCAGCTCCAAAACCTGCTGTGTTTAAGGTTTACAGGTCGGGTGCTCACGGACATTACCATCAAGAGCCCAAAATCAGGTTATACATAGAAGGCCCTCCCCTGCCTTACTTCATCAAGGTGATATTCCCACCGTGTCACCTACTCCTGGCCACCATGGTGCTGCTGCAACTGGGGGATAATGGAAAAAAAGCCTCTAGAGCAGAGGTCTTCAAACTGGGGGGCCTCAAGTGATCCCCGGGGCGCCAGACTCAGGCCAAAAGCAGCATTATACAGATAACAGGCCTTTGTTTTAAGGTTTTAAGCAGAAGCATGTTATTGCATTTTTAAAAAGTTAACAGTACTTAACTGCAATGTTTAAATAGGTCTAGACGTATTTAAACATTGCCATCTTTATAAAATAATTATGAAAAAGTCTGTGGGGGGGCCAATGATTTTTATTTTTCAACTGGGGGGTGCGGCATTAAAAAGTTTGGAGACCACTGCTCTAGAGTGTCGGCAGCATGCCAGGAACAGCTGGGAAATGTATTCATTTCCCTATGTCTCAAGTCCCGATAATACCACAACTTAATTGGTCATTAGGGGAAATCTTGAGAGATCCATATTTTCTTTCAAATGAGCCAGAAGCCTACGGGACCAGATTGGACACACCAGACCCTCTGGGACAGAACACTGTTGAGTAGCCACTTACCATGTGGCAGCTTTAATGTGTGTCATCTCACTAAAAGATCAAAAGATATGGACCTGGGCTTAAAGTCACCATGGATCTTGAGACCCCCCAGTAATTTCAGCACCAAGAATGTAGTGTACATTATGATATACAGTTGCAGGCTGAAGTATGTTGGCATGACACCTAAGCCTGTCAAGATCAGAAACATTGATCATAGGGGCAGGTTTAGGCGCAAAAGAACAGCCGCTAGGATGATGTGGCACTCCACGGAGAAAAGGCACCATAAGGACGACTTCAGATGGTAGGTCCTAGAAAGATTACAACCTAGGTTTAATAATGTGTCCAGTGCATTGTTGAAATTATAACTTACTCTTTAAGTTTCAGAAGTAAGTCTCACCTACTCATGGTGGGAAGCTTTAGGAATTGAGTTGATAAAATTACTGGCTCCGTTGACAATTGACTTGTTTCAAAACACTGTTTAAGTTCGGAGGACTTCGAAAAATGTTCAGATTAGCTGCCTGTTTCCGTTGACACAATGGAGCTGGTAATATTATGAACGCAATTCATAAAGCTTGCTTCCTTGAGTGAGTGTAGCTTACTTCTGAAACATCTACATTAAGGGCCTGATTTAGAGTTCAATGGACAGGATACTCTGGCATAAACATGACGATATCCTATCCACAGTATGACAGTGCATTATATCGTTTGGCACATGTAAGGTGGCCTACGTGATATTTGCCAATCCATCCCCCGAACTCTAAATCAGGCCCTAAATCGTAAATCGTCAAACCTCCTTATAGAAAAATATGTATGAATCAAATCTTGTGCTGTTACTATTTGTGATAGTGAGATAAATCTTACTCCTTAAGCCACATAACATTTCTAGCTCATACCCTTTCTAGTTCAGTTTATTTGATAATATTTTCTTCGAAAAGATTGGAGTGTCAGAATATATTAAGTTTCTATGTAATGAAAATAACTTTCCACAGCAACTTTGATTTTCTGACCATTGCTTCCCTGTCATGTGAAGAACGGGTGAACTGGAATCTAAAATTAATTATGCCATGAGTGCATTTTACTTTAAGTAAATTCTCTGAAATTATCAGTAGTGTTTACAGAAAAATAATTCACATCAAAATATTCTTCAACAGCAAAGGTGATATTTTCAGTTTGTTCATCTATTTAAGAGTTTGTCTTACGGTTTGTGGAAAGCCATCTCTGCTGAGTTTCTAGTTGCACAGTTTTGGTATATTAATACTACACCTTTCAGATCCCCATAGAAAAGAGATTAAAAAGACATCTAGTCAAATAAAAGCATGGATAAGACATCTTAAGTCAGATAGTGCACAAAGTAAAGTAGATTATTGCAGGTTTCCAGGTCTGATTCACATAGAGTTTTCGGTCAGAAGTTGTGCGTTTCTCAATAATTGATTTTCATAAGTGAGAGCTGCCTGCTCAAAGGATTTGATCGAGCTAAAAGTAATGAAAAGGTGTGGTTTGGACTGGAAGTGATAGATATGTCAGTCAATGAGTAAAACTTATGTTTATCTCATAAAATGTGGCTGGGTTAGCCAAGAATCTTAGAGATGAAGGCACTTGTAATTTTTTGTCGGCGAATGGCACCATTTCTATTCAAGAATTTTAGACTTGTGAACACCCTTCCTTTATTTCTATTGTGCATATAGTATAAATCTTGGCAACGATAAACTTCGAGTAAGAGCGAAAAGGAGTTTGCATAGTCAGCTTTTAAATGCTGTTGAATGCATGAGTAGCTTAGTTGATAGAGTCTGTGAAAATATGCAGGCTTTTGCGATAAAATGGTAATAAACACGGGCAAAGCCAATAGTTCTTGCCTATCTGAAAAGCTATTGGCTATGCTTATGTCTTTTAGCCCTCTTGTAGAACAGCGTGACGGCTGTTCAGCATGACTTAAAGTTAGAGGTGTGGTGTAGACAAGGGTGGGGTAGAGGAGAATGGTGTGGGGTAGGGTCGCTTAGAGTGCAGTAACATATAGAGTAGCATGGATGGGAGTGGCATAGAGTAGCATAGAGTGGAGTGGGGTAGAGTGGCATGGTGTAGAGTAAAGTAGCATAGAGTGAAGTGTAGTGGTGTAGAGTAGAGTGGCGTAGAGTTCATAAAGTAAAAGGGCATAGAATGCAGTGTCGTAGAGTAGAGTGGAGTAGCATAGAGTAGATTGGTGTAGAGTAAAGTGGCACAGAGTGTAGTGGTGTAGAGTATAGAGGAGTGGTGTATATTCGAGTGGTGCAGAGAGTTGCATGGGGTGGGGTAGAGTGGGGTGGCATAGAGTAGAATGGCATTGAGTTGAATATTGTAGAGTAGTATGGTGTAGAGTGGAGTGGCATAGAGTGGACTCGCGTAGAGAGGCACAGAGTACAGTGGCATAGAATTTAGTAGCATAGAGTAGAATGGTCTAGAGTGTTATACAGTGAGGTGGAGTGGATTAGAAAAGCATGGAGTAAAGTCGAGTGGCGTAGAGTAGAGGGGAGTGGTGGAAGGTGTAGTGGCATAAAATGAAGCAGCATAGAGTAGTGTGGTGTGCAGTGGAGTGCAATTGAGAGGTGTAGAGGGGAGTGGGGTAGAGTAGTGTAGAGTGGCATTTTGTGGCGTGGATTGGATAGGAGTGGAATAAAGAGTGATGTGGAGTAGTGTAGAGTACAATGGTGTAGAGTAGATTGGTGAGAGTAGAGTGGCATGCGTAGAGAAGTTTGGAGTAGAGTGGAGTAGTATGGCTTTGAGTAGAGTTGTGTAGAGTTGAATTAAGTTTGTTAGAGTTAAGTGGCTTAAATTAGAGTGGCATAGAGTACAGAGGCATAGAGTGGGGTGGACTAGAGTGGTGTGGAGTAGAGTGGCATGTAGTACAGTGTCTTGGAGTGGCTTGGAGGAGAGTGGAGTGCTGTAGAGTAGAATGGCATAGAACAGTATAGGTGTGGGTGGGAGTAACTAAAGTGTTAATAGATATGGCAGATAGTGTGCTGAGGCAGACTCTTTGTGATATGCAAGTGTAGTAGGTGACAGTTTCTCCCGCTCATCAAGTCAGAGGGGCCCATCCTTCTAACACCTATTGCTCCCCTGTCTCTCTCTCTCTCTGATAGCAATACACAAAGATCAACTGCCAGCTATCCTTAGTAATGTGACAAAGGATACATGCTGCAGGTATCAACTGGTTAGGACAAAAAAAAGCCTACATTTTTCAGACTTGTTACTTAACATATCACAAAGACAAATGATGGACGGAATACAGAACCAATCAAGCATTCACCTGCAGTCACAGATCTGGGTTTAGTTAATCAGTTCTTTTGCTCACCATACCACCTCAGTTTGGACTCAGCCATGGGTAAATCAGATGTGGGTCCTATGCTCACTGTGCCACTGGATTCAAGCTAGCCTGGCTGATGAAGAGTCATACCCTGAAATTGGTCCTGGGAAACCTGTTTCCTGTCCAGAGAGGACCTGCCCTGGCACTTTGGGGTGGGCTATTCCCATGGGGAACAATGTCAAGGCTGATTTGCATAAGGCTTGGTCCAAACTGGGGGGGCTTGGTGAGCAAAAGTGCAAAGGACTGAACTCAGATCTGTGACTGGGGTGAGTGTTTGAAAAGTTTCAACACTCTGTCCATCTTCCTTTTGTATTACTTAAAATCTGACTTCAGCATTAACAAGAGTTTTAAATTTCAATTCATTAGCCACCAAAACTTGAAAATTCCTACTTGCCTCCAATCAAGAGTTATCTCCTATTAAATGTAATAAGATAATGGTATCCTATTGGAGAAGAAGGCCTTTTGGTAGTGAAAAATTAATTTAAGAGTTTTTTTCTGCCAGGACATGTAAAACTTGAAAGAACGCGGCCAACTTTTTAAATACACTGCAATTTGGCCAATGTGCTGTTTAGGGCCTAATCTAGGGGTGGCTTATATGTATTAAAAAGGAACGTTTAGGCTTGGCAAAAAAGTGTTTTTGACAGGTCAAGTGGCAGTGTACAACTGGACACAGGATGCAATGGCAGGTCTGAGACATGTTTAAAGGGCTACTTAAATGAGTAACGCAATAAGTGCTGCAGGCCCACAAGTAACACTTAATTTACAGGCCCTGGGTACACCTAGAACCCCTTTACTAGGGACATATAAGTAAATTAAGTGTGACAATTAGGTATCAGTTAATGTTACCATGTTATAGGGAGCGAACCCCTGCACTTTAACATTGGTTAGCTTTGGTATGTGCACTGAGTCCTAAGTCCAACAGAAAGGAGGGCAGGAAAACATGGAGGAGTAAGGCAAAAGGTTTGGAGGAAGGTAGACAGGTCTGACATATTGCTACTCAATTGCATTGTTATTGGGTGGAAAAGTAATGAAAAATGCATTTTAATGTATATTATTTTCAAAAATATTGTGTGCAATATTTAGATCTTAAGTATTAGTACATTCTAAGATATTTTCAGTGAAGATAATTTTTTAAAAACTACCTTTTAGTGGTATGAATTCAGCAACATTGTGTTGAAAAATTAAAATGTACAGAACCATATATACTTCAAAATATTGAAATTATTTGAACTTCTTTGAAAAAAAACATATTATTGAATTCAGAGGCTTTAGTTTATTTAAATTTAATTAAACTACATTTTTGTGTGAGTTTCTAAAGATGACCTAAGTCCTTTTTCTTGTTTGTCAACTTCATATAACTCGAACCTTCATCATGCACAGTTTTCTCATTAATAATTTTACTGCAAATATTACAGTGATATTATCAATGATGTTGTAGAGGATGTCATGAGTGATGTAATATCTGGGGTAATTAGCAGTGCATGGAGAGGGCGTGTGTTATAGTTACCTTAGGGCACAAGTTATAGTTACTTGAAAACACTTTAACTATTACAGGTGAATTTCTATGGTTTTGTGCGTGCAAAACCTGAAGTAACTATAAAGGCCCTGTACCCTTTGTTTTTTTAGTGAATTTCTAAGGTTTTTTAAAAATTATTTCTTAACTATAATGGCCCTGATACTTTGTTTTTTTCAGTGAATTTCTAGACTTTTTTTATGTTAGGTAAAATACACATCACAATGCACGATGGGGGAGGGGCTGTTGGATGCAGGACCTGGCCTGGCTTTGTGCTGCCCTCACCCAAGGTTGCTGCTCCTGCCCTCTCTCTTCCTTGTTATTCATTGTCGAAGTCCATGCCCCAGCTCGCTCATTACAGCCCTGTGTAGCCATTGTTTTGCCACTGTCCTTCCCGCCTTCCCTGAACAGTAAGCTTGCTGACCCATCCACCCCCTCACTACCCTCTGTTGTCTGAGCCCATCACCAGCCCCCTCCCTCCTTCCCTGCATGGTCCAATGTGCTGTTGCTGCCCTCCATTTAACTTTATGTCCCTGCCAACTCCTGCCCTCCGTTACCCAATTCTGTGCCCCATCATTGCCCTACTGCTTAGCCTCTGTGCTTAGCTTGCTGGCCCTACCCTTCTTCCTCCTGCACTCCGATGTCTGTTTGCTAGCCCCTGCTCCACCCTTTTTGGCCACCATGTTTCATGGATCTGCCACTGCCCCTCCTATCTACTCTGAGTGTTCTTTTGAGATCCACTGCCCCTACAACCTGCTTAGCATGGTCAAATGGCTGTTGCTGACACCTCCAACCAGCCTGTCTGAGTTCCATGCCCCTATCACCTCCCTCCTGTCCGCCATGGTCTATTTTGCTGCCAGTCCCTTCTGCCCTCTATGCTCTGTTGTGCTGCAACTTCTCCTCGTGCTTATCCCGCATGGTCTGTTGCGAAGCCCCTTCTCCTGCCTTATCTTGTCTGTGTCCAGCCCCTATCTGCCCCTTCTGGTCTCCATGGTCATTTTTTGCATGCCTCTGCCTCGTCCCTCATGCCTACGATGGCTGTTTTGTTGCCCCTAACCCTCCCACTTGCCATGCATGGCCTTCTGTTCTTCCACAGCTCCTCTGACCTGCCCAGTGTGATCAGCCTGCTGCCCCATACCCCCTCCCACCTTTCCTCCATTTCTGTGTGTATGCCATTATAGTCTCACTATTGCCTACCATGGTGTACTGTTGTTCTAGTGCCCATCACCCCTGCCCTCCATGGTTAGCTTACTGCTCCAGCCCTGACCTCTCACCCCGACCTCTGTTTTCCTTGTGCAGGCCTCTATCCCCTCCCTCCTTCCTTGCCTGGTCCGTTGTCCTGCCCCAGACCCCTCCCTCCTGTCCTTCATGATCATTATGCTGTAGCTGGCTCTAAGTCTGTCTGGTAAGGTCAGCTTGCGGCCCTTGCATCTTTTTCCTCTGCTCTCCGTTGTCCATGTGCATGGCCCTGTCCCCTCCCTATTGCTTTCAATGGTCCGTTGTGCTGCACTGCCATCCGCTTGACCTATGTGGTGTATTCTGCTTCTACCACTCCTAATGCATGCCTTGTAAGGTCAGTTTGATGCACATGTCCATCTCCCTCTTTCCCTCAGTAATCTGAGTCCATGTTCCTACCCCATTCTTCCAGCTCTCCATGATCCAAGTACCATACTTGCCACCATTTTAAATTTGATAAGTGGGAGAGCATGAAAAAAAACTTTGGGAATTGATTTCCCCCATAGACTTAGGCAGGAGACAACAAAATTAAGTTATTTTGGGCTTAAAAACATCGGCAGTCTCCTGCCTGAATCGGGTCTGTCTGCATGTTTGGTTGCACTTCCCCTTCCTTCTTCAATAAATGGTCTGTTATATTGCCACAACGTCTCTTGCCTGTCCTGCGTGGTCAACTTATTGCCTCTTCACCCTCCTCCCTACCCTCAATTATTGAAGTCTGTGCCCCTGACATCTGCCTCCCCACAGTATTCTCATGAATAACTAAAATGCTAACATTCTAAATATATTTTAAAAGTGTGGCATGCCTGATGTCATCTTGATATAATCAAAACTGTAATCCCTTCAGCATTTCCTTTAGAAATTATTAAAATGGGAGTGTCCCATTCCCATAAAAATCCTTGTTAGTGGTCTAATAAACTAACATGAGGACATATTTTCTGAGTTCTCAAATAGCAACAAAGCATTTTTAATTGTTTACCATCTTTATGTTTTTTTTATCCAGTTCATCACTTCATTACATGTTACACTTAGGGGAGAGGATGTGGCGTTACGGCCAGAGCTACAGACATTGCACCTGGGGAACCAGGTTTGAGTTTCAGAATTAGCTTGACATCCTGTGATTCTGGGCAAATCACTTAATCTCCACATGCCTAAAACCAAAATAAACGTGTCCTTGTGGATAACTGATGCTCATTGTAAAGAACTCCAATACTTTTAGGTCTAGTCTGCGCTACATAAAATAAAACTGCAATAAAACAAAAAACTTAAGGGGCTGGTTAAAGACCCCATAGCACCTCCTTGCACGACATTAGTGTCATTTTTTTACACTAATGTGGCCCAACAAGGCAAAAATCACTGCACCAAGTTTGTAACCCTTTGCGCTACATGATGCCTGCATCAGGCATCATGTATGCAAAGGGGGTGTTCCCCCGTTAGGGGAGCTGAAAAAATAGCACAAAGTAATCTTTTAGATTGATTTCGGCAATTTTAATGTATGCTCAGAGCAGGCATTGAAAGGTGGCAGACCATTGTTTACAAAAGACCTCAATGGGCTTTGCAGGATTAGCATCAACATTCTTTATGCTAACCCTGCAAAGCTCTGAACTAGCATCAAATATTTTGACTGCTGTGGTGTGCTATATCATAGATATGGCACACACATGGTGGCGTTAGGGGGTGCTAAGGGGCTCAAGAAAAGTGCCACTGCACTCGGTGGAGCACCAAGGGCTAGATGTAGCAAGCAGTTTGCACGTCGTAAACAGCAAATTTTGCTGTTTGCGACGTGCAAAAAGCACATCGCAATACACAAACCTCGTTTTGCGATTCAGTAACCTGGTTACAAAACGGGTTTGCAAGTCGCAATTAGGAAGGGGTGTTCCCTTCCTAATTGTGAGTCGCAGTGCAATGCATGATTGGTTTGTGACCGCGAACGCGGTGGCAAACCAATCATAATTTGCACCCTTTTCCAATGGGTGGTAACCCATTCGCAAAAGGGAAGGGGTCCCCACGGGACCCCTTCCCCGTTGTGAATGGCACTGCAAACATTTTTTCAAAGCAGGCAGTGGTCATATGGACCACTGCCGCTCTGAAGAAATGAAACGAAAACGTTTCATTTTTCATTTTTGTAATGCATCTCATTTTCCTTTAAGGAAAACGGGCTGCATTACAAAAAAAACCCTGCTTTATTAAAAAGCAGTCACAGACATGGTGGTCTGCCGTCCGCAGCAGGCCACCATCCCTGTGAGGGCCGCCATTCGCAAGGGGGTCGCAAATTGCGACCCACCTCATGATTATTCATGAGGTGGGCATTTGCGACCCTGTTGCGAATTGTAGATGGTTTCAGGGACACCATCCAACATTCAGAATTGCGACTCGCAAATTGCAAGTTGCTCTGACTCGCAATTTGCGGGTCGCAATTCTAAATGTTGCTACATCTGGCCCTAGGTTCTTAAATCTGCACTAAGTATTTTGCACACTCCTGTCATTGAGCTACATTTGGGCCACATTTGAGTGATGTTTGGGCTACATTTCGGCACCTTTTTCTCTGGTGGCCTTCTTGAAATACTTATTTGTTATGAAGCTCCTTAATTTCCTCCTTTACCGCAGTATCCTCAGTAGAAAATGCTTTCAGTATTTCACTTCGATGACATCAAGATGATGTTGAGATATGCCACACTTTTCACATAAATTCAGAATGTTAGCACACTAGTTGCTCATTAGAACACTAATAGAGCTGCTGATTACTAGCAAGTTAACTGGCAGCCTGCTGCGGTGTAGAAAGTGCATGTTTCAGTCTGCATGCCAGAATGTTTAATGAAATAGAAGTAGAAGGTATCTGAGAACTCACTTAAAACGTTTCCTAACTTCTCTTTCTACACACTAACCATAATTTCTATGACAAAATGAACCCCCTCACTGTGTTACTTTTCAAATTAAATGTTTTAATTTGTACCGGTTTGGTTCATTCAAGATGGCTTCAGGTGTGCCCCAAATCTGTCATAAGTAAGACTGTTATCACTCTTGTTGTTCTTTAGAACACTCTGGGAGGATTCAGTAGAATACAAGGGAATGAACTGACAGTCTTCTACTGTTGGAAGTATATGTTTTACTGAGGATGTCAGATTTCATTCTCACAAGGCTGTGAAAAATAATGTGAATTTACAGAAAATATGCTCTCACTCTAGCTTATGGAGCACCTTCCATAACCTCTAAGGAAAATCATAAGAAATCAGTTTTCTCTCAAACATGATTCATGAAATCCCAGCAGAAGGTTTTTTACAGGGTAAAATCACCTTAGAACACAACACAATTAAAAGAATTACTATGATACCTTCAACAAATAATTTATATTGTAGCTAAAATCTGTCATCCCCATTTATATGTTCTCCCATTTGTGACCCTCAGAACCTGCCATTCACTGCAATACATTTCAATGTGGACCATCCCTTAGAGTCCGGTAAGTGCTACCACAGCATGTCGTCCATGTTGTGGCCTGATAATAAAGGGGAAGAGGTCCATTTGGGACTTCTATATCTTCCCTTTGGGTTCTGGGTGTGTTCCCCCTACCCACTTACATTTTTTTAAATGTATTTTCAGGACACAAGGACCAAGTCCTTGAGTCTTGGAAGGGCTGCCAAAACATATTGTTTAGGTTGTCACCATCCAATCCCCATTGCCTTGACTAGTTTTCTTTAAATTGGCCAATCAGAGCATATCTGAACACCAACTGTCAAGCTATCTGTATTTCTTTTTGCTTTAATATTTCAAAAACTACTGAACAGATTTACACCAAATAACAAAAAGCACGGTCTGCGTACCAAGATCTAGCTTCCTGCCAAATTTGGTGTAGTTCAATTCAGCGTGTGTTAGAAATGGGGTCTTTGGTTGGCAGTCAGGTTACACCCTGTCCAACGAAGGACACTCAATCTAGTTAGGGCAAAGGAGAAACACACCAGGTTAACCCCCGCTCACCCCCTTGGTAGCTTGGCACGAGCAGAAAGGCTTAACCCAGAGACAATGTGTAATGTATGTGTACCAACACACACAGTAATACAGTGGTAACACTACAAAATGACTCAACACCAGGTTAAAAGTATAGCCAATATTTATCAGAACAAAACAAGATGAAAACGACAAAAACTTAACACATACAAGCAAAGTTATGAATTTTTAAAAGATTAAACTTCCAATATAGCTCTTAGAAAGACAAATGCTTTGAATTGGTGATATCACGGCATTATGACAGAATCACTCACAACAATCCGACGCCATTGGCGCTGGTCAGGGAGTCACATGGACCCACAGGTACAGTATTTTATGAAAATTAGGAAACAAGCCAGTGCACGGAATTAGGGATCACTGTGTCGCTGGACCCAAGGTGGCATTGGTTCAGCGAGGAGGAGAGGCATCACACAGAGGCATCAGGTCCTTGCTGCAGAGCAGTGGAGGTAAGGCTGCATCAGTGCAAAGCGTTGGATCCGCGCACTTGCGGCGTCGTCGATATCCGGTGGTCACGGCATGTTGCGGCAAAGTCGGGTGCCACTGATGTCGGTGACATGGCACTTCGGGACTCACGGAGTCACAGACTTTGGTGGGGCTGGTGCGGCGTCGGGCCAGCAGGGTCGTCCCACTCCAGCAAAGACCATGATTTCAGGTGCAGGCAACTGTGCAGAATCCGACTGCAGCGTCAGTCCGGGGCTTTCCGAAGTTGTTGCACTTGGTTTTTCTTGATTTTCCACCAGCTTCTCCTTTCAAGTGCCCAGGGACTGGATTATGCACCACTTGGCAGGGCAGGAGTCTCAGCAGAGTCCTGGTGCTGGCAGAAGATGTCTTTTATGGCCCTGAGACTTCAGAACAGGGGTAAACTCAATCTGAGCTCTTGGAGCTTCTTCTCAAGCAGGAATATACTACAAAGTCCAGTCTTTGTTCCCTTTCATGGCAGAAGCAGCAACTGCAGGATAGCCCAACAAAGCACAGTCACAGGCAGGGGCAGCACTTCTCACCAGCTCTTCTTCTTGGTAAAGGTTCCTCTTGGTTTTCAGAAGCAAAAAATCTAAAGACTGAGGTTTTGGGTCCAATACTTATACCCCATTCTACCTTTGAAGTTGCCCAATCTCAAAGAGAAGTCTCTGTTGTTTACAGGATCCTGCATTGCCCAGGGCAGGCCCCAGAAGCACATCAGGGGGTTGGAGACCACATTGTATGAGGGCAGGCACATCCCATTCAGTTGTAAGTGACTACTTCTTCCTCCGCTCTCGCCCAGATGGCTCATCAGGATATGCAGCCTACACAAACAGCCCAACTGTCACTCTGACCCAAACAGGGAATCCACAAGGCAGAGTCACTCAATGGTTAAAGCAAGAAAATGCCTACTTTCTAAAAGTGGCATTTTCAAACTAACAATCTAAAAACCAACTTCACTACAAGATGTATTTTTAAATTGTGAGTTCAGATACCTCAAACTCCAAATTTCTATCTGCTCTCAAAAGGAAACTGCACTTTTAGAAGATTTAAAAGCAGCTCCCATGTTAAACTATGAGAGAGAAGCATTGTAACAGTGAAAACAGAATTTGGCAGTATTTCACGGTTAGGACGTGTAAAAAAATACAAGTGCATGTCCAACCTTTAACATACACTGCACCCTGCTCATGGGGCTACCTAGGACCTACATTAGGGATACCTTACATGTACAAAAAGGGAAGGTTTGGGTCTTGCAAGTGTGTACACTTGCCAGGTCGAATTGGCAGTGCAAGGCTACACACAGAGAAATTGCATTGGCAGGCCAGAAACATGTTTTACAGGGCTACTCATGTGGGTGGCACAATCAGTGCTGCAGGCCCACTAGGAGCATTTGATTTACAGGCCCTGGGCACCTCAAGTGCACTCTACTAGGGACCTACTAGTAAATCAAATATGCTAATCATGGAAAAGCTGATTACACATATAATTTCACATAGGAAGCACTTGCACTTTAGCACTGGTCAGCAGTGGTAAAGTGCCCAGAGTACCAAAACCAGCAAAAACAAAGCACAGGAAGCAGAGGCAAAAAGACACACCAAGGAGGCCATGTCTAACACATGCAAAGCCACTGGGTGACTAACATTGGGGATATACTTACTGACGATAAATGGCAGTTCTGCTGCTCTAAGTTGTCCACTGTAAACTGACATAATCTACTACGACTTCACCTTTTCAGGAATAACAAAAACAGCAAAAACAGAGTCCAGCACACAGCAGGAACCTGGGAAGCAGAGGCAAAAATTTAGAGGAGACCACGCCAAGGATGCCAGGTATAACAGAGTGCCGAAAGAACCTATGGGAAAATGAATGCATAGGGAAAATGTTATATATATATATATATAAGAAAACAAATGCCACATGCTTTGCCGAACAACTTTAGCACGGGTGCCTCCATCATGATTGTGGCCATCATGTAAAATACACAAAACAAATTCCCAAGAGGAAAACAGCTTGGAGCACTCACAGGTTTTGCAGTCCATTTATTTTCAACAGCAGACACGTTTCAGCAGGTTTGCCTTTATCAATGCTACTCCAGCAAGTAACATCACATGATGTGCATTTAAATCTGGCCTGCCTTTCTCCTATTGGAGATATGTTTGTGTCGACGTATTTAGCTTTTCAATGTCGTCATTTTAAAGGCATACTATTCATAAAAATGTGAGATTTTCTTTGATGTTTCAACTTGCGGTTATAAAATAAAAGATCTGTTACCCTCGTAACCGCACTTGCCTTTAAATCCATGCACACCCGACAGCATTAGTCTCGTGAACTTTGCTGTTCCATTTAGTAATGTCCCAAAACACTTTGGCAGGTATCACATGCATTTCCTAATATATTTTTTATATATATATATATATATATATATATATATATATATATATATATATATATATATATATTTATACATAGAGAGAGAGACCATAAAAAACAAAATTTGGAGCACTTGCCGATAATCCGGGTGGCCTCCACACTTAATACTATCTTTAGCTCTGGGGAGGTAGCAGTACCAGGGACTGCGGGGGGCTGGGCGCCCCCCCATATTCAGTGCTTTCATCCTTGGGAGGTGGCAGTCCACATGGCCCGTGGGCATGCAGCCCCCACTTTTCATTCTATACTTGGCTCCAGGAAGGTTGTGGTCCCTGGCGCTGTGAGGAGGCCGGACGGCCCGCTTGCATTTAATTCTATGTTTGCCCCAGGGAGGTGGTATCCTTGAGGCATGAGGGGGTCCTCAGGACCCCTCTATTCACATAAAGGCATTTTGCCCCTGGGAGGTGGCGATCCCAGGGGCACAACTCCCCTGCCTTCAATGTTACAATCACCCTGGGGAGGTGGCAGTCCCCAGAAAAGCCCAGTAGGGGGGCCACATGTACCCCTCCTTAGTTTTTAACATGTCCTCAGCACCAGGGACCAAGCCTATCCGGGGGCTTCATTTAAAAAAACGCAGGAGCCCACACTTGTTTCCTTTAAAAAACATTTGTGGAGTCGCAGATCTGCCATGACTCCCACAGAAAATTTAAAAAAATTATGCTTTTTTGCATTCCCTTCAGAGCACCAGAGCTAAGGGGTCAAGGTATGCTACCCTGGCCCCTTTTCTTTTTTTAATCTTTTTTTCTGGGACTCGACTGAAGCTGAGTCCCAAGATGGCTGCCTATACGTCCTTGTTGAAGTGTTGGCAGTCAATCAGACCTCAGCACAAGATCGGGAGGGTTCGAAGAGCCTTCATGTGCCTGTTTATACACATTTTTTCTTTAATTTCTCAAAAACTACTGAACGGACTTGCACCAAAATAAAAAATAGGTCACTTTCTGGACCAGTTGCTACCTTTCTGCCAAATTCTGGAGTAATTCCGTCCAATGGTTCAGGTACTATACCTGTTCAAAATCCCTATGGAAAATTGCATGGGGGAAAAAGTGTTTTGGGACCCCCCTTTTTCTTGCTCCCCCCCCCTTGATGGATCACCCGAAAGCTTTCCAGACAGACGCTGAAGTGGGTGACATACTTTTTGGGAACATTTCGTGAAGATTCATCAAACTGCACCAAAGTTCTTAGCAAAACAAAAAATGCTTTTTCTATATAAACTGGGTCCTAACTATGACTAATACAAAAGTCCAAGGAAAATGCATTGGTGGAAAAAGTCATTCTGGGGCCCTTCTTTCATCTGTCTATCCCCCTGCACCAGTCACCGCATCATTCATGCTGACCTGTAAAATGGCAAAAGCCTTTTATCACTCCAGGCACAGTATTGCAGCTTTGAATTTGTACAATACCATTCAAGCCAACCTGGAATGAGCAAAAGCAACCCCTAATACGTTTTTCCCTATTATTATAGCTCTTCATAGAGGTTTAGCTTTGCATTGTGGGTGCATTATAAGATTGCCCTGGCAGTGAGGAAAGCCCAATTAAGGGAGGAAGCTTGGCAGGCACTCCAGATGGCTAGTCTAAAAAAACATAGTGCGGCTTTTTGGAAGGTGATTAATGCCCTATATTTTAGGAATTTCTGTCCAACTACTTAAACCTATATTCAGGAAGCAGGGTGCATAGACCCCTTTTCTGACATTTACTCCATTCAGTCAGACTCGGACAATGAAGGGAGTGGAAGGTCTGTAGAGTGCCCTAATTCTCTGATGTTTGAGCTAGCTGAGGTCCAAAGGGGCTTGAAAGAAGCAGTAGGGCTAATGCAACAGGTCTGACTGAGTTCCTGTAGGTGTGTTTTTAGATTGTCTGGAGTTTTGGGCCCCCTTCCTTTTCATTGTTTTTGATGCCATCACCAGGAGTGCCCGACTGGAAACCTGGAATTCCTCTGTAATTGTTCTGATTTATCAAAAGGGAAAACGAACTACAGGCCTATCCCCCTAATAGATTCGACAGTCAAGGTAATGGGGCATATCTTGCTGCATAGCCTAGAAGAGTGGGCAACCACAAATAATATTTTAACTGACCCCCAATATGGCTTTAAAAAGGGTTTGACAATGGTGGAGCAATAACTTAACATAAGCCTATTAATTGGTAAGCACACAGTCACTAAGAGGGGCACTATTTTCCTTGTGTTGGACCTTACAATAGCATTCAACTGCATATCACATTCTAAGCTGTGGGCCATCATGATGGATTTAAGGGTGGGTGAGGGAATCATTACATTTATCAGACAACTCTATGAGGATGCTACTGTGTCCACTTCTGCAGGGAGGGTGAATGCACTGAACATATCAAGATAAGAAGGGGTGTAAGACAGGGTTGTTGTTTTCCCCTTTTTTTGTTCTCCCTATATGTAAACAGAGTGGATAAAGTATTAAGGACTAGGCAAAGAATGTACTGTATATAGGGGCTCACTCCCTCCCCATTATTTTATATGACGATGATGCAGTTCTAATGATCAGAACAAGCTGAGGGCTTTGAGGCTTCATTAGTGACTATATTGCTTTCATGTCAAACTTAGACTTAAGGGTCAACAAGAGCAAAACTTCTGAAGAGACCCCCCATTTTATCAACAGTGTTGATGTCTCTGAGGTTGCTTCTTTGTCCTATCTAGGCAGCCTATTTAACAGGAAGTATATTTGAAAAACTATGCTGCTGACATAGGATAGCAGCCTATGAGAAATCTATCATGGGCCTATAAGATGATTGTAAAAAGCTAGGGTCCAAACCTGTGAAAGAGCTACTATCCATCTATGTAAGCAAAAGTGTGTCTATTCCAGGTGTTTGGGGTATGGTGACATGCATGGGATTCAAATGGCTGCACATATCTTTATGAAAAGTGTATTGGCTGTACTGCATAGTTGGACAAATGTGATTTATCATGCTGAACTGGGGATTCTTTTTGTAACGGACAGAATTAAACTTGCACCACTGCTACGTTGGCATTACATTTGGTCTAGGAATGAAGCTGGCCTCAACAGATTGGTTATAAAAGACTGCTACAGATTAGATGCTTGATATTCCATGGTATGCTTATCTCATTCAGAACAGACAACACAGCTTTGTAATTACACAATTTAGTTTTAACGTATTACCCCTTATGGTGGGATACCCAGCTAAGTGTTAAACTTTATCAGATTTGACCCCTAGTCCCTGTGATAGAATATCCACCTACACGACTCTACATATAGGGGGTCATTCCAACCCTGGCGGTCAATGACCGCCGGGTTGGAGGACCGCGGGAGCACCGCCGACAGGCCGGCGGTGCTCCCAAGGGCATTCCGACCGCGGCGGTAAAGCCGCGGTCGGACCGGCAACACTGGCGGTCTCCCGCCAGTGTACCGCCGCCCTTTGGAATCCTCCAAGGCGGCGCAGCTAGCTGCGCCGCCGAGGGGATTCCGACCCCCCCTACCGCCATCCAGTTCCCGGCGGTCCGCCCGCCGGGAACCGGATGGCGGTAGGGGGGGTTTGCGGGGCCCCTGGGGGCCCCTGCAGTGCCCATGCCACTGGCATGGGCACTGCAGGGGCCCCCGTAAGAGGGCCCCTACAAGTATTTCACTGTCTGCTTGGCAGACAGTGAAATACGCGACGGGTGCAACAGCACCCGTCGCACCTTCCCACTCCGCCGGCTCGATTACGAGCCGGCATCCTCGTGGGAAGGGAGTTTTTCCCTGGGCTGGCGGGCGGTCTTTTGGCGACCGCCCGCCAGCCCAGGGAAAAACTTAGAATACCCTCCGCGGTCTTTCAACCGCGGAGCGGTATTTCGGAGGGGGGAACTCTGGCGGGCGGCCTCCGCCACCCGTCAGGGTCAGAATGACCCCCATAGTGTTTTTCTGCACTTTTTATCAGATTCCTAGGAGAAAATGTTTAATACCACTAATTGAACTTTTTAAGTTTCAACAGTGCAGACCTGCCCTGTTATTTTTACAACAGCTACGTAGTCCCCTGATATGCTGCTTGGTGGATTTCTTTATTTGGAAAACCTTAAAAATAAGGAAAAAGTGCAATATTATAAAAATGTTATTGTCATGGAAAGGGCTACACTGGTAACAAATTTATTTGCTGGACGGGGTTGTTACATGTGTTATTTTCATCTAATTTGAATGTGTACCAGTATTTTCCACCATTTTAGGTCGATGAGATGGTTTTATGTGTTATTTTTATACGCTTCTTAATTCACACCTACTACATGTTTGTTCTTTCTGAATATGCTTTCATGCTACAGAAATGTTGAGTACAAAGATATTTGACTGACTTACTAGTTTGCACATGGAAATTTTTGCGGTGATCAGTCACGAAAAAGGGAGTCCTAAAATGTGAATTAGTTTTTCCATTTTGGCACTGCTACAGCCCAAACCACTAAACTGATTTACACAGACAGTTTGACAGAAAGCTAGATCTTTGTACAGAAATATTGCTTTATGTGTTTTGGTATAAATCCATTCAGAAGTTTGGGAAAAATTATGGTTCATAAAACGTATATATAACACCATGGAGGACCTGCAAAGCCGACAGTTAAGATCTGTTCGGCTGCCACCACCTCAATCAAGAAGTGGTGACAGCCATCTTAGGACTTGTTCTTAAAAAAGGTAGAAAAACAGCCATAAGGAGGCAGGGTAGGGAAACACTGATCCCCTAGTCCTGGTGGTGAGGTCACAGAGGTACACTACACCTGGCGCAAACATTTTTTCATTTTTAAAATTTTGATGCAAATTTGCAGTGGGATGGCAGGCATTTTCTTTAAAAAAAAAAAAAAAGAAGCACAGGCTTCCATGCTTCTTTTTTAAAATTCAGGTCACATCACGGCCCGAGGTAACGCCTCTTGTTTATTTTTTGGGGAGAGGGCATACATGCCTCCCTTTCCCAGGCCTCTTTCAGTCACTGGGACCACATCTCCAGGCCCCAAACATTTTTTTAATTCGAGGGGCACGTGGCCCCCCTCCTCAAGCTGTTTTTGGCCCCAGCAACCCCCAACCACTAATGACTGAATTATGTTTTAATGGGACAGAATGTGTAAACCCCCTCTCCAAGCCGCATTTGGCCCCAGGCACCCCAGCCCAAATATAATTAGGAGTGTGTGTGCCCCCCCCTCCCAATGCTGTATGTGGTCCATCCCCACCCCATCCCCTGCAACTCAAAGGCTATTGTAGGGGGAGGGGATTTGTGCTGCCCCCTCCTGAGCCTTGAAAAGACTCTGGGGACCCCATCCCCAAGGGCACTAACTTTAGAAAAAGGGAGGGGGCAGTGTGGCCCCCCTCCCTGAGCCTTTATTGACCCTAGGGGCTCAATCCCCCAAGGCAAGCTCACTTGCTGGGTCCCAGGGAGCCCACCCCCAAAACACTGCAGTTTTCTTGCCTGCACCTCTTTTAAAACACCTGCCAAATGATAACAAACACAGAGACAGCTCCGAGCAGATGAGAGCTTAAAAAATTCTCCTGCTAGATAGGAGCAGACCTTTGATCGTTTTCTCTCCCCGTATTGGTATGGACGGGGAAACAGTTCAAGAAATCGCTCCCGCCTGGAGGGAGTATCATATGTACCTGCTTCCTGAGGGTTAAAGCAATGCCAGCTTCTGCAGTATGCGGGGGGCCGGTGGGGCCTTCAGGAGCCCTGGAGCTCCCTTTGCAGCTTCCAAAGGTTGAGATGGTGGGTGCCCCTTAAAATAATGCGGGCCCCAGTGATGGGGTCCTCGGAGCGGAATGCGGCCCTCCCCATTTAACATATATTTATGACCCTGGGGATGGGGTCTCCAGGGAAATAATAGGCTCAGTGGATGGGCTGTGCAGTCCCCCTCTTCTTTAAAGAAAAAATGGACCATGTGGCCTTTCTCTTGGTTCATTGCACATAGGAGCTTGGGGCTCACCAGGGCCTATTGAGACTGGGGGGGCACACAGCCCTTCCTCTTTAAAAAAAAAGTCCCTATATGCTGGGGTCCCCAGGGCTTCATGGTCGAAGGCCCTGTTAGCTTGTGGTTGGCTGCATTTGGGGAGTTTGCCACAGGGCCTGGCTACAAGCCAGGGTTATGGCCAATCCCCTTGAGTGCACCACTAAAGGCCATGCTCAGCGTGGGGTTGGCTGTATGCAGGGGTTTGGATACAGGCCCAGCTGCTGTTGATGGTAGGAGGTTTGGATTTACTTCTGATAGTTAAATAGTACTTTACATTTAGAAAAAAAACTAGAAATTACTTTAAAAAACAAAAATTAACGTTAGATTATAGTTAGGTGAAATGTTCAGTAACAATGTAGCTTTTTAGACTCTAAAAAAACAATGAAAATCACCTGTTATAGTTATAGTTATCTCAAGTAACTAAATCTCTTGCACTAAGGTAACTATAACTCGCGCCCTCGCCATGGACTAATTACCCCACATATCACATCAGTCTTGACATATTGTGTGACATAATTGATAGTACCACTGCAACATTTGCAACTAAATAATTATTGACAGTTATAGTTACGCTAGGGCACAAGTTATATTTATGTAGTAAGGTAAATATGTCAATGGTAATATTAGAGTTTTAAACTAAAAAAAAACACAGTTCACCAATTATAGTTAGCAGAGCTTACTATAACTTCTGCCCCATCATGTGCTGCTTATGAACTCACAAACTATATCACTCATGATGTGTTCTATGACATAATTAATGACATGACTATTGATAACTCTAATGACATCACTGGCAACTATAGTGTATTTCTGTTCTTTTTTGGTCGGTTGATAACATATATATATATATATATATATATAAATGTGAGTGTGTGTATGTGTATATAAATATATATATATAGATATAGAAAGAGAGAGGGAGAGAGCACGAAAATGGCTGAATGGATTTCGAAGAAATTTAGCAGGACTATCCACTATAGTGTGTCTGTTAATAGTAGTGTTGTTATTTATACTCTTCTGTACATCACTACACTTTATGTCACTCCACTCACTCTATGCTATTCCACTGTACGCAATTCCAATGTATGCCACCACATTCTAGTCTACTTCATGATCTTGCTCTCTATGCCAAATTACCCTTCACCACTCTAGTCTACACCACTCCGCTGTGTTTCACTACACTCTATGCTACTCCACTCTATTCTATTCCACTGTACGCCACTCCACTGCACGTCACTCCACTCTGTACCACTGCACTGTATGCCTCCACTCTTTGCCACTACTCTAACTCTACTCTAACTCTACAGCACTCCTTTGTGCACTACTCCACTGTATGCCACTCCGCTCTTTGCCACTAAATGGTATATTACTGTACTCTATGCCCTTCCACTCTTCACTATTACATTGTACACCACTCCACTCCACCCCAATCCACTATACCCCAGTCCACTCTACCCCAGTCCTCTCTATGCTATTCCACTCTATAACACTGCACTCCATACCACTCCAGTTTTTGCCACTCCAGTCTATGTCACTCCACTGTACACCACTTCACTCTATATTATTCCACTGTATACACCCCAATCCACTCTGTGCTTTTCAACTCTATGCCACTCCACTCTCAGCTACTCCACTGTACTTTATTCCACTGTACACCGCTCCATTATCTGCCACTCCACTGTACACCACTCCACTGCACATCACTCCACTCTACATCACTGGTCTCTATGCTATTCTTCTCTATGGCATTATATTCTATCCCAATCCAGTGTATTCCACTCGATCCTATGCAACTACACTCTATGCTACTCCACTGTATGCTGTTCCACTGTACGCAACTCTAGTGTATGCCACTTCCCTCAGCACTATTCCTCTCTTTACCACTGCACCCAAAGCCATTCCACTATATTTTC
This sequence comes from Pleurodeles waltl, assembly GCF_031143425.1. Taxonomy (NCBI): domain Eukaryota; kingdom Metazoa; phylum Chordata; class Amphibia; order Caudata; family Salamandridae; genus Pleurodeles; species Pleurodeles waltl. The sequence continues at coordinate 346,217,831 of NC_090439.1, forward strand.
CACTGTATTCCACTCCGCTGTACACCACTCCACTGTACACTACTCCACTGTACATTATTCCAGTCTACACCACTGCAATGTACCTCACTGCTCTCTACACTACTTTACTGTAAACCACTGTTCTGCACCTCACACCAGTGTATGCCACTCCACTGTACGGGACTCCACTCTTCACCACTCTCCTCAAGGCTATCAACTGTCACCCACTCCCCACTAAGCTATTACACTGTACACCACACCACTGTAGCACACTCCACTCCTCACCACTCCACTTTACACCACTTCACTGTACACTATTTCACTGTACAGCACTCCACTGTGCCACAACCCATTCTACTCCACCCCACTCTACTCCACTCTATAACACTACACTCTATGACACTACTCTATACGACACACTCCTCCACTGTACTGTATGACACTTAACTTAACAGCACTCCAATCTATGACAGAAACTCTACGATTTAAAATAAATGTTATTAAAAATAAAAAAAATAAAAATTCAATGAAAAACAACAAAGGATAAATCTTTATTGTATTTAGGAAAACTTTATTCTTTCTATACAAACTAAACTTAAACTACACAAACATTAGAAATGCTGAAGTTATAGTTACAGCTTACATTTATAATGTACGCACCATGTTTAACTTACTATAGCTTTATTTATTCTTTCTATAAAAATAAAACTTATACTACACACATTTTAGAATTTCTAAAGTTATTCTTAAATCCTTAACTTATAACTTTTGAAACACCTTCATATTATTGTAACTCATGCACCTCCATACACAGATTATTCAACTTGGTAGCCACACTAGATTAACTATAACTTGCCACTCTATCATGCCCTCTGTTCTCACGAATAATGTGATTTGTAATGTTGTACGTGTTGCTATTTAAATGGAAGTGTTGGCTTGTCAAGTGTCATTCTCATGGAGGATAAACCTTTACCTCTAGAAGACTGGTATTATCTATTTACTTGAAAAATATCCTATTGGTTATAAAATGGCCTGAGGGAAATCTCTGGGAATAATAGGGAAAAGAATGAGATATCGATCATACCCAAATAACCACATAAATTGGGGAAAATCCTACTTTCCTGTCTCTGTTATCACAACTCTCATAGAGCTGGAATATCCACTTCACTGGAGCACTTACCCAGTAAATTACCTAGGAACCAAAATTATCAAATTTGTAGGTGATGATTAATGACAATTAAAGCCCTGCCCTTGAAAAGCTACGGGTTGACCCATAAATATGACATCCTTTGTCTAAAGAGGAAAGAATATGCTTAGTTAAAATAGCAATAGTGCTGAAATTCTTATATCTGTTTGCTTATTTAACAATCCTATTTTTATAGCTTCTTTTGCTACCTTTTGCTCTCAAATGCACCGATTCATAAAGACTAGAAGACAACTCTGACAGCATGGGAAATTTTGGCGGTGTCAAATTACAGGAGTGTTCTTTGGGTTTGTCGATTTTCCAGTCGTGATGGAGGTGGTACATCGATTTTTCAGTTGTGAGGCAGGTGTTGTGCCAATCTTTCTCCCACTGAGTTCCAGTGTTTAGATTTCAGCCTTGGTTACACCAGCTTCTCCTTTCAAGGGCCCAGGGACTGGATAGGGCACCACTTGGCAGGGTATGAGTCTCAGCAGGAGAGTCCAAGTGCTGGCAGAAGAAGTCTTTGATGGCCCTGAGACTTCAGAACAAGGATCAAGCTCAGTCCAAGCCCTTGGAGACACTTCACAAGCAGGAAAACTTCACAAAGTCCAGTTTTGTCCTCTCTCAGGTGGAAGCAGCAACTGCAGACCAACCCAGCAAAACACACTCACAGGCAAAGGGGCGGTACTCCTTCTCCTCCGGCTCTTCAGCTCTTCTCCTTAACAGAGGTTCCTCTTGATCCAGAAGTAATTTAAAGTCTGGGGGTTTGGGTCCACTATTTATACTCATATCTGCTTCTGAAGTAGGCAAACTTCAAAGAGAAGTCTCTGTTGTTCACAAGATGCTGCCTTGCCCAGGCCTGGCCCCAGACATACACCAGGGGGCTGGAGACTGCATTGTGTGATGACAGGCACAGCCCTTTCAGGTATAAGTATCAGCTCCTCCCTCTCCACTCTAGCCCAGGAGACTCATCAAGTTATGTAGGACACTCCTCAGCTCCCTTTGTGTCACTGTCTACAGGGTATTCACAAACAGCCCAACTGTCAGTCTGATCCAGACGTGGATTCCACAGGAAGGGAGAGGAAAAGAATGGTTAATCAAGAAAATGCCCACTTTCTAAAAGTGGCATTTTCAAACAGACAATCTGAAAAATTCTGAGTTCAGAGATTCCAAACTCCACATCCCTATCTGCTCCCAATGGGAGACTTCACTTAAAAGATATTTAAAGGCAGTCCTCATTTTACCCTATGAAAGAGATAGGCCCTGCCAAAGTGAAAACTGAATTTGGCAGTATTTCACTATCACGACATGTAAAACACACCTGTACTCTGTCTACCATTTAAATACTGCACCCTGCCCATGGGGGTGCATAGGGTCTACCTTAGGGGTACCTGACATGTAGAAAAAGGGAAGGTTTGGGCACAAATTGGCAGTGCAGGACTGCACACATAGACACTGCAGTGTCAGGTCTGAGATGGGATTATAGGGCCACTCGTGGGTGGCACGACCCGTGATGCAGGCCCAATAGGAGGATTTTATTTGCAGGTCCTGGGCACCTCTAGTGCACTCTACTCGGGACTTACCAGTAAATCAAATCAAATATGCCAATCATGAAAAACACAATCAGAGTTACAATTTACACAGAGAACACTTTTACTTTAGCACTGGTCAGCAGTGGTAAAGTGCCCAGAGCACCAAAACCAGAAAAAAAAAAGCACCGGAAGCTGAGGCAAAGAAACAGGGGAAATCACACCAAGGAGGCCAGGTCTAACACAAAGCCACTGGGTGACTACATTGGAGATATACTTACTCATGATAAATGGCAGTTCTGCTGCTCTAAGATCTCAACTGTATACCGACATAATCCACTACGACTTCACCTTTTTATTTCACACCACTGTTTTACATAAGACTTTCCCAGAAGATCACATTTGTAGCAAAAATAAGTAACCATAAGTATATTTTATTCACTTGTCATGGCTCTGTCCTACATTTCAGTTCTGATGAAGAGAGACCTAGACGGTAAGTTTGCAGTTTAACAATTTCCTTACTCTGTATCGTCACAAAATAGAATATCTTCTGATGCTGGAACAAAAATAACTGATACACCCCTTTGCTTATAGTTGATAAATTCTTGCCATCTGTTTCTACCTCAGTCAGTTACATTTCTGAATTTTACAATTGACTTTACCTTCTCAGTTACCCTACACCTCTCCTAAATTGTCAAATATGTATACTTTGTCTTCACTTCATCACAAAGATCAAATGCTTACTTTTCCCTATTCATATGAGAAAGGCTTTACTTGGTAAATTCTATAATAGGAGGTGTCCATCAGCCTGCACTCACATCTTTGAAAGCTTCCTTCTACAGCCAAACTGTTATCATGTGAAATAAAAAATAGATCCCATTTACAAGTATTAATAGATCTTATTTACACTTCATAGGTAAGATTCAATTCAAGATCTGTTTACTGTGGTAAAAAGTCATTCACCTAGCCAAACCAGCCACTCTGGATAACTCACCTTCTTGGGAGGACAAAGAGGACTCAGAATAAATAACACAGTATGCTTCTACGCATTGAGATTCAAATCCTTCCAAGTATAAAACCATTCCTTTGCAGGTGCTGCAACAACTTTTTTGAACTCCCTGTCAGTCATTTTCAGGACTCATTCAATAAACAATGTAAACGTATTTTCAGTTTTTCCTAAAAAAGACTAATAATCTCTTCTATCTAACCAACCAATAAATCTTTGTTTTCAAATGTTACTTCTAAACGTAATATGAATTTGTAATATGCTACTTAGAGCCAGATGTACAATGCTTTTTACAGGTTGCAAATGCTTCTATTTGCTAAATTGGAGGGGTTGTGACTGATAAAAAGCTTTTTCTGATGTAGTAAACCCACTTAGCGTTTCAGAAAAAGTTATTTCTCATTGCTAAATGGGTATAGAAATGGCTACTTATTTGCTATTTGGAAGGGGTGTGTTTTGGGTATCCATCTCTGAACCCTATGAATCAATGGTTTACAACAATGATTTTGTTACAAACCATTGATAAAATGCCAACTTCCAAGTTGGGTGGTATATGATTCTCAAAGGAGAGAGGAATCCCTTTGGTCCCCTTTCCCTTTGGGATTCAGGGTGCCACCTGCCGGGGGAGTTTGTAGTGGTCCAGGGAATTACTGCCAATTATCACTGAAGTTTCTCAAAATGGAAACCTTTTTTGTATTAAAAAAAGCAGCACTGTTTCCTTTAAGAAACTCAGGCTTCAACCTTCAAAAAAGTCTACTTTGAAAATCATTCACAGTGGTTGTGGTCTGTTGTTGGTAGCAGGCAGTAATCCCTTTGAATGTACCCTATTGGAAGGAGTTGCAATTTGCAAGATGCCTAATGAATATGAATTAGACCAGTCGTTCGCTGCCCTCCCCCAATTCCTTATTGTGTATACTGACGTATTAGTGCAAAGGTCAGTTCACAAAATAAATTACCAGTTGCAAAAAGTTATATCACAGTTTGCAAATGCTTTTTGTGATCAGTACTCTAAAACATCTGGCCTTCATTTTCTGTTCAATGTACCATTAGTATAAAAAGACAAACCTGGGGAGAAAGAACCACCAGATTACTCTTTCACATACAACATAGGTACACTCATGCTCCCACAATAGGATGCTTACCCACTCAAAATCGCAATCACAAGATGTGGCATAATGGTTTAATTTTCATTTAAGCATAACACAAAATGCCAGCTATTACACAAGACTATGCAGACATAAATGAAATTTCACCCAGGCCTAACTATTTGTTCGAGTTTGGTAGGACAAAATGGGCAAATAAACACTTAGAACACAAAAAAATTAAATTTTTTGAAAGCAAAATGAAATAGAAAGGCGAGGATGTGGCTTTTTGGGCCAGCACTGCGGACTTTGTTACTGTGGATCCAGATTCAAGTCTCGGTGTCAACTAAACATTCTGTGATTCTGGACAAATCACTTAATCTCTCAATGCCTAAATAAAAGTCAGTGTGACTTTGTGTAATGTAACAAGTTTTCACGTAATGTACTCCAATACCCTCAGGTCAAGCAGTATGAAAAAACAGCAAAAAAAAGAAAGGCAAACCAATATCCTACATGAATCAAAGCAAGGCAGTGTCATTACTGATTCACATGCTGGATGCTACAGATGTTCCAGGCAATCAGCTTAACATAGTCTAATTGTCAAGTGTGGGTTCTAGAGGTGTTGGAGTCCAAATCTTCTTGACATGAAGTTAGGACTTGCTTTTTCACTTCTTCACCCTCAAGCCCTGGCCTGCACACAAAAGGAAAGTGGGTGGGAGGAAAAACTAAAATAGAATAATGAATTCAGCTACTCAGAGGAAACATCTGGGAACTAGGAAGAAATCTGAGCAGATGTTTTAGTGGGTAGCGAGTAGAAGTTAAGCAAAATGATGGAAGAACTATGCCAGAAACATCTACAGCAAACAACAATAGTCGCATTCTAATAGAATTCCTATTCTACAGAAAGTAGTTATTAGACATTTTTTAAAGGAAATCTGTGATGTCCGAGAGAAAAGAAATGTTTCCCAAAGGTGAACTGTGCTTGTGGATGTTTTAGTTGTGGAGTTGGTATAGCCTGGGAAGGAAGAAAAAAACTAACAATCAAGGAGGACCATGGCTCTGGGATTGAGAGTAGTTGGAGGCTGAGCATGGCTGAAAAATTGGGGTATTATTTGAGAGAGGTGAGTACCCTGTTCAAATAACACCAGCTTTTGCCAGGATGAATCAATAAAGTTGCTAAATTTACCTGAGCTCAATCACCTGGTATCACCTGGTAGCTAAGGCATGGGGAAGACAGTTGGAAGTCTTGAAAATGACCTTCTAGAGGCTAGGCAGGAGGCAGGCATCTTTTTTTAAAGTCCCTGTGCTAAAATATTTACTGCAAAATCTACTTTCCAAATGCATTGGGTTTGTAATAAATATTTTAAAAAGTCCAAGACTGAATTCCTAATTGGAGATGGCAATATTAGAGCTAACCCAGCTACAGTGAAAATGGTCTGTTTGGCCTTTTCACTTTAAGGACATGTTTGGCATTAAACTTTTACATTTACTAATCTTAAATACCACGCAGCCTGCCTTAATGGGTAGTATGGCCTATTTAGGGCAACCTATTCGTATTTAAAGTATTTAAAAGGAGTGTTTAGGTCTGTCCCAAAAATTTTTTTTTCAATTGTCTGCTCAAACCAGCATCCCTGAGATACACATTGCCTTGATGAAGTCACATTTGCCCTGCCACTTCAGTGGTTGACATAATGTGTGGTGCAGCCCATTGGTGACATTTAACTTACAGGCCGTGGCTACATTTTAGGTATCATACAGTAGGAACATAGATATAAGCTAAACATGCCACTTATGGTATGGTAATCTCATCATGTTGAAAGGACAGCATAGGCACTTTTTTTCCACTGCTTAGCAGAGGAAAAATGCACAGAGTTCTACAGCCAGCAGAATCAGTCAAGGCAAAAATCTGGGGCTATACCAATCAAAAGTTGGTAATTTCCAATAGTTGTTCTCTATAGGCTAGCAAACCCCTTTTTTTACAGGGGACAATGGCTCCCTTGTTCGCAAACAGGGAGAGAACATGCTATGAGACGCTGTAGATGCAGAGCACAGGTAGCCATCAGAGTTCTAGCTAGCATGGCCCCACTTGAGAGCCACTTGCATCTTCACTAAACACATAGGAGTGGGGCTCGGGAATTTTGAACAAAATGTGGAACTGTCGCAGCTGAATCACACTGCGGCTGAATCACGCCTGACAGTTGCCTGGGAAAACAATGCGGCCCATATTTATACTTTTTGACGCAAAACTGCACCAACGCAGTTTTGCGTCAAAAAAATTAGCGCCGGCTGACGCCATTCTGAAGCGCCATGCGGGCGCCGTATTTATTGAATGGCGTTAGCCGGCGTTAGCCGCCGGCGCCGTCTGGTGTGCGTTAAAAAAAACGACATACACCAAGCAGCGCCGGCGTAGGGGGATATGGAGCTTGGGCGTCAAGAAATGGGGCAAGTCAGGTTGAGGCAATTTTTCACCTCAACCCGATTTGCGCCATTTTTTTTCACTCCCAACCCCCATAGAAATGACTCCTGTCTTAGCAAAGACAGGAGTCATGCCCCCTTGCCCAATGGCCATGCCCAGGGGACTTCTGTCCCCTGGGCATGGTCATTGGGCATAGTGGCATGTAGAGGGGCACAAATCAGGCCCCCCTATGCCACAAAAAAAATAAAAAATAAACCACTTACCTGAACTTACCTTAATGTCCCTGGGATGGGTCCCTTCAGCCTTGGGTGTCCTCCTGGGGTGGGCATGGGTGACAGGGGGTGTCCCTGGGGCCATGGAGAGCCCACAGGTCCCTTAACGCCTGCCTTTTGCAGGCGCTAAAAAACGGCGCAAAAGCGGCCGTACGTAATTTTTTTGGACCCGCCCACTCCCGGGCGTGATTTTTGCCCGGGAGTATAAATCCGACGCACATGCCTCGGAGTCGATTTTTTAGACGGGAACGCCTACCTTGCATATAATTAACGCAAAGTAGGTGTCCACACTAAAAAATGACGCTAACTCCATGGACTTTGGCGCTAGACGCGTCTAACGCCAAAGTATAAATATGGAGTTAGTTTTGTGTCGAAATTGCGTCAAAAAAAAAACACGCAATTTCGGCACAAACGGAGTATAAATATGCCCCTGCATCTTTACCGCTCCGGGATTGGGGCAAGACTGGCTCTCTGGAAAAGCAGTAACATGAGGGAAACAACGCTAATTGAGTCACAAACAGGAACACGTTGCAGAAGGCCTACAAACTTCAGAACAAAGGTATATCATAGTTCAAACAGTATCGAACTGGTGTTATACCATCAAAAGTAACCTTTTTAAATCCAAATGTATTCACGTGTGGCTAATAGTATGATATTTGTTTAACTACATTATTTAGCATATTACAGAATTCATCGAACACTCCTTTGCTGAGCTTAAACAATTAAGACGTGCCAGAATTGCAATAAAATAATCCATTACGTATCAATAGTAGTGTAAAAGCCCGGTATTTGCTTAAATCGCTCTGAAGTATTTTAGAACTTCATCGTATGCCTCACACCCCGCAAGAAAACAGTAATCTGTGCGTGCAATTTAGATTGTCCCCGATGGATGATGAAGTTTTAATCTGAATAGTCTTCACCTTCGTTGGTAAGGCACCAGAGTACATTTCTTTGTTGTGCATAAAGCAGTGCTTAATTTGTATTTTTTGTTTCTGGAGCGGAGCACCAGCACTTATTTTTGAGGGCCGACACTTAGGGCCAGATGTAGTAAAGGGTTTTTCCCATTCTGTGTCAATGGGAAAATGTGTTCGTACATATGGCCCTTCGGCCCATATTTATATTTTTTTACTGCCGCTTTTTGACGCCAAAATGGCGCAAACCTACAAAATACAAAATGACGCAAATGCGGCGCTAAAAAAGTATAAATATGGGCCTTATTTTTCTGCCTCAGGCATTTACTGTTAGCAAAAGTCACGTCTGGGAAAGACGGAGAAAGATAAAAACAAAAAAGCGTCACAATTTAATTGAATTGCAGCAGCTGCGTGTTTAAGAGGATGGCTTTGGGGACCGGCACAGTTTTATTTACAAATTATGCACTGGCATAAAGTGTAGTTTAAACTGAATTAAATAGAACTTGTTCCTCTGTTCCTTCAATTAGCACGTGGAAACGTCCTAATATCCACTTTATTCTAGTTTGCATGCTTTTTTCTCTGTCTCGTGCATGGGCGTCAATTCACCAAAATGCCAGTGGTAGCGGAAGTGGCTTCATACACTCTTTGACCTTAAAAATGTCACAGGAAGTGATGTCACATGACCTTAACCCTCATGACATCACAATACCTGCACTCACCCTCACTCTGACTCACTCATTTGCACTCTCTTGCTCACTCTTACTCTCACTCACCAATACTTTCTCACTCACTTTCACATGCCACATATTAACATACATGCTAACACATTCTTACGCTCTACCACCCAAATTCTATCTCACACACATGCACTCTCATAACATAAACAGATTTTCTTTTTTATTTACTTCCCTACGATGGCAGTGAGGGTTCCCTTCCAGATCCTGCTGCTCCACTTTTTTGTTGCATTAATAGTGAAAGATAATTAATCAGTTTATTGTAATAAAAAATTAGCAGAAAAGGAGGATGAAGCCTGACGCAGGTAATGCAAGCCAGGACTGTGTTTTTGGCACTGATTGTTCCACTCCTGGGCCAGTGGTCACTAAGGCAAAGCCAGTGGTCACAAAGCACCCAGGGGTCAGAGCGGCGACCCCTGGCAACCCCTAAATGACGCCCATGGTCTCATAAGGGTGCTGTTTTTCATCCCATTCTAATTCCACTTTTTATCCCATTTTATCACAATTTCTGTATGCCCCGTCTACCCTAGAGTTGCCACGGTTGCCATGCTGCTTCAACTCAGAGTATTTCTCCTCGTATCCACTCATGTTGCAGCCAGTCCTGAGTTATTTATACATTTTCTTTAGTTAGGAGTGGGTGTATACAAACTTCTATCTCATCACTTTTTAATGAATTGAATACTAAATAACTTTTTGTGAGTGACATAATAAGGCCCTAGGTATAAAGTTACCTCCCATCAAATAGTGTTCAGTGCTCAAATGATAATGATTAGTGTTAGCACTGAAATATAGATGTCAGGTAAAGCTAACATGTCTAATATTTGATGAACATTAATTTACACTACAGAAACTCCCTCCCACACCATAGCCAATGTTGGGATACTTAGATTTTCATTAAAATAACAGATCAAATGGTTTCTGATTGACTTCTTTAAGAGTGTTTGATAGGTAGAAGATTTAGAACTTGTAGTTTGGTTTAACAGCACTGAATGGCAACGGATATACATCTAAAAATCTAAGCACTATTTTTTTTAATTTGAATACAGTCTGTCCTAAAGAAACTTTGAAAAAAACACACACATATATATATATATATATTTATATTTTGGTCTTATTTCAGACAAGCAGTAGGTGACCATACAGTCTGTGAGCATGGGGTGTAAAAGTAGTTGCAACCCAGAGGAGCAGCTCATTGAATGGTGAAACAAGTATAGGGCTCTTTGGAAGGTGGCAGGAAGGTCATATGCTCGGTCACTACAAGTTTACACTTATGCAAGAGTGTTACATTATTTAGCAGTCCTACATTACACCTGTGGTGTATTTGCAAAGAGATAAAAGGTTGTTTGTTGCTAGTTTCGTAGGCCCAATTGCTCTCTAGCCTTCTTTGAGGTTTACGTTACACCAAGACTAAAAGTGTTTCTTAATATGAAAGGGACATCTGCACTTGGAGGGCCCTGACTAGCTATGACCAGTCCTTGGAGATGTTCTTCTGCAAAAGATGGGCTCATTCACTCATTTCCGGCAGATTGTTTAAACGACAGCATCATACACCATATTTGATCCTTTTCGTATGACCAAAGATAGAAGGCTTTTGCTTCATAAATCCAGTGTAATCAACGTTCTGAGGAATATTCTACGCTTTGCAATGGAAGTGTGCCTTGTGAGAGATTAAACCCCTGTAGATAGTAGAGGTATGACTTTAAGGTATCACATCATAAGGGTAATGCCATGAACTGAGGTATATGTTGTAGGGGCAACAGATCACTGATTGATGTTCACTATATTCCAAGGGATGGGGTCCGGGTTAAAAGTAGCGATTTACATGAAAAAAATATGTTTTCTGTATGTATAAAACTAAATATAGCTTCTTCAAAAGGCTGCAAACTAAGGGACATATTTATACTCCAACTGCATCGAATTTGCATTATTTGTTTAATGCAAATTGGGTGCAAAACTAACTCCATATATCTATTTTGACTCTAAACCCGTCTAATGTAAAAATATTAGAGTTTGCACCATTTTTCAGATGAGTGAGCCTAGCTTGCATCAATGAGATGCAAGGTAGGCGTTCCGATCTAAAAAATGGTGCTAACCCCAAAGCCCCATATTTATCCTCCCATGCTAAAATAACAAACGGTTGGAAGGAGGGGCTAAATAATGGTGCAAAGCTTCCATTTAAGGCCAGGGTCAGACCAGGCATTAGGGGACCTGTGTGAAACCATATCCATCGTTGAACAACATGGGAATGGGTCCACAGGTGCCCTCCTCAAGCCCCAGAAACACCCCCACCCACACCAGAGGGAGACCGGAGGATGGGGGACCCCCTCCCAGGTAAGTAGGGTAAGTGTAGGTAAGTAGCTAAGTATCAGTGGACTAACTTGGGGCCACCTGTATGGCACAGAGTGCAATGGCCATGCCCAGGGGACCCTGGTCCCCTGTGCTGGCCATTTTGGTGGTGGGCATGACTCCTGGCTTTTCTAAGACATGAGTCATGTGGTATGGATGGTTTTGCATCAGAAAATGACGGTAGGCTGGTTAGAGCCATTCTTTTTGCCTCTAACAAGCTGAAAGTCATTTTTATGTGCAAACCCCCCTTCTCCGGTACAGCTACCCCCACCTGGCTAACATAATTTTTTATGACGTTAGCCCACCCCCCAGATTGTGCCATTCCATAAATTTGGCACCCGTCTGGCACCCTGGAATGGCAAAAGCCGGCGCTATACCTTCTGACGCAAAGCTGCACAAACGCAGATGCGTCAAAAAGTATAAATATGGGCCTGAGTAGCTTTCCTATCAGTACTTCATTTATTTGCTTCTGTGATGGGCAGTGCCCCTTGCAGAAATGGCGCTAAACTGCTCCATGCAGTGGCCCTTTATTGACAGACTGGTGGAACAATATAACTGAGAAAGCAAGGTAAATCTGAACACCACGCGAGTTCTGAATCAAGAGTATCCAGCAAATGACTTAGTATAAACAAGGCTAACCTCTTTGTGGCAGTAAGTATTATATTACATAGGTTTTAATTCCCTTCTGAAAGTAACTGGTCACATTTAGGGCCATATTTATACTTTTTGATGCAAAACTGCGCTGCCGCAGTTTTGCGCCAAAAATTTACTGCCGGCTAACGCCATTTCGTAGCACCGTGTGGGCGTCAAATTTATACTTTGACGCACGGCGGCGCAATCAACAGGTGGGAGTCATTTTTTTTTACGCACATCACGGCGTCAAGTCGTAAAGGAAAACAACGTTAACGCGGCGTAAATGACTGTGGGTCGATTTACGACACCGCAACCCGGATATGCGCCGTTTTTTTTTACGCAATAGCGTCAAAAATACCTGCGAACACTGCCCTTTCAGCAGAGGAGAGCCAAAATGGATCCCAGATGCCACTACAGACCCCAGGAAGATGACAGCAGACCAGGAACCAGCCAGGATGATCCATACAAGAACCAGGACATATATAGAAAAAAAAGAAAGTGTCGCTTCAGTGCAGAGGAGCAGGAAATCCTGGTTAAAGAGGTGACGGAACACCAGCACCAACTGTTTATCACCTCTAAGTTGCCAATCAGTAGGAGAGAGGCCATATGGCAACAAATTGTTGACAAGATCAACAGTGTGGCTGAAGTACGCAGGACAGTCACCGAGTGTAAGAAACGCTGGCATGACTGCAAACGTAGGACAAAGGAAAAAATGGCCAGGAACAGGAAGGCAGCACTGCAGACTGGAGGTGGGAGTCCAGCACACCAGGAGTCCCTGGACCACATGGAGGAGATGGTTGCAGCCGTCATCCCCGAGGAGATCGTCACAGGGATTCAAGGACAGGACAGTGCAGACTACCACGAGACAACGCACATGCAGGGTAAGTCGCATGGGGATTTAAAATACAATAATGTTGACTGCAAGCAGGGGGGGAAATACCTACTGCACATTGCATGTAAGTCATATACATGGAGTGGCATGGGTAAAGGGGTATGGCATGGGGGCATGGCCTGCACATACAGAAGCTGGGGCACAACATAACACTACACCAACAACAGTCCCATGGGGGCATCCTGTCATGCCAACAATGGAGCAAAGGGAAAGCCTCGACAGGAGGGAAGGCCACTACGTCAAACTTACATCCTGGCACTCGTCAGCCAAAATATCTCCTACATTAACTAGGGCCCTATCAGCAATCCTCTAGCCAAAACAACAACTGCAATATAACTGCAACAACAGTTGACACTACCACCTCTGATCTCTGTGCAGCTATAGTAGCCAATTGCAGTAACCTCCCCATGGAACATACATACCTAAATTAGGGGGTGAGGATGACATCTGCAACAATCCCCTGAAACAAGACAAAGGCCCCAGTACACTCATATGTCAATGCCCATAGTTGTCACATACATCAGCCAAACTAAACAGCAATAGGAGCGACACAGCACTAAGGACACACCCATGCTGCATATGTCAGGGTCCTTCCTGTGCCTGGCAAACAAGGCTACATCACAAATGTCATACTGCTCAGACAACAGCATTGAGGAGGGGCACATACAACTGGTCACTGAAATACACCTGCACAGTCAGAGGACCAAATAGGACATTGATACGATAATCAGGGCAAACCAATGTAACACACATTACCCAAAATCAGCAGGACACATTAACAATGTTTACATCCATATCACATCATAACCTTGCCATGCATAGGATATGCCACATGTCAATTACATTTAAGTCAATGTGAACAATCAGGGATTGGGGCAGGTCCTGAGAGGCAATTGTGCTGCCAGGACCATCAGAACACCCACAGCCAGTGAAAGGTCTCACCATGAGAATGGATATACACAGAGGGTCGAGTAGGACAAAAAGCTGGCTATTCTCTATTTGGTATAAAGCAACATCTAGAGGCAAGTAGGCAGACAAGTCTGATAACTCAATCTCATACATGTGACACACAGGTGGGCCATAGGCCTATAACAATGCCCATATGAAGGACAGCAGATACCAATACCAAACAAGATCACAAAGTAAATTCATCAAAAGGCTTGTATGTTACGGCAAAATTGTCACAACACAGACACACTAATTGTACCCTGTTTCATTGCAGAGGAACATGGATCTCCTGCCGATATGCCTCTCCCAGATTTCCCTGATGACATGAATGACGAGCCCATAAACATTCCCCAGGAGACCATCCAAAAGGTCCTTGAAACCCTCCAGACCCCACCTTTAGTCACAAGGAGGAGTACAGAACAAGCAGCCATCACAGAAGAACCACCCACCACCCCAATTGCAAGACCTGCCAGCTCCAATACAGCAGGGGACTCTGACGACACTGGCACCAGCTTTGAAAGAACTGTAGTTGGAGTACAGAGGGAGCTGGCCAAGGAGGTGCGGGTGGGGATGCAAAATATGGCAGCCAGCCTTGAGGGGGTGCGCTCGTGCATGATGTCATCTGCAGATCAGGCAGCAGCTATGCAAGCCCTAACATCCATACTGCAAGGACTACAAGAAACTGTAAAGGAATTCACCACTGCAGTAAGGGAGTTGCCACAACACCTCGCACCCCAAACTTTCCACTGCATGCACGAATGCAATCATGACTCCCTCAGGGCTGACCTGGCTGCCTACCATCGTGATGTAGCTGCTATTCTCAAAAACCAGCAGGCCCTCCTTGCTGCAGTACTGCCCTTAAGACCTTCACAGGGAGCAGCCACCAGGATGTCTGACTCCACGTCTTCTAACACTGAGGTGTGTGTTGCCCCTTCACAACCAACAACAACAAGGACAAAGCAGGCAACACACACATCAGAAGAAGAAGACATGGAACAGATCACATTCACACGGAAGAGTACCCGGAAGCACTAGTCCCTGCACCATGGCCTACTTTGACCAAGGTCCTACGTTTTGTCAATTGCCAGTCTCACTACAACTATACTCAATGACTGTTCTGCTAACCACTGTATAACTTGTCAGCATTGCCAGTGAATGTCTCTCTCCTACTAATTGGCTAATCCTGTCCCTCTGCACTGTCGGTAACATCACACCAGCATGTCAGGAGCATCATCCACACCCCTTCTGTAGGATCACCATGTAAGATTGCACTAGAACGGACTCAGCAAACCTGGACAATGTACATATTGCACTACATCACCTATCAATAAATAGCACTTGCACACCTTATATGTCTCTGTGTAATTTGACACATCAACTGTGCAGTAGATAACTCAAAAGTGCCTGTGTGACAACCATGTAGCTTGTCAATACAACTGTCCTGACATCATGTAGTCTGATACATCTGTGCAGTGGCCAGGATTGCATCATTGCCTGCCCATCCTGAGGAGAATAACTGATGAAGGGAGAAACCACACACAATCATGCTGTGTTGGACAGAAAAATGCTCCATCAATAGAAATCAAAGTCAACTAATGGTGGCTGATAAATGTGGTCACCATGCAATACTAATACATTGAATTATGCAGTCTAATCTAAGCAAACACAACTAAACACAGCATCAATCAACCTTTCTGAGTAAACTTCCAAATAGGTACTCATGCAGATTTTTTGCACACATGATCTATGTCAGTAATGAAGACAAGAAGACAAGAATGTTAACAACACCTCATCTATAAAGATGTCCCTGAACATCACACTGCAGTCCGACCTAAAAAATTCCCCACAATACCAAGTCTGGAAGCACACTTTGTGATGTAGAAAACATACTCATCAACACAAATCCTTTGTGATCCATGTAAACTCCAAATGGTGGTTCTATCAAATGGTGGATACTTACCAAGTTAGCACAGTGGTAGCTGCCATTTTAAACCTCTTTTTTCTTTGGTTTGTAGCATAGGACACAAATGTCATAGAACAACAATCACCTACACTGATGGCAAGGCCATGATCAAGTAGCAGTTAACACATAATGCAAAGGGTTAACTATAGATTTATTCATAAGTAATCACACCAGAGGCAACTAAGGGAAAGGTCATACCTACACTAATCTAACCTGACTACTCCTAACCCACAACTGTCCCTAACTAACCTAAGCTAAACTTACTCTACACATATAACGAATCGATCTAAACATCAACCCCCCACCCACCATTATGAGACAGGACACATGCAGGACAACACATACTAACCTACACACATACTATACTATCCTAAACAATCATATATTTTTTTGGTATTTTTTTTAAATTATATATATATATATATTTTTCTAAACAGACAGGAACCCCAACATTGACCCACCCACACACTCAATAATGAAAAGTAGGAAGAATAAGGACCCCCCACCCTCCTCCCTAACACTAACTAAGCTAACAACCTATACTAACCTAACACTAATCCCCCAAGCCCACTAATCAAGATAAAAAGGAAAGAGGAGGGAGGGGAGGGATAAATTTAAATAGACCATATAAGTCCTATAGGTTGGCCCTCCGTAGGGTCCGCCTGATGGACCTGACCCCCTTCTTTATGTAGGCCACATCCTGGCTCAGCTTGTCCACCTTCCTAATGAACTTGTCCATTTTGCGGTCCAAAGCCTGGAATGCCGCAGGGTCAATTGGAGGTGCTGCTGCTGTCTGTGTGCCGGCAGAGGTGCTCTGTGTGGGTGTAGAGCGTAGCCCACTGGACTGTCCTGCAGCTCTTATATTGCTGGGTCCTGGTCATGCTTCAGAGGCAGGGACAACTGTCCCCGCCGTTGCTGGGGCCACTTGGGGAGAACTGGTGGTTGTGGTGGTGGTGGCTGTAGTGGGCAACGTTGGGCCACCCTGTGGTGAGGCCCACCATGCTCCGGAGGCCCGATCCGCCTGGTATTTTCGGGCCATCCGTCGGAACCCCGACTGCACCTGCAGGATGTGTCGGTACCTCATGGCCCACCTCTCAAATTCTTGCCTCTGTGCGGCACTCATGTTTGCAGCTGTGAAGAGAAAGGGCAACTATTTACCATAGGAAATGCATTGTGTGGAATAGCACAATGGGTCAATTGGAAATTAATTTTACTGTAGTTGTAACAGCTCATATCACCATGTAGATCATTGCAAGTCTCAGAGGAAATACATGGGAAGCCTGCATACAAAGGTCATCTCACACATAGCATATACAATTATCTACATGATGGGTGACATCAGCCTAAACTTCTCATCATAAAAATTACAAATGCAGCCTACATTAATGCTGCACCTCCTCCGCCTATTGCCTTGACTCCATATGTCAGTGTATGTGATAACAATCACAACCCTCAATATCTGCAATTTGTAATTGGATTTGCTAGTATAGAACTCATGTGCCATAATTGAGTGTATACACTAGGTTAAAAACAAAGTTTTAAATGGTCACAAGTATGTGTAACATACTGGTTGCTACAGTCCTAGGTACCCTATTCCCAAACACATGGCTGACTTTGAGGGGGGGTGGGAAGAACATCCAACAATCCCAAAATCGATGCACACCCAGGAGTGTATAGAAAGCTCAACATATTTTTGCCTCCACACACACACCACCAGTGAAGGGCTATCAACAAATCGGAGTCAGCTAAACCTTGTCCTATCCAAGGTCCACACATGTCAAAATGTACTGACCTAGGCCAACATCACATACTACCAGTCAGGCATATTTTTCTACAGACACAGAGGAGCAAGAACACCCATGATCATGAATAGCATGTACACCTAGGCCGTTGCACTGTAGTCCCATACACTTCTAGTACAACTTGTGGAAGTACATGCCCCCGGAAGATTCAACCTACAGTGTACTCAGTACATCGTTTACTAGGGAAGCAGCAGATTTCAGACAAGCCATTTGCAGAAGCTATCTGGGAGAATGTCAGTCTGAAATGCAGACTCAGTCCGAGACGAGTCCCAGAGCAACTCTTACATTAACTAGTGTATTCCACATGACTCACCCCATTCCCCATAGCGGGCCCTACAGGAATGGCCTACAGACCCAAAATCAGACAAATGGATAAGCATAGGTCAACTCAAAATGAAGTGATAACTGAAATCCCAATAATGGAACAATACTAATGATTGGGCAGCGCATCAAACCTTGCAATCTGTTGAACACACAGAAGTCCATCATGAATCACCAATAAACATAAAAAATACCACACATGCAACACTCACTGTAGGTGTCGGGTCCTCAAAATGAGCCACCTCTCCCACTGTGTACGGTGCAGGTCCACCTGTAAAGCATGGAAGGAAGAATATACTCAGAATCTGTGCACTGACAAACAATTGCAAATACAAAGACAATGTGAGAATATGACATGAGTAATGAAACACTTTCACACATGCTCATACTGCATGGAATTATTCATGCCCAACATTTACATCGGATGAGTCTCCTGCTACAGTTACACACCCTACTACACACATGCAGTGGCCCAGACAGTCATGTGGTGGCAAAGATGCACCTCCATTAGTATGCACCAACAATATAGCTGTGCATTCATCTCATCATGTGCATCCAAGAGAGACATCCAAAAGCTGGTTACTTGAGGACTGCCTGACCTCTCAAACAGCCTGTGTGGTCATGACACATATGTGACTGATAGGTACATGGTACAGAGGGCCAGGTACTTTGGCAATACCTCATGTTGTTACAGTTTCATACATTGATGTGTCCAAACAATAGTGATTGGCACCAAACATAGATGTTTGTACCCTAGTCCATACCTTTGGACTGCCATCCCTATTCTTATTTAGGCACAAGTGACAATAAATACCTGTCTAAAATGTTAGCTGAGGGCACCTGAGTCCTTAACAAATATGGTTCATGCTCAGATCAGGCATGTAACAATTAAATGTGAAGGAGCACATTTATCACAACAAGGCATGGCACTTCCAAGAACATTTTCCCTACACACCAACCAGACACACATGTGACATATGTGTGGACAACATTGCTAACTTCAATTGACGTGAAGGCAACACTCATTTTCAGCATCATGTAGGGTTTACAAATGTCAGTCTAGCTATGGCGTCTACATACAGTATGTAGGTATGATGTTTCAACATCCATTTTTCACTGGCTATTGTGACCTGTAGAGTCCTAATTGCGTCATTAATGTGTTGCTTGTCTGACACAAAGGCGGCACTACATTACATTCTGCTACAGGCAACCGGTATGTGTAGAAAACATGAGCTACCTGACTGCTAGCATTTGTCATCCTTCACATTGTGCATCAATTACCCAGTATGTTTCCCTAGCATTACACACAGTCAGCTACTTATCTGGCAGATTGGGTAACAATCATCACATGTCACTACACAGCTTTAAATTGTGCACATTTAATTGATCTGTACTCACCAACATGGCCACCAATCCTGATTCCCAGGTGGTCCAGCAGATCTTGCTCCCTGGAGATCAGATCAGCCCAGCGGTGCTTCAATTGATGGTCATTCCTTTGGCTACCATATAGACGCACCAAGTGATGGCGCACCTTCCCCCACCGGACTTTACGGGCCTCCATGTGATACCCTTGTATCACCCTACCCCCAGCCTCCACCATGAGTGGGAGGAAATGGCAAACAAGCCATATAAACCCCCCCAATTCCTCCTCACCCATCCTGGAAAGCTGTGGCCTACCAGACATGTCAGCACTGAAAAAGGGGAAAAAGTAGTAGAAAAAGGAAAAGGGGGAAATGGGGAAAGGTAGAGTGGGGGAATACAAAGAAAACTTAAGAAAAAGAGCCCAACTATCCCCTATATTACAGTACCCACAACAGACTCCCACAGACAATAAATCAAACACTGGACTTGACAAATTAATACAACACAGACTCAGACAGTATTCTACAACAAGACAATGATGACAAAAGCACAATTGAGATGGCACACTGGACACAAAAGCACTAATGCACTGGACAACACTTTGCACACAGCCACGCAGTCTAGAATAATCTGAGACTTCAAAGTGAAAGTGAAAGTACACCCACTGTACAGATTCTGTAAACAGGATATCCTATTACATCACATCCTGCATAAAATGGCCGCCGTTTTATGCTTCATATTTTCACGCATACTGCTTGTGTGTCATATTTTTTGATGTACAGGAGTGCAAATAATGCAGAGTCAAAAAAATGTTCATCACTGGTAGATTATATTTGTTTGAGGCATATTTTACAGTTCTAGAGTTGAAAATTAAGCCGCAGCAAAATATGATATCTAATTATGAAAAATATTTTTGACTCTGCATTATATGCACTCACGTGTGTCAGAAATAATGACGCACAAGCTGTATGTTTGGAAATATGACGCATAATGGAAAAAAACGGAGGCCATGTTATGCAGGATATTATGATATCTATTTATGAAATATATTTTTGACTCTGCATTATCTGCACTCCTGTGCATCAAAAATTATGACGCACAAGCTGTATGCATGGAAATATGACGCATTATGACAAATATGTCTTTCATTTGTCAAACTGAGAAATGAATTTTGTCATGACCAAACGGTGCTAAGTGATAAACTTTGGGGTTAGCTATAGCAAATGTCCCTTATAGGATGTATAGAAGGTATTCACAGTGCAATGGCAATGATTGGCCAGAATGGATACTACTCATAATTGTACACATATGTAGGTAATTGCTGATTGCTAATTTCAAAATATGAATGGGATACCAGGATATATTCCTTAGCAAAATTGTGTCCACATGTATCAAGCTATTCAAAATTAAATAAAGGCCAATTAGGTAGTGCAATTGTCGCCTAAACTTTTTTGGGGGGTAACCATGTCCTATTTACGAGTAAATTGATCTAAAATGTGTTTCACTTTTGACATGTAGGGAACACATGCGCCTTATGCATGTGTGTGCTTCACATGTGCATAAAAAATGTATGTTTGGGGGGCAGCAGAGGTGGACTTAGGCCCCCAGCACCCTAGGGTTTGCTCTTCCAGACTTGCAACTTTATCCAAGGGTTTCCCAAATTCAGTAATGCTAAACCATCAGCAGCAGGCCCATGGAAGCAAATTGGGTATGATTCACTGTTTGCTAATCTGTAATCCCATTTGCCCATTTGACGTTTGCCCTATTGATTCTTTGGAGAATTCTGACATACCATTTTGCATTGATTTTTTTGCAAAATCTCAACGTTCCTTATGTCATGATAGCAAATAGGTTGTGGATGTATGTGGCCCTTTATGCATTACCTGGTTTAGAGGCATGTTTCATTCTTCCTGCTAGGTTACAACTGGGACACTACTGTGATCGGCTGCTTGAAACCATTTTGTTGATTGGATGGTACATGTACATGTGTGTGGTCCAATATTGATCCAGTATCTACTGTCAAGGTGTATGTTGTCACTGTAACGTCCAGGTCTCCTCATGGTTTTGTGGCAGCTAATCGTGTATCTAATGAGTATCGTTTGTAGCAAAATTTGAGAAAAGTCATTGAGGACATGGTCACCTACATGTGGATGGTCCCACCCTCTCACTGAAGACGTGTAATGAGACTTTCAACTGGGCAACCTTGGTGTGCTGAGTGAGAGAATGTCTCAGGTGTCTGGATCCGGCATGTGTCATTGCAACATTTGTACTCCAGTTGGCCTCTGTGGATGGTAATGTATCAGGAAACATCATAGCCTCTGTGCAGAAGTAAATGGCTGGTATTAAGCACACACGACTCATCTTTATTATTTGAACAATGTAACTCTGCGTGTGAACTGTCAGGGTCCTCATATGTGTTGACTTTTCATGGACATTATCTGAGGTTGCTGGTTCGGATGGAGGCCACTTACACCATCAAACGCTGTGGTCGAGGTCCACTGTCACACTTTGTAGTTTAGGCATTAATGAGGGCCAGACAATGGAAGGGCCATGATTTAGCTATTCAAGGGCACTGTCACAAATCTGATACAAATAACAGTCAGATGATGCAATACTATGTATTTGAGTACACATTGATGAGGCTAATGACAAATTAGTGTCTGAGGTGCAAGAGGTTTTGGACAGCACGTGTGGTCCATAGGTGGACCACAGGTATCTTTAGGGTGACCCACGGACAGGTGCCAGTCAGGCTGACAGGATGCTGGGTCAATCAGGAGCAAGTTCTTTCAGTAATTACATGATCAGTGTTCTGACTAGGATTGGTCAGAGGAAGCAGTAGACAGTTGACATGTCACACTGTGTATGTCCTGTGTTGTTTTGAAGGTGACACATGAAACCATATACAGTGTTACACGGCAACATTAGTAGCAATGCTTAATGATGTAATTGCCCAAATGCTAATATTTATGCTGTAGGAGGCATCAGCAGGGACGGTGCATGTACATTTGGGTGGTGTGCATGGAGGGGATCACTGGTGTGGCCTCCATCAGTGTTTCACTAGTCCTGTCAGATGAGATTTGCTGAAAATTTCCCTACAGTACCTTTCACAAGAGAATCATTCTACAGGTGATACCAGGCCTTAAAAACTCCAAGCCAGTGTATTATATGAGCTGAGTTCCATGCAGTGAGATGGTACTATGACAATGGTAGGCATAGGAAAGGGTGTGGCACACTGGATGACTCTTGTGAGTGTGTGTGTGGATGACTCTTGTGAGTGTGTGTGTGTAGATGAGGGAATCTCAGTGTACACAAATCAGCATTCCAGGGACCTCTTCAGACAGGTGGGGTGTGATCAGCCGCAGGTGTGTGTAATGTTTTTAGAAAAGGGCTGACATGTAGATGGGTAGTGATGTGCTGGATGCTTGTCATAGGTGTAGCACTTGTGCTGTGTATGTTCTGCTTATGTGTAACTCTAGTGACAGATAGTCATTGCAAAGATAGTAAGTAGTTGGAATTACTGTTGCCAAGAGTCTGGTAATACATTCCTGTTCCTGAAGCATAAGCATGTGACCTGGCTGATGTATGAGGCCTGTTTTCCCCTAGTTGAGTGATGGTTTTTTAGTTGTGTGCCATCTGCTGCGATGATCCATGTTTCATACATGTATGTGTGTCATATGTGTGTTCCTCAGCTATTGCTCTTCAAAGGTGAACTGTACAGGATGTCTGTCATTTGCATTGTGTGTGCATGTGAGCATTGTATGGTGGCCATTACATTTGTAGTGTATTTTTCTGTGTCCTGATTGTTATATCATTATTGCTCAATGAGACGACATTCTTCTTCTGATATTTCAAGCTAAAGGTGGGCAGAAATGAATTGGCCAAACCATAATGTGGTGTTTGTTATCAGTGTTTATTTACAATAGTGCATTAAGTGGTGATGTTGATAATTATGAAAAGAAATTATTTACAATCTGTTGGCGCCTACGCACTCCAGCAGCCGTGTTTGGTTGTTCCCCCTCCTGTTGCAGGCCAGCATCCTCCTCTTCTTCGTCTTCAGGCATGTATGGGTCTGGTTCGAGGAGGGGAATGTTCCTTTTGACACAAATGTTGTGCAATATTGCACATGTGAGGATGATTCTACAGACCATCTCGGGGGAATATAGTAGGCTACCACCAGTGATGTCGAGGCAGCGGAACCTTGACTTGAGGATCCCGAAGGTCCGCTCGACAATGCTGCGTGTCCTCTTATGGGCGTTGTTGTATGCCCGCTCTGCAGCAGTACTTGGGTTCCCAAATGGTGTCATTAGCCATGGCTGGATGCCATATCCCTGATCAGCTGAAAGAAAAAAACAGAATGGGATCATGTTGATGTAGCTTGCATTATTGAAAAGACCGTCCATGGCAGTAGTTGTCTTGTGTTGACTGTGACTCTTTTGTGTACTGATGTGACATCCTATACTTGTAGGCTATACCATCTGCATTGTGTTTTTACCTTGACTGAGCACGTGTTTGTCTGCTAACCGTTTGTCATCAGTATGTTTGGTGATTTTCAGTGCAGTGTGCCCTCCCTAACATTGTGACTTGTGATACAGGTGTCCTTGTGTCTTCACTTGGGGTGAGTAGATAGCTCAATGTAGAGTTTAATTTATAAGTGTTGTTAGCACCTTCATATGGAAGTACTCTGGACATCCCATACCTTTAGACTTATGCAATGTATTAATGTAAAGGTCATTGTGAGACTTACAATTTGTAAGGTGACATTTCGGCAACCACACTCATTGACGTCTTCACATTAGGCTGTACAGTAATTTCCGATGTGTGACAGGTTCAATGGTGAGTTAAGAAACATGGCTAGTGATGTCAGGACCTCAGTGTGTTCCTGTTGACATGTTGCTGTTGTGGTGTATGTGTTGTGTGTCCTAGAGGGTTGCTGTGCAGTGTGTATATAAGTAGGTTTTTGCACTTACCAACAAGTAGTCCATTGCCATACCGTCCATCCTGGAAGTGTTGGTTGATGGTAGAGTGACGGAAGATGAATGAGTCATGTACACTCCCAGGATATTTAGCAACGATGTTGGTGATCAATCCCTGGTGATCGACTATGGCCTGCACGTTGATTGAATGTGTGTGCTTCCTGTTGCGGTAGAGGTGTTCAGTCGCAGCAGGTGGCACAAGGCGTACATGTGTGCAGTCGATTTCACCAAGGACGTGTGGGAAGCCACTGATTGCATAGAACCCCTGTTTAGTTTCCTGCTGCTTCTGCAGTGTGTTAGGGAAGCAGATGTGGCGGGGTGTCAGTTGAATGATGGCATCCAGTACTTTTGGCAGAAATGCGGAGAATGATGGTTGTGATATTCCGCCAACCAGGGCACCAGTTGTTTGAAATGAGCCACTTGCCAGCATGTGAAGTACGGCAAGCAGCTTTGTTTCTTTTGGTATGGTGCGGGGTGTCACCAAAGTGGGGGCCAACTGCTGTTCAATGTTTCGCAGCAGCTGCTGGATGGCCTGCCAGTTCAACCGGTACCTCTGTATGATGTCGTGTTCCCTGAGGCCCTGAAGGGTTGTTCTTGGGCGGAATATCCTCTCCTGCCTTCTCCGCTGCCTTTGGGGTCCCTGCTGGTGTTGTAGTAGCTGCTGTTGTTGCTGCTGGGCTCTGCATCTGCGTGCACGCTGGATAAGAATGACCTCCATGTCTCCCTGTTGCTGCTCTGCTGTTCTGCTGTTTGTTCTGTGTGTTCTGATTAAATACAGGTGTGTTTGCCCCATTTTAACGCCTGCCCTGACCCAGGCGTTAAATTTTGACGCAAATCGGGCTGTGCATCATTTTCTGGCTCCGCCTCCCGGCCGAGCGTCATTTTTGCCTGGAAGCATAAATATGACGCACGGCCGTTTGCATCGTTTTTTGGACGGGAGCGCCTACCCTGCATATCATTAACGTAGGGTGGGTTGCCGCATCCAAGAAATGACGCACACAGCGGAATTTTGTCATCCGCGGGCTCGGGCGTCAGAGTTTAAATATGGGGCAACGTTTGCACTGATTGTGAGTCAAATTTTTTGACGCACAATCGGCGCAAACGGAGTATAAATATACCCCTTAATGTTGTTCTACATTTTTGAGGGTGATACTATTTATTGTTAGAGGATGAAATGAAGAGTGCCAGCACTAATGATAGCAATGTCAACTTTTTTCACATTTCCCCATTTCCACACCTCTTTGGTTTCTAAGCACAGGTGCGCAGTTTGCCATTTTAATGATATTCGATTTCCCAACTAAACCATACAATATACTTCCTTAAAATAAAAAAGGTAGCGTCTTCTGGCTACATCTTCCTATTATTCCTTATCTTTCACCTCATTGCTTATGGATTACCCTCCTTCCAAATTCAACATGTCTGAATACACAGTGGGGCTCATGATAGAAATCCACTCCTTAATGCTTAGCTCTTCCCTAAGCCTCGTAGGATCTAGTTAGTCTCTTTCGCAATTCCTTCGTCTCAACAGATAAAACGAAATCTCCTAATCTCCAGATATACTGAAATCTTCCATGTCATACATTTTGGCAATTGGTTTGATTTAGTAGCAAAAATTAAGAAGGTTCGCACAAAATAAAAAAAGTAAAACAACCACGTTTTCGTTGTCGAATGGCCTTGAAACTGCAAAAAATATAGCTCATGATACTTCTGGACTATATGTTACTGTGTGTATATCATTTTACCATATACAAAAATCACCAGTCCTCAGACAAAAGACTTCTGGAAGTTAAAACCATCTTGGGTGCGTGTTATAACAATGTTTCAATAAAAAATCATCCTGCAATAACCGAAGCAAGAATATATTTTGCTTGCAAGGTTGTTCTGGGAAATGCATGTCCGAACTGCTCAAATAACTACTTTTTAGCCAATATGCCTTATTATTCTTGTGGTTAACTCACCTGCCTCGTGGCAAAATAAGACCATTTTTGTTACAGCTGGTATAGCTATGGAAGAGCAGAAACACAAATTGAGGCGACATATTCAGCATGTGAGCCAGAACAGACAACTGTGTTTAAGATCTCTGTCTTCAGCACACAGTGTGCTCTGGAATAACCTTGTCACGTTTGCTTTGCCCTAGCATCAGTGCCTTTTGTGCTCAAGCGGCATAAAAATGTATGAACCGTGTCTCTCATTTTGTCGGGTAAGAATCCTACGGTACACATATATTTTCAAACTGGCTGCTGGAAAGCAAATGCTACCTTGTTCAGAAATTACAGTAGTATGGAGTTATGAAACATGCCTGTAGAAAAAGTGGCCCATAAAAAATATCCCAGTTCTTTCTAGTAAGTGAATAGATTTGAATAAGGCCGCAGTCAACCCCCGAGCTTGAATGAAAAGTACATCAAAACACATTAGTAAACACATCCATCTCACTGGCAACAGACTTTGAAAGATATGCTAATGTTGGCACAAGTGCAAAATAAACACATTAATTTGGTCCAGCAAATTATATGTGATATTTGTTTGAAACATTCTCATGCAGACCCTGTTAATGCAAAAACAAAGTGTTATTTTTAAGTATTATTAGATGTACAAAAGTACATTGAATGTAAAGTTTTCTCTACGATTAATTATATTTTTTATTTCCAATCTAAAGTACCTGAAGGATACAGTGGATTAATGTAGACCAAGAACCATTTTCGATTAAAAATAGAACAAAAAATGCCCGTGAATATCTAATCATTACATCTCTGAACGCTGATGCAGGGGCTTATCAGGGATTTGATTTCAGAAAAAGCAGAGCGCGGTAGTTATGCAAATGTTTACTGCAGAAAAATCACTTTTAGCTTATACGAGTCCAAGTTAAATCTTAAACAAATGACTAAGGGCCTAAATTAGAGTTTGGCCAAACTGATCCCTCGCCAAAATCTTCAGGACCACCACTGTGCCAAACTGGCAGTTCCCAACCCCATCGAAAGCTAAAGTTCCAAGTTTCTGACAGGAAAGCCTTAACTGGCTCTGCTGTCCAAAGAGGCATGCTTAGAGTTTCCCTTCCAAATACCAAAAATCTGAATGGTATGTATTAATGTTTCTCTACCAAAACCCGGTGACCAAACACTAATACTTTAAAGACTACATACATCTAGTAGTAACCAGTTCTCAAACCAGAAGGGGACTTCAAAGCACTGCTTCCCCTTTGTGAATGATGAAAACAATTTATTTTATTTTATTTTCAATGCATCCCGTTTTCATTAAGAAAAAAAATATTGCTTTTTTTTAACTCCTTTGTTTTTCCCCCTCAGGTGCCAGGCCTTTTTTTTGGCTATTTGGGGCAATTCACTCTTAGGCCCTCTTAACTTTTTGTCCACACAAGCTACCCATGCCAAATTTGGTTCCTTTTTTCCCAACATCCCAGGGACTCTAGAGGTTCCCAGAGTTTGTGGGTTCCCCTGAAGGAGACCAAGAAATTTGCCAAAATACTGCACAAAATTAGTTTTTGAACAAAAATGGGAAAAAGGGTGCTTTGTTTCCCCTGAAAACGGCATCAACAAAGTGTTTGCAGTGCTAAAATCACCAGCTTCCCAGCTCAGCTTTCAGGAGCAGGCAGACTTGAATCAGAAAAACACATTTGTCAACACAGTTTTGGCATTTTACTGGGACATACCCCGTTTTCACATTTGTTTGTGCTTTTAGTCTCCTTCAGTTAGTGACAGAAATGGGTATGAAATCAATGCTGGATCCTGAACAGCTAAACATTTCTGAAAACTAGACAAAATTCAGCAAGGGGTCGTTTGTGTATATCCTATAAGGTTTTCCTACAGAAAATAACAGATGAAATACAAAAACATTGAAATTGAGACATAAAAGGCATTTCTCTGCTTGTTTTACTATGTATCTTTTTTCTGCTATGTCAGATTTTCAAAAGCAATATACCTTTACGTCTGCGGCACTCATCTGGTTGCGGGGATATATAGAGCGTGTAGGTTTATCAAGAACCCTAGGTACCCAGAGCCAATAAATGAGGTGCACCTTGTAATGGGTTTTCATTGTATCCTGGGTATACAGCAATTTATTTGGTAAAATATAAAGAGTCAAAAATAGGTATCAAGGAATCCTTTGTGTTTCCATAATGGGCACTAAACAAGGTTTTGAGGAGCAGTGGTTATTTGCACATCTCTAAATTCCAGGGTCCCCATACTAGCATGTGGAGTACAGGGCATTTCTCAAACAGACATCATTTTTGCACACTGTATTACATTTGGAAGGAAAAGATATAGAGAAAGACAAGGGGCAATAACGCTTCTTCTTCTATTCTTTGTCCCCCAGGTCTCCCGATAAAAATGGTACCTCCCTTGTGTGGGTAGGCCTAATGCCCGTGACAGGAAACTCAACATGGACACATCACGTTTTCCTAATTAAACTGACCTGTTTTTTGCAAAGTGCCTAGCTGTGGATTTTGGCCTCTAGCTCAGCCGGCACCTAGGAAAGCCTATGAAACCCAGACATTTCTATAAATTAGACATGTAGGGAAATTCAGAATGGTGTGACTTGTGGGGCTCTCACCAGGTTCTGTTACCCAGAATCCTTTGTAAAACTAAAAATTTGGCAAATAAAACATCTTTTCCGCACATTTCGGTGATGGAAAGTTCTGGAATTTAAGAGAAGCCACGAAGTTCCTTGCACCTAGCGTTCCTCCAAGTCTCCCAATAAAAATGGTACCTCACTTGTGTGGGTAGGCCTAGTGCCCGCAACAGGAAATGCCCCTAAACACAATGTGGACACATTAAAATGATGTATTACAAAACTTCCTGTTTTTGCAGGGGGGCACCTGTGTTTATGGTCCCAGGTGCGGCGGTCATCTAGGGAAACCTACCAAACCCAGACATTTGTGAAAACTAGACACCCGGAGGAGTCCTGGTGTGGCTTGCGTGGATCCACCAACATTCTCTTACCCAGACTCCTCTGCAAACCTCAAATATCGCTAACAAAATCACATTTTCCACACTTTACTTTGCAGGAGCTCTGTGATGGTACAAATGTACTACCACCAAATATTGCCCTTGGTCTGCCGATAAAAATGATACCTCACTTGTGTGGGTGGCCCAGGTGCCTGCAACGGAAAAAGGCCAAAAACGTGTAGAGATTAAGGGGATAGCACAGCGAGTTGATGAGCACACTATTTTCTTTTGTACATTTTTAGGCTGACTCTGCTTTGGGGACCCACACAAGTGAGGTATCATTTTACTTGGGAGACTGAGGGGAATGCTGGGTGGTAGGAAATTTGTGCTGGGGCGCTGATCCTACAAAGAAAAGTGAGGAAAACAAGCTTTTTTAAGCAAATTCTGAGGTTTACAGAGTAGTCTAAGTAAGAAAATATTGGGGGATCCACACAAGCCACACCTTCCTGGACTCCTCCGGGTGTCTTGTTTTAAAAAATGTCTGGGTTTGGTAGGTTTCCCTAGATGACTGCCGCACCGGGAACCAAAAACGCAGGTGCCCCCCCTATAAAGAGGTAGTTTTGTAATAGATCATTTCGATGTATCCACTACCTTCTATGATGTTTCAAACACTAAAATTTTGAAAAGAAACACACTTAGTTTATGTTAAAAAGACCCCTCACCCACCAACCAAGTTGGTGCCATTCTTCATCATCAGGGTCCCACCCAAGACACCTAGGGGGTCATTCTGACCATGGCGGTAATTACCGCCATGGCGGAGGTCAGCGGTAGCACCGCCAACAGGCTGGCGGTGCACCGCTGGGCATTCTGACCGCGGCGGTTCAGCTGCGGGCAGAAACGGAAAGTCGGCGGTGTACCGCCGACTTTCCGCTGCCTGTCTGAATCCTCCATGGCGGCGGAGCGCGCTCCGCCGCCATGGGGATTCTGACACCCCCTACCGCCATCCTGTTCATGGCGGCTCTCCCGCCATGAACAGGATGGAGGTAGGGGGTGCCGCGGGGCCCCTGGCCAATGGCATGGGCACGGCAGGGGCCCCCGTAAGAGGGCCCCAAAAAGTATTTCAGTGTCTGCCCAGCAGACACTGAAATACGCGACGGGTGCAACTGCACCCGTCGCACCTTCCCACTCCGCCGGCTCAATTCTGAGCCGGCATCCTAGTGGGAAGGTTGATTTGCCCTGGGCTGGCGGGCGGTCTTTTGGCGGCCGCCCGCCAGCCCAGGGCAAATGTCAGAATCACCGCCACGGTCTTTCGACCGCGGTGCGGTGTTCTGACGGCGGTACCTTGGCGGACGGCCTCCGCCGTCCGCTAAGGTCAGAATGACCCCCCTAGTATGTCACCTGATTACAGCAGAGCAGGTTTTGTCATTTTTACCACACTTACTGGTTGGATTTGGCAAGAGGTTAAGTGTTTCATATATCACATGCACAAGACCATACACACTGCCAGCTGAGGGCCCAGCACATTACAACACTCACATCAACGGACTGCTACATTCAAGGGACCATCACTTTCATACGCACACATGCCTGATACAGCAATCACACCAGCTCATGGGAGTGTATGGACTGGTGTTTGGCTGGCAACGCCAGCCAAGCACCACTCTGCGCACACCGCCAGCAAAACTTCACCCCACTCACACCGTCAGCCAACCACCACTCCATGCACACTGCCAGCCAAGCGCCACTCCACGCACACCGCCAGCCAAGCACCACTCCACGCACCACGCTAGCAAAGCGCCACTCCACGCACACCGCCAGCCAATCGCCACTCCATGCACACTGCCAGCCAAGCGCCACTCCACGCACACCACCAGCCAAGTGCCACTCCATGCACACCACCATCACTTTATTTTTATTTTTAAACAACAAAGAAACCATTAACTAATTATAAATAAGTACAAAACTACAAACACAAAAGCTCTAACTGAAACTGAACATGTGAAAATTTAAAACGGCAGTTTACGCTTATGGTAGTTCCCAGTAATTCTCCTGTGTGTGGTAACTCTTGAAACAGCCAGCCACACACAGTCGAGGTTTTGAAGGACAGTCTGGGCTACATCCGTCTCTCCCTCCAGATACCTCTTCAGGCACAGACTCTACATTTCTTAGAAAGAAAGTATTTTTTGGGAGTGGGCGGAATCTTATCAGGAAAGTGGCAATCTTTCAATCTAGCCACATCCTCTGCCACTGTTACTCTAGGAACTCTTGCCTGTTCCACCATATTAAGGCTCTCTATCACTGACTCCTGAAATTTAACAAACTTCATCCTTGACTCAGGGGAACAATCCTTGAACACAATAAAAGCATTAAAAGTTGCCAAATGAAACAAATGGATGGCCACTTTTTTATACTACACATAAGACTTACGAAGAGCAGTGTAAGGTTCCAACTCCTGATCTACTCTATCAACACCACCCATGTGCTTATTGTAGTAAAAAATGCATGCAGGTTTGCGCACTTCTGCAGCTTAACATCAAACAGTCACAGGGGAAGTACTCTCATCACTGATGGTAGTTAGCAGTTAGCATCTACACATCTGTCCTTTCTGCAAATTTCAGAGCTAGCAGCTCATTATTACGCAAGGCATTGCACTGTCCCCTCTCAAGTTTTTTATAGACAAGCTCCCTTGGATAGCCTTTCCAGTTAGAACGGATTGTGCCACAAGCAACAGTGTCCATTCTGAACAATTCCTTGAACAACTGCACTCCAGTGTAGAAGTTATCTATGTACAAATGGTGACCTTTGTTAAACAGTCATCTACCAAGTTTCCATACAATGTTCTCACTAACTCCAAAAGTGGACGGACAACCAGGGGGGTCAATACTGGAATCCCTACCAGTGTAGACCCAGAAATTATAAACATATCCTGTACTACTTTCAGATAGCATATACAATTTAATTCCATGCCGTGCCCTCTTGCTAGGAATGTACTGCTTAAAAATCAAATGCCCCTTGAACAGGACCAAAAACTTGTCCACACTTATTTCTTTGCCTGAAACAGGCACTTCTGAAAACCGATCTAGAAAATGATCAAGGACAGGCCTAATGTTAAATAGATGGTCGCAATCAAGGTGATCTCGTGGCAAGGCTAAAGCATTGTCAACAAAATTCAGCATCCGAAGAAGAAGCAAATACCGATTACGAGTCATGGTTGCAGGAAATACAACCGTTCTCATCAAGGGACTAGTAGACCAATATGAAGCCAGTTTCAGCTTCCTGATCAACCCCATCAAAAAAGTCAAACCCAAGAACTTTTTTATCTTTTCCAGATTTGTGGGAATCCACTGGGTAGCTCTAGACAGAGGTCTAAGTCTGGCAGCGTTGTCCCTCAAATACTGCTCCGCACATACATTAGTCTACTCAACAATCTCTTCCAAAAATACATTGTCCATAAACAACTCAAATAAATTGACAGGCAAAAAAGTTTTCCGTATTTACTCTACACCCTGGAAGACCAGTAAAGGGAGGCAACTGTTGCTGCTCCATGTTTGGGGCAACCCAGGTGTCAGGGCTTCCAATAGGAAACCTTTCAGCCCCAGGCTGCTGCACTATTGGCACATCAGTGTCCTCCTCTAAAACAGGCCCTTCATCTGCACTCAGAGTGACTTCCTCATCAGAAGATATCTGTTGGACAGAAAACTCACTGCCAGAATCTCTCACCTCCTCCTCTGCCTCAGATGCAGAGTCAGCCTGATAATCATGGTCAGAAGACAACCTGCTGAGCGGCCACTCTGCGGCTAGCCATGGTCCTTTCTAAGACGTGTAATTTGTCAAATGCGCAAACCACAACCAACACTGTCTAAAATAAGTAATAAGCACAGTGCGGCTTCATCAAAAGAGATATGTACTGAAAAAGCTAGACTCACTAGCAACTACTCTGCACAGACACAGCAATCACCAATGATATCCCAGTAAAAAGAAATTAGACATAAGTCAACACAAATATCATTGTGCACAAATCTAAGGACAATTTCACACACAATCCTGCATTTATTACACCACCTACAATCGTCATTCATGCATGGCAACAATACTCCTTTGGAGTAAATTGTTTTTACTTACCTAAAACATGCAACTATGCAAACGCAGGTCAACCACTGCAAAAACCGCAATGAGCCACAGCATAGGAAGCAAAATCTTTGAACTAGAACAAAAAAGGAGAAATAAACTGTTATAATCACAAATGCAAATACTTTGGCAGTTGACAAACACCCCGCCACCAAACATTTAGAAATTTTCCCTGGTGTCTAGTGTTCCCTGCCACCTTGGGGGAAGATGGACCTAAAAAAACTAGGCCGATCTCCCCCCCCCAAGGGGGGGCAGAAATGGCAAAAAACATTATGCCCCCTTAGGGGAGCGACCCCTGCCCAAGGGGTTGCCCCCCCACACAAAGCACACACACACACAGACACATCCAAGATCCCTGGTGCTAAGTGGATTCTGCTCCCTTTGGGGCAGATGGACCTAAAATAAATAGGCTGATCTGCCCCCAAGGGGCAGAACTACCCAACATCCTTTGGGGGGTGACCCTTGCCCCCCAGAAAATAAAAACAAAGCGCAAAACATCCCTTGTGTCATCGTGTTTTCTGCCCCCCAGGGGGCAGATTGGCTTAAAAATAATCCACTGATCTGCCCCCATGGGGGTAGAAATGATTAAAAACAATATGCCCCCTTAGGGGAGCGAACCTTGCCCAAAGGGCCACCCTCCCACACAAAAAGCACAACCACACAAACAAAATCCCTGATGCCTAGTCAGCATTCCTTCAGGAATTTTGAAAGAGACTTCAAGGAAAAGAAAAACCCTTTCCTTTCCCCCCGATGCCTCTTTTGTTGCAATCCCCCCAGGACGGAGGAAATACTTACCTCCTTCCTCTTGAATGCTCTGGAAGCAAATTGCTTCCAGTGCGTCTGGCGGCCTCTACTGATGTCAGCACGCGATCGTGCGCTGACTTCATTAGATGGGGGCGGGTGCGGGGGTGAAAGGGGAAGTGATTCCCCTTCCAGCCCTGCTTTGGAGGGGTGGGAGAGAGGCCCTCGGGGGGAGCGGTAGCGCTTCCCCCGGTGGGCCGGCTGCAGGACGTAACAGTCACGTCCTGGGTACCCAAGCGGTGCTGGCCAGAACGTAACCGTGACATCCAAGGCATCCGATGGGTTAAAAGCAATCAACAATATGTGTTGACCGCAGCAGGCAACCATCCCTGTGATGGCTGCAATTCCTATTTTTGAACTACCTCAATTTTATTCTTGAGGAAGTGGATTTGCTACCCACTAAGAATCAATAGTTTCCAAACTGACTTATTAGTACATAGGTCGGTTTGCAAAATACTGCACCAGTTGCAAAAATACTGTTTACAAATATTGACCAGTATTTTGTGACTAGTACTTCTTACATCTAGAACTATGGGGCATATTTACAAGCTCCTTGTGCCATATCTGAAAGGTGGCACTAAGCCACATTTTGTGACTTAATGCTGCCTTGTAAATATGGGCCCCTTTGAGGCTGTTTTCTGCAGCAGAGGGGAGTGTAATGGGTGTTTCTCTGGGCATTCCACTGCAACATCCATTGCTTTTGACGCTGCCCCAGATTTAGAAGGAATCTTAAATCTGAGGCAGCGCCAAAAACTAACGCCATCACAGAGTTAGCGTTAGCATGGCGCAACGAGGAGAAATACTTTTATTTCTCCTTGTTTTTGCTTTTTCTATGTGTGCTGCAATGTGAAGCACACATAAAAAGAGCAAAATGCCATGAATGATTGTTTATGTGCAGGAAGGTGCGCCTTCCTGCACATAAACAATCATTCAATAATGATGGTTTGCTACTTCGATGTGTGCTGCATTCTGCAGCACAATTAAAAGTGCCAAGTCACCATTGTAGATTGTTTCTATTCAGGAAGGGTACCTTCCTGCACAGAAACAATCATTACCTTCAATGCAGACACCCTGCACCATGGTGCAAGGATGCCTACATTGATGCTGGCAGCTAAATTTAGCGCCAGCGCTAGGGGAAACATAGGGGTGTGCCATATTTTTGTAAATACGATGCATCCCTGCATTTCAGAACTGATGCCACACAGCGCTGCCAATTTGAGCTCAGCATTGCACTGCACCAGATCCTTGTGAATCTGGCCCTATCTTTTTCTGGCCTACGCCAAACTAGGCCTGGACTCCATCTTGTATTTGTATGACTGCTTTATAATAATCATAGCATGTTTATAGTTTTAATGGCCACTGCATGCAGCAAAATGAGCATTGTTGTTCTTGAAGAATCCTGGAAGAATCTGTAATAAGATACTTTTCAAGGCTCTTCCTGGTCTCTCATTGTAGGCAACTGTTTATGAGACTTTCCATTGTTTATGTGACCATTTAATCAGACACCTCCAATTACATTAGACAAAAAGGTGAAAATTATCATTAATTGTTAGACCTGGCATCCTTGGCATGGTTTCCCCTAACTTTTGCCCTCTGGCCTCCTGTCTTACTAACACGTTTTTGCTGGATTTTAGGATTTTGGGAACTTTACCACTACTACCCAGGGTGAAAGTGCAGGTGATCTGTACTGTAAGACATGGTAACATTGGCCTCTTCACAAATGGCATATTTTTACTTTTAAGCCCCTGGCAAAGTGCACTATAGGTGCCCAGGGCCTGTAAATTAAATGCTACTAGTGGACCTGCAGCACTGATTGTGCCATCCACTTCAGTAACCCTTCAAACATGTTTCCGGCCTGCCATTGCTGAGCCTGTGTGTGCAGTTTTAAACAGCCATTTCAACCTGGCTGGCAACTGCACCCACTTGCCAGGCCCAAGCCTTCCTTTTTACTACAGATAGAGCACCCATAAGATACGCCCTAGTTAGCCCCAAGGGCAGGGTGCAATGTATTTAAAAAGTTGAACGCTTACTTTTAAGTTTAACATGTCCTGTTAAGGAAAAACATTCCACTACTGCAAGGCCTATCTCTCCCGTTGATTAACATGGGGATTGCCTTAAAATATCTTTTAAGTGCAATTTCCCATTGGGAGCATGTAGAAAATTGGAGTTAGGCATCTCTGGACTCACAATTTAAAAACACATATTTTAGTAAAGTTGTTCTTTATATTGTAGGTCTGAAAATGCCACTTTTAGAAAGTTGGCATTTTCTTACTTTAACCACGCTGTGCCTCTGCCTGTCTCTGAATATACTTCTTGCATAGATGACAGCTGGGCTTTGTTTATTCACTCTAGACAGTCACACACAAAAGGAGCTGGCGTGTGACATTTACATCCTGATGGCCCATCACCAGGCTGATGGGCCCTTCTGGGCTAGATGGGAGAGGGAGATGACACTTACACATGAATGGGGCTTTGCCTCTCCTCACACAAAACCCTACTTAACCCCTGTAGAGTATCTGGAGCAAGGGAAGGAAGGGCAGAAAACTTTTGATCTTCAAGGGACTCTTTGAAGTCTCTCCTCTTTAAAGACACAATTGGGTATAAGTTCTGGGCCCCAAATCTCACCATAGCAGTTTCACTTTGTGCTGCCGGGAGACTCTGGCATGAAGAGGAGCTGTGCTGCCAGGAGGGACTGCCACTTTTCTAATTGCTTTGCTGTGTTGGCCTGCTGTCTGATGAATGCTGTGCTGATAGGAGGGACTGCCATTTTGCAACCTGCTCTGCTGTGCTGGCCAGCTGCCTTTGGCAGTGAGCAGGACTTAAACCTACTCTACAACCTTTAAAAACCCCTGTAACTGCAAGGGCTTCTTGGCCCTCTGACTCGAAGTTTCAGGGCCATCAAAGACTTTGCTTCCTTCTTTTTATTACTCTGCCACAAGAGACATTCTATGAACACCAGCTTGTCCCAAGGGCTCTGCTCTGCATAAGGAAGGACTTCCCAGTAAGGATCAAGTGCTACAGTTTCATTGGAGCCCAGTGCTCTCTTTTTCTTTCATTAACTTGCAAGAACCAGGATCAGTGATTGAATTCTCCACCTTTGGCCTTAGAGTTGAGGGAAGCCTCCCACCGCATTCTCCACATTACCATGACAACCAAGCTTCCCCTGTGACGATGTGTCAGCAGAGGCCGCGATGTATGCTGTAGAGGAAACCAGCGTGACTTCACCAAGCCTGCCTCGACCGCCCGAGGACAGCCCCACACGGCTTGACACCATGCACCAAACAGGAGGACTGCTCCTGCACTGAGATGTACTGTGTTCAGGCTCCGGACGAGGCCCTCTGTCTTCATCCCACACCCGCATGGAGGGCAAATACCTTTCACCTATCAGTCCAGAGGGACCTGTGACTAATTTCTCGTTTTGGGTGCCTGTGAGCTTACCCAGTACAGCGCACATTCCTGCTGATCCTCTGCAGGGATCCCTATCAATCACTCCGGTTTAGTGAGACCACAATGACTCATTGATCGTGAGTGCTCTTCTAGCAATGTCTGCTGAACGCTACCTTAATTACCCCATGAGGAACACACATATTTCTTTCAGCACTGTGATGTTACATGCATACTTGAAAGCACTATAACTTGCAAAGTACTAATTGGATCTTTGTCGTTGTGGTGTCATTTTCATCAGAAAAAAAATCTCTATTTTTCTAAACGTGTGGAGTCTTTTTTGTGGTGTCTTTCACTTTGTTACTGTACTCAAGTGTTTCACAAACACTTTACACATTGCTTCTTAAATTAAGTCTTGCTGCTCTGTGCCACGCAAACAGAGGGTGCGCATAGGTTAATTTAGGGAATGCAAATGAATTACCCTGACTAGGATTGTGGTCCCTACTTGGACAGGGTGCATTCCTTTGCCTAATAGAGACCCAATTTCTAACATTCATTTAGGGGGATAGTGTTATGATGGGTGTGATTATATAACATTTTACAATGCTGTTTTAAAATTTGATGCATTTATACATTGACTCACCCCATGCTGACTGTGCAATTTCCATTGTTTTCTTTGGTGAGTTTCTCTATAGAAAGACATGATTTTTGGGGTGAGCCAGGCTATTTT
The DNA here is from genome assembly GCF_031143425.1 of Pleurodeles waltl. Classification (NCBI taxonomy): domain Eukaryota; kingdom Metazoa; phylum Chordata; class Amphibia; order Caudata; family Salamandridae; genus Pleurodeles; species Pleurodeles waltl. The sequence goes on from NC_090439.1 coordinate 346,256,121, forward strand.
CTGAGCCTCTAGAAATGCTGCTCGTTTTTATCAACTTGCTGCACATTCTGGACTTAGATTATTTTTCAGATTTTGCTCATAGATGCATCTATATGAATTCTAAAAGCCTTTATGGCAATTGGTTTCTGGGCCTTATGACTGAATTGATTTATTGACTAATTATATTTTTGCCTTCTGTTTTGCACTTTTTTAAAACATGTATAGTTTTTCTAATTTACTGAGCTAAATCTTCCTTTTTGAGCCCCATTTTCAATTACTGTTTTGAATCTTGTCTTTAGGGATACACTGTCTCTTTCATCTGTTCTGAGGACAACACTGTTCCAGCAATGGGTGCTTCATCTTACATGCAGATTATCTGGGAGATAGCGCCTACAGTTCTTCGTGCTTTATGGGGAAATATTAAATATAAGATAATAGATCAACACTGAGATCGTTTTTGTTGTCTTTTTTGCAATCTGTCTACATTCCCCAATTCCCATTATCTGGCCAGATTGGTTAATTTGCAAAGTTCCAGAGCTACTCCCGAGCAAAGGAGTGTGATTATTAGAAGGGCTGAATGAATTGTGAGTGATTGTGGTACTTTGGCAATGCCTTTTGGGATTTGTAGTTTGAGAGTTTTAGAGTGTGGATTTATGTGAAGACATGAAGAATTATGCTGCATGTGAGTTTGTGGTCATGTGCTTTTGATGTGCAGTTCATGAGGTGGTTTAAATAGTGTGATTTTTAGGATTTAGGGCCTGATTTAGATGTTTGTGGTAACAATCACACCGTTGACTTTTCAACTGAAAACCCATCCGTCGCCATGACAAGTCCACCCATCGTATTTAGTTGTTGGTGGTCCCATAGCCGGAAACCTGCATTCGATCTGCCGTCTTCATCAAGAAACACCACCCACGGCGACAGCGGGAGAGAGAAAAGTGGATGATGGTGGGAACCCAGACATCCTTAACACCATGCAGATTTGGTTGTGCCATACCATCGTGAAAAATGTGGTGGTCCGACCTCCACTTCTGAGTTGGTAGATCATGGGCTGGTACAAACTAACATTTTTTCCCAATTCCACTTTGTTTTCCACTGAACAAAACTGGACCACACCTGCCATCGCTGCTGCCAATAACTCATGCAGAAAATATGATCTTTCCATCACCGGACTCAAAGGCAGAGATGCCGTATTTCCAGGGTATGTTGGGTGGGCAGTGAACGGACGTGCGGGACCACTGCAGGTGTATATATGTCACAGTAATCTTTTTAAACACTGTGATATGCATATGTCAGAGAGACAATTGTGTCACACATGGCTGGGGACACACTGGCACAACATGCATATCGCACACACACTCAACTTTCATTGTGGCATCAACATTCATTGCCAAATAAATGCTGGCACCACAATGATTTTACATTCACACTGGTCAACACTTTCCATGTGTGCAGAGTGCAAAGGGACCTGTACTGGTAGGTTTGTTCCAACTGCTGTGTATGTGAGCCAGTTCGTGTATGCATGTGTGTGGATTGGCTGGTTGAGGTGGAGAGAGCTGGAGTGGGCAGTGTGGTTGTGTCCATATGTATATCACTTACCTGTGGTAGTGATGTTGTGTATGTTGTGTTTGGGTTTGACACGTTCAGGTGAGTGTTGTGCTGTGTGGCTGATATTGTCATGTGTGTAGTTATGCTTGTGTATGTTTTGTTTGTGTAGATGGGTGTGTAGTTGTGTTGGTTGTTGTGGTTGTGGCTTGTGTGTGTGTGTGCAGTGTCAATGGTGTGTGTATGTTGTGGCATGGATGTTTGTCAGTGTGGGTTTTCGGCATGTACAGGTTGCGTTGTGTCAGAATGGCAATGGGTAGAAGCATGAATGTGTTGTGTATTGTGTAGTGCGGGGATACACCTATGACTAAGGGACAGTGTGTGTGTGTGTCACTTACCTCAATGCCATTGCCCCTGCCATTGTATGAAGTCCATTGGGTCCTGCCGCCGTCTCCCTCCATCAGCAGTCTGTCACCAGTTCACTGCTTGCAGAACTGTAACATCTAAATACGGGGTGGACCGCCGTTGACTTGATGGACTTTTCGCATCTGCTGCCAACACGGCTTGGCTATCACATTGCCAAGATCTGAATCAGACCTTTTGTCATATTTATGGGTTAAATAGTGTTTATCAGTGAGTTTGTTCAAGCGAGACAGGGCTGTTTTGGGTATGCGTAGAACAATTTTGAATACTATGTTTATTGTTGGTTAGTTTAATCAGATTTGTCAAAATCCAAGATCTCAAGATATATTGTTGAACTTGTCTGAAAAATGGTAGTGTGTTATGTGAAACACCACAAACATACTGCAATAGGAATTTCTGAAATAATGGTAATAAAGCCTTACTTGGATGTTTGTTTATTCTTTAGTGCACAGCCGGAGAAAGCACCAGGACCAGCTTTACCTGGTCCTAGTGGGATTTTTGTCACACCTAATGTTGATACAGTTTGAAAGGGTGTTGCTTCTACAGTACAGCATACTGAACCTGAACTATAAAGCAGACAAATACATTTTGGAAATGTGACAATTGATTTGGATACATTTTATAGGGTACAATTAATATAACGAGACTGACTGTGTAAAATTCATATAAATTAAAATATTTGATCGGGGAAGTAGCTAAATAGGTACATGAAGCAAATAACCGGATTAAAGAAATAAAGGAAAGATATGGCATTGATGTATACAAAAAGAGAAGCTTGCCTAGAAACTTTAGAATGGATTTGAGTGAAACTGAAGTGAATAAATTAGGTCTATTGACTCTGCAAGCACACATCAAGGACTTAATTGACTGCATAAAGGACTACAGGGATGTGAGAAAATACACAGAGAGAGAAGTGTAAGAAAAGGGTGGCTACAAAAAGAAAAAAGATTGCTACAGAGTGAGAAATAAGAATGGCTATGAGTGGGCCTGAAATGGAAATGGTTGTAGCAAAATTCTCTTTGCGAGAAGTACATGGAGAGGCATCTGCACATGTGCCATGGAACAGGTCTGATTTTTAAGCATTTATGGCCAATTTTGCAAAACTCAGAGAAGAGCTAAATAAGTGGTACATAGATGTTAAAAGACTAGTGACTATTTCAACTATAATTTTGCTGCATGTTTGGTGCAGTTCCAGAGGTAGACCAGGGTGTCCCAAATGTAGATGGAAAAGGGAATGGCCACACTGTATCATTCCTGATTGATACTGGTGTTATCCTGTGAGAAACTGGGGCTGATTGCAGAGGCCCCCTAACTTTTTGCCCCCATTTTCCACTTTATGCTGGTGTTTTCCTGACTCTGATGGTGCCCTGGGTACTGCTAACCAGTCCCAGGGCCTGTGCTCTGTGTAAAATGGATATGCAAATTAGGCTAATTATAATTGGCTAAGTTAACCTACCTATAAGTCCCTAGTATATGGTAGGGCATGTAGGTTTAGGGACCACAGCATAGGTGGTGCACACCTAGGTGCATTGCTGAGGTGCCCAGTGTCATTTTAAAAGCAAGCCTGCCTTGCTGGCTGCTTTTAAATTAAAGTTATATGCAAATTCGACTTTGGAATTAAAGGTACTTCCAAAGTCTTAAACTACCTTATTTTTACATATAAGTCACCCCTAAGGTGTGCCCTATGTGCCCCTAGGGCTGGGTGCCATGTAACTATAAGCAGGGACTTTATAAAAATAGATTTATAAGCCCTGGTGAGGTAAAAACAGCCAAATTCGTTTTTCCCTCATTGAAGTAAATGGCCTTCATAGGCTAGAATGGGCAGACTTTATTTTAAATTTTAAAGTCTCCTTAAATGTTACATGCCAAGAATTTGGTATCAAATTGATTGTTATAATAAATCCCACAACTTCCAGTTGTTGGATTTAATATAACTAGTGCAGGTAAAAAGTTTAGACTTTACCTAAAAAGTTGCCAATTTCAGCTCTGCATTGTTTTTGCTGCTGTGCTCTGATTGGCCAGCCTGCAGCAGCTTCTGCCAGGCTACTTTAATGAGGTGTGAAGTGGCCTGACTTCACACAAAGGAATGTGCTTGGGGGAGAGAATCTCCCCTCAGCAGATGGGGAAGCAGGAAGGGGGAGGGCTGCCAAACTGGTCTTCAAAGGCAGAGGAGGACATCTGGAGCACCCAGCAACACCCCCACATCCTGCAACCCCAGACAGCTAGGTGCCCCCTTGATTAGATTAGGAGAGGGCAGGAGAGGGGTGTGTTTATGATTTTTAGCCACACCAGTGGGTGGGCTCAGCCAGATCTCTCCTCCAAAAATCAGATTCATCCATTTTGGATTTTTAGAGACTATTGCCTTCTGGGATGGATTTTTGCCACACTTCCCAGGAAGTGGTCATCACAGGGGGACGACCCTGTCCCTGATTGGAGGACCAGGGCCCCCCTGCTTTTCACCCAGGAGCAAGGATAAAACTGGCAGACCTGCACCCACGCCTCAGATCCCCACCAAATTTCAAGAAGAAAGAACTACAAGGAGAAGAAGGACTGCCCTGCTGGACCCCTGGCCTGCACCTGGACCCTGCACTCAGAAAGACTGCACCAGCTGCACACTTGGGCTTCACCACAAGAAGGACTTTGCCTGGCTTCCACTGGTTCAAGGAGGGACTCCCTGTTTGCTACAGGTGAAAAATTGCTAACCAGAGTCCCCTGCACCAACTCCTGAAAAAGTGACCAGCTGACCACTGCCCAGTGGCCAAAAAGGAGTTTGCGCCAGGTGCACTCTGGGAGTTGAAGTCCGCACTTCCCAAGGACCATCACAGAACTTCTGGACCTTTGGGGTGAGCTGTGGACCCCAAAAGAACCTTAAAAGAACATCTGGGTGAAGCCCCAGAAGTTTGGAAAAGATTGGAGAAATTTTAGAAAAAAGCTCCATAAAGTGACCGACTCGACGCGGAAATTCTAGCCGGCTTGCCTCAACCGCGACCCGGCCTGACTTCGTGGTTCGTCCCGGTCAAGAAAAACATCCGAAAAAAAGACTAAGTCCGAACGTAAAAAGTTGACCGGGACCTTCCAGCCATCGTATCCGAGAAGGGCTCCACGGACGTCGGATCAAGATCCAGGTTTACCCCGGTCGAAGGATTTTCATCTCGAAAAAACGACTAAGTCCGAAGGTAGAAATCACCACCGAGGAAACCGACTTCGCGTATCCGGACAAGGGCTCCAGGAGGTCGGCTCCAACTGGCAGGTTCCTCCCGGTGAAGAGAAACTTCAAAATAAAGACTAAGTCAGAAGGTAACTTTTTAACCGAGGCCTCCCGCGACCTGTAGCCGAGCAGGGCTCCATCGCGGTCGGCCTGAAAGTTTGACTTTGTCCCGGTCCTGGTGCAACCAGATGACCCGATTGGCGCTTTTTGTTTCTATGCGCTAGAAACTAATAATACTTTAAAAATTCATATCTCCGGTTCCCCTGAACCGATTTTAATCGTTTTTGTGTCATTTTAAAGATAAAAATATAAGCTATTTTTATAAATTGGTTTCGGATTTTTAAACTGTTTCCTGTGTTTTATTTAATTACTGTTGTGTGATATTTGAATGCTTTACACTTTGTCTCCTAAGTTAAGCCTTGACGCTCGATGCCAAGCTACCAAGGGTAGAGCTGGGATTAATTTACTGAGACCTAACTGTACTTTTGTGGAGGTTTGTGGCTTGTTGCTAGGTGTAGGCACCTACCTGCCCTACCAATAACCCATTTTCCAACATAATTGGAAGCAGCGACGGGATCCTGTACTTGTGTTCAATATCACGTTACAGTTTTAGATAAAACAAATTAAAAATCCTTTAAATTGTCCTAGTGCAAAAATTGTTTTTAATTTTTAATTTTAATTTCTTTTTAAAATTAATTTGGATTAATTTCAATTATTGAATTTTTGTAATTTTTCTAAATTCTTGTTTCCAATTTTTGCAAAAAGTTTTTGTTGACACAAAACTAGGGAACCATGGAGCTTGATCTGGCTAGCCTACCCACACTGACAGTAGTCCAGCTTAGGGGGTTGTGTATTGAGAGGGGGTTGCCTGCAACCACTAATCTCAGGAAGGAAATCCTGATTAAATCCCTGACAGCATGGGCTGAGGCCCAAGAGGTAGAGACAGAGGAAGCTCCAGAGGAGGAACCAAAAGAGGATGATGCTAACTCTAACCACTCAGGGGAGGAAAGGCATCAGACCCCAAGTGAGGAAGAGGAGGAACGGTCCTCACTGGACACAGTCACTAGGGGCAGACCCAAAGCTAGTGGTAGGAAGAGGGTCCTTTCAGGAGGAGAGAACCCATCCATCAGGGAAAGAGAGCTGGAAGCCCAGCTAGCCTACATAGCTTTGGAGGCAGAGAAGCTTGCCCTAGAAAAGAAAAAATGGGCATACAAAGAAAAAAGAGATGGAAGCAGCGATAAAGAAGCTGAGGTGTCCATGGGTGGGGGAGTTTGCCCCAGATTACCCAAGGGGGTGGTCCCTGCTTATGTAGAGGGGGATGACATAGATAAGTGGCTGGAGGCCTTTGAGAGGGCACTCCAAATGAGAAGCGTTAGGCCTCAATACTGGGGTTCCCTTTTGTGGGAGTTGGTCCCCAACTCAGGGAGGGATAGGCTTCTGACCTTAAGGGGGGAGGAGGCAGATTCATACCCTAGTATGAAAAGGTGCTTAGCCAAGAAGTTTGGTCTGACCCCAGAGCAATATAGAATGAAGTTCAGGGACACCCAGAAGGTCAGTACCCAGTCTTGGGTTGACTTTGTAGACACCTCACTAAAAGCACTGGAGGGCTGGATTATTGGCAACAAAGTAAATACTTATGAGGGGTTATACAATCTGATCATGAGAGAGCACATCTTGACCAATTGTATCCAAGAAAGGTTACTCCAGCATCTAGTGGACTCTAAGCTGACCAACCCTAGAGAGCTAGGGGAGGCAGCTGATGAGTGGTTGAGAACCAGGGTGGTTGTCAAGTCCCAGGGGGGAGACTCCAAGAAGGGGGGGACAGGTCCCCAAAAACCTAAGGAGGGAGGTGGTAAGCCCACCACAGAGACTCCCTCTGTACCCCAGAACCCTAAGAAGGAGGAGAGTAAATCCCACTCCCAATCTGACATGCAGAGACAGGGAGACCCAGGGTTAAAAAAGCTCTTGGACAGTAGGGCTTGCTTTGACTGTCAGCAGACAGGTCACTTCAGAGGAGATGCAGCCTGTCCAAAGAAAGTGGTTAGCACTGGGCTGTCCAGTGTAGCCATAGAGGAGGATTCCTCAGATGATGAAGTCCTCCTAGCATTGTGCTGGGAGACAGGACCAGATGGTAAGCTGGTGATCCCTGAGGGTGGGAGTAGGCACTTCCACCACATTCAAGTGAATGGGATCCTTACCACTGGCCTGAGAGACACCTGTGCCAGTCACACTGTAGTGAGTGACCGGTTAGTGACCCCAGACATGTATGTCCCAGGAAAGACAAAGAAAGTCAGGATAGCCACAGGGGAGGTCACCTCTAAACCTGTAGCCATAGTGCCCCTAGAGAGGGAGGGTATCCTTGACTGGATTAGGGTGGTAGTCAGTGCTGACCTTCCCCTAGATTGTATCCTGGGCAATGACCTCCCAGAGGTGAGTCTGGTCCCAGATGGGGCGGTCGCCCAGGGCGCCCCCCCAAACCAAAGTCCTGGGGAGTCAGTCCCTACAGTTAGGAGACAGGGGTCCCCAAGAAAAGGAAAGAAGAAAAGGAAGGGTAGGCCACTCTTAAAGAGAGTTCCAGGGAGCCAAAGGCCTTCTGCCCCAGTAGGGGGGGAGCCCAGAGTTGGCACTGGTGAGGCCTCACCTGACCCCAAGGAAGTCCTGAGTAGTCAGGCAGCTGTCCAGATGCAAGGTGTTGCCCCTGCACTGACAGAAGGGAGAGTGGAAGGAGGGTGTCTGCCACAGGAGGTGGTAGCCCCCCACTCTAGACAGCAAGAGGGGTGCCAGGACCCCAAAGATGCCCCTAAAGCAGCTCAGCCACCTGTCAGTGGAGAGCTTAGGGTGTGGTTCTGGGTACTGACAGCTGTCAGTAGCCTCTGCTGGGTGCTAGCCTTCCTGGCAGCACTGTACGTGGCCTGGGAGGCAGACCCCAAGGCCAATAGCAAAGTAGGCCCCCTGACCCTGTTGGTCATGGTGGGGTTGCTCAAGTGTTGGGTGACCTCTTTGGGTAAACTAGGTCTTGCCCTAGCAAAGTTAGGAGTAGGGGAGGTGGGCACCTCACTACCCAAGTTGGCAGAGAGAGAGGAGGAAGACCCCCCTAGAGGGAAGTTTCAGTTTGGGTTGGGTCCTTTTACTGTTGGGATGGCTTCACTACCCAGAGGGAGTGACCCTGACAGGAGGATATAAGGCAGAGTAGGCCCTGCAAAGGGACAGCCAGTTTTCTTCACTGTCTTCCTCGCCTAACAAGCCAGGAAGACTCTCCCAGGGTTGGGCTGAGTCTCCTGGGCGTGTGGGCTGGGGGGGGGTTGTGTGAGAAACTGGGGCTGATTGCAGAGGCCCCCTAACTTTTTGCCCCCATTTTCCACTTTATGCTGGTGTTTTCCTGACTCTGATGGTGCCCTGGGTACTGCTAACCAGTCCCAGGGCCTGTGCTCTGTGTAAAATGGATATGCAAATTAGGCTAATTATAATTGGCTAAGTTAACCTACCTATAAGTCCCTAGTATATGGTAGGGCATGTAGGTTTAGGGACCACAGCATAGGTGGTGCACACCTAGGTGCATTGCTGAGGTGCCCAGTGTCATTTTAAAAGCAAGCCTGCCTTGCTGGCTGCTTTTAAATTAAAGTTATATGCAAATTCGACTTTGGAATTAAAGGTACTTCCAAAGTCTTAAACTACCTTATTTTTACATATAAGTCACCCCTAAGGTGTGCCCTATGTGCCCCTAGGGCTGGGTGCCATGTAACTATAAGCAGGGACTTTATAAAAATAGATTTATAAGCCCTGGTGAGGTAAAAACAGCCAAATTCGTTTTTCCCTCATTGAAGTAAATGGCCTTCATAGGCTAGAATGGGCAGACTTTATTTTAAATTTTAAAGTCTCCTTAAATGTTACATGCCAAGAATTTGGTATCAAATTGATTGTTATAATAAATCCCACAACTTCCAGTTGTTGGATTTAATATAACTAGTGCAGGTAAAAAGTTTAGACTTTACCTAAAAAGTTGCCAATTTCAGCTCTGCATTGTTTTTGCTGCTGTGCTCTGATTGGCCAGCCTGCAGCAGCTTCTGCCAGGCTACTTTAATGAGGTGTGAAGTGGCCTGACTTCACACAAAGGAATGTGCTTGGGGGAGAGAATCTCCCCTCAGCAGATGGGGAAGCAGGAAGGGGGAGGGCTGCCAAACTGGTCTTCAAAGGCAGAGGAGGACATCTGGAGCACCCAGCAACACCCCCACATCCTGCAACCCCAGACAGCTAGGTGCCCCCTTGATTAGATTAGGAGAGGGCAGGAGAGGGGTGTGTTTATGATTTTTAGCCACACCAGTGGGTGGGCTCAGCCAGATCTCTCCTCCAAAAATCAGATTCATCCATTTTGGATTTTTAGAGACTATTGCCTTCTGGGATGGATTTTTGCCACACTTCCCAGGAAGTGGTCATCACAGGGGGACGACCCTGTCCCTGATTGGAGGACCAGGGCCCCCCTGCTTTTCACCCAGGAGCAAGGATAAAACTGGCAGACCTGCACCCACGCCTCAGATCCCCACCAAATTTCAAGAAGAAAGAACTACAAGGAGAAGAAGGACTGCCCTGCTGGACCCCTGGCCTGCACCTGGACCCTGCACTCAGAAAGACTGCACCAGCTGCACACTTGGGCTTCACCACAAGAAGGACTTTGCCTGGCTTCCACTGGTTCAAGGAGGGACTCCCTGTTTGCTACAGGTGAAAAATTGCTAACCAGAGTCCCCTGCACCAACTCCTGAAAAAGTGACCAGCTGACCACTGCCCAGTGGCCAAAAAGGAGTTTGCGCCAGGTGCACTCTGGGAGTTGAAGTCCGCACTTCCCAAGGACCATCACAGAACTTCTGGACCCTTGGGGTGAGCTGTGGACCCCAAAAGAACCTTAAAAGAACATCTGGGTGAAGCCCCAGAAGTTTGGAAAAGATTGGAGAAATTTTAGAAAAAAGCTCCATAAAGTGACCGACTCGACGCGGAAATTCTAGCCGGCTTGCCTCAACCGCGACCCGGCCTGACTTCGTGGTTCGTCCCGGTCAAGAAAAACATCCGAAAAAAAGACTAAGTCCGAACGTAAAAAGTTGACCGGGACCTTCCAGCCATCGTATCCGAGAAGGGCTCCACGGACGTCGGATCAAGATCCAGGTTTACCCCGGTCGAAGGATTTTCATCTCGAAAAAACGACTAAGTCCGAAGGTAGAAATCACCACCGAGGAAACCGACTTCGCATATCCGGACAAGGGCTCCAGGAGGTCGGCTCCAACTGGCAGGTTCGTCCCGGTGAAGAGAAACTTCAAAATAAAGACTAAGTCAGAAGGTAACTTTTTAACCGAGGCCTCCCGCGACCTGTAGCCGAGCAGGGCTCCATCGCGGTCGGCCTGAAAGTTTGACTTTGTCCCGGTCCTGGTGCAACCAGATGACCCGATTGGCGCTTTTTGTTTCTATGCGCTAGAAACTAATAATACTTTAAAAATTCATATCTCCGGTTCCCCTGAACCGATTTTAATCGTTTTTGTGTCATTTTAAAGATAAAAATATAAGCTATTTTTATAAATTGGTTTTGGATTTTTAAACTGTTTCCTGTGTTTTATTTAATTACTGTTGTGTGATATTTGAATGCTTTACACTTTGTCTCCTAAGTTAAGCCTTGACGCTCGATGCCAAGCTACCAAGGGTAGAGCTGGGATTAATTTACTGAGACCTAACTGTACTTTTGTGGAGGTTTGTGGCTTGTTGCTAGGTGTAGGCACCTACCTGCCCTACCAATAACCCATTTTCCAACATATCCACTCCATGATTGCTTCCATAGAGGTTCCACACCATTCTCAGGAAAAGAAGTACATGTTATAGAAATCAGTAACAAACAAATTATGAGCCAAGTTTCAGCAAATGTCCTTGTTAAAAGTAGTTCTATAGAAAATGATCACCAATTTATATTGTGTGATTTGAGTCCCGTTAAGTTGCTAGTAAGTGATTGACTCTGCAAATTAAATTAGTGATTTACTGTACACCGGATGGTGTCACAATTCAAACTTAAGATGATGATTTAGAATTTAAACTAAAACTACAAGAGTCAAAAGTTCAGTTGTTCCCAGTTCTTAAAGATGGCCTGACTGTTGATTTAGGACATACAGTGAAAGAAGAGGAATGGAATTTTACATGTGAAGAAATTAGACTAATTAAAACTGCACAGCTATGTAGAGTGTTGTAAAACCAGATGAGTTTACTCTAAAAATCATCAGTGTAAACTTTCATGTAAAGCTGAAGATCGACGTAGCCCCTCATTGAGATGACAGAACTGGGAATTCTGAGTTAGGGGCTTGGTAGTCCTTACAACTCTCCTGTGATGGACATTTAAAAAGCAGAGTGGCAAATGGAGGGTGGAGCAAGATCTTATAGAGATAAATAAAAATGTAGTTCCATGTTTACCGTGGTACTACTTCCCGCTGTGATTGTTTTTCAGAATCCTGTGGATACAAAATGGTACACAGTAATTTAATTTTGCCAAGCTTTTTTCTCCATTCCTCTTCATGAGGGCAGCCAATACGCTTTTGAGGTCAGATTCCTCAAAAAATAAGTGATAAGGAAGAAGAGGGTGATATCTTTATGCTAAGCAGCCCTGTCCCCAACAGTGCACCAGTATCACCTGCCTCAGGAAGCTCAAGATGGTACAACAGTCAGATTGAGACACCACAGCATACAGTGACTGCTGCAAGATGTACACTGAGTCTACTACCTCCTAGTTCTTGGAAGTCAAAAGAGATAAAAACCAGACTACTATTATGGGCATGTTTAGGCAGGAGGGGCCTCACCAATGCAATCACCCAACAGCACATTTTTACAATAGGAATCTGGCTAATATATTAGCCCTGGACCCCCTACATCTTTCATTTGTTGAAATTTGTGGCTGTCATCTGTCCACAATGGAAGGTTCCCTGTTGGACCTATTTTGCCAGAGTTGCTGTTCCAGCACTCTATCACGTTGTGCTGCACTTGGTTGGAAAGGATTTGCAGCAGAGTACTGTTCACACTATCCACCTGACGATAGACATGTGGACGAGTTATCAAACACTGATTACATGTGTATCACTGCATACTTGATCTCTTTTGCGGTTGCTAGGCAACAGCTATCGACAGGTCTCAATACTGAGGAAACTTTTAAGGGCATTCGGCTGCATGCAACAGCAGCCATGTTTGACATGGAGAAATCCCATGCAACTACAAACATCTTGAAAGACTTTATCAGCAAGGCGTTTGAATGGTTGTGACTCTGAAGTCCCAGAATTGGACCAGTAATATAGTTAAGGCCATGATGGATGGTGGCTATTTTAGGGTCCTATGTTTGGCGTATTGCATCAACTTGGTTGTACAGGACTTTCTCAAAAAATAAAATATAATCAGCAACATACTGCCCAATGTGCAAAAGAATCTGCACTCAGTTCAGCCATTCTTCTAAAGCCTGTAAGCAGTTGAGGATCATTCACCATGCTAACAGAGTACCAGTTAAAGCCCTCATACAAGAGGTGCCAACATGCTGGAGCTCAACCTATTACATTGATTGTATCAGTAACTATGTCATTCAAAGAGGAGAGGACACAATTGGGTAAATCATGCCCATGGATACAGAAAAATGAGACCTAGTCAAATTTCTGAGACAGATGCTACTTCTGTTTGAGGTTTTCACTCAGGAAGTCAACAAGGACAGTGGGATGGGCCAAGCTATCCTGTTGTTGCATCTGCTACATGACCAGTTAAAAATGGTGTCACAAAGGTTTGGCGGGTGAACAAAAATGCAGAAGCACAATCCATGCTTTACAGCTTAATCCTTCACTTGGCTGTTAGTACAAGGCTTCAAAGAGTCATTGTGTAATCCAAAGAGTACATCTGTGCCACAATACTTGATCCACGGTACAAAAATACTGGATACTTTCATTCCTTTTTTTCAGGAGATGTTTCACAATACAAGGTGTGGATTTTTGAGCAAGTGAGATATTTAGAAGAGCAATGGCTGGACATTATAGTCCCACTTCCTGGGCATAGGTTCTGGGTTGCTGCCTTTAACTTCCATAGATGGCAGTCCATTTGTCTCACAGCAGCCAATACAAGCAACAAAAACACCGGCAACAACCACAATAAGAGGAACAGAAGAATCGGCCATAACCTCTGCATTGGCTTAGTTTTAACTTGCAGGTCTTAAGTCCAGTGCAAAGGCAGAGGCAAAAGAAGGTTGAGCAAGTGGCAGCAGCAATGACCATTATAGAGGATGTTCCAGGATTATCTGGATGAACCAAAAGAGGTCTATGTGGATCAACAAACATTGCTGTATTGGTGTGGGAAGATGCACCAATGGCCAGAGATCAGCAGGCTGGCAATGCAGTATGTGTCTTGTCCAGTTACAAGGGTGTCTTCTGATCATGTGTTCAGTACAGCTGGTGCAGTTGTTACAATGAAAAGGACCTATCTCTTGCCTAAAAATGTGGAGAAATTAACCATGATCAAAATGACACAACATTTTTTAACCACACAATTACATTGTTCCTGAAATACCACAGGAGGAGGAGGAAGATGAGGTGATTGGTCAGACTCAAGTGTGTAAGCTGACCAACCTCTGGGCAAACCACCTGAGTTTGAGGACGAACTCTACTTCCTCGACTGAGTATGTCTCCATAGAACATTTTAATTATTTATGGTTGTTGGAAATGGCCCTTTCTCCAGGGTTATCCCCAAACTTTTTGTCTTTCTCCTCTTATTATTCTGACCTTCTTTTGCTGGCTTTAGGATTCTGGGAAATTTACCACTGCTAATCATTGCTGAAGTGCATTTGCTGTCTCTTCTTAGACTTGGTATATTTGACTTACATCTGTTTGACTTATTAAATTTACCTGTACGTCCCTTCCAAAGTGGTATACCATATTCCTCAGGGCATGTAAATTAAATGGTACTGGTAGGCCTGCAGTGCCGATTGTGCCACCATAGAAGTAGCCTTTCAAATTTGCCTCTGTCCTGCCACTGCAGTGTCTCTGTGCGCAGTTTATTGTCACATTGACCTGGCAAGTCAAACCACTTGCCAAGCACTAAACTCCCTTTTTACTACACCTAAGCCACCCCTAAGGTAGACCCTAGATAGCCCTAAGGGCAGGGTGCTATATGTAAAAGGTAGGATATATATTTGTATATGTTACATGTCCTAATAGTGACAAACAGTTCATTTCGTTTTTCACTGTTGTGAGTGCTGCTCCTCTCATAGGTTTGCATTGGGAATTCCATTATTTATGTCTAAGTGGTCATTTCTGATTTGAGGAGCAGGGGCATGTTTGGTATGTTTGGAATGGCAGTGAGAAATCCTACTTACTGGTGTAGGTGGATTTTACATTACTATATTAGAAATGCCACCTTTAGAAAGTGAGCATTTCTCTGTGCCTATAACTCTAGTGCTTTACAGCTTGACTCCAATCCACGTCGGGGGCAGAGTGACAGCTCCATTTGGTGCATGCTTTCAAGACAGCCATCACACAGGAGGAGCTAGGTGTGAGAGAAGAGGCATCTGCATAGTGATAGATTTCCTGGGCTGGGGAGAGGAATGGTTATTCACACCTTACAAGTGAATGGACTGTGTCTACCCTTGCACAATGGACTGATTACTCGCTTCTGATGTCTGGAGACAGGATTGAGGAGAAAGGAAGTTGTGCTTTACTTGAAAATGTTCTTTTGAAGTTACCCCGTAGACAAATGCATTTTTAGAATATAAGTACAGGAGCTCTCGCCCCATGATTTTCAGAGCACTTTTTGAACTGGGACCGAATCTCTATCAGAAGGACTGCTGGTCTGCACAAAGGACTCATCAGGACTGCTCTTCTGTTGTTGCCATGTTGCCTGGTGTCTGCTGGGTGGCAAAAAGGACTCATCTGGATTGCTTTCTTGCTTGTTGCCCTGCTTCAAGCCAGATCCCTGATTCTGGTTTGCTAGAGGACTCCTGTCAGGAGAACCCACCACTAGACTGACGTGCCCTGATGTGTTGGTCTGCTGCCTATCATCTACTTTTCTGCACCTAGTGCTCTCGAGGGACATGTGGACTGCTCCTCTCCTTATCTTTGTACAGTGAGGCCTCTGGATTGAAGAGGCATCATCTGAGGCCATTGCACCTCTGACTCGGGGAATTCCAGGGGTCCTAAAACAGCACCTCTTGAGTGCTCCCCGTTTAACCAGCACGTGGTGAACGCTAGTACTTGCTCAGCCCTAACACAGGATTTGCTCTTCACCCCGGTGAGTGGGGCTTAGGCTTCAGGGGCTGTGTGCTTTCCATTCCATTCCAGAAGTGGGAGAACCGCTGCATCAAGTAGGGAAGTCCTGCTACAGGGTGACATTGCTTAGCACCTTTAGGCACCTGGGGAATATGAGGGCCCACCCACCAACCTTATTGACGTGCGCCAGAGCATTCCCTAGCAGCTCGCCGGCGGTGCAGGCCAATTCCAGAACCTTCCTCAGCTCCCAATGGGTTGCCCAGACAAAGGAGGTTTCCCATGGGGCTAGGTACTGTGAGAGAACTTGCGCTGTGGGGATCTGACAAGGCTTCCTTTATTTCTAGGAGACTGCCTGAGGTTGCAGAGAGTACCTTTAGCCCCCGATACTGTGGTGTCGCTGCAGTGGTACCCCATGGTCGAGGGCAGCTGCTCCAGCTGGATTCAGCACAGAAGTCTGAGGGGGGCTCCCCACAAGCCTCCACC
Organism: Pleurodeles waltl; assembly: GCF_031143425.1. Classification (NCBI taxonomy): domain Eukaryota; kingdom Metazoa; phylum Chordata; class Amphibia; order Caudata; family Salamandridae; genus Pleurodeles; species Pleurodeles waltl. The sequence continues at coordinate 346,272,009 of NC_090439.1, forward strand.
ATACGTAGGGGCCCCCACATCTCTCCTTGTCTTGGGCAGGGCCGGGGGGCTTTGCTTGCCAGGGGTACCTAATAAAACTTAATATTGGCACAGAGGTTTTTAGGCCCTTTGCAACTGCACATGCATGCAACCATACCAAGAGATTACCATATATCACTTAGTAGATGCTCAAGGGTCCCTGGGCCCTCTGTTTTGCTTCTGCAATCATTGTGATGGAATCCCTCATTACTGAGAAATACCAAGTGTAAGTGCAGATGTGCTATACCTTCTGGTGGGGAATGTTTTGGGAACCAAACTTGTATTGCATACTGAGCGTAGTTCGTGTAGCTACTCCATGCGGAACTGTGCGAAGTAAAAAAAATACTGTCATGCTATGCAGAGTTCAGCTAGTGGGTGGGGTTTCTTGTCTCGCACGTTCGCGTTATGTTTAACATCATTGTCAAAGTGAAGTATGTCCCTTCGTTGGAATCCTCACACAAACTGCACCACACAGTTTGCATAAGCGCGGCCATCTTGTTTTTTTTCCTTGCTATGGTGCTGGGGACTACTTTCCTATCCCTCTATATCTCTCACATCCCTCTGTTTTAAAACCTATTTTCCCCTAGTTTCTTATTATCATATCACCTTTTCTCTTTCTCTTTTTATATTTGAGCTTTTCTCCTAATGTTTTGTGTTTTTTTGCAACTTTTTTCTTTTTCATTTTTTTGCTTTACATTTGTTTACCTTCCTTTTTCCTAATCTTTCCTTTTCTCTCCCCGCCCCATGTTCCTAGCGCCATGGCGCAGCAGGGGGACGGCAATGCCAGGCTCCCAACCACAAGAATCAGCCGCCTTCCTTGTGGGTGGTGGCAGCGATGATAAGGGGTGCTGACCCGCTCCATATTTTCTGAGGTGGAGGTGACTGCCTCGGTGTTCTATGTGCATTGCCACCTCCCCTCAACCTTGGCAGCACGCAGCAGACCCTGGTCTGGTTTCCTTCTCTGAGAGCACCAGAAATGCTGGGAGAGGGTGTGCGGGGCTGTGCGCAGCAGCCCTGGGGTCCTGCGCACCCAGCAACAGCTGACGCACCGGTGGGCCAACATTCTAGATTGGGAGACAGACCTGCTCGACCTGCTAGGCATCAAGGTTAGGGGGCTGGGTGAGTAATAACAATTAATTATTAGTTGTGTTCTATGCTAATAGTTTCTTCCCAAATAGAAAGCATGCCGTTCATGCGCAGGTAAGTTAACTTTATGTTACAAATATAGGGGGTCATTCCTACCCTGGCGGTCATAGACCGCCAGGGTAGGTGACGGAGGAAGCACCGCCAACAGGCTGGCGGTGCTTCCGGGGGCATTCTGACCGCGGCGGTAAAGCCGCGGTCAGAAAAGGGAAGCCGGTGGTTTCCCGCCGGCTTCCCGCTGCCCCAGGGAATCCTCCACGGCGGCGTTGCAAGCAGCGCCGCCATGGGGATTCCGACCCCCTTCCCGCCAGCCTGGTTCTGGCGGTTTTCACCGCCAGAACCTGGCTGGCGGGAACGGGTGTTGTGGGGCCCCTGGGGGCCCCTGCAGTGCCCATGCCACTGGCATGGGCACTGCAGGGGCCCCCTACCAGGGCCCCACATTGATTTTCAGTGTCTGCGTGGCAGACACAGAAAATCGCGATGGGTGCAACTGCACCCGTCGCACACCAGCAACTCCGCCGGCTCCATTCGGAGCCGGCTTCCTCGTTGCTGGTGCTTTCCCGCTGGGCGGGCGGGCGGCCTTTTAGTGGTCGCCCGCCCGCCCAGCGGGAAAGTCAGAATCACTGCGGCGGTCATTTGACCGCGCAGCGGTGTTCTGGCGGGGGAACTTTGGCGGGCGGCCTCTGCCGCCCGCCGAAGTTAGAATGACCCCCATAATATGTGATTGTCATCTATAGAGGTCCTCGGAGCTACCTAATTGTACTTGTTTTTGGCGCTTGTTTGGGCTGATTAAGAAGCAATGCAGAGACTCCTCCTGTTCCATGTCTAAGATAGTCAACATTAATATTAGCATTATCAAGTGTGCATGTTCTCTCACTATTCTGTGTATTTCTTATTTGTAGCTCATACAGTGCCAACTGTCAAGCAATTTCCCAGTGATATGTAATAATTTTGCATGTATCCAATCTATGCATTGAGAGATTGAGAATGAGATGCAAACTGTAAAAATCATTAATTGCAATTTATTAGTAATTCCAAAATGTAGTTTAGGAAAATTGGAATAGGGTTAGGAAATTTGGAATGGGATGATCCATGATACTAGTATTATTATTATACAAGCACTCTGAACCTCTGATGCACTGCATTTGCCTTAAAAAAAATTATATTCTTGGAGAGATTGTTTATTAACAGTACCACTAATCTTTTCTATTTCTTTTCTTACATCAGCCAGCATTCAGGGGCAGGAAGAGGGCTGGTGGTGAGGTGGGGGAGGCAGCTGACTCTGCTGGCCCCAGTAAGTCCTCCTGTTGTTGTTAATATCAATATTTATTTTCCTAACATTTACTGCTCCACACTCAGAATTATTTTCTACCTTTTTACTGTGAATGTCTCCTAATGTATCTCCAACTCCACTTCCATTTATATGTTTAGTACATTCTTCTTATCTCTGCATTGTCCTATTTACTTATTTTCTGTATTTCAAGTTTCTTTACTTCAAACTGGCTGACTGTAGTGGTCTGTCTGTAGCTTCCTTTCTTCTGCTTTGTCAGTGAGCTTTCCCTCTCCCCGTATGTATCTTATCTTGTGGAGTGTTGGTAAGGCTCAGAGAACAAATGTACTGATGATTGCATGCCCATGTAAGGTATTTTACACATATTTCGTGAGAAAGGTTTCTTTTTCTTGCTACAGACTCCAGCTCAATCATGAAAAAAAAGCAAAAAAGGTGTTTGGAAAAACTCAGATTCATCAATAGCTAGTTCTGCCCCTCCATTACCATTTTTCTTTACTTGACTACCTGGCTTTGAAAAAATTGCCAAACAAGAAAATGTCCACCTGTTATTTTGATAGATGAGAACCTGTAAGCGAAAATATTGAGGTATTATACCTGTATTTTGCTATTGCAAAAAAACAAAATGGGGGAGGGGTATGTGGTGTCTGAATTGTATATATTTTTTTCTAGTCACACCAACCATGAGTGCTAGAGTCAGCAGCGACAGTGCCAGCGCCGACGCAGAGGTCGGAGCAGATGAGGGGGAGTCTATGCAGCGACACTGGGGGGCAGTGGTAAGTCCTATTGCTTGCTTATTGACAATTAGTAATATAGGGCCAGATGTAGCAAACTTTTGCGAGTCGCAAATGGCCCGAATCGCTATTTGCGACCCCGCAAAATCGGAAATGGGATGCAAAAATCCCATTTCCGACTCGCAAAATGCGATGCGAGCCGGTACCGACTCGCAAAATTTGCGACCCCATTTTGTGACCCGCTAATAGGAAGCGCAATTTGCGAGTCACAAACCAAATGCAATAGCAACTCGCAAATTGTGCCTAGTCGCAAAAAGCCCATTTTGCACGTCCAATTTACCACTAACTCAGAGCAGGTGGTAACCATTACCAAAGTATAAAAGGAGACCCAGAAGGCATCTGGGTTACTCAAGATGGTGGAGATATACCTGATAGCAGGGAGGAGGAGAGCCCACGCAGCCCAGCAGAGGAGGAGGAGGAGCCAGAGACAGGAGAAGATTTACAGAACAAGGCAGACACTCTTCCAGCAAACTGAGGAGGAAATTTATGACAAATACAGACTTAGCAGCACAGCTATAGTAGATTTAATAGATTTACTCAAACCACAGCTAGAACGCCAGACTGTGCGCGGCTGCGCCATCCCTACGCATGTGCAAGTGCTATGCTCACTGCACCTCTTGGCCTCGGGTAGCTATCAGGGGGGCATTGCTGTGGCAGGTGGGGTATCCCAAAGTCCACTATCACCGTTCTTTAGGGCATTCCTAGATGCCATACTCACACACATGTCCTGATACATATACCTACCCAGGAATGAGGCAGAAATTAACAGCACCAAATTGGACTTTTACCGGATTGCCAACTTTCCCCATGTCATAGGGTGTGTAGACGGGACACATATTCAAATATGCCCTCCTGCAAACCTGGAATATCTGTTCCGCAATAGGAAGTGTACCCACTCACTCAATATTCAGGTTGTGTGTGACGCCCATTATGTCATCACTGACATGGTTGCTAAGTTTCCAGGCAGTACTCATGACTCCTACATTTTTAGGCACAGTGGGATACACCAAAGCCTGGAACGTGGGGAGTTTGGAGACGGATACCTGCTAGGTAGAGCTGCATACACCTTGTAGACATGCACACAGATCAATGTGCAAACCAACCATGACTTGCTAACAGTGTACGTTTTGTGCCCAACAGGTGACAGTGCATATGCACTACGGCCATGGATACTGACTCCGTACTTAACACCCAGCAATGAATGTGAGAGGCGATACAACAGTGCACATAAGAGGACCAGGAACATAATTGAAAGAACCTTCGGACTGCTGAAAGCAAGGTTCAGATGCCTCTACCGAAGTGGAGGTGCCCTCAAGTATACCCCCATAACGGCTTTCAAAATAGTTGTCGCATGCGCTATCCTGCACAACATTGCCACCTGACGTGGGCTACCTCTCACCCCTGCAGACCCAGATTCTGAGGATGAAGAGCAAGAGCAACCACATCGCCATCATGGGGATAGGAGCATCGCAAATCAAGGCAGACTGAGACGGGAACACATTGCAAACCAATACTTTGGAAGGTACGTGCCAACTTCATCCATACTCACCAATAGAACAAACACTCCATGTGTTAAGTGTAACGAACAAATGATTTAATATGTGCAAAAAAACAAACTATATACAAGGAAAAACTGTTCAGGGACTTCAAAAGTCCACCTGGCATGGGACACATTGCCATCATGTGCCCCAACATCAGGGACAGTGTTTAGCTCACACCCTACGGCGTGCTCACCCAGCCTGGCTGGTACTAGGTGGGTCAGCAGTGCTCTGCCTTGTACTCCCACTCCGTAGCACCCTGGTGTCACCGGCAGAGACACTGCTTACAGTGGTGCCCTCCTCACTGTCTTGTGGGGTGTCACCTGTACCCCTGGACACCTGCCGTGCCTCCATGAGGTCTATTGCATGGGTGATCCGTCTCAGTCCCCGTGCCACATCACCAGCAAAGTGGCACATGTCAACCTGGAGGCTGACTGTTCCCCTAGACAGCCCAGTTGTGTTCACTGCCAGCCGTACAGTAGAGGAGGCCATCCTGTCCAGCCTTTGCAGCAGCTGGCGGTCCCTGCGCCGCGCACCGTCACTCTGCGTTAGCAATCCAGCCACCAGTTCGCGCATTGACAGGGCAAGGTCACCTGTGTTGTTCCCAATGACCTCCAGTTGTGAATGCACCTGCTGCATGCTGTTGGCATGGTTCCTCTCAAAGCGCTGCAAAACCCCACTAATCCTCCTTAACTGTTGGTTTTGCAGGTGCTGACCCCGTAGCAGTTGGGCCTCCGTTGGTGTTGTGGAGGGAAGCCCTGACTCTGCCTGCTGCACTGCTGTCATCATCCTGCGTCGCCTGCGCAGCGGTGGAGGCCCTGTGATGTCTAATGTGGCACTCTGGCTTGTACCTGGTGCAGGCTCCAAGACCACTGTTGCAACAGGTGTTGCCAGAGAGGGGATGGTGTTGGTGGTGCAGGTGGGAGTGGTGGCTGGTCCTGTTGTCTCCTCTGGGGCTGGCTGACCATTGGCACCTGGCTGCTTTGGCTGGTGGGGGTGTCTTGTGGGAGACCTGTGGGACATGGGGAAAACACTGTCAGTGTCTACTATCAGTTAACAACTTCCTAATAAACAATAGCCTATGAAATGCCTACTTGCCTACATTGCCCATAATGCATCATTCTGGTGTTTGCTACTCTGAAATGGAGCTATCTTGGTTGTGCATGCCCCTGTGTACATGGTGGGTGGGGGTATGGCATTGATGGGGGTACAGGCATATCACATGGTACTCACCGGTTGATGGTCCGGGCTCAGAGGTGTCCAGTTCTCCAAATCCAGTAACAGCCTCCGGCTCCAGGGTCTCCTCAACCCTTTCCTCCAGGGGTGTGGGTGGTATTATGGTAGATGTCCCCCTCCTGTGCCTCTCATCTCCCGGAGCCTTTCTGCCACCCTCTCCTTGGTCCGGGAGCGGAGGTCGTACCACCTCTTCTTTAGTTCGTCCACACTCCTGTGGCTCACCCCCAGGGAGTTTACCTTCTCCTGGATATCCTGCCAAATTCCTTTTTTTTTAGAGTCTGGCACATTGAGGACTGCCTTGCCAAACAGCTCATCATGGTGCTGACAGCACTCATCCGTTAGCACCTCCAGCTCCTTCTCTGCAAACTTGAGCTTTCTCTTCCTGGGAGTGTCAGCCATGGTTGCTGGTGCTCTGTTAGCTGTGCTGCAGTTAAAAAGGGTGTGGTCCTCCCTCCTCCCAGGTGTATTTGTAAACTTCCTGGCTGTGATATCATCATCATGTGCCAGGAAGTGTTTTCCTGAGTGTTCTGGAGTGGTTTCTGCAGTGTTATGCAGCACCTGCTTTCAATTTTCAGCACAGTCGCAATTTGCGACACCCATTCGCAAATTGCGAGTCCGTTTTTTGCGCGGTCGCAAAAAGCGTCCTCGCAAACAGCGGACTCGCTATCTGCGGTGCGACTCCGGGTGCGAGTCGCAATTTGTCAGCGCACTTTCTACCTGCATTGCAGTTAGCGACACGCAAATTGCGAGTCGCAAATGCTCGCAAATTACGAGTCGCTATTTTTTTCCTACCTACATCTGGCCCATAGTCACTATAAGGGTGTACTAGTGTTGTTAACTCACCCATCAAAACCCTGCTTTACCAGACGCAGCAGGAGCTAAATAAGTATTAAGGGCCTCTTCTATCTGCAACCCAGCAGACTAAGGTTTATAAAATGAACTTGAACTATAATGTGTTTTGGAAACTTGAAAGAAGAATGGAAGTAGAATGGATGTGTGAAATATCATATGAGTGAAAGGATGTGTGTGTGGATGAAAGGGTGCATAATAATCACATAGGTGGGTAATGAGGAGTATGATAGGATGCATTGGTGGGTGAAGGATGGATGAAAGCGTATATGGGTGAAGGATGCCAGCCCAGGTGGGTGAAAGGGTAGGGGTGAGAGGATTCCATGCCTTAACGGGTGAACGGACTCCTCGGATGGGTTAGATCTCTTGGATGGGTGAAAGGATGCATGGGTGGTTATTGGGTAAATGGATGTTGGTGAAAGGTTAGTAGAGAGCCATGTCTGGAATCTGGATTGTTTTAATTGGCAAAGGACTGAATCCAAGAATGTAAAGCTTTGCTTGAATGGTGTATATCAAAGCCAAGGATGAAGAATAAGAGTACTAGAAGAACACACTAGCAATGATAAATGGATAAATGCTTGGAATGAAGAAACAAGGGAGCTCTTCTGGATGGGGTGTTCACCTACTTTACTTGCTTGAAATGGTTTTTATCAAAGGTTTGATGCAAAGGTTTGGATGATATTTCAGAATATTCCCTTGACTCACAGTATTTTTCAGGCGAGGCAGGTAATATGTATCCCAGCATCTATTTACCATTGCTTCCTCCCTCGCTATGGCCTTTCACCAGGGCCACCCATGATGACATAACAGCTGCATGTTTCAATTCGGCACAATCAGCACTACAGTGTTAGCTGTGCAATGTGGGTCTGTCAGCTTAAGTTAAGTTAATGTGTCAAACAAAAACAATGCAAAAACAAGGTGTGTTTCCCTTTCCTCACACTGCCCACTGTGTCAGTCAATTCCTAGTACTTTTCTCCTTTAATCTTTCTTAAGTTCTGTCCCAGACTTCTGAATAATTTGAAAAATCCAGTCTTTGCTTGCACCACATTTTTTAAGCCAATTGATTATATAATTCATTATGGCTCCTATAATGGATTTACTTCTGTTCTAATTTTTCCCTTTCAACATTTGCCAACCACAGTGAGTCACACTACTAGCCAAACCTTGGGCACATGATAATAATGAAGAGGAATTCATTGATCTGTAAAGTATGCACTCTACCTGCCCATCCTAATCCCCTCTACCTTACCCTGCTGTTGAGTAGATTAAGAAGATTCCTTTCCTTACGGCAAGGCACATTTATTATTTGGTGAAAAAGTAGTTATTACAAAGTGTGGTGGAGGTGGGGGATGACAAAAGTGGGTAAATTGGTCCATAAGTAAGTGCCTTGATTTTCCTGAATGGGATAGTCTATGATTGTGTGAAAGAGCCATATACAATCTATATCCCATTCCTTAATCCTTTCACTGTACTGCAGTGTATCACTTTTCCTACCGCCTACTTATGGCAGACAGGATGTCTGCATGATTGATTATATTATACTACATGGCGTGTTTCATTCTTAGTATTCATCAGCATTGTATTCCAGGTACAAAGAAGAACAGGGCCATTGGAATAAAATAATTTTCTAGTACAGCTGCCCCAGCTGCAGGCAGAAATGAGTATGACTAGGGCACCAGCTGAGCTAGCAATGCCACCATTAATTTAGCACAACAGGAGAGAGAAGAATTATTGTACTCCATAGTTCATATTATAGCTGTGACAGTTATCACCTTAAAATTGAATGTCCTGAGGTGACCACCAAATGTACTGCTTCTGTGCCACTACACTACATGATTTAAAACAACTGTTTTGCTCAGAGCATTGATTACAATTTCTCTTTTTACTTTCTTGATATAACTATTCCTGCTGGTCCACCTTCACAGCAGAAAATAGCAGCCTGGTTGTGGTGGGCGAAGCTAGAGGCCATATGGGCTGATCACCAGTGGCTGATGATCCTTGAGGAAGAGGAGGATGAGGAGGCAGCAGTTGCAGCCAGTACTCAGAGACCAGGAGCCTCCAGCACAGCAATACATCCGCTTCAGTGCCAGGGCAGCGGCCCACCATCGTATCATCCCTGTTGCCCCCCCATTGGAGACCATGTTCAATGCTGCACCCTTCTGAGGCTGGTGTAGTTAGAGGCCCATCAGGCATATGTGGAGGGACTCCTCAGAAGAATCCTAGACCGCCTTTAATGCCCTCCGCTGCCCCTTATTTAACCTTTTTTTTTGTTATTATTCAACATGAACAAATGGACAGGTTTTCTTTGGAACATTAGTTGGGGAAAGGGACATTTGTTTGAGGCTGGGGTGGCCATTTGTGGGTGGAAGGGGTGGGTATTTACTATTTTTGTTAGGGACGGGGTAAAGTAAATTGTTATTTTAAGTTCTTTATGACTAAAATCTTTTTGGGGTGTTTTACTTCGCACTGCTGCCTTTACTTAGCGCGTTTCAAAATCTGCTGATAGTGTATTCCTTTTAACGATGTATGTGTTTGAAATCTGCTGATAGTATATAACAATTATTTATGTGGTTAGGTATCCTTGTTCTAATACTATTCTAGTCTCTGTGGTGCATTCTGCAAAATTTGACCCATAGAAGTGGGACGGAGAGATTCGCCATTGCCAATTATACTGCCTAAACTAAAAGTACAACAATACTCCATAATTTTCTTACCTGAATGGATGAAGGGAGAGCTGTATGGTTTCTCAAGGTACCCTGGTGGTGTAATAGTAGCATGCTAGTGCACTAACAGTGGAGGCATCGGAGGAGAGATCCCACTCCACCTAGGTGAACTCAAATGAAGATCCTGCACACTGAGTTGAGGTTGCATCTACCACATCCCCCTCACCAAGTATGTGATTAATCAATGGTGTAAGTTATTAAGTAACACCTCAATAAATCACACAGCCAGGGGGAAGAGGGTTAGGGATTTGATGAATGAATGGGAAAGGTATTTTGGGAAAGGTGTGACAAAAAGACAAACGCTACACATGCACAATATTGATCTGGGAAATGATCAGCAGCCTGTTGTGTTGGAATAGAAAAACTTGTATAAGTATGACACAGATAACTTTACATTCAGTCAGTCCCAGTGATACCCAAGTTTACATATTTAAAAATGTTTGGTCGCCTGCGTCTGCAATATAGTACATATAATTAAACTTGGGGTGAAGCTAACACACACAGTTCTTAAAAAAAACTATATTAAAAGAAAAATGATACTAGTCTGTATTTCCAAATTGGGTGGTGCATCTGCAATCTTCTTGGATTGTCGAGTCAATCTTCTTGGGTGGCTGCCTGAAGTGGTCTGACAAGGCAAGCATGAGTGTTATGGTGCAGGAAGAGAAGGCATGAGGATTGTAAAACAGAAAGGATTATCATGATATTGTAGAATCAAGAAGGATGGAATGGAAGGCAAGCTTGATGAGGAGTAGTGTACCAAGAAGACTCAGAGGTGGCAGAGCAAGAGCAAAGACCATTGCGATCATTCACCAAAATCATAGACAAGTGTTAGCATGTATCGGGATGATCAGACTCGCAACTGCCATGCTCATTATAACATTTAGCCTTGAGAACTACATAATGTGACATTATCATCCATCAAGTCTGTCTCCTCCAGTTTCCTACAACAGGACCCCTTCCCAATTACCCCTAATTGACCATATTAAGATTTGTGGGTTTTGCTCTGGGGACTTTGTCTGTTTATACAATGGTCTTTTTGTATACTCCATTATTTTTCTTCCTTCTTTGTTTCTAGCCCTTAATAAAAAGCGATATTTTCTGATACTTCAAAGTCTCTATAAACTCTTTCTTTGAGACTCTCTTTGGATTACTTATCTTTAAGGACCTAAGTGACCCATAGAGACTAAGGGGCATATTTATACTCTGTTTGCACCGAATTAGCGTCATCTTTTTTTACTCTACTTCGGTGCAAAACTAACTCCATATTTATACTTTGGAGCTAGACCTGTCTAGTGCCAAATTTATGGAGTTAAAGTCATTTTTTAGATGTGGAAACCTACCTTGCCTTAATGAGATGCAAGGTAGGCGTTCCAGTGCAAAAAATGACTTTACGGCCTTAACGCCATATTTATACTCCTGTACAGAAACGGTGCACGGGAGGGAGGAGGGGTCAAAAACACTGGGTCAGGGCAGGCATTAGGGGACCTGTGGGCCTATTTCCATGGTGGAACACTACGGAATAAGCCCACAGGTGCCCTCCAGAGGCCCCAGGGACACCCCCACCCTCACCAGAGGGACAGCAGAGGATGGGGGACCCCATCCCAGGTAAGTACAGGTAAGTGTTTTATTTTATTTTTTAAAGTGCCTTCAGGGCCCCCATACATGGCACAGTGTGCAATGGCCATGCCCAGCAGACCCTGGTCCCCTGTGCTGGCCATTGGGGTGGTGGGCATGACTCCTGTCTTTTCTAAGACAGGAGTCATGTGGTATGGATGGTTTTGCATCAGAAAATGACTCTAGGCAGGTTAGAGTCATTCTTTTTACTCTAACCCTCCTCACATCATTTTTTGTTGCGAACCCCCTTCTTCCATTCCGCCAGCCCCACCCAACTAACGCCATTTTTTTTTTTATACTAGCCTACCCTTTGCACCGGCTTGCACCATTCCTTAAATATGGTTCCCGGCTGGTCACAGAAATGGTGCAAGCCCGTGCTAAACTTTTTGGTGCAAAACTGCGTTAGTGCAGTTTTGCCCCAAAAAGTATAAATCAGTGCCTGAGTAGGTCTGTATCTTGGAGGCAGATTTATGAAAAGTGGTGCTGCACCGAGTGCAGCGCCACTTTCCCTGCGCCCCTTAGCACCCCCTACCACCACCATGTGTGCGCTGCATTTAAAATTTGGCACACCATAGTGCAGGGTAGGGGGCAAAAATGTCATTTTTTATGATGTTATTGATGTACTCTGCAGGAGTAGCGCCAAAATATTGGCAAAGTACATAGGGGCCCATTCTAAAGAATGGAAGCCCCTTTTTAATACCTGCTCTTAAGCAAGCGTTAAAAGTGCCATAGTAAATGGCACAAGGAAGTCCCATAGATTTCCTTGCACGATTCTACTAGCTCCCCTAACGGGGGAACGCCCCCTTTGCATACATTATGTGTGGCGCAGGCATAATGTAGCGCACAGGGTTACTGAGTGGCGCAATGCATGCATTGCGCCACTCTGTAAATACAGCATAGGGATTTTGGCCTTGTTGGGCCACATTAACGTAAAAAATAAATGACGTTAATGTGGCGCAAGGTGGCTCTAGGGACCTATAAATACCCCCTGACTACTTTTACTTTAAAGGTTTATATTTACTTTGATGTCATGAACCATGCACTTTATCTTTTGCTTTTACAGTGGAATCTGGATCTTTTTTAGTTTTTCAGCACAAATGCGAACTAATGCACATCTTCAGTAGATAAATCTATTTACTGGTTCTCTAGGCAAGTTTAGCCCCAGATTTATACTTTTTGCTGCCAAACTGTGCAAACGTAGTTTTGCGGCAAAAAGTACAGCCCTGGCTTGTGCGATTCCAAAGTGCCAGCCGAGCGCCAAATTTATGGATTGTCACAAGCCGGCGCTAAGATTGGGCTACCGTCAGTAAAAATTACGTTAGCCAGGTGGGCATGGCGGTAGGGGTGAAGGGGGTTTTGCCTCAAAAAATTACGCTTGGCTGGTTAGAGGCAAAAAAAATGCAGTTAACCTGCCAAGTGCCATTTCCTGATGCACAACCATCCTAAAACATGACTCCTGTGTTATAAAAGACAGGAGTCATGCCCACCACCCCAATGGCCAGCACAGGGGACCAGGATCCCAAGGGCATGTCCATTCCACCCAGTTGCATGCAGGAGGCACCAAGTTAGGGCCCCCAATGGCACTTAAAAAGAAAAATACTTACTAAAATGTACCCTACTTACTTGGGATGGGGTCCCCATCCCCTGGTGTCACTCTGGTGTGCTGGGGGTGTTCTTGGGCCTTTGTGAGGGCACCTGTGGACCCATTCCATGATGTTTAACCATGGAAATGGGTCCACAGGTCCCCTAACACCTGGTTTGACCCAGACGTTAAATAATGATGCAAACCAACTTGCACCATTATTTATCCCTCCTCCCACCCGTGCATCATTTTAGCTCAGGGGATTAATATGGGGCTACAGGGATAGCACCATTTTTTAGATGGGAATGCCAACCTTGTATCTCATTGACACAAGGTAGGTGCACGCATCCAAAAAATGCTGCTAACTCCAATATTTTGACGCAAGATGTATCTAGCGTCAAAATATAAATATGGAGTTAAGATTGTGCCAAATTTGCGTAAAAAAAAGGCAGTGCAAATTTACAAAATATAATTGTATTTTGTAAGTTTGCCCCGCTATTGCATCACAAAATGATGCAAAGGCGGTGCAAACTTTTCATAAATCAGGCCCTGAGGCCGAGATTTATACTTTTTGATGCAAAACTGTGTTTGCACAGTTTTGCGTCAAAAAGTGTAGCGCCGGCTTGTGCCATTCCAGAATGGGTGCCAAATTTATGGAATGGTGCAAGCTGGTGCATAGGGTGGTATAACGTTATGAAAAATGACATTAGCCGGGTGGGGGTGGCGGTATGGGAGAATTATGTTTTGCACCAAAAAATGACATTACGCTGGTTAGAGTAAAAAAAGATGACTAATCAGCCTAGCGTCATTTCTTGATGCAAAACCATCCATACCACATGACCCCTGTCTTATAAAAGACAGGAGTCATGCCCACCACCCCAATGGCCAGCACAGGGGACAAGGGTCCCCTGAACATGGCCTTTGCACCCAGTGCCATGTAGGGCGGCCTAATGGTACTTTAAAAATATTTACAAATACTTACCTCTACTTGCCTGGGATGGGGTCCCCCATCCTCTGGTGTCCCTCTTGTGTTGTGGGGGTGTTCCTGGGGCTTGGTGAGGGACCTGTGGGCTCCTTCCATGGTGTTAGGCCATGGAAATGAGTACACAGGTCCCCTAACTTCTGCCTGACCCAGGCGGTAAATAATGGATCTAAGCAGGCTTAGCACCATTATTTAGGCCTGCCTCCCTCCCATGCACCATTTTTGCACGGAAGGATAATTAAGGCACTTGGGCCTTAGAGTCAGTTTTTGGATGGGAATGCCTACCTTGCATCTCATTGATGCAAGTCAGGTTCACACATACAAAAAATGACTTTAACTCCAATATTTTGGTGCTAGAATAGTCTAGAGCCAAAGTATAAATATGGAATTCAGGTTGCGCTGAATTAACGTAAAAAAAAATAATGCTAATTCAGCGCAAACAGAGTATAAATCTGGGCCTTTGTTTTTTAACAATATGGTCTGGGGTTCAAGTGGATTTCTCACATCTTGGATGGTTTCACCATGCCTCTAAATTCTTACCCGTTTTCTTTTGGTACATCTTTTGTCTGGTTGTACCTTTGGTACCCTAATGGGTGAATCGCACACCTATCCTTTTTCATCACTTTATGTTGTGTGTCTTAACTTATGGTTTTTGATTTGGACCAGTCAGGAGAGGGCTTTTCTGTGGCACAAATCTTTTGGGATATTTCCTGCTGTTCTAGGACACATTTATGACAGTATTTTGTTAACATGTTTGTATGTGTAATTGTGTTCACAGCCTTAAAAAAGTCATGCTTCAGTGACAAAAAATGTGTTGGCTGCCTTGTTCTATCTTTGGAACCATACAAAGGACTACATAATTACTGAATAAAAGTATTTTGCAGTCTGGATATGTAGTATTAACCGATTTGTACCTGTGTTTTATTACTGTAAAATTGGACTTGTACTTTGAGTTCTGTGGTATAATTTTTGTTTTGAGTATTGAATAGGCTTTTTGGATAGTAAGGAACCCAATACCACTTTACACCTGTTTACTGACTTTTTGAATTTTATACTTTGCTCTTTATTGGAGCTCCATGTAGGATGAGCATTCTTTACACTACTACTACCCTATTTTGATATTATTGCCATTGCCCGGTGCAACAAATCCAATGTTAAGCCCTCTAGGTCACAGCCATTCAAAGACCTTGTTGTTAAAGTCATCCAAAATGTTTGCAGCTGTATGGGATTTCTCCAGGGCAAACATAGATACTGTTGCATGCTTCCAAGCACCATTAAAAATGTCAGCTGTCAAAACCTGCAGATATCATTTTTATAACCCCCACAAAAAAGATCCAGTGTACAGTGAGGCACATGTAATCAATGAGTTGGCAACTTGTCCGCATGTCTGTCGTTTGATGGACTGTGTGGACAGCACTCTGCTGCAAAACTTGTCCGACTAATTCCCGCACATCATGATGTAGCGCCGGAACAGCAACTTAGGTGAAATAAGTCCATCTGGGAACCTTCCATTTCAGGCAGATAGCCACCACAAATTCTAGAAAACCCAGTCCTTTCACAAAAGATAAAGAGAGGAGGTCCACCGCTAACATTTTAGCCAGCTTCCCATTGTGCAAACGTGCCATTAGGTGGGTGCGTTTATACTGTCCCTCCTGCCTAAGCATGGCAGTAGTAGTAACCTGGAATTTTTCTTTTCTGGAACCACTGATGCAGGGGTCTCAGAAGGTGATGGTAGGCTCAATGTGCTTCTAAGGGGGACAGCCTCTGTATGTTCTTGTCTTGGTGTTTCGACCTGACTCTGAGCTTTCCTGTGCCATTGCGATGTTGCTGATGTTGCTGATGTGGGCAATGATACTACTGCACTGCTGGGGGCAGGGCTGATTTGTCTAATGAAACTGACACCCTGGTCTTCACCTTCCACCATGATCGGATCAGATTCTCTGCTTTCAACACCTTCACTAATACCACTTTCTGGCTTTTGGCCGCTAAGGTGTGCCTCCCCGCAGATTGCATGGTGATTTCTCAAATGGGTTGTTTGGCCTCCGGTTCCCTGGTTTATGCCAAGGTTACCCCGACTAACACTTGCTCTGCAAATGGAGCAGATGGCAATGTTTGTCTCCTTTTTACTAGCTGCAAAGAAGTCCCAAACTGGGGAGGTCAGCCTTCTAACACTGGAGCTAATGTCTGAAGAAGCAGTGGTAGGTGGATGTTGTTTTGATGACGTTTGCATTTCTGCAGGTCCTTCTTCTACTGAGGTGGCTGTGGATGTAGGTCGCACAAGGGCCATGTAATATGGAAGCTGGCGGAGGTCAAGGTGGTAAGAGCTGTACCACAACCCTCGGAGCGGTTGAGAAGATGGGGTAATGTTCGACTCCACTGGGGCTGGGCTAACATTCATGATAGCTGGCTCATCGTCAGACTTGTCATCCACCTCTTCTTCATCCATAATGCTAAGGCTTTCAGGAACCTTCCTTTTCACTCCTTACCTCTCCTGGTGTGTCTCAGATTGAGGTGGCATCCAAGTGGAGTCTTGATCATCCGAAGGGGTGCTTGAAGAAGAAGATGGAAGAGATCTAGAAGACAGTGGATCTTGTAAATGAGGGGCTTCTTCAACTTCCTCTGCACAAAGCTCAACATCCTGATGTGCGAGGAACTGCTATTGCGGGCTGCGGCTCTTGCTATCCACTGGCCTGAGTTTCTGGCAATGACTGGGTACTACTTTGAGAAAGAGATAAATCAAATTCAACATCACTGCTTGTTGAAGTTCCTGAGATTAGAGAGGCTGCCTCTGTGCCAGACATGGGCTTGAACCTAGTTTGAAGGGGGCCGCTTATGTGGGAGTGCTGCTCCCAGCTTGCTCCCAGACGCTGGTGTGGCAGGCACACATTTATGCCCAAAAAAGGTCTGGGGTGACATACCAGCGGTGGGAGGCTCCTTCTTACACAGCTTTCTTTGGGGCCATCTTAAAGCTGTCAGTTGGCAGTAGCACTTAGCTTCACAAGCTGAAGAGATATCCGAGTGGTCATGAGTGTGGTCACATGTCACGTCGTGCACAGGCCTTTTGTCTGACAGTACTGTGGGTGATGTCTTTTTCTATTTGTGCACCTAAAAGCAAACATGTAAGAAGGATCAGTGAAACGTGGCATTGTTGCAGTTCCATTAGTAGTAGAAACAATATAATTTAATGGTTACTTAACTAAATGTATAAATAATTATGAAATACAGTGTATCTATTTGAAAACCACACCAACATTAACTTTCATTATCATGTGCAGCCATGAAAGATTCGAAAGAGCAACAACTATGACATACAGAATGCAACTGTTAGTTTTATCTGTCTGCATCAAGTTGTCATATGGCACTCAGGGAGGGGCTGATGACAAATGGAATAATAATCCTTGTATAATGTAATGTATTGCAACCGTACACCTATGGCAGACATGGGATTAATGGGGAAAAAATGTAAAAAA
Source organism: Pleurodeles waltl (assembly GCF_031143425.1). Classification (NCBI taxonomy): domain Eukaryota; kingdom Metazoa; phylum Chordata; class Amphibia; order Caudata; family Salamandridae; genus Pleurodeles; species Pleurodeles waltl. Next base: position 346,289,246 of record NC_090439.1, read on the forward strand.
TTAAAAAGACAATTTTTGTTTACTTTTGAAAAAATTCTAAAAACAAGATTTCTTTTTTTTAAAAACATGTTTACATTTTATTATTATTACTATTCTGTTATTATAAAAATTAAAGTGCATGAAGCTAAGTTGGCACAAATTAGAAAAAAAGAATGAATTTTTTTAATAATAGATTTCAATTGCTGATTACTAGGGGAAGGAGACTACCATGAAAAACAACAGGGATTTTAGAGACAAGGAGTGGTGGAGGTGAAAAATGCAAAAAAAGTATAATAAAATTTCAAAATCTGCTCATACAATACATTCAGTAATAAGCATTGACCTACTAGGCCTTGATAATAACACACAAAATGGCCGCCAGCCACATGGTCAAACAACAACCAGTAAGGCGGCATGGCCACTGCAAAAAAAAAAAACATAAGCAGGCCTAAATCACACTGGCTGCCTACACAAAAGGGCTGCCAGTCACATGTTCAAACAACAGCCAGCAAAAATACATGCTACCACAACAAAGAAGAACCCATGCAGGACTACTGGCTTCCTGCACAAAATGGCCACTAGCAACATGGTTAAACAACAAGCAGAATGAATAGAAAACAAACAACACATGTAGGTATAGGACTATAATTGACCATACAAAAAGGGCACCTGGCCACTTAGCATAGGGAACAAAGACAAATGGTGGCCTATGACAAACACTCTCACACACTGGTCAGACAAAAAAGGCATTGGCATAGGAGAAAAAAGTATTAACTCAGTAATTCCAGAAATTAAAATTAAAGGGGCTAAAATTGTTACAACACACATCATACAAAGGCATCAAGAACTATAATCCCACCATATACTATTTGCAGGGAGAAAAAAATGAAATACCACCAAACAACTTTTTTTTATCTTTAATCCAATGCCATCCATTGTGTTTCATTTCCACAGATACCACAAACAGTTGTTTCATCATGCACTAATGACTAGTACTGGGCCTACAGCTGGGGGTCCTATTCCATTAGCAGGCTCGGCCACTTAACATTAACATAGTGAATTCAATAAATACTGCAAATTTACAAAAGAAAACATAGAGAAAATGTAGTGAACTGTAAAAATGTTTTCCTTTGTACAACAAAAATTTAAGTGAAACTATAAATAACCCCAAATGCAGGCCACCCATCACAATAAATAAAAAAAATTGAATGAAAGTACAGATAAATTCTGGTGCATGCCTTCTATCAAACAAACAAGTTGTGCAGCACCGTTTTACAAGTATTTTATAACTTACTAGTGAAATCTCAAATACAACAAAGTCCTTATATCCAATGATGTATCAAGGAGTCAAAAAAGTGATCCTTCCAGCTTGAAATCCAAGCGAAAAGTTACCAGCAGGAGATGGACGAAGCAGTGGGAGGAGCCTGTTAATGGGGAAAAAAGTACTCTTCCCACAACAATATCAACGCAAATGGTCAATTAAAGAAGTTTTTTACTCAAAGTTGTAGATTTGAGCTGCTTCAGCTTCACCAGGTCACAGCAGACCAACCATCTGAGACTGCCCATGTCTGAAGCCTGACAACCATCCATCTGTCAGAGGCTGCGCAGCCCTGAAGAAGTCCGTAAGGACGAAACGCATTGGCTATGGCTAGTTTGGTCACTACTTGAATCTACATACAGACAATCACATCAAGAATTGGGCTAAGTCCAGTTTGATTATTACTTGAATCTATATATGGATAATCACATATGAATTAATAAAGGCAAATCAAATATTAAGAAGCTTTGACTGGTGGAATAATATGTTATATGGCATTTCATGAGGATATGTGATACACAAGGAAACCTTTCTCCTAATATTAGTGGATACAAATGGGTACTGATTCTCGCATATATATATATATATATATATATATATATATATATATATATATTTCAAGCATTCGGTCCTCAACAGTGACGTGCCTAACTGCCGGTACTGCGTTAGGGTAAAGAACCAACCCTTAATATTTGCACAGAAAAAGGAGACGCTGCACTCCCGGAGACTGCAATAGACTTATCATTTATTCCTCTTGATTGCAAAGGAGGCTAATATCCAGCATCACGTAATAAACTTGTCATTGAGTCCTCTTAATTTCCAATGAATCTAATGTCCAGCACCACGACGCGTTTCGACACATCTGTCTTCTCCCTGGTGGTTTCTGCTGTCGTAACTTACGAGCAGCATTCTGGTATTTATAGTCCACAAAGTTCTTTCACCTGAAAGCAATCTAGGCACTTCCCCTATCTGCTGCACGTTCGTTTCTTGCTGATTAAAGGTCATATGCATTTAAAGTTGTGTTTAGATTTTCAAGATTAAAGACGGAGATCAGTTATGCACGTTGGTTATGAACATCGAGCTGGAGGAAATGTGATGTGGAAAGTTGGTGGTTGCTACCAAATAAGAAGTTATTTTACACAAGGATGTACATTACGAGCGTGAAGAAATCTTGAAAATCTAAAAACAACTTTAAATGCATATGACCTTTAATCAGCAAGAAACGAATGTGCGGCAGATATGGGAAGTGCCTCGATTGCTTTCAGGTGAAAGAACTTTGTGGACTATAAATACCAGAATGCTGCTCGTAAGTTATGACAGCAGAAACCACCAGGAAGAAGACAGATGTGTTGAAACATGGCGTGGTGCTGGACATTAGCTTCATTTGAAATTAAGAGGACTCAATGACAAGTTTATTACGTGATGCTGGATATTAGCCTCATTTGAAATCAAGAGGAATAAATGATAAGTCTATTGCAGTCTCTGGGAGTGCAGCGTCTCCTTTTTCTGTGCAAATATATATATATACATGTATATATATATATATATATATCATTTCATTGTGTTGCTTGCATCAATGAGGAGATACAATTGTGTACCCACCACCATGCTTGGATTGGAAGAGGTAACTATTGCACCAATGAGTGATGATGTATTATTGAGTGTTTGTGAGTGATTATTGATGATTCATATGGTGTCAGACAGTGAGAAAGTGTGTTCAACTAATTTGCTAAATGGATTTTGTTGTTTTGCAGTGTGCGGGGCCTGATGGGTGATCATTTTCCTGAAGGTGAAAGGACCTTTCACACTTAGAGACATTTACTTGCAGGGTCTACCCCTGTTCTCTGATTCTTTAAAAGTGGGCCTGTCACTTTAGTTAACACAAATCTATCTACACAAAATAAAATACTCACATTCTGTTTCTCTTGTTGTTCTTCAACAGAACTGCACTATGAAGTTATCTTGCTTGGGTCAAGAATCCTAAGTCGTAGTTGGACTAATTTGTTATTCGAAGTCAGGACGAGGATGGAATAACTCAGGGTGGGACTACCTCAATAACCACATAAAGGAATTTATTGACTACAAATGGAAAACATTGTGATGTGAGTCTGAGGCCTACTATATTCTGTGGACTGGAAGTTGATTTGGGAAATGCTGCTTAGTGTGTGTGCTGGCTAAAATGTGAAACTCCTCGTATGTTGTTGTGGTCAGGGGTTGTTGCTTATAACTGGAGACAGACTTGCGATGCCACATCATCACATGATGCACGCACTTTGATGTTATGATAACATTTATGAGATCGATGAGCCTTGTACATGCAGCTACTTATCCGTGATTGGTTGTAAATTACTCTTACTTAATCGAACGCACATGAGTCATAAAATTAAATGACTGATTGAAGCAGTCCATGATCTTGCTCTGCCTCTGAGTATTGGTACACATCTCCTGAAGCTTACCTTTTGTCCTTCTCCTTGACTCTACAATATTATTTCTATTTACAATCAGCTGACCTTCTCTTCTCCTGTAAGAAAGAAAAAAGCTCCATAGCACTCCTGCTTACTTTACTGAACCGGTTCAGCCATGCACCCAAAAGTGGCAAACAATCCGAGAACAATGCAGGTGCACTGCCCAATTTGGCAATACAGTATCATTTTTCATTTAAAAATCATATTTTTTAGAACTGTGTAGGTTCACTTCACTCCTCCGTAATAAGTATTTTTGCAGACCTAGATGACAGAGCATTCAGATATATAATAATAACTTGGGTCTCAGGGGCTGAAGGACTGTATGCAATGCATACTCATTCATTCATGTCTTTTCACAAGAGATTGATGATGATGTGCTGCTCATTTCCCTGATAAATATTGTTGTTGTGTTGTGTAGTGTTTGTCTTTGTCTCACCTTTGCCAGAATCCCCTTTCCCATCCATTCATCAAACTCTTAATCCTCTCCCCTGAGCTGTGTGATTTATTGAGGTCTGACAATTAATTTACACCATAAGTGGATCACACACTTGGTGGGGTGGATGTGGTGAAAGTGACACCAGCTCAAAGCAGGATCTTCTATTACCTGATCAATAGCCCACACCATTCCCACTCACCCACCCATGCATAAAAGGGATCTGTAAGTTTGATTTATAAAATAATAATTTGTTAACTTAATTTACCCCTTGTACTGAGTAAATGCTTAACCTTGTTCACTTTTGAATCTGAGTCTACTTCTCCTGACTCAAGGTTTCGTAAGTTTAGCTTTAATTAAATACTAGATCCTCCTTGCTCAAGAGAAGTTACTCTTGCTAATTTTTGTGATATTATCAGGTTTTTGTGTCAAGGTTGTAGTCTGGTCTCAGGCAGTCTTTGTAAAGTTTTGATATAAATATATGACACATTAACTCTGTGTTTTCTTTCAATCTAGTTGCCTGTGATGGATAATCCTTCCGATTTGTCTTACAGTTAGAGTTCACATGGGTGGGACTGGAACCTCACTTGTGATGTTTGTGGGCCCTGGGAAATACGGCTTATTTCCTGTTAATTGCATTCAAAACTTTGTAAATGATGTCTTAACTGAAGCAGACACACATTGCACAGCCAACACTGCCAGTGCCGAATCGAACCATGCTGCAGTTAGATCACAGGTGGTGAAATGCCATGGGGAGGGAGGTGATGAACGATTTTGGGTGGAATATCTGCCTCGCTTAACCAATTTAGGGGCTGATTTATAGAAAGTGGTGCTGCACCAAGTGCAGCTCCACTTTCCCTGCACCCTTTAGTACCCCCTTACTGCCACCATGTGTGCGCTGTATTTAAAATACAGCACACCATGGCACAGGGTAGGGGACAGTAGCATAATTTCTCACTATGCTATTGATGTACTCTGCAGGAGTAGCTCCAAAATATTAGGGCTACTCCTGCAGAGTACATAGGGCCCCATTCTAAAGCATGGAAGCCATGTATAACACCTGCTCAAGAGCAGGAGTTAAAAGTGGCATAACAAATCTCATAGATTTCCTTGCACCATTTTTCTGGCTCCCCTAATGGGGGAACGCCCCCTTTGCATTCATTGTGTCTGGCGCAGTTATAATGTAGCGTAAATGGTTAGAGAGTGGCGTAATGTATGCATTGTGCCACTCTGTAAACACGGTATGGGGATTTCGGCCTTGTAGGGCCACGTTAACGTAAAAAATAATGATGCTCATGTGGCGCAAGGTGGCGCTAGGGCATTATAAATATGCCCCTCAGTGATATACTTAATTTTTCAATAAGCAAGAAATGTGACTTACCAACTGTCCCTGCCACCTCTGGGGCACCATCTCCAAGCACCTCCTCTGCTGCTTCTGGTGCACTGGCACTGTTGCTGGCCCCTGCTCTGGTGGCCGGTCCAGCTAAAAAGTAAAACATTACACATTTTGTATGCCAGGTACACATCCCCTTTTTAACAAAATACAAATCAATACATCATAAAGTTTGGTTAGTGCTATATTCATCTATCATAAATATCACTATGGGCATTTTGTTGGTTGTCAATGTTAGAAAAACCAGGTAGTCAAGCCAACCTAAAACATTTCACAATGGAGGGGTAGAGCTATGATGACTCTGAGTCATTGAAACACAATGAAGGGGTGGAATAATTGGTCAATGAAGAACGGATGGTCTTGGCTATGGGTATTACTCGCCGGCCTCATGTTATTCCTTCCTCTATTGTGCCGTTCTGTTTAGTATACTCCATGGCTTTCCCCTCCCCGGAGACCAAAACTTTTAGCCCTTCAGTTCTGTTGCTAGGCAGGTCTAAGCTAGTTAGAACCTGCAGATATCATGTGTCCTTTTAGGATAGTCACTTTACCACTGTGAACCATCATGAATTTGGTTCCATTGTACTTGTTGTTGTCAATTACCGTTTGCACCTGCTGCCATATTGCCTTGTATTTTACACGTGATTTTCCCCAGTTTCCTTTGGAAGACTACACATTTTGTATGCCAGGTACACATCCCCTTTTTAACAAAATACAAATGCAATACATCATAAAGTTTGGTTAGTGCTATATTCATCTAACATAAATATCACTATGGGCATTTTGTTGGTTGTCAATGTTAGAAAAACCAGGTAGTCAAGGCAACCTAAAACGTTTCACAATGGAGGGGTAGAGCTATGATGACTCTGAGTCATTGAAACACAATGAAGGGGTGGAATAATTGGTCAATGAAGAACGGATGGTCTTGGCTGTGGGTATTACTCGCCTGCCTCATGTCATTCCTTCCAATATTGTGCCGTTCTGTTTTGTATACTCCATGGCTTTCCCCTCCCCGGAGACCAAAACCTTTAGCCCTTCAGTTCTGTTGCTAGGCAGGTCTAAGCTAGTTAGAACCTGCAGATATCATGTGTCCTTTTAGGATAGTCACTTTACCACTGTGAACCATCATGAATGTGGTTCCATTGTACTTGTTGTTGTCAATTACTGTTTGCACCTTCTGCCATATTGCCTTGTATTTTACACGTGATTTTCCCCAGTTTCCTTTGGAAGACTACACATTTTGTATCCCAGGTACACATCCCCTTTTTAACAAAATACAAATCAATACATCATAAAGTTTGGTTAGCGCTATATTCATCTATCATAAATATCACTATGGGCATTTTGTTGGTTGTCAATGTTAGAAAAACCAGGTAGTCAAGCCAACCTAAAACATTTCACAATGGAGGGATAGAGCTATGATGACTCTGAGTCATTGAAACACAATGAAGGGGTGGAATAATTGGTCAATGAAGAACGGATGGTCTTGGCTATGGGTATTACTCGCCGGCCTCATGTTATTCCTTCCTCTATTGTGCCGTTCTGTTTAGTATACTCCATGGCTTTCTCCTCCCAGGAGACCAAAACTTTTAGCCCTTCAGTTCTGTTGCTAGGCAGGTCTAAGCTAGTTAGAACCTGCAGATATCATGTGTCCTTTTAGGATAGTCACTTTACCACTGTGAACCATCATGAATTTGGTTCCATTGTACTTGTTGTTGTCAATTACCATTTGCACCTGCTGCCATATTGCCTTGTATTTTACACGTGATTTTCCCCAGTTTCCTTTGGAAGACTACACATTTTGTATGCCAGGTACACATCCCCTTTTTAACAAAATACAAATGCAATACATCATAAAGTTTGGTTAGTGCTATATTCATCTAACATAAATATCACTATGGGCATTTTGTTGGTTGTCAATGTTAGAAAAACCAGGTAGTCAAGGCAACCTAAAACGTTTCACAATGGAGGGGTAGAGCTATGATGACTCTGAGTCATTGAAACACAATGAAGGGGTGGAATAATTGGTTCCATTGTACTTGTTGTTGTCAATTACCGTTTGCACCTGCTGCCATATTGCTTTGTATTTTACACGTGATTTTCCCCAGTTTCCTTTGGAAGACTCCACGTGCCCTTCTGGAACACTCTTGGCTTCTCATATAAATAGCCCCTCTGAACTTGCATCCGGACCTGCACTCACCTCTTGAGTTGCCTGGATCTTCTTGTGTTCCTGTCCAGTGCAAGCTTTGTCCCTGCACTCATCTCCCAAGTCACCTGGACCTTCATTGGTTCAGTACTTCACAACCTCGTCCCTACACTCATTTTCTGAGCCATTCCGGAAACCTTTCAGTGCTCTAGTCTTCCAAGTCTCTTCTGATGACTCTGAGATTGCTTTCTGCAAAGCCTCCAGTGCCTCCTTCCATGAGCTACGATTCTGCCTTTTTTCAAACTTCTTGCAATTACCCAACTGCTCCCTTCAAACTCGAACCCTAGTGCTAGTACAGGCTAAGTGCTTGCCTCCAGGTTAGTGCGCACTAATCCTTAGTAGAATTTGCAGGCCTGTTGTTATCTCCTCATCCGTCCTGCATCTGAACCCTCTCTCCATGTCATGGCTTCCAAACTGTGTTTCTCATGGACTAGAGATTGTCTCCTCAACCAACTTCATTCCTCCAACTTTTAAACTGAGAGTGATAGCATTTTCTGCCATACCTTGGGAGGTCTCCTAACTCAAATCTTGTACCGAGTGTAATCATGCTTATTAGCATACCTTGGAGTGCAACCGACTCCAACCTTGTACTAGGAGTAACCTTGTTTTCTAGCATACCTTGGGAGTGTCTAATACTCCAATCCATGTTTCAAGCACAATCTTGAGAATGTCAGTAACTCCATCCTTGTGCCAAGAAGTAACCTTGTATCATGTATTGTCTTGTTCACAATTTTGGCCAATGCACAAGCACAACCTTGAGAGTGTCAGTAACTCCAACCCTGTGCCGAGAGGTAATCTTGTTTCATGTATTGCTTTGTTTCTGAGTCAAGCCAAAATACAGAGTACATCCATGTTAGTATCTGCAACTTCAACCTTGTGCCATGTGTAGTCTTGTTCCGAATTTACTTAAATCGATTGTAATCCATTTCCGAGAGTTTTCTGGTTGCTAACATACCTTGAGAGTTTGTGTAAACTTCCAACCTATGTGCCTAGAGCAACCTAGTTTCCTAATGCTTTGTGAGTCTGTTTGATCCTAATCTATGTACCAAGTGCCATTGTGCAACTGTCATTAACTCCAACTTATGTTCTGAGTTTACCCGTGGAGTGTCTTTGCCTCTACCAGTACTTCAGTTTCTTCTTCAAGAGTTTCAGAAGACTCCATTCTAGTATTTGGTTGATGTGCTCTTATGTGACGTTCATTACGAAATCTGTATGTGTGAAATATTGAAGCACTGTATTGTATCCTTTGTAGAGGATTTGATGCATTGATGGTAATTGCCTCTTCTTGTTATTTCCAGTGTATTGCATTTCACACTAACTAGAAGTGCAGTCTTGTATACATTCACCTTTTTCTAAACCAGCAGGTTCCAGTCCTGATGACCCTGTTAAGCAGGATAGCACCGTCGCTGAGCAGAACAAGTACTCAAGTGTTCATTCATAATTCTGTCACTTCCCCTTTGGAAGCAGGCCTGGAACTATCCCTCGTTCTAGCTTCTTCCTGATTAGGAGTGGGGGTCCAGCGTCGGCTCCAGTGTTGTCCAAGCAGTTTGGAACCAGGTAAGTGTGTGGGAGATAACAAGTATTTAACAAACATAAGCTAGAATAAAGAGGAGTGAAAAAAAGGAGACAGGAACGGTAAAAAAGAAATATTATTCTAAATGGTGAGAGGTAAAAGTTAGCAAAATAAAATGAATATTAACAGGAGGACTTACTGGGCCACCAGATCCATCAGCAGTGGAAGCAGCATTGGTGGTGTTGGTGGTACTTCCACCTGCTGTGGCACTGGTGGTGGCACCCCCGACTCCAAGACCCACCGCCGAAGCCATCATCTTGCTCTTGGGTGCAGATATAAGAAATAAAGAAGATAAAACAAATAGATTAGTAATACAGTTAATCTTCCAAAAGATATTTTGACAGGCAAATGCAGAATAATTGTACTTTTTAAAATCAGATTGCTTGTAGTTCTCGTTTTGATCTATTCCTAATTTCCTAAACCTAAGCCCTTTTCCAAATTTCCTAAGCCTAAACTACCTTTGTAATTAGTAATGCATTGCAAGAAATCATCTTTGCTTCTTATCTAATTCTCAACCCTTTTTGACCTGCAAACTCATTCCCCCTTTATTCAATGCATAGATGCATATGCATACTACACGTCACTGGGAGATTACATGGTAATGTACGAGAAAAATAAAGCAAGGCAAAGAAAATGCTAACCCACTGTTATTGCTTACTACTACCACTGTCTTAGTAACAGGACAGAAGAATCAGAATGGCTTCTCAAATAATCAGCCCAAGCAAGCACCAGCGAATACGATTAGTTAGCCCCGAGCACCTGGCTAGCTCCAACTGGATCACATAATATTCGTAACGTAAACTTAACTAATCACTCAGTGTGAGCAGCAAGCTACTTGAAAAAAAAATTAGCATTGTAGAATAATAACATTTACTCACCAAGCTCCGCAAACTTGATGCCCAGCAGGTTGAGCATGTTCTGCTCTCTGTCGAGGCAATCAGTCCCATGGTGCACCAACTGCTATTGGGTGTGCTGGATCCCAGTGCTCTGGCACACAGACCGATGCAGCCTTCCCCACAGCTGCTGACGCTCTCACAGGGCACATCCCCTCCCAGGTCTGCCACCTACTGCCAACATGGAGGGGAGGTGGCAATGCACATAAAAAACAAGTGTGGCCACTTCCACCACTGAACAATTGGGATGGCACTGGTGACCGCAAAGTGTGAAGCTAGCAGCTACCCTGGCGCACCACTCTCTATCTCGTCCTGCTCTGCCATGGTGCTGGGTGTGAAAATAAAAGAAGAAATAGGAAAAGGAAGGAAGGAAGAAAAAAAGGAAGAACTCATGAGGTAAAGGGGAAACCAAAAAAGGAACAAAAGAGTCAAGGAAAAAGAAAACACAAACATAAAATACACAAACATAAAGACACACACTAATAAAATAAAGGTAAATGAGGGGTGAATGAGTAGGATGGAGGAGGACTGGAAAGAGTTTAGTTGGATTAGAAAAGAAGGCCCAGCACCAGGCAGAACACGAAACCAGGGAAATTAAAACGGCCATGCCCATGGGGACCGCTTGGTGCTGTTCACACTGCTTTTTCAGCGTAGAATCACAGATCACAATACTCGCACACAAGAAAGGTGTACAAAAAGGTGGACAAGCACATCTGCCCACTCACGGACTTCTGTATAATCTTGCAGAGCTTTTTGGCACTCCACAATTTTACATGGAGAAAACTCCACATGTTCAAATTTTTTATTGTGTGGTTTTGAGCCTGATTTAGAGTGTCGTAGAAAGGATACACTGCCACAAATTTGGAGAAGTACCAAGTCCATGAAACTGATTATCTGCCTAACCTCTTTAAAGTGGCTAGCCTGATGTTCAATATTATGTGCTGATGAACAAAAAAAAATGAAAAATTATCCCCACATACTGATAGAAAACTCCCAGAGTGTCAGGGTCATTTGTTTTTTTTTCAAAAACAAACTGCTGTTTTAGTTGTTTGTTTTCCCCCAAAAAATTGCTGAGCGACCACCTGAGTCATGTTTGTAGCTTAGCAAACCAGTGCCTTCAAAACACAGACATCTCCTTCATGACACTGGAGATCTCTAAATATGGTGAACAGAAGTCCGTTCAGGGTGGAAGAGGTATTCTCTGACGAACAGTAGAACACCTGTTACACCCTAAATTAGGCCCATTTGCTCCCTAATGTGTGAATAGACTTTTTTTTAACTCATTGTTTATTTTGTTTTGTTTAGAACTTATTTTTGTGATGCTCCTGTGGCGCTAAGCACTGCGCCGTATTTACAAGGTAGCGTTAAGCTACTTTTTGTGGCTCAACGTCACCTTGTAAATATGGACCCTTCCCACGCAGCACTGTGCATAGAAGGAGCGTGCAAAGGGTTTTGCTGTGGGCGTGCCACAGCAACACCCATTTCATTTTGACACTGCCTCAGATTTATGTAATTTCGTACACCTGAGGCAGCACCAAAATCTAACGGCACCTCTAGGGGTGGCGTTAGCAGGGCGCAACAAAGAGGAATACTTTTATTCCTCCTTGTTTTTTTGCTTTTTCTGTGTGTGCTGCATTGTGCAGCACACATAGAAAGAGCAAAGTGCCAAAAATGATTGTTTTTGTGCGTGAAGGTGTCCCTTCCTGCACATAAACAATCATTTGAAAATGACGCTTTGTCACGTCTGTGTGTGCTTCATTGTGCAGCACACACAGAAGTGCCAAAGCACCATTAATGATTGTTTATGTACAGGAAGGAACACATTCTGACACATAAACAATCGCACCCCTCAATGCAGACATCCTTGCACAATGGTACAAGGATGCCTGTGTTGGCGCTGGCAGCTGAATTTAGCGCCAGCGCAGGGGCAACAAAGGGGTGTGCCGTATTCGCTCAAATACTGCGCATCCCTGCATTTTTAAAGTGATGCAGCGTGGCGCTGCCAATTTTGGTGCAGCACTGCGCTGCACCACTTTCCATAAATCTGGCCCTTAATCTTAATTGTACTGTTGCTTGAGTAGCTAAGAATTGTTTATTTCTCCTCGTTATTTCAACTTTCTGTGTATGCTGCAGTTTTCAGCACACATAAAAAGGAGAACATGCTGTTAAGTATTATTTTGGTGCAAAAAGGTGTCCTTTCCTGCACCAAAGCAATCCTGCATGTAAATCAGGCACCCTTGAAGCATTGTGCAAGGGTGCCTGCATTGGCACTAGACAGCACACAGTGCACCAGTGCTAGCTGCAATAGAAATGCAACATTTTTTGATGATATGACACACTTCTGCTGTCTCCGTTTCACACAACACAGCACAGCAACTGTGCTCGATGCCCTAAATTGCATGAAATGTAAGTAACTCTCCCCTTTAGCTTTTGTACAGTACAGTTTATAAGTAGAGCTGTTAGCGGCAAATGAAGTTAGTCTTTCCTCAATGAGGCTCAGATGTTTTTAGTCTAGTATGATATTCCAACAAAAGACAATTAAGCACTGGAACCTGCATCCTAACGGCAGTGGTAGCTTCCACTGAATAGGTGTGGTGGGGCGGGAGAGGGCACAAAGGGATGGGGGGTTATAAAAATAAATTATTTTTTCTTTAAAAAACACGTTTGTCTCTCTTCCGGCCTCTTCCCGGCTGCACTGGCACCCAGCCAATCACAACACTGCTATGATTGTTGTGATTGGTCTGAGCGGCCTGCTTTGCCACTCAGACTGGGAAAAGGAGCCTGTGCATGTTCTCTACCTGGCATGCTACACAGCCATGTAGAGAATATTCAAAGTCTGCACGGCCAAAAAGATATGCGCACTTTGTCCCATATTTATACTTGGTTTCCACTGAATTAGCAACATTGTTTTTACGCTAATTCAGCACAAACCTAACTCCTTATTTATACTTTGCCTCTAGACATGTCTAGCGCCAAAGTTAAGGAGTTAATGTCATTTTCTGGACGTCATTTTCTGATCAATGAGATGCAAGTAAGGCGTTCCTGTCCAGAAAAGGACACTATGGCCTTAGCACCATATTTATCCCCATGCTAAAATCCAGCACAGGGGGATGGTGACCTTAAATAATGGCGCTAAGCTTGCTTAACGCCATTATTTAACGCCTGGGAACGGGCAGGCGTGAGAGGACCTGTAGGCATATTTTCATGGTTAGAGACCATGGAAAGAGCCCACAGGTGCCCTTCCCTGGCCCCATCCACACCAGAGGGATACCACTGGATGGGGGACCCATCTAAGGTAAGTCCAGGTAAGTATTTTATTTTTTGTTTTTATCACGCTCGGGGGCCCTGACTTTGGGTCCCGTGCATGGCCCTGGTCCCAATGGCCACACCCAGGGGACATTCGTCCCCTGGGCATTGCCATCGGGGTGGTGGGCATGGCTGCTCTCTTTACTAAGACAGGAGCCATGTCCATGTGGGTTGTGCGTCAGAGAATGGCGCTACACTGCTTAGAGGCGTTTTTTTGTCTCTAAACAGTGTAGTGCCATAATTCGGCACACAAGCTCCGGTTTCCCCTATGCCTCCCCCACCCGTGTTTGTGTCCTTTACAAGGATGCTAACAGGGCATTAGCGCCAGCTAGTGCCATTCCATAAATTTGGCACCCTGACAGCATCTTGGAATGGGCCTTTGTGCGCACATAACCCTCCTCAGGACACCCTACATCCACCCCAGACCCACTCCGCTCTACAAGGAAAAACAAAATGATAATAACGTAATGTACGTGATTGGCATTTTATTTTTCCTTTTTCGAAAAACCAGTGGGGCGACGCTCATCCGCTTTAGTGGAGGAGCAACCACTGCCTAACCTGGAGAGGAGATATAACCTAATGGCTGGTCTACCGACTTTGAAACCGGTTAACAAAGTTCGATTCCTATCCTGGACCCCACATTCGTGAATATAAACAAATCATTTAACTTCCTTGTGCCTCAAATAAATATGTAATATAAAGTGGTCCTTATAGACAACGCTCTAAGGCCCATATTTATACTCTGTTTGCACCAGTTTTGCGTCATTTTTTAAAGCAAATTCAGTGCAAACTTAACTGCATATTTATTTTTTGATGCTAGACCTGTCTAGCGTAAAAAATATGGACTCAGCGTCATTTTAAGGATGCGTGAAACTGCCTTGCATCAATGAGATGCAAGGTAGGCGTTCCCGTCCAAAAAAATGACACCTTAGCGCTATATTTATCCACAGGGCAAAAATGACGCACAGGTGGGAGGCGGACCCGAAAAATTATGCTAAGCCCGATTTGCATCAAATTTGAATGCTTGGGTCAGGAAAGGTGTTAAAAAGAAGCAAACACACCACTACTTAAGGAAAACACACACAAGCAACATCGTAGCCCAACCGGACAACATGGATGTGATGCTGATGCAGCTTGCTAGACGATGCAGAGCACAGGACCAACAGCAGCAGACACCACCACCCCAACGTGACCCCCAAAGGCAACGAAGAAGGCAGGAGAGGGTCTTCAGGACCAGGACAACCCTTTATGGCCTCAGGGAACAGGACATCATCCGGAGGTTCAATTGGGAAGCCATACAGCAGCTGCTGCACCAAATTGAGCCACAAATAACAGCCAGCCTGTAGACATCTCACAATATACCACTGGTGACCATGTTGCTAGCTGTCCTGCATATGTTGGCAAGTGGCTCCTTCCAAACAACGGGTGCCCTGGTCTCTGGGGTATCACAGCCCTCATTCTCCCCCTCCTGCCCGAGGTCTTAGATGCCATCATCTCCCTCACACCCTGCCACATCAGCTTCCTCAACACCCAGCAGAAGCAGCAGGAAATAAAACCGGGGTTTTATCAAATACATGGTTTCCTGCATGTGCTTGGTGCAATTGACTGCACCTATGTCCGGATTGTACTACCTGCAGCAACAGAGCACTTATACCGGAATCGCAAGCACAAGCTTTCCATTAATGTGCAGGGCATAGTGGACTACAGCGGATTACTCATAAACATTTCAGCCAAGTATCCTGAGAGTGTCCATGACGCCTACATATTCCGGCACAGTACGATCAATGAACAGTTCCAGGATGGACAATTTGGAAATGGCCTACTTGTGGGTAAGTCTGCAAATCTAGTAATGTACACACAACACCCCTCCACTGTCAGACACACAAGACATACACCACTACAGTAACATATGGCCAGGGTAACACACATGTGCAGATGATAACACATATACAACATGCTGCAGCACAGCACAATCAGTGCACAACACCAAAACACCCACCCACATGTACGTACCACACCCACAACTTGACAGGCACACCACAGAAGGGACAGGTGCAGACCTGTACCCTTAAAAAAAACAGCAGAACTACACCGACCACTACAAGTGGCCTCAGGTTTCCCACTATGTACACATCACACACACTACACCAAACAAACAATAGCAAAGACACGTCAAGGGCATACACCATGCCATGTAACTTCTAAATAGGTCCAGATGTCTGGAGTCATGTTGTGCTAATCACTGCCAGAACAATTACCAAACATAAAATAAATCCTACTGGGTCCCAGTATGACATTCATGATCTGCACCGTCTGACTGTGTCTCTGCACCCTGTTAGGCTATTTCTTTTATCTGGTACAGACATGACGGTGTTGTGAGTCAGTGAGTGTTGCATGTGAGGTTGCACTATATTGACTGTGGGTCAACTTCTAACACATCTGACACATGGTATGTGTTGGTGATTGATCTTGTATTCCTATGTGTGTGAGCCATTGCGTCAGGCAGTTGTCTCTGCACACTACAGATACATTAGGTATGCATTGATGAGATGCAGTAGGTATTGGTGCAAGTTGTGTGGTGTTTGGTAATTGCCAAACATAAAATAAATCATCCCAGCTC
Organism: Pleurodeles waltl; assembly: GCF_031143425.1. NCBI lineage: Eukaryota > Metazoa > Chordata > Amphibia > Caudata > Salamandridae > Pleurodeles > Pleurodeles waltl. The sequence goes on from NC_090439.1 coordinate 346,305,429, forward strand.
CTCCTCCCCCTTTTTGGTCAGCCTCCCCCTGACAGACATTGCACTGAGGTAAAGGTAGGAATAGATGTCACACAGTTCGATGGAAAAAAAGAGTATTTTGTATTGGGTTGGTAGCCTACTACCTCCCATTGATACTTGAGATGGGTGGCCATGTGATCCAGGGCTACCGTACGGAGGCAAGGCGGCTGCGGTGGGGAAAGGTGCTCCACCACCTGAAGAGGGTGTACCACACTAGTCCCAATGACCATCAGCTGAAGCATTGCTAAGCTGACCTTGTGGGCAGGGAGCAGGATCTACTCGACCATCTTGGTGTGGTGATTGGTGGGCCTGTTGGTGAGTATCCCATTGGCTAACTAATTACTGTTCACTGCACTTGAACACCAGTAGCAGAGGTGTTGGTGCGCTGCATGCAATGCATGTGGACAGGTCACATGCAACCAGAATAGAGTGTCATTGTGCCAGTATAGACATGGGCTTCACATATCCTAACAATCAACCAATGCAAGTAAAGAGTTTGGATAATCATGCAAATTCATCACTAAGTCACACATTTCATTGGCCATGGCAGCATCTGTGCCCCAGCATTGTGTCATGTATGATAAAGTTAAACACTGCCCGCTTACAATTTGTGAGTGGATTGTGATAACTAAGTACGAAAATACATGTATGGTGCAATAATGTCAGAGTTTCGCATACATCAGCCCTGCTATTAACTTTACAAAGGGGAATACCCGCCTTAGGAGGCACTTGCAATGGGCCATTTGATGCCATCAGCCAATTGTGACACATCAGTCATGGATTACATAATGCATGTGAATTGCAGACTAACTATTTAGCTGTTGTCCTCCACAAATTGCCTCTGAGTGCCTTGCAGGACAAGCCAGAATACCTGGATTAGTTGTCTTGCAGAGCACAAGGGTTGTGTCATGTATCTGTCACCCAGCTCCCCCTCATAACATGGAGTTCCATCTTCTACAGATTGGCCACACGTGGTTGTTGCAGGGTGTAGCACTACAGGAGTCTCAGGCCCAGTGTAAGAGTGCAGATGTATGTTTCTCATACACCAGAGTGACAGTCTCATTGTGAGTATGCAGTGGTGTGCCTGTTGCACTCTACACAACCTGGATGAATACCTCACTCTTCTGAAATTGTACATACTGCCATATGTTGTCCACTAGTAGTGACAGTTATGTGATACTAACCATGGTTTTCCATCCATATATTTCAGGGGATCTCTCACCTACACCATCGGTGAAGTGGCAAGATTTGAGGACCCAAATGTATCATGTAAGTGTGATTTTGTCTGTCCCGTATAGTGTTGAAGTCATGAGTTCAGCACCCAATGCTAGGAGTGACGAGCTGTAAAATGATCAGAAAGCTAATTAGGATGGATGGTGACAATGTGTCACATTTAAGTGGCTCCCCATGCACGAGCAGAGTGTCATATCATGTGAGGCTTCTGGCTCTCAATGGCCAGCATTGTGTAAACACTGTGATGACAAGCCACATGTAGCTCCTTATGTGACTCAGATGTGCACAGTTGTGTATGTAATGGCACTTGAACACACCATCATTCACACAACACAGTGATACAACACTGTCATGAAAAAATGGGCCATCCCTGTATTGTGATGTACATGTAGGAATGTGTGGGCATTTGTCTACTAGCATGGTGCCAATAATTTTGTAGTCCACCTGTTGGAAAATGGGTTACTGGTAAGGGCAGGTAAGTACCTACACTTAGCAATAGGCCACTAACCTCCACTTAGGTCCAGTTAGGTCTCAGTAAATTAAACCTAGCTCAACCCTTGGTAGCTTGACAACGAGAGACAAGGCTTAACTTAAGAGACAAAGCATAAAGCATTCAAATATCACAAAACAGTAATTAAATAAAACACAGGAAACAGTTTAAAAATCCACAATCAATTTCTAAACATAGGAAATATTTTTAGCTTTAAAATGACACCAAAACGAATAAAATCGGATAAGGGGAACCGGAGATATGAATTTTTAACGAATTGATGCTTTCTAGCGCCTAGAAGCAACTAGCGCTCAAAGGGTTAATAATAAAAGAAAAGGTCACACTGGAAAGGAACAAAGTCCAGAGTTCAGGCCACCCACAAGGTAACACTATCACACTTACTTTCAGAAGTGTTTGATTCAGGAAAGCGGTCCACAGCACCAGCCAAGGGTTCAGAGGCTCTGGTGTGCCTCTTGGGGTCTGGGACTGCAACTCCCACAATGCACCTGTTCAGCTTATGGAGTTGCTCCAAACGTCTTCAAACTTCTGGATCTTCTTCCAGAGGTCCTTTTGTTTGTCCTTGAAGGGTCCACAACTTGATCCAAGGTTCCAGAAGCTCTGTGTTGCTCCTTGGGCGTTGGGGCTACAATTCCCAGAATGCACCTGGTCAGAATCCTCAAGTGGCCACTGGACGCTGGTCAGCTGGGCTCTGCTTGCAGGACTTGATGCAGGGGACTCTGGGCAGCTCCTTTGTACCTGTAGCAAAGAGGGAGTCCCTTCTTGAAGCAGTAGAAGACAAGTAAAGTCCTTTTAGTGGTGAAGCCCAAGTGTTCAGCTGGTTCAGTCCTCCAAAGTGCAGTGTCCAGGTGCAGGTCAGGTGTCCAGCAGGGCAGTCCTTCTTCTCCTGTAGTTCTTCCTTGTTGGAATCTGATAGGGATCTGAGGTGTGGGTGCAGGTCTGCCAGTTGTATCCTTGCTCCTGGGTGAAAAACAGGGGGGTCCTGGTTCTCCAATCAGGTGCAGGGTCCTTCCCCCTGTAATGACCACTTTCTGGGAAGTGTGGCAAAAATCAATCCCAGGGAGCAACATTCCTCAAAAATCCATCATGGCTGAAAGTGATTTTTGGAGGTTACATCTGGCTGAGCCCACCCACTGGTGTGGCCAAAAATCCGAAACACACCCCTCTCCTGCCATTTCCTAATCTAATCAAGGGGGCACCTAATTGTCTGGGTTTGCAGGATGTGAGGGTGTTACTGGGTTGCTCCAAATGTCCTTCTCTGCCTTTGAAGACCAGTTTGGCAGCCCTCCCCATTCTTGCTTCACCATCTGCTGGGGGGAGATCTCCTACCCCAGGCAGATCTCTTTGTGCTGAGCCAGGCCACTTCACACCTCATCAAGGCAGCCTGGCCAATCAGAGCACAGCAGCAAAAACACTGCAGCGCTGAAGTAGGCAACTTTTCAGGTAAAGTTTAAAACTCTTTACCTGAACAAGTTATATTAAATCCCACAACTGGAAGTTGTGGGATTTATTATAACAACTAATTTGATACCAAACTTCTGGTATCTGTTACTTAAGGAGATTTTTAAAATTAAAATAAAGTCTCCCCATTCTAGCATATGGAGGACATTCACTACAATGAGGGAAAAATGAATGTGGCTGTTTTACCTGACCATGGCTTATAAAACTATTTTAGAAGGTCCCTGCTTATAGTAACATGGCACCCAGCCCTAGGGGCACATAGGGCACACCTTAGGGGTGACTTATATGTAAAAATAAAGTAGTTTAAGACTTTGGAACTGCTTTTAATTCCAAAGTCGAATTTGCATGTAACTTTAATTTAAAAGCAGCCAGCAAGGCAGGCCTGCCTTTAAAATGACACTGGGCACCTTAGCAGTGCACCTATGGGTGCACTACCTATGCTGGGGTCCCTAAACCTACAAGCCCTACCATATACTAGGGACTTATAGGTAGGTTGACTTAGCTAATTATAATAAGCCTAATTTGCATACTGATTTTACACAGAGCACAGGCCCCGGGACTGGTAAGCAGTACCCAGGGCACCATCAGAGACAGGAAAACACCATCAAAAAGTGGAAAATGGGGGCAAAAGGTTAGGGGGCCTCTTTAATCAGCCCTGTTCTCTCACACCACCGATGTGACAACTAAATGGAATGTGATAGGCGTGCATGCAGGTCAAGTACAATTGTGTGCTGGCATGGTTATGGGTGTGCGAGGAATGGTAGTGGCTGATCAGGTATTGATGGGTGTCTACACCTGGACACATGAATGTAGAAGTGAGAGAACTATGGATACCAGCTTCATATTTTGTCATGACCTAAATTATGGTCCACCCCCTGACTCCATGTATGAGTGGGCATGCATTGGTGGATGAGCTGGACAGTTGAGATGTTGATCTGCATGGCCATACCTCCTGGGGCACAGGTGGTGGGATCAACAAATGTGTAGGTAGATATTATGCTCACTGTGTATGTGACAGTCCATTTGATCGGGCTTGCATGTGTACATATCAGCACTGAACCCTTCTGGTAAACAACATCAACCCATACTCACAATAACAGCATCAAGTTTCAGATGATGTTTGTTTGACAATTTGACACTTAAGAAGAGGAATAGTGGCCCTGATCAATGTGAATTTGATGCTGCCTTAGCATTGTCACACATGGTGCAAAGTCTATGCACATAGGAATTTGTTTGTTACCTAAGCTTGTTGTGACAATGCTAAGGCCATATTGAGTGCCATACAAGAACTACAGAGGGGTGTACAACTGGATCTACAAAAGTTGGACTCCATTGAGCAAGAGGTGTCCACGGATAGCAAGACCCTCAAGAATATAAAAAAAAATACTCAAAAGTGCCAACCTATGAATGACATTATGGGGGTCATTCTGACCCTGGCGGACAGTGTTAAAGCGGCGGCCAACCCGCCAACAGGCTGGCGGGCGAAAAATATGAATTATGACCCTGGCGGGAACCGCCAACACAGGCCGCCACTTTAACACTCCGACCGCCACGGCGGTACAAACAAACAGTGCGGCGGTCACCGCCAACAGGCAGGCGGCAGACAATGTACCGCCCACCCTATCACGACCCACCAATCCGCCACCTTTTCCGGGGCGGGAGCCCCGCCGATAAAAACACGCCGGAAACAGACATCTCTAATGGAAAACGCTTACCTCGACACACTCCACGCGGAATCGGAACAGCATGGAACCCGAACTCCACATCCTCCCAGCCATTGCCTTCCTGCTGTTCTTCCAGGATCACGAACCACGCCGCAGACGACAACGGTGAGTACTGCACCTACGACACAGGGGAGGGGGGAGGAGGAAAGGTTACGGGCACACACATACGCAACACACCCACCCCCACCCTCACCCCCACCAAAATACCTACACACCTATGCAGATAAAAAAGTCAGAGTGACACCCCCAACCCCCCCCAAACAAAGACAAAAGCCAATGCATGTAAAAGTAGAACCATATTATTGCAACAATAAAGTATAGCGACCTTAGCAATATATGAAGAATGAATACACATCTAGAACTCCATCCATACAAGCAGCAAAAGTCCGGCCCAGTCAATCAAAGTCCCAAGGTCAGTGGGCCAATGTGCAGCAACACATGGGCAAAGCCCACACATGAGATCCAGTCCATTGGAGAGAACACTGCTGGGGCATCACTAAAATAAAAAGACAGGCACCTCAGGGGGAAGGGAAGGGAGGGCACCTCAGCCACATGAGTCCACGACGCCAGATCCACGAAGGGCCTCCATGCCCACTGTGCCATCCTGGGGAGTGCAAAGCCACAGTCTCACAAGTCTCTACAGTGGGTGGGTTGCCCACTGTGCCATCCTGGGGAGTGCAAAGCCACAGTCTCACAAGTCTCTACAGTGGGTGGGTTGCCCACTGTGCCATCCTGGGGAGTGCAAAGCCACAGTCTCACAAGTCTCTACAGTGGGTGGATTGCCCACTGTTACATCCTGGGGAGTGCAAAGCCACAGTCCATCAGGTGGATTACAGAGACCACTGGTCATGGAGGAGGCATGGTGGGCAGAGTGCGTCGTGAAGGCCTGCCCGACACAGAACCGGGACTGCCAATGGGCCGCGGTGCTTGACAGGAAGGGCCCAGCGGAGCGGTGCTTGAGATGAAGGGCCCAGCGGAGCGGTGCTTGGGATGAAGGGCCCAGCGGAGCGGTGCTTGACAGGAAGGGCCCAGCGGAGCGGTGCTTGACAGGAAGGGCCCAGCGGAGCGGTGCTTGAGATGAAGGGCCCAGCGAAGCGGTGATTGAGATGAAGGGCCCAGCGGAGCGGTGCTTGACAGGAAGGGCCCAGCGGAGCAGTGCTTGAGATGAAGGGCCCAGCGGAGCAGTGCTTGAGATGAAGGGCTCAGCGGAGCGGTGCTTGAGATGAAGGGCCCAGCGGAGCGGTGCTTGACAGGAAGGGCCCAGCGGAGCGGTGCTTGAGATGAAGGGCCCAGCGGAGCGGTGCTTGACAGGAAGGGCCCAGCGGAGCGGTGCTTGACAGGAAGGGCCCAGCGGAGCGGTGCTTGAGATGAAGGGCCCACCGGAGCGGTGCTTGAGATGAAGGGCCCAGCGGAGCGGTGCTTGACAGAAAGGGCCCAGCGGAGCGGTGCATGAGATGAAGGGCCCAGCGGAGCGGTGCTTGACAGGAAGGGCCCAGCGGAGCGGTGCTTGACAGGAAGGGCCCAGCGGAGCGGTGCTTGACAGGAAGGGCCCAGCGGAGCAGTGCTTGAGATGAAGGGCCCAGCGGAGCGGTGCTTGAGATGAAGGGCCCAGCGGAGCGGTGCTTGACAGGAAAGGCCCAGCAGAGCGGTGCTTGAGATGAAGGGCCCAGCGGAGCGGTGCTTGACAGGAAGGGCCCTGTTCAGCGGTGCTTCTCACGGCGGGGCCCTGTTCAGCAGTGCTCCTCACGGCGGGGCCCTGTTCAACGGTGCTTCTCACGGCGGGGCCCTGTTCAGCGGTTCTGCTCACGGCGGGGCCCTGTTCAGCGGTGCTCCTCACGGCGGGGCCCTGTTCAGCGGTGCTCCTCACGGCGGGCCCTGTTCAGCGGTTCTGCTCACGGCGGGGCCCTGTTCAGCGGTTCTGCTCACGGCGGGGCCCTGTTCAGCGGTGCTCCTCACGGCGGGGCCCTGTTCAGCGGTGCTCCTCACGGCGGGCCCTGTTCAGCGGTGCCTGTCTTCTGTTTCCAGTGAACCACACCTGGCCAATATTTGCCGCTCACTCTGCATCGGACCTTTCCGTTGCGGGGCCCTCCTGTGATGGAGTCCTGGGGCCCTGGCTCTCCTTCGATACCCCCGGAATGGGGCTGGTGGGGCCCTCATGGCCAGGTCGGCTGCTCCCTGCCCTTTGCTCCTTGCTGCCCTTGCCCTCCTTGGCAGACTGTCCGTGGCCCTTGGCTCCCTTACCCGATGTGGCAGGTGACGGTGCAAGGCTACCCTCCTTGGGGGCAGGCGTATCAGGCCTGTCGCGCCTGCCCTTCAGTTTCTTGGTCCTCTTCCCAGGGGGGGGGCTGGCTGTGCCTTTGCTGCTGGACGATGTCCCAGCCCAAGGAAAGGGCGGACTCCAAAAACCAGGCACGACGTTCTTTGGAGTTGCTGGGCTGGTGTAGGCTGAGGTGTTTGTGTAACTCTTACGGGATGGAGGGGGTGGGTCAGGTGAGGAAAAGAGGTCCACTTTGGAGAGGAACATTTTCTTGGGAGCCATGGGAAGGGTGGCTGGAGTGGGTATGGGAGTGGAGGAAGAGGATGTGGTTGTAGGAGAGTCAAGTGTGCTGTCTTTGGGTGCAGGTGCTTGGGCAGGAGGCTGACGTGAGGTGATGGCTGTTGTTTGGGTGCCTGCCTGCGTTTGTGTGGTTGGGAAGCGGGGGTGACAGACACACTGGGAGAGGACACAGGGGACGTGTACATGGCAGTGGGGGTGGTGACTGCACGTGTGCGGACTGGTGTGGAGGGTGTGCTGGTGATGGGTGCAATGGCTGATGGTGGTGTGCTTGCAGGTGTGTGTGGAGACGTCACATGGAGGCAGGAGGGAGACGAGGAGGTGGGGGACACAGAGGAGGTAGTGGCTGTTGGCATGTCTGCATCTGGATGTTGCTTGGGTGAATGCTTGTGTCTCCTGTGGTGCTTATGTCTGGATGAGCTGCCCTTGGGTGTTGAGGTGTGTGCAGGCTGGTCTGTAGGTGTGGATGGGATAGGCAGAGGAACAGGGGAGTGGGACTGGGTGGAGGGAGTCAGAAGAGGGAGGCTGGAGACAGGGACAATGGCTGCCGTCAGTGCTGAGGCCAGAGCGTTGAACGATCGTTGATGGGCAGCCTGACCCGAATGAAGGCCCTCCAGGTATGCATTGCTTTGATGCACCTCCCTCTCCACACCCTGGATGGCATTCAAAAGGGTAGACTGCCCAACAATGATGGTCCTCAGGAGGTCAATGACCTCCTCACTGAGGGCAGCAGGGGTGACTGGGGCAGGGCCTGAGGTGCCTGGGGCGAAGGAGATGGCCGGCTTCCTGGCCTTGCGGGCACAGGCCAAGGGGCTGCTGGGAGGGCGGAGCTGGTGCGCTGGGTGGCGGCTGTACCTGTTTCTGCAGTGGGCACGGATGTTGCCGCCACCGCAAGGGAGCTCCCTTCCAAGGACGTGTCGGTGTTGCTGCCGTCTCCACGGGTCCCCGTGGTGGAGCCCCCCTCGCCCTCCGTCTCACTGGTCATGTCGGAGTCCGTTGCATGGGCCTCCGGGGCCATGTGAGATGCAGCTCCCTCTTGCGCCGATGCCACTTCTCCTCCGCCTGATGATGCTAATGCACACATTCACAGATAAACAAAGAAAATGGGGGGGTGGAAAACATAAAGACAAGTTGAGTGCATGCATTGGGGACACCGTTGGCGGAGAGGACAGACACAGAAGCCCCCTGCACTACGCTGCGCACTTGGGGTACACTACTCATTCACTGGGACATGCCCTACAAGCCTATGGGCGACAACTGCCCACACAGTATACACTGGTCCATGAATCGCGTTACTAGGCACCCTACAGAGGTGGGGGGCGGGGGCACAGGACCATACTTCATGGACGGGCCTATCCTACAGAAATCGCCTTGGCCTAGGGATACCCACAGCCCTCCTCCCCCACCCAGGCACCTCCACTGCGCACAAAATAGCTGAATGTGCTGGTACTCACCCCCTTGTGTCTTCTGTGATGTCCTCAAGCGCCCATCTAAATCGGGGTAGGCCACCGCCAGGATCCGGGACATCAGGGGGGTCAAGGTACGACTGGCACCCCTCCTAGGTTGGGAGGCCATCCCCAGCAGAGCCTCCGCGGTCTTCCTGCTCCCACGGCGGATGTCCTCCCACCTCTTGCGGCAGTGGGTGCCCCTTCTGGTGTGGACCCCCAGGGCCCGGACGTCCTTGGCGACGGCACGCCAAATGTCAATCTTCTGATGGGTGCTGACCTATGGGACATGTACAGGGGGGGAAGAGAAACATCATCACTTTTCTGCATGCTCGATGTGAGTGGCCCCCCCTCCCCAACCTTGCCATGTGGCACATGCTCTCATCTGTCGTGCCATGCATTCGTCATTCGCTGCCCTCCCCTCCATCGTACATCCTCCCCACTCAGGCCAGGCATTGGGCACTATGCATTGCCCCCCGTGTACTCACCTGTTGGTCTGGAGGCCCGTAGAGTAGCGCATACTGGGGGAGGACCCCGTCCACGAGCTTCTCCAACTCCTCGGAACTGAAGGCGGGGGCCCTTTCCCCAGTCGCAGCAGCCATTGTCACTTCCAGACCGAGGTCACAGCAGTACTTGCAGTATAGGTCCTCTCCTGTGGATGCTCAGGTCTCGTGTGGTCAAGCAGAGAGAAAATGGCGGTTACGGCCGCAGCGGTGCGTGCCGTGGCGGTGCGTGCCGCGGCAGTGCGTGCCACGGCGGTGCGTACTGCGGCGGTGCGTACCGCGACGGCCGGCGCTCACCGCCATTGGCTCCTGAAACCCATAGGGTTCAATGTTGTCCAATGCGGCTTTGCGCCGCGGACTGCGACCGCCTACCGCCACGGTGTGCCACGCTTGCGCAATTACCTCACTTCACATTGTCACACTTCACAGGTCAGGCAGCCGCCATTTCAAGGGCCCACATGGCTTCATTCCTACTGCGTCACACATGGCTAGGCCTTGCACCGACAATCATACTAGCCATTCAATCCCGAGAGATACGTGTACTGGGCATGCTGTCGGCACTTACCTGTGGGTTGCTTGACTCTGTGCTCCATGTTGTCCTTCCTAGGCATCGTCCGCTGGGACTTGCGAGGAGACGGAGGAATCTTCCTGTGTACAGACCGCTGGTGGACCTGTCAACAATGGAAGAAAGACACGTCATACTCACCTACAGACTCAACCGTGCCACTATACAGGAACTGTGTGCCCAGCTGGAGCCAGACCTGATGTCACCCATCCGCCAACCCACAGGGATTCCGCCTCTAGTGCAGGTGCTGTCAGTACTGCATTTTTTGGCAAGTGGATCATTTCAAACTACCGTGGCCATTTCATCTGGGATGTCTCAGCCTATGTTTTCGAAGGTGTTGTCCAGAGTGTTGTCTGCCCTGATGAAATACATGCGGAGCTACATAATTTTCCCTGAGGTGGGTGACTTGCCTACAGTGAAGGGTGATTTCTATGCCCTTGGACACATTCCCAATATCATTGGTGCTATTGATGGTACCCATGTGGCTTTGGTTCCCCCAAAAGACGATGAGCAGGTGTACAGGAACCGTAAAAATTATCATTCGATGAATGTCCAGGTGGTCTGTTTGGCTGACCAGTACATCTCCCATTTAAATGCCAAATTCCCAGGGTCAGTGCATGACGCGTACATCATGCAAAATAGCAGCATCCCTTATGTGATGGAACAGCTACAGAGACATCGTGTGTGGCTAATTGGTGACTCTGGTTACCCAAACCTGCATTGGCTATTGACCCCAGTGAGGAATCCCAGGACCAGGGCAGAGGAACGGTACAATGAGGCCCATGGGCGGACTAGGAGGGTGATTGAGCGGACCTTCGGCCTCCTGAAGGCCAGGTTTAGGTGCCTGCATATGACTGGTGGATCCCTAATGTACTCACCAAGGAAGGTGTGTCATATCATCGTGGCCTGCTGCATGCTTCACAACCTGGCTTTGCGACGCCAGGTGCCTTTCCTGCAGGAGGATGGTCCAGATGGAGGTGTTGTGGCCGCTGTGGAGCCTGCGGAGAGTGAAGAGGAGGAAGACCAAGAGGACAACACAGACAACAGGGACAGAGTGATACTGCAGTATTTCCAGTGACACACAGGTAATAATCTACTCCAGCATTGTATTATATCTGTAACTGTAGTGGCTCTCTACTGTCTGACCTTTCACCCCAATGTATGGTAACTTAGTTGTGTATATCACTTCCTATTTCAGTGATCTGATCCCCACGGAGTGCCCTCTGGTTTTTTTCCCCATGGACTACCGCTGTGTGACACTGGTATGTTGTCATCACAATGTAACTAGAACTGTTTTGTTGGTTATATCGAATACATTTGGTTTAAATAAATAGATAGCAGAATCCAGTTGGTTGATGTGCAATAATTCTGTTTATTGAAGTTTTAAAATAGGTGTATGGTTCAAACAGGGTGATGGTGGAGGCATGTCCATGGCAGTGTCCAGACTGTCGTTCCTACAGGTCCATTGTCCATATGCCTGTGGAAGGTGGAGTAGGGGCAGTTCAAGGTTGGACAGGGTAAACAAGTGGGACAGTGGGATGACATCCGGGGGTTTCCGTGCATGGCGGGGGTCTTGACATCCTACTCTGTCTTCTTCCTCGATCTCAGGCCTTTCTTGAGGGGTGGTTCTTGTTCTGCAGGGGGTGGGGTCCGGGAGGGCCGTTGCTGTTGTGTCGGGGCCTCCTGACCACTAGCGCCGGTGGGGGGCCACATGGTCCCGCAATATGGTGACAATCTGGTTGAGTGCCACCACGATTGTACCCATTGCGGAACTGATGGTGCGCAGTTCTTCCCGGAACCCCATGTACTGGCCCTCCTGCATGGCCTGGATCTCCTGGAACCTGGCCAGGACCGTCGCCATCGTCTCTTGGGAGTGGTGGTACGCTCCCATGATGGTGGTGAGGGCCTCTTGGACAGTGGGTTCCCTAGGCCTGTCCTCCCACTGTCGCACAGCAGCCCTCCCAGTTCCTCTTTGTTCCTGGGCCTCTATCCCCTGGACGGTGTGCCCACTACCAGTGCCCCCAGGTCCTTGTTGTTGTTGGGGTTGTGGGTTACCCTGGGTGCCCTGTACTGGTAGACACACCGCTGCTTGACCTGTCCTGGAGACAGAAGCATGGGCCCGCTCGGTGGGTGCTGTGCTGGTGTTTCCTGAGGGGGGTAGGTCTGCTGTGGCCTGGGGCTGACTGAGGGTAACCGACTGTCCAGAAGTCCCCGATGGTCCGGGCTGGTCATCAGGTTCTAGGTCGACAGAGCTGCTGTCATCATTGGGGGCCTGTTCTTGGGGTGGGATAGACAAATCTGGACCCTCCTGGCCGGTGTGTTGGCGTTCAGGCCCTGCAGGGGTAAAAGAATATGGTTATTGATTTTGTGTGTGCCTTGGCGTGCGATTTGTGGGTGCCCTTGTCCCCCAGTGCTGGCGGTCCCATGTGGGAGGAGTTGTGAGGGTGGTTTGTGGGGGGGATGGGTATGTGCAGTGGTCATGCTTAGGTGATGGGTGTCCATGGTTTGTGTTGGCATTCAGGGGTTTGGGTTGGGTGGGTTGTGCTGGTGAGACATTAGCAGGGAGGATATGTGCTGGGGGGTTGGGGGTGAGGGTGGGGGTGTGGGTTGGCATGCTGGTGGTTGGGGGGGTGAAGTAGTTGAGATTCGACTTACCAGAGTCCATTCCTCCGCCTACTCCAGCGAGGCCCTCAGGATGCAGGATGTTCAAGACCTCTTGCTCCCATGCTGTGAATTCGGGTGGAGTGGGTGGGGGTCCGCCGCCAGTCTTCTGAACAGCGATGTTGTATCTTGACACCATCGACCACACCTTCCCCCGTAGGTCGTTCCAGCGCTTTCGGATATCTTCCCGATTTCTGGGATGCAGTCCCACAGCGTTGACCCTATCGACGATCCTTTGCCATAGCTCCGCCTTCCTGGCTATTGTGGTGTGCTGCACCTGTGTGCCGAAGAGCTGGGGCTCTACCCTGATTATTTCCTCCACCATGACCCTGAGTTCTTGGTCCGAGAACCTGGGGTGTCTTTGGGGTGCCATGGGGTGGTGTGGATGAGGTGTGGGGTGGTGTTTGTGGTGATGAGTGTAGTGGTGTGTGGTGTTTTGTGCGTAGATGTGGTGTGGGTGATGATGTTGGGTTCCTGTGTGTGTTGTGGTTTGCGTTCCCTGTGCTCTCTCTCTGTGTATTGCGCCGTGTCTCTGAATTTCGCTTTGTGGGGGTTTGTGGGTGATGTGGGTGTGTGTTTTATATGGTGATGGGTGTGTGGGAGTGGTGTTTGTATGTGTATCAGGTGTGTGTATTTGGAATTGTCCAATGTGGCTGTGTTTTGTAAAGGTGTGGGTATTTTGAGCGCGGCGGTGTGTACTGCCAATGGAATACCGCGGTTGAAAGACCGCCGCGTGGATTCGTGGGTCATAATGGCATGGGCGTGTTTGTGTTGGCGTGACGGTGGAGGTTTGGTCATCTCCAGGTTATCGCTGACCGCTGATGAGGCGGCCTTCAGTGGATGTCGGGTTTTTGGCGGTTTGGCAGTTGTGGGTCAGAATGACCGTGGCGGTTTACCGCGGCCGCGGCGGGATGATGGCGGTCTTCTGACCGGCAGTACGTGCCTTTTACCACCAGGGTCAGAATGACCCCCTATGTCACTCCTCCCAAATTGACTCCCCTCCCTCCTCTTTTTCTACTATTTTTTGTAGTTATTAGGAGGTTAGTTGTAGGTTAGAATCGGTTAGTGGGTCAGTTAGGATAAGTAGGTTTGCGAGGTGGGTTTACTACTTTTCATACTTTACTATGTGGGACGGTGATTGGGCTTTTATATATTTTTTAAAAATATATATATATTTGTTTAGTTGTAGTTAGTAAATGTGTAGTTTAGTGCATATTGTCCTGAATGTATCCTCGATATAACGGGGCGAATGTTTAGAGTGTGTCGTTAAATGTGTAAGGTAAGTGTAGCATAGAGTAGTTAGGGTCTGTTGTGGGTTATTTATAGCTAGGATAGGTTAGCTTAGGATAGATGTTAATTATTATTGTTTAATTGATTTATTTTTCATAATAAATGCTATTGGGTACTCCCTTACTTGTGTCATGTGCTTGGTTCTCAGGGTCTTCCCATAGGTGTACAGTGCAAATTGTGTGTTGTCCTACAAACTCAGTCCTGCATCCAAATCCCTCTCTTGGCATTTAAAAAACCTCCTTATGACTGAGCTGTCACATTCGCAGCTACAACACATCTACTTACCAGTGCACCTGCCATCCAGTGTTCCCACTACTCAAGCTGACTATGTTGACCATGTTTAGGACAGGATAGGTGTGGGAATACAGCTAACATTGTATGTGTTTTGTTTTGGGATGTTGGTCACTGTGGGACATGTTACTACTGCCTACATGTCATTCCTAGCCTGATAAACTGACCAGTGGCAATAATGGATGAGTGTGAGTCCCTTTGTTACACACCAATGTGCTCTAGTGATACTCCCAGCTGACCAAATTTCCAATGACTGTTTCACAACCATTCTTGCAGTATGTAGTGGATGTGGCATACATGTTTTCAGAATATATCACATATTCAGTGATTTGATTGCAGGGGAAGAGGCAACATCAACGTACAACATGTAGGTACCATGTGAATAGATATGTGTCCACATATACATGCTCTCTTTGTAGTAGGCTTGCCTGGTTTGTAGTGGGTACCTTGGGTACTTACACCTTACACCAGGTCCAGTTATCTCTTATTAGTGAAATGTAGTAGTGTTCTAGGAGCTTAGGCTGATAGAGGTAGCTATAGTAGAGCAGCTTAGGCTGAACTAAGAGACATGCAAAGCTCCTGCAATTTCACTTATAGTCACACAGTTCTTATATACAAGTAAAGACAATACTCAGTGTTACCAAAAATAAAGGTAGTTTATTTCGGTGACACAAGGCCAACAATATCTTAGAGGCAATACTCCTTCTGGAGGTAAGTATTATACACAATATATACACTAGACACCAAAATAAGGTAAGTAATTAGACATAGGATAGTGCAAACAATAGGAAATGCTATAGAATGCAATGGGAGAAAATAGGTCTGGGGCAACACAAACCATATACTAAAAAAGTGGAATGCAAATCACGAATTTCCCCCTAGACAAGTGTAGTGTGTAGAGAATTGCTGGGAGAGTAATAATACATCAAAGGTAAGTAAATTATCCCACACCAGAGCCCAGAAAAGCAGGAGTAAAATACTGCAAGTTTGCTTAGGACACACTACAAGTCGTGATTAGAGGTATTGCAAGAACCAAGCAAGACTGCAAACAACAAATGGTGGATTCCTGGACCTGGAGACCTGCAAAGGAAGGAGATCAAGTCCAGGAGTTGAAAGAAGTTCCAGGAAAGACAGGAGCCCCTGCCAAACCAGAACAGGGTGCAAAAGAAGAGTCCTCGGTTGAACGAAGGCTGCAGAAATGCACCCAAGGAAGATGTCAGCGGGGTTCCTGCATAATGCACTTGATGTCCCACAGAGAGAAGTTCGATGCAGGCAAGTTTTGGTGCTGGATTCCTCCAACAACTCTTGGTTCCGGCAAAGTTGCATTTTGTGTCAACTTGGCACTATCTGGACCCAGGAGGGACCTGGGGGCCTCAACTCTGTATGAGGGGGAAGGTGGAGCTCTCAGCACTTCAGAGGGCCTTCAGAGCACCAGATAGCACCCACATATGTCCCAGGACATGGGGACAAAGGAGGTGCAAAATGCAGTTGGTGCAGCACTACAAAGGAAGGTCCCATGCTGCCGGAGAACAACTCAGCGAGTTGAGCATCGCAGAATAGAGTGCAGGGGACCTGGGCAAGGCTGTGCATGAAGAAATTTTGCAAATAGTGCATAGAGGCCTGAGGCGGTGAAGAAGACACGGTGTACAGGGTACTGTTGTTCTGTGGGAAGGCACAGTCTTACCTCCTCCAAATTGTGACAGCAGGACCTCAGGACAGTCTGTGTTGATGGGGTCTTCCCTCTGTGTTCCAAGGAGCACGCTTGTTGCCAGGAGAGGACTCCAAGAGAACAGGTCATCGACTTAGAAGGAGCCTGCATGAGCAGGGGAGTGACTCCGTCACCCCACTGGAGATTTCTTTGGTCCTTCTGGTGCAGGGTGAAGTCAGGGAGTCCTCAGAGTGTGCACACCGTAGAAACATTTGCAGTTGCTGGCTGGAGCTGAAGTTGCAGAGGAAAAGTATCCCTTCTGGATACTTTGTTGCTGTTACAGCGGTTCCTGGAGCAGACTGCGGTTGATCCTAGGTCAGAGGTTGAAGTAGTAGTTGCAGAGGATTCCTGCTGGAAACTTGCAAGTAGAATCTGAAGAGAACCCATAGGAGAGACCCTAAATAGCCCTGAGAGTGGGTTTGGCTACCTTATCAGGCAAGGACCTATCAGGAAGGGTCCCTAAGGACACCTGCTGGCACTTGCCACTCAGAGCCCTCCAGAGTGCCCCCACACCTTGCAAAACAAGATGGCTGAAGTCTGAGACACACTGGAGGAGCTCTGGGCACCGCCCCTAAGGTGGTGATGGGCAGGGGAGTGGTCACTCCCCTTTCCTTTGTCCAGTTTTGCACCAGAGCAGGGGACAAGGAGTCCCTGAACAGGCGTAGACTGGCTTATGCAAGGAGGGCACCATCTGTGCCCTTTAAAGCATTTCAAGAGGCTGGTGGAGGCTACCCCTCCCCAGCCTGTAACACCTAATTCTAAAGGGAGAGGGTGTAACACCCTCCTCCCAAAGGAAATGCTTTGTTGTGCCTTCCTGGGACAGAGCTGCTCAGACCACAGGAGGGCAGAACCCTGTCTGTGAGGTGGCAGCAGCTGTAGCTGCATTGCAAGCCTCAGAGAGCTGGTTTGGCAGTACTGGGGGTCCATGGTGGAGCCCCCAGGATGCATGGAATTGGCTCCCCAATACCAGATTTGGAATGGGGGACAATTCTGTGATCTTTGACACCTTACCTGGCCATATTCAGAGTTACCTGTGAAGCTACATATGGGCATTGACCTATATGTAGTGCACATGTCTAATGGTGTCCCGCACTCACAAAGTTCTGGGAATTGGCTCTGAACTATGTGGGGGCACCTTTGCTAGTGCAAGAGTGCCCTCACACTTAGTAACTTTGCACCTAACCTTCAGTAAATGAAGGTTAGTCATATAGGTGACTTATAAGTTACTTAAGTGCAGTGAAAATGGCTGTGAAATAGTGTGTGCACTACTTCACACAGGCTTCAATGGCAGGACAGTGGAAGGGTTTGTCTGAGTTTCTTATGGGTGGCAAAAGAAATGCTGCAGCCCATAAGGATCTCCTGGAACCCCAATGCCCTAGGTACCTAGGTACCATATACTAGGGTATTATACGGGGGGTCCAGTGTGCCAATTGAAATTGGTATATGAAGTCACTAGACTATAGTGACAAAATTAAAAGCAGAGAGACCATAAGCACTGAGGTTCTGGTTAGCAGAGCCTCAGTGACACAGTCAAGCACTACTGGCAACACACACATTAGGCCATAAATTATGAGCTCTGGGGTCCTGGCTGACAGGATCCCAGTGAGACAGGCAAAACACACTGACATATAGGTTTTTATCTATGAGCACTGGGGTTCTGGCTAGCAGGATCCCAGTGACACAGTAAAAACGCACTGACACAAACTCATAAACAGGCCAAAAGTGGGGGTAACCATGCTAGAAAGAGACTACTTTCTCATAACCCTCCCCCAAACGAAGGACAATAAGGCTAACCTTGGCCAGATGAGACTTTATTGTCTAAGTGGTGATAAGTGGAAAGTAGATCTGCAATAGAGTGGTTACTCCCTTCATCACCCACTGTATGGTTACTTCCCTGTGGGATGTAAGCCACTCTGTTTGGAGATTTTTACCTATTCAACAGTGTAAGTGTAAATTCTCAGAGTTCCTATTAGTATGTTTTAAAGTTGGGCAATGGGATTGGTCCACTGGGTCTGTGTCAAATGCAGGAAATGCTAGACAATAAAGCCATAGCTGAGCAAAACATTTGTCCATATGGCTGTAAGAGAGAACAGGGATGCTGTTTCTCTTCAGTTGGAGCAGGGCAGGTTTGCTGTCCAATAAGCTCCACACTGGGACAGGGCTGCTGCACTAAAGTTTCTCTGGGAGGGCTGGATGGATGCTCCATATTTGCTAAAATAGTGCAATTTGGCACATATGTTTTAGTGGTGGCACAGAGAGGTACTTTGTGTCCTGCTGTGGTAGCTGATGGCTCCCTTGGTACAGGCTCCACCCCAGGAGAGATTTCTCCCACCACAGGAATGGTATCCTCAGCGGCAAGGTGGGGAAAGGATACTTTGATACCCTTTTTACTTGTTGGTGGAGAGGGACCCTGAGATTTCAGACCTTTTTCTCTCCTTTGCTTTTTCATTTCACCAAAAATGAGAGAAAGCAATTCCTCAGGGATACCCAGCATGAAGGCATGGGTCCTAAACTCTACCTCAGCCCAACCTGAGGCCTCTAGGTCTTTACTTAAGAGACAGTTTACAGGTAAGCTAGGTGATAATACCACCTGCTTAGGGCCAGTAACTCCACCCCAACTAAGTTGAACTACAGCTTAGAGGAGAGAATGAGTAGAGTTATTGACATCAGTAACTTGATACTTCTGTCCAAGGAGGTGTTGTACCAGTGACACCAAGTTTTTAGCCACCAAAGTGATACTGGCACCTTTGTCCCTGTAGGCCTGGGCCTCAACAACATTTATTAAGATTGACTGCCTGTACTTATCCATGTTAAGGGGACAAGCAGATAAGGTGGCAAGGCCAATGCCACTAGGTGTGACAGAAACTGTCTTGGGACTGTCTACCCTAGTTTCTATTATTGTCCCCAAAGTGAACCCAACTACACTCTTAGTTTGACTATTGCTACTAGTCCCACCACTATTACCACTACTGCTAGGGGCACTAGAGTTTGATTTATTAGTGCTGGTAGACTCAGCGGCTTTACCAGGGCAGGACTTATCCCCTGGCGAATGGCCTTTACCTCTGCACTCATAGCACCAAGGCTTTTTCTGATTGTGTGAAGAGTGAGAAGAAGATGAAGAAGTTTTATCCCCACCCCTGGAGGAGTGTTTTGGACCTGAAGAAGGATCTTTGTGCTTACTTTTATCCCCATGCTTGTCCTGAGATTTTTCACCATCTTTCTTTTTGCTGTCTTTGTCACCCCCTGCCTTTGTCACCCCCTGTATGAGCTTTTCTGCTCACCCTTGTTCTGACCTATTTGTCTGCCTTCTTTCCCAATTCTTGAAGAGGGCAGATCTGAGTCCACAAGATACTGATACAACAAATCAGGCACACAACTATTCAACATATGCTAACTCAGAATTAAGTTACATAGGCTTTCATAGCCAGTCAACCAACCTTATAGGGCCTTCACTGAACAGTCTACAAAGTCTGTCCAATCCTGTGATGACTCCTTTCTGGTCTTTCTGAACTTTATCCTGTATTGTTCAGTGGTTAAGCCCAGACCATCTAATAGTGCACTTTTAAGAATGTGGTAGTTATCTGCATCATCTTCCCTGGCAAAGAGGAGTCAGTCTCTCACCTTGCCAGAGACAGATAGCCACAGGATAGCAGCCCACTGAACTTGAGGGACCCTCTGAACTTTACAGGCCCTCTCAAGTGCAGCAAACCACTTGTATATGTCATCTCCATTCTTGTAAGAAGGGGCAACTTACTTCAGATTCCTAGAGTCAAATGAGGGTTCCCGAACATTTGCATTTCCTGAAACTGCTGCTGCCACCATAGGGAACTAACCCCAAACCCTGCCTTTCCTTTTCCACAGCCAGGGATTTCCTGTTTAAGGCCAACTGTTGCTGCTGTAGCTTCAGCCCGGCCTCCTCTAACCTCAGCTTTCTGAGCTCCCTTTCTAGGGACTTGTCCTCAGGGTTAGAAGTGTGGGTTGCCTCTGAAACAGAGGTAACATGGGAATGTGCAGAGGCTGATATTTCATTAACTGGAGTCATCCTAGTGACCTGGCTTCTAGGGGTGAAGGGAACCCTACTAGTGTGTGAACCCTTCCTACTCCCAGTTATACTAGGGGGCCTGTTAAAAGAAAGATCAGTGAAAGGACCCACCCCAGGATTATCAGTGTGCTCCTCTGAGCCTGCCTGGTTGGAATCTTCATCTACCACCTCCTCTATTTGATCTGGACCAGTGCTGAGTCCCTGGTCATCTTGAAGGAGAAGATTGAAGAGGAACTCCTTATTGGGGTTCTTCCCAATCCCTAAACTTCTTTCAATACAGAGACCCCTCAAACCTTAAAAGTTTAGATTCTCATAGGTAGTTTTTACAACTCTAGGGGTAGCTTCTACAGAAGATATATTGAAAGAGAAAAAGTTTAGGAAAGTGAGTAAAAAGTTAGTAGACTTGCAGAGCTAACTTTAGAGAAAAGAAGAAAACTTTTCAAAAACTTTGTAAAACTTTTGCAATCTGTGGCACTACAAATGGTATCACTGGAGAAAGGCTGCTTTTTTTTAAGTATAGCTGCAACATCCCTGTGGTAGGCAGCCATGTCTGCCCTGAGGGATTCCTTTTTGTCTTCTGGCACACTGCCAGAAGACACTTTTTCCAGTCTGGGAGGGCAGTTGTTGTGGCCTTTCCCTCATGGCAGCAGCAAGTCGCTCAGACACTCCTGGACTCCACGCATTGGGGTGTGTGTGCGTCGGTTGGCTGCAGTCTGTTCTGTTGCTGTAACCATGCACGTCCACATCCCCTCAAGGCTGTCTGCCATTGTTTGCATCTCCACCCGCATCTCCTCTGCTGTGTCGGTGCTGGCAGGTCGTACTCTTGGGGTGCTAAGTGGGGCCTGTGGGATGTCTGCTAATTCAGTTCTCCTCCTTGCGACTGGAGGTGTGTCTACATGTTCACAAGGACTTCTTGGAGGGTCTCTTGGCTGATAGTTGCCAGCTGGTCATCCAGGTCATCAGGGTACTCCAGGACAGGCAGTTCCGCGGGGGAGCCATCACCCTCTGCAATGAGATGGTGTATAATCAGTCTAACTGTGTTATGGCAGTTGACACGTCACTTCACTGAGTTGATGATTGAGGCTCATTGTCATTATAGGCCCATGTTGATGTTGAAGTGGTGCAGCACGGTGCTGTGCAATAATATTCAGCACCGCACTGTTTCACTTTGGTGACACAAGATTGCACTGTGTGCAAGTGATAATGGGGCACCCCTGTGTTGTCCCCCATACTGGTGCAAGATTCAGCTGCCAGTGTAATTGTAGGCATCCTTGTTCCATTGTGGAAGGATGTATGCATTGAGTGGTGTGACTGTTCATGTGTGTGAAAGTGTCCCTTCATGCACATTAACAATCACCAATGGCCCTCTGGCACTTCTGTGGGAGCTATTGATTCAGCACACTCAGAAGAGCTAAATCGTCATTTACGTAGGATTGTTTATATGCATGGAGTTACACCTTCATGGTCTTAAACAATAATTTCTGGCATTTTGCTCTTTCTATGCATGCTCAGATTGCAGCAGACATAGGAATTCAGAAATGAAGGACTTACAAATGTATTTCTCCTCATTGCACCCTGCTAATGCCGCCCCCTGGGGATTGGCGTAATAGGTTTTGCCCTATATCAAGTGTACAATATTCCATTCATCTGAGGCAGCATTGAAGTATATTTGTGTTGCTGTGGCACACCCACAGCAACCCCTATTGCACCACCTTCACGCACTGATCAGGTTGCTACGTATTTTCAAGTTGATAGAATGCCAAAAAAAGTGTCTTAACGCTACCTTATCAATACAGTGCAGTGCTTAGCATCACTGGAGCATCACTGAAAGTGACGTTCCTGTGGCCCTTAACACAGCACCGTATTTTCAAGGTGGTGTTAAGTCATTTTTCGTGACTTAACGCCACCTTGTAAATAAGGCCCCTTCTTACACAGCACTATGGGTGGAAGCGGTGTCCAATGGGTGTTGCTGTGGGTGTGCCCCAGCAACACCCATTGCATTTTGACGCTGCCTCAGATTTCTGAAAATTCGTAAACCTGAGGCAGCGCCAAAATCTGATGCCACCCCAAGGGGTGGTGTTAGCAGGGCGCAACAAGGAGAAATACTTTTATTCCTCCTCTTATTTTGCTTCTTGAATGCGTGCTGCATTCTGCCACACGCATGGAAAAAGCAAAATGCCAGAAATGATAGCTTATTTACGGGAAAGTGTCCGTTCCTGCACATAAACATTCACACACCTCAACAAAGACATCCTTGCACAATGGCGCTGGCAGCTAAATTTAGCGCCCGCACAGGAGGAAACGCAGGGGTGCGCTGTATTCCCTTAAATACAGCAGATCCCTGCATGTTTAAAGTGAATCAGTGCTGCACTGCCAATTTTGGCGCAGCACCACGTTGAGCCACTTTTGTTTAAATCTGGCCCTTAGTGATATCACAACCAGTGGCACATGCCATCCATCCCATGTGCTGCATTTGTACATGTGGGTATATAGGACTGGTGTTCTTAATTTGTCCAGGTTATGTATGTTTCAATGGTGCCTGGCACTCCAAAGGTGCAGGTACATGGGTAAGCTTACATTGGCATGGTGCAAGTTGCTTGATGTGTTCCTTTGACATACATTGTGTGTGTACTATGTGCCTCCCCCTTCTTGCATTGACATTTATGAATATATTTCCCCCATGCAACTTACCCTGTTTCCTGGTATTCTGCACTCTCCTGTCCTTGTATCCCTGTGACAAGTTCTTCCAGGATAACTGCTGCAACCATCTCCTCCATCTCGTCAAAGTCCTCTTGCGCTGCTGGACGCCCACCTCCAGTTTGCAGTGCTCCTGTCCGGTTCCGTGCCATTTTTTCCTTGGTCCTTCTTTTGCAGTCATGCCAGTGTTTCTTGCACTCAGTCACTGTTCCCCTAACCTCTGCCACACTGTTGACCTTATCCACAATCTGCTGCAAGATTGCCTCTCTCTTTCCAATTGGCCATTTGGATGTGACGAAGAGTTGATTGTGATGATCCGCAACCTCTCTCACCAGTATTTGGTGCTCCTCTGCCCTGAAACGACATTTCCTCTTTTTCTTCTCCCTCCCCTGGGTCTTGTCTGTGTACTGCTGGCTGATTCCTGGTTGACTGGGGTCTACCTGGGGTCTCTCCTGGCTTCTAGGATCCATTGTGGGGCTCCTTTGCACTGTTTGCATCTCTTTTTGATGCTATTGCGGGCAAAAATGGTGCATTTCTGCTTTGCGAGGTGTTTCCATGTCATAAACTGGATTAGAGTTATTTTTCCTCCATTAACGTCATTTTGCCATACGACAAGGTGCAATGATTAACGTGGAAAAAAATGACTCTAAACATTTTTTAGCGCCACCCAGCGGCAAAGTATAAATTTGATGCCCGAGTGGTGTTAAAAAATGGCGCTAGTCAGCGCTAACCTTTTTGATGCAAAACTGCATTAGGACAGTTTTGTTTCAAAAAGTATAAATCAGGCCTTAAGTCTTTGCACTTGGGCAGTGGAAATCAGCAGAGGTGAAAAGTATATTCTAAGTTAGAAGTCAGCGAGCATCTCCTCTCTAGTCTAAGGAACACATAATATCATTATTCAATACACCGCTAGTTTGCAACATTACAGCTTGTTACTGTTAGCGCGTTTGACCTTAGTAAGTATACTTACAAGGGGACGCAAATAGGTCGATGAACCTTTTGACTCACAATTAAGATGATCCCACCATAACTCCAGTACATGCAGATCAATAATCAAATAATCAATAAAAAACATCAAAAATCAATTACATTAATTATCAACAGGAGTCAGAAATTGTCACACACAATGAATGACCACGCCTTTAGTAAAAGTTCTAATATTAATTTCCCCATATTAACAATGCTATGGTCACGTAAAATAATCTCAAAATCAAGTGATACACATACAAAAACAACACTGCCTGTCCACATCTGTGAAAGAAATGCAATCTAATCAAAGCTTGAACTATTACACATTCTAAGGTTACAGTACAAATTAACAATAATAGCAATTGCGCAAATGATATCACATACATTTAGATTCAGCAAAGAAATACATCAAACGTTATTCCCTATCGCAGACTTTCATTAGTGAACATCCTTAATTAACACCAGATTAGCATCAGCATGTTGGGCTTCATGCTAAACAATTTAGTAAACAAAAATGTTTAAAACATCTAGCTATGGCTCTTATCAAAACAGTGCAGTTGGTACCTAGAGAGAAAAAGCACATAGGCATAACAAACACATGAGCACAATAATACCTCTCCTCAATTGAATCAGCAAGCTAAGATAGTCTTCGTCAGCAGGACATCAGTTCGGTCAGCAAGGCATCAGGATTCCACATCAAAGTTAAGAAATCACAAAGGGGGTCATTCCGACCCTGGCGGTCCATGACCGCCAGGGCCGGGGACCGCGGAAGCACCGCCAACAGGCTGGCGGTGCTTCCAGGGCTATTCTGACCGCGGCGGTAAAGCCGCGGTCAGAAAAGGGGAACCGGCGGTTTCCCACCGGTTTTCCCCTGGCCCAGGGAATCCTCCATGGCGGCGCTGCTTGCAGCACCGCCATGGGGATTCCGACCCCCTTCCCGCCGCCCTGTTTCTGGCGGTTTTCACCGCCAGAACCAGGATGGCGGGAACGGGTGTCGTGGGGCCCCTGGGGGCCCCTGCACTGCCCATGCCAGTAGCATGGACAGTGTAGGGGCCCCCTAACAGGGCCCCACAAAGATTTTCACTGTCTGCTTAGCAGACAGTGAAAATCGCGATGGGTGCCACTGCACCCGTCGCACCCCTGCAACTCCGCCGGCTCCATTCGGAGCCGGCTTCCTCGTTGCAGGGGCTTTCCTGCTGGGCCGGCGGGCGACCTTTTGGCGGTCGCCCGCCGGCCCAGCGGGAAAATTGGAATGGCCGCTGCGGTCTTTTGACCGCGGGCGGTCATTCGGCGGTGACCGCATGGCGCGGTCAGAATGACCGCCAAAGTCTTTAACCCCTTCTGTGCCTTGGACGAGATGATCTCGTCCAAGGCTACAGTTCCCCTGTGCCTTGGACGAGATCATCACGTCCTAGGCACAGGGGAACTTGGGGGCGCGCTAGCGCGCCCCCCGTGCACCCCACTCCCCCCCCAAGTCGGGGGATGGAAGGGGAAGACCTTCCCCTTACACCCCGACCCCCCCCACCCCTCCCCCTGTGACATCAGCGCGCGCGCGCGCGCTGATGTGTCACAGGGGCCTCCCTAGTCGCGCTGGAAGCTCTGCTTCCAGCGCGATTGAAAAAGAAATGCAAAAGCATTTCTTTTTCAATCACTGGGAGGCCCGGAGGGGCTTCAAAGGGAAGGAAAAGTATTTCCTTCCCTTTGAAGTCCCTCCGAGGATTTCAAAAGCCGGATTGCTTGCAACCCCACTAGACACCAGGGATTTTTTTTATTTTTATCGAAAGTGACAAAAGGGAGCGACCCCTTGGGCAAGGGTCGCTCCCAGGGGGGGCATTTTTTTGAGAAGGCCTTTTCTGCCCCCCCTGGGGGCAGAAACCTCTAGGCACCAGGGACCATTATTTTTTTTTTTTGCATTTTTTTTTTTTTTTTGGTGGGGAGCGACCCCTTAGGCAAGGGTCGCTCCCCTTGGGTGAAAATTATATTTTGGCCATTTCTGCCCCCCTTGGGGGCAGATTGGCCTATTTTGATGAGGCCAATCTGCCCCCAAGGGGGGTAGAAACCACTAGACACCAGGGATTTTTATTTTTTTTATTGTTATTGACAAAAGGGAGCGACCCCTTGGGCAAGGGTCGCTCCCAGGGGGGGCATATTTTCGGGAAGGCCTTTTCTGCACCCCCGGGGGCAGATCGGACTACTATCAGGGGGGGCAGAAACCTCTAGGCACCAGGGACCTTTTTTTTTGTTTTTTGTTTTTTGTGTTATATATTTTTTTTGGTGGGGAGCGACCCCTTAGGCAAGGGTCGCTCCCCTTGGGGGAAAATTATATTTTGGCCATTTCTGCCCCCCTTGGGGGCAGATTGGCCTATTTTGATGAGGCCAATCTGCCCCCAAGGGGGGTAGAAACCACTAGACACCAGGGAGTTTTTTCTTTGCGTGAATTTCACGCAAAGGGAGCGACCCCTTAGGCAAGGGTCGCTCCCTGGGGGGGAGGGCAATTTATTTTAGGCCATTTCTGCCCCCCCTGGGGGCAGATCGGCCTATTATTAGGCCGATCTGGCCCCAGGGGGGGAAGAAACCTCTAGGCGCCAGGGCAATTTTTTTTTTTTTTTTTTTTTTTTTTTGTTGTTTCTTTTTTTAGAGATGGGGAGCGACCCATCAGGCAAGGGTCGCTCCCCTGGGGGGCAAATGGTATTTAGACCATTTCTGCCCCCCTGGGGGCAGATTGGCCAATTTTAGGTCAATCTGCCCCCAAGTGGGCAGAAACCACTAGGCACCGGGGATTTGTTTTTTGGCGCCAATGTCACGCAGGGGGAGCGACCCCGTAGGCAAGGGTCGCTCCCGGGGGGGGTGGGGGTTGGGGGGGCAAATTTATTTTAGGCCATTTCTGCCCCCCCGGGGGACAGATCAGCCTATTATTAGGCCGAACGGCCACGAGGGGGGGGCAGAACCCTCTAGGCGCCAGGGCAATTTTTTTTTGTGTGTTTTTTTTTTGTGTTGTTTCTTTTTTTAGAGATGGAGAGCGACCCATCAGGCAAGGGTCCCTCCCCTGGGGGGGCAAATTGTATTTAGACCATTTCTGCCCCCCTGGGGGCAGATTGGCCAATTTTAGGTCAATCTGCCCCCAAGGGGGCAGAAACCACTAGGCACCGGGGATTTGTTTTTTGGCACCAATGTCACGCAGGGGGAGCGACCCCGTAGGCAAGGGTCGCTCCCGGGGGGGGGTGGGGGTTGGGGGGGCAAATTTATTTTAGGCCATATCTGCCCCCCCCAGGGGACAGATCGGCCTATTGTTAGGCCGAACTGCCCCCTGGGGGGAGCAGAACCCTCTAGGCGCCAGGGCAATTTTTTTTTTTTGTGTTTTTTTTTTTTTGTTGTTTCTTTTTTTAGAGATGGGGAGCGACCCATCAGGCAAGGGTCGCTCCCCTGGGGGGGGCAAATTGTATTTAGACCATTTCTGCCCTCCTGGGGGCAGATTGGCCAATTTTAGGTCAATCTGCCCCCAAGGGGGCAGAAACCACAAGGCACCGGTGATTTGTTTTTTGGCGCCAATGTCACGCAGGGGGAGCGACCCCGTAGGCAAGGGTCGCTCCCGGGGGGGGGGTGGGGGGGCAAATTTATTTTAGGCCATTTCTGCCCCCCCGTGGGACAGATCGGCCTATTATTAGGCCGAACTGCCCCCAGGGGGGGGGCAGAACCCTCTAGGCGCCAGGGCAATTTTTTTTTTGTGTTTTTTTTTTGTTGTTTCTTTTTTTAGAGATGGGGAGCGACCCATCAGGCAAGGGTCGCTCCCCTGGGGCGGCAAATTGTATTTAGGCCATTTCTGCCCCCTTGGGGGCAGATTGGCTGAGTTTAGGTCAACCTGCCCCCAAGGGGGCAGAAACCACTAGGCACCGGGGATTTGTTTTTTGGCGCCAATGTCACGCAGGGGGAGCGACCCCGTAGGCAAGGGTCGCTCCCGGGGAGGGTGGGGGTTGGGGGGGCAAATTTATTTTAGGGCATTTCTGCCCCCCCCATGGGGCCGGCTGAGCTACAGGCCAAACACCACAGGTAGGCACCTTGCAAAAAACACCTCTGTTTTCTGTGAAAAAATATGTTGTGTCCACGTTGTGTTTTGGGCCATTTCCTTTTGTGGGCGCTAGGCCTACCCACAGAAGTGAGGTACCATTTTTATCGAGAGACTTAGGGGAACGCTGGGTGGAAGGAAATTTGTGGCTCCTCTCAGATTCCACAACTTTCTGTCACCGAAATGAGAGGAAAAAGTGTTTTTTGGGCCAAATTTTGATGTTTGCAAAGGATTCTGGGTAACATAACCTGGTCAGAGCCCCGCAAGTCACCCCATCTTGGATTCCCCTGGGTTTCTAGTTTTCAAAAATGCACTGGTTTGCTAAGTTTCCTCAGGTGTCGGCTGAGCTACAGGCCAAAATCCACAGGTAGGCACTGCTTTTTATAAAAAAATGTGATGTGTCCACATTGTGTTTTGGGCCCTTTCCTTTCGTGGGCGCTAGTCCTACCCACACAAGTGAGGTATCATTTTTATCGGGAGACTTGGGGGAACGCTGGGTAGAAGGAAATTTGTGGCTCCTCTCAGATTCCAGAACTTTCTGCCACAGAAATGTGAGTAACATGTGTATTTTTAGCCAAATTTTGAGGTTTGCAAAGGATTCTGGGTAACAGAACCTGGTCCGAGCCCCGCAAGTCACCCCTCGTTAGATTCCCCTGGGTCTCTAGTTTTCAGAAATGCACAGGTTTGGTAGGTTTCCCTAGGTGCCGGCTGAGCTAGAGGCCAAAATCTACAGTTAGGCACTTCGCAAAAAACACCTCTGTTTTTTTCCAAAATTTAGGATGTGTCCACGTTGCGCTTTGGGGTGTTTCCTGACGCCGGCGCTAGGCCTACCCACGCAAGTGAGGTATCATTTTTATCGGGAGACTTGGGGGAACGCTGGGTGGAAGGAAATTTGTAGCTCCTCTCAGATTCCAGAACTTTCTGCCACAGAAATGTGAGGGACATGTGTTTTTTTAGCCAAATTTTGAGGTTTGCAAAGGATTCTGGGTAACAGAACCTGGTCCGAGCCCCGCAAGTCACCCCTCCTTGGATTCCCCTAGGTCTCTAGTTTTCAGAAATGCACAGGTTTGGTAGGTTTCCCTAGGTGGCGGCTGAGCTAGAGGCCAAAATCTACAGGTAGGCACTTCGCAAAAAACACCTCTGTTTTTTTCCAAAATTTAGGATGTGTCCACGTTGCGCTTTGGGGTGTTTCCTGTCGCCGGCGCTAGGCCTACCCACGCAAGTGAGGTATCATTTTTATCGGGAGACTTGGGGGAACGCTGGGTGGAAGGAAATTTGTAGCTCCTCTCAGATTCCAGAACTTTCTGCCACAGAAATATGAGGGACATGTGTTTTTTTAGCCAAATTTTGAGGTTTGCAAAGGATTCTGGGTAACAGAACCTGGTCCGAGCCCCGCAAGTCACCCCTCCTTGGATTCCCCTAGGTCTCTAGTTTTCAGAAATGCACAGGTTTGGTAGGTTTCCCTAGGTGCCGGCTGAGCTAGAGGCCAAAATCTACAGGTAGGCACTTCGCAAAAAACACCTCTGTTTTTTTCCAAAATTTAGGATGTGTCCATGTTGCGCTTTGGGGTGTTTCCTGTCGCCGGCGCTAGGCCTACCCACGCAAGTGAGGTATCATTTTTATCGGGAGACTTGGGGGAACGCTGGGTGGAAGGAAATTTGTAGCTCCTCTCAGATTCCAGAACTTTCTGCCACAGAAATGTGAGGGACATGTGTTTTTTTAGCCAAATTTTGAGGTTTGCAAAGGATTCTGGGTAACAGAACCTGGTCCGAGCCCCGCAAGTCACCCCTCCTTGGATTCCCCTAGGTCTCTAGTTTTCAGAAATGCACAGGTTTGGTAGATTTCCCTAGGTGCCGGCTGAGCTACAGGCCAAAATCTACAGGTAGGCACTTCGCAAAAAACACCTCTGTTTTTTTCCAAAATTTAGGATGTGTCCACGTTGCGGTTTGGGGTGTTTCCTGTCGCCGGCGCTAGGCCTACCCACGCAAGTGAGGTATCATTTTTATCAGGAGACTTGGGGGAACGCTGGGTGGAAGGAAATTTGTAGCTCCTCTCAGATTCCAGAACTTTCTGCCACAGAAATGTGAGGGACATGTGTTTTTTTAGCCAGATTTTGAGGTTTGCAAAGGATTCTGGGTAACAGAACCTGGTCCGAGCCCTGCAAGTCACCCCTCCTTGGATTCCCCTAGGTCTCTAGTTTTCAGAAATGCACAGGTTTGGTAGGTTTCCCTAGGTGCCGGCTGAGCTAGAGGCCAAAATCTACAGGTAGGCACTTCGCAAAAAACACCTCTGTTTTTTTCCAAAATTTAGGATGTGTCCACGTTGCGCTTTGGGGTGTTTCCTGTCGCCGGCGCTAGGCCTACCCACGCAAGTGAGGTATCATTTTTATCGGGAGACTTGGGGGGACGCTGGGTGGAAGGAAATTTGTAGCTCCTCTCAGATTCCAGAACTTTCTGCCACAGAAATGTGAGGGACATGTGTTTTTTTAGCCAAATTTTGAGGTTTGCAAAGGATTCTGGGTAACAGAATCTGGTCCGAGCCCAGCAAATCACCCCTCCTTGGATTCCCCTAGGTCTCTAGTTTTCAGAAATGCACAGGTTTGGTAGGTTTCCCTAGGTGCCGGCTGAGCTAGAGGCCAAAATCTACAGGTAGGCACTTCGCAAAAAACACCTCTGTTTTCTCCCAAAATTTTGGATGTGTCCACGTTGCGCTTTGGGGCGTTTCCTGTCGCGGGCGCTAGGCCTACCCACGCAAGTGAGGTATCATTTTTATCGGGAGACTTGGGGGAACATAGATTAGCAAAACAAGTGCTATTGCCCCTTGTCTTTCTCTACATTTTTTCCTTCCAAATATAGTAGAGTGTGTAAAAAAGACATCTATTTGAGAAATTCCCTATAATTCACATGCTTGTATGGTCACCCCGGAATTCAGAGATGTGCAAATAACCACTGCTCCTCAGCACCTTATCTTGTGCCCTTTTTGGAAATGCAAAGGTTTTCTTGATAGCAATTTTTTACTCTTTATATTTCACCAACTGAATTGCTGTATACCCGGTATAGAATGAAAACGCACTGCAGGGTGCAGCTCATTTATTGGCTCTGGGTTCCTCGGGTTCTTGATGAACCTACAAGCCCTATATATCCCCGCAACCAGAGGAGTCCAGCAGACGTAACTGTATATTGCTTTCCATAATCTGACATTGCAGGGAAAAGTTACAGAGTAAAACGTAGAGAAAAATTGATGTTTTTTTCACCTCAATTTCAATATTTTTCTTTTTCAGCTGTTATTTTCTGTAGGAAACCCTTGTAGGATCTACACAAATGACCCCTTGCTGAATTCAGAATTTTGTCTACTTTTCAGAAATGGTTAGGTTTCTGGGATCCAGCATTGGTTTCATGCCCATTCCTGTCACTGACTGGAAGGAGGCTGAAAGCACAAAAAATTGCAAAAATGGGGTATGCCCCAGTAAAATGCCAAAATTGTGTTGAAAAATTGGGTTTTCTGATTCAAGTCTGCCTGTTCCTGAAAGCTAGGAAGCTGCTGAGTGTAGCACTACAAACCCTTTGTTGATGCCATTTTCAGGGGGAAATCCACAAGCCTTCTTCTGCAGCCACTTTTTCCATTTTTTTTAAAAAAAACGAAATTTTCACTGTATTTTGGCCAATTTCTGGGCCTCCTTCAAGGGAACCCACAAAGTCTGGGTACCTCTAGAGTCCCTAGGATGTTGGAAAAAAAGGACGCAAATTTGGCTTGGTTAGCTTATGTGGACAAAAAGTTATGAGGGCCTAAGAGCGAACTGCCCCAAATAGGCAAAAAAAGGCCTGGCACAGGAGGGGGAAAAGGCCTGGCAGCGAAGGGGTTAAGCAACATGAAAGAATAGAGGTATACCCTTAAGAGGAATAGAGACCTCTCCTCTCAGTGCAGTCCCGTTAAGTTAGATTCCCTAAACCTACATCCCAAGTCCCTATTGGTCAAGGGATCGCATGTTCCCACTTTGTCCAATAAAACGAAAACTTTAAATCTATGAATTCTACCACTCCTCCATTCACATATCGCAGATTGGCTTTTCTTGCAATGTTCTCATCGTCCGGCTCGTCAGGTAACAATATTGTTGCAGCTTATATTCCAGTCAGTGTCTCCATTGTTCTCCTCCTGAGAAAGTCAGTCTCACACACATTACACTCAAAATGTTACATTTAGCAAGAACAGCATCTTCTAGCAATCGGTTCTAATGAGAAAGATTTTTAGCTATGAGCTCATTTAGATAATACAGTGGAAAATAAAAGTTTAACTCTCTGAACAGCTATTTTATTTAACATTAAGAAATACAGCTTGACATGAGGCTGTGCAACTAGGCCAGGACCTCCGCTAAGTTAAGGCCTACAATTATTAAAGCTAATACATGATGCATAACTCTTAATATAACATATTACTACATTACTCAAACATATAATCAACATTTCATATTAATAATCTATTATGAAGTATACTTTGTGAACACTGGCGGCCACTCATTGTGATCACATTTTCAAATGCGTGTGTTATTTTTCTACGTTGTTGTATTTTCTACACAAATCAATTACTCATAGTACAAGAACACTCATTGATAATTTTTATTAAAACACCTGCACCAGCATTCCCACTCTCGGGAACCAATCATATTACATTGGACTTTAGGAGCAGGTGAAATCCCCTCTTTTTCAGGGCAACACAGTGGTCCACGTTTGGCTCTGTTCTTGAATTGTTACACTGGACAGACTGTCGGGTACAGTCAGCTCTTTCTACAAGTTGCTCTCCCTTCCTGGCATCTTTGTGTTAAATATATTACAATAAACTATTCACTAGCTAGGAAAAGGCATCTGAAAAAACACAGCAGCTTCAGTGGAAAAACACCTAACAAGCAAAAGAAATGGAAATGAAATGTGTGGGCCTCTTAGCCTTAAAAGTGTAAAATAAGGCCTTCAAAATCACAATAATATATGGCTAACTTTAAGTTACACAACATGTTAACTCAGATTCTGCTCCTAATGGTTAAATGTGGTCACCTACTACAAATGACATGATTGATATACAGACACTGTTTTGCAAATCACATTTTGCTGATTTATGCATTAATTATGCAAGTATAAAATTGTGCTGTTCCGTAAGGCACTACGCTTGTAGAAGCCATGTTATGTCACCATAGAGTGAAAAAGTTGCAGTCCTCCAATGTCTGAATGTTTATTTCTACTTGTGAATGCAATAACGTCCATACACACAACTTTGATTTGCCTTAGTATTAAATGTTATCTTTCCATATCTACGAAGGATGACGTAAATCACTGACCAAGCACAATGAGAATTTAAATAAGGGTAAACTGCTTAGAATAGAGAACCAAAAGAGCTGTGACTGGCTAGAAATTCTGTGCCTTACAATTGATTATTTTTCTTTTATATCCATGAAACATATTTTCTTGTATTATCTAGGCTATGCTATACTCACATCAATAACATACCTTTTATAAGCAGGCCTCGTTAAGGCAGCAGGTGTTTCACAGAAGCCTCATAAACTATGAACATGAAAGCTTGGAAAGGCACACACACACAGGCACACACACACACATCTACCCCCAACCACTTGATGGAGATGGAAGAGCAGGAATACAACCTTATTTCACATTATATGGACATTTACTGTAATAAAATGTAATTTGTAGAAGGTAGTAGGTTGACAGAAAAGCTTTAATTACTTGTCAGTAGTTGAATTACTATGAGTACTTTCGCACAATAATGAATCACATAATGAGGCTGCTATGCCTCCCACCCTCACCACCTTCTCTTTTAGTTGACACAAGACACCACCTAATACAGTTGGCCTGGTCATACAACTCAGAAGTGAGGGGTTAATTAATTGTGGTGAAAAGGTGCTTGGAGTAATGTAATTTCCAGTAAGTAAATGAAGCATTACCTTGTCATACGTTTTCACCCTTACCTAGTGAGAGGAAGCAAGCAATAACATAGACCAAGACAACTGACTGTACATGCAGCACAAAGTTTATTTATTTTGGTCTCAAACCCTCCCCTATTACTTCAAAGAAAAAATAACTTTTTACCCCAAAACCTCCTCCAAGTCAATATCTTGCATCACTCTCTAATGCTCCACATAAGTAGGAAATGTGGCCCACATTGCGTCCCTACCAATTTCAATCAAAGACGCTTCCTGTGTCTCTGTGAGGGAAGTAGACATGGTGCTCGTGGATGTACCCTCCACCCCAGCCAGACAATGAGTCCCTGCCTACCGTATATGCTAAAGCTATCAGGGATCAGACCCATCTACTCTGAACAAAAGGTTAGACCATTTCCTAGCAGGCCCAAAAGTAACAAACTACATGGAAGAATTCCTCAAATTTGAAACTCTATCCAAGTAAACCAGGATAGCCCATTTGACATCCAAAGAATGTAACTCCACTTCTTCAGGGAAGTTAGATTGGGATGAAATACTTTTAAAATAACCTTCTGCTCCCTGTGAAACAATAAAGGGCATATTTATGATGCCCCTAGTGCCACCTTGTGGCACATTTGTGTCATTTTTTAAGCAAATGTGGCGTTAAGGTGGCATTTTCCATGTGTCATATTTACAAAGTTGTGCAATACAAGCATTGCTCCACTTCTTAATCCCTTGCACCACATTATGTCTGCACCAGGCATAATGTGTACAATGGGGGTGTTCCCACGTAGGGAGGCCCAGAAAAATGATATAGTGAAAGTTACTAGATTTCACTGTAGAATTTTAAGTGTCATTATTAATGCCTGCCTAAGGCAGGCGTTGAGATGACAATCCCATTGAAAACAATAGGCATCCCTGTGCTTTGCTGCATCATCACCATCATTTATGGTGCTAATCCAGCAAAGCACCACATTAGTGCCATAAATTATGATGCTAATGTGGAAATTACTGCCATGGTGCACCATACTGCAATTACAACGCTCACATGGTCTCATTAGGGGGACACAGTGAGATGCTAGAAAAGTGGCCCATCATGAATGATTCACCACTTTTCTGTTAATATGCCCTCAAATTTACCTTGGGAATGAAAGAAGGACCAGGGCATAAAACAACCCTGACCTCAAATACCGTAAAGAAGGTATGTCTTACTTGTAACAAGCCCAATTCATCCAACCTCTATCCTGGCATTATTGTTATCAAGAAAGTCTTCAAGGTGAGTAGTCTGAAATCCATGATCTCAAGAGGTTCAAAGGGAGACTTCTGCAGCACACCCAAGACCAAGGAAAGATACTATGATGGGTAAATTGGTCTAGAAAGAATCCTAAAATTAAGAAACCCCTTAGCAAGGCTCTGTACGAGCCTAACTTTGTCTCGCAGATTACCCCAAGATGTCCTAAAAGCCCTGAAATTTGCCTACTGGATCTTAAGAGTGGAGACCTTCAATCCCATTGCAAGTTCTTCCTGCTAGGAATTCAGTACTTTTACAAGCTCAGCAAAATGTGGAGGTAACTGCTTGGGTGCCTAACATTTCTGAACAGCAGCTCAATGTCTGGAATAGAAGGAAAGTGTGCAAAATCTCCTGGGCACCTGAATGGAGAAAGCAACCCTCTCAGAGACCCCTGTTTACTGTTAACCATGCCCTTCAACCTCCAGGCCTTCAGCCTGAGGGCTCTGGATGACTTGGACTGCAGACAGGTAAACTGTTGGGGAAATGGAACTACTGGAAGAAGAAAGCTCTCGCTGATCTTCATGGTCATTATCAGATGATACCATACAGAGCGGGCAATGCTGATGCAACCAGGCTCACAACTGTTTTCACCAGTCTCAGCCTGATCAAAAAATGTAAAAGTAGAGGGAAAAGAAGGAAGGCATAAAGCACCCTGTTTGTTCAAGTGCAAGATAAGGCATCCCCTGCCCAAGCCCTCTCCTTTCTCACCATCAAACAGACTAAGGGAAGAAGGAAATTCTGGTCTGATGTCAACAAATCCACCCCAGGGGGGCACCCACTTCGGACAAATCCAGAGAAATGCCTGTCTGGTCAAGCAAAAGTTCAGAGAGGAGGGAATCCCCTTCTAAATATATCCACCCTGACATTCAGTTTCTCCTGGATGCAAATCTCTCTCAGCTCCAAGATGCAGTCCTGTTTGCACAGAAGGATCTGATTGGGAATAATTGACAAATTGGAAGACCTCTAGCCCCGCCCCATTTTTTTGACATTTTTTGTCTATCCGTATATGAGCACTCTTGTCTACCAAAAGATGAGTAAATGCAAGCAGTGTTTGATGAACTGCCTCCAGTTCCCTCCAGTTGGAGGACCTCAACTGCTGTACCCCTGACCAAAGGCCCTGCACCTCCTGTGATCTAATCCAGACTCCCCATCCTGCTGAACTGGCATCGGTTATCAATACGACTGGCACTAACCACGAGGGTGTAAGGTGATGGAATAGGAATTCGCCCTGCAGCATCATGGGCAGAGACAGGGAGGGAGGAAGTGAAATACTACATGCAGGCAGGCGTGTACCTGAATCGAACAATTCTTCGCAGCACTGCACACTCCTTTTCTGTAGTAAGTCCTGAAAGAGTGGAATGTGTTGATTAAAATATGACACTAATGACTTTATGAAAGTAGTGTGTTAATATAGAACAAAGACAGTCAGTGTGTAATTACACCAGCCCGCTTTGAATGAAGGTGCTTTGCTTCTACAGACGCACATGAGGTCAGCCCTTAAGACGGCACAGGAGCAAGAGGAGTATTTTTGCTTTTCTGCCTCTCCTTTTGACCACCCAGCGGGAAGGGAAACCACGAAGGATCACATTAGGAAACAATAGTATTTGACCGAAAACAAGCTAGCCACTAGGAGGCGCCGGAGCGCAATACATTTCCCACAAATTAGTCAATCAGATACAGCAATGAGTAGAAAACAAACTGATACATAATAAACGCAGTTGCAATGCAATGGATCTTGCATTTATTCGAGTTAAAGCTAATAGCGTTGTAAACTCCTAACCGGACTTTTCTTGCCACATAAACTGAAAAGTAAAACAGTTTCACATAAGCGAGCCGACGGCCACCATGAGCGCAAAGCAAACACAAAAGGAAACAGAAGTCCGCTTGCAGGGAAACTTATCGGCCAAAGTGCAATTATCCATGTAACTGGCAAAAGTGCCATTATCCATGTAACAGGGTCGATGCCGTGCAAATCGCTCGACTTCTGCAAAGCGAGATCACTCTGCCTACAAAATAGAAATAAAAAAAAGTGCAGACACCATATGGTAAACATGGAGCCTCGTATATTTTCAATAGTTGGCCGGTGCGCTCGAGGCGGGCTAAACACCAGAAGAGGCATGACGTATGCATGCCTTCCACTAATGATATCAAGCTAATTTTAAAAGGCAGGCCCAAGAACCATCCACAGGTATGGCCTTGACATGGGCATTGTTAAAAGCCCAGAGAGAGATTACACGAGGAATGGAGCGCTTTGCGCTCAATCCTAAAAATGAATCCATGTGTTAAAAATATATACCAGGTTTAACCTGCAAATACCATAGAAATGAGCAGACGGGGACAGTTTCAGTCCAGCCCTTCTCCAAATATTTTATTTTCTGAGAGAGAGTATTACTTATGGAGCGCAATTGAAATTGAAGTTTTGTAAAAATAAGTGTGCTTCGCTGGCACTCACTTTAGATTTGGAATAAAGCTGAGCATGCAGGACTGACTGTCTGTGCGGCTCCTTCACCCCTCAACCACCGCCTGACTTTTGCCCTTGCTTGATCCTAAACATTTTGTCAATGCAAACTTTCTTCTTGAATTAACGGGCCTGGCCCAAGCATGGCCCCTGCTCAGACTGTCCCTCTACCCATGCATGTCCACAATGCAAGTCTTCTTCTACATAATTGGACCAAAGCCCCTGTTTATTTGATCCAAAATTCTCACATGCACAGTGTGCAGCAAAAGTGTTTGTCCTTAATGTCAGCACATAGCAATAGAAAGCATAGCCTGTGATCAGTGGAAGAGATTCACGAGGTGTACAGCAACCATTTTAGGACATCCCTGCTTCTCATCCATCATCCCTACTTCTCATTCCAGCTTCTCATCCCTGCTTCTCATCCATCATCCCTACTTCTCATTCACTATCCCTACTTCTCATCCATCATCCATAAACCCTACTTCTCATCCATCATCCCTACTTCTTATCCATCATCCCCACTTCTCTTCCATCATCCTTACTTCTCATCCCTGTGTCTCATCCCTGCTTCTCATCCGTCATCCCTACTTCTCATCTATCATACATCATCCCTACTTCTCATCCGTCATCCCAGCTTCTCATCCATCGTCCCTACTTCTCATCCATCATACATCATCCCTACTTCTCATCCATCATCCCTACTTCTCATCCATCATCCCTACTCCTCATCCATCATCCCTACTCCACATCCATCATCCCTACTTCTCATCCATCATCTCTACTTCTCATCCATCCCGACTTCTCATCCATCATACATCATCCCTACTTCTCTTCATCATCCCTACTTCTCATCCCTGCGTCTCATCCCTACTTCTCATACATCATCCCTACTTCTCATCCCTGCTTCTAATCCATCATTCTTACTTCTCATCTTCTCATCCCTCATACATCATCCTTACTTCTGACTCTGGTAACCTATGCAGATGACACCCAGCTAGTGGTGTCTCTTTCCAGTTCTGGGGACTCTCCAGTGACCAATTTCTCTCGCTGCATGAGTGACATTGCCAACTGGATGAACAAGTCCAAACTCAAGTTTAACTATGGGAAATCGGAAGTCCTGGTCCTTGGTAATGGCCCCCTCGCTCTCCCTCTTCCCTCTCTCTCAGATGCCTTTAGATCTCTTCCTCCTCCTAAACCCCAAGTTAAGACTCTAGGTGTGATACTTGATCCCCGGCTTACCATGGATTCTCAAGCCAGTAAAATCTCTTCTACCTGCTTTGGCCTCTTGCGGATGTTTAGAAATATTCTTACCCTTCTTCCTCCCACAGCCAGAAGAATCCTCATTCAAGCCCTAATTCTCTCCCGCTTGGACTACGGAAACTCTTTGTTCCTTAGTTCCCCTCTCTTTGTTTTAAAGAAGCTGCAAAGAGTACAAAACGCTGCGGCCAGACTTCTTACCCACTCCTCAAAATTCGCCTCCGCTAAACTGGCTATCTCCACCCTCCACTGGCTCCCCGTTAGAGAAAGGATCCAGTTCAAATCTCTCTGCATTGTTCATAGGGCCCTACAGGACAAAGGCCCCATCTCTTTGAGGAAACATATTTTCCTGCATACTCCTTCCAGGAGCCTTCGCTCCTCCTCTCTTAGGTATGCACATGTTTCTCGCTTTAAGAGAGCCTGGGGTAATACTCCTTCTCTACTAGAGCCTCCCACCTTTGGAATACCCTGCCTACGGAACTCTGTTTGGAACCCTCCGAGCGCCTCTTTAGGAAAAAGCTTAAAACTCTTTTATTCTGTAACTAATACCGGTTCTCTCTCCTTCTTGTGTTTCGTTACTTTCAGCGCTGGGATGCCTTCGGGTCACCATGCGCTCTACAAATTCTGAAAACTAAACTAAACTAAACTAAACTTCTCATCCATCATCACTGCTTCTCTTCCATCATGCCTGCTTCTCATCCATCAACCCTACTTCTCATCCATCACACATCATCCCTAATCCTCCTCCATCATCCCAGCTTCTCATCCATCATACATCATCCCTACTTCTCATCCATTATCCTTAATTCTCTTCAGTCATCCCTGCTTCTCATCCATCATACATCATCCTTAATTCTCATCCATCATCCCTGTTTCTCTTCCAACCTCCCTACTGCTCATCCCTCATCCCTGCTTCTCATTCATCATACATCATCCCTTCTTTTCTTCCATCATCCCTGCTTCTCATCCTTAATTTCTGCTTCTCATCCCTACTTCTCGGCCATCATTCCTACTTATCATCCCTCATCCCTGCTTCTCATCCATCTTCCATCATTCCTGCGTCTCATGCCTCAGTCATCATCCCTACTCCTCATCCATCATCCCTACTCCTCATTCCTCATCCCTCAGTCATACCGACACATTTTCAGTTATATGAAACACACCTTCACAATGATACATATGAAACTGAAACCAGAAAGGTTTTTGGTTGAACTGTAGATGACCTCTATAACCCTTTCTCCAAGAGCTGATTTATGTCCCAGCTGGGGCTCCTTGTATTTCCCAAACCAGCATAACTTTCTGCAGAGGCCTGTGCAACAGAAAAACACTTTGTTAAATAAAATAAAATATTGTGCAGCCTTGAATTCACTGGAAACAAACACACAGTTGCATTTCCTCTCCCCCCCCCCCCCTCTTCACCCACCATGTGCAATGAGAAGGCTGTTTTTCAGTAAAATAGAATGCAGCTTTCACTCAACCTATCAGTGTCAAGGTGTGTTTCACAAAACTGGAAATGTGTTGGTATGACTGAGGGATGAGGAATGAGGAGTAGGGATGATGGATGAGGAGTAGGGATGATGGCTGAGGAATGAGAAGTAGGAATGATGGATGTGAAGTAGGGATGAGAAGCAGGGATGATGGAAGAGAAGCAGGGTTGGTGGATGAGAAGTATGGATGATGGATGAGAAGTAGGGATGATGGAAGAGAAGCATGGATGATGTATGATGGATGAGAAGCAGGGATGGTGGATGAGAAGTAGGGATGATGGAAGAGAAGCAGGGATGATGGATAAGAATTAGGGATGATGAATGAGACGTAGGTATGATGTATGATGGATGAGAAGCAGGGATGATGGAAGAGAAGCAGGGATGATGGATGGGAAGTAGTGATGATGTATGATGAATGAGAAGTAGGGATGATGGAAGAGAAGCAGGGTTGATGTATGAGGAGTAGGGATGATGGAAGAGAAGCAGGGATGATGGATGAGAAGTAGCAATGATGTATGATAGATGATGGATGAGAAGCTTCGATGATGGATGAGGAGTAGGGATTATGTATGATGGATGAGAAATAGGGATGATGGAAGAGAAGCAGGGATGATGGATGAGAAGTAGGGATGATGTATGATGGATAAGAAGTAGGGATGATGGATGAGAAGTAGGGATGATGTATGATGAATGAGAAGTAGGGATGATGGAAGTGAAGCAGGTCTGATGGATGAGAAGTAGGGATGATGTATGATGGATGAGAAGCAGGGATGATGGAGGAAAATTAGGGATGATGTATGATGGATGAGAAGTAGGGATGATGGATGAGACGCAGGGATGAGAAGTAGGGATGATGGATGAGACGCAGGGATGAGAAGTAGGGATGATGGAAGAGAAGTGGGGATGATGGATGAGAAGTAGAGCTGATGGATGACGGATGAGAAGTAGGGATAATGGATGAAAAGAAGGGATGATGTATGATGGATGAGAAGTAGGGATGATGGATGAGACGCAGGGATGAGAAGTAGGGATGATAGAAGAGAAGCAGGGATGATGGATGAGAAGTAGGGATGATGTTTGATGGATGATAAGTAGGGATGATGGATGAGAAGCAGGGATGAGAAGTAGGGATGAGGAGTGAGGAATGAGGATGTCCTAAAATGGATGCTGTAGAGGTGAGGAAAGCATACTTATAACCGCTGCCTGGTCATGTGGAATCTCTGTTGTCTGGCTTCAGTTCAATAGTCACTCTCAGGTATCCATCTCAGGAATGAATCAGTGTCATTGGGTTAGGAGTATGCTGCACAAACCACTATACTTAAACCTTTAAGTGCTAGACATCCTAAAAATATTAGACGGGTGTTGCATAATCATGATGACTTCCAGTCGTCGGTCATATTGGGTGTGGGTGAATACACAGGTGTTCTTTGAGTTTTATTTCTCGAATATCTGAAACAGCTTTAATAAGTGAAGTCTATTGTTTAAATGTGCAAAACTAAATAAACCAGCATCAAACCCACACAAATCTTCTGCCTTGAGAAGGGTACACATATTTGGCCATGATTGCAGTCTGTCTCCCTATGGTAAACTGCGACTTATAGCGGCTGCAAGAGGCACGCGACATGGCACAGTTACAGGAAAATGGTACATACACTTAGAGAGGTCTGCTAACAATCTGAAAGCTGTCAAAACCCTTTTTATGAGGATTGAAATGCCCATGTGTAAACCAATGACGTGTGTAAATAATCTGGTAATAGGGAAAACAAACAAGCATACGAATGAAAAAGAAAGGGGCTCTGCCGCCATTCCGTGCAGAAATAAAGAAAGGGGAGCAGCCTCCCAAAGCGAACCATGCCGAAAGATGAAGGGACAGTAGCTGGGCTGATCATCAGCTAAATGTAGCAAGGGTGCAACAAATAGAAAGGGGTGTGGCCTCCCGAAGCAGGCCCATGCCAAAAGATGAAGCGTGATGGCCGTGCTGATCATCAGCTTAAAGTAACAAGCATGCAACAGATAGAAAAGGGCACGTCCTCCCGAAGCAGCCCTATGCCGAAAGATGAAGCACGATGTCGGCCGCGCTGATAACCAGCTAAATTTAATAAGGGTGCAGCAAATAGAAAGGGACTGGCCTCCCAAAGCGGCCCCATGCTGAAACATGATGTAAGGTCCATGAAACGGCACCAGGCTGATCAAGAGAAACACATAAACACTTTTGTGAACTGCTGTTTTCAATTAAAAAAATTAGTTAAAGGGCAGTAACGAAAATCCTAAAAATTGGAAAGATACAAGTCCTGGGGGCGTGCTCCATGGGAGGGAACAAACAACGAAAAGGAGGGACAAATGGGAACAAATACCCAATTGGAAGCAAGGATTTTTAAAAGGCACCGGAACAAACAAATGGAAAGCAGTAGACTGTAAGCCCACAAAGTGAATACAGCATCTCTCGAAGAGGACCACATGCGCTTCTTAGGATCCATCTAAAAATCTAGGGCTCCTTACATACCCAGCACTTAATAAACAAGTAATCATTTCCATGCATTCAGTAATAGAAATCCACCCAGGTCCAAAGGAAAAGCTTACAAGGAACATGTGTTTGCAATTACATCAGGCACTACCATAAACCCTTAAGCACAATCAAGAAATAGCACAACAGCAGTCCCAGTTTCCTTCAGAAATATAAAAAACAAGCATGAGCCAAACCTTTATTCAATAACTTAATCAGCAAATGCGCCCTCCAGTGCTTTGCTGCTAAGGACACACCTGCACTTACCATTAACCCCTTTTTGGCAGCTGAACAAAGGTGCTTTCCCAGCCCTGAGTCTCCCGCTACACCATGAATCACCAGCAGGCCCTTAGAGGCACTCAAATGGCTCGCATATGGGCGCTGTCAACCTTCTCCCCCAGGGACAGTAAATGGAGAATCAGGAACACGTCCTCCATAGGCAGTGTGCCCCAAGCACTGCCAGACACTCTTCTTGGCATACTGTGAGTCCATCATCGCCCCTGCAGGTGCTCTGCAGCCTGGGGCACATACAGCAGGAACCACTTCCTGGAGTGACCTTCCTGCCTGGTCATGGAAGTCCGACTCTATACTCAAAACATGTCGACCCCCGCAGAAACCCAGCATCAGGTCAGACCTGTTCCTTCAAGATTAATACAAAATGAAAAGCAGCTGCAGTCACAACTATGTTGCAATCTCCTGAGTGCCAAAAAGACCGAACTAAAATAGGAGGTGGTGGGAGTAAGAGGGTCCTTTGTACATTTTTGGATGAGGGTGTGTCTGTGAGGCACTTATAATGATGTAATTTGGGTGAAAACGTACAAGGAGTTAATGTAAGCCAGACAGTTCTTAATTTGTAAAATGATGAATGCCAGTTCCGAAAGCTCTGCTCAGAATCCTGTGACCAGTGCTACTACATGTTGGCATTCGCAATGCGTAGTCTTGAATCCACCACATTCCTCATTAATCCACTGCCAGGCACACGTGGCACCCTTATCTTACGCTTGTCGGTTTCTGATTTCTGTCTTTATTTGACAGGTTTTTCTGTCTTTCTCTTCATCCTTCTTTCCTCTTTTGGTGTTGTTCCCTAACGTGCTCTTGGGAATGCTCTTAGTCAATGTCTGATGAGGAAAAATAAGTACTGGTCCAGAAAAATGAGTGCTGGTGGACTCCACTGGCTCAAGTTCAGCTTTAGAACCAGATAGGTCAATTTACTCTCCCACACAAGCATGAAGGAATGGAAACAGGATTTGTTCCTTATCATCGTCATTTTCCTCTTGTCCTTGCTGGGTAGATTTGGCCTCACTCTAGACATTCTCCTTATCATGGGCTGTGTGCTGTAGGAACCTTGGCCATTCAGATGCAATAAATAAGAGTTGTTAGTTAATAGATTGATGATGTTTAAGGAAGGGGGACTATTTGAGCCTTGTTTTGAAGCCGGATTGTTGGTACTGTTCTGTTTGTAAACGAAGCAGATGGAATCACAAACTTCAATTTGTTGATTCCCACTGTGTGAAAGATATCAATTGGGTCTTAACCTGCTGGTAATGAATTCCTTGCAATGTGAAAAGCACAGTAAATAAAAATAATTTGGAATTTACTTAAACAATTATTGCAATTATCAGCCAATTAAGTTAGAAAGCATAATTGTCCGATGATGGTCCTAGACGAACTAGATAAAGGACCGTAACATTGACAAATGTGGACTGGCCATATACATATGTATGCAGATCATTTTTTGATGTATTCTCAGTCTTTGTTTGAGGGAATGCTTTGCAATATCCAACAGCTTCATGTATTTTGTGTCATTGTTATGCTAAGGACTGGTATGTTGAAGTTATGTACAGTCCATTATTTGGTGCTATTCTGTATAAGTGACATACCAAAAAATGGTTTGTGTATCTGATTTTCCAGTCCACGTTTGCACTGAGTAAAACAATTGGAAGTATTAAGTGTTAGTAAGTGGAATTATTTACCCAAACAAACAATAAAAAGTGTGTGATGTAAGTGGGTCTTCTATGGCTGATTCTCAATTGCTCTCCAGAAGATTCGGACAGATGTAGAACAAGATGATCATTCCTTACGAATGG
This sequence comes from Pleurodeles waltl, assembly GCF_031143425.1. Lineage (NCBI taxonomy): Eukaryota > Metazoa > Chordata > Amphibia > Caudata > Salamandridae > Pleurodeles > Pleurodeles waltl. The sequence goes on from NC_090439.1 coordinate 346,350,167, forward strand.
GACAGTGCACAAGTTGTCCTCCTTCCAGTGTACAGTAGCCAGTCCTGGGTGGCTTAGGTAATACAATTTCAGGATTGCTGAAGAATAGCTAATTTACCAAACATCCACTGTACTGAATTTTGGCAACTCTGTCTGGAGCACTTGCCATCTCTACTTTGAGGGCAGACCTATCATTGAATAAATCCATATCCCATAATCATCTGTGGGTTCCCCCTTTTCCTTTGCATTAAAAACAGTAAGACATTTGTGCAGCTGCACTGATGAACATCTGATCAGGGACATGGGAATTTAACTTGCTCCTTCCTGCAAAGAACAGAACAACACTAGAGCCTAGCATTCTTCTGTGCCATGCCAAGAAAAGAAATAAGCTGTGCTGCCAAAAATGGAGGGGCATTGGCTCTTGACCAAGAGGACCAATTCAAGATCCAATGTATTGAACCTGGCATTGAGAGCCACATGTGAGACACAAGGGCCTTGTAGCAAAGCAAGATGGAATCCAAAGAAATGTATCTTTTTTGCAGACGGGTGAAGTACATGTAGATGTAATCCAAGGACTTTAGATGTCTTGAGCTAAACCATAATATTACTGAGTTTATAGGAGCACAGTCACCCCGTTGCCACTTGAGAACTGCACAGGGACATTTTCTGTGTCACCTTAGGCCTGATGGCAGTGTCTTGTTGGTTTGAGTGGTAACCTTTATTAAGAAATATTGAATTATTTCCCTGCTCTTGATTCTTCCAGAGATATCAACTCATGTGTAAGACTGGCTGACCATAGACCTCAATGCCAGTGCATTGCCCCAGATGATAATAATAACCAATGATCCCAAAGAGTGCCCTATTTTAATGAGAAAGCACACCATTCAAATATTCAGTTGGGATCAAATGTTCTCAAGACAGGGAATCAACCACTGAGATCCAGGTGGAACCTACTTCAGGTGCTAACCAATTCCTAGCATAAGTAATTCATCCCGTTGGGACACTTGTCTTTGGAGACTAATTGGTCTGTAACTGAACTCTATCCAGTTCCTCAATCACTGAGCAGAGCACCAGTGACCCTGTCAACTGGACATTTAAACATCGACTTTGACTTCAATTCATCGGCAGCTGAAAGTCAGCTTTTTTCCTTTGGGTAGGAAACCCAGTTAAATTTTGAGTGGGGGGCTGTTGCGTGATTACAATATGTTGTATTTTGTATTTTCTGTTTGTAGACTCAACTTCGATTAAATCATTGAACTATTTTTAGAGAAACGTTAGCATCCTTCACACAAAGAAAGATTATTTCTAACATCTCCGATCCATTTACAGGTGTCTGAAGGAGTGTCAACTGTAGATCTTGAAACTTGGTGATTTCAATAGAAAAATGTGGAAAGCTGGAGCTAGATATGTAAAAGGACTTGGTGAGAACACAGAGCCCTATGGAAGGGACCCAACTTTGATGAAGATGTGGCAGACTTTATATTCCACCATAGAGCAATAAGAAAGACAGAGAAATCCTTCTGTATCATGCAAACCAATGAACCACAAATGATTGAAAACAATATTCAAGATTGCATGCTAACAAGGCCTGGGTGAAAATTCAATTAAATCTGTGTAATTGTGTGTAATTTTGAAAATGTTGCTTCTGCTTGTTGTGGAAAATTCTGGAAATAACACCATCACATTATTACTTCGTGGTTGTTGCAGAATCATAGGGTGGGTGCACAATAACAGGAGAAAAAATCAAAACATGGGCAGCCATTGGTCGTGGCACTGAGGTTTTTTGTGCCTTTTTTTCGTTCAAAATGTGTAGAAAATGTGTTCCTGCGTCCATTTTTGGACACAAGAGTGCAGTTCGCAGTAAATTATATAAAGGACAGAGCATATGACATAAGAAGACTTTACGCATACATTAGCCCGTAGCCAATGGTTTGCTCACTAGCCGTCAGTAGAGTTAGAACAACCGTTGATGCCTGCTTCGTAGGTTCAGAATACATGCAGTTGCTAGGCAGGTGAAAGAAATGCAAAGGGGCAAAAGAATCTCCCGTGAAGGAATAATAAATCACAATCTCTTGATTTGAAATGTATACATTATGGGGCATATTTATACTCCGTTTGCGCCGAAATTGCGTCGTTTTTTTTTTACGCAATTTCGACGCAAAACTAACTCCATATTTATACTTTGGCGTTAGACGCGTCTAGCACCAAAGTCCATGGGGTTAGCGTCATTTTTTAGCGTGGACACCTACTTTGCGTTAATTATATGCAAGGTAGGCGTTCCCGTCTAAAAAATCGACTCCGAGGCATGTGCGTGGGATTTATACTCCCGGGCAAAAATCACGCCCGGGAGTGGGCGGGTCAAAAAAAATGACATACGGCCGCTTTTGCGCCGTTTTTTAGCGCCTGCAAAAGGCAGGCGTTAAGGGACCTGTGGGCTCTGAAGGAGCCCAGAGGTGCCCTCCAATGCCCCCAGGGACACCCCCTGTCAGCCATGTCCACCCCAGGAGGACACCCAAGGCTGGAGGGACCCATCCCAGGGACATTAAGGTAAGTTCAGGTAAGTTTTTATTTTTTATTTTTTTGTGGCATAGGGGGGCCTGATTTGTGCCCCCCTACATGCCACTATGCCCAATGACCATGCCCAGGGGACAGAAGTCCCCTGGGCATGGCCATTGGGCAAGGGGGCATGACTCCTGTCTTTGCTAAGACAGGAGTCATTTCTATGGGGGTTGGGAGTGAAAAAAAATGGCGCAAATCGGGTTGAGGCGAAAAAATTGCCTCAACCTGACTTGCCCCATTTCTTGACGCCCAAGCTCCATATCCCCCTACGCCGGCGCTGCCTGGTGTACGTTGTTTTTTTTAACGCACACCAGACGGCGCCGGCGGCTAACGCCAACTAACGTCATTCAATAAATACGGCGCCCGCATGGCGCTTCAGAATGGCGTTAGCCGGCGCTAATTTTTTTGACGCAAAACTGCGTTGGCGCAGTTTTGCATCAAAAAGTATAAATATGGGCCTATGTGAATTAAGTAACGCGTCACACTGGGGTCTGGTCTCTTTTTTGCGCTTGAATTGAAAGGACACCGAGAAGCAAGACTTGTTCTTTATAGCACCATGTAATATCACCTCTGCATTGTCTAAGTGATGAAATTGAGTGTAACTGTCATATGAGGATAGCGTGTACTAAAATACGATTCTTTAACATTCTTTGACCCAACCAGAGTCATAATCTTTGATTAAAATGTATTTAAATTAGAAATAGTGGTTTAAGCATTTATCCTTATGGAAATGCAGTAGTTTAATATAATTGTAGTGCTTTTCAGTACTCAATTACAGTAGAGATTGCACTACGCCAATAATGTATTTTTTATAAATATTATTTTACAGATGCAAAATACGAAAGAAACAATTACAGTGTCATTTAGACCTTTACACAAAAAAATGATTTATAAACTGCCTGGCACATGCGTATTTGCACCCTAATTATTTAGTAGTTTACAAATTTGGGAGCAAATAATTGAAATAGTATTTGCTAGATCCCTATTTGAATATGATATGATATTTATTTATTTCTTCCAGCTACAACTCGTTAGCAAATGGAAGTGGAAAACCCACGTAAGCACAATTTGTGATGAGCCTCCAGCTGTAAGGCAAATATGGGTTTAAAAACACTCATCTGCTGTACCCATTTTTGCATAACTACAGAATCGAAATGGGGACCTAAAATGTCTACTTACAACCCACGTAATGGAGTCCGATCCATTTTCAGAAATGACCTCCATTAACTTGTCCATGGAGATGACAGAGCCACTGCGACCCCAAGCTTGACCTTTACTACTCCTGGCCTCAAGGGTCGCCGAATCAATACCAGGACCACACTAATAGGGTAATAAACATTGGAGTGCAGTTACCAGAAATATCAACCTTAAGTAAGTAACACTTTTAAACGTATGTTCTATACCTGCTTGCGGGTGTGTGTTTATTTGAGAGGGTGTGTGTGTGTGAGTGAATGTGTGCTTATTAGTAAGCATGTGTGTATGAGTAAAAGTAAAGATGGAATGTCGTGTGATGTCACTTCCGCTACCAGTAGCATTTTGGTGAATGTACGTCCCTGCCGTAGGCTGGACATCGGTTCCGCATGACTAGTGCGCTTGATGGGGTGCTTCCGTGACAGATTAATGCCATATAAGTCCTCTATAAACAACAAAGTAAATAACTAATGCAACTAGAATCCACCACAAACAAATACAAATTGGTGTTCTTTTAAGTACAAAACAAAGAACATTGGAAAAACATTTTGCTATAGTTAGCAACATTTGAATGATAGATGCTGACATTAGTGCCCATTTCATCGGATTTTTTGAATGCATTTAACTGCCTTTCAGAATTTCCAGGTATTAGTTGAGATGGTCAGTTTCTGTAAATGTGGTAGTTAATTATATTAGTAAATGATGTTTGAGGATGCATCATATATTATTTTGAAAATATACGGCAGCTGCAGACAGAAAGAAAAATTAACAGGCAAACCTGAACCCCGTGTTGGGTTCTGTCAGTTGGCGGTGGAATAAATTGTGTTCACCCACTTTTAAACCAGGTTGTGGCCACAATAAGCATTCACTACAATCTCAAGTGGGTTAGGGCATGTAACTGCAATGAATCTAAAACAAAGAAAGTTACACTACGATGCTTATTATATGGAGCACAGTAATTAATTAATATACTACTATGCTTCTTTGATCATCTGATTTGAAGTTTGAAACCGTAGGGCTCAGTAAATATATGTCCCTTTGCATCAGTGCAGAGTTCTGGAACACAAGCCATAAATCACTGGAGCAAATTAGGTTCCTTTCACAAGACGGAACTTGAACATTTTCTGGGCTTTGAAAATAATGACAGGGACACTTTGGCCCATATTTATACTTTTTTAGCGCTGCATTTGCGTCATTTTTTTATGCAAAAGCGTCGTAAACTTACAAAATATAATTATATTTTGTTAAGTTTGCGCCGTTTTTGCATAAAAAATGACTCAAATTAGGTGCTAAAATAGGATAAATATGGGCAATTGTGTGTATGTGTGTGTGTGTTTGTGTACACACACACAAACAACATGACATACCTATGTTTCTGAGGACCAGCCATTGACCGTAATGAATTGTGTATTTACTATTCTTATTCCACGCGTGCTTTGATAGAAGGGAAGGTTATAAAATGGACCAAGGCAAATATAACCACACTTCAGTTTTTTGATGCACTCGCTCAAAACTACCTAAACACACTAAGGGGACTGGATCTCCTAATGCATCAGTCCTCACAAGGAGTGTTTGTCTGGAACTGGCAGTGTTAACCCACACTATGAGGACGAAACGGTCCTCACAGCGTGGGCTATACATGCCCACACACGCATGGTGTAGTGAAAATGTCAGTTAAAACATGTTGTTTAAATCATACAAAACCACCGAAATTCCCCAGTTATAGTTATCTCAAGTAACACTAATTTGCACCCCCACAATCAACAGTTTTCTTAGCAATAATTTCATTGCAAATGTTGCAGTTATATTATCAATGATGTCATGGAACATGCCATGAATGATGTCATGTCCTGAGTGATGTAATATTTAGGATAGTTAGCAGTGCATGGCAAGGACACGATTTATAGTTATTTTACAATATTTCAATCATACACATAATGCAATGTTTATTAATATTGATTACTGCAAAATATTTAATAAAGTTTTAGTACACTACATGTTTGTGACACTTTTTTTACATAGTTTTTATTATTACACTTTATGGATAAAAAAATGCGTAAGTGAACAGAGACGTATTGCTTGCTTATATCTCTGAATTTTCTTTTTAACATTTTCAGCCCAAAAACTATAATCATAAACCCAAGCACAAAAGAACTTTATTTCTTATACATCTTGAGGGTGCATAAAATGTATTCATAGTATCAGCCTCTAGAGAGAGCTGTGCTCCCACCTTTTGAGCTGAAGCTCCAGTTCTGGAAAGGCTTTAAAAAATATGGTAAGTTCTCCTGGGGTCCTGTTTTCAATGACACACACGTTTTACTGTTTTTTGTGTTGCTGAGGGGCTGCAGAACACCCTACAGTCCCTACAACATAAAAAATATTAGTTATGTCTCTGGCCCTTCTAGGGACCTAATAAAAATTAAAAAATATTTAAATAGCCATTGTAGGGCATTATGGGTTGCTCGTTGAAGGAATAGAGAATAATAAATGACAGTCTGTGGCCCCTCATTTATTATACACATTTGTAATCTTTTAATTCTCTGAATGTCCCAGTCCCACCTGGGACACCCAATGCTTTTTTTGATAGGAGGCTGTCAGGGGGAGCCCGAGGACCCACACTGGCTCCCTGCAAGTGACCTTATTTCTTGGGGCAACACAGGAGTTGGCATTTTGTTTTTATGAAAGGGGCACCCCAGGGGTCACAGGGGGATCGTCAGAAAATTATTGTTCTTTGGGACCATAGGTGGTGCCGGTGGGTGGAGCTCTATTGGCTCACTGCTCCTGCAAGAGCTGGTCACATCTTTTATGCTTACTTTGAATTGAGTGACGTACTCTGGCACCCACATAGGGCACACCTCAGCTACTCCCATGTTGGGGGCAGTTTTCTTTTGCTTACATGGGGTTGGAGCAATTCAATGTATTTTCCTGCCCAGGAGCTCATGCAGGGAAATGTTCTGTTCTCCCACCGGCCAGTAGCAGGTTTGTGCTTGCAATCAGTGAGAGAACATTGCACTTTGTGGCCATGGCAGGGTGGACCAGGGCCCGGGGTGGTGCATATATTATTTAGAGGAGGAGGGTTTACGCCCCCACTGCCCAATCCTCTAAGTGGCCTCGGGGAGCTCATCCCACAGGTCTGATATTTTAATAAAGGGAAGGGGAGTGCACCGCCCTCCATCCCAAGCCTAAAAGGCCCCAGTGTCTGATTCACCCTGGGCCTTCATTTTAATTTAAGGGAGGGGGCCACACAGCCCCACTCCTCAAGGCTGAAAATGCCCTTGGGACCCCAACCCCTGGCACCAATAGCCTTATAAATGGTTAGGGGGCCCGTGTTCCCCCACTCCCCAAGCCTGAAAATGTCCCATGTACCCCATCCTCTGGGATCACAACTTACCAATTGCCCCTCGCAGAGCCATAGCATGGCCCCAGGGACCCATTACCCAGGGCCAACTCAAGGACAGTATCCAGGGGATCCCATACCTTGGACACCATCGCTTTCCTTGTCTGATGGTTGTGGATAGGAAATGTGTAATGTGCTCCCTCCTGACACAAGCCAAAGCTGTTCCTGACAGCTGAGTGCACAAAACATTTCCCTACCAGCACTTTCAGGCAGTGAAATACAGTGAATTGCTCCTGCCTCATGGGAGCAAAACAAAACTCCTTCCACAGAGCAGGAGCAGTGCCAACTCCTGCTGCAACCAGGATGGGTGCAATCAGGGGAGCCACTGCGATTGCAGGGGCGCTGGGCCTCCTGCCCAGCCCCAAACAAGGGATCTCCAGTGGCGTGCTCTGGGTGGGCAGCGGGGTACCCCCACTTAAAAGAAAACATAAAGGATCCTACAGGAGTACCGAGCTGGCAGGGCTGCAACCTCAAAGAAAAATAATAATCTAGGGTGACCCAAGTGGGAAACATGGAACCCCTAATATTAAAATTATTGCCAGCTTTTGCTTAGCCCTAAGAAATGGCGCTGGTTGATGGGAGCCGGTGGGGCTGCAGGGGCCCTTGGGCTCCACTAGTGGCCCCCTACAAAAAACAGTAGGTGTCCTGGGTGGGAGCAAGACACTCATAAATATATAGAAAAATCTCCAAAAAGTGAATAATAAATCAGTAGTCACTGCTAATTATCCCACATATTACATCACTCATGACATCTTCTATGTCATCATTGATAACACTACAATATTTACAGTGAAAATACTGAGGAGAAAACTGTGTGGTGGGGACGCACTCCATTTTAGGAAACTGGGTTAGCGGTTGAGAGGGTTGAAACCCTACTGAAGAAGCAACCTCAACTCTTATCAGAGTGAAACACAATTAAAACCCTGAATTAAACTGTGCTTCACCTTCAGGTAGATTGGCCCAACAGTAGTCAGACTTAACCTAGACGCAATGTGTAAAGTGTTTATGCAGCACCCAAACAACAATAAATTGAAAACACAACCCAAGAAAAATCCCACACCAAATTAGAAAAATAGAGTAAAATTGAATACATTATTTGACATCAAAAGACAAAAATCCAATTTATAGAACAGGAGAGATGCATTTGTAAAGGTTTTATGAAAATCAAGCAATATGATGCAAAATGCACCAACCGCAGTTAACTAGTCATGATAGACTGGGTCCAAATCACATGTTCAGGCCGACCATAATGGAGTGTGAGCTGGATAAAGTATTGAGTTCAGTCAGCTGAAAATTACTTTGTGGTGTGAATGTCGAGATGCAAATTCCTTGCGTCGAGCCCTATGGTCCAGCTCTGAATAACCGTCAACAAGGATCAGCGGTTTGAGGTTTGGCATTGAGATGTGTTGTGCAACAGTGGAGTTGATGACCATCAGTGAAGAGCCGCAATATGAGGTCCTGTGTCGTTGTTGAGGAACCCAGTGGGTCTTGCATAGACTTGCGTCAGCACAGGGTAAAAGATACGTCTTGTTGGGCTGCACTCAGCGTCGGACTGGGTGGTGGCAAAGAAGCCTCCAGGGCTTGTGATGACTTGCACTTTGATGATTTGTGTCAAAGATGAGCAGCGTCATTCTGTGGGGGAGTTCATGGCAGGCTACGTCACACTACATCGAGATGCATGGAGCTGTGTCACCTTCGAAGAGCCTGTTATGTACCTGTGGCTTGAAGTGCAGGCCATCCAATAGACTGTTGAAAAAATGCTTTGAAGTCCTGGGTGCACAGAGGTAGGCTGGGTTCTACATGGCAGCTCACAGCAGCAGAAAGGTCATGGTGCAGCACCTGCAGGCTTTGGGCAGCACAGCAGTTCTTGGGAAACAAGCAGGTTCTTCACAGCCGATCAATTCTTCTTTCTGACAGACTTCACAGGTCCAGAAGTAATCTGAATAGTTGGGTTTGAGGATCCCCTACTTACATCTGGTGCCCACTTTGAAGTGGGAGAAGCTTCTAGAGCCACCCTGCTCTAGAGAGAGTTCTGGAATTTCCTACTTCCATGCCCTGGCCACAGCTTGCCTGGGGACACAAAACACTAGTGTGAAACTCTTTGTGAGTATGCTCAGGCAGATCTTTTGTGAGGTGCAAGTCTGGTAGGTGACAGCTCCTACCCGTAATCCCAGTCAAAAGACAAAGATGGCCCATCCTGCCAACATCTATTCCCCCTTTGTCTCACTGTCTGGTAGTAATACATAAAGACCATCTACCAGCTACACCTAGTCTTGTAACCCAGGATATAAAGTCCCACGCACTAGAAGTATAATTCTGTAGAGACCAAACTCGAGCTTCTACCTGCTCCCAACTGAATGTTATTACTTATTAAATGCAATACGGTAACCCAGTGCTAGCCTATGGGAGAGACGGCCTTGCAATAGTGAAAAACACATTTTTGAGTTTTTCACTACGAGGGCATGTAAACTGCAAAGTACATGTTCAACATTTAAAGCTCAATGCACACTGCCCAATGGACTGTTCAGGGCCTACCGTAGGGGTGCTTATTTATATTAAAAAGGAAAGTTAAGGCCTGGCAAAAGATTTATTGTGCCAGGTCGAAATGGCAGCTTAAAATTGCCCACACAGGCTGCAATAGCAGGCCTGAGACATATATAAATGTTAGTGAAGTGAGTGGCAGAAGGAGTGCTTTAGGTCCATTAGTGGCACTTAATTTACAGGCATTGGGTACAGGTAGTACCACTTTACTAGGGACTTACAAATAAATTAAATGTGTCAATTGGGTGTAAGCAAATGTCACTATGTTCAAAGGAAAGAGCTCGAGCGCTTTAGAACTGGTCAGCAGTAGGAAAGTGCAAATAGTCCTAAACCCAGCAAGAGCAATGTCAGCAAAAACAGGAGGATTGAAGGCAAAGAAATAGGGGAAGTAACACCAAGGATGTCAGGTCCAACTTCCAGTTTCTGGGATGGAGCGAAAACCCTCTTTGTGCCTCTAGTGCAGGATTTTGGCAAATCTGTGTTTCTCTAGTACACTAACAGGCCCACCAAGTCTTTAGCACTGGAGTGCATGCATGTGGCTTTTTGGGCTTTAATTTCACTTTTCTTTTTTGAAGGCCTGTCTGCCCAGGTAGTAGGCAGTGTCCTTTTGGCTCCTTAATGAATCAGCACCTTCAAGTTGAATGTGTTCCGACTTGGTTTCGTTCTAAATAATGCACACATAACAACACACGTGTTGCCCCCATACAGATTCTGCAGAGTGACACACAACGAAATCTATATGCACCTTTTATCATGGAAAGGGTTTCTGATCCCATACACGTCGTATAACACCCAAACATATGCAAAGTATTGTGCTGCGTATCACACACACCTTGTGGTAGGATAGCAGTACACCTTTGGTGGACTGATCAGCTCTTACAAAGGGAAGGCTGGCAGACTGCCTCCTCGCCATTGCAGTGATCCATCTGCTAGTCACCGCAGAACCTGAAATGACAGAACAGTAGCCATGCTTGACTGTTGGTAGGCTGCACTTTGCATGCCCCCACCCCCACTAAGTAGCACGTACGCAGACTTTCCTGTCAAAATTTGCCAGCATGCTAGTCACCTCCAGTGAACTTTCTGAACTTTAAGTGAACTGGGTGATCACCACAGTGGTGGCCACAAAAGAAATTGAACAAGGCAAAGTGGTACAACTCTTCCATGCCATGCTTAGACCTCTCTTCTTAAAGTCATTATTCTAATATTAAATTGTATTCTTATACTTTTTTAGCATAATTATATGAATTATTTACTACTTTGTTTCCACTCTCTTTGCTTGCTTGCTGCAGTTATTGTGAAGTGTGTAAGTGATCGTGCATATTCTAATCCCTGTGCAGAATAGTTCCCTGGTGAGCACTGAAGGGGCTCTTCTGTGTGGCACGAAAGTACTTTCGTTAAAGAGTCGATGTGGATCACAGTTTTTGATAAGGGCCGCGCGTGTGGACGGAAATGTGCTGTACGATGATCACCTACTCCAAAAATAAGAGTATACTTTTCATGGTATGACCTGATGGCAATTAACGATCAAATGCCGAATAGAAGGTAATTGTGGCTATTTGAAAATATTTGGAGGCCTCAGCTCTGGCTAGACTTCATAGATATGCATCCTTTACCTTTGGAGGAGTCATGGAACCTTGGACTTCTATTAGATGAGAAAGTAGCCAGTATGCCACGGGTAAATGTATAGTTTTTTCTCTGACATCAATAAGGGAACATACCTTCGTTCTACCCAACCCCCACAGACCACATGCATTATCACCACTGAGGCTACAGTATGGGTTTGCTTGTGTACCCATGGTCATGGTGCTTTTTTGCAGGACTGTTCCCACTGTAACAGGGCCTAAGATGATTTGCATGTGGTTAGTCTCTATATGAAGTGGGACAGTGGGTGAAAAACGATGGAATGGAATGTGGCCAACTGACTGCCATTGGTTGAGCCTCTTTCCAAATACTCCACGCATCACCTTTGTGGTTTCCAACTATTTATATCACCAGCTGCAGCAGATGGAGACTTCCACTATGCACCTAGCTGAAGGAATCTTCTCAATCATCTGCTGGAGGCTTTGGAATGGATTTCATTTAGCAAGGAGAGTTCACTTTTAGAAAAATGGTTATGGTAACCAAATCAACTGCCAACTCTTGACTATATTTGTTCATTCCTAAATGCAACCCAAAATTTCAGATTATCCTTCAGTTAGGAAGTGAAAGTGACAAATAATTCTGCATTTGTTGCTGAAATGTGGATCGAAACTGAAGTGTAATGTTCACTTCATGGCAGGACAGTCTTATACTTTCAACCTCCCATTGTCAAAAAAGCAAATACAATTGAGCAGTTTATTAGTAATACCGTTGATTCATAGCACAAATATACAAAAATACTGCATTGGCAACAACTGATATGAAAAAAGCAAGTTATTACTATCACAAATTTTTGATATTTGACTTCATCCAGTTAGCATAGATTTTAGGCCCATATTTATACTTTTTGACGCAAAACTGCGCCAACGCAGTTTTGCGTCCAAAAAATTTGCGCCGGCTAACGCCATTCTGAAGCGCCATGCGGGCGCCGTATTTATTGAATGGCTTTAGCCGGCGTTAGCCGCCGGCGATGTCTGGTGTGCGTTAAAAAAAAAGACGTACACCAGGCAGCGCCGGCGTAGGGGGAAAATGGCGTATGGGCGTCCACAAATGGTGCAAGTCAGGCTGAGGCAAAAAAATCGCCACAACCCGATTTGCGCCATTTTTTTACGACGCCCATCCCCCATTGAAATGACTCCTGTCTTAGCAAAGACAGGAGTCATGCCCCCTTGCCCAATGGCCATGCCCAGGGAACTTCTGTCCCCTGGGCATGGTCATTGGGCATAGTGGCATGTAGGGGGGCACAAATCAGGCCCCCCTATGCCACAAAAAAAAAATATATATATACTTACCTGGACTTACCTTAATGTCCCTGGGGTGGGTCCCTCCATCCTTGGGTGTCCTCCTGGGGTGGGTAAGGGTGGCAGGGGGTGTCCCTGGGGGCAGGGGAGGGCACCTCTGGGCTCATTCTGAGCCCACAGGTCCCTTAACGCCTGCCCTGACCCAGGCGCTAAAATCCGGCGCTAATGCGGGTTTTTTAGACCCGCCCACTCCCGGGCTTAATTTTTGCCCGGGAGTATAAATCCGACGCATATGCATCGGAGTCATTTTTTTAAACGGGAACGCCTACCTTGCATATCATTAACGCAAGGAAGGTGTTCACGCAAAAAAATGATGCTAACTCCATGAACTTTGGCGCTAGACGCGTCTAACGCCAAAGTATAAATATGGAGTTAGTTTTGCGTCTAATTTGCGTCGAAAAAAACGATGCAAATACGGCGCAAACGGAGTATAAATATGCCCCTTAGTTGGACAGTGGGAAGAGACAGTTGTGATCTACTAAGATTAAATATTATCTGGGCACCAACTGCTTAAGAAACAAGCATTTGCAATGCAAATAGGCCTTGCATTAGCGAGAGTTAGAGCTGTTGGTGTAGTAAATAATAATGACTACCTCGTGTTTGGGACCTTAAAAATATTCAGCCATGGAGCACATTAAACCTTTATCACAAAAAAAACTATGTTTGTACATTCCTTCACACAATTGGCATTACACTGTAATGGTCTGAACAGCCCCTACAGAGCACTACAGTAAAAATAGCATTGGGAAGAAACATGGTCATGTAAACACATATTCAACCCTTAGAGGGCAAAATCACATAAAAAAGAATGATAAAGAATATTGCAGTATAATGATATAATCAAGCTCTTGAGGGCATAGTGTACAATACATTTTCAGGCCTAGCAGTCCATTAAAATAGAATTTAAGTGTTGAGTCAGTGGCACAAGGGTGCAGTGCTGCAGGTCATTACTAGATGTCCCTGTGGAGTCAATAGCACAAGGTGAAGAACCACTGGTTATGACTAAATGTCCCCATAGAACCTACCACAGAAGGTGCAGTATTACTGGTGGTGGCTAGATTTCCCTGTCAAGCCAACTGAGTTAGTAGTGCCTTAGAACAATTATCACTCTTCAGTCCATAGAGAGCAAAGTGCAGGCCAAGCAAGACTGTCAGAATACTATTAAAACAAGGCCCTTTTAACACAAACTCCTCTCAGCTGTAAAAAAAAAAACAGAAGTTCCAGCTATGAAAAATTTTAAATATGCATTAAATGGTGGAAGAGGTTATGATTTTTTGGGCCCCCTCTCACCTAGTGTGACCGACAAGATGGCCTGAACAGAAAGAGCACAACATTCTGAAAGTTTTGGGGGTGATCCCATTGCCCTAGGACCACCACAAACTGAATTATGGGCACAAATGTGTTGTAAAACAAATGCCTGCAAAGCAATATGTGGTGAGTTTTCATGAATACATTAAACTTTTATAAAAAATAAACTGTGTCAACAGGTAACATATTACACATTCACAGACCACTCAAGGTTGTCAAAGTATCATTACAAACAAAAGCCTTTTAACACAAACTCCTCTCAGTTGTAAAAAACTGGAGTTTCATCTATGAAAAAATTTAAATATGCATTAAATGGTGGAAGAGGTTATGATTTTGTTGGGCCCCCTCTCACCTAGTGTGACCAACAAGATGGCCTGAACAGAAAGAGCACAACATTCTGAAAGTTTTGGGGGTGATCCCATTGCCTTAGACCACCACAAACTGAGTTATGGGCACAAATGTGTTGTAAAACAAATGCCTGCAAAGCACTATGTGGTGAGTTTTCATGAATACAGTAAATGTTTATAAAAAATAAACTGTGTCAACAGGTAACACTTTACACATTCACAGACCACTCAAGGTTGTCAAAGTATTATTACAAACAAAAGCCTTTTAACACAAACTCCTCTCAGCTGTAAAAAACATAAGTTTCAGCTATGAAAAAATTTAAATATGCATTAAATGGTGGAAGAGGTTATGATTTTTTGGGCCCCCTCTCACCTAGTGTGACCGACAAGATGGCCTGAACAGAAAGAGCACAACATTCTGAAAGTTTTGGGGGTGATCCCATTGCCCTAGGACCACCACAAACTGAGGCATGGGCACAAATGTGTTGTAAAACAAATGCCAGCAAAGCAATATGTGGTGAGTTTTCATGAATACATTAAACTTTTATAAAAAATAAGCTGTGTCAACAGGTAACACATTACACATTCACAGACCACTCAAGGTTGTCAAAGTATTATTACAAACAAAAGCCTTTTAACATAAACTCTTCACACTTATATATAATAATACAAAAAAAAAGGTTTTAACAAGGAGAACATTTAAATACACATTGAATTATATGATTTTTGGGCCCTCTCTCACCTACTGTGACCTACAAGATGGCCTGAACAGAAAGGGTACATCCTTCTGAGTGTTTTGGGGGCGGCCCCATTGCCCTACAGCCACCACAAACTGAGTTATGGGCACAAATGTGTTTTAAAAGGAATGCCTGCAAAGCATTATGGCTGCATATCTGTATAAAACCTTTATCAGAAATAAACTGAGTTCTTTCTTTAGCAGAAAGTGCAATACCACTGGTGGTGGTTAGATATCCCTGTAGTACCAAGTAAATTAGTAGTGCCTTAGAGCACTTACCATTTGGCCACCAATCAACATAAGCATAACAAGTGTAGCACATTACACATTCACAACCCAAGCAGGGCTGTCAAAACACTGTCACAAACAAAACCCTTCTTACACAAACTCCTCTCAGAAAAGAAAAAAAAATCAGCTATAATGAATTTTAAATCTGCATTGGCTGGTGGAAAATGTGATGATTTTTGGGCCCCCTCTCACCTAGTGTGACCCAAAAAAGATAGCCTGATCAGAATGAGTACATCGTTCTGAATGTATTGGTGGTTGTCCCATTGCCCTAGGACCACCACAGGCTGAATTATGGTAAAAAAATGTGATATAAAACGAATGCCTGCAAAGCATTATGAGGTGAGTTTCCCAGAGTGCAGTGAATATTGTAGTATCGGCTCTCCCACTGTGCCAGGAAAGCAGCTGTTGAGGATTCATTCCTAGGTTGATTTCATATATATAAAGCAACTAACACAGGTACAACACAACTACTTTACTAATTATGTAAAGTAAGGTCCAAGTGATAGGTAAATGTGGAAAACAACCCGCGTGCGAGTAAACACGAGCGCTTACTGACAAACAGGAGAGGCAGGAAACAAAGAAAAATAGTCCGTCCAAAGAACAGAAAAACATTCCAGGCGTAAGTAAACTGTATTTGGCCAGTGCTCCTCTGCCAAGTACAGCAATTGACCTATGGGCTGCCAAACCACTTAGGAGGCCACACAACAAGAGCAACACTGCCATTAACCTATTGGAAGTGGCAGACAGCGGTAGGCGGGAACAAATGCCTATACTCCATGCAACATGTCTTCCAGACAGTGCATGCGCGCTGTCTTGGCTTGACCTAAAAAATTATGAGTGATAGGTGGACTCCAAGCTCTTTACTGAATACAACAGTATCTCGCTTATAAGACATGTGCGCTAGCTCATGCACTCGCAGATTCGATCCTAAAAATAATTCTAAAGGAAGCTATCAATGATGCCAAAATTGGAAGTACAAATTAAGGCCCATATTTATACTTTTTTAGCGCCGCATTTGCATCATTTTGTGACGCAAAAGTGGTGCAACCTCACAAAATATAATTGTATTTTGTAAGTTTACGCCGCTTTTGTGTCAATAAATGGCACAAATGTGGTGCTAAAAAAAGTAGAAATGTGGGCCTAAGTGTGAACAGGAAAAGTGTGGAGCTCTGAAGTATACTATATCCTCCGTTTGGGAAAAAAAGGGGCAAGGATAACTCCTCAGTGCAATCTTGCCAGAACAAGCACTGTCAGATCATAGCAGACCCTGCTTAGGACCATAGACAAAACCTAAGTACTTTACCAATCATGGTGTGATTATGGGCAACTCACTTTTGTCTTCATTTTTCTACATTTGTGGTTTGGTAAATGTAAAAATACGTAATGCAGAATAAAACTTAAGAAGTGCTGTGTCATGAGGTTTCGCCCTCCCAATAACACCTTGATTTCTGTAATTCAGTTTCAAATGAACGCAAAGAACACATTCCTGTCCTATGAACAGCACTTCCTATTTAAGGCTATGTTATAGTATGTTATATTGTGTTATATTATGCTATGCTGTGCTATGTTGTGTTGTGTTAAAAGTGTTAATAAAGTGCATGTGCATTTGTGATGACCTCTCTGTGACAGATGGCTGAAAATGCAGGTGCATAACCAAACCTAGCAATATTTGATTTAAAAGATTGTTATGCTAATGAGCTAATAAGTCCACAGCTTTGACCAGTTCCTGTCTCTTCACACTACTTTTCTATTTTGTCCAATGACCTTCCCTTGTATTTTTACTTTTTGGTTACATTTATGGGCCCCCCATTGTTAGGGACCCCAAATGGCATTTCTCGTGCTCCTCAGAGTTACCCCTGATAACATTTGGGATGGAAGTGGCTATACATTGGTCTTTCAAGTCCATATGTCTTAAGGAGGTACTCCTGCATCCCCTTATTGAGTCTTGGCTGGAGGCAGCATTTCAACAGTTTTGGGGGGGCATCACCTACATTCAGGAGAGATGCCTACTTGACCTCTTCAATGTAAATTTGTTGAGAGACTCTGGTAACAAGGTCCCTTTTGCCAGTGCAGCCCTATTGGTATCATCATTCATGTGTTGGCATGCAGGTATCGGGGTCTGGCATTATCCTTGTATGATGACACAGAGCCTGCTGATTCTTAATGCATGCCTGGAAAGGGGCAAGTCTGGTTTACGCAAGTTACCACCACATCCCCATAAGCATAAAAAAATACCCCATGATAACTAGTTTGGATTTAACACTTCTGGTATGCTCAGACTATGATTGGCAGTGAGTTTCTGTCCAAATATTCCTGAATATAAATATAATCCTAGGCTGAACTGAACAATATCAATGTAATCAGATCTCCTAAACTGTGTCTTGATTGGCTGAAGCTCCAAGCTTCACATCAGTTCTGCGGTAGGACGTAGGGGCATATTTATACTCTGTTTGCGCCGAATTTGCGTCAAAATTTTTGACGCAAATTCGGCACAAACCTAACACTATATTTATACTTTAAAGCCCGACCCCGCAAATGTCAAAATTCAGCAGTGTGCATCATTTTCTGAATGCGTGAAACCGCCTTGCGTTAATGGCATGCAAGGTAGGCGTTCCCGTCCAAAAAATGGCTTCAAGGCATGTGCGCCTTATTTATACTCCTGTGTCATTTTGACGCACAGGAGGCGGGGCATTAAAAAATGGCACCCAGCCTGATTTGTGCCGTTTTTTAACACCTGGGTGAGGGCAGGCGTTAAGGGACCTGTGGGCTCATTTCCATGGTCTCTGACCATAGAAGCAGTCCACAGGTGCCCTTCCACGCCCCCAGGGACACCCCCTGCCACCCTCGCCCACCCCTGGAGGACACCCAAAGATGGGGGGACCCATGCCAGGTAAGTACAGGTAAGTAGAGGTAAGTATTTTTTTATTTTTTATTAAGTGGCATAGGGGGGCCTAACTTGGCCCCCCTACATGCCACTGTGCCCAGTGGCCATTCCCAGGGGACAGAAGTCCCATGGGCATGGCCACTGGGCAGGGGGGCATGACTCCTGTCTTTCCTAAGACAGGATTCATTTCAATGGGGGTTGTGCGTCAAAAAATTGCATTGCCCGGTTTGAGCCATTATTTTTACTCTAACCAGGCTGCAGCACCGGCTAACGTCAATCCATAAATAAGGCGCCCGTCTGGCGTTTTGGAATGGCGTTAGCCGGCGGTACTTTTTCACGCAAACCAGCGCTGGTGCTGGTTTGCGTCAAAAACTATAAATATGAGCCTAAGTCCCTAAGAGCCTGCCTACATTGCTGCGGATGTAATGCCTTTCATCAAATCAACAGCCGCCTATAACTGCACAAAGAAGTACTCTTTTACTGCCAAGAAAGATCAGAGGATCACTGAGCAACAATACTCCTCAAATGCAGGGGGGCGGCGAGTAGCAGTAACTTTACCGAATGAGCATTCTTTCCTGCATCCTGTGCAGCATTTGTTAGACCCTCACCTTTAGTCATCTCTAGTACCCAGTAGGATTTGTTCAGCGTGACATTAGCACACGCCCATCGTTACCGCCTGGCTTTTGGCTGTTGGAACAATTGTGGTTCCATAACTCTGCCTGACTGTGTAGAAATTCAGCTTCTTGATGGCTTATTTGCTAACTAGAAACAATGTTCGACAAAGGACCCTCAATTCCCTTTGTTTGTCCTTATGAGCTCCTATCCGATTTATCTCCAGGGTCACAATTCATTCTACATCCCTTCATTTGCCAGATCTGCCCCTCCTGTACTTCGATCTCTTGCTTAATGTCACTAGCAATTCGGAATTAAAATATATCTGACTCTTCAGTATTTAGAAAACTATAACATTAACCATGAAATGAAAGTCGGGTTGGAGATTTCTGATCAAAATATTGTTAAAGCTCAAACAATAACATTGGAATTTAAATATAATTGTTAAAGTTTGCTAATTTTCCCACTAAGTAGCCTGATCTGTGTTGCTGTTGTGCATTTGAAAATAATGCCGTTGAACATGTGACTGTAAATGGCACAGGCGATTTCCAGTTTTTGGCTAGCAGATCTCTTTCCTTACAATATCGTTGTTCTGATTCTTTCTGTGACCTTATTGTTATCCTTGCAATGTCAATTGTAAGCTTTATGATCAGTACATTGTTTGCAATCACCGGCTTTTCGAGCATTCGTCACTAATGAATGGATATTGTCAATCATGATGCAGTTATTGAAAACATTACCATGATTAAAGAGTATGGTTAAAAAACAGAAAGGTAAAAACGAATAGACAAAAACCATGGCCCATATTTATACTTTCTTAGCGCTGCATTTGCGTCATTTGTTTGATGCAAAAGTGGCGCAAACTTGCAAAATATAATTGGGGCATATTTATACTCTGCTTGGGCTGGATTTGCGTCATTTTATTTACGAACATTCGGCGCAAACCTAACACCATATTTATACTTTGACGCCCGACCTCACGAATGTCAAAATTCCGCTGTGTGTGTCATTTTCTGGATGCGTGAAACCGTCTTGTGTTAATGACATGCAAGGTAGGCATTCCTGTCCCAAAAATGACTTAAACACCTGTGCGCCATATTTATCCAACCATGCAAAAACCTGCACGGCTGGGACGCAGAGTCAGAAAATGGCGCACAGCCCGATGTGTGTCAAAAATTAACGCCTGTTTCAGGGCAGACATTAAATTGGGGAAAACACATCAATACTTAAGGAAAACACACAGAAGCAACATCAGAGCTCAAAAAGGAAGACAAGGAGGTGCTATTCATCCAGCATGAACGAAGACGCAGAGCACAGGACCAACAGCAGCAGCTTCCATCACACCAACAGGGACCCCAAAGGCAACGCAGAAGGCAGGAGAGGATATTCCGGACCAGGACAACCCTTCTGGGCCTCAGGGAACATGACATCATCGAGAGGTACAAACTAAACTGGCAAGCCATACAGCAGCTGCTGCGCAACATTGAGCCACAGTTGGTACCCAGCTTGCAGACACCCCACACCATTGCACCAGAGACCAAGCTGCTAGCTGTCCCCCACATGTTGGCAAGTGGCTCTTTTCAAACAACTGGTGCCCTGGTTGCCGGGATCTCACAGCCCTCATTTTCTGCCTTCCTTCCCAAGGTACTTGATGCCATCATCTCCCTCACACCCCACCACATCAGCTTCCCCAACACACAGCAGAAGCAGCAGGAGACCAAACAGGGGTTCTACCAAATCAACGGCTTCCCACACGTGCTTGGCGCCATTGACTGCACACGTAAGGATTGTGCCACCTGCTGCAACCGAGCATCTATACCACAACAGGAAGCACACACACTCCATCAATGTGCAGGCCATTGTGGATCACTGAGGATTGATCACCAACATCGTGGCAAAGTATCCTGGGAGTGTATATGATTCATTCATCTTCCGCCACAGCACCATCAATCAACACTACCAGGATGGA
The DNA here is from genome assembly GCF_031143425.1 of Pleurodeles waltl. Lineage (NCBI taxonomy): Eukaryota > Metazoa > Chordata > Amphibia > Caudata > Salamandridae > Pleurodeles > Pleurodeles waltl. The sequence goes on from NC_090439.1 coordinate 346,370,917, forward strand.
CGATATGGAAGTGGCCTACTTGTTGGTAAGGACAGAAACCTAGTTATATACACACACTGCACAGCAACCCTGTAGGACACACAACACATACATTACTACATTGACATGTGGCCAGGAAGACACTGAGGTTGTGACACTGCTAGTCATGTTTGATATCCTGACCCAATGGGATACACACCTTTGGACAAATGACTGATGCAAATAACAACAGATGCCACTCCAGAGACACAATGGACCAATTTAAAACCGCACAGTGACAATGACATGGCCTTAACTGGCAGTACAACTTGGAAAATGAATCTTTCAATATCACATCAATAACACTCAATCACACACCCTCGCAATACCTCCTGTGTAAAGGGTGTGTAATGTGTTTTGCTGTAGGTCAAACGCCATGAGACACATAACATGATGATGACGACTCTAATGAAGGTGACATGGAATCATTGAGGCAGTACCAACATCTCAAATCACTCCTGGGGTGACATTGCCCGCTACCAATAAGCAAGTGGACTGTGCTAAGAACACATATTGATGTGACATTATTGCAAAGTGCACATTGCTGCACATAAGGATTGAGACAATTACACATACACACAACAGATGTACAGGCATATGGAAGTTCTGACAATTAAACCTTCACCCCCAGAACCAAGTTAGCCAGCTTACCTGGAGCAGGTTCAGTAGTGTAGGTACACGTTTGCACATGAGCCAACTCAGTGAGGGCACGAAAATAGGGTTGCATAGAACTTATCACACATGGGTTATTTTTGCATTGTCAATTGTCAACACTTCAGTGCTGCCAACCTATGGAAATGTGTTGTACATTGTCACCTAGTCAAATCAAAGGTACTCACTGTCGTTTTTCACATGCTATTACATTTGCTGAATTAGATGGGATCTTCAGGCCACATAGTGCAACTGTGTTACCACCACTGTGGAATCAATTCTGTGTGTGGAAGTATCATGTTACCCCCAGTGAAGACACATGGACACTTCTTTCACATGACATAATGCATGGGAGTACACAATGTACTGCAAGTGTACAAAAATACCGCTGGTCTCCTGTCAATCAGCCAAACACCAGTTTAGATAATTAAACAACCCAATGCTGATAGTACATCTTAGAAGCCTAGGATTCCACACAATAACATAAACACAGATGAGTCACAGACAACACAAGATAACAACTGCCATGCAAAGTGATAATCATGGTGCAAGCTTCATTAACATTTTTTCACTAATTTTCTCTTTCAGCTGATCAGGGGTATGGGCTCCAGCCACGGATCATGACCCCATTTGCCAACCCAAGTACAGCATCAGAGCGTGCCTATAATGAGGCACATCGGAGGACACGCACCATAGTAGAGAGGACTTTTGGTATCCTGAAGTCACGATTCAGGTGCCTCAACATCACCGGAGGCAGACTGTTATATTCACCTGAAATGGTCTGCAAGATCATTTTGACCTGTGCCATCCTGCACAACATATGTGTATGGAGGAACATTCCCCTCTATGAACCAGAGCCATAAATGCCTGAAGAGGAGGATGTTGTCCATTAAAGGCTTGACTGCAGCAAGGAGGAGCTGCTGGTTCTTAAGTATAGCAGCTACATCACTGTGGTAGGCAGCCAGGTCGGCCCTGAGGGGGTCAATATTGCATTCGTGCATGCAATGAAAGGTTTGGTGTGTGAGGTGTTGTGGCAACTCCTTTACTGCTGTGCTGATTTCCTTCACACTTTGTTGAAGTTCTTACAAGATAGATGTTCACCCTCGCATGGCTGCTGCCTATTCTGCAGATGACATCATGCACGAACGCACCGCCTCTAGGCTGGCTGCCATATTTTGCATCCCCACCCGCACCTCCTTGGCCAGCTCCTGCTGTACTACAACTACAGTCCTCTCAAAGCTGGTGCCAGTGTCGCCATAGTCCTCAGCTGGGTTGGAGCTGGCAGGTTGTACAATTGGGGTGGTGTGAGGGTCCTCTGTGATGGCTGCTACTTCTGTGCTCCTCCTTGTGATTGAAGGTGGGGTCTGGAGGGTTCCAAGGAAATCTTGGAGGGTCTGCTGGCTGATGTTTGTAAGCTCATCATCCATGCCATCAGGAAAGTCCAGGACAGGAATATCCCCAGGAGAGCCATTGTCCTCTGCAATGAGATATTGTACAAATAGTGTGTCTGTGTTGTGGCATTTGTAATGTGACGTGCTTGACTTCCTATTAGTTGCACATTGTGATCTTGGTTCCAGTTCATTGTTCCTGTCACTAAGATTAGCATTCTCCCAGGCCTATGCCCCACCTGCATGTCACATGTAGTGTGGGCAGTTTGGGGAATTGTCTGAGTCACATCCTCTAGGCGTCGGTTCTGCCCAAATTGTATGTTGCCACCTTATTGTACAACTCAACCCTCCGTCTACTTCCATTCTCATGTTGTGGCCTTGTACTGGCTGTGGGTGTTCTGATGGCACTTGCACCACACTTAACAATCTGGAACTGACATAGTCTCTGATATTTCACATCCAGCTATGTGTTGCTGAGACCTAGCATATACTATGTATAGCATTGGCATGGCACAATACAGGTGTCAGCATCGCTAGTGTGTACTGTTGATGTTGGGGAATGTGTGCTACATTGGATTGCACTGATGGTCCTAGCAGTGTTCCATTTCCTCTTCTGACTGTGCGGGTGTGTTTCACTTGCCGGAAACATATGTCATCCCCCTCAATGCTGTTGTCTTAGCAGCATGACAGTTGGGATGTTGCATGATGGCATTGCAGCTATTGTGACCCAGGCACAGTGTAGACCCTGACATGTGCAGCATGGGTATGACATTATTGCTGTGTACCTCATAATGTTTATGACAATGCCTGATGTTTGTAGCGACTATGGACATTAGCATTTGACAGGATTAGCACATATTTATTTATTACAGGGGATTGATAACATTGTCATCCTGAACCCTCTAATTTGGGTGTGTTTGATCCATGGGCACGTAACTGCCATTAGCTACTTGACCTGCACACACAGCAGAGGTGGTAGTGGCAACTGTTGTCTATGTTAAATTCCACTTGGGGATGTGGCCTGAGACTGTTAATTGAGCCCTAGTTCATGTAGCGACACTACCAGCTGTCGTGTGACAGCATGCCAGTTTTACGTTATACCCTACCCTCCTGGACTGGCTTTGCTTTTCTAACATCCTTGGCATGGCAGCATACCCCAATGCAAAGGTTGTTAGTGTAGTGTTGTGCTGTGCCCCAGGTTTGACCTGCACAGCCCATGCCCCCGTGCCGTGCCCCTTTGCCCTTCCCACTCCCTGATTGCCATGACTTACAGGCATTGTGTAGTAGGTATGTCCCCCCTGCTTGCAGTTAACAATTAGGCAACTTAGTTCCCGGTGCCACTTACCATGCATCTGTGTTGTATCCTGGTAGTCTGTGCTGTCCTGTCCTTGAATCCCTGTGACGATCTCCTCTGGGATGACAGCTGCCACCATCTCCTCCATGTGGTCCAGGGCCTCCTGCGGTGCTGGACTCCCACCTCCAGTCTGCAGTGCTGCATTCCTCTTCCTTGCCATCTTTTCCATGGTCCTGCTCTTGCAGTCATGCCAGCGCTTCTTGCACTCGATGACTGTTCTCTGTACTTCTGCCACACTGTTGATCTTATCGACAATTTGTTGCCAAATTGCCTCTCTCCTCCCAATTGGCAATTTTGAGGTGACAAAAAGTTGGTGCTGGTGATCCGTCACCTCTTTCACCAGCATTTCCTGCTCCTCTGCACTGAACCGACACTTCCTTTTCTTCTTCTCCCTCTCCTGGGTCTTGGGTGGGTCCTCCTGGCTGGTTCCTGGTCGGATGTCATCTTCCTGGGGTCTCTCATAGCTTCTGGGATCCATTTTGGCTCTCCTTTGCACATTTTGCTGAGTTAGCGCCACTTTTTGACGCAATTACAGCAAAAAAAGGCGCGTATCCGGTTTGCGACGTCATAACCCCGATAAAAGTCATTTTCGCCGCATTAACATTGTTTTTCTTTACGACCTGGCGCATTGGTTTGACTAAAACAAAATTACTCTAACCAGTGTATTGCACCGCCGAGCTTCGAAGTATAAATTTGACCCCCGAGCGGTGCTAAGAAATGGCGTTAGCCGACGTTAATCTTTTTAACGCAAAACTGCGTCAGTGCAGTTTTGCGTTGAAAAGTAGAAATATGGCTGAATTGTGTTTTGTAAGTTTGCACCACTTTTGCGTCAAGAAATTACGCAAATGCAGCGCTAAAAAAGTATAAATATGGGCCCATGTGCATAATCAAAGGAGTACTTTTAAAAGAAAATTTGATTGAGTCTCTTCATATCATGCACAATGATTGAGAGTACTAGCCTTAAAAGTAGCAAAGGATCAGTTAATGATAACTGCTGTGCCGGCTGAATTTTCATTCAGGTAGTGCCCACCGATGCCATTGTACTATTGCAACGATAGTTCAATACTGGTGCGAAGCCACACAATTTAAGTGTCTATTCTTAAAAAATGCAAAAGGGCGTGCATAAAAATCACAGCTGTGCCTCTTGGATCAAGTTTTAAAGTTCAGTCAAGTGTAATCGGGATGTATGATAACTGCTGTGCCGATTATTTCTTCAGGTAGTGGGCACCGATGGCATTGTACTATTGCAGCCATTGTCGTATAATGGTGCAATGTCACACAAGTAAAGTGTGAAAAGTGCAACAGGGCATGGGTGAAAAGCCCAGCTGTGGCTCTTGGTTCAAGTCATAAATTGAAATGGGGATGTCTGTTCATTTTGAGAATGCTCGAGCCTGGGAGAATGCTTGTTCATTAAGTGCACTAGAGCATTGTCAACAGGGATGACTCCTTTGTAATGCTAACGAGCATCGCCCCCCTGGCTAAGAGCCAGCAGCTGAAAAATAAAGCAATGTTTTGTGATCGTTTTATTTTTCAGCTGCTGGCTCAGCCAGCAAGTGCAGGGAGGGTCGGGCTGGCTCATGGGAGTCTGTGCACTAAGTGCACATGTCAGTTTGGCCGGCCATCTCAGTTAGTTTTCTCCAACTTGGCTGTGTTACACAACCAGGTTGGAGAAACTGCACAGACTCTCATGCAGTGTCTGAATGGCAGGACAAGCTGTTCAGACCAAACCTAGCACTTCCCTCATGCTAATTTCTGCATGAGAGCAACACCAGGATTGCATGGGAAGTCTGTGCTGGTTTCCCAGGGACTGCTTGGACACCAACACTATCAGAAGAGGAGAGAGGGGCCCTACGGTGGCAGGCAAAGGTACGTTTATTTATTTATTTTTGTTTATTTCACCCATCCCCCTCCCTGACCCTGCCCCCCAAGCCCTCCCCTTGAGATTTTCAGTGGCCGCTGCTGATTGTCAAGATGTTTGTTTGCCCACGGAGAGACACTGGGTTGTGGTAATGAATTCCACTGGGACTGTGAGCCAGCTTGCTGTACACTAAAACTTCCAGCTTTAAATCCCCTTTTCTCAAGGTTGGCGGAGCGGAGTTGGCGGGTGGGAGTGTGGAAGGTGAGTCGCTCGTTAAGGTAGGCCGGGCCTGTGTTGTGAAGAGCTTTGTGGGCGTAGATGAGGAGTTTGAAGGTGATCCTCTTGGTGACAGGAAGCCAGTGAAGGTCTCTGAGGTGGGCTGAGATGTGGTTGCGGCGTGGGATGTTAAGGATGAGGCATGCGGAGGCGTTCTGTATACATTGTAGTTTCTTCTGGAGCTTGGCTGTGGTTCCTGCGTACAGCGCGTCGCCGTAGTCCAGTCTGTTGCTGACGAGGGCGTGGGTGACTGTCCTTCTTGTTTTGGTGGGGATCCATCTGAAGATCTTGCAAAGCATGCATAGGGTGTTGAAGCAGGAAGATGAGACGGCGTTGACTTGCTGGGTCATGGTGAGTGATTAGTCTAGGATGAAACCTAGGTTGCGTGCGTGGGTGGTGGGTGGCTGGCCACCAGGAGTCGTCCCCCTCTCTGGCCCTGCCCCCCAAGCCCTCCCCTTGAGATTTTCGGTGGCCACTGCTGATTGCCCAGATGTTTGTTTGCCCACAGCGAGACACTGGGTTGCAGTAATGAATTCCACTGGGACTGTGAGCCAGCTTGCTGTACCCTAAAACTTCCAGCTTTAAATCCCCTTTTCCCAAGTTTTACTTTCACAATGGTATTCAGTAGAGTTGAAAATTTGTCTTTGCTCTTCACTCGAAGCAGCTGCACATGCCGATGGCTTCCTGAAGTTGTTGAGGACCCCACTTTGAGCAGGTTGTCAGTGGGAGCAATCAATCAAACATTTGTAGAATGCGCTACTCACACGCAAGGGTCTTAAGGCGCTGAAGGTGGGGAGGGAAGGACTGCTACTGCTCTAATAACCAGGTCTTCAGGCATTTCCTGAAGGTCAGGAGGTCCTGGGTCTGTCGTAGTTGGGCGGGGAGGGTGTTCCAGGTCTTGGCGGCGAGGTGGGAGAAGGATCTGTCACCGGCTGTAGTTAGATGGATGAGAGGAACGGTGGAGAGGGCAAGGTTGGCGGAGCGGAGTTGGCGGGTGGGAGTGTGGAAGGTGAGTCACTCGTTAAGGTAGGCCGGGCCTGTGTTGTGAAGAGCTTTGTGGGCGTGGATGAGGAGTTTGAAGGTGATCCTCTTGGTGACAGGAAGCCAGTGAAGGTCTCTGAGGTGGGCTGAGATGTGGTCGCGGAGTGGAATGTTAAGGATGAGGCGTGCGGAGGCGTTCTGTATACATTGTAGTTTTTTCTGGAGCTTGGCTGTGGTTCATGCGTACAGCGCATCGCCGTAGTCCAGTCTGTTGCTGACGAGGGTGTGGATGACTGTCCTTCTTGTTTTGGTGGGGATCCATATGAAGATCTTGCGAAGCATGCGGAGGGTGTTGAAGCAGGAAGATGAGACAGCGTTGACTTGCTGGGTCATGGTGAGTGATGAGTCTGGGATGAAACCTAGGTTGCGTGCATGGGTGGTGGGTGGCTGGCCACCAGGAGTCGTCCCATGCGGAGCGGTTGGAGCCGAGGATGAGGATCTCTATCTTGTCTGAGTTAAGTTTGAGGCAGCTATTCTCCATCCAGTTGGCGATGGCATGCAGTCCGTCGTGGAGGATGGTTTTGGTGGTGGCAGGATTCTTGGTGAGTGAGAAGATCAGCTGGGTGTCGGCATAGGAGACGATGTTGAGGTTTTGGAATCGGACGATGTTGGCGAGCATTGCCATGTAGATGTTGAAAAGAGTTGGTCTGAGAGAGGACCCTTGGGGAACGCTGCAGGTGGTTTTGGTGGCTCCCGACAGGAAGGGAGGGAGGCGGAGTCTCTCAGTTCTGCCGGAGAGGAAGGATGTGATCCAGTCCAGAGCCTTGTGGTGGGTCCAGGCGTCGTAGAGGCGAGAGCAGAGGGTGTGGTGGCAGATGGTGTCAAAAGCAGCCGAGAGGTCCAGGAGGATGAGAGTCACCGTTTCACCTTTGTTGAGCATGGTCCTGATGTCGTCGGTTGCGGCAATGAGGGCGGTCTCGGTGCTGTGGTTCCTACGGAATCCGGATTGGAAGATGTCCAGCGTGCTGTTGTCCTCCAGGAAGAGGGTCAGTTGGCCGTTGACAATCTTCTCCATGATCTTCACCGGGAAGGGGAGGAGGGAGATGGGTCGGTAATTCTTTAGGTCTTTGGGGTCTGCTTTGGGTTTCTTCAGAAGGGCATTGACTTCGGCGTGCTTCCAGCTCTCCAGGAAGGTGGCGGTCTCAAAGGAGCTATTGATGATCATACGGAGCAACAAATATAATAGAATATCACTCCTGTGCCAGGGAACATGAACAAACTGCACTCCTGGAACTTCCCTCATTGGTAATATTTTTACTGGTTCTTTTTCTTTCTGAACACTTTCAGACCCTTCTTGTGAATCTCGTTTCCGTTTATCCTTCTTCTTCACCCATCTGCCTTCCCACTTCTCTAATGCTCCCCAAATCTGGGCACTCTGCAATAGTTCTTTAAGATTCGCTGTAGGAAGTTGGCTCTGTATGCACTATTTCAAAGTAAGGAATAGTATGCACAGAGTCCAAGGGTTCCCCTTAGAGGTAAGATAGTGGCAAAAAGAGATAATACTAATGCTCTAATTTGTGGTAGTGTGGTCGAGCAGTAAGCTTATCAAAGGAGTAGTGTTAAGCATTTGTTGTACATACACACAGGCAATAAATGAGGAACACACACTCAAAGACATTTCCAGGCCAATAGGTTTTTGTATAGAAAAATATATTTTCTTAGTTTATTTTATGAACCACAGGTTCAAATTCTACATGTAATACTTTGCATGAAAGGTATTGCAGGTAAGTACTTTAGAAACTTTGAATAATCACAATAGCATATATACTTTTCAAATAAAACACATATAGCTATTTTAAAACTAGACACTGCAATTTTCAACAGTTCCTGGGGGAGGTAAGTATTTGTTAGTTTTTGTAGGTAAGTAAACCACCTATGGGGTTCAAGTTTGGGTCCAAGGTAGCCCACTGTTGGGGGTTCAGAGCAACCCCAAAGTTACCACACCAGCAGCTCAGGGCCGGTCAGGTACAGAGTTCAAAGTGGTGCCCAAAACACATAGGCTTCAATGGAGAAGGGGGTGCCCCGGTTCCAGTCTGCCAGCAGGTAAGTACCAGCGTCTTCGGAGGGCAGACCAGGGGGGGTTTGTAGGGCACCGGGGGGGACACAAGTTAGCACAGGAAGTACACCCTCAGCAGCACGGGGGCGGCTGGGTGCAGTGTGCAAACACACGTCGGGTTTGTAATAGGAATCAATGGGAGACCAAGGGGTCTCTTCAGCGATGCAGGCAGGCAAGGGGGGGGCTCTTCGGGGTAGCCACCACCTGGGCAAGGGAGAGGGCCTCCTGGGGGTCACTCCTGCACTGGAGTTCCGATCCTTCAGGTCCTGGGGGCTGCGGGTGAAGGGTCTTTTCCAGGTGTCGGGATATTAGAGTCAGGCAGTCGCGGTCAGGGGGAGCCTCGGGATTCCCTCTGCAGGCGTCGCTGTGGGGACTCAGGGGGGACAACTTTGGTTACTCACAGTCTCTGAGTTGCCGGAGGGTCCTCCCTGAAGTGTTGTTTCTCCACCAGTCGTGTCTGGGTCGCCGGGTGTAGGTTTGCAAGTCTCACGCTTCTGGCGGGAAACGCTGTTGCCTTTAGAAACAAAGTTGCAGTCTTGGGTGAACAGGGCCGCTGTTCTCGGGAGTTTCTTGGTCCTTTTAGAGCAGGGCAGTCCTCTGAGGATTCAGAGGTGGCTGGTCCTGGGGAAAGCGTCGCTGGAGCAGTTTTCTTCCGAAGGGGGGAGACAGGCCGGTAGAGCTGGGGCCAAGGCAGTTGGTGTCTCCGTCTTCTCTGCAGGGTTTTTCAGCTCAGCAGTCCTCTTCTTCTTAGGTTGCAGGAATCTGGTTTCCTCGGTTCTGGGGAGCCCTTAAATACTAAATTTAAGGGCGTGTTTAGGTCTGGGGGGTTAGTAGCCCATGGCTACTAGCCCTGAGGGTGGGTACACCCTCTTTGTGCCTCCTCCCTGAGGGGAGGGGGGCACATCCCTAATCCTATTGGGGGAATCCTCCATCTGCAAGATGGAGGATTTCTAAAAGTCAGAGTCACATCAGCTCAGGACACCTTAGGGGCTGTCCTGACTGGCCAGTGACTCCTCCTTGTTTTTTTCATTATCTCTCCTGGACTTGCCGCCAAAAGTGGGGGCTGGGTCCAGGGGGCGGGCATCTCCACTAGCTGGAGTGCCCTGGGGCATTGTAACACGAAGCTTGAGCCTTTGAAGCTCACTGCTAGGTGTTACAGTTCCTGCAGGGGGGATGTGTGAAGCACCTCCACCCAGAGCAGGCTTTGTTTCTGTCCTCAGAGAGCACAAAGGCTCTCACCGCATGGGGTCAGAAACTCGTCTCTCAGCAGCAGGCTGGCACAGACCAGTCAGTCCTGCACTGAACAATTGGGTAAAATACAGGGGGCATCTCTAAGATGCCCTCTGTGTGCATTTTTTAATAAATCCAACACTGGCATCAGTGTGGGTTTATTATTCTGAGAAGTTTGATACCAAACTTCCCAGTATTCAGTGTAGCCATTATGGAGCTGTGGAGTTCGTTTTTGACAGACTCCCAGACCATATACTCTTATGGCTACCTTGCACTTACAATGTCTAAGGTTTTGCTTAGACACTGTAGGGGCATAGTGCTCATGCACCTATGCCCTCACCTGTGGTATAGTGCACCCTGCCTTAGGGCTGTAAGGCCTGCTAGAGGGGTCACTTACCTATGCCACAGGCAGTGTGAGGTTGGCATGGCACCCTGAGGGGAGTGCCATGTCGACTTAGTCATTTTCTCCCCACCAGCACACACAAGCTGGCAAGCAGTGTGTCTGTGCTGAGTGAGGGGTCCCTAGGGTGGCATAAGACATGCTGCAGCCCTTAGAGACCTTCCCTGGCATCCGGGCCCTTGGTACCAGGGGTACCAGTTACAAGGGACTTACCTGAATGCCAGGGTTGTGCCAATTGTGGAGACAATGGTACATTTTAGATGAAAGAACACTGGTGCTGGGGCCTGGTTAGCAGGGTTCCAGCACACTTCTCAGTCAAGTCAGCATCAGTATGAGGCAAAAAGTGGGGGGTAGCTGCAACAGGGAGCCATTTCTTTACACAAGCCCCCCCCAGCCCACAGGCCAGGAGACTCAGCCAAAGCTGGGAGAGTCTTCCTAGTCTGTCAGGCGAGGAAGAGTAGAGGAAATAAGCTGGTTTGTTGCAGGGCCTACTCTGCCTTACATCCTCCTGTTCAGGTCATTCCCTCTGGGGAACTGACCCACTTCCACAGTGATAGGACCTAGTCTGAGTTGCCTCTTGTCTGTGTCTTTAATGTCTCCACCCATTATCTCTATTTTGGGGTTAGAGGTATCCCCCTCTGCTAATCTTATCTTAGCCAGGGTCACCCCTAGCTTACCCAAAGAGGTTACCCAGAGCTGGAGTAACCCCACCATGACCAACAGGGTCAGGGGGCCTAACTTGCTATTTGGCATGGGGTCTGACCACAATGCCAAGGATAGTGCAGCCGTAAAGGCTAACACCCAGCAGAGGCCACTGACAGCTGTCAGTGCCCAGAACCACACCTTTAGCTCCTCACCTACAAGGGAAGGGGCTAAGTTACAGGCTTCTTTGGGTTCAGGGTGCCTGTCTGCTGTATTAGAGTGGGGGGTTACCACATCTTGTAGTAAACACCCTTCTTCCACTCTTTCTTCTGTTAGCTGAGGAGCCACCCACTCAGGCTTAACAGTTGCCTGACTAGCCAGGACTTCTTGTGGGTCAGGTTGGACTTTACCAGTGCCACTTGTGGAGTTCTCCCCTACTGGAGCAGAATCTCCTTGGCTTGCTGAAACCTTGGCTAAAGGTTGTCCACCCTTCCTACACTGTTTTCTTTTCTTTTTCTTCTGGGGCCTACTTGCAGTTACTGCAGAGGTAGCACCTCCAGCGTCCTTGGGAGAGGACTGGCACTGGACCAGTTCCTCTCTTGGGCTCTGACTAACCTCTGGGTAGTCATTTCCAAGGAGACAATCAGGGGGGAGGTCTGTACTGACTACCACCCTTCTCTAGCTAAAAGTCCCACCCACTTCTATGGGCACAAAAGCCACAGGCCTATCAGTGACCCTGTCTGGGCTAACTCTTACTCTGGCCATCTCACCTGGGATGTACTGGTTTGAGCACACCAGCCTGTCATGCACAATAGTGTAACTGGCACAAGTGTCTCTCAGGGCAGTTGCTGGGATTCCATTCACCAGTAGGTGGTGGAAGTGTCTACTTCCTTCTGGAATCTCCAACTCACCTGTTGGGCCCTTTTTCCAGTTGAAGGCTATGAAGACCTCCTCATCTGAGGAGTCATCCCCAATGGCTACACTGGTCACCCCTGGGATTTTGCTAGGGGGTTTGTTTTTGGGACAAAAAGTGTCCTTGGTGTGGTGCCCTGTCTGTCTACAGTTATGGCACCATGCCTTAGTGGCATCCCAGTTCTTACCCTGGTACCCACCTTTGTTTTGGGTTGTGTCTCGGGGCCCACCCACCTGGTCTGGTTTTTGGGGGCCTTCAGAGGACTCTTTTTCTTTATTTCTAGTGTCACCCATTTTCTCCTGGGGAGGCTTTGTAACCCCTTTCTTTTGGTCACCCCAGTGGAAGTTTTGGTTACCCTAGTCTTGACCCAGTGGTCTGCCTTCTTTCCCAATTCTTGGGGAGAAATTGGACCTAGGTCTACCAGATACTGATGCAACTTTTCATTGAAGCAGTTACTTAAAATGTGTTCTTTCATAAACAAATTATAAAGCCCAACTGTTGGAAAATGGGTTATTGGTAAGGGCAGGTAGGTACCTACACCTAGCAACAAGCCACTAACCTCCACTTAGGTCCAGTTAGGTCTCAGTAAATTAACCCCAGCTCAACCCTTGGTAGCTTGGCAACGAGCGTCAAGGCTTAACTTAGGAGACAGTGTGTAAAGCATTCAAATATCACAAAACAGTAATTAAATAAAACACAGGAAACAGTTTAAAAATCCAAAACCAATTTATAAAAATAGTTTATATTTTTATCTTTAAAATGACACCAAAACGAATAAAATCGGATAAAGGGAACCGGAGATATGAATTTTTAAAGAATTATTTTTTTTCTAGCGCTTAGAAACAAAAAGCGCCAATCGGGTCATCTGGTTGCACCTCGACCGGGGCAAAGTCAAACTTTCAGGCCGAACGCGATGGAGCCCTGCTCGGCTACAGGTCGCGGGAGGCCTCGGTTAAAAGGTTACCTTCTGGCTTAGTCTTTATTTTGAAGATTTTCTTCAGCGGGACGAACCTGCCAGTCCTATCCGACCTCCTGGAGCCCTTCTCCGGATACGCGATGCTGGATTCCTCGGTGGAGATTTTTACCTTCGGACTTAGTCATTTTTTCGAGGTGAAAATCCTTCGACCGGGGTAAACCTGGATCTTGATCCGACGTCCATGGAGCCCTTCTCGGATACGGTGGCTGTGAGGTCTCGGTCAACTTTTTACCTTCGGCCTTAGTCTCTTTTTCAGAGATTTTTCTTTACTGGGACGAACCACCAAATCAGGCCGGGTCGCGGTTGAGGCAAGCCGGCTAGAATTTCCGCGGCGGGTCGGTCCCTCTATGGAGCTTTTTTACAAAAATTCTCAAATCTTCTCCAAACTTCTGGGGCTTCACCCAGATGTTCTTTTAAGGTTCTTTTGGGGTCCACAGCTCACCCCAAGGGTCCAGAAGTTCTGAGATGGTCCTTGGGGGGTGCGGACTACCACTCCCAGAATGCACCTGGCGCAAACTCCTTTTTGGCCACTGGACAGTGGTCAGCTGGTCACTTTCTTCAGGAGTTGGTGCAGGGGACTCTGGATAGCAATTTTTCACCTGTAGCAAACAGGGAGTCCCTCCTTGAACCAGTTGAAGCCAGGCAAAGTCCTTCTTGTGGTGAAGCCCAAGTGTGCAGCTGGTGCATTCCTTCTGAGTGCAGGTTCCAGGTGCAGGCCAGGGGTCCAGCAGGGCAGTCCTTCTTCTCCTTTAGTTCTTTTCTTGTTGAAATCTGGTGGGGATCTGAGGTGTGGGTGCAGGTCTGCCAGTTTTATCCTTGCTCCTGGGTGAAAAGCAGGGGGTCCTGGTTCTCCAATCAGGTACAGGGTCGTCCCCCTGTGATGACCACTTCCTGGGAAGTGTGGCAAAAATCCATCCCAGTGGGCAACATTCTCTAAAAATCCAAAATGGCTGAATCTGATTTTTGGAGGTTATATCTGGCTGAGCCCACCCACTGGTGTGACTAAAATCATAAACACACCCCTCTCCTGCCCTCTCCTAATCTAATCAAGGGGGCACCTAGTTGTCTGGGGTTGCAGGATGTAGGGGTGTTGCTGGTTGCTCCAAATGTCCTTCTCTGCCTTTGAAGACCAGTTTGGCAGCCCTCCCCCTTCCTGCCTCACCATCTGCTGAGGGGAGGTTCTCTCCCACAAGGTGTGAAGCCAGGCCACTTCACACCTCATCAAGGCAGCTTGGCTAAGCTGCTGCAGGCTGGCCAATCAGAGCACAGCAGCAAAAACTGAAATTGGCAACTTTTTAGGTAAAGTCCAAAACTTTTTACCTGAACAAGTTATATTAAATCCAACAAATGGAAGTTGTGGGATTTATTACAACAATTAATTTGATACCAAATTCTTGTTATGCATCTTTTAAGGAGACTTTAAAATTTAAAACAAAGTCTCCCCATTCTAGCCTATGAAGGCCATTTACTACAATGAGGGAAAAACGAATTTGGCTGTTTTTACCTCACCAGGGCTTATAAAACTATTTTTTTAAAGTCCCTGCTTATAGTTACATGGCACCCAGCCCTAGGGGCACATAGGGCACACCTTAGGGGTGACTTATATGTAAAAATAAGGTAGTTTAAGACTTTGGAACTACTTTTAATTCCAAAGTCGAATTTGCATATAACTTTAATTTAAAAGCAGCCAGCAAGGCAGGCCTGCCTTTAAAATGACACTGGGCACCTCAGCAGTGCACTATGCTGTGGTCCCTAAACCTACATGCCCTACCATATACTAGGGACTTATAGGTAGGTTAACTTAGCCAATTAAAATTAGCCTAATTTGCATATTGATTTTACACAGAGCACAGGCCCTGGGACTGGTTAGCAGTACCCAGGGCACCATCAGAGTCAGGAAAACACCAGCATAAAGTGGAAAATGGGGGCAAAAAGTTAGGGGGCCTCTGCAATCAGCCCTCTTTTCTCACACCAACATAGTCATGCACTTCATTTCCAGTTACCCAACCATCCAGTGTTTTCACTGAGTAGTCTACAAAATCAACCCAGGTCTGGCTCGAGGATTTTTGAGCCCCCCTGAACCTAATCCTGTACTCCTCAGTGGAGAATCCAAAGCCCTCAATCAGGGTAGCCTTCATGAGGTCATAAGATTATGCATCTTTACCAGAGAGTGTGAGGAGTCTATCCCTACACTTTCCAGTGAACATTTCCCAAAGGAGAGCACCCCAATGAGATCTGTTTACTTTTCTGGTTGCACAAGCCCACTCAAAAGCTGTGAACCATTTGGTGATGTCATCACCATCTTCATATTTAGTCACAATCCCTTTAGGGATTTTCAACATGTCAGGAGAATCTCTGACCCTATTTAAGTTGCTGCCACCATTGATGGGACCTAGGCCCATCTCTTGTCTTTCCCTTTCTATGGCTAGGAGCTGTCTCTCTAAAGCCAATCTTTTGGCCATCCTGGCTAACAGGAGGTCATCTTCACTGAGGCTATCCTCAGTGATTTCAGAGAGGTTGGTCCCTCCTGTGAGGGAGCCAGCATCTCTGACTATTATGCTTGGAGTCAGGGCTTGAGAGGCCCTGTCTTCCCTACATAGGACTGGTAGGGGGGAATCACCCTCCAAGTCACTATCATCATCCTCTGTGTTGCCATCCTCAGAGGGGTTGGCCTTTTCAAACTCTGCCAACAGCTCCTGGAGCTGTAGTTTGGAAGGTCTGGGGCCCATTACTATTTTCTTTATTTTACCGAGTGGCCTTAGCTCCCTCATCTTAAGATGGAGGTAAGGTGTGGTGTTGAGTTCCACCACATTCATCTCTGCACTAGACATTATGCTTCTAAAAGTTGGAATACGTTTTAAGAATCTAAAACTAGTTCTAGGTTCTAATTCAAACTTTCACAAACTTTTAAATTCTAAAAGAAATGCTAAACAGGATCTAACACAAGGCCCTAGCAGGTCTTTTAAGAATTTAGAAAAATAGTTCAAATTGCAAAAATCAATTTCTAATGACAATTTTTGGAATTTGTCGTGTGATCAGGTATTGGCTGAGTAGTCCAGCAAATGCAAAGTCTTGTACCCCACCGCTGATCCACCAATGTAGGAAGTTGGCTCTGTATGCACTATTTCAAAGTAAGGAATAGTATGCACAGAGTCCAAGGGTTCCCCTTAGAGGTAAGATAGTGGCAAAAAGAGATAATACTAATGCTCTATTTTGTGGTAGTGTGGTCGAGCAGTAGGCTTATCAAAGGAGTAGTGTTAAGCATTTGTTGTACATACACACAGGCAATAAATGAGGAACACACACTCAAAGACAATTCTAGGCCAATAAGTTTTTGTATAGAAAAATATATTTTCTTAGTTTATTTCAAGAACCACAGGTTCAAATTCTACATGTAATACTTTGCATGAAAGGTATTGCAGGTAAGTACTTTAGGAACTTTGAATAATCACGATAGCATATATACTTTTCAAATAAAACACATATAGCTATTTTAAAACTAGACACAGTGCAATTTTCAACAGTTTCTGGGGGAGGTAAATATTTGTTAGTTTTTGTAGGTAAGTAAACCACCTACGGGGTTCAAGTTTGGGTCCAAGGTAGCCCACCGTTGGGGGTTCAGAGCAACCCCAAAGTTACCACACCAGCAGCTCAGGGCCGGTCAGGTGCAGAGTTCAAAGTGGTGTCCAAAACGCATAGGCTTCAATGGAGAAGGGGGTGTCCCGGTTCCAGTCTGCCAGCAGGTAAGTACCCGCGTCTTCGGAGGGCAGACCAGGGGGGTTTTGTAGGGCACCGGGGGGGACACAAGTTAGCACAGGAAGTACACCCTCAGCAGCACGGGGGCGGCCGGGTGCAGTGTGCAAACACACGTCGGGTTTGTAATAGGAATCAATGGGAGACCAAGGGGTCTCTTCAGCGATGCAGGCAGGCAAGGGGGGGCACCTCAGGGTAGCCACCACCTGGGCAAGGGAGAGGGCCTCCTGGGGGTCACTCCTGCACTGGAGTTCCGATCCTTCAGGTCCTGGGGGCTGCGGGTGCAGGGTCTTTTCCAGGCGTCGGGATCTTATAGTCAGGCAGTCGCGGTCAGGGGGAGCCTCGGGATTCCCTCTGCAGGCGTCGCTGTGGTGGCTCAGGGGGGACAACTTTGGTTACTCACAGTCTCTGAGTCGCCGGAGGGTCCTCCCTGAAGTGTTGTTTCTCCACCAGTCGAGTCGGGGTCGCCGGGTGCAGGGTTGCAAGTCCCACGCTTCTGGCGGGAAACGCTGTTGCCTTTAAGTTGCTCCTTTAGAAACAAAGTTGCAGTCTTGGGTGAACAGGGCCGCTGTTCTCAGGAGTTTCTTGGTCCTTTTAGAGCAGGGCAGTCCTCTGAGGATTCAGAGGTCGCTGGTCCTGGGGAAAGTGTCGCTGGAGCAGTTTTCTTCCGAAGGAGGGAGACAGGCCGGTAGAGCTGGGGCCAAGGCAGTTGGTGTCTCCGTCTTCTCTGCAGGGTTTTTCAGCTCAGCAGTCCTCTTCTTCTTAGGTTCCAGGAATCTGGTTTCCTAGGTTCTGGGGAGCCCTTAAATACTAAATTTATCGGCGTGTTTAGGTCTGGGGGGTTAGTAGCCAATGGCTACTAGCCCTGAGGGTGGGTACACCCTCTTTGTGCCTCCTCCCTGAGGGGAGGGGGGCACATCCCTAATCCTATTGGGGGAATCCTCCATCTGCAAGATGGAGGATTTCTAAAAGTCAGAGTCACCTCAGCTTAGGACACCTTAGGGGCTGTCCTGACTGGCCAGTGACTCCTCCTTGTTTTTCTCATTATCTCTCCTGGACTTGCCGCCAAAAGTGGGGGCTGGGTCCAGGGGGCGGGCATCTCCACTAGCTGGAGTGCCCTGGGGCATTGTAACACGAAGCTCGAGCCTTTGAAGCTCACTGCTAGGTGTTACAGTTCCTGCAGGGGGGATGTGTGAAGCACCTCCACCCAGAGCAGGCTTTGTTTGTGTCCTCAGAGAGCACAAAGGCTCTCACCGCATGGGGTCAGAAACTCATCTCTCAGCAGCAGGCTGGCACAGACCAGTCAGTCCTGCACTGAACAATTGGGTAAAATACAGGGGGCATCTCTAAGATGCCCTCTGTGTGCATTTTTTAATAAATCCAACACTGGCATCAGTGTGGGTTTATTATTCTGAGAAGTTTGATACCAAACTTCCCAGTATTCAGTGTAGCCATTATGGAGCTGTGGAGTTCGTTTTTGACAGACTCCCAGACCATATACTCTTATGGCTACCCTGCACTTACAATGTCTAAGGTTTTGCTTAGACACTGTAGGGGCATAGTGCTCATGCACCTATGCCCTCACCTGTGGTATAGTGCACCCTGCCTTAGGGCTGTAAGGCCTGCTAGAGGGGTCACTTACCTATGCCACAGGCAGTGTGAGGTTGGCATGGCACCCTGAGGGGAGTGCCATGTCGACTTAGTCATTTTCTCCCCACCAGCACACACAAGCTGGCAAGCAGTGTGTCTGTGCTGAGTGAGGGGTCCCTAGGGTGGCATAAGACATGCTGCAGCCCTTAGAGACCTTCCCTGGCATCCGGGCCCTTGGTACCAGGGGTACCAGTTACAAGGGACTTACCTGAATGCCAGGGTTGTGCCAATTGTGGAGACAATGGTACATTTTAGATGAAAGAACACTGGTGCTGGGGCCTGGTTAGCAGGGTTCCAGCACACTTCTCAGTCAAGTCAGCATCAGTATCAGGCAAAAAGTGGGGGGTAACTGCAACAGGGAGCCATTTCTTTACATGCGCTTTCCTCCCTGCTGACCCCATGTGCTCAAAATCCTTTGCCTCAAAATCTAACCTGTAACACCTTTTCAAGTGCTTTGTTGTCTCAATTTATATGTCATGTTTATCTTAAGGTCCCAGGATGCTTGTTTCCGGTCCAGGGAGGACCTGGCTTGACAGTTCAGGCTGTACTGTTCCCAGGAGGAACAGGGTCAAGACAGATTTGCATATGGCTGGGTCGAAAGTGGGGTGGCATGGTGAGCAAAAGAACAATGGATTAAACCCAGATCTATGACTGGGGGTGAGTGTTCGCATTGTTCAGCACTCCGTCCATTATCCTTTTGTTTTGCTAAAGTTGCCCTAAGTGGGAAGGGCATGCCCAGACGTGGGTCCCTTGCTCACTGTGCCGCTGGTTTCAAGCTAGCTTAGCTGATACCCTGAAACTGGTTCCGGGGTGCTTGTTTCTGTTCCAGGGAGGATCTGGCTTGGCAGTTTGGGCTGGACTATTCCCATGAGGAACAGGGTCAAGGCTGCTTTGTATATGGTTGGGTCCAAACTGGGCTGGCATGGTGAGCAAAAGAACGATGGATTCAACCCAGATCTGTGACTGGGGGTGAGTGTTTGTATTGTTCAACACTCTGTCCATCATCCTTTTGTGTATCTGCCAGATCTGACAATTTCTGATGTATCTTGCCTACTTCTCTCATAATTCTCGGGCACAAATATCTCAGCTCTTCTTCGGTATAGGATTCTAACCTCTTCACTCCCATTGACCCTTCAACTAGTTCTGTTATTTCGGTACC
Source organism: Pleurodeles waltl (assembly GCF_031143425.1). Lineage (NCBI taxonomy): Eukaryota > Metazoa > Chordata > Amphibia > Caudata > Salamandridae > Pleurodeles > Pleurodeles waltl. The sequence continues at coordinate 346,390,282 of NC_090439.1, forward strand.
CAGCCTTACACGATTAATCTTCTCTTCACCCTTGGATGTATTTCGAGAGGAATTCAAACTGTCTAACCACTCATTTAACTGCTGTGCTGTTAATCCCTGTAATTAAATATTACTTGCATTCGGCAATGGCACCTGTTCTACTACTGCACTTGGAGTTTGCGGTGTCAAAAGCTTCAAAGTCTGGCTTACACTCTGGCCATTTACGGCATTTACGGCATCTGGAAGCGTAACAAGTGGACTAAGGTCCATTAATGGCCTAGATCCCTCAAAGGTCTGACACATAGATGAAACCACCTGCACCTGTTCTCCCACCCCCTCCTCACGAGGATTTGTGACATTTCCTGTCCATTATCTGTCTGTACTGGTCCCGCTGTCCCCGACATTTGAGCTGGGGCAGTTGGAGCAGAACTAATACTTGGACCCCTTCATGTATCACACATGTTGGAGGTCGGTCCCTCAACACCTGAGTAATGAGATCCTCAACATCTGAATCTTCTTCTTCCACATAAGTCCTTTTCTTCTTTTTACCCCCGACGAACTCATCACTCTTGCTAGTATCCTCTTTCTCTTATGACTCATCTTCCTCTGTGATAGCAGGAAACAACTTAACACCCTGCAACATCACCATTTTCACTTCTTCTGTTCCCAATCCCATTTTGCCTCTGCTAAAGACTTCTCTACCTTCCTTATTGTCCTCTGGAATTTCATTTCTTGCTGTTGTCTTGCTATGAGCTCCCAAACCGCTAATGCCTCAAACTGTGCTGGTCTCAGAAGTGGCTTTGTCTCGTATAATATCATTCGCAATTGATCCAAAATTCTCAAATTAAATGTTCCATGCTCTGGAAACACTAAAGCTCTGTGTTTCTCTGTTAATTTGCACCACTGCTTTAACCAAAGACATGCCACAACACCTCGCTCCTCCATCACAATAAATGCCGGAGAATTTTTCGGTGGGGTCGGCTCCCCCACTGTCACCTTAATGTATGTATCACACTTCATGGCACTCCTAAATGCTTGAAAAACGTCATATTCTTTGCTGTATTTTTTTGATTCAATAAGGAAATGACTTTTACTCCCAAGATTCCCTTCACCCGCTTTCTTAACCAATTGCCTCTTAATGACGGCTGCCAATCCGCTTGCGACTCTTCTCACTAACCTATCCCAGCGCGGCTCACTCTGACATCACACTCACACACTGCGGCTGACAAAGTCTTGCGGCTTGTCCTCCTAATCTTCAATTCACAAGAAACTAATGCAAAAGTATTGCGAGCACTTACCACAAACCAATAACCATAACAAATCAGCTGGTTTACTACAGAAAGGTACACAATCGCTTAAGAGACCTTACAGATTTTCACTGATGGCCCCTTCGCTCATGTAGCTATTCCTCTTTCTCAGTCTCCCACATTCACAAGCAAAATTTGACCCACAAATTTCACTCTCAACTGATCAATGTGTCTGTCCTGGTGCACATAGGACTCAGCAAATTTCAGTCGAAAATGTTCTCTTACTCACTGAACTTACACACCAACTTGTTGATCACGCCCGATCAACCTACTAAACCAGACAGGTTACAACATAAACCCAAGTGTCTCCTACACTTGTCAATATACTCCAGAGTCTTAGACCACGCACGGTCCGTACATCACCAACAACCACGTGGACAATTTTTTAGCACAAAGCGCCACACACACATGAAGTTCGACGACTTCCCTACTCTCATACTGCAGAATATGCCCACTCCTACTAAACCTCAACTGGAGTACGCAGACTCCCTACTTCCCTCACATACATTACAATTTACCTGCGGTCTGCATAAGCCTTTGCAAGCGCAACCTACCACCTTCACACTTTCAAAAAGAAGCCAAGGACATACCTAACTTTACTAGTGGGATCCAGGATCTGGGAAAGTCATTTCTGGGCTTAAGGGGACATCATCTTTGCTACAATTGCCATTTCAGAAAACAAAATTCAAACCTCATAAAATGAATAACTAACCCTAATTTAAACTGCCACCATAACCATCGGTCACCACATAACTAGTTCTCCAAGGAAACAAACGATCCTCTGCTATCAAAAACTGCTAACGTGCCCGGTCCTTAGTAAGTAAACTTCCAAGGGGACACGTATAGGTCGATGAACCTTTTGATTCACATGGAGTATCCTAGTTATGTAGTGATCGATGACCATCATTACACAACCCAATAACTAATAAGCAAAACATCACTCAACATTTCATAAATAACCACAACTCAATTATACGTTTTATCAATTTTATTTCTCTATTGGTTACAATACTAAGTCATTAGGTTAATTCAAACTTTATTCAATCAACCTCAGTATTAATTCATTAGTGACCACCAATAACATCATCTAATCAGAACTTCAGAAAACATGCGTTCTAATGCCTCAACATAAGCAAATAAAGGAGAATGTGTTAACATGAATAGCAGAGTTCAGCAAATCAGTCCATCAATCATTTGTCACCGTATATGTCAACATCTCAGAATCAGAACCCTACCTAGCACAGATTAGCATTAGCATGTGGGACTTCATGTGAAAACAATTTGGAACATGAATTTGGAAAAACATCTAACTAGGAGAAAAACTATAAAACAGTGCAGTTGGTACCTAGGAAGAAAAGTTACAAAAGTCAATCAGTCACATTGTCATAGCTACCTATCCACGGTATGGATCAGCAACAAATTCAGTCTTCGTCTTCAGGACATCAATCGATCAGCAACGCATCAGGCTCTCAAAAGTATGAGCCCAATGACAGAATCTCCCATCAATTTCAGCTAAGGATCTCTTGCCGATCATCTCCCCATCAGTTCTGAAGTTTTTCCCCTTTGTCATGACATTATATTAAATTTACCCAGCCTATCCCCCAAAACCTAATTGGTCAATTAGTCACCATATATGACGCAAACCAATGACTTTTATTTGACAAATCTATGAATTCTAATATTTCCCCGTTCTCAGGGTGTTGATTGGTTCACTGTACGATGTCCTCATCATCCGGTTCATCAGGTATCGAAAATGTTGCATCTTCTTCTCCAGCCAGTGTCTCTATTGTTTGAGTCCGGGGAAAGTACATCTTGTCTGCTTTACACTGAATTGGGTATATACTTTAGTCCCTCATCTCCTGTCCGTCCAGTTCATTGCAGAATATTCTAACTAAGCAAATTGTATTAACACAAGTGGTTCAGGGTCAGTTCAATACATCAGCTTTCTACATTACATGATTATTCAGCTTCTGCATGAGGCCTGGCAAAACTAGGCCACAACTTCGGCTAAGTTAACTCTATGGTATAATGCAAAACATATGTTATATCTCTCATTATGACATATTACTACATTATTATTACGCATTTTCAACATTTTCACATATTTTTTGTCATTTTAATATAATTCATGAATTTTGGTAGTCACTGTCCATGGGCACATTTTCAAACATGCACATTATTTTTCTACATTAATATTTTCAACATATTATAATTATTATTCAAGATGCATAAACACTCATTAATAATTTTAATTAACATATCTGCTTCAGCAGTTGCCTGCTGCATTAGTAGTTGATACTAATCAGGTATTTTGTCTAGTTCCTTAGTTTGTGAGTGTAATGAAGATTCTTTGGGAAGAGGAACTGCTGGCTCTGTCAGTCTGAAAGTTTGTGTTGTGTTTTTAACATCACGTTCCTGTTGGATCTGGCCCTATTTACAGGGTGATCCCCAAACTTTTTCCCTCCTTCCTCCTATTTTTCCTGACCTGTTTTTGTTGGCTTTAGAACTCTGAGCACTTTACCACTGCTAACCAGTGCTAAAGTGCATATGCTCTCTGTGTAAATTGTACTGTTGATTGGTTTATCCATGTTTGGCATATTTAATTCACTGATAAGTCCCTAGTAAAGTTCACTAGAGGTGCTCAGGGACTGTAGATCAAATTTCTATTTCCAAGTCCCACTTTATTGCACTATCGCTTAAGAATCTCGTAGTTTGTGGTTCTCTGGTCAGAATTTTAAGATGCACCCCTACATCATCTTGGAGTATCTGATTTTTGTTGTAGGGGCTGAAATAATCTTGGATTGTCCTTTCCATTTTGGTTAGACCCTACAGTGTTGGTTCTAACCAGTGAATCTGTTCAAGTGTTGGGGTGGACCGGTTTGCCTGTGTGCGTTTTGAGTTGCATCTTTTTGTCCTGTCTTGTGGCAGTTGTCAACAAACTCATGTTTCTGTTTCTTCTTGTGTTTAATGAAAGTTGACCTATAATTGTTGATTTCTTTTTCCTAAACATATTCTGCACTTTGTCATGGCCGTTAATAAAAATGGAATTTCAAGTTTTCATATCTGAGATTGCAGTTGCTTGCTGGATGGGCCCTAGGTGCGCAAGATTGCTTTAGGTTTTAGGCAAGTGACTTTCTAGATAATGGTGAGGTGTGCTGGCCCTCTTTTCCCTTATTACACTGGCTGTCATTTCAGAGAGTTGCTTGAGCTTTAAGTTTTTGGCAAAGAGTGATTTGGCGAAGGAGATTCAGACTCACCGAAGCAGCAGGTAAAGTAACAGGGCAGAAGCTGCAGCGTACCAGGCGTCAACTGCTTCCTACCACCTCGAACCTCCCAAAGGCACCAGCAAGAGTGGCAGGGAGCCCTCAACACTTTTTTGGACTCCCAAACACAGTCTTCTATGTGGGCGTTGGGTCCTTGGTTGTAGGGAGTGGAACCAAGGCAGGGGAGGGGCCAAGCGGGAACTTGCTGGAGACTTCTGCAGGCTTCTTTCTTAGGGATCCTGGAATTTTCTCTGCAATGGCTGCTATGGCCTGGGGCTGCAGTAAAGCTCAGACAGGAAAAGACCAAAAGGGCTTGCTGTCTCACCCCTTTCCTCTATGCGGTGCGATGGCATAGTAGACTTCTAGGCAGTGCTTAATTTGTAAATAAAAAGGTGCCGGTGCTCAAAGCTCTCCTTTTAAACAAGTGGCTGCTGCCATTAAAAGTGCGAGCACACAATACTGAGGCAGAGTAATCCTAAAGCCACCTCGGACCTCTTCATTCCATTTACAGCCACCCCGACCCTTTCAGCTCACTCCTGCTTTTCCCCTTTCTGACGCTTTTTTGTTTTTCTCTTCCTCCGTCTTTCCCACAGTCTTTTGCTCGCAGTAAATGCTTGAGACAGAAAACTAAGCCCCGGCCCTCAGAAATAGGTGCCGGTGCTCCGCACCGGAAACAACAAGCACTAATTAAGCACTACTTCTAGGGCTCCGAGGTAACACAAACTCTGGCCGAACTCTGCAACAGTGGCAGAGCTCAGGACCAGCCTCTAGCGTTCTAGCATGCAGCATATAGCTTGTTTAAGTTATACCTAAAACTTTCACTCATCTCTGTAGGTGTCTCTAATTATTATGGAAAGATTGGCAGTCGCAGCTCCTCCAAAGTATGCCATTGGTTGTTTCCTGTGAGAAATGAGAAAGGTCCATGTGAATATCATGTTACAAACACCAGAGTGATTACATTCATTCTAACGAATCTGAACCAGCAAATTTGAGTCTTACTTGTCTGGTTAGTACTAAAATGTGTAACTATTGTGTTCTGTTTCTTACTATTTGTTCTACAATATCCATTACATATATATCTCAAGGCTTTATTAAAGAGTACTTTTTCAAAGTAGTAACTGGCTAGCTATTTCACCTTCATTGTGAATGCGATGCCTGCATTAATTTGTAACTATTCTCAACTTTAACACAATCTCCCATGTGCTAGGCCTACACTTCTCAACCAAACTACCAAGTGCCTGGGAGCTTTAGAGCCCAGTGTTCCACTCACGATAGTTACCAACAACCTCGTCAATACAACACGTGTGCAGTCTGACCTTTGATACTGCTGATTGGCCCCTCTAACTTTAACGACCTGGGACAAAGTATGACCAGCTGGAAAGATGTTGGCCTTCGGAGGACATTTAAAGATGTAGCAGACTACAATAGGTTTCACATAAAATGGTAAAAAGTTCCAAAACTGGGCCACCTAAACAGAAAACTCCACCACCGGTGTGGTTCCTCATGAACATGGGCACCACAGACAGATAAAGATGACGATGTGCAGATGTCTCGAAGCACAGGTACAGACAAATCCTTTGGTGTTAGTTGTGAGTCCTCTCCTAAAAACCGCTTGATGGACCACACACAAGGACTTGATGTCCACTCTCGATGTCATCAGCAGTGACAGGAGATTCAGCGGCATATGGTTTTAGAATCTCAGGTGGCAAAGCACCCTGTCGCTCTGTCACTCTTACTCATCAAAATTATGGTTGTATAATCTGTTGGGTATGGATGGGGATAAAAAAAGCCAACATGAGAGAAGCAAGAGGTTCATGATAAAGTAGAAAAATGTAGGGTGAGAAAAATTCCTATTTCCTGGTTAGTCTTCATAAATTTATACTTATATTATAGTTTATTTTGTAACCATTTTTGTGTTGAAAAGCTGGCTACCACATTTAAAACAGCTTAACTGTGCAGGTTTCACTTTACTGTTAGTGGCACTTAAATTATCAGGAATGCACCAACATTTGTTCTGCTGCATTCAGGATCCTGTGGCATTAACAATGTTCTGTGGAAAGGGGTACACTACTGTTTGTGACTGGGGGTGCACAATATCACATGAGTCAAAATAAAGAAATGCATTTGCTGGAGGTGACAGAGTAGCACTGATTGGTCGAGTCATTCAGGGTCAAGCCATACAGGCTGAATTGGGTTCCAGCCTTACATGGCTGGTCCACCGATAATCCACACAGATTGCACTTTTTCAAACGGTCAAGCTTGAGGGTAAAATGAGCATTATTCTGCTTTTCCTGTCCCCCTGAGTCTAGGTTCCATAAACGGAGGCCCATATTTATCAATATTTTATACAGCATCAAGCAGCAAGCGACTTTGCTGCATTGCATTGTGCTACATGAAAGGGAGAGGGCAGGACTGCTCTGTATTTAACATGATAGAGAACATTTCTGCTCTCTGCCTGCACTTGTGCACAAACTACTGCAGACACTTGTGCGGCCCCTTCTGTAATACTGATAGCCCTGGCTTTCACCAGAGGGTGTTCCCTCCTTTGCATGGGGGCTTGGAAATCCTTTGCCTCTGTGCCCGTGCCATCTTGTAGATGGGGGCTCAGAGGCAAAGAAGCTGTCAGGAGGCACACTGTCATTGCATCCCCTGATGGCAGCCCTTTGGAGGGAGAGCAGGTCAAACCCTTTGGATGTGTCTGTGCAGGCTGCAATGAAGCCCAGAGAATCACAATGGGGGCGGCATTTCATAGTGCAGGTTAGGACTGAGCAGACAGATTAACATAATAATGGCCATTCTTTATAGAGGACTTTGAGTACATTAAAAACATATTGCTCAGAGAAAGCCGAAATGATCCATTATCTTTGTAAATATGGAGCATTTCTGCATTCTCCCTTTCATGCAATGCAGCATAGCAACGTTTCTCGCTGCCTTCCATTGCAACAATTAGTAAATACTCCTCACATTGGTTTGTTTCAAAAAAGCTGTGGAGGCTACTACCAAATGATACACACAGAAAATGCTAGAAGGCAATAACAGTACACATTGCAAATTGACAATCTACATAGTTAATAGACAACCACATGTCCATGTGTATAGAAAAAAACACATCAAAGGAAGAAAAATCCCTCAAATTATGAAGAAAATCAGCACTTACTACATTGAAAGGCTTATAGCATATTTTTTATAAACAGTTATCATAATCTTGAAAGGGCAGGACTGTGGCAACAGAGCACCTGAAAATGAAATTATCATATTTTTGTGACTAAAGCTCATGATTTTCAAAGCCATGCAGTATTTATACTCCTCTGACAAGCTAGCAAAAACCACTACGAAATTCTTACGGTTTATATAAAAAAGAATCCAAATTGTTATAGTCGGACTGTGGCAGGGACATGTTATTCCAGAATCTTCCATTTTCTGTGCACCTTTCCAGCAGTTATTAAAATATATGCCTTCTATGAGATGAAAGGCCTATTGGACTTTTTATGAATCCTTTTTCATTTCCTTGCCCTCCGGACCTGTCACCAGCAGGGTCGGACTGACCTATTGGGCAATCTGGAGGTGCACGGCATACTGGCCTAGCAGGTCGGTGTGGGGGCACGTTTATGTTTTGTTTTTTGTCTGTTTGTATGCCTGTTTCATGGGCTGCTGGGCCGGTTTTTAATTTGCTTTCTCTGATATTAAAACAAACATTGCCTACAACAAGCTCTAACATATGTAAGCTGTAACCTATCTTGTGAAATACTTACAAAGCATGTATTCACAAGTTCAGAACTTGCCACAATGTACAAACATGGACCACTTTTTCAACTAATTCAGTAATGGGGGGCATTTTTATTTTAGTGCCTGGGCCTATTTTGATTCCATTCTCTGCAGCCATGCCAAGTACCACGCATTAGGGGTTAGACTAACACATTTTAGTGCTGTATCTGCAACACTGCACTAAAATGCATTAGTCACACAATTATGCCATCCCCGACAACCCCATGTCACACTTTATGTGGAGCTGCATTAAAACAACGATTGCACTGACAATGAACGTGCTGGACAGAGAGCATCTCTCCCTCTCTCTCACTTGTTTATTCAGCAGCACTACTTTTGTGGGAGCATCCAGTCTTCATCATGTGCCCTCTTTCTATTTCCATGGCACAGTCTGCAGCAGTTCTGTGTGATCGGCACCATCCATCTGCTCACAGTCCTGCACATGTCCTGCTGCTTCTTGGTTTATGTTTAGTATGTTTACTGATTGGGCTGCAGGCTACAAGTGAGGTGAAAAATGCACCGCTAAGTGGAGGGGCCTGGCGCCTTCACCAAAACCAAACTTGCAGAAGTAAATGACGTAGGGCTAAATGAGGATATTTATAGTGATTTTGGACTTTCGCTTTCTTGGTTTACTTCCTGATAGGCTACCAGTGTCTTATAATATGCTACAAATGAATGGTGCACTTAAAAGAGAGTGGGGTGATCTGTTTGCAACGCGGCACTACTTTTATTAAAACCTTTGCAAAGCATGCTAATATGCAGAAAGATTGTGTTTCACATTGTTTGAAATCCCATCATATTATTGCAAATGGATAGCACTTTCAGTCACTGTCATGTCACCGTGGCACTATCTTCATAAGGTCTGGCAGAGTGCCCCACGTTGATGTGTGGGGAGGGGGTTCATGCATGCAGCTGATATTGAGGAAGGAGGTCAGGTATGTCCATCTTACAGTGTGCCTAAAGTCCTGTAGCACAGGCCTGCCTTAGGAGCCCCCAGTCCCATAATCCATGTATATGGAGGGTGGACTGCAGGCAGGATATTATGCCTCATCTGCCCTCCTGCCTCCAGTCGAGTGTGGGGTCTTTGTAGTCAAATCCCAGGCCAATGGCCGCGTGCACACTTTTAAAGTTTTAGCTACTCTGCCTTCAGCTGTCACAAACTATCCTCCAAGCAGCGGCCACAGCAGTGTGACTATGATTTCACCCAAGCCTGGTGGCAGCACTAGAAAACAGTCTGCACTGTAGCACAACCCTCAAGGGCAGCAAATCCTGGTGGCCTCAAAAGCACGTTATACCAGTTTCAAGAAGTTCTCTACTGACTCAGCCTTCCCTGCCACTTCTGGTTGGCACTGGTGAATCCAGCAACAATGGGGGCTGTGTCAGAGCATGGGATGCGTGGGGCAAAGATGTGGTTAAAAAGGACAAAATGATTCTGTCTGTATTTTCATTAGTCTTTCGCCCTTAGGCACCTAACGCAGTCACATACACCTTAAATGAAAGATAAATGCAAGTTCAAAAGTAATCAGGAAATACACTCTTTTACATTGTGAAACCTCAATTGGTTAGTGCAGTCTTTCTGCTGATGTCCGTCTGGGTTTAAGCAGAGAGAAACCGAATTGAATCCTGGTTAGTGCATGTAATGTGGTCAGCCAAGTGTAGGGATATTATAGATAACACCCCGGCCACAGATCACCCGTTTGGTTCTGCCCACAGTCACATGACCAAGACCTTAAATAAACAGGCGGGGCTGCACGTAGGCAGTCCCATGTCAGATTCATACCTCTGTGCGAGTGCACTGTGTTTGAGTCCTGCGCAGCACACAGGCTGCTTAGCATGCTCTGCACTCAGAACAGACATACCAAATCCAGGGCACAATAAACAGCAATGCAGACAGGATCACACTGCCCTCGCCACAGCACTCTGCCTAACCCAGTCCCCTGCGCTCGCCGGCATCCCCGGCAGTGAGAAACAGCAATGCAGCCCTTCAGCACGGCTCTTCCCACTGGCCGCACCTGATCCTAGTAAGTCCTACGGATGGTGGCTCTGCAGCCTACAGTCCGCTGCCTGCACTGTTTCCAATTCCTTTGCCTCACGTGCATGGCAAGCACAATTTTTGGAGCTTGTGGACCTAGGGAGTGGCTCAAGCTCATGCCACTGCCCAGTCACCCAAGAGCCACCAGCCCAGAGCCATTTGCGACAACACTGCAGATGGAAAAGCAGAGATTAGAGGAAAAGGGCCCCCCTTGCACCCCAAGCACCATCAAGCCTGCAAAACACATAGCATGTGACCAGTGACAATCACCTAAACACTGCTGGGTCTGGTCTTTGACCCATTAGACTCCTCATCATCTGGCACGCATCACCATTGCAAGGAAGCTGACAAGAAGCACTACTGCACCCAGCCGGCACAGGCCACCAACAGGGGTTCCACCCCACTTGGGCCACCACCAGGCATAGCCAAGAGAGGCAATAGAAAGGCAATAAAGAAAACCAACACCACCATCTCTTGTTCCTCTCCACTTGATGCCACAGCAAGCACCAAGCACTTAGGCACATGACATGTCCTTCAGTGTCTCTGGTGCACAATCTTCACAAGCCAACAAATGGACAATATGGTTAGACTGCCTGGAAACATACTTTACAGGAATTGGACTTGAAGCAGATATGAGGTTACCCATACTCCTCCATCTGGGTGGTGCCATTATGCCATTATCCACAAACTATCCAAAACGGTAGGTGATGCTGGCCCTCCACACACCTACGCACACGCTCAAGACAGCCCTGACCACTCATTTCACACCCCTGGCTAATCCTGACTATGAGTGGTTCCTTCTCAGGCAAGCCTGACAGATGCCCAAAGAGTCGGTAGTCAAATTTTATGCCTGGCTCTGTGAGCTGGCAAGCACATGCGCCCTTCCTAGCGAGATGGATGAAATTCATGCTCAATTCATCTGACGCTGTGCATCTGCCAAACTCTGCGAACACGTTCTGCAGGAGCTTTGCATGACAATGGCAGACATCCTCACCATGGGCATATCGAAGGAGCTGTCAAAATTGTGATCCACCCATATGGAAGCATCACTCCAGAAGACTGTCAAAGCTGAACCCATCAACCAAGTGAGTACCAACTCTTCGCCTCAAAGCAAGAAGGACCACTGAAAGATGCCGATATCCACTGGACTATGCAGATGGGTTGGAGGACCTACCGGCAAAAGGAAGGAAATGCTCAGTGTGCAGCAAAATGAACCACTATGCCAAAGTCTGTTGGTCAAGGCCTCTGGCAAAAGGGCTCAAAAAGAAGACAGTCAACTGCATTGACACTGCGTCCATATTAGTGGGTGATGAGAACATGGACTAGGATGAATCAGAAGGTACAGTGCAAATCATTCACATCGTGGAGCCAAACCAAGGTTGCATCCAAAGTTCCCCTCACGTGCCAAGTATTTATTGATGGACAACCAATAGTGGTGCTCATCTACACATGGGCCTCAATTAACATCCCGCCCCTGTCAGCACAAAAGTGAAATGGCTTCCTCACCAACACTGCCCGCTACAACAACCATAGTCTATGTGTAAGGCAACTTAACATGCCTCTCGCTAGTAAGTGCTTTCACCACCACCATCAGCCTCCAAGCATAAGCCACCAAAACAAAAGTCTATGTCACTGAAGGAGGGGCAGACATTCTACTCAGCTGCTACACAGCAGAATGGCTGAAGCTGGTCCAGTTTGGGGTCCATGTCTGTGCCATTGATGTCCTCCTAGATCAATTTGACCAGCTCTTCCAAGGCATTGGTTGCCTCAAAGACTGAATGGTACACCTCCACATTGACCAGTTGGTACAACTGGTCACATTGCGACATCGTTGAGTGTCCTTCCACCTCCAATCTAAAGTGAAAGCAGAGCTACTGAAATTAGAAGAAGCGGACATCATTGAAAAGGTAAAGAGACCAATGCCCTGGTATCACCCATCACAGTCACCTGCAAACCAAAACAGCCAGAGGAGGTACACATATGTGGCAACATGTGGCTTCTGTACACCACCATAAAAATAGAGCACCACATAACACCCACCATGGATGATATTGTTGGAGAGCTATCTGGTTCCCTGTGGTTCTTAAAAATGGTCTGCGATTGGGCTGTCACCAAATCCTCCTAGCGCCCAAGTCCTGGCATGTGACCTTGTTCTCCACTCACCTTCGTTTGTGGTGATATAAATGCCTCAACTTTGGCATCTCCAGTGCTGAGGAGGTGTTTCAGGACAATATCAAAGGAGTGCTGGCAGGTCAGTGTTCTGAAGGTCAGCAAAAATATCTTGGTCCACACTCCCACCCTGGAAGCACATCCCCACAGACTTCGAGCAGTGTTCTACCACCTACAAAGCTGTGGCCTCACCTTGCAAAAAGAAAATTGTGAGTTCCTGAAAGACAAAATATGCTCTTTTGGGGACTGCTTCTCTATGAAGAGAATAACCCCTGATCCTGCCAAGGTCCATGGCATCAACACTACACGTGGACCCTGCGCCATCACTGGAGTGAGAAGTTTCTTAGAAATAGCTATGTGTTAAGGCTGTTTCATATAGAACTTGACCCAAATCACAGGGCCACTACGTGACCTCACCAAGTTCTCAGCCCCATGGCAGTGACACCCAGAGTGATAGAAGTCTTTTCACAATGCCAAACAGGCACAATCTGCAGACACCACACTTGCATACTTCAACGCCAGAAGAAAAAGAAGCCATAGACACTCAGGAGTATCTGAGGGTCATTGTGGAAAGGTCACGCCCTTTCCCTATCTCATTACTGACATCATTGAGGCCACCCAAGCTGACGACTGCTTCTAGCAGGCCAGGGCAGCCACCAGATCAGGAAAATGGGACACCATCATGGCAACCATGTCAAAGAAAAAGGTGAAAGCCCAGAGCGTGCTCCGGTTACTGCATCATGCACAAGAGGAGCTCACCATCCCAGCTGATGGATGTCTACTCAGAGGTCCACGGCTTATCATGCTATCCAGCCTGACTCAACAAATGGTAGACCTTGCACACGGGTCACACCACAGAGTCGTTAACACGATGAACTGCCTGAGAAGCAAGGTGTGGTTCCCTAGCCTAGATGAGAAAATTGATCTGACAGTGTAACCATGCAGTCTCTGCCAGGCCACAGGGAGAAGTGACCCCTTCTACCCCCATCATCGCTAAGAAATTACCTGGCACCCCATGGCACTGTGCCAGCGCAGATTTTGGCAGCCTCCCAGACAGAGACACCTTCTAGTAGTCATTGATGATTACCCCCGATACTCAGAGGTAGAGATCATGAAGACTACCTCCACAGAAGAAACAATCCCTAGAAGTAGATTATGGCCACCCACTGCCTTATCCGTGAGCTCTGTATGGACAACGACCCACTTTTCAAGGGCCAGGCCATGGCAACAAAGTACTTGGTATCCAGAGGAAAAGAACACAGCATAATTACTCTCTGTTGGCCTCAAGCCAACGGCGATATTGAATATTTCACGTGGCCCATCACAAAGACTATTCAACTTGCACAGGCACAGCAGCAATGCATTGGAAGTGCCATCTACACTTTCCTAAAAGACTACTGACTAACTCCACACTCCATCACAGGAGTGACATCGAGCACCCTTTCTTTTGCACAAAAAGCCATGGATGTAATTCCACATCATTCCACCTGGAAGTGAGCCCCAGTTCCACCCAACCATGACCAAAATCACTTGGAAAAACAAAACCATCTAGCGCTCAAATGCAGGTGAACAAGAATCCCCAGGCTCTCCATAGGGAACAGGTTGCTGGTATAGGACAGGCACCCCAGAAGCATGTTCTGGCTTCCTTTCGAGTTAAAGCCATGGAGAGTCTCCAAGATCCGCTGGACCACAATAACAGCCTCCAAGGGCCGAGAGACAATCATGAGAAACATATTGCATTTTAAGCTGTTCAAAGAACTCCTGGAGACCCCCTTGAGTCTTCGGACACATGCACTCAGGAAGGTGGTGGATAGCCGCTAAATGACTGATCCATCAGTAATCTATCAGGAGAGACTGGGGCCCATATTTATACTTTTTAGCACCTCATTTGCGCCGCTTTTTGACGCAAAAACGGCGCAAACTTACAAAATACAGGGGCATATTTATACTCCGTTTGCGCCGGAATTGCGTCATTTTTTTTGACGCAATTTTGACGCAAAACGAACTCCATATTTATACTTTGGCGTTAGACGCCTCTAGCGCCAAAGTCCATGGAGTTAGCGTCATTTTTTAGCGTGGACACCTACTTTGCGTTAATTATATGCAAGGTAGGCGTTCCCGTCTAAAAAATCGACTCCGAGGCATGTGCGTTGGATTTATACTCCCGGGCAAAATTCACGCCCGGGAGTGGGCGGGTCAAAAAAAATGACGTACGGCCGCTTTTGCGCCGTTTTTTAGCGCCTGCAAAAGGCAGGCGTTAAGGGACCTGTGGGCTCTGAAGGAGCCCAGAGGTGCCCTCCCATGCCCCCAGGGACACCCCCTGTCACCCTTGCCCACCCCAGGAGGACACCCAAGGCTGGAGGGACCCATCCCAGGGACATTAAGGTAAGTTCAGGTAAGTGTTTTTAAAAAAAAAAATTGGTGGCATAGGGGGGCCTGATTTGTGCCCCCCTACATGCCACTATGCCCAATGACCATGCCCAGGGGACAGAAGGCCATTGGGCAAGGGGGCATGACTCCTGTCTTTGCTAAGACAGGAGTCATTTCTATGGGGGTTGGGAGTGAAAAAAAATGGCGCAAATCGGGTTGAGGCGAAAAAATTGCCTCAACCTGACTTGCCCCATTTCTTGACGCCCAAGCCCCATATCCCCCTACGCCGGCGCTGCCTGGTGTACGTCGTTTTTTTTAACGCACACCAGACGGCGCCGGCGGCTAACGCCGGCTAAAGTCATTCAATAAATACGGCGCCCGCATGGCGCTTCAGAATGGCGTTAGCCGGCGCTAATTTTTTTGACGCAAAACTGCGTTAGCGCAGTTTTGCGTCAAAAAGTATAAATATGGGCCATAATTGTATTTTGAAAGTTTGCGCCGCTTTTGCGTCAAAAAGTGGTGCAAATGCGGCGCTAAAAAAGTATAACTATGGGCCTCAGTCTATCCCCATTTTAGCAAACGGAACCTGAACCAGCCGGACTCTTAGTCAGAGAGAGAGAGAGAAGAGGACTGAAGGACTCAGCATAGACCTACTGGGACATGATCAGGTTGTCCCGAGGTACAACCTCCGGTGGAATCCGATGCCAGTGGTTCCAGGACTACATAATGGACTGGACTAGATCGGGCAGCTAGCAGCTGTAATACAACCTATATCCTTAATGTTGTTTTGTGTCCCAGACCATGCATGATCCATCTTGGGAAATCTTTGTGTGACTCAATGATCGCCTGCCACTCACACTTGTTTTCTTTTAGATCCACTGGAAAAGCACTTTAACTATGCAAGTCATCAGTCAAGTCAAGTCAGTTATTGTAATGCACACAGTAAAAAGATAACGGTCACTCAAAATGTCACAGGATGGCTGTACAATGCCACTCTTAAGTTACCTGAAATCATGGAAATGTCACACATAATCAAACTGAAATTTTGGCATATATGTTTCCGGCCCTGGCCGCCAGAACGTTTCTCGTGCAAGTTCGTGGTTGGGTAAGAAATCAGATTGCAGCCCTCGATCATTTATGCCAAGCTACAGCATGTGTGATTTTGCAACCGGCTGCCACCTACAGACCGGAGCCGGTCATTGCACAGAGCTGTCAATGGTGCCCTGAAACCAACTTGTTTAATCAGCCCTAGTCTTGTTTGTTCTGTAACCTCTTCTCAACTTCAAACACGTCCCTTGACGGTTTTCTCTAAAGGCTGCTTCTGGGCCTGTTCTCGATTGATGAAGCGGACTCTCCCTTCGAGGTTTCTCATCTGATCTAAAAGCAGATTCAAATCTGTTGTTTACAGCAGCCTTTTAATCCACACTGCCAGTTTCCCACAGAGAGAATTTCCTAAAGAAATAAATTGCTCCCACGAGGTGCTATTCATAAATGCCGCATCAGTTATTTAATCCTATTTGTACATCACTTTTAATGCTTCCTAGAATCCTACATCTCTTCATACCTTTTCGACAGGTAATTATTATTTACGTCAAATGCCGCTTATTCGTTTACTATCAAATACGACTTCAAGATTGTAGTATCAGTGTGGTCGGGGCGGCCACCGGCACTCGTTTTTGGGGACCGGCATTTATTTCCCCTCTTCAGAAATTACTCCTAATCTCGCTTTCTTCGTCGCATTTCTAAAGTGAAAGGTGAGTCCACTCTTCACCCCGAAGACAGGAAATTCGCCATGGGCGTAGCTTCTTCATTAACACTGGGGATATGAGCATCAGGGGGCATATTTATACTCCGTTTGCACCGGAATTGCGTCTTTTTTTTGACGCAATTTCGACGCAAAACTAACTCCATATTTATACTTTGGCGTTAGACGCGTCTAGCGCCAAAGTCCATGGAGTTAGCGTCATTTTTTAGCGTGGACACCTACTTTGCGTTAATTATATGCAAGGTAGGTGTTCCCGTCTAAAAAATCGACTCCGAGACATGTGCGTCGGATTTATACTCCCGGGCAAAATTCACGCCCGGGAGTGGGCGGGTAAAAAAAAATGACGTACGGCTGCTTTTGCGCCGTTTTTTAGCGCCTGCAAAAGGCAGGCGTTAAGGGACCTGTGGGCTCTGAAGGATCCCAGAGGTGCCCCCCCATACCCCCAGGGACACCCCCTGTCACCCATGCCCACCCCAGGAGGACACCCAAGGCTGGAGGGACCCATCCCAGGGACATTAAGGTAAGTTCAGGTAAGTGTTTTTTTTTTTTTTTTTTTTGTGGCATAGGGGGGCCTGATTTGTGCCCCCCTACATGCCACTATGCCCAATGACCATGCCCAGGGGACATAAGTCCCCTGGGCATGGCCATTGGGCAAGGGGGCATGACTCCTGTCTTTGCTAAGACAGGAGTCATTTCTATGGGGGTTGGGAGTGAAAAAAAATGGCGCAAATCGGGTTGAGGTGAAAAATTGCCTCAACCTGACTTGCCCCATTTCTTGACGCCCAAGCCCCATATCCCCCTACGCCGGCGCTGCCTGGTGTACGTCGTTTTTTTTAACGCACACCAGATGGCGATGGCGGCTAACGTCATTCAATAAATACGGCGCCCGCATGGCGCTTCAGAATGGCGTTAGCCGGCGCTAATTTTTTTGACGCAAAACTGCGTTAGCGCAGTTTTGCGTCAAAAAGTATAAATATGGGCCCAGATTTTCCATATATTGTGAAAATACATTAAATGACATGCAGGACATGAGAAGGACTAAAGGGGCAGTCGAAAGGGAGATGAATGTGGATTGGTAGGAGTAGTAAGGCCCTGTTTCTTGCGTGCCTTTTCGCCGCCCCCAACGCCACCATGTGTGCACCACATCTGAGATATGATGCACCATGGAGGTAGTTACTTTTTTTACACTAGTTTGGAGCTTTGCTGGATTAGCGTCAATAATTTTGATGCTAATCCTGCAAACCCCATTGAGGCCCATTGAAAACATTGGCATGCTTCCTTTTAACGCCTGGTCTGAGCAGGAGTTAAAAGTGCTGAGAAAAATGACACTAAGAAATTGCTCCATTTTTTCAGCCGCCCTAACAGGGTAACGCCCCTTTTGCATACCATACATTATGCATGGCACAGGCATAATGTAGCGCAAAGGTTACAAAGTGGCGCAATCCATGTATTGCGCAACTTTGTAAATTTGGCGCGGCAATTTTGGCCTCGTTGGGCCACATTAGCTTAAAAAAATGACACTAATGTAGCACAAGGAGACGCTAGAGGCTCTTAAATCTGCCCCAATATTTTGTAAAATAACCAACATTTTTTAAGTTAATTAAAGCAGAGAGGGAGTGAGTGTGTGCGTGTTTTTGTCTGTTTATGTAAACATTTCTTGTGAAATCCTCAACATACCCAACTAAAAGCACCTGTAGCAGACTATCTTCCAGAAAATGAATTTTTGTGAAATCTGACAGACACATCAGCATACCAGGAGAAAGCACCTATACCCAACTATGGGCCATATTTATACTTTTTGACGCAAAACTGCGCTAACGCAGTTTTGCGTCAAAAAAATTAGTGCCGGCTAATGCCATTCTGAAGCGCCATGCGGGCGCCGTATTTAATCAATGACGTTAGCTGGCGTTAGCCGCCGGCGCTGCCTGGTGTGCGTGGAAAAAAACGACGTACACCAGGCAGCGCAGCGCCGGCGTAGGGGGATATGGGGCTTGGGCGTCAAGAAATGGGGCAAGTCAGGTTGAGGCAATTTTTTCGTCTCAACCCGATTTGCGCCATTTTTTTCGACTCCCAACCCCCATAGAAATTACTCCTGTCTTAGCCACCGAGATATGACTACCAGGCCGGCAGATATGGCATCTTCATTCGAAGCTCTATGACACCACCTTGTGCACTACTCACTTGGTCCACAGCATTTATATTCCCAAAACCGACAGTTTGAAACTCACATTGGTAGGATTTAGACATTATAGAGAGGTACTAATGCAGGTTAGAATTTGGCTTTCCCTGCCCCTCTTGGTAGTTACACTTTCAGCACTACGGCTTGCTTGTGTGTCTAACCAGTTTCCTATATAAACATATATATATATAAATATATATATATATAGGAGGGTGACTATGGCCTCCGTGAATGCAGAGGAAAATTCTCAAAGCTTGTTTTGCAGTAGAGGAGCAAAGGTAGTGTCTGTTAGTATGCATGTATGGCTATCCCTGCCCTTTTTTCAGTGGCTCATCTGGGCACATAGGAACCTTGGACTGAAAGTTTACCAATTGCAGCTATCTATTATCAAAGGCAGCAACGTCCCGTTAATTGCTATTCGAGTCCTTTAAATTAGACACCAAAAAAGGAAAGCCCCTTTTTTTTTAAGTATTCTCGTTACTATATGCATGGTACTTTAAACTTAGTAAACAATTACCTGTTTTTTTGAAGAAATAGTGAGAAAAGTTATTCTGTTTATGTTTGACCTGACAGCCTTAACCCCTTCTCTGCCAGGCCTTTTAACCCTCAGGTGCCAAGCCTTTTTTTTGACTGTTTGGGGCAGTTCGTGCTTAGGGCCCCATTACTTTTTGTATTCATAAGCTACCCACGCCAAATTTGAGTCCTTTTTTTCCAACATCTGAGGGATTCTAGAGGTAGCCAGACTTTGTGGGTTCCCATGAAGGAGACCAAGAAATTAGCCAAAATACAGTGAAAATTTCATTTTTTTTTTTTTTAAAGTTGAAAAAAGGGCTGCAGAAGAAGGCTTGTGGTTTTTCCCCCGAAAATGGCATCAACAAAGGGTTTGTGGTGCTAAAATCGCCATCTACCAAACTTTCAGGCACAGGCAGATGTGAATCAGAAAACCCCATTTTTAAACACAATTTTGGCATTTTACTGGGACATACCCCATTTTTACTATTTTTTGTGTTTTCAACCTCCTTGCAGTTAGTGACATAAATGGGTGTAAAACCAATGCTGGATCATAGAAAGCTAAACATTTCTGAAAAGTAGACAAAATTCTGAATTCAGCAAGAGGTAATTTATGTAGCTCCTATGAGGGTGTCCTACAGAAAAGAACAGCTGAAATGAAAAATAAATATTGAAATTGAGGTGCAAAAAAACAGCCATTTTTCTCCACGTTTTGCTCTGTAACTTTTTCCTGCAATGTCAGATTTTTGAAAGCAATATACTGTTACGTCTGCTGGGCTCTTTTGGTTGCGGTATATGTAGGCCTTGTAGGTTTATCAAGAACCCTAGGTACCCAGAGCCAATAAATGAGCTGCACCTTACAATGGGTTTTTATTCTATACCGGGTATACAGCAATTCATTTGCTGAAATATAAAGAGTAAAAAATAGGTATCAAGAAAACATTTCTGTTTCCAAAATGGGCACAAGATAAGGTGTTGAGAAGCAGTGGTTATTTGCACATCTCTCAATTCCGGGGTGCCCATACTAGCATGTGAAATACAGGGCATTTCTCAAATAGACGTCTTTTTTACACACTGTCTTACATTTGGAAGGAAAAAATGTAGAGAAAGACAAGGGGCAATAACACTTGTTTTGCTATTCTTTGTTCCCACAAGTCTCCCGATAAAAAGTGGTACCTCACTTGCATCGGTAGGCCTAATGCTCGCAACAGGAAACGCAACATGAACACATCACATTTTTACCTTGAAATCTGCAGTGTTTTTTGCAAAGTGCCAAGCTGTAGATTTTGGCCTCTAGCTCAGCCAGCACCTAGGAAAACATACCAAACCTGTGCATTTTTAAAAACTAGACACCTAGGGGAATCCAAGATGGGGTGACTTGTGGGGCTCTCACCAGGTTCCTTTGCAAACCTCAAACTTTGGCCAAAAAAACACTTTTTCCTCAAATTTCTGTGACAGAAAGTTCTGGAATCAGAGAGGAGCCACAAATTTCCTTCCACCCAGCGTTTCCCCAAGTCTCCCAATAATAATTGTACCTCATTTGTGTGGGTAGGCCTAGCGCCCGCCACAGGAAATGCCCCAAAATACAACCTGGACACATCACATTTTCCCAAAGAAAACAAAGCAGTTTTTTGCACCTAGTTGTGGATTTTGGCCTCTAGCTCAGCCGGCACCTAGGAAAACCTACCAAACCTGCACATTTATGAAAACTATACACCTAGGGGAATCCAAGATGGGGTGACTTGTGGGGCTCTCACCAGGTTCTGTTACCCAGAATCCTTTGCAAACCTCAAAATGTGGCCAAAAAACCCACTTTATCCTCACATTTGAGTGACATAGCGTTCTGGAATCTGAGAGGAGCCACAAATTTCCTTTGATCCCAGCGTTGCCCCAAGTCTCCTGATAAAAATGGCACCTCATTTGTGTGGGTAGGCCTAGCGCCCGCCATAGGAAATAACCCAAAACACAACCTGGACACATCACATTTTCCCAAAGAAAACAGAGCTGTTTTTTGCAAAGTACCTAGCTGTGGATGTTGGAATCTAGCTCAGCCGGCACCTAGAGAAACCTACCAAACCTGCACATTTTAAAAAACTAGACACCTAGGGAAATCCAAGATGGGGTGACTTGTGGGGCTCCCACCAGGTTCTGTTACCCAGAATCCTTTGCAAACCTCAAAATGTGGCTAAAAAAACACTTTTTCCTTTCATTTCGGTGACAGAAAGTTCTGGAATCTGAGAGGAGCCACAAATTTCCTTCCCCCCAGCATTCCCCCAAGTCTCTCGATAAAAATAGTACCTCACTTGTGTGCGTAGGCCTAGCGCCCACGACAGGAAATGCCCCAAAACTCAACCTGGACACATCACAATTTTCCAAAGAAAACAGAGCTGTTTTTTGCAAAGTGCCTAGCTGTGGATTTTGGCCTCTAGCTCAGCTGCCACCTAGGTAAACCTACAAAACCTGTGCATTTTTTAAAACTAGACATCTAGGGGAATCCAAGATGGGATGACTTGTGGACCTCTCACCAGGTTCTGTTACCCAGTATCCTTTGCAAACCTCGAAATTTAGCCAAAAAAACACTTTTTCCTCACATTTTGGTGACATAACGTTCTTCAATCTGAGAGGAGCCACAAATTTCCTTCCACCCAGCATTCCGTCAAGTTTCCCAATAAAAATGGTACCTCACTTGTGTGGGTAGGCCCAGTGCCCGCGACAGGAAATGCCCCAAAACACAACCTCGACACATCATATTTTTCCAAAGAAAACAGAGCGGTTTTGTGCAAAGTGCCTAACTGTGGATTATGGCCTCTAGCTCAGCCAGCACCTACAGAAACCTACCAAACCTGTGTGTTTTTTAAAACTAGACACCTGGAGGATCTAAGATGGGGTGACTTGTGCGGCTCTTACCAAGTTCTGTTACCCAGAATCCTTTGCAAACCTCAAAATTTGGCTAAAAAAACACTTTTCCTCACATTTTGGTGACAGAAAGTTCAGGAATCTGAGAGGAGCCACACATTTCCTTCCACCCAGCGTTGCCCCAAGTCTCCCGATAAAAACGGTACCTCACTTATGTGGGTAGGCCCAGTGCCCGCAACAAGAAATGCCCCAAAACACAACATGGACACATCACATTTTCCCAAAGAAAACAGAGCTGTTTTTTGCAAAGTGCCTAGCTGTGGATTTTGGCCTCTGGCTGAGCCGGCACCTAGGGAAACCTATCAAACCTGTGCATTTTTAAAAACTAGACATCTAGGGGAATCCAAGATGGGGTGACTTGTGGGGCTCTCACTAGGTTCTGTTGCCCAGAATCATTTGCAAACATCAAAATGTGGCCAAAAAAATACTTTTTCCTCAAATTTCGGTGATGGAAAGTTCTGGAATCTTAGAGGAGCCACAAATTTCCTTCCACCCAGTGTTTCCCCAAGTCTCCCAATAAAAATGGTTCCTCACTTGTGTGCGTAGGGCTAGTGCCCTCGACATGAAAGGGTCCGAAACACCACATGGACACAACAAAATGACATATTACAAAACTACCTGTTTTTGCGAGTAGGGCACCTGCATTTTTGGTCCTGGGCCCGGCAGCCATCTAGGGAAACCTTTCAAACCCAGACATTTTTGAAAACTATATTCCCGGTGGAGTCCAGGGAGGTGTGGCTTGTGTGGATCCCCCAACATTTTCTTATCCAGAATCCCTTGCAAACCTCAAATTTAGCTGAAAAAAATCACATTTTCCTCACTTTTCTTTGTAGGATCACAGTCCCGGCACAAATTTCCTACCACCCAATGTTCCCCTTGGTCAGCCAATAAAAACAATACCTCTAAAATGACTTTCCCTGAATCTTGGACCTTGCCAATGGTTTTTGGAGAATGTTCTCAGCTTTCTAGTGACAGTGTGAATGAAGTAGGTTTCGAGCTTGCACAGCTTATGCAAATTGCAGGTGAATTGTGATGTTTGTGAGGGTTTAGGAAGTTTGCGTACCCCAAATGAAGTTTTAAAAGGAGTGTGCGTACTCTGAAGTGTGAGAGTAGGGAAGTCGTCGAACTTCACATGTGTGTGACGCTTTGTGCTAAAAAATTGTCCATTTGGTTGTTGATGTACGGACCCTTAGAGGTCTAAGACTCCGGAGTATATTGAGAAGTGTATTAGGCACTTGGTTTTTGTTGTAATTTGTCTGGTTTAATAGTTCGATTGGTGTGGTCGACAAGTCAGAGTGTGAGTCAAAGTGATTGAAATAATTTTTTGACTGAGATCTGGCGAGTCCTCTGTGCACCAGGACAGACCCCCTGAGCAGTTCAGAGTGAAATTTGATGGTCAAATTTTGCTTGCGAATCAGGGAAACCGAGAAAGAAGGACTTGCTGTTAGAATGAAAGTCATCAGTGAAAAATCTGTAAGGTTTCTGAAGCGATTGTTTTACCTTATCTGTATTAAAATGGACAAATTGGGTTTTGATTTTTATTAGTGCTTGCAATATTTTTGCATTAGTTTTGTGTGAATTTGAGTTTGGGAGGACAAGCCGTAAGACTTTGCCAGCCACAGTACGTGTGAGCGTGACATCACTGGAGCTGCGCTGGGATAGGTTGGGTAGTGAGAAGAGTCGTGCACGGATTGGCAGCCGTCTGTGAGGTGCAATTGGTTGAGAAGGTGGGTGAAGAGAATTCTGGGATTATACGTCACTTCCTGAATTGATTTAGAAAAATAAAGATTAAAAAAATACTTTTTTCAAAGCTTTAAAGAGTGCTTTGAGGGGAGATGTGTGCATCACCACAAGCATAGGGGGATGTTGCACCGCCAGAAGGCACACCAGCTTACATTGCGATCAAAGAAAAGGGCATTGCGCCATGTCTTTGTCTAAAGCAATGGTGCAAAGTGACAGAAAAGGACGGGTGTTTAGAGTTTCCAGTTCATGGAACATTTAATTTGAGGAGTTTAGAGAATCTGACAAGGGTGCTGTATGATCTAAAGCCCCCTCTGAGATCAGCACCGTTTGAGGCATTAGCGATCTGGGAATTAGTAGCTAGTAAGCAGCAGCAACAGAAATTCAAGAGGAAGATGAGAAAGGCAGAGAAGACACTAGCAGAGGTGAGATGGGACGTTGGTCAGAAATTATGGAGAACTGAGACTTTACAGGGGATTAAGATGTTTCTAGCGATTACACAGGACAATGAAAGAAGGAAGGAAAGCCATTACAAAGACAAACAGAAACCCTCCCGAGAGTAGAGAGCAGAGATAAAAGAAGGCTAGGAGATCCTTGACATACGAGGAAGAGTCAGACGATGATGAGTTTTTCTTGCAGTTATTGAGAAATTTTCCCCCCACCATATGCAGCCCACGAGAGTGGTCCGAACACGAGTGTAGATCCTTCGGCTCCAACACAGGTTAACGTGACAGCGAGCCCAGTGCAGATTAATCCTGATATTACACAGAGTCCGATGCAGAGTAGTCTTACCGCACCTATTACTCCATTAGCTCAAAATCAGGTGCCACTGCCAAATGTCCATAGAATTTACCCTGATGTACCTATTGTGGAAACTGCCACAAACTTAATTGTACCTACAGAACAGGTTTTCCCGAGACCAACTTGGTTCAAACAGAACCAACTCTGCTTTTACTGCCTCAAATGCAGTCACAAACAATGCTGAAATACACTCCGAAAACAGGAACACAGACAGATTTGTCTGTACTGATGAACTAGAATGCGGGAATTACACTCCCACAGAAACTGAGTGTCAGACCAAGCCCAGATGCTGTATCTATCTGTACCTGTTACCATAGGTTCAATCGTACCTTTGTTTGCACAGGAGAATAACAGAGCAGGTGGACAGGGAATCCAGAGTCAAAATTCAATGAGTGGAGGAATGAATGAGAATACCCGAGTAGTCTCTCCCATGGGACAAACCTTTGAAGAAGCAAGATCATTGTTAGACCTTAGTCCACTAGGAGTTCCACCAGATACTGTAATAGGGAGGAATGTTGGTCAGAGTCTAAAACTGCTGACACCACAGTCTCCGAATGCAGTTGTACAACTGTTGCCTAGTGTCCAGTCCAACAACATTTTGCTGCAAAGATTGACTGCCCAGCAGTTGACCGAATGGTTAGACCAGTGGAATATCCCCGCAGAGTGCCCCTAAAGGAGAGGAGTACTTGAACTATCTGAGACTGGGAATGGAAGCGGGTGAGCTCATTGAAGGAACTATGGGTGTGAACAGACTAGAGTCCTACACAGAAGCAGAGTTGAGATATCTGTGCCCGAAAATCACAAGGGAAGTGAGCAATGTGCATCAAAAACTAGAAGACCTAGCAGAGACGCATGGCATAGAAATAGAGAAAACAAAGCATTTGAACAAGAGTTACAGATTAGATTTTGACACAAAAGATTTTGAACACCTGAGAGCTGCCGGAATGAAGGCATACCTTAGGGTGTTACTTCAAAGTGCCCAGATCTGGGGAGCATTCGATAGATGGGAAGGCAGATGGGTAAAGAAAAGAGATAAAAGGAAAAGGGATTCTGCAGAACTGACTACAAATGTGCAGCAGAGTAAGGATCCGGTGAAGATCTAACCAATGAGATAGATTTCAGGAGGGAATTTTGTCCATGTCCCTTGGAGAAGAAGTGATATTCTGTCCTTTACGTATGACTATCCCAGATTGAGAGATAAGCCAGTAGAATGGTACCAGCAGACAGACAGGTTTGTGAAACTTGCAAAGTGCCTGTGGGAAGATGTGCACACTGTTTTAGAGATAGTAGTCCCAACAGATTTGTGAATGGTGTGTAAGAGGAGTATAGATTGGCCGACAAAAGAACCAGAGAGAGATCAGGTTACAGGTGCGCCATCTCCTGAGGTAATGAAATATTATTACAAAATGATTTAATTTTTTAAAACGAAATTTTGCCCAAAAACATTGATTGGCAGAGCCTAGACAGGACAGTTCAGGAAGCAAAGGAGTCGATACATTTGTATTATGAGAAATTGTTGCAGGCATTCAAGCATTACAGTGGTACAGGAATGATTGAGCTGAAAGACATGATGCATTTTGTGTTCAGATTTGTGGAAGGATTGAGAGCTGAAATTAGGCAGATGATTAAGAGTCATTTGATTTCCTGGCAAGCAAAGCTGATTGATGAGGTGTTGCAGTATGCAAAGTACTGTAGTGACGAGATTGAGCTGAAGCAAAGAAAGCTGAAAGAGAAGGCGATGGTGATGCAGATTAAAGCTGCACAAACGGGGATGCAGGGACATTTTCCACAGCCGTAACAACAGCAGCAGCAGGGAAATGTGGTATTTCAAAATCAGATGAGAAGTAGAGGTCGCAGAGGAACTGGTAATGTAAATCGTGGTCCAGACTTGGGTATTGTAGTGGTTCAAAATTATGAGCAGGGAATGAAGAAATTGTTACCTTGTCATGCTTGTGGAGCGGTTGGACATTGTAAACGGGAGTGTCCGATGTTGGTACAGGAAGGTGCTGTTCAGCAAACAGGTGACATCAACTAATTCCAAAACATGAGAGGACTGAGGATGAGAGGTCATAATCCAAATTTTCAGAATAATGTGAATCAAATGCAAGGTGTTCAACCCATACAGCAAGTGCAAATGCCATGTGTACACACAACACAGTTGTAGGCGATGCAACAGCAGGTTCCCATGGTACCTAGACTGCAAAAACAAAATACCTTGAGCCCCAAAGGAACAGCAGCAGGTGATACTTCCTCAGCAGGTCACAAATCAGAGGCTTAACCAAAGTAATAACACAGTCACCAATTCCCGTTACACATTGAGATTGGAATAAACGATGATTTGGTGAGTGAGACTTCGGATGAGGAGGAATGTGTGCTTGCAAACTCCTTATAAGTCAGAGAGGTCCCTATGTGAAGGGAAAAGTTATTGGTCACAGAGTTTCATTCTTGGTTGACACAGGAGCTACACGCTCTACAGTGAGAACTGCAGGAGTTCCGAACTTACCCTTTTCAGGAAATACAGTCCAGATTGTAGGAGAGTAGCGAAATCAGTAACTGACCAACCCAATTACAGAACCGGTGCAGATTAAAATTGGCAACTTCGAAGGGTTACACAAATTCGTAGTCTGTGAATCAAGACCGGTATCCCTACTAGGAAGAGACTTGCTGTGTAAAACCAGGTATTTGATTACTTATTCTAATGACGGATTTAAGATTCAGACAAATAGTAATGATAAAGATGACCCAACTCCAAAGTCATAGTGTGAAACCGCAAATGAGGAATACCCTCTCATTGATTTTTTTCCAGTATTCACAGTGAAGGAACTTCATCCTGATTTACTAGGAACAGTTAAAGAGAAAGGGGCATATTTATACTCTGTTTGCGCTGAATGTGCGTCAAAAATTTTGACGCACAATCAGCGCAAACATTGCCCAATATTTAAACCCTGACGCCCGAGCCCGCGGACGAAAAAAATCCGCAATGTGCGTCATTTTCTGGATGCGGCAACCCGCCCTGCGTTAATGATATGCAGGGTAGGCGTTCCCGTCCCAAAAACGACGCACACACCCGTGTGCCGTATTTATGCTTCCGGGCAAAAATGACTCTCGGCCGGGAGGCGGAGCAAAAAAATTACGCATAGCCCGATGTGCGTCAAAATTTAACGCCTGGGTCAGGGCAGGCGTTAAAATGGGGCAAACACACCTGTGTTTAATCAGAACACACAGAACAAACAACAGAGCAGCAGAGCAGCAGAGCAGCAGAGCAGCAACAGGGAGACATGGAGGTGATTTTTATTCAGCATGCACGTAGACGCAGAGCCCTGTAGCAACAACAGCAGCTACAACAACAACAGCAGGGACCCCAAAGGCAGGAGAGGATATTCCGCCCAAGAACAACCCTGCATGGCCTCAGGGAACACGACATCATACAGAGGTACCGGTTGAACTGGCAGGCCATTCAGCAGCTGCTGAGAAATATTGAACAGCAGTTGGCCCCCACTTTGGTGACACCCCACCCCATACCAACAGAAACAAAGCTGCTTGCCGTACTTCACCTGCTGGCAAGTGGCTCATTTCAGACAACTGGTGCCCTGGTTGGTGGAATATCACAACCATCATTCTCCGCATTCCTGCCAAAAGTACTGGATGCCATCATTCGCCTGACACCCCTCCACATCTGCTTCCCTAACACACTGCAGAAGCAGCAGGAAACAAAACAGGGGTTCTACGCCATCAGTGGCTTCCCACACGTCCTTGGTGCAATCGACTGCACACACGTACGCCTTGTGCCACCTGCTGCAACAGAACACCTCTACCGCAACAGGAGGCACACACATTCAATCAACGTGCAGGCCATAGTCGATCACCAAGGATTGATCAGCAACATTGTGGAAAATATCCTGGGAGTGTACATGACGCATTCATCTTCCGTCACTCTACCATCAACCAACACTTCCAGGATGGACGGTACGGCAATGGACTACTTGTTGGTAAGTACAAAAATCCAACTTATATACACACTGCACAGCAACCCTCTAGGGCACACAACACATACACCACAATAGCAACACCTAGCCAGGAACACACTGAGGTCCTGACATCACTAGCCATGTTTCTGAAGTCACCATTGAACCTGTCACACATTGGAATTTACTCTACAGCTTAATGTGAAGACATTAATGAGTGTGGTTGCCTAAATGTCACCTTGCAATTTGTAAGTGTTACAATAACCTGTACATTAATACATTGCATAAGTCTTAAGGTATGGGATGTCCAGGGTACTTTCATATGAACGTGTTAACTACACTTTCATGTTTTAACTCTGCATGGAACTATCATCTCACCCCCAGTGAAGACACACGGACACCTGTATCACAAGTCACAATGCTAGGGAGGGCACACTGTACTGAAAATCCAAATACATACTGCTAACAAACAGTTAGCTAACAAACACTTGCTCAGCCAAGGAAAAAACTCAATGCAAAAGTTTTCTCCTACAAGTATAGGTTGTCACATTAGTACACAAAAGATTCACAGACAACACAAGACAACTACTTCCATCAAAGGTCTGTACAAGAGTGCCTCCTACATCTACATGATCCCATTCTGTGTTTCTCTTCCAGCTGATCAGGGGTATGGCATCCAGCCTTGGCTAATGACACCATTTGGGAACCCGACTACTGCTGCCGAGCGGGCATACAACGACGCCCATAAGAGGACACGCAGCATTGTTGAGCGGACCTTTGGGATCCTAAAGTCAAGGTTCCGCTGCCTTGACATCACTGGCGGTAGCCTACTATTTCCCCAGAGATGGTCTGTAGGATCATACTCACTTGTGCCATATTGCACAATATTTGTGTAAAAAGGAACATTCCCCTCCTTGAACCAGACCCAGACATGCCTGAAGACGACAAAGAGGAGGATGCTGGCCTGCAACAGGAGGGGGAACAACCAAACACGGCTACTGGAGTGCGTAGGCGCCAACAGCTTGTAAATAATTTCTTTTCATAATTTCTTATATCAACACTTATTGCACAATTGTAAATAAACACAGATAACAAACACCACATCATGGTTTGGCCTATTCATTTCTGCCCACCTTTAGTTTGAAATTGCTGAAGAAGAATGTCGTCTCATTGAGCAATAATGACATAACACTCATCACACAAAAAATATACACCACAAATGTCTGCACAGAGGCTATGATGTTTCTCGATACATTACCATCCACAGAGGCCAACAGGAGTACAAATGTGGCAATGACACATGCCTGATCCAGACACCTGAGACATTCTCTCACTCAGCACAAAAATGTAGCTCATTTGAAAGTCTCATTACATGTGTTCAGTGACAGGGTGGGACCATCCATGTGTAAGTGACCATGTCCTCAATGGCTTCTCTCAATTTTTGCTACAAACAATGACCAATTGGAACAAGATTAGCTGCCACTAACTCATGAAGAGACCTTGAAGTTACAGTGACAACATACACCCAGACAGTTGATAGTGGATCTATATTGGACCACACATATAAACATATGTCATCCAATCAACCAAATATTTGCAAGCAGCCGATCACAGTAGTGTCCCAGTTTGAACCTAGCAGGAAGAATGTAACATACCACTAAACCAGGTAATGCATAAAGGGCCACATACATCAACAACCTAATTGTCATCAGCACATGAGGAACGCTGAGATTTAGCAAACATTTTCAGTGCAAAATGGTATGTCAGATTGCTCCAAATAATCAATAGGGCAAACGTCAAATGGGCAAATGGGATTATTGAATGGCTAACAGTGATTCATACCCTATGGCCTTCCATGAGCCTGCTGCTGCAGGTTTAGCATAACAGAATAAATGAAAGCCATGGATAAATTAGCAAATCTGGAAGGGCAAACCCTAGGGGGCTGGGGGCCTAAGTCCACCTCTACCGCCCCCCAAATATACAATAATTATGTACATGTGAAGTAAACACATGCATAAGGCGCATGTGTGGCCTACATGTCAAAAGTAAAACACATATAAGATACACAAAATCATTATTAGGACATGGTTAGCCCCATAAAAAGTGTAAGTGACAATTGCACTACCTGTTTGGACTATAGATAAATGCATTACCGTGATAAATGTGGACACATTTTTGAGAAGGAATACATCCTGGTATCCCATTCATCATTTCAAAATAGCCATCAGCAATTACCCAAAATATGTGTACAAATATGGTTAATAACCATTTTGAGCAATCATTGATATTACAGTGTGAATGCCTTCTATACATCCAATAAGGGACATGTGTCATAGCTAACCACAAATGTGTATCACATAGCACCGTTTGGTCATGACAAAATTCCTTTCACAACTTGAAAAAATTAAGACATTTTTGTCAAAATGCGTCATATTTCCATGCATACAGCATGGGCGTCATCATTTTTTGACGTACAGGAGTGCACAGAATGCAGAGTCAAAAAATTTCCTATTAAAAATAATAGATTAATAAGCTGCATTACATGTCCACCATTTTTTCTATGATGCGTCATATTTCCACGCATACAGCATGGGCGTCATAATTTTTTGACGTACAGGAGTGCACAGAATGCAGAGTAAAAAAAATTCCTATTAAAAATAATAGATTAATAAGCTGCATTACATGTCCACCTTATTTTCTATGATGCGCCACATTTCCACGCATACAGCATGGGCGTCATAATTTTTTGACCTACAGGAGTGCACAGAATGCAGAGTCAAAAAATTTCCTATTAAAAATAATAGATTAATAAGCTGCATTACATGTCCACCTTATTTTCTATGATGCGTCATATTTCCACGCATACAGCATGGGCGTCATAATTTTTTGACGTACAGGAGTGCACAGAATGCAAAGTCAAATATAATTTTCATATTTGGTTCTCATATTTGCCAGCAAATTACATTTCTACTCTAGAACTGTAAACTCAGCCTCACACAAATGTAAGGGAACAATGAAGAAATTAGTTTTGACTCTGCATTATGTGCACTGTTATGCGTCAAAAAATATGACGCACAATCTGTATGCGTGAAAATATAACGCATAACGGAAAAATAAAAACGGCGGCCATTTTATGCAGGAAGTGATGTAATAGGATATCCTGTTTACAGAATCTGTACTGTGAGTTTACTTTCACTTTCACTTTGCAGTCTCAGATTATTCTAGACTGTGTGGCTGTGTGAAAAGTGTTGTCCTGTGTTTTACTGCTTTTGTGTCCTGTGTCCCTTGTCTATTGTGCTTTTGTGATCGTAGTCTTGTTGTCTAATATTGTCTTAGTCTGTTTTGTATACTTTTGTCAAATCCAGTGTTTCTTTTTTTTGTCTGTGGGAGTGTTGGAAAATGGGTTATTGGTAAGGGCAGGTAGGTACCTACACCTAGCAACAAGCCACCAACCTCCACTTAGGTACAGTTAGGTCTCAGTAAATTAATCCCAGCTCAACCCTTGGTAGCTTGGCAACGAGCGTCAAGGCTTAACTTAGGAGACAGTGTGTAAAGCATTCAAATATCACAAAACAGTAATTAAATAAAACACAGGAAACAGTTTAAAAATCCAAAACCAATTTATAAAAATAGTTTATATTTTTATCTTTAAAATGACACAAAAACGAATACAATCGGATAAAGGGAACCGGAGATATGAATTTTTAAAGAATTATTATTTTTCTAGCGCTTAGAAACAAAAAGCGCCAATCGGGTCATCTGGTTGCACCACGACCGGGACAAAGTCAAAGTTTCAGGCCGACCGCGATGGAGCCCTGCTCGGCTACAAGTCGCGGGAGGCCTCGGTTAAAAAGTTACCTTCTGACTTAGTCTTTATTTTGAAGATTTTCTTCAGCGGGACGAACCTGCCAGTCGAATCCGACCTCCTGGAGCCCTTGTCCGGATACACGATGCTGGATTCCTCGGTGGAGATTTTTACCTTCGGACTTAGTCGTTTTTTCGAGGTGAAAATCCTTCGACCGGGGTAAACCTGGATCTTGATCCGATGTCCGTGGAGCCCTTCTCGGATATGATGGCTGGGAGGTCCCGGTCAACTTTTTACCTTCGGACTTAGTCTCTTTTTCTGAGATTTTTCTTTACCGGGACGAACCACCAAGTCAGGCCGGGTCGCGGTTGAGGCAAGCCGGCTAGAATTTCCGCGGCGGGTCGGTCCCTCTCTGGAGCTTTTTTACAAAAATTCTCAAATCTTCTCCAAACTTCTGGGGCTTCACCCAGATGTTCTTTTAAGGTTCTTTTGGGGTCCACGGCTCACCCCAAGGGTCCAGAAGTTCTGAGATGGTCCTTGGGGGGTGCGGACTTCAACTCCCAGAATGCACCTGGCGCAAACTCCTTTTTGGCCACTGGACAGTGGTCAGCTGGTCACTTTTCAGGAGTTGGTGCAGGGGGACTCTGGATAGCAATTTTTCACCTGTAGCAAACAGGGAGTCCCTCCTTGAACCAGTTGAAGCCAGGCAAAGTCCTTCTTGTGGTGAAGCCCAAGTATGCAGCTGGTGCAGTCCTTCTGAGTGCAGGTTCCAGGTGCAGGCCAGGGATCCAGCAGGGCAGTCCTTCTTCTCCTTTAGTTCTTTTCTTGTTGAAATCTGGCGGGGATCTGAGGTGTGGGGGCAGGTCTTCCAGTTTTATCCTTGCTCCTGGGTGAAAAGCAGGGGGGTCCTGGTTCTCCAATCAGGTACAGGGTCGTCCCCCTGTGATGACTACTTCCTGGGAAGTGTGGCAAAAATCCATCCCAAAAGGCAACATTCTCTAAAAATCCAACATGGCTGAATCTGATTTTTGGAGGTTACATCTGGCTGAGCCCACCCACTGGTGTGACTAAAAATCATAAACACACCCCTCTCCTGCCCTCTCCTAATCTAATCAAGGGGGCACCTACTTGTCTGGGGTTGCAGGATGTGGGGGTGTTGCTGGTTGCTCCAAATGTCCTTCTCTGCCTTTGAAGACCAGTTTGGCAGCCCTCCCCCTTCCTGCCTCACCATCTGCTGAGGGGAGATTCTCTCCCACAAGCACATTCCTTTGTGTGAAGCCAGGCCACTTCACACCTCATCAAGGCAGCTTGACTAAGCTGCTGCAGGCTGGCCAATCAGAGCACAGCAGCAAAAACAATGCCGGGCTGAAATTGGCAACTTTTTAGGTAAAGTCTAAAACTCTTTACCTGAACAAGTTATATTAAATCCAACAACTGGAAGTTGTGGGATTTATTACAACAATTAATTTGATACCAAATTCTTGGTATGCAACATTTAAGGAGACTTTAAAATTTAAAATAAAGTCTGCCCATTCTAGCCTATGAAGGCCATTTACTTCAATGAGGGAAAAACGAATTTGGCTGTTTTTACCTCACCAGGGTTTATAAATCTATTTTTAT
Organism: Pleurodeles waltl; assembly: GCF_031143425.1. Lineage (NCBI taxonomy): Eukaryota > Metazoa > Chordata > Amphibia > Caudata > Salamandridae > Pleurodeles > Pleurodeles waltl. Next base: position 346,424,468 of record NC_090439.1, read on the forward strand.
AAAGTTCCTGCTTATAGTTACATGGCACCCAGCCCTAGGGGCACATAGGGCACACCTTAGGGGTGACTTATATGTAAAAATAAGGTACTTTAAGACTTTGGAACTACTTTTAATTCCAAAGTCGAATTTGCATATAACTTTAATTTTAAAAGCAGCCAGAAAGGCAGGCCTGCCTTTAAAATGACACTGGGCACCTCAGCAGTGCACCTAGGTGTGCACCACCTATGCTGTGGTCCCTAAACCTACATGCCCTACCATATACTAGGGACTTATAGGTAGGTTAACTTAGCCAATTATAATTAGCCTAATTTGCATATCCATTTTACACAGAACACTGGCCCTGGGACTGGTAAGCAGTACCCAGGGCACAGTCAAGAGTCAGTAACCATCAGTACCTGTCCAAAAAGTGTGGGGGTGATCAGGGCAAAAAAGGAGGACTTTCCTACACTGCCCCCCCCCCCAGATGAAAGGTGATGGGTACTAACCTACACCCTGGTAGTCCTCATCAGCTAAGTGGAAAAACCTGGAAAGGCCATCTGCATTGGCATGGGCAGTCCCAGGTCTGTGCTCCACTGTGAAGTCCATCCCCTGTAGGGAAATGGACCACCTTAACAGTTTTGGGTTCTCCCCCCTCATCTGCATCAACCATCTGAGAGGTCTGTGGTCAGTTTGTACACGGAAGTGAGTGCCAAACAAGTAAGGCCTCAACTTCTTCAGGGACCAGACCACAGCAAAGGCCTCCCTCTCAATGGCACTCCATTTTTTCTCTCTGGGGAGCAGTCGCCTGCTGATGAAGGCAACTGGGTGATCTTGGCCCTCTTCATTAACTTGTGCTAACACTGCCCCAATCCCTTCCTCTGAAGCATCTGTTTGCACTATAAACTCCTTGCTACAGTCAGGGGCCAGTAACACTGGTGCTGAACACATAGCCTGTTTTAGGGTGTCAAAAGCTTTCTGACACTCTGGGGTCCAAATGACCTTCTTGGGCTGTTTCTTGGAGGTAAGCTCAGTCAGAGGGGCCACTATGGTCCCAAAATTCTGAACAAACCTCCGGTAGTACCCAGTCAGGCCAAGAAAGGCTCTGACCTGAGTCTGGGTTTTAGGATCCTCCCAATCCAGGATAGTCTGGATCTTGGGCTGGAGAGGTTGTACATGGCCTCCACCAACAAGGTGGCCCAGGTACACAACTGAGCTTTGCCCTGTCTGGCACTTGCTTGCCTTGATAGTCAGGCCTGCTTGAAGCAGGGCCGGAAGCACTTCCTTCAGGTGGACCAGGTGGTCCTTCCAGGTGGAACTAAATACAGCTATATCATCCAGATAAGCTGCACTGAAAGATTCCAACCCAGACAGGACTCTATTCACCAACCGTTGGAAGGTGGCAGGAGCATTTTTCATGCCAAAGGGCATCACCTTGAACTGAAAGTGGCCCTCTGGTGTGGAAAATGCTGACCTCTCCTTAGCTCCTGGACTTAAGGCAATCTGCCAATATCCTGAGGTCAGATCAAATGTGCTCAGGAATTTGGCAGCCCCCAACCTGTCAATGAGCTCATCAGCTCTAGGTATGGGGTGAGCATCAGTCCTAGTGACTGCGTTTAGACCTCTGTAGTCCACACAAAATCTCAATTCTTTCTTCCCACCTTGGGGATTAGGTTTGGGCACCAGTACCACTGGACTGGACCAAGGACTATCAGAGGGCTCAATTACCTTGAGCTCCAACATCTTAGCCACTTCAGCTTTGATGTTGGCCTTGACCTGGTCAGACAGCCTGTACAGCTTGTTCTTGACAGGCAAGCTGTCACCAGTGTCAACATCATGGACACACCAATTGGTGAGTCCAGGGGTCAGGGAGAACAGACTAGCAAACTGTTTCAAAACTTGTTTGCAGTCTTTTTGTTGCTGATCTGTCAATTTGGGAGAGAGTACCACTCCCTCCACTGACCCATCTTGTGCCTTTGAGGACAGGAGGTCTGGCAGAGGTTCACCCTCCTCCTCCTTCCCTTCATCAGTGACCATCAGCATGGTCATGTCTGCCCTGTCCTGGTGGGGTTTCATCCTGTTAACATGCAGGATCCTGTGAGGATTCCTGGGGGTGCCAAGGTCCACCAAGTAGGTGACCTCACCTTTTTTCTCCAGAATTGGATAGGGCCCAGTCCATTTGGCCTGAAGTGCCCTAGGAGCCATGGGCTCCAAAACCCACACCAGCTGTCCTGGGTGATACTCAGGCATGGTAGCCTTTTGATCATGCCAGAGCTTCATGAGCTCCTGGCTGGCCTCCAGGTTTCTGCTTGCCTTCTTCATGTACTCAGCCATGCGTGACCGCAGGCCCAGCACATAATCTAGCACATTCTCCTTGGACTCTTTGAGAGGCTTTTCCCAAGACTCTCTCACCAAGTACAATGGGCCTCTTACAGGGTGCCCAAACAGTAACTCAAAGGGGCTGAATCCAACCCCCTTCTGTGGCACCTCTCTGTAGGCAAACAGCAGGCATGGGAGGAGGACATCCCATCTCCTCCTGAGTTTGTCAGACAAACCCATGATCATGCCCTTCAGGGTCTTATTAAATCTTTCCACCAGACCATTGGTCTGTGGATGATAGGGGGTGGTGAACTTATAAGTAACACCACACTCATCCCACATGGCTTTCAGATAGGCTGACATAAAGTTTGTGCCCCTATCTGAGACCACCTCCTTTGGGAACCCCACTCTGGTGAACACACCAAGTAGGGCCCTAGCCACTGTGGGAGCAGTGACCGTCCGGAGGGGTATTGCCTCAGGGTACCTGGTGGCATGGTCCACAACCACCACAATGTACCTGTTACCTGAGGCAGTTGGTGGGTCTAGGGGACCAACAATGTCAATCCCCACCCGCTCAAAGGGAGTCCCAACCACTGGCAGTGGTATCAAGGGAGCCTTTGTCTCACCCCTGTCTTGCCACTGGCTTGGCAGGTGACACAGGAGCTGCAAAACTCCTTGACTTTTTCTGACATTTGGGGCCAATAAAAATGGTTGACCAGCCTGTTCCAGGTCTTGGTCTGTCCCAAATGTCCAGCTAAGGGGATATCAAGGCTTAAGGTAAGGAGGAATTCTCTATACTTCTGGGGGACCACTACTCTCCTAGTAGCCCCTGGTTTGAGGGCCCTTGCCTCAGTGTAGAGAACTCCATCCTCCCAGTAAACCTTGTGGGTCCCACTGGTATCCCCTTGTTCTTGCCTGGCAGCAGTCTGCCTCAGGCCCTCAAGAGTGGGACACTCTCTTTGTCCCTGGCACAAATCTTCTCTGGTGGGCCCACCTGCCCCTTGCAGTTCTGCCAAGTCAGGCAGAGCTTGCAGGGGAAGTGTCCCTCCCTCAGAGGTCAGATCCTCCCCCTCAGAGTTGGATTCCTCTTGACCCTCTGTACTTGTAGGGGCTGGCAAGCCAGACCCAGTGCCCTTTCTCTTCTTCTTGGAGGCTTGGCCCATTGTTCCAGGGTCCAAGTGTCCAGCACTTCCCTGTTGTGCTGCCTGTGACCTGGTCACAGCACACACCCATTCAGGGAGGTCCAGCATCTGTGCATGGACCCTTCTCTCCACTTCTGACCATTCAGATGCTTCAAGATAAGATCATTTCCCAGCAGACACTCTACTGGGAGGGCAGGAGCTACAGCTACCTTCTTAGGGCCAGTCACACCTCCCCATTCCAGACTCACCATGGCCATGGGATGGAGTTTGGTTCTGCTATCTGCATAAGTCACCTGGTGGAAGACACCAGGTAAGACCTGCTCTGGAGAAACCAGCTTCTCTGTGACCATTGTCACACTGGCTCCTGTATCTCTCAGAGCTTCCACCTCAGTCCCATTCACTTTAGGCCTCTGCCTATACCTCTCCATGATGGGAGGCAAGGTGGCCATAGTTGCAAGTGTCCACCCCACCCACGGATACTAAGGTGACCTCTGTGTACCCTGATTCCAGCCCTGGGCCAACTTCCATCCCCAACCCTACACTAGCAATCCCCTGGGATTGCCCACCAGTGGGGGGCTTCTTGGAGCAGATAGAATCTCCTCTTTTGTGTCCAGGTTGATAACAGTCAAAACACTTGCTGGCCTTAGCAAGCTCCTGAAACCTTCCTGCTTTAGCAGGATCATAATTCTTTCCCTGATACCCTTTCCCCTTAAAAGTGGAATGGCTCGGGGCTCCCCCACCCTGAGAAGTTCTTGGGGACTCTTGTGAGGACTCTTTGGGCTTTTTATCATCTTTCCCTTGGTTCTTCCCCTGAGAAGAACCATGTCCTCCCTTTTTCTGATCACCCCCTGGGGGTTTCTGGTTAACCCTAGTTCTTAACCAGTCATCTGCTGCCTCCCCCAGCTCTCTGGGGTTGGTCAAGCTAGAGTTAACTAGATACTGGCGAAGCTTCTCTTGGACACAATTGGTTAGAAGGTGCTCCCTCATAATCAAATTGTACAGCCCCTCAAAGGTACTTACCTTGTTGCCCTGTATCCAGCCCTCCAGTGCCTTTACTGAAATGTCCACAAAGTCCACCCAGGACTGGGTGCTTGTCTTTTGGGTGTCTCTAAACTTGAGCCTATACTGCTCTGGGGTCAGACCAAACTTTTTAGTCAAGCAACTCTTCATACTGGGGTATGAGTCTGCATCCTCCCCACTCATGGTTAGGAGCCTATCCCTCCCAGAGTTGGGAACTAACTCCCAAAGAAGTGAACCCCAGTACTGAGGCTTGACTCTCCTCATCTGGAGGGCCCTCTCAAAGGCCCCCAGCCACTTATCTATGTCATCCCCCTCTACATAGGCAGGAACCACCCCTTTGGGTAATCTGGGGGAAAAAACCCCACCCAGGGACACCTCAGCTTCTTTATCGCTGCCACCATCTCTTTTCTCCTTGTTTGCCCACTTTTTCTTTTCTAGGGCCAGCTTGTCTGCTTCCAAAGCTATGTATGCTAGCTGGGCCTCCAGCTCTCTTTCTCTGATGGATGGGTTCTCTCCTCCTGAAAGGACCCCCTTCCCACCACTAGCTTTGGGTCTGCCCCTAGTGACTGTATTTACTGAGGACCGTTCTTCCTCGTCCTCACTTAGGCTCAGATGCCTTCCCTCCCCTGAGTGGTTAGAGCTAGCATCCTCCCCTTTTTCTCCCTCCTCTGGAGCTTCCTCTGAGTCTACCTCTTGGGCCTCAGCCCATGCTGTCAGGGATTTGATCAGGATTTGCTTCCTGAGATCAGTGGTTGCAGGCAACCCTCTTTCAATACACAACCCCCTAAGCTGGACTACTGTCAGTGTGGGTAGGCTAGCCAGATCAAGCTCCATGGTTCCCTGGTTTTGTGTCAACAAAAACTTTTTGCAAAAATTGGAAACAAGAATTTAGAAAAATTACAAAAATTCAATAATTGAAATTAATCCAAATTAATAATAAAAAATAAAAAAATATTTTTTTTTGCACTAGGACAATTTAAAGGATTTTTAATTCGTTTTACTTAAAACTGTAACGTGATACTGAACACAAGTACAGGATCCCACCGCTGCCACCAAAAATGTTGGAAAATGGGTTATTGGTAAGGGCAGGTAGGTACCTACACCTAGCAACAAGCCACCAACCTCCACTTAGGTACAGTTAGGTCTCAGTAAATTAATCCCAGCTCAACCCTTGGTAGCTTGGCAACGAGCGTCAAGGCTTAACTTAGGAGACAGTGTGTAAAGCATTCAAATATCATAAAACAGTAATTAAATAAAACACAGCAAACAGTTTAAAAATCCAAAACCAATTTATAAAAATAGTGTATATTTTTATCTTTAAAATGACACAAAAACGAATACAATCGGATAAAGGGAACCGGAGATATGAATTTTTAAAGAATTATTATTTTTCTAGCGCTTAGAAACAAAAAGCGCCAATCGGGTCATCTGGTTGCACCACGACCGGGACAAAGTCAAAGTTTCAGGCCGACCGCGATGGAGCCCTGCTCGGCTACAAGTCGCGGGAGGCCTCGGTTAAAAAGTTACCTTCTGACTTAGTCTTTATTTTGAAGATTTTCTTCAGCGGGACGAACCTGCCAGTCGAATCCGACCTCCTGGAGCCCTTGTCCGGATACGCGATGCTGGATTCCTCGGTGGAGATTTTTACCTTCGGACTTAGTCGTTTTTTCGAGGTGAAAATCCTTCGACCGGGGTAAACCTGGATCTTGATCCGACGTCCGTGGAGCCCTTCTCGGATACGATGGCTGGGAGGTCCCGGTCAACTTTTTACCTTCGGACTTAGTCTCTTTTTCGGAGATTTTTCTTTACCGGGACGAACCACCAAGTCAGGCCGGGTCGCGGTTGAGGCAAGCCGGCTAGAATTTCCGCGGCGGGTCGGTCCCTCTCTGGAGCTTTTTTACAAAAATTCTCAAATCTTCTCCAAACTTCTGGGGCTTCACCCAGTTGTTCTTTTAAGGTTCTTTTGGGGTACACAGCTCACCCCAAGGGTCCAGAAGTTCTGAGATGGTCCTTGGGGGGGTGCGGACTTCAACTCCCAGAATGCACCTGGCGCAAACTCCTTTTTGGCCACTGGACAGTGGTCAGCTGGTCACTTTTCAGGAGTTGGTGCAGGGGGACTCTGGATAGCAATTTTTCACCTGTAGCAAACAGGGAGTCCCTCCTTGAACCAGTTGAAGCCAGGCAAAGTCCTTCTTGTGGTGAAGCCCAAGTGTGCAGCTGGTGCAGTCCTTCTGAGTGCAGGTTCCAGGTGCAGGCCAGGGGTCCAGCAGGGCAGTCCTTCTTCTCCTTTAGTTCTTTTCTTCTTGAAATCTGGCGGGGATCTGAGGTGTGGGGGCAGGTCTGCCAGTTTTATCCTTGCTCCTGGGTGAAAAGCAGGGGGGTCCTGGTTCTCCAATCAGGTACAGGGTCGTCCCCCTGTGATGACTACTTCCTGGGAAGTGTGGCAAAAATCCATCCCAAAAGGCAACATTCTCTAAAAATCCAACATGGCTGAATCTGATTTTTGGAGGTTACATCTGGCTGAGCCCACCCACTGGTGTGGCTAAAAATCATAAACACACCCCTCTCCTGCCCTCTCCTAATCTAATCAAGGGGGCACCTAGTTGTCTGGGGTTGCAGGATGTGGGGGTGTTGCTGGTTGCTCCAAATGTCCTTCTCTGCCTTTGAAGACCAGTTTGGCAGCCCTCCCCCTTCCTGCCTCACCATCTGCTGAGGTGAGATTCTCTCCCACAAGCACATTCCTTTGTGTGAAGCCAGGCCACTTCACACCTCATCAAGGCAGCTTGACTAAGCTGCTGCAGGCTGGCCAATCAGAGCACAGCAGCAAAAACAATGCCGGGCTGAAATTGGCAACTTTTTAGGTAAAGTCTAAAACTCTTTACCTGAACAAGTTATATTAAATCCAACAACTGGAAGTTGTGGGATTTATTACAACAATTAATTTGATACCAAATTCTTGGTATGCAACATTTAAGGAGACTTTAAAATTTAAAATAAAGTCTCCCCATTCTAGCCTATGAAGGCCATTTACTTCAATGAGGGAAAAACAAATTTGGCTGTTTTTACCTCACCAGGGTTTATAAATCTATTTTTATAAAGTCCCTGCTTATAGTTACATGGCACCCAGCCCTAGGGGCACATAGGGCACACCTTAGGGGTGACTTATATGTACAAATAAGGTAGTTTAAGACTTTGGAACTACTTTTAATTCCAAAGTCGAATTTGCATATAACTTTAATTTTAAAAGCAGCCAGCAAGGCAGGCCTGCCTTTAAAATGACACTGGGCACCTCAGCAGTGCACCTAGGTGTGCACCACCTATGCTGTGGTCCCTAAACCTACATGTCCTACCATATACTAGGGACTTATAGGTAGGATAACTTAGCCAATTATAATTAGCCTAATTTGCATATCCATTTTACACAGAGCACTGGCCCTGGGACTGGTAAGCAGTACCCAGGGCACAGCCAAGAGTCAGTAACCACCAGTACCTGTCCAAAAAGTGTGGGGGTGATCAGGGCAAAAAAGGAGGACTTTCCTAAAGGGAGTCTGTTCTGGGTAGTTTAGATTTGGGGTTAGTTGGGCTATTTTTCTTAAGTTTTCTTTTTCCTTCACTACTCTACCTTTCCCCATTTCCCCCTTTTACTTTTTGTTCTAATTTTTTCACCTTTCTAATAGTAAAGATGTCAGGTAGGCCACGGCTTGCCAGGATGGGTGAGGAGGAATTGGGGGGATTCATTTGGCTTGTTTGCCATTTCCTCCCACTCATGCTGGAGGCTGGGGGCCGTGTGATACAGGGGTATCACACGGAGGCACGTAAAGTCCGGTGGGGGAAGGTGCGCCATCACTTGGTCCGGGTCTACGGTAGCATCAGGAATGACCATCAACTCAAGCACCGCTGGGCTGATCTGATATCCAGGGAGCAGGATCTGCTGGACCACCTAGGAATCAGGATTGGTGGCCATGTTGGTGAGTACAAATCATTTACATGTGAATAATTGAAAGCTGTGTGGGGACATGTGATGATTGTTACCCAATCTGCTAGATAAGTAGCTGACTGTGTGTAATGCTAGGGAAACCTAATGTGTATTTGTTGCACAATGTGTAGGAAGACCAATGCTAGCAGTCAGATGTCTCATGTTTTCAACACATACCGGATGCCTGTAGCTGTATGTAATGTAGTGTTGCCTTTGTGTCAGACAAGCGACACGTTAATGCCTCTATTTGAACTCTACAGGTCATAATTGCCAGTGAAAAAGGGATGTTGAAACATCATACCTACATATGTAGACGCCATAGCTAGACAGAAATTTGTAAAACCATGATGATGCTATAAATGAGTGGTGCCTTCACGTCAATTGAAGTTAGCTATGTTCTTCACACATATGTCACATATGTGTCTGGTTGGTGTGTGTTGAAAATGACCACATAGCCTGTTTGAGTTTGAGGGGTCATGCAGTCCTCAAGTAACCAGCTTTTGGATGTCTCTCTGGGATGCACATGATGAGATGAATGCACCCCGATATTGTTGGGGCATACTAATGGAGGTGTATCTTTGACACCACATGACTGTCCTGGCCACTGCATGTGTGTAGTAGGGTGTGTAACTGTAGCAGGAGACTCATCCAATATAAATGTTGATTAAGAATTCTTCCATGCAGTATGAGCATGTGTGAAAGTGTATCATTACGCATGTCATATTCTCACATTGTCATTGTAACTGCAATTGTTTGTCAGTGCACGGAGTCTGAGTATATTCTTCCTTCCATGCTTTACAGGTGGACTTGCACCGTACACCGTGGGAGAGGTGGCTCATTTTGAGGACCCCGACACCTACAGTGAGTGTGGCCTGAGTGGTATTTTTATTGTTTGCTAGTGATGCATGATGGACTACTGTGTGTTCAAGAGAATTCAAGGTTTGATGCGCTGTCCATTCATTGGTATTGTTGCATTAGTGGGATTTCAAATATCACTTCAGTTTCTGTAGACCAATGCTTAGCAATCTCTCAGATTTAGGGGCTGTAGGTCAATCCAGTCGGCCCGCTAAGGGGAGTGGGATGAGTCATGTGGAATACATTGGTTAATGTAAGAGTTGCTCTGCGACTTGGCTTGGACTGAGTCTGCATTTCAGACTGACATTCTCCCAGATAGCTTCTGCAAAAGGCTTGTATTAAATATGCAGCTTCCTAGTTGAGGATGGACTGAGTACACTGTAGGTTGGATCTTCCGGGGGCATGTACTTCCACAAGTTGAACTAGAAGTGTGTGGGACTAGAGTGCAATGGCCTAGGTGTTCATTCTACTCATGATCATGGGTGTTCTTGCTCCTCTGTGTGTGTGTTTAAATATGCCTCAGTGGTAGTATGTGATGTTGGCCTGAGTCAGTGCATTTTGACATGTGTGGACCTTGGATAGGACAAAGTTTGGCTGACTCCAAATTGTTGCTAGCCCTTCATTGGTGTTGTGTGTGGAGGCAAATACTTGTTGACCTTTCTATACACTCCTGGGTGTGCATTGAATCTGGGATTGTTGGTTGTTCTTCCCACCCCACCCTCAAAGACTGCCATGTGATTGGGAATAGGGTACCTAGGACTGTAGCACCCAGTATGTTACACATACTTGTGACCTTTTGCAACTTAGTTTAGAACCTAGTGTACACATTCATGTTATGGCACATGGGTTCAATTTTTGCAAACAACAATTTACAAATGGCATTGAGTGAGGGTTGTGATAGTTATCACATAGAGTGACATATGTAGTGAAGTCAGTATGCGGAAGAGGTTCAGCCATAATGTCAGCTGCATTAGCCATTATTTGGATGAGAAGTTTAGGCTGATGTCATCCATCATGTAGAGACATGGATATGCTAGGTGTGAGATGGCCTTTTGTATGCAGGCTTCACATGTACTTCCTCTGAGACTTTCAATGAACTATGTTGTGACAATCGCTGTAACAAATACAGTACAAGTAATGTGCAAATGACCCATTGTGCAATTCCACCCAATGCATTTCCTATGGTAAATAGTTGCTATATCTCTTCACAGCTGCAAACATGAGTGCTGCAGAGAGAAACCAGTTTGAACGGCGTGCAATGCGATACCGGCACATCCTGCAGGTGCAGTCGGGGTTCAGGAGGATGGCCCGCAAATACCAAGCAGATCGGGCCTCCGGGGCATGGTGGGCCTCACCACAGGGTGGCCCTACATTGCCCACAGCAGCCACCACCACCACATCCACCAGGTCTCCCCAAGTGGCCCCAGCAACGACGGGGTCAGTTGACCCTGCCTCGTCAGCAAGACCTGGACCCAGCCATTTCCAACACCCAGGACAGTCCAGTGGGCATACAACTACTGCCACACCGTCCACCTCGGGCAGCACACAGACTGCAGCAGTCCCTCCTGTAGACCCAGCGGCATTCCTGGCATTAAGCCGTAAATTGGACAAAGTTTTTTCAAAGGTGGACAAGCTAAGCCAGGATGTGGCATATATTAAGAAAAGGGTTCGGTCCATCAGGCGGACCCTACGGAGGGCCAACCTCTAGGACTTTTGCCATGTTTTACTTTTACCCCTCCCCTCTCTCCTCTTTCCTTTTTGTACTGATAGTTGGGTTTTGGGGATTAGTGTTAGGTTAGTGTAGGTTGTTAGCTTAGTTAGTGTTAGGGAGGAGGGTGGGGGGTCCTTATTCTTTCTATTTTTCTTTTTTGTGTGGGTGGGTGGGGGTCAATGTTGGGATTCATGTTTGTTAATAAAAAATAAAAAATAAAAAAATAACCCCAAAAATATATGATTTTTTAGGATAGTATAGTATGTGTGTAGGTTAGTATGTGTTGTCCTGCATGTGTCCTGTCTCATAATGGTGTGTGGGGGGTTGATGTTTAGATCGTTTCGTTATATGTGTAGAGTAAGTTTAGCTTAGGTTAGTTAGGGACAGTTGTGGGTTAGTAGTAGTCAGGTTAGATTAGTGTAGGTATGACTTTTCCCTTAGTTGCCTCTGGTGTGAATAAATAGGAATAAACATATAGTTAACCCTTTGCATGATGCGTTAACTGCTACTTTATCATGGCCTTGACATCAGTGTAGGTGAATGTTTTTCTAAGACATTAGTGTCCTATGCTACCCACCACAGAAAATGGAGGGTTAACATGCCAGCTACCCGTGTGCTAACTTGGTAAGTAGCCACCATTTGGGAGACCCACCATTGGTAGTTTACATCGATCACCAAGGATTTGTGTTGATGAGTAGGTATTCTACATCACAAAGTGTGCTTCCAGACATGTTATTGTGGGTAATTTAATAAGTCGGACTGCAATGTGATGTTCAGGGAGATCTTTGTAGATGAGGTGTTGTTAACACTCTTGTCTTGTTGCCTTCATTGCTGACCTAGATCATGTGTGTAATAATTCAGCATGACTTCGCTTCATGGAAGTATACTCAGAAAGGGTGATTGATGCAGTGTTTTTTTTTTGTTTGCTTAGATTTTGCTGCATAATTTCATGTTTTAGTATTGCATGGTGCCTACATTTATCAGCCACCATTAGTTGACTTGAATTGCTATAGATGGAGCATTATTCTGTCCAACACAGCATGATTGTGTGTGGTTTGTCCCTTCATCAGTTATTTTCCTCAGGATGGTAAGGCTATGATGCAATCCTGGCCACTGCACAGATGTATCAGACTACATGATGTCAGCACAGTTGTATTGACAAGCTACATGGTTGCCACACAGGCACTTTAGAGTTATCTACTGCACAGTTGATGTGTCAAATAACACAGAGACATATTAGGTGTGCAAGTGCTATTTATTGATAGGTGCTGTAGTGCAAAATGTCCATTGTCCATGTTTGCTGAGTCCGTTCTAGTGCATTCTTACATGGTGATCGTACAGAAGGGGTGTGGATGATGCTCCTGATATGCTGGGGTGATGTCACAGACAGTGCAGAGGGACAGGATTTGGCGAATAGTAGGAGAGAGACATTCACTGGCAATGGTGACAAGTCATACAGTGGTTAGCAGAACAGTCATTGAGTGTAGTTGTAGTGAGACTGGCATTTGACAAAACGTAGGACCTTGGTCAAAGTAGGCCATGGTGCAGGGACTAGTACTTCCGGGTACTCTTCCGTGAGAATGTGATCTGTTCCATGTCTTCTTCTTCTGATGTGTGTGTTGCCTGGTTTGTCCTTGTTGTTGTTGGTTGTGAAGGGGCAACACACACCTCAGTGTTAGAAGACGTGGAGTCAGACATCCCGGGGGCTGCTCCCTGTGAAGTTCTTAAGGGCAGTACTGCTGCAAGGAGGGCCTGCTGGTTTTTGAGAATAGCAGCCACATCACGATGGTAGGCAGCCAGGTCGGCCCTGAGGGGTTCAATGTTGCATTCGTGCACGCGTTGACTGGATTGCAGTTGTAGGTGTTGTGTCAACTGGATTACAGCTGTGCTGATTTCCTTCTGTGTTTTCGCAAGTTCCTGCAAGAGAGATGTTAGGGCTTGCATAGCAGCTGCCTGATCTGCAAAGGACGTCATGCACGAACGCACCCCCTCAAGGCTGGCTGCCATGTTTTGCACACCCACCCGCACCTCCTTGGCCAGCTCCCGCTGTACACCAACTACAGTTCTTTCAAAGCTGGTGCCAGTGTCGTCAGAGTCCTCAGCTGTGTTGGAGCTGGCAGGTCTTACAATTGGGGTGGTGGGTGGGTCTTCTGTGATGGCTGCTTGTTCTGTGCTCCTCCTTGTGACTGAAGGTGGGGTCTGGAGGGTTTCAAGGACCTTTTGGATGGTCTCCTGGGAAATGTTTATGGGCTCGTCATCCATGTCATCAGGGAAATCAAGGACAGGCATATCGGCAGGAGATCCATGTTCCTCTGCAATGAAACAGGGTACAATTAGTGTGTCTGTGTTGTGACAATTTTGCCGTAACATGCAAGCCTTTTGATGACTTTACTTTGTGCTCTGGTTTGGTATTGGTATCTGCTGTCCTTCATATGAGCATTGTTATAGGCCTATGGCCCACCTGTGTTTCACATGTATGATATAGAGTTATCAGACTTGTCTGCCTAATCGCCTCTAGGTGTTGCTTTGTACCAATTAGGGAATCGCCATCTTTTTGTCCTACTCGTCCCTCCGTTTATATCTATTCTTATGGAGAGACATTTTGTCGCGTGGGCTCTCATTATCCTAAATGAGACTACTGGATTTCTAGGCAGCAGGATTGATAACGGTGTGGGGGACTGAGTCTGACCCACTTGTAAAGAACTCTGTCACCCTAAATCTTTTTTTTTGCTCTGGCTAACTAGCTGTGCCTCATGTCTTCCACGGAGAAGAAATGATTAGGCAGCCGAGCGCATGACATCTTTGGAACTTCTCAGGGAAGTCGTGGTCACTCAGATCCAAACCAACTCTCTCATTTCCAGTATGATCTCATATACAAATGACAAAGACAGTACAAGTTTTATATGATGATTTCATAAAACAACTGTATTTTAGATAATAAGGCGTGAGCCGCAATAACCAGAACAATACAACGTAGTAGAATTGAAATAGTCACCAGGAGAGTAAAACATAAGAACAAAGCTATCATAGTGCCTAACAGTTTCTACTCTCTCTCTGCTTGTTCTATTTAGAGCACAGCATGTTAAGCTTCTAGCTTGCCTTTCCGAATCACTGGGGAGACATCAGCCCTCATACCTGAGCAAAGGCCTGTGATCTGGTTCAGCATCTGCAACAAGGCAGGCAGAGTCTAGTTGTGGTTCTCTGTTCGGAAACTCCCTCTTGCGTGTATTGGAACAAGGAAGTGATTTTATAACTAACATTGCATCGTGATCACAAAATGTCCCTACGCAGGAATGCCACATCTAAACTACTACCACGTCTATCGGCAATGTACCAGACTGTATCCTTGACTGAAGCACAGAGTGAATATGTTATGGAGAACTCCAGTGCTGAAGTAGGCAAAACAGTGTGAAATGAATAAAAAACAACACCGTAGAACTGGCTATTTGAAAAATAACAGTACGAAGGCTAATAAAAAGCATTTAGTGCAAAGTGCACAGAGGCTCTAAGCTGTCAGCAAATGAATAAAATACATTCAGGGCAAAGTGCACAAAGGCCTAAAGCCTGAAGCTAATGTGCAAAGGATACGTAAAACTTACCACACTACACTTTCACTGGCTGTGGGTGTTGTGATTGCCCTGGCAACACACTTGCCTCTCAGGACCTGCCCCAATATCTTTTTATTCACATTGACCTAAATGTAATTGTTATGTGGCATATCCTATGCATGGCAATGTTAGGATGTGATATGGATGTAAACATTGTTGATGTTTCCAGCTGATGTTGGGTAATGTGTGTTTAATTGGATTGCCCTGTTTATCGTATCAATGTCCTATTTGGTTCTCAGACTGTGCAGGTGTGTTTCAGTGACCAGTTGCATGTGTCCCCTCCTCACTGTTGTTGTCTGAGCAGTATGACATTAGTGATGTTGCCTTGTTAGCCAGGCACGTGAGGGACCCTGACGTATGCAGCATGTGTGTGTCCTTAGTGCTGTGTGGCTCCTATTGCTGTTTACTTTGGCTGATGTATGTGTCAACTATGAGCATTGGCATTTGAGTGTACTGGTGCCTTTGTCTTATTTCTAGAAATAGTTGCAGAGGTCATCCTCACCCCCTAATTTAGGTAGGTATGTTCCATGGGGAGGTTCCTGCCATTTGCTACTATAGCTGCACAGAGATCAGAGGTGTCGCAGTTACATTGCAGTTGTTGTTTTGGCTACTGGATTACTGATAGGGACCTAGTTGATGTAGGATACATTTTGACTGACGAGTGCCTGGATGTAAGTTTGACGTAGTGGCCTTCCCACCTGTCGCTGCTTTCCCTTAGCTCCATTGTTGTCATGACAGGATGGCCCCATGGGACTGTTGTTGGTGCTGTGTTTTGTCGTGCCCCAGCTTCTGTCTGTGCTGGGCATGCCCCCCTGCCGTGCACCTTTACCCATGCCACTTCATATATATGCTGACTTACATGCATTGTGTAGTAGGTATTCCCCACCCCGGTTGCAGTTATCATTATTGCATTTTAATTCCCCATGTGACTTACCCTGCATGTGTGTTGTCTCGTGGTAGTCTGCGCTGTCCTGTCCTTGAATCCCTGTGACGATCTCCTCAGGGATGACGGCTGCGACCATCTCCTCCGTGTGGTCCAGGGCCTCCTGTTGTGCTGGACTCCCCCCTCCAGTCTGCAGTGCTGCCTTCCTGTTCCTGGCCATTTTTTCCTTTGTCCTACGTTTGCAGTCATGCCAGCGTTTCTTACACTCGGTGACTGTTCTGCGTTCTTCAGCCACACTGTTGATCTTGTCCACAATTTGTTGCCATATGGCCTCTCTCCTGCTGATTGGCAACTTAGAGGTGATGAACAGTTGGTGCTGGTGTTCCGTCACCTCTTTAACCAGGATTTCCTGCTCCTCTGCACTGAAGCGACACTTTCTTTTTTTTCTATAAATGTCCTGGTTCCTGTATGGATTATCCTGGCCGGTTCCTGGTCTGCTGTCATCTTCCTGGGGTCTGTTGTGGCATCTGGGATCCATTTTGGCTCTCCTCTGCTGAAAGGGCAGTGTTCGCGGGTGAATTTGACGCTATTGCGTCAAAATAAACGGCGCTTTCCGGGTTGCGCTGTCGTAAATCGACCCAGCGTCGCGTTAACGTTGGTTTCCTTTACGACTTGACGCCGCTGTGTGCGTCACAAAATAATGACTCCCACCTGTTGGCTGCGCCGCCGTGCGTCAAAGTACAAATTTGACGCCCGCACGGCGCATCGAAATGGCGTTAGCCGGCGGTAATTTTTTTGACGCAAAACTGCGACAGCGCAGCTTTGCGTCAAAAAGTATAAATATGGCCCAAAGTGTGGGATCAGACAGGGAAAGAGATTGGCCTGATAAACGGAGTAGAAACAGTTAAAGTTCCTGTAAAGCCGAATGCGATTTTTCCCTAGATTCTCCAGCATCACATGCCACAAGATATCCTTATAAAGGTTGCCCAAATAATTGCAGAATTTGTGAACCAAGAGGTCTTGAAAGAAGTATTGAGCATCCAATGTAATTCTCCGATAATGGGATTGAAAAACCCATTTGGGAAAGTTCGCATTATTTAGGACCTGAGAAAAATAAATTACATTGTCATCAAGTGCTACCCCGTGGTACCAAATCCAGCTGTGATAATGTTTCTGATTCCATGTGATGCTGAGTGGTTCACTGTCACTGACTTGTCCCAAACCTTCTTTTCTGTGCCTCTTCATGAGGACAGCCAATTTCTCTTTTGTTTCTAATATTTAGATTGAGTTTACTGTTGGTGTCGAATTCTTCAAGGGTTTTTGAAGTCACCTTCCATATTCAATCAGATCTTGAAAAATAATTTGGAGTCGTTGGAATTGCCTTTCCAATCGACCTTGGTACAGTACATTGATGACTTATTGATTATGCCCAAAACAAGGGGCGAGTGCAAGTATGACACAATTGCCTTACTGATCCATTTGGGAAAGAATGGGCATAAAGGGGGTCATTATGACTCAGGCAGTTGGAGATAATGTGGCGGTAGTACCACCAACAGGTTCACAGGACTTACCGCCACATTACGACATTATGACATTATGAAGCCAACCCGCCAAAGTACCACTCCGACAGCCATGGCTGCAGCTACTGTGCCGCCGGTGGTATCATGACCCTGCCTACCACCATGGTCTTTGTGGAGTTCGTAATGCCACAAAAACCTTCCCTGTCACTGATAGGAGGCCCACCCAACACTCTCGAGACAGCCCCACCCCCCTTTCACCCATGCTCCCCCTCCTTTCCAACCTCCTCCCATACACACACACACGCTAATCCACACAGACATACACGCATACATACATGCATGCATCCATTCATTCATTCACGCACACATCTGCACACACATCCAAACTTACACTCAGACACGCATTTCCATTTCCATTCATACACGCACTCACACACATTCATACATGCACTCACACACCTTCATAGACGCACGCAAACAACACTAAGGGGCATATTTATACTCTGTTTGCGCCGGAATTGCATCGGATGTTTGACATGTGGTATTTCCAGTGCTTTAAATGGGCCGGTACTGTCCGGTACTGAGTACCGGCACTTTTTTATTTTGAGAGGGAGAGTACCGGCACATCTCAAGAAAAACGTAATACTTTCAATTGGAGAGTACCGGCACTTCTTAGAAACAAGCAGGTACTCTGATGCAAACATCCTTTTCCATCCGAGAAATGGCCTCTCGCTCTTGTATCCAAACTCCCCTCTTGATCGCAAGATACTGTTGATGAGCCATATTTCAAGTAGAACTGAGCGAGCAAGTGATGCAAGTGAGCCTGGTGCTAATTCAGGGTATGCAGTGGATGTCTTTCCTTTGTTCCTTACACTCTTCAATTCTCTTTTCTGTCTTTTTCCATCTATCCAGACAAGCATCCTTCTTTCCATCCATCCTTCTTTCTGTCTCTCATTTGATCCATTCATTGCAATTTTCTTTTATTCCTTCTGACCCTCCATACTTCAATTCAATCTTCTTCCATATTTAACTTCCTTTTCTCCATCAATCGATACATCATCCATCTCTCTGCCCTTCCTTTCTGCCATTAATCGTACTCTTGATCCACCCTTTACTTCTTCATTTATCCATCATTCTCCCATCCTTTTTTTCCATTTATCAATCTGTCTTTCCTTCTCCCATTACATCCAGTCCTTCTTCTCTCCATTCACCCACTCATACTTTCCCCATCAATCATCAATCCATCTGTCCATACATATTCCCTTCGCTTCATTCATTAATCCAACCTCCTGTCCATCCATACTTCCATTGTTCATCGCTTCTCTCCATCCCACGTTCTCTCCATCCATCCATCTCCCCCCTACTGTGTTCAGCCCTTTGTTTTGAGCTTGCTTGTTTATTGTGCTTTCCCACCAACTGCTCGGCAACATCAATTTTAATGCGTTACATTTTACAAAACTCCATAGTGGTACCCACTCCTGCTCAAGCTGGTAAAGTGAGGGAGGGTTCATGACACCTCTGTCCACAACCCCCATCTGTGAGCTTCCAATTGCCTGCACACCAACTTCGTGAGCACCTACTGTGAATTCCAGAGGACATCGAGAGAACACAGACACGTTTCAGTTAGCCCTCGCTCCACTGAAATCCAAGCCATCAGAATTAAATTCTGACACAACACTCTGCCCTGCTCTTGGGAGCCATAGAAGGAGCTCCTTCTTCATTATTTCTGAATTTGCTGGTCGACAACAAGGCCCATATTTAATGGCTTTTGATGCAGGGTAGTCACCTTTCAATGTTGCTCTGCATCAAAGGAACAGGGAAGAAATGTCCTGTATTTATGGCATACAGCCTATCGCTCTCTTTTCCAACTGCGCTGGTGCCATTTTGGCAGCCTAGTGTCAATGCAGGCACCCTTGCACCATGGTGCAACTGTGCCTGTGTTGCATACAGGGTTTTCTTTGTGTAGGAAGGGGCAGAATGAAGCACACATAGAAAGAATAAAAAATGATGAGGAATAAATATATTTCTCCTTGTTGTGCTTCACCTGGGGAGGCATAAAGTTTTGGTGCATAGCCAGGTTCACAAGCTCCTATAAATCTGAGGATGCATCAAAATCCATTGGTGTTGCGTGGGAACACCCACCACAGCCCCATGGAATGCCTCCCTTGCACTATGAGACCATTCAAAGATACACAAAGTGACTTTGAGTAACCTCATAGAGATGAGTTCAATGTTTGCACCGCCTTAATGTCACAAAAAGTGAAGCAACAGCGGCACAGCGGCACAAGGGGCTCATAAATATGCCCCGAAATGCATGAAGACTGTAAAGAGGGTGATGAAGTAGTGCACTTTACAGCTCTCTCAGGAGCCTCATTGGAGAGGTCAAGCACCCCCTCCAACCTTCACCCACCTATTGATCATTTGAATAAATGAAAATGTCTTACATATGTTTTTAGCCTTTTCACTGGACTATGCATATTAATAGTTTGGGCTTATATTTATGGGCTTTGTGGTGCAGGGCAGTGCAACAAGTCACCTTGCTGTGCTGCCCTGGGCCAAAGGCAAGAGCCAGGAATTTGTTGTATTTAAAAGAAATCCACACATTCCTGTCCTTTCCCCTGCACTGGCGCCTTTAGGGAGGATTATTTTTGTGCAGGAAGGGGCACTTTTCTGAACAAAAACAATCCTGAGAGACCTTTTCCCCTTCCTTTGTGTGCTGCAGAATGCAGCAAACATAGAAAGGGGAAAAAATGAAGAGAAATAAACATAATTCTCCTTGTTGCACCTCTCCAGGGGAGGCATATCGTTTTGGAGTATTTCCAGGATTACAAGTTCGTGTAAATCTGGGACTGTGTCAAAATCCATGGAATGCATGGATGTTGTGTGGGAACACCCACGCAACACCCATGGAAACTTCTGCCTGGCACAGAGTATTGCAACCGCAGCAATTAGTGCTGTGTTACATTACTTGAGATTTATGAAGCCATTGCATGTTCTTCATGAATCTCACTTAAGGTTAGTGTCGCTCTTAGACCATTTTGGTAGTGGAAGAGGGACACAAACCAGGTCATAAATATGGCCCTTGCTTTAAAACCTATGGGCCAGATTTCTGAATAAGAGTTGCAGTGCACCACAGCAAGTCACTTTGCTGTGCTGCACTATGTCACTTGGAAAGGTCAGGAATGCGCCATATTTAAGGAGTACAGAGCATTCCTTTCTTTTCCTCCTGCTATAGTGCAGAACGGGCTGCCTAGCACCAATGCAGGCACCCTTTCACCATAGTGCAAGTGTGTCTATGTTGCATGCAGGATTGTTTTTTGCAGAAAGGAACACCTTCCTGCGCAAAAATAATCCTGGGATCCTTTTTTTTCTTTTTCTATGTGTGCTGCAGAGTGCAGCACACATAGAAAGAAGAAAAAACAAGGAGAAATAAACATATTTCTCCTCGTTGCACCTCACCTGGGGAAGAATAAGGTTATGGAACATCCTCAGGTTTACCAGGGTTGGCAAATCTGGGGATGCATCAAAATCCCACCGCAACACCCATGGAAATCCTCCATTGCGCAGAGTAAGGCATTGCAGTGATTCGCGTAGCATTGCCTTACTCCTTTTATAGAAGGCCATTCAAACTCATGCAAAGTGGCTTTGAGTGGCCTCACAGATTTGGATGCAAGGAATGCGATGCTGTGGCCTCATAAAATGTGACTTAACGGCGGTGCAAGGGAGTCATAAATATGCCGTTATATATCTTCGTTTAGAATGTAACATACATTATCAGTAAATTCAAACCCATATTTGAAGGGCTCGAAATTAGCATTTTTCAAGGATGATAAATATGTGGACTATGAGTACTACTGGAATTCCTTATCAAGTGATTTCACACAGCACAGAAGAGTTTCAGGTTTCAGTGAAAGAGAAATGAGCTATTATAAGAAAAGGCAGTGGGGACTAGTAATTATGCTGAAATGTGAAAATGATTGATTGTTGCAATTTGCAGCAGGAAAAAAAGGTCCAAAGGCATTGAACAAGCTAATTTGCTGCCAAGATTTACTTGAATTAAAATTAATTTTCACTTCACGTATATTCTGAATATGTTGGAATGGGGCTTTTCAATTATTAGAAATTATTTAAAATTAACCCCTTTTTTCTAATTTTAACAGAATAGTAGTTACTCTCTTAATAGGGGTTTCAAACAATGATTGTAGGTGCACAATACCCCACAATGTGTCTGGTGGATGCAAACAACAGTTAGTGGTGGGCACTGCAGGGCATATTTTAATGCCCCTTGTGCTGCCGGTGGCACTTTTTATGATACTCCGGCAGCGCAGAGTTAAGACTCTTGTCTACGAGGCCACACTAAGGCACTTTGCGTGGCTTTTCGTGGCCTCGTCAATATGGTCTAAGGCAGCGCAGCGCAAGTCGTTGCGTTGCCTTACACTGCATCAGGGAGTCATTAAATGGGAATTGCAATGGGTGCTCTCATGCAACACCCATGGGTTTCGACGCATTCCCAGATTTACAAAGATATGTAAACCTGAGAATGCATAAAAACTGTCTGCCTCCCTAGGGCAGGCAAACAGTAGAGAAAAATCTTTATTTCTCCTCGTTGTTTCCTCTTTCTATTTGTAGTGTCCAGAGAGGATTTTATCTCTATCTATGTGTGCAGCAGCACACAAAGAAAGAGGAAAACGCCTCTTTGGATTGTGTTTGTGTAGGAAGGTGACCCTCCCTGCAGAGAAACAATCCTACCAACAATGCAGACACCGTTGCACCTTGGTGCAAGGGTCCCTACGTTGGCGCTAGGCAGCAAATTGTGTGTCAATGCAGGGGAAAAGGACAGAAATGCACCATACTGTGTAAATACAGTGCATTTCTGCCCTTTTGAATCGGTGCAGGGCAGTGCAACAGAAAGACTTGCTGAGCTGCCCCATGACAATTCCTTGAAAATATGCCCCTGTGTTTTTAACACTAGTGTTGCAAAACTTTCTGTACAATTGCTCTTGAATTAGATAGTCATCTTACGCCTTTCTGCAATTGAGTATCAAAAGGTAGCAAGACAGAGCAGTGAGTGCTTATACTAAAAGGTGGAGAGGGTTTAAAACATGAGTAACTTTATGGTGCAAGAAATGATACTCAATAAAGCCGTGTTACTGCAATAGTATCGGCAGGATGACAACCGAAGGTCAAACTAACTAGATGGAAATATCCATACGATGAATGTGGACTTGCACTGCCCGACCAGAGCCCAGAGTTCCAACAACAATATTTGTTAGAATAGTGGGGAGATGGATCTGGCATTGAGAAGTCCTTATTTGCTGATTTGCCTGGTGTATGTCCGATCTGAGAAATGTTTGCCTAGGGTGAGGAAGACACCCTCTGGATCACTGCATTATTGTTAATGGTTGAGATATGGAATAACTGAATTTGAAAACTAGCAAGATTCACACGTTGTCATCTGGAGGCGCCCTTCTGGTGCTTGCTCTATTTCATGACCCCAGAGTCAGAAGCTGTGGTTCTTGGCTGAATACAGCGAGGATGTACAAATGTAGGTCACCTCTGTGGGGAAAGCAGATTCTTGCCATTTGAAGAGATGTGTACATGGGTGGGCGCCCAGAGGCAGCAATTCCTCATGTACACAGATAAAGCGAGAACAATTAGAGTAACCTGGTAGGGGTTCCCCTAAAAGTCACTGTTCTCTGATGGGAAAGTGATTATAGTCCACTAGTACACTTCGAGGAGACCAAATATGAAGGCCAAAACCAAATTCTGCAATCCTTAAGCACTCACACACTCTTCAAAACAATGGATCAGCGCAGACTAACTCCCAACACAATCTATTGTTGCCAACACACACCAGTCCTTCAAAAGTGGGCCTAGAGAGGTGCTCCATACAAGTGCAAAAGTTAAACTGACCTCACGCTGGTAATCCCTCTGTCACCAGCACGATTGTGCTGCTAGATACTGACTCAAAGATCTTTGCTGGCATCCTACTGCGGGAACTGGAAAATTGGGCAGAAGAAATGGCCCGGCCCCCACATAACCAAACAGGTTTTCAACCAAAGTTGAGTACAGTAACCAATTTTGTTGCTCTTTGTATATAGAGAAACACACTCAGAAAAGGAAACTTCTCTACACATGCTTTATTTGACTTCTCAAAAGTTTTTGACCATGTGGCATAAACTGGCATTATGGAATATCCCAGCCAATCTCCTGCGAGCAACACAGCTCTTATACTCTGAAACCTGGGCAAAGATTAGTCTGGGTACAAACAAGGGCCTCACGCCACTAATTGCAATATGACAAGACCTAAAACAAGGTTGTGTACCTGCCCCAACATTGTTAAACCTCTTTACCTCATATTTGAGTAAAGCATTGTATGAGACACATTCACTCCCCTCATAATTGGGACAAAATCCGCTGATGTCACTTCAATACACAGAACATATATTCCTCATGAATTTAACCCCTGTTGGTCTGCAAAACTTGCTGAACACATTGCCTTTTATATTGTGGAACAAACCAGATGAAAGTTAATCTAGATAAAACTAAAAGTAATTTTCGGAAAAGATCCATAAGAAGTAGGGAAAATTGTACTTTGGAAGTAATCCAGAGCAGAAAAGAGTTCCAGTTACAAATATCGGACTCCAGGTGCACCATTCTCCCAGGCTACACTTAAATACACTAAAGCCGTGCGTTGTTTCACTCACCTCTGCCTTCCAAAAACTACAATAAATTCCCCATGCCTACTTGGAAACCAATCCTGACAGCATTTAAAGCAAAACTGATCCCAATGTTATCCTGTAGAATTGTAGCATTCCCGGGAAAGCTATGTCTAATTCTGAACAGCGCTCGCAGTAAACTCTTTTGCTACATTTTCCGCTACCCACAGAATGCGTCACCCGCACAAACTTGCTCAGAATTCAAGCTGCAAGAGCGAGGACTAGCACAACAAAGCGTCCTTCTCCAGTACCTGTCATCCCTAAGAGCGGGCCCCTGAATACAATACAAGCACTCACTTGGAAAAAGTCAAACAAACTGTTGGACCCATGCTAGAAGTGAGGCTATAGAAGCACTGGGCTCACGGCATATTTGAGAACCACACTTGCCTCATAATGGGTTTAAACTCACAATGAATGAACAAACACAGCTACTATCGGGAGGACAAGAG
Source organism: Pleurodeles waltl (assembly GCF_031143425.1). Taxonomy (NCBI): domain Eukaryota; kingdom Metazoa; phylum Chordata; class Amphibia; order Caudata; family Salamandridae; genus Pleurodeles; species Pleurodeles waltl. Next base: position 346,448,646 of record NC_090439.1, read on the forward strand.
AAGGGACACTTTCAAAGGCACAAACACTTGTGGCTCTGCACCAAGACATACAAATCACCCCCTCCTCATCTATATGAATCAATCAAAGGTGTCTACAAATGCAGATTTTTAGCTCCGAGATTCGGCCTAACACCAATGAAGGATGCACTGTCGCTGTGGGCCCAAGAATCCAGCTCACCTTATGCAGGATGTGTCAGCGTTAAGAAGAAACCTTCTTCTTCTGCCTCCTGTTCTTTTAATACTGTGCATATGTCCCTCTTTGCAATCTGCAAGAAGAAAGCTTTAACATAACCTTTTTGCTTGCAAGTCTCGAGTAATAGCCTGCCTGGTAAAATTTACAATCATTGAGGAGAAGCTGTTAAAAGCTGTTGCACAATCTTCCTTAAGAACTTATTGATAAATGCTTCAATTCCTCCATTTGCACTTCTTACGCACTGTCACTTTTATCTTGCATGTTTAGAACTGTTAGAGACAATACTGAAAAGGAGTACTGCCTCTTGTGTGCTTTTCTATGAATCATGATACCCAGACCTTTTTGAAAGCACGCTGCTGTTTTAGGCTTGCTTGTTTTTTTTTGCTGATGTATTTGTCTTGTATCCGTTTTTATATTTGTAACATGCTCTTTTTATCATGTAAAGATTTTAATTAACTGTGATGATTAATAAAATAAATACATTTAGTATTTCTTGCAAGATTTCATTGTATTAACAACAAGCAAATTGATCTCTTGGTCTTCTGAAGGGGTAAGTACAACCAAAAAGTGATAATAGTTTGCTTCACGATCCAACACTACCCCCTGTTGCACAATACCCTAATTCATTTAAGAGGTGGAACACTGATTGAGGTATGGACCTCCATTGCCTCAAATTCAAAAGTTTGCGAATAAATAAATGAGTTCACCCAGTAAGTTAAGAATTGAAATGGGTGTCTTTGGTTCTTCAATCAGTTTATTTGTCAGTGAAATGCAATTTCACTTAATATGGCTCAATTTATCCAAGTATTCGTAGTTGCAAAGGGTTTTGTAAAACACAGCTGACAAGTGTTTTGCCACTTACACAGCTGAAAGCCTGGAACATTATCTAGGCTCTGAATTCAGTAAGCAGTAGTATTTCACATACATTGTCCATTAAAGGACTCACACAGAGGAAATACTTTTTTCAAAATTATTAATATGTTGAAATGCCACATCAATAATGAGTAAATCTAGTCAGGGGCTAAATCCCGAGGTCTCACAAGTCATGCAATAACCAGGGTGGTTCTCATCCACTCTGGTTATTCAATGACCTGGACATGCTATTATGGCATTTTGACCTACTATTAATGTTGAAAACGTGAATCTTTGCTTTATGTGAGACCAGAAAAGCGGTCTGTATGTTTAAATGCACAGTGCCTTACAGTTAGATTCTGTGTGCCTTACTTTGCAGATCCGTACCTTGAGTCCAGAATATAACAAAGTGATGCAATATGTGGTAATTATAGCACACTTCCTCTACCACAGAAGCCTCCCCCATCTTTGACGGCTGTTTCAAAAACAAGAATGTAGGAAATACATTCTCACTCTCCAATGTGTGAGAGTCTCTCTTAAATATTATGTTATTTCAAAACGTAAGCAGGCTTTCCCCCATTCTCCTTCCTCTGCAGTTATTAAAAGGCAGACAGAGCATGATGTTAGACAGGGGAGTGCTGCTGACCCCGGTGTCATTGGCCCCTGGTAAGGATAGCATTTAAGACTGAGTTACCACCATGGACTAGCCCCTCCACACTCCTGGGGAACTGGAAAAGCACAGCACTGTTGTCTCCCCCTCCATACCTTTGGACTAGCTCATCCTCAGGACATCCACAGAAATATTCGCGGTCTATAGCACTCTAGGTGCCCTGAAAGCACCCTTGCCAAAACATCTGCAGATTTTAATAAACAAAATTCTGTTTTACACTTAGGACCTCATTTACTAGGAAGTGGGCCAGCATGGCGCTACGCCAAATTTGGCAGCACTACACTGCATCACTTCAGAGATGCTGGGATGCGCCATATTTAATACACTACAGCGCAGCCCAGTGTTTTCCCTAGCGCTGGTACTAAAATTAGATGCCTAGCGTCAACGCATGCACCCTTGCACTGTAGTGCAAGGATGCCTGCATTGCAGGGAATGATTGTTTATGCGCATGAAGGTGTCCCTTTCTGCACATAAACAATCAGTAATCGAGAAGTGTCCCTTTCTGCACATAAACAATCAGTAATCGAGATGTGCGTAAAGGGGCTGCATATACAAAGCTTAACACCGCTTTGTAAATATGAGGCATGGCATTGTGCCCCCGGAACGTCTGTAAAAGTGACGTTCTGGTGGGGCAATTCCCTTGTAAATGACAGCCTAAGTTTCTCAAGGGTGCAGGAGGAGCCATTTTTATCATGTAAACCTGTGTGCTAAACGCAACTCTTCATTAAGATAAACTCTCTAAAAAGTATATTCATGTAAAAGGGATGCATTCAGGACCAGTGCAAAGATTTTTAGCACTACGAGCAAAATATATTTTTGATGCTGGAGTGCCCGCTGCCATTTATTTCTCACCAGCAATTGCAAAACTGATAGGGCTTTCTTGTGATAGGCAGCATTTGTGCCTGAAGCACACAAACGGCATCTGTGAATGCCTTTGTCCACATGCTTTGGCATATTAAAGCTAGACATATTGTCTTTGCCATGCTTGTTTACTTCTTTCTCAATTATTTTCTTTTTAGTTTTCCTCTGCTTGTAGTATGGTAGTGCTATAGATGACCTGCTCAGAGAGTCTTTTCATTTACACCTGTATAAGATACTCCTGGTAAGTACTTTTCTACAGTACCTCTTTTCTCCATGTCATCTCTTTCCTGTTTTTCAACCCTTCCTAACACTTCTTCTCTTTGGCACCCATTATGAATGGCCCGCTCTTTTCCGACCCCTGTGCAGACTAGTGTTTACACCGGAATCATAAGTATGAGTTTTGTGGTAGTTACTACGGCGGTCATTACAACATTGGCGGTAAAAGGCGCTTACCGCCATGCAGAAGATCGCCAACAAACCACTGCGGAATTACGCCACAGCTATTATGACCCACATCTCGGAATCCGCCAAAAATCAGACACCCACACAAGTCCGCCACACCAAAGGTCAGTGATAAACTGGTGAAAACAAAACGACACCGTCACGCCAACAGAAATACGCCCACACTATCACGACACACGAATCCACGCGGCGGTCTTTCAACCGCTGTATTCCATTGGCGGTACACACCGCCGCGCTCAAAATACACACACATTTACAAAACACTACCACATTGGACAATTCCAAATACACACACCTGATACACATACACACACCACTCCCACACACCCATTACAATATAAAACACACACCCACATCACCCACAAACCCCCATGACAAAAAATTCCGAAAGAAGGCCAGAGAGAGACACCACCAGCAAGAACAACAGCATCCACAGGCACACAACATCATCACCCACAGAACTACCACGCACCTCACACAACACCCCACTACATATCAGCACACTTATCACCATACACATCACCTACACCACCCCATGGCACGGCAAAGACACCCCAGGTTCTCGGAGGAGGAGCTCAGGGTCATGGTGGAGGAAATCGCCCGGGTAGAGCCACAGCAATTCGGAGCACAGGTGTAGCACACCTCCATAGCTAGGAAGATGGAGCTATGGCGAAGAATAGTGGACAGGGTCAACGCAGTGGGACAACACCCAAGAAATCGGGAGGACATCAGGAAGAGGTGGAACGACCTACGGGGGAAGGTGTGTTCTGTGGTCTCAAGACACCACCTGGCGGTTCAGCGGACTGGCGGCAGACCCCCACCTCCTCCCCCACAACTAACAACATGGGAGGAGCAGGTCTTGGCGATTCTGCATCCTGAGGGCCTCACAGGAGTAGGTGGAAGAATGGACTCTGGTAAGATAAAGGTTTACTATTACATCCCCCACCCTACCTGCATGCTATCACATACCCCCACCCTCACCCTCACCCCCAGCACCCCAACTCCTCACATATGTCCCAACATCACGAACCACACATCCCAACACCAAGCCCTGCATGCAACAACAAAGCATGGACACCCATCACCAAAGCATGCCCACTGCACATACCCGTACACCCCCCTAAACCATCATCACACAAGCTCCCACACAGGAATGCTAGCACTGGGGTACACAGACACCCACCCATTGCACACCATTACACACACAGATTTAATAAACATCCTTTTATACCCCTGCAGGACCCCTACCCAACGTCACCGGACAGGAGGGTCCACACATGTCCACACCACCAACAGAAGAGGCCCACAGTGATGACAGCACCTCTGTCCAACTGGATCTAGATGACCAGCCCGGACCATCGGGGACCTCTGGACAGTCGGTTCCCCTCACACAGGCACCCGCCACCACAGACCTTCCCCCCTCTGGAAACACCAGCACAGCACCCACCCAGCGGGCCGATACCTCCGTCCCCAGGACACGTCAATCAGCTGTGGGTCCACCACTACAGGGAACCCAGGATAACCCGCCACCCCAACAACAACAGGGACCTGGGGGCAGTGGTAGTGGGCACACGGTCCAGGGGACGGAGGCCCAGGAACACAGGGGAACTGAGAGGGCTGCTGTACGACAGAGGGTGGACAGGCGAAGGGAGACAACTCTCCACGAGGCCCTCTCCTCCATCATGGGAGCCTACCACCACTCCCAGGAGACAATGGCAATGGTACTGGCCAAGTTTCAGGAGACCCAGCGCATGCAGGAGGAACAGTATATGGGCTTCAGGGAGGAACTCAGAACCATCAGCTCCACCCTGGGCACCATCGTAGGGGTGCTGAAGGAACTACTCAACACCAGGAGGGACACTGTAGCGCTACAAGGGGCCCCTGACACTAGCATGAACGATGAACTGCCCACCACCTCCGCCGGCGCTAGTGGACAGGACGACCCACCACAGGACCACCACACCAGCACCCCACCCCCTGCAGACAGAGAACCACCCCGCAAACGGTCCATGAGATCCAGGAACAAGACAGAGAACGATGCCAAGACCCCGCCAAGAAATGAGACCCCCCTGATTGTCATCCTACTGTCCCACTTTGTCACCCTGTCCATAATTAAACTGCCCCAGCTCCACTTCCTATGCCCATATGGGCAATGCACCTGTGAGACTAATAGACTGGACTCTGCCATGGACACTAATCCGCCATCACCCATCACCATTTCACTACCCCCTCCAATATTGAGCATTTAAATAAACACACCTAAAGCACAAAATGATCTGGAGTCTGTCTGTGATTTCGAAATAGTGTATTAGCAATTACAGTGCTGAAATGTTTTTTAAATAGTAATGTCAACATACCTATGTCACACAGCTGTAGTCCATGAGGAATCTAAGCAGATGTCACACAGTGGGACCCACATATGTGAAATCGTAAGGGAAAGTGACAACTCAGTGACCATACACTGGGTGAAAACGACAGACAGGAGAGAGGTAGTAGTGTCAAAGTACATGTAGTAGGCAGGTTTGGATTTCTACCTGTGTCTCACTGGAAATATTGCAGGATCACTGAGTCCCTGTTGTGCATGTCTTCTTCCTCTGCTTCCTCCTCATCACTGTCCACAGGCTCCACAGCTGCAACAACACCGCCACCTGGACCATCCTCCTGCAGAAAAGGCACCTTGCATCGCAAAGCCAAGTTGTGAAGCATACAGCAGGCCACGATGATCTGGCACACCTTCTTTGGTGAGTAGAATAGGGATCCACCTGTCATATGGAGGCACCTGAACCTGGCCTTCAGGAGGCCGAAGGTCCACTCGATCACCCTCCTAGTTCACCCATGGGCCTCATTGTAGCGTTCCTCTGCCCTGGTCCTGGGATTCCTCACTGGGGTCAGTAGCCATGACAGGTTGGGGTAACCAGAGTCACCTGCAAATGGCGAGGAACAACTGTTAGACACACACTAACCTGGAGGGATAACCCCAGACCCAGACAACCATTCCCACTGACTTGCTTCCAGGTGCTCACCTAATAGCCACACACAGTGCCTCTGGAGTTGACCCATCACATAAGGGATGATGCTATTCCGCAGGATGTAGGCGTCATGCACTGAGCCAGGGAACATGGCATTCACATGGGAGATGTACTGGTCTGCCAAACATACCATCTATACATTAATAGAATGATAACTCTTCTGGTTTCTGTACACCTGTTCACTCCTGTGGGGGGGGACCAAAGCCACATGGGTCCCATCAATGGCACCTATGATGTTGGGGATATGTCCCTGGGCATAGAAATCACCTTTCACTGTAGGCAAATCCTCCACCTGAGGGAAAACGATGTAGCTCCGCATGTGTTTCAGAAGGGCAGACAACACTCTGGACAATACTTTGGAAAACATAGGCTGGGACATCCCTGATGCCATGGCCACAGTTGTTTGAAAAGAGCCACTTGCAAGGAAATGGAGCACTGACAGCACCTGCACTTGAGGGGGGATTCCTGTGGGATGGCGGATTGCTGACATCAGGTCTGGCTCCAGCTGGGTACACAGTTCCTGGATTGTGGCACGGTCAAGCCTGTAGGTGATTATCAAATGTCGCTCCTCCATTGTCTACAGGTCCACCAACGGTCGGTACACCGGAGGATGCCGCCATCTCCTCACATGCCCAGCGGACGGTGCCTATGAAGGACAACAGCGAGCAAAGAGTCAAACAACTCAGAGGTACGTACCCACAGTTTACACAGAACACCATCCATACAAAAAAGGTGGCCTGTATGTGTGTTGAGTCGAGGCCTAGGTATGTGTGACGCAGTTGAAAATGAAGCCATGTGGGCCCCTGAAATGGCAGCTGCCTGACCTCTAAAGTGGGGCAATGGTATGTGAGGTAACTGCGCTGGCGTTGTACACTGTCGCAGTAGGAGGTCGAAGACCGCAGCGCAATGCTGCATTGGCTAACATTGGACCCTATGGGTCCCAGGAGCCAATGACGATGTACGCCGGTGGTGACGGTACGCACCACCACGGACGTGACTGCCATTTTCTATCTGTTCAATCACTCGATACCTGATCTTCGACAGGAGAGGACCTACACTGCAAGTGCTGCTGTGACCTCGGTCTGGAAGAGACAATGGCTCGTGCGTCTGGAGAAAGGGCCCCTGCCTTCACATCGGAGGAATTGAAGAAACTCGTGGACGGGGTCCTCCCACAGTACAACCTACTCTACGGTCCTCCAGACAAACAGGTAAGTACACAGGGAGCATGTTGTATGGGCTATGCCTGTGTGGAGAGGGCTGGATGTAAGAAGGAAGGGGGCAGAGTGCTGCGTGCATGAAAGGCGGTGAATGCATGTGCCACATGGCAAGGGCAGGGATGGGGGCCAATCACTTTGACGGTGCAGTTGGTAATGACTTCTCTTCTTCCCCTGTACATTTCAAGTAGGTCAGCGCCCACCAGAAGAAAGATATTTGGCGTGAAATCGCCAAGGACGTCCGGACCCTGGGGGTCTACCACAGACGGAGCACCCACTGCCGGAAAAGATGGGAGGACATTCGCCGCTGGAGCAAGAAGAGGGCAGAGGCTCAGCAGGGGATGGCCTCCCAACGTGGGAGGGGTGCCCGTCGCACCATGACCCCCCTGATGTTCACGATCCTGGCGGTGGCCTACCCAGAGTTGGATGGGTGCTTGAGGGCATCACAGCAGACTCAAGGGAATGATTACACTCTCATTCTGCTGACTTTGCGCGCAGTGGAGTTGTCTGGGTGGGGGAGGAGGGCTGTGGGTTTCCCTAGGCCAGGTCGAGTTCCGTAGGCAAGGCCCCTCCGTAAGACAGGCCATGTGGCACCCCAGCCCACCTCTGTAGAGTGCCAAGTAAAGCTATTCATGCCCCTGTGTCATCTATGTGTGCAGATGTCGTCCATAGCCTTGTAGGCCATTTCCCAGGATTTGAACAGTGGAGCCCAAGAGCGCAGCGTAGTGCAGGGGGCTTCTGTGTCTGTCTTGTCCGCCAACGGTAGCGGTAATCCATGCACTCAACATGTCTTTCTTCTGTCGTCCCCCCCTTTTTGTGGTCTCCCTGCTCTTGTGTGCATTAGCACCATCAGGTGGAGGAGCAGTGGCACCGCAGTAGGAGGGAGCTGCATCCCACATGTCCCTGGAGGGCGAGACTACGGACTTGGAATTCACCAGTGGGACGGAGGGCGAGGGGAGCTCCACGGCGGGGACAGGAGCTGACACCAGCGTTACGGACTCATCCTCTGATGGGAGCTCCCCCCCCTACCAGCACCGCCCTCCCAGCAGCCCCTCAGCCCTCGCCCAGTGCCCACTCACCCAGGAGGGTGGGCATCACCTTCGCACCAGGCACCTCAGGCCCTGCCCCAGTCACCCCTGCTGCCCTCAGTGAGGAGGCCATTGACCTCCTCAGGTCCCTCACTGTTGGGCAGTCTACCATTTTGAATGCCATCCAGGGTGTAGAAAGGCAGTTGCAACAAAAAAATGCATTCCTGGAGGGGCATTCGCTCTGGTCAGGCGGCCCTTCACAGAGCTTTTCAGACTCTGGCTTCAGCACTGATGGCAGCCATTGTCCCCGTCTCTAGCCTCCCCCCTCCAACTTCCTCCACCCAGACCCAATCCCTTGTACCTCTGCCTATCCCAAGCACACCATCAGACCCTCCTGCACACACCTCAACACACAAGGAAAGCTCAGGAAAACATAAGTACAACACATCCCACAGGCACTCACGCAAGCAACACACACATGCAGACACACCAGCATCCACTGCCTCCACTGTGTCCCCCTCCTCGTCATCTCCCTCCTCCCTCCCAGTCTCGTCTACACTCACACCTGCATGCACTACCTCTACAGCCACTACGTCCCTCAACAGCACACCCACCAGCACACCCCGCTCATGTGCAGTCACCACCCCCACTACCATTCACACGTCCCCTGCGTCCTCTCCCAGTGTTTGTGACGCCCCCTCCCAAGACACACAAATGCAGGCACACACCCACCCAACAGACATCCACCTCACGACAGCCTCCAGCGCATGCACCTTCACCCAAAGTCACCAAATGTAGACCTCCTTCTACCACCACCTCTTCCTCCACTCCCAAACCCCCTCCAGCTACCCGTCCCAGTTTGTCCAAAAAACTTTTCCTGTCCACCCTTGACCTTTTTCCCACACCTCCCCCACCCTGTCCATCTCATAGGTCCCAAAGTTGCACCTCAGCCACAACATCTCCGGGACCAGTGGTGCCTGTAGTCACCGGTATGTGGAGTACACCAGCCACCAGAACAGCCAGTGTGGCACGAAGCCACAGGACAGACAGTCCCCCACCTGTGAAGCATCAGAAGTTGGCCAGTGCCCGGCGGGAGAGGGGGAATACTCCAGCCACCAAAGCCGGTCCCAGGGGTCCCGTTGGGAGTGTGGAGTCAGCTGTGACACTTTCCAAGGTGGGGAAGGGCCACAAGAAACCCGGCAAGTCTGGGAAGAGCTGCACGGCGGAGAAGACCGCCGTCATCCACGCTGCCCAGGAGCCCAACGCCAGCCCCAGCTCAGCTGCCCAGGAGGCCACCGGCAGCCCCAGCCCAGCTGCCCAGGAGGCCACCGCCAGCCCCAGCCCAGCTGTCCAGGAGGCCAGCGCCAGCCCCAGCCCAGCTGCCCAGGAGGCCACCAGCAGCCCCAGCCCAGCTGCCCAGGAGGCCACCGCTAGCACCAGCCACGCTGGGCCATGAAGGACCACCAGCACCAGCCCCACTGGTCCATGAAGGACCACCAGCACAAGCCACACTGGGCCATGAAGGACCGCCAGCACAAGCCCCGCTGGGCCATGAAGAACCGCCAGCACAAGCACCGCTGAACAGGGCACCGCCATCTGAAGCACCGTTGAACAGGGCACCACCATCTCAAGCACCACTGAACAGGCCACCGCCATCTCAAGCACCACTGAACAGGGCACCGCCATCTCAAGCACCGCTGAACAGGGCACCGCCAACTCAAGCACCGCTGAACAGGGCACCGCCATCTCAAGCACCGTTAGCCCATGAGCGGCAGGGGCACTGACGCAACTTGGTTAGTCACGGGGTGAGTGATGCACTCTGGGCACCAGTCCCCCTCCAGAACCAGTGGAGAGATCCACCCACTACCTCTGTCCTTCACAGGATGAAGCACTCTGGGCACCATGCCCCCTCCAGAACCAGTGGAGACTGTTATCCACTTGAGAGACTGTGGCTTTGCACTCCCCAGGATAGAACAGTGGGCGAACCACCCACTGTAGAGACTTGAGAGACTGTGGCTTTGCACTCCCCAGGATTGAACAGTGGGCAAACCACCCACTGTAGAGACTTGAGAGACTGTGGCTTTGCACTCCCCAGGATTGAAGAGTGGGCATGTGGCCCCCTTGTGGATTTGGCGTTGTGCACTCAAGCGGCTGAGGTGCCCCCCTTTCCCTCCCCCTGAGGTGCCTATTTTCTTGCTGTCTGATGCCTCTGCAGTGTTCTCTCCATCATGGTCGGGGATCTTGTGTGGGCCTCGCCCATACCGTGTGGTCCCAGTGTTCCACGGACTTTCTTTGTGCAGTACCTGGACTACTATGCCTGGTTTATATTTTGTACATGGTGTATATATATATTTGTGCCTACTTGTTTGTAATATATTCCGATGGTTACACTCATTTTCTTTGGTCTTTGCATTCTCCAGGGGGGTTTGGGGGGGTGTAACTGTGATGTATTGATATGCATTAGTGTGTGTGTTGTGGTGGGTGAGGGTGGGGGTGGGGGTGTTGCATGTGTGTGTCCCTGTTTTTTGCCTCCCGCCTCCCCTGTGTCGTAGGTGCAGTACTCACCGTGGTCTTCGCCGCCGGCGATCGTGCTCCTGGTAGAGGAGTAGGAAGACTATCGCAGGTAGAATTTGGAGTTCCGGTTCCATGGTGTCCTCGTTCCTCGTGGAGTGTGTAGAGGTGAGCGTTTTCCCTTCGAAATTCCTGTTTCCGCCGGTGAATCCGCCCCGGAAAAGGTGTCGGATTGGTCTGTCGTAATAGTGTGGGTGGTAGATTGTCTCCCGCCTGTCTGTTGGCGGTGACCGCCACGCTGTTTGTTTGTACCGCCGTGGCGGTCTGAGCATTAAAGTGTCTGTCTTTGTTGGCGGTTTCCGCCACGGTAGTAATTGCAATTTTTTTACCGCCGGCCTGTTGGAGGTCTTACCGCCACTTTAACACCGTCTGCCAGGGTTGTAATGACCACCTACATGCCTTAAGAAATTATAGTGTGGAGGGCCAGTTTCTGTGGTGAAAGAGTGTAACTATATATATTGATGCAAACAGTACTGTCCTTAACAGTTCAGTTCTCTTTCCTAGGGTAGCCTGGTGCATAACTTTTCAGTGCAATTGAATTTCTGCAAAGTATAGAGTGGGGAATATGTCTTCCCTTTACCATTACAGCTCAGAAGCTCAAGATGTAAGAGGGGTAGCTGACTGGACCTCAATCAGAGCTGCCCAGTGCAAAAGTGAGCAAGGAATTCCAACCACAAAAGGGGAGTGCTATTACTTGACAAAGGAACTGGACAAACTCTTAGGTTGCAGGGTGTATCTGGATTCACACTCTAGTGCTGATAACAAAAGTGTGAAGAATAGTACAGGGGACCATTGGTGACCTGAAGCCAATTCCACTCAAACCTGTGAATGTTAACTTGAACCAAGAAATGTACTGATTCCTCTGGATTAGCATACATTATGGACCTCATTACGAACCCTGCCTCCAATGTTGCAGTCTGAGCGCCACATTATGAAAGCGGCAGTAGAGCCATGGTCGGACCGCTAGCAGTAGGGCTAGCACAACCAGATTTCAACCACATGATGGTCTGGTGGTGCTGGCTATCCTAATCCACCAGGGCAGCGCTGCAAGCAGCGCTGCTGTGGGAATTATAACTCCCTTCTCCACCAGCGATTTCATGGCGGTAACAATGACATGAAAAGGCTGGTGGAGACAGGGTGCAGGGGGCACAGGGGAGCCCTTGCACTGCCCCTGCACTTGGCATGGGCAGTGCAGTGGCCCCCCTGTCCAACCCTGTCGCAATGTTCACTGTCTGCTTTGCAGACAGTGAACATTGCGACAGGTGCTGGTGCACCCTATGCACTACAGCATTGCCGCTGGCTCTATTATTATGACACAGTTGCCACCGAAGACAATGCTGAAAGATGTTTCCGGCTGGGCTTGCAGGTGGAAACTAAGTTTCCACCCGCTGATCCAGCAGGAAACTCATAATGGCCCCGACAGGGAGGCTGCCACACTGGCGGCAACCTACCTGTTGGGACTTCGGTTGACAGGCTTTTCCGCCCGCCAAATTTATAATCAGGGCCTATGTGTTGCACATTTCACAGCCTGCATTTTGGTAATGACTGGCTGTGGTTGACATTCTGTGGTGGAAAAAAATACCCCAGGATCAGGAGTATCCACTGCAGTGGTTGGTAGCCTTCAACAAAAAAGAGAAGTACCCTGCATAACCTAGAACTAGTGTACAATTGGAACTTCCAATTACTATATCGTCAGAACCCTAAGCAATGGACTGATGGTTTCAATCACTCTGAGTTCATGATTGCAAACCTCAGCTACTAGAGCCTGGGAGTCTGACAGAACAGGGAAATGCCACATTTCCTCTCAGAAGGTCACACAAGGATTCTGCAGCATCCTTCACCAAAGGTCCAGGTCCTCAAAGAGTCCAAACAGACAATGCATTCAGGTTATGATATTAACTATCTATTTTGAGTTGAAATTAGAATTGCATTTCAGAAGACATCATGCAAGAAGCACATGGACTAATCATGGGTACACAAAAGAACAACCACATTGCTAACTTCAAGGCAATGTGATAAACCCCTTATGGGGGAATTAAGGGATTTTCCACCAGGAAATCCAAGCTTTTCCCAGGGGCACATGTTAGATCATTAATCACTCAATACTGACCGTTATACTTCCCATAGCCTGGCGAGAATGTACACGCCTTCCACCAGTAAAACCTCAGACTATAGAGCATAGAGCTCTGATAGGGAGTATGCAAAAGCATGAACCGCACCTGCACTCAACATGAAGATAATTCACCAAGAAAAGTACCCAGGGTCACCAGAAAAAAAGTAAAAAAGTGGTAGGGCAGCAAAGGTTGTCCACAAAATGCAAGACTTTCATCCATACACTGCCTCTTACCATTGGCATTGACACCAAGGTTCAAGTTTCCCAATCTTTTGGACCTAGTTTTCATTAAGTTTGTAACACAAATCCAATGCAAAGTGTTATGCTGAGATTTACTAACCAGTTCAAATCAGCGTTTGTGTTGGATAGTTTCCCAAAGTAAAGCAAAGTTATGCTATGTTGCTTTGCATTTTTGCGTTACTTTGCTTCAAGGAAGTATTCCATGGGTGGTGTATGGGTGTTCTAATACAACCACTCATGAATTTTGACACAAATCTCTATCTGCAAACATTCATAGATAGGGATTTGTGCCTGAATTTTACGCCTCCTTGTTTATCCTACATTGTATACGTTCTACATTATACAGCGTATATACAAAGCAGGAAAGATGTTAAAGGATAGTTTGTGTACTGGAAGGATAGCCTTCCAGTACAAAAACTATTATTTACAGAATGCACACACACTTGCACTGTCACATAAGGATGTGTGAGTCGGCAGGAGCTTGTTTTTTCATGTGCTGGGAGCTTTTTCCTAGAGTGATGGGGTCATTATTTTTCCCCGTCCCTTACAGCCAGGCTTTACTCTAAAAAGAGTAAATGGAATAAAGCCCTTCCTTCAGCGGTCCGTAGTTTGTAGGGCCATCGGAGGAAGAATTCTGACAAGAAACCACAAGCAAAGCAATGTAACTATAATTAAGTTACCTGAATGCCATTGGAGTATGAATTAATTTTACTATTAAATCAGAGAAAGACATTTAGGATCAAAGACACAGAATAAAAACTCACAGAGATTTTATTCATTGACTGTATTACAAATATTGTAAGAAATAAGACACTGAATAAACTGAGACATTTTGTTACTTTTATTTTTGTGACCTACTGATCGATTATTTCACAGTTCCACTTTTATACTAATTTTCCCAACAGAGGATGTAGATCCACTATTGAAAATTCAGAACTGATCTGGGGGTGTTTCTCTTTCAAATATAATTTTCTGGCTGTCACTCAGACTTTGTGCTAGATGATGGCTTTCACCACAGTAGCAAAAGTTCTGACTCCAAACAGAAGTATCCAAAATAAGGACATACAAGTATGAAATCTCAGCACCTAGCTGTCATCAGCCTTTCTAAGTAGTCATCAGTCACAAGCAAAAAGGCAGCCCTGCTTAGAAATTTTGATGCCTTTGACTTACCCCTTCCTTCTACCATCTACACTATGTCATCACTCAGACAAACTAATAAGCACCTCTTCGCTAAAAAAGGACCTCACTGAATCTTTTGGGTAGCCTTTTCTCCATTCTCCCTCACTATAGTTCTGGGACTCCACCCTCTATCCACAGGAATGCAGTCAATACACTCCCTTTGTGTAGTGAAGCTGTATCTACTCTCCATCACATCTTGCAAATTTCATCCCACAGGTCCATGCGCTGAGACTTTCATCTCACAAGAAGTCTCATTGATACACTTTTAAGAGCATATTTACTAAGGGTATGTGTTGGACCTGGCTTTTTGACAGGGACATCCCCCAACATTTTGCCTCCTTCCTCCTATTTTTTCTGACCTGTTGTTGTTGGCTTTTGACCTCTGGGCACTTTACCACTGTTAACCAGTGCTAAAGTGCATATGCTCTCTGTGTAAATTGTACTACTGATTGGTTTATCCATGATTGACTATTTAATTTACTTATAAGTCCCTGGTAGAGTGCACTACATGTGCCTAGGGCAGGTAAATTAAATGCTACTAGTGGGCCTGCAGCACTGGTTGTGCCACCCACCTCAGTAGCCCCTTAACCCTGTCTCAGGCCTGCCATTGCAAGGCCTGTGTGTGCAGTTTCACTGCCACTTCGACTTGGCATTTAAAAGTACTTGCCAATCCTAGAACTCCCCTTTTACTACATGTAAGTCATCCCTAATGTGTGCCCTAGGTAACCCCTAGAGCAGGATGCTGTGTAGGTAAAAGGCAGGACATGTACCTGGGTAGTTATATGTCCTAGTAGTGTAAAACTCCTAAATTCGTTTTTACACTACTGTGAGGCCTGCTCCCTTCATAGGCTAACATTGGGGCTGCCCTCATACACTGTTGAAGTGGCAGCTGCTGATCTGAAAGGAGCAGGAAGGTCATATTTAGTATGGCCAGAATGGTAATTCAAAATCCTGCTGACTGGTGAAGTCGGATTTAATATTACTATTCTAGAAATGCCACTTTTAGAAAGTGAGCATTTCTTTGCGCTAAAATCTTGTTGTGCCCTTCAATCCACGTGTGGCTAGGTTTAGTTGACAGCTCCTTGTGCATTCACTCAGACACACCCCAAACACAGGGTACTCAGCCTCACTTGCATACATCTGTATTTTGAATGGGTCTTCCTGGGCTGGGAGGGTGGAGGGCCTGCCCTCACACAAAGGACTGCCACACCCCCTACTGGGACTCTGGCAGACAGGATTGAACTGAAAGGGGGCTTGGTGCATTTCTTAGAGACTCTTTGAAGTCACCCCCACTTCAAAGGCACAACTTAGTATAAAACAGGGCCTCTGCCCTACCTCATCAGACACTTGCTGGAGAAGAAACCTGAACCAGAAACTACATCCTGCCAAGAAGAACTGTCTGGCTGCTCAAAGGACTCACCTGTCTGCTTTTCTACAAAGGACTGCTGCCTTGTTGTTGGCCTGCTGCCTTGCTGAACTCTTGCCTGGCTGTAAAAGTGCTCTCCAAGGGCTTGGATAGAGCTTGCCTCCTCTTCCCTGAAGTCTCAGGACCAAAAAGACTTCACTCTTGGACGCTCCGTGCGCCGAACTTTTCGACGCACAGCTTGTTCCGCAGCAAGAAAAACGCCGCACACCGACGCTGATCAACGCGACGCCTTCGGGACGACCGAAACTTTGACGCACGGTCTCGCAAGGACAACGCCGCCCGACTTCCCGGGAGAAATCGACGCAACGCCTGCCGTGAGATCGAAACTTTGACGCACGGCCTCGCAAGGACAACGCCGCCCGACTTCCCAGGAGAAATCGACGCGACGCCTGCCGTGAGATCAAAACTTTGACGCACGGCCTCGCAAGGACAACGCCGCCCGACTCCGCAGGAGAAATCGACGCGACGCCTGCCGTGAGATCAAAACTTTGACGCACGGCCTCGCAAGGACAACGCCGCCCGACTCCGCAGGAGAAATCGACGCAACGCCTGCCGTGAGATCGAAACTTCGACACGCAGCCCTGCAGAACGACGCGCAGCCGGAAAACAAGCAGGAAAATCCATGCACAGACCCGGGACATCTGGTAATCCCCGCGACCCACAGAAAGAGACTTTCCGCGCGCCGGAAAACAACGCACGACTTCCCCGCGTAGAAAATAACGACGCAAGTCCGTGTGTGCTGGGGAGAAATCGACGCACACACCCTTTTTCCACGCACCTCTTCCTTTGTGGCCCTCTGAGGAGATTTTCCACCAGACACCAGGTACTTTGTGTTTGAAAGAGACTCTGTTTACTTTCTAAAGACTTAAGACACTTTATATCACTTTTCAGTGATATCTTTACAAATTCATATTGCAACTTTGATCGTATTGACCTGAAGATACCCAGATAAATATTATATATTTTTCTAAACACTGTGTGGTGTATTTTTGTGGTGTTATGCTATGGTGTTGTATGATTTATTGCACAAATGCTTTACACATTGCTTTCTAAGTTAAGCCTGACTGCTCGTGCCAAGCTACCGGAGGGTGAGCACAGGCTGATTTTGGATTGTGTGTGACTTACCCTGACTAGAGTGAGGGTTCTTGCTTGGACAGAGGGCAACCTGACTGCCAACCAAAAACCCCATTTCTAAAATTGGTGATCAGCGGTGAGGATAGGACTTGTGTTTGTGCAGTGACATACAGTAGCTAAGTATTTCACTACCTACCCACAGTTGAAGGTCAACTTGATTTTTCATCTTTTTTGCTTTTGGTTCTCTGATGTCCTCCTGGATATACTATTGATATTTTGGACTTTGGATTTTGGTTCTTGCCAGTAAGACTTTGTCAGCAATGAGATTGCTTACCTACTCATTCTGTGTGCCTACTGACCACCTCACTAAGGCTGACCTAAGGAAGCTTTGCAGAAAATGGGGCCTTCCTGTAGCAAGGAGATCTACTAAGGCGGAGATGCTACATGCCTACATAGTCGGGGGGAAGAAAGATGGGCAGAGAGAGAGGCAGCAAGAAACCAAATGACTAAGTACCCCTCAGATGAGGAGGAGGACTACTCACATGAGGAGGAAGACTGCTCACATGAGGAGGAAGACTACTCAGATGAGGAAAGAGAACCAGTGGGAGATGAATGGCTCCTAGCTCTAGAGCGTGTATGGTAGAGCTAGATGAGCAGCTTGAAAGGGCTGAGGCAGCAAGTCTCTTAGCCCTGGAAGAAGAAAAGATTGCAGCTCAAGAGCTGAGCTGTAAAGAGCTGAAACTGGAGGCCGGAAGGGCTGAGTCCAGTTCAGATGGTGGCAGCAAAAATCTTGCATCCAGTACTGCTGAAGAAGGGCACAAGCCCAGAGATGTGGTGCCCAACTTAAAGAAGGGAGTTGACACACCCCAGGTGGTTCAAGGGTATGAAGTAGTTCCCGTTATGCACAGGGTCCCTGAGAAGGATTGGGGAACTGGCACAGGGAGTCATATTCCTACTGGGGGGAGGGACTCTTTACTGACTCTAGCAGAGAGTGACAGAGAAAAGGGTTCCCCCCTGGTTGACGTCCTGGATATAGAGTGTAGAGACATCCCAGAAGAGTATGGGTTGAGTGTCAGGGACAGACAGGTACTGTCTCACCAGTCTCAGGAGGGTGATGTAGAGTGCTTTTCCAAGGCTGAGTTGCTGGGTGGTTGGGTGAAGGGTACTGTGATTAATACATGTGAAGGGCAGAGTGATGTAATTGCTGGAGAGCATATGGCTGGTCCTTATTTTCCAGAGCTACGCCAACACCAGGTGGAGTGTGAGTTCTCTGACCCCAGGGAACTTACAATGGAGGCAGACTTCTGGGTGAGTACCAGAGAGTCTGAGGAGGCATTTGGGGGTGCTCCTGAAGGGAGTGGTCTAGGTGGTTCCCAACCGAGTGAGGTGGGAAAGGATTGTAGTGTCCCAGGTAGGTCCCAGGTCCTAGAGGGTTCCATGAGGGAACACCAGGAGGGAAGCCTAGCCTGTACCATAGGGCCACCTTTTGAGGGAAGCCCCGCAGTGTCAGAAGAACTTGGGGGGGTGACTGTAGCCAGCATCCCAACAGTTCTGGTGCCTGGCAGTATCCCTCCTAGTGAGGGGGTGCAGAAGTCCAGACATAGGGTTGAGAGGGGGTTGCAGACCCCAGTGGAGGACCTTGAGAGTCAGGAGACAGCTCTGAGAGCAGAGCCCCCCAGGAATGACCCAGGTGAAACCGTTTCTGGTTTGGGGGAAACCCAGACTCTGCCGGATGGGCAGAGGTCGGGAGACCTGCGCCAACCAGACTCTTGTGTGGCCCTTGGGGACGGTGTGTCCCTTGTGGGGGGTGAGAGTGCCCCCCAGGAAGTCCTGGCATGCCAGGCAAAGATTCAACCTCAGGGTGGTGACTCTGGGTTGGATACCCAGGTTCAGAGGTTAAACTCTGACCTGGTGGGAGGTAGATGTGCCTCCCAAGAAGTCCTGCTGTGCCAGGCAATTGTCCAACCTCAGGGTGTTGACTCTGGGTTGGGTGACCAGGTTCAGAGGTTAAACTCTGACCTGGTGGGGGGTAGGTGTGCCCCCCAGAAAGTCCTGGCATGCCAGGCAATTGCCCAACCTCAGGGTGGTGACCCTGGGTTGGGGAACCAGGCTCAGAGGTTAAACTCTGACCTGGTGGGAGGTAGGTGTGCCTCCCTGGAAGTCCTAGCGTGCCAGGCAATTGCCCAACCTCAGGGTGGTGACCCTGGGTTGGGGAACCAGGCTCAGGGGATAAACTCTGATCTGTTGGGGGGTAGGTGTGCCCCCCAGAAAGTCCTGGCATGCCAGGCAATTGCCCAACCTCAGGGTGGTGACCCTGGGTTGGGGAACCAGGCTCAGAGGTTAAACTCTGACCTGGTGGGGGGTAGGTGTGCCCCCCAGAAAGTCCTGGCGTGCCAGGCAATTGTTCAACCTCAGGGTGGTGACTCTGGGTTGGATACCCAGGTTCAGAGGTTAAACTCTGACCTGGTGGGAGGTAGGTGTGCCTCCCAAGAAGTCCTGCTCTGCCAGGCAATTGTTCAACTTCGGGGTGGTGACTCTGAGTTGAATGGCCCAGTTCAGAGGTTAAACTCTGACCTGGTGGAGGGTCAGTGTGCCCTCCAGGAAGTCCTGGCATGCCAGGCAATTGTTCAACTTCAGGGTGGTGACTCTGAATTGAATGGCCAAGTTCAGAGGTTAAACTCTGACCTGGTGGAGGGTCAGTGTGCCCTCCAGGAAGTCCTGGCGTGCCAGGCAATTGTTCAACTTCAGGGTGGTGACTCTGAGTTGAATGGTCAGGTGCAGAGGTTAAACTCTGACCTGGTGGGGGGTAGGTGTGCCTCCCAGGAAGTCCTGGTTTGCCAGGCAGTGATCCAGTCTGAGGGTACAGACCCTGGGCTGGAAGACCAGGTTCAGGGTGTCCCCCCGGACCTGGAGGGAGGGGCTACTGATAACAGTGCCCCTGCCATGTTGTCTTCTAAGGAGGCCACTCCTAGTTGGAGGGTGCTGGACCCCAGAAGGGAGGGCAGGGGGAGGGAAGCCTCACCCCGGGCCCTAGTCCAACCTGAAGGTACAGACCCCAGGTTGGAGGGCCAGTTGCAGGTTAACAGCCCTGCACTGGTGGAGGAATGGTACAGGGCGACTTCTGTAAGCACCCTGACCATGTTGGACTCTGGGGGTACCGCTCCAGGAGGGAGGGTACAGAGCCCCAGAGCGGAGGACCAGGTTCAGGCTGTCATCCCTGACCTGGTGGAAGAGAGAGTGGTTAAAGGGTGCCCAGCACCTGGGGCTACCGCCCCCCACTCTCCATAGCCACAGTGGTTGGAGAGCTTTGAGAGGCCTGGGGCCTGGCTCTCATTCCTGGCAGCTGTCATTAATCACTGTGGCTTGCTGTCCGGGTGGACAGAGTTATCCCTGGGGAGGGGACAAGTGTCACACCCCGGGGGTAGAGTGGGCAACACCACTGTGTTGGTCATGGTGGTACTATCCTGCTCCTGGGATACATCTGTGAGCAAAGTAAGGTTAGGTGCTGCACAGATGGGATCCGCAGGTAAGGAGAAAGGTTCCCCATGGGTTGGCTTAGTGGGCCCTGAGAGTATGGACAGAGTGATCCAATTGGAGTCAGGAAGGTGAAGAACGGGAGCATGCCCCTGCTGTTGTGGGCCTGGGTCCTTGTTCTGTCGCCTCAAACAGGGAAGTACATCAGGATAGTGATTGTTCTCCCCTGGCTTTAGGCTGGTAGGGGGTCATGTTGGACCTGGCTTTTTGACAGGGACATCCCCAAACTTTTTGCCTCCTTCCTCCTATTTTTTCTGACCTGTTGTTGTTGGCTTTTGACCTCTGGGCACTTTACCACTGCTAACCAGTGCTAAAGTGCATATGCTCTCTGTGTAAATTGTACTACTGATTGGTTTATCCATGATTGACTATTTAATTTACTTATAAGTCCCTGGTAGAGTGCACTACATGTGCCTAGGGCAGGTAAATTAAATGCTACTAGTGGGCCTGCAGCACTGGTTGTGCCACCCACCTCAGTAGCCCCTTAACCCTGTCTCAGGCCTGCCATTGCAAGGCCTGTGTGTGCAGTTTCACTGCCACTTCGACTTGGCATTTAAAAGTACTTGCCAAGCCTAGAACTCCCCTTTTACTACATGTAAGTCATCCCTAATGTGTGCCCTAGGTAACCCCTAGAGCAGGGTGCTGTGTAGGTAAAAGGCAGGACATGTACCTGGGTAGTTATATGCCCTAGTAGTGTAAAACTCCTAAATTCGTTTTTACACTACTGTGAGGCCTGCTCCCTTCATAGGCTAACATTGGGGCTGCCCTCATATACTGTTGAAGTGGCACCTGCTGATCTGAAAGGAGCAGGAAGGTCATATTTAGTATGGCCAGAATGGTAATACAAAATCCTGCTGACTGGTGAAGTCGGATTTAATATTACTATTCTAGAAATGCCACTTTTAGAAAGTGAGCATTTCTTTGCACTAAAATCTTGTTGTGCCCTTCAATCCACGTCTGGCTAGGTTTAGTTGACAGCTCCTTGTGCATTCACTCAGACACACCCCAAACACAGGGTACTCAGCCTCACTTGCATACATCTGCATTTTGAATGGGTCTTCCTGGGCTGGGAGGGTGGAGGGCCTGCCCTCACACAAAAGACTGCCACACCCCCTACTGGGACTCTGGCAGACAGGATTGAACTGAAAGGGGGCTTGGTGCATTTCTTAGAGACTCTTTGAAGTCACCCCCACTTCAAAGGCACAACTTAGTATAAAACAGGGCCTCTGCCCTACCTCATCAGACACTTGCTGGAGAAGAAACCTGAACCAGAAACTACATCCTGCCAAGAAGAACTGCCTGGCTGCTCAAAGGACTCACCTGTCTGCTTTTCTACAAAGGACTGCTGCCTTGTTGTTGGCCTGCTGCCTTGCTGAACTCTTGCCTGGCTGTAAAAGTGCTCTCCAAGGACTTGGATAGAGCTTGCCTCCTGTTCCCTGAAGTCTCAGGACCAAAAAGACTTCACTCTTCCTCTTGGACGCTTGCCATTTTAGCTCTTGTCTTCCTTCTTTGGATCATCCCCATGGTCCTTCTGGCACTGCACCCAAGGTTCTGGGCCCATTTTATTCTAGTTCTCTTTGTTTGGGTCCTCCTGAGCCTTGTCATTTTAGTCCTGATTCTCCTGGATATCCCAGTCCAGCCCTCTTGGTCATAATGTCTGTTCTTGCCCCCTGATCTTTCTCACCCTGGCCTTGCTACCCCCAAGTCCTGGTCTTTCTGCTTCACGTGTTACTCTGGGCTGTGGTGTATTGTCATGGTCCCCCAGGGTGCATTCCTATGCCTGTTGGCGCTGGTCCTTTTAATCCTCCTTGTTTTGTTCCTCCTGACTCAGGTCCTCCTGGTATTCTTTATATTGACCCCCTTGTCTTCCTTCCTTATTCGGCCCCTAGTCCTATTGGCCTAGATCTTGTCTTTTTGGATCTGGTCCCGGTCACAATGGGACTATTCTTCCTGCAGCTTGAACTCATGCTGCTAAAAAAAAAAACATCATAGTCCTCTTTATCTGGTCCTCCTGGACCTGGCCATCCTTTCGCTCATCTTCCTGGCCATCCTCTTCCTAGCCCTGTGGCCTGGACCTTCAGGCTGTGATCATTGGGATCCTGGTGTTCATGGTTCTGATCCTCCTTTTCTTCCTCACCCTGGTCCTTCTGGTACTCAAGGTCCTGATCCTCTTTACCCTGATCTTTCTGGTCCCTGTAGTCCTTTTTTCCTGGTTCTCAAATAACTTTTTTTCTGTCTCTAGCTGCCTGTGTCCCTGGTCTCAGCTACCTGGCACTCCTGGACAAGTTCATGCTATTCTTGTCTTTCATAGTTCTTGTCCTTCTCAAAATTCTGGGCCCATACAGTTTAGGTTCTCATGGACCTAGTTCTCCTGGACCTGAGCTACTTTCTATCTTAGTCTTGGTCTCCTTGATCCTGGTTGGCATGGCATTTCTTCTCTTAGTGTGCTTGTTATCATAAACTTTGCCTTTTGGCCATCATGGCCCTCCGTGGTTCTTCCAGGCTTGGCACATTTGGACCTAATTCTTTGTAGTCTCCTTGTCCTGGCTCTCCTCACTGTTAACCTCTTGCTCTTGGTACGACAGGTCCTGGTCCATCTTGGTTTGCATGTCCTGGCACTCTTAGTCTTTGTCTTCCTAATTTGGGCTGTCCTTGCTTTCCTGGATTTATTCAGTTCCATTTACTCACACTTGCAATGAAGCCATTGATCCAGGTCCTCCTTATCTCCTTGTTTGGGCCTTCCTGAGTCATTTTGGTCCTGGTCCTCCTGCCCCCCTCTCTCCATGCCACTTGGTCTTCCAGATGCTGGTCGGCGTTCTTATCTCAGCTTCTCCTCAAGCTGGTCCTGCCGTAATGATTGCTCTGCCCCACTTGGCAATCAGAGCCCTGGTCCCCTTGGCCCTGATCCTATCCCTCCTGTTTACAGTCTTCCTGGTCATGATTCTTTTAGTTTACCTAGTCCTCTTGCTCTGGTGTTCTGGGTGTCCTTGGTACTGCCCCCTCAGTTTTCCCAAACCATGTACTGCTTATCCTAGTATCCTGGACATACTGTCCTTTGTCCTTCAGGTCCTGACATTCATAGGCCTCTTCAATCTAGTCTTGATCCTCCTGGCCCTCCTCCTCCTTGTCCTTGCCCGCATGGCTCTTCCATAACTTGTCCTGTGACAGATCATCCTAGTGTTTCTAGTTTTGATGTCCCTTGACTTCTGGTTCATGCTAGTCTAAGAAGTTCCTGGTGATGTACTTCCTAGTCCTGGTCTGACTGGTCATAATTCCCATGAGTTCATGCACCTAGTCTTTTGGATCCTGGGTCTCCTGTTCCACAGCCTCCTTGACCTGGATCTTTAAATCTCCTTACTGTAATTTTTGTCCCTCGGTCCTCCTGGTCCCCTGGTTTATCTTCTCCCTCATTATACCTAATCCTAATCCTTCTGATCCTGGTCACCTGTTTAGATGTAGTCCTCCTCTGGGTTCTGGTGCTTTTTCTGATCCTCATATATCAGGTCTTCTGTTGCTAGTTCCATTGGCCTTCATTTCTATAGCCCTCTTAGTACCTGATCCTCCTGCCCCATCCTACTCCTAGCAGTCCTCCTGGTCTCCTGGTTTGACTATTCTACATTGTTCTTGTCCACTTGCCCTTGGGACCTATCGTCTGGTCTTCCTCATCACTCTAACGCTGGTCTACCTAATTCCTATGTTGCAAGTCACCCTGGTTTAGGATCCCCCTGAGTCTGGCACATCCTTTATAGCCCCCTGGTCATTCTAATCTAGGGTTTCCAGGTCCTGCTTGCTCTGGTCCTTTTTGAGGTTGAGGTCTTCCTGGTCCTGGCCCTTTTCCTTGTTGCGCCTTGGTCCTCCTTAATCTGATGCCTGTGGTCTTGGCCTTCTTGTCTCTGATTCTTCATTCGATTGGTCTCCTGGAACTGATCCTCTTTGGTCTGTCTACTTGGGTCTGCTACCCCGGGCTCTGGTTGTCCTCTGCCCTCTGGTCACTACACACAGGTCTCATAGCCCTCCTTGCCATTACTGACCAGGGCCTTCTGTTCCTTTTATTTTTTGGCCCTTCTGCTCCTTCGGGTCCTTATCTACTGGGTCCAGATCCTCCTGTCCCACATCCTTCAGGCCCTCCCATTCCTTCGAACCCTGGTACCCCTAATGCTGTTTTTCATTGTTCTGCTCCTCATCGTCTATTTGTTCCTGGTCCCCACTGACACTGATAACTCTGTTCCTCATGAACTATGTCTCCCTGGGCCTAGTTCTTCTTGTCCTGGGTCTCATGGCTCTGGTTGTCCCAGCCCTCTTAGTGGTCCACCTCTTTGTCCTTTTTCTCCTACTTTGTATCCTCCTACTGCTTTCTTCTCCAGCCACCTCCACAATGACTTTAGTCAGCTATGGCCTCCAAGCGAATCACACAATTTTAATTTTGCTTCCAGATTTCTTTAGCTGAGACAGCACTGTCAAGTACAGAAATGAGGACACCATGGAGACAGGACCTTGCTCACTTAAAACACTGCTTAACAAGTTAAAAATCAAAATTACCATTCACAAGATGCTTTGTGCAGGTGACTAAAATGTCAGAGTGGAAGTTTGTGACATGGGACCAATGAGCATCAATGCATTAAACCTGCCTGGTGAATTGTATGAAAAAGAGGCTTTATCCGTAGGTAGCAGAGAGGGCTCCTCCTGTTAATTACCCAGATGAGTTACTTACCTGTCTCCTACTTTCACTTCCCCATTACAGAGAAGCCCCATTACAGTGTCTCGCTCCATTTACCCCCCTGCAGGTGCCCCAAAACTTTATGCCCCCAAACACCAATAAACTACTGTATGTTCCCCTCCCTCAGGGGCCCACACACCACCTATCTGTCTGCATTCCTAGTTTGCGCCTGCTTGTTGACTGCTGCTGTGAGCATTAAAAAACAATGAATTCTCATGAGTGAAAAAAACATTTATGTAACAAGCTTTAAAACCATACCATACTCATACTCAAGCTTTAAAACCATACCTATATTTTGCTGACAGCCAAATATTCTCTGACTGAAGTCCAAAATATCTGTGTGCCACACACTGGAGCTTCTGTTTCATTTATACATGTCTTTTTTAAATAATGAAACAAAATAAATGTTTTTCTTCAAAATGTATTTTACCACTTTTCATCTGTAAACAGCTTAGCTTAGTTAATGCACTTATCTTTTTACAAACTATTGTACACTTGTCTATACACTTACTTTCAAATGCTTCACACATGTTGCATCCCCATCACAAAATGGACACCACACTACCATTGCCTGAAGTCTTTTTTTTGTTATGGCCGGCTAAATAAGGACTTCATTCTTTTTATTTGTCCTGTTCCGGCAAATTGTACATCATCGCTAATATTTAGTCTACTGCTGGCTAAACAGCAGAGATTATGTACTAGTGGCCTACAGTGGGAAGGTAAATGAGAGGAATTCCTCAATTGTTTTTAATAAACTCTGGCTGCTCAAGAAGAGCTTTCTGAGCAGCCTAAGTATTTTTTTTTCTTTAGTGTAATGACAATCTTCTTGCAGGGTGTGCTTATTTCATTACACTACATTATGATATGCTTATTTTTCTTTTACTGCAACAGTGCTCAGGTGGCATATCTTAGCTGCCTGATCACTGATTGTGAGAGGCCTTGATGGAAAGGGGAGATACTTCCCTTTCCAATTGTACCTGTCTAGTAGATCCCTGCTTGTGGATCGCCACAGGAGACTGATCCTCATGCAGGGATCAACCCACTAGGCCCCAGGGACATGAAGAAGCGATCCCCTACGCAAGGGCTTGGACTCCCCTAACCACTCTGAAACATTCAGTCTATCTTGCCCCCCCCCGGGGGCAGATGAAGGGTGATTATCCCGATCTGATGCCAGAGGGGACAGAAAGCCAACTAGACTCTGGGGATACAAGGAAAAATAGAAAGTAGGTGTTGGGGGTAATCACCATGGCCATGCCCTCACACCTTAATTATATAAAAAACAGTATTTTACCACCCTTAGGGGGTGGATTCGGTAATTACACAAAGACTGTCCCCCCAGGAAGGAGGGCGGCAGAAAGCCCACTAAACACCAGGAACATTTTGTAGACAAAATATGTATGGGTAGGGGCTGCCTGCCATGGGAATGGCATTTCCCACCCCTCAGTCTTTCTGACCCTCCTGGGGGGCAGATGAGAGTGATTATCCCATTATGCCCCCCAGGGAGGCAAAAAGCCCACTAGGCACCAGGGAAATTGTGTAAACAAATATACAGGGTTTGGGGCTGGGGTTGGCCCAACATGGGCATGGCCATATCCCCACTGTTGGCATCCTTGGTGTGGTCTACTCTAACATTTTGCCTCAGTTTCCCAGTTGTTGATGTGTGCTGGACTCTGTTTTTGGCTGTTTTTGATACTCTGGGCACTTTACCACTGCTATCCAGTGCTAAAGTGCAAGTGGTCCTATGTAAAATGTATGTGTAATTGGCTTTCCATGATTGGCATATTTGATTTACTAGTAAAATCCCTAGTACAGTGCACTAGAGGTGTCCAGGGCCAGCAAATCAAATGCTACTAGTGGGCCTGCAGCACTGGTTGTGCCTCCCACATGAGTAGCCCTGTAAACATTGCTCAGAACCGCTGCTGCAATGTCTGTGTATGCAGTTTTAAACTGCCAATTCGACTTGTAGCCCCATGAGGGGAGTGCAGTGTATATTTAAGGTAGAACATATACTAGTGTGTTTTATATGTCCTAACGGTGAAATACTGCCAAATTTGTTTTTCACAGTTGCAAGGCCTATCTCTCTCACAGGTTAATATGGGGGCTGCCTTTAAACATTATTGAAGTGCAGATTCCTTTTGGGAGCAGATAGAAATGTGGAGTTTAGGGTCTCTAAGTTCACAATTTAAAAATACATCTATTGGTAAAGGTTGTTTTTAAGATGTGTGTTTAAAAATGCCACTTTTAGAAAGTAGGCATTTTCTTGCTTAAATCATTCTGTAACTCTGCCTGTCTGTGGATTCCTTGTCTGGTGCAGTTTGACAGTTCAGCTGTTTGCACCTCTCCTCTAGACAGTGACACAAAGGGAGCTGGGGTGTAGCCTCCAAATCCCAATGAGCCATCTGGGCTGGGGGGGAAGTGAGGAGTGGTCACTTACATCTGAATGGGCTGTGACTGCCCTCACACCATGCAGTCTCCAAACCCCCTTTTGAGTGTCTGGGACCTGGCCTAGGCAAAGCAGGATATTACTAACAAGAGAGACTTTCCTTTCAAGTTTGCCTCCTTAAAAGTCAGAAAGGAGTATAAGTAGTGGACTAAAACCCCAGAAAATTAGATCACTTCTGCATTCAAGAGAAACCTCTGCAAAGGAGAAGAGCTGAAGAGCTGAGGAGAAGTGCTGCCCCTGCCTGTGACTGTGCTTTGTTGGGCTATCCTGCAGTTGCTGCTTCTGCCTGTGAAAGGGGACAAAAACTGGACTTTGTTGTGCATTCCTGCTTGAGAAGAATCTCCAAGGGCTTGAACTGAGCTTGCCTCCTGTTTTGAAGTCTCAGGGCCATCAAAGACTTCCTCTGCCAGCACCTGGACTCTCTGCTGAGGCTCCTGCCCTGCTAAGTGGTGCCATGTCTAGTCCCTGGGCCCTTGAAAGGAGAAGTTGGCAAACAAGAGCTGAAAATCCACGCCCAGAGCGCCGTGCAGGGACATTTTTGACACACCATCTGCAACGTGGCTGATAAACGATGTGCTGCCGGCTTTGCTGCTGAAATCCATGCTCAACTTGCATCGTGGCTGGGAGGTCGATGCATCGCGGCTAGAGAAACAACGTGCAACACCCACTTGAGGATGGTGATAATGATGCAAACCATACGCAGCAGGATTTTTAACACTGTGTGACTGGATTTTCCACTCATTGTCCCCGGGTGTCAAAGTCAACCCGACTGTGCGGATCCGATGTGCCCATCCGGAAATTGACGCATCGCTCTCTTGCGAGGGAGAAGAAATGACATATCGCCGACCCGACCAGAGAATGAAATGACTCACGGCCTCACTTGCAAGTAAGCAATAGACGCAGAGCTGACTTTTCCAATGCATGCTCGCCCGTGCAGCTTTATTTTTAACACAAACCAGGTACTTTGTGTAACAACAGCATTCTCACTGTTTTCTACTGCTTAAGACTCTTGTTCTTTTGAAAATTCATATCTTGACTTGTGTAAGTTGGATTTTTGTTGTTTTTGTCTTGTTTGATTTAGATAAATATTACCTATTTGTGTAAACTGGTGTGGTGTCCATTTTGTAGTGTTTTCACTGTATTACTGTGTGTGTTGGTACAAATAATTTACATATGGATTCTAAAGTTAAGCCTGCCTGCTCGTGCCAAGCTAGCAAGGGTGTGAAAAGGGGTTAACTGAGTGTGATTCCTCTTTAAATGGCTACAGTGAGGGTCCTTGCTTGGACAGGAGGTAACCTGACTGCCAACCAAAGACCCAATTACTAACAACTACCCCCAAAAACAATTGACTTCAGTCTTCTGGAAAACCCTACCAGTCCCAGACAGTTCTGAAAACTAGACACCCTTGAGAGTCCAGGGTGGTGTGCGTCACGTAGATCCCACAACATGACCCCAGATAAGAATGGTACACCACTTGTGTGGGTGGGCCAAAAGCCGTTGACACAAAAGGCCCTAAAGTGCTATATTGGTAGATAAGCTATAGGGGTTGGTGTGGGAATTCAGGGTAGTGAGAAATTTGAGGTTCCCCGCAGATTCCAGAACTTTCTGTAACAGGAATATGGGGATTTTATCCTCATATAATTTTACCAACATTTGACATTTGCAAAGGCTGCTGGGTAAAATAACCTAGTGAGACCCACTCAAGTAATCCCATCCTGGATTTCCCCAGGTGCCTAGTTTTCAAAAATGTGTAGGTTTCCTAGGGTTCTTTAGGTACTGGGTGAGCTAGGGACCAAAATCCCACCTTGCAAAAAAAAAAGATTATTTTTTGAGTGGAAAAATGTGATGTGTCCATGTTGCATTTTGGGCCCTTTCCTGTCAGGGACACTAGCACTACCCACATAAGTGAAGTAACATTTTTATTGCAAGACAGACAGGAGCAAAGACCAGTAGAACATTTGTTATCATCAATTGCATTTCACTGTATTTTTAACTTCCAAATGTAAGCAAGTGTGGAGAAAGAAGATATTTTGAATGATATTCTCTAAATCATATCTAGGTACTTCTACCCACAGATTCAGAGATGCATGAGTAACCACTCCTCCTAAACTCTTTGCCTTGTGACCACTTAAAAAATACATAGGTTTCCTTGATACACATTTCCCCCTCTACCTATTTCACCATATAAATTTGGTCTATACTCTGTACACAATGAAAAAACATTAAAACGTGCAGCTCAGTTGTTGGCTCTAGGTACCTCAGTTTCTTGGAGAACCTGCAAACCCTACATATCCCTGCAACTAGAGGGGTCTACCAGAGGTAATGACATGTTGCTATTGTAAAGCAGCCATTATGACAAAAGTTACAGATTTAAAGTTTGTCATGAATGGACGTTTTTTCCTGCTCATTTTCTAAATCTACTTGAGAAACCCTTGAGGGATCTACACATATGACACCTTGCTAAATTCAGAATCTTAACTACTGTTCAGAAATCTATAGCTGTTCTTGATGAACCATGAGTTTCAGACTAGTTTCCACCACAAACTGGAAGTAGTTTGAAAGCAAAAAAATAGTGAAAATATGCTGTATTTTTGAAAAATGCAAACAAATGTGGAAAATAATTAGTTTTTTTCATTGAGCTCAGTAGTTTCCTGAAAGCTGGGAAGATGGTGAATTTTTATAGAGAACACTTTTTTCCCTGTTTGTCCCAAAAAAACTCTTAATATAGCTATATTTTGCCTATTTCCTAATGTGGCGTGGCTACCTTATGTGAAACCATACAGAAGCAAAGGTGGCAGGGCAAAAGCAAACACAGAGGGGAGGAAAAGGATGTACACTATGTCACAGGCATGAAGCATAATACATCTCTTACATACCCACAGGTGCCCCAGCCAATCGCAGTGGAGAGGAGGTGCCACGACTATCCATTCTCCCAACAGAAGATGACCCCAGTGATGATGGTAACTCTGGACTTCCGGATCTGGACCAAAAACCTGGCCCATCAGGGACCACTGGGCACTCGGTCACCGCAGCCCACTCACTGACCACCACAGAGCCTCCTCCATCAGGATCCAACAGCACAGTACCCACCCAGCGTACCCACACCTCGGTCCCCAGGACACGTCAATCAGCAGTGTGCCCACCTGTACAGGGACCCCAGGCTACACCATCTACCCAAGACAATCAGGGACCTGGGGTCAGTGGCAGTGGGCACACCGTTCAGGGGACAGAGGCACAGGCCAACAGGGACACTGGGAGGACCGCTGTGTGCCAGGGGGAGGACAGGACCAGGGAACTGACTCTCCAGTAGGCACTCCCCGAGATCCTGGGAGCCTACCAACATTCCCAGGACACAATGGGCCAGATCCTTGACAACGTGCAGGAGAACAAGCGTCTGCAGGAGGGACAGTTTCAGGGGATCAGGGAGGACTTGCAGGCCATTAATACCACATAGATCTCCATAGCAGGAATGCTGGCAGACATGGCCAACATCATGAGGGAGGCAACAGCACACCAGCAGGCCCCTATCACTAGCCAGTCCATTGACCAGCCCTCCACTTCCGCTGCCGCTAGTGGGCAGGAGGCCCCGCCACAGAACCCAGAGGCCACCAGCATCCCTACCCCTGCAGAAGGTGACCCACACTGCAAATGTTCCCTGCGACCCAGACAGAAGCCAGAGACACTTGCGAGACCCTCGCCAGGAAAATAGACTCTCCTGATTGTCACCCTTGTGTCCCACTCATTCACCTTGTCCACTTTGAACTGCCGTTGCTCCCCTTCCTATGGCCCCTTGGACACTGGACCTGTGCTACAAACAGACTGGAACAATACCCTGGATTTTCCTCCATCATCGCCCCATTCAATTGCACCTTCCCCTAAATTTCTTAGCACTACAATAAACACTCTTGAATACAATTCAACTACTTGTATGTCACATGTTCAAAATGTGTATTTATGGAAAGAGTTCCATCCATTGCAAATGAACTGTACATTGTGAGAGCACAGAAATAATGACCTGTAGCTGGCTGTAGTCAGCACATCAGTACACAGTTGTTATATCACCAACATCTGTAAAAGGATAAAACATACATGACAGTAAGTAGAGGTAAAAGGAAGTTAATGCCATCATGCCACACAGATTACACCAATAGTCATAGAAATGTGCAGTTGCACTGTCTCACCTGTGTCATTGGAATTACTGACGGATAACTGATGTTCTGTTGTCCTCATCTTCAGCCTCTTCATCCTCACTGTCATCAGGGTATACTGCTGCCACAGTGGCATCTCCAGTCTCCTCCTCCTGCAGAAACGGTACATGGCATCTGAGGTCCAGGTTGTGCGACATGCAGCATGCCACTACTATCTGGCAGACCTTCTCAGGTGAGTAGCATAGGGATCCACCTGTCAGATGAAGGAACCTGAACCTGGCCTTCAAGCGGCCGAAGGTCTTCTCGATGATCCGTCTGATTTGCCCATGTGTCTCATTATAACGTACTTCAGCCCTTGTCCTGGCATTCTTCACAAGGGTCAGCAGCCACAATAGGTTTGAGTAGCCAGAGTCACCTGCAGGTATTGAGGGACAACATTTAGCCACACACAGTCCTATGGGGTGAACACCGGAGGCATACACAAACATACAGTGGTGGGGACCAAGGGACACGTATTAGCCACATCCTGTGCCTTTGTAGTTGGGCCATCACATTTGGGATGCTGCTATTCCTCAGGACAAAGGCATCATGCACTGACCCAGAATACTCAGTATTGACGTGGGATATGTACTGGTCCGCTAGGCACACCATCTGCAGATTCAGTGTGTGGAAACTTACGTTTCCTGTACACCTGTTCATTCTGGCGGGGGGGACAAACGCAATATATGTCCCGTCAGTCGCCCCAATAATATTGTGGATATGTCCCATTGCAGAGAATCCGGCCTTCACAGTGGCCAAATCTTCCACCTGTGGGAAAGCAATGTAGCTGCACATGTGTTTTATCAGGGCCGACAACACCCTTGCCAGCACGATTGAGAACACTGGCTGTGACATTCCTGATGCTAAGCCCACTGTCACTTGGAAAGAACCTGTTTCCAGGAAATGGAGCACAGATAGCACTTGCACAAGAGGGGATCCCAGTCGGATGATGGATAGATGAAATCAGGTCAACCTCCCACTGGGTACACAGCTCTGTGATTGTGGCCCTGTCCAGTCTATAGTTGAGAATAATGTGCCTGTCCTCCAGTGTAGCTAAGTCCATCAGGGGTCTGTACACAGGTGTATGTTTCCACCTCCTATTCATCTGCAGCGATAGGTATCTAAGGGACACAAGAGGGAGTAGGCTGTCACAATTGGAAGAACAAAACCACAACTACAGTGCACATGGTGCACTTATGTATTGGGACAGTGTTAATGGCGATATTTGTGCCAATCCAATCTGTGACGCTGTAATTGTTGATATGCTTGTTTCCTCCCCCTGAAATGGCGACTGCCTGTCCTGTATGTAGGGACAAGTGGAAGTAAGGTAATACTGCTGATGTTGGGCGTCATTGCGGAAGGCAGTCTTGCACCACTGTGCATTGCCTCATTGGATAATATAGGGCTCTATGGAGTAAGAAGGGAATATGGCATGCCATCGCCAAGGACGTGCTGACCCTGGGGGTCTATGGCAAGCGGAGCACCCACTGTCGGAAATGGTGGGAGGACCTGGGACTCTAGACACAGAAGACTGCGAAGGCCCAGCTGGGGATGACCTACCAACGAGGAAGAGGTGCTGGTCGGACCCTGACCCCCCTGATGGCCTGCATACTGGCATTGGCCTACCCTGAGCTGGATGTGCGCTTGAGAGAATCACAGCAGCCACCAGGGGGTGAGTACAGTGGGTATCAATACATGTGGGGTGGTATTCGGGTGGTGGATGTGTCTTAGTGGGTGCCCAAAAGGCCAGGCCAGACATTGCAGCGTGGGTCATCTGAAGGATAAAGGGTGTATGGCAAATACAGGCAAATACAGGTAACCTAGCTTGTTAGCAGTCCATTTCAGCCAGCGCATCATGAGTCCCAGGAGTGCTGCATTTGGTGCTGTGTGCTCCTCATCTTGCCTTGGTGACTAGCCATATCCCTGGTAGTGCAATGCATAGTGCTTAAGCCTGTTCCCCATGTGTGATGGTGATGTGATTGCCGATAGTGGTGTTGGTGCAGTCATTGACCCAGTATATCCTTTGTCTGTCTCCAACCCTTTCTTGTTTTGTCATCCTGTCCTTGTGTGCATTAGCATCATCTGGTGGAGGATTAGGGGTACCGGCGACAGAGGGAGCTGCATCCCACAGGACCCAGGAGGCAGAGTCCACTGATGCAGCGAGTTGCCCATGCCTGCTCACCCAGGAGGGTGGGCATCTCCTTCGCCCCAGGCACCTCAGGCTCTGCCCAAGTGAGCCCTGCTGCCCTGAGTGAGGAGGCTATTGACCTCCTGAGATCCATCTATGTAGCCAATCAACCACTGTGAATGCCACCAGGGGCTGGCAACCCAGATGCAGCAATGCAATGCATTCCTGGAAGGCATTCACGGTGGATTGGCGGCCCAACAGAGATCGATTCAGGCTCTGGCCTCCTCTCTAATGGCAGCCATTGTCCCTGTTTCTACCGTCCCTCCTCCAACTTCCACTTCTCAGTCCCATTCTCCTCAACCCCAACCCATATCAGGTACATATACAGACAAGCATGCACACAAGACATCACACAAAAGTGGCACAGGCAAACACAAGCACCACACTTCATCCCACAAGCACTCATGCAAACACCATAAGGTTGCAGACACGACAACATCCACTGCCTCCACTGTCTCCCCATCCCCCTCCTCCTCCATCTCCCTCCCAGTCACTTCCACACTCACACCTACATGCACTACATCAACATCCACCACCAGCATCATCACACCAAGCAGAACACACAGCTCACTCGCAGACACCTCCACAACAGCCATGCACGCATTCCCTCTATCCTCTCCCACTCTATCTGTACCACCCTCCTAAAGGACACAAACGCAAGCACTCACACACCCAACAGCCATCCACCTAACATTAGCATACAGCCCATGCACCTGCACCCAAATCCAGTCATCAAATACCTCCTACAACCACTCCCTCAACCTCTATTCCCATCACTCCTCCCTCCTCCCCCCCCAACATCCCTAAAAAGCTTTTCCTTTCCCAACTTGACCTCCTTCCTCCCCCTCACACCTTTGTCCTGCCTGTATGAGTAGGGAACCAAAGACCTAGCCCAGAACCTCAGGAAAACAGTCCACGGGGACAGTGGTAGCACCACCTACTCATGGTGGTAAGGATACCACACCTCCATCGAAGAAGGGGAAGGTGCCTGCAACACCAGGCAAGAAGGGGAAAGAGCCTGCACCCCCAGGCAAGAAGGAGAAGGAGTCTGCACCACCAGGCAAGAAGGGGAAGGAGGCTGCACCACCAGGCAAGAAGAGGAAGGAGGCTGCACTTCCATCCACGAAGAGGAAGAGGCCCTCAACCCCTGCCAGGAAGGGTAAGGGATCCACACCCCATGTAATGGAGGAGATGAAGCCCTCTACTCCAGCGGAGGCTGTCAGGATGACACCGCCACCACCACCAGCTGTCACAGGACCACTACTGCCAGCTGATGAGTTGCAGCCATCAGCAGCAGCAGAGGCTGCTCAGGAGGCACCTTCACCCACCACCACACTGCAGCCATCAGCAACTGCAGAGGCTGCCCAGGAGCCACTTCTATCCACCACCACACTGCCGCCATAAGCAACTGCAGAGGCTGGCCAGGAGGCACCTCCATCCACCACGACACTGCAGTCATCACCACCTGCAGATGATGCCCCCGGAGGCACCTCCATCCTCCAACACACTGCAGTTGTCACCACCAGCGGGTGCCATGTATGCCACCCTCCAGGGGCTGCTGTATGAGTTGCCCAATCCAGAAACAGTGGGAAAGTCACCCACTCCAGAGACTGTGGCCTTGCATTCCCCAGGACAGAGCAATGGGCAAGTTGCCGCCTCCAGAACCAGTGGGAAAGTCACCCACTCCAGAGACTGTGGCCTTGCACTCCCCAGGATAGAGCAATGGGCACGTTGCCTCATCCAAAACCAGTGGGAAAGTCACCCACTCTAGAGATTGTGGCCTTGCACTCTACAGGACAGAGCAATGGGCATGGAGCCCCCTCCATAACCCAGTGGGCTTGTTCCCGCATCCGGCTGAGGTGCCACCCTCCTCCCCAAGAGGTGCCTGCCAATTTGCAAACTGATGCCCCTGCAGAGTACTATCCGGATGAAGTCAGGTTTTGAGCTGGGCCTTAGACTGTGCCCTGTGGCCATGTGGGCCCTTTGAACATTGGACTGGGCAGTGTCACTTTGTGTACATGTGTACATATCTGTTTCATTGACAAATCAATTAAGTTTTTTAGATGTTGATTTGATTACAATCACTTTCATCTATTCCTGTTGTCCTTGAATTATTCTGCTGTGTTTTGAGGACAAATAGTTTTTTGTGTGCAGCTGGTTGTGTTTATGGCATGTGTGTGTGGGTGTTTGTTGTGCGTGTGTGTGTCACTCGTGTTTTCCTCCCTCCCTCCCTTGTGTGCTAGGCGGCTGTTCTCACCATTGTCGTCTTCATCTGCGCTGGTGTTCCAGGTGAAGCATAAAGTAGATCGTTGGGAAAACCTGCAGTTCAGGTTCCATGGAGGCGGTGTTCTTACCTGGTGTCTCCGATGGTGAGTCCTTTCTCTTCTGTGCTGCGTTTCCTCCAGGCTTTTGTTGGCGTTGGTTCTGCCCTGGAAAAGGGTGCGAATTGATGTGTCAAAATATAGTGGGTGGTACTTTGTCTTCCACCTGGCTGTTGGTGGCTACCGCCATGGTGAGTGTTGTTTCCACCCTGGCGGTTGGTGTGGTACATTTGCTGTCCATGGAACTTATGACTGCCATGGTCATAATTTGGTGGTATTACCGCCACTTTATCACTTACCACCAGGGTCATAATGAGGGGCTTAATTATAAAAAAATATCTTTCCCATGAACCTCAGTAGTCCATAATGTTCACCAATCACAGGTTCAGGGGTGTAGAATTTATGATAATATCTACTTGTCCATATGGCAGGTTGCTTCTTAAATCTACTTGTCCAGTAAAAAAATCTACTTGTCCCTTTGGTGCCATGTAGTGCGGTAACAAATTATGACAGCAATCTCATTATACAAGAGCTCTGATGATAGCCTCTCTGATTATGCCAGGGCTACTACTATAGTACAGCTTGAAAACTTGTCATTGCAATTCCTACTTTAGCAATTTCCTCCTTTTCCACCTTTCCGCAGATCTACATAGTAGGGCTGGAGGAAGCAGTAAGCATTAGTTCCAGGGCTAGAATGCCTTTGAGTCTGCAAACCTATTAACTTGTATGTTTTCAGGATTTTCACAAGCTCTTCTCTAATCTTTTCCCATAATAAGAAAGGTTGGAAATGTACTCCTGACAATGGCAGAAGTAGATGTTCCTCCAGGGATAGGGAAAAAAGCGGTTGGAGGGAAAGCAAACTTGTAAATGCTCAGTAGATTTTCAAATGAGCAGATCTACTCATGCATATTTGCTTGTGCTAAAATACAGTTCACACATATTTTCTAGGAGTACGATTTCCGGGTCTACTTCTGTAAGCTCTTGGGCATTCATGAAAGCCACTAATTCAAAGACATTTACCATGGGTGCACTTTTGTGACTTTCTTTAAGAATTGGGTCCTTATTTGGGTCTGGCGTTGACAAAGACATTTTGTTTTTATTAAACTACTGTTTCTCTCTCTAACTATCGGTTAGCCTTTTGTGAGTGATCATGCTCTGCTCTTCCAAAAGGAGCTTATTTGCGCACAAAGTAGTTTTGTTCAGTGCCAGGAACTATTATGGCAATCAGTGGCGTAACAAAACTGGAGGGGGCACCCTGCAAAGCACATGGAGTGCTCCCCCCAGACTCACTCAGGGCAGGTGCTGACAGTGTTTGTTACAATGGCGAAGGCCTGGCAACTCCCACAGCAATATAGTATTACAAAAGCCATGTCAAAACAAGACATGCATTAACAATACCAAAAGACTCACAAAAAAATGTCTGATCGGTTGGCTTTGCCACTGCTTGTTTATCTTCATGCTTCCCATAATCGTGTTGAAATGGTTGCCCTGATTTTCTATTAGGAATACTTTTTGGAAATACTAAATGCATCAACACATTTCACTAAATGACTCTTCAAAGATATAGCACCTAAAATTTCATAGTAGTGAAACTTTTTTTTCCTACTTGGATTTTTTCCTGAACATTTTATTTTGAAAGCAACTAATCATTGCCCTTACTTACACGCTTCTGCAAATATCTGCATCTAATCAGAGTGCATTCTGGGAGATTATACTTCACCTCATATTGTTAAGCTTTTCAAACTTGTTTGTACACTTTTTTTTTACTAGAACCTCTGTCAGTAGTGTAACCTTAAAACATTTATTTACAGTGCTCACCTTAATAATGAAGGCTTTTCATCAATGAACCATAAATACAAGTTTGAACAGCATTAATGTATGGGTACACATGTTACCTCAACTGCAGACAGCTCCCTTCTCTTTTAACTGGTAGCCAAAGAGTTTGTACAGCAGGGGAATGGGCCAACTTGTCTCAAGGACAAAATAAACATTAAAACTTGTTGCCCTTGACCAGTAAGAATTCCACAACCCTGCAGGTCTGATCCCTGTATGTCTGTCTTTGTCAACACCATCCTTCCTCTTTCTTTGCAACCATAACCAAACAAGTACTTGACTCCTTCGAACTGGAATCTCATTGAAAAAACTAGAACTCTGAAGATGTCATTAACTATCATCCTGTCTGAAGAATACCAAGATTCACCTCAACCTTCATTACTGCATGATGGCTCAGGTACCATTATTTTCAGTACCTAGAAATAAAGAGAAATGCAAATAATAGCCTTTTCTAGAAATTATATAATGGATGGGCATGCAATTATTCAAACATAATGCATAACAATTTCAACAAGATAAACAACACAATAAATTATCTTCAGGGTGGGATAATCCTCGCCTCTGTGTCCTTAATAGAATTGAAAATTATTGACGTGTAAGCTAGAAATGTTTTTATTCTGTGTCAGGACCGGAGGCTTCAGATTATGCTAGTTCAAAGCTGATCCACCACTGCAGAAACAACATCAAAAATAGGTTTGTGAAAGAAAACTTTAAATGTGGAGTCTGATGACCAATCAGCCGATCGCACAATTAATAACGAGAACCAACAGAAAGCACCTTAGAGGCCACAGCTCCTCTAACTGAATGTGCCCCAAACATCGAAACATCTGTTCCAGCTTCCTCCAAAATCCATTGAACTCAACGTGCTAGGGTAACAACAGAGACTGGACCGAAAGGTTTCTGCAAAGAAATTAGCAAACAGATTTCACAAGTACACTCCTCATAAGCTTTTAAACATTTAACAATGCATAACTTCTGATGTTGAGGAAAAGCTGAATAAGACATATTTAGAAGCTGTCTTGGTACGGTTTGAAATAGTAAATGAAGCTCCAGAAGGAGTAAATACTCTACCTGCTAGACCCAGTGCACGCACATCCGACACTCGCCAGCAGGACAGAAGACAAATCAAAATAGTTTGTTTTGCTGAAAGTTCCTTACGTGAAAGATCTTCATTACACGTCCAAGCTCTCAAGAATTTTAAGACTATGGGGGTCATTACGACCTCAGCGGTCTTTTTCAAAAGACCGCCGAGGCCGCGGGAGACAGAATACCCCCATTGCAGGCAGTATTTCTGTCTTCCCTATTATGACATTTCCGCTGGGCCAGCAGACGGTAACAGTGTTACCGTCCGCTGGCCCAGCGGAAATGTCACATCAACATTGCAGCCAGCTCGTAATAGAGCCGGCGGCAATGATGATGTGCAGCGGGTGCAGTAGCACCCGTCGCACATTTCACTGACCGAAATTCGGACAGTGAAATGCGCGACGGGGCTATGCCCGGGGGCCCCTGCACTGCCCATGCCAAGTGAATGGGCAGTGCAGGGGCCCCCAGGGGCACCCCAAGTCCCCTTACCGCCGGCCTTTCCATGGGGGTGTGTACCGCCATGGACAGGCCAGCGTTCGGGGACTCATAATCCCCAGGGCAGCGGTGCTGGCACCGCTGCCCTGGGGATTATGACCGCCAGGCGGAATCCTGGTGGGAAAGTGGAGGGGCCGGCGGTATGGCCATTACAATTCCGCCACGGTCATAATTGCTGGCGGAACACTGCCAGCATGTTGGCAGTGTTACCGTCAACATACCGCCGGCCGCCAGGGTCATAATGAACCCCCATATCTGCATCCCATAGAGATGAATATTTGGGTTGAGGTGGTTTAATCATTCTAATACCACACATCAGTTTACATACTAGCGGGTGTTCCCTTACAGGTTTCCCTTCTATATGGGGATGTCCCACTGAAATCGCGATCTAAAATTGTTAATGGTTCTGTAAGCCAAACCCTGTGAGGCTAGGTCAGAAAGGAAATTAACAATCATACTAATAGTCGCCCCCAGGGGATCAAGACTTTGTTCACCACACCAACATAACCATCTCTTCCATGAAGATTGATATCTCTTGTGAGTGGACGGTGCCCAAGATTGGGACAAGAAAAACAATGCTTTGACCGAAAACTCCAGGCACTTTCCATCGTCTCCGGAAACTCTTCATGCCATCATTGATATCAGAGGATGTGGAGACCCCACTGGGTCCAGCAACAGCTGAGGATCCGGTGGGATCGCAATCAGCACGTGCACATGACATTGACATCACCACTGGAAATCACGATTGCACCTTCCAAATGGGCATCACCAAAATTAATTCTGCCTTCTCTCTCCCCACCTGAGAGAGTACTCTCTGAATCACAGCAAAAGAAGGAAATACATAAAGCATTCTATTTCCACATGCTTGTAGAAATGCATTTGTTTCCAACGCTAAGGGATCCGACCTCCAACTGAAGAAGTGAGTCATTTGAGCATTGAGCCTCGAGGCAAAGAGATCCATCAAACAAGGGCCCCAATGAAGGTTCAACCTGTGGAAAACTTGAGGGTTGAGGTTTCCAATCGCTACCATCTCTGAGGAAACAGGAGTTCCAATCCGCAATCAGATTGGTTCGACCTGGAATATATTCTGCTGTCACAGAAATGTGATTCTGCAGGCAAAACTCCTTCGCAATTTCCACCAGAAACTGAGATCTGGTCCTCCCTAGACAGTTTACATACTGAAGAAGAATGCAACATTTTGCCTGTCAGGGAGACAGGGAGTGTATTGCAAATGCCCCCGCCAATAATTCTAGGCAGTTGATATGGAGATTCAATTCCAATTCAGGCCTTCTATCTGGACTGAACCACAACGAGCACCCCAGCCCCACTGACTGGCATCTGACTCTATAATCATCTCTGGGACTGATGCAAAGATAGCTCTGACATTCTACGCATTCATGTGTGATAACCACCAATCGATCTCTGCTCTGGCTTTCCCCGACAGAACAATCTGTTCCGTGTAGGATAAGCCTTTGCAAAGATGAATGATCTATAGGCGTTGTAAGGCTCAGTAATGAAGAGGCCCTGGAATAATTGCCTAAATGGATGAGGCAAAAAGACCCACCAATCGTGCTAAGGTCATCAATGATCTAGTCTGAGAGGCAAGGGCTCTCCTCAACTCTTTCTTGATAGAATTCCTCTTTGTCAGAGGTAATAACAATTGGGCCTTGACAGAGTCCACCTGAAACCCTAAGAATTCTATGACTCTGGAGGGGGTCATCATCAACTTGACCGAATTGATAAGGAACCCAAGGTCCTGAACAAGCTGGACTGTCCAAGACAGATGTAACAAGACTGACCCTTCGGTCTGAGCCATGATCAGAATACTATCCAGATATATAATGAGGCAAACACCTCTTTACCTAGGGGACTGTACTACTGGTTTTAAGAGTTTGGTAAAACACCATGAAGCAGAGGAAAGACCGAAAGGGAGAACGGCAAATTCGTACCATTGATCTTGCCACTGGAACTGGAGTTAACAACATAGTGGTTCGAAAATAGGAACAGTAAGGTATGCATCTTTGAGATCTAAACTCACTAAATAGTCTCCCTCCCGAAGAAGATCTCTAAAGAGATGGATACCCTCCATCTTGAAATGGCGATAGACCACCCATGAATTTAAATCCCGTAGATTGAGAACCAGGTGAGATCCACCGCCTTTTTTCTGAACCAGGAAAATAGAAATGACAAAACCTGAAGGTTGAAGACTTGATCTGAAGATCGCTCATTTCTGAAGAAGGGATGCTACTTCTTTGTCCATGAAAGAACTCTCTATCTGGGAAAAATAAATGGGACGAGGAAGAGACCTCTGATGAGGGGAGGCATAAAACTCTATTTTGTAACCCTGCACTGTCTGAAGGAGCCAAGGGTCCTGTGAAACACGCTCATAAGCCACAATGTGATCCTTAAGCCTTTCCCCCAGAAAAACCTCTGAGAAAGGAATAATTCTCACCTGTTAAAGTTCCTTGGGAGGAGTTAAAACCTCTACCTCGCCGATCTCTTGTTAGATAGAACCCAGATCTGGAGTAATAACCCTGGCTCTGCTGATTGTAACCTCCAGAGGTCTGGTAGTATCCGCCCCCTTGAGCCCGACCTCTGTAGCATCCGGCCCTGAGAAAAAGGCCCCTGTTGAATATCTTCTTCATTGAAGATTGGGCTTTGAACAGCGTGGAAAAGGTAACAG
Organism: Pleurodeles waltl; assembly: GCF_031143425.1. Lineage (NCBI taxonomy): Eukaryota > Metazoa > Chordata > Amphibia > Caudata > Salamandridae > Pleurodeles > Pleurodeles waltl. The sequence goes on from NC_090439.1 coordinate 346,491,042, forward strand.
GATACTTCCCCAAATCCTTGACAAATGTATTGCCAAAGAGCAAGCCATTCGCCAAAGAACCAGCCTCATTTGTGGCTAATTCCGTTAGCTTAGGATCAGTGTGCATCAAGAAGGAATGTCAAGAAGGAATGTCTGTGCTCCGTGGGCATAGCATAGTTCGCATTTCCCAACAGACAGATGGCTCGCTGATTCTATTATGTTTGCCCTCGCCTTTTAACCTCTCACACTGAACGCAAGTAAGGCTAAATGCGATAATTTTTAACAAGATAAATATTATATGAAATGTGTGTGTACTGAGAACCCACGGCCATTTCAAGATCATTTTATTTCGCTTTTTACGATGTTTATGTATTTTTATGTAAATTGTTTACTGACCACTAGATGTCGCTCGTTCAGCAATTAAAATCTTATTCCCGCAGAACCAATGCACTCAATTTTTGAAGACGAAAGAAACTGTAGTAAGAGTCTGATGTTTTTGTGTGCGCCTACATTATATTCACTAGTATTAAGCGGGGATGTTCTGACACATAGGCTGTCCAAAAATAATCTTAAACTCGGGCCTCTTCTTTTTCCCCACATTGTGTACTGTTAAATAAAAAAAAACATTCTGGTGACTGATTGAATGAACTGCCGACCATATTTGAAGCATTGTGTAATGTTCCATCTTGAAAGTGTGAGATCAGCATATGGATGATTTCAGAATGTGGTGGAGAGAAAAGAACGCATAAATGTTTAACAGAGGGAGTGAACATACAGAAGCACGTGATGTGAAGAGAAGAACTGGAGGGTCTGAGAGTCTCCAAAGGCCACTACCCCTTCCACAGACCTTAGTAATGATTAATTCGCTGTATCATATTTTCAGAGTTAAAACATTTTTAATTCTAGTTATTCACAACAAAATCAGTTTTATTCATTTACCTTGTACTGCTAACAGCATTGGAAAAGCCAAATGGTCTGCCTTGTTTTAGTTGGACTTGTTTGTTGTGACATGTCTGGATGTAATAGCAAAAAAAACTAATTGAGAGGCCCCCAAATACTGGTCAAGTGCCTATCCGTGTAAAGCTCAGGATTTTAGTGTACGATTTGAATCATACTCAATTACATAGGCCATGACTCTTGAAAAAGTTGAATTGTTACTTCCTTTGGCCACACCCCTTTTAGGAACTTTTAGGAAATTAAGATGTCTTCCTTAATAAAAGTGTTTCCTCTCTTGTTCACTGCTGCAAATATGTGTAAACAAATAGATTAAGTAGAAACACGTTTTACCTGTTCTGCTGGTATTTGCATTAAGAGAGTGCTCTTTAAGGAATGGAGGAAAACGACTAGTAAAAATAAGCCCAACCAAATCTTTGTCACGAAAGTGTAAGTGGAAACTGTTTAGGAGGAAATTCCATAACAGCCAGAGTTTTGGTGATGCCTTCTGATGCAAACGAGAGAGAGCAAAGGCTTCTGGGATCTAAGATAAAGTACCAGACTCAAATCAAAGCAAATCAATGTTTATTCAGACTGAATCAGCCATAAAAGTCGCTCATTACAAGAGTTATAAAACACAGGATTAAAAACATGAGATCGTCAATTTCATAACAGTACGAATAACAGAAGAGTGTCCTATTACTTGTCATTACACCCAGGAAAACTCTGCACGGTTGCTCACATAAAGGGGCATATTTATACTCTGTTTGCGCCGAATGTGCGTCAAAATGTTTGACGCACATTCGGCGCAAACACTGCCCCATATTTATACTTTGACGTCCAACCCCGTGGGCGTCAAAGTTCCACCATGTGCGTAATTTTTTAGAAGGGTGAACCAGCCTTGTGTTAATTATATGCAAGGTAGGCGTTCCCTTCTAAAAAATGACTTTAAGGCCTGTTCCCCATATTTATACTGTGATGTCATTTTGACGCACAGGAGGGGGCAGGCGTTAAAAAACGGCGCCCAGCCTGATGGGCGCCGTTTTTTAACGCCTGGGTCAGGGCAGGCGTTAAGGGACCTGTGGGCTCAGAAGGAGCCCAGAGGTGCCCTCCCATGCCCCCAGGAACACCCCCTGCCACCCTTACCCACCCCAGGAGGACACCAAAGGATGGAGGGGCCCATCCCAGGGAAGTTAGGGTAAGTTCAGGTAAGTATATTTTTTAGATTTTTTTTTGTGGCATACGGGGGCCTGATTTGTGCCCCCCTACATGCCACTATGCCCAATGACCATGCCCAGGGGACATAAGTCCCCTGGGCATGGCCATTGGGCAAGGGGGCATGACTCCTGTCTTTGCTAAGACAGGAGTCATTTCAATGGGGGTTGGGCGTCAAAATAAATGGCGCAAATAGGGTTGAGATCTGACTTGCCCCATTTTTTGACGCCCAAGCTCCATTTTCCCCTACGCCGGCGCTGCCTGGTGTGAGTCATTTTTTTTGACGCACACCAGTCCGCAGCGCCGGCTAACGTCATCCAATAAATAAGGCGCCTGCATGGCGCTTTGGAATGGCGTTAGCCGGCGTTAAAATGTTTGACGCACAACTGCGTTGGCGCAGTTGTGCATCAAAAAGTATAAATATGGGCCAAAGTGTCTTGTGCAAAATAAAATGTTTATACATTATACAACATAACTGTTAAAATGGCTGAAATACCCTGGCAGCATAATGAAAACTAGCTTAAAACGCAAATTCTCAAGCTGTCAAAATTCTCGTCCCTCCATTGTTTTTCTTATGCCTACTTCCACTGGAAAGAGCACACCTTAAAGCAGATATTGGGCACGGTCAATGATTGCAAGTGAAACAGGGCTTCTATACATCTATGATGTCTCAATGCATTTAAAAGGGGGTTTAAAAAAAATGCAATTGGGTGGCTATAATACTCACAGAAAAAACAAGTTATACATAAGAGACTCTGCAGATATCCCATCTTGAGGACAAATCAGGGCTGGCACACCCAAAATACCAGGTTGGCACCCAGGTTTCAAGATCCGCCACACTGAGCGGGGTCTGAGAGGAAAAAGTAGGGCTCTCGCGTGAAAGAGCATAGCATGACTATGCCACTACGTCTCTGGGAAAAGAACATGAAAGGGTCTTCATTTTCTGGTGGTCACAATTTGGTGGTCACATTTTAAATAACATTTAATATGATTCATATAATTTCTCTGCTGAAAAGCGTATGAGTGGAGTGCATCTTTCATATAACATTTAATCAACATTTAGTGAAAATCTATTCAAGACAAATGTTTCTAAAGTATTATTTAGAAAAATAATTTTGTATGTTCTTACATGTAGTTTTAGAATTCATTTAAACTGAAAATATATTTGTGTTTTATTAACTTAGCTGGGGTGAATGCTTACACATATAGGCCCTCATTACGACCCTGGCGGAGGGTGATAAAGTGGCGGTAATACCACCAACAAGCTGGCGGTAATTTGCGCCAAATTATGACCATGGCGGTGATATCTCCGATAGACAGCCAATGTACCACACTGACCGCCAGGGCAGAAACAACAGTCACCACGGCAGTAGATGCCTACAGACAGGCGGAAGAAAAAGTACTGCCCACCATATTTTGACACACGAATCCACCACCTTTTCTGGGGCGGTACCAATGCCATCAAAAGCTAGGTGAAAATAGAGCATAAAAGTCAAAGGACTCACCATTAGAGACACAGGGAAGAACCACGCTGCCATGGAACTCGAACTGCAAGTTTTCCCAATGATCTACGTTATGCTCCACCTGGAACACCAACGCAGGCAAAGACGATGATGGTGAGTACAGCCTCAAAGCACACATGGGAGGAAAACGAGAGTGACACACACACGCACCACACACACCCGACATACACACACCATACACACAGCCATATGCATTACAAAAACAATATGACCACGAAAATAAGCAGAATAATGCAAGGACAACAGGAATTGACCAAAGTGATTGTAATCAATCCCACAATGAAATCAACAATCCGATTTGGCCATGAAACAGATATGTTGTCTAAAAAAGGGACACTGCCCAGTTCATAGTTCAAAGGGCCCACATGGCCACAGGACACAGTCCAAGGCCCCACTCGAATCCTACACCAATCTTCAGGGGCATCAGTTGTCAAATAGGCAGACAACTCAGGGAAGGGGGGGCACCTCAGCCGGATGCGGGAACAAGGCCACTGGTTCTGTAGGGGGCAACATGCGCATTTCTCTTTGTTCTGGGGAGTGCAAGGGCACAGTCTCTTGAGTGAGTGTCTTCCCCACCAGTTCTGGATGGGGCAACATGCCCTGTGCTTTGTCCTGGGGAGTGCAAGACCACAGTCTCTTGAGTGTGTGTTTTTACCACTGGTTCTGGAGGGGCAACATGCCCTGTGCTTTATCCTGGGGAGTGCAAGGCCACACTCTCTCGAGTGGGTGAATACCCCACTGGTTCTGGAGGGGGCAACATGCTTTGTGCTTGATCCTAAGGAGTGCAAGGCCACAGTCTCTCATGTGGGTGAATACCCCACTGGTTCTGGTGGGGCCAGGCCGCATAGCAGCCCTTGGAGGCTGGACTATATGGTGTCCGCCGGCAGTGATGGCTGCAATGTGGTGGTGGTTGGGGGAGGCTCCAGCTCAGCCCCTGCACCCTCTGATGGCTGCACAACCACAGCTGGCAGTGGGGGCCCTGTGACAGCTGCTGGTGGTGGCGGTGTTTGGCTGGCAGCTTCCACTGGAGTAGATTGCCTCCTCTCCTCCTGGTCATGGGTTGGGGATCCCATACCATTCCTGGCAGGGATGGATGGGCTCTTCCCCCCTCTGCCTGCTGGTGCAGGCTCCTTCCCCTTCTTTACAGCCGGTGCAGGCTCCTTTCCCTTTTTTCCAGCTGGTGCAGGCTCCTTCCCCTTCAGTATTGTTGGCCTGGAATCCCTACCAACACGAGTAGGTGGTGCTACCACTGGGCCCGTCAACTGTTAGGCTGAGGTGCTGGGCTGTGTCCTTGCTACCCTGTCCATACCTGCAGGATGGGAGGAGGGGTAGGGAAGAGGTCAATCATGGAAAGGAAAAGCTTTTTAGGAACGTTGGGGCGGGGAAGAGGGAGGAGTAATGGGAGTGGAGGATGTGCCAATGCACATAAGGGCAGAATGACAAAACAAGAAAGGAGGGAGAGAGACAAAGGATACACTGGGTCAATGATTGCACCAACACCACTGTTGGCGTGCAAAGCACCCTCAGACACAGGGAACAGGCCTACGCACTATGCATGGAACTACCAGTGAAATGGCTAGTCACCAAGGAATGAGGAGGGGCACACACCGCCAACTGCAGCACACCTGGGACCCACACCGCCCTGCCCAGGAGTGAATACTAACAAGCTAGGTAAACTGTATTTCACATTCAAGCCCTTAGCCACCAGAGGACCTACACTGCTATGTCTGGCCGGGCCTAGGGGCACCCACTATCACACAACCACCACCCGGATACCACCCCACCAGCCGTAAGTTGTATGCGGGCCATCAGGAGGATCAGGATCCGATGGACACCCCTTCCTCGTTGGGAGGCCATCCTCAGCTGGGCCTCCACGGTCTTCCGTGCCCGGTGACTCAGGTCCTCCCACCATTTGCGACAGTGGGTGCTCTGCCTGCCATAGACCCCCAGGGTCCGCACCTCCTTGGCGATGGCACGCCTTATTCCCTTCTTTTGATGGGCGCTGACGTGCAAAGGCAATACAGACAGGAGAACACCAGTATACAAACAGTCCAGCCTGTCACAGAAATGACCCACCATACCGGTTTCCATCACCATTGGCACACACATAGCTCCGCCCACAACATGTGCACCACCAAGAGGAGATCAACCAACCTGTCTGGTCACACAGGCCATGGTAGGTTCCAGACACAGGTCACAGCAGCACATGCAGTCTAGGTCCTCTCCTATGGAAGGTCAGGAAACAAGTAAGGAATCAGATAGAAAATGGCAGTCACGTCTACGGTGGTCCATACTGTCACCTCCAATGTAGATCATCATTGACCACTGTGGACCAATGAGGAATGGCACGGTGGTTCACGACCGCCTACCTCCACGGCGCACAACATCAGCTGCATTACCTCACTTCCACCTGCCCTTACTCACAGGACAGGTGGTCGCCATTTCAGGGGGTGTGAACAGGCCTATCGATTATTGCTGCATCACAGGATAAATAGGCACATACTTCAATAATTACATTGTCCCATGACATGTTTGCACATTGCTGACTGCTGTTGTGGCTGCATTGTTCAGTTAGTGACAGCCTACTCACTCTTGTATCCCTTAGATACCTACTGCTGCAGATGAATATGAGATGGAGACATACCCTCTGTACAAACCCCTGGTGGACTTGGCTACACTGGAGGGCAGGCACATAATACTCATCTATAGATTGGACAGGCCACAATCCCAGAGCTGTGTGCCCAGTTGCAGCCTGACCTGACATCTGCTATCCGTCATCCCACTGGGATCCCCCTCTTGTGCAAGTACTATCTGTGCTCCATTTCCTGGCAATAGGTTCCTACCAAGTGACAGTGGGCCTGGCAGTAGGAATGTCACAGCCAATTCTCTCAAACATGCTAACAAGAGTCTTGTCTGCCCTGATAAAACACATGTGTAGCTACATAGCTTTCCCCCAGGTTGAGGATTTGGTCACTGTGAAGGCTGGATTTTATCCAATGGGACATAGCCCCAATAAAATTGGTGTGATTGATGGAACACATATTGCAATTGTTCCCCCACCATCAGAATGAAAAGGTGTTCAGCAATCGTAAGAGTTTCCACTCCATGAATGTACAGATGGTGTGCTTGGTAAACCAGTACATCTCCCACATCAATGCTAGGTATCCTGGGTCGATGTATGATGCCTTTGTCCTGAGGAATAGCAGCATCCCAAATGTGATGTCCCAACTCAGAGGCACAGGGTGTGGGTAATAGGTGAGCGCTGGTTCCCACCCAGTATATGTTGGTGTATGCCTATGGTGTTGGTGATATAACATAGTGTGATGCTAAATGTTGTCCCTAAAATATTTGCAGGTGACTCTGGTTACCCAAACCTATCATGGCTGCTGACCCCTGTGAGGAACGCTAGGACAAGGGCAGAAGAACGTAATAATGAGGCACATGGGCGAATCAGAAGGATCATTTAAAGGACCTTTGGCCTCCTGAAGGCAAGGTTCAGGTGCCTCCATCTGACAGGTGGATCTCTGTGCTACTCACCCAAGAAGGTCTGCCAGATAGTGGTGTTATGCTGCATATTGCACAACCTGGCCCTCCAATGCCATGTACCTTTTCTGCAGTAAGAGGAGACTGGAGATGCCCCTGTGGCAGCAGTGGACCCTGAGGACAGTGAGCATGAGGAGGCAGAGGATGAGGATGTGGACAACAGAACATCTGTGTTACGTAAGTACTTCCAATGACACACAGGTGAGACAGTGCAACTTCACATTTCTATGACTATTGGTGTATTCTGTGTGGCATTGGCATGCTGGCATTACCCAATTCTTTGCTCTACTTACTGTTACCTCTGGATATTCATGTTGCAGATGTTGGTGATATGACTCATTCTCCTGGTGTGATCACAACAGCCAGCTACAGGTCATTAATTCTATGGTCATTCTATGTACAGGTCATTTGCAATGGTTGTAGCTCTTTCAATCAATAAAAAATTTCAATACATGAAATAGTAGTAGTCGAGTTTTATCCAAGGGTGTTTATTGTTGTGCTAAAATTTAGAGGGGAAAGTGCAATGGAATGGGGTGACGATGGAGGAAAGTCCAGGGTATTGTTCCAGTATGTTTGTAGCACAGGTGCAGTGCCCATGGGGACATAGGAAGGGGAGCAATGGCAGTTCAAGGCGGACAAGGTGACAGAGTGGGACACAAGGGGGACAATCAGGAGAGTCTCATTTCCTGGCGGTGGGCTTGGCAAGTGTCTCTGAATTCTGTCTGGTTCACAGGGAACGTTTGCAGGGTGGCTCACCTTCTGCAGGGAGAGGGGTGCTAGTGGCCTGTTGGTCCTGTGGCGGGGCCTCCTGGCCACTAGCGGCAGCAGAAGTGGAGGGCTGTTCAGATGACTGGCTAGTGGTAGGGGCCCACTGCTGTGCTGTTGCCTCCCTCATGATGTTGGCCATGTCTGCCAGCACCCCTGCTATGGAGACCAGGGTGTTGTTAATGTCCTGCCTGATCCCCTGATACTGTTCCTCTTGCAGCTGCCTGTTCTCCTGCACGTTGTCTAGGATCTGGTCCATTGTGTCCTGGGAATGTTGGTAGGCTCCCAGGATCTCGGAGAGTTCCTCCTGGAGAGTCGGTTCCCTGGTCCTGTCCTCCCCCTGGCACACAGCAGTCCTCCCAGTGTCCCTGTTGGCCTGTGCCTCTGTCCCCTGAATGGTGTGCCCACTGTCACTGACCCCAGGTCCCTGATTGTTTTGTTGGTAAGTCTGTGGCCTGGGGTCCCTGTACAGGTGGGCACACTGCTGATTGACATGTCCTGGGGACAGAGGAATGGGTATACTGGATTGGTGGGTGCTGTGGTGTTGGATCCTAATGGGGCAGGCTCTGTGGTGGTCTGTGACTGGGCTTGTGTGACCGACTGTCCAGTGGGATGTAAATGATGTATTATGCTTCAGGTGTCTGGCATTTGTACTTCTGTAGCTTCCCCTATATGGTTGCTGTTCCCCTGCCAGCATTTGCTTGTGTATGTTAGTGTATAGTGGTTATAACAGTTTCCCTATGCTGTGCATTCTTTGGGGATGAGATTTTCAATGCACGGCTGGGAGCTGTGTCTATGCACTGGTACAGCATGCAGCGCTTGGCATTTGGATTAGTGTGATGTGATGGTGGAGTGTGTGGGATGGAGTGGAGTGATGGGAGTGAGGGTGTGAGATGGCATACAGGTATGGGGGTGATAAGTGGTAATTATTGACTTACCAGTATCCAGTCCTCCGGCTACTCCAGTCTTACTGCTATGGAACATACCTTCCCCCATAGGCCATTCCACCTTTTCCTGATGTCGTCCCTTGTTCTTGGATGTTGTGCCATGGCATTGACCCTGTCCACAATTCTCCGCCGTAACTCCATCTTCCTTGCTATTGATATCTGCTGCACCTGTGCTCCAAGGAGCTGTGGCTCTACCCTGATGATTTCCTCCACCATGACACTTAACTCCTCCTCAGTGAAACAGGGTGCCTTTGTGGTGCCATGGGTGTTATGTGATGTGTGTTGGTGAGGGTGTGTTGTGTAATGTGTTGGGGTGTGTGATGTGGAGTGCGCGAGAGGTGTATAGGTGTGAGTGGTGTGTGTCTAGTTGTCACAGTGGTCTTGGTGTCAGTCTTGTGGCAATGATTTGTAATCGTAAAGGGATGTGGGTAATGTGGGTGTGTGTTTTACGGTGGTGTGAGTGTTTGGGTGTGGTGTGTGTATGGGTGTCAGGTGTGTGTTGTTTGAATAGGCCAATGTGGTGTTGTTTTGTCTGTGGGTGTCCATTGTGAGCACAACAGTATGTACCGCCAATGGTTTACCGACGTTGAATGTCCGCCTTGGTGATGGGCATTGTTCTATTGGCATAACGGTGTAAGTTTTGGGACCGCCAGTTAATCACTGACCTTTGGTCTGGCTGATTTGTGTATGTGGCTGTATTCTGTCGGATGGTGTGTGTGTGTCATAATATGGTGAACGGATATTCGCCAGCGCTGCGATAAGTTGCTAACCGTCAGCATGACGGTAAGCAACATTTACTTCCAATGTCATAATGAGGGCCATAATTCTCTTTTTACAGTTAACATTCAATGTGGAGTTGTTTTTCTTAAATGTTTCTTTCGAGATGCAGGTATCAGGGTTGGAGAGGGAGTCAACAAGAAGCTTGTTGTGAGTAAGAGATAAGAAAGCCTGAGATGAACTATGCCTATGCAAGGACGAAGAGAAGAGTCTTCTGAAAGCTTGCAGTCGTAACTCTTTTTAATTTGCTGAGACTGAAGAGTATCAAGATGAGATGTATCAAGGGTATTGAAATTGTAACTTCCAATTCATTTTTATTAGGGTTTCAATCGAGAAGCTTTGACTGTGATGTCATCATCTTGGGAAACTGTGATTTAAGGAAGGTTTAGTTAGGGAGGAAAGTCAGATCCTTTCCAATTCTTACAGCTGAATGGACCCTTATGAGGTATTGACATCCTAATTTTTATGTGGCTTCTTGCCACACATCTTCCTTGACATAATATTCTAGAGCACTTTTGTTTGCACACTTATCTCAATTATTTGTTTAACATTAGGATAGTTGGGTTTTGGTTTAAATGGCTAGACAGGAGAACTTGGTTCTATTGATCAAGAATTATATGCTTTTTCTGTTCTTTTGTATTGTGGCTATTGAAGTTTCAGTCTTCTATATGCTAACTAGGTTTAACATTTTAATTCTCCTTTGGTGATTATATAATTACACTATGATTTTGAGACTCATTTATGTAACGTTGACTTTGAGTCTGTAATAAGACCCTCTTAACCCTATGGACTGACTCCAAATGTTATTAGGTGACATTTGAGTTGTACAGAAATTGTTTAATGAATTTGATAACTGTTACTCTTCAGCCCTTGGAACAGAGAAGAAAAGATTAATCAGACCCCAGCATTATTGAAAGGGACCCAGGCTCTATCACTTCCAATCAGTACGTTCTAGCAAAAGATACAAGGCGGGCTCCGTGTTGGCAACAGAATGTTAGAAAGCCAATAGTGTGCTCTCCGCCAACTCAGATTTTAATCTTTTCTCCTCACAGTACTCCCAAAAGAGGCACTTCACCCTGGATCTATCATCTTTCTTAATGCTCTCATGATGCGTGAATAGAGTGGACAACCCCAACGACTGAAAATTTCTCTACATATAACTCGGCAAGGGGATGGCTTGCCCTTTCTCCACATCTAAACAATCCCTTATAACTTTTCTGCATAGCTGCACCTGTGGATTAACCCAGATGCAAATCCACAGCAATAAGGGGCCCAATTGTACCCTGTCTACAATATATCGCTGGTTCAACTCAGCATGCATAATATAGCTAGAGGCTGTTGGAGGTAACTTTAACAGCCTTATAAATATAGCTGCCACAACACATTGTGCATTGTAAACCTTTACCAGGGGAGCTGTTGTCCCTTTCCTCCTGGCTCTAGGCAAACTACAAATTGCTCCAGTTCACCTACAAAGTTAAAAACATTAACTAGTTACCTGGAACCCCCAAGTGCCAGAGGGGGTAAAAATTCCAGCCAGGTAGGTGAAATTATTAACGCTACATAGTGATTGTCCCTAGATAAAAAGGCTTCAGATGACATTACTACCTGGGCCACAGGCCATAATCTGTGACTTGTCAAATCATTTAATCACAGCTCACCTTCTTTGCTCATATTTCACACTCTGGGGCACAGGTTTTTCAAGGCTGTACCATAAATCATGCTTAAAAACAAGCATTGGCAAAGCCAATAGGTCTAATATTTTGTTAGCTGGAGGGCAAAGCAATGGTTGTGCAACTTGTTGTGCACTGGTCTAACTGTCCTTCTTCAGTGTTATCATCCATTCAACTTAATTCAATCTTTCATCATAACTTCATTAGCTTCATATTTTACGTTAATCAATTTGTTGTCATTCTTTGACTTACACAAGAGCAGAATGAAGAATAGTCCTAAAGCCCCTCTCTGAATTCTTCCTGAATCCAGAAAAGAATCACTGGAATACAGGAATGCCCTTGGGGTGTAAAGGGTATGGGGAAGCAAAGAAAAGACTGCCTGGTGTGTCTACTGGTTCCTGCTCTTGTTTAGTTCCATTGTCTTTTCCATCAAGTTATATGAAATTTGTTATGTTCAATTGTTGCTGGCTTTTTCTTGTCAGAATTCTCACTGACCGCCTTGTGTAATTGTTTCTTGTGATGTCATCATTTTTGGACAGGTCTAAGCTGCCCATAAACTGAACAAAACGGACCACCAATGCTCGCAAGGCATTGGGGGGTGGGCTAGCAAAACCATGTCGCCCGCATGTAATACAGTTGATACCTGGGTACTCTGGGGATATCAACCGGACTGGCAGTTAGAAATGAACACAGATCATTAATATAAAAAATAGAAAGTAAGAGGCCAAAATAAATCCCTAGCAGACTCCTCACTTGAAGCGGAATTCTGGAGATATTTCCCCGTTAGTGCTCAAATGTTCTCTTGCTACCAGATTATCATCCAGATTGAACAGCAGATTCACCAAAGGGGCTTCAATGTCCATATCCAAAAACCTCAACCACAACTTGGTCCTAATAACTGAATCAAAAGCTTCTGAGAGGTCCATAAAGGGCAGGTACAGAGGGCAGTGCTTAACGTGGATGTACTTACTGACTATTAATCTCAAGTTAAGACATTGTTCTACTGTTCCAAACACAGGTCGAAACCCAAATTGGAAAGGGGAGAGAATGTCTTTCTCCTGGGCCCAATCCACTTAATGGTTATAAATCACTCTGCCAATGATCTTAGTGGTGCAATTCAGCAGAGAGCTAGGACTATAACATTTTGTGGTCATGCGATTGCCCTTTTTGAAAATGGGCATGATGAGTGATTGTTTCCAAGTACAGGGTATATCTGCATTCAAGCTGCAATTAAAAACATCGGTAATTAACACAACACAATGTTACATTTTATCAAATCGATTGGGATGCCATCAGGGTCTGGTGCTTTACCTCCTGTACTCTGCCCTATGGCCAGTTCATCTTCTGAAAGGAGTACCACAACGGGCAATACATTAGATAACGTATAATGTAAAGAATTTACTATCTCAATAGTCTCCTCTAAATGGGACATTACTGAGAAATGGGCCTTCTAATCAGAAGCCATAATATTATATTACAACAGGGGACTTTCAGGGGTACTTCTAGTTTAATTCTAATAACTGCACCCAAGAAGATTTTACTATCTCTCCCCACTGCTGGTTATTTTAACATTTCCCAGTCCTGCTTATGCAGAGCTCCTTCCCGATTTTAAGGACAGATTTATAGTCATGTTGGGCTGATCGTACCTCAGCGGCTATTTTCAGTGAGGCAGCCAAAGGCATGCTTTAGACACAGGTTAGCTGCTGAGCAGTTGTTGTCAAATTAATGCAGGACCTCCTTGAATACCGGCACAGACTTCAGAAGAAATTGCTTGTTTTCTCGGCATTGGGCTTCAAAATGGGCCGATAAGCTGCTGCCATTGGCAGATGACAGACAATTAAGAAATATCCCCAGTTATTTATTCAAAAGCCCGCCCAAGGCCACTGGGGAATCTTTCAAATACAAGACTAGCTGTAGCCCGCCTGAGTAGTGCTGCACAGGGATAATGCTGAAGGTGGGACCGAACCTGCTTAATGACAACTTTCCCATGGCAGACCAAGCATTATGCTCCCCCCAATCGGTACACACAACCTTCCCACTTGGAAATTACTGTAACAAATTCCTTGTCACAAAACTATAATCAATGGTAGGCAGGTGTCCGTGTCTGCTAAAAGTTGGGATGCTCTGCCTCGCTTAAGGCAGGGATCAGACCGATCAGATTAAACACTGACAGGTGTCTTGCCAACTCAGATCCTCTTGTGTGACTAAAGTCTACCACTGGTACCCTCTCCTGAAGCCCTCCCAACCACAAAGGGCCTGGCAGTTTAGCACTGAGGTCCCCACAGAACACACTGGCAATCTGCGTCTTAGCACTCTCTTGTAAATTATGAAAAAACTGTGGATAAAAAAAAACATGAGGGATTTACAAAGTCTCAATAAAAATAATCAGATAAAAAGTAAATCATGAAAATCTGCCCTTGATCTGCAACACTTGGAAAGTCATCTGCTTGGCATTCTTATCTATTGGAAGTGGGAATGTTGAATGAAACTGCCGAACCAGATAAGGTGGCTAAAGGTTCTTGATAAATGACCCAAGGTGGTTCCACTTTACGGCAAGAATCAGGAAAGTTAGCCTGTGCCAGGTGTTGCTTGTTGTTACTAGCTTCGGGTCAGGGCGCAAAGGATTCCCAAGACCGGACACTGAGTACAAAGTACTGAGTTGAGGGCTTATAAAAGTGACCCAAGAGGACCAAATTAATACTGCTCCTTAAGACAGGGGAGGCATAAGAAGTATAGAATACATTGTGGACCAATAATGGTTGTCTGATGGTAATGATGACACAGTCACTCATGGGATCACCAGAGCCTGGGCAGATTCACGCACACCTGCGCACCATTAACCTTTTGTTCCGCACTAGCCAATCCAAGGTTTTATTATATAGCCCCTCATAGATTTAGTTTTGCCCTCTGCATAGTGGAGGCACCAAAATTAGAACAACAACATAGGGGGATGCTACGGACTAAGATTTTTTTCCCTCATCTAGCCTCCAGCTTACCAGGTATCCTCCTAGGATGCATTTCATCGAGAACCGCCTGCCTCAAAGCAAGATTTCAGCTTCAGGCACCCCGCTGGAGACAACCAAGTCTCTAGCTCTTTACCTTTGGAGGGTCTCCACAAGAGCCTTTGGAACCAGCCGGTGGTATATTCATAGGACCTCACTGATTACTCCTTTCCTGCCACCTCTTCAATAGAGCCCAAAACTACATTTTCTTACATTCTTTCTTTGTACATTATACATCAAGGCTCCAAACCACTCCATATACGTAGGGGGGAAGGTGCTAACCCACTTCCTACATATCTCCCTCCTAGCCAACAGCGACATGAAAAAGAGTAATTTAGCGTGGTTCTTATTCAAACCTTCTGAGTCTGGGAAACATCCAAAAATAACCACTGAAAGTCTTGCCTTGCACAAGATCGATAGGATACTATTGATTGTTTCTCCCACCTCTCTCCAAAATCAAAAGAGCTGAGGGCACTCCCAAAACATATGCCCGTCATCTGCTAAGGCCAAGCCACACTACTTACACCTAATCAAGCTGCCTTGTTCACATTTAGATAGCTTCTCTGGGGTCCAGAAGGCTCTGTGAATTGAAAACAGATGATTCCTTCTTAAATGGGCAGGTTTAACTGTGGAGTATAAAAGGGCAGCAGATACTTGCTATTGTTCTTTAATCTGTGATCCTGGAAGACGTTCTCCCCAAATCTCCTCTGGCAAGCTGAACTCTCCATCTATGGCTTCCATCAAAGTCCAATAACATCTCACCAGACCTTTCTTCCAAGTTTTAGATTGGTGAAGTAACTCTTCTGCCCTATTTGAGTTACCTATTCCCTCCTTCACACTGTTCGCCCAGCTGGCTATCTGGAGGTACTTGAATCTAGATAGCTTTCCCTCCAGCGCTGAATCCAGATCTTCAAAGGGAATTGGCTTTTTTAACATGAACAGTTGCCCCCAACACCCTAACCCTGCTTCTCTCAATGGCTTAGCCAAAACATCCCTAGTCCAGGACGGTGAGCCCGGGGAATCCCAGATGGGAGCATGTTGACTATAGCATAGCCAGTTAGTGGCTTTCCTTATTGCAAACCACTGCTTTGCGGAGTCCTGCATAATTGTAAACCTAACTTTCATAAAATATCTGGGATCCCCAAATTTGTACAAGAAATTGCCCTGCATTCCATGGTTAGTCTTCATCATTTCTCTCAAAATTAATGCCATCTCTGTGGCCTCGTGCCATTCATTACCCCAGCCATGTTTTTGATGAAGGATGCCCAGGCATAGGGGGCGAGATCCAGGACCAGTATCCCCCCTTTCTCCTTCTTCCTCCTCAGTTTCTTCCATAAAATGCGTACCCCTTTAGAAGCCCAGATAAAACTGCTGATTTTACCCTGCAATTTGTTCAACCACTCTTTATTAAACTTTAAAGGGATCGCATTAAAGATGAACAGGAGTTTAGGTAATATAATCATTTTAACCAAGTTCGCCCTTCCTATAATTGTGAGAGGGAGGTTTGATCAACTTTTCATTAGCTTACATGAATCTCTCATAATTCTCTAAAAGTTTACTACCGCTAACTTTGCTATGACCTGTGTTATCATGGCCCCTAAATATTTAATCTTGCTCTTAATCTGGATATCCTCTGTCTGCATATACCACGCAATAATTTCTGTTTTTTCCCTGTTGACTCCATACCCCACAATCCGCCTGAACTCATTCATCTGTTCCTCTAAGATTGGTAGAGTTTGTTGCAAATTTGTAGTATATATCATCAAATCATCTGCATACAAAGTTACCCTACTGCCCCATCCTCCACACATGAATGGCAAAATCCTCTGATCTCTTCTGATAATCCAGGCAAGGGGCCCTATGTACAAATTAAATAACAACGGAGACAAAGGACAGCCCGGCATAGTACCTCTTTCAATTTTAAAAGGGCGTGTTAATGAACCATTAACCAGGACTTTAGCAACCGGGTCGTGGTAAATCCTCTGCAATACCCTTGTAAACCTCTCTCCCAAGTTGAAAGTTTGACATAGCGTATCCAGATACACCCAGTTAACCCTATCAAAGGCTTTGATAGTGTTAACGCATCCCTTTATGTCAATTTATACACATTAGGACTCGTTTTAGGCCGATGAATCTTTTGACCCAGTGGTGAGACACCGTAGAACAAGATAACTGATTAATATGTCGAGCAATATATCAATGATATTATCAACATATATCACCACAATATACTTTACTTTAGACATTGATTAAACTGTCGGCGCAACCATGACCTTTCAGTCATGAATAACCACACCTTTATTGAAGTTTTTATGAATTTTATTCCCTATTGATTACAATCTAACAATAAGAGTATCAATCTCAAAACCAAGAAACAAAAGAACATAGTCACGATATGGCAACTGTGATGAGATTTCGACAATGCAAAGATCACAAACATAAAGCGCCAATGTAAGATATCCACAGATCAGAGTGCATAGAACATCATATACGTCTTAGTTCAACATAGCACAAAGTCAGTCACGTCTGTTGCGTTAGTCCAGGTGAACGCCTAATCTGACCACTAATTAGCATCAGCATGTTGGACTTCATGCAAAACAATTTAGAACACTAATTTAGAAAACATCTAACTAGGGTCTCTATCCAAAAATACAGCAGTTGGTACCTAGAAAGGAAAAGCAGATAGACAAATTACGATAGCAATTGTCATAATTACCCTCCTCGGAATGAGTCAGCATACAGGATCAGTCTTCGCCTTCAGGACATCAGTTAGATCGCCGTCAATCTATTTTGTCTAAGGGTCAGGGGACACTTCCCTCATAAGGAGGAGAAGTGTAATGGGGAAGTCTATGGATGAGGATGGTTTAGTTAAGTCTCAAATCACCAAACAGAGTGACAGAGTTTCTGGATGCAATCGATATCATTCCCTACCTAGTTCTCTCGAGTCTTCTGTGTCATGGGTTTTCATCCCTTTTTCGCAATACCTTCCCCCACAATTCTATTGGATAATCGCTATACCCCACTATCTTTAACCTATCAAATTATACATTAGGTAATTTAATTGTCACTCCACGATAATTTATAACACTTTGATTGGTCTTCATAATTGACGCTTTTCGTAGGTGGCACATCCGGGGTTACATCATTCTCTGGCACGTTCTTCAGGTCAAAAGTTCTCTTTTCCATGGTTGACTGTCCTTGAGTGTTTCAAATATTGTAGCAAAAAAGTGTAAAACTTATACTAAAGTGACTAGCATGCGCATGAGAAGAAACCTAACTTGCAACATAAAACAAAGAAAAGAACACATGCTGGGTCATGGCCTTTTTCGAATCAGCACACTGGAAAAACAGAAAAATATGCTTTAATATGAGAGCTACACAGCTAAATCTTCGGCTCACGCTAACTTAAGGCCTATGAGTTTTAATATAAATGCAAACTTCGTAGGTGTTAACATATTCAATTAATCATAATGCAAGCAGTTGTTTCCTATAATCAACATTAATATATGTGTACAATAATAACTTCACACTTATAAGTATGTTTAGAATACATCCAAGCGAATAATATTTAATGATTATTAATTTAGCATTGCTAAGTATAAGCATTTCACATCTAATCTATATAATATTTAAACTACGCTCTCTCAGTCCCTCCTCTGATGACGCTCACACAATTCTTTCTTTGATCTAATTTTTCACCTTGCGCATAATACGCATTTCAATATCTTGCCCTTTATGTGAGCTTTCCCATATCTCATTGAACATTTTCTCTCTTTCACTTTCTTCATTTCTTCTGGTTCTTTTAGTCCAATTTCTTTTTATTTTGTCATTAATTTTACATGCCCCACATAATCCTAATAGACAAACCAAAACAATTAGTAAACCCATCAGAATTTTTGCAAGTACCCCATTCCAAATGTTGGTAAACCAGCTTCCAACTCGGGCAATTCCCTTTCCAAATTTCTCCCAAACACCAAGTTCTTTCAAATCCTTCAAATCTGTACTATCTTTAGTAAGGTTAGTAAGCATGCTTCTAATTTTCTTACTGTTATCCGGGATAAATGAGTAACAATGACGCTCATTAAGCATCTTGCAGAACCCTCCACTTTTAGCTAAAAGAATGTCTAAAGCAAGCCGATTTTGAAGAGTCATAGCTCTTTCTGCAGCAAGTTCAGTATCCATCAGGAGTATAGCCCCTGTAAAATTTGTCAACATGTTATCCACTATAGTAGACAACTTTTGAATTTTCATGGAATTCAAGATAACCCCTACGGATGGGATTATGGCTCAAATATATCACCAATGACAGCCGCCACTGATTCTCATTTTTGTCTAGGATGTTGTAATTCAGACGTCTTAGGTATTTGTTTTAAGTCATCAATCTGGTATATCTTTGGGAATACTATCCCCAAATAACATGTCCCATACCATCCCTTAGGGAGACGGTAATAAGCATTTAGCCCACAGATGTAATAGATTCCAGGGATTGCTGGATCTTGTCCATTCAGCATAAAGGTCCATTTACTCTGAAACAAAAACACATGCCTACACTCACTCGTACCCACAAACAAATTGTCTTGATCAGATTTTGGCCTATATACACAAAGCCTACCTACGTGTAATGCATCTATAGCTAATTTGCCTTGCGTCTTGATTGCAGAATAAGCATAATCATTTGCATATGTACGTTTCTCTAATCCTTTTTCTAGCCTTTCTTTCAATGCTTTGCGTCTATCATCTATGTGATCTAAAAAGCTCTTTTCTACAGGCGACAGTAAGCAAGTCAAATTATTGCGATGTGCATAAGCAGTTCCAAATGTAAGTGTTGGCTCAAAGAAGCCTCTAACTATTTTTATATCGTGCTCTTTAGCTAATTTATTTAAGAATTCAATCACAGGCACAAAAGAAAACACAACATCCAAATTCGAATAAAAGTATTGCACATGCTCTTGATTATAGAATCTTGTTAGTAGCAAGCTACAACTAATTCCATAAGTAAGAGGGAGACTATGATAGGTAACTCCCTCCTGCACGGATGAAGGACTTTTATTACATACATAACAATCTTTCGCATCCATGGTTTCCACATACTCATTTAGTAAGCGATAGAAGACATTAGTAGAAAGTTCTCCCTTTGCATTAGTCATTTCATGCATATGTCTTGCATCCTGCTCAAATCTCTCCCACAGTGTTAGTGTAGTAGTTTCAGGTTTTGAAGTTGCGTTAATAGTCTCTTTCTCTCTCCATGGCATTCCCACAATCATTCCCACTATTATCACTGCACACACAACACCTATTATAAGACCTAACCAACCACACACCTTACAACCCTTGCTACTATTTCTATTGTAAGCCATGTTTGTATAGAATCAGGATAGCAGATCAACAATCAACTTGAGGATAAACTCTTTTTTTTGTTTTTCTCCACATATTACAGTGTCTTCACTCACTCCAGGACCTCTTTTGTCAAATCAGGTTAGCAGCTTGTCGTAATCAGGTTTCTTCAAAAGTCAAATCCAGTTTTAGTGTCACTTCCAGCAGTTTCTAGAGTTTCTCTCTCTTTTCAGTTTTCAAATATTTAAATTTAGCCAAGTTTCCTCTGAACTTGTTCAAGTACCGTAATATTGGCCTGGTACTTCTCGATCAAAACAGAATGCTAGGAATTCTTGTTGCCATTCAGAAGTTGTAGCGTATGCCCATTCAGGACCTGTATATCTTCTGTTTGCGATTTTTTTCTTTTTAACCTTCGTTCACCTTGTTGTTCTCCTTCACTCAGATCATCTGCTTGAGAAGTATCACTCTCTTCTATTATTGTATCATTTGATGCCTCCCTTATTTTAAGGAGCTGCTTGTCTGGCCAATTGTCGCCTCTCTGTGTCTTTTCTCGACGTTTTCCTTCAGGACGTTGGACAGCACCCTCCTCTTGTGATATGGTGTTTTCTCTTGACGGACCTGCAATTGGTTCAGGAGATTCTGACACGTTCTGAATTTTCTCTACAATTTCTCCTTCTCTTTCTTCTTCCGGTTCTATGTTGGGTTCGGGCTCTAACCCGTATCCGTCTACTTCTGGGAGAACCTCTCCTTGACTTAGTTCTCCTGCTGCCTCTACTGAGATAGGCACTCTGTCACCCCTCTCAAACTCATTGATTGTTTGAGGGACAAGGCTGTTCTCAGTGGGCCCTCCGGTAGTCTCAGTTCCTTCTTGACTGTTCTCTGACCCTGAGACCTCTCCTTCTAAAGTTGCGGTGCCAGAAACTTCAAGTTCCTCTTCAACAGGACACGTTACCCTTTTTGTGTGACTGGCATGTATCCAGTTGGGAACCCCGGCACACTTTACAGCGGTATTAGTCGTCAATATTACTTGATATGGCCCTTTCCAACGTGGTTCTAGACACGATTTCCTCACGTGCTTCTTGTAACCACCCAATCACCGGCTTGTAGAGAGTGGCCTGGATCGCCAATTGGCGGCAAGGTGTTAGCTTCCACCTGGTGAGAAAAAGAGCGAATCACGTCAGCCAAACCTTTGCAGTAATCCAACACCATATCATCTGTAATATTCACTAGTGCATTTGCAGGTACTGCTGGTAATCTCATAGCTCTGCCCATGAGGATTTCATGGGAGGACAGTACAGTTTTCTTGTCTGGGGTGTTTCTCATTGACATCAGCACTAGAGGTAAGGCATCTGGCCACTTCATATTAGTTCCTGCGCACATCTTTGCCATCCTTGATTTCAAAGTACCATTCATCTGCTCTACTAATCCTGATGCTTCAGGGCAATAGCTACAATGCAGCTTTTGTTCAATGTTGAGTGCGGCACACAGGAGTTTAATCACCTCATTGTCGAAATGTCTACCCCTATCTGATTCTGTAGAAACCGGAAACCCGAATCTTGGTATCAGTTCCCTAAGTAGTAGTTTTGCAACTGTAAGAGTCATTTCTACGTGTGGGATATGCCTCAATCCAATGACTGAAAACACACACAATCACCAACACGTACTTCAATCCTCCACAAACAGGCATCTCGATAAAATCCATTTGCATTTTGTTGAATGGACCTCCAGCTCTCCCAATGTGGCTCAAAGTTACCACAGTTCCTTTTCCGGCATTCATCTGTTGACAGATGACACACCTGTGGCAAGTGATTTCTGCGGCATGTCTGAATTTTGGATTAAACCAATCAATTTTAAAGGACCTGATCATGGCATCCCTTCCCAGATGTGCCTGCCCATGATAGAGCCGGGCAAACTGTGACAGAAGGCTATTTGGCAAGACCAATTTTCCTTCCTCTGAAACCCATAGATCATCAGCTCTTTGTACACATTGCATTCTTTGCCAAGAGCATTTTTATTCCTTGCTCGCACGACCTTGTAATGTTTTTAGTTCATCTAAGGTGTCAACCACCCGTAATGCTATGTTTAAACACGTATCATTCTCAGATTGTGGTAACAATTCCCATTGTTCCTTGAACGATATATAGTTCAATGCACAAAATCTTGCGACTTGATCTGCATAGCCGTTTCCCATAGACACAAAGGGGGTCATTCCAACTTCGGCGGGCGGCGGAGGCCGCCCGCCAAAGTTCCGCCGCCAGAAGAGCGCACCGCGGTCAAATGACCGCTGCGGTCATTCTGACTTTCCCGCTGGGCGGGCGGGCGACCACCAAAAGGCCGCCCGCCCGCCGAGCGGGAAAGACCCAGCAACGATAAAGCCGGCTCCGAATGGAGCCGGCGGAGTTGCTGGGGTGCGACGGGTGCAGTGGCACCCGTCGCGATTTTCAGTGTCTGCTAAGCAGACACTGAAAATCATTATGTGGCCCTGTTAGGGGGCCCCACGACACCCGTTCCCGCCATCCTGTTCCTGGCAGTAAGAACCGCCAGGAACAGGATGACGGGAAGGGGGTCGGAATCCCCATGGCGGCGCTGCTTGCAGCGCCGCCATGGAGGATTCCTATGGCCAGGGGAAAACCGGCGGGAAACCGCCGGTTTCCCTTTTCTGACCGCAGATTTACCGCCGCTGTCAGAATTGGCCAGGAAGCACCGCCAGCCTGTTGGCGGAGCTTCCGCGGTCGTTGGCCCTGGCGGTCCATGACCGCCAGGGTCAGAATGACCCCCAAAATCTTGTGATCTGATGTGAGCACTGCACTTCACCACGGCAATTTCGAGAGGTAACTGAATTGCGTGTAACAAATCTCTTATTTGTTCACCATTTTTCACAGGAGAACCAGAGGAGGTCATAAAACCTTTCTGTGACCAAAGCTGGCCAAAATCATGTACAATTCCAAATCCGTATCTGCTGTCAGTATAGATAGTGACCTTTAAATTTACAGCTGCGTGGCATGCTTTTGTAAGAGCAATCAATTCTGCCACTTGCGCAGAAAACACTTTTTCAAGCCAGGAGGCTTCAACAATACCAGTTATGGTACATACCGCATAACCAGCTCTCAGTGTTCCTGCAGAATCTCTTAGACAAGACTCATCGACAAACATAATGCAGTCATTTTCTTTCAATTGAGTGTCCTGAATATCTGGACGAGGCTTGGTGCACAGCTCAGTCACCTCAAGACAATCATGTTCAAATTCTTCACCATCTTTAATTTCAGTAATTTCATTTGGAAGCAAAGTTGCCGGGTTCAGTACAGTGCATCTTCTAAGAGTCACATTTGGTGACCCCAGTATGATCGTCTCATACCTAATGAGATTTGCATTTGTCATGTGCTGAGTCTTAGTTCGAGTCAACAGAATTTCAACTGAATGTGGAACCATTACTGTCAGAGGGTATCCCATAACTATGCCTTCACATTGTAAAAGGCTCTGACCAACTGCTGCAACTGCACGCAATCAACACGGTAAGGCTGCTGCGACAGGGTCCAAGGTAGCTGAAAAATATGCTACAGGGCGATTTGCATCTCCGTGGACCTGTGTTAAGACAAACAAAGAACAAGCATCAGGTTCATGACAAAACAACAGAAAAGGTTTCTCGTAGTTTGGCATTCCTAATGCTGGTGCCCTGCATATACATTCTCTTAGCTCCAAAAACGACTCAAGTTCTTCTTTTGATAGGGTTATGGTATATGGCTCATCCTTGATTTCTTTACCTGTCAGTTTTATTAATGGCTTTGAAATGATTGAGGAGTTGGGTATCCACTGGCGATAGTAGCCCACCATTCCCAAAAACATCCTGACATCTCTTTTTGTTGTTGGGGGATTCATTTGCAAAACAGCTGTTATCCTTTCTTTTGATATTCTTCTGGACCCTTTCTCAATCAAATGTCCCAAGTATTTTACTTCTTTCCGACAATATTGTAACTTTCTGGGTGACACCTTGTGTCCATTCTTTCCCAGATGATTTAGTAATGCAATGGTATCGTATTTGCAACTGTCTCTTGTTTTGGACGCAATTAGCAAATCATCAATGTACTGCACAAGAGTTTAATTGAAAGGTAGCACAAGAGGTTCCAAATCCTTTTTCAATATCTGATTGAAGATGGATGGTGATTCAGAAAACCCTTGAGGAATTCTGCTCCAACTGTACACCTTGTCCAAGAATTTGAAACTGAACAAAAATTGGCTGTCCTCATGAAGAGGTATTGAAAAGAAGGCTTGTGATAGGTCTACTACAGTAAACCGTTAGGTACCACAGGGCAACATTTTATCACAATTTCATTTATTTTCCGCAAATCTTGCACAATTCGAACTTTTCCACAGGGCTTCTTTAAACCCATTATGGGAGAGTTACATGGACTGCTCAAAACCTCTCTTAGGACTCCCTGTCTGAGAAAGTCTGCAATTATTTGTGACACTTCGATAAGGACGTCTTGGGTCATGTGATATTGTGGCACCTGTGGGAACACTGCATTCGGTTTTATCGGAACTTTGACTGGTTTCTCTCCCTTTATCAATCCTACTTCTTTCCCGGTCAAATCCCACACTTTCTCTGTTACTGTTCCTTGCAGTTCAACAGGCAGATCAATCAAAGTATGCATTGGGAATAGGGTAATCTTCATTTGTCCCTGTTTCTTCCTTTAAAAATTGACTTTCATCTCCCTCATCGTCACTATTTGTCTGTACTTCAATTCCGTCATTGGAACAGGTAATTGAACATTTTGTTTTGCACAGTAAGTCCCTTCCCAGTAGGGATACCGGACTTGAATCACATACGACAAATCTATGTAACCCTTGAAAGTTGCCAATTTCAACTGGCACTGGATCTGTAATCGGGTTAGTCAGGTACCGATTTGCTACTCCAACCACTCGTATAGTATGCCCTGAGAGAGGCAATCTTGGAACTTCTGCACTTCGAACTGTGGAGCGTGTGGCTCCTGTGTCAACCAAGAATGAAACTTTATAGCCCATCACCTTTCCTTCTACATATGGGCCTCTTTGATCTACCTCTAGGGATGCTACAAGTCTGCACTCTTCGCTGTCTGAACTATCATCTGACCAATCCTCATTCATCCCATTTTCACCTCGTAGTGGGAACTGTTGTACAGTGTTGTTTTGATTTGTTACCTGGCCTGTGACCTGCTGAGGAATCTTCACCTGTTGCTGTCCCATTGGAGCCATTGGTAATTGCATTTGCTGTCTAGGCACCATAGGAATCTGCTGTTGTATTGGTTGCATTTGTATTGACTGAAAACGTGGCATTTGCATGTGCTGCATGGGCTGTACCCCTTGCATTTGCACCAGATTATTCTGAAAATTCGGGTTTTGATGTTTTATTTTTGGGCCTCGTGAATTTTGTAAGGTACCAACATTAGTGCTTTGCTGAACTGCACCATCCTGCACCATATTCGGACACTCCTGTTTCCAGTGTCCCACACCCCCCCACGCGTGACATGGTGACATCTTTTTCACTCCTTGAACATCATTTTGAATAACAACATTATTCATGTCTAAACCGCGGTTTACAAACCCTCTGCCTCTACCTCTCGGCTGTGCCTGAAACACACCATTCATTTGCAGTTGTTGCTGTATCATCTGCTGAACTCCATTTCCCTGTATTCCAGCCTGTGCAGCCCTTATATGCATCACCATCACCTTTTCCTTCAACTTTTTCTGCTTCAACTCAATCTCATCCCTACAGTTCTTTGCATACTGCAATACTTTATCAATTGGTTTAGCTTGCCAACAAATCAAATGATTTTTAATCATTTGGCTAACCTCTGGTCTCAATCCTTCGACAAATCTAAACACAAGGTGGTTCATGTCCTTCGGTTCGATAGTCTCAGTACCACTGTAATGCTTAAATGCCTTCAACAGTCTCTCATAATAAGCATGTATTGACTCCTTAACCTCTTGAGAAGTCCAGTCGATTTTCTGCCAGTCAGTTACCTTCGGCGACACCCTTTGTTTCAAAAACTCAATCACCTTATGATAATATTTCATCACCTCTTCTGAAGGTGCCCCAGTCACCTTATCTCTTGCCGGCTCTTTTGTTGGCCAATCTACCCCTCTCTTGCACTCGAGCCACAAATCAGGCGGAACAATGATCTCAAACAAGGTATTCAAGTCCTCCCAGAGACACTTTGCAAGTTTCACAAACCTGTCTGTTTGTTGATACCACTCGATCGGTTTCTCTCACAATCTGGGATAATCATTAGTAAAAGATAGAATATCTCCTCTAGTCCATGGCACATGTATTAAAACACCACCAGCTGTCTCTCTCATAGGTAATATTTTTACTGATTCCAAATCAGGTGAGGTTCTAGTTTGATTAGGCCCTGGGCTATCATCCTTTCCCTTATCTCTTTTCTTTGCCCATCGGCCTTCCCATTTCTCCAATGCACCCCAAATTTCATTTAACTGTTGAACTGTAAAACCCTGCAGTGAAATGTTCCCTGCATGTATCATTGGAGAATGTGAGGTATTCGTACTCATGGTTTGTGGAGTTAGAACTCCCAACCCTGCTTGACGCATTGCTTCGAGAGGTGCCCCCACTGGACCAAGGTTCATTAAGGGTCTCGGTGGTTCATTTACTTGTTCTCCAGGGGCCATTATCTGTGGAGTTCCCAAAGACCCTCCTCTTATCGCCTCCCGAGCCATCACTCCCTGGTCACACACCCCTGCTTTACCTTGTGCATACAATGGCACTGGGGGACCAACAGTAATGGGTAACGATATAGCGGCAGGTGTCTGACCCGGACCCAGACCTCTTGGAGCCTCAACACCATAGGTTGGTTCCAATGTACCCGGAACAGGTACTAATGGCGGTCCCGCTACAGGGTTATACCCTGGTATCAACTGTGGTTGTGGTTCAGACATTAATTTTGGAGTTGATTCAATCTGTATTAGCTTTGGCTTCGTATATATTGGGTTTGGCGGCACTATCAAATTCGTAGTAGTCTTAAGCACTGGAACATCAGGGTAAATTCTCTTTATCTGTGGTGGAGGCTGCAACTGTATCGGCATGTCTGGTGCAGTGGGTACACTGACACCATTCTGTATCAAAGCTGTATCGCTAGTCTGTACCATATCAGTAACTCCCTTTTCCTGTGTCTGGTTCCCAGGATCCAAGCTAGTACTTGGAGCACTGTCGCTCACCGCATATGGTGGCGGACGATCATGTAACAATCTATCCATATATTCCTCATCGTCTGAATCATCTTCCTCTTCCCAGGATCTCTTATTTCCTTTAGATTTGCCTGAGTCTTTGTCGGTTTTACAGAAGGCTTTCTTTCCCTGCGTTTCTTCTCCCTGTGTTATCGCTGGGAATAACTTCAACCCGTCTACAATTCCGCGTCTCCACATTTTGTTCTCATTATCCCATCTAGCCTCTGCATAGGATTTTTCTGCCCTCCTCAGTCTTCTCTGTAACCTTTCTTGTCTATGTTTAAGAGCCATCAAGTCCCAAATAGCTAAAGCCTCATTTTGTGCCGGTCTCGGAGGTGGTTTCTGTGTACTTAACATTCACCTCAAATTTTCTAGTACCTTTGGGTTAAACGTCCCATGTTCTGGGAGCACTAGACACCCCTCTTTCTCATCCTCCTCGACCTCTCTGCTGCCTTCGACACCGTCTGCCACCGCACCCTAATCACCCGCCTCCGCTCCACCAGGATCCAAGGCCAGACCCTGGACTGGATCGCCTCCTTCCTCTCAAACCGATCCCAAAGAGTCTACCTCCCTCCGTTTCGCTTAGACCCCACCGAGATCATCTGCGGCGTACCTCAAGGCTCATCACTCAGCCCGACACTCTTCAATGTCTACATGAGCCCCCTCGCCGACATCGTACGCAAGCACGACATCATCATCACCTCCTACGCCGACGACACCCAACTTATACTCTCCCTCACCAAGGACCCTGCCAGCGCCAAGACCAACCTACAAGAGGGCATGAAGGACGTCGCAGATTGGATGAGGCTCAGCCGCCTAAAGCTGAACTCTGACAAAACGGAAGTCCTCATCCTCGGCAACACCCCGTCCGCTTGGGACGACTCCTGGTGGCCCACGGCCCTCGGCACCGCACCGACCCCCGCAAACCACGCCCGCAACCTCGGCTTCATCTTGGACCCTCTTCTCACCATGACCAAGCAAGTCAACGCCGTGTCCTCCGCCTGCTTCCTCACCCTCCGCATGCTCCGCAAGATCTTCCGCTGGATCCCGGCCGACACTAGAAAAACCGTGACCCACGCCCTCGTCACGAGCCGCCTGGACTACGGCAACACCCTCTATGCTGGGACCACCGTCAAGCTCCAAAAACACCTGCAACGTATTCAAAACGCCTCGGCCCGCCTCATTCTCGACGTACCCCGCAACAGCCACCTCTCCGCACACCTGAGACACCTGCATTGGCTCCCAGTCAGCAAAAGGATCACCTTCCGACTTCTCACCCACGCACACAAAGCCCTCCACAACAAGGGACCGGATTACCTCAACCGTCGCCTCAGCTTCTACACCCCCACCCGTCTCCTCCGTTCCTCGGGCCTCGCACTCGCTGCCGTCCCTCGCATCTGCCGCTCCACGGCGGGTGGGAGGTCCTTCTCCTTCCTGGCAGCCAAGACCTGGAACTCCCTCCCCACCAGCCTCAGGACCACCCAGGACCACTCCGCATTCCGGAGACTCCTAAAAACCTGGCTCTTCGAGCAGCAGTAACCCCCCCCCTTTTTTCCCCTAGCACCTTGTGACCCGCACGGGTGAGTAGCGCGCTTTATAAATATTAATGATTTGATTTGATTTGTTAATTTGCGCCACTGTTTCATCCATAAACAAGGCGCAACACCCTTCTCTTCCATAACTGTATAAGCTGGACTACCCTCAGGTGGTGTAGGTTCCCAATTGGTTGCAACAATATATACATCTCCCTTAGAGCACTCTTGAATGCTTTGATAAAATTCATTTTTCCAATTCCCTTATTTCGTATTTAATCAGAAATGGCTTAGTTCCAGGACACTCTTCACCTGCCTTTCTCAACCTATTGTCTCTCATGGACGGCAGCCAATCCGTGCGCGACCCCTCTCGACATCTGACCTATCTCAGCGCGGCACCACTGACGTCACACTCACACACACTGCAGCTGACAAAGTCTTGCGGCTTGTCCGCTCCTCACTGAACCTCTACAACTCATACAAACTAATGCACATTATTGCGAGCACCTTAAAATGACAACACAAATCTGTCGGTTTACTACAGGAAGGGTAACACATTTGCTTCAGAACTTTACAGAGATTTCACTTGAAGCCTCAGTCGCTACTCTCTTCTTATCAGTTCCTGCATACGCAAGCAGAATTCGACCCGCAAATTCTACTCTCGACTTGTCAATGACTCCTTCTAGTGCACTTTAGAATTTGTCAAATCTCCATCGAAGGTTTCATACGCACATTATAGCTCAAACTCGACTTGTCAACCACGCCCGAATGACCTATTAAACCGCACAGATTACAACATGAACCACATTTGTCTTCATACTCTGAAGTCTTAGACCTCGACGGGTCCGTACACAATAACCAACCACGTGGATAATTTTGAGCATCAAGCGCTACATTTACATGAAGTACGTTGACTTCCCTACTCTCATACTGTGGAGTACGCCCACTCCTACTAAACAACACTTAATTTGGCCTAAATACACACAGATTTTCACAATCATCTGCAAAATGCATAAGCTTAGGCAAGCGCAAGAACCCTAACCACATACACTATGGTGCCGAAAACATTCCCAACTCATTTAGGCAGGCTCTGAGATCCCGGGAAAGCCATGGTGAACTTAGAAACCCATCATACCTCCGAATTGCATTATCACAGAAAAACAAATTAAACAATGAATCTCCGTCCTAAGGCCCCCAAGGGCCAAACCGTCGCTCTGCTACCAGAACTGTTAACGCGTCCCTTTATGTCAATTTATACACATTAGGACTCGTTTTAGGCCGATGAATCTTTTGACCCAGTGGTGAGACACCATAGAACAAGATAACTGATTAATATGTCAAGCAATATATCAATGATATTATCAACATATATCACCACAATATACTTTACTTTAGACATTGATTAAACTGTTGGCGCAACCATGACCTTTCAGTCATGAATAACCACACCTTTATTGACGTTTTTATGAATTTTATTCCCTATTGATTACAATCTAACAATAAGAGTATCAATCTCAAAACCAAGAAACAAAAGAACATAGTCACGATATGGCAACTGTGATGAGATTTCAACAATGCAAAGATCACAAACATAAAGCGCCAATGTAAGATATCCACAGATCAGAGTGCATAGAACATCATATATGTCTTAGTTCAGCATAGCACAAAGTCAGTCACGTATGTTGCGTTAGTCAAGGTGAACGCCTAATCTAACCACTAATTAGCATCAGCATGTTGGACTTCATGCAAAACAATTTAGAACACTAATTTAGAAAACATCTAACTAGGGTCTCTATCCAAAAATACAGCAGTTGGTACCTAGAAAGGAAAAACAGATAGACAAATTACGATAGCAATTGTCATAATTACCCTCCTCGGAATGAGTCAGCATACAGGATCAGTCTTCGCCTTCAGGACATCAGTTAGATCGCCGTCAATCTATTTCGTCTAAGGGTCAGGGGACACTTCCCTCATAAGGAGGAGAAGTGTAATGGGGGAGTCTATGGATGAGGATGGTTTATTTAAGTCTCAAATCACCAAACAGAGTGACAGAGTTTCTGGATGCAATCGATATCATTCCCTACCTAGTTCTCTCGAGTCTTCTGTGTCATGGGTTTTTATCCCTTTTTCGCAATACCTTCCCCCACAATTCTATTGGATAATCGCTATACCCCACTATCTTTAACCTATCAAATTACACATTAGGTCATTCAATTGTCACTCAACGATAATTTATAACACTTTGATTGGTCTTCATAATTGATGCTTTTCGTAGGTTGCAGATCCAGGGTTACTTCATTCTCTGGCACGTCCTTCAGGTCAAAAGTTCTCTTTTCCATGGTTGACTGTCCTTGAGTGTTTCAAATATTGTTGCAAAAAAGTATAAAACTTATACTAAAGCGACTAGCATGCGGATGAGAAGAAACCTAACTTGCAACATAAAACAAAGAAAAGAACACATGCTGGGTCATGGCCTTTTGCGAATCAGCACACTGGAAAAACAGAAAAATATGCTTTAATATGAGAGCTACACAGCTAAATCTTCGGCTCACGCTAACTTAAGGCCTATGAGTTTTAATATAAATGCAATCTTCATAGGTGTTAACATATTTAATTAATCATAATGCAAGCAGTTGTTTCTTATAATCAACATTAATATATGTGTACAATAATAACTTCACACTTATAAGTATGTTTAGAATACATCCAAGCGAATAATATTTAATGATTATTAATGTAGCATTGTTAAGTATAAGCATTTCACATCTAATGTATATAATATTTAAACTACGCTCTCTCTATAGCATCGATTGTAATGAGAGCTAATGGCTTCTTACCAACTTGAGCTAAATCTGCTGATGCCATTATGCTATGAGTCAATTCCTGCAGATACCTATTTAAAAAAAAAAAACAATTGATTACCCTGGATAAGCTTACCTAAGACCCTCCCCAGTCTTTCCGCCAGGAGTTTTGTAAAAATTTTATAATCAAAATTTAGCAAAGAAATCTGTCTGTATGAATCACAACTTCTAGGGTCTTTCCCTGGCTTTAAGATTAAAGTAATAGTGGCCTCCTTCCAGGAGAGAGGTAATGGACCCTCTTCCTCCAGAATATTGTTACATAAGTCCATAAGATACCTCATCAAACCCCCATTGTTGCATGCTGTCTTTTCTGGAGGGTGTCCTAGTCAGCACCTGGGGGGAGGGATTCTGGGGCTGAAGTCTTTGACTTTGTTGTCTCGTCTCTATCATGTCCCCCTAGGGTCTGAGGACCTCTTTCTCCGTCTCTGAAGCTTGAACGTCTCCACTAAGCCTCTTCCTCCCAAGGCCATCCAGTGAAGAACCCCGGGGAAGGCCGTTGGTCGCCATTTGCTCACTCTCCACACTCTCTAGTGACTGAAATCTATTAGGGCTGCAAATGTCATAAGTGACTTGCTTGCCCCCCTCATATGTGCTGTCCTCCAAGGCTCCCTCCCCCGTGTAATAAATGTACTATCTGTGCTGTTTGCTGCGTTAAGTCTGTTTTCTTCATACCCTGGTGCTGGTCCCATAAAAAGGTCTTTAATGAGGGGGTAATCCTGAGGCTCCTATCCTGCGCTCCCCTAGGTATTACAGAGAGCTTATCCTTCCCCCTACCACCTCTGCCACTAGGTCTAGCTTGATCCCTTTGCGCTTTAAGGCTGTCACTAGAGAGGGCTAATGAATCAGGCCCCAAACTTCCCTGAGCCCCAGTGTTCTTTCTGCTGCTCCTTAAAGAGTAGGAGACCAGTGCTTTTACTTCCCCTCAATCTTTTACATGCAAACATAGCACAGCTCTTTTCTTCAAAAACAGTCTCAAAGATTTCCGCAGATAGGGTGGGGGAACAGCACAATACCTTGCCTCTGCTGCGTCTCCTCCTTCTGCTGCATCCACTCAAAGTGCTCCAAGAGCCCTTTATTAATTTACCTACTTGTGCTGCCACTGCCACAGATGATCTTTACGCCCCAGAAGGAGACACTCGAGGCAGCCTCTCTGCTCAGTTGGACCCCCACTGCAGCACGCGCACACAGATTGAGTGCATCTCTCATCTCCTGCACCTCTCTCCACGGAACGCGGAGCACCAAGGAGCCACCAAAGGTATTTTAAGTTTTAATCCCCACTGCTCCTCATTTAGCAGCTTGCAACTACGGGGGTGGTTGCCGTGTGCTTGTTCCCTGCTGGACGCCGCTCAGCGGCGTCATGTCACAAAATAACTTCTGGTCGGTGCGGGCGTCCTGCAGCCGCGACCTATGCAGCCGGAATGTTTTCCCTCCTCAATGGGACGAAGATTGACTTTATCTCTGTTAGGCACTAAGGGGCATATTTATACTTCATTTACAGTGAATTTGCATAATTTTTTCACACAAATTTTGCACAAAACTGACTCCATATTTATACACGTCTAACGTCAAAATATTGGAGCACCGTTTTTTAGATGTGTGAACATACCTCGAGTCAATGGGATGCAAGGTAAGCGTTCCCATCTACAAAATGGGGCTAACCCCATAGCCCCATATTTATCCCCATACAAAAATGACGCACTGGGGGAACAAGGGCTAAATATTGGTGCAAAGCTTGCTTTGTACCATTATTTAATGCCTGAGTCAGACCACGCATTAGGGAACCTGTGGACCCATTTCTATGGTTGAACACCATGGAATGGGTCCACAGGTGCCCTCCTCAAGCCCAGGAACACCCCCACCCACACCAGAGGGACACCGGATGATTGGGGACCCCATCCCAGGTAAGGAGGGTAAGCATAGGTAAGTATTTGTTTTTTAAATAAAGTGCCAAATAGCCGTGACTCTTGTCTTTTCTATAACAGGGGTCATGTAGTATGGATGGTTTTGCATCAGAAAATTATGCTAGGCAGGTTAGAGGCATTTATTTTTGCCTCTCACCAGCCTAATGTCCTTTTTTGGTGCAAAACCCCCTTCTCCCATACCACCCCCCTACCCGGCTAATGTTATTTTTTCTTTATGCTAGCCCACCCTTTGCACCGGCTTGCGCCATTCCATAAATATGGTGCCCAGCTGGTGTTCAGGAATGGTGCAAGCCGGTGCTAAACTTTTTGATGCAAATCTGCGTTAGTGCAGTTTTGCATCAAAAAGTATAAATATGCCCCCAAGACTGGCGCTGGGGAGCCATTCCACAACATAGGGGCTGTGACATATGCATACGCTCCCCTGGCTGACAATGCACCTTCATGAGTTTCTCTGGACTCTTCCTCAGGTATTGACTTGCCAATTGATTCACATGGGTCCATAACCCCGCAAATATTCACTATTAGAAACTGAAGCTGAAGCCCCTGATGCATCTGTGCAGGGTAGTACCGCGGGAAGGTCTTTATGAGGCAAGTTTGATCTCACATGTGCTGTTGGGTTATGATGACCGACATCCCTGTTGAACATGGGGGCAGATGGACCATGGGGTGATGGGTTTGACCATAATTTGGCTTCTAATGCTTCTAGGCGTGTGATCAGAGGTGAAAGTATTGAATTAAGCCAAGCACTAAACTGCTTAAAATAACCATCCATTAGATGTTTCAGATCGCCACTAGTCAGTAGAATGTACCCGACCTCATCCCGTGCATGTGAGGAAATATTCCCCATCCCTGAAACAAAGGTCAGCGGTGGGGCCTCCTGTATGCTGCTAGCTGTGTTAGAAGTCATGGCCCTGTGGATAACCGCTCATTTAGATCCTCTTTGCAGCCCTACGGATGAAACTGTTTTACTTAAAGATGGAAGACTCAATGGATTAAGTAAGTCAGATGGTAAACAACCTTTATGCCGAATTTTTTATAACGAAGTCCTGGTTAACGAAAGCGGAACAACGCTTTCTTTAACCACGACTTCGTTATTTTGTGCCTTAACCACGCATGTCCTGAACAACGAACATGCATGGTTAAGGTACAAACAAGGGAGTCGGCTGAGGAGGACGACTCAGATGACAAGGTGACGAATCAGGTAAGTGGGGGGTTTTAGGTTTTGGGGAGGGGGTGGGGGTCAGGGGGTTTTAGGTTTTGGGGTGGGGTTGGGGGGGTGGGGTGGGGTGTTTTTGGTTTTGGGGAGGGGGTGGGGGGTCGGGGGTTTTAGGTTTTGGGGTGGGGTTGGGGGGGTGGGGAGTTTTTGGTTTTGGGGAGGGGGTGGGGGGTGGGGGGTTTTAGGTTTTAGGGTGGGGTTGGGGGGGTGGGGCGTTTTTGGTTTTGAGGAGTGGGTGGGGGGT
This sequence comes from Pleurodeles waltl, assembly GCF_031143425.1. NCBI lineage: Eukaryota > Metazoa > Chordata > Amphibia > Caudata > Salamandridae > Pleurodeles > Pleurodeles waltl. The sequence continues at coordinate 346,525,720 of NC_090439.1, forward strand.
CAGGGGGTTTTAGGTTTTAGGGTGGGGTTGGGGGGTGGGGCGTTTTTGGTTTTGGGGAGTGGGTGGGGGGGTCAGGGGGTTTTAGGTTTTAGGGTGGGGTTGGGGGGTGGGGCGTTTTTGGTTTTGGGGAGTGGGTGGGGGGTCAGGGTGTTTTAGGTTTTGGGGTGGGGTTGGGGGGGTGCCTATTGCTAATGATTTTATCAGGAATGCCTTTACAACGAAATATCGTTGTTAAGGCATTCGTGGTAAAATCATTAGTGGTAAAGACGAGGTCGGTGTTCCGACCTCGTTGTTAAGGTTAGTAGTAGTTTAAGATTCGGTGTTCCGTCATATAACCAAGTCAGATTACATACTCGAACATCCTTGTGAGCTACTGTGCGTATTTACTGGTGAGGTAAATGGGCGGGCTGTAGGGGAAGCAGCCGGTGGACTAGAACCCATACCGCCATTAAGCTAGAGTTGGCGCTGGGGGACATCCTCCTCTCTGTCAGTGCAATTTCCATGCTAATAACATTTACAGCATGCTCCAGCATACAGTTGATGTAAATGCTTTTAGTGTGAGTGGTGGATGGGCCACTCCAATGGTCTTCTTCTTCCCTATGATTGTTAATTGTTGCTTGTTAAAGGTAAATAGTCAAAAGTTAAAGAAAATTGGGTTGGCGAGTGCACACAGTGTCAATCCCACAGTTTCACTAATTTCTCTAGTGTGTACTGTCCAGGAAAGGGATAGTATTATAAAACTGTACCTTGAGATGTGCTGAATTAATGAATGTGGCCCAGCCTCTTCTGCCCGATGACAGGCCCAGTCTCGACCTGAGCATGCGCCCACAATGCGGGACTCTCATAGAGCATATAAGCCTTATACCACTGGCCCGACTCTCTTCAAGGCAGTCTGGAGGGCATGGTCCCCAGACAGTGCAACAAATACAGGGACAGAAAACAGCAGCAGCACACCCACACTGCGGGACTCTCATCACGCTTATAAGCTCTATAGCGCCAGCCACGACTCTCCTCAAAGCAGTCTAGGGGGCAAAGTCCCACTCCAGACCGTGCAGCACATCCAAGGACAAAGTTCAGGTTGGGAAGAAAACAGCAGCAGCACACCCGCACTGCGGTACTTTCGCAGCACTTAAAAGCACTATACCTCTGGCCCGCCTCTTCTCAAAGCAGTCTAGGGGACATCCTGGACTCACTTTTAGGGATGTGTATAGAAGGTTAATCTGAGAAAGGCCTGTTCAGTCTTGTTCAGTAAAGGCAGCAATCTACTAAGCGCATTATATATTCTCCAGTCTGGCTAGAGTGCAGGCTAGGGCTCGTCGTTTTTTGAAGCGTGAGTGGGCCTTGAGGTGTCCCTCTCGGCCACGTAGGAGTACATTCAATTGTGCCTTTAGTGAATGGGTAGTTTCTGTTTAGGTTCTCATCCTTGATTGCTCTTCTAATTATCTCACCTCAGTGTGTTATCAGTAGGCACTCTCCCTACCTAAAAGATGAAAAATTACTAGTCTTATTACAAACTTCCTCTACTGCTCCGAGTCATACATCACCCACTTGGCATTATTTCACTCATTTTACAGTATGACTGCATTAACCATGGTGTCTTTTGGATTATTATGCCATGTGTGATCATTCCTTTTGGAGTAAATACACACAGGCCCATATTTATACTTTTTTAGCGCCGCATTTGCGCTGCTTTTTAATGCAAAAACAGTGCAAACGTACAAAATACAGGGGAATATTTATACTCTGTTAGCGCCAAATTTGCGTCAACATTTTTGACACAAATTTGGCGCAAACCTAACACCTTATTTATACTATGTGAATGTCAAAATCCCTCCGTGTGCGTCATTTTCTGGATGTGGGAAACCGCCTTGCGTTAATGGCAGGCAAAGTAGGCATTCCTATCCCAAAAATGACTTTAAGGCTTGTGCGCCTTATTTATACTCCTGCGTCATTTTGATGCACAGGAGGGGAGGGCCTTAAAAAAACAGCGCACAGCCCTGCCCCCAGGGACACCCCTTGCCACCCTCGCCCACCCCTGGAGGACACCAATTGATGGGGGGATCCATCTCAGGTAGGTACAGGTAAGTTGGGGTAAGTGTAATTTTTTATTTTTTTAAAGTGGCATCAGGGGGCCTAACTTGGGTCCCCCTACATGCCACTGTGCCCCTGGGCATGGCCATTGGGCAAGGGGGCATGACTCCTGTCTTTGCTAAGACAGGAGTAATTTCAATGGGGGTTGTGCGTCAAAAAATGGCGCAAGTCAGGTTTGAGCCATGATTTTTGGCTCAAACCTGACTTGCACCATTTTTTGACGCACAACCCCTATTTTTCCCTACGCCGGTGCTGCCTGGTTTAAGTCATTTTTTTTTTTTTGTCTGACCAGCCCACAGTGCCGGCTAACGACAATCCTTAAATAAGGCGCCCGCCTGGCGCGTAGGAATCGCGTTAGCCGGCAATATCTTTTTTTGTAAGTTTGCGCCATTTTTGCTTCAAAAGGTGGCACAAATACGGTACTAAAAAAAGTATAAATATGGGCCGCAGTTTCTCACTGCCCCTCATGTTAGAGACGCTATACTATGACAGTGCAACAATGCTTGTTTGCTTGCAACGTGTCAAGAGGAGTTGAGTTTATGTGTGCTTTCTGTTTTTCATACGTCTTGCCACCATCAAAGACTATTAAGCGCTGCAACCCAAGGTGAGATAGGAGCACCTCTATGGTTACTCACTCACAGCACTAAAATAATTCTCATGTATTCTTACAACAATGCACAGCACTCTTCAACTACACACCCCATTTGAGCAAGCGTTTCAGTGCCCCGCATAAGGGTAGTAAGTGCTACATAAATGCTATAATACAAAATAATACTTTAATGCAGTCCTTAGCTGTCCCTCCTATTTATCCTTTCTATTATACTAGAGGAGGAAACTGATTGATTTCACACATCTCCCTAACATCTCCTTCTACAAGCTCACAGACGTAGGAAACCACCTATAGTGTCACAAAGAGGTGCACAGAAGCCTGTGGCTTATTGAATGCCATCCTTGTTCCCTTCCCATTGCCTGGCTCGATGTAGGCAGGACAGCGACCATCAGCCTTCTAGGATGAATGATAACTCCTCTTTAGTTCAATTGCAGCAATCAGGTACAAACTGTTTGACATTCTCTTTCTTGGGTGTTATTTAGGGATCTCCAGGGGCTTTCATGGATCACCACTGGCTTGCCCTTTGCAAAACACTGCCTTTGCGACTCTGATCTCAGAATTGGCAAAGTCAGTACCAAGAATACATGGGTGGCTCACTTTTATCGGTGTCCTTGTTTTCTGTAAATCTTCTATTGTACTAATACTCCATAATTCAGTATTATTGTAATAAAACATTGAATACTATAAGCTGGAGTGGGACAATAGCTTGCAGCAGGTTGCAGTACGTTGTGTGTACTCTTGCCGGTGAGAGTGTGTTTATGTGAGAGCGAGCATGTGTATGAGAGAGTGTGTGTGTGCCTACATGTGTTAGCATGTGTGTAAGTGAAAGTGAGAGACGGTCAATTTCAGGTAGTAATAGAGACTGAATGAGACTGTCAGTAGTGGAGTGCGAATGATTCAGAGTGAGTGAGTCTGAGAGAAAGTAATTGTGACAACAAATGAGTGAGTGAATATGAATAAAAGTGAGGAAATGATAGAGTGAATGAGTAAGAATCAATGTGAGTGAGAATGAGTGACAGTGACAGTGGGTGAGTATACCTTTGAAAATGAGTGAGTCAGGTGGAATGAGAAGGAAGAGGGAGCTAATTGCAAGTGAGTGGGAGTATGAATGCGAGCAAGAGTGAGTGAGTGTAATGAATGAGTGGCGATGAGTGAATTAGAGTGATTCCTAATAAATGAGAATGCAACAGTAATGGTGAGAAAATGCAAGCTAGTGAGGAACTGAGTTTAATTTGAGGCAGTTGTTACAGGTGGATATTTGCTGAGAGCAAGAGTGGGAAAAACAAACAAATGGGAAAGAAGGGGAAGGACAAGACAGAAAAACAGCTGCCAGGGGAGAAAGCAGGGGGGCAGAAGAGTGAGATAAAGAGGCAGGAAGTGTCTGGCAGTGGATTAAATCAGAGAGAAATTTTAAGGCATGGTCAAAGTGGGATCTGGCCCACTTTCAGAGGGCACTCTGACAGAGCCAGCTCTATCCTGCGGTGTCTTTTCCTGAGAATCTAGAATATTTCTTAAACTGATTGTTTTACACATGGTGTTGATTTAATTTATTTTTAATGTGGGTGGTGTGTAAGAGCCCATTACAGACATTTTGCAGAGAAATGTTGTGTTTATGTTTCATGCAACACCTGTTAAAAATTGTTCTTTTAGGTCAAAACAAGACCTTCCCTATGAGAAATGAAAGGGTGTAACAGAGATTATTTGCACTAATATTAGTGAGTTGATTATGTGTTACAGTATTAATAGTACATCAATATCCCTGAATATTAGATGTAAGCACATTTAGAATTTGTATGAGTGTGCCTCTTCACTGTCAGTGACCTGGACAGAGAGGGTATGGAGGAGCTTAAAACTGGATCATAAATCCAGAGCAGTTCCAAACAGGGACCTCTGAAATATGTTTGGCACAGGGCCCCTAAAAACTGTAAGATGTCCCTGGATTAAAGAGGTCTGAGGTGGATATATGACTATGCTCTGAAATTTAATAGCACCATCTGTGGACTTCTGACCATCGTGTTAGGCACTTTCACTCATTACTTTACAAATTAAGTACTGGTGAGGAAGCATGAGTGAGTCAGCAAAGAATATTTGAGAATGAGTGTGAATGTGTGAGAATGAGTGAGACAGTGAGGGGTATACTTACCATGATTTTGTGATGTATTTGCATCACACAAGTGATGCATATCAATGTAAGGGGCATATTTATACTCTGTTTGCACCGAATTAGCGTCATTTTTTTTAAAACTCTAATTCAGTGCAAAACTAACTCCATATTTATTCTTTGGTGAAAGACCCGTCTAGCGCCAAATTTATGGAGTGAAAGTCATTTTTTGGAAGTGGAGACTTATCTTGCCTTAATGAGATGCAAGGTAAACGTTCCTGTGCAAAAAATGACTCTATGGCCTTACGCCATATTTGGGGCATATTTATACTCTGGGGCATATTTATGCTCTGTTTGCACCGAATTAGCGTAATTTTTCTTTACTCTAATTCGCTGTAAAACTAACTCCATATTTAAACCTGTCTAGCACCAAGGCCCTTAGTTACACTTTTTTTTTACTGCATTAACGTCATTTTTGAATGCAAAAGTTGTACAAACTTACAAAATATTGGCCCTTATTTATACTTTTTGGTGCAAAACTGCACTAACTCAGTTTTGCACCAAAAAGTTTAGCACCGGCTTGCACCACTACTGTGCACCAGCTGGGCACTATATTTATGGAATGGTGCAAGCCGGTGCAAAGGGTAGGCTAGAATAAAAAAATGACTTTAGTCGGGTGGGGCTGGCGATATAGAAGAAGGGGGTTTAGCACCAAAAAATAACTTCAGGCAGGTTAGAGTGAAAAAAAATTACTCTAAACAAATTAGCATCATTTTATGGTGCTTAACCTTCCATGCCACATGACTCCTGCCTTAGAAAAGGCAGGAGTCATGCCCACCACCCCAATGGCCAGCACAGTGGACAAGGGTCCCCTGGGCATGGCCATTGCACCCTGTGCCATGTATGGGGGCCCATTTCAGGGCCCCCTATGGCACTTTCAAAAATAAAATGTAATACGTACCTGTACTTACCTGGGATGGGGTCCCCCATCCTCCGCAGTCCCTCTGGTGTGGGTGGGTGTGCCCCTGAGGCCTGGGGAGGGAACCTGTGGGCTTATTCCATGATGTTCCACCATGAAAATGGGCCCACAGGTCCCCTAATGCCTGCCCTGATCCAGGCTTTAAACAATGGGGCAAAGCAGTCTTTGCGCCATTTTTTTGACCCCTCCTCCCTCTCTTGCACCATATTTGCATGGGAGTATAAATATGGCGTTAAGGCCATAGAGTCATTTTTTGCACGGGAAAGCCTACCTTGCATCTCATTAAGGCAAGATAGGTTTCCACATCCGAAAAAATGACGCTAATCTGGTTGGAGTCATTTATTTTGACTCTAACTGCCTAACGTCATTTTTTTACGCTAGCCTACCCTTTGCACCGGCTTGCACCATTCTATAAATATGGTGCCCAGCTAGTGCTAAAAAATGGTGCAGGCAGGTGCAAAAGTTTTTGGTGCAAAACTGCGTTAGTGCAGTTTTGCACCAAAAAGTATAAATAAGGTCCTAAGGGTCAGATGTAGCAAAGGTTTAGCAAGTAGCAAACGGCAAAAATCGCCGTTTGCGAGTCGCTAAAGCCACTTTGCTATGTAGAAATGCATTTTTGCGAGTCGGTTGCATTTCCGACTCGCAAATAGGAAGGGGTGTTCCCTTCCTATTTGCGACTCGCAATGCGATGCAAAAGCGGTCGCAAATGGACTCGCACTTACCATCCACTTGAAGTGGATGGTAACCCAGTTGCAAAGGGGAAGGGGTCCCTTTGTGTCTGGCATTACAAATAATTTTTCAGAGCAGGCAGTGGTCCAATGGACCACTACTTTCCCTGAAAAATACCGAAACTAAAGGTTTCGTTTTTTTTTTTCAAAGTGCTGCTCGTTTTCCTTTAAGGAAAACGGGTTGCACTTTGAAAAAAAAAAAACTGCTTTATTTAAAAGCAGTCACGGACATGGTGGTCTGCCGTTCCCAGCAGGCCACCATCCCCGTGAGTGCCCTGAATCGCTATGGGGTCGCAAATTGCGACCCACCTCATTAATATTAATGAGGTGGGTCTTTGTGACCCCATAGCGACTCACAGACGGTGTCTGAGACACCGTTCTGCTTAGCAAATTGCGAGTTGCAATTTGCGAGTTGGAAGGACTCGCAAATTGCAACTCGCAATTTGACACCTACCTACATCTGGCCCCAAATCTTTTAGTATCTATTTATTCCAAGTAGGCGCTATCGTAGAGAAATATTTGTATTTCTCCTTTCTATTTTGACTTTGCTGTGTGCTGCACTGTACAGCACACATACAAAGTGGGATAAGCTTTAAAGTTAGTCTAAGCATAGTACTTTGTATTGGAAGTTTATTTTTCCAGCACAAAACCTATACTAGACACATGCAGACACCATTAAACTATGGTGCAGAAGTATGTGCAGTGTACACAGCAGTAAATTTCTGCGCTGGCGCTAGGGAGAGGGGAGGAGAATGCCATATGTTTGTAAATATGGCACTCATCTGCTCTTTCCTTCTCATGCAGCAAAGCTCAGGGCAGCATTTTTACTGTGCAATGTGCTGCATGACAATTTGGTAAATCTGGGCATACATGTGTGTGAGTGCAAGAGAATGACTGACAATGAATGTGAAAGTGAGTGTGAGCGAGTAATTGTAAGTGAGTGCGAATAAGAGTGTGGTATTATGCTTGCAAGTCTGTTGTTGGCCCTGAAAGTGTATACCTATACAGAAGCTAATTCTTGCTATATTGGACACCCATGGTAAAATTCTTGTACAGGCATATTAGAGGTCATACTTGGCATATGGGGCACACACCTGAGAAATGCTGGCATACATGGAAAAATTCTTAGCATGGGAACCGTTAGAAATGATGTCTCTAGATGGCAGTTGTTTTGCACCCTGTCCAAATAGGGACCCTCACTCTAGTCAGGATAAGGGAGATACCCGTTCAGATAATCCCTGCCCACCCCCTTGGTAGCTTGATATGAGCAGTCAGGCTTATCTCAGAAGCAATGTGTAAAGCATTTCTACATAACATACAGTAATACAGTGAAAACACTACAAAAGGACACAATACCAGTTTTAGAAAAATAGCCAATATTTATCTATTTAAAACAAGACCAAATCTACAAAAAATCCAACATACATTAATAAAAAATATGAATTCTGCACGTTTTACTCAAAAATACAGTTCCTTGAAGTCAATAGCTCCACCTGGGGCTATAACGATGTTGTGATCAACAAAACCAATAGTTCAGGCCGGCCGCGGTGTTGCAGGCCAGCTATGATTTCAGGAAGACCCGCAAACAGTACCTTGGATTTGTAGGGCATTGTGATCCTCGCTGTGAGCTCCGGAGAACGGCGTTGCTGAAGTCGCAGTGTCAGTTCCAGAGTTGGTGCAGTAGTCGTCGGGCCCTTGAAGTCACACGCCTTGCAGATCGGACTCCCGGCTGATGAAGTCAGGTGCACTGGCAGTGATGGCTTCGGGGTTGTGATGCGAAGTGGTACGATGGGAAGTGCAGTGCTCACAGGTCACGGTGCAAGCAGGGTTGCCGTTTGACAACATTGGAGTCAATGGTGCTGGCATTGATGGATCAGAGCTGCGATGCGGGACAGGACGGTGTTCATGCTCCTCACGAGTGGTGTCTACAGGCCACGGTGCAGGCAGCGGTGCCGGTGTCAGCAGGAGCGGCGGCGGCGGTGGGGCCCATGCTGCGGTGTGAGCAGGCGATACCGGAGTGTGGGGTCCACAGGTTGTGGTGTGAGCAGCCGCCCGGTGAAGTCGTCTGATGCCAGAGTCGGTGAGACCAGGGTTGCGGTGCAAAGTGGGGCAATGCGACTCTGTGCGGCATCGGCATGTCACAGTGCAGGCCAGCGGCGTCATTGGCAGTGTGCCTGGTTTCACCTCTTGAACAGCACAAAATACACAGTTCCCAGTGCTGCAGGTCGATGAAACTGAAGTCTTTGGTGTCCCTGAGATTTTCAACAGGAGGCAAGCTCTACTCCAAGCCCTTATGAGAACTTTCTCAAGCAGGGCACACAGCAAAGTGCACCCTTTGCACTCTTTTCAGACAGAAGCAGCTACTGCAGGCCAGTCCAGCAAAGCAACACAGCAAAGGGACAGTATGCCTTCTTCATCCCTTCAGATCTTCTCCTGGGCAGAGGTTCCTCTTGATTCCAGAAAGATTCTAAAAGTCTGGGGGTTTGGGCCTTCTTCTTATACCCCTTTCAGCATTTGAAGTTGCCAAACTTCAAACCAAAGTCTTAGGTGTTTGTCAGATCCTTCCTTGTCCAGACCAGGCCCCAGACACACACCAGGGGGTTGGAGACTGCATTGTGTGAGGGCAGGCACAGTCCTTTCAGGTGTGAATGACCACTCCTCCCTCCCCTCTAGCTCAGATGGTCATCAGGATATGCAGGCTATACCCCAGCCCTCTTTTGTGTCATCATCATCATCATCATCACTTTACTTTATTTCGGTAAGAGAAACATACCATTAAAGTACAATACATAACAATCCGAAAAAGAGGTTATAAGAAAAAATATACAGTAAAATGAGTAGCAGACATTAAGAAGAAAAGTGTTAAAACCAAGATAAAATAGACATATAAAAAATATTTCTTTTTTCCAATAATATAGTACTTAAAACAAGAAAAAAACATCCAGTCCCTGAAAATGTCAAGCTGATAACACCTAAATACAATAAATATGCATAAAGAAATCTAAATCTAAAAAACAGGTACCTTATCTTATTCTTTAAAATCGCAAGTCTAAAACGCCATATTGATTCAAAAAGTTTTGCCACAGGATAGACTATATAAACAGATGAATCAGATTTAAAAATTCTCTCGGCAAGTAAACAGTTCCTAAAACCCATTTATTTGCAAAGGGGACTAATCCAAGAGGCCCTCTGTTTATCATATGCACGACATTGAAAAAGGACGTGTAAGACAGACTCTTCGTTCTTACATCAGATCGGGCATAACTTAGATTTATTGGTGGAATTAGACCATTTATAAGTTAAAGAACACAGAGTAAGGGACCCTAATCTAAATCTAATAAAGAGGGCACGCGCGGATGGAGAAAGTGCTTCATCTATGAAGGGCTCGAGTTCATAGTGACATTTAAATTGCAAAAAGCTATCAGACATAGAGAACGGCACAACTTCGGCCAATTGAACAGTTGGAACTTTGAACCAAAAAGCGTCCTTCAATGTCTGAACAGCATTTTTAGGAATAGAGGAGGGATCCTTCCAATAGGACCCCAAACTGAGATGCAATAGGGACCTTTCGACATAGGCACACCAATTGATTTTAGTATTGAGGTTGGGGCCCACCAGATTGTGCAGCCCACATCTGAATGGAACGAGGGCGTCTGATGACCATAACCGAATCCAAAACAGAAGAGGTCTTAAAGCAGCAATCTGGTTAATTGGAAAAAGATTTAGATCCATTCGGATAGGCAAAGATGGAGTGCTAGAAGGAACTTTTAACAACATCTTCAAAAACTGATTTTCCACCCTAACCAGATTCTCCAGATTGCAATGACCCCATAGCTCAGCATCATACAGAGCCCCCACCCAGCTTGTGATTGATATATTTCAAGAGCAGGAGTCATAGCAAAACTGGGGGATCTGGTTGCAAATCTCACAATGCCACCCGCCCTTTGCTTCAGGCACATTAGTGATTTCTGGCGATGGGCGTGCCAATGGTGTGAATCTTCTAATTTTATGCCTAGGTAATCAAAAGTGTCCACTCTTTCCAGGGAAACACTTTCTAAATTAACAGGTCTCTTCATTTTCTGATTTTTGTCCCCAAACAACATGTATTTCGTTTTTGCTGAATTGAGTTCCAGGCCATGATACTTACAGAACTCCATGAACCTTGCAAGCAAGCTTGAAAGGCCCATGGCTGTTCGAGAAAGTAGCAAGGTGTCATCAGCAAATAAAAGAAATGGGAGCTTCTGCCCTCCCATACTAGGGGCATCACCAGGACAATCCAAAAGGTAGGGAATGCAAGCATTGATAAATAGGAGAAACAGTGTGGGCGCAAGAACACAACCCTGCCTCACACCACGAGCAGTGGGAAATGCTGGAGTCAGATCACCTGCCGGGTCCCATCGTACTTTGGCACAATTGCCAGAGTAAAGATCTCTAATTATATTGAGCATAAAGCCAGGGACTCCAGCTTTGCTCATAACTTCCCGCAGCTTGGGATGCGGGACAAGGTCGAAAGCGGATTTCAGGTCAACAAATGCCAGGAAAAGGTGGCCAGAATCCACATCTACGATCTTCCACTTTATAGTAATAAAGCGGAAGACCTGGTCGATGGTACTGACCTTGTCCCTAAACCCTGCCTGAAGATGACTTAATACCTGATTTTCCATTATCCAATGCTTCAGCCTACTTAAAAACTGAAAGCAGAATATTTTTTGCAGATTGTCTAGTAAGCTAATAGGTCTGTAATTCCCTGGGAGACTCTTCTCCACTTTCTTATGAATGGGCACAATTATTGCCTCCTTCCAGGAATCCGGATAAAACCTGGTAGACAAGGCAATATTCGATATCCTGTTAATATACCGGGTCCATGTGGGCAAATCTGAATTGTACAAATCTGAAGGAATGCCATCTGGCCCAGAAGCCTTCCCTGATTTTTGGGCAAGAATTGCCAACTCAGTTTCTTTTACAGTAAAGGGAGGCACCGCAGGGCAACATGTTAAAGATTCCCCGGGGCTGGTGGTGGCAGATTCCAGCATGGAGCCATACAATTCCCTAAAATGAGTAAACCAGATGTCAGCAGCAATATGGCATTCTGGGACGGGTGAAAGATTTGAATCTCTGCGTAAAACCAAAACCCAGAAAAGTTTAATATCATGGGTCCTAGCCGCCTCGGCCAGATCACCCCATAAACTTTCCTCATGCTTGAGTTTGCACATCTTGCATGTGGAGACATAAGTTCTTCTCGCTCTCACAATGGCTTCCCGATCCTTAGACTTTAGCGCTTTGGTCAATAGACTTATGGCCTAACGACACCTCTTATCAAACCACTTGCTGCTAGGTGGAAGTGAGGAATTCCTTCGATTCATGACAGTTTTAGTAAAAAGCTCCTTAAGGGCCTCAAAAAGGACTACATGAGAAGACATAACTTCAAATGGGGTTGGTACAAGATGATCATCAAAAAGCTGGTGTCTGGAGACTAGGGCGCACAGTTTGTCCCTTAACAAGTTGGACTTCTGAAACGAAACCCATCTCACAGCGCGCCTGTTGCTGGACAATTTCAAAGCTTTATGAGCATTGGAAACAAAAAGAGACGGAGGTCCTGCAAAAAGAATTCTGTCATATACAATTTGTAAAGGAGCATGATCACTAGTATACCGTTGGCCCACTTTCACATCAATTATGGAGTGCCAAGCCTGTAAATCAAAAATAATATAATCCAGTATACTACTATATAGGACCCTAAAAGAAGTTGGTCTGGCAGAGTATCAGCAGGAAGCCAACCATTTCCAAAACGAAGGCCATGTATTACTGTAAGATCTATTATCTTGGCCAGGGCTTCGCCCGGGCATGTCCTGCTCGCGTCCCGCGAAGCTGGCGCACGTTGAAAATTAAAGGGGCCTGGAGGTCCCTGCCCCCTTGATCAGCTGGTACCTTCTGGTGCTCTGTTGTTACTTGCCGCGTCCAGTGAAGCGGGCGCGTGTTGAAAATTAAAGGGGCCTGGAGGTCCCCGCCCCCTCGATCAGCTGGTGCCTTCTGGTGGTCTGCTGTTGCTTGGCGCGTCCTCCTTTGTGTCACTGTCTAGAGAGGTGCAAAACAGCCCAACTGTCAAACTGACCCAGACAGACAATCCACAAACAGGCAGAGTCACAGAATGTTTTAAGCAAGAAAATGCCTACCTTCCAAAATTTAAAAACCAACTTCACTAAAAAAATGTATTTTAAAATTGTGAGTTAAGAGACCCTAAACTCAATATTTTATCTACTCTCAAAGGGAATCTGCGCTTTAAGGATATTTAAAGGCATCCCCCATGTTAACCCATGAGAGATAGGCCTTGCACATTGAAAACCGAATTTGGCAGTATTTCACTGTTAGGACATATAAAACACATTAGTATATGTACTAGCTTAAACATACACTTCACCCTGCCCCTGGGGCTACCTAGAGCCTACCTTAGGGGTGCCTAACATGTAGTAAAAGGGAAGGTTTAGACCTGGTAAATGGGTACACTTGCCAAGTTGAATTGGCAGTTTACAACTGCATACACAGACACTGCAGTGGCAGGTCTGAGTCATGGTTACAGGGCTACTGATGTGGGTGGCACACCAGTGCTTCAGGCCCACTAGTAGCATTTGATTTATAGGCCCTGGGCACCTTTAGTGCACTTTACCAGGGACTTACCAGTAAATGAAATATTCCAATCATGAATAAACCAATCAACAGTACAATTTCAATAGGGAGCACTTTCACTTTAGAACTGATTAGCAGTGGTAAAGTGTGCAGAGACAATAAACCAGCAAATACAGAGTCCAGTGCACCATAAAACCAGGAGATCAGAAGGCAAAAAGACTGGGGAGACACACCAAAAAGCTGCCAGGTCTAACACATGTCCCCTCCAGCTGAGAGTAGGGGGGACTACTCAACCCCTGGGGAGTCCTCCTCAATAAGGCGGAAGAACCCGGACAGACCAACTGCATTGGCGTGTTCTGTGCCAGGATGGTGTTCCACCATAAAGTCCATCCCCTGTAGGGAAATGGACCACCTCAACAGTTTTGGGTTCTCACCTCTCATCTGCATTAAATATCTGAGGGGCCTGTGGTCAGTCTGAACCCAGAAGTGAGACCCAAACAAGTAGTGTCTTACCTTCTTCTGTGCCCAGACCACAGCAAAAGCTTCCCTTTCAATTGCACTCCACCTCTGTTCCCTGGGGAGTAGTCTCCTGCTAAGGAAGATTACAGGCTGGTCAAGGCCCTCCTCATTTAGCTGCTCCTACACCATGCTCAGAAGCATCTGTCTGTTCCACAAACTCCTTGGAGAAGTCAGGGGCCAGTAGCATGGGTGCCGTGCACATGGCATCCTTCAGGGTGTCAAACGCAGTCTGGCATGCCTCAGTCCAGATCACCTGTCTAGGCTGCTTCTTAGAAGTCAGCTCCTTCAAGGGGGCAACAATGGTGCCATTTCCCTTGACAAACCTTCTGTAGTACCCGGTCAGGCCTAAGAAGGCTCTCACCTCTGTCTGGGTCTTGGGGGGGGGGTGCCCAACCCCAAATGGCATCAATTTTGGGTTGTAGGAGTGCCACCCGGACACTCCCTACCTGGTGTATTAAGTACACCACCGACCCCTGGCCTATCTGGCACTTACTGGCCTTCACAGTGAGGCCTGTAGCTTGCAGCGCCTTCAATACTTCCCAGAGGTTGTACGGTTGGTCCTCCCTACTGTAGCTGAAAACAGCAATGTTGTCAAGGTGGGCTGCACTGAAGTTTTCAAGCCCAGCCAGGACCTGATTGACTAGCCACTGGAAGGTGGCAGGGGCGTTCTTCACCCAAAGGGCATGATCCGGAACTGGAAGTGCCCCTCTGGTGTTGAGAATGCTGATCTCTCCTTAGCCCTCTCGGTTAAGGCAGTCTGCCAGTACCCAGATGTTAAATCAAACGTGCTGAGGAACTTGGCTGCCCCCAACCAATCTATGAGCTCATCAGCTCTGGGGATGGGTGGGTGTCTGTTTTGGTGAAGGCAATGAGCCCCCAGTAGTCCACACAGAACCGAAGTTCTGGTGTGGCACCAGGTGCAGCAGGCTTGGGTACCAAGACCACTATGCTGGACCAAGGGCTTCTGGAGCACTCAATCACCCCTAAAACCATCATCTTGGACATCTCTTCCTTGATGCTGGCCTTCACTCTATCAGATAACTTGTAAAGTTTGTTTTTCACAGGCAGGCTGTCCCAAATGACCACATCATGCATGCATAGATGGGTGACACCTGGAGTGAGTGAGAATAGAGTGGCAAAGTGTTCCAGTAACTACCGACACTCACTCTGCTGTTCTAGAGTCAGAGAAGGGGAGAGGACTACGCCTTCTACTGACCCATCCTGCTCCTTGGCAGACAGAAGGTCAGGGAGAAGTTCACTCTTCTCTTCTACCCCATCATCTGTAGCCAGAAGCGTGGTAACTCAGACCTCTCAAAGGTTTGAGGCGGTTCATATGTAGAACCCTCAAGTCAAGTAGGTGACGTCACTCTTGCGCTACTTCACCTCAAATGACCCTGACCACCTGTCCTGCAGAGCACAAGGCTCTACGGGGCCATGACCCACACTTTTTGGCCAGGCTGAAACTCAACCAGAGTGGTATTCTGGTTGTACCAGCGATTCATGTCCTCCTGGCTTGCCTCAAGGTTCTCATGTGCAAGCTTCCTGAAGCTGGCGGTCTGGTTTCAGAAGGCCAGCATGTAACTTAATATATCCTGGGGTGGCTTTCAAGGAGCTTGTTCCCAGCCCTCTTTCACCAGACTCAGAAGTCCTCTGACCGGGTGCCGATACAACAGTTCAAAGGGGGTAAAGTCAACCCCTTCTGTGGTACTTCCAGGTAGGCAAAGAGAAGGCATAATAAGAGGGTGTCCCACTTACGCCTCATGGAGTCTGACAGACCCCCAATCACGCCTTTCAGGGTTCGGTTGAAGTTCACAACCACCACGTTACTTTGGGGGTTGTACGGAGTGGTGAATCTGCAGTTCACTCCACATTCTTTCCATATGGCCTTTATGTACATGGACATAAAGTTGGTACCCTGGTCAGATACCACCTCCTTGGGGACACCCACTCAGGTAAAAATCCCCATCAGTGCCCTGGCCACAACAGACTCTGTAACTGCTCTCAGAGGGATAGCTTCCGGGTACCAGGTTGTCGCGTAGGCTCTCATTATTCTCATGAGACTACTGGATTTTAAGCAGCAGAATCGCACGTGGTGTGGGAGACTAAGTCTAACCCACTGCAGGTGACACCTGTCGCTCCAATCCAGGTTTTGCTCCAGCTAACTAGCAGTTCCTCACCACTACCCAAGGGCAGAATGACTGGGCAGCAGAGCGCATGACATAATTGGTTTCTCAGGGAAGCCGTGGTCACTCAGGTCTCATCCGTTTCTCTCAATTACATTAGTCTAATATATACAATGACAAACGGAGGCAGTATTTGTTTCAATAATGATTTTAATGAAGCAACTGCATCTTAGATAGCAAAGTGTGAGCTGCAATAACCAGGACGAAACAGCATGACTGTATTAAAATTGTGACAAGGAGATTGAAGCATAAGAATAGCGCTACCATATTGTCACTACAGTCAATAGAATAATTCCTACCTAGGCTATGATAGAGCACAGCATGTTAAGCTCTAATTCTGCCCTTCAGGTTGCCCTGGGAAGACATCATCCCCCATCATCCCCTTCAGCAAAGGCCTGAAGTCTGCAAAACAGCTGTAGTGAAGCATTCGGCAATCAGCATACAGTTGTGGTCCTCTAATGTGTAAGGGACAAGGAAGTGTTTTCATAATATAACAGCTGATGTTCTAAGAAAATGGCCTTCCGTAAAGATGCATGTTTTCTATGAATATTGGAGACTAAACTTATACCACGTTCATCGGCAACCTATCTTGCTGTAGCCTTGGAAGAAGCACAGAGTGAGCAAGAATGTCTTGTTTGTGAATAGTGTGGCGGCCTAGGCAAAAACACTTAGATAAACAGAAAAGAAAACAAGACGATAAAAGTGGCTATTGTAACAATAATAAAATAAAGGTGAATAAAATATATCTAGGTAAGGGTGCACAGCGGCATAGTCTTGTGTGTTAAAATAACGTGCATGGAGCTTTAGCTAAAATGACTATACAACAGGGTGGCATGGTCCACCAAGACCAGGATGAACCTGTTGCCTAGAGCTGTCTTGGGGTCCAGAGACCCCACTATTTCAATGCCCGCCCACTCAAAAGGGGTGCTTTTGTCAGCAAATGGTTGAAAGGCGGCCTTACATTTCCCTACAGTTTTGCCACTTGCTTGGCAAGTCTGGCAGGACCCACAGAACGCATCTGAATGTTTTCTCATTTGGGGCCAATGAAAGAGGGTGGCAAGCCTGTCAAAGGTCTTGACTTGCACCAAAAGTCCTGCCAGAGGCACATTGTAGGAAGTTGGCTCTGTATGTGCTATTTCAAAGTAAGGAATAGCATGCACAGAGTCCAAGGGTTCCCCTTAGAGGTAAGATAGTGGCAAAAAGAGATAATACTAATGCTCTATTTTGTGGTAGTGTGGTCGAGCAGTAGGCTTATCAAAGGAGTAGTGTTAAGCATTTGTTGTACATACACACAGGCAATAAATGAGGAACACACACTCAGAGACAAATCCAGCCAATAGGTTTTGTTATAGAAAAATATATTTTCTTAGTTTATTTTAAGAACCACAGGTTCGAATTCTACATGTAATATCTCATTTGAAAGGTATTGCAGGTAAGTACTTCAGGAACTTTAAATCATTACATTAGCATGTATACTTTTTACATAAAATACAATAAACTGTTTTAAAAGTGGACACTGCAATTTTCACGGTTCGTGGGGGAGGTAAAGTATTGTTAGGTTTCACAGGTAAGTAAGTCACTTACAGGTTTCAGTTTTTGGTCCAAGGTAGCCCACCGTTGGGGGTTCAGAGTAACCCCAAAGTTACCACACCAGCAGCTCAGGGCCGGTCAGGTGCAGAGGTCAAAGAGGTGCCCAAAACACATAGGCTTCAATGGAGAGAAGGGGGTGCCCCGGTTCTGGTCTGCCAGCAGGTAAGTACCCGCGTCTTCGGAGGGCAGACCATGGGGGTTTTGTAGGGCACCGGGGGGGACACAAGTCAGCACAAAAAGTACACCCTCAGCAGCGTGGGGGCGGCCGGGTGCAGTGTGCAAACACGCGTCGGGTTTACAATGGTTTTCAATGAGAGATCAAGGGATCTCTTCAGCGTTGCAGGCAGGCAAGGGGGGGGCTCCTCGGGGTAGCCACCACCTGGGCAAGGGAGAGGGCCTCCTGGGGGTCACTCCTGGACAGGAGTTCCGTTCCTTTAGGTGCTGGGGGCTGCGGGTGCAGGGTCTTTTCCAGCCGTCGGGAAATGGAGTTCAGGCAGTCGCGGTCAGGGGGAGCCTCGGGATTCCCTCTGCAGGTGTCGCTGTGGGGGCTCAGGGGGGACAACTTTGGTTACGCACGGTCTCGGAGTCGCCGGAGGGTCCTCCCTGAGGTGTTGGTTCTCCACCAGTCGAGTCGGGGTCGCCGGGTGCAGTGTTGCAAGTCTCACGCTTCTTGCGGGGAGTTGCAGGGGTCTTTAAGTCTGCTCCTTGTAACAAAGTTGCAGTTCTTTCGGAGCAGTGCCGCTGTCCTCGGGAGTTTCTTGTCTTTCTTGAAGCAGGGCAGTCCTCAGAGGATTCAGAGGTCGCTGGTCCCTTGGAAAGCGTCGCTGGAGCAGGGTTCTTTGGAAGGCAGGAGACAGGCCAGTAGGTCTGGGGCCAAAGCAGTTGGTGTCTTCTGGTCTTCCTCTGCAGGGGTTTTTCAGCTCAGCAGTCTTCTTCTTCTTGTAGTTTCAGGAATCTGAATTCTTAGGTTCAGGGAAGCCCTTAAATACTAAATTTAAGGGTGTGTTTAGGTCTGGGGGGTTAGTAGCCAATGGCTACTAGCCCTGAGGGTGGGTACACCCTCTTTGTGCCTCCTCCCAAGTGGAGGGGGTCACATCCCTAATCCTATTGGGGAATCCTCCATCTGCAAGATGGAGGATTTCTAAAAGTTAGAGTCACTTCAGCTCAGGACACCTTAGGGGCTGTCCTGACTGGCCAGTGACTCCTCCTTGCTATTCTCATTATTTTCTCCGGCCTTGCCGCCAAAAGTGGGGGCCGTGGCCGGAGGGGGCGCGCAACTCCACTAGCTGGAGTGTCCTGCGGTGCTGGCACAAAGGGGTGAGCCTTTGAGGCGCACTGCCAGGTGTGACAGCTCCTGCCTGGGGGAGGTGTTAGCATCTCCACCCAGTGCAGGCTTTGTTACTGGCCTCAGAGTGACAAAGGCACTCTCCCCATGGGGCTAGCAACATGTCTCGGTTGTGGCAGGCTGCTGGAACCAGTCAGCCTACACAGATAGTCGGTTAAGGTTTCAGGGGGCACCTCTAAGATGCCCTCTGGGGTGTATTTCACAATAAAATGTACACTGGCATCAGTGTGCATTTATTGTGCTGAGAAGTTTGATACCAAACTTCCCAGTTTTCAGTGTAGCCATTATGGTGCTGTGGAGTCCGTGTTTGACAGACTCCCAGACCATATACTCTTATGGCTACCCTGCACTTACAATGTCTAAGGTTTGGCTTAGACACTGTAGGGGCACAGTACTCATGTACTGGTGCCCTCACCTATGGTATAGTGCACCCTGCCTTAGGGCTGTAAGGCCTACTAGAGGGGTGACTTATCTATACTGCATAGGCAGTGTGAGGTTGGCATGGCACCCTGAGGGGAGAGCCATGTCGACTTACTCGTTTTGTTCTCACCAGCACACACAAGCTGGCAAGCAGTGTGTCTGTGCTGAATGAGGGGTCCCCAGGGTGGCATAAGATATGCTGCAGCCCTTAGAGACCTTCCCTGGCATCAGGGCCCTTGGTGCCAGGGGTACCAGTTACAAGGGATCTACCTGGATGCCAGGGTGTGCCAATTGTGGAATCAAAAGTACAGGTTAGGGAAAGAACACTGGTGCTGGGGCCTGGTTAGCAGGCCTCAGCACACTTTCAATTCAAAACATAGCATCAGCAAAGGCAAAAAGTCAGGGGGTAACCATGCCAAGGAGGCATTTCTTTACACAACCCCCCCCCCCCAAACGAAAGAGGATGAGACTAACCTTTCCCAAGAGAGTCTTCATTTTCTAAGTGGAAGAACCTGGAAAGGCCATCTGCATTGGCATGGGCAGTCCCAGGTCTGTGTTCCACTATAAAGTCCATTCCCTGTAGGGAGATGGACCACCTCAACAGTTTTGGATTTTCACCTTTCATTTGCATCAGCCATCTGAGAGGTCTGTGGTCAGTCTGAACTAGGAAGTGAGTACCAAAGAGGTATGGTCTCAGCTTCTTCAGTGACCAAACCACAGCAAAGGCCTCCCTCTCAATGGCACTCCAACGCTGCTCCCTGGGGAGTAACCTCCTGCTAATGAAAGCAACAGGCTGGTCAAGGCCATCATCATTTGTTTGGGACAAAACTGCCCCTATCCCATGTTCAGAGGCATCTGTCTGCACAATGAACTGCTTGGAGTAAGCTTTTAGAACTGGTGCTGTGCACATAGCTTGTTTCAGTGTGTCAAAGGCCTGTTGGCATTCTACAGTCCAGTTTACTTTCTCAGGCATTTTCTTGGAGGTGAGTTCTGTGAGGGCTGTCACAATGGATCCATATCCCTTCACAAACCTCCTATAGTACCCAGTCAAGCCAAGGAATGCCCTGACTTGAGTCTGGGTTTTTGGAGCTGCCCAGTCCAGAATAGTCTGGATCTTAGGCTGGAGTGGCTGAACTTGGCCTCCACCTACAAGGTGTCCCAAGTAAACCACAGTTCCCTGCCCTATCTGGCATTTGGATGCCTTGATAGAGAGGCCTGCTGATTGCAGAGCCTTCAAAACCTTCTTCAGGTGGACCAGGTGATCCTGCCAGTTGGAGCTAAAGACAGCAATATCGTCAAGATAAGCTGCACTGAAGGACTCCAAGCCAGCAAGGACTTGATTCACCAACCTTTGGAAGGTGGCAGGCGCATTCTTTAAACCAAAGGGCATAACAGTGAACTGATAATGCCCATCAGGTGTGGAGAATGCTGTCTTTTCTTTTGCTCCAGGGGCCATTTTGATTTGCCAGTACCCTGCTGTTAAGTCAAAGGTACTTAAGAATTTGGCAGCCCCTAATTTATCAATCAGCTCATCAGCTCTAGGAATGGGATGGGCATCTGTCTTGGTGACAGAGTTAAGTCCTTTGTAGTCCACACAAAACCTCATCTCTCTCTTTCCTTCTTTGGTGTGAGGTTTGGGGACTAAGACCACTGGGCTAGCCCAGGGGCTGACAGAGTACTCAATTACTCCCAATTCCAGCATCTTGTGGACTTCCACCTTGATGCTTTCCTTAACTTGATCAGACTGTCAGAATATTTTGTTTTTGACAGGCATGCTGTCTCCTGTGTCCACATCATGGGTACACAGGTGTGTCTGACCAGGGGTTAGGGAAAAGAGCTCAGCAAACTGTTGTAGGACCTTCCTACACTCAGCTTGCTGTTGGCCAGAGAGGGTGTCTGAATAGATCACTCCATCTACTGAGCCATCTTTAGGGTCTGATGACAGAAGATCAGGGAGAGGCTCACTCTCAGCTTCCTGATCCTCATCTGTTACCATTAACAGATTTACATCAGCCCTGTCATGGAAGAGCTTAAGGCGGTTCACATGGATCACCCTCTTGGGGCTCCTGCTTGTGCCCAGGTCTACCAGATAGGTGACCTGACTCTTCCTCTCTAGCACTGGGTAAGGGCCACTCCATTTGTCCTGAAGTGCCCTGGGAGCCACAGGCTCCAAAACCCAGACTTTCTGCCCTGGTTGAAATTCAACCAGTGCAGCCTTTTGGTCATACCAACACTTCTGGAGCTGTTGGCTGGCCTCAAGTTTTTTGTTTGCCTTTTCCATGTACTCTGCCATCCTTGA
The DNA here is from genome assembly GCF_031143425.1 of Pleurodeles waltl. Classification (NCBI taxonomy): domain Eukaryota; kingdom Metazoa; phylum Chordata; class Amphibia; order Caudata; family Salamandridae; genus Pleurodeles; species Pleurodeles waltl. The sequence continues at coordinate 346,547,209 of NC_090439.1, forward strand.
GCGAAGGCCAAGTACATAGTCCACTATGTCTTGTTTAGGCTCATGAAGAGGTCTCTCCCAGCCTTCTTTCACAAGAGCTAGTGGTCCCCTTACAGGGTGGCCAAACAGAAGTTCAAAGGGTGAGAACCCTACTCCCTTCTGAGGCACCTCTCTGTAAGCGAAAAGCAGACATGGCAAGAGGACATCCCATCTCCTTTTGAGTTTTTCTGGGAGCCCCATGATCATGCCCTTTAATGTCTTGTTGAATCTCTCAACAAGGCCATTAGTTTGTGGATGATATGGTGTAGTGAACTTATAAGTCACTCCACACTCATTCCACATGTGTTTCAGGTATGCTGACATGAAGTTGGTACCTCTGTCAGACACCACCTCCTTAGGGAAGCCCACTCTGGTAAAGATACCAATGAGGGCCTTGGCTACTGCAGGGGCAGTAGTCGACCTAAGGGGAATAGCTTCAGGATACCTAGTAGCATGATCCACTACTACTAGGATGTACATATTTCCTGAGGCTGTGGGAGGTTCCAGTGGACCCACTATGTCCACACCCACTCTTTCAAAGGGGACCCCCACCACTGGAAGTGGAATGACGGGGGCCTTTGGATGTCCACCTGTCTTACCACTGGCTTGACAGGTGGGACAGGAGGTGCAAAACTCCTTAACCTTCTGGGACATGTTGGGCCAGTAGAAGTGGTTGACTAACCTCTCCCACGTCTTGGTTTGTCCCAAATGCCCAGCAAGGGGAATATCATGGGCTAAGGTCAGAATAAACTCTCTGAACCCCTGAGGCACTACCACTCTCCTAGTGGCACCAGGTTTGGGATCGCTTGCCTCAGTGTACAGGAGTCCATCTTCCCAATAGACCCTATGTGTTCCATTTTTCTTGCCTTTGGACTCTTCAGCAGCTTGCTGCCTAAGGCCTTCAAGAGAGGGACAGGTTTCTTTTCCCTTACACAACTCTTCCCTTGAGGGTCCCCCTGGGCCCAAGAGCTCAACCTGATAAGGTTCCAGCTCCATAGGCTCAGTTCCCTCAGAGGGCAGAACTTCTTCCTGAGAAGAGAGGCTCTCTTTTTCTTGTTGTGTTGCAGCTGGTTTCCCAGCTGACTTTCCTTTTCTCTTGGTAGGCTGGGCCTTTCTTCCAGACTCCAGCTCTACTTTTTCACCCTGTGCCTTGCACTGTGCCCTTGTTTTGACACACACCAGTTCAGGGATACCCAGCATGGCTGCATGGGTTTTCAGTTCTACCTCAGCCCATACTGAGAACTCCAGGTCATTTCCAAGCAAACAGTCTACTGGGATATTTGAGGAGACCACCACCTGTTTCAGGCCATTGACCCCTCCCCACTCTAAAGTTACCATAGCCATGGGATGTACTTTAGTCTGATTGTCAGCGTTGGTGACTGGATAAGTTTGTCCAGCCAGGTATTGGCCAGGGGAAACCAGTTTCTCTGTCACCATAGTGACACTGGCACCTGTATCCCTCAGGCCCTCTACACTTGTCCCATTAATTAAGAGCTGCTGCCTGTATTTTTGCATGTTAGGGGGCCAGGCAGCCAGTGTGGCTAAATCCACCCCACCCTCAGAGACTAATGTAGCTTCAGTGTGACACCTGATTTGCTCTGGGCACACTGTTGATCCCACTTGGAGACTGGCCATTCCAGTTTTAGCTGGAGTGGAGTTAGAAGTGGTATCTTTCTTGGGACAGGCCTTGTCTCCAGTTTGGTGTCCAGACTGACTACAGCTACGACACCAGGCCTTTTTGGGATCAAAGTTTTTACCCTTGTACCCAGAATTGTTTTGTGAAGAGGCTCTGGGCCCACCCTCCTGTGCAGGTTTTTGGGGGCCTGTAGAAGACTCTTTACTATTTTTGTTTTTGGCTGTCTCACCACCTTTCCCCTGGGGAGGTTTTGTGACCCCTTACTTTTGGTCACCCCCTGTGGAAGTTTTGGACACCCTAGTCTTGACCCAATGGTCCGCCTTCTTTCCCAATTCTTGGGGAGAAATTGGTCCTAGGTCTACCAGATGCTGATGCAGTTTATCATTGAAACAATTACTTAATAGGTGTTCTTTCACAAATAAATTGTACAGCCCATCATAATTACTTACACCACTGCCTTGAATCCAACCATCTAGTGTTTTTACTGAGTAGTCTACAAAGTCAACCCAGGTCTGGCTCGAGGATTTTTGAGCCCCCCTGAATCTAATCCTATACTCCTCAGTGGAGAATCCAAAGCCCTCAATCAGGGTACCCTTCATGAGGTCATAAGATTCTGCATCTTTTCCAGAGAGTGTGAGGAGTCTATCCCTACACTTTCCTGTGAACATTTCCCAAAGGAGAGCACCCCAGTGAGATTTGTTCACTTTTCTGGTTACACAAGCCCTCTCAAAAGCTGTGAACCATTTGGTGATGTCATCACCATCTTCATATTTAGTTACAATCCCTTTAGGGATTCTCAACATGTCAGGAGAATCTCTGACCCTATTTATGTTGCTGCCACCATTGATGGGTCCTAGGCCCATCTCTTGTCTTTCCCTTTCTATGGCTAGGATCTGTCTTTCCAAAGCCAATCTTTTGGCCATCCTGGCTAACTGGATGTCCTCTTCACTGGAGTTATCCTCAGTGATTTCAGAGAGGTTGGTCCCTCCTGTGAGGGAACCAGCATCTCTGACTATGATTTGTGGAGTCAGGGCTTGAGAGGCCCTGTCTTCCCTAGATAGGACTGGTAGGGGGGAATCACCCTCCAAGTCACTATCATCATCCTCTGTGTTGCCATCCTCAGAGGGGTTGGCTCTTTCAAACTCTGCCAAAAGCTCCTGGAGCTGTAGTTTGGAAGGTCTGGGGCCCATTACTATTTTCTTTAGTGTACAGAGTGACCTTAGCTCCCTCATCTTAAGATGGAGGTAAGGTGTGGTGTCGAGTTCCACCACATTCATCTCTGCACTAGGCATTATGCTTCTAAAAGTTGGAATACTTTTTAAGAATCTAAAACTAGTTCTAGGTTCTAATTCAAACTTTTACCAAACTTTTAAACTCTAAAAGGAAATGCTAACAGGGACTAACACAAGGCCCTAGCAGGACTTTTAAGAATTTAGAAAAATTTCAAATTGCAAAAATCAAGTTCTAATGACAATTTTTGGAATTTGTCGTGTGATCAGGTATTGGCTGAGTAGTCCAGCAAATTAAAAGTCTTGTACCCCACCGCTGATCCACCAATGTAGGAAGTTGGCTCTGTATGTGCTATTTCAAAGTAAGGAATAGCATGCACAGAGTCCAAGGGTTCCCCTTAGAGGTAAGATAGTGGCAAAAAGAGATAATACTAATGCTCTATTTTGTGGTACTGTGGTCGAGCAGTAGGCTTATCAAAGGAGTAGTGTTAAGCATTTGTTGTACATACACACAGGCAATAAATGAGGAACACACACTCAGAGACAAATCCAGCCAATAGGTTTTGTTATAGAAAAATATATTTTCTTAGTTTATTTTAAGAACCACAGGTTCGAATTCTACATGTAATATCTCATTTGAAAGGTATTGCAGGTAAGTACTTCAGGAACTTTAAATCATTACATTAGCATGTATACTTTTTACATAAAACACAATAAGCTGTTTTAAAAGTGGACACAGTGCAATTTTCACGGTTCCTGGGGGAGGTAAAGTATTGTTAGGTTTCACAGGTAAGTAAGTCACTTACAGGTTTCAGTTTTTGGTCCAAGGTAGCCCACCGTTGGGGGTTCAGAGTAACCCCAAAGTTACCACACCAGCAGCTCAGGGCCGGTCAGGTGCAGAGGTCAAAGAGGTGCCCAAAACACATAGGCTTCAATGGAGAGAAGGGGGTGCCCCGGTTCTGGTCTGCCAGCAGGTAAGTACCCGTGTCTTCGGAGGGCAGACCATGGGGGTTTTGTAGGGCACCGGGGGGGGACACAAGTCAGCACAAAAAGTACACCCTCAGCAGCGCGGGGGCGGCCGGGTGCAGTGTGCAAACACGCGTCGGGTTTACAATGGTTTTCAATGAGAGATCAAGGGATCTCTTCAGCGTTGCAGGCAGGCAAGGGGGGGGCTCCTCGGGGTAGCCACCACCTGGGCAAGGGAGAGAGCCTCCTGGGGGTCACTCCTGCACAGGAGTTCCATTCCTTTAGGTGCTGGGTGCTGCGGGTGCAGGGTCTTTTCCAGCCGTCGGGAAATGGAGTTCAGGCAGTCGCGGTCAGGGGGAGCCTCGGGATTCCCTCTGCAGGCGTCGCTGTGGGGGCTCAGGGGGGACAACTTTGGTTACTCACGGTCTCGGAGTCGCCGGAGGGTCCTCCCTGAGGTGTTGGTTCTCCACCAGTCGAGTCGGGGTCGCCGGGTGCAGTGTTGCATGTCTCACGCTTCTTGCGGGGAGTTGCAGGGGTATTTAAGTCTGCTCCTTGTAACAAAGTTGCAGTTCTTTCGGAGCAGTGCCGCTGTCCTCGGGAGTTTCTTGTCTTTCTTGAAGCAGGGCAGTCCTCAGAGGATTCAGAGGTCGCTGGTCCCTTGGAAAGCGTCGCTGGAGCAGGGTTCTTTGGAAGGCAGGAGACAGGCCGGTAGGTCTGGGGCCAAAGCAGTTAGTGTCTTCTGGTCTTCCTCTGCAGGGGTTTTTCAGCTCAGCAGTCTTCTTCTTCTTGTAGTTTCAGGAATCTGAATTCTTAGGTTCAGGGAAGCCCTTAAATACTAAATTTAAGGGCGTGTTTAGGTCTGGGGGGTTAGTAGCCAATGGCTACTAGCCCTGAGGGTGGGTACACCCTCTTTGTGCCTCCTCCCAAGGGGAGGGGGTCACATCCCTAATCCTATTGGGGAATCCTCCATCTGCAAGATGGAGGATTTCTAAAAGTTAGAGTCACTTCAGCTCAGGACACCTTAGGGGCTGTCCTGACTGGCCAGTGACTCCTCCTTGTTATTCTCATTATTTTCTCCGGCCTTGCCGCCAAAAGTGGGGGCCGTGGCCAGAGGGGGCGGGCAACTCCACTAGCTGGAGTGTCCTGCGGTGCTGGCACAAAGGCGTGAGCCTATGAGGCTCACCGCCAGGTGTGACAGCTCCTGCCTGGGGGAGGTGTTAGCATCTCCACCCAGTGCAGGCTTTGTTACTGGCCTCAGAGTGACAAAGGCACTCTCCCCATGGGGCCAGCAACATGTCTCGGTTGTGGCAGGCTGCTGGAACCAGTCAGCCTACACAGATAGTCGGTTAAGGTTTCAGGGGGCACCTCTAAGGTGCCCTCTGGGGTGTATTTCACAATAAAATGTACACTGGCATCAGTGTGCATTTATTGTGCTGAGAAGTTTGATACCAAACTTCCCAGTTTTCAGTGTAGCCATTATGGTGCTGTGGAGTCCGTGTTTGACAGACTCCCAGACCATATACTCTTATGGCTACCCTGCACTTACAATGTCTAAGGTTTGGCTTAGACACTGTAGAGGCACAGTACTCATGTACTGGTGCCCTCACCTATGGTATAGTGCACCCTGCCTTAGGGCTGTAAGGCCTACTAGAGGGGTGACTTATCTATACTGCATAGGCAGTGTGAGGTTGGCATGGCACCCTGAGGGGAGTGCCATGTCGACTTACTCGTTTTGTTCTCACCAACACACACAAGCTGGCAAGCAGTGTGTCTGTGCTGAGTGAGGGGTCCCCAGGGTGGCATAAGATATGCTGCAGCCCTTAGAGACCTTCCCTGGCATCAGGGCCCTTGGTACCAGGGGTACCAGTTACAAGGGACCTACCTGGATGCCAGGGTGTGCCAATTGTGGAATCAAAAGTACAGGTTAGGGAAAGAACACTGGTGCTGGGGCCTGGTTAGCAGGCCTCAGCACACTTTCAATTCAAAACATAGCATCAGCAAAGGCAAAAAGTCAGGGGGTAACCATGCCAAGGAGGCATTTCCTTACACACATCATGAGTCAAACCCAGTAGGAAAGCTCTGAAGCCCTGGGGTACCACCAGCACGCAGGCAGCCCCAGGTTCAGCAACCTTAGGCTCGCTATACAGGAGATCATTCTCCCCCTATGTCAGGTGATCCTTGGGCTCATCACCAGCTGCCTGGTCTTTAGTCTGCTGCCTAAGGCCCATGAGAGTAGGGCACACCTTCTGCTTAGCGCAGAAAGCCTCCCTGGTGGGACCCCCCACTTGCTGCCAATGGGTCAGCTCAGATAGGTCCCCAGTTCGGTCACATGCTCTCCTGTAAGTGCCGGGGCTTCCCCCTTGAGGTCAGCCTCCTCCCGGACCGGTGGAACTTCTGGGGCGGGTTTCCCGTGCCCCTTGCCCTTTCTCTCAGCAGTCACCTGGGCCACTCTTTCAGGCTCCAGGTCTGCCTGATCACCCTGACTGGCTGTCATGGACTTAGTGGTCACACATACCCACTCTGGCAACCCCAACAACCCCAAATGCGACCTAAGCTCCACCTCCTTCCAGGCAGAAGTCTCCAGGTCGATGCTCAGCAGACAGTCAACTGGCATGGTGGAACTCACAGCTATCCACAAGAAACCTGAGACCCCTCCCTACTCAAAGGGAACCTGCGCCACCTTACATTGGCGCTCTGAACTGTCCACTGCAACTACTTGGTGGAATACAGCAGGGACTATATGCTCTTCAGACACCAGGTGACACCAGTCTGTAGTCACACTGGCTCCAGTAACACTGAGAGCCTCTACCCTCTTCCCATTGATGGTCACCCACTGCCTGTATTTCTTAATGTTATCAGGCATTAGGTTTCTCTGGACCATCTCACCGTCTCCTAGTGAGACAAGCGTCATCTCTGTGGTATCCCACACCCACTGGGGACCACTTCCTCCCCAAGCGCTACACTGGCCAACCCCTTGGTCTGCCCACCGCGGGATGGTGGTATCCACTTAGGACATTTTGGATCTCCCTTCATGTGACCCCCCTGGTCACAAGCAAAGCACTTACGATGCCCTGCCTCTGCAGCTTTTCCTAAAGAGAACCATGGTTTTGTATCTCCTGGGGGATGGGATTTCTCACCTGGGTTACTAGATTGTGGCCCTTTAGGAGACTCCTTTTGTTTACCCTTGTCCCACCACTCGACTGCTGGAAACCTTGCCCACCTTTGGCAGAATCTCCCCCATATACCTTTTTGTGGACTCTGGTACTCACCCAGCAGTCTGCCTCCAGAGCAAGCTTCCTGGCGTCTGTCAGTTTACTATCAGTCAAGTGCTGGTGCAGCTCTGCAAAACACAGACTAGAGAATTGCTCCCACGCAATTCAGTTGTACAGCCCCTGAAAATCTGTCACATTACTGCCCTTCACCCAACCATCCAGTGCTCTGCAAAATTAATCTACACATTCTAACCAGGTCTGGGACTCAGTTTTCTGACTCTGCCTAAGCTGATCCCTGTAGTTGTCGGGAGTGAGACCATACTGAGTGAGAAGGGCCTCCTTCATGTCAGCATAGGTGAGTTTGTACCCTTTACCCAAAGCTAGCAAAGTGTCCCTCCCCTCCTCTGTGAAGTGGTTCCACAATCCTGCCCCCCAATTCTTCTCAGGGACCCCATTCATGTGGATGCATGTGGATCATATCCCTGAAACCACCTCTGTATGTCACATCCCTTCTTGTATTCTCTCCCTACATGTTTAGGAATGTGTACAATTCTGTCTGACTGCCCTGATGAATTGCTGCCACCATCCTGGCTGGTCCTGCTCCTCACATCCAGCTCTTTCACTTTGAGCTCATGGTCCAAAAGCATCGTTCTTTCCTCCATGGCTCGCTGCCCCCATCTGAGCATCCATTTTTAATCTCCAACTCAATCTGGTGCCTCCTGGCTTCTCTCCTGTCCTCCAGCTCCTCTGGAGTCAGGCCTTTTGATCCACCACTGCTGCTTGGCACAGGGGGTACCTCCCCCCAAGCAGCTCCTGCACCCTCCGTACATCTTCCCTAGAATTTGTGTCAGCAGACTCTCCATTTGGATCCTCAGACTGCCCACTGGCAGCTCTGGTGGCTACCCAGGCCATCAGTGCCTTTCGTAGCTCCTCCTTTCTGGTGACGCCTCTGATCTGAACTTTGAGGTTTTTACAAACTGCCGTCAGTTCCTTCATGGTATAGGTTTCCAACCTATCTTCCTCAAAAACCAAATCCCGGGAGGCAACTGAAGATGCTCTTGATTGAGACATGATGTAGTTGGAGTACACTTGAAGTCAAGATCAAAAATAGGTCAAAGAGAAAAAAATCAAAAACATAAATCTGTATGTGGCACGTAATGGTCTGCGATATGGTAGTAGTGTACACCAATCACTATAGGTAAAGTGCAAATGCAAGTCCTATCCTCACCGCTGACAACCAATGTTAGAAATGGGGTCTCTAGTTGGCAGTTGGTTTGCACCCTGTCCAAGCAGGGACCCTCACTCTAGTCAGGATAAGGGAGATACTCGCTCAGATAACCCCTGCTCAACCCCATGGTAGCTTGGCACGAGCAGTCAGGCTTATCTCAGAAGCAATGTGCAAAGCATTCGCACAGAACACACAGTAACACAGTGAAAACACTACAAAAGGACACCACACCAGTTTTAGAAAAATAGGTAATATTTATCTATTTAAAACAAGACCAAATACGCTACAAATCCAACATACAGTAATAAAAAATATGAATTCTGCAAGATTTACTCAAAAATACAGTTCCTTGAAGTCAATAGCTCCACCTGGGACTATCTCGGCATTGTGATCAACAAAACCAACAGTTCAGGCAGGCCGCGATGTCGTGGGTCAGCTACGCTGTCAGGAAGACCCGCAAACAGTAACTTGGATTTGTAGGGCATCGTGATCCTTACGGTGAGTTCAGGAGAGCGGCGTCACTGACGGCCCGGTGTCGGTTCCAGAGTCGGTGCAGGAGTTGTCGGGCCCTTGAAGTCACACGCCTTGCGGATCGAACGCTGGACTGATGAAGTCAGGTGCAACGGTGTTGATGGCGTCGGGCTGCAGTGTGAAGCGGGACAATGTGACGTGCGGTGCCCACAGGTCACAGTGCAGGCAACGGCATCGTCATTGCGAAAGCACTGTCATCGGTTGGCCCAAGCCAGCGGTGCAGGACGGACGGTGCTACGTGACCCTCACGAGCGGTGTCCACAGGCCATGGTGCAGGCAGGGATGCCTGGTGAGGACACTGGAGTCAATGGTGCTGGCATCAGTGGAGCGGGGCTGCGGTGTGGGACGGGACGGTGCTTTCTGCTCCTCACGAGCAGTGTCCACAGGCCACGGTGCAGGCAGTGGCGCAGGTGCCATCAGGAGCGGAGACGTCGGTGCAGCCCAGGCTGTGAGCAGGCGATGCCGGAGTGCGGAGCCCACAGATCACTGTGCGAGCAGCAGCTCGGTGAAGTCATCTGATGACTGTGTCAGTGGGGCCAGGGTCGCGGTGCGAAGTGGGGCAATGCGACTCCATGTAGCATCGGCAGGTCACAGTGCAGGCTAGCAGTGTCGGTGGTGGCGTGGCAGTGGTCTCTCCTCAAGTACAGCACAAAAAACACAGTTCCCAGTGCTGCAGGTCGAGGAAACTGAAGCCTTTGGTGTCCCTGAGACTTTCAACAGGAGGCAAGCTGTACTCCAAGCCCTTGGAGAACTTTCTCAAGCAGGACACACAGAAAAGTTCGCCCTTTGCGCTCTTTTCAGACAGAAGCAGCTACTCCAGTCCAGTCCAGCAAAGTAACACAGCAAAGTGACAGTACTCCTCCTTCAGCTCTTCTCCTGGGAAGAGGTTCCTCTTGATTTCAGAAAGATTCTAAAAGTCTGGGGGTTTGGGTCTTCTTTTTATACCCCTTTCTGCCTTTGAGGTTGGCAAACGTCAAAGCAAAGTCTCAGGTGTTTGCCAGATCCTCCTTTGTCCATGCCAGGCCCCAGACACACACCAAAGGGTTAGAGACTGCATTGTCTGAGGGCAGGCACAGTCCTTTCAGGTGTGAACGACCAGTCCTCCCTCCCCTCTAGCTCAGATGGCTCATCAGGATATGCATTTTGTGTCACTGTCTAGAGAGGTGCAAAACAGCTCAACTGTCAAACTGATGCAGACTGACGATCCACAAACAGGAAGAGTCACAGAATGGTTTAAGCAAGAAAATGCCTACTTTCTAAAAGTGGCATTTTCAAACAGACAATTTAAAAACCAACTTCACTAAAAAATGTATTTTTAAATTGTGAGTTTAGAGACCCTAAACTCCAAATTTTTATCTGCTCTCAAAGGGAATCTGCACTTTAAGGAAGGATATTTAAAGGCATCACCCATGTTAATCTTTGAGAGAGATAAGCCTTGCACAGTGAAAACCGAATATGGCAGCATTTCACTGTTAGAACATTTAAAACACACTAGTATATGTCCTACCTTAAACATACACTGCACCCTGCCCCTGGGGTTACCTAAGGCCTACCTTAGGGGTGCCTGACATGTAGTAAAAGGGAAGGTTTAGGCCTGGCAAGTGGGTACACTTGCCAAGTCGAATTGGCATTTTAAAATTGCACACACAGACATTGCATTGGCAGGTCTGAGCCATGGTTACAGGGCTACTAATGTGGGTGGCACATCCAGTGCTGCAGGCCCACTAGTAACATTTGATTTACAGGCCCCGGGCACCTATAGTGCACTTTACTAGCGACTTACCAGTAAACCAAATATGCCAATCATGGATAAACCAATCTACAGTACAATTTCAATAGGGGGCACTTGCACTTTAGCACTGATTAGCAGTGGTAAAGTGCGCAGAGACAATAAACCAGCAAAAACAGAGTCCAGTACACCCTAAAGCCCGGAGGTCAGATGGCAAAAAGAAAGGGGAGACACGCCAAAAAGCTGCCAGTTTTAACAGGACCTATAGCAAAATGCTTCTTATAGCACATTGGAGGTAATTTGTGGCAGGATGCAGGGCAATCATGGCATTTGGGAAGGTGACAACCATGGCAAAACGATGGCCCTGGCACACTAAGGTCATTATTGGCATAATGGTCACCCAAGGTGAATGGATGGCATGAATGGCAAACTTCTGTAACTGGTGTATTATATGTAGTCTTTGGCCTAAGGGTTGCCAATGGCATAGGGGGGCATCTATGATAAAATACTGACCCTGGCACAATGTAGGTCATTATTGACATATGGGGACACCAATGGCACATTTTGAAAAAAAATGGGGTCAACTCCTGGGGGCATCAGGTTTTAATGTCTTGGCACAAAATGTAAGTAATTAAATATTCAATGAGTGCCCTTTCGGTCGGTGTTTTTTAGCAAATTCATTTGAAAGTTGTTCTTCAAAATTAATATTTGACCCAATTTTTACTACATTCGTTCCAGGCAAGAACCCACCTGAACCCAAGATGTCTATCCCACTCGTTCACAACAATTCATGGATAGCATTACAACCTCAGCACTTTCAAAGATTATGTTAGCAACCTAATAAAGGTGGAATCTAAAATAGACATTTAAGTCATGAGAATGGTGGATTTTGCTATTTTCTATCACAGAACAGGTCACATTGCAAAATTAAAGACTGCAAAAAATGGGTACACAATTGTTACACAGGTTAAGGAATCAAGCAGGTTAGGCCAGTCTTATAGTCTCAAACCTGTCTCGCTCTCATTTCTTTCCCTCTCCTTCACTGTCAAATACGGATCACCACAGTTAGTATATAGTGGCTAACATTATTTTCTGCCTAAACATGCATGACCCCGAGTATAGCATTGTAACTTGATTCACAGTTGTTTTATGTTTCAGCAGCAGCTTACACAGATCAGATGGGTATACAGCTGCAGATTGGAAATGAACCGCGCTAAATCTATAGGGAGAGAATTTAAGGCAAAGGTTCAGTGTATTATAGATCAATTATATCACCATTTTCTCAAGAACTTACTGGAACATTTATTTACAAACAATGGGGTTTACTTACTGAGATTTTGCACCATGTTTCTGTCACAAAAGTAACACTAATTGACATCAAATCTTTTTATACCAATTTAGTGCCATATTTACAAGCCCCTAGCGTCTTCTTGTGCACCCTAGCATCATTTTTTTTTACTCTGATGCGGCATCAATGAGGGCTTTTCCCTGCACCAGATTTCCAAAGTGGCACAATGCAAAAGTGACACATTATGCCTGCGCCAGCCATAATGTATGCAGGAGGGTGTTCCCCCGTTAGGAGGCCCAGAAAAAGAGCACAGTGAAATTGATGAGATTTCAATGCAACATTTTTCCCATCATTTTTAATGCCTGCCCAAGGCAGTGTTTTTTTGCACTGAGAAAATGCACCTTTCTACTGCAAAAACCCTTTTGCTGTGAATAGTAAATACCATAGGAGGATTTGTGTCACTTGGCTATTCCCAAAACAAAACCTTGGTAATTTTGGGTCTTCGTTTCTTACAGGACAGTGTGCGACTGAAGCAAAGCAGCATCCTACGTCAGGGGTGATGGCTTTGTTGAGGTGGATGCTATCAAAAGTGGTAAAGCGGATGACTTTGCAATTGACAAATGCATATACTTGGCTCTGGGATGGGTATAATTTTCTGGTGAGATGGTTCGTGTGCAAGTATGCATGGACTGTGTGAGACATATTTGTTTATGACTGGTCAGTGAATATAAACAGGTCTGCAGGTACTGTCAGATACAGAGTCCCTGCACTTCTGTAATATAAAAGAATGAGCAGCATCACTTCTCAGTAGCAGGTGGGTACTCTGATGCGGTGATCACCTTCATCTTTTTATTTCCCATTTCCAGTCCAGAGACTTTACAAAATAGAACGACGGGGTTCATTTTTTAATCCATCAGCATGGTCAAAAGATGGAGAGGGGCTATGGAGAGAGAGAATCACAGCAATGTATTTAAGATTCAGTCAATATCGGACACCCAAACCTTGCATTAACTAAGGCCTTGGTGTTCTATACGTGAGCCCTGTGTCCACAGCAGCACTTTACAGTTAGAGAGGTTCAGGATGTCACATGCCTGGCTAAATACAGGCTCTCAGGTATGAGCTGTAGATAATGAATTGGTTATGTATGATTCCTCAGATTTCATGTGTTCATCGGAGTTAAAAGCTGTTGTGTTGCAGACTGTGAAACAGCATAACTTTGTAGTAGTGGGTTCTTTCAATCTTTCATTTCGTATTTCTTACCGGAACCACTAAATTTAACATTGTTCCGGCATTGAGTATAGGGTAGGCCAAATAGTGTCCAGACATATAGCTCTAGAAGGTAATTCAGATCATTGTTTGGTTTCATGCTGGAGCTATAATTCATTTGCTCAAGTTTCATTGCTAGGTGCTTGGAATGGAACGTGTCATTGCATTATAAACAAGTCTTTCCCTTGTATTCTCTGTGGCATTGAGGCTATGTGAGGCACCGTAGCTCGCTTTTCCATCTTCTCACACACATATTGGGGTTCCAAATGCCTTATCAACATCCCTCATAGATATCGTAAGAAACCTCACTGAGATGACAGACCACAAGGCAAAGTGTGGTCTGTCCAAAAGGAAAGCCCTGTTTGACACTTGCACCTCTCTGCTCATGAATCCTTCACATGGAATAGTCCCCTTTGGTTGATTTTTACACTGGTAAATGGGTGCAATTTTATTCTGGATTTATTTAGAATATTTTTTTTAAATCAAGAGATGCTTGTTTTGACAATACATCTCTACATGCAGATATTCATAGGGTGTTCAGCCTCGTTGGATTAATTGGAAGAACGTTTATGAGTAACTGAACTCCATTTCTATTAAGTCCATGAGAATGTATTACTCTCACTACGTATAGGATAGCTACAATAAATGTAATATTTTTAGAGGGGTTAAGTGCTGTTTTTTTCTCCTGCCCTGGTATAACACATCTTGATGATTTTTCTCACTGGTGTGAGACTGTTTTTATCCACATTCTGGAATCACTAGTGGCGTACTTAATTTTCTAATACACATTTGTTGCCCGCATCATTTTATGCTATCATTAACTCTCACTTTCTAGGTTCTATTATTTTACAAGGGTCTACACAATAATTCAACACTTTTATTCTGAGGATGGTCTCAAGTACTTGTCAGACGACTGGAGACTGAAACTTCGACATTCTGATCCACGCAACTATTAAACTTAAAGGAGATGCAAGTCCTTTACCGTAATGAAATTTTGAATAAACAATATGAGGGACTATATAATTGGGTGGTCCCATTGCTACCTCAGATTGTAAAGTCTTAGGGCCTGATTTAAGAAAAGTGGCACTGCATCCAATGCAGCACCACTTTTCTTGCACCCCTTTGCACCCACTAACGCCATCACCATGTGTGCACCGTATTGAAAATACACTATGGGTGTAGTTAGGGAACTAGCATCAAAATTGTTGACGCTAGTTTGGCACTTTGTAGGATTAGCGTCAAAAATGTTGACGCTAATCCTACAAAACACAATGGTGTGCCTCGTTTTCATGCCTGCTCTGTGCAATGGAAGGCCTTCAAAAGCCCCAGCTGAGTGAGATATGGAGATTTCCCCAAGCGAATTCACACTAAGGATCCACAAAATCCTTACACCAAGAAGTCCCAAGCCTCACAAGAAAGTGAGGTGATACAGAGCAGCTTTTCAGAATGACATATATACAGTATAGTGAGTCTGTACCATTTGACAGTACCAATTCTGTTCAATTCTGTTCCATCCAGCCCCAGAGGAACATAATTGTGCTTCCTCTTCACACTAGGCTTTGGAGTTGAATCCTTGGATGCAGCTGGTCCATCTAGATCTGCTCCCGAGACATCATCGCTTAAAAGTAAATTTGGACCCTTACCATAAACATCATTCCCAGTTTGTGCTAACTGAGTCTATAGGTCGAGTGAGCTGCCCCCTTTTTGGAGAGGTACCAGTTCCTACTGAAAATGTTAAAAGTGGCTAATCCATTTTGAAATATCGACCCTGGAGTTTGATAAACATGGTGAGTAATTTGTAGGTGCTCTCATTGTTCCTTATATCCACCCAGCAGTGTAGAAGCTCTTTGACAGGCCTCTCACTGGAACCGTGTCCAGCTAAATACCAGATATTGGATCACAGCTTTCCACTTTAATCCTGCACACCAACAATGCTACATTTGATGTGGCATCTTTCAACGTTAGGATTTGTGGGATCCCTGTGCCTGTTAGAGAGGTCGGGTCTGAGGTTGAGAAGCGTTTTTATTATTGGTTCTGGTAACTTAGTCATTAGGGCACAAACCTTCTGAGTTGTCTAGATTTTTACTTATCATCAAAGGTGATAAGACAGAGAACAGCCATGTCATACCCAGATGGATATCCTGCTTCTCCTTGCTGGCATATCATCTCCATTCTTTAGAAATGAGACATTATTGTCATAATATCCTTCAAACCCCAGGTTGAGCCTTAAGCCACAGACATTGCAGTGCATCACCAGTCGGTTAATGCTGACTGGATGTACTCATGCTTTAACAATTTTAATACTCTTAAGGGCTCATTTAAGAGCTTCTAGAGCCAAACTATCGACACATTGGTGTTTTTTTAAAGTTAATGTGCTGTTAGATGGCCAAAAACGCAGCACCATATTTCCAAAGTGGCGCAATGCATGCATTACGTCACTTTGTAACCCTTTGCGCTATATTATACCTGCTCCATGCATAATGTACGCAAAGTGAGTGTTCCCCCATTAGGGGGGGCCGAAAAAATGGCACTAAGAGAATTCCTGGCTCCATGTTGGCACTTTTAATGCCTGCTCAGAGCAGGTGTTAAAAGGGGGCATGCTTTTGAATAGAATGGGCCCCTATGTTCTCTACAGGAGTAGTGCCAACATTTTGGCACTACTCCTGCAGAGTACATCAATAGCTTTAAAAATAATGATGTTATTGCCCCTTACCCTGCGCCATGGTTCACCGTAGTTTAAAAATGGTGCACACATGGTGGCAATAGGGGGACGCTAAGGGGTGCAAGGTAAGTGATGCTGCATTGGATGCTGCGCCACTTGCCTTGAATCAGCCCCTTAGTGCTTAAACGCAATAAGTACCTACTATCGTATTCTTAATAAGTTATGATAACGCGTCCCGTTTTAGGTAATTTACTTAGTCTGGGACTCGATTAGGCCAATGGATCTTTTGACCCTAATTGGAGACACCTTAAGATGAGATAACTAATCAGCATGTCAACCAATAGATCGATAACCTCATCAATATTCACAATAACAAATCAATCAAATTAGTTAATGGCATTAATAAGAATCCGAACACACCATGACCTTTCAGTCATAAATAACCACACGAAATTTGTAAGAGTTATGATATTTATTCCCTATTGATTACACTCTATTAGCAAGTTTATTAGTCTCAAAACCATAAAACACATTAGCACTATCACAATATGGCAATTTGCCATATGGCAGAGTATCATTAGCGCATTATTCAACAAAGCATTGATTCAGTCATTTATCTATTTGCGTCCGTTTAGTGAACCCCTTAACTAGCTTGAATTAGCATTGGCATGTTGGGCTTCATGCAAAACAATTTAGCAACACAAATTTAGAAAACATCTATCTATGGTCTCTATCAAAAGAAGCAGTTGGTACCTAGAAAGAAAAGGTAAACAGACAATTACAATTTAATTATCATATAGTTACCCTCCATAATTGGACAGCATACAGAGTCAGTCTTTGTCCTCAGGACATCAGTTGATTCACCATCATCCAGGAAACTCAGCAAAGTTCAGCCTAGACAGGCAATAAGGAATACCTCCCTTATAAGGAGGAAAAGTATAGAATGGGCAAGGCAAGGGTAAGGATGGTTTGAAGAGTCAAACAGCAAAGTCTTTAATACAGAATGGCAAAGAGGCTAGGTAATGGCAAAGAATGTCACGTAGTGGCATTAGCAGAAATGGCTCGGAAAAGGCTGATTTCTCCTTGTGACACAAGGTTATATTAATCAAGTTGTACAGTCTCCTAATTTCCTATTGGGCAAATTTTTAGTGCATCTCCAACCAATAATGTGGTGGTCACCTCATTAGGGTTTTCACTTTAAAACAGTTCTCACGTAGTTCATTGGCTCCTGTAATTGACGTCTCCAACAGGTAGAATGTCAGGTACAAATGTTTCTTCTCACAGGCTCAGTCAGTAGTCCCATTGTTTTTACCAGTTCTGGCGACCTTGTACCTGTTGCAAGTTTACACTGTTGCATTCAGCAAGAATGTCTCCTTGAGCAAGTCGGGTCTCATGAGAAAGAATTCACTACCGTTACACACATCTTCTAGCTTCTGGAAAAGTACGTCTACATGTCCTTCAGCAAGTCAGCACATTGCACGTTAGAAAAACACATTTAATATGAGACCGGCAGCAAAGCCCCGGCTCATGCTAACTAACGCCTAGTAATTAATTTTAGCAAAATCTTAACATATAACTCTTAATACTAACATAAAACCACACATTAGTACATCAATAATTCATCATTAGTCAACTTCATTTATCATCGTATACATTGGTGGCCACTCCCCGTGGGCACATTTTCAAGCATCTATGTTAAATGCACGTTAATACAATTTTCTATGTGACATCACTTTACATTAGTTTGCAAACATTTCATGTTAATTTTGATTATAATAACTACACTCCAACATTTATAACAATGACTAGAAAATTGGTTTAATATGTGCCATTTACATTGCCACGTTTTACACGAGTCTCTAGCACTTCCCAGCTCCAAAGCTTGACTGATCAATTTCACTCCTGAAGAGTTAAGTTCCACATAGAGTTACTTGGTTACCCAGCTAAAGCGTTATATATTGGGTACCTGGGACATCATAGGTAAGCACCAGTGCCCACTTAGGATACCGCTCAGTAACTACTTTTGGCTTCAGTGACGTAAGTAAAGGTCCCACACATGTACTTCTTGTTGTCTCAAGGTGGTGGTAGTCCTCGTTCCTTATGCGGCAAGGATGGATTGCGCACATATCAGGGCCCTGGCTGCTATTGTACATGGGATGCTCTTGTGCTAAGATTGATGTTGATGGCAGTGAAACAACAATTAAAGAACAACACAGTCCCCCTGCCTCCTACTTATAGCAAGGTGTGGATTAACATAATTCACTGTGTAAAACAACTACCAAGTACGCTAATCGCTCAAAATAAGATGCTGTGGTTCAATGTTTTGTTTAAGATTGTTCTTATTAATTATTTTCAAATCGCCATTTCCGTGTCCCTACTTCTAAAGTATTTTTTTCTCTTCTCATCACTGTTAATAGCAACATCTTAATATTAGTTTTGCTGTCACAAACCACTTCCTTGCAACTTATTCACCATATGGTTGCTGCGGTTAATGAGTCATAAGGCTACCCCAACTTTCGGTGGTCCTATTGAAACATATTTTTACTGCCTGGGCGCAAAAGATATCACTCTCAAAAGTTCTCTGTGCAAGATAGCCGTTCATTTTTTATATTTTAGAAGTAAAACCCTACATTTCTTTCTGAAATCCAAAAAACAATGCTGATTGGTCATCATCAGTTGGTAGGTGGTCAGCACTCTTAAATATGTGGGCAATCTTGCAACCCGGAAGCGGAAGATAGTCCGCTGTTGTCATCAAATATTCACGGGACACACACAGAACTTGTAATGAACCCTAAGGCACTTTACGTTTGGAAACTAGCGTCTGACTCCACGAAAGCATCACTTTTGTCTTGGGCAGGACCCTAGTTCGAGGTGTAATTCAGCTACCTTGGCTCAATGCTTCTGAAATGTATTGCCTGAACAAAGCTAAAGTAAAAGAACGGAGATCCAACAATTTACAGTCAAAGCCAATAACTGTCAAACTTGCACCCACAGAACAACATTGTCCCTAGGACCACTTGTTATTTGGCTTATAATACATTACCGGACAACCACCATGGTTGTTTTTTGGATCATAACCTGACCCCAAAAGACGTTTGAGCTTTCTAGTTTTTGTGGTATGTATCATTTTATCGGCCCCACGCTCGTCATATTTTCTTGTGATAAGACGAGGTTAAGGAGGCCTTTCTCCTGCGCCATATTTACAAAGTGGCACAATGTTTGAATAGCACCACCTTGTAAACCCTTATCATTATTCCTGCACCAGGCATAATACATGCCAGGTTGGCATTCTGACGCAGGAAGGCCCGTAAAATCGGCGCAGTGAAACTTGCAACATTTCACTGTCCTATTTTTTCTGTCATTTTGAATGCCTGCTCAGGCGTTAAAATGACGCATCCATTTTAATCAATAGGCCTCCGTGTGCTTTGCTGCACTAGCTCCAAAATGTTTGAGGATAGTGCAACAAAGCGCCACAATAGTGTAAAAATGTTTGATACTATTGTCCTAATGACTGCCATGGTGCATCATATTGTAAATACGGTGCAACCATGCTGTGATTAGGTGGGGCAATGCAAGAAAAGTGGCACATTGCGACCGATGCGCCACTTTCTTGCACATATGTCCCCAAGTGTGGAGCTGCCACTGTCTTTACTAGTTATGTTGAAATGGAAGTGGTTATCTGCCCTTTATCAGTGTCAGGTAGGAACAGTGTGATGGTGTGTACGAGTTTGCTTTCCAAGCATTTCTGTCTTTGTAACAGTACAGGTACTGGTTGGTATCGTAGCAGAGGTCTATTGAAAACCTGATGTTAGCATTCCTTTAAAACATGTGCCCCATTTTACAGGAGTATATGCTTTCCAGCAAATCAGGCAAAGGAGCATCTATCAGATGGATATAATATTTTATCAGTTGCATATTGGGACTTTCTTTGTCACAAAAAAAAAGAAATAAATGAATTAGGATGTCTGGTCTCCAATGGCCGAGATATTTTGGACTGAAGCAACTGCCCTGTTTTCATTCTAAAGCATATTTCAGCAATGAAATATCTGGTCCATTTTAACAAAACATTAATAAAAAAAATCCGTCTCTTGATTCTCACATTCCCTGATATATTAGTGCTAGCACGCTATACATCTAACTGCCCTAGTAAGTAGAGCAGTTTCAGGAAATGGTGTGTTTTGTGACAAAACAGAAACAGCAGCCCCGTGAGTTTGAAATGAGGACACCTACAGAGGAGCCTAGTGCAGAAAGTTAACAAATGTTTTGTTTTCAACTTGCACCATAATTCTAGGAATGTGCCATAGCAGAAAAGAAGCTGACTAGGGTAGAAACGGGCATTGTCATTTAGGCTCTTTTGAGGCCGCTGTGTAGTCATCCACTATTGATGTGTTTGCTGAAGGCAAGCTGAAGAGAAGTGTGGACACTGAAATAAGTGAAATGGCCGATGATTTTTTAAATGTGCATTCCATACTCTGGAAAGTTAGTATGCATAGGAGCGTGCAAGGAATTAAGTGACATTGGCCCATATTTATAAAAAATGAAGGCCCATATTTATACTTTTTGACGCAAAACTGCGCCAATGCAGTTTTGCGTCAAAAAAATTAGCGCCGGCTAAGGCCATGCGGGCGCCGTATTTATTGAATGACGTTAGCCGGCGTTATCCGCCGGCGCTGTCTGGTGTGCGTTAAAACGACGTACACCAGGCAGCGCCGGCGTAGGGGGAAAATGGCGTATGGGCGTCCAGAAATGGTGCAAGTCAGGCTGAGGCAAAAAAATCACCACAACCCGATTTGCGACATTTTTTTCCGACGCCCATCCCCCATTGAAATGACTCCTGTCTTAGCAAAGACAGGAGTCATGCCCCCTTGCCCAATGGCCATGCCCAGGGGACTTCTGTCCCCTGGGCATGGTCATTGGGCATAGTGGCATGTAGGGGGGCACAAATCAGGCCCCCCTATGCCACAAAAAAAAAAAAAAATACTTACCTGGACTTACCTTAATGTCCCTGGGGTGGGTCCCTCCATCCTTGGGTGTCCTCCTGGGGTGGGCAAGGGTGGCAGGGGGTGTCCCTGGGGGCAGGGGAGGGCACCTCTGGGCTCATTCTGAGCCCACAGGTCCCTTAACGCCTGCCCTGACCCAGGCGCTAAAATCCAGCGCAAATGAGGGTTTTTTAGACCCGCCCACTCCCGGGCGTCATTTTTGCCCGGGAGTATAAATCCGACGCAATAGCATCGGAGTCATTTTCTAAGACGGGAACGCCTACCTTGCATATCATTAACGCAAGGAAGGTGTTCATGCAAAAAAATTACGCTAACTCCATGAACTTTGGCGCTAGACACGTCTAACGCCAAAGTATAAATATGGAGTTAGTTTTGCGTCTAATTTGCGTCGAAAAAAACGACGCAAATTCGGCGCAAACGGAGTATAAATATGCCCCGAAGTGCACTAGCGCATTTGTGCATCAAAAAATGTAGAGCAAGCTAACACCATTCCTTAGAGTCATCTGTGCACCATATTTATAAAATGATGCATGATGTCATTAAGGAATGGCTAGAGTCATGCAAAATGATGCTAGCCGGGGCTGGACGGCGGCAGTAAAAATGGCACTATGCAGATTAGCGGTAAAATATCTGCTGCTAGTCAGCCTAAGGTCATTTTTTCACGCACATGAAGCCACAGAATGACTCCTGTCTAAGTATAGACAGCACTCATTACCACAATCCCAATACCCACCTCTGGGGACCAGTGTCCCCAGCACAACCCCAACATACCTAATGCCAGCCAAGGGGCCACATGTAAGAGGCCCCCAGTGGCACATAATAGTAAAAAACATATACTTACCTAAGCTTACCTGGGATGGGCTCCCTCCACCTGTAGTGGCCCTGTGGTGTAGGCGAGGGTGATGCTAGGGGTTGGAGTGGGCGTCTATGTGCCCAAAATAGGGACACCATGGTGGAATCCATGGTGTTTTCCTGAGGAAATGGGCCTACCTGCATATTAACGCCTGGTAAACCAGGCATTAAAAAATGGCGATAAGCGGGCTCAATGCCATTATTTAGGTCCGCCTCCTACTTGCGCACCTTTTCAGCGTGGGGAGTTAAATATGGCACTGGGGGCGATAGTGTCTTTTTTAGATATGGAACGCCTACCTTGCATTACATTGACGCGAGGTGGGTTGGCGCTACCTAGAAATGGCGCTAACTCCATTAATTAGACACTAGACGGGCCTAACGTCCAAATATAAATATGGAGTTAAGTTAGCGCCACTATAGTGCAAAAATTAATGACTCTAAGACAGCACTAACCTTTTATAAATTAGGGCCCTTGATTTAAGAGTAGGAGCAGCTGCTTATAGTCTTCTTTTCTACTATTTCACAGATTTCAGTGAGTACGTGGCTTGTTCTATGTGATGTTCAAAATAGATGTAAATGAATTATTACAGCCATCAATTCATCTAAATGCTTGAATGACAAAGTAGCGGGAACAAACATATTGTGGTAAAAAAATATTGCGACAAATAATATTGGAAACAAAAAATATCAAGTTTATGGTTATTGCATTTACCTTACAAAAATATAAAGAAATATTGTGGGCCAGAACACAGGCAAAGTTTAATAAAAACAATATGGCTGCCTTTTCATTTTGTAAAGACAACCATTTGCCCATTGTATAGTACCTTTTCATCGCCATGTACCACAGTATACCACAATGTTACTGTGCTACACAGTGGCCCAATGTATAACCACGGCCCATATGTTTTATTCTTTTCATTATCCTTGCAACACACATGGTCTTGCATAGACAACGCAATACTTAAGTCAGATTTACTAAGCAACACAAGGCCACCATGTTTGGACTTGGGTTTCTTGGTAAATCATTATAAATGCAAGACAGCTTAACCTTACTCTGTACACCATATTGTACATTCCTGCCAAATGTCATGTACATCTGTATATCACTCCACTCTACTCCACTCCACTATACGCCAGTCCACTTTACACCACTTCGCTTTATATCACTTCACTATATACTGTTCTACTGTATACCACTCCACTCTATGCCACTCCATTGTATGTTACTCCACTGTGAGCTACTTAAACCTTTGCTATTCACTGTACACTAATCCACAGTACATCATTCCACTCTGTGCTATTCCACTATACGCTACTCCACTGTATGCCACTCTACTCTATGCCACTCCACTTTACACTATTGCACTCTACACCAATCCAGTCTATGCTATTGTACTGTATGCAACTCTTCTCTACACCACTCCACTCTATGCTCCATCCCTCTACTTCACTGTATGCCACTATGCTCTATGCTACTGAACTCTTCTCCATTCCACTATATGTTACTCCACTGTACGTCACTCCACTCTGCACTATTCCACTGTATGCCACTCCACTGTATGCCACTCCACTCTGTGCTATTCCACTGTATGCCACTTCACTGTACGCTACTCAACTCAATGCCACTCCTATGTACACCACTCCAGTCAATGCCACTTCACTGTATGCTTTTTGGCTCTACACCAGTCCACTCTATGCATCTCCACTCTACACTATTGTACGGTATGCCACTCCGCTCTACACTGTTCTACTGTATGCCACTCCACTCTATACTACTCTACTTTACTCCACGCCACTGTATGCTATTTCACACTACACCAATCCACTGTATAACACTTCAGTCTAAGCCATTCCACTGTATGTCACTCCACTGTATGCTTCTCCACTTTCCACTATTCCACTCTGCACTCCTCAACTGTACGCCACTACAATCTATGCTATTCTACTGTTTGCAACTTCAATCTGTGCTGCTCCACTATATGCCGCTCCATGCTACAACACACCACTCTATGACACAACACTCTACCCCATGACACTGCACACCATGAAAGTCTATGGCATGATTCTCTATGATTTGACACTCTATGACAGAACACTGTACAACACAACCCTGTCTATTCCACTCACGTCTTCTCCACGTCACATTACCCTACTTCACTCTGCAACACTTTATATCATTATACTCTACCAAACTCTATTCCATGCTATGCTACTCCATTTTACAAAACTCTACTCTGCTCTATGTCATTGTACAATACTGTAGTCCACTTTATTCCACTCTACTACACTATTCTATTCTCTGCAAATCCACACTTCATCACTGTACACAACTCCCTCTATGCCACTCTACCACAATGTATTCCACTCTGCTCTATAACACACTACTCCACTCTACTACACTACTCCAATATATACCACTCCATTCAGCTGCCCTGTATGCCACTTCACTCCACAACACTCTATGCCACTCCACTGTACCACACTCTACCACACTTTACTCTACCTTGCTCCACTCTACAACACTGTGCTTCACTAATTCCAATCCACTCTACTCTACCCCATGACAGTTTTCCACACTCAGAGACACGGCATACCACGTCACTGTACAACATGTTATTCCACTCTATAATACTTTATTCCATCCGTCACTCCAACGCACTGTACTGTACTACATGCCAATCAACTGTATGACATTTTCCTCCACTGTACGTTATTCCACTCCACTCGACCCCACTGTACAACAGTTCACCCCACACTACATCACTGTGCGACACTCTACTATGGTCTGCTCAAGTCTACATGTCTACTCTACACAGGTCCACTATACAACACTCTCCTACATTCTATGCCACTTTACAACACTCTCATCTACTCTACAACACACTCTGTAACTCCCTCCATGCCACTCCACCCCATTTGACTCCATTCTGTGGTATGTCACGCAACTCCACTCTACTCAGTTGTACTCAGTGTACTCCAGTATGTCCGCAACTCTACTGTACACCACTCTATGCCCCTTGACTTTACAACACTCCATGCCACTACACTTTACTATACTGTATTGCACTGCACTGTATGTCACTCTACTGTACTCCACTCGATGACACTTTCCAACACTTTATGACATGCCACCCCACTGCCCACCACTAAACTCTGTGTTATTCCACTGTACAGCACTCCACCCTATGCACTAAACTCTGCAACACTTAAATCTATGCCACTCCAATCTATCCCAATCCATTCTATTCTACTCCAGCCTACCAAACTCCATTTCATGCCAGTCCACTTTACTTCACTCTAAGAAAGTGTACTCGTTCATCAATCTATGCCCCTCCACTCTACCACATAATACTCCACTCTATAGCACTCCACTGTACCACAGTGTACTCCAGTATGCCCGAAACTCCACTTTACAATACTCTACTGCTCTAATGCTCTACTCCAGTATATGCCACTGTATGAGACTCTACTCAAAAGCACTCCATTCCATGGCACTGACCTCCACAACACTGCAGTCACCGACACTCCACTGTATGATACTAACTATACTGTATGATACGCCACTCCACTGCACGCTATCCCTCTCCACTACACAAGACTCCATCCTATTCCTCTCTATAACACTACACTGTATGACACTAGACTGTGCAATTCTGTCCTTCACTATACTTTACGGCACTCCACTTAATACTCAACTGAATGACAATCAGCACTATGATTTGAAAAACATTTTTATTAAAAAATAAAACAAATTAATTTCATTGAAATAAAACTGTTAAGGGTAAGTTTTAGCTAGGAAACTTCTTTCTATGCAAACCCAACTTAAACTATCTAGACATTAGAAATTCTAAAGTTATAGTTACAACTTAAATATATAATTTACTCACCACCTTAATACAATGATTTCGTATACAATAAGTCATATAATGTGCAATGGTATAACCAGTGCATGGAGAAAACACAATTTATAGTTCAGTAGTGTGGCAAGACTTTGTACAGAGGAGTGAGACTTACAGTAAATTGAAAGTGGTGCCTAAATTATACATTTAAATTTGAACTGTAACTTTAGAATTTCTAATGTTTGTAGAGTTTTGGATGGGTTTGTATAGCAAAAATAGATACAGTTGTTCTAACTACAACTTATCCTTAACTTTTGTTTTTCATATATGTATATAAATATATATATATATATATATCTCATAAAGAGATCCCGGTATCACCCAGCTTCTTCCACCTCTCGGGGTCGGGGCAGGTCATGCCCACCGGCAGCCATTTATATGAAACAAAGAAAGTGCCACTGGTCATGGGCACCAAAAAGACCGCACTCCAAAGTTTTTGATGTAAAGTAAACTTTAATGGCAACACGTTTCAAACAAAAAGATCTTCCTCACAGCCCATGAAAAAAAAAAAATATATATATATATATATATATATATACACATATATATATATAGATATAGATATATAGATATATATACATATATGGGCTACATGCACACTATTCCACACACAAAGGTCGCACAATGGTCCTCACATTGCAGGTGCATGGCGAGGATGTGAGGAATCCCCCTCTTATCTTCCGTCACAATTTGCCACAGATACCAGCAAAAACACACAAACTCCAGATCTGCAGATGCAATGTTCTTTTAATAATCCAAAACCCAGTGCATTTTAGTCTACACTTAGCCATGATCATGAGATGGTTTCCTGTACAGATAAAAAGACTGTGGCCCTCATTATGACATTGGCTGTAAATCCTGCTTACCACCATGCCGACTGCCACCAACATAACGCCGCTGCAGTGGATAACCCCCAAGCATATTATGACACACACATATCAATCCGTCACTATAAAGCCACACACACAAGTCCGCCAGCCCAAAGGTCAGTGATAAACTGGCGGTAGCAAAACCCACACCGTTACGCCAACAGAACTACACCCACAGCATTATGACCCACGAATCACTGCGGCGCACATTTAATGGTGTACATACCGCTGCGCTCAAAATACACACACTCAAACAAAACTACACAACATTGGACATTTCAAACTACACACACCTGACACACATACACACACCACACCCACACACCCACACCACTATAAAACACACACCCATATTACCCACAAGCCTTTACAACTAGAAATAATTGATACCAGAGAGAGACAGCAAGAGCACCCACACAACCAGAGCCACATAACATCATCACCTATACACCACCCACGCAATTTACATCACACACCCCAACACATCACCGCACACACCCTCACCCACACTACTCACAGTACACCCATGGCACCACAACAACACCCCAGATTCCCTGAGTAGCAGCTGAGGGTCATGGTGGAGAAAATCATCCGGGTAGAGCCACAGCTATTTGGATCACATGTGCAGCAGACATCCAGCTAGGAAGATGGAGCTATGGCGGAGAATCGTGGACAGGGTTAACGTTGTGGGACAGCACCCCAGAACAAGGGACGTCATCAGGAAGAGGTGGAACGACCTATGGGGGAATGTGTGTTCCACAGCAACAAGCCACCAACTAGCTGTACAGAGGACTGGCGGTGGACCTCCACAACTAACAACATGGGAGGAGCAAGTCATGGACAACAGGGAAGCTGGGAGGACTGCTGTGCGACATGGGAGGACAGGCCCAGGGAACCGACTCTCCAGGAGGCACTCCAGTATGCTCCGCGATCCTGGGAGCATACCACCATTCCCAGGAGACGATGGGCCAGATACTGGACAAGTTGCAGGAGAACATGCGGCTGCAGGAGGGACAGTACCTGGAGATCAGGGAGGACTTGAAGGACATCAACACCACCCTGGTCTCCATTGCAGAGGTGCTGGCAGACATGGCCAACTCAATGAGGGAGGCAGTGGCACACCCCGGACCTCTGCCACTAGCCAAACTGATGAACAGCCATCCACCTCTGCTGCCGCTAGTGGACAGGAGGCCCCGCAACAGGACCAACAGGCCACCAGTACTCCTCCCCCTGCAGAAGGTGAACCACCCAGCAAACGTTCCCTGTGATCCAGACAGAAGCCAGAGACTATTGCCAAGACCCTGGCCAGGAAATAAGACTCTCCTGATTGTCACCCTAGTTTCCCACTCTGTCAACCTGTCCACCTTGAACTGCCATTGCTCCCCTTCCTATGCCCCTTTGGACAATGCACCTGCAATACAAATAGACTGGACTCCAACCTGGACTTTCCTCCATCATCCCCCCAGCCCATTGCACATCCCCTTCTACCTCTTAGCACTTAAATAAACACCATTTGAAAAAATACAAGTATGGAGTATATCAAATGTATTTGTTTAACAAGGTTTAAACATTGCAATTCAACTGGACAGAAATGTATACATAGGAATGACCTGTAGTTGGCTGCAGTCAACACACCAGGAGCGATAGTGGGGCACAAATATCTGCAAATAGAGATGCCAAAGGGAACAGTCAGTGGCCATAGAAGTGGGAAAATCAGCCTGCCAGTGACAATGTCAAACACAAAACTGTCAATTAAATGTGAAGTTACACTGTCTTACCTGTGTGTCATTGGAAGTATTGATGAATTATTGCACTTGTGTTGTCCTCATCTTCATCCTCTGCCTCCTCATCTTCACTGTCCACAGGGTCCACTGCTGCCACATGCCCATCTCCAGCCTCATCTTCCTGCAGAAGTAGCACCTGGCGACGTAAGGCAAGGTTCTGCAACATTCAGCATGCCGCGATGATCTGGCAGACCTTCTTGGATGAGTAGTACAGGGTTCCACCTGTTAGATGGAGGCAACAAAACCTGGCCTTCAGGAGGCCAAAGGTCCTCTGTATAATTCTTCTTGTTTGCCCATGTGCCTCATTGTAACGTTCCTCTGCCCTTGCCTGGGATTCCTCAGAGGGGGCAGTGGCCATGAGAGGTTCGGGCTGAGACATTTTTGCTGCCAAGCCCACTGTCACTTGGAAGGAGCCAGTTGCCAGGAAATGGAGCACTGATAACAGTTGCACAAGAGGGGGGATGCCGGTGGGGTGACGGATAGCAGAGATTAGGTCAGGCTCCAATTGGGCACACATCTCTGTGACTGTGGCCCTGTCTAGTCTATAGATGTGGATAATGTGCCTGTCCTCCATTGTTGCCAAGTCCACCAGGGGACTGTACAGGTGGGGATGTCTCCATCTCCTATTCATCCACAGCGGTTGCAATCTCTGGGGCAAAATGGTGAGCAGCTGGTCAGTATCTCTTATTTCCAACCATTACACTACATTGCATGTCGTGATTGTAACAGTATTGTTTTAAAAAGGTCCAAATGGTACATATGTGTACTGTGACTCAGTTAGGAGCCATGCCCCGCACGCCCCTGAAATGGCGTCTGCCTGTCCTGCGTGGAGGGACAGATGGAAATTAGGTAATTCCACTGAAGTTGTGCGCCGTTGCGGGAGATGGTCGAAAACCACCGTGCAACTCCTCATTGGTTAGCATTGGGCCCTATGGAGTACAGTGGCCAATGGTGATGTACGCCGGTGGTGACGGTATGCACCGCCGCGGACGTCCTCACCATTTTTTGTCTGTTCACTCACTTGCTACCTGACCTTCAACAGGAGAGGGACTACACTGCAAGTGCTGCTATGACCTGTGTCTGGAACTGACCATGGCTCGTGTCACTGGGAAAAGGGCACCTGCCTTCCCCTCAGCAGAGTTGGAGCGACTGGTGAATGGGGTCCTGCCCCAGTACCAAATGCTGTGTGGGCCTCCAGACCAATAGGTGGGTACATGGTGAGTACGATGCATGGGGCGTGCATGTGTGAAGGCCTCATGTGGGGGGTTGGTGGATGGGCGCTTGGCAGCGCGCTGCATGTATGGTGGGCCATGTCTGTGCTAATGGGGATGGGAAGTGGCATGGTGGGCCATGAGTGTAACAGGCAGGACGGTCAGACTAATACCTTTCCCTATGTCCATTTCCCTGCAGGTCAGCACCCATTGGAAAAAGGGAATATGGTATGCCATCACCAAGGACGTGCGGACCCTGGGGGTCTATGGCAGGTCGAGCACCCCTGTCGTAAACGGTGGGAGGACCTGAGACTCTGGGCATTGAAGAAAGCAGAGGCCAAGCTGGAGATGGCCTCCCAATGAGGAAGGGGTGCCCGTCGAACCATGACCGCCCGATGGCCCGCATACTGGTGGTGGCCTATCCGGAGCTGAATGGACGTTTGGGGGCATCACAGCAGCAACAGGGCTGAGTACAGTGCCCCAATATACAACTTGCACCTGGTGGGATGATATCCAGGTGGGGGATTAGGCCTGTGGGTGCCCCTAGGCCAGGCCTGACATTGCAGAGTAGGTCCCATGTTGGGCAGGGTTCTGATGTAAAATACCTCCAACCAACCTAGTAGGCATCCAGTACTAGGCAGGGGTCTGTGGGTCTCAGGTATGCTGCAATTGGCGTTAGGTATCCCTGTCCATGGGCTGGTGACTACCATTGTGACCATTAGTGCATTGCCTAGTGCGCAGGGCTGTTCCCTGTGTGTGTGTGTCGTGTACACCAAAGGTGGTGGTGTTGCCGCCATTAACCAAGGGTATCCTTTGTCTACCCTTCTTTTTGTTTTGTCATCCTGTCCTTATGCATTAGCATCATCTGGTGGAGGAGCAGAGGCACTGGCAACGGGGAGAGCTGCATCCCACACAGCCCAGAAGGCCGAATCCACAGACGGTGAGGGCACCAGTGGGACTGAGGGCGAGGGGAGCACCACAGCGGAGACTGGAGAGGACAGTTCTGACAGAGATACCTCCTCCGATGGAAGCTCCCTGGTGGTGGCGAACACCTCTGTGCCCACCCCAACTACAGGTACAGCCCACACCCCCATACCAGCACCGCCCTCCCAGCAGCCCCTCAGCGTGTTTCCCATGCCCGCTCACCCAGGAGGGTGGGCATCCCCTTCCCCCCAGACACCTCTGGCCCTGCCCCCCCCCCGTTAGCCCTGCTGCCTGAGTGAGGAGGCTATTGACCTCCTGCAATCCATCTCTGTTGGGCAGTCAACCATTGTGAATGCCATCCAGGGGCTAGCAGCCCATTTGCAACAAACAAATGCATTCCTGGAGGGCATTCACTCTGGCATGGTGGCCCAACAGAGATCAATCCAGGCTCTGGCCTCCTCCCTGATGGCAGCCATTATCCCTGTTTCTAGTCTCACCCCTCCAACCTCCTCTACCCAATCCCATTCCCCTCAACCCCAAACTATCCCAAGCACACAGGCAGACCAGCATGCACACAAGACAACTCACAGGAGCGGTTCATGCAAACACAAGCACCACACATCATCCCCCAGGCACTCACACAAACACCATCCAGATGCAGACATACCAACTTCCACTGCCTCCACTGTGTCCCCCTCCTCCTTGTTGTCCAACTCCCTCCCAGCAGCGTCTACACTCACACCTGCATGCACTACATCCTCATCCACTACCACCATCATGCCTATCACTACACACCCCTCACTGGTAATCACCACCCCCACATCCATGCACACGTCCCCTGTTTCCCCTCCCACTGTGACTGTGCCCCTCCTCCAAAAGTACACAAACGCAAGCACTCAGACACCCATCAGCCATCCACCTCATGACAGCATCCAGCCCATGCACCTGCACCTGCACCCAAACTCAGCAGACAGACACCTCCTACAACCACTCCCTCTAACTCCACTCCCAAACCCTCTCCCTCTTCCAACCCCAATGTCCATAAGCAGCTTTTCCGCTCCACCTTTGACCTCTTCCCTAGCCCTCCCTCCCTTCCCTCATGTCAGGCCAGGATGGTCAGAACCCAGCCAAGCACCTCAGCCACCCAGTCCAGGGGCACTGTAGTGTCCATAGCTAGACCAGGTGGGAGAGGATCCCGGGCACCAGGCAGCTACACTGATAGGGAGCCTGCACCAAGTTCTGTAAGGAAGGGCAAGGAGGCACCCCCAACTGCTGCAACGAACGGCAAGGAGGCAACCCCCAGCTGCTGCAAGGAAGGGCAAGTTGGCATCCCCAGCTGGTAAAGGGAAGGGCAAGGAGCAATCCCCGGCTGCTGCCAAAAGGAGAAAGGAGCCATCCACAGCTGCTGGCAGGAAGGCCAAGGGGCCTGCACCAGCAGGCAAAAAGTACATGAGGCCTGGTGCTGGGACTCAGTTGGAGTCCCCACCACCAACCATGGTGGTGCAGACGTCCGAGGCTGCAGGGGATGGGCTGGAGACTCCCCACACCACTGCTATCACTGCCACCAGCACCAATGCTAGCAGCAGAGCCCCAGTGGGCAGCCGTCCGAGGCTGCAGGGAAAGGGCGGGAGCCTCTCCCCACCACTGCCAGCACCACCACCAGCACCACCACCAGCACCACTGCTAGCAGCAGCCCTAGTGGGCAGCCGTCCGAGGCTGCAGGGGAAGGGCTGGAGCCTCCCCCCACCACTACCAGCACCACCACCCGCACCCCTGCTAGCAGCAGCAGCCCTAGTGGGCAGCTGTCCAAGGCTGCAGGGGAAGGGCTGGAGCCTACCCCCACCACTGCCAGCATCGACACCTGCACTGCCACCACTGAGCAGACGTCACTGCCAGCGGACAGTGTGTAGGCCTGCATCCATGGGCTGTTGTGCAGCCTAGCCCCTGCAAATCCTGTGGGTCTGACACCCCTGTGAGAAACTGTGATCTTGCACATCCCCGAAGATCTCCATCACAGGGCACAATGCCCCCTCCAGAACCAGCGGAGAAGCCATCCACTCACCCCATCCTCCACAGGAAGAAGCTCACTGGGCACAATGCCCCCTCCAGAACCAGTGGAAGAAGCCATCCACTCACCCCATCCATCCCAGGATGAAGCTCACTGGGCACAATGCACCCTCCAGAACCAGTGGAAGAAGCCATCCACTCACCCCATCCTTCACAGGACAAAGCTCACTGTGCACAATGCCCCCTCCAGAACCAGTGGAAGTAGTCACCCACTAGAGGGACTGCGGCCTTCCACTCCCCAGGACCAAGCACAGGGCATGTTGCCCTCTCCAGAGCATGTGAGCAAGTCACCCACTCGAGAGACTGTGGCCTTGCACACCTAAGGACCAAGCAAAGGGCATGTTGCCCCCTCCAGACCATGTGGGAAAATCACCCACTTGAGAGACTGTGGCCTTGCACTCCCTAGGACAAGTCAGTGGGCAAATCACCCACTTGAGAGACTGTGGCCTTGCACTTCCCAGGACCAAGCACAGGGCATGTTGCCCCCTCCAGAGCATGTGGGCAAGTCACCCACTTGAGAGACTGTGGCCTTGCACTCCCCAGGACAGAGTGATGGGCATGTTGCCCCCTCCAGGACCAGTGGTGTTCCATCTTCCGGCTGAGGTGCCCCCCCCCATTCCTCGTCCCCCTGAGGTGCCTGTCTATTTTCGACCTGATGCCCCTGCCGTGTTCTCTCCGTGTTGTTGCAGGAGTGAGGTTGGGCCTTGGGCTTTGTGATGTTGCCCTGTGGCCCACGGACAATGAGGACTGGGCAGTGTCCCTTGCATTGTAAATATGTATATACTTTTTGATTTGGATGCACGAATTTCACCTATATTTATCCTATTACAGCCTTTTAACACTATAGTAGTTGTCCTTGCATTATTCCTGAGGGGTACGGGGTGTATATGTTGTGTTACTGCATCTGGTTGTGTGTGTGGTGTTGGGGGCGGGGGTGTAGCGTGTGTGTGTCACTCTCTTTTTCCTCCCCCCCACCCTGTGTGCTAGGCAGCTGTACTCACCCTGGTCATCTTCGCCAGCGTTGATGTTCGTAATGGAGCAGAAGGTGAAAGAGCATGGGGAAGACATGCAACTCGGGCTCCATGGCGGCGTGGTTCTTCCTTGAGTCTCCAGAGGTGAGTCCTTTTCCGTCTGTGCAGTGTTTCCACCAGGCTTTTGATGTCATTGATACCGCCCCGGGAAAAGGTGGCGCATTGGACTGTCATTATATGGTGGGCGGTACATTGTGTTCCACCTGGCTGTTGGTTGTTACCGCTGTGGTGCCTGTTGGTTTCACCCTGGCGGTCGGTGTGTTAAAGTGACTGTCTGTCTGAGCAGTTTACGCCGTGGTCATAATTTCATATTTATTACCGTCGGCCTGTTGGAGGTATTACCACCACTTTATCACCGACCGCCAGGGTTGTAATGAGAGCCTATATGTTTTTCATAACATAGAAATCAACAATGTCAGTGAGTATGTGCTCAAATTAGGAGAAAAACTCTGACTAGTACCAGAGACTAGAGAATTGAATAAACAATAATTCAAATATGTATTTAATTTACTGTTAACATTCAACATGAAGTACATTGGGCAAGAGTGGACAATTAACAACTAAATCAAAATTAATTCATAATGCATATTTGAAACAATGGTTTAAGATATGTATTATAACAAAAGTAACAAAAGTTCCACCATTTTGGAGTGGTGCATAGTACCAAGAATTTCATGCAAAATGGATCCTGTGAATAATGAAAGTATCAAATTCCTAACTAATATGCATATGCCAAAGCCTGATGATAGAAATGGGGTCTTTGGTTGGCAGCCAGCTTACCCCCTGTCCAAGCAAGGACCCTCACTCTAGTCAGGGTAAGGGAGAATCACCCTCAGTTAACCCTTGCTCAGCCCCTTGGTAGCTTGGCACAAGCAGGCAGGCTTAACTTCAGAGTCTAGGTATAAAGTACTTGTACCAACACACACAGTAACTGAGTGAAAACACTACAAAATGACACAACACCGGTTTAGAAAAATAGGTAACATTAATCTAAACAAAACAAGACAAAAACGTTAAAAACCCACCATACACAAGTCAAGTTATGAATCAAAAAGTAAAAAGAGTCTTAAATCCTTAGAAAACAGTGCTAACACTGTTAGCGTGAAAAAGTACCTGGGTTGCATCAAAATAACACCGCACGAGCGAGTGTGCACCAGAAAAGGCCAGCGATGTGTCGATTTCTCACTCGCAAGCGAGACCGTGCATCATTCCTCCTCCAGTCGGGTCGGCATGCGTTGTTTTTCCTCTCCGCAGGAGAGCGTTGCATCGATCCGGAGAGGCACCTCGGGTCCCGGCAGGCTCTGCATTGGTTTTCTGCACCCTGCGAGGTTTGCGTCAAAAATCCGGTTGCACGGTATCAGAAAACCCTGTTATGTGCAGTTGCAATGTTAACAGCCTCCGTCAGCGGGTGTTATGCATCATTTCTCCAGCTGCGTTGCGTCGATCTTCCAGCCAATTTGCAGGTGGAGTGTAGATTTCAGCCACGAAGCCAGCAGTGCGTCATTTCTCAGCCTCATCTCGAAAGGTGTGTCGAAGATTTCCCTGCACGGTGGTCTGTGTGTGGATTTTCAGTCTTTGTCTGCCAGGTTCACCTTTCAAGGGTCAGGAACAGGATAGGGCACCACTTGACAGGGCAGGAGTCTCAGCAGAGAGTCCAGGTGCTGGCAGGGGAAGTCTTTGATGTCCCTAAGACTTCAACAACAGGAGGCAGGCTCAGGTCAAGCCCTTGGAGATTTCTTCACAAGCAGGAATGCACAACAAAGTCCAGTCTTTGTCCTCTTTTACAGGCAGAGGCAGCACCTGCAGGATAGCTCCACAAAGCACAGTCACAGGCGGGCCACACTTCTCCTCAGCTCTTCAGCTCTTCTCCTTGGCAGAGATTCCTCTTGATTTCCAGAAGTGATCTAATTTTTCAGGGGTTTAGGTGCTCTTCTTATACCTATTTTGGCCTTTGAAGTAGGCCTACTTCAAAGTAAAGTCTCACTTGTTTGTGAGATCCTGCCTTGCCCAGGCCAGGCCCCAGACACACTCCAGAGGGTTGGAGACTGCATTGTGTGAGGGCAACCACAGCCCTTTCAGGTGTAAGTGACCACTCCTCCCCTCCCCTCCCTCCGAGCACAGGTGGCTCATCGGGATATGCAGGATACACCCCAGCTCCCTTTGTGTCACTATCTAGAGAGAGGTGCAAACAGCCCAACTGTCAAACTAACCCAGACAGGGAATTCACAAACAGGCAGAGTCACAAAATGGTTTAAGCAAGAAAGTGCCTACTTTCTAAAAGTGGCATTTTCAAACACACAATCTCAGAACCAACTTTACTAAAATATGTATTTTTAAATTGTGAGTTTGGAGACCCCAAACTCCACATGTCCATCTGCTCCCAAAGGGAATCTACACTTTAATCATATTTAAAGGCAGCCCCCATGTTAACCTATGAGAGAGATATGCCTTGCAACAGAAAAAAAAAAAATTGGCAGTATTTCACTGTCAGGACATATAAAACACATTAGGATATGTCCTACCTTAAACATACACTGCCCCTGCCCATGGGTCTAGCTAGGGCCTACCTTGGGGTGTCTAACATGTAAGAAAAGGGAAGGTTTAGGCCTGGCAAGTGGGTAAACGTGTAAAGTCGGATTGGCAGTTAAAAACTGCACACACAGACACTGCAGTGGCAGGTCTGAGCCATGTTACAGGGCTACTAATGTGGGTGGCACAACCAGTGCTGCAGGCCCACTAGATAGCATTTGATTTACAGGCTCTGGGCACCGCTAGTGCACTGTACTAGGGACTTACCAGTAAATCAAATATGCCAATCATGAAAATCCAATTAAATGTATATTTTAGATAGGAGCACTTGCAATTTAGCACTGGATAGCAGTGGTAAAGTGCCCAGAGTAACAAAAACAGCAAAAACAGAGTCCAGCACACATCAACAACCTGGGAAAGAGAGGCAAAAAGTTAGGGGAGACCATGCCAAGGATGCTAAGTGTAACACCTGAAAAAGTCCAAGTGAGCCAAACTCCTCAGGGCACATGGTCAATACAGAAGGCGCATATCAATCAAGCTGGTTAATCTCAATTTGTAAAGAGTTTTAACAGATTATATTGCACATGTAAAGACAAAGATATTCTTAAGGTAGATAAGCAGGCCCTGGATGATATTTCATAATAACCACTGACAGAATATGAAGTGAGACCATATATAAAGCATTTTTGCTGGTATCCGCATTGGAATTTGGCGATTGATATATATGTGTGTGTGTATGGGTGCGTGTGTGTGTGTGTATATGTGAATATGCGTGTGTGTGTTACATGAAATTATTTTAAATGCTAAACTTTAAAATAATATAATTAATATAAATATCTATGAAAATATTGTAAAATAAAAATAAAATAATATGTAAAGAATGTAAAGAATTAAAAAAATTATTATGTTAATACAAATACGAAATAAAAATCGATTTATTTAAAAAAACTAAAATATTACAAAATATCAAAATTAAAATCTAAATAGATTACAGATTATTTAATTGTATAAATTGTTTTAAAATTATTTAAAAAATAGCTGAGCAGCACTAGAGAAAGTGTTGGACTATGAAGGAATCAGGTTTACTATTCTTGCTCCCATACCAGCAACAGCAGGGAAAGCTATGGACATTAGAGAGTTCAGATTTACTATTTCAATTTTTATTTAAACAAAAGCAGTGAAAGTGTTGGAGTTTGGTGGGGTTAGACTTACTATTCCCACTCCAACCTGAACAGCAGTCGGCAAGTGCTGGATTTTGGAGAGTTCAAATTTAAAATTGCCACTCAACATCAGCAAACACAGGGAAAATGTTGGACTTTGAAGAGGTTAGATTTATTATTCCCACTCAAATGTAACCAACAACATGGACACATTTCGGATTTGGAGGGGTTAGTTTTACTATTTCTACTCCGATTTGAGCAACAGTTGGGAAAGAGTTGGACTTTGGAGGGGTCAAAGTTATTATTCTCCCTCCAACTTAAGCAAAACCAGGAAACATGTTGAAGAGGTTAGATGTGCTGTTTCAACTTCCCAATAAGTAAAAGTAGAGGAAAGTGGTGGACTTTGGAGGAGTCAGATTTACAGTTCCAACATTTGTTAAAAAAACAATAATTTAAATATAGAACAAACTTCAAAAAATGATAAACCTACTTAAGATAAAAAATACATTAATGAAATATGAATCACATTTAAATGACTTTGTACACTACCATTAATTTTAAAAATAGAAAACATTGTAAATATTTCAACTAAAAATACTTCCCTATCTCCGATCCAATGAAACACCAATGAACAATTGAAATTAATGAAAAATTATAGAAGTAAAATGCATTGATATTAAATTAACTTTTACATTTAGCAATTATTAAAACAATGAATAAATCTAACATTTATTTACACAATTTTGAGATTAAATAAAGTGATCAACCAATTAATTATTAAAAAAGAAAAATAATTAAAATAATTCATCAATTAATTAATTTACACAATTATTGTTCAAGTATTAAAAATGTTACATAAAGATATAAATGAAAAATAATAATGTATATTTGAAATAACTTCTCACACATAGAGACTATATAAACAAAAATATAATGCAAATATGTTTTTGTGATACAACTAAGATATATCAGATTAATTAAAAACAATATTTTATGCAGCTTAATTTAAAAAAAAATATATTCACCAATATTTAAAATGATGTTGTATACCCCAAAAAGTATATTCTTGCCTTCTATATTCTGTCCATAATAATATTTAGTTGACAATGTTTCCATAATATTTTGGTAATTCACTCATCTGATTATCCATATACATGCATTTATACATGTCCTTTTGTTCAGCACATGTTGCAGTTTTGGCCCAAGGCTTCAAATCCCACCTAATTTCCAACAATTCAGTTAATAGAACACTAAATTAAAAATTTGGAGTTGAATTCAAAAACACATTAAAAATTACAAAATATAATAAAAACATTATTACAAATATTATAAAATGATTGCCTTATAATTATACAATATGTAATATTTATAAAATGAATAATTTTTTTTATATAGCTTCATTAAGTAAAAAAATGAAATAAAATAATATATTCAATAATGACACTATATATCCAAAAACATATTTGTGTCTTCGCAATTCTGTTCCACAGTATTTTTGAGTTGACATTTTTGGCATGATATTTGTGTATCACAACATATCGTCCATGATATTTTGGTAATTCACCCATCTAATAATCTATTATATATATTTATATATGTCCTTCTGTACATCTGACATCTGCAGCAGGTCTGAGCTACTGCCGTAATGCATGTTCAAACTTTGCTGTGCACAGCCATTGGCTATACACAGCTGAGGTATGCAAAAATGTTTTCCTGAGACACACAGGAGGGTTTGCAGTACCAATGGGGCTCCAGGATCCTGAATTCTGCTCTAGAGTCTTAAATCCCATGACAAAATTAACTTTTTCACAAAATGTATTCTAATGCCAGTGGGAGTAGGTCCTTTGGGGGCCTCTTTATGTGTGTCTGGGGAACAGGCTTTACTCACCTTGATACATTTTGCCCTATTTTAGTTTATTTTTCTGAACTAAGGGGGATATTTATGAGAGCTTTCTGTCATGCTTGGACCACACAACATGGTACAGAAACCTCTAGGTCAGATTTCTGAAGCCACACAAAGGCACTTTGCATAGCTTTGAATGGCTTCAAAGATCTTAAGTAATGTATGTCAGTGCAAATCGCTTTGTTGCATTTCCCTGTATAAAGGAGGCATTGCATGGGCATTACATAGATGTTCTCATGCAACTTCCATGGTTTTTGTTGCAATCACAGATTTATCAAACCTGGTAAACCTGAGAATGCACCAGTAAGATACACCTTCCGGAGGCACAGGTGTGTTGATCAAGGAGACAATCCCCTTTCAACACACTAGGAAATGGACGGACAGATTTGTCCACTACATGGTAGTTGCATGTAGATTATATGAAGAATCTCTCCCACAGAAAAATGTATATGCCCCCACCTCAGACAATCCTTCATAGAACTCATGACAGGGCTCTCGGGTGAATTTCCACATGGACTCACGGTGCTGGGGCTTGATTGGAACAGTGTGGTAGCCTCAGCCATAGATAGATGGCACCCACAGCGGCAGCTTCAGGAGAAGGGGCCAGACCATCTATCCTACTTCATATCACATTGGGCTTGACTGACGTCTGGAGAGCACATAATGACTTGGTCAATGGTTGCACATTCTTCTTGTCTGCCAATGGCTCATGCTCTTGACTTGATTATTTTCTGATCCCACACTAACACCTCCATAGAGTATTAGATATTATGGTACTGCCTGGAGGTTTATCTGATCATTCTTCGGTGGCTGTGGAGTAGGTCATCAGTGCCCAG
The DNA here is from genome assembly GCF_031143425.1 of Pleurodeles waltl. Classification (NCBI taxonomy): domain Eukaryota; kingdom Metazoa; phylum Chordata; class Amphibia; order Caudata; family Salamandridae; genus Pleurodeles; species Pleurodeles waltl. The sequence continues at coordinate 346,587,039 of NC_090439.1, forward strand.
CCTTTCATTGGTAGCTGTCACCTTGGCACCTCTAGAGCCCTGACTGTCACCAACACATGGAGTGTTCCATTCACACATTGCTTCACACACAACATAGGTTCTGTGAAATCTCCACAGACATTATGAGATGCCCTAAAACCCACATTACAGAGAGCAGATGTTAGCCACTGTGCTGGAGAGCAACAGCTCAGGCTATGGGAGCTTATAGACCTTGAGAGTAGGATTACAGAATTAGACATATTAGGCCATCAACAGGATGGTCAAGCCCCTCACAGACAGCTCATCTTGACGTAGCAACAATGCCACCAGACCCAGATCAGTGAGGCGCAGCTGGCCTGGTAGGTCTTTCAAAGTCGTATCTACCAATGGGGGAACATATTGAGTCAAATGCTCCTTAGATTTTGTCATGGTATCCCTGATCTCCTCCAGTCCTCTTGATCAGGGATGGGTCTGGGATACTACTCACCGACCCAAGGGAGATTGCCAGGTGCTTTGCTTCCCATCCTGGGAAGGTTTATGCGATGAGGGACAAATTCACCAAGACACAGATAGAGGAATTTATGCACACCTTGCCACTCAGTGTCAGAATACTGGTCAAAGCTCCTGAGCTCAACAGGTTCCCTTGCAAGTTCTTTAAAACATACATGCCTAACCTCTGTGATTACATTTGGGGGGGTAATTGTATCCACATCGGCTAAGGCCATTCTGGCACCGGACTGGTGCCATGCAGAGATCAGTGTTCTCCCTAAACCGGGCCTGCCGACTGATGACCCTTCCTCATACTTCCCAATGTCACTACTCAAAGTAGAGGTCAAGATATAGGCCAATGCACTAGCGCATGGGCTGGTATCTGATCCATCCAGATCACGCAGGATTCATACCCCACAGGGCAACCTGCCACAACATACAGCACATATATAATGCAATGGCACTTGCTGAAAGGCTGGACAAACCAGCAACATTCCTTCTGGCAGATATTGACAAAGCTTTTGATTCAGTGAGCTGAGAATATTTATTCCTGCTCCTCCAGTTCCAGCTCCAGGGCTGGATCAAAATTGTTGCCATACACCGGGGGATGCATCAGGACTATCCCCTGTCTCCTCTGCTGTGTGCTTCTTGCCATGATGCCATTGGCAGTGTGGGTGATGATAGATGCTCAGATGCAGGGTTTTGAATGGGGCGCAGGACTTTCAGATAGGATAGCGTTATACGCTGATGATGTCCTAATTTTTCCTTGCAGAACTGGACTCCAGGACCCCAGATATTGCAAACTATGCAGATATGTGTAGAGACCTCAAGGCCTCTACAGCAACACATCAAAATTCAAAGTATTTACAATGGGCACTGACCCTCAGAGACTTGAGTGGGTCTCGGGCTTGAGAATCACCACCAACAAATTCAAATATCTAGTCATCATCATATCCCCAGACGAGAAAGTGACATGAGTAACTAATGTGGAGCCAATGCTACCTAACTTGGGGAGGACATAAAAATCTGGTTGGTGCTCCCCCTGTCTCTGACCGGGCAGTCAGCAATCTTTAAGATGGTGTCTCTAGCCAGATTCCTTTATCAACTGCAGAAATTCCCATAACCTATTCCGTGACCATGGTTCCACAAATTGAACTACATCCTGAACTCATTCTTATGAACAGGGTGTGACCCCCGCACTGCACTTTCCAAGTGCTTTCCATCCTTCTACTGTGGCGGTATTGATAGAGCGTTCCTCCCTAACAATTTAACTGTGTTTGGACGCTCTTTGGGTCGATGAATCTTTTGGCTAAGTGAGACTCTCTTCACCCGAGATCAATCGATTTAATCTAATCAATAATCAGTAACGAACATAAGCAATACCCTGATCAACATAACACTTAACAATTAATCCAGAATACATTTCGGCGAACCATGACCTTTCGGCCATGAATAACCACACCAATTTATTCAAAGTTAATGAATTTATTTCCCTATATTAACAAAGCTAGCACAATATAGATGTGTCTCAACACCAATTGATATATGTAAATGAACATTAATAGCTGTCCATAACGGCGGAAAAGATGCAATCTATGCAGTATTTGAATAACAATGCATTCGATAATAGCAACGCAAACCACCAAAACTATAATCTGTAATGAGCTAATTGAATACATTAGTCAGCATAACAAGGTCTCAAATTGCATCGTGCACCAATGATTCCTCATCTAACCCCGAATTAGCATCTGCATGTGGGATTTCATGCAAAACAATTTAGTAACATTAATTTAGAAAACTCCTAGCTAGGGCTCTTATCAAAATCAGCAGTTGGTTACCTAAAAGAAACACAATGCAATTGTACAACTTCCTTTCATATTTACCAATTACAATCAGCATTCAAGGAAGACTTCGTCTCACAGGTACCGGTTTTCGATCAGCATGGATACCGGTTTTGATCAGCATGGGACGGGGCAAAGGGGCAAAGTGGACGGGGCATTCGCCTCTCAGTGGCAAAGGCACAAAACTATTACTTCATGCAAAGGGACAAATCAAAGTTAAAGTCTCTAGGGCGAGAATTTCTTAAAGTCTCTTTCTCTCGATTAGAGAAAGCATCAGTCTCATTCAAAATGGCGTTGCAGCCAGGTGGGCCATAATAGCTGCAAAAATGGCTGAGTAATGGCTAAAAATGGCTGCTTTCTTCTTGTGCACCTGGTTTAAATAGACAACAGTTCAAATCCAGTAGGGTCTTCCATTGGAGGGTTCATAGGTTGGCTTCAAATTGTCCAATCAAAAACAACAGTTCTCAAGCTTCCACCTAGGCATACATTATCCTTGGAGACGGGTACGTAAGTTGCAACATTTTATACCAATTAACTCACTTTCAGAGCTTCCATTGTCCGCACCTGCAGATTGACCTTGGAGCAAAGAAGAAGATGCCAGGCTGGCACGAAACCTTATAGATAAGCATGTGAACGATCTCAGTGGAAAAGTACAGCTTCAAGCAGAAATACACGTTTATTAGCACATTGGAAAAACACGAGCATCTGAACCGTGAGACCAGGCAACTAGGCCAAAGCCTCCACTAAAGTTATGCTAAGCTAAAACATTTCAAACAAGCAAATCATAGCACACGTTTACGATTATGGCAAATTCGTACAATTCTAATACATCACGTTATATAAAGCACGCTTATAAATGTTGGCAAACTACTCTGAGGGCACATTTGTCCCCGTACAATCTTTATTATTTCAATTAAAGTCACACTTGATTATTGCGGCACTACGTTTAAGCGCTAATAAATGTAAAACCTTCATTTCTGCGTCATCAATCCCTCCTCTGATGACTACTTGTCATCACACAAACTATTCCCACAAATTTTATTCCACTAAAATTCTGTCAGTTCTCTTTTCCTTTTAGTTCCCCTTGTTCTCTCTTTGTATTCTTCTGCCATTCTTTTCATCATTTTCTCTTCCTTCCTTCTTTTAATTCTTTCCATTATCATTATTATTCCCCTCTTTATTCCCCAAATCCCAAAGATGCAAATTATTACTGTTAGTATTCCCTGTATTATTTTGAGTAATATTCCATTCCAAATGCCACCAAGCCAATTTCCCACTGAAGCAATTCCCTTTCCAACCTTCTCCCACACTCCTGGTTCCTTCAATTCCTTCAAGTCTGCACTCTCTTTTGTTAGATTAGCAAGCATTGTTTTAATCTTTACACTGTGGTCAGGAATATACGTACAACAGTGACGCGCACCAAGCATTTTGCAAACGCCGCCATCCTTTGCTAAAAGAATGTCTAAGGCAAGCCTGTTTTGAAGAGTCATAGCTCTTTCTGCTGCAAGTTCAGCATCTATCAGGATTATAGCACCTGAAAACTTTGTCAACATGTTATCCACTATAGTAGACAACTTTCTTATTTTGATGGAATTCAGCACAACTCCCAATGAAGGAATCATGGCTCCAAATATATCTCCTACCACAGCAGCTGCGGTCTCTCTTTTCTGGATACGATGAGATCCAGACGTCTTTGGAATCATCGATAGGTCATCCAGTTGATAAACCTTTGGGAACACTATACCCAAATAACATCTCCCCCACCACCCTTTTGGGAGACGATAATAGGCATTATACCCGCAAATGTAATATACACCTGGTATGACAGGGTCAAGTCCGTTCATCATGAATGTCCATTTGGCTTTAAAGATAAACATATGTTTACATTCACTCGCTCCCACAAAAATTTTGTCATAATAAGATTCACCACGATATATACAAAATTTCCCTACATGCCAAGCATCTAAAGCTATTCTCCCTTGTGTTTTTATTGCGGCAAAATCATAATGATCTACTGAAGTCCTCTTACTTAGCTCTTTTTCTAACTTCGCATTCATTTGTGCCCTTCTATCATCTGTGCGATCTAAAAAGCTTATTTCTACTGCAGAGAGCGAGCAGGTAAGGTTTTCCCTATGTGCGTGAGCCGTTTCAAAAGGTTGCATTGGCTCGAAAAATTCCCTCATTATTTTAGCATCCCAATCTTTAGCAATCTGACTTAGCTGCGCTATTATAGGAACATATGCAAAGGTAACATCATAATTTGAATAAAAATACTGTATGTTTGTCTGACCATAAAATCTAGAAGTTACTATACTACATGTAATCCCGTATGTAAGAGGCATGTGGTGATAAGTCACCCCTTCCTTTACTGATGTCGGTATCTGTGTACACACATAACAATCTTTCGCATCCATAGTCTCAACATATTCTGTTAGCAAGCGATAGAAAACGTTATACGAAAGTTCCTTCTTATCATGCAAGTGTCTCTCATCTAATTCTAATCTTTTCAGTGCAGTTAGTTCAGTGACAGTAACAGGAGCAAAAGTAGAAGCATCAATTTTCTCATTCTCACCCTTTCCACGTGTAGCAAGCACTATTACCATTATTATTAGTACACATGCAGTTATCAAGCCTATACACGCATATTTACAATATTTCACTCTACTGTTTTGTGTAGCCATGATCTGTATAGAATCAGAGAGCTAGAAGCACCTATAAAAAAAACGATTTAGCAGTTTGTTACAAAGCTGAACGAGCGCAATGTTCACACAGTTTTCTTCAGTAGCCCAGTCACTTATCGGTTAGCAGCGTTTGTCTCAATTCGGCAATGAGAGTCTATCAGGTTATCAAAGTCTTATCAAGTTATCAAATGTCTCATCCGGTTTAGCAATGTCTCAGCTGGTTGTATCACGTTAGATCATAGCAAGCAATGTCATCTTTCACCCTTTCAATCAACAGTGTCCATAAAACTTTTCTTTTCTATTGGTATCTCTTCTTCTTCGTTCTCGAGGCTAAGAGATACAAATTCGTCAGTCCAATCGTCATTGATTGCATATGCCCATTCTGGACCGGAATATCTCCTGTTTGGGATTCTTTTCCTTTTCAATTTTGCCTCTCTCTTTGATTCTGCCTCACTGGTACTTTCCTCTTTGGCAAAGTCTTTTTCTTCACTTGAGGTTGGTACCACAACAGACACTTCTTTTCTTTTCTCTTTCACTTTTGGCCCTTCACCGTCGTTCAACTTTTCTCTAGTCTTTGCTTTCACTGGTGATATACTTAGTCTCCTCTTTGCATTGTGTCCACTTGATGGACCTGCGATCTCTTCTGAGGAACTTTGAACAGTTTCGTTCTGTTTTGCCTTGTCCCCTCCTTCTGGGGAGTCAATCAGGTTTTTCTTTTCTTTTTCTGTACCGTCTGCTTCTGGGAAAGCCCTCCTCTGATCAGGCTCTCCTGCTTTTTCACCTCTTTCGAGCCCTTCGTCACCGTTACTTTCGTCAGACTCTTTATCACTTTCAGCTGCTTCAGGCTCTTTGTCACCTTCAGCTGCTTCAGGCTCTTTGCTACCCTCAGCTGCTTCAGGCTCTTTGTCACCTTCAGCTGCTTCGTCGCTGTCTGAGGTTTCTCCTTGGTCCTCCCCAAGCGAATCTGTTGTTTCGTCCTCAGAAAATATTTCTCTCTCTCCTGTTTCTGCCTGTTCGCTTCTACTTCGGTTTTGCTCTGTCTCAGCGCTCGGCACTGTGTTATCAGTTACTGGCAGTTTCAGCGCTTCAACTTCCTCCTCTGTGGGACACAACACCTTCTTTGTGTGACTGGCGTGAATCCAGTTGGGAACTCCAGCACACTTCACAGCGGTAGTTGTTGTCAGGATCACTTGGAAAGGGCCTTTCCAACGGGGTTCCAGACACGACTTCCTCACGTGCTTCTTTATCACGACCCAGTCACCTGCTTTCAGTGTGTGTCCTGGACCTTGGATCGGTGGCAAGGTGGTTGCAAGGTGGTTGCTTCCACCTGGTGAGAGAAAGAGCGAAACACGTCAGCCAGACCTTTGCAGTAGTCTAACACCATATCATCTGTAATATTCAAAAGCGCGTTTGCGGGAACAATCCAGTCTTTCTGTCAGGGGTGTTTCTCATTGACATTAACACCAAAGGCAACGCGTCAGGCCATTTCAAATTTGTCGATGCACATATTTTCGCCATTCTTGATTTCAGGGTACCATTCATCTGTTCCACCAGTCCTGAGGCTTCAGGGCGATAGCTACAATGCAGTTTTTGCTCAATGTTCAGCGCTGCGCAAAGTGACTTTATCACCTCGTTATTGAAGTGACTTCCTCTATCTGATTCTAAAGAGATCGGGAATCCGAAACGTGGTATCAACTCCCTCAACAAGAGTTTTGCAACTGTAAGGCTGTCATTCCTACGTGTGGGGTATGCTTCAATCCAGTGACTAAAAATGCACACAATCACCAACACATACTTCAGACCTCCATGCACAGGCATCTCAATAAAGTCCATCTGCATTCTGCTGAAAGGGCCACTTGCCCTGCCAATGTGGCCCATGTTCACAACCGTTCCCTTCCCCGGGTTCATCTGCTGGCAAATGACACATCGATGGCAAACTGCTTCTGCAGCTTGACGGAATCTGGGGTTAAACCAATCAGTTTTGAACAATCTTATCATGGCATCTCTCCCTAGGTGAGCCTGCCCATGATAGAACCGCGCTAGCTGCGATAAGAGACTATTTGGCAAAACAAATTTTCCCTCATTTGAAACCCATAACTCATCTGGTCTCTTTGTACATTGTGACTTAATCCAGGAATCTCTTTCATCCTCCCTGACGCTATTCTGTAATGCTTTTAGTTCATCCATTGTATCTACGACCTTCAAGGCAAATGCTTCAGCTGGTTCGAGTTCTGGTTCACTTATCGAATTCCATTCATCCCTGAGTAATATACAGTTCAAGGCACAAAATCTTGCGACTTGATCCGCATATGCATTTCCCAGAGAAACATAGTCCTGTCCTTTTGTATGAGCACTACACTTTACCACTGCAACTTCGGCTGGCATTTGGATGGCGTGTAACAATTCCCTTATTCTCTCCCCGTTTTTCACTGGGGATCCTGAAGAGGTCAGGAAACCTCTCTGTGACCATAATTGCCCAAAATCGTGCACAATTCCAAACCCGTACTGACTATCTGTGTAAATGGTAACCATCATCAATGTAGACAGTTGGCATGCTCTTGTAAGTGCTACAAGCTCTGCTACTTGTGCAGAATAGACTCCTTGAAGCCAAGACGCTTCCAAGACACCTGTGACAGTACATACAGCATATCCTGCTTTCAAAATTCCCAATGCATCTCTTAAACATGATCCATCAACAAAAACAATTTGGTCATTTTCATCAAGCTTAGTATCCTTAATGTCAGGTCGAGGTTTTGTGCAAAATTCAGTCACCTGAAGACAGTCGTGCTCGACGTCTTCAGCGTTCTCAATTTCAGCATTTTCACCGGGAAGCAAGGTTGCTGGATTCAACGTAGTGCACCTTTTCAGCTGCACATTCGGTGAGCCCAGAATTATTGTTTCATATCTTGTGAGTCTTGCTCCAGTCATGTGTTGCGTTCGGGAGCGGGTCAAAAGTATTTCAACTGAGTGAGGGACCATGACTGTTACTGGGTGTCCCATCACTATTCCTTCACTCTGAGTGAGACTGATACCAACTGCTGCTACGGTGCGCAAACACCCTGGCAGTGCTGCTGCGACCGGATCCAAAGTAGCTGAAAAATACGCTACTGGTCTGTTTATGCCACCATGGGCTTGAGTCAAGACAGACAAAGAACATGCATCACGTTCATGACAAAACAATGTGAAAGGCTTTGTGTAATCAGGCATACCTAAAGCTGGAGCCCTGCACATGCATTCTTTCAATTCAATAAAAGCATCCATCTCATCTCCTTTCAGCTCAATTTGATCCAAGGCATCCTTCTGGGTCAGTTTCAGTAGAGGCTTCGCTAGAGTTGAAAAGTTGGGGATCCACTGACGGCAGTAGCTCACCATCCCCAAAAACTTCCTCACCTCCCTCCTCGCCTTTGGTGGACTCATTTGAAGTACACTTGTTATTCTTTCCTTCATTATTCTCCGTGACCCTTTCTCTATTTGATGACCCAAGTATTTTACTTTCTTCTGACAGAACTGCAACTTTGAAGGAGACACCTTGTGTCCATTCCTTCCCAAATGGTTCAGTAGCGCAATGGTGTCGGCTGTGCAGCCACTTTCTGTCTTAGATGCAATCAATAAGTCATCGATGTACTGTACTAGGGTTGACTCGAATGGCAATTCTAACGCTTCCAAGTCTTTCTTTAGAATCTGATTGAAAATTGACGGTGACTCCGAAAACCCTTGAGGAATTCGACACCAACTGTAGACTCTGTCTAAGAATTTGAAACAAAAGAGAAATTGGCTGTCCTCATGAAGAGGCACCGAAAAGAATGCTTGTGACAAGTCAATGACTGAGAACCACTCGGCATCGCAAGGGACTTGAAACATTATCACAGCTGGATTGGGTACAACAGGGCAACATTTAATTATGATGTCATTTATTTTCCTCAAGTCCTGCACTATTCGGACCTTTCCACTCGGCTTTATTAGTCCCATGATTGGTGAATTACATGGACTGCTCAACACTTCTTTCAGTACTCCCTGTTTTACAAACTCGTCAATGAGTTGAGCGACTTTCATGAGGGTGTCTTGTGCCATGTGGTATTGTGGGGTCTGGGGAAAGACTGCATTGGGTTTTACAGTCACTTTCACTGGTTCCACTCCTTTCATCAATCCCACCTCTTTCCCTGTCATATCCCACACTTCCTTTCCGACTGTTTCCCGTAATTCAGTTGGAATATCTTCTTCAGTTATCATCGGAAAAAGGTTAATCAGAGGATATTTTTCATCGACAGTTTCCATCTCATCCCCTTCTTCACTGTCCTCTTCTTCCCCATCACTGCTCGTCTGAATTTTGATTCCATCGTTCGAACACATAATCGAACATCCCAATTTGCACAATAGGTCTCTCCCTAACAGTGCTATCGGGCTTGAGTCACATACCACAAATTTATGTAACCCTTGATAGTTACCAATGCTGACTGGTACTGGATCTGTGATTGGGTTCGTCAGGTACCTGTTTGCTACTCCCACCACTTGGACTGTCCTCCCTGAGAGTGGCAAATTTGGTACTTCAATACTCCTAACAGTTGAACGTGTGGCTCCTGTGTCGACCAAGAATGAAACGCTATGACCCATAACTCTTCCCTCCACATATGGACCCTTTTGATCAACTTCCAAGGATGCTGCAAGCACACAATTTCCCTCCTCATCTGAACTTTCACTCTCCCATACATTGTTTATTCCATTCTCACTGTGTAATGGGAACTGTTGTACGGTGCCATTTGTACTCATTACCTGACCCGAGACCTGTGGAGGAACCATCACTTGCTGCTGACTCACTGGTGCCAAAGGTATTTGCATTTGCTGATTAGGTACCATGGGAAACTGCTGTTGCATTGGCTGCATTTGCGTCATCTGCATACGGGGCATCTGCATCTGCTGCGGCTGCATGGGCTGTAATCTCTGCAGCTGATTTATGGTCTGAAAATTTGGGTTTGGACCTCTCATTTTCGGTCCCCTCATTGTCTGGAATGCATTGACATCATTGTTTTGCTGACTAACACCTGCACCTTCCTGCACCACCATCGGGCACTCGCGTTTCCAATGACCGACAATTCCGCACACGTGACACGGCATCACCCTTTTCGTTGCCTGCACACCATTCGGAATTACAACAGTGTTCAAATCTGGACCATTATTCCCAAAACCTCCTCTGCCTCTGCCTCTCGCCTGTGGCTGAAACACCATATTTCCCTGCGGCTGCGGCTGCGGCTGCGGCTGCGGCTGCGGTATCTGCTGTTGGAACCCTTGCAACCCTTGCAGACCTGTCTGGGCTGCTTTAAGTTGCATCATCATCACTTTCTCCTTCAACCTTTTCTGTTTCACTTCAATTTCGTCCCTACAGTATTTCGCGTAATTCAACACCTCGTCAATAGGTTTCGACTGCCAACAAATCAAATGCGACTTTATCATCTGACTTATCTCTGGTCTCAGCCCTTCCACAAATCTAAACACAAAATGAAGTATGTCCTTCGCCTCTATTGTTTCCGTGCCACTGTAGTTCTTGAATGCCTTCAACAACCTCTCATAGTAACTATGAATCGACTCTTTAGCCTCTTGGGCATTTCGATCAATCTTCTGCCAATCCACATTCTTCGAAGCAACTTTCGTCTTCAAATGCTCAATCACCTTATAGTACAAGCTCATCACCATAGGTGATGGTGCACCCGTATCCCTGTCTCTCTCTGGTTCGCTTGTCGGCCAACCTACAGCCCATTTGCAATCCTCCCACAAATCTGCCGGAACCACAATCTCAAAGAGGGTGTTCAGGTCTTCCCAGAGACATTTTGCAAGCTTCACAAACCTATCAGTCTGTTGATACCATTCTATCAGTTTCTCTCTCAGTTTGGGAAAATCATCCGTAAAAGACTGAATGTCGCTCCTGTGCCACGGTACATGTACTAATTTTCCCCCTGCTATCTCCCTCATTGGTAACATGGTTATTGTATCACTGCTCTGTGGTCTTTTCTCGTTGAGCTCTGGGACACTGTCTTTCCTCTTTTCCTTTCTCTTTACCCATCTGCTTTCCCATTTGTCTAAGCACCTCCACACTTGCGCACTCTGCAGCAATTCTCTAAGGTGTGTCTTCATGCCTGCTGACCTCATGTGTTCAAAGTCTGTGGTCCCGAAATCCAATCTATAGCTCCTGCTCAAGTGTTTCGTCTTGTCTATCTCAACCCCGTTTTTGTCAGCTATTTCTTGTAACCTTCTATGTACCTTGTTCACTTCTCTCGTAATCCTGGGACATAGATACCTCAGCTCCTCTTCCGTGTAGGACTCTAACCTATTCACACCCATAGTCCCTTCCACCAATTCTTCTGCTTCCATGTTCAACCTCATCCTATTCAGATAATCTTCTCCCTTCCCACTGTCTGAGCTTTGTGTGGAATTCAGACTGTTGAACCACTGTGTCAACTGTTGCGCATTCAACCCCATCAGTGTAGCATTCACATCGACTGCCATTGATGGTTGCGGCAGCTTTTCAGTGTTTGATGATAGCGGTATCATCAGTGGGGGACTCGACCTCACCATTGTTGACTGAGCACATATGGGACTGAACTCCATCAAGGACCCAGATCCAGTTGGCAGAGCCGCTATCGGAGTTGTCTCTGGAGTGTTTTGTATGCACCTCCTTTCCATTCCACTCTGCACCATTGATCCTTGACCGCTCGTACCTGAATTAGGCTGAATGTACAAAGGTACCGGTGGACCTACAGTAATGGGTAGGGATATCGCATCTACGTTCTGTCCATTTCCCATGTTCTGAGGCATGTTCATTCCCACACTATGGGTCATCATTGCCGGCATGCCCATCTGACTCCCCGTCATCTGAGCATGTGCGTTTCCCCCCTGCATCTGCTTTTGAGGCATCAAAAACTGAGTTGATTCAGCTTGTGCCAGTGTTGGGTTGTGACCATTCTGTACTCCCATTACGGTTGGATCTAGGGTCATTCCCGTACTGTTGTCACTGCTGTAGTACCTTGGGACCTGCGGGTGATAATTTTCTGCTGGTTTCAACATGGGCACATCTGGATATATTCTCCTAACCTGCGGTATCTGCGGGGTGAACAGTAAACTCGGGTCCTTAGATCTCGATGGCGTTCCTGAACTCGGGGTTTCATTATTCTGTACCGGTGCCGGAGGGGCAGAACTGGTACTTGGACCTTGTCCACTCTCTGCATAAGGTGGCGGACGGTCGTTCAGCAATTGCATAATTAACTCCTCATCCTCTAACTCCTCTTCTCTCCTTAACTTTTCCTCGTCCTCTCTATCTTTGGAACACCCCCTGTTTGTCTTACAGGTAGCTTTCTTGCCTGTCGCCTCTTCTTCCTTAGTAATTGCGGGAAACAATTTTATCCCCTGCAATACATCTGATCTCCACACCTTCTGTGCATTATCCCACCTAGCGTCCGCTAGTGTCTTTTCTACCTTCCTTATCCTGGTCTCGAACTTATTTTGCTGTTGCTGTCTAGCCATCAGTTCCCAAATCGCTAGAGCCTCAAACTGTGCTGGCCTTGGAGGTACCTTCATGTCGTACATCGCGAATCTCAGATTCTCTAGGATCCTTATATTGAATGTCCCATGGATCGGGAACGCTACGCTCCCATGTTTCTCCGTCAGCTTGTGCCATTGCTTTAGCCAAAGGCACAGAGCTACCCCTTTTTCCTCCATTACAATGTAAGCTGGTGTACCTTCGGGCGGCGTCTCTTCTCCTACGCTCGCTTTAATGTAAGACTCCCCCTTCATCGCACTCTTAAATGCTTTAAAAAATTTCATTTTCTCGTCTTTTATTTCACAAAGTTTGTAATCAATAAGTGACTTTTATTCCTGGAATACTCTTCGCTTGCCTTTCCCCTTCCAATCGAGCCCCACGGACTGCGTCCAATCCGTGCGCGACCCTTCTCTGCAACCAACCTATCCCAGCGCGGCTCCTAGTGACGTCACACTCACACACACTGCGGCTGACAAAGCCTCGCAGCTTGTCCTCCTTCACTCCGCTCCTCTCGTAACAACTTCTGGCATGTATCGCGAGCTACCAAAAAAATAATAATAAAACAGATCTGTCGGTTTACTACAGGAAGGGTAACACAATCGCTTCAGGACCTTAGGGATTTTTCACTAGCCTCGGCAGTTATTCCATCTTTCTCGGTCCCCACTTTTGCAAGCAAATCTGACCCGCAGACTGCTCTCAACTTGTCAATGATCTATTCTAGTGCACTTAGAATTTGTCAAAGCCCGAAGTCGAAGTTTTCTTTCACTCCCTTAACACACGTACCGACTCGTTGACCACGCCCGATCAACCTACTAAACCGACCAGACCACAACATAAAACAAGTGTCTCATACACTTTTCAACATACTCCGGAGTCTCTTGACCTCGCAGGGCCCGTCTCAACAACAACAACCACGTGGACCTTTTTCTGCACAAAGCGCCACATGCACATGAAGTTCGACGACTTCCCTACTCTCACACTCGGAGTCGCACCTCCGCTATTTTCTATGAAGTTCGACGACTTCCCTACTCCTACACTCGGAGTCGCACCTCCGCTATTCTCTAAAATCCTCGCAACCTTTTCAAACAATCTGCGGCAATAAGCTGTGCAAGCGCAAAACCCTAACTTCACTCATACCGTCACTAGTACCGCCAACGCTGATTTCACACCTCCATTCTCTCCATTCGCAAGCTCCGAGATCCCGGGAAAGTCACGGGGGACTTAGCCCATCATCATTCTCTCAATCTGTTTTACCCAAAAAAATCTAATTCAACACCATATACCTTTCGAGTGGGGTCTCAAAAGTCTAAACCGTCCTCTGCTACCATCTACTGATAGAGCGTTCCTCCCTAACAATTTAACTGTGTTTGGACGCTCTTTGGGTCGATGAATCTTTTGGCTAAGTGAGACTCTCTTCACCCGAGATCAATCGATTTAATCTAATCAATAATCAGTAACGAACATAAGCAATACCCTGATCAACATAACACTTAACAATTAATCCAGATTACATTTCAGCGAACCATGACCTTTCGGCCATGAATAACCACACCAATTTATTCAAAGTTAATGAATTTATTTCCCTATATTAACAAAGCTAGCACAATATAGATGTGTCTCAACACCAATTGATATATGTAAATGAACATTAATAGCTGTCCATAACGGCGGAAAAGATGCAATCTATGCAGTATTTGAATAACAATGCATTCGATAATAGCAACGCAAACCACCAAAACTATAATCTGTAATGAGCTAATTGAATACATTAGTCAGCATAACAAGGTCTCAAATTGCATCTTGCACCAATGATTCCTCATCTAACCCCGAATTAGCATCTGCATGTGGGATTTCATGCAAAACAATTTAGTAACATTAATTTAGAAAACTCCTAGCTAGGGCTCTTATCAAAATCAGCAGTTGGTTACCTAAAAGAAACACAATGCAATTGTACAACTTCCTTTCATATTTACCAATTACAATCAGCATTTAAGGAAGTCTTCGTCTCACAGGTACCGGTTTTCGATCAGCATGGATACCGGTTTCGATCAGCATGGGACGGGGCAAAGGGGCAAAGTGGACGGGGCATTCGCCTCTCAGCGGCAAAGGGACAAAACTATTACTTCATGCAAAGGGACAAATCAAAGTTAAAGTCTCTAGGGCGAGAATTTCTTAAAGTCTCTTTCTCTCGATTAGAGAAAGCATCAGAGTCTCATTCAAAATGGCGTCGCAGCCAGGTGGGCCATAATAGCTGCAAAAATGGCTGAGTAATGGCTAAAAATGGCTGCTTTCTTCTTGTGCACCTGGTTTAAATAGACAACAGTTTAAATCCAGTAGGGTCTTCCATTGGAGGGTTCATAGGTTGGCTTCAAATTGTCCAATCAAAAACAACAGTTCTCAAGCTTCCACCTAGGCATACATTATCCTTGGAGACGGGTACGTAAGTTGCAACATTTTATACCAATTAACTCACTTTCAGAGCTTCCATTGTCCGCACCTGCAGATTGACCTTGGAGCAAAGAAGAAGATGCCAGGCTGGCACGAAACCTTATAGATAAGCATGTGAACGATCTCAGTGGAAAAGTACAGCTTCAAGCAGAAATACACGTTTATTAGCACATTGGAAAAACACGAGCATCTGAACCGTGAGACCAGGCAACTAGGCCAAAGCCTCCACTAAAGTTATGCTAAGCTAAAACATTTCAAACAAGCAAATCATAGCACACGTTTACGATTATGGCAAATTCGTACAATTCTAATACATCACGTTATATAAAGCACGCTTATAAATGTTGGCAAACTACTCTGAGGGCACATTTGTCCCCGTACAATCTTTATTATTTCAATTAAAGTCACACTTGATTATTGCGGCACTACGTTTAAGCGCTAATAAATGTAAAACCTTCATTTCTGCGTCATCACTATTGCTGTGGCAGAAATATCATCTTATTATGTGGCAGCACACCTTCTCATTATAAATGGTTGGTGGTATGTGTAGGAAAGTACCATCTTGCCTGGCATGTTACCCCCATATTTCACTGTATATATGTTGTTTTAGTTGTATGTGTCACTGGGACCCTGCCAGCCAGGGCACCAGTGCTCATAAGTGTGCCCTGTAGGTGTTACCTGTGTTATGACTAACTGTCTCACTGAGGCTCTGCTAATCAGAACCTCCGTGGTTATGCTCTCTCATTTCTTTCAAAGTGTCACTAACAGGCTAGTGACCAATTTTACCAATTTACATTGGCATACTGGAACACCCTTATAATTTCCTAGTATATGGTACTGAGGTACCCAGGGTATTGGGGTTCCAGGAGATCCCTATGGGCTGCAGCATTTCTTTTGCCACCCATAGGGAGCTCTGACAATTCTTACACAGGCCTGCCACTGCAGCCTGAGTGAAATAATGTCCACGTTATTTCACAGCCATTTTACACTGCACTTAAGTAACTTATAAGTCACCTATATGTCTAACCTTTACCTGGTAAGTTACTTAGTGTGTGGGCACCCTGGCACTAGCCAAGGTGCCCCCACATTGTTCAAGGCCAATTCCCCGGACTTTGTGAGTGCGGGGACACCATTACATGCGTGCACTACATATAGGTCACTACCTATATGTAGCTTCACAATGGTAACTCCGAATATGGCCATGTAACATGTCTATGATCATGGAATTGCCCCTCTATGCCATCCTGGCATTGTTGGCACAATCCCATGATCCCACGGGTCTGTAGCACAGACCCGGGTACTGCCAAACTGCCTTTTCAGGGGTTTCACTGCAGCTGCTGCTGCTGCCAACCCCTCAGACAGGTTTCTGCCCTCCTGGGGTCCAGCCAGGCTTGGCCCAGGAAGGCAGAACAAAGGACTTCCTCAGAGAGAGGGTGTTACACCCTCTCCCTTTGGAAAATGGTGTGAAGGCAGGGGAGGAGTAGCCTCCCCCAGCCTCTGGAAATGCTTTCATGGGCACACATGGTGCCCATTTCTGCATAAGCCAGTCTACACCGGTTCAGAGACCCCTCAGCCCTGCTCTGGCGTGAAACTGGACAAAGGAAAGGGGAGTGACCCCTCCCCTGACCTGCACCTCCCCTGGGAGGTGCCCAGAGCTCCTCCAGTGTGCTCCAGACCTCTGCCATCTTGGAAACAGAGGTGCTGCTGGCACACTGGACTGCTCTGAGTGGCCAGGGCCAGCAGGTGACGTCAGAGACTCCTTCTGATAGGCTCCTTCAGGTGTTGCTAGCCTATCTTCTCTCCTAAGTAGCCAAACCCTCTTTTCTGGCTATTTAGGGTCTCTGCTTTGGGGAATTCCTTAGATAACGAATGCAAGAGCTCATCAGAGTTCCTCTGCATCTCTCTCTTCACCTTCTGCCAAGGAATCGACTGCTGACCGCGCTGGAAGCCTGCAGAACTGCAACAAAGTAGCGAAGACGACTACTGCAACTCTGTAACGCTGATCCTGCCGCCTTCTCGACTGTTTTCCTGGTGGTGCATGCTGTGGGGGTAGTCTGCCCCCTCTCTGCACTAGAAGCTCCAAAGAAATCTCCCGTGGGTCGACGGAATCTTCCCACTGCTACCGCAGGCACCAAAGAACTGCATCACCGGTCCCCTGGGTCTCTTGAATCCAGCAACTCTGTCCAAGTGACTCCCACAGTCCAGTGACTCTTCAGTCCACGTTTGGTTGAGATAAGTCCTTGCATCCCCACGCCAGACTGCATTGCTGGGAACCGCGTCTTTTGCAGCTACTCCGGCCTCTGTGCACTTCTGGCGAAAATCCTTTGTGCACAGCCAAGCCTGGGTCCACGGCACTCTAACCTGCATTGCACGACCTCCTGAGTTGTCCTCCGGTGACGTGGGACTCCTTTGTGTAACTTCAGGTGAGCATCGTTTCACTCCTCTTCATAGTGCCTGTTCCAGCACTTCTGCGGGTGCTGCCTGCTTCTGAGAGGGCTCCTCGTCCTGCTGGGTGCCCCCTCTGTCCCCTGACGCAATTGGCAACATCCTGGTCCCTCCTGGGCCACAGCAGCATCCAAAAACGCTAACTGCATGACTTGCAGCTAGCAAGGCTTGTTTGCGGTCTTTCTTCAGGAAAACACTTCTGCATGACTCTCCACGGTGTGGGGCATCCATCCTCTAAAGGGGGAAGTTTCTATCCCTTGTCGTTCCTGCAGAATCTTCAGCTTCTACTGTCCAGTAGCAGCTTCTTTGCACCCACAGCTGGCATTTCCTGGGCATCTGCCCATCTCCGACTTGCTTGTGACTTTTGGACTTGGTCCCCTTCTTCCACAGGTACCCTCGTTTGGAAATCCATCGTTGTTGCATTGCTGATTTGTGTCTTTCCTGCAGAATTTCCCTATCACAACTTCTGTGCTCTTTGGGGAACTTTAGTGCACTTTGCACTCACTTTTCAGGGTCTTGGGGTGGGCTATTTTTCTAACCCTAACTGTTTTCTTACAGTCCCAGCGACCCTCTACAAGGTCACACAGGTTTGGGGTCCATTCGTGGTTCGCATTCCACTTTTGGAGTATATGGTTTGTGTTGCCCCTATCCCTATTTGTCCCCATTGCATCCTATTGTAACTATACATTGTTTGCACTGTTTTCTAATACTATACTGCATATTTTTGGTATTGTGTACATATATCTTGTGTATATTTGCTATCCTCCTACTGAGGGTACTCACTGAGATACTTTTGGCATATTGTCATAAAAATAAAGTACCTTTATTTTTAGTATATCTGTATATTGTGTTTTCTTATGATATTGTGCATATGACACTAGTGGTACTGTAGGAGCTTCATTCGTCTCCTAGTTCTGCCTATGCTGCTCTGCTAAGCTACCATTATCTATCAGCCTAAGCTGCTAGACACCCTATACACTAATAAGGGATACCTGCGCCTGGTGCAAGGTGTAAGTACCCCTTGGTACTCACTACAAGCCAGTCCAGCCTCCTACAGTGTGATCCGGCGTATGCCCTAGATAAGTGGGCAAGGGGGGCTCCCCAATAACGGCATATTTGTACGGTGGGGATGGGGGCAGCCTTCCCCCAGCAATTTGAATAGTACTACACCTAAGGTGTTCCTCACAGATGACTGAAATTGTGGGGCAAGCTCACTGGAGAAGTGTGGCTCAATGGTTAGAGCGGCAGACCCTAAAGCAGAGATCTGGCTCAAGACCAGGGTTCAAGTCCCGCTTCGGCAGGTCTTGGGCTCAATTCCCCTTGACCAGATAATTCTCGCCTCGGTGCCTAATCTAATTCATGGGTCCCACTCTGCAACTCTGGGCAATAGCTTGCTTAATCTCCACAACGGCCTCAACAGCGCTTGGATGCCTGGCTTCACCCTGGGGGTGCTCAGGAGTGGGCGCCTCACAGGGAAAAGCCAGGAGGGGTTCCATAGTGGTATGAGTACAGCGCCTTGAGACCCTAACGGGTGAGTAGTGTGCTATACAAGTGCTAATTTACATTTACAGAGCAGACGCCACTATGGCAAGGAGTCAAGCGTACACAGGTAGCTGCACTGGTGAGGTTTTGGAATTGCGAACACTTTGGGATATCTACCCTGGGAGATGTTATGCAAGGAACAGTCCTCAAATCATACAAAACCCTGCAGACGGAAATCAACTCCATCGTAGCCAATTCAATGGATACCTCCAGCTCTGCCAGGCACTATCCCCGTACAGTACCACAGTGACTACACTCCCCAAATTCAATCCACTGAAGTGTAAACTTCTTTGGGAGACTTAGGGGACCATAAAGTCACAAAAATGTATCAAACATTAATTTCCAAACAACCAGACCCATTTGACTCCTTTTGTGTGGTGTTGGGGCGGACGTCGGGGAGTTGGAAAATGAAGAATGGACAGAGGTTCTGGGCACAATTTGGTAGGAGGCCAGGCTCCGGTTGATCCACTTTAAATATCTACATAGAGTATATTTTACTCACTAATGGCTGTGGTGCATGGGGCTGATTGTCTTCCTGACCTGTCACCGGTGTGGTACAGAAGACGGCACATTCCTCCACATGGTGTAAAGCTGCCCTGCATTGGACGTATTCTGGTGGGGGCTGTTGGTAAGGTTCTATCATTTTTGTTTTGTAAATTATTTCTATTGGGTTTTAGAATGAAGAGAGACATACCAATATTATCAACTAAGGCAATATGATCAAATGTGGTAATAGTTACAACAAAACATCAATAGAATATTAGTAGAAATCACAAGTAAAGGCTGTGAGTGATGCCATAAGGAACAAAACGAGGATAAGAAGAATGAAGTGTGGGATTTAGTATGAGATGAGAGGATCTCTGGGCTGGGGTAATTGTTTAAGCGGGTGGGAGAGTTGCTTGACTCGATAGAGGCCACATATGAACATGTAATGGTAGCGCGCTGGTTTGTGGGGTGGGTAGCCGCGGTCCAGTGTGTGATGCATGTTCAGATGGGGTGGCTAGTGGTATTGAGGCTAATATAGTATCCTTGTTAACTGAGTCCCCAGTGGAACGGAGGGGGGTCTCATAGGGAAATGGGGTAAAAAGGGGGAACAGGAAAGTGTGAACTTAAGGAATATTAGGGGGAAAAACAGTGCAAGGTGGGGATCAGCATAACTGGGATGGAGTACAAGCAGTGGGGGCATATATTGGTTAGTCAGAAGTGTCGTAGTGTGTGTGGGTTAGGTAGGTATCAGAAAGATCTGGATTTATGGCTGTTGGTCTTCCGCTGCAAGGTCTTTAAATTGTTGCAACATAGTATCGCATGCAGGGACAATAGGACGATTATATATTCGCCTTGCCTCCTCCCAGTGTAGCGCAGAGCTTTCCACGGCGCTCCAACAGATGAGTGCTGTTTGACAAAAAGGCCCGAAAAGGCCATCAACACGCAGGTCACAGAATTCCACATTATGGACCCCTTCCAATCTGGCTTCAGGAGCAACCGTAGCACCAAAACTGCCATGGATGACATCTGTACCATACTGAACCACGGAGACACAGCTGCCCTCTTCTTCCTCGACCTCTCCGCCACCTTCTGCACCATATCCTACACCACACCACCCTATGCACTAGACTTCTCAATGCTGGCATCCGCAGTAAGGCCCTGGAATGGATCCACTCCTTCCTCACCGGAAGGAACCAGATAGTCAGACTCCTGCCGTTCATCTCGGAACCTACAGAAACCCACCATGGACTACACGTTGTGTCCGGCTAGGGATGGCTCTTCACTCTCAAGAGCAGTGCATTTCTCCCGTGCTTCTCTGCATTTAGCTGATATTTTGGCTGGCCCAGTGTTTTGAACTTCAGGCCTTTGCCCTGCGACCAGCACTCATTCCTCCCTCTGCAGCTCATGGAAAATGAATGGAACTCTAATCTCATGAATCGTTCAGTCCATGTTTCTAAACCCTTGATCACCAGGTCTAACTTCAATATTCAAGTCAGCTTTGGCATCGAATGGGAATTAGGTGGATTCTGGTTCCTTATAGGTGGTCATAAACCAAAACTTATTAAAAATGATGAAGAGTAGGGCAAGCAATAACATAGTTAATATTCTTAATTTGTTCCGTATGAATTATTACTGGTCAGCAATCCGTTTATAATTCTTTATCTCCTTTTGTGCATCTCACCGTGATTTATCCATTCTTTTCTTTTTTTAGGTATATTTTAGGCCTTAATAGTGATGAAGCAAAAAAGAAAGACTAACAAATATTCATATATCATGTAACAAAATCGTATAAGGTAGTGTGATTTTTGCAAAAAAAAATAACTTACGTGGGAAAATGTGCCCACGAGGTAGTTCGCCATTATTACAAATGAGCTTAATTAATCATGAAGAAATCGACAAATGTAGTAACCCGTCATAATTGCAGATGTATTCTATGATTTTCTCGTTGAAACTGTTTTATGCTTAGCTTAAATTTAGTAGAGGCTTTGGCCTAGTTGCCTGGTCTCAAATTTTAACTGTGTGGTTTTCACTTGTATTAACAAAAACGTATTTTAACTTTAAGGTTGTATTTTTCCAGTAGAAATGACTAATACACTTATCTCAAGGTTTCATGCTAGGCTAGTTTCATCCCCTTTGAAGCAAGGTCAGTTTCTGCAGGTGCAGACAATAAAGACACTGATATAGAAATAATTGGCAAACTTTGTTGCTACTTGTGTTCCAAGGCTCCAAGGACACCTTATGCATAAATGAGTACTAAGAGAAAGACACTATTCATTGGTCAAAAGGAAGCCACCCTATGAACCCTCCAATGGAAGACCCTGAAGAATTTGGAACGTTTCTTACTTAAACCCACCGGACAAAGAGAAGTCAGCCATTTTCTTTGATGCCATTTTGATGCCATATTCAAGACGCCATTTTAAATTACACTTTGATGCCTTTCTCTGTTGCAGAGAAAGAGACTTTAAGAATTCTCACCCTAGAGACTTTAACTTTAATTTTGCCCCGTCCTGTCCATGCAGTAACTTTTGCCCCATTTCCCTTGCTGCCGCAAGGAAACTTGCTTTAACTTTGCCCCTTTGAAATCTGCCCCATGCTGATCGAACCGGTACCTGAAGGACGAAGACTTTTCCTTGAATGCTGATTGTATTTGGTAAATATGAAAGGATAATTGTATTATGCATTGTGTTTTCCTTCTTAGGTACCAACTGCTTATTTTGACAGAGCCCAAGCTAGAAGTTTTCTAAATTTGTGTTGACTAAATTCGTTTTTTGCATGAAGCCCCACATGCCAATGCTAATTAGAGGTTAGTTGAGGTATTCATTTGATGCAAAAACACAACTGGGAGTACGGGGTTCTTGTAACGGGGGTGAATCAATAGTATATCACTTATAACACTATGCCCCTCGTGATCCTCAACTAGAGGCAAGACATGGGTGGACTGTGGTGTGTGGTCTGAGAGGGGAGGGGAATTTCCTTTACGGACTAGGTGGTCTCACACACTCTATGGTGTCATGCTTCATCATATGACCACCTAGCCCCACCCAGGTAGGACAATGCCACCTGGGCGGACTCAACCTCTCTGTTATAGGAACAGGAGGGAGTGCGTAAATAAATTCTGGTTCTGTAAAAGGGATCCAGCTAGACTAAGAAATAAAAACACCTAAACAGATACCCATGTGAGTTTTTTAATAGGGGGTTCTGTTTGGTGTGATTAAAAAGGGGACTGGGACACCAATGTGAGAGCAATGACTCACTGGGTCGCCTATCTAAAAGGAAGAAGCCGACATGTTTGTGCCCTCAAAAAATGAGCTAAGGAAGGTCTTGGGGCATTCATCAGGGCGAAGGATCCCTGTTATTCATGCTCAGTGAGCACTGAATAATTAAATCACAATAGTGTAGGAAATAAAATGTGAGTGATACCCAAATGGGCAGGGGGGGCCTACCTTGCCAAGGAAATACCTGGGGAGGACCTAAAGGAAATAAAACAAATCAGACCAGTACTGAGAGTGATAGGGTGTCACAGCAATACACAGCAAACCACAACACACGTGCGATGATTCATGCAAGGCGCAGCAGTTCTGGGTACATAAGGCATAAATCACATAAATAATGGTATTGCACGTAATTGCGTGGAGGACAATAAGCAAGGGGAGAATTTCTTACCCTATCACAAGAGGCTACTGGCCTCTGATGTCCAGGAGAAGGAGCGTCCCCTTATAGTCAGACTCTAAGGTTCAGGGAGAAGGAGACAAGGGAAGAAGACACATGAGGGGGAAAAAACAGGGCCGAGAGGGGGAGAAGGAGAGAGGAGGTCCCCTAAGGATAAGAGGGCAGGGCCCTGGGAAGTTAGACACCGACTAGGGTCCAAAAACCACGAGAAGAAATTAAGTTACAGGTGAGAAAGCCAATGAAAATTAAGATAAAAATGAAAGGGCTGTAGTAAAAATGGGGAGCAGGAAAGAAAAGAGAATAAAGTTATAGAAACAAAACATAGACAAAAACAAGAACCAAAATTAGATAAAGTAGGAGAAAGAAGGAGTAGTGAATATGTCAGAGAGGGGAAGAAATGAAAGCAGTCAGGAGTAGGAAAAAAGTGAGGGAAGAAAAAAGAGAGGAGGGAAAGAAGAGAGAATTCTTATCTGTGACGTCCAATGATGGCCTGCTCACTCACTGCATCAAAGGCGGGCGTTCTCTATGCGCCTAAACCGACCTCTCTCAGGACCGCTTGGATGAAGTGGCCTGAGAGAGACAGGTAAATATAGTGGTCCTAATTTGCATAAATGCAGTTCAGCTGATGGTGCTCACCGTCGCGGCCCGAGGTTTGGGCCGTAAATGGATGCGTCCGGCACACCCGTGCCTCGATTCCATGAGGACGGGTGCCCGGAAGGAATTGTAAGGGCCGACCCCGGTGGTGCTTCCACTTGGGGCGGTCGAAGGAATAAAGGAGAAAAAACGTCCTTCTATGACGCGGTCCCCGCGCGGGATGCCGGGAAATGTAGTTTTCCCGGCCCAAAGGATGGGGAATGTCCCCGGTTGTCCTCCGCCGCCAGAAACACGGGCGGGAGGCAAAAAACAGAGAAGAAAACAGAGAAGAAAAAGGGGGAGCCATATAGGCGGAAAGAAAGGGGGAAAAACAAGTGCAGTGGCGCCCAAAAGAGGATTCCATGGAAAACCTAACAAACAGGGAAGCAACTCCAGGGACGAGCTAGACGCAGCAAAACTAGACGCAGAAAAAACAAACAACATTATTAACCTAAGCAACCGGTTACTAAGCCAAGCTGAAACCCGAGCTCTAAGTAAAGGTTTGAATTTTGTGCCCACCCCACAAGTCGATCTGTTTAAAACCAGAACAGAATTAGCAGGTTTGTTTCGCAAGATTCGTCTAAAAACCTTTTTCCTGGGTAAGGAATATGAGACTCCTGAACAGAACACAGGACTGCGGCCTAAGTCGACCTTCTGTCCCACAGCGGGACAAATGCCCCCTGAGGTACTGGCATTCGAAAAGTCAGTATCCCTTAAGATCAACGGGCTCACTGAGACATCTAACAAAGTATTTCACAACATGAGCAAGGGTGAGCTAGAGGCACTTAAGAGCCTGACAGATGACCCAAGCATTATTATCAAACCAGCGGACAAAGGTGGGGCCACAGTGATTCTCCCACAAAAAATGTATAAAGATGAATGTGAGCGACTTTTGGGCAACACCAAACATTACAAGCGCCTGACCTGTGACCCCACACCAGATATCCAAGAAGAAATTGCCTTCCTAGTGACCAAAGGGAGGGAGAACAACTGGCTCACAGAACATGAGGCAAACTTCCTAATACAGACTAATCCGAAAATCCCATACTTCTATATCTTGCCTAAAGTACACAAAGAAAAGATTCCACCCCCCGGGAGACCCATAGTATCTAGGATAGGCTCAGCGTTAGAGCCCCTATCTAAGTTTGTGGATTTCTTTCTACAACCGTTAGTCAAAAGAATCCCTACTTACCTTAAGGACACCACCCATGTCCTACTGCTTCTGGAATCTATATCCTTTGATAAGACAAATGAACTCTTGATAACTCTCGACGTAGAATCGCTATATACAAACATCCCCCAAGAGGCCACTTTGGAAGTGATAAGCAACCTCCTAAAAGCAAATACGGATGAATCCAAAACCCCCCCGGGTTCATACTGGACCTCGCGCACCTTGCTCTCACAAGAAACTACTTCAAATTTGAAGAGAGTTTTTTCCTACAGACACAAGGGGCGTCTATGGGCAGCACCTCTGCCCCTAGTTTAGCATGTCTATACGTCAACGATTTCGAGAGACTTGTGGTCTTAAATGATGATAACCCTTATCAAGACCAGATAAAACTCTGGAAGCGATACATTGATAACGTATTGCTGATATGGACTGGTAATAAGGAAGAGGCACTCTCGTTCGCTGCCTGGCTCAGCGGGGCTAACCCCTTCCTCACTTTCACGATGAACAGAGGTGAGAACAAACTACCGTTCCTTGACCTTCTCATCTATGAACACGATGGTGGCTTGGCCACAGAAGTGTACTACAAACCGACTGACTGTAACAATTTGCTACAGTATCAGAGCTTCCACCCACGAGCTCTAAGAGATAACCTCCCAGTTGGCCAGTTCCTTCGGTTGAGACGGAACTGTTCATCTGTGGTAGATTACCGCAAACACGCTGACTATTTAACCACCAAGTTATATACAAAGGACTATCCCCCACACCTGGTCAGCAGAGCTCGCAAGAGAGCGCGCAACAATAACAGGGACCAGTTACTGCAACCCCGAGCATCGAAAGCAGATCTTGAGAAGATTGTGTGTGTTACCACGTTTAACCCTCTATCCAACACAATTCAGAAGATCATAAAAGACAATTGGAAGATTCTAACATCAGGTGGCTTACCCTTTGAATTGCCACTGCATGCGTACAAAAGAGCAACCAATATACGCGACATTGTGGTCCATACAAGACCGAAAGATAAGCCTCGTACCAAACAGACTACACTCTGGCAGACCGGACCACCCACAGGCCACTATCCGTGTGGCAATTGTAGCGTATGCTGCCTAACACGTAGATCCACCACCATCAACCTTGACCTCAAAACCCCATGGGTCCAAAAATCGCTTACGAATTGTAACAGTAAGAACGTAGTGTATCTAATCACTTGCCCCTGCCCACTCAAATATGTGGGTATGACCACTAGAAAGGTCAGCATCAGAATCTGTGAGCACAGAAGCACGATTCGGTGCAAACGCAACGCTACAAAACTTACCAGCCACATCCTGTTAAAAGATCACTCTCCAGATGATATGTCATGGACGGTTCTCGAACAATTTCCCCCCACAACCCCTAACATGTCACAAAAACTGTTTTGGGCTGAACAACGCTGGATCTGGAGACTACACACTGATACTGCTGGTCTAAACAATGAGATACCCTGGTTCTCTCTTCAATACTAGACCCCTTTACATGACCTACACACTCTTTCAGTCCTTCGCCTTTTCCCCCCCCCATTGCACATGCCTCCTCCCCTCCCCCTTCTCCTCTTAAAACTTTTTTCCCCTCCACTTTCCTTCCCTAGTCCCGCTACTTATATCCCTTCCTCTTGATCCTGCCCTCTTTGCGCCCCTTTGTCCCTTCCCCTTCCCCTCCTCCTCGTGTTTTCTTCCCTGTCTTCTTTCTCTTTATTTCTTTTTT
This sequence comes from Pleurodeles waltl, assembly GCF_031143425.1. Taxonomy (NCBI): domain Eukaryota; kingdom Metazoa; phylum Chordata; class Amphibia; order Caudata; family Salamandridae; genus Pleurodeles; species Pleurodeles waltl. The sequence continues at coordinate 346,613,688 of NC_090439.1, forward strand.
CCCTCCCTTTCTTGGTCTTTTCTTTTCCTCCTTTTCCCTCCTCTCTCCTTCCCTCGGTTCCCGCTCCCTTGGTCTCCCTTTTTTTCCCACCTCCCTCCCAGGTCCCTTCTTGCTCACCTTCCTCCCACCTCCCCTGCCCTAAGCTCCTTTTCTCCTTGTTTTCTTCTTTTTGTACACCCCCTTGTTTTTCCCCCTTTCTTTCTGCCTATATGGCTCCCCCTTTTTCTTTCTGTTTTTTTCTCTGTTTTTTGCCTCCCGCCCGTGTTTCTGGCGGCGGATGACAACCGGGGACATTCCCCATCCTTTGGGCTGGGAAAACTACATTTCCCGGCATCCCCGCGGGGACCGTGTCCTTCTATGACACGGTCGCCACGCAAGGGCGTTTTTTTTCTTGTTTTTTCTCCTTTATTCCTTCGGCCGCCCCGAGTGGAAGCACCACCGGGGTCGGCCCTTACAATTCCTTCCGGGCACCCGTCCTCATGGAATCGAGGAACGGGTGCGCCGGACGCACTTCCGTCCGCCGCATCCATTTACGGGCCAAACCTCGGGCCGCAACGGTGAGCACCATGAGCTGAACCGCATTTACGCAAATTAGGACCACTATATTTACCTGTCTCTCTCAGGCCACCTCATCCAAGCGGTCCTGAGAGAGGTCAGTTTAGGCGCATAGAGAGCGCCCGCCTTTGATGCAGTGAGTGAGCAGGCCATCATTGGGCGTCACAGATAAGAATTCTCTCTTCTTTCCCTCCTCTCTTTTTTCTTCCCTCACTTTTTTCCTACTCCTGGCTGCTTTCCTTTTTTCCCCTCTCTGACATATTCACTACTCCTTCTTTCTCCTACTTTATCTAATTTTGGTTCTTGTTTTTGTCTATGTTTTGTTTCTATAACTTTATTCTCTTTTCTTTCCTGCTCCCCATTTTTACTACAGCCCTTTCATTTTTATCTTAATTCGCTTATGCTTTCTAACCTGTAACTTAATTTCTTCTTGTGGTTTTTGGACCCTAGTTCGTGTCTAACTTCCCAGGGCCCTGCCCTCTTATCCTTAGGGGACCTCCTCTCTCCTTCTCCCCCTCTCGCCCCCTGTTTTTTCCCCCTCATATGTCTTCTTCCCTTGTCTCCTTCGCCCTGAACCTTAGAGTCTGACTATAAGGGGACGCTCCCTCTCCTGGACATCAGAGGCCAGTAGCCTCTTGTGATAGGGTAAGAAATTCTCCCCTTGCTTATTGTCCTCCACGCAATTACGTGCAATACCATTATTTATGTGATTTATGCCTTATGTACCCAGAACTGCTGCGCCTCGCATGAATCATCGCACGTGTGTTGTGGTTTGCTGTGTATTGCTGTGACACCCTATCACTCTCAGTACCGGTCTGATTTGTTTTATTTCCTTTAGGTCCTCCCCAGGTATTTCCTTGGCAAGGTAGGCCCTCCCTACCCATTTGGGTATCACTCACTTTTTATTTCCTACACTATTGTGATTTAATTATTCAGTGCTCACTGAGCATGAATAACAGGGATCCTTCACCCTGATGAAGGCCCCGAGACCTTCCTTAGCTCATTTTTTGAGGGCAGAAACATGTCGGCTTCTTCCTTTTAGATAGGCGACCCAGTGAGTCATTGCTCTCACATTGGTGTCCCAGTCCCCTTTTTAATCACACCAAACAGAACCCCCTATTAAAAAACTCACATGGGTATCTGTTTAGGTGTTTTTATTTCTTAGTCTAGCTGGATCCCTTTTCCAGAACCAGAATTTATTCACGCACTCCCTCCTGTTCCTATAACAGAGAGGTTGAGTCCACCCAGGTGGCATTGTCCTACCTGGGTGGGGCTAGGTGGTCATATGATGAAGCATGACACCATAGAGTGTGTGAGACCACCTAGTCCGTAAAGGAAATTCCCCTCCCCTCTCAGACCACACACCACAGTCCACCCATGTCTTGCCTCTAGTTGAGGATCACGAGGGGCATAGTGTTATAAGTAATATTCTATTGATTCATCCCCGTTACAAGAACCCCGTACTCCCAGTTGTGTTTTTGTACTATTTTTGGGAGCTGAGTACGGTTGTGTTCTCTAATTGCCCCCCTACTCCCACTTTCTCTCTCTCAGTGTGTTTTGGTATTCATTTGATGCACCATGCTAAATTGAAATCTTGTTATGCTGACCGATGTATGCAATTAGCCAAATTCAGTTGCTTGTATTAGTGATTTGCATTGCTATAACCGAGTGCATTATAATCCAGATTTTGCGTAGATTGTGTTTCTTCCGTCGTTATGGACAGCTAGTAATGTTCGTATATGTATACCATTTGATTTTAAGACTTACTTATATCGTGTTAGCTTTGTTAATATAGGGAAATAAACTCGTTAACCTTTAATAAACAGGTGTGGTTATTCATGACTGAAAGATCATGGTGTGTCTAAATACTGATTTTTCTGTTTAATACATTTGTGGTTTGATCTATTAATTGAGTATTGGGTATTGATTATAATGGTTATTGATTATTGATTTGAGTGATCCGACTATTCTTGGATGAGAACCCAACTTGGTTAAAAGGTTCACCGACCTCCGTTGTGTCCAAGTACAAGTAATTTATAAAGACTGGACGCGCTATCAATAATGACAACAATTGTGAAGTTTTCCGGATCATGGTCATGTGGAAACTCTTCATGGGATTCAGGATCAAATGCCATATGTTGTCACTTCCTGTGAGGTCATTGATGTCAAAGGATATGTGACAGCACCACCACTACCCCAGGCGTTTTGGTGAATCAATGCCGTGACATGCAGGGGCATCTTTGCACAACCAGCAAGCTGAACCAGACAGAGCAGAAAGACGCAAGACGCAGGCAGTGGATGGTGATTAGGATGTTCTAGACCAAACTGTGCATCCGCTATAAATACTTCTTCTAAAGAACAGACAGTATTGATCTCTTATGGTTTGTTACGAGCAGCAGCCATCAGGGGAAATAAGGATACACTGAACCTGTCACTTTCAAAGTTACAATTAGAGAAACCAAAATATGAAAGTTGCTTTTGTTTTTATTTCTGTGCCTCGGTATCTATTTAAGATATGCAGGTCCTCTTGTGCATTCCAAGAAGACAAGGAATGCCACTTTTAGCAATTTCAGAAAAAATATTAATTTCAAACCTACAAACATACCGCCTGAAAGTTAAAAGCATCTGTTCAACAGGCACATAAAGCAATGAGCAATTTTAAAATGTTTGGAAATTATAACCTGTAAACACCCCACTAACTCTTGCACATTAAAGCACTGAGCTAAGAAACACATACTCCACTGAGTTATTTTGTTGAATAGAATACAAATCTGTGACCTTCACATCAAAGCCCATATCCTACAGAAGACAGATTATTCTCCCTTCATCCCAAACGTTTACAATAGTTTACAAGTACGTGTCTGTGTATGAGGGATTGGTTGTGTATTTTTCCATAGTCTTAAACTGTTTTATTTTTTATGAGAAGTCAGTTGATTGTGCGTGGCTGTGTATGTTTATATCTTTTAGATACCTGTAGTGTATCATTGTAGTATGATGTGTGTCTGACCATGCACAACTATGTGTGAGAACTTTTTAATGTACACAAAATAGTTTTCTATGCAATTGTTAAGGATTTAAAAAACATTTTCTTTATTTAAATTTCTGTTACCAGATCTCACACTCTGGGCCATACTTATACTTTTTTAGCGCCGCATTTGCGTCATTTTTTGACGCAAAAGTGGTGCCAATTTACAAAACACAATGATATTTCAACAGTTTGCGCCGCTTCTGCATCAGAAATTGATGCAAATGCGGCGCTAAATAAGTATAAATATGGGCCTATGTTTTAAAACCCTTCATCCCATATTTATACTTTTTTAGTGCCGCATTTGTGTCATTTTTTTACGCAAAAGGAGCGCAAACTCACAAAATACGCCGATTTTGCATCAAAAAAAGACGCAACTGCGGCGCTACAAAAATATAAATATGGGCCTTCGTGTCTAAGTCATAAATTAGCTGTGGTGTCTCAGGAAGCATGCTCTCAAAGAGCATGCAGATGGATATTTTCATTCAGTGTAAATGGTGAGGTGCTTTTTCACTTTGCCCTTCATCAGGCCACAGTCCCCGGATATGTTTCCTAAAAATGGAGACGACAACCACATATATTAAGGGCCATATTTATACTTTTTGACGCAAAACTGCGCTAACGCAGTTTTGCGCCAAAAAAATTAGCGCCGGCTAATGCCATTCTGAAGCGCCATGCGGGCGCCGTATTTATTGAATGGCGTTAGCCGGCGTTAGCCGACCAGCGCTGCCTGGTGTGCGTGAAAAAAAAACACGTACACCAGGCAGCGCCGGCGTAGGGAAAAATGGCGTTTGGGCGTCCAAAAATGGGGCAAGTCAGGCTGAGGCAAAAAAATCGTCTTAACCCGATTTGCGCCATTTTTGTTTGGCGTCCAGACGCCATTAACATGACTCCTGTCTTAGCAAAGACAGGAGTCATGCCCCCTTGCCCAATGGCCATGCCCAGGGGACTTCTGTCCCCTGGGCATGGTCATTGGGCATAGTGGCATGTAGGGGGCACAAATCAGGCCCCCCTATGCCACAAAAAAAAAAAAAAAAATACTTACCACAACTTACCTTTTCTTCCCTGGGATGGGTCCCTCCAGCCTTGGGTGTCCTCCTGGGGTGGGCAAGGGTGGCAGGGGGTGTCCCTGGGGGCTTGGGAGGGCACCTCTGGGCTCATTCTGAGCCCACAGGTCCCTTAACGCCTGCCCTGACCCAGGCGCTAAAATCCGGCGCAAATGCGGGTTTTTTAGTCCCGCCCACTCCCGGGCGTCATTTTTGCCCGGGAGTATAAATACGACGCATATGCATCGCAGTCATTTTTTAAGACGGGAACGCCTACCTTGCATATCATTAACGCAAGGAAGGTGTTCACGCAAAAAAATGACGCTAACTCCATGAACTTTGGTGCTAGACGCGTCTAACGCCAAAGTATAAATATGGAGTTAGTTTTGCGTCGAAAAAAACGACGCAAATTCGGCGCAAACAGAGTATAATTATGCCCCTAAATACATTGCCATAAGTACTGTGAAGTGTATTGTCTAATTCAATTATATAGTGATAAAAAGGCCGTCCTTAAATTTTCATAATGAACATTGCGACTAATAATCCATACTCATGTTGATTTTCAGTTTTTGTCAGAATGGATGTGATTGTTCCTTTTCCTAATTATATTTTAATTACATTTTGATGCACAAAGATACAATCGTTGTGGTGTAAGACCACCAGAAGGTAATTCGTTGAGTTTTTACAAAAACCCTAAATAAAATGAAAAAATATATATGTTATCTTGTATAAGACAACTCCCATGAACAACGCCAATGCACTGCATAATGTGGCCTCGTGGATTTATGTATTTTGACAATAGGCTCTTCTTTCCTGTCCCTTGTCTGCCTGTCCTCCGAATGAAAAGTAAAGTGCCAGATGGGGACCCGATCTTGTTTCTTCACTCTGAATAAAATATAAGCCGCAGGGCAGGGGAAAAGGGTCTGGGAATTCGTACAACTCCTTCCACTCTTTTCCAAGACATTTACTTGGAATGTATTTTTGAGTGCAAAAAAGTGAGGCTCTGTCTAGTTCATGCAGCTACTAGTATGCTCTGGTGTCTGGTTGATGGCACCATCGACACGGACGTCCACTAAGTGCGTACTCAGGTGTACCTATTAAAAAAGGAACCGATGAAGCCAGTTGCACAGCCACAACATATAGAGTTCCCAGTTTCTTGACTGTCACATTCCACCGCTTGCATCTACAAGTGGTTTTCTTTGTACTTTTGGTTATTTTTTAAATTTTAGGCCTCCTATTGAGTGCACCATTAAAAAACTGCAAGCACTCACATATTCACAAAATTGCCCCAGAATTATGGGCGTGAGAATCATATTAAGGTTTTGTTAGAATATCAATTATATTTGTGAGGAAATTAGGTGATTTAAAAAGAGCCCATGGCGAGCACATTATTTTTAATAACACGTACTCCAACTATCAAGAGTTCATTTAAGGGGGCATTTTTGGAAACAGAGATACCTGCATAGCTTATTTATCTTACTTAGTAGAATTAATCGCTTCCTTTTCGCGATGGACATTCGCCCCTGTCTCTCCAGGCCCATCTGAGGCTCTGCTTTTTGCAAGAAGCTGCTGCACTCTGATGTATTAACAAGGAAACAACTCTGTACTGATGCACTCTGTGTTTGCACTGACAGATGGCGGATTTATCATGTATTTGATGCGGTAAAAACCATTTTACCAGCATTCGGCTACTTTCTAATCAATAGGATTAACGAGTGTTGAACACTGGGATTGCAGAGAGAGATGTTGGGAACAGAAACTGGTTCCCTTGTGTGTTGTGCAGCCCATATGTACATTCAAGCCTTTTTTTCTTCAGAAAGTAACCACTTTTCTCATTGATGCCTATGGGTGGTCTCAAAGGAAATCACTAATGGCAACATATAATGACAAAAATGTAATACATTTGGAGGCGGCGCCTTTCACCATTTTGTGGTTATATATTTCCACTTCTGTTTTCTAGCACCAATCAAATGTCAGTTCCACTTTGTAAAAAGATGAATCTTTCGCCTTTGTGACGTCATAAATTGCATAGGAGAGAATGCCAGAAGTCGTTTTTAGTAGTAGAAGAGATTTCTGTAGTTGTCAAATTTCAAATTTCAATAACCTTTTACAGTTGAGCAGTGTGTGATTGTTATAAATTTTACATTAATTGTTAAGTATAATGTACAGTTTTCCAAATAATCTTACATATATAGACTGAATTAATATAGTCACAATTTAACAAAATTTTAAATGATGTACAGTAGTGTAGTTAATAATGTGTTTTAGTTAGGCCACATGTCTCTATAGACCTCCATTTTGAACAAGATGTATGCCATCTCTGTCACTCACTCCTGTTCCCCCCGAGCACATCTTCTCCACACAGATTCCGCACAGAACAATCAAGCTGTAGTGTAATAGTTTATATCCACTGTTATGATTACATTGCTTTTGATAAACTTTTCCCTGTTTTCTATGATTTTTAATGTTTATCAAGGTGCCTTTGCTGCATTCTGCTGTGATCACTAGTCTTTTCATTAGCTAAAAGTTTTTAATATCAATATTTCATATTTGTTCGAAGATCTCCTGATGACATTAGCAGAGTGTTGAATAATTCATTTAGAAATGGGATGTTGCATAAGTGTTAAGGTAATGATGTGTATTATTCTTATGTTTTGATTTCCTAAAGAGATGATACTTTCATTCACACTATGATGATTTTGCAGTTTCTCTAATTTGTTATGCAAGAATTGTGTAAAAGAACCCCTTGATTTTGGTGATGAACCATAGGTTTTTCTTGAGCTTTCTGATGATTCTTAGGATGCAGCCTGATAGTGTTATGATTTTGGTGCCCACTGAGACTTGGATTTTTTTTTCTGATCATTACATTCTCTGTCTAACTTTGCATCGGAGAGCCTTCTTGGCATTAACTCTTGAATTTTTGTAATAGAACTCTTTAACTTTTCCTTGAACTGGGGACACATTGCCTCACGAAATTGAGGATTAACACTTTTTCCGATCTAGTGAATCATGGGCGAACCAATTAAGGTACATTTTGGGGAGGTCTAAATTTTGGGATGCAGTTTTGCTCACACATCAGCTACATTATTTCTTTATAGCAGACAACTAGAGATGTCAATAGTGGCCTGCAATAAGGAAATTAGAAACAGGCACTTATACAGGTACTACAAGCTGCCATGTATTATTTGTAGATAAAAAAACACCCTCCTGTACATTATAAGGAAATTGCAAGTCACAGAGAAGTTCTGTGACCATATAGAGGAATGAGGTGGAGGACGAGTTCCTTTATAAGGTTATGGAACTCCAAGATGACATGAAATATCTGTGAAATGTATGGAAGAAGGTATTTTATTCCGTATACTACATGGTCACTTTTGGAAATGGCCCAAAACCTTTTACCTTCCTCCTCTTTTTCTGACTTCATTTTTTGCTGGCTTTAGGACTCTGGACACTTTACCGCTGCTAACCAGTGCTAACGTGCATGTGCTCTATCCCTTAAACATGGTAACATTGGTTCGTACCCAACTGTCATATTTGATTTATTTGTAAGTCCCTAGGAAAGTCCACTACATGTTCCCAGGGCCTTTAAATGAAATTCTATTAGTGGGCCTGAAGCACTAATTGAGCCACCCACATAAGTAGTCCCTTAACCATGTCTCATGCCTGCCATTGCAAGGCCTGTGGGTGCAGTTTCACTGCCACTTTCACTTGGCATTTAAAAGTACTTGGCACGCCTTAAACTCCCCTTTTTCTCAATATAAGTCACCCCTACAGTAGACCCTAGGTAACCCATAAGGCAGGGTGTTATGTAGGTAAAAGGCAGGACATGTACCTGTGTTTTTTTATATGTCCTGGTAGTGGAAAACTCCTAAATTCGTTTTCTACTATTGTGAGGCCTGCTCCTTTCATAGGCTAGCATTAGGTCTGCCCTCATATACTGTTTGAGTGATAGATTCCGATCAGAGAGGGGTAACCAAGTCATATTTAGAATGGCCAGAATGGCAATAGAAAATCCTGCATATTGGTGAGGTTGGATTTTATATTATTATTTTAGAAATGCCACTTTTAGAAAGTGAGCATTTCTCTGCACTCACAATTAACTGTGCCTTACAGCATGTCTCCAATCAACATGTGGGCTGGGCTAGTTGACAGCTTCCCTGTGCATTTCACCCAGACAAGCACAAACACAGGACACTCAGTCACACCTGCACTCATCTGCATACTGAATGGGTATTCCTGGGCTGGAAGAGTGGAGGACCTAACACATTTCAAAGGTTAGTGGCCTGTCCTAACACAATGGACTGCTAAACCCCCTACTGGGACCCTGGCAGACAGACCTGTACTGCAAGGGGAACTTGTGCACTTCAAAACCACTCTTTGAAGTCACCCCCACTTTAAAGGCATTTTTGGGTATATAAACTGGGTCTCAGACCCCTACAACTCAGACACCTCTTGACCTGAACCTGCACCTTGTCAAGAGGAACTGCCTGGCTGCCCAAATGACTCATCTAGACTGTTTTGCTGAGAAGGACTGCTGCCCTGCTGTTGCCCTGCTGCCCTCTGACTTTGCTGAGAAGTGTTCTCCAAGGGATTCCATTGAGCCTGCCTCTATTTTTCTGAAGGCTCAGGGCCAAAAAGACTTAGGCCTTCATTACAACCCTGGCGGTTGGTGGTAAAGCGGCGGTAAAACCGCCAACAGGCCGGCGGTAAAAAAATGGAATTATGACCGTGGCGGAAACTGCCAACATAGACAGCCACTTTAACACTCCGACCGCCACGGCGGTACAAACAAACAGCATGGCGATCACCGCCAACAGACAGGCGGAAGGCAATGTACCGCCCACACTATTATGACAGGCCAATCCACCACCTTTTCCGGGGTGGATTCAACGCGAACAAAAACACGGCGGTAACAGGACTTGGAAGGGGAAACACTCACCTATACACATTCCACGAGGAACCAGGACGCCATGGAGCCTGAACTCCAAAATACTCCCTGCAACTGTCTTCCTGCTCCTCTACCAGGAGCACGACCGACAGCGGCGACGACCACAGTGAGTACTGCACCTATGACACAGTGGAGGGTGGAGGGAAAAGAGAGTGACACACACGCGCAACACCCCCATCCCCACCCTCACCCACAACAACACACTCCCCAATATATGTTGAAACATTCCATTTACACCCCTCAACCCCCCCCCCCGGAAGAACGCAAGTACAAAAGGAAATGAGTTGAACAATTGTAATCAAGTAAACTCCATTAATCAAAAATGTATATACACTAGAAACAAATATGTACACCAAGAATTAAAGTCCAGGTACTGCACCAATATAGTCCGTGGACCACTGGGCCCAAAATGCATGGGCGAGGCCCACACAAGATACCCAATCGAAACGGAAAGAACACTGCAGGGGCATCAGATCAAAAAAAACACAGGCACCTCAGGGGGAAGGGAAGGGGGGGGCACCTCAGCCGGATGAGTGCACGACGCCAGCTCCATGAAGGGGCTCTATGCCCATTGATGTATTCTGGGAGTGCAAAGCCACAGTCTCTCAAGTCTCTCCTGTGGGTGGGTTGCCCACTGCTTTATCCTGGGGAGTGCAAAGCCACAGTCTCTCCAGTGGGTGGTTTTCCCACTGCTTTATCCTGAGGAGTGCAAAGCCACAGTCTCTCAAGTCCCTCCAGTGGGTGGGTTGCCCACTGCTTTATCCTGGGGAGTGCAAAGCCACAGTCTCTCAAGTGTCTCCAGTGGGTGGGTTGCCCACTGCTTTATCCTGGGGAGTGCAAAGCCACAGTCTCTCAAGTGGATAACAGTCTCCACTGGTTCTGGAGGGGGCTTTGTGCCCAGAGTGCTTCATCCTGCCAAGGACAGAGGTAGTGGATGCCTTTCTCCACTGGTTCTGGAGGGGGCTTTGTGCCCAGAGTGCTTCATCCAGCCAAGGACTGAGGTAGTGGATGTGACACTCCACTGATGGTGGTGCAACATGCAAGCTGGCCAGGCCCTTGGAAATGACCACCAGCCTCGTACGAATGACCACTGGGGATGGCAGCCATGTCTGCGGTGGTGCCACTGGCTCATTGGACAGCGGTGCTGGTGGGGGGCTCACTGACCTCGGTGCTGGCGACTGTGTCATGAGCGGCGGTGCTGGTGGGGGGCTCACTGACCTTGATGCTGGCGGCGGTGTCCTGAGCGGCAGTGCTGGTGGCGGGCTCACTGACTTTGGTGCTGGTGGCGGTGTCCTAAGCAGCGGTGCTGGTGGCGGGCTCACTGACCTTGGTGCTGCTGAAGGGCACAGTGTCTGCGGTGCAGGTGAAGGGCTCAGTATCTTGGGTGCTGGCGGCGGTGCTCGTGGCAGCGGTGCATGTGGCGGTGCCGGTGGCGGTCTTGTCCGCCGTGCAGGTTGGCGGTGACGTTGACTTGCCTTTCTTTTTCAGGCCCTTCCCCACTTTGGATGGTGGCGTAGCTGTCTTGCCACTCCCAACTGTTGTCCTGGCGGAGCCCTTGGTGGCAGATGTTTTGGCCTTCTCCCTCTGGGATGTGGGCAACTTCTTCTGTTTTGGAGGTGGAGGAATGTCCTTGGCCTCGCTCCTTGGGACACTGGCAGCCCTGCTGCTTGACGCACTCCAGAATCCGGTTACTGCTGGCACCACTGTGCCCGGTGATGTGGTGGCTGAGGTGCTGGGTTGGGACCTGGAAAGGCGGGCCCTAGGGGACGGAAGGGGTGGGGAGGTGAAGGGAAGAGGTCAAGGTTTGACAGGAAAAGTTTTTTAGACACACTGGGACGGATAGATGGAGGGGGTTTGGGATTGGAGGAAGAGATAGTGGTTGTAGGAGGTGTTCGTTTGCTGACTTTGGGTGAAGGTGCACGGGCTGGAGGCTGTTGTGAGGTGGATGGCTGTTTGGTGGGTGTGTGACTGCATTTGAGTACTTTGGGAGGAGGGCTCACAGACACACTGGTAGAGGACACGGGATGTGTGAATGGTAGTGGTGATTGCATGTGAGCGGTGTGTGGTGATAAGCATGCTGGTGATGGAGGTAGTGGCTGAGGATGTAGTGCATGCAGGTGTGAGTGGAGACATGACAGGGAGGGAGGAGGGAGACGTGGAGGAGGGGGACACAGTGGAGGCAGTGGATGTTGGTATGTGTGCATGGGTATGATGCTTGTGTGAGGGCCTGTGGGATGTGTGGTGCTTATGTTTGCCAGAGCTACCCTTATGTGTTGAGGTGTGTGCATGCTGGTCTAATGGTGTGCTTGGGATAGGCTGAGGTACTGGGGATTGGGTCTGGGTGGAGGAAGTTGGAGGGGGAGGTTGGACACAGGGGCAATGGCTGCCATCAGTGCTGAGGCCAGAGTCTAAAATGCTCGCTGTTGGGCTGCCTGGCCAGAATGAATGCCCTCCAGGTATGCAGTTGTCTGTTGCAACTGCCTCTCTGCACCCTGGATGGCATTCCGAATGGTAGACTGCCCAACAGTGAGGGATCTCAGGAGGTCAATGGCCCCCTCACTGAGGGCAGCAGGGCTGACTGGAGCAGGGGCTGAGGTGCCTGGAGCGAAGGAAATGCCCACCCTCCTGGGTGAGCGGCCAAGGGGCACACGCTGAGGAGCTACTGGGAGGGAGATGCTGGTAGAGGGGGTGGCGGCTGTACCTGTAGATGTGGGGGGCACAGAGGGGCCCACCACCGCAAGGGAGCTCCCATCAGAGGAGGAGTCCATGTCGCTGGTCTCTGCTCCAGTCCCCGCCGTGGAGCTCCCCTCGCCCTCCGTCCCACGGGTGAATTCTGACTCAATAGTGTCGCCCTCCAGGGCCATGTGGGATGCAGCTCCATCCTGCTCCAGTGGCACAGCTCCTCCGCCTGATGATGCTAATGCACACAAGAACAGGGAGACCACTAAAAGGGGGGGAAAGAAAGTAGAAACACATGTTCAGTACATGCAATACAGCTACCGTTGGCGGACAATACAGACACAGCAGGCCTCTGCACAACGCCATGCACTTAGAGTTCCCTAATTCCTCACAGGGACATGGGGTACATGGCCTATGCCCGATTGCTGCACACATGGAAGTCACAGGAGCCTGACTAGGTGTAGATGGCTCTCACTACTGGTGGGGTTGGGGCGCCACTTAGCCTGCTTCACAAAGGGTCCTTGCCTACAAGGCTCACCCTTGCCTAGGGGAACCCACACCCCACCTACCACACCCAGACACCTCCAATGCGCGCAGAGTCAGATGGATATGACTGTACTCACCCCCCTTGTGGCTGCTGTGATGCCCTCAAGCACCCATCCAACTCTGGATACGGCACCGCCAGGATCCGCAAAATCAGGGGGTCATGGTGCTACGGGCACCCCACCCACATTGGGAGGCCATCCCCAGATAGGCCTCCGCCGTCTTCTTGCTCCAGCGGCGAATGTCCTCCCATCTTTTACGGCAGTGTGTGCTCCTGTCTGTGGTGGACCCCCAGGGCCCGGACGTCCTTGCCAATGGCATGCCAAATATCCTTCTTCTGGTGGGCGCTGACCTACAGGAATAGTACAGGGGAAAAGGTACAACATTAATCGTCCGGACCGTCACAGTCATTGCCCCACGTTCCCACCCTTGCCTTGACGCACATACACTCACCATCGGATCATGCACGCATCATCCACCCCATCTCCCATCCGCACCACTCCAAACAGGCATTGCCCATACAGCATGCTCACAGTGTACTCACCTGTTTGTCTGGAGGACTGTAGAGTAGCGTGTACTGGAGGAGGACCCCATCCACTAGTTTATCCAACTCCTCTGATGTGAAGGCAGGGGCCCTTTTCCTAGACACATGAGCCATCGTCGCTTCCAGACTGAGGTCACAGCAGCACTTGCAGTGTAGGTCTTCTCCTGTTGAAGATCAGGTATCAAGTGAGTGAACAGAGAGAAAATGGCGGTCACGTCCATGGCAGTGCGTACCGTCACCATCGGCATACATCGTCATTGACTCCTGGGACCCATAGGGTCCAATGTTAACCAATGCAGGATTGCGCCGCGGTCTTTGACCGCCTACCGCAACGGTGTACAATGCAAGAGCAGTTACCTCATATCCCCTTGTCCCACATTAAAGGTCAGGCAGCCGCCATTTCAGGGGGCCACATGGCATTAATTTTAAATGCGTCACACATATTTAGGACTTGCATACACACTAAGACAGGCACATAACGGATTGACAAATGTGTGCAAATGTGTGCAATAAAGCTGTTGTTTTTGTACCTCAGTGTTGGCTGACCCCCTGCTCGCTGTTCTCATCCATAGAGCACGTCCGCTGGGGCAGGTGATGAGATGGTGGCATCCTCCGGTGTACAGACCGCTGGTGGACCTGTCGACAATGGAAGAGCGACATTTAATTGTCACCTACGGACTTGATCGTGCCACAATCCAGGAACTGTGTGCCCAGCTGGAGCCAGACCTTATGTCAGCTTTCTGCCATCCCACAGGAATCCCCACGCTAGTGCAGGTCCTGTCAGTACTCTATTTCCTGGCAAGTGGGTCTTTTCAAACAACAGTGGCCATAGAATCAGGGATGTCCCAGCCTATGTTCTCAAACGTGTTGTCCAGAGTGTTGTCTGCCCTGCTGAAACACATGCGCAGCTACATCGTTTTCCCTCAGGTGGAGGATTTGCCTACAGTGGAAGGTGACTTCTATGCCCTGGGATTTATCCCCAACTTCATAGGTGCCATTGATGGGATACATGTGGCCTTGGTACCCCCACCGCAGGAGTGAACAGGTGTACAGAAACCTGAAGAGCTACCATTCGATGAATGTGCAGATGGTGTGTTTGGCCAGTACATCTCCCATGTGAATGCCAAATTTCCTGGCTCAGTGCATGACGCTTACATTCTGAGGAATAGCAGCATCCCTTATGTGATGGGGCAGCTCCAGAGGCACCGTGTGTGGCTGTTAGGTGAGGACAAGGACCCTATACAGTGTGAATAGTTGTCTGGGTCTGGGGTTATCCCTCCAGGTTAGTGTGTGTCTAACAGTTGCCCCTCACCATTTGCAGGTGACTCTGGTTACCCCAACCTGTCATGGCTACAGACCCCAGTGAGGAATCCCAGGACCAGGGCAGAGGAACGCTACAATGAGGCCCATGGGTGAACTAGGAGGGTGATCGAGCAGACCTTCGGCCTCCTGAAGGCCAGGTTCAGGTGCCTCCATATGACAGGTGGATCCCTATTCTACTCACCAAAGAAGGTGTGCCAGATCATTCTGGCCTGCTGTATGCTTCACAACTTGGCTTTGCGACGCCAGGTGCCTTTTCTGCAGGAGGATGGTCCAGATGGCGGTGTTGTTGCAGCTGTGGAGCCTGCGGACAGTAATGAGGAGGAAGCAGAGGAAGAAGACATGCACAACAGGGACTCAGTGATCCAGCAATATTTCCAGTGAGACACAGATAATAATACAATCCTGCCTACTACATGTACTTTAACACTACTACCTCTCTCCTGACTGTCGTTTTCACCCAGTGTATGGTCACTGAGTTGTCACTTTCCCTTACGGTTTCACAGATGTGGGTCCCACTGTGTGACATCTGCTTAGATTCCTCATGGACTAGAGCTGGGTTACATAGGTATGTTGACATTACTATTTCAAAAACATTTTGTCACTGTAATTGCAAATACACTATTTCGAAATCACAGACAGACTCCAGATGATTTTGTGCTTTAGGTGTGTTTATTTAAATGCTCAAAATTGGAGGGGGTAGTGAAATGGTGAGGGGTGATGGCGGAGGAGTGTCCATGGCAGAGTCCAGTCTATTAGTCTCACAGGTGCATTGCCCATATGGGCATAGGAAGTGGAGCTGGGGCAGTTTATTTATGGACAGGGTGACAAAGTGGGACAGTAGGATGACAATCAGGGTGGTCTCATTTCTTGGCGGGGGTTTTGGCATCGTTCTTTGTCTTGTTCTTGGATCTCAGGGACCGTTTGCGGGGTGGTTCTCCCTCTGCAGGGGGTGGGGAGCTGGTGTGGTGGTCCTGTGGCGGGGCGTCCTGTCCACTAGCACCGGCGGAGGTGGTGGGTAGTTCATCGTCCATGCTAGTGTCAGGGGCCCCTTGTTGTGTCACAGTGTCCCTCCTGGTGTTGAGTACTTCCTTCAGCACCCCTACGAAGGTGCCCAGGGTGGAGCTGATGGTTCTGAGTTCCTCCCTGAAGCTCATATACTGATCCTCCTGCATGCGCTGGGTCTCCTGAAACTTGGGCAGTACCGTTGCCATCGTCTCCTGGGAGTGGTGGTATGCTCCCATGATGGAGGAGAGGGCCTTGTGGAGAGTGGGTTCCCTTGGCCTGTCCGCCCCCTGTCGCACAGCAGCCCTCCCAGTTCCCCTGTGTTCCTGTGCCTCCGTCTGTGATGGCCTGTGCCTGTGTGAGGGGAACCGACTGTCCACAGGTTCCCGATGGTCCAGGCTGGTCATCTAGATCCAGTTGGACAGAGGTGCTGTCATCACTGTGGGCCTCTTCTGTTGGTGGTGTGGACATGTGTGGACCCTCCTGTCCGATGACGTTGGGTAGGGGTCCTGCAGGGGTATAAAAGGATGTTTGTTAAATCTGTGTGTGTAATGGTGTGCAATGGGTGGGTGACCGTGTACCCCAGTGCTAGCATTCCTGTGTGGGAGCTTGTGTGGTGGTGGTTTGGGGGGTGTATGGGTATGTGCAGTGGCCATGCTTTGGTGATGGGTGTCCATGCTTTGTTGTTGCATGCAGGGCTTGGTGTTAGGATGTGTGGTTTGTGATGTAGGGACATTTGTGAGGAGTTAGAGTGATGGGGTGAGGGTATGGGTATGTGCTGGCTTGCAGGTAGGGTGGGGGATGTAATAGTTAAGATTTGACTTATTAGAGTCCATTCCTCCACCTACTCCTGCAAGGCCCTCAGGATGCAGAATCGCCAAGACCTGTTCCTCCCATGTTGTTAGTTGTGGGGGAGGAGGTGGGGGTCTGCCACCAGTCCGCTGAACCGCCAGGTGGTGTCTTGAGACCACGGAACGCACCTTCCCCCGTAGGTCGTTCCACCTCTTCCTGATGTCCTCCCGATTTCTTGGGTGTTGTCCCACTGCATTGACACGGTCCACTATTCTGCGCCATAGCTCCATCTTCCTAGCTATAGAGGTGTGCTGCACCTGTGCTTCGAATAGCTGTGGCTCTACCCGGACGATTTCCTCCACCATGACCCTGAGCTCCTCCTCAGAGAACCTGGGGTGTCTTTGCCGTGCCATGGGGTGGTGTAGGTAATGTGTGGGGTGGAGTGTGTGGTGATAAGTGTGGTGATATGTAGTGGTGTGCTATGTGAGGTGCGTGGATGTTGTGTTGGTGATGGTGTTGTGTGCCTGTGGATGCAGTTGTTCTTGCTGGTGGTGCTCTCTCTCTGGCCTTCTTTCTGAATTTTTTGTCGTAGGGGTTTGTGGGTGATGTGGGTGTGAGTTTTATATTGTAATGGGTGTGTGGGAGTGGTGTGTGTATGTGTCTCAGGTGTGTGTATTTTGAATTGTCCAATGTGGGGATGTTTTGTAAGAGTGTGTGTATTTTGAGCGCGGCGGTGTGTACCGCCAATGGAATACCGCGGTTGAAAGACCGTCGCGTGGATTCGTGTGTCGTGAAAGTGTGGCCGTATTTCTGTTGGTGTGACGTGTCGGTTTTGTTTACGCCAGTTTATCACTGACCTTTGGTGTGGCGGACTTGTGTGGGTGTCTGACTTTTGGCGGATTCCGAGCTGTGGGTCATAATAGCTGTGGCGGAATTCCGCGGCCGCGGCGGTGTATTGGCGGTCTTCTGCCCGGCGGTAATCGGCTTTTACCGCCAATGTTGTAATAAGGGCCTATGTCTCTTTGCACCCTTGTATTAACAGATAAGCAAAGGATTAAGCTCTCCGCCAACTCCTGCACATCTGTTTTTTCATCCACACCTGCGTACATTTCAGACACATCCTTTAGCTGTTTCTGCAGCATATGCAACAATGAGCTAGATTGGCCCATGATACAGTCCTCCTTGCTGACTTCCTGTGTGAAAAATTCAAAAGGAAGCAGCACCTCCATCAGACATTTGACCAGGCCCATTTGGTGCATCTCAATAATCATGCCTTTCACAGTTGCATCCTCTCTTTGCATGACATATTCATTGATCGGTCTGTACTGCTCAAACAGACGTTGCACATGTAATAAGTTGAATTCCAATGTGTTGGCACCTCCTGCATGAGTGCTTTAACTAGCATTCTATGATTACGCTGGATAATCTTCAACAGCTTCCAGGCTCTAAAAGAATGGCTGAATTTAGTGCAGATTTTTCTGCATGTGGACAGTAAGTTGCTGACTTTTTTTTTTTAGAAAGTCCTGTACAATGATGTTGTTGCAGTGCACCAAGCACAGGACCCTGAAATAGCCACCATCAGACATGGTCTTAACTATATTACTGCCATTGTCCGTGGCAACTAATCCAATTTTAAGCCCTCTGGAGCACAGTCATCCATAGACCTTGTTGTTAAAGTCATCTAATGTGTTTACAGTTCTATGGGATTTCTCCACGGCCAACATAGCCTCTGTTGCATGCTTTCGAGCGCCATTACAAATTTCAACAGTGTAAACACCTGCAGGCATCATTTCTCTAATCTTCACAAAAAAGATCCAGTGTGCAGTGAGGCACACGTAATCAGTGGCTTGGTAACTGGTCCACATGTCTGTCGTCAGGTGGATTGTGTGGACAGCACTGTGCTACAAAGCTTGTTCAACCAATTCCAGCACATTGTGATATAGCGCTGGAACAGCAACTCTGGCAAAATTGGTTCAGCTAGGAACTTTCCATTTCAGGCAGATTTCCACCGCAAATTCTGGAAAACCCACTCCTTCCAAAAAAAGGGAGCAGGTCCAGAACTAACATTTTAGTCACTTTCCCATTACATAAATATGCCACTGGGTGATTGCGTTCCTACTGCCCCTCCTGCCTAATCATGCCAGTAATAGTAGCCTTTATTTTTTTCATTACTGGTGCCAATGATGCAGGCGACTTCTTGAGAGCAGAAGGTGGTGGTAGACTCAATGTGCGTCTCAGCGGAGCAGCCACTGTATGTTCTTGCCTTGGTGTCTCGACCTGACTCTGGGTCTTCTTGTGCCATTGCAATGTTGCTCATGTGGGCGACAGTACTACTGCACTGCTGGGGGCAGGGCTGATTTGTGCAACGGAAATGCTATCCTCTTCTTCACCTTCACCATCCATCATGATGGGATCAAATTCCCTGCTCTAACCACCTTCAGTAACACCACATGCAGGTTTTAGTCACTAAGGTGCACCTCTCAGAGGAGTGTGTGGTGTTTTCTCAAATGGGTTGTTTGGCCTCCGGTACCATAGTTTGTGCCAAGCTTACCCTGACTAACACTCGCTAGGCAAATGGAGCATAAGGCAATATTTGGCTTCATTTCATTAACCATGAAGAAGTCTCAAACAGGGGAGGTCAACTTTCTAAAACTGGTGTCACTTGCAATGTCTGAAGAAGTGGCTGTAGGTGGGTATTTTGATGATGTTTGCCTCTCTGCAGTTCCTACTTCTATTGAGGGGGCTGTGATGTAGGTCAAAGTAGGAGCCTTGTTGTAAATATGGAATCAGGCAGAGGTAGTGGTATCTGCGCCATATCCCTCAGAGCAGGTTGAGAATATGGGGTAATGTTGGACTCCACTGAAGCTGGGCTAACATCCATCCGTCAGACTCGTCATCCTTTTCTTCTTTATCCATAACTCTAAGGCTATCAGGAACCTTCCTTTTCACTTTTTGCCTCTCCTGGAGTGTCCCAAACTGAGGTGCCATTCAAGTGGTGTCTTGATCATCAGAAGGGAAGCTTGAAGAAAAAGATGGTGGAGTTCTGGAAGAAAGTGGATCCTGTGAAAGAGGGGCTTCTTCCACTTCCTCAGCATGAAGCCCAATATCCTCATGATGTGCTCCTACTTCAGAAGGAACTACTAGTGCCGACTATAGTTTCTGGTAATTATTGGATACTACTTTGAGAAAGAGATAAGTCTAATTCAACATCACTGCTCTCAAGTATTGCCGTGATTAGAGAGGCTACTCTGTGCCAGACATGGACTTGGGCCTAGTTTGGAGTGGGGCCACTGATGCGGGAGTGCTGCTCCCAGCTCGCTCCCTATAGGCCGGTGCTGCAGGCACATGTTTTGCCCTGGAAAAAGTCTGGGACGACATACCAGTGGTGGGAAGCTCCTTCTTATCACTGGCCCCTTTCTTGGTAGCACCTTTCTTTGGGTCCATCTTGAAGCTGTCACTTGGCAGTAGCACTTTGCTTCACAAGCTAAAGAGATGTCTGTGTTGTGAGTGTGGTCACACATTACGTCGTGCACAGGCCTTTTGTCTGGCAGTGCTGTGGGTGATGTTGCTGTGTAGCCATTTTAGTTATAGCTCCATGCACGTTATTTTAGCATACTGGGCCTGGCGCTGTGCACTTTAACCTAGATATATTTTATTCAGCTTCATTTATTATTTTAACAATAGCCACTTTTGCGACTCTTGTTTTATTATCCAACTGTTTTTGCCTAGGCCAGCACTCTGTTCCCAAACAAGACATTCTTGCTCACTTTGTGCTTCTTTCAAGGCTGCAATAAGATAGGTTGCAGGTGAACGTGGTATAAAGTTTTGTCTCTGACATTCAAAGAATACACACATCCTTACGTAGGGACATTTTCTTAGATCATCAGCTGTTTTATTATAAAACGACTTCCCTGTCCCGTACACGTTAGAGAACCACGACTGTATGCTGATTATTGAACGCTTCACTACAGCTGCTTAGGCAGACTTCAGGCCTTTGTTCAGGTATGGGGGATGATGTCTTCCCAGGGGAACCTGAAGGACAGAATGAGAGCTTAACATGCAGTGCTCTATTATAGCCTAGGTAGGAATTAGTCTATTGACTCTAGTTACAATATGATAGCGTTATTTCTATGCTTTACTCTCCTTGTCACTATTTTAATCTTGTCATGCTGTATTGTCCTGGTTATTGCAGCCCACGCTGTGCTATCTAAGATGCAGTCACTTCATAAAATGTTATTTGAAACATATACTGCCTCTGTTCCTCATTGTGCATGTGAGACTAATGTGACTGAGAGAAACGAATGAGATCTGTGTGACCACGGTTTCCGATCATGCCCAATCATCCCACCCCTGGGTGGAGATGAGGCACTATTAGTTAGCCAGAGCAAAACCCAGATTGGATTGATAGGTGTCACCTGTAGTGGGCCAGACTCGGTCTCCCACACCGCAGGCGATTCTGCTGCTCAAAATCCAGTAGTCTCATTAGATTAATGAGAGCCTATGCGACATGGCACCGCCAAAGTTTGGTCGGGCTTTAATTTTCAGGTCCTCCTGAGTATCTCTGACTCACTATATACAAAGACACCTCAGTACTATATACAGAGACTTCTGAGTTATTGAGGATTTCCTCTTCAGCTAAATAGGGAACATCTATCTGATGCTGGAGGTTGTTCAAGCCTGAACCCTAAAAGGATAATCTCCATTTGGTGTGCTAATCTCTGAACAGATCTACCATCTAATATGGTGAATCCGCAAAATGTAGCAATTGCAGTCAATATGAGGCAACCCCTGACTGTACATTTTTTGGCAAATGGCCTTCCGGCCCAGGGGGGTCTGGTCACATTTGAGGTGGATGCACATGCAGCTTATAGAACATAACTTTTTTATTCTTGGGTCACATTACCAGCAGTTGATGGGAACACAAACACATTTCAACACTATACACTTGCAAACCTACCTGGACAATACAGGGCATATGCATATTTAGAAATACCTTTATCTTATCAAGAACATGATAATTGGCTTGATGAAGCCCTACCCCACACGATTTTACCTGTTAGGTTAGGTCCTCTATGTAATGACGGTCCTACCTAGCCCTTTTTGGCCACTTCTACACCGCACCGTGCGGTAGAAAATTTAGCAGTAGCTGAAGTTCTTTGCTTATTTACTGAGCTGACGGCAATATACTGACGTTTAGTACAGTTTGTAATGCAAACATTAAATACAAACCCAGCACGTGCTGCTCCAGTGCAACCACATGCAGTGACACCAGGTATTAATCCGGCAACTATATATTTGATCATGGGGAAAGTATCCGCCAAATGAGAAGAAATTGCATTTTGGCTAGCTCAAAAAATAAATGCATTGCAAGCAGTATTTCCCCATACAGGACCTCAGAATAAACATAGAATTCTAACGATGTGCTTGCCATTTGGGATGGCCCCCACAGTAGATAACTGTAATACATGGGGCACAGCATTTGCCGAGCTCTACACCACCGCACACGGTACACCGACACTTGCCAATTTCCCGGAAGTGTTGAAACAAATTCAAGATGAATACGGGGCTGCTCCGGCCCTGGACTTGGGGATGAAATTAATGGGCAACTTCGAGACAGTATCCTCATTTAATTTCAGTAACCTTGAAGGGGAAGCGGTCGCACTAGCAGTGCGCATGCGGCTCTGGGGTGTTCCTCAACAGGATCAAGAAAGTGAGTTACCAAAGATTATCGCAGAGACCTATTCTAGTATTGGTCGAGATAGTCTAAGGGCCATACCAACTAAACCACAATTTCAGGGCAAACCTAATAAAGATTTTTACAAGCACGCTCCCAAGGGTAACAATAAACGCTGGATAAAAAAAGGGGAGAATCTCCGCGTACGGAAACCCCACAGAATAGATATAATCACTGAAATAGAGATAATATAAAAACGCCTGATAGATATCAATATACTGATACACGCCAATCTCGTTCCTTTAAGGACTCATCGGAAAAACACAGTGAGAGAGGTGGGTGGTCAAAGTGAAGAACAGAGTACGTGAAACCGAGACAGGAATCACAATGCTCAAAAGAGGTTTCTTTTGAAAAGGAAGAGAAACCTTCTCTACAAAAACCCCAATTAAAAAAGAAAAAGGTGGCAGAAGTTGCAGTTCGACATGCCACTCAAGAAGAGGGTCCTCTGGAAGAACAGGAAGTGGGCACTAGCGCTGCTAGACAGCGCGGCAGAGGTCACAATAGTTTGCTGGACTCTTCTAGAGCATCTGGAGGTGAAAGCAACTGATGACTTTCTACAAGGAGAAACTACGAACATGGTTGTCTCCACACCTGATAGGGTGTACAAACTAAGGCTGCAGCTAGAAGGAGACATTGAACGCACAATAGACGCAATCTTTTGGGATTGTGTGGTTAACATATGTGATATTTTGTTGGCCGAACAAGATTGGCCTCCTGAATTTGTCCCTACCTCCCCATATGGGGAAGATGTTATTAAACCTTCTTTCTTGCCCCTTGTTCCGGAGGAACTTACTGAATCCTACGCCATCAATTGGGCATTGGCGCAGGCACCCGCGTTATATTGCAACCATGTAAGATGGGACAGAGATTCCCCCTACCATGTAATTCCTATTAAAAATCACCCCAACCACAATCCCAATATCCAATAAAACATGATGCAAAAGCACCCGTGAGAGAGATTGTCACACAACTGGAGTACCAGGGCGTAGTTGAACCCTGTGTCTCCTCAGTGAATAATCCTTTATTCCCAGTAGCTAAACCGGACCATTAATACAGAATAGTCATGGACTACAGACATTTAAACAGACATACACGTACACATGCTATACAAAACTCACATAGCACAGCACTGGTGAACAACATAGTGCGTAAAATACAAAACAACACTGGATATTTCCAATGGTTTCTTAACAATTTTCAGCACACTAGGACCACAGAATAAATTCTGTTGTTTACCCCAGGGGTACAAGAACAGTCCAGGACTGTTCGCAGCTTGTGTGACTGTGATTTTACACAACATTGACCCTGAAGAATTGTGCTATGTAGATGATATATATCTCATGGATGAATTACTACAACATTTAAGATGGGTAGCCCACATTATTGTGGGATTTCCTGAATTTGGTTACAAATTAAACTTAAAAAAAACAAAAATAGCTTTCCTCAGTGTCCTGTTTTTGGGATATGAGCTATCGAGCGAAGGAAAGAGCCTAGTGACACAATTCTTAGAAAAATGCGCACAATAACAACCTCCGAACATGATTAAAAAACTCCAGTCTCTATTGGTTTTCCCAAATTTTGGCAGAACTTACATTCCTGATTATGCATCACGCATAAAACCTTTATTTGACTTCATACGTCCTGACTTTTCCAGTAAATATTGGACAGTTGAACATACACCCATTCTCAGAGACCTGCAAACAGACATGCTTGCAGGACAACATTTACGCTCATAAGGGACAACAAAACACACTTGGTCATCAGAGTAATTGCTGGTGCCACTTGTTTCACTTATGTAACATTTAATGAGGGTGAGACTGTCCCGATTGCATATAAATCACATTTGTATTCAGCAGCAGAACATTGCTTTGCTCCCACTGAGAAAATTCTCACTGCTGTACAGATGGCTGTCATTAAAGGAAGACTCTAGCTCAGGGCAAAAGCATTATTGTTTTCTCCCCAATTCCAGCCCTTGAGGCTGTCACCAAAGCCTGCGTTCCAAACGCTAAAGCATTACATCCACGTTGGACACAATGGGCCACGTCTTTGACAGCCACTGATGTAGATTACATTTTTGACCCAAAGTTACAAACTCAAGAAGTTTTGCAATGTGAACTAGAATACCCAGTTCCAGCAAACACACTGCCTATTGATCAGTATCAAAGAGTCATGTACACCGATGGCTCAGTGCAACCTGCAATTGGCACAAAGCATCAATACTCCGCTCTTTGCACAGTCGTAAGTGACTACATGGAGGATAATAAATTTTGTCCACAACATACATTCACGCAAACCCTAGGGGAATGCACAGCACAACTAACAGAGCTAAAATCTCTGGTGATGGCACTGGAACATATGGATCCTGCACAGCTAACGCTGATTGTTTGTGATTCGTACTATTGTGTTCAGTCCTTCAATGAATACCTGCATTACTGGTGCCAGAATGGTTTCAGAGATCCTAAAGGCAACACCATTAAATACAGACTTCAGTGGGGGAAAGTAGCGGATCTGAAGAAAATGCTACCAAATGTCCATGCTGTACATACACTTGGGCACAAGCACTTTGGAATACACGTGGCTGGGAATACACTGGCTGATGAAGCCGCAAAGTCAGCAGTGGCTACGGGCACTGTTGCGGCAGTAACCCGCTTAACTGCGAAACCGAACAACGACATATGGGCTGCCGTGAAAGCTACGGCTGATGGTACGCCCTATCCAAAAGCATTTCCTGCTTAATATTCCTACCGAATGGGGAGCTGCCTAAACGCTGAGGTTAAGATACCAGGCATAGGGGTTTGAGATATTCCCATCAAAGATGTAAGACCAGAGTTGATTAAAGCAGCACAGGAGGGGGTAGCATCTGCCCATGCTGGTGTGGCGGCTACAATATCTTTGCTAGAAGCCTGTTATTGGTGATCAGCCCTGTACATAGAGGTCAAGCAGTATGTCCTTTGTTGTGACATATTCCATCAAATTAAAGTTTCCACTGCTAAACGCCCATCGCAGACACCCCTCCTAGTCTCCAATAAACAATGTGTGTTCTTGGACCATTGCGGTCGCCTAACACCGGACAGTGCATACAAATACATCTTAGTCACTGTTGACTCCTGCTCCAGATTTCTATGGGTATGGCCACAATGCTCAGCTGACGCTCGGACTGTTATTAAAGATTTGCGAGTCTTTATCGGTACATATGCAGTTGCGGCTTTCCACTCGAACCAGGGCCCTGCTTTTTTCTCAAGAGCCTTCGGGGACGCCATGGCTTGATTGGGGGTCCACCTCCAGTACTCGTCTCCATTTCATCCCGAGGGAAATATTGTTGTGGAGCGATTAAACTGTGATTTAAAGCAATCCTTAACAGCCAGAGTCCTAGGTACTGGTCGTAGTTGGCTTAACCACCTGTGTGGAGTCTGGAAACCACTTAACAATCTGCCTAGAAGGTCCCCAGGGGGTCGTACTACATATGAGTGCCTGTTTGGAACTCAAATGTATGTTCCAGATCTTGCTGGTCCTGGCGTGGAGGCAGCAGAAACACCATTTGACATAAATGAACGTGTCACTTTCTTACAGGAATTGCAACAGTTACGTGACGACAACGCTTCTGCCAGTTCTGCCTCCATAGAAATTAAGGATGTACCTATAACGCCTACAGGCTGGATTCCTAAAGTTGGGAATCTAGTATGTGAAAAGCTTGCTATGAAAAAGGAATTTGGTCCTTCTTATCGTGCACCAGTCCCAGTCTTGGGAATAAATGGTACCAGAACTGTCATTCTACCACCGTTGGCTGGTGCCAAAGAAAATAGTTTTGTCTCCATTGACAATGTGAAACTACACCATGTAGCCGATCCTGCACAGCCGACCAAAAGGAACAGCCATTAGTCCCCAAATCCCTCTCAGTACTGGTCAAGAAGTTCCTCTACAAGTTGTAAGCAGCAACATGATACCTCTCCGAGCTTGGGGAGGGTGGAAAATGATCTTGCATTGGTTCCACTGACATCAAATAATACAGAAATAACTGATGGATTTTACACAACTTCGACACAGACGGATGGTGCCATTTATCTGTGCCACTGCGGGAAACACCAACACCACCTACTAACACGGCTCCAGTTTTTGCACATGCTGCTTCTGGATACTTTGCCGACATCAATGATGACATTTCTGATTAATTCGCCTCTTCAACACCTGAACTGTCAAAAACACGTAAACTGATAAACTGGCTTAAGCAACTTACTTTATTCTTCCTTGGAACTATCTGTGTCTTTCCTTGACTGTACTAGCTTTCCTACTTTGGATTGGGTTCATCATAACGTTCTTTTTATTAATACATGGTCATTTTCTTCCTGAAAAATCAACCGTTGAACTGGTGGATGAGTTCCTAAAACCACATTTTCTTCGCCCAAGGTCTGAAGAGACTTTTTGTGAACATTTCCGCTATACCAATTCCTGATGGGATCATTTGGGATAAAGTAACATTTGATATATACGGCCCTACAAAAGTCATTCAAATACCATATGTGTTTAAACTTTCAATTAAATATATAACAATACCCGGAGTTGTTTCTGATTATTAGGATGTGAAAACAATTGATTCTATGATGACTGAATTTAGGTATTACACTGTATTTGAAAACAAAGATGTTTATCATTCTAAAGAGAATTATGGTGATATGTTTTGCTATAACTACTATGGGCACCATTTCATCCACAGAACAAGTACCCCAAAGACTGTTTTTAATTATACACAATGGGAACATTGTCTGACTCCACCACAAGGGAGTTCCAAAACATAATCTGAATAGTTTACATATTTTTCTGGGCACAATGTTAAAAATGCTGAGTCATATTATTTTAAATTGCCACAGACAGAAAATGTACACATATTATTAACAAATACCAGATTCATCTATTCATATTCATTTGTCTCCCAGTTTACTATAAAGGCTATTAATATTGGCTGAAGTCGACTGACTTAAAAAGTGTGTGGGGAACTAGACATTGGCAAATACGGGGGAAGGAAGCTTTGTTTAGAGAATGCCTGATACCTGTTCATATTATTTTTTTTAATGAAACTGTACAACAAACAAGTTGTTTAGGCTAAGCAAAGATGAAGGACTTTTTATACACCCAGTGTTCCTCCCCCTGCAAAATTTTACAAATGGCAAAAATATATTAATGCAACTGAAGACCAGCTCGATGAATGGGTCCAGAATGGCACATTCAACGTCTCACTGTCATGTCCTGGAGGGTGGGTATTGTGGCCAATAGATATCAATGGGTGTCATAAACATTTAATAAACTCCTTGGGGGTTTTTAGAACTAGTAGGCCGGACCCTCGCTATATATCGTCCGATCATGCGGGTATAGTACCAACATACAGTGTAGGGAAACTATGCCAGCAATGGTTGAAAGGTTCCTCACTAGATGCAGTTAGTCTCCTGTCTAATCACACTGACTTACAGGACTTCCTGTTAGGCCCCAGAAAACAACACAAAAAGCGCTTCTCATATGAAGTATATAATTAAATCTGGAAGCTTTCACAACAAGAAGCTGCTGCCCGGTTAAGGCAAGTAGACCAGGAAAATTTACAGAAGGCATTAGCTGTTGTAGATAATGGGACTAATACCATGTCCAACCGGATATACACCCTAAATAACATCTTCTCTTCTGCAATAGACATTATACAAACAGATATGTCTTCATTACACCATGAACAGAGTCAACTAAGGTCCATTATGCATTTGGGTTGGACACTTCAAACACTGAAGGTGGGTTGCGTTCCATGGCAACATGTCAGCGCAAGGGAAATATTTTCCACATTTAATTTAATGCGACAAAAACAACTAATGGCTAAGAAAGAAGCGACTTATGTCATGCTAAATATCGAAAAGTTAGAAAAGTTGCCTTTACTGAGGCTGAAATACCATCTGTTGAGTGGTTAATACACGGGGTCATTAATGTGCCTATTTCCACATTACAATTCACGTCCTGTTTAAAACACATTCCGGTAGGCAAATATAAAAGGCTGGAAGATAGTTACATCCATGAGGTGTGGGAGTTACCCTTCTCGTACAAATGTCTCAGTGGAATGAAAGAAGTCTTTCTTAGTGGTAATGAATGCAAGACTTCTTTCAGCCATTCGATGGCTTTTAAACAGCTGTCCTTGTCTGGGGCGTGTAACGTGTCTGCAGCAAACCTAGCTTTTATCTGAAGGGAGTTCCAGTCCCCTTGATTAGACCTACATTGCAGGTGCTTAAACGACAGCTATGTCCTCCTCAATGGTGAAGATTGTTGTGGGATGCAAGTCGGAATAGTTTATGTTGTTTTGGTCTCTAAGATTGGTACATGCTGCGGGAAATTACTTTTTCCTCCCTCTAGAATAAAAGAGGTAGCTGACATTTGGCCTCATATTGCTACTTCTAATGTGAATTTTGACAAGTTGAGCAGACTTAAGGCTTTATTGTTTCAAAAACATGTGGCTCTCACATCTGCACGCAAGACCTATGCACTTCAGGTGGCAAGGTCGTCAGCAGAGATACAGTCCCTTTTAAGTACCAAGGCCTGTATTTATACTATTTTCTAGCGCTGCATTTGCGCCGCTTTTTGACGCAAAAGCGGCGCAAACTCACAAAATACAATTGTATTTTGTGAGTTTGCGCCGCTTTTGCGTTAAAACATGACGCAAATGCAGCGCTAAAAAAGTATAAATAAGGGCCCAAGTTTCCGAGACACTTTGGTGAACTCGTAGGACGAATATTTAATGCATCCAGTACTACTGGAATCGCAAATTTCTTTAAGGCTGTTGGTTCTGGTTTCGTTCACTCCTTCTCCTCCACATTCAGTTCAATACCATCAGCCATCCACTCAATATTATCCAGTATTTTCAGGGGATTTACAATAACTTTGGCTATAATAGTTGCCGTTTTACTCTTGTTATTTTTTATGCGCAATGGCTGTCCCGCCGCAACAAGAAGGAATGAAAGTGCTCCAATCAGTGCAGCTGTGTCATGAACGCACTATGTAGTATTTTGGAGCAAGACTCCTGGAGCAATTGGAGTGTGACTGGTCCCTGTCATTCAGACCGGTCTTGCATTGTGTGCAGCCCGTGTTTGGGTGCCTCTGGTGCTCTTTCGAACATGCACTGGAAGATTGTCTTTCTACACAGCGCTTGCTTTCATTAGAGGCTGATCTCTTGATGTTCTCGCTAAGGCCTCATTACCAGCCATGCGCATTGAGGGTGCGTATGCTACGGGAAGCTGCTTATGAGTTGCCCTTCCTGGAGGATGTGGCTCCAAACCCATTATTGGGCACACCATGGAATGCCGCCATGGCTGAGGCTCAGGGTATGGAACACGACTGCTCATTGGTCCTTCTCGGCGATGCTTTTACCTGCTGAAGTGGAAAATTTCCTGTCCTCCATTGTCCCGGGATTGATCGAAAATACAAAAAAATGACTCTGACTCTTGCAATTTGGTCCTTCTTCTGCCACATGTTAACATTTTAAATTGTCCCTTTATATGCTCATGTGTCCTTTTAACTTGTCATTATTGAAAATTTTTAAAACATATATCTTAGGTTGAGTTTTTAGTAGCTTTATGTATATTTAGGCTTTGAACCACCTTCAACCGACAAGGGGAGGGTGTTGTGTAGCCATTTTAATTGTAGCTCCATGCACGTTATTTTAGCACACTAGGCCTGCTGCTGTGCACTTTAACCTAGAAATATTTTATTCAGCTTCATTTATTATTTTAACAATAGCCACTTTCGCGATCTTGTTTTATTTTCTCTAACTGTTTTTACCTAGGCCAGCACTCTGTTCTCAAACAAGACATTCTTGCTCACTTTGTGCTTCTTTCAAGGCTGCAGTAAGATAGATTGCAGGTGAACGTGGTATAAGGTTTTGTCTCTGACATTCACAGAAAACACACATCCTTACCTAGGGACATTATCTTAGGACATCAGCTGTTTTATTATAAAAACACTGCCCTGTACTTTAAACATTAGAGGGAGATTCCAGCCAGAGAACTACGACAGTATGCTGATTACTGAACGCTTTGCTACAGATGCTTAGGCAGACTTCAGGCCTTTATTCAGATATGGGGGATGATGTCATCCCAGGAGAACCTAAAGGGCAGAATTAGAGCTTAACACGCTGTGCTCTATTATAGCCTAGGTAGGAATTAGTCTATTGACTCTAGTGACAATATGATAGCATTATTTCTATGCTTTACTCTCCTTGTCACCATTTTAATCTTGTTATGCTGTATCGTCCTGGTTATTGCAGCCCAAGCTTTGCTATCTAAGATGCAGTTGCTTCATTAAAATCTTATTTAAAACATATACACCTCTGTTCGTCATTGTGTATGTGAGACTAATGTAACTGAGAGAAACGGATGAGACCTGAGTGACCATGGTTTCCCTGAGAAATCAATTGTTATGCGCTCGGCTGCCCAATCATCCCGCCCTTGGGTGGAGATGAGGCACTGCTAGTTAGATGGAACAAAACCTGGATTGGAGCGATAGGTGTCACCTGTAGTGGGTCAGACTCAGTCTCCCACACCGCAGGCAATTCTGCTGCTCGAAATCCAGTGGTCTCATTAGAATAATGAAAGCCTATGCGACAATGTCTCTTTCTCTTTGTGCATCTAAAAGCAAACATGCAGAAAGAACATCTGTGAAACATGTTATTGTTGCAGTTGAACTAGTAGTAGAAACAATATCATTTAGTGGTTACTAAACCAAGATTAACTTTCATCATCATGTACACTCAGGAAGGATATGAAAGATAACAACTACAACATACAGAATGCAACGGTTAGCTTTATGTGCATCCAGTTGGCATGTGGCATTCAAGGAGGTGCCGGAGCAAATGGAATATTGTTGTGCAGCTGTGCGCCTATGGTACACATGAGGTTGATGGTGAAAATAATAAAATAAAAAAAAGTTATTACATATTGTTATTATTAAATAAAGTTTGTGAAACTAATTATTAAACAAAAATTATAAAAAACTATAAACAATTGCTGATGAATTAGGGAAAGGGGACTACCATGAAAAACCACTGGGATTTGAGAAGCAGGAGTGGTGCATGTGAAAAATGCAAAACAACTACACATTATAATATAAGACACTGTTCATACAGTACATTTAGTAATGAGCATTGAACTACTGGGCTTCAAGCATCACACACAAAATGTCCGCAGGCACATGGTCAAACAACAACAACCAGCAAGGAGTCATGCCCACCACAGCAAGGAAAAACACATACAGACCCACTCTCTGCCTACACAAAATGGCCGCCAGCCACATGGTCAGACAACAACCAGCAAGAAACAATGGCCACCACAACAAAGAAGAACAGATGCAGGACCACTGACTGCCTACATATAATGGCCACCAGCCATATGGTCCAGCAATAATCAGCAAGGAGGTATGGCCAGCACCACCAAGAAGAACATATACAGGCCCACTGGCTACCTACACAAAATGGCCACCAGCAACATGGTCAAACAACAACAACCAGCAAGGTGGCATGACCTCCACAACAAAGAACACATGCAGGCCCACTGGTTGCTTACAGAAAATGGCTAGCAGCCACATGATCAAACAACAACAACCAGCAAGGAGGCACGGCCACCACAACAAAGAAGAACATATGCAGGCCCACTTACTGCCTACACAAAATGGCCAACAGCCACATGGTCAAACAACAACAACGAGCAAGGAGGCATAGCTACCACAAAAAAGAAGAACACATTCAGGCTCACTGTCTGCCTTCACAAAATGGTTGCCAGGCACACTGTCCAGCAACAACCAGCAAGGAGGCATGGCCACAACAAAGAACACATGCAGGCCTAAAAAAGCACACTGGCTGCCTATGCAAAATGGCTACAAGCCACATGGCCAAACAGCAACAACCAGCAAGGAGGCATGGCCACAGCAAAGAACACTTGCAGGCCTAAAAGCACACTGGCTCTCTAGTGCAGAAACAAAAATGGTCAAAGACACATGGTCAAACAAAAAGGAGGATGAATAGAAGAAACAAAAATAAACACATACTGTACTATAATTGACTATACAAAAAGGGCCCCCGGCCACATGGCATGGGTAGCAAAGACAAATAATAGTTCTATGGCAAACACTCCCACACTCTGGCCAGACAAACTAGGCATTGGTTCAGGAGAAAAAGCAGCATTAAGTCAGTAATTCCCCCACAAAGGCATCAAACATATTACCCCACCATCCACTGTTTGCCAAAAAAACATGAAATTCGGCCAAACAACATTTTGTAATTATTTAATCCAATGCTATCCATGGTCTAATGATGTTTCACTTCAACAGACACAACAGACAGTTGTTTCATCATGCACCCATGACTAATACTGGCCTAGGCCTACTGCTAGAAGTCTTGTTCCATTAGCAGACTAGGTCACATAAATTAATATTGCAAATTTACAGAACATGGAGAAAATGTACTGAACTGTGAAGCATTTTTCCATTAAATTAGAACAATTACAAGTAAAACAATAACTACTAGGTCCATACTGAAACTGCAGGCCACCCACCACAACAAATTCTAGAAATCAAATAAAAGTACAGATAAATCCTGGTGCATGCCCTCTGGCAAATACACAAGTTGTACAACACCCTTATACAAGTGTTTTGAACTCACTTGAGAATTCTCAAATGCAACAAAGTCCTCAAATGCAATGATACATCCAAGTGACAAAAGAAGTGATCCTTCTAGCTCGAAATCCAACGGAAAAGTGACCTTGAGCTGGGCAGTGCACTGGAAGGAGCATACTGGACAGGAACAGGTAGTTGGTGTCCCTGGGGCACTTCCTGATGTTTAAAAAAAGAGCAAATTAAAAAAATACTCCTCACACAAAAAAATCAATGCAAACGGTCCATTAGAGAAAGTTTTTTAAAAATTGTCTTTTTGAGAAGATTTTAGCTGCTTGAGCTTCGCCAGTTTGCAGTTGCGGTCGATCAAGCTCACTCGCACTCACTGACATCACAAAAAGACGTGCCAGAAGTCGCTGACACAGCACAAAATCTTGCGGGTACAAAATGTAATTTGTGCTCATGAGCGACCAGAAGTCTTTTGTCACGCTTCCCACGCATGCAAAATTACATCAAGCGTGCGCCAATGGGGGAGGATCTCTGTTTCGTTGCAGAGTGCAGAATCTATCAGCTCTTCGGAGAATGCAGAGTTGGTGAATTCCCAGGCAACACCCATGGATTTTGACACTGCCCCAGATTTACAAGAGCATGTAAACCTAACCTCATGCCTCTCCGGAGCAGGCGGAACGAGGAGAAATATTCTAATTTCTCCTCGCTTTTTCCACTTTCCATGTGATAGAAAGAGGAAAACGCTTCTTGGGATTGTTTTTTATGCAGTAAGGCACCTTCCTGCACAAAAACAATCCTGCATGCAAAGCAGACACCCTTGCACCATGGTGCAAGAGTGCCTACGTTGGTGCTAGGCAGCCAATTGTGTGCCAACTCGGGAGAAATACAGGAATGCACCGTATTTCGTAAATAGGTGCATTCCTGCTCTTTCACATTGGAAAGAAGACTTGCAGGGCTACCCTACCCAATTCCTTGTACATATGCCCCTTAGCTTTTTCTAGTGATATCGATATTTCTGAATTCATGTATATATTCAGAGAGTAATGCTTAATCTCGCCAACACAGGCTGTGCGGAATAAATCATTCTACCAGAAAAAAAGTTAGTGCATTTATCATACTCTGAGCCAACATGATCAGTGCTGAAAGATTTTAAATGTGTCTGGACGCTTTCTTTCCACCACATGATGGTACGTGGCTGCCCTTCCGATGAAAATACTGTAGCATAATTTAAATTATATAGCTGTTTTGAAGCAACAATTCATGTGCAACTGTAGATTGCACGTGACAAATGTAACACGTGATTTATTGCAGGCACTTTGCGCTCGCATGTAAAGTTTACTTTCCACTGAGTAATTCCTAAAGAATGTGCTCCTTTTGGGACAGAATGCTAAAGAAAATAATAGCTCGTCAGAGACACTTCTGGAGGATATGAGATGACATTTTCTTTGGCTGATTTGGGCAATGATGTAGGGATTTTTCTTTGACAGACTCAATTGATCTTTATTGTTCAGCTTTTCCCATGTAGAACCTCCTGCCACAAAGATTAATCTAGGGAGATTTTACTATATGGAAGCATGCTCATTAATGTTTAAAGGGCCGTCAAATGTAGAAAAAACAAATATCTTCACTATATACAGTTTCACTAGCAATCACTAACAATAAGCATTCCAGAATGTCCCTTTGTCTTTTGGTGTCTATTTAGAGTTTGAGACCTGTTGTGACATCAATCACAGTGCTCCCGTCCAGTTTTGAACTAGCATTCCATGTTTTATCCAGGACTTACTCCAACCCCAATACCCTTCTCACTTGAGGCAGTCCAGAATTAGGTACTACCATGTGAGTTTACAACCAGCATTCTAAATCAAAACAGTATGGACCTCATTTATGTGGGTGAACAGGACTAACAGTCGCTACCACCAATTATGGAGTAACCACCTCTCTCTCAGTGTCATTACAGACACTTTTTCTAGTCCTGGCCTTGTTTGCAACAACCTAATGCATTCTGGGCATTATATTCTGGTTTTGCTATCGTTAAACTAATTAGACTAGCACATCTGAAGTCACTGATTTGTAGGTGAAATTTTTACGCTGGAGGCAGTGTCTATAATGACTTTCAATTGAGTGTGCAAGGAACCAATTCAGGTTTGTAGCACTTCAGTAAAAACAAGAATTGACAAAGCCAACTGATCTTGTGTTCATAGAATTTTGGGTTTGTCAATGCTTGTTATGTTTTTCCATGTCTTTTATAAAACTTTGAGGTAGCTGCTGGGCTCTCACCAATATTTTTAAAGAATTTGAAAACGGCAAAAAAAATGTTTTGATCTCAAAAAGCACACATTGTTATAGTAATACAGGCACTGAAAAGGATACCCTTGTGT
This sequence comes from Pleurodeles waltl, assembly GCF_031143425.1. NCBI lineage: Eukaryota > Metazoa > Chordata > Amphibia > Caudata > Salamandridae > Pleurodeles > Pleurodeles waltl. The sequence continues at coordinate 346,648,889 of NC_090439.1, forward strand.
GTGCATGTTCTCTTGTGGAAGGTTAGAATGCTGTCACTCACAGTGAAGTTAACCAATAACTGAATTGGGCTAACCTACTGCCTTTTAAGGTGGTGGCCTAAAGAAAAATATGAATGGCACAGCAACAGACCAATGGGCGATGAGCAGTGGCTAAAAGCCCCTCTAAGAAAATATATTAGCTATAATTTTACTAATCTGACCATTGTCCCCCTGAGCATGTAAAAGGAGAAAATAACTTAAGAACAATAAAGACCATCTGGCCTATGTCACCCTGAGCCTGTACAAGAATAAGATAATTTCAATGAACACCATGGCACAGAGATTTCTGTGTAGCCAGAAGGTCACAGACTCATTCACGAACAATTTGGTGATATGCAAATTGAGAATGGCATGTACACTTTAGGATCTGTAAAAATGCACACATTGTGATTTAAACATGTCACGGGTCGAAAGAGTATGCGCAAATAAGCAGACGCTCTCTGTGTGTATTCATTCAAATAAGAGAAACTTGTTAGTCTGGTCTCCGCCTAGGAGAAGTAGAGATGCAGTGAACTTCACCATAAGTATCTTTTATAGGCACTGTGTTCAGAATAGCACTAGCAGAAAACATGTAATAAACAAGTGGTAAACTGCGAAACCAGTCCCGAACATTTCTTTGCAGTTTGGGACTGTATTAGCAGAAAATGCCTGGGTAGGAGACTATTTCTCACGTATGTGGGCCCTGACAACCTTACAGCTGAACTTTGTGCTACATGCATGTATGACCTCTATGTCCTCAAACGGCCAATTTCTCTACCTGGCACTAATATAGAGTTGTTTTAGGAATAAATGTTGTGGAATGTGCTTTCCATGCCTCAATCGAGAATGGCAAAGAAGAGGACATGTCCCGTTTATTATACAAGTATCTTGATGAACCCATGGACCTTTGCTGTTCCCATGGTTTCACATCCAGGAAGCTAGCTACTGAGAGACAGACATGACATGTCTTATGCCTCGTGTGAAATTTAAATTATACTGGCTTAATTGTGCAACTTTCTGGCTTTTTGCATTTCACCTGCTATGCAAAATGCCAAGATTACACCATTCCCCCCTGCTGCATAATTTTCATATCAATTGGGTAAACAAACCTGTTGCATGAGCACAGGAACAACTCAAATGAAAGAAAACGAGGGGCTGTTCATGTCACGAGTAATTTTTTGCCATTTGTGTAGCGCAAAATGCATCCTTGAGTCAAAAGTGGATGTGAGGATATATTTTATGTAAAAATTAGTTCAAAATGCTGAATAGACAATTCGCATAATTTCACTTAATTTTTGGGAAATGTTGCGGCAGTTACGCCAAGGAAACTAAGCACATTTCTAACACGTCTATTTTATTCTGTTAGGATTGCTTTGCCCAACTTGTTCTGATTGCGGTCTGTACTTTTATAACATCTATAGCTAGTTCTCCCTTAACTTTTGCATGAATGTATTATCAGGTGAATATCTCAGGAAAAAATGGAATGTCAACTCACATCAATAATTATATTTGTAACTTAGATGTGAAGGAACATTTTGATGTGGTTTCATGCTGTCGGGAAGAAAAATGATCTCTGATTCATCTGTTGTTTCATCGGGATAAGGTTCTTTTAGGAGATGATAAGATGTTTCTCATTCTATCACGTCTGAACCTACAAAGTAAGTAGAGAGCGGGCACACTCCTAAAGAGGTAATCGTAGAAGTAATCTTTGTGTTACTGAGCCTCCACTTTCAGTTGTGTACAAACTCTGAAAACTGCCTGAGGAATTTGTATTATTAGTTGTGCAGGATGTGAGGCCTGCATTATTAATATGCCCCCAATTTTCCCTTGGTGAGAACCAAGCACTCTATTGCAGTGCTTGACTCTCTCAAGGTATGGAGCAAAGTAGTCCAACACCTACTCAGGGCAGTGGTGTGAGGTAGTATTCACCATTCACGGGCATGCACTAGTAACATTCAGTAAATGATTGTCCAGTCAGTTCTTTCTCTTTAGAAAAGGAAACGTGTATTTATTGCACGCACTACTAAATACTAAGCTTCAATTTACAAATATATACATAAGGCAGACTAAAAATACCTTAGATTATTTTATAAAATCATATTTGACCCACAAAATTACAGTACCACCACCACATAATATAGAAGGTATCACCGTAATTAAGACAAGCCTAGGGACTTTGTCAGGAGTCATCATATTAAAACACAAGTAATCATATACTAAACAACATTTCACTGTAATCCAAGAATTATTGCCAATAAAGCATTTCATCAATCACTGTTAGCATAAGCAAAGCTAATAAAGCATTGAGAAATAAGCATGACATGTTTGTGTTGCTTTTAACCACACAAAAAGCAGCCACAGAAAAAACATCCCCTAGAGAGTGCTGCACTCCATGTGTCTGTATCTTTTTTTACACCGTCAAGGCACATAAAGTACAGCCATTGAACTAATCCCTAGTGGGTGCTGCACTCCTGCCTGAAAAGCAAACAACCAGCCTTGCAAGTGTTTACAATAATGCTGAAAATCTTGGTGAGGGTGGTGTGGGGAGGATGCAGACATACATTTTGTGGCCCCAGAAACATAGGGTCCTATTTTTTTTTCTTTGTGGGAGGGACTGCTGCACTTCTGCAGGCCCCCTCCACACTTTCTTATTAATGTTGATGGCACCCCTGCAGTCCTGGGGTCACCGCAAGGCAAGAGAAATATGCTAATAAGCATTTCTTATGGCATTTTGGGGTGATCGATCCAAGGAAGCAGTAATTATTAGAACAGGGGTTCTCCTGATGTTTTCAGGCGCCAGTGCACCTTTCGTTGCTTGTTATTCTTTCTTTTTTTAGGGTTTGGAGGGCCCTGTCATACCCAGGTACCACGCATGGCAAAACTTTGGAGGCAGCTCGTGAAGCCCACCCCTGATTGTCCATGCCAGCTCCCCAGCCGGCAGACTCCTCCTACTCTCTACAGTAGCCAGCAGCCTGCTTTTTCCCTGCCTGCTCCGTGGGGGCAGTTTGTTCTGTACGTGGCGGCATCCTACTCCTCCCAGACACGGGCAGAGGAGCAGGAGTCGGCTAGCCACCATTAGGGTCCAGAGATAGGGTTCCAGGTTCCCATGTTTCTTTCTTGCAGTGTGCGATGTCGGTCCCCTCCATCGTGCATGGGCCCGCAGGAAGATGGGCACCCTGGCCTTCAAGATGGTGTTATTTGTTGACAGTTGGTTTCATCTGCTCCCTGTGACAGTTTTTCTCTTGTACTTAGTCTCTAGTGCAGAAGTCAAGACCTTTCCCCCAACTGGTCCTCAGGGGGTAGAAGGAGGCTAGCCTCATTGGTCTTTGGAGATACTCCCCGGTCCTGGGGTCAACTGCAGCAGAGTCCTTAATCCTTTAGGGCATAGGTGGAGTTGTCCTTCCAGTTGTTCACTTCGAAAAGAAGCCCCTTTCTGTGTTGGTTTCAATTTTCTGGGCTTCCTCCTTTGTTCAGTGTGCCTGGACTGTCCCCTACCCTGTTACAGTGTGACAGGGCATCTGGGTTGTCCTTACAGTTGTTCATGACTGCTGCTGCCATCACCTTCCCATGTTCCAGAGTGCAACAGCATAAAGCAATTTCCATTATGCAAGAGTTTAGAGGGGGAGTGAACGTTTCCAGAGGGCAGGTAACCCTGGCCAATACTAGGATGCTGCATCACCACTCCAGCCCTGTCCCAACCCTCCTGCATAGCATGCTGGGACACATCTCATCTTGGAGCCTTAGCGCTGCCCCTTGCTGACATAATTGCCGGTCCTTTCCGATCAAAATATCAAAGAGGAGCCCCGTCCAGTCTTGGCTCCAGTTGTCTGGGCTTCCTCCTTTGTTCAGTGAGCCTGGGTTGTCCCCAGCCCTGTTACAGCGTGACAGCTAAGTAAAAGATGCAGACCTTCTCCCCCACCCTTTCCTCCTCAGGAGTTGAGGGAGTCACTGTTTATTAATCCTTTTGTGTGGGAAGGCTTTTGTTCCCTCTGCTGAGGAGAAATTAATGAGCTTGGTCGAGCAGGGTTACAAAAGGACAACCCAACAAGGGTACATGTATGATCTTGAGACCTGCATAGTCAAGTAGGGTGCACATGTTTCACCCCAGTTTCATACATCACAGGATTTTGTGGACCTAAGGAATGCTAAACTGCACTTTAAAGCAGATTTACATCACATGTATAATAAAGTTGAACTGCAGGCAAAGCAGTAGACCATACTTACTTTTCGTATGAGTGCCCACTAATATTATAAGGCCTTTCCCAGGTTACTACATAACCATGCAGAGCCCCCCTCCTTGCAGCAGGCTAGTTGTACAAAGTTATCAGGCTGCTCACAACAGTAGTCTAACACATGTAGTCCGTACACGCATGTGTACTTGTGTCCACATGTAACCAGCCAAGTGCCCCTTACCCTTGCTGCATCGCTGTTGTCTTATCTTAAAAGGTGACGCTGGCAGTAAACACGCAAAGTCCATTTACCATGTGGTTACCCTGGGCAAGATACAAGTAGTGAGACCCACCCACAGTAAAAAGTCCAAAACCAGGTGATCAAAGAAAAGCTAAAAATCCAGGCATACTAAATGGACAGAACCCATTTTGCAACACGTTCCCTATGTGTAAGAGTGCCTGGCCTGAAAAACATTCCTCCGCTCTGAGGAATGATGTGCTCTTCTTTCTAAAATATCACACTGTCTGCTGTTGTAGACTTAACTTGTTAACTCTGTGAACTGGTACATGAATTTTAGGGAGCATTTCAAAAGGGACAATCATTTCACTTCCTGTTTCAAAATCCTGCTGTCTGCTACTCAGACATGAACCTGTACACCTCCCAGATTATTCCCTGATATTCAGTGCTGGGAGGCGTGAGGAGAGCAGAGCTGCAGTATTCAACATGTGATGAGGAAAGCAGATCCCTAGTGTTCAGCATGTTAAAAACCTCAAAGGTATTTTCATTGGGCAATAAAAGCACATCAGCCGAATATTTTGTCAGATTGCCTCATATTAAGCTGCGCCTTCTTTGATCTTAGGAATGTTACCTTCCAACCACTGTGACACAGTGTACTATTAAATTAACTGCTCGTTATTTGGCTTTGTTGTTCTGAACTGTGACCTTCATGGCTCTTGTACTTATGCTTTAAGCAGTATGTGCTGTTTTAATGACATGCTCTTTGTTTAAAAGTGTTTGTTTTTCACTTATTGGCTTATTGGAAGCTGCAGCCCACGTGCCAGTAAGAGACAAAAATCAAGAGTTTCAACTCAACCCATGCAATAAGCCCACCATTCCTGGTTGTCCAGTGGCAAGGAGGGATAGGGCCTGAGAGTGAACAACGAAATGTATGTTGCCATATTTCTTCTTTCTCAGGAATCAATGCCTGGCGAGGTCAATAAGTCTTTGGACCCTGCCTAAGGGTGTGGAGAACAAATTGTTGAATTTCAATGCAAACAAATTGACACAGTATGACCAATGTGGCCATAAAAGGAAAACTCAAGTTGGATATAAAGTTAAGGGGTTTTATTAAAAGCTTAAACTCAAAGTCATGTAGACAAATCTCAAGACAAAGTTATAAAGATACAGTATCATCAAGGGTTGACCAAGGTGATGGAATAAGTTCAGGCAAAGTAACTTTAAGAGAATTAGAAATTCCATAAATACATTACAGAACATCAGCATAATTAACTGATGTACAGAAAACAAGCATTGATCAGTTTCAATAAGCATTAAGGCAATTTAAATCATCTAGGTTCATCTTAGTTTAGGGAAGAGAAAACCCTAAAGATTAGTAAATCAAGAATAACCATGTGCTAGGTGGTACATATGTGGCCAAAAGACAAAAAGGACAAAAAAGGGCAAAAAGAATTTGGAAAAGAAAATCCTGGACAGCAAGCATCAGCATTTCAGAAGCTCGATCAAGAGTCTTGTCGTATGGGACAAGGGAAACATTTCTATGTCTCAACAAGGCATTTCAAGGGAGCAAGGGAAAAGAGAACAATACCACTCAGAGTCCAAGAGGCTCAGCAAGTAGCAAAGAATGGGAAAGGGGATTCTTCTTCTCTGACCAAAGTGCAGCTGGGGAACAGTACATTAAAGTTCATAGGACAAAATGATTTGTCAGTCCATCATTTCTCTAGACATTGAAGGAGTAACATCTGATAGAAAACAATCATGTGATTCAAAGTGAAACATTGGTGAGAATTCACAGCTTTGTCATGAGAACAGATCCATCTGTACTCTTCCATGCAAGATTGCAACAATTGTATACATTGCTAGTTCACAGTCCTAAATGTTCTGTCCTCAAGAACAACGTCCCAGACTAACTATGTGTAAAACAATGGACATCTATTACCAAGTTATTACCAAGTTATCATTTTCATGAGAACGAATCTGGAAGAAAGGTTCATGTTATCAAGATGACTAGACATTTTCTGTTCAATCACACATGCAGAGCCCAACAGGCCTCACTTAGGCTAATGCAATTGTAGTAAACAGCATATCCATCTATTTAATACACATTTAGACTCTTAACCCATAATTCAATATTAATAAGCAACCTAACTTGTTCATGTTACAATACATTTAAAGTGAAAAAGGATTCTGTTAACTCTTTCATGTGACTGTAACACACTACTACATTCTCTACATTGCATGTTGCTTTCAAAATATTATCCATGTGAAATCTAATATTGTTTTAATGCAGACCATTAGTTCACATCATGAATTATAACATATTTGCAAATTAATTCTTCAAATCTTCAACCGTGAAATTTAATAATTATACCACATGAGTTTCGTTAGCAAATCTAGAGTGAATGGCCACTAGTATGACTTCTCAGTAAACCACTTTACAACTAAACTATTAGGGGCATATTTACGATCGCTGCTAGAGAATGACTTTCCCCGACGCTCCGGTGGCGCATTACTCTGTGCCATATTTACAAGGTGGAGTTAACCCACTTTATGTGCAACACCCATTGCATTTTGATGCTGCCTCAGATTTACGGGTTTTCAGAAACCTGAGGCAGCTCCAAAATCTATCACCACCCCAGGGGTGCATTAGCAAGGCGCAACAAGGAGGAATACTTTTATTCCCCCTCGGTTTTTGCTTTTTCTATGTGTGCTGCATTCTTAAGCATGCATAGAAAAGCAAAATGCCAGACATGATTTTTTATGTGCAGGAAGGTGTTCCTTCCTGCACATAAACAATCATTTCAGAATGACGCTTTGGCACTTTTGTGTGTGCTGCATTGTGCAGCACACACAGAAGTACCATATCGCCATTAGTGATTGTTTACGTGCAGGAAGGAACACCTTTCCACACACAAACAATCAAACCCCTCAACGCAGACACCCTTGCATGATGGTGCAAGGTTGCCTGCGTTGGCGCTAGACAGCTCAATTTAGCGCCAGCGCAGGGGAGAGCAGAGGGGTGCGCCTTATTCAGTTAAATACAGTGCATCCCTGGGTTGTGAAAATGAAAGAGTGCAGCGCTGCCAATTTTGCCGCAGAATTGTGCTCCGTCATTTTCCGTTAAATATGGGCCTTAGTACTTTGGTTAACATAATGCATAAACTGTCAAGGTCACTGTGACATAAGGAACAATACTAACATTTCTGCTACATCGAATATGACCTGAGAACAGGCACACCTTCTAGCATTACACTTTGTATTGACACCCATGGGCTCCAAAGGGATCTGAGACAACAGCATTAACATTTGATGCTCCAAAAACACCAGAGTGCAGATGGCGCCCTGTGGCTCTACCACTCCTTTATACAGCTAGAGATCTGGGTGTATTTTATGTAAATAGCTTCAGAGACAGACAGAAAAGGCTCTGCACCTGCCTATATAGGTTCATGATAGGGTCTGATGCTTAGAAGAATTCCCCCAAGATGTGCTTGGATGATAGGAGACAATGGGCCTGATTTAGATCTTGATGGTATTACTGACAATCCGCCGCTGCGGCAGTACCAAGTACTCAGTCAAGCTGACAGTGATCCAACTGCCATATTTAGATCTATGGCTATTCAGCCACTACCCTCATCTATGGAGTGTACTGAGTCATGCTGGCTGCATCCCACAGGCGATGTGGTAGTCTTCAATGCTGGTGAGAAGCACTCCATCTCCACCAGAGTGGCAGCATTGCTCCAACCATATTTAGATAATACAGTCAAGCTGGTGGTGTACCAGATGCAGTCCCATGATGGCAGGAGTCAATCGCAGGACCCGTTCAGCATTGGACTATGGCTTTGGCAATTGGATGGATGTTAGCAGCACACAATTGAAGTGTATTGACAATTGTGAACACCTGCAAAATATACTATAAAACATACTCCCTCTCAGTCTATGATCCTTTGCCGTTCCACTGTTGACCACCATTCTGAGGATGACCTTGCCACTGAACAGCCAGGTTATTCTTTTTTCCTAATCTCCCTGTTTTTTCTTTTTTCATTATTTTTTAAATCACTGTAGGGACACTAATACATATTTTTTTTCTGATCACTATGGCAGGAAGGAGGACTCCACGTTTTACAGAGGGAGTATTGACAGTCATGGTGAATTAAATTGTTAGGGTAGAGTCACACTTGTTTGGAGCATAAGTACAATAAACTACCACATTTCAGGAAAGGCAATTGTGAAACAGAATGTTCAACAAAGATAATGCTGTACACAGGAGAAAGCGGACACACAGGGGAACATTAGAAATAGGTAGAGTGACCTGCAGGGGAGAGTCTGTTCCTTGCCCTCCAAACATCTCCTGGAGGCCCAGAGGACTGGTGGTGGTTTTCCCAGCCACCCATTACAACTCATTCCTTGGGAGGGGATGGTCTTACAGATCATACATCCTGAAGACTTGACAGTAATCCCTGGTGGAGTAGAGACTGGTAACTTACACATATGTATGTCTCACTTATCACAAATGGAGTCCTTGCCCTTAACTTAGCTGTTCAGAATGTTTGTAGAACAAAACACATAGATTCAGTTTCCAAAGTACTTTGTGTTATCCACACCAGTAGCATCATGGTTGATACAATATATTTAACAATGACCAATATGTCTTGTTAGATTGTGTGTTGTTCTCCATGGATCACCCCATGCATTTGTCTAATCCTTTGCTGTATCTCAAAGTAGGTTGTTGTACAGGTTCCAAACTTCACTCATATGCACAGGAAGGTATAGTGCTTGTAAGTTGTATCTTATCCTTTTCACATTATACACACATGCATGTACATATCATAAAGGTGTGTTTAACTTTTACTGTATTCATTTATAGAGGTAAGTGTTACTCACTTCATCACAAGTATTGGTAAAACAAATGACTACAACTACCATGATACCCTGCTTTTGTCTCTGCAAAATAATAGTTCAATGTGATGTTGCCTAACCTATCTTTCCCTCTACATGCCACGCTCATAATATTGGCCATGTCTGCCAGCACCCCTGTGAGAAAGTAGCCTCTTTCTAGCCTTGTTACCCCCACTTTTGGCCTGTTTGTGAGTGTATGTCAGGGTGTTTTCACTGTCTCACTGGGATCCTGCTAGCCAGGGCCCAGTGCTCATAGTGAAAACCCTATGTTTTCAGTATGTTTGTTATGTGTCACTGGGACCCTGCTAGTCAGGACCCCAGTGCTCATAAGTTTGTGACCTATAGGTATGTGTTCCCTGTGTGATGCCTAACTGTCTCACTGAGGCTCTGCTAACCAGAACCTCAGTGGTTATGCTCTCTCTGTACAAATTGTCACTAACAGGCTAGTGACCAATTTTACCAATTTACATTGGCTTACTGGAACACCCTTATAATTCCCTAGTATATGGTACTGAGGTACCCAGGGTATTGGGGTTCCAGGAGATCCCTATGGGCTGCAGCATTTCTTTTGCCACCCATAGGGAGCTCTGACAATTCTTACACAGGCCTGCCACTGCAGCCTGAGTGAAATAACATCCACGTTATTTCACAGCCATTTTACACTGCACTTAAGTAACTTATAAGTCACCTATATGTCTAACCTTTACCTGGTAAAGGTTGGGTGCTAAGTTACTTAGTGTGTGGGCACCCTGGCACTAGCCAAGGTGCCCCAACATTGTTCAGGGCCAATTCCCCGGACTTTGTGAGTGCGGGGACACCATTACACGCGTGCACTACATATAGGTCACCACCTATATGTAGCTTCACAATGGTAACTCCGAATATTGCCATGTAACATGTCTATGATCATGGAATTGCCCCCTCTATACCATCCTGGCATAGTTGGCACAATCCCATGATCCCAGTGGTCTGTAGCACAGACCCTGGTACTGCCAAACTGCCTTTCCCGGGGTTTCACTGCAGCTGCTGCTGCTGCCAACCCCTCAGACAGGCTTCTGCCCTCCTGGGGTCCAGCCAGGCCTGGCCCAGGATGGCAGAACAAAGGACTTCCTCGGAGAGAGGGTGTTACACCCTCTCCCTTTGGAAAATGGTGTGAAGGCAGGGGAGGAGTAGCCTCCCCCAACCTCTGGAAATGCTTTCATGGGCACACATGGTGCCCATTTCTGCATAAGCCAGTCTACACCGGTTCAGGGACCCCTTAGCCCTGCTCTGGCGCGAAACTGGACAAAGGGAAGGGGAGTGACCACTCCCCTGACCTGTACCTCCCCTGGGAGGTGCCCAGAGCTCCTCCAGTGTGCTCCAGACATCTGCCATCTTGGAAACAGAGGTGCTGCTGGCACACTGGACTGCTCTGAGTGGCCAGTGCCATCAGGTGACGTCAGAGACTCCTTCTGATAGGCTCCTTCAGGTGTTGCTAGCCTATCCTCTCTCCTAGGTAGCCAAACCCTCTTTTCTGGCTATTTAGGGTCTCTGTCTCTTGGGATTCCTTAGATAACGAATGCAAGAGCTCATCCGAGTTCCTCTGCATCTCTCTCTTCACCTTCTGCCAAGGAATCGACTGCTGACCGCGCTGGAAGCCTGCAAAACTGCAACATAGTAGCGAAGACGACTACTGCAACTCTGTAACGCTGATCCTGCCGCCTTCTCGACTGTTTTCCTGGTGGTGCATGCTGTGGGGGTAGTCTGCCTCCTCTCTGCACTAGAAGCTCCGAAGAAATCTCCCGTGGACCGACGGAATCGTCCCCCTGCAACCGCAGGCACCAAAGAACTGCATCACTGGTACCCTGGGTCTCCTCTCAGCACGACGAGCGAGGTCCCTTGAACCCAGCAACTCTGTCCAAGTGACTCCCACAGTCCAGTGACTCTTCAGTCCAAGTTTGGTGGAGGTAAGTCCTTGCCTCCCCACGCCAGACTGCATTGCTGGGAACCGCAACTTTTGCAGCTACTCCGGCCTCCGTGCACTTCCGGCGGAAATCCTTTGTGCACAGTCCAGCCTGGGTCCACGGCACTCTAACCTGCATTGCACGACCCCCTAAGTTGTTCTCCGGCGACGTGGGACTCCTTTGTGCGACTTCGGGTGAGCACCGTTTAATGCATCTTTGTAGTGCCTGTTTCTGGCACTTTTGTGGGTGCTGTCTGCTGCTGAGAGGGCTCCTTGTCTTGCTCGATGCCCCCTCTGTCCTCAGACGCAATTGGCGACATCCCGGTTCCTCCTGGGCCACAGCAGCATCCAAAAACACTAACCGCATGATTTGCAGCTAGCAAGGCTTGTTGGCGGTCTTTCGGCAGGAAAACACTTCTGCACAACTCTCTACAGCGTGGGGGATCCATCCTCCAAAGGGGAAGTCTCTAGACCTTGTCGTTCCTGCAGAAACCTCAGCTTCTACTGTCCAGTAGCAGCTTCTTTGCACCCACAGCTGGCATTTCCTGGGCATCTGCTCATCTCCGACTTGCTTGTGACTTTTGGACTTGGTCCCCTTGTTCCACAGATACCCTCGACTGGAAATCCATTGTTGTTGCATTGTTGGTTTGTGTCTTTCCTGCAGAATTACCCTATCACGACTTCTATGTCCTTTGGGGAACTTTAGTGCACTTTGCACTCACTTTTCAGGGTCTTGGGGTGGGCTATTTTTCTAACCCTTACTATTTTCTAATAGCCCCAGCGACCCTCTACAAGGTCACATAGGTTTGGGGTCCATTCGTGGTTCGCATTCCACTTTTGGAGTATATGGTTTGTGTTGACCCTATCCCCATGTGTCCCCATTGCATCCTATTGTAACCATACATTGTTTGCACTGTTTTCTAATACTATTACTGCATATTTTGGTATTGTGTACATATATCTTGTGTATATTTGCTATCCTCATACTGAGGGTACTCACTGAGATACTTTTGGCATATTGTCATAAAAATAAAGTACCTTTATTTTTAGTAAATCTGTGTATTGTGTTTTCTTACGATATTGTGCATATGACACTAGTGGTACTGTAGGAGCTTCACTCGTCTCCTAGTTCAGCCTAAGCTGCTCTGCTAAGCTACCATTATCTATCAGCCTATGCTGCTAGACACCCTATACACTAATAAGGGATAACTGGGCCTGGTGCAAGGTGCAAGTACCCCTTGGTACTCACTACAAGCCAGTCCAGCCTCCTACATTGGTTGTGCAGCGGTGGGATAAGTGCTTTGAGACTACTTACCACTCTTGTCATTGTACTTTTCATAAGAGAAAAATATACAAAACAAGTTCAGTGTATGTACACCTAACCAAAAAGTTTTGCATTTCTTTTCTCACCTCTTTTCTAAAGTGCTGAAAAGTACCTCTAAACTTTCTAAAAAGTTCTTAAAAGTTTAAAAAGTTTTTTTATGTCCTTCTAAAAGTTCTGAAAACTTTTTTCTCTTTTTCTATCACTTAAACTCTTTCTAAAAATGTCTGGCACAGGCCAAAATGTTGATCTGTCCAAACTTGCATATGACCACCTTAGCTGGAAAGGAGCAAGGAGTCTCTGTGTAGAAAGAGGTTTGAGTGTAGGGAAGAATCCTTCCTTGGAATTATTGCTTAACATGCTTAGAAAACAAGATAAGGCCACAAGGGCCCCATCTGTTGAAAAAGTAGCTAATGGTTCCCAATCTGATCCAGGGACTCCCCTAGGAAAAGATTCAGGAAAGAAACTTCATAGCCTGCCCATTACTAGACAGTCTAGCATAGTTGGTACTGAGGTTGAGTCACACCATACAGATAGTGTTGTCTCACATCATAGCAAGAGCATTCATTCTCACCACAGTAGAACTGATGTTTCTGTTAACCAAGCTGTTAGGATGCCTTCTGTAAGGGACAGGTCTCCTTCTGTCCATTCTCACCACACTTCTGTGTCAAGGAATGTCCCTCCCACCCACCCTGATGACAGATTGTTAGAAAGGGAGCTCAATAGATTGAGAGTGGAACAAACCAGACTGAAGCTCAAGAAGCAACAGCTGGATTTGGATAGACAGTCCTTAGAAGTAGAGAAGGAGAGACAGAAACTGGGTTTAGAAACCCATGGTGGCAGCAGCAGTATTCCCAATAGTCATCCTGCAAAAGAGCATGATTCTAGGAATCTGCAGAAGATAGTTCCCCCTTATAAGGAGGGGGATGACATTAACAAGTGGTTTGCTGCACTTGAGAGGGCCTGTGTTGTACAGGATGTCCCTCAAAGGCAGTGGGCTGCTATCCTATGGCTATCATTTAGTGGAAAGAGTAGGGATAGGCTCCTTACTGTGAAAGAAAGTGTTGCCAATAATTTTACAGTTCTTAAGAATGCACTCCTGGATGGTTATGGCTTAACCACTGAACAATACAGGATAAAGTTCAGAGAGACCAAAAAGGAGTCTTCACAAGACTGGGTTGATTTCATTGACCATTCAGTGAAGGCCTTGGAGGTGTGGTTACATGGCAGTAAAGTTACTGATTATGACAGCCTGTATAACTTAATCCTGAGAGAGCATATTCTTAATAATTGTGTGTCTGATTTGTTGCACCAGTACTTGGTGGACTCTGATCTGACCTCTCCCCAAGAATTGGGAAAGAAGGCAGACAAATGGGTCAGAACAAGAGTGAACAGAAAAGTTCATACAGGTGGTGACAAGGATGGCAAGAAGAAACATGGTGAAAAATCTCAAGATAAGCATGGGGATAAGGGTAAAACCAAAGATCCCACTTCAAATCTTAAACACTCTTCAGAGGGTGGGGATAAAACAAATTCTTCCTCTTCTTCTCAACCTGCACACATTAAAAAGCCCTGGTGCTTTGTGTGTAAAAACAGATGCCATAGGCCAGGGGATAAGTCCTGTCCAGGTAAACCCCCTGAGCCCACCACCACTAATACATCAAGCACTAGTGCCCCTAGCAGTAGTGGTACTAGTGGTGGGACTGCTGGCAACAGTCAAGTTAAGGGTGTAGTTGGGTTCACTTATGGGTCCATAATAGAAACTGGGGTAGTCAGTCCCAAGACAGTTTCTGTCACACCTAGTGGCATTGACCTTGCCACACTGGCTGCTTGTCCCCTTACAATGGATAAGTACAGGCAGACAGTTTCAATAAATGGTGTTGAGGCCTTGGCCTACAGGGACACAGGTGCCAGTATCACTTTGGTGACTGAAAACCTAGTGGCTCCTGAACAACACATCATTGGACAACAGTATAAAATTATTGATGTCCATAACTCCACTAAATTTCTTCCCTTAGCTATAATTCAGTTTAGTTGGGGTGGAGTTACTGGCCCTAAGCAGGTGGTGGTATCACCTAGCTTACCTGTAGACTGTCTCTTAGGTAATGACCTAGAGGCCTCAGGTTGGGCTGATGTAGAGTTTCATGCCCATGCAGCCATGCTGGGTATCCCTGAGGAATTGTTCCCTCTCATTTCTACTAAAATGAAAAAGCAAAGGAGAGAAGGCCTGAAAACTCAGGATCCCTCTCCATCAACAGGTAAAAAGGGTATCACAGTATCCCCTAACCACCCTACCATTCAGGATACCATTCCTGTGGTGGGAGAAACCTCTCCTGGGGTGGCACCTGTTCCAAGGGAAACATCAGCTGGCAAAGCTGTACTCCCTGAGGTAGAAGTACCTCTCTGTGGGATAACTAACATTGGTGAGAAAAAGAGCACCATTTTAGTTAACATGGAGCATCCCTCCAACCCTCCCAGAGACACTTTAGTGCAGAAACTCTGCACTGCCTCACAACACTTAGGCAGCATCCCTGCCCTAGTGTGGAGCTCATAGGACAGCATCCCTGCCCTGCTCCAACCCAAGAGAAACAGCATCCCTGTTCTCTCTTCCAGCCATATGGACAACGTTTTTGCCCAGCTATGGCTTTTCTGAGACAGCATCCCTGTCTGGCATTTCCATCACTACAAATAGGTGCAGTGGACAATTCCCACTGCTCTAAACTAAAACTTATTGATAGAAACTCTGAAAATACATCTTCACATTGTTGCTTAGCTAAAAAACTTCAAACAGGGTGGTTTACATCCCCACAGGGAAGTAACCATATAGTGGATGATAAAGGGAGTAACCAGTCTATTGCAGAGCTACTTTCTACTTATCACCACTTAGACAATAAAGTCTCAACTGGCCAAGGTTAGCCTTATTGTCCTTCGTTTGGGGGGGGGTTGTGTGAGAAAGTAGCCTCTTTAGAGCCTTGTTACCCCCACTTTTGGCCTGTTTGTGAGTGTATGTCAGGGTGTTTTCACTGTCTCACTGGGATCTTGCTAGCCAGGGCCCAGTGCTCATAGTGAAAACCCTATGTTTTCAGTATGTTTGTTATGTGTCACTGGGACCCTGCTAGTCAGGACCCCATTGCTCATAAGTTTGTGACCTATAGGTATGTGTTCCCTGTGTGATGCCTAACTGTCTCACTGAAGCTCTGCTAACCAGAACCTCAGTGGTTATGCTCTCTCTGTACAAATTGTCACTAACAGGCTAGTGACCAATTTTACCAATTTACATTGGCTTACTGGAACACCCTTATAATTCCCTAGTATATGGTACTGAGGTACCCAGGGTATTGGGGTTCCAGGAGATCCCTATGGGGTGCAGCATTTCTTTTGCCACCCATAGGGAGCTCTGACAATTCTTACACAGGCCTGCCACTGCAGCCTGAGTGAAATAACGTCCACGTTATTTCACAGCCATTTTACACTGCACTTAAGTAACTTATAAGTCACCAATATGTCTAACCTTTACCTGGTAAAGGTTGGGTGCTAAGTTACTTAGTGTGTGGGCACCCTGGCACTAGCCAAGGTGCCCCCACATTGTTCAGGGCCAATTCCCTGGACTTTGTGAGTGCGGGGACACCATTACACGCGTGCACTACATATAGGTCACTACCTATATGTAGCTTCACAATGGTAACTCCGAATATGGCCATGTAACATGTCTATGATCATGGAATTGCCCCCTCTATACCATCCTGGCATAGTTGGCACAATCCCATGATCCCAGTGGTCTGTAGCACAGACCCTGGTACTGCCAAACTGCCTTTCCCGGGGTTTCACTGCAGCTGCTGCTGCTGCCAACCCCTCAGACAGGCTTCTGCCCTCCTGGGGTCCAGCCAGGCCTGGCCCAGGATGGCAGAACAAAGGACTTCCTCTGAGAGAGGGTGTTACACCCTCTCCCTTTGGAAAATGGTGTGAAGGCAGGGGAGGAGTAGCCTCCCCCAGCCTCTGGAAATGCTTTCATGGGCACACATGGTGCCCATTTCTGCATAACCCAGTCTACACCGGTTCAGGGACCCCTTAGCCCTGCTCTGGCGCGAAACTGGACAAAGGGAAGTGGAGTGACCACTCCCCTGACCTGTACCTCCCCTGGGAGGTGCCCAGAGCTCCTCCAGTGTGCTCCAGACATCTGCCATCTTGGAAACAGAGGTGCTGCTGGCACACTGGACTGCTCTTAGTGGCCAGTGCCATCAGGTGACGTCAGAGACTCCTTCTGATAGGCTCCTTCAGGTGTTGCTAGCCTATCCTCTCTCCTAGGTAGCCAAACCCTCTTTTCTGGCTATTTAGGGTCTCTGTCTCTTGGGATTCCTTAGATAACGAATGCAAGAGCTCATCCGAGTTCCTCTGCAGCTCTCTTTTCACCTTCTGCCAAGGAATCGACTGCTGACCGCGCTGGAAGCCTGCAAAACTGCAACATAGTAGCGAAGACGACTACTGCAACTCTGTAACGCTGATCCTGCCGCCTTCTCGACTGTTTTCCTGGTGGTGCATGCTGTGGGGGTAGTCTGCCTCCTCTCTGCACTAGAAGCTCCGAAGAAATCTCCCGTGGGCCGACGGAATCGTCCCCCTGCAACCGCAGGCACCAAAGAACTGCATCACTGGTACCCTGGGTCTCCTCTCAGCACGACGAGCGAGGTCCCTTGAACCCAGCAACTCTGTCCAAGTGACTCCCACAGCCCAGTGACTCTTCAGTCCAAGTTTGGTGGAGGTAAGTCCTTGCCTCCCCACGCCAGACTGCATTGCTGGGAACCGCGACTTTTGCAGCTACTCCGGCTTCCGTGCACTTCTGGCTGAAATCCTTTGTGCACAGTCCAGCCTGGGTCCATGGCACTCTAACCTGCATTGCACGATCCCCTAAGTTGTTTTCCGGCGACGTGGGACTCCTTTGTGCAACTTCGGGTGAGCACCGTTTCACGCATCCTCGTAGTGCCTGTTTCTGGCACTTCTTCGGGTGCTGTCTGCTGCTGAGAGGGCTCCTTGTCTTGCCCGATGCCCCCTCTGTCCCCAGACGCAATTGGCGACATCCTGGTCCCTCCTGGGACACAGCAGCATCCAAAAACACTAACCGCACAATTTGCAGCTAGCAAGGCTTGTTGGCGGTCTTTCGGCGGGAAAACACTTCTGCACGACTCTCCACAGCGTGCGGGATCCATCCTCCAAAGGGGAAGTCTCTAGACCTTGTCGTTCCTGCAGAAACCTCAGCTTCTACTGTCCAGTAGCAGCTTCTTTGCACCCACAGCTGGCATTTCCTGGGCATCTGCCCATCTCCGACTTGCTTGTGACTTTTGGACTTGGTCCCCTTGTTCCACTGGTACCCTCGACTGGAAATCCATCATTGTTGCATTGTTGGTTTGTGTCTTTCCTGCAGAATTCCCCTATCACGACTTCTATGTCCTTTGGGGAAATTTAGTGCACTTTGCACTCACTTTTCAGGGTCTTGGGGTGGGCTATTTTTCTAACCCTTACTATTTTCTAATAGTCCCAGTGACCCTCTACAAGGTCACATAGGTTTGGGGTCCATTCGTGGTTCGCATTCCACTTTTGGAGTATATGGTTTGTGTTGCCCCTATCCCCATGTGTCCCCATTGCATCCTATTGTAACTATACATTGTTTGCACTGTTTTCTAATACTATTACTGCATAGTTTGGTATTGTGTACATATATCTTGTGTATATTTGCTATCCTCATACTGAGGGTACTCACTGAGATACTTTTGGCATATTGTCATAAAAATAAAGTACCTTTATATTTAGTATATCTGTGTATTGTGTTTTCTTATGATATTGTGCATATGACACTAGTGGTACTGTAGGAGCTTCACTCGTCTCCTAGTTCAGCCTAAGCTGCTCTGCTAAGCTACCATTATCTATCAGCCTATGCTGCTAGACACCCTATACACTAATAAGGGATAACTGGGCCTGGTGCAAGGTGCAAGTACCCCTTGGTACTCACTACAAGCCAGTCCAGCCTCCTGCAATGGAGACCAGGAAGGTGTTGATGTCCTTCAACTCCTCCCTGATCCCCAGGTACTGTCCCTCCTACAGCCGCTGGGTCTACTGCAACTTGTCCAGTATCTGGCCCATCGTCTCCTGGGAATGGTGGTATGCTCCCAGGATGTTGGTGAGTGCCTCCTGGAGAGTCGGTTCCCGGGGCCTGTCCTCCTCCTGTCGCATAGAAGTCCTCCCAGCTTCCCTGTTTTCCTGTGCCTCTGTCCCCTGAACCGTGTGCCCACTGGCCCCAGGTCCCTGATTGTCCTGTGTTTGTGGGGTGGCCTGGGGTCCCTGTAGTGGTGGACACACTGCTGATTGACGTGTCCTGGGGACAGAGGTATGGCCTGCTGGGTGGGTACTGTGCTGGTGTTTCCTGAGGGGGGAGGCTCTGTGGTGGTATGGGACTGTGCCTGGGTTACTGACTGTCCGGAGATCTCTGATGGGCTAGGTTGGTCATCCAGATCCGGGCGCCCAGAGCTGCTGTCATCACTGTGGGCCTCTTCTGGGGGTGGACTGGAAGTTGCTGGCACCTCCTCCGTGGTGACGTTGGGTGGGGGACCTGTGGGGATGTAAATGCAGTGTTATTGTTTCGGTGTGTGTCATCTTGTGCATGGGTGTGTTGCCCTGTATGGTTGTAATTGCCCTGGCAGCTTTGACTTGTGTGAGTGGTGATTTTGTGGGCTAGGTGATTTTCTCTAATGTGTATGCTTTAGTCAAGGGTGTCCATGCATGTCTGTGATGGGGGGGCCATGCAGTGGTGTTACATGCAGGGCTTGGTATTTGGATGAGTGGGTTGTGGTGGTTGGGTATGTGGGAGGTGGTGAAGTGATGAGAGTGAGGGTAAGGGTGTGGGTATGTGATGGCATGCAGGTAGTGGGGGTGATAGTAGTAAATAGTTGACTTACCAGAGTCCAGTCCTCCTCCTACTCCTGCCAGGCCCTCAGGATGCATGATTGCCAAGACTTGCTCCTCCCATGTTGTTAGATGTGGGGGAGGAGGTGGGGTTCCACCGCCGGTCCTCTGTACATCTACTTGGTGTCTTGCTGCTGTAGAACACACCTTCCCCCATAGGTCATTCCACCTCTTCCTGCTGTCATCCCTTGTTCTGGGGTGCTGTGCCACGGTGTTGACCCTGTCCACGATTCTCCACCATAGCTCTATCTTCCTAGCAATCGACGTCTACTGCACCTGTGATCCGAATATCTGTGGCTTTACCCGGATGATTTCCTCCACCATGACCCTTAGCTCCTCCTCAGAGAACCTTAGGTGTTGTTGCGGTGCCATGGGTGTATTGTGAGTGGTGTGGGTGAGGGTGTGTGTGGTGCTGTGTTGAGGTGTGTGATGTAGGGTGCGTGGATGGTGTATAGGTGCTGGTGGTGTGTGTCTGTGGTCTTGTCTGTGGTCTTGCTATCTCTCTTGTGGCACTTGTTTGTATTGGTAAGGGGCTGTGGGTAATGTGGGTGGGTGTTTTATAGTGGTGTAGGTGTGTGGGTGTGGTGTGTGTATGGGTGTCAGGTGTGTGTAGTTTTAATTGTCCAATGTGGTGTAGTTTTGTTGGGTTGTGTGTGTTTTGAGTGCAGCAGTATGTACCGCCAATGGTTTAACGCCATTGAATGTCCGCCGTGGTGATTTGTGGGTCATAATGCTGTGGGCGTAGTTCTGTTGGCGTAACGGTGTGAGTTTTGGTACCACCAGTTCATCACTGACCTTTGGGCTGGCGGACTTGTGTGTGTGGCTGTATAGTGACGGATTTCTATGTGTGGGTCATAATATGGGTGGCGGTAATCCTCTGCGGCAGTGGTATGTTGGTGGCAGTCAGCATGGCAGTAAGCAGTACTCACCGCCAATGTCATAATGAGGGCCTGAGTCTCTTACATGGAAGCAACAAATTGATAGATTAAAATCATATCAAGCCAATGTACATTCCTAAACTAGGATTAAAGCAAATGATCCTCAAGTCATATTGTACTTACCAACAAGCCAGGCCCTCTTAGGTCCAAGTTGTGACATTTGCAGGGGTATGGTGCTGTTCCATGGTACAAAGGAATTATGTGTTGACCTTGGAAAGCAGACACACACACTTGAGGTTTGTAAATCTGGTAAGCATACAACTTGCACATTGATGGAATGGAAGTTCTTCTGATTGTGGTAGACATGTTGCCTGCCATGTGATGGCACCAATGCAATATATGTGCTATCAATTGCTCCAACCACATCTGATAGGCCACCCAAATCATGCAATTCTCCCTTCACATTGGCCAAATCCTGAGCTCTTGGAAACTAGATGAAACTGTTGATGTGCCTCATCTTTGAAGCAAGGAGTTTTTGTAGCACACTACTGAACGTTGGCTATGACATGCCTCCAGATACTGCTACAGTCAATTGAAAAGGTCAGTGGCCGCAAAATGAAGTACTGCCATGAGTTTCACTATTGGTGTTGTTGCTCTTTTATTCCTATTGTGTGGAATGAGATCAGGTGCCAGCTGCTGACATAAATCCTGAACGCCGCCTTCTACCCATTCCTGGGTTCATATGTCTGCATTTAACAAAAACAATCAATCAAAATGGTCACACAAGACGTTCACAATCAGTACATATGTCATGTCTTGGTTAGATTAGTGATCTTATTGTGTCATATATATTACCATAATTTTCAAGTATCTGCTACTTCTAGTCAAATTTTGTTTTACATTTTTGACATTTTTTTAAAATAATATGTGACTAATATATTTGAAATGTATTATTTGCACATGATTATTTTTTACGATTACATTCAGCAGAAGTATAACATACACCGTGACACTATCAATGTCAAATACAGAAATGGTTCACTTTTCTTTGTGTCATATCTTGCCAAAAAGAGTGTTGCATGTATCTTAGATTTGTATACAAAGTAGCCACCATTTTGAGTGCTGATGACATTCAAACATTTCAAAAACACACAGCTCCACTTCCTAAAATGACCGGTGCCTGACCTTGCCCTCAGGACATTGACTATTGAATGGCTGTCAGTGGAAGTAGACTGCATAGTAGGTGGAACACTCCATGATGGACACTGCAATAGGCTAACAAGAAGTGACAGCTATGCATGAGAGTCTCTGCCATGGAGTGAGTATCTAGTGTACTTGTGCCCGCCATCTGGGAAAATACTCACTTGCCTCCTAACATTGGAGCCAACCACACCTCCAAAGCTTGTGCTGCTGTTACTAACCTCTGGGAGCCAGGATACTGGGGAAAGCAGGTGACAGGGCCCCTGCCATCTCCCTTGAGTAGATGGAGCTCCTCACCAGGGAGGCCCTGCTCCTGCACAGCCAGCTATACAGGAATCCAGAGGAACAGGAAATGTTTGAGTCAGAAATGTTTCCCAAATTAACTTTGAGTCGATTTGATTTTGAACTAAGTGTTGGCATTTCAATGTAGTGAACTGTATGATTTAGTTGGGTACAGAATGTTGTTCGACAATGTTTAAAAAGTCACCTGAAAGAGTAAGTTAAATTTTCAGTTCAGGTTACTCACAATTCCTAATTTCATTAGACAAACTGCAGGTCCCTTATTTCTAGTGAGCAGTAGACACAGTACCACTAGTTTCAGTGAAAACATGTACCCCATGTCAAAAATAGTGAAATGTGATGTGCAAGAAGAATCATCAAATTTGTGGAGTAGTCTCATGCTGTTCTGTCAAGTGAAAATACATCCCATAATTGGAAATAAGAGTGTCTGTATGTTTCAGACATGTCATAGTGCCACATGTGGGGAGGGGTATTTCCTGTGCTGCAGGTCTAAATGGCACAGGTTCTCAATCATCTATGCAGGTATATCCCATTACTATACACACTTGTGCATACATCACCTAAGCCCATGCTCTCACTGACACATGGCATCCATTCCATACTGTCCTTAGTCACTGTATGTGGTGCAAACCACAGTAGGTGGCTCTTTGAAGATAAGGAATGAAGCTGCATGGGGTTATGTGCAAATAACATACAAATTGTTTGGCCTTTAGTGTCTCCCAATGATTTTTACTAAGCAGGATTGGGTGTCACTACAGGACATATTTCCTAGCGCAGGTCTAGATGATGTTTGTGGCCTGGATTGGTAACATAAGTCCATAGAAATTGTTGAGGGTATTCAACAGATCACCGCCAATTAGTATTTCGTAGAAATTGTAAATGTTTTAAACAATATGTACTGACTGTTTTGAGAATGCATGTGAGAGATGCAACAAAATTGTGTCACACCACTCCAGACAACTAAAATCACTTAAAACCTATTGCGTTCTTTATTTAAGAGGTGGGAGGACCTCTGACTTTGGACCAGCCCCTGACCCTTCTAATGACCTGCATCTTTGTGGTGACCTACCCAGAGTTTGATCTTCTATTTCTGCTGACATGGCATAGTATGCACTTATGATACAGTTGATTTTTCAGACTTTACATTGGTAGGTTGGTACAATTACAATATGTTAATGAGCATCTGCTCTAAAAGGACTGGAAATGTACATCAGCATTAATCCCTATTTGAAATATGCTAGAAATATGTTTTCACAGCAAGATTCAAGTCAGTTCATGTAGACAGTAGCAGATTGTCATGAATCCTTGGTCCTTCACTAATGTGCTTGTAAGCCAGTCTGTGTCAAGCAACATGAAATCTTATGCCAAACTGTATTGACATTAATTATAGTTACACATACCCCATATGACACTTAGGTGTCCTTAGTTATGTCCAAATGAAAAATCAATGATGGAGAGAAAAAGTGATACTTAAAAGGATATTTGCAGATGGAAGGTTATATTACATAGATGTCAGAGCATACCATCTTGATGAGTTAATATTAGACCCAAAACGAGTCTCTTTTGAGGAATGAATCTAGGCGTATGCATTTACTCATGCTGTCAAAGTCATTTGTCATGCAAAGAAATAAAAGTGGAAGAGAGACAAAATGTATACATGATATGGGAGTTAATATGGGGAATTTCTAGACTATGAGCAAATGGTTTGTGGAATTCTTCCCTATGTGCATGAGATACTAATTTTGAAGAAGCCACATTTGAGGTCCTTGGTTTAATATGTAGACTTGACAAATGTTTTGTGAGCAAAGTTCATGTACCATTCTGTTTACACAGATACACTCAAACTGTTGTATCTGCATTTTCAGCATCATCTGAGCAGTGCAAAGGTGGTAGCGGCCACATCAGTGGGGAAGAAGCTGAGCACTGTGGTACTGGTGAAGACACCACCGAAGGATCCAGTGCCATGGAGGGTGAGGGGACTGGCACAGAGGCCACCAGCAACTCAACATCATCTTTGAAGCCCTACACAGAAGACCAGTCCCTATTGTTGGTAGACCCTAGTGCTGCAATTCCACCTGCATAATTGTCTATCACCCTTGTTTCCATCTCCACCCTCCCTCTGGCTCCCCCCAGTTGGCCATAGCCACCCTCCTAAAAAGGGGGGTCATCACCTTTGCTGGAGGCATCTCCCCCCTGCCCTGTCTCCCAGACTATATTCAATGAGGAGGCTATTAGCCAATTGTGGACTATATCTGTAGGCCAGACTGCAATTCTGATTGCCACCAGGGGCTTAGTGGGCAGGTGACACAGAAGCTAGCTTACCTAGATTGCATTTACATTGCCATTTCTGGCCTAAAGGGGTCATTCCATGGTTTGGCCTCCTCATTGATTGCAGCCTCATACCTACCCCATCCTCCTGCCCCAACACCCATCCCTTTTCCATCGCAGATCCCTCTTCCCGGCCTAACCAAAGCCCACCACACATTTCATGCACACTCTCTAACACACATTATATACAATACTTGGAGGGTTATACAGCATTTCTATACATTCTTTGCAGAAAGGAATACGGACCTTGTCACAGAGTCATAAATCTGACCATCTGAAAAAGTGCTTGCATGGACAATATGTGGGCCAGTAACATGTCCAAATGTCTGGCATGAGGAGCGCATGATAACTGCGTGTTGTGTATGTGCTGTGTGCTGATTGGCTGAGTGTTCCTATCTTCATGTGGCATCAAACTTCTACAGTTTTGGAAACGCGCACCCCTCTTGCCAAATGTGTTTTATTAGGGTCCAATCTCCTACGACTATTGTGATGTTGTTGACTATCTGTGAGACCAATCAGGGTTTTTCCTGCTCGAACATTTGTCTACGGGCTATGGGTCACCCCACCTGTGACCGTGTCAATCAGTTGCTTCAGGCCAATTTTGCAGGGCTTGCCTGACCACATTTTTCTGACTCAGGGTTGATGAGGAGGTCACATTGGGTGGAATCGACAATAGTAATGCAAGGTTGTTGTTATGCACTCACATATTATGGTGTACATTAATTTAGTTTTTATCTCTATCAGCAGTTCCCCCAGTTGAATTTTCAACTACTTTACCCACCCCATAATTCATGATAGTCCCATTATTCGAGATTTGACGTGTTTCTGTTGTGTTCATTTCTATTTCTCTAGTTACTTGCATTCTACCTAATTTTACAGTAGGAAACCTCCACTTGTAGGAAACAACATAAAAACAGAACAAGAATTAGGATCAGAAGCAATTATATTCACAGTCTGGTCACCCACTGGAAGAGCCAGGAAAACCATTCAAACAACCAGTCCTGCTCAGGGGCACCTCCCTTCTTCTTCATGTAGGCCTTTAGGCATTGCAGTGCTTGGAAGGCAGGAGTTAGTGTCCCATTGTTCAGGTCATTACCAGGGATAAGTGTACAACAGGATCTTGGTGCATTCCCCACCCTCCAATGTGGTCATCAAGTGCAACACATACCGACATTGCATCATCATGAGGCAGATGGCTCTTAGTTGTTCCCTGATAGCGTTTAGGCCAAACTCAGTATCGTTGATCATTTTCAACATTTCCCACCTGGTTATCTGCAACGTGTGGGAGTTTGCTTTTGTCTATAGGTTGAAGAAGGGCATGGACATTCCCTCTTTTACTTGAACATCAGTAAATAGTCTGAAATCTTCCAGAATGCCCTTGTACTGAGCCTTAGCCAAAATAATTGGCATGTTTTATTTTCTCGAGCCTAATGCAACAGAATTGTTTTCTTCTGTAGTGGATGTTGAAACAACTTGGACAGGTCTTCTTCAGGGATGACTACGGTCGTGGTGTGTATAGTCATGAGGAAGCAGATGCCCCGGCATTCAGGGATGAGCTGAGCATAGAAGAATTCTCCACACTGCCAGTAGAAGTCCAACAGCTTGGAGGTGCTGCACTGCATGTCTAACATGTGCAATATTGCTCCACAATTTTCATGCGTGCTGAGCAGGATCATCCCTTTTCCTCTGCAACACACGGAATGCAGTGTAAGTGTCTGTACAATTAGGGATTGCCCCTTAACCTACAACCACATGTACCTATCTATGTCAGCAACACAGATTTCCTGACATGGAGTATCTATGCTGGTATTAAATCCTACCCTATGAGACTTTTTTCCCTTGTATCATTAAGGTGGATGGCCCTGCACAGGAACTTCATGTTTGGGGTCCATTTTTTATTAAAGAAGACTGCCCCAGACATGGTAAGGGTCACCCTGGGGACACAGACACAGGCAGGAATGGATGTATTTGTATACTGGTGTGGGAGGTTTGCGTTTTCCAACAATCTCTTTTCTGTAAAGTCTTGGGGCCAAACAGTGTCCTCCCCAATATGCTTCACCTGCGCATCCTGTCTAGCTCAGTTTGACTATCGCTAGGCTCAGTGTAAAGACACAGGCCAGATTTAAGAGGGCCTAGCACCTCCTTGCACCACATTAGCGTAATAGTTTATGCCAATGTGGCCCAGTGAGGCCAAAATCGCCATGCCAGATTTACCAAGTGGTGCAATGAATGCATTGCAGAGGAGTGTATTTCTGTTGGTTGATCTTCTGTGGGATTATTTATTTTTTCCCTAACTATTTTTCACTAATGTGTGTATGCTTAACTGATGTGGGTGGAACCTTTTGACCTACACATGTGCGTGGTGTAATGTGAAAGGAAGGGGGCGCGTCACAATTTTGGTGTTGTTGGCAGTCAGAAAGTGTTCTGACATGTGTATGCCTCTCTTGTTCCAACACGTGGCATTCAATGAGGTTCTCCCTAATGGAGTCAGGTGTCTTGGCCATGCTCTTTCTCTGGAAGCTTTGGTTTGGGTTACTTTTTGTGGATCATTGAGTGCCTTCCTAGATCTTCATGCGATGCGGTTTTTATTGCGGTATGCTGGAGAGGGTCAGAGAGGTGCTCTGCAGCTCTTGTGTGACCTTCTAATGGACAATGACTGGGATCGGGCTTTTGCTTCCTTGAACTATGCGTGTGGCCTTATGTGATCTGATTAGCAGGCCTGACGCAGTGGTGAGCACCTTGCATGGTGCTGTGGTGATCATTTGCAGAATCCCTTTCCCTCTTAGGACCCCCTTTCCATCGGATCCAGGGTGTGTTTCAGTCTGCCACCCCAGCTGGGATGAGGGACTTCTAGCTGGCAACATGCTACCCTCACTGCTTTTGGATGGACATGGTTGGACGAACAGAATTTGGACATTTGGAAGACTTTTAAAGAAAAGGAGGAGGTAGAGCATTTGCTTATGGTGGGAGTCAGGTGCTCGGCCAGTACTTGTCGAGACTTGCCCGATACGTAATGAACACGATTGGCTGATTGCTTTAGAGGATTTCCATACTGACTTGGTGCCATGTTGTTGCTTCATAACCTGTCAGATTTGAATGGACTTTAAAGTTTTATGGGGACAACATTATCCCAATTGCACGGAGATCCTACCTCCTGGCACTGGAATATCGCTTCATTTTGGAACTGAAAGGGGAGCTTCAATAGCTGGAGGCCTGTTGTTGAAGAATGGGGTCATTTCGACTTGTAGCCCGGCTGCAAGGACTTGGATGTGGGGTCCTGGATGCC
The DNA here is from genome assembly GCF_031143425.1 of Pleurodeles waltl. Classification (NCBI taxonomy): domain Eukaryota; kingdom Metazoa; phylum Chordata; class Amphibia; order Caudata; family Salamandridae; genus Pleurodeles; species Pleurodeles waltl. The sequence goes on from NC_090439.1 coordinate 346,676,416, forward strand.
TGCTTTTCTTGATGGTTGGGAGCCACAGTGCACCCTCGTTGAACTACCCTCCTTCTGGGGCGTGGCCAGCCTTCCCCACCCTGGCGGACTAGCAGCAGAGTGCGACCCAGGTCTCTGCAGACACTGAATGTTGGACTGTAGTGTGGGTTCCCAATTGATAAAATGTACAGCAGCCCTGAGTTTTTCCCAAATGCAAGTAAAATTGAGAGTTTTCTCCTAACTAGTCTTTATTTTGTAAATGAGTTATGAAGTGGGTTGTAAAATTAGTGAGGATTTCAGACCAGCTGCGTACTTGGATTTTGCAAATGTGTAAAGGCACTGTCTTCACTGACAGTTATCCCTCCCTGCCATGGCTGTAGCCCTGGTCCTTGCTATTCCAGCTGCCATGTGTTTAGCCAGCTACTTGGTTTCTGCTGTGGCTGAATGCAGGATGTATTTGGATAGATCAGGGCTTGGTTCTGTGGATGGAGATTTTGCGGGGACTGGCTAAGGCTTATCACTCTTTGTTCATGAAAAGCTTTTAGGTGGCATCAGCCGGCCATGTGGCCCATCGTTCGGCAAAAGTAGCACTCTCTGAAGTCTGGCTGCTGCCAGCCTCCCTGATCTCTGCTGGTAGGATTGGGTGGAAACCCACTTGGGTTCTGTGGCGGAGCTCCCTTCAAGACTGGTGCCATTTGTTTGCTTGCAGCCAATGCGGCTCCTTCGAGGGTGGTCTTTTTTAACTTATGTTGGCCCAGCTTAGCAGTGTCTCTCTGAACTTTCTCTTGTTTGTCAATATCTTTGTCCTGCTTCTTCCCGTAGTAGTGTAATATGTGGGCCTGTATTTCCCACCAAAGTTTGGTGTTTAAACTACGCTGTCCAGCCCACTCTGTATTTGGGTGGACATCACCTTTTTGAGGATGTTGAAAAAGAGTGCAACCTTGGTACCCATGTAGGTCCATGACTTTCCTGTCTCTTATCCCCATCATTTCCTCATGCTGCCTAGAAAGTCAGTCATGATTTTTCCAGGTTTTATGCTCTTTGCCATTAATCACCCAATGTCCTGGCAGTCAGGGAACATTTTCTTAAGGGCCGTTCATATCTGGTGCCTAAATTAACTGAATGCGGCCTAGTCATACTTGGTGTAAGTCAGCGTGACTGGTGGAATGTGGGATCTGGAAAACACTGTGTTAATCTGCTTCTCTCTGATGAGGCTGCTGAGCAGACTCTTGAGTTCGTCTATTGCTAGGTTTATTCCTGTAGCGTTTTTCTCCAAAAATGAGATCCATTTTCCCACCCCCCATCAATGGGAGCAGTTTGGTCCTGAGCCCTTTTTTGTCCATCCGTGCCCATGGCATATATATGGCCCCTGATGTGCCCTTCTGTAAAACAACGCCCTCCAAATAATGACCCACGAATCACCACAACGGACATTTAACGGCGGTAAATCATTGGTGGTATACACAGCTGCGGCGGAAATGGCCACCCAAAAATAAAACAAGACAACATTGACCGGTCAAAAAAGCCCACACCTGCCACCAATACACACGCCCCACACACCCAGCAACAGCACCATAAAACTTACCCCCACATCACCCACAATCCTTTGCAAACATGAGAAGACTGCTACATCTTGCCCCCACCTCCTGCCCCACAGTTGACAGCATGGGAGGAGAATGTCTTGGCAATACTGCATCTAGAGGACCTCACTGGAGTACCCGGAGGACTGGACACTGGTGAGTCACCATTACCATCCTACCACCACCCATACCTGCATGCCAGGTCACCCCCTCACCCTGACTCCCACAGTGCACCACCCCAATTACCACACCTAAATGTCTACCTCTGCATGCCATACCCACTGTCAGCACATCCCTCCCAGCTCTGCATACACACCCACCACCACTGTCATAATTTGGTGGTTATTACCGCCAGTCTGGCAACTGTACTACCGCCATCACTGGCGTGGCAGTCACATGACCACCACAACTTTGATCTCTTATTTCTTGGTCAACCCCTCTCCTACGCTGGCGTTCTGGTGGGGTTTGGCACCTCCCTTCTGGTTCACCTTCAGACAGCTCTTCATTTGAAGCCTGGGGCTTGGCTCTGCCCCCCTCAAGGAGCTGGGTAGGGCATGCTGTTCTGTTCTCCCTTTGTGCTTCCCAGGCAGAAGCTCTCTCTCTCCTCATTCTGCACCTTCCTTCAAACTCCCAGCTGGGCTGCCTCCTTCTCTCAGTGCTGTGTGAGATTCTCCTTGGTGGGAACATGCCCTCAAGCTCACTTTTTGTCATCTCTCCCATTGCCTGGGCACCCTTTGGAGAAGTGTGCAGATCCTTGTCTTTCCGCCTGCATGTAGGTGGCTACCGCCGTGGTCAGTGGTCATCCTGCACTGGCGGTTAGGGTGGTTTATTGGGTGTCTATGGGAGGGATCACCGCCATGGTCATAATTTGGTGGTTATTACCGCCAGTCTGGCAACTGTACTACCGCCATCACTGGCGTGGCAGTCACATGACCACCACTACTTTGATCTCTTATTTCTTGGTCGATCCCTCTCCTACTCTGGCGTTCTGGTGGGGTTTGGCACCTCCCTTCTGGTTCACCTTCAGACAGCTCTTCATTTGAAGCCTGGGGCTTGGCTGTGCCCCCCTCAAGGAGCTGGGTAGGGCATGCTGTTCTGTTCTCCCTTTGTGCTTCCCAGGCAGAAGCTCTCTCTCTCCTCATTCTGCGCCTTTCTTCAAACTCCCAGCTGGGCTGCCTCCTTCTCTCAGTGCTGTGCGAGATTCTCCTTGGTGGGAACATGCCCTCAAGCTCACTTTTTGTCATCCCTCCCATTGCCTGGGCACCCTTTGGAGAAGTGTACCCTATGGCTCCCACCTCTATGTCAGACCATGGAAGGCTGGGAACTGTTTCCTCCCCCGACTTGCAGTATTACTGTCCAGGACCGCTATAAACCTCCCAGTCACCTGAGAGCACTCTGTTGGACTGGTTGGAATATGTGCTCCCCAATCTGTTGGTGTTTGAACATCAAGGCGCGACAGACGGGGGTCAAACTTTGGGGAAACATAGCTCTGACCTGAGATGGGGCTGGAGCCATCTGTGCCTGCTGGTCTGTTGGCCCTCCAACCCTGAACCCAGTGGTTCACTGCCTAGCGGAGGGCACTTCGAGACCCATAACAAGCAGATTGTTGTAACCTGGTGTCGGAATAGCCAGGATGGCAGGCATCGGAGAGTGAACCTCCACACCTACGTATGACAGAAGCCTTGTTTGCAGGTTCTGGATGTTTACAGGTTAGGACACCTCGAAGGTGGCCCATAGTTCTAGCAGTGCCTCTCTTTTAGCCTTCTTTCACCCTACAACTTTGGTCTGAATGTGTGCCTCCATGTGTTCTATGATGTTTGTGTCAAAGGTTCCCCCCTCTGGCCAGGTGAATTTATGTGTCTTGGAATATGTGTGCCATTCATGGCAGAATTTATCTAGCTTTTTAGCATGAATGGGGAATCTGTTTTGCATGTGGCTTAACGTCAACTCCATGATGGGTTGGAAACCTTTTTTAAGGACTGGTATAGTTCTAACCTTTTTGAGCTTTAAATAATCATAAATTCTACTCTGACTGTGAGGAAATATGTGCACAAGATTATGCCAGCAATACCTACTAGCTATGAGCTCAACTTCAGACAGAGATGCATCAAACAGACTTTTCACAATACATAGAACAATGCATTTGAAGGGTCACAACCTGAAAGAAAGTGCAATGGTTAGTTCCAAATAATATAACCTGTTTTCAGTAGCGAAATAGCATATATGGAATAACAATTTTTGGGAGAAAGGTAACAACTTCATCATGCGCAAATTAAACATTTAAGGAGACATAGCATTTCAACATGAAATATAACTGCAATAGTTTATCAACACAACAAAATTAACAATGCATTTATTGAAAGCCACAATAGAAAGAAAAGAGAGAAAAAAGTGACAGGAAAAAAAATTATGATTTTGTCAAAAAAACCTGAAGCCCACTCCTAACGCATGCTGCCCAATGCCAAGGGGAGGCTCTGCGCAGTACATGGGACTAAGTGAGCCTGATAGAATGTCAATATCGACAAAGATAGCAACAATTTATATGGAGAAGGAACAACTCTATAACTACAGGCCCTCCTCGGCCAAGTACAAGTTACAACTAATCTCCAAGGTCCAAATCGTTCCATAACCTCCTAATTGCACCCTGTTTCATACCCAGTTGCTTAGCACATCTTTGGTGTCACACCCAGCAGTCCAAGCAAATAACACCTCTGAATTCTTTCAGAGACCACCCGTGTTTAAGAGACTGGTAGTGCTAAGAAATCTTTTTGGCCTAAAATATGAGATTCAGGTTTTGGCCCCAATATCACACCCAGGGCCTTTATGTACCATCTTTGTCATGCATAGTGGTCCAAGCTGTAAGGCCTTGTCCTTATATCATTATTCAGGGGTCAAGCTCACCATCTGTGTCACACACAACAACCTTCCCTAGTTGTGTGTCGACTATCATGAAAAGGTGACCTCCGAAGCCATCCTGCGACTACTCAGTTTGGTCACATGAAATATGCAATTGTCAGATTTCTGTCAGTGGCTGGGTGCTCAGGTTAAATCTTTACACTTCTTCCTAGTTTGCCATACACCACATGCTGGGACTGAGGATCAGATGTAGTCTCTTACCCACTGACGGCGACTTCAGGATGGACCTCCAACCCACAGATTCAGCAAAACTTTCAGTCAATTGCCGCATCTGCTCTACTCTTTTTGTTGCGCAGATGTAAATCTGTACGAGTGGAGTCTACTTCCTTCGGCTACAGTCAGGCCCGAAGAACCAGTCTCTCCTGGCTGGCTTGCCAAAATGTTGCTGAAATGCCGTTTTACCTCAGAGAAATGGAAGACAAGAGGTTTTGGCAAAACAGGAACAGTTGGTTTAATTAAACAGAGCAGCGGGAGAGTGCAGTACAGATTCAGGGTCTGATAACTGTCTCTCAAAGTTGCATAGTTCTGAGCACCCTTATATACAATTATTAGATGGTTATAAAACAGTTCTATACATTATTTTGCAGAAAGGAATCTGGGCCTAGTCATGGAGTTTTAAATGTGACAATCTGATAAGGTGCTGATGTGGGTCTCAACCTTGTGTGAAGAAAATGTGGGCCAGTAGGTAACATGTCCAGATGTCTGGCATGACGAGCATGTGATCACTGCATGTTGTGTGCTGATTGGTTGAGTGTTCCTAACTTCACATGGCATCTAACTTTTATGGTGTTTTCGGACCATGTGTCCCTCCAGCCAAATGTGTTTTACTGGGGGCCAATCTCCTATGACTATTGTGGTATCAATGCCTATCTGAGGGATCAATCTTGGTTTTTCCTGATCAAGCTTTTGTGTATGGGCTACATGTCGCCCCACCTGTGACACTTAGCCCATGTTGTTTTCAGTTGCTTCAAGCCAAGGTCACAGGGTTTGCCTGACCACAAATTTCTGACTCAAGATTAATGAGGAGGTCACATCAGCTGGAATCAACCAAAGTAATGAGAGTTTGTTGTTATGCGCACACATATCATGGCATACATTGACATTGTTTTCATCTCTAGCAACACATACATACATACAGACACCAAATACCTCCACCACCACCACAAACATACCGACAACACACCCAACATGACACAAACATACACACCCACCACCACCACCCCTGCAGACAGGACGTCAACTGCGACACAAACATACACACACACCACCACAGACACATTCACCAGCACATCTGCAGGTACCCCAACCACACACAGCACCTCCCCAGCTCACCCATCCACACACACACACACATACATTGTATGTTGCACACACTGTATGTAAATGCCCACATTCACCCATGCAACAGATATACAGTAAGAGTTACAAACCAACACATACACTACATACACCAGAACCACAGGCACCAGCAACATCAAAAGACACATGTACATCAGACACTGCCACTCTCTCTACTTCCAAACCTGAACTCCCTGCCAACCACCCTATTCATTTTCCCAATGAAGACCTTCTTTTTGACCTGGCCCTGACCCCCTGTACAATCCCAAACCACACCACCCAAAAGTCTTTCCACCCCCTCCACTGCAACCCACCACTTCCACATCCCAAACCAAACCTCCCAAATGTTAATCCACCCCTCTCAAATGTCTTGCACTCCTTTCACACCCCAACCCACCCCTTCCACACCCCATATTACCCTTCTCAAATCTGAACCCACCCCTCCCAAATCCAAACCCACCCCTCTCAAACCAAAGGACCCCCCCAAAGTAAGATCATTGAGCTGCCTGCTCTCTGACCAATAGATACTCCTTCCTGAGGAAGTTGTACATGGCAGTGAAATTAGGAGGCAAGTTCAGGGCCTGAAGCCCATGTGTGCAATTGTGGACAATTTGGACATTACCTGTTGATCTTAAAATGAGATACAATGCGAGAAGTGTATCATGCTATTTTTAAAATTCATTTAATTTTCAATAACTTTGTCCTGGCCTAATTTTTTTATTGATTTTTACTAATATTTTGCTGATGATGTTATTTGTGCCGATGTGCGTGCCATGCAATTACTTTCATTTGTAACAAAGACAAGCACAGGTTTTAATTTTTAGATATCTTTGGAATGCAACATTAATACATTTATGATGGACATGTTAATTTTGGTGCAAGCTTCATCATGTTACTAGACCCTCACCCCAAAATTGTATTTGTTTCTGTTTTTATGACTGGAAAATGCATGTGTGTTTATTTTACCATGGTGTGGCTATCATATACACATATGCATTACACAAGAAACCTGGCACTTTAAAGTTAAATGGCATCTGTTCTTTCTCATAAATTGCACAAACCAAGGGGACATGTGACCTTTATGCATCTCTGACATGTTTGCAGTTTAGAGTTTACGCTGACTTTATATTCTGTGTGCACACACTTGTAACATTTTGTAGTGCTATTGCTACATTACCAGGGATTTTTGTAGTTCCTATTGGGTATCCAGTTTAAGTATATGATATTACATCTTAGGGAAAATTGTTGCAAACCCCTGTATTGACACATTTCGAGTCAGGATTGGTATGACTTTTTGTGTAGATGTTCATTGCCATGAAGGCAGCTTGTAACATATTGGTGAGTGTTTCTGATATATTGAGGTGTGTTTTTAAACATTTTTCTAACTACGCCATTACAGATGTATATATTGGACCTCATTGAACTCTTGCTTGCAAGTATTTGTTATACATGCAAAATCCTGTGCTAATGTACCCTGACAATTCTGAAGGTGACAGGTAATACAGTGACTTACCTTCTGTTCCTGTGATGTTGGGGTTAATTTTCGACTTGGTCCAGTAGTATCAGCAATGGCAGGATTTGTATGACCAGGTTCATGGCAGCAGGAAATGGGAAAACAAAAAAAAAGTTGAGTTTCACACTTTTATCTCTCCCAATCCAACAACTCGTGTGTGGATGTTTAGCCGGAGTTAGCGGGAAGGCGTATCATGATTGACGGTAAAAGTGGCTGCAGTCTTCTTTCCTGCTGCTTTTACCTATGACATTGTCGACTCAGGTGGTGAATCATGGTGGTAGCGGCGGGTCGGCAGCGGACTTTAGTCCATGGACCCACCAACATCTAAATAGAATTGGTGGCCCGCCTACTAGGCAGATAGGAAATTCATTAGAAAAAAGATAGCAGGACTGTAGGAAGTTGGCTCTGAATGCACTATTTCAAAGTAAGGAATAGTATGCACAGAGTCCAAGGGTTCCCCTTAGAGGTAAGATAGTGGCAAAAAAGAGATAATTCTAATGCTCTATTTTGTGGTAGTGTGGTCGAGCAGTAGGCTTATCAGAGGAGTAGTGTTAACCATTTGTTGTACACACACAGGCAATAAATGAGGAACACACACTCAGAGACAATTCCAGGCCAATAGGTTTTTGTATAGAAAAATATATTGCAGGTAGGTACTTTAGGAACTTTGAATTAGCAAAATAGCATATACAGTTTTCACATAAATGACATATAGCTATTTTAAAACTAGACACAGTGCAATTTTCAACAGTTCCTGGGGAGGTAAGTCTTTGTTAGTTTTTGCAGGTAAGTAAACCACCTACGGGGTTCAAGTTTGGGTCCAAGGTAGCCCACCGTTGGGGGTTCAGAGCAACCCCAAAGTTACCACACCAGCAGCTCAGCGCCGGTCAGGTGCAGAGGTCAAAGTGGTGCCCAAAACGCATAGGCTTCAATGGAGAAGGGGGTGCCCCGGTTCCAGTCTGCCAGCAGGTAAGTACCCGCGTCTTCGGAGGGCAGACCAGGGGGGTTTTGTAGGGCACCGGGCGGGACACAAGTCCACACAGAAAGTACATCCTCAGCGGCACGGGGTCGGCCGGGTGCAGTGTGCAAACAAGCGTCAGGTTTGTAATAGAAAGCAATGGGAGACCAAGGGGTCTCTTCAGCGATGCAGGCAGGCAAGGGGGGGCTCCTCGGGGTAGCCACCACCTGGGCAAGGGAGAGGGCCACCTTGGGGTCGCTCCTTCACTGGAGGTCGGATCATTCAGGTCCTGGGGGCTGCGGATGCAGTGCCTTTACCAGGCGTCGGGGCTTTGAAGCAGGCAGTCACGGTCAGGGGGAGCCTCGGGATTCCCTCTGCAGGCGTCGCTGTGGGGGCTCAGGGGGGTCAACTCTGGCTACTCACGGTCTCGCAGTCGCCGGGGAGTCCTCCCTGAAGTGATTGTTCTCCACAAGTCGAGCCAGGGACGTCGGGTGCAGAGTGCCAAGTCTCACGCGTCCTGCGGGAAACGCGTGTTGTTTCAAAGTTGCTTCTTTGTTGCAAAGTTGCAGTCTTTGGTGAACAGAGCCGCTATCCTCTGGAGTTCTTGGTCCTTCTAGATGCAGGGTAGTCCTCTGAGGCTTCAGAGGTCGCTGGTCCCTGTGGAAAGCGTCGCTGGAGCAGTGTCTTTTAGAAGTGGGGAGACAGGCCGGTAGAGCTGGGGCCAAAGCAGTTGGTGTCTCCGTCTTCTCTGCAGGGTTTTTCAGCTTAGCAGTCCTCTTCTTCTTAGGTTGCAGGAATCTATCTTGCTGTGTTCTGGGAGCCCCTAAATACTCGATTTTAGGTGTGTGTTTAGATCTGGGAGGGAAGTAGCCAATGGCTACTGTCCTTGAGGGTGGCTACACCCTCTTTGTGCCTCCTCCCTGAGGGGAGTGGGGCACATCCCTAATCCTATTGGGGGAGTCCTCCATCTGCAAGATGGAGGATTTCTAAAAGTCAGAGTCACCTCAGCTCAGGACACCTTAGGAGCTAACCTGACTAGCCAGTGACTCCTCCTTGTTTACTCATTATATCCCCTGGACTTTCCACCAAAAGTGGGGGCTGTGTCCAGTGGGCGGGCATCTCCACTAGCTGGAGTGCCCTGGGGCATTGTAACACGAAGCCTGAGTCTTTGAGGCTCACTGCTAGGTGTTACAGTTCCTGCAGGGGGGAGGTGTGAAGCACCTCCACCCAGAGCAGGCTTTTGTTTCTGTCCTCAGAGAGCACAAAGGCCCTCACCACATGGGGTCAGAAACTTGTCTCTCAGCAGCAGGCTGGCACAGACCAGTCAGTCTTGCACTGAACAATTGGGTAAAATACAGGGGGCATCTCTAAGATGCCCTCTGTGTGCATTTCTTAATAAATCCAACACTGGCATCATTGTGGGTTCATTATTCTGGGACGTTTGATACTAAACTTCCCAGTATTCAGTGTAGCCATTATGGAGCTGGGGAGTTCGTTTTTGACAGACTCCCAGACCATATACTCTTATGGCTACCCTGCACTTACAATGTCTAAGGTTTTGCTTAGACACTGTAGGGGCATAGTGCTCATGCACATATGCCCTCACCTGTGGTATAGTGCACCCTGCCTTAGGGCTGTAAGGCCTGTTAAAGGGGTGACTTACCTATGCCATAGGCAGTGTGAGGTTGGCATGGCACCCTGAGGGGAGTGCCATGTCGACGTAGTCATTTTCTCCCCACCAGCACACACAAGCTGGCAAGCAGTGTGTCTGTGCTGAGTGAGGGGTCCCTAGGGTGGCATAAGACATGCTTCAGCCCTTAGAGACCTTCCCTGGGATTAGGGCCCTTGGTACCAGGGGTACCAGTTACAAGGGACTTACCTGTGTGTCAGGGTTGTGCCAATTGTGGAGACAATTGTACATTTTAGGTGAAAGAACACTGGTGCTGGGGCCTGGTTAGCAGGGTCCCAGCACACTTCTCAGTCAAGTCAGCATCAGTATCAGGCAAAAAGTGGGGGGTAACTGCAACAGGGAGCCATTTCCTTACAAGGACCGTTACCTTTAGGATCTAAATCAGGCCCACAGTAACAATCTCAGGATCTTAATACATTTTACTTGGCAAGCAATATGTTACTGATGCCCATGTTTTGTTGATTTCCTGTCAATGATGCAAACACACTTGTTCATTGATGAATAAACATTTTGTATTTTTTTAAAGAAAAATATGTATCATTTTAAGTACCTTATGTGTTTCATTTATTGGTTGATATCAATATCATTCTTATCATGTTATATAGCAAGTCCTCTAGATTTAATGCTCAAGCCCATGTTTTCTTGGCAACCAACAGGTTTGCATGAAGATGGGTGAAAGTGCTACAGTTATAACATCAGTTTGACACATTCTCCAGATTGCAGCTTGGAACATACTTTTGTTCAAAAATGCTTCAGGAGGTAAGGTAGGATTGGAACAGTTTTCATCAGAATAGTGGTTTGTGACAGGTGGGACACACACTATTATGTTCTTAATTATGGTTGCGTTAACAAAACTGGTGGGAGCATCAACTATTATACTTGGGGCTAACAATATCAACATAATTCAAGTACCATCATCATGCAGAATGATAGTGGGTCTTCCAAAGTATAGTTGGCAGATGCCGCTGCTGGCTCTATTGGTGTAAACCTCTGCCCTAGTGGTCTGTCTACCAAGGGGCCAGGACAACATTTAAAACTCACCTTGCAGCAGGTTTCAGTTATACACTCTAGATTATTCTTTGAAAGTGTTTGACACATCAAATGATACTCTGCTTGGAGAGTTGATGGTCCTTTTGTTTGCATGAATTCAAATGTATGGGTATAGATCATGAACATGAGATGTTTTCATTGAGACCTCATGGATGCACGTGTTGGACTCAGAAGGGAAAGTGTCAAGGATTAAAATGTTTGAACAAGAGAAAAACCTTTTCCCAGAGAGGTCAGAGTCTTAATACCTGTTTATCAGGCTGAGGTTGACCCTCTATTATTATCCTTCTCATTCACAACAGTGGATTCCCAGGGTCAAAGTTTGTAATCCCTTTAGATTATTCTCTGGAAGTTTAAATATTATGACTCATTCACAGTTGCATTAAAAGACAATTCTTTGCTTGAGTATAACAGGTGCTGTTTGAATCTCTTTGGTGGCAATGTGTCCTTCTACATTACAATAGAATAATTTCATCAGGGGATGGCCTCCATTTACTTTTATTTATTTGTAGGTGGTCTTTTTCAGTTTGATGCAGCCAAAGAACCTTGTGGCAGTGTGACTTGCTGTCTGACTGCTCACATTGCAAAGGAGTGATATCTTGTCACATGCTGTCAAATATATGACCCTAAGGTCTGGGGTTTACCATCCCCCTAAAGCCACCATGTGTGCACCATATTTAAAATACAGCAAACCATGGCGCATGGTAGGGGGCAATAGCGTCATCATTCATGACGCTATTGATGTACTCTGCAGGAGTAGTGCCAAAATATTGGTGCTACTCCTGCAGAGTACATAGGGCCCCATTCTAAACAATAGAAGGCCCCTTTTAACGCCTGCCCTTGAGCAAGTATTAAAAGTGCCGTAAAAAATGGCATAAGGAAATCTTATAGATTTCCTTATGCCATTTTTCCGGCTCCCATAATGGGGGGAACGCCCCCTTTAGATACATTATGCCTGGTGTAGGCACAATGAAACGCAAAGGGTTACAGGGTGGCGCAATGCATGCATTGCGCCCGCTAAATAAGGCGCAGGGATTTCGGCATCGTTGGGCCACATGAACGTCAAAAACAATGACGTTAATGTGGCGCAATGTGGTGCTTGGGCACTATAAATATGCCCCTCAACGTTTAAAAAATATAAGCCTCTTTTGTAGTAGCATGAGGAAAATTATTACGGCTTGCACCACTTTTAAAGACCACAATCACCAATAGCCTGTGATTTCCTTTAAGAGTTTCAATGGGCAGTAGAAATCGAGGGGGCCGGGGTGTTTTAACATTTGCAAAAAAATAAATAAATCTCAGAACTCAATGGTTGTCTCGTATACTCCCCTCACTGTGGAGCTCTCTCCATCAAAACATGAGAATCAAGGACCATCATCTTCAGTTCTGTAAACAATTGAAATACAGCTTCATGTCTGAGCCAGTTGATGCTAATTACACAACTTTGACTGCCCAACACTTCTTATGAGCCTAATCAAGAGTTTGCTACTCAACGCTCAAACCGTCATGAAAACAGACACATACAAACACATATAATATATCCCAATCTTTACATGAAGAAGTACATATCTATATATATAGCTACATATATATCTATATCTATATATATATATTTATATATATATATACATATATATATGTGTGTGTGTGTGTGTGTACATATAACTTGCCTATATCTTTGGCACCATATGACGAATCTTCAAAGATTTTTCCAAAAAAGTGCCTTCTCTTTTCTTGTTCGCATTGGAAAGTTCTGGGGTGATCTGCAAGAAGGGGGCTGAGGAAAAGGGATGGTCAAAAGTGAGTTATCCATTTTAATTCCCATAGAGTCTTTAGACATGGCTGCAGCCTGAAGTGCTGGACGATATTTTGTCAAATTTGTCAGAAAAGTAGCTTTTGGTCCAGAGATCATGCTTTGTGTTATTTTGTGAAAATCCGTTAAGTAGTTTACAAGATTTTTAAGGAAAATCAAATTTATATATCTGGACAAAGCCTAAGCACAGAAATCTTGGTGAAATCTGATTGGCTGCCAGCACTTCAACCAGGACGGCTGGCGCCATTAAAATGCATTGTAGTGAATAGCAGGTTTTCAGGGTTACAAAAAGGAGAACATATAAAGGGTGAGATCAGAATTTGGTTAGAACATAAATCATTTGTTGATAGTGCCATACTAATTTCAGGGATTGTGATGTGTTCTAAGGTGATTTTACCCTGTGAAAAAGCCTTCTGCTGGGATTTCATGAATCATGTTTTCTCATGATTTTCCCATAGAGGTGATGTAAGGTGCTCCATGAGCTAACATGAGAGCATATTTTCCGTAAATTCAATCTGTCTTTCTCAGCCATATGATAATGAAGTCTGACATTGTCAGTAAAACATGTACCTCTAACAGGTTTAGCCTGTCAGCGTATTTCCTTGTGTCCTACTGAAGCTTTCCAGAGTGTTATAAAGGGCATCTAGACCCCTAACAGTCTTACTTATGACACAAGTGTGGTACACCTGAACCCATCTTGATTTAATTAAACTGGTAAAACCTAAAACATTAAGGGCCTCTTCCTTGACATCAATGATAATAACACTGCAGTATATATACAACTATACATATAGTTATATATGTGTATATATATAGTTATAGATAACATATATATGTATTTATATATATATATATATATATATATATATATATAGTTATATATTTTCAAATTCAAATAAACTTTATTTTGGCAACAAGTGCCATAAAAGCACAACATATACACACAATAAAAGATCATCAATTCATCATAAAAATAATGTAAAAAAAGAAAAAGCAATAATAGGATCCTTGGAATAAAATAATAAAGTCTGCCGTGTCCAGATCCCAAAGCATAGGGTTTGGGCATAGAAAACTCAAAACCATACACATAGATCTAACATATTAGTTAAAAGTTTTAAAGTTGTGCAAAAATTAAATGGTTTGTTCAAAGAGTTGTGCTAAGTACAGTACTAGAAAAGAAAGCAGCGAGGGCCTTGTCAACTGAGTTATGGGTCAGTTACAAAAATTCAGAGTACAATAAAACTTAAAATTATTTTCACGAAGGAATGACATTTATATCATCATCATCATCATTGTCCTTCTTCAATTCAGGAGGCATAAAGTAGATTTAAAATCAAAAAAATAATCAAAAGTTAAAATATGATAACACACATTCTCCCACTCTACGTGGTAATTTAAAACTTAATAAAAGATAGAAATATACACATGTGGATAAGTGAGGCAGGGGAGAATATTAATCGGAAGCACAGTTTGGGTCTCTAGTGAAAGTAATACATTAGTACTGAGGGATTTTGTTCTAATGTGCCAAATTGCTACTAGAATCTTAGCCACCGCACATAGCACGGTCACGTGGTAGCGTGTTCTGCAAATCCTGAGGGCAGAGTGACGATCCCTAATGCCCAGAGTTTTGCAGAGTGGTCTAATCCACCACGCCCTTTGCTTGTTGTACGCAGGATAATGGAATAGGAAGTGGCTAGATTTGAAGAGGTCGGACAGTATCCCATCTAGCACAGGCACCTTCCCCGACTTTTGAACCATGATGGCTGTCTCAGTTTCCTTCATGGTGAACGGGATGATCGCATATACCCGTGCAGTGTCACTCTTGTTTGAGCTCTCTATACCAATTGGAAAGGCGGGCTCCTGTCTGTAAAGTTCAGTGAAATAGAAAGTCCAGTTATCAGCAGAAATGTGACAATCAGGTGTGGAACTTTCATTTTGACCGTTTTGCGAACCAAGGACCAAAACCGCTTAGCATTATTTTCCTTAGCTGTTGATAACAATTCATGCCACGTTGCCTCCTCCCCTGTGACTTGCTAGTCTTTACTGCAACAGCACACTCACGTCTCGCCAAGATTATCATTGGTCTTCCCTTTTGTCTTATTTCTTCCAGAACTACTACACTTGGCCTCTTTACATTTGTCATCTAACCATCTATTACATTTGCATGCTTTCATCTGTTTGCTGCCTTTGGCATCTCTAGTAAATAAAGCTTTCAGAGAAGCAAACAGTTCAGCATGTTTAGCCATGATTTGGTTTGGTGTATACATGCTAGATGTAAGGGCTGGTAGTTGGCTGGAAACTAAGTTGTGCGTTCTAGCAACTAGAGCGCCTGAGCTCCTAAAAGTTTCCCATTTTAGGGTAGGTTGGTTGCTTGTCACCATTAAAGGAGGCATAGCCTCTTGCTCTTGTCAATTGTCCCGTTTGCCAGAAAACCACCTCTCCCACTCTACTATAATAGGGGAATGGTCACTGATGCATTGCACTCCCACCCTAGGGTCCTTAATCTCCTCCTGCCAAATCCTTACATCTATAAGCAAATAATCAATGATGCTACTATGGCTCCCTATAAAGAAAGATGGATTTGCTGGGATTGTCTGAGGGAAAGTGCCCATTTTCTGGCTGTAGACCTGCGTTATCATTAGGTCCATGACCTGCAATGCCCTAGTGCTGGAATTAAGCTGTTTACTCAACATGGAGAAGGATGGAATTCCCCATATAGCGTTAACTCAGAAAAAAGTAAGTTAGGCTCTAGGGACACATTAAAATCTCCAGCTATGATGACAAAGTGTGAGGGAAGTAATTCTGTCATAAAAGCACTTAACAAGCTAATAGTTTTTGTAGTTTGACTAGGGGGACCTGGTGTGTTACAGATGTTAACACACAGGAGCAGGGGTCCCTGTTTGTACTTGATTGAGACTGCCAATATGTGAGCTGAATCAACATGAATTTCCTTCATTTCACCCACCTGGAGATTTTTATCCATGTGATGAGGCCCCCTCCTGCCTCCCAGCAGCTGTAGGGCTAGCCTCCTTACAAAATAAAATATACCCCTGCCTGTGCACATTTATAGTGGCCCATGTTTACTGAAATAGACAAATGCTAAAGCTATCAATAAACAAACCCCACTCAACATCGTCAATCTTATTCCGAATGCCCGCTACATTGCATGCGATTAATGCAGGGTGGAAGGACCCAGAGCCCATGTGCATATTACATGAGATCTTGGTACTAGATGTTATGTTTGGTGTCCTGATGTCATCTGCCACATTTGAGCTCTCAGCTTGGTTGTGCCTCCTCGAAGAAATCAATTGAGGGTGCTGTTTTAGTCCCATTTGGGAATTACCACCCTCGGGCAGTGGGTTGGTGTTCGGAGGGGCTGATGCTTTCCACCTCAGTTAATCTCTGAGCGATCATCTACCTGCATTGTTCTCGGAGATCTCAGTTTTTTGGCTGAATTCACATTCTTCCTCCTAGGAGTGACTGTAGAGTGATCCCTTAGAGCTGGAACTTGTTTCACAGTTTCCATAATAGGTATCCTCTTGTCTGGGGTAGTAGGTACCCCCTTGACTGGAATGCCTTGTTCGGGCCAAGAGTTTTTAAAAACGTTTGAGCCGTTGCGTACTGGGTCACGTGCCTCTAAGGATATCAGACCGTTTACCAACTGAGGGCTGGATAACATTAACTCGATTGTGTCCCAACATCCTGTCTCCCCGGTGTAACACTTGGCAGAGATAATATCTGAATGTATAATTGAGCTGCATTGTCTAACATGTCTTATCCAGTGGGTGACTTTATTTTTTAATGGCAGGCTATCTTCCTGTGTGTTTGGTGGTAATACGGGAACTCTACACATATAGGTTGGATAAATCTATTATATTTATTAACAGGAGGCTGCCCAGTGATGGAGTTCTGTGCCACTCCCACAGGAGAGCGGGGCTGTGACAGAAGGCTGCTATGTCTGCTAACCCTGGAACCGTTATTGCTACTGCCCAAGGGTGCTCTTGCCCTGTCGGCTACCATGATAGGGCTCTCATTCAGTACATTTCTCTGCTCTACTGGGGTAGGCAAGATGCGTTTCGGGCTCTTCCCATGGGTACTCTCCTCATCACTTTCCTTTACAGTTGGTTGAAGTAGGATGAGTACCTCCGTCATCATTTTTTTAGTTCCTTTACCTCTTTTTTTAGGCCAATAATAAGGTTGCCACTTCTTTCTGGAATTTGTCGCTTGTAGGCTGGTGGCTAGATGTTTCCCAGTTTGAGTCAAGATAGCCTGTTCCAAGAGAGTGGTCAAGGTCCCCCAACAAAGAAAACTGATTTGAGCAAGGTATTTCGAGCACAACTATATTTCTGGTTTAGGCACCCCCATCTGTTTTCTGTGGAGGGCTAGATCTCCTGACCTCTGCATTAGTTTCATTATGTTTCCCTTGTGTCAACAATACTCTAGGTGCATCTGTGTTACAGGCTGTAGCTTCCTTTTTAGACAATTTAGGCTTGAAGAAAGAAGAGAGAGAGAGACACTTTTCGGCCTCTAACTGTTTTGCCTCTCTTTCCCTTTTAGCATGGACTCTACTTGTTCAATTAAGGTGTCAATTTCATTGGTAACACAGATAGAGGAGCTGTTGGAGGTTTTGTGTGATTTGGGAAATTTAGGTAAGGCGGCACCCACCACAGGGCTCCCTTGCGCTTTGTGCTTCCCCATCCTCGAATCTATGTCGAAGGTAGCGATGTCTTTAAGAATGATAAAACAGTCAGGATACTAGCTGTAGAGACCCTACCTTGAAGCCAAAAGGGGTGGTCTAGCCCGGTCTCTGACGGCCACTGATGGGCATGGACAGGACCGCCCTTGGCCCTGTTTTTCCCCGGGTGTGGCTCAGGTGCGTTCTGCATACATCCCACATTGCGGGAGACCCAATGTGCTTATAAGCACTCGTCGGCTTGAGGTGCTGGTGCTGCCCCCTGACCTGGGGCCTCCTGGGACAATGAGTCCACGATGAAAAGCACATCCTGTGCTGCGAGAGACCCAATGTGCTTATATGCGCTTGTCGGCTTGAGGTGTTGGTGCTGCCCCCTGGCCTGGGGCCTCCTGAGTCAACAAGTCCCTGATGAAAAGCACGCCCTGTGCTGCAGGAAACCCAACGCGCATATAAGTGCTCATCGGCTTGACGAGCTGGTGCCGCCCCCTAACCTGGAGCCTCCTGGAACAACGAGTCCCCAATAAAAAGCACATACCGTGCTGCTGGAGACCCGACATGCTTATAAGTGCTCGGCGGCTTAAGGTTGCTGGTACCACCCCCTGACCTGGGGCCTCCTGGGACAATGTGTCCCCAATGAAAAGCGCGTCCCACTCTGCGGGAGACCCAGCGTGCTTATAAGCGCCTAGCCGGCTTGAGGTGCTGGTGCCGCCTCCTGACCTGGGAGTCCCCGATTAAAAGCATGTACCTCGCTGCGGGAGATCCAATGCGCTTATATGATCTTGTCGACTTGAGGTGCTGCTGCTGCCCCCTGACCTGGTACCTCCTGGGACAACGAGTTCCCGATGAAAAGCACGTCCCACGCTGCAGGTGCGGCAGACCCAATGAGCTTATAAGTGCTCATTGCCTTGAGGTGCTGGCGCCCCCCCTGACATGGGGGCCTCATGGGACAACGAATCCCCGAGGAAAAGGTATATATATATTTATATATATAGGCTCTCGCCAGTAGGTAGTTATGGTTACGACCTAGTTTCCATAGGAAGAGCATTTTTGGTTTTGCCAATAACTTTGGTACAGCTTGACAAATATTCGCAGAATTTTCAAAACTTACATTCCAGTGGGTTCAGCTGCTATCTTGAAAGTTTTGGGTTGATCTTTTGAGCGGTGGACAAGAATAAGACAGGTTCTCAAAACACATTTTCCCCATGCATTTTCCCATAGGGATTTTGAAGATGACTACAGCCCGAACTGCTGGACGGAATTACACCATATTTGGCAGATAGCTAGCTCTTTGTCTAGAAAGCATGCTTATTGTGATTTGTTGTAAATCAATTCAGTAGTTCTGGAGTAATTAGAGATTAAATAAAATCGAAATCTAAGAATGTAGATCCTCTGCGAATCCAACTGTTCCTATGCTGATCTGTGATTGGCTGCCAACACTTCAACTAGGAAGTGTTGGAAGTGATCGTGGTATACGGTTTCAGCTGAGTCCCACACAAAAAGGTGAAAAAAAAGAAAAGGGGCCAGGGTAGGGTCACCCTGAGCCCCTGGCCTTGGTCTAGCAGTCCCTCACATACCCCACCAGGGCTAAAAAGCATGTTTTTTAAAATCTCGGAAACATCTGCTGATCCAGATCAGCAGATGTTTTAAAAAAGGGCAGTCTCCCACTGATCTATTTTTGCCACTGTGTGGGCAAAGTCTCACCAGCTCCCAGTGGCTAAGTTAAAATGTTGGAGGAGGGCCATGCAGCCCCCCTTGTGAAGCCACTCATGTCCTGGGGGACCGCCACCTCCTAGGGCTATCTCCTGCTATGTCCCAGGGTGCCCACCCCTGGGATATAGCTGTTTGCTCTGCCTTGGCAGAAGCTTTGACAGCTTCCACCAAGTCAGAACAAACACAACTCCGCTCCCAGCAAACGAGAGCTGGCAAACAGTTCTCGCCCGCTGGGAGCAGAGTTTTCGATTTCTCTCACAGACTCATGTCCTATAGTAACTATACCTCACACCTTCGCCGTGCACAGTATTCTCCTCAATGTTACTGCAAATGTTATAGTGATATTACCAATGATGTTATCAAAGATGTCATGAGTGCTGTAGTATCTGGGCAAATAAGTTTAACTATAACAGCTGAATTTCTATGGTTTTGTAATTTTAAAATCTGAGCCTAACTATAACGTCCCTGTGACCTTTGGCTTTTTATGTGAATTTCTATTTTTTTTGGTCCTATTTCCAAACTATAACACCCCTCTAGCCTTTGTTTTTTCCAGTGAATTTCTATGTTTTTTTTAACGTAAAGTAATTTTAATGACTATGGGGGTCATTACAACCTTGGCGGTCTGCATGGCAGACCGCCGAGGTTGCGGGTGCCAGATTACCGCCATTGCTGGCGGTATGGCTGGCTCCCTATTTTGACATTTCCGCTGGGCCAGCAGACGGTAACAGAGTTACCGTCTGCTGGCCCAGCGGAAAAGTCACATCAACATTGCCGCCGGCTCGTAATTGAGCCGGCGGCAATGCTGATGTGCAGCGGGTGCAGTAGCACCCGTCGTGCATTTCACTGCCCTGAGTCCCCTTACTGCCAGCCTCTTCCTGGCGGTGCAAACCGCCAGAAACAGGCTGGCGGTAGGGGAGTCATAATCCCCAGGGCAGCGCTGCTTGCAGCGCTGCCCTGACGGATTATCACCGCCGGGGCTAAAATGGCGGTATACCGCCGGCCCTGGCGGTGCGACCGCGGCGCTACTGCCGCGGTCCAATACGCCGGGAGGCACCGCCAGCCTGTTGGCGGTGCTCCCATCATTTTGGCCCTGGCGGTCTAATGACCCCCTATATGTCAATACAACCACTACTGTGCACGGCCAAGTTTAGCTGCAGGGCCAGGTCTGTGGCTAGGCCCTACACCCAACCCCCTATAATCACCCAACTCCATGAAATTTACAATGAGAAATGTTCTTTGTTAGAAATTGGGTCTCTATTTGGCAGTGGTACACACCCTTGTCCAAGGAGGGACCACAATCCTAGCTAGGAGAAGTCACAACACAATCCAAATTGTCCTGTGCTCACCCTCTGGTAGCTTGGCACACAGCAGGCAGGCTTAGCTAAGAAGGCATTGTGTAACGTATTTGTGCAAAACTCATAAAGTAACAAAGTAAAAACACCACAAAAAGTACTCCACACCAGAAAAATAGATAATAGTTATCTGAACAAAATAAGACCAAAACAACACAAATCCAATGTGCACAAGTCAAGGTAACACCCTTTAAAGGTTCAAATGACTTTCGATACTTAAGAATCAGTGGCTGAATCCTTGTTGCGCACAGTAACTGGGATGCTTCAAAGATAATGATGCAGGGGGTCGCAGTGGAGGATATATGTAGAAAAATAAGATGCTGTATCCAGATTTTCTGGTGCGGCACAGATGATGCATCGTTTCTTTCCACACTGCAAGGGGATGCATTGATTTACAGGAATGCAGCCTAGGTTTCTCACTCCCATGCGGAAAATGTTGACACCCAGGGACGATGCATTAGGTGATTCAGTGATTTTCATCCTCAAAGTAGACACTGCATTGATTTCTGCAGGTGTTACATCAATTTTCCAATGCACAGGGATTTCTTTCTCTTTGGTGAAGTCTTTGTGGCCCTGAGACTTCAGAACAAGAGGCAAGCTCAATTCAAGCCCTTGGAGAGCACTTGTGGGGAAGGAAGAGTCCTTCCAGCAGAGTCAGGGGTCAGCAGGCAGCCGGGCAACAAGCAGTCCAGAAGAGTCCTTTGGGAAGCCAGGCAGTCTCTCTGGCAGAGTCCAGGGATTGATCCAGAACTGTTAAATTTTGGAGGATCACAGCCCCAGTATATATACCCAAAAACGCCTTTGAAGTGGGGGAAACTTCAAAGAGTGGTTTTGAAGTGCACAAGATCTTCACTGTCTGGGCCCTGTTTACCAGGATCCCCGTGGGGGGTTATCAGTCCTTTGAGTGAAGGCAGGCCACTGGCCTTCGAAGTGTAAGAGAGAGCCCCTCTACCCTTCCTGCCCAGGGAGACCCATTTGGTATGCAGATGAATGCAGATGTGACTGAGTGTCCTGTGTTTATGGCTGTCTGGGTGGAATGCACCAGGGGAGCTGTCAACCAGCATAGAACAGATATGGATTGGAGACATGCTGCAAGGCACAAATGGCAGCAACTGCAGCTACATTTTATTTCACATTATCTCTGCATTGGCTTGATGCAAAATACAAACTGAGTGCCTCCTGGTTCATCTCTTACATTTGGAGCTGCAAAAATATGCATGAATAAATCAATTTTTCCTATTTTGACAGAACCTGGATAAAATACATCTTATTAATGCACTTTTTGGATTTTGGTGTTTGGTGATAAGTGGAATCATACTCTGTAGTGCTAATTCTACTGAATTTTATTGCATGATTTATTGTACAAAATTGGGAGTTAAATATTGGGAGCAGTATTTCATTTGTGCTTCAATGGAATTCTAAATATTGTGTCTTTAAATCTTTCCAATGCTGGCCTTTCTTTTTGTAGTTACTTGCTAAAAATTGCATTTACTAAAATAGTAATATTAAACCCCACTTAACCAGTAAGCAGGATTTTCCGGTCATACTAAACATGACATGTCTACTCCTTTCGGATCAGAATCTACCACTTAAAAGTATATAAGGGTAGTTCTTATACTGGCCTATGAGAGGAGGAGGCTTCACAGTAATGAGGAACAAACGTGAGTTGTTCATTACCAGGACATGAAAAATACATAAGTACATGCCCTGCCTTTATTTACATAGCACCGTGACCTAACTACATATGTGGGCGAAACAGTTAGTGCTGCAGACCCACTAGTAGCATTTAATTTACAGGCCCTGAGCACCTCTAGCACACTATACTAGGGATTTACAGGTAAATTAAATATGCCAATTGGGTAGGAGCCAATGTTACCATGTTGGGGGGAGAGTCAATGCACTTTAGTACTGGTCAGCAGTAGCAAAGTGTGCAGAGTCCAGAAACCAGCACAAGCAGGGTCAGGAAAATGGAGGGAGGCAGGCAAAAAGTTGGGGGACGACCATCCTAAGGCTGTCAGGTCTAACACGTGTCCCCCAGCTGAAAGTGGGGAGAGCTACTCAACCCTTTGGGAGCTCTCATTACTAAGGATGAAAAATCTGGAGAGACCATCAGCATTGGCGTAGTCAGTTCCCAGGCGATGCACCACCCTAAAGTCCATTCCCTGTAGGGAGATGGACCACCTCAAGAGTTTAGGATTTCCACCCCTCATTTGCATGAGCCATCTGAGGGGACTGTGGTGTGTCTGAACCCTGAGGTGAGTCCCAAACATGTATAGTCTCAGCTTCTTCAGTACCCAGAAAACAGCAAATGCTTCTTTTCAATGGCACTCCACCTCTGTTCCTGTGGAAGTAACCTCCTGCTAATGAAGGCCCACAGTTGGTCTAGAACAGTGTTCGTCTGCACTATGAATTCCTTGGAGCAATCAGGGGTCCTGTACACAGGTACAGTGCACATTGCTTTCTTGAGAGAATCAAAGGCTTTCTGGCAAGCCTCTGTCCAGTTCACCAATCTGATATGCTTCTTAGTAGCCAGCTCAGTTAAGAGGGCAACAATGGTGCCATATCCCTTAACAAATCTTCTTTAGTGGCAAGTGAGGCCTAGGAAGACTCTCACTTTAGTTTGGGTTTTAGGTGTTTGTCAAGCCATGATCGTTTCAATCTTGGCCTGGAGGGGCTGGGCCTTGCCACCATCTACCAGGTGTCCCAAAAACACCACTGAACCCTGTCCAATCTGGCACTTACTGGATTTCATTCTCAGTCCTGCCTGTTGCAGGGCCTGAAGCACCTTTTGGAGTTGATGCAGGTGTTCTTCCCAGATGGCACTGTAGATGACAATGCCATCTAAGTAGGCAGCTCAAGGTCTCCTGCGGTAGCTGGCAGTGCTCCTGCATACAGTGAATAGCAGCTCCCTGCATGCAGAAGCAATGTTTTGATCTCTTTCCCTGCCTGCATGCTAGCGGGCAGGGAAAGAGATGAAAACTGCACTTTCAGCAAGTGGGAGCATTTTTAAAGCTGTCAGAGCTCCTGCCAAGCAAATGCAAATGGCTGCCTCCTGAGAGTGGGCACCTCAGCAGGTAGCAGGAACCCGCCCTGCGGGGTGGAGGTCCCGAGGGCCATATTATTTTTTAACTTCCATTTGGCCCCTCATTTGATATTCCCAAGGCTTTAATAAGCCCTAGGAGGTGGGGCCCTGTGCCCCCCTCTTTTATTTTGGTAATGCCACTGACACCTGACCTTCCTGGGGGGAAAAATGAAAAACATGTATCGGAGATCATGCATGCTTCTTTTTTTTAAAAATCCATGGCAAACTCTGTGAATTTCACCATGAATTACATATTTAAAATGCTTTTTAGTGCTGGTGGGGTACCAGGGGGACCTCTGCACAAAGGTGAGGAATTCAGGGTATACTTACCCTGGCCCATTTTCTTCTTTTTCATTTTATTTGGGACTCGGCTGAAGACAAGCCCCAAAATGGCTGCCAACACTTCCTGGGTAAAGTGTTGACAGCCAATAAGATCTCAGCACGAGTTTGGGACTATTCGCAAAGTCGTTGTGACCCTAGACATTCAAATTTGGATTTTATTTACTATCTCGATAACTACTGAAGAGATTTACACCAAATAAAAAAAGGAAGATCTGCAGACCAAAAGCTACAGTTCTGCCAAATTTGGTGTAATTCCATCTAGCAGTTCGAACTGCAGGCGTATCTAAAGAGTCTACAGGAATTTACACGGGAAATGCACTCTTATTCTTTTCCTTTTTGTCAGCTCCCGCTTGACAGATCACCCTGAAACTTTCCATGCACAACAAGTCCCAAGTTGACAACATTTTTGGAAACGTTTGTGAAGATTAGTCAACCGGCATCAAAGTTATAGCAAGTCAAAAAAACTTTCCATGGAAATTAGGTCCTAATTATAACTTCCTACTGGCGACGGGATTACCAGAGACAGGTATTCCTTGGATTTTTGTCCCTTAATATATTTTCACCTGTTTGATCAATCTCCAAGAAAAGTTGCAGGCCTGAAGACCCTGCTACATTATCGGAGGATTGAAGGTTTTGTGGTGTTTGGTGAAGGGGTGCAAAGAATGAAAGGGGGGGGTTCCAAAACACGCTTGAAATCCAATGCATTTTACAAAGACATATGTATTTCACGGAGCGGCAAAACAGCTTGAAGGATTATAAGTAAATTTCACACCATGTATATTAAACTATGTAGATGATGCTTTTTGCAAGTGCAAATGATGGTATGAAGTGGTTCTGAAGTTACAAAGAACAAAAACATAGTGATATTCTGTAGCACAATTCTAAAAAAGTAGCAAGGAAGCCCAAAAAATAAACTAGACTGAATATGTAAAGTTTCAGATTTACTACATGAAAAACTAAAAGACACATTTATGGCCACATGTTAATTGAAACCTATAAATGAATACATAATAAATAGAATAAATCTTAATCTACATACATTTTCTTTGCATGCTCTCTGGCTCACAAAATAAAACTGGCACAACAAGCTGAATAAACACCATCTTCTTATGCACCCCTGTGCAACAAAATGAAACATTGACCTAGCAGTGAGCAACACAAACTACTATTAGGAGGACCTGACAATAGGCCACTACAAAAAAACAATAATCTCAATTTTCATAACAATAGCAATGATTGCCTTTCGTTCACTTTGGCCTTCACATGTAGCACAATCCTACTAAAAGTAGCTAGGAAGCCCAAAAAATAAACGAGTCTGCAAATGTAAAGTTTCATATTTACTACATGAACAACTGAAAGACCCATTTATGGTCACATGTTAACGGAAACCTATGATCAAATGTATAACAACTAGGATACATCTTAATCTACTTAAGTTTTCTTTGCATGCTTTCTGGCTCACAAAATGAAACTGGCCCAACAAGCCAAACAAAATCCATCTTCCTCGTGAAATCCAGTGCAACAAAATGGAAAAGGGACCTAGGAGTAAACTACAGAAACTACTAAATGGAGGATATGATAATTGACCATTAGGAAAAATATAACAATCTTAATTCATATAACAACAATTGGCTTTCATTCACTTTGGGCTTCATATGTAGCACAATCCTACTAAAAGTAACATGAAAGTCCAGAGAATAAATTCGACTCTACATCTTGAGTTTTAGAATTACTACATGAACAACTAAAGGACACATTAATAGTCACATGATTATGTAAACCAATAAACAAATGCATAACAAACACAATATGTAAAAAGAAAGAAATCACAATAAATCTGATTTCCACTCTGTAGTTATAGTTAGTATATACAAAGATATGCATTCCTTGGAAATTAGTTCCCTAATATCTTTCCACCTGTTGACGAATCACCACAAAACTTTCCAGACCTAAAGCACTTTCCATATTTTGAAATGTGTCAGAAATGGGATCTCTGGTTGACAGTCAGTTTGCACTCTGTCCAAGCAGGGAACCTCACTCTAGTCAGGTTAATGGAGATACACACTTAAGATAACCCCTGTTCACCCTCTTAGGGGCATATTTATACTCCGTTTGCACTGATTGTGTGTCAAAAATTTTGACGCACAATCAGCGCAAACGTTGCTCCATATTTAAACCCTGACGCCCAAGCCCGCGGACGAAAAAAATCCGCAATGTGCATCATTTTCTGGATGCGGCAACCCGCCCTGCGTTAATGATATGCAGGGTAGGCGTTCCCATCCAAAAAACGACGCACACAGCCGTGCGCCGTATTTATGCTTCCGGGCAAAAATGACTCTCGGCCGGGAGGCGGAGCAAAAAAATGATGCAAAGACCGATGTGCGTCAAAATTTAACGCCTGGGTCAGGGCAGGCGTTAAAATGGGGCAAACACACCTGTATTTAATCAGAACACACAGAACAAACAACAGAGCAGCAGAGCAGCAACAGGGAGACATGGAGGTGATTTTTATTCAGCGTGCACGTAGACGAAGAGCCCTGCAGCAACAACAGCAGGGACCCCAAAGGCAGCGCAGAAGGCAGGAGAGGATATTCCGCCCAAGAACAACCCTGCATGGCCTCAGGGAACACGACATCATACAGAGGTACCGGTTGAACTGGCAGGCCATTCAGCAGCTGCTGAGAAATATTGAACAGCAGTTGGCCCCCACTTTGGTGACACCCCACACCATACCAACAGAAACAAAGCTGCTTGCCGTACTTCACCTGCTGGCAAGTGGCTTGTTTCAGACAACTGGTGCCCTGGTTGGTGGAATATCACAACCATCATTCTCCGCATTCCTGCCAAAAGTACTCGATGCCATCATTCGCCTGACACCCCTCCACATCTGCTTCCCTAACACTTCAGAAGCAGCAGGAAACAAAACAGGGGTTCTACGCCATCAGTGGCTTCCCACACGTCCTTGGTGCAATCGACTGCACACACGTACGTTCATTCAATCAACGTGCAGGCCATAGTCGATCACCAAGGGTTGATCAGCAACATTGTGGCAAAATATCCTGGGAGTGTACATGACGCATTCATCTTCCGTCACTCTACCATCAACCAACACTTCCAGGATGGACGGTATGGCAATGGACTACTTGTTGGTAAGTACAAAAATCCAACTTATATACACACTGCACAGCAATCCTCTAGGACACACAACACATACACCACAATAGCAACACCTAGCCAGGAACACACTGAGGTCCTGACATCACTAGCCATGTTTCTGAAGTCACCATTGAACCTGTCACACATTGGAATTTACTCTACAGCTTAATGTGAAGACATTAATGAGTGTGGTTGCCTAAATGTCACCTTGCAATTTGTAAGTGTTACAATAACCTGTACATTAATACATTGCATAAGTCTTAAGGTATGGGATGTCCAGGGTACTTTCATATGAACGTGTTAACTACACTTTCATGTTTTAACTCTGCATGGAACTATCATCTCACCCCCAGTGAAGACACGCGGACACCTGTATCACAAGTCACAATGCTAGGGAGGGCACACTGTATTGAAAATCCAAATACATACTGCTAACAAACAGTTAGCTAACAAACACTTGCTCAGCCAAGGAAAAAACTCAATGCAAAAGTTTTCTCCTACAAGTATAGGTAGTCACATTAGTACACAAAAGAGTCACAGACAACACAAGACAACTACTGCCATCAAAGGTCTGTACAAGAGTGCCTCCTACATCTACATGATCCCATTCTGTGTTTCTCTTTCAGCTGATCAGGGGTATGGCATCCAGCCTTGGCTAATGACACCA
Organism: Pleurodeles waltl; assembly: GCF_031143425.1. Lineage (NCBI taxonomy): Eukaryota > Metazoa > Chordata > Amphibia > Caudata > Salamandridae > Pleurodeles > Pleurodeles waltl. Next base: position 346,704,252 of record NC_090439.1, read on the forward strand.
TTTGGGAACCTGACTACTGCTGCCGAGCGGGCATACAACGACGCCCATAAGAGGACACGCAGCATTGTTGAGCGGACCTTTGGGATCCTAAAGTCAAGGTTCCACTGCCTTGACATCACTGGCGGTAGCCTACTATATTCCCCAGAGATGGTCTGTAGGATCATACTCACTTGTGCCATATTGCACAATATTTGTGTAAAAAGGAACATTCCCCTCCTTGAACCAGACCCAGACATGCCTGAAGACGACAAAGAGGAGGATGCTGGCCTGCAACAGGAAGGGGAACAACCAAACACGTCTGCTGGAGTGCGTAGGCGCCAACAGCTTGTAAATAATTTATTTTCTTAATTTCTTATATCAACACTTATTGCACAATTGTAAATAAACACAGATAACAAACACCACATCATGGTTTGGCCTATTCATTTCTGCCCACCTTTAGTTTGAAATTGCTGAAGAAGAATGTCGTCTCATTGAGCAATAATGACATAACACTCATCACACAAAAAATATACACCACAAATGTCTGCACAGAGGCTATGATGTTTCTCGATACATTACCATCCACAGAGGCCAACAGGAGTACAGATGTGGCAATGACACATGCCAGATCCAGACACCTGAGACATTCTCTCACTCAGCACAAAAATGTAGCTCATTTGAAAGTCTCATTACACGTGTTCAGTGACATGGTGGGACCATCCATGTGTACGTGGCCATGCCCTCAATGGCTTCTCTCAATTTTTGCTACAAACAATGACCAATTGAAACAAGATTAGCTGCCACTAACTCATGAGGAGACCTTGAAGTTACAGTGACAACATACACCCAGACAGTTGATAGTGGATCTACATTCGCCCACACATATAAACATATGTCATCCAATCAACCAAATATTTGCAAGCAGCCGATCACAGTAGTGTCCCAGTTCGAACCTAGCAGGAAGAATGTAACATGCCACTAAACCAGGTAATGCATAAAGGGCCACATACATCAACAACCTATTTGTCATCAGCACATGAGGAACGCCGAGATTTAGCAAACATTTTCAGTGCAAAATGGTATGTCAGATTGCTCCAAATAATCAATATGGCAAACATCAAATGGGCAAATGGGATTATTGAATGGCTAACAGTGATTCATACCCTATGGCCTTCCATGAGCCTGCTGCTGCAGGTTTAGCATAACAGAATAAATGAAAGCCATGGATAAATTAGCAAATCTGGAAGGGCAAACCCTAGGGTGCTGGGGGCCTAAGTCCACCTCTACCGCCCCCCAAATATACAATAATTATGTACATGTGAAGTAAACACATGCATAAGGCGCATGTGTGGCCTACATGTCAAAAGTAAAACACATATAAGATACACAAAATAATTATTAGGACATGGTTAGCCCCATAAAAAGTGTAAGTGACAATTGCACTACCTGTTTGGACTATAGATAAATGCATTACCGTGATAAATGTGGACACATTTTTGAGAAGGAATACATCCTGGTATCCCATTCATCATTTCAAAATAGCCATCAGCAATTACCCAAAATATGTGTACAAATATGGTTAATAACCATTTTGAGCAATCATTGATATTACAGTGTGAATGCCTTCTATACATCCAATAAGGGACATGTGTCATAGCTAACCACAAATGTGTATCACATAGCACCGTTTGGTCATGACAAAATTCCTTTCACAACTTGAAAAAATTAAGACATTTTTGTCAAAATGCGTCATATTTCCACGCATACAGCATGGGCGTCATAATTTTTTGACGTACAGGAGTGCACAGAATGCAGAGTCAAAACATTTCCTATTAAAAATAATAGATTAATAAGCTGCATTACATGTCCACCATATTTTCTATGATGCGTCATATTTCAACGCATACAGCATGGGCGTCATAATTTTTTGACGTACAGGAGTGCACAGAATGCAGAGTCAAAAATTTTCCTATTAAAAATAATAGATTAATAAGCTGCATTACATGTCCACCATATTTTCTATGATGCGTCATATTTCCACGCATACAGCATGGGCGTCATAATTTTTTGACGTACAGGAGTGCACAGAATGCAGAGTCAAAAATTTTCCTATTAAAAATAATAGATTAATAAGCTGCATTACATGTCCACCATATTTTCTATGATGCGTCATATTTCCACGCATACAGCATGGGCGTCATAATTTTTTGACGTACAGGAGTGCACAGAATGCAGAGTCAAATATCATTTTCATATTTGGTTCTCATATTTGCCAGCAAATTACATTTCTACTCTAGAACTGTAAACTCAGCCTCACACAAATGTAAGGGAACAATGAAGAAATTAGTTTTGACTCTGCATTATGTGCATGTTATGCATCAAAAAATATGACGCACAATCTGTATGCGCGAAAATATGACGCATAACGGAAAAATAAAAACGGCGGCCATTTTATGCAGGAAGTGATGTAATAGGATATCCTGTTTACAGAATCTGTAATGTGAGTTTACTTTCACTTTCACTTTGCAGTCTCAGATTATTCTAGACTGTGTGGCTGTGTGAAAAGCGTTGTCCTGTGTTTTACTGCTTTTATGTCCTGTGTACCTTGTCTATTGTGCTTTTGTGATCATAGTCTTGTTGTCTAATATTGTCTTAGTCTGTTTTGTATACTTTTGTCAAATCCAGTGTTTCTTTTTTTTGTCTGTGGGAGTCTGTTCTGGGTAGTTTAAATTTGGGGTTATTTGGGCTATTTTTCTTAAATTTTCTTTTCCCTTCACTACTCTACCTTTCCCCATTTCCCCCTTTTACTTTTTGTTCTAATTTTTTCACCTTGCTAATAGTAAAGATGTCAGGTAGGCCACGGCTTGCCAGGATGGGTGAGGAGGAATTGGGGGGATTCATTTGGCTTGTTTGCCATTTCCTCCCACTCATGCTGGAGGCTGGGGGCCGTGTGATACAGGGGTATCACACGGAGGCACGTAAAGTCCGGTGGGGGAAGGTGCGCCATCACTTGGTCCGGGTCTACGGTAGCATGAGGAATGACCATCAACTCAAGCACCGCTGGGCTGATCTGATATCCAGGGAGCAGGATCTGCTGGACCACCTGGGAATCAGGATTGGTGGCCATGTTGGTGAGTACAAATCATTTACATGTGAATAATTGAAAGCTGTGTGGGGACATGTGATGATTGTTACCCAATCTGCTAGATAAGTAGCTGACTGTGTGTAATGCTGGGGAAACCTAATGTGTATTTGTTGCACAATGTGTAGGAAGACCAATGCTAGCAGTCAGATGGCTCATGTTTTCAACACATACTGGATGCCTGTAGCTGTATGTAATGTAGTGTTGCCTTTGTGTCAGACAAGCGACACGTTAATGCCTCTATTTGAACTCTACAGGTCATAATTGCCAGTGAAAAAAGGGATGTTGAAAAATCATACCTACATATGTAGACGCCATAGCTAGACAGAAATTTGTAAAACCATGATGATGCTATAAATGAGTGGTGCCTTCACGTCAATTGAAGTTAGCTATGTTCTCCACACATATGTCACATGTGTGTCTGGTTGGTGTGTGTTGAAAATGACCACATAGCCTGTTTGAGTTTGAGGGGTCATGCAGTCCTCAAGTAACCAGCTTTTGGATGTCTCTCTGGGATGCACATGATGAGATGAATGCACCCCGATATTGTTGGGGCATACTAATGGAGGTGTATCTTTGACACCACATGACTGTCCTGGCCACTGCATGTGTGTAGTAGGGTGTGTAACTGTAGCAGGAGACTCATCCAATGTAAATGTTGATTAAGAATTCTTCCATGCAGTATGAGCATGTGTTAAAGTGTATCATAACGCATGTCATATTCTCACATTGTCATTGTAACTGCAATTGTTTGTCAGTGCACGGAGTCTGAGTATATTCTTCCTTCCATGCTTTACAGGTGGACCTGCACCGTACACCGTGGGAGAGGTGGCTCATTTTGAGGACCCCGACACCTACAGTGAGTGTGGCCTGAGTGCTATTTTTCTTGTTTGCTAGTGATGCATGATGGACTACTGTGTGTTCAACAGAATTCAAGGTTTGATGCGCTGCCCGTCAATTGGTATTGTTGCATTAGTGGGATTTCAAATATCACTTCAGTTTTTGTAGACCAATGCTTAGCCATCTCTCAGATTTAGGGGCTGTAGGTCATTCCAGTCGGCCCGCTATGGGGAGTGAGATGAGTCATGTGGAATACACTGGTTAATGTAAGAGTTGCTCTGGGACTTGGCTTGGACTGAGTCTGCATTTCAGACTGACATTCTCCCAGATAGCTTCTGCAAAAGGCTTGTATTAAATAAGCAGCTTCCTAGTTGAGGATGGACTGAGTACACTGTAGTTTGGATCTTCCGGGGGCATGTACTTCCACAAGTTGAACTAGAAGTGTGTGGGACTAGAGTGCAATGGCCTAGGTGTTCATTCTACTCATGATCATGGGTGTTCTTGCTCCTCTGTGTGTTTAAATATGCCTCAGTGGTAGTATGTGATGTTGGCCTGAGTCAGTGCATTTTGACATGTGTTGACCTTGGATAGGACAATGTTTGGCTGACTCCAAATTGTTGCTAGCCCTTCATTGGTGTTGTGTGTGGAGTCAAATACTTGTTGACCTTTCTATACACTCCTGGGTGTGCATTGAATCTGGGATTGTTGGTTGTTCTTCCCACCCCACCCTCAAAGACTGCCATGTGATTGGGAATAGGGTACCTAGGACTGTAGCAACCAGTATGTTACACATACTTGTGACCTTTTGCAACTTAGTTTAGAACCTAGTGTACACATTTGGTTATGGCACATGGGTTAAATTTTTGCAAACAACAATTTACAAATGGCATTGAGTGAGGGTTGTGATAGTTATCACATAGAGTGACTTATGTAGTGAAGTCAGTATGCGGAAGAGGTTCAGCCATAATGTCAGCTGCATTAGCCATTATTTGGATGAGAAGTTGAGGCTGATGTCACCCATCATGTAGAGACATGGATATGCTAGGTGTGAGATGGCCTTTTGTATGCAGGCTTCACATGTACTTCCTCTGAGACTTTCAATGAACTATGTTGTGACAATCGCTGTAACAAATACAGTACAAGTAATGTGCAAATGACCCATTGTGCAATTCCACCCAATGCATTTCCTATGGTAAATAGTTGCCATATCTCTTCACAGCTGCAAACATGAGTGCCGCAGAGAGACACCAGTTTGAACGGCGTGCAATGCGATACCGGCACATCCTGCAGGTGCAGTCGGGGCTCAGGAGGATGGCCTGCAAATACCAAGCAGATCGGGCCTCCGGGGCATGGTGGGACTCACCAAAGGGTGGCCCTACATTGCCCACAACAGCCACCACATCCACCAGGTCTCCCCAAGTGGCCCCAGCAACGGCGGGGACAGTTGACCCTGCCTCGTCAGCAAGACCTGGACCCAGCCATTTCCAATACCCAGGACAGTCCAGTGGGCATACAACTACTGCCACACCGTCCACCTCGGCCAGCACACAGACTGCAGCAGCCCCTCCTGTAGACCCAGCGGCATTCCTGGCATTAAGCCGTAAATTGGACAAAGTTTTTTCAAAGGTGGACAAGCTAAGCCAGGATGTGGCATATATTAAGAAAAGGGTTCGGTCCATCAGGCGGACCCTACGGAGGGCCAACCTCTAGGACTTTTGCCATGTTTTACTTTTACCCCTCCCCTCTCTCCTCTTTCCTTTTTGTACTGATAGTTGGGTTTTGGGGATTAGTGTTAGGTTAGTGTAGGTTGTTAGCTTCGTTAGTGTTAGGGCGGAGGGAGGGGGGTCCTTATTCTTTCTATTTTTCTTTTTTGGGTGGGTGGGGGTCAATGTTGGGATTCATGTTTGTTAAATTTAAAAAAAAAAAAAAATACATTAAAAAAAAAAAAAAATCACCAAAAAAATATATGATTGTTTAGGATAGTATAGTATGTGTGTAGGTTAGTATGTGTTGTCCTGCATGTGTCCTGTCTCATAATGGTGGGTGGGGGGTTGATGTTTAGATCGTTTCGTTATATGTGTAGAGTAAGTTTAGCTTAGGTTAGTTAGGGACAGTTGTGGGTTAGTAGTAGTCAGGTTAGATTAGTGTAGGTATGACTTTTCCCTTAGTTGCCTCTGGTGTGAATAAATAGGAATAAACATATAGTTAACACTTTGCATGATGCGTTAACTGCTACTTTATCATGGCCTTGACATCAGTGTAGGTGAATGTTTTTCTCTGACATTAGTGTCCTATGCTACCCACCACAGAAAATGGAGGGTTAACATGCCAGCTACCCGTGTGCTAACTTGGTAAGTATCCACCATTTGGGAGACCCACCATTGGTAGTTTACATCGATCACCAAGGATTTGTGTTGATGAGTAGGTATTCTACATCACAAAGTGTGCTTCCAGACTTGTTATTGTGGGTAATTTAATAGGTCGGACTGCAGTGTGATGTTCAGGGAGATCTTTGTAGATGAGGTGTTGTTAACACTCTTGTCTTGTTGCCTTCATTGCTGACCTAGATCATGTGTGTAATAATTCAGCATGACTTCCCTTCATGGAAGTATACTCAGAAAGGGTGATTGATGCAGTGTTTTTTTTTTGTTTGCTTAGATTTTGCTGCATAATTTCATGTTTTAGTATTGCATGGTGCCTACATTTATCAGCCACCATTAGTTGACTTGAATTGCTATAGATGGAGCATTATTCTGTCCAACACAGCATGATTGTGTGTGGTTTGTCCCTTCATCAGTTATTTTCCTCAGGATGGTAAGGCTATGATGCAATCCTGGCCACTGCACAGATGTATCAGACTACATGATGTCAGCACAGTTGTATTGACAAGCTACATGGTTGCCACACAGGCACTTTAGAGCTATCTACTGCACAGTTGATGTGTCAAATAACACAGAGACATATTAAGTGTGCAAGTGCTATTTATTGATAGGTGCTGTAGTGCAAAATGTCCATTGTCCATGTTTGCTGAGTCCGTTCTAGTGCATTTTTACATGGTGATCCTACAGAAAGGGTGTGGATGATGCTCCTGACATGCTGGGGTGATGTCACAGACAGTGCAGAGGGACAGGATTTGGCGAATAGTAGGAGAGAGACATTCACTGGCAATGGTGACAAGTCATACAGTGGTTAGCAGAACAGTCATTGAGTGTAGTTGCAGTGAGACTGGCATTTGACAAAACGTAGGACCTTGGTCAAAGTAGGCCATGGTGCAGGGACTAGTATTCCGGGTACTCTTCCGTGAGAATGTGATCTGTTCCATGTCTTCTTCTTCTGATGTGTGTGTTGCCTGGTTTGTCCTTGTTGTTGTTGGTTGTGAAGGGGCAACACACACCTCAGTGTTAGAAGACGTGGAGTCAGACATCCCGGGGGCTGCTCCCTGTGAAGTTCTTAAGGGCAGTACTGCTGCAAGGAGGGCCTGCTGGTTTTTGAGAATAGCAGCCACATCACGATGGTAGGCAGCCAGGTCGGCCCTGAGGGGTTCAATGTTGCATTTGTGCACGCGTTGACTGGATTGCAGTTGTAGGTGTTGTGTCAACTGGATTACAGCTGTGCTGATTTCCTTCTGTGTTTTCGCAAGTTCCTGCAAGAGAGATGTTAGTGCTTCCATAGCAGCTGCCTGATCTGCAAATGACGTCATGCACGAACGCACCCCCTCAAGGATGGCTGCCATGTTTTGCATGCCCACCCGCACCTCCTTGGCCAGCTCCCGCTGTACACCAACTACAGTTCTTTCAAAGCTGGTGCCAGTGTCGTCAGAGTCCTCAGCTGTGTTGGAGCTGGCAGGTCTTACAATTGGGGTGGTGGGTAGGTCTTCTGTGATGGCTGCTTGTTCTGCGCTCCTCCTTGTGACTGAAGGTGGGGTCTGGAGGGTTTCAAGGACCTTTTGGATGTTCTCCTGGGAAATGTTTATGGGCTCGTCATCCATGTCATCAGGGAAATCAGGGACAGGCATATCGGCAGGAGATCCATGTTCCTCTGCAATGAAACAGGGTACAATTAGTGTGTCTGTGTTGTGACAATTTTGCCGTAACATGCAAGCCTTTTGATGACTTTAGTTTGTGCTCTGGTTTGGTATTGGTATCTGCTGTCCTTCATATGAGCATTGTTATAGGCCTATGCCCCACCTGTGTGTCACATGTATGATATAGAGTTATCAGACTTGCCTGCCTAATCGCCTCTAGGTGTTGCTTTGTACCAATTAGGGAATAGCCATCTTTTTGTCCTACTCGTCCCTCCGTGTATATCTATTCTTATGGAGAGACATTTTGTTGCGTCGGCTCTCATTATCCTAAATGAGACTACTGGATTTCTAGGCAGCAGGATCGATAACGGTGTGGGGGACTGAGTCTGACCCACTTGTAAAGAACTCTGTCACCCTAAATCTTTTTTTTGCTCTGGCTAACTAGCAGTGCCTCATGTCTCCCACGGGGAAGAAATGATTAGGCAGCCAAGCGCATGACATTTTGGGAACTTCTCAGGGAAGTCGTGGTCACTCAGATCCAAACCAACTCTCTCATTTCCAGTATGATCTCATATAGAAATGACAAAGACAGTATAAGTTTTATATGATGATTTCATAAAACAACTGTATTTTAGATAATAAGGTGTGAGCCGCAATAACCAGAACAATACAACATAGTAGAATTGAAATAGTCACCAAGAGAGTAAAACATAAGAACAAAGCTATCATAGTCCCTAACAGTTTCTACTCTCTCTCTGCTTGTTCTATTTAGAGCACAGCATGTTAAGCTTCTAGCTTGCCTTTCCGAATCACTGGGGAGACATCAGCCCTCATACCTGAGCAAAGGCCTGTGATCTGGTTCAGCATCTGCAACAAGGCAGGCAGCGTCTAGTTGTGGTTCTCTGTTCGGAAACTCCCTCTTGTGTGTATTGGGACAAGGAAGTGATTTTATAACTAACATGGCATCGTGATCACAAAATGTCCCTATGCAGGAATGCCACATCTAAACTCCTACCACGTCTATCGGCAATGTACCAGACTGTATCCTTGACTGAAGCACAGAGTGAAAATGTTATGGAGAACTCCAGTGCTGAAGTAGGCAAAACAGTGTGAAATGAATAAAAAACAACACTGTAGAACTGGCTATTTGAAAAATAACAGTACGAAGCCTAATAAAAAGCATTTAGTGCAAAGTGCACAGAGGCTCTAAGCTGTCAGCAAATGAATAAAATACATTCAGGGCAAAGTGCACAAAGGCCTAAAGCCTGAAGCTAATGCGCAAAGGATACGTAAAACTTACCACACTACACTTTCACTGGCTGTGGGTGTTGTGATTGCCCTGGCAGCACACTTGCCTCTCAGGACCTGCCCCAAAATATTTTTATTCACATTGACCTAAATGTAATTGTTATGTGGCATATCCTATGCATGGCAATGTTAGGATGTGATATGGATGTAAACATTGTTGATGTTTCCAGCTGATGTTGGGTAATGTGTGTTTAATTGGATTGCCCTGTTTATCGTATCAATGTCCTATTTGGTTCTCAGACTGTGCAGGTGTGTTTCAGTGACCAGTTGCATGTGTCCCCTCCTCAATGTTGTTGTCTGAGCAGTATGACATTAGTGATGTTGCCTTGTTAGCCAGGCACGTGAGGGACCCTGACGTATGCAGCATGTGTGTGTCCTTAGTGCTGTGTGGCTCCTATTGCTGTTTACTTTGGCTGATGTATGTGTCAACTATGGGCATTGGCATTTGAGTGTACTGGTGCCTTTGTCTTATTTCTAGAAATAGTTGCAGATGTCATCCTCAGCCCCTAATTTAGGTAGGTATGTTCCATGGGGAGGTTCCTGCCATTTGCTACTATAGATCAGAGGTGTTAGTGTCAACTGTTGTTGCAGTTACATTGCAGTTGTTGTTTTGGCTACTGGATTACTGATAGGGACCTAGTTGATGTAGGATACATTTTGACTGACGAGTGCCTGGATGTAAGTTTGACGTAGTGGCCTTCCCACCTGTCGCTGCTTTCCCTTAGCTCCATTGTTGTCATGATAGGATGGCCCCATGGGACTGTTGTTGGTGCTGTGTTTTGTCGTGCCCCAGCTTCTGTCTGTGCTGGGCATGCCCCCCTCCCGTGCACCTTTACCCATGCCACTTCATATATATGCTGACTTACATGCATTGTGTAGTAGGTATTCCCCACCCCGGTTGCAGTTATCATTATTGCATTATAATTCCCCATGTGACTTACCCTGCATGTGTGTTGTCTCGTGGTAGTCTGCGCTGTCCTGTCCTTGAATCCCTGTGACGATCTCCTCAGGGATGACGGCTGCGACCATCTCCTCCATGTGGTCCAGGGCCTCCTGTTGTGCTGGACTCCCCCCTCCAGTCTGCAGTGCTTCCTTCCTGTTCCTGGCCATTTTTTCCTTTGTCCTACGTTTGCAGTCATGCCAGCGTTTCTTACACTCAGTGACTGTTCTGCGTTCTTCAGCCACACTGTTGATCTTGTCAACAATTTGTTGCCATATGGCCTCTCTCCTGCTGATTGACAACTTAGAGGTGATGAACAGTTGGTGCTGGTGTTCCGGCACCTCTTTAACCAGGATTTCCTGCTCCTCTGCACTGAAGCGACACTTTCTTTTTTTTCTATAAATGTCCTGGTTCCTGTATGGATTATCCTGGCTGGTTCCTGGTCTGCTGTCATCTTCCTGGGGTCTGTTGTGGCATCTGGGATCCATTTTGGCTCTCCTCTGCTGAAAGGGCAGTGTTTGCGGGTGAATTTGACGCTATTGCGTCAAAATAAACGGCGCTTTCCGGGTTGCGCTGTCGTAAATCGACCCACAGTCATTTGCGTCGCGTTAACGTTGGTTTCCTTTACGACTTGACGCACTGTGTGCATCACGAAATAATGACTCCCACCTGTTGGTTGCGCCGCCGTGCGTCAAAGTATAAATTTGACGCCCGCGCGGCGCATCGAAATGGCGTTAGCCGGCGGTGATTTTTTTGACGCAAAACTGGGACGCCGCAGCTTTGCGTCAAAAAGTATAAATATGGCCCTTAGTAGCTTGGCAGTCAGGCTTATCTCAAAGGCAATGTGTACACACACAGTTATACAGTGAAAATAGTACAAAATGGACACCATACCAATTTAGAAACATAACCAATATTTATCTAAATCAAACAAGACCAAAACAACAAAAATCCAACATACACAAGTCAAGATATGAATTCTTAAAATAAAAAGAGTCTTACTCCATGGAAAACAATGGAAATGTTGTTTTGACACAAAGTACCTGGTTTTCATAGGGGGGGGCGTGGCTAGAGGCCAATGGAGCAGCACGCGTAAAGTGGAGCTCCCGGCGGCCACTGATCAACGCACAATAATCCTGAAGCCCCGGACCCCGCAGCCAACCACAACAGACTAGGGAGTTGTGGAGAAATTCCCAGACCTCTGAGAAATGGGAGACTGAAGCGATCTAACTGCCCCCGAGAAGGATCCATGGCCCGGAGCCGAACTGGTGCAGCGAGACAAAATGGCGGCCCCCGCGGAGAGGCGATAACGCTCTTCGAGAGCGAGCGAGGAGCGGAAGGACAGCCGAGCCCGCCACGGGGGGGAGCACAAGTGGCGGAGAAGGCGATCAACGGCAGGACCAGCCCCCCGGGGACAGCGAACCGGAGTTGCCGGCAGCACAGGGCACCAGACGAGGGCCGAGAGGAGCAGGTTGGGGGCCCTGAACTGGGCCCTCTCCCCGTGTGGAGACCCGGAATAGTAAAAATGATGATGGGAACACAGGAGTGAGTAGCACAGCGAGAAGAGAGCAGGGAGGGGCACCCCTGGGCAGACCACACACTGAGCAACAGCAGAAAGAACAGCAGAAAGAAGGGTGTCAATCGCAGAAAGGGCCTACACACGAGCTGAGGACGCCGAAAACAGAGCACGAAGAAGCAACCTAAGGCTGGTGGGCGTCCCGGAGAAATCCGAACATGAAGCACAAGACATGAAATCCTACCTAGAGCAGTGGATACGCGAAGAAATAGCACCAGAGGGCCTATCGCAATACTTCGCAATAGAGAGAGCCCACAGGGTACCAGCGAGACCCCCTCCCCCTGGCGCTAGACCTCGCCCAATCGTAGCAAAACTCCTGCATTTCAAAGACCAAGACTTTATTCTATTGCAAGCACGAATAAAGGGAGAGATCGTCATTGGGGGACAAAAAATAATGATCTTCCCAGACTTCACCAGGGACACCCAAAGGTTGAGAGCCACCTTCCTAGAGGTCAAACGACACCTGAAGGAAAGAGGCATCAAATACGCCATGTTGTTTCCAGCAAAACTAAAGATTTTCACGAACAATGACACAATCTTTTTTTTCAAAACCACAACAAGTGCAAGAATGGATCGAGGAACTAGGCCCGGCAGAGAAACACAGCAAGACAGGAAACAACAGGAAACAACAGGAAAAGAAGGGGCCCGGCTCAGAAAAGAGAAAGGTACACTGCGGATATAGCCCCGCCGCCTTCACAGACACTTAAAGAAAAACAAGATGCTGTAAGGGCCGGGGCGTCCCTGTGTCTTGGGGGGGCTGCCCCTACATCCCCACAGCAGTTTGAATCCTTATCAGAACACGACTCGGACCAGATGAAATCTCCTGCTCCTCACAAGACACAGCGGATGGCCTACTGCGAATCACTCCAGGATCATCGGATGAAATCATCTGGAAACCCAAGGCAGAATCGCAAAGGGTCACATGAAAGACAGGTGTGAAGTGAGCAGAGGATAAGCAACAACAGAAGATTAGACGTAACAGAAACTGGCAAGGTAGTCTGGACCAGAAGGACAATAAAGGGAAATGAAGCAGCGGCAAAAGCTCCATAGTCAAACGATTAACCCAAACACAAACAATAACAAGTATAAACGGGGCTTCGGGCCTATGGGGCTTCACCACGTAATAAGGCAAACATGCGTTGGCACGGGGTCTATGGGCTCGGCACACAGTTCTAGACCAGCCCCCCACACACACAAAGGTTGTTAAATTGGGGAAAGTTTGGACGGGGACAGTTGGGATACCGGTCCTGGGGACAGGGAGTTTGTTTAACAGAAAAGTTATTAAGCTAGAAAATATGGGGCATCAACCAAGGGGAATAGACTCACGCTACAGACCAATTAGACCGGACTCCAGGGCACTGTCACTCGGTAAGTGGAGATGCAGGTGCAAATGCAGTACAGACTTACACACAAAGTATGACCACAGACAGATCGCTTAATTACAAGATTCTTACTTGGAACATTAGGGGTCTAAATAGTCCAAGTAAAAGATACAAAGTATACAATCAGATTAAACGGCGAGGGGTACAAATAGCGATCCTACAGGAGACCCACCTGATAGGGAAAGAGGTAACAGCACTGACAAAAAGATGGAGAGGGCAAATATATGCTACAGAATACTCAGCATACGCAAGAGGTGTCCTGATTTGGATACGCCCGGGCACCCCCTTCCAAAAAACGGACGCACACATAGATGGGGATGGGCGCTATGTACTGGTGAGGGGTCGTCTAGATGGAAGGGACATCACACTGGCAGGAATCTACGCCCCAAATCAATATCAGAACACTTTCCTTCAGGTAATGTCCCGTGGTTGGGGAAACTACCTAACCCAATCAATAATAATAGGAGGTGATTTCAATTGTATATCGAATAGGGCACTAGACAGATCTCACCCACCACTGGAGACCTCCCTTATTCACAGGACAGCTAAAAGATTTACAGACTGGCAGTCGAACTGGGGCCTGATCGACTCCTGGAGACACCTCCACCCGTTAGAGAGAGATTACTCTTTTTACTCACCTGTACATGACCTGCATGTCTGACTAGACGCAATCCTGGCCTCACTAGATATAAACTGTGCGGTACGTAGAGCGGAATACATATCCCGCACAATGTCGGACCACAACCCGCTGTTGCTTATGCTGGACTGGCAGAGAGACCACCCTCCCATACCAGACTGGCGATTGAATGTAGAGTCGTTGGGGGATAGTGCATACCGACAAACAATTCGAGAAGCAATCAAAGAGTACTTTACTCACAATGCAGGTTCGACCCCCTCCCAAGGGCAAGAATGGGAGGCATTCAAGGTAACAATCAGGGGCCAGTGCATGGCAGGAACATATGGGGTTAAGAAATCAATGGAAGGGGAACTTGACAAACAGGAAAAAGCCCTAAGATCACTGGAACGTATAGACTAGACAACCCAGACTTGGCCCCTAGCATAACTGAGACCAAAAACAAGATAGCAAATACCCTTGAAAGACTTAGGAGGTTCGATTATAAGAAATATACTAGTAGGCAGCACCTGGAAGGGGACAAAGCGGGAGCATTGTTGGCCTGGCTGGTGTCCCCACCTAGACAACAGTCGCTGGTGATGGAAATAGTGAACCAGGAGGGCAGAAGATTATTTGTTCAGGGGGAGATCAATGCCAGCTTTGCCGAATACTACTCAGAGCTATATGCCTCCCCCCTGCTGAACCCCTGGAGCCAGACCGGCTGGTAAGCCTGGAGGCCATCCGGTCCCAAACACTGGGAGAAGAAGAACAGCAAACACTCGGGGAAGGGATAACGGCAATGGGAGGTAACCGTGGCAACAGAGACAATGGCCAGGGGGAAGGTCCCAGGAGCGGATGGGCTTCTGGCAGAATTTTATTGAGAATATGTAGACATATTGGCACCAAGGCTCAGTGAAATGTATAGAGAAGCGTTTGAGAAGGGCACTCTACCTAGATCCACGAGCAAAGCCATAGTAATCCCATTGCCAAAACCAGACCGCCCGTCTACTGACGTGTGATCATACCACCCATTTTCCATGTTGAACATGGATTATAAAATACTGAGTCGTATCCTTGCTACTAGGCTGATGCCACATTTGGAAAAAGGTATTCACCCCGATAAGACAGGCTTCATCCTAAATCATAATGCAGCCATAAACATTAGAAGACTGATAGGAATAATGCACTCGGGTGCACTAGACCTCACCACCGCATTAGTACTGGTAGTGGACATAGAGAAAGCGTTTGATAGCCTCAGATGGGATTACCTACAATTGGCAATGGAGGGGATGGGACTGGGCCCGGAATTCATGAGATGGACCAACCTCTTATACGCCTCACCTATGGCAAGAGTCCGTACAGGGCGAACTATCTCCAACTCTTATGGCATGGGGAGGGGTACCAGGCAGGGATGCTCGTTGTCCCCACTGTTGTTTGCCATTGTGGTAGAACCACTAGCGCAGATGGCCAGAATGGGAGAACACTACGAAGGGATAAACATAAGGGGAAAAACATACCAAATAGGGCTCTACGCAGACGACATGATATTATTTTTAAAAGATCCTTTTAGAGACCTCCCCGGAGCCATGGCTCTGCTGGACTGGTTCGGGGGCATATCGGGTCTCTGCATCAGCTGGCAGAAATCTCTCCTATTCCCACTACAGAAGGGGACGCCCCAGATCACAACAATCCAGAATCTGGGATGGTCTCCAACAATGTTCCGATACCTAGGGGTCAATATTTACCATGAACTAAAAGACCTACTAGATGGAAATGTGCACCATGCCATACGACAACTAAAAGCAACGATCCAATTCTGGCAAACACTACCATTGTTAGTGACTGGCCAAGTAGCCCTGATTAAAATGGTGGCCCTGCCAAGGCTATTATATAACTTCTTGAACCTGCCGGTGCTGGTCACCCAGTCGACTTTCAAAGAAATTAACTCCAGTCTCACTAGTTTCATCTGGGGGGGTGGGACGTCATAGACTGGCCCTGCACAAACTCCAACGACCCACGAGAGAGTGAGGACAAGCAGCCCCGGCCATGGAACTGTACTACCTGGCAGGCCAGCTACAATGGCTGGCTAAGGAATGGCATGACGTAACATCTGCAGAAACCGGGGACCCTGAGAGGAAGAAAGTAGCGATAACACTCGCAGAGATATTATTAGTGCAACGAGGACGGAAAAAAGCAATGTCACACGAACATCAGGTCATAGGTGCATGCTGGAGGTGTACCTTACAGTGCACCCGAGTTAGAGCCCCATATACACCGGAGCTCCCCCTGAAATACCTGACCCTGCGGCGAGGTGGGAACCACATAAAAGGGATCCAAAAGTTAGAGGCGCATGGGATCACCACGATAGGAGAACTAATCAGGAATGAGAGCTCATGACATACACAGACATAATAACAAACTATGGAGCACCCCCTGAGATGTTCCTCACACACAGATCCCTGATAGCATTGATACAGAGACACGGGAAGCAGGCCCATGGGAAACACCTACACATGCTGGATGGCACACTATTTGCCTGATAGGGAGAGATAAAAAGGTGGTTTCAACGATATATCGAACACTACAAACAGATGCGCTTCAGCCGCTGGAAACCCTTAGAACTCTGTGCCAAACTGACATTGGAGAACACATAGATGATGAGCGATGGGGAAACATCACAGCCCCCGGGTCTACAGGATGTCTAGAAATGCCCTGTTTGAACTGATAAATATTTACATATATCACAGAGCATACCTTAGCCCTGTGAAAATAGCATCAATGTACAACAACACAAACAGCGCATGTCCTAGATGTGCGGAAACTGGGGCTGACTTACTACACATGTTATAGACTTGCAGTGAACTGAAGCACTACTGGGAAAAGGTAATAGACGACTCCAAGAGGATCACAGGCAGGAAACTAGCAGCCACCCCGGCAGTTGTGTTGTTGGGGAACTTTCTCAGACCAAACTCAAAAAAGGTGTCCAGTAAATTCACAGACTTAGCATTGATTCTTGCAAAGAGAGAAATCACAATGCGCTGGAAGGACCCCAGGGGACCAAGAGTGCTTATGTGGAAAGACACGTTAACCAAATGGGCTGAGGCAGAGAGAGAAGCGTTACGCCTCGAACTGGCAAAAGGAATGGATAGTGAAGAAGGGATGCAGCAATTGGACACACTACTCGACCGCCTGAATTACCCAACAACAGGCCTCCGAGAACAAAACGTAGCATCGGAGGGAACGGACCCAGAGGACAATGACAACACGAGTTACCACAGCGAATAGCGCTGTACTAGACAATTTGCAATGAAAGGCCACTCCTAGAGTGACAGGGCTTGAAAATAAGGAGTATCAAGATCCGATCAAATATAAAGAAAGAGGAGGGGGCGGGGGGGAAACAGTTAATTGTATACATGTTTGGAATGAAAACAATAAATATATATATTTTTTTAAGTACCTGGTTTTCATAAAAAATAAAGACGCAAGAGTGCATCGGAAAAGTCAGTCCATTCCTTACTCGTAAGTAAGGCCATGCTTCGTTTCTTCTCTGGTCAGGTAGATGATACATCATTTTTCTCTCCCGTAAGAGATCGATGCACCTCGGATCCATGCAGGTTCATATTGATTTTGGCACCCAGCGATTATGTGTGAGGAATCCAGCTGCACGGTGATGAAAAACCCTGCTGCATGGGGTTTGCATCGTTTTCGGCAGCTGTAAGCGGGTGTTTACATAGTTTCTCCAGCCGCGATGCAGGAGATGTGTCGATTTCCTAGCCATGATGCAGGTGGTGCATCGATTTCAACCACCAGCCGGGTAGCACGTAGTTTTTACAGCTGCGTTGCAGGTGGTGTATCACAATTTCCCCCGCACAGCACCCTGTGCTTGGATTTCAGCCTTTTCCTACCTGCTTCACCTTTTAAGGGCCCAGGGACTGGATAGGGCACAGCTTGGCAGGGTAGGACTCTGAACAGAGAGTCTAGGTTCGGGCAGAGGAAGTCTTTGATGGCCCTAAGACTTCAAAACAGGAGGCAAGCTCAGTCCAAGCCCTTGGAGATTCTTCATAAGCATGGATATGCCACAAAGTCCAGTCTTGGTCCTCTTTCAGGCAGGAGCAGCAACTGCTGGCCAACTCGGCAAAGCACAGTCACAGGCAAAGGGGCAGTACTCCTCATCCAGCTCTTCAGCTCTTCTCCTTGGCAGAGGTTCCTCTTGGTTGCAGAAGTAATCTGAAAATCTGGGGATTTGGGTCCACTACTTATACCCCTTACTGCCTTTGAAGTAGGCAAACCTCAAAGGAAAGTCTCTGTTGTTCACAAGATCCTGCCTTGCCGAGGCCTGGCTCCAGACACACATCAGGGGGTTCGAGACTGCATTGTATAAGGGCAGGCACAGCCCGTTCAGGTGTAAGTGACCACTCCTCCCTACACTCTAGCTCAGATGGCCCATCAGGATATACAGGCTACACCCCAGCTTCCTTTGTGCCACTGTCCAGTGGAGATTCGCAAACAGCCCACCTGTCAGTCTAAACCAAACATGGAATACACAAGCAGGCAGAGTCACAGGATGGTTTAAGCAAGAAAATGTCCTCACTCTCTATCTGCTCCCAAAGGGAAACTGCACTTAAAAGATATTTAAAGGCAGCCCCCAGTTAACCTATGAGAGATATAGGCTTTGCAACAGTGAAAAACGAATGTGGCCGTATTTCACTGTTCTGACATGTAAAATACATCAGCACATCTCCCACCTTTAACAAACATTGCACTCTGCCCATGGGGCTACCTAGGGACAACCTTATTGGTGCCTGACATGTACAAAAAGGGAAGGTTTGGGCCTAGCAAGTGGGTCGGACTTTAAAAAGTGTAGAACAAAAACATACAGCTTGAAGTGTGAAACGAACACCAAAAGACGCTCCTTAAAAACAGAAAAGAGAAAAAATTACAAAAAAACTGTTAAAAAACAACTGCGAGGGGGGCACCTGTGCTCTTGGACAAGCTTATCTTGGGCAGACCTGCTTGTCTGTGAAGAAAAAAAGTATCTGCATGCACAAGCCGCAAAATAACACTTTATTAAAAAAAAGCCTGGTTGTTGTCTGCCTGTGCACTTAGAACCTGCGCACGCACAGTATCTCCTGGAGCAAATGATGCTGAAGCCCCACAGTGTTGGCTAGCACTGCAGCACAAGCCAACTCTGTCTGTGCAAGCCTTTGCGGGTGCACAGAACTCAGGTGGCTCCAAATGCCTGTGATACTCATGCTACATTATTTATTTCTGCTGCCCCAGCTAAACTCTTTCCTGAATAGCTGACATACTTTGTACAAACCTTCTTGGCACCTGGCCTCATTTAAAACATTTCCAGACCAAGGATTCATTGGGTGGCTGATGTGGATGAGCTGGTGCACAAACCACTGACTGTTCATCTGAATCAGATGAAGACATCTTTCTCTTCAAAGCCAAACAGGAAAGGAGAGCAAGCTAAATATGTCTACTCTCACCAAACTCCAATAGGAGAGTAAACCAAAAAGAATAGGATCTAATTCTCCTAAATAAAGATATCAGTATAAGCAAATGAGAATCCTTCCTTAGGGCGTGCTTCCTCTCTTCTTGTGAGAGTGTCTTGTGAGAGTGTCTCACGGGCGAATTGTGTAACTTTAAAAATATACTTTCTTTATATCTTCTACAGAACATTACAGAATTTATTTTACCCTAAACAACACATGTAATGTTCTATTTTGTTCAAAATATTAGTAAAATACTGTAATTACCTTCATTCTAAATGTAAAATCTTGCAAATGGTTCACAAGAGCCATACAGGAAGTACAACCCCCTTAGGGTTCATGCAGGCAATTGTGCATCCGGCGTTCACAAGTGTCTTGCGAGACATTTCAGTTAAAAAAAAGTAATATCCTATCATGTTTTATTCACTATTCTGCTATCCATTAACATTAAATAACAATTTAATTTACTTAAAAAGTCCCTAAAAAACAAAGGTTAAACTAACATTATAGTTAGGTGTAATAATGGTATCTGTTTTGTTTCAAAAGAAAAACGTAGAAATTCACTGAGAAAATCAAACCTTAAAGTAACATTATAGCTAGGTGAATTTCTCAGTACCAACATTAACGTTTTGAACAAAAAAAACTAAAAAATTCAGCAGTCATGGTTGCAGCACTAACTATAACTTGCACCCCTCACACTGCTTATGATTTCACATATGACATCACTCATAACATGTGCAAAAAGAATAAGTGATGGAAGGGATGCTTAACAATGTCAAACATTCACCCCCAGTACAGAGATCTGGGCCAAATCCATTGTTTTTTTGCTGCCCATGCCATTCCAGTTTGGAACCAGCCATATGCAAATCAGTCTTGACCCTGTTCTCCATGGGAACAGTCCAGCCCAAACTGCCAGGCCAGGTCTTTCCTGGACTGAAAACAAGCATCCTGGGACCGGTTTTGGGGTTTCACCCCTCATCAGCCAGGCTAGCCTGAATCCAATGGCATGGGAAGCACGGGACCCACGTCTGGGCACACCCTTCCCACGTGGGGCGACAAATGCGAAAAGAATAAGTGATGGACGGAATGCTGAACAATGTCAAACATTCACCCCCAGTACAGAGATCTGGGCCTAAATCCATTGTTTTTTTGCTGCCCATGCCATTCCAGTTTGGACCCAGCCATATGCAAATCAGTCTTGACCCTGTTCCCCATGGGAACAGTCCAGCCCGAACTGCCAGGCCAGGTCTTCCCTGGACTGGAAACAAGCATCCTGGGACCGGTTTCTGGGTTTCACCCCTCATCAGCCAGGCTAGCTTGAATCCAGTGGCATGGAAAGCACGGGACCCACATCTGGGCATACCCTTCCTGGTGGACGGAATGATGAACAATGTCAAACATTCACCCCAAGTAAAGACATCTGGGCCTAAATCCATCGTTTTTTTGCTGCCCATGCCATTCCAGTTTGGACCCAGCCATATGCAAATCAGTCTTGACCCTGTTCGCCATGGGAACAGTCCAGCCCAAACTGCCAGGCCAAGTCTTTCCTGGACTGAAAACAAGCATCCTGGGACCGGTTTTGGGGTTTCACCCCTCATCAGCCAGGCTAGCCTGAATCCAATGGCATGGGAAGCACGGGATCCACGTCTGGGCATACCCTTCCCACTTAGGGCAACAAATGCAAAAAGAATAAGTGATGGACGGAATGCTGAACAATGTCAAACATTCACCCCCAGTGCAGAGATCTGGGTCTAAATCCATCGTTTTTTTGCTGCCCATGCCATTCCAGTTTGGACCCAGCCATATGCAAATCAGTCTTGACCCTGTTCTCCATGGGAACAGCCCAGCCTGAACTGCCAGGCCAGCTCTTCCCTGGACTGGAAACAAGCATCCTGGGACTGGTTGCTGGGTTTCACCCCTCCTCAACCAGGCTAGCTTGAATCCAGAGGCATGGGAAGCACAGGACCCACGTCTGGGCATACCCTTCCCACTTTGGGCGACTAATTGATGGACGGAATGCTGAACAATGTCAAACATTTACCCCCAGTACAGAGATCTGGGCCTAAATCCATCGTTTTTTTGCTGCCCATGCCATTCCAGTTTGGACCTAACCATATGCAAATCAGTCATGACCCTGTTCCCAATGGGAACAATCCAGTCCGAACTGCCAGGACAGGTCTTCCCTGGACTGAAAGCAAGCATCCTGGGACCAGTTTCAGGGTTTCACCCCTCCTCAGCCAGGCTAGCTTGAATCCAGTGGCATGGGAAGCACGGGACCCACGTCTGGACATACCTTTCCCACTTAAGGCGACAAATGCAAAAAGAATAAGTGATGGACGAAATGCTGAACAATGTCAAACATTCACCCCCAGTACAGAGATCTGGGTCTAAATCCATCGTTTTTTTGCTGCCCATGCCATTCCAGTTTGGACCAAGCCATATGCAAATCAGTCTTGACTCTGTTCCCCATGGGAACAGTCCAGCACGAACTGCCAGGCCAGATCTTCCCTGGACTGGAAACAAGCATCCTGGGACCGGTTTCGGGGTTTCACCCCTCAATGGCTGGGTCCAAACTGGCGTGGCATGGTGAGCAAAAGAACGATGGATTAAACCAAGATCTGTGACTGGGGGTGAGTGTTTGCATTGTTCAGCACTCCATCCATCATCCTTTTGTGTTGTTAAAGTTGCCCTTAGTGGGAAGGGTATGCCCAGACGTGGGTCCCTTTCTCACTGTGCAACTGGATTCAAGCTAGCCTGGGTGATGAAGGATGAAACCGGTCCCAGGATGCTTGTTTCCGGTCCAGGGGGGAACCTGGTTTGGCAGTTCCGGCTGGACTGTTTCCATGAGGAACAGGGTCAAGACTGATTTGCACATTGATGGGTCCAAACTGGGGTGGCATGGTGAGCAAATGAATGATGGATTAAACACAGATCTGTGACTGGGGTGAGTGTTTGCATTGTTCAGCACTCCGTCCATCATTCTTTTGTGTTGCTAAAGTTGCCCTAAGTGGGAAGGGTGTGCCCAGACGTGGGTCCCTTGCTCACTGTGTCAATGGATTCAAGCTAGGCTGGCTGATGAAGGGTGAAACCCTGAAACCGGTCCCAGGATGCTTGTTTCTAGTCCAGTGAGGACCTGGCTTGGTAGTTCGGGCTGGACTGTTCCCATGAGGAACAGGGTCAAGACTGATTTGCATTTGGCTGGGTCCAAACTGGGGTGGCAAGATGAGCAAAAGAACAATGGATTAAACCCAGATCTGTGACTGGGGGTGAGTGTTTGCATTGTTCAGCACTCCGTCCATCATCCTTTTGTGTTGCTAAAGTTGCCCTAAGTGGGAAGGGTATGTCCAGATGTGGGTCCCTTCCTCACTGTGCCACTGGATTCAAACTAGCCTGGCTGATGAAAGGTGAAACCGGCCCCAGGATGCTAGTTTCCGGTCCAGTGAGGACCTGGCTTGGCAGTTCGGGCTGGACTATTCCCATGAGGAACAGGGTCAAGACTGATTTGCATTTGGCTGGGTCCAAACTGGGGTGGCATGGTGAGCAAAAGAACAATGGATTAAACCCAGATCTGTGACTGTGGGTGAGTGTTTGCATTGTTCAGCACTTCGTCCATCATCCTTTTGTGTTGCTAAAGTTGCCCTAAGTGGGAAGGGATGCCCAGACGTGGGTCCCTTGCTCACTGTGCCACTGGATTCAAACTAGCCTGGCTGATGAAGGGTGAAACCGGTCCCAGGATGCTTGTTTCCGGTCCAGTGAGGACCTGGCTTGGCAGTTCAGGCTGAACTGTTCCCATGAGGAACAGGGTCAAGACTGATTTGCATATTGATGGGTCCAAACTGGGGTGGCATGGTGAGCAAACAAACAATGCCTTAAACCCAGATCTGTGACGGGGTGAGTGTTTGCATTGTTCAGCACTCCGTCCATCATCATTTTGTGTTGCTAAAGTTCCCCTAAGTGGGAAGGGTATGCCCAGACTTGGGACCCTTGCTCACTGTGCCACTGGATTCAAGCTAGGCTGGCTGATGAATGGTGAAACCCTGAAACCGGTCCCAGAGATGCTTGTTTCCGGTCCAGTGAGGACCTGGCTTGGTAGTTCAGGCTGGACTATTCCCATGAGGAACGTGGTCAAGACTGATTTGCATTTGGCTGGGTCCAAACTGGGGTGGTATGATGATCAAAAGAACAATGAATTAAACCCAGATCTGTGACCGGGGGTGAGTGTTTGCATTGTTCAGCACTCCGTCCATCATCATTTTGTGTTGCTAAAGTTCCCCTAAGTGGGAAGGGTATGCCCAGACTTGGGACCCTTGCTCACTGTGCCACTGGATTCAAGCTAGGCTGGCTGATGAATGGTGAAACCCTGAAACCGGTCCCAGAGATGCTTGTTTCCGGTCCAGTGAGGACCTGGCTTGGTAGTTCGGGCTGGACTATTCCCATGAGGAACAGGGTCAAGACTGATTTGCATTTGGCTGGGTCCAAACTGGGGTGGCATGATGAGCAAAAGAACGATGGATTAAACCCAGATCTGTGACCGGGGGTGAGTGTTTGCATTGTTCAGCACTCCGTCCATCATCCCTTTGTGTTGCTAAAGTTGCCTTAAGTGGGAAGGGTATGCCCAGACGTGGGTCCCTTGCTCACTGTGCCACTGGATTCAAGCTAGCCTGGCTGATGAAGGGTGAATCCCTGAAACCAGTCCCAGGATGCTTGTTTCCGGTCCAGTGAGGACCTGACTTGGCAGTTTGGGCTGGACTGTTCCCATGAGGAACAGGGTCAAGACTGATTTGCATTTGGCTAGGTCCAAACTGGGGTGGCATGGTGAGCAAAAGAACGATGGATTAAACCCAGATCTGTGACTGGGGGTCAGTGTCTGCATTGTTCAGCACTTCGTCCATCATCCTTTTGTGTTGCTAAAGTTGCCCTAAGTGGGAAGGGTAAGCCCAGACGTGGATCCCTTGCTCACTGTGCCACTGGATTCAAGCTAGCCTAACTGATGAAGGATCAAACCCCGAAACCGGACCCAGGATGCTTGTTTCCGGTCCAGTGAGGACCTGGCTTCGCAGTTCGGGATGGACTGTTCCCATGAGGAACAGTGTCAAGACTGATTTGCATTTGGCTGGGTCCAAACTGGGGTGGCATGGTGAGCAAAAGAACAATGGATTAAACCCAGATCTGTGACTGGGGGTGAGTGTCTGCATTGTTCAGCACTCCGTCCATCATCCTTTTGTGTTGCTAAAGTTGCCCTAAGTGGGAAGGGTATGCCCAGACATGGATCCCTTGCTTACTGTGCCACTGGATTCAAGCTAGCCTGGCTGATGAAGGATCAAACCCTGAAACCAGTCCCAGGATGCTTGCTTCCGGTGCAGTGAGGACCTGGATTGGCAGTTCGGGCTGGACTGTTCCCATGAGGAACAGGGTCAAGACTGATTTTCATATTGCTGTGTCCAAACTGGGGTGGCGTGGTGAGCAAAAGAACGATGGATTAAATCCAGATCTGTGACTGGGGGTGAGTGTTTGCATTGTTCAGCACTTCGTCCATCATACTTTTGTGTTGCTAAAGTTGCCCTAAGTGGGAAGGGTATGCCCAGATGTGGGTCCCTTGCTCATTGTGCCACTGGATTCAAGCTAGCCTGGCTGATGAAGGGTGAAACTCTGAAACCAGTTTCAGGATGCTTGTTTCCGGTTCAGTGAGGATATGGCTTGGCAGTTCGGGCTGGACTGTTCCCATGAGGAACAGGGTCCAGACTGATTTGCATATGGCTGGGTCCAAACTGGGGTGGCACGGTGAGGAAAAGAATGATGGATTAAACCCAGATCTGTGACTGGGGGTGAGTGTTTGCATTGTTCAACACTCCGTCCATCATCCTTTTGTGTTGCTAAAGTTGCCCTAAGTGGGAAGGGTAAGCAAAGACGTGGATCCCTTGCTCACTGTGCCACTGGATTCAAGCTAGCCTGACTGATGAAGGATCAAACCCTGAAACCGGTCCCAGGATGCTTGTTTCCGGTCCAGTGAGGACCTGGCTTGGCAGTTCAGGATGGTCTGTTCCCATGAGGAACAGTGTCAAGACTGATTTGCATTTGGCTGGGTCCAAACTGGGGTGGCATGGTGAGCAAAAGAACAATGGATTAAACCCAGATCTGTGACTGGGGGTGAGTGTCTGCATTGTTCAGCACTCCGTCCATCATCCTTTTGTGTTGCTAAAGTTGCCCTAAGTGGGAAGGGTATGCCCAGACGTGGATCCCTTACTCACTGTGCCACTGGATTCAAGCTAGCCTGGCTGATGAAGGATCAAACCCTGAAACCAGTCCCAGGATGCTTGCTTCCGGTGCAGTGAGGACCTGGATTGGCAGTTCGGGCTGGACTGTTCCCATGAGGAACAGGGTCAAGACTGATTTGCATATTGCTGTGTCCAAACTGGGGTGGCGTGGGGAGCAAAAGAACGATGGATTAAATCCAGATCTGTGACTGGGGGTGAGTGTTTGCATTGTTCAGCACTTCGTCCATCATCCTTTTGTGTTGCTAAAGTTGCCTTAAGTGGGAAGGGTATGCTCAGACGTGGGTCCCTTGCTCACTGTGCCACTGGATTCAAGCTAGCCTGGCTGATGAAGGGTGAAACTCTGAAACCAGTTTCAGGATGCTTGTTTCCGGTTCAGTGAGGACCTGGCTTGGCAGTTCGGGATGGACTGTTCCCATGAGGAACAGGGTCCAGACTGATTTGCATATGGCTGGGTCCAAACTGGGGTGGCACGGTGAGCAAAAGAATGATGGATTAAACCCAGATCTGTGACTGGGGGTGAGTGTTTGCATTGTTCAGCACTCCGTTCATCATCCTTTTGTGTTGCTAAAGTTGCCCTAAGTGGGAAGGGTATGCCCAGACGTGGGTCCCTTGCTCACTGTGCCACTGGATTCGAGCTAGCCTGGCAGATGAAGGGTGAAACCCTGAAACCGGTCCCAGGATGCTTGTTTCCGGTCCTGTGAAGACCTGGCTTGGCAGTTTGGGCTGGACTGTTCCCATGAGGAACATGGTCAAGTCTGATTTGCATATGGCTGGGTCCAAACTGGGGTGGCATGGTGAGCAAAATAACGATGGATTAAACCCAGATCTGTGACTGGGGGTGAGTGTTTGCATTGTTCAGCACTCCGTCCAGTATGCCCAGAAGTGGGTCCCTTGCTCACTGTGCCACTGGATTCAAGCTAGCATGGCTGATGAATGGGGAAACCCTGAAACCTGTCCCAGAGATGCTTGTTTCTGATCCAGTGAGGACCTGGCTTGGTAGTTCAGGCTGCACTGTTCCCATGAGGACCAGGGTCAAGACTAATTTGCATTTGGCTGGGTCCAAACTGGGGTGGCATGATGAGCAAAAGAACGATGGATTAAACCCAGATCTGTGACCGGGGGTGAGTGTTTGCATTGTTCAGCACTCCGCCCATCATCCTTTTGTGTTGCTAAAGTTGCCCTAAGTGGGAAGGTTATGCCCAGACGTGGGTCCCTTGCTCACTGTGCCACTGGCTTCAAGCTCGCCTGGCTGATGAAGGGTGAATCCCTGAAACCGGTCCCAGAGTGCTTGTTTCCGGTCCAGTGAGGACCTGACTTGGCAGTTTGGGCTGGACTGTTCCCATGAGGAACAGGGTCAAGACTAATTTGCATTTGGCTGGGTCCAAACTGGGGTGGCATGATGAGCAAAAGAACGATGGATTAAACCCAGATCTGTGACCAGGGGTGAGTGTTTGCATTGTTCAGCACTACGTCTATCATCCTTTTGTGTTGCTAAAGTTGCCCTAAGTGGGAAGGGTATGCCCAGACGTGGATCCCTTGCTCACTGTGCTACTGGATTCAAGCTAGCCTGGCTGATGAAGGATCAAACCCTGAAACCGGTCCCAGGATGCTTGTTTCTGGTCCATTGAGGACCTGGCTTGGCAATTCGGGATGGACTGTTCCCATGAGGAACAGTGTCAAGACTGATTGACTTGGCAGTTCGGGCTGGACTGTTCCCTTGAGGAACAGCGTCAAGACTGATTTGCATATTGCTGGGTCCAAACTGGGGTGGCGTGGTGAGCAAAAGAACGATGGATTAAACCCAGATTTGTGACTGCGGGTGAGTGTTTGCATTGTTCAGCACTCCGTCAATCATCCTTTTGTGTTGCTAAAGTTGCCCTAAGTGGGAAGGGTATGCCCAGACGTGGGTCCCTTGCTCACTGTGCCACTGGATTCAAGCTAGCCTTGCTGATAAAGGGTGAAACTCTGAAACCAGTTTCAGGATGCTTGTTTCCGGTCCAGTGAGGATCTGGCTTGGCATGAGGAACAGGGTCAAGTCTGATTTGCATATGGCTGGGTCCAAACTGGGGTGGCATGGTGAGCAAAATAACTATGGATTAAACCCAGATCTGTGACTGGGGTGAGTGTTTGCATTGTTCAGCACTCCGTCCAGTATGCCCAGACGTGGGTCCCTTGCTCACTGTGCCACTGGATTCAAGCTAGCCTGGCTGATGAAGTGTGAAACCCTGAAACCGGTCCCAGGATGCTTGTTTCTGGTCCAGTGAGGACCTGGCTTGGCAGTTCGGGCTGTCCTGTTCCCATGAGGAACAGGGTCCAGACTGATTTGCATATGGCTGGGTCCAAACTGGGGTGGCATGGTGAGCAAAATAATGATGGATTAAAGCCAGATCTGTTACTGGGGGTGAGTGTTTGCATTGTTCAGCACTCTGTCCATCATCCTTTTGTGTTGCTAAAGTTGCCCTAAGTGGGAAGGGTATGCCCAGACGTGGGTCCCTTGCTCACTGTGCCACTGGATTCAAGCTAGCCTGGCTGATGAAGGGGGAAACCCTGAAATCGGTCCCAGGATGCTTGCTTCCAGTGCAGTGAGGACCTGGCTTGGCAGTTCGGGCTGGACTGTTCCCAGGAGGAACAGGGTCAAGACTGATTTGCATATTGCTGGGTCCAAACTGGGGTGGCGTAGTGAGCAAAAGAACAATGGATTAAACCCAGATCTGTGATTGGGGGGGGTGTTTGCATTGTTCAGCACTCCGTTCATCATCCTTTTGTGTTGCTAAAGTTGCCCTAAGTGGGAAGGGTATGCCCAGACGTGGGTCCCTTGCTCACTGTGCCACTGGATTCGAGCTAGCCTGGCAGATGAAGGGTGAAACCCTGAAACCGGTGCCAGGATGCTTGTTTCCGGGCCTGTGAGGACCTGGCTTGGCAGTTCGGGCTGGACTGTTCCAATGAGGAACAGGGTCAAGACTGATTTGCATATGGCTGGGTCCAAACTGGGGTGGCATGGTAAGCAAAATAACTATGGATTAAACCCAGATCTGTGACTGGGGGTGAGTGTTTGCATTGTTCAGCACTCCGTCCATCATCCTTTTGTGTTGCTAAAGTTTCCCTAAGTGGGAAGGGTATGCCCAGACGTGGGTCCCTTGCTCACTGTGCCACTGGATTCAAGGAATAGGTTCAAGAATGATTTGCATATGGCTGGGTCCTAACTGGGATGGCATGGTGAGCAAAAGAACGATGGATTAAACCCAGATCTGTGACTGAGGGTGAGTGTTTGCATTGTTCAGCACTCCGTCCATCATCCTTTTGAGTTGCTAAAGTTGTCCTAAGTGGGAAGGGTATGCCCAGACGTGGGTCCCTTGCTCACTGTGCCACTGGATTCAAGCTAGCCTGGCTGATGAAGGGTGAAACCCTGAAACCGATCCCAGGATGCTTGTTTCTGGTCCAGTGAGGACCTGGCTTGGCAGTTCGGGCTGGACTGTCCCCATGAGGAACAGGGTCCAGACTGATTTGCATATGGGTGGGTCCAAACTGGGGTGGCATGGTGAGCAAAAGACTGATGTATTAAACCCAGATCTGTGACTGGGGTTGAGTGTTTGCACTGTTCAGCACTCCGTTCATCATCCTTTTGTGTTGTTAAAGTTGCCCTAAGTGGGAAGGGTATGCCCAGACGTGGGTCCCTTGCTCACTGTGCCACTGCATTCAAGCTAGCCTGGCTGATGAATGGTGAAACTCTGAAACCAGTCCCAGGATGCTTGTTTCCGGTCCTGTGAGGACCTGGCTTGGCAGTTCGGGCTGGACTGTTCCAATGAGGAACAGGGTCAAGACTGATTTGCATATGGCTGGGTCCAAACTGGGGTGGCATGGTGAGCAAAATAACTATGGATTAAACCCAGATCTGTGACTGGGGGTGAGTGTTTGCATTGTTCAGCACTCCGTCCATCATCCTTTTGTGTTGCTAAAGTTGCCCTAAGTGGGAAGGGTTTGCCCAGACGTGGGTCCCTTGCTCACTGTGCCACTGGATTCAAGGAATAGGTTCAAGAATGATTTGCATATGGCTGGGTCCTATCTGGGATGGCATAGTGAGCAAAAGAACGATGGATTAAACCCAGATCTGTGACTGAGGGTGAGTGTTTGCATTGTTCAGCACTCCGTCCATCATCCTTTTGTGTTGCTAAAGTTGCCCTAAGTGGGAAGGGTATGCCCAGACGTGGGTCCCTTGCTCACTGTGCCACTGGATTCAAGCTAGCCTGGCTGATGAAGGGTGAAACCCTGAAACCGATCCCAGGATGCTTGTTTCCGGTCCAGTGAGGACCTGGCTTGGCAGTTCGGGCTGGACTGTCCCCATGAGGAACAGGGTCCAGACTGATTTGCATATGGGTGGGTCCAAACTGGGGTGGCATGGTGAGCAAAAGACTGATGGATTAAACCCAGATCTGTGACTGGGGTTGAGTGTTTGCATTGTTCAGCACTCCATTCATCATACTTTTGTGTTGTTAAAGTTGCCCTAAGTGGGAAGGGTATGCCCAGACGTGGGTCCCTTGCTCACTGTGCCACTGCATTCAAGCTAGCCTGGCTGATGAATGGTGAAACTCTGAAACCAGTCCCAGGATGCTTGTGTCCGGTCCTGTGAGGACCTGGCTTGGCAGTTCGGGCTTGGCTGTTCCCATGAGTAACATGGTCAAGACTGATTTGCATATGGCTGGGTCCAAACTGGGATGGCATGGTGACCAAAAATACAATGGATTAAACCCAGATCTGTTACTGGGGGTGAGTGCTTGCATTGTTCAGCACTCAGTCCATCATCTTTTTGTATCACTCATGGCATGCTCTATGACATCAATGAAGACATCTCAAATGACATTGGCTGGTGAAGGAGAAGAAAAGCAACCACTCTAATGCCATCCAAAAACACTCAAGAAAAAGAAAAAAAGCCCAAGGAGCCCATGGCACGTGGTTTAGCTTTTGAGCATTTCAGAAAGACTCCCAAAACTAGTGGACTTTAATAATGCTGTAGGAGCAGCAGATGCCTCTGATGAGATGGCTGGAGCTGGTTCTGGATCAAGAACACTGTCAGCCAGGCAAATCAGGTAGGCACCCTATAGGGGCCTTTTGGTGACATTGTGCTCCCTTGCTAAGTCTGCAAAATCTGGTAAAAAAACTATGGTAGATTTTTTTCGCTCCTAAGGGCTTGGTATGTATGGCTCCTCTGAGACAATATTTGGCTACTGCTTGTGCAGATCATAATGATTTGTTATCACAGATGCCTACAGGGGGCCTCTCAATTAGAGGGGACCACACTAGCTGTAACATGGTTGCCACTGAGGTGGTTAGAATAGACTCTAGTTCCTGCCCCAGACTCCTGGTTAATAATGAAAATATTTTACACGAAAATCAGGATGCATTGGAAGCCTTTTTCCTGTCTAACCTCTCGGAGACAGGTAGCCTGGCTATGTCAGTTTTGGATTCTAAGGGCCATATTTATACTTTTTGACGCACAACTGCGCCAACCCAGTTGTGCGTCAAAAATTTTAACGCCGGCTAACGCCATTCCAAAGCGCCATGCGGGCACCTTATTTATGGAATGACGTTAGCCGGCGCAGCTGACTGGTGTGCGTCAAAAAAAATGACCCACACCAGGCAGCGCCGGCGTAGGGGAAAATGGAGCTTGGGCGTCAAAAAATGGGGCAAGTCAGGTCTGAGGCAAAATATTGGCCTCAACCCGATTTGCGCCATTTTTTTTTACTCCCAACCCCCATTGAAATGACTCCTGTCTTAGCACAGACAGGAGTCATGCCCCCTTGCCCAATGGCCATGCCCAGGGGACTTATGTCCCCTGGGCATGGCCATTGGGCATAGTGGCATGTAGGGGGGCACAAATCAGGCCCCCTTATGCCACAAAAACATTTACAAAAAAATACTTACCTGAACTTACCTTAAGTTCCCTGGGATGGGTCCCTCCATCCTTGGGCGTCCTCCTGTGGTGGGCAAGGGTGGCAGGGGGTGTCCCTGGGGGAATAGGAGGGCACCTCTGGGCTCCTTCCGAGCCCACAGGTCCCTTAACGCCTGCCCTGACCAGGCGTTAAAAAATGACGCAAAAGCGGCTGGACGTCATTTTTTTTGACCCGCCCACTCCTGTGCGGCATTTTTGCACGGGAGTTTAAATAAGGCGCACATGCCTTGGAGTCATTTTTTAGACGGGAACGCCTACCTTGCTTATCATTAACGCAAGGTAGGTGTCCACGCTAAAAAATGACGCAAACTCCAAGATCTTTGGAGCTAGACGGGTCTAACGCCAAAGTATAAATATGGAGTTAGCTTTGCGTCGGATTTGCGTAAAAAAAAAGACGCAATTCCGGTGCAAACAGAGTATAAATATGCCCCTAAGTCTGACTGAGATCCAACTGGAGCAAGGAGAGGCATCAAGATCCAAAGCAGAGGGCATTAGAAAG
Organism: Pleurodeles waltl; assembly: GCF_031143425.1. NCBI lineage: Eukaryota > Metazoa > Chordata > Amphibia > Caudata > Salamandridae > Pleurodeles > Pleurodeles waltl. Next base: position 346,736,275 of record NC_090439.1, read on the forward strand.
ACCACTATTGATAGTTTCATGAATCCCTGTAATGAGGTCTCCCTGGCTGATTTCAGCAATGGGACAGTGGAGGGGCTGAACTTACACCTACTAATGGGACTATTCAGGACACATCTTCTGCTATATTCCCAAAAGGTCAGGAAGATCAAGTGGAAACTAGTGTAACTGTCAGTCCTGGGCTACTAGGGACACAGCCAGTACAACTGCAATCACAATCTATTTTACAAACAGGTGAGCGGGGGGATACTTCCCTAGCCTCGATTTACAATCTGTTGCAACTGTATATGGAGGAGTATCAAAAGGACTCAATGTCTCTAAAGACTTCCCATCTAAGAATGGAGGTGCTACTGTGAAACATGTCAAAAACATGGATATATTGCCTGGCTGCTTGAACTACATTGAATGTCGAGTGGAGGGGCTGACAAAATAGACAAAAGACATTCTGTCAGGGAGACCAGATCCTCGGGGTCTGCGCACGTTCCCAACATGTCCACCACAAGACAGCTCCAAAACTCCGATAGGAATATCACAGGGTCTTAGAAAAGACAGGAGTCATTCCCACCACCTCCAATGGCCAGCATGGGGGACCAGGGTCGCCTGGCATGGCCATTGCACCTGGTGCCATGTAGGGGGTCCATTTGAGGGCTCCATATGGCACCTTAAAAATAAAATAAAATACTTACCTGTACTTATCTGGGATGGGGTCCCCATCCTCTGCTGTACCTCCGGTGTGTGGGGGGGGGGTGAACCTGGGGCTTGGGAAGGGCACCTGTGGGCTTATTCCATGGTTTTCCACCATGGAAATAGGCCCACAGGAGGTCCCCTAACACCTGCCCTGACCCAGGCATTAAAAAATGGGGCAAAATACAAGCTTTGCCCCATTTTTTTACCACTCCTCCCTCCCATGCACCATTTTTGCACAGGAGTATAAATATGGCGTTAAGGCCATAGAGTCATTTTTTGCACGGGAACACCTACCTTGCATCTCATTAAGGCAAGGTAGGTTTCCACGTCCAAAAAATGAATTTTAACTCAATAAATTTGGCACTAATCAGGACTAGTGCCAAAGTATAAATATGGAGTTAGTTTTGCACTGAATTTGCGTAAACAAAATGATGCAAATTCGGTGTAAAACAAGGTTAAATATGCCCCTCATTGTACAAAACAAAATGTTCGATTACCTGTACAAATGATGGAATTGCTATTTTGATGAATAGTGATAATGATTCATCTATGCAAATTTAATGTGAGTCAGTTAATGAAGAATTTCCACTGATTAGTTTCTATCCTGCATTTACAGTACAGGACCTGCCAACTGACTTACAGGATACAGTTACTTTAAAAGTTTGGGATCTTTCTGGGAAAGACATTGGTCTGATCAAAGGAATTGAACCAGTAAAAGTCACAGTCAAATCTAATGTAATTTTTTCACAAACAGTGCAGTATCATATGGCATCAGATGTAATTGAAGGAGTTGCTCCTATAATTGCAGATTTTGTGAAGCAGGGAGTTCTAAAAGAAGTACTGAGCAGCCCATGTAATGCTCCTGTTATGGATTTGCGAAAACCAAGTTGGAAATTTAGAATTGTTCAAGATGTGAGGAAAATTAATGGCATAGTGGCCAAATGTTGTTTAGTGGTACTAAATCCAGCAGTGATTTTATTTCAGATTCCATGTGATGCAGAATGGTTCACAGTGATGGACCTATCGCAAGCATTTTTCTCTGTGCCTCTTCTTGAGGATAGCCAATTTCTCTTTTATTTTAAATTCTGCAATCGAGTATATTATTGGTGCTGAATCCCACAAGGTATTTCAGAGTCTCCGTCCATATTTAATTGGGTTCCTTAATGAATAATTTGGGAGCAAATGGACATAACGTGTCCCCAGTGAAATTACAGTAGTGTCAGAAAGTAGTGAAATTTTTGGGACACCAGATAGAAAAAGGTGCAAGAAAAGTTTCCAGAGAGAGAGTTACAGCTACTTTGCAAATGAATAATCTAGCTACACAAAGAGATGTAAGGATGTTTTTGGAAATAATGAGCTACTGTCGCCTATGGATTCCCAATTTTTCTGTTATGTCAAAGCCACTGCAGAGATTGACCCACAAAGGTTTTTCTGATCCCATGCTTTTTGATTAAGTTTGTATGAAAGCTTTTACTGAGGAGAGAGAGAGTTTGTGCAGAGCACCAGCCTTATAGATGCCTGACTACACAAAACCATTAATGTTGTTTTGTCATGAATGTGATTTTTTAGCTCTTTCTGTCCTTACAGAGGTACATGGTGGTATAAATCACCCAGTAGCATATTGTTCTGCTACTTTAGATCCACTCACAACAGCTTAACCTGGCTGTTTGCGATTTGTAGCAGCGCTTGGTTTGACACTCGCTCAATGTGAGAGTATTGTGATTGGACATTCTTTAACTGTCTTGGCCCCTCACTCTATGGAAGTTTTGCTCACAAGAACAAAAACTCAATGCCTGACAAATGCAAGGTTATCAGGTTATGAGTTGTTCACCCTGGGCTCTTCAATTGTTACCTTGAAAAGGTGTACAGTGCTTAACCCATCACCCTTGCTCCCAGTAGACAATGTTGAAATTCCGAATTTGCAAGAAGTTAAACATGATTGTCTGGAGGTTACTGAATTGTGCACGAAACCCAGACCTGATATTCAAAATACTCTGTTAGAGGAAAATGATCAAATTGTTTTTGTAGATGGTTCCTGTCTAAGAGACAATGTGGGAACTTTGATATCTGGATAAGCTGTGTGCACAATATCTGGTATACTCAAAGCTTCATGGCTACAAAGAGTATTTTCTGCACAAGTGGCTGAATTGGTGGCTCTTACTAGAGCATGCTATATTTGTGCACAGCTTAAAGTTACAATTTTTATAGACAGCCAATATGGATTTGGAGTTGTCCATGACTTTGGTCAGCTCTGGTCACAGGGGTTTTCGTGACCTCTTCTAGATGACCAATTAGAAATGGTGATAGAATTCATGATTTGTTGCAAGCCCTACAATTACCTGAGAAGATTGCTGTGGTTAAATGCAGTGCATACCAGAAATGAAATGATTTTGTTTCAATGGGAAATGCTCATGCGGAACAAGTCGTCAGGTTTTGCGCATTGAACTGCATTTCTTTTAATGAGAAATGTAAAGAACTAAAAGATGATGAAATAAATGCAAATTACATATTAACAGTGATTGATACATGGGAGGAACTCAAATGTTTACAAGAAAATGCTTCTGAAGATGAAAAGAAAAGTTGGATAAAATTGAAATGTTTTCAAAGGGATGATGATGACCTATAGATTTCAAAGGAAGGGCAGGTGGTGTTGCCATACTGTCTACTGATGCAATGGCAAGATACTATCATGGCCAAGCACACAGTGGCAGAGATACAATGACTCGAACATTAAAACAGTCCTGGTTCAATCCAAAATGCAGACAGGTGGCTGAAGCAATTTGTTACAGTTGTGTTACACATCAACAAGTGAATGTGGGGAAAAGAACAGTTGTCAATTTGAGCCACAGTGGAAGAGCAGGAGGTCCATTCAACAGAATACAAATGGATTTAATTGAGATGCCTGTGTTTGGAGGTCTGAGATACGTGTTGGTGATTGTCTGTATTTTTAGACATTGGATTCAAGCTAACCCTACCAATAGAAATGATGGTCTCACAGTAGCAAAGCTTTTACTTAAAGAGTTGAAATCTCATTTTGGGTTCCCGGCCTCTTTAGAATAAAACAGACAAAGTCACTTCAATAACAAAGTGATAAAAGTACTATGTTCAGCCTTAAACATGGAGCATAAGTTGCACTGTAGCTATTGACCTGAAACATCTCAATTAGTAGAGGAAATGAATGGTACTCTGAAGACACAACTTGCAACAATGTGTGCATCGACAAATCTGAAATGGCCAAATGCATTGTCTTTGGTTTTGATGAGCATGTGAAAAACACCTAATAGAAAGACTGGACTTTCTCCTCTTGGGTTGAGCTATGAGGTTGCCAGCTGCTCTTGCAAATGCCCTTGTTAATATAACAGATAATATGGTGCTGGATTACTGCAAACACCTGGCCTATGTGGTTTGCTCTCTTTCTCACCAGGTGGAAGCTACAACTGTGCAGCCATCCTAAGACCAGTGTCATAGTCTGCAAGCTGGTGATTGGGTGGTCGTCAAGAAGCACGTAAGGAAAACTAGTTTGAAACCTAGGTGGAAAGGCACCTATCAGGTCAAATACTGTTCACTATGACTGCTGGAAGTGTGTTGGGTTTCCGAACTGGCTTCACACCGGCCACACTCGAAAAGTGCCCTATCATCTGTAAGATAAAGAAAAGTTGTTGAGAGTACCAACAACTATTGCACAGTCTCAAGGAGCAAAAAGAGAGACTGTGGAAACAGAAATAGAGACAGTCCAAACTGGTGTAGATTTAGGTACTCCTCTTAGAGATGAAGCAAACACACATCTGCGAGATGAAATAGAGGTACCAGAGGCTGCTCAAGCATCAGCAAATATAGCAAGAGAGTTATGTCAAAGGAGGTCTTTCCCAGAAGCAGATGATTGGGAAGATCAGTTGAAACAAATTATGTTTCCTGAAGCAGCTGAGGATGGAGCTGAGTCGAAACAAAGTCAAGCAGATTTGACTCCTGAATTAGCTAATTGTGCAGGTACATTATGTCAAGGTCAAAATCCTGCTGAAGCAAGAAGAGTTGTCAGTCCAGTTTTGCAAACAACACTGTCAAAGAAAACTGTGAAAGAAGACAGGTGGCCCAATCTGCAGACAAGTGAAAAGGTTTCAGATGTCAACCATAAATGAAGAGCAAGACAAAACAACAAGACCAGATACAGATGAAGATCAGAGAGAAGGAGAAATAAGTGCAAATCGGAGATCAAAGTGAAAAAGAGTTGCAAGTTGAACATATTCAGGTCCTGACTGGGCATATTTCACAACAGATGAGTGGCAACGTGAATTTTTGTCTTTTTGTTTTGATTGTGAATTTCCAGATCAATATTTTGGAACTTGAAATTGCTTTTGGACTGAAGTTTGGAATTACATTGCCAACTGAACAAGAGAGACATTACATGTTAGAAGTGAAAATCATTGTCCAATAGACTATGATCTACTGACAGAGACTTTGAAAACTGTTTTTTGACAGGCTGCTAACCTAAAGTCTGAAAGCTGTTGTAAATAACCACAAAGAAGACTGAAGATTATTTCTGTTTTGATTTTTTGGGGCTGCATAGTTTGGGAATTGTGTGTATGTTAGTAAGTTTGTTTTTGATAGTGAGTATGAGTATTCATTATACACCTGAAAATATTCATATTAGTTCTATAGAGACTACTACACTTCCAAAGTTTGAAACATTTAACAAGGATGAGAAATACTTACACTTAGACAATTCACAAGGAGATCTTTCTTCTAATGTTTTCTATCGCTTGTTTTATGAATATGTTGAGACAATAAATGTGAAAGAATGTTATGTTTGTACACAGATTCCTTCATCAGTGCAAGAAGGAGTTACTTATCATAGCTTGCCATTAACATTTGGAATTAGATGTAGTCTTTTACTAACAAGTTTTTATAACCAAGAATACGTACAGCATTTCTATTCTAACCTGGATGTTGTGTTTTCTTTTGTTCCAATTAACCAACATTTGAGTTACATGGCTAAAGAGAGACATATTGATATTGTAGGATGCTTCTTTGAGCCTACACTAACATTTGGCACAGCTTATGCTCACCGCAATAATTTGACATGTTTGCTTTCGCCAGTAGAAAAATCTTTTCTAGATCAAACTGATGATATTGATGGCATTGAAGGAGAAAATAGAGAAAGGGTTAGTGAAGATGACATTCAGAAATGAATATGCATTTTGAAAACTAAAACACAAGGGAACTTGCTTTAGATTTTCAATATGTAGGAAAACTTTCAATTTTTAGATCTCAATCCAGAACTGAGACTAATATTGTGGGAACGAATGAGTGCAGACATGTGTTTCTTTTTAAGAATACATGGGACTTTATGTTAAATGGACAGGATCCTGTGATTCCTGGGGTATATTACATCTGTGGAAGAAATGCTTATTATCATCTCCCAAGGGGACGGTATGGGACTTGTTATTTGGGAGTTGTATTTCCAAAGATTTACTAGATTGACAATATAGATGACACACATAACTCAAATGAATTGCTGAGACCAAGATCAAAAAGAGAAACATATTCTGAAATAATTGGGGATATATTTGGAGCATTCATTAGGAGTTGTTCTGAATGCTCTGAAAATTAGAAAGTTGTCTGCTATTGTGGATAGCATGTTAACTGATTTTTCTGGAGCTGTATTTAATGGATACTGAAATGGCTGCTGTTCGTTCAATGGTTATGCAAAACAGACTTGCATTAGACATCCCTTTAGCAAGGAGGGCGGAGTCTGCCGGATGCTGAAAGGGAAACATTGTTGTACTTATATGCCTGACAATAGTAAAGGAATTATGCATTTTATTAAGAACCTGACAGATTCAAATTCAGACTTAAAAGATCTAAAAGAGCTAGGTGTATGAGAAAATGTTGGCAAAGGTATTACAAAAGTGAAACATTTGCAGGGTAATCTTGGTAAGGATATTATGGGAAAAATATTGAAATCATCACCAATTGTGGTTGTATGTGTCATCTGTATGATCAGATTTTACAAATTGTACATACTAATTAAAAGACAAAGGTGGAAAAATGAACAGAGGAGGGAAGAAATTAGACTAGAGAAAATGAGATGCATATATTTTCATGATCTGAGGAAAACTGAGAGCTGCAGAAAACCAAGAAGCAATAGATATTGTAGACAAACTAAACTTTGAACTGACATAAGTATTAATAAGTATATTTTGTGATGACACATATAGTCATCACAGGAGGGATTGTTGGAACGCAAACATTACTAATAAAAATTGTGGCACTGAAACAAAATTAAATAAGGTGTTTAAAATGTGAAATACGGAAAACATGTGTTTTAAAAAAACTTGTGTTTTGGAAAACATGACCACTCTGGTGGCAGACATTATCTATTTCGATAATAATACTAAAGAACTATCTAATGAAATGCATTTTGTGCATTAATAATTAAATGTGCTGAAAAACGAATGTTAATATGTACTAAAAGGAATAATAGTTTAAATATTATGACATGTTTTATGCTGCATGTTTTAGGACTTGTTTTAAAAAGGCCTCATGCTAGTAAAATAAAACATCAATATTTAAAATTGCTAATCCTGTGAAAATGTTTTTTAAGCATCCTGTGTGACTTGCTCACTGTGGAAAAGTTATGTTCTTATGTTGTAACATTTGTTTGTATTCCTGCGAGATAATGTGTATGTACAGTCTGCAACAAATCTATTCTATTGCGGAAACTGGTGACTGCAGTGATAGAAGATGGGCCAATTGTTGATGCAGAAAATGAAGAAAAGATACTTTTGGAATGTGGAGAAAATGCAATAGACTGTGACCTAAACCATCCCATAGACTGACCAATAGAAGCTTAGCTAATTGCTTTCTAGTGCTTTCATATAACAAAATTAGGTAATGTAAGTGAACCTCTTGACAGTTCCTCTCTTTTCCTGGCTGTGCGCAGTTCTTCTCTAATTCTGCTATTGTAATGATGTGCTGTGTCTTTAGCTTTCTGATACTGACAGTTCAGATGCAGTATGGCCAAACATTACTGAACTGTTCCCTATTATGTCACTGCCCAATGAAGAGGCCCAGAAGATGCTCCACTGATGAAGACATCGCTGTTTGCTGATCCATTTAGGAGAGGTATAACCTTTTAGAAACCCAACGGCTAATTTTGGTTAGTGCTATAGTCAGATGTTTTCTAAATTATTTTTGTCTTCTTTTCTTTTTGCACGAAGCCCAAACATGCTTATCAAATTAGAGTCATAGTTAAGGATGCCAAAATCTAAATTTGTCTGTTTTATATAAATGGATTGAAAAAAAAATCATCTGTGATAGCTAAATGTATTCTGTGTCTATCACTCATTTGCTATTATTGTCATTCTGCATGTTGATTCTTGAATGTTTAAATGATAAATATTCTGTCTAGACTAAGATGCTTTCAAAGGTTTGGTCAGCCTGCGTTATTCATGTACTTTTATCATTTAGTCTTGCATTTGATTTACATGATATTAGCATTGTTAATCTAAAGGGAAATAAATGTTTGAACTTTACTAAACTAGTGAGGTGATTTATGGCCACATGGGTCATGGTGCATATAAATTACTGACTCCACTATGAGTCCAAAGATTTGTGTGGACCTCTCAGAGTATTTGATGGTTACCCTATGCGTGTCATCTTATAAATAAGTTATCGAAAGAAATAGAAGGCTGGACACGCTCCCAATAGTAGAAGAACATCTTGCCCAGTGGGTGTTGATAAAAGCCCCCGATTTAATGTTGTGTGATTTGTGAACATCAACAAAATGACCTTTGTTTAAGAAGTTAAAGACAACAGAGCTCTGTGACCAGAAGGTAAAAAGGGGAGGATGTAAAAAGGGGATGAAATATATCTCAAATAAAGGTGTACAATAGGATTCTCTTGATAAAAAAAATAAATTTTCAGCTTTATTATTTCTGAAACTCTCACTTTTATTCATTGCAATATTTTGAAAAACAGATTTTTTAAACATATTTGGTCCAAGAGCAGATTGCAGTCAATGGGCACCACTACACACTATACTGAAAGACTTACAGGGCCAGCTAACAGGAAGTGAGCACTGGACCCGCTAAGTTAAGACCCACGACCGGACCACAAAACATTTTTGATATCCACTATTTCATTTTCTTGATGGTAAGTTAAGCCTGTGCTTGCCCGAACACTTTTTACCGCCTTGTTGTGAAAACAGGATTGTGAAAGTGCTGAAGTTTGATGAGAATGTATGGTTCATATATGTTATTTTTTGTAGTGGTTATGTGTTCTGTTTTTGTATCCTGCTGCACTGCTGCAAAGTCATTTGGTTGTAGTGTACTGCTCTAGTTGTGTCATATTATGTTTAGACTATTTTGTTTTGATGTTCCCTGTTATGTTATAAATATGTTGTTAATTTGTGTATCTTTTTGTGAAGTTCTGTTGCTCACTTAAATATGTCAACAAATGCTGCTACATCTCCAGTGAAAGCAAAATATTACATTAAAATTGCCACTGCAAACAACCATTTACTACTCCAGCTCTTCAACTAATTAAGACACCAGTCAGCCCAAAAATGTGGCGGACATTGGTCAGTATCACACAAAGCAAGCACTATTATTGCTAGGTTTAATCTCTGAGAGAGTTTTGTGCTGACAGGGTCAATATTACCTACAGTGCCCACAGGTGTGTGCACGTGTTTTTCACCCCTGCCCCTACTGAGGCATTGCAATATTAAAGAAGGGGCCACAAATGTTTGTGCAGCTCCTTCTGTAACACAGATCTCGCTGGAGCACATATATCTCTGGCCCTATCTTAAGAGGACATTTCCTCATTACCCTGGAAGTATGTCCTCAAGCAAAAAAGATAACACACTACATCTGTGCACATAGTGCCTTATCGGCGTGGTTCAGAGGCAAAACGCCATTAGCAGTGAAACTGATTGTGCACCACATAGAGGTGGCACACAGTCAGTGTGTTCCCTGAGGAAAGCCCTCTCAAGTGGAGGAAGGGAGGCTTATGAACCCCACATACACCCACAGCAGGTGTGTGCAGTCACTCGTTGCAACTGCCTTTGGGAGAGGTTTCTATCCTCTTTGAAGCAGGTGCCACCTACCCAGTGAGAGGGAGTATCTGCTTCAAGCAGTTACTCCATCTTTCCCTAATAATTTTGCCCCAAGCAGCACAGATCTGCTTTTGCCCTGGGGACAGTGTTTAATCAATTATAGCGGGCATGGTCCTGTTTGTCCCAGGTGCATTACAGGGCAGATTTATGAAAAGTGGTGCTGCACCTAGTATAGCGCCACTTTTCTTGCGCCCCTCAATACCCCCTTAATGCCTCCATAGTAGTGCCATATGGAGGTAGTTGGGGTGGCTTGCATCAAAACTTTTGACGCTAGTCCTGCAAAGCACCGGAGGCCCATTGAACACAATGGGAGTCTCTTTTTATTGAACGCCTGCACCTAGTAGGAGTTAAAAATGCAGATAAAAATGGAGCAAAGGAATCTCATAGATTCCATTGGGCTATTTTTGTGTCCCCCAGCACTGGAACTCCCCCCTTGCATACATTATGCCCTGTGCAGGCATAAAGTGGAGCAAGGGTTTACAAAGTGGGCAATGCATGCATTGAGCCACTTTATAGATACGATGCTGGGAAAATGCCACTTTAGAGCCACCTGAGCATAAAAAAATGACCCTATGACGCCACTAAGGTGGCGCTAGAAGCTCTTAAATATGCCACTGAGGGGCATACTCTGCTCTGAATTAGCATCATTTTTTTTACGCTAATTCAGCGCAAACTTAACTCCATATTTATATTTCGGCTCTAGACATGTCTAGAGCCTAAATATAGGCGTTAAAGTCATTTTTTATTCTGGAAAACTACCTTGCGTCAATGAAATGCAAGGTAGGCGTTCCTGGGCAAAAAATAACTCAAAGGCCCTAGCGCCTTATTTATCATCCCGTGGGCCTAAATAGCTTACTTAGCGACATTATTTAACGCCTGGGTCAGGGCAGGCTTTAGGGGACCTGTGGGTCCATTTCCATGGTGGAACACTATGGAATAAGCACACAGGTGCCCTCCCAGGGACACTCCCAACCACACAAAAGGGACAGCAGAGGATGGGTAAGTACAGATAAGAAGAGGTAAGTATTTACCTATTTTCTTAAAGTGCCATAGCAGGACCAGAAATGGGACCTCATACATGGCACTGGGTGCAATGGCCATGCCCAGGGGACCCTTGTCCCCTGTGCTGGCCATTGGGGTGGTGAGTATGACTTCTGTCTTTTATAAGACAGGAGTCATGTGGTATGGTAAGTTTAGCATTAATAAATGATGCTAGTCTGGTTAGAGTGATCTTTTTCTAATCTAACCAGCCTAATGTCATTTTTTAACGCTAAACCCACTGCTCCCATACCGCCACCCCCACCCGGCTAACGTCATTCTCCATGATGTTAGCCCACCCTTTTTGCCAGATTGCACCATTCCATAAATAGGACACCCAGCAGGCTTCTTGGAATGGCGCTAGGCGGCGGTATACTTTTTGATGGTAAACTGCGTTAGCACAGTTTAGTGTCAAAAAGTATAAATCAGGGTCTAAGTGTGCCTCATTTATCATACAACACCTGGGGGCATATTTATGCTCTGTTTGCACCGAATTAGACTAATTCTTTTTTACTATATTTCGGTGTAAAACTAACTCCATATTTATACTTTGGCGCTAGACCCGTCTAGCGCCAAATGTATGTAGTTAAAGTAATTTTTGGGAAGTGGAACCCCACCTTGCCTTAATGAGATGCAAGGTAGGCGTTCCCGTGCAAAAAATGACTCTATGGCCTTAATGCCATATTTATACTCCCGTGCAAAAATGGTGCACGGGAGGGAGGAGGGGTCAAAAAATTGCGCAAATCTTGCTGCCCCATTTTTTAACGCCTGGGTCAGGGCAGGCGTTAGGGGACCTCTAGGCCTATTTCCATGGTGGAACACCATGGAATAGGCCCACAGGTGCCCTCCCAGGGCCTCAGGGACAGCCCCCCGCCCAAACTAGAGGGACAGCAGAGGATGGGGAAGCCCATCCTAGGAAAGTACAGGTAAGTATTGCATTTTATTTTTTTTAATGCCATACGAGGCCCTGAAATGGGCCCCTCTACATGGCACTGGGTGCAATGGCCATGCCCAGGGGATCCTGGTCCCCTGTGCTGGCCTTTGGGGTGGTGGGCATGACTCCTGTCTTTTCTAAGACACGAGTCATGTGGTATGGATGGTTTTGCATCAGAAAATGACTCCAGGCAGGTTAGAGTAATTTTTTTTACTCTAACCTGCCTAACGTCATTTTTTGGTGCAAACCCCCCTTCTTCCATAGCGCCAGCCCCACCCAACTAATGTCATTTTTTTTTACGCTAGCCCACCCTTTGCACCGGCTTGCACCATTCCATAAATAAGGTGCCTGGCGGGTGCACAGAAATGGTGCAAGCCTGTGCTAAATGTTTTGGTGCAAAACTGTGTTAGTGCAGTTTTGCACCAAAAAGTATAAATCAGGGCCCTGGTGTCCTAAATAGTTGAAAAGGTGGTGATGCACTATTTTGCCACCTTAATCAGAGGTAAATATTTGCTTGTCACAGGAAGATTCAGGGCATGCGTGAAGTTTGGCTGGAAATATATAGCAGCATTTGTTCACATATCTAAAGTAAGCAGCAAAGCATAACACAATACCATACACAAAGCAACACACCAACTCAATTAAAACACAACATGGCATATCAGACCATCATGCAACTGAATGAACACAGTACAACACAAAAAAATCACAATGCAGTAGTGCAGCACAAAAATATAGCAGTTTAAAAAACAACGGAATTCATCACGATTAGTGGTGCTGAAATCTGTTTAATATGCATTCTCATAACTAAGCAAAATTTCAGCAAAATGCTAAGTAATTTCATGAAATGTAAATCCATCTTTTAACGCAATATTTCAGCACGAACAGCATCTTCGCATTAAAAAATGTAAAAAAAAAAAAAAAAAAAAAAGAACACCTCAACGGTATCCACTTGCGTTCTGTTGTTGCTATGAGTTTATGATAAACGTTTACATGAAATGGCATAATAGGGTCGTTTTGGGAATTACCCATATTAAGGCTACATTTCTGTGATAAAGCGACGACAAGATTTGTGAACATAAATGTGCTCCTACCATTTAGAAGGAAAATGCAATTAGCAAACATAGCTAACATAAACGATCTAACGAGCTTAGCTGCCACAAAGCTTCAAATCGAAGTTACATTTGTATCTTGAAAATGATCATTTTGGATGCTAAATATTGTGAAAACGAACGCCCTTCCTGACGGATGAGCACACGCACATCATCACTTAGAGAGGATTCGATTCAGGACCCCTAAGAGCAATTTATTGTACACCCTCCCCTCATCCTTTCTATAGATTGCCGGCTCCTTCATCTAAGGAAGATCAATAACTCAAATTCAATTTAGGGCGCTCATCTGGTGCGTGGAGAGGGCCTTTTGTGAGAGGCCTTAAGGAAGCTTGGAGTGCACAAATGTCTGAGGGATTAATTTCCTTAAGTGTCCCTCTACGACCCTTACCTCGTTCACACACATCTGTTTAGAGTAGGGGAGGGCCCTTCACATTTGCTCTCAGATTTAATTTAATCTAAGAGATTGTGGGGCATATTTATACTCCGTTTGCGCCGAATTTGCGTCGTTTTTTTCGACGCAAATTCGGCGCAAAACTAACGCCATATTTATACTTTGGCGTTAGACGGGTCCAGCGCCAAAGTATGAGGAAAGAGCGTCATTTTTTAGCGTGAACGCCTTCCTTGCGTTAATGAGATGCAAGGTAGGCGTTCCCGTCTAAAAAAATGACTGCACCGCAAATGCGTCGTATTTATACTCCCGGGCAAAAATGATGCCCGGGAGTGGGCGGGGCAAAAAACCCTGCATTTGCGCCGGATTTTAGCGCCTGGGTAAGGGCAGGCGTTAAGGGACCTGTGGGCTCAAAATGAGCCCACAGCTGCCCTCCCATGCCCCAGGGACCCCCCCTGCCACCCTTGCCCACCCCAGGAGGACACCCAAGGCTGGAGGGACCCACCCCAGGGACATTCAGGTAAGTTCAGGTAAGTATAATTTTTTTTTTTTTTAATATTTTTATTTGGCATAGGGGGGCCTGATTTGTGCCCCCCTGCATGCCTCAATGCCCAATTACCATGCCCAGGGGACATAAGTCCCCTGGGCATGGCCATTGGGCAAGGGGGCATGACTCCTGTCTTTACTAAGACAGGAGTCATGTAAATGGCGTCTGGGCGTCGTTAAAAATGGCGCAAATCGGGTGGAGGCGATTTTTTGCATCAACCTGACTTGCACCATTTTTAAGACGCCCTAGCGCCATTTTTCCCAACGCCGGCGCTGCCTGGTGTACGTGTAACGCCATTCAATAAATACGGCGCCCACATGGCGCTTCAGAATGGCGTTAGCCGGCACAAAATGTTTTGACGCTAAACTGCGTTAGCGCAGTTTAGCGTCAAAAAGTATAAATACGGGCCTAAACTCTTTGGTTCTGCTTTCTACGATCGAAAAAATGAAAATGGTGACAGAAACGTGGACACCTAGGCCCTGATTTATACTTTGTGGTGCAAAACTGCACTAACGCAGTTTTGCACCACAAAGTTTAGCACCGGCTTGCACCACTTTTGTGCACTAGCTGGGCACCATATTTATGGAATGTTGCAAGCCGGTGCAAAGGGTAGGCTAGTGTGAAAAAAATGACGTTAGTCGGATGGGGCTGGCGGTATGGAAGAAGGGGGTTTTGCACCAAAAAATGATGTTAGGCAGGTTAGAGTAAGAAATAAAAATGACTCTAACCTGCCTAGAGTCATTTTCTGACGCAAAACCATCCATACCACATGACTCCTGTCTTAGAAAAGACAGGAGTCATGCCCACCATTCCAATGGCCAGCACGGGGACCAGGGTTGCCTGGGCATGGCCATTGCATCTGGTGCCATGTATGGGGGCACATTTCAGGGCTCCCCATGGCACTTTAAAAAATGAAATAAAATACTTACCTGTACTTACCTGTACTTATCTGGGATGGGGTCCCCCATCCTCAGCTGTCCCTCTGGTGTGGGTGGGGGTGTCCCTGGGGCCTGGGGAGGGGATCTGTGGGCTTATTCTATGGTGTTCCACCATGGAAATAGGCCCACAGGTCCCACAACGCCTGCCCTGACACAGGTGTTACCCCTCCTCCCTCTTGTGCACCACTTTTGCATGGGAGTAGAAATATGGCGTTAAGGCCATAGAGTCATTTTTTGCACGGTAACGCCTACCTTACATCTCATTAACGCAAGGTAGGTTTCCACGTCCTAAAAATGACGTTAACTCCATAAATTTTGTGCTAGACGGGTCTAGCGCCAAAGGATAAATATGAAGTTAGTTTTGCACTGAAGTAGAGTAAAAAAAAAATTACGCTAATTCGGTGCGAACAGAGTATAAACATGCCCCTCCGTGACTGGGACATTAAGGCCTATATTCAAACTTATTTTGTGCCGCATTTGAGTCATTTTTTTACACAAAAGTGGCACAAACTTAGAAAATATAATTGTATTTTGTAAGTTTGCACCACTTTTTTGTCAAAAAATTAAGCAAATGCAGCGCAAAAAAAAGTATAACTATGGTCCTAACTGTCAGATACAAAGGGCTCACAGATTTCCCTTCCTCAAACCTAGAAAGGGTTGTGCTGCGCAGTATCCCTGTTCTATCTAGATCTTCATAGGGAACTTCATGTTCAGACAGCAAATATCTTAACTGGCTTACCTTGGCAACCCAGTTAAGGTCTAAAGGGTTGAATTCTTTATCAGGTCTGACTTTTGTCGGAGATTGTTGAACATAGATGGTGCCTACAGGAAACAATTTCTTCCTTTTAGACACTGGATGCCACAGGTTCCATACTGGAACCATCGAATTTGAAGGTCTGCTTTAAAGGCAAACATGACAACATACTTCCAGAACCCAGAAAGTCTCTCAGAGCATTTCAAAAGCCGGATCGTAAAGCGATCCGGCTTTTGAAATGCCCACTTGACCCCAGGGATATTTTAAAAAAAAAAGAAACTGGCACAAGGGGAGTGACCCCTTGGGCAAGGGTCGCTCCCCAGGGGGGCAATATTTTGCAAGGCCTTTTGTGCCCCCAAGTGGGCCGAATCCACTAGGCGCTAGGGTCCTTTTTTTTTTTTTTTTTTGGGGGAGCAACCCCTTAGGCAAGGGTCGATCCCATGGGGGCAAATTATATTCATGCCATTTCTGCCCCCTTTGGGGACAGATCAGCCTATTTTTATGAGGCCAGACTGCCCCCAAGGGGGGCAGAAACCCCTAGACACCAGGGAGTTTTTTTTTTTTTTATGTCAACTTCACGGAAGGGGAGTGACCACTTAGGCAAGGGTCACTCCCCGGGGGGGGGGCAATTTATTTTATGCCATTTCTGTCCCCCCCGGGGGAAGATCTGCCTATTGATCTTCCGCCAGGGGGGGCAGAAACTTCTAGGCGCCAAGGATAACTTTGTTTTGTTTTTGGTTTGTTTTTTTAGAGATGGGGAGCGACCCCTTAGGCAAGGGTCTCTCCCCTGGGGGGCAAATTGTATTTAGACCATTTCTGCCCCCCTTGGGGGCAGATCGGCCGATTATTGTTAGGTCAATCTGTCCCAAAGGGGGAAAGAAACCACTAGGCACCGGGGATTTTTTTTTTTGCACCAATTTCACGCAAGGGAACGACCCCTTAGGCAAGGGTCGCTCCCTGGGGGGGTACATTTATTTTAGGCCATTTCTGCCCCCCCCCGGGGCAGATCGGCCTATTGTTATTAGGCCAAGCTACCCCTAGGGGGGGCAGAAACCTCTAGGCGCCAGGAATACATTTTTTGTTTTTGTTTTGTTTTTTAGAGGTGGGGAGCAACTACTTAGGCAAGGGTCGCTCCCCAGAGGAGCACATTGCATTTAGACCATTTATGCACCCCTTTGCGGCAGATCGGCGGATTTTTGTCAGGCCATCTGCCCTCAAGGGGGAAAGAAACCACTGGGCACCGGGGATCTTTTTATTTTGCTCCAATTTCATGCAAGGGGAGCGACCCCGTAGGCAAGGGTCGCTCCCCGGGGTGGGGGCAAATTTATTTTAGGCCATTTCTGCCCCATCGGGCTATTGTTATTCGCCGATCTGCCCCCGGGGGGGCAGAAACCTCTAGGTGCCAGGGATAAAAAAAAATCGTTTTTTTTTTGTTTTGTTTTTTAGAGGTGAGGAGCGACCCCTTAGGCAAGGGTCACTCCCCTGGGGGCCAAATTGTACTTAGACCATTTATGTCCCCCTTGGTGGCAGATCAGCCAATTTTTGTTAGGCCATCTGCCCCCAAGGGGGTCAAAAACCACTAGGCACCGGGGATCTCTTTTTTTGTGTCAATTTCACGCAAGGGGAGCGACCCCTCAGGCAAGGGTCGCTCCCCGGGGGAGGTGTGGCAAATTTATTTTAGGCCATTTCTACCCCCAGGGGTGGCAGAAACCTATAGGCATCGGGGATAAAAAAAATGTTTTTTTTATAGAGGTGGGGAGCGACCCCTCAGTCAAGGGTCGCTTCCCTGTGGGGCAAATTGTATTTTGACCATTTCTGCCCCCCCTTGGGGTCAGATCGGCCGATTTTTGTTAAGTCAATCTGCCCCCAAGGGGGGCAGAACCACTTAGGCACCAGGGATTGGGTGTCTGTATGCGTGTGTTTTCTTTAGGTGGGCAGCCCCTTGGGTAAGGGTCGCTCCCCATTGGGACACATTACTGTTGGCAGATCGGCCTATTTTTGGAAGGCCGAATGCCCACCAGAGACCAGGGAAGTTTTTTTTAAAAAATAAGAGGGTGGGGGTATGGCCATACCCTCACCCCAAATAAATGGGGCCAAAGTTGTTCTGCCCACCAGTGGGCAGATGGGGCAATTACCCCTAATCCACACCCGGGGGGGCAAAAAGTCTACTAGATGTTAGGGAATTAAAAAAAATATATAGATATATTGGGGTGGTGGCTACCAACCAGTATGGGCCTAGTTATGCCCCCACCCCAACTGAAGGGTTAACAGTCTTTCAGCTCCCCCACGCACTCTAAAAAATCTTATCCCACAGCAAGCAAGAAGATATTTAATTATTTTGGGGTTTGGTTTTACATTTGGGCCATGAGAGCTTGGCTAACTCTCAAAATCGTCCCACTTGGAATGGTGATGGCTACACTTTATGGACTTTGGGACGCTGCCATGTAGAAAAATCCACAAGGTCTAGACTTATCTGAAAACTAAACATCTGGGTGATTCCAGGGTGGTGTGTTTCACATGCACCCTCACCATGTTTGTACCCACGAAGCCCTGCAAACCTCCAACTTTGCTGGAAATCACACATTTTCCCACCTTTTTGTGATGTAACCTTCCGGAATCTGCAGGAATCCGCAAAATTCCTACCACCCAGCATTGTCTCATCTATACCGAGAAAGATTCTGCTGCACTTGTCAGCCTAAAAATGTTTTTTTGCAAACTGCCCTTTTGGACCCCCTTTAGTTCCCCCTCAACATTAACATGTTTTTGGCTCTCCCTTTCACAAGCACTTGGCCCACCTACACAAAAGAGGTATCATTTTTACCGGGAGACTGAGGGGAACATTGGGTGGTATGAAATTTGTCCCAGTGCAGTGATCCCACACAGAAATGTGGGAAGAATGTGATTTTTTAGCTAAATTTGAGGTTTGCTGAGGATTTTGGGTAAGAAAACATTGGGGGATCCACGCAAGTCACACCTCACTGGACTCCCTCAGGTGTCTAGTTTTCAGAAATGTCTGGGTTTGGTAGGTTTCCCTAGAAGGCTGCTGAGCCAAGGACCAAAAACTTAGGTGCACCCCCAGCAAAAACAGGTAGTTTTGTATTTGATAATTTTGATGTCACCAGATAGTGTTTTGGGGCATTTCCTTTGCTGGCAGTAGGCCCACCCACAAAAGTGAGGTACCATTTTTATCGGGAGACTTGAGGGAATGCTGGGTGGAAGGAAATTTGTGGCTCCTCTCTGATTCCAGAACTTTCTGTTACCAAAATGAGAGGGAAAAGTGTTTTTTTGCCAGATTTTGAGGTTTGCAAAGGATTCTGGGTAACAGAACCTGGTCACAGCCCCACAAGTCACCCCATCTTGGATTCCCCTAGGTGTCTAGTTTTCAAAAATGCGCAGGTCTGCTAGGTTTCCCTAGGTGCCGGCTGAGCTAGAGGCCAAAATCCACAGCTAGGCACTTTGCAAAAAACAGCTCAGTTTTCTTTGAAATGTGATGTGTCCACATTGTTTTGGGGCTTTTCCTGTCGCGGGCACTAGGCCTACCCCCACAAGTGAGGTACCATTTTTATCGGGAGACTTGGGGGAGCGTTGAGTGGATGGAAATTTGTGGCTCCTCTCGGATTCCAGAACTTTCTGTCACCGAAATGAGAGGAAAAAGTGTTTTTTATGGCCAAATTTTGAGGTGTGCAAAGGATTCTGGGTAACAGAAACTGGTCAGAGTCCCACAAGTCACCCCATCTTGGATTCTTCCTCTAGGTGTCTAGTTTTCAAAACTGCACAGGTTTGCTAGGTTTCCATAGGTGCCGGCTGAGCTAGAGACCAAAATCAACAGCTAGGCACTTTGCAAAAAACAGCTCTGTTTTCTTTGTGAAAATGTGATGTGTCCACATTGTGTTTTGGGGCACTTCCTGTCGCGGGCGCTAGGCCTACTCCCACAAGTGAGGTACCATTTTTATCGGGAGACTTGCGGGAACGCTGGGTAGAAGGAAATTTATGGCTCTTCTCTGATTCCAGAACTTATTGTCACCGAAATGAGAGGAAAAAGTGTTTTTTGGCTGAATTTTGAGGTTTGCAAAAGATTCTGGGTAGTAGAACCTGGTCAAAGCCCCACAAGTCACCCCTTCTTGGATTCCCGTAGATTTCTAGTTGTCAAAACTGTGCAGGTTTCCTAGGTTTCCCTAAGTGCCAGCTGAGCTAGAGGCCAAAATCCACAGCTAGGCACTTTGCAAAAAACAGCTCTGTTTTCTTTGTGAAAATGTGATGTGTCCACGTTGAGTTTTGGGGCATTTCCTGTCACGGATGCTATGCCTACCCCCACAAGTGAGGTACCATTGTTATCATGAGACTTGTGGGAACACTGGGTGGAAGGAAATTTGTGGCTCCTCTCTGATTCCAGAACTTTCTGTCACCGAAATGAGAGGAAAAAGTTTTTTTGGGGCCAAATTTTGAGGTTTGCAACGGTTTCTGGGTAACAGAAACTGGTCAGAGCCCCACAAGTCACCCCATTTTGGATTCCCCTAGGTGTCTAGTTTTTAAAACGGCACAGGTTTTCTAGGTTTCCCTAGGTGCCGGCTGAGCTAGAGGCCAAAATGCACAGCTAGGCACTTTGCAAAAAACAGCTCTGTTTTCTTTATGAAAATGAGGTGTGTCCACGTTGTGTTGTGGGGCATTTCCTGTCGCGGGCGCTAGGCCTACCCCCACAAGTGAGGTACCATTTTTATCGGGAGACTTCGGGAAACGCTGGGTGGAAGGAAATTTGTGGCTTCTCTCTGATTCCAGAACTTTCTGTCACCAAAATGAGAGGAAAAGGTATTTTTGGGCCAAATTTTGAGGTTTGCAAAGGATTCTGGGTAACAGAACCTGGTCAGAGCCCCACAAGTCACCCCATCTTGGATTCCCCTAGGTGTCTAGTTTTCAAAACTGTGCAGGTTTGCTAGTTTTCCCTAGGTGCCAACTGAGCTAGAGGCCAAAATCCACAGCTAGGCACTTTTAAAAAAACAGCTCTGTTTTCTTTGTGAAAATGTGATGTGTCCACCTTGTGTTTTGGGGCTTTTCCTGTGGCGGGCCCAAGGCCTACCCCCACAAGTGAGGTACCATTTTAATCAGAAGACTTGGGGGAACGCTGGGTGGAAGGAAATTTGTTGCTCCTCTCTGATTCCAGAACTTTCTGTCACCGAAATGAGAGGTAAAGTGTTTTGTTGGCCACATTTTGAGGTTTGCAAAGGATTCTGGGTAACAGAAACTGGTCAGAACCCCACAAGTCACCCCATCTTGGATTCCCCTAGTTGTCTAGTTTGTCTAAAACTGCACAGGTTTGCTAGGTTTCCCTACAGCTAGGCACTTTGCAAAAAACAGCTGTGTTTTCTTTGTGAAAATGTGATGTGTCCACATTGTGTTTTGGGGCATTTCCTGTCACGGGCGCTAGGCCTACACCCACAAGTGAGGTACCATTTTTATCGGGAGACTTGGGGGAAAGCTGGGTAGAAGGACATTTGTGGCTCCTCTCTGATTCCAGAACGTTCTGTCACCAAAATGAGAGGAAAAAAGTGTTTTTTTGGCCAGATTTTGAAGTTTGCAAAGGATTCTGGGTAACAGAACCTGGTCAGAGCCCCACAAGTCACCTTATCTTGGATTCCCCTAGGTGTCTAGTTTTCAAAACTGCACAGGTTTGCTAGGTTTCCCTAGTTGTCGGCTGAGCTAGAGGCCAAAATCCACAGCTAGGCACTTTGCAAAAAACAGCTCTGTTTTCTTTGTGAAAATGTGATGTGTCCACCTTGTGTTTTGGGGCTTTTGCTGTCGCGGGCGCTAGGCCTACCTCCACAAGTGAGGTACCATTTTTATCAGGAGACTTCGGGAAACGCTGGGTGGAAGGAAATTTGTGGCTTCTCTCTGATTCCAGAACTTTCTGTCACCGAAATGAGAGGAAAAAGTATTTTTTGGCCACATTTTGAGGTTTGCAAAGGATTCTGGGTAACAGAACCTGGTCAGAGCCCCACAAGTCACCCCATCTTGGACTCCCCTAGGTGTCTAGTTTTCAAAACTGTGCAGGTTTGCTAGTTTTCCCTAGGTGCCAGCTGAGCTAGAGGCCAAAATCCACAGCTAGGCACTTTTCATAAAACAGCTCTGTTTTCTTTGTGAAAATGTGATGTGTCCACCTTGGGTTTTGGGGCTTTTCCTGTGGCGGGCCCTAGGCCTACCCCCACAAGTGAGGTACCATTTTAATCAGAAGACTTGGGGGAACGCTGGGTGGAAGGAAATTTGTTGCTCCTCTCTGATTCCAGAACTTTCTGTCACCGAAATGAGAGGTAAAGTGTTTTGTTGGCCACATTTTGAGGTTTGCAAAGGATTCTGGGTAACAGAAACTGGTCAGAACCACACAAGTCACCCCATCTTGGATTCCCCTAGTTGTCTAGTTTGTCTAAAACTGCACAGGTTTGCTAGGTTTCCCTACAGCTAGGCACTTTGCAAAAAACAGCTGTGTTTTCTTTGTGAAAATGTGATGTGTCCACATTGTGTTTTGGGGCATTTCCTGTCACGGGCGCTAGGCCTACACCCACAAGTGAGGTACCATTTTTATCGGGAGACTTGGGGAAAAGCTGGGTAGAAGGACATTTGTGGCTCCTCTCTGATTCCAGAACGTTCTGTCACCAAATTGAGAGGAAAAAGTGTTTTTTTGACCAGATTTTGAGGTTTGCAAAGGATTCTGGGTAACAGAACCTGGTCAGAGCCCCACAAGTCACCTTATCTTGGATTCCCCTAGGTGTCTAGTTTTCAAAACTGCACAGGTTTGCTAGGTTTCCCTAGGTGTCGACTGAGCTAGAGGCCAAAATCCACAGCTAGGCACTTTGCAAAAAACAGCTCTGTTTTCTTTGTGAAAATGTGATGTTTCCACCTTGTGTTTTGGGGTTTTGCTGTCACGGGCACTAGGCCTACCCCCACAAGTGAGGTACCATTTTTATCAGGAGACCTGGGGGAACGCTGGGTGGAAGGAAATTTGTGGCTCCTCTCTGATTCCATAACTTTCTGTCACCGAAATGAGAGGAAAAAGTGTTTTTTTGGCCAAATTGTGAGGTTTGCAAAGGATTCTGGGTAACAGAACCTGGTCAGAGCCCAACAAGTCACCCCATCATGGATTCCCCTAGGTGTCTAGTTTTCAAAATTGCACAGGTTTGCTAGGTTTCCCTAGGTGCCAGCTAAGGTGGAGGCCAAAATCCACAGCTATGCACTTTGCAAGAAACAGCTCTGTTTTGTTTGTGAAAATGTGATGTGTCCACGTTGTGTGTTGGGGCTTTTGCTGTCACGGGCGCTAGGCCTAGCGCCACAAGTGAGGTACCATTTGTATCGGGAGACTTGTGGGAACGCTGGCTGGAAGGAAATTTGTGGCTCCTCTCTGATTCCAGAACGTTCTGTCATCGAAATGAGAGGAATGTGTTTTTTTCGCCAAATTTTGAGGTTTGCAAAGAATTCTGGGTAACAGAGCCTGGTCAGAGCCACACAAGTCCCCCAATCTTGGATTCCCCTAGGTATCTAGTTTTCAAAACTGTGCAGGTTTGCTAGGTTTCCCTAGGTGCCAGCTGGGCTAGAGGCCAAAATCCACAGCTAGGCACTTTGCAAAAAACAGCTCTGTTTTTTTAATGAAAATGTGATGTGTCCACGTTGTGTTTTGGGGCTTTCCCTGTCGCGGGCAGTAAGCCTACCCCCACACGGGAGGTACCATTTTTATCGGGAGACATGGGGAAACACAGAATTGGAAAACAACTGTCATTGTACCTTGTCTTTCTCTACATATTTTCCTTCCAAATGTAAGACAGTGTGTAAAAAAAGACGTCTATTTGAGAAATGCCCTGTAATTCACATGCTAGTATGGGCACCCCTGAATTCAGATATGTGCAAATAACCACTGCTTCACAACACCTTCTCCTGTGGCCATTTTGGAAATACAAAGGTTTTCTTGATACCTATTTTTCACTTTTTATTTTTCAGCAAATGAATTGCAGTATACACGGTATAGAATAAAAACCCATTGCAAGGTGCAGCTCATTTATTGGCTCTTGATGAACCTACAAGTCCTAAACATTCCCACAACCAGAAGAGTCCTGCTGATGTAACAGTATATTGCTTTAAAAAATTTGACATCGCAGGAAAAAGTTACAGAGTAAAACATGGAGAAAATTGGCTGTTTTTTCACCTCAATTTCATTATTCTTTTATTTCAGCTGTTATTTTCTGTAGGAAACACTTGTAGGATCTACACAAATGACCCCTTGCTGAATTCAGAATTTTGTCTACTTTTCTGAAATAATTAGCTTTCTGGGATCCAGGATTGGTTTCTCACCCATGTCACAATTGTGTTGAAAAATTGGGTTTTCCAATTCAAGTCTGCCTGTTCCTGAAAGTTGGGAAGATGGTGATTTTACCACCGCAAACCCTTTGATGATGCCATTTTCAGGGGAAAAACCACGAGCCTTCTTCTGCAGCCCTTTTTTCCCATTTCTACTTCAGGGGAACCCACAAAGTCTGGGTACCTCTAGAATCCCTAGGATGTTGGAAAAAAGGACACAAATCTGGTGTGGGTAGCTTATGTGAACAAAAAGTTATGAGGGCCTAAGCGCGAACTGCCCCAAATAGCCAAAAAATGGCTCGGCACAGGAGGGGAAAAGGCCTGGCAGTGAAGGGGTTAAACAAAATGACATACATGGCCACATTTACAAGCCTCTTGCACCACCGCTGCATCATTTTGTTGATGTAGTGGCGGAGCAAGAGCAACTCTATACCTACAAAGTGACACTAGAGGCCTCTGCTGTCACTTTTTAGTCCACTGCATCATTTTCACACAGTGTCAGATCTGGCTGAGTCAGACACCGACAATGATATGCAAGGTAGGCGTTCCCTCCTAAAAAATCACGCAGGGCTAATGCATCTGTATTTACAAGCTTTTTGGAAAATGACGCACCCTTTGCAAAAGTCACGCAAAGTCTGCAAAGCATCAAAAAAATAATGCCTGGTCAGACCAGGCTTAAAAATGAAGCACTGGCACAGGTACATAATGGGAACAGGTCTCAGTCAGCCTAGCAAGCTCTAGGACCTGCTCCTACTGAATCTTGGAGCACCAAGGCAACCACCACAAACACCATCATCATCACCACCACCTTCACCATCACCACCACCTGTAACACAGAGGCAGCACAGGGAAAGGGGGCACATATATCAGCAGCATACCTCACTGATTGGACTCAGGGCAGAAGAAGTAACCATCTGCGGATGGAGTCCACCATACAGCTGCTCCACCTCATTGTGCCCAGACTGCAGGCAATGGTTGACAGGGTCACCAATATCCCAACACAGACCAAGCTCCTGGCCTTGCTTCACATGCTGGCCACGGGTTCCTTCCAGACCACTGCAGCATGAGTGGCAGGAGTTTCACAGCCATCATTCTCAGCATTACTCCCCTCTGTCTTGGATGCCATTATCTGGCTCACACCCCGCCACATCCTCTTCCTCAACACCCAGCAACTGCTGTGGAAATCAAACAAGGTTTCTACCCAGTTGCTGGCTTTCCACATGTGCTGGGTTCCATGGACCGCATGCATGAGCAACTCATTTCTCCTGCTGCAACTTCCCACCTAAACTGCAACAGGAAGGATACCCACTCTATAAATGTATAGGCCATTGTTAACCATCATAGGTTGATCCTAAATATGGTGGCCAAATACCCTGGCAGTGTGCATGATGCTTTCATATTTCAGCAGTCCATCATCAAACAACAATTCCAGAATGGTCAATATGGAAATGGCCTACTTGTAGGTAGGCAAACAACAAGTACCTTACAGACACAAAAACAAATAGATATGGGGGCACAATACACAGATCACTGTCTTCACAGATAGGGACTGCAGTATGAGGGCTATTACAAACACATGCACCACGTTCAGTTTACATATGCAAAGTATATCACCCTGAAATACATGTGAATACATCTTAAGCCAGTTTTGAAGATGTTGTATGATGTAAAGGCACACAGCCATGCATGGCAGGCATGGAACATTTCTGTATGCAAGGGTGGTGTACCAAGTCCACTGGGGGATATTTGCATACAATAAACATGAGCCATCAGCCGTGTTATGGCTCACACACCACGGACTAGGGGCCAGATGTAGCAAAGGGTTTGCGCCTCGCAAACAGTGAAAAACGCCCTTTGCTATGCAGAAATGCATTTTGCGAGTCGGATCCAACTCGCAAAATGCATTTCCGACTCGCAAATAGGAAGGGGTGTTCCCTTTCTATTTGCGACTCGCAATGCGATTCAATTCCATTTGCGACCACGAAAGCGGTCGCAAATGGGATCGCAGTTACCATCCACTTGAAGTGGATGGTAACCCAGTCGCAAACAGGAAGGGGTCCCCATGGGACCCCTTCACCTTTGTGAATGGACACAAAAATAATTTTTCAGAGCAGGCAGTGGTCCTATGGACCACTGCCTGCTCTGAAAAATACCGAAACAAAAGGTTTCTGTTTTTTTTCTAAGTGCAGCTCGTTTTCCTTTAAGGAAAACGGGCTGCAGATAGAAAAAAAAAACTGCTTTCTTAAAAAGCAGTCACGGACATGGTGGTCTGCTGACTCCAGCAGGCCACCATCCCCGTGAGTGCCCATACTCGCAATGGGGTCGCAAAATGTGACCCAGCTCATTAATATTGATGAGGTGGGTCTTTGCGACCCCATTGCGAGTTGCAGAAGGTGTCTGAGACACCTTTCTGCATACCAAATTGCGAGTTGCAATTTGCGAGTCGCACGGACTCGCAAATTGCAAGTCGCAATTTGGCTTTTTCCTACATCTGGCCCTAGGTGTAAGCTGACAAACCATGGCCCATGGGCAGGTGACATGTAACTGTACAAATGCAAAATAATATGTAAAATCACTCCCATCTCACACATGTAATGTGTAATGTTACACACATTCATCATTAACCATGCTATTGAGGCAGCAGCCTTGGCTGGAAGGTGCAACTGCACACACAATCCTGAAAGCAAAGAAGAACCCCTACAATCCCTGATGCAAGTGTGAATGTGAACTCGCTAGTCAACTTTTGTGCAAATCTAGTTTGAAGGAATCAGAAAGTGCATGAGGCCCTAAGCATTGTGTGCCAGTTCCCCTTCTCAGAAACGTTGTACAGTGCAGGAAGTTGTGTAGTTGGACTGCAGAGGAAGAACCACAAATCTTCACAATCCATGTCCTGTGTACACAAACTGGGCACAATGCTGTCACACATGTACACAATGTTCCCCCACTATGACATGCAACCATGGATTGGGAAATGTCAGTTGTGACATCATGTCACTCAGCTGGTAAACGGGAGTGCATAATGTGTGAATGGCATCATGTCAATTGCCCTAGACAATATTGGACAATCAAAGGCATAGGAAAATATAATGTAGGCCAACGCCAACATCTGGGGATGACCATACACCCAGACATGTGTCTGTGCCAGCCATGTCTGGTATGTTACCACCTACCTTGGCTCGACCTACAAAAAAGATTCACATCCACATTCTGGGGGTCATTCTGACTTTGGCGGGCGGTGGAGGCCGCCCGCCAAAGTCCCGCCGGCAGAATACCGCTGCGCGGTCAAAAGACCGCCGCGGTAATTCTGAGTTTCCCGCTGGGCTGGCGGGCGACCGCCAGAAGGCCGCCCGCCAGCCCAGCGGGAAACCCCCTTCCATGAGGATGCCGGCTCCGAATGGAGCCGGCGGAGGTGAAGGGGTGCGACGGGTGCAGTTGCACCCGTCGCGATTTTCAGTGTCTGCGTGGCAGACACTGAAAATCTTGGTGGGGCCCTGTTAGGGGGCCCCTGCAGTGCCCATGCCATTGGCATGGGCACTGCAGGGGCCCCCAGGGGCCCCACGACACCTGTTACCGCCAGCCAGGTTCTGGCGGTCAAAACCGCCAGAACAAGGCTGGCGGTAAGGGGGTCGGAATCCCCATGGCGGCGCTGCTTGCAGCGCCGCCATGGAGGATTCCCTTGGGCAGCGGGAAACCGGCGGTACACCGCCGGTTTCCCGTATCTGACCGCGGCTGTACCGCCGCGGTCAGAATGCCATGGGAGCACCGCCAGCCTGTTGGCGGTGCTCCCGCGGTCGTTGGCCCTGGCGGTCCATGACCGCCAGGGTCAGAATGACCCCCTCTGTC
The DNA here is from genome assembly GCF_031143425.1 of Pleurodeles waltl. Classification (NCBI taxonomy): domain Eukaryota; kingdom Metazoa; phylum Chordata; class Amphibia; order Caudata; family Salamandridae; genus Pleurodeles; species Pleurodeles waltl. The sequence goes on from NC_090439.1 coordinate 346,763,962, forward strand.
TCTCCACACATGTAGTGTGAACACATAACATTGACTGGACTAGAGGAATGGGAATCAGTCTCCACCAAAATCTGCAGCAAAAATATGTCAGCCAGGATGTTGAATTATATGATGTAACTGCTTATGCACTGCATTTGACATCACACAGAGTGAGTGAACAGGCTTCTGTAAACATAAGTACACTGGCATGATTGACACATCATATGGTCATAAGTGGGAGAAGTGCATGACAATACCATTACACAAAATACACATGGACAGGGCTTTTGCAAATAAAGTAATCCTAAACAATTAGACTGTTCCTTTTTTTTAACTTTTCAGCTGACCAAGAGCATGGGATCCAGCAGTGGGTGATGACACCATTTGCCAACCCACAGACCGAGTCAGAAAAGGCCTATAACCGGGCACATAGAACATAATTGAGTGGACCTTGGGCCTGTTCAAGGCTCAGTTTTGTTACCTGATGTTTCTGGTGGTAGACTGTTGTATTCCCCCTCTGTTATGCAAACTTATTTTGCAATGTGCCATACTGCACAATATATGTGTGCAGACAAATGTCCCCTGGGATAAACAACTGGAGGACCCCAGAGAAGAGGAGAAGGATAAGCAGCACATGATTGGGAAAATACAAAACACTGCTGCAGGTGCTTGTAGACATGCCCACATTGTTCAGAATTTCTTTTCGTGAGTACATGTGACTGAATGTATGAAATTGTTAAACAAGTCAATAAATGATTGAATTTAACATATGTCTTGGAGTTTATGTCACAGTCCCAGTAAAAAACAAAGCACCCACATCCAGGAAACCATAAGTAGGCCACAACAGTCATCAATCAACTGTGAACACTGTCATCACCCTCAAAGTACCAGACACAATGCATTGATCTCTGAAAAGTGTGGTGTGTATTGTTTGCATTGGCTGTCGATCAAACATGTTGAACTAGAAAACACTCATATCAGACAAATAACTGTTGGTACAAAAGGAAAACAGCAAGACTGAAATCACTACATGATGCATTAGGTCCAAACTGTATGCTAATGTAACAGTAGTCATAAACTGCAACAATAAATCAGTGTGAGATATGTGACAACTCAATGGTCGAAGGAGTCTTTTCACTGGTGACAACTCACAACATCCACGTCATTTGCACTCACATGTATGATAAATAGTTAGTGTATGACAGAGGACCGTACTGCTGTATGTGATGCACAGTTTCAGTCAAAACAGTGATCACCTTGCATGTTTGCCAAACAATGTCATAACACATCTCATACTGTTGGCAAAGGATATGAGTCAATCAGGACATAGAATAATTTGCATATTGATGTGGGGCCATTACCTGTAATGAACATTCCCCCAATCCATCCCTACTCACTATACAGCTGACAAAGGATGTTGTCTGCAGCTGTGGGTGAGTACTCCTCACAAACACACCCATACGGAAGCCCAGCTGAGCAACATTCATGTCCTAATCAGGACCTGTTATATTGTGGAGGAGACTTCCAGAGTACACAAGCATTCCTTCAGGAGTCAGGATATATTTCAGGGTCAATTACTCTACTCACCAACAATGGTAACTAAACTAATACTACTGTGCTGCATACTGCAGAATATATGTGCAGGGCATGATCTCACTTGGCTCAATGACAATGAGGAGCAGGAAGAACTGGATGATGAGTATGGGGAAGATGAGGAGCAAGCACAACATGTACCATAAATAGCAGCAACATTGCTGATGTACCATATACTAGTAATGTGTGTGGTACATGCGTGAAGGACTCTCACAGTGTCAGAAGAATATGACAACAAGAATCATTGTACCTATGTAAAACAACACATGTAAGCACAACCAGTGTTCAGGCAATTTGCCTGCTCAGTTAACCTTTTAGCATGTTCACCCAATTTTTTATAACTAATACTGGTGGTGACTGACCCTGGCTGCACCCTGGGTCTGCTAATCAGGCCCAGGGCCAGTCCTCTAAATAAAAGGTACCCGATAAAGTGGTACTATTACAATTGCCTGTCATAGACCACTGCAAGTCCCTACAATATAATAGGGCAGGGAGGTTTAGCGGCCCAGTGGATTTCCTGCACTGGGGTGTGCACTGCCGTGTTGTTGCCTGTCATTTTAGAAGTTAGCCCTCCCTTGTAGATTTTCTTCAAAAAATGTAATGTGTGCAAATTAGACTTTGGAAGAAACTGTACTTCCAAAGTGTAAATCCACCTTAATCTTACATAACATTCACAACAAAGGTCTCCCGTAGGAGCCACACGGATGGTGTGCAGTGTAACTATAAGCAGGTCCATTTAAAAAATGTGGGATGTGCCCTGGTGAGGGGAACACTGGACATCAAAGTTTATTCACCTAATAGAAACGTAGCTCCATAGGCTATCATGGAATATATAACTTAAGCCCAAAAATTGCTAGAAAGGAGCTACATGTGTCATGACAGGACTCCAAAGATTGGCAATGAGAAAAATCCAACAACCTGCCACTGTTGATTTGATGATAACTAATACTAGAAAGAAGTAACAAGACTTTCTTTCCTGTAAGCCAAAACCAAGCTTCTAGTGGGCTCTCCTAGGATGGCAATTTATACAGATATGAGTCTAGGTACCAAAGGTCAATGACACTGGTGTCACCTCTCCTATGAACCATGTGGTGGTACAAGCCTCACAACAATATCCATGAGGACATGCAAAGTCCAGCTGTGTGTCACATCATGGACTCATAGTCATGGAACTGTTAACGCGTCCGTCTATGTCAATGTATAAACACCAGGACTCGTTTTAGGCCAATGAATCTTTGGGCCCAGTGGTGAGACACCGTAGGACGAGATAACTAATCAAAATATCAATCAATAGGTCAATAACATTGTCAACGTTTAACATCAAATTAGACATTAATAAACGTTCGGCGCAACCATGACCTTTCAGTCATGAATAACCACACCTTAATGGAGTTAATAAGTTTTATTCCCTATTGATTACAATCTAGTAGCATAGGCATTAATCTCAAAGTCAATAAACACGTAAACACGATTATAAGATGGCAACCACAATAAGCTTTCGATAATGCAAAGATTAGTAACATGAATAATCAGATAGATATAAGCGAATTATAACACTTCGAATTTCTAAGATACTAGTTCAGCATAGCACCACGTCAGTCACGTCAGTTTGTCAGTCAGAGTGAATACCTCGTCTAACCTCTAATTAGCATTAGCATGTTGGGCGTCATGCAAAACAATTTTGAACACCAATTTGGAAAACATCTAACTAAGGTCTCTATCAAAACATACAGCAGTTGGTACCTAGAAAGAAAGGCAAAATGAATTTCCATTAGCAATTATATAATTACCCTCCTCTGATTAGGTCAGCATTCAGGATCAGTCTTCGTCTTCAGGACATCAGTCAGATCGCCATTAGTCTATCTAAGTTAGAGGCAAGAGACACTCTCCTCATAAGGAGAAAAGTGTAAGGGGCAGTAATATGGGCAAGGATAGTTTGTCTAAGTCTCAAATCACAGAATAGTGTGACAGAGTTTCGGATGTAATCAATATCATTCCCTACCTAATGCCTAATGCCTGGTTATTTCCTGTCTCATGGGTTTTTATCCCTTTCTAGTAATTCATTCCCCCAAAATTCTATTGGTTAGTCAATACACCCCATCATTGTTAACCTATCAAATTATACATTAAGTAATGCATTTGTCATCTCTCGATAAAATATTGGCTTCTGATTGGTCTTCATAATCAGTCTTCCGTAGGTGGCATATCCGGGGTTACTTCATCAGCTTGGCACACGTCTCAGGTTAAAAGTTCTCGTTCCCTCATCTCATTGTCCTTGGAAGTATCTACAAATGTTTCGAAGCACAATCATTTTATACTAAAAGATGCTAGCATGCGGATGGGAAAATATCCCGATGTGTCGAACTAATACGGAGAGAACAATAGCTAAGTCATGGTTGTTTGCAAGTTTCTGCACACTGAAGAGACAGGAAAAATACACTTTTAATATGAGAGCTACACAGCTTCTGCTTGACTCACGCTAACTTAAGATATACGAGTTTAATGAATGCAGTTTTATACGTTTTAATGTGCTCAGTTAGGCAAACTATAAACAATTATTTCTTACAGTTAGCATTAGTTTATACATGAACGATTTTCCATATTTATGAATACGCTTTTAATGAATGTTTATTAATACAGCGTTTTTAGACATAAGCATTTCACGTCTATAATATGTAATATCAAAATACGCTCTCTCAGTCCCTCCTCTGATGACGCTCGTCATCACAAATCTTCCAGGTTTTAACTTTTTGCCTTCCGCATAATGCGCATTTCAACATCCTTTCCTTTATGTGAGCTTTCCCATATTTCATTAAACATTTTCTCTCTTTCACTTTCTTCGTTTCTTTTGGTTCTGTTAGCCAAATTTCTTTTCACCTTTTCATTAATTTTGCATATTCCCCAAAATCCCAATAAACAAATCAGAACAATTAATAATCCCATCATGATTTTTGCAAGTACCCCATTCCAAATGTTGGTAAACCAGCTCCCCACTCGGGCAATTCCCTTTCCAAATTTTTCCCAAACACCAAGTTCTTTTAGATCCTTCAAATCTGTACTATCTCTAGTCAGGTTAGTAAGCATGCTTCTAATTTTCTTACTATTGTCAGGTATATACGAGCAACAATGTCGCTCATTAAGCATTTTGCACACACCTCCACTCTTTGCTAAAAGAATGTCTAAAGCAAGCCGATTTTGAAGAGTCATAGCTCTTTCTGCAGCAAGTTCTGTATCCATCAGGAGTATAGCTCCTGTGAAATTTGTCAGCATGTTATCCACAATAGTAGACAACTTTTGAATTTTCATAGAATTTAAGACAACCCCTATTGAAGGGATTATAGCACCAAATATATCACCAATGACAGCCGCCACTGATTCTCGTTTTTGTCTGGTATGTTGTAATTCAGACGTTTTAGGTAGTTGTTTTAAGTCATCAATCTGGTAAATCTTTGGGAATATTATTCCCAAATAACATGTCCCATACCATCCCTTAGGGAGATGGTAATGCGCATTTAACCCACAGATGTAATAGATTCCAGGAATCGCTGGGTCTTGTCCATTTAACATAAAGGTCCATTTGCTCTGAAACAAAAACACATGCCTACATTCACTCGTTCCTACAAACAAATTATCTTGATCAGATTTTGGTCTATATATACAGAGTCTACCTACGTGTAATGCATCTATAGCTAACTTGCCTTGTGTATTAATTTCAGTATAAGCATAATCATTTGCATAAGTGCGTTTTTCTAAACCTTTTTCTAATCTTTCTTTTAATGCTTTGCGCCTATCATCTGTGTGATCTAAAAAGCTTTTCTCTACAGGAGACAGTAAGCATGTTAAGTTATTGCGATGTGCATAAGCAGTTCCAAATGTTAGTGTTGGCTCAAAGAATCCTCTAACTAATTTTATATCATGCTCTTTAGCTAACTTATTTAAAAATTCAATAACAGGCACAAAAGAAAACACAACATCCAAATTTGAATAAAAATATTGCACATGCTCTTGATTATAAAATCTTGTTAGTAGCAAGCTACAACTAATCCCATACGTAAGAGGGAGGCTATGATAAGTAACTCCCTCCTGCACAGATGAAGGAATTTTAGTACACACATAACAGTCTTTCGCATTCATAGTTTCCACATACTCATTTAGTAGGCAATAGAAAACATTAGTAGAAAGCTCTCCGTTTGGATTAGTTCCCTCATGCAGGTGTTTTGTGTCTTGCTCGAGTTTCTCCCATGGTGATAGTTTATTAGTTTTAGTGGTAGTCTCAGGTTTTGAAGTTGCATTAGTAGTTTCACTCTCTCTCCATGGCATTCCTACAATCACTCCCACAATCATTATTGCACATACAGCACCTATCATAAGTCCTAACCAGCCACACACTTTACTTCCCTTGTTACTATAAGCCATGTTTGTATAGAATCAAACAGTAGATCAACAATCAACTCTGAGTAGCAAACTCTTTCTGCGTAATTTACAGCGTCTTCACTCAATCCAGGAGCCTTTTCGTCAATTCAGGTTAGCAGCTTGTCGTAATCAGGTTTCTATAAGTCAAATCCAGGTTTAATGTCACTTTCCGGTAGTTTTTTTTCTAAGATTCTTGTTTTAGCTTTCACAATTTTCAATGTTTTTCTTTTCAGTTTTTTTTTTTGTTGTATTTTCTTCAGGTACCGTAGTACTGGCCTGGTATTTCTCGATCAAAACAGAACGCTAAGAATTCTTGTTGCCATTCAGCGTTTTGTAGTGTATGCCCATTCAGGACCGGTATATCTTCTGTTTGCTAATCTTTTTCTTTTTATTCTTCGTTCACCTTGCTGTTCTCCTTCACTCAGAACGTCTGCTCGTGAGGTATCGCTTTCCTCTATTATTGTTTCATTAGCTATTTCTCTTATTCTAAAGTGTGAATTGTCTGGCCAATTGTCACCTCTGTTCGTCTTGCTTCGGCGTTTACCTTCAGTACCTCGGACAGCACCCTCCTCTGGTAATATGGTGTTTTCTCCTGATAGGCTTGGGACTCGCTCGGCAGATCTTGATTCGTTCTGATTTAAATTTGACACTTCTCCGTTTCTCTCTCCTTGTTCGATACTGTATTCAGTTTCTGAATTGTATTCGTCTGCTTCTGGGAGAACCTCTCCTTGACTTTGTTCTCCTGCTGCCTCCACTGAGATTGGCACTTCGTCACCTCTCTCGAACTCACTGATAGTTTGAGGGACACGGCTGTTCTCAGCGGGCTCTCCTGTAGTCTCAGATCCTTCTTGACTGATCTCTGATTCTGAGACTTCTCCTCTTGAGGTTGCTGCCCCGGAATTTTCAAGTTCCTCTTCAACAGGACACGCTACCCTTTTTGTATGACTGGCATGTATCCAGTTGGGAACCCCGGCACACTTCACAGCAGTAGTGGTCGTCAATATCACTTGATATGGCCCTTTCCAACGCAGCTCAAGACACGATTTTCTTACGTGCTTCTTGACAACCACCCAGTCTCCAGCTTGCAGAGAGTGTCCTGGTTCGCCGATTGGCGGTAACGTGTTAGCTTCCACTTGGTGAGAGAAAGAGCGAATCACGTCAGCCAAACTCTTGCAGTAATCCAACACCATATCATCTGTAATATTCACTAGTGCATTTGCAGGTACCGCCGGTAACCTCATTGCTCTGCCCATGAGGATTTCATGTGGGGACAATCCTGTTTTCTTATCTGGCGTGTTTCTCATAGACATCAGCGCTAGAGGTAATGCATCTGGCCACTTCATGTTTGTTGCTGCACACATTTTTGCTATTCTTGATTTCAAAGTACCATTCATCTGTTCGACTAGTCCTGAAGCTTCAGGGCGATAGCTACAATGCAGCTTTTGTTCAATGTTGAGTGCGGCACACATGAGTTTAATCACCTCATTGTCGAAGTGCCTTCCCCTATCTGATTCTATAGAAACCGGAAACCCGAACCTGGGTATTAATTCTCTGAGTAGTAGTTTTGCAACTGTAAGACTGTCATTCCTACGTGTGGGATATGCCTCAATCCAATGGCTAAAAACACACACAATCACCAACACGTATCTCAGACCTCCACAAACAGGCATTTCAATGAAATCCATTTGTATCTTATTAAATGGACCACCAGCTCTTCCAATGTGGCTCAAAGTTACCACAGTTCCTTTTCCAGCGTTCATTTGTTGACAAATGACGCATCTGTGACAAGTAATTTCTGCGGCATGTCTGAATCTTGGATTGAACCAATCGATTTTAAATGATCTGATCATGGCATCTCTTCCCAAGTGAGCCTGCCCATGATACAATCGGGCAAACTGTGACAGAAGACTGTTTGGCAACACTAGTTTTCCCTCTCTTGATACCCAAATATCGTCTTCTCTCTGTATACCCTGCATTTTCTGCCAGGAACGTTTTTCCTCCTTACCAACGTGACTTTGTAGTGTTTTTAATTCGTCTAAGGTATCAACCACTCGTAATGCTAGACTTAAGGTTGTGTCATTCTCAGGTTGTGGTAACAGCTCCCATTGTTCTTTAAAGGATATACAGTTTAATGCACAAAATCTGGCAACCTGGTCTGCATAACCATTCCCCATTGACACAAAATCTTGTGACCTGGTGTGAGCACTGCATTTCACCACAGCAATTTCAAGAGGCAACTGAATCGCATGTAACAAATCTCTTATCTGTTCTCCATTTTTCACTGGTGAACCAGAGGATGTCATAAATCCTCTTTGTGACCAGAGTTGACCAAAATCATGCACAATTCCAAATCCGTATCTGCTGTCTGTATAGATTGTGACCTTTAAATTTACAGCAGCATGGCATGCTTTTGTGAGAGCTATCAATTCTGCCACTTGTGCAGAAAACACTTTCTCGAGCCAGGAGGCTTCGACTATACCGGACATGGTACATACTGCATAACCAGCTCTCAAGGTTCCTGATGAATCTCTTAGACAGGACCCATCAACGAACATAATGTAATCGTTTTCCTTTAACTGGGTATCTTTTATATCTGACCGAGGTTTGGTACTGAGCTCAGTTACCTCCAGACAATCATGCTCAAATTCTTCCCCATCTTTTATTTCTGTATTCTCAATGGGAAGTAGAGTTGCCGGGTTCAGTACAGTACACCTTTTCAATGTGACATTTGGTGACCCCAGAATAATTGTCTCATATTTGGTAAGTCGGGCATTTGTCATGTGTTGTGTCTTGGTTCGTGTCAGCAGAATTTCAACAGAATGTGGAACCAATACTGTCAGGGGATATCCCATAACTATGCCCTCGCATTGTGAAAGACTTTGACCAACTGCTGCGACTGCTCGCAAACAACCGGGTAAGGCTGCTGCGACAGGGTCCAAAGTAGCCGAAAAATATGCTACAGGGCGATTTGCATCTCCATGGACCTGTGTTAAAACAGACAAAGAACAAGCATCACGTTCATGACAGAACAACAAAAATGGCTTCTCATAATCAGGCATTCCTAATGCTGGAGTTCTGCACATGCATTCTTTCAGCTCTAGAAATGACTCAAGCTCTTCTTTTATCAATGTGATTGTGTATGGTTCATCCTTAACTTCCTTTCCTGTCAGTTTTGTCAATGGTTTTGAAATGATCGAGAAGTTGGGTATCCACTGGCGACAGTAGCCCACCATTCCCAAGAACATTCTGACATCTCTCTTTGTTGTTGGAGGATTCATTTGTAAAACAACTGTTATTCTCTCTTTTGATATTCTTCGAGACCCTTTCTCAATCAGATGTCCCAAATATTTTACTTCTTTTTGGCAGTACTGCAGCTTTTTAGGTGAAACCTTATGTCCGTTTTTTCCTAAATGATTCAATAAAGCAATTGTATCATATTTGCAGCTGTCTTTGGTTTTGGATGCAATCAACAAATCATCAATGTACTGCACAAGAGTCGAATTGTAAGGTAGCACAAGAGGTTCCAAATCCTTCTTCAATATCTGATTGAAGATGGATGGTGACTCAGAAAACCCCTGAGGAATTCTGCACCAACTGTATACCTTATCCAGGAATTTGAAACTGAACAAAAACTGTCTATCTTCGTGAAGTGGAATCGAGAAAAACGCTTGCGATAGGTCTACTACGGTAAACCATTCAGCATCACAAGGAACCTGGTACATTATTACTGCTGGGTTGGGAACCACAGGGCAGCATTTTACCACGATTTCGTTTATTTTTCTCAAATCCTGCACAATTCGAACTTTCCCACAGGGCTTTCTCAAACCCATAATTGGAGAGTTACACGGACTACTCAGGACTTCTTTCAAAACTCCCTGTCTGAGGAAATCTGCAATTATCTGTGTCACTTCAATAAGGACATTCTGATTCATGTGATACTGTGACATTTGTGGAAACACTGCATTCGGCTTTATCTGCACCTTGATTGGTTTTACTCCCTTTATTAATCCAACCTCCTTTCCAGTCAAATCCCACACTTTCTCTATCACCGATCCTTGCAAATCAGTAGGTAGATCGATCAAGGTGAACACTGGGAAAAGGGTAATTAGAGGGTAATCTTCATTCATCTCTCCTCCTTCTTCCATAAGCTGACCCTCATCTGCCTCGTCATCACTGTTTGTCTGAACCTCTATTCCACCATCGGAACAGGTAATTGAACATTTGGTTTTGCACAATAAGTCTCTTCCTAACAAGGATACTGGACTTGAATCGCACACAACAAATCTATGCAGGCCCTGGAAATTTCCAATTTCAACCTGCACTGGGTCAGTGATTGGATTAGTCAGGTACTGATTAGCTACACTGACCACTCGTATGGTGCGCCCTGAGAGAGGTAATCTTGGTACCTCTGCACTGCGAACAGTAGAGCGTGTAGCTCCTGTATCAACTAAAAATGAGACTTTGTAGCCCATTACTTTTCCCTCCACATATGGGCCTCTCTGGTCTACCTCTAAGGATGCGGCGAGTCTGCACTCTTCACTGTCTGAGCTATCATCTGACCAGTCCCCATTCATCTCATTTTCACCTCTTAGTGGGAATTGTTGTACAGTGTTGTTTTGATTTGTTACTTGACCTGTGACCTGTTGAGGAAGCATCACCTGTTGCTGTCCCATCAGAGCTAGGGGTAACTGCATTTGCTGTCTAGGCACCATAGGGATCTGCTGTTGCATCGGTTGTACTGACACTGTTTGGAAACGCAGCATTTGCATTTGCTGCATAGGTTGCACCCCTGACATTTGCACCAAATTATTTTGATAGTTCTGATTCGGGTGTCTCATTCTTGAACCTCGTGAATTTTGCAATGTACCGGCATTGTTACTCTGCTGAACTGTACCATCCTGCATTATATTTGGACAATCCCGTTTCCAATGTCCCATGCCCCCGCACGCATGGCATGGTGACATCTTTTTCACTCCTTGACCATCACCTTGAACAACAACATTATTCATGTCCGCACCACGGTTCACAAACCCTCGACCTGTACCTCTCGGCAGTGCCTGAAACACACCATTCAATTGCGGTTGTTGCTGTATCATTTGCTGAACACCATTTCCCTGTATTCCAGCTTGTGCAGCTCTTATCTGCATCACCATCACCTTCTCCTTCAACTTTTTCTGCTTTAACTCAATTTCGTCACTACAGTATTTCGCGTACTGTAATACTTCATCAATTGGTTTAGCTTGCTAACAAATCAAATGATTTTTTATCATTTGGCTGACCTCCGGTCTCAGCCCTTCGACAAATCTGAACACAAGATGATTCATGTCCTTCGGCTCAATTATTTCAGTACCACTGTAATGTTTGAATGCCTTTAACAATCATTCATAATATGCATGTATTGACTCTTTAACCTCTTGAGAGGTCCGGTCAATTTTCTGCCAATCAGTCACCTTCGGCGACACCTTTTGTTTCAAAAACTCAATTACTTTATGATAATATTTCATCACCTCTTCAGAAGGTGCTCCAGTCACTTTATCCCTTGCCGGTTCTCTTGTGGGCCAATCTACCCCTCTCTTGCACTCAAGCCACAAGTCTGGCGGAACAATAATCTCAAACAAGGTATTTAAGTCTTCCCAGAGACACTTCGCAAGCTTCACGAATCTATCTGTCTGTTGATACCACTCGATCGGTTTTTCTCTTAACCTGGGATAATCATTCGTAAAGGACAAAATGTCTCCCCTGGACCAAGGCACATGCACCAAAACACCACCAGCTGTTTCTCTCATAGGTAGGATTTTCACTGTCTCTAAGTTTGGTGTGACTGTTGTTTCACTAGACACTAGACTATCTCTTTTTCCCTTATCCTTTTTCTTCATCCATCGACCTTCCCATTTCTCTAGTGCTCCCCAAATTTGGCAGCAGCTCTTTCAAATGTGTCTTCATGCCTGCAGATATCATGTGCTCAAAATCTTTTGAGTCAAAATCTAATCTGTAACTTCGTTTCAAATGTTTTGTGTTCCCAATGTCGATATTGTATTTGTCTGCCAAATTCGTCAATTTCTGGTGTACTTTGCCTACCTCTTTGGTGATTTTAGGACATAGGTACCTTAATTCTGCCTCAGTGTAGGACTCCAATCTATTTACTCCCATGGTTCCATCCACCAATTCAGCAGCTTCTGCTCCTAGCCGTACTAAAGTTAGGTATTCATCGTGTTTCTCTTTCTCAGGTTCGATAGCAGTTGCTGTAGCCCTTTGTGATGTGCAGGTTTTCTCTAACCACTCATTTAACTGTTGTACTGTAAAACCCTGCAGTGAAATGTTCCCTGAATGTATCATTGGAGTGTATGAGGTATTTGTACTCATGGTTTGGGGAGTCAAGACTCCCAATCCTGCTTGTCGCATTGCTTCAAGAGGTGCTCCTATTGGACTAAGGTCCATTAAAGGTCTTGATTGTTCACAAGCCTGTCCTCCCTGTGTCATTATTTGTGGAGTTATAAGAGACCCTCCTCTTATCGTTTCATGAGTTAGGACTCCCTGCTCACACATCCTTGTTTTCTCCTGTGCGTATAACGGCACCGGGGGACCAACTGTAATGGGTAGTGATATAGCAGCAGGTGTCTGGCCTGCTCCCAAGCTTCTTGGAGCTTCAACACCATAGGTCTGATTTAATAATCCTGGTGCAGGTTCTTTTAAAGGACCCGCTACTGGGTTATACCCAGGTATCAGTTTCGGCGGTTGTGACACTAACTGCGGAGTTGATTCAATCTGCATTAACCTTGGCTTTGTATATATCGGGTCTGGCTGCACCACCAAGTTCGTAGTAGTCTCAAGTACTGGAACATCAGGATAAATTCATTTTATCTGTGGTGGAGGTTGTAACTGTATCGGCGGGTCTGGAGCAGTGGGTACACTGACACCATTCTGTATCAAAGCTGTATCGCTATTCTGCACTGTATCAATAACACCCTTCTCTTTCGTCTGGTTCCCAGGATCCAAGCTAGTACTTGGGGCATTGTCGTTCACCGCGTAAGGTGGCGGACGATCATGTAACAACCTATCCATAAACGCCTCATCATCTGAATCGTCCTCTTCTTCGCAAGATCTTTTATTCTCCTTGTGTTTGACTGGCTCTTTGTCAGTTTTGCGAGAAGCTTTCTTTCCCTGTGTTTCCTCTCCCTGGGTTATTGCCGGAAACAGATTCAACCCATCCACTATTCCTCGTCTCCACATCTTGTTCTCATTATCCCACCTAGCCTCTGCATAGGATTTTTCAGCTCTTGTCAGTCTCCTGTGAAATCTTTCTTGTCTATGTTTAAGAGCCATCAGGTCCCAAATTGCCAAAGCCTCATACTGTGCTGGTCGTGGAGGTGGTTGCTGCGTACTTAACATCCACCTCAGATTTTCTAACACCTTTTGATTAAACGTTCCATGTTCAGGAAACGCTAGACACCCTTCTTTCTCTGTCAGTTTGCGCCATTGTTTTATCCATAAACACGGTGCAACACCCTTTTCTTCCATAACCGTGTAAGCTGGCGTACCCTCAGGTGGTGTAGGTTCCCCATCAGTCGCAACGATATACACATCTCCTTTCAATGCGCTTTTAAATGCCTTAACAAAATTCATTTTATTTTATTTTTTACTCAGAAACGGCTTTGTTCCCAGGACACTCTTCACCTACCCTTTGCTCAACCTATTGCCTCTCACGGACGGCAGCCAATCCGTGCGCGACCCCTCGCGACATCTGACCTATCCCAGTGCGGCACCACTGACGTCACACTCACACACACTGCAGTTGACAAAGTCTTGCGGCTTGTCCACACCTCACTAACTCCTTACAACTCATACAAACTAATGCAAATTATTGCTAGCACTTAAATGACAACACAAATCTGCCGATTTACCACAGGAAGGGTAACACATTCGCTTCAGAACTTTACAGAGATTTCACTTGAAGCCTCGGCCGCTACTCTCTCCTTCTCAGTTCCCTCATACGCAAGCAGAATTCGTCCTGCAAATCCTACTCTCGACTTGTCAATGACTCCTTCTAGTGCACTTTAGAACTTGTCAAATCTCCATCGAAGGTTACACACATGCATCATAACTCGAAACTCGATCTGTCAACCACGCCCGATTGACCTATTAAACCGCACAGATTACAACATAAATCATTTTATCATCATACTCCGGAGTCTTAGACCTCAATAGGCCCGTATACAACAACCAACCACGTGGATAATTTTGAGCAACAAGCGCTGCATTCACATGAAGTACGCCGACTTCCCTACTCTCATGCTGTGGAGTACGCCCACTCCTTCTAAACAACACTTAATTTGGCCTAATCACACTCAAGTATTCACAGTCACCTGCAAAGTGCATAAGATTTCATAAGCGCAAAAACCCTAATCACACATACTATGGCGCCGAGAACATTCCCAACTCATTTAGGCAGGTTCCGAGATCCCGGGAAAGCCCATGGCAGATCTAGCAACTCATCATCTTTCCAATTTGCATTATCACAAGAAAACAATTGAACAGTGAAAACTCCGTCCTAGGGCCCCCAAGGGCCAAACCGTACTCTGCTACCAGAACTGTTAACGCGTCCGTCTATGTCAATGTATACACACCAGGACTCGTTTTGGGCCAATGAATCTTTGGGACCAGTGGTGAGACACCGTAGGACGAGATAACTAATCAAAATATCAATCAATAGGTCAATAACATTGTCAACGTTTAACATCAAATTAGACATTAATAAACGTTCGGCGCAACCATGACCTTTCAGTCATGAATAACCACACCTTAATGGAGTTAATAAGTTTTATTCCCTATTGATTACAATCTAGTAGCATAGGCATTAATCTCAAAGTCAATAAACACGTAAACACGATTATAAGATGGCAACCACAATAAGCTTTCGATAATGCAAAGATTAGTAACATGAATAATCAGATAGATATAAGCGAATTATAACACTTCAAATTTCTAAGATACTAGTTCAGCATAGCACCACGTCAGTTTGTCAGTCAGAGTGAATACCTAGTCTAACCTCTAATTAGCATTAGCATGTTGGGCGTCATGCAAAACAATTTTGAACACCAATTTGGAAAACATCTAACTAAGGTCTCTATCAAAACATACAGCAGTTGGTACCTAGAAAGAAAGGCAAAATGAATTTCCATTAGCAATTATATAATTACCCTCCTCTGATTAGGTCAGCATTCAGGATCAGTCTTCGTCTTCAGGACATCAGTCAGATCGCCATCAGTCTATCTAAGTTAGAGGCAAGAGACACTCTCCTCATAAGGAGAAATGTGTAAGGGGCAGTAATACGGGCAAGGATAGTTTGTCTAAGTCTCAAATCACAGAATAGTGTGACAGAGTTTCGGGATGTAATCAATATCATTCCCTACCTAATGCCTAATGCCTGGTTATTTCCTGTCTCATGGGTTTTTATCCCTTTCTAGTAATTCATTCCCCCAAAATTCTATTGGTTAGTCAATACACCCCATCATTGTTAACCTATCAAATTATACATTAAGTAATGCATTTGTCATCTCTCGATAAAATATTGGCTTCTGATTGGTCTTCATAATCAGTCTTCCGAAGGTGGCATATCCGGGGTTACTTCATCAGCTTGGCACACGTCTCAGGTTAAAAGTTCTCGTTCCCTCATCTCATTGTCCTTGGAAGTATCTACAAATGTTTCGAAGCACAATCATTTTATACTAAAAGATGCTAGCATGCGGATGGGAAAATATCCCGATGTGTCGAACTAATACAGAGAGAACAATAGCTAAGTCATGCTTGTTTGCAAGTTTCTGCACACTGAAGAGACAGGAAAAATACTCTTTTAATATGAGAGCTACACAGCTTCTGCTTGACTCACGCTAACTTAAGATATACGAGTTTAATGAATGCAGTTTTATACGTTTTAATGTGCTCAGTTAGGCAAACTATAAACAATTATTTCTTACAGTTAGCATTAGTTTATACATGAACGATTTTCCATATTTATGAATACGCTTTTAATGAATGTTTATTAATACAGCGTTTTTAGACATAAGCATTTCACGTCTATAATATGTAATATCAAAATACGCTCTCTCAATGGAGTAACAGAACACACCCCAAGAAGCTCACAAGTGTAATAGGTGTGATGGAGAGACATTGTTGGTGCATCATTGCTGGCAACACATATGAATAACCTGGATGACCAATGTAAACATGTGGATGTCAACATGGGGCTGTACCAGGGGCTCACATATCCACAGAATCTTCTTTCATTTTGCATCACAGTTCATTTAACACCTTCATGCGCATGTCCCATCCATGGCCAATGTGAGCTACATAATGCATGTAGCAGATGGCCCAAGGTCACATCAATTGATACATCCATGTCTATTCTCTACTAGGGATATCTGACAAGTTTGGGATTAAGCCTGGTCCGCAAGAGTCCCATTACCTGTCAGAATGTTAAAATACTTTGGTATTGCATGTGTACAACCACTGCTGTGCACAAGCAACACCATCTTGATGCAGAGTGTAGTAGCGGTTTGCTGTCTTTAGTACTTCAGCGGTCACGCAAAGGCATGCACAGTGTGTTAACATTGCACCCTCACTATGAGTGAAAATCATGTGCACCACAAATCATGTGAAATGGACTAGTCAGGGCACCTTCACATACTACCCTATTTGGAAATGGCACCTAAGGTGCAACAGAATCCTCACCAAGGTCTGTGTGGTATAAGTAGTTCATGTGCACATTGACCCTATGTGCTGACGTTCATAACTAAGCAGTACTGTAGTGTACAGACACTTATACTGGTTGTGGCAGCAATAAAGGGTGCACCCTCTTTTGCAGGGCTTTGTGGGCCTATGCTAAAATGATAATTAATATGATTTGGACTGTGCACTGTATGTAAGATCTGGGGCCAGGGGCAACATCAGTCTCTGGAGGTGAAGTGGCAGTGTGTCCCCTGATGGGAGGATCCTGGAGGAGGGGTCATGGTCAAATTGCACCATTCATACATCCCGACATATGTGTCCAGGCTATCCCAACACTTTCCTGCATGGGAAACTGTAACCCCCTATGTTACCTGACAGCCTGCTGTCTGCACTTTGGGACACAGCACATCATGGCAGACGTCTACACTGTCTGAGACGTGGATGTGCTGACCACAGTCCAGGGAAAGTCTGCGGCATCCCTGTGGGTAATCTAAGTAATGGATTATAAAGCCAATAGATAGTTGGCAGATGGGACAACCATTCTAAGGTGTGCCAGTACCAAAACAAGGAATTGTACCCTATACATAGTGTGATCCTAATAATGCATGTAATTTCAACTATATACCTTCCCAAAACACACATTGGACACATAGAAAGACAGGAAGGTGGTAGATCCAAGTATTCACAAGAAACACACAATCCCTATGACTTTCTAACATGCATTCCACATCACGCTATACATGAATCCACATATTTGACTCATTGCAATAAAAAAACAGAAGCATTTTCCTAATGTGTGTATTTTCAGCCATCGCATCAGACAAAAATGACGCTTCCTATACAATGCGTCCAAATTTCCTCATGACGCTTTTTCTCTCCCTCTGTGAAATCCACGCAGTGGCGTGAAGCATAAAAACAACCTGATGGATTTGCTTAAAATGTGCTGCATCTTCCCAGGAAGTGATGCAATGGCTCATTCATGCTGCAAACCAGGAAATGTGGAGTTACTTTCACTTTTTCTTCAACTCACAGTGCTTATGCCTGTGCTTTGGAGAGGTTGTGTTGTGCTGTTTTTTAATTCTGTTTTGCTGTCTGCTGTCCCTGTTCTGTCCCTAATGTAAGATTTGTCTTTTGTATTTGTCTTTTGTGTTGTATTTTACTGTTTATTGTTAGGTGTTTGTCTTATGGTAGATTTGTTCTTATGGGCAGTTGAGGGTAGGGTTTTTTTTAGGTTGTTAATTGTCTATTTGGGGAAGGGAAGGGCCAAGAATATGAGTGTACAGGAGTTTGGAGGGTTCCTCTGGCTGGTGACCCACTACCTGCTGAACACGGTGGCCATGGGAAGCTGTGTAATCCAGGGCTACAAGACAAAGGCATACAAGCTGTAGTGGGAGAAGGTCCACTTCCACATGCAGCGGATGTTTGAGGAGGAGTGGACAACCATCAGCCGAAACACCGCTGGGGAGATGACATAAGCAGGGAACGTGACCTCCTGGACAATCTTGGGCTGGAACTCAGTGGAATTGTTGGTCAGCACGCATTCTTTGTGAATGATTCTTTGGCTTGCACTTGCATTTAGATGTATATGGGCAATTGGCCTTCTTTACTAAGTTTGGACTCAATGCAAGGCCTCAGGTCGTGTTGCTGTGCTGACCTGCATACATAACAATTGCAACAATGCACCGTAAAAATTACATATGGCACATTCCTGTCCTTGTCCCCTGCACCGATGCACAAATTGCTGCCAAGCACCAATGCAGGCACCCTTATGCCATTGTACAAGGGTGCATGGTTTACAGGGATGATTGTTTATGTGCATGAAGGGACACCTTCCTGCACATACACTATCATCAATGGTGTTTTCCTTTGTTGACGTGTGCTGTAGAAAGCAGCACACATAGGAATATGAAAAACATGAAGAAATCATGTGTTTCATTCCCATTGGGCCACTGTGATGCTATCCCTGAGGTAGCGTTTTAATCTGATGGAGTTCCAGCCTTGTGGTAATGGCCTGGCACACTGTGCCACAGACAGTTCATAGAAATGTTGCTCTGGTGGTGCAGGGCGACACTTGGGCTTGGAAATGAGGCCCATAGTGTCAGTGCTTCACATATGTCAGGGCAAAAAGGCCGTCAAACTCCAATACAATTTTTTCAGATACAGAGCATGACACAGAGGATTCAGAATACTGGATTGTCATGCACCCACACGGGGCAGTGCCCCTAGAATAACGGTTGGCCACTTTTACTGTTAGCACTACAATGCACATGTCAACAGATGTGCTGTGGGCAACCTGAGGAAGTGTGCACATTTACAATACATGACCTGCTGCCAGGATATTTAGCAACTTGTGCCACCCTGGAGGACATGCTTTAGAAGGAGCTATCCTGTTTTGAGACAATTCAGATGCACATGTCTCATGTAGATGAAGCATTATATATGTGGCTATCTACATAGTTCTGACATGCAGACTGTCATACATCTGTATAGGTCACACACATGCATGTATCTGATTTCAAAATGTTGAGGTTTGGGAATGGACAAGACATATATGTTTGGTGTTTGTGACTATGCAGCAATGACACATGCGATGTCTGTGAAATGAGGGTACAAGGATGCCTAACTAGTGTAGTACGTAGCATAATCAAGTACATGTGATGAAAATATTAAGACAGGGGCATTGTTAGTCCTGGCTGTGTGTGTTGTGAGTCATTTAGGTGTAGAGTGCCATTAGACTCTGCTTACCCTTGCAAA
Organism: Pleurodeles waltl; assembly: GCF_031143425.1. Classification (NCBI taxonomy): domain Eukaryota; kingdom Metazoa; phylum Chordata; class Amphibia; order Caudata; family Salamandridae; genus Pleurodeles; species Pleurodeles waltl. Next base: position 346,783,426 of record NC_090439.1, read on the forward strand.
ATCTTGCAGTAGTGAGTCATTTGAAAGCATGAAATATTGTGCCCAAGACACGTACGTATAGTTTCACAATATGTGTGTACATGTCTGTCTGGCCTACCAATGTGTGTCATTGAGACATGTCAAATGAGCTATTTCAGTTGTCACAACCAGAAGCGTTCTATGGACATTTGTAAGTCATGCATAATGTGCAATATTTGACCACAGCGTACATTTCTCAACAATCACAGTGCCATGTCTCATGTTATGTCTTGCAGGTGGACCCATGCCTTACACCACTGGACAGGCTGAGAGGTTCAGCGACCCCGATGCTACCAGTGAGTGTCATCCTGTATGTCTAATTGGTAGCGCAAGGATTTTGTGTGATGATGTATGCTGTGTGCAATGCCATGTTCGAAGTGCATGAATCCAAATTCAAACTCCAAGTGTTATACATGAATATGGGCATTAAGGTAGAGGTTGTGCCCGGTATGTGCATTTGGGTCTGACTAATGTGTAGGAGGACGAGATTGCTATCACTGAGGGCCCATATGTTTGCTGGTATGAACAAAGAGCAATGACCACAGTGCCATGATCTGTGAACATACTGTATGTGGTGGTTGGTTCATAGGTGAACATGGCAGGGGATGGTATACCCAACAAATGCGTTTGAGATGCATAGAGAGGCTGTTGATACTCACAGTGCAATCTAAGTCCAATATGTATGGGTCACCCACACAGGGTGATGAGTCACTACTCAGTGATGACAGTAACCACATGTGCCAGATTTACAGGGTCCTACAAATCTATGCAGGGCAGCAAAATGTAGTTGAGAATATGTTCCTGCTGTGTGTGCCACCGGAACATCACCGAAAATCATGTTACTCCAGAACTGAGGGACTTGTGAGTAAGGCGTTATTGTAGTAGGAAAGAGGTCAACATTCCACACTTGGAACTACAGTTGAATTGGCCATTCATGTAGTGTGATGCCCCACACTCATGGATCAACATTACTATCCCCTGGCAACTTCCCAGATTTGGCAATATGAGTTGGATCAGAGGAATGTCTGTGCAGCCTTGTCATATGGCATGACAATGCCCTCTATATCTTCAAATGGTGCTGGCCATTACTGTCTCCTAAATGTACTGCAAACAGGATCATACAATGAACAGCATAAGCCATTGCTATCCCAAGATACTTGTGCAGGTGAGATGTAGGGCATCCATGCACACACCCATCAAATGGTTGTGCTTAGTGCTGGTGTGCAGCAAGGTGACAAGAATGTTGGACACCTTTGTAAAAGCAATGGGCTGCATAGTGAGACACATCCAGTTACTTGTGAAGTATGCAAGAAGTCGTGGCACGGCCCATCACATACTGACAGGATTTGATATAGGAGTTGTTTCATACATCTCTGTGTGATGTGAGTGAGCTATTGTAGGAAGGTGGCTCTGTATATACTATCTCAAAGTAAGAGACAGTGTGCACAGAGTCCAAGGGTTCCCCTTAGAGGTGCGATAGTGGCAAAATTAAATAATTCTAATGCTCTATTTTGTGGTAGTGTGGTCGAGCAGTAGGCTTATCAGAGGGTAGTGTTAAACATTTGTTGTACACACACAGGCAATAAATGAGGAACACACACTCAAAGGCATAACTCCAGGCCAATAGTTTTATATAAAAAAAAAAATTTTCCTAATTTATTTTAGAACCACAAGATTCAAGATTTGAAGTAAATACATAAAATGCAAGGTACTCCACACAGGTAAGTAAGGAACTTTGAATTAGAGCAGTAACATACACAGTTTTAGTTAACATGGCAATAAGCTATTTTAAAAGTTGACAGTGCAAAAATCAACAGTTCCTGGGGGAGGTAAGTATTGGTTAGTTTTTCAGGTAAGTAAGGAATTTACAAGTTCAAGTTCCTGGGCATAGGCAGCCCACCGTTCGGGGTTCAAGGCAACCCCAAAGTCACTGCACCAGCAACACAGGGCCGGTCAGGTGAGGAGGTCAAAGGAGGGCCCAAAACACATAGGCACCTATGGAGAACAGGGGTGCTACAGTTCCAGTCTGCCAACAGGTGAGTACCTGCGTCTTCTGAGGACGGACCAGGGGGGTTTTGTAGAGCACTGGGAGGGGGACAAGTAGGCACACAAAACACACCCTCAGCGGCACAGGGGCGGCCGGGTGCAGTGTGCAAAGCAGTCATCTGGTTTTGGATAGGAATCAATGGAGGGACCCGGGGGGTCACTCTAGCGGTGCAGGCAGGGCACAGGGGGTCTTCTTGGGCCAGCCACCGACTGGGGTAGGCAGAGGGTCACCTGATGGTCACTCCTGCACTGAAGTTCGGTTCCTTCTGGTCCTGGGGGCTGCGGGTGCAGTACTTGGTCCAGGCGTCGGGTTCTTTGTTTCAGGCAGTCGCGGTCAGGGGGAACCTCTGGATTCTTTCTGCATGCGTCGCTGTGGGGTCCAGGGTGTCATCTCGGGTTACTCACGAGGTCGCAGTCACCTGGGAGTCCTCCCTGTAGTGTTGGTTCTTTGGATCTCGAGCCAGGGGCGTCGGGTGCAGAGTGTGAAGTCTTACGCTTCCGGCGGGAAGAGTGAGTTCTTTAAAAGTTGCAAGAAAGTTGCAAAGTGGTTGCTGTTTTTGAACAGTGCCACTGTTCACTGGAGTTTCTTGGTCCTTTGGGTTCAGAGCAGTCCTCTGAGACTCCAGAGGTCGCTGGTCCCTGTCGGATGCGTCACTGTGCAGGTTCTCTGAGTCTAGAGACAGGCCTGTAGTGCTGGGGCCAAGTCAGTTGTCATCTCTGTCACCTCTGCAGGGCTTTCAGGTCATCAGTCCTTCTTGTTGTAGGTTGCAGGAATCTGATTTCCTGGGTTCTGGGGTGTCCCTAAATACTAGGTGTGTTTATGTCAGGAGGGCAGTAGCCAATGGCTACTGTCCTTGAGGGTGGCTAAACCCTCTTTGTGCCTCCTCCCTGAGGGGAGGAGGGCACATCCCTAATCCTATAGAGGGAATCCTCCAAACTCAAGATGGAGGATTTCTAAAGGCAGGGGTCACCTCAGCTCAGGCACCTTAGGGGTAGTCCTGACTGGTGGGTGACTCCTCCTTGTTTTTCTCATTATCCTCTCCTGCCTCGCAGCCAAAAGTGGGGGCAGTGGCCGGAGGGGCGGGCATCTCCACTAGCTTGGATGCCCTGGAGTGCTGTAACAAAAGGCATGAGTCTTTGAGGCTCACCGCCAGGTGTTACAGTTCCTGTAGGTGGAGATGAGAAGCACCTCCACCCAGTACAGGCTTTGTTCCTAGCCACAGAGTGACCAAGGTACTCTCCTCATGTGGCCAAAAACTCATCTGGTTGTGGCAGGCTGGCAGAAACTGTTCAGCCTAGCACTAGGAGTCGGACTGGTATTCAGAGGTCATCTCTAAGATGCCCTCTGGGTGCATTTTACAATAAACCCCACACTGGCATCAGTGTGCATTTATTGTGCAGAGAAGTTTGATACCAAAACTTCCCAGATTTCAGTGTAGCCATTATGGAACTGTGGAGTTTGTGTTTGACAAACTCCCAGACCATATACTCTTTAAGGCTACCCTGCACTTACAATGTCTAAGGTTTTGGTTAGACACTGAAGGGGCATAGTGCTCATGCACATATGCCCTCACCTATGGTATGGTGCACCCTGCCTTAGGGCTGTAAGGCCTGCTAGAGGGGTGACTTACCTATGCCACAGGCAGTGTGAAGTGGGTATGGCACTCTGAGGGGAGTGCCATTTTGACTTAGTCATTTTCTCCCCACCAGCACACACAAGATGTGAGGCAGTGTGCAAGTGCTGAGTGAGGGGGTCCCTAGGGTGGCATAAGACATGCTGTAGCCCTTAGAGACCTTCCCTGGCATCGAGGCCCTTGGTACCAGGGGTACCATCTACAAGGGGCTTATCTGGGTACCCGGGCTGTGCCAATTGTGGGAACAAAGGTACAGTTTAGGGAAAGAACACTGGTGCTGGGGCCTGGTTAGCAGGGTCCCAGCACACTTTTAATCATAACTGGAATCAACAAAAGGCAAAAAGTCAGGGGGTAACCATGCCAAGGAGGCATTTCCTTGCAGCTATCCACCCTCCAAAATCACATATGATACCTGGCACATGTAGAGTCTATGTAGCAATGTGTCCAGATATGTGCCCTTGCCAAATCAGCCACATAGGGCCTCAATATTACTCTGGCGGACACCAGACCGCTAGGTTCACAGTCGCAGTCGGACCGCCGCCAAAGGGGTGGTCAGACCGTGACATTATGACTGTGTCAGAGCTGTCACGGTCCAACCACCGACACCGCCAGGCTGCCACCTGCCTGCAGCCTGTCTGTCCATGGCCCTGTACACCTCCATGGAAAGGCTACGGAATGGGTGACTTGGAGGGCCACTGGGGGCTCCTGCACTGTCCATGCACTTGGCATGGGCCCCCAAGCAAAGCCCTGTTGCGCAGTCCACTTCCCGAATTACGGGCAGTGGAATGCACAACCGGTGCTCCTGCACCCGCCGCACTGCCACATTGCAGCCAGCACCATTAGTTGCTGGCTGCAATGTTAAGGCCCTGTTCCCCGCTGGGCCAGTGGGCGGAAACACTGTTTCCTCCTGCTGGCCCAAAGGGGAACTCAGAATAGGGGCGGCGGGATTCAGGCCACACAGGCGGCTTAATGAGGCCCTCAATGTTGTTAAACAATGCATGTAACTTGCAGTCCTTGCTCAAATTACTTTGGCTAATACCAACGGAATCAAGAGCATTGCAGGAAGCAGATGGGAGATTATTGATCAATTCAACCTGATGAGTGTTCCATACCATGGTCACAAAACAGCATGGTTCCTAAGCATACTCACTGCTGACATGGTCATGCCAAGATTCCCAAGATGGGGCATTGCTATCATGCAACATTAACTTAGTCTTAGTACCTTGACCATAATAAATTTCGAAATTATGGATATTGTGCAGATGTATGTTCACTTTGAACTTCAAGATGTTTTTGAGATTTGTGTAGTGCAGCATGTAATGTCTGAAGATGGTATTTATATGGCATGGTTGATGTTCATTTGCCAAGTTAACCTTTGTATGGTATGTTTGTTTTCTTTATGATTACACATGGAACATGACCCCAGAGCAAAAGGAAAACCATGAGCTGAGGGAGAAAAGGTATCAGCACATCTGACAAGTGGGCAAGGCCTATAAGAGGATTACAAAGCCCTTTGAAAAGGAAAAAGCATAAGAGTCCTGGTGTGCCTTTCCCTAAGGGGTTCCCACCTTGGCAGCAGTAACCACCAGCAAGACTCGGGCTGCAGACAAGGGTGGGTCTGCTGGAGCAGGTCCATCAACCTCCACCACAAGTCACACAGCCCAACTTGTATACCATGGCCCCCAACAAGTACTGTAAGTTAACTTTGAGCATGACCTAAGGAAGGAAATGAAAGATTTGAAATACCATATTGCCAGCCTTGAACATAAAATGAACATCATGCTCGTTCTGCTCTGGGAAATAAAGCAGGTGGGACACAAACCATGAGGTGCAGGATGAGGCAAATAGACTCTTTCATCCCTTCCCCTTATAGATAGTTGTTTTTATTGTTGGTGCTTTTAGATTGCTTAGTTTAGATAAATTAGCGTAGTGTAGGTTAGCTGTAGTAGATTGCAGTTTTCATTAGGGGTGGGTACATTTTTAGGCATTTAGTTTTATTTTGTGTTTTTAGGCGGGTTGATGTTTACGGTATGTGTTTGAGGATTTTCTTTTTGAAAATATACAAAAAATATAAAAAATTCAAAAAATATATCTTTGTTTAGGCCTAGATGTTTAGTTAGTTTATGTATAGCTGTAGTTACTAATGTCCGTTTCTGCAGATGTATTAAGGGGGTTGGAGGTTGTTGTTCATGATGTGGCATTAAATGTATAGTGTAAGTTAGGTACAGTTGAGATAGTTGTAGGTATTAATTAGTATTAGGTAGAAGAGGTTAGGTTAGGTTAGATTAGGATAGTTGGGTTTAGTAGTTTAAGTAGTTTTAGTGGCTTGTTTATGGTTTCAATACATTTTGTTGTATTCTACATTAGAGTCTCCATCATGATCTTCTGTCTAGGAGTTAGAATGTAGCTTATGTTAGGTACATGCCTTTGACTTTGCTGGCAGTATTTTGCAACATGTGTGACTAGGAGAATTCTCTATAGGCAAGCAAGCAACTGTCATGTTGGCAATGCAATCACATAAGCTATCTACAAACATCATTAGCAATGCATATGAATGGATACACATCCCAAAACAGATATTCAAATGCAGTTGATCTGTGTAGGCAAGTAAAGAGGCATACTTTGGTGGAATGTTGCTGTAATTGCACTCACCCTAAATCTAGAATTTGTTACTCACACACTTATGCCTGCCCCTCACACACATTCACACTTGCATCATTTTGTTGTCACAGCAATGTGGTTTTGTTGCAAACATCCATACTTAGACCAGCCACCTGTGGATTGAGTCACATCAGCTTATATAATGACTGCTCGACACCTGTTGCACTACATGCTTGGGAGCCTCATGAACTGCTTGATAGTCAATATGCATATCACATTCATCAAGAATGCTTCCTTCAGTTGGTGTGGCTTTGTCTGTGGCTCGAAACCCACACATCCCTTTGGCAAGTAGTCAGCGTATTTGCTTCACACAATGCAACATGTCAAAATTTGTTATGCTTCAGACACACCTAACACACAGGTTGTAGTTAGTGGTTTTATTTGCATGTGCAAATTTACACGATGTACTGATGTACATTTCATGAGACAACAATCCCAACAGATGTATCAAGCCATTGGATGTCAAGGCAGAGTCCATGAGGAGAACATGTCCTGTGGTTTTTGTCCCTACTGGGCTCCAGTAGGGAGGACAACTACATTGCAATTACGATAGATTGGCCACAATGACAGTCCACAAATGTGGGAGGTCAATAGAGGAAGAGTCAAATTGAGAACAGTGCCAGGTGTTTGTACACTGGCATGATCTTAAGCACAGAGCAAAGGAGAAAGTGGGCATGTGCCACAGAGAAATGCTACTGGGCAGTTTTTCTGGTGAAAGATGTTTGTTCCACATCTTCTTCCTCTGCTGTATGTGATGCCTCCCATGACAGGGGTGTGGTAGGTGTTGAAGTAGAGTGAGGCACACACATATCAGGGGCAGAAGATATGGATCCCATGTCCATGGCATCTGTCATCTTTGGCAACACATAAGGCAGTACAGCAGTAAGGAAGAACTGCTGATTTTGCAATACAGCAGCAATGTCATGGTAGTAGGCACCCATGGTGGCAATAAGGCAGTCCTGCTTCGTCTCCATGTACTCTAAGACATTTTGGATTCTCCCCAGCCTGTTAGCAATCTCACTGGTATCACTTTACTCATGCCTCTACCTCATGATACCGGCAATGTCAGCCAAAGACTGCTGGAGGCCATGGGGTGGGGAATGGGTGCTTCGTATGGTGGCCAAATTGTCTTTATTCGGACAGAGGCACCTACAGACTGCCTATAGGGTTCCTGCCATGCTCTCCATCACTGTGTGAACCAGATATGCCAGCTCCTGCTGGACTCTTAGCACAGTTTGTTGGAACTTAAGTTGTGGATCCTAGGATTCCAGGGTCATTAGTGGGCTGGCAGGTGGTATATGTTGGATATTGGTCATATCATCTCAAGAGCATGCAATGCTGTCAAGCCTCCCCGCAACCAGGGATGGTATATGTATGGCACCCAGGATTGGCTAGAGGGTGTCAGGATGTATGGTATGCAGCTGATCATCCACATTATCGGAAAAGTTCAGGACAGTCAGCTGGCCAGGATGTTTGTGTATATTCCCTTCAATGAGGTGGAGCTCTGTTAATGTTGATCTTGGTGTTTTGCTTCACTAATGACCGAGCTGAAACACTCATGCACTGACAAAAATCTTTGGAATGCGCTTCTTAGTCTAAAGGAATAACTTTATTAATTTGCCTCGCAAAGTTCGTAAAGGGGATTAGCATGCTGAAAGTACACATTTAAAAATGGTCACTGCAATGAAAGAAAACATGTACAAATGATTCTCCAATGCAATATACACAGCAAATATATGTACCTATATTACAATGCAAAGCAAATAATGAATAAAAAAATGCATCACCACGAGGCAAGGGTAAATCTGCTTCATCGCATCAGATCGCCAGATCCCAGAATCGATCATGGAGGAAGAGAGATCAATTATCCTCACAGGAAGGATGACACATCTCAGCGTCCTGAGCATGTCTGAGATCTGAGTCACTCCTCAGTCCATCTGGTCTCGGCCTCTTATATATTTTGATCATCAAACAAGGGTGGAGAATTCTAGAAACTCCCTTCCACTGCATAAGTTTATTATTAAATAAATGGTGGTTAGTTTAGGTGAGCTTTGTAAAGAACACATTGCGAATTGGCCAGAATCCCCAGGTGCCCTCTATCAAAACAAAACTGTTCCTTGTCGTGCTAGTTCATTCTTATCTGCCTAAGCCCATGGTGGGAAAGAACATGCAAACATGCAGAATAAAAACATGAGCACATTGTATAACGTGGAAAAATACTTGCAGCTTTTAACATGGCAGTGGCTAATGCTGAAATAAGGTGAATAGAGAAATTGAAGCTGGTGGTCACTAATGTGACGGTATGCTGCTAGGCTAAGTGCAACACGGAGTCAGTAGTCAAAAGACAAATATCATTACACTCTACCCTTTTGACCAATAACTCATATACCTTATAGTTCTAAAATCAACTTCTCTTTTTTTTTTTTTTTTTGAATTTTATGACCAATATGTTAGAAATGGGGTCTTTGATTGGCAGTCAGGTTACCCCCTGTCCAAGCAAGGACCCTCACTCTAGTCAGGGTAAGTCACACACAATCCAAATTATCCTGTGCCTACCCTCTGGTAGCTTAGCACTGAGCAGTCAGGCTTAACTTAGAAGGCAATGTGTAAAGTACTTGTGCAATAAATCATACAATAACACAATGTAGCACCACAAAAATACACCATGCAGTATTGAGAAAAATATTTAATATTTATCTGATAGGATGCAGGTCAAAACGATTAAAATGCAATAAGTAAATGTTGAAATATCACAGAAAAGTGATATGAAGTGTCTTTTAAAAGCAAACAACGGCCCTCATTACAACCCTGGCGGTAGGTGATAAATCAGCGGTAATAACGCCAACAGGCCGGCGGTTAAAAAAAATGGAACCATGACCACGGCGGAAATCGCCAACACAGATAGCCACTTTAACACTCCGACCGCCAGGCTGTAGCAACAAACACCGCGGCTGTCACCGCCACCCTATCACAACCCACCAATCCGCCAGCTTTTCCGGGGCGGTACTAGCGCCATCAAAAGCACGGCTGAAACAGTACCTGGAAGGGGAACCACTCACCTTTTGACACTCAACGAAGAACCAGGACGCCATGGAGCCCGAACTACAGGTCCTGCCGATGCTGGTGTATCTGCTAATACACCAGGAACACCAAAGATGGCCGCGGCGACGACCACGGTGTGTACTGCACCTAGCAGACAGGGGAGGAGGGGAGGAAAAAGAGAGTGACACACACACACAACACGCAACACCCCCAACCCCACCCTCATCCACAACACCATACACACAAACACATGCAGCAACAGTACATTTACGCCACGTAACCCCCTGGAAGAATGCAAGGACAAAAGGAATTGAGTGCAAATATTGATATTTAAAAATATGCAGATGAAGTTAACGATTGTAAACAACAGTATATAAAAATATTTACAAAATGTACAGAAAACCATACACTGTCCTTAGCAAATGTTTATGGCCCAGTGGGCAAAAAAACATGGGCGAAGCCCACACTTGACTCCTGCCTAAAAACTGAGAGAACACTGCAGGGGCATCAGGTCAAAAACACACAGGCGCCTCAGGGTAAGGGGAGTGGGGGCACCTCAGGTTGAAGATGGTACTACGCCACAGCTCCTGGAGGGGGCAACATGCCCACAGCGATGTCCTGCGGAGTGCAAAACCAAAGTCTCTCAAGTGGGTGGGTTGCCCACTGCTTGGTCCTGGGGAGCGTAAATCCACAGTCTCTCTAGTGGGTGGTTTGCCCACTGCTTGGTCCTGGGGAGTGTACAGCCACAGTCTTTCTAGTGGGTGATTTGCACACTGCTTGCTCCTGGGGAGTGCAAAGCCACAGTCTCTCAGTGGGTGGTTTGCCCACTGCCTGCTCCTAGGGAGTGCAAAGCCACAGTCTCTCAAGTGGGTTGTTTGCCCACTGCTTGGTCCTGTGAAGTGGAAAGCCACAGTCTCTCTAGTGGATGGTTTGGCCACTGCTTGCTCCTGGGAGTGCAAAGCCACAGTCTCTCAAGTGGATGATTTGCCCACTGCTTGCTCCTGGGGAGTGCAAAGCCACAGTCTCTCAAATGGATGCCTTCTTCCACTGGTTCTGGAGGGGGCCTTATGCCCAGTGTGCTTCATCCTGCCAAGGAAAGTGATAGTGGATGCATATCTCCACTGGTTCTGGAGGGGGCCTTGTGCCCAGTGATGATGCACCTGGGGTGTGGCAGTTCCCATTCCTTCACCTGGATGTCTGAGGCACGAGATGTGCAGGGAACAGGTAGCATGATACTCCATGGAGGCAGAGCCAGACTCCATCCTGCGGCAACTTAGGCTGCAAACTGCTAGTGTTGTGTGTGCTGGTGGTAGTGCTTCAAGTGGTGGGTGGTGGGTGGAGGTTCCAGGCCGCCTCCTCCATCCCAGGGCAGCTGCCCACTGGGGATGCTGCTGATAACAGATGTAGTGACACCGGCTGAGCATGTGGCGGTGCAGATGGCGATGCAGGTGGCGTCGTTTGCGTTGGTGTCTGCGGCGGAGAGGCTGCCGGTGCTGGCCGTGGAGCAGGTGCTGGTAGTAGTGGAGGGAGACACCAGGCTGTCTCCTGTAGCCTCGGATGGCTGCCCACTGGGGATGATGCTGTTAACTGTTGTTGTGGCAGCAGCAGTGCAGCTGGCGGTGCAGGTGGCGGGCTGTCGGTATTGATGGTGGGCACCAGTCCTTCACCTGGAGGCTCCTAGGCATTAAGTGCCTTGCCTTGGATTTTCTTCCCATTCCCCACCATGGTAGATGCTGCTGGGACCTTGGCTCTGGCAGATGCAGTTTTGGAGGAGGCTTTGCTGGGTGGGTCAAGCTTCTTGGCCGTGCTGCATGCTGGCCCCTTCTTCACCTTGGCAGGTGGCGGAATGTGTTGGTCCTTTGCAGGGGTCGGTGGCACACTGGCAGCACTGCCGGGTTCCCCCTTTGATCCCCTGGGACTTTCAGGTACCACAGCGGTCACCGACTTGGTGGATGAAGTGCTGGCCTGGGATCTTGACACCCTGGCCCGAGGGGAAGGATGCGGGGGGAGGCATAGGGAAGAGGTCAAAGTTTGCAAGGAAAAGATTTTTAGTTACACTGGGACGGGAAGGGTTTAGGAGAGGAGGAAGTAGGAGTGGTTGTAGGAGGTGTACGTCTGCTGAATTTAGGTGAAGGTGCATGGGCTGGATGCTGTTGTGAGGTGGATGGCTGTTGGGTGGGTTGGTGATTGCGATTGTGTACTTTGGGAGGAGGGGTCACAGACATACTGGGAGATGACACAGGGGACTTGTGCATGGTTGTGGGGGTGGTGACTGCTCGTGAGGGCTGTGTTGTGATGGGCATGCTGGTGATGGACGTAGTGGATGAGGATGTACTGCATGCAGGTGTGAGTGTAGATGCTACTGGGAGGGGGTGGAGGAGGAGGGGGACACAGTGGAGGCAGTGGATGTTGGTGTGTCTGCAAGGGGATAGTGCTTGTGTGAGTGCCTGTGTGATGAAGTGTGGTGCTTGGGTTTGCCTAAACCAGTTCTGTGTGTTGATTTGGGTGATTGTTGGTCTGAAGGTGTGCTTGGGATAGGCTGGGGCTGAGGGGATTGGGACTGGGTAGAGGAAGTTGGAGGGGGGAGGCTAGACACAGGGACAATGGCTGCCATCAGTACTGAGGCCAGAGCCTGAAATGCTTTCTGTTGGGCCGCCACGCCAGAATGAATGCCCTCCAGGTATGTAGTTGTTTGTTGTAAATGCCTCTTGACAGCCTGGATGGCATTCAGAATGGTTGACTGCCCAACAGTGAGGGATCTCAGGAGGTCAATAGCCTCCTCACTGAGGGCAGCAGGGTCTGACTGGGGCAGGGCCTGAGGTGCCTGGGGCGAAGGAGATGCCTACCCTCCTGGGTGAGCGGGCATGGGAAACACACTGAGGGGCTGCTGGGGGAGTGTGGCGGCTGTACCTGTTGTTGGGGTGGGCACAGAGGCGTCTGCCACCGCCAGGGAGCTTCCATCAGAGGAGGAGCCTCCCCTCCTGTCCTTGTCGTGGTGCTCCCCTCGCCCTCTGTCCTACTGGTACCTTCACACTCGGTGGATTCAGCCTCATGGGCCATGTGGGATGCAGCTCCCTCCGTCGCCAGTGCCTCTGCTCCTCCGCCAGATGATGATGATGTACACAAGGACAGGGTGGCAAAACAAAAAGGGGGGAGACAGAGGATACACTTGGTCCATGCTAGCTACAACACTACCATTGGTGTACACAACACAGAGGGAGCTGCCCTATGCAGTAGGCCATGCCCAACCAGTCACTAAGTTATTCCTAAGGTAGTCACAGGCCCATGGGGTACAATGCCTAACTCCAGCATCTGCACACCTGACACCCACACGACCCTGCCCAGTAGTATATGCCTACTAACACCTTCACCTAAGGGACCTACCCTGCTATGATCGCCCTGGTCTAGGGGCACCCACAGCCCTCAAGCGCCCATCCAACTCCAGATAGGCCACCGCCAGGATGCGGAACATCAGGGGGGTCATTTTGCGACAGGCACCCCTTCCACTGTGGGAGGCCAGCCCCAGCTGGGCCTCCGCCGTTTTCTTGGTCCAGCAGCGCAGGTCCTCCCATCTCTTGCAGCAGTGGATGCTCCACCTGTGATAGACCCCCAGGTTCGTACCTCCTTGGGGATGGCATGACAAATACCCTTTTTTTGGTGGGCGCTGTCCTAGAGGGAAACTACAGCAGGAAAGGAAATTACTCACCAGTCCGGACCAGCATACTCATTGCCCCCCAGGTCCCACCCATGCCCTGACGCACATACACTGACCACCTCTCATGCAGCACTCAGGCCAGGACTCATCAGCACCCCCCAAAATGTGGCATACGTCCACACCACTCCAAACATGCATTGCCAACACATCATGATAACAGTGTACTCACCTGTTTGGAGGACCGTAGAGTGATGTGTACTGGGGTAGGACCCCATCCACCAGTTTCCCCAACTCCTCTGCAGTGAAGACAGGGGCCCTTTCCCCAGAACCTGTAGCCATTGTCGCTTGCAGACTCAGGTCACAGCAGCACTTGCAGTGTAGGTCCTCTCCTGTTGACGGTCAGGTAGCAAGTGAGTGAATAGAAAATGGCAGTGACGTTCCAGGCAGTGCGTACTGTCACCGCCGGTGTATATCACCATTGGCTCCTGGAACCCATAGGGCCCAATGATAACCAATGCAAAGTTGCACAGCGGTCATCGACCACCTACTGCGACGGTGCACAGCGCCTGCGCACTTACCTCATTTCCACTTGTCTCTCCTCACAGGTCAGGCAGCCGACATTTCAGGGGGGCACATGCCGTGGCACCTAACTGCGTCACAGCAGACATTGGCCCACCAACTGACTATCGACTTCACAAACTGCTTGTGTGACCTAAATTCAGCAACAGTTGTGCATTCTATTTGGAAATATGACCTTCTGCTCACCGTTCTCCTCCATAGGCTACAACCGCTGAGGCCGATGATGAGATGGTGGCATCCTCCAGTGTACAGACCCCTGGTGGACTTGTCGACAAGGGAGGTCAGACACATTATCATCACATACAGACTTGATTGTGCCACAATCCAAGAACTGTGTGCCCAGTTGGAGCCAGACCTGATGTCAGCTATCTGCCAGCCCACAGGAATACCCCCTCTAGTGCAGGTTCTGTCAGTGCTGCATTTCCTGGCAAGTGGTTCCTTTCAAACTACAGTGGCCATGGCATCAGGAATGTCTTAGCCAATGTTCTCTAACGTATTGTCCAGAGTGTTGTCTGCCCTGCTCAAACACATGCGCATCTACATTGTGTTTCCCCCGGTGAATGATTTGGCCACAGTGAAAGCTGACTTCTTTTTTTTAATTTATTTTAGATTCTCAGTACCCAAAACAGAATACAAACATATTTCATCGATCTGGATAATTATAATATATCACAATGCGAAGGACTATTAACAAGGACTTTGTGATGTACTTAATAGTTAGTAATTAGTATGCAGTACCACATTACAACCATTTCCTATTAGCTAACCATTCACTTACTGCCCCCCCATTTGTCTTGCCCTTTACGTCTCCCTCTCTTTCCTTTTCGATCATACAGTGCTCATTCCAACTGGTATATTGTCAAAAGGCGATTTAGCCATTTTTGATATGTCGGGGGTTGTTTATCCAGCCATGCGGAGGAAATACACAATCGATACACTGCCATAGGGATGAAGATAACCTTAGAGACAGATGGCTCACTGATCTCTGGGACCCCAAGTATCACCACCCCAGGTGTTAATTCTATTTCTAATTTGGCGACTTCTTTAATAAACTGCCTCACTCTATCATGCAGATTTGCCAGCATTGTACAAGTGGCAAACATATGAATTGCGTCTACTCCATATAGCTGGCATCTTGGGCAGTGCACCCCCTCGACCCGGCCCCTTTGCACTAATTTCCCAGGCGTCATATACAGATCAAAGATTGTTTTATAATGTTGTGCCTGAAGGGATGCTGATATTAGTGAGGTCCGCCCTAACTCAAGAGACTCATAGAAATGCTCCTCTTCCACATTCAACTTATCACCCCACTTTTTACTATGTTTAGACAAATCCTCAGGTAAATCGTCAGTCAGTCTAGCATATATCGACCATATCGTAATCTTGTCACAGGAGATCATCGTATCTAACAAAGGGTTCTTTACAAAACCTGCTGCCCCACCGGTTTTCCAAAAAATAAAGTCCCTTACTTGTAAATATTAAAAAATTCCCTTTTCGGCTAAGCCAAACTTCCCGCAAAGATTCTCGAATGTGGTGATTGTAGAGCCCTCCATAAAGTCACCTAATCTTTGTATCCCCTGTTGGTTCCACCTTGCCATGATATTATCTCCAAAAATCTCAGGGAGAGAGGTATTATTCTTAATCAGAGTATAGTAATTATATCTTCCAAGCCCAAATTTCTTCCGCCAAGGACCCCAATCTTTGAAAGCAGCATTTATAACTTTAAACCAAACCTTCTTAAAATAACTGGGCTCAAGGAAAGTGAGAATTGCTCCATTTGCAGCCAGGCCGATTAATACCTCATAGATATTTGGAACATAATCCCCGTCATTTACCAACCCACTATTTTTAAACAACGGTTACATATACTGCATTGCGGCTGCAATCTGGTACAATTTAAAATTAGGAAGAGACCAACCACCCTTTTCCCTTGATAGTGTCATATATTTGCTGGCTCCGCGTGTCTTGCCATATGACCAAACAAACCGCATTATAAGTTGGTCCAACCTTCTGAACCAAAAATTTTCAAATTCTAATGGAATAGCCCAAAATAGATATGGCACTTTAGGGAGGAACAGCATCTTTATCATATTACAGCACCTCATAATTGTCAGGTGTAGGTTATTCCACCTATCAAAGCTATACCTAGCATTATCTACAATAGGCTGCAGGTTACTCGGACAATCTGCTCTACCTGAGGTTGGATATCAATCCCTAGGTAGACTGCGTGTTCTACCGTCCGTGCATCCGACGAGCAGCAATGTTCATTCAAAACTATCTGAGTCTTATCTTTATTCAGGAGATAACCGGAAACAGCCCGGAGCTTTCTGCAGCCCCTTCGATTTCCTCAAGGGCTAAATCCGGATTGGCGGTGATAACTGCAACATCGTCAGCGTAGGCCAAGATTTTTGTTCCCCATCCGTGACGCACAACTGGCTGAATGTTAACATTATTTTCCAAAAAACGCAAAAAAGGATCTAAATATAATGTAAATAATAGGTGTGAACATGGACATCCTTGCTGTGTACCCCGCTCTATCCTGAAGACATCCGAATAGTCTCCACCTATCTTTATTCTAGCATTTGGCCTTTTATATAGGGCTTTAACAGCTGTAATAAATCTTCCCCCTAGACCATATGCCAGCAGGATGTCCCACAAATACTCCCAGTTGACTCTATCAAATGCTTTCTCAGCGTCCAACAGAATCATAGCCATCGGCTCTGCTGCTATATGTGTAGCGTCAAACAGTGTTATCACCCTTCTAATATGATCAGTTGTATCCCTACCGGGGATAAAACCATGTTGATTACAACTGACCATCTTACTGATACAACCAGACAGTCGGGTCACGAATATTTTGGAATATACTTTTGCATCACTGTTTATAAGGGTGATTGGACGGTACAAGCTTAAGCTAAGCGGGTCCCTGCCTTTCTTTAGAAACACTACAATATTGGCTAACCTCCAGGATGGCTGAGGGTTACCCCCTTGCTGTACATGAATCACCAGTTTCAGCAGCACTGGCAAGATCGCATTCTTATTTTTTTTTATAGCTCTAAGAGAATACCATCCGGCCCTACAGCCTTCCCATTTGGAAGCGCTTCAAGCGCGCCTGTCAATTCTTCTGATGTTACCTCCTGGCCTAATGCTGTTTGATCCTCTTTTGTGATCCGACCACCCGGAGTCGTCGACAGCCAGCAGCTCTCAATGTGCTCCTGACCAATATTTGCAGTCCTATATAGTTCTAAGTAGTACTCACGGAAAGCCTCCCTGATGGCGTTGGGTCCAGTGACTGTAACCCCTGCCCTGTTCTGTACTCTTAAAACTGAGCCTAAAGAGATCCTTTGGCGAGTCCGCATTGCTAAGATATGCCCTACTTTCTCACTAAATTCATTGCATTCCATTTGCCTTGTTAAAAAAATGTCAGCTATTTTTTCCACTGAATATTTTCCTGACCGCATTTTAGCTATCCATACCTGTTGCAAAGCCTCTTTAATCCCGATAACGTTCTTGATTGCCCTACTCAGCTGTTCTTCTGCTACCTGTTGTTGCCCCATGACTACCTGTGTCTGAACGGCAGCTGGTTTTTGTCACCTTATGCTGAATGTAAGGGTTTCCCCCCTTATAACTGCATTTAATGTGTCCCACACTATCTCTATTGAGGCGGTTCCCATATTAAACTCCAAAAATTATTTCAACCGCATGTTCATATGCTGTATATACAAGGAATCCTTCAGCAAAGCTCTCTCAAATGTCCAGCCCTTCGTAAATCTCTGTGTGTCTTTTACCACTATCTCTAGTACTAAAGGGTTGTGATCTGCGATAAAACGGGGGTATAGCTTAATCCCTAATTCGTCTAGGAATATAGGTGAGACAAGAAAGTAATCCAGTCGTGCAAATTTTCTATGAGGCGCAGAAAAATAGGTATAGCCCAGTTTTGATCCATCCAGAGTTGGCCATACATCTATCAATCCATTTTCCCTTTGCATATTCTGAATGGCCTGAAAAACTCTAGGCTTCCGCCCCAGGTATCTTTCCTTCCTAATATCTCTTAAAATCTGTGCTCCATCCCTTGAGCCATTAAAATTCAGATCACCACATATAATGTACGGAGCGGGTCATACTGTTAATTCTGCAGATATAAAATCAAATAAAGAGGGGTCTTCATCTACTGAACCATATAGTGAACATAACGTAAATCTAACCTTACATAATAAACACTCGATCAATACCCATCTCCCGACTGGATCCGCTTTCTTACGAGTAACAACACAATTGGTATAACTTGTCAGAATAGCAACCCCCTTTGTTTTAGACATTTGCTCAGTACACCCTAATAGCCGCAAGCCCAATGTCTCCAGCAGATTTCTATCTGTCTTTTCTATGTGTGTTTCTTGTAAACAATAAATGTCTGCTTTTAACATCCTTAAATCACCTACAGTTTTCTTCCTCTTACGGGGATTATTTAATCCACAGATATTTATAGTTGCTATCCGAATTACCGACATATGAATAGCTCCAATTGTTTCTGCCTGACTACATGACCATTATCAACATTCAGCCCACAATTTATAAGAGAATACTTTGTCCCCCGTCTCCGCCTCTTTGCTTCCATTATCCTAAGGCCTGCTCCTAACAACAGAGCAATTTGTACCTGCTGATCATAGTTTGAATTACATTTCTTTGGGTACCAAGTTTTTCCTTTTACTCCTCCCAGTGACAACTTGCCCTCCCTCCCTCAGTTTCCCTTCAATTTCTATACATGATTTTACCACCTTGCGAACAGTACCTTGTAGACGTTTCGTGGCCACCGTTGCCCGTCGGCTTTCTGCCCTTGTCTCAGTCTGCAGCTCTTTAATTGAGTCGTATATAGACTGTAGCATTTCTGAGTCTGTGTTCCTAGTACCACTACAAAGGGCCCAGCTACATACCGGTGCATCTGCCATCTTCTCAGCCTGCTCCGCCTTGGCCTGAGCCTCAGGAATATGCGCCTCCGCCATACTCATTAGATTGGTTCCTGAGTAGTCCCGTTTAAGTGTCTTTCTGTTCTGGCCAGAAAGTTCTGCACTGTCCTTAATAGGAGCCCGCCCCTTACTTTCTTGTCATCGCTGCCGCACTGTGGAGTCTGCTAGTCACGAAAAACTCACTGATTCTGAGGATATACTTTCCCCAGATTCACTTGAACTTTGGTCTTTGTTAGAGGAATCTGAATCCTCCATCAGAGAATAAAATGTATTGCCTCCATCTTTGGGCCAGTCAGGCCCTTTCTTTTTTGTCCCAATTTCTTCAACTCCAACCACAGATATTCGGGCCGTAGGCCTTGGTATCCCTGCGTCACCCGCCAGCGGGCTAGTAACTTGCACCTGGCTGGCTTGAAGGGGATTATCAATTTCTTGCTCCAAGAAGCCTGGATGCATATTTTCCTCGAGGGGTATGTGTATTTTGTTCTGCTTTAATGGTACTAGGTGACCCTTGTCGCACTCAAGCAGCTCGGCCTCTGGGTTTTCCGGAGCTTTCAGACAGGTTAAGAGAGAGTACTTCCCCTTGCTTGCTTGATTGACCTGCAACCCCTCCCTGCTGTCCGCCCCAAGTTCCTCATTTAGGGGGTTATTCCAACTTTGGAGGAGGTGGTAATCCGTCCCAAATGTGACGGATTTACCACCAGCCGTATTACGAGTTCCATAGGATATAATGGACTCGTAATACGGCTGGTGGTATATCCGTCACTTTACCGTCACTTTTGGGACGGATTACCACTTCTTCCAAAGTTGGAATAACCCCCTTAGTGTCATTTGAGTATTGCCTTGATGGGGCGCAATATGCTCGGGTTTTTCCCCTTGTGGACCCTCTTTCCAAAAGCCCGTAATCGTGGGTTGTGCCTTATCTTCCAGTAGGGAAGATGCTGGGGGAATGCTGCTCTTAGAATCCTTTACTGCCCCTGCTGACATTTTTCTGCTCAATCTCCCCAAGGCCGAGGCTGGGCGTCTGCTTCCGGGGATCATTTCCCTGTTAAGTTTCTTAGCTCGTGACCCTCGGGCAACCTACGCTTTCTCACCAAGGTTTCTGCTATTTTTTGGGACCATAATTATACTAAAGTTGCTTGGTGATACTAAATTCCCCAAATCTCATTAGCCAAAATTCAACACTCCATGTAAATAGTTGAAGGGTATTTGTGAGATGATCACTCACTAATTTCATGAAGGCCTGGCCATACATGCCACTTAAACTTAGCGTGGCTCGAATGCTCTCATAAAGTATCCACCAACACCTTACTGTTCACAGGAATATCGTATTTGGTGAAATACTGCACCTCACCTCACATCTCTTTGGTTCCTATGTCCTTTTAGAAAAACCAGGCCAAGTCAGGATGCTGCAGATTAAAGCAGAATGGAGGGGGCCTGCGTTGTGTGTGGCAGATCCATTGTTTCCCGGTGTCTCTTAGTGTCTCTCTCTGGCGTCTATTCACCACGCGTGCCTCTAATGCTGCTAACCGAGGATCTGCACCTTGTCCAGATACAGTGGAATGCCCAGCCTAGCCTACGCGCGCCTGCGTGACTTCTCCGAACACAACGGCTCCTCCAGGGAAATGGCGACACATTCTTGAAAAGCGGGAAGGGGGGGCACCAGTCCTGGGGCCTTCCAATATTTCAGGAAGAGAAGAAAACCCCAAGGAGATTCAGACGTGCATGGAAATCTCCACCACGTCTATCCCCGGCTACTACTGTCGTGACCGCCGGTGTCTGTGGTGGGCAGGGCCTAACGGCCGTCTATGTGAGCACCATCTTGCCTCCTGCCCGCATTACCGTGGTCAGTGAAAGCTGACTTCTATGCCCTGGGACATATCCCCAACATCATTGGTGCCATTGATGGTACACATATGGCATTTGTCCCCCCCCGGAGAAATGAACAGGTTTACAGGAATAGAAAACGCTATCACTCGATGAATGTGCAGATGGTGTGTTTGGCGGACCAGTACATCTCCCATGTGAATGCCAAATACCCTGGCTCTGTGCATGAAGCATATATCTTGAGGAACAGCAGCATCTCTTATGTGATGGGTCAACTCCAGAGGCACCAGGTGTGGCTAATAGGCGAGCCCAAGGTCCCCACCCACTATAAGAAGGTGTCTGGGTATGGGGTTTTCCCTAAGGGTTAGTGTGTGCCTAACAGGCGCCCCTCGATATTTACAGGTGACTCTGGTTACCCCAACCTCTCATTGCTACTGACTCCAGTGAGGAATCCCATGACAAGGGCAGAGGAATGTTACAATGAGGCACATGGGCGTACAAGGAGGATTATTGAGATAACCTTCGGGCCTCCTGAAGGCCAGGTTCCATTTCCTCCATCTGATAGGTGGATCCCTGTACTACTCACAGAAAAAGGTGTGCCAGATCATCGTGGCATGCTGTATGTTGCACAACCTGGCTTTGAGACGTCAGGTGCCTTTTCTGCAGGAGAATGAGCCTGGGGATGGTCTTGTAGCAGCAGTGGAGCCTGAGGACAGGGAGCAAGAGGAGGCAGATGAAGAAGATGTGGACAACAGGACAAACATTATACAGCAGTACTTCCAGTGACACACAGGTATGAGACTGTAACTCAACTTTACTTTTCAGTAATCTTTTGGACATTGTACATGGCAGCCTCTTACCCTCTGTCTATGGACACTGACTGTACCCTTTGGATTCTCTATTTTCAGATCTGTGTGCCCCATTCTGGCTCCTGCTATTTGCAATGCTGCCCACCAAAGTCATCCTGTAGTATATTTCAATGAACATATACGTTGCAATGCTTTGATAATGTTGTACTAATACATTTTTCGATTCATGACACTGACTCCAGGATGGTTTTGTTTCAAGGGTGTTTATTTTTGTGCCAATACGTATGGGTGTATGAGGGTGATGGTGGAGGAATGTCCAGTTAGAGTCCAGTCTCTTGGTATCACAGGTGCATTGTCCAAGGGGACATAGGAAGTGGAGCAATGGCAGTTCAAGGTGGACAGGGTGACATAGTGGGACAGAAGGGTGACATTCAGGAGGGTCTTATTTCCTGGGGGGTCTTGGCAATGTTCTCTTTCTTCTGCCTGGAGCGCAGGGCCCATTTGCATGGTGGTTCTCCTTCTGCAGGGGTTGGGGTGCTGGTGGCCTGTTGGTCCTGTGGGGGGGCCTCCTTTCCACTGCGCCGGCAGAGGTGGAAGGCTGTTCCTCGGCTTGGCTAGTGTCAGCCGCCCTTTGTTGTGCCACTGCCTCCCTCATGGTCTTGCCCATGTCAGCCAGCACCCCTGCAAAGGTGACCAGGATGGTGTAGATTTTTGTTAGGTCCTCCCTGATCCCCAGGTACTGTCCCTCCTGCAGCTGCTGGGTCTCCCGTAACTTGGCCAGTACCTGGCCCATGGTCTCCTGTGAATGGTGGAATGCTCCCATGATGTTTGAGAGTGCCTCGTAGAGGGTCGGTCCCCAGGCCTTTCCTCCCCATGTCGCACAGCAGTCCTCCCAGCTTCCCTGTTGTCCTGTGCCTCTGTCCCCTGAACCGTGTGCCCACTGCCACTGACCCCAGCTCCCTAATCGTCCTGTGTTTGTGGGGTTGCCTGGCGTCCCTGTAGTGGTGGACACACTGCTGATTGATGTGTCCTGGGGACAGTGGCATGGGCCCACTGGGTTGGTGCTGTGCTGGTGTTTCCTGAGGGGAGAGGCTCTGTGGTGGTTTGGGACTGTGGCAGGGTAACCGACTGTCCGGAGGTCCCTCCTGGGCCAGGTTGGTCATCGTGATCCAGGCATGCAGAGCTGCTGTCATCACTGTGGGCCTCTTCTTGGGGGGAGCTGGATGTGGCTGGCACCTCCTCTCCGGGGACAATGGGTAGGGGTCCTGTAGGGATGCAAATGCATTGTCAATGTATCTGCGTGTGCCATCTTGTGCATGGCTGTGTTTCCCTCTATGAATGTGATTTTCCTGTCGGCTTGCCCTTGTGTGAGTGGGTGATTTTGTGGGCTGGGTGGGTCTCTCTATTGGGCATGCTGGGGTGATGGGTGCACATGCAGGTCTGTGATGGGTGTCCATGCATTGGGGGTGCATACAGGGCTTGGCATTGGGATGGGTGGGTTGTGTTAGTGGGGTATATGTGAGTTGGTGGAGTGATGGGGTGGGGGAACGAGTTTGTGATGGCATGCAGGTTGGGGGATAATGCAGTAAAACTTTGACTTACCAGAGTCCAGTCATCCTGCTACTCCTGCGAGGCCCTCAGGATGCATGATCTCCAAGACTTGCTCCTCCCATGTTGTTAGTTGTGGGGGATGAGGTGGGGGTCCACAGCCAGTTCTCTGTACTGCTACCTGGTGTCTTGAAACCATGGAACGTACCTTCCCCCATAGGTCGTTCCACCTCTACCTGATGTCATCCCTTGTTCTTGGATGCTGTCCCACGGCGTTGACCCTGTCCACGATCCTCCGCCATAGCTCCATCTTCCTTTCAATGGATGTCTGCTGCACCTGTGATCTGAATAGCTGTGGCTCTACCCGGATGATTTCCTCCACCATGACCCTTAGCTCCCCCTCAGAGAATCAGGGGTGTCGTTGTGGTGCCATGGGTGTAGTGTGAGTGGTGTGTGTGAGGGTGTGTGGGGTGATGTGTTGGGGTGTATATTGTGAGGTGCGTGGATGGTGTATGTGTGATGGTGTTCTGTGGCTCAGATTGAGAGGGTGCTCCTGGCTTGTCTCTCTCTCTATGTTTGCAATCTGTTTTTCGTAGAAAAGGGTTGTGATTAATGTGAGTGTGTGTTTTATATTGGATTGGGTGTGTGGGTGTGGGGGTGTACATGTGTGTCAGGTGTGTGTAGTTTGAATTGTCCGATGTGGTGTAGTTTTGTTAGTGTGTGTGTATTTTGAGCGCGGTGGTGTGTACCGCCAATGGTTTACCGCAGTTGGAAGACCGCCGCGTTGATTAGTGGCTCGTAATACTGTGGGCGTATTCCTGTTGGCGTAACGGTGTAGGTTTTGCTATCACCAGTTTATCACTGACCTTTGGTCTGGGGGACTTGTGTGAGTGTCTGTATTGTGGCGGTATTCTATGTGTGGGTCATAATGCCTGTGGCAGGTTACTGCCGCGGTCACTGTATGTTGGCAGCCGTCAGCACAGCAGTAAGCGGCGTTTACCGCCAGGGTTGTAGTGAGGGCCAAAGTCTCTTTCAAGCACAAAGTACCTGGTTCGCGTGAAAAATCTCCACAAAGAACCGCAGAGGAGAAGCGTGGAAATAAAGGGGTGTGCATCGATTTCTTGGGCCGCACAAGGCGATGCGTCATTTAGTTTTCATGCAGGGACAGCTGTGAGTCGATTTCTGGCTCTCGAACGTGGATCCTCTTTGGGGTGTGGGGTTTTCAGATGCCCTGGGGACGATGTGTGGATTTCCTGCACTGGCAGGATGAAATCACAGTAGCTGTGTCGATTCGGTGGGCGTTGCGTCAAATTTTCTACCGCACTGCAGGTGCTGCATTGATTCCTCTCTGGAGGTTGGGCTGCATCGTTCCGGTTCGGCTGTGCGTCGTTCCGGTGGTCCGTGGGTCGAATTTCCGGTCGCTACGCTGGCGCTACATCAATCTTCTCGTTGCAAAGTCGGGCTGCGTCGTTCCGGATCAGCGTGCAGTGAAATTTTCACTGCGGTGCAGGCTGTGCGTCGTTTCTGGCAGGCTGTGTGTCGAATTTCGCCACACAAGGAGTCCTTCTTGTAGAGATTAAGGTGGTCATTACAATCCTGGCAGACGGTGTTAAAGCGGCGGTAAGACCGCCAACAGGCCGATGGTAAAAAAATTGCAATTACGGCCGTGGCGGAAACTGGCAACAAAGACAGCCACTTTAACACTCAGACCGCCACGGCGGTACAAACAAACAGCGCGGCGGTCACCGCCAACAGACAGGCGGGAGACAATGTACCGCCCACACTATTATGACAGGCCAATCCGCCACCTTTTCCGGGGCGGATTCACCGTGGAAAAAAACACGGCAGAAACAGGAATTTCGAAGGGAAAACGCTCACCTCTACACACTCCACGAGGAACGAGGACACCATGGAACTGGAACTCCAAATTCTACCTGCGATAGTCTTCCTGCTCCTCTACCAGGAGCACGAAGGCCGGCAGTGAAGACCACGGTGAGTACTGCACCTACGACACAGGGGAGGGGGAGGCAAAAAACAGGGACACACACACGCAACACCCCCACCCTCACCCACCACAACACACACACTAATGCATATCAATACATCACAGATACACCCTCCAATCTCCCCCGGAAGAATGCAAAGACCAAAGAAAATGAGTGTAACCATCGGAATATATTAAAAACAAGTAGTCATAAATATATATATACACCATGTACAAAAGAAATACCAGGCATAGTAGTCCAGGTACTGCACAAAGAAAGTCCGTGGAACACTGGGACCACACGGTATGGGCGAGGCCCAAACAAGTTCCCGACCATGACGGAAAGAACACTGCAGGGGCATCAGACAGCAAGAAAACAGGCACCTCAAGGGGAGGGAAAGGGGGGGCATCTCAGCCACTTGAGTGCACAACGCCAAATCCACGAGGGGGCCACATGCCCACTGTTCAATACTATGGGAGTGCAAAGCCACAGTCTCTCAAGTCTCTACAGTGGGTGGGTTGCCCACTGTTCAATCCTGGGGAGTGCAAAGCCACAGTCTCTCAAATCTCTACAGTGGGTGGGTTGCCCACTGTTCAATCCTGGGGAGTGTAAAGCCACAGTCTCACAAGTCTCTACAGTGGGTAGGTTGCCCACTGTTCAATCCTGGGGAGTGCAAAGCCACAGTCTCTCAAGTGGATGACAGTCTCCACTGGTTCTGGAGGGGGACTGGTGCCCAGAGTGCTTCATCCTATGAAGGACAGAGGTAGTGGATGGATCTCTCCACTGGTTCTGGAGGGGGACTGGTGCCCAGAGTGCTTCATCCTGTTAAGGACAGAGGTTGTGGATGACAGTCTCCACTGGTTCTGGAGGGGGACTGGTGCCCAGAGTGCTTCATCCTGTGAAGGACAGATGTAGTGGATGGATCTCTCCACTGGTTCTGGAGGGGGACTGGTGCCCAGAGTGCATCACTCACCCCGTGACGGACCCAGTTGCGTCAGTGCCCCTGCCGCTCATGGGCTAGCGGTGCTTGAGATGGCGGTGCCTTGTTCAGCGGGTGCTTGAGATGGCGGTGCCTTGTTCAGCGGGTGCTTGAGATGGCGGTTCCCTGTTCAGCGGTGCTTGAGATGGCGGTGCCCTGTTCAGCGGTGCTTGAGATGGTGGTGCCCTGTTCAGCGGTGCTTGAGATGGCATTGCCCTGTTCAGCGGTGCTTGAGATGGCGGTCCTTCATGGCCCAGCGGGGCTTGTGCTGGCGGTCCTTCATGGCCCAGCGGGGCTGCTGCTGGCGGTCCTTCATGGCCCAACGGGGCTTGTGCTGGCGGTCCTTCATGGCCCAGCGGGGCTGGTGCTGGCGGTCCTTCATGGCCCAGCGGGGCTGGTGCTGGCGGTGACCTCCTGGGCAGCTGGGCTGGGGCTGGCGGTGGCCTCCTGGGCAGCTGGGCTGGGGCTGGCGGTGGCCTCCTGGGCAGCTGTGCTGGGGCTGGCGGTGGCCCCCTGGGAAGCTGGGCTGGGGCTGGTGGTGGCCTCCTGGGCAGCTGGGCTGGGGCTGGCGGTGGCTTCCTGTGCAGCTGTACTGGGGCTGGCCTCCTGGGCAGGTGTGCTGGGGCTGGCGGTGGCCTCCTGGGCAGCTGGGCTTGGGCTGGCCGTGGCCTCCTGGGGAGCGGGGATGATGGCGGTCTTCTCCGCCGTGCTGCTCTTCCCAGACTTGCCGGGTTTCTTCTGGCCCTTCCCCACCTTGGAAGGTGTCACAGCTGACTCCACACTCCCAACGGGACCCCTGGGAGCGGCTTTGGTGGCTAGAGTCTTCTCCTTCTCCCGGCGAGCACTGGCCAACTTCTGATGCTTCACAGGTGGGGGACTGTCTGTGCTGTGGCTCCATGCCACACTGGCTGTCCTGGTGGCCGGTGCACTCCACATACCGGTGACTACAGGCACCACTGGTCCCGGAGATGTTGTGGCTGAGGTGCAACTTCGGGACCTATGAGATGGACGGGGTTGGGGAGGTGTGGGAAAAAGGTCATGGGTGGACAGGAAAAGTTTTTTGGACACACTGGGATGGGTAGCTGGAGGGGGTTTGGGAGTGGAGGAAGAGGTGGTGGTAGTAGGAGGTGTACGTTTGGTGACTTTGGGTGAAGGTGCATGCGCTGGAGGCTGTCGTGAGGTGGATGGTTGTTGGGTGGGTGTGTGCCTGCGTTTGTGTATCTTGGGAGGGGGCGTCACAGACACACTGGGAGAGGACACAGGGGACGTGTGAATAATAGTGGGGGTGGTGACTGCACATGAGCGGGGTGTGCTGGTGAGGGTCATAGTGGCTGTAGAGGTAGTGCGTGCAGGTGTGAGTGTAGACGAGACTGGGAGGGAGGAGGGAGACGAGGAGGAGGGGAACACAGTGGAGGCAGTAGATGTTGGTGTGTCTGCATGTGTGTGTTGCTTGCGTGAGTGCCTGTGGGAAGTGTGGTGCTTATGTTTGCCTGAGCTTCCCTTGTGTATTGAGGTGTGTGCAGGCTGGTCTCATGGTGTGCTTGGGATAGGCAGAGGTACAGGGAATTGGGTATGGGTGGAGGAAGTTGGAGGGGGGAGGCTAGAGACGGGGACAATGGCTGCCATCAGTGCTGAGGCCAGAGTCTGAAAAGCTTGGTGAAGGGCCGCCTGACCAGAATGAATGCCCTCCAGGAATGCATTTGTTTGTTGCAACTGCCTTTATACACCCTGGGTGGCATTCAAAATGGTAGACTGCCCAACAGTGAGGGCCCTGAGGAGGTCAATGGCATCCTCACTGAGGGCAGCAGGGGTGACTGGGGCAGGGCCTGAGGTGCCTGGGGCGAAGGTGATGCCCACCATCCTGGGCGAGCAGGCACGGGGCGAAGGCTGAGGGTCTGCTGGGAGGGCGGTGCTGGTAGGGGGGGTGGCGGCTGTACCTGTAGATGCGGGGGGCACAGATGTTGCCACCACCACAAGGGAGCTCCCATCAGAGGACGAGTCCTAGTCGCTGGTGTCAGCTTCTGTCCCCGCCGTGGAGCTCCCCTCGCCCTCCGTCACACTGGTGAATTCAGAGTCTGTAGTCTCGCCCTCCAGGGACATGTGGGATGCAGCTCCCTCATGCTCCAGTGCCACTGCTCCTCCGCCTGATGATGCTAATGCACACAAGAACAGGGATACCACAAAAAGGGGGGGGAACGACAGAAGAAAGACATGTTGAGTGCATGGATTACCGCTACTGTTGGCGGACACGACAGACACAGAAGCCCCCTGCACTATGCCGGGGACTTGGGCTCCACTGTTCAATTCCTGGGAAATGGCCTACAAGGCTATGGACGACATCTGCACACATAGATGACACAGGGGCATGAATAGCTGTACTTGGCACTCTAAAGAGGTGGACTGGGGTGCCACATGGCCTGCCTTACGAAGGGGCCTTGCTTACGGAACTCGCCCTGGCCTAGGGAAACCCACAGCCCTCCTCCCCGCGCAAAGTCAGCAGAATGAGAGTGTACTCACCCCCTTGTGTCTGCTGTGATGCCCTCAAGCGCCCATCCAACTCCGGATAGGCCACCGCCAGGATCCTGAACATCAGGGGGGTCATGGTGGGACGGGCACCCCTCCCACGTTGGGAGGCCATCCCCAGCTGAGCCTCCACCGTCTTCTTGCTCCAGCGGCAAATGTCCTCCCATCTTTTCCAGCAGTGGGTGCTCCGTCTGTGGTAGACCCCCAGGGTCCGGACGTCCTTGGTGATGGCACGCCAAATATCTTTCTTCTGGTGGGCGCTGACCTACATGAAATGTACAGGGGAATAAGAGAAGTCATTATCAACTGCACCGTCAAAGTGATTGGCCCCCATCACTATTCTTGCCTTGTGGCACATGCATTCACCGTCTTTCATGCACGCATCACTCTGCCCCCTTCTTTCTTACATCCAGCCCTCTCCACACAGGCATAGCCCATACAACATGCTCCCTGTGTACTTACCTGTTTGTCTGGAGGACCGTAGAGTAGGTTGTACTAGGGGAGGACCCCGTCCACGAGTTTCTCCAACTACTCCGATGTGAAGGCAGGGGCCCTTTCCCCAGATGCACGAGCCATTGTCTCTTCCAGACCGAGGTCACAGCAGCACTTGCAGTGTAGGTCCTCTCCTGTCGAAGATCAGGTATCGAGTGATTGAACAGAGAGAAAATGGCGGTCACGTCCGCGGCGGTGCGTACCGTCACCGCCGGCGTACATCGTCATTGGCTCCTGGGACCCATAGGGTCCAATGTTAACCAATGCAGCATTGCGCCGCGGTCTTCGACCGCCTACCGCGATGGTGTACGCCAGTGCAGTTACCTCACATCCCATTGTCCCACTTTAGAGGTCAGGCAGCCGCCATTTCAGGGGCCCACATGGCTTCATTATCAACTGCATCACACATACCTAGGCCTTGACTCAACACACATACAGGCCACCTTTTGTGTATGGATGGTGTTCTGTGTAAACTGTGGGTACGTACCTCTGAGTTGTTTGACTCTGTGCTCGCTGTTGTCCTTCATAGGCACCGTCCGCTAGGACATGTGAGGAGATGGCGGCATCCTCCGGTGTACCGACCGTTGGTGGACCTGTCGACAATGGAGGAGCGACATTTGATAATCACCTACAGGCTTGACCGTGCCGCAATCCAGTAGCTGTGTACCCAGTTGGAGCCAGACCTGATGTCAGCAATCCGCCATCCCACAGGAATCCCCCTTAAGTACAGGTGCTGTCAGTGCTCCATTTCCTTGCAAGTGGCTCTTTTCAAACAACTGTGGCCATGGCATCAGGGATGTGCCAGACTATGTTTTCCAACGTATTGTCCAGAGTGTTGTCTGCCCTTCTGAAACACATGCAGAGCTACATCGTTTTCCCTCAGGTGGAGGACTTGCCTACAGTGAAAGGTGATTTCTATGCCCAGAGACATATCCCCAACATCATAGGTGCCATTGATGGGACCCATATGGCTTTGGTCCCCCCCCACAGGAGTGAACAGGTGTACAGAAACCGGAAGAGTTATCATTCTATGGATGTACAGATGGTATGTTTGGCAGACCAGTACATCTCCCATGTGAATGCCATGTTCCCTGGCTCAGTGCATGATGCCTACATTCTGTGGAATAGCAGCATCGCTTATGTGATGGATCAACTCCAGAGGCACAGTGTGTGGCTATTAGGTGAGCACCTGGAAGCAAGTCATTGGGAATGGTTGTCTGGGGTTATCCCTCCAGGTTAGTGTGTGTCTAACAGTTGTCCCTCGCCATTTGCAGGTGACTCTGGTTACCCCAACCTGTCATGGCTACTGAGCCCAGTGAGGAATCGCAGGACCAGGGCAAAGGAACGCTACAATGAGGCCCATGGGCGAACTAGGAGGGTGATCGAGTGGACCTTTGGCCTCCTGAAGGCCAGGTTCAGGTGCCTCCATATGACAGGTGGATCCCTCTTCTACTCACCAAAGAAGGTGTGCCAGATCATCGTGGCCTGCTGTATGCTTCACAACTTGGCTTTGCGACGCCAGGTGCCTTTTCTGCAGGAGGATGGTCCAGATGGCGGTGTTGTTGCAGCTGTGGAGCCTGTGGACAGTGATGATGAGGAAGCAGAGGAAGAAGACATGCACAACAGGGACTCAGTGATCCAGCAATATTTCCAGTGAGACACAGGTAATAATACAATCCTGCCTACTACACGTACTTTAACACTACCACCTCTCTCCTGACTGTCGTTTTCACCCAGTGTATGGTCACTGAGTTGTCACTTTCCCTTACGGTTTCACAGATGTGGGTCCCACTGTGTGACATCTGCTTAGATTCCTCATGGACTAGAGCTGTGTGACATAGGTATGTTGACATTACTATTTCAAAAACATTTTGGCACTGTAATTGCAAATACACTATTTCGAAATCACAGACAGACTCCAGATAATTTTGTGCTTTAGGTGTGTTTATTTAAATGCTCAAAATTGGAGGGGGTAGTGAAATGGTGAAGGGTGATGGCGGAGGAGTGTCCATGGCAGAGTCCAGTCTATTAGTCTCACAGGTGCATTGCCCATATGGGCATAGGAAGTGGAGCTGGGGCAGTTTAATTATTGACAGGGTTACAAAGTGGGACAGTAGGATGACAATCAGGGTGGTCTCATTTCTTGGCGGGGGTCTTGGCATCGTTCTCTGTCTTGTTCCTGGATCTCAGGGACCGTTTGAGGGGTGGTTCTCCCTCTGCATGGTGTGGGGTGCTGGTGTGGTGGTCCTGTGGCGGGGCGTCCTGTCCACTAGTGCCGGCAGAGGTGGTGGGCTGTTCATCGCCCATGCTAGTGTCAGGGGCCCCTTGTAGCGCCACAGTGTCCCTCCTGGTGGTGAGTAGTTCCTTCAGCACCCCTACGATGGTGCCCAGGGTGGAGCTGATGGTTCTGAGTTCCTCCCTGAAGCCCATATACTGTTCCTCCTGCATGCGCTGGGTCTCCTGAAACTTGGCCAGTACCGTTACCATCGTCTCCTGGGAGTGGTGGTAGGCTCCAATGATGGAGGAGAGGGCCTCAAGGAGAGCGGTTTCCCTTGGCCTGTCTGCCCCCTGTCGCACAGCAACCCTCCCAGTTCCCCTGTGTTCCTGGGCCTCCGTCCCCTGGACCGTGTGCCCACTACCACTGCCCCCAGGTCCCTGTTGGTGTTGGGGTGGTGGGTTATCCTGGGTTCTCTGTAGTAGTGGACACACAGCTGATTGACGTGTCCTGGGGACGGAGGTATGGACCCGCTGGGTGGGTGCTGTGCTGGTGTTTCCAGAGGGAGGAAGGTCTGTGGTGGCCTGTTCCTGTGTGAGGGGAACTGACTGTCCAGAGGTCCCCGATGGTCCGGGCTGGTCATCTAGATCCAGTTGGACAGGGGTGCTGTCATCACTGTGGGCCTCTTCTGTTGGTGGTGTGGACATGTGTGGACCCTCCTGTCCGGTGACGTTGGGTAGGGGTCCTGCAGGGGTATAAAAGGATGGTTATTAAATCTGTGTGTGTAATGGTGTGCAATGGGTGGGTGACCGTGTACCCCAGTGCTAGCATTCCTGTGTGAGAGCTTGTGTGATGATGGTTTAGAGGGGTGTATGGGTATGTGCAGTGGCCATGCTTTGGTGATGGGTGTCCATGCTTTGTTGTTGCATGCAGGGCTTGGTGTTGGGATGTGTGGTTTGTGATGTTGGGACATATGTGAGGAGTTGGGGTGCTGGGGGTGAGGGTGGGGGTATGTGAAAGCATGCAGGTAGGGTGGGGTACGTAATAGTAAAGCTTTGTCTTACCAGAGTCCATTCCTCCACCTACTCCTGCGAGGCCCTCAGGATGCAGAATCGCCAAGACCTGCTCCTCCCATGTTGTTAGTTGTGGGGGAGGAGGTGGGGGTCCGCCGCCAGTCCGCTGAACCGCCAGGTGGTGTTTTGAGACCATGGAATGCACCTTCCCCCGTAGGTCGTTCCACCTCTTCCTGATGTCCTCCCGATTTCTTGGGTGTTGTCCCACTGCATTGACCCTGTCCACTATTCTTCGCCATAGCTCCATCTTCCTAGCTATGGAGGTGTGCTGCACCGGTGCTCCGAATAGCTGTGGCTCTACCCGGACGATTTCCTCCACCATGACCCTGAGCTCCTCCTCCGAGAACCTGGGGTGTCTTTGCCGTGCCATGGGGTGGTGTAGGTGATGTGTGGGGTGGAGTGTGTGGTGATAAGTGTGGTGATATGTAGTGGTGTGTTGTATGAGGTGCGTGGAAGTTGTGTGGGTGATGGTGTTGTGTGCCTGTGGATGTTGTTGTTCTTGCTGGTGGTGTCTCTCTCTGGCCTACTTTCGGAATTTTTTGTCATGGGGGTTTGTGGGTGATGTGGGTGTGTGTTTTATCTTGTAATGGGTGTGTGGGAGTGGTGGGTGTATGTGTATCAGGTGTGTGTATTTTGAATTGTCCAATGTGGCTGTGTTTTGTAAGAGTGTGTGTATTTTGAGCGCGGCGGTGTGCACCGCCAATGGAATACCGCGGTTGAAAGACCGCCACGTGGATTCGTGTGTCGTGATAGTGTGGGCGTATTTCTGTTGGCGTGCCGGTGTCGGTTTTGTTTTTGCCAGTTTATCACTGACCTTTGGTGTGGGGGACTTGTGTGGGTGTCTGACTTTTGAAGGATTCCGAGATGTGGGTCATAATAGCTGTGGCGGATTTCCGCGGTGGGGTGTTGGCGGTCTTCTGCACGGCGGTAAGCACCTTTTACCGCCAATGTTGTAATGACCGCCCAAGTCTTTTTGGTCCTGAGACTTCAGGGAACATGAGGCAAGCTCTATCTAAGCCTTTGGAGAGCACTTCTTCACCTCAGCCAGGGAGCAGCAAGGCAGCAGGGCAACAGCAAGGCAGCAGTCCTTCACAGAAAGGAGTGAGGTGAGTCCTTTGGGCAGCCAGGCAGTTCTTCTTGGCAGGATGCATGATCTGGTTCCAGTTTCATCTCCAGGAAGTTTCTGAGTTGGTAGGGGCAGAGGCCCTGTTCATATACCCAAATGTGCCTTTGAAGTGGGGGAGACTTCAAAGAGTGGCTTAAAAGTGCACCAGGTCCCCTTTCAGTTCAATCCTGTCTGCCAGGGTCCCAGTAGTGGGTGTGGCAATCCTTTGTGTGAAGGCAGGCCCTCCACCCTCCCATCCCAGGAAGACCCATTCAAAATGCAGATGTATGCAAGTGAGGCTGAGCATCCTGTGTTTGGGGTGTGTCTGAGTGAATGCACAAGGGGCTGTCAACTAAACACAGTCAGACGTGGATTTTAAGGCACCGAAAGATTTAAGTGCAGAAAATGCTCACTTTCTAAAAGTGGCATTTCTAAAATAGTAATATGAAATCCAACTTCACCAGTCAGCAGGATTTTAATCGCCATTCTGGCCATATTAAATATGACCTTCCTACTCCTTTCAGATCAGCAGCTACCACTCAAACAATGCATGAGGGCAGCCCCAATGTTAGCCTATGAAGGGAGCAGGCCTCACAGCAGTGTAAAAACCAATGTAGGTGTTTTACACTACCAGGACATGTAAACTACATTGGTACATGTCTTGCCTTTTGCCTACAAAGCACCCTGCCCTATTGGTTACTTAGGGCATACCTTAGGGGTGTCTTATATGTAGAAAAACTGGAGTTTTAGGCTTGGCAAGTACTTTTAAATGCCAAGTCAAATTGGCAGTGAAACAGCACACACAGGCCTTGCAATGGCATGTCTTAGACAAGGTTAAGGGGCTACTGAAGTGGGTGGAACAATCAGTGCTGCAGGCTCACTAGTAGCATTTAATCTAAAGGCTCTGGGAACATATAATGCACTTTATTGTGACTTATAAGTAAATTAAATAGTCCATTTGGGTATGATCCAATGTTATCATGTTTAAAGGGAGAGAGCATATGCACTTTACCACTGGTTAGTAGTGATAACGTGTGCAGAGTCTTAAAACCAGCAAAAACAGTATATAAAAAATGGAGGGAGGCAGGCAAAAAGTTAGGAGTAACCACCGTAAGACTGTTAGGTCTAACACAATTGAAGTATGTATTGACCACAGCAACATAATGAATTTATAAGCGCAATCACTATAAAGCAATATAATATTTTTCAATCATTGGACATGCTAACGTATTGATCATGCAGATATTATAGACAGCTAAACCAGACACACCTACAATAGAAAGACTTAGGCCCTCATTATGAACACGGCGGTAAACACTGCACCGCCTGCGGTGGCGGTAACAACCCCCAACAGACATGCGGTCAGAACCGCCAAATAATGAACCAACTTAAATATAGGCATCCTAAAAACCACTCACCGCCAGCAAAGGAGTGCCGACAACGACGGCAGAGCCCGCCCACAGGCCGACGGAAAGGCCCTACCCGCCCATCAAATAATTAAGCACTAGACCATTGTCAGTTCTGGGGCGGGAACCACCGCCACGCAAAGCCAGGAAGAAACAAATCAAATATAAGGAAATACTCACTGGAGGCTCACACAACACGCAGAAACAGACATGGATAGAGAGTTGTAGATCATGCCAGCCCTGCTCCTTGCCATATACCTCCACGACCGAGACCGCCGACGAAGATGATGACGGTAATACCGTGACCTACTAAAAAAGGGAAGAAAGGGCACAGTTACATACCCACTCTCTCCACCCACCCTGCAATGCTCCCACAACCCTTCATAGCAGCACAAGCCATACACCCCACAGCAAGAGGTAATTACCCGACACAAGGCAAATCCAACCTGCCCAAAGTACACACATGTGCTCAACACCCCCAAACAATGAAACGATAAACCATGGATCCAGAGTATGCCATAAACAACACAGGCCACAAATTAACTTTTATTCTGCTCAATGAGCAATATAAGTGCAACATATGGCAAATGGCCAGTCCAGAGTAAGTAGTCCAATGGGCCACAATGGCCCCAACTTGACTCCCACAAGTGCAACAGTACTCCACCTCATAGGGGCAACAATGGGGCATCCAGGCACCTCAGGGGACAGGGGCAGGGAGTGGTAGGGGTGGGGACTTACGACTGGGAGGGGGGGCTTAGATTTACGTTTGGAAGGTGGAGGGGGCTTGGGTTTTGTGCTTGCAGCTGGTGGAGCGGACTTGGCCTGGGGTGCGTCAGATGTTCCTAGGCCAGCACGGGGTCTCTTCCTCACACGGGAGGTAGCACGGGAATGGGAAGGTCGGACTGGGTGGGTTGTGACTTGGGAGGAGTGGACAGGGCAAGATGGTGGGCACATTTAGGGAGGAGACGGGGTGGGCCAGTGGGTTCAAATAGGTCTACACAGGATAGGAAGAGTTTCTTAGGTGCAATTGGGGTGGACCTGGAGGAAGATGTGGGAGTGGAGGTAGAGGGAGTGGCTGTAAGAGGTGTAGGTGTGCGTGACATGGATGCAGGTGACTGGACAGTATGCTGAGGTGTGGGGGATGTTTGATGGGTAGGTGTTTTGGTGCGTTTGAGTGTCTTGGGAGGAGGGAGGGTGGACACAGTGGGACTAGACAAGCTGCCAGTGTAAATATATGTTGTCTGGGTGTCTGCAAGTCTGGTGAGTGTGCTGTATGTGTTAACTAAAGTCGTTGTGGTGAGTGCAGGTGTGGTGTCTGGGGTGCATGAATGGATGTTTGATATTGTGGTGACTGCAAGAATAGGGTCAGCAAAATTGAATGAGGGTGCAGTGCCTATGGGTGTGCATGTAGAGGGACAGACAGGGAGGTGGAAGATGTGGACACACTGGGGGAAGTGGATGTTGGTGTGTGTGCATGTGTATATTGGCTGTGTGTATGCCTGTGGTGGGAGGCGTGGTGCTTGTGTTTTGAAGTGTGGTTCTTGTGTGTTGAGGTGTGTGCCTGCATTTCAGAATGTGTGCTTTGGACGGGTAAAGGGAGTGGGGTGCTGGAAGGGGTAGAGGTGGTTGGAGGGGTACCGGAATGACCAGGGACACTGGCTGCCATCAAAGAGGAGGCCAGAGCCTGAAAAGATCTCTGTAGGCCAGACATGGCACTGTGAATGCCATCCAGATAGGCATTGGTCTGCTGCACCTCTTATGCTAGCCCCTGGATGGCATTGACAATGGTTGTCTGCCCTACAGAGATGGTTCTCAGGAGGTCAATAGCCTCCTCCATCAGGGCAGCAGGGCTGACTGGGGCAGGGGAGGAGGTGCCTGGGGCAAAGAAGACGCCCACCCTTCTGGGAGAGCGGGCACGGGCAACTGGGTGGGGAGAAAATGGGAGGGCGGTGATGCTATGGGGGTGGCAGAAGATGACACAGAAGGGGTGGGCCCACTAGGGTCCGCCACTGCCAGGAAGCTCCCATCGGAGGAAGTATCAGAGTCACTACTTCCAGTGGTAGTTGCCTCCCCGTGGTAATCCACTCACTCTCCAACCTACTGGTCCCCTTGGCGTCGGATGACTCTGCCTCCGGGGAACCGTGGGCCACTGCATCCCCACTCGCCGGTGTCTCAGCTCCCTCACCAGATGATGCTGATGTACACAGACAACACAAGAGAACAGGGATGGGGAGACAAAACAGGAGAGACACTTGTAAATAGCTGAATGGAGGTACGTAACTGGTTCACACATACACCCACCATGAAAATATTCCACCAGGCAGCACCTACCACTGTACACATGGCTATGCCCCTGACTAGTGGCCACAACCTTGCTCTACAGCCATTCCCCACAGCACTGAATGACCTGACATACTGCAGACTTGTCCCTGCCACTAGACAGCATAAATACGACCGCACTCACACACACACACACACATCCATCAAGGAGCCAAAGTATGGTATTTTTGCTCACCCCCTTGTGACTGTTGTGCAGCCTTCAAGCACCCATCCAGGTCCGGGTACGCCACCGCCAGAATGCGGCGCATAAGGGGGGTCAGTGCCCGACGGGCACCCCTTCCTCATTGGGAGGACTTCCCCAGCTGAGCCTCACAGATCTTCCTCACCCAGTGCCGCAGGTCCTCCCACCACTTCCTGCAGTGGGTGCTTTGCCGGTTGTAGACCCCCAGGGTCCACACCTCCCTGGCGATGGCATGCCAAACTCCCCTCTTCTGGTGGGCGCTTACCTATAAGGGACACACAGAAAAAGTAACACTGAGGTGAGACAATGGCCAATAATATACAGCTGGCTATACGTCCACTATGGAATGGACATTTCAAACAGCCTAACAGCACACTCACACGCAGCATGTCAGGAACCCAGGACTATACAGTGTCACACGTGCACACATGTATACAGCCATCTATCACCATTGCACACATCCAAGCCCCCAATCCTCCTACTCAACTGTACCTGTGGGTGACCGTAGAGCTTGGCATACAGGGGCAGGACCCTGTCCACAAGCTTCTCCAATTCCTTGTTGGTGAAGACCGGGGCCCTTTCTCCTGCCACATGTGCCATTTCCATCACCAGAGGCAGGAAACAGCAGTACACTCAGTGGAGTACCTGTATGCACGAGATCCGGTAGTCAAGTGAATTTGGGGTGAGGAGTTTGCACACCCACCGCGGCAGTGTGCACATCACCGCCGGTGGCGATCATGATACGCTAAGAATGCCCATTGACAGCCATGTTAACCAATGAATATGCGCACAGCGGTAAACACTATCTTACTCAATTATGTCAACCGCTAGCGGTATGCGGTCACTTCGACCACAGCACTTCTGGATTACATGGGGCAGACATTTTGGCCTTAACTACGCAGTTGTAAACCCTCATCAGCACCATGCAGGCGCTTTTTGTCCCCTAAACACCCACAGGCATGTAGCAATATACATTACCTCACCTGAACAGTCCTGATATATCATTGTGGTCATGTTGTTGTAATGTCACACATACTAAGCATTTGTGTCGTCGACAATCATGCCAGCAGTACTGAATAAGAAACAATGTGTGCAGATGTATGTGTGTTCTTCACATGTGTTCTCAACTCCTCCTAGGTACAGACCCTTGTGGTGTGGGAGGGCCCCATCGGTGTACAGACCACTTGTTGATTTGTGGACCTTGGTGGAGAGTCACATCATTTTCAATTACAGACTCACTCGTGCTACTGTTCATGAACTTTGTGCATTACTGGATCCAGCACTGAGACCGGCTAATCGGAATCAGCATACCATCCCTACTGAAGTACAGGTGCTCTCTGCACTCCATTTCCTGGCCACAGTCTCATTTCAAGTGACAGTGGGCATGGCTACAGGTTTTTCACAGCCAATGTTTAGCATTGTGCTGTCCAGATTCCTGAATGCATTTGTACGACACCTGCAGGCCTATGTGAGGTTTCCCAAAAGTGCTGACCTCCCTGCCATCAAGTCAGACTTCTATGCCTTTGCCAACATACCCCATGTGATAGGTGCCATCAATGGCACCCACACAGCTATCATCCCCCCAAGAGTCAGTGAACAGGTGTACAGAAACAGGAAGAACTTTCATTCCATGAACATTCAATTGGTGTGTACTGCAGACCAGTACATCTCACATGTGTGTGCCATGTTCCCTGGATCAGCCCATGATTCCTTTGTGCTAAGGAACAGTAGTGTGCCACACAAGAAGGAACAACTACAAGGGGACAAAGGATGGATCATAGGTAGGTGTTTCTGACACTTATTGGCACATA
Source organism: Pleurodeles waltl (assembly GCF_031143425.1). Classification (NCBI taxonomy): domain Eukaryota; kingdom Metazoa; phylum Chordata; class Amphibia; order Caudata; family Salamandridae; genus Pleurodeles; species Pleurodeles waltl. The sequence continues at coordinate 346,822,316 of NC_090439.1, forward strand.
GCAGACAGCCAGGCGGTCTGACACTGAGGTTTTTCACTGACAGTCCTGTTTTGCCCCATTTTTAGGTGATTCTGGCTACCTCAACATGCGTTAGCTCTTGACACCAGTGAGGAATCCGGGAACAGATGCAGAGAGGAATTACGCAGAGTCCCATGGACGTGCTAGCAGGGTGATAGAGCGCACAATAGGTATCCTGAAGGCTAGGTTTTGTTGCCTACATATCTCTGGCGGTTCCCTGGCCTATGGGCCTGAAAAGGTGTGTAGAATAGTGGTGGTCTGCTGCATGCTGCACAACGTGGGTGTGAGGAATTCTATTCTCCTCTCAGAGGAGGGTGCTGTATGTCCAGACCTGGTTCCTCAGAGAGTGGATGAAAGTGATGGTGATGATGAGGAGAGGGAAGATGTACATTCCAGGACCCAACTGATACAACTCTACTTCCAGTAAAAATGTGAAACTAATCGATGAGATTGCTGTCTGTGCAGCGTATTGTCAATGTGCCTTTTCATCTATGAGGGTCATGGGTCAATAATCATTGCCACTGTGACCAGGTCTGCATAGGACAGGTAGCATTATAGTATAATAGTTCGACACATCTGTAGGCACAACAACATGTTAGGCGTGTGGTACAATTCCTGCTACTCAGATAAGAATAAATGATTTGTAATACAGTTGCATCCATACTTCACTTTGTTTAAACATAATGACAGGGGACATTGTAATAGATGAACTGGGTGAACTGGTGTTTTATTTGGTGCAGGGATTACATCGTGCAGTTTACAGTGATGGGAGTGGGCTACTGGTGGTTGTACAATATGGCAACATGGTTGCAGCATTTGTTGGCAGTAGTGGTATGTCCATCTATGTTTTCCAGTTTTTTTGTTGTTTTCACACAGTTTGGTTGTTGGTTCAGTGGGACACTTGGAGGACAGTTCTTGTCAGATTCACTTCTTTGAGGGGGCCTTGGTCTTGGGAGATGTTTCTGTCCCATATCTGGGCCCGAGAGACCGTTTGGGTGCCTGGTGTTGGCCTGTACGGGTTGAGATGCATGTCTCTTGTGTGTCCTGAGAAGGTGGAACACGTCCAGTTGCTGCTGCTGCTGTCCGGTTTGTAGCTTGGCCTGTAGTAGGGGCTCCCTGGTCTGTGTGGGTCTCAGGCTGTGCGGGGACAAAGGTGAAACAAAGCATCTGCTATGGTGGCCATTGTGGCATTGTGCAGTTTCCAGTGCTTCATAGCCTCTTGGTGGTGTGCTACCAGCACCCTTTGACTCTGCTCCAGGGTGCATACTCTGTGGGCCAATCTGTCCTGGGAATGGTGATATGCTCCCAGGACCTCAGAGACCATGTCCTGGGCTGCAGCATCAATACTGTGGCCTCCCCCCTGGCCAAGTGATGCCCTCCCTCTGGGCCTTGCCCCCTGTGCCTCTGTTCCCTGCACAGGTCTGGCGGTACCACTTGTACTGGGGCCATCGTCTTCCTGCCTGTTGGTAGGGGGTGACTGTGGCCTCTGTCTATGTGTTCCACCAGTCTTTGGCCTGGATACACAGGTGTGGGGATGGTTGCCTTGGGCTGATGTTGTTGGCTGGGTGGTAGGGGTGTCAGTGGTGTCCTGGGAGGGGCTGCTGGATAATGACAGTCCAGGACTGTGCGAGGGGCCAGGGTGATCGTCAATGTCCAGGATTCCATCCCCAGTGTCCTGGGAGGTGCCTCTGTCTCCCTGTGGGGCACTGCCACTGCTTGTCCTGTCCGTCAGGGTGGCATGGGTGGTGGTGCCTGTTGGGGGGAATGGACATGTCTGTTACAATTGCATGATCGGATAGCGTGCACAGGACTGGGCTGTTTTGTGCAGGTTTTCACACTTTGGGGCCATGCCTTTGTGAGGTTTGCATTGCATTTTGCTTTGGATGTGGGGTTGCCTTGTGGGTGGTGTAGTCCCTTTGTGATTCCTTGCAGGTGTAGGTGGCTGTGAACAGGGGAGGGATATGGGCATGTTAGTGGGTTTGTGGGCATGCAGGGTGACTGGATGTAGTGATTGTGACCTGGGTTGGGTAGTGGTCCTGGTGGCTGTTGGAGGGGTGGGGTGGTGCATGCATTACAAGTGTGATGGATATGGGCTAAATGTAGACGACTTAACCAAGTCCATTCCTTCAGTGAGTCCAGTGAGTCCCTCAGGGTGCTGGATGGCCAGTACCTTTTCCTCCCAGTCAGTGTAGTCAGGTGGTGTTGATGGAGGTCCTCCCCCAGTCTTCTGGGCTGAAATGTTGTGCCAGGATGCCATGGACCTGACCTTCCCACGCAGATCCTTCCATCTCTTGCAGATGTCATCCCTGGTGCGTGGATGGTGTCCCACTGCATTGACCTTGTTGACTATTATCTACCATAGCTCCATCTTCCTGGCGATGGGTGTGTGCTGGACCTGTGCCCCGAATAATTGTGGCTCGACCTTCAGCATCTCATCCACCATGGTCCTTAGCTCCCTTTCTACGAAGCGTAGGTGTTTGGGGCGGTGCCATGGTGTGTGTTGTGAATGGTGTCTTGTGTGGATCTAGGTGAGGGTACTCTTGTGTGGTTGGGTGTGTGAGTCGTGTGATGTGGCGTTCAGTGTCTGCCTGTAGTATTGTCAATCTGGCCTCTCCTATTGGCGATGCAAAGGATTGTGGGTGTGTCTGTGAGTGTTTTATAGTGTTGTGGATGTCTGTCAGGTGTGTGGGTTTCAAACTTGCCAATGTATGCATTTCTTACTGTTGGGTCCACTTGACGCCCATGGTGGTCTATACCGCCAATGGTCGTTCATCTTCCACTGACTGCCACAGTGATTTGTGCCTCATTATTTGGAGGGCAGGGTGTTTGTGTGCTCAGCGGTGGCGGGGTGAGAGATCCAGCATTTCCGCCGACAAGGTCCTGGCAGTGACTGGTGGCAGGGAGATTTTTGTCGGTTTCTGATTTTTGCATCATTATATGGAAGGTTTCTGTTCACCGCAAATGAAGATCTTCTGTTCACCATCACCATGGCGGTCGACGGTGTTTACCGCCGTGTTCATAATGAGTGCCTTAAGCTTATATATTCTGATTGGGATAGTAATTGAATCAGACTTCACTTAATTGAATAGTGTCTCTAGGATAACGAGTTGGTATAGAGTTAGATGGAAACAACATGAGTCATAATCATGTAAAGGTACACGGTCCACCTATAATGTTTGCTGGAATGTAGGTAAAAGTGAGGTTCCCATACGAGAATAGTCAGCCAACTGGCAACTTGAACATGTTTAATGTGACTGGCAGTAGTCACCAGGTGATAACAAGCCATGTTGTTGGTTCCATTAGAATTGTAATCAAACAGGTTGATAGGACATCCATGGTACTCTGCATTATTCCCATGCAGAACTTTGATCTGTGAAGCACAACTTGCACAAAATTGATCCATAGGTATTGCCATTCAAAAGCAGCAGGGGTGGTGGCCAACTTGATTGATCAATCAGGTTCAGGTTGGGGATGCGGTCCCTACTGACCCCACATGCATGCGCCCAAAGGGAGACCATGCAGCACACTCCTGGTCAGAGGCTAGTCGTAGTATGATCTGTAAAAGAAACAAATATGATCTTTCTTGCAAATAACATTTATCAGCTGAAAAGTGCTCCCATGTTCATTTCCCAGTTTTATGATCAGCAGGACATTATTAGGGCCCTTGGCTATAATTTCTGCAGGTTCTGGAGAACCTTTTGGGGTTTCCACCCATACCTTAGCACCAGGGTTTTTGTCAGTTGAACCAAACCCTCCCTTTCCTTGTACTATCAGAAGGGCTGGGGCAGTCCTTTTCCTCACCAATCCTCCATACACTGGACTTATGACAAGTTGGGCAATTTTGTAAGCATGTAGGTCAAGACCTGCAGATTCTGGTGTGGCTCTAGGTTTTATTTCCCAGCACACAATGGTGTTGGTCATCAAATGTGGTTACATCAGGAGAGTTTCAGAATTTTGTAATGGTCTGTTATTCAGAATGTGGAGGGCTTCATTTAAATGCTCTCTCCAGTTTTTCTGAGTCCCTTCAGATAATTGTTTAGTCCAGAATCCCAGGGACTCTCCTACTCTTCCCTGCTTTTGCCACCTGCTCCAATTTACATATTGTCCCTGGATAGTTGCATGCAACACAATGTCTCCTTGCTACACTGTCCACAAGTCTAAAGCCTGTTGAATTGCTTCTTGTGCCATATCAAAAGCGCACTACTGCTTTTCATCTCACTCAAACTCATGCTTTTTACTGGTCACTTTGTACCAAAGGGTTAAGACTTTACTCAGATGAGGGTGATGCTATCTCCAAAAGTCGAACAATCACATGAATCCCTATGTCTCTTGCTTAGTGCGAGGAGTAGCAAACTCCAAAATCTTTTGTTTTACCTGTATCAACATCTCTCTATGTCCTGGCCACATTTTACTCTGCAAAAGCTCCGGGAATATATCTTTAACATCCTTAACTTCTTGCTGGGTGTAATCTTTTAAAGAATGCATTTCACCTCCTGCCAAAATCTGTGGGCTACTCTGTATTTTTCGTCTAAATATTGACTGAGCACGAACTACGTTCTGCTCGTATAGCTCACACTGGCTCCCACCTTTTTTAACCTACTCATTACTGAAATGTGAAAAATCAGCTTTCCCTGTGACAGCTCGGTAGATATCATCCTTATCTTGTAATAACTAATTCTGACAAGACATAGTTACAGTATTTATTGTGTCATCAAGTTGTTTCTGTAATTTCATATTTTCATATTCTAACTGCTTACATCTCTCATGCATTTTTCTGTAAGCAGACAAAAGTATCCAAACCCTCCTGCTAAGAACAAAAGGCTCATCATTCCTTTCAAAAAGCATATTTTTTAAACATATAAGACCAGTAAATAACTCTGTTTTATCCAAGCACCCATCTCAAAATTTAGACAGTCCTGATAAACAAGAAAATGCGTTTGGCAAGACATCATAAGGCATTTTAATTTCACATGCATTTTCAGAAAAGGTTTGCAGTGCTTCCTATGGCACTCTGCCACACATATTTTCACTTTTAAATCGTAAACTTTCAACCTCCAACCTCCCTTTAGACTGTTCGACTACGCCAAAATGTTTTGCTTCACTAAAGACCAAGCTGAAACACTCATGCACTGACAAAAATCTCGGGAATGCTCTTCTTAGTCTAAAGAAGACATTTATTAATTCACTTCACAAGGTTCATAAAGGAGATCAGCATGCTGAAAGTACACATTTAAAAATGGTCACTGCAATGAAATGAAAACATGTACAAATGATTCTCCACTGCAAAATACACAGCAAATATATGTATCTATATCACAATGCAAAGCAAATAATGAATTAAAAAATGCATCACCATGAGGCTAGGGCAAATCTTCTTCATCTCCCTCCTAATCAGCATCAGATCGCCAGATCCCAGAATCGATCGCGGATAGAAAGATCAATTATCCTCAAAGGAAGGATGACACATCTCAGCGTCCTGAGCATGTCCAATATCTGAGTCACTCCCCGGTCCATCTGGTTTTGGCCTCTTACATATTTTGAACAAATAAGAGAGGAGATTTCTAGAAACTCCCTCCCAACGCATACGTTTATTGTTAAAAAATGCTGATTACTTTAGGTCAGCTTTGAAAAGAACATGTCAGGAATTGGCCAGAATCCCAAGGTGCCCTTGATTAAACCAAAACCGATCCCTGCCGTGCTAGTATCTTATCAGCCTAAGCCCTTGGTGGGAAAGAACATTCAAACATGCAGAATAAAACCATGAGCACATTGTATAATGTGGAAAAATACTTGCAGCTTTTAACGTGGCAGTAGATAGTGCTAAAATAAAGTCAATAGGAAAAATGAAGCTGGTGGTCACTAATGTGATGGTATGCTGCTAGGCTAAGTGCAATGTGGATTCAGTGGTCAAAACACAAAAATCATTACACTTGGCTAGATGTTGACATGAGTAATCAGTTTGACGTTCAAGGTTTCAAATGTAGCACTTTCAGTGCCTCATTCACAAGGCACTAGCAGCATACTGCGCAAGTGGAGTGTCATTTTTCTATGCTCCAATGGCAGTGTGCCAGCCCATATTTACAAGGCCATGCAAAGCCACCTTGTGGCCCTGTAAATATGGCCCTGAAAAGTGCATTCCATGGGTGTTGTTATAGGTGTTCCCAGCCAACACCCATGGAATCTTAAGGAATCTTAAGAAATCTGATGCATTCCCTGATTTACAAGTCTGGTAATGCATCAGATTCCTACACCACATCAGGGGTGGTGTTCAGGTGGTGAAACTGTGAGAAATACAAATATTCTCCCCATTTATTCCTAAATCTGCATTCTGTAGCCCACATAGGAAGAGCAAGACACCATCAATGATTTTTTATGTATAGGAAGGTGTCCTGTGCATCGCAGGCACCCTTGCACCATGGTGTAAGGGTGCCTGTGCTGGCGCTAGACAGCAGTGTATGCACCAGTGCTGAAGAAAGTACAGTGATGTGTTGTATTTCAGTAAACACAATGTAACCATGCATGCTGCATCCTTTCCTCATACATGAGGCCCTCATTTCAACAGTGATGTGTAGTACATCTGTTAGACATAAGTTTTGATGTGAAGTTTCACAGTATTTACATTATATAGGACAGTATCTCTGCATTGTTCTCACAAGCCCTGTAAGCCTACTCTGAGGGGATGAACACTATCCTACTGGGTAGTTTAGCTCACTGACATTCCCCCTTATCATAATGATCAGAGTTGTTTATCTACAGAGTATCACATGTCATGTGACTCAGGTCCACGGCACTGTATGTGGATGCCTCCTCTGATCACCCACTCTTGGGTCCTGGTACATGGCTAAGTGCCACACAGTGATCCTACACATATCATACATTCTTTCTCACATGCCTAAAACACATGTATTATGCATGACCATATCCAGTGGTCATACATGTTGTTTGGTTATATAATGGTATTGTTGTGGCCTCATCCCACATGGTAGTAGTGATGTACTTTGTGGCAAGTACCTACAACTGAATTCTACATCGGTAGGCCCACCAACTTCGGCCTGGGTTCTTGCATGGGTCCAATCATTTGTGATGGCTAAGTGGTTCTTGGTATCCCTTGTGCAGTTCCTGTTTGACATCCTCCAACTTTTACATGAGGCACAATGAGACAATGTTATATCAGACTCTCTCCTAGTGTGGGAAACTGCCACCTTGTTGCAGAACCCCTGCCCTACATTTTGCCTGGGTTCTGAATGCAACTTGGACTGGAGTGCACTGGGAACCTGCTAACCAGGTTCCCAGTGCCAGTGTTCTGTCCCTAAAACATTGTAAAGATAATTGAAAATAACTTTAGCTGCCACTATATGTCCCTAGTAAATGGTACTTAGGTATCTAGGGCACTGGGTACTAAGGGTAGGCTCTGAGAGCAGCAGCACTGATTGTGTTATCCTTTAGGGCCATGCATCCAGATGCACCCAGCACTGCCATCGCAGGCTGAGTGGTCTGATGCAAACCTAAGAACACAAACTTGGCATGGCACACTGCCTGTATGTGCCCTGTCCACCATACACTCCATTAACTGTGGGTAAGACACCCCTCTGGCAGGCCTTACAGCCCTCAGGCAGGGTGCTCCATAATATATGTGAAGGCATAGCCGCATGAGCAATAGGCCTCCACTGTGTTTTTGCCAAACCTGTGACACAGTGAGTGAACACAGCAGGCATTTTAATGCATGTGCTGGACACTGGTCAACACGAGTTCCCCAGCTACATGATAGCAACTCTGAACCCTGGGTTGTTTAGTATCAAACAACTCAAAAGGATAAATCCAAACTAGTACCAGTATTGGATTTATCCCTAAATGTACCCAGAGGTCACCTTAGAGGTGCCCCCTACAAAAGCTAACTATCCTGGCATGGTTGCTGACTGGTTCCATCCAGCATGCCATCTCCAGACACCCTATTTACAAACCTTGGGGGAGAGCCCTATCTCTCTAGTTTTTAAGCTAACACCCCCTCCCTCAGGAAGGTGCAGTGTCCTGGCAGTGAGCTTCAAGGGCTTACTGGCCTTCAAACTCGACCTCCAATCCTGCTGCTAGCAGCTGCTGGCATCCCCCTATACAAACCCCCACCAGCAAAGGCAGGAAACCTAACAAAGTGTGGGAGGAGAGGCCTCACCTGGCATTCACTACCTCTAAGGTGTTGCCTGCGAGGTGAACCCTCTATTTCATTTTCCTTTATCTTGGATAGAAGGAAAATAGCCAGTTAGATTTAGGGCAGTGATCCTTCCCACAGGAAGTGGTCACTATAGTTGGTGTAGCCCTCAAAGGTAAGTGTCCCATTGGACACTACCAGGTTCCCCCTAAAACACCCCATAAATTCAGTATGTAGTGGGCATCCCTAGACCAGATAATCAGATTGGAAAGGACAAAGAAGACCAGCCCAAACAAGAACCAAGGCACGAGAACTGTGGACCTGCTGCACTAGAAAAAGGCGCCAAATCATGCCTGCTGTACCCAGGACCCGACAATCGTGCTGTGGAAAAGCTGGACAATGGACTGACCTCAAGGAACCCAGAGAACCTCCAGGCTTCACAAATCACCCAAGATATCCCTTCTGAGTGGAGGTACCTCTCTTTAACCAACAAAAAACCAGCAACCCAGAGAGGGTCACTTCACTGACCAGCCGATATCCACCAAAAACGGAAGTTGCAGCTGGACCCAACAATATACCAATTATCCCCTGAAAGTGTGACAAGTTTAGTGGCACTGCGCCTTCTGATGGATATACCATATTAATACCCTGGGTACTGATCAACTGATGTCAGACAATAAGAAAACCAGCTCCCATAGAGCTGAAAAAGGATCAAGAGGAAGCCCCAGTCGAGGGACTTCAGGAACAATGCAGACCTCCTGCTAGAGTGCCCCGTTGTCCTGTAAGCAACCCTCAAAGAGACTTACCTTCAGCTGAAAAAGGGCTCCATTGCCTGGATCACCAGCTCACCCTGCACCCGGCCGTCCAGCACCCCACAACGAGGAATCAGCTGTGCCCCAAGGGACCCTCACCCCTTGCAACCGCAACACCCCAAGGGCACCCTAAGGCACCACCTTTAAATCTGCAAGAACCACCCTTTTCTAAGTGGTCACCCCCTCTGCGGCCCTGCACCTGCTCCTAGAGACTTTTCAATGCTGCTACCACCGGAACAGGTAGCCGCCCAAGGCTCTCCATCTGGCACAGGGTGCCCACTGATGACCTTGACCAATCTGCAAAAGTGGAACCAGGTAACACAACTGTACGATTTTATATGCATTTTTAAAAGTGACTGCCTATTGATTTGTGTGATGCGTACTTACGCACAGAAAGATAGAATTTGTTAAAACTGCAAAAATTCAGTTCTAAAAAAGTACTTACCCAATTTTGATAATCTTGGTCTTAACATTTCTATAAAAATCTGAAGTATTTTTATAAATTGGTCTTGAGTTATTCCTTCGAATGTGTGAGATGCATGATTGATACTGTGAGTACAAATGCTTTGCACTTCTCCTAGACTGGCCTAACTGCTCGATTGAGCTATCTAAAAAATGAGAGCATTAGGTGATCTAGTGTTTGCCTCTGGAAACCAACGTGTGTTTGCCTGGACCCCCTACACAGTGTACCTAGTTTTGTAAACTACATAGAGGACCAGCCTTCTACACCTGGCATATGCTACATGTTTCCCCAGTCCACATGACATGTAGGTTAGAGTTCCCCAATGGGATTTTCTCTGCCATCCCTTCCCAGGTGTGACACAAGTGTTCCAGTTAGACCCAGACGCGCATGTGTATTTGTGTAGCTACAAAGCAGTACACATGTCCATTTCCACCTCCCCAGTATGCACAGTATTCCCATTCAAAGCAAAGGAAATTTTGCCATGCACAGTCAGCACCTACTATGCAGAGCAGTAGCAGAGCGCCGCCATGAGCACACATCATCATTAGTTTGTACACACATGGACCTGTGGTGTGCACTTCTTACATTTCCCCCTCCCCTCCAATTGAATATTTGCAAGGATTTCCTGTGGTCCTTTCCATGGCAGGTAACACCTGTGTGCACTCACCCTGCCCACCATGTCAGCTACGAGCAATATGGTTTAATGCAGGCTACTATGGTCATGTCTCCTGTCATGTCCCTATGTGTGGATGTCTCCCATTGCCAACACCTGGCCCCCCTCTCAGATGAGTTCTTTCTCCTGTGACACAGCCATTCCATTCTGAGGACTTAAATTCTATAATAGTGTGCATAGTGTGCATAGTGTGCAAGTGAGACCAAGTATCTACATGGTACAAAGTGTCCTGCCTTGTAACATTCAGGTTGTACAAGGTAGCAGCTTGCACGCTTAGTGTATTGTTCCAATACATGTTTTTGCAGTGTATTGTGGTATGTGTAGTTTTGGTGAGTACTGTTCTACATTGCAGTGCAAGTGGCAGACTACCAAGTAAGGTAAACCTGGACTGATGCTGCACTTCACACAATAACAAGAGTGAGGTGATGGATCAGGACTGGGCTGTGCAAACTGTGGGACGTCACTGTGTATTACTTGTCATTGCTGTTTAACCAGAAGTACCACAGAATAATACCCTCTGGCCTGCAGGAAGTGTTATTTTAGCTCCGGGACATACCTGCCTGCACCTTATGCCACTGACTAGTTACCACCTTGCCCCTTGATGCAACTAAGCCTGTGGTTTTTGTTGTTCATCATATGCCGCACTGCCCTGTCCTGGGACTCCTGCCACCAACTCCTCAGGGATGAAGGCTGCCACCATCTCCTCCAACTCATCCAGCTGCTCCTGGTGGGCAGGACTTCCACCTCCAGCCTGCAATGCTGCCTTGCTGTTCCTGGACAGTTTCTCCTTTGTTCTGTGCTTGAAATAGTGCCAGCCCTTCTTACAGTCAATAACCGTCTTCTTGACTTCTGCCACACTGTTGATCTTGTAGACAATGGGCTGCCATATGGCCTCTTTCCTCCCTAATGACAATTTTGAGGTGATGAAGAGCTAATGTTGGTGCTCTTTCACCTCAGTGATCAGGATTGTATTCTCCTACTCACTGAACTTGCACTTTCTCTTGCTCTTCTCCTTTTTCTGGGAGTCTGTATGGACAACATGGCTAGTATTGAGGTTGTTGGGGTTGTCCTGGGGTCTCTGGTGTTCTGGGTTCTCCATGTTTGATTCTGGAGTGTCTCCTGTTTTGTTTGTTTTTTAAATGTAGCATTCTTTTTTACACTTTCGGTGCTCAAAATTGACGCTGGGACAGCTTGCATCAAATTACGTGCTGCAATTCAGCCTAGTGTCACTTTTGCAGCAGTAGCGTCATTTTTGCTTCCAAACTAGTGCAGTGGCTAGCGTCATTTTTTTTATGCAGCCAAGATCCTAACGCCATAGTGTGCCAATTTGTAAATTCAGAGATAGCATGGCATTAGGATTTGTCGCACCGCAGTGTTAACATTTTTGACGCATTGCTGCATTGTGGCAGCGAAGCATCATTTCTTAAATGAGGCACATAGTGTTTCTCTACTTCCCATTTATAGGAATTTCGCAAGATATATGTGATACCCTGAGCAGGATACCCAAAAACCTGCCTGCACCAGGGATGAACTGATTATTAAGAAGTCCGCTTGTAATCTAGGGCCTACGAATCTGCATCATGACTGAATAAATCAAGGGCTGTTATTACTGTACAGCTCTGCTTTCTGCCCTGAGAGAGCATTACACAAATAGAATTGAATCATATGATATGATCCTGTGGATACATAACACTCTTGGGTACTATTCCAGACGCAGAAACATTGAAATATTTCCCATGTCTATACAGCCCTTCAAATAAAACCTATGGATTTTACATATGTTACACTGTGGTGCAAAATAAAATGTTTAGGCCCTTTTTTGAATGAATATCGGAAAATTCATAAGAGAATACCGTTGTGCATAAACCTCATGGCCCAAATGTTATTTGCAAACATTTTACCCCACTGGAGTACAAAATCAACTCCAGGGGTGTGATTTTTTAGAAACTATATTTAGGACACTATTTTGTGGTCAAACGATATTGGACCCATGATGTTCTGCGCCACACCGCATTTTTGTTGTAATTTCTTACAAATTGTTCTAGTACTGAGAAACCTCTATCGACCACCTCCTGGAAGTAGTAATACTCATGCACTCTGCAAGTGCGCTTTATTCAAATTGCCAGCCATCAATTAGTAATCATGGTCTGCAATAGACATTACTGTTGGTTTTGATGCAGTCTACTAGCCTCACTGTGGCAGGAGAGTATGAATAATGTTTGACATGGGCACTAAGACCTGTTGTGTTGTTTGCCTTTGTTTTGCCTACATTGCAAATTGATCTGAACTTGGGCTGTATCATGATGGGTCGTGTGGATCAGGGGAGAGTCGAGCAATGTTTTTATGCGCCTTTAATATATAAAGGAAATACATTTAACCTGATAATTCTCCGAGTTAGTCAGGGGCAGCTCCTCCACTACGGCGGATTGTGGGGAAAGGAAAAATAAAATGATAATAACGTGATGTTATTAATATATATATTTTTTCTGGGAGTAAGCAGAAGGGCGGGCGTAGGCTGGAGGGAGGGGGGCAGAAGAGTGCTGCAGGAGGTGTTTTGCAGCACAAAGTGTGCATGTCTGTTTGGCCGTCCATGTTGGACCAGCTAAACAAACATGCGCACTTTGCATGTTAACTGCCTGGCTGTATTGCACGCCTGAGTGGAGAACATGCGCAGGCTCCCACTCCCAGTCTGGGTGGTGAAGCAGGCCGATCAGACCAATTATGACACTGCTGTCATGCTGCTGACAGCAGCTTCGCGATTAGCTGGGAGCCTATGTGCAGCCTGGAAGAGAAGGAAGACGGAGGGAAGGCGATCGTGTCTACCCCGGGGAGGCGAACGTGTCTACCCCGAAGGTAAGCGTTTTTTTATACTTTTTTTCCTCCCCTGCTCTGTCATCCCCATTGAGTGGCAGCCGCCACAGGAGTTAGTGCATTATTTTAACCATCAGAGCTCAAAAATGATAAACAGGCATACCCTGCTCGCTGTTTCCGAGCTGCCCTAACTCTAAGAAATATGTGGTTAAATAAATGGACATTACACACTGCAGGCGCATAAAAATTGGGGTTCGGCTCACCCCTGCTGAGTCTGCTCAGTATATCATGATACTGTCCCAAGTGTGCTTACATTTGGGACTCACGCATAATTGAGAATGTTCATTCATGTTGGGAACAAAAGTTCCCAACATAAATTACAATAGACATTTGGAATTGGGACAAGAATAAAAGCAAGCGGCATAAAATATCTTGTCAATTCTGACAGAAATGTTCATGCTATCCGACAACCGGAGGTATGAGTAGCAAATCAGTAGAATCGAAAATTCTTGACAGCAACGCATAATCTAAGAAATAAACCACGTTTCGACGTGTTTCGGATAAAATGCCCAGGTTTCATGGATTGTTCTCTCTATACCTACATACATTTACTGTTCGTTATTATTACCCAACTGCTTCTCTGAAATCAAGGACAATATTTGACTATCAATGGAAAGGCACAAAGAACGAGTGCGTGCGTGCGTGTGCGCGCGCTCATGCAGGCTGGCATTCATTTTAATGAGGTTCGGTCCTGTTTAATCCAGTTGTTGTTAGGAAGTTATTGTTTATATTTGCGGCTTAGGCTGTGTTTTGGAAAGTTGGCAGCCCCTCAATGTAAATCGTCAATGTTGCATGTCACAGGAAAGAATGGTCTAGGCTTAAGGGCAAACAGTCATCGACAAGTAATCACCAGACAGGAACTCTTCAATGGCAAAAGCAAAATGCATTGTTTAACTGTTCAAAGAAAGACTTCATAAAATCTGTTTTAGTATTAAATTATGTACACTCACACGTGGCCTAGTAATCATAAATAGCACCCATTTATAAGCATTCAGGTACGTACAGCTTTAAATCTAGTAAAAACAAAAGTGACAGAATGTGACAGTCACAAAATAACGCTTCAAAAAAGGCCACGACATTAAAAGTCTATCTATTTTGTATTGGCAATGCTCAGCTATTTTCTCTGCGCAAGTGGGAAATTAATGTTGTAGCAAGATTACAGGCTATTATATGATGAGCACAAAGATAAAGAGGCGAGTGCACTGCTCGAGGCATGGGACCACCATGCCCCTCTCTCCGTGGCCTGCCTGGACTACAAAGTGTACCAGGCTAGAACTCATGCAGAGGACAAGCCGGGCCGGTTAGCTCCTGAAACGAGTAGCAGCCAGTTACAGCAATCCGTACTGGTCCTATGTGGGTTGCCTACTCCCATGCAGACATTCACAAGGAGTTTTGCACACACTATCAGACACCAACTTCGATGTGGCCCGTCACGGAGCAGGAGAGCTTTTGTTCTCTTTGCCTAAGCCAGGCTCAGACCCACTGGGTGTGGGCTCCTATCTCCCCTGGCCTTGAGTCTGACTATAAAATCCTCAGTAAAGTATTGGCCATGCGATTGCTGACCTGTATCCCCTATTTAGTCCATGAGGACCTGAATGGGTTTACTCAAGGGAAATCTACATTGCTTAATTTGTGGTGACTCCATTGGATGCTTTAAGGGGCTACATTCCTATACTGCTTGCCTGGTATTGGACCTTGAAAAGGCATTTGATATGCTGAAATAGGCATATATGTTCACTGGCCTGAGGAAAATGGTGATAGGGGACGGACTAGTTTATCAGGTCAAGCTACTTTTTACAGAGCCATAGGCCAGAGTTGAAATCAGACAGTTGAGATGTGATCCCCCCTCCACCCTTAAACCCCCCTCCCCCAGCTCTTCTCACTCTACCTGTCCCCCCCTCCCTCGCGCTTTCCCACCGCGACCTCCTGCACGCCCCCGCCCCCCAGCTCCCATTCGCCCCCAGCTGACCCCTCCCCCCCCCCTAGTTCATATGGCGCCCGTCCGCGCCTGGCCCGCGCCCAGCGCCACGACCCCTGGTCCCCAGCTCTCCCAAGCCCCGCTGATCCGCTACAACCCCACCACCCTCCATGCCCTCAACCCGGGACGCTCCAACACCTGCTTCCAAGCTCACCCCAAACGCACCCATGGACCCTTTGCCTGCAACTCCTGCAAACGCATCTTCCACCACGCAACAACTACGACCACAAGCCCACGCGCCATCAACCACCTCAAGTGCATCCTAGTCAACGCTCGCTCCGTTCACAAACACGCCGATGAACTCTGGGACCTCCTAGACTCCACAGCACCGGACGTCGCCTTCATCACGGAGACCTGGATGAACGCCTCCTCTGCTCCAGACATCGCCACCGCCATCCCCGAAGGCTACAAGATCTCCAGGAAAGACCGCACCAACCAAGTAGGAGGAGGTATCGCCATCGTCTTCAAAGACTCCATCAGCGTCACCACCTCCACTGAAGACTCCCCTCTCGCCGCTGAACACCTGCATTTTCAGATTCGCACCGACCCGAGGACCACCCTCAGAGGATCCCTCGTCTACCGTCCTCCCGGACCTCGCGCCCCTTTCAGCGACGCCATCGCCGACTTCATCTCCCCGCATGCCCTCGCCTCACCGGACTACATCCTCCTAGGCGACCTCAACTTCCATCTGGAACAAAACAACGACCCCAACACCACCATCCTGCTCGACAACCTCGCCAACCTCGGCCTCAAACAACTGGTGAACACTGCCACCCACATCGCCGGACACACACTCGACCCTATCTTCTCCGCCAGCAAACACGTCTTCTTCAGCCACGCCTCCGCCCTACATTGGACCGACCACAGCTGCGTCCACTTCACATTCCGACGCGAGACCCGCCACCTCCGCACTCAACCCATCCCTCGCCGACAGTGAAACAAGATCCCTGAAGAGCAACTCTTCTCCGCACTCGCCGCCAACCAACCCACCCTCACTACCGACCCCAACGACGCAGCCCTCAACCTCACAAACTGGATCTCCAACTGCGCAGACAACCTTGCTCCCCTCAAACGCTCGCAGCGACAGAACAACACCAAGAAACCCCTCTGGTTCTCTGACACCCTCAAAGAATCAAAGAAAACTTGTCGCGCACTTGAGAAAGCCTGGCGCAAGGACCGCACCGCTGACCACATGACCGCCCTCAAGAACGCTACCCGCGAACACCACCACCTGATCCGTGCTGCCAAAAGGAATTTTTTCACCGACAGACTGGACAAAAACAGCCACAACAGCAGAGAACTCTTCAGCATCATCAAGGAGTTCTCCAATCCCAGCGCCAACGCCAACGCCGTCACGCCCTCACAGGATCTATGCGAATCCCTCGCCACTTTCTTCCATCGCAAGATCAGCGACCTCCACGACAGCTTCGGACACCAGACCCAACCAAACACCACAGAACCCACATCCCCGACCATCACCCTCAACAACTGGACCCACATCAGCACGGAAGAAACCAAATCCATCATGAACTCTATCCACTCCGGCGCCCCTTCGGATCCCTGCCCGCACTTCATCTTTAACAAAGCCGACGACATCATCGCCCCGCACCTCCAGACCATCATCAACTCTTCTTTTTCTTCTGCTACCTTCCCCGAATGCTGGAAACACGCCGAAGTCAACGCCCTACTAAAGAAACCTACGGCTGACCCGAGCGACCTGAAAAACTTCCGCCCCATCTCCCTTCTGCCTTTCCCAGCCAAAGTAATAGAGAAGACCGTCAACAAACAGCTGACCACCTTCCTGGAAGACAACAACCTGCTCGACCCCTCACAGACCGGATTCCGAACCAACCACAGCACTGAAACCGCCCTCATCTCAGTCACAGACGACATCAGAACCCTGATGGACAACGGTGAAACAGTCGCCCTCATTCTTCTCGACCTCTCGGCTGCCTTTGACACCGTCTGTCACCGCACCCTAATCACCTGCCTCTGCTCCACCGGGATCCAAGACCAGGCCCTGGACTGGATCGCCTCCTTCCTCGCAAACCGCTCCCAAAGAGTCTACCTCCCTCCGTTTCGCTCAGAACCCACTGAGATCATCTGCGGCGTACCTCAAGGCTCATCACTCAGCCCGACACTCTTCAATGTCTACATGAGCCCCCTCGCCAACATCGTACGCAAGCACGACATCATCATCACCTCCTACGCCGACGACACCCAACTTATACTCTCCCTCACCAAGGACCCCGCCAGCGCCAAGACCAACCTACAAGAGGGTATGAAGGACGTCGCAGATTGGATGAGGCTCAGCCGCCTAAAGCTGAACTCTGAAAAAACTGAAGTCCTCATCCTCGGCAACACCCCGTCCGCCTGGGACGACTCCTGGTGGCCCACGGCCCTCGGCACCGCACCGATCCCCGCAGACCACGCCCGCAACCTCGGCTTCATCTTGGACCCTCTTCTCACCATGACCAAGCAAGTCAACGCCGTGTCCTCCGCCTGCTTCCTCACCCTCCGCATGCTCCGCAAGATCTTCCGCTGGATCCCCGCCGACACCAGAAAAACCGTGACCCACGCCCTCGTCACGAGCCGCCTGGACTACGGCAACACCCTCTACGCCGGGACCACAGCCAAACTCCAAAATCGCCTACAACGCATTCAAAACACCTCGGCCCGCCTCATCCTCGACGTACCCCGCAGCAGCCACATCTCCGCACACCTGAGACACCTGCATTGGCTCCCAGTCAGCAAAAGGATCACCTTCCGACTTCTCACTCACGCACACAAAGCCCTCCACGACAAGGGACCGGAATACCTCCCTCGCATCCGACGCTCCACGGCGGGTGGGAGATCTTTCTCCTTCCTGGCGGCCAAGACCTGGAACTCCCTCCCCACCAGCCTCAGGACCACCCAGGACCACTCCGCTTTCCGGAGACTCCTAAAGACCTGGCTGTTCGAGCAGCGATAACCACCCCCTTTGTCCCTAGTGCCTTGAGACCCGCACGGGTGAGTAGCGCGCTTTATAAATGCTAATGATTTGATTTGATTTGATCAAGTCACGGTGTACAAGACAGAGGTGCCTACTGTTGTGCTGCTTTCTGCACTGGTGATGGAGCCCATAGGGCAGAGATTGCACCAGCCAGCGCAGGACTGGGAATTGTTACCCCCGGATCAAATACATGCAGCTTCACTCTATGCAGATGCTGTCCTAATCTACATGAGAGATATATGGAATGGTGTAGATTCTGAGATGAGGGCCCTAATGGCATTTAAGGAGGTAATGGGGACTGGGAGTGAATTGGGCAAAAACATGCATATTGCCCCTGGCTTTGGCCTGCCCCCAGGAAACAGTGGTTTCAAACTCCCATAGCATAAAGTGGGAAGCCCACAAGTATCGGTACTTGGGCATCAATGTGTATCATTCTTCCAAGGATTCATTGGAGGGCAACCTCATGAGAGCAGTGGTCTCCCTGTGCCACTTAATCACCTTTTGGTGCTCCCTCTCACGGTACAGGGTAGGTGTGCCTTATCCAAAATAGTGATTTTTCCTAGACTTCTTTATTGTTTCGAGGATTTATTGGAGGGCAACCTCATGAGAACGATGGTCTCTCTGTGTCACCTAATCACCTTTTGGTACTCCCTCTCACAGTACAGTGGAGGAGGTCTCTTATACAAAATGGTGATGCTGCCTAGACTTCTTTATCATCTCACAAACATTCCTGTTCTTGTCCCATAATGAACGTTCTGCATGCTGGATTGCATGCTAGGGGACCTGCTCTGGAATAAAGGTAGCTGTAGAGGTGCTCTGGCTAAGCTTTCGTTGCTTACAGCCGCAGGGGCTTTGAGCACTGTTACATGGCAACACAACTCTAATGGCCAGCCTGCTGGCTAGCAGGGCTTAACCCGGCACACATCTTGACCACACTGGGCAAGGAGGCATGTTACAAGGTGCAGGAACTGTTTCTTCTGCAGTCATTGCTGCCAGTTCATTCCAGTAGCCTTCTCCACATAGCCTGTGACTGTTACCATATGGCCTTGAGGTACTCGCCTAGCACCCTGCCGTATACACCTGACACCCCCGAGTACTCTCCTTGGCATTCATGTGGCAGCTGGGAGGGACTCCTTGGGTGACCTGTATCAGGATCGTCTTGTAGACCTGTCTGATATACTTTCGGAACAGACATTCCAATGGGTCAATTTTTACAGCACTGGCTACCAGTTGCTGTGATAGATGGTCTCTGGTGCACTGTGACCAGTGAGCTGACCATACACTCCTTGACTCAGACACTGTTTACATTGGAGAGGGACACCATCTGGTCACATTGATCATGAGAGCTATTCCTGATTCAATGACAGATTTATGAGCCAGCCTGAGGGGTCAGTAGGAACATGACATGCACCATCCATTGGCTCCTAAGGAATGGCAGCAGATACTCCAGTACACACATAAGGTTTCCCGAAATGCTTGTTTCCAATATAACTAATTTAACTCCTGCCATTGTGCTTATTTGGCTCCAACTAAACTGCATTGCATTTATCCAACCTCTTCTCCGGACACCACAGGTGTAGACAGACTGGCGCAAATATATTGCACAAGCTCTGGTCAGGTGGCTATGCTGCAATGGGCCACAGTGGAATCAGTGGTATTACATGGAAAGGAGCTGTGGGGCCTTCGTCGACTTCTCTTCGCCACTGATTGGGATGACTTATTGCATGATTTTTGAAGTGATACAGACTCCAACTCGAACTTGTAGTCACCACCATCATGAGTACCAGTACATACCTGTCCAGGGGACATGACCGTGTCCATCCCAATGGGACGGGCACATAGTCATTGTTAGAAATGGGGCCTTTAGTTGGCAGTCAGTTTGCACCCTGTCCAAGTAGGGACCCTCAGTCTAGTCAAACAATAGCTAAAATAACCCCTGCTCACTCTCTTGCTAGCTTGGCACAAGCAGTTAGGCTTATCTCAGAGGCAATGTGTAAAGTATTTGTACCAACACACGCAGTAACAAAAACACCACAAAAGGCCTCCACACCAGTTTAGAAAAATAGTCAATATTTATCTAAATCAAACAAGGCCAAACAACAAAAAATCCAACAAATAGAAGCAAAGTTATGAATTTTCAAAGATTAAACTTCAATATAGCGTTTAGAAACACAAATGCTCCAATGTAGTGTTATCGTAGTGTTGTGACGAAGTGGTTCCAAATAGTCCGATGCCAATGGCGTTGGTCACGGGGTCGCACGGAACCCCAGGTACAGTACCTTTGATAAAAGAAGAAACAAGCCGGTGAACGGAGTCAGGGAGGTGACGTGTCGATGGATCCAGTGCGGCATTGGTTCCTTACTGCAGAGCAAGGGAGGTGATGCGGTGTCGTGCGAGATGTCAGTTCCTGATGATCTGGCAGGTCCGAAGAATCCCATGGGTTAAGATGCGTTGGGCCACCTTATGGGGTTGCAGTCACGCAACGGGGCTGCTGGTGCTGCAGCAGAGTCGGGTGTCACGGACGTCAGTAACATGCACTTCTTGACTCACGGAACTTCAGCTAGGCTGCACCAACGTCGGGCCTGCGGTAACAGTCAGGGTCATCGCACTCCAGCAGAGACCACAGCTTTGGGTTGCCATCAGAAGCACAGAGTTGTGAAGAGGTGCCAATTCTGGAGTCGTCCGGAGTAGGTGTGCCTGGATCTTCCTGTTTCTCATCAGAACTCACTTCCAAGGGCTCAGAAACTGGATTGGCACCACTTGGTAAGTCAGGGTCCTCAGCAGGAGTACACAGGTGCTGGTAGGTGAAGTCTTTGATTTCCCTGAGGCTCCTTAAGAGGAGGAAAGCTCAGTCCAAGCCCTTGGAGACACTTCAAAAGCAGGATTGCAGAAAGCAGAGTCCAGTTTGTTCCCTCTTAGGCAGAAGCAGCAGCAGTAGGCCAGCACAGCAAAGCAACAGGCAGAGTGGCAGGTCCTCCTCAAGCATCAAGCTCTTTTCATTGGTAGAGGTTCCTCTTGATCCAGAAGTAATCTAAAGTCTGGGGTTTTGGGTCCACTACTTATACTCCTTTCGGCTTTTGAAGTAGGCATACTTCAAAGGAAGGTCTCTGTTGTTCACAAGATCCTGCCTTTCCAGGCATGGCCCCAGACACACTTATACTCCTTTCTGCTTTTGAAGTAGGCAAACTTCTAAGGAAAGTCTCTGTTGTTCACAAGATCCTGCCTTGCCCAGGCATGGCCCCAGAAAAGATCCTGCTTGTCCAGGCATGGCCCCAGGCACACTCCAGGGGCTTGGAGTCTGCATTGTGTGAGGACAGACACAGCCCTTTCAGGTGAAAGAGTCAGCTCCTCCCTTCGCCCTCTACAGGAGACTCATCAGAAGGCAGGGCATTCCTCAGCTCTCTTTGTTTCACTGCCTAGAGGGAACTCACAAACAGCCCAACTGTCAGTCTGACCAAGACGTGGATTCCACAGGCAGGCAGAGGCACAAAATGGTTAAGCAAGGAAATGCCCACTTTCTAAAAGTGGCATTTTCAAACAGACAATCTAAAAACCAACTCTATCAAAATGTGTATTTTAAAATTGTGAGTTACTTAGCCCCTATCCAGTGCAAACAGATATCCAGAGTGGTACTTTTGATTTATAAAAATAACAGATGATAGACTGAATGCTGAACAATGCAAACATTCACCCCCTGTCACAAAGATCTGGGTTTAATCCATCATTTTTTTGCTCACCACGCCACCCCAGTTTGGACCTAGGCATATGCAAATCAGTCTTCACCCTGTTCCTCATAGGAGCAATCCAGCCCGAACTGCCAAGCCAGTTCCTCCCTGGATCAGAAACAAGCATACTAGGACCGGTTTCAGGGTACCACCCTTCCTCAACTTTGAGCAGTGAGCACGGGACCCACGTTTGGGCATACCCTTCCCATGTGGGGCAATAAATGCAAAAATACGTTTTTTTGCTCACCACGCCACCCCAGTTGGACCTTGCCATATGCAGATAAGTTTTGACCCTGTTCCTCATGGGAACAGTCCCGCCCGAACTGCCAAGCCAGGTCCTCCCTGGACAGAAAACAAGCATCCTAGGACCGGTTTCAGAGTATCACCCTTCATCAACTAGACTAGCTTGAAACCAGTGGTGCAGTGAGCACGGGACCCACGTATGGGCATACCCTTTCCACTTGGGGCAACAAATGCTAAAAAGAACAGATGATGGATGGAATGCTGAACAATGCAAACATTCACCCCCAGTCACAAAGATCTGGGTTTAATCCATTGTTTTTATGCTCCCCACGCCACCCCAGTTTGGACCCAACCATATGCAAATCAGTCTTGATTCTGTTCCTCATGCAAACAATTCAGCCCAAACTGCTCAGTCAGGTCCTTCCTGGACCAGAAACAAGCATCCTAGGACCAGTTTAAAGATATCACCTTTCATTAGCCAGGTTAACTTAAATCCAGTGGTGCAGTGAGCACGGGACCCATGTCTGGGCATACCCTTCCCACTTGGGGCAACAAATGCAAAAAGAACAGAAGATGGATGGAATGCTGACCAATGCAAACATTCACCCCCTGTCACAAAGATCTGGGTTTAATCCATCATTTATTTGCTCACCACGCCTCTCCAGTTTGGACCTAGCCATATGCAAATCAGTCTTGACACTGTTCCTCATGGGAACAGTCCAGCCCGAACTGCCAAGCCAGGTCCTCCCTGGACTGGGGAAAAGCATCCTAGGACCGGTTTCAGGATATCACCCTTCATCATCCAGGCTAGCTTAAATCTGGTGTCATAGCAAGCACGGGACCCACGTTTGGGCATACTCTTCCCACCTGAGGTGACATGCAGCGTCCTTTTATGCTCCTCACCATCGGAACAGCTGATGGACTTCACAAGAAACGAATTAGACTGCAACACTGAGACAACCTCTCCTTGCAACATTGTTTCCATTGCTCCTGTCAGCAACTTGTAACATTTCCATGGCTGTGCATCCTCTGAGGTAAACAAGACTTCATCTGCACCAAAGAAACAAGAGGGAATCTCCCTTAGAGTGACAGAATCACTCCTCTGCAACTGCAGGCACCTAAGGAAGCAACGTCCACCTGCTGGGATCTGCGGTCCTTAGGACCTGCGAAGATTCTCAAACACAGGTGATGGTTCTGATGGGTCCTCTGTGTTCTCTCTGCATTTTATCCAACTTGGGAGACTGTGAGTCCTTGCCTCTTCCTCCAAGACAGAACCTCTGTGCACCCTGACTGTTGCAGCACCCAAAGCTTGCTGAATCCAGCTCTGATGGATTTTCAAGTAGCCAGCTTTTGCATTATTCCATTTATGAGTCCCCATGTTAGCAAATGGGATGACTAGGTAAATTACCACTGCTCTCCTGGTCGCTTGGGGTCTTCTAGATACTTACCTCTTAGGTTCCACTCTCTCCCAGCCCTTGGCTAACTACTCATATTCTCTGACGGGGGACCCATTCTCTCATTCCACTTTTTTAGTATATGGTTTGACCCCCCCCTCCGAAAGGGACCTTGCTATTTCCTGATACTTACCTGTCTATATTTTGTGTGTACTTACCTCCAGAAGGGGGTTTGCTTATAGCAATTTAGTTTGGTGTTCCTGTAATAAAGTACCTTTATTTTTGCAACACTGTGTGGTTCCTTTCATGTGTGATAAGTTACTGTGTGACTACTGTGGTATTGCAATTACTTCACACTCCTCCTAGATAAGTCTTGGCTGTGCACTACCACTAGTGAGCCCGGGCTATCTAGACACTGTAACACTATCTAATAAGTGTTGCCTGGACCCAGTACAAGGTGTAACACCATAGGTGTCCACCACACACTGGGCCAGCCTCCTACATTGGTGGTGCAGCGATAAGATAAGACACTTGCAATTCCTTTTCCACTCTGTCACCAATGACTTTCCACAGAAAAGGTCACTACTAGTCTTTAAGACACACTACACTTGGTAGCAGGGATTTCTAGACCTCTAGTTTAGAAAGTCTAGAACCTTAGATTAGGACGATGCACTCACACTACTCTATGTAACATGCCTTCAGCAGAGAACACAAGTCAGGCCCCGGAACCAAACATTGCAGATTCGATCCTTTCTAGCCGTAAATTGTACAATCCTTTCCCCTTTTAATGTTTCTTCTTAAATCGGTTATCAATTTAAACTGAAACAAACATGTATTTTCTACCAATAAGGGGGGCCTTCAAAGCATATTCCACTATGTTTACAATTAAATGTAGTGGCATTTTTATCGGTGAAATTATAAATCTGAGGAACAGATTTAAGTAAAAAGGTTCTGCACCTAGTTAAAATACGGCACACCATGGCACACGGTAGGGGACAATAGTGTCAGAATTGTTGACGCTATTTATGTACTCTGCAGGAGTAGTGCCAAACTACACCTGCAGAGTACAGAGGGGCTCATTACAGATAATGGTATGCCCCCTTTTAATGCTTGGTCTGAGCAGGTGTTAAAAGTGCTGAAAAAAATGGCGCAAGGTAATCTCATGGATTTTCTTGCGTCATTATTTTGGCCCACCTAACAGGTGAACCTCGGTACAGGCATAATGTGGTGCAAGGTTTACAAAGTGGCGCAATCCATGCATTGCGCCACTCCGTAAAAATGGTGTGGGGAAAATGCCACTTTAGCACGGCCTTAGCTTAAAAAAAATGACCCTCGGCAGCTCTAAGATATTGCTAGGGGTATGTTTATACTTGTTTTGCGCCAAATTTGCATCTTTTTTTTAATGCAAATTCAGTGCTAAACGAATTCCATATTTATAATTTGGCACTAGACGCGTCCAAATTTCCGGAGTTAAAATGATTCTTTGGACATGGAAAGCTACTTTGCATCCATGAGATGTAGGCATTCTCGTGCAAAAAATGACTCTATACCTTAGCGCCATATTTATCCCCCCAGTGCTAAAATCGCGCATGGTTGGAGTAGGTGACAAATAATGGGGCAAAGCTTGCTTTTCACCATTATTTATGCCTGTGTCAGGGCAGGCATAAGGGGACCTGTGGGCCTATTTCCACAGTGGAACACCATGGAATAAGCCCACAGGTCCCCTCCCCAGGCCCCGGGTACACCCCCCCACGCACACCAGAGGGACAGCGGAGGATGGGGGACCCCATCCCAGGTAAGTATACGTAAGTACAGGAAAGTAATTTTTTTAAGTGCCATTGTGGGCCCTGAAATAGGCCCCCCTACATGGCACTGGGTGCAATGGCCATGCCCAGTGGACCCTGGTCCCCTGTGCTGGCCATTGGGATGGTGGGCATGACTCCTGTCTTTTCAAAGACAGGAGTCATATGCTACAGATGGTTTTGTGTCAGAAAATGACACTAGGCTGCTTAGAGTAATTTTTTCTTACTCTAACGTGCCTAACGTCATTTTTTTGTGCAAAAATCCCTTCTTCTATACTGCCAGCCCAACCCGACTAAAGTCAGTTTTTTTGCCACTAGCCTACCCTTTGCACCGGCTTGCACCTTTCAATAAATATGGTGCCCGGCTGGTGCACAGAAATGGTGCAAGCTGGTGCTAAACTTTTTGGTGCAAAGCTGAGTTGGTGCAGTTTAGTCAGGGCCTAAGTGTCATATTTCTCCCCGGTGCTAAATTTGTGTACGGGGGGAGGAGGGGTCAAACAATGGTGCAAAGATTGGAACACCATGGAATAAGCCCACAGGTGCCCTCCCCTGGCCCCAGGGACACCCCCACCCACACCAGAGGGACAGCAGAGGATGGGGGACCCCATCCCAGGTAGGTATAGGTAAGTATTTTTTTTTTAAGTTCCATTGGGGGCCCTGAATGGCACTGGGTGCAATGGCTATGACCAGGGGACCCTGGTCCCCTGTGCTGGCCACTGGGGTGGTGGGCATGACTCCTGTCTTTTCTAAGACAGGAGCCATGTGGTATGGATGGTTTTGTGTCAGAAAATGATGCTAGCCTGGTTAGAGTCATTTTGTTACTGTGACCTGCCTAATGTTATTTTTTGGTGCAAAAGCCCCTTCTTCCATACAGCCAGCCCCACCTGGCAAGCATCATTTTTTTTTCACACTATCCTACCCTTTACACCGGCTTGCACCATTCCATAAATATAGTGCCCGGCTGGTGCTCAGAAATGTTGCAAGCCGGGGCTAAACATTTTGGTGCAAAACTGCGTTGGTGCAGTTATGCACCAAAAAGTATAAATCTGGGCCTTAATCTCCTCCCAAGGAAACTGGACTTGAGTCACAAACTACAAACTTATGCAAACCTTCAAAATTGTCAATTTTAAGAGGAATTGGTTCAGTAATCTGGTTTGTTAGGAATTGATGTGTAACTCCTACAATCTGCACTGTTTTCCCAGAAAGTGGCACATTAGGGACATCTGCAGTTGTCCCTGTAAAGTGTGTAGCTCCTGTATCAACTAGGAATCGAACATCATGACCCATTACTTTTCTATTTACATGAGGACTCTTTTGATCCACTTCTAATGAAGCTGCTAACACACATTCCTTTTCCATTGAACTCTCGTTCATCACTTCATCACTCATCACTTCATCATTCAATTCATCATCACTATGGAGTGAGAACTGGTGAACCACATGATTACTTTGATTTAACCTTTGACCTGTGTTCTGCTGAGGAAGCATCATCTGCTGCTGTACCATTGCAGCTTCAGGTATCTGCATTTGTTATTTTGGTACCATTTGCACTTTGGGCTGTTGAATTTGCTGTGACTGTGGCAACTGAAAATGTGGCACCTGTATCTGTTGCATGGGTTAGGCACTTTGCATTTGCTAAGGAGTCTGCATCTGATTACTATTATTCTGGACATTTAGATTAGGACCTCTCATTCTCAGTCCTCTCAAATTTGGAAAAAGATTGTTTTCATTCATCTGCGTAACAACACCTTCCTGTGCCATCATTGGACACTCCCATTTCCAGTGCCCTGGGCCCCCGCCAGTATGACAAGGTAACATCCTTTTCATTGTCTGCATATCACCTGGATTAACAACAGTATTCAAATCAACACCAAGATTTCCATTTCTATTACCACCACGACCTCTACCTCTTGCCTGGTTCCGAAACAACATGCAAGTGTTTCCCTGCTGCTGTGGATAAATTCCTTGCATTCCTGATTGTGCTTTTTTACTATGCATCACCATTGCCTTCTCCTTCAATTTCTTCTGCTTCATTTCAATCACATCACAAGAGTATTTAGCAAATTTTAATATTTTATTAACTGGTATTGCTGGCTAGCAAATCAAATGACTCTTAAGCATTTGGCTAATATCAGGTCTCATCCCTTCAACAAATCTAAACACAAAATGAATCATATCTTTGGTCTCAATTATTTCTGTACCACTGTAACATTTAAATGCTTGCAGCAATCTCTCATAGTATGCATGTATTGCCTCTCTCACTTCATGTGCTTTCCTATCAATTCTCTGCGAATCAATACTTTTAGGTGAAATTCTAGTTTTAAAAAATTCAATCACTTTGTAATAGTACTTCATTACATCAGGAGATGGTGTACCTGTAACTGGATTTCGTGGAGGCTCTCTTGTTGGCCAGTCAACACTCCTTTTGCATTCAACCCACAGATCAGGTGGAACCACTATTTCTAGCAGGGTATTCAAATCCTCCCACTGGCATTTTGCAATCTTCACAAACCTATCTGTCTGCTGGTACCATTCTACTGGTTTCTCTTTCAATATCAGGTAGTCATTTGTAAATGACAAAATATCACTTCTGATCCTAGGAACATGTACATCATTTCCTCAAAGAATTTCTCTCTTTGGTAATATCTTTATTGTATTATCAGTCTGCTGCACATTAACATTTGAATTTGCAGACTCCCTTTTCTTTCGATCTCTTTTCTTTACCCATCTGCTTTACCATTTATCTTATGCTCCCCCTGTTTGAATATTCTGAATTAATTCCTTAGTATGAGTTTTCATTCCCAGTATTCTCGGCTTCTCAATATCTTTTGAATCAAATTCTAATCTGTAACTTCTTGTCAGTAGCTTTGATTTCTCAATTTCTATTTCACATTTCTCTGCAAGTTATGCCAAGTTCTCGTGCACCAATCCTGCTCTCTTCGTACCATTTTTACATATGAAGTGTAACTCATCTTAATTATCTGAGTCAATCCTATTTAACTGAAGTGTTTCCTCAATCATTTAATTTAATTATAATTTAAGTCTTGATAAGTTCAATTAATTTCCTCATTCAGCAATTGTTTTTGCTCACTTGTTTTTCCTAACCAGTCTGTTAACTGCTGAACTGACAAACCTTGACATGAAACATTATTATTCACATTGGGAACGCCCTGTGGAGTAATACATGGAGTCTCAGGAGTCATCAAAAATGAATTAGAATTCATATCTGACTTTCACAAATTCTGTGAAGTTCCAAAATAACTTGTGTCAATCAGTGGACCTGTCTTTTCAAAAGTCTGATTCATTGGAGACATAACTCGTGCAGTAACATTGAGTCTCTCCACCTCTACATTTGAATTAAAAATATTCTGCACATTGCTCTCATTATTTCCTTGAGCAAACAATGGTACAATAGGACCAATAGTAACAGGTACCATTGATGCTTCTGGACTTGGACTTGATTGAACATTTTGATTTGTCGAGTAAATTACCCCTGAATTCTGGCCTAACCGCATTTGTAAAATTCGACTGTGATATTGTCACTGGTGTGTATTTTGGCATAGTCTGAACCTGCACTAGAGCTATTGAATTAGGTGTAGACTCAATCTGAACCATCATTGGTTTCTGATAAATGTGTGATATCTGCGATGATTGCACCACTGATACTGTCAAGCTTGGTGCAGAACTTACAACAGGAATTGAAGGACAAACTAAACTACAGGTAGCTCAACCTGAGACATAGGTGCCTGAGTAACTGTCATAGCAGGAACACTAGTTGCAACCTGTACGTGACTCTGTGTTACTACAACTGGAACTGGAGCACTTGGACCTTTACTAATTCCTAGACTTGTCTCTGGTGCTGTATATGGTGGAGGACCACTTCTCAGTAACTGCATTATAAATTCATCATCATCTGAGTCATCATCATAAGTCAATGATCTCCTACCCTCATCTGACTTTGACTCATTTTCTTAAGAAGAGTCCTTTTTCTTTGTCTTGGAGTTTTGTCTAACACTGCTCTCCTTCTCTTGTGTAATTGCAGGAGACATTCCAATTCCCTGTAAAATTTCAGTTCTCGAAAAAATGTTTACTCAGTGTCACATCTTGCTTCTAATAATGTTTTCTCAACTTTTCTCATTCTCTTCTCAAATTTTGATTTTTCTTGTTGTCTGGCCACTAACTCCCAAATGGCTGCAGCTTCAAATTGTGCTGGTCCCATAGAAGGTTTTAATTCATACAGCACTCTTCTCAAATCAAATTCTCTAAAATTCTCATTTTAAAAGTTCCATAGGCAGGAAACGCTAAGCTCCCTTCCTTCTCTGTAATTTTGCACCATTGTTTCAACCAAAAATATGCTGCAATACCTTTCTCTTCAATTACAATGTATGCAGGTGTACCTTCTGGTAGGGCAATTTCTCCTACTTTAATTGGAATAAAAGCATCTCCCTTGAGCGCACTCTTTAACGCTTTGAAAACTACAATTTATTCAAATAGGAAGTAATTCAATCCCAAAATCCTTTTTGCTTATCTCTCTCAACCGATAACACTTCACAGTTGTCCACCAATCTGTTCACGGCTCACTTTCACCAATCGGCCTATGCCAGCGCAGACTTATGTGACGTTACACTCACATGCATGGTGGTTGAAAAGTCTTGCAGCTTCTCCTCCAAAACTCAATTCACACAAAAACAAATGCAAATATTGCAAGCAGTAAAGAAAAATCAAGACCCCAACTTGTCCACTTACTACAGGTAGAGAACACAATCACTTCGGAAGCCTTATGGAATGTTCGACTAAGGCTTTTAGCTTTGGCATGTACTCATTTGACTTTGGCTTTCTCTGATTCGCAAGTAAAATTCGACCAACAAATTCTACCCTTGACTAATGCTAGATCCTCCTTGTGCACTCAAGAATTACCAATATTGGTCCAACTAACACTCCCTTTAACACACACAATTTGTCAACCACTCCCAATTGACCAACTAAACAGACAAGTTACAACAACGACAACCAAGTGTCTTCTACACTTCTCCAATACTCAATACTCAAGAGTCTTTGATCACACAGGGTCCGTATACCAACAACCACATGGGCAATTTTTGAGCACAAAGCACCACGCCCATTTGAAGTATGATAACTTCCCTACATACACCCTTTGGAGTACTCACACTCCCTAACAAACTACATTGGAGAACGCAAACTCATTAATTCTCTCAAACATCACAATTCACCTGCGATTTGCAAAGCAGTGCAAGCGCAAACCCTAACCTAATCATAAATCACACCTGGAGGGGGGGCGTGAGCAAGCCACTAAGCATGGCGGACGCGAGCTTTTAGAGCTCCGTGCTCCATCCGGCTAATTCGACTTAATCATAGGGAAATGGGGGCCACGCTGCTCCCCTGTAGCTTGAATCGGGGTCTGGGGGCTCGGAGACCCATATGAGCTGGGAGCGGATCGCTGGCACCCCCCAGCTGCTGAGTTGTGCCGCGACCCTGCGGGATGCGCCGGAAGACAACGTTCGAGGACGAGGAGGCCAGAGAGCATAGGACCGCCCATGGGAGGAATAAAGCAATGTCGAAACAACGTGAACTGCGCCCGAAGCCTGAGCCGCTAGGTGGAGCGGCCCGAGGGTGAGAAGCGGCCTGGGAGAGCGGTGCTGCCGCGGCACGCAGACTGCACCTTGGGGCCAGCCCATAGGAAGAGGTGGCCATGATTGTAGAGGAGTTCGAGGCGGCCTGGGCCGTTCCCCGACTTGAAACCCCCTGGGCCCTCCCCCCACGTATGAGCCAGGAATGGATCCCTAACGCCCCGCGACAGCAGAACTGTTTCACGACCTCGCGGGGTGCGCCGGCGGACAGAGCCCAGGAGGCGGAGGCCGGGGAGTGAGGGGCTGCCAGTGCAGAAGCAAAAATAGCGTTGCAGCCGTGCGGGCCGCGTTCGGGACCTGGGCTGCGAGACAAGGCGGCCCGGGGGCGGGAGGTGGCCTGCAACGGCTACGCAGGCTATTCCAGAGGAACGCTGACAACAGAAATCAGACCCCTGCTGGGCCTGCACTCGAAGGACTGGGCCGCAGGACGAAGAGGCCGAAACCAAAGGGACGACCGGGGCAATCTGGGCCGTGACCCCTTGACCTAAAGCCGCCTGGGCTCTCCCCCTAGCCACAGATCACAATGAAAACCAGACAGCGGGGCAGGACAGCCCAAAAGAAGTTGACGGTGATACAGCGCAGCGAAAAACATTAGAGGACCTAGCCGCGAGGTAGAGCGGTCAAAAAAGAGAAATAAACTGAAGTGACCCTGGCTGAACATCTGACCTGGAGTCCATCTGGTTCCCTCCTCCTGGCAGCTGGTTGACCTTGCCTGGGGGGAGGAGGCTGCAGCCCCTGACAGCGAGCAAGAAGGTGAGCGCGCAGACTGAGCGAATCCCACACTGGGACGGGGTGGGGGGCTGGAGTGGTGCCCCTGTCCCCTCTGGGAGCTAGAGGGGGTGGGTCGCTTCCCCCCGCTCCTGGCCTCAGCTTGGGAGAGGAGTGGATCTCCCCCTGATACCCGGAGCTCCAAATTGAAAGGAGATGAGGGTGTAGCTGAGTGGAAATACACCCGAGGCCCTCAATGAACCCACAGGAACCACTTGACCCACATTCACGTCGACACTGAGCATATTTATTTTGTTGAAAATACATAACACTGTAAAGCACCCACAAGGTGAACAATCAGGTGTCAGGGGACCGAGCGAAGAGAACTATCTAACCGGGCTGCTCGTGCTGTCACTGGGGGTTTGCTGTCAACCTCCTGACAAGCGGGCCTAGCCTCCCACTAATCGCCTTGGGCATCTGGCAAACAAAGACTATACTAAAAGACCACAGTACAAATTAGAAGCCAGAGGTGCACGGAGCGCTACAGTTGAAGCAACACAAGCTACAACCCTCTGTTGGACTGGCCGCAAGGGGAGAACTACAGCACTGAACAGATGGTGATCACTGGATCAACGGCCTGAACTCGAGCTGTACAGACCATCTGGTGAGCGACCCACCCACCCCCTTACTACTCCAGCTAAGGCTAGACTGGAACGTGGTGCAAGCGTGACACCTGACAAAACAACAGTTGGCGACCCGAGACCGAACAGAAATCCTATTAAGAACTGAAACATGGCCGGAACAGGGCGCTTACGCCCTGGCGCTGGAACTGGAAAATCCCAGGACTCGCTAACTCAAGACAGCCAAAAACTAGACGCAGTACTTGCAGCTGTAAAATGCATTGGAGACTCGCTGAAACGCGCCCGCACGTCTTTGGAAGCCAAAATAGATAAGGTGGCGAGCGACCTTGTCCTACTGCACGCGGACCACCGCAAACTCACAGAGAAAACCAAAGAGATTGAAACCACAGTAAACAAACTGACCCCTGTGACCACTCAATTGAAAACTGGTATGGAAGACATACAGGCCAGGGTAACGGAACTGGAGCGGCGAGTCGAAGACGCAGAGGGCCGGTCCAGAAGAAACAATATCCGGGTAGTGAATCTACCAGAAGGCACCGAAGATCGAGACCCGGTGGCCTACTCGGAGAGATGGCTGCGAGGGTAAGTACCAGAAGGCGAACATACCCCCTTCTTCTCTGTGGAGCGTGCACACTGTATTCCAGCCCGAATGCGACCACCAGGCAGCGCTCCGCGCCCATTCATTATTCGGCTACTCCACTATGAAGACAGAGACATTATACTGTGAGCGGTAAGGACCGGCCCGCCCCCCCAGGTGGATAACGCGCAGATCTTGCTGTTCCCCGACTATCCCTTGGCGGTACAAAGAGATAGAGCCTCCTATCTGCTTCTGAAACATGAACTGCGATCCCTAGGCCTCACCTACTCCTTGCTATTCCCCGCCAGACTACGAGTTGTGACAGAGGATAAAACACACTTCTTCTCCACTCCGGAGACAGCGTGGGAATGGCTTGAATCATCTGGACTGTCCTCTGGTGGCGCACCAGATCGAACAGGTCCGATGCCTCGACTCAGGCGCAACCTCACCAGACGAGACCGAAAGAAAAACACAGCCCACAATGGGCCATCAAAATGCGCTCTAGAGCTGGAACAGCTGATTCAGGAGCGAAGGGAAGCGTTCCACACTGCCGCAGCGATAAGTGTCGCCCCCACCCTCGGGATCAGACACAGAACTCTCTCAACCGACCAGTGACCCCCCCTCACGCCGGAACAGCTACTGGAATCAGACCTCTGTGACGCCAGCCACCGCAGACGGTCTTTTTTAAGGGAACCTTGAACAATGTCTTGAGCCTACACACATAGCAGGAACTTCCGGGCCAATGAGGTCTGCATT
The DNA here is from genome assembly GCF_031143425.1 of Pleurodeles waltl. Taxonomy (NCBI): domain Eukaryota; kingdom Metazoa; phylum Chordata; class Amphibia; order Caudata; family Salamandridae; genus Pleurodeles; species Pleurodeles waltl. Next base: position 346,855,760 of record NC_090439.1, read on the forward strand.
GATGTGACTTGAGAGACAAGACTGCAAAGGACCTACTCATTGAGCATAAGCACCGACTTACAAGCAATCATGTATACTCCGGGTGGCCTGATGCATCCTCCCGGAGGCTGCACCTCTCTATAACTGGGGGATGTGGAGCTCCCCCTATATTCCCCTCCATTTTTTTTCTTTTATTTCCCATAACCGGATAAAAAAGGCCCATAACTGAAGTATTTCCTTCTGTGAATTCGGCCTACCCCCAAACTCCTACCAGTGGAGACATACAATGTATGGAGGTGTGATAATACGATATTGGTTTTGTTGTTGTGTTTGGGCGGTGACCTGTTGTTTAACTGCTCCGATGGTATTAGTTAAGTTTTGTTTTTGCCGGCTGACACTTACTGAATCTCTAGCCATCAGTGGGGGATGGAAAAATAATGATGAGAGACTGAACGGAGGGACTGGGCAGGGAGAAACAAAAGAAAACCCAATGCTTATAATATGGCCACGTACACAGCACTTCCTTGGAATGTAAGAGGCATACATACGCCCAAGCAGCGATATGCTATTTACTCCTATCTTAAGCGTCACTTGATTCACACAGCACTCTTACAGGAAACACACATCTCGAGCCCGAGATTCCAAGACTGCGCCAGCGCTGGAGAGGGCAATTATATGCAACAGGACACTCAGCATATGCTAAAGGTGCACTAATCTGGATTAGAGCTGGTACCCCATTTGCAGCGGAGGAGCAGGTTGTGGATCCACAGGGTAGATTTGTGCTAGTTAAGGGAAGACTTGCAGGGCACGCGGTAGTACTGGGCTCCATATACACCCCAAACACGGATCAAAATGGCTTTCTACATAATCTTTCCCACCGACTGGCGGGTTGGAGTGGCCTTCCGTGGCTGCTAGGGGGCGACTACAATAGTGTATTGGACGTGGAGTTAGACCGCTCCTTTCCCCCGCTACCTACATCACCAGTGGTAGCAGCCTCGAAGGGTTTAGTGAACTGGACCCAACAATGGCAACTAGTAGACATGTGGAGGCAACGGCATAGGACAGACAGGATCTACTCCTTTTATTCTGCTCCGCACTCCCTACATGTGCTACTAGATAGAATACTTTGCACCACGAGTCTTGCCCCGGTGGTGACGAACTCGGAGTAACTGAGGCGAACACACTCAGAACACAACCCCCCGATTGCACGTCTATGCTGGGGATCCCCCCGCCCGGCTATCCCCACATGGAAGCTGAGACCGGAACTACTGGAAGACGCTGCCTTTCGAGTGTCATTAAGCGCTGCAATCCCAGAATTCTTTGAACAAAACGACAGCTCTGCCTCGTCGGGTTTGATAGAATAGGATGCATTCAAGGTTTTCATACAAGGGCACTCTCTGGGAGCTCAATGTAATCTGCGCCGCTTGGTCGAGCGCAACCTGACCAGAGTGGAGCAGGACCTGTTACAGCCTGAGAGGGAAGCCATAATTAACCAACCAGACAACTAAAGACTGTCAGTAATACGTGCCGAACATTTATCACTACTAGAGTGCCTGCGATGCCTAAACTACACCGCACACTCCGCGAGAACCCATGCTTCGGCCGACGAAGCAGGCAAGCTCCTAGCTTGGTTGATCCAACGAGACTGTGAGAGGAGACCGATAATGGAAATCCTCTCACAGGCAGGGGAACTGATATACACACCCGAGAGATACAAACTGAGTTCACAAGGCACTACGAAACACTCTATGCCTCGAGGGCAACTCCTGAAGGCGACTCCGGAGCAGAATTTCTTGCCAGAATAGAGCTCTCACAGTTAGAGGACGAACAGTCTGGGGCACTCGAAGCACCCCTCGATGTTGAAGAGATTAGATCTAGTATCCGCGAGCTTCCATCCGGTAAAACACCAGGTACAGACGGGCTCCCAGTTTACTTTTATAAAGCCTTCGCGGTACAGTTGGCACCCAAACTGCTCCATGTATACGAGACAGCTGAACAGGAGGGCCATTGATCGGCTACCCAAAGGGAAGCGCTACTGGTCTCCCTTCCCAAACCCGGGAATGACCCGGTAGACATGGGCTCATACAGACCATTGGCAATGCTGAACACTGATTATAAAATTCTGGCCAAACTTCTAGCGACCCGCTTTGCACCGACAGTGCCGGGCCTGATACACCCAGACCAAAACGGGTTCATTCCAGCTAGAGATACCTCCCACAATATCAGAAGGCTGTTTCGTGTCATGCAATATGCGAAGTGTGATTGGTCGCGAGCGGGCTGTCTTGTTTTAGATCTGGAAAAGGCCTTCGACTCCTTGGAGTGGCCCTATTTGTTCAGAGTGCTAAGGCAGTTTGGTATAGGACCATATTTTGCTCGCCTAATTAAGTTACTATACACCAGAGCACTGGTCAGGGTGAGGCTGGGATCCGAGATATCAGAACCGATCCGGGTATGTAGAGTGTACCCTCAAGTCTCCCGATTAAGATGCCCTGATTTACTTGAGCAATCACTCTGCCTCCTTGGCAGAAGTGCTGAAATTGCTGGACTCCTTTGCCCTCGCCTCTGGACTGCACGTCAACTGGTCCAAGTCCAGTATCTTCCCTCTTATCTCCATCCCGGTTGACACACATACGTCACTACCGCAGTATAAACCACCGTGGTCACACGCAACCTTTAAATACCTCGGAGTGCAGATTTATCATTCTATTATAGATCTAAAAGAGGACAACATCGACAGAGTACTAAGCTCCACCCGCAGCCTAATACCATTTTGGAGCTCACTCCCCTTATACCCGATGGGCTGGGTAGCAATAGCCAAGATGCTTATCCTCCCGAGGTTCCTATATTATTTCACTGCCCTCCCGTTGTGCCTGCCACGCTCCTTCTTTAACAAACTGCATTCAATACTAACCAACCTACTCTGGGGCAAAGATAGACGCAGAGTAGCGCTGACCATAACACAACACCCGCAAGAAATGGGTAGGCTGGGCATGCCCAACCTCGAAAGATACTACCAGCCGCTCAATTGTCGTGGCTGTCTGCATGGCTTCGGGATGCCCCTTCCACCGAGGGCGTAATGCTGCAGTCATGTATGGCCCCACAAAGACTGCTGCCTACATTGATATCTAGCCCTCACTCCCTATCCCCGAAACTCATACTGCTGGAAGCAGCTCGCTTCTGTTGGCGTAGATATGTCCAAGGCAAGACTCCCTTCCCCCCTTACTCACCCTTGCTAGCGCTGTTCCAATTGCCGGGCACCCAAACTATCTCAACACATCATGACACACGGGACATAAATACACTGAGGGGCATATTTATACTCCGTTTGCGCCGAATTTGCGTCGTTTTTTTTTTACGCAAATTTGACGCAAAACTAACTCCATATTTATACTTTGGCGTTAGACGCGTCTAGCGCCAAAGTCCATGGAATTAGCGTCATTTTTTGGCGTGAACACCTTTCTTGCGTTAATGATATGCAAGGTAGGCGTTCCCGTCTTAAAAAATGACTGCGATGCTATTGCGTCGTATTTATACTCCCGGGCAAAAATGACGCCCGGGAGTGGGCGGGTCTAAAAAACCTGCATGTTCGCCGGATTTTAGCGCCTGGGTCAGGGCAGGCGTTAAGGGACCTGTGGGCTCAGAGGCCCATATTTATACTTTTTGACGCAAAACTGCGCCAACACAGTTTTGCGTCAAAAAAATTAGCGCCGGCTAACGCCATTCTGAAGCGCCATGCGGGCGCGGTATTTATTGAATGACGTTAGCGGCATTAGCCGCCGGCACTGTCTGGTGTGCGTTAAAAAAACGACGTACACCAGGGAGCGCCGTCGTAGGGGGAAAATGGCGTATGGGTGTCCAGAAATGGTGCAAGTCAGGCTGAGGCAAAAAAAGCACCACAACCCGATTTGCGCCATTTTTTAACGACGCCCATCCCCCATTGAAATGACTCCTGTCTTAGCAAAGACAGGAGTCAAGCCCCCTTGCCCAATGGCCATGCCCAGGGGACTTCTGTCCCCTGGGCATGGTCATTGGGCATAGTGGCATGTAGGGGGGCACAAATCAGGCCCCCCTATGCCACAAAAAAAATAAAAAATAATACCTACCTGGACTTACCTTAATGTCCCTGGGGTGGGTCCCTCCATCCTTGGGTGTCCTCCTGGGGTGGGCAAGGGTGGCAGGGGGTGTCCCTGGGGGCAGGGGAGGGCACCTCTGGGCTCATTCTGAGCCCACAGGTCCCTTAACGCCTGCCCTGACCCAGGCGCTAAAATCCGGCGCAAATGCCGTTTTTTTAGACCCGCCCACTCCCGGGCGTCATTTTTGCCCGGGAGTATAAATCCGACGCAATAGCATCGGAGTCATTTTTTAAGACGGGAACGCCTACCTTGCATATCATTAACGCAAAGAAGGTGTTCAAGCAAAAAAATTACGCTAATTCCATGAACTTTGGCGTTAGACGCGTCTAACGGCAAAGTATATATATGGAGTTAGTTTTGCATCGAATTTGCGTAGAAAAAAACGACGCAAATTTGGCGCAAACGGAGTATAAATATGCCCCAGAATGAGCCCAGAGGTGCCCTCTCCTGCCCCCAGGGACACCCCCTGCCACCCTTGCCCACCCCAGGAGGACACCCAAGGATGGAGGGACCCACCCCAGGGACATTAAGGTAAGTCCAGGTAAGTATTTTTTTTAATTTTTTTTGTGGCATAGGGGGGCCTGATTTGTGCCACCCTACATGCCACTATGCCCAATGACCATGCCCAGGGGACAGAAGTCCCCTGGGCATGGCCATTGGGCAAGGGGGCATGACTCCTGTCTTTGCTAAGACAGGAGTCATTTCAATGGGGGATGGGCATCGTAAAAAAATGGCGCAAATCGGGTTAAGACGATTTTTTTGCCTCAGCCTGACTTGCCCCATTTGTGGACGCCCAAACGCCATTTTTCCCTACGCCGGCGCTGCCTGGTGTACATGGTTTTTTTTCACGCACACCAGGCAGCGCCGGTCGGCTAACGGCGGCTAACGCCATTCAATAAATACGCCGCCCGCATGGCGCTTCAGAATGGCGTTAGCCGGCGCTAATTTTTTTGCCGCAAAACTGCGTTATTGCAGTTTTGCGTCAAAAAGTATAAATATGGGGCTGAAGGTGGGCGATCTATACTCCAATTCCGCGCTGTACTCCTTCGCGGAACTGGTGTCTGCCGGGGTGGTGCACAATGGGGCCTTCCTGACATACAGCGCCACTAATAATCTTTGGCGTGTCGGCAACGCCGAACCTCTTGAGTCCCCATTACTCACCACTATCCTTACAATAGGTAGCACAAAAGGTACCATAACTAAACTATACAAAATATTACTTGCAGCAGTTTGTACCACCCTGCCGCACGCTAAGGCACGTTGGGACACGGTCCTTCCTTCACCAATACCACAAAAAACTTGGATCGCAGCTCTCGCTACGATCAAATCAATATCCCGAAATCCTCGTTTACGTTACACCCAATTCAATTATATCCACCATTCTTACTTATCCCCAGCCCGCATCCAAAGAATATACCCGAACACAGCTCCGACATGCCCAAGATGCGCTACCCCAGCAGCTGACTTTTACCATATGGTTTGGAGCTGCCACTCAATAAACTCGGCCTGGCACCGCGTTACTGACGTCACAGCAGACATCTCGTCCCAAGTCCTATCCCCCACACCAGATTCCTGCTTATTGGGCATACGCCACCGTACTAGAGGAGATAAACAGATACACAGATTTATATATCTAGCGTTTGTTGTCTTCAAACATCTGATAGCAATACATTGGAAGGCTCCACATGTCCCACCCCACCAGGTTTGGCTCCGTGACTTACACAGTCGCTCACAAGCTGAAGCGCAGACACTCCACCTACTGCAACACAAAGGTCTTATTAAGGAGGGCCCTGAAATCTGGAACACTTTCGTTGTGGCAATGGAAGCGAGGGATGACTTGTACCCCCCGTGAATAGGGCACCATACATAACCCTTACAGCCCAGGTTGATACTGTCAGCATGACATTTGAACTGCCCCAATCTCATTTATTATCATTATTGGCACTCTCATCCTTATCTTCAAAGTATCAATGTAATACACCAGGCTGCTTTAACTGCGTTCAAGCCTTCATGCAAGTCATACCCAGCTCATTCAATACTAATCCTGCTCAGCACCCCGCCGCATTCCGCAAAACATAATCCTCGCCCCAATTATGACCTCCGCTCTACACATAATCACACACATTAGCTGTACTCCTTCCTCTCACCTCCCCTAACCTCTGTCAGAGGTAGTCAACATCAGCAATGACATTAATTGCGTTTAGCTGCATCGTTATTTAGCAATCAGTTATCGCACAGGATTTAAGTTGAATGTTTATTTCTTTTTTGCTCTGTTAGCAACACCTTATGTTTGTCTATATCTTGTTTTCCTTCACCTTCCTTTTTGTATAAGTCACTATGCAATAAGGCTGTGCAAGTTTATATATGTAGGCAAATAATTTGATAATTCATTAACAGCCAATGTACTGTTGTGTGAATGCTATGCTTAATAAACAGATTGAAAAAAAAAAAAAAAAAATAGTCTCCCGATTAAAATGGTACCTCACTTGCGTGGGTACGCTTAATACTCGCGACAGGAAATGCAACATGGACAAATCAAATTTTAACATTGAAATCTGACGTGTTTTTTTACAAAGTGCCTAGCTGTAGATTTTGTGCAAAAACAACAGATGATGGACGGAATGCAGAACAAATCAAACATTCACCCCCAGTCACAGATCTGGGTTTAATCCATCAGTTGTTTTGCTTGCCATGCCATTCCAGTTTGGACCCAGCAATTTGCAAATCAGTCTTGACCCTGTTCCCCATGGCAACAGTCCAGCCCGAACTATTAGGCCAGGTCTTCCCTGGACCAGAAACAAGCATCCTGGGACCGGTTTCAGGGTATCACCCTTCATCAGCAAGGCTAGCTTGAATCTGGTGACATAGCTAGCACGGGACCCACGTCTGGGCATACCCTTCCTACTTGGGCGACAAATGCAAAAACAACAGATGATGGATGGAATGCAGAGCAAATCAAACATTCACCCCCAGTCACAGATCTGAGGATAATCCATCAGTTTTTTTGCTTGCCATGCCATTCCAGTTTGAACCCAGCCATATGCAAATCAGTCTTGACCCTGTTCCCCATGGGAACAGTCCAGCCCGAACTGCCGGACCAGGTCTTCCCTGGACCAGAAACAAGCATCCTGGGACCGGTTTCAGGGTATCACCCTTCATCAGCCAGGCTAGCTTGAATCTGGTGACATAGCAAGCACGGGACCCACGTCTGGGCATACCCTTCCCAGTTCGGGCTGGACTGTTCCCATGAGCCACAGGGTCAAGACTGATTTGCATATGGCTGGGTCCAAACTGGGGTGGCATGGTGAGCAAAAGAGTGATGGATTAAACCCAGATCTGTGACTGGGGGTGAGTGTTTGCATTGTTCAGCACTCCGTCCATCATCCTTTTGTGTTGCTATAGCTGTAGATTTTGGCCTCTAGCTCAGCTGGCACCTAGGGAAACCTACCAAACCTGTGCATTTTTTAAAACAAGACACCTTGGGGATTCTAGGATGGGGTGACTTGTGGGGCTCTCACCAGGTTCTGTTACCCAGAATCCTTTGCAAACCTCAAAATCTGGCTAGAAAAACAGTTTTTCCTCACATTTTGGTGACAGAAAGTTCTGGAATCTGAGAGGAGCTATACATTTCCTTCTACCCAGTATTCCCCCAAGTCTCCCGATAAAAATGGCACCTCACTTGTGTTGGTAGGCCCAGTGCCCGTGACAGGAAATGCCCCAAAACACAACATGGACACATCACATTTTCCCAAAGAAAACAGAGCTGTTTTTTGCAAAGTGCCTAGCTGTGGATTTTGGCCTCTAGCTCAGCCGGCTACTAGGGAAAACTATCAAACCTGTGCATTTTCTTAAAATAGACACCTAGGGGAATCCAAGATGGGATGGCTTGTGGGGCTCTCACCAGGTTCTGTTACCCAGAATCCTTTGTAAACCTCAAAATTTGGCCAAAAAAACACGTTTTCCTCAAATTTCGGTGACAGAAAGTTCTGGAATCTGAGAAGAGCCACAAATTTCCTTCCACCCAGTGTTCACCCAAGTCTCCCGATAAAAATGGGACCTCACTTGTGTGGGTAGGCCTAGCGCCCGTGACAGGAAATGCCCTAAAACACACAGTGGACACATCACATTTTCCCAAAGAAAACAGATCTGTTTTTTGCAAAGTGCCAAGCTGTGGATTTTGGCCTCTAGCTCAGCCGGCACCTAGGGAACCTACCACACCTGTGCATTTTTAAAAACTAGATACCTAGGGGAATCTAAGAGGGGGTGACTTGTGGGGCTCTAATCAGGTTCTGTTGCCCAGAATCCTTTGCAAACCTCAAAATTAGGCCTAATAAAAGCTTTTTCCTCACATTTCAGTGACAGAAAGTTCTGGAATCTGAGAGGAGCCACAAATTTCCTTCCAACCAGCATTTCCCCAAGTCACCCGATAAAAATGGTACCTCACTTGTGTGGGTAGGCCTAGTGCTCGCAAAAGGAAATGTCCCAAAACACTATGTGGACACATCAAAATAATCAAACACTATGCTATCAGTTTTTGAGGGGGCTGCGTTTTTGGTCCTTGGGTCAGCAGCCAGATAGGGAAACCTACCAAACTCAAACATTTCTGAAAACTAGACACCCAAGGGAATCCAGGGAGGTGTGACTTGCGTGGATCCCCCAATGTTTTCTTCCCAAGAATCCTCAGCAAACCTTAAAGTCTGCAAAAAAGTCTCATTTTTCACACTTTTCTATGTGGGATCACCGCACCGGGAGAAATTTCCTACCACTCAACGTTTCCCTCAGTCTCCCAGTAAAAATGATACCTCACTCGTATAGGTGGGCCAAGTGCCTGTGTCAGGGAAGAGCCAAAAACATGTAGAAATTGAGGGGGAACCAAAGCGGGTCCAAAAGTGCAGTTTGAAAAACAAAATTTTTAGGCTGACAGGTGGGGTAGAATTTTTATTGGTATAGATGAGACAATGCTGGGTGGTAGGAATTGTGTGGATTCCTGTAGATTCCAGAAGGTTCCATCACAAAAATGTGGGGAAAATGTGTGATTACAAGCAAAGTTGGAGGTTTTCAGGGCATTGTTGGTAAGAAAATGGTGCGGGGTGCATGTGAAGCACACCACCCTGTACTCACCCAGAAGTTTAGTTTTCAGATGTGTCTAGGTCTTGTGGATTTTTCTAAATGGAAGCATCCCAAAGTCCAAAAGTGCAACCCTCACCATTCCAAGTGGGACAATTTTGAGAGTTAGCCAAGCTCTCATGGCCCAAATGTAAAACCAAAACTCAAATTAATCAAATGTCCTCTTGCTTGCCCTGGGATCAGATGTTTTAGTGTGCGGGGGGAGAGGTGAAAGACTGTTACCCCCTTCAGTTCGGGTGGGGGCATAACCATGCCCATACTGCTTGGTAGCCACCACCACACTATTTGTTTTAAATTCCCTGTCATTTAGTAGACTTTCTGCCCCCGTGTGTGGATCGGTGGTAATTTGCCCATCTGCCCACTGGTGGACAGAAAAACTTTGGTCCCATTTATTTGGGGTTGGGGTATGACCATACCCCCACCCTCTTATTTTGAAGAAAGAAAATCTTCCCTGGTCTCTGGTGGGCTTTCTGCCCCCCTTGGGGGCAGATGGGCCTTCCAAAAATAGGCCGATATGCCCCCCTGGGGGACAGATATGGCCAACAGTAATGTGCCCCATGGGGTGCGACCCTTGCCCGGGGGCTGATCCCCCAAATAAAATACACACACACCAATCCCTGGTGCCTAAGTGGTAATAGAAATAGGCCGATCTGCCCCCAAGGGGGACGGAAAAGGCCTAAAAACAATCCCCCCACCTTCCCGAGGAGCGACCTTTGCCTAAGGCGTCGCTCTCTTTATCAATATAAATAAAAAAAATTACAAATCCCTGGTGTCTAGTGGCTTCTGCCCCACCTGAGTGCAGATCGGCCTCAATAACATAAGCTGATCTCCCCCCAGGCGAGGCAGAAAAGGCCTAATAAAAAAATTATCCCCCTAGGAAATGGCCTTTAATAAAATGCCTCCCTTGGGGAGCGGCCCCTGCCCAAGGGGCCACTCCCCTTATGACAATGTCAACAAAAAAATTAAAATTCCCTGGTGTCTAGTGGCTTCCTGCAGCACGATTGCTATGTGATCGTGCTGCAGTAATGCACAGAGAGACATGAAAAGGGAAGGAAAAGCATTTCCTTCCCTTTTTATGCCTCACTGCCTCCCCTGCCCCCGTACCAAGGAGAAATAAATCAGTTTCTCCTCGGGTCGTGCTAGAAGCATTGCTTCCAGCACGATGCGCTGATGTCATCCGACGTCACTCTGGGGGGAGTGGGGTCAGGGGTGGAAGGGGAAGCGATTCCCCTTCCAGCCCTGTCCTGGGGGGTGGGGTGGAGGGGAGCACCTCGGGGGAGCACCAGCGCTCCCCCCAATGGTCTATACCAGGACATTATGGTTACGTCCGTAGCGCCTCAGGGCTGCGCCACCGGACGTAACCATTACGTCCATGGTGTGGAAGGGGTTAACTATTGCTCTAATTTGATAAGCTTGTTTGGGCTTCATGCAAAAAGAAAAGAAGACAAAAATTAATTTAGAAAACATCTGACTATGGCACTAACCAAAAATAGCGGTTGGGTTTCTAAAAGGTTATACCTCTCCTAAATGGATCAGCAAACAGCGAAGTCTTCATCAGTGGAGCATCTTCTGGGCATCTTCATTGGGCAGTGACATAATAGGGAACAATTCAGTAATGTTTGGCCATCTGAACTGTCAGTAGCAGAAAGCTAAAGACACAGCATATCATTACACTAGCAGAATTAGAGAAGAACTGTGCACAACCAGAAACAGAGAAGAACTGTCAAGAGGTCTACTTACATCATCTAATTTTGTTACATTAAAGTCCTAGAAAGCAATTAGCTAAGCATCTATTGGTCACTCTATGGGGTGGTTTCGGTCAGAGCCTATTGCATTTTCTCCACATTCCAAAAGTAGATTTTCTTCATTTTCTGCATTCAGAATTGGCCCATCTTCTCTCACTGCAGTCACCAGTTTCCACAGTAGAATTCATTTGTTTCGACTGCACATAAAACTATTGTTCCTGGGTACACTCCATCTCGCAGAAAGACAAACAAATGTTACAACATAAGAACATAACTTTTCCACAGTGAGCAAGTCACACAGGATGCTTAAAAAAACATTTTCACAGCATTAGCAATTTTAAACATTGTTGCTTTATTTTACTAGCATGAGGCCTTTTTAAAACCAGTGCTAAAACATGCAACATAAAACATTTCATAATATTTAAACTGTTAATCCTTTTAGTACATATTAATATTTGTGTTTCAGTACATTTAATTATTAATGCACAAAATACATTTCATTTGAGAGTTATTTATTATTATTGTCAAACTAGATCATGGCTGCCACCAGAGTGGTCATGTTTTCCAAAACACACGTTTTTTCCAAACACACGCTTTCAGTATTTCTCATTTTAGACATGTTATTTCATTTTGTTTTAGTGTCACAATGTTTATTAGTAATGTTTGCATTCCAATATTGATTATGATTCTGTGTTGAAGAGTCTATCTGACATATTCGTTGATAGGTTAATTCTGATCATCTGTTATAATGATGATAAACCCTTACCTGTTAATTTTCATATGATATCGTTTGACCTTCATTATTTTCCTTACTTGGCTGCCTATAGCCAATTAAGGATACTGGTCTGAGACTCAGTTAGAAATTGCTCTACTCTAGGAAATTCCTGAGAATTCTCATACTGAATTAGCCTGTTTTTCATCTTGCCTTTCTTTTTCTTTTAATCCTACCCCGATTTTGACTTCCTTTCTTAACCTCAGAGTCACTATTAAGAAGATACTAACCCAAGTTTCAAATTAAGTAAAAATGCTTTCTCTTAAAAGATTTTATACTACGGTTCATCCACTAATAGGAGGCTTTGGTGTGCTTTGTCTTACAAAATAGATCGAAAGGAGAGAAAACAATATCCAACTCCGTGCTTGGGAGACTCTCAAAGAAGCCTGTACACTCAAAAATGCTTTGATGTATTAGAGAGTGGTTAATTCTCAAAAATTCAGTGAGGACAATTAGCAGGTCATATTTCTTCTGGTTAGTGGGTAAGTCATTTTAAAACCTTTAAACACCCATGCCTCAACTTGTACTATGAGCTATAATTTTCAAATTGATCTCTTATTTTCTCTAGATGAAGTGGTCTCTGCAAGTTAGTATTGCCCCACTGATAAAGCTCCAGGCCCTGGCGGTGTGCCCATGGATCGCTACATAACAGATGTTGATCTAAGGGCCCTATTGATGACTAATGGTCTGAATTCTACTTGTTTTTAACATCTTAACTCTGGCCTGGTTCTGTCATTGTGCCATGTTTAAAAACAATAACTGCCAGGCCCCTAAATGCTATTGGCCCATTTCTTTCATTGACTCTGTAGTTAAGGTCCTGGAAGGATCCTGACCTGGACAGAAGAGAGTATTAAACTAGTTGACATCCAGTACAGTTTACGAGAAGGGTTATCGACCATGAAGCAAAGATTTAGGCCCTGATTTAAGAAAAGTGGTGCTGCACCCAGTGCAGCATCATTTTTCTTGCACCCCTTAGCGGCCCACTAACACCACCATGTGAGCGCCATATCTAATATTTGGTGCACCATGGCAGTAGGTAGGGGAACTAGCATCAACATTTTTGATTCTAGTTCGTAGCTTTGCAGGATTAGCATAAAAAATGTTGACGCTAATCCTGCAAAGCCCATTGAAAACAATGGCATGCCTCCTCTTAACTCCTGCTCTGAGCAGGTGTTAAAAGTCCCGAAATAAATGATGCAATCATAGATTTTCAGTCCCCCTAATTTGGAACGCACCCTTTGCATACATTATGCCTGGCACAGGCAAAATGTAGAGCAAAAGATTATAAAGTGGCGCAATGCGCGTATTGCACCACTTTGCAAATTTGGGCCCATATTTATACTCTGTTTGCGCCACATTTGCATCATTTTTTTAATGCAAATTTGGCGCAAAGCTAACACCATATTTATACTTTGACGCTAGACCCGTCTAACGTCAAAATATCCCAGTGTGCATCATTTTCTGGATGCGTGAAACCGCCTTGCGTTCATGAGATGTTAGGTAGGCATTCCCATCCAAAGAACGACTTAAATACCCGTGCGCCATATTTATCCAACCACGCAAAAATGGCGCACGGCTGGGAGGCGGAGCCGGAAAATGGCACAAATCCCGATTTGCGCAAAAATTTAATGCCTGGGTCAGGGCAGGTGTTAAAATAGGGTAAACACACCAGTACTTAAGGAAAACACACAGAAGTAACATCAGAGCTCAAAAAGGAAGACATGGAGGTGCTATTCATCCAGCATGCACGAAGATGCAGAGAACAGGAGCAACAGCAGCAGCTTCCACCACACCAACAGGGGCCCCAAAGGCAACGCCAAGACAGGAGAGGATATTGAGGACCAGGACAACCCTTCAGGGCCTCAGGGAACATGACATCATCCAGAGGTACAGACTGAACTGGCAAGCCATACAGCAGCTGCTGTGCCACATTGAGCCACATTTGGCACCCAGCTTGCAGACAGCCCACATCATTCCACCAGAGACCAAGCTGCTAGCTGTCCTGCACATGTTGGCTAGTGGCTCTTTTCAAACCACTGGTGCCCTGGTTGCCGGGATTTCACAGCCCTCATTCTCTGCCTTCCTTCCCAAGGTACTGAATGCCATCATGTCCCTCACACCCCATCACATCAGCTTCCCCAACACACAGCAGAAGCAGCAGGAGACCAAACAGGGGTTCGATCAAATCAATGGCTTCCCGCACATGCTTGGTGCCATTGACTGCACACATGTACAGATTGTGCCACCTGCTGCTAGGAGCATCTATACCGCAACAGGAAGCACAAACATTCCATCAATGTTCAGGCCATTGTGGATCACCGTGGATTGATCACCAACATTGTGGCAAAGTATCCTAGGAGTGTACATGATTCATTCATCTTCCGCCACAGCACCATCAATCAACACTTCCAGGATGGACGATATGTCAATGGCTTACTTGTTGGTAAGTACAGAAACCTAGTATTATACACACATCACAACAACCCTGTAGGACACACAACACATACACCACTACATTGACATGTGGCCAGGAAAACACTGATGTTGTGACACTGGTAGTCATGTTTGATATCTTGATCCAATAGGATACACACCTATGGACAAATGACAGATGCAAATAACAACAGATGCCACTACAGAGCCACAACGGACCAATTTAAAACCACACAGTAACAATGAAACGGCCTTAACTGTCAGTACAACTTGGAAGATGAATCTTCCATTATCACATCAATAACACTCAATCACACACCCTTCCAACCAATACATACTGTGTAAGGGGTGTGTAATGTGTTTCACTGCAAGTCAAACACCATGAGACACACAGCATGATGATGCTGACTCTAATGATGGTGACATGGAACTATTGAGGCAATACCAACATCTCACATCACTCCTGGGCTAACATTGCCCTCTAGCAATAAGGAAGTAGACTGTGCTATGAAAACATGTGGATGTGACACTAATGCAAAGTGCACACTGCTACACATACGGATTGAGACAATTACACATATACATAACAGATGTACAGGCCCATGGACCTTCTGACACTAAAACCTTCACCCCCACAACAAGTTAGCCAGCTTACCAGGAGCAGGTTCAGTAGTATAGGTACATGTTTGCACAGGAGCCAACTCGGCGAGGGCACAAAAATAGGTTTGCATAGAACTTGTCACACATGGGATAATTGTGCATTGTCAATTGTGAACACTTCAGTGCTGTCAGCTTATGGAGATGTGTTGTACATTGTCACCTAGCCAAATCATAGGGCCTCACTGTTGCATTTCACATGCAATTACATATGTCTAAATGGATGGGATGATCAGCCCATATAGTGCAACCTGTTACCACCACAGTGGAATCAATTGTGTGTGTGGAAGTATCATGTCACCTCCAGTGAAGGCACATGGACACTTCTTTCACATGACATAATGCATGGGAGATACACAATGAACTGCAAGTCTATAAATATACCCCTGATATCAGGTCAATCAGCCAAACCCCGCTTTTGATAGTTAAACAACCCAGTGCAGAAAGAACATCTTAGAAGCCTAGGATCCCACACAATACCACAAACATAGATGAGTCACAGATGACACAAGATAATATCTGCCATGCAAAGTGATAATCAAGGTGCAACCAACAACCAAATATTTACCCTCATTTTCTCTTTCAGCTGATCAGGGTTACAGGATCCAGCCATGGATTATGACCCCATTTGCCAACCCAAGCACAGCAGAAGAGCATGCCTATAATGAGGCACATCATAGGACACGCACCATAGTTGAGAGGACTTTTGCCATCCTGAAGTCCAGATTCAGGTGCCTCGATATCACCGGAGACAGCCTCCTATATTCACATGAAATGGTTTGCAAGATCATTTTGACCTGTGCCATCCTGCACAACATTTGTGTTAGGAGGAACATTCCCCTCTATGAACCAGACTCACAAATGCCTGAAAAGGAGGAAGAGGAGGATGCTGTCCGTGACAATGAGGGGGAACATCCAAACACTCTTGCAGGATTGCGTCGCAGACAACACATCGTACTCTACTTCTTCTAACTATAGTCACCATCACCACTTTGTTATCATATGTCATTAAACACCTACCTTCATCACTCAATCATGCTCTGTGTAATTTGTGTATGCATCACATGATCCCTAGGAATCATAATCAGAGTTTAGCCTCATGGAGCATTGTAGAAATACAGATTAGGATACTGAAAAAGCCACATCACATTTGATGGGTATGAATGTACAGCCAACATCACACGCAGTGTAAATGACATAGATCCTGTCTATTTCACATGTGAAGGGCAATGTCAGAGGACCGCAGCTATGAGACACATCCATGCTGCCAACATGGTCCATTGCAGCACATGACACACAACTAAGATACCATCAATCTTAATGAAAAAAGTGTCTCATACATGAGGCAGTGGATGTGCTATTGCATTGGTAACAGGAATGTATGACCAGACCTTTGACAGCAGTAAGTGTGACATCAGCAATCTCTGCAAGGAGCATGTGTGACAAGAAGTCCGTCTCAGCTGAAAACGAATAGCACGAGTGCCTCAAGTATGACAAGCATTGCTCACAAAACATGCCCTGTGCAGTGCGTCCCAGGTAATATGTACTGCCATGTTTTAAGTCTCTCCCCACCCTTCTCTAGGGGACCCTGTAAATGGAATATCTGTACCCTGAGATTCCTCAGCTACACACAGCCAGACTCCTATTCTGACTCCTGTGTGCTTCCCACTTCAGGATGGCATGCCATAGTCATAGTTCATCAGTCTGCATGGACTTCAGGTCAAATAATGCAATGCCTGGTAGTCGGTAAGACCTGTAATCAGCTGTCCATTGCTTCCCATTTGAAAGGTCCAGTTGGCCCTTTGAACTTTATTCTCAGCTCCACAACTTGTGAGAGACTGAAGCTGCACACACCTGTGAGCATTACCATGCAGACCAGCCATTTGAACCTGTCCTGCCCTTGCTGCTGCCTGGAACTGCTGAGAAGCTGCCAGTTTCAGAATTTCCTTGTTGTGCATTGGCATGCAAATCACTTGTGTACCAGAGTCCTTGGGGGATTGTGTAACGTTGCAGACCACAGCACAAACAGTTTTTAGTTCCCACAGTGTTGTTCCTGTTTGTCCCAGTCTGAGTCTGCTCACTGTGTATTTGCCTTGTTCATGTTTGTTCCTGACAGAGCCTGCATCCTGGTAGCCAGACTGGTTCCAGGCTTTGCGTTCAACATAGAGGTTCCCTGTGGCTACATTTATCTCATAGTTGCTTTCCATGCCCTCTCTTGTCTCATGGGTTATTGTGTGTGTTAGGTATACAATGAATCCTCAAATAGATAGTGTATTTTAATCATGTTACTCATCGTAATCAGTTCTGGGACATGTATTCAAATGGCCTAATCCAACACCCATCCATTGTCTGGTATTGCGTGTAATTATGTTTGCCAAACAGTGACAGTGTGCTAAGGCTGTATGCATGGATTTGGTGCGGTGCTTCCAGCAGTATAAACAAGGCTTGCCAATGTGTATGTGAGGACAAAACATGTTTGTGCCCTGACAGTCCACACACAGAATCACCTCTGCCACCACCTTCTGATGGTGCTTGCGTGGTGACTAGCTGTGAGATTAATTAGCACAGAGGCACTGATGTTCCCTGTTGAAGTGGGAATTTTCAAGACCACCCTGTGTACACATGTTGTGATGAAAGTTGTCTGTTACCTATTACTCATCCATTAAGTTTTTGAGCACACCAAGGTTGCCCTGTCATCAGCATTAATAAAGGTCTGCAGTGCCATAGCTGAGCTATCACCATGTGTGTCATTAGTTGATCTTTGGCTTTAGGGCAAATCTGCTTTGAAGGATACTCTGTTAATTGAGGGAATGGCTCCATAGGCTCATGACTAGACCTGCACGCAACTATGGCAACATGGAGGCCAATACTGACACAGGGTACACATGACCACACACTTGAACTAGACACCTTTGTGCAATGAACCACTGGAAATATGTGAACACATGCAGCATGGTCTGCTGGTCCTCCACAGCCACAGGATAAACATAGGTAATTTACATTAGTCAAACTGTGGTGGACCAAAACATTTCTGGATTGGATTTGGGACTCTGGGTCACAAACACTGTACCTACCTAGCATGTTCAAATGCCTGACTCATGGGTAGTATACACACAAGTGACCATGAAGTGGTATCCAACATTTCATTACATATGATGGGTTACATTTCTAACATTGCCATAATCAACCGTCCTCTATCTATCCTGTGTATAGTTTGTCATGGGAGATGTTTTGTCCCCAAAATCAGGGAAGTTCACACAGCATAAGACGCAACAGATATAACAAACACATATCATGACTGATGTACCTCAATGAATGGCATCTGATGGTTATCCACAATTACAACACATTCATACAAGCACATTATGCAAAACACTTCTTGTGATGTTCACACAGAGGCACAACAACATTTGAAATACAGACATAAACACACAGGCCATGAGTGAATTTTTTAAGTTGCGTAGCCTTGCTATCCTCTATTGACGCAACACCTGCTCAAACTAGGAACTACCAATTTTATTCCAAAAGTTTGTGTTACAGTTGCATCAGTTAAGAGAGCTAATCCGGCACAACAACATGAGTATTATGGTCCGCAGTAGTGTGGTCTGCCACATGTGCCCAAACACTGGAACACACACAGCAGGTCATAACATCCTATCTTTGTATAGTTATAGCCTTCATGTATGTTAAAAAAAAGTAAAATGATACAAACACAGTTGATGACAGATATTTTGACAAAAATGCGTCAAAAAAGTTGCATATGCATCAAAATGTGATGCATATGCGTTAAAAAATGCCGCTCACACCCATTATACATCGATCGGTCCCTAGCACCCTAGCATTCCAACACTGCACCCCATGAATTCGGTTATCCATTAAAAAAATATTGATCCTTGAATGCGGGGGAAATTTCAAGCATATGCATTAAAAAATATTAACGCAAAGCCTGTAAGCGTCATAAAATTTCACGCATCATAATATAAACGCACTGCATTTGAGACAGGAAGTGATGTAATAGGATATCCTGTTTAAAGAAATGGTACCATGGGTGTACTTTCACTTTCACTTTGAAGTCTGTGATTCTTCTAGACTGTGTGGCTGTGTATAGAATTGTGTCTGTCAATTATGTGCTTTTGTCTCCTGTGTGCCTTTTCCATTGTCATCTGTTGTTTTTGTAAGTGTTTGTGTAAATCTGTGTAAGTGTGTTTTGTCATTTTTTTTAGATTAGATTTGTCTTTGTACTGTTGGAAGTGTGTTAGTGGGTATTGTTAGTTGGGGTATTGTTGAGCTGTTTGTGGGTTGTTTAAGTTTCTTTCCATACCTCCTTTCCCTGCATTTCCCTCTGTACCCTTTCCTATCCCTATTATTTCTGATATGTGCGGAAGGCCACTTTGGGGAGAATGGGTGAGGAGGAGCTGTGGGCTTTTATTTGGCTGGTGTGCCACTTCCTCCCCCTGATGTTGGAGGCTGGTGGCAGGGTGATGCAGGGGTATCACACCGAGGCTAGGAGGCTCAGGTGGTCAAAGGTGCTGTTCCACCGAAAAAGACTGTTCAACAGTCAGAGCAATGGCCACCAACTGAAACATCGCTGGGCTGACCTGATGGCCAGAGAGGAAGACCTGCTGCACCACCTGGGTGTGTTGATTGGTGGCCCTGTTGGTGAGTACAAATTAGACTAATATGTACAGTTAACTGCTCTGTAGTGACAGTAGCAGAGTTTGTGACATGCTGCATGCAATGTTTGTGGACATGTAGAATGCAAGTTGAACAAACTGTGGCCCTGATGAATACTATTTTTGCTACACATTATTGTCATTTGTTGACCAAAAGCTGCACAAGCTTTCATAAGACAACTTCATCTTGTTAAGAACTGCTGCTTTTATGTCAATAGATGATGGTAATGCGGCACAAACAAAAGTATTATTCAGGGCCTGTGAGTGTACCATGAATGACAGGTATTTCACATGCTAATGCAAGTAACCAAAGTTGTCCCCAAATCTTTTAATGCATGTCTGCACAGTATTTGTGGGCTACGTACAAATATTTTCCTAACATCTGTTAATGTCTTAGGCTGATATTTTGACTTGGTTTGTGCAGCATTTAAATTAATTATGGATGCCAATGTAATGCACACTTGATAATATCTTTTTTTTTTGTGCTACTTTCCATAGCTGTAGCGTAAACAAATGAATCAAATGCTACACATAAAAAAAACAATAACATCTCTCCCTAAGTTCATTATTTCTGTGTGTTTATGCCTGGACAGATAATCTATCACATGGCGAAATGAAATTGTGCCCGGATTCTTCCAGATTGTAGTAGCAGTACACAGGTTCCTCTTGCTGCTTTTCAGGATAGGCGTAGAATTCCTATCATTGAGTAGCATGGCACAACAAAATTTTTGCCTTGGGCACAATTGCTGGTACAGAGCTGGTGCATTTGCCATCTGTGTCACTTTTTAGCCAAACAATTTTCGATAGTTAATGGGTCATCATGGGATTCCTGAACTTTGTGAATGCATGGCCCAAAAATATTTATTTACATGATGTTGTGCAAGGGACCACTGACTGCTTCCATCATACATTTAAAGTCACAAAATAGTTTGCTAGCTTACGTTTGGTACATCCCTGCTGACCTAGTGCAGCATATGTACAATTGTTAACTTCTCAGTATGAAGGCTATCACAGATATGGTTGTATGCTCAGATCAGCAGGCCAGCATTCCTGTGAGTGCTGCCATTGCCAAGGTGCTTAAAAATAGAGACCTACGTCCTCACAATTGCACAAGTAGGACATTTGCTAAACCATGTTTCAATTAGTGGACAGTGTCAGTTCTGTTGTATAACCACATATCACCCAACTTGGCAAATGTAAGCTAATGAATGTGGCAAACTGTGATCTACAATACCTGATATAGGTACACAGGGCCCAGAGTAACACATTTCAGGTGCAATGACTACACCTGTGCCCATGCATTCTGTCACAGATGATCAAAATAGACACTGTCAGCATGTATTTGTTTGTTGTTTTGATTTAGATAAATGCCCAACCCATGTTTAGCGTAACATTGTCATCAGGCAACACACAGGATCTCTGCCATCATGGTGTCATAGGGGGCATATACGGCTCTGGGTACACTGCCAATGTGGCATATGTAACCTACATACAACACTGGCACACATATAATGGACCATGAAAGCACAATAATTCTAGGGCTAAACTCAACCCACATGAGCATCACACTGTAACTCATTGTCCCTTGATGCACAAGCCACAATACCTGAGTCACTGGTATTGCAGTGCACCAGGAATGTGCCTTTGCATGTCTCTCATAATAACAAATGATGAAATGGAGTACCCTCTAGAAATAATTCTGCACTAAATTGAGTAATCATGTTTGGCACCACATGATTGTTAGGGCCAGTGCATGTGTGCATATGTGTGTCTATCACTCACTGGAGTGACAGTGTCAATGCATGTTTGCAGTAGTGTGTCTGTTGGGGTGTCTACATGCCTGATGTGCTGCTCTATCACATACAATGTCATACACAGTAATTTGTTTATCCAGGTTTTGAGCAGGGAGCAGACATTGAGCACATTTCACGCTTCCATGTTTTACAGGTGGACCAGCCCCCTACACAATTGGTGAAGTGGCTCAATTTGCGGACCCAGACGTATCCAGTAAGTGTTGATATGTTTGCCCTGTGCTGTGTTTGCAGCTGTTGTGTGATTGACTCCTCTGTGTTGGACTCACTGCTAGGTATGATGTGCTCAAACATGATCTGATATGTGACTTGCCTGAAGGTTGACATTTTGTTCCATGTTTGAGTTGGACATTCTGTGGCGGAGAGTCATATATTGGTAGTCGAGTGCTGAGCAATAAGCATGGGCAGGTGAAAAGGGTGATTTTTTGCTACATGTATGCCAATGATTAATTTGGAGGAGGCCAGTTTCATGATTTAGTCAGCAAGTCATACCCTGATTCACACAGACCAGTGATACCAAAGTATTACCCACAGACTTGAGCATCCCTGTTAACTAATGAACATGAACGACTGTATGTTTGACTTCCTAGCAGCATCTAGCTCCACATGTTGTGCTCCGTTTATGTGGCACTTGAGAAAATGTCATAGGTGTGCATGCAACTCAAGCCCAGGTGGGTGCTTGCATCTATGTGCTTGTTTTTGGAAAGGTATCAGTGAGATCTAATGATGTTGATAATTGTCTGCAATTAGAAACATAAATGTGGATGTGACTGTCCAATGTTTGAGCCAATCCTAGTTGGCAGCCCTCCTTACCTGTGGTGGACTGACTAAACCCATGGACAGCTGTCCACCAGCTGTCCAAAGCTTCCTGGCTGTCCTTGATGTTTAAAAGTATGTGTTGCATGTCCACCCCCCCACTGAGGCACAGGGTTAGGGTTAGGAAATATGTGTACCTAGGTGTGAAGATCCCAATGTAGAAGACAGGCATGTAATTCAAACATTCATTTGTTCCAACCTAGGATGCCCCCTCATGATTAGCAACTGCAATTCCATTTACAAATCACAGGCCTTGTGGGCCTTGATTGTCTTCCAAAAGTCATTAGTTGGCCTAACACAAGTGGAGTACTTGTAGCATTTGTTATGTGACTAATAGCAGTACAATGATGCACAGATCATTTAAGTAGGTACACAGCTTTTATGTGCATTGCTGTGCTGTTAGATAGTAGATGTGTAGGCTGCATTGGCCTGTCATTCCTCAGGGACGTTCTATGATCTGTACTGTGATTTGGACTGTATCAGCTATTTTTGAGGAAGCATTACAATATCATTTGTAGATGTATCACATAATGATGCCACTAATGTTTGGCTTTCTTTATTTTTACAGCTGCCAACATGAATGCCCATGAGATCAGGGAATTCCAGAGGCGGGCAATGCATTACCGCCACATACTAGATGTGGAGTCTGGAATCCGCAATATGGCACGTCGGTATTGCCATGAGAGAGCCACAGGGGTCTGGAGGGCATTTGCCCAAGGGGAGCCAGTCTTGCTCACAATAGCCACCTCCACCACTACAGCTCAGACCACAGTCACCCAAAGTATGACAGCCACTGTTGCAGGTCCCTCAACCTCATCTGCTCAAGGCCCACAGGCAGCAGCTCCTGCACCTCCCCCTCCAAGCATGGCACCAGCAGTAGCATCAACAAGTGGAACACAGACAACCCCAGCTGCTGTGATAGACAATGTTGAATTTCAGAACATGAGACGTGACAGGATGGACAGGCTGCAGCAGGAGGTTTCCCGCAATAGCAGGAGACTTTGGGGTATTAAAAAGATCCTTGTGACTTTTGGATCCTCACCCATGGTTCCCTCCCCTCCCACCTCTTTCCTGGTTCTTATCTTTAGTGGGTTTAGGGGGCTTAGTGTTAGGTTAGAGTAGGATGTTAGTTTAGTTAGTATAAGTGGATTGGTGTGGAAGGGGTTATATTATTACATGTTTTTTTGTGGGTGGGTGAGCGGGCGATGATGTTGGGGTTTATGTGTAATTAAAAAAAATAAAAAATAAACATTTTTAAAAAAAATAAAAAAAAAGACCCAAAAATATATATTTGTTTAGGATAAGTTAGTATGTGTTTAGGTTAGTGTATGCTGTCCTACATGTCTCCCGTCATATAAGAGGGGGGGGCGGGTTGATGTTTAGAGTGTTTAGTTAAATGTGATAGGGAAGTTTAGCTTAGGGTAGTTAGGGCCAGTTGTGTTACTGAGTAGTTAGGATAGGTTAGGTTAGTTAAGGTGTTTCCCCTAGTTTTAGTATCCTTTATTACTGTAAAATAAAGTTTTAAGTACTCCTTTACAGTATGTGTCATATTCTTGGGGATCAGGGCCTTGGAATGGGTGAACAGTGTCAATTTAGTGTTTTCATTTGTGCTCCATCCTGCATCAGAATCCCATTATTGACATGGTTATTCCCAATTCCTAATGTGCTGTCACATTGGCAGCTACACCAAAGCTACTTCTAAATGCATCTGCCATCCATTGCACCCACCACTCAAGGTTACTATGGTTCCCAATGTGTTGAGAAGTTTGGATATGTTTTTAAATCTGTCATCGTTTGAGTCCTGATTTGGAATCTTGGGCACTGTGGTATATCTGCCTGCAGCCTGATGTTCATGTGAACCCTGATAAGCTGAGTGATGTTATCATCTTATGTAGTATTGTATACATAAATCACACCTACCATTTCTTATATTTTACTCCCAGGTTACATAATTGTCCATACACTCGTACACATCCATCCCTGCTGTATGGTGTGTGTGTGATGAAAGTTTATAGTCAGATATCACAGACATAAAGACTGTCTTGAAGGGAATGTTGGCCACATTGGGTTTCAGTTTATACATACCTTGAAGCAGAATTTTTCTGTCCTACACAGCACTATACTGTTTGTTTTCATTTCACTTCAGAAATAGCCTCAGGAAGCGCAGATGATGATACAATTGACCCCAGTGCATAGTTATCAGCCCACAATCTGTCAACGCAGTTGTATTGACATTCTATGGCCATTGACATGTGACATACATCACTAATCTCCTACACAGTTGATGTGTCACATTACACAGAGATAACGTGGTTGTGTAAGTGCTATTTATTTTAAAGTGCTTTAGTGCAATAATGACCTAGTCCAGGATTGTGAGTCCATTAGTGTGACGCCTTCTATTGTGATGCCACACAAGTGCAATGGGACATGTCATTGGAAATGCTGGGCTGAAGTGTCATACAGTGCAGACGAACATGAATTGCGAATGAGGTAGTGAGAGACAATCACAGAGAATAGTGTCAAGGTAAACAGTGTGCTGGAGAACAGTGCATGTGACCAACTGTAGCAAGACTGGTATGTTAACAAGCACAGGACCTAGGAAATTAGTGCCCATGTACCTGCTACCGGGTACTCCTACGGGTGAAAGTGATCTGTTCCATGTCTTCATCTTCTGATGTGTGTGTCCTCTCCTCTGCCCTTGGTGGTGGTGGGTTTGAAGGGGCAACACACACTTCACTGTTTGAAGATGTGGAGTCAGAATTCCCGGTAACTGCCAACTGTGGGACTATTAAGGGCATTACTGCAGCAAAGAGGAGCTGCTGGTTCTTGAGTATAGGAGCTACATCACTGTGGTAGGCAGCCAGGTTAGCCCTGAGGGGGTCATGATTGCATTCATGCACACAGGTTTGGGATGCCAGGTGTTGTGGCAACTCCCTTACTGTTGTGGTGAATTCCCTTACACATTGTTGTAGTCCTTGCAGAATGGATGGTAGCGCCTACATGGCTGCTGCCTGTTCTGCAGATTACATCATGCACGTGTGCATCTCCTCAAGACTGGCTGCCATATTTTGCATCCCCACCCGCAACTCCTTGGCCAGCTCCCACTGTACTCCCACTACTGTCCTTTCAAAGGTGGTACCAGTGTCCTCAGAGTCCTCAGATGGGTTGGAGCTGGCAGGTCGTACTATTGGGGTGGTGGGTGGACCCTCTGTGATGCCTGCTACTTCTGTGCTCCTCCTTGCGACTGAAGGTGGGGTCTGGAGGGTTCCATGAACATCTTGGAGGGTCTGCGGCTAATGTTTGTCAGCTCATCATCCATGTCCTCAGGGAAGTCCAGGACAGGCATATCCCCAGGAGAGCCATTGTCCTCTGCAATGAGATATTATACAATTAGTGTGTCTGTGTTGTGGCATTTGTAATGTGACGTTACTGACTTCCTATTACTTGCACATTGTGATCTTGGTTCCTGTTCATTGTTCCTGTCATTAAGATTAGCATTCTCCCAGGCCTGTGCCCCACCTGCATGTCACATGTAGTGTGGGCAGTTTGGGGGCTTGTCGGCGTCACATCCTCAAGGTGTAGGTTCTGTCCAAGTTGTATGTTGCCACCTTATTGTCCTACTCAACCCTCCGTCTACTTCTATTATCATGGTCAGGCCTTGCACAGGCTGTGGGTGTACTGATAGCACTTGCACCACACTTAACAATCTGGAACTGACCCAGTCTCAGACATTTCACATCCACCTATATGTTGCTGAGACCTAGCATATACTATGTATAGCATTGGCATGGCACAATACAGGTGTCAGCATTGGTAGTGTGTAATGTTGATGTTGGGGAATGTGTGTTACATTGGATTGCAGTGATGGTCCTGGCAGTGCTCCATTTCCTCTTATAGCTCTGTGATTGTGTTTAACTTGCTAGACACATATGTCCTCCCCCTCAATGCTGTTGTATTAGCAGTATGACAGTTGGGATGTTGCAAGGTGTCAATGCAGCTATTGTAACACAGGCACGGGGTAGACCCTGAAATGTGCAGCATGGGTATGACATTACTGCTGTGTACTTCATAACGTAAGTAACAATACCTGATATTTATTGCACCTATAGAAATGAGCATTTGACAGGATCTGCACTTTGTTTGGAATTACAGGGGAATGATAACGTCGTCATTCTGAACCCTATATTTTGGGTGTGTTTGATCCATGGGCACCTAACTGCAATTAGCTACTTGACCTGCACACACAGCACTAGTGGTAGTGGCAACTGTTGTCAATGGTAAATACCACTTGCGGATATGACCTGAGACAGGTAATTGAGCTCTAGTTCATGTAGCGACAATACCAGCTGTTGTGTGACAGAAGGCCAGTTTTACGTTCTACCCTACCCTCCTGGACTGGTTTGGCCTTTCCAACAGCCTTGGCATGGCAGAGTACCCCCATGCAAAGGTTGTTGGTATAGTGTTGTGCTGTGCCCCTGGTTTCCCCAGCACAGCCCATGCACATGTGCTTTGCCCCCTTGCCTTTTCCACTACCTGATTATCATGGCTGACATGCATTGTGTAGTAGGTATGTCCCCCCCGCTTACAGTTAACATTTAGTCATTTTTGTCCCCATCCAACTTACCCTGCATCTGTGTGGTTTCCTGGTAGTCTGTGCTGTCCTGTCCTTGAATCCCTGTGACAGTCTCATCTGGGATGACGGCTGCCATCATCTCCTACATCTGGTCCAGGGCCTCCTGCGGTGCTGGACTCCCACCTCCAGTCTGCAGTACTGCCTTCCTGTTTCTTGCCATTTTTTCGTTGGTCCTGCGCTTGCAGTCATGCCAGCGTTTCTTGTACTCAGTGACTGTTCTCCGTACTTCTGCCACACTGTTTATCTTGTTGACAATTTGTTGCCAAATTGTCTCTCTCCTCCCAATTGGCAATTTTGAGGTGACAACAATTTGATGCTGGTGTTCCGTCACCTCTTTCACCAGTATTTCATGCTCCTCTGCACTGAACCAATACTTCCTTTTCTTCTTCTCCCTCTCCTGGGTCTTGTCTGGGTCCTCCTGGCTGGTTCCTGGACAGTTGGAGTCTGTGTTTGTGCCGCTTTTTGACGCTATTGCGGGAAAAAAGGTGCTTATCCGGTTTGCGACGTCGTAAACCAGATTTAAGTCATTTTCGCCATGTTAATGTAATTTTTCTTTACGACGTGGTGCAATGGTTTGAGTAAAAAAAAATGACTCTAACCAGTGGTTTGCCACGGAGCGTCAAAGTATAAATTTGACCCCCGGGTGGCGCAAAGAAATGGCGTTAGCTGGCGTTAAACTTTTTGACGCAAAACTGCATTGGCGTAGTTTTGCGTCAAAAAGTATAAATATGGCCCTTGGTGTGATGATTTTGGCTTCATTGAGCCACATTAGCATAAAAAAAATGATGCTAATGAGGCGCTAGAAGGCACTAGGGTGTCTTAAACCAACCCCTTAATTTGCACCTCTTCATAAGCAAGTATACAATAACAAAAAAGAGCGCTATCTGTAGTGTTGTGGCCGGAACTGGCCACTACCACTAAAAGAGAAACGGAAGGGGTGGGTGAGGAAACCCCCCTGACCGAAGGTGCAAAGTAGACGGCACCAGGGTGACGTAGGAAAAAGTATATGTAGGAGCAGGGAGGCGGGAATCGGGATTCGGAGCGGGAGTATTTGAATAAAGAAGTATACATTACCTGTGGCTCCGTACGTCCTTCACTGCTAGCGTGTGTGTTGCGACACGACATTACATTTGGCGATGAGAATGGGCCTACCATCCCGGTAGCAACGTTACCCACTACACACCCAGCAACGCACAAGACACCCGCGGAGCACAGGTGCCAACGTGAGAACTTTTGGAAAAAGCCGGTCGACCAGCCTCCCTGAGCCCTCGGAGACTACGACGCCATCCACCAGCCTCCAAGTGGCCCCCAGCGACGCAGAGCCCATCGGCAGCCGCCCGCGGTGTTTCCAACCGCTGGCGCTGCCTCCTAGCGTCTCCGCCCACGCGGGAGGACCGCGCTGCTCCGCCAGCGCCACAGACCAGCACCTCCAAAAAAATAAAAAGCCACGCTGCCTCCCAGCGTCTCCGCCCACGCGGGAGGACCACGCTGCTCCGCCAACGCCACAGACCAGCACCTCCGTAAAAGAGCCGCGCCGCACTGGAACAGCGGTGCACGCGTGGCCTGGCACACAAGCACACCCCCGGTTGCTGCCCAATTGCCCTCCCAGCTCACCAGCAAATACAATAAAACGGGATAGGACTCCCGTCTGAGACATTACCTGCCCTGCATACGCCGCGTACATGCCCAAGCCCTGAACTCCACCCGGAGCAGGACCCAGCACCAAAAAAAACAAAAAACACAGTTTGAACATTTTCCAGCAGCTACACCGCGCAGCCCACCCCCAGTGGCCAAGGGAACTCACACCAGCCGGAAAAAAAAACGAACTGTCGGATGCAATTAGCCCCCAAACAAAAAAAAAAAAAGGGGAAAGAAAATCAAAGTACATAGATAAGATAAAGGTGCATGCTAAAGAAAAGAGAAAAAAAAAATACTTACCGTATCGCCGGGGACATATCTGCAACCTCACCTCTACGAACTGCCCCCTATCAATTTTCTGAAATGGCTGGCATACCACCACTAGAACCCTTCACCATAACAGGCGCACCCCCCACCCAAGCTGCGAGGTGGAAAGTCTGGGTGGAACGCCTCGAAACGTACTTCGAAGCCCTGGAGGTTAAACCGGAGAGACGCAGACCCCTCCTTCTTCACATAGGAGGAGCAGACATCCATAAAGTGTTTAAGACCATAACAGAAGCGCGGCCCCAAACCTACGAAACTCTAAAAGGGGCGATCACCGCACACTTTGAGCCCTATGCAAACTCGGACTACGAACGGTTCTTACTGCGCCAAGCCCACCAAATCACTGTTGAATCCGTCGAGGTCTTCTATGCCAGGTTGAAAGAGTTAGCCAGCACCTGCACCCTACCCGATGAGGAGGACGAGATAAGGGCACAATTCATCCAAGGATGCTCGTCTTCCAAACTCCGAGAGCGCATACTACAACAACCCAACATGCAAATGAAAGACATTCTCACACTTGGTCGATCTCAAGAGCTGTCACGGGCACGAGCAGCCCACATGGAACAGGCGCCCACGGCACAAGGAACAACTGAAGCAGCCAATGCTGTGATAGCCAGCACAACGCGACAAAAAGGAGACAGCTACAGAGGAAAACGAAGGAGCAGATCATGCAAGTGGTGCGGCGGCCCGTCACCACACCCCACCACCTGCCCTGCATGGGGAAAAATCTGCAGCGTGTGTGGGAAGTACAACCATTTTGCGAAAGTCTGCAGATCCACACCAAAACCAACGACCAACATCACACAAAAAAACATCAAAATGATCGAAGCCACGCAAGACTCAGACTCAGACAGTGACATGGACAATGACCAGCACACAGTCCATGTAATACACGCAGTTGGAGGACGATGCCTCCCTACATGCCAAGTCAAGGTTCAAGGCTCTTCAGTCCCAGCACTGGTGGACACAGGTGCATCCATCAACCTAATGGCCATCGACATATACAACAGCCTATCCAAACCACTACCGGCTCTCCGACCCACCAACATACGAGTCTTTGCGTTTGGGAACAGGCAACCCTTAGAGATAACAGGGTCATTCACAACAGAAATCTCCCATGAGACCACCGGAACAGCCGCAAAAGTATATGTCTCCAAAGATGGCGCAGGATTCCTACTTAGTTGCCAAACGGCACAAGAC
The DNA here is from genome assembly GCF_031143425.1 of Pleurodeles waltl. NCBI lineage: Eukaryota > Metazoa > Chordata > Amphibia > Caudata > Salamandridae > Pleurodeles > Pleurodeles waltl. Next base: position 346,885,701 of record NC_090439.1, read on the forward strand.
CTCGACCTGGTACACTTTGCATTCAGTATACAAGTGAACACAGTCAACAACTTAAAACAAGAGTTCCACACTCTATTCGAAGGAATCGGCTGCCTAAAAGGTCCCCCACTAGGCCTCCACATTGACCATACAGTCACCCCCACAGCACTTAGACACTGGCGGGTGGCGTTCCACCTGCGCCCCAAAGTGAAGCGCGAGCTCAAACTCTTGGAACAAGCAGGAATCATTGAGAGAGTGTCAGGCCCAACACCGTGGGTATCCCCCATCGTGGTCGCAAGGAAGCCTAAACAACCGGAAGCCGTCAGAATCTGTGTCGATATGCGCGTATCAAACCTGGCAATCAAAAGGGAGAGACATTTGACCCCAACGATAGCTGACATCCTCAGCGAGCTAACAGGATCATATTGGTTCTCAAAAATGGACCTTCGATCAGGTTACCATCAGATCATGCTCCACCCTGATTCACGGCCAATAACAACTTTTTCAGCCCACAATGGTCTGTGGAGGTACAAAAGACTTAATTTCGGCATCTCAAGCGCAGCAGAAGTCTTCCAACACGTCATCAAAGAGGTCTTACAAGGACTTCCGGGAGTCCTCAACGTAAGCAATGACATCTTGGTCCACGCCCCCAATGTCGAAATGCACCTGAAGAGGTTGCGAGACGTATTTGCAAGGCTACAAAAAAATGGGCTAACGCTCCACCAAGAAAAATGTAAGTTCTTGAAGCAAGAAATCTGTTTCTTTGGGTACCGGTTTTCAAAAAACTGAATCGGACCGGATCCCATGAAAGTGAAAGACATCCAAGAAGCCCCACCACCCACATCGGTGTCAGGAGTCCGGAGCTTCTTGGGCATGGTAACGTACTGCGGCCGGTTCATGAAAAACCTTGCGGACCTCACAGGACCCCTACGACAGCTCACACAAGTGAACCACCAATGGGAATGGGGTAAAGAGCAAGAAGATGCCTTCCAAGCCACCAAGAGTGCTCTTTCCGCTGACACCACGTTAGCATATTTCGACCCCCAACGACACTGGATCCAAACCACCGCTGAGGATCGAGAAATGGATCCTACAGCTCCAAGAGTACGACTTCTCACTCGAGTATCAACCAGGCATGAAGAACCCAGTAGATTTCCTGTCCCGACACGCTCGCCAAGCCACACCCCAAGAGGCAGTAGAAGCCCAGGAGACGGAAGAATACGTGAAGTTTGTGGTAGAACGTGCACGACCCCTGCCCATACCACTCAGCGAAGTCACAACAGCAACCTCCCTGGATGAATGTCTACAAATCGCCATAACAGCCACTCGAACCGGAGACTGGAGGCCCCTCCAACGCCCAGACTCTTTCCGCACACAAGAAGCCCAAGCCTGGTTGCACGCACTATTCCACATACGTCAGGAGCTCTCAGTGAGCGAAGAAGGCTGCCTACTGAGAGGATTCCGCCTGGTGATCCCATCCAACCTTACGGCCAGAACGGTATCACTCGCACACGGAGCACACCAAGGCATCTTCAAAACCAAAGCCCGCCTCAGAAGCAAAGTGTGGTTCCCAGGTCTGGACAAACTTGTGGAAGACACAGTCAAGAAGTGTCTTGTCTGCCAAGCCAGTGGAAGCCCGGATCCCCCAACACCGATCATCACAGAAGAAGGACCCTCGGCACCGTGGCACAGAGTAAGTGCCGATTTTGGGAGCCTCCCGGACGGATCACACATGATCATAGTAGTGGACGACTACTCGCGCTATCCAGAAGTCGAGGTGGTGCACTCAACATCCGCAAGCACAGTTATCCCCAAGTTTGAAAAAATGATGGCCACACATGGGTTTTTCAGAGAAGTGCGTACAGACAACGGCCCTCCTTTTAACAGCCGCGAGTGGGCGGACTTCCTAGCATCAACAAACACCAAACACCGACGTATCACACCCCGGTGGCCACAAGCAAACGGAGAAGTGGAAACATTCGTCAAGACCCTGAACAAGGTCATCCGCATTGCTGTGGCAGAAGCGGAAAACCCAGAAAGAGCAATATACACTTTCCTAAGAGAGTACAGAGTCACGCCCCACGCAACCACTGGAGCAACCCCCAGTCAACTATGTTTTGGGAGAACAGTAACAGATGCCATCCCGCATCACCCATCATGGGCAAACCAACCACCACCGCCCGACAGATCTACAGCAAAGAGAAACAGTACCAACACACAAGCGTCCATAAAAAGGAGAGCCAAAGAAATAACACTACAAAGAGGCGACGCCGTCCTAGTCAAAGACCGCCACCCCGAAGGAAAATTCCACTTACCTTTTGAGATACGGCCATGGACCGTGACTGCGGTGAAGGGCACCATGGTGACAGCCCGACGAGGGCCAGAGACAGTAACCCGCAACGCGGCGCTTTTCAAACGCCTGCCCCAAACAGCACCCAGCAGAAGAGACTGGAGAGACACAATCGAAAGAGCAGACTCGGACGTAGAACCTGCATGCCTAGAACCCACAAGGGAAGAACAAGAAGAACAACCACAGAACCAACATGCAGGAGCGACGGCACCCGACCAAAGCACAGAGAGGACCCAAGTGTCAGACCGGTCGAGAGAAGGGAGATACATGCTGAGACATAACCCAGGCCCGTCGCGACGATACGCAGACTATGCGTGTGACTAACCTTAGAGAAAGAGAAGGGATTTTCATTTCCAATCATCAGCCTTGTGAAATCGACAAGCATATGCTTTAAGTTTTATATTGTTTGTAGTTTGTTCATCTCCTCCCCCGTTGGGGAGGGATGTAGTGTTGTGGCCGGAACTGGCCACTACCACTAAAAGAGAAACAGAAGGGGTGGGTGAGGAAACCCCCCTGACCAAAGGTGCAAAGTAGACGGCACCAGGGTGACGTAGGAAAAAGTATATGTAGGAGCAGGGAGGCGGGAATCGGGATTCGGAGCGGGAGTATTTGAATAAAGAAGTATACATTACCTGTGGCTCCGTACGTCCTTCACTGCTAGCGTGTGTGTTGCGACACGACATTACACTATCCATTTAGCTTTCATGGATTTAAGCAGCACCTTCGTTCATGTTAACCGGTCTAAATTAAGGTACATTCTGATTGTAATGGGTTATGATGCTTTCTGATAGTAACGACTTTGGAATCACCACCTCAGATTTTTCTTTTACGGACGCCACACGTTTCTGTTGATTTTGTGCATTAATAATCTTATGTTTTGTCTTTTAGCAGACATTAATGGCTAGCTTCTTGTCAATCACAGATCTACGCCTGCCTTACTTTATGCTCACAATGCCACTATATTGTTGAATGTTTGTACAATGTGGTTTGTTCCTACTCTAAACTGAGGCTCAGGCATCCCGGGCTATTCTTCATCTGAATATCTTCTCCATGACGACATTTAAAAATCGCTTTTGTTGTTCACTCCTTGGTCTTAAACCGAGCAGCTCACATTATTTTGTATTGAGGAACTTGATTTGGCTTATGCTGTTGATTTCATTATCTTAGTCCCGCTTTTAATTTAGATTTCGGATTCAGTCAATGCCAAATCCTCATAGAATGAAGGGATAATTCAGGATTGTCTTAATTGTTCTAATGCCCTGAGAATTATGTGGCTGCTTTACATTAAATCAGTCTCATGTGAGTTAGGCAGGCCGTCAATATTTTTTAATCGTGAATGCATCATAAAATCTGTACATCTTGGGCTAAGACGTTTTTTATGAATGTTGAAAAATGGAACTGTAAGGCAATGGAGCCTAATAAGCCGTCCATGTAAGGTGATGGTGTTCTGCAGAAAACTTCAGTGTTGGAGGTTAATTTATCTGCTGTTATTCAGCCCTGAGGTAGGAGTTTCTGTTGCAGGTTTAGGCTAAGTATTATTTGCAGATATCTTTCATTCTCTGAGCGACAGCTTAACTCTGATTTAATTTGTTGTTGCGTTGTAATGACATTTATTCATAGACTCTTTGGCACTTTACTTTTTTGTAAAATTCATTAGTCCCTATATATAAGATTCTTAATCTCTGTATTGCAAAAATGTGGTTTCAAAAGATATAGATTTACACTGCTTCACTTACAAATTCTATCCGATATTTATATATGTTTTGCTGTGGGGTGAGTCCTAAAATAAAATGTATGGTTTCACAATTCGTTGCTTTTTCAATATCTGTTGTACAACTGTTTTTACATGTTTTATAAGATGTAGTTTTATGCTGGTGTTTTTTTTTGCAACTGAGATATTGATAGTTGCCTCATACCGTTTTTCTATATTTTGTTGTCTAGTTCTGTAAAGTAGTGAGTGTGATGATGTGCTTTTATGGTTAGTTATTTCTAACTGAATAAACTGTAGCATCGCTTTGCTGCTTGCTGCCCTGCCATAAACCTTCTCCCAGCAGCTGGCAGCTTGGTGGCTTGACAGCTTTTACCTTCCTGTGCTTGTCCCTTGGAAGAAAGCTGTGAAAGGACTCCGCTGTAGTTGGGCCATTGCAGAGATCAGCAGGAATGCCTATGACTTTGAAACAAACCCTGTGAAAACCCACGTGAGATGTGAGACCATTAAAAAAGCAAAAAAAAACAGTAAGCCTAAGGCTAAGGCTGCCTGTTTAGGCCAGCCACGGCATTGCCATGCTACCACTTTGCTGCTTGGCTGCTTTGCCCTTGCTGCCCTTCCACATTAGCTCCCCAAAGGGAAGACAGCAGTCATATCATCAGGGTAGGCCCCCATATGGATACTGGGCAATCCATACCAGCAGAACCTTTAAAGTTGGGAGCATCTCACATTAAGAGGATTGTAAAGGGACTTAAAGGATGTTAAATGGATTAAAAGTTAAGATTTATACTAGCCACTAAATGCAACCTTCTCAAGGCCTGAAGACCCAGGGTGACCAAGGGTGAGTTGTCGAGGGGTAATACTAAGTTCAGATAATAGCAGACAATCCCCATTGGAACTTGAGTGGCTCAGTAGACTGGGAATGTGGAGCCCGGTAACTATAGCTGGGAGTCTAAGGAGCCAAAGCAACAAGGTACTGAGCTAAGGATCGTAGTGCACTGGCTTTTAGGGCAGCCACATTGGGTTGAGCCCGAATTCACAGAGATGGCCACACTAGATTGGGGTGTGGTTTGTGAACACAGTGTTTGCTCCCCCCGCCAAATCCTTATATATTACCAGAATATTAAAACTAAAACACGAGCTGACTTTCTTCTGCTTCGGGAAAGCTCACAATACAGGCCTGCCCTGGCCAACCAAGAGAAAATGAGGTCAGATAGAAATAGATAACAGATCACACAGAAATGCTCAAACCAGAATAGACCACAAGGAATTCTAAGGCAGACAACAAGACTAAAACAAGTGGCAGTTTATTGACATCACCAACTCAGACATTATTTGGGAAGGAGAGCTACAACTGCAAATTTACGTTTCTAAAAGGCCAGATAATTGCCATTCATTCAACTGCAGCAAATATTGCGGGTCTGCCTAACCTGCTCATGCCCCTAAAAGTTGATTCAAAGTCAAATTCTGAGTAACGGGTCAGCACAGACCCAACAATGGATGCTAAAGTGGCCACACCTGACAATGGCAAAATGCCAGTTACTAAAATCGTCACAATACAGGCCCAGATCCATGCACGGAATCACCTCATTCCACACAGGACCGGGCCCAACTCCGCCTTTCCTACAAAAAAATAACAACCCCACCAATGGCTGCCCAGAGGAGGCGGAGTAGGCGGGCAACTCTTGGCTACACTCAATCTCACTAATAAGCAACATGGATCTAGTTCAGGCAATGGAATCCAGGGCAAACAATAGGGTTGATAAATCCGAAGGGCCTGTGCAATCAACCATCAAAACTACAACCCCACCCGAGCAAGATGCTCTAACATATGGGTGAAAACTGACATCTAGCACACCATTATCCTCAACCTGGGCCCAGACTGAAATATGGAGCTTAACCTGGCTAGACAGCTCCTACCTGAAGGCAAGCGGGAAAAAATAAACACCTCAACTGAATTATTAGAGATGCATGAGATTTCTGATTCAGATTTAAAGACGGAGAACATTTCGACCTTATTTACTACATTGCTAAATATATTACAATTATCAATCACGGCTCTCAATATGCAATCAGATAAGCTGGACATACAGATTGATCTTATGAACCTGATGGATACTCACATTACCAATATAAATGCAAAGTTGGCAAAATTAACAGATTTAATAGTAAGGGTACAATAAATAAATCATCTATTGTAAACTAACTGTTCATCTGGCCCCATCATTGACAAGCTAAATACCATCCCGGCTATTTAAACATGCAATACAGAAACTACTACTTCCCCTTACACTGAAGAACTGATCAAGCAGTTACAACCATTGGCAGCAGAGCCACAGCGCCCTTCAGAGGCAAATAAGAAGCTGAATAAAACAGGAGGAAAACCTAACAACCAGGAACAGAAAGATGTCATTTTGCATCCAACTCACCATAAAACCTGCTAGAAAGGCATGCAAAAACCATTAGCTTACAGAGAAGGTAGCAACCAGTAGCAACGGATTATATCCAATTTTCAATGCAAAGCAGGAAAAGAGAAGCGTGGCATCGTAAATACCTCAGTTAGTTCTCACGTGGAGGCAGCAGTCGAGGAGAAGTTGCTAACATCGAAATCTTTGGACTCACTGCAAACAACAGGAGATATGACAAGCACTGCTCCTAAGACACCTGAAAGCGTCTCAACTCAAGTCCGTCCAGAAAAAAAGAACACAGCACTCAAATGAGGTGAAGTATCCTCGGCAAAACAACCAAGAACAAGGGCAAGACAAATTTGCATGGTTCAAATGACAAGAAAAATCCCGAATGGAACTTAACTCTACACATCATCATCTCCCCATGGTCACTACATCATGGAAGAGAATTTACCAAAAGTCAATCAGCCAGTGGCCCGGTAATCCTGCTATTAAGTATTGACAAGGACAGGAAATTGTATGAAGACACCTGGGAGAGGGAGGAAGAGTATTACTCAAATAACAATTCCAAAGATTAAAGGATAGTTGTTAGCATCAAACCGGCAAGTGTGAATCTCTCTAGGAGTGGAGTGTAACAAAAAACACATCAGCAAGGAACCACTTCGGAAATGTCTTGCTTTTCCCCACTAACTGCAATAAGTTCCTCGCAAAAGGAGAACCCAAATCAGCAAAATAAATTAAAACCACAATATGAGTATCAAGGCCATCAGGACATCCTCAACAGAGGAAATATAATCATACTACTAAACGAAATCCCAAGTCTGAGGCATCTGAAAATCATCAATCCTGCTGTTGGGTAAATTCCTCTCTTATAAAGATTGTAAGCTACCCTCACCACATGGAGAACAGACAAAAAAGCACTTTCAATCATGGATGTTAGTCAACAATTCGAAGCACTGAGCATAATTCTGTCATAATCCTGTCAAAAAATACAAAACCACATTACTTTCATCACCCACCGATGCCAGTCAGGGGAACAAGCACCTGTTGTATAATGAAAGCAACAGAAACTAGCGGAACAAATGGAAAATCTGTGAAATACTCAGAGCCATGATGAGTGAAGTGGCTAGCGTCAGTCTTAAATGCACTCCCAAAAACCCCTGAAGCCACAGGATGGTTTGCTGAGAGTCCTTTCCTGGGACATTGTGGGAGCAAAAACTGAATTTCAAGATGGTATCCCACCGTCAGCATGGGGGAAATATGACATTATCGCTGTACAAGAGACCTGGTTAATCGACCCTATCAACTTGGTCAGCTATTCACTTCAACATGTGAAAGCCACAAGAATGCAGCGGTTTGAAAGAACCAAAGGAGGCCTCACAGTCTGTGTATCAATATCACTAAATATTATCTTGGAGCAGCTCCCCTCCTCAGACCCCAGCCTACAGATAATCAAGTTCAGCACCTGGCACAAAAAATTGACAATGTTTAATGTGTATGTCCACTCGAATCCAAAGGAGAAGTCCATTTTATTTACAAATTAATCTCAGAAATAACAGAAGTAAGGGCCATATGTACGAACACTTTTTCCCATAGACACAGAATGGGTAAAAACCTTTGCTATATCTGGCCCTAAGATTCAAGAATCCAAAGTGGGAGATAACTGTGACAGGGTACTTTAACACAAACCTAATTGACACTCCTAATGAAGACCACAGATAATGTAATTTGGGACGTGCAATCGCAAACTAGGCTTGCATCAAAATGTTATCGACCCTAAATGGCAAAATCTAGTTAGAGCACTGGAATATTTAGGGTTGAGAGTCACAAATGGAAGTTCTAAGGACGACACTCCCCAAGTTACACTTAACATGGTCCAAATTCATGTTCCATAATAGATTAAACAACAAGTGATGGATGGAATGCTGAACATTGTCAAACACTCACCCCCAGTCATAGATCTGGGTTTAATCCATTGTTCTTTTGCTCACCATGCCACCCCAGTTTGGACCCAGCCATATGCAAATCAGTCTTGACCCTGTTCCTCATGGGAACAGTCCAGACCGAACTGCCAAGCCAGGTCCTCACTGGACCGGAAACAAGCATCCTGGGACCGGTTTCGGGGTTTCACCCCTCATCAGTCAGCAAAAGAACGATGGATTTAACCCAGATCTGTGACTGGGGGTGAGTGTTTGCATTGTCAGCACTCCGTCTATCATCATTTTGTTTTGCCCATAATAGATTATACAATCCTCTCCTTATCACTACTACCATCCTTAAGGAAATATTAAATAAAATACACCACACAAAGCAGTCACTCCTACCGGCAACTGGAATTGAGTATAACCCCTCGAAGGCATACCAGTACTCCACCAGATGTATTTTTATTAAAATCAACTAACTTAAAATGCTTCAGGTGGACGTTTGACTCATTACCCGACCTGGTCTCCCAAGCAAAAGAAATCCTGGAGCCAAGCACTACACTCAGAAACAGCCAAATGGAAGTATAGACGGAATTCACAGCAAGATTATTACAGTGCGCGCCTGTAATAAAAAACATCAGGAGGCAAGGGGACAAGAAGACTAACAGTCTTTCAAAAAATGCCAAGCCCTAAAAAGGGATTTAAAAAAGCAGTTAGGAACTCAATAAAGACTAACGGTCAAGAGTGTAAGTGGAAGGCTATAAATACATTTGTGAAAACAATATAAAAAAAATCTTTTGGAACCGGAAAAAGAAATCAGATATCATCTGGTCAAACCTGCAATTTAGTGCCAAGCAATCAAACTCAAGGCATTTTGGGAAATTATAAATGGTCTAGGTGGTTCAACTAGTGTAATAAACAACTCAAGCGTGCCGGAGGAAGCTTGGCTCGTTCACCTGACTGAGATGTTTGCTGTCGTCATACGCCCGAGAACCCAGAGCGAGCTAAATGTGAAAGACTCTCCAATAAGGAAAGCCTCTCCACTATACTAAGCCTCATGTCAACCCCTAACAATGTGTGAGAATTGGAGGTCAAAGAAAGCAGCAGTAATGCTGATGAATGTGTAACAAAAGATAACAGTAACCTCAAAGTAATGGAGCCTAGCAACCTGTGCATCATCATGGACTGTCCAGCCGGGCAGAAAACCGAGTACTACTCACCAAATAAAGTAGTGAAAATAATAACAGCAGGGAGAAGAGATGGAGCGCCTGAGCCAAATGGCATTCCACAGGCTATCTTTAAAATAATCCCTGAATACTGGGCGAATCCGCTATCAGCGCTGTACAAGGAAGTTGAATTAACAGGCTTGATCCCAATGAGCTGGAGGGGCTTGATAAGAAACCTGGCCTTTAAGGGTGGAGAACAGTCTAGCTCTGCCTACTACAAGTGTTATTAAACTCTTAAGCAAAGTACTACATGTCACTAATCTTAGAACACTTGTAGAGTGGTCAAATACGAATAAATTGAGCAGAGTCAATCAGATAGGGTTTTGACGAGGGTTTGGAACAACCACGAACATTCTAGTCATTAGCTTAATAGCTGACAAGTGCAAGCGCTTGCAGAAATAGCTGCAGCTCTGCTCCTTAGATTTTAAAGCAGAATTTGACAGCGTTGACCAGGGGAGACTGGAGGAAACTCAGGGAGTGGGGTCTTCCAGCTAGAATACTCCCTGCCATCAAACAACTGTATACGCATAATTCCAATGGAAAAAGGCCTAAAACAAGGCTATGTTGGCCCTGCATCTGTTTAATTTATTTATGGCAGATTTTTCCCAAGATTAGATCAGGTCAATGACATAGTATTGCGCAGCCTAACAAGAGGCGGGCTTCAAATATCACTATCCAAATTAATTTAAAAAATATGTAATTATAAATAAACTTGAAATTAATACAACAAAAACCAAGACAATGACCAATAGGTACAGACCTGAGCCACCTCCCAAACTCAAGCTGGACGATGTTGAATTACAGGTTAACAGTTACAAGTATCTAGAAGTGTACATGGATAGTAGATTAAGCTTCCAAACACACAAACATTACATCACCAAGAAAGGAAATCTCATGATTTATGCATTTTTTTGTTGCACTGCCTAAGAAACTAGATGGTGCCATTACTGGCTGTTATAGCAGCCAAATTGATACCAGCTCTAGCCTACACAAGTGTGGTCCTGCATGGGACAGATGCTGCTCTCCTGGAAAAATTGCAAGTTAAGGAATTCAAGGGGGTGTTTAGGCTTTAACAGAATGCCTCACCATCACAACTCTGCCTAGAATTTGGTCTTAATCAACAAGCTTTAGGGAGAATCTACTCTGCATTAAAAAACTGGTAGAAAATCAGATCAAGACGAGGGTGCTTATTAAATGACTCTCTATGGATGGCTTTGGAAACAGACCCTGAAACCACTCATTATAAACACCTTTATTCATCAATCAAGTTAGCAAAGACAATGGACCTCTGGAATAAGAATTTGTCCAGTCCTGTATTTCGGCAGGTGGTAAACAAAGCTGCTAAAATGCATTCTTATCTAGAAGATAAAAACAAATTAGGTAATCATGTGCACACCTAGATCGTCCTCCAAAATTATGACAGACTAAAACCAGCCATAAATTTAAATGAGACCTTCTCACCAGATATAAAGAGGAAGCTGATGACAATTTGATTTGACCTACTGCCATCTTTGGCAGACCAAACATCTTGGAAGTACAATGGCCCTTTGACCAGCAGTGTATATGGTTCGAAGAAGGAGGATTTTAATTACTTAATCAGTATATGCCCCTCTTTAAAAAAAAAAAAAACATGAGTAACATTATTTAAAATTAGTTTTAACGCTATGGTCATCGAATCATGTCGGGCGGAGATAATAAGAGGCCTCGATTCAGCAGACCCCCAGCTCAATTGCACAATGTTGAAATACTTGCATATTGCAGAAAAACGATCCAATCCAGACCATAATGACTTGCTTGGCGTCTTCATCTGTGTGACAGGAGCCAAGACTGTAGGAAGGCTGGGGGGTTATGGCTTTAATAGACTTAAAATGGCCATTGAATTGCTGGTGTTTTATTCGGTTGAACTCACTGGGAAATCTAACTAGTTAATCACTTGTGATCAATATTGTTTACTATTGGTGACATTGATTACGTATGATCATTATTAATCAAAATGAACTGGGTGGACTCACAGCACTACGGTATCTCATTGAATACCAATCATTGTCAAGATATGCCATTCTATTAGCCTGAGAGTTATTTTCTGTTTTTCACCACTGGTGAGATTTTGGAGTTTTATCAAATCCTTTTACTGTGTATTATAATTTATATTTGTAACTTGTTGTAACATTTACACGGTTTTTATTGTTATAAACAATAAAGAGGTTTGCACCTTTGTACCAGCAATTTCCTAACTTCTTTGTCTTTTGTTATTTATCGCAGGTGGAACAGCACATTTGAGCCTTAAAGTTCAGTGTAGGAAGTTGGCTCTGTATCTACTATTTCAAAGTAGGAAATAGTGTGCACAGAGTCCAAGGGTTCCCCTTAGAGGTAAGATAATGGCAAAAGTAGATAATTCTAATGCTCTATTTTGTGGTAGTGTGGTCGAGCAGTAGGCTTATCAGAGGGTAGTGTTAAGCATTTGTTGTACACACACAGGCAATAATTGAGGAACACACACTCAAAGACCTACTCCAGGCCAATAGGTTGTTATATTGAAAAATATATTTTCTTAATTTATTTTAAGAACCACAGGTTCAAGGTTTACATCAAACACTTTAAATGTAAGGTACTTCACTTAGATACTTTAGGAACTTTGAATGAAAACAATATCATGTACAGTCTTTGTAAAAATGGCAATAAGCAATTTTTAAAGTGCACACACTGCAAAAATCAACAGTTCCTGGGGGAGGTAAGCAAAGGTTAGATTAGGAGGTAAGTAAAACACTTACAAGTCTCAGTTCTGGGGCATAGGCAGCCCACCGTTGGGGGTTCAAGGCAACCCCAAAGTTGCCACACCAGCAGCTCAGAGCCGGTCAGGTGCAGAGGTCAAAGGAGTACCCAAAACACATAGGCGCCTATGGAGAATAGGGGTGCTCTGGTTCCAGTCTGCCAGCAGGTAAGTACCTGTGTCCTCGGGGGGCAGACCAGGGGGGTTTTGTAGAGCACTGGGGGGGACACAAGTAGGCACACAAAACACACCCTCAGCGGCACAGGGGGCGGTGGGGTGCAGTGTGCAAAGCAGGCGTCAGGTTTCAGGTAGGAAACAATGGAGGGATCCAGGGGTCACTCTAGCGGTGCAGGCAGGCACAGGGGGGCTTCTTGGGACAGCCACCACCTGGGCTAGGCAGAGGGTCACCTGGGGGTCACTCCTGCATCGAAGTTCGGTTCCTTCAGGTTCTGGGGGCTGCGGGTGCAGTGTTGGTCCCAGGAGTCGGGTCCCTTGTTACTGGCAGTCACGGTCAGGGGGAGCCTCTGGATTCTCTCTGCAGGCGTCGCTGTGGGGGCTGAGGGGGGTCGTCTCTGGTTACTCACGGGCTCGCAGTCACTGGGGACTCCTCCCTGAGGTGTTGTTTCTCTGGATCTAGAGCCGGGGGCGTCGGGTGCAGAGTGGGAAGTCTCACGCTTCCGGCGGGAAACATGAAGTCTTTGGAAGTTGCTTGTTTGTTGCAAAGAAGTAGCTGGTTTTGACCAGGGCCGCTATTCACAGGAGTTTCTTGGTCCTTTAGTCCAGGGCAGTCCTCTGAGGCTTCAGAGGTTGCTGGTCCCTGTCGGATGCGTAGCTGGAGCAGGTTTTCAAAGTTGGAGACAGGCCGGCAGGGCTGGGGCCAAAGCAGTTGTCGTCTTCCTCCTTCTTTGCAGGCTTGTAGGTCAGCAGTCCTTCTTGTTTCTTCAGGTTGCAGGAATCTAGTTTCCTCGGTTCTGGGGAGCCCCTAAATACTGAATTTAGGGGTGTGTTTAGGTCTGGGAGGGCAGTAGTCAATGGCTACTGTCCTTGAGGGTGGCTACACCCTCTTTGTGCTTCCTCCCTGTGGGGAGGGGTGCACATCCCTAATCCTATTGGGGGAATCCTCCAAACTCAAGATGGAGGATTTCTCAAGGCAGGGGTCACCTCAGCTCAGGACACCTTAGGGGCTGTCCTGTATGGTGGGTGACTCATCCTTGTTTTTCTAATTATCTCCTCCAGCCTTGCCACCAAAAGTGGGGATAGTGGCCGGAGGGGCGGGCATCTCCACTAGTTGGGATGTCCTGAGGTGCTGTAACAAAAGGGGTGAGCCTTTGAGGCTCACAGCCAGGTGTTACAGTTCCTGCAGGGGGAGGTGAGAAGCACCTCCACCCAGTACAGGCTTTGTTCCTGGCCACAGCGTGACAAAGGCACTCTCCCCATGTGGCCTGCAACATGTCTGGTGTGTGGCAGGCTGGCAGAAACTGGTCAGCCTACACTAGAAGTCAGGTAGGTATTCAGGGGCCATCTCTAAGATGCCCTCTGGGTGTATGTTAAAATAAATTGCACACTGGCATCAGTGTGCATTTATTGCGCTGAGAAGTTTGATACCAAACTTCCCAGTTTTCAGTGTAGCCATTATGGAACTGTGGAGTTCGTGTTTGACAAACCCCCAGACCATATACTCTTATGGCTACCCTGCACTTACAATGTATAAGGTTTTGCTTAGACACTGTAGGGCCATAGTGCTCATGCACATATGCCCTCACCTGTGGTATAGTGCACCTTGCCTTAGGGATGTAAGGCCTGCTAGAGGGGTGACTTACCTATGCCACAGGCAGTGTGAGGTTGGCATGGCACTCTGAGGGGAGTGCCATGTGGACTTAGTAATTTTCTCCCCACCAGCACACACAAGCTGAGAGGCAGTGTGCATGTGCTGAGTGAGGGGTCACCAGGGAGGCATAAGACATGCTGCAGCCCTTAGAGACCTTCCCTGACATTAGGGACCTTGGTTCCAGGGGTACCAGTTACAAGGAACTTACCTGAGTGCCAGGGTTGTGCCAATTGTGGAGACAAAGGTACAGTTTAGGGAAAGAACACTGGTGCTGGGGCCTGGTTAGCAGGGTCCCAGCACACTGTCAAATCACAACTTAGCATCAGCAAAGGCAAAAAGTTAGGGGGTAACCATGCCAAGGAGGCATTTCCTTACATTCAGTGAAACAAAACACCAGGACTGGCAATAAACGTTTTTACAGTGTCGTGAAAAGCCATCACAGAAACATCATTGCACAGATTTCAAGTGGCATATCTTCCAAAGACAAGGCATCATGACTGACAAAAATGTATGGCATATATTTCTAGATAGCCAATCAGGATGCAAAAAACATTTTTCTACCAGCAACCAGACCTCACAGGAACCCATGCATCTATCTCCAAGCACTCAGTGACAAGACTATGGTTGAGACCGTGGGCACTCTCACCCGCCATACTTGACCGTAATCAGAGCAAAGGAGCTTTTTCCTATCATCAAACAGCTCTCGAAAAGAAGAAGACCCCAGCCATTAGCTCTCAACATTCTATGATGTTGCTGCGGTTGAAGCAACTTCCATGCTGTCAATCAATGACAAAAAAAGTCTTCCCAATTCACAGCAGCACACCAATGAAGAAAATGCAGCCAGCCATATTCCACTGCTGAGAGGCACAGCTCTTATTTAGGTAAAATTGAATATCATCCATACTACCAATCAGTCAGGAGGTAATAGCTTTTCTCCACTACACAGTATGTCTGTAAAACTAGGAAAGCATTTCTATGCAGCTAACAGCACGGAGCTACAGCACCACGGTAGAAGCCAAGTGACCTCTGATCAAGAATACCATAGAATACCATAGAACCAACGGCTGAGACAGGAGTGTCCAAATCTCCATCCTGAGTGACTCGACCACATGTGTGTATGGCATCCAGATTTTTGTTGGCCCAAACAGCACACTCATTTAGCGAATATGCTCATGCTTAGGCTTATCCATTCAAGGTCCAGAACCTATACTGTGACCTCAAGGGGTGCACCAAATGTGCCCTCTTTTCTGACATGGGACTACAATCCTTGCTTTGGCTTGTTGACATAAAGAGATGGTGGCAGCATACCCACATTTATGTGAATTGAAAGAATTGAAAAGACCATTTTCTGTTTCAGGAGGAGTGTGTGCCCTTCTGCCCCATTCAAATAAAGGTCTGCCAGGATCTCACACTGACATCCTGTCTGTATGTCAACTGCATGTCTATTACAGTGTGGACGGTAGCAATACTCCATGTTCTGGTGAGAGCCTGATTGATGGGACCAGTAAGATCCATTTTGGATAGCTCCTGGTTTGACATAGCACAAGATCGAGGAAGGGATACAGCATCACCAGCCCATGCAAGTGTATTTCCTGCATATTTGGAGGTGAAAGTAAGTGATCTTGACAGTGAAGTGAGGGAGAATGGAGACATGGCTACCCTTAGAAATTGTATGAGGACCTTTTTAGCAATAGTGTTGGTTAGTACATCCTGAGCATAGCCATTTGGTGGATGGTAGGAGGCAGGCTGTGAGGTGGCCTGTTCTGTTTTTAAAGGTAAAGAAATTTCTATATAAGGTCTGCCCTTTTGGCTTTCCTTGATTGCTACTTCAGTTGGGCCGATGACATCTGCTACAATGTCTTAAGGCTTCATTGTGCCCACATTTCAACATATTTGTGTTTGGAGCCAGCATCATCGCTATCGCCTATGAGAGTTGTCACCTTACATCTCCCGACTGGAAAAATGTGTTTAGAGGTGGCAGTCAAACCATCTCACATTGGTCCTGTTCAAAATTTCTCTTGACCATAAAAGGGAGTGCCCTGCAGAGTACATGTACAGCTGCTGTGACCCGGGTTGTTGTCTGCATGCCAGCCAGGCTCCCAGAGTTGAGAAGACATCATCTGAAGATTGCACACTTCCTGGAAATCAGTGGGTCTGGCTGCAGCATAAAAGCTTGCTTGTCTGCTCAGAGAGGGAAGAACAGTGTCTGACAGGAGGAGAGATTGTCCAATAGGAGAGACTGACTGGGTTCCTTGTGTTTAGAACACACAGAAGCCAACTTCAGGAGTGTGCCCAGTCCTGACCCATTCAGAGGGGGTCACCTGCATGGTGCATGTGAACTGCATGAAGTGGCAGCTTTAAGCGCCTCATCCAGCATCATCGCTGTGACCCAATGTACCTGCACTGCCACTGCTGATTTACTGTGGATCATTACCCTGCTCCCACAGACAGAGATTATACTCATGTTACCATAAAGGGACCACAACTAGTAGAGCACTGAATCATGTTCACAAATACACAAGCCTGTGTAGAGACACTGAGAGTCACTAGACCTGCATGTGGAATAGTGTAAAAAGAGCCTATCTGAACTCTGTGGTAAGATACAAGTTAAACTGTCCTACGGACCTCAGCAAGAAGAGATTGCTATGTGATACCAAGCAGTTGATTCTCATGGAGCCAATTCTCACTTTACCTGCAGCCGCTGTGATAGGCCACTGTAGCGGGGCAGGAATTTCCACCAGAGTCCTACTTCAAGTAGTACACTGGTGTGTGGGTGTGGGACCTTTCAGCATTGTCGTTCTAGCATCTTGTGTTGTAGAACCCTGTAGCTGAACCTCATTGCTGTTTGTAGTATTTCAATGTTCTAAGCTATTAAAGTAAATCTTGTATTCTAGGACAAGAACTAGGATACACAGTACATTATTGTGTCTGTTGGTTGACTATTGAATTCTGAGTCTCTGCCCCAACACTCTCTTCATGAGAAGCCTTTGACTGTTCCCTTTAATACCCTGGGAATCATGTGCGGAAAAGGTGTACTTGGCCCAGTTTGCAGGGCCATAGTTAGACGGACCCTAGGACTCCAGAGGCAACCGACCGCACCCATCAAGTTTGTTGCCTTGTAGCCCCTGCGTGGTCTGGGGCCCCCGAACAGTGTTTGATCCCAACAAACTCTTTGGCACAACCTCTTCGCCAAACTGCCAGTTGATTTTCATGCAGGTATCTAATTTAGTAGTAACCAAGACAAGGGTAAGTTTTGCTTGTTCCTGTTACAAGACTCAAGAAAATGCACTCAGCACAAATGCTGACATTAGAAGACTGGCACTGAATTCTCAAGCTGAAGATTAGCAAGGGGCAAGCCACCTTTATAACATTGTGTTACCCTGACAGTCTGCTATGTCAGACGTGACTTTCACCTCATCTATTAGAGCCTTTTAGGCTTGCACATTGTTGCTGGGCGACAGCTCCTGCAAACACCAACGGAATTCCTTCATTTGTATGGGACACTGTAAGGAAATGCCTCCTTGGCATGGTTGCCCCCTGACTTTTTGCCTTTGCTGATGCTATGTTTACAATTGAAAGTGTGCTGAGGCCTGCTAACCAGGCCCCAGCACCAGTGTTCTTTCCCTAACCTGTACTTTTGTATCCACAATTGGCAGACCCTGGCATCCAGATAAGTCCCTTGTAACTGGTACCTCTAGTACCAAGGGCCCTGATGCCAAGGAAGGTCTCTAAGGGCTGCAGCATGTCTTATGCCACCCTGGAGACCTCTCACTCAGCACAGACACACTGCTTACCAGCTTGTGTGTGCTAGTGAGGACAAAACGAGTAAGTCGACATGGCACTCCCCTCAGGGTGCCATGCCAGCCTCTCACTGCCTATGCAGTATAGGTAAGACACCCCTCTAGCAGGCCTTACAGCCCTAAGGCAGGGTGCACTATACCATAGGTGAGGGTACCAGTGCATGAGCATGGTACCCCTACAGTGTCTAAACAAAACCTTAGACATTGTAAGTGCAGGGTAGCCATAAGAGTATATGGTCTGGGAGTTTGTCAAACACGAACTCCACAGCACCATAATGGCTACACTGAAAACTGGGAAGTTTGGTATCAAACTTCTCAGCACAATAAATGCACACTGATGCCAGTGTACATTTTATTGTAAAATACACCACAGAGGGCACCTTAGAGGTGCCCCCTGAAACTTAACCGACTATCTGTGTAGGCTGACTAGTTTTAGCAGCCTGCCACAAACCGAGACATGTTGCTGGCCCCATGGGGAGAGTGCCTTTGTCACTCTGAGGCCAGTAACAAAGCCTGCACTGGGTGGAGATGCTAACACCTCCCCCAGGCAGGAATTGTCACACCTGGCGGTGAGCCTCAAAGGCTCACCTCCTTTGTGCCAACCCAGCAGGACACTCCAGCTAGTGGAGTTGCCCGCCCCCTCCGGCCAGGCCCCACTTTTGGCGGCAAGGCCGGAGAAGATAATGAGAAAAACAAGGAGGAGTCACTGGCCAGTCAGGACAGCCCCTAAGGTGTCCTGAGCTGAGGTGACTCTAACTTTTAGAAATCCTCCATCTTGCAGATGGAGGATTCCCCCAATAGGGTTAGGATTGTGTCCCCCTCCCCTTGGGAGGAGGCACAAAGAGGGTGTACCCACCCTCAGGGCTAGTAGCCATTGGCTACTAACCCCCCAGACCTAAACACGCCCTTAAATTTAGTATTTAAGGGCTACCCTGAACCCTAGAAAATTAGATTCCTGCAACAAGAAGAAGGACTGCCCAGCTGAAAACCCCTGCAGCGGAAGACCAGAAGACGACAACTGCCTTGGCTCCAGAAACTCACCGGCCTGTCTCCTGCCTTCCAAAGATCCTGCTCCAGCGACGCCTTCCGAAGGGACCAGCGACCTCGACATCCTCTGAGGACTGCCCCTGCTTCGAAAAGACAAGAAACTCCCGAGGACAGCGGACCTGCTCCAAGAAAAGCTGCAACTTTGTTTCCAGCAGCTTCAAAGAACCCTGCAAGCTCCCCGCAAGAAGCGTGAGACTTGCAACACTGCACCCGGCGACCCCGACTCGGCTGGTGGAGATCCAACACCTCAGGAGGGACCCCAGGACTACTCTGATACTGTGAGTACCAAAACCTGTCCCCCCTGAGCCCCCACAGCGCCGCCTGCAGAGGGAATCCCGAGGCTTCCCCTGACCGCGACTCTTTGAACCTAAAGTCCCGACGCCTGGGAGAGACCCTGCACCCGCAGCCCCCAGGACCTGAAGGACCGGACTTTCACTGGAGAAGTGACCCCCAGGAGTCCCTCTCCCTTGCCCAAGTGGAGGTTTCCCCGAGGAATCCCCCCCTTGCCTGCCTGCAGCGCTGAAGAGATCCCGAGATCTCTCATAGACTAACATTGCGAACCCGACGCTTGTTTCTACACTGCACCCGGCCGCCCCCGCGCCGCTGAGGGTGAAATTTCTGTGTGGACTTGTGTCCCCCCCGGTGCCCTACAAAACCCCCCTGGTCTGCCCTCCGAAGACGCGGGTACTTACCTGCCAGCAGACCGGAACCGGGGCACCCCCTTCTATCCATTCTAGCCTATGCGTTTTGGGCACCACTTTGAACTCTGCACCTGACCGGCCCTGAGCTGCTGGTGTGGTGACTTTGGGGTTGCTCTGAACCCCCAACGGTGGGCTACCTTGGACCAAGAACTAAGCCCTGTAAGTGTCTTACTTACCTGGTTAACCTAACAAATACTTACCTCCCCTAGGAACTGTGAAAATTGCACTGTGTCCACTTTTAAAACAGCTATTTGTCAATAACTTGAAAAGTATACATGCAATTTTTATGATTTGAAGTTCCTAAAGTACTTACCTGCAATACCTTTCGAAGGAGCTATTACATGTAGAATTTGAACCTGTGGTTCTTAAAATAAACTAAGAAAAGATATTTTTCTATATAAAAACCTATTGGCTGGATTTGTCTCTGAGTGTGTGTACCTCATTTATTGTCTATGTGTATGTACAACAAATGCTTAACACTACTCCTTGGATAAGCCTACTGCTCGACCACACTACCACAAAATAGAGCATTAGTATTATCTATTTTTTTACCACTATTTTACCTCTAAGGGGAACCCTTGGACTCTGTGCATGCTATTCCTTACTTTGAAATAGCACATACAGAGCCAACTTCCTACATTGGTGGATCAGCGGTGGGGTACAAGACTTTGCATTTGCTGGACTACTCAGCCAATACCTGATCACACGACAAATTCCAAAATTGTCATTAGAAATTGATTTTTGCAATTTGAAAAGTTTTCTAAATTCTTAAAAGACCTGCTAGGGCCTTGTGTTAGATCCTGTTTAGCATTTCTTTTAGAGTTTAAAAGTTTGTAAAAGTTTGAATTAGATTCTAGAACCAGTTGTAGATTCTTAAAAAGTATTCCAACTTTTAGAAGCAAAATGTCTAGCACAGATGTGAATGTGGTGGAACTCGACACCACACCTTACCTCCATCTACAGATGAGAGAGCTAAGGTCACTCTGTAAACTAAAGAAAATAGCAATGGGCCCCAAACCTACCAAAGTACAGCTCCAGGAGCTTTTGGCAGAGTTTGAAAAGGCCAACCCCTCTGAGGATGGCAACTCAGAGGATGAAGATAGTGACTTGGAGGGAAATTCCCCCCCTCCAGTCCTACTTAGGGAGAGCAGGGCTTCTCAAGCCCTGACTCCACAAATAATAGTCAGAGATGCTGGTTCCCTCACAGGAGGGACCAACAACTCTGAAATCACTGAGGATAACTCCAGTGAAGAGGACATCCAGTTAGCCAGGATGGCCAAAAGATTGGCTTTGGAAAGACAGATCCTAGCCATAGAGAGGGAAAGACAAGAGATGGGCCTAGGACCCATCAATGGTGGCAGCAACATAAATAGGGTCAGAGATTCTCCTGACATGTTGAAAATCCCTAAAGGGATTGTAACTAAATATGAAGATGGTGATGACATCACCAAATGGTTCACAGCTTTTGAGAGGGCTTGTGTAACCAGAAAAGTGAACAGATCTCACTGGGGTGCTCTCCTTTGGGAAATGTTCACAGGAAAGTGTAGGGATAGACTCCTCACACTCTCTGGACAAGATGCAGAATCCTATGACCTCATGAAGGGTACCCTGATTGAGGGCTTTGGATTCTCCACTGAGGAGTACAGGATTAGGTTCAGGGGGGCTCAAAAATCCTCGAGCCAGACCTGGGTTGACTTTGTTGACTACTCAGTGAAAACACTAGATGGTTGGATTCAAGGCAGTGGTGTAAGTAATTATGATGGGCTGTACAATTTATTTGTGAAAGAACACCTGTTAAGTAATTGTTTCAATGATAAACTGCATCAGCATCTGGTAGACCTAGGACCAATTTCTCCCCAAGAATTGGGAAAGAAGGCGGACCATTGGGTCAAGACAAGGGTGTCCAAGACTTCAACAGGGGGTGACCAAAAGAAAGGGGTCACAAAGACTCCCCAGCAGAAGGGTGATGAGACAACCAAAATTAAAAATAGTAAAGAGTCTTCTACAGGCCCCCAAAAACCTGCACAGGAGGGTGGGCCCAGAGCCTCTTCACAAAACAATGGGTACAAGGGTAAAAACTTTGATCCCAAAAAGGCCTGGTGTCATAGCTGTAAACAGCATGGACACCAAACTGGAGACAAGGCCTGTCCCAAGAAAGGTTCCACTCCAAACTCCCATCCAGGTAACACTGGTATGGCTAGTCTCCAAGTGGGATCAACAGTGTGCCCAGAGCAAATCAGGGTCCACACTGAAGCTACTCTAGTTTCTGAGGGTGGGGTGGATTTAGCCACACTAGCTGTCTGGCCGCCTAACATGCAAAAATACAGACAGCAACTCTTAATTAATGGGACTAGAATAGAGGGCCTGAGGGATACAGGTGCCAGTGTCACCATGGTGACAGAGAAACTGGTTTCCCCTGGCCAATACCTGACTGGAAAAACTTACACAGTCACCAACGCTGACAATCAGAGAAAAGTACATCCCATGGCAATGGTTACTTTAGAATGGGGAGGGGTCAATGGCCTGAAACAGGTGGTGGTCTCCTCAAATATCCCAGTGGACTGTCTGCTTGGAAATGACCTGGAGTCCTCAGCATGGGCTGAGGTAGAGCTAAAAACCCATGCAGCAATGCTGGGTATCCCTGAACTGGTGTGTGTGAAAACAAGAGCACAATGCAAGGCACAGGGTGAAAAAGTAGAGCTGGAGTCTGGAAAAATGGCCCAGCCTACCAAGAGAACAGGAAAGTCAGTTGGGAACCCAACTGCAACACAGCAAAAGAAAGGGAACCTCTCTTCTCAGGAAGAAGTTCTGCCCTCTGAGGGAACTGAGCCTTTGGAGCTTGAACCTTATCAGGTTGAGCTCTTAGGCCCAGGGGGACCCTCAAGGGAAGAGCTGTGTAAGGGACAAGAAACCTGTCCCTCTCTTGAAGGCCTTAGGCAGCAAGCTGCTGAAGAGTCCAAAGGCAAGAAAAATGGAACACATAGGGTCTATTGGGAAGATGGGCTCCTGTACACTGAGGCCAGAGACCCCAAACCTGGTGCCACTAGGAGAGTGGTAGTGCCTCAGCTGTTCAGAGAGTTCATCCTAACATTGGCCCATGACATTCCCCTTGCTGGACATTTGGGACAAACCAAGACGTGGGAGAGGTTAGTCAACCACTTCTACTGGCCCAATATGTCCAGCATGGTTAAGGAGTTTTGCCTCTCCTGCCCCACCTGTCAAGCCAGTGGTAAGACAGGTGGGCATCCAAAGGCCCCCCTCATTCCACTTCCAGTGGTGGGGGTGCCCTTTGAAAGAGTGGGTGTGGACATAGTTGGTCCACTAGAACCTCCCACAGCCTCAGGAAATATGTATATCCTGGTAGTAGTGGATCATGCTACCAGGTATCCTGAAGCTATTCCCCTTAGGTCGACTACTGCCCCTGCAGTAGCCAAGGCCCTCATTGGTATCTTTACCAGAGTGGGTTTCCCTAAGGAGGTGGTGTCTGACAGAGGTACCAACTTCATGTCAGCATACCTAAAGCACATGTGGAATGAGTGTGGAGTGACTTATAAATTCACTACACCTTACCATCCACAAACTAATGGCTTAGTTGAGAGATTCAACAAGACATTAAAAGGCATGATCATGGGGCTCCCAGAAAAACTCAAAAGGAGATGGGATGTCCTCCTGCCATGTCTGCTTTTCGCTTACAGGGAGGTACCACAGAAGGGAGTAGGGTTCTCACCCTTTGAACTTCTGTTTGGTCATCCTGTAAGGGGACCACTTGCCCTTGTTAAAGAAGGCTGGGAGAGACCTCTCCATGAGCCTAAACAGGACATAGTGGACTATGTACTTGGCCTTCGCTCTAGAATGGCAGAGTACATGGAAAAGGCAACCAAAAACCTTGAGGCCAGCCAACAGCTCCAGAAGTTTTGGTATGACCAAAAGGCTGCACTGGTTGAGTTCCAACCAGGGCAGAAAGTCTGGGTTCTGGAGCCTGTGGCTCCCAGGGCACTCCAGGACAAATGGAGTGGCCCTTACCCAGTACTAGAGAGGAAGAGTCAGGTCACCTACTTGGTGGACCTGGGCACAAGCAGGAGCCCCAAAAGGGTGATCCATGTAAACCGCCTTAAGCTCTTCCACGACAGGGCGGATGTCAATCTGTTGATGGTAACAGATGAGGATCAGGAGGCAGAGAGTGAACCTCTCCCTGATCTTCTGTCATCAGACCCAAAAGATGGTACAGTAGATGGAGTGATCTACTCAGACACCCTCTCTGGCCAACAGCAAGCTGATTGTAGGAGAGTCCTACAACAGTTTCCTGAACTCTTCTCCTTAACCCCTGGTCAGACACACCTGTGTACCCATGATGTGGACACAGGAGACAGCATGCCTGTCAAGAACAAAATCTTTAGACAATCTGACCATGTTAAGGAAAGCATCAAGGTGGAAGTCCACAAGATGCTGGAATTGGGAGTAATTGAGCGCTCTGACAGCCCCTGGGCTAGCCCAGTGGTCTTAGTCCCCAAACCTCACACCAAAGATGGAAAGAAAGAGATGAGGTTTTGTGTGGACTACAGAGGGCTCAATTCTGTCACCAAGACAGATGCCCATCCAATTCCAAGAGCTGATGAGCTCATTGATAAATTAGGTGCTGCCAAATTTCTAAGTACCTTTGACTTGACAGCAGGGTACTGGCAAATAAAAATGGCACCTGGAGCAAAAGAAAAGACAGCATTCTCCACACCTGATGGGCATTATCAGTTTACTGTTATGCCCTTTGGTTTAAAGAATGCCCCTGCCACCTTCCAAAGGTTGGTGAATCAAGTCCTTGCTGGCTTGGAGTCCTTTAGCACAGCTTATCTTGATGATATTGCTGTCTTTAGCTCCACCTGGCAGGATCACCTGGTCCACCTGAGGAAGGTTTTGAAGGCTCTGCAATCTGCAGGCCTCTCTATCAAGGCATCCAAATGCCAGATAGGGCAGGGAACTGTGGTTTACTTGGGACACCTTGTAGGTGGAGGCCAAGTTCAGCCACTCCAACCCAAGATCCAGACTATTCTGGACTGGGTAGCTCCAAAAACCCAGACTCAAGTCAGGGCATTCCTTGGCTTGACTGGGTACTACAGGAGGTTTGTGAAGGGATATGGATCCATTGTGACAGCCCTCACTGAGCTCACCTCCAAGAAAATGCCCAAGAAAGTGAACTGGACTGTGGACTGCCAACAGGCCTTTGACACCCTGAAACAAGCAATGTGCTCAGCACCAGTTCTCAAAGCTCCAGATTATTCTAAGCAGTTCATTGTGCAGACTGATGCCTCTGAACATGGGATAGGGGCAGTTTTGTCCCAAACAAATGATGATGGCCTTGACCAGCCTGTTGCTTTCATTAGCAGGAGGTTACTCCCCAGGGAGCAGCGTTGGAGTGCCATTGAGAGGGAGGCCTTTGCTGTGGTTTGGTCCCTGAAGAAGCTGAGACCATACCTCTTTGGGACTCACTTCCTAGTTCAAACCGACCACAGACCTCTCAAATGGCTGATGCAAATGAAAGGTGAAAATCCTAAACTGTTGAGGTGGTCCATCTCCCTACAGGGAATGGACTTTATAGTGGAACACAGACCTGGGACTGCCCATGCCAATGCAGATGGCCTTTCCAGGTTCTTCCACTTAGAAAATGAAGACTCTCTTGGGAAAGGTTAGTCTCATCCTCTTTCGTTTGGGGGGGGGTTGTGTAAGGAAATGCCTCCTTGGCATGGTTGCCCCCTGACTTTTTGCCTTTGCTGATGCTATGTTTACAATTGAAAGTGTGCTGAGGCCTGCTAACCAGGCCCCAGCACCAGTGTTCTTTCCCTAACCTGTACTTTTGTATCCACAATTGGCAGACCCTGGCATCCAGATAAGTCCCTTGTAACTGGTACCTCTAGTACCAAGGGCCCTGATGCCAAGGAAGGTCTCTAAGGGCTGCAGCATGTCTTATGCCACCCTGGAGACCTCTCACTCAGCACAGACACACTGCTTACCAGCTTGTGTGTGCTAGTGAGGACAAAACGAGTAAGTCGACATGGCACTCCCCTCAGGGTGCCATGCCAGCCTCTCACTGCCTATGCAGTATAGGTAAGACACCCCTCTAGCAGGCCTTACAGCCCTAAGGCAGGGTGCACTATACCATAGGTGAGGGTACCAGTGCATGAGCATGGTACCCCTACAGTGTCTAAACAAAACCTTAGACATTGTAAGTGCAGGGTAGCCATAAGAGTATATGGTCTGGGAGTTTGTCAAACACGAACTCCACAGCACCATAATGGCTACACTGAAAACTGGGAAGTTTGGTATCAAACTTCTCAGCACAATAAATGCACACTGATGCCAGTGTACATTTTATTGTAAAATACACCACAGAGGGCACCTTAGAGGTGCCCCCTGAAACTTAACCGACTATCTGTGTAGGCTGACTAGTTTTAGCAGCCTGCCACAAACCGAGACATGTTGCTGGCCCCATGGGGAGAGTGCCTTTGTCACTCTGAGGCCAGTAACAAAGCCTGCACTGGGTGGAGATGCTAACACCTCCCCCAGGCAGGAATTGTCACACCTGGCGGTGAGCCTCAAAGGCTCACCTCCTTTGTGCCAACCCAGCAGGACACTCCAGCTAGTGGAGTTGCCCGCCCCCTCCGGCCAGGCCCCACTTTTGGCGGCAAGGCCGGAGAAGATAATGAGAAAAACAAGGAGGAGTCACTGGCCAGTCAGGACAGCCCCTAAGGTGTCCTGAGCTGAGGTGACTCTAACTTTTAGAAATCCTCCATCTTGCAGATGGAGGATTCCCCCAATAGGGTTAGGATTGTGTCCCCCTCCCCTTGGGAGGAGGCACAAAGAGGGTGTACCCACCCTCAGGGCTAGTAGCCATTGGCTACTAACCCCCCAGACCTAAACACGCCCTTAAATTTAGTATTTAAGGGCTACCCTGAACCCTAGAAAATTAGATTCCTGCAACAAGAAGAAGGACTGCCCAGCTGAAAACCCCTGCAGCGGAAGACCAGAAGACGACAACTGCCTTGGCTCCAGAAACTCACCGGCCTGTCTCCTGCCTTCCAAAGATCCTGCTCCAGCGACGCCTTCCGAAGGGACCAGCGACCTCGACATCCTCTGAGGACTGCCCCTGCTTCGAAAAGACAAGAAACTCCCGAGGACAGCGGACCTGCTCCAAGAAAAGCTGCAACTTTGTTTCCAGCAGCTTCAAAGAACCCTGCAAGCTCCCCGCAAGAAGCGTGAGACTTGCAACACTGCACCCGGCGACCCCGACTCGGCTGGTGGAGATCCGACACCTCAGGAGGGACCCCAGGACTACTCTGATACTGTGAGTACCAAAACCTGTCCCCCCTGAGCCCCCACAGCGCCGCCTGCAGAGGGAATCCCGAGGCTTCCCCTGACCGCGACTCTTTGAACCTAAAGTCCCGACGCCTGGGAGAGACCCTGCACCCGCAGCCCCCAGGACCTGAAGGACCGGACTTTCACTGGAGAAGTGACCCCCAGGAGTCCCTCTCCCTTGCCCAAGTGGAGGTTTCCCCGAGGAATCCCCCCCTTGCCTGCCTGCAGCGCTGAAGAGATCCCGAGATCTCTCATAGACTAACATTGCGAACCCGACGCTTGTTTCTACACTGCACCCGGCCGCCCCCGCGCCGCTGAGGGTGAAATTTCTGTGTGGACTTGTGTCCCCCCCGGTGCCCTACAAAACCCCCCTGGTCTGCCCTCCGAAGACGCGGGTACTTACCTGCCAGCAGACCGGAACCGGGGCACCCCCTTCTATCCATTCTAGCCTATGCGTTTTGGGCACCACTTTGAACTCTGCACCTGACCGGCCCTGAGCTGCTGGTGTGGTGACTTTGGGGTTGCTCTGAACCCCCAACGGTGGGCTACCTTGGACCAAGAACTAAGCCCTGTAAGTGTCTTACTTACCTGGTTAACCTAACAAATACTTACCTCCCCTAGGAACTGTGAAAATTGCACTGTGTCCACTTTTAAAACAGCTATTTGTCAATAACTTGAAAAGTATACATGCAATTTTTATGATTTGAAGTTCCTAAAGTACTTACCTGCAATACCTTTCGAAGGAGCTATTACATGTAGAATTTGAACCTGTGGTTCTTAAAATAAACTAAGAAAAGATATTTTTCTATATAAAAACCTATTGGCTGGATTTGTCTCTGAGTGTGTGTACCTCATTTATTGTCTATGTGTATGTACAACAAATGCTTAACACTACTCCTTGGATAAGCCTACTGCTCGACCACACTACCACAAAATAGAGCATTAGTATTATCTATTTTTTTACCACTATTTTACCTCTAAGGGGAACCCTTGGACTCTGTGCATGCTATTCCTTACTTTGAAATAGCACATACAGAGCCAACTTCCTACAGACACCTCCTCATGAAAAATGGGAGTGGTTAATTAACAGGTGCCAGTGTGATGCACACACATTTACTAATACAACATACAATAAGAATATATAAAAGTATGCAAAATAAAGTTTCTGAAATATTGAAGACCAAAAGAATTTGAGTTGAAAACAGAGGTCATAGATGCCGTTGTTATTCGAAATCTTTACGAGGAAATAGATGATTCAGTGAAACCAGAGAATGACTAGATTGTACCTCAGTTATATTTGTCTTAGAATAATTGGTTATGTGTAGAGGGAAAGTGAGACTATAAGCCTGCAAGTTAATGTGATACAAGGTTAGCATTTATTCCTGTTATGAATATCCACATATCAACTGGAATTTCTTATTGTCAACTTGAATAATGTGCATAATATTAACTCTTCGTTGAGGTGTTTAGTTTTAACTTTTGAGTGGATTTTTATGCGTTCAACAAAGATATGTTATAGCTTTGACAATGAACCCGATTGGTTGAAAAATGTGTCAGCAAGGAAACAGTACTAAAATGGATATATTTTTATTGAAGGAGGAAGAAAAACGTTTCAATTGGCACATTATTGGTTTAATAGATCAGATGATCTGTTTACCATAATTTGGCTCGTACGTGTGACATTGGAGGGAAACAATCTGACCATGGTTGACCGGGTGCATGCCAGTACTATGCTCATGGAAGCCATGCGTAGTAGCTGACCTTTTCCTGCCTTATATATACATAGATAAATATATATGAGGATTTCCTCAGCTCACCACCAGTTCGAAGGTAGGGCATAAGTCAGAAATAATTCACACCAGAAACATCTTTGTGAATCAGGCCTGAATGCCTCTACGAGGCTGGTATTTAGTTGTTCATGGAGGTCTATGCCTACCATCCTTGTAAATATAAGGAGTCCTCCACATTGGGTAGACTGTAAGCCTCCTCTGAAATCTGTGTACACACCTTTGTAAACCAAGCCAGGAGAATTTGGCTCAAGACTGAAGTGTTTAGTTAAATGGATCCATACTGAACCTGGCCTTTTTCAGGGGTCACCCCCAGCTTTTTACCCTCTGTTGCTGAACCAATTTTCGTTGGCATTGGGACTCTGAACTTTCTTCCTGCTAACCAGAGGTAATGGGCTGGTGCTGTCTCCCTAAGCCATGCTATAATTGCAATCTACCTGATTAGTATATTTACTTTACTTGTAAGTCCCTAGTACACGGTACTCCATGGACCAGGACCGATAAATTAAATGCTCTTAGTGGGGCAGAAGCACTCATTTTGCAACCCACTATAGTATCACTGTAAAACATGTCTTATGCCTGCCACTGCATCCTTTAGTGCAGTTTTACACTGCCATTTCGATCTGGTATAAGAAACCTTTTTGCCATGCCTCGAACTTCCCTTTTAATGCTTCTAAGTCGCACCTAAATTAGGCCCTAAAGCATGGGTACTCGCAAACATTTTCCCGGGGGCCACAGTTTGGTCTTTGATGTGACCGAGGGCTGCACTGATGGCAGCAGGGTGGCGGTCGAGGGTTGGAAGTAAGGTGGGTGCAGGGGAAGCAAAGCATATACTTTTAGTGTCTGAATAACACAACGTGAAACCATAAACTTGGGAATAATCACAGCTTCTCCACTGAACCAAACTGTGTGATCCTAAGCAAATGTTTTATTTCACTTTCCCTCCTATTTGTTCGTTATCACATGAGGACCTCGCATGACTGTGGGATGTGTGCTGCACAAAACCTTCTTGTGCTTGATTTAATAAATTATAATATTCTTGTATAATTGAAACCTAGGCCACCCAAAGAGTGCACATAGCTGACTTGCCTCTTAGCTCACTAAAGGCATTGTTGTCGGGGAGTGAATGTTTCTAAATTCTGGTTAGAAAATTATCACTTAAAAAAAATATACTTCTTCAATGCAGTGATATAATCTTTTGTACTAAGGTGAAGTTTCTGTGTGTTAATGAAATACACTTTTTGTATATTGAGCAGACTTGATCATGCTTTTAGGTGTTTCTGATGTTACATTGCACAAAACACCCTCTGTTATCTCTTTTCTTTACCTTCAACTCACCTTAAATAAATGCTTGCCTGTTTATTTAAATTTTTTAAATGTTAGTGTTGAGTCTAGTTAAGAGCAGCCCAGTGCCTCTGGACCGCATGTAAAGGTCAGGAGGGCCTCATACGGCCCCCGGGCCGTACTATGAGTATCACTGCCCTAAAGGATCAATGGGAAGGGTGCATTGTATTTAAAAAGTACAGCATGTGAACGTAGGTTTTACAAGACCAGGCAGTGAAAACTTTCATAGCTTTAAGGCCTATGGCCCTGATTCTAAGCTTGGCGGGCGGCGGGAGCCGCCCGCCAAGCGGGAACCGCCAGAAGACCGTACC
Organism: Pleurodeles waltl; assembly: GCF_031143425.1. Lineage (NCBI taxonomy): Eukaryota > Metazoa > Chordata > Amphibia > Caudata > Salamandridae > Pleurodeles > Pleurodeles waltl. The sequence goes on from NC_090439.1 coordinate 346,916,226, forward strand.
GCGGTCAAAAGACTGCGCCGGTCATTCTGGGTTTCCCACTGGGCTGGCGGGCGACCGCCAAAAGGCCGCCCGCCAGCCCAGCGGGAAACACCCTTCCCACGAGGAAGCCGGCTCAGAATGGAGCCGGCGGAGTGGGAAGGTGCGACGGGTGCAGTTGCACCCGTCGCGAATTTCAGTGTCTGCAAAGCAGACACTGAAATTCTTTGTGGGGCCCTCTTACGGGCCCAGGGGCCCCACGACACCCCATACCGCCATCCTGTTCCTGGCGGGTGAACCGCCAGGAACTGGATGGCGGTATGGGGTGCCAGAATCCCCATGGCGGCGCAGCAAGCTGCGCCGCCATGCCGGATTCCCATGGGCAGCGGAAAGTCGGCGGTACACCGCCAGCTTTCCGCTTCTGGTCGCGGCTGTACCGCCGCGGTCAGAATGCCCGGCGGTGCACCGCCAGCCTGTTGGCGGTGCTACCGCCGACCCCGGCCCTGGCGGTATTTACCGCCAGGGTCAGAATGACCCCCTATATCTCCTAATGACTTACCCTGAGTTACCTTATTAGATTTTATAAGTGGTAACTGTGGATTGGATTTTAAGTCACAATTCTGAAAATGCGACTTTTAGAAAGTTGGCATTTTCCTGTTGCAACCCTTTGTGACTTTCTGCCAGTGGCTTGGGTCACATTAATGTGAAAGACTCTGCTGCTGGGATTTGTCGATTGCTTCCAGCGAGAAACACAAAGGCGGTTTAGGTGTGGACAGGATAGGCTATCCTGGCAGGATGACTGGGTCTGTATCTGAGAGAGCGTAGTTTAAATATTACTTATACTAAAAATAAAATGCTTATATCAATGATTAATGATGCTGCATAGAAAACGACAATAATTAATGTTTCTCTTAAACACGCATCTGAATTACGACTATGTGTGTGGTTATAAAAATATACGTGAACTAACAATAATAAGTAAAACTGTTCATGTTATGGTTTTATATTAACATTTACGATATTGCAATTGTATTAAATCTCATAGGCCTTAAGTTAGCGTGAATTGTAGATTTAGCTGCCTAGCTTTCATATTAAAGCATTTTTCTCTGTTTTCCAGTGTGCTGACTCGCAAAGGGCTATGACCCTGCATTTGTTCCTTTTCTTCATTTCATGTATCAACCTAAATTCCATTCTCACTCGCATGCTCGTTGTTTAGTATAAGTTATGTACAAAAGTTGAAACAAAAGTAGATTAATCCAACGTACAAGGACATCAGACCATGGACAAAGGAACTAATGACCCGAAAAGACGTGCCAAGTGGTGAAGAAACCCCCCGGATGTGCCACCTCTGAAGGCGTCAATTACGAAGACCAATCAAAACGTTATGAATTATCATGGGGTGACAATTGGAATTACCTAATGTTTAATTTGATAGGTTAAAGATAGTGGGGTATAGTAAATGTCCAATAGGATTTTGGGGGAAGGTATTACGAAAAAGGGATAAAGACCCATGACACAGAAGGATCGTTAGAACTAGGTGGGGAATGCTGTCGATTTCATCTAGAAACTCTGTCACTCTGTTTGGTGACTTGAGACTTAATAAACCATCCTTATCCATAGACTGCCCTTTACGCTTCTCCTCCTTATGAGGGAAGTGTCCCTTTTCCTTTAGACCAAGTTAGTCTGATGGCGTTTTGACTGATGTCCTGAAGACGAAGACTGATCCTGTGTGCTGACCTAATCCTTGGAGGGTAATTATGACAATGCAAAATGTAATTTGTCTGTTTGCTTTTCCTTTCTAGGTACCAACTGCTCATTTTTATTAGAGGCCATAGCTAGATGTTTTCTAAATTGATATTCTAAATTATTTTTGCATGAAGCCCAACATGCTGATGCTAATTAGTGGTTAGGACAGATAATCACTCTGACTGACGTAAATAGACAAAAGACTGACGTTGCGCTGTGCTGAACTGAGACTTACGTGATATTCATTGTATTCTGATCTATGTTCACGCCGTGCTATGTTCTTATGTTTATGAATCTTGCTCTAATGAAATCTTATCACAGTTGTCATATTGTGACTATACTCTTATGCTTCTTGGTTTTGAGATTGACTCTTCTGCTCGTAGATTGTAATCAATAGGGAATAAAATTCATATCATTCTATCAAAAGGTGTGGTTAATCATGGCTGAAAGGTCATGGTTGCGCCGATAATTTGATTAATGTCTTTAACCAAAGTAAAGTGCATTATGGTGGTGAATATTGATGACATTATTGATATATTGCTTGACATATTGATCAGTTATCTCGTCCTACGGGGTCTCACCACTGGGTCACAAGAATCATTGGCCTAAAACGAGTCCTAATGTGTATAAACTAACATAAAAGGATGTGTTAACATATCCATCACTACTTACACTTCAAAGAGCTTTGCCTCCTGCACACAAAGGAACCTGACACCTGTCTTGGCCTGCCTTTTGTTGCCCCCGATCAGTTTGGAGCCTTAAAATGGAAAGGGGAAGAACTTTCAAGAACCATATGTGTGGGTAGGACAGGGAGCCCCCGCATCACACACTGGCACCAGTTATAAATAGAGCCACTCATCAGGGCACTCATGGACATGTGGAAGTTACAGAAGTAGGACTGCCCTGCTGCCAGAGATTGCTCTGCTGCTTGAAGGACTGCCTTGTTGTCTGAGAGTTGAAGATTGGAGCTTTTTTGTCTTCTTCCCAGCCTACTCAGAGTGACTCCAATAGTCCAACAGTTAGTTGGCTGACCTCTATTGTGAGCTAAAGTACAGGCTTCAGAGGCCTCCCTGCAACTGCCCAGCTGACCAGCTGCAAATGGACCTGCCTAAACTTGCAACTGGACATGTATGAACCCTGCTGCTGGCCTCTGCTGGAGTGCATGCAGATCCCTCAGAGAGAACGTCTCTTTGTCTATCTGAAGGTTTAATCAATTGTGGCATGAAGCCTTGATGCACAGATGACAGCTTTATCAGAGCTGAGCAACACAAAGCCCCACGAAACCTCACCACCCAGCTTAAATCTAAACTAAACTAAAACCAAATGACGTGAAGCCCTGAAAAGCCTCTCCACAAGCTGAAATCTGCATCGGAACAAATGCCTTGCAACACCAAGCCTCACAAAGCCTCACCACACAGCTGAAAGCTTCATCAGAACTCATGCTGAACAATGCAAAGCCCTGTAAGGCCTCACTGCACACCTGAAAGTTTTTATGGTACTGAAATCGAGCAATGCAAAGCCTCACTGCAAGCCTTAAAGTTTCATCAGACTCAACGCAACGCAATGCAAAGCCTCACAAAACAAACCCATGCAGACCTTGCACCAAGGACATGAGGTAGAATACGCGGCAGGCCAAACACGGTCCTGTGCCCTGTCTGCAGTCCAACTAGGTCAGACAGTACAACTAGATACCTTCAGTTGGTTCTTTGAGTTTTTTTGTATACAATGATATTTTCACACATTTTAAAGCAATTTCACCCCATATTTAATTTAGGGTGACACAATTATTAATTAAAATCAATAGCAATTTATTACTGCATGGGCCTTTCTTGCCCCTCATCTATCCACGTGTATGCCTCACTCCCAAAAACAGATTAAAAAAAGGTCCCAGAGATAGGACAGAGCAGCGTAACTGTGAGCGTAGAGTGCTGTCCCTCTAGACTGCACATGTTGATAAGATGCGCCCCAATAGTTTACGGTAGTTTTTTTCTCATACTGCAAGCATAGTTGGGTGGCTCACGTGTAGAAAATGCTAAACATTAAGCCCGCCCTGGGCTGGCGCACAGTGATTTCTTTGCTTTTAAGTTTAAATAGGTTTAATGATTTGGTAATTATTTTAAATAGCTTCTGTCTAGAGCTAATTACTTGCTGATCCTCTGAATAACTCCAGGAGACCACTGAGCATGTGGCTGCTACCAAGAAGGGCTGCTCAAGCTGTTCGTGCACCATGAACTAACTGTGTTTAATTTCCTTTTAATTGTCTGGAGCCCGTAATTTCTGGAGGGAAATTATGCAAAAACGTGGTAAACTGCCCATGGGAACCCAAGATTTTCGAAACTATTTAGTTGTTTACTGTAACGATTTGAAGCAAGGTAAAAGTGAATGTCTGATTTCAAAAGGAATCATCATTGTGATCACCTAAAGGCACACACTGCTGAACAACGTGAGAAATAAACAACACTCCGTGGCTCATTATTTTTCTTTCTGATTTTCTCCGAGTTGTTGTAAATTCTGAATTATAGTATTCTGAAAAACGAGTCCCTTCACATTTTATCATTTTTTAGATTGACAATTGTTTTTGGTACTTAGGGGATATATTTTTACAGAGTTCAAGTAGCCAAGCGTAGAGAAGGAAATTGCTGTGCTATCTCGCTTGAATGATAGAGAGAAGAACTGCATCAGTTCTTCAAAGAAATGGCGCAGGTCTGCTCTCTCCGTGAACTAGGTCCCTTGTGTCTGCATAGCTCCAACTCAGACAGTCGTGCCTCGTGGCGAAATGGTGTATACGTTGGCATCATGATCGATTTTTGTCCAGGAAGGGGGTACCTTCTTCCACAAAAACAATCCTTTGAAGCTATTTCCTCTGAATATGTGTGCTGCAGTATGTAGAATACAGGCACAGAACAAATAACAAAGAGAAATAAAGAAATGTCTCCTTGTTACACCAGCCTCAAACAGGCACACCACTTTGATACAAATCCATGTCTAGAGGTCTTTGTAGATATGAATTTTCTAAAAATTCAAGGATGGATGTATAGTAACTCCCATGCACCACCCATTGAACTCCTCCGTTACACAAAGCAATGAAAGCCAGCACAATACACTTTGTTGCATGACTTATTTTTTACAAATCAACACATATAGCCAAAAAGAATTTTGCATTGAGTCATCTTTAAAAAAATAACGCAAACGAAAATATTTTTACTCTGTAACTCTGTAATTTTTTCCTGCAATGTCATGTTTTCAAAAGTAATATACCGTTATGTCTACTGAACGGTTCTGGTTGCAGGGATATATTGGGCTTGTAGGTTCATCAAGAACCCTAGGTTCTCAGATCCAATAAAGGAGCTGCACCTTGCAATGGATTATCCTTGTATACCTGGTATACCGCAATTCATTTGGTGAAAAACAAAAAGGGAAAAATAGGTATCACTGAAACGTTTGTATTTCCAAAATGGGCACAGGATAAAGCATTGAGAAGCAGTGGTTATTTGCACCACATCTCTGAATCCCGGGGTGCCCATACTAGCATGTGAATTACAGGGCATTTCTCAAATAGATGTCTTTTTTACACACTGTCTTTCATTTGGAAGGAAAAAATGTGGAGAAAGACAAGGGGCAATAACACTTGTTCTGCTATTCTGTGTTCCCCCAAGTCTCCCGATAAAAACTGTACCTCACTTGCATGGGTAGGCCTAATGCCCGTGACAGGAAACGCAACATGGACACATCACATTTTTACATTGAAATGGTCTTGTTTGTTTTTTACAAAGTGCCTACCTGTGGATTTTGATCTCTAGCTCAGCCGGTGCCTAGGGAAACCTACCAAACTTGTGCATTTTTGAAAACTAGACACCTAGGGGAATCTAAGATGGGGTGACTTGTGGGGCTTTCACCAGGTTCTGTTACCCAGAATCCTTTGGAAACCTAAATATGTGGCCAAAAAAACACTTTTTCCTCACATTTCGGTGACAGAAAGTTCTGGAATATGAGAGGAGCCACACATTTCCTTTCACCCAGCATTCCGCCAAGCCTCCCGATAAAAATGGTACCTCACCTGTGTGGGTAGGACTATTGCTCGCAACAGGAAATGTCCCAAAACACTATGTGGACACATCAAAATTATCAAGCACTAAACTACCTGATTTTGTGTGGGGCACCTGCCTTTTTGGCCCTGGGCTCAGCAGCCATATAGGGAAACCTACCAAACCCAAACATTTCTGAAAACTAGACACCCGAGGGAGTCCAGGGAGGTGTGACTTGTGTGGATTCCCCCGTGTTTTCTTACCCAGAACCCTAAGCAAACCAATAATTTAGCTAAAAAAATCACATTTTTCTCACATTTCTATGCAGGATCACCCCACTGAGACAAATATCCTACCACCTAATGTTCCCCTCATTCTCCCGGTAAAAATGATACCTCACTTGTGTAGGTGGACCAAGTTCCTTTGACAGGGAAGAGCCAAAAACATGTTGAAATTCAGGGGGAACCAAAGCGGGTCCAAAAGCGCAGTTTGAAAAAAAATGTTTTTAGGCTGACAAGTAGGGCAGAATTGTTATCGGTATAGATGCAACAATGCTGTGTGGTAGGAATTTTGTGGATTCCAGCACATTCCGGAAGGTTCCATCACAAAAATGTGGGAAAAATGTGTTATTTCAAGCAAAGGTGGAGGTTTGCATGGCATTGTGGGTAAGACAATGGTGCAGGGTGCATTTGAAGCACACTACCCAGATGTTTCGTTTTCAGATGTGTCTAGGTCTCATAGATTTTTCTAGATAGCAGCGACCCTAAGTCCCAAAAGTGCAGCCCTCACAATTCTAGGGGGGTTTTGAGAGTTAGCCAAGCTCTCATGGCCCAAATGTAAAACCGAAACCCAAAATAATCAAATATTCTCTTGCTTGCTGTGGGATAAGATGTTTTAGTGTGTGGGGGGAGCAGTGAAAGACTGTTATCCCCTTCAGTTGGGATGGGAGCATAAACATTCCCAAACTGGTTGGTAGAAACAACCCCACAATTTTTTTAATTCCTTGGCATCAAGTAGGATTTCCGCCCCCCCCCCCCCCCGGGGAGTGGATCAGGGGTCATTGCCCCATCTGCCCACCGGTGGGCAGAACAACTTTGGGCCCATTTCTTTGGGGTGGGGTATAACCATACCCTCACCCTCTTTTTTTAAAAACAAAATCTTCCCTGGTCTCTGGTGGGCTTTCTGCCCACCTTGGTGGCAGATGGGCCTTCCAAAAATAGACCGATCTGCCCCCAAGGGTGGCAGATATGGCCAACAGTAATGTACCCCAAACAAAACACACACATACACACACCCCATTCCCAGGTACCTATGTGGTTTCTGCCCCCCCCCCGGGGGCAGATTGGCCTAAAAGAAATAAGCCAATCTGCCCCCAAGGGGGGGCAGAAATGGCCTAAATTAAATTTGCCCCCAGAGGAGCGCCCCTTGCCTAAGGGGTCGCTCCCCTTGCGTGAAATTGTCAAAAAAAATCCCTGGTGTCTTGTGGTTTTCTGTCCTTCTTGAGGGCAGATTGGCCTATGAAAAGTAAATATAACATTGCCCTCCAGGTGAGCAACACTTGCCTAAGGGGTCGCTCCCCATCTGTAAAAACAATTTTGAAAAAAATCCCTGGTGCCTAGTGGCATTAAAAAAATTGTCCCCCTAGAGAGCGACCCTTGTCCAAGGGGCTTCTCCCCTTGTTCATATATATATATATATATATATATATAAAAAAAATTAACTCCCTGGTGTTTAGTAGGCATTTCTGCTGCCTGATCGCGAAAGGAAAGGAAAGGCCTATACTTTCCTTTGATGCCTCGCCCGCCCCACCTCCCAGTTGGAAGAGAAATGCTTCTGCATTTCTCTTCCGGATCTATCAGAGGTTACCTCTGATGAGGCCAGCGCACAATTTGCATGCTGATATCATCAGCCGTCACTGGGGGAGGTCAGGAATGGAGGGGAAGCGATTCCCTTTCTATCCCTGCCCTGGGGGGGTAGTTGGGAGGCTCATGGGGGGATCGCTAGCGCTCCCCCTGTGGGCCGGGTCGAAGACAAGTTGGTCTCGTCTTCGGCACATGGCAACCGTGGTCGAGACCAACTCGCCTCAGGCACACCGAGGGGTTAAACGTCTGTACATGCATATTGGTGAATACTAAAATTAATAATTTTGGAAGAAGCGATTTAATGTAACAGTTATTTTTCAACCAAAAATAGCAAAGTCAAAACTGAGATAAGGCTAAACATTTTTTGTGGTGATCATGTCTGTAAGCCAGTAACAGGCCTCCATGTACAGATTTTTTTTTTTTTTTTCGACAAAAATTACCATTTACAATGTATATTTGAATTAAAATGTACGCCAAACATACCAGTTAAAGTGGTCTCATATTAAGATAGCCTTAAGAAACTAACTGCAATCTTGAGTGTTTATTTAATGCATCTCCGCTTGAAGTAAAAAGAAAGTAAATTCAGGACATCATCTGTTAACCTTTGGGCGCAGATTTATCAGGCTTTCAGGTAACGCAGCAAGACTACTTCCTGCGCTGTGTAATAGCGAGAAGGCATGAATGCTATATTATTAACATGATACAGTGCATTCCTGTCCTCTCCTTGCACTGGCGCACAATGTGCTGCCTTGCACCATGGTGCACGTGTGCCTGCATTGTAGGCAGGATTTGTTTTTATGCAGGAAAGGGAAAGGGTATCTTCCTGCACAGAAACAACCCTCAGAGGCATTGTCCTCTTTCTAAGTGTGCTACCGATCCATCAAGCGGTGGCTGAGAAAAAAGGGAGGCTCTTAAAGCGTGATTTCCCTATTCATTTTTCTATAGGAACTTCAGACACAGCTACAGTCAGAACCATTAAATGGATTCACACCAAATTTGGTAGAAAGCTACTTGGTAGAAAGTGTACTTTTTTAGTTTTAAATCTGTTCAGTAGTAGCACTTAAAGCTCAAAACAATTGAATATCAAGGAACACAGAGCCTTCGTGGACTTGACAGTTCTCAGGTTGACAACTGATTGGTTGTCACAACATCAACCGGGAAGTGGTGGAAGCCATCTTAGGACTCAAGAGTCATTCCTGAGTCCTAAGAAAAAAGCAAAAAAAAAAAAAATACATTGGTGGCAGGGTAGGGATACCTTGACCTTTAGGCCTGCTGATGGGGTCCCAGAATATCCCACCAGGAGCCAAAAATAGTTTTTTTTAAATGTTGCCCCAAATTCGCAGAGGGTTCTCAAAGCTGCAGCAATGTTTTTTTTTTTTTTTTAAAGTGCTGGCTCCTGTGCATCTTTAAAAAAAAAAAAAAACAGGTGGACCAGGTCCCAGAGAGTGACATAAAGTTTATAATTCGGGGAAGGGGGAATGTGGCACCCCGTTCCAAAAGCCTCAGAGAGACTCCAGGGACCCCATCCCCCTTGGGGCCATCATAAAATAAGGAAGAGAGTGGGATGTGCACTCCTCCTTCCCGAGCCTTAAAATGTTCGCTGGCCCCATACTCTGGGGCCAAGTAATTAAATAAAGAGAGTGGTGCACATTCCCCCTCCCCCAGCCTAATTATGCCCAGGGGATGCCATACCTCAGGAGCAAAATATAAATGAAAGGGGATGGAGGATGCTTGGCCTCCCTCCTCAAGACTTTTATAGGCCTTAGGGACCCGGTATCTCGGGGGCCAGCTCAGTGAGTAGGTCCCAGTGAGCCCACACATGGAACACAGTAGTTTCTATGCCTGTACTATAGCATCTGGCAGGAGAATTTTCAAATCATTCACCAAATGAGAGCAAATGTACAAATCTGCTCCCAGTCAGCAGGAGCTTTAAAAATGCTCCATCCGGCTGGGAGCAGCTGTGTGTTCTGCCTCCCTGCCTGCAGTCTTGTGGGCAGGGAAAGAGAATGGATATTGCTCCCACGAGAATGAACAAGCATAATACAGCTCCTCCCTCCATGTGGGAGTAATGTCGGCTCCCCCAGCAGCCTTCAACATTGTACTTAGTGGGTGCCGTGGGTGATTGGGTCCCCGGGGCTAAAATAGGCATCTGAAGGGCAGCAACATGCGGACCTGGTATTAAGGGTCCCCAAGGCCTATTAAGCTTGGTGGGGAGGCACACTCCCTTTTATATTATATTATATTATATTATATTATATTATATTATATTATATTATATTATATTACATTGTATTTGGGCCAAGGGATGTGGAGTCCTGGTCCTAATGAAGCTCAGAGAGGGGGGGCCCTTGGCCACCTTCCCCTTTGTTATTGGTTTTGACCCAGAGGATTGCATGCACACCTGCCCATAGAAACATAGAATTCAACCCTGGGGACACCATCCCCTGAGGCCAACGGGAGGGAGAAAATGGAAAAAAAATGTTAAAGTAAAATTAATGTTACTTTAACCTTGATTTTGTTCCGTGAATATGTATATAACACCTAATTGTGTGTTCCTAGTGTCCATAGGAATAACATTTTTTTGACTTTGCTATATCTTAGGCGCCATTTGATGAATCTTCATTTTCCAAAAAAAAAGTGTTGAGTCTTGTTATGCATGGAAAGCTTCAGGAGATCTGTCAAGTGGGGGCCGAGAAAAAGGGAGTAAAAAAAAGTGCACTTCCCATATTAATTCATATAGAGATTTTAGATACTGCAGGCAGAAACACTGGACAGAATTGCCCCAAATTTGGCAGAAAAGCATCTCTTTTTCAAGAAAGTACGCTTTATGTTATTTGGTTTAAATCCGTTCAGTAATTTTTGAGAAATTAAAGAAGATCCAAATTTGTTTATCCAGGGTCGCAACAAACTTGCAAATACTCCCAATCTTATGCAAAGATCTTATTGGCTGCCAACACATCAATCAGGAAGTTTTGGCAGCCATTTTGGGACTCAGTTTTAGCCGAGTCCCAAAAATAAATGCAAAAAAAAAGAAAAGGGGTCAGGGTACAAATACCCTAACCCCTCAGACTTGGTCTTCAGGACCCGCTGGGACCCTGTCAGGACAAAAAAGCTTACCTTGGGGCAAGAGTTATTTTTACTTTAGAGAACTTTAACTATAACTGCTAAACGTCTAGGGTTTTGTACATTTGAAATGTGAGCATAACTATAACATCCCTGTAACATTTGTTTTTTAAGTGAATATAGATAGATAGATAGATTGATAGATCTGTATATATATTCACTGAAAAAACAAAGGTTACAGGGACATTATAGTTAGGTTCTTAATTTACTCACACAAAACCATAGAGTAAATTCAGAACCTAACTGTGACTTCCCTGTAACCTTAGGTTTTTTCAGTGAACTTCTATGTTTTTTAGCATGCACAGATGTAAATATAACCATCAACCATGCGCTGCAGGGGTGGCCAACCCTCGTGCATGCACCCAAACCCAAGGTGCACACGGCTGAGGTTGGAGGAGTAGATGTTTTGTTTTAAAAAATTTCTCCCAATCCGTAAATCCATGGATCTGTGGATCCACCCGTGGATGCGCGGATCTGTAGAGTGGATGAAAAAAATAATTGAGCAATTTTTTGCCCATGGGGGGTCCCTAAGGGACCTCTCTCTGTGTCTTATGGGGTCAGGATACCTGTATCCTGACCCCTTCTGTGTTTTTGCACTCTTCTTTTCCTACTCCCGATCTGATGCAGCAAACAAAATGTCAGCTGCAATTTTTCTGTCAGGTTGCAGCCAGCCAATCAGGACATTGCTTTTCCCCCACACCTGCTGATCTGGATCCACAGAGCATATGTGTCCCTATATATCTATATTTTTTTACCTCTAGTATCTCAGAAACTACTAAACAGATTAATACCAAATTACAAAAAACACGCTTTCTGGACCAAGAGCCAGCTTTCTGCAAAATTTGGTGTAATTCTGTTAAGTGGTTCGGGCTGTAGTCGTGTTCAAAAATTAAAAAAATCCCTAGACCTAGAATGGGGAAAAAGTGTTTTGGGACCCCTCTTTTTCTCATCCCCCACTTGATAGAACACACCAAAACTGTCAAGCGAGCTGCTGAACTGACCAACGTATGAGTTTAAAAGAATTCATGAAGATTCATCAAACGGCACCAATGTTATTGCCAAACAAAAAATGCTTTGTCTATTGGAAAAAAGGTCCTAACTATAACTACATAGTGGTGACCACCACTAGGTAATATAGATATATGTAGTTAGTATTACAGATAGATAGATAGATAGATAGATTTGAGACATACTTTGTGAAGCATAAAGCCACTTGGCCGTGATCAAATTATTATGATATGAGATTAAGAGTGTGTTTTCATTCATAGTATGACACAAAAATCACTGAATTATTATACTGTTTATTTCTTGATGAATGTCATTAATGATAGTCTTTGATTACCAAATTGATTCTTATAAAAATCATTCTTTGGTTTATGTAACATGGGAGCTTTCATCTCGTTAATTTTAGCCAAGAAAGCAAGTCTGTTTGTCTCACAATAACGAAGATGTTAGTCTGTTTTCACTTTTTTATTTTTGGCGTGTAAACAAGTTTTGAAAGTGAGTAGGACACGGTTTCCAATATGGCTATGAAAAAGATCCCATAGATCGAAACAAGTTGCCCCAATAAACGTTCTTCACAAAGACCCAGTCCTGGAGTGCATGTTTGATGTCCATAGGACAATTACAAGACTGTTTTTCTGATATTTTGGCGAGTTCCCACAACTCGCACCAGCCTCACTAGGTGGAGGTGGCCTGCCTTAGTTGGGGAGGCTTTGTTTTATATGTATACATATATGTATACATATTGATATAGATATATATGCGTGTGTGTATGTGTGAAATTTATTTGTATTGCAAAGTCAATTAAATCCTTTGCAAAAAGCTAAAGCACAATAAATTTAAAAACATAACATGGTACAGAAATAACAAAATCAACTGCCAGTGCAAACTTTACTTCACCAAATTGCGTTTAAAAACAAGCATAATTTAAAACATTGAATTGAATGATAATCAAAGTGCCAGTAGGGCAAAGATTTTTAAACTGTGTGCAAGTCTGATTAAACTGCTAAAGTGTCACAGTACTGGAAAAGATACCAACGAATGTAGACCTCCCCATACACCAGTTTATTGGCAACTACTATAATGGGACATGGTTAAGATGTCGATCTATATTCAAGTACCAAGGTGCCCACACTGTTAAAACCATGTGCAAATCTGCATTAAGTGCCAAATTCATAGTGTCGTAGGTCTAACCAATGAGCTAGCTAGAGTGATTCTCCCCTTTCAGCTGACGGGCCATGTTGTTCGCAGTTACTCAGTTGAAGGTAGAAGCCTTCATGCTGCATAGTGTGGAAATGTTATCACCTAGGAATTAAGTCTGATATTGAACCCATTGTAGCACTCTGTTAGGGATTGTCTACAACCACCTACGCCAAGGGAATTAAATTGTATACTTATAAAAATTAAACATAAATAGAAAAATAGTCAATATGTTTAATTACTAATGAAATGATAAAAATAAAATAACTGTAGGAAAATGCCTCTTTTTGCATGATCACCCCCAAAGTTTTGAAGTGATGCTGCTGGTTTTTTGACTCTGAGAGTGCACTGACACCTGTTAACCAGACCTCAGGGCCAATGTTCAAAACCATTATAAATAGTATGTTCAATTGGCCACCCCCAATTTACATATGTTAACATTAACTTACTTATAAGTCCCTAGTGTATAGTACCAAGAGTATGCAAGGCCTGTAAGTTAAAATTTCCACCAGGGATGCAGCACTCATTGCACCACAATGTGTGTGACAAAGTCCCCTTAATGAAGGCCTATGGATCCCTAAGGAAGGAATTTTTTATTATTAATTAGGACATGTATTTTAATATGCCCTAACAGTAAAAGCCCCAAACTGGCTGACATCTCAGCCCTGACAACTTCTGGATGAAACTAATAAAATTGGTCCTTCAAGGCATCACATTAATGGTGGCATTAAATCCAACATGATGTCCAAGTCAAATTAAATGTCACTTTTGAGGAAACATTGCCACTCTGTTGCCCAGTTTTGTTCAGTGGCCATTCACAGATGCTAGCCACAAGCTAGTCTGTGCCCTCTTGGGGAAGAGGATTTATGACTTCAAAGCACAGGCCTGCAGCAGTGAGACGTTTTATGTCCCCTTTGTAGGAAGCCACACAGGGTGTGAGCCCAATAGGCAAGCATCAAAGGAGAAGCTGCCTTTGATTTGCAAATGGCAACCGCGCTCAAGTGGGGGTGTTACTCTTTTCAGGTAGACAGTCAATTGCAAAACTATTTTTTCCATGGGTGTGCAGCCTCTAGGGTGGGCTTTCAAGCTCTCCACACCAAAAAAAGGATTCAGACATCTTGGAAGTGGGCAGAATAGTGCACTCTGGGGTTGCTAAAATGCCACACATAATCAAACATCATCATAAGGTGGGAGGTGACCTGATAACCTATTGGTTAGTGACTGCTTCATCCCAGAGGGCACTTTCTGGGCATAAATATGGAACCCCTGGCACACAGATCTCAGGTAACAGATGGACTTGAGAGAGGTAACGAAAGAAGAACTGCCCTGCTGACCCTGGTTCTGGCAAGAGAGGTTGACCCAACCGCTGGACTGCACCCGTTAGTCCTTGAAAAGAGAGGACTGTGCCTCTGGTGCCTAGCTCATGGAAAGTCGCTTCAGAGCCCCAGACAGAAAAGGTGAACTTCAAGAATCAGTTGGCTGACTTCCTGTTCCACTACCTGGACCATAAATGCTGAAGTAGCCGGTTCTGGCCTGTCAGTAGCCACCTTCATCAAAATGGTGCTGACTGTCAAGCTGTAGCTAAAAAGACCACTCCTCTGTGCTCAAAAGTTTGACTGGTGCATGTCAGATCCAGGAAAGTCATCAGAGTGCAGGCTGATTTCTAAGACAGGCATTAGCTGTCACCAAATGAAACCACAGAACCTGCTGTGAACAAAGACCAGCAGCCCAGTAGCAAATGGATTTCTGCTGGACCAAAGAAGACTTTTAGGGACATCATCCCCTGTTGCCAAAGTCACCCTACCTGCACTGTGTACTGAGGAACAACCTCAGAAAGACCCTTGTCAACTGTACAGCACCTTTTAGTATCCTCAGCATCCTGTGCCCCCAGCATCATGTCCACTCCATTGAACACTACAGCACTCAGTACATAAAGCGTGGAAATGGCCTTGAGACTGCTTTGGTGACCAGGTACCTTTACAAATACTCTTTATGTCTCTGTCAGAGTTAGTCACCAAGTCAAGGTCTAAGTAGTCAAACACAACTATTTGAAAGTTTGTAAAAGTTTCCATAATTTACTGTTACCAACACTTAGGACTAAAAAGCTGAGATTTACGTTTTACTTACAAATCTGTGTTTCTGGAACCCTCTAGTAAATTTTGCTCAAATTGGCATCTAAAAATGTATAAAAATATAATCTATTTTTATCAGTTGGTTTCAAATTTCTTTTGCATTGTGTAACTTTCTTATTCTGTTGTGTGGTGCATCTAACTGCTTTACCCTAATTCCTTTGTTTAAGTCTTGCTGCTCAAAACTACAGCTATCCAGTGATGAGCTAGAGGTTTTACAAATCAGCCATACTGGACCCAAGATGGTTTAATGAGTGAATTACATGGTGAGGTTGCACAACCACACCATATAATACATCACAATCCTCATTTTACTGCCCAGCGGTTGCATTTAACAGTGCCAGAGAAATAATAAATTGGTAACCACCAAAAACCTGCAAGGTCAGAGCTGAAAAGAAAGTTAAAAAAGTTTTTTCCAAGTTGTGAATATCCAAGGCACCGCTTTCCAGGAGTTTATTGACTCACAATAAAGTTCATAAAAATTTACAAAAGTTTACAAACACAAGTTTTAACTGAGTCTCCAAAGGATGGAAAGTAAGGAAATCAACTTGGATACTCTACCCACCCTCACGACCAAAGGCCAGAGGGGGTTGTTCTGGGATAAAAACATAAACTTAGGAGTCACTGCCAAAAAGGAGGACCTGGAGAAGGTCCTCAGAGCCTGAGAGGAAGCCATGAAAGTCCAAGCTCAGCTGGCAGAAGAACTACCCCTGACAGTGGGGATGAGGAGGCTAGCAACAAAAAGGATTAGGCAGACAATAACAGTGTGGCCCAACACTTCTTTCCTGGAATGCCTTTACTTCTGGGAATGAGAAGAGCTCCACTTCAGTGCCGAGGTCCAAGAGTGTAGAGGCCCAACTTAGTCTCCTGAAGCATGAGGAATGGATCCCAAGGACACAGTGGTGGCATCAAAGACACAGAGGTAACTGCAAGGGTAATGTTCCAAAGTATGTGGAGGAGGCTGAGATAGACAATTGGCTAGCATCCTATGGGAGGGTTCGCAGACTAAGAAGTGTGGGTGACCAACAATAGGAATCCTTATTGTGGGAACTATTTTAAACATTGAGGAGGGATAGGCTTCTGACACTAGACAATGATGTGGAAGAGTCATATTCACATATGAAGAAGACACTCAGGGCCTGATTTATATTTTATGCTGCAAAACTACGCAAATGCAGTTTTGCGGCAAAAAGTATAGCACCGGCTTGCCTCATTCCACAGCGCCATCCCACAACGCCAGCCGGGTGCCATTTTAAAGGAATGGTGCAAGCCGGCGCTAAACTTGGGCTAGCGTCTTAAAAGAAGACAATAGCCGGGTGGGGGTGGCAGTAGGAAGAAGGCGGTTGTGCATCAAAAAATGTCGTCAGCCTGGGTAGAGGCAAAAAAACTGCCTCTGCATCATTTCCTGGTGCAAAACCACCAAAAACATGACTCCTGTCTTAGAAAAGACAGGAGTCATGTCCACCACCCAAATGGCTAGCACAGGGGACAAGTGTCCCCTGGTCATGGCCACTGCACCCTGTGCCATGCAGAGTGCCCCAGGTTAGGGACCCTGAAGGCAAAAAAAAATATTTACCCAGACTTACCCTGGATGGGATCCCACATCCTCTGGTGTCCCTCTGGTGGGGGTGTTCCTGGGGCGTGGGGAGGGAACCTGTGGACCCATTCCATGGAAATGGGTCCACAGGTCCCCTATGCCTGGTCTGACCCATGCATTAAATAATGGTGCAAAGCAAGCTTTGCACAATTATTTGGCCCCTTCTCCCACCCGTGCATCATTTTAGCACCAGGGGATAAATATGGGGCTGTGGGGATAGCAACATTTTTAGATGTAAATGGCTACCTTACATCTCATTAACACAAGGTCGGTGCACACATCCCAAAAATTGTGCAAACTCCTATATTTTGATGTTAGATGTGTCTAAAGTCAAAAGATAAATATGGAGTTTGGTTTGCTTAAAAACAATTACGCCAGTTTGGCGCAAACAGAGTATAAATCTGCCCCTCAATGTGCTTTTTGGCCTAATCCCTGAAGAATACAAACAGAGATATAGGAACACAGACAAGGGGTCAACTCGGACATGGTTGGACTTTGTGGATGCTTCTGTGAAGTCAATGGAAGGCTGGATAAAACATAATCGTAAAAAACTATGAGGGCCTCTACATTTAAGTGGTAAAAGAATACATACTTACCAATTGTACATCAGAGAAGTTCAAGGCATGAAAGTGCCGGATAAGGCAAGGTATTCTGTGTGTACCTGGGACACCAAGTGCGTGGTGGCATTGTACAATCACTCTAGCCCAAAATCTAGACATTTCTGGTGTGGGAAGCTCCTAAGACCCAACCACAAGTCAGAGCCTTTCTTTGCTTGACTGAGCATTACAGAAGATTTGTCAAAGGTTATGGTACCACAATGACACCTTTGACTGAGCCAGTCTCCAACAAACAGCCCAGCAAAATTATCTGAACTGACCAATGTCAAAAGTCCTTTATCACCCTAAAGGAAGCTTTGCGCTCAGCATCTGTCCTAAAGACCCCTGATTTCAGAAAACAGTTTGTTGTCCACATTGATGCTTCTGAACATGGTATTGGGGCAGTGTTGTCACAGCTAAATGATAAGGGTCAGGATCAGCCAGGTGCTTTTGTCAATAGGCAACATCTCCTGAGAGAGCCGCTTTGGAGTGCCATTAAGAGGGAAGGCTTTGCTGTGATTTGTTCACTCAAGAAGCTCAGGCCCTACCTGTTTGGGGCTCACTTAAGAGTTCAACCTGACCACAGGTCTCTCAGGTGGCTCATATACATGAGAAGAGAGATCCCCATACTTCTGAAGTGGCCCATCTATATCCCTACAGGGTCTGGATTTTGCAGTGGAACAAAGACCTAGGACTGACCATCCCAATACTGATGGCCTTTCCAGGTACTTCCACTTAGATGATGAGAATTACTAGGACAAGGTTTAGTTGCTTTTCACCTTTCGTATGCAGGTGGGCCATGTAGAGAAATGCCACTTTTTGCATGATCATCCCCAGTGTTTAGAGCTAATGCTGCTGTTTTTTTTACCCTGAGAGTGCACTGAGGTCTGCCGACCAGACCTCAATGCCAGTGTTCTAATGCTTTACAGAGTGTATGCTAAAGTGGCTGCCCACAATTGGCATAAGTTAACTTCCTTATAAGTCCATAGTATACGGTGCCAATGGGTACCCAGGGACTGTAAGTTAAAGTGTCCACCCTGGGCTGCAGAACTGATTGTGCCTCCCTGAGTGTGACAAAGTACAACATGATTCCCTACATGCCACTGCAGCATGGAAGAGCACTTTTAAACTGCTAGTTTGACTCTGTCTTTTAAATAAATGGTAACGACCACACTTCTCTTAATAATATATAGAAGTCTCCCCTATGGAAGGCCTATCTATCCCTAAGGCAAGGGGCTGTATATTATTCAGTAGTACTTAATATGTCCTAACTTTAAAAGCCCTAAACTGTTGTTTTTACTGTAGATAGGTTAGTAGCCCAATTGTCAAGTACAGAGTTACAGGGTTACATGTGAACCCTAACAGATTCTGAATGGTACTTCTAAAATTGGTATTTCAAGGCATCAAATTAATAGTTGGATTCCACCCGACTTGATGCCCAAGTCAATTTTAATGTCACTTTGAAGGAAAAGTGACTTTTAGAAAGTTGCCAATATGTTGCCCAGTTTTTCAGTGACCATTCACAGATGCTGACCATTAGACAGCCTTCTGCCCTCCTGGAAAGGAGTGTGAGCAATAGAACAAAGTGTTACCTTCCCCTTCCAGGAAGCCACACATGGTGTTGGCCCAAAAGGCTAGCTTCAAATGAAAAGCCAACTTTGATGGGCAAATGGCTATCACACTCAACAAGGGATGCTCCTTTTTTCAGGTAGACAGGCTGGCGGCCTGAAAATAAAGGGGAAGCCCGTTGCCAAACCAGGTTATTTCCTTTGGCGCACGTGTCACATGCGAGCACGCACAAACCAGATTTGCCACCCGCTAGCATGATATCTGGGTGACACAAAGCCCTCCGGCTCCCTTTTGTGACAACAACTATCATCAGCAGCCACAGCTGCTTCTTGAGTGGACTTTCTACTCGAGAAGCAGTTAAATCAACTCAAAAAAACCTTTTCGAGTTGATATTCTACTCAAACCGACAGTTAAGGTTGTTTTTTAGTGTGAAAAGCATTTTTGTTATTTTACATCTGTTTTTTCAACAGGAAGGTTATGCCCCAGAGACTCCAACTTCCTCTTCCTGTCCAGAAGGCTCCAATAAATGCTTTCTCCACCTCCTGGTGACTTTTCATTTGTATTTCAAAGTGAAAGGATCACTCTCTTTGTCTGCAATTCCTGCTCCATATACACTATTGGATTTTGAGGACTTTGTTTTTGTGACATCACAGCAAGTAAGTTTCAAACCATTTGTATAAGGGTGTTGTTGGATAGAGAGCATGCACCAGTATTTTAATTTGTACTTTTATATATTTTTTATTTTATTCTGGTTTTGACGAGTGGCCAGGAGTTGCAATAGGGAGCTAGTAGTTTTTAATTTATGTTTTATCTTTCATAGGGGAAAAATAATGCACAGTTAGATATTTTGTACTCTATGTGTGTTTAAGCTGCACTATTTATTTATTTTACCGTGTGGACTAGTCTGTCCACAGGCCATCCAGACAGTAGTAATCATTGGGTATGTGAAACAACTGTTTCTGTGGTACATATTGTTTTAAAATATCTATGATTTAGGACAGAGATGGCACTGAATTAAAAGACAAATATGTTTTTTTGCATTTCTGATAAAAGTGTATTTCGATTGGGTAATACCACGCATTGGGAGGCTGTGTGTTATTGTAAAAATGTTCATAGCTGACTTAATTTTCGTTTCTGGCATTGCTGAATTATTGGTAGTGTTTTCTTCATTATTTACAATGTCTCCTGTGACCGGCTAGTGTGTGTCTGTGTATGTTTGCCATGGGCCACCATTTTGTCTTTTTCTCTATACCATGTAACCCGTCGCCATTTTGTGTAGTCAGTGCCCATACATAGGCCTGCATGTGTTCTTTGTTGCTCATGCCTTCTTCCTTGCTGTTGTTGTTTGCTCCTGTGGCTAGCAGCCATTCTGTGTAGGCATTCAGGGGCATATTTATACTCTGCTTGCGCCAAATGTTTTGACGCACATTCGGTGCAAACCCTGCCCCATATTTATACTTTGATGCCTGACCCTGCAGATGTCAAAATCCCACCATGTGCGTAATTTTTTGGAAGGGGGAACCTGCCTTGCGTTAATTATATGCAAGGTAGGCGTTCCCTTCCAAAAAATGACATTAAGGCCTGTGCGCCTTATTTATACTCTGGCGTCATTTTGACGCACAGGAGGGGGCAGGCCTTAAAAAACAGCGCCCAGCCTGATGGGCGCCGTTTTTTAACGTCTGGGTCAGGGCAGGCGTTAAGGGACCTGTGGGCTCGGAAGGAGCCCAGAGGTGCCCTCCCATGCCCCCAGGGACACCCCCTGCCACCCGTGCCCACCCCAGGAGGACACCCAAGGATGGAGGGACCCATCCCAGGGAAGGAAAGGTAAGTTTGGGTAAATATATTTTTTTTATTGTTTTTAAGTGGCATGGGGGGCCTGATTTGGGCCCCCCTACATGCCACTATGCCAAATGACCATGCCCATGGGACATAAGTCCCCTGGGCATGGCAATGGGCAAGGGGGCATGACTCCTGTCTTTGCTATGACAGGAGTCATGTCAATGGGGATTGTGCATCAAAAAAAATGGCACAAGTCAGGTGTGAGGCCTGATTTTTGCCTCAGACCTGACTTTCATCATTTTTTGACGCACAACCCCCATTTTCCCATACGCCGGCGCTGCCTGGTGCAAGTCATTTATTTTTATGCGTACCAGTCCGCAGCGCCAGCTAACGTCATTCCATAAATAAGGCGCCCGCATGGCGCGTTGGAATGGCGTTAGCCAGCAGTAAAACTTTTGACGCACAACTGCGTTGCCGCAGTTGTGCGTCAAAAAGTATAAATATGGCCCTTTATCTTGAAACAACTGAACAATCCTTTTATAGTATCAGGGAGGGAAACATATTTCTGACCACTTTCAGATGAACCGCAATCACTGGTCATGCACAATGTAAAATGTTATTCAAATCATTATTCAATTGACCATGTAAATGGCAAGTAATTATGCATCATTAATTGCAGCCTAGGCATAACCTTTTGCACTATACCATTGTATCACAGGAAGAAGAAAGCGTGCAAGCAAGCAATGATTAACCATACATCTCATAATTCACCTAAACTTCAACCATGCTCCTAAGGCAGTCCTGACATGGATTACTTCGTAGCACGACAATTCATGCACAGATCCAGGGAAAATAGCAAAACAATGCCTTATTGTCAAATCAGTGCAATCTGCCATTTACACATTGCCGGAGCCGGCCATGTTTCTGTTACTGAAAATCCAATAACATGGACGAAGGGACATGGCACATATATATGTGTGCAATCCAAACCATGTTCTCCGTTGGGGAATCCCCCAATGCCTCAAAATGCTGATTTTACAATTCTGATCTCTAAAGTGCTTGTTGTAAATATAATGAACCCTTCCATGTGTTTGAACATTGCCTTCAAACGCTTGATTTGAAATGGCAATGAATGAGGAATATTACTGCAACCCTAGCCATCGTTTCTTGAAATGAACCCATAGCATAAGAATTCAATGAACTCAAAAACTAAAATTGCACTTTTCGCATTATGACAAGGCTGAAGACCTTCCTTCACTTTTGCCAGTAAAAATAAAATGGCTTCTTCACCTAAGCACTACACTTTGAGCAAGTACTTAGAGGGGACACCAAAGTCACACAGGAAAAGAAAATACGTTCCTTACATCTACTTTATATTGTCACTAAATCATTGCTTTTCAAGTTGTTTGAAGAAATCTAAACTTGCTCAAGAGCAGGCGTTAAAAGGAGACTTCCATTTTTTAGGATGGACCCCTACATACTCTGCAGGAGTATTGGCAATATTTTGGTGCTACTCCTGCAGAGTACATCAATAGCGTCATAAAAAATGCATAATGGTGCACTGTATTTTAAATACCGCGCACATATGGTGGCGGTAGGGCGGTGCTAAGGGGTGCAGGGAACGTGGCTCTGCCCTCGGTGCAATGCCACTTTTCATAAAACTGCCCCTCAGCATCTCTTACCATATCCTGTTCATGGGCTGCTCAACAAGAATGTCTAGCTACATAACACAGCCACATATGCTTTAAAAATATAATTAAAACCAGATGTGAGAAAAATAATTTAAAGGGTTACCAGAACCGGATGAACTGGTGCCTTCTGCTGATTATATTAGGTGGTGGCTCCATAGAATGCATAAAATTTGGAACAAGTAGTGTGAAAAAACCAACATAGCACAAAAAATTGAGGAGGAATACTTTGCTACAACGATGATCAAGTAAAAACAACTGAAAGTTTCTTGGTGATGGCTGTTATCATGTCACTCACACATGGTACCAGAGATTACGATGATGAATACAAATTGTATCATAGAAGCATAGTGAACGTTACCTGGCCAGGGTACAGTGTCCAGAAGAATCTCCCACTCTAAAATGTTTTGAAGTCAATCATCAGGAGGACTCAGCCTCATGCTAGAATGCTTCCAGATGAGAAGTCCATCTCAAATTGTAATCTCAGGTTTGATTTTCATAGGAACGTGTGCAACATGGATGTCTTTCAGCCTTCCTGGAGGTAATATGCAGCTTGAGTCCGCAGGCACAACCAGATGGGGATCCTTCTCTGAGAATGCACCACTCACTAAGGAAGATTCACCAGGAGACGACAAAAAGGGTGGAAGATAATTCTTCATTACCACTTTGATTTCCTTAAGATTCTTGTAAGTTCATAACCATTTCAATTTTCTGAACATAGGAAACTGCAAAGGACAGAAATGGGGCTTGATTCACAGGAAAGTAGTAAAAGAAAATCTGCCATACAAAAGATTTACTGCACAGGACTCTGATGGCATATTACCCAGTTTATTTCAGTTTTGTGGATATTTTGATAAAGGAAGCTCTTCCAAGTCTTCTAACCGTCATGCAAGAGTACAGCGGTAAATTCAACAAAAATGTCAGTGGATCACCTCCTCAATGAATGCCTCACTGGACTCCAGACGTACCACGATGCAGGCCCTAATCACAAGCAGATTGGACTACGGCAACACACTCTACGCTGGCATCCCAACTCATATTCGTCACTGACTTCAAATATCCAAAACACCTCCGCCGCACTTGTGCTTGACTTCCTACACCAAATCCACACCTCACCACTCCTTAGAGAGCTCCACTAGCTCCCCATCCAGAAGCACTGCCAGTTCAAAATTCTCACACACTCATTCAAGTCACTATACAACAAGGTACCCTCATACCTTAATCACCAGCTTCATTTCTACCAACCCACCAGACAACTTCACTCAGCATCACTCACACTTGTACATAAACCCTGCATCAACAGAAGCAAAACAGAAAGTCAATCATTCGTCTACCATACTGCCAAATTCTGGAACAACCTCCGCCAACACATCATGGCCTCTTCCTCAATTTTTGAATTTGGCAAGAAGCTGAAGACCTGGCTATTCAATTCTTCTTCTTTCAGGGCCATCAATACTGCCTGTATTTAGGCCTAGACTCACTACACGCCGACGCTCACCTTCTTAGCAACTGGATACTCTTGTGGGTGGCGAGCAGCTCTCTACAAATCCACCATGCAATAGTGAATGTCTGTCATGTAAAGTGTTCACTTAAAAATAAACCTAGAGCCCTAACTTGCTAAGAAACACCCAGCTACATGTTAGGGAAACTAGCTATAGGGGCATTGACAATGAAGCCCTATAATGCTCATTTCCACCATATCTATTTGAAGATGGAAATTCTGCCAGAAGTGACGGACATTGAAGGATTTTCCACTACTAAGGCTCCCCTAAAACCAGATATAGCCAGATATAGCCAGTTTCATAGAAAACTCTATCATCATGGCAGATTTGTAGATTTTCTTTTAACAACCTTTTGAAGGAGGGCATTTCTGCCAACTCTCAATCAAACTTACAAAAAATAAAACTTTTTTTAAAATTTAAAATAGCAAACTCATTTCCTTTAGGGAAGTTGCGCTGCTTACATTTTTTTTTTATTTAAAGCAGTCACTGGGATCGTTGTCTACTGACCCTTGCAGGCTGGTCACAAAGAGTGGTGTTGCAAACTGTGAATGTTTTTTGCGACCACAACATTAGCACATCTGGCCCATACATCTTGGGCCATATTTATACTTTTTGACGCAAAACTGCGCTAACGCAGTTTTGCGTCAAAAAAATTAGCGCCGGCTAACGCCATTCTGAAGCGCCATGCGGGCGCCTTATTTATTCAATGACGATAGCCGGCGTTAGCCGCCGGCGCTGCCTGGTGTGCGTGAAAAAAAACGACGTACACCAGGCAGCGCCGGCGTAGGGGGATATGGAGCTTGGGCGCCAAAAAATGGGGCAAGTCAGGCTGAGGCAAATTTTTCGCCTCAACCCGATTTGCGCCATTTATTTCGACTCCCAACCCCCATTGAAATGACTCCTGTCTTAGCAAAGACAGGAGTCATGCCCCCTTGCCCAATGGCCATGCCCAGGGGACTTATGTCCCCTGAGCATGGTCATTGGGCATAGTGGCATGTAGGGGGGCACAAATCAGGCCCCCCTATGCCACAAATCTTTTTTTTTTTAAAAACTTACCTGAACTTACCTTAATGTCCCTGGGATGGGTCCCTCCAGCCTTGGGTGTCCTCCTGGGGTGGGTAAGGGTGACAGGGGGTGTCCCTGGGGGCATGGGAGGGCACCTCTGGGCTCCTTCAGAGCCCACAGGTCCCTTAACGCCTGCCTTTTCCAGGCACTAAAAAACGGCGCAAAAGCGGCCGTACGTCATTTTTTTTACCCGCCCACTCCCGGGCGTGAATTTTGCCCGGGAGTGTAAATACGGCGCACATGCCTCGGAGTCAATTTTTTAGACGGGAACGCCTACCTTGCATATCATTAACGCAAAGTAGGTGTCCACGCTAAAAAATGACGCAAACTCCATGGACTTTGGCGCTAGACGCGTCTAACGCCAAAGTATAAATATGGAGTTAGTTTTGCGTCAAAATTGCGTCAAAAAAACGACGCAATTCCGGCACAAACAGAGTATAAATATGCCCCCTTGTATTTTCCAAAACAGAGGTGCAATTGGTGAGTAAGTTCATTAAATGTATACGTCATTTTCTCAAAGTGTGAGTGCTCCCATGGGTACCTAAAATCATTTGTTTTTCTCTCGATGTATGCGCTATTAGTAGCCTCCTCTATATGCTCCTTCATGGGAGACCTTGACGAATCATATTGTTGTTGATGAACATATAGATAAACAAGCAAACAGCATCTCCTTGAATGAAGGAATAAGAGAAATGTAGGGACCATTCAATTAATCTCTCAGTAATCTTTAGAAAAGGATATAGGCCCTCATTACAACCCTGGTGGTCGGTGTTAAAGAGGCAGTAACACCGCCAACAGGCCGGCGGTAAAGAAAATGGGATCACAACCACGGCGGAAACCGCCAACACAGACAGCCACTTTAACACACCAACCGCCACTGAGGTAGCAACAAACACTGTGGCGGTCACTACCAACAAACAGGTGGAAGACAATGTACCGCCCACCACATCACAACCCGCCTATCCGCCAGCTTTTCCGGGGCGGTACCAACGCCATCAAAAGCATAGTGGAAACAGTAATTGGAAGGCAAATCACTCACCTCTCCACACTCAACGAAGAACCAGGATGCCATGGAGCCCGAGTTACAGGTCCTGCCGATGCTGGTCTACCTCCTCATCCACCAGAAACATCAAAGAGGGCGACGACGATGACGGTGAGTACTACACCTAGTACACAGGGGAGTGGGGAGGAAATAGAGAGTGACACACACACACAACACCCCCACCCCCACCCACAACACCATACACACAAACAGATCCAACTACATTAAAGATACATCCCGTAACCCTCTGGAAGAACACAAGGACAAAAGGAATTGAGTCAAATTAGTGATATTTCAGAAATGGGCAGATATAACATAGTGTTTGAAAAGCAGTATTTACACAAATATGCAATATGTACAGAAGTTCATACATTGTCCATTCACAAATGTCCGTGGTCCACTGGGCCAAAATTCATGGGCCAAGCCCACACTTGACCCCAGCCTCAATATGGAGAGAACACTGCAGGAGCATCAGGTCATAAACACACAGGCACCTCAGGGGGATAGGGAAGGGGGAGCACCTCAGCCAGAAGATGGGACAACGCCACTGCTCCTCATGGGGGCTCCATGCCCACAGCGATATCCTGGGGAGTGCAAGGCCACAGTCTCTCAAGTGGGTGGTGTGCCTACTGCTTGGTCCTGGGAAATGCAAAGCCACAGTCTCTCAAGTCTCTCAAGTGGGTGGTTTGCCCACTGCTTGATCCTGGGGAGTGCAAAGCCACAGTCTCTCAAGTCTCTCAAGTGGGTGGTTTGCCCACTGCTTGGTCCTGGGGAGTGCAAAGCCACAGTCTCTCAAGTGGATCGCTTTTCCACTGGTTCTGGAGTGGGCTTTGTGCCCAGTGTGCTTCATCCTGCCAAGGATAGGGTGAGTGGATGCCTTTCTCCACTGGTTCTGGAGGGGGCTTGGTGCCCAGAGTGCTTCATCCTGCCAAGAATAGAGTGTGTGGATGCATCTCTCCACTGGTTCTGGAGGGGGCTTGGTGCCCAGAGTGTTTCATCCTGCCAAGGAGAGGGTGAGTGGATGCATCTCTCCACTGGTTCTGGAGGGGGCTTGGTGCCCAGAGTGCTTCATCCTGCCAAGGATAGAGTGAGTGGATGCATCTCTCCACTGGTTCTGGAGGGGGCTTTGTGCGCAGAGTGCTTCAGCCTGCCAAGGACAGAGTGAGTGGATGCGTATCTCCACTGGTTCTGGAGGGGTCTTGGTGCTCAATGATGCAGTACTTGGGGTGTGCTTTTACACATTCGCCCACCTGGTGTCTGAGGCATGAGATTTGCAGGGAACAGGTAGCATGATAGTTCACGGAGGCAGGGCTAGACTCCATCCTGCGGCAGCTCAGGCTGCTAAGTGGTGGTTGTTCCGGTGCTGCCAGTGGTGGTGGGGGGCTCTCGCCCATCTCCTGCAGCCTCGGACAGCTGCCCACTGGGGCTGCTGGTGCTGGTAGTGGTGCTACTGTCCGCGGTGCAGGTGGCGGTGCTTGTGGCGGTGCTTGCAGAGGTGCTTGCGGCGGGGCTGCTGGTGGTGCTGCCCGTGGTGGAGGTACCGGTGCTGCCAGTGGTGGAGGGAGGCTCCAGCCCTTCTCCTTCAGCCTCGGATGGCTGCCCACTGGGGAAGCTGCTGCTGACAGTAGTGGTGGCAGCAGCGGTGCAGGAAGCGGTGCTTGCGGCGGGACTGCTGGCGGTGCTGCACTCAGTGCAGGTGCTGGGGCTGGCGGTTCTGCTGGTGGGCACTAGGGCTTCACCTGCATCCTCCGTCGGCTGAAGTGCCTCGCCTTTGGTTATCTGCCCCTTCCTCACCTTGGCTGATGCTGTTTTGCCCTTGGCTCTGTCAGCTGGAGGTTTGGAGAAGGCCTTGCTGGGTGGGTTGTCATCCTTGCCCCTGCTGCATGCTGGCCCCTTCTTCACCTTGGCAGGTGGCGGTATGGTTTGGTCCTTTGCAGGGGTTGGTGGTACACTGGCTTTCCTGACGGGTTCCCCCTTTGAGCCTCTGGGAGCTGCAGGGTCCACATTGGACGGCGACTTGGTGGCTGAGGTGCTGGGCTGGGTTCTGGACACCCTGGCTCAAGGGAAAGGACGGGGGGAGGGGTAGGGAACAGGTCAATGTTAGATAGGAAATGTTTTTTAGACACACTGGGGCGGGATGAGGGAGAAGGTTTGGGAGTGGAGGAGGAAGTGGTTGTAGGAGGTGTCTGCTGAGTTTGGGTGAAGATCCATGTGCTGGATGCTGTTGTGAGGTGGATGGCTGTTGGGTGGGTGTGTGCTTGCGTTTGTGTACTTTGGGAGGAGGGGTCACAGACACAGTGGGAGAAGACACAGGGGACGTGTTTATGGTTGAGGGGGGTGGTGACTGCTTGTGAGGAGTGTGTTTCGATGGGCATGCTGATGATGGAGGTATTGGATGAGGATGTAGTACATGCAGGTGTGAGTGGAGACGATACTCGGAGGGAGGTGGACGACGAGGAGGAGGGGACACAGTGGAGGCAGTGGATGTTGGTGTGTCTGCATGGGGGTGGTGCTTGTGTGAGTACCTGTGGCATGATGTGTGGTGCTTGTGTTTGCCTGAACCACTCCTGTGTGTTGTCTTGTGTGCGTGCTGGTCTGAAGATGCGCTTGGGATAGGCTGTGTTTGAGGGGATTGGGCTGGGTAGAGGATGTTGGAAGGGGGAGGCTAGACACAGGGACAACGGCTGCTAGAGCCTGAAATGCTCTCTGTTGGGCTGCCACGCCAGAGTTCAGGTATGCATTTGTTTGTTGCAAATGCATCTCAACACCCTGGATGGCATTCAGAATGGTTGACTACCCAACAGTGAGGGATCTCAGGAGGTCAATAGCCTCCTCACTGAGGGCAGCAGGGCTGACTGGGGCAGGGCCTAATGTGCCTGGGGTGAAGGAGATGCCTACCCTCCTGGGTGAGAAGGCACAGGAAACACGCTAAGGGGCTGCTGGGAGGGCGGTGCTGGTAGGGGGGTGGCAGCTGTACCTGTTGTTGGGTTGGGCACAGAGGTGTCCGCCACAGCCAGGGATCTTCCATCGGAGGAGGAGTCGCTGTCTGTGGTCTCCCCTCCTGTCCCCATTGTGGTGCTTCCCTCGCCCTCCGTCCCACTGGTGCCCTCACCCTCGGTAGATTCAGCTTCCAGGCCGATGTGGGATGCAGCACCCTTTGTCGCTTGTGCCTCTTGTCCTCCGCTAATGCATATAAGGACAGGGTGAAAAAACAAAAAGAGGGGGGAGAGAGACAGAGGATACACTTGCTCAATGCCAGCAACATCACTACCATTGGCGTACACAACACACAGGGAGCAGCCCTATGCACTAGGCCATGCCCAACTAGTTCCTAAAATAGTCACCAGCCCATGGGGTACAATGCCTAACGCCATCAGCTGCTTCCCAGAAACCCAAAGGACCCTGCCCAGTAGTAGATGCCCACTAACACTATTGGTGTAGGTGTGCCTCAGAGCCTGCCCAGCAAGGGACCTACCCTTCAATCTTCACCCTGGCCTAGGGGCACCCATAGCCCACACCCCCCACCCAGGTAACTCAACGCGCGCACAGCAGGAGTCAGATTCAGTACTCACCCCCTTGTGGCTGCTGTGATGCCTTCAGGTGCCCATCCAACTCGGGATAGGCCACTGCCAGGATGCAGAACATCAGGGGGGTCATGGTGCAATGGGCACCCCTTCCTAATTGGGAGGCAAGCCCTAGCTGGGCCTCCGCCGTCTTCTTTGCCCAGCGGCGCAGGTCCTCCCACCTCTTGCGGCAGTGGGTACTCTGCCTGTCAAAGACCCCCAGAGTCCGCACCTCCTTGGCGATGGCACGACAAATACCCTTTTTCTGGTGGGCGCTGACCTGCAGGGAAAATACAGCAGAAAAGAGAATTAGTCACCCGTGTGGACCGTCACACTCATTTCCCACCAGATCCCACCCATCCCTTGACGCACATACATTGACCACCTTACATGCTGCACTCTGGCCAGGACCCCTCAGCCCCCCCCAACATGTGGCTTACACACACAGCACTCCAGACATTCATGGCCCACACTTCATGCTCACAGTGTACTCACCTGTTTGTCTGGAGGACCGTAGAGTAACGTGTACTGGGGCAGGACCCCATCAACCAGTTTCTCCAACTCCTCCGCATTGAAGGCAGGGGCCCTTTCCCCAGACACTCGAGCCATTGTTGCTTCCAGACACAGGTCACAGCAGCACTTGCAGTGTAGGTCCTCTCCTGTTGATGGCCAGGTAGCAAGTGAGTGGATAGATAGAAAATGGCAGTGACGTCCGCGGCGGTGCGGCCCAATGATAACCAATGCGAAGTTGCGCTGCGGTCATCGACCGCCTACCCCAACGGCGCACAACGCCAGCGCAATTACCTCATTTCAACTCGTCACTCCTCACAGGTCAGGCATCCACCATTTCACAGTTCTGACTCAGAATGGGACTTTGTCACTTTTTTGAAAAAAAAGATGAATTTGTACTTTTTCACTTTTTAGGTGAAAAAAGTTGCATTTTTTTCTAAGTCCCCACTGAAAATTCAACTTTGTCACTTTTTTGCAAAAAATTATGAATTTGCACTTTTTTACTTTTTGGACAGCAGACATTGGCACGGCAACTGATTTTAGGATTCACACTTTGTTTCTGTAAAGTAAAAAAAACAGCATTAGTGCAATAGATGTGGGAATGTGACCCTCTGCTCACAGTTCTCTTCCATAGGCTCCAACTGCTGAGGCTGCATGTGAGATGGCCGCATCCTCCAGTGTACAGACCCCTGGTGGACTTTGACACAATGGAGGACAGACACATTATCATTACCTACAGACTTGATCGTGGCACAAACCAGGAACTGTGTTCCCAACTGTAGCCAGACCTGATCTCAGCTATCCGGCAGCCCACTGGTATCCCCCCTCTAGTGCAAGTCTTGTCAGTGCTCCATTTCCTGGCAAGTGGTTCCTTCCAAACAACAGTGGCCATGGCATCAGGGATGTCTCAGCCAATGTTCTCTAACGTGTTGACCAGAGTGTTGCCAGCCCTGCTGAAACACATGCGCAGCTACATCGTGTTCTCCCAGGTGGAGGATTTGGCCACAGTGAAAGCTGACATTTATGCACTGGGACATATCCCCAACATCATAGGTGCCATTGATGGTACACATGTGGCATTTGTCCCTTCCCCCCCCCCAGAGAAATGAGCAAGTTTTCAGGAATAGAAAAAGCTATCACTCTATGAATGTGCAGATGGTGTGTTTGGCGGACCAGTACATCTCCCATATGAATGCCAAATACCCTGGCTCTGTGCATGACGCCTTTATCTTGAGGAATAGCAGCATCCGATATGTGATAGGCCAACTCCAGAGGCACCGGTGTGGCTAATAGGTGAGCCCATGGTCCCCATCCAGTATATATGGGTGTATGGGTACGGGGTTGTCTCTAAGGGTGAGTGTGTGTCTAACAGGTATCCCTCGATATTTGTAGGTGACTCTGGTTACCCCAACCTCTCATGGCTACTGACCACAGTGAGGAATGCCAGGACAAGGGTAGAGGAACGTTAAAATGAGGCACATGGGCATACAAGGAGGATTATAGAACGGACCGTCGGCCTCCTGAAGGTCAGATTCTGGTGCCTCCATCTGACTGATGGATCCCTGTACTACTCACCCAAGAAGGTGTGCCAGATCATCGTTGCCTGTTGCGTGTTGCATAACCTGCCCTTGAGACGCTAGGTGCCTTTTCGGCAGGAGGATGAGCCTGGAGATGTTCTTGTGGCAGCGGTGGGGCCTGTGGACAGTGAGGAAGAGGAGGCAGAGGAAGAAGATGTTGACAACAGGAGCAACATTATTCAGCAATACTTCCAGTAACACACAGGTAAGACATTGTACGTTCATATTACATTTCAGTTAACTGTTGGACATTGTACAAGACCCTATATCTCTGGCCACTGATTTTACCCTTTGCCATCTCTATTTTCAGATCCCTGTGCCCCACTCTAACTCCTGCTATGTGTACTGCTGTCCACTACAGTTTATATATATCTGGACATATGGATTGAAATGTTTACAGCTTGTTAACCTAATACATTTTGCAATCAATTGACAGACTCCCTACTTGTATTTGATCCAAGGGTGTTTATTTCAGTGCTCATAAGTAGAGGGGGATGTGCAATGGGCAGGGGTGATGGTGGCGTAAGGTGCAGTTAGATTCCAGTTTCTTGGTATCACAGGTGCATTGTCCAAGGGGGTATAGGAAGGGGAGTAATGGCAGTTGAAGGTGGACAGGGTGATATAGTGGGACAGAAGGGTGACAATCAGGAGTCTTATTTCCTGGCGGGTGTCTTAGCAATGTTCTCTGTCTTCTGCCTGGATCGCAGGGACCGTTTGCGGGGTGGTTCTCCTTCTGCATCAATCAAAAAAAATAATAATTATAGAGCGCGCTACTCACCTGTGAGGGTCTCAAGGCGCTGGGAGGGGTCAACAAAGGAGGGGTAGGGGGGCAGGGAGGGTCACTGTTCGAACAGCCATGTCTTGAGGCTCTTTCTGAAGAGCAGGAGGTCTTTGGTTTTGCGAAGGCTAGTGGGGAGGGAGTTCCAGGTTTTGGGGGCGAGGTAGGAGAAGGACCTGCCTCCTGTGGTGGTGCGTTGGATGCGGGGGACTGTGGCTATGGCGAGGTCGGCTGATCGGAGGTTGCGTGTGGGAGTGTGGAAGTTCATTCTTTCGTTGAGGTAGGTTGGGCCAGTGTTGTGGAGGGATTTGTGAGCGTGGATGAGGATCTTGAATGTGATTCTCTTGTCTATGGGGAGCCAGTGAAGGGATTTGAGGTGTGGTGAGATATGTTCGTGGCGGGGGAGGCCAAGGACGAGGCGTGCGGCTGTGTTCTGGATTCTCTGGAGTTTGCATTTGAGTTTGAGTGTGGTGCCGGCGTAGAGGGTGTTACCGTAGTCTAGTCTGCTGCTGATGAGTGCATGGGTGACTGTCTTCCTGGTCTCTGGGGGAATTCATTTGAAGGATTTTTTTAGAGTGCAGAGTGTGTGGAAGCAGGAGGAGGTTAGGGCATTCATTTGCTGTGTCATGGAGAGGGAGGGGTCTAGGATGATGCTGAGGTTGCATGTGTGGTTTGCAGGGGGGTGTGCAGGGCCTAGGGCGGTGGGCCACCAGGAGTCATCCCATGTGGTTTTGTTGGGGCCGAAGATGATGATCTCGGTTTTGTTGGAGTTAAGCTTGAGATGGTTAGTAGTCATCCAGTTGGCGGTGTCGAGGAGAGCAGTGTGTAGTTTGGTTTTGGCGGTGGTGGGGTTCCGGGTGAGGGAGAGGATGAGTTGGGTGTCATCTGCGTAGGAGAGGATAGTGATTCCGTGTGCTCGGAGGATGTTGGCTAGGGGGCTCGTATAGATGTTGAAGAGTGTGGGACTGAGGGAGGACCCTTGGGGGACTCAGGAGATGATCTTGGAAGTGGTGGAGTGGAAAGATGGGAGGTGGACTCTCCGGGTCCGGTCGGTGAGGAAGGAGGTGAGCCAGTCTAAGGCTTTGTAGCCTATGTTGTGGAAGCGTGTGCGGAGTGTGTGGTGCCAGACGGTGTCAAAGGCTGCGGAGAGGTCTAGGAGGATGAGTGCGACCGTCTCGCCTTTGTCGACTTTGGTCCTGATGTCGTCAGTGCATGCGATGAGGATGGTTTCCGTGCTGTGGTTCTTGCGGAACCCGGATTGTGAGGGGTCAAGATTGTTGTTTGCTTTGAGGAAGTGGGATAGGCGAGTGTTGACTAGTTTCTCGGCAACCTTAGCGGGGAAAGGGAGGAGGGAGAAAAGGACGATAGTTGGAGAGGATCTCCGGGTCAGCTTTGTTTTTTTTTTAGGAGAGTGGTGATTTCCGCATGTTTCTGGGGGTTTGGGTAGGAGTCGAAAGAGGAATTGATTATGTCACGGAGTATGGGGGCGATGGTTGGGCTGGCTTTGTTGTATATGCGATGTGGACAGGGGTCGGAGTGGGATCCGGAGTGGATGGAGTTCATGGTTTTTTCGGTTTCTTCGTGTGTGGTGGGGGTCCAGGTGGTGAGTGTGGTGGGGGGGTCATGAGTGGGGGTTGGGTTGGGTGAGTGAGGGGTGTGTGCAGTGGGTGTGTGTGGTATGAAGCTGTTGTGGATGTCCAGGATTTTGTGGTGGAAGTGTTTGGAGAGGGCGTCACATAGGGGCTGAGTGTGTGAGGGGTCTATGTTGCTGGCTTTGGGCTTGGCAAGTTCGTTAATGATGGTGAAGAGTTTTTTGCTGTTTTGAGAGTTGTTGTCAAGGCGTGTCTTGTAGTGATCTCTTTTGGCAGTGCGTATGAGTTGGTGATGGGTGCGAATGGTGGTTTTGAGGGTGGAGAAGTTGGTTGTGGAGGGTTCTAGTCGCCGTATTTTCTCTGCTTGGCGGCATTTGCGCTTTGAGTCTTGGAGTTTTGGGGGTGAACCATGGGGCGTTCATGATGTTGCGGGTGGCGATGTGTTTTCTGAGGGGGGCTAGTGTGTCTGCGCAGGTGGTGATCCCTTTGGAGAGGTTGTGTGCTCCTGTGTTGGGGTCGTTGGCTTGGGGGGGGTTGTGAGCCAGTTGGGAGTTTAGTCGTTCTGTGGGGAATTTGTCCCACATGCGGTAGGGTGTGGTGTGTTGATGGTGGTGTGTGGGGGGTTTGGTGAAGGAGAAGTGGACACAGTGTTGGTCAGTCCAGAGGAGTTCGGTGGTGTGGGTGTAGTCTATGTATTGGCTTGATGTGAAAATTGCATCGAGCGTGTGTCCTGCTGAGTGGGTGGGTGCGGTGACCAGTTGTTTGAGTCCGAGGTTGGTGAGGTTGTCTATGAGGGAGGTAGAGTTGTGGTCTTGTAGGTTTTCCAAGTGAAAGTTGAAATCACCACGGAGGATGTAGTCTGTGGAGGTGAGGTGGTGCAAGCTGATGGTGTTGGCGATGGTGTCGCAGAAGGCGGGGCGTAGTCCGGGTGGTCTGTAGATTAAGGTACCTCTGAGGGTGGAGTTGTTGTTAAGGTGGCTCAGGAAGTGCATGTGTTCTGTGTTGTTGATAGTGTCTTGGGAGCTGGTGGTGACTTTGATAGTGTCCCTGTGTAGGATGGTGATGCCACCCCCTGGCCTGTTGGGGCGGTCTTTGCGTTGGAGTTTGTATCTCTTGGGGGTGGCGATGGCTATGTCGGGTTCGGAGGAGGGGTTGGTCCAGGTTTCCGTGAGGAAGGCGATGTCAGGTGAGTGAGATGTGATGAGGTCCCAGAGTTCTATGGCATGTTTGTGAAGGGAGCGGGTGTTGAGGAGCAGGCAGTTGAGGTGGTTGTGATGGGCAGTATTGGTGTGGTGCATGAGGGTGTTGTTGCGGGGTGTGTTCTGGTTGTGGGCTGGAGTGCGGCTGGGTTGTTTGGTGTGGGTGGGGGCAGTGCAGGTGAGTATTGCGTTGGGGGTGTTGTGTTTGTTGAAAGGAGGGTCGCTATGGTTGGTGTGTGGTGTGAGGGATGTGGAGCAGGAGAAATGACAGGTGTGGCAGGTGAAAGGGCCGTGAATATATGTGGGGCTGGAAGGGGTGCACGTGGGGCGGAGGCCTGGGTTGAGTGAGTGGAGGGTGAGGGGGGAGTAGGTTTGTCTGAGAGAGCCAGGGGGACTGGCGTCTGGGCGCAGACGGGCACAGACGGGCTTGCCTTTGGCGTGCATTCAGCGCGCCAGCTGCGTGCCTGCTGCACACGGCCGCGCAAGGGGAGGGTGGGAGTGGTAGCTGGGAGGAGGGAGGGTTGGTCGAATGGGAAGGCTGGGGGGTGGGGCCGCAGGTGAAGGCAGCGGCGGGGATTTGGAAGCTGAGAAAGACGGTGAGGAGGAGGAGGGGGAGGCAGGAGGGGCCGCAGGGGATGCAGCGGCGGGGATTTGGAAGCTGAGAAAGACGGTGAGGAGGAGGAGGGGGGAGGCAGGAGGGGCCGGAGGGGATGCAGCGGCGGGGATTTGGAAGCTGAGAAAGACGGTGAGGAGGAGGAGGGGAGGCAGGAGGGGCCACAGGGGATGCAGCGGCGGGGATTTGGAAGCAGAACAAAGCGGTGAGGAGGAGGAGGTAGGTGGGAGGGGCCGCAGGGGATGCAGCGGCGGGGATTTGGAAGCTGAGAAAGACGGTGAGGAGGAGGAGGGGGGAGGTGGGAGGGGCCACAGGGGACGCAGCGGCGGGGATTTGGAAGCTGAGAAAGACGGTGAGGAGGAGGAGGGGCTGCAGGGGACGCAGCAGCGGGGATTTTGAAGCATAACAAAGCGGTGAGTAGGTGGTGCGGGCGGCAGAGCAGAGAACGACCTGCCTGCAGAAGCAGGGTCAAGGGTTGCTCTCCTTCTGCATGGGGTGGGGTTGCTGATGGCCTGTTGGTCCTGTGGCGGTGCCTCCTGTCCATTAGCACTGGCAGAGGTAGAAGGCTGATAATCTGTGTGGCTAGTGTCAGGGGCCCGTTGTTGTGCCACTGCCTCCCGCATGGTCTTGGTCATGTCAGCCAGCACCCCTGCAATGGTGACCAGGATGGTGTAGATGTTTGTTAGGTCATTCCTGATCCCTAGGCACCGTCCCTCATGCAGCCGCTGGGTCTCCTGCAGCTTGGCCAGTATCTGGCCCATGGTCTCCAGGTAATGGTGATATGCTCCCAGGATGTTGGTGAGTGCCTCGGGGAGAGTGGGTACCCTGGGCCTGGTCTCCCTGTGTCGCACATCAGTCCTCCCAGCTTCCCTGTTGTCCTGTGCCTCTGTCCCCTGAGCCGTGTGCCCACTGGCACTGACCACAGGTCCCTGATCACCCTGTGTTTGTGGGGTGGCCTGGGGACCCTGTAGTGGTAGACTACTGCTGATTGACGTGTCCTGGGGACAGTGGCATGGGCCCGCTGGGTGGGTGCTCTGCTGGTGTTTCCTGAGGGGGGAGGCTCTGTGGTGGTTTGGGACTGTGGCAGTGGAACCGACTGTCCAGAGGTCCCTGATGGGCCAGGTTGGTCATCCTGATCCAGGCGTGCAGAGCTGCTGTCATCACTGAGGGCCTCTTCAGGTGTTGTACTGGTTGTAGTTGGCACCTCCTCTCTGGTGATGTTGAGTAGGGGTCCTGTGGGGATGCAAATGCAGTGTTAATGTATCTGTGTGTGCCATCTTGTGCATGGATGTTTCCCTGTATGGTTGTTATTTCCCTGTCAGATTAGCCTTGTGTTCGTTGTGGTTTTGTGGGCTGGGTAATTCTCTGTGATGGGCATGCTGTAGTGATGGGTGTCCATGCAGATCTGTGATGGGTGTCCATGCATAGGTGTTGCATGCAGGGTTTGGTATTGGGATGGGTGGGTTGTGATGCTGGGGTATATGTGAGGTGGTGGAGTGATGGGGGTGAGGGTAGGAGTTTGTGATGGCATGCAGGTAGGGTGGGTGATATAGCAGTAAAGATTTGACTTACCAGAGTCCAGTCCTCCTGCTACTCCTGCCGGGCTTTCAGGATGCATGATCGCCAAGACTTGCTCCTCCCATGTTGTTAGTTGTGGGGGAGGAGGTGGGGTCCACCACCAGACCTCAGTACTGCTTCCTGGTATCTAGCAACCACGGAACGCACCTTCCCCTGTAGGTCATTCCACCTCTTCCTGATGTCATCCCTTGTTCTGGGGTGCTGTCCCACGGCATTGACCCTGTCCACGACTCTCCGCCATAGCTCCATCTTCCTTGCAATGGACGTCTGCTGCACCTGTGATCCGAATATCTGTGGCTCTACCCGGATAATTTCCTCCACCATGACCCTTAGCTCCTCCTATGAAAACTTGGGGTGTCTTTGGGGTGCCATGGATGTGGTGTGAGTGGTATTTGTGAGGGTGTGCGGAGTGATGTGTTGGGGTGTGTGGATGGTGTATAGGTGATGGTGTTTTATGCCTCTGATTGACCGAGTGCTCCTGCCTTGTGTCTCTCTCTGTTTGCAATCTTTTTTTTAGTTGGAAGGGTTCTGGGTAATGTGGGTGTGTGTTTTATAGTGATGTGGGTGTGTGGGTGTAGTGTGTGTATGTGTGTCAGGTGTGTGTAGTTTGAATTGTCCAACGTGGTGTGGTTTTGTAAGTGTGTGTGTATTTTGAGTGCGGCGGTGTGTACCGCCAATGGTTTACTGCGGTTGGAAGACCGCCACGGTGATTCGTGGGTTGTGATACTGTGGGTGTGTTCCCGTTGGTGTAACAGTGTGCGTTTTGCTATCGCCCATTTATCAATGACCTTTGGTGTGCTGGACTTATGTGGGTGTCTGTATCGTGGTGGATTTCTCTGTGTGGGTCTTAATACCCATAGCGAATTACCTCCGCGGTCACGGTATGTTGGTGGCCGTCAGCACGGCAGTAGGCGGCATTTACCGCCAGGGTTGTAATGAGGACCATAGTGAGGAAACAATCACAAATTAATGAGAATAATGGGGAAATATTTCTAAATAGGTGTTATCAACAAAGGGGCCACAAAGGTGAATGCTTCTGTTAAAATCATTACTATTAAAACCATGGAAACTAGCAACAATCGCTAGAAATCTTCATGTGAATGAAAATGTGTTTCTGGTCTAATCAACAACATCACCAATTGGAAGACGAAGCAAAAAAAGAATATTGTAGTGGCAAGGAAGCTAGGAACTAATGTACAAAGCAATTTTACGTTTTCAAAGGGTCCGATTTGTAAAATCAGAGCCTTTGCAACTGCAAAATGGCATTTTTGTATTTACAAAAAACAAATTGCAATTCGGTAACAAGTTACTAAATCACAATCTGGGTTCGAAATTACATACTGGATCGATATTTGGAAGGGACTTGTTCCAGATACCAAATCCTTATGATATGTATTAATGTTTTGTGACCGATGTCCAGTCACAAAAACGTAATATTTTACCACCTCTTTAAAAGGAAGTGGTAATCCATTAGCAAACAGAAATGGGTCACCAAGGAACTTCTTTCCCTTTGTGAATGTTGACAAAAACGTGTTTTAGAAGTCTACTCCTAAAAAAAAAATTGTGTACTTCTTTTAACACATCCTGGTTTTACTTTAAGGAAATCTGCCTGCATTTAAGTACAAAAGATTGCTTTATTTAAAAGCAATCACTGACATGGTGGTCTGCTGACCCCAGCAGGGCACTAAGCAGGAGAATCCAGCCAATCATAGTGGGATGCAAGTTGCAACCTACATCATGCATATTAATGAGACAGGTCGAATCGTGACCCACTGACATTTGGTATTTTGTGCACCGACCTACTAATACATAGGTTGGTTCACAAAACACCAATGCATTTGGTAGTAGTTTGTGCGCAAATTTCAACAACATTTACCAAATCCATGTTAGTGCATTCCAAATAAGAAATTGCAAATTGTTGTAAATTATTGGTTGCAATTTATGATTTCGTTTCTGGAATTTTAGTAGATGAGGGACAAAGTTCGCTATTTATGATACCAGCTTTTGCTTTTATTTACTATTTCTCAGTGATTTTCATGGTCTTGGTTCCAGCTATATGACACATGCTGCAGGACATGATTATATTCGACCAAATGGCCCGATCTCATGTTCACTGTATAAAGATACTGATCATGCTGTCTTAACTTCTTTTAAACTAAGGGCCAGATTAACAAGGCCCTAGCGCCTGTTAGTGCCACACTAACGTCATTATTTTTACGCTAATGTGGCATTAAGGAGGCCATTCTCCTTGACCATATTTACAAAGTGGCGTAATGCATGCATTCCGCCACTTTGTAACCCCTTGAGCCGCATAATGCCGGCACCAGGCATAATGTATGCAAAGGGGGCATTCCCATGCAGGGAGGCTCGTAAGAATTTTAAACATTTCACTACGTTATTTTTAGTGTCATTTTTAATGCCTCCCTAAGTAGGACTTAAAATAACACACCCATTACTTTCAATGAGCCTCCCTTTACTTTGCAGGATTAGGGCCTGATTTAAGAGGCCCCAGCACCACCTTAGTGCTGCCATAGCATTTTTTTGTTTTTACACTAATGCAGCGCTAAAGTGGCTTTTTACATGCACCATCTTTACAAAGTGGTGCAATGCATGCATTGTGCCACTTTATAAACCCTTGCCAGGCATAATGTATGCAAGGGGGCGTTCTAAAAGATTTCCTTGCTCCATTTTTTTGGCACTTTTAATGCCTGCTCAGGGCCCCTATGTACTCTGCAGGAGTAGCGCCAAAATTTTGGCACTAAATCTGTAGAGTACATCAATAGCATCAGGAATTCTGACGCTATTGCCTCCTACCACGCACCATGATGCACCGTATTTTAAATACGGTGCACACATGGTGGAGGTAGGGTGGTGCTAAGGGGCGTAAGGAAAGTGGCGCTGCACTGGGTGCAGCGTCACTTCTCTTAAATCAACCCCTTAGGCCCAGATTTAAGAGGGCCTAGCAACATTCTAACGAGACATTAGCGTCATTTGTTTTGTACTAACATGGCGTTAGATAGTCAAAAACGCTGAGCCATATCTACAAAGTGGCGCAATGCATGCATTGCGCCACTTTGTAGCCCTTTGCACTACATTATGTCTGCGCCAGGAATAATGTATGCAAATGGGGTGCTCCCCCATGGGGAGGGTGGAAATCTAAGAGATTTCTTTGTCCCCTTTTTTCTGCACTTTGAACCCCTGTTCTAAGCAGACATTGAAAAGAGGCTCCCATTGGTTACAATGGGCCTCTGGGTGCTTTGCAGGATTAGCGTCAAGATCTGTGACACTAGTCCTGCAAAGCGCCAAACTAGTGTCAAAAATCCTGAGACTAGTTACCTAACTACTGCCGTAGTGTGCTGTATATTAAATATGGCGCAAACATGGTGGCATTAGGAGGGCACTAAGGGGCGCAAGAAAAGTGTTGCACCACTAGGTGCAATGCTACTTTTCATATGAATGCCCCTCAGTGCCACAATTTGTAAAACTAATCCTGCAAATTACCACAATAACGTCATAAATTATAACGCTATTGTACTAACGTGTACCATGGTGCGCCGTATTGTAAATACAGCGCACACGTGGTGCCGTTAGGGGGCAAAGTGGGGGGTAAGAAAGGTGGCGATCAAAGCTGATGTGCCACTTTCTTGTAAATATGGCCCTAAATGCAATGTTTTGCCTTTATTTGTTCTGTAATATAATGCCTGCTTTGAGACAAAGGTGTGAGGAATTTATTAACTGTAATTTTGTTCATCTAAAGTTCAACAGTATTTTTCAAAATCTGTTTTACTAAACTTCGCTCCGGATTCAATGCAGGAAGGAAGGAAATCTGCAGTTTAACCCTGAGAAAGAGCAAGGCTATTGCATGTTGTGCCTGTGCCTGATGGAACAAGTCAGGAAGCATATGAGGCTTCAATGAAAATAAAAAAAAGATCATTTGTAAATTATCCTGGTGGATACGGTAGACAGAAAGAGATACAGCAAACACATCGGAAAAAGCAATGGAATGTCCCAAAAAGGGGATATGACGTAATGCCGTAACTCTCTCTCTCACTCTCTTTCGCTCTCTTTCATCCACCCCCTCCCTTCTCTCTCTCTTGCTTTTTCTTTCACATACTTTCCACTCATAATTCGGTCGCTCGGTGCTGGAAATGAAGAAGGTAGAATACGTAGGTTTTTATTTGAATTTAGATTTTTTTAAGTATGTTTGGCGCTTGGTTTTATCCCGCAGGATATTCAGCCATCGTACTCTACATCCTGCTATCACAAAAAATGTACATGCTGCGATGTATGTCAGATTATAGATATCAGAAATATTGCCTGACATAAACTGTGTGCTCTAAATATCGTTTGCAAAAATATGGCCCTATAAGGTTTTTGTTTTCTACTACTAATTCCAATTGAGTCATATTTTGAATATGATATTTAAAGCACAATATTTGTGTGAGACAGTATTCTGCTCAACACCACGTTGTTTGCTATTGTGGGATTTTCAACTGGCGGGTCACAGAACTCTAGCAGGTAGTGCATAAAGACTCTTCCTAAAGATACATGGGGGCCACTTGCTGCCTACATTTAAACAGTTATCACAGGCCTTTAAACCTAATTCTGTCCTATACAGGAAGTCTACAAAAGATTCTCCTAGAGGGCGACAAATGGTCGCTCTTTGTGTAACAATCCTTTCTCGAAGCTTAAGGGTTCTAATTAATCATGTCCACACAATAAAGAGCTATCATCTAACTAGCCTGAAGCGCACAGAGAGATAGAGGCAATGTGCCAACAAGTAATGTCTACATGATCTTTGATTGGTAGTTGTTTTTGTGGATGGTGGTTTACACCAATGCTCACATGACAGGAAATTATGAGTTTTTCCTCATTCATTCTCTCCTGTGTAAATGGTCACTTGTCCCCAAATGGGCTGCACTTTATCTTTGTTTATGAAATGTAGAGCCTAATTTTGGCCCATATTTATGAAATGTTTGCTCTGCCTTAGTGTCATTTTGTTTATGTTAAAGCGGCGCAAAAATAACTCCATATTTATATTTTGAAGCTAGACCCGTCTAGCATCAAAATTTAGGAGCTAGCGCCATTTTAAGGGAACGGCAAGCCACCTTGTATCTCATTGCATCAATGAGAGGCAAGGTAGGTGTTCCCTTCCAAAAAATGACGCTAGCCCTCTAGCGCCATATTTACCTACTGCAAAAACGACGCTAATCAAGGAAGCAGATTTAAAGAATTGCTCTATGTCCGATTAGCAGCAAATGTTAACACCTGGTCAGACCAGCTGTTAAAAAGAGGCCTACACACCACCACTCAAGGAAAACACACAGAGGGAGCATTGGAGAACTCCAGAAGAACATGGAAGTGGTACTGCTCCATCTAGGCACACACCGCAGATGTCAGCGAAGACAGCAGGTCCCTCCACCACCACTGCAGCAATCCCAAACACCACCACAGCAGCCACAGAGGCAGCGCAGAAGGAGGGAGAATATCTTCAGACAGCGCACAACCATCCTTGGACTAAGCGAACAAGATGTGATCCGGATGTACAGATTCAACCGGGAGTTCATTGTACGCCTGCTACACCATACTGCACCACACTTCACAGCAAGGGTGCAAACTCACACAAACATTCCACCCATGGCCAAACTCCTCGCTGTCCTCCTTATTCTGGCTTCTGGATCATTTCAGATAACGGGTGCACAAGTGGCTGGTATCTCCCAGTCATCCTTCTGAGTCTTTGTACCTAAGTTCCTGGACGCTATCCATGCCTCACACCCTACGACATCCGCTTCCCAAACACCCAGCGTCTGCAGCAGGAGAGCAAGCAAGGTTTCTATCAAATTGCTGGGTTTCCGCATGTGCTGAGTGAAATGGACTGCACCCATGTCCAACTGGTGCCACCTGCAGCAACAGAACACCTATTTAGAAAACGTAAGCACACACATTCTGTCAATGTGCAGGCCATTGTGGAGCACCATGGACCCTTCACCAACATCTTTGCTAAGAATTCTGGCAGGGTCCATGATACATATATATTTCGCCATTGCACCATCAACGAGTTGTTCCAGGATGG
This sequence comes from Pleurodeles waltl, assembly GCF_031143425.1. Taxonomy (NCBI): domain Eukaryota; kingdom Metazoa; phylum Chordata; class Amphibia; order Caudata; family Salamandridae; genus Pleurodeles; species Pleurodeles waltl. The sequence continues at coordinate 346,959,610 of NC_090439.1, forward strand.
CCAATATGGCAAAGGTCTACTCTTAGGTAAGCCACCATAACAATCATAACACACAACACACCATCCATCTGGTACAAACAAGAGAAACACCACACTAAATACACATGGGCAGGACCACATAGATGAACAGGCAACAACACATATGCAACATGCCATACTAAACTCCATACATTGCACTTCATAAACACATACACCCACTTGTACATAACACAGCCACAACCTGACTGGCACACCACGTGTGGACAGGTGGAGCTGAGTCCCATTTGCATACATAAGCTGCTCACAAACCATTACAAGTGTCCATGGTTTGACAACTACATACAGATTACACACACAATATACCAAACAAAGAAGTGCCCAGGCATGTCAATGGCATAATCAATGGTCATTTTGAGTAAGTCACACATGGGCACAGTCCCACATGAATCATGGTGCGCAAGCCTCTGGCAGAACCTAAATCAAATGCCACCCAAGTGGTGGCATAACCAACTATAAATCATCTACACATACCTGACATACCTGTAGTGTGCACATACACGTGTCTGCTGCATTGTATTGCACACATACATAAACAACAATATCTGCCATTAAAGACCATGGGGCAGAATCATGAGAAATGGGACAGCACCTACTCCAGTGCCACCTCACATGTGCCCCTAGCACCCCCTAACACCACTATGTCTGTTCCGTATACCAGAAATGGTCCACCATGGTGTGGAGTCTGTGAAACAACTGTAACAATCATGGATGCCATAGTAGGACTTGGTAGGGGTATATAGGGCATACCTGACCTTACATGCACTGTTCTAAAGGACCCGTGTGAAAGATAGCTATGCCCCTCCCAAAGCCTGCACTGGGCATGTGTAGAAAATGAATATCAAAAATCAAGTATTGTAAGCGAGCAGATATTACTGAATCAAATTACATCATCCTACTAATGTGTGATTGTAGGAAAGTACCATCTTGCCTGGCATGTTACCCCCATATTTCACTGTATATATGTTGTTTTAGTTGAATGTGTCACTGGGACCCTGCCAGCCAGGGCCCCAGTGCTCATAAGTGTGCCCTGTATGTGTTCTCTGTGTGATGACTAACTGTCTCACTGAGGCTCTGCTAACTAGAACCTCAGTGGTTATGCTCTCTCATTTCTTTCCAAATTGTCACTAACAGGCTAGTGACCAATTTCACCAAATTACATTGGCATACTGGAACACCCTTATAATTCCCTAGTATATGGTACTGAGGTGCCCAGGGTATTGGGGTTCCAGGAGATCCCTATGGGCTGCAGCATTTCTTTTGCCACCCATAGGGAGCTCTGACAATTCTTACACAGGCCTGCCATTGCAGCCTGAGTGAAATAACGTCCACGTTATTTCACAGCCATTTACCACTGCACTTAAGTAACTTATAAGTCACCTATATGTCTAACCTTTACCTGGTAAAGGTTGGGTGCTAAGTTACTTAGTGTGTGGGCACCCTGGCACTAGCCAAAGTGCCCCCACATTGTTCAGGGCAAATTCCCCGGACTTTGTGAGTGCGGGGATGCCATTACACGCGTGCACTATACATATGTCACTACATATGTATAGCGTCACAATGGTAACTCCGAACATGGCCATGTAACATGTCTAAGATCATGGAATTGTCACCCCAATGCCATTCTGGCATTGGGGAGACAATTCCATGATCCACAGAGTCTCTAGCACAGACCCGGGTACTGCCAAACTACCTTTCCCGGGGTTTCACTGCAACTGCTGCTGCTGCTAACCCCTCAGACAGGTTTCCGCCCTCCTGGGGTCCAGCCAGGCTTGGCCCAGGAAGGCAGAACAAAGGACTTCCTCAGAGAGAGGGTGTTACACCCTCTCCCTTTGGAAAAAGGTGTCAGGGCTGGGGAGGAGTAGCCTCCCCCAGCCTCTGGAAATGCTTTGATGGGCACAGATGGTGCCCATCTCTGCATAAGCCAGTCTACGCCGGTTCAGGGATCCCCCAGCCCTGTTCTGGTGCGAAACTGGACAAAGGAAAGGGGAGTGACCACTCCCCTGACCTGCACCTCCCCTGAGAGGTGCCCAGAGCTCCTCCAGTGTGCTCCAGACCTCTGCCATCTTGGAAACAGAGGTGCTGCTGGCACACTGGACTGCTCTGAGTGGCCAGGGCCAGCAGGTGACGTCAGAGACTCCTTCTGATAGGCTCTTACCTGTGTTGCTAGCCTATCCTCCTTCCTAAGTAGCCAAACCTCCTTTTCTGGCTATTTAGGGTCTCTGCTTTGGGGAATTCTTTAGATAACGAATGCCAGAGCTCATCAGAGTTCCTCTGCATCTCTCTCTTCACCTTCTACCAAGGAATCGACCGCTGACTGCTCTGAACGCCTGCAAAACTGCAACAAAGTAGCAAAGACGACTACTGCAACCTTGTATCACTGATCCTGCGGCCTTCTCGACTGCTTTCCTGGCGGTGCATGCTGTGGGGGTAGTCTGCCTCCTCTCTGCACTAGAAGCTCCGAAGAAATCTCCCGTGGGTCGACGGAATCTTCCCCCTGCAACCGCAGGCACCAAAAGACTGCATCACCGGTCCTCTGGGTCCCCTCTCAGCATGACGAGTCTGGTCCCTGGAACTCAGCGACTCTGTCCAAATGACGCCCACAGTGCATTGACTCTTCAGTCCAAGTTTGGTGGAGGTATGTCCTTGCCTCCCCACGCTAGACTGCATTGCTAGGTACCGCATGATTTGCAGCTGCTCCGGCTCCTGTGCACTCTTCCAGGATTTCCTTTGTGCACAGCCAAGCCTGGGTCCCCGACACTCTAACCTGCAGTGCACGACCTCCTGAGTTGTCCTCTGGCGTCGTGGGACCTTCTTTTGTGACTTCGGGTGAGCTCCGGTTCACTCCTCTTTGTAGTGCCTGTTCCGGCACTTCTGCGGGTGCTGCTTGCTTCTGAGTGGGCTCTTTGTCTTGCTGGGCGCCTCCCCTGTCTCCTCACGCAATTGGCGACATCCTGGTCCCTCCTGGGCCACAGCACCATCCAAAAACCCTAACCGCGACTGTTGCAGCTAGCAAGGCTTGTTTGCGGTCTTTCTGCGTGGAAACACCTCTGCAAGCTTCTTCACGACGTGGGACATCCATCCTCCAAAGGGGAAGTTCCTAGTCCTCTTCGTTCTTTCAGGATCCACAGCTTCTACCATCCGGTGGCAGCTTCTTTGCACCCTCAGCTGGCATTTCCTGGGCATCTGCCCCCTCCCAACTTGAGTGTGACTCTTGGACTTGGTCCCCTTGTTCCACAGGTACTCTCGTCTGGAAATCCATCGTTGTTGCATTGCTGGTGTTGGTCTTCCTTGCAGAATTCCCCTATCACGACTTCTGTTCTCTCTGGGGAACTTAGGTGCACTTTACACCTACTTTTCAGGGTCTGGGGGTGGGCTATTTTTCTAACCCTCACTGTTTTCTTACAGTCCCAGCGACCCTCTACAAGCTCACATAGGTTTGGGGTCCATACGTTATTCGCATTCCACTTTTGGAGTATATGGTTTGTGTTGCCCCTATACCTATGTGCTCTCATTGCAATCTATTGTGACTGTACATTGCTTGCATTGCTTTCTATTGCTATTACTGCATATTTTTGGTATTGTGTACATATATCTTGTGTATATTTGCTATCCTCATACTGAGGGTACTCACTGAGATACTTTTGGCATAGTGTCATAAAAATAAAGTACCTTTATTTTTAGTATATCTGTGTATTGTGTTTTCTTATGATATTGTGCATATGACACCAGTGGTATAGTAGGAGCTTTACACGTCTCCTAGTTCAGCCTAAGCTGCTCTGCTAAGCTACCTTTTCTATCAGCCTAAGCTGCTAGACACCTCTTCTACACTAATAAGGGATAACTGGACCTGGTGCAGAGTGTAAGTACCCCTTGGTACCACTACAAACCAGGCCAGCCTCCTACATTGGTTGTGCAGCGGTGGGATAAGTACTTGCAACTACTTACCACTTTGTCATTTTGTATTTTTCATAAGAGAAATATATACAAAACAAGTTCAGTGTATGTACACCTAACCAAAAAGTTTTTCTTTTCTCCTCTTACTCTATTGCTAAGTGCTGAAAAGTACCTCTAAAACTTTCAAAAAGTTTCTTAAAAGTTGAAAAAGTTTTTTTTCTGTTCCTTAAAAAGTCCTGAAACTTTTTCTTTCTTTTTCTATCCCTTAAACTCTTTTCTATCATGTCTGGTACAGGTCAAACTCTGGATCTGGCCAGCACAGCTTATGACCACCTTAACCGGAAAGGTGTAAGGAGTCTCTGCATTGATAGAGGTTTAGGGGTAGGGAAGAATCCCTCTAGAGAATTGTTAGTTAATATGCTCATTGAAAATGATAAGGCCTTAGCTGGCACATCAGGAGAGAGATTAGTTGATGGTTCACACTTTGATTCTGGGGTAGTCCCAGCAAAAGTGTTAGATGAGAATCTTCCCAACCTGCCCCTTAGCAGGCCACCTAGCATGGCTGCTACTAATGTGAGCTCTCATCACAGTAGGAATATCACTCCTTTAGGCTAGGTTGTTAGAGTGCCATCTGTTAGGGACAGGTCTACCTCTGTTCATTCACACCATTCTTCTGTGTCTAAGCATGCCCAACCCACCCACCCTGATGACAGAGTGTTAGAAAGGGAACTCAATAGATTGAGAGTGGAAGAGTCCAGGCTGAAGCTTAAAAAGCAACAGCTGGATCTAGACAGGGAAGCATTTGACTTAGAAAAAGAAAGGCAGAGGTTGGGGTTTGGACCCCATGGTGGCAGCAGCAGTATTACAGATAGTAATCCTGTGAAAGAGCATGATTCTAGGAATCTGCACAAGATAGTTCCCCCTTATGAGCAGGGGGATGACATTAACAAGTGGTTTGCTGCACTTGAGAGGGCCTGTGTTGTACAGGGGGTCCCTCAAAGGCAGTGGGCTGCTATCCTATGGCTATCTTTCAGTGGAAAGGGTAGGGATAGGCTCCTTACTGTGAAGGAAAGTGATGCCAATAATTTTACAGTTCTTAAGAATGCACTCCTAGATGGTTATGGCTTAACCACTGAACAGTACAGGATCAAGTTCAGAGAAACCAAAAAGGAGTCTTCACAAGACTGGGTAGACTTTGTTGACCATTCAGTGAAGGCATTGGAGGGGTGGTTACATGGCAGTAAAGTTTCTGACTATGAAAGCCTGTATAACTTAATCCTGAGAGGGCATATTCTTAATAACTGTGTGTCTGATTTGTTGCACCAATATCTAGTGGACTCAGATCTGACCTCTCCCCAAGAATTGGGAAAGAAGGCAGACAAATGGGTCAGAACAAGAGTGAACAGAAAAGTTCATACAGGGGGTGACAAGATGGCAAGAAGAAGGATGGTAAGTCTTCAGACAAGGGTGGGGACAAATCTAAAAATGAGTCTTCATCAGGCCCACAAAAACACTCTGGTGGGGGTGGTGGGCCCAAATCCTCTTCTAATCAAGTAAAGAAACCATGGTGCTATTTATGTAAAGTAAAATGCCATTGGACAACTGATGCCAGTTGTCCAAAGAAAAGCACCAAGCCTCCCACCACTACAACCCCTGCTGCTACACCTAGTGCGGTGGTGGTGGGAGCAAACCTACTAATAGCCAATCCAAGGGAGTAGCTGGGCTCACTTTTGGTAATTTAGTTGGGGTTGGTCTTGTTAGGGAGACCACAGAGGCTGTGTTAGTCTCTGAAGGTGCCATTGATTTGTCCACCTTGGTTGCTTGTCCACTTAATATGGATAAGTACAAACAACTTCCCCTAATAAATAGTGTTGAGCTTCAGGCCTACAGGGACACAGGTGCCAGTGTTACCATGGTAATAGAGAAACTGGTCCACCCTGAACAACACCTACTTGGTCACCAGTACCAAGTGACTGATGCTCATAACAACACTCTTAGCCATCCCATGGCTGTTGTGAATCTCAACTGGGGGGGGGTTACTGGTCCAAAGAAAGTTGTGGTTGCCTCAGATATTCCTGTAGACTGTCTACTAGGGAACGATTTAGAGACATCAGCTTGGGCAGAAGTGGAGTTGGAGGCTCATGCAGCAATGCTGGGCATTCCTGGGCATATTTTTGCTTTGACAAGGGCTCAGGCCAAAAAGCAAAAAGGACAGGGTGACTTGGATCCTGGAACAATGGACCAAGTGCTCCCTAAAGCTAGGGTTAGTAAAGGTAAAACACTACCTACAATCCCTCCCTCTACAGTGGATTCAACTACTGAAGAAGAAGAATTTCCACCCTGTGCAGAACCTTCACCAGAGGAGCTGGAAGCAGACACTGCTGAGCTTTTGGGTGGAGGGGGGCCTGCCAGGGAGGAGCTGAGTGTGGCACAGCAGACCTGTCCCACACTAGAGGGTCTAAGACAGCAAGCTGTCAAACAGCAAAATGGGGATGTCAGTGACTCTCACAGAGTTTACTGGGAGGACAACCTCTTGTATACAGAGGCAAGGGACCCAAAACCTGGAGCTGCCAGGAGATTGGTTATTCCCCTGCAATACAGAGAGTTCCTCCTAACTCTAGCCCACTACATTCCCTTGGCTGGACATTTAGGGCAGATGAAAACATGGGATAGGCTTGTCCCCCTGTTTCATTGGCCTAGAATGTCAGAGGACACAAAGGAATTTTGTAAGTCCTGTGAAACCTGTCAAGCCAGTGGCAAAACAGGTGGCACTCCAAAGGCTCCCCTTATTCCACTACCTGTGGTTGGGGTCCCCTTTGAAAGGGTAGGGGTTGACATAGTTGGCCCCCTTGACCCTCCTACTGCTTCAGGCAATAGGTTTATCTTGGTGGTAGTGGACCATGCCACCAGATATCCTGAAGCAATTCCTCTAAGGACCACTACAGCTCCTGTAGTGGCAAAGGCCCTCCTGGGAATCTTTTCCAGGGTGGGCTTCCCAAAAGAGGTGGTATCAGACAGGGGTAGCAACTTTATGTCTGCTTACTTAAAGGCCATGTGGAAGGAATGTGGTGTAACATACAAATTCACCACACCCTATCATCCACAAACAAATGGACTGGTTGAGAGATTTAACAAAACTCTCAAAGGAATGAAAATGGGACTCCCTGAAAAACTCAGGAGGAGATGGGATGCCCTGTTACCTTGCCTCCTTTTTGCTTACAGGGAGGTACCCCAGAAAGGAGTGGGCTTCAGCCCCTTTGAACTCCTATTTGGGCACCCTGTAAGAGGTCCTCTAACACTTGTAAAGGAGGGTTGGGAACAACCTTTAAAAGCTCCTAAGCAAGACATAGTGGACTATGTACTTTGCCTAAGATCCAGAGTGGCTGAGTATATGAAAAAGGCCAGTAAAAACCTTCAGGCCAGCCAAGAGCTCCAAAAGCAATTGCATGACCAGAAGGCTGTTCTGATTCAGTACCAACCAGGACAAATGTGTGGGTCTTGGAGCCTGTGGCCCCAAGAGCACTCCAAGACAAATGGAATGGTCCCCACATTATTGTTGAGAAAAAGGGAGAAGTCACCTACTTGGTTGACTTAGGCACTGCCAGGAGTCCCCTTAGGGTGCTCCATGTCAATCGCCTGAAACCCTACTATGACAGGGCTGATCTCACCCTGTTCATGGCAACAGATGAAGGACAGGAAGAAGAGAGTGACCCTCTCCCTGATCTCTTCTCTTCCACAGAACAAGATGCTCTAGTGGAAGGTGTCGTTTTGGCAGATTGTCTTACTGCTGAGCAGAAAGACCACTGCATAAATCTCCTGGGTCAGTTTTCTGAACTCTTTTCTACTGTGCCAGGCACCACTTCTTGGTGTGAGCACACTATAGATACTGGAGACAACTTGCCTGTCAAAAGTAAGATCTATAGGCAACCTGGCCATGTCAGGGATTGCATAAAACAAGAGGTTCAGAAAATGCTTGAATTGGGAGTGGTTGAGCACTCTGAAAGTCCATGGGCCTCTCCTGTGGTACTTGTACCAAAACCTCATTCCAAAGATGGAAAGAAGGAAATGCGATTTTGAGTAGATTACAGAGGTCTCAACCAGGTAACTAAAACTGATGCTCACCCTATACCCAGGGCAGATGAGCTAATAGATACACTGGCATCTGCCAAGTATCTAAGCACCTTTGATTTGACTGCAGGGTATTGGCAGATCAAGTTGTCAGAGGATGCTAAAGCAAAAACTGCATTTTCTACTATTGGAGGGCACTACCAATTCACAGTAATGCCCTTTGGTTTGAAAAAAGGCACCTGCCACTTTTCAGAGGTTGGTGAATACAGTCTGCAAGGGTTGGAGGCTTTTAGTGCAGCATATCTAGATGATATAGCTGTCTTTAGCTCCACCTGGGATGATCACCTGGTCCACCTGTGGAAAGTTTTGGAGGCTCTGCAAAAGGCAGGCCTCACTATCAAGGCTTCAAAGTGCCAGATAGGGCAGGAGAAAGTGGTTTATCTGGGACACCTGGTAGGTGGAGAACAGATTGCACCACTTCAGGGGAAAATCCAAACTGTTATAGATTGGGATCCCCCTACAACTCAGACCCAGGTGAGAGCCTTCTTAGGCCTCACTGGGTTTTACAGGAGGTTCATAAAGAACTATGGCTCCATAGCAGCCCCTCTTAATGACCTCACATCTAAGAAAATGCCTAAAAAGGTATTATGGACAGCTAGCTGTCAGAAATCTTTTGAGGAGCTGAAACAGGCCATGTGCTCTGCACCTGTCCTAAAAAGCCCTTGTTACTCCAAGAAATTCATTGTTCAAACTGATGCATCTGAATTAGGGGTAGGGGCAGTCTTATCACAACTCAATTCTGAGGGCCAGGATCATCCTGTTGCTTTTATCAGCAGGAGGTTAACACCTAGAGAAAAGCGTTGGCCTGCCATAGAGAGGGAGGCCTTTGCTGTGGTCTGGGCACTGAAGAAGTTGAGGCCAGACCTGTTTGGCACTCACTTCATTGTTCAGACAGACCACAAACCTCTACTTTGGCTTAAACAAATGAAAGGTGAAAACCCTAAATTGTTGAGGAGGTCCATATCTCTACAGGGAATGGACTATACAGTGGAACATAGACCTGGGAGTACCCACTCCAATGCAGATAGACTCTCCAGATATTTCCATTTAGACAATGAAGACTCATCAGGTCATGGCTAGTCTTATTGTCCTTCGTTTGGGGGGGTTGTGTAGGAAAGTACCATCTTGCCTGGCATGTTACCCCCATATTTCACTGTATATATGTTGTTTTAGTTGTATGTGTCACTGGGACCCTGCCAGCCAGCCCCAGTGCTCATAAGTGTGCCCTGTATGTGTTCCCTGTGTGATGACTAACTGTCTCACTGAGGCTCTGCTAACCAGAACCTCAGTGGTTATGCTCTCTCATTTCTTTCCAAATTGTCACTAACAGGCTAGTGACCAATTTCACCAATTTACATTGGCATACTGAACACCCTTATAATTCCCTAGTATGTGGTACTGAGGTACCCAGGGTATTGGGGTTCCAGGAGATCCCTATGGGCTGCAGCATTTATTTTGCCACCCATAGGGAGCTCTGGCAATTCTTACACAGGCCTGCCATTGCAGCCTTAGTGAAATAACGTCCACGTTATTTCACAGCCATTTACCACTGCACTTAAGTAACTTATAAGTCACCTATATGTCTAACCTTTACCTGGTAAAGGTTGGGTGCTAAGTTACTTAGTGTGTGGGCACCCTGGCACTAGCCAAAGTGCCCCCACATTGTTCAGGGCAAATTCCCCAGACTTTGTGAGTGCGGGGACACCATTACACGCATGCACTATACATATGTCACTACATATGTATAGCGTCACAATAGTAACTCCGAACATGGCCATGTAACATGTCTAAGATCATGGAATTGTCACCCCAATGCCATACTGGCATTGGGGAGACAATTCCATGATCCCCGAGTCTCTAGCACAGACCCGGGTACTGCCAAACTACCTTTCCCGGGGTTTCACTGTAGCTGCTGCTGCTGCCAACCCCTCAGACAGGTTTCTGCCCTCCTGGGGTCCAGCCAGGCTTGGCCCAGGAAGGCAGAACAAAGGACTTCCTCAGAGAGAGTGTGTTACACCCTCTCCCTTTGGAAAAAGGTGTCAGGGCTGGGGAGGAGTAGCCTCCCCCAGCCTCTGGAAATGCTTTGATGGGCACAGATGGTGCCCATCTCTGCATAAGCCAGTCTACACCGGTTCAGGGATCCCCCAGCCCTGCTCTGGCGCGAAACTGGACAAAGGAAAGGGGAGTGACCACTCCCCTGACCTGCACCTCCCCTGGGAGGTGCTCAGAGCTCCTCCAGTGTGCTCCAGACCTCTGCCATCTTGGAAACAGAGGTGCTGCTGGCACACTGGACTGCTCTGAGTGGCCAGGGCCAGCAGGTGACGTCAGAGACTCCTTCTGATAGGCTCTTACCTGTGCTGCTAGCCTAGCCTCCTTCCTAAGTAGCCAAACCTCCTTTTCTGGCTATTTAGGATCTCTGCTTCGGGGAATTCTTTAGATAACGAATGCAAGAGCTCATCAGAGTTCCTCTGCATCTCTCTCTTCACCTTCTGCCAAGGAATCGACCGCTGACTGCTCTGGACGCCTATAAAACCGCAACAAAGTAGCAAAGACGACTACTGCAACCTTGTATCGCTGATCCTGCGCCCTTCTCGACTGTTTTCCTGGTGGTGCATGCTGTGGGGGTAGTCTGCCTCCTCTCTGCACTAGAAGCTCCGAATAAATCTCCTGTGGGTCAATGGAATCTTCCCCCTGCAACCGCAGGCACCAAAAGACTGCATCACCGGTCCTCTGGGTCCCCTCTCAGCATGACGAGCGTGGTCCCTGGAACTCAGCAACTCTGTCCAAGTGACTCCCACAGTCCAGTGACTCTTCAGTCCAAGTTTGGTGGAGGTAAGTCCTTGCCTCCCCACGCTAGACTGCATTGCTGGGTACCGCATGATTTGCAGCTGCTCCGGCTCCTGTGCACTCTTCCAGGATTTCCTTTGTGCACAGCCAAGCCTGGGTCCCCGACACTCTAACCTGCAGTGCACGACCTCCTGAGTTGTCCTCTGGCGTCGTGGGACCTTCTTTTGTGACTTCGGGTGAGCTCTGGTTCACTCCTCTTTGTAGTGCCTGTTCTGGCACTTCTGCGGGTGCTGCTTGCTTCTGAGTGGGCTCTTTGTCTTGCTGGGCGCCTCCCCTGTCTCCTCACGCAATTGGCGACATCCTGGTCCCTCCTGGGCCACAGCACCATCCAAAAACCCTAACCACGACTGTTGCAGCTAGCAAGGCTTGTTTGCGGTCTTTCTGCGTGGAAACACCTCTGCAAGCTTCTTCACGACGTGGGACATCCATCCTCCAAAGGGGAAGTTCCTAGTCCTCTTCGTTCTTTCAGGATCCACAGCTTCTACCATCCGGTGGCAGCTTCTTTGCACACTCAGCTGGCATTTCCTGGGCATCTGCCCCCTCCCAACTTGAGTGTGACTCTTGGACTTGGTCCCCTTGTTCCACAGGTACTCTCGTCTGGAAATCCATCGTTGTTGCATTGCTGGTGTTGGTCTTCCTTGCAGAATTCCCCTATCACGACTTCTGTTCTCTCTGGGGAACTTAGGTGCACTTTACACCTACTTTTCAGGGTCTGGGGGTGGGCTATTTTTCTAACCCTCACTGTTTTCTTACAGTCCCAGCGACCCTCTACAAGCTCACATAGGTTTGGGGTCCATACGTTATTCGCATTCCACTTTTGGAGTATATGGTTTGTGTTGCCCCTATACCTATGTGCTCTCATTGCAATCTATTGTGACTGTACATTGCTTGCATTGCTTTCTATTGCTATTACTGCATATTTTTGGTATTGTGTACATATATCTTGTGTATATTTGCTATCCTCATACTGAGGGTACTCACTGAGATACTTTTGGCATAGTGTCATAAAAATAAAGGGCCATATTTATACTCCGGTTGCGCCGAATGTGCGTCAAAAATTTTGACGCACATTCAGCGCAAACGATGCCCCATATTTATACCCTGACGCCCGATGCGGCGCACAAGGGGAATGGCGCTATGTGCGTGAGTTTTTGGAAGCGGCACCCCGCCCTGCGTTAATGACATGCAGGGTAGGCGTTCCCGTCCAAAAACCCACGCATACACGGTGCGTCGTATTTATGCTTCCGGGCAAAAATGTCTCCCGGGCCGTAGGCGGCGCAAAAAAATGACGCAAAGCACGAATAGCGTTAAATTTTAACGCCTGGGTCAGGGCAGGCGTTAAAATGGGGCAAACACACCTGTACTTAAGCAGAACACACAGAACAAACAACAGAGCAGCAGAGCAGCAACAGGGAGCTATGGAGGTGCTTTTTCTTCAACGTGCACGTAGACGCAGAGCCCTGCAGCAACAACAGCAGCTACAACAACAACAGCAGGGACCCCAAAGACAGCGCAGAAGGCAGGACAGGATATTCCGCCCAAGAACAACCCTGCATGGCCTCAGGGAACGGGACATCATCCAGAGGTACCGGTTGAACTGGCAGGCCATTCAGCAGCTGCTGGCAAATATCGAACAACAGTTGGCCCCCACTTTAGTGACACCCCGCACTATCCCAACTGAAACAAAGCTGCTTGCCGTACTACACCTGCTGGCAAGTGGCTCCTTTCAGACAACTGGTGCCCTGGTTGGTGGAATATCCCAACCATCATTCTCTGCATTCCTGCCTAAAGTCCTGGATGCCATCATTCGCCTGACACCCCGCCACATCTGCTTCCCTAACACACTGCAGAAGCAGCAGGAAATTAAACAGGGGTTCTACGCCATCAGTGGCTTCCCGCACGTCCTTGGTGCAATCGACTGCACACACGTACGCCTTGTGCCACCTGCTGATTCAGAACACCTCTACCGCAACAGGAAGCACACACATTCAATCAACGTGCAGGCCATAGTCGATCACCAAGGACTGATCACCAACATCGTGGCCAAATATCCTGGGAGTGTACATGACGCATTCATCTTCCGTCACTCCACCATCAACCAACACTTCCAGGATGGACGCTATGGCAATGGACTACTTGTTGGTAAGGACAAAAAACAAACCCATACACACACCGCACACAAACCCTCTAGGACAAACAACACATACACCACAATAGCAACACCTAGCCAGGAACACACTGAGGTACTCACATCACTAGCCATGTGTCAGAAGTCAACATTTAACCTGTCACACATTGGAATTTAATCCACAGCCTAATGTGAAGACATCAATGAGTGTGGTTGGCCAAATGTCACTTTACAGATTGGAAGTCTCAAAATAACCTGTACACTAATACAATGCATAAGTCAAAAGGTATGGGATGGCCTGGGCTCATACACATGAAGGTGTCAAATACACTTTCACGTTTTAACTCGGCATGGAACTAACATCACACCCCCAGTGAGGACACACAGACAACTGTATCACTAGTCACAATGCTAGGGAGGGAACACTCTACTGCAACAACAAAAACAGTCCTTCTGACAAACGGTTAGCCAACAAACACTTGCTCAGCCAAGGGAAAATATATCAAAGCAAAGTTTTCAATAACAACCATAGGTTGGAACATTAGTACACAAAAGAGTCACAGACAACACAAGACAACTACAGCCATCAAAGATCCGTACAACACTGCCTCCTACATCTAATTCAATCCATTCTCTTTCTCTTTCAGCTGATCAGGGGTATGGCATCCAGCCTTGGGTGATGACACCATTCGGGAACCCAATCACTGCTGCAGAGCGGGCATACAATGACGCCCACAAGAGGACCCGCAGCATTGTGGAGAGGACCTTTGGGATCCTAAAGTCTAGGTTCCGCTGCCTTGACATCACTGGCGGGAGCCTACTCTATTCCCCAGAGATGGTGTGCAAAATCATCCTCACTTGTGCCATATTGCACAATATATGTGTCCAGAGGAACATTCCCCTCCTTGAACTGGACCCAGGCATGCCTGAGGATGACGAAGAGGAGGATGCTGGGCCGCAACAGGAGGGGGGACAACCCAACACGGCAGCAGGACAGCGTAGGCGCCAGCAGCTTGTAAATAATTTTTTTGCTTAATGTATAATAATCACCTGTATTACACTATTGTAAATAAACACAGATATCAAACACCACATCATGCTTTGGTCCATGCATTACTGAGCACCTTTACTTATAAAATGCTGACGAAGAATGTGGTCTCCTTGACCAACAATGCCATAACAATCATCACAACAAAAAAGAACATTTCAATTGTATGCACAGAGGGTAGGATGTGACATGATACATTGCCATACACAGAGGCCCACATGAGTACAAATGTGGCAAATCCACATGCTACATCAAAACACCTGAGACAGTCTTGCACCCAGACAAAAAAAGTAGATCATGTGAAAGTCACATCACATGTGGTCAGAGACAGGGTGGGACCATCCATGTGTACGTCACCATGTCATCAATGGCTTCTCTCCAGTGGGTGATATGAGCAAAACACAATTGGGACAACATTAGCTGCCACTAACTCAGGAGGAGACCTGGATGTCACAGTGACAACATACACCCAGACAGGTGATAGTGGATCCACATACCAACACACATGTACACATATGTCATACAATCAACCAAATTATTGAAAGTAGACCATCACAGTCGGGTCCCAGTTTGAACCTAGCAGGAAGAATGTGACATGCCACTTAACCAGTTAATGCAGAAAGGGACACAGACACCCACTAAAGAATATTCCCCAGAACATCAGGAACGCTCAGAGTCTTCCAAACATAGTCATTGGGAAATGGTAGGCATGTCAGCTCAAAATCATCATTACTGCAAACTTCTAATGGGCTAATGAGATGAATGAATGGTCAACAGTCATACATACCATATGGCCTTACATTAGCCTGCTGCTGCAGGTTTCCCATAAAATATTAAGCCAAGCCATGGATACTGTAACTAATCAGGATGGTCAAATCCTAGGGTGCTGGGGGCCTAAGTCCACTTCTACGGTCCCACAAACATACACAAATCCTGTACTTGTGAGCCAAACACATGCATAAGGTACATGTGTGGCCTACATGTCAAGAGTAGAACACAAAGCACAAACACAAAATGAGGCTAGGACATGGTTAGCCCCATAATAACTGTAAGTGACCATTGCACTCCCTGTTAGGACTCCAGATAAAAGCATCACCATCATAAGTGTGGACCAAATTTGGAGAAGGAATACATCATGGTATCCCATCCATCATTTCCAAACAGCCATCAGCAATTGCCACAAATATGTTGACAAATATGGAAAAGACATTATGTAACGTATCCACACCATTACTGTGTGAATGCCTGCCATACATACAACAATGGACATGTGGCATATCCAAACACAAATGTGTATCACATTGCCCCGTTTGACCCTGACAAATCACCTTCCCCAAGTTAAAAACATGAAGACGTAACAAAAAGATTTGATCATAATTCTACGCATACAGCATGGGTGTCATATTTGGGTCACGTACATGAGTGCACAGAATGCAGAGTCAAATCTGAATGTATACAAAAATTTCACAGATTTAGACAGCAAAATATAAGTTACATCATATTTCAGATTTGACTCAGCAGCATGTGCATTCCTGTACGTTTAAAAAATATGACGCCCATCATGTATGCGTCGGAAAAAATGACGCAACATGCACATATTTTCGTACATCTCGTACAGTAAATGAATATTAATATTCATATCATTTTTTTTCACTCAGCAGCATTAGCACTCCTGTAGGTGGATAAAATATGACGCCCATCATGTATGCGTCGGAAAAAATGACGCAACATGCACATATTTTCGGACATCTCGTACAGTAAATGAATATTAATATTCATATCATATTTTTTCACTCAGCAGCATTAGCACTCCTGTAGGTGGATAAAATATGACGCCCATCATGTATGCGTCGGAAAAAATGACGCAACATGCACATATTTTTGGACATCTCGTACAGTAAATAAATATTAATATTCATATCATATTTTTACACTCAGCAGCATGTGCAATATTATGCGTCATAAAAAATGACGCGAAATTATGTATGCGTGAAAATACGACGCAAACCGCGATTAAAAAACGGCGGCCATTTTATGCAGGAAGTGATGTAATAGGATATCCTGTTTGCCAAATCTGTATTGGAAGTTGACTTTCACTTTCACTTTTCAGTCTCAGATTTTTCTAGACTGTGTGGTTCAGTGAAGAGTGTTGTCCTGTGAATTACTGCTTTGTTGTCCTGTGTAGCTTGTCTTTTGTACTTTGTTCAGTCTAATATTGTTGTGTATCATTGTCTCAGTCTGTTAAGTCTAGTTTTGTCCATTCCTGTATTTGTTTGTATTGTCTGTGGGAGTCTGTTCTGGCTAGGGTAGTTATTGGGGTTAGTTGGGCTATTTTCTCCTTTTCTTAACTTCACACCTCTACCTTTCCCCATTTCCTACTTTATTTTTTCTGTTAGTCATCAGTCATAATGTCAGGGAGGCCTCGCCTGTCCAGGATGGGCGAAGATGAATTGGGGGGATTTATCTGGCTAGTGGGCCATTTCCTCCCGCTGATGCTGGAGGCTGGGGGCCGTGTGATACAGGGGTATCACACGGAGGCCCGGAAAATTCGCTGGGAGAAGGTGCGCCATCACATGGTCCGGGTCCATGGGACCATGCGGAATGTCCATCAGTTGAAACACCGCTGGGCCGATCTGATCACGAGGGAACAGGACCTGCTGGACCACCTGGGAGTCAGGATTGGTGGCCCTGTTGGTGAGTAGCAATCAATTACATGGACATGATAGTAATCTGTGTGTGAACATGTGATGAATGTTACCCAATCTGCTAGATAAGGAGCTGCCTATGTGTAATGCTAGGGAAACCTAGGCCCTTGTCAATATATATTGATATCCCCAAATTGGCTACACTTTTTCTCCCTCAAACAGCAGAAACTTAATACATATATCTGTATTTGGCAGGTGTGGCCCATCTCTGCGTGATGCAATGATGCAAATGCTGCCTTACTAATGTTTACATATGTGCCCTAATGTGTACGTGTTGCACAATGTGTATGAAGACCTATGCTAGCAGTCAGATGGCTCAGTTGTTCTACACATACCAGATGGCTGTAGCTGTATGTAATGTAGTGTAGCATTTGTGTCAGACAAGCAACACGTTAATGGCTCTATTTGTACTCTACATGTCATAATGGGCAATGAGTAAGTCATGTCGAAACAACATACCTACATATGTAGACCCCATCGCTCGAAATCTGATTTGAATCCCATGATGATGATATACATGTGTGTTTTATACACGTCACATGAAGTCAGATATGTTTTCCACAGATATGTCACATGTGTGTGTGGTTGCTGTGTGTTGAACATGTCCACATAGGCTGTTTGACTGTGAGTGGTCATGCAGTCCTCATGGAACAAGTGTCTGGATGTCTCTCTGGAATGCACATGCTGAGATGTTTGGATAACAATATTGTCGGGGCATAATTATTGTGAGTAAACTTGGACGACACCTGACTGTCCTGGCCACTGCATGTGTGTAGTAGGGTGTGTAACTGTAGCAGGAGAATCATCCAATGTTAATGTTGAATACAAACTCATCCATGCAGTATGAGCATGTGTGAAAGTGTATCATTACCATGTCATATTCTCACAGTGTCATTGTAACAGAATTATTTTGTCAGTCCACCCAGTCTGAGTACATTCTTCCTGTCATGCTTTACAGGTGGACCAGAGCCTTACACCGTGGGAGAGGTGGCACACTTCGACGACCCCGATACCTACAGTGAGTGTTGCCTGAGTGCTATTTGATATATTTATTTGCCAATGACGCAAAATGGACTACTGTGTGTTCAAGAGAAATCATGATGTGATGCGCTGGCCGTTCATTGCCATTGTCGTGTTAGTGTGATATCAAATTGGACTTATGTTTCTGTTAAGCAACACCTAGCCATCTCTGAGATTGAGGGGCTGTAGGACATTACAGTTGGGCCGCAATGGGGAATGGGATGAGTTACTTAGAATACACTGGTCAAAGTAAGACTTGGTCGGGGACTTGACATGAACTGAGTCTGCATATCAGACTGACATTCTCCCATATAGCTTAGGCACATGGCTGTGATGAAAAGTGCATCTTCCTAGTTGAGGATGGACTGTGCACACTGTAGGTTGGATCTTCCGGGGGCATGTACTTACACAAGCTGAACTAGGAGTGTGTGTGACTTGAGTGCAATGGCCTATGTGTTCTGTTGAATCATGAGAATGGGTGTTCCACCTCCTCTGTGTGTGTAGTAAAACATGCCTCACTGATAGTATGTCATGTTGGCAAAAGTCATATCATTGTGACATGTGTGGTCCATGGATGTCACAATGTTTGCCTAAGTCCAACGTGTTGCTAGCCATTCATAGGTCTTGTGTGTGAAGGCACATACTTGGTGAACGTTCAATACACTCCTGGGTGTGCATTTCACATGGGATTGGTGGTTGTTCTTCCCACACCACCCTCAACAACTGGGATGTTAATGTGAAACAGGCTACCTTGGACTGTAGCAACCAGTATCTCACACTTACTTGACACCTTTTGTGTCGTGAGTCAGAACCTAGGGCCAGATGTGCCAAACTGTGTACAAGTTGATAAACTCATAATTATTGTGTGTGAGTTGCAAACATCTGTTTCCTATTCCGAAATGTATTAGGTGATCATGAAAATATATGGGAGATTTTATTCCTAATCCTAAATATGAAGGCTTTTTCCAGTCCTATTTGCAACTGACAGTGGTATGCAAGTCCATTTGCAATGGAGTTTGTGGTTGCTAAGTGAGTCGCAGTTATCATCCACTTTAAGTGGATGGTAACCCACTTGCTAGCAGTAAGGGGTCCCCATTGTAACCCATCACCTTTCCGAGTGTACCAAAATAATCTGGCCCGTATTTATAATTTTTTTGCACCACATTTGCCCAGCTTTTTGACGCCAAAACGGCGCAAACTTACAAATTACAATTGGAATTTGCAAGTTTGCGCGGCTTTTGCGTCAACAAGTGACGCAAATGCGGCGCAACAACAAATATAAATACGGGCCTAAGTGCCTTAAATTATTCAATATTGAAATTGTCGTAATTTATTTCTAAGTGCTGCTCATTTCCCGTTGAGGTAAACGGCCTACACTTGGGGAACATGTTCTGCGTTATTTCCAAGCGGTCACGGACATGGAGGTCTGCTGTTCCCAGCAGGCCTCCATCCCCGTGAGTGCCCATAGTTGCAAAGGTGGAGCAACTTGCAACCCACATCATTGATGTAAATGAGGTGGCTCTTAGCAACCCCATAGCAACTCACAGACGGTGTCAGATACCCCATTCTGCATTGCAGATTGTTCGTCCCATTTCCCATCTTCCTACATCTGGTCCCTAGTGTAGACATTGGGTTATAGCCCATTGGTTCAATCTTAGCACACAACCAATTCCAGATGGCTTAGAGTGAGGAGTGTGATAGTTATCACATATAGTGACATATGTAGTGAAGTAAGTATGCGGAAGAGGTGCAGCCATGATGTACAAAACCGTAGGGATGATTAGGATGAGTAGTGTAGGGTGATGTCATCCATCATGTAGAGACCTGGATATTCTAGGTGTGATATGCCCTTATGTATGCATGCTTCACATGTACTTCCTCTGAGCCCTTCTGTGAACTATGTTGTGACAATTGCTGCAACCTATACATTTCTAGTAATGTACAAATAACCCATTGTGCTATCCCACCCAATGCAAAGCCAAAGGTAAATATCTGCCTTTTCTCTTCACAGCTGCTAACATGAGGGCGGCCGATCGCATCCATTTTGAGCGGCGTGCCATCCGTTACAGGCACATCCTGCAGGTGCAGTCTGGGTATCGGCGGATGGGCCGCAGGTATCACTCCGAAAGGGCCTCCGGGGCGTGGTGGGCCACACCACAGCCTCCAACAAGTGTGCCACCTACAGCCACCAACGACACAGCCACCAGGTCTGGCCCAGTGGTCCCATCTACTTCGGCTGCCATGGACCCGCCGCATGCAGCACGACCTGGACCCAGCCGTGTGCTGGCAGCAGGACAGTCACATGTCCCACAAACAGCTGCCACTAGCTCGACCTCTGCTGGCACACAAACCCTCCCCACAGACCCTCCCGTGGACCCTGCAGCCTTCCAGGCATTGTCCCAGAAAGTGGACAAACTTTTGAGGAAGGTGGACAACCTGACTGATGACATGAACTATGTAAAGACCCGGGTCCGCGACATCAGGCGCACACTAAGGAGTGCAAACGTCTAGTTCGTTTGCCCTCTTAAACTTTTATCCCTCCCCTCTCACCTCTTTCCTTTTTTTCTCCTGTTAGTTGGGCTTTGGGGATTAGTATTAGGATTAGGATAGGTATGTAGCTTAGTTAGTGTTAGGGAAGAGGGTGGGGGGTCCTTGTTATTTTTCTCAAATATTTGTGTGTGGGTGGGTGGGTGGGGGGCAATGTTGGGATTCATGTTTAATAAAACCAAAAAAAAAAAAAAATTTAAAACAAAAAATAAAAATAAAAATATCTGCTTGTTTAGGATAGTGTAGTATGTGTGTAGGTTAGTATGTTTTGTCCTGCATGTGTCCTGTCTCATAATGGTGGGTGGGGGGTTGATGTTTAGATCGTTTCGTTACATGTGTAGAGTAAGTTTAGCTTAGGTTAGATAGGGACAGTTGTGGGTTATTAGTAGTCAGGTTAGATTAGTGTAGGTGTACCTTTCCCTTAGTTGCCTCTTGTAGTACTAGATATAAATAAATATTTTGTTAACCCTTTACTTGTTGCGTTAGGTGCTACTTTATCATGGCCTTGACATCCATGTTGCAGAATGATTTAGTGTGACATTTGTGTCCTATGCTCAGCATCCCCTGGGAATGGATGTTTAACATCCCATCTACCCGTGTGCTCACTTGTTAAGTATCCTCAAATTGGGAGACTCCCCATTGGTAGTGTGCATTGTACACCAAGCTTTTGTTATGATATGTGTCCAACTTCACAAAGAGTGCTTCATTACATGTCAATGTGGGTTAATTGTTAGGTCGGACAGCAGTGTGAAGCTCAGGGAGATCTTTGTAGATGAGGAGTTGTTCACACTCATGTATTGCTGCTTTCATTGCTGAGCTACATCATGTGTGTACTGAAGCAGCATGAATTTCCTTCATGGAAGCCTACTCTGTAAGGGAAGTTAATGCAGTGTGATTTGTACACGATTCATTACATTAAGCGGCATCCATTCTTATTTAAGTCTTGCATGGAGCCTACATTTCCCAGACACCATTTGCTCTCTGGAATAGCGATAGATGGTGCATCATTCTGACCAACACAGCATGATTGTGTGTGCTTAGTTCCTTCCTCAGTTATTTCCCTCAGTATGGTAGGGCTATGATGCAATCCTGGCCAATGCACAGATGGATCTGAATATATGACATCAGGACAGTAGTATAGAGATTCAACAGGGTTGCCACACAGCCACTTTGGAGTTAGGTACTGCACAGTTGAAGTGTGAAATGACACAGAGACACAATAGGTGAGCAAGTGCGATTTATTTACAGGTGTTGTAGTGCAAATTGTCCATTCAACATTTTGGCTGAGTCCGTTCTGGGGCATCATTTCTTGGTGAGCCTATAGAAGGTGTCAGTGCAGAGGGACAGGATTACCAAATTGTAGGAGAGAGACATTCACTGGCAATGTGGACAAGTCAAACAGTGGATTGCCAAACAGTCATTGAGTGTAGGTGTTCAGAAACTGGGCTTTGACTAAACGCAGGACCTTGGTCAGAGTAGGCCATGGTGCAGGGACTAGGGCTTCCGTGTACTCCTCCGTGTGAAGGTTATCTGTTCCACGTCTTCTTCTTCTGATGTGTGTGTTGCCTCCTCTGTCCTTGTTGTTGTTGGTTGTGAAGGGGCAACACACACCTCAGTGTTAGAAGACATGGAGGCAGACATCCCGGGGGCTAGTCCCTGTGGACTTAGGAAGGGCAATACTGCAGCAAGGAGGGCCTGCTGGTTTCTCAGAATGGCAGCCACATCCCGATGGTAGGCAGCCAGGTCAGCCCTGAGGGGTTCGATGTTGCATTCGTGCACCCGTTGACTGGCTTGCATTCTTAGTTGTTCCGTCAACTGGATGACAGCTGTGGCGATTTGCTTGTGTGTTTCTACAAGTTCCTGCATGTGCGATGTTAGTGCTTGCATCACAGCTGTCTGATCAGCAGGAGGGATCATGCACGAACGCACCCTCTCAAGGCTGGCTGCCATAGTTTGCATCCCCACCCGCACCTCCTTGGCCAGCTCCCGCTGGACCCCAACGACGGTTCTTTCAAAGCTGGTTCCAGTGTCGTCGGAGTCCTCAGCTGTGTTGGAGCTGGCAGGTATTACATTTGGGGTGGCAGGTGGGTCTACTGGGGTGGCTGCTTCTTCTGGGCTCCTCCTTGGGACTGAAGGTGGGGTTTGGAGGCTTCCTAAGACCATGTTGAGGGTTTGTGGGGAGAGGTTGATGGGGTCGTCATCGATGTCATCAGGGAAATCAGGGTCAGGCATATCGGCAGGAGATCCATGTTCCTCTGCAATGAAACAGGGTACAATTAGTGTGTCTGTGTTGTAACAAGTTTGCAAACAGTTACAGGCGTTTGGATGCCTTATCTTTGGTGTCTGTTTTTTTCTGGGTATCTGCTGTCCTTCATATGGGCATTGTTGTAGGCCTATGGCCCACCTGTGTGTCACATGTGTGATGTGGAGCTACCAGACTTGTCTGCCTAATTGCCGCTAGGTGTTGCTTTGTAACATTTTGTGAATAGGCATCTTTGTGTCCTACTAGTCCCTCCGTGATTAACTATTCTTATGTAGAGACATTTTCGAGGGTGTGTTCTCATTATCCAACCTGAGCTGACTTGCTTACGAGGCAGCAGGATAGCTAATGGTGTGATGGACTGAGTCTGACCCACTTTTAATTGACTCTGTCACCCTGATTCTTTCATTTTGCTCTAGCTAACTAGCATTGGCTCATGTCTCCCACAGCAAAGGAATGATTATACATCCGAGCGCATGACATCTTTGGAACTTTTCAGGGAAGTTGTGGTCACTCAGATCCCAACATCTTCACTCTTTTCCAGTATGAACTCATACACAAAAGTCAAAGACAGTATTTGTTTCATATGATGATCTCTTTGAACAACTGACTTGTCTATATTTAGGTGTGAGCCACAATAACCCAAATACTTCAACATGGTAGACTTGAAATAGTCAGCAGGAGAGTAAGACATTGGTCGAAAGCTATCATGGTGCCTAACAGTTTGTACTCTCCCTCTGCTTGTTCTATTTATAGCACAGCATGTTAAGCTTCTAGCCTGCCTGTCTGAATCACTGGGGAGACTTCATCCGTCATATCTGAGCAATGGCCTGTGATCTGGTTTTGCATCTGCAGCAAGGCAGGCAGCGTCTGGTGTTTCTCTGTTTGGAGACTCCCTCTTGTGTGTCTTGGGACAAGGAAGTGATTTTATAAGTCATAAGTCATGGTGATGAGATAGTTTCCCTACGCAGGAATGGCAAATCAGAACCCCTACCCCATCTATCCGCAAAGTACCAGACTGTATCCTTGACTGGGGCACAGAGTGTATCTGGTCTGGCACACTCCAGTGCAGATGTAGGCAAAACAGTGTGATTGGACTTATTAACAACACCCTAGGACTGGCTATTTGGTATATTTCCTGATAGGAAGGCCAATGAGAAGCATGTAGTGCAAAGTGCTCAGAGGCTCTTAGATGTGAGCATATGCGTAAGAGTACATTCAGGGTAAGGTGCAGAAAGGCCTACAGCCTGAGGCTAATGCGCAAAGTATACATTACACTTGCCAGAATACACATTGACTGACTGTGGGTGTTGTGAGTGCCCTGCCAACACACTTGCCTCTCAGGACCTGCCCCATTCACTTTTGATTCACATTGCATGCAGTGTACATGTTCCGTGCCATTTCCTATGCATGTTCATGTTTGGATGTGGTGTGGATGTAAACATTGTTGATGTTTGAAGATGAAGGTGGGTCATGTGTGTTTGATTGTATAAGCCTGTTTATCGTATGAAGGTCCGATTTGTTTGTCAGACTTTGCAGGTGTGTTTGAGTGACCAGTTGCCTATGTCTCCTCCTCAGGTGTTGTCTGAGCCGTATGGCATTAGTGATGTAGCCTTGTTATCCAGGCATGTGAGGGACCCTGACGTATGCAGCATGTGTGTGTGGTTGGTGCTGTGTGGGTCCTATTGCTGTTTACTTTGGCTTATGTATGTGTCAGGTATGGACATTGGGCATTTGAGTGTACTGGTGCGTTTGTATTTTTACACTGACTTGTTGCGGATGTCAATGTCACCCCCTAATTTGTGTATGTATATTCCATGGGGAGGTTGCTGCCATTTGGTACTGTAGCTGCACAGAGATGAGAGGCGTTATTGTAAGGTGTTGTGGCAGTTACATTGCAGTTGTTGCTTTGCCTACTGGGTTACTGATAGGGACCTAGTTGCTGTAGGATAGATTTTACAAAACAAGTGCCTGGATGTGAGTTTGCTGTAGTGGCCTTCCTACCTGTCGCTGCTTTCCCTTGGCTCTATTGTTGTACTTACAGGATGTCCCCATGGGGCTGTACTTGTTGCTGTGTTTGGTGGTGCCCCAGCTTCAGTGTGTGCTAGGCATGCCCCCCTACTGTGCTCCTTTACCCATGCCACTCTATGTATATGCTGACTTACATGCATTGTGTAGTAGGTATTCCCCCCCTGGTTGCAGTTAACATTAGTGCATTATAATTCCCCATGCGACTTACCCTGCATGTGCATTGTGTCTTGGTAGTCTGCACTGTCCTGCCCTTGAATCCCTGTGACGATCTCCTCGGGGATGGCGGCTGCAACCATCTCCTCCATGTGGTCCAGGGCCTCCTGTTGTGCTGGACTCCCACCTCCAGTCTGCATTGCTGCCTTCCTGTTCCTGGCCATTTTCTCTTTGGTCCTGCGTTTACAGTCATGCCAGCGTTTCTTACACTCAGTGACTGTGCGGCGTTCTTCAGCCACACTGTTGATCTTGTCCACTATTTGCTTCCATATGGCCTCTCTCCTACTGAGTGGCAATTTGGATGTAATGAAAAGTTGGTGCTGGTGTTCCGTCACCTCTCTCACCAGGATTTCCTGCTCCTCTTCACTGAAGCGACACTTTCTTTTCTTTTTTTGGTTATCCTGGTTTGTTTGTGGGACCTCTTGGCTGGTTCCTGGTCTGCTGTCATCATCCTGGGCTCTGTTGTGTCCACTGGGATCCATGTTGGCTCTCTGGTAACACTGCAGTTTTCGCGCTAGAATTTGACGCAATTGCGTGAGAAAAACCAGCGCTTTCACGATTGCGCTGTCGTAAATCGGCCCACGGTGATGTGCGTCGCCTTTACGTGGTTTTTCCTTACGGCTTGACGCCGCTGTGTGCGTCACAATATCCTGACGCCCACCTGTTGGTTGCGCCGCCGTACGTCAAAGTATAAATTTGACGCCCGCACGGCGCATCCAAATGGCGTTAGACGGCGCAAATTTTTTTGACGCAAAACTGCGTTAGCGCAGTTTTGCGTCAAAAAGTATAAATATGGGCCAAAGTACCTTTATTTTTAGTATATCTGTGTATTGTGTTTTCTTATGATATTGTGCATATGACACCAGTGGTATAGTAGGAGCTTTACACGTCTCCTAGTTCAGCCTAAGCTGCTCTGCTAAGCTACCTTTTCTATCAGCCTAAGCTGCTAGACACCTCTTCTACACTAATAAGGGATAACTGGACCTGGTGCAGAGTGTAAGTACCCCTTTCGTACCACTACAAACCAGGCCAGCCTCCTACAGTGATACACTTCATAAACTTGATGGCTGGCACAACCACCATCTGCTACAAAGGATCACAAAGTGTCACACTGTATGCGTAGTGGTAACATGGACGGCACAGTCTGGCTTTGTAGGACAACCACGGTGTCTCAACATCTGACACCATTGTGGTGCAAGGAGGTGGTAGGTTCCATCTAACAATAGAAGACAGCTTCAAATATGGACTACACAACACATTTACCTAAAACATAACCATTATTTTGGGATCAACATAAAAATTCCCAGGCCCTTGAGCCACTACCCAAGATTGTCATCTCCATCAACACAGTCCAATGAAACCATTTCACAAGAACAGGTACATACACTATACTACAAGCAAGTCTGTGTCACCACTTCAATTAAAACTAACAACTGCCATGGGATGTTCCAAACCACTATCAAGACTTACCAACACATCCTCTTTCTATCCTTCGCAGCTGATCAAGTGTACGGCACACAGCTGTGGGTGATGACTACATTTGCTAACCCCACAAGGGTGGAAGAGCGGGCCTACAACAAGAGGCACAGGAAAACTCACACTGTGGTGGAGAGGACATTTGGGCTCCAGAAATCCAGGTTCAGGTGCCTGGCCCTGACAGGAGGAAGCCTCTTGTATGCTCCACCACTTCTTTGCAAAATAATTCTGGCATGTGCAATTCTCTACAACATCTGTGTCAGAACAAATATCCCCTGGAAAGATTAGTTTGATGTCCCCAACGAGGAGGAGGATGATGATGGAGCAGATAAAGTAGAGGGGAGAAAACAGAACACTGCTGCAGGAGTTCGTAGGAGACTCCATATTTGTTGAGAACGTCTACACATAGTCACTATACTAAAAACATCACATTGTAAATGGAACTAAAAAAATACTTTGCACCTGATTGTCCTTGGTCTACTCATTCTCCACTACATACGCCACTGGAATGTAAGTCAAACCTCACTAAGCAGGTAAGTAACAAAAAGGTGGCAAGTATGGTAGCAACATCGTTTGTGGTGTAAGAGGGTCTACTGCCTCCATCTAACATATCAGTGACACTCAATTTGCGGGCATGTGACTCCTGAAGGTCTAGATCCATGCACCACTACAAATATTGTTCTGTCAAGTGGGCAAGGTGCTAATACCTAGCCCATTCACCACAACAACACCATGCCTAACAGGATGTATGCAAGGAGGCAAACATAAGGTAAGGGCTGCCAGCAAATGGATATCAAGTAATGTAGGAATAGAATAATGTCACAACTCATGGTGACTGCAGCTTTGCCTGCATGGTACAAGTGTGACAAGGGTGAGACATCCTTGGTAATTATTGACCATCAGTAATTGTCCAGGGACTGTAACCAATATCCGATGCTGAGCCTGCACAGTTTATCCATGGGATAATGTCCTGGCACTGCTATTGGGCACAACCCCGGCACATGGTGGACTGTACCTCACATATGGCACACACACGTAGCCAACGAGTGTGCAATGGGTTGCCAGACAAAAAAATCAGCTATGGGTGCAGAATCACTATCCAAACACATGACCCATTGTCAGGATTCAAGGATTTATTGGACAATGCACCACCAATGTTTTACCTGGGTCGAATGTAGGCAGAGTGTCTTCACTCACTATGTACATGAGGTGCACACTTGTCAAAGAAATCTGCTGTCTTGACACATGCCTAGAGCGAACCCAGATAAACATGTGATGGCTGATGTATGGGTGTATGCCCTAGGTAGCAACAGGTTTGCCAGTATCAACAATGCTTGACATGTGTCAGCATGTTTACCTAGTATGTTCTACATAACAACATCACACAACATAGAGCAATACACACCATTTATTGTTACACACATGATAGAAGAAGTGCATGATAGAAATAGTAACAATTTATCCCACGCATGTTTTGGGCTCCAATATCGCAATCAGGTGTGGGATGTGCTACTATGTCCAACATTGTTGAAAAATGTCTGAGACACAATATGAAACTGAGTGGGAGTAGACCCAGCCATATATGGTGCAACTGACTAAAGAACAGTACAGCACTGAGATGACTTCACACCTCAACATCATTCAGTCATGGTAAGAGTTACCTAGGTTGTGGCATGCTGGAAGAAATGCATGGCCATGTGCAATGGAGGTAGGAGATGGACAGCTTTGAGACACCCACAGATACTTAACGCAGGAGGTCAAATGGAGATAACACAAGTGGTGTTGGCAGGAATAATGTGTTTCAATGGAACCGTAACTATCAGTAGTAGGAGATGTGTACATCTCCCAATTACACAAGTCACATGTTGTATCATGTCCATGTATGACCAGACAACATTGCTATAGAAGATGTATACAAAGTGCAAGCAGCCTAAAGAATGGGAGCAATGTAGGGGACAATACATACCTTACCAATAATGCAGGAATACATGGAGAAGGGACACACATAGACCAATACTGACTGTACTACACATCATTGTTTACATGTCAACATTTAACATATGTACAGAGAGGGTGGCCAGGTCAGTACATAACCCAGTCCTGTTGGCCACTAGCATACCAGGGTATTCACCCATAGCATGCCACCATGACAGGAGCTAGTGACAGACAACACAGCTGCACCCTGGCACGTTTACAATATTGAGGTCACAACAGATATACAAGCCCAAATGAGCTGCCCATCGAAACAACAAAGGGCATCACATAATGAGATATGTCCTACATGTGCAAACACCTGAGCTCTGTACATGAGAGGTAAAAGCTGACATCAAGTACTGCAGAGGAAAATGTGATATCCTGGTCTGTCTGACCACAATTGTGCACGTGTCTGTCTGCTGGGCAGTGTGCATAGTTCTGCTGAGTAGCCCTGCTCATAAAACTCACACACCACTGCTCTGGCTACATTAATGTATGACATTATCAGGGGCCTGATGCATGTGCACAGGGGTCTGAGTAAACTGGAGCACCATTAACCTGCCCCTTCACATGCAACCATGGTTTGTATTGCCATACAAACTCAAACAGTGGTGATGAAGAGTAGGCTCGCTTCTATGCCAGACTTCAACACTGTTACACAGTGGTATGCCATTGTATGTGACAGTCATAACAAACATGAGGTTGAAAAATGTGAGTGCCCATTTGGAGGCATGCACACATATGCCACATATCTCAGCACACATGTACCACTATAATGGCTCATGCATGGTAATGTGTATGGATTCTGAACGAAAGGCAACGTAGAACAAAAATAAGGACATAGGTATCACAAGATCAGTGACAGAAAGAAATTACCTTCCCATGTGTTCTGACATAGAGAAACATAGGTGGCACTGATGTGACTACACATGCATTTGTAAACGTATGTGCAGAGGAGAACATGGCGGGCTGCAGTTTAGCTGCAGCGTGCTGAATGCCGCGATTCCCGGACGGGGCTGGAGCGGAGATTCCTGCTAGCGCCGATGTGCTGGCGCGTATCACAGGAGTCTCGGGTGCCGGAGGTGCTTCCATGCGGCTCAGACGATCGAAGCAGCACTTTAGGATTTACGTGCTGGGACAGAGCTCCGATGATCACGAAGAGCTGTGGTGTAGGCTTCTCTCGGTGGAGGCAGAGCCAGCACTAGAAAAGGCTGGGTCGACATAGAGCCTGCTAGAACTATGGTAAGGAGGGGGAAGCCGGCTTGGAAGGGAACGGAAGCACCGGAGGGAACCAGGAACTCACCAAGAACTCAAGAAGGGGGAGCCCTGGCTCAGTTTACTAGGAGAGAAGAGCAAAATCAAGGTATGAGGGTTAGTGACCCTTTTGGTTTGGAAGGGGCTTCTGGTACTATTAACCCTGTTTCTGTCAAGTTAGAGTGAGGATTTTACTTATAATTTTGGGACCGGATGTGAAGGTATTATCACTAATGTATTGAGATATGGATCTAGAAGGCAGATACAGAACCCAGGTATCAAAAATAAAAAATAAAATCACTCCCTCACTGAGATCATATTTTAAAATTAAGCCAGTGTTAGTGGATTCACCATCCAGGAAGTCAGAAATGCAACAGGAAAATTGTGCTCAAGGTCCTTTAGCTATGGAGGGGCAGGGAGAGATAGGTGATCTTGGGTCTAGAGGCCCCTCCAGTTAAACCAGGTTAGTCCAAGAGTTGCCGAGGAGTTAACCCAGGACTATGTAGGGGTCCCCCTTATACAGTCACCCAGAGAAATGGTTCTCCCTGCCGGAAGCTTAGGCCAGAGGGTACCAGAAGAACTTGCTTCTGATCAGGCTTTGGATTGTCACAAGTTGGTACTGGTTGTGATCTTTCAGTGGAGACAATGATTCTATGCCCTTTCTAAAGACATTAGAAAAGGTTTTTCAATATTTAATAAAATCAGGAAGAAATAAGAGAGGCCTGTGAGGCATTGGAGAAGAAGCTTGATCTCCTGACATTGAGAACTCAGGATCTTGAAGAAGCGGTGGGACCCATGAAAGATGAATTAGGATTACATAAAGCTGAAATTCAGGTGTTGAAGAATTCTGAACAGGTCTTATAGGGCAAACTGGAACAGTTGGAGAACAGCTCGAGGAGAAACAACTTGAGAGTGCTACATGTTCCGGAAGGAGCGGAAGGAGAAAATCTGAAAGCATTTGAGGACTCAATTATTAAGTCTGCACTCTCGCTAGAGGAGAGTGAAGAAGAAATCATAAGAAGATACATAGAGACCCCTTTAAGAAAAAAACAAATAATAGTAAGCCCTGAAAAATCCAGATTAACTTTTTAACGTACGGGCTGAAAGAAAAAATTCTCTCCAAGGCACTAAAGTTGAAAACTATTAAAGTTCAGGATTTCTCGTTCGAGATCAGGTCAGACTTGTCTAAGATCACCATCAACAAACAATGAGAGTTAGGGTGGCAGCTGGAGGAATTCAAAAGGCTAGGAGTGTCTGCACAACTTAAGTTCCCAGCTACTCTTAGAGTTATGTACAACAACAAAAATGTACAATGTCAGAGACGACAAGGCAGCGGATGAGCTGTGGCAGTTATCAAGTCAGGGGTCGACACCAAAGGAAATTATTAAGGTTGGGTCCCGCCCGGGAACCTTGAGCGCTCTAAATATGGGCCTATACCGGTCCATTAATCGAGGGGAGGTTCTCCAAAGGCAGGGGGTCATAAGAGGGGCACTGGGTTAGGAGAATGAGGGAACATTTTTAAAAAGGGATCCTCTTTCACCTCAACTAATTTTGCACCTAATTAGTATTGGCAAGTGATATTAGTAAATACCGGGACCCCGGGGGCAGATCCTTTCAGATCCTCTCCTGGGATGTTATTGGCCTAAGAGCGAAAGGAAGAAGAGAAAAGGTATTACAGATTCTAACGGACTCACCAGCTCAAATATTAATCCTGCAGGAGACTCACTTAACCAGAGAAGAGGGTAGTGAGCTCTTTAAAAAGCAAAAATTGCTTCATTCCTATGCCTGTACTGAGCATAACTTTAATACCAGGGGAGTGGCTATTCTGATTAAACATGGGATCAAGGCAGGAATATTGGAAGTGAGGTCAGACTCAGTAGGTAAATGGATTATAGTTAAAGTACCAATTAAAAATAGAAGGTTTACATTGGTTGGGTTTTATGGCCTGAACTGTGATGATATAGGACCCCTTAAAAAGCTATTCTCACATTTAACTGATTTCCCTGACCCTGTTGTAATGGCTGTGGATTTTAATGTTGTTTTAGATAACAAGCTAGATAGGTTCAAGAAGTGTAGATCTAGAGGGACCCCAAAATCCCAGTGTTACCTGAGGGGCATGATGAAAGAGTGAGATTGATGGCAGCAGAGAAGTGGGGCAACAAGGAGTTTCTTATTTAAAAATTAAAAGTACAAGCATGCCTCCTGCATAGATTATTTCCTTATTGAAGTTGGGGGATTTAGTAGATGACATCAACTACCTGCCCGCCCACTTATCGGATCATGCAGCTGTAACATTAGATTTGAGGATGGCAGAAGGAGTGGGCGATAGCAGATGGACATTTGATCGTACATTATTACAAGATGGCGATGTCATGCGTCAGCTGCGAATAGATACAGAAGAATTTTTTAAGGCTAAACTGGGATCGTTGCTGGTAGCAGTGGTATGGGACACCTTTAAAGCGGTTATGAGAGGGAAAATTCTGAATGTAGCCAGCTATAAAAATTAGCAGTAGAGGACTGCCATCTCACATTTAGAACAGGAAATATTTTAAGGTTAAGAGTCAACTAACTCTGAATAAGGAGAGGGAAGTGTCTGAGGCTTTAGGGAATAAGTTGAAGTGGCTGAGACATCAGCTTGAAGAGGTATTAAAGGCTAGAGTTGTTGAAAGAGAAGATGCTAATAAGTTAGCCTATTGTGAATACGGAGAAAATACAGAATAGTTACCAGCCTGGAAGAGCAAGCGAGACCAGGTGAGGAATCATATTAAGGATATCTAGATAAACCAGTCAGGAGAGAGGTCATCAAGTAGTAAGGCAATAATGGACGCTTTTGCAAAGTTTTTTTCGGAACTCTCAGAGGATATAGGAAATTGATTGGTGAAGATATACTCCCATGTATTACACAAGAGGAGCAGAACTTTTTAAATAGGCCAGTTTCTCTGGGGAAAATCAGTTCTGCTTTGAATGGTAGTAAGGGGGGGAAGGCAGCCGGACCAGATAGTATCCCGATGGAGCTTTATAAGGCATTGGGAGAGGCAATAATTCCAGCTCTGCTAGACTTATTTTCCGCGATTTTTGAAAAAAGGGCTCCTATTCCAAATTCATGGAACGAGACCACAATAGCGGTAATTTTGAAACCAGGTAAGAACCCGGTGAAGTGTGAGTCGTATAGGCCTATCTCTTTGCTGAACTATGACTACTAAATATTTGCTAAAATACTAGCAGACAGGTTAAGTAGATTGGTGGGCCGTTTGATTCATCCAGACCAGAAAGGTTTTTATTAAAGATAGATTTCTTCACAAATTACCCTACAATCTAGTAGGGGCTATAGATATGGCCACCTCATTGGAAGTTCCTCTAGCTGTAATAACTCTAGATGCAATGAAGGCCTTTGATAGAGTGAACTGGAAGTATTTATGTCAGATCTTGAGCTTATATAGTTGGGGAGAAATTGTTTGTAGAACGATAGGTCTTATATACAGTGCTCCCGTTGAAAGAGTTTTAGTAAACAGCAATCTTACGGAGCCTTTAAAGATAACCAGGAGTACTAGACAGGGCTGTACTCTTTCTCCTTTGTTGTTTGATCTCTATATAGAACCGTCTGCAAGGAAAATAAGGGAGAACTCGCTTATAGTACATTTTGCTTGTAATGGCTGGGTGAAAAGGGTAGCCTTATATGCCAATGATCTCCAAGTATATACGGCAAACCTAACATCAGCTCCTCCCACATTGTTGGCTCTAGCAGAGGACTTTGATAAAGTGCCCCGATACCGCATGAATGCTGGAAAAACAGGGATTATGGCATGGAATCAGAAGAAGGAGGAACAACTACAAATGAAGAGTGATATGAGATACTTAGGGATATTGTTTACACAGGAAACTGGGCATTTGGCAACAAAGAATTTAAAGCTTTTGTTAGAGAAGTGCTGTAAGTTACTACAGAGAGGGATGTATCTCCCCTGACAATTGTGGCTACAGTTAATTTGGTTAAGATGATGATCTTGCCTAAAATAAAATGTCTATATCGCTCCATCCCAGTCTCAATGCACAATTATTACTTAAGAAAACTTCAGCAAGCTATAATTTCCTTTATTTGGGCACCAAAAGGGCCCAGGATTTCTTGGAACAAAACTGAGAAGAAGGAGAGAAAACTGGGGGTTGGCACTCCCAGATTTAAAATATCATGCTTGGGCATTTCAAATTAATACTACAAAAATACTCTTTTCAGCCCCTGACTCCTCTCCAATTGGTGACATGTTCAAAGCCATGGTTGCTACCATTAAAGGAAATTTTAAGCGATTTCTTTATAAATTTGGTGACCCAAAATTTTTCAAAAAAGGAAAACTGAAGACTTTAAGGGGGTCATTCTGACCCTGGCGGTCCATGACCGCTATGGCGGAGGGCAGCGGAAGCACCGCCAACAGGCTGGCGGTGCTTCCTGGGCGATTCTGACCGCGGCGGTAAAGCCGCGGTCAGAAAAGGGGAGCCGGCGGTTTCCCGCCGGTTTCCCGCTGGCCCAGGGAATCTGCCATGGCGGCGCTGCTTGCAGCACCGCCATGGGGATTCCGACCCCCTTCCCGCCAGCCTGTTTCTGGCGGTGTCCACCGCCAGAACCAGGATGGCGGGAACGGGTGCCGTGGGGCCCCTGGGGGCCCCTGCACTGCCCATGCCACTGGCATGGGCAGTGCAGGGGCCCCCTAACAGGGCCCCACAAAGATTTTCACTGTCTGCTTGGCAGACAGTGAAATTCGCGACGGGTGCCACTGCACCCGTCGCACCCCTGCAACTCCGCTGGCTCCATTCGGAGCCGGCTTCATTGTTGAAGGGGCTTTCCCGCTGGGCCGGCCGGCGGTCTTCTGGCAGTCGCCCACCGGCCCAGCGGGAAAGCCGGAATGGCCGCCGCGGTCTTTTGACCGCGGAGCAGTCTTTCGGCGGGAACCGCTTGGCGGGCGGCGACCGCCGACCGCCGCGGTCAGAATGACCGCCTAAGTGACTTCACAGCAAGTTGGTACCAGCTAAGACTAGCAGTGGGAGTTAGTTACTACAGTCAATCCGCCCCCATTTGGGATTCACCAGGCACCCCTGAGTGCCTAAAGGATATTTTAGCGTTGCCTATTAGGAAGGCTGGCATAGTGGTTTGGGGTGACTTTCTCAGAGAAGGAGCTCTAATCGCTCTAGAAGAGCTTGAGGATAAGACGGGTGGGGCCTTTTCAATTTTGAAATATTCTCAATTAAAAGGTTGGTTGTTGAAGGCCTTAGCAACTCCTGGTGCGGCAGATTTTTTTGGGGGTAGTGTATTTTCTGAATCCCCCAGACTCAAGAAGGTTTCGGGATGGCACTGGGAAATTTTAGAAGGTTTGGATGGCGAATCTGCTTTGGCTGGAACTCTCTGGGAAAATGTCATGCCTCAAGTTCAGGTGACAATATGGTGGAAGTCATCCATGAGTACTTTGTTCAAGATAGTAAAGCCTGCATCTTTACAGAAGAACCATCTCTTTTCTATTCACAGAGCTTACTTGTCACCAGAAAGACTCTCTAAAATAGGAAAAAGCTAAGTGATGAATTGTCCCAAATGTAATTTACAGGATGCTTCTGACATTCATATATTTTTAGAATGTCCAGAGGTGCTTTCCTCCTGTGAAGAAGTGTGTAGATCTCTCTCAAGTATGCCGGGGCAAGAAATCAGGGCACGTCTACCCCTGATTATATTTGGGCATCTACTGGAACAAGACTTGTGGGGAAGAAGTGGTGGGAAAGGTGACAAGAATTTGATTTTTACTCTATTCTAGTGGCCAGAAGAGAAATATGTTGAAAGTGGATGGCTAAATCTCCCTCCTTCATCTGGATTGGCTTCACGCTGTCTCCTATAATGCAAAAATTGATTTGGAGGCAGGTGGTTTAAACAAGAGGAAGTAAGAAATGTGGAAGCCTTTGGTAAAATGTAGAAGAGATCAAGAGGGGTAGTAAAAGACCATTAGGACTTACAATTAGGTGTTTGTAGTCCAATGATTACACTCCCTCCCCCCCGCTCCTTCAGCTGTGTCGGTGTGGGTGTTCACTCACCGCGGGATGGTTGAGTGAGAGAAAAGGGGGCTCCATGACATGGGTCATCTCCACATTTGAGAGGGTGTAAGGTGCAACAATTGAGTTGGTTCAGGAGTTTGAGGTGTATGAGGACAAAAATAAATGCCAACCTGTCTATGCAGGAAGGTAGTAATTTGAGGTTTCACATCCCATGAACACACCACTGTTGTTATATCGTACAGAAATTACACAACATATATCTTTACACACACAGGGCATATACCAACCTTCACTAACACGTGTACATAACATTTCCTGCAACTAAGATACATGGGGAATCAAATGGCACACATGTAGCAGAGCAACATGGAGAAACATCCAACAACACACCACAGAGTGGACACACATGCACACACAAGTTGCCAGAGGTTACGTGATGTCAATGCAGTCCTAGTCCATTGAATATTATGAGTAAACATTTTCAACGTTGTCACATGCCTCACAATTTGTTGGATTTATGCCACATACCTATTGTGTTGTAGGTATGTGTACATTTGTAACTCAGTCATAACAATGTAGTCCACACACAAATTAGTATACATACACATATGCACACACATAGCACAAATGTGTCAACCTGTATGTGGACAAACAGTAGCTACACATGCACATATGCACAAGGTGTGAGTAATCGCATGCAGAAGACTCATAGACAAACCTATAGGTTCAACATACCAATGTCACCGTACTGACATTACTGGACAGTCACACACATGTAGCTACACCACATATACAACATTGTGACACAGCCCATGTGACATGTTAAGTGAATCAGGGTGCACTCAAGACCTACAATGCAAACATATGCGCAGTTCCATCATGCATCAAAACAAATGACATAAACGCATCAACTCCACACTGCGACGTAAGTAAAATTACACCTGGGGCCTGAGCAGCAATTACACGTTCACATGCCTCTTAACACACCATGGTGAAAAATTGACGCATGACCGTCATGCATCAAAAATTTTCATGCATGAGGAAATACCTTACAATTCCCCTAGGCTAAAAGATGCCTAGCCCCTGAATGTATGTCACACGTCCACAGGCAATTTTACGCTAAAGGTGAGAACAATGACGCATGACCGTCATGCGTCAAGAAAAATGATGCACTGCTGGAAACATGACTCACACACACACTGGAAGTGATGAAACAGGACATGCTGCCTGCAAACATAGTACAGTGACTTCCCTTTCACTTCACAGTCTTTTTGTCAGTGTCTGTGTGAGGGTGTGTGGAGCTGGTGCTGTAGGAGTTTTGGAGTTGTTTGGAGTGTTTATTGTGATGTGTCCTGTAGGTGTTGTGTTTTATTTGTCTTTAAACTTGTATTTTGTATTATAAATGTGCTGTTTTTGTCTCTGTATTGTGGGGTGTTTGTCTGGGGTAGTGTAGTTGATGGGCCAGCTGGGGAAGTTGGGTTAGGTGTTAGGTATATATATGTTTTTGTTTTGGGTGAACTGCATTTGCAGTCCAGTATGTTTGGGTAAGGGAGAATTGAGAGGATGTCAGACGATGAGCGTGGGGGGTTCATCTGTTTTTTTCAGCACCACCTCCCCCATGATGCTGCAATGGGGGTAGGCGAGTCATTCTTGGCTACCTCACAGAGCCAAGGCTGCTGGGGTGGGAGAGGAAGGAATGACCACCGACTCAAGCATCGCAGGGCAGATCCCGTGACAAGGGAGCAGGATCTACTGGATCGTCTGGGCATAGAGATTGGTGGAGCAGTTGGTAAGTCTCCCATTTTGATACAAAGGCCCTCATTATGACATTGGCGGTAAATCCAACTTACTGCCATGCTGACTGCTGCCAACATACCACTGCCATGGCGGATATTCGTTCACCATATTATGACACACACACACCAATCCGTCACTATTCAGCCACATACACAAGTCCGCCACACCAAAGGTCAGTGATAAACTGGCGGTATCAAAACCCCCACTGTTACGCCAACAGAACTACGCCCATCACATTATGGCCCACGAATCACCACGGCAGACATTCAATCGCGGTAAACCATTGGCAGTACACAAAGCTGCGCTCAGAATACACACACACATACAAAAAAACACCACATTGGACGATTAAAACTACGCACACCTGATGCCCATACACACACCCACAACACTATAAAACACACACACACATTACCCACAACCCTTTATGACTACAAACCATTGCCAACAGACTGACATCACGACTACAGACAAGACCAGACCCACACACTACCATCAGCTATAGACCACCCATGCACATTACATCACACAACCCAACACATCACTCTACACACCCTCACCCACACTACTCACACAACACCCATGGCATCACAGAGACACCCCTAATTCTGAGAGGAGGAGCTAAGTGTCATGGCGGAGGAAATCATCCGGGTAGAGCCACAGCTATTTGGACCACAGGTACAGCAGATATGCATTGCTAGGAAGATGAAGCTATGGTGGAAGATCGTGGACAGGGTCAACACCATGGGACAGCACCCAAGAAGCAGGGATGACATCACGAAGAGGTGAAATGACCTACGAAGGAAGGTACGTTCCACTGCAGAAAGACACCAATTCACTGTACAGAGGACTGGTGGTTGACCCCCACCTCATCCCCCACAACTAACAACATGGGAGAAGCAAGTCTTGGCAATCATGCATCCTGAAGGCCTGGCCGGAGTAAGAGGAGGACTGGACTCTGGTAAGTCAACTCTATACTACTACTACCCCCTTACCTGCATGCCATCACATACCCCCACCTTCACCCTCACTCCAATCACTCCACCACCTCCCACATCCCCCACCATCACATCTCACTAATTGCCATGCAAAGCCCTGCATGCTATGCCAATGCATGGACACCTATCACCAAAGCATGCACACTAGAGAGAATCAGCTAGCCCACCACATACCAACTTACACAAGTAAAAGCTGCCAGGGCAATGATAACCAAAAAGGGCAACCCACTAATGCACAATATGTCATACACAGAAACAATAACACTGCATTCACATCCCCACAGGTACCCCAGCCAACGTCACCAGAGAAGAGGTGCCAGCAATAGTCTGTCCTCCCACAGAAGAGCCCCACAGTGATGTCAGCAACTCTGGATGCCTGGATCTGGATGACCAACGTGGCCCATCAGGGACCTCTGGACAGTCAGTAACCCAGCCACAGTCACACACCACCACAGAGCCTCCCCCATCAGGAAACACCACCACAGCACCCACCCAGCGAACCCACACCTCTGTCCCCAGGATACGTCAATTAGCAGTGTGTCCACCACTACAGAGACCCCAGGGCACATCTCGCCCCCAAGACAATCAGGGACCTGGGGTCAGTGGCAGTGGGCACACGGTTCAGGGGACAGAGGCACAGGACATCAGGGAAACTGGGAGGTGTGCTGTGCGCCAGGGGGAGGACAGGGCCAGGAATCTGACTCTCCAGGAGCCACTCACCGAGATCCTGGGAGCATACCAACATTCCCAGGATACGCTGGGCCAGAAAAGGTGGCTGCAGGAGGGACAGTACTGGGGGATCAAGGAGGACTTGCAGGCCATTAACAACACCCTGGTCTCCATTGCAGGGGTGCTGGCAGGCATGGCCAACATTATGAGAGAGGCAGCCTCACAACAGAGGGCCCCTGCAACTATCCAGACATCTGAACAGCCTTCCACCTTTGCTGCCGCTAGTGGACAGGAGGCCCCACCACAGGACAACATGCCACCAGCACCTCTCCCCCTGCAGAAGGTGAACCACCCCGCAAACATTCCCTGTGATCCAGGCAGAAGCCAGAAACTATGGCCAAGACCCCTGCCAGGAAATGAGACTCTCCTGATTGTCACCCTTGTGTCCCACTCTGTCACCCTGTCCTCCTTGAACTGCCATTGCTCCCCTTCCTATGTCACCTTGGACAATGCACCTGTGCTACAAACAGACTGGAACTATACCCTGGACTTTCCTCCATCATCACTCCAGCCCAATGCACGTGCCCCCTACTCCTTAGCACTTAAATAAACAGCCTTTGAAAAAATACACCTATGGAGTATGTTGTATGTCAAATGATTTCAGTGTGTATTTGTTTAACCAGATTCAAACATTGCATTTCAAATGTACAGTAATGTTCACAATGGAAAGACCTTTAGTTGGCTGCAGTGATCACACCAGGAGCGATAGCAGGGCACCAACATCTTCAAAATTAGTTACCAAAGGGTACAGTGAGTGGGAATGGAAGTGGAAAATAACAGAATGCCAGTGACAAAGATAATCTAAATAATGACAATGAAATGTGAAGTAACACTGTCTTACCTGTGTGTCATTGGAAGTATTGTCTGATCACTGCAGTTCTGTTGTCCTCATCTTCGTCCTCTGCCTCCTCATCCTCATTGTCCATAGGGCCCAATGCTGCCACACAGCCGTCTCCAGCCTCCTCCTCCTGCAGAAAAGGCACATGGTGTTTCAAGGCAAGGTTGTGCAACAAATAGCATGCCACGATGATCTGGCAGACTTTCTTGGGTGAGTAGCACAGGGATCCACCTGTTAGATGGAGGCACTGAAACCTGGCCTTCAGGGGGGCCAAAGGAACATTCTATAATCTTTCTTGTATGCCCATGTGCCACATTGTAACCTTCTTCTGATCTTGTCCTGAGATTCTTCACAGGGGTCAGTAGCCATGATAGGTTGGGGTAACCTGAGCCACCTGCAAATATGGCGGGCCAACATTTAGCCACACACCATCCCATATGTTCTACACCATACCCATACACCAACATCCACTGGGTTGGAACCAGGGCTCACCTATTAGCCACACCCTGTGCCTCTGTAGTTAGGCCATCACATTAGGGATGCTGCTATTCCTCAGGATGAAGGCATCATGCACAAACCCAGTATACTTAGCATTGACATGGGAGATGTACTGGTCTGCCAGGTACACCATCTGGACATTCATGGAATGATACCTTTTTCGATTTCAGAAAACCTGTACATTTTGCCGGGGGAGGGGACAAATGCAATATGTGTTCCATCAAGTGCCCCACTTATTTTGGGGATATGTCCCATTCCGTAGAAGTCATCCTTCACTGTGGCCAAATCATCCTCTTGGGGGAAAACAATGTAGCTGCACAAGTGTTTAATCATGGCCGACAACACTCTGGCAACATGATTGAAAACATTGGCTGTGACATTCCTGCTGCCAAGCTCACTGTCACTTGGAAAGAACCAGTTGCCAAGAAATGGAGCACTGATAGAACTAGCACAAGAGGAGGGATCCCAGTGGGATGATGGATAGCTGATATCAGGTCAGGCTCCAACTGGGCACACGGCTCTGTGATTGTGGCCCTGTCCAGTCCATAGGTGAGTATTATGTGCCTGTCCTCCAGTATAGCCAAGACCACCAGAGGTCTGTACACGGGGGCATGTCTCCACCTCCTATTAATCCGCAGCGGTAGGTATCTAAGGGACACAAGAGTGAGTAGTGTGTCACAATTGGAACAACCAAAACACAACTGCAGTCCACATGGTGCACTTACGTATTGGGACAGTGTAAATGGGGAAGTATGTGCCAATCTAATCTGTGATGCAGTAATTGTCGATAGGCCTGTTCCCTCCCCCGAAATGGCGACACCCTGTTCTGTATGTAGGGAGAGGTAGAAGTGAGGTAATTCCACTGACGTTGGCCGTCGTGGCGGAAGGCGGTCTTGCACCACTGTGCAATTCCTCATTGGACAATATGGGGCTCTATGGAGTACAGTGGCCAATGAGGATCTACGCCGGCGGTGACAGTGTACACCGCCGCGGACGTGACTGCCATTTTCTATCTGATTCCTCACTTGTTTCCTGACCTTCAACAGGAGGACACCTACACTGCGTGTGCTGCTGTGACCTGTGTCTGGAACCTACCATGGCCCGTGTGACTGGGGAAAGGTCCCCTGCTTTCACTTCGGGGAGTTGGGACAACTGGTGGATGGGGTCCTACCTCAGTAAGGACAGCTGTATGGGCCTCCAGACCAACAGATGAGTACATTTTGGGCACGATGCATGTGGGAAGGATGCATGGAGATGTGTGTGCAAGCATTGTGTACGGGTGTTGATGGGGTGGGGGAATGTCTAGTGGCGGTGTACATGTTGTGTGCTGGGCTATGTGTGTGCCAATGGCGATGGAAACAGGTATGGTGGGCCATTTGTGACAGGCTGGACTGTTTGTCTAATGGTGTTCTCCTATCTGTATTGCCTCTGCAGGTTTGCACCCATCAAAAGAAGGGAATATGGCGTGCCATCGCCAAGGACGTGCAGGCAGGCAGAGCACCCACTGTCGGAAACGGTGGGAGGACCTGAGACGCTGGGCATGGAAGCCCATAAAGGCCCACCTGGGGGTGGGCTCCCAATAAGGAAGGGGTGCCCGTCGGACCCTGACCCCCCTGATGGCCAGCATACTGGCGGTGGCCTACCCTGAGCTGGATGGGAACTTGAGGGAATCGCAGCAGCAACAAGGGGGTGAGTACAGTGGGTATCATTACATATTTTGGCTGGGGGGTGGTACCTGGGTGGTGGATGTTTGTTAGTGGGTGCCCCTAAGGTCGGGCCAGACATTGCAGGGTGGGTGAACTGAAGGGTAATGGGTGTGTGGCAAATACAGGTAATCTAGCTTGTTAGCAGTCCATTTCAGCCAGGGCATCGTGGGTCCCAGGAGTGCTGCAGTTGGTGGTGTGTGGTCCTCATCTTGCCTTAGTGACTAGCCATATCACTGGTAGTGCAATGCATAGTGCTTAAGCCTGTTCCCTGTGTTTAACAGTGATGTGCATGCCAATAGTTGTGTTGGTGCAGTCATTGACCGAGAGTATTCTTTGTCTCCCCCCTTTCTTGTTTTGTCATCCTGTCCTTGTGTGCATTAGCATCATCTGACAGAGGAGCTGGGGCACTGGCGAAACAGAGGGAGCTGCATCCCACAGGACCCAGGAGGCAAAGTCCACCGATGCCGAGGGAACCCATGGGACGGAGGGCGAGGGGAGCACCACAGCAGAGACTGGAGGAGACAACACAGACTAAGATACCTCCTCCGATGGAAGCTCCCTGGTGGTGGCGGACACCTCTGTGACCACCCCAGCTGCAGGTACAGCCGCCACCCCCATACCTGCACTGGCCACCCAAAAGCCCCTCAGCGAGTTGCCAGTGCCCGCTCACCCAGGAGGGTGGGCATCTCCTTTGCCCCAGGCACCTCAGGCCCTGCTCCAGTGAGCCCTGCTGCCCTGAGGGAGGAGGCTATTGACCTTTTGAGATCCATCTCTGTAGGGCAATCAACCATTGTGAATGTCATCCAGGGGTTGGCATCCCAGATGCAGCAATGCAATGCATTCCTGGAGGGCATTCACAGTGGATTGACGGCCCAACAGAGATCGATTCAGGCTCTGGCCTCCTCTCTGATGGCAGCCATTGTCCCTGTTTCTACCATCCCCCCTCCAACTACCATTTCCCAGTCCCATTCTCCTCAATCCCAAGCCATCCCAGGCACACATACAGACAAGCATGCACACAAAACAACATCCAAGAATGGCACAGGCAGACACAAGCACCACACTTCATCCCACAAGCACTCACGCAAACACCAGACAGTTTCAGACACAACTACATCCACTACCTCCACTGTCTCCCCCTCCTCCTCCTCCTCCTCCTCCTCCTTCTCCACCTCCCTTCCAATCGTGTCCACACTCACACCTGCATGCACTTCCTCAACATCCACCACCAGCTTCACCACACCAAGCAGCATACACATTTCACTAGCAGACACCTCCACAAAATCCATCCACTTGTCCCCTGTGTCCTTTCCCACCGTGTCTGTCCCCCGCAAAGGACACAAATGCAAGCACTCAGACACCCAACAGACATCCACCTCACACACACACATTGCCCATGCACCTGCACCCAAGTCCAGCAGACATTCAACTTCAACAACCACTCCCTCAACCTCCACTCCCTCCTCCTGCCCCACCGTCCCTAAGAAGCTTTTCCTTGCCCAACTTGACCTCTTCCCTTCCCCTCCCCCCGTCCTGCCTATAGAAACAGGGTGCCAACCAGCCAGCCCAGCACCTCAGCCAAACAGTCCACAGGGACAGTGGAGACACCTCCTAGTCGTGGAGGCAGGACTGTGAGGGATTCCACTCCAACAGCCAGAAAGGGGAAGGAGCCCACAATACCTACAGCCAGGAAGGGGAAGGAGCCCACAACACAAACAGCCAGGAAGAGGAAGGAGCCCACAACACAAACAGCCAGGAAGGGGAAGGAGCCCACAACACCTACATCCAGGAAGGGGAAGGAGCCCACAACACAAACAGCCAGGAAGGGGAAGGAGCTCACAACACCTACAGCCAGGAAGGGGAAAGAGCCCACAACACAAACAGCCAGGAAGGGGAAGGATCCCACAACACAAACAGCCAGGAAGGGGAAGGTGCCCGCACCTCCTGCCATGGAGGGAATTAAGCCCTCAACTCTATCAGAGGCTGGGAGGGTGAAACCAACACCACCACCACCACCTTTGGTCACAGAGCCCTCACCGCCAGCACAGGCAGGCCCATAGGCACCATCAACTGTTGCCACAGAACAGACCACACAACAAGCTGAGGCAGTGCAGCTATCACCACCAACGTAGGACATGTAGGCCACCCTCCAGGGACTGCTGCACAAGGGGCCCCCTCCAGAACCAGTGGGAATGTTTCCCACCTCAGAGACTGTGACCTTGCACTCCCCAGCAAAGACAAATGGGCATGGAGCCCCCTCCAGAACCAGTGGGCAAGTTCCCCAGCTCAGAGACTGTGCCCTTGCACTCCCCAGCAATGGGGCATGGGGCCCCCTCCAGAACCAGTGGGGAAGTTCCCGTATTCGGCTGAGGTGCCCCCCATCCCACTGAGGTGCCTGCCTACTTGCAAAATGATGGCCCTGCAGCGTTCTCTCCGGATGATGTCAGGATACAAGTTGAGGCTTGGACTGTGCCCTGTGGCCATGTGTGCCCTTCTAACTT
The DNA here is from genome assembly GCF_031143425.1 of Pleurodeles waltl. NCBI lineage: Eukaryota > Metazoa > Chordata > Amphibia > Caudata > Salamandridae > Pleurodeles > Pleurodeles waltl. The sequence continues at coordinate 347,004,265 of NC_090439.1, forward strand.
TGGACTGGGCATTGTCCTTTTGTGAACATTTGTATATATTTGGTCCGTGTGGTGGGTTTTGCTATGCTAATACATTTTCTATACATACGTACTCTGGTCCTTGTGTTATTCTGCCGTGTGTCGTGTGCCATTGGTTTACATCTGCAGCTGGTTGTGTGTATGGTGTGTGTGTGTGTCGGGTGTGTGTTGTGTGTGTGTCACTCTCGTTGTCCTCTCTCCCTCCCCCTTGTGTGCTAGGTGGCTGTACTCACCGTCATTGTCTTTGTTGGCGTTGGTGTTCCAGGTGGAGCATGGAGCATCTGGAAGACTTGTAATTTGGGTATTGTGGTGGCATTGTTCTTCTCTGTGTCTCCAATGGGCAGTCCTTTCTCTTCTGTGCTCTGTTTCTGCCAGGCTTTTGATGGAGTTGGTACCACCCCGGAAAAGGTGGCGGATTCGTGTGTCATGATATGGTGGCCGGTACTTTGTCTTCCCCCTGGCTGTTGACGGCTACCACCATGGTGTGTGTTGTTTCCGTCCTGGCGGTTGGTGTGGTACATTGGTTGTCTATGGGAGTTATCACTGCCTTGGTCACGATTTGGCTGTGCTTACCGCCAGCCTGTTGGCTGCATTACAGCCACTTTATCACTCACCGCCAGGGTCGTAATGACCGTTTGACTGATCATAGATGTTTGTCAGTTTCTCTGATCTACCACTGGGATGATTTGCTCACTCAGCCTAACAAGTTAACAGTGAACAATGTTGTCCATTAATGGATATGTACAAATTACACTAAGCAGTGTTTTCCATTCATGTCTTGCAGGTGGACCTGCACCCTACACCGTAGGAGAGGTTGCCTGATTTGAAGTCCCCGATGCATCTAGTAAGCATCATCTTGTGCATCATGTGTGCTAATCCAGGGTTTGGAGTGAGTCTGTCTGAAGTGTGGAATGCAATGAAAGATGGTTTTGCCTCACCATGGATGGTGACATCATGTATGTTGGAATGCTGTGCAATGAGAATGGCTTGTTTGTAGTTCAAGGATGCAACGTATGGTGGCAATGAAATTTTGTGAAATAGGAATTGTAATGGCTGGCCACTTATCCATTGATGTCTACCATGATAGGTCTCAGGGCAGCAGTTTATGTACATAGCATGCCTGTTGGCAACCACTTTATCATAGCACCATTGTCTGCACTGTGTCCTACAAATAGCTTACACTTACTGACAAGACTGTACAGGTGTGGGTTATATCTGCAGAGGTCTCTAGGGGGCTTATATAGGAGACACATACACCACAGGGGCCTAAGTACTCTTCAGATATAATGAGTCTGCAGTACTGCAAGGAGCCATATTGTGCTGTACAACAGTCAGTAGTGTACACAGTTAGTAGACACTAAGCTCCAGATGGTTTTGTGAAAACTCTATGATTCTTCCCGCGCCAGATCGCAGCAGTTTTCACAACATGGTCCTGCCACCATGATATTTGTGAGTGATGTAGGTCACATCACATATGCATATGATGTGAAAGCTGTGTGCGTACCTGGTACTTTGATGATGTCTGACATGCATGTGCAAATGATGTACAATGTTTCTGGATAAGGTTGCAGCACCCAGTGCAGTGCTAAAACTCACAGTGGGCCTAAGGGCACCCATACAGCCACCATGTGTGTTCTGTTTAGCACTATGGTGGTCACTACAACCCTGGCGGACGGTGTTAAAGCGGCGGTAAGACCGCCAACAGGCCGGCGGTAAAAAATTAGGAATTATGACCGTGGCGGAAACCGCCAACAAAGACAGCCACTTTAACACTCCGACCGCCACGGCGGTACAAACAAACAATGCGGCGGTCACCGCCAACAGACAGGCGGAAGACAGTGTACTTCCCACAGTATCACAACCTACCAATCCGCCACCTTTTCCGGGGCGGATTCACCGCAGATAAAAACACGGCGGAAACAGCCATTTCAAAGGGAAAACGCTCACCTCTACACACTCCACGAGGAAGGAGGGCACCATGGAGCCGGAACTCCATATTCTGCCAGCGCTAGTCTTCCTGCTCCTCTATGAGGATCATCAACGCCGGTGGCGAAGACCACAGTGAGTACTGCACCTACGACATAGGGGAGGCAAAAGCACAGGGACACACACAACCAACATCCCAACCCCCACCTGACCCTCACCCACTACAACACACACACCAATGCATATCTATACATTACAGTAACACCCCCCAACCCCCCCGGAAGAATGCAAAGACAAAAGGGAATGAGTTGAACCATTGTAATATCTCAAAATATAGTAAGCAAATATATACATATATATATATACACAATAAACAAAATATACACCACAATTAGTAGTGCAGGTATTGCACCATTCATAGTCCATGGACCACTGGGCCCAAAATGCATGGGCGAGGCCCACACAAGATACCCGAACCAAACGGAGAGAACACTGCAGGGGCATCAGATCGAAATACAACAGGCACCTCAGGGGGAAGGGAAGGGGGGGCACCTCAGCCGGATGAGTGCACCACGCCAGATCCATGAGGGGGCTCCATGCCCATAGATGTATCCTGGGGAGTGCAAAGCCAGAGTCTCTCAAGTCTCACAAGTGGGTGGGTTGCCCACTGCCATATCCTGGGGAGTGCAAAGCCACAGTCTCTTAAGTCTCTACAGTGGGTGGGTTGCCCAATGTTCAATCCTGGGGAGTGCAAAGCCACAGTCTCTCAAGTCTCTACAGTGGGTGGCTTGCCCACTGCCATATCCTGGGGAGTGCAAAGCAACAGTCTCTTAAGTGTCTACAGTGGGTGGGTTGCCCACTGTGCAATCCTGTGAAGTGCAAAGCCACAGTCTCTCAAGTCTATACAGTGGGTGGTTTGCCCACTGTAACATCCTGGGGAGTGCAAAGCCACAGTCTCTCAAGTGGATGCTGTCCTCCACTGGTTCTGGAGGGGGACTGGTGCCCAGAGTGCTTCATCCTGCCAAGGACAGACGGAGTGGATGCTGTTCTCCACTGGTTCTGGAGGGGGACTGGTGCCCAGAGTGCTTCATCCTGCCAAGGACAGACGGAGTGGATGCTGTTCTCCACTGGTTCTGGAGGGGGACTGGTGCCCAGAGTGCTTCTTCCTGCCAAGTATAGATGGAGTGGATGCTGTTCTCCACTGGTTCTAGAGGGGGACTGGTGCACAGAGTGCAGCACACACCCCGTGACGGTCCCAGTTGCGTCACTGACCCTGCTGCTAATGGGCTAGCGGTGCTTTCCATCGCGGTCTTTGCCCTGTTCAGCGGTCCTTGGCCTGTTCAGCGGTGCTTGAGTTGCCAGTGTCAGACCTGTTCAGCGGTGCTTTCCATGGCGGTCTTTGCTCTGTTCAGCGGTCCTCGGCCTGTTCAGCGGTGCTTGAGTTGCCAGTGTCAGACCTGTTCAGCGGTGCTTTCCATGGTGGTCTTTGCCCTGTTCAGCGGCCCTTGCCAAGGCGGTCCTTCATTGCCCAGCAGGGCTGTGGCTGGCGGTGGCCTCCTGGGCAGTGACACTGACGGTGGCCTCCTGGCCAGTGACTCTGGGTCTGGCAGTGGCCTCTGGGCAGTGACTCTGGGGCTGGTGGAGGCCTCCTGGGCAGTGACGATGAGGCTGGCAGTGGCCTCCTGGCCAGTGACTCTGGGGCTGGCGGTGGCCTCCTGAGCAGTGACGATGAGGCTGGCGGTGGCCTCCTGGGCAGTGACGATGGGGCTGGCGGTGGCCTCCTGGCCAGTGACTCTGGGGCTGGCGGTGGTCTCCTGGGCAGTGACGATGGGGCTGGCGGTGGCCTCCTGGGTAGTGACGATGAGGCTGGCGGTGGCCTCCTGGGCAGCGGGGATGATGGCGGTCTTCTCCGCCGTGCTGCTCCTCCCAGACTTTGGAGATTTCTTCTGCCCCTTCCCCACCTTGGGAGGAGTCACAGCTGAGTTGACACTCCCCCCGGGACCCCTTTGAGGGGCTTTGCTGGCTGGAGTCTTCCCCCTCTCCCGGCGAGCACTGTCCAACTTCTGGTGCTTTACGGGGGGGGACTGGCTGTGCTTTGGCTCCGTGCCAAACTGGCTGGCCTGGTGGCCGATGCACTCCACATACCTGTAACAACAGGCACCACAGGTCCCGGAGATTTTTTGGCTGAGGTGCTAGTACGGGACCTATGAGTTGGACGGGGGTGGGGGGAAATAGGTTAAGGGTGGACAGGAAAAGTTTTTGGGAGACACTGGGACGGGTAGCTGGAGGGGGTTTGGGAGTGGAGGAAGAGGTGGTGATTGTAGGAGGTGTAACTTTTGTGGATTTGGGTGCAGGTGCATGGGCTGGAGGCTGTCGTGAGGTGGATGGCTGTTGGGTGGGTGTGTGCCTGCATTTGTGTATCTTCGGAGGGGGCGTCACAGACACACTGGGAGAGGACACAGGGGATGTGGAAATGGTAGTGGGGGTGGTGACTGCACGTGAGCGGGGTGTGGTGGTGGGTGTGCTGGTGCGGGACGTAGTGGCTGTAGTGGTAGTGCATGCAGGTGTGAGTGTAGATGAGACTGGGAGGGAGGAGGGAGACGAGGAGGAGGGGGACACAGTGGAGGCAGTGGATGTTGGTGTGTCTGTATGTGTGTGATGCTTGCGTGAGTGACTGCGGGATGTGTGGTGCTTATTTTTGCCTGAGCTTCCCTTGTGTGGTGAAGTGTGTGCAGGCTGGTCTGATGGTGTGCGTGGGATAGGCTGGGGTACAGGGGATTGGGTCTGGGTGGAGGAAGTTGGAGGGGGGAGGCTAGACACAGGGACAATGGCTGCCATCAGTGCTGAGGCCAGAGTTTGAAGGGTTCGATGAATGGGAGCCTGACGAGAAGGAATGCCCTCCAGGAATGCATTTGTGTGTTGCAACTCCCTTTCTACACCCTGGATGGCATTCAAAATGGTAGACTGCCCAACAGTGAGGGACCTGAGGAGGTCAATGGCTTCCTCACTGAGGGCAGCAGAGGTGACAGGGGCAGGGGCTGAGGTGCCTGGGGAGGGCGGTGCTGGTAGGGGGGTGGCTGCTGTACCTGTAGAAGTGGGGGGCACAGATGTTGCCGCCACCACAAGTGAGCTCCCATCGGAGGACTAGTCCGTGTCGCTGGTTGCAGATCCTGTGACCGCCGTGGTGCTCCCCTCGCCCTCCATCCCACTGGTGTATTCTGAGTCCGTGGTGTGGCCCTCCATGGCCATGTGGGATGCAGCTCCCTCGTGCTACCGGTGCCACTGTACCTCCGCCTGATGATGCTAATGCAAACAAGAACAGGGAGACCACAAAAAGGGGGGGATGACAATAGAAAGACAGGTTGAGTGCATGGCTTACCGCTACCGTTGGTGGACAATACAGACACAGCAACCCCCTGCACAACATCGCGCTGTTGGGCTCAACAGATGCAATTCCTGGGAAATGGCCTACATGGCTATGGCCGACATCTGCACACATAGATGACACAGGGGCATGAATACCTGTACTTGGCACTCTACAGAGGTGGGGTGGAGTGCCACATGGCCTGCATTACGGAGGGGCCTAGCCTACGGAACTCACCCTGGCCTAGGGAAACCCACAGCCCTCCTCCCCCACCCAGACACCTTCACTGCGCGCAAAGTCCGCTGAATGATAGTGTACTCACCCCCTTGTGTCTGCTGTGCTGCCCTCAAGCGCCCATCCAACTCAGGGTAGGCCACCGTCAGGATCCGGAACATCAGGGGGTCATGGTTCGACGGGCACCCCTTCCACGTTGGGAGGCCATCCCCAGCTGAGCCTCTGCCGTCTTCTTGCTCCAGCGGCGAATGTCCTCCCATCTTTTCCAGCAGTGGGTGCTCCGTCTGTGGTGGACCCCCAGGGTCCGGACGTCCTTGGCGATGGCACGCCAAATATCCTTCTTCTGGTGGGCGCTGACCTACATGACAAGTACAGGGGAAGAAGAGAAGTCATTACCAACTGCACCGTCAAAGTGAGTGGCCCACATCCCTACCCTTGCCATGTGGCACATGCATTCACAGTCTTTCATGCACGCAGAACTGTGCCCCCTTCCTTCTTACAACCAGCCCTCTCCACACAGGCATAGCCCATACAACATGCTCCCTGTGTACTTACCTGTTGGTCTGGAGGACCGTAGAGTAGCGTGTACTGGGGGAGGTCCCCGTTGACGAGCTTCTCCAACTCCTCTGCAGTGAAGGCAGGGGCCCTTTCCCCAGATGCATGAGCCATTGTCTTTTCCAGACCGAGGTCACAGCAGCACTTGCAGTGTAGGTCCTCTCCTGTCGAAGATCAGGTATCGAGTGATTCAACAGATAGAAAATGGCGGTGACGTCCGCTGCGGTGACGTCCGCGGCGGTGCGTACCATCACCGCCGGCATACATCGTCATTGGCTCCTGGGACCCATAGGGTCCAATGTTAACCAATGCAGCATTGTGCTGCGGTCTTCGACCGCCTACAGCGACGGTGTACAACGCCAGCGCAGTTACCTCACATCCCATTGTCCCAGGTTAGAGGTCAGGCAGCCGCCATTTCAGGGGCCAACATGGCCTAATTATCAACTGCGTCACACATACCTAGGCCTTGTCTCACAACACAAATACAGGCCACATTTTGTGTATGAATGGTGTTCTGTGTAGACTGTGGGTACATACCTCTGAGTTGTTTGACTCTGTGGTCGCTGTTGTCCTTCATATGCACCGTCCGATGGGACATGTGAGGAGATGGCGGAATCCTCCGGTGTACCGACCGCTGGTGGACCTGTCGACAATGGAGGAAAGAAGTTTGATCCTCACTTACAGGTTTGACCGTGCCACAATCCAGGAACTGTATAGCCAGTTGGAGGCAGCAATCTGCCATCCCACAGGAATCCCCCCTCAAGTGCAGGTGCTATCAGTGCTCCATTTCCTTGCAAGTGGGTCATTTCAAACAACAGTGGCCATGGCATCAGGGATGTCCCAGCCTATGTTTTCCAACGTGTTGTCCAGAGTGTTGTCTGCCTTTCTGAAACACATGAGGAGCTATATCGTTTTCCCTCAGGTGGAGGACTTGCCTACAGTGAAAGGTGACTTCTATGCCCTTGGACATATCCCCAACATCATAGGTGCCATTGATGGGACCCATGTAGCTCTGGTCCCCCCCCACAGGAGTGAACAGGTGACAGGAACCGGAAGAGTTATCATTCCATGAATGTACAGATGGTATGTTTGGCAGACCAGTACATCTCCCAGGTAAATGCTATGTTCCCTGGCTCTGTGCATGACGCCTACATCCTGCGGAATAGCAGCATCCCTTATGTGATGGGTCAACTCCAGAGGCACCGGGTCTGGCTATTGGGGGACTCTGGTTACCCCAACCTGTCATGGCTACTGACCCCAGTGAGGAATCCCAGGACCAGGGCAGAGGAATGCTACAATGAGGCCCATGGGCAGACTAGGAGGGTGATCGAACGCACCTTTGGCCTCCTGAAGGCCAGGTTCAGGTGCCTCCATATGACAGGTGGTTCCCTATTCTACTCACCAAAGAAGGTGTGCCAGATCATCGTGGCCTGCTGTATGCTTCACAACTTGGCTTTGCAACGACAGGTGCCTTTTCTGCAGGAGGATGGTCCAGATGGCGGTGTTGTGGCAGCTGTGGAGCCTGTGGACAGTGATAAGGAGGAAGCAGATGAAGAAAACATTGACAACAGGGACTCAGTCATCCAGCGATATTTCCAGTGACACACAGGTGAGAAAACATTCCTGCCTACTACAAGTACTTTAACACTTCTACCTCTATCCTGTCTGTCGATTTCAACCAGTATATGGTCACTGAGTTGTACATTTCCCTTACGGTTTCACAGGTGTGGTTTCCAACATGTGTCATCTGCTTAGATTCCTCATGGACTTGAGATGTGTGACATAGGTATGTTGACATTAAATTAGAAAAAGCATTTTGTCACTGTCATTGCTAATACACAATTTCGAAAGCACAGAATGACTCCAGATTGTTTTGTGCTTCAAGGGTGTTTATTGAAGTGCTCAATATTGGAGGGGGTTGTAAAATGGTGAGGGGTGATGGTGGAGGAATGTCCATGGCAGAGTCCAGTCTATTAGTCTCACAGGTGCGTTGCCCATATGGGCATAGGAAGTGGAGCTGGGACAGTTCCAATATGGACAGGGTTACAAAGTAGGACAGTGGTTTGACAATCAGGGTGGTCTCATTTCTTGGCGGGGGTCTTGGCATCGTTCTCTGTCTTGTTCCTGGATCTCAGGGACCACTTGCGGGGTGGTTCTCCATCTGCAGGGAGGGGTGCTGGTGTGGTGGTCCTGTGGCGGTGCCTCCTGTCCACTAGCGCCGGCGGAGTTGGTGGGCAGTTCATCGTCCATGCTAGTGTCAGGGGCCCCTTGTAGTGCCACAGTGTCCCTCCTGGTGTTAAGTATTTCCTGCAGCACCCCTACGATGGTGCCCAGGGCGGAGCTGATGGTTCTGAGTTCCTCCCTGAACCCCAAATACTGTTCCTCCTGCAGGCGCTGGGTCTCCTGAAACTTGGCCAGGACCGTTGCCATCGTCTCCTGGGAGTGGTGGTGTGCTCCCATGATGGAGGAGATGGCCTCGTGGAGAGTGGGTTCCCTTGTACTGTCCGCCCCCTGTCGCATGGCAGCCCTCCCAGTTCCCCTGTGTTCCTGTGCCTCCGTCCCCTGCACTGTGTGCCCACTGCCACTGCCCCCAGGTCCCTGTTGTTGTTGGGGTGGTGGGTTATCCTGGGTTCCCTGTAGTGGTGGACACACAGCTGATTGACGTGTCCTGGGGACGGAGGTATGGGCCCGCTGGGTGGGTGCTGTGCTGGTGTTACCAGAGGGTGGAAGGTCTGTTGTGGGCTGTGCCTGTGTGAGGGGAACCGACTGTCCCGAGGCCCACGATGGTCCGGGCTGGTCATCTAGATCCAGTTGGACAGAGCTGCTGTCATCACTGTGGGCCTCTTCTGTGGGTGGGGTGGAGATGTCTGGACCCTCCTGTGTGGTGACGTTGGGTAGTGGTCCTGCAGGGGTGTAAAAGCATGATTATTGCATCTGTGTGTGTCATGGTGTGCAATGGGTGGGTGACCGTGTACCCCAGTGCTAGCATTCCTGTGTGGGGGCTTGTGTGATGATGGTTGAGGGGGGTGTTATGGGTATGTGCAGTGGGCATGCTTTAGTGATGGGTGTCCATGCTTTGTTGTGTCATGCAGGGCTTGGTGTTGGGATGTGTGGTTTGTGTTATTAGTACATTTGTGAGGAGTTGGAGTGATAGGGGAGAGGGCGAGGGTGGGGGCCTGTGATAGCATGCAGGTAGGGTGGGGGATATGATAGTTAAAGGTTTGACTTACCAGAGTCCATTCCTCCTCCGACTCCTACGAGGCCCTCAGGATGCAGAATCGCCAAGACCTGCTCCTCCCATGTTGTTAGTTGTGGGTGAGGAGGTGGGGGTCCGCCGCCAGTCCGCTGTACTGCCAGGTAGTGTCTTGAGACCACAGAACGCACCTTCCCCCGTAGGTTGTTCCACCTCTTCCTGATGTCATCCCGATTTCTTGGGTGCTGTCCCACTGCGTTGACCCTGTCGACTATTCTTCGCCATAGCTCCATCTTCCTAGCTATGGAGGTGTGCTGCACCTGTGATCCGAATAGCTGTGGCTCTACCCGGACGATTTCCTCCACCATGCCCCTGAGCTCCTCCTCCGAGAACCTGGGGTGTCTTTGCCGTGCCATGGGGTGGTATGTGTTGTGATAAGTGTGGTGATATGTAGTGGTGTTGTGTTTTGTGCGTGGAAGTTGTGTGGGTGATGGTGTTGAGTGCCTGTGGCTGCTAGTTTGTGATGGTGGTGTCTCTCTCTGGCCTGCTTTCGGAAATTTTTGGTAGTAGGGGTTTGTGGGTGATGTGGGTGTGTGTTTTATATTGTATTGAGTGTGTGGGAGTGGTGTGTGTATGTGTATCAGGTGTGGTTATTTGGAATTGTCCAATGTGCCGGTGTTTTGTATGGGTGTGTGTATTTTGAGCGCGGCGGTGTGTACCGCCAATGGAATACCGCAGTTGAAAGACCGCCGCGTGGATTCATGGGTCGTGATAGCATGGGCGTCTTTCTGTTGGCGTGACGGTGGAGGTTTTGTTTTCGCCAGTTTATCACTGACCTTTGGTGTGGCGGACTTGTGTGGGTGTCTGAATTTTGTTGGATTTCGATTTGGATTTTGGGTTGTAATAGCTGTGACGGAATTCCACGGCCGCAGTGGTGTGTTAGCGGTCTTCTGCACGGCGTTAAGCGGCTTTTACCGCCAGTTTTGTAATGACCCCCCATGTGTTGACAACTTTGATGTGTAGCTCAGGTTTTGACCAAACTTTCTGGGAACATTGTGTCACTTGTACATGTGGGCACATCATGGGCAATGGTGTGCCCCCTTGTAACGTATGCTCAGGCCAAGTCTTACACCAAGACACATTAATGTTGATTTACCATACCTTAGAATAGCAGGTGGGAAGTTACCAGACCCCTCATCATATGGCCCCCACCTTGCCTCCATTGTGACTGGGCAAGCCTTGATGCTTCACCAGGGGTGTTGAGGTGATATATTGCATTCACAGCCCCCCTTATGCACAGGGATACAGGAAATCCAGACTTGTTGGGGCACGTGATCCTCAGGGTAATGGTGTGCATTTGATCATGATGTACCTCCACTGCAGTCACACAAGGACACTGGCACTAAGTCATCAAGGGTGCAGGGGGCCACATCTGTACCAAGGCACTTCACGTCAGCTGCACCAGTCATCACGCAGTTACCAGTTCAACCACCTGTAGCAGTAGTCCCAAGCCAGTTCGAACAGGACATGAGAAGAGACAGTGGCAAGATTTTAGCCAGACTGAAAAAATTGGAGGAGGAATCAACAGAGAACCAGAGGATGTTATGATATATCAAGAAGAAGATTAAGAAAAGCAGGACATGAACTTTTCAGTATTGTGCAACCTCCCAGTTCCTTCCTCCCCCATTTTACTGTTTAACATACTCCTATGTTGGGTATTAGATGTGACATTTTAGGTTGGTGTATGGTAGGCAGAGGGTGGGTTAAGTATAGTGGGGGTGGGTGGGTTTTTCTAAATTATTTTATTGTTGGGGTATTGGGCTGGGGGGTCATGTTGGGGTATTTTTGTATTAATAATAATAATAATAATAATACCAAAAATAAATATATTTGTTTAGGCCATAGGTTAGGTTAGCACATATGAAGTCATTGTTTATATTGTCCTACTTGAATCTTGCATCTTAAGGAGGGTGGGGAGCCAATGTTTGGAGTGTGGTGTTACATGTGTAAGATAAGTTTAGAATAGGATAGAATAGGTTAGATAGGTGTAGTTGTTAATTAAGTATAGTTAGTATAGGTTAGTTTAGCATAATGTAGATTTTAAGTATTCTTTTAGTATTTGGTTTTGAAAAAACCTGTTCATCTTAGCCTAATACATTTTGTAATTTGATTGAGTGTCCGGGGCTCCTCATGAGTGCACTGACCAAAGTGGGGGAATGGTCTAGGGTATGCTTACTGTCTTGATTTCCCAGGTGTCCCCTATGCATCCCCTGTAACCATTGAGCTGTCAGAATGGCTGCTACATAGTGTCCATTAGTGCATACATTTACCATCCAGTGTTCTAGCAATGCGCAATGTGTATGTATTCTTTATCTTTGACATGTCAATATTGTACTTCACCTGTCATTGGCGGGGTCCTACTATTTCAGTGTTGGCAAGTGTGGTACATCTGACAACAGGCACACTTGGAACTGTATCCTGCAACACTGACAGGTGGCCATCACTGATAAGCTTAGCTTTTCCTTTTCCACACAAATAAGTTGTACTGGTTCTCCCATCTGGGTAAATGACCATTGATTGGGTTCAGAGGCATACATGCTGTATATCTACTTCAAAGGATATGGGTTGAAAATCATTTAGTATACACAGTAAGTTGGTTGTAGACGACTACACTATCATTCAGCTTTCTATTGCTCGGATCCTAGTGTGTGGTTTAGTGTCTGACAGTCATGCACTCATGTACTGATATTCTGTACACATTGACATGGACTGACACAATGCTTTCTTTTAGCTGAGTAGATGGATCACAGTAAACGTAGAAATGCTAAATGAGTACAAGGTGCTTTATTTACAAGTGTAATTGTAATCATGATTTCTATACAATATCCATCACCACACACCCCATGAGTGAACATTTGCCATATGTAGCACAATTGGAGTCCAAGGTTTCGGGGCATGTCATCAGACATGGTTAGGAGTAGTGTGCATTAGTGAGGAGTGCATAAAATTGCCAATTGGTATGGAAGAGACAATGACAGAACATGAAAGACAGTTCAACAGTGGTTAGGTGAAGAGGGCACATTTCCTACTGTCACATCACTGGCATGATCTTAAGCCCAGAACTAAGGAGAAACTGTCCATGTGGCACAGACTGGTGCTACTGGGTGGTTTTCCTTGTGAATGTTATTCCTTCTACATCTTAATCCTCTGATGTTTGTGGTGCCTCCTGTGCCATGGCTGATGCTGTTGTAGAGGTAGAGGGGGCACACACACTTCAGGGGATAGAGATGTGGTCATAGGTCCCAGCATCTGCCATTTGTGGCAATACATAAGGCATCAATGCTGCAAGAATGAAGTGCTGATTTTTCAACACCGCAGCACATCACAGTGGTAGGCAGCCATGCTTTCCCTGAGGGAGACCCCTTCCCTCTGTACAGACTCCAGGGTGTTCTGCATGGTGCTGCATTTTGGGGGGCATTTGTTGTAGCCTCTGCGTCATGACAGTAGCTATGTCTGCCAGAGGCTGCTGGAGTCCACGTAGCAGGGAGTGGGTGCCTCTGTTGGCAGCTGAGTTGTCCTTATTTGGACTGAGGCACATCTGCACTCCCTCTGGGCTGCCTATCATGGTCTCCATCCCCACCAGAACCTGCTTTGCGAGCTCCCACTGGATTCCGACTACTGTCCTCTGACAGCTGATCCCTGGGTCCTCGGAGTCCAGGACTGTGTGAGTACTAGCTGGTGGCGTGTGTTTTTGGCTGGATGGTTCATGTGGAGACCCCTTAACACTGTGGCCCATATTTATACTTTTTGACGCAAAACTGCGCCAGCGCAACCACAGGTGTAAGTCATTTTTTTTACGCACACCACAGCGTCAAGTCGTAAAGCAAAACGACGTTAACGCGGTGGAAATGATTGTGGGTCGATTTACGACACAGCAAACCGGATATGAGGTGCTTTTTGTCACAATAGCATCAAAATTCCCCACAAACACAGCCATTTCAGCAGAGGAGAGCCAAAATGGATCCCATAATCCTGTGAGGACCTGGCTTGGCAGTTCGGTCTGGACTGTTCCCATGAGGAACAGGGTCAAGACTGATTTGCATATGGCTGGGTTCAAGCTGGGGTGGCATGGTGAGCAAAAAAACGATGGATTAAACCCAGATCTATGACTGGGGGTGAGTGTTTGACAATGTTCAGCATTCCGTCCATCACTTGTTGTTTTTGCTTTGTCGCCCTAAGTGGGAAGGGTATGCCCAGACGTAGGTCCCGTGCTTCCCATGCCACTGGATTCAAGCTAGCCTGGCTGATGAGGGGTGAAACTCCGAAACCGGTCCCAGGATGCTTGTTTCCGGTCCAGTGAGGACCTGGCTTGGCAGTTCGGTCTGGACTGTTCCCATGAGGAACAGGGTCAAGACTGATTTGCATATGGCTGGGTTCAAGCTGGGGTGGCATGGTGAGCAAAAAAACAATGGATTAAACCCAGATCTATGACTGGGGGTGAGTGTTTGACAATGTTCAGCATTCCGTCCATCACTTGTTGTTTTTGCTTTGTCACCCTAAGTGGGAAGGGTATACCCAGACGTGGGTCCCGTGCTTCTCATGCCACTGGATTCAAGCTAACCTGGCTGATGAGGGGTGAAACTCCGAAACCGGTCCCAGGATGCTTGTTTCCGGTCCAGTGAGGACCTGGCTTGGCAGTTCGGTCTGGACTGTTCCCATGAGGAACAGGGTCAAGACTGATTTGCATATGGCTGGGTTCAAGCTGGGGTGGCATGGTGAGCAAAAAAACAATGGATTAAACCCAGATCTATGACTGGGGGTGAGTGTTTGACAATGTTCAGCATTCCGTCCATCACTTGTTGTTTTTGCTTTGTCGCCCTAAGTGGGAAGGGTATGCCCAGACGTGGGTCGCGTGCTTCCCATGCCACTGGATTCAAGCTAGCCTGGCTGATGAGGGGTGAAACTCCGAAACCGGTCCCAGGATGCTTGTTTCCGGTCCACCCCATGAGGAACAGGGTCAAGACTGATTTGCATATGGCTGGGTTCAAGCTGGGGTGGCATGGTGAGCAAAAAAACAATGGATTAAACCCAGATCTATGACTAGGGGTGAGTGTTTGACAATGTTCAGCATTCCGTCCATCACTTGTTGTTTTTGCTTTGTTGCCCTAAGTGGGAAGGGTATGCCCAGACGTGGGTCCCGTGCTTCTCATGCCACTGGATTCAAGCTAGCCTGGCTGATGAGGGGTGAAACTCCGAAACCGGTCCCAGGATGCTTGTTTCCGGTCCAGTGAGGACCTGGCTTGGCAGTTCGGTCTGGACTGTTCCCATGAGGAACAGGGTCAAGACTGATTTGCATATGGCTGGGTTCAAGCTGGGGTGGCATGGTGAGCAAAAAAACGATGGATTAAACCCAGATCTATGACTGGCGGTGAGTGTTTGACAATGTTCAGCATTCCGTCCATCACTTGTTGTTTTTGCTTTCTCGCCCTAAGTGGGAAGGGTTTGCCTAGACGTGGGTCCCGTGCTTCCCATGCCACTGGATTCAAGCTAGCCTGGCTGATGAGGGGTGAAACTCCGAAACCGGTCCCAGGATGCTTGTTTCCGGTCCAGTGAGGACCTGGCTTGGCAGTTCGGTCTGGACTGTTCCCATGAGGAACAGGGTCAAGACTGATTTGCAAATGGTTGGGTTCAAGCTGGGGTGGCATGGTGAGGAAAAAAACAATGGATTAAACCCAGATCTATGACTGGGGGTGAGTGTTTGACAATGTTCAGCATTCCGTCCATCACTTGTTGTTTTTGCTTTGTTGCCCTAAATGGGAAGGGTATGCCCAGACGTGGGTCCCGTGCTTCTCATGCCACTGGATTCAAGCTAGCCTGGCTGATGAGGGGTGAAACTCCGAAATCGGTCCCAGGATGCTTGTTTCCGGTCCAGTGAGGACCTGGCTTGGCAGTTCGGTCTGGACTGTTCCCATGAGGAACAGGGTCAAGACTGATTTGCATATGGCTGGGTTCAAGCTGGGGTGGCATGGTGAGCAAAAAAACGATGGATTAAACCCAGATCTATGACTGGGGGTGAGTGTTTGACAATGTTCAGCATTCCGTCCATCACTTGTTGTTTTTGCTTTGTCGCCCTAAGTGGGAAGGGTATGCCCAGACGTGGGTCCCGTGCTTCCCATGCCACTGGATTCAAGCTAGCCTGGCTGATGAGGGGTGAAACTCCGAAACCGGTCCCAGAATGCTTGTTTCCGGTCCAGTGAGGACCTGGCTTGACAGTTCGGTCTGGATTGTTCCCATGAGGAACAGGGTCAAGACTGATTTGCATATAGCTGGGTTCAACCTGGGGTGGCATGGTGAGCAAAAAAACGATGAATTAAACCCAGATCTATGACTGGGGGTGAGTGTTTGACAATGTTCAGCATTCCGTCCATCACTTGTTGTTCCCGTGCTTCCCATGCCACTGGATTCAAGCTAGCCTGGCTGATGAGGGGTGAATGCTTGTTTCCGGTCCAGTGAGGACCTGGCTTGGCAGTTCGGTCTGGACTGTTCCCATGAGGAACAGGGTCAAGACTGATTTGCATATGGCTGGGTTCAAGCTGGGGTGGCATGGTGAGCAAAAAAACTATGGATTAAACCCAGATCTATGACTGAGTGTTTGACAATGTTCAGCATTCCGTCCATCACTTGTTGTTTTTGCTTTGTTGCCCTAAGTGGGAAGGGTATGCCCAGACGTGGGTCCCGTGCTTCCCATGCCACTGGATTCAAGCTAGCCTGGCTGATGAGGGGTGAAACTCCGAAACCGGTCGCAGGATGCTTGTTTCCGGTCCAGTGAGGACCTGGCTTGGCAGTTCGGTCTGGACTGTTGCCATGAGGAACAGGGTCAAAACTGATTTGCAAATGGCTGGGTTCAAGCTGGGGTGGCAGGGTGAGCAAAAAAAACATGGATTAAACCCAGATCTATGACTGGGGGTGAGTGTTTGACAATGTTCAGCATTCCGTCCATCACTTGTTGTTTTTGCTTTGTTGCCCTAAGTGGGAAGGGTATGCCCAGACGTGGGTCCCGTGCTTCTCATGCCACTGGATTCAAGCTAGCCTGGCTGATGAGGGGTGAAACTCCGAAACCGGTCCCAGGATGCTTGTTTCCGGTCCAGTGAGGACCTGGCTTGGCAGTTCGGTCTGGACTGTTCCCATGAGGAACAGGGTCAAGACTGATTTGCATACTGCTGGGTTCAAGCTGGGGTGGCATGGTGAGCAAAAAAACGATGGATTAAACCCAGATCTATGACTGGGGGTGAGTGTTTGACAATGTTCAGCATTCCGTCCATCACTTGCTGTTTTTGCTTTGTTGCCCTAAGTGGGGAGGGTATGCCCAGACGTGGGTCCCGTGCTTCCCATGCCACTGGATTCAAGCTAGCCTGGCTGATGAGGGGTGAAACTCCGAAACCGGTCCCAGGATGCTTGTTTCCGGTCCAGTGAGGACCTGGCTTGGCAGTTCGGTCTGGACTGTTCCCATGAGGAACAGGGTCAAGACTGATTTGCATATGGCTGGGTTCAAGCTGGGGTGGCATGGTGAACAAAAAAACGATGGATTAAACCCAGATCTATGACTGGGGGTGAGTGTTTGACAATGTTCAGCATTCCGTCCATTACTTGTTGTTTTTGCTTTCTCGCCCTAAGTGGGAAGGGTATGCCCAGACGTGGGTCCCGTGCTTCCCATGCGGTCCCAGGATGCTTGTTTCCTGTTCCAGTGAGGACCTGGCTTGACAGTTCGGTCTGGACTGTTCCCATGAGGAACAGGGTCAAGACTGATTTGCATATTACTGGGTTCAAGCTGGGGTGGCATGGTGGGCAAAAAAACGATGGATTAAACCCAGCTCTATGACTGGGGGTGAGTGTTTGACAATGTTCAGCATTCCGTCCATCACTTGTTGTTTTTGCTTTGTCGCCCTAAGTGGGAAGGGTATGCCCAGATGTGGGTCCGTGCTTCCCATGCCACTGGATTCAAGCTAGCCTGGCTGATGAGGGGTGAAACTCCAAAACCGGTCCCAGAATGCTTGTTTCCGGTCCAGTGAGGACCTGGCTTGGCAGTTCGGTCTGGACTGTTCCCATGAGGAACAGGGTCAAGACTGATTTGCATATGGCTGGGTTCAAGCTGGGGTGGCATGGTGAGCAAAAAAACAATGGATTAAACCCAGATCTATGATTGGGGGTGAGTGTTTGACAATGTTCAGCATTCCGTCCATCACTTGTTGTTTTTGCTTTGTCGCACTAAGTGGGAAGGGTATGCCCAGACGTGGGTCCCGTGCTTCCCATGCCACTGGATTCAAGCTAGCCTGGCTGATGAGGGGTGAAACTCCGAAACCGGTCCCAGGATGCTTGTTTCCGGTCCAGTGAGGACCTGGCTTAGCAGTTCGGTCTGGACTGTTCCCATGAGGAACAGGGTCAAGACTGATTTGCATATGGCTGGGTTCAAGCTGGGGTGGCATGGTGAGCAAAAAAATGATGGATTAAACCCAGATCTATGACTGGGGGTGAGTGTTTGACAATGTTCAGCATTCCGTCCATCACTTGTTGTTTTTGCTTTGTTGCCCTAAGTGGGAAGGGTATGCCCAGACGTGGGTCCCGTGCTTCTCATGCCATTGGATTCAAGCTAGCCTGGCTGATGAGGGGTGAAACTCCGAAACCGGTCCCAGGATGCTTGTTTCCTGTCCAGTGAGGACCTGGCTTGGCAGTTCGGTCTGGACTGTTCCCATGAGGAACAGGGTCAAGACTGATTTGCATATGGCTGGGTTCAAGCTGGGGTGGCATGGTGAACAAAAAAACGATGGATTAAACCCAGATCTATGACTGGGGGTGAGTGTTTGACAATGTTCAGCATTCCGTCCATTACTTGTTGTTTTTGCTTTCTCGCCCTAAGTGGGAAGGGTATGCCCAGACGTGGGTCCCGTGCTTCCCATGCGGTCCCAGGATGCTTGTTTCCGGTCCAGTGAGGACCTGGCTTGACAGTTCGGTCTGGACTGTTCCCATGAGGAACAGGGTCAAGACTGATTTGCATATTACTGGGTTCAAGCTGGGGTGGCATGGTGGGCAAAAAAACGATGGATTAAACCCAGCTCTATGACTGGGGGTGAGTGTTTGACAATGTTCAGCATTCCGTCCATCACTTGTTGTTTTTGCTTTGTCGCCCTAAGTGGGAAGGGTATTCCCAGATGTGGGTCCGTGCTTCCCATGCCACTGGATTCAAGCTAGCCTGGCTGATGAGGGGTGAAACTCCAAAACCGGTCCCAGAATGCTTGTTTCCGGTCCAGTGAGGACCTGGCTTGGCAGTTCGGTCTGGACTGTTCCCATGAGGAACAGGGTCAAGACTGATTTGCATATGGCTGGGTTCAAGCTGGGGTGGCATGGTGAGCAAAAAAACAATGGATTAAACCCAGATCTATGATTGGGGGTGAGTGTTTGACAATGTTCAGCATTCCGTCCATCACTTGTTGTTTTTGCTTTGTCGCACTAAGTGGGAAGGGTATGCCCAGACGTGGGTCCCGTGCTTCCCATGCCACTGGATTCAAGCTAGCCTGGCTGATGAGGGGTTAAACTCCGAAACCGGTCCCAGGATGCTTGTTTCCGGTCCAGTGAGGACCTGGCTTAGCAGTTCGGTCTGGACTGTTCCCATGAGGAACAGGGTCAAGACTGATTTGCATATGGCTGGGTTCAAGCTGGGGTGGCATGGTGAGCAAAAAAACGATGGATTAAACCCAGATCTATGACTGGGGGTGAGTGTTTGACAATGTTCAGCATTCCGTCCATCACTTGTTGTTTTTGCTTTGTTGCCCTAAGTGGGAAGGGTATGCCCAGACGTGGGTCCCGTGCTTCTCATGCCACTGGATTCAAGCTAGCCTGGCTGATGAGGGGTGAAACTCCGAAACCGGTCCCAGGATGCTTGTTTCCGGTCCAGTGAGGACCTGGCTTGGCAGTTCAGTCTGGACTGTTCCCATGAGGAACAGGGTCAAGACTGATTTGCATATGGCTGGGTTCAAGCTGGGGTGGCATGGTGAGCAAAAAAACGATGGATTAAACCCAGATCTATGACTGGGGGTGAGTGTTTGACAATGTTCAGCATTCCGTCCATCACTTGTTGTTTTTGCTTTGTCGCCCTAAGTGGGAAGGGTATGCCCAGACGTGGGTCCCGTGCTTCCCATGCCACTGGATTCAAGCTAGCCTGGCTAATGAGGGGTGAAACTCCGAAACCGGTCGCAGGATGCTTGTTTCTGGTCCAGTGAGGACCTGGCTTGGCAGTTCGGTCTGGACTGTTACCATGAGGAACAGGGTCAAGACTGATTTGCATATGGCTGGGTTCAACCTGGGGTGGCATGGTGAGCAAAAAAACTATGGATTAAACCCAGATCTATGACTGGGGGTGAGTGTTTGACAATGTTCAGCATTCCGTCCATCATTTGTTGTTTTTGCTTTGTTGCCCTAAGTGGGAAGGGTATGCCCAGACGTGGGTCCCGTGCTTCTCATGCCACTGGATTCAAGCTAGCCTGGCTGATGAGGGGTGAAACTCCGAAACCGGTCCCAGGATGCTTGTTTCCGGTCCAGTGAGGACCTGGCTTGGCAGTTCGGTCTGGACTGTTCCCATGAGGAACAGGGTCAAGACTGATTTGCATATTACTGGGTTCAAGCTGGGGTGGCATGGTGAGCAAAAAAACGATGGATTAAACCCAGATCTATGACTGGGGGTGAGTGTTTGACAATGTTCAGCATTCCGTCCATCACTTGTTGTTTTTGCTTTGTCGCCCTAAGTGGGAAGGGTATGCCCAGACGTGGGTCCCGTGCTTCCCATGCCACTGGATTCAAGCTAGCCTGGCTGATGAGGGGTCAAACTCCGAAACCGGTCCCAGGATGCTTGTTTCCAGTCCAGTGAGGACCTGGCTTGGCAGCTCGGTCTGGACTGTTCCCATGAGGAACAGGGTCAAGACTGATTTGCATATGGCTGGGTTCAAGCTGGGGTGGCATGGTGAGCAAAAAAACGATGGATTAAACCCAGATCTATGACTAGGGGTGAGTGTTTGACAATGTTCAGCATTCGGTCCATCACTTGTTGTTTTTGCTTTCTCGCCCTAAGTGGGAAGGGTATGCCCAGACGTGGGTCCCGTGCTTCCCATGCCACTGGATTCAAGCTAGCCTGGCTGATGAGGGATGAAACTCCGAAACCGGTCCCAGGATGCTTGTTTCCGGTCCAGTGAGGACCTGGCTTGGCAGTTCGGTCTGGACTGTTCCCATGAGGAACAGGGTCAAGACTGATTTGCATATTACTGGGTTCAAGCTGGGGTGGCATGGTGAGCAAAAAAACGATGGATTAAACTCAGCTCTATGACTGGGGGTGAGTGTTTGACAATGTTCAGCATTCCGTCCATCACTTGTTGTTTTTGCTTTGTCGCCCTAAGTGGGAAGGGTATGCCCAGATGTGGGTCCCGTGCTTCCCATGCCACTGGATTCAAGCTAGCCTGGCTGATGAGGGGTGAAACTCCGAAACCGGTCCCAGAATGCTTGTTTCCGGTCCAGTGAGGACCTGGCTTGGCAGTTCGGTCTGGACTGTTCCCATGAGGGACAGGGTCAAGACTGATTTGCATATGGCTGGGTTCAAGCTGGGGTGGCATGGTGAGCAAAAAAACAATGGATTAAACCCAGATCTATGACTGGGGGTGAGTGTTTGACATTGTTCAGCATTCGGTCCATCACTTGTTGTTTTTGCTTTCTCGCCCTAAGTGGGAAGGGTATGCCCAGACGTGGGTCCCGTGCTTCCCATGCCACTGGATTCAAGCTAGCCTGGCTGATGAGGGGTGAAATTCCGAAACCGGTCCCAGGATGCTTGTTTCCGGTCCAGTGAGGACCTGGCTTAGCAGTTCGGTCTGGACTGTTCCCATGAGGAACAGGGTCATGACTGATTTGCATATGGCTGGGTTCAAGCTGGGGTGGCATGGTGAGCAAAAAAACGATGGATTAAACCCAGATCTATGACTGGGGGTGAGTGTTTGACAATGTTCAGCATTCCGTCCATCACTTGTTGTTTTTGCTTTGTTGCCCTAAGTGGGAAGGGTATGCCCAGACGTGGGTCCCGTGCTTCTCATGCCACTGGATTCAAGCTAGCCTGGCTGATGAGGGGTGAAACTCCGAAACCGGTCCCAGGATGCTTGTTTCCGGTCCAGTGAGGACCTGGCTTGGCAGTTCAGTCTGGACTGTTCCCATGAGGAACAGGGTCAAGACTGATTTGCATATGGCTGGGTTCAAGCTGGGGTGGCATGGTGAGCAAAAAAACGATGGATTAAACCCAGATCTATGACTGGGGGTGAGTGTTTGACAATGTTCAGCATTCCGTCCATCACTTGTTGTTTTTGCTTTGTCGCCCTAAGTGGGAAGGGTATGCCCAGACGTGGGTCCCGTGCTTCCCATGCCACTGGATTCAAGCTAGCCTGGCTAATGAGGGGTGAAACTCCGAAACCGGTCGCAGGATGCTTGTTTCTGGTCCAGTGAGGACCTGGCTTGGCAGTTCTGTCTGGACTGTTACCATGAGGAACAGGGTCAAGACTGATTTGCATATGGCTGGGTTCAACCTGAGGTGGCATGGTGAGCAAAAAAACTATGGATTAAACCCAGATCTATGACTGGGGGTGAGTGTTTGACAATGTTCAGCATTCCGTCCATCACTTGTTGTTTTTGCTTTGTTGCCCTAAGTGGGAAGGGTATGCCCAGACGTGGGTCCCGTGCTTCTCATGCCACTGGATTCAAGCTAGCCTGGCTGATGAGGGGTGAAACTCCGAAACCGGTCCCAGGATGCTTGTTTCCGGTCCAGTGAGGACCTGGCTTGGCAGTTCGGTCTGGACTGTTCCCATGAGGAACAGGGTCAAGACTGATTTGCATATTACTGGGTTCAAGCTGGGGTGGCATGGTGAGCAAAAAAACGATGGATTAAACCCAGATCTATGACTGGGGGTGAGTGTTTGACAATGTTCAGCATTCCGTCCATCACTTGTTGTTTTTGCTTTGTCGCCCTAAGTGGGAAGGGTACGCCCAGACGTGGGTCCCGTGCTTCCCATGCCACTGGATTCAAGCTAGCCTGGCTGATGAGGGGTGAAACTCCGAAACCGGTCCCAGGATGCTTGTTTCCAGTCCAGTGAGGACCTGACTTGGCAGTTCGGTCTGGACTGTTCCCATGAGGAACAGGGTCAAGACTGATTTGCATATGGCTGGGTTCAAGCTGGGGTGGCATGGTGAGCAAAAAAACGATGGATTAAACCCAGATCTATGACTAGGGGTGAGTGTTTGACAATGTTCAGCATTCGGTCCATCACTTGTTGTTTTTGCTTTCTCGCCCTAAGTCGGAAGGGTATGCCCCGACGTGGGTCCCGTGCTTCCCATGCCACTGGATTCAAGCTAGCCTGGCTGATGAGGGATGAAACTCCGAAACCGGTCCCAGGATGCTTGTTTCCGGTCCAGTGAGGACCTGGCTTGGCAGTTCGGTCTGGACTGTTCCCATGAGGAACAGGGTCAAGACTGATTTGCATATTACTGGGTTCAAGCTGGGGTGGCATGGTGAGCAAAAAAACGATGGATTAAACCCAGCTCTATGACTGGGGGTGAGTGTTTGACAATGTTCAGCATTCCGTCCATCACTTGTTGTTTTTGCTTTGTCGCCCTAAGTGGGAAGGGTATGCCCAGATGTGGGTCCCGTGCTTCCCATGCCACTGGATTCAAGCTAGCCTGGCTGATGAGGGGTGAAACTCCGAAACCGGTCCCAGAATGCTTGTTTCCGGTCCAGTGAGGACCTGGCTTGGCAGTTCGGTCTGGACTGTTCCCATGAGGGACAGGGTCAAGACTGATTTGCATATGGCTGGGTTCAAGCTGGGGTGGCATGGTGAGCAAAAAAACAATGGATTAAACCCAGATCTATGACTGGGGGTGAGTGTTTGACATTGTTCAGCATTCCGTCCATCACTTGTTGTTTTTGCTTTGTCGCCCTAAGTGGGAAGGGTATGCCCAGACGTGGGTCCCGTGCTTCCCATGCCACTGGATTCAAGCTAGCCTGGCTGATGAGGGGTGAAACTCCGAAACCGGTCCCAGGATGCTTGTTTCCGGTCCAGTGAGGACCTGGCTTGGCAGTTTGGTCTGGACTGTTCCCATGAGGAACAGGGTCAAGACTGATTTGCATATGGCTGGGTTCAAGCTGGGGTGGCATGGTGAGCAACAAAACAATGGATTAAACCCAGATCTATGACTGGGGGTGAGTGTTTGACAATGTTCAGCATTCCGTCCATCACTTGTTGTTTTTGCTTTGTCGCCCTAAGTGGGAAGGGTATGCCCAGATGTGGGTCCCGTGCTTCCCATGCCACTGGATTCAAGCTAGCCTGGCTAATGAGGGGTGAAACTCCGAAACCGGTCCCAGGATACTTGTTTCCGGTCCAGTGAGGACCTGGCTTGGCAGTTCGGTCTGGACTGTTCCCATGAGGAACAGGGTCAAGACTGATTTGCATATGGCTGGGTTCAAGCTGGGGTGGCATTGTAAGCAAATAAACTATGGATTAAACCCAGATCTATGACTGGGGGTGAGTGTTTGACAATGTTCAGCATTCCATCTATCATTTGTTGTTTTTGCTTTGTTGCCCTAAGTGGGAAGGTATGCCCAGACGTGGGTCCCGTGCTTCTCATGCCACTGGATTCAAGCTAGCCTGGCTGATGAGGGGTAAAACTCCGAAACCGGTCCCAGGATGCTTGTTTCCGGTCCAGTGAGGACCTGGCTTGGCAGTTCGGTATGGATTGTTCCCATGAGGAATAGGGTCAAGACTGATTTGCATATGGCTGGGTTCAAGCTGGGGTGGCATGGTGAGCAACAAAACGATGGATTAAACCCAGATCTATGACTGGGGGTGAGTGTTTGACAATGTTCAGCATTCCGACTGGATTCAAGCTAGCCTGGCTAATGAGGGGTGAAACTCCGAAACCGGTCCCAGGATGCTTGTTTCCGGTCCAGTGAGGACCTGGCTTGGCAGTTCGGTCTGGACTGTTCCCATGAGGAACAGGGTCAAGACTGTTTTGCATATGGCTGGGTTCAAGCTGGGGTGGTATGGTGAGCAAAAAAACGATGGATTAAACCCAGATCTATGACTGGGGGTGAGTGTTTGACAATGTTCAGCATTCCGTCCATCACTTGTTGTTTTTGCTTTGTCGCCCTAAGTGGGAAGGGTATGCCCAGACGTGGGTCCCGTGCTTCCCATGCCACTGGATTCAAGCTAGCCTGGCTGATGAGGGGTGAAACTCCGAAACCGGTCCCAGGATGCTTGTTTCCAGTCCAGTGAGGACCTGGCTTGGCAGTTCGGTCTGGACTGTTCCCATGAGGAACAGGGTCAAGACTGATTTGCATATGGCTGGGTTCAAGCTGGGGTGGCATGGTGAGCAAAAAAACGATGGATTAAACCTAGATCTATGACTAGGGGTGAGTGTTTGACAATGTTCAGCATTTCGTCCATCACTTGTTGTTTTTGCTTTCTCGCCCTAAGTGGGAAGGGTATGCCCAGACGTGGGTCCCGTGCTTCCCATGCCACTGGATTCAAGCTAGCCTGGCTGATGAGGGATGAAACTCCGAAACCGGTCCCAGCATGCTTGTTTCCGGTCCAGTGAGGACCTGGCTTGGCAGTTCGGTCGGGACTGTTCCCATGAGGAACAGGGTCAAGACTGATTTGCATACGGCTGGGTTCAAGCTGGGGTGGCATGGTGAGCAAAAAAACGATGGATTAAACCCAGATCTATGACTGGGGGTGAGTGTTTGACAATGTTCAGCATTCCGTCTATCACTTGCTGTTTTTGCTTTGTTGCCCTAAGTGGGAAGGGTATGCCCAGACGTGGGTCCCGTGCTTCCCATGCCACTGGATTCAAGCTAGCCTGGCTGATGAGGGGTGAAACTCCGAAACCGGTCCCAGGATGCTTGTTTCCGGTCCAGTGAGGACCTGGCTTGGCAGTTTGGTCTGGACTGTTCCCATGAGGAACAGGGTCAAGACTGATTTGCATATGGCTGAGTTCAAGCTGGGGTGGCATGGTGAACAAAAAAACGATGGATTAAACCCAGATCTATGACTGGGGGTGAGTGTTTGACAATGTTCAGCATTCCGTCCATCACTTGTTGTTTTTGCTTTCTCGCCCTAAGTGGGAAGGGTATGCCCAGACGTGGGTCCCGTGCTTCGCATGCGACTGGATTCAGGCTAGCCTGGCTGATGAGGGATGAAACTCCGAAACCGGTCCCAGGATGCTTGTTTCCGGTCCAGTGAGGACCTGGCTTGACAGTTCGGTCTGGACTGTTCCCATGAGGAACAGGGTCAAGACTGATTTGCATATTACTGGGTTCAAGCTGGGGTGGCATGGTGGGCAAAAAAACGATGGATTAAACCCAGCTCTATGACTGGGGGTGAGTGTTTGACAATGTTCAGCATTCCGTCCATCACTTGTTGTTTTTGCTTTGTCGCCCTAAGTGGGAAGGGTATACCCAGATGTGGGTCCCGTGCTTCCCATGCCACTGGATTCAAGCTAGCCTGGCTGATGAGGGGTGAAACTCCAAAACCGGTCCCAGAATGCTTGTTTCCGGTCCAGTGAGGACCTGGCTTGGCAGTTCGGTCTGGACTGTTCCCATGAGGAACAGGGTCAAGACTGATTTGCATATGGCTGGGTTCAAGCTGGGGTGGCATGGTGAGCAAAAAAACAATGGATTAAACCCAGATCTATGATTGGGGGTGAGTGTTTGACAATGTTCAGCATTCCGTCCATCACTTGTTGTTTTTGCTTTGTCGCACTAAGTGGGAAGGGTATGCCCAGACGTGGGTCCCGTGCTTCCCATGCCACTGGATTCAAGCTAGCCTGGCTGATGAGGGGTGAAACTCCGAAACCGGTCCCAGGATGCTTGTTTCCGGTCCAGTGAGGACCTGGCTTAGCAGTTCGGTCTGTACTGTTCGCATGAGGAACAGGGTCAAGACTGATTTGCATATGGCTGGGTTCAAGCTGGGGTGGCATGGTGAGCAAAAAAACGATGGATTAAACCCAGATCTATGACTGGGGGTGAGTGTTTGACAATGTTCAGCATTCCGTCCATCACTTGTTGTTTTTGCTTTGATGCCCTAAGTGGGAAGGGTATGCCCAGACGTGGGTCCCGTGCTTCTCATGCCACTGGATTCAAGCTAGCCTGGCTGATGAGGGGTGAAACTCCGAAACCGGTCCCAGGATGCTTGTTTCCGGTCCAGTGAGGACCTGGCTTGGCAGTTCGGTCTGGACTGTTCCCATGAGGAACAGGGTCAAGACTGATTTGCATATGGCTGGGTTCAAGCTGGGGTGGCATGGTGAGCAAAAAAACGATGGATTAAACCCAGATCTATGACTGGGGGTGAGTGTTTGACAATGTTCAGCATTCCGTCCATCACTTGTTGTTTTTGCTTTGTCGCCCTAAGTGGGAAGGGTATGCCCAGACGTGGGTCCCGTGATTCCCATGCCAGTGGATTCAAGCTAGCCTGGCTAATGAGGGGTGAAACTCCGAAACCGGTCGCAGGATGCTTGTTTCCAGTCCAGTGAGGACCTGGCTTGGCAGTTCGGTCTGGACTGTTCCCATGAGGAACAGGGTCAAGACTGATTTGCATATGGCTGGGTTCAACCTGGGGTGGCATAGTGAGCAAAAAAACTATGGATTAAACCCAGATCTATGACTGGGGGTGAGTGTTTGACAATGTTCAGCATTCCGTCCATCACTTGTTGTTTTTGCTTTGTTGCCCTTAGTGGGAAGGGTATGCCCAGACGTGGGTCCCGTGCTTCTCATGCCACTGGATTCAAGCTAGCCTGGCTGATGAGGGGTGAAACTCCGAAACCGGTCCCAGGATGCTTGTTTCCGGTCCAGTGAGGACCTGGCTTAGCAGTTCGGTCTGGACTGTTCCCATGAGGAACAGGGTCAAGACTGATTTGCATATGGCTGGGTTCAAGCTGGGGTGGCATGGTGAGCAAAAAAACGATGGATTAAACCCAGATCTATGACTGGCGGTGAGTGTTTGACAATGTTCAGCATTCCGTCCATCACTTGTTGTTTTTGCTTTCTCGCCCTAAGTGGGAAGGGTTTGCCTAGACGTGGGTCCCGTGCTTCCCATGCCACTGGATTCAAGCTAGCCTGGCTGATGAGGGGTGAAACTCCGAAACCGGTCCCAGGATGCTTGTTTCCGGTCCAGTGAGGACCTGGCTTGGCAGTTCGGTCTGGACTGTTCCCATGAGGAACAGGGTCAAGACTGATTTGCAAATGGTTGGGTTCAAGCTGGGGTGGCATGGTGAGGAAAAAAACAATGGATTAAACCCAGATCTATGACTGGGGGTGAGTGTTTGACAATGTTCAGCATTCCGTCCATCACTTGTTGTTTTTGCTTTGTTGCCCTAAATGGGAAGGGTATGCCCAGACGTGGGTCCCGTGCTTCTCATGCCACTGGATTCAAGCTAGCCTGGCTGATGAGGGGTGAAACTCCGAAATCGGTCCCAGGATGCTTGTTTCCGGTCCAGTGAGGACCTGGCTTGGCAGTTCGGTCTGGACTGTTCCCATGAGGAACAGGGTCAAGACTGATTTGCATATGGCTGGGTTCAAGCTGGGGTGGCATGGTGAGCAAAAAAACGATGGATTAAACCCAGATCTATGACTGGGGGTGAGTGTTTGACAATGTTCAGCATTCCGTCCATCACTTGTTGTTTTTGCTTTGTCGCCCTAAGTGGGAAGGGTATGCCCAGACGTGGGTCCCGTGCTTCCCATGCCACTGGATTCAAGCTAGCCTGGCTGATGAGGGGTG
Source organism: Pleurodeles waltl (assembly GCF_031143425.1). Lineage (NCBI taxonomy): Eukaryota > Metazoa > Chordata > Amphibia > Caudata > Salamandridae > Pleurodeles > Pleurodeles waltl. The sequence continues at coordinate 347,032,400 of NC_090439.1, forward strand.
AAACTCCGAAACCGGTCCCAGAATGCTTGTTTCCGGTCCAGTGAGGACCTGGCTTGACTGTTCGGTCTGGATTGTTCCCATGAGGAACAGGGTCAAGACTGATTTGCATATAGCTGGGTTCAACCTGGGGTGGCATGGTGAGCAAAAAAACGATGAATTAAACCCAGATCTATGACTGGGGGTGAGTGTTTGACAATGTTCAGCATTCCGTCCATCACTTGTTGTTCCCGTGCTTCCCATGCCACTGGATTCAAGCTAGCCTGGCTGATGAGGGGTGAATGCTTGTTTCCGGTCCAGTGAGGACCTGGCTTGGCAGTTCGGTCTGGACTGTTCCCATGAGGAACAGGGTCAAGACTGATTTGCATATGGCTGGGTTCAAGCTGGGGTGGCATGGTGAGCAAAAAAACTATGGATTAAACCCAGATCTATGACTGAGTGTTTGACAATGTTCAGCATTCCGTCCATCACTTGTTGTTTTTGCTTTGTTGCCCTAAGTGGGAAGGGTATGCCCAGACGTGGGTCCCGTGCTTCCCATGCCACTGGATTCAAGCTAGCCTGGCTGATGAGGGGTGAAACTCCGAAACCGGTCGCAGGATGCTTGTTTCCGGTCCAGTGAGGACCTGGCTTGGCAGTTCGGTCTGGACTGTTGCCATGAGGAACAGGGTCAAAACTGATTTGCAAATGGCTGGGTTCAAGCTGGGGTGGCAGGGTGAGCAAAAAAAACATGGATTAAACCCAGATCTATGACTGGGGGTGAGTGTTTGACAATGTTCAGCATTCCGTCCATCACTTGTTGTTTTTGCTTTGTTGCCCTAAGTGGGAAGGGTATGCCCAGACGTGGGTCCCGTGCTTCTCATGCCACTGGATTCAAGCTAGCCTGGCTGATGAGGGGTGAAACTCCGAAACCGGTCCCAGGATGCTTGTTTCCGGTCCAGTGAGGACCTGGCTTGGCAGTTCGGTCTGGACTGTTCCCATGAGGAACAGGGTCAAGACTGATTTGCATATGGCTGGGTTCAAGCTGGGGTGGCATGGTGAGCAAAAAAAACATGGATTAAACCCAGATCTATGACTGGGGGTGAGTGTTTTACAATGTTCAGCATTCCGTCCATCACTTGTTGTTTTTGCTTTGTCGCCCTAAGTGGGAAGGGTATGCCCAAACGTGGGTCCCGTGCTTCCCATGCCACTGGATTCAAGCTAGCCTGGCTGATCTGGGGTGAAACTCCGAAACCGGTCCCAGGATGCTTGTTTCCGGTCCAGTGAGGACCTGGCTTGGCAGTTCGGTCTGGACTGTTCCCATGAGGAACAGGGTCAAGACTGATTTGCATACGGCTGGGTTCAAGCTGGGGTGGCATGGTGAGCAAAAAAACGATGGATTAAACCCAGATCTATGACTGGGGGTGAGTGTTTGACAATGTTCAGCATTCCGTCCATCACTTGCTGTTTTTGCTTTGTTGCCCTAAGTGGGGAGGGTATGCCCAGACGTGGGTCCCGTGCTTCCCATGCCACTGGATTCAAGCTAGCCTGGCTGATGAGGGGTGAAACTCCGAAACCGGTCCCAGGATGCTTGTTTCCGGTCCAGTGAGGACCTGGCTTGGCAGTTCGGTCTGGACTGTTCCCATGAGGAACAGGGTCAAGACTGATTTGCATATGGCTGGGTTCAAGCTGGGGTGGCATGGTGAACAAAAAAACGATGGATTAAACCCAGATCTATGACTGGGGGTGAGTGTTTGACAATGTTCAGCATTCCGTCCATTACTTGTTGTTTTTGCTTTCTCGCCCTAAGTGGGAAGGGTATGCCCAGACGTGGGTCCCGTGCTTCCCATGCGGTCCCAGGATGCTTGTTTCCTGTTCCAGTGAGGACCTGGCTTGACAGTTCGGTCTGGACTGTTCCCATGAGGAACAGGGTCAAGACTGATTTGCATATTACTGGGTTCAAGCTGGGGTGGCATGGTGGGCAAAAAAACGATGGATTAAACCCAGCTCTATGACTGGGGGTGAGTGTTTGACAATGTTCAGCATTCCGTCCATCACTTGTTGTTTTTGCTTTGTCGCCCTAAGTGGGAAGGGTATGCCCAGATGTGGGTCCGTGCTTCCCATGCCACTGGATTCAAGCTAGCCTGGCTGATGAGGGGTGAAACTCCAAAACCGGTCCCAGAATGCTTGTTTCCGGTCCAGTGAGGACCTGGCTTGGCAGTTCGGTCTGGACTGTTCCCATGAGGAACAGGGTCAAGACTGATTTGCATATGGCTGGGTTCAAGCTGGGGTGGCATGGTGAGCAAAAAAACAATGGATTAAACCCAGATCTATGATTGGGGGTGAGTGTTTGACAATGTTCAGCATTCCGTCCATCACTTGTTGTTTTTGCTTTGTCGCACTAAGTGGGAAGGGTATGCCCAGACGTGGGTCCCGTGCTTCCCATGCCACTGGATTCAAGCTAGCCTGGCTGATGAGGGGTGAAACTCCGAAACCGGTCCCAGGATGCTTGTTTCCGGTCCAGTGAGGACCTGGCTTAGCAGTTCGGTCTGGACTGTTCCCATGAGGAACAGGGTCAAGACTGATTTGCATATGGCTGGGTTCAAGCTGGGGTGGCATGGTGAGCAAAAAAATGATGGATTAAACCCAGATCTATGACTGGGGGTGAGTGTTTGACAATGTTCAGCATTCCGTCCATCACTTGTTGTTTTTGCTTTGTTGCCCTAAGTGGGAAGGGTATGCCCAGACGTGGGTCCCGTGCTTCTCATGCCATTGGATTCAAGCTAGCCTGGCTGATGAGGGGTGAAACTCCGAAACCGGTCCCAGGATGCTTGTTTCCTGTCCAGTGAGGACCTGGCTTGGCAGTTCGGTCTGGACTGTTCCCATGAGGAACAGGGTCAAGACTGATTTGCATATGGCTGGGTTCAAGCTGGGGTGGCATGGTGAACAAAAAAACGATGGATTAAACCCAGATCTATGACTGGGGGTGAGTGTTTGACAATGTTCAGCATTCCGTCCATTACTTGTTGTTTTTGCTTTCTCGCCCTAAGTGGGAAGGGTATGCCCAGACGTGGGTCCCGTGCTTCCCATGCGGTCCCAGGATGCTTGTTTCCGGTCCAGTGAGGACCTGGCTTGACAGTTCGGTCTGGACTGTTCCCATGAGGAACAGGGTCAAGACTGATTTGCATATTACTGGGTTCAAGCTGGGGTGGCATGGTGGGCAAAAAAACGATGGATTAAACCCAGCTCTATGACTGGGGGTGAGTGTTTGACAATGTTCAGCATTCCGTCCATCACTTGTTGTTTTTGCTTTGTCGCCCTAAGTGGGAAGGGTATTCCCAGATGTGGGTCCGTGCTTCCCATGCCACTGGATTCAAGCTAGCCTGGCTGATGAGGGGTGAAACTCCAAAACCGGTCCCAGAATGCTTGTTTCCGGTCCAGTGAGGACCTGGCTTGGCAGTTCGGTCTGGACTGTTCCCATGAGGAACAGGGTCAAGACTGATTTGCATATGGCTGGGTTCAAGCTGGGGTGGCATGGTGAGCAAAAAAACAATGGATTAAACCCAGATCTATGATTGGGGGTGAGTGTTTGACAATGTTCAGCATTCCGTCCATCACTTGTTGTTTTTGCTTTGTCGCACTAAGTGGGAAGGGTATGCCCAGACGTGGGTCCCGTGCTTCCCATGCCACTGGATTCAAGCTAGCCTGGCTGATGAGGGGTTAAACTCCGAAACCGGTCCCAGGATGCTTGTTTCCGGTCCAGTGAGGACCTGGCTTAGCAGTTCGGTCTGGACTGTTCCCATGAGGAACAGGGTCAAGACTGATTTGCATATGGCTGGGTTCAAGCTGGGGTGGCATGGTGAGCAAAAAAACGATGGATTAAACCCAGATCTATGACTGGGGGTGAGTGTTTGACAATGTTCAGCATTCCGTCCATCACTTGTTGTGTTTGCTTTGTTGCCCTAAGTGGGAAGGGTATGCCCAGACGTGGGTCCCGTGCTTCTCATGCCACTGGATTCAAGCTAGCCTGGCTGATGAGGGGTGAAACTCCGAAACCGGTCCCAGGATGCTTGTTTCCGGTCCAGTGAGGACCTGGCTTGGCAGTTCAGTCTGGACTGTTCCCATGAGGAACAGGGTCAAGACTGATTTGCATATGGCTGGGTTCAAGCTGGGGTGGCATGGTGAGCAAAAAAACGATGGATTAAACCCAGATCTATGACTGGGGGTGAGTGTTTGACAATGTTCAGCATTCCGTCCATCACTTGTTGTTTTTGCTTTGTCGCCCTAAGTGGGAAGGGTATGCCCAGACGTGGGTCCCGTGCTTCCCATGCCACTGGATTCAAGCTAGCCTGGCTAATGAGGGGTGAAACTCCGAAACCGGTCGCAGGATGCTTGTTTCTGGTCCAGTGAGGACCTGGCTTGGCAGTTCGGTCTGGACTGTTACCATGAGGAACAGGGTCAAGACTGATTTGCATATGGCTGGGTTCAACCTGGGGTGGCATGGTGAGCAAAAAAACTATGGATTAAACCCAGATCTATGACTGGGGGTGAGTGTTTGACAATGTTCAGCATTCCGTCCATCACTTGTTGTTTTTGCTTTGTTGCCCTAAGTGGGAAGGGTATGCCCAGACGTGGGTCCCGTGCTTCTCATGCCACTGGATTCAAGCTAGCCTGGCTGATGAGGGGTGAAACTCCGAAACCGGTCCCAGGATGCTTGTTTCCGGTCCAGTGAGGACCTGGCTTGGCAGTTCGGTCTGGACTGTTCCCATGAGGAACAGGGTCAAGACTGATTTGCATATTACTGGGTTCAAGCTGGGGTGGCATGGTGAGCAAAAAAACGATGGATTAAACCCAGATCTATGACTGGGGGTGAGTGTTTGACAATGTTCAGCATTCCGTCCATCACTTGTTGTTTTTGCTTTGTCGCCCTAAGTGGGAAGGGTATGCCCAGACGTGGGTCCCGTGCTTCCCATGCCACTGGATTCAAGCTAGCCTGGCTGATGAGGGGTCAAACTCCGAAACCGGTCCCAGGATGCTTGTTTCCAGTCCAGTGAGGACCTGGCTTGGCAGCTCGGTCTGGACTGTTCCCATGAGGAACAGGGTCAAGACTGATTTGCATATGGCTGGGTTCAAGCTGGGGTGGCATGGTGAGCAAAAAAACGATGGATTAAACCCAGATCTATGACTAGGGGTGAGTGTTTGACAATGTTCAGCATTCGGTCCATCACTTGTTGTTTTTGCTTTCTCGCCCTAAGTGGGAAGGGTATGCCCAGACGTGGGTCCCGTGCTTCCCATGCCACTGGATTCAAGCTAGCCTGGCTGATGAGGGATGAAACTCCGAAACCGGTCCCAGGATGCTTGTTTCCGGTCCAGTGAGGACCTGGCTTGGCAGTTCGGTCTGGACTGTTCCCATGAGGAACAGGGTCAAGACTGATTTGCATATTACTGGGTTCAAGCTGGGGTGGCATGGTGAGCAAAAAAACGATGGATTAAACTCAGCTCTATGACTGGGGGTGAGTGTTTGACAATGTTCAGCATTCCGTCCATCACTTGTTGTTTTTGCTTTGTCGCCCTAAGTGGGAAGGGTATGCCCAGATGTGGGTCCCGTGCTTCCCATGCCACTGGATTCAAGCTAGCCTGGCTGATGAGGGGTGAAACTCCGAAACCGGTCCCAGAATGCTTGTTTCCGGTCCAGTGAGGACCTGGCTTGGCAGTTCGGTCTGGACTGTTCCCATGAGGGACAGGGTCAAGACTGATTTGCATATGGCTGGGTTCAAGCTGGGGTGGCATGGTGAGCAAAAAAACAATGGATTAAACCCAGATCTATGACTGGGGGTGAGTGTTTGACATTGTTCAGCATTCGGTCCATCACTTGTTGTTTTTGCTTTCTCGCCCTAAGTGGGAAGGGTATGCCCAGACGTGGGTCCCGTGCTTCCCATGCCACTGGATTCAAGCTAGCCTGGCTGATGAGGGGTGAAATTCCGAAACCGGTCCCAGGATGCTTGTTTCCGGTCCAGTGAGGACCTGGCTTAGCAGTTCGGTCTGGACTGTTCCCATGAGGAACAGGGTCATGACTGATTTGCATATGGCTGGGTTCAAGCTGGGGTGGCATGGTGAGCAAAAAAACGATGGATTAAACCCAGATCTATGACTGGGGGTGAGTGTTTGACAATGTTCAGCATTCCGTCCATCACTTGTTGTTTTTGCTTTGTTGCCCTAAGTGGGAAGGGTATGCCCAGACGTGGGTCCCGTGCTTCTCATGCCACTGGATTCAAGCTAGCCTGGCTGATGAGGGGTGAAACTCCGAAACCGGTCCCAGGATGCTTGTTTCCGGTCCAGTGAGGACCTGGCTTGGCAGTTCAGTCTGGACTGTTCCCATGAGGAACAGGGTCAAGACTGATTTGCATATGGCTGGGTTCAAGCTGGGGTGGCATGGTGAGCAAAAAAACGATGGATTAAACCCAGATCTATGACTGGGGGTGAGTGTTTGACAATGTTCAGCATTCCGTCCATCACTTGTTGTTTTTGCTTTGTCGCCCTAAGTGGGAAGGGTATGCCCAGACGTGGGTCCCGTGCTTCCCATGCCACTGGATTCAAGCTAGCCTGGCTAATGAGGGGTGAAACTCCGAAACCGGTCGCAGGATGCTTGTTTCTGGTCCAGTGAGGACCTGGCTTGGCAGTTCTGTCTGGACTGTTACCATGAGGAACAGGGTCAAGACTGATTTGCATATGGCTGGGTTCAACCTGAGGTGGCATGGTGAGCAAAAAAACTATGGATTAAACCCAGATCTATGACTGGGGGTGAGTGTTTGACAATGTTCAGCATTCCGTCCATCACTTGTTGTTTTTGCTTTGTTGCCCTAAGTGGGAAGGGTATGCCCAGACGTGGGTCCCGTGCTTCTCATGCCACTGGATTCAAGCTAGCCTGGCTGATGAGGGGTGAAACTCCGAAACCGGTCCCAGGATGCTTGTTTCCGGTCCAGTGAGGACCTGGCTTGGCAGTTCGGTCTGGACTGTTCCCATGAGGAACAGGGTCAAGACTGATTTGCATATTACTGGGTTCAAGCTGGGGTGGCATGGTGAGCAAAAAAACGATGGATTAAACCCAGATCTATGACTGGGGGTGAGTGTTTGACAATGTTCAGCATTCCGTCCATCACTTGTTGTTTTTGCTTTGTCGCCCTAAGTGGGAAGGGTACGCCCAGACGTGGGTCCCGTGCTTCCCATGCCACTGGATTCAAGCTAGCCTGGCTGATGAGGGGTGAAACTCCGAAACCGGTCCCAGGATGCTTGTTTCCAGTCCAGTGAGGACCTGACTTGGCAGTTCGGTCTGGACTGTTCCCATGAGGAACAGGGTCAAGACTGATTTGCATATGGCTGGGTTCAAGCTGGGGTGGCATGGTGAGCAAAAAAACGATGGATTAAACCCAGATCTATGACTAGGGGTGAGTGTTTGACAATGTTCAGCATTCGGTCCATCACTTGTTGTTTTTGCTTTCTCGCCCTAAGTGGGAAGGGTATGCCCCGACGTGGGTCCCGTGCTTCCCATGCCACTGGATTCAAGCTAGCCTGGCTGATGAGGGATGAAACTCCGAAACCGGTCCCAGGATGCTTGTTTCCGGTCCAGTGAGGACCTGGCTTGGCAGTTCGGTCTGGACTGTTCCCATGAGGAACAGGGTCAAGACTGATTTGCATATTACTGGGTTCAAGCTGGGGTGGCATGGTGAGCAAAAAAACGATGGATTAAACCCAGCTCTATGACTGGGGGTGAGTGTTTGACAATGTTCAGCATTCCGTCCATCACTTGTTGTTTTTGCTTTGTCGCCCTAAGTGGGAAGGGTATGCCCAGATGTGGGTCCCGTGCTTCCCATGCCACTGGATTCAAGCTAGCCTGGCTGATGAGGGGTGAAACTCCGAAACCGGTCCCAGAATGCTTGTTTCCGGTCCAGTGAGGACCTGGCTTGGCAGTTCGGTCTGGACTGTTCCCATGAGGGACAGGGTCAAGACTGATTTGCATATGGCTGGGTTCAAGCTGGGGTGGCATGGTGAGCAAAAAAACAATGGATTAAACCCAGATCTATGACTGGGGGTGAGTGTTTGACATTGTTCAGCATTCCGTCCATCACTTGTTGTTTTTGCTTTGTCGCCCTAAGTGGGAAGGGTATGCCCAGACGTGGGTCCCGTGCTTCCCATGCCACTGGATTCAAGCTAGCCTGGCTGATGAGGGATGAAACTCCGAAACCGGTCCCAGGATGCTTGTTTCCGGTCCAGTGAGGACCTGGCTTGGCAGTTCGGTCTGGACTGTTCCCATGAGGAACAGGGTCAAGACTGATTTGCATATTACTGGGTTCAAGCTGGGGTGGCATGGTGAGCAAAAAAACGATGGATTAAACTCAGCTCTATGACTGGGGGTGAGTGTTTGACAATGTTCAGCATTCCGTCCATCACTTGTTGTTTTTGCTTTGTCGCCCTAAGTGGGAAGGGTATGCCCAGATGTGGGTCCCGTGCTTCCCATGCCACTGGATTCAAGCTAGCCTGGCTGATGAGGGGTGAAACTCCGAAACCGGTCCCAGAATGCTTGTTTCCGGTCCAGTGAGGACCTGGCTTGGCAGTTCGGTCTGGACTGTTCCCATGAGGGACAGGGTCAAGACTGATTTGCATATGGCTGGGTTCAAGCTGGGGTGGCATGGTGAGCAAAAAAACAATGGATTAAACCCAGATCTATGACTGGGGGTGAGTGTTTGACATTGTTCAGCATTCGGTCCATCACTTGTTGTTTTTGCTTTCTCGCCCTAAGTGGGAAGGGTATGCCCAGACGTGGGTCCCGTGCTTCCCATGCCACTGGATTCAAGCTAGCCTGGCTGATGAGGGGTGAAATTCCGAAACCGGTCCCAGGATGCTTGTTTCCGGTCCAGTGAGGACCTGGCTTAGCAGTTCGGTCTGGACTGTTCCCATGAGGAACAGGGTCATGACTGATTTGCATATGGCTGGGTTCAAGCTGGGGTGGCATGGTGAGCAAAAAAACGATGGATTAAACCCAGATCTATGACTGGGGGTGAGTGTTTGACAATGTTCAGCATTCCGTCCATCACTTGTTGTTTTTGCTTTGTTGCCCTAAGTGGGAAGGGTATGCCCAGACGTGGGTCCCGTGCTTCTCATGCCACTGGATTCAAGCTAGCCTGGCTGATGAGGGGTGAAACTCCGAAACCGGTCCCAGGATGCTTGTTTCCGGTCCAGTGAGGACCTGGCTTGGCAGTTCAGTCTGGACTGTTCCCATGAGGAACAGGGTCAAGACTGATTTGCATATGGCTGGGTTCAAGCTGGGGTGGCATGGTGAGCAAAAAAACGATGGATTAAACCCAGATCTATGACTGGGGGTGAGTGTTTGACAATGTTCAGCATTCCGTCCATCACTTGTTGTTTTTGCTTTGTCGCCCTAAGTGGGAAGGGTATGCCCAGACGTGGGTCCCGTGCTTCCCATGCCACTGGATTCAAGCTAGCCTGGCTAATGAGGGGTGAAACTCCGAAACCGGTCGCAGGATGCTTGTTTCTGGTCCAGTGAGGACCTGGCTTGGCAGTTCTGTCTGGACTGTTACCATGAGGAACAGGGTCAAGACTGATTTGCATATGGCTGGGTTCAACCTGAGGTGGCATGGTGAGCAAAAAAACTATGGATTAAACCCAGATCTATGACTGGGGGTGAGTGTTTGACAATGTTCAGCATTCCGTCCATCACTTGTTGTTTTTGCTTTGTTGCCCTAAGTGGGAAGGGTATGCCCAGACGTGGGTCCCGTGCTTCTCATGCCACTGGATTCAAGCTAGCCTGGCTGATGAGGGGTGAAACTCCGAAACCGGTCCCAGGATGCTTGTTTCCGGTCCAGTGAGGACCTGGCTTGGCAGTTCGGTCTGGACTGTTCCCATGAGGAACAGGGTCAAGACTGATTTGCATATTACTGGGTTCAAGCTGGGGTGGCATGGTGAGCAAAAAAACGATGGATTAAACCCAGATCTATGACTGGGGGTGAGTGTTTGACAATGTTCAGCATTCCGTCCATCACTTGTTGTTTTTGCTTTGTCGCCCTAAGTGGGAAGGGTACGCCCAGACGTGGGTCCCGTGCTTCCCATGCCACTGGATTCAAGCTAGCCTGGCTGATGAGGGGTGAAACTCCGAAACCGGTCCCAGGATGCTTGTTTCCAGTCCAGTGAGGACCTGACTTGGCAGTTCGGTCTGGACTGTTCCCATGAGGAACAGGGTCAAGACTGATTTGCATATGGCTGGGTTCAAGCTGGGGTGGCATGGTGAGCAAAAAAACGATGGATTAAACCCAGATCTATGACTAGGGGTGAGTGTTTGACAATGTTCAGCATTCGGTCCATCACTTGTTGTTTTTGCTTTCTCGCCCTAAGTGGGAAGGGTATGCCCCGACGTGGGTCCCGTGCTTCCCATGCCACTGGATTCAAGCTAGCCTGGCTGATGAGGGATGAAACTCCGAAACCGGTCCCAGGATGCTTGTTTCCGGTCCAGTGAGGACCTGGCTTGGCAGTTCGGTCTGGACTGTTCCCATGAGGAACAGGGTCAAGACTGATTTGCATATTACTGGGTTCAAGCTGGGGTGGCATGGTGAGCAAAAAAACGATGGATTAAACCCAGCTCTATGACTGGGGGTGAGTGTTTGACAATGTTCAGCATTCCGTCCATCACTTGTTGTTTTTGCTTTGTCGCCCTAAGTGGGAAGGGTATGCCCAGATGTGGGTCCCGTGCTTCCCATGCCACTGGATTCAAGCTAGCCTGGCTGATGAGGGGTGAAACTCCGAAACCGGTCCCAGAATGCTTGTTTCCGGTCCAGTGAGGACCTGGCTTGGCAGTTCGGTCTGGACTGTTCCCATGAGGGACAGGGTCAAGACTGATTTGCATATGGCTGGGTTCAAGCTGGGGTGGCATGGTGAGCAAAAAAACAATGGATTAAACCCAGATCTATGACTGGGGGTGAGTGTTTGACATTGTTCAGCATTCCGTCCATCACTTGTTGTTTTTGCTTTGTCGCCCTAAGTGGGAAGGGTATGCCCAGACGTGGGTCCCGTGCTTCCCATGCCACTGGATTCAAGCTAGCCTGGCTGATGAGGGGTGAAACTCCGAAACCGGTCCCAGGATGCTTGTTTCCGGTCCAGTGAGGACCTGGCTTGGCAGTTTGGTCTGGACTGTTCCCATGAGGAACAGGGTCAAGACTGATTTGCATATGGCTGGGTTCAAGCTGGGGTGGCATGGTGAGCAACAAAACAATGGATTAAACCCAGATCTATGACTGGGGGTGAGTGTTTGACAATGTTCAGCATTCCGTCCATCACTTGTTGTTTTTGCTTTGTCGCCCTAAGTGGGAAGGGTATGCCCAGATGTGGGTCCCGTGCTTCCCATGCCACTGGATTCAAGCTAGCCTGGCTAATGAGGGGTGAAACTCCGAAACCGGTCCCAGGATACTTGTTTCCGGTCCAGTGAGGACCTGGCTTGGCAGTTCGGTCTGGACTGTTCCCATGAGGAACAGGGTCAAGACTGATTTGCATATGGCTGGGTTCAAGCTGGGGTGGCATTGTAAGCAAATAAACTATGGATTAAACCCAGATCTATGACTGGGGGTGAGTGTTTGACAATGTTCAGCATTCCATCTATCATTTGTTGTTTTTGCTTTGTTGCCCTAAGTGGGAAGGTATGCCCAGACGTGGGTCCCGTGCTTCTCATGCCACTGGATTCAAGCTAGCCTGGCTGATGAGGGGTAAAACTCCGAAACCGGTCCCAGGATGCTTGTTTCCGGTCCAGTGAGGACCTGGCTTGGCAGTTCGGTATGGATTGTTCCCATGAGGAATAGGGTCAAGACTGATTTGCATATGGCTGGGTTCAAGCTGGGGTGGCATGGTGAGCAACAAAACGATGGATTAAACCCAGATCTATGACTGGGGGTGAGTGTTTGACAATGTTCAGCATTCCGACTGGATTCAAGCTAGCCTGGCTAATGAGGGGTGAAACTCCGAAACCGGTCCCAGGATGCTTGTTTCCGGTCCAGTGAGGACCTGGCTTGGCAGTTCGGTCTGGACTGTTCCCATGAGGAACAGGGTCAAGACTGTTTTGCATATGGCTGGGTTCAAGCTGGGGTGGCATGGTGAGCAAAAAAACGATGGATTAAACCCAGATCTATGACTGGGGGTGAGTGTTTGACAATGTTCAGCATTCCGTCCATCACTTGTTGTTTTTGCTTTGTCGCCCTAAGTGGGAAGGGTATGCCCAGACGTGGGTCCCGTGCTTCCCATGCCACTGGATTCAAGCTAGCCTGGCTGATGAGGGGTGAAACTCCGAAACCGGTCCCAGGATGCTTGTTTCCAGTCCAGTGAGGACCTGGCTTGGCAGTTCGGTCTGGACTGTTCCCATGAGGAACAGGGTCAAGACTGATTTGCATATGGCTGGGTTCAAGCTGGGGTGGCATGGTGAGCAAAAAAACGATGGATTAAACCTAGATCTATGACTAGGGGTGAGTGTTTGACAATGTTCAGCATTTCGTCCATCACTTGTTGTTTTTGCTTTCTCGCCCTCAGTGGGAAGGGTATGCCCAGACGTGGGTCCCGTGCTTCCCATGCCACTGGATTCAAGCTAGCCTGGCTGATGAGGGATGAAACTCCGAAACCGGTCCCAGCATGCTTGTTTCCGGTCCAGTGAGGGCCTGGCTTGGCAGTTCGGTCGGGACTGTTCCCATGAGGAACAGGGTCAAGACTGATTTGCATACGGCTGGGTTCAAGCTGGGGTGGCATGGTGAGCAAAAAAACGATGGATTAAACCCAGATCTATGACTGGGGGTGAGTGTTTGACAATGTTCAGCATTCCGTCTATCACTTGCTGTTTTTGCTTTGTTGCCCTAAGTGGGAAGGGTATGCCCAGACGTGGGTCCCGTGCTTCCCATGCCACTGGATTCAAGCTAGCCTGGCTGATGAGGGGTGAAACTCCGAAACCGGTCCCAGGATGCTTGTTTCCGGTCCAGTGAGGACCTGGCTTGGCAGTTTGGTCTGGACTGTTCCCATGAGGAACAGGGTCAAGACTGATTTGCATATGGCTGAGTTCAAGCTGGGGTGGCATGGTGAACAAAAAAACGATGGATTAAACCCAGATCTATGACTGGGGGTGAGTGTTTGACAATGTTCAGCATTCCGTCCATCACTTGTTGTTTTTGCTTTCTCGCCCTAAGTGGGAAGGGTATGCCCAGACGTGGGTCCCGTGCTTCGCATGCGACTGGATTCAGGCTAGCCTGGCTGATGAGGGATGAAACTCCGAAACCGGTCCCAGGATGCTTGTTTCCGGTCCAGTGAGGACCTGGCTTGACAGTTCGGTCTGGACTGTTCCCATGAGGAACAGGGTCAAGACTGATTTGCATATTACTGGGTTCAAGCTGGGGTGGCATGGTGGGCAAAAAAACGATGGATTAAACCCAGCTCTATGACTGGGGGTGAGTGTTTGACAATGTTCAGCATTCCGTCCATCACTTGTTGTTTTTGCTTTGTCGCCCTAAGTGGGAAGGGTATACCCAGATGTGGGTCCCGTGCTTCCCATGCCACTGGATTCAAGCTAGCCTGGCTGATGAGGGGTGAAACTCCAAAACCGGTCCCAGAATGCTTGTTTCCGGTCCAGTGAGGACCTGGCTTGGCAGTTCGGTCTGGACTGTTCCCATGAGGAACAGGGTCAAGACTGATTTGCATATGGCTGGGTTCAAGCTGGGGTGGCATGGTGAGCAAAAAAACAATGGATTAAACCCAGATCTATGATTGGGGGTGAGTGTTTGACAATGTTCAGCATTCCGTCCATCACTTGTTGTTTTTGCTTTGTCGCACTAAGTGGGAAGGGTATGCCCAGACGTGGGTCCCGTGCTTCCCATGCCACTGGATTCAAGCTAGCCTGGCTGATGAGGGGTGAAACTCCGAAACCGGTCCCAGGATGCTTGTTTCCGGTCCAGTGAGGACCTGGCTTAGCAGTTCGGTCTGTACTGTTCGCATGAGGAACAGGGTCAAGACTGATTTGCATATGGCTGGGTTCAAGCTGGGGTGGCATGGTGAGCAAAAAAACGATGGATTAAACCCAGATCTATGACTGGGGGTGAGTGTTTGACAATGTTCAGCATTCCGTCCATCACTTGTTGTTTTTGCTTTGTTGCCCTAAGTGGGAAGGGTATGCCCAGACGTGGGTCCCGTGCTTCTCATGCCACTGGATTCAAGCTAGCCTGGCTGATGAGGGGTGAAACTCCGAAACCGGTCCCAGGATGCTTGTTTCCGGTCCAGTGAGGACCTGGCTTGGCAGTTCGGTCTGGACTGTTCCCATGAGGAACAGGGTCAAGACTGATTTGCATATGGCTGGGTTCAAGCTGGGGTGGCATGGTGAGCAAAAAAACGATGGATTAAACCCAGATCTATGACTGGGGGTGAGTGTTTGACAATGTTCAGCATTCCGTCCATCACTTGTTGTTTTTGCTTTGTCGCCCTAAGTGGGAAGGGTATGCCCAGACGTGGGTCCCGTGATTCCCATGCCAGTGGATTCAAGCTAGCCTGGCTAATGAGGGGTGAAACTCCGAAACCGGTCGCAGGATGCTTGTTTCCGGTCCAGTGAGGACCTGGCTTGGCAGTTCGGTCTGGACTGTTCCCATGAGGAACAGGGTCAAGACTGATTTGCATATGGCTGGGTTCAACCTGGGGTGGCATGGTGAGCAAAAAAACTATGGATTAAACCCAGATCTATGACTGGGGGTGAGTGTTTGACAATGTTCAGCATTCCGTCCATCACTTGTTGTTTTTGCTTTGTTGCCCTTAGTGGGAAGGGTATGCCCAGACGTGGGTCCCGTGCTTCTCATGCCACTGGATTCAAGCTAGCCTGGCTGATGAGGGGTGAAACTCCGAAACCGGTCCCAGGATGCTTGTTTCCGGTCCAGTGAGGACCTGGCTTAGCAGTTCGGTCTGGACTGTTCCCATGAGGAACAGGGTCAAGACTGATTTGCATATGGCTGGGTTCAAGCTGGGGTGGCATGGTGAGCAAAAAAACGATGGATTAAACCCAGATCTATGACTGGGGGTGAGTGTTTGACAATGTTCAGCATTCCGTCCATCACTTGTTGTTTTTGCTTTGTTGCCCTAAGTGGGAAGGGTATGCCCAGACGTGGGTCCCGTGCTTCTCATGCCACTGGATTCAAGCTAGCCTGGCTGATGAGGGGTGAAACTCCGAAACCGGTCCCAGGATGCTTGTTTCCGGTCCAGTGAGGACCTGGCTTGGCAGTTCAGTCTGGACTGTTCCCATGAGGAACAGGGTCAAGACTGATTTGCATATGGCTGGGTTCAAGCTGGGGTGGCATGGTGAGCAAAAAAACGATGGATTAAACCCAGATCTATGACTGGGGGTGAGTGTTTGACAATGTTCAGCATTCCGTCCATCACTTGTTGTTTTTGCTTTGTCGCCCTAAGTGGGAAGGGTATGCCCAGACGTGGGTCCCGTGCTTCCCATGCCACTGGATTCAAGCTAGCCTGGCTAATGAGGGGTGAAACTCCGAAACCGGTCACCGGTCGCAGGATGCTTGTTTCTGGTCCAGTGAGGACCTGGCTTGGCAGTTCGGTCTGGACTGTTACCATGAGGAACAGGGTCAAGACTGATTTGCATATGGCTGGGTTCAACCTGGGGTGGCATGGTGAGCAAAAAAACTATGGATTAAACCCAGATCTATGACTGGGGGTGAGTGTTTGACAATGTTCAGCATTCCGTCCATCACTTGTTGTTTTTGCTTTGTTGCCCTAAGTGGGAAGGGTATGCCCAGACGTGGGTCCCGTGCTTCTCATGCCACTGGATTCAAGCTAGCCTGGCTGATCTGGGGTGAAACTCCGAAACCGGTCCCAGGATGCTTGTTTCCGGTCCAGTGAGGACCTGGCTTGGCAGTTCGGTCTGGACTGTTCCCATGAGGAACAGGGTCAAGACTGATTTGCATACGGCTGGGTTCAAGCTGGGGTGGCATGGTGAGCAAAAAAACGATGGATTAAACCCAGATCTATGACTGGGGGTGAGTGTTTGACAATGTTCAGCATTCCGTCCATCACTTGCTGTTTTTGCTTTGTTGCCCTAAGTGGGGAGGGTATGCCCAGACGTGGGTCCCGTGCTTCCCATGCCACTGGATTCAAGCTAGCCTGGCTGATGAGGGGTGAAACTCCGAAACCGGTCCCAGGATGCTTGTTTCCGGTCCAGTGAGGACCTGGCTTGGCAGTTCGGTCTGGACTGTTCCCATGAGGAACAGGGTCAAGACTGATTTGCATATGGCTGGGTTCAAGCTGGGGTGGCATGGTGAACAAAAAAACGATGGATTAAACCCAGATCTATGACTGGGGGTGAGTGTTTGACAATGTTCAGCATTCCGTCCATTACTTGTTGTTTTTGCTTTCTCGCCCTAAGTGGGAAGGGTATGCCCAGACGTGGGTCCCGTGCTTCCCATGCGGTCCCAGGATGCTTGTTTCCTGTTCCAGTGAGGACCTGGCTTGACAGTTCGGTCTGGACTGTTCCCATGAGGAACAGGGTCAAGACTGATTTGCATATTACTGGGTTCAAGCTGGGGTGGCATGGTGGGCAAAAAAACGATGGATTAAACCCAGCTCTATGACTGGGGGTGAGTGTTTGACAATGTTCAGCATTCCGTCCATCACTTGTTGTTTTTGCTTTGTCGCCCTAAGTGGGAAGGGTATGCCCAGATGTGGGTCCGTGCTTCCCATGCCACTGGATTCAAGCTAGCCTGGCTGATGAGGGGTGAAACTCCAAAACCGGTCCCAGAATGCTTGTTTCCGGTCCAGTGAGGACCTGGCTTGGCAGTTCGGTCTGGACTGTTCCCATGAGGAACAGGGTCAAGACTGATTTGCATATGGCTGGGTTCAAGCTGGGGTGGCATGGTGAGCAAAAAAACAATGGATTAAACCCAGATCTATGATTGGGGGTGAGTGTTTGACAATGTTCAGCATTCCGTCCATCACTTGTTGTTTTTGCTTTGTCGCACTAAGTGGGAAGGGTATGCCCAGACGTGGGTCCCGTGCTTCCCATGCCACTGGATTCAAGCTAGCCTGGCTGATGAGGGGTGAAACTCCGAAACCGGTCCCAGGATGCTTGTTTCCGGTCCAGTGAGGACCTGGCTTAGCAGTTCGGTCTGGACTGTTCCCATGAGGAACAGGGTCAAGACTGATTTGCATATGGCTGGGTTCAAGCTGGGGTGGCATGGTGAGCAAAAAAATGATGGATTAAACCCAGATCTATGACTGGGGGTGAGTGTTTGACAATGTTCAGCATTCCGTCCATCACTTGTTGTTTTTGCTTTGTTGCCCTAAGTGGGAAGGGTATGCCCAGACGTGGGTCCCGTGCTTCTCATGCCATTGGATTCAAGCTAGCCTGGCTGATGAGGGGTGAAACTCCGAAACCGGTCCCAGGATGCTTGTTTCCTGTCCAGTGAGGACCTGGCTTGGCAGTTCGGTCTGGACTGTTCCCATGAGGAACAGGGTCAAGACTGATTTGCATATGGCTGGGTTCAAGCTGGGGTGGCATGGTGAACAAAAAAACGATGGATTAAACCCAGATCTATGACTGGGGGTGAGTGTTTGACAATGTTCAGCATTCCGTCCATTACTTGTTGTTTTTGCTTTCTCGCCCTAAGTGGGAAGGGTATGCCCAGACGTGGGTCCCGTGCTTCCCATGCGGTCCCAGGATGCTTGTTTCCGGTCCAGTGAGGACCTGGCTTGACAGTTCGGTCTGGACTGTTCCCATGAGGAACAGGGTCAAGACTGATTTGCATATTACTGGGTTCAAGCTGGGGTGGCATGGTGGGCAAAAAAACGATGGATTAAACCCAGCTCTATGACTGGGGGTGAGTGTTTGACAATGTTCAGCATTCCGTCCATCACTTGTTGTTTTTGCTTTGTCGCCCTAAGTGGGAAGGGTATTCCCAGATGTGGGTCCGTGCTTCCCATGCCACTGGATTCAAGCTAGCCTGGCTGATGAGGGGTGAAACTCCAAAACCGGTCCCAGAATGCTTGTTTCCGGTCCAGTGAGGACCTGGCTTGGCAGTTCGGTCTGGACTGTTCCCATGAGGAACAGGGTCAAGACTGATTTGCATATGGCTGGGTTCAAGCTGGGGTGGCATGGTGAGCAAAAAAACAATGGATTAAACCCAGATCTATGATTGGGGGTGAGTGTTTGACAATGTTCAGCATTCCGTCCATCACTTGTTGTTTTTGCTTTGTCGCACTAAGTGGGAAGGGTATGCCCAGACGTGGGTCCCGTGCTTCCCATGCCACTGGATTCAAGCTAGCCTGGCTGATGAGGGGTTAAACTCCGAAACCGGTCCCAGGATGCTTGTTTCCGGTCCAGTGAGGACCTGGCTTAGCAGTTCGGTCTGGACTGTTCCCATGAGGAACAGGGTCAAGACTGATTTGCATATGGCTGGGTTCAAGCTGGGGTGGCATGGTGAGCAAAAAAACGATGGATTAAACCCAGATCTATGACTGGGGGTGAGTGTTTGACAATGTTCAGCATTCCGTCCATCACTTGTTGTTTTTGCTTTGTTGCCCTAAGTGGGAAGGGTATGCCCAGACGTGGGTCCCGTGCTTCTCATGCCACTGGATTCAAGCTAGCCTGGCTGATGAGGGGTGAAACTCCGAAACCGGTCCCAGGATGCTTGTTTCCGGTCCAGTGAGGACCTGGCTTGGCAGTTCAGTCTGGACTGTTCCCATGAGGAACAGGGTCAAGACTGATTTGCATATGGCTGGGTTCAAGCTGGGGTGGCATGGTGAGCAAAAAAACGATGGATTAAACCCAGATCTATGACTGGGGGTGAGTGTTTGACAATGTTCAGCATTCCGTCCATCACTTGTTGTTTTTGCTTTGTCGCCCTAAGTGGGAAGGGTATGCCCAGACGTGGGTCCCGTGCTTCCCATGCCACTGGATTCAAGCTAGCTTGGCTAATGAGGGGTGAAACTCCGAAACCGGTCGCAGGATGCTTGTTTCTGGTCCAGTGAGGACCTGGCTTGGCAGTTCGGTCTGGACTGTTACCATGAGGAACAGGGTCAAGACTGATTTGCATATGGCTGGGTTCAACCTGGGGTGGCATGGTGAGCAAAAAAACTATGGATTAAACCCAGATCTATGACTGGGGGTGAGTGTTTGACAATGTTCAGCATTCCGTCCATCATTTGTTGTTTTTGCTTTGTTGCCCTAAGTGGGAAGGGTATGCCCAGACGTGGGTCCCGTGCTTCTCATGCCACTGGATTCAAGCTAGCCTGGCTGATGAGGGGTGAAACTCCGAAACCGGTCCCAGGATGCTTGTTTCCGGTCCAGTGAGGACCTGGCTTGGCAGTTCGGTCTGGACTGTTCCCATGAGGAACAGGGTCAAGACTGATTTGCATATTACTGGGTTCAAGCTGGGGTGGCATGGTGAGCAAAAAAACGATGGATTAAACCCAGATCTATGACTGGGGGTGAGTGTTTGACAATGTTCAGCATTCCGTCCATCACTTGTTGTTTTTGCTTTGTCGCCCTAAGTGGGAAGGGTATGCCCAGACGTGGGTCCCGTGCTTCCCATGCCACTGGATTCAAGCTAGCCTGGCTGATGAGGGGTCAAACTCCGAAACCGGTCCCAGGATGCTTGTTTCCAGTCCAGTGAGGACCTGGCTTGGCAGCTCGGTCTGGACTGTTCCCATGAGGAACAGGGTCAAGACTGATTTGCATATGGCTGGGTTCAAGCTGGGGTGGCATGGTGAGCAAAAAAACGATGGATTAAACCCAGATCTATGACTAGGGGTGAGTGTTTGACAATGTTCAGCATTCGGTCCATCACTTGTTGTTTTTGCTTTCTCGCCCTAAGTGGGAAGGGTATGCCCAGACGTGGGTCCCGTGCTTCCCATGCCACTGGATTCAAGCTAGCCTGGCTGATGAGGGATGAAACTCCGAAACCGGTCCCAGGATGCTTGTTTCCGGTCCAGTGAGGACCTGGCTTGGCAGTTCGGTCTGGACTGTTCCCATGAGGAACAGGGTCAAGACTGATTTGCATATTACTGGGTTCAAGCTGGGGTGGCATGGTGAGCAAAAAAACGATGGATTAAACTCAGCTCTATGACTGGGGGTGAGTGTTTGACAATGTTCAGCATTCCGTCCATCACTTGTTGTTTTTGCTTTGTCGCCCTAAGTGGGAAGGGTATGCCCAGATGTGGGTCCCGTGCTTCCCATGCCACTGGATTCAAGCTAGCCTGGCTAATGAGGGGTGAAACTCCGAAACCGGTCCCAGAATGCTTGTTTCCGGTCCAGTGAGGACCTGGCTTGGCAGTTCGGTCTGGACTGTTCCCATGAGGGACAGGGTCAAGACTGATTTGCATATGGCTGGGTTCAAGCTGGGGTGGCATGGTGAGCAAAAAAACAATGGATTAAACCCAGATCTATGACTGGGGGTGAGTGTTTGACATTGTTCAGCATTCGGTCCATCACTTGTTGTTTTTGCTTTCTCGCCCTAAGTGGGAAGGGTATGCCCAGACGTGGGTCCTGTGCTTCCCATGCCACTGGATTCAAGCTAGCCTGGCTGATGAGGGGTGAAATTCCGAAACCGGTCCCAGGATGCTTGTTTCCGGTCCAGTGAGGACCTGGCTTTGCAGTTCGGTCTGGACTGTTCCCATGAGGAACAGGGTCATGACTGATTTGCATATGGCTGGGTTCAAGCTGGGGTGGCATGGTGAGCAAAAAAACGATGGATTAAACCCAGATCTATGACTGGGGGTGAGTGTTTGACAATGTTCAGCATTCCGTCCATCACTTGTTGTTTTTGCTTTGTTGCCCTAAGTGGGAAGGGTATGCCCAGACGTGGGTCCCGTGCTTCTCATGCCACTGGATTCAAGCTAGCCTGGCTGATGAGGGGTGAAACTCCGAAACCGGTCCCAGGATGCTTGTTTCCGGTCCAGTGAGGACCTGGCTTGGCAGTTCAGTCTGGACTGTTCCCATGAGGAACAGGGTCAAGACTGATTTGCATATGGCTGGGTTCAAGCTGGGGTGGCATGGTGAGCAAAAAAACGATGGATTAAACCCAGATCTATGACTGGGGGTGAGTGTTTGACAATGTTCAGCATTCCGTCCATCACTTGTTGTTTTTGCTTTGTCGCCCTAAGTGGGAAGGGTATGCCCAGACGTGGGTCCCGTGCTTCCCATGCCACTGGATTCAAGCTAGCCTGGCTAATGAGGGGTGAAACTCCGAAACCGGTCGCAGGATGCTTGTTTCTGGTCCAGTGAGGACCTGGCTTGGCAGTTCTGTCTGGACTGTTACCATGAGGAACAGGGTCAAGACTGATTTGCATATGGCTGGGTTCAACCTGAGGTGGCATGGTGAGCAAAAAAACTATGGATTAAACCCAGATCTATGACTGGGGGTGAGTGTTTGACAATGTTCAGCATTCCGTCCATCACTTGTTGTTTTTGCTTTGTTGCCCTAAGTGGGAAGGGTATGCCCAGACGTGGGTCCCGTGCTTCTCATGCCACTGGATTCAAGCTAGCCTGGCTGATGAGGGGTGAAACTCCGAAACCGGTCCCAGGATGCTTGTTTCCGGTCCAGTGAGGACCTGGCTTGGCAGTTCGGTCTGGACTGTTCCCATGAGGAACAGGGTCAAGACTGATTTGCATATTACTGGGTTCAAGCTGGGGTGGCATGGTGAGCAAAAAAACGATGGATTAAACCCAGATCTATGACTGGGGGTGAGTGTTTGACAATGTTCAGCATTCCGTCCATCACTTGTTGTTTTTGCTTTGTCGCCCTAAGTGGGAAGGGTACGCCCAGACGTGGGTCCCGTGCTTCCCATGCCACTGGATTCAAGCTAGCCTGGCTGATGAGGGGTGAAACTCCGAAACCGGTCCCAGGATGCTTGTTTCCAGTCCAGTGAGGACCTGACTTGGCAGTTCGGTCTGGACTGTTCCCATGAGGAACAGGGTCAAGACTGATTTGCATATGGCTGGGTTCAAGCTGGGGTGGCATGGTGAGCAAAAAAACGATGGATTAAACCCAGATCTATGACTAGGGGTGAGTGTTTGACAATGTTCAGCATTCGGTCCATCACTTGTTGTTTTTGCTTTCTCGCCCTAAGTGGGAAGGGTATGCCCCGACGTGGGTCCCGTGCTTCCCATGCCACTGGATTCAAGCTAGCCTGGCTGATGAGGGATGAAACTCCGAAACCGGTCCCAGGATGCTTGTTTCCGGTCCAGTGAGGACCTGGCTTGGCAGTTCGGTCTGGACTGTTCCCATGAGGAACAGGGTCAAGACTGATTTGCATATTACTGGGTTCAAGCTGGGGTGGCATGGTGAGCAAAAAAACGATGGATTAAACCCAGCTCTATGACTGGGGGTGAGTGTTTGACAATGTTCAGCATTCCGTCCATCACTTGTTGTTTTTGCTTTGTCGCCCTAAGTGGGAAGGGTATGCCCAGATGTGGGTCCCGTGCTTCCCATGCCACTGGATTCAAGCTAGCCTGGCTGATGAGGGGTGAAACTCCGAAACCGGTCCCAGAATGCTTGTTTCCGGTCCAGTGAGGACCTGGCTTGGCAGTTCGGTCTGGACTGTTCCCATGAGGGACAGGGTCAAGACTGATTTGCATATGGCTGGGTTCAAGCTGGGGTGGCATGGTGAGCAAAAAAACAATGGATTAAACCCAGATCTATGACTGGGGGTGAGTGTTTGACATTGTTCAGCATTCCGTCCATCACTTGTTGTTTTTGCTTTGTCGCCCTAAGTGGGAAGGGTATGCCCAGACGTGGGTCCCGTGCTTCCCATGCCACTGGATTCAAGCTAGCCTGGCTGATGAGGGGTGAAACTCCGAAACCGGTCCCAGGATGCTTGTTTCCGGTCCAGTGAGGACCTGGCTTGGCAGTTTGGTCTGGACTGTTCCCATGAGGAACAGGGTCAAGACTGATTTGCATATGGCTGGGTTCAAGCTGGGGTGGCATGGTGAGCAACAAAACAATGGATTAAACCCAGATCTATGACTGGGGGTGAGTGTTTGACAATGTTCAGCATTCCGTCCATCACTTGTTGTTTTTGCTTTGTCGCCCTAAGTGGGAAGGGTATGCCCAGATGTGGGTCCCGTGCTTCCCATGCCACTGGATTCAAGCTAGCCTGGCTAATGAGGGGTGAAACTCCGAAACCGGTCCCAGGATACTTGTTTCCGGTCCAGTGAGGACCTGGCTTGGCAGTTCGGTCTGGACTGTTCCCATGAGGAACAGGGTCAAGACTGATTTGCATATGGCTGGGTTCAAGCTGGGGTGGCATTGTAAGCAAATAAACTATGGATTAAACCCAGATCTATGACTGGGGGTGAGTGTTTGACAATGTTCAGCATTCCATCTATCATTTGTTGTTTTTGCTTTGTTGCCCTAAGTGGGAAGGTATGCCCAGACGTGGGTCCCGTGCTTCTCATGCCACTGGATTCAAGCTAGCCTGGCTGATGAGGGGTAAAACTCCGAAACCGGTCCCAGGATGCTTGTTTCCGGTCCAGTGAGGACCTGGCTTGGCAGTTCGGTATGGATTGTTCCCATGAGGAATAGGGTCAAGACTGATTTGCATATGGCTGGGTTCAAGCTGGGGTGGCATGGTGAGCAACAAAACGATGGATTAAACCCAGATCTATGACTGGGGGTGAGTGTTTGACAATGTTCAGCATTCCGACTGGATTCAAGCTAGCCTGGCTAATGAGGGGTGAAACTCCGAAACCGGTCCCAGGATGCTTGTTTCCGGTCCAGTGAGGACCTGGCTTGGCAGTTCGGTCTGGACTGTTCCCATGAGGAACAGGGTCAAGACTGTTTTGCATATGGCTGGGTTCAAGCTGGGGTGGCATGGTGAGCAAAAAAACGATGGATTAAACCCAGATCTATGACTGGGGGTGAGTGTTTGACAATGTTCAGCATTCCGTCCATCACTTGTTGTTTTTGCTTTGTCGCCCTAAGTGGGAAGGGTATGCCCAGACGTGGGTCCCGTGCTTCCCATGCCACTGGATTCAAGCTAGCCTGGCTGATGAGGGGTGAAACTCCGAAACCGGTCCCAGGATGCTTGTTTCCAGTCCAGTGAGGACCTGGCTTGGCAGTTCGGTCTGGACTGTTCCCATGAGGAACAGGGTCAAGACTGATTTGCATATGGCTGGGTTCAAGCTGGGGTGGCATGGTGAGCAAAAAAACGATGGATTAAACCTAGATCTATGACTAGGGGTGAGTGTTTGACAATGTTCAGCATTTCGTCCATCACTTGTTGTTTTTGCTTTCTCGCCCTAAGTGGGAAGGGTATGCCCAGACGTGGGTCCCGTGCTTCCCATGCCACTGGATTCAAGCTAGCCTGGCTGATGAGGGATGAAACTCCGAAACCGGTCCCAGCATGCTTGTTTCCGGTCCAGTGAGGACCTGGCTTGGCAGTTCGGTCGGGACTGTTCCCATGAGGAACAGGGTCAAGACTGATTTGCATACGGCTGGGTTCAAGCTGGGGTGGCATGGTGAGCAAAAAAACGATGGATTAAACCCAGATCTATGACTGGGGGTGAGTGTTTGACAATGTTCAGCATTCCGTCTATCACTTGCTGTTTTTGCTTTGTTGCCCTAAGTGGGAAGGGTATGCCCAGACGTGGGTCCCGTGCTTCCCATGCCACTGGATTCAAGCTAGCCTGGCTGATGAGGGGTGAAACTCCGAAACCGGTCCCAGGATGCTTGTTTCCGGTCCAGTGAGGACCTGGCTTGGCAGTTTGGTCTGGACTGTTCCCATGAGGAACAGGGTCAAGACTGATTTGCATATGGCTGAGTTCAAGCTGGGGTGGCATGGTGAACAAAAAAACGATGGATTAAACCCAGATCTATGACTGGGGGTGAGTGTTTGACAATGTTCAGCATTCCGTCCATCACTTGTTGTTTTTGCTTTCTCGCCCTAAGTGGGAAGGGTATGCCCAGACGTGGGTCCCGTGCTTCGCATGCGACTGGATTCAGGCTAGCCTGGCTGATGAGGGATGAAACTCCGAAACCGGTCCCAGGATGCTTGTTTCCGGTCCAGTGAGGACCTGGCTTGACAGTTCGGTCTGGACTGTTCCCATGAGGAACAGGGTCAAGACTGATTTGCATATTACTGGGTTCAAGCTGGGGTGGCATGGTGGGCAAAAAAACGATGGATTAAACCCAGCTCTATGACTGGGGGTGAGTGTTTGACAATGTTCAGCATTCCGTCCATCACTTGTTGTTTTTGCTTTGTCGCCCTAAGTGGGAAGGGTATACCCAGATGTGGGTCCCGTGCTTCCCATGCCACTGGATTCAAGCTAGCCTGGCTGATGAGGGGTGAAACTCCAAAACCGGTCCCAGAATGCTTGTTTCCGGTCCAGTGAGGACCTGGCTTGGCAGTTCGGTCTGGACTGTTCCCATGAGGAACAGGGTCAAGACTGATTTGCATATGGCTGGGTTCAAGCTGGGGTGGCATGGTGAGCAAAAAAACAATGGATTAAACCCAGATCTATGATTGGGGGTGAGTGTTTGACAATGTTCAGCATTCCGTCCATCACTTGTTGTTTTTGCTTTGTCGCACTAAGTGGGAAGGGTATGCCCAGACGTGGGTCCCGTGCTTCCCATGCCACTGGATTCAAGCTAGCCTGGCTGATGAGGGGTGAAACTCCGAAACCGGTCCCAGGATGCTTGTTTCCGGTCCAGTGAGGACCTGGCTTAGCAGTTCGGTCTGTACTGTTCGCATGAGGAACAGGGTCAAGACTGATTTGCATATGGCTGGGTTCAAGCTGGGGTGGCATGGTGAGCAAAAAAACGATGGATTAAACCCAGATCTATGACTGGGGGTGAGTGTTTGACAATGTTCAGCATTCCGTCCATCACTTGTTGTTTTTGCTTTGTTGCCCTAAGTGGGAAGGGTATGCCCAGACGTGGGTCCCGTGCTTCTCATGCCACTGGATTCAAGCTAGCCTGGCTGATGAGGGGTGAAACTCCGAAACCGGTCCCAGGATGCTTGTTTCCGGTCCAGTGAGGACCTGGCTTGGCAGTTCGGTCTGGACTGTTCCCATGAGGAACAGGGTCAAGACTGATTTGCATATGGCTGGGTTCAAGCTGGGGTGGCATGGTGAGCAAAAAAACGATGGATTAAACCCAGATCTATGACTGGGGGTGAGTGTTTGACAATGTTCAGCATTCCGTCCATCACTTGTTGTTTTTGCTTTGTCGCCCTAAGTGGGAAGGGTATGCCCAGACGTGGGTCCCGTGATTCCCATGCCAGTGGATTCAAGCTAGCCTGGCTAATGAGGGGTGAAACTCCGAAACCGGTCGCAGGATGCTTGTTTCCAGTCCAGTGAGGACCTGGCTTGGCAGTTCGGTCTGGACTGTTCCCATGAGGAACAGGGTCAAGACTGATTTGCATATGGCTGGGTTCAACCTGGGGTGGCATAGTGAGCAAAAAAACTATGGATTAAACCCAGATCTATGACTGGGGGTGAGTGTTTGACAATGTTCAGCATTCCGTCCATCACTTGTTGTTTTTGCTTTGTTGCCCTTAGTGGGAAGGGTATGCCCAGACGTAGGTCCCGTGCTTCTCATGCCACTGGATTCAAGCTAGCCTGGCTGATGAGGGGTGAAACTCCGAAACCGGTCCCAGGATGCTTGTTTCCGGTCCAGTGAGGACCTGGCTTAGCAGTTCGGTCTGGACTGTTCCCATGAGGAACAGGGTCAAGACTGATTTGCATATGGCTGGGTTCAAGCTGGGGTGGCATGGTGAGCAAAAAAACGATGGATTAAACCCAGATCTATGACTGGCGGTGAGTGTTTGACAATGTTCAGCATTCCGTCCATCACTTGTTGTTTTTGCTTTCTCGCCCTAAGTGGGAAGGGTTTGCCTAGACGTGGGTCCCGTGCTTCCCATGCCACTGGATTCAAGCTAGCCTGGCTGATGAGGGGTGAAACTCCGAAACCGGTCCCAGGATGCTTGTTTCCGGTCCAGTGAGGACCTGGCTTGGCAGTTCGGTCTGGACTGTTCCCATGAGGAACAGGGTCAAGACTGATTTGCAAATGGTTGGGTTCAAGCTGGGGTGGCATGGTGAGGAAAAAAACAATGGATTAAACCCAGATCTATGACTGGGGGTGAGTGTTTGACAATGTTCAGCATTCCGTCCATCACTTGTTGTTTTTGCTTTGTTGCCCTAAATGGGAAGGGTATGCCCAGACGTGGGTCCCGTGCTTCTCATGCCACTGGATTCAAGCTAGCCTGGCTGATGAGGGGTGAAACTCCGAAATCGGTCCCAGGATGCTTGTTTCCGGTCCAGTGAGGACCTGGCTTGGCAGTTCGGTCTGGACTGTTCCCATGAGGAACAGGGTCAAGACTGATTTGCATATGGCTGGGTTCAAGCTGGGGTGGCATGGTGAGCAAAAAAACGATGGATTAAACCCAGATCTATGACTGGGGGTGAGTGTTTGACAATGTTCAGCATTCCGTCCATCACTTGTTGTTTTTGCTTTGTCGCCCTAAGTGGGAAGGGTATGCCCAGACGTGGGTCCCGTGCTTCCCATGCCACTGGATTCAAGCTAGCCTGGCTGATGAGGGGTGAAACTCCGAAACCGGTCCCAGAATGCTTGTTTCCGGTCCAGTGAGGACCTGGCTTGACTGTTCG
The DNA here is from genome assembly GCF_031143425.1 of Pleurodeles waltl. Lineage (NCBI taxonomy): Eukaryota > Metazoa > Chordata > Amphibia > Caudata > Salamandridae > Pleurodeles > Pleurodeles waltl. Next base: position 347,060,061 of record NC_090439.1, read on the forward strand.
GTCTGGATTGTTCCCATGAGGAACAGGGTCAAGACTGATTTGCATATAGCTGGGTTCAACCTGGGGTGGCATGGTGAGCAAAAAAACGATGAATTAAACCCAGATCTATGACTGGGGGTGAGTGTTTGACAATGTTCAGCATTCCGTCCATCACTTGTTGTTCCCGTGCTTCCCATGCCACTGGATTCAAGCTAGCCTGGCTGATGAGGGGTGAATGCTTGTTTCCGGTCCAGTGAGGACCTGGCTTGGCAGTTCGGTCTGGACTGTTCCCATGAGGAACAGGGTCAAGACTGATTTGCATATGGCTGGGTTCAAGCTGGGGTGGCATGGTGAGCAAAAAAACTATGGATTAAACCCAGATCTATGACTGAGTGTTTGACAATGTTCAGCATTCCGTCCATCACTTGTTGTTTTTGCTTTGTTGCCCTAAGTGGGAAGGGTATGCCCAGACGTGGGTCCCGTGCTTCCCATGCCACTGGATTCAAGCTAGCCTGGCTGATGAGGGGTGAAACTCCGAAACCGGTCGCAGGATGCTTGTTTCCGGTCCAGTGAGGACCTGGCTTGGCAGTTCGGTCTGGACTGTTGCCATGAGGAACAGGGTCAAAACTGATTTGCAAATGGCTGGGTTCAAGCTGGGGTGGCAGGGTGAGCAAAAAAAACATGGATTAAACCCAGATCTATGACTGGGGGTGAGTGTTTGACAATGTTCAGCATTCCGTCCATCACTTGTTGTTTTTGCTTTGTTGCCCTAAGTGGGAAGGGTATGCCCAGACGTGGGTCCCGTGCTTCTCATGCCACTGGATTCAAGCTAGCCTGGCTGATGAGGGGTGAAACTCCGAAACCGGTCCCAGGATGCTTGTTTCCGGTCCAGTGAGGACCTGGCTTGGCAGTTCGGTCTGGACTGTTCCCATGAGGAACAGGGTCAAGACTGATTTGCATATGGCTGGGTTCAAGCTGGGGTGGCATGGTGAGCAAAAAAAACATGGATTAAACCCAGATCTATGACTGGGGGTGAGTGTTTTACAATGTTCAGCATTCCGTCCATCACTTGTTGTTTTTGCTTTGTCGCCCTAAGTGGGAAGGGTATGCCCAAACGTGGGTCCCGTGCTTCCCATGCCACTGGATTCAAGCTAGCCTGGCTGATCTGGGGTGAAACTCCGAAACCGGTCCCAGGATGCTTGTTTCCGGTCCAGTGAGGACCTGGCTTGGCAGTTCGGTCTGGACTGTTCCCATGAGGAACAGGGTCAAGACTGATTTGCATACGGCTGGGTTCAAGCTGGGGTGGCATGGTGAGCAAAAAAACGATGGATTAAACCCAGATCTATGACTAGGGGTGAGTGTTTGACAATGTTCAGCATTCCGTCCATCACTTGCTGTTTTTGCTTTGTTGCCCTAAGTGGGGAGGGTATGCCCAGACGTGGGTCCCGTGCTTCCCATGCCACTGGATTCAAGCTAGCCTGGCTGATGAGGGGTGAAACTCCGAAACCGGTCCCAGGATGCTTGTTTCCGGTCCAGTGAGGACCTGGCTTGGCAGTTCGGTCTGGACTGTTCCCATGAGGAACAGGGTCAAGACTGATTTGCATATGGCTGGGTTCAAGCTGGGGTGGCATGGTGAACAAAAAAACGATGGATTAAACCCAGATCTATGACTGGGGGTGAGTGTTTGACAATGTTCAGCATTCCGTCCATTACTTGTTGTTTTTGCTTTCTCGCCCTAAGTGGGAAGGGTATGCCCAGACGTGGGTCCCGTGCTTCCCATGCGGTCCCAGGATGCTTGTTTCCTGTTCCAGTGAGGACCTGGCTTGACAGTTCGGTCTGGACTGTTCCCATGAGGAACAGGGTCAAGACTGATTTGCATATTACTGGGTTCAAGCTGGGGTGGCATGGTGGGCAAAAAAACGATGGATTAAACCCAGCTCTATGACTGGGGGTGAGTGTTTGACAATGTTCAGCATTCCGTCCATCACTTGTTGTTTTTGCTTTGTCGCCCTAAGTGGGAAGGGTATGCCCAGATGTGGGTCCGTGCTTCCCATGCCACTGGATTCAAGCTAGCCTGGCTGATGAGGGGTGAAACTCCAAAACCGGTCCCAGAATGCTTGTTTCCGGTCCAGTGAGGACCTGGCTTGGCAGTTCGGTCTGGACTGTTCCCATGAGGAACAGGGTCAAGACTGATTTGCATATGGCTGGGTTCAAGCTGGGGTGGCATGGTGAGCAAAAAAACAATGGATTAAACCCAGATCTATGATTGGGGGTGAGTGTTTGACAATGTTCAGCATTCCGTCCATCACTTGTTGTTTTTGCTTTGTCGCACTAAGTGGGAAGGGTATGCCCAGACGTGGGTCCCGTGCTTCCCATGCCACTGGATTCAAGCTAGCCTGGCTGATGAGGGGTGAAACTCCGAAACCGGTCCCAGGATGCTTGTTTCCGGTCCAGTGAGGACCTGGCTTAGCAGTTCGGTCTGGACTGTTCCCATGAGGAACAGGGTCAAGACTGATTTGCATATGGCTGGGTTCAAGCTGGGGTGGCATGGTGAGCAAAAAAATGATGGATTAAACCCAGATCTATGACTGGGGGTGAGTGTTTGACAATGTTCAGCATTCCGTCCATCACTTGTTGTTTTTGCTTTGTTGCCCTAAGTGGGAAGGGTATGCCCAGACGTGGGTCCCGTGCTTCTCATGCCATTGGATTCAAGCTAGCCTGGCTGATGAGGGGTGAAACTCCGAAACCGGTCCCAGGATGCTTGTTTCCTGTCCAGTGAGGACCTGGCTTGGCAGTTCGGTCTGGACTGTTCCCATGAGGAACAGGGTCAAGACTGATTTGCATATGGCTGGGTTCAAGCTGGGGTGGCATGGTGAACAAAAAAACGATGGATTAAACCCAGATCTATGACTGGGGGTGAGTGTTTGACAATGTTCAGCATTCCGTCCATTACTTGTTGTTTTTGCTTTCTCGCCCTAAGTGGGAAGGGTATGCCCAGACGTGGGTCCCGTGCTTCCCATGCGGTCCCAGGATGCTTGTTTCCGGTCCAGTGAGGACCTGGCTTGACAGTTCGGTCTGGACTGTTCCCATGAGGAACAGGGTCAAGACTGATTTGCATATTACTGGGTTCAAGCTGGGGTGGCATGGTGGGCAAAAAAACGATGGATTAAACCCAGCTCTATGACTGGGGGTGAGTGTTTGACAATGTTCAGCATTCCGTCCATCACTTGTTGTTTTTGCTTTGTCGCCCTAAGTGGGAAGGGTATTCCCAGATGTGGGTCCGTGCTTCCCATGCCACTGGATTCAAGCTAGCCTGGCTGATGAGGGGTGAAACTCCAAAACCGGTCCCAGAATGCTTGTTTCCGGTCCAGTGAGGACCTGGCTTGGCAGTTCGGTCTGGACTGTTCCCATGAGGAACATGGTCAAGACTGATTTGCATATGGCTGGGTTCAAGCTGGGGTGGCATGGTGAGCAAAAAAACAATGGATTAAACCCAGATCTATGATTGGGGGTGAGTGTTTGACAATGTTCAGCATTCCGTCCATCACTTGTTGTTTTTGCTTTGTCGCACTAAGTGGGAAGGGTATGCCCAGACGTGGGTCCCGTGCTTCCCATGCCACTGGATTCAAGCTAGCCTGGCTGATGAGGGGTTAAACTCCGAAACCGGTCCCAGGATGCTTGTTTCCGGTCCAGTGAGGACCTGGCTTAGCAGTTCGGTCTGGACTGTTCCCATGAGGAACAGGGTCAAGACTGATTTGCATATGGCTGGGTTCAAGCTGGGGTGGCATGGTGAGCAAAAAAACGATGGATTAAACCCAGATCTATGACTGGGGGTGAGTGTTTGACAATGTTCAGCATTCCGTCCATCACTTGTTGTGTTTGCTTTGTTGCCCTAAGTGGGAAGGGTATGCCCAGACGTGGGTCCCGTGCTTCTCATGCCACTGGATTCAAGCTAGCCTGGCTGATGAGGGGTGAAACTCCGAAACCGGTCCCAGGATGCTTGTTTCCGGTCCAGTGAGGACCTGGCTTGGCAGTTCAGTCTGGACTGTTCCCATGAGGAACAGGGTCAAGACTGATTTGCATATGGCTGGGTTCAAGCTGGGGTGGCATGGTGAGCAAAAAAACGATGGATTAAACCCAGATCTATGACTGGGGGTGAGTGTTTGACAATGTTCAGCATTCCGTCCATCACTTGTTGTTTTTGCTTTGTCGCCCTAAGTGGGAAGGGTATGCCCAGACGTGGGTCCCGTGCTTCCCATGCCACTGGATTCAAGCTAGCCTGGCTAATGAGGGGTGAAACTCCGAAACCGGTCGCAGGATGCTTGTTTCTGGTCCAGTGAGGACCTGGCTTGGCAGTTCGGTCTGGACTGTTACCATGAGGAACAGGGTCAAGACTGATTTGCATATGGCTGGGTTCAACCTGGGGTGGCATGGTGAGCAAAAAAACTATGGATTAAACCCAGATCTATGACTGGGGGTGAGTGTTTGACAATGTTCAGCATTCCGTCCATCACTTGTTGTTTTTGCTTTGTTGCCCTAAGTGGGAAGGGTATGCCCAGACGTGGGTCCCGTGCTTCTCATGCCACTGGATTCAAGCTAGCCTGGCTGATGAGGGGTGAAACTCCGAAACCGGTCCCAGGATGCTTGTTTCCGGTCCAGTGAGGACCTGGCTTGGCAGTTCGGTCTGGACTGTTCCCATGAGGAACAGGGTCAAGACTGATTTGCATATTACTGGGTTCAAGCTGGGGTGGCATGGTGAGCAAAAAAACGATGGATTAAACCCAGATCTATGACTGGGGGTGAGTGTTTGACAATGTTCAGCATTCCGTCCATCACTTGTTGTTTTTGCTTTGTCGCCCTAAGTGGGAAGGGTATGCCCAGACGTGGGTCCCGTGCTTCCCATGCCACTGGATTCAAGCTAGCCTGGCTGATGAGGGGTCAAACTCCGAAACCGGTCCCAGGATGCTTGTTTCCAGTCCAGTGAGGACCTGGCTTGGCAGCTCGGTCTGGACTGTTCCCATGAGGAACAGGGTCAAGACTGATTTGCATATGGCTGGGTTCAAGCTGGGGTGGCATGGTGAGCAAAAAAACGATGGATTAAACCCAGATCTATGACTAGGGGTGAGTGTTTGACAATGTTCAGCATTCGGTCCATCACTTGTTGTTTTTGCTTTCTCGCCCTAAGTGGGAAGGGTATGCCCAGACGTGGGTCCCGTGCTTCCCATGCCACTGGATTCAAGCTAGCCTGGCTGATGAGGGATGAAACTCCGAAACCGGTCCCAGGATGCTTGTTTCCGGTCCAGTGAGGACCTGGCTTGGCAGTTCGGTCTGGACTGTTCCCATGAGGAACAGGGTCAAGACTGATTTGCATATTACTGGGTTCAAGCTGGGGTGGCATGGTGAGCAAAAAAACGATGGATTAAACTCAGCTCTATGACTGGGGGTGAGTGTTTGACAATGTTCAGCATTCCGTCCATCACTTGTTGTTTTTGCTTTGTCGCCCTAAGTGGGAAGGGTATGCCCAGATGTGGGTCCCGTGCTTCCCATGCCACTGGATTCAAGCTAGCCTGGCTGATGAGGGGTGAAACTCCGAAACCGGTCCCAGAATGCTTGTTTCCGGTCCAGTGAGGACCTGGCTTGGCAGTTCGGTCTGGACTGTTCCCATGAGGGACAGGGTCAAGACTGATTTGCATATGGCTGGGTTCAAGCTGGGGTGGCATGGTGAGCAAAAAAACAATGGATTAAACCCAGATCTATGACTGGGGGTGAGTGTTTGACATTGTTCAGCATTCGGTCCATCACTTGTTGTTTTTGCTTTCTCGCCCTAAGTGGGAAGGGTATGCCCAGACGTGGGTCCCGTGCTTCCCATGCCACTGGATTCAAGCTAGCCTGGCTGATGAGGGGTGAAATTCCGAAACCGGTCCCAGGATGCTTGTTTCCGGTCCAGTGAGGACCTGGCTTAGCAGTTCGGTCTGGACTGTTCCCATGAGGAACAGGGTCATGACTGATTTGCATATGGCTGGGTTCAAGCTGGGGTGGCATGGTGAGCAAAAAAACGATGGATTAAACCCAGATCTATGACTGGGGGTGAGTGTTTGACAATGTTCAGCATTCCGTCCATCACTTGTTGTTTTTGCTTTGTTGCCCTAAGTGGGAAGGGTATGCCCAGACGTGGGTCCCGTGCTTCTCATGCCACTGGATTCAAGCTAGCCTGGCTGATGAGGGGTGAAACTCCGAAACCGGTCCCAGGATGCTTGTTTCCGGTCCAGTGAGGACCTGGCTTGGCAGTTCAGTCTGGACTGTTCCCATGAGGAACAGGGTCAAGACTGATTTGCATATGGCTGGGTTCAAGCTGGGGTGGCATGGTGAGCAAAAAAACGATGGATTAAACCCAGATCTATGACTGGGGGTGAGTGTTTGACAATGTTCAGCATTCCGTCCATCACTTGTTGTTTTTGCTTTGTCGCCCTAAGTGGGAAGGGTATGCCCAGACGTGGGTCCCGTGCTTCCCATGCCACTGGATTCAAGCTAGCCTGGCTAATGAGGGGTGAAACTCCGAAACCGGTCGCAGGATGCTTGTTTCTGGTCCAGTGAGGACCTGGCTTGGCAGTTCTGTCTGGACTGTTACCATGAGGAACAGGGTCAAGACTGATTTGCATATGGCTGGGTTCAACCTGAGGTGGCATGGTGAGCAAAAAAACTATGGATTAAACCCAGATCTATGACTGGGGGTGAGTGTTTGACAATGTTCAGCATTCCGTCCATCACTTGTTGTTTTTGCTTTGTTGCCCTAAGTGGGAAGGGTATGCCCAGACGTGGGTCCCGTGCTTCTCATGCCACTGGATTCAAGCTAGCCTGGCTGATGAGGGGTGAAACTCCGAAACCGGTCCCAGGATGCTTGTTTCCGGTCCAGTGAGGACCTGGCTTGGCAGTTCGGTCTGGACTGTTCCCATGAGGAACAGGGTCAAGACTGATTTGCATATTACTGGGTTCAAGCTGGGGTGGCATGGTGAGCAAAAAAACGATGGATTAAACCCAGATCTATGACTGGGGGTGAGTGTTTGACAATGTTCAGCATTCCGTCCATCACTTGTTGTTTTTGCTTTGTCGCCCTAAGTGGGAAGGGTACGCCCAGACGTGGGTCCCGTGCTTCCCATGCCACTGGATTCAAGCTAGCCTGGCTGATGAGGGGTGAAACTCCGAAACCGGTCCCAGGATGCTTGTTTCCAGTCCAGTGAGGACCTGACTTGGCAGTTCGGTCTGGACTGTTCCCATGAGGAACAGGGTCAAGACTGATTTGCATATGGCTGGGTTCAAGCTGGGGTGGCATGGTGAGCAAAAAAACGATGGATTAAACCCAGATCTATGACTAGGGGTGAGTGTTTGACAATGTTCAGCATTCGGTCCATCACTTGTTGTTTTTGCTTTCTCGCCCTAAGTGGGAAGGGTATGCCCCGACGTGGGTCCCGTGCTTCCCATGCCACTGGATTCAAGCTAGCCTGGCTGATGAGGGATGAAACTCCGAAACCGGTCCCAGGATGCTTGTTTCCGGTCCAGTGAGGACCTGGCTTGGCAGTTCGGTCTGGACTGTTCCCATGAGGAACAGGGTCAAGACTGATTTGCATATTACTGGGTTCAAGCTGGGGTGGCATGGTGAGCAAAAAAACGATGGATTAAACCCAGCTCTATGACTGGGGGTGAGTGTTTGACAATGTTCAGCATTCCGTCCATCACTTGTTGTTTTTGCTTTGTCGCCCTAAGTGGGAAGGGTATGCCCAGATGTGGGTCCCGTGCTTCCCATGCCACTGGATTCAAGCTAGCCTGGCTGATGAGGGGTGAAACTCCGAAACCGGTCCCAGAATGCTTGTTTCCGGTCCAGTGAGGACCTGGCTTGGCAGTTCGGTCTGGACTGTTCCCATGAGGGACAGGGTCAAGACTGATTTGCATATGGCTGGGTTCAAGCTGGGGTGGCATGGTGAGCAAAAAAACAATGGATTAAACCCAGATCTATGACTGGGGGTGAGTGTTTGACATTGTTCAGCATTCCGTCCATCACTTGTTGTTTTTGCTTTGTCGCCCTAAGTGGGAAGGGTATGCCCAGACGTGGGTCCCGTGCTTCCCATGCCACTGGATTCAAGCTAGCCTGGCTGATGAGGGGTGAAACTCCGAAACCGGTCCCAGGATGCTTGTTTCCGGTCCAGTGAGGACCTGGCTTGGCAGTTTGGTCTGGACTGTTCACATGAGGAACAGGGTCAAGACTGATTTGCATATGGCTGGGTTCAAGCTGGGGTGGCATGGTGAGCAACAAAACAATGGATTAAACCCAGATCTATGACTGGGGGTGAGTGTTTGACAATGTTCAGCATTCCGTCCATCACTTGTTGTTTTTGCTTTGTCGCCCTAAGTGGGAAGGGTATGCCCAGATGTGGGTCCCGTGCTTCCCATGCCACTGGATTCAAGCTAGCCTGGCTAATGAGGGGTGAAACTCCGAAACCGGTCCCAGGATACTTGTTTCCGGTCCAGTGAGGACCTGGCTTGGCAGTTCGGTCTGGACTGTTCCCATGAGGAACAGGGTCAAGACTGATTTGCATATGGCTGGGTTCAAGCTGGGGTGGCATTGTAAGCAAATAAACTATGGATTAAACCCAGATCTATGACTGGGGGTGAGTGTTTGACAATGTTCAGCATTCCATCTATCATTTGTTGTTTTTGCTTTGTTGCCCTAAGTGGGAAGGTATGCCCAGACGTGGGTCCTGTGCTTCTCATGCCACTGGATTCAAGCTAGCCTGGCTGATGAGGGGTAAAAGTCCGAAACCGGTCCCAGGATGCTTGTTTCCGGTCCAGTGAGGACCTGGCTTGGCAGTTCGGTATGGATTGTTCCCATGAGGAATAGGGTCAAGACTGATTTGCATATGGCTGGGTTCAAGCTGGGGTGGCATGGTGAGCAACAAAACGATGGATTAAACCCAGATCTATGACTGGGGGTGAGTGTTTGACAATGTTCAGCATTCCGACTGGATTCAAGCTAGCCTGGCTAATGAGGGGTGAAACTCCGAAACCGGTCCCAGGATGCTTGTTTCCGGTCCAGTGAGGACCTGGCTTGGCAGTTCGGTCTGGACTGTTCCCATGAGGAACAGGGTCAAGACTGTTTTGCATATGGCTGGGTTCAAGCTGGGGTGGCATGGTGAGCAAAAAAACGATGGATTAAACCCAGATCTATGACTGGGGGTGAGTGTTTGACAATGTTCAGCATTCCGTCCATCACTTGTTGTTTTTGCTTTGTCGCCCTAAGTGGGAAGGGTATGCCCAGACGTGGGTCCCGTGCTTCCCATGCCACTGGATTCAAGCTAGCCTGGCTGATGAGGGGTGAAACTCCGAAACCGGTCCCAGGATGCTTGTTTCCAGTCCAGTGAGGACCTGGCTTGGCAGTTCGGTCTGGACTGTTCCCATGAGGAACAGGGTCAAGACTGATTTGCATATGGCTGGGTTCAAGCTGGGGTGGCATGGTGAGCAAAAAAACGATGGATTAAACCTAGATCTATGACTAGGGGTGAGTGTTTGACAATGTTCAGCATTTCGTCCATCACTTGTTGTTTTTGCTTTCTCGCCCTAAGTGGGAAGGGTATGCCCAGACGTGGGTCCCGTGCTTCCCATGCCACTGGATTCAAGCTAGCCTGGCTGATGAGGGATGAAACTCCGAAACCGGTCCCAGCATGCTTGTTTCCGGTCCAGTGAGGGCCTGGCTTGGCAGTTCGGTCGGGACTGTTCCCATGAGGAACAGGGTCAAGACTGATTTGCATACGGCTGGGTTCAAGCTGGGGTGGCATGGTGAGCAAAAAAACGATGGATTAAACCCAGATCTATGACTGGGGGTGAGTGTTTGACAATGTTCAGCATTCCGTCTATCACTTGCTGTTTTTGCTTTGTTGCCCTAAGTGGGAAGGGTATGCCCAGACGTGGGTCCCGTGCTTCCCATGCCACTGGATTCAAGCTAGCCTGGCTGATGAGGGGTGAAACTCCGAAACCGGTCCCAGGATGCTTGTTTCCGGTCCAGTGAGGACCTGGCTTGGCAGTTTGGTCTGGACTGTTCCCATGAGGAACAGGGTCAAGACTGATTTGCATATGGCTGAGTTCAAGCTGGGGTGGCATGGTGAACAAAAAAACGATGGATTAAACCCAGATCTATGACTGGGGGTGAGTGTTTGACAATGTTCAGCATTCCGTCCATCACTTGTTGTTTTTGCTTTCTCGCCCTAAGTGGGAAGGGTATGCCCAGACGTGGGTCCCGTGCTTCGCATGCGACTGGATTCAGGCTAGCCTGGCTGATGAGGGATGAAACTCCGAAACCGGTCCCAGGATGCTTGTTTCCGGTCCAGTGAGGACCTGGCTTGACAGTTCGGTCTGGACTGTTCCCATGAGGAACAGGGTCAAGACTGATTTGCATATTACTGGGTTCAAGCTGGGGTGGCATGGTGGGCAAAAAAACGATGGATTAAACCCAGCTCTATGACTGGGGGTGAGTGTTTGACAATGTTCAGCATTCCGTCCATCACTTGTTGTTTTTGCTTTGTCGCCCTAAGTGGGAAGGGTATACCCAGATGTGGGTCCCGTGCTTCCCATGCCACTGGATTCAAGCTAGCCTGGCTGATGAGGGGTGAAACTCCAAAACCGGTCCCAAAATGCTTGTTTCCGGTCCAGTGAGGACCTGGCTTGGCAGTTCGGTCTGGACTGTTCCCATGAGGAACAGGGTCAAGACTGATTTGCATATGGCTGGGTTCAAGCTGGGGTGGCATGGTGAGCAAAAAAACAATGGATTAAACCCAGATCTATGATTGGGGGTGAGTGTTTGACAATGTTCAGCATTCCGTCCATCACTTGTTGTTTTTGCTTTGTCGCACTAAGTGGGAAGGGTATGCCCAGACGTGGGTCCCGTGCTTCCCATGCCACTGGATTCAAGCTAGCCTGGCTGATGAGGGGTGAAACTCCGAAACCGGTCCCAGGATGCTTGTTTCCGGTCCAGTGAGGACCTGGCTTAGCAGTTCGGTCTGTACTGTTCGCATGAGGAACAGGGTCAAGACTGATTTGCATATGGCTGGGTTCAAGCTGGGGTGGCATGGTGAGCAAAAAAACGATGGATTAAACCCAGATCTATGACTGGGGGTGAGTGTTTGACAATGTTCAGCATTCCGTCCATCACTTGTTGTTTTTGCTTTGTTGCCCTAAGTGGGAAGGGTATGCCCAGACGTGGGTCCCGTGCTTCTCATGCCACTGGATTCAAGCTAGCCTGGCTGATGAGGGGTGAAACTCCGAAACCGGTCCCAGGATGCTTGTTTCCGGTCCAGTGAGGACCTGGCTTGGCAGTTCGGTCTGGACTGTTCCCATGAGGAACAGGGTCAAGACTGATTTGCATATGGCTGGGTTCAAGCTGGGGTGGCATGGTGAGCAAAAAAACGATGGATTAAACCCAGATCTATGACTGGGGGTGAGTGTTTGACAATGTTCAGCATTCCGTCCATCACTTGTTGTTTTTGCTTTGTCGCCCTAAGTGGGAAGGGTATGCCCAGACGTGGGTCCCGTGATTCCCATGCCAGTGGATTCAAGCTAGCCTGGCTAATGAGGGGTGAAACTCCGAAACCGGTCGCAGGATGCTTGTTTCCGGTCCAGTGAGGACCTGGCTTGGCAGTTCGGTCTGGACTGTTCCCATGAGGAACAGGGTCAAGACTGATTTGCATATGGCTGGGTTCAACCTGGGGTGGCATGGTGAGCAAAAAAACTATGGATTAAACCCAGATCTATGACTGGGGGTGAGTGTTTGACAATGTTCAGCATTCCGTCCATCACTTGTTGTTTTTGCTTTGTTGCCCTTAGTGGGAAGGGTATGCCCAGACGTGGGTCCCGTGCTTCTCATGCCACTGGATTCAAGCTAGCCTGGCTGATGAGGGGTGAAACTCCGAAACCGGTCCCAGGATGCTTGTTTCCGGTCCAGTGAGGACCTGGCTTAGCAGTTCGGTCTGGACTGTTCCCATGAGGAACAGGGTCAAGACTGATTTGCATATGGCTGGGTTCAAGCTGGGGTGGCATGGTGAGCAAAAAAACGATGGATTAAACCCAGATCTATGACTGGGGGTGAGTGTTTGACAATGTTCAGCATTCCGTCCATCACTTGTTGTTTTTGCTTTGTTGCCCTAAGTGGGAAGGGTATGCCCAGACGTGGGTCCCGTGCTTCTCATGCCACTGGATTCAAGCTAGCCTGGCTGATGAGGGGTGAAACTCCGAAACCGGTCCCAGGATGCTTGTTTCCGGTCCAGTGAGGACCTGGCTTGGCAGTTCAGTCTGGACTGTTCCCATGAGGAACAGGGTCAAGACTGATTTGCATATGGCTGGGTTCAAGCTGGGGTGGCATGGTGAGCAAAAAAACGATGGATTAAACCCAGATCTATGACTGGGGGTGAGTGTTTGACAATGTTCAGCATTCCGTCCATCACTTGTTGTTTTTGCTTTGTCGCCCTAAGTGGGAAGGGTATGCCCAGACGTGGGTCCCGTGCTTCCCATGCCACTGGATTCAAGCTAGCCTGGCTAATGAGGGGTGAAACTCCGAAACCGGTCACCGGTCGCAGGATGCTTGTTTCTGGTCCAGTGAGGACCTGGCTTGGCAGTTCGGTCTGGACTGTTACCATGAGGAACAGGGTCAAGACTGATTTGCATATGGCTGGGTTCAACCTGGGGTGGCATGGTGAGCAAAAAAACTATGGATTAAACCCAGATCTATGACTGGGGGTGAGTGTTTGACAATGTTCAGCATTCCGTCCATCACTTGTTGTTTTTGCTTTGTTGCCCTAAGTGGGAAGGGTATGCCCAGACGTGGGTCCCGTGCTTCTCATGCCACTGGATTCAAGCTAGCCTGGCTGATGAGGGGTGAAACTCCGAAACCGGTCCCAGGATGCTTGTTTCCGGTCCAGTGAGGACCTGGCTTGGCAGTTCGGTCTGGACTGTTCCCATGAGGAACAGGGTCAAGACTGATTTGCATATTACTGGGTTCAAGCTGGGGTGGCATGGTGAGCAAAAAAACGATGGATTAAACCCAGATCTATGACTGGGGGTGAGTGTTTGACAATGTTCAGCATTCCGTCCATCACTTGTTGTTTTTGCTTTGTCGCCCTAAGTGGGAAGGGTATGCCCAGACGTGGGTCCCGTGCTTCCCATGCCACTGGATTCAAGCTAGCCTGGCTAATGAGGGGTGAAACTCCGAAACCGGTCGCAGGATGCTTGTTTCTGGTCCAGTGAGGACCTGGCTTGGCAGTTCTGTCTGGACTGTTACCATGAGGAACAGGGTCAAGACTGATTTGCATATGGCTGGGGTCAACCTGAGGTGGCATGGTGAGCAAAAAAACTAAGGATTAAACCCAGATCTATGACTGGGGGTGAGTGTTTGACAATGTTCAGCATTCCGTCCATCACTTGTTGTTTTTGCTTTGTTGCCCTAAGTGGGAAGGGTATGCCCAGACGTGGGTCCCGTGCTTCTCATGCCACTGGATTCAAGCTAGCCTGGCTGATGAGGGGTGAAACTCCGAAACCGGTCCCAGGATGCTTGTTTCCGGTCCAGTGAGGACCTGGCTTGGCAGTTCGGTCTGGACTGTTCCCATGAGGAACAGGGTCAAGACTGATTTGCATATTACTGGGTTCAAGCTGGGGTGGCATGGTGAGCAAAAAAACGATGGATTAAACCCAGATCTATGACTGGGGGTGAGTGTTTGACAATGTTCAGCATTCCGTCCATCACTTGTTGTTTTTGCTTTGTCGCCCTAAGTGGGTAGGGTACGCCCAGACGTGGGTCCCGTGCTTCCCATGCCACTGGATTCAAGCTAGCCTGGCTGATGAGGGGTGAAACTCCGAAACCGGTCCCAGGATGCTTGTTTCCAGTCCAGTGAGGACCTGACTTGGCAGTTCGGTCTGGACTGTTCCCATGAGGAACAGGGTCAAGACTGATTTGCATATGGCTGGGTTCAAGCTGGGGTGGCATGGTGAGCAAAAAAACGATGGATTAAACCCAGATCTATGACTAGGGGTGAGTGTTTGACAATGTTCAGCATTCGGTCCATCACTTGTTGTTTTTGCTTTCTCGCCCTAAGTGGGAAGGGTATGCCCCGACGTGGGTCCCGTGCTTCCCATGCCACTGGATTCAAGCTAGCCTGGCTGATGAGGGATGAAACTCCGAAACCGGTCCCAGGATGCTTGTTTCCGGTCCAGTGAGGACCTGGCTTGGCAGTTCGGTCTGGACTGTTCCCATGAGAAACAGGGTCAAGACTGATTTGCATATTACTGGGTTCAAGCTGGGGTGGCATGGTGAGCAAAAAAACGATGGATTAAACCCAGCTCTATGACTGGGGGTGAGTGTTTGACAATGTTCAGCATTCCGTCCATCACTTGTTGTTTTTGCTTTGTCGCCCTAAGTGGGAAGGGTATGCCCAGATGTGGGTCCCGTGCTTCCCATGCCACTGGATTCAAGCTAGCCTGGCTGATGAGGGGTGAAACTCCGAAACTGGTCCCAGAATGCTTGTTTCCGGTCCAGTGAGGACCTGGCTTGGCAATTCGGTCTGGACTGTTCCCATGAGGGACAGGGTCAAGACTGATTTGCATATGGCTGGGTTCAAGCTGGGGTGGCATGGTGAGCAAAAAAACAATGGATTAAACCCAGATCTATGACTGGGGGTGAGTGTTTGACATTGTTCAGCATTCCGTCCATCACTTGTTGTTTTTGCTTTGTCGCCCTAAGTGGGAAGGGTATGCCCAGACGTGGGTCCCGTGCTTCCCATGCCACTGGATTCAAGCTAGCCTGGCTGATGAGGGGTGAAACTCCGAAACCGGTCCCAGGATGCTTGTTTCCGGTCCAGTAAGGACCTGGCTTGGCAGTTCGGTCTGGACTGTTCCCATGAGGAACAGGGTCAAGACTGATTTGCATATGGCTGGGTTCAAGCTGGGGTGGCATGGTGAGCAAAAAAACGATGGATTAAACCCAGATCTATGACTGGGGGTGAGTGTTTGACAATGTTCAGCATTCCGTCCATCACTTGTTGTTTTTGCTTTGTTGCTCTTAGTGGGAAGGGTATTCCCAGACGTGGGTCCCGTGCTTCCCATGCCACTGGATTCAAGCTAGCCTGGCTAATGAGGGGTGAAACTCCAAAACCGGTCCCAGGATGCTTGTTTCCGGTCCAGTGAGGACCTGGCTTGGCAGTTTGGTCTGGACTGTTCCCATGAGGAACAGGGTCAAGACTGATTTGCATATGGCTGGGTTCAAGCTGGGGTGGCATGGTGAGCAACAAAACAATGGATTAAACCCAGATTTATGACTGGGGGTGAGTGTTTGACAATGTTCAGCATTCCGTCCATCACTTGTTGTTTTTGCTTTGTCGCCCTAAGTGGGAAGGGTATGCCCAGATGTGGGTCCCGTGCTTCCCATGCCACTGGATTCAAGCTAGCCTGGCTAATGAGGGGTGAAACTCCGAAACCGGTCCCAGGATACTTGTTTCCGGTCCAGTGAGGACCTGGCTTGGCAGTTCGGTCTGGACTGTTCCCATGAGGAACAGGGTCAAGACTGATTTGCATATGGCTGGGTTCAAGCTGGGGTGGCATTGTAAGCAAATAAACTATGGATTAAACCCAGATCTATGACTGGGGGTGAGTGTTTGACAATGTTCAGCATTCCATCCATCATTTGTTGTTTTTGCTTTGTTGCCCTAAGTGGGAAGGTATGCCCAGACGTGGGTCCCGTGCTTCTCATGCCACTGGATTCAAGCTAGCCTGGCTGATGAGGGGTGAAACTCCGAAACCGGTCCCAGGATGCTTGTTTCCGGTCCAGTGAGGACCTGGCTTGGCAGTTCGGTCTGGATTGTTCCCATGAGGAATAGGGTCAAGACTGATTTGCATATGGCTGGGTTCAAGCTGGGGTGGCATGGTGAGCAACAAAACGATGGATTAAACCCAGATCTATGACTGGGGGTGAGTGTTTGACAATGTTCAGCATTCCGACTGGATTCAAGCTAGCCTGGCTAATGAGGGGTGAAACTCCGAAACCGGTCCCAGGATGCTTGTTTCCGGTCCAGTGAGGACCTGGCTTGGCAGTTCGGTCTGGACTGTTCCCATGAGGAACAGGGTCAAGACTGTTTTGCATATGGCTGGGTTCAAGCTGGGGTGGCATGGTGAGCAAAAAAACGATGGATTAAACCCAGATCTATGACTGGGGGTGAGTGTTTGACAATGTTCAGCATTCCATCCATCATTTGTTGTTTTTGCTTTGTTGCCCTAAGTGGGAAGGTATGCCCAGACGTGGGTCCCGTGCTTCTCATGCCACTGGATTCAAGCTAGCCTGGCTGATGAGGGGTGAAACTCCGAAACCGGTCCCAGGATGCTTGTTTCCGGTCCAGTGAGGACCTGGCTTGGCAGTTCGGTCTGGATTGTTCCCATGAGGAATAGGGTCAAGACTGATTTACATATGGCTGGGTTCAAGCTGGGGTGGCATGGTGAGCAACAAAACGATGGATTAAACCCAGATCTATGACTGGGGGTGAGTGTTTGACAATGTTCAGCATTCCGTCCATCACTTGTTGTTTTTGCTTTGTCGCCCTAAGTGGGAAGGGTATGCCCAGACGTGGGTCCCGTGCTTCCCATGCCACTGGATTCAAGCTAGCCTGGCTGATGAGGGGTGAAACTCCGAAACCGGTCCCAGGATGCTTGTTTCCAGTCCAGTGAGGACCTGGCTTGGCAGTTCGGTCTGGACTGTTCCCATGAGGAACAGGGTCAAGACTGTTTTGCATATGGCTGGGTTCAAGCTGGGGTGGCATGGTGAGCAAAAAAATGATGGATTAAACCCAGATCTATGACTGGGGGTGAGTTTTTGACAATGTTCAGCATTCCGTCCATCACTTGTTGTTTTTGCTTTGTCGCCCTAAGTGGGAAGGGTATGCCCAGACGTGGGTCCCGTGCTTCCCATGCCACTGGATTCAAGCTAGCCTGGCTGATGAGGGGTGAAACTCCGAAACCGGTCCCAGGATGCTTGTTTCCAGTCCAGTGAGGACCTGGCTTGGCAGTTCGGTCTGGACTGTTCCCATGAGGAACAGGGTCAAGACTGATTTGCATATGGCTGGGTTCAAGCTGGGGTGGCATGGTGAGCAAAAAAACGATGGATTAAACCTAGATCTATGACTAGGGGTGAGTGTTTGACAATGTTCAGCATTTCGTCCATCACTTGTTGTTTTTGCTTTCTCGCCCTAAGTGGGAAGGGTATGCCCAGACGTGGGTCCCGTGCTTCCCATGCCACTGGATTCAAGCTAGCCTGGCTGATGAGGGATGAAACTCCGAAACCGGTCCCAGCATGCTTGTTTCCGGTCCAGTGAGGACCTGGCTTGGCAGTTCGGTCGGGACTGTTCC
Source organism: Pleurodeles waltl (assembly GCF_031143425.1). Classification (NCBI taxonomy): domain Eukaryota; kingdom Metazoa; phylum Chordata; class Amphibia; order Caudata; family Salamandridae; genus Pleurodeles; species Pleurodeles waltl. The sequence continues at coordinate 347,077,464 of NC_090439.1, forward strand.
CATGAGGAACAGGGTCAAGACTGATTTGCATACGGCTGGGTTCAAGCTGGGGTGGCATGGTGAGCAAAAAAACGATGGATTAAACCCAGATCTATGACTGGGGGTGAGTGTTTGACAATGTTCAGCATTCCGTCTATCACTTGCTGTTTTTGCTTTGTTGCCCTAAGTGGGAAGGGTATGCCCAGACGTGGGTCCCGTGCTTCCCATGCCACTGGATTCAAGCTAGCCTGGCTGATGAGGGGTGAAACTCCGAAACCGGTCCCAGGATGCTTGTTTCCGGTCCAGTGAGGACCTGGTTTGGCAGTTTGGTCTGGACTGTTCCCATGAGGAACAGGGTCAAGACTGATTTGCATATGGCTGAGTTCAAGCTGGGGTGCCATGGTGAACAAAAAAACGATGGATTAAACCCAGATCTATGACTGGGGGTGAGTGTTTGACAATGTTCAGCATTCCGTCCATCACTTGTTGTTTTTGCTTTCTCGCCCTAAGTGGGAAGGGTATGCCCAGACGTGGGTCCCGTGCTTCGCATGCGACTGGATTCAGGCTAGCCTGGCTGATGAGGGATGAAACTCCGAAACCGGTCCCAGGATGCTTGTTTCCGGTCCAGTGAGGACCTGGCTTGACAGTTCGGTCTGGACTGTTCCCATGAGGAACAGGGTCAAGACTGATTTGCATATTACTGGGTTCAAGCTGGGGTGGCATGGTGGGCAAAAAAACGATGGATTAAACCCAGCTCTATGACTGGGGGTGAGTGTTTGACAATGTTCAGCATTCCGTCCATCACTTGTTGTTTTTGCTTTGTCGCCCTAAGTGGGAAGGGAATGCCCAGATGTGGGTCCCGTGCTTCCCATGCCACTGGATTCAAGCTAGCCTGGCTGATGAGGGGTGAAACTCCAAAACCGGTCCCAGAATGCTTGTTTCCGGTCCAGTGAGGACCTGGCTTGGCAGTTCGGTCTGGACTGTTCCCATGAGGAACAGGGTCAAGACTGATTTGCATATGGCTGGGTTCAAGCTGGGGTGGCATGGTGAGCAAAAAAACAATGGATTAAACCCAGATCTATGATTGGGGGTGAGTGTTTGACAATGTTCAGCATTCCGTCCATCACTTGTTGTTTTTGCTTTGTCGCACTAAGTGGGAAGGGTATGCCCAGACGTGGGTCCCGTGCTTCCCATGCCACTGGATTCAAGCTAGCCTGGCTGATGAGGGGTGAAACTCCGAAACCGGTCCCAGGATGCTTGTTTCCGGTCCAGTGAGGATCTGGCTTAGCAGTTCGGTCTGTACTGTTCGCATGAGGAACAGGGTCAAGACTGATTTGCATATGGCTGGGTTCAAGCTGGGGTGGCATGGTGAGCAAAAAAACGAGCTAGCCTGGCTGATGAGGGGTGAAACTCCGAAACCGGTCCCAGGATGCTTGTTTCCGGTCCAGTGAGGACCTGGCTTGGCAGTTCGGTCTGGACTGTTCCCATGAGGAACAGGGTCAAGACTGATTTGCATATGGCTGGGTTCAAGCTGGGGTGGCATGGTGAGCAAAAAAACGATGGATTAAACCCAGATCTATGACTGGGGGTGAGTGTTTGACAATGTTCAGCATTCCGTCCATCACTTGTTGTTTTTGCTTTGTCGCCCTAAGTGGGAAGGGTATGCCCAGACGTGGGTCCCGTGATTCCCATGCCAGTGGATTCAAGCTAGCCTGGCTGATGAGGGGTGAAACTCCGACACCGGTCCCAGGATGCTTGTTTCCGGTCCAGTGAGGACCTGGCTTGGCAGTTCGGTCTGGACTGTTCCCATGAGGAACAGGGTCAAGACTGATTTGCATATGGCTGGGTTCAAGCTGGGGTGGCATGGTGAGCAAAAAAACGATGGATTAAACCCAGATCTATGACTGGGGGTGAGTGTTTGACAATGTTCAGCATTCCGTCCATCACTTGTTGTTTTTGCTTTGTTGCCCTAAGTGGGAAGGGTATGCCCAGACGTGGGTCCCGTGCTTCTCATGCCACTGGATTCAAGCTAGCCTGGCTGATGAGGGGTGAAACTCCGAAACCGGTCCCAGGATGCTTGTTTCCGGTCCAGTGAGGACCTGGCTTGGCAGTTCAGTCTGGACTGTTCCCATGAGGAACAGGGTCAAGACTGATTTGCATATGGCTGGGTTCAAGCTGGGGTGGCATGGTGAGCAAAAAAACGATGGATTAAACCCAGATCTATGACTGGGGGTGAGTGTTTGACAATGTTCAGCATTCCGTCCATCACTTGTTGTTTTTGCTTTGTCGCCCTAAGTGGGAAGGGTATGCCCAGACGTGGGTCCCGTGCTTCCCATGCCACTGGATCCAAGCTAGCCTGGCTAATGAGGGGTGAAACTCCGAAACCGGTCGCAGGATGCTTGTTTCTGGTCCAGTGAGGACCTGGCTTGGCAGTTCGGTCTGGACTGTTACCATGAGGAACAGGGTCAAGACTGATTTGCATATGGCTGGGTTCAACCTGGGGTGGCATGGTGAGCAAAAAAACTATGGATTAAACCCAGATCTATGACTGGGGGTGAGTGTTTGACAATGTTCAGCAGTCCGTCCATCACTTGTTGTTTTTGCTTTGTCGCCCTAAGTGGGAAGGGTATGCCCAGACGTGGGTCCCGTGCTTCCCATGCCACTGGATTCAAGCTAGCCTGGCTGATGAGGGGTGAAACTCCGAAACCGGTCCCAGGATGCTTGTTTCCAGTCCAGTGAGGACCTGGCTTGACAGTTCGGTCTGGACTGTTCCCATGAGGAACAGGGTCAAGACTGATTTGCATATGGCTGGGTTCAAGCTGGGGTGGCATGGTGAGCAAAAAAACGATGGATTAAACCTAGATCTATGACTAGGGGTGAGTGTTTGACAATGTTCAGCATTTCGTCCATCACTTGTTGTTTTTGCTTTCTCGCCCTAAGTGGGAAGGGTATGCCCAGACGTGGGTCCCGTGCTTCCCATGCCACTGGATTCAAGCTAGCCTGGCTGATGAGGGGTGAAACTCCGAAACCGGTCCCAGGATACTTGTTTCCGGTCCAGTGAGGACCTGGCCTGGCAGTTCGGTCTGGACTGTTCCCATGAGGAACAGGGTCAAGACTGATTTGCATATGGCTGGGTTCAAGCTGGGGTGGCATTGTAAGCAAATAAACTATAGATTAAACCCAGATCTATGACTGGGGGTGAGTGTTTGACAATGTTCAGCATTCCATCCATCATTTGTTGTTTTTGCTTTGTTGCCCTAAGTGGGAAGGTATGCCCAGACGTGGGTCCCGTGCTTCTCATGCCACTGTATTCAAGCTAGCCTGGCTGATGAGGGGTGAAACTCCGAAACCGGTCCCAGGATGCTTGTTTCCGGTCCAGTGAGGACCTGGCTTGGCAGTTCGGTCTGGATTGTTCCCATGAGGAATAGGGTCAAGACTGATTTGCATATGGCTGGGTTCAAGCTGGGGTGGCATGGTGAGCAACAAAACGATGGATTAAACCCAGATCTATGACTGGGGGTGAGTGTTTGACAATGTTCAGCATTCCGACTGGATTCAAGCTAGCCTGGCTAATGAGGGGTGAAACTCCGAAACCGGTCCCAGGATGCTTGTTTCCGGTCCAGTGAGGACCTGGCTTGGCAGTTCGGTCTGGACTGTTCCCATGAGGAACAGGGTCAAGACTGTTTTGCATATGGCTGGGTTCAAGCTGGGGTGGCATGGTGAGCAAAAAAACGATGGATTAAACCCAGATCTATGACTGGGGGTGAGTGTTTGACAATGTTCAGCATTCCGTCCATCACTTGTTGTTTTTGCTTTGTCGCCCTAAGTGGGAAGGGTATGCCCAGACGTGGGTCCCGTGCTTCCCATGCCACTGGATTCAAGCTAGCCTGGCTGATGAGGGGTGAAACTCTGAAACCGGTCCCAGGATGCTTGTTTCCAGTCCAGTGAGGACCTGGCTTGGCAGTTCGGTCTGGACTGTTCCCATGAGGAACAGGGTCAAGACTGATTTGCATATGGCTGGGTTCAACCTGGGGTGGCATGGTGAGCAAAAAAACTATGGATTAAACCCAGATCTATGACTGGGGGTGAGTGTTTGACAATGTTCAGCATTCCGTCCATCACTTGTTGTTTTTGCTTTGTTGCCCTAAGTGGGAAGGGTATGCCCAGACGTGGGTCCCGTGCTTCCCATGCCACTGGATTCAAGCTAGCCTGGCTGATGAGGGGTGAAACTCCGAAACCGGTCCCAGGATGCTTGTTTCCGGTCCAGTGAGGACCTGACTTGGCAGTTCGGTCTGGACTGTTCCCATGAGGAACAGGGTCAAGACTGATTTGCATATTACTGGGTTCAAGCTGGGGTGGCATGGTGAGCAAAAAAACGATGGATTAAACCCAGATCTATGACTGGGGGTGAGTGTTTGACAATGTTCAGCATTCCGTCCATCACTTGTTGTTTTTGCTTTGTCGCCCTAAGTGGGAAGGGTATGCCCAGACGTGGGTCCCGTGCTTCCCATGCCACTGGATTCAAGCTAGCCTGGATGATGAGGGGTGAAACTCCGAAACCGGTCCCAGGATGCTTGTTTCCAGTCCAGTGAGGACCTGGCTTGGCAGTTCGGTCTGGACTGTTCCCATGAGGGACAGGGTCAAGACTGATTTGCATATGGCTGGGTTCAAGCTGGGGTGGCATGGTGAGCAAAAAAACAATGGATTAAACCCAGATCTATGACTGGGGGTGAGTGTTTGACAATGTTCAGCATTCCGTCCATCACTTGTTGTTTTTGCTTTGTCGCCCTAAGTGGGAAGGGTATGCCCAGACGTGGGTCCCGTGCTTCCCATGCCACTGGATTCAAGCTAGCCTGGCTAATGAGGGGTGAAACTCCGAAACCGGTCCCAGGATACTTGTTTCCGGTCCAGTGAGGACCTGGCTTGGCAGTTCGGTCTGGACTGTTCCCATGAGGAACAGGGTCAAGACTGATTTGCATATGGCTGGGTTCAAGCTGGGGTGGCATTGTAAGCAAATAAACTATAGATTAAACCCAGATCTATGACTGGGGGGGAGTGTTTGACAATGTTCAGCATTCCATCCATCATTTGTTGTTTTTGCTTTGTTGCCCTAAGTGGGAAGGTATGCCCAGACGTGGGTCCGTGCTTCTCATGCCACTGTATTCAAGCTAGCCTGGCTGATGAGGGGTGAAACTCCGAAACCGGTCCCAGGATGCTTGTTTCCGGTCCAGTGAGGACCTGGCTTGGCAGTTCGGTCTGGATTGTTCCCATGAGGAACAGGGTCAAGACTGTTTTGCATATGGCTGGGTTCAAGCTGGGGTGGCATGGTGAGCAAAAAAACGATGGATTAAACCCAGATCTATGACTGGGGGTGAGTGTTTGACAATGTTCAGCATTCCGTCCATCACTTGTTGTTTTTGCTTTGTCGCCCTAAGTGGGAAGGGTATGCCCAGACGTGGGTCCCGTGCTTCCCATGCCACTGGATTCAAGCTAGCCTGGCTGATGAGGGGTGAAACTCTGAAACCGGTCCCAGGATGCTTGTTTCCAGTCCAGTGAGGACCTGGCTTGGCAGTTCGGTCTGGACTGTTCCCATGAGGAACAGGGTCAAGACTGATTTGCATATGGCTGGGTTCAAGCTGGGGTGGCATGGTGAGCAAAAAAACGATGGATTAAACCTAGATCTATGACTAGGGGTGAGTGTTTGACAATGTTCAGCATTTCGTCCATCACTTGTTGTTTTTGCTTTCTCGCCCTAAGTGGGAAGGGTATGCCCAGACGTGGGTCCCGTCCTTCCCATGCCACTGGATTCAACTTAGCCTGGCTGATGAGGGATGAAACTCCGAAACCGGTCCCAGCATGCTTGTTTCCGGTCCAGTGAGGACCTGGCTTGGCAGTTCGGTCGAGACTGTTCCCATGAGGAACAGGGTCAAGACTGATTTGCATACGGCTGGGTTCAAGCTGGGGTGGCATGGTGAGCAAAAAAACGATGGATTAAACCCAGATCTATGACTGGGGGTGAGTGTTTGACAATGTTCAGCATTCCGTCTATCACTTGCTGTTTTTGCTTTGTTGCCCTAAGTGGGAAGGGTATGCCCAGACGTGGGTCCCGTGCTTCCCATGCCACTGGATTCAAGCTAGCCTGGCTGATGACGGATGAAACTCCGAAACCGGTCCCAGGATGCTTGTTTCCAGTCCAGTGAGGACCTGGCTTGACAGTTCGGTCTGGACTGTTCCCATGAGGAACAGGGTCAAGACTGATTTGCATATTACTGGGTTCAAGCTGGGGTGGCATGGTGGGCAAAAAAACGATGGATTAAACCCAGCTCTATGACTGGGGGTGAGTGTTTGACAATGTTCAGCATTCCGTCCATCACTTGTTGTTTTTGCTTTGTCGCCCTAAGTGGGAAGGGTATGCCCAGATGTGGGTCCCGTGCTTCCCATGCCACTGGATTCAAGCTAGCCTGGCTGATGAGGGGTGAAACTCCAAAACCGGTCCCAGAATGCTTGTTTCCGGTCCAGTGAGGACCTGGCTTGGCAGTTCGGTCTGGACTGTTCCCATGAGGAACAGGGTCAAGACTGATTTGCATATGGCTGGGTTCAAGCTGGGGTGGCATGGTGAGCAAAAAAACAATGGATTAAACCCAGATCTATGATTGGGGGTGAGTGTTTGACAATGTTCAGCATTCAGTCCATCACTTGTTCTTTTTGCTTTGTCGCACTAAGTGGGAAGGGTATGCCCAGACGTGGGTCCCGTGCTTCCCATGCCACTGGATTCAAGCTAGCCTGGCTGATGAGGGGTGAAACTCCGAAACTGGTCCCAGGATGCTTGTTTCCGGTCCAGTGAGGACCTGGCTTAGCAGTTCGGTCTGTACTGTTCGCATGAGGAACAGGGTCAAGACTGATTTGCATATGGCTGGGTTCAAGCTGGGGTGGCATGGTGAGCAAAAAAACGATGGATTAAACCCAGATCTATGACTGGGGGTCAGTGTTTGACAATGTTCAGCATTCCGTCCATCACTTGTTGTGTGGGAAGGGTATGCCCAGACGTGGGTCCCGTGCTTCTCATGCCACTGGATTCAAGCTAGCCTGGCTGATGAGGGGTGAAACTCCGAAACCGGTCCCAGGATGCTTGTTTCCGGTCCAGTGAGGACCTGGCTTGGCAGTTCGGTCTGGACTGTTCCCATGAGGAACAGGGTCAAGACTGATTTGCATATGGCTGGGTTCAAGCTGGGGTGGCATGGTGAGCAAAAAAACGATGGATTAAACCCAGATCTATGACTGGGGGTGAGTGTTTGACAATGTTCAGCATTCCGGGTATGCCCAGACGTGGGTCCCGTGATTCCCATGCCAGTGGATTCAAGCTAGCCTGGCTAATGAGGGGTGAAACTCCGAAACCGGTCGCAGGATGCTTGTTTCCGGTCCAGTGAGGACCTGGCTTGGCAGTTCGGTCTGGACTGTTCCCATGAGGAACAGGGTCAAGACTGATTTGCATATGGCTGGGTTCAACCTGGGGTGGCATGGTGAGCAAAAAAACTATGGATTAAACCCAGATCTATGACTGGGGGTGAGTGTTTGACAATGTTCAGCATTCCGTCCATCACTTGTTGTTTTTGCTTTGTTGCCCTTAGTGGGAAGGGTATGCCCAGACGTGGGTCCCGTGCTTCTCATGCCACTGGATTCAAGCTAGCCTGGCTGATGAGGAGTGAAACTCCGAAACCGGTCCCAGGATGCTTGTTTCCGGTCCAGTGAGGACCTGGCTTGGCAGTTCGGTCTGGACTGTTCCCATGAGGAACAGGGTCAAGACTGATTTGCATATTACTGGGTTCAAGCTGGGGTGGCATGGTGGGCAAAAAAACGATGGATTAAACCCAGCTCTATGACTGGGGGTGAGTGTTTGACAATGTTCAGCATTCCGTCCATCACTTGTTGTTTTTGCTTTGTCGCCCTAAGTGGGAAGGGTATGCCCAGATGTGGGTCCCGTGCTTCCCATGCCACTGGATTCAAGCTAGTCTGGCTGATGAGGGGTGAAACTCCAAAACCGGTCCCAGAATGCTTGTTTCCGGTCCAGTGAGGACCTGGCTTGGCAGTTCGGTCTGGACTGTTCCCATGAGGAACAGGGTCAAGACTGATTTGCATATGGCTGGGTTCAAGCTGGGGTGGCATGGTGAGCAAAAAAACAATGGATTAAACCCAGATCTATGATTGGGGGTGAGTGTTTGACAATGTTCAGCATTCAGTCCATCACTTGTTGTTTTTGCTTTGTCGCACTAAGTGGGAAGGGTATGCCCAGACGTGGGTCCCGTGCTTCCCATGCCACTGGATTCAAGCTAGCCTGGCTGATGAGGGGTGAAACTCCGAAACTGGTCCCAGGATGCTTGTTTCCGGTCCAGTGAGGACCTGGCTTAGCAGTTCGGTCTGTACTGTTCGCATGAGGAACAGGGTCAAGACTGATTTGCATATGGCTGGGTTCAAGCTGGGGTGGCATGGTGAGCAAAAAAACGATGGATTAAACCCAGATCTATGACTGGGGGTCAGTGTTTGACAATGTTCAGCATTCCGTCCATCACTTGTTGTGTGGGAAGGGTATGCCCAGACGTGGGTCCCGTGCTTCTCATGCCACTGGATTCAAGCTAGCCTGGCTGATGAGGGGTGAAACTCCGAAACCGGTCCCAGGATGCTTGTTTCCGGTCCAGTGAGGACCTGGCTTGGCAGTTCGGTCTGGACTGTTCCCATGAGGAACAGGGTCAAGACTGATTTGCATATGGCTGGGTTCAAGCTGGGGTGGCATGGTGAGCAAAAAAACGATGGATTAAACCCAGATCTATGACTGGGGGTGAGTGTTTGACAATGTTCAGCATTCCGGGTATGCCCAGACGTGGGTCCCGTGATTCCCATGCCAGTGGATTCAAGCTAGCCTGGCTAATGAGGGGTGAAACTCCGAAACCGGTCGCAGGATGCTTGTTTCCGGTCCAGTGAGGACCTGGCTTGGCAGTTCGGTCTGGACTGTTCCCATGAGGAACAGGGTCAAGACTGATTTGCATATGGCTGGGTTCAACCTGGGGTGGCATGGTGAGCAAAAAAACTATGGATTAAACCCAGATCTATGACTGGGGGTGAGTGTTTGACAATGTTCAGCATTCCGTCCATCACTTGTTGTTTTTGCTTTGTTGCCCTTAGTGGGAAGGGTATGCCCAGACGTGGGTCCCGTGCTTCTCATGCCACTGGATTCAAGCTAGCCTGGCTGATGAGGAGTGAAACTCCGAAACCGGTCCCAGGATGCTTGTTTCCGGTCCAGTGAGGACCTGGCTTGGCAGTTCGGTCTGGACTGTTCCCATGAGGAACAGGGTCAAGACTGATTTGCATATTACTGGGTTCAAGCTGGGGTGGCATGGTGAGCAAAAAAACGATGGATTAAACCCAGATCTATGACTGGGGGTGAGTGTTTGACAATGTTCAGCATTCCGTCCATCACTTGTTGTTTTTGCTTTGTCGCCCTAAGTGGGAAGGGTATGCCCAGACGTGGGTCCCGTGCTTCCCATGCCACTGGATTCAAGCTAGCCTGGCTGATGAGGGGTGAAACTCCGAAACCGGTCCCAGGATGCTTGTTTCCAGTCCAGTGAGGACTTGGCTTGGCAGTTCGGTCTGGACTGTTCCCATGAGGAACAGGGTCAAGACTGATTTGCATATGGCTGGGTTCAAGCTGGGGTGGCATGGTGAGCTAAAAAACGATGGATTAAACCCAGATCTATGACTAGGGGTGAGTGTTTGACAATGTTCAGCATTCGGTCCATCACTTGTTGTTTTTGCTTTCTCGCCCTAAGTGGGAAGGGTATGCCCAGACGTGGGTCCCGTGCTTCCCATGCCACTGGATTCAAGCTAGCCTGGCTGATGAGGGGTGAAACTCCGAAACCGATCCCAGCATGCTTGTTTCCGGTCCAGTGAGGACCTGGCTTGGCAGTTCGGTCTGGACTGTTCCCATGAGGAACAGGGTCAAGACTGATTTGCATATGGCTGGGTTCAAGCTGGGGTGGCATGGTGAGCAAAAAAACGATGGATTCAACCCAGATCTATGACTGGGGGTGAGTGTTTGACAATGTTCAGCATTCCGTCCATCACTTGTTGTTTTTGCTTTCTCGCCCTAAGTGGGAAGGGTATGCCCAGACGTGGGTCCCGTGCTTCCCATGCCACTGGATTCAAGCTAGCCTGGCTGATGAGGGATGAAACTCCGAAACGGTCTCAGGATGCTTGTTTCCGTTCCAGTGAGGACCTGGCTTCGCAGTTCGGTCTGGACTGTTCCCATGAGGAACAGGGTCAAGACTGATTTGCATATTACTGGGTTCAAGCTGGGGTGGCATGGTGAGCAAAAAAACGATGGATTAAACCCAGCTCTATGACTGGGGGTGAGTGTTTGACAATGTTCAGCATTCCGTCCATCACTTGTTGTTTTTGCTTTGTCGCCCTAAGTGGGAAGGGTATGCCGAGATGTGGGTCCCGTGCTTCCCATGCCACTGGATTCAAGCTAGCCTGGCTGATGAGGGGTGAAACTCCGAAACCGGTCCCAGAATGCTTGTTTCCGGTCCAGTGAGGACCTGGCTTGGCAGTTCGGTCTGGACTGTTCCCATGAGGGACAGGGTCAAGACTGATTTGCATATGGCTGGGTTCAAGCTGGGGTGGCATGGTGAGCAAAAAAACAATGGATTAAACCCAGATCTATGACTGGGGGTGAGTGTTTGACATTGTTCAGCATTCCGTCCATCACTTGTTGTTTTTGCTTTGGCGCCCTAAGTGGGAAGGGTATGCCCAGACGTGGGTCCCGTGCTTCCCATGCCACTGGATTCAAGCTAGCCTGGCTGATGAGGGGTGAAACTCTGAAACCGGTCCCAGGATGCTTGTTTCCGGTCCAGTGAGGACCTGGCTTGGCAGTTCGGTCTGGACTGTTCCCATGAGGAACAGGGTCAAGACTGATTTGCATATGGCTGGGTTCAAGCTGGGGTGGCATGGTGAGCAAAAAAACGATGGATTAAACCCAGATCTATGACTGGGGGTGAGTGTTTGACAATGTTCAGCATTCCGTCCATCACTTGTTGTTTTTGCTTTGTCGCCCTAAGTGGGAAGGGTATGCCCAGACGTGGGTCCCGTGCTTCCCATGCCACTGGATTCAAGCTAGCCTGGCAAATGAGAGGTGAAACTCCGAAACCGGTCCCAGGATGCTTGTTTCCGGTCCAGTGAGGACCTGGCTTAGCAGTTCGGTCTGGACTGTTCCCATGAGGGACAGGGTCAAGACTGATTTGCATATGGCTGGGTTCAAGCTGGGGTGGCATTGTAGGCAAAAAAACTATGGATTAAACCCAGATCTATGACTGGGGGTGAGTGTTTGACAATGTTCAGCATTCCATCCATCATTTGTTGTTTTTGCTTTGTTGCCCTAAGTGGGAAGGGTATGCCCAGACGTGGGTCCCGTGGTTCTCATGCCACTGGATTCAAGCTAGCCTGGCTGATGAGGGGTGAAACTCCGAAACCGGTCCCAGGATGCTTGTTTCCGGTCCAGTGAGGACCTGGCTTGGCAGTTCGGTCTGGACTGTTCCCATGAGGAACAGGGTCAAGACTGATTTGCATATGGCTGGGTTCAAGCTGGGGTGGCATGGTGAGCAAAAAAACGATGGATTAAACCCAGATCTATGACTGGGGGTGAGTGTTTGACAATGTTCAGCATTCCGTCCATCACTTGTTGTTTTTGCTTTGTTGCCCTAAGTGGGAAGGGTATGCCCAGACGTGGGTCCCGTGCTTCCCATGCCACTGGATTCATGCTAGCCTGGCTAATGAGGGGTGAAACTCCGAAACCGGTCCCAGGATGCTTGTTTCCGGTCCAGTGAGGACCTGGCTTGGCAGTTCGGTCTGGGCTGTTCCCATGAGGAACAGGGTCAAGACTGATTTGCATATGGCTGGGTTCAAGCTGGGGTGGCATGGTGAGCAACAAAACGATGGATTAAACCCAGATCTATGACTGGGGGTGAGTGTTTGACAATGTTCAGCATTCCGACTGGATTCAAGCTAGCCTGGCTAATGAGGGGTGAAACTCCGAAACCGGTCCCAGGATGCTTGTTTCCGGTCCAGTGAGGACCTGGCTTGGCAGTTCGGTCTGGACTGTTCCCATGAGGAACAGGGTCAAGACTGTTTTGCATATGGCTGGGTTCAAGCTGGGGTGGCATGGTGAGCAAAAAAACGATGGATTAAACCCAGATCTATGACTGGGGGTGAGTGTTTGACAATGTTCAGCATTCCGTCCATCACTTGTTGTTTTTGCTTTGTCGCCCTAAGTGGGAAGGGTATGCCCAGACGTGGGTCCCGTGCTTCCCATGCCACTGGATTCAAGCTAGCCTGGCTGATGAGGGGTGAAACTCCGAAACCGGTCCCAGGATGCTTGTTTCCAGTCCAGTGAGGACCTGGCTTGGCAGTTCGGTCTGGACTGTTCCCATGAGGAACAGGGTCAAGACTGATTTGCATATGGCTGGGTTCAAGCTGGGGTGGCATGGTGAGCAAAAAAACGATGGATTAAACCCAGATCTATGACTGGGGGTCAGTGTTTGACAATGTTCAGCATTCCGTCCATCACTTGTTGTGTGGGAAGGGTATGCCCAGACGTGGGTCCCGTGCTTCTCATGCCACTGGATTCAAGCTAGCCTGGCTGATGAGGGGTGAAACTCCGAAACCGGTCCCAGGATGCTTGTTTACGGTCCAGTGAGGACCTGGCTTGGCAGTTCGGTCTGGACTGTTCCCATGAGGAACAGGGTCAAGACTGATTTGCATATGGCTGGGTTCAAGCTGGGGTGGCATGGTGAGCAAAAAAACGATGGATTAAACCCAGATCTATGACTGGGGGTGAGTGTTTGACAATGTTCAGCATTCCGGGTATGCCCAGACGTGGGTCCCGTGATTCCCATGCCAGTGGATTCAAGCTAGCCTGGCTAATGAGGGGTGAAACTCCGAAACCGGTCGCAGGATGCTTGTTTCCGGTCCAGTGAGGACCTGGCTTGGCAGTTCGGTCTGGACTGTTCCCATGAGGAACAGGGTCAAGACTGATTTGCATATGGCTGGGTTCAACCTGGGGTGGCATGGTGAGCAAAAAAACTATGGATTAAACCCAGATCTATGACTGGGGGTGAGTGTTTGACAATGTTCAGCATTCCGTCCATCACTTGTTGTTTTTGCTTTGTTGCCCTTAGTGGGAAGGGTATGCCCAGACGTGGGTCCCGTGCTTCTCATGCCACTGGATTCAAGCTAGCCTGGCTGATGAGGAGTGAAACTCCGAAACCGGTCCCAGGATGCTTGTTTCCGGTCCAGTGAGGACCTGGCTTGGCAGTTCGGTCTGGACTGTTCCCATGAGGAACAGGGTCAAGACTGATTTGCATATTACTGGGTTCAAGCTGGGGTGGCATGGTGAGCAAAAAAACGATGGATTAAACCCAGATCTATGACTGGGGGTGAGTGTTTGACAATGTTCAGCATTCCGTCCATCACTTGTTGTTTTTGCTTTGTCGCCCTAAGTGGGAAGGGTATGCCCAGACGTGGGTCCCGTGCTTCCCATGCCACTGGATTCAAGCTAGCCTGGCTGATGAGGGGTGAAACTCCGAAACCGGTCCCAGGATGCTTGTTTCCAGTCCAGTGAGGACTTGGCTTGGCAGTTCGGTCTGGACTGTTCCCATGAGGAACAGGGTCAAGACTGATTTGCATATGGCTGGGTTCAAGCTGGGGTGGCATGGTGAGCTAAAAAACGATGGATTAAACCCAGATCTATGACTAGGGGTGAGTGTTTGACAATGTTCAGCATTCGGTCCATCACTTGTTGTTTTTGCTTTCTCGCCCTAAGTGGGAAGGGTATGCCCAGACGTGGGTCCCGTGCTTCCTATGCCACTGGATTCAAGCTAGCCTGGCTGATGAGGGGTGAAACTCCGAAACCGATCCCAGCATGCTTGTTTCCGGTCCAGTGAGGACCTGGCTTGGCAGTTCGGTCTGGACTGTTCCCATGAGGAACAGGGTCAAGACTGATTTGCATATGGCTGGGTTCAAGCTGGGGTGGCATGGTGAGCAAAAAAACGATGGATTCAACCCAGATCTATGACTGGGGGTGAGTGTTTGACAATGTTCAGCATTCCGTCCATCACTTGTTGTTTTTGCTTTCTCGCCCTAAGTGGGAAGGGTATGCCCAGACGTGGGTCCCGTGCTTCCCATGCCACTGGATTCAAGCTAGCCTGGCTGATGAGGGATGAAACTCCGAAACCGGTCTCAGGATGCTTGTTTCCGTTCCAGTGAGGACCTGGCTTCGCAGTTCGGTCTGGACTGTTCCCATGAGGAACAGGGTCAAGACTGATTTGCATATTACTGGGTTCAAGCTGGGGTGGCATGGTGAGCAAAAAAACGATGGATTAAACCCAGCTCTATGACTGGGGGTGAGTGTTTGACAATGTTCAGCATTCCGTCCATCACTTGTTGTTTTTGCTTTGTCGCCCTAAGTGGGAAGGGTATGCCTAGATGTGGGTCCCGTGCTTCCCATGCCACTGGATTCAAGCTAGCCTGGCTGATGAGGGGTGAAACTCCGAAACCGGTCCCAGAATGCTTGTTTCCGGTCCAGTGAGGACCTGGCTTGGCAGTTCGGTCTGGACTGTTCCCATGAGGGACAGGGTCAAGACTGATTTGCATATGGCTGGGTTCAAGCTGGGGTGGCATGGTGAGCAAAAAAACAATGGATTAAACCCAGATCTATGACTGGGGGTGAGTGTTTGACATTGTTCAGCATTCCGTCCATCACTTGTTGTTTTTGCTTTGGCGCCCTAAGTGGGAAGGGTATGCCCAGACGTGGGTCCCGTGCTTCCCATGCCACTGGATTCAAGCTAGCCTGGCTGATGAGGGGTGAAACTCCGAAACCGGTCCCAGGATGCTTGTTTCCGGTCCAGTGAGGACCTGGCTTGGCAATTCGGTCTGGACTGTTCCCATGAGGAACAGGGGCAAAACTGATTTGCATATGGCTGGGTTCAAGCTGGGGTGGCATGGTGAGCAAAAAAACGATGGATTAAACCCAGATCTATGACTGGGGGTGAGTGTTTGACAATGTTCAGCATTCCATCCATCACTTGTTGTTTTTGCTTTGTTGCTCTAAGTGGGAAGGGTATTCCCAGACGTGGGTCCCACCGGTCCCAGAATGCTTGTTTCCGGTCCAGTGAGGACCTGGCTTGGCAGTTCGGTCTGGACTGTTCCCATGAGGAACAGGGTCAAGACTGATTTGCATATGGCTGGGTTCAAGCTGGGGTGGCATGGTGAGCAACAAAACAATGGATTAAACCCAGATCTATGACTGGGGGTGAGTGTTTGACAATGTTCAGCATTCCGTCCATCACTTGTTGTTTTTGCTTTGTCGCCCTAAGTGGGAAGGGTATGCCCAGACGTGGGTCCCGTGCTTCCCATGCCACTGGATTCAAGCTAGCCTGGCAAATGAGAGGTGAAACTCCGAAACCGGTCCCAGGATGCTTGTTTCCGGTCCAGTGAGGACCTGGCTTAGCAGTTCGGTCTGGACTGTTCCCATGAGGAACAGGGTCAAGACTGATTTGCATATGGCTGGGTTCAAGCTGGGGTGGCATTGTAAGCAAAAAAACTATGGATTAAACCCAGATCTATGACTGGGGGTGAGTGTTTGACAATGTTCAGCATTCCATCCATCATTTGTTGTTTTTGCTTTGTTGCCCTAAGTGGGAAGGGTATGCCCAGACGTGGGTCCCGTGGTTCTCATGCCACTGGATTCAAGCTAGCCTGGCTGATGAGGGGTGAAACTCCGAAACCGGTCCCAGGATGCTTGTTTCCGGTCCAGTGAGGACCTGGCTTGGCAGTTCGGTCTGGACTGTTCCCATGAGGAACAGGGTCAAGACTGATTTGCATATGGCTGGGTTCAAGCTGGGGTGGCATGGTGAGCAAAAAAACGATGGATTAAACCCAGATCTATGACTGGGGGTGAGTGTTTGACAATGTTCAGCATTCCGTCCATCACTTGTTGTTTTTGCTTTGTTGCCCTATGTGGGAAGGGTATGCCCAGACGTGGGTCCCGTGCTTCCCATGCCACTGGATTCATGCTAGCCTGGCTAATGAGGGGTGAAACTCCGAAACCGGTCCCAGGATGCTTGTTTCCGGTCCAGTGAGGACCTGGCTTGGCAGTTCGGTCTGGACTGTTCCCATGAGGAACAGGGTCAAGACTGATTTGCATATGGCTGGGTTCAAGCTGGGGTGGCATGGTGAGCAACAAAACGATGGATTAAACCCAGATCTATGACTGGGGGTGAGTGTTTGACAATGTTCAGCATTCCGACTGGATTCAAGCTAGCCTGGCTAATGAGGGGTGAAACTCCGAAACCGGTCCCAGGATGCTTGTTTCCGGTCCAGTGAGGACCTGGCTTGGCAGTTCGGTCTGGACTGTTCCCATGAGGAACAGGGTCAAGACTGTTTTGCATATGGCTGGGTTCAAGCTGGGGTGGCATGGTGAGCAAAAAAACGATGGATTAAACCCAGATCTATGACTGGGGGTGAGTGTTTGACAATGTTCAGCATTCCGTCCATCACTTGTTGTTTTTGATTTGTCGCCCTAAGTGGGAAGGGTATGCCCAGACGTGGGTCCCGTGCTTCCCATGCCACTGGATTCAAGCTAGCCTGGCTGATGAGGGGTGAAACTCCGAAACCGGTCCCAGGATGCTTGTTTCCAGTCCAGTGAGGACCTGGCTTGGCAGTTCGGTCTGGACTGTTCCCATGAGGAACAGGGTCAAGACTGATTTGCATATGGCTGGGTTCAAGCTGGGGTGGCATGGTGAGCAAAAAAACGATGGATTAAACCCAGATCTATGACTAGGGGTGAGTGTTTGACAATGTTCAGCATTCCGTCCATCACTTGTTGTTTTTGCTTTCTCGCCCTAAGTGGGAAGGGTATGCCCAGACGTGGGTCCCGTGCTTCCCATGCCACTGGATTCAAGCTAGCCTGGCTGATGAGGGATGAAACTCCGAAACCGGTCCCAGGATGCTTGTTTCCGGTCCAGTGAGGACCTGGCTTGGCAGTTCGGTCTGGACTGTTCCCATGAGGAACAGAGTCAAGACTGATTTGCATATTACTGGGTTCAAGCTGGGGTGGCATGGTGAACAAAAAAACGATGGATTAAACCCAGCTCTATGACTGGAGGTGAGTGTTTGACAATGTTCAGCATTCCGTCCATCACTTGTTGTTTTTGCTTTGTCACCCTAAGTGGGAAGGGTATGGCCAGATGTGGGTCCCGTGCTTCCCATGCCACTGGATTCAAGCTAGCCTGGCTAATGAGGGGTGAAACTCCGAAACCGGTCCCAGGATGCTTGTTTCCGGTCCAGTGAGGACCTGGCTTGGCAGTTCGGTCTGGACTGTTCCCATGAGGAACAGGGTCAAGACTGATTTGCATATGGCTGGGTTCAAGCTGGGGTGGCATGGTGAGCAACAAAACGATGGATTAAACCCAGTTCTATAACTGGGGGTGAGTGTTTGACAATGTTCAGCATTCCGTCCATCACTTGTTGTTTTTGCTTTGTCGCCCTAAGTGGGAAGGGTATGCGCAGACGTGGGTCCCGTGCTTCCCATGCCACTGGATTCAAGCTAGCCTGGCTAATGAGGGGTGAAACGCCGAAACCGGTTCCAGGATGCTTGTTTCCGGTCCAGTGAGGACCTGACTTGGCAGTTCGGTCTGGATTGTTCCCATGAAGAACAGGGTCAAGACTGATTTGCATATGGCTGGGTTCAAGCTGGGGTGGCATGGTGAGCAAAAAAACGATGGATTAAACCCAGATCTATGACTGGGGGTGAGTGTTTGACAATGTTCAGCATTCCGTCCATCACTTGTTGTTTTTGCTTTGTTGCCCTAAGGGGGAAGGGTATGCCCAGACGTGGGTCCTGTGCTTCCCATGCCACTGGTTTCAAGCTAGCCTGGCTAATGAGGGGTGAAACTCCGAAACCGGTCCCAGGATGCTTGTTTCCGGTCCAGTGAGGACCTGGCTTGGCAGTTCGGTCTGGACTGTTCCCATGAGGAACAGGGTCAAGACTGATTTGCATATGGCTGGGTTCAAGCTGGGGTGGCATGGTGAGCAACAAAACGATGGATTAAACCCAGATCTATGACTGGGGGTGAGTGTTTGACAATGTTCAGCATTCCGACTGGATTCAAGCTAGCCTGGCTAATGAGGGGTGAAACTCCGAAACCGGTCCCAGGATGCTGGTTTCCGGTCCAGTGAGGTCCTGGCTTGGCAGTTCGGTCCGGACTGTTCCCATGAGGGACAGGGTCAAGACTGTTTTGCATATGGCTGGGTTCAAGCTGGGGTGGCATGGTGAGCAACAAAACAATGGATTAAACCCAGATCTATGACTGGGGGTGAGTGTTTGACAATGTTCAGCATTCCGTCCATCACTTGTTGTTTTTGCTTTGTCGCCCTAAGTGGGAAGGGTATGCCCAGACGTGGGTCCCGTGCTTCCCATGCCACTGGATTCAAGCTAGCCTGGCTGATGAGGGGTGAAACTCCGAAACCAGTCCCACGATGCTTGTTTCCGGTCCAGTGGGGACCAGGCTTGGCAGTTCGTTCTGGACTGTTCTCATGAGGAACAGGGTCTAGACTGATTTGCATATGGCTGGGTTCAAGCTGGGGTGGCATGGTAAGCAAATAAACTATGGATTAAGCCCAGATCTATGACTGGGGGTTAGTGTTTGACAATGTTCAGCTTCCATCCATCATTTGTTGTTTTTGCTTTGTTGCCCTAAGTGGGAAGGGTATGCCCAGACGTGGGTCCCGTGCTTCTCATGCCACTGGATTCAAGCTAGCCTGGCTGATGAGGGGTGAAACTCCGAAACCGGTCCCAGGATGCTTGTTTCCGGTCCAGTGAGGGCCTGGCTTGGCAGATCGGTCTGGATTGTTCCCATGAGGAACAGGGTCAAGACTGATTTGCATATGGCTGGGTTCAAGCTGGGGTGGCATGGTGAGCAAAAAAACTATGGATTAAACCCAGATCTATGACTGGGGGTGAGTGTTTGACAATGTTCAGCATTCCATCCATCATTTGTTGTTTTTGCTTTGTTGCCCTAAGTGGGAAGGGTATGCCCAGACGTGGGTCCCGTGGTTCTCATGCCACTGGATTCAAGCTAGCCTGGCTGATGAGGGGTGAAACTCCGAAACCGGTCCCAGGATGCTTGTTTCCGGTCCAGTGAGGACCTGGCTTGGCAGTTCGGTCTGGACTGTTCCCATGAGGAACAGGGTCAAGATTGATTTGCATATGGCTGGGTTCAAGCTGGGGTGGCATGGTGAGCAAAAAAACGATGGATTAAACCCAGATCTATGACTGGGGGTGAGTGTTTGACAATGTTCAGCATTCCGTCCATCACTTGTTGTTTTTGCTTTGTTGCCCTAAGTGGGAAGGGTATGCCCAGACGTGGGTCCCGTGCTTCCCATGCCACTGGATTCATGCTAGCCTGGCTAATGAGGGGTGAAACTCCGAAACCGGTCCCAGGATGCTTGTTTCCGGTCCAGTGAGGACCTGGCTTGGCAGTTCGGTCTGGACTGTTCCCATGAGGAACAGGGTCAAGACTGATTTGCATATGGCTGGGTTCAAGCTGGGGTGGCATGGTGAGCAACAAAACGATGGATTAAACCCAGATCTATGACTGGGGGTGAGTGTTTGACAATGTTCAGCATTCCGACTGGATTCAAGCTAGCCTGGCTAATGAGGGGTGAAACTCCGAAACCGGTCCCAGGATGCTTGTTTCCGGTCCAGTGAGGACCTGGCTTGGCAGTTCGGTCTGGACTGTTCCCATGAGGAACAGGGTCAAGACTGTTTTGCATATGGCTGGGTTCAAGCTGGGGTGGCATGGTGAGCAAAAAAACGATGGATTAAACCCAGATCTATGACTGGGGGTGAGTGTTTGACAATGTTCAGCATTCCGTCCATCACTTGTTGTTTTTGCTTTGTCGCCCTAAGTGGGAAGGGTATGCCCAGACGTGGGTCCCGTGCTTCCCATGCCACTGGATTCAAGCTAGCCTGGCTGATGAGGGGTGAAACTCCGAAACCGGTCCCAGGATGCTTGTTTCCAGTCCAGTGAGGACCTGGCTTGGCAGTTCGGTCTGGACTGTTCCCATGAGGAACAGGGTCAAGACTGATTTGCATATGGCTGGGTTCAAGCTGGGGTGGCATGGTGAGCAAAAAAACGATGGATTAAACCCAGATCTATGACTAGGGGTGAGTGTTTGACAATGTTCAGCATTCCGTCCATCACTTGTTGTTTTTGCTTTCTCGCCCTAAGTGGGAAGGGTATGCCCAGACGTGGGTCCCGTGCTTCCCATGCCACTGGATTCAAGCTAGCCTGGCTGATGAGGGATGAAACTCCGAAACCGGTCCCACGATGCTTGTTTCCGGTCCAGTGAGGACCTGGCTTGGCAGTTCGGTCTGGACTGTTCCCATGAGGAACAGAGTCAAGACTGATTTGCATATTACTGGGTTCAAGCTGGGGTGGCATGGTGAACAAAAAAACGATGGATTAAACCCAGCTCTATGACTGGAGGTGAGTGTTTGACAATGTTCAGCATTCCGTCCATCACTTGTTGTTTTTGCTTTGTCACCCTAAGTGGGAAGGGTATGGCCAGATGTGGGTCCCGTGCTTCCCATGCCACTGGATTCAAGCTAGCCTGGCTAATGAGGGGTGAAACTCCGAAACCGGTCCCAGGATGCTTGTTTCCGGTCCAGTGAGGACCTGGCTTGGCAGTTCGGTCTGGACTGTTCCCATGAGGAACAGGGTCAAGACTGATTTGCATATGGCTGGGTTCAAGCTGGGGTGGCATGGTGAGCAACAAAACGATGGATTAAACCCAGATCTATAACTGGGGGTGAGTGTTTGACAATGTTCAGCATTCCGTCCATCACTTGTTGTTTTTGCTTTGTCGCCCTAAGTGGGAAGGGTATGCGCAGACGTGGGTCCCGTGCTTCCCATGCCACTGGATTCAAGCTAGCCTGGCTAATGAGGGGTGAAACGCCGAAACCGGTTCCAGGATGCTTGTTTCCGGTCCAGTGAGGACCTGACTTGGCAGTTCGGTCTGGATTGTTCCCATGAAGAACAGGGTCAAGACTGATTTGCATATGGCTGGGTTCAAGCTGGGGTGGCATGGTGAGCAAAAAAACGATGGATTAAACCCAGATCTATGACTGGGGTGAGTGTTTGACAATGTTCAGCATTCCGTCCATCACTTGTTGTTTTTGCTTTGTTGCCCTAAGGGGGAAGGGTATGCCCAGACGTGGGTCCTGTGCTTCCCATGCCACTGGTTTCAAGCTAGCCTGGCTAATGAGGGGTGAAACTCCGAAACCGGTCCCAGGATGCTTGTTTCCGGTCCAGTGAGGACCTGGCTTGGCAGTTCGGTCTGGACTGTTCCCATGAGGAACAGGGTCAATACTGATTTGCATATGGCTGGGTTCAAGCTGGGGTGGCATGGTGAGCAACAAAACGATGGATTAAACCCAGATCTATGACTGGGGGTGAGTGTTTGACAATGTTCAGCATTCCGACTGGATTCAAGCTAGCCTGGCTAATGAGGGGTGAAACTCCGAAACCGGTCCCAGGATGCTGGTTTCCGGTCCAGTGAGGTCCTGGCTTGGCAGTTCGGTCTGGACTGTTCCCATGAGGAACAGGGTCAAGACTGTTTTGCATATGGCTGGGTTCAAGCTGGGGTGGCATGGTGAGCAACAAAACAATGGATTAAACCCAGATCTATGACTGGGGGTGAGTGTTTGACAATGTTCAGCATTCCGTCCATCACTTGTTGTTTTTGCTTTGTCGCCCTAAGTGGGAAGGGTATGCCCAGACGTGGGTCCCGTGCTTCCCATGCCACTGGATTCAAGCTAGCCTGGCTGATGAGGGGTGAAACTCCGAAACCAGTCCCACGATGCTTGTTTCCGGTCCAGTGGGGACCAGGCTTGGCAGTTCGTTCTGGACTGTTCTCATGAGGAACAGGGTCTAGACTGATTTGCATATGGCTGGGTTCAAGCTGGGGTGGCATGGTAAGCAAAAAAACTATGGATTAAGCCCAGATCTATGACTGGGGGTTAGTGTTTGACAATGTTCAGCTTCCATCCATCATTTGTTGTTTTTGCTTTGTTGCCCTAAGTGGGAAGGGTATGCCCAGACGTGGGTCCCGTGCTTCTCATGCCACTGGATTCAAGCTAGCCTGGCTGATGAGGGGTGAAACTCCGAAACCGGTCCCAGGATGCTTGTTTCCGGTCCAGTGAGGGCCTGGCTTGGCAGTTCGGTCTGGATTGTTCCCATGAGGAACAGGGTCAAGACTGATTTGCATATGGCTGGGTTCAAGCTGGGGTGGCATGGTGAGCAAAAAAACGATGGATTAAACCCAGATCTATGACTGGGGGTGAGTGTTTGACAATGTTCAGCATTCTGTCCATCACTTGTTGTTTTTGCTTTGTCGCCCTAAGTGGGAAGGGTATGCCCAGACGTGGGTCCCGTGCTTCCCATGCCACTGGATTCAAGCTAGCCTGGCTGATGAGGGGTGAAACTCCGAAACCGGTCCCAGGATGCTTGTTTCCGGTCCAGTGGGGACCTGGCTTGGCAGTTCGGTCTGGACTGTTCCCATGAGGAACAGGGTCAAGACTGATTTGCAAATGGCTGGGTTCAAGCTGGGGTGGCATAGTAAGCAAAACAACTATGGATTAAACCCAGATCTATGACTGGGGGTGAGTGTTTGACAATGTTCAGCATTCCATCCATCACTTGTTGTTTTTGCTTTGTTGCCCTAAGTGGGAAGGGTATGCCGAGACGTGGGTCCCGTGCTTCTCATGCCACTGGATTCAAGCTATCCTGGCTGATGAGGGGTGAAACTCCGAAACCGGTCCCAGGATGCTTGTTTCCGGTCCAGTGAGGACCTGGCTTGGCAGTTCGGTCTGGACTGTTCCCATGAGGAACAGGGTCAAGACTGATTTGCATATTACTGGGTTCAAGCTGGGGTGGCATGGTGAGCAAAAAAACGATGGATTAAACCCAGATCTATGACTGGGGGTGAGTGTTTGACAATGTTCAGCATTCCGTCCATCACTTGTTGTTTTTGCTTTGGCGCCCTAAGTGGGAAGGGTATGCCCAGATGTGGGTCCCGTGCTTCCCATGCCACTGGATTCAAGCTAGCCTGGCTGATGAGGGGTGAAACTCCGAAACCGGTCCCAGAATGCTTGTTTCCGGTCCAGTGAGGACCTGGCTTGGCAGTTCGGTCTGGACTGTTCCCATGAGGGACAGGGTCAAGACTGATTTGCATATGGCTGGGTTCAAGCTGGGGTGGCATGGTGAGCAAAAAAACAATGGATTAAACCCAGATCTATGACTGGGGATGAGTGTTTGACATTGTTCAGCATTCCGTCCATCACTTGTTGTTTTTGCTTTGGCGCCCTAAGTGGGAAGGGTATGCCCAGACGTGGGTCCCGTGCTTCCCATGCCACTGGATTCAAGCTAGCCTGGCTGATGAGGGGTGAAACTCCGAAACCGGTCCCAGGATGCTTGTTTCCGGTCCAGTGAGGACCTGGCTTGGCAGTTCGGTCTGGACTGTTCCCATGAGGAACAGGGTCAAGACTGATTTGCATATGGCTGGGTTCAAGCTGGGGTGGCATGGTGAGCAAAAAAACGATGGATTAAACCCAGATCTATGACTGGGGGTGAGTGTTTGACAATGTTCAGCATTCCATCCATCACTTGTTGTTTTTGCTTTGTTGCTCTAAGTGGGAAGGGTATTCCCAGACGTGGGTCCCGTGCTTCCCATGCCACTGGATTCAAGCTAGCCTGGCTAATGAGGGGTGAAACTCTGAAACCGGTCCCAGGATGCTTGTTTCCGGTCCAGTGAGGACCTGGCTTGGCAGTTCGGTCTGGACTGTTCCCATGAGGAACAGGGTCAAGACTGATTTGCATATGGCTGGGTTCAAGCTGGGGTGGCATGGTGAGCAACAAAACAATGGATTAAACCCAGATCTATGACTGGGGGTGAGTGTTTGACAATGTTCAGCATTCCGTCCATCACTTGTTGTTTTTGCTTTGTCGCCCTAAGTGGGAAGGGTATGCCCAGACGTGGGTCCCGTGCTTCCCATGCCACTGGATTCAAGCTAGCCTGGCAAATGAGAGGTGAAACTCCGAAACCGGTCCCACGATGCTTGTTTCCGGTCCAGTGAGGACCTGGCTTGGCAGTTCGGTCTGGACTGTTCCCATGAGGAACAGGGTCAAGACTGATTTGCATATGGCTGGGTTCAAGCTGGGGTGGCATGGTGAGCAAAAAAACGATGGATTAAACCCAGATCTATGACTGGGGGTGAGTGTTTGACAATGTTCAGCATTCCGTCCATCACTTGTTGTTTTTGCTTTGTTGCCCTAAGTGGGAAGGGTATGCCCAGACGTGGGTCCCGTGCTTCCCATGCCACTGGATTCATGCTAGCCTGGCTAATGAGGGGTGAAACTCCGAAACCGGTCCCAGGATGCTTGTTTCCGGTCCAGTGAGGACCTGGCTTGGCAGTTCGGTCTGGACTGTTCCCATGAGGAACAGGGTCAAGACTGATTTGCATATGGCTGGGTTCAAGCTGGGGTGGCATGGTGAGCAACAAAACGATGGATTAAACCCAGATCTATGACTGGGGGTGAGTGTTTGACAATGTTCAGCATTCCGACTGGATTCAAGCTAGCCTGGCTAATGAGGGGTGAAACTCCGAAACCGGTCCCAGGATGCTTGTTTCCGGTCCAGTGAGGACCTGGCTTGGCAGTTCGGTCTGGACTGTTCCCATGAGGAACAGGGTCAAGACTGTTTTGCATATGGCTGGGTTCAAGCTGGGGTGGCATGGTGAGCAAAAAAACGATGGATTAAACCCAGATCTATGACTGGGGGTGAGTGTTTGACAATGTTCAGCATTCCGTCCATCACTTGTTGTTTTTGCTTTGTCGCCCTAAGTGGGAAGGGTATGCCCAGACGTGGGTCCCGTGCTTCCCATGCCACTGGATTCAAGCTAGCCTGGCTGATGAGGGGTGAAACTCCGAAACCGGTCCCAGGATGCTTGTTTCCAGTCCAGTGAGGACCTGGCTTGGCAGTTTGGTCTGGACTGTTCCCATGAGGAACAGGGTCAAGACTGATTTGCATATGGCTGGGTTCAAGCTGGGGTGGCATGGTGAGCAAAAAAACGATGGATTAAACCCAGATCTATGACTAGGGGTGAGTGTTTGACAATGTTCAGCATTCCGTCCATCACTTGTTGTTTTTGCTTTCTCGCCCTAAGTGGGAAGGGTATGCCCAGACGTGGGTCCCGTGCTTCCCATGCCACTGGATTCAAGCTAGCCTGGCTGATGAGGGATGAAACTCCGAAACCGGTCCCAGGATGCTTGTTTCCGGTCCAGTGAGGACCTGGCTTGGCAGTTCGGTCTGGACTGTTCCCATGAGGAACAGAGTCAAGACTGATTTGCATATTACTGGGTTCAAGCTGGGGTGGCATGGTGAACAAAAAAACGATGGATTAAACCCAGCTCTATGACTGGAGGTGAGTGTTTGACAATGTTCAGCATTCCGTCCATCACTTGTTGTTTTTGCTTTGTCACCCTAAGTGGGAAGGGTATGGCCAGATGTGGGTCCCGTGCTTCCCATGCCACTGGATTCAAGCTAGCCTGGCTAATGAGGGGTGAAACTCCGAAACCGGTCCCAGGATGCTTGTTTCCGGTCCAGTGAGGACCTGGCTTGGCAGTTCGGTCTGGACTGTTCCCATGAGGAACAGGGTCAAGACTGATTTGCATATGGCTGGGTTCAAGCTGGGGTGGCATGGTGAGCAACAAAACGATGGATTAAACCCAGATCTATAACTGGGGGTGAGTGTTTGACAATGTTCAGCATTCCGTCCATCACTTGTTGTTTTTGCTTTGTCGCCCTAAGTGGGAAGGGTATGCGCAGACGTGGGTCCCGTGCTTCCCATGCCACTGGATTCAAGCTAGCCTGGCTAATGAGGGGTGAAACGCCGAAACCGGTTCCAGGATGCTTGTTTCCGGTCCAGTGAGGACCTGACTTGGCAGTTCGGTCTGGATTGTTCCCATGAAGAACAGGGTCAAGACTGATTTGCATATGGCTGGGTTCAAGCTGGGGTGGCATGGTGAGCAAAAAAACGATGGATTAAACCCAGATCTATGACTGGGGGTGAGTGTTTGACAATGTTCAGCATTCCGTCCATCACTTGTTGTTTTTGCTTTGTTGCCCTAAGGGGGAAGGGTATGCCCAGACGTGGGTCCTGTGCTTCCCATGCCACTGGTTTCAAGCTAGCCTGGCTAATGAGGGGTGAAACTCCGAAACCGGTCCCAGGATGCTTGTTTCCGGTCCAGTGAGGACCTGGCTTGGCAGTTCGGTCTGGACTGTTCCCATGAGGAACAGGGTCAAGACTGATTTGCATATGGCTGGGTTCAAGCTGGGGTGGCATGGTGAGCAACAAAACGATGGATTAAACCCAGATCTATGACTGGGGGTGAGTGTTTGACAATGTTCAGCATTCCGACTGGATTCAAGCTAGCCTGGCTAATGAGGGGTGAAACTCCGAAACCGGTCCCAGGATGCTGGTTTCCGGTCCAGTGAGGTCCTGGCTTGGCAGTTCGGTCCGGACTGTTCCCATGAGGGACAGGGTCAAGACTGTTTTGCATATGGCTGGGTTCAAGCTGGGGTGGCATGGTGAGCAACAAAACAATGGATTAAACCCAGATCTATGACTGGGGGTGAGTGTTTGACAATGTTCAGCATTCCGTCCATCACTTGTTGTTTTTGCTTTGTCGCCCTAAGTGGGAAGGGTATGCCCAGACGTGGGTCCCGTACTTCCCATGCCACTGGATTCAAGCTAGCCTGGCTGATGAGGGGTGAAACTCCGAAACCAGTCCCACGATGCTTGTTTCCGGTCCAGTGGGGACCAGGCTTGGCAGTTCGTTCTGGACTGTTCTCATGAGGAACAGGGTCTAGACTGATTTGCATATGGCTGGGTTCAAGCTGGGGTGGCATGGTAAGCAAAAAAACTATGGATTAAGCCCAGATCTATGACTGGGGGTTAGTGTTTGACAATGTTCAGCTTCCATCCATCATTTGTTGTTTTTGCTTTGTTGCCCTAAGTGGGAAGGGTATGCCCAGACGTGGGTCCCGTGCTTCTCATGCCACTGGATTCAACCTAGCCTGGCTGATGAGGGGTGAAACTCCGAAACCAGTCCCACGATGCTTGTTTCCGGTCCAGTGGGGACCAGGCTTGGCAGTTCGTTCTGGACTGTTCTCATGAGGAACAGGGTCTAGACTGATTTGCATATGGCTGGGTTCAAGCTGGGGTGGCATGGTGAGCAAAAAAACTATGGATTAAACCCAGATCTATGACTGGGGGTGAGTGTTTGACAATGTTCAGCATTCCATCCATCATTTGTTGTTTTTGCTTTGTTGCCCTAAGTGGGAAGGGTATGCCCAGACGTGGGTCCCGTGGTTCTCATGCCACTGGATTCAAGCTAGCCTGGCTGATGAGGGGTGAAACTCCGAAACCGGTCCCAGGATGCTTGTTTCCGGTCCAGTGAGGACCTGGCTTGGCAGTTCGGTCTGGACTGTTCCCATGAGGAACAGGGTCAAGACTGATTTGCATATGGCTGGGTTCAAGCTGGGGTGGCATGGTGAGCAAAAAAATGATGGATTAAACCCAGATCTATGACTGGGGGTGAGTGTTTGACAATGTTCAGCATTCCGTCCATCACTTGTTGTTTTTGCTTTGTTGCCCTAAGTGGGAAGGGTATGCCCAGACGTGGGTCCCGTGCTTCCCATGCCACTGGATTCATGCTAGCCTGGCTAATGAGGGGTGAAACTCCGAAACCGGTCCCAGGATGCTTGTTTCCGGTCCAGTGAGGACCTGGCTTGGCAGTTCGGTCTGGACTGTTCCCATGAGGAACAGGGTCAAGACTGATTTGCATATGGCTGGGTTCAAGCTGGGGTGGCATGGTGAGCAACAAAACGATGGATTAAACCCAGATCTATGACTGGGGGTGAGTGTTTGACAATGTTCAGCATTCCGACTGGATTCAAGCTAGCCTGGCTAATGAGGGGTGAAACTCCGAAACCGGTCCCAGGATGCTTGTTTCCGGTCCAGTGAGGACCTGGCTTGGCAGTTCGGTCTGGACTGTTCCCATGAGGAACAGGGTCAAGACTGTTTTGCATATGGCTGGGTTCAAGCTGGGGTGGCATGGTGAGCAAAAAAACGATGGATTAAACCCAGATCTATGACTGGGGGTGAGTGTTTGACAATGTTCAGCATTCCGTCCATCACTTGTTGTTTTTGCTTTGTCGCCCTAAGTGGGAAGGGTATGCCCAGACGTGGGTCCCGTGCTTCCCATGCCACTGGATTCAAGCTAGCCTGGCTGATGAGGGGTGAAACTCCGAAACCGGTCCCAGGATGCTTGTTTCCAGTCCAGTGAGGACCTGGCTTGGCAGTTCGGTCTGGACTGTTCCCATGAGGAACAGGGTCAAGACTGATTTGCATATGGCTGGGTTCAAGCTGGGGTGGCATGGTGAGCAAAAAAACGATGGATTAAACCCAGATCTATGACTAGGGGTGAGTGTTTGACAATGTTCAGCATTCCGTCCATCACTTGTTGTTTTTGCTTTCTCGCCCTAAGTGGGAAGGGTATGCCCAGACGTGGGTCCCGTGCTTCCCATGCCACTGGATTCAAGCTAGCCTGGCTGATGAGGGATGAAACTCCGAAACCGGTCCCAGGATGCTTGTTTCCGGTCCAGTGAGGACCTGGCTTGGCAGTTCGGTCTGGACTGTTCCCATGAGGAACAGAGTCAAGACTGATTTGCATATTACTGGGTTCAAACTGGGGTGGCATGGTGAACAAAAAAACGATGGATTAAACCCAGCTCTATGACTGGAGGTGAGTGTTTGACAATGTTCAGCATTCCGTCCATCACTTGTTGTTTTTGCTTTGTCACCCTAAGTGGGAAGGGTATGGCCAGATGTGGGTCCCGTGCTTCCCATGCCACTGGATTCAAGCTAGCCTGGCTAATGAGGGGTGAAACTCCGAAACCGGTCCCAGGATGCTTGTTTCCGGTCCAGTGAGGACCTGGCTTGGCAGTTCGGTCTGGACTGTTCCCATGAGGAACAGGGTCAAAACTGATTTGCATATGGCTGGGTTCAAGCTGGGGTGGCATGGTGAGCAACAAAACGATGGATTAAACCCAGATCTATAACTGGGGGTGAGTGTTTGACAATGTTCAGCATTCCGTCCATCACTTGTTGTTTTTGCTTTGTCGCCCTAAGTGGGAAGGGTATGCGCAGACGTGGGTCCCGTGCTTCCCATGCCACTGGATTCAAGCTAGCCTGGCTAATGAGGGGTGAAACGCCGAAACCGGTTCCAGGATGCTTGTTTCCGGTCCAGTGAGGACCTGACTTGGCAGTTCGGTCTGGATTGTTCCCATGAAGAACAGGGTCAAGACTGATTTGCATATGGCTGGGTTCAAGCTGGGGTGGCATGGTGAGCAAAAAAACGATGGATTAAACCCAGATCTATGACTGGGGGTGAGTGTTTGACAATGTTCAGCATTCCGTCCATCACTTGTTGTTTTTGCTTTGTTGCCCTAAGGGGGAAGGGTATGCCCAGACGTGGGTCCTGTGCTTCCCATGCCACTGGTTTCAAGCTAGCCTGGCTAATGAGGGGTGAAACTCCGAAACCGGTCCCAGGATGCTTGTTTCCGGTCCAGTGAGGACCTGGCTTGGCAGTTCGGTCTGGACTGTTCCCATGAGGAACAGGGTCAATACTGATTTGCATATGGCTGGGTTCAAGCTGGGGTGGCATGGTGAGCAACAAAACGATGGATTAAACCCAGATCTATGACTGGGGGTGAGTGTTTGACAATGTTCAGCATTCCGACTGGATTCAAGCTAGCCTGGCTAATGAGGGGTGAAACTCCGAAACCGGTCCCAGGATGCTGGTTTCCGGTCCAGTGAGGTCCTGGCTTGGCAGTTCGGTCTGGACTGTTCCCATGAGGAACAGGGTCAAGACTGTTTTGCATATGGCTGGGTTCAAGCTGGGGTGGCATGGTGAGCAACAAAACAATGGATTAAACCCAGATCTATGACTGGGGGTGAGTGTTTGACAATGTTCAGCATTCCGTCCATCACTTGTTGTTTTTGCTTTGTCGCCCTAAGTGGGAAGGGTATGCCCAGACGTGGGTCCCGTGCTTCCCATGCCACTGGATTCAAGCTAGCCTGGCTGATGAGGGGTGAAACTCCGAAACCAGTCCCACGATGCTTGTTTCCGGTCCAGTGGGGACCAGGCTTGGCAGTTCGTTCTGGACTGTTCTCATGAGGAACAGGGTCTAGACTGATTTGCATATGGCTGGGTTCAAGCTGGGGTGGCATGGTAAGCAAAAAAACTATGGATTAAGCCCAGATCTATGACTGGGGGTTAGTGTTTGACAATGTTCAGCTTCCATCCATCATTTGTTGTTTTTGCTTTGTTGCCCTAAGTGGGAAGGGTATGCCCAGACGTGGGTCCCGTGCTTCTCATGCCACTGGATTCAAGTTAGCCTGGCTGATGAGGGGTGAAACTCCGAAACCGGTCCCAGGATGCTTGTTTCCGGTCCAGTGAGGGCCTGGCTTGGCAGTTCGGTCTGGATTGTTCCCATGAGGAACAGGGTCAAGACTGATTTGCATATGGCTGGGTTCAAGCTGGGGTGGCATGGTGAGCAAAAAAACGATGGATTTAACCCAGATCTATGACTGGGGGTGAGTGTTTGACAATGTTCAGCATTCCGTCCATCACTTGTTGTTTTTGCTTTCTCGCCCTAAGTGGGAAGGGTATGCCCAGACGTGGGTCCCGTGCTTCCCATGCCACTGGATTCAAGCTAGCCTGGCTGATGAGGGGTGAAACTCCGAAACCGGTCCCAGGATGCTTGTTTCCGGTCCAGTGAGGACCTGGCTTGGCAGTTCGGTCTGGACTGTTCCCATGAGGAACAGGGTCAAGACTGATTTGCATATGGCTGGGTTCAAGCTGGGGTGGCATGGTGAGCAAAAAAACGATGGATTAAACCCAGATCTATGACTGGGGGTGAGTGTTTGACAATGTTCAGCATTCTGTCCATCACTTGTTGTTTTTGCTTTGTCGCCCTAAGTGGGAAGGGTATGCCCAGACGTGGGTCCCGTGCTTCCCATGCCACTGGATTCAAGCTAGCCTGGCTGATGAGGGGTGAAACTCCGAAACCGGTCCCAGGATGCTTGTTTCCGGTCCAGTGGGGACCTGGCTTGGCAGTTCGGTCTGGACTGTTCCCATGAGGAACAGGGTCAAGACTGATTTGCAAATGGCTGGGTTCAAGCTGGGGTGGCATGGTAAGCAAAACAACTATGGATTAAACCCAGATCTATGACTGGGGGTGAGTGTTTGACAATGTTCAGCATTCCATCCATCACTTGTTGTTTTTGCTTTGTTGCCCTAAGTGGGAAGGGTATGCCGAGACGTGGGTCCCGTGCTTCTCATGCCACTGGATTCAAGCTATCCTGGCTGATGAGGGGTGAAACTCCGAAACTGGTCCCAGGATGCTTGTTTCCGGTCCAGTGAGGACCTGGCTTGGCAGTTCGGTCTGGACTGTTCCCATGAGGAACAGGGTCAAGACTGATTTGCATATTACTGGGTTCAAGCTGGGGTGGCATGGTGAGCAAAAAAACGATGGATTAAACCCAGATCTATGACTGGGGGTGAGTGTTTGACAATGTTCAGCATTCCGTCCATCACTTGTTGTTTTTGCTTTGGCGCCCTAAGTGGGAAGGGTATGCCCAGATGTGGGTCCCGTGCTTCCCATGCCACTGGATTCAAGCTAGCCTGGCTGATGAGGGGTGAAACTCCGAAACCGGTCCCAGAATGCTTGTTTCCGGTCCAGTGAGGACCTGGCTTGGCAGTTCGGTCTGGACTGTTCCCATGAGGGACAGGGTCAAGACTGATTTGCATATGGCTGGGTTCAAGCTGGGGTGGCATGGTGAGCAAAAAAACAATGGATTAAACCCAGATCTATGACTGGGGGTGAGTGTTTGACATTGTTCAGCATTCCGTCCATCACTTGTTGTTTTTGCTTTGGCGCCCTAAGTGGGAAGGGTATGCCCAGACGTGGGTCCCGTGCTTCCCATGCCACTGGATTCAAGCTAGCCTGGCTGATGAGGGGTGAAACTCCGAAACCGGTCCCAGGATGCTTGTTTCCGGTCCAGTGAGGACCTGGCTTGGCAGTTCGGTCTGGACTGTTCCCATGAGGAACAGGGTCAAGACTGATTTGCATATGGCTGGGTTCAAGCTGGGGTGGCATGGTGAGCAAAAAAACGATGGATTAAACCCAGATCTATGACTGGGGGTGAGTGTTTGACAATGTTCAGCATTCCATCCATCACTTGTTGTTTTTGCTTTGTTGCTCTAAGTGGGAAGGGTATTCCCAGACGTGGGTCCCGTGCTTCCCATGCCACTGGATTCAAGCTAGCCTGGCTAATGAGGGGTGAAACTCTGAAACCGGTCCCAGGATGCTTGTTTCCGGTCCAGTGAGGACCTGGCTTGGCAGTTCGGTCTGGACTGTTCCCATGAGGAACAGGGTCAAGACTGATTTGCATATGGCTGGGTTCAAGCTGGGGTGGCATGGTGAGCAACAAAACAATGGATTAAACCCAGATCTATGACTGGGGGTGAGTGTTTGACAATGTTCAGCATTCCGTCCATCACTTGTTGTTTTTGCTTTGTCGCCCTAAGTGGGAAGGGTATGCCCAGACGTGGGTCCCGTGCTTCCCATGCCACTGGATTCAAGCTAGCCTGGCAAATGAGAGGTGAAACTCCGAAACCGGTCCCACGATGCTTGTTTCCGGTCCAGTGAGGACCTGGCTTGGCAGTTCGGTCTGGACTGTTCCCATGAGGAACAGGGTCAAGACTGATTTGCATATGGCTGGGTTCAAGCTGGGGTGGCATTGTAAGCAAAAAAACTATGGATTAAACCCAGATCTATGACTGGGGGTGAGTGTTTGACAATGTTCAGCATTCCATCCATCATTTGTTGTTTTTGCTTTGTTGCCCTAAGTGGGAAGGGTATGCCCAGACGTGGGTCCCGTGGTTCTCATGCCACTGGATTCAAGCTAGCCTGGCTGATGAGGGGTGAAACTCCGAAACCGGTCCCAGGATGCTTGTTTCCGGTCCAGTGAGGACCTGGCTTGGCAGTTCGGTCTGGACTGTTCCCATGAGGAACAGGGTCAAGACTGATTTGCATATGGCTGGGTTCAAGCTGGGGTGGCATGGTGAGCAAAAAAACGATGGATTAAACCCAGATCTATGACTGGGGGTGAGTGTTTGACAATGTTCAGCATTCCGTCCATCACTTGTTGTTTTTGCTTTGTTGCCCTAAGTGGGAAGGGTATGCCCAGACGTGGGTCCCGTGCTTCCCATGCCACTGGATTCATGCTAGCCTGGCTAATGAGGGGTGAAACTCCGAAACCGGTCCCAGGATGCTTGTTTCCGGTCCAGTGAGGACCTGGCTTGGCAGTTCGGTCTGGACTGTTCCCATGAGGAACAGGGTCAAGACTGATTTGCATATGGCTGGGTTCAAGCTGGGGTGGCATGGTGAGCAACAAAACGATGGATTAAACCCAGATCTATGACTGGGGGTGAGTGTTTGACAATGTTCAGCATTCCGACTGGATTCAAGCTAGCCTGGCTAATGAGGGGTGAAACTCCGAAACCGGTCCCAGGATGCTTGTTTCCGGTCCAGTGAGGACCTGGCTTGGCAGTTCGGTCTGGACTGTTCCCATGAGGAACAGGGTCAAGACTGATTTGCATATGGCTGGGTTCAAGCTGGGGTGGCATGGTGAGCAAAAAAACGATGGATTTAACCCAGATCTATGACTGGGGGTGAGTGTTTGACAATGTTCAGCATTCCGACTGGATTCAAGCTAGCCTGGCTAATGAGGGGTGAAACTCCGAAACCGGTCCCAGGATGCTGGTTTCCGGTCCAGTGAGGTCCTGGCTTGGCAGTTCGGTCCGGACTGTTCCCATGAGGGACAGGGTCAAGACTGTTTTGCATATGGCTGGGTTCAAGCTGGGGTGGCATGGTGAGCAAAAAAACTATGGATTAAACCCAGATCTATGACTGGGGGTGAGTGTTTGACAATGTTCAGCATTCCGTCCATCACTTGTTGTTTTTGCTTTGTTGCCCTAAGTGGGAAGGGTATGCCCAGACGTGGGTCCCATGCTTCTCATGCCACTGGATTCAAGCTAGCCTGGCTGATGAGGGGTGATACTCCGAAACCGGTCCCAGGATGCTTGTTTCCGGTCCAGTGAGGACCTGGCTTGGCAGTTCGGTCTGGACTGTTCCCATGAGGAACAGGGTCAAGACTGATTTGCATATGGCTGGGTTCAAGCTGGGGTGGCATGGTGAACAAAAAAACGATGGATTAAACCCAGATCTATGACTGGGGGTGAGTGTTTGACAATGTTCAGCATTCCGTCCATCACTTGTTGTTTTTGCTTTGTCGCCCTAAGTGGGAAGGGTATGCCCAGACGTGGGTCCCGTGCTTCCCATGCCACTGGATTCAAGCTAGCCTGGCTGATGAGGGGTGAAACTCTGAAACCGGTCCCAGAATGCTTGTTTCCGGTCCAGTGAGGACCTGGCTTGGCAGTTCGGTCTGGACTGTTCCCATGAGGAACAGGGTCAAGACTGATTTGCATATGTCTGGGTTCAAGCTGGGGTGGCATGGTGAGCAAAAAAACGATGGATTAAACCCAGATCTATGACTGGCGGTGAGTGTTTGACAATGTTCAGCATTCCGTCCATCACTTGTTGTTTTTGCTTTGTAGCCCTAAGTGGGAAGGGTATGCCCAGACGTGGGTCCCGTGCTTCCCATGCCACTGGATTCAAGCTAGCCTGGCTGATGAGGGGTGAAACTCCGAAACCTTTGCCAGGATGCTTGTTTCCGGTCCAGTGGGGACCTGGCTTGGCAGTTCGGTCTGGACTGTTCCCATGAGGAACAGGGTCAAGTCTGATTTGCATATGGCTGGGTTCAAGCTGGGGTGGCATGGTGAGCAAAAAAACTATGGATTAAACCCAGATCTATGACTGGGGGTGAGTGTTTGACAATGTTCAGCATTCCGTCCATCACTTGTTGTTTTTGCTTTGTTGCCCTAAGTGGGAAGGGTATGCCCAGACGTGGGTCCCATGCTTCTCATGCCACTGGATTCAAGCTAGCCTGGCTGATGAGGGGTGATACTCCGAAACCGGTCCCAGGATGCTTGTTTCCGGTCCAGTGAGGACCTGGCTTGGCAGTTCGGTCTGGACTGTTTCCATGAGGAACAGGGTCAAGACTGATTTGCATATGGCTGGGTTCAAGCTAGGGTGGCATGGTGAGCAAAAAAACGATGGATTAAACCCAGATCTATGACTGGGGGTGAGTGTTTGACAATGTTCAGCATTCCGTCCATCACTTGTTGTTTTTCCTTTGTCGCCCTAAGTGGGAAGGGTATGCCCAGACGTGGGTCCTGTGCTTCCCATGCACCTGGATTCAAGCTAGCCTGGCTGATGAGGGGTGAAACTCTGAAACCGGTCCCAGGATGCTTGTTTCCGGTCCAGTGAGGACCTGGCTTGGCAGTTCGGTCTGGACTGTTCCCATGAGGAACAGGGTCAAGACTGATTTGCATATGGCTGGGTTCAAGCTGGGGTGGCATGGTGAGCAAAAAAACGATGGATTAAACCCAGATCTATGACTGGGGGTGAGTGTTTGACAATGTTCAGCATTCCGTCCATCACTTGTTGTTTTTGCTTTGTCGCCCTAAGTGGGAAGGGTATGCCCAGACGTGGGTCCCGTACTTCCCATGCCACTGGATTCAAGCTAGCCTGGCTGATGAGGGGTGAAACTCCGAAACCAGTCCCACGATGCTTGTTTCCGGTCCAGTGGGGACCAGGCTTGGCAGTTCGTTCTGGACTGTTCTCATGAGGAACAGGGTCTAGACTGATTTGCATATGGCTGGGTTCAAGCTGGGGTGGCATGGTAAGCAAAAAAACTATGGATTAAGCCCAGATCTATGACTGGGGGTTAGTGTTTGACAATGTTCAGCTTCCATCCATCATTTGTTGTTTTTGCTTTGTTGCCCTAAGTGGGAAGGGTATGCCCAGACGTGGGTCCCGTGCTTCTCATGCCACTGGATTCAACCTAGCCTGGCTGATGAGGGGTGAAACTCCGAAACCGGTCCCAGGATGCTTGTTTCCGGTCCAGTGAGGGCCTGGCTTGGCAGTTCGGTCTGGATTGTTCCCATGAGGAACAGGGTCAAGACTGATTTGCATATGGCTGGGTTCAAGCTGGGGTGGCATGGTGAGCAAAAAAACTATGGATTAAACCCAGATCTATGACTGGGGGTGAGTGTTTGACAATGTTCAGCATTCCATCCATCATTTGTTGTTTTTGCTTTGTTGCCCTAAGTGGGAAGGGTATGCCCAGACGTGGGTCCCGTGGTTCTCATGCCACTGGATTCAAGCTAGCCTGGCTGATGAGGGGTGAAACTCCGAAACCGGTCCCAGGATGCTTGTTTTCGGTCCAGTGAGGACCTGGCTTGGCAGTTCGGTCTGGACTGTTCCCATGAGGAACAGGGTCAAGACTGATTTGCATATGGCTGGGTTCAAGCTGGGGTGGCATGGTGAGCAAAAAAACGATGGATTAAACCCAGATCTATGACTGGGGGTGAGTGTTTGACAATGTTCAGCATTCCGTCCATCACTTGTTGTTTTTGCTTTGTTGCCCTAAGTGGGAAGGGTATGCCCAGACGTGGGTCCCGTGCTTCCCATGCCACTGGATTCATGCTAGCCTGGCTAATGAGGGGTGAAACTCCGAAACCGGTCCCAGGATGCTTGTTTCCGGTCCAGTGAGGACCTGGCTTGGCAGTTCGGTCTGGACTGTTCCCATGAGGAACAGGGTCAAGACTGATTTGCATATGGCTGGGTTCAAGCTGGGGTGGCATGGTGAGCAACAAAACGATGGATTAAACCCAGATCTATGACTGGGGGTGAGTGTTTGACAATGTTCAGCATTCCGACTGGATTCAAGCTAGCCTGGCTAATGAGGGGTGAAACTCCGAAACCGGTCCCAGGATGCTTGTTTCCGGTCCAGTGAGGACCTGGCTTGGCAGTTCGGTCTGGACTGTTCCCATGAGGAACAGGGTCAAGACTGTTTTGCATATGGCTGGGTTCAAGCTGGGGTGGCATGGTGAGCAAAAAAACGATGGATTAAACCCAGATCTATGACTGGGGGTGAGTGTTTGACAATGTTCAGCATTCCGTCCATCACTTGTTGTTTTTGCTTTGTCGCCCTAAGTGGGAAGGGTATGCCCAGACGTGGGTCCCGTGCTTCCCATGCCACTGGATTCAAGCTAGCCTGGCTGATGAGGGGTGAAACTCCGAAACCGGTCCCAGGATGCTTGTTTCCAGTCCAGTGAGGACCTGGCTTGGCAGTTCGGTCTGGACTGTTCCCATGAGGAACAGGGTCAAGACTGATTTGCATATGGCTGGGTTCAAGCTGGGGTGGCATGGTGAGCAAAAAAACGATGGATTAAACCCAGATCTATGACTAGGGGTGAGTGTTTGACAATGTTCAGCATTCCGTCCATCACTTGTTGTTTTTGCTTTCTCGCCCTAAGTGGGAAGGGTATGCCCAGACGTGGGTCCCGTGCTTCCCATGCCACTGGATTCAAGCTAGCCTGGCTGATGAGGGATGAAACTCCGAAACCGGTCCCAGGATGCTTGTTTCCGGTCCAGTGAGGACCTGGCTTGGCAGTTCGGTCTGGACTGTTCCCATGAGGAACAGAGTCAAGACTGATTTGCATATTACTGGGTTCAAGCTGGGGTGGCATGGTGAACAAAAAAACGATGGATTAAACCCAGCTCTATGACTGGAGGTGAGTGTTTGACAATGTTCAGCATTCCGTCCATCACTTGTTGTTTTTGCTTTGTCACCCTAAGTGGGAAGGGTATGGCCAGATGTGGGTCCCGTGCTTCCCATGCCACTGGATTCAAGCTAGCCTGGCTAATGAGGGGTGAAACTCCGAAACCGGTCCCAGGATGCTTGTTTCCGGTCCAGTGAGGACCTGGCTTGGCAGTTCGGTCTGGACTGTTCCCATGAGGAACAGGGTCAAGACTGATTTGCATATGGCTGGGTTCAAGCTGGGGTGGCATGGTGAGCAACAAAACGATGGATTAAACCCAGATCTATAACTGGGGGTGAGTGTTTGACAATGTTCAGCATTCCGTCCATCACTTGTTGTTTTTGCTTTGTCGCCCTAAGTGGGAAGGGTATGCGCAGACGTGGGTCCCGTGCTTCCCATGCCACTGGATTCAAGCTAGCCTGGCTAATGAGGGGTGAAACGCCGAAACCGGTTCCAGGATGCTTGTTTCCGGTCCAGTGAGGACCTGACTTGGCAGTTCGGTCTGGATTGTTCCCATGAAGAACAGGGTCAAGACTGATTTGCATATGGCTGGGTTCAAGCTGGGGTGGCATGGTGAGCAAAAAAACGATGGATTAAACCCAGATCTATGACTGGGGGTGAGTGTTTGACAATGTTCAGCATTCCGTCCATCACTTGTTGTTTTTGCTTTGTTGCCCTAAGGGGGAAGGGTATGCCCAGACGTGGGTCCTGTGCTTCCCATGCCACTGGTTTCAAGCTAGCCTGGCTAATGAGGGGTGAAACTCCGAAACCGGTCCCAGGATGCTTGTTTCCGGTCCAGTGAGGACCTGGCTTGGCAGTTCGGTATGGACTGTTCCCATGAGGAACAGGGTCAAGACTGATTTGCATATGGCTGGGTTCAAGCTGGGGTGGCATGGTGAGCAAAAAAACGATGGATTAAACCCAGATCTATGACTGGGGGTGAGTGTTTGACAATGTTCAGCATTCCGTCCATCACTTGTTGTTTTTGCTTTGTTGCCCTAAGTGGGAAGGGTATGCCCAGACGTGGGTCCCGTGCTTCCCATGCCACTGGATTCATGCTAGCCTGGCTAATGAGGGGTGAAACTCCGAAACCGGTCCCAGGATGCTTGTTTCCGGTCCAGTGAGGACCTGGCTTGGCAGTTCGGTCTGGACTGTTCCCATGAGGAACAGGGTCAAGACTGATTTGCATATGGCTGGGTTCAAGCTGGGGTGGCATGGTGAGCAACAAAACGATGGATTAAACCCAGATCTATGACTGGGGGTGAGTGTTTGACAATGTTCAGCATTCCGACTGGATTCAAGCTAGCCTGGCTAATGAGGGGTGAAACTCCGAAACCGGTCCCAGGATGCTTGTTTCCGGTCCAGTGAGGACCTGGCTTGGCAGTTCGGTCTGGACTGTTCCCATGAGGAACAGGGTCAAGACTGTTTTGCATATGGCTGGGTTCAAGCTGGGGTGGCATGGTGAGCAAAAAAACGATGGATTAAACCCAGATCTATGACTGGGGGTGAGTGTTTGACAATGTTCAGCATTCCGTCCATCACTTGTTGTTTTTGCTTTGTCGCCCTAAGTGGGAAGGGTATGCCCAGACGTGGGTCCCGTGCTTCCCATGCCACTGGATTCAAGCTAGCCTGGCTGATGAGGGGTGAAACTCCGAAACCGGTCCCAGGATGCTTGTTTCCAGTCCAGTGAGGACCTGGCTTGGCAGTTCGGTCTGGACTGTTCCCATGAGGAACAGGGTCAAGACTGATTTGCATATGGCTGGGTTCAAGCTGGGGTGGCATGGTGAGCAAAAAAACGATGGATTAAACCCAGATCTATGACTAGGGGTGAGTGTTTGACAATGTTCAGCATTCCGTCCATCACTTGTTGTTTTTGCTTTCTCGCCCTAAGTGGGAAGGGTATGCCCAGACGTGGGTCCCGTGCTTCCCATGCCACTGGATTCAAGCTAGCCTGGCTGATGAGGGATGAAACTCCGAAACCGGTCCCAGGATGCTTGTTTCCGGTCCAGTGAGGACCTGGCTTGGCAGTTCGGTCTGGACTGTTCCCATGAGGAACAGAGTCAAGACTGATTTGCATATTACTGGGTTCAAGCTGGGGTGGCATGGTGAACAAAAAAACGATGGATTAAACCCAGCTCTATGACTGGAGGTGAGTGTTTGACAATGTTCAGCATTCCGTCCATCACTTGTTGTTTTTGCTTTGTCACCCTAAGTGGGAAGGGTATGGCCAGATGTGGGT
The DNA here is from genome assembly GCF_031143425.1 of Pleurodeles waltl. Lineage (NCBI taxonomy): Eukaryota > Metazoa > Chordata > Amphibia > Caudata > Salamandridae > Pleurodeles > Pleurodeles waltl. The sequence continues at coordinate 347,117,706 of NC_090439.1, forward strand.
CCCGTGCTTCCCATGCCACTGGATTCAAGCTAGCCTGGCTAATGAGGGGTGAAACTCCGAAACCGGTCCCAGGATGCTTGTTTCCGGTCCAGTGAGGACCTGGCTTGGCAGTTCGGTCTGGACTGTTCCCATGAGGAACAGGGTTAAGACTGATTTGCATATGGCTGGGTTCAAGCTGGGGTGGCATGGTGAGCAACAAAACGATGGATTAAACCCAGATCTATAACTGGGGGTGAGTGTTTGACAATGTTCAGCATTCCGTCCATCACTTGTTGTTTTTGCTTTGTCGCCCTAAGTGGGAAGGGTATGCGCAGACGTGGGTCCCGTGCTTCCCATGCCACTGGATTCAAGCTAGCCTGGCTAATGAGGGGTGAAACGCCGAAACCGGTTCCAGGATGCTTGTTTCCGGTCCAGTGAGGACCTGACTTGGCAGTTCGGTCTGGATTGTTCCCATGAAGAACAGGGTCAAGACTGATTTGCATATGGCTGGGTTCAAGCTGGGGTGGCATGGTGAGCAAAAAAACGATGGATTAAACCCAGATCTATGACTGGGGGTGAGTGTTTGACAATGTTCAGCATTCCGTCCATCACTTGTTGTTTTTGCTTTGTTGCCCTAAGGGGGAAGGGTATGCCCAGACGTGGGTCCTGTGCTTCCCATGCCACTGGTTTCAAGCTAGCCTGGCTAATGAGGGGTGAAACTCCGAAACCGGTCCCAGGATGCTTGTTTCCGGTCCAGTGAGGACCTGGCTTGGCAGTTCGGTCTGGACTGTTCCCATGAGGAACAGGGTCAAGACTGATTTGCATATGGCTGGGTTCAAGCTGGGGTGGCATGGTGAGCAACAAAACGATGGATTAAACCCAGATCTATGACTGGGGGTGAGTGTTTGACAATGTTCAGCATTCCGACTGGATTCAAGCTAGCCTGGCTAATGAGGGGTGAAACTCCGAAACCGGTCCCAGGATGCTGGTTTCCGGTCCAGTGAGGTCCTGGCTTGGCAGTTCGGTCTGGACTGTTCCCATGAGGAACAGGGTCAAGACTGTTTTGCATATGGCTGGGTTCAAGCTGGGGTGGCATGGTGAGCAACAAAACAATGGATTAAACCCAGATCTATGACTGGGGGTGAGTGTTTGACAATGTTCAGCATTCCGTCCATCACTTGTTGTTTTTGCTTTGTCGCCCTAAGTGGGAAGGATATGCCCAGACGTGGGTCCCGTGCTTCCCATGCCACTGGATTCAAGCTAGCCTGGCTGATGAGGGGTGAAACTCCGAAACCAGTCCCACGATGCTTGTTTCCGGTCCAGTGGGGACCAGGCTTGGCAGTTCGTTCTGGACTGTTCTCATGAGGAACAGGGTCTAGACTGATTTGCATATGGCTGGGTTCAAGCTGGGGTGGCATGGTAAGCAAAAAAACTATGGATTAAGCCCAGATCTATGACTGGGGGTTAGTGTTTGGCAATGTTCAGCTTCCATCCATCATTTGTTGTTTTTGCTTTGTTGCCCTAAGTGGGAAGGGTATGCCCAGACGTGGGTCCCGTGCTTCTCATGCCACTGGATTCAACCTAGCCTGGCTGATGAGGGGTGAAACTCCGAAACCGGTCCCAGGATGCTTGTTTCCGGTCCAGTGAGGGCCTGGCTTGGCAGTTCGGTCTGGATTGTTCCCATGAGGAACAGGGTCAAGACTGATTTGCATATGGCTGGGTTCAAGCTGGGGTGGCATGGTGAGCAAAAAAACGATGGATTTAACCCAGATCTATGACTGGGGGTGAGTGTTTGACAATGTTCAGCATTCCGTCCATCACTTGTTGTTTTTGCTTTCTCGCCCTAAGTGGGAAGGGTATGCCCAGACGTGGGTCCCGTGCTTCCCATGCCACTGGATTCAAGCTAGCCTGGCTGATGAGGGGTGAAACTCCGAAACCGGTCCCAGGATGCTTGTTTCCGGTCCAGTGAGGACCTGGCTTGGCAGTTCGGTCTGGATTGTTCCCATGAGGAACAGGGTCAAGACTGATTTGCATATGGCTGGGTTCAAGCTGGGGTGGCATGGTGAGCAAAAAAACGATGGATTAAACCCAGATCTATGACTTGGGGTGAGTGTTTGACAATGTTCAGCATTCTGTCCATCACTTGTTGTTTTTGTTTTGTCGCCCTAAGTGGGAAGGGTATGCCCAGACGTGGGTCCCGTGCTTCCCATGCCACTGGATTCAAGCTAGCCTGGCTGATGAGGGGTGAAACTCCGAAACCGGTCCCAGGATGCTTGTTTCCGGTCCAGTGGGGACCTGGCTTGGCAGTTCGGTCTGGACTGTTCCCATGAGGAACAGGGTCAAGACTGATTTGCAAATGGCTGGGTTCAAGCTGGGGTGGCATGGTAAGCAAAACAACTATGGATTAAACCCAGATCTATGACTGGGGGTGAGTGTTTGACAATGTTCAGCATTCCAGCCATCACTTGTTGTTTTTGCTTTGTTGCCCTAAGTGGGAAGGGTATGCCCAGACGTGGGTCCCGTGCTTCTCATGCCACTGGATTCAAGCTATCCTGGCTGATGAGGGGTGAAACTCCAAAACCGGTCCCAGGATGCTTGTTTCCGGTCCAGTGAGGACCTGGCTTGGCAGTTCGGTCTGGACTGTTCCCATGAGGAACAGGGTCAAGACTGATTTGCATATTACTGGGTTCAAGCTGGGGTGGCATGGTGAGCAAAAAAACGATGGATTAAACCCAGATCTATGACTGGGGGTGAGTGTTTGACAATGTTCAGCATTCCGTCCATCACTTGTTGTTTTTGCTTTGTCGCCCTAAGTGGGAAGGGTATGCCCAGACGTGAGTCCCGTGCTTCCCATGCCACTGGATTCAAGCTAGCCTGGCTGATGAGGGGTGAAACTCCGAAACCGATCCCAGCATGCTTGTTTCCGGTCCAGTGAGGACTTGGCTTGGCAGTTCGGTCTGGACTGTTCCCATGAGGAACAGGGCCAAGACTGATTTGCATATGGCTGGGTTCTAGCTGGGGTGGCATGGTGAGCAAAAAAACGATGGATTAAACCCAGATCTATGACTGGGGATGAGTGTTTGACAATGTTCAGCATTCCGTCCATCACTTGTTGTTTTTGCTTTGTCGCCCTAAGTGGGAAGGGTATGCCCAGACGTGGGTCCCGTGCTTCCCATGCCACTGGATTCAAGCTAGCCTGGCTGATGAGGGGTGAAACTCCGAAACCGGTCCCAGGATGACCAGGCTTGGCAGTTCGGTCTGGACTGTTCCCATGAGGAACAGGGTCAAGACTGATTTGCATATGGCTGGGTTCAAGCTGGGGTGGCATGGTAAGCAAAAAAACTATGGATTAAACCCAGATCTATGACTGGGGGTGAGTGTTTGACAATGTTCAGCATTCCGTCCATCACTTGTTGTTTTTGCTTTGTTGCCCTAAGTGGGAAGGGTATGCCCAGACGTGGGTCCCGTGCTTCTCATGCCACTGGATTCAAGCTAGCCTGGCTGATGAGGGTTGAAACTCCGAAACCGGTCCCAGGATGCTTGTTTCCGGTCCAGTGAGGACCTGGCTTGGCAGTTCGGTCTGGACTGTTCCCATGAGGAACAGGGTCAAGACTGATTTGCATATGGCTGGGTTCAAGCTGGGGTGGCATGGTGAGCAAAAAAACGATGGATTAAACCCAGATCTATGACTGGGGGTGAGTGTTTGACAATGTTCAGCATACCGTCCATCACTTGTTGTTTTTGCTTTGTCGCCCTAAGTGGGAAGGGTATGCCCAGACGTGGGTCCCGTGCTTCCCATGCCACTGGATTCAAGCTAGCCTGGCTGATGAGGGGTGAAACTCCGAAACTGGTCCCAGGATGCTTGTTTCCGGTCCAGTGGGGACCTGGCTTGGCAGTTCGGTCTGGACTGTTCCCATGAGGAACAGGGTCAAGACTGATTTGCATATGGCTGGGTTCAAGCTGGGGTGGCATGGTAAGCAAAACAACTATGGATTAAACCCAGATCTATGACTGGGGGTGAGTGTTTGACAATGTTCAGCATTCCATCCATCACTTGTTGTTTTTGCTTTGTTGCCCTAAGTGGGAAGGGTATGCCCAGACGTGGGTCCCGTGCTTCTCATGCCACTGGATTCAAGCTAGCCTGGCTGATGAGGGGTGAAACTCCAAAACCGGTCCCAGGATGCTTGATTCCGGTCCAGTGAGGACCTGACTTGGCAGTTCGGTCTGGACTGTTCCCATGGGGAAGAGGGTCAAGACTGATTTGCAAATGGCTGGGTTCAAGCTGGGGTGGCATGGTGAGCAAAAAAACGGTGGATTAAACACAGATCTATGACTGGGGGTGAGTGTTTGACAATGTTAAGCATTCCGTCTATCACTTGTTGTTTTTGCTTTCTCGCCCTAAGTGGGAAGGGTATGCCCAGACGTGGGTCCCGTGCTTCCCATGCCACTGGATTCAAGCTAGCCTGGCTGATGAGGGATGAAACTCCGAAACCGGTCCCAGGATGCTTGTTTCCGGTCCAGTGAGGACCTGGCTTGGCAGTTCGGTCTGGACTGTTCCCATGAGGAACAGGGTCAAGACTGATTTGCATATTACTGGGTTTAAGCTGGGGTGGCATGGTGAGCAAAAAAACGATGGATTAAACCCAGATCTATGACTGGGGTTGAGTGTTTGACAATGTTCAGCATTCCGTCCATCACTTGTTGTTTTTGCTTTGTCGCCCTAAGTGGGAAGGGTATGCCCAGACGTGGGTCCCGTGCTTCCCCATGCCACTGGATTCAAGCTAGCCTGGCTGATGAGGGGTGAAACTCCGAAACCGATCCCAGCATGCTTGTTTCCGGTCCAGTGAGGACCTGGCTTGGCAGTTCGGTCTGGACTGTTCCCATGAGGAACAGGGTCAAGACTGATTTGCATATGGCTGGGTTCAAGCTGGGGTGGCATGGTGAACAAAAAAACGATGGATTAAACCCAGATCTATGACTGGGGGTGAGTGTTTGACAATGTTCAGCATTCCGTCCATCACTTGTTGTTTTTGCTTTGTCGCCCTAAGTGGGAAGGGTATGCCCAGACGTGGGTCCCGTGCTTCCCATGCCACTGGATTCAAGCTAGCCTGGCTGATGAGGGGTGAAACTCTGAAACCGGTCCCAGAATGCTTGTTTCCGGTCCAGTGAGGACCTGGCTTGGCAGTTCGGTCTGGACTGTTCCCATGAGGAACAGGGTCAAGACTGATTTGCATATGTCTGGGTTCAAGCTGGGGTGGCATGGTGAGCAAAAAAACGATGGATTAAACCCAGATCTATGACTGGCGGTGAGTGTTTGACAATGTTCAGCATTCCGTCCATCACTTGTTGTTTTTGCTTTGTAGCCCTAAGTGGGAAGGGTATGCCCAGACGTGGGTCCCGTGCTTCCCATGCCACTGGATTCAAGCTAGCCTGGCTGATGAGGGGTGAAACTCCGAAACCTTTGCCAGGATGCTTGTTTCCGGTCCAGTGGGGACCTGGCTTGGCAGTTCGGTCTGGACTGTTCCCATGAGGAACAGGGTCAAGTCTGATTTGCATATGGCTGGGTTCAAGCTGGGGTGGCATGGTGAGCAAAAAAACTATGGATTAAACCCAGATCTATGACTGGGGGTGAGTGTTTGACAATGTTCAGCATTCCGTCCATCACTTGTTGTTTTTGCTTTGTTGCCCTAAGTGGGAAGGGTATGCCCAGACGTGGGTCCCATGCTTCTCATGCCACTGGATTCAAGCTAGCCTGGCTGATGAGGGGTGATACTCCGAAACCGGTCCCAGGATGCTTGTTTCCGGTCCAGTGAGGACCTGGCTTGGCAGTTCGGTCTGGACTGTTTCCATGAGGAACAGGGTCAAGACTGATTTGCATATGGCTGGGTTCAAGCTAGGGTGGCATGGTGAGCAAAAAAACGATGGATTAAACCCAGATCTATGACTGGGGGTGAGTGTTTGACAATGTTCAGCATTCCGTCCATCACTTGTTGTTTTTGCTTTGTCGCCCTAAGTGGGAAGGGTATGCCCAGACGTGGGTCCTGTGCTTCCCATGCACCTGGATTCAAGCTAGCCTGGCTGATGAGGGGTGAAACTCTGAAACCGGTCCCAGGATGCTTGTTTCCGGTCCAGTGAAGACCTGGCTTGGCAGTTCGGTCTGGACTGTTCCCATGAGGAACAGGGTCAAGACTGATTTGCATATGGCTGGGTTCAAGCTGGGGTGGCATGGTGAGCAAAAAAACGATGGATTAAACCCAGATCTATGACTGGGGGTGAGTGTTTGACAATGTTCAGCATTCCGTCCATCACTTGTTGTTTTTGCTTTGTCGCCCTAAGTGGGAAGGGTATGCCCAGACGTGTGCTTCCCATGCCACTGGATTCAAGCTAGCCTGGCTGATGAGGGGTGAAACTCCGAAACCGGTCCCAGGATGCTTGTTTCCGGTCCAGTGAGGACCTGGCTTGGCAGTTCGGTCTGGACTGTTCCAATGAGGAACAGGGTCAAGACTGATTTGCATATGGCTGGGTTCAAGCTGGGGTGGCATGGTGAGCAAAAAAACTATGGATTAAACCCAGATCTATGACTGGGGGTGAGTGTTTGACAATGTTCAGCATTCCGTCCATCACTTGTTGTTTTTGCTTTGTCGCCCTAAGTGGGAAGGGTATGCCCAGACGTTGGTCCTGTGCTTCCCATGCCACTGGATTCAAGCTAGCCTGGCTGATGAGGGGTGAAACTTTGAAACCGGTCCCAGGATGCTTGTTTCCGGTCCAGTGAGGACCTGGCTTGGCAGTTCGGTCTGGACTGTTCCCATGAGGAACAGGGTCAAGACTGATTTGCATATGGCTGGGTTCAAGCTGGGGTGGCATGGTGAGCAAAAAAACGATGGATTAAACCCAGATCTAGGACTGGGGGTGAGTGTTTGACAATGTTCAGCATTCCGTCCATCACTTATTGTTTTTGCTTTGTCGCCCTAAGTGGGAAGGGTATGCCCAGACGTGGGTCCCGTGCTTCCCATGCCACTGGATTCAAGCTAGCCTGGCTGATGAGGGGTGAAACTCTGAAACCGGTCCCAGAATGCTTGTTTCTGGTCCAGTGAGGACCTGGCTTGGCAGTTCGGTCTGGACTGTTCCCATGAGGAACAGGGTCAAGATTGATTTGCATATGGCTGGGTTCAAGCTGGGATGGCATGATGAGCAAAAAAACGATGGATTAAACCCAGATCTATGACTGGCGGTGAGTGTTTGACAATGTTCAGCATTCCGTCCATCACTTGTTGTTTTTGCTTTGTCACCCTAAGTGGGAAGGGTATGCCCAGACGTGGGTCCTGTGCTTCCCATGCCACTGGATTCAAGCTAGCCTGGCTGATGAGGGGTGAAACTCTGAAACCGGTCCCTGGATGCTTGTTTCCGGTCCAGTGAGGACCTGGCTTGGCAGTTCTGTCTGGACTGTTCCCATGATGAACAGGGTCAAGACTGATTTGCATATGGCTGGGTTCAAGCTGGGGTGGCAGAGTGAGCAAAAAAACGATGGATTAAACCCAGATCCATGACTGGGGGTGAGTGTTTGACAATGTTCAGCATTCCGTCCATCACTTGTTGTTTTTGCTTTGTTGCCCTAAGTGGGAAGGGTATGCCCAGACGTGGGTCCCGTGCTTCTCATGCCACTGGATTCAAGCTAGCCTGGCTGATGAGGGGTGAAACTCCGAAACCGGTCCCAGGATGCTTGTTTCAGGTCCAGTGAGGACCTGGCTTGGCAGTTCGGTCTGGACTGTTCCCATGAGGAACAGGGTCAAGACTGATTTGCATATGGCTGGGTTCAAGCTGGGGTGGCATGGTGAGCAAAAAAATGATGGATTAAACCCAGATCTATGACTGGGGGTGAGTGTTTGACAATGTTCAGCATTCCGTCCATCACTTGTTGTTTTTGCTTTGTCGCCCTAAGTGGGAAGGGTATGCCCAGACGTGGGTTCCGAGCTTCCCATGCTACTGGATTCAAGCTAGCCTGGCTGATGAGGGGTGAAACTCCGAAACCGGTCCCAGGATGCTTGTTTCCAGTCCAGTGAGGACCTGGCTTGGCAGTTCGGTCTGGACTGTTCCCATGAGGAACAGGGTCAAGACTGATTTGCATATGGCTGGTTTCAAGCTGGGGTGGCATGGTGAGCAAAAAAACGATGGATTAAACCCAGATCTATGACTCGGGGTGAGTGTTTGACAATGTTCAGCATTCCGTCCATCACTTGTTGTTTTTGCTTTGTCGCCCTAAGTGCGAAGGGTATGCCCAGATGTGGGTCCCGTGCTTCCCATGCCACTGGATTCAAGCTAGCCTGGCTGATGAGGGGTGAAACTCTGAAACCGGTCCCAGAATGCTTGTTTCCGGTCCAGTGAGGACCTGGCTTGGCAGTTCGGTCTGGACTGTTCCCATGAGGAACAGGGTCAAGACTGATTTGCATATGTCTGGGTTCAAGCTGGGGTGGCATGGTGAGCAAAAAAACGATGGATTAAACCCAGATCTATGACTGGCGGTGAGTGTTTGACAATGTTCAGCATTCCGTCCATCACTTGTTGTTTTTGCTTTGTAGCCCTAAGTGGGAAGGGTATGCCCAGACGTGGGTCCCGTGCTTCCCATGCCACTGGATTCAAGCTAGCCTGGCTGATGAGGGGTGAAACTCCGAAACCTTTCCCAGGATGCTTGTTTCCGGTCCAGTGGGGACCTGGCTTGGCAGTTCGGTCTGGACTGTTCCCATGAGGAACAGGGTCAAGTCTGATTTGCATATGGCTGGGTTCAAGCTGGGGTGGCATGGTGAGCAAAAAAACTATGGATTAAACCCAGATCTATGACTGGGGGTGAGTGTTTGACAATGTTCAGCATTCCGTCCATCACTTGTTGTTTTTGCTTTGTTGCCCTAAGTGGGAAGGGTATGCCCAGACGTGGGTCCCATGCTTCTCATGCCACTGGATTCAAGCTAGCCTGGCTGATGAGGGGTGATACTCCGAAACCGGTCCCAGGATGCTTGTTTCCGGTCCAGTGAGGACCTGGCTTGGCAGTTCGGTCTGGACTGTTTCCATGAGGAACAGGGTCAAGACTGATTTGCATATGGCTGGGTTCAAGCTAGGGTGGCATGGTGAGCAAAAAAACGATGGATTAAACCCAGATCTATGACTGGGGGTGAGTGTTTGACAATGTTCAGCATTCCGTCCATCACTTGTTGTTTTTGCTTTGTCGCCCTAAGTGGGAAGGGTATGCCCAGACGTGGGTCCTGTGCTTCCCATGCACCTGGATTCAAGCTAGCCTGGCTGATGAGGGGTGAAACTCTGAAACCGGTCCCAGGATGCTTGTTTCCGGTCCAGTGAGGACCTGGCTTGGCAGTTCGGTCTGGACTGTTCCCATGAGGAACAGGGTCAAGACTGATTTGCATATGGCTGGGTTCAAGCTGGGGTGGCATGGTGAGCAAAAAAACGATGGATTAAACCCAGATCTATGACTGGGGGTGAGTGTTTGACAATGTTCAGCATTCCGTCCATCACTTGTTGTTTTTGCTTTGTCGCCCTAAGTGGGAAGGGTATGCCCAGACGTGTGCTTCCCATGCCACTGGATTCAAGCTAGCCTGGCTGATGAGGGGTGAAACTCCGAAACCGGTCCCAGGATGCTTGTTTCCGGTCCAGTGAGGACCTGGCTTGGCAGTTCGGTCTGGACTGTTCCAATGAGGAACAGGGTCAAGACTGATTTGCATATGGCTGGGTTCAAGCTGGGGTGGCATGGTGAGCAAAAAAACTATGGATTAAACCCAGATCTATGACTGGGGGTGAGTGTTTGACAATGTTCAGCATTCCGTCCATCACTTGTTGTTTTTGCTTTGTCGCCCTAAGTGGGAAGGGTATGCCCAGACGTTGGTCCTGTGCTTCCCATGCCACTGGATTCAAGCTAGCCTGGCTGATGAGGGGTGAAACTTTGAAACCGGTCCCAGGATGCTTGTTTCCGGTCCAGTGAGGACCTGGCTTGGCAGTTTGGTCTGGACTGTTCCCATGAGGAACAGGGTCAAGACTGATTTGCATATGGCTGGGTTCAAGCTGGGGTGGCATGGTGAGCAAAAAAACGATGGATTAAACCCAGATCTAGGACTGGGGGTGAGTGTTTGACAATGTTCAGCATTCCGTCCATCACTTATTGTTTTTGCTTTGTCGCCCTAAGTGGGAAGGGTATGCCCAGACGTGGGTCCCGTGCTTCCCATGCCACTGGATTCAAGCTAGCCTGGCTGATGAGGGGTGAAACTCTGAAACCGGTCCCAGAATGCTTGTTTCTGGTCCAGTGAGGACCTGGCTTGGCAGTTCGGTCTGGACTGTTCCCATGAGGAACAGGGTCAAGATTGATTTGCATATGGCTGGGTTCAAGCTGGGATGGCATGATGAGCAAAAAAACGATGGATTAAACCCAGATCTATGACTGGCGGTGAGTGTTTGACAATGTTCAGCATTCCGTCCATCACTTGTTGTTTTTGCTTTGTCACCCTAAGTGGGAAGGGTATGCCCAGACGTGGGTCCTGTGCTTCCCATGCCACTGGATTCAAGCTAGCCTGGCTGATGAGGGGTGAAACTCTGAAACCGGTCCCTGGATGCTTGTTTCCGGTCCAGTGAGGACCTGGCTTGGCAGTTCTGTCTGGACTGTTCCCATGAGGAACAGGGTCAAGACTGATTTGCATATGGCTGGGTTCAAGCTGGGGTGGCAGAGTGAGCAAAAAAACGATGGATTAAACCCAGATCTATGACTGGGGGTGAGTGTTTGACAATGTTCAGCATTCCGTCCATCACTTGTTGTTTTTGCTTTGTCGCCCTAAGTGGGAAGGGTATGCCCAGACGTGTGCTTCCCAAGCCACTGGATTCAAGCTAGCCTGGCTGATGAGGGGTGAAACTCCGAAACTGGTCCCAGGATGCTTGTTTCCGGTCCAGTGAGGACCTGGCTTGGCAGTTCGGTCTGGACTGTTCCAATGAGGAACAGGGTCAAGACTGATTTGCATATGGCTGGGTTCAAGCTGGGGTGGCATGGTGAGCAAAAAAACTATGGATTAAACCCAGATCTATGACTGGGGGTGAGTGTTTGACAATGTTCAGCATTCCGTCCATCACTTGTTGTTTTTGCTTTGTCGCCCTAAGTGGGAAGTGTATGCCCAGACGTGGGTCCTGTGCTTCCCATGCCACTGGATTCAAGCTAGCCTGGCTGATGAGGGGTGAAACTCTGAAACCGGTCCCAGGATGCTTGTTTCCGGTCCAGTGAGGACCTGGCTTGGCAGTTCGGTCTGGACTGTTCCCATGAGGAACAGGGTCAAGACTGATTTGCATATGGCTGGGTTCAAGCTGGGGTGGCATGGTGAGCAAAAAAACGATGGATTAAACCCAGATCTATGACTGGGGGTGAGTGTTTGACAATGTTCAGCATTCCGTCCATCACTTATTGTTTTTGCTTTGTCGCCCTAAGTGGGAAGGGTATGCCCAGACGTGGGTCCCGTGCTTCCCATGCCACTGGATTCAAGCTAGCCTGGCTGATGAGGGGTGAAACTCCAAAACCGGTCCCAGGATGCTTGTTTCCGGTCCAGTGAGGACCTGGCTTGGCAGTTCGGTCTGGACTGTTCCCATGAGGAACAGGGTCAAGACTGATTTGCATATGGCTGGGTTCAAGCTGGGGTGGCATGGTGAGCAAAAAAACGATGGATTAAACCCAGATCTATGGCTGGTGGTGAGTGTTTGACAATGTTCAGCATTCCGTCCATCACTTGTTGTTTTTGCAACATCCATATTGTGCCATAACAATGCCATGCATAAGATATCCGACATTTCAACTACATATAAGTGAATGTGAAAGATCAGAGACTTGGGCAGGTCCAGATTGTTAAGTGTGCTGCTAGTGCCATCAGTGCACCCACAGCCAGTGAAAGGTCTCACCATGAGAAAGGATATAGACGGAGGGTTGAGTAGGACTAGAAGGTAGCAATGCACTATTTGGTCTAAGACAACACTAGAGGAGATGATGCCGAAAAGTCTAATAACTTACCACAATACATGTGACATGCAGGTGGGGCATAGGCCTGAGAGAATGCCCATCTGAAAGACTGGAGCAATGAAAAGGAAACAAGATCAGAATTTGAAATCATCACAAGGCAGGCATGTCACATCACCAATGCCACAACACAGACACACTAATTGTACCCTATTTCATTGCAGAGGACGAAGGATCTCCTGCGGATATGCCTGTCCAGGACTACCCTGATCTGTGACTGGGGGTGAATGTTTGATTTGTTCTACATTCTGTCCATCAACTGATCTTTTTGCGTTTGTCGCCCCAAGTGGGAAGGGTATGCCCAGACGTGGGTCCCGTGCTCACTATGCCACCAGATTCAAGCTAGCCTGGCTGAAGAGGGGTGATACCCCGAAACCGGTCCCAGGATGCTTGTTTCTGATCCAGGGAGGACCTGGTCTGGCAGTTGAGGCTGGACTGTTCCCATGGGGAACAGGGTCAAGACTGATTTGCATATGACTGGGTCCAAACTGGAATGGCATGGTCAGCAAAAAAACTGATGGATTAAACCGAGATCTGTGAATGGGGGTGAATGTTTGATTTGTTCTACATTCCGTCCATCAACTGTTCTTTTTGCGTTTGTTGCCCCAAGTGTGAAGGGTATGCCCAGACGTGGGTCCCGTGCTCACTATGCCACCAGATTCAAGCTAGCCTGGATGAAGAGTGGTGATACCCTGAAACCGGTCCCAGGATGCTTGTTTCTGGTCCAGGGAGGACCTGGTCTGGCAGTTCGGGCTGGACTGTTCCCATGGGGAACAGGGTCAAGACTGATTTGCATATGACTGGGTCCAAACTGTAATGGCATGGTGAGCAAAAAAATCTGATGGATTAAACCCAGATCTGTGACTGGGGGTGAATGTTTGATTTGTTCTACATTCCGTTCATCAACTGTTCTTTTTGCGTTTGTCACCCCAAGTGGGAAGGGTACGCCCAGATGTGGGTCCCGTGCTCACTATGTCACCAGATTCAAGCTAGCCTGGCTGAAGATGGGTAATACCCTGAAACCGGTCCCAGGATGCTTGTTACTGGTCCAGGGAGGACCTGGTCTGGCAGTTCGGGCTGGACTGTTCCCATGGAGAACAGGGTCAAGACTGATTTGCATAAGACTGGGTCCAAACTGGAATGGCATGGTGAGCAAAAAAACTGATGGATTAAACCCAGATCTATGACTGGGGGTGAATGTTTGATTTGTTTTACATTCCGTCCATCAACTGTTCTTTTTGCAGGACTACCCTGATGATATAGATGAGGAGCTGACAAACATCAGCCTCCGGACCCTCCAAGATGTCCTTGGAACCCTCCAGACCTCATCTTCTGTCACAAGGAGGAACCCCGAACAAGCAGCTATCATAGAGGACCCACCCACAACCCCAATTGTAAGACCTGCTAGCTCCAATACAGCTGAGGACTCAGATGACACAGGCACCAGCTTTGAGAGAACTGTAGTCGGAGTACAGTGCGAGCTGGCCAAGGAGGTGCGGGTGGGGATGCAAACTATGGCAGCCAGCCTAGAGGGGGTGCGTTCATGCATGATGTCAACTGAAGAACAGGCAGCAGCTATGCAAGGGTGAACAACTATCTTGCAGGAACTTGAAAAAAGGCTGAAGGAAATCAGCACAGCTGTAATTCAGTTGACCCAACACCTACAACAGCAATCCTGTCAACGCGTGCACGAATGCAACATTGAACCCCTCAGGGCCGACCTGGCTGCCTACCATCGTGATGTGGCTGCTATTCTCAAGAACCAGCAGATCCTCCTTGCAGCAGTACTGCCCTTAAGACCTTCACAGGTAGCAGCGAGCGGGATGTCTGACTCCACGTCTTCAAACACTGAGGTGTGTGTTGCCCCTTCACAACCACCACCACCAAGGACAGAGGAGGCAACACAAACATCATAAGAAGAAGACATGGAACAGATCACATTCACACGTAAAAGTACCCTGAAGCACTAGTCCCTGCCACATGGCTATTACCAAGGTCCAGAGCTTTGTAACATGCAAGTCTTGCAACAACTGTACTCAATGACTGTTCTGCTAACCACTGTGGGGCATATTTATACTCCGTTTGCGCCAAATTTGCGTCGTTTTTTTCGACGCAAATTCGGCGCAAAACTAACGCCATATTTATACTTTGGCGTTAGATGCGTCTAGCGCCAAAGTATGGGCAAATAGCGTCATTTCTTTGCGTGAACGCCTTCCTTGCGTTAATGAGATGCAAGGAAGGCGTTCCCGTCTAAAAAAATGACGGCGACGCAAATGCGTCGTATTTATACTCCCGG